>NW_027130506.1:772500-10772500 GCF_026122565.2 Emydura macquarii macquarii
ATTTAATTGGTATTTTTAATGCAAGCTGTACTCAGACTATCTTATTAAATTTCAAGTATCGCTTTAGTCAAATTGTTTGAAAAAATAATAAAAATATTTCTTTAATTCCATATAAGAATTTGTTGCCTATAGAACTGAATTTGTACACCAAGAAATTAAAAGTTAGTGATACATTTCTAAATTTCTAAGTATAAGTGTAAACTAGAAACTGATTTTTTCCACAAGATGATATAAAAATATTCAGCTACCAAGTCATAACTGCATTAAATACAAGAGTGCCTTTAAAAATACAGCATTCTCCCTTCCCAGGTACTCACAGCAAATATGACACATTCTTATACTTAGAATAGGAGTATTGACAGCCTGCAATCACTCCCGGGAGGCAAATGTTGAGTTTTTTTTACAACAAATACAGCATATTTACAATAAGAAGCATTACAAAAGCACCATAAGTAGTGAAGTAAGTTGTAGGAAAAAAAGATAAATGAAGACTGTTCCTGGGAGTAGACTTTCATACTGCCTGGAAGATGCTTTTTCTTGAGGATTTCCTTGTGATCAAAATCCAGGACTTTTCCTAACAAAAGTAGGACTTTGGAAGGAAAGGCAAGTAATATTAACATTGAAGAGACATCTTAACTTTAAAGAGAGCTTCAGAGTTTTGAGTGCTATGATGGAGGAACTTGGGACATTCAAGGACTAAATAGCCTTTTGACAAATTATTCCAGATGTAGTTGGAAAGAAGACACTTGGAGATAATTTTGTGGACCAGATTAGATATCTTGCCCTATCCAAATCCATGAAATCCTGGTCTAATACAGAAGAGCTGGAAGACACTGAGCCGGTTTGCTCGTAGACAGCCCCAAGAGGTCCCACAACAGAATGAAAGACAGATGCTAGGCTAGTTACATTGCTTAATGAACTACTGGAAGGCACTCAGCTACTACAGTGATGAATGTGGTATAAGAACCTATACAGAATAGAATAGGCAAGCAAAAGGGATGATTTCACTATCAAAATTTCACGCTTTGTTTTCAATGTCCAATCATTCCTGTGTTGGTGAAATTTAAAATGGTTAATCTAAATTGAATAAACTTGAACAGTCATTTTGTCATTAAACCAAATTCTCATTTTGGATGGAAGCAGATGTAATGTTGTAGTCATCTTAGGTTTTTTGAGGGGGAGATATGGGGAAAATAGGAAGGGAAGGGAAGGAACAAAGTAGTAGAGAGGTGAGAAAGGGAAACATGCCCACATTCTCATCAACTTTCTGGTAAGACCAATAAGCAGTAGCTGTAGCAGCAGTAACTGAGCAAATATTCTCTCTTTCAGATTCCTCATCAACAGCATATTCCTTTCTGAGGCTCACCATAGCTGGTAGGCCTCATAAGTGGCCTGCCACAGTTTGCTTGCTATTATGTAGGTGCTCAAATATTACAGCGATGAAGCCATATAATCACCTGGACAAATAGAGAAACCCAGTTAATTTATACATCTGGGGCATGAAGTTTCCAACACCTGTGTTCTGAAGTTGGCTGCCTGGAGAACTTCCTTGTTGGGGCCATGCTGACCCCTTTTTCCAGAAGTGCCTATGTCCTTGGTACCTCTTCCATTACTGCTATTGCTTCTGTGTCTTGACCTCTTCATTTTAAAACAGACAAAAAAATGGCAGAAGGCACGTTATATAAGCAGTGACATTTTTAAAACCTTTCCCCCTGAGCATAACAGTAAGGAAGTTAGGCCTTATGCAATACAGGACCATTTTTATAGCATAAATGTCAGGATTGAATGCGTCCTGGGCTCCAGAGACAGGACAGGCTCTCAAATTGTTCTCCAGATATTAACAGCAAAATTTACTATTAGTAGTGTGTGCAGATAGGATTCTGCGGCAGTGCCCAGGAACACAGACAAAACAGACACCTCTGTCTGAGCACCGGTGGGTATGAAAATAGCTTCAGCTAAGTTTCCAGACCCTACATGAAAAGTTTAATCAATTGGGATCTTGAAAACATACCAGATGACTCCAATCATATGATCCATCTCCCCAAAATAGCACAAAATACAAAGCAAAAATTAAGACATGCACCAATAAACAATCTCTTCTGTCACCTGCACCCCTCTTCTTTGGTCCATAGGCTTCTCTTCCTTGTGTTCAATTGATTACATCCCCTTTACAATCACCTCATGAGAGATGGAGACAGAGCTCCAGAGTTTATTATTACCCAGAATAAGACAAAAGAAAAATGGGTGTCTGAATAGGAAGAGAAATGACGTCGCATTCCACCCCTCTCCACCCCCATATTGGATAAGGTCTAAAAATCACTTTTATATAATCTGCTGACTTTAAAGTAAGCCATTAAATGTATGTATGTATGTATGTATTGGTAGAAAAGTAAAAGTGGTAAGAGAAAAAAGTTGGAGAGCATAATATCCATACATGAGGAACACAGTGACAATTATATTGCATTATAACACTTAAACGCGACAGTGTTTAAAGGACTCTCAAATGCAAAGAATAGATTGGTTACATCTACTGAATTACAACAGACTAGAGTACTTTGATATGCTTCTTAATTATTTTGTTCTTCATGTTTCTGTTCAAGTTGGATAAAAAGAGGGGGAGACATTTTGCTAAAGTTCCGAAAACACAAAAACAAATGATAAACACACCAGACAGGTTGCTGTTTTCAGGTGTTTTTCCAGCAGTTTTTCACTTCTTAAAAATCTGTCAATTAGCAATGATTGCCGCCAAACTCCCTTTTTGAAATTCCAAGTCTTTTGAAAACTGACGTTTCAATGTGAAAAGAATAAATGCTACTGCAATTATATCAATGCTTCTTTACAAAATCTTTCCCTATTACCTTGAAAGCTTATATAATTTTTGGGAGAAACAAAAGAAAGGTATTTTAAACAGCAGCAAATATTCAGTACTTAAACACTAACACAAAGGCTGTAATTAATTAATCATGTGTGCAAGATGGGGAGGGCATCGGAGTCTCCCACCACATACACTGATGTTAGCACAATCTGATCCTTGTGTTCCTTTGTCCACAGGATGCTGGTGAAAACAGTCCAAGACTCTCCAAAGATGACAGGGAGAGTAAGAAACTGGAGGAACATTACTTTGTCCTCTAGCATACTGTATATTTGCAAAGGGGTAGAGCAGACCAGCTCTCCTGTATAGTACTTTGAAATTATCCCATATCCAGTACACAAAAGTCCTATATATTGGATCAAATCTACCCTCCATGTGCCATGAAAGGCCAGAATTAGCCAATGTAAATTAGCTACTGTATATACTGAAGTGACAGATAAAATGAGACCAAATTTCTGAAAATAAGTTTTGTCCTTAAGTAATTTTTTAAAAAATCCTTTAGTATGACTTTAGGGAACATAGCTGTTCTTCCACCATGAAAGAAAAAATTGCTCATTTTAGCTCATGCCATGAAATGCAAGACTTGAAAAATCCACTAGCTCATTCTGCAATGTAAAACAGCAAACACTCTTTTGAGAGGTGGTGTAAAATTCTAAAGAAATTGAAGGGCTAAATGCCTAGATTACATGGCAATAAATATCTTGTACATGTTAGGATATCATTGGTAGAATGAACAATATATGCATTATTTTATTTTATGGCAAAGGGAGGACATGTACTGAGCAAAGAAGTTGGGACAACCAATACATTGCCATATTCTACTGGTGAAATCAGTTTTGCCTCTGACTTCGGTGGGACCAGGATTTCACTGTAAACACAGACTGGCCTACACAGTATTAGTCCAGTATCTATCTTACAAAACTACCACAACCATGATAATCAGCTTCCTTCTGACCAGTCTCAAAGGAGATACCAAGGGTGAAATAGACATAGAAAATGAAATACCCTTTCAGCACTAAAAGCGTACCTCCACAGCTCAGGATGGAGGCATAATAATGGAGCAATGCAGGAAAGCTCAAATCATAGCTATGTGGATAAACAGAAACATTCAGATTCCAGGGCTGTCAAATTCAGCACCTTCCACAAGTGCTAAATTTGCTGATTTTTTAAAAGTATTTCTTTACCGAGATTCATGGCCTTCAATCATAAAATATTTTAAACAGACAGTTAAAAAAATCATTTCATAAGACTGCACTTTAAGTGGAATGCCCCGTGATGAAATGTTATATTACATTTTTCCTTTTCTTGAGGAGGAGGATAGGTCCCTTTAGCATAAATGTCTATTAGTGAGAGTAGATGTGGTGTATGTTTTAGATTATATTTCAAGGCTAATATGTTATGGCCCTGGACAAATAAAACTGAAATAAATTATATCCATCTTTCTATAAATTCCATTATAGCTTAATTGTAAGTATTTTTTTTCATTTGGCATTTTAAATATCCAAATTGCTTGCATGTGCTCTGTGCCTCCTCCTTCTCCCTTCTCCCTGTGCTGCCTACAGGCTGGCAATTTGTCATTTTGATAGACTAACAGGGGTAGCAGCTCACTGTGCCTTATATTTCTTTCCAGCGTGAATCAAATGTATTTACAGTTCACAAGTAATAGTAACTACTGTATAACACCAAGAGTGTATATTAGCAGTGGGATTCTGCATATTTCCTGGGTTCTTTTTGATCATACCAATTGTATATTGGCATATAGTAGGTAGCTGCGCTGCTATACATTCTGCTATAGTAACAAATCATTTTTTGCTCACATGACGTAACATTAGTGACATTATTTGTTGTTTTTGGCTCAACAAACTGCTAGTATATTAGGTCAAGTGTTCTGTAACCTGCTTATCAGCAGTTAGCACTAGATACGGTTTAAGAGAACAACTCAAAATGGTTTTGATTGATTGCAACAAACTGGCAGTATAATTGCACTGAAGCCATTAGGAATCCAATTGAACCCTGATCGAGTACTTCATTACTCCTTACTCTTTTTACAAGGGCACACCATCCCAACCAATATTTTATATGTTATAAAAGGTTAGGTTTGAAAAATTAGCATTACAAATGTCACATTTACTTCCAGCTGGAAATGTGCAATAATGTGTGACAATACTGAATAAAATGTTGAAACATGTTTTCCTTTTGTTTTACTTTACTCATTTTTGTAATACAACACTGGTTACTGGAAAATGCCTTACAGCTTTATTCAAAACACATGTTCAAAGATCTGAATGAAAAAAGCTTTGACTCTCTCTGGAACATCTAACCGATACATCATTTGTGCGCTTTAAATTTTTTTCTTACTGTCAGGAACACTTTTATGTCTTTAAGATTTATTTAAACTAGTTTATTATATAATGAAGCTTGTCAGATCATAAGAACAAAGTTAAACAATATGTGCTATATCAAAGTATAACATTTAACATATAGATTTAAGTATACATATCAAGTACAATGCAATCAAGCAAAATTTAATCTGCAAATGCAAATGGTTCAGATTATTAAAGCCACATCTGTCCTTTGAAGCACAATTTAGACTGTTTATCAAAAAGCTATGTGTAATTATATTATTCCCTCCCACCACACGTATTTTAGCCACAGATTTCTTAGCTCGAGAACCTCTGGATTTAACCCCAGAGTCTGAATTTCTTAGCCCAAGCCATTAAGAAAAATGTGAACACAAATGTAAAATTACAGATCTATATAATCACTTCTCGCAGGCTCTATAATATTAGGGTAGTAATATTTATTATATTTACCTCATCCTGATATCAGACTTGCATAAACTCCAGAGTATCAATGCATGATTTTCTTTATATATCTGTAGCTACAGTTTGCTTCATCAAATTCTGCTTCTGTGCATAAGACTATCTAAGGCAATAACATGGTAAGACTTAAATTTCTCCTCTGCTTTGAAAGATACTATCATTTTAAGAAACTTTCCCCATATTTAAAATGGGAAATACAGCTGCAGCCAGTAATGCATCTTTCATATGCACAGAAACTTTTAGTGTTAGCACAGAACCCAAGAGTTCACATCTCTAAAACACTATAATGTCCCTTAAAGTCCTATGGAAACAATCTGTTGCTCTCATCAAGTCAAATGTGAATGTATGCAAAGACTTATGAACCCTGTATTAAAAATTATTATAAATTCTTATCAATGGAAATGTGTACCACTGTGTTAACTGTGGACAGCTCTAGCAACAGTATGTAGAGTAATACTATTCATTACACTCACAAAAACCAAGTGTAACATGCAAGCTTTTGGACTCATTAAAAACACCTTCTTCTGCCAAAGAGAGGGGGCTTTTATGAGTTATGAAGCTAGTGTGTTATATTTAGTTCTTGTGAGTCTAATAAAAAACAACACTCTACTACACAGTTGACATTCATTAAAGCAGAGTTTTAAAAGTTAAAATATTACAATAAGTACAGAGAGGAAAAATGTTAACCTCTTTAATTTAGCTGCATTTGGAAAGTCACGGGCTACTCATGAAAATGTTTATTTACTCAGTATTCAAGAAACATCTCAGCTGCTCAACCATCAGTGCTTCCGAAGAGAGGATGATTCTTCAGCACTCTGATTTTAATGGGACGTAGGAGCATGGTGCCAGATGGATGCCACTTTATAGGTACACATCATATATACATAGAGTCCTCAAACGTGTAACAAACTGAAAGGTGTTAATTTAATTATGATTTTACACTTCACATTTAAAAAAAAAAGGAAGTATATACAACTTTCTACTACAAAATGCCAACCAAAATGATCTGGGTACAATGGGCCTCTAGAGGAACTGAGAATAATGTATTTCTGCTTTTCCGAAACATTGCCAGCTCTACTGGCAGAGAAAGTGAAGGTTCAAGGAATAGCATTAGAAGAGAACATCCTCATTAGATATGACTGCTCTTTTAAAATGCTTGTATGGTTACAATAAGCCAATGGAATAACTTCTAAAAAAAATGGACATTAGCTATTCTTTTGCACTGTCCAGTCATAGTTGTTTGATGATACCTTGGGTTGCTCTTTAGTATTATAAATAGACATTGTACTACTATAATTGATTATCTATGTCAATTTTCTGTACTTAAATACACAGAAACCGCTCAAACTTATCTAGGCCAAAATTATACATGCCCCAATAAATAAAACAAAGCAGCACGAACTACACATCTAATCACCCTCAGTCCCTCAGCCTCACGCCCTTATCAAATTATGGAGAAAAAGGTGAGCTTTGCAGCATGCCTAGAAGGTTACCAAATCAGACACTGGTGGGTAAGGAGGGTCCCCTAAACCCATCATTTTTAAACTGTTCGTATCAGTCTACATCATAATAAGTAGTCCACGTGGGATTAATAAATGTTATTCCACTGGTAGACACATGGATGGCCATATTTGCTAAAATAACTCTTGGGATTGACATTTGGAGATTTACCTCTGAATGTCCTTGGATTTTGTGAAATGGGGTCTCAATCTTAATATCTTCTAACACGTTTTTTGATACTTAATGGCCTAATTTTTAATATGGGTATAATTGGCATTTTAATATCAAAAAGTAATCTTCCAATACCTACATTAAAATAAGTTACATACACAATGGTATCATTGCAGAAGTACAAAGAAAGCATTTTGTCATCATAACCTAATACAGTAATGACATCAAACTCTAATCTTCCAGACCTGCATTAAAATTAACCAATGGTCAATGGTCCTTTCTCTCCACATAAGTAAATTAACTTTGCCTTGAATACAGTGTACATCTTGGAACATTACAGAAGTACTAGCACCTAAGAGGGCACAACCAGTGGATAACAACCTACTGCTCCAAACCTTGAAAGAGCCCTATGCCTGCAAAAATTGTCCTAAGGACACTAAATACCAAATTAGTCCTTTCCGGGGAACTCCAGCAACTTCAGTTTCTATAGGGAGACCCACACAAACCATTTTTTCAGGCTTGCTGAAACAGAACAAACAAAACATCCAATGATGTCATTTTTCTAATCTTCTGCAAAAATTGATAGATAAATTCCTACTGGGGCCCCTACATTGATTATAATTTTTTGCAGACCTTAATCCTTATGATTAATTGCCAGTGGCCTAATTACTACGGAAGGGGAAACACAACCAGTGAGTTGAAGTGGCCCAAGTGTCTCACTTGTAGTTGCATAACAGGCTGCCTAGGCTGCAATATGCTTGGCAGTCTGAGCCAGAGCAGAGATTGTTCAAGTTACACAAGTAAAACATCATTAGGGGCTGGAGAGAGACTCCCTCTGTAAATTAGCATATAGTTACACTAAACCATAAGCTGCTAGTTACAACCTCCCCTCTTGTGCACATAAGCATATCACTGTGTCCCATCCAAAGAATACCAATGGGCTGTGGGAGCACAGGCTGCCCTACTCATCCCAAGGCCCTACCCTTTGGCATATGACCACCTTCTCTGCAGAACTCGCAATAGATTCTGGGAGCTGAAGGCCCTAAACATGTGTAGATTAAGTTTCTTTTTTAAAAAGCACAAAATCAAGCACCCCTGTCTCCTAACACAACAGCACTGGTACCAGATACAGATGTGGGTGCTTTCCAATCTCAGCTATACCAGGGTAAATCTGGGGTAACTTCACTCAAATCCACTGCTCTTCTCTACTGACTGAGTCTTGTTTTTTTCTTGCCATGTGACGGGGAGTTTTCTTTAGACCTTCCGAAGGTCTTTAGGATCAGGCTTTTGACTTCTTCTCTCAGTTGACATTTTCCTCTCCCTCCCCACTCTCTGTCCTTTCTTTTCTGTTGTATTCACCAACTCTCAAAGTACGATCGTGTAGGTCTAGACAGCCACAGAGATCTTAAAACATGCTAGTACCATTTATTCAAATACAGACTCAGACTTTATTAGAACCATGCCAAGCAGTGATTTAGGAAGCACTGAAATTACTGTTCTCTAAAATACCGTGGTAACGCTGAGTATGTAAAAATGTGCACTGCTTTTTAATCCCGTTTCTCTACAGTTACACTCACAACTCAGTTTTTTAAAACATGTCAACATGCTTTTTCTTCATATAGTAGGATACACATTAACCATTCTTAATGGACACACTGTTATTTGGTGTCTTTAATAGAATCAATTATTGTTTGCATTAGAGTGCTCAGTTAGAACTAGCACTCCATTGTTCTTGGTACCATGCATATACTTTGCAAACAGAGCACACTGAAGCTAAAATATTGAATAACAATCTCTGTAAATCTTTTTCTAAATGCTGCAGTAGCTCATCCCTAAAGATGATTCATACCATATGAGATCAAAATACCATGATCTTTTTTATTAATATGAAACACAAACATCACTCTGGCTTTGTTAAAAATCCTTTTTTTAACATGGTCTTTGCCAAAGGGCCATGTGCTTTACATGTCCAATGGGCTAAAGGTAGGAAATTTTCTATTGGCTGTAATGATAGCTGTGCAGTCTTAAAGAGAAATAGAAGGTATTAAAGCTGCTGGAGAGCATACTGATGACAAATGAAGTTAAACATGTAACTGTGAGAAGTCAAGCATTCTTGCTGCCCAGAGTACATTGTCTCTTTTCGAATTGTCCCCTCATTGGATATGGTTGTACTGATTAAGCTCATTTTCTCAATCTTAATTCACAGGCTGAGTTATTTGAGTTGATGGAAGAAGAAAGCTCAAAAGATTGTACCAAAAATATTGCTTGAAATATCCAGAAACATGTTGATAAATGGAATCCCTAGCTATGACTGATGAATTTGGGTATCTGACTTGAGTCACACATTAAACAGACCTGATTTTCACTGGGATGGAGCCCTGCACTTCCCGAAAACTTGCCCCCTTTGAAGTGTCTGAGGTTGGGCACCCAAAAATTAAGGTGCTCAAAATCACAGGCACTTTTGAAAATCTTGTCCTTAAGCCTTAAGATCGTATTGGTGGGCACATCCTGGCAAAGCAACTGACTTTATTTCCTTTTTTCCTTTAATGTCACTAAAAATCTGAGTCTAGAAAGTGAGCACAGAAATCCTTTCTCTCTGACATTAGAGGTTTCTGAACACATTAGCAGAAGGAAAAATATCTTCACTTAAAACAGTCAGAATGATAACTAACCTTTCACTTATGCTGACCAAATGTATTATGCTCCACTCAGTCACTGATATCTATCATCTTTAATTAGCATCTACACAATAAAATAGCTCAGTTCAGAAGTGTATTAATTACTGTTTTATGACCCTGGTTCCTATTATCCTGACTGTACAGAAGCATCCATAAAAACATGGCATGTTCCAGCACAAAGGGGTAGTATATGTGATGCGTGATTCATGAAAGATTCATTAATATTTAAGTAAATGTGGTTTAAAAGAGCAGAAGGGAATAAACTGTTTGTTCTTACTTCATGCCCAGAGGATATGGTTCAATTTTCAGTACAGTACAAGACATAATGTGAGATAGGGCAGAAAATCTGCTTTGTATATATCCCTTCTTTCACATAATGAGGAGTAAATCAAAATAAAAACAAGGAAAATATTTGAATTCAGACATTTCTAGTCAGAATTACACATACTGCTCTGTAAATCTAATGCAGACATGCCAGTGATTCAGAGACTTGACTATGTATGAGGCGTTGTGCTGTTAGCATTTAAATTAATGCCACTCCATTTTTTTAATGATTCTGCAGTTCAAAGAATGTAGAAACCATAAAAGAGCATTTGCCATAATATTTGTTGTAAACTGTCCACTCAGTCTGTCTCTTACTAAAAGAGTTTATATATATTTGTGCAGAAAGAGCTTGGAAATGTAACCCACCTGAGTGAAAGGCACTGCTGTTAGCTGAAACTAAACAACAACGAATCATTTCAGTTTTTATTTTAGAAACTTCTTCAGGGCAAAGTGCGTGACTACCACTCAAAGGCAGAATGGGTAAAAGTAGACTTTCTTCCAACAAGAAACCATAATGAAACATTACACCTACAGATCAGTAAGAAGATGCTGGAAATGTTTTCTGAAGCATATAGTTACAGTTAGGCACAGGAGAATTTGATTTTTTATTTTTTTATAATTTCAACAGGTAATATCTCTATTTATTTTAAAGCATTTTGCTATGTTTATCATTTAAATTTTCACAGTTGCAGGAAACTAGAGGGGTCAAACTACATAGTGGGAGTTAGAAAATAATTATATAATGACAGTAGTCATTGACATGGAAAAAAATTAAAACTTTGCAACTGTTAAAAACTAATCATCAACATTACATGTCAAAATAAACAACACAAATATCCTTAAATCAAACTCTAATAAGTTCTCAAGCAGCATTTTTCTGACTTTGCCTAAATGTAAATGTCAATTATTATTGGTGGAAGTATTTTTTTCATTGCTTTTTGTGTGTATGGTGAAATCATCATATACTGACAAATATTTAATCCTTCCAAGCCTACTTATACTGTATTTCGCTTGTGTACATTGCTTGTGCACAAGTTAATTTACTAATTTTTATTTCTGATTTGAGTGGATTTTAATACTGCATAAGGAAAAATTCTGCTTTCAGATCTGCATTGCAAATCTCTTATTTGCAATGTGGATCTCTATTGTAACTCTACATTCAATCCCCAGAGGAATTTTCATTGACAGCAATAGACATTTTGAGCTATGACCGAGTGCAGAATATGCAAGACAGATCCACAGTGCAGAGATCAGAGGAGAATAATGCCGTAAGTTTGTGTTCCACAGAGAGTAGAGCAAGAAGCTTTGCAGTTTGTCTAATTCACGTATTCTTTTCTCCCTAAGGACTTTTCTTTATTTTTATGTATCTGAAAAGAAACAGCAGATATCACTAAATATGGAGGCCCTGATCCTGCAAAGACTTTATGCTAGACTTTATACAACATGAATGGTTTCATTGACTTCAGTGGGATAAAGTTAAGCACATGTGTAAGTCTTTTTAAGATTGTGCATCATACACAACCTTCAAATAACAATCAAAGGCACCACAGAGGAATTCCAAAAGCAGAAGAGCCAAGTAAGTTAAGCAGCATGCTTCCTGAAGACAGCATACAGTTTCAGAATACAAGACGGGAACAGTCACTCTGAATGCAAAGATATGTGAATTATCAGAGAGGTGTTTGCCATCAATGCAATACCTTATTAACATTAATTTCCCATGCATCAATGGAGCAGTCAAACCTTTAATATGTTATGAGATAGGGCACATTAGGTTTACAGCAGAGAAAAAATTCAGAGTATCATTTCAATCTAGTATATTGCGCAAAGAGCTAGGAGCCAGGAATTCCTCAGCTTTTCCAAACACTTTCAGCTCAGCTTTGAAAAAGTCATCTATAGCCCCTGACTCTCTGTTTTCCTTCTGAAAATGGGATAATACCAAGCTGTATTAATTCTCCCTCTATGACCAAGACCTCTTGTTGCAATTCTCAGGAATTGTGGGAAGTCTTAATCATGAGTATACAATTAGTGAGAAACTGTTTTAATGGAAGGATCCTGGTGTTAGAACTCTCTTTCATAAGGGTGGAAGAAGACCACAAGCCCAATCATGATCAGGATATAATGCAAGACCTCCCTCCCTGCCATAGCTTTTACATAGCACTAAAGGTATAGCTAAAACACAAAGCAAAACAAAAAGTGACCTCCAACTGTCCTACAATTTGGGAAGAGAATATAAAGAACCTAGGTGAAATCCTGGTCCCACTGATTTCCCCTCCCACTCCCTTTGATTTCACCTGGGTCAGGATTTCATCGCCTATGTTCAGATTGTCATAGATTCATAGAATTTGAGGTCAGAAGAGACCATCATCTCATCTACCTCTTATATGTCACAGATCATTAAATTTCTCCTAGTTTTCCGTGTATTGTGCCCAATAACTTGTTTTTGGCTGAAGCATATCTTGATATGAAGATGACAAAAGATAGAGAATCCACCACTTCTCTTGGTAGTTTGTTTTGATAGTTAATCACTCTCATTTAAAGGTGTGTGCCTAGTTCCTGATTTGAATATGTCTGACTCTGGATGACTGCCCTGTCCTCATCATTATTTACCATTCCACCAATTTTTGTGTCATTCACAAATTTTATCAGCAGTGATTTTATATTTACTTTCACATCATTGATGTAAATGTTGAATAGTGATGGACTTAAAACCTGTAGAAGCCCACTAGAAATGCCCTTATTCAATGATTATTCCCTATTGATAAATAATTTTTGACAATTGTCAGTTAGCAAGTTCTTTAATGTTTGCTTTATTAACATTTTGCAGTGCTAATTTTATTTTTTAGTCAGAATATTATGTGGTGCTAAGTAATGCCTTATAAAAGTCTAAGTATATTGCATCTTGTCCATGTGCATTTTTTATAATTCTGAAAGATGTTTAGATACACTGGGAAGACAGACACCTAATAATATTTTCACCTCTATTTCTGTGTGTCTCTATAAAAATAAAGTCAAATGTGACCCAACTTTCTGTGAATTGAGACATACAGGGCTAGCACATTAACTTTAGCTCATAGTTCTCCTTAAACTCCAACTGAATAATGCTCAGAGTTAATTGAAAAACTATTCAAGCTCATGAAATATGTAGAAATGTTATTGCATTTATATGCATAGTACAACAAAAGAGGGTATTCTAAAAAATATTTTTGAATTAGTCTACTACTGATGAGTCATGAAGCTGAAAGTTGGTATTACAATCACAGAGATAGCTTTAAGGAAAATACCTTTTTTCATTTCACTTCAGGCGAATTTACTATATTTGTACTTGTTCTGCTAGTTAGAAGAGAAAATATAACTTGTGTAATATATATCTCTCCACATACAGGACTTAAATTCTTCCAGCTTTTGTGAAACTTGACTTTTGAAATGAGTTTGTGCTGATTTGATATGCTCCCTGAAAACCCTTTCAAATGTAAATGTCAACTGACCTCTTAGCATACAAATAGTACAAGGGT
This sequence comes from Emydura macquarii macquarii, assembly GCF_026122565.2. Taxonomy (NCBI): domain Eukaryota; kingdom Metazoa; phylum Chordata; order Testudines; family Chelidae; genus Emydura; species Emydura macquarii. The sequence continues at coordinate 786,380 of NW_027130506.1, forward strand.
GAGCCAATCTTAACAGGAAACAAACCTTAAATCATCACATAGTAACTGGGTATAGTGACAATCAAATTACCAGCAATCTTTTTTACTAAGTGATTGACATACCATGTAATATGGATACAGATAAATTGTCTGCTACACCGTATGTGTACATACCTGTTATACTTAGCACTTTAAATCAGAACAAACAAGTTTTCAATTATTGGAAATAAAAAACAAACAACTAAAGATGTTTTGTACATTAATAAAAGCCTTCTATGCAATGTTTGTGCAAAACATTATTCTTCTTTGCTTACCATCCTAAACTTTTGATTAATGTTATAGGCACTGGGCGGGACTCTGATCTCATGGACACTCGTGTGAATAAATATGATCTGGATAACTCTGCAGATCCAAACTGGACCATTGTCTCCATCAGTCACAACCCCAGACTGAAAAACAAAGATCTAAATAAAATTACAACTTCAACATGAAAACTATCGGTTGCATTTACAGCTAAACAATGATGGTACATCTTTAAAATAATAGTGTGAAAGTCTACTTGAAACATTGACTCACATGTATGAAAGTTTCCAAAATGTTTGCTGGCAATGTTCTGATTGAACTAGAACCAGTAATTAACACTATAAAATTAGAGAGAATGAATTTTCCCCCATCTGTCCCAGCAGGAAGCATAGCAATCCACCACTCCTGAAATCTGGCCAATTAATCAACCAACTATTCACTGTACAGCCTGTTGTTGCTCTTTTGTTCTAGAGCATATATTTTACAGAAAAATAAATAAATGTTGTAACAAACAAGTACTCCTGATTGAGGATGTGTTCCAATACCATACAGTAATTCAGTTTGTGCCCAATTTACAGTAGCTACTGGTTCGTATAAACTTCAGTATATATATATATATATAGTATATATATATATAGATAGATAGATATTCAGTATATTCCTTTAAAAAAGGAAAGGACGAGAATCCAGAGAACTACAGACCAGTCAGCCTTACCACCATCCCTAGAAAAATCATGGAGCAGGTCCTCAAGAATCCATTTTGAAGCACTTGAAGGAGAAGAAGGTGATCAGGAACAGTCAGCATGAATTCAACAAGCGCAAGTCATGCCTGACCAATCTGATTGCCTTCTATGATGAGATGACTGGCTCTATGGATATGGGGAAAGCAGTGGATGTGATATACCTTGACAGTTTCCCAAAGATTTCTTGCCAGCAAATTACAGAAATATGGGTTGAATTAATGGACTATAAGGTGGATAGAAAGCTGGCTAGATCATCGGGCTAAATGGGTAGTGATCAACGGCTCGATGATCTAGCCAGCCAGTATCAAGAGGAGTATGCCAGGGGTCGGTCCAGGGGCTGGTTCTGTTTAACATCTTCATTAATGATCTGGAGGATGAGGTAGATTGCACCCTCAGCAAATTTTCAGATGACACTGAGCTGGGGAGAGTAATAGATTCATTGAAGAATAGGGATAGGATACACAGTGACCTAGACAAATTGGAGGATTGGGCCAAAAGAGGATGATTGGGGCAAAAGAAATCTAATGAGGTTCAACAAGGACAAGTGCAGGGTCCTGCACTTAAGATGGAAGAATCCCATGCACAGCTACAGACTGGGGACCAACGGGCTAAGTAGCAGTTCTGCAGAAAAAGGACCTGGGAGTTACAGTGGACAAGAAGCTGGATATGAGTCAACAGTATGCTATTGTTGCCAAAAAAGCTAATGCCATATTGGACTGCATTAGGAGGAGCACTACCAGCAGATCGAGGGAAGTGATTATTCCCTTCTATTTGGCCCTGGTGAGGCCATATCTTGGGTACAAAATTACTCAAGATAGTTAAGTCCAAAGAAGACTGAGAAGAGTTACTAAGGGATCTCACAAAACTGGGTGTCTGAGCAACAAAATGAGAGCTGAAATTCAATGTTGATAAATGCAAAGTAATGCACATTGGAAAACATAATCCCAACTATACATAAAAAATTATGGGGACTAAATGAGCTATTACCACTCAAGAAAGAGATTCTGGAGTCATTGTGGCTAGTTCTCTGAAAACATCAGCTCAATATGCAGCAGAAGTAAAAAAAGCTAACATTGCTAGGAACCATTAGGAAAGGGGAAGATAAGACACTAAACATCATAATGACACTATATACAGCCATGGTATTCCCACATCTTGAATACTGTGTGCAGTTCTGGTCGCCTCATTTCGAAAAAGATATATTGGAAAAGATACACAGAAGGGCAACAAAAATGATTAACGATATGGAACAGCTTCCATATGAGGAGAGATTAAAAAGATTGAGATTGTTCAGCTTGGAAAAGAGACGAACGGGGAAGTGCGGGGTGATAGAAGTCTATAAAATCATGAATGGTGTGGAGAAAGTGAATAAGGAAGTGTTATTTACCCCTTCAAATGACACAGGAACCAGAGGCCACATGATGAAATAAATAGGCAGCAGGTTTAAAACAAACCAAAGAAAGTACTTCTTCACACAATGCACAGTGAACCTGTGGAACTTATTATCAGGAATTGTTGTGAAAGCCAAAAGTATAACTGGGTTCAAAAAAGAATTACATAAGTACATGGAGGATAGGTCCATTGATGGCTATTAGCCAAGATGGTCAGGGATGCAACCACATGCTCTGGGTCTCCCTAAGCCTCAGACTGCCAGATGCTGGGACTGGAAGACAGGGGATGGATCACTCAATAATAGCCCTGTTGTGTGCATTCCCTCTGAAGCACCTGGCCACTGTCAGAAGACAGAACACTGGCCTTGATGGCCCATTGGTCTGACCTAATATGGCCATTCTTGTGTTCTTCTGACTGGAAGAGAGTTAAAATATACAGGCAATTTGAGGCTCTTCCCATATACAGCTCATGTAGCAACACTGCCATCAGAATCAAAACTTTCTCTGATAAAGAAAGAATACTTAAAAACAAACCAAAAAACAGCAGTAGCAAGAAAACATTTAATTGGAAAATAAGAATGCAGATGGCTGGCTTTTGTAAAACGTGTTATTTTGTACCCAGCTTGCACACCATTAAACATTTACATGTTTATTGTCTGTATGCTACAGATGGCAGAAATACTGCCCCACCACCACCAAAAAAAAAAAAAAAAAAAAAGTTCTACTTAGTGTGGAATGTATTGAACACCTCTTCTTCCTGACAGTGAATTGCAGAACAATTTTTGATTATCTCTCTGTTTCTAATAATGATAGAAGAACTGAACTGGAAGATGAAAAAGGCTGAAGGTTAAAGTAAGTAACAGACTTAAAAATACAGTTGCTGGCAATTTATAGAAAACATTAGGAGGCTTGCAAGCCCATACGTCATATTCCTGTTTTTCTCGTCCCTTGTTTTTTTTTTTTTCTTGCTGGAGGAAACAATGAAAGAGAAAACCAATGCCCACACAATGTATTCACAGCAAGATACACTTGTGTGAAGGTCATCTTGAATATGATTGCTGCTCAGTGCGCCAGAGGAAGGGGATCCTTTCACATTTCTATGATCTTTGCCAACATTTCCTGGAGGAAAATTCCTTCACAACCCTAGATCTAGAGATCAGTACTTCCCTGTGTGAGTGAAAATTACTACAAACAAGTGTCCAATGTAGTTTGCAATCTGAGTTAATGATTACAGTCATGAATTATCCATTGGTTGGTTCTATTTTCCTGAATCCCATTAAGGTGTTTTTTTCCAGTGATCGTTGGGGAAGGGAACTCCTCTGTTGATAATCCTATGTGGTGGTGGAGAAACCTCTGAAGAGATCCTCTGTTCTGTAGTTCCCACTTAAAGTCAAAATTCAGGTTTTTTTTATCTCACAATTGGTTGCTGTGGAGATGATTCTGATGTCACAAATAGATTATGGTTTCAGAGGGGGAATAATTAACAAGACACAATGATTAAAGTAATATATTAGTTTCATACAAAGACTCTTAGTAAAAATAATAATAAAAAACCCCCACAAGTATAATATGACATATCAACAGAATTATTTCTATATAGATTGTTTCCAAAGCTTTCCAGAAGGCATCATCAGCCATTCAAAGCAATCTTTTAGAGACATCAATGACCAGTCTTCCACAGCTATGGTAGAAACACTTATTTTCCTTTTCCCTTTTTCAACCCTGAGCATGTAGGAAACAACATTCCTGAGGAGCCAAGAGACAGCACAGTAAATGGCACATTATAAATCAATTACACCTGATTTAATTTGCTTAATTTTTAAGCTATACATGCCTGTTTAGAGTTGTTCTGTTGAGCGTTCTGCAAGATAGGTTTGGCAAAAACAGAAACAGTGGATCAAAGACAAATGCTGATACATCAGACTTACGATTTATACTGAAAACATTGGGGATTGTATGTCTTGTATTAGGTGGTGCAACTAGTAATGACACCTACCTATCAATTCTGCTGGTTGTGAACTAACTTCTGCACATCACATTCACCAGGGACTTTATTTGGGAGGAGAAAGAAAGGACCTAATCTTGTCAACAAACTCTCTCTACTTCCCTTTTTCTGGTCTCATCTCACCATCTCATTCTGCTATCTGCTCCCGTAGATTATGAAGACTGGATCAAATTGAGAAGCAGGTAGCTTGTGTGTATATATGTATAGGAGAACTAACAATAGCTGTTATTTTACTCTTTTATATATCACTACTTTTTTTTTTTTTTTTTTTTAAATATACCATTTATCAACAAGTCTCCATAATGGAAGCCTTTTTCAACATTACTTTCTGTAAAGTCTCCCACTTGAATACAATCAAAAGCTTTTGAAGTCCCAATCTAGCATAAATAATATGAAAACTGTAGCTGCCACACTAGATAAATGTATAATTTCATCCCACGCCAACAATCTGATCCAACGAGGCAGCTAAATCCTTTTTCACTTCCATCATGAAGCCATGTTAGTTGAAAGAATACATAGTTTGGGTTATAAAACTGCTAACTATGTAAATTATAAAACATAGTTTACACAAACAGATAAAAATTCCAAATACCATGATCCTCTCCATCTGCACTAAAATAAAGCATATTGAGAAAGGATCCCTTTTTACTTGCTTTTGTAAAAACTTTTGGAGTTGTGGCTTCCTTAACTTAATTTAGAACTGGCTTTAGCAGAATGCACTATATGTAATAAGTAACTGTGGCCTATTCAGAAAATAAACTGTTCCCAGTTTAGACATGGCTGCAGCTTGTGATTTTAGAATATAATGATTCTAAGCCTCTTCAAAAGATTGGCTGCCATCTCTAAGAGTGAAAAACAAAAAGCTGCTAGGTCAGATTCTCAGTTGATGTAAATCAGTGTAGCTCTACTGACTTCAGTTTATACCAGCTGATGATCTGGCTTGTACTGCAGACTACAAAATAGAGTCCTACACATCAGTAAAACTGTCTGTCTCCTTCAGTGCTGGGCCTAAAAACTCTGTAACTCAACTCATTATGTTAAATGATATCCGTGTCTTCAGTGTTTTGTGGCACTCATTTCATGGAGCTTAACTTGGTTTACCATTCATTCCCTTATCTCTAATTCATCCCTCTCTCCCGAACAGCAGACTTTACAAAATAAAAAATACACGGTGTTCTAGACTGTATATTTCCATCCCTTAGCAAGAAACCATACAGTAATGCATCAACAAGCAGTTGGCACTTAAATGGGAACTGGATTCATTCTGAAATTTTGACAGTTGCATCCTCTGTTACAGTGGCTCACTTTCTGCTCCCCACAAATCAACACGGTAGCCACTCAGGAATAAAGACTACTCTATCTGAAGCAAACACTGTTTGGTTTTTGCCTTGCTGAGGTTTCTTGATTAACCTGATAAGTCTGCTAGGTGCAGAGCCAAGATCAGAGGTCTTCCACAAACCTTTGTAGTATGGAAGGTTGGATTTGTTTCAGATGAAAGGAAACTTGCTGCTTTTAGAACTGCTTTCAGAAACACAGTGGAACCCTGTTAAGATAAGCCCCATACAGAGACTCATTCACTGTGAGTTCTATTTTCTGGATTTGTTTTTTTCCAACATCTATTTTAAAAGCTCAAACCCTGCTAATCTGTGCAGTCACAGTCCAGGGTGATATTAATGTTCACCACATTAAAATAAGTCTTCTCATCTTTCTGGGTCTCTAATTAGAAATTCAGAAAGGAATCAGGACTAAAGACATCTGAGTGAGAGTGAGTGAAAGTTATCTGAATTCATAAATACAGTTTGCATTTCAGTATGTTTCTTTCTTCTGTATCAGAGAGAAGAGGATAAAACTGCATGCCCTAATACCCTAATATGCATGCAGTGTAGTGGTAGCTATGTCGGTCCCAGGATATTAGAGAAAAAAGGTGGGCGAGGTAATATCTTTTATTGTACCAACTTCTGTGGGTGTGAGAGACAAGCCTTTGAGCCACTCTGGTTCAATATTACCTCACCCACCTTGCCTCTAATATGATCAATTTTATTTGTGACCAATAAGAATTCATTTTGCAGTAATCTTAAACTCTTTACTTGGAGAAATTTCCCACTGATGTTAAAAGGAGTTTTGTTGCAGTAAAGACTGCAAAAAATAAGGTTTTACTATATAATTCACAAACAATTCTATATTTGTTTCAGGAAAGACAAGAACTGATTCTTGAAACAAAATAATTTATTCATTCCTAGGTAACATAAAAGACAAATACTTAATGTACATACCATGCATGGGAGGAACAAAACACAAATGTTGGATTTTTCTATTCATAGCTATGGGTTGTGTCTGACCAATTTACAATAGAGGTGAGAACACTACATATCTCCTTCCTTTCTATCTTCTTTTAGTTGGGGACTTTTTTATAACAGTCAGGATAAAAATATTTTTTAAAACAAAATCAGATTTTTATTTAAATTAAATGCATTTTTCTTTTAAAATCAAATTTGATATTATAACAATGTGGTTAAGATCTAAATTTATTATAATCTATTAACATTATTTAAGTAAATAAATAAAATAATATGCAGCAATGAGCCCTCCTCAAATTTTAATGAATTAAACAGTGCTGCTTTTTTTTTTTAATTACGTACATAATAGGGGAAAACATCTTTAAACTTTTAAGGTCAATTCAAACTTTATAAATATCTCATAATGTCATGTACTATATTAAGTATCTATATTATTTTCAGTCTTCACAATGGAGAGAAACACTGGTATTTATCTTTTTCCAAATGCCAGTATTCAGTTTCTATTGTACAGAAAAGCTTTTGTCTGAATTGCTTTTTGTTTCAGTTTGGCTACAAGGTTGACAGACAATATTTTCTTCATTTAGACTGTTCATTCAAAGTTGAAAAACCAACTAGAAGCTGAAAATGCAGGAAAACTTGTCCACCTCTTCTAATCAATTAACAATAATCAGGATGAGATCTATTAATTCTAAAAAAAACCTGGAAGGACATTGGGCCAGAATTTTCAAAGCCAGTTAGGCACCTAATTCCTATTGATTTCAACAGGAGTTAGGCACCTAATCTATTTAGGCGATTTTGAAAATCCTACTAGAAATCTATCTGCATCTATAGACACCTGAACACCTTTGAAAATCTGTCTCATAAAAATCCACCCATTAATTCACTAACTACAATTAACACTTTCTTGTTTAATGAAATAGTTTTAAATGAAAAATGTTTTGATAAAGTTACATTTCCTCCCTTATATACACAGCACATTTAAGGTAGTTTTATTTAACTAATTAAAAAAAATTAAAATGCTAGTTTTGTACATTTTTAATTGAATTCCTATATCTATCCAAAAGGAAACGTGACACAAATCTAGAATAAAAAATTATAATCTAGCAAATAACAAATGTGTAATTCACTATTTTGTAACAATCAAAAAAATGTAAAATTTAAGAATCTGAGTAAATGTAAGCTATATAAATGCTTAAATAAGAGCATATTGATATAGTGCATCTTCTTGGTTAGCAAAAATTACCGCCACATTCGGTGTAAAGACTATATTTGGTTGCTAATCACATGTTTTAATGGTCATGCCAACCAATGAGAATTAACCTTCATTTAGGTAAATAATTAAAATATATAAATGCAAAACAAATTAAAAATTATTTTAAATCAAGGTCTCCAGCTTGCTGATTTAAATCATGCTTAAAATTGGTATTTTTAATCAATCCTCCTTGGTTCATAATCACCTTATACTATTTTTTAATGGAAACCTCATTGCCTTTATCATTTAGTAATTCCATAATTCAAATGCAAAAATGCTGTTTTTCTGTTGTAATAAGGCTAAATAACTTAATATCCTCAGGGCAATGAGAACATTCTTTTTCATCACAACAAGCCAAAATAAGCGCTTCTCACTTTTGAAAAACTATCTTCAGCTTTTCATTAGAAAACCCAAGCACTCCTCCTGTCTTTTTATCCATTAATTACATTGTTACATCCCTAGTTCTACTGGTATAGAAACATCATGTTATTGAAAATGAAATGGTTTTAATTTAATGTCATATACAGTATCCATTATTTATTCAGCATGCATATTTCAAAGGAAGATGAGGATTTTCAAGATGAAGACACAAAGTTTAAAAAAATGCTCAAAGTTTAAAAAAATACATTTTTTCCAGACAGATTTCTCTTTGTATGAGAGAACACATTATGAAATACTAGAAATAAAACAATATTTAATCTTTCTTCTAGTCCTCGGTCTGATCACAGACAATTATTCACACTGAACAGTTTGCAGTTATATATGATATTTTAGGTAGGTGGACTATATATCCTCAGAGAACACACTCAAAGAAACAAATTTAGCACCTGACTGGGAGTCAGATGGTATGGGGTTAAATTCTAGCTCTGCCACTGATTTGCTCCCTGATTTTGGCCATGTCATTCAGCTTCAGCTTCCCTATCTGCCCAGTAATGTCCATCTATGGTGTTGTGAGGATTAGTTAATTAACCTAAGACCTGCTTTTTGGTCTCATCCTGGATTCCTGTAAACATTTGCCTAAATCAGAAAACCAGTCAATAACTTTGGATAATTGGCAGTCCCTGCTTAAGCACAGGAATGGCAAGATTGTTGCTAGTCAGAACTGAAGTGTATTGCTGAGTTATGTGGAGTCGCTCATACAGCATCTGCCCATTCTATATCAGGCCATTACTATTAAGCCTGTACAAACGTGACACATTTTTTATCACTAACAGAAAAATAGCAATGGCTTGCCAATAAATTGTTCATAATTAAAAAAACAGTTTATTTTAAATTACTACTGCTTTTGCAAGGTAATCTGTCCAGTCCTATTCCCAATCAAGTCAATGGTTAAATCACTACCAACTTTAATAGGAGCAGGATAAGGACCAGAAGGTAAAGTCGTCTTCCTTAAGACATCACATATCTAACTTTTCTCAGTATTCTAGTTTATTATAATTTTATATATCCATGTAATATTGGGTGTGTGCAATGACCAAGATTTGCAAAATTGGGTTTCTAAATTAAGTTCCTAATTCATACGTAGGCACCTATTCTCATTCACTTTGCTGAGCACTACTGTGCATTCAGCATTTTTCAAGATCAGGTCATTTATAGCTCAAAATATGGATTTAGGCGTATAAATTTAAACACCCACTTTCGAAAAAAATCTCAAATTCTCTTTGTATTTCAGTACTGAATAACCATCAGCTTAATCCACAGCCTTACAGTAACTACAATCTGTACTTACACTCAAATAACAAGGGTACACTACAAAGAGAACAAAATCTCTTCCACTGCCCATTAAGGAACCTAGAATTAATTCCAATGATCTGCACTCAAGCATCTTTAATTAAAAGATCATGAGCATATAAGTGGCTTTGATTTCTTCTTCTAATGTCCTCCTCAATTATTTATTGTATTCACCTTCCCACATCTGTGCACATTTTTCTATTAGAGTATAAAATATAAATCCTGTTGCATTTTGGGCATTGTCAAGTGTTGAACAAATGCTTTTAACCCTTTATTCATCATAGACAAACATCTCTATGCTCCTCCAAAGTAAGGATAACATGAATAGTAAACACATCACACTATTAAACAGAAGGGATAAAAGAGATCTACAAAAACAGCTCATTTTTTGAAATCCTTGATAAAATCTACCTACTTGAGGCCTGTGTGTTTATATAGTAAGTTTATATGCAGTTTAAAACAAGACTCTATGTAACTCAGCTCAGCTTTTCTATGGCTCAGATCTGCCTTTAAGGTCCATACAACTCTGTGGATTTTCTCTATGTATATGTGTGTGTATGCGTTGCACACGTGTGTGTTCAGCATTCTAAACGTCAGATTCTGGCCTGCTGTTTCATGGATGTCCCTAGATAAAGGACACAAAAAACTGCCTCCCTCTTGTGTCCGTGTGCAGCATTTGTTCACAATGCACTTCCCATAGCGAAAGGGCTGTATATCAAGATACCCCAAAGAGGGAGGAGAGGAAGCAAGCCCCTGACTCTGCCTCTCCTTCACATTTGCCAGCAGACCTGGCCAGCCATGCAGATGGAAAGTATAAAACATTGATTAAAGGGGTGCAGCAGTGTGCACTCTACTCTATGCTACATAAGGAATTTCAGAGAGGCATCCTGGCTGTGCCTTAAAGGCTCAACTCAACTGAACTTCAAATTGCAAGTTGCAGAAGTTTTTATTATAGCTAATGTAAGATGAAGTCACTCATTATGTGTGCAAGTCACTTTTAAAAAATTGTATTTAAAAAACTCAGTCAAAAAACCCCCAAACAATTCTGTTTTGCAACCCAGTGTCCCATTATTTGTTCTAATCAAGGAGACAGAGACAATTATATGAAAACCAGGATATTGCACTTCTGTGTAAATTACTTGATTTCCTTCACATGAAATTCTCAAACTTCATATTAAATTTATAAGAACATATATTTTTCCACACTACAGAGTGATTCATTACTGCTAATTTCCATCCCCCCAAAATATAAAATTATTCTAACCAATAATCAGTTTCACAGCTCTATAAAGTCTAATCCAGGACCATAATATATGTCTTGCCTATCTCTAAAGATCTCTGAAAACCCTTCCTAAGTAAGGATAGAGTTCAAAAGCATACTAAGCTCCTAGAGCAAAAACAGCTCACCACAGTATTTATTATAAACAATCTACTACTGAAAATGGAAAATCAATATGTATGTGCAAACAAAAGTGTTCCATGGAAAATGTTAAACAGACAAGTTAGCTCCTCTTCATTATAGATTGATGGAGGGTTTATTTTATTTTATTCTTTTCCCCTCTTCCTCTTTAGTGTGTATAATTTAATAGCAATTTTCTTTGCACAGAAGCCGAAAGAGAAACTATGAAAGGGGCTGGATGTTCACATACAGGAGATTTTCTTCCAAATGTAGAAACTATGAAGTTCCCATGGTATGGTTTTGTTTGTTTGCTTTACAAAAAGAAAAGGCCAAGAAATTATTGCTCCCTGTAATTGTTTTATGCCAATATCTGGTTGTATCAAAAGCTGAAGGTGAAACTCAGCTAGATCAAGTAATCAGAGAGAGGAGTCCTCAGTTTAGTGGAATAATTAGAATTTTTATTTTATATTACAGGATCAAAATGAAAGGAGTAATTTGTTGTGTTACAAGATCACATGAGAACATTTGGTTTTGTTAGAGTGAAGCAGGGCACAGTCAACATTATATTTTTATTTCATTCAACTTATAATTGTACCAAATGTGTCCTCATAGGGATAGGAAGCGTATTTATCTTACATAGAGTTAATGGCTGACAACTGCTATCATATTCTATTTACACAATTTATTTGTTTAATCAAGTTCACACAAAACTATTCCCTCAAATGTGAGAATTCCTATAGCAGATTGATATCATTCACCAAAAAGATGCATAGTGGCTAAATAAATAAATGCTTAAGTGACTTAGAAGCCTAAGTCCCTTTTCCAAAAGTGAAAGTCAATGGGACTTGGGCCACTCAATATTTTGGGTGCTTTCAAAAAATTTACTCAGAATTATACAGTACTGAAAGGTTCAAAAGGTAGAGCATTCTCCTCAGCTGGTCATTGGTTATGTAGTTCCTGACTGAAAGAGATCAGACTGGACTCCAGGTTGGCTGTGATCACATTCACAAATATAAACCCCCATTTTTGACTGAGGCTTCCCCAAGGAATGACTTCCTTTTAATAAATAAATATATTCATTTTTTCAAGTACCCAAACTACTTCTTCAATGCATGAGGTGGCGATGAAAATGCAACACTTTCTCAACGTTCTGCCCAGCTTTGTTCTGCACTTTGGTACCAAGATGATAAATATAATTAAGATAGGTAGATTTCTGGTACGATGGTCAGCAGTGAAAGGGTTAAAACACTGGCTTTGAAACATTCATAATTCATCTTTACATTAAATATTCCATTAATATGAAGAGTTAAATATGAAGTTGTGCTACATGTAGACATGGCAAGAACAAATGCCCATTAGGCTGTGTTGTGCAAACTGTTCTCAATTAAAAGGGCTAGAAATGTCTTTTTAATAAATAAATAAATAAAAGTGGAGATTATGAAGCATTCATTATGAAGACCTTAAATTGTCTGAATTCACACATTTCCCTTATCAACAGATTGGCAACTCTCCTGGGCCATTAGTGAAACTGATCTTTCAGCATTTTAAAGGATGACTCTTGGGTTCTACACACTTTTGATGGACGGCTGTGGCTGAGATCCTTAATATATATATATACGTGCTCTAGAAATAAGGGAAAATTTCATTAACTGGGGTTGGATGTAGATTATGAAAATGGGGTCCTGCTATTATTATTATTTTACTTTACTGATCTTATAGTCATCCAATTAAAGTAATTGTCGTTAATCAACAAGGCATGATGAGCTTATTTCATAACAGACATGACAATCTGAACCTGCTCCTGGTCCTTAAGTGCCAGCTGCCTTTTCAGCAGCAGTTTCTGCCCCTCTGCAATACTATAAAACCTGCACTGGGTTCATCAAGATCCCAAATATAATAGAATGTGAGTTGAAGGTAACTGTCGGGCTATAAACTACTGAACAGCTATAGGTCTTTTGGGGGCTGGGAGGAGAAAAAGTGGGGGGCAAACAGATCAGGAAACTTTGACAAAGAAATACAAGGTTACAGAGAAATGAAGGAACAATAAATATATGCAAAACACTTCTCTATTGTTTTCTGTTACCTATCTAGTAGGAGCTCTTCATGGTGGAAGTTTGTATTACATAAAGTATCCAAAATTGTCCCCAACAACCTCTAGCATGGCTTATTGCTATAACTGATATTAGCCATTGAGATAGTGATATAGACATGGCAGATATTTTGTTAGTAATAAGTGATGCAACAGGCAGGCTGAGTTGTAGGGAAGAGATGCTTGTTGAGCGTGCACAGAGGTGTGTGTTCCTCTGTTAGCAGCATGGCCACTAGCTAGCATTCCTGAGCTCCAGGTGTCACAAGATACTAGATTCCTCCTGACATCTTACCCTCTTTCTCCAGTCCACTCATCAGGAGACACGGATTCTAGGCCAGACAAATACACCAGCTTCTTCCCCCTTCAGGTATGGGCGGGTATTTGTTTGCAACAGAGTGAAAACAAATCACATCCTGATCTCTGTGAAAATGTTGAGACAAGTGATGTCCCTTTCATTCTACAGTAAGTGCAGGCAGTACAACTGCAGATGGTAGGAAAGCAGAAAAGCACAACAGGGGGAAAGAAGACAATATACATGGAAAGCAGAGAGAGCATGCATATGAGACAGTAACAGCATCCCTGGCGAGCAAAACAGCTCTATTGACTATTGCCTGAGTGTCGCTGAATGACACTTTCCTGCACTAGGAGACTCAGCGCTCTTTACTGTGAATAACCCACTCACTGGGTGGGATAAGTGGAGAACTTGTTGAAAATTGTTCCAAAAAGTCACCTTTCTTTCTGTGATGTTCACCCCTTCCCTCACGATAAGCCTGCAATTTTCTAAAATCTGCCCTGACAAAAATTAGTGCCCTACAAATCAATTAGGTGACCACACTTTGGCCTTGTCTACACTAGAAAAATAAGTCAACCTGTGTTAGTAATTACTAAGGTGGCTAATGTCCACACTACCTTCCTTGGGTCGCTGGAGTGCATCCTCAGCCGGAGCACTTCCACAGACCTAAGGGGAGCAGTGTGGGGAGCTGAGAGCCCGGTCTCTCAGCTGCCTGCTGGAAGCCTCACAGGCTTACAGGCTCCCAGTGGGCTGCCCCCTCCCCCATTCCCTGCTGGGAGCTAGCCAAGGACTTCTCCTCTCCCGGTTCCTTACCGGGAGCTCGGGGAAGCCATCCAGGGCTTCTCTGTTCCCGGTTCCCTGCCGGGAGGTCAGGGAAGCCATCCAGGGCTTCTCCATTCCCCACTCTCAGCTGGGAACCCTGTGAGGAGCGGGCGGAGAAGTGCCCAGGTTTCTCACCCCACTCCCAGCCGGGAGTGGAGACCAGCTGCCAGGCTCGCCCCGCTCCTAGCCAGGAGCGGAGAGTAGCTGCTCAGCTCTCCAGGGGGCTTTCTTGTTAATTCACAAGAATGACAGCCCCACAGCCGATGTAAGGGACACAGTGTCTACACTGACACTATGTCGCCCTAGCTAAGCCGACATAAGCCCTACACCTCTCATTTATGTGGTTTTATTATATTGGCATAGCAGAGGAGTTATATCGGTGGGAGGAGAATTTCAGGGTGTACACCTCCACTGTTTTGTCAACCAAAGCTGACTTTGGTCGACAAAACTCTCTAGCGTAGACCAGCCCTTAGTTTATCACATTTCCTCACATTGTGTAGGTGCTACCCTACATCATTGTTCAGTGTAAGATATGTTATACATGTATCCCATAATAGACCTGTTACTTTATCTGTGGTACTCAAATGAAAATGCCTATTGCTCACATCTTACTACAACCATGGAATTACTTTTATTTGGACAATTTCCTGAGCTGCTTGCTTCCACAAACACTGCATCTTCAACATCTTTGTAAACAGACTGTTTAAAACAATAGATAATATTGGAAAAGCAACCAGAACTGTTAACATTGCAGGAAACGGGTTAAAAAAGATTAGAAGGGTAAAAAAAAACCCTGATTATAAAATATACTATAATTCAGCAAGCACTTTGCATTGACACCCAACATTCATGTTTCATGAGCTATGTTTCAAAACAGAACTTCAGTCATTATTTCATACATAGCTAGATATCAATTTGTTACAATAATACAATTAATATTATTTTCTGACTTTGATTTGCATACTGATATAAGACCCAACTCTGCATTCTACCTGCCCTCAGACTTACATGTACCAGTAGACCCATTCTGCAGGTTGTAGAGTATACCAGATCAATCCCTCTCTGCAGGGAATAATGGCTCATGGAGCCATGTACTGGAGGTTGACTAGCGCTTATCCAGGCCGTGTTGTGTTTCATAACTCAAGATTCCCCCACCCATACAGTGATGTGCAGGGAGACCCCAAAGGAACATGATCTGGAACATAAAAAAGATACAGTTCCTTGCACGGACTCCCTAAATCCCTTCCCTTTTTTCACAGTAGGACCACACAGGTTCCACTTGGCCTGCACGCTCTGCACTGGAAGAGCGAGCAGGATTAGCTCCTATCCCTATCAAAAATATAAACAAAAGTATTTTGCTAAAAATAAACTCTCCATGAATGACCTAATAGACCAATATTATAGAGATAGCATAAAGCAAAAACACATGCTGATTCCTAAATTAAATGCCAAGTTCTATAACAAAATACCATTTCACATATCTCCCTCACATGGGACTTTCACGGCCTCCTCCTTTTCCCCAAAAAACACATTCTATCATTTCATTAGCAAAGCTAGAGAACTCATGCTGGGGCATCTCATTCTGGAGCACTAGAGTTAACAATGGAACTGTGAACTCCAGTGTCCATGGCAACAGTAGCTAATTCTTCTTTCCAATCATGGTGGCAATTCTCTCCCATGGCTTGAATCAGTTACAAAACAAAAAACTCTCAAAGACCTTTCTGAGCCAATAGCCTTGCAGCTAATCTGCTAATAGGAAATAATCTGCAGCTAATATACACATTCCAGGGTAGCAGTGTGTTTTCTTAATACTTTGTTTCATGGGCCTCTTTCCAAAAAAAGCATAGTAAAGAATAGAAAACAGACATTCATTAAAAATAGCATAATAGTACCTGGCCACTATTAATGCCTAAAACTTGCTGCAACTTGCATAGCTCTTAAATGGTTTGTTAAAAGTGAGTGAAGAGGCAGCACTAGATGGACTGAATACAATGCAATTAGATCAATAAAGAAACATACAGGATTAGTTATCAGAAAGATTATGCAAAAAATCAGGCTTGAAATAAGTTTTCACATTTCTTTCTCCTTATTTGGCTTTCATTAAGGAATCTGTTCATCAAAGTGTTGTGGTAACAAGTGTGTATACCTGTAATATACTATTTAGACAGACACTATGTAAACAAAATAGAATATGAATAGATACATGCACTCTGAAATCAATAAAGATATCAACTCTCCCCTGTGTCTGAACTCCATTTGCTGCCTGGGAGCATGGCAGGGCAATGCTGCTATGTTCTCATCTTCTGGGGGAATTATTTATTTGCATTGTGGTAGTGCCTAGGAACTTCAAGTCGTGGACCATGACCATTGTGCTAGGTGCTGTACAAACGGAGAATGAAAAGAAGGTCTCTGCCTGAGTTTACAATCTAAGTAACATACTATAATGTATAATCTAAGAATGTATATATCATGCAATACATATCTTAAGTAATATATAATAACCACCTGGAGTTCTAGAGGCAGCTAAATTTAGGATTTACCTATATATTTCAATTTCAGCCCTTTCTTTTCATTCACTTTCTGGAACTTCCACCAATTAGGTTGAAATCTTACTGGAGTAGTCTGCATCCAAGGATGAATATATTATTATAATTTGTAAGTTGAATCCAAAAAAGTCTTATCTACATTTTAATTACAAAGAGGGGCTTTTTTAAATCAAAACAGTGAAAAAATCCACTTCTCCTTTATGAAGGAGGACGAGGTAGATGAGACTTTCTTCAGTCAAGTAGGGAAAGTTTCCAGTTCACAGGACCTGGTTCTCATGGGGGACTTCAATCACCCTGACATCTGCAGGAAGAGCAATACAGCAGAACACAGACAATCCAGGAAGTTTTTGGAGAATGTTGCAGACAACTTCCTGGTGCAAGTGCTGGATCAACCAACTAGGCGCCATGCTCCTCTTGACCTGCTGCTCACAAACAGGGAAGATTTGGTAGGGGAAGTAGAAGTGGGTGGGAACCTAGGCAGCAGTGACTGTGAGATGGTAGAGTTCAGAATCCTGACAAAAGGAAGAAAGGAGAACAGCAGGGTACGGACCATGGACTTCAGAAAAGCAGACTTTGACTCCCTCAGGGAGCTGATGGGCAGGATCCCCTGGGAGGCTAATATGAGGAGGAAAGGAATCCAAGAGAGCTGGCTGTATTTTAAAGAAACCTTATTGAGGGCGCAGGAACAAACCATCCCGATGTGCAGAAAGAATAGCAAATATGGTAGGTGCCCAGCTTGGCCTAACAAAGAAGTCTTTGGTGAGCTAAAACACAAAAAAGAAGCTTACAAGAGGTGAAAGATTGGTGAGATGACTGGGGAGGATTATAAAAATACTGCTCAAACATGCAGGAATGAAATCAGGAAGGCCAAAGCACAACTGGAGTTGCAGGTAGTAAGGGACGTGAAGGGGAACAAGAAGGGTTTCTACAGGTATGTTACCAACAATAGAAAGATTAGGGAAAGTGTGGGCCCCTTACAGAATGGGAGAGGCAACCTAGTGACAGAGGATGTGGAGAAAGCTGAGATACTCAATGCCTTTTTTGCCTCTGTCTTCACAGACAAGGTTAGCTCCTAGACTACTGCACTGGGCAGCACAGAATGGGGAGGAGGTGAACATCCCTCAGTGCTGAAAGAACAGGTGCGGGACTATTTAGAAAGATTGAACATACACAAGTCCATGGGGCCAGATGCAATGCATCCAAGGGTGCTGAGGAAGTTGGCTAATGTGATTTCGGAGCCATTGGCTATTATCTTTGAAAGCTCGTGTCAATTGTGGAATGTCCCTGATTGGAAAAAGGCAAATACAGTGCCCAGCTTCAAGAATGGGAAGAAAGAGGGTCTGGGGAATTACAGATTGGTCAGCCTCACCTCAATCCCTGGAAAAATCATGGAGCAGGTCCTCAAAGAATCCATTTTAAGGCACTTGGAAGAGAGGAAGCTGATCAAGAACAGTCAACATGTCTGACCAACCTGATTGCTTTCTATGAAGAGGTGACTGGCTCTGTGGATGTGGGGAAAGCGGTGGACGTGATATACTTGACTTTAGCAAAGCTTTTGATACACTCTCCCATGGTATTCTTATCAGCAAGTTAAAGAAGTATGGGTTGGATGAATGGACTATAAAATGGAGAGAGAACTGGCTAGAGCATCGGGCTCAACGGGTAGTGATCAAGGGCTCCATGTCCAGCTGGCAGCTGGTCACAAGCGGAGTGCCTCAGGGGTCGGTTTTGTTCAACGTTTTCATTAATGATCTGGATGATGGGGTAAATTGCACCCTCAGCAAGTTTGCAGACGACACTAAGCTAGGGGGAGTTGTAGATACCCTGGAAGGTAGGAATAGGATACAGAGTGACCTAGACAAATTGGAGGATTGAGACAAAAGAAATCTGAGGTTCAACAAGGATAGGTGCAGACTCCTCCACTTAGGACGGAAGAATCCCATGAACAGCTACAGACTGGTGACCGATGAGCTAAGCTGCAGTTCTGCAGAAAAGGACCTGAGGGTTACAGTGGATGAGAAGCTGGATATGAGTCAGCAGTGTGCTAAGAGGGCTAATAACATATTGGGTTGCATTAGTAGGAGCATTGACAGCAGATTGAGGGAAGTGATTATTCCCCTCTATTCAGCATTGGTGAGGCTACATTTGGAGTATTATGTCTAGTTTTGGGCCCCGCACTAAAAAAAGGATGTGGACAAGTTGGAGAGAGCCCAGCAGAGGGCAACAAAAATAGTTAGGGGGCTGGAGCATAAGACTTATCAGGAGAGGCTGAGGGAACTAGGTTGTTTAGTCTGTAAAAGAGAAGAATGAGGGGGGATTTGATAGCAGCCTTTAACTACCTGAAAGGGGGTTCCAGGGAGGATGGAGCTAGGCTGTTCTCAATGGTAGTAGATGACAGAACAAGGAGCAATGGTCTCACGTTGCAGTGGGGGAGGTCTACGTTGGATATTGGGAAAAAGTTTTTCACTAGGAGGGTGGTGAAGCACTGGAATGGGTTACCTAGGGAGGTGGTGGAATCTCCATCTTTAGAGGTTTTTAAGCTGCAGCTTTAAAAAGCCCTGGCTGGGATGATTTAGCTGAGGTTAGTATTGCTTTGAGCAGGGGGGTTGGACTAGATGACCTCCTGAGGTCCCTTCCAACTCTAATATTCTATGATTCTATGAAACAATTCTTGCAACTTTTTTGTTTTGTTAAAACAGATCTGGCACTAAAATGGGTAAGGGGTAAAGCTGAAATGTAGCAGGGAAATGTTCGTCACTGAAGCAAAATACCTTTGAGTGCTCCACTGAAAATTGTACTGAGTTGGCCAAGTTATGAGCCTTTGAAATGGCGTTTCCCAAAACCAAAAAACATAAGGCCTGTGATGCTGGCTGGATGGGGCGGGGAGGGCATTTATTATATATTTTAACATCAATACATCGGAATCATAATAATTCACGTGAGATATGCCATGTCAGGTACCATTAGAAAGGCTATAATGTGCTAAGTAAGATGATAATGTTTATGTTCATGTGTTGTGTATGTGATGGAAGTTATGGATATGTTTGTATCTGTATTTCATATTGCACTCTGTTTCTGGGCGACACCTCAGGCAGGATGGCTGCAGCACTAGCCTACTTAATGGCCCATTAAAGAAATTCACAGATACAATGGGCCCATGGGGAGAAGACAAGGATACCTGATGAAACACCAGGACTTACTCACGAGCCTCTGGACTCCATCTTATTCCTGTAAATTTCCACAAGCAGCATGGCAAAGGCCAAAGGACATAAAAGGCAGCTGCACAACATCCATTTTGTCTTCAGTCACCAGTCTTCAGTCTTCAATGAATCTTCAGTTTTCACCTACTTCTGGATCAACTCATCTACAACTGAACTGAACTTAAGCTGTGAAACAAAGGACTAAGACCCATCCAGGTACTGGATGTATACCGAAGGGACTATACAAGCCTGCAAACTCCACAATTCTTCTAGAAACCTGATATATATGGACTTTCACATCAATTTTATGTGTCTGATTGCTTTAATCATTTAAGTTTCTTATAGTTTCTTTGTTTCTTTTTATAATAAATGTTTAGTTTTAGTTACTAAAGGATTGGCTGGCAGCATGGTATTTTGGGTAAGATCCAAACTTATATTGATCTGGTACTGTGGCTGACCTTTTGGGGTCAGGAGAAACCTTTTTGGTAAAGAACATAGAGTTTTAAATTACTGATCTCTTTACTGGACCTAGTGGCTGATTGGGAGCCAGAGGCTGAAATGCAGTAAAGGGGGCTGTGTCTATTTTTATTTTGGCTTCTTGATAACCAGTGTGGGGAATCAGAAGCATTGTTTGTGGCTGGTTGGGAAGTCTGACTTCAGTGTCATCCACCAGTGTTGGGAGAATCTGCTTTCCTTTTGCAGTCTGCCCTGACCTTGGCATTTTCAGGTGGCTACCCTAGACACGGACGGGTCACAAGTGCTATGGTTTTTAGAACGTTTTACCACCATTCAGTGAAAGATAGAATGAGCTGCACACTGCCTCATTCACTGCACATCTTGAAAGGAGGTTTCAGAACATGCACATTTTTTATGTGTATGTATCATTTCCAAGTAAACAAAATGTGCAAGACACAATGCACATTATTAAATAAGATTCTACATGAGCATGTCTATCTGTTTTTAATTGCATTTTTTTGGGGGGTATATTGGTTAATTATCTAACAGAAATTACATGGTTTCCATTTTTTTTTCCAACTGTGGTATCATGGCTTAATCTCATCCTCATCTAAAATGGCCTTTAGCATTTTAATCACATAACATATGGAGGGTGGGATTTTCAATAATGCTCAGCACTGGCTTAACTTGGCTCCCCTGGCATCAATGGTAAAAGCACTGATCAATTCTGATGGGAGTAGAATTAGGCCAATGCTAAGTACTTTTGAAATTCCCACCCAAAATCTTTACAAAGGTCTAACAATGAAGAACTGTAGTTTGGCTGAAGTTTGTTTCTGACAAACCAGAGTTTGCCTCTTCTCTAAATACTACTACTCATTTTTTGGAACATTTGGGATGTTTTTGCATAAAAGAAAACCAATGAATAAACATGAAAGAAGGAGAAATACTTTTTCATCTCACTCCAAACTTTCCCCAACTCAGGGTAAAGATGGTTTGGCACAGTAGTGAGTCTGACTCCACATATCAGTCCCTGCATTATACCTGTCTCAATGAAAAAACAGACTTCTTGAGTACTGACAGCTCCAAGTCTTTTCTCAGTGGGAGCACTGAACGAATATATATTTTTCCTCAAAAAAGGAAAATCCACAGATGTGAAATAGGAGCTGAAATCTTCAAAGTTAAAGAATTCTCATCACCTAAGGTTATCTTTTGATTCTCTTTAAATCAGTTTTATAATTTGAGTTGTCATGACAACATTTTATTACCATGACAATCTGACACAACTTTCAAAACCAGTAAGTGGTGTTTTTACTCTGTTTTTCGATTGCTCCCACGGAAACAAGCTGTTATTTACTTTGGTGACGAAAGCCATACTATACCATAATGGATCTAATGTCAGAAAAATTAGACCATATAATGGTGGAAACTGGAATGCAAAAGTCATGTGAATGTGATTACTCTTTATAAACCATATTTTTCCATCATTTGCCACAAGCACCCTGCTCATTTCTGCCCATGAATTAAATGTTTTCTTCTTCAATATAAAGAGTGCTGATCCTTGCTGAATCACAAGAGGGCACTGACATAAAATGGCCTGTTTTCATAACAACAATAAAATGGTACGTTTTCATACTCATTTTCATGGCACTTGCACAGTATGCAACATAATGTAATTAAATTTAATAAACTTGTAGGTGGGAAAATACCAAAGAAACCCACCACAGTAGCAATTAACTTCAAAAATGGGTACTACACAAAATTGAGGAAGTTAGTTAAATGGAAATTAAAAGGAACAATCACAAGAGTGAAATGCCTGCAAGCTGCATGTAAATTTAAAAAAACCCTAACCCACCATAACAGAGATTAAATGTATAACCAAAATTAAAAAAAGAAAAACAACACAGCAAGAGGACCAGAAAAATGCCACCAGGCTTAAGAAAAGAATAAAAGAGGCAGTTAGAGACAAAAAGATATCCTTTAAAAACTGTGAGACAAATTCTACTGAGGAAAATAGAAAGGGGCATAAACTCTGGCAAGTCAAGTGTGAAAGTATAATTAGGCAAGCCAAAAAAGAATTTGAAGACCAACTAGCAAAAGACTCAAAAACTAACAGCTATTTTTTAAGTACATCAGAAGCAAGGAGCCTGCCAAAAAATAGTAGGGCCATTGGATGATCAAGGTGCTAAAGGAGTACTCAAGGAAGACAAGGCTGTTTCAGAGAAGCAAAATGAATTATTTGCATTCGTCTTTTATGACACAGGATGTGAGAGAAATTCTCACACTTGAGGCAATCTTTTTAGGTGAAAAATCTGAAGAATTGTCCCAGATTGAAGTGTCAACAGAGAAGGTTTTGGAACAAATTGATAAATTAAACAATAATAAGTCCCCAGGACCAGATGGTATTCACCCAAGAGTTCTGAAGGAACTAAAATATGAAATTGCAGAAAAATAACTTTGGTATGTAACCTATCGCTTAAATCAGCCTCTGTACTAGGTGACTGGAAGATAGCAAATGTAATACTGATTTTTTAAAAAGGCTCCAGAGGTTATCCTGGCAAGTACAGGCCACTACGCCCAACTTCAGTACCAGGCAAATTGGTTGAAACTATAGTAAAGAACAGAATTATCAGATACGTAGATGAAAACCTATGTTGGGGACGAGTCAACACAGCTTTTATAAAGGGAAATCATGCCTCACCAATGTATTAGAAGTCTTTGAGTGTGTCAACAAGCATATGGATAAGGGTGGTCCAGTGGATATACTGTACTTGGACTTTCAGAAAGCCTTTGACAAGGGCCCACACCAAAGACTCTTAAGCAAATTAAGCAGATATCAGATAAAATGGAAGGTCCTCTCATGGATCAGTAACTGGTTAAAAAGACAATAAACAAAAGGACAAATAAATGGTCAGTTTTCACAGCGGCGAGTGGTAAAAAGCATGGCCCGCTAAGGATCTGTACTGTTCAACACATTCATAAATGATCAGGAAAAAGGGGTAAACTGTGAGGTGGCAAAGATTGCAAACAATACAAAATTACTCAAAACAGTTAACTCCAAAGCTGACTGTGATGAGTTAAAAGGGATCTCACAAAACTGAGTAACTGGGCAACAAAATGACAGATGAAATTCAATATTGATAAATGCACAGTAATGCACATTGTAAAAATAATCCCAACTATACATACAAAATGATGGGTTCTAAATTAGCTGTTACCTCTCAAGAAAGAGATCTTGGCGTCATCGTAGATAGTTCTCTGAAAACACTTACTCAATGTGCAGTGGCAATCAAAAAAGCTAATAGAACTTTAGGAACCATTAGGAAAGGAATAGATAAGAAGACAGAAAATATCACAGTGCCACTATATATATAGCATGTGGTATGCCCACATGGTACTGACTGCAATTCTGATCACTGCACTTCAAAAAAAGATATATTAGAACTGGAAAAAGTATAGAGAAGGGCAACCAGAATGATTAAGGATATGGAAACCTTACATATGAGGAGAGATTAAAAAGACTGGGACTATTCAGTTTAGAAAAGTGATGACTTAAGGAGGGATTTGACAGAGGTCTATAAAATCATGAATCGTGTGGATAAAGTGAGTAAGGAAGTTTTATTTATCCCTTCACATAACACAAAAACCAGGGATCACCCACTGAAATTAATAGGCAGCAGGTTTAAAACAAACATAAGGAAGTACTTCTTCACACAATGCACAGTTAGCCTGTGAAGTCTTTGCCATGAAATGTTGTGAAAGCCAAAGTATAAAAATTAAAAAGCAAAGCAAAAAAATTAGATAAGTTCATGGAGGATATCTCCATCAACGGCTACTAGCCCAGATGGTCAGGGACACTACTCCATGTTCTGGGTGTCCCTAAACCTCTGACTGTCAGAAATAGGTAGTGGACAACAGGGGATGGATCACTCAATAATTGTCCTGTTCTGTTTGTTCCCTCTGAAGCATCTGGAAGCAGAAGAATTGATACTATACGACCATTTTTAAGAAACTCTAACAAAAAAACAAGGTTACTTACCAGTAACTGTTGTTCTTCGAGATGTGTTGCTCATATCCATTCCAATGTAGGTGTGTGCGCGTCCCGTGCACAGATTCCCGGAACTTTTTCCCTAGCAAGCCTCGCATGGCCAGCTCAGGCGCCCCCTGGAGTGCCGCGCTCATATCGCGGTATAAAGGGCGCTGCTGGCACCGCGGGTCCCCAGTCCCTTCTTTCTGCCAACTCTGACAGTGGGGACGGGGGTGGGTTTGGAATGGATATGAGCAACACATCTCGAAGAACAACAGTTACTGGTAAGTAACCTTGTTTTCTATCTTCGAGTGATTGCTCATATGCATTCCAATGTAGGTGATTGTGTAGCCGTACCTTGGAGGAGGGTAGGAGTTATCGGTGACCTGCTCTTGACAGCACGGCTCTGCCGAACCCTGCGTCCTCCCTTGCTTGTTCCACGATGGCGTAATGCGACGTGAACGTATGGACTGACGACCAGGTCGCCGCCCTGCAGATGTCCTGCAGGGGAACCCGCTCCAAAAAGGCTGCGGAAGAGTCCTGGGCCCTAGTGGAGTGTGCTCTTACCGCACCTGGGAGGGGTACCACTGCCTGCTCATAGCATGCCTTAATGCAGGCAGTAATCCACTTGGAGATACGCTGGGTGGAGACAGGTGAGCCCTTCATCCTGTCCGCCACCGCTACGAAGAGCTGTGTCGACTTCCGGAAAGGCTTGGTCCTCTCAAGATAGAAGGCCAAGGCTCGCCTGACATCCAGCGAATGTCCTTTCCTTTCCTCCTCTGACCCATGGGGTTTTGGAAAGAACACAGGAAGGAAAATGTCCTGGTTACAGTGGAACTGAGACACCACCTTAGGCATAAAAGCCGGGTGAGGCCTCAGCCGGACCTTATCCTTATAAAAAACCGTGTAAGGGGGCTCCGAGGTTAACGCCCTCAGTTCGGAGACCCTTCTGGCCGAGGTGATAGCCACCAGGAAGGCTACCTTCCATGATAAAAGGAGAAGGGAGCATGTAGCTAAGGGCTCGAAGGGGTGGCCCATCAGCCCATTGAGGACCAAGTTGAGGTCCCAAGGTGGCACCGGGTCCCGCACCTGAGGGAAAGTCCTCTCCACCCCTTTAATGAACCTTACCGACATGGGGTGAGAGAATAGGGAGCGGCCCTCCATGGGTTGGTGGAAGGCCGAGATGGCCGCTAGGTGTACCTTGAGGGAGGCCAAAGCCAGGCCCTGCAGTTTAAGCTGCAGTAAGTACTCCAAGATAGCCTGTATAGGGGATAGGCTTGGGTGCAGCCCTCTCTCTTCCGCCCACCCCGAAAACCTCCGCCATTTAGCTTTATATGTGAGTTGCGTGGACGGCTTCCTGCTGCCCAGGAGGACCTGTTGAACCTGCATGGAACAGGCTCTCTCTCCCTCCGTCAGCCACAGAGTCTCCAGGCGGTGAGGTGGAGGGAGTCCAGGTCGGGGTGCAACAATCTCCCATGGTCCTGGGAGATCAGGTCGCACCGTCTGGGTAGCGGAATCGGTTCGGTGGTGGAGAGGTCGAGCAGCATGCTGTACCAGTGCTGTCTCGGCCACGCTGGGGCGATCAAGCCCTGTCCCTCTTGATCTTGAGGAGAACTTGGGGCAGGACCGGAAGGGGGGGAATGAATACATTAAATCCCCTGTCCAGGGAACCAAAAAGGCATCGGACAGAGAGCCCGGCTCGCGACCCCTGAGCGAGCAGAACCTCGGGCATTTCCTGTTTTCCGCTGTAGCGAACAGGTCCAGACGGGGAGTACCCCACCGCTGGAAGATGAAAGCCACCATGTCCTGGTGTAAGGACCATTCGTGGCGGGGAGAAAAGGATCTGCTGAGGCGGTCCGCCTCATTGTTTCGTACCCCCGGGAGGTGAGAGGCAGATAAATGAAAACCGTGTCTCACCGCGAAGTCCCAGAGGCGAATAGCTTCCTGGCAGAGTGCCGAGGAGCGTGCCCCTCCCTGCCTGTTCACATAGAACATGGCTGCAGTATTGTCTGTGAGGACTTGGACTACCATGCCCCTCAGGTATTGGAGGAAAGCCTTGCAGGCTAATCGGACCGCTCTGAGCTCGCGTACGTTGATACGCAGAGCTCTCTCCTCCGGTGACCAAAGCCCTTGAGTGCCCTGGTTGTGAGAAATGTGGGCTCCCCATCCCCGATCGGATGCGTCTGTAATGAGCGTCACAGATGGGGTAAACTCTCTGAAGGGAATGCCCGTCATCACTTCCCTCGGGTCCCCCCACCAATCGAGGGACGACAGAACCTGTGGGGGAACCAGGACCATTCTAGTTAGAGAATGCCTGTGCGGTACGTATACCGAAGCCAACCAGCTCTGGAGAGGTCTAAGCCTCAATCGTGCCAGTCTTACTACATATGTAGAAGCTGCCATATGTCCCAACAGCTTCAGGCAGTGCCTGACTGTCGTCACGGGGGACAGGTGGAGATCAGATATGATGGCTGCCATCGCCTCAAACCTCGCTTGAGGGAGGAAGGCTCTGGCTTGTACCGCATCCAGCCTGGCTCCAATAAATTCTATACATTGCACCGGAGTAAGTGTGGACTTCTGCTCATTAATAAGCAACCCCAGTCTAGCACACAATTTGCGTGTGAGAAGCAGACTATGCTGCACATGCGAACTCGACCTCCCCCTGATCAACCAGTCATCCAAATAGGGGAAGATTTGAACACCTCTACGGCGCAGGTGGGCCACCACCACGGCCATACATTTAGTAAACACCCTGGGTGCTGAGGAGAGCCCAAAGGGTAGGGACCGAAACTGATAATGGCGTCCCACTACCACAAATCTCAAAAACCGCCTATGGGCCGGTAATATTGAGATGTGGAAGTATGCATCCTTCAAGTCAAGGGCGGCATACCAATCCCCTGGGTCAAGGACCGGAATAATAGTGGCGAGGGAGACCATACGAAACTTAGCACGCCTAATATACTTATTTAGGCGACGTAGGTCCAAAATGGGCCTAACGCCTCCCTTCGCCTTGGGGATTAAGAAATATTTAGAATAAAATCCCCGGCCCCGCTCGGGCATTGGGACTTCCTCCACCGCCCCCAGCACGAGGAGTGACTCGATCTCCTGCACTAGGAGACGGACCGAGGCTAGATCCCCAATGGGGGACGGCCTTGGAGGGGTGTTGGGGGGGGAGGCTGTAAGCTGGAGGGTGTACCCCTTGGCAATCACCTCCAGGACCCACCGGTCCGTAGTAATGGCTTCCCATTCTATAAGGAAGGGGCGAAGCCTATCCGCAAACGGCCGGTCAAGATCCCAGAGAGAAGGAAGAGTACTACCCTCCTGCTCTGGGTCAAAAACGTTTATTAGATTGATTACCCCCTTTTGCAGGCCCCTGCTGGCCCCCCGCAGAGGACCCCTGACGGCCACCTCTGCTGGGACCACGGTAGCGCTCACGACCCCTCCTCTGCTGGGCGGGTCGAGGAGCCGGCCTGGGCGGGGGTGGTGGTTGCCTCTGGGCCTGAGGTCTGGACTGCTGCCTGGAGGCCTGAGGGGTATACAACCCAAGTGACTTCAGGGTGGCCCGAGAGTCCTTGAGTGCGTGGAGTTTGTCGTCTGTCTTCTCCGAAAACAGACCCAGGCCATCAAACGGCAAGTCCTGAATGGCCTGCTGAACCTCCTGAGTGAGGCCAGAAGCCTGAAGCCATGAACAGCGGCGCATCACGACCGCCGAGGCCATTGCCCTACTGGCGGTGTCCGCCGCGTCGCTAGCAGCTTGTAGTGCAGCGGTAGCCACCGCAGCCCCCTCCTGGAGGACAGTGGAGAAATCTGCCTCCTGGTCAGGGGGCAGCTGGGAGGCAGACCTCTGCATCGAGGCCCACAGGTTCTTATTGTATTTCCCAAATAGGGCCTGGTGGTTTGCTACTCTAAACTGCAGCGCCGCAGTAGAGTAGATCTTCCTCCCGAATAAGTCCAGCTTACGGCCCTCCTTGTCCTTAGGGGTGCTACCCTGGTTCCCCTGACGGTCCCTCTGGTTGGCCGCATCGACCACCAGGGAGCTTGGCGCGGGGTGGTTTGCCAAAGTTTCCTTGCGATCTTCATGACATTGTCATGTACTGGCAAGGTCGCCCGGGAGGGTCCCAGAGAGCTCGAGGGCCCAAAGAGGGAGTCCTCCTCCTCGGACATGAGCTTAAACTCCATGCCCAAGTTCTCAGCAGCCCTCTTTAGGAGGTCTTGATGGGCCCTGAAATCGAACAGGGGCCCCTTACGGTCCCTTGCTGCTGCCTCATCAGGCGAGGATGAGGAAGAGAAAGGTAGGGGTGCAGTAGAGGGTCCCTCCCCTGGGTCCGAATCCTCCGAACCCTGCTCTTGAGCCTTAGGGGCCGGGGGTACTGGGGGGGCCACCACCGATTGCAGTGACACCGAGCCCTGGGGCATAGGGGCATTCCAAGGTCCCCAATACGGCCACTGGGTCCACCCGGCGGCCACTGGGTACACCCGGCGGCCTGCAGGGAAGGCTGATGCAGCTGCACGGCCTTCTTATCCTGGAGCCCCCCGTGCGCCGCTTATGTCGCCGGCGCGTGGAGCGGTCCGACGAGGACGATGTGGACCGGTACCGACGTCTGCGGTGCCGGCGATACGAGGAAGTCGGGGACGACGACGACGATGCACCAGACCTGCCCCTACGGCGAGAGGACTTGCGGTGCCGCTTACCCCCTCGAGACCGAGAGCGGTGCCGACGATGGCGACGCTGAGGGCAGTCCAGTCGCCCCGATGTCGGTGCCTGGGCCAACACCGGTGCCGGGCCCATCGGTGCCGGAGCAGGCAGCGGTGCCGAGCTCATCGGTGCCAGAGCAGGCATCGGTGCCGGGCCCATCGGTGCCGGAGTAGGCAGCGGTGCCGGGCCCATCGGTGCCGGAGTAGGCAGCGGTGCCGGGCCCATCGGTGCCGGAGTCAGCGGTGCCGCCAGATGTGAGTCGCTGCCTCTCGAGACGGCCGACAGCGACCTGGATCGGTGCCGGGACGGGCTCCGCACCGAAGATTGCGAGCCCGAATTCCGGTCCCTGCTCAGATCGGAGCTGGACCTGCGGCTCCGGCGATGGACTCGGGACCGCCCACGGTGCCGCGGTGCCGAGTCACTCGACGACCTAGAGTCGGAGCTCGGAGGGGAGCCGACGCTCTCCACCCTCCGTGACCGTCTGGAAGGAGACTTGGATTGGGAGCGTCTCCAACCACCGGGACCACCCAGCGCGGGTTTGCCCCGAGACGCAGGTCCCTTGTCCCTCGGCCGAGGGGGGGACGGAGGCGTAGGCAAGGCCATGAGGGCTCGTGCCGCAGTAAATGCCTCCGGCGTCGACGGCCCTTGCAGGTGCACTCCCCCACCCCCAGGAGTCGGGGGAGGCAGCCCGCACGGAGACCCCGGTGCCGGAGTAATCTCTACGGCCCTTGGCTGGGGCGTCTCCGTACTCCCTCCGCCCTGCGCGGGCCGGGGGGAGTCCTTCGGTGTGGCCAGGGGCCGTGCCGTCTTCTTGGGCCCCTTCGAGGCCCGCGGCGGTGCCGAAAGCGGTGCCGGTGGGGGGGCGCTCCGCACCGACGACACACTCGGTGCCGACGGAGACCGGGATGGCTCGGAAGCTGGACGGAGCGCCGACTCCATCAGAATTGCCTTTAGCCTTGCGTCTCTTTCTTTCTGAGTCCGAGGCTTAAAGGACTTACAAATTTTGCATTTGTCTCGACGGTGTTCTTCGCCAAGGCACCGGAGACAGCGGTCATGCGGGTCACTGATCGGGAAGGCTTTACCACACAAGTCACAGTTTTTAAAGCCTGTGGAACCCGGCATGACTTCCTCGTAGAAGGAACCCCGTCCGGGGTTCTAACCTTATCACTATAACTAACTAACTTATCTAACTATATAACAACTAATGAACAACAACTCTGAAACAGTAAGAAAAAACTAGGGAATGAGCTACTTGCACGCAGCAAGAGGCGATAGTTCCAGCAACCGTCACAGGCGGAAAGAAGGAACTGGGGACCCGCGGTGCCAGCAGCGCCCTTTATACCGCGATATGAGCGCGGCACTACAGGGGGCGCCTGAGCTGGCCATGCGGGGCTTGCTAGGGAAAAAGTTCCGGGA
This sequence comes from Emydura macquarii macquarii, assembly GCF_026122565.2. Classification (NCBI taxonomy): domain Eukaryota; kingdom Metazoa; phylum Chordata; order Testudines; family Chelidae; genus Emydura; species Emydura macquarii. The sequence goes on from NW_027130506.1 coordinate 817,021, forward strand.
ATCTGTGCACGGGGCGCGCACACACCTACATTGGAATACATATGAGCAATCACTCGAAGATAGAACCAAAGTTTGCATGTGACCACCATTTAACTTCTCATTTATCAAATCTGCAGTCTTTTCAGTGACTTAGGAAATATATATATTTATTAAAAGATACAACCATCAACAAACTGATGACTCAATAGGATATATTCTCCAGTTGAAAAATATTTGTAAACCCCATCAATTTAGATGAAAATTATGCCTAAACAACAAGGGGACAATTTGCCTGGTACTCATTTTCTTTCTGTCTTTCTTTACGATTTACATTAAAAAGTAAATACAAAGCTCCAGGCAAGTGTACAAGCATAATGCTATGCTAAAATACCCCTTTACTGCAACAAGCTATTAAGTCACAGTGGCTCCATGCAGGTATAGAGGTCAACCATGTGGCTTTCACTGCAGGGTTAGGCTATGAATAAAACCTCCAATGTGAAGAGCGGTGCACCCTCCCCAAAATCAAGACCGTCTCTCAAATAATTGGGAGGAACAAATGAGATTTGCAGTTGCCTCTGTGTACTTTGAACTACATCTGCCTACTGCAAGGTTTTTACACGTTCCTCTGGTCACAGACAGGCTACTGGACAGGATGGACTATGTGTCTCATCCAGTATGGTAATTCCTATCTTCTTTTTAGGGACAACAAATGCAGGCTGTCTTCAACCAAAGGAGAGACTGAATTCCAGAGGTGAGGATTCTTCACAGAAAATACCTTAATATCAGTCATCCACTTTAAAACAAGGGGCCGTTCACCAAGACCACCTCTGCTGATTTTGATTGTGGTGGTATCACACCAGGAGAAAAACAGTGTCTGACGTAGCTAGAGACAGAAATTATTTAGGGCTTTATAGATGAAAGCCAGCCACCTGCACATTAGACCACTATGATAAAATAAGAAAATGTCCCAAATGTTATACCATGAAAAGTATTGAACAGTAAATTCAATATTACAATTGTTAAATCTATATTTGAAACATATATTTTTAATCAATATTTTCAGTTGCAAAACATTCATCTATTTTGCAGCATCATTATGAAATGACAGCAAATGAATCACTCTGTAGACAAAGAAGGTAAAGCCACTCTGTGTAATTAATATTCTACTAGGCCTTTCTATTTAAAAGGTATTCTAGCACTTTTCGCTATTCTATTCAGAAATGTAATGAGGCACGGGAGGTGAGATAATATCTTTTATTGGACCAACTTCTGTTGATGAGAGAGACAAGCTTTCAAGCTTGCTCTTCTTCAGGTCGGTGTAAGCTTGAAAGCTTGTCTCTCTCACCAACAGAAGTTGGTCCAATAAAAGATATTATCTCACCCACTTTGCCTCTCTATTAGACTGAGGCCAACATGGCTACAGCAACACTACATACAAAAATGTACTGGCCCTCTCATACTACAACGATACACAAATGAAAGAGACATTAAACTCTGTTGCCATGGATTTCAGTGGTTTATCCTCTTTCTTCTTGAACTGGATTGGTACTTGGTTCTCACCCAGCTTAGTAGCTAAGGAATTAGTTGAAGATGCTGAGAGAAACATGGTGCAGAATTGTTAATAACAGGTCCAATCATGGGACAGCCAATCCAACCATCATTGATGTCAATGGGCGTCTTTCCATTGACTGCAGTGGGAGTTGGATCAAACACAAAAGGTGAAACATTATAAATAAGCATTTCATTCCTTAGTTATCTATTTTTATTCCAGATACTGTTTTCTCTTTAATTATTCCCTGTTCTTTTTGTATAGACACAAATGGATATTTTGCCTCCTTCCATCTCCCATCAATCAAGGTTGCCACAGGTCAGAAAGTTTTTAGATTTTGTTTCCCAAAAGTTGCCTGTAAATTGGATTTCATTTACCCTTTGTCATGCAAGATTAATGTATTATGATTTATCTGTTATCAGTATTATTCTACTTTTATGGCCTTACATGCAGGACCCAATCAAAATAATGACCCACACCCCTTCTCCACAATACACACTTAAAATCCTGATGTAATCAAAGGCCTCATAAATTATAACCTATTCATTCAAACTTCCTCGGACACTGCATCACTGTGTTCATAGTATGTGTGACACTGACGGTACTTGCCCGTTAGAGGATGTAGTGCTCCACCAGCTTCTCTGCTGCTGTTGGTGGCTATTAACTGCTGACGTGATGCCCTTCCCTAGAAAATCCCATTTATGTCAGATCAGGTGCGGTGGGGGAAATCACCATCCTTAAGGTTTTTAAAGCCCAGCTTGACAAAGGCCTGGCTGGGATGATTTAGTTGGGGTTGGTCCTGCTTTGAGCAGGGGGTTGGAATACATGACCTCCTGAGGTCCCTTCCAACCCTAATTGTCTACGATTCTGTGAATCAGGAAAATCAGCAAGATTCTGAATGTCAGGATACTGACTTAGTTAGGAATTTCAAATGCTTGGAACCTGGGAGTATAGAAGTGGAGATATTGGTAGGCACCAACCAGCTGGGAATTTGAACCAGCTGGCCAAAGTTTGAATGATAAATTAGTTTTAACATGGCCCATGTAGTGATGACAAGTTGTGACATGGAAATCTGTCTCATGATACTTTATTAATAGCAGATAAATAGGTATGACCTGGATATGTTTCCATATGCCTTGAGCACTCATGTGTAGTTCAAAGAATAGAGTAGTTGGCAGTTGATGGCTTTAATAATATATACGACTTCTCTTTTTCATCTCATGTTTTTAACGACTTAGAGGAAGAGGAGGAGGAAGAGGCAATTCTTTACACAGGTCTTCCAAGAAATGACCTAGAACAGAAATGTGAGTAATGCTGAATAATGATTTTGGATATCCAATTGCGTGATTTTGATTTCAATTGTGCAACTGATATGTTTCCTGTTGACAGTATAAAGGGTATTTTGCAATGCCCCAAAGGATGACGATGAAAAAAGTAAGAGTGTCAGATGGATAATCCATTAGGAAAACCTGGAATGGCTGAAGAGTGATGGCTCCTGGAATGTCTAAGCAAGTGGTTCAATGACAGGTGGGAAAGGAGTATTAGTGGATGTTACTTAATACGTTCGTTTTTTCTCTCTCTCCTTTAGAACCATTTTGGATGGAAAGGAACTTATCCACACTCCTTATACCAAGCTGTCTTGTTGCTTGATTTTGCTCTTAAAAAATAAAATGTCAGATAAAACTAGATCTTACAAAAACCATTTTAAAAGATTCAAGTTAATCAAATTCATCTTTTGTTTTCGCTTGTTTTTTTTTGTGTGTTAGAGGGGTTCTCTTTGTTCTCCTGTGCATTTTAATGGAAAGTAGATGTCATAGTTCAGCAGCCCAAATATAAACTCTATGGGACAGGGACTGTGTCTTCTGAGATTTCTAGAATGCACCTAGCAAAATTTGGGTGCTACTGTATATAGTACTACAGAAAATAATAATGCTGCAATAATATTACATGCTATGCTATGCCAGTGACTTTGCATTCCTGAGGAAGTCATGAATTCAGTTTCTTTTCTATCAAAGTTTTTTGTTTTCTGGTAATAGATTCACAGCTCTTTCACAACTCACTTAGATGTCTGTCTTGGACCTTTGGGACGTTATGGAAGATGAATCATGCTCAGAGACTGGAAGAGGGCAGTCAGAATGACAAAATCACGGGACAAATGTCAATTTCTCTGCACCTTTTTTCTAATAAAAGATGCAAAACTGATAGAAATGATTTGCCTGGCATTAATAGTATACTTGATATTTATCAATTGACCCCTTCATATCACACAGAAACAATATTAGCACAACTAAATGCCTTTCCATTACATTATTATAACTGACATATGCCAAGTTCACATCTTTGACATGGCATGCGCCTTTGAATGTTAAATTCTTTTTTTTTTTTTAGGATATAATGAATGAATTGATCTCAATTAAATAGTTCTTATTAATAATATGCTACACTTATTTTTAGAATAATTGCAATTATTTTCACTCCCACTTACATGGTTAGAGCTAGGTTTGGCTTTCAATGGGAATTATGTGTGCAAATCAGATTTTGCACCTTTTTCATATGTAGCCTTATTTGTATAAAATATAGGCAAATAGCAGTGACACCAACATGTTACTGGTAACTAGTAACACACAACAGCAACATTAACCAGTTAGTTATAAACCATTTGAAGATACAAAATGCTGTGGAAATTAATGTGCTGAATAATATAATTGTATAAGTCTGAAATACTTTTGTGTGTCCTAACAAACTTTAGGCTCCTCTTTATAAAATAATGTCATCCCAGGATCCTATCTGCACTTCATTAAAGACACCACAGACTTTTTGTAAGAGTTTTGCTCTGACATGCTTGGTGAAAATATCCCCACTCCCACAGATATAGTATGCATCAGTTGGGGACTGCATTTCAGTTGTGTTCTTGTGTATATAGTATGGAATGGAAAAGCCGTAATGAAGGCAAAATATTATTAATAATAAAATATCAACTCTGGGGTGTTTCATATCTTGTATTTACCTTCTGTGACAGAGACAGCAGAGAGTCAGCAGGTGAGCCTGCACTCTGATCACTCCGACACTCATTAGTTCCCTAGAGAAAGCTGATCAGGGTCATTAAAGGTAATTAGATAATCATGCAGCTGGGCTGCCTGAGCTAACGAGCCAAGTAGCCCATCAGCTCAAGAGTGAAATAGAGGCACAGGAAGGGAGTGCCAGGGGAGAGGAACAGGGCTAGCTGAGCCCAGTCTCACAGATACCTCAGGGAAGGGAGACCTCTGCTCCTCTCGGGTCCTGAGGAGAGGGCTGAGAGCACAGGTGGTATTGAAAATAATACTGTTACGTGGAAATGTAAGGGTGCTGGTGGAAGAAACTGAAATAAATGGCACGATGCATACACTACCAGTAGTTTCTGATCCAGTTTCTGTGGTGTGAAGAGGCCCTGCTACAATTTCTTTATATGAAGACAAAAAAGTTAAAAGTTGTGAAAACTCGTAATGAAAATCACACCCAGCAGTGTCTGTTGAAATTGGCAGTTTTCTTTAATAATAGCTTCAACTCACTTAGATTATAAGCTCTTTGGAGAAGGGGTTGTCTTTTTTGTTCTGTGTTTGTACACCACCTAGCAGTCCTAGTCCTAGTCCTGGTCCATGACTGGGGCTTACAGGTACTAGGATAATACAAATAATAATAATAATAATAATAATCAAGCTGCTTTGTGTTTTCCATAGTGTTTCTTGGGGTAAGGGAAGGCTCCTTACATTTTTTAATTTTATTTAGAGGGTTGTTTTTGTTTTGCTACAAATCATTAAGAGAAATGACTGAATATGGTCACTGTTTCTGAATAATAAAGCTGACTCGTAAATTCTGGTATGTTTTTCTACAGCTAGAATTAATGGTGCTGCAGCAGGCCTGTGGATTACATGACCATGATGTACAGTGCACAAAATAGTTTGGATGAAGGTGTTTGGATAATTTATTTCTATATTGGCCCAAAACTGTCTTCAGTGTGATTTGAGCCCAATCAGCACCTCGCATCAAAGCACTTTGCACATTGCAGGATCTGGTCTTCAGATATCACTATGGCAATGAAACAATTTGTTAGACATTTACAACTAACTTGGACAAACAAAACATTAGATGATATATTGAATGGAGTAATCCAACTTTAGCAGGGAATGGACTAAACAAGCTACCACTGTAGGCCAATTCTAGGCTTCAATAATAATAAGATTTATTCTGTGTATCTGGGATTTCCATTGCAGGAACCCAGCTTTTAACTGTACAGTGCTAATTTGTAGTCATAACATCTTGCACAAGTTCTCACCTGGGTCCAAATTTTCAAAACAGTTCAGGTTCCATTTAGGCACCGGAAAATCTGGCCATTTCATTTAGGTGCCTAAATGGGAGCAGAACTCTTTAGAAAATCTGGTCACTTATTTAGGTGCCTGAATGGCACTGGGTGCTGAGCTGTTTAGGAAATCTGACCCTGATCTCACTCTGAGCCACCTTATCCCCAAATTATTGGAGTAATGAGCTTCACTAGTGTAGGCAGTGAATTATTGTTTTGCACCTAAACATAGTTTCGCACTTACAAAGCTACCTCTCCTGCACTACTGATCTCATCGCACCAGCATCCACATTCTGCCCTTTGGTCAATACACACATAAGCCATCCTTTCCTAAATCCATCAGCAGTATTGAGATCTGGAATAAACAAAAGACATAAATACAAGCCCACACAGATCTGGAGCAAAATTTAGTACAAAAAATAGGAACTGGTGGGTATTTTAGTTCTTCAGATTTTCAACCAATCATTTTCAATCATGCATTTTCCTTCTCCTACAATCCTACTACTTCATGACTACTGATACACGGGCACTCCTGCAACTGAAAAGGCAAGTTGCCTTTCTGCCTGCTTTCCTAGAAAATATTTTCAATTGTGTCAATCCCTGCTTTCCTGAGGTGGCCTTATGCACACATTGGTTTGCACTGTGTGTGTGTGTCACTGCTCTCTAGAGGAGTACGTGAAAACTGTTCATGATTAGCAGGATTTTGTTTGTTTGTTTTTTTCTCTCTAGATTGGCTGATGCTATTTAAGTGGCTTTAGCCATTTCAAAATGTCCAGATTGCTGTTGCCAATGTCACTCCTAGAGGAATAATTTAGTACGGCACTGGTCATTACATGATCTTCATCCATCCTAGCGCACAAAGAGGCAGGCCTTGGCATGGACGTATAATTTACACTTTCCCATGCTAATTTTGGTCAATCTGGAAACCCAGGAATAATGTACAATTTATTTACTAGTGAAAAATGGGGATAGAGGTGAGGTGGTTCTTCTCTACCATTTCTTTAAGGAATAATAAGAACAAGAATGCTAGAGGCAACAACTTTAGGAGATAAAAAGGAAATACATGATTGTGCAGTGCATAATTAAATTGTGGAACTCACTGATTCAAAATATTATTACAGCAAATAGTTTAGAACAATATTTACAGGCTCAGTTATTTGTGTCAAGAAGAACAGCAGAAACTAACTAGTCAAACAATTATGGTTCTTGTCCTACAAATCATTAATCACGTGATTAATCCTTATTTACCCAAGGTTTCTTATAAGGACTTTCAGGATTGAGCAACATACTTCCATGTATAAACTGATTTCCTACTGAAGTCTGGAAGAAATTTCCCTTAGGACATTACACAATTAAATGAATTATGTGCATTGTGGTAAGGTTCATCTCAAGCATCAAACATTAGCCACCATCAGAGATAGATATTGGATTGGATGGACGATCGGTCTGGTCCAGGACCGCATTTTTTATATTAGCCACATCTTCTAATGTATGAAAAAGATACATGGCAGAGAATACATATTCACTCAAGAGTCTTATTTTAAAGGACTGAACTTTAAAAACCATGCCATCATGAGGAGGATGGGAGGGAAGCTTTAATAGCTAAGAAAACAGACTAACAGAATCACCCCACTCTGTATATTCTGGCAGAAGAAAAAATCTTCTGATTTCATGGTTATTTGCGTGTCTCAGTGCCAGGCACTGTTTGTTTGTTTTTATTTCTTATTTGCTATTTAAAAGTCAGAAACTTAGCAACATATTGTGCAAGTTGGTTTTGCTGGTAATGGCTTTTTTTTTTTTTTAAACTCATTTCCTGTTTTTGGAAAGGATAGTTAAAAATATTAGGACATCAAATATTTTACCTTCATTTCACTAGGATAGTAACCAAATTACACCAAACATGAAAGAATAAAGAACATACCACTGGGGGGAAGGGAGGAGGAGAGAAATTAGAATGTAATGTAAAACTGGTGAATAGATTATACAAACTCTAATGTGATTCCTCTGTTTTCCCCCTTCTTTGGAGGTTTTTATTATTAAAAAAAGATGCAAGTACAGCTCTTAACATAAATTGTAAATGATACAAAAAAACAGCAAAAGCTAAAATGGGAGAACTTGTGATGTTCTATATTGCACTGATTTCAAAAGATAAGGCTTTCTCCACCAGGGAGGAAAAGAAAAGGAACAAAATTGCATCTACCATACAAAGCATCATCATGAAGAATGGTTTTCTTAGGCAAAAATGAAATTTTTAAGTCTTCTTTTTTCCTATGCTCTGATGCAAACTGTTCCTCCGCACACGACCGTGTCTTATAGCTGAATTCTGTAAACACTGTCTGTGCCGATAGAGAAGGGTGCACTTTGCATTCCTTTCTCAATATGGTAAGGCTGTAACTTATACCTCTGACTTATCACAGCATTGGGAAACACATGTTTTCCCCTTATTTGGTAGCACACAGCATCTGGAAAGGAAAAGGGACATACTTCACAATATCAACAGTGAACAGCTAGCACAATAGATCTGTCTACAAAAGCCCACATGCCACCTAAGTTCGAACAGGATATAAAGCAAGACTGTTGATGTTGCTGCCACTTTGACAACTTTGCTTATGCTACAGTGTCTAGAGATGAGGCATCAAGGGAGGAAGGATAGTCTTATGAATCAGGCAATGGATGGGGTCTCAAGAGATCAGGCTTTGATTCCATCCCCTCAAACAGACTTTCTGTGTGGTTTATGACTGAGGGTCTAATTTTTCCAGCACTCAGCACCCACAATCAGAGTCATGTTCTTGGAAGAAATCAGCTGCCATTCACACACCACAATAGATGTCCAGACAGAATGGTTAGCAGCTAACTTAGCTAGTTCATTAGGGCAAAACTTCTCCCATCGTGGGTGGATTTCACAAGAAAGATTTGTCTTAGATACCAATATAGGTTTCATTGCTGCAGCACCTGAAGATCACCGTTACTGTATTTATCCTCCAACGCCCCTGCAAGATAGGGCAGTGATATTAACCTCATTGTACACTGGGCACTGAGGCACAGCACGACTGTTTTGTCTTGTCTACAAGGTGCTTTAGAACATATCAGAGGGGTGTAAATTCTAGTGCTGGCTATATGGCAAACATTAGTAGCTCCCTAGTGCACATTAATGTAGTACTATTTGAAACAGGACTACACTGACATGCACAAGGGTATTCTTAGTTTATGCCAGCGGGGTCCATACAGACCACTTACTGTGTGACAACTAGCACACATTAGAATTTACATCCCATTGGGGTGGATGAATGCTCCATCTAGACAAGCCCTAAGTGATTTGCCCATGGTCATGGAGAGGCCATGGCAGAGCACAAAATTGACCCTTATCTCTCAAGTCCCTAACTAGCACCCTTATCATTGGACCATCCTTCCAGCCATATTGCATGAATTAAAATCAGTGCAACACACTACCCTTTAAAAAAAAACCTTATCCTTGGTGCTAGAGAACCTGACCTTGGACACCAAACATCGTCAGCAGTTTTGGATGCCCAAGGAAAGCAGGATTGGGCCTGCAAGGTATAGTTAAAGAATAAAAAAAGTATATAGCAAATGAAGGAGCATCTAACAAAACATACATTATTCAAGATACGGGATACTAATCCACTTTAGCCTTTCATCAACGTTGTGTTATTTCTAATATTCTAAAACATTCATCCCCAGTCATTGTCAGAAGAGATTGGAAGGAACCATCTGTAGTAGAATCTGTTTAAAAGTGCAAAACGCCCACATACATTTTAATTTTGATGAAAATTCAGCTGCATGATGCACCTGGTTACTTTTACAACAATCACTCAAAAGCTGGCATTCATCTTTAATTCATTTGTCTACATCCACTTGAATAAGAACACTTAGTTTATGTCCAAAGCACTTTATAGGCATTGTCTAATTCATCTTCACAACAATCCTCCCTGAGGTATGTGGGTATATATTGTTATACCCATTTTACAGTTGGGAAACTGAGGCAGAATAGCTAAGTGACCTTTCCAAGCACACACTTACCCAAGCACACACTTATCCAAGCAGTGCCAAAGTCAAGACCACAATTCACATTTTTCTGAGTGCCAACAGGAACCATTTAGACTGCACTTTTCACTGTACCTGGAAATCCAACTATACAGGGCCACTATGTCTGTCAGCTCCATTAATGTATAAATAACTTCCAAACCCATTTCGACAACAAATTATTTGTACAAAGGTTTTTGGAAAACAAGAAAACCCAAGCAAATAAAAAAATGTGATGGATCTTTGTGAAGGAGACAAGTACAGCATTAAATTAATCTCACAGATAGCCATAGTGTATGCACACTATTATAAGACAGAAGAATAAGCCAAAAGACGAGCATATACAAGTTCTAAAGGTGGAAGGATTGGGGGAATGATTCTTATGACTTAAATGACACCCATCCAGTCAGATACAGATTGCAAATTGTATTCAATTGAACCCAAAGGAGAAGCTGCTTTGAAGAAGGAATTCGTTCTGTGGGGAGAGAAGGAGATGGTCTGACATTAGATGATCTTCAGGAAATGCTCGAATCATTACCAAGGGATGTGGTGGATCCTCCATCACTTGAAGTTTCTAAATCAGGACTGGAGGTCTTTGAAAAGAGTTGATCAGGAGATTTCTGCTCTAGCTCAACCAGATGTTAGGGGCTTGATATAGGATTTACTGGGTGAAGTTCTATGCTCTGTATTATGCAGGAAACCACACTAGATGATCACAATGGTCTCCTTTGGCCTTAAAATGTATGAAGGAAAACCATCGTGCCTCTGTCAAAGAAATACTGTTAGAAATGTTCCAAAAGGGGAGAAATATTTTCACTCATGTTAGCATTTTTTATTTACTTATGTAGCCCCATTCACAAGAATCATAGTGAGTGGTTCAGTAAATAAGAGAAAGACAAAAGTAAGGACATCCCTCGTGAAAGATGTTCCATTATGTAAAATAAACAAGCCAAACAAAATATCGACACAATATGACATGTCCAGATACTGAAATACGCTCCATCAAAGAAACAAATGACTGATTACAAACTATACATTTAAGCCAAACATTATGACAAATACAGCCTTAATTGTACTCTTTGTCACAAAGAATTGTGAACTGAATGCTGAGAAGACAGAGGAGAACAGGGTGTAATGATTCATTGTCCAATACGATCATACCATGGGAAGATGGCTTCCCACACTGATTTAGTGTTGCAGAGCATTTTGGAGGTTTGGGGTTTCTTTTTAAAGTTCTCAGGACTTCTAGAATCAAAAGTCATTTATATTCTTCTAAAACTGCTATAGTAAAATATTTGGTTTATCATTTTCTGGATAGATCTGTACCGGCCAAATGGCAAGATGTCCTCAGAAATGTCTCATTTCCACCCATTCCTGCAATGTGTGCCAGGTCTATGTTTGTACATTCAACTGATAAAGATCAAAATAACCTAGATTAAGACTGGGGGAATACAAAGGTGAAGCAGCACTTTTCTTGGAAGGAAAAAAGTATGGGATGAAATCCTGCTCCACTGAAATCAATGGGAGTTTTGCCATTAATTTCAGAAGGGCCAAGATTTCAATCATATAATGTAATTCTAGCAGGATCTGAGAAAACATTGTCAAACAGATTCTAATATTCTCCACACAGAGTAGCACCTTACTCCACAAACAGTTCCATGGGAATAAAAGAAGTGAAGCTGGCACAATCTAACTTTTAGGTATGACAAATGATGTTTTGTATTCAAAGATCTTGATTATTTGTTAGAACCTTAACATTTCCACTGCATAGCTATTAGAGATAGAAAAGACCTCCTAGATCATCTAACCAACCACACTACTCCATACAGAATACTTTTTCTGGTATTATGGGCCTGTGAACCAAATGAGCCACAGGGGATGCTCATTCACTGAAATAAACCAACAGCTACAAAACACCTCTGCAGCCATGTGCCATCTTGTCTGATCTCATCAAAATTTAAAAACCATACTAGTAGCCATCCTAGCACTTGAATGGGAGATCTATAAGGAATGCTCAGACACTGCAGGAAGTGAGATTGGTGATTCAGTAAATTGCTCTCTGATCTTGCTTCCATTGAAGTCACTGGGAGTTCTACTGCCTCTGACTTCAATGGAAATAGATTCAGTACGGAACCCATACTCCAGCGTGGTGTCAGGGACCACTTTGTTGCTGGGGCTATAACCTTTTGCATGAGCTGTGAACGCTATGGACTACCTGTGATCTTAATGGTCCCCTCCCACTTTTTCTAAGAGTAGGGTTAATCTTGGTGACCTGACCAGGTAACTACTTTTTTGCCTATTTAATTTCCACCTGGAGATTTAGGTGGAGAAAGCACTCCTTACTTTATATGCTAAGTAAGTATACTTTATACTCTGTAATGACAGTGCAGTGTTTCCATGAGCTCCTGCATTTCACACTAGAGGATGTTGCATGTTAGAAATTGGTGAAATGCTCCTTTAATATAGCTGGTGTATCTTCTGGGATGAGCTATGGTAAATGTAAGATAATTAACAGTCAATAGTTAATAAATGACCCATGGTACAATATAAAATGATTCTTAGAAGAGCACATATTTTAAAAATCACATTCACTGACTTCCATAGGGATCCTAAAACCATTCCTGACATTATTCTATATAAAGGAAACATCAGGTATATTCATGCAATATTTCTGGAGATTAAAAGGGATGGGGTGCACCAATTCTCCTCTCACACCCAGCAGTTTTAAACCACTGCATTCTACTGACTTCAATTCTTTTACTTCTGATTAAAACAGGGACAAAAGGAAAACCAAATGTGTGGGTCTCCTGACTCTCGGTCTCTGGCCCGAATGCCTCCCCATTCTTCTGGGAAGTACAGATAAGACATTTTCCAGGAAAAAGACTGTGCACTTAAAATTACCACTAGTACTGCATGGTAATACACTGTTTCACTTTGCAGAGTTTTATGCAAATATTTTCTTGAGTTCTGATCCAACTGGATTCACCTTCCTTGAGTTTGGAGTTCAAATGAACACAATATGAAACTCATTTAACACCAGCAATATCATGTGGTGTCTATGCAAACCTATTCTTCTGTCCAAGTTCACTTGAAAATGGGTGGAGGTTTGTTCAAAATGTTCATAAACTACAGCAAACTTGGTCTGAATTGTGAATCTGCTGTGAAACCTAAAACCAGGCAAGTTTCATTTAATGTTCAGGTCTGTTCCAAACATATCACGCAGCTCTAATAACCACTAAACCCTCCTGATGATTTCTGCTCAATGTTTCATACTGTTTTCCAATAGCCATGATAACAATGCAGGTATGAATTAATTGTTTAACTGAATCTCTCCTACAAGAGGCAGAAACTTGAGCCAAAAAATCAAAGAAGCTAAACTCATTTCCATTTGCAAAGAATTGCTTTACTGTCTGTCTGCAAATAAATCTCCTTGGTAAATAGCTCCAAGGTTGAACCAGAGAATATTGTATGGATCAAAGAATTCATGTCTTCCTATGTAAAGTGAACAGGCCACAAGCTCACTTGTTTGTCTAAAACAATTAGGGTTGGTATGAAAAGAAGGGGGGCAGAGACAAATAAGCTACAGCTGATTTTACTTTGCAAAATATTTCGGGGGGAGTCAAATTAATAACTGGTCAGGGCCACAAAACAGTCGAAGCTTTGTCAATTGGTGCCAAATTACGCAAGGTGCTGCCAATTCTGGTTGTCTAACAAATCAGTACCAGTGTACATTACTTCTATGCTGAAGTCTGATTGATTCTGGTCATTATTTGTGCTGATCTCATTTTCACACATGGAATCAATATGAAGTCCAGATGTTCATTTGCAATGAACCACTGAGTGAAACTACTCATCTACACGCAACTTCATCCTGGACCACTGCACAACAGTCCCATTGCCTCTCCTCACCAACACAGAGATTCATACAGCACAAAAATCTATAAAACATTCTGCTAATATTTCTGTCAGCTGAATGACTTTTACAGTACTATATAAAGTTGACAGATAATACATGCCAGTCCTAATTTGAGATAGACCTTTCTTTTGGGATTTTAACTATTGAACAAGCAAACACATTGAGCAGTAACATTTATTAGAATACATAAATCATTTCCGTGTAACCACTCTGGGTATTGTCTAAGGACAAAATTTCTAAGTAGCCTCTGAATCCTAATATGCTGGCTAAGTTACTAAATTGTATTGTCATTCTGCCATTGGCTTATCGAGAGTTCATAAAGCTTTTCAAGAGTCATTCTCCAAAACGTTTTATTTTTTTTTAAACACACAGGGCTGTAAAATCTGTACTAACAACCTCTTTTTTTAACAATAAGAAAAATAACCAGTTTCTTTGCATTTTTAATTCAATCAATATAATTTGTAATTGTAAAGTTTTTATAGTATTTGCTCCCGTGGTAAATTTAAATGAAAATGTCCCTTTGATTCAAAGCAGACACTTGGCTAACCGGTGTTCTCTCCACCCACTATACCTAACTAAACCAAATCCTGAACCAGTTTTATATGGAGAACTCCTTCTCCAATGCGAGTTGTGCATAGAAAGTGCTTGAAAGCTCAGATGTTACAGTGATGAGCAGTATGTAAGAACTTGGAACAGACAGAAGTTCCTAGGGCCTGAGTCTCATTTATACCCAGGCCCGTTTACACTGCTAGATTGTAGTATAAATATATATTAACAAATGAAAATTCAGCTCTTGGTGTTTAAGATGGACATAGGAACAATGTATAACATAATTCACATATTTAATATTCTCTCTGTGGTGAAATTTAAGATGTTGGTGGGTTTTCTTGTTTTGTTTTTTCTCCTGCAAATCAACCACAGATGAAAGTATTTACTAAAGTGCTACAATTTTAATGGTGAATCATTATTTAAAACTTGACCCACCTATTCTTCACTATTCAATGTGTCAGATATAACAAAAAGCACTACACTAAAAAAGAAAAAATCAATCACGGCCACATCTATAAAGTACTTCACACTTTGCACAAGAATTGCATCCTTCTGATCTTTCCACAATGTACTTAAAGTTGCTTTTTCTTTCTTTTTTAAAAGAAAATGAGACTTTACTCATGATGATGATTCCATACATCATGGTCCATCTGTTTCCTCTGGCTCCCCTGCCATTTTGGTCTCTGAGGAGTCCTTTTAATTGCATTTAGTCTTATCCTGAACTACACGAGTCTATTCCCAAGGATGTCTGGTTTTCATCAGATAATGACCATTAATTTTGCCTGCACTGCCTTCTAAATCTTGTTGAATGGCACAAAAAACAGAAGCCCTGAGCCTTTTCTTGTGTCTGCACTAGTACTTTGGAGCCCACATTTTTCTCCAATCTCTGATTGAAGCTCCAGAATGTTCATCTTGACATAAGAAGACTATTCCAGTGAGACAGCCCCCAAATTAGAGGATTGTCTCTATCGCCCCACCATGTTCTGCAATGCATAACTACTGAGCCCTCAGGAATGATCACTTCTGTTATTTATACTTTCATGTCATCCATGACATCCAACTTTTGCAATGCCCAATTTCTCATACACTTGAGAGGTGAAGACAAAGTCCAGATCCCAGCTCAGATCTTCCCCTTTGTGACCTGATGCTTGATGTACGCTTCTTTTTGAAAGCTGATTTTTGCCTTACTGTACCAGCATGTGCCATTTTAAAGCAATGGTATGATCAGATCAACTTCAGTTACTTAAGTAACTATGATCAACTATGGACAGGACAATCACAGTGCTAAAATGCCTATAAAAAAGAGGAAAATGCTGTGTATTTTCCAACAAATATCACCAATATATGTCTTGTCTACACCTGCGGTTATGCCAGCAAAACTTAATCGCTCTACTATGTGAAAAAACACCCCCTCAAAGCGATATACATTTTGCCGGTATAAGCGCGAGTGTGAACAGCACTATGTCAGTGGGAGACGCTCTCCACCGACATAGCGGCCACCGCTCGTTTAGGTGGTTTTATTATGTCGGGGGGAGAACTCTCTCCGGCCAACATAATGTGGCTTATGCTGGCAAAAGTTATATCGCTTGAGGGGAGTGTTTTTTCACACCACTGAGTGACAAGGTGTTGCTGGCATAACCGTGAGTGTAGAAGAGGCCTTCAATTTTATCAGATTCCCCTCTTGCAATTTCCACTACCCCTGCTTACAATAGAAAAAATAATAAACCATTAGTCCCTGTTTCTGGTGTCTATGTTTGTATAAGCAAATAAAATTAGCGAGCAAATAAAATCTTTTTTATTATCATTCCTTAGCAGTATTAATTAATATTTTGTTGCATTTTAAATATAAAACCATTAGGCTTCTTCAAGTATGCAAAAACTTACTTACTTATCGACAATTAAACTGCCTAATTAAAAGGAGTCATTTTTTGTCCATTCTTTAATCTATTTATATCTTATCTCCTTCTGTTTCTGTGTCAGATAATGCAACTCAGCAGGTTTTAGCTTGATGCCTGAGATCAAAATAGGGTAAGCAAATGTAACCTTGTATGGGTTTCCAATTGTAATGATGCCCTGGTTAGGTCAGCTGCAGGGATATAGCTGCAGAGAATCTGTATGTAAAAATCTGAGCCTCTACTACTTGAGCTATTAGTTTGAAAGCAGTAAGAGCCTCATAAATCTCTGTAAGTTGTCCAGCCACTAGAGGGAGACAAAGTCACACTGGCTATACAAGATTTTCCTATTCCTTTTCAAAATCTTCAAAGTTGTCACCTTGTGCAAATAGCTCAGCTCCAGCCGATTTCATTGAAGTCAGTGATTTAACCATCAGTGAGGAACATCCTTCCCTGAAATTTTTAAGAGTCTGGTTGTATATCAGGAGTAAGTTCAATGACGTCAACCGTCAAACTACTGTAACTGAGAGGAGAATCAGGGCCTTGTCCTGAGTTACCTCGTATGTTGCTTTCAGCTTTATGAGCCTCTGTGGTAAGTGAAGAGATGTCCTAATCACCTTAGCTAAATTACTCTTACTGTGGAGTTGATCCTACAAACTACAGAGCACCCAATCTGTGAAATGGCAGGTGCTCAGCAGCTTGCATGCCAGACCCTTCATTTGCAATGAAGCTAGGCCTGAAAAAACTTTCTAGCCAATTTTTCAGAACCCTTCTCTGGTTATAAAATAAATAGGGCTCATAACAGTCTTTGCCCCTTACCACTTTCCTGTGGTCACTAAATGAAGTGATCCTGCCCTCCTTCTAACTTAATAAAAAAAAAAAAAAAAAGGCAATTGCAGACTCCCAGCTGATTGATTATCTACTTTACCTCAGGTCATCCTTCTGTAATACATATTTTTCTCCAACAGCTATTAATCTGCTCCTCTTAACTCATAAATTGTACATCGGAGTTTCCTGGGAGTTGGTCTCTTGGGCCCTCCAAAGAATTTCAAACTTCCTCAGATGACAAATGTCCCCCAGCTGTCAACTTCCGAATGAGAAAGGTTTTCACTAGGATTGAAATCCTCTTCCATCAAGTCATATGTTTAGCTCTAACCTTGGTTTTACTCAGTTAATTTCATGTCTCGAATATTTCCTACTTAGAGCTTCTTCTGCTGTTCATGCAGTCAATTGACTTTGAGTGTGACTGTCATTTTGTTCTATTTATCAATATTAGATCGTTCCTCCTGCTGAGACAAACATCTTTGAGGAAATATTTTTGTCTTTTGTCTCTCTCTTGAATGTCAAGGTTATCAAAATTACATTCCAGACCCTAATGTTATGAAGTCTTGTTATATGTCAAAATTAAACTCAAGGGTTCTAATTCTGCAAGTACGGCTGATATTCAACCACAGATGCACCTGTCTTGAGGTTTAAACTGGCTTTTCTTGGATTTATTGCAGAGCTGACCTGTTTGCAAGAATAGCTGTCCCCACTGGGCCAAATCTCTCTGACAGTAGTGAATTAAGTATATTATCTCCACATATCTTATCATTAACGTTGCTTTTTTTATTTTGGCTTTGGTCAGTTTGTTCGGTATCACAACTAACTTTTTTTTACTTTTTAATTAGATATTATATAGAAGCTCTTAACATGCTTCTGTAGCTGACACCTATACTAGCAGATAAAAAAAAAAGAGTCAAAGTTTAATTGACTTTCACTTTTTATCTCATTTACTTCGTATGGATGTCCCTTAACTCCTTATGTACACTGAAAATCATTTCCTACCCTTCTGACCTCATTACAATTTCTTTTAAGAATGGTAACCTTATTAAATTATCCATATTCTGTGTTAATGGGGAAAAAAAAGTTTGTATATAATTTCTAAAGCTGTTCCCAAATTCCTCATTTGGAAGCCAAAATTCATTGGGCCACAATTACCATAATCCTGTGGCCTGCTGGATGCAGCAGATGATACCCTATCTCTGGACAAATGGGTATGTAGTAATAATAGAAAGTACTGCATGTGGTTTTCTTTTAAAGTTTGGTATTAGTTTTTTTGTTTTGTTTTCTATGCAAAGAAATAATGATGTATTTAACTTGCACATTACCATAGCTAACGACTGGGAAAGGTGTGGGGAAGGATTCTTTCAACCCAGCAAAGGGACTTTTTCTTTTCACCATTTAATATGGATAATGGAAATTGAGTGTTATGAATTCTTTTGGGGCAGGAGGGTGAATGGTCTCACCATGCCATTAATTCCTCTCAATGCATATAACTGTTTTTCTTTTGTATAATTACATGCGCACAAGCAAAAATCTTTGGCCAGACAGTGATCTCAGTAGCACAGGGGCAATTCTGAAATAGTTCACCTGACATCAACTGAGCTACTCTGGATTTATATGCATGTAACTAGCATAAAAATCTGGCCCACAGACTTCCAAGCACCACTAGAGTGCTTACTCAATCTTCCTGTCTTGTCTCATACCATGTTACTCTCCACCATACATTCTGCCAGCAATACCAGTCTCATCCAGTTGTCATCTGTTCCCATAAGATCTACATACCTTGTTCCATGCTGCCTCTTTCCCATGCCCTCTCTGAACTGACCCTTGAGATGAGTATTTTAATAATCTAATCCTTAAGAACAGCCACTGCTGCAGCGTCCAAGAAATCAGCCAGATAAGATAGCTAGCTTGAGATGCAGATGGGAATAGTTGACTCTTACTTTATTCATTTATAATAAGCCCACAAAATGCAAGTGCGTATAAAAATTGTATACACTGGATTGTATCCTCCTTCCATCACTCAAAGATAATTTGTCTACCTACACTACAAGACCTTTGGGACTGGGTCTGTGTCTTTAGATACATCTACACAGAAGCTGAGAAGCATAGTTTCCAGCTCAGGTGGATTTACATGCACTAGCTCTGCTCAAGCGAGCATGCTAAAAATAACAGTGTGGATGCGATGACATGAGTGGCAGGATGAGGACTGAGATACGTAGTTGGACCAAGATCCTTCAAACAGAACTCATGTGTGTACAACATATCTACCCAAGAAGGGAATTACACCTCCGAGCTGCAATGAAGATGTACGCTGTGCGAGCATTTTTACTCCTCCTAGTAAGCTAAGCCCCTAGTAAGATCATTCGGACTGGGTCCTCAGGTTACATTTGTAACATAGCTGTAAAATAAATTAGAAATAACAATAAACATATTGGATCTCTACACTTATCTTTGTTATGGATATTTTAAAATCAAATCAAACATGCTTGCAAAGTCTCTGTGCAGCTAGATGAATTTCAGAGGAATTGAAACTCTATGTTATCCAACACATTCTATTGTTTTGTTGACTTTACTGCATTATCCAAATCAAAGGACCTTCGAAAGAAATGTACAAAGTTAAAAAAAATTAAAATAACTGAAAAGCAGCGATGACAGGATGCTTGTTAAGTGCATGAGAATAGTAAGTAAGGTTGCCATTCCGTCAGTACACTTAATTTGTCTATGTCCTGATCTGAGCTTAGCTACCAAGGTTATAGGTGCCTTATAAATAACATAGATAAGATAGCGAGGATTGACAGAACAGATATGAAGCAAGAAAGAAAGATAAAAAGATACACAAAAACTAAGCTAAAGGATAAAATAAGCAAATCAATATAAATAGATCCAAAGTTCACAAACTTTTTCACAGTATGAATTACATTTTAATTAACACAGATTGCGTCATAGATCATAGCACTCTTATTCACAATTGTGCTGACCACTTGTATCTATTTTTGATTAGGTCAGACTTTACATGAAGGGCACAAAAATTCATTATTAATTAAAGGCTAATTGATTGTCATAGGGTCTAACAGGTCAATAGATTTCTTATAACCATTGAGACAAAGCTCTTCCTCTACCTCGGTGGATCTAGTGCTTCCTTCTAGCGGTAGGTCAGAAAATTGCTTCACCCCTTAGTGTTCTTCCATCCTCTAGTGGTGGGTGAGGGTAATACAGCTGCCCTAAGATGGCCACTCCCTACTGGCTCCTAGTCCTGTCTCTGGTTCTCATAGGCCCTTGCCTCTTCACCGGGGCTCTTGCCCCTCCAGTGAATGGCCAGTGGGGTGGAGGGGGCCCAGTCCCACCCTCGACTCCAGGCCCCAACCTAGGGATACTACAAATAGCAGCCTCACGCTGTGGCTTCAGAAAAGCTGCTAGTTTCCTTGGGTTACTTCCCTGCACCTCTTGGATTAATGTCCATACCCCGCTCAGACAGGGAAGGCTCTTGACCTCTGAAAGTCCCACTCGGTGTGGTACTGCTGAACCCAAATATCCTGTTCAAACTTCCCCTTCTGGCAGGGTCTTTTTCCTCAGGCCTCCAGGCCTGGGAAAGGCCCTTTGCCCTCTTCGGTCAGGTTTTTTCCTCCCCTGGTTTTTATATCTGCAGGGTTCTCCCTTGCCAGCATTCTGCTCCTTCTCCTAAAGCCTTCTGGGTTCTGACAGCATCTTGCCTGCTCACACGCTCTGGTAGCTTGCCTCACTCCCACAACTCCAGTCACACCTCTTCTCTGGAGGGAACGCTTTTAACAAGTCTTAGGCAGGGCCTTGACTGGCTCCTGGTGTATTAATTAACCAGAAGTAAACCCTGTTCATCTACCAGGGGAAAAGGGATTTACTGATACTGGGGCTGATTTATCGACCTTCTAGCACCTTCTGGTAGTCATCTGATCTGACCCTGTCACACCATCTATAACACCTTCTGATGATGTGCTTACAACGTTCTGTACACCTACTACTCACATCTGTAGCAGCTATTTATAAATAGCTATTTATAAATGTCTCTAATAGAAAGTGAGACCTGTGATTGCATAATACTCTTGTAGTAATTACATCAATTACTTATGTGGAAAAATAATTCTATGGAAGTATTTAATATATTTTACTCTGTTTTAAAGCAATTTAGCAGCTGGAAATAAAGAGGAGAAGCCAACATTATGCGATCAGTCAACTGTCCACAGACCACAGTCTGAGAACCTCTGTGAAGGATGAATGGTCAACAGAATTTGGATTGTTATTTTACCACATATTTTTAGATGCAGGGACCAAGGCTGATTTGCACGCACGAAACTGAAGCCACCATTGCATTTAGAACTGGACCCAAGCCAAAACCCCAGTTCTAACATCTTTCCCCCAGAACTTTGGGGACACTGAGATCTAAATCCTAACGTCAGAGCTTGGGCCCATTTGTAATTTAATTACGTGTGCCCAAGGCCTCTAGAATGTTGTTTGACTTTTTTTTGGAGTGGTTCTGCAAATACACTGACAATATGTAAGTATGAATTCAGCACAAGCAAACTGGCTACAAAATGTATTTGTTCCTCCTCTTCACTTACTTCTTAAATCACTCTGAAAAGTAATGCTTGTAACAGGTTTCCAAAAGAACTTCGTAAGAATTGGAAACTAGTTCTCCATGTTCAATACTTATACAACAGTGCTCATTTTCCTGCCCTTTTCTTTAAGGATAAAGGATAAGAATACACTATAACAAACGTATGTGGGTCCTGCTCTATTTCTATTACTCCCGGCACTGGAGAGCCCAAATATACAACAAAGGAATGAAGTCCATAGCGCAGCACTCAGACGAGCCTCACCCCTTGCTTCAGATGCTTACTCATACTTGGATTTACATCTCTCTCAAGAGCTTCTAAACCAATCAGTGTTTCAGAAAATGATGAAAATGTTTTCCGCTTCAATGGGAAACATTTATCCTTCCCTTCTTTTACTTCTCAAAGGAAAATTTACTTTCATAGAACTCGACAGGTGCATGAAAGAGTTGTTTGAGATTTCAAAGGGGATTGTTTCTGTTCCAACGCCCTGATCCTGCAATAAGAGCAGAGAAGGAAGGCCCCTATGTCTGCAGAGAATTCATTTTAGGACTGGGGCCTAAGTGTCCACTTTGCAATCTGGGTCTGAAAGTTCAGCAGCCCTGTTTAAATACATATATATTACTATTAACATGAACAAAGTTTAACAGTAATGCTGCAAATCTGCTTGGCTGAAACAATGGGCAATTCCTGTCACTCACCTCTGGAGCAATTCTTTTGGGAATCCAAGCCTTTATTTAGTTTTGATAACCATAAGGAGCCAAAATGAAACTGCTGAAGATTTTAGCTATCTTGCACACTAACATGGATTAACCTTCAAATATCTTATTACCATTTAGATAGATATTCCTAGCTGCTGTCTTAGGCCAGCAAGTATTCAAATCATAGCAAAAGTGTTACATTACATAAACTCTAGGGAGATGCAGCATAAGGGCATGTAATCTTTTCCTGGGAATATAACACGCACAGCATCCTCAGTAGTTGTGAGTGCCACCTTAAACTAAAATGGTCTGATATTGCTTAATTTTCTTCCCATTTTTAATCCATTTCTTTCCTATTTTTCCTATTTTTTCCAGGTTCCAAGTACTCTTATGGAAACAACAGACATGCTTCTTAAGAAATTTTCCCCGAATAAAAAATATATAGCAACCATTCTAGTTAATGCGATCCATTGGTACTAATGGTATGAAAGCACTAATACCGAAATCAGATGACAAGCATTTCTATCAAAGCATCTTTACAATGGCTCCCATTCATCCACAAGCACGTCAAGCCCAGTATTCCACTCTCTTTCTAATTCACTCCATTTATCTTATTCTTTTACCCTGAGGGGAAGATATTGCACCACTCTTGATACGCCAAGTTCAGAAAACTTTCTGGCTCTCACCCTGGCTGTGATACAGCAGGCAATCAAATCACCATTCTGCCGAATACAGTTGGAGCTCCAGATAGCCCAGAAGTTTATTATTATTGTTTTAGACCTTATATAAACTTTCTGCTAAATAACAACTTGTTTCAGGCCCTATATTGTGAAGTTGAAGAGTTTGGCAGACAAGAGAAATATACAATACTTTAAAGTTGCCAAAGTTCAATGTGTTCTACTAGTGGGTGAACTATATCTGAATTCAAACAGACAAGATCAAGTTTATAATGAATATGTTGTGTGTTTGCTTAAGTTTACAGAAATGCAGAATAGCACAAACTGTGTGATGTTAAATACATGAAATTCTCAAGTGCACCAGAGCTGAAATAGTCTCAGTTTTGGAAACTGCGGTTCCCTCAAATCCTCATTGATCTAGTTGGAGCTCACCTTTGGCAACTTTAATCGATTTACATCAAAATACTTCCTCACCATAGAAATCATTGCTGTAATTAAAAAAAAACAAAAAGCCTTCGCATAATTTCACACTAAGCTACAAAGTTTTAGTGTGTTTCACCTTCAGTTTCTGGTAACACGTTTGGGGAGAAATTTAAAATATATAAAGAAATAGTTTTAAAAAAATACATTGCAGGATGCTTAGATACCATGGTGATAAGCACTACATGCACCTTAAGATCAAATAGATATAGCAACTTAATATACGTTAATTCTTTGAGAGTCATGAAAACCACTAATGATGGGTTTTTTCTCTCATGTACAGTCTTTGGATAGCAGGCTGCTAAAGTCAAACCTATGAAGTTCCACAGCCAGACAATAGAGAATGGTTCCAGCAGCAGGACAGAGCTCCATACACTCCATAGATTTTACATGTGAGATTCTGCATAAACCTTCCACATGCTAGTGACTATAAGTTTCAAGGTGAACTAGGAGATGAGCACATAAAATTTTGGTCTGGGATTTATCTCTGCCACAGAAGCAGCATGCAACTGTATAATAGTGTCATAACTCCCTCTGTTGTTTAATTCAGCCCTGCCTTATCCATCATACTGTTGCATGAAGTTTTAAGCCCTGATTCTGCATAGGGATCAACTAGTTAGACTCCGGCACGGTTGCAAACTCCCACTGGGTACTCTCGCTGATCCCTATACAGTACCTGAGTCCTTAGCGTGCAAACATGCAGCTAATTTCTTCTTCCTTGCATTAATCTTATCACATGGGATGCACTCTATGAGTTTTCTCCCTCCAAAGTGCTCTGCTCAATACCTTATCCTTCATCACATCATAAACATGTCTTCCTTTATGGCTTCCTACCATTTCTTCTTGGGTCGGCCTCTCTGTCTTTTTCCTTTAATCTTAATTTGTTGGACTCTCTTACCCATGTAGTTGTCAAAACTGCTTTACATGACTGAATCAGTTGAGCTTGCACTCCCCTTTTTTTTTTGTTTCTGGGTGTTACTTTGACCAAGTCTCTAAAATTCACATTCTTCACCTGGTCTTTCTTGCTTATACCACTCCTCGATCTGAAAATTTGCATTTCAGTGGAACACATTTGCTTATGTTTCTTCTTTACTGCCCAATACTCAACACCATACATTAAAACTAGACGGACCACCATTTTATAGACTTTCCCACTAAATCTTGCTGCTATCTTCCTATCACATACTACATCATTTATCTCTCTCCATTTGAGGCAAGCATTTATTAGCTTAGCTCTATTTTCATCCTCCATTTCCCCATTTTCCTGGAACCCATTTTTATCTGGAACCTAGATGTTTTGCTTCTGCCCATCTAGTCTGTCCATCTAGTTTAAAGGATAATTCTTCAGTGTTCACATTACTGAAATTACATACCACATACTTAGTTTCCCCTCTACTTATTTTGAGCCCATCTCTCTCCAATACATCTCTCCATTTGTCAAGACACTCTTCTAGACTATCTTTCTACTCACTGCATATAATTATATTATCTACAAACAGTACACACCAATGTGTCTCTTTCTGTATGTTCCTTGTGAGGATGCCCAGGACAAGGGTAAACAAGAAAGGGCTCAGTGCTGATTCTTGATGTTCTCCCCACCTTTATCAATAGTTTGTTTCACCATTAGATGTTCTGAGTATTTTTATTGCATCTACCTACTTGAACAAGCCACACAAAGTTCTGGTACCACTTTCTCCCTCATATACCACCAGATAACCTCTCTTGGAACTGATCAAAGGCCTTTTCCAGATCAGCAAACACCATCTATAAACAGCAACTATTGTCGAACTTCCTGGCATGAATCCATATTTAAATTGCACTAACAACTACTTGAGTTCTTAGTCTCTTATTGATGACTTGCCCCCACAGTTTCATTGTGTAAGATCAGCTTTATACCTTTATAATTTGTACAGTTGCCAGCCTCACCTTTTCCCTTGCATATCAACACCAAGATACTTTTCCTTCATGGGTTTGTTATCTTTTCCATCTCATAGAATCACAGAAATGTGGGGCTGGAAGGGACTTTGAGAAGTCATCAAGTCCAGCTGCCTGCAGTGAGGCAGGATTAAGTAAACCTAGACAATCCCTGACAGGTATTTGTCCAACCTGGTCTTAAAAACCTCCAGTGATGGGGATTCCACAACCTGCCTTGGATGCCTATTCCAGAGCTTAACTACCCTTAGAGTTAGAAAACTTTTCTTAATATCTAAAGAAAGTCTCCCCATGCTGATTAATCTCATGACTGAACTAAAGAGGTATGTCAGCATGTCTCCCCTCTATTCTGAGCTTTTACTGTGCCTCAATAGGAATTCTGTCTGGGACTAAAGTCTTATTAATTTCATTTATTTTATAATATTTGACACTTGTTTGGTGTGATAGACTCCACTATACCGAAGTTCACCATTTTGAAGCTGCATTACTCTCTTGGGTTTTCTTCATTTAAATACCTTTTCCATTAATCCTTTAAGTGACTATCACCAGTCAAAATCATACAAGTTTCATCTTTCATGAACCTCACTTTCTGTATCTTTGGTACTTCTTTCCCATTCTTTTGATAGTCTATACACTTCTTTTCCTTCTTTCTTTGTTCCAAATCTTACATAAAGTTCCTCAAAAGTTTTTGCTTTTGCAACTACATTCCCGGCCAATTCCTTTACATTCTTGTATTCCTCCAATCTTGTTTGCTCCTACTCCTTTTACTAATGTCTAAACATTTTTCTTCTTTTATCATTTCTTGTACTTGTTCTTCCACCACCAAGTTTCTTTTTGAATAAAAGCTTTCCCTTTTTATTCATCCACAGCTTGTCTAGCACTCTCCAATATATTGGTCGCAATAAAATCCCAAAACGTATAGCTACAGTTACCTGAATTCTTAGATCTAAGACCAAAAGAGCTCATTGTGATCATCAAGTCTGATCTTCTGCATAACAGGTCATAAGATTCCCCCAAATTAATTCCTGCTTCAAGTTCAATAGCTGTGGTTGAACTAAAATCATGTCTTGCAAAAAAGCATTCAATCTTGATTAAAAAATTCCAGTGATGGAGACTCCACCACAATCATTGGTAAGTTGATCCAATGATTACATACCCTCACGGTTAAAAATTTGCACCTTATTTCTACTCTGAATTTGCCTAGTTTCAACCTCCAGCCTTTGGATCTTGGTACACTTTGTCTGCTGGATTGAAGATCAAGTTTCTGTTCCTCAGATAGATACTCATAGTAAGGGATCATATCACCCTTTGACTTTCTGTTTGACAAACTAAATAGGTTAAGCTCCTTGAGTCTCAACCTATAAGGCATGCTTTTCAATGCTTTAATAATTCTCATGACTTTTTCTCTGAACTTCTCCAATTTATCAACATTTTTCTTGAATTGTGGACACCAGAACTGGACATGGTATTCCAGTAGCAGTTGCATGAGTGTCAAATACAAAGGTAATATAACCTCTATGTTACTATCTTCATAGCACACTAAAAGGCATATCTGTTTTTCTAGGAAATGTTTGAGGGGCTTTTGGTTTGATAAGAGAAGGGCTCTTCTGCTGTAGTGCATTCGCTAATGGAAACCGTCTATTGACTTCAATGGAAGTTGGAACAGGCCCCCTCAAAATTTGAAAAATTACATGAATAATAGGTGTGGTAGCAGGGAGGAACAGCAGAGACTCAGAGCAATTTGAGGTAATTCCTCCTTCAGGCTAGTAATCTACATGTAGAGCAGTAACATGTTCAGGTGACCATAAATACAACACCCTGTGAATGTTTATGCACAGAATTCTTAAGAGTGATCACAAATGGAAGATTTAACTTCACTCAGATTTAATTCACTCAGGTTGACTGAAAACAAAACAAACTTTTTTTCTCTCAGAGTTGAAAATAATTTTCTGTGGGAGGATATTTTCACCCTGCTATTAACTGTGGTGACAGAGCTGTGCAAACAGCTTAGCTTCAAAGGCCTTATTCTACCATGCTTAACATGGATAACACGCGAATCATGTTTCGATCTGGAGGCTGAAATTAAAACAGGTGATATACTTCACCTACAGCACTAGATACGAACAGCACGAGGTCCCTTGTCATTATTTGTTAGCAAACTATGTCAAAGATATTAATGTTTCCTGATGACACTCCTCTTGTGTTGCTGAAAATCCATAGTTCTCTTCTACTTCCTCAGTCTCATACTTTGATCAACTGGTTTTACATGCTGTATCTGTTAGTGTTTTCAGGCTCTAAAGGATTGCCTATGCCAACCAATTACTGTCTGTTATAACTTACAGACAGCAGGTGAAAAAGTAAGTTAATACTGTACTTGAAAGGGAAAACCATCAAGGCTTAGAGCAACAATGTCAACAAAAGGTTCAAAACAAAAAGCAACACTGGAAAGCTTACATATTATTTATTCAAGTGTCATAAAATGTGCTGTTGTGTAGTATTTAAAAATTGTGTAGGAACACGTGTAGAAAACATATATAGTATGAGGGGGTAACATATTTAATGGAAAATTATGAATATACTTGGAGTACATGTATATGTTGTTAAAAGTACTTATTTCGACATGTGTCTTCTGTAATAGCTGAATTTAAATAATAATTTAATTCCATCTAAAGCAAAGGTAAACCGCAAAAAACAAACCTGCAAAAATCCAAACCAACTATTAAAAAGCCCACTGAAAAATAGAAAAAAAAAAAAAAAAACATAAGATGAATAAAAGCCATAAAACTTCTGCAAAATTGTGTTGTAGAGGCTTTGTAATAAATCCTATATATTCAATCAAACAGACCAGTGTGGAAAGTACCTATAACATGCATGTAGTAGTAAGTGGAAGTGGAGAAAAGAATACGTCTTCCTATGATGTGATTGTGGTCTCAGTTATGTGGGTACATGTCTCTTATTATCAATTATCTGAATGTGGTGGTGCCTAGTAAACCCAAACATGGACTGGGGCTCTTTGTTCATGGTGCTATATGAACCACCACCACAAAGGCAGACCTGCACCCGAGAGCTCAGCCTCCAGGATTTAGACAGTATGCAACAGGTGAATAAATAGATATCATATGGGGAAGCAAGTTGAAGGACAAAGTTAACAGCAGAGACACAGGTGTGACTGCATAGATTAATAGTCACAGTAGTCTCAGTAGTTGGAGATTGCCTCTAAAATGATAACAACCTATATCCTACATATCCTCCAGCCACTTCTCAGTTGGATTTGGGTGAGGGAGGCTGGGCATTTGCAATGCAGAGGCTAGTTTAGTCATGAGTTGAAAACAGAAGCAACAGTACAGGTGTACTGCTAGCCCATGGCCTGAGTGGGGATTCCTTCCTCTCTGAGTCCAGGTTGGTGGGCTGTGAGCTGGAAAGACGACTGGGGCTCAAAAAATTGCTCCCAACCGATGGCTCTTCGATGATCTGTTTGGCATGAGAAAGTTTTCTCAAACCACTGCCTAGTAAAGCCGGTCTCTTTACAATATAAAACCCTCATTGCATGTTGCACCAATGGTGGCAGTCTCAGAAGCCAGGCCAAGGAGTGAATAAATCTAGACACTGAATTGTCCCTCTCCCTTCAGACCGGGGCCAAGGAACATTAGTGAGCTTGTTGGGAGGGTTGTGCACTGGTCATAATAAGCACGAGACTCAGTGAGAGCACCTTTCACAAACACTGAATTCACACACACACAACAAACCCCAAAACTCTATCAATTTGTTAAAAAAAAATTTCCTTAGGTACCAGATAGAATGGCAGGTCCTGCAAGGAAGCCAGCCTATCATGAGCACACACA
Source organism: Emydura macquarii macquarii (assembly GCF_026122565.2). Lineage (NCBI taxonomy): Eukaryota > Metazoa > Chordata > Testudines > Chelidae > Emydura > Emydura macquarii. The sequence goes on from NW_027130506.1 coordinate 846,326, forward strand.
GCAAGGTGAGGATGCAGTGAAATACAACATTAGTAACCCTTTACACACAAACATTGATACTGAAGGGACCCACCACGTTGCAGTTGTTCTGTGTTTCAGGAAAACATTTCAGTGTATCAGGATGGCAAGAGCACTCATGCTGACTGATAGAACTGAAAACAAAGCTCTGTTCCTGGTTCTGCTACTGATGGCTGGCTCTGGCACACACAGCACTCTATACCGCCCAGCCTCCATAGCATTTTCTCCCTTGCATTGCTTCAACTTCAAAAAAGGCAAGACATACACTAATGCAGCATCTGACCTGACCTGCCCCGTATTAGTTTTGAGCAGAATCTGGCAAGCATATCTAATTACATAGTGCAGTTTTAAAGTACAGGTTTTTAGTACATTGTTATCAGTAAATTAATTTTATTTGGACCTATTTATTGGACTTGAAAATGAGGTAATAGACCTGATGCTTATCTGCCAAATCACTCAGCCAAGCCCCTCATATGCCTGCAGAAGTTTGACAAATAGAGGATCATATCGGCTAAGAGTTGCACTGGTGGAAATGTAGAGTAACCAATAATGTTGGCAAAGCCTGGAAATAGGGGTCTAATTCACCACTGTATTACTCCAGTTTGATGGCAGTTGAAATCCATCAAACTCCATATGGTGATTCAGCAGTGTATCAGGCCTAGAATTAGATAGAGTCTGACGGCCAAATTCTGCTCTGATTTACACCATCATGACAAGCTAGAAATGTTTATATTTCCACCAGGTCTCTGCAGATATTGATGATGCAAGTGGGTAAGCAAAACAGGAAGATCCATTTCATTTTCCGCTCCAGTGAAAACACAGAAGGATTTTTATTTATTTATTTTTGTCATATGAAAAAGAAGAAAATCAGAAGAGAAAGAAATTATAGTTGCAAATTTCTAAAGTGGCTTGGCAAAACCAAAACAGAATAAAACAAACTGTAGAAATAAGTGGAGTGCCTGGCCCGGGCCCCTTCAAAAGAAGGCTCTGTTTTAGAGATAATGTCTTGTGAAGACTTTCTATTTGGCCTCTCCATTAGATGCATCTAACCCATCTAACTCCCGTGAAAGCATTCTCCTGGCCAGCTGTGTCGAAGAAGGGATTATTATTACTAATACTACTGATAATAAATAACTGACATATATATCTCTATGTACAGTACCATTAACGAACATGGGAGCTAGATTATGTTTGACAGGCTCAGGATTAAGGGACAATGCAGAGCTACCTTTATGCTAGGGGAAACACCAGCAGACATTCAGAAGGATGTCACCTTATACCCCAGGGTGCTGGAACAATTTTTATAGCGGGGGTGCTGTACACCACTGAAAAAACTGTAAACCCTGTGTTTGATGGAAACCACTTGAAGCAAGGGAGTGCTGCCGCACCCCCAGCACCTCTAGTTCCTTCACTTCTGCTCATACTCCCTTGCTTGTCGGGGCAGCATTTTCACTACTACATCCCTTTACTGAGTGCAGCCTTTCCCACAGTGCACGGAAGGGAATGCAGGGCCATAGCCTACATCCTCTCTGTCTTTTCCTTTTCCCTTTGGGGCTCTGTGTAGCACTGGACAATAGGGACAGAGCAGATTCTGCACTTCGCTGAGTGCAGGAATCATTATTTGCCTGCTCCTTACACAGGCCCCACATGGTTGAAGTGGAAAGCTCCTTGCATCTCTCATTCCCGCACACACGTGGGCCACAAAGCAAGGTACATGTGTTCTCTTCAAGAGCCCACTTTCGAATAACAAGCTGAAAACAACTGAGACACATGGACTGGCATCATGGGCATGGCCGCTGTTTCAACCATGGTGGATGAAGGATGAGATCTGGATAGTGTTTCATTCCATTTTATTTCCTCTCTCTATTTCTCCTTGTCATTTGATTTCCTTCGCCCTGCTGTGGAACCAACAATCATGCTGACGAGTGCTTATTTGCACAAATGGCCTCATTGATATAATCAGAATTATTCCTATGAGCAATTTTGTACTAATGCAAGGTATGCACTGTTGAGCCTTAGTGGGTTCTCCCTTCTTTTTGGCACAAGATATTCCCATAGGCCATGATTTTGACTCGGACCTGTTAATGCGGAAAGTTCATAAATCTGATTTGATAATAGATTTGACACAAATGACAAACTTAGTAACCTAATTTGTGCACTGGATGAATACGCTTTACCTCATTTATATAAATGACAACAAATGGCCCAATTACAAGAATTTAAGACTGACAAGGCTGAAGCATGGAAGAGCTGTAGGAGCACAAGAAACAGAATTCTCTTGGCTGGCTCAAGCATCTCCCTGGGTGCTCTCTGGTTGCTCCTGGGACTAGATGGCAGACTATGGTTGGGTTGGTAGCTCCTAGTCCAGGCTGCTGCTGCTGCCCTGGGCTTGAAGAAGGATCTGGCTGCTTCCTGATATCACAGATGTTCTGGCTGGGCGGCTGGGCCCAAGCTCTCCCTGATCATTGCCCTTTGTTGTGTCTTTCTGGTTGCTCCCTGGCTGAAGGTGCTCTACGTACATTAAGAGGAAGGCTGATTTTCAGAAGTGCTGATCTGACAGTTGCCACAGTCCTTAATTTTTTGAAAATCTTGGCTATAACGTACACAGCAATTGGACCTTGTTCCACATAGATTAAAAAAAAAATTCTACCTAAATGCAAACTGTAGAACAGCTACTGATGAAACAGACAATTATAAAACAACCTACACAGGAAATATTAGCAGAGTGGCTAGAATAAAGATCAAATTTTTGCTCATATAAAATGAAACAGATCATAAACTCAAAAGCAAAAAATCACTAGCATATGAATAAATCCAATTAAGCTGTACTTACCAGATCTATTACCATAATCAATCAATTAAATCTTAGAGTCATGCACAGATCTCAATTGCTCATAGCTATAATTAACCTTAATAAATAGTATTCATAATTAATAATGAAATGCCTAAATCTAGATTTTAAAAAAATATTGCTTCTAGATGCCAATAAAGTATTCCTGCTACCATTGCAATAACTACATACTTCCTGAAGCAACTCCTCCAAATGTCTTTCACCATCTTTCTTAAACCCAAATTTTGAAAAATGTATGCATCTCTCTTCTAAACTTGACATTTTAGCAATTGATGAATTTTGCAACAGCAATATTTTTCCTTCACTATTATCAGCTGTCTGGTGTTATCTCCAGGAGGCTTCTAATCTATCGAGTCCTTTGTTCCAGATAGAGGGTCAATCTCAGGGACAGTAAGGATTTCCTAGAAGCTTCAGACTGCCTTATAAATAAGATTTATGCAATATCCCATAGTGGCCACACTCAGCTTCTTCAGTTTGACACACCCTGACTGTGGGGCTGTGGGTATGGTATTTTCTCACACGGGTGTTGCTGTTTTGTTAATATACCAAGTGTGGGAAGTTTCTCTTGGCATCACGTCCTGAAAGATGATCCTCCAGTTCTGGAATGTGTGTTGGTCCCACAGATAGTCTTTCTCTCACCCCACCTAGATAGCCAATAAAGAAATCTTTACCCAGCCAGACAGCATGCCAACCAAACCATCCTTGTTGTCCGTCTCATTTTCATCATAATTGCTACTGAAGCTGTGATGATATTCGTGACCTACTTTTAGAGTCACTCATCCCTTTGTCTCTCTTGTACTTTCCAAAATTAAAATAATATGGGAAGAGCCAAATGGCCATGATGCCTCTTTACCTGGATGATATTTCATTGTTTCTATTAATAATGTAGTAAACAAGTTAGGTATGAACATGCTTGAAATCCCAGGAGTTCTATTTCCTTGGGCCTTTATTTCCCTTTAAAGAAGGGAGTTGCTAGGTAGGCAAAACATTATTTTACTGTGTTTCAAAAGAAAGATGACATCGTGCAATGGTTAGAAGTGAAGGCTAGAAGTCAAAAAATTTCTGGGAATTTTCCAGTCAGGCCACTAATTCACTGTCTGACTTCATATAGGTCACTAAGGCACACATTTTAAAAGTCAAGGTGCTTTGGATATGTTCATTTTGAATGACAAACTGATGACACCTGGGCCTGATTTTAAGAGGAGTTAAGTGTGCCTACTTCAACTTAAGCCATTAAGGGCTGTGGGTTCCCATCACTTCAGAAAGACTGGACCTTTAGATTTTCAAGGGGTGCAAACAAAAGCAAAGAAAATCTCCATCTTGACCTCTCTGTGCCTCAGTTTTTCCCATCTGTAAAAATGGGGATAACATCTACTCACTTCTTTAAGGTATTTTGAGATCCTTGGCTGACACATGCAATACAAGTACAGTACAACTGTGTTATTACTGTCCTAGAACTGAAACACCAAAACGGACTGCCTTTTGTTTATTTCTTCTTCAATTCATCAGTGTTATTGATGATGTAAACAGGAAAGTGCTTAGCTTCCAGAACCAGGTTAAAAGCAGCTGCAAAGCAGCAGTGGGAACTCAGTATTCTGCATCTTAATGTGATCATATCAAAATGTGTCGAGTGATTTCTTTTTCCTCTATATTTTCAGTGTCTCAGTGAATCACAGATGGCAGGTCCAAAACTGCATCCCAGTCATCCAGTCCACACTCTTGCAATTATGCAGGATTCTCCTTTACAATAAACTCTTAAGAGTGTCTACTATCAAGTCTACCATTAAACACCATTAGTTATTTTCTATGATAAGTTATTGTATTCAGAAAGAGCAAATCAGTTCTGTTGCTAATGTGCAGAAATGTTCCTTATAGTATTTATGTGGAACACTCCTTTATAAAAAGCATACCATAGCATTCTATGAAAATGTTCCAAGACATTACAGCTTACTACGGATTTGTGGCTTATCATGTACGTGACACCATATTGATACTATTTCATTCTCCATGTTCCACAAAAATAGTAAAAAAAAAATTCTATTTTAAGAAGGTTTCAGACAGTTTTATAAATTGTTACTGGAATTATTTCTTGTATCCATCTGCCTGTAAAGCCAAATGCCTTGGTTACCAGGAATTGTTTTGAACAGGGCTCAGAGAAGGAGAAAAAAATAATCTTTAATCTCCCTTTCTTATCTACTCTCCTCCTCCCATAAAATCAAAAGAATCTAAAATAGCTTTTCCATACATAGAAATGTCCCAAGTTTTAACTCAGATAACCTGGAGGCCTGCAAGACTACAGGCCAATATTAGGTCCTATTCAAGGAAACATAAATCGCCACTCTCAATGGTAAAAGGCTCCCAGTTTTAGTTTGGAAAGGTCAATGAATAATAGACTTAATGCTGTAACATTTTAATGTATAGAAATGCTCTCACTGGCAAGGCAACAGCTCACCTGGGCCTCAGGGAGGTGTAATTTTGGGGGTGTATGGGAGAAGACAGATTTTAAAACAAACATACAAACTGTCTGAAGGATGGGATTTAGACTAAGTTTTAAGGAGAAGGATTGGTGGGTAGGTGATGTGCTCACAAGATACAAGATTTATCACAGAACTATGCTCTTTAACATACACTCACCAATTTACCACATGGTTATCTCTCTCTCTCACACACACAGTGTTACCACCAAAAGATTTAAATGCACTTTGCAGATCACCATTGAAGAAGACCAATTTTTAGTCCTTATCACTTGCGCAGTGACTCTGTAAACCTATTATAAGGACAAATAATTATTACTACTGCAGCTAGTTGTGGTCTTTTCTCTACAGGAGCATTTCTCACCCTCATACTTACACTGGATTTCACATTAGTTCATTATTGTCACAACCATGAAGTGTAGACAAAGGAAAACATATAGGTTGATAAAGTAGCAAAGTACTGTATACTACCAGTGTTCTGTGCCAAAGTTCCAGAAATGTGCAATAATGAAATAATAATCCTTAGCTGAAAATTAATGCTCACTTTGAAGAACACATTATAAACTATCTACTAAAGATAAAATTACATTAGTTGTAATACACTGAAATAAGGAATTTTCCCAATTACTATGAATAAAATAACAGCGTTAGCAAATATGGAGAATATTTGCTTTAGCTAATAATAAATTTAGATGTGGATATAAGGATTAATTGCAAAGGAGTCATTGAAGCTACACTGCAGCAGAAAACTCTAAGCTAAACATTCAAAAGTGGAATAATTACTCAAAATCTGGGCTTCTAACCATTATATTTACAATAAAATCAGCTAGACCTTCTGAGATGCAGCAGGGTGATCTGTACATCTTCTTAAACACACCTCAGAATTTATACACACGATGGAAACTGTTAGATTTAGCTTTGGAGAAGAGAATCTTCTATGTTTGCAAAAAGCACAGACACACTATCAACTCCAATTTTCCTTTGTCTCACACAGAACCATACACCAGGCTGAAGACAAGAGCACCAAAGAGACTCCTTTCAATGCATTTCATCCAGGTCTTCATCCTCCCTACAAAGTAAAAAATCTTATTCTTTATCAGATGAGATAGATGGTGTTCGCTTTATTAGCTATCAACCTTGCATTAAGCAGCATGAAGCAGAGAACTTAGTCCCTTGTTTACTTAAACCCTGAGAGTTCTGAAAAAGTAAACCAAAACAAGAAAAATCAGATCATTCAGCCTTGGTTTACAGCTATTGCACAAATTTACGCATAAGGTTATTTTCCGGGTTTTGGCTAAGACTTTGAACCACTTCCTATGATCAATGCCTCTACATTGCCATCATCTAGCAGCATCATTCAATCCACACAGTCATTTTAAGATGGCCATCAAAGTAGATACGGTTACTGGGTGCCAAAATAAGATTGACCAGATAGATGATCAAAAAGAATTTTGAATCATCAACACAACACATAAATGTATGCTAATCAGAACACCAGAAAAGCCGAAGACTAGGGAGAGCACAAAGTTGATGTCTTCTGCTTTACTGTAATCTGCCTCCAAATCTAAGGAGAAGCCCTATTCTGTTTGTTCTCAGAAACCAGAGCTGTGGAAGGGCATTTTGGGCTGCAAGAATGCCAACAATAAGTCTGTCAGGAATAATCAGGAGAAAGGTGCATATTAAAATTTGTTCTGAGTTGTCAATATGAATCTCTGTCCAGGGCAGTTTGGTGCAGTGCCAAATTTTGCTCCTGCCTCTGCAAAGGACCTCAAAGAATCAGGCTATTGCAAGTTTCATTGTTTTAAGAAAATACATTAAATTCAAATTCACTTGCAAGCACCTCTTGACTTCAATGGGCTTATCACAGGACTGAATCTGGCCTAATGTTTATATAATTTAAACTATTTCCATTTATTTAGCTATAATAATCAGCAAAATTAGAAACAATAATAAAACAAAAATTTTGTGGCGAGGTTTTTTTATTTGATATTTTGACTGCTACACAGTTAACAACACTGGATACTGAATGGCACAGTAGTGTTGATTGTCTCAACAATAATGAATTTCATAACTCCAGCACCTTTCATGCTCAAAGTGCAGAGAAAAAAGAAAATTTACCACAGAGAAAAAGGAAAGAAAAAGAAACCTTAAACTCTGCTTAAACGTATCCCCTTACTTAGCTTTTATGCTGCTAATGGGCAACTGATTCTGAAGCTGAAAAGTAAAACTAAAGTGAAACTAAAAGTTTCCCTCACCATCCAATTGCAGCCTTCACTTCAAAACCAATAGAAGATGAGTTAACTGAATAATGGGGCTAATTTAGTTAGATGATAATGAGATAGGGTTGCCAGGTGTCCAGTTGTCGACCAGAACATCTGGTCTAAAAAGGAACCTGGTAGCATCCAGTCACCACAGCTGACAGGACACTAAAAGTCTGGTTACTTCATAACGGGCCTCCACCACTGGGGGGGCGAGAAGGGCAGCTGCTGTTGCTGGAACCTAGAGAAGCCACTCAGCTTAGCACCCGTTGCTCTTCCTGTCTCCTAGCCTGATGGAAAGAACAGGTTGGCAACCAGACCAGACCAGACTGCAAAGTAGATACCACTGCTGTTGGGGAGGGGGGTGAGGGGGAGCGTGAATATGGAGTATATTCTGGAGGTTTCTCAGTGTGGCCAAAACTCTGCAAGGCATGGTCTAAACCTGACTTGGTAAGTAGCTGCCCCTGGTCTTTTTTCCAAGCTGATTGTTATTTTCAGGTGCCCTTATATATGTGATTGCAGCCTCTTTAGGCTGAGCCCTTGGCTGCGTGTATGCAGCTGAAATACAAGGTGTCTGGAATGAACGTTCCTCCTTTTTCTCTATGGGCCTATAGAGTGGTATCTAATGTGTGAGTACTAAAAAAATACCCCACACTTCTGAACTATCACTCTTCCCCCCAAAAGTGCCAGAACAATGTTCTGGAGTATTCCAGTATGACTTGAGCCCTGCTGCTATCACAGTTCTACTTGGCAATAGATATCTGCACTCCATGCAATGGCTGCAACCTCATAAGGCCGGACGATTTCATATTTCATTCACTTTCTTTTGAAGCTCTTAAAGGGGTGAATGAAAGACTATGAAAGTCTTTGACAAGGTTCCTCACTAAAGGCTCATAAGCAAAGTAAGCTGTCATAAGATAAGATGGAAGGTCCTTTCATGGATCAGTAACTGGTTAAGATCAGTAACTGCCACCCCGCTGTGCCCCAGTTTCCCCACCCTGGCCCCTTGCTCTGGTTATTGACCCCTCCCTCACACTGCCCTGGACCCTTGCTCCAGGGACCCCAGCTGTGCCCTGATTAGGTGGGCAGGCAGGCAGGCACACTCACGTCAGCTCTTTCCAGCCCAGCTCTGCAGGTGCCAGGTGTGTCCCAAGGAATGGGGGAGCGAGCAACAGGGGCGGGGCTGGAGAGCGAGTGACAGGGAGCTTGGGCAAGGCAGAGGCAGAACTGGAGGATTGGGCCAAAAGAAATCTAATGAGGTCCAACAAAGAAAAGTGCAGAGTCCTGCACTTAGGACAGAAGAATCCCATGCACAGCTATAAACTGGGGACCGACGAGCTAGGCAGCAGTTCTGCAGAAAAGAACCTGGGGGTAACAGTGGATAAAAAGCTGGATATGAATCAGCAGTGTGCCCTGGTTGTCAAGAAGGCTAATAGCATATTGGGCTGCATTAGGAGGGGCATTGCCAGCAGATCACGGGAAGTGATTATTCCCTTCTATTCGGCATTGGTGAGGCCGCATTTAGAGTATTGTGTCCAGTTCTGGGCCCCCCACTAAAAAAAGGATGTAGACAAGTTGGAGAGAGTACAGCGGAGGGCAACAAAAATGATTAGGGGGCTGGAGCACAGGACTTATAAGGAGAGGCTAAGGAAACTGGGCTTGTTTAGTCTGCAAAATGAGGAGGGATTTGATAGCAGCCTTTAACTACCTGAAAGGGGGTTCCAGGGAGGATGGGGTTAGGCTGTTCTCGGTGGTGGCACATGACAGAACAAGGAGCAACAGTCTCAAGTTGCAGGGCGGGAGGTCTAGGTTGGACATTAGGAAAAAGTTTTTCACTAGGAGGGTGGTGAAGCACTGGAATGGGTTACCTAGGGAGGTGGTGGAATCTCCATCTTTAGAGGTTTTTAAGCTGAGGCTTGACAAAGCCCTGGCTGGGATGATATAGCTGAGGTTAGTCCTGCTTTGAGCAGGGGGTTGGACTAGATGACCTCCTGAGGTCCCTTCCAACTCTAATATTCTATGATTCTATGATTCTAACCTCGACAGAAGGGGAGAGCCAGGCTGTTCAGTCCTCAGCAATTAAAAAGTTGGCAACAATAGATGAGAAGTCTTCTCAAATGCCTTGGGACACTGTGTACGTTTGTGTGTGTGCATGTCTCTCGCTCCAATAAAAACCCAGGGGACACTTGCACTGTTGTGCTGGGTAGCTGAATCTGAGCATGTGGATAGACAAACCTTTAAAATGTTCAGGCTTATATTTCTACTGACGAGACAGGGGCATCATTAAGAGAAACAAAACCCCAACCCAAAATTGTTACTAAAGGGTTATTATGACTAATGACCATGTATACACATCTAAAGAGGGACAATCAGAGAGAATATAACCAGGCAATGGAGAGTGCTATTTGTTTGAAAAGCTTCCAAAATGATTAATGTTAGTAAATATATTGATATATTGACTTCAGGACTAACTGGTTATTGATTGGGCTACTTTGTTCTGGAAAGATGGGTTATAGCCTCCAAAGGACAGTCCAGAAATTACCAGATAAGTAAGGGAGTTAATATCTCTCACATTCGTACCCTGTAAAGCACTGATACGGCAACTTGCTCCATGCAGGTAGACTCCTAGGTCTTTATGGAGCCCTGTTGACTTCGAAGTGAGTTCTCAAATATAACTGTTTGATAGACTTTCTCAGTAGCAATAACGTCAACATTGAAGACCAGAGGGATAGAAGTAATGAGTAGGATATTCTGTTACACATAAGTCTCCCTCTAAAATGCATATGCTGTCTGAAAACAGGCACCTCGCCTCCATTCAAACATCATAACCACAGCCACACATAAAGCGATACTAAAGTATTAAAGAGCTTTTGACCTTTATGTCTAGCTCCCTGCTTACTTGCATACAAGTTTAGTTTAAAGCAGAGGTAGCTCAAAAGATTTGAAGCAGAGTAACCCAGCTAATGTGGTGAAGGGTTAGGTTCATAATGGGTTTCTCACTCCCTCGGCAGGAAAAGTCACAAAGCAAAATATAGCATGTGGAAGTGCTTACACAAGAAGTTTATCTTCTAACAACTTGCATCAGCAAAAGGCTTCAATAAACTGTTGTGGAGGATTTTTAATGACTTTGTCTGCTTTTACATCCTTAGTCATTGTAAGCTTCAATGGCAATAAACTGGATTTAAAAATAAATAAATAAAGCACAGGATTAGCATAGCCAGTGCAGTTCTAATTACGTGATTCACAGCGAGACTGTCAGCTGGTGTAAATCTGTATACCTCCGTTAAAATCAGTGGATTTATGTCAATGAATTATACCAGCTGAGGATCCTTCCCCACTCAAACTTTAGTATTAAAATGAAAGAACCCCTAAAAGTGGCCTTGTTAGCTTCAGGAGGGTTCCATTTTGTCCAAGACCACTTGAAGAACAGTGTCTAAAAGCAGGGCCCAAGCATAATTTTTTCAGGCCCAGTACAAACTTGTAACACGGGCCCCCTCCCATACACATACCACAATCCCTCATCCCATACATACAATCTCATAAGCCATGAACATTTTTTTTCTCATGGTAATGGAGGTTGCAGCCTGGGCCGGGGCCCCCAGGGCCTCCAGGCCCTGGTAAAGTGTACCCTTCCCTTCCCCCCTGCCATGTGGGGGCCCTGTCTAAAAGATGAAACACAAGAGTGGACCAAAGAAAAAAATGGCAGTTCAAAGAAAGAAGAAAAGTAAGCTTTGTTAGACAAAAAGAGTTCTGAAGATGGCAGACCAAAGAAAGTTTAACGTATTCTAAGGGACAGTGACTTCATGCATTTAAATGAGATGAAAATTCACAGAATTGTCTGTGTTTATCATTGTAAAATGACAAATGTGAGGAACTGTATGCCTTTAAATTACTTTTATGAGCATTAATTGATGTACCTGAGATTGCAAATATTTTCCTTGTCTCGTTTTTTTCCTCTGATAGGGTCTGATCCAAACCCATTGCAGTCAATGGAAAGATACCCATTTACTTCAGTAGTTTTGGATCAGGCCCTGAGAAGGCACTGCAAGAGAGAGTTATCAGCTATCTTCATTGCTCAATCTCTATTTTTGTAAAAAAATCTTTTTCATCTATAGGTTTGATTCTATCAGCACTACTTTGTACAAACTTGGAGAGTTTAATGACAGATTATCTCACTTTAACAAAATCTCAGTGAAAGGAAACCTTTTTCCACCCTTGAGCATTTTTCACCCGTGTAGTCAATTTTGTGATCCATTATCTGGTCCTTTTTTTATTTCTCCCATTCATGTAAATCTAAAACTCTCTAGAGGAACTTCCTGGATTCTTGGTTATTGAATAAGGCTAATCAAATTACCAGAGAACAATCCTGCTTTTTATGTCTATCCTCATCTCCAATCTCTTCATTAAACAGTCCTATTAATGATTCTTAAGGATACTTCAACAAAGAATATTTTAGGCCTTCCAAGACAAAATTCTCTAGTGCCAGGTTCACCCCTCTCTTACATATGATTTAAGTCTCTTTTTACACATGTGACTACTAAAATACTGCAATCCATCACAAATTAAAGATTTTTCATTTTGTGCTTCAACATACTGCTTTTTAGGCCCAAACAAAGAATTCAGTTCCTTTTGATTACATTAACTTCTTCTTTTTTTTTTTTAATCCAAAAGGTTTTTTGGTGAACCATATGTTCTGCATCATTAAAATCAGATATTGTGGCTTTGATCTTTAAATTCTCTCAGTTGACTGCTTCTCCAAACTACAAACTATTCCTGCTTTTGAAGTTATCTCTGTGTTTTGTATAGCAAGCCTGAACCTTCAGCCAAATTTGATAGAGTTACAAGATAATAACCATATACCAATGTATTTTTTAAAATACATTTAGACTTTGATTTGAGGGAAAAAAATTTAGATCTTTGAGAAGTCTTAAAGTTTATAATGCAGAAATAGACACACAAAATGATACACGTTATTAAATAGTTAAGTATAAAAGCAGATCTAGGAATGTTTTATTTCACTGAGCATTACTTTATACCTAAAGTACATGTCAAAGCAACTATTTCTTTTTATAAAGACAACAAGAAACTTGGAGAGATGGAGAGGGGAAGCAAAAGAATCTGAAATGTAGGTACAATTGGTGGAAAAAAGAGGAAAATAATGAATTTTAGCAGCAGCATTTCAAATGAATAAGTGTTTTCCGAAAAATGGGAACAGAAAGGTCAGAAAGGAGGAGGAGGATGCAAGAATATGTGTAAAATTATGAAGGCATGGACAATATTAATAATAAAAAATCAGGCTGGTTGAAATTTTCCATAGAAATTATTTTATGAACTACCTCATGCATCAATTTTTTTTCAATCTTCTCCCATGATGCATCTCAATGCCTCAGCAAGGGAGATGTACTCCAGGTAAGGAGTTTAGCTGATAAAGAAAAATGGGGGTTTTATGCACACAAATGAGAACTTCCATGAAGTATCATGGTAGTGTTTCCAATTTGAAAGACTTTGGATAAAAAAAAATTGTTTTCAATTCAATTGTGAGGGAAAAACAAAAACATTTTTTAACCAGCTTTAAGAAATAATAATTATAAGGAAGGAAAAGGACAATTTAAACATGGACTTACTGAGTGAATCAAAAAGATAGTGGTTGAAATAGGTGAGAAATAATGAGCCACTCATTTTGCACCATGTATTCTAAACATAGTAGTTTTGATTTTTTTAATTTTATCACACATACCATATATAGTGATTGTGTACAAATCCATAAAAACGTACAAAGAAACCAATTATTTTGCTGCTGGGATAATGTAATATTCAAGTTCGCCAAATAGTATCTTATAAGTATGGATTTGTCCAACATGAGAAGATTAAATAAAATATACAGGGTCAATACAACAAGCTCTTTCCCTAATTATTATTCTTATTTTTCATGTGTGTGCGTAAATAAAAAACTTCACATTCTATTTTAATTTGGAAAGTTATTTTCATTTCAAGTATTCTCTGCATGGGGCAAATGACTTCTGAAGATGAAAACGTTTCCCACACATGCTTCACATCATGTAACAAGAGAAAGATCACTCCCAAATTCAATCTCACTCATGGCTCCCTTGCTCTCTCTGTCTCTCTCTCTTTCTTTTTCTTTTTTTTCTTTTTTTTTTTTTTTTAAAGAGTGAGATGTGTTTGGCAAATCAACAACAGAGATACTTCAGAAGCTGTCCAAGCCATACAATGCCAAACCGATTCAGACTGAATCACATGAAAAGAAAAAAAAAACATGTTAGGGAACAAAGTTATTTCTACACGCCACCTTTTTCCAATTACTCATCTTTGTAACTATTTAATGAGATTCATACAATACTGTGTAGTTTCACTACCATTATATACATATAGTATTCAACAGCTCTAAAAATCAGGTAACAGGCTTATAAATCCCAATTCTACAAGCACTTTAGCACATGAGTAACTTTACTCAAGTTGAGTATTCCCACTGAACCATATGGCCCTGATTCAGGAAAGGGCGTTTGAGTATACACGTTTTAAGTGTTTGTAGCATGAGGGTCATAGTTCCTGCTTCCTACCACAGTGAAACACTTTATATTAAGGCCCCATTTAGAAAATGTTAATAAATTAACAGACATTATCAGCATGTAGCAGATATGAGCAGTATATGTTACATATGGTTAAAAATACACAAGTAGAAGGTGTTATAGATGGTTATAAGCACGCGACTAACCCTTTGGATTCTATAACAACTAGGGTGACCAGATAGCAAGTGTGAAAATTGGAACAAGGGATGGGAGTAATAGGCACCTATATAAGACAAAGTCCCGCTGCGGGACTGTCCCTATAAAATCGGGACATCTGGTCATGCTAACAACCCACAAGAATGCTTTATCCATTGATTACAGTGGCTATTAATCATTTATTAACCCTGTATAAACTATTTATAAATGAATCCTTAATATACCACGTTACCTGTTTCTTACTCTATTTCCAGGCTATAGAAGCTAACTTTTTTTTAAATATCTAACATCTTTTGTTTACTTCTCTGTTTGTGTTATAGTGTTGCCAGCAACATGAAGAAAGGGCCTATGCACACACTGTTCTGATAACAGTTTATATAGACAAACTGCTTCTATGGAACTAGAGGGAAAAGTTCATATTTAACTAGGCAATAATCAGGTAGATTTGCAAATACAGGAAAATCTTTTAAACAACATTTGTATTTACTGAAGAATAAGACAAGGACCATGCTAGGCTTCCTTGGCCTCTTAAAACCCCTGGTGGAATTATGAATAGAGAGAACCCATCCTTAATGATTATCTGGTGCCTCAAAAACTCTCCTGGGAGTTGCACAAGGACATCAGCTGCTATTCCGGCCCATAGGCCAGAATAGCAGTCATGGAAATGCTGTGTTGGAAAGCCGCCTGCATGCAGGATGGAGAGGCAAGTTCAATCTCACTCACTCCGTTTTGTTAAGTATCTGCATAAAGCCCTATTACTCAGACTTGCGTGTGGAGGGATACCTTTCCTCCAAAATGCACATACATTTGTATTTAAGGTAACAGCACTTCCCTGATTCTTGAGAAAACTAAAACTATAAAATAAAAGGGAAAACTGAAATGGGGTGAGATCCAAAAGCCAACTGATGATTAACTGAAAGCATTCCATTGACTTCAGTGGGCTTTGGATCAGGTCCTTAATATTTACTTACGTACCAGGTAAATTATCTGATCATTTGTTCATGAATTAATCTTTATCCTATTTTAAAAAGCTAATGTTCATCTTCTAATGACAATCTAATTACTTGGTGCTGTGTTTACTAGTGGGAATGAACCACATGCCATGTCACTGGAAGCTCCAGGGAGTGCTACAGTGATGGGGAGGTTAAAAACTCCCTATCTGTAGAAACACTTAACTCACTGGTACAAATTATTTCCAGATGCTGATAATTATCGCTCATGGTGTTTGATATTCTGGACTCTACATCTAAATTTATACTTGACAAGTTAAACTTTTCATCATGTGCAGCAATTTCTCAAAGACTGAAGACAAGGACAGACACACTGGTGATGGGTGAAACCAATTCCACTTAAAATAGCAACACTTAATTACAAGACTTGCTGTTTATTTCTTTTCAAAGTATTTAAAATCTGCTCTCTCTCTAGAGGGATTAATACTGTATATTATTACATAGATAAGTATTATTTCATTTACTTCATTAACAAGAAATGTGAATGGACAAATTCTTTCAGAGATATCTGTAAACTGGTGAGAAAAAAACTCGTTTTAAATGCCAAAGTTTTCCATTTTTATGTATTTTATCCCATTCTGTGTCTTCCCTCCCACCCATTCCCACAATATACACATATAAAATATATGTGTGAATATACAAACAGTCATAATTTCATAATACATAAAATACACATATATAATTGCCATAAGACCTATAATACAATTTCTTAAGTAGCCATGAAGCAAGTAATCTGTGATACAGAAACTCAAATTGAGATGAATTTATGGGGAAAAAGTAGGTTACATCCAGACCTTACCCTTTCTTGGCTTTATGTTGCTAGTTTTAACATACTATAATGTTTCTATATGGTTGTTCTTTGAATATATAATACGCTGTGAAACAGATGAGTCAGTTCAGACTGGAACCACTATGAAGTGGATTTATTTCAAAAATAACCAAAGAGGTTGATTTATTGTGAGCATTTGGTCTGTCATTCTCACTTGCTTCAGAGAGACATCTACTGGTGATCCTAGAAGCGATTAATCTCAAAATCTACCACAGGAGGATTATGCAGATAAGCCTTTCTTAATACATACAGGTGTATTTTTACAATGGAGAGCATATGATGTTTTTTGTGTTTTCCCAACAGCAAGCACCTGCAGACTCTAGACTCTGAAATGCATCTCTCAATACCTGGAATGTTACTAGTGACTTAAGTAAGGCTGGCAGACCTTGAAACTGAACCCATTTGATCTAGGGTCTCACAGATTAAATTATTAGTCCAGTGAACCATGTCACCAGATTTGTACTTTAATCTATTAGATACTTCCTGGCCTTTGTTCAAATCACAGCAGAAGGGGAAAAAAAAGAAAAAAGAAAACTTGGAATATAGTGGAACAATGACAAACAAACATTCAGGAATTTCAACAAAATATGTGAACAGCACACTCATCGCAATGTAATTTCTAAATACTGGTTGTCTGCAAGTCACAATGAGCTACATATATTTGGCCAGAACCTCAGCTGGTGTAAATCAGAACAACTTCAATCAAGCTTTGCTGATTTTCACCAGCTAAAGATCTGGACCATTAACTCAGTTTTACTAAAATAATATATTTCCTTGGTGCTTTTCACTTCAGAATCCAAAGCACTTTGCCAACAAGCCGGTAAAGTATTTAAGCCCTATACTCATTTTACAGTTGGGTAAACTGAAGGACCAAAGGTTGGTAAACTGAAGCACCAAAGGCTACATAACTCAACCAGAGACACTGAGCAAGTCAGAGGCAGAGCAAAGAGTAAAACACAAGAGTCCATCCTTCCACTGTTCTGTCTAAATAACAGACCATAAAACCTCTTATGCTGATCAGTCTATTTGTGTTTTGAAGAGAAAATACATTTAGCCAAGTGAAAATTCAGGTGTTATGACTATGTGTGCGTGTGTGCCTGTCTCACTCTAACTGTAACTGAAAGGAAAAGAAAACACTGTCCATTTGTTCTGTCTACCATCTGGGCTTCACACAGCTACAAATGAATATAACATAAGACAGAAAGGAAAAGAAATGATCTCTGTTCAACTCACATTAAACTAAGGTGTTAAGTTGGTAGTTTATAGATCCAAATCCAGAGAATTTATAGCAAGAATATATATATGAACTAACAAAGGCATACTAGAGTATTGGTGTACTTAAAGAGCTTGCCAAGTGCAAGAGAAGTATAAAAAGCCCATAGATAGCAATAGACACACATACAACAAAAGAAACTTAAAATAGCCAGAAGCTTATTTCCTTTGTGATTCACAGAGCACATTGCAAAACCACAGTGAGTTGGCATAAAGTTGTCAATTTAATCTCTAGAAGGAAGTATCTGGTGCAAGAAGACTGTCCTTAGCAAGGTACAAGTAAAATGAACTGATATGAAAAACAGGACATGAGAGACAGCAAAAGTAACTGCCAGCTCTAATTGATTTTGTTCGTTTCAATATGCTTTGAAAAATACCTCTCTCACATACACACACACACAGAGCACCATCACATATGCACCTTATTTTGAAAGTCCCTTCCCATGTTGTATCCCGCATGTCATCCTATGTATTACTGACCTTTGCTTCAGTACAATCAATACAAGCATATCTCATCCCTGCATATGCCCTATGTCTGTGGGAAACAAAGATACTCGAGAATGAGATGCTCTTCTTTTCTTTTCTTTTCTTTTCTTTTGGAGAAAACTCTAAATCTTAAATTGCAAAGAAGTTAAACAATGCCTTCTAGCACATTACATCACTACACTTAATCATCTCCGACATACTTGCAAGATCATCCAGTACTTAAAAAGGAGAATTCGCTTTACTACTGATAGAGGAATCTTCAGGAGTTATTTGTACACTTTTTTTTAAAAAAAATATTGACTACATTCCATCATCCTTTCTTAAGATATTCTTGACACAATTTAGCACAAGCTCTGTAATCTAATACTTATGAAATGAGCTGTCATGCATAAACTATGCCAGAATCTCTTAAGTCCACACACAGCAGGACACAAAACTAGTAGCAACTGTACTGAATTACAACCAATAGGAGAAGTCAGAGGTCAAGGAAGCCACACGGAGTCGTGCTGTAGCCAACAATGAAACTTAATGTACTTTCCATGTCCAGAACCCTTCGCTATAGAGCTTCTGCAAAACAGATTAATGATAATAGCAGCAGAAACTTGAAAAGAAATGCAAGAAATGGAGGCTCAGCCAATATTCCATTTGTAATTTGTCACACTATCACACAATAAGACTTCAGTATAAATGTGTTGCCAATTTACAATTCAAATAAGTTCCCCTGAATTTTAAAAGAATGGACTGTACGCATTAGTTAGTATGACATAAAAATGCCCTGTCAGGTTAATTCTGAAAGTGTGTTTTCTTTGCTACTGTTAACTAATCACAATCATTACTTTTGCTGTTTAAAGGATGCAGCATTTATTAAGAAAAAATTAACTTTTGATCCCTAACTGGCACCCAGCTATAATTCATTTCTTGACTGCCAGCAATATTTATTTTCTGATTTACAATATTTTGCCTTTTAAATTGTTAGTTGGACACAATTAATTTATCTGGGACAATGCTGAAGATCAGAGCAATACCAATGGAGGGAGTGTGCTTGCTTAGGCCTTGATGAAAAGTCTACTGAAGGCAATGGGGACTTTTGAACCAATTCTTATAAAAAGCTTATTTTCCTTAAAACATTGTGCATTAGCCACACTGGATGAAATTCCTCCTTGCTGTAACTCCATCAGCTTCAGTGGAGTTATCACAGGGATGAATCTGGCCTATTGTAAGTTACTGTGTCTGTAAGAAGGTGCACTGTCTTGATGATGCAATAAATAAAGCCCATCGTGTCTCTGATGCTCTATTAAAATGAAAGGTGTTAATATGGTAGGTAAGTGGTTGAGGCCTAAAATTAGATTTGCCACAAACACTAATATAATTTGTCATGAAATCTTACTATTTTAAATATCTCTTTATAAAACAAAATCTATCACTTCATTTCTGAGAAAGTAAAAAAAGGCCCTAGGGCCCCAGAACAAGTGAAACATCTACGTGTATATTCAACTTTAATCACGTGAGTAATGGAAGTCAGTGGGTCTACTCAGATACTTAAAGTTAAGGATGTACCTAAGTGTTTTGCTGGATTGCGATCTACCTTTGCAGGACCTTAAAAAAAGAAATGACATACGCGCAGCTTGGTGAGCATAGCTGCAAAAATAACCATAAATATCATCCGACCATGTGACCAAACAATGTAATTCACCAGCTATTTTATAAATCCACGTAAAGAAATAGATACTGGCAAACAGACTTTACTACAATGCAGGTCTACCATAACCTGCATGCTCCCTTTGAAAAGAGCAATAATTGTTTTTTCTAATCATTATATGTGATCACTGACATGTACATATGTACAAAATGAGGTAGGAAATCCTTCTCTAAGTCCGTCTTCTGCAATTACTTAATGGAAACCATTAGGAAAGGAGTTTTACACACAGGAAAAATAGTTTTATTGACTCAAAAAGTGTACATTACTCATATAATGAACATCCCATATATTTTCCCAAGCATTAGCCCTAGTATCTTAGAATTCCTGAGTACTAATCCCAAGAGAGATACTGGTTATCTTCTATGTTCTTTGGCAAATCACATAACCTACATGGTCTCAATTTCCCCAACTGTAAAATGAGGATATTCCTTATCTGCCTCACAGAGATGTCATGACAATTAGCTAGTGCCTGTAAATCACTGTATGTTAATTTTCTAAATCAGATCCTTCAGAATCACATGCAACATAAATAACAAAGTAACCTGAACTAGAAATTGTAGTTTGTTATACTCTAGGATAAACAAACTGCTCTGGATGAAGTAAAAAATCAATTGAAGCTTCAATCCAAACTGGAACTGAACCCAAACTGAACTTCCTTTGAGGTTCAAAAAGAACGTTGGTGGTTTTTTTTTTTTTTTTTTTTTTTTTTTTTTTTTAAAGATAATTACTATTCATCTCTCTTTAATTTCTGATCTTATCTAGTGGTCATAAGAATAAGTTCTGATATCCTGAGAAAAAGCTTGCTCTTCAGGCATTTTTGGCTCATTCTGCAGATTCAGGAGAGGTTTGGATAGTTCAGCTACGTATCTCAACTTTTGGGTACTTCTCTGAACAGAGCTCAAGTCTATAGCGTTTGCCAATCACTACTTATGTTTTCATTCTATCCGGTGTAGTACTTTTATATGGAATAAAACCTTCTTAAAAACTATAAGAAAATATTAAAGCAGAGCAAGTTCTAGAAAGGAAAAAATCCAACTCCCTGAGGTGGCATTCACCAGAAGACTGCGAAAGGGTGGAGCTCTTAATCCCAAAATTAGGCTAAGTAAGAATTCCAGTACAAAACACCTGGAAATTAAAAATAAAAACAAACCTTTTATGTGACAGAAGAAGAGTGATGTTATCCTTTATGGAATACAGAATTCAGAGTTGTCCAGTAAACTAAGCAAGCCAATTTATTTACTGGTCTAAGTTCTGTCTTCCAACAGGGCTTCTGTGATTTTAATAACTGTGACATGAAGAAGTCAGCCAAACACTGAAGTCAGACAGGACTTGACATTCAGACTGGTAAACGGCATAATGTTTGCTAACTGATTCAATTTTTACTTCTTTTAGAAAAGTGTAACTAGGATCACGTTTGTCTTGCCTGCTTCCTTGCACTGGATGAAATTCTGATTTTACAAGCAATTGAATCTAATTATATCACTGTGAGACAAAATAAAACTCTCCAATTCTGTAGCTCTTATGCATGGGAACATGAATAGTTCTATTGGCTTTACTGGGCACATGATGAGATGCTTTATATTTTTTATGACTTCCTACTATCAAGACTAGCAACCAAACACCCTTGATTTCTGCACAATTTTTCAAAGTTAATTAACTCAAAAAAGTCACCTTAATGAGATAGAGACACTTAACGGTAGTGTTTTAGGCCAAACAATCGGATACTATTTATCATAATTTTATTAACACAGTTTGAAATTCTAATTTATAATATTTTGCAATTGGCTAAGAACACAAGGTATATTGAATATTTTGACCCCAAAACCACAGGCCCAATTTGCTATTAGCATAAGTTTGTGCAACTCCATTGCAGTCAATGGATGAAATCAGTGGGATATTGTTGTGCTCACTTTTACCAGCAATTTTCCCTTTCTATTTTATTCCATAATAACCAATATATGTATAAAATATAATAAAGCCATGATATTTTTCATCAATATACTTCCTTTCCTACAAAAGGAACCCAGTGTATTTTTAAAAATATATTAATAGCATATGGATTGTTGGGAACATAGCTCAAACAAGAAAAGCTATCTATACTAACCACAAAATTTTCTAAGTGTCACATGGGGTTTGGCTATGTGACTCCCACCAAAGTCACTCAGCTAAAACCTCACAATGTAGGACTAATTGTACAGTTGCTAGATTCTAACATGAGAATTTGGAGAGTGTGTTTCTATCAGCAATTCTCTGAAGTTCAAGTATAAGGGGTGAAACTCTATTTATTATTATTTTGTTTCATGGGAAGGCTTAAAATATAAGTTTAAATTCTGCAAATCTAATGGTATCCACTTGGAAAAGCTTCGTATTCATCATGAGTGAGTAGACTGGGGGCTTTTTCACGCCATAGCTACACCGTGATTATAGTCTAGCAAGGGAGAAGGGCAGAACATTTAAGAAAAGAAAATTACATACAGTATATGTTTTCACTTCAGATTCCAGCAGACGTTAAAAAGGCTGTATTTAATGAGACCTATTGTCTATCTACATTCTTTCTCAGGACATCTTCAGCAATTCACTAACACAGTTCTATTAAGCAAGAACATTTGTAAACTGGGTTAAGAGGCACAGCATAAAAAAAATTTGTTCCTAAAAGCTGAACTGTTTGCAGTGTTACTCTGATTATAAAGTAGAGCTGACAACTATACTAATAAAGCTAAAATAAGATAGTTCAAGATCCATTAAAAAAATACAACAACAGAACATAATGGAATGATCATTCCCTTAACTCAGTGATTTCCCTGAAGCAAAGAAAGGCTTTCTGGATTACACAGAGAGTAAACTTGGCACCACTTCATTTAAGTGCTGGGGCCTTGTTAGGAAATGTCTGATACAATGCCAACAATGGGCAGTTGAAGCACACCAGTTGATTAATGGGCAAGGACTGCACCTTCTCGTGTGTTTGTACAGCATCTAGCACAGTGGTAGTGCTATCAGCAACAAACTTTTTCAAAAGTGTAATCTACAAACTGGATTTGGGGCTAGATTCTTTCCTCATTAAGATTTCATTTGTGTGCCTATCTTATGTTCAGTCTTTATGTTTACAAATTAGATACATTATTTAATTGCACAATACAATAACTTCTGCTCTTATCTAAAAATTCATCTTATATACATGAGCATTATGATGGCAGATCTTATGAAAAAACACATGCAATTTTTCTAAGGCATTCTGAATGTTTAGTGATGGTTTCAATTAGACTCCTTTGTTTGCATGCATGTGGATTTCACTGGATTTTTTTCTACAAACAACAGCCTTTATGTTGAAAAAACACATACAGTATACACTGTAAGATGAATTCTCAGGACTAGATTTAGCCCTCCAAAAATTCCAAATTGATTGATTGGGGCATTAGTGACACCAACTTCATTGAAATGTAGGGAATGGATATAACTTTGTTGTGTCAGATTTTAAGAGATTAAGAGACCATCTGCAGTCTGACCTTCTGTATATTACAGGCCACTGAATTTCACCCAGTTACCCCTTTTTTTGAGCCCAATAATTAGTGTCTGATTAAATCAGATCTTCCAGAAATCACCCAGGGCTGGTCTACACTAACCTGGAGATTCGGCGGCAGTCGACAGGAATTACGCAAACTACGCAGAGTAGCTTGCATAACTCACGTCGACTGCTCTCCTTCCCTTCTGTGCGCTGTCTACACTGCGCTGCGCCGATGGGAACAGCGTTCCCGTCGACTCAGCGCTATGCTACTTGAGGGGGTGGTTTACCAGTGTCGACTTCCTGATCGATTGAGCGGGTCTACAATGACCACTCAATCGATCCAGAAAGATCGATCTGACAGTGGCAAATTTGCCACCGTCAGTATAGACTCAGCCCCAGTCTTGATTTCAAGACTCCACAAGATGGAGAATCCTCCCCTTCACTTGATAGTTTGTTCTAATGGTTAATCACTCTCACTGTTAAAAATGTGTGCCTTATTCTAATTTGAATTTATCTAATTTGAACTTTTTTAGCCATTGGCTCTCTGCTAGATTAAAGAGCTTGTTAATATCCAGTATTTTCTCCCTGTGAAGATGCTTATACAATATAATCAAGTCACCTCCATTTTCTTTTTGATAAACTACAAAGATTGAGTACCTTAAGTTTCTCATGGTAAAGCCCTCAAATAATTTTTGTGACTCTTTTCTGCATTCTCTCCAGTTTTTCAACAGCTAACACAGAATTCTAGTATCTAGTTACTTAGAGCAGCATTTCATCCAGTGGAATTACCTCGAACTGAATTTGGCCTTCAATGTATTTGGAAACAGATGTATGGGACCATATTGTGCAGAAGTCCATCTATAGTTGAATTCATTTCCATTGCTGAGCTATTTTTGTCTTCTAAAACTGATGCAGAGAAAGTCTGCATTCTTTTTTTGTACAGGAATACAACTGGAAAGAGTTTTAGAGAACTGCTCAGACCATAGAGCATGAAAGACAATGGATCTCTGTGTCAGGAAGGTGTTGTTGAATTATTAATTCCCTAAGGGACATACATGGAGTTGAGCTCATGGATCAAGCAGAGAATATGGCCCTAAATTGATATCAGAGGAAGTCAGCAAGATAAATGAAGTTTCCCTTTTTCATTGGTCATGCTGGCCATGGCCCATTATCCTTAAACGGACTGAGCAGCTATTGTAGAAAGAAGAATAAGGATATTATCTCCATCTAATCTCGTTACATTCTCCACTGCAAAGACCATTCTACACAACCAATAAACATAGCAGTTGTAAAAGCCAGCATGGCTCCTCCTTCTGTCCCCAGAAAAGAAGACAAATCTTTGAAAACTGACCCCAAAAAAATCCATTAAGAGGGAAATCATTCAGGCAAGTAAAAAATGTCCAAAGAACTCATGTTCAAGGTTTTTACAAACCAATTCTAAATTATGGTCAGTAAAACTGATCCTTCACTACCACGGCCTTGTGCATTCATTGTACAGCTGTGGCAAAGGAACATGAGGGGATGGAAAACATTAGTGAACGAAGAATTATGGTTTCGTAGCATTTCAGATTCACATCATACAAATGGAAATGACTAAATAAAAGTGCAAAGCAGTGGGAAAATCAGGCTCAGTACAAGTATATGGTTAAAGCATCACCATCTCATCAATATCTACTCGACATATCACATTTTGTCTCTCTGACATCTCCCTCCTACAAGTTTTTCCATCAACCTAAACTTTACTTGGCCAAACCCAATATCCTTGGGCCAGCTGTTGTGAATCAACTGCACTCTATTAATGCCAGTAGAATTATGTTGATTTTCACCAGCTGAGTTTTCTGGCCCCTTAACTTTTTTACCAAACTCTTCCCACTTGCTCTATCTCCGATGTCAACCAGCTGTCCTCCCCATCACATAAGCCAGTAACCTAGGAGCCATCTTTGCTGACTCCCTTTCTCTTGCCACATACATCCAGGAAGTGTCTAAATCCTCCCACTTCTTCCTCTATATATCTGGAAGATCTGTTCTCCTTAATAAAGTTCTCAACTAGGCACTCAACATCTCCAGCCTTGATGACTATGACCCCCTCCTCTCTGGACTCTCTATATCATTGGTTCCTCCCGTCTATTCAAAACACCTTCCGTACTCATCATTCTGACCATGCCACCCTCTCTTCTTTGAATCCTTCCCCATCTGCTCCTTTTTCACCATATCAGATTCTAAACTTTTGTCCTCAGTTTCAAAGACCTTCAGAATTAAACTCCTCCCAACTTATCCACACTTATATTTTACTGAGTTGCCCCTTACTCTTCAGAATAGGGATATTTCTTTATTAGATCATGTAGCACAATGGGGTCCTGATCCTATAGGAGGTGCTGGGTGTTATCACACTATAGAACCCACAACATGTGAATTGCTCCATTCAGTCAGATAACAACATCCAGATTCATACATTTATTGGGATTACTGGGAGGAATTCACCCCTGCTGGTGTAGAAGGGGTGTGTTTTGCACCCTTTTCCACAGCCCAACCCTGGCTCCACAGGAGTCTTGTGCGCTGAAGACTCCTGGAAGAAATGTGGAGTCAGTAAGTTGTTCCTCTGTGATCTATCCAGGTAGGGAGGGGGCCAGTAGCAGCACAAATCAGGAGTGAGTAGAATCATGTGTGTTTATGTTTGATCCAAGCTAAACAGAAATGTAGGAAATAACTTTGCCCCCTCCATCCCAATGAGTTTCTATACCGTTTTTGTTAACTCTATTCAGTTAAGTTAACAGATGTTTATGCTATAGAATTATTCTACAAGTCTGGAAGCAATAGATACAAGGAGCTCAATATATACAGTTCAACACAGAAAAGATTAAGAGGTGATTTGATCACAAGTCTATAGATACCTACATGGAGAACAAATATTTGATAATGAGCTCTTCAATCCAGCAGAAAAAAAGTATAACAAGTTCTAATGGCTGGAAGTTGAAGCTACATAAATTCTGAATGGAAATAAGGCATACTTTTAACAGTGAAAGTAATTAACCACTGGAATGATTTACCAAGGATTCTTTATCATTGGAGATTTTTAAATCAAGATTGGATTTCTTTAAAAGATATGTGCTAGTTCCAAAGGAATTATTCTGAGGAAGTTCTATGGCCTGTGTCATGCAGAAGGTCAGACTAGAGGATCACAATGGCCCCTTCTGGCCTTGGAACCTATGAATCTAAGTGCTAATGGTCTTTTTTCATACCCTGGTATTTTATGTGACCTTGTCAGACCTTCTTATTCATATTTCCTAATTTTTATTAAATGGATGCTTCCATCACTTTACAACCAAGCACTCCTAGGCAAGAGTAAATATAGATCACAAGATTTTTAATTAAACAATATTCAGTTCCAAAGATTATTTAACAATTTGAAGAATGCCACTTAAGGAATCCTGTTATTCTCACATGTGCAATCTGCACTGCACACTTTAGATAAAGAACCTGGCTTACAGGGAGAATGGTTATTATGATACCTATAAAAATAAATTTAAAAAAAAAAATCTTACTGTGCGGCTTGTCCAAGCAACTCATTGGACAGAACTGCCAGATCAGTTCCTATGAGGCACTGACTCATTTCCCAAGACCCTCTTGTTTTTGTGACGATAATGTGGTTTTGTTGTTAACCTGAAAGCAAATGTTGCATTAAAATCAAGGAGGCATTATTCATGAATATCGATGTACTTAGAAAAGTTTGGACAGGAGAAGGTTTAATTCCCCTATGGAGATTATAGGGATCTTTACATTTGGAAGTCCGATCCTTTTAAATTATCCTTGAATCCTGATTACTTAATTCTTCATCTTAATATTTGTTAGGATGGCAGCCAGTTAAAGCAAAATTCACCCTGTCAAATTACTGACAAGTGGCACTGAACTATTAAAGTGCTATATTAATACAGATTACACTGATTAATAATACTATTAAAAATTGATTCAATGGTGCTTTCATTTGTATATCAGCGACAGATGAAAAGAAATACACAAAGAGGGAGAACATATATTTTGTTCCCCTTGTGCCATCAGATTTGTAGTAAAGCAGAGAATTAACAGGTATTTTATTTTTAATTAATGAGAAATTCTGGAAGAACAAGCTCTTCCTTTTCTAAATAATTTATAATTCAATATTTTCAAAGGGAAAATTCTATATGCTGCAGCAGCTCCAGAGAAGTCGCTATATGTTTTCTCTCAGCCAATGAATTGCCTTCTCTGGACTTGATCTGCTATTGTCATAGATTTGGATTACCCAGATAGAACCAGATCATCCCTTTTTGCAGACAGATTTTTGGGTGCTGAGCCATGACTGGGAAACACTGCCCACAGACAGGAAAACAGTGAGATGAACTACATGGTGTTTTCCACAGAGCCTCATGTCAAGGGAAAGGAGTTTGGGAAAGCACAGACTTTGCAGGAGGCAAAGTTGATTAACCCTATGAACCTCTCAGATACATGAGCCATCTGCAAAAAGATATTTGCTCTTCTCCACTCTTCCACTATTTTCTCCTCCCACCTCATTCAGTATCATTCCAATAGAAAACATGCTGCAACTAGTTGGTCTGCCTGTGTCACCGTTGTAATAGTTGCAGAGGAGATGCAGGGGGGATTAATATAATCTCTGACAAGATTAGGTGCATCTGCAGGGACTATACTTCTGTGTCCCTCCCAAAATGAAACTCCACTGAGTGATTCCACCTGCAGTCCAACAGAAACAAGAGGTAGTGGGCATGTGATAGTACTGCCTACTTCCACACAGACAGATTTCATTACCCTCAGTGGAACCTACTGAGTTTAAGAAAATAAAATATTTTAAATTGTTTGATAAATTCATTTATAGATAACTAGCAAGAGCAAAAATAAATTATTCATCAAGAAACATGCCCCACCTCAGCTTCCCATTACAGGACAAGCTTTCATTACCAGTTTCACAAAGGTTATCTTTGTTAAATTGCTTCTCTGTCTATTTCCAGATAGCTGGGGGTTATTCACTTGCTTTTTAAGTACTAGTAAGAAAATATCCTTCATGTAATATATGTTACAGACGAACAAAGTCTGCAACGCCATCCCAGCTCAAGTCCAAAAAAAGTCCCATCACCATATAAACTTGAGGTGTCTTCAGTAAGAACACAGCATTACTTGATGAATTCTGGTTTCCTGGTTGGATAAGCACTATTTTTTCTAAGCCAATTTCCTTCACTAAGTCTTCTTGTCTTGTTTTTCACAGAAATTAATATATTACTGTGGGTGGCCTAGGGTGGTAGTGGTGGTGAGAATATCCCATTTTTTCTAAAGCAAGTGTGAAAAATGCATACTAATAAAAAGACGTTTATCATCAAAAGCACCGTAACTCCTAGATATTATTCAAGCGTATACTTGAAAGTTCAAAGAAACAGAACAGATTACTAATATTTTGATGCTTGCAGGAAGATGATTGAAATGATTATTCAGGTTCTGAGGGAGGAAATGTTTTAATAGAAAGTGCGGTATGTATCTGTTAAAACATCTGACATAATATTAAAAGTACAATTGTGCAGAAACAATGGTATGGAGCAAAAATCATCTTCAAAGAAAGAAGTCAAACAGACTTCTGTAACATAATTTAGGAAGAATGTATTTGTAACACTTTATATAGTTTCTCTCTTATAGCTGTATTGCTAATACAGCAGAAAAACAAGCTAGTTGGTTAGCTTTCACCTCACCATGCAATGCCAGTCTTTAGCAGGTGTGCCTCAAGGACTTTTCATTCTTACTCTTTGAATCATTTTGTAGACACTAATGAGCATCCCTCTTCAGCTTTAATTATTGGTCCCTGACAGGTCAACATAAGAGGAATCAGCTTAACCAACTATACTCCCCAGTGACATGTTCAATTACCCAGGTTGTACTTCTCTGCAAGAGGTCTGAGGGATTGCTAATTTAACATTGTCAAAAAAATAAACAGAGGTATCAATTACAGTTTATCTTTTGACCCCTAAGTCACCAAATCTAACAAGACACATCCTAGAACAACGGATCAACAGATTAAATGCTTAAAGACCTTTCTAAGAATTTTTAATAAAATGAACTAATACCCCAAAAGTGGCTGAAGTCAAAAGTCACTTTTTATAAGGAAACTGGAGAGATATTGACACCAAATATCTGCTTCTATATTTCTACATTTACAAAACTATTTCATTTTTCAGTTGTATAGAATGAGTTGTTGTATTTACTACTTGTTATTTACTATAGTTTGACACTGGATCACTTTGTAAAACAGAGGTCCAGCTATTTTCTGTATCTAGAAATAGGTATAAGAAATATAGCACTTTCACATAAAAATCTATATCACTAAAAGGAAATTATATGGCAAAACGAACGAATATTGAAGCAGAGACACAAATTTGTCTCTGAAATAGAATATCTTCTGAGGGTAGACACCTGTAAGACACAAGTCAGTCAATAATGTGTTAGCCACACAGAAACTTGCCACAGCTTTGTAAGTCAAAAGACTAAGAGCTGAACTCTCGTCATGTCTGTGTACTATAAGGATTTTGTTGGTTTGTTTTTCAGGGGACTATGGAGTTATTTGGAATAATTTGGAAGATAGCAGACTCATATTAGAGCCATACCTACTACATATAGGTGCTGTGCCAACCTGTTTCACTCTGTTTAGAGTTTACTTCAAAGTCTGTGGAAGTAAGTAGATTTTAAGTCCAGATGGGACCATTTTGATCATCTAGTCTGATCTCTTTTTTAACAAAAGCCCAAAACCCTCACCCAATAATTTCTGCATAAACTATTGCCTTTTCATTGACCTCAGTGGGTTTTAAAACAGCCTCTGTTGCCAAAAGATCTTGACCCTAACCTTACAGAAACCGTATTTCAATTCTGAACTTCTCCTGATCCAAAACTCTTAATGGTGAAAATCTATGTGGGTTTTTATTATTACTATTTTGAAAAAAATATTTTAACTTTTGAGTATACTTGTGCAAAATATTCACAAAGATAGACAAAGCTATTCAAAATTCACATTCTGTTACACTTCAACAAAAGAGTTTATTTCACTTAAAAAAAATCCTCCATGTTTCATGAATTTTTCACTCAAAAAAGCATTCCTTTTTCTGTTAAGAAGCTGGCTTATGCCAAGTAAGCAGGAGACCGACCATTCAGAAGAAAACAATTTCAGAGTTAGAAATTAAAATTTTTCATATAGTTTCATTTCATCACATTTTACAGAAAATCAAAATTTGAGGTGCAAAAACTGCAAAAATGGTTGTGGGAAAACACCAGCAGTTTCCTCAGCAATGTTTCAACCCAATCAGAATTTAAAATCCATTTCCAGAAGTAAAAGGCAGATTTCCCCTGGCTCATTGTGCCATGCAGATACCCTAATTCATCGATTGATATTCATGAGCCTTAGACTGGGAATGTATTTATTATGTCTATAACTGTGTATAAGCATGTAGAGCCCCAATTCAGCATAGCACTTAAGTATGTTTAAATTTAAACTTAAAGTTCAACACATGCTTAAATGCTTTCCTAAATCAGAGCCTTATAATGTTCTCAAGACCACGGTATCTGAGAACCCAACAAATATTAACACACCCAAAATAGGAAAGTTCACTTGTAGTCTAATGTCCTCCTTATTTTCTCTGAGGGAGCCAAGAAACGTACACATATATTTTTCCCTTGCTCTTCTCTTCCCTTCATTGCTGTTTTTGTTGTGGTTATGGGAAAGCCAGTTTGAAGAAATGAATTTTACATTTTGATCCAAATGCATGAGAACAAGAGCATGGTGTGAGATCTGCATGAGGTGTGGATCAAAACTCCAATTCAGTGCACTAGGAGAAGGATCAAGGCTTATAATGCTGCTAATTACTCTTAGGAAAGAGATTCAGCCCATTCCAAGCCCTTCATTAGCTTACATTTTTGCTTTCTTTTTCTTGTATGTGACACCATTTTCAAATTGTGTCTTGACATAAAAAGCATGCAGAAATGAAAACTTCTTCCTCAGTGTCTCTGCTCCCTAAAGTCTTCAGGGTCATTTTTGCTCAATTCATGATGAAAATAAGTTTTTATTAATTTTTATTCTTTTTAACAATGCAGAGCCAATACAACTATAAAAGATGGAACTGGATTTTATTTTGGCTTGCGCATCATCCACAGAATTGTTAGACACACTCTAATTGTAGAATTTTTGTTGTTGGAGTTGCATGATTAGAAAGAACCAGATGCCAAGGTGAGTTTAGAGAGCTAGCAGTTAGGAAAAAACAACATTTTCTTACTTGAATACGAGCAGATTTTATGTGACTACTTTCCAGGACTACAAATTGTGAACCAATTCCTGGTCAAAATGGAGACTGGCTTGTTTCCCAAGAAGTTGTTAATGGAGAAGGTATTTAGAAAATGCTTAGAATGATGGAAGACTGGGTGGACCTGGAAGGAAAGTTTCACTGACAATAACTCCTCCTTAGTCTGTACTAGTTTGGACCACTAAGACAGATGAGATGCTTTACATTAGGTTTCTCACAGACAACTGATGGTAAATTTCTGGCATGGTCTCTGATAGCTTAGTCTAAGAAGTCCCCAGACGTACATACTCACCTGAATTTAGCCTAAAGCTCTACCTCTGCCTAGGCTTTAGACATAAGGATCATTTCACTACCACAGAGCAGCCAAACAAGATTCAAAGGGAGCCTTGTGCTCCTGAGAAAGACCACCAGGAGAATAATCACAGAAGGTCAAATTCTCTATGGAAAAATCAAGAGTCTTTATAGGAATAATAATTCTCCCAACCGATTAAATGAGCTGCATAAACAGAATAAAAAGACATAGAAAACAGGGCAACTGGAAGTTTGTACAGTCTTTTAAAGGCTCTCTTTGATCTTTGGGCTTGGGAGTAAAAAAGAGTGGATCTTTTCAATCAATAGGGAAGTTGTAGAGCACAGTTGGGTGAGCAGAAAGGGCAAACAGTGTGGGCTGCTTGGGGGGTATTAATGAGAACACTACAGTGGATATTCCATCATCTGGACTTTCTTCTTCACCAATAATAGGAACTTCCCCTAAGATAACAATGACAGTGGCAAACCTAATCCTAAGTGATTTGATAATATTTTGACATATGAGTTAGGCCCCTTCCGGAAAACACTGAGAAGAACCTCTAAGATTTGTCCAGCTGAATCAAATTAACAGCTGTGATGTCAAATTGATCGAGGAATTTTGTTTGCCCCTCAGAGGACAGGCTAACGTCCCAATGGTTAGCAACTTTTCCTAACTCTCTTCTTAGAGTTGAAACTAGATCATTGTTAGAAACTTTCTGTGCTGAGGAAGATGGCTAGATACTGGGTGGTGGTGGAGTAACAACAGAAGTTGCCTTTGATAGACTAGCCCATCTGCACTCCTAAAACGAAGGAGAGCATGCTGCAGAATCTGCTTATACTTTAGCCTTTACAATTTTTTTGTTGTTGCTATTTGAGAGGCTATGTTACAATGGAAAGGTGTAGGAAGATTAGATCTCCCAACCAGTGAGACAGATTAAGGTGGAAGTCCACTTTTTTTTAAATAGACTTTCATGTGGCTGAGGCAGGTTCTTCTAAAGCATTGTGCCTTGATCTTTCACTTCCAACAGGTGTCTCAGAGAACAGCTTAGGAATGGTGCAGGAGAGGGAAATAAACCACACAGCCTTGAACTAACGTAGCGCTGCACAGGATAAACATTTCTTGCCCATGCTTCAGGGTTTATCTCCTGTATGACTCATGTTGAGTAATTGTTTTATCATCACTTTCTGTTATGCAGAAGAAGGAACTTGCTTCTGCAAGGCAAAGCTGGGTAGGGAATTTGGGAGAGTCATGAGTGCCAAGTCTTTTGGCTGGATTTGACTCATACTTCTGCCCATCTTTCACATGATAACAGTGGCTGACCCTGCAGCTCCAAGCTGATGTATGAGTGTGGCAGAAGAAGCCCATACTGTGTATTTTAACTTAACAAAGTAAATAGGACAAAACTAAATGTGTTGGACTGTTCTTTGCTGAAGATTCTCCTGTGGCTGTGATAACGGGGTCTCATTCAACAGAATATGAGTAAAATCACATAATGTATATGAAAAACTACTAGAGAATATGTGTCTGTTCCCTGTTGTCTGAAGTTCAAGGTTGAAAAGATATCAATCTTCTTTCACTACTATTTAACAAGAGAGAAACCATAAGTGCAATTAAAGAAAGACTACAAATCTTCTCTTTGAAAGTTCTACCAACAGCAAGTACATGATGGCCATATTATACCAAACACATCACAACTTAATAAGCCAGCCCAGAAGCTGAAATAACAACAGTTTCTCATTTAAATGTTTCACTCCCCTTTTTACTAAGTATTATGTTGCACTTTATGATGAACCCACTACCAACATACTAGTTTTTGAAAAACTCAGTGTCCCCGGGGGGTGGAGGAGGAGGAGCCACAAGGAAACAGTATGGGCAGCATCAAACTGCTCTTACTGGCACTGCAAGTTCTTCTGGTTCATTAACCAACAATGAACAAAATATCAAATAAACTTCTTATGATGACCTATACTACAACAATGCAGTTTGTCAGCATATGAAAATTAGACACAACACCCTGTGGCATCATCAGAACCTCTCTTTTCTTCCATCTGCAGCCCGCCCTTATTCTCCCCACGAAAAATTAAACTTTAGCGGATATTTTACTGTAATGCTGCAAAAACCGCACAGCATATTTTATACAATTTCAGAAGATCCTGAATAGGTACAGGTTGCTTGGAGGTGTATGGGGAGAATCTCTGTTTGGGTCCTTCAAAGAGGGATGGTAGAAGTTGGCAGTCCCAATGAGCACTATTTTCAACTGGCTGTGATAGACATATCTATTGATATTTGCTCTCGGTGCAGTAATAAAGAAAGTCATGACAAGTCTGGAACCTGTCTTAGCACATCTGCACATGAATGACATCTACAAGCAAAACAACATTTGCTGATCATCAAATGCTCTATTTGGAACATCTACTAATTAAACTAGGAAGTGACCAATATCAATGTAACATGGAGCGCAAACAAGAATTAAATCACTCATAAAACAGTGGCAATATTTCATTCCAACCCCTACGATCTCCATACAAACTGATGAAAATAATTCCAAAATTTAGTCCCAGAATACTGCAAGTGTGAATCAGACAAAGGAAAGAAAGGTAAGAATAATAATTCTGACTCAAGTTTTGAAAATGGAGGATTATGATAGTGATATCTCCCAATCTTTTCATGGAAACATCTGCGGAAGAGTTCCGGAGGGGTAGACGTGTTAGTCTGTTTTTAGCAAAACAGCAGGAGTCCTGTGGCACCTTAAAGACTAACAAATTTATTTGGGCATAAGTTTTCATGGGCAGAAACGTGGACTTCTTTAAGTCTTTAAGGTGCCATAGGACTCTCGCTGATCTGCGGAAGAGAAACCTCTAAAAAAATGAGACAGCTGTCTGGCAGATACATGCTCAAACACTGTGCTGAGATAAGTTATAGCTGTTTGTGTTTCACTGCTGGTTTACCTGCAGAGTACCTGACATGACAGCTGCTCATTTTAGGAGAGTTTTGGACAGAATAATAAAAAGAATAAACAATGTTTAAAGAAACCAAAAGTAGGTTAAAAGTCTCCCTCCACACACATGCGCGTGCGCACACACACACACACACACACACACACACACACACACTTCTTTTGGGGGTACTTTTACCTCCTCTCCTCATGTTTACGATTGTTTTAACCTCTTCCCTGATATAGAATTGGCAACATATGCTAGTTAGACAATAATTAATTCAACATCAGATAGTCATTACAGTAATCTTAAGGTACTGAAGCACTGTACTTTTTGGTTACCGAGTTAACCAAAATGGCTAATTTGATGGGATGTGAAGGTATAAAGTAGGTCACGTGCTTTAACACCCACTTCATTAATACGAACATTTTTACTGAAGAAATAAAAGAAAAGAAAAAAAAAAAGAGACTTAATAGGCCATCAATTATTTATAACATTTTCCACATACATAAAACCAAGGGGAAATGTTATGAGATTTGATAGGGATTACTTCCCTGTCTTGATACAGTTATTTTTGTATTTGAGCATAAGTGACTTAGGCAGCATCAGTTTTATGATAGATAGGGAAAAACTATTATATATAAAAGTGGAGTATAGGAAAACACACACAATACTTACATATGGAAATCAAAAGTGATCACAAGAAGTCTATTTTCTGCTCAGGACAGCCAGAATTGTACTCTATTTTCCTACATTCATAAAGCAGCATAAAAAAAATGATCTTAGAGAGAAAAATTTCATGTTAAAAATATCCTTTTTCCTTAGTCCTCCTAAAGTTATGATTAACTATAACATACGTATTTAAACATAAACAAATATCAAATTATTATAGCATGTCTCTTTTAGTGACATATAGGGAAATTTCTAAAATCCACATGACATACAAATAGTAAAGAGAGGTTAGGGAAGTAAAACATCTTTCTACAGAAGATGTATGGAGAGCATATCAATAGTTTTTGAGTGAGCATGTTTAATCCCCTCTTCTCTTGTGGTGAATCTCTTAACAGAAAGTTGTTTTACAACAGAAAGGCCCTGTTCCTAGCAACTAAGTTCTACAAGAACTTATTCCTTACTCAGTGAGTTATCAGGAACCAGTTTTAGAGGAGACACTATGCAAGACTGTTTAGATTTGAGATTCTTGGGCCCTCCATTGACTATCCCTGCATGAGACAATATAAACCTTACTATGGAGCAGGGGTGCCCAACCCATAGCCCGTGGACTGTACATAGCTCAAATTATTTCATAAGGCCTGTGGCCTGATTCAACACAATATACTAACAGTCAATTCATTAGCGTTT
The DNA here is from genome assembly GCF_026122565.2 of Emydura macquarii macquarii. Lineage (NCBI taxonomy): Eukaryota > Metazoa > Chordata > Testudines > Chelidae > Emydura > Emydura macquarii. Next base: position 882,370 of record NW_027130506.1, read on the forward strand.
TGTCATCATGTTTACATCATTTTAGTTTATGTAAGTGTGTAAATAGTCAATATCTACATAGAAACAACCTATATAAATACATATGAAATAAGCTGAACATAAAATATAAATCAATGCAGGTTACTTTAAATCTTATTAAAATATGTAGAATCTGTTTGGTCCACACAAGGTTGTGCTTAGATTTATGTGGCCGTTCTGTGTAATAAAGTTGGGCACCACTGCTATGTAGAGTTAATAAAGTGTCACCTTTAGCTCAGGTTTTAGAGGCCTGTGTTAATGGAACAAAAGGTCAGGGTTCTTACTGCCCATGTTGCATGCATGTCTTTGGCAGGTGACTGTTTTTCTACATTGGTATGCAGATCTAATCCATTACACATAGGAAGAAACAGTCGTTGCCCTGAAGAGTTTACTCAAAAAAGGTGGTGGGGAGGGGGGTCATGGAACACAAAACACAAGGAAAGTGGTCAGGGTGATGATGGACAAATGGCTTGCTAGTTCCATTGCCACCCCAAGCGACATGTAAAATGGTAGGGATAGGGTAATTAGCATATGTACAGTGGGGACACTTACAAAATTCATTCAATTTTTAGAGGTGTTAACAATTCCAGCAGATATCCATACACATAAAACGGGGTATAACTGAAACTAGAATGGGTACCCACTGTATAACTTGTGTATACATATTATAGTTATATATATTTTTATACTCTATACACCTTTTTTTACACCACCTGTAATAACTCTGTTGGATTCATGCCCAAGGAGCCCAATCCAATGAGCTAATGAGAAAATATTCAACATGTCAAAGGATAGGGCCCAAAAGTTTTATTAAAAGTTTAGCTAATTCTATCAAAGATAACAGACCTGAAATTCCTATTGAAGAGAGGAAGGGGAAAACAGCCTTCCAGGAAAGAGAGCTGTAAGAGTCTTAAAATCCCATCTGCTTCAATGAGTGACCTCTGAACAACAAACCAAAAAATATAATGGCTGGAGAAAGCAGGAATCTCGTCAAATTCAATCTTCTTTTAGATAACGAGTAGAATTGAAAGAAAAAGCAGCTTTGGTGGTGCTGGGTCACACAGTCAACAAGCATTTCTTTTGAAGGAGCTGATTGTTTTATTCACCATCCAAAGGACAATTAAATACAACAATAAATGTAAGTTTTAAGGGAGAGCAAATACATTTGGGACGTTTCAGTCTTGACAGTGACCCTTTGAGAGGTTTGGTACTCATAAGCCTCTGAGCTCTGCTTTGAGATGATAGCACTAAATGTGTAAGGATATTTGAATTATAGACCTTGGTTAGTAAGTGGAACAATCCAAAAACATATGCAGCTAACCAATTAATATATATTTTGTAGTGATATGAGTATCAATATGCTTTAAAACATTAATGAACATTTGAACTGTTAAATGTTAAATACGTTAACCCACTGACAGTAATATTTACATTTCTCCCAGTATCACTCACTAATCCAAAACCAGTTATTAGCAATCAGCATAAAAAAGCAGTGATTCTTAGAATCAGTGGGCTAACCTCATAGATACGACTGTTCATACTATTAAGCAATTTTTAATCACTACATTTTTCTCATCTCCCCACTAGGTTTCCGGACAATTAAGATTTCCGAATCAATAATATGATCATAATTCTGTTTTATAGATTTATGAAATTAGATACACACACACACACACACACACACACACACACATATACATATATTAAAATTACTGAAGCTTAAACTGTCAGATATATAGCTCTGTTTCTGCTTATGACAAAGCAGTGGTAAGAGTCTCACTATTACTAACAATTGGGATGAGATGAATTCTTTGGAATGCTAATGTAGTTATAAAAAAAAGGGATTTGAAATTCTTTACCCGACTAATTTTGCAGAGACACTCTACCCTCAATTCAACCCTCATTTGTATGGATCCCATTACTTAGAGAGCATTTCTAAGCCTTCAGTTCCATCAAACAGCCCTTGAAGCCCGAGTAACAGTTTAACTACACTGAGTTAAGGTGGAGAGGGAGCAGTGTGAGGAGAAATCTAGTTAAGTCAAGTGTGAAAAAACATTGATTTAAAAATCTCATCAAGACTTCCCCTCCCCAGCCCCACCCGCTCCAAGTTAAATGAATTTGGCCAAGTCTCTTGATAATTATAAATTGTGATGGAAGTAAATATAGGATTCCTTCAGATTTGTTCTTCTGATTGTTCTACTAGATTTAATCTATTAATATCAATATTAATTAATATTAATTGTTGTTCACGGTCAAGGCCAGCTGGTATTATATATGCTGACAATCTGTGATGAAGCATGAACCTATGGGAAAGAAAACCTCTTATCTACACAGATTCCTCACAATTTAAATATCGGTGGGCATGCACAGTCATTCTGAGCAACATTCTCCCTCGTGCACATTAATGTTGCTTGTTCCATTTTTTTCTTCAAAAGTTGACCTTATTACATCCATCCAACATCACATTTGCCTAATAGTGCTGTACATCTGTACTGGCTTGGAGGCTAGTTTTAATATCCACACTTATTTTGAAGCCTGATACTCGGAGTAGTGTTCAAGCAAGATTAGAAAGTAATTTGCCCAGTCGCCCTTAGGTTTCCTTCAGTATCAACGTGGGAAGAGTAATGAAAATTGAAAATATAGATAATCCATACTGCTTCTGTGCAAAAGGTGTGGTGAAAGAGACAACACTGCAGGCCCAATGTACAGGTTCATGTAATCATAACGATGCACAGGAGCATTTGTTAATAGAGCCTTAAAACCACAAAGGAACAACATAAAAGAAAAGGACCTTTAAAAAAAAAAAAAAGAAAAAGAATTCACAATAGTCCAGACAAGCATGATGCTAAGGTATTAGCAAGATATGTGACATCACAAGTGACTTTGTACAATCTGTGCTATTAAAATTAAAGGATGTTTACCATGCTGCAGTACTTACCTTCAGTCATAGTATTTGTATTATTCCCTATACTGAGAAAGGAAAATACTATAAATACTACAGTTGTAAATGGAGAAGTGTCTGTATTTAAATCTCACTGAACTCAGTATCCAGGGTTTCTGCTGCACAATTCAATTTAAGGAGGCCCAAAGCTCTGCTTGGGATCTATCATGAATGGCACTTTTGAAGATTATCTCACAAAATTCTGCATTAAAGTCTGATGGTGGAGGATTTGTTCAATCCCTTAATTTAGAGTCAGGTTCTGCAAACTTCATACAAATTGGTTGTGCCTTCCTTCATATGTTGTTACTTATAAAGTCAAGGCACACTTTATCATGAATAATGGTTGCACGCTCACTGGGCATCTTCCTTCAAACTGTGACGATCTCAGATGCATCCCAGAGAAACATTCCAAGCCCAAATGAAACAGATCACTAGCAATGTCCTAAAGTTATAGCCAGAAACAGCACAGCTCCTATGATACTTACCCTGACAGTCAACAGGGTTAATGAATACATTGGCTTTTTTTGTTCACATTTTGATTGTTGATATATTAAAGAGCATCAGTTAAATATAACAAAGTCACTTTAGCTGATTAGCAGACAGTAAAACCTCAACCTGGCTGAAGAGGAATTGATTATAAAGTAAAGAATAAGGTTCTATGCCCTGATGTTAGTATTCACATCTCATATACTCTCACATATTTTGATAAAGTGAAAGCTATTATAAAACCAAGAGGTAAGGCTATATTTTTTACAGATTTTATTTTTAAAAATGAACTCATAAAAAATCTACAATCCAGGGATTTCAAAATTCATTCATCACAAAGGGAAGATTAATTAATCCCCGCAACACCCTTATCAGTACAGCTAAGTCATCAAAAATGGGAACATTTTCCATGAAAATTTTCACAAAGGAATGTGTGCATTTTATTCTGTCACCAAAAAAACAAAACAAAACAAATAAATACCTCAAATCCCAATTTGCAGTTCTACAGCCAGCTCTATTTATGAAGTAGCTATTAGTACAACCATTTATCTAGCTGAGATGTTTATAAATCATCTCTTACTGTAAAATCCAGGCATGAGGCACATTTAATAGAAAAGTAAACTGAGGCATAGAGAGGTTGTGATTTGCCCATGTAGAAAAAGGAATCAAATGCAGGAGCCCTAACTGTCCCCTGCTCTAATGCTGAGGAAGGCTCTCTCCTAAGTCATGCAGGTGCCATCCTCACTAATGGGCAAGACTCTCCAAAGAGAATTCATAGCCCATTCCAGAGAGATGAATATTGATAGTAAGATAGTGACATGTCTTTTACATAAATAATTGCTCTCAGCTTTTGAGGGGCACCAGTATTGATTATTTAATTTATTAAATTCATTATTATCCTATCAACCAGGGAATGAGCAAAAAAAATCACCTCTGCAATTTGCTTCTGGGGTCCAAGAGAAGTCTTCAGTCTTTTGGCCTATTGTGGACAAATACCTGATGGCTGTTTATTATTTGTTTTTCCTCATGTGGAAGTTAGATTCAATTAGATTCTAAGTTGTTTAGACCAGGGACCAGGTCCTCTTATACATCTGTGAAACACCTAGCACAATGGGGCTCATTAGCGTCTTTGGGTCACTACTGCAATATTAAAAGAACAGTGCAGAACAAATTGTATCATATACAGTGTAAAGCAGAGAGAGTGATGAATCAGGAGGGGAGTAAGAGTGGGTAGGATGCACAGTGGCAGTAGGGCACCTGGTCTGTATAGCAAGACAGAAGGAAGGGTGCAATCAGGGCACAGTTCCTGCATTGAATCTGCATGGATGGATGTTTCCAATGAGCAAGTTAATCAGGATCAGGCCTCAAGCTTTAAACAGTGCAACTAAGGAAGGCTTCACTGTGCACATGTTTGATTAGCTTAGTTGCACAGAGGAATTTAGTAAAGAATGAGGTCAGGGTTCATCTACACCTAGTAAGGAAGATCCCAAAAGTCTGGCAATCCCCATTCTAGACTGAAAGATTATGGAACACTCAGATCTTATATGTTTAACAAATGCAAAGTGGCTATAAAAGCATGACGACTGCAACTGCATTTGGAATGTATCAAGATGAGCAGGTTTGCTTTCCTAATGTACAATCCCAGCTGAAAATGTATGATTCATGCACTAAGGAGAAAACATGGATGCCTCTAATTCTTGCAAATCAAAAAATCCAAATTAGGCCCTGGAAGAATTAATTACAAGGGAAAGAAAGTGTTCTGTTCTTTGTATATTTACTGACTAGTTCAAATGCAGAGAGCACCTTCATGAAGACCTCAAGTGGGGAAGAACAAGGAAACGAGTAGTCAGGAGTTAAAGGTGTGAGTTTGTCTCTAGTTTGTTCCTACTAGACATAATTCCAACTCTTGACAAACTAAAGGATAAAGAGGAAAAAAACCAACACGTCGCACGAGCCAAAACCCCTGAAGTCAATAAATCACAGCTTGTGAGAGACTGCTAGCCCCTCTGCAACATGTTTCACTTCTGAAGCATTCCATTTACTCTGACTGTTTGCTTGAACAGGGAGGCTGCCTCTTGCTTCTTGTCCCTCTCCTCAGATTCCAGTCACTTGTGCTGTTAATTCAGAGTCGCTATTACTCAGAAGAAACACTGTTAGCCTTTAACATAATACTACAATTAGTATGATTGCTCTGTCAAAAAATTCCAATAACACCCCCCCCCCCATCACACACAAACTTCCAAGCACATGTGCTGATCTAACTGCTATGCATGAGAGAGTTTATACAAAAGGCCTCAACTAATGCATAAGTCCAATTAACATAAAGGTTGCTAAAGGAAACAGAAGCATATAGAAACTCAGTTTTAAAGCTAATTGGAAAAAGTCTGCTTCTAGACTGCATGGAAGTCTGACTAAATATTTTCAATAGGCTTTTCAAGTAAAACGGCCCTGAGGTAATAATATATTATTTCCATTTCCAAAGGATATAACTTATAGTTTCGTTAAAAAAAAAAAAAAAAAAAAAAAAAAAAAAAAAAAGGAGAAGGGAGGAGATGTACCAAAAAAAAGGGAGGGACACATACCTTATCTGCCTTCCTGTGACACTGCTGACATCAACAGTGAAGGCATGACTACAGCTCCTGTATTTTTTTCCCTCTCCATTAGTTTTATGAGATTGGCTAGGATTTACATGAAAGGTTGCTGATCACCTAAGGCAAATAGCACGATCAAATAGATTAAATTAAAAGCAACGAGCCTCAACAAGAAACACGTAGAATGAGGATTCTATGAATGACATGCTCATCTACTGTACCTGTGTACTGTAAATCATCAAAAGGATTTCATGATGGTGCCAGACACAGTCATATCATTGCTAAAATATCATGAATCTAAACACTAGTTTTTCAGAATAATTAGCTTCTCAGTAGTTGAGAGCAAGGATATTCTTTTAAAGATTTTCCCCCCTCTTTCTTCCCCCTTCCCTCCCGCTTTCATATTCAAACACTTGGGGCAAGGCAATTTGACACTGGTTTCTGTAACAAACCTGGTCAGGCAGGATTTCTCACACACCCTGCACAAAAGGCTAACCTCTCACAAAGTACTCATTTCAGATTTACGTCAAGGTTGAGTGAACTGCAGCCAGGGAACTGAGCTCAAAACACAATGTAAAAGGCTCCTGTGCTAATCACTAAACCAGTGGTTTAGTTGGAGAGTGAATTAAAAAAAAAAAAAAATCTTTGCACTGCTTCATTTCTCTTTATGCAACTATAAACTTAACAAAAATGGTCCTAACACAATATTAATTAAAAGGCCAAGCCCCCAAAAATTGTTGTTATGATTTTAGTCTAACTCTTAAAATACTTTATATTGGGTATTAAAAATAGGATGTTATGCTGTTACCAATCTTGGTTTCTTTGCCCCACGTGTTTTGTGTTCTTTCCTCGTGGTGATATATTAATGGATTGGTTTGCTCATTCTGCAACATTGATCACAAGTTGTTGTCACAAACCATTTCCCAAGGGGAAATATCCACTATTGGATTTGCATGTGATTGTCAAAGGTGACACTCTGTTAGACAAGCTGACCAGTGAATTAAATAACTAGCAAAATCCAATAGATCTAGTCCAGACTATAATATGTGTTGTTAGAATGTGTTAACTCTAGTGTATACAAGGCACACTGCTTGAAAGCTTGTCTCTCTCATCAACAGAAGTTGGTCCAATAAAAGATATTACCTCATCCACCTGGTTTGTCTACTCTTGATTTTTAGAACATGTTTAGATAACATTTTCTCTCACCACACCTTTAAATCCTAATCTAGACAATGCTCTACATCTTTTGCAAACATTGTAGATTACTCTCGGTGGGTTTGGGGTGGATTCCCAAGTAGCCTCCAAATATTCCTCCAACATAGTTCTTTACTCCTAGACAGCAAGGATCAAAAGCTAGCTCAAATCATGCCCGCATGTTAATTAGTTTTGGCAACATTCTCACAGATCCCATTTCTTCAAGTTACAACTTTATACAGATGAAAAAATATAGGATTCTCTAAATGAAAAAGATGAGATGAAGAACAAATGTGGAGATTAAACGATCTTTTCACCTCATGTGTTGCAAGGTGTCATAGAAGCAGCATTGGGAAGCATACAACATGATCTTTGTAGAACATACATAGGCCCTGTTCTTCCAAAGAGATCATAGCAGCCAGACCTTTATGCCTCTGCAGAGTCATGTTGACCCCTTCGGAGGATAAGAAGGGAGGAAAATGACAAATTATAGTTTCTCCACTGTGAATCACTTTTGCACTAAATTTGACCTACATTACTTGGTGTGTTGGGAATCTTTTATCACATTGTTAACATTACCATTATTTCATAAATTAGACAGGGTGTTTATTCAGCGCACAGACATGTCATATATGCTTAATGAATCCAACTGCTCAAGAAACTTTATCACACATCATCCCACTCTCCTACCATCCTATGGAGGAACTGTACTGCAATCCCAATTTCCCAGATGCTGTCAGATGTCAGCTTTAGGGGAGAAAGGTACCGTATACATGTGATAAGAAATATTAGTCACTAAACATGACACAACAAAGAATTCACATATCATTTAAGAAATAAACAGTATAACCATCCTGTAACTGCAGTTATAAACATAGAGATGTAAAGAAAGATTTTCCTCATATTGCTGCAAGAACCTCAGCCACTAAGTATTAACTGTTACCCTGTAATTTTGGGGTGGGGAAATTCCCTGCTGCCGTAAAAATGTTCTTATAACTATAAACAAGAGACACACGATTATTTCCCCTAAAAAGGGTAGGACCAGACTTTTATAGTTAGACTCCACTTCACTGCCTGAAGATAATTAGCAGCACCAGCACAAGCTCTATCTTGGACAGCTTTAAAGAAGCAGATCCCCCTTTTAAAAAACGCAGTCCTGGAATAATATGTATGTCAGCGCTGTGGAGAAACCTAAGGAAACATTACCGCCAGGGAAAGGGATCAATTAAAGAGAGGTTATGCAGCAGTATAAAAGGAAGTTTAGAGAAAGCCATTCATATAAGGAAACAATTAAACAACTTTGAAACACTCAAAAATTGCCACCCAAACCTAGCCATTTGGAGACACTTTAACAGACAATTCCACATGTCCAGGTTTCCCCTTGATAATACTGCTATATATTTCAATTATCTGTTGTCTGCAATCCTCTTCTAGAACCTTGAAAAATACTCCCCCCACTGATTCGCTCCCTTTCAACTTCCAAGCAGTCTTTTCCTCTTGTTTTGAATAGAGGTGAAATTAACATGGCTGATACTTGTGAAATTGCAAACATCTTAGCTTGCTATCTCCAGCTTCATTTGTACACCAGCATCACTGACCACTCTCAGTTCTGAAAACCAGGCATGTTTGCTAACCGCTGGTGTGGAAACAAGCAGAGAATATTCTCATTGTGAGCACCTCAAAAACAGGTGTTTTGCTTGTTTTAATTGGTCTCTGAATGATTGGTGCTTGGGGGAAGGATAAGAGTAGGAAATCCTTAGATAGAAAGTGCTGTAGCACTGCAAAGCATTATTTATTAATAACAAAATAATTGCTGCACTTTTTAAACCAGTTCATGGTGCATTATGGGCCAGATTCTCATTTACATTAAGGGTTCTTTACACTGCTCAGTTCAGTGTTAAGTGACGTTAGTGAAAATCTGGCCATGTATGTTTTGTTTTACCCATCTCCATAAGATCCTTCACACCAGAACGTCCCTAAATATGACACATTCTCAATGTCTGTGCCTCCAGATTTCTGCCCATTCTTGAATCCAAACTGGATGATTGATGCGTGTATAGCGAAGATTACTGAATCATAAGAATCTGGTCACGTAGCAAAAAGCTCATCTTTTGAAGCATTCTGTTCTTTTTTAACTGCTGTCCACACCCATCACTTAATCATGAGCAATTAGCAGTAAGACCTCACTAACTTTTCAGTTTTAAGGTTCCAAATTATAGCATCCATCGTGTATGTTGTAAAACAAAATTTTCATCACACATACCCCAGAGAGATTGTTATATCTGTGTCATCTAAATGAGGTGCTCTGTAATAAGTATATCCTGCTATAGAACAGCTCAACAGAAGAGTGGGAAAAATTCAGGACCTGCATGTTATTACCATATACAGTATGCTAAGAAACCCTGAGGCAGATCTAACATATGCATTAGTTAAGGCAGTTCTAAAAGGCTTTCTTTAAAATTCATATACAATGTTTAATGTCAAATCCAGGTGCTCCTGGCCTTGTTTATTCTAACAATATCTGATTTGCACAGCCCTCAGGTATAACAGAGAGGCTTTAACATGCACACAAGAGAAAAGTAATTTAAAGATTTGTAACTGTGCACACTTCACTCAAATACAAATATGATGTGCAGTGGGCTTCTATTGTTGTTTGTTTCACCCACATTACAACTAAATATGTCTGAACATTTGACCTGTGAAAACCTCACCTAAAAGTAACAATCACATAATTGAGGTTCAATTGTTTTTCAATCCCTGAACCCATCACTGAGTGTACTAAGAAGGATGTCACTTTTCAAGGTCACTTTTTCTGCATTGCTGATACCATTAAGTTTTGGACCAATACCACCAAAGATTTCACGTAAGCCACCAAAGAGAATTTTTGGTCACTGTATCTGGCTGGATTTAAACATGTGACTTACCTTTACATATCATAGATACCAACAGATTTACTATAAATTGATATTCCCTTCACAGTTTAAGATAGGAAGGTAGATGTCCTCACTGTGAACAAAAAGGAAGGCTTGTTGGAATACACAGGCACAGAAACATTTGTTTAAATGCCAAACAAAACCTTACTGCAGTAAGACTGAAACAGTCACTTTGGTAACCTCTCCAGGTGCTGCCTTAACTTCCCTGTGTAGGTCTCTCCTTTCTGTACAAAGCTCTTCTAAACATTGATTTGCCCTGAATCTCCAAAGGATTGGGTTTCTCTGACTGTCCACCAGTTAACCCATTCAAAGGAAAAGTTCACCTGCTCATATTGAAGGGCCCAGTTATCTCCCCACACCCTCACTAACCTACACACCTCGCTCCCTCTGTTTTCCTCCCAGGTTACCTTTCTAGATCTCTCTGACCCTCAAACTTCTCACAGTGGTCTCCCCAGAGAGTAGCCAGCTATCGGTTTGGAACTATGTCTCCAATTTTGGCTGTCCTCTTAACAAATACTCAATTTAATACTGCTTTAGACATGCTTTTAGAATATGAATAGCATGACATTCTACGTAAACAATAATGAAAATATGGCTGAATTCTCCCAAGGCCCTACATCACTTCTTTCCTCACAGAAATGTCACCCTAGACATTTAAAATTGCATTCAATTAATAGACTATTCTTTTTAAAATAATTCTTTTACGGAATAACTATACAGTTTCAGCCATAATCCTAGAATCTCACTAGCATTTTTGCTGGAAGACAAACTGATACTTCTCTGATCAACAGGCAAATTCTCTCAAGCTGAATGCAGGGGTGCTGTAGCTACTCTCTCTGTTTGGAGGCATTATGGCTGTTAGCATGGCTGTTCCAAAGGGTATGTCTGCACTGCAATTAAAAACACAGACGGTCCATGCCAGCTCACTCAGGCTTGCAGGGCTCAGCCTTGTGGGCCTGTTTAATTGCACTGTAGACATTTGGGCTCAGCTGGAGCCCAGGCTCTAGGATCCTGCGAGGTGGGAGGGTCCCAGAGCTCAGGCTGCAACTTGAGCCTGAACGTCTACACTGCAATTAAACAGTCCCTTAGCCTGAGCCCCGTGAGCCCAAATCAACTGGCACGGGCCAGCGGTGGACTTTTAGTTGAAATGTAGACATACCCAAAGAGTCAGATGTTGCATACCGGCAAGGTAGGCCTTCTCTGAATGCCCTCATCTTCTGGCTCCACTGATTCCAATTGCCAGCTGAGTCTCCTGTAAGTGTAATTTAAGATCATGGGCACAGGAGATATTTCATCCTTATGAGATGACGGATCTTCTGGCAGTTCTGCTTTCTAGCATTAACGCTATTCAGTTTTCTGGATCATCTCTTAAAGGCTGGGGTGAAATCCTGGCCCCGTTGAACTCAATGGCAAAACTCCCATTTGCTTCAATGAGGCTTCACTCTGATTCTGTATCCAGCTACATGTAACTACATCTGACAACATCCTGTTGGATTCCCGAGTCCTCAAGTCTTGTTTGTTTGTTTGTTTGTTCTGTTTTTGCCTCTGAGCTCATACTTAAGCTCTTTTAGTTGATATTCCAGCTTAAATTTCAGTGCATGGCAATCAGAAAACGTTACAAGATTTCACTGAAGTTCTTCACTTGTACCCATTCCCCTTTTAGGTTTCATCTTCTACCCAGGACCCTTTCTTCTGTGGTAGAAATGGAATCTTCCCAGTGCAATCTATGTTTCCCTGTCTATATTCAAATAATTTCCTTAAGGGATTCTGTCTGCTTTCCAACTTTCCTTCTTGCTGCTGTCATTATATTGTTTTCCACAGCAATTTCATAGACTCTGTTCAACTGTTCTCTCTATCCCTCTGTGTAGCTGGCAAATTTATTACCCTTTTTGTTCACTGCAAATGTACCCAAGTTATCTGTGTGTAACCTTGGAGACCACACAAACATCAAGAAAAATATACACTAACCAGTTGTTTCATGTCTGGTGCAATTATAATCATAAGCTACTGGCTTTAGATAGTCCTTCCAATTCAATTTTTGTTATTCAGTCCATGTTGGTTACTAGAACTGGTTGAAAAAATAGAAATTTCAAATTCCAACACCAAACCAAAAAAAAAAAAAATCACATAAATTTCATCCTGTTTTCTAGCCAACCATAGAGCTGATCAAAAATTATTTCAAAATTATAATATTATTTTAAATTGTCATTTTAAATTTTACAAAAAATTGAATGAAGTTTTCACCAACATTTTTGCAAAAATTTCATCTACATTTTCAATCATTTCTTCTGGTAGCATTATTAACTGAATTTAGCTGAGTCTTTCAACTGGGTTTCTTCTTGCAGATGGTAGGGTGTGGACTGGGTGCTTTGTACCTCACAATACCATACATATTAGAATATTAACAAGTTTGTACAATAGTTGTTGTACTCTGTATCCAGCCTGGTCAAGGTGGAGCACATGGTCCTTTAGAAGTCGTTTTTTAAGTCACCAAGTTATCACAATGATAAATCAGTACAGACAGAAGATTTATTAGTCACTCTGGTGCATAAATTACATTTAAATTGTGCAACATAAAATGTATGTGCACAAATGGTTAAGAAGATACTGTCAGCTAGTGAAAAAGAGCCTTAGTTCACAACTATGACATCACTAGAGAGCTACAGTGGCTAGAATACCTCTAATGACATCAAAGCTGCGAAGTACAGCTCCCATCAGCTATAAAAAAAATCTAAAATTGTAATTTTTCCCCTTGCAGATGACATTTAGAGTGTTAGTACTGTGCATATCTGACGGTTCTTCAGTCACATTCACCTTAGTTGTAGCTCAGGAAAACGGAAGTGCTCATGAATGTTTTTAAGACATCAAGGGTATGATGTAGCTGGCCACTGAAGGCCAGATTTTCAAAAGTGTTAAAAAACAAAAAGATCAGATAGGCAGTTAGTGGGATTTTGAAAACCCTATTACATATCCTTATCTGCACTTTAGATGCCTAAATACCTTTGAAAATCTTACCCTGACTGTTCTTTATTCCACTCAAAGTCAATGGGCGTTGAAGGCATTCAGCCTGGGCCCTACAAGTCAATCAAAATCCATTTTCTCAGTAAAAATGGCTTTTAAAACTACAAAAAGATCATGGGGATTTTCTTGTTTTGAGAACCAGGCTACAGACAGGATAGCCACACAAACTTTCAAAGCTGCAAAAACAAATAGCATTACCTAGATGGCTTCGCAAGAGACAATTTCCCTTAGCCAAAGAAATGTAAACAATATACATAGACAAAACGTATACTTATTTTACTTTGCTGTTAAACATACAGTACATAGAGCAGGAAAACAATGATAAGGCTATAGCAGCATTTTGACACACATATGACATCACAAACCTCTTAAATGTCATTCTCCTTGTTATCACACTTTCATTCACTTCCTCAGTGTCTGAATAGCAGAGTAGATCACTTATGTGCTATGCACTGTCTCAGATACATGGTACATATACTGAGACTATATATATAAATTACGTACATGCTCTGGATATGCACATTCACACATATACTCACATATATAAGTACCCATGCATGATACAAATAAAAGCCTCACCGATGGCAGGAATTTGTCTGATTAAATTTTCTTTGAGATTTCGCAAAGGGCACATAAAATCCCTATGTTCTCCCTTCTTCAGCCAGGAAAATGTCATAAATATATCTGAGAATGCATGGACTTGTCTTTTATATGCACCCTAGATTCACTCAGTCCTCTCTTTTTCATTTGACACTAACTGTAGACTTCTTAGTCATCGAAGGAAGTTTTCATTTTTTCTCAGTTACTTCTAACAAATCACAGAAGTTTCATGGTAAGGAGATGAAAGGCCGAGCAAGATTCTCAAGGCTCATGCATGAAGCCCAGGACAAAGCACAGCTGACCTACAGATTCAGACAAAGAGATCAACCATGTGTTGAAAATAAACAGTTTCAATAAATTCTATCATCCTGAGGGACAAGGAGAATAGCATGCTGATGATGTTTAAGAAGTGAGAATGACACTGTCATTTCCCTAGTCCAGTGTTACAAGCATGTTGTTTATACAGTTCCAACCTCATTACCATATGCTGTTCTCACTATATTGACCTAACGTGACTGGTTTCAAAATTATTTGTTCATGTCAGAAGTGCAAGCATGCCTGAGTAAGCTAAAGCTGTCATTGTAAAATAGTGAATCTAATATAAATAAATAAATGTGTATTAAACCTATGCAATTTCAATAATTAGTAATAATAATTTCCACCTCTATAGTACCTCATATCCAAGGCTCTCAAAACACTTTACTAACATTAATTATCTCAATGCCCTTAATAATAAAATGAGCAAACTAAGGCAAAAAGGGTTTATGTCATTTGCACAAAATAATTCATCTTGGTCTAATGCAGAGACTGGAACAGAATCAAGGAGTCCTGGTTTCCTCCATCTCTAATCACTAGACCACAGTCCCATTCCTATGCAACTTAATTATTTTTTATAATAAACAGGTAATGAGTCTGTATAACCTATATCCCCTTCCTATTCACTCTCCTGCTGCAATCACATGCCTAAACAAACTACAGTGTAAGGAAAGGAACAGGCTGAAAGTCCACATAAATGTTAAACAGAAGCAGAAATATGCCTCGGCAAATAGACAGATCATCACGAACTCCTATATTTTATAAGCCATAGTATATATGTCAAAGCATTGTAAATGGGGGGTTGTCAGATGACTGAAGAACATTTTGTAGTGTGATGTGCCCTGTAAGTAGTTTCTGAAGCATTATTTTTTTTAAACATGCCGACCTGTACTGTGAAACAAATCGATAAAAACACATATTTCCCCTTATGTTCGACATATATTTACATCCTACAATCTAAAAACGCAGTTTCCCGCTCAATGACATGAGAAAAATAACTGAAAAAACCACCAGGTGTAAGGTAAGTCTGGGGTTAGTGTCCCACCGCATAACAAAGAAACTGAGTGCAGGCACAACCTGTGAATGTCAAATGAGGTTTACACTTCAAACAGAGGAAGGGAAGGGCTTAGCAAAAGTAATCATACCGCATCTACTCTCCCAAAATCCCTATACTTTAGTTCATTAACACTCACCACCTAAGTTACCCTCTTTCTTTTGCCAGATTCCTGTTTCTGCACATTACAAACATTCATTTCTTATCAGTAAAACTTGCAACACATTCATTCCTATTTGAATTCTGCTACTGTTACATCTAAAGTAATTGTCACGCAATAGCATTCTGCACGGTACCAATACAAAATGTAAAATGATAATCAACTGGCCTTTTGGCCTACTTTTTATTTATATATTTTACACAGGTGTTTCTCTTTTAAGTGAGCTGCACTAAGGAATAACTAGACTCAGAAATATCACAGTGCAACCGGAGTAGGGGATTAGTTATATTAACAGACAAATGCATCACTCACACATCTCATAATTCTTTATTTTATAACAGAACACAGGAACTGCTTTGGAACATTGATTCTGTATGCAGTACATGGGACAAACTGTGCTTTTCTATACTTCTTATCCTCAAACACAAACAGCATTTATTTCCTATATTCCTCATATTTTACACCTTTGGCAAATCAATATCCCAATTGCTGTAGCACCAGAAAAAAAAATCATTGTGATTGTCTTAATAAATCAAAATCCCACAATTTAATCATCATTTTAATAGGAAAATAGCTCATGATATATTTATTGTATACATTTTTATATTATCTGTTCCAAACAGACGAATGAAATCAGATCTGGAAAAAGTGAGGTGGCCAAATTTGCAGATAATATAAAATTACTCAAGATAGTTAAGTCCAAAGCAGACTACAAAGAGTTATAAAGAGATCTCACAAAACTGGCTGACTGGAAAACAAAATGGCAGATGAAATTCAATGTTGATAAATGCAAAGTAATGCACATTGGAAAATATAATTCCAACTATACATATAAAATGATGGGGTCTAAATTACCTGTTATCACTCAAGAAAGAGATCTTGGAGTTATTGTGGATAGTTCTCTGAAAACATCCACTCAGTGTGCAGCGGCAGTCAAAAAGGCTAACAGAATGTTGGAAATCATTAGAAAGGGGATAGATAATAAGTGAGAAAATAACATATTGCCTCTTTATAAATCCATGGTACACCCACATCTTTGATACTGCATGCAGATCTGGTCGTCCCATATAAATATATATATATATTGGAATTGGAAAAGGTATAGAAAAGGGTAACTAAAATGGTTAGGGGTATGGAAAAGCTTCCACGAGGAGAGATCAATAAGACTAGAACTTTTCAGCTTTGAAAAGAGATGACTAAAGGGGGACATGATAGAGGTCTATAAAATCATGACTGGTATGGAGAAAGTAAATAAGGAAGTGTTATTTACTCCTTCTCATAACACAAAACTAGGGATTACCAAATGAAATTAATAAGCAGCAGGTCTAAAACCAACAAAAGGAAGTATTTCTTCACATAATGCATAGTCAACATGTGGAAATCCTTGCCAGGGATGTTGTGAAGGCCAGGGCTATAATGGGATTTAAAAAAAACTAGATAAATTCATGGAGAATAGGTCCATCAATGGCTATTAGCCAGGATAAGTAGGGATTGCTTTTTGCCAGAAACTTAGAACGGCCGATGGAATGGATCACTTGATGATTGCCTGTTCTATTCATTTCCTTTGAAGCACCTGGCATTGGCCACTGTCGGAAGACAGGATACTAAGCCAGACGGACCATTGGTCTGACCCCGTATGGCCATTCTTACGTTCAGTGGCAAATAAGGTGCTACTCACCATGACTAAGGGCGATAGGATCAGAGTCTAGGTGGGTTTTATTAAGTAGTTCAATATTTTGAGCACTGATGCAAAATATATAATATTACCTATGGATTATAAGAATATGTATTTAAGTATTTATTATACTTTGCACTTATATATCACATTTCATCTGCAGAAATAAAAATGTTTATAAATAACAATTAATTATGACAATCTAAATACTAAGGACTAACACCATTAACTTAACACACAGATTAGATAGGTTAGTATTATTATCCCCATTTCACAGATGGGGAAACTGATGCAGAGAAAAGTTAAGACATGAAATTTCAAGCATGTCTGTTAATTTTGGGTGCAAACCAGAAACAATCAGGGCTTGATTTTCAGAGGTAAGGAGCACACACAACTTCAGGAAGCAGTTCCATCTCTGATATAAACTGTTCTACCTCCAGAGGACCAGACCCCAAGTGAAGCCAAAAGCATTTACAGTTGCTTAGCAGCTTTGAAGATCGGGTTGTACATGTTTTCAGGTGTGCAGCATTATAAACAGGTAGAAAGGTAAGGTACAAAAATGGAGGCCCTCTTAATGAGAAGCAACATGCAAAACTGTTAGCCAACTGAGACTTTCCCAAAATTCAGAGAGTGTATTGGGGGCAGATCTGGCACTAGGGCTTAGAAATATGAATTCCCCATTCTGCTCTAAAAACAAGAGCTGTCTTATACTGAGAATGTATTACCTTCCTCTGCCACTTTCCTGTCCATTGAAAAGGGAACAGTTTCTTGTAGCTCTTTAAAAAAATAGCTTCTGTTAATAATTATTAAGGCCTTTCTGCTTTCTGGCACGCATACATTTCAACAACAGAAAGTTTTTGCAGTTTCTGCCATTTTCTAAGAGAAGCTGTAATTATCAAATATTTTAAAAGTTAAAGAGCATTATTTTCCAAATACTTTATGACTATTAATAGTCATGACTGAATTACTGTAGGTATTTTTGTAAACTGAAAGATCATAATTATCAGATTGAAAACAGACTCTGATCAACTTAACACAACCCCTTAACGCAGTACATGAATAATAATGGCAATACCAACAACTATTAAAGGCATTCTACCACATTTCAGACAGAAAAGTATTTTTGTCATTTTATATTAGAATCTCACTTTCCTCTATCAGCAGATGGCAAGCAAAGTGCTATTTGAATCCATATGGCTGTATCCAATAGACAGTGTATTACAAAATCTGAAATTAGATTAAAGTGTTATGATATTGGCCAGACTGTAAAGTACGAAAACTTTGTACATTAACCAAAAGTTGGTCTTCCCATAACGAATACTTCCACCAGTCCATAGTCAGAACTATCCATCCAGAGTCATTCAATCACAAATGGAACTTTTGGGACAGATCCAACCGCAGGGCATTCTCTGTCTTTAGGTGAGCCTATCAATTTGGAGCTTCATTAATCATTCTGTTCAGTTGTGTTTCAGATCTGCTCTAGCACTTTTTCTTACTTCGGGTAGGAAAGTTCCCATGTCTTTGACAGACTACGTGCATGCTGATAGGCATTAATAAAGATGGAATTCAATGAGGGTTAACAGAGTTTTGATTAATCCCTCCCTATCAGGAGACTGTCTTAATCATATATCCATTGAGATAAGAAAAGTGGGTTGAAAAACATGAAAAACTTCAGGAAATTGTCAAAAACTCAAAATCTGGAAAATTTCAACCAGCTCTGCTACTGAGACGCATGAGTTCCACATATTAATGATGACAAAAATGTATAAAAAGAAGAGAGGCCTATTTCCTTAAGTAAGAAGAGGGAGAAAACCCAAACACAACAAATCATCAGAGAATCCCAAGACCAAGGGGCCCCACTAGGATAACCAGCTAGCAAGTGTGAAAAATAGGGACATGGGGGGAGGGGTGGGTTATAAGCACCTATATAAGATAAAGCCCCAAATATCAGAACTGTCCATGTAAAATCAAGACATCTGGTCACCCTAAGCCCCAGTAAAGCAAAATAAATTATATCTTTCTTTGCAACTTTTACGGGCAGGCAGAGAGGGCAGCATATTTCTACGTTACTGATGGAAGCAATACACAGAGGGAATTTGGAGACAGTGCACATTCACAGGCAAAGCACGGAACTCGAAATACTTGCTGGGCTCTTTCTGTAACTATCAACGTGCTGGGCATCATTCTTGCAGTCACTCCGGATGGGTGGATGGATATGCTTGCGAGAGTTAATTGCCTAATGCTTTAAAAAACCAAACTCCCTGTCTAAGAGCTATGAAATAGTAACAGAAAAAACATTTTTCAACCGTGTGCTTTTAAAAGTGCTCTTTCTTTATAGCTGTGAGATATCTAAGGAAGCAGAGCCTGAATACTCTTGTGGTTCATCCATGCTAACTAGAGTAACATGAAGAGGCCCTTCGAGTACCTGTATCAATGACTAAGACTTCATGCTGAGATGCTTATTCACAAATTTAAATTCTGTATTTGAGAAAGCCATCAATCTGGAGGTCTGTATCAATGCTGGCCATGGGGGCCATGGAGTCTAGTGAAATGCCAACTGCAGGAATTTGAGACACCCACAACAAAAAGTCCAGGATCTGTACTGATTGAATCTGGGTCGCAAGTAAAATAGTATAATTTAGTAGTTTACTGGACGATCAGGCCAGAATAGCCTGGGCCAAGGAATCAAGATTGACAAACACCAATTATCTCTTTTATCTTGCAAACTGAGTTTCTAAATCAAATCTGATCTGACAGTTGTTATAGATATCCATTTCAAGGACCTCTACCCTTCAACAGTTTAGTTAGCTATTAGAAGGCAAGGACAAAGTGAAGTGAAGTGAAGTGAAGTGAAGATTAAGTTTACAGTCCTTTAGGCATAAAAGGAATTATTTAAAAACCAACCCAGATTTAAGACTTCTGTTAAGCAGAACGTAATTTTCAGTAATGGAAAAATCAGTACACTCGGAACATACTTTTTGCTTTTAAAATTATTAACATTGGTCCTATAAAACATTTTGCTAAATAACTGCAGAAGTTTCTGTGATCAGTGGAAAAGCTTTTCATTTTTTTAATTAAAAAAATTCTACTGACTTTTCTTATTTTGGTTCTTATTTTAAAACCAGTAAACAGACTAGTAAAAAACACAAAAAGCACATGTGTAAGTGCCAAGTTGTTTATAAGAACCAGAAGTCTTGAAGCCTAAAAGATTTTAATCAAGACTTCCATTACCCCTTCCTCCCTCACACCCCGCCCGCCTCCCTCCCCCCCAGTATCCCAGGGTTTATAAGAATTTAAAACAAAAGGAAAATCTAGGCTGATTTGTTCAGTGAAGTAAGATATGAAATCATTTTAGAAATTCACTACAAGTGACACACTGCAAATAATGCACACACACACATAGTTGTCTCTTTTCATTATCTGCTGCAGAGTGAAATGCCAAAATCACCCTCACAGGTTACTGTGTTAATTGAATTCAAAAGAAGTGCTTTCCTTAAAAAACAGATTGACTGTACTTAGTTTCACAATACAAGCTTTTCAATACTTCTAGTTCAAGTCAATTTGGGGTTTAGAGAGTATCCATCTTCAAGTATCAAAGAAACACAGTGTATACCAGAGGGTATATTTCTCCCCTTACAATTTAAGGGCCAAACACCATGAACATTTAAGGCAGTTACTATGCATGCATATATCAGGAAAAGAAACCCATTAATATTTAGAGATTTTATTTTCCAAATGTCTTATAAAGATATAATAGTGGTATATTAGGTCTCTTTGATTTGAATGTTTCCACCTTGTACTATCTGCCTTACAGCCTTTTAGTCATGTACAGACTGGAGCAATGAGAGCTTTGAAGTGCCCAAGTTCCAGTGAAGTTTCTAAGCTTTTTCTATTAAGTCTGAAGAGGTTTATGTGTGATTTACTGTAATTTCAGAACAAGCTCAGAGATTCATCCCACCACAAAGA
Organism: Emydura macquarii macquarii; assembly: GCF_026122565.2. Classification (NCBI taxonomy): domain Eukaryota; kingdom Metazoa; phylum Chordata; order Testudines; family Chelidae; genus Emydura; species Emydura macquarii. Next base: position 903,324 of record NW_027130506.1, read on the forward strand.
GATACAATTTTTTCATAAAACCATGTGATGCTCAGTTGAACAAGGTCTCAGTTTCTGGGTGGATTTTTAAAAACATTTTGGCATTGTGACTACATCATACTTAAAATACACTGCACATGAACAATGATGCACCCAACTCTAGAAAAAAATATAGAAGATGTAAGATATTTTTGTGTGGATGAGTTTTATTTCTCTGCAACCAGTAAATACAGTTTAAATGATTCACAGAGATTTTATTTTTATAATCTTAATGAAGCAGCTGTGATCAGGCTCTATTTGTGGCATCGTAAGAAATTTGCACCCCACCTACTAAAATTAGTTGTAAGCATCCAAAGTTCTCATTTGAACATCTGACTGAACAAAACAGGCAGGCATCGTTTCATGCCAAAAAATGGAGAAATTAGACCTAAAATATGCCATTTTCTCACCAGAAATTGTAGGTTCCCAGAATAACATGAGAATTAAAACCCATCTCCAGCTTGTTTGCATCTCTCCTCATTCCATTCATAACAAAATCCTTGATAACTGGTCTGATTATTTCTTTCATTATTATTTATTATTATTTAAGCACAAATTTCAGATAATAAATTTCTTCCAAGAAGTAAAAACATGCAGTACAATCCATCTGAAAATGTGCAGGCTGGAATTTTACTTCTTGCAACTGCTGAAGGCAACTGATGTGATTAAAGACTACAAAATAATCAATTGTTAAAGACTTCTTCTCATAAGTGAAAATGGGTAGTTTGCCACTAAGCGCCTCAGGAGTGCACAAGCTGGAATGAGGTCAAAGACAAACGAAAAACACAAAAGTTCTGCTCCATGTACATGATCTCTCTGTTCAGGATGAAGAAGAGGATAGACATATTTACAAAGTGACTATAAAATTTAGATCTGCAACCTAAACTTTTTTTCCTTTAACTTGTGCTCTGAAAATTAAGGCATGATCCAACTTCCATTGAATTCAACAGCAATGTTTTCACTCACTTCAGTAGGAGGTGGATCAGACCCTTCATGCCCAATGTTACATAACAGAATTTGTTAATTCTTAAAACAGAAGCAGAGTGACATGCTTATTCACACTGAATAGCCCCTCACTGACCTTAATGAGACCACTCATAGATTAAGGTGCTATTCCATGTAAGTGAAGATTTCAGAATCTTACCCCATAGTGTTTCCCATCTTGCATGAAACATTCTCCTCATATTGGTTACAAACATGTAGTTCTTAAAGTATGTATATAAATTATAATATCACAAATATATAGGCCGTTATAAGTAAAATAGGCAAGAATTTATGTTATTGTAATTACAATGTGTGCTGTGGAATTAAAGTTAATAAACAGAGTTTGCATTATAAAAATTAGGGCTGGTCAAAATTTTTCCACAAAAGCTCTTTTGATGGAATTATTTTTTTTTAAAGTTTTCTCAAAAAGCATCTGCTTTTTCAAGAAAAAAAATTCAGCTTTTCAATGAAAAAAATGAATGCTCAAAATCTGAAAAAAAAAAAAATTGGGTTTTGGTTAAAAACTGAAATATTTTTATGGGATATGTTGCTACAGTGGCTTCTTGGGACCTCTAATTCAGTTGCCTCATCTCCCCATTATACTCTATAGGCTGGGCCCATTAACAACTGGGGGGACACTAAGATGTATCATGGGAGATGTAGTCCAACCAAAGAGTCCAGCCTATACAAGAATGGAACCATGAGGCACTTGAATTACAATTCCCATGAGGTACAGCAGCGGCAGTCCCTAATCAAAATATTTCAGTTTGGAGAAGAAATATTTCAGTTTTCAATTTTTCACTGAAATTTTCTGTGGGGGAAAAAAGTCTGGCATGTCTAATCAAAATATGAGGTTGCAAATTCTATGTAATTTCTGCCTGGGAGGGCTGTGTGCAGGGAGGGGGACTTATTTATCTAACACACTTATATGGCCCCTTTACAGTAGTATCTGAGCACCTTGTAATCATTAATGTATTTACATTCATGACATCCCTGTGAGATAGGGAAGTGCTATTATCCTCATTTTATAGATAGGGAACTGAGTCACAGAGAGACTAAATGACTTGGCCAAGGTCTTACAAGAAGTCTGCATCAGAGCAAGAAGCTGAACCCCAGGTCTTCCAAACCCAAGCTACCATCCTGATTACTGGCCCATCCTTTTTCTCCAGGAGAAAAATGCACTAACATGAACTGGACAATCATAAAGGGTGTCACGGCTACACTCCATAGTGGGCCTGAATCCACTGTATGACAGGGAGCGCTATCCCTTCTCCTATACAGAATGCCTCCTGCTACTTCCTTTTGGTCAGGATGGATCTGCACCAAGGCAGTATCCTTAATTTTAAAATATGTGCCATACTGTATAGGTTTGTTTGCATTGGGACAGTGCGGAGACACACAACCTCAGCAAGAGCTACAGTAAGGCTCAGTCACCAGGCCACATTGCTGCTTTAGTAACCTCTGCAATGATGTTTGTTGTGTGACCATGACTCCCACCACAGCACCCCCCCTTTAGAAACCAGCTGCTGTGCAGGACGCAAAGAGAAAAAGTTTCCTTGTTCCGCTTGTAGCCAGGTACTATCTTGCTCTTCAATTTTAGTTAAACTTTATATATATGATGTAATATCACAGATATAATATACTACCTATGCATACACATATTATCATACTTTTAAAAAAAACTTAAATATGACATTTTAAAATACTCAGAATACTTCTTATGTTCATATGTTCTCCAAGGAACACGTAGCAAAACATCAAAAGAACTATTCAATCATTATATTCATACATTTTAGAAAGAAAATGAAATATATGAGATGTGAAGCTCTCCATTATATCAATTGTGCTACAACAGACATCTTAAAATAAGAAATCATTAGACCACATTCAAAGTGGCAACATGCATATATCAACTTTGATCAGTTCTTAGATAACAAAGGAAGTTTCTCTGCCCATTGTGCGTATATTTATATCTATATATTTTATATAGAAATACTTTCATTTCTTCTGTTTCTTAACATATCTGTGCACAGAATAAATCTATTTCTCAAGCGGGCAATTTTTAACCGGAGGTACTAAATTTGGATAAATTTGGATAAAATAGCTATGAGAAATTAACAGAACATGTGTGTGCACTGTTTATTTACAAATTTGTTTTTAAATCTTTACTGATTTGAAACTCATTCAGATATGTACAGCATCTGGATTCCTTCAAATTAACTAAAATTATGACTATATTTTCCTCATCCAGTAAATTAAGCACTTTTTTGCAGTATCACAATATTCCTCCTCTAAAATGTGTATTTAGTCTATCTTCCAATTACCAAAAGTTCATGTACAAAGAATATCTGAAATTCAACACACAAAACAACTTTGTACTTCCATACGTTAGATGCAGCTTTTCACCGTTCAACACCATTCTACTTCAGGCAAAAACAAAATTATGTATAATCCTTGACTGCATACATCTATGAAATTTAATTTCCCATTGAAAATGTACAAATTAGCGACAAATTCTGCCCTCGGACATGAGTGTGCTGTTCCTGTTGAATTCAATTTGCCATAATATGGTCCTTAGTTTGTATGTACAATTCAAGCTTTCATTTCATGGGAAATGTAGAATCTTATGCTACACACGGATATATCTAAAAATCAATTATTACAACGTCCTTATTTTACTTCTCAAAACTTTTCATAAATTGAATTAATGATCAAAACTAGTCTGAATAGTGCAAACTACTTACTTACAAATTTAAAGAGCCCCTGCCACTGAAAAAAATGTAAGAATTATATAGTTTATATCAGTGGTTCTCAAGTGGGGGTATGCAGAGGTCTTCTGGGGGAACATTAACTCATCCAGATATTTGCCTAGTTTTACAATAGGCTACATAAAAAGCACTAGCAATGTCAGTACAAACTAAAATTTCATACAATAACTTATTTATACTGGTTTATATATTATACACTGAAATTTAAGTACAATATTTATATTCCAATTGATTTATTTTATAATTATATGGTTAAAATGAGAAAGTCAGCAATTTTTCAGTAATAGTGTGCTGTGACACTTTTGTATTTTTATGTCTAATTTTGTAAGCAAGTAGTTTTTAAGTGAGGTGAAATCTGGGGGTATGCAAGACAAATCAGACTCCTGAAAGGGGTACAGTAGTCTGGAAAGGTTGAGAGCCACTGATTTAAATTACATTCAGTTTTGTTTGTGTGTACAATACTCACATCTGTATTTACTTGTGACTGTCACAGTATTTTATTTAAAACAATAATTAGGCTACAGTCATAACTAATACTAGAAGAAAGTAGCACAAGTTAAAAGTAAAACTGTAGTAATCCATTTGAGGCCTGTATAAAAGATGTTGCTTTGATTTTAGGTCTATTCCTGAAAACCTCTCTCAGGTGAATTATCTTTACTCATGTGATTAGTCCTATTGAAGTCAATGGTACTATTCTCATGCAGAAAGTTTCCAGGATTGGACCCTTTGTCAATAAATAAAAGACAGAACTAAAAAAGAGAACGGGGGCAGATCACCAGCTGGTGAAGACTGTCAAAGCTCCACTGAAGTCAATGGAGCTATAAGAATTATACCAGCCGATAACCTGTCCCACCCTCCCCAAGACTCAAATGAATTTAGTAATAGTGCCAAAATATGGTGCTCCGATCAGAAAACAAAGCACTAAGTAATCAGAGACTTGTAAGTAAAGTTATTGTTCATCATATTTCCTTCCTGTCTAATATCTATGTACATATTTTCTAAAATGACATAATTACCACAAAATCATATTCACTTCAAAATCTATATTATGTTCATGACAATTCTTTCTCACAGGTTCAAATAATTAGATCACAATTCAGCCAGTAGTACTTTGTAACCAAGTATTCATAATATTTTGCTGCTTCTCACTGAAGAAATTATATTGATGAGCTAACTATCAAACCACTCAGAATAAGACAGCGGTTCTGATACCTGAATTAATGATGAGAATATAAAGATTCAATTAATTCTACATGATTCTGAATTTCAATCCATTTCAGCCATTTGTTTCATTATAGAATGCAGGGCTGCTTTTGTCTTCATTATTGACTCAACAAGCCAAATGATGCAGCTCATTTTAAATCGAGACTCTGGTATTCTCTGCTGCAATCATTTTGTTATTGATCCTAGCAACTTTAGTATACACTGTTGCTTACTAAAAGGCCAGGAGGCTTGTAACTTAATGCTTCTTACTCTTTGTTCTCCAGACTGATTCACCTTTTCCTCAACATTTTTGATACAAACATCCACCCACTGTATGATTACAGTGTCACACCCAAATAATGATTTTACTGTCTAATACATTTCTGCTGATTTTCCGCCTCCAGCTCCAGAAATGTACACAACTACGGGTGGGTATATATCCAAAAGGTGGGGCCATCTTTCCATATGACAACCCATCCTCACATGACTATGCTCACATTCAACCCTCACAAATCAGAAACATCTATTTAACTGGGCAGGTTAACTTTTTTTTTTTTTTTTTAAGTTATTTTCTAGTCCTATTTGATCACTGTGTCATGATGAGTAATGCAAAACATTCAATTTTCTTGTGGGCTTGTTCCAGTAGTTACTAAAAGGAGCCAAACACATGTTTGTTTCTAAGCGATTTCAAATCTTTATAAAGTTAGTTTAACTTCACTTGCAACCCATTCACCAACAAGGGAATTTTACCATTCTTGTGTTTTGTGCAGGAAATCAAAGTTTCAAAACTCTTTCTAATCAGGTCTATCTTTACTCTGACACTTTGCTTGTCAGATTATTATTTAAATTTGCCAGGTTGCACTTAAAATTAACCCCACCACTAACCCAAACTCTGAATTGTGGAAACAGGTGCTTCTAACAAAACTGAAAGAGCTTAGCAGTTCTTTGACCTAACATAGCAATGTGCATTAGTAAGACATAGTGCCTGCTGAGTTTCCCTGAGTTAATTAGAGAACACGTATGGCAATGAATGGCCTTGACTATAAATACTTCCTGAAAGATCCCTAACAGAGGCAGAGGAAATGGGAAAAAATGAGATGCAGCTAAAGAGAAACTATTTCAATTGTTTCTTCTTTAGAAGGTTACTTTTTAAGGCAGTGGGGACAAGGATACAGTGTCCAAGAAATATACAAACTAAAGCAAAAAGTGTTACAATGATATTCTTCCCAAGTTTAATTCTACAAATCAGCAAAAAAACACTCCTGCTTTAAAAAAAAAAAAAAAAAAAAAAAGGTATTCATTGCATTGTATTCCCCACTGATTATGTACATCTGTTAATGCTACCAAGACTTTTAAGAACACATTTTGTATATTCTCACATGCAGGGTCTGTTTCTCCTGTTAAAGTCAGCAGCAAAACTTCTACTGATTTCACTTCTAATATGTTATCCTTCTAGAGCCAACAATCTGATGTTTGTACACATAGGGGGGAATATTTTCAAAGGCACAAAGGGGAGTGAGAAATTTCCACTGAGTTTCAGAGGTTGTTGGGCACTTAACTCTTTGAAAATCTCCCTCACCGTTAAACAGGGATCAGTAATTCATAATATAAACTATCCAGTGACTCACTACAGTGAAAATTATGTATGATTTTTAAGATCACTTACAGAATTAAGTGAAATCATCTTTTTTCTTTCAAACTTTGAAAACAAATCAACCAGCTCTATAGTCCATTAAAATAGGAGAGGGGGGAAGAGGTGGAATCATGACAGCCCCAGAAGAAATTCAAAATTTAAAAAATTAACCAGCTCTAGATAGTTATATATAGCACAGTATGTGGAACATTTGAAATGTAAATATCACAGGCTAAACAATAACTAACTATTCTTGAGCTAAATTGAATCGGTTTTGAAATGCAATGCTTTCTTGTAGTATGTGTTGCTAACTGGCTTGGGTTCCATGGAAAAGTTGAGAAAGTTCAGCCCCTCACAGGATTAGGCCTCAAAAGAGAACATCTGTAGCAAATTTTAACATAATTTTAGTCAAGAGTTTAATATTGCAGTCCAAGATCTCCATTTATTACAATTTGATCTATTGACGCTAATATTACATACATTTTATATGAAATTACCGCAAATAGACCATAATGTGTATGACACTTTCAGAAATGTACAACGTTAGAACACATCTTGATCAGTGATCTTATGCATGCATTATGAAAGCGTTGAGTGTGGAGTAACATTCACACATCTCCCTGTGCACATATCCTGTTGTGTGCTAAACAGGTCTGTGTGTAAATCCCCAGGATCACACTGCAGCTCTGAGCATCTACATAGTGGAAAATTTGGTACTGCAGCATCAAAACATAATAAAAGAGGACACTTCATTTAAAATCAGTTTGGGAAAGAGTTCCTGCTGTCCAGAATCAGAGCTCTCAAAGCACTAAACAATGCTGCTTGGCTGATCATCTGCTGGCTGCCAATGTGCTGCCCCCCCAACCCCAAAAGGAACATTTTTGCATCTCAATAGACTTCTCCAGGATCAACAAATCTTTAAACTATAAATTCAGTTACTCTGAGGAAGAGGGGGATTAACATCCACATTGTTCCAAGCTAAGGGATTTTTTTTTTTTTGTATTCCATTTACAAAACGTACAGATATCCTGTAAATACTGTTACTGGAAACATTTTAATAAGAAAAATAAAATTAAAGCTACTCAGAGAAGTGTAACAAGTCCCTGAGAAAGATTCACTCTCACATCGACAGCCTGAAAACTCTCTCTAATTGTGTGGGGGGCAGGAGGCGTGCCCACTACCCTCAATGTGTTTGCATGCACATATTACAAATCATCATCATTGTAATATCTCAGTTACATATTCCGATCTGTTCTTCCCAGATTAAAACTTCGTTTAATTCACGTCAGTATTTAAAAAACATGAAATGACAGTCTCTATAATCTAAACAGAATAATACAAGTAGCATAAATTTTGCCCTTTTGTCAACAAGTGGCCTTAGGACACAGAACTTTGAATTCAAACTAGTGATATGACTTTAGAGACGTCTACCAACTGGAAGCATTGTTTGGGACATGCCAGCTTTTAGTATCTAAAATATTGCTTCACATTACAGACTTACATTTTCTTTTTCTTAAGAGAACAATCAAGTAAGATATGTGCAAACAATAAAGAGCATTCTTTTTTTTTTTAATTCACTGAATACAATTGGTGTAGACTAGAAAAACTTTCCATTTTTGGAAATGAAGAGGAGACAGCAGAATTAATCTAAAGAATGCTTCTCTTGAATCCATTGAGGTCCGAATCCTCCAGAATGTCAGTGGCAAAGATGCCTTTGGGTGAAATTCTAGCCTTGCAGAAGTCAAGAGTTTTGCTTTTTTTTACTTTAATAGAGCCAGGGTTTCACCCCACAGGTGAACTGAATCAGGAGTTTCGGGGTTCCTTTTACATTGACCCCATTCAGCTATGAATCTGAATTAACATTAAACCCTCACATTCCGTTCGCTCCTAGAACTCCCAAAATGAAGGCTAAAGTCTCACTATTTCCTTCTCCCCTCAATAGTTATGAAACATAAGTATGTCTTATGATGTGTATGAACTCTGTTCAGCATGTTCCAGGAGTCCACTGACAGTGTCTGAGTAAAAGGATGACTATCTCAGGCTGTTTGACATAAGCCCCCTCTCCAATCTTCAAAGAAGAAACATGGAAATGTGCAAATAAAAAGAAATGGGAACTGAGGGAAAGACATGTTAGGTCTTCAGTTAGGTACTGCATCCAGTGGAATTCAACTAGCATTAGCCAGAACTGTATTTAAAGGTAATTCTTCCCTGAAAGGTGCCAGTCAGTGCAGACCTTTTACCAAAACCATTTTAACTATGTAAAGCAGAAATCAAGATGTAGGCTAAAATTTTAAAAAGTGGGTAGCTAAACCTAACACCTGAATCCTTATTTATGCACCTAACTAAGGGTACTGCATGTTCAGAGGACAATGATTTTAGAAGTCAATGGGAACTGAAGGAATTCAGCACTTCTGGAAAGCAATCAGTTTAAATAAGTGGCCAAAATATGGGTTTGAAAACCTAACCACATTAGCACCTTTCTGTAAAGAACCTTTAAATATATATATTTATATTTGAATTCCTTGTTGAGTCAACCATAAAAATTGGCCTGCATATTCTTCACTCCTCCGTCTTCTCCAGTGGGAAAAAATCAGGTGAATAGAAAAACTAAAGTGGTATTATTTAAATGTTTCAGGCTGCAGCCTGAGGAGTATTAGAGGCCTTGACAGACCTAATGCAGAATGTTACCAGATTCCTTTTTTTTTTTTTTTTTTTTTTTGAATAGACAACCAGGTTTAGCTTGTGCAAAAACAAATGAAATTCAGTCTCAACTGACTAGCCTCCCAGGGTAAAAGTGGCCTCCATGAAGAGAGCCAACAAAAGGTCTATGAATGGCTAAATTCCACTAAAGAGAGCTTAAGTGGGATATAAATGATTCCTTCTGTCAGGATAAATTTTACCTCTAATCAGGATTTTTTCTTCAAATACTGATAAGCAAAGAAAAGAAACTCATGTATACGAAGCTCCCACACGCAATTGTCCCAAACCCAGATCTGCACATAGAAATCTTTCCATGTCACTATTCAAATATTAAGCTGGGAGATGATGTCAGTGAAATTTCATGGCTTTATAGAACACAATGTTTTGGATCCATTCAGCAGCCTGGAGCTTTAAATTATAAATGTATGATTTTGAGAATTAGCACAACTGTCAAGTTTTGGACACTGCTAACTTATAGAGCTCAAAAGATATATATCATAGAAGACTGCTGAGGAATACATTTAGCTTTTCTCTACTCTTCTGACATGTTGTACATTCATATTGTACTGGATTTATGATTCTAAATGTCCTTAAAGAGAGAATACAGAAAAGCAGCTAATCATTTTTTCCATTCTCAATACCAGCTGAACTTCAAAATCACCTTTGTATGCAAATTGATATGCAACCGTAGCAACTTTCTAAGAGTTCAGATGGCAAATGGCACCTAGTGAAAACCCAGGGCTGACTCAGAAAGAAAGAATTATTTCTCCACTACCCTCCTCCTCAGAATTAGCGAGTTTTCTGAAACTCTAACTTCCTTCACAATGCAAAGTACATACAGTAAAAGAGTGGGGGGAAGCCCTTTGTGTGCACAAGTGCTGTATTTTCAGAGAAAGAACTAGTGCAGTTTTGTTTGTGAGGATAGGAAGAGAATGTACAATAAAATACAGCATTTCTGCCTCTTTTGAGGTCTCCTCAGTTCCTTTTTTTTCCCTTCTTCCATAAGGCAACCGGACAAATGTAAAAGTTAACATATAATTACATGTTTTAATTCCCCCCATTACATTTCTTTACTAATATTTGACTCAGATTACACATTTTTAGCTATTTAATACTATGATATCTTGCTTCAATATGCACTGTCACCTCATCTCAAAATTTAAGAGGTGATTAGATGTGTTTATATAACAGATGTGCAGCCTTCTGGGGTTCTAAACCTTTCTTCATCAAATATATCATATTCTTGCATAAGCAGCAGGAATGATTAACCAAAATTCAATCACAGCTAATAGCAAAGACAAACAAACGATTGCTTCCTACTGCATCTGGTACATGTTTTATACAAATGCTTGGGAACTTTTACCTGCCAATTTAGCTTTAAAAGTTTGAACCCTTTAGACTGATTTCAATATTATGCCCTTGGAAATAAACCACCATTCCAAAACTAGAGACATGAGTAGCTGAAAGTAAACACAATATACATGCAGTCCATGAAACAAAGAAAAGCTTCCTACCCGTAACAGGGACTGGGATTCATCCTTTGATTTGTTATCGCCTGATCCAGGATACTGATGAGTGAGTGGTGCAGATTTCTCTCCGCCTCCTGCTGGCACCCCCTGCAGGAATCCCTTGGTCTCAACAGCCAAGCCATAAATAGGCCGAGCAAGGTGAGCAGCTTCTACATTTGGACTATCCCTTAAAGGCTTTGGCTGCTCTTGTCCAACAGACACTGGGGTCAGAAGGCCTAAGCTTGTTTGTGTATATGACGGGCTTCCCCTCAAAATGTCTGTTCCTCTCCAGGTCACACTGCGAAGATCATCACTGGAGCTGTCAGTCCAACCTTTCTCCTTGAGCACATCCTTATCTTCTAACTTTTCCCTCTTCACTATGCTGTCAGAAATGGGCTCCCCCATCTTGGGGTCTGGACTGATCAGACTGTAGACCTTTAAGTCAATTTTGGGCTCTTCCTTGATAGAAGACATGCCATGACTGTCCTCCCCATTGGCTGTAGTGATGTCCATTTCCTGACAATGCACAGTGTTGAAGTGCTCTAGTAGTGACTGGGTGTCAACAGCTGTAAAGCTGCACTGACGGCATTTGTAGCAGTTATGTACTCTCCTGAAAGAAAACAAACACTATTTTAGTATCGGAGTCCACTCACCATCCCCTTTCCTGTACCTGCATTTTTCTCACAAAATACATGAGAAGGTATAAAACTCAATACTTCCAAAATCCAGAACTTGAAGTGAAATTACCTGGCATGTTTAACTTTAAATAAAAAATGTGGGTTTATTTTTCCTGTATGCTGTGTAACATAAAAATGAATCCAGTTGCTAAACAGCAGAACAACTGCTATATTGCCTTCGTTATCAATGACTCTGTTACCGTTCATTCAGTCTCAATCCCATCTTTCTGAATTCTACGTAATTTTCACTGCAGATTTTGTATGATTTACTTTTTAATTTGAATCAATACACTTTTCACCTCCTATTTATTCCATTGTGACATTTTCCAACACAAAATTAAACACTTAAAAGAGGACATACTTCTTTCTGACACCTAATTAAAAGCCACTTTGTATAATGTAGTGCTGTGTTAAAGAGTTCCCGTTTAATTGTTTTTAAAAATTCCTCTGCCTGTCATCAATTTTATAACCATTTAGTCAATAGGACTTTGAAGGAGGGACTTTGAAGGAAGGCTCTGGTTAACTTACAGCTAACGATACTTCAAAGAATAAGAGTTCTTGAAACAAGAAACAATTCTTATTTATTCTCTATGGAAATTCTTAATACTGTTTTGAAATTGCTCTTAAGGAAACACAAGAGAGCTGATTGTGTCCTTATGTATTGTATTCTACCACCAAATGCAAAAGCACTTTGATAGAGTATGAGAAGCTTTCAAACAGGGAAGCAGAGAAACTATTGAATATATGCACTCCAATACAGCCTGCTAAAAAGGTGTGGAATATCCTGGAATAATAATACACATCCCTGTTTTCATTTTAACAGTCTATACCAAGTACTATATTAGTAAATCATGTAATGCATATGTTACTACATTGGAACAACTGGTTACCAGTTTATTATAAATATCCCATAGTAACAGAATACTTTCTATGAGCTAACAATGAAACATTATTAATTCTTACAATTAATAAATATTATTATTTATATCACAGCAGTGGCCATAGTCCCCAGTCAGGATTAGTGCCCCATTGAGCTAGGCATTGTACCAATGCAGAATAAAAGACAGTCACTGCTGTTCTGTTCCCCAAAATGTATATAAATCTGTAATTCCTTCTCCCTACAGATACACATAAACATATACACATTATGCACTTAGAATCACAGTAGTGACTCTGGCCAAGTTAGAAAAATGAGCCCTTGACTAATAACACAGGACAAAACTTGTACGGGAAATCTGTTACTGCCATGACAACTTCAATTGTTGAAAATTATTTCAAGGCCAAATCCTGGTCCCAATGAAGTTAATGGCAAAACTCCCATTCACTTCAATAAGAGCAGCTCTTGGCTCTTAGTGCATCTGTATAGCTGGAATGGTACACAAAATGTCCCTTTTTACGTCTGATAGTGTAGAAGAAATAAATGGCTAGACTTAAAAAATAATCTTGACTTTTTTGTTGACAAAATAAACCATATGCTATGTAAAGTATCTGATTTTAATGTAATTTTGCATGCATGAAGATATGAGTATGTATTCAAGTATCAAGATCTCTAGCACTTGTGTAATATTTTCTCTGTGTCATTTTCAGTTTTATTATATTCAGTTAAAATGACTAGATGGGCTCCTCTAGTCTCCAAAAAATTCAGTAAATTATTATGTATATAGCTTAATGGCAAAGGAGTCTTTTTGTGAGACAGAAAACAGTGGGTTAAAATCCTGCTCTGGCTATATTGTCTCATTCTAAAATAATTTTTTATTAAAATCAGATCATGTCTCGGTGTGATACTAATACCTATCCTCTCATAACTGAATTATTTTCTAAACCAAGGTTAATTCTCTTCTGAACCAAAAAGAGAGGGTGCTATCTGATCAAAACCATTTAACAAATACAAAAAAGCCAACTTGGGGTGGGGTGGGGGGGAGGGGAAGTCAGCCATATGAAGGTGAAATATCTTCAGAGAAGGCCAAGTTTGACAAGGGTTAGTTATCTAAAATGCCAAGTTAAACAAGAGACTATTTGGGGCTAATGGCCCAACCCCAATTTACTCCCTGACTGAAAGTTTATCAATCCTTTGGGAGGCAATTTAGCCCTAAGTGTCTTTTGTTTAACTTGGCCATTTGAATGGCTAACCCCCTTTTCTAACTTGGCTCCTTTCTACATATATCACACCTTCAGGCAGCTGATCTTTTTCTGTCTAACTTGGCTTTATGAGGTGCATGCTAAATATTTTTGATCCAGATTGTATATACCACCATTATGATACTAGTGAAGCAAATAAATGTACATTATGGAAGCAGTGAGCCAGGGATTTTAACTATATATTATAAGGCACGGGTCTGCTTAAATGCACTTTTATTAAATGCACTGAAAGCTTGTAGATTTTTAATTCTTTAGAGAGAGTTTTTTTCACCCACAAAAAGTTACATGAAGATTTCTTAATTTGCCTGTGTAACTTTTTATACGAATGCCCACCCAGTGGGAGAAATTAGGGCCTTTTCAGATAAGTACAATAATAATAGGCTCTTTTAGAACAACCTTTTTCTAATCTACATTAAAAAATGTAGATGATCCCAACTGGATAGCTCAGTACCACTTGCTTAATATTAGCAGATACACCGGACAAGCCAGGATTTGGACTCCCCCAACATAGGCTACAGATCTTAAACTAAATTTTCCATACCCACACACCTAAAATTGAGCAAGTGATGAAAACAACATACATGTGAATAATTTAATCATTACAGATCACAGTACAAATTTGGCCCAACACAAAAAAAGCTACTTGAGCACATCTGATTTTTCTTCCTATCCTGGCACCAATTCAGGAAACGACTTGAAGGGCTGATTTGTTTGTTTTTAAATCAGAACTGAAACCTACCACTTGTTCATAATGTGACAAATTCCATACAGGCTTGTAAAGTGAGCCCCCAAAAAAAACCAATCAAGAAAGTTTAAAAGAAAAGCAGTTTGCATACCATACTATATAATAAATTGATTTTGCATTTCAAAAGATATCATTACCAACTAGATGGTGGTTGTACCATCTCAGGCTGTTATCTCATGAGATAAGATACAGCATACTGGGTCAGGGTTGATCAGTATTAGGAGGGAAGACTTCCAAAGAAAAGTGAAGTGTGGAAGAAAGTGGTGTTGGTAAAAAAGCAAGTACCACTCTTCCTTCTAGAGGCTTGTTCTTGAACTATTCAACTCAATGGAGTTTTTCCACTGAGTTGAATGGGAACCAAATCAGGCCCTAAGCTAGTACTTACCTTACCATGGCATTAAGAGGGCATTGTGGTGACACGGATGCCATTTTTAAAATTTATTATGATGTAAATCCAAGGTTCTGACCATCTGTGGGCATTAAAATATTCCTCGGCACTTTTCACAAAAGTAGGTGTCAAATATTCTGACCAAAATCCTATTTGAATAATCACATCCTGCAACTAAGTATTTTACTATTATTTATTTGTACTGCAGTTGCATCCTAAGGCCATGGCATGAGGAGCACTGCAGACACACAGTGACAAGTGACTGCGCTGCAGAGCTTGCGATCTAAAAAGTCATCAAAAAAACCCACATGAAGTGTGAGAATAAATGGTACCCAAACATAGGAAAGATATTCAGGTGATGGCAGGCATATGTCATGTTACTATCATGACTTCTGTATGTTTCAGATTTTCTTTTCTTTCTTTACTGTTAAACACGTTATCCCTTTACTTTATATTACAAAAACAGGTTAAAGAGGGGTTTTGTTTGTTTGTTTTTAGAAATGGGGGTTATATTTGGGGCTGAAGGGGAGAGAGAGGAAGAGATTTTTTGAGTAAGAAGAGGAGTGAGTAAAGGGAAAAGGGAAACTGAGGGAGGGAATAAAAGAGGGAGGGAAGGAGGAGAATGTACAGGCTGGAGAGTGAGAGAGGAGTGGGATGAAGGAGAAACAGCAACTGCTGAAAGCAGAGCAAATGAAAAACTATATACCTGGAGTTCAAGCTCCAGAGCTGAGTGAATGAAGGTATCCGGAGAGTGAAAGGCTCCTCCCAGCTGCTGCTGCTGTTTACCAGGTGAAAGGCAGGGGCTAGATCAGGTCCCTCTAGGTCTGGTAAAAGAGCTGGATGACCCATTTACCCTCACACCTCAGCTGCACAAGGTGATGGCTGCTTCGTGGAAGAAGCCCGAGTCTAGGGATTTCCATAAAATCCTCCTCTTGGCTGTTGCTGCCCATGTGAAGCAAAAGAGACAGCTCCTTGTCCCTGTACCCCAGCATATCCCTCTGGATTCAGTGGGGGACTGAAAGTCCCTGTACCCTCAACCACAACTGGTGCTGTCTGTTTAATGCAATATTCTTCATTTCTTTTCCCAAAGCACTAAGTAGTGTTATAGTACCTGGTTAGACTATTGGTGAACTTGACCTCAAGGGCAGCTGAATGTCAGTAATGCATGAAGTGACTCTTCCTATTTACTTTGGGCCTAATATTTAAAGTCAGATGTACATCTGCATGTGCAATTGTGTACCCAATATGTATGTGCAATTGCCATAAGCTACATCCACAGATCAGGTTTTTCCATGGAAAAACAACTACTTATGACTCTCTCTGTCTATTCGCACATACATACATATAGCATATTTTTACTCCTCAGTTGCATGCTTACCTTTTTTGAAAATCAGGAGTTTTTATATGTATCTTGTAAAAAGCTTTCAAATGCTTCTGAATGAAAATTCATAAAATTGACAATTAACTAGTCTGTTGATAATGTCTGTTTATTGGAAAACATGATTCTGCCCTCATTATAAAGGATCATAAGGCATTCTAAGTAGGAAGTGTTGTGTCCCCCCCCCCCCCTTTCTTTTTTTTTTAAATAATGAATAATACAGACCTTTCTTTTAACCCCTTTTCTAGAGAAGTTTGGACCATTTTTCATCATTTTATTACGCTTTTACCTGACATTTCTACTAGGGCTCACAAAAATTTTTTAGTTAATGACGGAAAATGACTTTTCCTTTAAATGGAAATTTTCACACAAAAAAATTCTATTTTCAGCAAATACCCCAGAAAACTGATTTTTTTCAGCTTTTTGGCAACTGAACTCTGAAGGTTATTCATTTTCCAAAAACCAAAATAATTTTGGTTTTCAGATTTTTTATTTTTCAACAAAAAGCACAAATGATTAAAAGTTTAAATATTTCTGTGAGAAAAGGTATCATCTCCTGACCTCCTCTACCTTGTCTCACAGCTACAACACTGCAAACAATAGAAAATGTAGGACAATTAGCCATTTGGAGATCTGTTTATGTAAGCACATTTTAGGCAGGTGTAGACACAACTACACTGAATTGCAATGTGATTCATTAACTTTGAATTCAACTGAATGGCCTACAAAATACATGTGAAGGAAAAACTCAGTGGTGTTAAACTTAAGTATATGTTTCTGTAGGGAAAGAACAGGAAAAGCTAATTATTCTTGCAAATTCTAATATTGCTAGTAATGAAGGGCTGCCGAGGCTTGCATTGCAGATGGATAATACTGGAGAACAAGGACACAAAAATAATATTTAAGCAAACAGACAAAAAAATATTACAGATGGACAACCAGAAAGATGGGAAAAAATCCTGGAAGCATAAGGTACACATGAGATCCTTGAAAGTCACTGCAGTTACACACACTCGGGAGTTCACTGACTCAACCATACAAGCAGGTTCTAAGCAGATCTGTGGTATTCAATGTTTGCCATCGGTAAATGTAAATACAGGAACTGAAACACACTATTTCTGCCCATACAGTGCCTAATTATATATTATAGTTGGGACACATTCAGCTTCTTAGTATATAAATTGCCAGCACAGAGTGGGCTAAGGAGCTCTTTAATAGTGCCCTAGACATTTGGGGTTGGGCTGGAGGGTGTATAATTGCAGGACAGACATACTCTGTATTTGCCACATAATTCACAGACAATTATTTTGTAAAAGTTGTAGATCTTTTTTAACTGGAATTATTCTTTTATCTATTCACTTGTACAGCCAGGACCAATTGTATAGGACTCAGAAAAGAAGTATAGTACTGATTAATTTAAAACGTCCCTAAAATTTACTCATTGAAGATAGACAGGGAAGCTGTATACCATTATATAGTGAGAAATGCCTCCTTTTCCAATGGGAATAGCCCTTTGCTTCTATCCTAGTAGATCAAAAGATAATGCATATTTAAGTAACGTTATTATCTATGTAAAAGTTATTTTAGGTCTTTTTCTTTTAAATAGATTCTAAATATTTGTTATAAATTTTCTCTCAGTTGAACTATAGAAGCATGATTTTATAGGAGGAGGGACAGGAAAAATAGGAACAATACAAATTTTAAAAACAAACCATGTCTGAAACTGGGAAATGTTGAGGGCAAGAAGTTGTGGTTTTAGTTACAGGACATCTAAAGTACATGAGGATGTGGTGTGCCAAAGATTTAAAGAATTTTCAAACAAAGGAGCCTAATGTTAGGTACCCAAGTCCATATTCAGACATTTAAATAAGTCTCCTGATTTCCAAAAGTGCTGAGTTCCCACTGACATTGGTATGAACATTGGGTGTTCAGCGTGTTTGAAAATTAGGCCAATTTAGATGCCTAACATAAGGCATTCAATTTTGAAAATCTTGGCCTCCCTCTCTTTTTCTCGGGAATGGCCATTTGAATTAAGCCTGTGGATGTGGGAAAAGCAATGTACATGATATACCTTGACTTCAGCAAAGCTTTTGATATGGTCTCCCACAGTATTCTTGCCAGCAAGTTACAGAAGTATGGGTTGGATGAATGGACTATAAGACGGATAAAAGGCTGGCTAGATCATCGGGCTCAATGGGTAGTGATCAACAGCTCGATGTCTAGTTGACAGTTGGTATCAAGTGGAGTGCCCCAGGGGTCGGTCCTGGGGCCAGTTTTGTTCAACCTCTTCGTTAATGATCTGGAGTGTGGGGGTGGATTGCACCTGAGCAAGTTTGCAGATGATACTAAGCTGGGGGGAGGGATAGATATGGTGGAGGGTAGGCATAGGATACAGAGTGCCAAGACAAACTGGAGGATTGATCCAAAAGAAATCTGATGAGGTTCAACAAGGACAAGTGTAGAGTCTTGCACTTAGGACAGAAGAATCCCATGCACTGCTACATACTGAGAACAGACTAGCTAAGGAGCAGTTCTGCAGAAAAAGGACCCAGGGCTTACAGTGGACAAGAAGCTGCATATGAGTCAATAGTGTACCCTTGTTGACAGGAAGGCTAACAGCAGATTGGGCTGCATTAGTAGGAGCACTACCAGCAGATCGAGGGAAGTGATTATTCCGCTCTATTCGGTACTAGTGAGGCCACATCTGGAGTACTGTGTCCAGTTTTGGGTTCCCCACTACAGAAAGGATGTGAACAAATTGGAGATAGTCCATCAGAGGACAAAGAAAATGATTAGGGTGCTGGGGGGCTGGTGCTGGGGAGGACTGGATAGTAGTCTTCAACTACCTGAACTACATGAAGCGGGATTCCAAAGAG
Source organism: Emydura macquarii macquarii (assembly GCF_026122565.2). Taxonomy (NCBI): domain Eukaryota; kingdom Metazoa; phylum Chordata; order Testudines; family Chelidae; genus Emydura; species Emydura macquarii. The sequence goes on from NW_027130506.1 coordinate 922,341, forward strand.
GATGGAGCTAGGCTGTTCTCAGTGGTAGCCGATGACAGAACTAGGAGCAATGGTCTCAAGTTGCAGTGGAGGAGGTCTAGGTTGGATATTAGGAAAAACCTTTTCGCTAAGAGGGTGGTGAAGCACTGGAATGGGTTACCTAGGGAGGTGGTGGAATCTCCATCCTAAGAGGTTTTCAAGGACCAGCTTGACAAAGCCTGGCTGGGATGGTTTAGTTGGGCTTGGTCCTGCTTTGAGCAGAGGGTTGGACTAGATGACCTCCTGAGATCCCTTCCAACCCTAATTGTCTATGACGCTATGTGTCTTAAAATTTTAAAATTACCAGCTGCAGCAAAGAAATTTTTTTTCCAGTAGAGAAACCATTCCAATCAACGGATTTTTTAGTAGTGTAAAAAAAATCACGCCACACGCCAACAGCAGACAAAGTGCTGCCTATGAAGTTCTACAAAATATGGCCCAAAGCTGCCCTGAAAATAATATCTAGTACTTAGATACCACTCTTCATCTTCAAAGCAGTTTACAAAAATTAACTAATTAATCCCACAACATCACTGTGGCCGACTTAAATAAAAAATGAAGCACTACATGCTGGGACCTGTGGTCCACACAGGCTGCAGCTCCCAAATTAAAGAAGAGCAATCAGCTCTATTCTTTTATGGGTTCCCAACATATTGCCAATGCAGCCATCTGTTAGGCAACATTTAGATGTTCCTGCTTTAAGTTCTGTTAAAGCACTGTCCATAGTCTTCCTTTGTTACTTTCTCAGTGTCTTGGAATCCAGCAAATGCACCACAGGCTGTTAGACATTTAACAGAGCTCTGAGACTGGATCTTCTTTTGTCATCACTATATAATGGCTTCTAGGCAAAGATCCTTTAAAGGTGATGGAAGTCTGAATTTTCTGTGGTTGTCACTGGCTCTTTGGTCATAAATGTTTAATGTGTTAAACATTATTTACTCAATATTTAACCCAGTTTTTGCAAAATGTGTAACAACTATTCTTTTAAAATTGAAGGGCCAAATTTACAGATGATGTAAACTGGCATAGCTCCATTGAAGTGAATTTCCAACAGCTGAGGCTCTACTCCAAAAGGTTTATCAGGGAAACTGACTGCCATAAGGACATTTTGTCAGAGTGAACTGAGAGACCGGCTCAGTCCATCTTCATATAGGAATGCTAACACTTAAAAATAAATTAAGTGACACTTGAAACTAATAATATAAAAATAATCATCAGCAAAAGGATCCTGAGAGATGACATTACCAGATAAAAGAGTGCCTGCTCCCAGTTTGAAAGGAACACCTAGCAACAACAGAATGTAATTAATCTTTGCATTGTTGGAATTGGGGATGGAAAATACTACAAAAAGGTAGTTAATAAGAGTATTGTGCTATCAAGCATGAAAGAAATAAACCTATAGTTCATCTTGGGAAGAAAACCATTTGGATTCCCTTCATAAATGAAGATGTCAGCTTTCTGGCAGAAAGTAGCAAGAAGTATTTCAGATGGAAAACAGCTGACCAAATCTCAAATATGTAGGAACCACAGCACTCATACATTAGTCTAAATTCCACTCTTTGTTGCACTGGTTTAAATCTAGAATAACTCCATTGACTTAACTGGAGTTAGACCAAAATAAATGTCAGTTAAATTTGGCAATATATACCTATGTGTGTTCCCATTTTGATCTAATTTCAAATTTCTCCCATATATTGCCCTGATATTTCATGGACGTGTTCGAGGGATTGTTAGTTTTGTTTCACTATTTGTAATTTGAAAATTCACTGTACCTGTAGTGTCGGGAAATCTCTTCTTCCACCTGGGTAATAAAGTCACATTTGGTACATGAGTGTTCTTTGTTCTCTTTAAGAGTCAGTGGCCCATCCATCCCTTGCAGGGTATTTGTTTCTTGTTTGACATCAGATGTCTGGGCTTCATGTGCGTTCTCATAATGAAGCAGGAGAACATCTACATCAGGAGTGGAGAATGAGCATTGATGGCACTGGTGTTTGACTCTAGAACTTCCTGTCACCCCAGGAGACAAGTGCAAGAGCAAAAGAGCACAGTGAGAACAATTACTTTTTCTGCAAGCAAACGGATAAGTAATATCTCCTAGGTGCTTCTCTGGGCTGCAGAGGCCTCGGGGACAGAACTGACAGTGTTTAATGGTACACTTGTGAATGTTGTGTAGCTGCTGATAGTGACGGAGAAGTGGGCCCACCACTATTATTTCTGGGCCATGGCTCTTTGAGTACCTAAAGTCACAGAACTGACAGTTGTAGCTTGTCACAACATTATCCTCTGTTCCTTTGTTAGCAAAGTCTTTCTTTTTTGCCATACTAGAGCTCTTTTCTGTTTTTGTTACTAGCTCCCCATCTGCATTTTTGGCTAGGTCATTCTGATTAATGACAGATCCCCTAGAAAGTTTATCATTTAGATCTGGATGAAGGCTTCCCCCATGCTGTTTGCTGTAATGTTCTAATAGTTTGAGAGAGCTGGATGATTCACAGCTGAAACTACAAAATTTACACCAGTAGTAACTAGTGGCATCTGTACCATTTTGTCTAGAAGAATCCATGGGTTTGATGGGCACCGAGTATCCAACTGGTGTGTTGTCTCCTGCTTTTACGGTGATTTTGTCCTGCCACTTCCCCAAGTCTCCAGAATCACATGATTGAACAGTCGGACTGGATTTATTGGAGTTTTTCTCTGAAGATTTCCCAGATTCAGAAGAGGAAAGGGCTGCTTTCATTTTGTTCGGGTGAGTCTGTAAGAAATGTTGCTCTAGTTCATTTGATGAATTGCCCATGTAAGTGAAATTGCAGAATTTGCAGCGGAAGTACTTGGTGTTGCCTTGGCAATCTGGAGTTTTGCGTCCAATGCCGATAAAGGTTCCACCTAAAGTAACCTATCAAAAAAGAATGAGATAAATTTAGTTCTATTGTAAAATGGTTCAAACACCAAATAGAAATAAAACAAATCATATAACAATTTAAGAATAAAATTTTAATATGCTCTGCTTCACCAATATTTCATTTGTAACAACTATGTAATAAAATAGTAATTAAATCCTGCACTTCTGCAGCACTTTACATCTGAAGACCTCAAAGTGCTTTACGAAGTTGAATATTATGTCCATTTTTCAGTTGGGGAAATTGATGCACACATAGGTTAAGGTGACTTGCCCAGTTTCACAGAGCTGGGCCTGGATATGTCTTGACTCAATTCCTTTCTATCTTCTGTACTTATATGGCCACCATTATTATAGCATTTGAGCACCTCACAATCTTTAACTCACATCATCTATTTGAGGCATTATTATTATCCCCATTTTACAGATGGAAAGTTGAGACACAGAGAGGTTAAGTAACTCTCCAAAGGTCATGCAGGAAGTCTGTGCCAAAGTAGGGATGTGAACCCAGTTCTCCAAATACCAAGCTATTACCACATCCATCCTTCACTGCTCTAAAGTACTACAGCATGCTCCTCTTTAAAATCCAGCTAATCTAGACATCCCTCAAAGGGAGATTTTAGTGAGCACCTTAGCTGAGTGTGGAATAAAGACCATGCCCCCAATCTTAATCTGCCAATATAACAAAGAATTTGGAGTGGAAGTCAGTATTACAGCACAAGGAGTACCTCTGCTTTATGAATCTGAACAAACAAAAATGAAATTTGAAAACTGAATTCAGTTGACTGCGTCTGATTACATCCATTCCTTCATATAAAGAGCATTCCTACAACAGCATGCAGTATCCGCTGAGACTCCTTTTTAGAAATATGGGGGCTGCTGTCTGAACCAAAAGGCAATTTTCTCAAAGATTACTCAATGCAGACATTCTCCAAGGAAATCTTCTGGTTTTTTCCTATAAAGAGTTGTAACTCAGTAAAATGAAGATGGAAAAATTACAGTAGAAAAATGGCATGTAGCAAAGAAAGAACCTTACTACACCCAAAATCATGACATCACTAATTAAAAAAAAAAAAAGGTAGGTCTACTTAACTGTTCTCATGATCTATGAGCACATGGATTGCAGGAAGGAAGGAAGCAAGGCTTCCAGGGCTTATGTTATTAAAATCTCTGTTCTCATAGCAGGCAGTCCTGCCCTTCCCATGAGTGCACCACACCTGCCTTGTGACATCATAGAAAGATTTGCTGCTCCTGTACAACTGGTTTGATGGCCAAAAAAGGAAGGGGGGAGGGAGGAGGAAAAGTCTCTCATGACAAAAATGTCACCACGGCTTTACTTCTTTCCATGAATTCAGCAACCAATTACCTTTTACACCCACCCACTCTTCACCCAGTTCATCCCGTGTACCATTCTTAATAAACAAAGATGTCAGTGTAAGCTTCCATGCAGCAGTGCTATGCCTTGGATTTTTATGTGCGAGAAGGGCTTTAATGAGGGAATATAAAGTTTCGACATACTCCGTGCAGGGTCAGATTTTCGTTCCCCTAACTGTTAAGTGAATTACTGCTTTTCTCCAGGATTCAGTTGTAATGCATTAGGCAAGTGGTGTAATTATTTTTTTCTTCCCCTCCTCAACAGCTGTGCCGCAAAGAAAGCATGTGATCACCACTCATTCAGAATCACACCATACGGAAAGACTCAGACATACAAAGAGCATGTAATGTAAACATTTTAAAATGCATACAATATAAATGCCTTTTAGCCATTTAGCTTGCAGAATAAGATGTTATGCTTTGTATGCCATCAGCACTAAACACATATAGTGAGTCAATGAGTTGCTAAATCATGGCATAATGATGCTTTTTAGGCTCTGATTCTTGTTTTAAAGAAACATGATTCCAATGAGCTGGTTAAAACTTTTTCTGATAAGCTGAAATGAAATTTTTGTTTGTCTGGCAAAGATACTTTAATAGGTAACCATGAGATTGAAAGGACCATCATATAAACAGGGTTTAATATTGCTACGGGGTGTCAGGGTCCTAATTTCAGGGTAAGAATTTGGCTTTGAGGAGTTATTTGGGGAGGGGAGTGTTCTAATGGACTGACTGTACTGCAAAGGGTCTTTGATTCTTATTGCTAAAAACAGGATAGCAAAAATTGTAGGCAAAATATGCTGGTCCTGATCCCCTGAAGTCGCTGGGAACTAAGGCAGCTCCACAGGATTTAGTTCATTATGTCTTCATCACGTTATTTCCGTTTTCAAAGTTTCAATGATCTTCAGTTAAACATCTGTGCCTTCAATTTAAAGGGGCACTAATGGAAATAAGGACAGCAAGAAATAATAGCCACTCCATGTGTGATTAACTCAGTTGCAAGGAGATCTGTTTTTGCTCATTCAGTGCTTGTTTATTTTGATCTTGCACTGAAAAACCAGCCAAAATACTTTACCTTAAGTGCCTCTAATGAGTAAATACATCCATTATTCTTAGGAGTTCATCTAGAAAGCCTACAGACAACAAGCCCATCTTTGCACATCTTTGGACATCAGTTAGGAAGCAGGAGTGACAATAATTCCAGCTGCTGCTTGTTGCTAATTACTTTTATTTCTGAACATTGGAAAAACATATTAATCATATCAGTATTTTACCCAACAGAGTAGCTATAAATGTGTATACTTTTGTAACTTTTCCTAATCCCGATTAATGCACTACATAGCAAGTTCAGTATCCCATGCTAACCTCCTTTTCTGCAATATGAGGCTAAAAGAGAATTAAGAATTTAAAGTATATTTTGTGCTTACCAGTTGCAAGAGAGGATTAAAAAAAATCTTAAAAACACTGGAATGCAACTGATTATCAATTGTTGGACTGCCATTTCACTGAGTACCTGCCACAATTTAAAATAATGGACCCTATTAGCACAGGGTGTACGTGAAAGGTAATATAAGGTCATCTTAATGTTATTACACTCAAAAGTCATTTTTCAAACACAGAAAACCTATTTAAAGCCTCCTCTAGGATCATCAGGTAAAGGAACTAAAGAAACTAGCTTCCATGTAGCTAGGCTTGCAGAAGCACTTGAAGGAAAGTGGTAATGGTATAAACTAAAACTGCCTCAGCTTTCAGCAAGCCAAATTTGGATGAAACCTACACATTTGCCAAAGTGTTTGGATTCGTGCATTCTACTCAAGTCTTGGCTTGACTTTCACATTTCTCAGTTACATATCATATCTCTATGTAAGGACACCAAATTCTCTCTTTGTATGTGCATATATGTGTATACTTTTCCCCTCTTGCTCTCTTTCTTTTTCCAGAGAGAATGGAATAAAGTAGAGAAAGGCAAAAAAAAGTGGGGGGGAGGGAGGGAGAAGAAGACATACTCCATCCACATTTCTCTGAAATTTCCAAGGTGACATCTGGCTTCAGGTACTTACTCCAACAGTTCACTCCCATTTTAGTACAAATACTAAACTTGCAGTTCTAACAGAACTGTGGAGTCCAACTTTACTCTTCCCACAAGCAAGAGTGCAGAGTGAGCAAAGCTGGAGTTAAAAAAAATATCCTCAGACCTATGGCTCCCAGACAGATGCACAGAGGGATGACTCACCTTCAGCATACTCCTGTAGCAGGCCCTCCTTAGGATGGAAAAACAGCCTTGAACTCAGGAGACCAGGTCCCATTCCTACCTCAGCCACAAATGTCAATGAATGTTACAAGTCTAAATACCTTTGAGGATCTGGGCCTTAATCCACAGACACCCTAACACAGATGGTGAGAGGAAAAAACATCCCATTCATGATTAAGAGATACTTATATACTACAGTGATGAGGGCCATAAAAGTAGACAGACAGGGCCCGGGTAGCATTGCCAGACCAGTAGCCATGCTACCATTGACAGCCAACCCAGCTATGCCTTGTGACTCCACTGAGCCAAATCAAAGAGTGCACAATGGCGATTAACACTGCCTTGGTCTGCATTAACTGTATATCTGTTTTTTTCTTTGAGATTTAGCCATAGTTTTGGAAGGGAAGGAACATGGAGTTATACTGGCACTTCTCCAGCTGCTTTGCCCCATGAGGCCCATGGCAGAGGTTAAAGATGGCTATAAAAAGGGAGAAGCATTCCATGGAGCCACTTCGTGTTTTTATGGCTGCACTGATGCTCTTCACACAGATGTCTTCCCTTCTGCAGTCTGAAGTTGTGGGAAAATATATAGGCCATAGTTATTCCTGTTAGGATTAAACTGAAATAAATCTCATTAGTATGGATCGCTAGTCTAAAGCATCTAAAAAGTCCAAACTCTTTTTAGTTAATAGTTTAACTCAGTCATGAATGTCAACAATTATCAGTGGAGTTCATTCTCAAATTACTAGCCATGCTAAAAGACTATGACCAAAATGACTGTAGAGATTCAGTTCCATCTCTTCAGTAGAAATAAACTTATGCTTCTTTTCCATTATTGTTAGAAACAGCCAGAAAATATAATATAAGAGGCTGATAATAGGAAGCTTGATTTTATTACATGTCAGTGTTTCTTACATACAGTGTTGTTGTAGCAGTATTGGTCCCAGGATATTAGAGAAACAGTTTAATTCATGTTGGATCTTGAAAGATTGAGGCTATCCAAAAGAAAGAATGGAGGATGTGCTTAAAACTGTTCTAGTTAGTAATCATCCTTAAGAAACACTGGAGAAACAAGGTGTTTGAGGTAATATATTTTATTGGGCCAAACTTTCACACTTACACAGGACTCTGAAGCTTGTCTCGCTTACCAACAAGAGGTGGTCCAATAAAAGATATTACCTCAAACACCTTGTTTCTCCAGTGTTTCTTACAGTGTTTCTTGTTTCCTCCAGTGTTCCATACAGATGGTTACTACCTAGAACACTTTCAAGTGCATTCCCCACACTTTCTTTTGTGTAGCCTCAATCCTTCAAGATCTAACTTCCACAGCAGATACAAGGCTCTGTGTATGTTTAGTATACAAAAGTTATGAAAGGCCTTCTGGGGTTTTCCAATATAAAATTTCTTCCTGGGCAGTTATTAAGTAAATCAGATGTTTATACATCTTCATCCATTTTGTCATGTGCAAAACATCTGTATCTTTATTTTGCTCTTATAAATCATTATTAAAAGAATTCATCAGGGCATTCACTGGATTTACCTGTAGAACATCACTTGCAGGTGGAGGAAGGTTTTTGCCTTGCTTTTACTATACATAATTTTGTACTACAACTGGACTACACTTCTTTCATGTTCTAGTGGGCTAGAATTTTTCACTCCCCCTTAGTCTAATGATTACAGCGGGTGAGTGGGCATCAGGACTACTGGATTCTGTTCTTGGATTTGCGAGCTTAGCTAAGGCCCTTATGACTTTGTGTCTCAGATTCTCCATCTGAAAGATGGCCAGTGCTTGGAATTTTCATGTTTTTCATATGGTTTTTAGATCATGTTGAAAAGCATTTTACAAAGGCAATTTATTTATAACATATTCCCGGTAGATATTTGAATTTATGTCGCCTTTATTTAAGCCTCTGCTCTAACTCTTGATGATGTCATGACCTATTTACAGTTTTAGGGGTTTGGCTGAGTTTTTTTGTTTGTTTTTCATAAATAGTTATAGGATACCCCTTTTCATTTTTATGGAGAAGAATAAAGATTTTTTCAGTGCTTTTAGATCTCAGAGGGTGTTTTTATTTGATATTCCTGAACCAGAATACCCTCCATCACAACTTTACTTACTTTTCTCCTTTCTGCCAATTACTGTTTATCTATTTTAGAAAGCAAATTCCACCTGTAGGAACTATCCTACACATAACAGGCTCAGACTCAACACTTAAAAGTTGACAGTATAAATCCAGCCTCTGCAACAAAGAAATCCTTGGCTGCTGGTATGATTGTCGATTAGGGTGCCAATTATATTCATTGTCAGGGTGATTTTTCAAAAACTGACTTTTGCCTACTAGAAACTGGACCAGACAATGAAACTGGAACATCAGATGTTAATCAATCTTCATTTCGATTACCTGGGTCACATTTCAGACATTAACCAGGCGGTGAAAGGCTGTAGATCCCTTACCAATCCCCTGAGCTATCCAGTTTTCCATGTGCCAATTACTCTTAATCTTCTAATCCTAAAATATTTTCTAATGCTCTTCTTTATCCACTTGCTTTGTGCAATACAGCATCAAGAACATTTCTGCAAACCCACACTTATGAAGTTCTTCAATTCTTGCAGGCCAGGACAGATTCTTGGCTTTAATGTTATTTCTATAAAACCACCCTACCAGTTCCTTAAGCTCTGATAGGGAGAACTACGTCTCACAACATGGGAAAATCTTTGGGGTATATCCACTCTTTGAATAATACACTGAATTGCTATTAATGCATGTGCAGTGAGAATAGAGCTGTATTAGCGATGCAAAGAGACAATGCAGTCTCCAAACTTTCTATGTTATTTGCATCTCTTAAGCAAGCAAGTACCTATGTGGGTCACAGTCATTTGAAATAAGCAGGCTCTTCTCAGGATTGATTCCATTCCCATTAAAGTCAATGGGAGATTTGGAACCAACTTTAAAAGGTAGTAAGACCAGGCCTTTTTTTTAAAAAAAAAAAACCAAAAAAGTCTGTGACAAAATTAAAATAGTTTTTAAGGACACCAGACCAGATTCTGTTAAAACAATGGGAACCCGGGACATGCAGAATCTCTTAGAATCAGGAACAACAATGCTTAACGCCAGAAGAAACACACCATGCCATTCTTCGTATCTTTAAAATATATTTCAAATTATGGGATAGATCTTTGACTGCTGCAAGTCAACATAGCCCCATTGACTTCAATGCAAGTACACTGATTTACACCAATGAAGGCTCTGTCCCCGTAATTTTAGGAAACTATTTTTTGTGCTTTATTTATTTATTTTGTCCTTTCAGCTTATATCTTGAAGTGGCTCCTTTATTCTTATTACTCCTACTTCCTCTCTTCATTAGCAGACTTGATACACCAGTGGAGATCACTAGCATAAAAACTAAGATACAAGCAATACATCCAAAAAGGAGAAAAGTTAACAGAGCGTGCCCAGACAACTGAAAATGGTACTGCAATTTATAGCACTTTTCTACGACTGTAACGTTAACCCTTGTTTGAACTAAAAATACTGATCTAAATATCTGGTCTACCAATGATGTAGTTTGTCCTCAAATGCTTTGATTGACAAAGATTGAGGGGATTATAAAGATATCAATTTAGACTGAATCTTACTTTGGGGCACAGTGCCTCAAGGTCTGGCAGTTCTGGAGTTTATAGCTATTTTTAGTTAAAAATAATCATTATGAGAGTTTATTATCTTAAGCACTATATATTTAGAAAACTCCCAGTAGATAGCCTAGTGAATGCAGAAATTCCATTTTAGTTAATCCGGGATATGTGTTTTGAAGATGCAAACATTCTGAACCAGGAGCACTCACATTGGTAGTCCAATAAACTTCAACAGGGGCCAACTGGTGTTGACTACGGGGTGAAGTTACCCACCCCGGGCTCCATTCTCCACCAATCAGCTATTTTCCCACATGGCTGCTGTGAGCTGTTTGACTGGCTCAGCCTGCTGCCTGCCGATTAGCTTGATCTACGCAGCTGTTCGACTATGCCTCCCTGCTCCGGCAGGGGCTGAGTCAGCTCCCCTGGAGGGGCTGGAGCCATTGTTCTGGCAGTCAGGACCAGGGCGGCTTCAGGTGCTAACTAGAAGGGTGGGCCACAGGGCCGTGTATCTAACAAACAAACAAAAAGCCTTAAGGATAGGGAGGGACAGGGTGTGTGACTGGTCAAGGAGCTTGTGTTCAGCCCCAGCTGCTGAGGTGCTCACTCACCTGCTGGGGTCACCCCTCCTGCAGTGCCTCCTCCCTCCTAGCTGGCTATTGCATCTATTCTGTGTGGGAAGTGACCTCGATCGCATGTCTGCAGCAGCTCCCTCTCCCAGCCAGGCTATAAGTCCAATTCCAAGTCTCCAACCCCAAGTAGCAGGTTAGTCCCGACACCCTCCTGGGAGAGCCAGAGAGAATGGGTGGATGCAATGGTGGCCCCAGCTGGCCAGGAGCCCGGGCAGAAGCTGAGCAGGCAGGTGGGGGCAAAAGCTCCACTGCTGCCGGGTGGCTGGGGGAGCCATGCGAGGAGTGAGGGGGAGGACACCGCCAGACCCGACCCCTGAGCCCCTGGCAAAATTCAAGCGGGTGGGGACAAAAAAGGCAAGCCCCACCACTGCCAGCTGGCTGGAGAAGCCATGTGGGGGGAGGAACCTGACCCGTCTCCTCTGGCGCCGGAGTGGGGGTGGGACCTCGGAGGTGGTCGGAGTGGGGACAGGGCCTCAGGGCTGGGACAGGGTAGGGCACCTCCCCGGAAAACCAAAAGTCAGGACCTGTTAGATAACTGTATCAGCAGGAAACACTGTTTTTTAATCTTAGCCTATGTCAATGTTACCAAGTACTTATTTATATGCACAAGTACAATATTTTGTACTCAAGAAAATAACTAATATATCACTTGTTCTTTCATGGTGATGAACTTGATGAACTGTGGCTAACCCATGTGGGACCATCCATGATGTTTTGAAAACCTACTGTCATGACCGTTGGAGACTAAATACAGAGGAAATTAGGGTGGCCACATAATATGCACCATAAGTAGACATTCCAGACTGCTCCACTTGATCCTACTGTTCATTTGGACTCCTCTTAGACTTATCCTCATGCTCATGGAATCAATCAAATTACTGGGATGCAATAGGAGATATGGGGTGCCAGCCAAACCTGGACAAAACAAATTGTAACAGAGGCCTCTAGGGAAAAAAGAATAAGGCCACTGGCTTCCATGGCCACTATGGAGAACAGTGGAATCATAAAAGTCAACCCCTGTTGTGTCCTGGACATATCCTTGAGGTATACAGCACACCCAGCTCCAATTAAAGCACCTTTCACTGTCAGGCTCTTCAGCTGTCAGAGAAATACCCCAAACATTTGTGGTCAGACCTCTGGCACTTGTACAAAGTGCCATTTGAATCAACAGGTTTCCACTCGGGTACTGGGACCATCTGCACAGAACTCATTGCAGTATCAGGCCAAAAGTGACTATTTACAGTTCTAACCTATGTGCAATAATCTTTCAAACAAGAGAAACAAAAAGTATCAGTCTTGGCCATTCATGGGAAACTCGATCAGTGCAACTGATACCATAAGGCTACCAAGATGTATATTAGCAACACAGGAAACCACAAAGGGAAAAAACCAAAGAAGCTAATGAGCTGCACAAACAACTCTTATCCAGCTGGAAATTAAGATTCACAGTCAACAATTAAATATCAGAATTGGGGGGCTATCCAAAGGCAATAACATAGAGGAGTTTGTACAGGATGTGCTCCAGGAAACAGCATATCAGGACACACTCATACAGAGCAGTGCTTAAATGAACAAGTACCTTAAGCCACTTCCATATTTAGGGCCTGGTTTTGGAATAACCAGGGTAAATGGCAATAAACCCAATAGAATCAAATTTAAATCAGTTTCTCTAAACACAAGAGAATGTTAAAATCTAGTTAAATGAAAGTTTTCATTAATCGATGTCAACAATCAACATAAAATTAGTGACTTTACAGGTAACCCACCTAATGAGCAAGATGAACTTGAAAAGGTGTCAGTTAAAAGCAATGTATTCCCACTCATCATTCACATCCACAAAAATGCAGGTGCTTTAGTCGTTATTGTTTACTCTTTAAATGCTAATAGCAAATAGCAGAATCAGAAGGCAGATTCCTCTTGAAAGTAGACTATATATTACTAATACAAGTGTGCTGACTGTAGTTATGTATGCCTCCAGTATAGATTCTGAACACATCTGTAAAGATTCCTTTGTGAAAACTGCCAAAGCTACTAGTGGAAGCCATAATGATCAGGAGGTATGTACATTTATATCCCCACAGACTGATCAAACCCTCTTGCTACACAGCTCCCCATCTCATCAGACTATTAATGACATATTTAAGAGTGGAGGATGAACAGCAGAGACTATTAATAATAGAACTACTGGTTCCTACTGGACTGAATCCTACTTATACCAATACTGATTTATAACCCTAATCAGACTACACACCTGTAATGTCAGAAATAGGTCTGCTCCCAGCCTCTGATTAGTCTGTGGGATGGTCACACAACAAAACGCTTCTTCTGGATGCATCAGATAATAATTAGGGAACGCTTTCAACAATTTCTTATGAACCAATGATTTTTCCGAATCTTGCTCCCTCAGTTTATGCGACACAGCCAGAGCTGTGTTTAGTGGTAACATCCACATGGAAAAAAAACTAAACAGACTGGATAAATTCCACGCATGTTTGCAGAGCTATGAAACAAGCATAAAATGGCTACCAGGAGAAAGTTACGAGTGGAGATTAACACAAGTAGAAGAGGAATTCTTGAGATGGAAGTCAGCAAAACTGAGCACTCCATTTATCTCATGAGAAGATATCACTCTGAAAACAGCATAAAGCTGATACGGCACTTCTTTAGCAAAACAGCAATGTGTTAACAAATGGTTTCTAAAATCCATACTGGATTAACCTCCCAGAAACTGCGCATCAAAATGGACCAAATCCTATAAAACTAGATGTATCTCAATACAATAAAGAAAAAGGGGAGGGAGACAAAGCACGTAACAATTGCTTCCCCAAATTGCATCTTGTCTCTAAAGACGACAGAGACATCTTCCCCTTAATTAAATATTCCAGATTATTCAAAGCCTACACAGAAGTAAGACAATCATGCTCCCTGGTCTGAATTATGTACAGCTATACTTCTCAAAATAACTGTTTTACAAAAAGTAATAAAGGAGTTTGTGTACCTGGACTTGAAGCCATGTGTGCATCTGTATTTTTGGGATGAAAGTAAGATAATATAAATATATTTTTAAAAGGCTGCATAGAGACAAATATTGCTTGTGTAGTGTGTTTCAAAACAGATTTAATTTTTTCCCCAAAAAAGCCCTTGCAAATGGACCTAGTCTCTATCAGTCTAAAAATTGCTACTGGGTTTTTTCTCTATTTTCTTTCCTTTTTCTCTTGGGGGGGGAGGGAGGGAGTTGTTTGGTGATTGGTTTTGTTGCTGTTTATTGTTTTTGTTTTTCTAAACAGGGTTTATATACACAGAATCCAAGAGTCAATAGCAACTTCCATTTGTGCAAACTTTCAGATAGCACAAACCCTGACTAACCACCATGTGCCACATTAAAGATGTGAGGCTGAGCTAATGACCACCCTAGCTTCTGATCTCATCTTCCTTGTCTAAAACATCACAAATCTCTAACTAACCCCATCTTAACAACAACAAAAACCAGTTTGTTAAGTGCAGCCGCATCAATAAATCAGCTAGCATTGCAAGTTAATTCTGATAACAAAGGGATTTGGGGTTTTTTCTTCAGGCCATACCAGAATTTTAATAAGATTGTTTGGATGAACTACTACTATTCGTATGCAGTTCCTCTTCTTAGAATGTAGGAGTATTTGACTGACAACCAGTTTCCAATAAAACTGCATTAAAACTCTAATTAATACAATTCCATACTCTTGTATTAGATAGACTCCGACAGTCTCCCAAGTCCTTGTGAAACAGACATGGTAGCAACACAAACTTTGGGTACAGGGGAATTTCAGATGTCCTTTTACTATGTTTATAAATGTAGCAAAGTTTTTCAGTATTTATTGTGAAGCATGATAATATTAATCAGTTACTTATCTTCCAACATGTTCTGCATCAACATCTGGTGTATGTGCAAGTGATGAAGTATAGTATTTGGCACAAAGGCTTATTCAATCTTCTCTTCCCATATTGGGCACAGAAAAGTAGCACTCTTTAAAAAATTAAGTTTCCAGATCCAATTGTTTCTTTAAAACTAAGACCATTGTATAGGCTGTCTGTTCCATTTTAGAACACGTTTCTAGTCTGAGAAAAGACTGATCTTAACTAGATTATCTATGTGCTGTTTCCTACCCTTTTTGTCTTTCCTGCAGTATCTTACTGCCAGGGCTTACTAGACAAGTATAGTCTAGGTTCAGCTGTTTTATTTCTATTTCTATCAGTTCAAACTGAGATAGCTCACACATCTGTTTTATTTCTGAAAACACTGCATAGGAAAAGTGTCCAGCTCATTCTAATCAAGCATAAACTTTCCTATAAATAACCAAGGACCTAACGAAATAATTGTTTGGGGAAAATGAAACTGTTTAGAAACTCAAATTCCTCTGTGTTGTATGCCTTAGCTGTCCCTGTGTGAACGTATTCCTGACAGCATGGATCAGTTGCTCTAAGATGCTGTCCCCAGAGTCAGCAAACTGAAACTATAGCAGAAAATCCAGGTATTATCATCATATTACGTGCTAATTATAAACCATCATTACACGTTCTGACATTATTCACTTCTATCCTCTTTCATCTAAATCACGTATTTGCTTTTTAATCACAGTTTGACAGGAGAAAGCGTCAGACACAAGACAGTGAAGTGATCTTTTAATAAGACAGCAGCTCAAAGATTGTAGCTTTTATGCATAATAACGATCTTGATTTGATCTGCTGTTCCATAAAAAGATTTTGTAGAATTTCACAAAGTGAGCGAAAAAAAGTTAAGTAGCTTAAAAACTAAAAGTGCTTGAGCAGAGGTCCTGTTTCTAAGTACTCCTTAAGGTGAAATGTTTGATCTGAATTGCCTCTTTGTAATGGCAGTACTCTCTGCAGGTGTGACTAAATATTTCCACTACCTGCATTTCTCTCTCTCTCTCTCTCTCTCTCTCGCTCTTCTCTTTAATGTTTCTTGGAATTTTGTCTGGTAATTAGTACCAGGTCAGTGCATTATGTCTGCTGCAAACATGCTCTTGAAATTGGATTGACATTTGAACTCATTTTACTTGTGATCTTGGTTACTAACTGATCCAAATGATTTTTATTCCAAAGTGAATCTGTAGGTCAAAGAGTTCAGAGGCCTTCTAGTACTTATCACAGATAATTCATAATGGGGGTAAAAATAAAATTAAAAAAAAAATCAGTAAAATGTAGGTTATTTTAAAGATTATTGGTTTTTACACTAAGGAAATGTTAGCCTTTAATTTCTCTATCTAGGTTCAAATAACTAACATAGGCGACACCAGGAGACAATCTTTTAAATTCATTCTTTACGGTAAGAATATGCAATTTTTATCCTAGTATTGGACAATGAGGTAACATCACTGCTAAAAATTAGATCAAAAAATTATTGGCCAAGGCAACAGCCCAACCTTTCTATTCATATGAATTTGGACTGCAGAGTAAATATTATTAGTGACTGTTACTTTTACAGCCCAGTCTTGGTTTCCCATTGTATGGAAATATAACCCTGTTGCTCTAGTGCTAGATCATGTCAGTGTCCCCAGCACTCACACTTTCTGTTCTCTAACACTGCAAGGTCAATAAGCAAAAACTTGACTCCCAGCAGCCAACAGTCACAGATCTGTACTCCATTTTAATTTGCAGCTACATTCTAGTGTTCTTCTGATTATTTTAAACCGTTATTTTCTGTTTTCTTTTCTCTCTCTGGTATAGAAATGCCTTTTGACCTGACTACCCTAAGCTGCCTTTTTGCTGATTAAGATCTTTTACTATTCATTATCACAAAGACTAAATTACATACAAGAAAGCCTGTGACTGAAAAGCCAATTATTACTCAACCAAGACTTACAGTGAACCTCCAGAAATTCTGACTTAATGGTTCCTGTCCCCTCATTGGGGAAACAATTTTGGTAATTTATAGCAATCAATGGGTAAGTAAAACACAGAATAAAATAAGCCTGAATGGATCTAAGCATTCCTGTGGCTTAAGCAGGCTACATGAGATACTTAAATTACGCTGGTTTACGATGAAGTAGAATTGCTTTATAATCACCCTGGGATGCTAATCCCATTCCCCATTTCTTTCTTTGTAAGAAGCATGTGTAGGAGGAGGTGGCATTGGGTCATGGAAAATACAAACCTGCACATCATAAGTCCCATTTAGTAAGACAGGTCTTTGGGAATTGATGTCCTGCAGCACTCCTGAAAGCACAGTGCGGTTGACTTTCTGAAAGTCTTTGGAGTGGCTGAACTGCACCATGTTGTGGAGAGCCAAAATTTTAGTGTCGAGCTCTGCATCCTGCCTGGTGCGGTTGTGCAGTCCTAGGTGGTACTTGCGGAAGTGTTTGATGAGATCTGTGGGGTCATTCCCATAGTAACCATAACCACAGATGTTGCATTTGAAGTCCTGAAGCTCTGGAGACAGAGGCGCCGTATCTGGGTGATCATTTCCTGACAAATCTGCTTTTGATTTGATCAGCCTTAAACCCCCATCTGAAGGCACTTGTGGGATTTTTGAGGCCACGGGGACCGGACTTGAGCCTGGGCCATCAGTTTGACCGCTTTGCACTTGCACTGTTTCATCTGTAGCTTTTGGCGACATCTGATGCTCTTTGTTTGTCTCCACTGGATCTCCTGCTGAGGTGAAGACCACATCTTGGGTGTCATGTGCATCTGATCTTAGAGGAGACTTCAAGGGCTCACAGATTCCCCCAACAGCTGAAGATGAGAAAGCCAGCATATTTCTGTCTGTCACCTCATCATGAGAAAAGGATGGAACATTTCCTCCCTTATTGTGGCTTTCATAATTGAAGCCAGCCTTTTCACTCAGCACTGAGCTTTTTAAGTCTTTTTTAATGCTGGAAGATGGTTCTCGGACATGCAGGCAAAGATCCTCCTTGTTATTTAGCTCTGCAGCATCACCCTGGTCAGTGTTTTCTTGCATCTGATCTGCAGAAAATTCTTTTTTCCTTCCAGACTCTTCGCTTTCAGTACCTGTAGACTCAAGGGTCTGTACCTCACCTTCACTAGCAATGTTTCTTAGAGGGGGGTTCTTTTTCCGGACCATATCTGCCAAAAAAGAGAGACAAAAATTATGGAATTATTTGAAATAGACAGTAGATTTTTTTCAGCATTCTAAAATATATAGATACATAAAACCTGAAGAAACAGTTGTCGGACAGATTTTCCCCTCTATGTAGCAAAATGGAATTGAACATACAAAAAAAATTGGTCACATTCTGAGTGAATTCAATTTTAAAAATCCCTTTAAAAACCTGTGAATACCTAAATTCCATCAGAGTAAGTGAATTACAGGTTTCATTACCTTTGCTGAAAATAGTGGTCAGTTAAAGACAGCAGTAATTTTAAAGAATTCTTTATTGAAAATCATTTTTGTATACTGAGAGGGAAAAATAGCCTTTCTGTTCTAATGTTAATACATTACACAACCAGAAAAAGTTAGTTCAGTAGAAATATGTTTACCACACATAGCCAGGAGTACTTGAACAGGTTATTATAAAAGTACCAGATTTAGGTGAGCAGATTACTTTGAGGTTTGAGGAAAGTTATCTTTCCTAAACAGATATCTGCTTCTTCTTAGCAAAAGCTCCCTCTCTCTTCCCTGTAAACTGCAACCTAGATTAAAGTGAAATTCTAGACTCCAGTCCTGAAAACTATTACTCATGCAAGTAGTCCTATGTGCCGTATAAGTAGAGCCAGACTTCAGTAGGAGAACGAATGTGGGTCAAATTTTACAGGACTGGATCCATACATTTTACTTCAGTTTTGCTTGAATATAGGTCTGTCCAGGAAACCCTGAAGCTGAAGAGGAACAACCATTTGAATGTTTTTCAGTATGTCTGCTGAACCCTAACTTTAGGCATTACCAATACTACCAAGAAGGAAGGCACACCACCCAGGTCCATATATGCAAACTCAGACCAGACAGTGATCAGGACCAGACAAAGGAAGAGGCCAGCATTGATGACTAATTGAAAAGAGCATGGTCTGAAAGAACGGTGAACTTGATATATAGGTAGGGTGCCTAACTGCAGACGGACTACATATGCAATTGACTGATTACCCTTGAATAATTTTTTTTAAAGATGATACCTTCTTGCACTGTTCATTTCTAGGCTCTGAATTAGGATGCTCATTGGCAGCTTCTTTGATCAGTCTGTGCTCACACGCTGACTATGGGTAGAAGACAGATGTTCTACAGTATTTCTATGGTCTTATTTGTGCCAGTGCTGCACACAATGTGGTTGTTTTTTCCCCTGCCAAAAATAGTGTGTGGTCTAGTGGCAGCAGACTGCACTAACATACGTAAGATCCAAGTCTGAGACTCAAACTCGATCATCAGCTCCCAGGCCAGCAGTGATTATGAGGGCTACATTACATTGTTCTTTAAGCAGAGGACCACCTGGCAATTTTGGGAGTGGGGCTGCTGTTCTTCAAATAGCGCTATATGCAGACCTTCTAGAGTAGATGATGATCTTCTCAAAACAATACCTTGAGAAGTGGGACTGGGTACAGAGGGTAAAATAAAGGAATCAGTATCTGTACTTCCTCCTATCTTTATCTGCTCCACATGAAAGGGCAATGTGTGCTACATTGATAAAAACAGACAACTTCTTCTGGAAAGTGTCCCTCTTGTGTCTAGGGCTCTGGTGTCTTTGCGGTTGAGCTGATCCACATGCAACATTGTCTGCAACTAAACTGCATTCACATGCAGTGCTAACTCATATTACGTACATTCTGACATTCCGTGCGGTCTTCGTTGGTTTCTTAACACACCAGTGCAATCCCTTATTGTACTAAGCAAACATGCCCGTGAACTGAATGCCTTCTCCTCTTTCAACTAGATCTCAATTGACAATGCACACATGTGCTGGAAAAAAATAAATAAATAATACCTGAACAATTAAGTCAGTCACTAGTCAGGACTGTAACAACAGAAAGATTTCCTGATGCAGCGAGGGCACGTTAAGCAATATAGTCCCAACCCAAGAAAGCACGTGAGCTTGTGCACAACTTGAAGCACCATGGTAGTGCCATTGACTAATGGTATTATTGTTTCTCTATGGGACTACTCACATGTTCCTGGTTACACATATGCTCGCATGATTTGCAGGATCAGGGTCTATATTAGGTGTCTTTTTAAATCCATGTTTGCTTGGCCCCTGCTTACACAGTATGAACAATTTGTAAAATAATCAGAGTTCCACTCAAACTGACGGGCAGAGAAAAAAGTAACATCAACTGTGTTCAGTAAGAAGGACTCATAGGCTGAATAAGAGAACATCATGGTGTTTTCATAGGTCAAAATTAAACAGGGCTGCATTTATGTTTTTAATGTTTTTGTAACTGGTTCTTTGGGTAGATAAGGAGAGTTTGTAGACTCGTTATCTTCATGTAACTGGAGGGAGACAGAATTAAAGACATTATAAAAAAATCCCCACCCATGCAAGCACACCAAGAAAATTTGGGTGGCATGCAGCCCTATTAGATAGGACTCCAGATACAGATGTCCTGTGTTCAGTCTCAATCTCCATGGCTGTGGGCCATGTGTATATGTCGGCAACACTAAATACTTCTGCTTAATGGAGTTTTCCATGCTGTATTTTACAGTCACAAAACAAAAAAAAAAGAAATATGAAAATTTTCATACATAGAAATTGTTCTCAAACTGTATGGATTCTTTTCTTTTTTAAATATTCTGTGGTTTATTTGGTTGGTATCTATTCTAGAGAACTCTTAGAAAAGATATGATACTTTTTTGTTGTTGCTGGAATTCCATCATGACCATTTTTCAGAAAGACATATTATGTAAATAAAAGCACATTTGCAGTACTTCTAAATCAAGGAAACCATCCACTCGCAAGTCATAAGTTAGATACAGGAAGAATATAGCCACTCAAATTATTATCTCTAAGACAAATAACAGATTACACAATGTTTTATTGTGTGCCAAGAACTTTTTCGGTTAACATTTTCATTTGAAAAAATGAATCACATACTTGTAAAATCATACCCAGCATTGACTTCATAAGGCATGTGGCTTTAGAGTGCTTTTTACAATTATTAATTCTATTAGTCAACTAGCAGGAGGGCTAATGCAATTGTCTTAGAAGATGCACGGAAGACACAGAAGACATTTTGAGAGCTGATCTGTACATCTGCAAAACAAAACAAACAAAGATTTTCCTTCCTAAATTATGCATTCACAATGTTGCTGTTATTTAAAAACATTATTATGTCTATTTTATATTCACATGCATCCATCATTGGGCACTACACCAAAAATGGCAGCAAGCTATTCTGCTATTCTGTACTTCAGTCAAGCCCCCGAAATACAACCTCTCTCTCACACACACACACACACACGCATGCATGCATGCACGTGCGTTCGCAGAGGTTGTGCTATCACATTAAATTGCCTCAGATGTCAGGTTCACACAAGAATGTAAAATAGAAGTTGAAGTTGAAAACTAGATGGAAACTAGATGAGTCATGTTGTGACATGTTTTAGCAAAAAAACACTCTAGAAATGTAAACATATTAACATATATTCCATATTACTGGGAACTGGATGGCTTAAAGGGACTGGTAATAGGATGCCAGCTCAACAGTTCAAATGCAGCCGAGGTTGGCAGAGACTGACAGTCATCATCTATTGGCTATCTGGTGTTCTACACTAAAATAAATTTGGTGGTATTCATTTAGTTGCTAGTGGGCAAGTGTCCACATGACAAAAATATTGTCACAATAAAAGTTTATTGCTGAATGTGCACTGAGACTGGACTACCTTCTCATCACTGGAGATGGTAATCTTTTCACAACAAAGGAAAGACTTAAAGCCTGATTTGAAGCCCTCTGAAATTAAGGAAAAGACTGGCTTCAGCAGGCTTTGGTTCGGGCCTTTGCAAAACGTACTGTGCAGAACTGGTCTTTGGGTTCTACAAGCCTGTGTGCGTCCCCTCCACATATCCTATTTTCATTGTGGGGGATAGCCTTGAAAATATAAATTGATGTAAAGTGATCAACTAGGTTCAAAGTTGGTCATAGTGATTTTTTCCTGAAGGTGATGAGTTTCATAGGTTAGGGGTCTATTACAGGAGTGGTTGGCTGAGGTTCTATGGCCTGCATTGTGCAGGAGGTCAGACTAGATGATCATAATGGTCCCTCTGACCTTAGAGTGTATGAGTCGTCTCTAGGTACTTATATGTCCCTTTACCCATCACAATACCATCTGAGTCCCTCACAAGTGCTTCTATTTCTAACCACAGAAATAGTTATTCATGGTTACCTTACAACCAGCCAGGATTGGTCTGTTTGACTCCTGTAACCCAAAGCCACGGACAAACACGTTTGATGGTTCCCCAGACCAGTTCATCATGGTGGGGTGGGAGCTGTGCGAACTGGGCTGCTGCCAAAACACTAGCTGTCCCAAGTTCTTTCCCAACCATCATCCAGCAGAGGAGCTAACTAGCTCCCCTGCTAATCAACCACTGTGTCCTCTGATCACAAACAGGGTAGCTCAGTGGTGGGAGAGGCTTCATGGTCTAGCCAAGTAAGCAGAGACTGAAAGCAAGGGATGTCTGCATTGTAATCCCTGCTACTACACTGACTCCCCTGACTCCTCTCTGTGGCTTTATTCAAATCACTTAGACTCTGTGCTGCAGTATCCCCATTTGTAAAAAACAGAGACAAAACTTACCTGCCTCACAGGAGTGTTGTGATGACTGTTAAGTTAATGGTTGAGAGGCACCTTTATATAAGCTCTTAAATTTATCAGAATACGTACAAAATACTCCAGTAGCTGGTAGCCTGTTAATTTACAGAAAGGTCCCTTAAAAAAGCTTGTCTAAATATTTGGGATGTATGGTCTGCAGACAAGCTGCAGGACTTCCCTTGCTCTTGCTCCTGGCATGAATACCCTCCTCCCACCAAAGATCTTTAAATATAAAATGAGTTAGATAAATGTGGGAGCGTCCCAAAGATCATCTCACTGACATACTCAAAACTCTAAGGCTGTTATTCAGCATAGTGATGTGACCACAGGGGACAAGAAAAGTTGGTTTTGTTTGCATTTTTTTTTTTTTGGGGGGGGGGGGAGGTATGAGGAGGGGGTGGGAAGGGGAGGAGAGAAAGGAAATTGTTTTTCAGGCCGAGCTAGAAATGTTAAAACTGACTCAGGAAGTATGCACTGTCTATTGTCTGGACCATAACTGTTATATGGAAAACATATACTCCATCAACCTTTACCAGCTAGAGATTTCACAAATTCAATTTAAGAACTTACAGAGATCAGAATATGCCAGATACAAATCATCTTAGTGCAGTTGACGGACTCATGGTTACATTGCCGCAAAAAATGGACTGCTCCCCTATCCACCTAAAACCTGTTTCCTGTTTAGCTGAATATTTTTATGTCAGTATGGGTAAATGTATAGATTTATAGATTCCAAGGTCAGAAGGGACCATTGTGATCATCTAAGTCTGACCTTTTGTATAACACAGACCACAGACCTTCCCCCAAAATAATCCCTAGAGCATATCTTTCAGAAAGACATCCAATCTTGATTTTAAAATTGCCAGTGATGAAGAATTCACCACAACCCTTGGTATATTGTTCCTTTGGTTAATTACCCTCACTGTTAAACATTTACATCTCATTTCCAGCCTGAAATCATCAAGCTTCAACTTCCAGACATTGGATCATATTATACCTTTCTCTGCTAGACTGAAGAACACATCATCAAATATTTGTTCCCCATAAATGGGACGGCATAGTATTTAACAGGGTAGCTATTTGTCAGGGCATTCAAAGCAGACAGTAGGCTCACCGAATCTATCTCTGATATACACTTTAGGTATGTGATTATTATAAAGGCACTAAACTTCAGGCTAGATTTTATTCATGTGTTTTCTTATAATAAACAATAACAGATTTGGAAAGATGTGCTAACTTTGTGACACACCAATGACAAGTACGGTATTTGGGGTACAGATAGACAAGTAGAAGACCTATGGATGGGACCTATGATCATTGTGACTTTCAGCTACACCAGTATGTCTGAGAAATCCAAAATGAAATAGAAAATTATACTGACATTTAACTGCATGCACTAGGATCTCTGTATCAAGGAACAGTGGAAATTATGCTTTTCAACCACATGTATCATATACACACATGCACACACATATATAAATTACACACATACACACAGAGCTAAAACATCAGACATGTTGCCAGAACAATGCAGCAAAAGTCATTAAACTCTCAATGTCTCAGCTTAATATATGCCTAATACTTACCTACTTCACATAAGTGTTGTCAGGCTTAATTAATTAATAACCGTAAAGCTCTCTGTGAGCCTCTACTGAAAGCAGCTATATAGTGCAAGTATTAGTTCAAATCATTAGGACCACACAAAGAAAAGACCTGTCGAATTCCAACCTATACTGTCCTCTAGGCTTGGAAGTGATCTTATTATTAAAAGGAGACAGTCAGACTAATTTTCATAATTTCTTAATTTTTTTCCCCCTCACAGTTCTGATAACACCTTGATAGCTAGAAAATGAATCTCATCTTTTCAATAATGCACACTCATACTGGTTTATAGTGTAGGTTGAATAAGAGAGTAGGGCTTTTGGAACCAGTTTGACAATCTCTTGTAAGACAAAGAAAAACAACACATATTTTGATGTCTTTCCACCCTCCACCCCACCATGAAACTTGAACATCTACTCTACATATCTACAGGATACTCACATTCACCACTGCAATGACATTGGAAAATGTTATTGAGATTCTCTTTTTCTCTCCCTCACCCTCTGGAGGAGTTGGGATGAGGGAGATTATTGCACACAAAGATTCTACAAACACTGTAGGCTGGGCTTTATTTAAAACACACACACCAACTTAGATGTCTTGTTAAAGGTGTTTGTTCTGCCCAACTATATAAGTCCTAAATGGGCTGAAGCCTTCTTACCTAACTGGTCATTTCTCTCCCTTGTCCTCTTCATCGTGTTGTAATTATGATCAATAGGCATTCCTAGGCTGGAAATCCTTAGTCAAAAGAAAGGGAGTTTCCAGCAGGGTGCTCCCCATGAGGACCCCTCAACTTTAGAATTCACTTTTGACCCAGTCCATATTCAATAACCCAAACTGGCAGCAATTATGATCAGAAGCTCAACAAAAGTATGACTGGAAGATTAACAAAAGAGTGCCTATCTTTTATATATTTGTAATCCAAACACAAAAATAACTTCAGTATTTATCCTTCAGTAGATACTCTGGGTCAAATTCTGCCCTGCAGTGACTTCTATAGAATTACGCAAGTGTAAATCAAGGAACAATTTGTTCAATATTTATACGAAGTGGAGTTTATGCTAGTACAAATAGCAAATGGGAAGTCTGAGCTACTGGGTTGTCTAAAGCCCCTATCTTTGCAACTTCCTTAAAGCATTCTGCCACTTTAACTGCCCCTTAGACACTCTCACTTAACAGTTGAAAGGGAATTGTTTAAAGAATGCAAGTCTCCTTGGACTTGTCTTCACTTAAAAGGCTGTAGTGGCACTGCAGTAGCACTTCAGTGAAGATGCTACCTACACTGATGGGAGGACTTCTCCCAGGTGTGTAAGTAATCCACCTACTCAAGAGGCAGTAGCTATATGAACAGCAGAAGCTCTCCCATCTACATAGCACGGTCTACAGTGGGAGTTAAGTCACTATAAATGCATCAGTCAGGTATGTGGATTTTCCACCATGAAAGACAAAAGTATGGCAAGGCAAGCGATGGCCCTAGCAAAGTGCACCCAAAGATGACTTTTAATTTATTAGGGACTGATCCTACAAACCTGAAATAACATGACCAGTCCTTCATATGTGTAACTGCTTTGAGTAATTTAGAGCTCCTCACATGAATAAAGATCTGCAGGATCAAACAATTATTTTGTAAAAGCTTTTCAGTTCCATGGTTTACAGAGACTCACTGTCTTGATCCTCTATATTATGTATGTACCACTTAAATTGTGATTGCATAATCAAGCTAGAAAATTCTAGACTGCCTACAAATATATTCCTTATAGGTCTTGATGGCACAAAGCTGGATTTCACCCCCTTTTTCAGACTCTCCAGTATAATCACTGAACATCAATTAGCTTCTTCACAAAATGTTTCAAACTTTGTTTAAAAAAAGAATAAAGTTACATGCTATTCCGTCTTGTTCATTCCCATTTAAATTTGCTCTCCCTGCATTGATCATTCTTGATTCCTGAAAGGTATGTCTTTGACATCTTAAATCCTGTTGAGATAGAAAGTGTCATCACCTTCAAACAACTCTCATCAAATAAATCTCTTATTAATTCGCATCAAATTAATCCAGAACAATCTTTTCTATTAGCATATGCTTCAGAGCACGGAATACATTAATAGTCCTCTAGCCACGGGAATACATCTACGTTTTTCTATTAAATAAAGTAGACACTATTTAGCGTGCCCATTTCAGAGAGTTTAGGAGTGCAGTTTCAAAACATATTGCTCAAGACTTTGACTGAAAGCTTACTCACTACATTTAAAATTTATCCAGCATAATCCTACAATCATTTTCAGGTAAAATTCCCACTGACATCAAAAGGAGATTGGCTTGGATAGGGGATGTACAATTGAAACGTTTGGTATATCCCAGCTAAATTTACAGTAACAAAACTATTACTTTTGTTAAGGGTTCCTAACAAATCTGCTTTATTGTCTTGTATATATTTTGTTTTTAACAATTAAAAGTTGTTTTTTTTTAAAACAAGTACTGTTAATTTATCTAGGATGGACATGTCTACAAGCAAACAAGTTAGCCCTTTCCTATAGTTCAGTTTTGCACTGTCTTCCAACCAAGGATCTTCAAGTACTTTACAAAAAATGGTTACTAATGTTCCATAACTGTTGATTTTCTAGATGTGTTGCTCATGTCCATTTCATGTTAGGTATGTGCATGCCCTCATGCACAGCTGTCGGAGATTTTTTTTGCCTTAGTTGCATCCATTGGGCCAGCTCTGGTGCCCTCTGGAAACCCAAGCTCATGCAGTGTTATACGAGGTGCCACCAGCCTTACGCCTCCTCAGTTCCTTCTTGCCGTCAACTCTGATGGCAGGGACGGAGGGCGGGGCATGGAATGGACATGAGCAACACATCTGGAAGAACAACTGTTACAGAAGATTAGTAACCATTTTTTCTTCTTTGAGTCCTTGCTCATGTGAACTCCATGTTAAGTGATTCACAAGCAGTATCCCTGGAGTTGGGCTCAGAGTTCATGGATATGTCACTTGCATTACTGCTCTATCGAAGCTGGCGTCGTCCCGGGCCTGCTGGGTGATGGAGTAATGGGACGCGAAAGTATGAACCGAAGACCATGTAGCAGCTCTGTAGGTGTCTTGGACTAGCACCTGCACCAGGAAGGCTGCAGATAAGGTTTGCGCCTTAGTTGAATGAGTTGTTACAATTGCTGGTGGAGGCACTTTTGCTTGTTTATAACAGAACTTGATGTAGGCAGTTATCCAGGAGGAGCTCCTCTGGGAGGAGACCGGCAGACCTTTCATCATTGCTGCCACTGCGACAAAAAGCTGCGTCGACCTTTGGAAGGGTTTAGTCCTTTCAGTGTAGAAAGACAAGGCCCATCTAACATCTAGCAACCTACGCTCCTCACTGGATCTGTACCGTTTGGGGAAGAATACAGTCAGGAATATATCCTGGTTATTGTGGAACTGTGACACCACCTTTGGTAAGAAGCCTGGGTGGGGTCGCAGCTGGACTTTATCTTTATAAAACACTGTGTAAGGTGGTTCCAAGGTGAGAGCTCTGATTTGGAAACCCTTCGTGTTGAGGGGATCACCACCGGGAAGGAAATCTTCCAAGAGAGAAGTAGTAGAACACAGACACTAATGGATTGAAGGGGGGGAGGACGCGTGAGCCTTGAAAGGACTAGATTCAGGTCCCAGTGAGAAATAGGATCTCTGACTTGTGGGTAAATTCTCTCCAGGCCTTTCAAGAACCTGGTCATCATGTCATGGGAGAAAACTGATCTCCCCTGGGTCGGAGGATGGAAGGCCGAAATAGCTGCCAGGTGAACCTTAATGAACCTTGATGAAAGATGCTTTGATGCTTGAGATGTAACAGGTAGTCCACTATGAAGTGTATTGAGGTTTGGTAAGGAGAATGGTTCCAGTCTGAGGCCCAACAGGAAAACCTCTTCCATTTGGCCAAGTATGTTGCTTGGGTAGAAGGCTTTCTGCTGCCCATGAGAACCTGCTGAACTTGCACTGAGCAAGCCTGCTCCTCTGCATTCAGCCATGCACCAGCCACGCTGTCAGGCATAGGGATGCTAGGTCCGGATGCAAAAGACAGCCGTGGTCCTGGGATAGAAGGTCTCACCAAAGTGACAGTTCTAGCAGGGTTGCTGTTGAGCGATCCAGTAGAGTGTCAAACCAGTGCTGTGATGGCCACTCCGGGGCTATCAGTATCACATTTGACACGTCCAATTTGTTCTTCAACAGGACTCTGTGGACCAGTAGTACCGGCGAGAAAGCATATAGCTGCGTCCCTGCCTAGATGAGCAGGAAGACCTCAGAAAGAAAGCCTCTGGTGAACCACAGATGGAGTAGAGCTTGGGGCACTTTCTGTTGTGTCTGGATGCAAATAGATCCCCTTGGGGAGTCCCCCATCTTTGGAAAAAAATGCTGACAACCTCTGGGTGAGGTGACCACTCATGATGAGATGAAAAGGACCTGCTGAAGAGGTCTGCTGATGCATTCCTGGTGCCCAGGAGATGTGAAGCCACAATGTGGACGGTATTCTGCATGAAGTCCCTTAAGTGGTTACCTCTTGGCACAGGGGTGATGACCAAGCACTGCTTTGCTTGCTGATGTAAAATATTGCAGCAGTATTATCTGTCAGAATCTGGAATACCTTGTCAGACATGTAGGAAAGGAATGCCTGTCAAGCCAGGCATAACGCCTTGAGCTCCCTAACATTTATGTGGAGGGAGCAATTCTCCCGCGTCCAGATGGGGTGGGTTCTGAGTTACTACAGAGAATTCTTTCTTAGGTGTCTGGTTAGTGAGTCTTGCCCACATGCTCAGGGTTTAACTGATCACTGTATTTGGGTTGGGAAAGAATTTTCCCCCAGGGCAGATTGGCAGAGTCCCTGAGGGTTTCTCACCTTCCTCTGTAGGCACAGGTCACTTGCTGGTGGATTCTCTGTACCTTGAAGTCTTAAAACCATGATTTGAGGACTTCAATAACTCAAGCATAGGTTAGGAGCCTATTACAGGGGTGGGTAGGTGAGGTTCTGTGACCTGCGTTGTGCAGGAGGTCAGACTAGCTGATCATATTGGTCCCTTCTGACCTTAAAGTCTATGAGTCCCTGTGTGTTGAGGTCATTGAAGTGGGCTCCTCATCCCCAATCCAAAGCATCGGAGATCAGTGTTATATATATACCACTGCAAGAGTGTGGGGCTCTGGAGGGTGCCAGAGCCAGATCTACGAATACCATTTAAGGCAAAAAAAACCTCTGACAGCCATGCATGAGGGCGCACATATACCTAACATGGAATCGACATGAGCAAGCATTCAAAGAAGAAATATTAATCCAGTAAGCCTCACATAACTCTGGAAGGTGGACTCATTACTTCCATTCTATAGATAGGTTAACTGATCTCCAGAGAGGGGAAGTGACCTGGCGTAGTGTCACACAGCAGGTCAGCACCAGAGCTAGGAACAGAACCCAGGTCTCTAGAATCCCAGACCCATTTCACTCTCCTGTTCGTATTTCAGCACAGAGAGGTTCAACCCGACACTGGGCAAAAGGCCAACCTCTTGTAATTGAATAAGGTTCAGAAAGAGCACCTCATGGAAAAATCTAAATGCTTCAATTTATCATGACAGTTATGGGATAAACTGGCATTTTATTTGTATGTAAATTAGTCTCCAAAACAGAATAAAAAGGCCATGCTTTCAGAGAATATTGTACCTCCGCTGCTCTGCTCTCCATTTGTCTAAAACCAGCTCTGTGTATTAAAGGTGTTTTAATTGTTATGTGTTGATGTTGCTTTGCACGGTCCCCAGTCTGTTATTTTACTGCAGAGTAAATCCAAACTGATTGCTCACTGCCGTGCAATAACTGCCTTTTTAACCACACTTAGCTACCCCATGGCAGGCACAGCCCAGCCATCCACACTGAACTCGCTGGTTATTTTATTAATTTAGCATAGAGTAGGTACATTTTATAGGAACATTAAGAATTGCCAGGCAGGATCAGACAAGAGATTCATCTAGTTCAGTATCTCACCTCCAACAGTAGCCAGCGATGGATGCTTCAGAGGAAGGTGAAATGAACCTTGCAGTGGACAGTTATGAAATAAACCCGCCATTCAAAAGCTTTCCTCCTAACACCCAGAAGTTAGAGGGCAGCTTATTTTCTGAAGCATGAGGATTTATATCCCTTACAAAAATTTTATGTTTTAGTGTTTGCTATTACAACTTTAGATATTCTTGACATCCATATAAACCTCTAATGCCTTTTTCAGTTCTATTATGATCTATGATCTATTCTGAATGGTATCTTATGGCAATATATTCCACCATCTAATAATGTGTTCTGTGAAAAA
Organism: Emydura macquarii macquarii; assembly: GCF_026122565.2. Lineage (NCBI taxonomy): Eukaryota > Metazoa > Chordata > Testudines > Chelidae > Emydura > Emydura macquarii. Next base: position 952,816 of record NW_027130506.1, read on the forward strand.
GCATTTTATTTTATCAGTTTTGAATTAGCCACCTTTAAATTGAACAGAATTTGTTTTTGCATTAGGGTATAGGGTGAATAGAAGATTCCAGTATACATTATCTATATCATTCACTATTTTACATATTTTAACATGTTCTTTTCTGGAGTAAGCTATCACAATCTTTTCAAATCACTGTTCATACCAAAGTTTTTCCATGTCCCTAACCCTTTTCATTGCCTATCTCTGAACCCCCTCTCTAATTCCACAATATCCTATATTCTTAAAAGAGTAATTAGATACACAAAATTCGAACAACTGTAAAATTTTCAAATGACCACATCAAGATACCTATGTTAGTTCAGAAACAGTGTCACATATGAATATAGAAAGAAAGACAGATTCAGGAATTAATTGCACGTCATTTTGAAAAACGTGTTACCCAAAATATTCAGAGATGAATATAATATATATTGTACATTATTGTGCATATAATAATGTACAAATCTACAAATATTGGTGGACCAAGGAAATAGCAATAGAAAGTTACTAGTAGTACTTAAGATTACAGTATATTGCCATTATCAAAAACAAGTATAGCCGAGGGCTTTTTTTTTTTCAATTTTATATTGCTCTTGACCTTAAATCCATTGTTTTCCCCCATCATAAGTTTAACATCACAATAGATGAGTTCTAAGACAGGCCAAGGCAGAGTTGTACAATGCTTTTCAGGCAAGGATGAGAAATTTAATTTTGATACACAAGCCAGTTATGCAATTTACCTTTAAACACGGCAGGATGGAACAGCAAAGAAGGTATTTACTGATCCCTTTTGGACATATTAAAATGAAGCAATATGAACATCAGGCAGGCTAGAAAAGAGGAATTACAGTCAGCATTGCATTGCAGAGATGATGAAGATATAGACAAGTGTTTTCTCCCATAGGGATAAAAAGGAAAGAAGGAGTTTTGGTGTGAAGAATGGATCAGCAAGGTCTGGTGAGAGCCTGGATGTATGAGAGGAAAAGGAGGACAAAGATATCACCAAGATTGCAAGAAAACAGGGAGGAATGCATTGTCAACAGCAATATAAATAAGAGGAAACACATGGTTTAGGAGATAAGTATCTCCATTTTGGCTATATTAAGTTTGAGTGGGTGGCAGGCCATCCAAGATGAAATTAAATAAACAATAACTTCTTCATTGATTTTTTTTAATCAAGCTACAGAAGGTGTGTCAGTCTAGGTGGAAGGCTTGTTCTTTTCAGCCAGGGAATAAGCCCACTTTTCTTGCTAATCCAAAACTACCTTTAAAGACAATGGGAGTTTGGAATTTGCAGTGACAGAATTGGACTGAGAGTTTTAGAAGAAGCACTGCACACTGCAACACATAGACAAAAGGTAGGGCCTAGTACCCAGGCCAACAGAAATCTGGTATGGATGAAAATGACTCATTTGTTCTTTTGGCTTGTGGAACACTATGGGCTGATGGCAAAGTCCCACAGGCTTCAATGGGACCAGGCTCAATGCCCATCGCTGCTCCCTGTGCATGTGCCTCCTGCTAGCCACAAAAACAAAGCATCGATGAACTTGCTCACTCAGACAAAACCAGAAGATGTTCAATTGATACACTATCTCCAAAAATCTGATGCGTGTGAGCATTCGAAAGAGAAAACTGGGAGCCAAAAAGTTTAAAAAGCTCAGAACCTCAAAAATAAGTTGAAGAAAGCTTTTAGTTAGAGATGGATGAATTGGCACAGATAAAATAAGAATACACCCAAACTTTTCCCCAAACCCAAAATGAACCAAAATCATCTAGGGGGAAAGGAAGAAAGGGAAGAGTGGATTGGGCTTGGCTGGGGTTTCAAAAAAGTTCAGCTAAATTCAATTTGAAGATGGGAGTAGAAGAAAGATACACACAGAGTATCAAGGCTGGGATTATTGACAGACCAAAACTGGAGAGAGGGGAGGAAACAAGAGAGACTGCTCACTTCTATATTTTCCTATAACCAACTGGACCAGAAGCAGAAATGCCAAAATACCATGTGAAAGGATAGTCTCATGGTATTTTTCCAGCCAGACTAGAAGCACCAAAAAGCTCACAAAACCACCCTTTCTTACAAGATTTCTGGCCTGAGTTATGCAGACATAAAATATATCGTTAAGACAACTGAGGACAATGGGAGTTGAGCCCGCTTACATTAGAGCTGAGTTTGGTATCTAATCTTTTGGGGGCCTATGCAACCTAAACTGCACCTTCAAAGCCTCTGATGTTCCCCTACAGTATAGTATGCTCAAGAGAACTCACATTCAAAAAATGCGGAGAAGGAACAACAGAAGAATATTTTTTCTACCTCTTCTTTTAAAACAACAAAAATGTAAATCTATAGGCTGAGTAATGTTGTAAGAGTGGCTGGTTAATGGTGCTCCATGCTTCCAAGTTCAATACTCTAACATTAACTGGAGATATTATTAAATCGAAAGTTATTCTGATGCTTTGATCAGCAAATCGACTAGCAAATCTATAAATAATGACTCTACCTACACAAATTTTACAAAACTATTTAAGTTTCCCTATTCCAACTATTTCCCCCATAGGCTGGGAGTTAAGATATATCCCATAGTCATACATTCCAAACACAGCCTATTTTATTTCATAACAGATTTAAGAATTTAGATGTTTAAAAATGGAACATGTTTGGCAATCGACAAACATTTTCTATACATTTGGAATAAATAATCTAGTAACTTTTATCTTGATATGGCCATGACAGAAACAATTTTCAACCCTATTTTTTTGGGTGTCAGTAAGGAGGGAGACCTGTTCATCATTATATTATACAATTTTATGTTTTATGTCCCTCATGAAAATTTAATCTATGTTAAATATAAATAAGTCAGATTCTGCTTTTCGAGTGGGCACAAATGACCCCACCCTGCCTTGTGACTGGAACAGCAGTAGAAGAACCAAAACAAAAGAGTGGAGTTTGTGTTCCCTACACAAAACAACAGCTACTACTGTTCAGAAAGCTTGGCCATTTGTCAGAAATTAGAGAGCTGACGCTGGAACCCAATATTCGCTCTAGCCAAGACACTGGTGAACTACCTGGCATTTGGAATCAGCATTATCGACTGGAAAAGAATTTCCATTGTAGCACATATCACATCGCGTCCATACTTACTCAAAAATACAGAGCCACTTTCTTAGAAAAACACGAGTCAAAGGGAATGGAAATTTGTTCGCTGTGGGGTGGTTTGTCTTTTACCAGTGTTAAATCAGTAACATTTTTTTTTTTTTTTTTGGCAGTATAGCCACGGTAATTTTTTGAGGAGATAAAGAAGTGGGTACCCTAAGCGTCAAAAGGAGTGTGTGTTTTCCATACAATATATAATTTCTGTACCACCATTTCGTTTCTGTTGGAGAAGCAAAGCAAATGCAGACTCCTAAAAACTCTGCTGTAAGAATGTGATATGATTATTACAGCCCACTTCAAGCAGTGTGCTCGTGTCCATCTTCAAATGGCAAGTGATGCCAGCTTCAGCCTACTGACTGCTTGACGAATATATAAAGTGGAAAAAAAAGTTTTTCTGAATCAGTTTCTGCCCAACTCCCACATAAACTTTCAATAGGAAAATCTCATAATAACTGAGTAAGTGACTTTATTAGTCTAACTTTTAGCTCATGATAGAAGATTTCTGACTCCTGGCTTTGATTCTTTATTGCATGAAGGGATATAGTGCCAAAAGTCCTCACATTACCCTCTACAATACAGAAATTTAATATAAACCCTGGTAATATACCAAGAGCAAAAAACAGATACAAAGCCATTTTAAAAATTGATTTTAAATATTGATTTTTCTGGGAGCTAAACATGTTATTTCCACAGGTTACATAATGCACACTGCAATATATATACACACACACCATTACCATTTATTGACTGAGGTTGAGATTTATAATGGAAAACTGTAGTCCAATGAACACTGAGACACCAAAATTGGATATAATTATGTCCACTGGAGGACACTTTTTCAATCCAAGGAGACTAGCTGTAACTATAGTCCACCATCTACAGCAGTTCTATATACTTCATATTGTGTGTGTGTGTGTATGTGTAAGCACCATTTCCTTTATAAGGTTGAAGCACAACAAACACCACTCTTCTCACCTTCCTCACTTATCCTTTACCTCTAACAAAAACCAAATCCTCTTCATACACAGCAATCCTTGCCACCCCATTCGATTCCTTAGAGTTGTCGTCTTGCCTCCTCCCCACCTAGTACAGTACCTCCCCAGATTTAACAACTATACAGCAGTTGTATAGGGCTGATTTAGTTGCACTGGGATGTATCTCACAAACACAGAAAGCTTTTGTGATGTACTTACTTTTAAAAGCAAGTGACTTACTAAAGCGACTTCTAAGTTCACTGGCACTTGCAGTCTCAGAAAACCTTGAAAATTATTTACATAGGCTACAACAGCACCTCCTTTGAAGTAATGTTGCAACTTGTACAAAGGAATTTGGGATGTACCAGAAGATGCAGGCTACAAATTAACCCAGCCAATTAGGTGGAGACGCTGAGAGTTCAGCATAGATGCGGCTAGATAACAGCCGTTGAACACAAGAACAGCCAAATGCAATTCGGTCGAGTGAGGCTGCGTCATGTCATCCTGATCAGATACGTACCAGCCAATCAATAATCTTTTGTTCTTTGCATTCTGCCTGCTAATCCATCTCTGCCAGGACTACTTCCAAACTTCTGAGCAGCTTCAAACAGCCACTGTTTTTTTAAAGAACTTGACAGAATAAAGGTCTCATCCCCACAACAATGTGCAGGTTTTCCCCAAAACAAGACTAGTCAGGGGTAAAGTATGGATAATAATTAGTCCTGTAATACTTAGATCTGATGAGCCATGAAGCCTGGACATGTAATCTTCATACCACCAGAAATGAAAAGAGAGAGTCCAACTTCTAAAATTGTTTGGTTAATTGACAGAGGACCTTAAATCTGTAATGTTTTAGGTATAGAAATTTTATTTCATAATAATTACTGTACCTTTTTGCGATTAGTTTTAGCTATAATTTTCTTCTCCCTCCCAATTTGGTACAGCTGGATTCATGCTACTAAAACATCTTGCTTTACAAGCAAAGAGAGATGAAAAGAGGACTAACTGAATTTAAAAGATCTCTAAAACAGTTCTTTTATTAAATATTATGCATAGAGAGAATACATAATGGTGTGGTACAAAGGGATTGGGAACTACCATCATCATTCATCTGTGGCTTCTCCCCTTGTGAATGATATGAACAGCCCAAACCCATTCTGATAAAATCTTAATGCCCTAAGTCACCTGTGTATTTATATGTAGATAGCGAGAGTGTTAGTGCATGCATACATTTATCACATATAGAGATTAAATATACATACACACTGTAGTGATAAAAATGCAGTGTGCATGTGTGCTGTGTATGATATTCTGGTCTCCTGAAGAACCAGTCCTGTGGGAATTTACTGCGTACACCAAAAGAGGGGTGGAGATTTCCTTTCAAAAAGTTTCTCTCTTTAACACCCAAGAATCCCACAATCCCCTGGCAGGCTTTGATCCACTAGACAAAAAACGGAACCTCTATGGCCCTAAAAGCTGTAGTATTTTGTTTGGATTTCTATTAATCCACCTTTGAATGACAGTGGCTTTGGCATCTTCTCTTAACCTTATCCAATGAAGTTCCAGAGATTTGAACATTTCAACACTCATGGCCAGGAAGCTTGCTATTAAGATTCATGGTGGATGCATGCTTATGCACATATGCATACCCATGTATTGTTCTCATTGTGCCTGCTCACAAGGTGGTATTCTTGCTTCAGTAACACCAATCAAATCTAGGTTTAGATGGTTAGCCTGCAGTATACTTGAGTTGCTAGTTCCACTGCAGGAAGTTCTCTTTGTGACAGCTCTGCCATGTCGGGACCTAATGTCTGCTTACACTTATAGCTGATCTTGTGTGTCGGAATTATCTGAATAGCACAGAAGATGACAGAAGGTTTGCAGGGACTTACAGCTGCATTATAGACAGACTGTACTGCAACAATTTGCTGGGAAACCTATTAAAAACCACATGGCATGACAACAGAAAAAAACATGCACAGCAATAGGCCGACTGACCGTGTGCGAGAGCAAGCCTATGGCAGGCATTGAAATCAAGGTATACCAAAACTCCAAAACAGGTGGTGCATTTGCCCAAAATTTCATCATTCTCAGCTCGCACCCTTTTTGGAGTTTGATACCCTTCCCATGAAGTATATACCAAAAAAAAAAAAAAGAAGCACTGCACGTGTTGATTCTGCATATTACATAGAGCCTGATTTCATACAGCACGGGAGAGGATAACAAAAGACAGATCCCCTTCATTTAGCCACAGACTTGTCAGGGTAAGGGTGTGTGTGAGGTCTAGAATTTTTATTTGTGTTTCAAGTACACGTGTTTAATTGTATTTGTAGGCCTTCACAGCTAACACATGTGATCCTCTTTACAAGCAAACAGTTGTTAATCAGCTTCTGAAAGTCTTTCCAGTGCCATATTCCCATTCTATCATGCATTTACAGTACCATGCGCATGCTCACATCAGACCTTGAATAGTCAAAGGAAAGGCACGTCTCCTTCTCTTCCAGTGGTTGGTTAGCAAACGCTACAATACAAGCTGAAGAAGTGAAGAAATGTCATTAATTTAGGAATCAGGATTAGCCAAAAGGTCGACATACTGTGCAAGCTCATACAGCAAAACTGTACTGAATAACTATGAAGTCTGTAGAACAGAACCCACAAGAAAGCACTAGACAGGGTTTCCTTTCACCTTTGCTGCACTGCTTCCTGTAACTATAAATATTCAAGAGCTAACAAAGTGGGAAACTAATGAAAACACTCAGAAAGAAAACCAGTTTTAAGAGATTAGTCAACAATATTGTAGAGGGCTTCGGTGTGCGCTGTACGCACAATTCTACAGTCACTTCCCAGCAATGCGGAGTTCCAGAAGTTTGATCTCGGCATTTCAGTCAGTTGGCAATGGATGCAAGAGCTCCAGTGGTGGATACAACACATTGTTTGTGTCTTGCCTAGGCTTCCCAAGAGCATCTGAGCTTTCCTGAAATGAAGGGCACATTTCTCTTTGGTTTGGGCTAGAGCTGCTTTTTTTTTTTTTAATTTCATTTTTATGCTTTCATAAAATATAACTTAATTACACAAGAGGAAGGATGGTCCTGTGTTTAGGGCACTACTCTAGGACTTTGGAAACCAGCAAACTCCCTGCTCCACCACAGACTTCCTGGGTGACTTTGGGCTTGTTGCTTAGACTGTCTGTATCTCAGTTCCCCACCTGTAGAATGGGAATAATAGCACTTTTCTACCTCAGAGATTCTAAATTCAAGTCTAAATGCATTAAAAGATTGTGAGTGCTCAGATACTACAATATGAGGCAATATGAGCACCTAAGACAGAAAGAACTTTCTAAAAAGAGCTTTCACACCTGGAATGTATGGTTTGCAATGAATAATATCCACTATGGCACACCGGATCATATCTCCCCTTAACCAAATCCCTACATCTGCAAAGCCTATCAATGTTACTCCACCACACATAGAAATGTTGTCATACAGGTTTGCTAACTCTCACATTATTGTGTAGTTTTCTTAAAGCCCCAGTTCCTAGAGTCAAATGATTATATGAAAATGACAACTTTCATTTAAAAAGTCTCTAGCCCTCAATGTTGCAAAAAGAAACAAATACTGAAGATTCACAACCCAGAGGGCAAATAAAGACAACCCCAAAAATATTTTTTAAAGTTTCATGATTTGAAAGACCAATTTCCTGATTTTCTGAGTGGGACTGACTCAGTTTTTGAATGGTTGGAATCAGGAACACGGTTATGCTGTATATATCAACTTTTCTCATGCCAAAACGATCATACTGAGCATTTTATAGCACTATGTGCATCCAAAGTGCTGTACAGGCATTAGCTAATTAACCCTCACAATTCCCCTGAGAGGTAGTTGAGTAAATGTTATTATCCCCATATTACAGATGGGGAAACTGAGGCAGAAAGGTGTAATAACTTATCCAAAACTACCAGTCTAGGTGTAGAACAGCTGTGTTCCTGCCTCCAAACCTCACTGCCATTCATCGACAAGAAAAAAACCCCACTGATTCGTAATAAAAAAACTGGCTGAGTAGAAAGTTGATTTTTGCCCAGTTGTACTGTCTGTCTGTTTCAACTGTAAACTCTTGAGGGAAGGGGCCATGTCTTCCTCAGTGTTTTATAAAGCACTAATTACATTCTGATCTCCAATAAATAACAACATTTAATATAAACCACTTTGGAAGCTTTGCCATCTATATCTTATACTCCTTCCCCACTACAATGCTCAAACAAAAGCTTTACTGAAAGTCACATCATGGATTAGAGTATTAATTTGATACAGCTGCATTTTGGGCTTCTAACAAAATGGATACATGAACAAGTTTGAGCAGAGTTGCACACTGCGTAAATCTCCAGAGCAGTTTGAAACAGAATAAATATATATATTTTCCATCAATGTGTACAAGCCAGTAACAAATATGTTAATTTTTTTCTTAAGAATAATCTGCAATAGTTTTTTTATATTTTTTCCTCCCTCAGTTACTTTTTGCATTTCTGGTCAAGCAAATAGCCTCAAGAGACAAAAACAATAATCACAGATAAGGTGTTTTTCTGGGGCTTTTTAATCTGTAACTTTATAGGTATCACATTGAAAGCTTGTGTTAAGGACAAGATTAGTAAATTTAGACTTGCCAGCTTTGTTTACTAGTGTAAGCAAGTTGCATCATTTGTGTATGGGTGTCTGACACTAAGCACAGCTCTTCTAAATCTGTTTTTAAAGGCAAGTTAGTACTGTACTTCTAGTTCTTTAGTCTTCTATTTATGCACAGAAGACATATAGCACACACTGCAGCACCGCAAGCTTCCTCACATTGCTCTGTCAATACACCTCAACTAGAGCTAATTCAACAATGGGGAAAACATATCTGTCTTAAAACAAGAAAATACTTGAAGAAATTATTTAACTCACATTATCTGACTTGCTCTGGCCTCAGTCGTGACCTAGACAGGCTGTGTTTAGAGACAGCAAGTTTAGTGTCCTATCCACTAACCCATTTCACACAGGTCACTAAACAGAAACCAGGTGACTTCTGGTCACCAACAAACAAAGCTGGTTTCCAGCCAGAGACAAGGGCCTGATCCAAAGTCCAGTCCAATCAAAGGAAGCCTTTCTATTGATTTCAATGGGCTTTGGATCAGGCTGGGATGAAAGACTGTGTGAAATCCCAACCCCATTAAAGTCAATGGAAGTTTTGCCACTGAATTCAATAGGGCCAGGATTCTGCCTATATCTCAATACCAAACTTCTGCGCTATCCAGTTTTACTATGCTTTTGCAATATAGAGCTTGTTCAACAGAATTTAGTAAACTGACAGAAGAGGGACAGGGGTGATGATGGCTCAGCAAAGGAGTCTTGATATACATGGACTGATAAATAAAATCTTGATGATTCTTGAAAAGCTTATAGTACATTTCATTTTGAACTGGTCAACCATCACACTGTTTCTTTAGCTCACAGTCTTTGTAAATGTTGTGGTCACTTGTTATAAGGTTCTCTCCTTCAAAATAATAGAGATATACAGCTATTGCTCTCTTTCTTTCTGATGCACTGATATCCATTATAAATATTCATTTGTGATATATTTTTCTTAATAACCAATGCTTTTAGCTTGAGATATCCAAAACTTGGCAGGACTTTTTTGGCATCTCATTTCTCTACATGGAGATCATTTTAATATATGGGATGATGGTTCGGTTTTTTTAGTACTTGTAAAGATACTGACACTCAAGACCTCTGCATGTAGAATAGGTACAGCACAGGTCACAAGGGATCACTCTAAAGGCTAAAGACAACCTAGTGACAATTCTTGGCCTCTTTCCTCGGATGGCCAACAAAATCATCGATTGGGAACCAGCTAGAGCATGATTATCGCACTGTGGACACATCCACTAGCAATGGAAGCAAGACTGTCCAACAGTCATTATGTGGCAATAACGTCTCATCAATATGTATGATAACGTTAGATTTGAACCTAGAGGTAGAAAAGCTCTGTACCACACTAGGGAGCATTCTTCAGCATAATTCCAACAAGGGTCTCACTATCTGTCCTGGTAAATTCTCAACTAGTCTCAGTCAGAGCTGAAATTATATCGGGACTCACGGAGGCTGATTGGTACTAGTTCTAAGCAGATCATGAAAGGATCCCACTACCTTGAAAATGCCATTGCTGAGTCAAGCCTAATCATTATCTACTACTCACCCCATAAAAACGCTGTCCACCCCACCATGCAGAAGTCATTCGGCTAGAAGCAGCACTTCTTTTCTACCAGCATGATAAAACATGGCATTCAATCCAGATGCTGCATTCCCTTCATTGCAGGAGGCTCTGCTCCCAGACAACCCTTCATAGTTCTTGTCCGTGCATGGGTGGAATAGGCAGATGGAAGGGAAAGATGTGGGGACTGTGCAAGAAAACTGATAAATGGAGTATAGTAGGATAAGAGAAGTAAAGGGGGAATTAAAAGATACAAAATAGAAGAGGAAGAAGAGATCAGAGGACAGAAGGAGGTGAGGTCAACACACAAGAAAAAAGGGGGAACAAAAAAGAGACTAAATAGATTTTACTAGAAGCAGTATCTCTACCATTCCCAAAGTGGAAGTACTACCTCGAGAAAAGACAAAAATCATTCACATTAATGTAAGCAATCTACAATAAGACAAAAAGGAAGGATGGAAGGGGTGCCTCTTTCTTGACATTAAAATGCTGCTGGATTGAATCTGTTTTTCTGTACGACATACTAGTAAACTCACTCATCTTCTGCATTAGGCTGCAAAAGTGAAATTCTTTGGCTTGTATTAGACAGGATGACAGTCAAGAACAGAGGTTCCCAAAATTTTCTTATTGAGTACCCCCACCCGGATCTACCAACTGCCCACATACCCCTATCCTTTCATCATTGATACTTTGTGTGTTTTTCTTAACACTGCCTCTCTTTAGCCATCTGTCCATGTTTCACTGTTATATACAGATATAGTTATAGTGCGATGTATACAACCAAAAAAAAACCTGGCTAAGCTCTGAACTCAGTTAGACTGGACATTTGCTGGGCAACTGACCCTGTGCTGTACAGTGATTGGAGGTGACTCTGTATGTCAGCATCCCTGTGTTCTCATTGGTACATGGTGAAGTAAATTAACTATCATATTTTATATAACAAATTCCCACAGTTTTAAAGCTTTATCTGAGTAGCCTATTATGAAAATGGAATAAATAAAATAATGAATAAATACTATGCACCATTACACAATTTCTCCCGCATAACTCCCAGAGATGTCTTGCATACCTCCAGGGGTACACACACCACAGTTTGGGAACCCCTGGTCTAGAAGGATCATAATGGTCCCTTCTGACTTTAAAATCTATGAAAAGTACAAACAAAACCAGTACAAAACCCAGAGGTATGGGGTGCTAACCTGGTCCCATGGCTACTGGGGACACTCCCCCCCCACTACATCTGGCAGCCTAATCTGACAGCATGCTACTTTGAGGCTGTTCTACTCCAAAATAAAGTCTCACTTGAGTGCACTGGGACAAAACAGTAATTATTTTTTGTTGACCCACGTACAATTGTTGGCTGCAAAGAACAACATTATTAACAATTTCATACCAGCTAATGTCTACCACTTTACCAGGAAGTTCAATAAGTTATCTCTGAATAAAATTTAGTTCTAGCCTATTTTTACCCGATTTACGTAAGTCCCTATTAGTGATAGCAAAATCCAGACACTGGAACCCACTGAAATTACCACGATCAGATTTTCAGGTGATTTATCAACTCCAATGTCACAGTAACTAGCTTTGTACATTTTAATGTTTGTTCTCTATGCAAGCTATCACACAGAAATGGAATACTATTTTTATTTGCTTATCTCTTTTTCCCTGGATAACATCAATAAGTCAACTTGAAAAGTTCTGTCAACTTGAAAAGATTCTTTTTGGTCTTGACCTGAAAGGGATGCATCAGTGTCAACTTTTTAAAAAAAAATAGTTCTCAGCTACTTCAGTAACTACTCAGTTACTTCTCCTCTCTCTCTATGTGCCTGATTCTCCATTTGCCTACACCTCAGATAGACATTTATGGCTGTGCAAAAGTGGCCATAAAGCCCTACTCTTCTAATTTGCTAGTGTTTTATAGCCTCTCTGCCACAGGCATTGGAGAAAAATTATCCAGAGATTTAATCTTCAGGATTTTATTCAGGCAACGCTCCCACTAACGGCAACGGGGCTTCCAGATTTGGCCTCATTTTTGCAGTACCTTCTAAGCCATAAAAAAAAAAGTATGTTAGTCTCAAAACATAGGAGCAGATTCCTGCAGCCCTTATTCAAGAGACACATTTTCCCTACTGGATATTTGTCCATGTTATATAAACTCCCTACACAATTTTGCCTAATCTCCACAATTCTCAGATTTGGCAGTTCAGGATTAGGATTCCATTCAATGTTTAGAAAAGGGAGGATAGGAAGGAGATACAATCAAATAGTCTCAATACCACACCACAAACCGGGAGAAGTTTGGAAAATTTAAAAGTACACGAGTCACATGACCAGGAAATAATAGTATTTCGCATTTCTATAGCACTTTCCATCATAGGAGCTTAATGATCTTTACAAAAAATGCATGTATTTTTTTTTAAACCATTAGGATTATGTTCTGAATACCCCAAATAACAAAGGCAAAGCTTGTGCATAGCCCATTTTAAACTCATTTAGTCACTGGTGTTTGTGATTATTTGTGCTAGGCTGATAGTCATGTAAATGAAAGCTTTAGTGTATATGTCATAGTTCTACCAAGCAGTGGTGTCTTTTAAAAAATATTTTACATAGCACCATTTAGGATTATGCCATATACTAAAATATCACACCATGTACTTGACACTCCCAGCTGGCTCTATGGTCCAGGAGGGTCCATGGTAATTGTGATGTATGCTGCAGGTTGGGGCATCACAGAGGAATGGAATCTGACCAGAAGAAGCCTCAGTGGACTTAAACCAAAAAAGGTACGTTTAAATTAATGTATATGCTGGAGGCCCCTCGTGCAAACTGACGCATTCAGCACCTAACAGTTCATCGATTTTAAGAAATCACTTACAGGACACTTTAGCTGGTTCATTTTGTTATTACTTTCGATGACATTAAAAGTAGGAGCAAGATTATATGGAAAGAGAGAGAAAAAATGTGAGTGTATAGAGTACTGATGCAAACCCTGAAGAGCGTCAGTCACACAGCTATGTGGAGCATAACCCACCTGGTACTTGCCCTACAATCAGTGAGATTAGGGCAATGTCTACACTAGGGAGCTTATAGGGCACAATTATACTTATGCAGCTGCGCCGCTGTAAGATCTCTTGTGTAGCCACTCTGTGCTGACAGGAGAGAGCTCCCCCGTCAACATAATTAATCCACCCCTAACAAGTGGCGGTAACTATGTTGGCAAGTGAAGCTCTCCCGCCGACATAGCGCTGTCCACACCGGCGCTTCTCCCAGTGTAACTTACGTCGCTCAGGGAGGTGTTTTTTTCACACCCAAGCGACATGAGTTATACTGGCAAAAGTGGTAGTGTAGTCAGAGCCTAGCAAGTAGCTCAAAAACCTCACTTTCATCAACTCTGAAACATTGTCCGAATACCTTTAAAGTGCAGAAAAGGAGGTTTTAAAGTGTAAACAAACAATTGCTTAAATTTTGTTCTGATACGTCCAATTCATGTTTCCTCTAGTCAATTATTCTTTTATATTATTATTATAGAGATAGATACACCTTCTCTTCACTCAACATCCACAGACGGCACATGGACCAATTCATTATTTTATATCATGAAGAGTTACACTTCATATCACAATCTCGTATCCAATATATCTACAAACAATAGGCAGATTCCCACCACTATTACACTACGGTAAACCCATAATAAATCCACCGAAGTCAATAAAAGTTATTTCAAGATCTCAGTGGTGTCTCAGGAATTGTAATATGGCCCAACAAATTGATAGGAAATACCCTGTTTGCCTCAATGGGACTGTAAGTATGGAGAGCAGAATTTTGTTCTATACAGTACCTCAAAAAAAATCTACTGTACAGCTTCAAAAGATAAAAATCTATGTTTGTTTTTTAATTGAGGAGGGAAAAAATTGTGCTGAGCCTACAAATTGAGTGGCAATGATTGGTAGTTTCTTTTCAATAAGAGATCCTTCTGAATGATCGGATCAAGGAGAGAAAAATCGTTAATCACCTCATTCCGGGAACTGGGCAGAGAGAGAGAACAACTGTTTTCCGCAACACTTCCTGTGATAAGACAGACAGTTCTGTCGCAGTACACACACCAGAGCTGCAGCAGGCTTCAAGGTTCATGTGAATGCAAACGTGACTCTCTTCTCTATACACATTACACACAGAGCATTCTTTTCAGCCCTGGGCCAAATGGGGGGAGGGAATGTGAAGGGGGAACACTGACTTTCCTCAAACTTCCATTAAAGGCACAGTTCACTTTGGCCCTAGCTACCCATGAATTGGTTACAAAAGCAATGATTCATACATATTTCTCTAATGGATTTTTTGGGGGGGAGGGGAGGGTATAAAAAAAAAGGAATTTACTTTTTGCTTTAGTGTATACTAACCCAACCCACTAAAACAAACTCAGCCTCAGATTATCTTTTATGTTCATTCATGAAACAGATTCAAAACTTAAATGCTGAACAAAGAAGTCTGATTGATATACAGCAAGTACATCTGTTTTTCTTAAATCCAATCCAAGCAAACTTTCTTTGCTCAATGTCTTTCAAATATACATACCTACATGTTATTTCCCTGCTCTCCCAAGACACCATTTAGTTACAAAAGACTTTCAAAGCAGTGTAAATAAGATAGGAAAGAAAGAACTACAAGGATTAACTCCAACATGTCCCCATATCATCCAATAACTTCCCCTTACATGCACAGTACAATATGAGTTTGCTGATCACAGCTTTTCCACTGTAACAGAGCCAAGTGCAGGCAATTACTTACACTTATGTAGACTTTTATAAGAGATAACAGTTATCTCTTTTGAAAAGGCACAAGCTGTTTTTTTCATTACTAAACCGGTTTAAAAAATACAAAAGGATTTCTCTGTGCAGGGCATTGATTCACACAAGCCTCTACAGAGCAATAAACAGGAGACAGTCCCCTCGCACCACTGAAAAGCACTGAAGAATGTTAACTCAGGCCTGGAAAAGCATTAGCGTAAAGCAGCTCCTCTAGCCTGTAACTATCAGAGGTAGGTACTGCAAACTAAAAGTCATTCACACTCAGATGATCTGAAACACCTAGGACTGGGCAGAACTGAATTGTAGAGGACAAAGACTAAATCTGGCTTGTACAGAAAAATTACCACACTTGGCATCCCTTCTTTTCAAGGGATAGTCAGTGTGCAGGCCAAATGCAGCCTCTACAGCTCTCGTTGCCAACCCCTGTGATTTTTTCACAAGTCAAGGGATTTCAGCTGGAGCTGGACCAAGTCTCACAATGACACAAAACGCTCCAGCGCTCAGGCAAATTTCAGTCCTGCCTGGTGGGGGCAAGCCTCTCCTGACTGGCTGCCTTCCCCATTTCCTTGCCTCCTGGGGAACAGCAGCCAGTCAGGGCTGATGCAGGAGGCACAGTTTTCCTTTCCACTCAGGAGCGGACACGAAAGGAAGGAGAAGGGAGCGAAAAGAGACCAGCTGTTCAGGACAGTTCTGCTTCTCCGGCCCCTCCTGTCTATGAAAGGATGGCACTTCTGCTGCACCTCCACTCCCCCTCTCCCCAGGGAACAGCAGCCCTGGGAAAAGGAAAGGCTGGAGGGATGAAGAATCCCTGGAGCTGTCCCTCTAGCCTGGAAGGGAGGAAAGGGGAATCCACCCAGCCTCTCTTCCTCCTCCTTGTAGGACTGGAAGAGGGGGGGTGAAGAGCCCAGGTGCTGCAGGAGGAGCAGAGTTAAGGCTGGGGGACAGAACTGATGTGAGGAGTGGGGGTACAGGTTTGATTTGGAGACTGAGGGGGTGTGCAGATGTGGGGCTAATATCACCTCCTTCTAAACATTTGGAAGAGTAGGCAACACTAATTTCTCTCTCTCTCTCTCTCTCACACACACACACACGTGTGGATAGAGGGAGCAAAAAAAAATTAAGAAAAAACAGACCAAAAATACAATATAACAACTATTTTTTTTAAAAACTCATCTTTTTGGGGCCAAACTCATGATTTTGGAGTCAGCAATACTGTGCACAACACTGAGCCACTTCTCTTATTGCGGAGGTGCAGCCCCTTGACAATTACATGTCCCAGTATGACATGTTCCATCTAGATCAAAGCCACTTGGATCAAAGTGGAGCAAGGCATGCTGGGACTTAGAGATCTGGCACTACACTAATCAAAATGGCAGCAATTTTCAAGCCTTTTATGCAAATTACTTGCAGCCCTCAGGCTCCTAGCAAATTGCCAACGTGGCCCCAAATCTGGATACCCCTGTTCTTTCAGTTTGGTTTCCACATGATGAGTGTTAGTTTATTTTTCTTACCATCTTTAAAGGACACAGCCCAGATATAGCAGCCAGCAAAACTGATGTTTCAGTAGTATACACAGACCAGATGGCAACTGCTGGCATCTTTAGATACCCACCTCTCCTACAGGCTTCCAGATCAAGTACATTTTTCGTTCAGCTGAAATATTCAATCCCTGCTATTTTAAGACTATTATTAAACAATCATTACTCAGGGACAGTAGCGCTGAACAAAGGGAGGATATACTGCAGGCTTTTTGGAGCTACCAATACTATTGAGTTTCACTGCTATATATCTCCCCACTCACTTTTTAACCAAAAGTATGTGTCCTTACATATTTGTGGTAAAGAATTTCTGCATAGAAGGTCTAAATGTATTTATAAAACAGGGAAGTTTTACATGCTATACATGCTTTACATGCTATCAAATAAAAAGGGCTTTGATTGTCTTTATAGGGACTCACAAATTTGTATAAAGCAGATATTAAAAACATGACTCATAGCAGTAAAAACAAAAAGTCATTAATGAGCATTCTAAAATACAGGGACATTATTCATCTGTTCGAGCTCACATATTATATACTGAAAAACACAAACTCTCATAATCATAATAATAATACATTATGATATATATTTTTATAGCAGTTTATCCAGAAGGATACCAGAGTACTTTCAAGACTATGTATAGCTTTCAATTCCACCCACCACTGAAGTACAGCCACCTCTGAAGCCTGAAATAAAGAAGTACGGGGTATTACTTAGGAGTTATAAAAGGTAGAATTGCACGTATTTCCTCCAAGGAAATAGGATGGCTAAAACAGAAGAGGTGAGCTTAATAGGCTGCCTTTCGAGCCTCGTCTTCACTAAATCCATTTGCCTAACTCTCATTAACTGTAATAGGAGCTACAAAATCCTATTAAACTTATGTAGAGGTCTAGCGTATGCTGAATACAGCCAGGGGGATATGCTTTTTGGAGTAGGGGCACTGTCATTTCCTTGGTATAATAGCCCCTTCCAGATGGGGGCCACTGGCAGCCACAGTAATGTAAATAATAAATTAATGCTTACATAGCATTTTGCAGGCCACTGATGAATGGGGCTAGTTATTTATTATTAATATAGAATAAAAACTGATCACTTTTTTCCAGTGATATGTCTGAAGTGTTATTTTAAATAAACTTTTCAGACATAAAAGGGACAAAAATACCCATATGAAACAATTGTGTTGATAACATATTTGTTACGTCTACTGGTCAGCACCTGCTCTCTCTGAATTTTTTGTCAGCAGTTCTTATTGATCTATACACTATTCTTATGCTTACTAATTTCATTACTGCTTTGATAATTACAAGATAATTAAATACAAGACAGAACATGTATCATGCTGGGAAGTTATTCAGTGAGTGCATTGTTGTGAG
This sequence comes from Emydura macquarii macquarii, assembly GCF_026122565.2. Lineage (NCBI taxonomy): Eukaryota > Metazoa > Chordata > Testudines > Chelidae > Emydura > Emydura macquarii. The sequence continues at coordinate 970,918 of NW_027130506.1, forward strand.
GCACAATGCCGAAAGTGGAATGCTTTCTATCACCCAGGGAGCGGCGATATATCACTATAATATCCACAAAAGGAACCATTTTAGGGCTGACCCAGTGGCCTAACTGGGCCCCAAGAGACTGGGTACAAACTCCAAGTGTAAGGTCTAAATGAGGTCTCTGACTGCCTACCTCTTTGGGGCTTGGGAGCGTTGTAAAGCAATGGTTTCAATAGAGCAAGTGAGCTCGCAGTGATGCTAGTACCACACCTTATGGCAAACACAGAGCAGCACCAGGGAGCACAGAGTGAGTTTTCATCTCTTGGCCACAATGAGAGAAGGCTGAAAGCTGGAGCGCTTCTGGTTTTCAAATGGGGGTACGCATATCCCTTGGGGTACGCGAGCGCTCATCGGGGGGTAAGTGAGAAAAATCCTGTAATGGTGGATAATGCATTTTACTCAGTAAAATCTGGCAAACTAATCATAAGTATATTATGCACCTATCTCAGTTCGGGGTGGGTAGGTGTGTGGGCAAAGACGCCGAGACTGCTCCAAACCCCGACCTCAGTATCCAAAGGAATACTACTGACACCCACTTCGACTCCAATGGCAGGAACAGCCCATAAACCCCTGCAGTGTGCTAGCCATGCAGTGCTGCAGGAGGGGAAGCAAACTGAACCAAGTATGAAGAAAGTTGAAAAACCTAGTATTGGAGGAAATTTATCAGCTGGTTACAGTAGGGAACTGGGAGTCAGGAATACAGAATTTAGTCCCAACTTTGCCACTGGTTCACAAATCATTGAGCCTCTCTGTGCCTCAGTTGTTTACACATCTATACAATTGGTATAATAATATTTCACCTTGCTTTGTGAGGGCCAATTAATGTTTGTCATGTGCTTTGAGATCCTTGGATAAAAGGCAGTATAGAATTGCAAGACATTATTATTATTCTAATAGGTGGGAGAGGCCGTGCTTCATCGGAAGGAAGTGCTGTCTGATGAGTAGGAAAAAAACCAATCAGCCCTGGCAAACACCCAGCTACCTGCCTTAACTGTGCATATTTGGAGGTATTTCCTTGCAGAATATTTGCATAAAATAATTCTGCATTCTTGCCATATTTAGAGAAAAAAAAGTGGGCAGGTAAAGAGCTACTGAAAAGACAAAAACATCTGTGTTTTAGCAAGGGAGCCAGACTGGGTCAACCTCAACAACCCTGAAGGAAAACTGTATGTTGTACAAATTATTCATTTTGGTATTTTTATTTTTAATAAAACCTGCCCTCATTTTTGTTCAAAACAAATTAATAAAATTTTAAATACAAATACACTATGAATAAAGAAGACTTTTAAACCAAGGACCACCAGTCTCCTAATATGGTAGTACAAAATCTGAGTAGTTCATGTAAAATATAGTTATCACATTTTTAAATCACTTAAAAAAAATAAGCATGCCGAAATGGTTCTCGGTCATTAAGAGCTTGATCCAGTGGAAAATACCTTCAGCCTTCTAGACCAAGCAAGCCCTGAAAGACCATATGTACTGGCGGAACCACATTCAAACCTGAAAAATTTGAGTGATTCAGAAGGATTTAAATGAAACAAAACAAAAGCCATCCAGCTTCACGTAACTGGGAATTGTGGAGCTTCTTGAGGTTTGTGCGTGAGGAGCAGGAGGAAAAAGGAAAGTTCTCTAAAAGGAACTCCCTACCTCTCCAAGGATGCACTCTGCCATTCTCTGTTCCAGACCCACTATTCTCCCCATTCCCCAATGAAGCTGCACAGCTGCAGGACTTCTTACCGCTCTAGGCATGGATGAACTATTCACCTGCATAAGCTGCTGCTGAGGAGACCAGATGCCTGTGTTTACCCACAGGACAGAGACTGAACTTATACCCCACCACCCCACAGCCCAGCTATGGCCAGGAACTTCTGAAGAGATGGTAGCTGGGACTGGCAGATCCCATGAGTGCCCATAGGAATGGAAGAGTCTTGGGGGATTGTATAATACCTAACTCAGCATTACAGAGCCACTACCAAGTGACATGTACCCCTTTGAACTGTGAGGTGCCTCCCTAATTATGTAGCCCAGGAAACTCATAAGGTTTTGGTGGGCCAGCAGTCACAGAAGCCACTTTCTGCTGGAGAGGGCTCTAGCAGCAATGGTGGATTAGACCACACATTTGAAAGAGCTCCAGTTCCAGAACCAGAAACTGAATCTCAGAGAAAGTGGGCATTCAGCAACCCATGTTTAGAAATGTGCTACCACAAATGTGCGTGTGTGCAAACACAAGAGAAGATTACACAGCATATCTGGTGATACCTGCCCATGTAGCATCCCTGCACTCAGGTCTGGGAGCATTGTTACTGTGCGGGATGAGAAGCAAAGAACCTGTTATGGTAGCTTTCACTTTGTTGGATCTCTTATGGAAATGGTGGGTTACTATGTTCCCACACCAGGTAGTTTTCCACTAAATTCCACTTCAGGAAGGGGAAAAGCCCTCAGCTCCACTGGGATGTTAAAACTGAACTTGAAAATGACACCAAGCTCATCTTGCTCATCCAAGAGTGTTCAGGGAAAAGGAATTTAAAGGATTGTCCACATTTGTAAAAGATTGTATGATGATGTACTGTTGACTACTATGTAAATATGAACCTGAAATTTAGTTTTGCAATATGCATTTTTATGGATACAAATTACAGTGAAACAGAGTAAGTTATGGAATTCAGACAAGTGTATTTGCTTAGGAGAGCACAGGGGGAAACTTGTATGTTGATGACCAAAAACACTTCTCAATAATGAATTTTCAATATTTTTATATAGTGCCCAAAGTTGCTTAAGTTAATAAACAGCATACAAGATTCCTTATAGAGTACTCATGATTTCCGTAAGCAATGTATATGCACCCAAGGATAAATTATGACCCTAGTGACTCGTCCATACAAAGCACAGAATTGTAACTTTTGCCGTATATACTGTATCTAAGATGGTGTTTAGCAATTTTGTCTTTTTTGTAAAAAGTGCCCACATTAAAAACTGCACTTATGAGTTGAAATGAGTCATCTGGCTTAAAAAGAGAATAAACTAATAGGCCAAAAAGCACCAATTTTAAAAATGTAAGATAGCCTGAATATTCTAACAAAACTAATCTGAACCCTCAGACAAAACTCCTCATAAACAAAACATAATATACAAATGTTACTCTCCTTTCCTATTAACAATTGAATTACCCACATATGTGCTCGGATTATCAATTCCAAGGCTTTTTTTAAAAAGTAACAGTATTTTTTATAAAAGATATTTTTCCATGTTAAATTTGATAAACTATTATCCTAAGAATCATTGGATTCTATATAATGTGTTGCTTTAAAAAAACCTTGTAAAATTATATTAAGAATGATTGTTTAAAAAGAAATTACAGTCCTTTCCACAGAGGAGTTTTAGCTTCATTTAGTTTAGTTTCCATAGCAAAGTTCTATGAAAGTGTGGCAGGAGAAAAAGTTGAGCTGTTTTGTTTTTGCCTTTTTTGTTTGTTGGTTTGTTTTTTTTAAAGAGCAAGAACTGAGTGGTCTGTCATTTTTCCAGATCAGATTGCATGGAGAAGCTGTTGCACACATTAGGTATTGTTTTGAACACTTGTAACATTTAGTGAAAAATAAAACAAAAAAAAACAAAAAAATACTAAATTCACTGACTTCTGATTTAGTACCACTTCAAGAAGCCACTCTGAAAATGTGTCTGAAATAGGAATAACTACCCTAGTATAGCCCATAAACACATATTCAAGGGCCCAATGTTTTCTATGGCAATTAAAAGAAACAAAAAACAAACAAAGAGAACAAAACAGCATTTTAGAATGCATCTGCCAAATATACCAAATGGCTGTGAAATCCATAAATCAATCAATCAACAAATGCACATTGCAATTAAAGAATAATGCTTGGGATAACTTAAGAAAGTAAAAGCTGAAGAGCACGCTGCTAACAATTAATGCAAGAACTAGACTACTCAGTCAGGTATAATGAAATGTCTTCCTTTCTTTACAAAGAAAAAAAATTCCTAAAAGGTACAAACATTAGTTAACTTCGTAGTGATTAATTCAACAACTGCAAAGCCAAAAACAACGTTAGGCATTTAACCATGAACTGTCAGTTCTCTTTGCCTGACAATAAGGCATCCCAAAAATAAACATTAACTTCTGTGTTTTTTCTACGTGTGTATTCCATCATGCAAAGATGATAGCCAAACATTTACTAAGGAAGCCATGCTGAGGTCTTTCATATCTTATTTTTCCTAATTTTCAGATTCGATATTAAAGAATTACCTCCCTTTACTTCACTTCCAGCTTTAATATGACATTTCATGTTCTTCACTAAAACTTGCAATAGCAGACTGAAAATCATCCAATGTCTTCCGAAGAAAACAAAGAACTTAGTACAGTGTGTCATCAGTGAGAACTATGGGACTGAAAGAGTGTCTACCCATATGGAGAAAAATTCCGCAATCCTTCCTCTGGCGAAACTCCCACTAAAGCAAATGGGATTTTTGCCCAATTAAAGAATGCAAAGATTTGGACTTCACGTTCATTGCAGAAAACATAACTTTAAGCAAAGCATAGCAATTGATGAAAATTTCCCAGGTTAAAAAATAAAAAGGCTTTGAATTGAAAGGTAAACAGTTTAACCAATTTTATCCTTTCCCCATTTCAGGACAAGCTTTGAAATCGTCAAGAGGCATATTTAAACATCTTTTTCACTGGAATAAAATAACAATAAGAATTTCAAGCCCTATGCATGGTCTAATGCATCGGTGGTAAAATCATATTATGGAGTTTTGGTTAAAGCACATAGTAACTGAAAATCGGTTAACCTTTTGCTAGGAATATGTCACAGCAAAAGCTTACAGTCTGCTCAGAATCACACACAACTTTTATTTCATTCCATTCACTACTTATGAGTTTCTTCACCAAAACAGAGTTGCAGTGATCTTCTTGACAGCAAACAATAATCAGGAAATATTAGTTACAGTACTGATATGTACCCCAGTGTCCCTCTTCCCTCTCCCAAAAAAAGCATACCCCACATTCTGTGAAATATTAGAAAAAAAGAAGAAGAAAATTGGTAGTGAAACCCTGTAGCTGTCAGGGTTTTCCTCTCTGAATGGGGAAATTCTTAACTCCAAACTTCTCCAGACACTGAAGGATTAGATCCTAACTAAAGAAAACACACGACAATAGTCATAAACATTCCATGGTAATCAACAAGAACTTTGGACCTAATGTAATTTTTCTATAGTATCATATAATAAATGGCATTATAACATCCATAATTTTAGCTTCTATATCAGACCTCTGTCTCTTTTTTCTTTAGAGTTGTGGATTTTCAAGGAAAACCAGTTATTTTAACACAAAAGTCAAGTCACTCTAGTTCTATTCCAGAATGAAAGCAGCACAGAATCACACTGAAAACTATTATGTACTGTAGTGCGCTGCACAGAGCTAAAGCTGACGAGTGCAATTTTTATGGCAGTTCTACTCTGGTAAGATTTCATCTGAAATTCCTTATGACATGACAAAGGAAGTCACAGTTTGCTGGAGAGAAGAAATAAACAAATAGAAAGGTATTTGTATGCTGTAACAGTTCTTTATGTCATAATGGATTTTACTACATCCTAGTTCCCTTTCTATTCAAACGTGTCTTTTGGGCAATAAATTCTAAAAATCCAAGAAGGTAAAGCCTGTTTAACCATGAGTCTCCTTTCAACCACTAAAATAAATTCCATAGCTGCCACTTTCTTACTCTTTTGACTTTATTTTTTAAGTTCTTTCCCACTGACAATCAACCGCTGTTATACTAGATTTCTGAAACACATTTTTTTTTAAATGCCAGTAGTTTAAATTACATTTAAAGGTAAATTTCAAAGCACTATATTGTTCAGGTCAGCCAACAGGTTGTTTTGGTTAATCAAGATATTCACATACACAAGTTACTATTGTTTTCTGACATAAAACTCTGAGAAATTACTAGAGAGTGGTAGGAAACTAAACAGGAAAAATAAAGTATTGGACAATTCATTTTAACGCCCCTTAGCTAATGCAGTATTACAATGAATCTCTTATGGAAGGTCATATGACACTGCCATGAACACCAAATGAATCTGTAGCACTGGGACACTTAAGGTCTAATAAATCTTACTTTCCATTGGTTTTAAAATTACAGAAAACAATATTTTGAGTTCAGATTCAATATGTCATAACTAGACTATCTATCTAACCGCTACCGCCTGGGACCTGCCATTTCTGAGAAATATTTTCCAGAATGTACTCATGTTCACTGAGTTGTAAAAACTCTTTTTAATATAATCCAAAAAAAGAACAAATTTCGACTCTCAACTTGCTCTTTGTTGCATGTCTCCAAGACACTGTAGAGAGACTGTAAAAGCATACTTATTTCCGATTTCATTACTGTTGAAAGTTAGAACTATCTAGTCAGTGCTATAGTCAAGAACATGAAAATGATAATCTATTGCAACAAACAAAACTATAGCCCCCACATATTTCCAGGATATTATGAAAAGCAATAATAATACTTGTGCACTTCTAAAGGAGCAACATCAACTTAAAAAATAAAAATCACACTTCGGTCTGATTCTGTTTTGCTGCTGTTGTGACAATTACTACAAATTTCAGAGATTAGAGAAAAATATAGATTGTTCTGTCATTTTTTTCAGTTTGGGTCTATTGATATCAAATGAATACTGTGTGTACAGTCAGTCACCATTTCTCCTGACCCGTCACACAAATCGGATGCAAGCAGGATTCAGTGGGACTCTGTGACGGAATTAGGGTCTGCTCATATGGATCCAATTTCAGGGTCGGAGCTTTAGTCACTTTCCACTCTTGCTTGTATGAGCTTTTCAGACAGCAGTCTGAGAGATAAAAAAAAATGAAATGTGACTGAGAGAGCACAACAATTAGCAGAAAGGCTCAGCAGCAGGTGTAGTATGCAAACATTATTTTTTCTTTTAAATCCATTTTCGACACTGAGTAGGTTTAAAGTTAGCAGTGTCTCTTTAAAGACAATAGGCCCAATTCTGACAACACCAAGGACCAATCTAGAATTATGATCTACTGGTGTGATTTGCCGTATGCAAAATGCAGGATGGGGCCTTGCAACGTAGCATTTACATGTCGTGATATCAATTAGACTACTTTACAATAGTAAGCTCTGTAATGAACAGTAAGAATTTGAAAGACTGAGACCTAAGTGGTTGTGTTCACAAACGTTAATTTAATTAATGTAATGCCTTGCACAGAGGCTCAGATTCAGTCCTCACTGAAATCAGCCTAAGTTTTCTGACTAGCTTCTATGGGAGCAGGCTCATGATGAGAAAATGCATTTTATCCTTTGCACCAGTTAAGCCCCCGATGTTTTCTGATCAAAACAGGTTAGATTCACTCTTATGAAATCATTCATTTACACTGAGAAAGTCAAACCAAAACAAACACCAAAATCATTACCCTTTTTGCTTTCTCATTAGCAGAGTCGATACTGTAAACAACTTAATAGCAGTGATGCAAAATGGACTCTTGCCTAGATTTCTAAACTTTTCCAGAGCTCGTAATACCTTGCACTTGATGACATCACAAAACTAACCACAAGTAAAAGCTGGTTTTCAATATGTTCCACTTTTTCCTCATTAGTCTCTGTTTCAGAATCAGAGTCAGAACCCAAGTCAGAACCATCGAGTCACATTCAGTACTGTAAACTCATTAAAGACTAAGAAAGAACAATACAAACACGTGTTTTTTGTTAACATTATGCAACAGAGACTGATTCTAATTTACACATATTTTTAGAATGTATGTATCGTGTGTTTATATAGACAGGACAGTGAGACACAAATACGAGAGACAGAGACGGAAATTGAGAGGCACGATAACAGAGACAGCGGGGGAAAAGAGAGAAAGATAAACCTCTTAGATAAAAATGGATCGTGCATGATCATTTGTGACTGGATGTAAATAAAGCATATAACATTGATACGGGATCATCCTAGAGCCTTACCTTACATTTTAATTTTCTAAGAGATTTCTGAACTGTTCTTAGCACAAAAAAGGTAAGGGCTACCAAAGTCAGCTGATACTAGAACTACTAAAGGCCACACTCTCAACTGATATTAGAACGTTTTGTTCTTAGTATAGTTTGGCTGCTATTAGTTTAGCTTAATTTGGAGGAAAAGTATGATTTGATTTGATTTATCATTGATTATATGCATACACATATATAAACACATGCACGCACAAAGAGATACAGGTGCACACACCTAAATTCAGAAAACTTAGAGTGAGAAAATTTTGGGATATGTGGGGCTTCGGTGTGTGTAACAAGGTTCAGTACATTGAATGACTCAGACTTACATAGATGAAAGCTATCAACAAACTTTTTTTCCTCATGACAGGAAATGTGATCTTAATGCTACAAAATTACGTAGGTTCGTACAGTATGCTCAACCCCATCTATGGGATTAAATTAATCCATTATATTAAATTGCTTCATGACACATACAATATACAAACTATAGTTTAATACTAACAGCCACAAAAAGTATAAACTCCCTATCAGTAAAAACTGAAAGGTGACTAATTAGATGGCATAAATTTTAGATCTATGTAGGTCTCCACAGGAAAACTACAGCACATTTAGTATAGGGTTTAGATCTTGGATACCTAAGAGACTGCTTCTTTCCTTATGAAACATTGTGACATCTAAAATTTGATGTGGTGCTTCTACTAGAATTTGGTGGCAAGATGAATAGAATGGAGGGCTTTCAGCTCTGGAATTCACTTCTCCCATTTGTCTAACAGAGCCAGTGACTATTCAGTGTTGTTGTAGCCATGCTGGTCCCAGGAGATTAGAGAGACAAGGTGGGTGAAGTAATATCTTTTATTGGACAAACTTCTGTAGGTGAAAGACACAAACTTCTAAGCTTACAAAGAACTCTTCTTCAGGTCACAAGACCTTCACAGGGTAAGGCTAATCTATTTTCACAGGCTTTTGCCTGAGGAGATTGGCACAGGTAAAATTTGGTGTATTTTATTTATTTATTTGTGAGGGGGAGGGAGAGCATGCAAGTCTATTTAAATCTGACAATGGTCAGTATGTTAGGCATTTCTGTTTTTATATTATGTAACTGCAGTCAGAGAATGTCCAATAGGTGTATTCAATTAAACCTCAAAATGAGAAAATAATTGGGGGGGGAAAACTCCTTTAAGAGATGCAGATTAAAAACTGAAAAGGAAAAATATCTTTTTTATTAACTGAATTAATGAAGCAACTTTTCATCTTCATTTGAGCTTTTGGATGATTTTCCACATTCTAGTTCTACCTTATGGATTCATGCAGATATCAAATTATGGTGCTCTGCGATAGAAGCATTTTAAACATCCTATTTTGGTGGCATTGGGAATATTCTAGTTAAAGAAAATTGCTTCAGTCTTACTAACAGCTTCAAAAAAATGTAAGACAGTGTCTCGGCACAGCATTTTAAAATGTTTTTAAACACCAACAGCTAGTTCAATGTTTCTTTACAAGACCAATTAAAAGTATTATTTTAAAATAATCCCGATAAAGTTATTGACACTTCAAAGAGCAGTTTTCAAGGTGGGGGGGGGGGAGATAAGGGGGAGGAGGGTGTTCAATTTTTTAAATTTAAATTAACGGCTTGTAGATTTTTTTTTAATTATTATTATTTATTTTTTTTGTAGCAGCCAAGCAGTGCACTTACTTTTCTAAGTTTAAATATGCATTTCAGACTTTGTAAAGTAGGTCGGGAATACCCAAAGGATACACATTTGAAAGCTACAGATAGCAGAGCACATTATGTTGGGCTGTGCACACACGCACATATACTATATATAATGTAGATGGATAGATCCAATGATTTAAACACATACATCACATCTATATTCTATGTTTCAAGCATATTCAGATATTTACACTATTAGATCACCTCTCATTTTAGAGCTACGCTAGTGCCAACTGCCAAAAAAAAGTACACATCAAAAATGTTACCTCTGTTCAAACAATACTGCTGTTCATTATATAATAGAAACTGTCATACTTAATCTCCAGAAACCCAGACCTGGTAGATTCTTGGACCAGAGGAGGTTTAAAATGGTTTGAGGCAAAACTGAAGCATATTGTTCAAGTAAATCTTGTAGGGGAACATAAGTACAATTGATGAGCTTCTGCATCATCTTCCATAGATTTTTTTTCAGCTACACTAGTAAACCAAAAATACCAGCAATAAAAAAAAGGAGATATGATCTCACCTTACTAAATTCTTTTTTTATTTTAAACACGTAACACTTTTACTATAATTTAATTCCCCCCCTTCTTTGAAAGAGACAAATTTCAGCCTCATTAAACATAAGGGGGACAAAATAAATAAATAAATAAACAAACCTAGGAACTCCTAATGATGCTTGAAAATTCAAAATAAACCAAAATATACTAAAAATATATCTGTAAAAAAAAGGCTGATGTTGAGAAACAAATGTCATAGAACTAAAATTTTCTTCCCTATCTAAATAAGACACAACGATACAGACTGAAGTGTTTTTCATTAGCTGATGTAAAGAAAAGTGTTAGCCCCTAGAAAATAAAATAAACTCTTATCTATGGATCAGTTTGAAATTCCGATTTTACTTTGACAAAATACTATCTGAAAAATCAGTGCTCTCCATAATTAAATTTCACTTACTGGCCAGAATCTATTTTACAATGCTAGGACTTCTTGAATTTCTAAGATTTCCAATAATGAAAAAGAATGTAAAATTATCTGATTTCATCTCAAATTCCATAAAATGTACAGTAATCAATTACACACACACACACACACACACACATACACACACACACACACAAACGGAAAAGCCAATCCTGCAGCCCTTACTGAGGCAAAGGTCCCACTGACGTCAATGCGTGTTTTTCAGAAGTGAGAACAGCAGGGTCAGACCCAAAATGTGCTTACGAAGATGAGAACCTACAACAACAGATTGAATTTTATATTAAATGTTATGACTGAGACAAGAAAGTCTGGGGTTTAAACTCCAGGGAGGATAGACATTTAAAGTGTTGCCACTGAATTATAGCTCGCCACACTGGGTGGGGTACCCTACTGCTGGGTGGAGTGTCTCCCCTAAAGGAAGGAAAAACTGGCACAAACTGACTTGGTCTTTGAAAGATTCACCTACTTGCCAACTTATGAAGTCGTACTGACGTCAACTTTGCCAAGGAGTCTATTGCCTAACTCAGGCCTTTACCATAGAAAGTTCTGCTTGTTTGCTAAAGCCCAGCAGGAGGTGGAAAAGTAATAAACGAAATGTCAGAAAACTATAAAATACCCATAATCTATTACGGTGTATTAAAAAAAGAAAGGTATAGCTAGTAAAACCATTTTTTCCTCTTGTTATCTTTTATATTTGTAATGCAAGAAGCCTTAAATGAATAGTTACAGGTTAATACAGATGGTTACAAAAACATGTATTTAAAAAATTGTATTTGGTTTTAAAATGCGTGTGGGGGGGAGGAGGAAAGGGGGAAATGGTAAGTGAGATACTATTCTCTCTTCCCTTCTGCAACGGATAATTGTTATCATGCCAATCTGAACTTCACTAGCAGGTGTAAAATGTTCTTTTACATTATTAAAATAAATATGCACTGATCTGTCACCACAGATGCGTTTAGTTTATTAATCCCATCTAAACCAAAACAAATCGCTTCTCCAAAGGAGGAAAAAAAGGGATAATGCATCTCAAAATGCCCATGGGAAAAAGAAAAAAAATTAAGAAAACAGTTTAAGTTACCGTAACCTGAAATGCACCAGCCATCACAAAGAGCAATTGGAGAAATCCAGCAGAGCTCAGCAGGAAAGATTTTTAATAACAGATTGAAAAACAAGAATAAAAATAACTGCATCAACAGGGCCTTTCTTCCTCAGGCCACAAGCCCGTTTTTACTTGAATTTGAAAAAAATGGCAGTTTGGCCACTAAAACCAATCCAGAACATTATTAAAAGTTAAAAGCTACCAATTACTTCTGTCTGTTCTTTTAAAGCAAAGTTTGGCATTACGTCAGTTGGTTTAAAGAAAACAAAAAAGAGAGAGAGAAAGAAGGAGAGAAAGTTTCCTGCTTGTATAAATTAAACCACCACGGAAGGTGTCTAGCCACTTGTAAAGCGTTTATTGCAGGTTTTTAAAGGGCTAGTAACATTTCAAAACATAAATATTTTTATTACATAACTTTAGGACAAAAACAATTGATCTGAGCTTTGAAAAAATATATATTTACAAGAAATCATGTTTACATCAACAGCAAATTAGGAATCAGAAAATGACTTAATAAGACTAAGCTTGACAATTCAAAATTTAGGCACAGATAATTCAAATTTAATATTTTCTATTCCTCCAACCTTAGCATGAGAAAGTTCTACAGAACTTATTGGGATGGCACCCAGGGAGATTGACATTTTTCAAAGCCACTGAACTTAAAGAGAATATTTTTTCTACAGGTTTCTTAATCATCCTATAGAGTTCTAATGGCAGGGATATAATTCCCTACTAATCTCTAGAAGATAATGATAAAAAAGTTGATAGAAAGATTAGCATTTTCTATTCAATTTGATAAGTCTTTTCCATCAGTGATGTTAAGTAGAACTTTTAGGGCACCAGAAATGAACTGATTGATAGCATAGAAAATGTATAAAGTTAAGAAGGATATTAAACAAATTTTCACACGCACAACTCTTCTAGTTCACCTAAATGACAATCTTTATATGCCCTGTGATGCCAAACTAGGGCCTCCTCTAACTACAGTCTACAAATCATGTGGATGTTCAGTTGTGCGATGCTTCTGTGATGTGATAAAATGTCCACTAGGCACTGAGTTGAGACCAACATATGGAATAACACCATTGCTCCACATATAATTTGAGTCTTGGTCAGCCAGGTTGAAAAGCTAGCATACTACAGCATATATATTTTTAAATGTCATTTCTTCTGTTCTGGGCAATAATACAACTGGCTAGTGGTTCAATTCTGATGGGCCCATTAGTAATTAGGCACAAAGCAACATCGACAAATTAATGCTAAACGCAATCTGAAAAAATGTTGTTACATGTCTTGCTCTTATAAACATTTACTATATAACTATGTAATTCTACCTTAATCCTCAGTGTCATCTGATATCACTCATTATGTGTTTTTAATTAGTAAAAAAGCAGTGCTTATAAAGTTCTTTTGTTACAGGTCTTTTTCTTCATACACTGACCTAAACTGAAAGTAATCAGTAAACTTGAAGTAATCAGAAGATTCTCTCTTTGGGTGCAGATTTCTCTATCAAAAGTCAAATCAATACATGAGACTATTAAACAAAACAGTCATTCTCCTCCTTCTTTAGGAGGATAGGAAAGGGCACTTGTATATATCTTATGGACAGACAAAAATAGGAAAACCTGGACTAGATATACAGTAATTAACATCTCTAAAGGTCAGCAAGCATTGGTATTTATATAACAGAGAGGTGCAGAATATGCAGGTTTTAGTATTAATCATCAATATTTCCTTGTTACCTGAGAACTTTACAAAGTCTCAAAAACTAAAACACAAGCCTATGAAATGTTTGCTCTTTTACTTTATGTCGGTGGTACCTGCCTGGTTTTATCAATTATATTTTGACTTGTGAAGTGTAATATTTTGGACAGAAATGCCAGAGTTTATAGTTGCCAAGACTGCCAAAAACAGATCTAGACTACCTCACTAGTTGTGTTGAGGAAACTAAATTAAGCAAGGGCAAACACCAACTGGAAAGTTGTCAGTTTACTGAATGAATGGCTTCATTTTACACACCAGTGAAATATCTTCATCGGAATATATTTCTGTTTAGGATCAATACTTTTAGGACAAGATGGTAGCTTGTTTTAACTGAAATAGTATTAAAAATGTAATTTATTCCCATTTTACTGTCAGCTAACGAAAAGGACTGTTAAATTCCCAACCTGTTTTGTTAAAAATATTTAACCATAAACTTCCTCACAATGTTACATTTGGTGCTATGCACAAACCTTTATTAGAGCGATACTACAACTGTGGCTACAATTAAGATCTGATCAGATTTCTGGTCATAAAATTATTTTATTAAAAGAGTGTCAGGAGTTTATAAGTTAGACAAATATTCTACACAAATCAATAACCTTAGATCAAAAGTTGTCAGATAAAGAGCAATTTAAAAAAATAAATACTTAACCTATGTTTCTAATTAAAATGTAGATCTTCTTAACAAGTGTGTTTTGCTATTTAAAAAAACCTGTTCCACACTCCTGTAACTTAAAAGTTTTCTTTGTTCCTTCAAAAAAATTGCCCTATAAAGTACTAACAGAGATAATTCACATTAACAGAAAGTAATTATTCAGTGTTTGAACAATGCTTTGAAAATATAAAGAACTAAGTGCCAAGCAGTGTTAAAAATATAATATGGTTGAAATAGTGAGCAACCACTATTAACAAGCAACCACTGCACTTATGCAAAAACTGCATTCAATAGAGATTTTACTGTGCTTTTATTAATACAGAATCATAATATATAAATATATTATTCTTCACACACATTCATAGCACGCATGGTAGGAGGGCATGCTATGAAAGTTGATGAAAAATGATAAATAGGATTTTTTCTGCCACATTTTTTCTATAGGATCCATATAATAATATAGAATGTGCTCCGCTGATGGTAAACACATAAGTTGGCTTTTTCCTTGTCTTTTTGGGCTATCATATAGTTTATACAATGAACACATTATAAAAAAGAATAAAGAAATCTTGGCTTAATTGTATATACATTAACAAGACCCAAGAAGACTCAGATCTCAGACCTTGTCAACGACAATTTAAATTTTCCTTGATTAACATTACAATAAAGTAAATAAATAAACCACACTCATGCATACAAAAATCTCCAGATGACATGCAAGGTCTGAGTGAGAGCACCTAAGCAAAAAAGCAAACTTAAAACTGATGAAACTTTGTCCTGAGCTCACTTTGTTGTGCGTCCCTATACACAAGTAATTTCAAACAGAGTGAAATTATTATATGCATATAAACTGTGACAGTCAGACACAACAGGATGGATTATGAAACAAATGTTCTTCTTATATGTGAATTTCCTTAATCTTGTAAATTTAAGGCAGAAGCTTGATGTCATATGTTTTAGAGGTTAGTTTCTATGAAAGGTACTGGTACTCTAATGCACTACAACATCGGTGATTATGTGTAGCTTACTGAATGATTTACAGCTTATCAAAAACTACTTATATGTATCTTTGTCTTTTTAAAATAAAAATATGTCTCGTCTTTGCTGGGGGAGGGGGTTGTTTTGTTTTTTAAAAAGAAGTGTTCTCTTGTTTGGCTTAATTATGTTATTAACAAAGTTTCACTCAGTAGTTAAAAAAAAATCTTTCAAAGTGTTGATATCATTTCCAGACAATCTTGTCAGCATCACAGTTTACAGGAAACAGTTGATGTTCTCACACAAGTCCTGTATTTACTCATAGACCTACAGTACTTTAAAAAAAAAATCCTCACTCTTTTGGAGTTTGTTTGTTGTTTTGGTTTTTTTTAAATGTCAGTCTGGTGGAATATCTGAGAGAGCTCTCTAACCCAAAGCACGTATTGGTGAACATGAGGAAAACCCTGACTGCAGTTCAGAAAAACTACTATAACTTTTATTCTCATTTTGTCCACGTCAGGAACTGGCTCTTACCGCTACTTTCCTTTGCTGCCCCTTGCATTTTTAACTCTGGCAGTGTTTTCTAAATGATCAACTTTTCCTAAAACCAACAGCAAAGTAACATGATGCCACCAAGGCGCATAGGTTTCAATTGCGCAGTTGAAGAAGACAGCTAAAATGGCAAAGGGCTTGATTGCTCTTTATAGTTTTACTAAACCTGATAAAATGAAAACCAGGTATTACATTTTTGTTTCAAGTAGTATCTACAATGTGCTATGTGTGGTATGAACTGCAAAGGCGGCTTATAGTCTGACCCAAAGAGCTTACAGTCTTTATATTTAAAAAAGTCCTCCCAGGTCCTTTCTGCTTTGTCCCCTTGCATTTTTCACTTCATTCTCCTACCAGAGAGTGTATTTGCACTTCAAAAGAAGGGGATGGAATTAAAAGATGTCTTCACTTAACTCATGGTTTATCCCCACATTTTTTCAGTGCACGATGCCTTCAATGCACTTCAGATATTTGACATTTGTGGATGGAGAATGTCTGATTCTTTTTAAGTTAATGGGCCACTCCATTCCTTCCAATATAGATAATGTAGTAGAGTTCTGGAACACTAAAAGCTCTTTTGTTATTTGCAATAAAAAAAATAAATCAAACATACCAAAATGTTAAATAGAGGTGCTACTTAATGAGCTGCCCAAGTCACAAAACAATTCTACACTGAAAAGTAGCCCTGACAGTGCTGCTGGAGTCAAGCAAGTTTGTGGGTCTTTCTGAAGAGTCAATTTTGATTGCCATGGCCTTTCCCTGGGTCTACTTTCCATGCCCAGTGATCACAGACAGGGATCAGGCAGAGAAACTCAGAGAGAGAGAGAGATGTTTGTTTGAACAGCCCACGAAACACCACTGGGCCACCTTCTTGCACACTGGAGCTTTTAAACAAGCCACAAATTCCACTCCTCCCCCCCACACACACATCATCACCACACTTTCCTCCCCAGAACTATTAGGAAGTCTCCCCACATCCCCATTCACGCAGAGCTTGCAACAACAACAAAAAATGTCACACAAATCCCAAATGGAGAAAGCAAAGGAGAGTAAAAAAAAAAAGAGAGAGAGAGAGAGACACTAGACACAGTTATGGCAACCCTGAATTGGGGACTCAACTCTGAGAGCACCACTTTGCCTTTAAGAGGAAAAAGTTTCACGTCTCTCTCTGTACTCTGATTTCCTTTTTTAAAAACCACCAGCATGTCGCCTTTTCCCCTGGTGTGACGGGGAGCGGAGCCCCCTCGGCTCATGCACACACCAGCCTTCCCTGGTGGATCCCCCAAAAAACTTTTTTTAAAAAAATAAATAAATAAAAAGTTTGCCCCAAACTTACTACTCTTCATGATGGTCTCTCTGTGCCCCGCTTGTCATGATTCCTATCAAAACTTCCAGCAGCAGCAGCAGCAGCCAGGACTGAGCGACTGCAGCTCATCGGATGCAAAATCTCTTTGCTCTTCTTCTACTTCCACCCTCCCCACCCCCCGCCCAGTGCCCCGATGGTGGGGAATGAACAATCAGAGCGATAAGAAGTAGCCACACAGACGGGAGGAGGCGAAGGGAGATACCAGCCCTGGAACTACTTCCCCTGGCCCCCCCTTCCCCGGGTAAATAGAAGGAGAGAGTCTTAAGACAGAGAAGGGGCTTGTTTCCCCTGCTCTCTTCGGTGGCTGAACTTGACCCTCCTCCTGACTCCAGAGGGGCTACTGCAGTTTTGAAGTCGCCCGTTTCCAGCGATCACGCATGGCTTTGACCCACCAAAGAAGGGAGAAGGAAAAAAAAAAATGTACCCAAAAAACGCCCCCGCCACCAGCCTGTGAAATCCGAGAAGCCCCCGCTTCCCTCTGATTTTTTTAACCTCTCCCCTCCGCCTTGTGTGTGTGTGTGTGTGTGTGTGTGCAAACTCACTTTTAAATCCCCCCACGGCCCCCCTTCTCATTGCACACGCACAAGCACTTAGCACAGAGCAACACACTTACTACATACGCAATATCATCAGACGGAGCAGGATTCAGGAAGAACCCCCCCCCCCCCCCCCCCAGCCCCACACACTTTTGTTGCTGCTCCCCCCCACCCCTCGATCTGTTCTTCCCACCCCCCCCCGACCTCTCCAATCCTCCCCCCACCTTACCTGTTGATTAATCGGCAATAATAATCGCAGCAGCCTGAAAGATGGTGGAGCTGTGGTTTGAGCCATGAACCGTCTTCTGTTGTTTGCAGAGTTGATCTTGGATTATTTGGGGGTGGGGGGGGGAGTGTAGGGGGAGGGGAGAGGGAAAAGAAAAAGAGAGGGGGGAAAAGGTTCTCCTGCCTTTCCCCCTCTCCCCCGGGCCCCCCCTCTGTATAGGGAGAGAGAGAAAGGGAAAGAGAGCGAGCAGGGACCTGGATGTGCCTGGTGTGTTTATAAAAGAGGGGAGAGAGAGAGGAGAGCGAGCCTGGGTTTAGTAGAACAACAACCCCCCAAAGGAGGAGAGGAGGCGGCTTTAGATTGCAGGGAGATCAGCTCTTTATCAGAAATGTTATCGCTTGTCAGGACCTCAGTCTCCGCGCATTACGTCAGTTTCAAGACACCAACACTATTAATATCAAAGGAGCCTTAGCAGAGAAAAGCGCCACCCCAGACTGAGAGCCCTTAAAGAGACAGTGCAGGCGTCCCCACACTCCCACAGTGCTGCTCTGCTCAGCCTCCTCCTCCTCCTTCTCCTCCCTCCAGCCAGGCAGCAGCAACCACTGGGGAATAGGCGGCTTTGGAATAGACCAAGTCATTCAAAACTTTTTTTTTTTTTTTAAGTAAATTAAATTAACCTTTCTGCGGGATGCTCGAGTGTGGGGAGCTTCACTGAGGGATGGACTCAACCAGACAGATCACATCCCTGGCGGCAGTTTGAGAGGGAAATAGACTCTGGCCATCCTGATTTTGTATAGTTGTTATTCATTAATGATTATTTGTTAATGCTGCTGGTGTTTTCTCAGCTTTTCTAAGACTGCCCGAGATTTGTGCCTGAATATGCTATGCAAAGGCATCTGAAGCTCTCAAAGTTTTCCTTTCATTTTGATCCAGTACAAAGGGAGAGAAAAACAACTGGGTTTTTTTCCAAGTTGGGGCAAAAAATAGTAGGAGGCATGATAGTGGAGTGCCCTGATCTGTGCAGAGGGCACTCACTTAGTGGGATCAGTTTCCAACAACAGCCTTAATTATTATTAATTATTATTAATTATTATTATTAATGTTTGTAAAGAACTGACAAGACCACACTGTCCAAGACATAAAATATATAGTGCCCCCAGAAGCTTACAATCTAAATAACACAAACACAAAATAGACAGGATTTACTGAGAAGTCTAGAATAGTTTGTTAATTATTATTATATTATTTATCAGTTTTCAAATTAGTATAAACCACTATTAGTTCTCTGTTACCAGACACAGGACAACCCCAGCCCTCTTTTCAGAAAGTTCTTCACACTTCTCTGTCTATACAGAATCTTTTAAATTAAAAAGTCAGATTTTTCCATACCATAAATTACCAGAAGTCTGCATATGAATGTTAAGAAGAAAAAAAAAAAGTCTAAGGAGAAGTAATGCATAAAATGTTCCTGTGAAAGGATTTTAAATCCCAAATATAGTAGGTGTTAAAAACTATGTAAACATTTGTTGGGCATTTGGACACAATTTTCTGCCGTTAGGTGACTTTATGTGTCATGTTTTTCCTTCTATACCAGTCATTTAAAACTAATTTAATACTAAAATAGCCACATTCTGGATTCTTGCAACTAACAGTACATATAATTCAAGTGAAAAGCTGAAAAAGAGTAATATCATCAAAATATTAGTTAGAGATTAAGTTATTTCAACAAAATGTGTTTCACAAAGCATAACATTTGCCTTACAATTTTATTTTCAGGGGAAACTGTTAAGTATAAAAACAATTTAAAGATACAAACTAAAGCAAAGTAAAAATCTGACTGTAAAGCAATGCCATTTTCATCCACTTTTCTAGACTTATACATTCTTCATTTATGTTTAGTATATAAACTGGCAGATTTGTAAAGTAATTGCTCATGTAAATCACCTAGTAACACATTTCCCCCTTAAGTTCTTTTGTAGGGTTGTCTGATAAAGCACTTTATAAATAGAAAAACAATAATTCATGTACAAGAGGTGAACTTGTCAGGCTGCAAAGGGTAAGTAAAATATAGTTCCACGATTAAGCATCCTGTACACTTCCCTGGAAATAAGAGAAGAGAACTGACATATTGTGCTTAGGACTTACAATATCCCCATCAGCAGAAATTCATTTTGGAACAGTTACGATATTTTTATATGGAATGCAAAGGAAAGTAATTCCAAAATCTTCAGTAAAATTTAAAGTCTGTTACTAATATCTACCTATATACTTTAGTGCCAGAGCAATTTACTGTAGCACATCACTAATGTGCACAGTAAAAGTGCTTTCTGAGAAAGGTTTTCACTTTTTTTTTAAAGCTGCAAATGTAATTGCTGAACTTTAGTCAAAAAGGCAAAGTATAGAAACATTTTCACAAACTTTTACTCATTATGTACTATGCTGAGAAATATTTAATCCATTCAGTCTAAACCAAACTTGTTTTCAGGGTTATGTAATTTAGATTTTTAACTAAATAGGTCAGATCAGAAAAACTAGGCAATCAGTGCAATATAGAAAGGGTTAAAACAAGCAGATACTTGGCTGATAATTTGGCTAAGCATCCTACAAGCTGGGTTTGAATGGAAAATATTTAAACAAGGGTTATTTCCCTTTGCTTCTCTGCTCTATTGAGATTTATTAAATTAATGGCTTTTATTTTAAAAGGAGAAATTATAACACACACACAACACCTTCAGTCCTATCCCTGCTCATAAGATATGTGAATGCAATTTTCCCCGACTTTGTCACATTAAACTACAAGAGATAAAACATTAAAAAGTTTGGTAACAATGAAAGTACATGCTTCAACAAGTACAAACCTTTAAGATTATATACACGGCTTTTCATCACCTGAAGAAAACCTCACTAGAAAAATAAGGATGTTCATTTTAAAATCACATGAAAAGATACAGAATGGCATTTAAGGGTGTACTGTATTTTTAGAATGAAATAGTAAAAGTACAGTTCATAAGAAATTGCTAGAATAACAAAATGCTTTTTCATTACTTAAAATTGGAAGCTTTAATGAAACACTGTATTGCATAGAAAAGTGTTACAGTATCCTGTAAAATAATGCTTGCATGATACATTCTGCATTTCAAGTTAAAATAAAGCAGATCAGGATGTCAATATTAATCTGTTTATATTAACCAAGATCTGTAGAGAACTTAATAAAAGAAAAAATATTTCATAAACTTTCTCAGGCAAATTATTTATTTATGAAATAATTTACAAAGAAAAATTTTACCTCATGCTTTAGATACATTGCATATGCTCATGATTGACACAATATGTTCAGGCTCAAAGGCCCGTATAGCATTTTTTAATCCTACGAAGAATATTTCAAAACAACCAACTAATTCATGAGGTCATACAGTAATTGTTTGACAGTTGTTTTTAATATAGAAAATAAGCTATGTATATTGTTTTCCTTCAAATATTTGTTGATTTGTTGTTATATTCCTTTGACATTGACATGGCAAAAACTGCATTAGGAGAAATATTGAAGATTTATTTTCATCTATTATCTTCTTCTGTCAAGTATATGGAACACCACTTAAAGCAACTTTTATTTTGCATTATTTGAAACCTACATTCTATGTGACAGTAGGTAGTTGTTAAAATAACAGGTCCAGCTTTCTGTGACAGATAAGAACAGAAGCAGAAATGAAGGAAAAACAGCAAAACAAGAAAATTTAGAAAACATGCTGTTGTCACAGAAGAAGAATGAACAAACTAATTTCTAAATAATCCTCCATTTTTTTAAACTCAAGCACATTCTCCACTGAGGGAGAATAGAAAGGCCAGTCATAGCTGCTTCTTGAAAGAAAACAGTACAACAGTCATTGTTTATCAAGATGACATAACATGCCATTTATTCCTTTATTGTTTAATGCAGTTTTCTTTTCTTGTAGTTTACTCTGTGTAGATACAAAAAGGGATTACCAGTTAAGCACAAGCATACTTGTTTTACAATTTCAGCCTTTTAGTGCATAACTTACTTACTTAAAATACTAGAGCCTATAATCACAATGATTCTACCTGATGGAACATGCATTTTAGAAATATAATCCAACTGTTTACCCTAACACGTCATAAATTGCAATTCTTTACAAAAAAAAAAAAAAACCTCAGAGATTGACAGACATTGGTCTTAAATGCCTGCTGCTTTAGCACACGTCATCAAGAAGGTATTTCTGTATTATTCTCCCTTCTGCTAAGAGTATAGCACATGAATTCTAAAGACCATTCACTTTTACTGTCTTCAATAATGAACATGTTGAGGAGCATTAACTTATGAGTCTGGGGAACTTCAGTGAGTTTCTTGGGAATAATTTACAGAATTTCTGCAGACCTACTTCATTTCACTGCACAACTTTTGTCACATGAAATCCTAGCATCTCATCAGGGAAGCTTTGTCCTTTTTTTACATAAGTAAGGAGTCAAGTTTCTAAACTTGTATACTAAAGCAAAGACAAAACTACCACTGATTTCAAAAGGAGCAGAATTGGGGACTATAATTATGTGGTTGAAATGCTTCTGAAAAGAGTCCGTGCACAGTGATAGATGGGATAGCACTAGGGACAGCCAATGAAACATCCTGCAACAGAAGGGAGGTAATAAAATGGCATGATCCCAGATTCAACAGATGTTTTCTAAGGGGACTGGATATCTGGACATGGGAAATGGAGCCTTTCACTTGTATGTCACCATTTTTAATACAGGCCAAGCCAGTAGAGATGGAAAATCATTAACATCTGATGGATGTTTGATGGCCTTGTCCATGTATAGTAGAAAAATGTCCACCAGAGTACACCACCACCACAACTGGCCCAGTAGACCACATGAATACACCATCAGTCTTGTCAACAATCTCAAAGGAGATACCACGGATCATAAGGTATGAAGACCCAACTACCCTTTCATCCCTATAGGTTGTTATTGCAAATGAAGGATGAAGAACATTGAGTGGGCAATATGGCATACTGCTACCATCCAGGATTATATGGAGGGAGGGGGAGAGAGAGAATTTTAGGAGTATTAATTTATCACCTTCCACTATTGTGAAATCTACTGAAAAATTAAAAATAAGAAACCGCAAACTCCTCAAAATAAATTACATACAGCAATACCCATAATTATATAGATTTTGATCCTAAAATCTCCACACCAGAAGGGTGCTCATCTGAGGCTCTGTGAGCCCTTGACACACATATATAATAGGAGTTTACAAGCATATGTCAACTAAAGAAGCAGCAGTTTTCCTTCCCACAACTCAACCATACACTCAACTAATCATTGGCAGGCAGCCCAAAACAACTGGAGTCCTTTCCCTCCTGCCATCATTTCCCACCAGTTAGAAATCCTACTCCCAACTGCCTCAGCCCCTGCTGGGCATTGTGGCATTTCCAGAAGGTTAAAATGGGCTGGTCTAAAGTCCATTTAAGTCACTGAAAAGATTCCTGTTGACTTCAGTGAGCTGTAGTTCAGGCTTGCATACATATTTTTTCACCTTCCCTATTAAGGTTCACTGATACAAGGTTACAGTGTTGCTGTACTAAATCCCACTACAATCACTCCAACTATAAAGTCACCACTCCATACAATCAAACCATTTGGCTCCCACAGAGCCATAAATACAGCTACTTTTTCCAATCTATAATACATCCTAGACTTTTCCGTTATTTTATTTCTTGTAAATAGATTTTCCATCTAAGACTGCTCATCCTATCCAAATCTTACTTTATTTTAATGTAAAAAATAATGTGGCAGACTCTAAGCAGCACATTTTTATTACTGCAAAGATTTATTTACAAAGCTTGTGATGTGAGATCTCAGTTTAATTTTAGGAAAGAGAAACATCTTTCAAATATATGTATTTCACCTTGCCATAAGTACATCCTCTAGTCCAATAACAATGTTCTCTGTCTAACGTAGAAGACATTGAATACCATTAGAAATTTCACGTTTACACACATGTATTAGTAAAATTTGCTATGATATTTCCACTATTTCCAATTCTAAGTATAAGGAATAATGCAAGTCACACAGTAAAGGCAAATGCAGCAATGCTATGAATGTTCTTTTTTCAGTGGTGTTTACTGTATGCACAATAAGTAAAAATATAAAACAGGAACATTTTTGCAGTCAATGCCCCTATGTTCTTGGAAGTGCTTTCAACTACAAAAAACCTGCAAGTATCCACTGTAACTGCACTTTTAAAAGTATGCTATTGCTTTTAAAAGGGTAAGGGCCTGATCCTGCAAACAATTACTAAGAGGCACAGTACTTACTACCATAAACAGTTCCACTTTTCTAGGATCTGATCCAGTTGTTCCACAGAGTCAAAGTATTTGGAGCCCAGTTCAAAGCTGCCACAGATCTCCTTTGCGTCAGCTATATTGGAGCACAGCAAGTGCACATGTTCCACAGTGAATTCCCCAGTGCAAAGACATCCTGGCACAGAGAGCATTTTAAGGTTGGGCAGGGAGCGTATCAGGGTGCACCCCTGTGACTATGACTGTGCGCTATGCGATGGCCCATAGGGCTTCCCTAATGTGCCTGATCTGAACCAGCCCTTGGTAGGCCCATAATCAAAGAGGCACAGGCTGGGTCCCTCTGCCCCCATACTAGACTCTGCATCAGCACGGGAATGAATTCAGGCCCAAAAGCTTGAAGCTTAAATTAGTGTCTCATCTGTCTCACTATGTTAGAACTTTGGAAATTAGGCCTCCACTTGATATAACTCATGTCCTTTATTTGTGAAATGACAATGTCAATGCCTTTTTGTAACTACATGCAAACAGTATGTTTTTGTATGCTATCTATATTGGGCCAAGTTGTCCCAATATGACTACTCCTGAATTTGGACTCAGTTCCCTCCTGATCATTCCCCTTGGGGGACCAGATTGCCCTACAGAATAGGTAGGAACCCTTCATCCTGTGATTCTGCTTTTCCTCCCCATTCCTCTTGCAAGTGCCCCTGCTCTCATTGCCCTTGAACCCATCCCCACACAAAGGGTTGCACTGAGCAGTGCAGGAATGAGCCAAAGTTAATGCAGACAAATCAATATTAATTTGCACCTAGAAGCTCAGGGGTGGAGGGGCAGATCATTCCACAAATAATAGCTGTGTGTCCCTTGCCTTGTTGGGTTCCCTGCCCATAGAATCAGAATCTCATGGGGGCTGGGGGTGCAAGTACAAAGATAGCGCTCCACACTCCTAGAAACACTCCTCTCCTCCACTATTTTTCCATAGTTTTTAGCACCTGCACTGCTCACAGACAACAGAGGAGTACACTTGGCCTACAGTTACCTTATGTCATACTAAAATATTTAGATGTTAGACTCCATATTTAACTAAGACCTGAAATGCCCTTCATAGACTGGTAAAAGAGCTGGATTATTCTGACCATCTGTCACACATATTACCCATTTTTCCATTGAGAATTTACACAAACAGGGCTTAAAAACAAAAAAACAAAAAGACCCTGTGTTGCAAAGCAAACTACTGATATCATTTGCACTAACATATACCCTGAAATGGAGATCACAAAATACTTAAATACTCGAAAGTAAAGCAAAGTATGCTGCCAATGCCTTTATTTTTTGCAAAAGGGCATTTTTGCAAAGTTTAGGTAATAAAGTTTAGGTGTTTGGTTTTGCTTTTTAACTGCGTAATTTGGGAAACAAATCAGGAAAACTAAACATAGAGAATTTGAAGATTATATTTAAACAGGAGTGCTGTGATCCTCAAGGCCCCATAGCCACACATGCAACAGTGGCCACATAGGCTATAGTGGGGAAGCATACCATAAGAGTGCTTATACAGTTATCCAACTTCTCCTTGTCAGGGCAGGTGTTAGAGACTTCCCCCAGTCCAACTAGCCAAGTAGACAATACTGGAAACGAGTGTCTGCCCTGATGTTCCAATTAGGAAGGAATTATTATTTGTTAGCCACAGATGATGCACTTGTTCCTGTACAACACAAAATGAAGACAGCCCCTATACTGAGGAGGTTACAATCTGCAGAGAAGACCTGGAGAAGATTGTGAAGCCCAGAGGAAAGAATAATTTGAAATTCTGTATTTTAATTTTTGGTTTGTTTTTTTGTGGGCACAATGGAAGAATTGAATCTGTCGGAGAGGAATCAGAACCATGGCGATGGCAGTGGCATGGTGAAATGGGATGAGAGAGGTGTTCCAGGCTTAGAGAGTTGGGTAGAAAAATGCAGAGACCTAGGAATGGGGATGTGGAGAAGTGGCCCAATGACATCTCCCTGGAACTGCCAACCAGGGAAAAGTGACAATGGGGGAGAAGAGGTTCCTTAAAGTAAGAAGCCCTTCCCTCAGGACAAACGTCATCCAGCAATCACTGACAAGGGATAATTTTTATTTATTTACATGTACCAGGCAGGGCCATGATCTCTGTATCTCCCTCATGCCCTGCTGCCCCACTACTATAGCTGTGCCAGTGTTACAGGAGCCCTAGCGATGAGATCATTCCCAGGCACACAGCCCCCGTGATGGAGAGGGAATTGGTCAGACATACTCAAAGGATTACTTGGGAAAAGCTCATGCATAAGCTTTTTGCCCCCTTTTCCCAGTCACCTCTGCACTTACCTCCTTATGGACAAACCAGGTTTCCCAAGTATAGGTTGGACAGGAGTGCAGATGAGCTAACTGGGCTTTTTTGGTCCATGCTACTCTACACAGTGAGAACAGCATTGAGTATTTAATGTCAAAAACTATATTGCTGCAGAATTAAAGTTAAGATTTTCATTACATTGAATTAAGGACATTCAGAGATAAGGTTCCTCCATCAACATAACTCTGCTTCATTTAATTACAGAATAAGGTCTTTAAACAATTTCTGCCAAAAACAGTTAAGAGACAGCACATAAAATCAGTGTTTATTTTCTTCTCTTCATTCTGTACGAAAAAAATAACAGAATATTTGAAAAATGTGGTAATCTACTAAATTCTAGCCTTATACACCTAAGTCTATATAAAATGGGTACAAAACTTAAACAGTGCCCACTCCACTGATTTACATAGACTTATTGGAGGAACAGTTTAGGGAAAAAATCCATTTCCTTTCCAGTATTCTGTATTGTTTGCTGAATAATATGTTGTCTTACCCAGTAAGATATATAAGGCCATAACCCATCTCCTGAACACAGCCCAAATGCACAGGTTTAGTAGAAGTGTTCACATGGGCTCCTCTTCCCAGCCAGAAAGATTCAATATACTCACTAGTGCATCTCAGACCACGTCCACACTGAAGAATTTTACATAAACATTTCACCGGACTGTGAGGACCCCTGGCATAGACAGAGCTCCTCCAACTGGACCTGCTTTTTAGCAGGTTTAATTGTTGGCTATCCTTTGGTGGTCGAGGATGATCTCTTTCACGGGTTTTATTTTATACGGGTCCTCTGGCGACTGAGAAGTCCAGTCTGAGGAGTCTGAGCTGCAGACTTGTTGGCAGATGTTGCAGATGGTGTTGGAAGGCAGGGTTGGGCCACAACTTTGTTTTATGCCAGTTTGGATGGCAAAGGGCTCAGAGATAGAGCTATTGCAAAGGATGGAGGCAGTCATCTGGTTGTGGAAGAGTTTTACAATGGTGGTAAATTTGCGTAGACAGCCAAATTTTGACGTGATTCTCCAGAGCCTTATGGTTGACAGAGTCAAAAGCTTTGGTCAGATCGATAAATCCATATACAGCTCCTGGTGTTGTTCTTGACATTTTTCCTGGATCTGCCTAGCTGTGAAAATCATGTCAGTGGTGCCTCGTGATGGTCTAAAGCCGCACTGGAACTCTGGGAGTACTTCCTCTGCAAGAGGGAACAGACGATTCAGTAAGATTCTAGCAAGAATCTTCTCAGTGATGGAGAGGAGGGCAATGCCTCGTTAACTGCCATAGTCAGATCCTATTTCCCTTTTTGAAAATGGTGAAGATGTTAGTATTGCGTAAGTCAGCAGGGATTTCTTCAGTGCACCAGATTTTCAGGAACAGCAAATGGAGCTTGTCTGTCATTGTTTCTCTCCCCATTTTCAGTACTTCAACTGGTATGCCAACAGGACCTGATGCTTTATTGTTGTTTATTTGCTTAATTGCTTTGCAGACCTCCTCAGGCGTTGGTGGGTTGGTGAGAGTTTCCCAGACTGGGTGCTGAGATGGAGTTGATGGTGTCATCAGTCACAATCAATTCTGGATTTAGAAGCTTTTGATAGTAAAAAGCCATAATGGTAAAGACACTAGAAGCCAATGGTGTCTTGTTTCCTGCATGCTACTGCTATCTGCCAATCCAGTGGTAACAATAGTGGTTTTTGTTGGTTTTTTTAGTTCCTGTGTAGCCATGCCTCTGTTTAGGAATGGAAGTGATAGCAGCTGAGGTTCCATTAGCCTCCCTGATCCCTAATGTGCCTCACCCTGGCCATTACTACATGCACAGGGAGAGCAGATGGAGCTGTCCCCCCAGTGCGAAGGAAGCTCCAGAAATCCTGCCCCACTGCAGAACAGAATGGCCCACTATCCCCCATGGAGGATGAATGTGGCAGAATTTGACCTTTAATGGCCTAATGCAAAGCTCATTGAAGTCAGTGGGAGTCTTTCCACTGATTTGAAATGGGTTTGAATGAGGCCCTAAATCCCTATTTTAATGCTCATATGCCAGGGAGTTACACTTGATTAGCCACAAATTTTCTGCCTTTTGTGCAATTAAAACATCAACCTTAGGATTGCTTTAACATTCTGTGTTCACATAATGTTATTTGCTAAAAAATCCAAAGAGTAGAAAAAGTGTATTTTATATATATTTGGGCCGCAAGGAACCATTATGATCATCCAGTCTACACAGCAGAGGCCCAAGAATCTCACCCAGAAATTTCTGCATCAAGCCTTTAACTTCAGTTTGAGCTATAGTATATCTTTTAGAAAGACATTACATCTTGATTTAAAGGCTTCAAGTGATGGAGAATCCGCCACATCCCTAGGTAAGTTGTTGCATTGCTTAATTACACTCATTGTTAAAAATTTAAGTCTTATTTCTTGTCTGAATTTGTCTAGCTTCAGCTTCCAACCACTGAATCTCATTAAACCTCCTTCTGCTAGATTAAAGAGAGACATTTGTGATCACCCATGTAGTTACTTGTAGATAATGATCAAGTAACCTCTTATCCTTCTTTTGAGTAAAGTAAACTGATATGAGGCATATTTTCCAGAGCTTGAATCATTCTTATTGCTCTTCTCTGAAGTGTTTCCAATTTGCCAACATCCCTTTAGAAGTGTGGACACCACAACTGGCTGGTCTCCCTAATGTATATAGAGGTAATACCACTTCCCTACTCCTACCTGATATTCCCCTGCTTATACATTTGCCCTCTTAGCTATAGCATCACTCTTGGAGCTCATGTTCAATTGGTTATCCACTATGACCCTTACATCCCTTTTAGAATCACTGCTTTCCAGGATACAATCCCCCGTTTTATAAGCGTGATCTAATTCTTTATCCTTAGATGTATGACCTGGCTTTTGGCTATGTTCAAAAGCTTGTTGTTCAAGTGAGCTCACATTACCAGTCAATCCAGATTACTCTCTATAACTGACCTATCCCCATCATTATTTACCACTCTACCAATTTTTGTATCATTTGCAAATTTTAACAGCAATTATTATATGTTTTCTTCCAGATCTTTGATAAGGATATTAAACAGCATTAGGCTGAGAACAGATTTTTGCCAGACTTCACTAGAAACACCTCTTTGGATGATGCTTCCCCAAATAACAATTACTTTTTGAGATCTATTGGTTAGTCATCATTTAGCTACGTTTAATCCATTTAGTATAGGCTGCATTGACTTTATATATTTCTATTTTTTTCCTATCTAACTGTCATGTGAGACTAAGACAAATGCATTACAGAAGTCTAAGAATATTATGTAAACACAGTTGTCTTTAGCCAAACTTGTGATCTCATAAAAAAAAAATCAGGATTGTTTCACAAGACCTATTTTCCATAAAACCATGTTGATTGGTATTAATTACGCTACCATCCTTTAATTTTTTACTGATTGCATCTTATATCAGCCTTTCCATGAATTTGCCTGAGATTGATGTCAAGCAAACTGACTTATAGTTTCCTGAGTCATTGTGTTTACCTTTTTTAAATACAGACACAACACTGACTTTTTTCCAGTCCTGCTGATAATAAAAGTTGCTGTTTAACATCCTCCCTAGTTCTTGATAGAATAGAAAGTATTCCATTAATATGGTAAGATATAATACATTATCCTGCTTCTTTCAAATACATGACAAATAATCATCCCATCCCACACAGTATTGAACCCAGGCCATTTCTAGGATTTAATTTCTTCCTGATATAGATAAAGAATTTCTTCTTTGTCTCCTTTACCCTAATGGCTATAGATTTTTCACTGATACCATTTAGGATCCCTTATCAACTGTCTGTATTTCTTAAATATGGTTTTGTACTCATTGCTATCAGATTTCCCATTTTTCCATGTATTATGTATATTTTATTTTTTTCTAATTGCTGCCTGTGGCTTTTAAGATTCAGCCTGCAGAAGAGGGGATACAGAAGAGAATCATAATTTTCAAGGACACTTATTTGAGGCAGCACAAACCTGTGGCCACTTCTATGTCTTTTAAGAGGGTGCAACGTATAAGCTCTCTCTCTCACCAATGGCTGCCTAGTGAGGAAAATAAGGAGGACCAGTCCCCATCCTCTTTAGCGATTTTAGTATCACCTCCAGCACTATGATCTTGCAATGTACAAGCACTATGGCAAGTACAGTGGCTGTCCTGACCCGTACACTGGGTGATAAATGGGGAAGCCACAATTTATCCCTTAATGATCGCAAAACTCAATAGACTTTCATTAAGCTTTCTGCTACATTACATCTTGCTAAGACCAAGTATGGGAGATTTTTAGCCCAAAAGGCCACTTTGGTAGAAATAAATATGACAAAGCATAGTCCTTAAGTGGAAGTGCTACTTCTACCCTAACTATAACATTGCTACCACAACATTATAATATATTTATCTAGGAGACAGCCTGATAAATGCATAGAGACAACCTTCCTGTTGAAAATGTATAATCAGAAGAATTAACAATACTGACTGAAGGTTTTTTACATTTTTAAATTTTGGCAAAAGCCAGACTTTTTAATTACATTTTTGCATAGTTTTTTTTCCAAATTTTTTGTTCTGCGGTAGAATTAAAGTAAACATAGTTCTGCCACAGAGTGATATACAATGTTATTATTTACAGTCCCATTCTCTTGCCTTAAAAACATTATATATGCTAGAGATGGGCAAAATGATTTGGATAAAGTATGAACAGACCTGAAATGTCGCTCAAAATCAAAACAAACCTTAACAATTACTTAGGAAAAAAATAAGTTGCATGGCTACCTAGGTTCAGACTGGAAGTGGTGAATTCTTCCCATTTCCTGTTTCACTGAAATAAGGAACAGAACTCTCATGAGATTTTTGCCCCTACATTTGTTGACTCAAGAAGACATTTCCCCTGACTTGCACCTTTTGATTCAGTAGAGTTGCACAGGGAGTAACAATATGGAATTTGGCCCAATAATTTGGTGTATACATATTAGTTTGAATATGCTTTTGAAAAGTATAAAAATGTTTGGACACTTATCCAAACCTCTGACCCTACTTGAAATTTACCTGTCACTAATATAAACACACAAACATCTGTTGGATAATAGAAGCAAAAGTAGTTATTTTTTCCTTTTTTAAATAAAACATATCTTTTACATTAAAAAGAAATATAAATCAACAAGGAAGTGGACAAAAATAATTTCTCAGTAATTTTTGCAGAGATATTTTACATTTTGTTTAATCATTAGAGATGTTCCCTGGATTCTTTTTTTTGGGGTTGTGGTATTTAAATTTGAAGAAAATCTTTCACACTTCTGGAAGTTATTGACATCAACAGAACCTACTGCAATCTCAGGCCTCACATAGCAAAAGTTTCTCTAGCCTAATTTACTCCACAGAGCAACTGCCTCAACTATACAGGCTTTCCTTTCCAGTGGTAAGAAATAATCATTCTTAATATTAGTTCTGTTTTAGGCTTGCCCTGTGTGGATGTCTGTGCTAATTATGCATTAGTCACTTTTTACTTACTATTGCTACTTGGGCTTTAACAAGCCATTGCTGGGCTGGGATTTAACCACTCAGCTACCAACTTGTTAATAGTCTTTCATGTGATGCCAAGACAAATCTGAAGTTACACACTAATGAGGTTAATACGTTCTACACTATATTATTTTATCACAGATACCATTGTTAGGCTTTTGGGGGCTGATCCTACACAATGCTGAGGGTCAGAAACCTCCCACAAGTTCCTGAGCACTGTTAACTCCTTTTCAAGTCAATGGGAGTTGAGATCAAACCCAAGGTTTCCACAATTCAGCTATTAATGATGTAATTCCCAATCCTGTACATTTTCATGAGATGGGTACACAGTGGAAAATCTACACAAGGAAGAGTGAGCCAGAGTCTGCATTCCCTCATTCTGTAGAGTGCAGGTACTTAGCTGCCTGTTGAACTGAGGTGTCAGAGCTGGCATGGGAGAGGCCATTTGAGGGAAAGGAATACTTATTTCCCCTTATGTGTGATCCTTTGCAAACCCCTTATCTGTCTGATATTGGTTTTGGCTGCTTGCCCCATCTCCCTGTGCAGACTGCCAGCACAGGCAGTAAATCTACCTCACACAAGATCAGACGCAGGTGATATAATAGTCCAAAACATGGATCCACAGAGATATACCTGACACATCAGCTCTTGTCCACCCACATGGTGCATGCTGGCAAAGCACCATTTCATACAGAAATGTGCCACAGCACAAGACTTAAGCTATGAGCAATACAAAACACACAAGCAGCTCTCACTCTGGTTCTCTGCCATTTCCACTGCAGCAATAGGGTATAGTTGTAACTGTTCAGATTTGGATCTACACTCAGCTGAAGGAAACTGTTGTGACTTGTGTCACTTGAGTGCACGTTTCTAATCTGTCATGGCTCTCCACAGAGTGTAGTGGCTTTTACTCCAGTCCTCTGCAATAAATACCCAAACCTGCAGATTGCTTACTGTTGTCAACTTCCATTGAAGTCAGTGGGAATTGAGGGTATTTAGCCATTTCTCAGGCTGACTGGGAGTGCAGCCATCAGGGCCACTATGCAACCATGGTTATCTACCTTAAGACAATGGATATTTGTGTATTCTAGCAGACGGTGGGAGCAGAGACCATGACATCAAAAATAGACTGCATTTTTAGTGAATAAATATTAGTAAAGAATGTGAAAAAAATCAATATTTATATCAATATTTATATCATGGCAGATTCATTTCTATGCTATTATGTCTTGTTTTAATTATACCACTTTGTTAATAACATGCTCAATTGTTTAAGATATAAACTGATTCATTTTGAACAACTTGTGTGTTTTTACCTCTTTCACATATAAAAGACAGAGAGCATATTTAGTTTTACAACAGCTTAAAACTAACCAAAAGCAATGATTGGAACTCTTAGCAAACAATAAAAATAATAAATACAGTAAATTATTGTTGTATATGAGACAATACACTAATGCACTAATGTTAACTGAAGCAATGGAATAAGAAACACACACTCTGGAAACAATTCTCACACTTTTTTTTTTTTTAAAAGAAAGAAACAGAGTTTACTCAAAAATAAGTCAATGAATTTACTCCTGCTAGACTCAGCTTTTGCTTCTCTGATAATTGCAAACTTGAACTGAGAAAGTTATAAATTAAAAAAACTCAAACCACCACACTTTCACTACAGGAGTATTTAGGAACAATACCGACATATTACAGGGGTTCTTATTCTGCATTCTACTGTTAAGCATCTTAATAGAAAGCTTTTTCTTGAGAACTACTTCCCCTCTAGTTCACGAATGTGTGGATCATCTCTCATCTGAAATCACATAACATCCCCGTAGCAACTACAGGAATTGCTTCCATGGAAAAGTAAAAGTAATGAATTTTTAGCTGTCTTTTAAAGCAATTTACTAGCTAGAAACATGGAGGAGAATCAGCCAGTTCTCCACAGACCACAGTTTGGTAACCTCTGCTACACAGAAACAGAGAAGAAGTAGAAGAGCAAAAACAAGAGCTGTAGCATTGGTGATCCCATTTACCCGCCTCAGACATAAGACTGGTCTCCACTCCTACTGCAGATGTCCTCTCCTCTCTAGATCTGCTCCTGAGCCAGTTCTCCACTCACCTCCACCGTGATGCTGCTGTTTACTGTCCCCACATGCACAGGCAGGACCACAGAAA
Source organism: Emydura macquarii macquarii (assembly GCF_026122565.2). Lineage (NCBI taxonomy): Eukaryota > Metazoa > Chordata > Testudines > Chelidae > Emydura > Emydura macquarii. Next base: position 1,005,247 of record NW_027130506.1, read on the forward strand.
GGGGTTTTGCGGGCGCAGGGCAAAAAAGTGAAACCAAGTCCCACTCCCTTCCAAAAAAAATTATCATGGAGATGAAAAAGTGTAAGAAGGGGTTTGGGGTCAGAGAGGGTCCAGGCCTGTGGTGTTGCTGTTCTCCCTATGGAGGCACTCTGCCCTGTGTGTGGCAGGGCACAGACAACCCATACCTGCTGGTAGTGGGGGGGAACAATTTAAAGATTAATCTGCCCCAAGAAAAGCTCAAGTCATGCCCTCTCCCCAGCCAAGCCCTCCCCCCCCCTTACCCTCAGTCTCTCCTCCCAGAAAGCAGCAGCCCCTCCCTGCAGCTCCCAGTTGTTGCTCCTGCATCTTCCTGCCGGGTGAAGCTCACAGGCTTTGACAGCTGCTCTGCCAGTAGGGGGCCCAGCCACCCCATGTGACTGAGTGGTCACGCATTGCCTCTGGATGGGGGATACGCCTGGTCCAGCTGCCGGTGAGAGTTGTATTCCCAAACCTTCTCCCATCTCTGGGCTCTCAGCCTGGCGGGTTGTCTTGGGCCCAGCGCAATGATGCCAATAGCAGGAACAGTGGGATCTGGACCCAGTCTGGGTAGACGAGTCACTCCCTGTACTATTGATGGCAGGTGCCACACCCGACTGATGCTACGACTCCATGTGCCAAGTCACAAGACCTCTCAAATATGGCATGGCCATCGCTTAGTCATTTTGGGGGCCCAATCAACCAGGAGGTCTGGAGCCAATTCCCTCTTTCCTCCCCAGGCGGCATTGGGAGAGTTGGTCTTTGAGGGTTGTGAAGCTCATGGTTGACCAATGGTTTGGTGTATCAAGAAACATATGGGCTAATCTTAGCTTCATCTCAGAAAAATGCAAGTTTCTAGGCCTTTCATTTTAAAACCCTTCTCTTTGGTTGAACTTTTCTTCAATAACCTCTCAAACACATCAGCATGCTCACCCTGAGTTACATTTTAAACCTTCACAGCAAGGCTGGAAGAGAGCTATTTCTGTGTTTACTTTTCATGGAAGGCACTGAAATACCAGGGTGATAGGCAACCTACTAAAAACCTCACTTAAAAAGAGCCTTGAAAATGGCTTAGCATGAGGGTTAAAGTTTGTCACTAATTTTTCCTAAAGATCACCAGTTACTCACAGTCCCTCCACAGCTGCCCAGAGCTGGCCTTTGAGTTCTAAGTAACCTGTGACCACAGATTCCTCACTGTTTCAGAAGCCTCAGACCAATTTGTAGCTGAGTGAGACTGTGCTACCGGGGGCTGCCACTGGTGGCAGCTGCAAGCATCTAGAGTAACTTCTGGAAACACAGAGGAGCAACTCAATAGCTCTAGAGGAATTGTGGTCTAGTTCAGTGTTTCTCAACGATCAGTCCGTGGATTGGCAACAATCCCTCACATCTCCCTGACACGGTTTAGGAAGGCAGCAAACTGGGCCTTGGTAACAAAAAGGTTGAGAAACACTGGTCCAGTTAACTAAGCACAGGACCAATAGGAATTCTGCATTTTAGTCCTAACTGACACTGAATCCATTGGAGCTAATCAAACCACTCCCACTGCTGCGGGAGATTTTACACGCTCCATTTACTGCAGCAGAGCTGGCGGGGGGAATGTCTGGCACTCTTTCCACTGCGACCCTCCCATTTAGTCCAACAGGGAAGGACATTGAAAGTTGACTGGGGATAAGCTGAATCAACTCACCTCTCAGGTACCTTTATTACATCCTAGTCCCCAGCCAGTTCTACCCAGAGCTTTTCAGATTCTGGGTATCTTGTAGTTCATGGACTGTAGGTGAACTTTCCTCTAAATTGGGATGGGAACTTGATTGTGCTAGTAGAAGGGCGCAGTCTAGTCTTCTGCCTTAGTTCCCCTATGTGTGAGAGGGAGATAATGCCAACTGACAGGGCTATTGTAACAAATTTGTAAAGCACTAGGTAAGTGCTAAAATTGACCAGAATTCACACAAAAACTTTCCAGTGGCTGTTAATATAACTGCATCCAGACTCCCAGTTTATCTGGGTAGCTGTCAGATGCACCATTTTTCAAATGACTGATAAAGATCCAAAGACCTTAGCACAAGCAGACCTCAGCAGAAAGCAAATGTTGGTCACCCCCATTTATTAAATGAATGAGTTAGCTCTGCTTGAGTGTACTCAAAAATCATTTTACTAAACTTCCACAAAATCCTTGGGGCAGAGCTGTGTAATACAGTAGGATCATGGTGCTCAGATGGGAAGGAGGGTGCTAATTAATTTAGGAGGCCCACTCCAAAATTGTGAGGTTAGCTCGGCAGCCACCACTACCTTCCTGTCATCAGCTCTTTGTCTCTAATTCTCCACCCCTGGCTGACTTGCACATAATGTTTAGAAGGGAGGACACCAGCACTTAGTGATGTTCCGGATACTGGGGAGAGTCAATCAACACCCCTTATCAGCCAGAACAGAACACTAAGTGGAATAACCTGTTTGATATGTCCTGTGAGTAACATTTTTTATTCCAGCAAATAAAGAATTAATTTTGTCAGACTATGTCCCACACGGGTTAATTTAAGTAGCCCACTTTTCCTGTTGACTAGAAAGGCCTGCAACAGGTGAAATACAATGCATGGTTGCCACCAACTTTCTGGTTACACAGGCAATCTTAATTCAGGCATTTCCTAACTTCTGAGTCCTAGATTTTGCAACTTTAATTCTTTTAATTTAAGTTTTTATGTATAATAATATACACTTTCACACATTTTATGTACACGCATGTACATATATTAGCTCTGTCAATAATTTCTTATAAATCAGTCTGTAATCATATTAACATTGTTCTCTGAATCCTTCCAATTTGCTAACAAATATTTGGTACAGCGGTGCCCAGAACTGACTATAATAATTAAGGTGCAGTTGCACCAGAGACAGATAAAAAGAAATTATTCTGTGGGAAATTCCTGATGCATAATGTAATGCCTCTGCCAAAACACCACTGGCTTCACTTGCTGCCATATTACTTTGGAAACTCACATCTTATTAGCAGGCAGCATTATGCCTTGGTCTCAGATTAGTTTCCCCAGGTTTTTCCCAGCTGTTGAATATCCATGTTTCTGACTATTTTCCCCTAGATGTATTGCTTTTTCCAAGTTGAAAATGAAATTTATGTTTCTCATCATATTTCATAGATTCTAAGATAATTTTGTTTGGCCTCCTTTATAATTCAGGCCATAGAACTCCATCCAGTAAAGTTGCATCAAGCCCATAATTTCTGCTTGAGTTATAGCATATCTGAAAGTTAAGAGAATATTCAACTCCTTTGCAGTAGTTTAGGTAAGATTTAAACTGCTACCTAGAAACCTAGACATTCAAATCTTTCTAGATGTTATTTCTTTATCCTTGGTAGTGTTTACCCCAGAGCTTGTTTAGCGTCTCTCAGAAGTTTTATCAATTTAGGCCCCAATCCGGCAACTGTCCCACCGAATGCTACGTCCATGAAGGATCAGTTGCTGATTGGAACCTTGAGGGTTTTTTGTTTTTGAGAATTAGGACAAAGTTTTCAAAAGTGATTAATGATTTTTGGTTGCCTCAGTTTTTGGCTGTCCAACTTGAGATACCCCTAATGGGCCTGATTTTCAGAGAATGGGGTCAGCACTTTCTATGAGGCTGCTTTCACAACAATCTCAGTTTGAAGAGCCAAAAATTGAGATGCCTAAAGTCACTAGTCTCTTTTGAAACTTGGTCATAATGAAGATTTTAAATAAGCCTGAGCCTAATGCTGACCTACTAGATACCTTCACTATTATCAACAGGCTGGTCTTGCTCCTCCCCTTTTCTTCTCTCCGTAGCTCCCTCTTCTTCCCCTTTATTGGTTAGATTTCTCTGGAGCCTATCCCGCCTACCTGGGTTTCACTCTAAACACACAATTAATCTAAGTCTCTCAGCACAACCCTCTAATTTATCAGTTTTCCCAATTGAAAATCTCCCAGTCAGTAGATTCTACCACAGTACCAAAGACACTTTTCCCAGTCTTATTACAGAACACCACATAAACCATTTTTATTTAATTGCTATCCCCTTTACATAAGGACCCCCAACTCACCTAAATCACTGAGAGAAAAAAGGGGGCTTTGCAGTGCACTTCGAGGGTTAATAAATAATCTGTGTTCTGGTGGGCCAAGGATGGAAGTGAATTCCAGAGCAAAGGATTCCCACAAAATATGGACATTACATTTGACAGCTGCCTTTTTTCATCAAAGGCCAGCTCAGTCCTTTCTGCTGATCTCTGATGTGGCAGCGGGAGAATGGCAATCCATTTATAACCTCTCTCTGGCCCTGGCTTAGCTTCAGCTACCATGTATATGTCCATGTCTCAAATCTACCTTTCAGTTCTGACTTGTCTGCCTAGGTATCATGTGTTCATCTTAAATTTAATATAAACAAAACTGAGCTCCTTAGCTTTCCTCCCACAGATATCCTCTCTTTCCATTCTCTCTCGCCTCTGACAACACCATCAACTTCCCTGTGGCTTAGGCCTGCAACCTGGGAACCATCTTTGATTCCTGCCTTTCTTTTGCCTCATATTTCCAGGCTATTCACACTTTGCTGATTCTTCCTCCACAAAGATCTGATCTTTACTCTTTAATTACACAGATAAAGCTTTCATCCAATGTTGCATAACTCTTGATTACTGTAACCTCCTCTTCACTGGCCTCCCTGACGCCTATGTGGCTTCCCTTTAACCTATTCAAAACATAGCCATTCTGATCATCTTTCTCACCCACTTATTCTCCTGCCTTCTTCTACATAAAGTTCAGGCTTCTCATCCTCACTTTTAAGGCCTTTCATTCTCAACTCTACTCCTTCCTATTTAACTGCTTCTGTCACATTACCATCCCCTCCATCACTCTGCCAGTGATCCCAATCTAAGCCCTCAACCATCTTCAAGCCATCCCCATCTATGGAACACTCCACTTCCCCAACCTGATCTGCAAGTCCATTACCTTCATCTCTTTCAAATCTCTCCTCCACACCCACTTATGCCAAAACGCCTACAAGAAATTAGCAAACTATTTTTGGGTTGAAAGGTACTTGGTGATCGCTGATGTTATTTTAGATTATGTATTTGGACTGAACATATTAACACTGTTCCTCACTGTTGTATGTTGCTTATCTTAGACTGTGTGCGCTTTGTTTCAGGACCTGTCTTCATGTGTGTATGGACAGGGTTTAGCACATTGTGAGTGCTACTGGAACACAAATAATAATAATAATGCCTATTCTACACTTTCAAGCCACCTCCTCCCAGTGAAATATTGCAGTGAAAAAGTGCAACTCACTGGGACAATCTGAGTCCCTTTAGATGGCAGGCAACCTGGCTACTCCATTACATTCCTGCCTGGAAAATCCTTCCTGGGGATTTGGCTTGAAGGTGGAATTTTTTTTTTTTTTTTGCTCTCCCTCCTTATCCAAAGATGGGGAAAGTGTTAGACCACCAACCATTACCTGGAGACATTAGAAGTTAAGTGCTATAACCAGATACAGGGCAACAATGATGGATTTGACCTCTGTTACAATTTCAACTTGAGTGTGTCAGTGGGGCTGTTCTACGTGGTCTCTCCAAACCTCCCCCCACCCCATACACACACTTTGCAGAACTGAAACACACCAGCTTGGTTGCATAAAAGCTCTTGGCATCATGAGGAAAAGAAGAGGATTTGTCTTTAACCTGACCATTTTTATTCCGTTGGATGCTTTTCTTTCTCAAAAGCAAGATGGTTATACAGCACTTCACCTAGAAATGGCCCCAGAGAACATGTTCCTGCCATTTTCCTTATATTTGCCAGATAGCAGATTTTGAAAGTGGAGTTTCTAACATTCTGCAATAAAGTTTGTTCTTGGAGCCTAATGCTCCCACACCACTTATCTAAACGCCTTTCACTAGGTTTTGATGATGATGTTCAGCCTATCAATATTCCATATGTATTTCTCACCTGTACTGACAAAATGCTATCTTCCACATTTATGCAGTAGCAATTTGAAGAAATACTGCTCCTAATGCTCAACGGAGGCATCAAAACTCTTTGTTTTATTTAAAATGAAATCATCTTCTACACAAACTGAGTCTTTTACTGGACTTTCTGGAAGCAAATTATTTTTCTCTTGGGGGTTTAGGGAGTAAAATTTTCAGAAGTACCTTAAGACCCACCTTTTAAAAAGTATTTAGGCATTGCTGTGCTCACCATTACAATGTCTAACTGACTTAGCAGCCTAACTATCATTTTCAAAAGGAACTTAGGAGCCTAAACCCCACTGTCAATAGGATTTGGTTCCTAAGTGCCTAAATCCCTTCTGAAAATGAGATTTAGCCTCCCACGTCAGTTAGCTGTTGCAATGCCGAGTGAAACAATGCCTAAATACCTACAAAAACCTGGGCCTTGGTGATCTAGAAGCCCTAGTCTCATTTCCAAAAGTGTTTTAGTCCCAGATCCTCAAAGGAATTTAAGTGCCTAACTTCCATTGAAAGCAATGGGAGTTAGAAACCTGAATACCTTTGTGAATGCTTAGGTTCTGTGAGGGGAGATTTTCAAAGACACAGATGGGAGGTAGACATCTGAATCCCACTGACTTTCAATGGGGCTTGGACACCTACCTGCCTTTTGTGCCTTTGAAAATCTTCCTCAGTTTTGAAAATGGGATGTAGGTGCTTCTATAATTATTACTAATGATTCATAATGTTAATTTTTAGGAAAAGTGGGTGTAGTCTCTAAAAGCCACATCCTTATCACTCAGTATTCAAGGGATGGGAAGAGGTGCTGCCACTGGGTTCTCTTAGGTGCCCCTGTAAGTCACATTGAGACAAATAAAATCAAAATACAATAAATACCTTCTTCCCAAATCTGTGCACCATTCAGAGTTATTACATGAATGAAATAGGCCCTTCCACAAATGGACTATGAGCAGAACTTCACTGACCAGCTCCTCAGCTTCAAAAGAGCACTGAGGTATGCTTTGAAAAGTGCCCTTAAAGGAGTATTAATTATTAATTATTATTATATTTGTATTGTGGTAGGACCTACAGACCTCAGCCCCACTGGTCCAGGTATTGTTTGACCACATAACAAAAATAAGAGTCCCAGCCCTGAGGTTGTTGAGATAGTATCATCAACTTGAAATCTAGTCAGTTGAAAAAAATAGCTAAAATTAAATTAAAGTAAAGTAAAGTTTCAGGTATTACCACAGTCCCCTTGCCAACATTTGTGGTTTCACAATGAGATTTTTCTATTTTAAAAATGTTTTTCTTTCCCCTGTTGCTGTATGAAAGACCTCATAAACAAAAGGGGAAACTGACTGTCTAATGCGCCAACCCGTCAATAAAATCAAGAGGACTCAGCTTGTACTTAAAATTAAGCACATGCATAAGTGTTTGCAGGATCAGGGACTTACAAATTATACATTGTGTACTCAAGTACACTGAAAAAATATAGAGAGAAATGTTTCCTTTAATCTTTCACGTATATTAATTTTAAGTGATAACTGCTAATAGTTTTTGGTAAACTAATTTCAGGCCAAAGCATAATTTTAATGTTTTTATTATAATAAGCACATGTACGTTGCTTGTTTGTCCAGTTATAAACAATTGAAAACAGGGTCTATAATGAGAAGTGTCAGACAATTTTAACTTTATGTGGTGCTAACAGTTCTGTCTATAATGTTAATATACAAAGGGAGGGGTTCTAGAGGCAATCTATGTAAAAATGGCATTACCTGTTTCTGAGTCACTGATAACATGGAAGAAAATGATCTTGAAGTCTTATGGATCAATACCCTAACAGAAAAAGCACAAGAAGCAGCATTAGCTGCTGTCTCCTACAGACCACCAAATTACACAAATGGTCCGGATAACTTTTCCCTTACCCACCTATCTATAAGGTGTAGGAGGGAAAAACTGATCATGCAGGACTTGAATTTGAGTGATATATGCTAGAGGTCTCATGCTACTAGTACTAAAATATCCTTGGAATTTCTGAACATTATAGGTGACAATTTCCTAACTCAAAAAGTGCAGCCATCACCAGAGAATTCTTTGTTAGATCTTGTTTTAATAGATAAAGAGGACCTGATCACAGAACTAAAAATTAATGGTAGTTTAGGTACAAGTAATCATGACTTGATCACATTTATAATGTGCAAGCAGAATAAAGTCCAGACCAGTAATGAATATACTTGGTGCCTTAATAGGGGACAGTTTCACAAAGCTGAAAATAATTATGAGCTAGATCAGCTGGGAGGAAGAATTTAATTAGAAAAATGTGAATGATAATTGGGAATTATTTAAGGACACCTTACGAAGTGATCAGCAAGTCACATTCAAGGAAGAAGGCCACACTGATTAAAAAACCATACTGGTTTAGAGTGGAAGGAAAGGAAGCTATAAAAAAAATTAAAAATATATAACAAATGGAAGAAAGGGGATGTTAATAGTAATTAATGCAAATCAGAAGTTAGAAATTGTAGAAAAGTGACTCAAGGAGCAATCTATGGCCAGCAGAGTTAAGGACAGTAAGGAGAAGTTTTAAAAATACATTAGGAAGAAAAATAATCCTGACAATGGTACTGGTCCATTACTAGATGGAAATGGTGAAATCAGCAATAATAATGCAGAAAAAGCAGAAGTGTTCAATAAATATTTCTGTTCTGTATTTGGGGGAAAAGCAGATGATAGAGTCTCATCATATGGGGATGATAACACTTTTTCCATTCCATTAGTATCTCTGGAAGAGTTGGACTGAAGCTACTAAATTCAGACATTTAAAAATCAGACAGTCCCAATAATTTGCATCTAAGAATATTAAAAGAACTTGCTGAGGAGCTCACTGACTGTAAACGTTGATTTTCAAAAAGTCTTGGAACACTTGGGAAGTTCCAGAAGTCTGGAAAAAAAACTATTGTTGTTTTCAGAAGGCATAACCCAGGTAATTATAGGCCGGTCAGCCTAATATTGAAGTTGGGTAAGATACGGGAGATGTTACACCTTTACAGTATTCTTTTAAGAGTTATAGGAGATTAATGTAATTAATGCAAATCAATATGGTTGTATAGAAAATAGATCCTGTCAAACTAACATAATATATCTTTTATGGATGATATTACAAGTTTGGTTGATAAAGTTAATAGTACTGACATAACAGAGGTAGAGTTCTGTAAGGTATTGGATTTGGTACTACACGATGTTTTGATTAAAAAACTAAAACTGTATAAAATTAATATGGCACACATTAAATGGATTAAAAGCTGGCTAACCGATAGGTCTCAAAATGTAAATTGTAAAAAGGAAATGATCGTCAAATGGGTACATTTCCAAAGGGGTCCTGCAGAAATTAAGTTCTTAGCTTATGCTATTTAACATTTTCATCAATGACCTAGAAGAAAATATAAAATCATTACTGATAAAGCTCGCAGATGTCACAAAAATTGGGGGAAGTGGTAAACAAGGAAGAGGACATATCATTGATACAAGGCGATCTGGATCACTTGGTAAACTGGGTGCAAGAAAACATTATACTTTTTAATTTAGCTAAAAGTAAATGAATCCACCTTGGAACAAAGAGTGAAGGTCTTACTTTCAGGAGGGGGAACTCTATTCTGGGAACAGTGACTCTGGAAAAGGTTTTCACAGTCAGGGTGGATAATCAGCTGAACATGAGTTCCCAGTGTGATGCTGTGGCCAAAAGAGCTAATGCAAAAGCTATGGTGCATAAACAGGGCAAGTAGGCATAGAAAGATTATTTTACCTCCAAATTTGGCACTGGTGACTACTGTTGGAATACTGTGTTCAATTCAAGAAGGATGTTGATAAATTGGAGACGGTTCAGAGAAGAGCCATGAGAATGATTAAAGGATGAAAACATGGCTTATAATGATTAACTCAAAGAGCTCAATCCATTTATTTTGAGAAAGAAAAGGTTAAGGGGGTGACTTGATTGCAGTCTATAAGTATCTATACAGTATACAAATATTTAATAATGGGTTCTTCAATCTGAGAAACGTATAACATGATCCAATTACTGGAAGTTGAAGCTAGACATTCAGACTGGAAAAAGACATACATTTTTTAAGGGTAAGAGTAATTAACCACTGGAACAATTTACCAAGGGTTATGGTGGATTCTCTATCACTGACACTTTTAAAATCAAGATTGGATGTTTTTCTAAAAGATATGTTCTAGGAATGATTTTGGGGAAATTCTATGGCCTCTGTTATACAGGAGGCTGACTAGATTATCACAATGGTCCCATCTGGCTTTAGAATCTATGAATCTATAAATAAAGAGGCTGGCTACACCAATGACTACAAGGAGAATATAATACTCTACAATTATCTGAGAGGAGGAAACAACGATGGATTTACTATGAGCTATGGGATGAAATTAAGAAAATATAGGGTAACTTATTGTCCATGAGATTTACAGTATTGTGCTATGAAATAATGTAAAGGACCTGGTGGAAACCCTTTTGCTTGGAACTTGTAAAATTATTCTAGACAAAATATTAGATAAAATACTGTAGGGAATAATTCTGCATTGGTAGAGACTTGAACTGGATGACCTACTAGGTCTTTTTTCCATCTCTTAATTCTATAATTAATTGTAGACTATTCGCCAAAAATCTCCCTAATTCTGTCCCTCCAGTCCCTGCCTGCCTCATAAGGTGGAGATCTCTTTACATTCCTCATGGTAACAGCAGAGGGGAGGTACCGGAATATGAAGACGCTTCTTCAGCTGCTAAAAAGAGGACCCCAATGTTATAGCTGGCACCAAAAAGGAAACTTCAGTTTTTCCTGAAACTAACAAACGAGATGGAGTTTAGTGTGTGGAATCGCATACGATAAGAGGCTTTTTAAAAGTCCAAGAAAAGGAGTATTATTGGTCAGTGATTTATGTGACCACTGGAAAAAAAAATAGAGCCCACCTATATTTTAAACGCTGCATTAAAAAATGTACACAATGATTATTACAGCTTTTCTATTGCTTCTGCAGCTAGCATCTATTGTTGCATTGTAGAGGAATACATTCTATAATTTTGGTTACAATTTAAGGATTTAGTTTCTAGCCTAATCTCCCAGGTGAAACAATCTTTAGTTCGCCACACCTACATTCTTTTGGACGGGTGAGGACAGCATGAAAAGCATATCCTACAGCTTAAAGAAACAGAATGCCTCTTCTCTTTTCTTTTTTTTATCCAATCCTGTAGCGGGCACATTTAGTTTAAGAAATCCTTATTTTGTGAAGAAATTGGATATCTTAAATGGAATCAGTTTATGTGTTTTTAAAATGAAATTATTTCCTAACAGATCCTTAGCGATCAGATACTTCAGATGGAGACTGAGATATGGAGATGAAATTCTCACAGCAGATACATTTGTAAATATTATTTGAAGTAGCTCTTAAATATAGGAGTTATTAATAGTGGAGTGAACATGTAACACTGGAATCATATTTACAAGCCTGATTGCTTGAGACATTTAAAGCCAGTGTAGACAAAACACTAATAAATATGAAATATTGAACAATCTTGCATTGGCATAAAGATGGACTGAATGATTTAGGAGGTCTTTTCTTTCTCCAACCACTTTTATTCTGATTTTCCAATCTTATGATTCTACCTCTTTACATATAAAGGTGTATAAGTAAACAGGTATATATAGCAATATATTTCAGTGCATGACTTTAAAAGGGTATCAGAATGCTAACCTGGAACTACCTCCCCATCCCAATTAGTCAGGTCTCCACCCTGTCATGCTTCAAATCCTTCCTAAAACCACCTTCTTCCACCAAGCCTTTCACCAGTGATCTACTATAAAAAAGGTGTCATGTTTTTTCACATTTATTTATATTCAGAAATAAAACCTGCTTTTCTCTGAAATTAACATCTTCAGACCACCCCATCCTGAGTGTGGATCTGTATTCAAAGGCATGTATATGATGAAAGTTCTGTGGAACTGAGACTTCATCACCCTTTATGTTCTGCATAGGGCTGAACAAACATAGTCAGGGACCAAAAAGTAATAAATAATTATAATGGGCCAAATCCTGAAGCTCATACTCTGCCATTGATTTACAATGAGAGTATTTCCTGAGTAAATACTGTGTGGAAATCGAGGCCTGAATCTCCATTTTCTGTGGCAAAATGCTGGGGAAACAGTCCAGACAAAGGAAAATTATGGGAGGTTCCCCCTCACCGAACTCCCTCCAAACTGTTTCCTTTATCCCACACCTTGAAAAAAAACAACACAACACTTAGCTCTCATTTTACAGATCCTTCAGACACAATTCCTCATAGAGACACAAAGCTCCCATTCCCCTGGAATGGCGGAACATCTTCCAGGCTCCTGGCCACCTGGAACTGCCTGAGCATGCAGTGCAGCTACAACGAAGCTGCCCTGTCAAGGACTTCTCAACTCTTGGCTGCCTCCGTTTCCCCCACTTACAAGTAAGCTCCACAACAATGTTCAGACAGCTTCTGCCTGTACTAGCATCCTGGAGGTTTTCTGGGCATAGGGCAATGCAAGACAGTTTGATGCCTTACATGAGGTAAAGGGGCAGAGGGTGAAGCCATTAAAAGGCTATGAAAACTTGGTCTGGCTACAGAGCAGGGCTGGGAACAGCTGGGCTGGAGCAGTGTTTGTGCTTGGTTCCTGGCCCCAGTCACTGCTGCTGGTGAGGGTGAGAGGGCGAAGAGGGCATGTTTAAGGGACAGGTGGCACTCTCTCCCCCAATAGTGCTCCCATTTTTGAGTATGGGGAGGTCAGGCTGGAGCAGAATTGCTATGGTGGTTCATGGTTGTTACAGGCATGTGAGGAGGGCACAAGACTGGGAGAAATTCTCCTCTCCTTGCAGTTCTGGGGCAGGATCTCACACTGAATAGGACTTCAGTATATGGCCAATAATAATAGCTACCCAGGTCCTTGAGGGGAAAAAGTCAACATGGTACCTAATGTGATATTTATTGAATCCAGAAATAAATCATAATATACAGGATGTCAGGCCCCAGAGTGTTTTATTCAGGTGTTGTAAGTTTTTACAAAAAAACATAAATTATATCAGGTAGGCTATGTATAAGTGTTCTTGGAAGACAACTGAACAAACATATTAAACATTAATGGGATTGGAAAAATAATTTATGTATCTCAGAAAAAAGTAAGCCCAAGAAATCATAAGAACTGAACCCAAGCCAATTTAAAATTATTTAGGATGTAATACAAGTTACAACACCACATTCCGTGACTTGTAGCATAATATCAAATATCATGAAGAGGTTTTACTAAATTAAACACCAAAACACTGTTCGGTATGCTAGATTTATGATGAATATGAATCAGTTTCACTCTCCCTTCAGCACTGACCACCACTCCCATGCCAATTTAGCAAAAATAAATGGTACAAATTAAATGCAAAAATGAGAATGCACATAACTTGCATAGTGAAAAAACAAATAACCTCAGGACCTCATATAGGGTATACCTCCCCTCCCCATCACAATTCTTTGGCTGCTGCCATATCTCCATGTCATGTCATGTCTGATCTTACTATCTTACGCTTCAGGGCAGCGACCTTTTTATTTTCTTTATTAAGAACTATGCACAACAACAGCATGGTAGAAATAAAAAAGATACAAAATGAGGATCAGATTCTGATTCTCTTACTCATACTGAATATCACCTGATGCCACAAGTAGTTCCATTGAAGTTAATAGCATTTTTTTTTTTTGCAGGGGGTAGGAGTAATAGCTATTCAAGGTGAGCAAGGTTACTAAACTCTGGCCCTAAAATGATAATAAAAAAAAAATAATAATGCTGAAGCCAGCAACAGTCTAACTGGAAATAAAATGCAAATTTTTTACTGCGGGTAACCAACTATTGTGACAGAATACCAACAGATCTGGTAAATTCTCCTTCATTTGGAGTCCTTAAGTCAAAGCCTGGTCTACACCTACAACTTAGGTCAACCTAGCTACATTGCTCAGGGCTGTGAAAAATGTATCTGCCAGCATGCCACAGTTAGGTCGATCTAAACCCCATTGTAGATGCAGCTAGGGCAGTGTTTTTCAAATGCAACCACTGTGGCTATATGTGGCCACCAGGGGATTTTCCTGTGGCCACGACAGGCTCCTGGGAAGAGATGGGGGAGGGTCCATGCAGCGGCCCCTCCCCCTATCCGGTTTCGGTCATAGGACTCCAGGGCAGCACGGCTTCAGTTTGGCTGACCTTGCCAGGTCAAGAGTCAAGGAGCGAGGTGAGCCTGGGGTGCGAGGCTGTTGAAGGGAGCTCTGGGCAATGGGGGGAAGCAGCAGAGCTCAGGTGGTGCTGAAGGGCCTGGGGAGGCAGTGGGGGCCAGTGGGATTGAGTAGGGTGCTGGGGGAGGCAGTGGGGGCTGGAGCACCTGAATACAACTGTACATTGTTTTTATTGAGTCTGCAAAAAAAAAAACGCAAAAAAAAAAAAAAAAAAAAAAATTACAGACCCTATCATATAGCGCATTTAACTCAAGCAAGGAGATTACTGAAAACCTCATCAAAAGCAGTCAACATCCTACTCATCCCTCATCCCAAAGCCAAAGTCAAAACAGGTAGAATGGAAACAGAGAAATGCCAAAGATTTTCATGTATGCAGTGTAGTTGTAGCCATGTTGGTCCCAGGATATTGGGGACGCAAGATTGGTGAGGTAATATCTTTTATTGGACCTACCTCTGTTGGTGAGAGAGACACGTTTCTGAGCAACACAGAGCTCTTCTTGAGGTCTGACCCAAAAGAATAGCTTGGTGTGGCTGGAAAGCTTCTCTTTCTCACCCACAGAAGTTAGTTCAATAAAAGATATTACTTCAACCACCTTGTCTCTCTAAAAATTTCCGTGTTCAGTGAGTGCTTTCTGAGCAAAGAAAAAACCCAATAACTGGTATTAAAAACACAACTAATATCTTATTTTATGTTGGATATTGTTTGTGTAGTAGATGTTCCACTAGGATTTGGGGGTGTGAGGCACTATTTTAAATCTTTACTATTTACAGAATATTTTAAAATAAATGGTTGGATTGTACACATATGAGGGCAAAGGCAATTAGACACACCATACTCTAGGTAAATATTAGGTAACATTAAATATGTGACATCTATCATTCTATTCTATATAGGTTTTTATACAGAGCTCATCACCATAGCATTTGAGTACCTTCCAGTAGTGCATTAAGCAACATGACTGTACATCTATCATGTGTTTGTCCTCTCATCCTGTGTGCAGTTTTGTTTTATTAGGGTATGTCTTTTTTAAAAATATATAAATCTATCTGTTGCTATGTATGTATGTTAAAGAAAACAAGGTAACTTGCACTTCGAATGGAAAGCTGTGAAGTTTGTGATGATCCTTAGTTCCTGGGGGAGTTCTTTTCATAGTTTTGGACCATCCCTGGAGAAAGTTCTGTATCCTGGACAGAAGAGCCTTATTCTTATTGTAAAGTCATAGCAAAGCAGTAACTAATATGCCACTTGGTTGTAAGCATAGGGCATTTTGGCTAGGATTTTCAGAAGCACTCATCATTGTCTGAAATCAGTGGGAACACAGAGTGCTTTTGAAAATTGACTTCAGTGAGCATAGAGTGAAACTGACAATAAGTGCTTGGAAAATATCATCTTTTGTGTATGCTGACACAAGACTTTTCAAGTCAGATGGCATAATACTAGATGACTATCCTCTATTCTGTAGCTTTCACTGAGGGTAGTTCTACACTGCCAGCAAAATTTGGCGACAGTTGACAGGAGTTATGCAAGCTACTCTGCATAGCTTGCATAACTCTCAATGACTTTGTAACTTTCCTTTAGTGCGCTGTCTCCACTGTACTGCACCGATGGGAAATGCATTCCCGTCAATGCAGTGCTATGTTTTCTGAGGACGTGGTTTTATTACATCGACTTCCAGATCGATTGAGTGAGTCTTCACTGCTGCTCAAGCGAACTGGAAAAATTGATCCGCTGTCGTCAGTGTGTATGTAGCCTGAGACGATTAGTTTAAATTCTGACCATTCATTCCAATACAGAGGATTTTTCCTAATTCCCTAGTTCATGTGTTCATTTTGATCTATATAAAAATCTTCATACAAGTACAAACTAAAATATAAACACATAGCTAGCCAATCCAAAGAGATATATGGCATCAGAAGAGTAATCTATTTAACATACAATATATCTGAAATCAAAACAGACAAAAATTGGAAAGTGAGAACTTTAACATAGGTTCCACAGCATTCTATATCATTTATCACAATCCTCTGATATCCTAGATCTGCTATTACAAGAACTATGAATTATTATTTGTATTGCAGAAACGCCTAGTGGCCGTAGCCAAGATGGGTCCCCATTGTGCTACATGCTGTACATACACAGTGCGACACAGTCCCTGCCCCAAAATCTTATCATCCAAGAAGACCAGATAGTACAAGTTCCTTTTCCCCATTCTTTGGCTATTCCCATTTTACAGGCACAGAGAGATAAAAGGTATATCTATACTGCAAAATGATTGCATGTAGAGGTACCAGAGCTAGTTTTAATCTAGCTAGCTCAGGTACCACAGCAATGAAGCATGGCAAGCTTATGCGCAGGATATACAAATCCTCCTGGAACCATGGATTCCCGATGCAGATTCAGATGGCTAGCTTGCACTGAAGCCTATGCTGCTGCAGCTTCACTGCTCCAGACCTCAAGCTAGCTAGATTCAGGAATGTCTAGACAAGCTGCAATTACACCTTTTGACTACAGTATAGACATTTCCTAAGTGATTTGCGGACGATCACACAATTATTATGTATTATCTGTGTTGAGGTTTTGCCTAGGAGCGCTCAGGAGTACAATCATCGACCAGGATGCCATTGTTCTTGGCACTGTACACAAAGACACCAACAAGATGGTCTCTGCCCCCAAAGAGTTTACAATTTAGGTCAATACACAAGAAATCTATGTTAAAGCTGGAAATGGAACCCAGATATCCTGAGTGCCACTCCAGTACCTTGCCTTAACCATAAGGCCATCCTTCCTCTCATATTGCAATATTTATAAAGAATTATGCTTTTTTTTTAAATTTTGTAACTGTTAGAACTAGATCAAGAACCCGCAAGATACTAGAGCCATTAGTTAGCTCAAGAGATTAGATTTTCATTGTATACATCTTCTGCGAATCAGGTTGCACATTCTGTCCCTTGAGCCGTATGAATGGGAATAATAATTGCCACCTCATGACAATACATTCTCATGAGTTGCACAGTTAAAACATCATACAGAGAGCATTGGTCTCAAGTAATTTTTTTACACTTCATGATTCAAACTAAGAAACAGCCACACCTCATTTATACATTACAAGGATGTTTACAAGAGAATCAGTTGTAGTTGCAAACAATGAAGGAATTTTAAGAAAAAGAAGCTTGCAAAAATTATTGCACCTACAGAATAACAAGCTGCACCTTTCCATTTGCCATTGATATAAAAAAGTACAGCATTATGTTTAAGCATTATGACTACTAAATCCATACTGGGTGGGAGGGCTAAGAAGGAAGGAAGCTATTCCTCCTCATGCTTATAGGTAGAGAAGATCCTGTCATAACGCACAGAGGTGTACCAGGAGCTGTGCCTGGAGATCATGCCAAGTACAGCTCTGATTAAAATAAAACAAGTCTTACTAGCTTTTTAAAATTATGTGTCTCAAATATATGTATTATCCTTCCAAGTGACTACGTAATCTCATTGGCCTTACTTTCATCCTACCTTTTTCCTATCCTGTCTCTGTGTTGTTTCCACCTGTTCCTAACTTTGGGTCATACAGCACCTAGCACAATGGACCAATGGTCCATGACTGGGACTGCAAGATGCTACCACAGTACAAATAACATTTACTACCGGGCCTTGCGCTCACTACAATAAGCAGTCCCAGCCAAGTTACAGAGATTGCCTTCTACAATGAGTAGCTACAATGCAGTCAATGACACTCTTCACAATAGTAACACCACACCCTGTTAGAGTGTTTATAGTACCTGGCATTTAAATTATAAGCTGCTCGGAGCAGGGAATCTGCTTTATGTGTTCTGTTTAGCATTGTGCATGACTACGGTGCTATCTAAATTGTTAAGTGAATACTG
This sequence comes from Emydura macquarii macquarii, assembly GCF_026122565.2. Taxonomy (NCBI): domain Eukaryota; kingdom Metazoa; phylum Chordata; order Testudines; family Chelidae; genus Emydura; species Emydura macquarii. The sequence goes on from NW_027130506.1 coordinate 1,023,399, forward strand.
AAAAAAAAGGGTTCTCTAAAATAATATTTATTCACAACTGTAAATGCATTTTCTTCCGTTGTATTTGCTCCCCTTTCATGTTTGTTTCATTGATATATTAAATATTCTGGAAACAAATTTATGGCAGGCATCTTCTCCAAAACAGCACATTTTAAGTAAGTGATTACTGCAGAGTATGTGTGGAAAGCAATTTTCAGATGCATAATTACAAGTATTCACACCACAAGCCTGATTCTAAGTGTTATGTTCATCTGATCAGGAAACAGAAACTTAGCATCCCACTTAAAACATGGGTCCAATCAAAGGAACTTCAGTAACAAACAGCTTCTTATAAATGACCAATTCTTGAAGATCAATCACAGCAACTACTCCAAAAAGACTTCTTTATTATAAATACATAAGAGACAATTATTTGTGTTTGGGGACAATCTGTAAACAGAGAGACAAAAATAACCAAATAAAATATTTATTACACATCATTTGCCCAGCTCTTATGCTGGGACATACATGGATTGCCAAAAGGTCATGGATCTGTGACTTATCATCCTAAATGGTTCTAGGGTGCCCTATAGACCTGTCATTAGACCGGGTGATTTTTTTGGTCAGAAGCTCCCCCCCCCACGTAAAACAAATGCAGAATTGGCAGCTCCAAAATGTTTCACAAATTTGTTTCAATTTCAATAAATTGTTCATTTAAAATAAAGCAAAAACTTCACCATAGGTAGAAATGTTGTGTTTTGATGTTTTCTAAATGAAACAATGTTTTCAATTTGAAATGATTTTTTTGCTTAAAAATTTCCTTCAATATTATATAATAATGTAAAAAACAGAAAAACCCACTGAACTGAAATTAAGCATTTTGTTGTGCATCAGATAAAATACTTTGTGTAACCCACAACAATTTTTTAAAATGTTTTGGTTCACCTAAAAATTTTGAAAAAAAATGGGGTAAACTGGAAATAATTTATTATTATTTTGTGATTTTTCAGAAGTATCAAGGAACAGAAAAAACAATTATTCACCCAGTTCTACTCATGGCACATTTTTGCATTATTTGCATGGGGATCCACTGACATTTCCAGTGCAAGGGGCAAATACAATGTATCCCCTTGCAACCTTGCAGCTTTAAAGGGAAGAGAAGAGAAAAGAATGTGGCCAGTCAGTTGATTGCCCAGGATTCTATAGTTGACAGTCAGTGGAAAGTCTAATTCAAGAGCTAAGTCATGCTGTTCATTCTAAATGTGACCAGGTTTGAGTTTAAGATATTTGGAGGTAGCAAAGGCCTCCTGACTTCTGTCTCCCAAGAACTTTCCTGTGAGACAGTTAACTGAAGCAGTAGGGAATGCACAATTTAGGAGGCATATCTGGACCTTAGGCCAGCTGGAATATACTTTTGTATCAGCAGCACACTAACACAGCCCACATACAGACTGCTTCCAAAGCAAAAGAGCAGAAATACTTTTCAACTTCTTGCAACAGCTCCCCTAAACCATTATTCCTAGCAAAGATAGATGCCCCATGTATGGAATGCATGTCTGGCAACATGCCACTATTCCCCTCCACTTCTGATAGATGACTCAGATAGTCTTTAAGCAGACAAACAACAAATATGGCATACACCTTACCTCACTGGGGAGCAACAAAATAGGCCCTGAATTACAATTTAATATACCACTGGCTTTTGCTGTCTAGGAATGCTGGGCAACAGAAGGTGGTTGTAGCTCAGATACATTATGCTTCTGCAGCATGGCAGTTGCTTTGAGGTTCATTTGCAGTTTCCCCCCTGCCCCAGTAACCAGTCTCCTCTCAGCTAGGCAGTGTGAATGGAAGGGACACACATCTAAAAATCAACAAAACCTCAAACTCCTTGAGTTTCTCCCATTCCTGACTTGAATATTGTTTTCTTTCTTTGACATATTGGTATGATTTAAAGGGACAGTCAACTTGAAATAATTTCTTTAACTACAGTACCAATAACAGTTACTCAGGTAAAACAGAGATCAACGGCATATAAGTACGTAGATGGATGCAGTGTTATGAGCCTAGAAAGATGATTGATGACTAATGTCACTGTTTTCAGAAAATGAAATGTCTGTTACATTAAGAAATTCAAGGTGTAGATACACACACGCCTTGAATTTCTTAACATAACAAACATCATTATTCTCTTAACTATTATGCCCATGTAAGACATTTAAAATACACATCTAACTGGGAAAAAAACAGACTTATTAATTTGATAGAAAAGGAAGAGGACAGTGGAAAATTTGTACATGTGAGAGGGAGAATGGATCTGTCTTCTAGATTGTGTCATTCTTCCAGGTCAGAGTGACAACAAGTTAGCTATAAACCCTGGTTTAAACAATGCTCAGTTTAAATTTCGGATGCTAATTTTGTGACCGAAATCTACATTAGCACCCACAAAATATAGTTTCTTTCCAAAGACTTTACTGGATTTTTGTGGAAAAAATCCATCCTTGCCTAAGGGCTACCTAATGTGCCAAAAATATGTGTGCCTATGTAATTATGACATTTTTGTGCATCTCTCATGAAATCCATGACTTAATTCTCCTGTTTAAAAGGAAAGAACTAAAAAGTCCTGATCACAGAAAGAATTTTTGTTATTAAGATCATTTGTCCCATATAAATATTGCAACACGGAATATGGCAGCATACCTGTTGCTTTATTTCTGAAAGGAAAAAAGTTCTTAAATTTCAGAGACAAGAGAACATGCTAATATTTTTGTAAGGAACGTTTTCAGAAGAAGGAACTGTTTTTGAAAGAAACAATAGCGTCTAATTAAGTTCTGACCAAAACCCAAATAGAACATTCACTGAGGAATTTACTAATTTACCTGTCCTCTTGAAAAATATGTGCATCTCCTTAAAAAAAAAAAAGTTTTGCAACGGTAGTTTCAATCTTGTCAGCTAATGGTAGGAAACTCTGTCTGGCATTTCATTAATTTATTTAAGATGAGTGTACAGTCATATTATGGACATTACAAATCTCTTCTCTAGAGACAGATGATTACTTTAAAATGTAGATGTACCATCCCATAAAACTTAATATTGAGTGAGTACAACATATGCATGATGGAAAACAATAGAATCTAAGTATTAAGAGAAAATTGAAAACAGTTCTCCATTGCAGACTTATTCAAGAGAATACATTTAAAAACTGATCATTTGATATTCTACTCTTATAACAAGCTTTTCCTACTACAGATACTTTCTCGCATTGTCATTCTACTAATGTCACCTTCTTATAATCCCTGGGGAGCATTTTCCTCTCTCTTGAAAACATTTTGGGGTTTAAAAAAAAACAAAAACGGTTGACTGTTTCACTGGATTGAACCTCAAAAGCTTCTTTTGACACAAATGTTATTTTGACCACGTGAACATGCTTTCAATTTAAAAAAAACTAGATTAAAACATGCATGAACAAACTGCCCATTGAACTTGAATGTTTCTTTGTTGCTTTGATGGTTTGCAGATTTCTGCTTCACAGATTGCCTCCTCCCCATACATTCTAAAAGTGAAATGATACATTGTAATTTGAATGATAAATTTGTTTTGATGATTTAATTGATAACAGATACAGGGATAAAATCCCAGCTTTTTTTCTGCACTGCAGATGATATAGCTACATTTTTTTGGCAAACATCTGTATAGAATTAAGGGATGTTGCATTAAAACTGTATTTCCTTTACCTTCACCCAGGGTTTTCTTGAGGAACTGTAGGATAATCCTGGTTCAGGAAAAGAGAAGCTTCCTCTGTCATTCAGAGATTTTTTTATCCTTACTTTTCGTGGGCTAGGTGACAATTAAAAGACGTTATCTGCCCCTATTAATTTTATTGACGTCAATGATAATCCTTCCACACAGCCTCAGTATTGTATCAAAGACCAAAAAAGAAATCAGCAGGATTGCTTCTAACCTAATTGCTTTATTTTGCAGCAATATTACATGTTAAAGGAGTTGCACATCTTTGCATAGACATGTAAATCAAAAGCAAACCAAGGACTGTTGAAACCTGCTCCACCTATGCTGCACACAAGCAGTTATTCATTCAGTTTGTGAGACATAAAAATAATTGCATTACACTCCAGACAGACTCAGATCTTAAGAATTTTTAATATGAAAATGCTCTGATAAAAAGGAATTATGGCTTTCTACAATAATATTTCCAAATACTGCAAAAATCACAATTCTAATTTATAGTGTGTACATAATAGAACATTGTAAAGAATTACTATAGGATACTGCGTAGGTTTTTTTTTCCAAGGGTATGTTATGATTTTGTCTTTCTTCCGTCCCACAAAGTTTGGATAACTTGCCATCCATCAACCCCATTCCCAATAGCAGAGAAAAGAGCTAGTTGAAATTCTTCAAATTTCAAAATGTTGATGAAATTTTGAGTTTAGATGTGTTAAAAAGAGAAAAAAGTCAATAGTTTCAGGACTTTCCTGTCAAAAATGTGTCCAACAAAATTTTTATTCTGTTGCTTCAAGGCACATGGCTGAGTATGAAATAAGTATCATATTAATACCACATTTTAAAGGATATCTTCTGATATTGTTTCCTGAAAAAAAATTCGGTTTAAAATTTTTCTGTAGTGACTATGCCTGCAGTGTCTAAGTTTCCTATAAACTGCTGGGTCACATATATTAGAATTTTTGTGCTGAAAAGCAAAAGTCATTAGAACACAGAATTACATATGATTCTTAAGAAAAGAGTCTGGTTGTCAATGCCCATCATAGGGTCTGTTGCACAAATCCCATATATTTCATCTCAGGTTGATAACACTGTCTGTGTCTGCTCAGAAAAGGCCTCACCACTTAACACTGTTATCCCTTCACTCTGAATGTGCAATTACTGACAGATCTGCACTGTGCCGACTTATCACCATGTCTAACTTATGAATAAACAGAGGACTTCAGTTTCCAGCACTGACCGTCCCTTATTCCTTGTAAAGCGCATTTATTCATCACCTCATTAAACTAAAGAAAATGAACAAAATAAACAGGTCAGGGGTTAAGATACTACAAAGGTGGTCTGCTATTTTAACATACAGCAAGTACCGGGGAGGAAGACTGACTCAATGATACTGTAGGTGAAAATCACTGGTCATTCTGATTTACCTCTTTATTATTATTAATTAATTTAATTATTATCATCAGAGCTTATAAATTGTGGAGTTGACTTTAGCTACACATATTTCTTTAGTTTCATTATAATCATAGGGCTGGAAGGGACCTTGAGAGGCAGGACTAAGTAATATCTAGACCATCCCTGACAGGTGTTTGTCTCCAATGATGGAGATTCCACAACCTCTCTAGGCAATTTATTCCAGTGCTTAACTATCCTGATGGTTAGGAAGTTTTTTCCTAATGTTTAATGTAAACCTCCCTTGCTGCAGTTTAAGCCCATTACTTCTTGTCCAGTCCTCAGAGGTTAACAAGAACAATTTTTCTCCCTCCTCCTTACGACAACCTTTTATGTACTTGAAAGTTGTTATCATGTCCCCTCTCAGTCTTCTCTTCTCCAGACTAAGCAAACCCAGTTCTTTCAGTCTTGCCTCATAGGTCATGTTTTCTAGACTTTTAATCATTTTTGTTGCTCTTCTCTGGACTTTCTCCAATTTGCCCACATCTTTCCTGAAATGTGGTGCCCAGAAATGGACACAATACTCCAGTTGAGGCCAAATCAGCGCTGAGTAGAGCAGAATTACTACTTGTGTATTACTTATAACACTCCTGCTAATACATCACAGAATCATGTTCAATTTTTTTTGCAACAGTGTTACGTTGACTTATATTTAGCTTGTGATCCACTATGACCCCCAGATCCCTTTCCTCAGTACTTCTTCCTAGACAGTCATTTCCCATTTTGTATGTGTGCAACTGATTGTTCCTTCCTAAGAGGAGTTCTTTGCATTTATCCTTATTGAATTTCATCCTATTTACCTCAGACCAATTCTCCAGTTTGTCCAGATCATTCTGAATTATAATCCTATCCTCCAAAGCACTTGCAACCCCTCCCAGCTTGGTATCATCCACAAATTTAAGTTTACTCTCTATGCCATTATCTAAATCACTGATGAAAATATTGAACAGATCCAGACCCAGAACTGATCCCTGTGGAACCCTATTCATTATGCCATTTCAGCATGACTGTGAACCATTGATAACTACTCTCTGGGAATGGTTTTCCAACCAGTTTTGCACCCACCTTATAGTAGCTCCATCAAGGTTGTATTTTCCTAGTTTAAGAGAAGGTCATGTGCAACAGTATCAAAAGCCTTACTAAAGTCAAGATATACCTCATCTATCGCCTTCCCCCTGTCCACAAGTCTTGTTACCCTGTCAAAGAAAACTATCAGGTTGGTTTGACATGATCTGTTCTTGACAAATTCATGCTGACTGTTACTTATTACCTTATCATCTTCTTGATGTTTGAAATCTGATTGCTTAATTATGTGCTCCATTATCTTTCCGGGTACAGAAGTTAAGCTGACTGGTCTGTAATTCCCTGGGTTGTCCTTATTTCCCTTTTTGCAGATGGGCACTATATTTGCCCCTTTTCCGGTCTTCTGGAATCTCTGTCTTCCAAGACTTTTCAATGATAATTGTTAATGGATCAGATATCTCCTCAGTCAGCTCCTTGAGTATTCTAGGATGCATTTCATCAGACCCTGGTGACTTCAAAACATCTAACTTGTTTAAGTAATTTTTAACTTGTTCTTTCTCTATTTTAGCTTCTGATCCTTCCTCATTTTCACTGGCATTCACTATGTTAGAGGTCCAATTGCCATCAACCTTCTTGGTGAAAACCAAAACAAAGAAGTCATTTAGCACCCCTGCCATTTCTGCATTTTCTGTTATTGTTTTCCCCCCCTCCCCTTCATTGAGTAACGGGCCTACCCCATCCTTGGTCTTCCTCGTGCTTCTAATGTATTTGTAGAATATTTTCTCTTACCCTTTATCTCTCTAGCTAGTTTAATCTTGTTTTGTGCCTTGGCCTTTCTAATTTTGTCCCTTCATACTTGTGTTATTTGTTTATTTTATTCATCCTTTGTAATTTGACCTAGTTTCCACTTTTTGTATGACTCTTTTTTGACTTTTAGATCACTTAATATCTCCTGATTAAGCCAGGGTGGTCTCTTGCCATACTTATCTTTCTTATGCAATGGAATAGTTTACTATTATGTCCTTAATAATGTCTCTTTGAAAAACTGCCAACTGTCTTCAATGTTTTTCCTCTTAGACTTGCTTCCCATGGGATCTCACCTACCAACTCCCTGAGTTAGCTAAAGTCAGCCTTCTTGAAATCCATTGTCTTTATTTTGCTGTTCTCCCTTCCACATAAATAATCTTTCACATAATTAAAAAAAAAGTGGGTAGTCACCACCATGTGAACCGAATTACACTACGTATTGCATGGCACTTAAATAATGATAAAACATTTTATAGGTTATAAGAGATCATTTAGTGACACCATGATTTTTTCATTTGGCGTGCATAGATGATAGACTCTTTAAGGGTGTATTTGGATAAATTATACTCCAATCCACAGGGCGCGTCACAGCTTCTTGAAATACTGCTTTTGGTAGAGTACCTTTTGATGATCTTTATCTGAGTCAATTGATTCTATTTCCAAGCCAGTCTAAAGAAAAGCAGGTTTGTTAATGCAGCTAATGTTAATGGAGGCCAAAATGGATGTCCCAAACACCTCTTCCAACGCCAGACTAATATGTAATTATGAAGTAGTAGTAGCAACTCCACAGGTAATGCCAAAACTAGCCTGATTTTCAATCCCCACATGCTTCCTCAAAACGAAATCAATATCCCTGAAATTTCACATGCCAAATCTCATTCTATATATAGTAATTTTTGGGGAAGTCTGGGCTGGAGGGCAAACAGAAAAGGAAGTGATGCTGTTTAAGAAAAAAAGTCCCTGTCATTCACTTTTTGAAAAATGTGCTAAATCCTCAAAAATGACATGTTCTATGTACTCCACATTTGTGTGGGTGAAAAATGTATTGCAAGAAAACTAAAAAAGAAGAATGAGTATTGTATTTAGTTCTGAAAGTGAAGAGGCCTGTCTCTTACAACAAGTTTTGTAGTCAAGATCCAGTTCCAAGTGAGATTTCTGTCTCCTGAACTCACAAATCTGTCCTTCCTGACTGGCAGTTTCATTGTTCCAGGGACGGAGTTATGAAGGGAGAGATGATATTTCAGGTAGCATAGCTAGTCAAAATCTCCATGAGGTTTTCCCTATCAGGACAAAGACGTGAACCGAAGTGGAGAACTAGTGCAGAGAGCAGAGCACTAGGTAATATGCTCTGGAGGATCTCTGTTTATTAAGCAGATGGGTAGTTGCATTTTGCGCCATTTGACATTTGTTCAGAATATACAGCTTCATTCCTAGACATCAATTGCAATAACCAGGACTGGAAGTAACAAATTGTGGTTCACTGTAGTCACATCATTTTCCCATAGGATAAGTAGCAATCTTCCGGCCAGTCACAGATGGATGAGGGAATTTTCATGTTATTTCAGTATCCAGTAGCACTCAGGAGTTCAAAAGAACCCCATGACTGTGGGTAGATGCTTTTGATAGCGGGGTGGTACCAAAGAAACAAAAACAATCTCTTTGAAGCACATCTGTATTCCTATCTATATAACTTCAGTCTTGTATTTCAAATGTAGTCTGCTGTTCATAAATACAGCTAGTTGAAAAAACAGTTTAAAAAATTCACAACAAAATAAAAAAATATTTCAGCAGCTCTATTTCTGGTCAATAAAAATATACTTTACAAAAATTTTCAGGATATTTTGTCAATATTCAATTTTGTGTGTGTTGAGTTTAATGAAAAAATTAAATTCAGAATATTTTGGCCAGTTATACTTTTTATTAAGGTGTTGATTTTAGCTTAATGTTGTTTACATCTGACAAAGGAAATGCAGAATTGGGTTTGTTCTGCATACTGCTGGCACTCCAGCAGGTCTTCATACATATAAATGTTGAATAATATAGGGAGATGACTCAACCATGTGAGAGAGATGAGTGCTTTAGAGGTTGGAAGATCAATTGCCCAAAATGACACTCTGTCCTTTAAGGGGGAGGACCTATTTCAAGGTGTTTCCATTCACTCTTCTACAACTTCTTGTAGGTGGGGCAATACTTTGTGATCAGCTACATCAAATGCCAGAGAGAGAGGTCCAGGTGGATGATTATGGCAAGTGATGCTGATTGGGTCATTATGATGTTTTGCAGATCCTGTCCTTCCATCCCCTCCATAATAGGAGACAGACTACTAGAGCACATTGATAACTAATGACCCTAAAGGAACCATGATATCATGTTTGGGGGGATAGTAGGGAATAATACAGAGGTCAGCACTCAACGCAGATGCTCTGAGAGGAAAAAGAAATACCAGACAAAGTAACAAATAAGGAGTGAGAAGTTAATGATGACTGAAGAACTGCTGAAATACAGGACTTCTTTTCTAAACCTGCCTTCAACAAGAATTAATTAATTAATTAATTTTAGACAGCTAGGAAGCAAGGATGATACTTTAAAAATAGTTAATGAAAAATCTTAAATATGGCAAGTATATTGTTGCCCCTTCTGACCTCAGAGGTTAGCCACATCTGGGGTCTTGCAAGTTGTTTCTGTTAGGAGGAGAAACTGGTGATGGAGTCACATATTTCTTTGATGCAATCCTGTTTAATTACTAAGAATGTATACAATATCCTGCTTCCCTGAACACAGTAGGAATGAAACATCAAGAGAGAGTTTCTTTGCTCACAATCCCAAGCCTCTTTCAACCAGCATCTTACCCAAAAGCTCTCTCTCTCGCTCAGCTTCTCAAGGTCCTGCTACAGAGGACCATCAGTATATAGTGCATCTCTGTCTGTGTCTTGGGTTCCTTGTTGGCTTTTCTGTCTGCTTCTATAGTTTTTCTGCTGCTTCCCCGCCAAAGACACACTGCTGAAATCAAATCAATCCCCCACCCATGAGTTTGTTATCAAACCCCCAGGACCACATGGCCCTTGGGTGATGTTTTTTATTTGTTCCAGCCATCACTAAATAAAGGAGCATTTAATTGTTCCCTGGTTTAGCCTGAATAGAAGGCAACTGCTGTGCCCAACAACTTCATCAGTATGGTATTATTACTCAATCTTTAGCATAACAATATTATTCAGAATGACATAAGTCCTGGGCAGTGCTGTTGTTCTTAATGTTTAACTTGAGCATTTGACTGTTTTTTAGGATACAGTGGCCCTCAAAGGATAATTATGAGAAGTAAAACCAGAGTTGACTTGGAACAAGAATATTAAGTTATCTGTAAACAAAAAGAGCTACGTATCTACAACTTTAGTGTAATTTCTCAGACATACAGACCTTTGATGAAGATTGATTAGCTTCAGTGGACAATACGACCTTCTCCCTTGGGAAGGAAATGTTATTCCCTGCTAAGGCTAACCATGAAGCAGTCAACTGTAAGACTATTCTACCTACTCATCTTTTGGTTTTATTATTCTTAATATTAATAACTACTGTTTGTAGAAATTTTTGCCATTTCAAAGCACATCCCAACAACAGAAATGAGAGATAGAAATTTGCTCACCTAGATTGCTCCCTGGGAATACAGCCCTCTCAAGTCTAGTTCTAAATGTCCCAAGCAAAGATGTTTCCACCACTTACCTTGGGAGACTATTGCACAGGCTAATGGATATCACTGTCAAGAAATTTAGCCTGCTATTTAGCCTCTCTTAATTTTACACCCTTATGCCTACTTAGGGTTATTATATGTCCGGGTTCTCCCAGATACAGCCTCTTTTTTTAAACCTTTTGCCATCGGGGCAGATTTTTCAAACAGGAAACACAGAGCAGACAAGCTGCCGCTCAGAAAGAGCCCCAGTTGGTCTGCTTCCTGATGGGTCCCTCCCCTGCATCTGCAGCTGCCAGATCCGCCTACCCAGGCACTGGCTTTCAGCCCTGGGGAGGAGGTCCCACGGGGAGGTGCTGAGTGATGACTGTCGCTGCATCCTGGGCTTGCGCCAGCCACCCTGTCACTGTGACAGGGACCAACACTGCCCCCACTTCCAGTGAGTACCCATGCTGCAAGAACCCTCTCTAGCCCCCCCAACTGTACCTCCCTTTTCTTTTCCTCACCTCCCTGCCCAAGCTCTCCTCCTCTTTGGCAGCGTCCACTTTTTTGGGAACCTGAAATATGGTATCTCTACTTCTAGTTTTACTCCTTGTAGTACCTTAAATATTTCCTTGGTGTTTATACCATTCAGATACCTTTAGATCATTGCCATTTCATCTATATGCAGTAATCTGACTCCATCTGCAGTAGAAGTGGTAGCTTAACTTCTCTTTTCGAAATATTGATCTGTGCTTTTGAGATAGTGCAGCAAATACTTGTATTACAATCCATTTTCTGAGTGTTACCATGTACTGAAAGGGCGGAGTTTAATATTTGATAACTATATATTTTAAACACTAAATCATAAATAATATCTGGACATACACAACATCCTCCACTTCTCTGAAACAATACCAGGACACAGTGATCACAATATGGGCCGCCACTTCTGTTTCTATAAGTTTCTGCTCAGCATTTACAATAATTTCCCCCAAAAGAGTAAATGATTAATACAACAACTTTTCACCAACGCTCAGTTTTTGAGTTCTCTAGATGAGAGATGGATCAGAACAGCAGAACTGCATCCAGATCCAGTTCTGGATTGCAAATTCCCCAAAATTCAGGAGTATTTGGATTTGGTTTAGTTCAGATGTTCCCAAACTAGGATATAAAGTATCATTAGTGGGATGTAAGCTTGATGGAAATAGTACACCAAAAACTCAAAAAAGAAATCTTTCCGTTTCAAAACAGTCATTACACATACTGCTAGAAAATGCCAGAGAAACAAAATGCACTCTTCTGGCTACCTTCAGCAAGAGGACTATCAGGTGAATAACTAATTGACCAATTTGGAATAGTAGTTATATTTAGTGGTGAGTTGTGCACGGTGGCTATGTTGATGGGTGCTGTACACTCTGGTGGCACACAGATGGCTGGCTTTCCGCTAGGCCTAGCCTTCGGCTTGCACTGAGCTGCACAACTTAAGATACCGAAGCAAACCCGTGAAGTTTCATGTCACACCCTGAGAGCCCCTCATCCAGAAAGACACCCACACTGGGCTCAATTAAGCTGTCATTGGGCCATAGGCAAACATGTACTTCTGGGCCCCTGCCTTCTCATAAACAAACAGCCATATAGGACACTGACTCTCACCTTGGCCAGGCCGGCCAGGCTATGGATCTGCCAGGACCAGGTGTTCATCCTGCCATTTTGCAGAGCTGGAGCTCCCTCTGTGCACTCCGTACTGCAAAGGCTGCATCTGGATCCTTGTGGGGCTGGGAAGCAGGGGGAAATGTGGAATTGCCTTCTGTCCCCTTAGGGAATTTGGGGAGTGGGAATGATCAGTCAGGTCTGCTGGATAAAAGTCTTGCTGTAGAACTGAAAGGAAAAGCAGCCTGACTCTTTAGTCAGAGCAGTTGGCTGGCATCAATTTGAGCCTCCTGCCAGTAGAGGCATGCCCTACATGAAATTTTCCCAACATTACAGGCATTTAGGAGCCTGGATTGGGAGAGGTAGAGTTGCTGAGTGGCAAGAGGCCTCCTGGAGCTGCCTGATGCCCTAACAAAGTGCCTCACATCCAGCCCAGATGCCGCAGGTTGCTACCCCAGCCTGCTGGTTCCCCGCCCTTTTACACGCACACCACAAGAGCCCCGTGCATTCTAGCCAGAACCTCTACACTCCAACCACATGTCCTCTAACCCTCCCAGCCAGACTCATCAGCCAAGCTCTTTTTGCATTTAATTTCCCCCAGTCATACCAGACATTCTGGTACTTTTGGGAATGGCTTTGGCTGGCAAGCAAAGTCACGTTGGCAGGGGCAGAGTGGTGCGCCATTCAAAAATGGCATCCCCCATCTGATACCAGATTACACTGTGTCTGATTTTGTCTTAGTACTGGACGGAGGAACAAACCACCAAAAAAAGAGGGAAGTGTCCAGTTTAAAACCAGATGAACGGCCTGCCTAGGCAGTAGTGTGAATTAAGACCTGAGTGAAATTCCGTGGGATTCCATTGGATTCCTGTTACAAATAAACCACCACCCAAGATTGTTAGATAGTATGAGCACAACTACTTATCATTTGGATTTACTCTGAGTGGTGAAGAAAGTGAATCGGTGCCTCAATGGATAACAGTTCACAGCAATTGTTCAATGAAACCTTCCCTATTTCAACTCACAGATTCAGACTTTAAGGCCAGAAGGGACCATCATGATCATCTTCAACATAACCTTAATACAGAGCACAGCACTTTAAAAGACAAACTTCTCAATTTTTTAAGCGAAACCATATTGATTTGAAAGACAGACAAAAACAATAACATCTCACTGGCATTAATATGAAGACTCCCAGAAGTGTGTTATCGTGTAAGCTTGAGAATTGTTCAAACTGGGAAACCTCACACAATTGATGAGACTCCTGTGTTACCTTCAGCAAAACACATTGCCTCATTGGTTCTTGTGGATAAACCTGTAAAATAGCTTGACATCATTTATCTATCTAACAGCAGCACGTCAACAAGGTAAATAGTCTTATCTAATGCATCCAGTTAAGTAAATGATTAGTAATCACAAAATTATCAGTATACCTTTAACATGGCACCTGAAAGACAGCCCCTGTTGTAGTATGATATGCCATCTGAATGTGTTCAACTGTCAGAGTAACTGCAATGCTAGGAAGGTGACAAATTGGGATTACTGCTAATGATTAACACATATAAATGTGTCATCAGCTAAATTATGCTAAAATATTCTGTTATTAGAGCTGATGAAGAAAATTATTTTTCTCTGTGAAAAGTTTCAGGAAATTTTGAGGGATTTTATTGAGAAACTGAAAACTAAAAACATTTTGTGTTTTGGTTTAGGTTGCCAAAATAAAATAAATGTGGCAAGGTAGGCCTGTTTGGCCCCGTGGGTCTATGCTCCCTTTGGCTATGCCGGTGGTGTGGCTGGGTGGAAGCAGGGGGAGGGGGCCCAGTCCCACCCTCTACCCCAGGTCCCAACCCAGGGACCCTGAAAGGAGTAGCCTCAAACAGCTTAGTCCATGGTCTACTACCTTCCCTGGGTCTCTCATCTACAGCCCCCCTGCTTGTTGTCCTCCTTCAGGCTTTTGGGGCCAGAGTCCCCCGACCTTGCTCAGACAAGCTTCTCCTTAACTCCTGTGGCTGTCACAACACCCACTCTAGCTCCAAGCCTTGTAGCAGCTCAACTCCACTCAACTCCCTCTCAGCTACCCCTGCCTACTTGAAACAGAGGCTTTTACCTGCTGTGGCAAGGTCCTTAATTGGGTTCAGGTGGCCCAATTAACCTGGAGTAACCCTGGCTGTGTTACCCAGGGAACAGGTATTTGGTAAGCCTGGGGCTGATATATATGCCTTCCATCACCCTCCTATAGCCTTCAGGGCTGGCCCCGTCACATAAAATAAAATAAAATAAAAGGTTTCATTCCCCAAAATACAAAAATGTTCCATTTTCAGTTTTTTAACAAAACCTCCCAAAAATTTCCATTAAAATTTCCATTTTGGTGAAAAAGCCATTTTCCCTCAGAAAAACATTTTGACAGAAACTCTTGCATTGGCTCTGCCTATTATTGTTACCTTGTCCTTCCTCTCCATACTTTCCTGCTCGTTCATTTATTCATCTACCTCTTTGCTTTTACTACAGATTATAAACTCTTTGGGACAGGGTCTGCCATTTACTGGTCATTACTACCTAGTAGTTTTAAAAGAACTCAGTGGTATAGTTAATTAGTGTGATAACACTATAAATGATGCCTATAAAAGCTGAATTGTTATATGCATAAATAGGTTGTAAGCTCCTTAGGACAAGGACTATATCCTTGTTTACAGATAGGGTTGAGTACTGTATAAAAAATAACAATAACAATATTTAATGGTAACTAACATGAAATAAGGTCTCAGGGTTGTATATGAAATTCAAGTGAATATCCATTTCCTTTCTTTTTCTGTTTTCAGTTGTAGAGCAGGAAAAAAAGAAAACACAGTAGATATAATCTGACACAGAAAGTTCAGTTTCATGGTGTCAGTGACAATCATGTTAACCTATATGAAAAGTCTATATCCACTAGTATCCCTGGGGAAATGGCAATGCATCATGTAGTGTCCAAAAGAAAAGTCACAGCATCAGTTAACAGAAGTATCTTTCCAAGGAGCTGCCTGAGGCCTGACAGACTTTCTTCTAATAAGAGACTACCTATAAATCACTTCCACACAGGTTGACTAGACAAGCATTCACATTGACGAAACTGTTCTGAAAGTTAATTTCTTTCTAGATTATATTCTTTTGCCCAAATGGAAAAATGGTGTCTGGTCAGGGGGAAAAAGCAGAATGAGAATATTCAAATAAAATTAACAATATAACACTACAATGAGCAATACAGTATGACAAACATTCAATTTATATTGGATAATAGCAATTCTTTTTAACTTGCTAGCTGTTTGTGAATGTTCATACTCCTGGAGCTATGATAAATCATGAGAGAGTCATATGGGGGCTCCCTAGCATGAATTCTGCTTTGTTAAAAAGCTATATTAACCAAGTGCACGTTAAGTGGCATTACCTTCTAAGGTGCTAAATAGACCTGATGAGAAAGTTTTCACACAGGACAGCTTTCCATTGGAGAATGTCGTTGCCTTGAAATCAAAAGATTTTGTGAAATGAGTTGATTTTGACAAACTTTTTTTTTAAAACAGAAATTTTGAAAGGATTTGAATCAAAATGAAGTATTTTGTTTCGACTTTCTTGGTTCATTTAGACTTTTAACATAACCCCCCCCCCTCAAACTTTTAATTAATGTTATTATATATTATGATATATTTCATATTTGATATTGTAATGTTTCACATTATCAAAACTAAATGTTTCAAAAAGATCATTGCAGTGTTTCCAAAATGAAATGTCAAAATTTGCATTCCTCGGTAAATTTTGAAATGCTGACCATTTGTCCCTGTTCAGGACGAAAGGGAAGTTTGAAATGTTGGAAACTCCCACAGAATGCAAATTCTATTTTCCGAATAGCTCTAGATGAAAACTGTCAGCTCCCTTTGACCTCACGGGGAGCTGAGGTGAGACACTGCCTTGCACAAGTAGTGTAGATTATCATGGGATGAGGGCCTTAATCTTCAATTGCAGATTTATGTTGACATTTTAAAAAGGAAAAAGATGTTGCAAAACCTGAACACAGCCAAAGGATGCAAGTTGTTCAAAGGAAATTGTAAGAAGAAACTGCATCTCTTTCCTATCAGTATTATTTATTATAATGTATTATTATCTATTTCCAGTAGTATCCATAATGGGCCAGTGGTGTTTTCCTAATTTAGAAAATATGATTGCTTCCCTGAGCAGTTTGCAGTCTGAAGACAGACATAGGAACAGATGGAGAGTGAGGAGAAGGAAGTGGCACAACAAATATAAGAAGGAAATAACATCCAATACTTTCTAATGAAGTTTGTGATAACAAATGGGGCTGTGCTGAGACCTGGTAGTATCCAGGTGGATTGAACTAAATTTCCAAACTTGTGCACCTAAACTCTGGTACCATGAACAGATTTAGGTACCTACATGCTGTTCCAAGTGCAAAGGTTTTAAGGTAACAAGTATCCAGACCATCTGGTTGACCTGTTTACACATTTGTTAGTTCAAAAATATTGATTATGATAACAGGCAGGCATAGAAAGTATTGATATGGCAACTGAGACGTAGTTCCTGGTGTAGATATACATTCCCCACTGGCCTTGTGGAAGGTTCCAGAAATTTGTAATAGGAAAGAAATTAGTGGCACATCTGGCACTCTTCACAATCAGTGGGACTTAAAAACAAATCTTCCTCTGAAAGGCACATTAATCACAGATTTGATTTGATTATCACAGAAAATGAAATTGTACATGGTCAACTTCTCTTCCAGAGAAAAAGCTTCTGGCTCAGCCTTTTTTTCAAATTGGTCAGTTATCTGAAATGCCAATCATTGTAAGGAAAACGTACTTTTCAAAAGTTTTAAAAGCCTCATTTTTCTAGATAAAATATTCTGTTAATCAATATATGAAATGTCCCAGATTAGGGTTCTAAAACTAGTTCATGGTGGCAGATACCTAGAGTGAATTCCCAGGGAATCTGTGGCAACCCTTACGTGTCCTCAAAATTAAATTTTTGTGTATAGGTAACCTTCCCCCTCTTTTATAATCTATCCCTGTCTGTGGTAACTAATCGACCTTCCCTGCCAATGTTGTCTTTTATCCCTATTATTAGATAACTGAATAACTTTTCAGAAGTATCTATTTATTTGTTTTTGGAATGCACCAGACTACTCCAACTGGAAGGTTTCAAAATTAAATTCCTAGGAACAGATTCCCCCAGGTTCCTCCTACCCAGGATTTACTTTCCTCTCTATTAATTAATATTTCACTTGATTAGATTCATAGATTCCCGGGCCAAAAGATTCTGTTGCAATCATCTACTCTGACCTCCTGTTTAACACAAGCCATAGAATTTTCCTGAATTAATTCCTCTTTGAATTAGAGCACATCTTTGAGAAAACATCCACTCTTCATTCAAAAATTACCAGTGACGGGAATCCACTAGGAGCTTAGGAAAGTGGCTCCAATGGTTAATTACCCTCTGTTAAAAATATGCTTTTTTTCTAGCCTGAATTTGTCTAGCTTCAACTTCCAGCCATTGGATCTTGTTACTCCTTTATCTGCTAGATTGCAGAGCCCTCTATTAGCAAAGAATTATAGCAAAAAATTGTGGTCCTATTGAAATTAATGGCAAAACTCCTTTTCACTTTAATGTGGCCCAAGATTTCAACGCCAGAGTCTGTGCACTGCCTTGTTTTGAGACAACTGACTGCTGATGTTCCAGTATAAAAACTTAAAACACAAAGGACTAACCAAATCTTGGGTCAAATTCTGTTCTCACTTACTCAAGTGCAACTCAGATTGACAATGTATTGTATTATTTCACTGTTCTCAAAGGGGTACGCCACTCTCCCCCATTTAGCATCATCTGTGGCTCTGATACTTTCACTTCTAGTTCATTAATGAAGACACTAAAGACCACCAGATCTAACACAATCCCTACAGGGTTCTTCTAGATTCTTCCCTCCAACTTGCCATTTTTTTTTACCCTTTGTTTAAGATGATACTTCTTTTAAAATTTTCACCTTGGTCATCCACATACTCATGGTCCATGGTCTTAGAATTCTAGGCCAGGTTGGCTTGAATTCTCTTAGTTAATATTGTAAGATTTCATTTGAAACAGCATAATTTCATTCTAGCAGGAATTTGCTATGGAATTCTTCAGGATCAGGAAAATCAATATTTGCCTTCTTTCCATTTTCTTCTTATAGGTTCTCAGATGTATTAGGAGGCTGGCTATGAATTTTCATTTCTGTATATTGATCTTTGTATTATCCCGAGCTGTTCTCATTATACAGACTTCTAATTGGGCAACACATTATATTGTTTTTATATAACATTTTGTTCCTTGCCACTGAATGTTCAAGGCAGGGTTTAAATTCTCAGAGTATTTCCCAGAGCACAGGATTCAGGGCACTGGAACTCAGGGCCCCTGCCCTGCGGGTTTGAAAATATCTATTGGAGCTCTGCTCCAGACTGCTCCAGCTGAATTTAAGTTCTGAGTCAAGGGTTTTACACAACCTTATTTATCAAACTTCCCTGTCACCTCTGCTCCTGCCAAGTCTCCTAGAGTCGCTCTATTTATCCCAAAGTCATTTTTGTTCTGCGGTTAACTTATCATTTCTATATGATGCTCCTTCCACCTAGAACTCCCTACCCTTTGAACCAAGTGAAAGTCCCTTGCCAAATATTTTTTAAATGACTTAAGACTCTCCTCTTTAAATATCATTTTTTAGCCAAATTTGTGTATAATCCTTTTCAAATTTTGTGGTGCCCAGGAATGTTTGCACTTTAAAGTGCTTCAGAAATGAGATTGCAAATACTAGAATTCAAATTAGGTACAGACTCATCTTTGGAAATGCCAATTCCTCATAGAATTATTCAGTAGTGACTGGTGAAGGTAGAAGATACAGGGACAAACAAAAATTCATGATGTCCTCCTAATACTCAAATTATGTTTTCTTTTATTTAAACAAATCTGATCCCAAAGCAAATCTGGGAGGCCAACTTGGTTCCTCTGGGATACCTGGGATCAGCCAGGTGCACATATACATATTTTCTTCTTTATTTAATCTAGAGAAAGTCCTGGGATAGATCTGAATCACAAATATGTTTAATAGCATGATGCTGCTAGAACTGGCAATCTTCTGCGAGGTAGAAGAGATAAAAGGGGCAAGATATAAGTTTCTATTTTATTGTCCATCCCTGTACTTTCTAAGTACAAAACTCAAGGGGGCCATTTACCTGAGTAAATACTAGTTAACATAAGTAAGTGTTGTAAAATTAGACCCCATAGGAATAATGCTGAATTTTAATTACCTTCCCATCCCAAGGTACTATGAGGTATAATACATACCTTTAATAGGCAATCAGAATAAGAAGTGATGTTAAATACCAATTCTGCCCCCCTATAAATCTAAGTATTATGGTTCCCTGGAGAATTTGCCTGCTTCTCATGTTTGTTACTTCTACACAGTTCTGAACTCAGATCTGCTCTATACTGTTTTTGTACTGATATAACTATATTCATCTTGAAACTGATGGAAGTAAATCAATGCATTCCCCTAGTGCAGACATAGTAATAACAGTATAAGGTGCTTATATTCACATAACTTATTCCTGTAAATTTATGAAAATAAGCTATACCAGTATCAGCATTTTTTTTTATCAGTATAACTGCCTCCACATTAGGTGTTGCACTGATTTAACTTTATCGGTTTCTGATTAGTTACATCAGTAAAAATATTGTATGTAGGCCAGACCTTAGTATTTATTATAATTACTTTTGTTATGAGGTGCTAACTACACAGTGGTGGAGACATTACCCTAATAACTGCCTTACCTTCAGTGTGTTTTTCCTTGTGCTATTTTTCTAGTAGGACAGTTTACTCAGCTGATCTAACTCTTATCACTTTATAAACATACCAAA
This sequence comes from Emydura macquarii macquarii, assembly GCF_026122565.2. Classification (NCBI taxonomy): domain Eukaryota; kingdom Metazoa; phylum Chordata; order Testudines; family Chelidae; genus Emydura; species Emydura macquarii. The sequence goes on from NW_027130506.1 coordinate 1,043,635, forward strand.
ATCTTAAAGACAAAGTTCTGTCTAGTCAATATTACTGTATCATAAAACAAAGCCAGCATTGTCAAAAAAAAAGTTTGATGGTTTCATTTTTATCAGCCTCAGTGGGGAAAGTTTTTAATACCTTTGATCTCCAGTGGCTGTAAAGTTCTGAGCGAAGTTCAATTATTTTAATGACATCACATCGGCATGACCTTTCCCTGTCATGTCTGATTCAAAAAGGGATTCAATATTTATATGGATATCAGGAATATGCAAAGTTGTAATTTATTATGATATCAAAACATTTGGAAGGGGTATTAAACTTTGTGCTTCCTATCTTAAGCAATCTGACTATTAGAGATCAGGATGAGACCTATATATCCTACATCTGCCTACTGCAGGGGTTCTTACACCTTCTTACGCATCAGGTACTGGCCACTGTCAGCGATGGGCTACTGAACTGGATGGTCCTAAAGTCTTATCCAATATGGCATGTCTCAGGTTCCTGATAAGGATAGTGGTAACTAGTAATTGAGGTTCCATCTTCTGGAAAATGTATTTAATCACCTCCTGCAGTGTTCTCCAAAGTTACATATCAGCCCTTTAAAGAAAAAAAAGCTCAAATTGTCTTGGTGTGTTTTGCAAAGTAGGAAGCATCTATAAAATAATGTGGTATTACAATATATTGTTGTGCATGAGAGCTAGTTATGCAAGATGTCTGATTTTTCAGAGCCCAAAAAGACTTTTGGCCATAAAGCCAGCATTTTGGAGATTTAGCAAGAAAGGTGCTGGGTAATAAAGGCCAAGATTTCGCTCTTTGTCTAGGGCTTTAATCATTACTGCGAATTCCTTGAAAAGTGTCACAAAGCAGATGGAAACACTTAGAGCTAAAGAAAGCATAGTGAAACCTAAGCGTCTGATTCTCCTCTCACATACACTGGAGTAAATCAGGCCATGTCTACACGACAGAGTTAAGTTGACTCAAGTTATGCCAATGATCATAAACCGCTATAATTACATCGTTTGTGCAGGTTCATGCAACACTTCTTGTGTTGGTGGAACTTGTCCACAGTTGGTTCTCTAGCATCAACAGAGAAAGCTGTGAACTGTGGGTAGCTATCCTCCTGTGCAACTTGTGGGAATTGATCACAGTGCATCATGAGTGCAAGCTCACCGTCCCATGATGCAGTTTTCTCTGTCCCATCATTCCAGGAGCTTCTGACTACATTTCGTGCCATATTTCAACAGCCTCTGTAAATTGTGCGCCCACCATCTTTGCCTGAAAGTCTGGATCCTGCACCGCTCTCCAGTCTCGTGATAAGTGTTATGAACACAAGACAGCTGATCATGCAGTCTTTAAAGAGCTGTGACTCTAAACATGAATCCATGGTGCCTGCCCTGCTGTGTGCGATGGAAAGAAACAATTCCAGATTGCTTTTGGCATTCACGGAGTAGCTGCATACAGTGGACCATTGGTATTGGGCTTGGGAAACAAGCACTGAGTGGTGAGATTGCATCGTTATGCAGGTCTGGGATGATGAGCACTGGCTGCAGGACTTTTAGATGTGCAAAGCCACATTCATGGAAGTATGTGCGGAGCTCACCTCTGCCCTGCAGCATAAGGACACCAAAATAAGAGCTGCCCTCTCAGTGGAGAAGCATGTGGCAATTACTGTGTGGAAGCTGGTAACTCCAGACTGCTATGGGTTGGCTGTGAATCAGTTTGGAGCTGGGAAGTCCATCACAGCATTGTGACCACGAAAGTGTGCGGGGCCATTAATGGAATTGTGCTACAAAGGACTGACACTGGACAATGTGCGTGAAATATAGTGGAAGGCTTTGCGACAATGGGATTCCTTAACTCTGATGGGGTAAGAGATAGCACGCATATCCAAATTTTATCCTCAGACTATGTTGCAACAGAGTACATAATAGAAAGGCCTACTTTTCTATCGTATTGCAGGCATTGGTGGATCACTGTGGGTGTTTCACTGTTAGCAGCATGGGGAGGTCAGGAAGGTGCATGACACACTCATCTTCATGAACACTGGCCTGTATAGAAAGCTACAAGTAGACACTTTCTGTCCAGACCAGAAGATTGTGATGGGAGATGTTGAAATGCACATAGTGATCCTGGGAGACCCAGCCTCCCGTAGCTCATGAAACCTTATGCCAAAAATCTTGACAGCAGCAAGGAGCACTTGAACAAACAGGCTTAGCAGATGCCAAATAACCATTGAATGTGCGTTTTGCAGATTAACAGGTAGTTGGTGCTGCCTTTTTGGAAGATTAGACTTAAATGAGGACAATATTCCCATGGTAATAGCAGCCTGCTGTGCTCTGCCTAATATTTGTGAAGCTAAGGGGAAAAGCTTTCATAGGGTGGAGTGTTGAAGTGGATCGCCTGGCAGCTGATTTTGAGCAGCCAGATATTAGGGCTATTATAGGGTCTCAACAGGGGGGGAGGGGTTATTTGAATTGGGGAAGCTTTGAAGCAAAATTTTGACAATGAGCGCCAATAATGTGTCTTTCTGTAATGCATTCAGCTAGGCTTGTTTACGTGCTGCCTGGAAAGACCCTTGTAATGTTTGCTACCTGAATAGGAATTTTTCAGAGGGGTAGCCTTCTGGTTCGCCTCCTTATCTGATGGAGGTGCTCTGCTGGTGTGTAGGGGGCTCTTCTCAAGGGCACATCTGCAGAAGCACAAGAAACAATAAACAGACAGTATTGTGAGTGCACTTACAGCATTGAAACATAGTTAAATACACCTTTTTCTCACTCTTCCTTGGCAAGCACACAGCTCAGCGAGCACCCAAGATATGGTGAGTTCAGCCCAGGGTGGGGGGGAAGGGCAAGATGAGACAAAGGGTCTGGGTGGTTTCCAAAGGGAATCAGTACAAGTGCCTAGGGACACTACTGTAAATTCTGGCACCATTTTCCACAAGCGAGAGGGATGGAAGCTGATATCTCACTCCTGAGAGTAAGCAGGAATGCTAGGGTGTATCTTCTGCATGTGTGCAGTTTCAGACCGGATCCGTATGCTGTTTGCCTGTGTGCAGCTTTGGTTCCTGCAGAAGTAATTGCTGATTTGCACGAGAAAGTTTCCTGCAGAGGGGGAAGAAAGAAAGCAGTTTTGCCAAGGAACCTTTGGCAGAGGTTTGGCAAGTACCTCCAGAAAAGTTTCGTAGAGATCTCTCTGAAGGATTCCTGTGAAATCTCAGTGTGCATTAATAAACTTTTTCTACTAAACTACTACCCAGTTTGTAGCTGCATAGGGGAATGGGAAGCAGACACAAACAGTGCTAGTCTTGTAAATTTCTATCCCTTAACTCAGTTCTAACATATAACAAAACAAAAGGTCTTGTAAACTGTGCAGTATCAAATAAAAATGAGCACTTACTGGAGCTCCCCTCTCCTGTATCATGTGTACCAGAGCAGGAGTGCTGGGACTGGCTTGAATTCCTGGAGTCAAGAAGAGGTCCTGGCTCACCATGCTACCGGATGACCCTGTCGCCTGTCCCACATCCTCCAACTCCACTTCCTCATCCACCGCTGTGTCCTTAGGGTTGAGTCCACTGGCCAATGTCTCCAGCCCCCACGAAGTATCCACCCATGAAGGCTCTTGGGGGTGGAGGTGGGGTCGCAGCTGAGGATGGTGTCCAGCTTCTTGTAGAAGTGGTAGGTCTTCAGCACAGTGCCAGAGCAACGGTTTGCCTCCCTTGCCTTCTGGTATGCCTGCCTCAGATCCTTGATATTCTCACAGCACTGACATGTCCTGTTTGTGGGCTTTCTCCAACATACCACAAGCAATCTGCCCGTAGGTATCGAAGTTCCTATGGCTGGAGCAGAGCTGAGATTGCACAGCTTCCTCTCCCCACAGACCCAGCAGATCCAACAACTCTGGAATATTCCACATGGGAGCGCGTTTGCTGTGGGGAGCTGGCATGGACTGCCGGGAAAATGCGATGTGAGCTCTCCATACTGAGCAAACAGGAAGTGGAATTTCAAAAATTCCCAGGCCATTAAAAGGGAAGGGGTGGATGTCTGTGTGTGTGGCTGCAGGGCAGTGGTGTTCAGACTGCTGACCAGAGCAGTCAGGATGGGCATTGTGGAAGGAGGCCATTCATGGTGACATAAGCAAGTGCAACGTCTACACTGACACTACATCAATCTAACTGTTGCAAAAAGCTCTATGCCTCTCCTGGAAGTGGTTTTATTTTGTTGGCATAGCAGGAGAGCTAAATTGGTGGGAGGAGCATTGTAGTGTGTGTATCTCTGTTTTTTTTAGGAAAGCTGACTTTTGTGGGCAAAACTGTAGTGTAGACAAGGCCTTAGAAGTAACTCTGTCTAAGTCACTAGTGAATTGTCAGAGGAGAATCAAGTCCAAGGACTTTAAGCAGAAGTAAGTTGCTATCTAAAGCAGAATCTAAATACATGAAAATGAATTTTTAGGGCTATTTGTGTAAATACTCAGAGTAACTTCTTTTTACTGAAGATACATCATCTTCAGCAGTGAAAAATAATCTCTGCTGCCATTGTGACTACAACTGATTCTGAATTGCTTATTTTGTCAGTTTCAGTAGCTCCTTTCACTTTCAGATGCTCCTTACATTGAATCTTCTTCCTGATCAAGGAGAGGCTTGTGCCCTCTCACATTTCTCCAGAGAGATGCTTGCCGTGAAGCCTATCAGAATCAATATCATGTGACAGACCTGGGAGGCAAACTCCACAGCAGCAACTTACACAGCCAGCCAGGAGTCAAGGGCTGACAGCATAACAACTCGTTTTAGCAGCTAGATATTGTAATTGTTACCTAGAAAGGAAAGTTTAACAGGGAAATACCCTACATATTTGGGGGAGAAGTAAAAAGAAAGGCAAGATTATGTTGCTGAGTATACATACATGTTTAATGCTGAAACTATTCTGTGAACCATATATTTAGCATCCACAAATGATATGAAGTTAGGAGACTAGATACTGCTCTTTCAAACACGTGTAAATCCAAAAGAGCTTTGTTTAAGCCAGTGGGCTCAGTTTAGCCCTGCATATTCCTGTGCAATATGGGGTGCTGTGGCTGAGGGGGGCAGAATTATAGCCTCTTACAGAGAGGGTTATGGCTGTGGTATATGGTGCTATGCCCTAGCTTTTCATATACATGAAAAAGTACATTTTCTCATCATAAATATTCTGCTCTATGGTTAAACTGCAAACATCTGTGCCAGGAAACCTGGGTTCAGGTCTTATCTTAGCCATTGGCCATCTACATGAAATCTACATCTTTGTATTTTAGAGCCCAAAGGCAATTAAATCTGCAGCTAGAAACAAAAATACCCGTTTATTTCACTTGCTACATTTGGGAAACATCCAGTACAATCTATTTTATTCTCTCTAATTTTCTTAGAGAAGCATGAAAAAGCACTTGCAACAAATATAATGGGTTCTTCCAGCAATAAGAGTGTCCAAGTCACTTTTGTTGGAAAAGGTATTACTCTGTTTTCCCAATATCAGCTCATACTCTATGAAGTATCCAGAAAAACAGAATTTTCCTATAATAGATACTGTGGAGATTTCGTTAGTAAACAACCCCTATAATAATTAGATTAGGTGGAGACAACATCGTCCACTTTTTTATTCTATGTACTTCTACATCTATCATTTTAACAGATTTCTCTCCCAGTCATCTCAATCCCATGTCAGTTCAAAGCTTGGCTTGATAACATCCCCAGAAAATTCAAATAAGTGTCAAGATTTATGCCACAGCGCTGCACAATCGCTGGTTTATCAATTTAAACAATGGACTCCCTTATGCATGGAGGGAAACACTCAGTCCCAGCTAATCCAAACTAACAGATGTGTCTGTTATGGATGTACTATGGATATTACTAAGGGAATGTGCCTTCAGGAGGGACTCCAACTATCTTCAACTGTGTCAAAGAAGATTATGGAACCAGGATCATGTCATGATTATTATCAAATGATCATTATCAAGTGATCATGATGATTATGGAGCCATTATTAGGGCTGTCCAGAGGATAACAATTCTATTGAACAACAATAAAACCTTTCAAATGTTTTGGTGAAAATGGAATTATTGTGAAATGTCTGGTTTTTGGACCAAAACCTGAACTTTTAGATTAGGGAAGGATTTTGGGGGTTCAAGGCTCTCAGGTAAGAAAGATTCAGAGATGTTACATAACCTGGTGGCCTGAGATGTGGCAGACCCAATACTGAAGTCTCTGCTTTGCCTGATTCATAGCTATCTGGGATGAAAAATCTCTGCTCTGATTTAGGCAGAGAAAGTACTTGAATGTTAGGTCTTCCACATCCAAGACCAGTGCCCTAGCTACCAGGCAATGGAGAGTCAGTCTCTCACAGCTCACTAGAGTCCATAATTCATATATGTTGATTAAGAAAACTGATGTGGCCTGAAACTGCTAGATTGACTATGGAGGAAAAATATCTCTGCAGTTTGAAGAAAATTGATCAAACTGTTTTTGGGTTACAGGTGATTAAAAAATTACCTGGACTGTAAATTGTGACTAGCATCTAACATTTTAGGGTTTCTACAGCTCAGATCCAGCTTGATATTTTCCATAGAATTAAATTATTTTGTAAACTCATGTACTTGAGGAAATTAAGTTGTAAATAAGCCAAGCTATTTATGATTGCTGTAGCTACTCATACTGTTTATAGTATGCAAGACAAACAACTTGTCAGCTTTTAGAACATTGTGTAGAGGTGCAAAGTTATTCTACTGCCTCATCCTGACAAATTGATTGGATCTCATTATTGCCAGCTCAGAAAGAGAAAAACCTGAGTAGTTCTCTGTGGTGAAGTAACTAGAGGGGAAAAGATAGGAAGTCCTGTGGAAAACCTAGGAGTAAGCCAACTTGAGAGAAAGCTCAAGCAGTAAGTTCTGCTACAAGGCTTTGTTACAGAATAATGGCACCCATAAAGGGTGAGGTGGATTCCAGTTAGGAGTTCCATGTGTGGGGAAAGAGCTTGGACACCCCACCCAGGGATCATGAGGACAATGCCTTCAAATAGCTGGTTGCAGTTTAAAGAGCGTAAGGGTCTTTCCATAGATGGCGTATAACAAAGATTCCTTCTCTCAAATGGAAAAGAGCTGCAGTTTGTAGCTGTAAGATGAAGGGGAGAGTTTGGGGGCTGGAGATGTGTGCAATTCACTTAGTGATGATGTATGCCCATTTATTGCAGTGGATTTGTGTCAGGAGGGGAAGGCCCTAGAGCTTGGGCTACAGCCGAGCCTGAACATCTACACTGCAATTTTACAGCCCCGCAACCGAGTCCTGGGAGTCAGCTGACATGGGCCAACAGCAGGTGTTTAATTGCAATGTAGACATACCCATGCACGTCCATGTGAAGAAAAGCCCGCTTCAATCCCTGCTAAGGACTCGTGTGTTTAAATCTATGCAGCCACAGTTCATTACAAACTAGCACCGCTGTGGTAGGTATTATACAAACATCCTAACGGCTCATACAATCTTAAATCTCCCCACCAAAAAACAAACAAGCAAAAAACCCCCAAACTGAGTATAAATATTGTTTAAGCTTATTTCCTCACAAAAGCACAAACTCCAAAAGAGCCACAATCAAAATAACACCTAAAATATTATTTGCACTACAGTAGTACTTAGAGCACAGACCAGGCCGACGTCCCACTGTGGTAGGTATTATACAGACACAGTCTCCAAGCACGAGCCCCCTTTCATATGACTATTAGGCAATGCAATACAGAATAACACCCTTGTCAATGCACACTAACTTTCACTTCAATAATGCTATCACACTCGAAGTACATATTTAAGGACTGGAAAAAAAAATCACACATGGTTATAGCTAACAGTACCAATGAATCAAAAACTTAGACACTGCTAAACTTTACAAGGAACCTATTCCATAGATTTTACTAAAACCATATGTGTGTTCAAATCTCAGATTTGCTAGATGGTTATCAAAAAGTGTTAGACTCACCAAAAACAATTGTTAAGGGGCCACATGGAAACCATTAACTCAAACTAATTAACAGATTTACTAAAATTGATTTTAAGCTCAAAGATGAAATGCTGTAGGTTTGGAAAGGCGCACAATACATTATAAGCTGGGCTGATAGCACCGTTTATTAAGGTTGCCTGATATTTCCCATTATAAGCCATGTTTTCAGTTACTTATAACTTTTTCAAACTTTAACCTGCTGGGTGGAAGATATCCTTGTCTGGGTGTTTGCTTCAGGCTGAATTTTTTGGAAAATTTCAGCTAACACCTTTCAGCTATTTCCAAGAACTAGGTTAAGGGGAGGAAATATTATTTTGTCCATTAAAAAAATTCTGGAGATCTTTACTGTCAAAAGCTTAGCATCCCTATGCTTTGGAGTAGGGCCTTAAAATTTGGCAAGGAAAGAGGGTGAGAGGATCGCCTTTGTGTCAAGAATGTGACTTTTACTGTCCCCATGAAAATCTTCCTAAACGTGGCTACCTTATATGCCTTTTTTTAAAATTGCAGTTCACACATACCCAGTAGAGACTTTTATATTTTAACAGCTAAATTCTGCAAAGATTCCATCCACACTGGGAATGCTCTAGCCCAGGGCTGAACAAGAGACGTTCCCTGCAATTCAAATCTGACTGGGTCTGAGCACTGAAAATGAAAAAAAGACATAATGGACCCAGGCAGAGAAGGGCAAGAGTCAGACTGGAGAGATGGGGTGGGGTGAGGGGGGACATGGGGAGTAGAGACAAAGATCCTGAGGCTGGCAGTGGTGGTGAAGAGGGAAACTGGGACTGGGAAATGAAAGGGAGGAGGCAGACTGGCTGGGCAAGAAGGCCAAGGAGAGGAACAGGGAGAGGGGGAAAAAGGGGTTGGGAAAAGAGTGGGGATGGGGAATGCGGGTGGGAGGAGATAACTGAAGGGAGGCTAGGATGGCCCGGGGATGAGAGAAATGGCCCGGGGATGAGAGGTGGCCCGGAGATGGCCCGGGGATGAGAGGAATGAAGAAGAACTAGCACTGGGATGGGGATTCCAGAGGGAAGAGACTAGGACTTGCCGGGAAAGGAGTTTGTGACTGGAATGAGAAGCCAGAGAAGAGAAGACTGGGACTGGACAGGTAAAGAGAACAGGACTGGGATGAGGAGACAAGGAGGAGCGGGGGAATAGAAAGGCCTGGGACAGGACAGATTGGAGGGGATGGGGAAGATGAGTCTGTGCCCACTAGGAATCCCATTCAAAGCCAGAATAAAGTTTTCTGAGCTCACTATTCCTCTGTTGTCAGCAAAGAGATGAGAAACCCACTAGCAACATCACCCCCATCTGCCTATGTTCTGGTCCACATAGAGGACAACAACCTACTTCTGCTAACATTTATTTTATTAGCTCAAGTGGCAGAGGTATGTACAGTAGATCTAAAGGTTCCAACCCTGCTGATGACCCATGTGGATGTCATTATAGTGCCACATGATGGAATCTGTTTGCTTTTTTAAAAAATGCTTAGGTGTGTAGTAAACAAGGCAGGGGATTGCAGGAATCAAAAATATGATTTCATGGTTAAGGAAGCTGCTCTGGAGAATTAGATTCCTTCCCTGCCTCTGCCACAGGAGTTCTTATGGGATGCTGGGCAATCCACTTAAACCAAACTTTTCATACGTGGTCATTAATAGCCTATCCTTCATTTTCTGGGTGGCTGACTTGAGACCATATCGTCTGACTTGCAGAAGTGCTGAGCACTCACAGGAACTGATCTTTGAACATATAAAGTGCTCTAAAATGCCAAGTAATCTGAAAAATTAGGTCCTAGGCATCTCAAATTGGGCTCCCTAAATCAGTGGACACTTTCGACCTTAATCTCTCCATACCTCAGTTCCCCATTTGTAAAATGGGTGGGTATATCCACTCTCCTCACAAGGGTGAGGTGAAAAATAATCAATCATACATTTGTGAAGCACTCAGGATCGTGATGGGTGCCACAGAATAGCTTATGAGGAAATTCATAATTCTGTCTTCAGAGCTGGGTTTGAATAGTGTGCACTGTCAACCATATGGCATTTCCTAAGTTTAGTTTTAAGGCTGTAATTATAAAAAAGAAAGAGTTTGGACCCAGGCTTTAAGTGCAAATCTCAGTGCTACTTTAACTGTGGAGCCCTTATGATTGCCCTAATGTACATATGGAAAATATTGCAGTACATGCTTCAAAAATAACCTTAACCGTTCCTACCTACCACTACTATATCCATCCACTATCCATAGAACAAGAATATGCTTTTATCATAACTACAGAACAATTATAAGTCACTGGCTGAAAGAGAAAATCTTTTCATATGTCTTTTGCTCTCTTCCTTGGTTAACAGTGTACCAGCTTACTTGGACAAACAACATGTTGAGCTTTGCATCTTTTAAATCTACATGGATTGGGTAAAGGCAGATTTTTGGTCCAGAAAGTGGGTTCTCTGGCTCACACACTGGCATCAGAAATAGGGGACAGGAAGTGTGATTATTTTTCCTATCAGGTAAGTGGCTTTTCTCGGTGTGTCATGGAGAAAGCAGTCCCTATACTTGGTAGGTCACAAAGACTGCAGCTATACATCCTTTGTCTGCCAAGCCGGGCACAGCCTATCTGTATACTTGTAACAGGTAGAAGGGGTCAGGAATTTTTCAACAACATTTTTTTGTCACAAAATGATAAATTTGTGGAATCCTTGGGAAAGGGTTGGTCTTGATGTCAGGAATTGGTTTCTAAGGCCCAGTGTGCAATTTCTGGTCAAAATGAGAGCGAGAGATACAGACACAGACACACTCTAAAGGAGCCGATAGCTTGCTCTGCCTGAGTCTCTCTCAATATCTCCTCTTGAAGCCGCTCCCTTTTGTATAAATAAATATTCACTCAAGAAGGACTTAAGCTGGACTATACAGTCTGTCTGTCTGTCTGTCTCTCTCTCTCTGGCCCAATGAAGAGAAAGAGACAGGCTGATGCTAGGGCCTAGTGGCTAGGGGACACCACTGATTTGGAGCAGTGAGTTGTACTCGGGTCTCCCACATTCCAGGTGAGTGCCGTAACCAACAGGCTATTGGATATTCTGTGGTGGGTCTGTCTCCCTCTCTCTTCCCCTCCCTCCATAACAGTTTTCAAAAGGTCTTGGTTTTGTCCCAAAGCGGAGTGGGAATTTTTCTGAAATCTTGACGTTTTCTGCAGGATGGGTAAACCATTTCCCATCCATCTCTACTAACATGTCCAACAATGAGCTAGGATTTTGGTTACTCAGGTGTCTAATGGGAAACTGTTATTGAAGCGAACACCCAAGAAGATCAGCTCTTGAGATGGAACCAGGGAGGTTGAATGATGACCCAACCATGCTCCGCCAAGCCATCGTGGCTCTCATAGATTACACCCTTGGGCTCCGAGAGTGGCTGAATTAGACATTTGTCCAAATATCCAGCCAGAGAAATGTAATAACTCTGAATGTTTACTTTTCCTGTTCATGTCAGGGCATTGTTCTAATGATAGAAGACTTGGGTCAATCCTGAGCATTCCTTTTCTAGTGGAACTAAAGCTCTACAATACTCATCCTGCACTTCTTGGGGAAGGAGTTGGTGGGGGTGGGGGAAAGAGAAGGGAAGGAAAGGAGGGAGGGAGAAGAGAGAAAGATCAAGCATTCTGGTTTTTCTGGCAACTTAAGAGTATTTTGCTGCTATCCTAAAGGCTCCTGTGTATTTCAATTCCAGTGTATTTCTAGATTCAATTCACAGTGCTAACACAGCTATGAATTTAATAGTAAATTATATTTAAATTAAAATGATTCTCTTTCAGTCCAGCTTGCTTGTAGTTTAGCTTCTTGATTCAATCACCCCAGTAACACAGATTGCCTAGAGCTCTTGATGAAACTGCTTTAATTCCTTTTTTAAAGGTCATGTAAACATGTGTGCTTAGTGAATTAGATGCAAATTCAATTCCCTATGCACAATGCTTCCTAGTTAAGTTCCCTTCCTATTCTTCACATGCAAGCCTGCATTTGACAGCAGAATATTGACTTTTGTGCTATGGTCAAAGTCATGATTAAACAAAGAAAACAATTGGTATCTGCATTGTAAAGCATATTGGTGCAGAGAACTGGAACTGTATTTTTCCAAATGGTGCTCATTGTGTAAATTAACCAAAATATTTTCCAACAGGGCTATTCAGTGGTTTTCTTTTAATATAATTTTATTATGTACCGTGTTTTATGTTACTTTGACCTGAAGAACAAGCAACTGAAATACAACTATGCATGTATGGTTTTTATTGAAAGGATACAGAATCTAAGCATTGAATGCCCTTGTTAGCAAACAGGATAATGTAAGAAAACAAAAGATGGAATTAATTAATATCGGTTTTAAAATGAATTTGATCAAAAAGACTGATTTAACCTGAATCACAACCATTAAATAGTTCTGCCATTCACAGTGTCAACAAATACCCAAATGCATAATGATTTGTTTTATTATTAGCAAACATATGTACAGATAAAAAGCTCAATTCCGAAACTTTCACTCCCACAAATAGTTCTATTGACTTCAGTGGAACTGCTCAGGTAAATGTCATGCTGCTTATTTAAGAATGGGAAAAATCAAACTCACAGACAAATAAATGTGATAGTTTTATGGCATTTCTTTTCTCATTTTACTATTAGTAATTGTGTGTAATTCCCTTAATCCACTTGTTATCCATAGTAGCTTTTCCGAGCATTCAAAAATAGTGAAAAAGGCCCCAGAATATCATGAGATGGTCTTAAAAATAATGAGATTTTAAAAGTAATAAAGTCTGGATTGTTTGTTTTTACCTTCCGTGTTAGAACCTTTAGAATTCAGTTTCCAAGCTTTTCTCTGCAAACCTGAGGGCTAAAAAGTTTACTTTTCCTTAATGAAAACAGATTTTTTTAGGTAATAATTTGGGTTTTAAGAAAAAACACCAAATATCAAAAGAGCTGGCAGCACTGGTACTGTAGAGGCCCATAGGAGGTGAAATTAACAATAATTATTTCTACCAGCCATATCACTGTAGCTAAAACTCTTGCTTTGGAAACATCCATGATTCTAGTTTGAGTCTTGGACACTTCTGACTTGTCTCAAGATTTTACACTTTACTTCTAGTTAGTGCACACTGGGAAGGAAAAGGAAAATTTCCTTCTGGAATATGATTTCTTAAATGTTACGACTGACCACGTGTGAAAAAGGCACAGAAATGATGGACAAACAGCAATTTACCAGCAATAATACCAGCAATGGAAAAGGTACATAATGAACTGAAACATACAGACACATTAGAGCTGAATCTAGCCCACTGCATTTAACTCTGAGCAATTCATTTTTGAGAGGACAGATGTTATACCCCTCTTCAAGCAAAGATTATCTTAAAACACACTTCTGCTATGGTTGTTTAACACATAATGCTAAACCACCTAGTCAGACACTGTCATAGTTATGAGGCCAGCAGCACCTCTCCCTCTTTTCTGGTCTCACTGAGTGCACCCTTTTAATTGTTTATGCTCTTGCACTTACCTGTCTTGGGGTGGCATCTCATTATTTTCCCACTCTTACAACAAGACCAAAGTACTAAGACTCTGTGTACCAATCACTTACCACTGTGTAGATCTGACTCACTTTTGGGCATCTATGTTTCCTCCCTTTGGGAATGTGTGACCAGAGACCAACAGCTTCTTAAAAAAAAAAACCAAAAAAAACCAAAACCCACCAGTGTTTTTATTCAGCAGTTGGAACAAAGCATTGGGGGTGGGGGGAGAGGAATTTTAAAACAACAAGCCTACATGGATCTTAAGTCTCATCTAATGTAATGCCTCACTACAAGTTTGGCTTTCTTCTTCAGTTACGGAACAGAAAAGAACACGTTTATATTCTCACAAAGCCCAGATCTTCCTGTGTGTCTGAGGGTCTTGGTCTGGTTCTCTCTCTCTGACCCACCTCGTTCACATTTGTTTTGGTTCTTCCCAAGAAGAGAGGGCTAGGGCAATTAAGAGCATCCCCACAAGCCCCACATTTCCTTGTACTAATTAACCACACACACACACACACAATGTAGCAACACTTCCCCCTTTGGCTAGGCAAATAATTTGAGTCACTATTGTTTTTAATATCCACTTAGGTTGCAAGTTCTATAGGGCATGAACTGTGGCTTTGTCCAGTACTTGGCTCAATGTCAATACTTAAGAAATAAAATTATTACTACTGTATCAGTTTGAAGTTGCACTGCACATACATTCTTCTGAGAGTGAATATTTTATAAAATGTCAAAGTAAAGATGCCCAAACCAAAACCCCAGATCAGAACACCTCCACATTTTGGGGTGTTTAAAAATCTAAATTTAAATGATAATTTTACAACTTGCCACTATCTTTATAATAGGCTAGACTAAGCCAAAATTCTCCATGAAAATCCCAAACTTTGAATTTCAAAAATCCATATCAAGATCTAAGTTTTCTGGCTTGAGTCCATTGCTAATTAAAATGAAACTGAATCCATCAAAAGTTCACATGTCAATTGATGGGGATTATTTGTGTATATCTCATTATTATTTTTCTTTTAAAGAGAGATGTGATTCGTATATATCAAAAGTAAGAGTAAGCAATATACAAGAGGAAATTAGGAAAGTGAATGATTTCACATATATTTTAATTTTATGAATGGTGAGTTTATTCTGCTCAAAGCCTTCACTTGAGACACTTCTTTTTGCATAAGAAATCACCTAAGCCTAAGTAAAATATATTTCTAGTTGACAAGAAGTTTAGCTTGTTTACTGGGAATTGGATTCAACTGCATTGTTTAAGAAGCTAGGCATTATGGAACCATTTCAATCATATTTTTATTCCAAATTTGCCACTGGTTTACTAAACTAAGCTCCCCTGTTCTTCAGAGAAAGAAACCCTCATTTTATAAAAGATTACATACATAGTAACCCACATGATTTGAGATGCTATATTGAAACTTGTCTAGAAATTCTGCATATTTTATTCAGCACTTTGCTCACAGCTGAGTACATGAAAAGCACAGCAGTAATATAAAGGCAGAGATTACTAAAGATGTCTAGACTTGGAGAAACTATGACCTCAATTCGAACAATCCAGTATTTACTTTTCCTTTTTAAAGAGAAGTATATAGTACCTCATGATCTCAGTAAGCGAGGCAGTAGAGAACCAACAACAATGGATTCTGAGCAGGGCAACAAAAATCTAAGTAGACCCGGGGCTGGGAGCCCTCAGAATGTGGAGAGGATTTGAATGGAAAACATCCCAGCTAAACCCCTTCTGAAACATGCCAAGGATGCAGATTCTCCTCCTATTCTAATCACACACAATATAGTACCTATTACATAAAAAACCCACTATATTAAAACATTCAGGTTGTAAAGTCAAACACTCAGAAGTTAGGAAATGCCAGAATTAAGGCTACCTTCGGTCCTCTTGTACATGATTACCTATTATTTTTTCCACAGGACCTTTCTTGCATTCAGTGCTCGCTGAATGGGTAACTAGTCAATATTTCCTTTTATTCCCATTCATTTTTGGGCCATACATTATTTACCACATACCATTTAAGCCCTGCTCTGAATACAGAGTTATTAATGTCCTTGGGTTTTTTTAGTGGTGCTCATCAACATAACATCTGAGTGCTGCAAATTATGAATATATCTTCACAACAACTTTGTAAGGTAAAGTGGTATTATCCCTATTTTACTAATGCACAGAGAGCTTAAGGATAAAATTTCCAAAGGTGTTCACCTTGAGATGGCTAGGGCCTGATTTTTCAGAGTACATAGCGTTTTGTAAGTTGCAAGTCCAAATCTGATTGACTTCAGATGCAGATGTAAATGCTTGGCACATCTGAACAATCAAGTCACAGGTGTCTCAGATTGAGTGCCTAGGAAGAGAGGAACACAAAGTTAGGTACCATGTGTGCAAGTTTAATTTAAGTGACTAAGCCAGCACCACATAGCAATTCTGTGGCAGAGGCAAAAAGAACTCAGTTCTCCTGAGTGGCATTTAACTGCCTTATTCATAAGATCATCCTCTTCCTTCCTGTGGGCCCCATCTCATTCACTATACACCTCCAAGTTCCACAAAAAATGAGGCAGGGATGCTACAGAACCTCATTCACTATTCACTGAAAGAGAGGCAGGGGTCCTGTGGAAATAGTAGTATATGGTCATGTAATTAAGGATTGTATCATACATATGCATAAGAGGGCCAAATTATAGTTAATGTTCTTTTAATGTAGTTTGTCAAATGTAATTCCAGGTTTTGTGGGATGTGGAGGGGGAGAAGGGTGAAGGGGGCTAATATAAAAAAAAAAAAAAAGGAGAACAATCAGAAATTCCACCATGTGGACCATACTGGCACCTCATAGGTCTTCAGCAAGTATGGAATGTTTAGACTGTCCACACAGGCGTTTACTACTTGAACTAATAGTATAGGCCAGCCATTAGAGGGGGAATGAGACAAGCACTTTGCCAGTGGGTTTCACAGATATTTGCTGACAGCAGATGAATGTTGGGATTCAAGAATCCTGGATTCAACTCCATGTTTCTAAAGGGTGCGTTCAGTGGTAGTTACAGACCCCTACTGGAACCCCTTTGCATGTTCTTCCTAACTTGTCCTCTGTCTCTGTCCTCCTTTCTTCTATCCCCTCCCACCAACCTGTCCCACTCCTCTTTCGCCGCTTTCCCTGTTCCCCTTGTCCTAACCCCAGCCTCGTATCTGCTCTCACCATGCTCCTCACCCTCAGCACCAGAGCAAGGCTGCACCCTCCTCCAGGCTGCCAGAACACCTCTACAGGAACATTGAGAGCACGAGAGAGTCAGTTTCCCTGCTCTCGGTTCTGCAGCAAATGGTGCCACAGTGGACCCCAGAAGATAGGAGTAGTAATTACAAAAAAACCCTGCTCAGCCCTATGCTGGAGAGTGCTCCGTTAGCTCTGTGTGGGTGGAACATGTTCAGTACAGATGGAACGTTTAGAGAATTTTGCTTCCAGTCTCTAGCAAATTTCTGAGCATGTACAAATGATGATTTTCATATGCTTATAACTTGGCCAAGTTTGGATTTTCACAGGGACTGCAAACCTGACCCTCACTCAAACCCACTACCAAATTATAAATTCCTACTATAAATTCCAGTGCTAGAGCTTCTTAACTAAATGGCTATTTATCATCATGCCATCACATTTTTCCTGACAATGATCTCAGAAATGGCTGAGCAATTTTTGTTGACATTTTCTAGAAGAAGTCAGCTGGAAGCAGACACCCAGCATGGAAAACTTCAGTCCAAACAGCCTTCGCAAAGTTATGAATAACCGAAAACAAGGTCTTATAATGGATTGTGTCTGAAAATTAGCCATAGGCATCACTGCCAGTGCCACCTATAGTGTAAGTCTATATAAACCAAATGTTTGTCTAAGAAAATAGGACTCATGATTACATCAGCGTAGGTGAAGCACACAATTCTCAATATACACATAAAACTTAGGAGCAAATACTTTTTTCCCTGCACATGCATAATTCTCTCTAATGTTAATGGGAGTTACATGCAGGCACCAAGAGTATAATCTTAAGGGACTGAGTGCTAAGACTTCTCTGCTTTCTTTTTTAGGTCTACAAATACAGGCAGCTACAATTTTGCAGGCTATGTAACCCATGATGCACATAAGGATAAATGGGCATTCAATTATCTGATCTGCAAGCCTGTTCAGATATTTAGACATCTACCATGTCCACATTTGTACTCACAATTATTCCCAGATGCAAACTATGGGCACAGAAAGGGCTGCATTTTAAAAAGATAATTCCCTAAAACTACAGCATATTTTTATTCCAAAACCATTTAGGATGTGATTGTCAAAAGTTAGGCATGCCTGGGGCCTCTGCTCCTAACTCACTTATTTGCTTGGGGGTGAGGAAATCACATCTTACAGCATATTTTTTCTTTTTAAAAATCTGCATATAAATCCTGTGTATCAAGTTGACTTTTTTTTGGATCAGCTAGATTTGTCCTGTGCCTTTCTAGACACATGAAGGTTTTCAGACATCTCACCCAGTTCTTACAGATTGTATTACTTTGCACCACTTGGATCTCTTCTCTCTGATCACAGCTGTGCTCTTCTTGCTTCATGACACATAAGGCTGTGCCGGAAGCACCGAGCAAACAGACTGGAGCTGACTGAACGCCTCCTTTCCTGTCCAAGAAGGAAAGGAGAGAAAGAAGAGAAATTCATTTATTCCCCCATCCGAAGAGGTTTGTAATGGACTTGCGGGAGGGATGTGGAAAGAAAACAGGGAGAAAAGAAAAATTCTAAACCTACAATTTCTCCCTGCAGTCGGGAAATGGAGAAAGGAAGATACTGGGCTGAGCTAAGAGCAATAAAAATATATATGATGCTATTTATTGATGTTGCAATGTTTATGGCATGGTGGTGATGGTGAGTCAATACATGAATACATCATGACTCTAAACAATGCCAGGACATCACCCAGTGTTTATTTTATGACTCTCTGCAACTCCATTCAGCTACTTAGCTTCACTTACTCTCCCTATGATTTTCCCCCTTTTCTATGGTAGCATGGCCACTGGTGCCCTGTGTGCACCCTGTCTTTATCTCTGATCCTTCAATCAAACATATTATAATATAATAAATTAATAATAATAATGTGCTCATACAGTACTTTTCAAAGCGCTTTACAAAAGAGGTCAATATCATTATTTCCATTTCAAAGACTGGGAAATTGAGGCATAGACAGGTAAAGCAACTGGTCCAAGGTCACCCAGGAGGCTAGTGGCAGGGCCAGGAATAGCAGCCAGGTTTTCTGAGTCCCAATCCAGTGCTTTACATATTAGGCTACATTGCCCCTCAATAAAGGGGCCTCCCAACTTTGCTCTTCAGAGGGCTACATTGACAGCTGGCTGTTTACTTGAGGTCTACAGCTAATTTGCAAACACTGCAGCCTCCCTCAATTGGTTTTGTCTTCAATATGGAGCTGCAGCCCACAGGGATTATAGGGCTAGTGGAGCAGGGCTGGACTTTGAAAGGGAAAACTTACTGGAAGCTCAGGTATGAAGACAAAGGCATCCTTTGCAGGTCGGGTTTTATTGCAAGAATTCTTTTAAAGCCAATAGATGCCAGTTTGGCAAAAATCTGTAGCTTTTCCTTCTGTAATAATAAACTCAGAAATACAGCACAAAAGAAATACAAACCACGCAAATTAGCTTCTATGGTTTTCCCCAGAACATTTTGCCTGGTTTCTGGTCAGCACAACCTGGTGATCTCTCCCTCTTCTTTAAGAATGTTAAAAGTACCTGGACATGAGCTGCATTTAGTTAGCTCCCAGCTCATACTGCCTCCTTGAGCTGCCACTCAACACAGGCTGGGAATCAGGCTCCACAACCGCAGGCCACTGATTGACTTGGCAGGGCCTTCTGGCAAGGACACCATGGGGGCAGGCTGCAGCAAGTCTTCACTGTCAACTCAGAAGACACCAAAAGCCCTGCATACTTCATCACTTAACTCCCCTCAGAGCAGGGCAGAGAACCTGGCTTCTTTTGGGATTGGACACTTGAAGAGGATCACATTTGACGGAGAATGATATGCAATATCTAAGAACGCTGATCTCAGGGATGCATATATGGACCTATGTTCAGGTCACAAGATTTTCCCTTTGCTGTGCAGGCTGGCAGGAGCTGTAAATGCTGCAGAAACAACACATTGCCTCAGTCTTCAGTGTCTACCTAGCACTCTGCCAGTCAATGCTTGGAACAGTGTGGGCAGGTTCTTAGGGGTTTTAGTTATCCTTGAACAGCAGGATAGTTTCCTTGATGTGAGGCATCTGTAGGGATGGGGTCAAAGGGAAAAACTGGGGATTCTTGAAGGACCCCTATCACTCCAAATACAGTACTTAAATATACAGTGACAGAACGAAATATGGGCCCAGAACATTCACCACAACCTTCACATGCATAGTGGGTGAAATCCTCTGAGATGCTGTGGCCCCTTTTCTCCAGGGAAAAGGGTCAGAGTGACATAAAGGGGCCCCAAAAGCCTAGATCCTACTGGGAGAAAATTCCTCAGAATAGGAATTGAGGAAGACAGCAGATGCATATTTTGAAAAAGCCCTACCGAAACCAAAACACTACACTGTACACACAGTTCTCCTCTGGGAAAGAAGATGAGGAGATGTTAGTCAAATTGCTTAATTCACCACTGGAAGGAACTCTGAGTGACAACAGTGATACAGGAACCTATATAAAATAGAATTCTATGGAGAGTGTCACCCCGCATAGAGCTGGGCAAAAAATGCATATTCGGCAAATACCAAAAGGTATCGCAAATTTGGGTCAGTCTCACTGAATTGTTTTGATTCTTTCTGATTTTTTTATTTTATGTATTTTTCAGCCAAAAACTTACTGCAAGAAGTTGCAATTACCACTGTAGCATGGTGTTGCAAGGGTCTCTGTCTCTAGAATCTCCTGTTGACCACTTATTTGGCCCTGTAATTCCCTGTTTCTGTCTATGTCTTCAGTGGCCTAGGTCACAGCTTTCCAGTTCTACTCCCTTCTAGAGAAAAAAAGCCACCCAAGTAAGGAATCCACACCAACATCTGAACAGAAGATCCTTCTGCCTCTCTCAGGCTATACTGGAGCTCCCTAAACTTCATCACTACTTCCAGGACTATGGAGTTTCTCCTTTGTTCCTCTAGCTGAGTACTGCTTCCGAGGCCTTTTTCCTTGGAGGCGCTTCTTCCTAGTGGTTTCCGCATTGCCTCCCTCCTTAGGAAATCCAACAGCTTCGCCCAAGGACCACCCTGCTCCTAATCTGCTCCATGTGGTTCTCTCTACTCTATCTTCACCAGGCCTTTCCCAAAGAGAGGAGACTTCCCCTTACTCCTCTGTCCTGGGTTTCCCCTTCTAACTGAGTTCTCTTCTCTCCTTATATAGTCTTCCCTGACCCTTTCATAGCTGGGACCATTAGTGGTAACTAAATTATCACATCAGAATCAGCTGGGAAATAACTAATACATCACAAGCAAGGCTGAGCAGAACTCCCATTAAAGGGCCAGCCAGCCTGTGACCCTGACATTTTGCCATTTTTCAGTTTGAAGTGGCTTTTTGTTTCAAAATTTCCTTTAGTTTTATTTTCTTAAATAAAAAATGTTAAATGCTCAAAACAACCAAAAATATTTAATTTTGTATTGAACAAATTATTATTATTTTTTTTTTTAATTGGCTTTGAACTGAAAAATTCATTATCTGCTCAGCTCTAATCCTGGATGCTTATATATCTAACATCCCTCATGTGTAATCCATTAGTACCTTTTATCATTGTACTTAGCTACTTCACAGGTGTGTTGTGAAGCTAAACATATGTGACCGTTTATAAATTGTTTTGTGATCCTCAGAGAGAAGTTGCTATAAAACCGCAAAGTACATAGATTTTAAGGCCAGAAGGGACCATTAGATCATTTGTCTGACTCCAGTATCACGCACACAATGACCAGTCTTGCATACTAACATGAAAACTGGGAACACTAAACAACCCCTGCTGGCAACATTGTTTCTAGCTTGGTACAGTACAGTACAGTTGTGATTGACTTTCTTTAATCTTGCCCTGTTTTTCCTTCTAGCTTTATGGTTGATTCCTAGCACTGGACCTTTTCACATGTTTTTACCTGGACTAATGATGATCTCAAAAGGTTTCAAACTCCAATTTAGTGTAGAGGACTCCCTCCCTCACAAAAGGTCTGATGCTGGTCCAAATTACTAGAACAGGTTGAAGTTTTACATATTTTGATTTTGTCAGTTGTGTCAACATTTTGACAAAAAGGGATTTTTCTGAACTTTTTTTTTTGCATTTTAGAAGATCAAGGTCTTCTCTGTCCTTCTCCTTCCCCAGATCCATTCCAACTTTTTCTCTCATCTCAATCCAGATATATCTTTGTCCCTTCTTCTTACCCTCCCCTACCCCATTTCCCTTTCATGATCCCTATCCACACAGCTCTCTCTTCCTCAACAAAATTCGCCCTTTGGAAGATTCCTCATGCTAAATCCATTTAATTACTCCTGATCTTTGCTCTTCTGTAAGTTCTACCATGACCACATGGCTCCTAGCTAGGCTCTCAGACCCTTCCAAACAAACAGAAACACCTCTCTCTCCCCCCTCTCTCCACCTTTCTCTCCTCTTTCAGCGTCCTCCAAGTCCATTGCAGGGTCTCAGGAGATCTGGTTGCTTCTGTCTAGGTTCTTATGCCATGTCCATCACCATGATCTGAGCATCTTTTGACTTTTTAGGCTAGATCTTCACTGTAAAAAGAGTGTATTTTTAAATTGAGATAGCCATCTCATTGCAACATACCAGTGAAGGCAAGGTACAGGTAGTTTTTTACCTCAATGTACCTAGTCAAGGTGAATCCCAGGTTGGGGGATGTAAAGTTGACCTTGTTTAGATATAGCAAAGTAAAAACTACTTATTGTTTTGTCTTCACTAGAGTTTTACATTGATAGCTATCTCTGGTTAGCAATCTCGATGTAAAACAAACACACACCTTTATTTTTTTGCCATGAACATAAAGCCTTCATTTCTGTTGACCTTTAGTGAGTAGAAAGATACTAACGCATTTGGTTCAGCAGAAATTGCCAGAATTGCTGAAATTCTATTATGCATTTGGCAGGACATCAGCAATGATGGAGTGTTGGTCAGTGGAGGTAAAACAGATTAAAGATTGAGTTGAGACTGAAAATTCTCTGTACTGATCCAAACCTTCAAATAGGTTCTTGTTCTGTTTGGGCTCAGGTTCAGGACTTCATTTTTCCCCAGATCAATTTGTCCTTCCGAGCTTTAG
Source organism: Emydura macquarii macquarii (assembly GCF_026122565.2). Lineage (NCBI taxonomy): Eukaryota > Metazoa > Chordata > Testudines > Chelidae > Emydura > Emydura macquarii. Next base: position 1,066,493 of record NW_027130506.1, read on the forward strand.
ATATTGCACTATTGGGCATCTGAATTTTTATACACAAATCCCTAGACGTTTATACTAGCCAAGAACTACTTAGATCTCTTTCATGTGGCAGCAAGTAAGCTTCTATTTGACATTTATGTCAAATTCTAGCTCCTTGTAGTAAAATTTGCTGACAAGATAGTGCATTACAGTCAAGCTGCCACATATGACTTTTTGTTAGGCGTTATAACCTGCAATTTTAAAGGGAAATAGCCTGGAAACTATAATAAATTGAAAAATTTAAATTTCATCTCCCTTGAAAATTGTGTCAATAGACTTCAGCTATGTATAGCATTATATGCCCTATAATTTATTCCTTAAATGTATTGTAGCAAAATTTCTATGTTCTTTCTTCTTACTCACCTACTCAATCTCTTTGTCATTCTATACCTAGAATTTATCTTTTATCATTTCCCCCCCTATTCTTGCAAATACAATCAAATTGTGAAGGATAACAAGTGTGATTATTCAAAATGGAAACCAATAGTTCCTAAAAATCTTTAACTGGTAGACTACTCCTGGAAAGCTGCTTCCTCTTGGATTTTTAACAAGAGTGAAATGTTTTATTTGAAACCTAGCTCCAGATAAGAAATAAGATTTGGTAAATGGGAATGAATTGTATTTAGTGTATCTTCTTTTTTTAAGATTTCCATTTTCATGAATTCTTGTGACCAACACCCTAATTTTCAGAGGTCCTGAGTACTCGCAAGAAGTTGGAAATGGAGATGAACAAATAACTGAATTTTCAGTTTGCTGGCAGTTCCCAAAACTTGAAAAGCAACAAAATCATTCAGCTTGAACGAAAACGGATTTTTTTTTTTTGAATTTTCAGTGAAATGAAAAAGAAAAAAAAAATAGTTTGGGATGCAATTAAGCATTTCATTCAGTTTCCAAGCATTTTAAAACCATTTTTCATAGAAGAGAAACAGGTAGTGCATCCCTTATACTTATAGCCCAGTGTGTAGAACACTCACCCGGCATGTGGGAGACACTAGTTCAAATCCCTGATCGGGACCATGAAGTAGAACCCCTTGCTGCTGAGTATTCTAACCACCAGGCTATTCTGAGGTGAATCTCTCTCCATCTGACCTGTTGAAGCAGTTACACTTTGTATACAATACTTTAATACTTACTGGGCCAGAGAGAGACAGAATGAGAATGATTCCAGTGATTATGATTCTAGAGAATAGGCTGGGGGCATGGCACCATCTCCTCCTACAGTTTTGTGACTCTCTTGAAATTTTTTGTTGTTGCCTGAATTTAAGTTGAGTTTGCAAATAGTGCATTCACTGAAAAACTTAGACAGAAACTATTAGTCCAAAAAATTTCAACAAGCTCTACTCAGAAGTCAGTTGGACAGAGAGTACCCAATATCCATGTAAGTCGGGCCTTGGGTCTCTACTCTGATGATTCCTACAATCCATTATTGATAAAAATGTGCTAAATTCATTACCAACATGTCAGAGCATCCTGCCCCTAAGATCTTGTAGTCTAAATGGACAAGCACTAAAGGATACGGGGGAAGATTGCTCACTGGTAATTGGGTTTGGTCCTAGCCTCTCCTGTCCTTGATGGAGATCATCACAAATGGCCTCTTTATAAAGGAAATTGCCAATTGTCACTTTCAGGCAGTGAGCAGCCTCAAACCTCGAGCGGTGAGGTCTTAGAAGTAGCTTGTTAGCATACGCTGGCCTGAGTACCACAACACTCAGGTGTCTGAAGGGGTCTAAGGGCACCACAAAGAAATACAGACAAGTCACAACAGAGATAGCTGTTGGGATGGTGGCTGGGCTAGCAGGCATGGAACAGAGGAAGAATCCTTCATGGACAGTGGGTAAGAGGACTGTCTTTAAATGGAAGATGAGGGTGAAATCCCTTCTCTAGGAGCTGCAGAAATAAGAGGAGGAGCCCACAGAGAAACCTGACCCAGAGCGAGAATTCTGAGGCAGCAAATCCCTCTTAGGTTGTGGAAAGCTCTTCATTAGCCTTGTACAAAATCTCCTCAAAGAGTTCCCTCCTCTTCAAGGGGAGAAGTTCCCATCATTGGTCTTCACTGTGTGCCTTAGTATGTCAGTCAGTGAACCATATGCGCCAGTAGCCCACCAGAAAGAAGATCTCAAAACTGGCAGCTATTCTGGTACTGTTGGAGGCTGCATTACACAGAACAGAGGCCACCGCAGGAGAGGAAACCCAGACCAGATTCCAGAAGAAGCAGGTACTGAGGCAGGAGAGCAGCTGAGATGACACTCATCAACAATCATGGGAAGGAGATTCATAATTGCAGCGGGATGGTAGAGGGGGAGGGGAAGAGAAGGCAAAAGCTCTTTTGGACATGGGATCCAGCGGTGCCTGCAAACTCTGGTGACATGTGCAGAGAGACCTTATTTGGTGTCCCCTGTCTCTGGAGCTGGGGGAAACCATTGTGCTGTGGCCAAATGAAGTACGTGAGTGTGATGAAAAGGCCCCAATCTGAAAGGTTCTGCAGAGTTAGTCATCTGAGCAGGAGAAAAGTCCCCAAGAGCACCTATCTCCTCAGAGAACAAGAGTAATGGATAGATAAATTATAGAGTCACCTCTGGAACTCAGGAAAACTGGCAGAGAGAAGAGGATTTGCTTTCCTTACTACTGCCTGTCTTGCCCCTCTAGGCACCATATCATTTTTCTACCTTTCCTTCGCTCTCCTTCATTCGCTCATCTGTCTTGTTGCTAGAAGAAGGGGGAAAAAAAGGAAACAGTAGAGCAAGAGTACTTAGATAACTGAAAGGTTGAGCAATTTGCAGACATACTGTTTATAGCACAGCTAAGAATAAAACTCTAATCTCTGAAGTGCCAGACCTATGCCTTTTCCACTTGGAAAGAATGCTACATGCAGATTATGTACAAAGATTTGATGCAATAAGAGCACAGATTAATAATGCTTACCCACTTTTGAGATCTATAGGTGAAAAACCATTATGTATATGCAAAACATTATTAGCAAGCACATTTTTACAGATGGGGACAAAGGTAGAGTGATTAAGCTGAGAGGCATTGTGACCTAATGAGTCAGCTATTAAGTATAGTAGCACACAACTTGGGTCTGAGAGTCAATATTTTTTTAAAGAACCAATATTTGGAGTGAAGGTGTTGAACAGCACATATATGCATGACTAATTTACCTACCTAAGCATCAGTCCAGCCCTTAAACATGTGCTTCTAATACTTAAGCACATGCTAAAGTGTTTTGCATATCAGGGCCTAATGAGCATGCATGTTTTGTCAGTTGCAGACTGAATGAAGCAGAAATCCAAAGAATTATAGGTCTCAGTCAATGCCCATTTTGAAAGAACTACTAAGGCATATGTGGGAATTAGCAATCTCCATATTATGAAGTCATTGTTTTCTTTCCTCCTCTGCCCCGTCCACTTCCAAAAAAATCCCAGAAAAAATTTTAAGAGCACATGAAGGCTGCACAATAAAGCATGCAAAAGTCAGAAAACGTTAAAGTTAAGGTTATACAAACATTCAAAATATATAATAAAAAATGATATACAATTGACAGATTGATCAACTTCAAATGCAAGTCTACATGCATACATAATTTTACTGTACATCAATAAAATTCCTGTACCATATTCTCAAGCAACAGTAATTATCACACTATGAAATTATGGCCAATTAATAAATATAACTGATCATTTTGACCCTAGAATATCACCATATAGAAAATATTTAAATATCAAAATCATGCACCAGAGTTAAAATTGTGTTGTGATGACATATGTATTTCCATTCTGCTTCCAAGCAGAGGCATTTTAGCTGATGAAACTACCTAGGTTTAATTCCCTGCCATCAAAATTATTATAAAGTCAAGAAGGACCAGTATTTTGCTGTACGGAGTTAGGTTCAGAGTTTGGTGGAGGTGGAAGATTCATAAGAATGTGTTCTCAACTCTCTTACTGCTCTCAAATCAACTCTCAGGCCTCGTTTACACTTACCAAGAAATTCAGCCGCAGTTGACGGGAGTTACGCAAGCTACACAGAGTTGACTCCCGTTGACTTCGTAACTTCCCATTAGCACGCTATCTCCAGTGTGCTGCACTGACGGGAAGTTCATTCCTGTCGATACAGCGCTACACCTTTTAAGGAGGTGGTTTAATTGAACTGACTTCCGGATCAATTGAGTGGGTCGTCACTTCCGCTCATTCGATCTGAATAGATCGATCTGACGGTGGTGAATTTGCCACCGTCAGTGCATACATACCCTCAGAGTCATCCTGTATATCAGAGGAAATGCAGAGAAAGCTGTTACATTGTCCTAACTAGGTTGGTGCTGAATAAATGAATGGGGGTGTCAAAGCCAGACCCATGAACTTAGATGGCCTAACGTGCCCTATGAGACCACAGATTTCTCTTGAATAAGACCTCTACTGCTACACTTCTGTTTTACAATCTCAGCCTAGAGGTAAACCAAGCTATTTGAATGTAATTCAGAGGCTTCTGAATGGAGCTGGCTGACAAGATGAGCAGCAACAAAGACACTTTCCCCATTCTCTCTCCTTAAAGTGACCTCAAATCATTTACAAAAAAAATGCCTACACTCAGCTAGGATAAGAGAGCTAAAGAATGATTCAAGGACTCAAAGCAACATTTTGAAAGTATGCTTCCCACTTCGCAAACTTGTTACACTTAACCTCTTAGGGTATGTCTACATTGCACTCTAAGCCCAGGTCTGTGGGAGTTGGGCTTATGGACCTGGTGTTTGCATCTACACTGCATCATACATTTGGATTTACAATTACTGGACCCAGCTCTCACAGTCATGCTAATGCATCCATGCTGAATTACGTGGACCTTCTGACTTGGTTCTGTAGCTTTACCTGCGTCCACACTGCAAAATGACAGGGCTTGGAGCTGAGGCACAGCAGGACTTGGGTTCTGACCCATCAGGTTAGCAGGGTCTCAGAATCTAGCTACTGAGCGCTTGCTGACCCAAGTCAGACTGATTTGTGTGTGTAGATGGACGGGTGGCTTGGGATCCAACCTGAGCTAGAACCCATACTTAGCATGCAGTGTAGACATACCCTTTAAAGGCTGTGTTTGTTTCTTGAATTTTTCTATTTTATTTCTCCACTTTGCAAATCCATTGAAGAACGGACACATCCTGCTATTGTTTGTGAGGGAATCATTATATTTTATATGTAGACATCTCTCTATTTTAAGCCAGCTAGTAAACAGTAAAGCTATCCACCCATTGAACAACACTACGCAAATCAACACTCATTAATTCCAGATACTATGCTCATATAGGAATACATTATAACCGAATTCTGTGATTCATTAATTGACCCAGTTAAGCCATCCTTAATTTGATCCCTGATACTTCAAATATATTCAATGCAGGCAGACATTCCCTGCAAGATGCGTGAATAAACCTTCAATAAAGCTTGCTTCTGAGATTTGGCCTTTTATCTCCGAAAAGCGATAGAAGGTTTGCAGTGAAAAGAGAAAAAAAAAGTGTGGGAAACAAAGAAAGCCGATGACCTTTGATGCCATGTTAATTTCATGTACCCATGTGACCTAATCTAATTCTGAAACTAAACTGATTTTTTTTTTTGGACAGAAAAGCATGGATAGCAGAACTGTCTGGAATCGGGTGTGTGTGTGTGTGTGTGTGTGTGTGTGTAAGTAAGTTCTTAGCAAAAAAAAAAAAAAAGCGCCTTAATTCAGCTCTTTTTGAATGACTGCACTTTCAAGTGTCACAGCTTTATCTTGTATGCTAGGCAGAGTATCAGTCTGAGATACTGAGAAAAGGTCTTCACCTTGGGACAGAAAAGAAGTCCTAAGGATACTCAGCACCCATCAAAGAAGTCTTTTGAGAAGCCAAATTTCAGATTTTTTTTTTAAGTGATTCATTCTTAAAAAGCTTTTACAACATTCAGACCATTTTAGGGAGGAAGTGACTATGCAGTCAATGCCTGGCCTGCTCTACTATCAAAGGAAATAAGTAAGTGATAATATATTGTAGGATATTTAAGAGAAAGAAGCAGAGGAAAATGGCAATCTAGGACTACACAGCTGATCCCCAAAATAGACACCACAGCCAGTGCCAAACCAGCTGCCAAGAACAGTAGACTGTAAAATTTCCTAATACCTATGTCATGTTTACTTTATATTTACATTGAGAAGAGGGCTTCCCAATAGACAATATTTGATAGTCTTTTTGTTCACTGTCACTGTCATTATCCACCATCTGCTCTGCCAAATTTTCTTTCTGTTCTTTCCTGTGCATTCATCAGCGTAGGAGTAAGTAACTATCTTAATGACTGCAACATATTGCTTCTGGATTAGCACTAGATATTGTACTGGCTCATATACAGAGCTGTAAGAAAGACCTGGCGGGAGTTATATGCAAAATAGTTTCCCCTCTTCGAAAAGAAACAGTAAGTAGGAAAGTTTTATCCCAACTCACTGGTAGGGATGTGACGTATGGTTTGGTTAAAAGTACCTTCTCCTATGAAGTTCAGTGGAGTACCTCAAGCTGTAATGGAATGGCTAAAAAAATCTGACAAGAAGACTAAAAAGCTGTCAAAAAAACAAAACAAAAACTGCTTAGTTTGCTCAAAACAAGATAGAGAAACCACAGTTTTGAGAAAAGGGCAGCTTTTAAAAAAGGACACGTTTACTAACCGAACCTTGTGGGTTAATACATTGACCCACATGGAGAATGCCTTTTTGTCTTGCTTGCTCTGTTGGTAGATGCCAGCAGGGGGTATTCCAAGCCTGGCACATCTTTTACTTATTCTTTGCTTTGAGGCCTTCTAAAGTTAGTTCTCCAAAATTTATCTCAATGTTCCTTTTGTGCAAAGCAGACCTTTTTTTTTTTGCTGAGCTTAGTCATGTATTGAGAAACTAGCAGGGTTTTGATTTAAAAAAACCCACCCTTTTAACATCCTGCACTGAGGAAAAACAAAAGTAAATCAGGCTAAAGAAATGGGGGCGGAGGGAGGAAAAAATGACAAACAAAGAGCCAAAGGAAAATTGGACTGAAAAATTTCCTTGGGAGTTTACAGTATATAAGGCAATACAGTAGTGTGTATATGTATGCACAATTATAGATATATATTTTAAATATATTATGGAAAGTTTCCTACTAAGAACCTATTCAAAAACAAATTACTTCTGATCCCCAAAGAGAGGAAAAATGAAGTGATCTTAAGCTTCAGGGATCACAGGATGGAGCACAGCCAGGCTGTTTGAATGCATACACAGTTTATATGCAGCCCAGATAAGCTATGATGTTAAAGGGCTATAACCTGATCCTATTTCCATTCAACTCGGTATCAAAAAAATCACTCTGGATTCAACAGCAGCAGGCTGAATTTTGTGGAGAGCAACAGTGGCAGAAACCAGTGATGAGTATGGCAACTTTATGCATAAGTATCTGGGTGTGATGGTGATGAATGCATGCCTCTTGAATAATTGTCACAAGTTTTTGCTCATAAATAGGAAGGCCATTAGAACTAAATTGTCCAACTGTAGTATGAAATTCAGGCTTGTCTGTACATGACAAGTTACTGCACGTTAAGCCAGGGTATGAATCTACAACACACCAGCTTTCTGTATAGTAACATTCCATGTGGACGCTGCTGCACTCAAAGACCTGGAGCGTGGCTTGGTTACTACTGCTAGAATGTGTAATGTATCACAAACCAATTCCTGAACTGTATCAGCATTCTAAAGCTATGCCATCTTTACAATTTCCCATGGCTTTCACAGCAAAGCTGGCAACTGGGACTAATGCATAGAGCAACAAGTAGAGAAGGGAAAAATGGGAATGAACTTTTATTACAATAGAAAAGTGGCATTGCAATAATAGCAGCATAAGCTGCTCTGAGAAGCCACTACACATTTCTCTATTTTAATCATTGAATTAATATAAACTCAGGTACAGCCACATAGCAAGTGCTATAGTTTGAACACACGTGTTTAAAGCGTATTATACGTATATGGTAAACATGTAGGAAAGACAGTGTACACTAGTTTGCAATGTCCGCAGAGGGCTCTCATTCAGGTATGTCTATTCCGATTAAGCCATATGTTGTAAGCTGTGGTGGTGACAGTGTTAAGAGAATGTCATCAACAATTATAATTCCCAGTTCAACAGTTTTTTGGAAGCATTTCAAGTGTTTTTCCTTATTATATTTGATTGAAAACTAGACATTGCGAAGATATTTCCTTTCCCCACTGAGAGAGAGACATGAAGTATTGATAATTGTGTGGGTTGACATAGATTCCAACACTTTTGGTACCATATAATATTAAAGAATGATACAAATATTGGACCAAATTTCCCAAAGCAAATTCTGGGTACCTCAATTTTTTAGTTACCCTACTTGAGACACCTTGAAGTGGCCTGATTTTCAGAGTGTGGAAAATCCAGAAATAAGACTTCCCAAGGTAGGTAATCAAAAATGGAGATACCCAAAAATTATTTCACACTGGAAAATGTAGGCTAATAATTGTATTTACATAACACTGCTAAAGGGCTGTCTGTGTTAAAACTAGAGCTGGTCAAAACTCAGAATTTCTGTTCCATGGGAAATGCTGACATTTTGACATTTCCTTTTATCCCGAATCAGAATAAAAGTCAAAATTTCAAATGTTTTCACAAAACAAAATCAATTATTAAAGGTCAATTGAAACATTATGATGAAATTGAAAAGGTTTTTTCCATTTTAAATTTTTATATTTATTTTTATTTTATATTTATGTTATTTTATTGTAATTAATAATGTAATTTGAAATAAGAATGACATAAAATAGAATAAAATAACAAATCAAAATGTCTTATTCTGTTAAGGTATTTTCAAAGTTATGAAACTGAGGGTTTTCAAACTAAATTTTATTGATTTCAAAATATTTACAGAGTATTGCTGACAAAAACATTGTCAGAAAACTTGCAACTCCCCCTAATTAAAAAAAGATTCAAAATGCAGGACAATTAAAACAAGAGAGTAACATTAAAAACCTATATAGAAATGCCTCTATGGCACTTTAAAATGAAATATAATAAACCCCCTTAGTAATGTACTTATTCCAAAGGTGTACTTATTTTTATCACTGTCAGACACTTGGTACAGGTGGCCTCATCACAGTTTTAATGATGCTGCTTTTAATTTAGCTTCCTTTCTGGAAAAATCCTATAGAATTTAATAGGGATGAAGTGATTAGAGTTCTATAGAATTTCATCCTAAAAACATAACAGATCTAATAAAGAATGACCTCCTTTCTACATGTTTTCTGTACCAGCCTATAGAATTCTATAGCAAAAATAGAATTTCCTAGAGAGTTGTATGGGAGACTTAAAATTTATAGAATGAAGATCATACAGTATTAAATTTTGTATGCTTTAAGAATAAATTGTATAGACCCCTTAGTTTCATCCCATCCTTTTCCAGAAGGGTAGATAAATTAAAAGTGACAATTTAAAAAGTTGTAGAACACTCCTACAAAGTGGCTAACAGTGATAAAGAAAAACATACTTCTATTAAAAATGTTTTAGAGATTTTTATATTTTGTATTTTAATAGTTTCCATATAGGGAATTGTAAGGTAAACAGAGTACTTAGTTTTAACGATACTGCCATTGAACCCAGACAGACAGCAGCATTATTTACTATGGAAACAATGGAAAAATGCATGACAGTGACTGAAGCCACAAAGAATAAAGAGGGGAGGGATAAGAGACAATCTGGGGAGAGTGAATTCCATACCTCTAAAGGCCATCATAGCAAGAGATCAATCTCATAGTAAGGTGTGAGTCTAGATGTAGCAACTCAAAGCACATGATGTCAGTACACTCATGCACAAGGATGTGACTCAGGAAGGAAGTCTTGCATATCACCAGTCCCTCAGCATTAAGGGCTTTGAAAACCAGAAGGGACAACTTTAAATAAATCCTCTGCTTTATAGGCAACCAACGTCAAAGGCTGAAGAAGGTGTAATATGATCATGGCTGCTCGGTACTGCAAGCAAACATGATGCTACATTCTGTACTAGTTGTAGTTTTGACTGGTCTCTCAGAGCGAATAAATGAAGCAGAAATTTGGTATCTCCAGAGAGAGAAGAGGAAGGAGCCTTAGCAGCCTGGATATATTTTTGCACAGGACTGGCAAAAGAGGATTGATTTGAAAACTCCTAATGGAGTCATTTCCACAAAGGAAAAAAAAAAAAAAAGGTGCCTTTAGAAACATTGTCTTGGAGGTCTGGAGTAGCCAACTGGTGAGAAACCAAATGTCAGTACCTTTGTGGGCCAGGGCCTTGGAGTTTGTCAACGCAAATCATCTGTGTGAACTTCAGGAATAGTAGCCATCTTGACCCAGATTCACATGAGGGAAAACACACAAACTGGAAGATAGTCTCTTCTTTTTACTGCAATTGGCTTTTTGGATTTCACCAAGGCACAGATTGTCTCTATGAACTCTGGATGAAGGAAATCATTCTCAGAGTCCAGTGAGGTATACTTGCGTTCTAATAATATAACAACCCCTGGTGGCAACCAGGAAGGACACACATCTCCCCACAGAGAGAGGGACACAACACTTTATCATTATTTATTATGATAATTAGTCCTTAAGGTTAGATTTACAAAGGTACTTAAGTGCCTAAGATTGCAGATAGGTATCTAGTAGGATTTACGAAAATGCATAAATGAGTGAATCAGGTGCCTAACTCCCATTGACTTTCGTTCCTTTATTCCTGGGCCTTTTGAGAAGATGCTCTCTCACCACTGGAATTAGGACTGTGGAGAGGCTGAGGATTTCTGAGGAGCTCAGCTGCCACAAAGAATCTTCAGAAGAACCCACTATCTTGCAGAAGAACCCACTATCTTCTAAACTATCTTCCCCCAAAAGGGCACATTCCAGTTAGGGAGGCAATTGGAAAGCACTTCAATGTCAAGTCATATGGGGGGTGGACATTTGCATGAGAGAAGAGAGGAATGCTTGCTACTAGAAGTTTCTCTAACACTACTAGCTCTAATTAGTCAGGATGTGCAAGGACCAGGACTGCCTGTGGAGGGCCTCAGAAAACTCGGAAAACAATGGACATCCTCATCAGAAACCACGTCACACCCGATGGAGGCGAAATGCTGTTGTGAGCCCAAAGGTCTTACAAAATCTTGGAGATTCTCAGGTAACAGGGAGGTTCCATGAAGGTAAAATAGAAAAAATTTACACAGCAACTTTAAAGAATTACCAGTGAGTCATGGCACTCTGGATTAATCACACTTCAGTTAATCCAAAAGTGATAAAGATGCAAATTTCCTTAAAGTGTGTGGATGCTGAGATCGGTTTGCTTTGAGCCCATCTCAAAGTGACAGTCATCTACTGCAGATCAGTTCCCAAGTACTTAATAAACTATGCCAGCTAACTAAATGCATATATATCATTCTACCCACCATCACTGTTCAGCACTTGTTGCGTGAAACACGTCAACTCTTTAACAGCTCTCAGCAATGATACACAACCATTTAGGATAGAATCATAGAATCATAGAATATTAGAGTTGGAAGGGACCTCAGGAGGTCATCTAGTCCAACCCCCTGCTCAAAGCAGGACCAACCTCAGCTATATCATCCCAACCAGGGCTTTGTCAAGCCTCAGCTTAAAAACCTCCAAGGATGGAGATTCCACCACCTCCCTAGGTAACCCATTCCAGTGCTTCACCACCCTCCTAGTGAAAAACTTTTTCCTAATGTCCAACCTAGACCTCCTGCCCTGCAACTTGAGACTGTTGCTCCTTGTTCTGTCATGTGCCACCACCGAGAACAGCCTAGCCCCCTCCTCCCTGGAACCCCCTTTCAGGTAGTTAAAGGCCACTATCAAATCCCCCCTCATTCTTCTCTTTTGCAGACTAAACAAGCCCAGTTCCCTCAGTCTCTCCTCATAAGTCCTGTGCTCCAGCCCCCTAATCATTTTGGTTGCCCTCCGCTGCACTCTCTCTAACTTGTCCATATCCTTTTTGTAGTGGGGGGCCCAAAACTGGACACAATATTCTAAATGCGGCCTCACCAATGCCGAATAGAGAGGAATAATCACTTCCCGTGACCTGCTGGCAATGCCCCTCCTAATGCAGCCCAATATGCCATTAGCCTTCTTGACAACCAGGGCACACTGCTGACTCATATCCAGCTTTTTATCCACTGTTACCTCCAGGTCCTTTTCTGCAGAGCTGCTGCCCAGCTCATCGGTCCCCAGTCTATAGCTGTGCATGGGATTCTTCCTTCCTAAGTGGAGGACTCTGCACTTGTCCTTGTTGAACCTCATTAGATTTCTTTTGGTCCAATCCTCCAGTTTGTTTAGGTCACTCTGTATCCTATCCCTACCCTCCAGGGTATCTACCACTCCCCCCAGCTTAGTGTCGTCCGCATACTTGCTGAGGGTACAATCTACCCCATCCTCCAGATCATTAATAAAGATGTTGAACAAAACTGGCCCCAGGACCGACCCCTGGGGAACTCCGCTTGTGACCGGTTGCCAGCTAGACATGGAGCCATTGATCACTACTCGTTGAGCCCTATGCTCTAGCCAGTTCTCTATCCATTTTATAGTCCATTCATCCAACCCATACTTCTTTAACTTGCTGATAAGAATACTGTGTGAGACAGTATCAAAAGCTTTGCTAAAGTCAAGATATATCACATCCATCGCCTTCCCTACATCCACAGAGCCAGTCACCTCATCATAGAAAGCAATCAGGTTGGTCAGGCATGACTTTCCCTTAGTGAATCCGTGTTGACTGTTCCTGATCACCTTCCTCTCCTCCAAGTGCCTTAAAATGGATTCCTTAAGGACCTGCTCCATGATTTTTCCAGGGATTGAGGTGAGGCTGACAGGTCTGTAGTTCCCTGGATCCTCTTTCCTCCCTTTTTTGAAGATGGGCACTATATTTGCTTTTTTCCAGTCCTCAGGGACCTCCCCCTGTTGCCACGAACTTTCAAAGATAATAGCCAATGGCTCTGAAATCACCTCAGCCAACTCCCTCAGCACCCTCGGGTGAATTGCATCCGGCCCCATGGACTTGTGAATGTCCAATCCTTCTAAATAGTCTTGGACCCTTTCCTTCCACACTGCAGGATGTTCGCCTCCTTCCCATTCTGTGCCACCCAGTGCAGCAGTCTGAGAGCTGATCTTGTCTGTGAAGACAGAGGCAAAAAAGGCATTGAGTACCTCAGCTTTCTCCACATCCTCCATCACTAGGTCGCCTCCCTCATTCTCTAAGGGGCCCACACTTTCTCTAATCTTCCTCTTGTTGGCAACATGCCTGTAGAAACCCTTCTTGTTCCCCTTCACGTCCCTTGCTAGCTGCAACTCCAATTGTGCTTTGGCCTTCCTGATTTCATTCCTGCACGTTCGAGCAGTGTTTATATAATCCTCCCTAGTCATCTGACCAAGCTTCCACTTCTTGTAAGCTTCTTTTTTGTGTTTAAGTTCGCCAAGGACATCTTTGTTAAGTCAAGCTGGACGTCTACCATATTTGCTATTCTTTCTGCACATCGGGATGGTTTGCTCTTGTGCCCTCAATAAGGGAAGTGATGATGTTTATTATTAATAATCCTGAGTCAGGAACAGAAGAACTAATTTTGCCAAATGTAGATAGTCACTTGAAAATCATGGGTTCTAAAATTTAGAACAGAACTCAAAGAACTTAAGCCGAGTTTCATTTGCCTGGAGCAACTAAGAGTTCTGGGTTGCTCCTTTTTAAAAGTTTGTTCCCCTAAAAGCTGGGTAAGAATTAATTTCAAACTAGAATCTTTTTCTGTGTATATAGTACATGATTCCATTTCCTTTGCATCAATTAATATAGCTACTGATTTTCTTGATATGCATAACATACACACATCAAAGAACTACTTAAATCCTATTCTGTGCTTTCTCTTGCCATTTGATTTGTTACTGTTCAGTTCACATCTACTATCATAGGACATTTTATACTGTCAGGAATGGTATATACCAGTTATGGAAAAAATATTTTTGCTTGAAGTGGGGAAAAAAACCTGACCAGTATTTTACAATTTGGCTCTCTTTTCTCTTTAATCTTTATTGACCCATTGTATTATAGGGAAATTTATTCTGTATTCCTTAACTGTGCCACCCACCTGTAATATTTACCTACTATAGTATGACTAAACAACATCTTGTCAATGAACATTGCTAGCTTTTCCTTTTGACGTGGGACTAAGACAATATCTATAATGTACATGTTTTAAAAATAAATTTTTCACTGATTAGTTAATGCATAACAGGTAAAAATGTTTTGCAAAACTTCGAAAAAGGATTTAGAAATCAAATTTAAAATCTTAACGCACAAAACCTGTCTCCTTTTCCATCCTGTTATTATGTCTATGTTAGCAGTTTTGTGATGTAATAAGCAGTAGTTTGTAAACATGAAAAGCTACATATTTCACTAACTGCCTGATTTATAAAGTATGAGCACATTGACTTGAAAATGATATACAAGTTAAATCTGGTTCCATCTCTGATGACGAGAAAATCTTGTACAGAGGTGAGGCTGGATTTTCAAAGGAATTTGAGCTTAGGTACAGGGGGAGCGATCCCCCAAAAAATCTTTCCTGAACCCCTTTTTCTGGCCTTCAAACAATTCCATAGCCTATCCAAGCTCATCATCAGAAGTGAACTTTCCACAGACCAGGACACACCAACTCAAAGCAACACCAGACCCTGCCAGAATAACAAATGCAAAACCTGCAGACACATCAACACCCCCATAACACACCTTTCAAGATCCAAGTGTCCTACACATGCCTATCACAGCACAGGGTGTGCCTCATCCAGTGCACTAAATGCCCCAACAACAATATGGGTGAAACCAGACAACACTACATTCTCTGATGAGCTCACAGAGTAAAATGATAAAAGACAAAAACACCATATCTACTGTAGGTGAAAACTTTTCACTAAATTTCACTTTTCACTCTTCACTTTTCACTCTAGCTTACATATCAGTGCTCATCCTCAAAGGAAACTTGCACAACACTTTCCAAAGATGAGCCTGGGAGAGTTTAAATTCATAACTTTGCTAGACATTAAAAATCATAGTCTTAATAAAGACAATTGATTTATGGCTTATTATGACAACCTGTACCTCACTAAACCCTCTTTTGTGCTATGACTACAGGAGTGTTAACAGGCCACTTCACCTTGAACTGTCCTTTAGAAGATGTGCTACTACTTAACGCTTAACTATCTTTTCGATCTTGAATTTATCTGTGACACTCTGAGTACCTTTCCCAGACCCAAGGAAGAGCTCTGTGTTACTCAAAAGCTTGGCTTTTTCACCAACAGAAGTTGCTCTAATATCCTGGGACTGGCACAGCTACAACAACACTGCATACATCAAAAAGTTTGGAATGTTTTGACATTTTCAAAATGAAAAGCTTAATTTTTCTGATTCAAAATGACTTGGTTTTAAATTTTCAATTTATTTATACTAAAAGAAAGGTTTAAACATTTTTAAAGGTCAAAATAAAAAAAATTTCAAATTTTTTTGGGGGAAAAAAGGGTTCTGTTTGACCCCATCCAAAAAAAATAAAATAAAATAAAATAAAATAAAAATCTTAAAAATTCTTGAGGGATGGGAAAACTGTTTCCCATCTAACTCTAGAATTATTCAGTTTCTTTATTCTTTGGATGCATAAAAAGAGTAACCAAAGTAATATCTATTTGTTCTAAGAGCTTCTAACTTGTACTTGAAAATTAAATGAAATCAAAGATAGAAACATTGACCTCACAGAGTCTAATAGTACTAAAGAACTAGGTATTTCATATTCTCTTCATCCATTTGCCCAAGAAATGAAGGAATTGTGAGGTGCTGATGCAACCGTTTGCAGAGAAAACACGGAGAAGCAAATAAGAGAAAAACTGAAATTATTTTAAAAAAATGCATACTAGGAAAGAGGAGAGAGGGAATTTGAATATGATAACAGGAATGTAAAAATAGTCTAGAAAGATATATGAAGAAAAAACAGATGAAGAGCATTGGCAGATCTGAGAGGAGGCTGGAGTCAGTCACTTCATATTTCATCAGTTACAGAATTTAAGATTTCATTTAAAGAATGTAAAGGACCAGATTCAACCCTTGCACCCCAATATATATATATATATATGGCTTTTTACAGTATCCCTAGGTAATAAATACATCCTCTGTTCTTTTCCTCAGGGAATAATAGAACTTTGTGGATTCCTCAAAGCTACCAATCTTAAAACTGTAAATGATGAGGGGAATAGGAAGATAAGTCATGGCTCTGCACAGAGCATGTTGCATCCTTTCAAAGGGTAAAACTGTAGATATTCTGTCCCTGCAATTCTGGAGATATTTATGTGCAGTGAAAAATGTGTCTTGCCCATTATGGGTGCTCGTTCTGTATATTTCACACAGTGGTTAGGATGATTAGTGGTCTGATCTGGTCTTTAGCTTCAAGTGTAAGACAGGATTTCAAATTCCCTCCCAATGCAATTTACAAATGCAAAATAACAGGTTTGCAGAGTAGCTGTCAGCTGAGATAAAATGATCAGAGATCTAAATTGCAGCAGTTTCCAAAAGGTTAATTAAGCTGCTCTAGTACCCTGTGAATATGCAATGCACACCAGTGAAACAGCCTTTGTCTGCTCTTATGGATATCATATCCTCATGCTCTATGGAAATCAATTAGGTCGCACTAAACTGTCTCATTACAGGTCCTGAGTGAGCACCACTTTTTAGTACACAACAATTAAGGACAACAACATTCTTGCTAAGAAAAGGATTTCAAATTGCACCATTCTGGGGTGGCAGTGATGTAATTTAATTATAACTAAGGCTGAAATGCCATAAAAGCCTGTACATACCTTAAAAGTATATTTTGAACAATACTACATTTTACTGCAGGTCTTAGAGAGCACATCACCACCAATAATGAAGCTTCTGCAAGTTAAATACCCACTGACTGACATCTGGGCAAACCTACGCTCTTCAGCAGGTTTACACAGGTGTAGCTCACCGAAGTCAGCGGTGCATTCTGTTTAAGATGCACAAGAAGGAATATAATCCAGTTCTCTCTCAAGCAACACTGGCTTTGCAGAGGTAACAGAAGAAACAGCAGCAAAAACTACTCTTTAGTACTAAAATTAACAGAAAGTACTCAAAATACATCTGTCAAGTAAGAATAGTACATTTTCACACAGTCGTTTTTTGGAGCAGAACCACCTGTTAAGGAGTGTATGTAAGAACTGCTAATTATGGTTCTTCTATTGAAATCACTGGCTTCACTAGTCATAAGAAGCTATTTATTGCCTTTTAACGTACTAGTAAAGGGAAAACAATTTGTATGGGGTTTCAACCTGGCTAAAAAGGGAAGGTTACCTCTTGAGGAAAACAATAATGGATGTACAGGGCCATGACCTAGTACTGGAGCCACTAGATACTACTGCAATACAATAAATAATGAAATGAAAACAGAGAAACTACTGAGTATTGTGTGGGAGGTGTTAAGCCAAAGAAAAGTATTGAGAAAAGAAAATGCTCTTTTAAAAAGTATGGGAGTTAAATTTTCTTTGGATCCATTTTGCAGCAACTCCATAGGCTGACTAATGGGAGCCAATTGACTGTAATAGGAAACCTTTCTGCAAAACAGCTGTTAACTGGGCCCTTGAGCAGTAGATGGCAAAACAAGTGTAAGGAAGAACAAGAAAGAATTAAAAGCATGAATAAAATAAGAACACATTTTTTGTAGCAAAATTACTACTAACATGAGTTACCAAATCAGCAGAGATCTTTAGGTTCTCCCAAAACTGATTTTTTTCAATCAGCTGTTTGCTTCTATTCTAGTCAGGTTCTTATGCCACCTTCATCAGCATAGTATCCGAGTGCTTTCCAGAAGTGCAGTAAGTGATGCGAAAATATGTCACGTGATTTGCTCTCTTTTTTCTTTTTCTCACATTGGAAAATGTAAGATTTATTAATTTATTTCTTTTGTTTGGTGTGCTATGTATTTGTTATTGAAGGGTAGGTCAGAGAAGTTCATTTTACATTTGGAATGGAAGGGGTGATGTCGAAGGCAGTTATTCTATGTTGTGGACATTCATTCCCCAGCCCTTGCACCAGTCCCAAAGAAAGCTCTATCTGCCGCACACATATGAGCTTTACTCTTGCCATGGTCAGCTCCACTGTGCTTAACGAGCTGTAGATGTCTGAGCCTTTATTAAAGTGCTGTCGTATTCCAAAAGGGACTAACAATGACACTGTGAAGTGCTATGTTTATTGTGTCTCTGACTTCATATAGCTTTGACTCAGTTTACAAGTAAAAAGACTTTTTTCCCCAGTTGTCAGCCCAGCAAATTAAGCCTGGACTCTGAAAATCAGGCAGGTTTTTCCCCTCATAGGTCATCAGTGCTAACCAAAATAGTTCAGGAAAAATTCTGCCATCAGTTCCTTATGAGAACCCACTGAAGGCTAGTAGGCGGCACCTGTTTTGACTAATCCTAAAAGATCATGGATACTGATTTGTAACAGTGTGGCTTTGTCTAGAAAATCCATTTAAAATTCGTACATATTTTTCTCTTTCTGAAGCCTGTACTCTTGGTTTAAAGAGAGCCTGCTAAACATGCTTTATAAGCAATGGAATATGGAAAATAATGCCAACTAAGTGTTTAAAAATTCCCTAAGATATTTGTAAAATAGATAAGGGGCTGGATTCTAATGTGTTTTGTTTATGACACATTCATGACTATATGGTGGTATGAAGATTTTACTGACATATTCAGGATGATTTGCATAATTCACTCCCTGCTATGCCACTTAAGTAATGAGGCCATCCCAGAGACAGCTGAAATCTTTATATCAAACAATCATGCATTTTTTTCTCTTGCTACAACCTATTCCTAGTCAATGGGAAAGGTGGTTTCTCACTGAGTTACATGTCTTATAAACAGAGAACTCAATCATATGACTCGGTTAAATCTTTTGCACAACTATCTATTATAAAACAAAATTTCAGGATGCTGTAAAGAGTTTAAATGTATTTACAGGAACTTATTTTAAATCCCTCCACCTGTAGTCAAGTCCAAGTATACATGTCTTATAGGGAGCCATGGAACCTGTGAAAGTGACAACACACTATACTATACTAGTAATAAAAAGGTAAAGATCTGTAAATAAATCTATTCTTTTGGGTCCTTCTAGGGCTAGAAATGAGAGCTGGGACACGTTAGGAAGTAGGCTCTCCCATGGTAAGGAAGTTCCCATTTCCGTCTCTGCAGGGTCAGAAGATATCAAAAACTACGAGCAGTATGAGCATTTACTGGCACACGACTCATTGTCCATTAGAAAAATGGTTTTTTTCAGGAGAATTCCACATTTGAGAGTATGGGAAGGAAATGTTACTCTGGAGGGTGGCTTTCAGAGGAAAGGGAACTGTTTGAAACTTAGTAGGTATTTAGAACGAGTCCCAGGGAGAAACAAAGTAGTCAAAAGCAATTTATATCATATTTAGAACAAGTCTTGGAAACTTATGATATGAACGTATGTGTTTATCAGTCTAGGTTGGTAAATTTTTATTATAATTTTGCAGTGCTGTACTTATAAATTTGACCTAAACTTGAATTTTGGATCCAGTTTTGCATTCATCCCGTGTGCGGTTGGCATATATCATGTTTATTTGGATGATTTCATAGCATCAGGGCTTGATGTATACTATTATTAGGTGGGGAAAGCACCTCTCACTATTAATGAATACTCACATAGGAGCAAAACAGCTGCTTTTACAGGGAGGAGAAAATAGGGACTAGAAAGCAACAAAGTCCAAGGTATCCCAGATTTATTAAAAGGGAAATGGACCATGGTCACATTCTTGTTTCTCAAAATTTTTAAATGCTTTGCAAATATATATTTTATTATAATCAAAATGCTAGATGTAGAGGTGGGTGACTGATTTTTTGGTTCTCCAACTGTTCTGAAAAATTGGGGGGGGGGGAGGGGGAGAATCAGTTTTAGCTGAAGCTGAAAATTCTGAAAAGTTTTGGAGAACTGAAAAAGTAGACAAATGTTTTGTTTCCAGGCATTCTTTTCATTTATTTATTTTTTAACATCAAAGCAAAAGAAAAGAAGGGCTACATTCACAAGATGGCCACAGCAGGTGGTAATATCATTCCCCTTATTACTTATAGCCCAGGGTTTGGGCACTCCTCTAGGATGTAGGAGAGCCAGGTTCAAATCCCCAGTGTGCCCAAAGGGGAGAAAAAGATGTGAACTGGTGTCTCATACACTGAAGGAAAATACCCTAACCACTGGGCTACAGAGTAGCAAGATGCTGGGTTCTCAATCTCTTGCTATGAAGCTATTCCACTTCATATAAAATACTTGAATAGTTTTTTGGTCAGAGAGAGAAAAAGAAAGCCTATCCCCCTCTTTAAAGCACTGGATAAGTCTCTCAAATACAAGGTGGAAGACTCCATATAATCTTTTTACCAGTGCTTATTAATCATGCTCTCTCTTACTCTCTCTCTAGTGTCCAACGTGTGGGTGGCAATGATGCATCTATATCCCCACCCGCACCCTACTGACTTTTATGTAAATACTGCAATTCCTCTCAACAATAATTGGAAATAGCTATGCATGGAAAATTGGATTTGATTCCGACTGAAGTCCGTGGTAAAATTTCCAAGGTGGCATGGCTTTCTCTCTAAAATACAACATAGGCCCTATGCCAAGGACAACAAGGTAAGTAAGACTGCCTTAAATTAAGTCTTGCAGGGGCAGGTGGGGTTCAGTAACCTCAGCAGGTAGTTCACAAAGGAGAAGGGAAACTCATTTCAAACCACGGATGTCAGGCTTGGAGAAATGATCTGTAAAGCTTGTTGAATAGGTATGTTCATGTGAACTGATGTCCATGTCAACTGCATCTCAGGGGACTAGGGAAATCCCCACAGTATATATAAATGTTTGGCATATTTGACAAATCAAATTCCATACATGGGATACACCTATTGTGCATCACATTTTACACCAACACCCGCACTAAATAGCACTCACATTTTCCACTCTCAGAAGCTAACTTGTTTGCAAAGATGGAGTTTGCATGCCAAAAACTGAACTGGAGCCAAGAATAGACTCATGTAATGGTCTAAAGGGTTTATATTATTATTTTAAATACCTATATTCACACACACACACACACACACACACACACACACACACACACACACCCACCCCCGTGGGAACAGGCAGATCCTATCAAAACTTTTGACAGAAATCAGGCAGGCGGGCTCCCCAGCTCCTGGACCAGTTGCCCAGGATGGCCAAATGTTTTTGAAAAATGGGCATTGTTTCTCCAGAAATAGAATTAAAAAATCCCTTTACGTAGAAAAATTTAAATATTTGCTTTTGTTCCAATACTGAACAAATACAAATTTTGAATTAAAATTTTGCATAAACATTTCTTTTTTTTTTTTTTTTTAAATCAGCTCTAATAATTTACCATAATCAAAAATATGTGGCGGAGACATTGGTGCCTAGAGGAAAGGATTGGTAAAATGGCTTGAAGCCACGGTTGCACACTCCTGATTGTGAGCTACACTTGGGCAGCCCCCAGGATAGTGTAGATAGACAGCCCCACCTCTGCCCCAGGCTAAATTACAGCCACCTGTCCCCAAGCTGCCCATGCTGTGGCCACCACCCCTGACATAGCTCTCTTGCCCTCCTGGCACACCCTCTACACCAGGACTTTCAAGGAAGTCTTTACTGCTGTCTTCCTCATTGTTGTGCTGGGGGAATTCTCCCGTGGCTGGATCCGGGGTACTTATAAATCTTTTATGCCATTCTGGGCCTGTTATCTGCTGTGAAAGGGCTGAAGTTGGGGTGAGAGTCTCAGCCTTGATTTTTATTTTCATCATGAGAGGAATAAAAGTCTCTAGATCAAATTCTGCTCTGTTACAGTAATGTGAATCTAAACTGGTGGCTATGGGATTACTCCAGTTTTAAACCAGTGTAAATGAGAGGATATTTTACTTTTACCAGGGCTTCAAGTTTTGCCATTTTTGGGGGTGAGGTGTATATTATAGGAAAATATGTGGCAGTTCTGTGAGGAGGTCAGTTACCAGGACACTTCTCAAATCATAAAATTGTGTTTAGAAAAGTAAAGCTCAAGTTACTTTTAATTTCTTGTTTTTATTTAATGGGAATTTTTCTGACTATGTGAAAAAAGAAATGAGATTTTAAAGCACAATGCCATAACCTTCTAGAAAATCTTTAATGTCACGATTTCAGCAGCAGTAGCTGGTCAGAAATGCAAAACCAAGTGATTCTGATTGACCAACTGTAGGTACAAGTATTCAATAATTCTGTAGTGTTCATGATAAACAGGGCAGCCAGGTAAAGAATTGTGAAATCCATAAAATAAACATACTATGAGCTAACTATGTGAGTAATAAGTATAGTTTCAGATAGGATGAATCTGCAAACATGAATTATTTGTGTTTAAAAATCAGATTTAGTCAGACTCTTCTTTTTCCTCCCCCTGGCCTTCCCTGAATTGTTAGTTTGTTTGTTTTTGGTCAATACATAGCACATTATGAACACATAATTTGTTGGTACTCAATGGATGGTACAATTGAGGTGAAAATTGGCTAGCTGTTAATGATGGATAATGGACACTTATGATTTCAAAGCCAGAGAACCATCAGAAAATGGGTCTAAACATCTGCTCAAAGCTCCACCTTGGACTCACTGTTGGATGAAATACAAAAGCAGCTTGAAATTAGGCCCACGTCTACACCTGTTGCCAAATTCGGTGGCAGTCGACAGGAGCTATGCAAGCTACGTAGAGATACGCAAGTAGCTTGTGTATCTCCCGTTGACTTCCTAACTCCTACTTACCACGGTGACTTCAGTTTGCTGCGCTGATGGGAAATGCGCTCCTGTCGACGCAGCATTACTCCACCTGGCAGAGGTGGATTAATAGCGTCTATTTCCAGGTCGATTGAGCGGGTCTCCACTTCCGCTCAATCAATCCGGATAAATCAATCTGACTGTGGCAAATTTGCCGCAGTCAGTTCAGACATAGCCGTGGTATCGTTTTCCCACTTACTAGGCTATCAATCAGCTGTGCAACTGGTTTCTTGTTCTTAAAGATGAACAATGCTGTGAAAATGCAGCATCAGTGATGAAAAGTTGACTCACAGAAGCAAGACCGCTTTGAACTGAAGGCTTCTTAAAACCTTGTAATTCTGCTGTGTTCAATTTAGGCCTCACCTTGAAAGACAAAGCAGCACATTATATTACTATTAAAGGAAGCCAAATAATCAAACCAAGAGAAGAGACGGGAGGGATAGTTGGGGGGGGGGGGAGGGTGGAGTCAAGAATGAGGTTTTAAAAATTCTAATACTGACACAAAGTGGCACATAAGACACACTGAAGCATTTAAATAAAGATTAACTTTGCCAGTTAGTCACTGGCCCTGACAAGTGATGCGAGAGAGAGAGAATGAATGTTTTAAAACAACGATAAACCATGTTGGATCTCGAAACCTATACAAATATTGACATTACTTATTTGTTCCAGATAATGTTCCTATGCAGCCTTAAACTGTACCAATCAACCCAGAAATCAAGTCTCTAAAAGTAGGGAAATCACCAGGAGAAATAGAACTCTTTCTAGAAACTCCTGTTTCTAGAAATAGATTCCTTTGGATGTCTTTTTTAAAGCTATGCTTTAATTCAACCACAGGTTATTGAACTTGATAGTTTTCTGTTATAAAATAATAGATATGTAGTGCTGAAAGGGACCTTGAGAAGCATCAAATCCAGCACCCATGTGCAAATGCAAGACCAAGTAAACCAAGACCATCCCTGGCAGGTGTTTGTCCAACATGTTCTTAAAAACCTCCAATGATGTGGATTTCTCAACTTCTTTTGGAAGCCTATTTCAGAGCTTAACTATCCTTATAGTTAGAAAGATTTTCCTAATATCTAACATAAATCTCCTTAGCTGTATATTAAGTCTGTTACTTCTTGTCCTACCTTCAGTGGACATAGAAAAACAATTGATCAGCCCTTAACATTCAGTCCCCTTTCAGTCTTCTTTTCTCAAGCCTAAACATGTAATAAAGAAGAGTAATTCCTTACACTGTAGGAATTCTGAGGCATAGTTCTATGACCTACTTTTAGAGCCCCGCAAATATCTCTTTTATATCCACAGACCATGTTTACAGACAGGATCAGATGCTGATAAAAAAATTGTATCCATGCAGGGCTCTACCTATATTATACAGCAAGTTAGAGGAGATGATCATAGCAGTCCTTTTAAAACCTATGAGTGCATGGAAGTCACATAAACCTAAAGGTGTATAAAGCTTCTTCATTTTGTGTTTGCTTGGTGAATACAGCAAATTGATGACTACTAGTAATTTAATATATAGAGGCATTGATTGAGGATAGCTTTTAGTTTTGAACATATGATTGCTCCTTACATACGTAAAGAGTTGTTTGATAATATATTCATTTAATACATCAGTGCATTTGCCCAAACCCCTCTTCACATGGCACCCAACTCTTGACTGGCATGGTTATGTTTCAGTTTGAATGCATGCATCTTCAACAATCATCTAGAATTCAATAGGAAGATTATACAGCATCTGCATAATTTAACATGTACCTATCATTTTATTAATGAATCAGCCCTCAGTCAGCGTCTCCCACTATTATACTTAAAAAGAACCCAAACTAGAAAAGTAGTTAATTTGTTTGGCAGTTAGTAGCTTGCTGAAAGCATGTATACTGGCCAAGCAGCAGCAGGATGCTTTGATGTGTTTTAGCTATCATTAGCCAGGTTTGCTATTAATTATATGTTGCTTTACCTTTCGACATATAATATCCTTATATTAAATGTAAAAATACCCTTTATGATTATACCAGAGCCAGACTAGTTTACAATCTCCAGTTCTCCAAACAGTTTACAGTTCTCCAAACTGAAAGATATTAAATGTGTCCGAGCTTTGCCAGGTACTGGAAGTAATCAAAGCAAACCAGGCAGTCTACAATGAACTCATGTGGTGTGAAAACAAACAACTTTTTGCAAAACAAAAGCAGCCTAAATCAGAGTAAATTATGTCCCCAGATTACTATAACTGTCAATTTTAGATACCAACTTTTTAAAAATAATGAGGACTTGCAGAGAGATGGGTGAACATCAACAGAGTTGGAGGTTCAATGCCTTTGGATACTTCAGTCATATTTTGGGGGGGTACACAAATTTGATTTGGAAATCTCACAATAAGATTATTTTACAAGCTTTCCAATACTTCTGCTCCTATCCCAGAAGAGATCAAATAGAGTACAACATGCCAAGGCCCGAAGTCTCCATACTGCCTCCATGTAAAACACAAAGGGAACTTCAATTTGCTTCATTTTAGGCAAATTAGGTGCAATCCATGGGTTCCTTGGAAATGTCAATGCATCCATCAGCAGAGCAAAGTTTGGATGCTCCTATTTTATGACTTAGGGATTTAAACTGAAGTATCCTATGACTAACCAGAGAAATTGGTCTATGTTTCCAAAACACAAAAATAATTGGCCAGATTTTAATCGCAGTTATGCTTATGTAACTGAGATCAGGATGCGGGCCAATGGTCTTGTAGAAACAACACAGTGTGTGTAGATAAACCCATTTGCTAGCCTTTGCTTTAGGGTCTGAGACGGAAGTCTGAGGAGCCGGGTAGGTGGCAACATCCATTTCTACTTAGTAGTGCAGCTCTTATAAGGTTTGCAAATATCTTCCTAAACCATATAGTTGGTCCTAACATGCTAACCTTCTGGAAGATTCCCAGAAGAATTATGTAACTCTCACACCAAGGAGAGCTCAGTTGGTGTGGAGGATGTGGCTGGAGTCTCAGAAATTAGCTTGTTAAAGGAAAACGTTTTATTCCTTGCACTTTGAGACCAAGAACAAAGCAAGGTGGGAAAATGTATTCCAGTTTTAGCAGCCATTTTGGTAATTTCTCTCTTTAGTTAGACATGATTGGGGGGGGGGGGGGGGGGGGGAAGGAGGATGGAAGAGTCTTGGGCCTATCAGGGGAGAGCCTAAAAGGCAACTGAAGGAGTTAGTGTGGGTATGGAGCAAGAAGCCAAAAAAGTAGGAGTTCCTGATGCTACTTAAGACCTGCCATAATTCAGCACTGCTTGCAGGAGGTCCCAGAATAAGGAATAACCTGCAGTCTACTGCACATTGTGTCTACTTAAAGGTATCTTGTTATAAGTCTTTATTTTAGTACCAGTCACAGTTTTGCAGCCTTAGGAGTGCTTTGGAGGGTGCAAACACCACCCTTTTTGATTCAAGACCATTTGTCAGGGCTGGGCCATAAGCAGTCTGTCTCCTGGTCAGCTACTAGGCCTGGGTCCAAGATCACAATGCAAAGTCAATGGCACAGTTTACAATAGGCCTAACACTAACTCCCATTTCCTTGCTTCAGGTACTCGAATACACTATCATCTGATAAGATCCAGCAGAATCCAGCTAAATGTTCATTCTGTTACTAGTAAGTTACTATTTTCAATTATGTCCATACATTTTCCAGACTTTCAAGTTTTGTACACTATCTCAACTCAAATTTTCCTTGCCACTGTGGGAGCATCTGCAGATAGATAGCTAAGTATTACAATTACTGTGATAAGACAGGTTAACAGACTTGTTTCTGAGATCATAGAGGGGGGTTATTTAGTTCTCACTATTTGTTTTCATTAATTGATTCATTGATTTTACTTTGAAACTCTCTGGTCATTCTGAAGGCAATAAATGAGATAACTGCCTATCATGCAGATCGTTATTATATGGGTATTTCCGTGTATTCTCCCTGTCTATCTGCATCTACTTGTTGCCTCCTGTAAGTTTTGGGGGCAGGGACTGTCTTTTTGCTCAGTGTTTGTACAGTGCCTAGCACAATCAGGTTCTGGTCCTTGTGGGTGCTCCTGCCATACAAATAATAATGAAGCGACAGTTCCTTCCTACACAGATTTAGTATTCTGTTCTTAAACCAAACATCCCTGTTTCAAAGAAAGGTGCATCCCGACATCACTGGCTTCCAAAACACGTTGGCAATAGGTCTAAACACATGCCATTATTGGTGAAGACCATTTCCATAAGATGTACATCTATGTCTCAGATGTGAGACAGATATTTATAGCACCAAGAAGCCTAGATGCTTAAAAAATTAAAGCCCTCAATTTTTGTTTGCCCTTGATCTGGTAAAATTTCCACCAACTTCAATGGGACTTTTGGCTGAGTAAGGGCTGAAGTATTTGGTGCTTATTTTATTGGCATCTGATTTCACTACCTACCTTCATCTAGCTGACTTTCCTCTGACTTCAGAGGGATGGATTAGGCAGCATATGATCCTGTAATCCCTTTTTAACTCTAAAGGGAATAAGAGGCACACAACAGGGCTCAGATTTCTAGAGAGACAGTTTTAAGATCTCTGAGCAAAAACCTGAAAACATGCTTGAGTTAATAAAATATACTGATGAAATGAAGTTAACCAAGTGAGCAAACATCTATACTCATTTTGTGTTAAGCTAAGCAATATAGCTTAGAAGAATGACCGCTTTGCCTTTGTTTCCATTACCTGCTCTATTTAAGAACCTCTTCATGTCTGTTTAAATTTTCTTTTTTATATGAACCAGAAAAGTAATAAAATCCATTATAGTTTTTCCTTGATGAAAAAGTGGCTTCTGGGTTGATTTTCATTTGGTAGTGTTTCTGTTCAGAAGGGCAGTGAGACTAAAAACCATCTAAGGTTTTTGTGTGTGTTTTTATCTCCCTCGTCAGAATCACTTAATGTCTTTGGGCCAAGATCTCGCTTCAGACTATAAAGGCCAAATTCTGCTCTCACTCAATCCACATGTAACCCAACAGACAGATACAGATAAGTCCTGGTTTCCATCAGTTGTGCTGGAGACTTCTTTTGCTGGGCTTCAATGTGCATCTCTGATGGGATGTATTTAGGGAGATTTTGTCTCAAGGAGAGCTTCCTTCCTACCTCAGCTCTGGATTAAAATGGTCAACTACATACACAGGTTGAAATTCCACATTCCCTTTGAACTAGTGAATAGCAATCAACTGGGAAAGAATTGGCCCACACAAATGCTCGTATGTTGAGAGAACGTACTGAACATTTCAATTTGATTACCCTGTGCTTGATTACTATCAGCAGGCACAGTTACAAACTCTGGGCCCAATCTTGTTTCTACTGATGTCAGTGAGAGTTTTGCTATTGACATCATGGTGAGGAAAGGAATTATAGGAGGCTAAATAGCACTGCCTAAACTGGCATTATGCAGCTGTGACCCATGCTTGCTCCTGGGTGGGTTGTGTGCATTCAACCTAAGACTTGTGAATCTAAAAGGATGAACTTGTACTGTTAGAGCTAAAATACTCAGCTCCATTAGAGAAAATGCTGTTCAGATTCATGAATCTGTGAGTGAGCACACAGAGGTTACATATTTGTTACAGAAGGGGACTAGGAGGCTCAGTTTCCCTCAATCAATAGTCCTAGGCCAGAGGTAGAGCCAGGATGTCATGGTAGCTCCTGTCTTCAGATGCTACTGCTGGTGAGGAAGGAAGAGTCCTTAAATGGGCAAGTTCCATCACCTCTGACTGCTGTCCCAGCTGGTGGGGGGAGATTGGCTAGGCCACAGCAGTTTTGGTGCAACAGTTTCTTGTCTTGGATACTACTGGTCCTGCTGGGGCAGGCAGCTGCTAATAATTCAGTGCTTAGGGAATTGCTTATGGAACCTGTTGCTGACGCTGGCCCTTGCGTAGGGAGGAAGTGACATATTATTAATCTTTCTTCTATAGCAAAGTAATTTTAGAGGCAAACTAGGGCACAGATAATGAAGATGCCTGTCATCACTGTGACTTGCTCTAAGTGTCACTTGCACGCTTTCACTTCCCTTGTTTTGTGTGGAGGATGATACAGGTCCCATTCTTGCCTGCTTGCTAAGAGGAAATGCACCAAAGAACAGTAATAAGATCAGTGAGTCCTTTTTTGTTCTCATCTACTCCTTCTCTCTCCGACTTTTAATATCTACAAAAGATAACAGAGGAACATATATATCCGAGAATGGATTTGCAACTGCATTTACAACTGATTTAAATGTCCATATTCCTCTTGGTGGGTGATGACTGGGTGGTTCTCTGAATCCACGGTGTGGAGAAAGAATTAAACAATTCAGTGCTTACATTACATGCACGCAACTATTCAGCATAAATAGACCCTGTTGGATTTTGTGGTTAGAAATGACGTAACACTGTCAAGTCACCAGGTTTCCCTGGCTTTGTGCTGTGATTTTTGGAACTCTAGAGCTTCCCCTTGAAAAGAAAAATCAAAACACAGTAAAAAGGCACAGTAAATTAATTGTTTAACTGATCCGACCAGAAACTCACACGGAGTGTATTTTATGAATCCACAAGGATCCTCTTGACATCATCCCCATAGCCATCTTTGGGGGGTGGTGGTGGTAGAGGAATGCCCCTAGAACACTGGTGCACAGAAGGTGGAGACTTCATTCTGCACTTCTGTGGGCACCAGTGCTGTCTTCAGAACTGGGCATCCTAAGAGGGCAGATACTGTCTGTGGGGTTCGTGTTGTTCATGTGGTGCAGAGGGACTATTTTTTTAATCCCACTCCCATCCTGCCCAGCAATACCCACTCTATTTTTATCCTGATCCCACTATTATGGCAGCTGATCCTGCAGGATCCCAGTTTCTTTGCACCCTGCCTCAGAGAACCTCTGGCACCCCCCTAGGAGGTACATACCCCAGTTTGTGCACCCCTACCCTAGAAAATCAGCTACAGTTCCAACTTGTAAATAAAGCTTCTCCAGCACAGAACAGGACCATGGAAGAGGTTATGTAGCCTGGAACTGTATTACCTTTACTATGATGGGTAAAATTTTCAAAAGTACCTACGTGACTTAGGAGCTGCAGTCCTATTTTCAAAAGTGACTTAGGCACCTACAACCCTTTGTGGATCTAGACCTAAGTCCAAAACTTAGATCTCCAAAAACCTCTGCTCAGCTCCCTCCTAACCCAGTAAGCAGCTACGTTTCCCTCAATAAATTCCTGCAGACACCTAAAAGTGTGCCAGTGAGCATGTGCGCAGACACCTAAGTCCTGATGACCACCTCATACCTGAGTCCTGGCAAGATCCCCAAATTAAATATTCCTCCACTTAACTCTCCTGCAGGGTTTGATCCAGTAGGCACTCTATGCAGCAAACAAACACCTGTGGCTGGCCTGGGTCAGCTGACTTGGCCTTACAGGGCTGTAAAAATCAACTGTGTAGATGTTTGGGCTTGGGCTGGACCCCAAGTTCTAGGACCCCATGAGGGGGAAGAGTCCCAGAGCCCAGGCTCCATCCCGAACTTCTACACAGCAAGTTTTAGCCTTGCAGCCTGAGCCAGCTAACCTGGGCCAGCTGCCCCAGGTTTTTTATTCCAGTGTAGATGGACCTTCAAAGGCCATTTAACAGACTGGGTCCTGCACAAAATAGTGGCAAAAGCAATAGTGATCTTATGCCCTCTAGCCCTGTGGCTAGAGCACTCACCCAGGATGTGGGAGACCCAGCTTCCAATTTCCCCCCTGTCTGATTTGGAACCGTGATGTGAATACATCTCTCAGGAAAGTGCCCTAACCAGTCAATATTCTGGGGTAGGTCTACCCGAGCTCCAATATTGAAGCGGTTTCATTTTGTGTGGTATATTTGTCACTGAAACAAAGATTGAACCTCATTCTCCCAGCCACGCACTAACCACTGGGCTATAGAGTCACTCACGCTTTTGCTAACCCAATGCATATTTAATTAGTTCTACGAAGTGGAAAAGTTTAAAATAGGAGAGATTATGAGCAGCCCATCCCAAAACATCCCATAGCCCAGTGGTTAAGGCAAATCCCTGCTCCAAACCACACACAGGGCAGACCTGAACCTGGTGCTCCAACAGCCTGGGTAAATACAGTAATCACTGGAATAAAGGATATAAAGACATCTGATAAACCACAAACTTCTCACACACATCCCCCAACTCCAGGAGATGGTTGATAGCTGTGAATCCTGAACAGAGACAGGCACCTGCCTTCAGTGAAGATGTGGGCAATTAAGTCCCTTTGAGGATGAGTTTTAGGGCCTCACCCCTCTCATTAGCTTTTCTTATTAGTTTAGGTGGCTGCCTAATTAGTGTGCTGGTTTTTGTGGATCCCACTCCTAGGCACCCAACTCTCCCCCCCTTCATTGTATAGGGAGACCCTGAATCCCTAATTCAGGTCTCTGGATTCCATTAGGTATCAGGACACCTAAAGTTAAGCATTGCAACACTGAGTCTAAGTCCCCTTTGTGGATCTAGCCCTTGCAAGTCAATGGGACTTGGGCTCTTAAGTGCTTAAATCCCTTTTCAAAATGAGACAGACTTCTAAGCCACAGAAGTGGCTCTGAAAAGTTTACTCCATGTCTACAGGGAGGAAAAGAATGTCCTCCAGCCCCACCACAAATCCACTCAGTTCCTTTCGTCTGGAAAACGGGTGGGAAGAGATTGTGCTGTGGCAGTTGACATTGTAAGGGTGGGGAGAGATCCATGTGCAAAGAGCCCTCAATGTGCGAATCTGAGTAATATATTCTGAAACACTCTTAAGTACCTGTATAAGGGCAGGTGAACAACAGGTAGGATCAGAGTACGCCTGTACACAACATCAGTGAAACCATTAGCCATATACTATATTAAGTTCTCATATCCACACTTCAAGAAGGATATTCACATATTAGAAAGGCTTAAGGAAGGAGCTACAAGAATGAACAGAGGTCTGGAAAACCTGACCTAGTGAACGGGTTCTTTAGTTTAGCAGATAAAAGCATACAAAGGCCCCTGGTTGGAAACTGAAGTTAGACAATTTCAGACAATTTTTTAAATTTTTAAAAGAGGATAATGAACCATTGGAATAATTTACTTAGAAACCTGGTGGATTGTCTATCATTAAAGCTGGCTGTCTTTTGAAAATATATGCTCTAGCTCAGCCAGAAGTTATTGACTTGACACAGGGCTCACTTGATGAAGCTCTAAGGTCCATTTTGTGCTGCAGGTCAGACTAGATGATCACCATAGTGCTCTCAGGCCTTAAAAAAATCTATCAATCATTCTTACCTTTCACTCACAGTGGTGTAAATCAGGAATAACTGCATTGAAGTCCATGGAGCTCTATGGGTGAAAAGTTCTATAGGAGCTGGTATTGTTATTGTTCCATGGGTGTGAGTGGAGAATCAGACCATGTGTATAAATTAATTCTGCACTCCAGAAAAAACCTTACATAATTCAGACTAAAAAAATAACTTAATTCTATCTTCCATTAATAGTCTGTACTGCACCCTGTAATCTATACAGCAATCAAAACTTATTTTCTTGAATAAAAAAAGCAGTAGCATAAACAAAGATGCAGGTGTATTACTCAAACAATAATAATCATACTTCGCAGAAATGTTTCTTAAAAAACAGTGAGTTTTATTTTAATTTCTACCAGTGAATGTATGGATGAGTGATATTTAGTCAAGTCTAAAGTTCCAACCCAGTAGTCCTTTCTCAGACATAATATAACAATTCTCATGAGGGATCAGACCTTTTATCCAACTTTTGGAGAATTTTATCACCAACTCCACCAATATCAACTGCTTTAGATTAAGGGGCAAGCAATCACTTAATGGACAATAGTTAAATAACTTATCCAGAGAGGGAGGTGTCTTCATTACTCCCATGGCTGGGAGTGACTGGCTTATGCCCTGAAGTATTCTCTTATTTTTAAACATCTCTCATTGTAAATGGGGAAATTCTGTTTATTATGGTAAATATTTAAAACTTTAAAAAACCTTCCAAGTTCTTGGCTTCAATAATTCCTGTGGAGGTGAGTTCCAAAGACTAATTGCTCATTTTGCAAAAAAATATTCTTATATCTCTCTGTTTTAAGTACAAATGAGAGTTTTGCTTAAATAAGCTCTGCCAGATAGGTCCCTAATTTTGCAGAGAAGAGTGTTTTTTGCCTGAACGAATATAGAAGCCTGTTTAAAGCAAAAAAGTTATCTGGTTTCCATACTGCATAAACTGTCTGAGGCCAAACAAACAATCCTCAAAAACTTGGCTTGCACAATACAGAAGCAATACATACATATTTCTCGCTGTGTCAAGTTCCTATATTTTATGCCAGAAGGGATGCTCCCTACCAGTGCTCACTAGCAATCCAATTATTTGTTGAAAAATGTGCTGCTCTGGTGATTAAAAGAAATAAAAATCACAGCACTTCACACATTCTTTTACAAGACAAAGAACAAAAATCCCAATGTTTTTACTTATGCTTCTTAAGCCATTTCCCCCCCACCTGTAAAACTCTTTTCTAACTACATTTATTCTTTAAATTCTTGCGAGTATAACAAAAAATAATCACTGATATTACTGATATACATAAAAAAGATAGTATTTTGCATTTACTGTCATTGTACCTTCCATCCAATGATAGGAGCGTTTTACCATGGCCAACTATTTAAGCTGTGTGTGAATTAGGTAACCAATAGTTTCCATAGCTATAAAATGAAAGTAAGTCACAAGAAGCTTGAGCGATGTGTCCAAGATCACATTGCAAAGTCAATGGCAGTTTACAAAAGGCCTAAACACTAACTCCTATTTCCTTGGTTCAGTTAATCAAATACACGAACTGATGAGATCCAGAAGAATCCAGTTAGACATTTACTCTGTGTACAGTAAGTTACTATTTTCAATTATGTCAATACATTTTCCAGACAAGTTTTTTCTGTTTGTTTGACCTTATTCACGTTTGGATCATAAGCACAACAGGACAGGTATGCTGGTTTTCTCTGAAATGATCTAGGTTCCCTTGACAGAATAAACCCCTTGGCTTTCAACCTCCAAGTTTACCCACTCAGTTTAATGCCTTGCAAAACAGGACACCCCATGCGATTAGCATTTAATTACAATGAAGCCAGTAGCAGCTCTGCTAAGATTGAGTTGACTTTTTGGATATGAATCACATTTTGCCTGGGTTTAGTTTCTGGCAGTCAGGTTACATCACAATTAAATTTTGTATACAAATGTATTTTATTACATGTTTGAATCAGTATATGTGAGTGACAAAACAAAAAAAAATAATAATTTGGCTCCAGTTTGACTTCTCTCCTCTCCTTCCCACAACTTCAAAAATATGGAACTAGTTACTTACCCATCACTACAGTGTCTGAGCACTGTCCAAACATAAATAGATGGAGTAGAACATGCCTGTGAGGTACAGAAGTAGTATTCCATTTCACAGAGGGGCAACAAACTCAAATACCATGACTTTCCCCAAGAATCGCTCAAAAAGTCTGTGCCAGAGTCAGCAATTGAACTCAGATCTACTGCCTCACAGTCTAGCATCTTAGTCACAAGTCCTGCCTTCCTCACAGTTTACAAGTTAGAGAAAAAGTTAGTTCTGAAATCAAAATATGGCCTTTTAAGTGTGTGTGGGGATGGGGAGGGATGACAATATAAAATGGCTGCTCAAAGAAGTTTAAAAAAATTACTAATAAACATTGCATAACATTGTTTTCCTATTTTTTGTATCAACTCGAGTTCTATTCTTTTGAAGGGACTTTGCAACATTATGAATTAACATCTCAGGGCAAAGTCACTGTGGTAGCAACACAATGATAGGGTAGCCTACAGCTTATATTGCACATTATCAAAAATAATGAAAAATGATGATGTTAGAGAGGGACTTGAAAGACGTTCAGATACCCTGGGGAAAGGTCTGGCATAAGGACCAAGATAGATGGGACCGATTGGGCCTGAAATATTAAAAAACACCTATCCAATCTACTCTTTCCTGATCTAATACCCATAGACAGCTCTTTGAAATAAATGGATTGTGAGAGCACTTTGCTGACTTAATGAGCTTCTAACAGCTCATGATGAGTACATATCATCAAGCTCATCTTATTGCCTGATTAACCCCTGAAAGTTACTCTCTTCTGTGGTATTTTAAGGATAGATGCTCAGTTTAAATATTTATCAAATGAGTAGAACACAAATATCTGCCTATTTAGCAGATACTTACATTCCAAGAAAAAATGTGCATCTCGAATACAGAAATCCTTTTCTTCTACTTATACACAGAATAAGTGAGGTAAGTTTTATCATTAGTACAGATTTCAGATCAGTACACTCTGCCAGTGCTTTCTTGGGTACAAGGTGAGTCAGGCTACCTAATGGTTCTGTTATTTTGGTGTGGGTGAATATGGTAGTTCAATATCAAATCATCATCTTTTGGCTGAGACATCAAACTAAAGTTCTGACCACTTATGCTAATTAAAAAATTCCATTAACTTTTCACAAAGCATGGGTGTTCACCACAGTGTCCTGACAAAATTCCAACTTTTCATAATTAT
Source organism: Emydura macquarii macquarii (assembly GCF_026122565.2). Taxonomy (NCBI): domain Eukaryota; kingdom Metazoa; phylum Chordata; order Testudines; family Chelidae; genus Emydura; species Emydura macquarii. The sequence goes on from NW_027130506.1 coordinate 1,102,007, forward strand.
ATTCTGCCCCAATACAATTACTCATAATAATTATATTCTGCCTAAATTCCCTCTGCAGTTTCATCTGGATGCAATGTTCTTCCTCCTAAGATGTTGTGCAATATTGCTGTCTGCTCATGAACATGTTTCAACTGCAGCTGGTTGAAAGCTTTTTGAATTTCAAATTTTGATATTTGAAAAGAAATCATGGAAAATTTTTACAAAGTCCCTACCCCCCCTTTTAAACAATTATAGATCAGGGTAATTTTTTAAAAATAAATAGTGAAGAAAGTTTTGAAAATATTTTTGCAAAACCCAAACCAACTTTAGTTTCTCCCTGGAAATGGCTACATTACAGTGGTGAATGAGGTGGTCCTGATATACAAAGTCTGTATATCAGAGCAAATGAATTTTGAGATGACTCAAGATGAAAGGCACTATCAATATACAAAGCATGTTATTGTCTCTGTAAATTCACTATGCAGGTGACAATAAGACAAATTAATCTTTGTACTATGGAGTTATGCTGAGGGAGGATTTTGATTTGGGTTTCATATCAAGATATTGTCAATGTTTAAGTCAATGCAATTCCAATTACAAGTGAAACTAAATGAAATATTGCCAGTTAACATATATGTTTCTGGAAATGACAATACAATATCAAGAATAATAGGTGGAAGTCTCAGAATTCAACATTGAAAAGTCAAATCAAAATGAAAGATCTCTGTGCATTAGGACAATATACGATGCTAATAAGATGAAATGTGATGTCATATCCATGGTTTTGCATAGACTCCAATAGCAAAGTATGAATTATAATACTAGTTACACTAATGATAAAAAACGAAGAAAAGTAAATACCAATGAAACATATCTGAAGGTTATTTATTTGGCTACTGATGTCACAGGACTCTTTACTCAGCCACACCACAGTTCTTATTTTTGAAATATGTTGCAGCTGTCATAGGTTCTCTGAAAAGTGATTGAAAAGAGCAAATTCAGAACTGCAAACACAACAAAAAGATTGGTCTATGCTCGTGAAAACAAAATTTGCAGTCAGCGATGTGGAGCATGGAAAATACAAGAGATATACTGCAATTCCCAGACAGAGTGGGTGCGTGGGCTAGAATGTGAGTGACAGGTTAGGAATGTTCCAGCACTGGACTTACAGAAGCCACTAAGCAGCTCCCTGGCACAGTCAGCACTTGTGACAGGCAGAAGAACCATGAAAGAACAAGCAACCTTCACAGCTGCTTGGTGAGCTGAGCGGAGAGTTACAGTGGTCATGCAGGAACATTGTAGGCCCTCATGCAGAAGAAGCCTACAGACCTGATCCTGCAGACCTATACAGACCTCAGTGCTTTACACATCTTGCATAGTCCCATAGTCTTGTGCAATAGGACTACTGACACACATAAAGTGTACTTACATGCACAAGTATGGGCAGGGCTGGGGTCTTATATACATATGTAACTCTCTTTATCTTGGTTATCTGAATTCCTCAAAATCTTTAATGTATTGAAGCTCAACACTCCTATGGTCTAGGGAAGTATTATTCCCACTTTACAGATGGAAAACTGAGGCACAGAGACGCTAAGGGCCAGATTTTCAGATGCACCTAGCTGCCTAATTCCCACTGATTTTTGGCTGTGTAGCCCAATCCCTACCTCCCTCCCTTGGCTTCAGAAACTGAGTTCTAGCCTGAACGGCAACATTGTACATAAATTTTTAGAGCACTTGTGTGAGCCCTGTTAGCTCAGGTCTGTCAACCCGGGCTGGGATGCTGACTCCCAAATGCTGCACAGACATATCCTAACAGTGTAACACTGACGAATACAAATAAATATAACATCAGATGCATACATGAAAAATAGGTCATCAGTATAATTTACTTGAAATACAGCTCTAAATTTTTAATATATAGACCATATTTAGGTATTAGATAGGTGCCAATATCAGATTATAACAAGTCTATGGCCACCTATGACTTCACAATTGTCACTGTACTGGGCACCATGGCTATTCAGACTGTCATAGCCACAGTGGAGTTGAAATTCATATCCTGTTCCAGAAGTGCTGGTAGGGTGTGAGCTAAATCCCCATTAGCTGTGAGCAGATTAGAGCCCGTAATTCACAGCTGAGCAGTTCTGATTCCATCTATTCTAGTGCCTTAGGGCACACATATGCTGGCCATATCATTGCAATATTCAAAACACCTCTTCCAGGCTGAAAAGATGATTGTGCCATGGTTAAGGCAGTGGACTAGAACTCAGGAATGCAGGTTCAGTTCTGTGCTCTGCTATGGTATCCCTCTGTGACCTTTGCAAGTCTTCATGCTTTGTAAAATGGGGATATTAATGCTTCTCTGTCTCAAAGTGACATTGTGAGGCTCTCAGATGCTGTTGTAAGTGGGCATAGAAATACACTGATAGGGAGAAATGCTAATCTGTTGCACATCAAACCTTCCAAGAAGATTTAGTGTTTTTCATTTCTGACATAGTCCGGGTGTAAGAGAAAAGATACAAAGAAGCAGGGTTGCCAAGCTTGCATTTAACTTTTTACTGATCTGAAGATCTGAAGTTGTTGGGTTTTTTTACTGACCCGGTAACTTGTTACTGATAGGACTAATTAAAACCACCATAAATACAATAACGTCACAAAAGTGTGTATTTACTCATCATATTCTATACACAGGAATTCGGAATTACGCAATTGCTTTAGCTGCAGTTAATTGATCAATCGGGTTCTTTGGGTTTGTGCAATAATAGAAAACGGGAAATTGATAAAATCATGGTCAGCATAGTTTTACGATACAAGAAGTGATCCTGAACGATGACAATCAATGTCAAAATACAATCTGTTTTATTTGCACCCAATTTCATGGCCCTTTTCATTTATTTATTGGTTTACAGACAGTGTTAAAATAGTACTTTTTTAACCTGACTGTCTGTAAATTTACAGATGGTTGGCAACCCTGCAAAGGATGCTGTTTTTATCTTACACCTTCCAGGTTAGCTATTTTTTGGCTGTTTGTGCCACCGATGAATTGCCTTAATGAGACTGTCCTCTCTACATGCTCTCTTCTTGAATAATCACTCCCCTTTTCTAGCTATATTTCCCCCTTCACTAAAGCTCTAACTCCAGGGATGACTCTGATCCAATATAATTTATAGAAGTTCTTGCACATATTACCCCTTTTTCCTCCTCAGTACAGATGTTCTTTCTACTCCATTCTTAACAGCACACATGATGCTTAGACATCATCTGTCAGTGATGTGTCAAATATGCTGCAGTCTTAGTAAAACAGTATTTTATAGCTACATCAATGACATTTTAAAGGAGTATAAAGGGAGATAAATATATCCTGCTCCACACATTCTAGTCAACTGGATGCAAAAGTTGTGATGAACAAGAATTCAAAGTAAGCTTATATTTAGTGTGCTTTAAAAAGCAAAGATAATAAAAATTGTGCTTTCTGCATTTACTTTTCTGTGCTGTCTCAGAAAGATTAATACATTTAATTGAAATAATTACAGAAACTCTCCATAACATTTAGTGAAAGAAAACAAAAGTTCAGTTAATCAGCTTTAAAATATAAATAAACAATGCCAACCTGAAATGATTTTTTTAATCTAGTTCTTTGAAATGATTCCTATGAATAGCCAGTTTTGGTGTTCCCTACCTAAAATGCTTAGTAGTGTCATCCAGAAGTAAATCAAGTGACACTGCTTGTTTAATTAAATGTGTTCCATCTTCTGATGATGGTAAATAAACTTGTGGCCAAAATTTTTCACTGGGTAAGTCCTTAAACTTTTCACGAAGAAAAGATTTTACATTTTAAAATGGCTGGCACTGATATCAGAAAAGGAAAGTGAAAAATACTCCTCAGGCCATAGCTTGTACACCAGCAGTTCTGGTCCTCTATTTCCAAAAAGACTGCTAGGTTTTGTTCTTCCAGATGAAGACAGAATAGCAAGCAACAATAGTAAAAAGAGATGCTTGGCTACCTCATAAATGTATCCACCAATATTCACCTGAAGAAAAAAAAAACTGAATTTTTTTCAGTGTTTACTGACTCAGAGTAGTTAAGCAACAGAATTTACCAAACAGCAAATTTTAACAAATAGAGAATATTTATGGAGAGTATATATTGAATTTGTGAACACAGGTATTCACACTACAAAACTGATTTTAATAGCGACACTCATCCAATCAAGGAACAGAAGAGTGCCATGTGGTCTGTGTATCTACTGAAAACAAACCAACAGCTCAAATTTTCAATACTCACAAACAAGCTTCAAATCAAACTTTATTCATAGAAGTTATTCAGTAAATCATTTTGAATAAAGAATGCATTCAAGAAAATCATAATCACCTCCTGGACAATTAATAAACAGAAAAAAGGCTAAATTTCATTTGAATAAATTATTCACTGTGAATTATTTGCTCAACCCTAGTGTTAAAATACAAGGAATGCTTCTCAAAGCATATGTGACTGGCAACAAGTCAACTCAAAGCAGATGGAAACATTTCTATATCTGTGCATCACTTGCAAACAGAAGCTAAGTTCAAGGATAAAGAGGAGGGGCATATCTTGAAATGCCATTCTAGTAGATCTAACTTACGGTGCTCATAAGCAATCTGATCAATGTGGGTAATGAGGAACACAGAAAGGCTTAAAACAATAATGTTTGGGACTCAGGTTTTTTGGTGTTCATGGATAAGCCCCTTCCCCTCAGCAAGCCATACTCACTTTTGTCATAAGCAGGAACAACTCCATTGACTTAGCAAAGTTGCACCTCCTATACTAGTGATAAATTTGGGTCACGGCTTCCAGTTTGAATCCCGCCAAGGTTTCAAGTGGCTGAGATTGCATATCCTGATGTCAGTTGTTTGAGGGATCGGTGGTTTCCACAAGCTCCTCTTAGACATGTATACAGAAAACACCATCATCACAACTAGTACCAGATGGCAATCTCAAGCAGGGCAGCTAAGGACACAGTGGGTATAGAATGAATTACCTTCTCACACCTGACTCAACATTGGTGGAAAGGGGTGGAAAAGCTTGCATTGCAGCTGCCTGTTCTATACTCATTCAGAGGGTAAGAAGATGACTTTAGTCTCCAGCACTGCCAAGCTGATTCAATTTAAAAAAAAAAAAAAGACAGCAAGGGAAATCTGACTTTCTGCTGAATAAAACTGGAAAGGTTTCTAGCTTGAAAGGAATGGTAAACATCATGCCTCCAGGCATGCTTGACTTCACAGATGCTCTAGTCTGGAAGTCAAAAGCAGGCTTCCCATCAGGGGTGGACTATTTACACACTCCTAGTTCTACCCAATAGCATGCTGGTCAATTTAACTTCTTCTGCCTAGCAAGAACATCACACATATTGCAATACAGAGCAGTGAGCGATTTCTCCTACTTGTGTTCTTCACAAGCAATCAGCAAATCTTCACTTTGCACCATGAAAAGCTTGGGCTAGATACTCCTATTTAGATGTTGTAGTGGGGGAAAACTCACCTCTTATGAGCACCTCCTGTTGGCCAGTGTAAACCCACACACTTTCCTTTTCTGGCACCCTTTTTTGGTTGTTGTCCTGGTCAGGCTGGTCTTCAGTGGCTCAGCCATCCAGCTAAATCACACAGTCTAATGCAGGAGTTCTCAAACTGGGGGTTGCCCCCATGCACGCTGGTAAGGGTGGCATGGCATAGGAAGGGTCATCACTTTTCTTGGTGGTCATCATAGCCTGAAATGTTTTGAACAGGGGTCCCAGCAAATAAAGTTTGAGAACCCTGGTCTATTGCATGAACAAAGGAGGCGCTTTCACGGTAAAGGTCCAACAGAACCTGTCCCTGTACCCTCAGTAATGTCTTTAGCCCGGTCTCTGGGCTCAATCCTAAATTCCTTCTGGGGTAGCTTTAAGTCCATGTCTTCCCTGGTATGAAGCTGTGCCCCTAGGGCTCTCTCTCAAGTCTTGTCCTTCACGTGGACCTCTGAACAAGCCTTATCCCCTTCTCAGGGCTTAGGCCACCCTGCCAATGGACAGAATCTGGACCTGCCCACTACTCCAGGTCCTCAGCTAGGGCCCTATAAATAGCACCTACAAGCAGCTTCCTGAAATAATTGCTGCTGCTTTTCCCTGGGCCACGGCCCATATAGCCCCTTCCATGTCACCCTTACCTCAGGGCTGAGGATCTCAACTCCTCTCCTTCCTCATCCTTATGATTCCAGCCAGCAGGTGATCTGCTCAGCCCCTGCAGCTTCTTTTTAAGGGGGCCTGATGCACTCTGATTGGCTGCTTCCCTGCAGCCTCTCTAGGCAGGCCTGGAGGACTCACCTTCACTGCTCCTTTTTTGGGGCTGGGTTGAGTAGATCTTGAGGCCTCCAGCAGTGGGCCTCAAAAGGGCTTAGCACACCTCATCACAGATGGTCATTGTTTTTACATGAAAGTTTTTTCACTAAAAAATATCCAATTTTTCTGATATTTTCTGTTAAAACTTTTAATCTTTTTACAAAAGCAGTCACCTCTACAGTTTTTTCAGTTTTTCTTCGCCCCACCTCCCTGCTCCATTTTCCAGGGGAAATTGAAAAGAGGAAAAAGAAATGGATAATATCTCATGTCTTCATGTGTAACCCATATCACAGTGTCCCAAATTAATGGAGAGAATTTCTGTGGACTCAAGAGAAAAGAAAGGATAATGAAAATTGATTATGTTGATGATAATGAAAATTAGAATCAGAGCCCTTCAGACAATTGCTCCATTTCAGGGTTTCTGAATTTTTCCTGCTCTCAATTCATGCCCTATTATGATCTCGGCCTCAGCCCTATCTTCAACAGGCATAACTCAATTAAAGACAAGCTAGATGCACTCACTCACACTAAGGATGAATTTGGCCTACTGGTTATAGGGAATCAATCATTCTCTCTCTGGTGAACTATGGTGCGTGTTTTGCAGGTAGACTGGGAATACTGTAGGATATATAACTACAAATATTAGGCACACAGGTGTTTGTTCATTACCCAGTCACTCATCAGTTTGTGATGTTGTTTTAGACAGGTGGTAGAGGTAACACAGGAATCACCTACATCACAAATCACAAAAAATGATAAAAAAAATAGCCAACTAGCTGTGAAAAGATAGACTCATCCGCATGCAGGAGGGGCATCTCATATGGAAAGTTTTCTAGATTTATTTTAGAAATGGAATGCTCAAGTCTAATATCAAAGGTTAGTTTCTACCAGACAATGGAACTGTAACATTAACTAATGCCATATATGGTTACATTAACTAATGCCATATATGAGATACAGACAAGAGAGATGATTTCAAAAAGTGCTGATGAATGCAGTTTGTTCACAAAGGCAACAGACTGAAAACAAAGGAACTTCCCACTCCCTCTCCCCAAAACAATTAACAACCATACAGTCTTGCAGGGTCCTGTGTTCCAGGTCAAGCTCCTCAGTTAAGTGCAAATGCATTACAAACAAAGGCCTGACTCTGGAAGCTTAATCATGTGAGAAATTCCACTGAAGTTGATGAGCCACTCACAGTGATATAAAGCAGGAATCATTCACTGAAGCTAATTAAATTACACTTACTTGAAAACTGGTGTAACTGTGAGAAAAATCAGGCCTGTTGACTTCAAGGTAACTACTCATATGAGTCTATTTGGGTTCCAGGACCTGCCCATGGCTAAAAGCTCCTCCCTTAGCCTAAGGAGAGAAACTACTGGGCCTGGGACTCAATTAATGTCAGGGGACAACAAATGAGAAAACAGGAACAGGTGTGAAGGTCAGAGGGCTAAATGTAGGGAACCTGAAGGGAACTGAGCAGAAAACCCCAGACAGTGCCCACTGCTCCTCAAAAGTAGCTAAGGAGTCAGTGGACGTGGCCCAGAGGAACTCTACCTGGATACGTGATCGGACGGAGGAACGAAAATAGGCCCCACCGTCGCAGAACACCTCCTCAGCCATATCCTCTCCCTGGTGTTATAGATGGCTGCCTTAGCCAAGGTGAAGAGGAGGTTGATGAAGAGGTCCCGTGACATTGGGGGGCTACAGATGGGGTGTGCATAGATCAGAAGATGTTGGGAGAAGGGCAGCCACAATAGGGGCTGCAACCTGGCACACTGCAGATATACGTGTGCCATGGTCTCCCTCACGTCACAAAAGAGATGGGTATTGGGACGAGGGGTGAACCACGTCAGGTTACACGCCCATGCTTACAACTCCATGAAGGAGCCACTAGCTAATATCCCCAGCGGGCCGTAGAACCAAGGTGGAATAAAGACTGGCCCACCAGGGGTTTCTTACCTTCAACAGGTGGTAAAAGTTCCCGCCACGTGGTAACAGGGCAGGACCCGAGGGTGAGGAAATGGAGAGTGTGGAGCACGAGTGTGTACAGGTATGCCCATGGTGTGGTTTGGAAGCACACTGACTGTAGATCCTGCAGCCAGCTCTACTGGACTAGTTTCCAGAATCAGGTCTATAAACAATATTCTTCTCAGTCCACCTCTCCAGGTGAACTGCTGCTGCTAACACCCTCCCCCCCAGTACATGCTTGCCTCTCAGCCTCCCTTCGCATGTGGTGCAGAACAGCTGGTGACTAGCTGATAGCTGAAGATAATTAGCCTTTAATAGTTGCCAGTTACATTTTCACCTGTCTTACTTACAAATCCCTGGAACATCTATCAAGGCTAATTATCACATTCTGAACCTTTCCCAACTAAAAAACTATGGGGAAACAGCACTTCCTCATGAGGAAATTAACCCTTTGCCTGTCTGTCTTTCCTGCCATCTTTCAACCGGTGTTAGGGCACAACTAGAAAAATTACAATTAACTTGCAGAGTGCCAGATTATTTCTAATTATTGCTATTTAGTGGCCCCTGGCTTCTTTTGGCCAGAGAAGACTGAGGCAAACACTTACTTTTAATGATAAAAATGAAAGTAAGAAAAAAGACAAGTAAACCCTAAAACACAGCAAATGTTGAAAAAGGAGAGGAACTGGAGCTATGGGGAAAAAACCTGGCAGAGAAATGTGAAGAGGAATGATTAGCTAAAGCCAAATGAAGGTGAAGCCAAGCCAACATATATATAGTCTGTTAGGTAGGCCTGTCAGTTTGGACTAAGATTTGTTAAAAAAGAATGGGATTCCAAGAATGGTTAACTAGGACTGTTATAAATGCTTGTGGGCTCACATTTGCATTCCTCAACTTTTTGGGCACCCAGTTTGAAGCATTACAAGGGAGCTGATTGTTCAAAAAGCACTGAGCACCCAACCTCTAAATGTTAGGCCCCTTTAATGTGCCTCAAGTTGGGCATCCAAAAATGGAGGGACCCAGAATCTTAGTCACTTTTGAAAATCTTGGCCCAGCTGGTTTTTATGAAATGTTTTGAACAAAAAAAATAAGTACCCTATTTTGAAAAGATAACAGTCTCCTGTCTTACTTCTCTCCTTCTCTTCACTGGCTTAAATTAGCTTAACCCACAACTCTCACACTACAGCTATAGTGCAACACTTGGGTAGCTTTCTTAATCTTCCTCTGCCTTGGCTTCCCCACCTATACAATGGGAAAACGGTGTGGCTTAATGCACTAATTTTGTAGAGGATCAAGTGCTTTGAGACCCTCTGATGGATGATGAAAGTGAAGTATCTCAGTGCATCAGCCTCCCTCTTCATCTTTAGTCCAAAATATAAGAGGTTATGGAACAGATATACTGTTTCCGCACAGACTCATTGGCTAGCAAAATGGGCATTGCCCTGCAATTGCTCCTTTGCATCATGTGTTGACAAGCTTTTATTACAGTGGCTAGACTCTCTCTTACATAGTCTTATTGTGCTCTTCAGCTGTTCCCCAGTATAATCCAAAAATATCCAAATTTCTACCAACTGATCACACACAGCATATCGTGTCTTTCATTTGCTCATAGATTTTCCCTGTAACATGCTTTTGTACTCTCATGGGGGGCAACAGGGCTTCTTAAAACATTATATATATTTAAAATCAGAACTCTCTAAAGAAAGAGATGGGAATTAACTGAGTACCCTGCTGTCAAGAGAGAGGCTAGAGACTGAAGGGCACACATACTGAGGGTAAGATCCCATGGAAAGTAAGTCTAAAGGGAAAAAAGAGTGAGGCGAGTTGGTAGTTTTTTAATGAGACATTATTAAGGGCACAAGAGCAAACTATATCAGTGCATAAGAAAGATAAGAAGTATGGTACGAGGCCACCTGGCTTAACCAGGAAATTTTCAATGACCTAAAACTCAAAAAAAGAGTCATACAAGAAGTAGAAACTAGGTCAAATTACAAAGGATGAATATAAAAACACACACAAGCATGTAGGGACAAAGTGAGAAAGGCCAAGGCACAAAAGAAGATTACATTAGCTAGGGATATAAATGGTAGCATTTTACAAATACATGGGAAGCAAGACGAAGTCCATGGACTGGGAGCTGATTACTGAATGAGGAGGGGATGACAATAACAGAAAATGCAACAATGGCCTAAGTGCTAAATGCCTTTTTTGTTTCCGTTGTCATCAAAAACATTAGTGGTGATTAGACAACTACCATAGGGAGTACCAGTGTAGATGGGTTAGGGTCAAGGCTAAAATAGGAAAAGAACAAGTTAAAGAGTTACTTAGATAAGTTAGATGTCTTCAAGTCAGCAAGCCCTGATGAAATACACCCAAGAATACTTAGGGAACTAGCTGAAGAGGTCTGAGTCATTAGTGATTATCTTTGAGAACTCGGGAGGGAGAGATACCTGAGGACTGGAAAAGGTCACATACAAAACCTATCTATAAAAAAGGGAATAAGGACAACCCAGGGAATTATAGACCAGGCAGCTTAACTTGGATGCCCAGAAAGATAATGGAGCAAATAATCAAACATTCTATTTATAATAAGTAACAGTAAACCTGGATTTGTCAAGAACAAATCAGGTCAAACCAACATAATTTCCTTCTTAAACAGATTAACAAGCCTTGTGGATGGGGGGATGCAATAGATGTCATATTTCCCAACTTTAGTAAGGTTTTTGATACTGTCTCACATGATCACATAAACAAACCAGAGAAATATAGCCTAGACGAATCCTATTAGAAGGTGGGTGCACAACAGGCTGGAAAATCGTACTCGGAGAGTAGTTATCAGTGGTTCACAATCATGCTGGAAGGGCATATCCAGTGTCCCGCAGGAATGAATCCTGGATTTGGTTCTATTCAATATCTTCATAAATGATTTGGATAAAGGCAAAGAGAGTGTGCTTATAAAGTTTGTGGATGATACCAAGCTAGGAGGGGTTGCAAGCACTTCGGATTAGAATTCAAAATGATCTTAACAAAATGGATAAATGGTCTGAATTTAACAGAATGAAATTCAGTAAGGACAAATGCAAAGTATTACATGTAGGAAGGAATAATCAACTGCACCAATACAAAATGGGAAATCACTGCCTAGGAACAGGTACTGAAGACAAGATCTAGGGGTTATAGTGTATCACAAACTAAATATAGGTCAACAATCTAATACAGTTGCAAAAAAGTGAACATAATTTGGGAATGTATTAGGAGGAATGTTGTAAGGAAGACACATGAAGTAATTCTTCTACTCTACTAAGCACTGATAGGGCCTCTACTGGAGTACTGAATTCAGTTCTGGATACCACACTTCAGGAGAGATGTGGAGAAATTACAGAAAGTCCAGAGGAGGGGGGGAAAAAAGCCTAGAAAATAGGAAAGATTGAAAAAGCTGGGTTTGTTGAGTCTGGAAAGGAGAAGACTGAGGGAAGACATGATAACAGTTTTCAAGTGCATAAAAGGTTATTATAAAGAGGAGGGTGATAAATTGTTCTCCTTGACCACTGAGGACAGGAGAAGAAGTAATGGGTTTAAACTGCAGCAAGGGAGATTTAGGTTAGACATTAGGAAAAACTTCCTAACAGTTAAGCACTGGAACAAATTATCTAGGGAGGTTAGGAATCCCCATCACTGGAGGTTTTTAAGAACAGATTAGAAAAACACATTTTGGGATGTTCTAGATAATAACTAGTCTTGTCTCAGTGCAGGCGACTGGACTAGATGACCCATCAAGATCCCTTTCAGTCCTACATGTCTATGATCGCTATATGTCAAGACTGAGGAACATTGTCAGGGGGATATTGTAACGCTTGTATGATCTGTTGTTTCCCCTTCAATGCCCAGTCCACTGAAAGCAAGTGTCTCACAGCTCACAGTTACAGACCCTGACTCTTTTTTCACGCTCTAAACCGCTCCAGTTCAATCTCCAAGACAGTGGCTGTTAAATTTGTAGGACCAATGACCATACTGTTTTGTGGAAATATAGGGAGTTATTATCCAGGGCTATTACTGTCAATGTACCAATGACCTTGCTTTTGGAAAGGAGAAAAGTGGGATGAGGAACCTAGAGTACAAAGCAGCCTGACCTGCTAGAGGCCAATAGGGACTACAACTCTCAAATCAGCCATATTCCCTTTACAGAAAAAATCCTACTTGGGGAGAAAGGTTTTGCTTTTCCTTTCTCTCCTCTTCCCCATTTGCATCAATCACCCTCCATACATGTTATTGTTGTTCATTAGATTTGAATGTATATTGGCAGTTGATTGAACCTAGAGGTATATACTTGTGTTTGCTTAAGCTATACATACCCAGATATTTGTCTAGAGCTCCCACTGGAATAGATTTTAAAACAGCTTTCACTGATTATAATTTCTTTTCTTTTCCTGTTGCGTAACTCCCACATTCACTGTGCTGTGCATCAAGCTCATGCCATAACCCCCCTGTGAAGGCTTCTATTATTTTTCTGTAACAAAGGATATGTCTACACTGTGATAAACAACCCATGGCACTAAGTCTCAGAGCCTGAGGCAGCTGATTCAGGCTCACAGGGCTTGGGCTATGGGGCTAAAAATAGCAGCGTAGACATTTGGGTTCAGGTTTGGGCGGGATCCCCAACTCTGTGACTCCCATGAAGGGGTTGGTCTCAGAGCCTGGGCTCCAGCCCAAGATGGAATGTCTATATGGCAATTTTATAGCCCCACAGCCTAATCCCCGAAAGCCTGAGTCAGCTGACCAGGGCCAGCCACACCCATACCTTGGGTTTTGTATTGCAGTGTAGACATGCCCTAAGGTTTCCGTTTAAATTTGAAGTGATCCCTTCTGATTGTCTCTCTCTTTTGCGGGCCAAGTGACATACAAGGCAAACAACAACTAATCTGCATCATAATAATTAGACCTGGGCCTGAGCCAAATCCCTATGCCCTAACACTCTCTCAAAATTTGGTGGGGATTCACTATCCATATCTGGTTCTGAATCTCATGGTAGTGACCTGTCTGTATAACGGGCTGAACCCAAATTGCCTGTTGTGTGTTAGGGGTAAAGGGGTTGAAATCCAAATCCTGACCTGAACTGTGTGGCATGTGTCCATTTCTAATGACTAAAACTGAATATCGATGTTTTACATTTAGATAGGTGCCTTTCATTCCCAAGTACCCAATGTGTTTCTAAAAGTCCATTCACAGTATTAAATTGCTCTTGTGATGTCAGCAGTAGTAACTCCCATGATTTTTTGCCACATAATCCTGGGCACTTATGCAGGTGATCCTACTATGTGAAGTTATTACTTGCCTGCTTTTCCCCCACTAGATCCCTAGGGCCCTGTCCCTGATTTCCTGTGAAACCCTGATACTTCCTTGTTCACGTGGAAGTGCTTCTTTGGAGAGCAGGACAGAGCCAGCACTGCAGTGATTGCTCCCCACCATCCTCTTTTTCAAATCCTTCACTTCCCTCCAAACAATGGAGGAGAATAGCTGGCTCTTGTAGCATAGTGTCATATTGGTTCCTTGTGCTACAAGCTCTCCGGGGAAATAATACACTCTTCCTATGTCATGGTGAGCCTTGCAGTACACAATATTCCATGTGGGACCTGTCATAATACCTTATATAGAAACAGTATCACTTATTTTGTTTTATATTCTGTCCTTCTGTTAATGTAACCTAGCATCTTATTGGCTTTTTTATTTATTTATTAAAGTGTATTTGTATCCTGGGCTGACAGTTGCAATGCTTTTTCCATAACTCCCAGATCTTTTCCCCGATCTATATGCTGATCCATGATGGCTCTCTTTTAGCACACATTCCCCTGTGAGGAACACAGCAAATTTTATTAATACTATTTGAGTATGATTATTTGTATTCAGCTGGTATTACTGTACAGTCAGTTTTATAACAGAATACTCATTTAATGCTGTAAGGGCACAAAGAGAAGGAGATGTTCATAGCCTAGGTCTCTGAGTTGGCCCTATATTTCTAGGGCTTCTAGCAGCAAACTAGGTCTGTGGAGCCCTCTACAGCAATGCATCTTTTTAGACACTGTACATTGCATGCTTTTATATCATTCCTACTGTACAATGTGTTTTTGTGCAATTACAAATGTATGTTTCCCATCACCACGAAGACTTTGCGTTGCTCAAAGCAAAACTTTCTTCAAAGGCTTTAAACTGTTGAAGGGGAGGCCCCCTTCTGAGAGCTATTATTGCTTGGGGTGATTCCTTCTTTAACTCATCCACAGTAGAACCATCAGCCAAATTTAACTGGCTGGCATCACACTGTGTCTGAATTGGCGCCACAGTTGCATTTCAGCTTTCGAAAAGGATGTCTCTGACTTTTTAACGGCAAACTAAAAATAAATAAATAAACAAATAAATCATTACACTCTGTTTGTCCCAATAGGACAAGAGGGGTTGGAACCATTTATTGTTCTTCTTCAGCTAAAACCTAAGGGAAGAAAACTGATTCTCTGATAACAGGATGTTTCCCACACTGGATATTTTCATTCACTAACTGGAGCATAGAGAAAAGATAATTTGTTAATGGCAGGAAGAGCTAAGGAGGAGGAGAATGGGAACACAGATATATGGAGAGAGATGGCATGCATTAAATATAATAAGGAAGGGCCAGATCCTGAAAATACTTCCTACTATGCATAGCACTTATTACCACGAGTAATGGCATTGATGCAATGCTTTTATCATAGTCAATGGGACTACTCATGCCAGTAAATTCTAATAAGTAATAGGATTGGGACCGAAATTTAAGACGAGTGTAAGACTAAAAAAGTATGCACACTAGAAACATATTCTTTAAATGCATATGTAAATGTACACACACACACAGACACAAGTTATGGTATTTATAGGGGGAGCAGTAGCCACGCTATTTTTAAGCGTTACCTAACATTTTTTATTATAATCCATTATAAAGTTTTCACAACTTCAATAGAACTAAAGTACATCGCTGTCTTATCTCAGCATCTCACAATTTTTAGTGTATTTACCCTCACAATATCCTTGTGAGGTAGGAGAAAAATCCTATTATCACATTTTTACAAATGAGGCATAGAAAGAAAAAGTTATGTAGGCACCAAATGACTATTGATTGTAGGTAGGCACCTAAGTACCTTTGACAATCTGGCAATCTAAGATCACACAGGAACCCTGTGATAGAGGAAAGATTTCAACCCAGGTCTCTCAAAGTCTAGGCTCCAATCCTAACCGCTAGCCCATCCTTTCTTACAGATTTAAGTGCCCAGGCTGAAACTCTCCATGCTTGATCTCTGCCTCATTTGTAAGAATGAGGTTACTAAAAAAAATATTGTTTAAAAAATAACTTTAGTTCCTCAACAGTTTGGAGTAGCAACTTGAAATTTGACATGAGGATAGACTTGCAGTCAGAGAGGTGCCTTCTGCTGTCCCTAGAAAAATCTGTCCAGATTGAACCAAGTTATAACCTTCAGAAAGTCACCATTTGCATATGCTTAGTAGCAGTTATGGGACATTTGCTCTTAATTTCCTGAACGTTCCAACTGCTCTGTGCATGTGCTCATGTAATTAAAGACTATATGATAATGCATAAGGACAATTTGCCCAGTAGAGTTGGTTAGAAACACAAATCAAACAAAATTACTATGGAAAATGTTTTTCAGAATTTTTTTTGCAGTAAGTGTTTTCTATTTTATCACTAGCTTTGGTCAGAAATTTTTACTGAAACAAAATGCTGGTAAAATTAAAGAGAAAATGTGTACAAATGTAGACTTTACTCCTATTTTCTAACCAGCTCAAGTGTGCAACACAAGTGGGGCAGCCATTAGCCTTACGTGGAGCACAGAGAGCAACAAATAAAGGACAATCACGGTGCTTAGTGGCATACAGTAGTATTGAATCTGCTAATAGAAAAACCTCACCTGTCAGGAGATTAACCTTAGAACCAGACTCTGAAGTGCTGACTCACATAAGGCTGAAGGATCAGACCATTATACTGTAAGCTCCTTATTAGCTAGTGCATTGGACTGATTTATCCTTTTTCAAGTGCTCACCACAAATGTGTGTTATTTTTTTATTGAAATCATATTTCTTCCATCCCCTTCCACTTATTTCAGAGCTTGTTTTACAAGATGAGCCCAGTTCATCCCTGGTGTAACTCCCTGAAGTCCATAGCGATATGTCTTGTTTACACTGGGAATTTCACAGGCATAATTGTACAAATATAACTATAGTGCGATAGTTATACTAGTGTAACCTCTACATGGACACTTGATTTGAAATAAGATTGCTGTGTAAGCTAAACCAGAAAAAACACTCTTATTTCAGAATAAGAGTGTCCATTATGAGGCGTTATACAGTATAATTATAGTGATATCATTATACTGGTATAATTATGTTGGTAAAATTCCCTGTGTAGACAAGTCTTCTTACCCCTTTGAGAGTAATGGTGAATTTACATGGGCTAAAAAGGAGGCAGGATAGCTTATGAACTTCGTTGGTGGCAAGAGCTGAACTGAGCAGCTTAATGGGAACAAAAAGTACTGTCTGTATGTTACAGTTTACCAAGGTGACATTCTTACAGGGTTGTTCAAATTACTCTGAAAGAGTAATCTGTTATAAACTATTGATTATGGGATCAAAATGTCATTGGTTACATATGACTGTTATTTTTCTGCAAAAGAAAGATATTAATGGATAACTTTACCAAGTCATTCAGAATAATACTAGTAAAACAAGATGACATTCAAGTTATTTTTTATTCTTTATTCCAGTTAGTATCATAATTAGTAACAGTTCTTCCTTTTTTCTCACCCTTTGTCCTTCTTGACTATTTAGATGTTAAGCTCTTCCAAGCAAGGACTTTTGGTTACTATGCATTTTTATAGGGTCTACGACTATGGTGGCATCCCAATCTCAGTTGTAACCTTTGTTATTATTTGTATTGTGGTAGTGTCTAGGATCTCCAGCTATGGTCTAAGACCCCCTCTGTGAGGATCTCTATAAACAAGAAGATGATCCCTGTCCCTAAGAGCTTACACCCTGTGTAAATATCTAGATGTTACTGTAATACAAATAACACTAACAATAATTAATACTGCTTGTCACACACACTCTTGTAGAGCTCCCCTCTCCCCAGCAGAACACTCACCAGGCTATTGTATTTGGGACCCTGTGTACTTTAACTCCCATGAATCTGAACAGAGTTGAGGCACTGCCCTGGACTGGGCCTTTGAGAGCTAAGACCACACAGTCACACTGCCAAGCCCCAGCACTAGTGCTGACCCCTCAGAGTACCCTGTAGCTTAAGCACATGTTCTCTCAGAGCTCTAACCATGCACATGTTCTGGGATTATAGTTTAACTCCTCAGGGGCACATGACAGCAAAAGCCAACAGATACACAGATAGTATTGCATAGTATTCTAAAGCAAATCACTCTTAACTTAGCACAAGAAACACAAAGATCTAGACAATAATAAACACACCTGAACACATTTCCTTGCCTCAGTTTCCTCACCACTCTCGAGAGTTCTTTGGCTTATGGCAGAATGGAGTCCAGGCTCCCCCTCCTGCATTGCTTCTCTTCAGCATCATGGAGTCTCTCCCTCACTCTGGCCTCTGCAGTTAGTGACCTTTCACACTCCTGCCGCCCTAGGTTCAACCTCTTCTGCTTCTCCTTTCTTCTCAAAATGGCTGGTGAGAGACCCTTTCTTTTATAACTTCCTGTTCCCTTTATAAGTGTATCTATTCAGCCTCATCAGGTGATCCATTGCTTAGGTAACATCCCACCAAGTCAGAATGGTTCTTATGGGCTGTAGCCAACTCTGTCCAAGATGGCTTCCATGCAAATAGAGGAGCATCAAAGTTTAATGACCTTGTGTTGTAAGCCCTGTTCCACCATCTTTTCAAATTCCAGTCCAAGAGGGGGGTAAAAGGACAACAAAAATGGCAGCAAGCCCCACATTCATAATGGAGTTTGTGGTGTGATAAAAGAGTTCATAATCTCAAACAGAAATCATAAATTGTGCATAGACAGCTTCTCCAAATCATCATACTACCACTACTAACTTCTGCTTCAAATCTACATTAACTGCTTTTGTCCATGCAGAAACCACAAATTTTTTAAAGTGATGATAGCCAATGATCCCTTTGTTAAAACATAACAAAATAAAGCCTCTCATATAGGGGATCAGATAGCTAGTTTTACAAAGGTGTCAGCACCCTGCTCCCTAAGCTAAACAGGCATTAATCAAGGTACTAGAAAGCAGAGGAGTATTATAGGTAATAAAAATTTGCTTACACTTAGATGCTTGAGAAAATAAGAAATTTCCACTCACAAAATTCCTCCTTCAGCATCTGTGGATCAATTCTGGTCACAGTTGAAATGGACGAATGGTATAAAACAAGTGAAACTGAGAATAAAATGAGGGTCGCTGGGTGAGAATTCTATTCCCCACCCAAGTAGGGTTTGATCTTGCACCATTTATATCTCTGGTATTTTTTCTATTTACTCCAAAAGGAGCAGGATCAAGTCCCTAATATACAAGGACTTGAATAATTCTGCAGATCATATGATATTGGTATTTTTTTTCTTAAAGGAATCCTTAAAAATTGTAGCCTGCTTTATTTCTACATGATATCAAAGAAATTTCAGGCTCATAGTATTGGTGTTTGGAAAGTGTTTATTTTATTTCTACAGTATCCGTGCCTGAGCAGGTCTAGATCTGAAAATATACATTTTTTGAGGGATGGAAAATATTTTGTATCTTATGATGTTAGAATTAAAAAGTACAAGATTCAGTTGTAAAGAGCTTTCAATTATACTGCTGCTGAGCAGAATCCTTGCAAGGAGATATATGTAAACTAGAAGAGGAATTTCATCTTTAACTCATTAGTTTTCCATGAAAAAACCACATGGCTGGACATTAAAGCACAGCTCTATCATTCAGTACAGGCTGTGCTTTCATTTTTTTCTGAACGAGAGCAGACAGCAAGCTTTATTCTGTGTGTGCTCTGATTTTAATAACGTAATAAAAAGCTTAAAAATTAAAATGAATTGAAGTCAATAGGAAAAAATCAGAGGCCACAAGCAGGTTCCAATATAGACTGTTCTTTGGGTTTTAAACTTTTCTCTCAGGCAGTTTTTCTCAACTCTGCTCTGAATACTATCATAGATGCTTTCTTCACCACAGCTAAAATTGAAAAAAGAAACAATTTAAAAGGGGATAGGAGAGGAGTGGGAAATCTCTGAATTATCAAGTCTTTTGGCATTTACTATTATTTTCTATATAAAAACGTTGACATAAAACCCATCCCTTTTATAGCTGACTGGGTGTCAAGATAGGGAATAAATAGTAAAGTCTTAAATCATTATTTGCTCTAAGCTAAAAATAAATGTAAAATGTTCTAAAGTTTGACAATCTGACCTCTTTAAGGTGATGAATGGATTTAGCAATTTCAGAGCAGATTGACATTTCAGTATATCACATCCAATATACAGCCTATTTTTTCATCCAATATATTTTTAAGTGAACCATTGTCCTTTTGTGTGGCAGGACTTTTTTTTTTAAGCCACAAGACACTTTGTTCTCTTTTAGGGATTCTTTGTCAAGGTCCTATCTACGGATGCACCTCATTGCTGTACGTAGTTCCTGTTCATAGTAAAGGGTTTGTCTTGACACCAGTCTGCTCATTAGTCAGATACTACACTTACAGCCCTCAGACATACTGGAGAGGTTGCAGAGGGGTTGCCCTCCTGCCAACATCCCTGGAAGGAGTTCTCAGTAAGCCAGAATTCCTCCTGTCTGGCACATGGCCTTGGCGAAACAGCAACCTACTCTCCTAGGAGGAAGTAGGTCCTTTGCTGCCTAGTCATATGGCTGACTCCAGTGCAGGGACACACAAAATGGGACTGGGGGGAAAAGAGTAGAGTTACCATATTTCAGATTCCCAAAAAGAGGATACTGCTGGAGGAAGTGGTACAGTTTGGAATTCTAGAGGGGGTATTTGGAGGTGCTGGAGGGGTGTGTGTGTGTACTGGGAGGGGTACCTGGGGGGTGCTGGAGAGAATACCTGGGGGTTTGGAAGGGGTGTTTGTGTATTGGGCGGATTATTTGGGAGATGTTGGAGGGGGTACCTATGGCAGGGGTACACCCTGGAGGTTTGGGGTAGTGTTGATCCTTGCCATGGTGGCAGTATGGCTGGCGCAGGCCCAGTATGCATCTGTCAGTCAATACCTCCCTGTGGACCCTCCTCCCCAGGGCTGGGAGCCAGGGTCTGCATGGGTGTGATCCAGCAGCTGTGGCTGCAGGGGCACCAATGAGGTGCAGATGCAGGGAGGGACCAATTGGGAAGCAGACCAATCAGGGCTCTTTCTGAGCTGCAATGACTGCTCTGCAAAAATCCCGGACATCACCTGTTATTTGAAAAATCCACTTGAACAGAAGGCAGAGGAACAAAAAAGAGGCAATGTCTGGGAAAACCCTAGAAAAAAAAACTAGGAAAGAGGCCACAGCTATGAGGATCTACTCTGCATAGAGGGGTCCCCTGCCATAGAGGGGGGGCTGAGGGAAAGTTAATACATCTCCTAATGTGTTAACACCAGCCTGTTTTTTTCCCCACATATATCCATTTTAAATTGTCTTCTTATCTATAGACAGATAAGCAGATATAGTATATCACCGCTTAGCTGACATAAAGGCTTTATTAGAATATGGTTTAAGATGGCTACTTTACACAAATATGGTGAAGATAAAAATGAGTTAGATGCCAAGAAGATACCCCACCCCCATATGTCTATCTATGTATTTATATGACCATTCTCACCATAGTATTTGAGGGTATAATAGTAGTATCCCCATTTAATAGGTGAAGAAATGAGATCCAAGATAGATTAAATGATTTGCCTAAGGCTGCAGCAGAGCCAGGAATAGAACCCAAATCTTCCAAGTTCTTGTGGGGGGACTTAACTACTAACCAAACTTCCTCCCTGTGGCCAGTACCAAGGCCATCTTTAGTCTCCCCCTTGGTCATTCAGGTTCTTTCCTTGTGTTCACCTGCTTCAGCCTGATGGCAACACAACTCAGTGTATAGGACATCTCTGCCCTTTCTCCTGGACCAAGACTGAAAAGTAGATGTAGGTTCCAGAAACTTTATCCCTGAGCACTTTTCTGTGAGGTTAGGGGGTTCTATTTCCTGTGGAAACACCTGTGTGACAGTATGCTGACAACAGTAATCTTAAACCCCCCACAAGATTTATTAAAAATGAGAAAATGGAATTAAAACAAAGGAAACAGTTTGCTTGATGTATCTAGAATAGCCCTTCTCATAAAATAGATAAGGCATTTTCAGTTTAGTTACAGAAAAAAAAAGTGAATGGTTTATATCCCTTGAAAGTAATTGTCTCTGTACAGACTATTTCTCTAGATACCTATTCCTCAATTGTGTGATCCAAGGATTTGTTTTTCAAATCTCCGCTTCAGAGTCAGCCTATTTCTCTGAACATTCCTCTGCAGGACCTCTGCACATCTCCCAAGTGTTTGAGGCCATTAACACATCAGGATTTCATTAACATTTACACAGATGAAGTCTGTCATCAGCAGTCCCATTTGAGAGTAAGGTCACATGACAATTGCCTCCTAATTATGTCTGAGGTTTTGTTCACCCTTCCTGTCTCCAAAGCTGATATGTCAAAAGTTTCTATGATTTCCATTTCTTTAGATAGTAATAGTGATCAGCTATTGATCTGTACAGTTATTCCTTTGTATTCGAATTAGCTCACGCCTTCCAGATCAATAGACCCAGTCCACATGCGTTCTGAACACAGCAACAACTTAGATGTGCCCCTTCCTAAATTTCTTTCATTAATTTCTCTTACCATAAAACATACATTACTGAAGGACTCTAGTTCTTTTGTCTGACTCCCAAATACTGTATTTTTCATTTGTCAGATTTCTATTAACATTTTTTAAATATAATTTTTTTTCTTTTGAAATTAATGGTGCTATTTTTGTGCCCCTTCACCTGTCAATTGAGATTCTTTTTCTCCCTCAACTAGTTCCTCA
Organism: Emydura macquarii macquarii; assembly: GCF_026122565.2. Classification (NCBI taxonomy): domain Eukaryota; kingdom Metazoa; phylum Chordata; order Testudines; family Chelidae; genus Emydura; species Emydura macquarii. Next base: position 1,124,395 of record NW_027130506.1, read on the forward strand.
GCTTCTCTCCCTTTCTGCGGCTTCCCCATGAGCCAGAAATGGAGCTAAGCCATTCCCTGACTCCCCTTCCTCCCCATTTATAATTTTTAAAAAATCAGAAAATTCCAGTAACGTTAACTCAGTCACCATGCATATCCTGTGTATTTTATGGCAAACATTAATAACAAAGAGTAATACAGTGAGGCCATTGACAGGGATGGTCCCAACCTGCAGTAGTAAAATTTCTTGGTGTATTTGAGGTATTTACCATTCTAAGTATAAGGAATACTACAAACAGCGTGGTAAAGGTAATTACTTTGGTACAGGATGCGTCGTTTTTTTAATGATGCCAACCGCAAATTAAGATTTACACCGAATGAAGAAAAAAATAGAAAATATGATATGAGCATTGTGGCAGATTGCACTTAATGCATGTTTTTAATAGGTTCTATCTTTAACCCTCACCTTTCCAAATGAACAGGAAAAAGAACATGAAAATCAAGGGTGATCAGATATTGCAATTTACAAACTCTGTTGACTCCATTCGTTAGCTATCAATGGGGCAACTCCTTTGTGGGCTACTGAATCAGGCCCTTAACCAGATGAGCAAATTCAGTGTATTTATGTTTACATGGACACCAATAGGCTTAAGGAAGAAACTTAAGGAAGACCAAAGCACAACTGGAGTTGCAGCTAGCAAGGAACGAGAAGGGTAACAAGAAGAGTTTCTACAGGTGTGTTAGCAACAAGAAGAATGTCAGGGAAAGTGTGGGCCCTTTACTGAATGCAGGAGGCAACCTAGTGACAGATGATGTGGAAAAAGCTGAAGTACTCAATGCTTTTTTTGCCTCTGTTTTCACTGACAAGGTCAGCTCCCAGATTCCTGAACTGGGCAGCACAAGATGGGAAGGAGATGAGCAGTCTTCAGTGGTGAAAGAACAGGTTCAGGACTATTTAGAAAACCTGGACATGCACAAGTCCATGGGGCCAGATGCAATGCATCCAAGGGTGCTGAGGGAGTTGTCTGATGTGATTGCAGAGCCATTGACCATTATCTTTAAAAACTCATGGTGACTGGGGGAGGTCCCAGACAATTGGGAAAAGGCATATGTAGTGTCCATCTTCAAGAAAGGGAAGAAAGAGGATCCAGGGAATTACAGACCGGTCAGCCTCACCTCAATCCCTGAAAAAAATCATGGAGCGGGTCCTCAAGGAATCCATTTTAAGGCACTTGGAAGAGAGGAAGGTGATCAGGAACAGTTAAAATGGATTCACCAAGGGAAAGTCATGCCTGACGAACCTGATTGCCTTCTTTGAAGAGGTGACTGGTTCTGTGGATGTGGGAAAAGCAGTGGACGTGTTATACCTTGACTTTAGCAAAGCTTTTGATACAGTCTCCCGCAGTATTCTAACCAGCAAGTTAAAGAAGTATGGGTTGGATGAATGGACTATAAGATAGATAGAAAGCTGGATAGATCATTGGGATCATAGATAGTGATCAACGGCTTGATGTGCAGTTGGCAGACGGTAGCAAGCAGATGTAGAATATAAAAAGAATAATCAATGGGCTTGTGCTTTAAGATAGAATAGTAAAGTATGTAACAGGGAAAGAAGGGGCCGGAAGGACCTAATAAGGGCTGTCCGGACGCTAGCACAGCACAAATAGAGGGCAAAGCTGACCACACTCGGCTGAGTGACACCTGGAAATGACCACAAGTCATGATGACTAAGCAGAAATGCCCACTAATTATGTCACATGATGAGGCAAGCTGAACAAGTAAATTGATCAGCTTGATCAACTTGAGGGTATTTAAACCCCAAAAGTCAGTCGCACTTTGGACGGCAGCCCGCTGGGATCCTCGGTAGCTGGACTGAGCCCTTCTATGAATCAGCAGTGTCCAAGGGATGGCTAATACTTCTTAGAGTCGAGTTGGCCCAGGGCTTAGGGAAAGAAGCACTTTTGGTAACGTATGAAAGTACACTTGCTTTAAGATAATTGAAAATTTATAAATGACCATCTGTCTGTAAGCACAAGAAAGTAGATAATAGAATTGTGTACTATGAAAAATGATTACATATATGGTAAAATATTAGGCCTATGTATTTTTATTTGGTTTCTTGTCTGTTGCAGTTATGTTTGCACGCTTTATCTTCTATTGTGTAAATAAATAAGTAATATTTCTTCAATCAAAGCTTTGTTCGCATTCTTGTTCGGTCACCCCCGTCCTCTGGTTGAGGCAACTCCTCTGCTTCCGGAACCCCACAACCTTGGCGCAAGAGCCTTGCAGGCTGCTTTGAGTTCACGGAAGAGTGCCCCATGAGTTGGTCCTGGGACCAGTTTTGTTCAACATCTTTGTTAATGATCTGGCGGATGGGGTTGATTGTACCCTCAGCAAGTTTGCAGATGGTATTAAGCTGGGGGGAGTGGTAGATACACTGGAGGGTAGGGATAGGATACAGAGTTATCTAGACAGATAGAAGGATTGGGCCAAAAAAAATCAGATGAGGTTCAACAAAGACAAGTGCAGAGTCCTACACTTTAGATGGAAGAATTCCATATACTGCTACAGACGGGGGACTGACTGGCTAGGCAGCAGTTCTGCAGAAAAGGATTTATGGATTACAGTGGACAAGAAGCTGGATATGAATCAACAGAGTGCCCTTATTGCCAAGAAGGCTAACATTATATTGAGCTGTTATTGATTTCCCCCCCCCTTTTTTTTTCTTCAAACAATGAACCACCAGCACTAAAGACTACATCCATGCCAAGACTATAGCCTCAGTTATTTTCATTGTAGCCCTATCTATAACAGAGTGTGTATAATTGTTTTATTCTACCCCCAATGAACTCAGATAATGCCAATGGGATATTGAGAAAAATGTCTGAAAACTTTCACCCCAGAGGAGATATCATGCATGGAAAGGTCAGTGATCCAAAAATAATGAATGTGGAAAGTGGAAAGAAGGTTTATAACAGTAACTCACTTGCAGCTTTATCTTGAGTGGGTTTTGCCAATTGCCATCTATGGTACAGCTTCACTAGGAAAAATAAGGTGTGCTCTTATCTCCCTAGATTCTCTGCTAACTTGTACTAAAGCTACAAACTGCTTTATCTTCACCAGGATTTTCCTCATGTTAGTTACCATGTGTTATCTAAGAAGATTTAAGAACACACCTTTTATTCCTAGTGAAGACATGACCTATAACATATTTAGGCTGAAGGTCTCATTTTACATGGTTGCAGGCAATTTATTCTGTTAGGCACTATGTAAATTTGCATCTCTTAACATTCACTTCAACTTTTAGGAAAGAAGAAATTCCAAACCTCAAAGCAATACTGAACCATAGCTCTCTAATTTCACCTAACTTCTCATTCAAAGTTTCTAAAACCATGAAGCTATTATCATATTGATCCCAAACCACAAGGCATCCCTTGTTTCATCAAAAGCATTGTGCATGCTAGTAGACTTTTAGTCAAATCTTCCTCTTTCTTGAAAAGGCTCAATTATTATATCTATAATATGTATGATATGTAAAGAAAAGGGAAAATCCAATTTTCCATAACAGCTGTTCAAAGTCTGTGCCTGTAAAGCAATATCAAATGTTGTAACATGGGGGTGGGGGGAAAAGTCAAAGGAAGGGGGAAAATATTAAACAAGGAGAAAATGGAAGTAACAAAGAGAAGCCTCCTAAAAGCAATAGAAAATTTGAAGGCTACTTGTAACAATGCTCACAGAAGAGGTTGGAAAGTAGATATGGAGCCACATGGCTCATTCCTTCAAGGTGCTGAGCACTTTGAGCTAGAAGAACAAAAGAATTGAGGTGAATATAAGCACCTATTGGGATTTAAAAAGAAATTTAAGTGAGTTAGGTACCCAACTCCCTTTAATTTTCAGCGTAGGGATATGAACCAGGCTCTTCTATCTCTCCCCGAATGTCCTTGTCATTGGGCTACTGTAAGGTTGTATTGTCTCTCAATTCCATCCTGAACCTGAGTAACCTTCCCCATGAAAGTTTAATCAAAACTTTAATATGTTTCTGTGAAAAGTTTAGGTTCGACAAATTGGCATTTTCCAATGAAAAAACCATTTAATCAAAAAATTCCCAAGCAACTCTACTAAATACCTTTGTAAATCTGGCCCTTTGGCCACAATCCAGCAAAGCACTTAAACATGCTTAGCTTTGAGTAGTCTTATTGATTTCAGTGGACATAGGATTAAATCCTTAAACCATAGCACTGTGTTGTTGTGCAGTATTAAATGGATGCTGTATTTCACCCTAGCAGTGGGTGCATTTTAGAGGAAGATGAACTCATCACCATACGTAGTTTGTTGATCGCTTTGGGATCCTTCAGGATAAAAAACACTTAGGCCAAAATGTGCAAATTTGAGTGCCTAAAGAAAGGCAACTAAATTCATGTGAAGACACCGAACAGAAACTTCAGTAATGGAGATCCTGTAAATTCCTAAGGTATTAAAATGTAAAGCTAAACAAGCAGCTTGATCTGCACAGGTGATGAACCGTGCCACTCCCTTACACTTCCTCTTTCTGCTCTATGTTGCCCTGAACTTCGGACACACAATTAGCCTGTTACTGATTTGCGTTTGTTTTGGTTTCAGCTTCAGTCATCTCCCTCGTTCATTTTACTTTATTTGTTGTGACTAAAAAAAAAGAAAAGAAACTATGATATGCTAATTTGCAGATGAAACAAACAGTTAAAGTAAAATGAGGATATTTTGGAACAGAGAGGGATTTTCTGTCAAATAAAATAGAATAATTTACTATATAATTAGATGGTTCTTTAGATTTCTTACCTAAAGCATTTCTCTCTGCCAAACCCTGTTCCCACAATACACAAACACACACAGAGTAAAGATAAAAGAGTTTTGCTCTGGGTTGTTATTAAATATGTTTTATTTCAAATGATTAGTTATCGATTTCAATAAAAATGTTTGAAAATGTAGGAGAGTGATGACTGTGCAAAAGTTTGCAATATAGATTACATAGAAGAAGATGTGCCTTGTATAAAAGCAGTGGTTAGAGATTAGTACAACTACTATAAGAATAAGGACAAACATATGAAGTACATACATGTCACAGGTTTAGGGCTAGTTGCACCTTGTGTCCTCTTCTAGTCTCTTATTGAGTGCCCTCCCTCCTGTTCTTAAGCCATCTCTCCGAGTAGAGTTCTGCAATTCCCCCACTCTTAGTCTGGACCCTGGGGTTACAGCACCCTGTGAATGAACTGTGATTGCTCAGTAAGTCTGACTGAGCTTGGCTATATTCCATTCTTCTCTTTCGGAACTCTGAGCAGTGGTGAATACAGTGACCCTAGATAGTCTTCTTAAAAACAAAGTATTGTTTAACCTTAACAGTAGGAACCCAGCACACCATAAGAGAAAAGGGTTAAACTGTCTATACTTATAATTATGTTAACTACAGACTTAAGCAGACCTATTTTGCCCAGCCACTGAAGCCTGAGGCTCAGTCTCCTCTCCAACATTCTCTGCCTCAATCTGCCCTTCATGGTTTGACCTTCTTGAGAGCGCATCTGTGTCTTTAAATACCACTGAGGCCTTGGATGTTCCCACCTCGTAGAAGTTGAGCCCTGTGAGAAAAATGTATCTAGCAAGCCAATTTGGTGGCCAAGCTAGGGGATCAAAGTGAATGTCGCTTCATTGTTCCCCAAGTGTTTGCCAGGAGGTCTGACTATCAGGAAGCAAACCCCTTCCAGGGTGTATTCCTGGCAAACCTGATAGTGAATATATGCATACTGTACACAACACAATAATCCATTCAAGATACTTCAGTCATAAACTATTACACGCAACTCCAAATCTGACACTCTCTCTCTTTCCTGTTGCAGCCTATTGGTCTGGTGTTTTCTTACCACCCTCCAGATTCCTGATTTACTTGCATTTTATACAGATTGCTCAGAAAAGTGAAAAGTGAAAAAAATTAAATCAGAATAAAATTAATTTACCTTCTTCCTTCCTCCATATATCTTTCGTAGCAATTAATGTAATGGAATTTGCTCTTCTAGGGCAATGGTTCCAAATCTGGGGTGTGGGACCCCCTTGGGGGGGAACCAAAGATTACAGGGGGTCCATGAGGTTTCAGTAATATTGAGGTAATTTAGCCCCCCAAGCTCTACATCAGCCAGGCACAACCCCCTACCCCGAGCTCTGTGCTGGATGGAGAGAAGAAGCAGCCTTTAGCTCCACGCCAGCTGGAGCAAAGAAGCAGCCCCCTCCATCCCCTGAGGGAGTAGCAATCCTGAAACCCTCTCCGGCTGGAGTGGAGGGGCAGCCCTCCCCAGCCCTACACCAGCCGGGCACCCAGCCAGAGAAGAGCAGTTTCATGCCAGTGGGGGCCTAGAGCAGACTCAGCCAACCCGCCAGGGCCCGCCCCCATTACCCTCAGTCCAGGAGGAATGGGAAGAGGCGGGGCCCCACAGGACATGTAGTGGTGGCTGTGCCAGGGAAGGCTTAGCTTCTTACTCAGGTAAGAGTAATTTATTATTACTATTTATGCAATGTAGTGTTATCATTATATGTATTTATAGGGGTTATATGTGTTTATGGCTGGTGAGCGGGTGGGTTGTGGGGGTGCATGTTTTACCTAGTGATAACTAGTGGGGCTTTCACGCAAAAAGGTTGGGAACCACTGTTCTAGGTGGAGGAGCCATGTGAGGCAGCTACTCCAGGGCTCTGTTCTACTATGGGGTATCCAAAAGAAGTGCAGCAGCAGCAGCACTCCTCTAAACAGCCTGTCAGATACAGCTGATAGGAACATTTCCCTCAATTTCAAAATATTAACAAGTGATGCTAATAAAATTCTGACAAGCTTAACTGTTAGACACATGCCAGAACTGCCGGGGGGGACGTTGAAAAGTGCCCATATGTAAAACACACAGGATTGTCAATGGGACTTGGGCTCCAAGTCTCTTTTGAAAATCCCACTCTCAGAGTTAAGGATCATTACAGAGCTCTGCCTAAAATTTATGACTTAGACCCAATGTTGTCCTGGCTCCTGTTTCTACCAGGTTCAAGATCTTATCCAGCTGTGTTTCCTCTCACTTACTCTACATAACTTTTCTCCTTTAGACTTTTTTGTATGATTTTGCTGTTGCACTAATTTCTCCAGGGATCTACTGAAGGTCTCCCAGGTGCAGCTGGCTGTCCTTTGTTGGCTGCACTTTAGCAGAAATCGCCTGGATATAAAGCCTTTGCTGTTTTCCCCACCATACACCATCAGTCCTGCATCATTCTGCTGAGCCACACGTGAGTTGATAACAATGGTACAGGTACCAGAGACAGTTGGGGTCCAGCTAGTAAAGAGAAATGTCTTATCAAGCCAAACTGAACACAATTTCTAGCACTTCAGGACAAGATAAAGGCCTCACATTGGAATCGAAACCCGATGGTCAGAGGGAGCCTGGACACAGCAGTAATTGAAAGGAAAGAAGGTAGCAATGCAGTACTAAGCTGACTGATACCTAGCTGGCAGGACACTCAAGGTGTTAGGAGTGGGAGGAAGACAAGAATCAATCCTGGGGGCTGGCAGGAAGAGCCTAAGAATCTGTTTCCTGGTGGGAGGGTAGGCCAACTGGAAAGGCTGTATGCAGCAGTGGGCTAGGTTGAGAAGGACGGTCTGTTCTCGGGAGTTACATTTTGTAAAACCTCCAAAAATTAGAAGATGGGTATCATGAGCTGTGATAATTAATCCCTGGGAATATATATTGTACTGCTGTTATTGTGTCAGACAAGACTATACAAGTAAGAAGAAATGTACATCTCAATCAGTGTTTAGAAGAAAAGCAGTGAAAATCTATGGGAACTATGACAGTATAAAGGAAGTATTAGCCTGGAGTGAAACAAACAAAAATGAAAAACCAAGCTAGCCATATTTGTTGTATAGTTTTATTATACAGCATTATTGGTTATAAGAATCAATATGTACTTGCAGCAGTTCTGTGCTTTTCTTGTGGAATAAGTTCTCATACACACATAAGATTTCAGGAATATAAGTAAAGGAGTCTGTAGCAGAGGAGATAGCAGGAGCAGACAGATACATCATGTGTTCTTTGTATGTATGTGATTAATCCACCTCATGCTTGTAGGAAAGTCAACATAGGGACCATTGCAAGAAGAGCCTTGTAACTAAATTAAGTGAATAGTCTCACTGAGGCCTTCTGGGATTTTTTTCTTCTAACTTCACCCCCTTCAGTTATTTCAAACTGCTGCTCCCAAAATCATCTTTCCCACCTATTGCTTTCACTGTGTCACTTCCCACCCTTCACCCCCACCGACCCGACACTATGAGTCACTTCTTTTAATCCCTAGTTTGGTGCTTGTCAAATTCAGACATCTTGTTGCTGTTTTCAAGGTCTTAAACTACACAACATCTGCCTGTATTCTGACCTAGTCCCTTTCACATCCATCCATGCAAACATAGCCAATCTCTGCTCTGCCAATGATACCAGCCGTGATACCTTTCCATGTCCACCCACAAACATCTCCTTCGTCCATTCACCCTTATGCTTGGAATCCTCCATCCAAAATCGATTTGTCAATCTTCCACATTCATCTCATTCAAGTCACTCCTGAAATCCTTCTTCTGCAGCATCCTCTACAAACAAATTAATTCATTAGTAAAATAATAACATATCTTATGCCACAAGGGCATATAGACTGGGTAAACAAAATCATATCAATGACCTGTGTCCTTCCTTACCTTGGTCCCATCTAGGTGTATGATATACTCTTTTTTGGTCAGTAAATCCTCCAGACTAATATCCTCGGGACATTCACATTTTCTGTGGTGCTTTCAATTGAGACTGCTATAGAATAAACAATACTACTATATTATACACAGATTATATGTAATCTGATCATTTTAAACATAACAGTAAATCATAGTCAGTGATACTGGAGATGGAATCAGCAGAAAAATTTGAATTCTATTCTCAAGGGTCCTAGTGTTTAGGGGTATACACAAAACAGTAGTAAATTCATTCCATTAACAAATGTAAGTTAGAAAGGAAAATATTAAATGATTTGAAAAAAGTTGTTCACATAGTCCTCTGCTGTCCATACAGTTGTAATAACTAGGTGACCTTTCTACATAGGTTTTAAAAGCCACATGCTGTGAGAGGACAAAACAAATTATTACAACACAACCCCCTGAGTCAGTTATAACACTAGGGTGAAATGTGAGCTCCCTGCAAAGATGAGATGAGAAATCTTAGCAACAAGAAATACATTCAGCAAAATGAATTTAAAAATACCTGAATAGGTGTAGGATATCAATACACCTATAAAACAAAAGATATAGAAAGTAAACACTTGAGTGTTATACTTATAAGACTCATGAGGGCTAATAATACATATTGAAGAAGGAAAACCATGCAGTGCAAGATGTTACTCAGCTTCCTATCCCAGCTATCCTATTCCAGGTTCAAACATACGTTGCCTATACAACTAAATAGTGGGGGCATCCATTTTGAAAGGCCTATAGAATTCAAGAAAGGATTAAAACATTTCTGTAAAATTTTTCAGCCAACCTATGGAATTCTATAGGAGGAATAAAATTACCTGTTAAATTCAATAAGATGTTTTTTTAAAAAAAAGTCTATAGAAAATTCAACAGTGTGCCCTTGTTGCCAAGAAGGCTAATGGCATATTGGGCTGCATTAGTAGGAGCATGCCAGCAGATCGAGGGAAGTGATTATTCCCCTCTATTTGGTACCGGTGAGGCAACATCTAGAGTATTGTGTCCAGTTTTGGGCCCCCCACTACAGAAAGGATTTGGACTAATTGGAGAGAATCCACTGGAAGGCAACAAAAATGATTAGGGGCCTGGGGTACATAACTTATGAGGAGAGGCTGGGGAACTATTTAGTCTGAAGAAGAGAAAAGTGAAGGGGAATTTGATAGAAGTCTTCAACTACCTGAAGAGAGAGTTCCAAAGAGGATGGAATTACGCTGTTCTTAGTGATGGCAGATGACAGAACAAGGAACAATGGGTCTCAAATTGCAGTGGGGGAGGTCTAGGTTGGATATTAGGAAAAAAATTTTCACTTAGAGGGTGGTGAATCACTGGAATGGGTTATCTAGGGAGGTGGTGGAATCTCCATCCTTAGAGGTTTTTAAGGCCCTGGGATGAATTAGTTGGGATTAGTCCTGCTTTGAGCAGGCAGTTGGACTAGAAGACCTCCTGATGTCTCTTCCAACCCTAATCTTCTATGATTCTATGATTCCATGCTAAATTCTTTGGGTGAAATTCTGGTCACATGGAAATCAATGCAATAGGTTTTAGAACATTTTTTACAGAAACATACTGGTCTCATTCTTAATAAGTTCTATAATAATTTATGTGACTGTGTTGAGATCTGAATTTTGATTGAATTTGATTTTCATTTTCTGGGTATTACATATTTTGCTATGTATAGACCCATTTATTGTTGTTCACTGGAAGATTTAATTCAACCAAAATACCAGGATACAAACTATTGAGGGACAAGTTGTGTTCAGAACTAAGGAAAAACCTTTACATATATTGTTCCAGTACTTTTCCAATTAATGGAAAGGAAAAAAAAAATTATGTTTGGACAGGTTAGGTGATGACTGGCAGCATTTCCAGCATTCACTGTGGTTTAGCTAAAGATGCTTTATGTAGATGCTCTGGTTCCCAGTAAAAAATGGTTTCAGATTTTAATTCTGGAAAAGCACAGATTTAATGAATAGATTATATTTCTAATGTTCTACCACATTTTTTCCCAAACTTCTTCTGACAATGAGATATGTAACTCAGATTCCTACTTATCTTTTATCTAACACTGTTAGTGGGTACAGTAAAGAGTTAAATCACTTGTACAGATTCCTGCAAAGTGCTCTTTATTATTAAAGATCTTAAGAAACTGGAGATTTGATGGAGAAAATGATTTTATACTGTTGACAAAATGGGGGAGGAAGGTACACTGCATGGATGCAGTAATCCAACTGTGACGTAATATAGTGATGTCATCACTAAACATTTTTTAAAAATTACATTTCTAACTAGTACAGTGATCTTATGACCATGCATTAGCCTTTCCTGAGTCAAAATATCACAAAGAAAACATAAAAAGTAACAGAAGCTTAATGCAGAAATCAGACAGACATTTTCATTTCCATCCCTCTGTCCTGATATACGTAATAATAATTGTTGCATTAATTTAAATGTCTTGTAGGACTTTTCCATAAAAGGGAGCAACTGATGATGCTAGATTCATCTAGAGTCTTGGTCTAGTGTCTGAGCTGACCAATTTAAGTGAACACCAATACCAGAATAGCAAGATTAATGTTGTCTAACTAATCCCCCCAAAGGAAGGATTTCCTATAAAAGAACCATACATAATGAAAGAACATTATTCTGGAATCATCCTGAGCTTCTGTCTGAATCATTCTGAGATCCTTTGTGATATGCCTGGACAAATCATCATAAAATCCAAAGAAAATATGTTGTCAAGTTTAATATCTGATAAAAAAAAAAGATTCAACCCCATGAACAAACAATGTAGCTAAATAAGCCAAACTATAAATGTGGTAGTATATATCAATGTGGCCCTTTTCAAGGAGCACATGCTAAGTGAACAGTAGCAAGAAATAATGATGTGATCTGAAGTTAAACAAAAGCAGATTAACAGTGATGAGGATCGCAGGGTCAAAGTAAAAACTTGCCAATAAAAAAGTGTTGTTTGGTGAAAGTGGTAAACTACTGAATATGAATAAGAAACTAGTATATTTAATAAAATTAATTATTTCTGATATGGAGGAGAATCCTTTTTGCACTGGGAACTTGAAGCTATTCCACTAGGCTAATGAGTTGGACTGATTTTCAAGTGCTCTTATGTGAGAAAGTTAGACAACTGGTACTACCATCATGTCTCATTGTTGAGAGGGGCACTCTCAACACCCATCAACTGAAAATTAAAGTTTCCTTTGAAATATAAAGACTCAAATTGGAGACCTTTTGAGCAGCAAATATGTAAATGTCAGCCTGTAAATGTGATCAAATGCTCCCTGTTATATATGTGCTGCATATAGAAATAATGATGCACATTAACAGAAAATATCATTGGTGGTTTTGTTTTTTGTTTGGTTCTTTGCTTGTTCTTTCTTCACTGATCCTGTTTTAGGTACTGGGTTAGCTTTGATTTCATTCCCATAGCGTTTGATTTTATTTTGTGCTAAAATGTAGGGACAGAACTTTAAAGGAAACTGGTAGAGTTGCTTTTTGACACAAGAATGGCTGATCCTGAAATACTGAAAAAGCTTCTGGTGCGTTCCTTTACAAATTTCATCTCTAAAATCTTGTTAGTATTAATAAAGACAGCATAAGAGATGAGAGCAGAATATTGAGCGGTTATACCGAGATTCTTTGTGTGCATGTGACTGTGAAAGACACAGAGCACTTTTTTTTTTTTTTTAAATATCAGATGAGAGAAAGACTTTGGAAACAGCTCAAACACCTTGTTAAATTGTCACTTACAGTATCTCGGCTTTTTTTCCCCCATGCAGGGGAAACCTATTATAAGCAAAATTTAATTGGCTAAGGACAATGCTAGGCTATTTGTCCAGCACTGAGTTATAATAAACCTTGTACTTAAGGAGGAGGTCAATGATGTCTTTTTAGGAGATACCAACCGTGCATTTTTAAGCCATTTATTTGTAAGAAAGTTGATTAAACTAGCCAGGCATTGTGTGTCCTCTGACTGTAAGAAAGATAACAATAGGTTTATAATAATTGCATATTTACTGAGACAAATAATATTCACAAACTAAGGTAATTAAATGCTGATTATCTTTTGTAGCTGTTTAGCAACCCCATCATTTAGGTTCTGTCAGCATTTATATTTCTCTGGATTCATAACAGCACAGTGATAAAGCTGAAGAAACTCTACTTGACTATTTTTAGGTTATAATGATAAAGTTTTACAGTTATATAACAAAGTATCAAAACCACACAACTATTGTATATACGATTATATACATATCTATATCTTTACTCATCAATATGCACTGTGTGTGTTGTGTGGCGAGGGCGGCCTGTTCTGCCCTTTCGTGGGTCCTGCGCCCTCTTCGGCTATGCCGGCGATATGCCTAGGTGGGAGCGGGGGGGCCCGGTCCCACCCTCTGCCCTGGGCCCCAACCCAGGGACCCTGTGTGGAGTAGTCTCAAAACTGCTTAGTCCGTGATTTACTCCCTTTTCTAGGTCGCCTGTCCTTGACCGCACTGCTCGTGGTCTGCTTCCTGGAACCGGGTGGGGAGGGGTTCTCCCTCAGGCCTGTGTGCCTTGGATCCCTGGCCATGCCCGGACAGGCACCCCCCCTTGTCTCTGGTACCTTTTGGGGTTGCAAGAGTGTTTGCTCCAAGCCCTGTAGCCACTCCAGTCCAGTCTGCTCCTTCTCTTAACTCCCTTCTAACTGCTCCTGTCTGCCTGACAGGGAGGCTTTTAACTGCTGGGGCTAGCTCCTTGATTGCCCTCAGCTGGCCTAATTGTCCTAATTGCCCTGGAGTATCCCCAGCTGGATCACTCAGGGAACAGGGATTTGTTGACCCTGGGGCTTATCTAGATACCCTCCACTACTCTCCTATAGCCATCAGGTCTAGCCCTGTCACGGTCGCTATACCTGTATATTCACATATATGTAGATCTATAGCTCTATATACATACCCACATTTTGTACAGATAGCTTGATAGTTATATCAATGATTATACAGACATACCAGTACACAGTAGCATTGAAAAAATGATAGTTTGTTTAAAAACAAGAGATGAGACTATAATATAAAATAGGAATTCAATGAAAGAACCAAAATCAAACTGCTGGGACATGTAGGTCTTTCAGAGGCAAGCAGATATAGCTGTATCTTTTCCAGTTGGATAAAGTTAATAATTTCTCTACAAGATACATGACAGAGAGTTTTTTAAGCCCATCTTAAGTCTATTACCTCGGAATGACCTTTTTGGCTATCAGAACTGAGACTGCAACTCGTTTCTTGATATCAATTGGAAGTACCAGCATATTTAGGCAAACTGGATGAGGGCAGGATGCTGATGTACAACCAAAGATGCCATTTAATTAATTAGGCAGTTTTTTTACAGGTATTCAGAATACGAGAGGGTTTGGCTTTCTTTTGCCTTCCTGCCCTGCTAACATTTATTCTTTCACAAGACCAGCCTTGTGTAAATGCTCTCAGCCCTATGATATTTGTGTAACATTTTAATTGGGGATCTTAAAGGGAGGGAGCTGCCAGATGGTGTCTCATGTTTTTGCTGAAACAGGGAACACCTCTTTCCTCTATTTTTCTCTTCAGCTATCACTTTAATAAGACACTGGAAAAAACTGAGCCAACTGTAACAAAAGCTGACCTTGTTACCACATTTGTTAATGAGGTCCTCTCTGATGGTGGTTCAAGGCCAGCTGTCTCCTGCTTCTAACTTTTAGTGAAGTTGCTGAAGGAGAGAGCTATGTAGCCTTGGTATCTAGCATTTATGAATATATTAAAAGGTGGTTATTTTCCTACCTTCAGTTACAGTATGTCCTGTACCCTGGATATACCTTTTTCTAACCACAAATATTTGTATGGGTTTATCTTTCATTTTCAGGAAAATGTTAAGAAACTCATGATCCATCACATCAAAACAACCTTGGATACACTCATGAAATTTTAAAAATGTATTCTTCTTCTCTTTTTTTCAGTATCTAAATATTTGTAAGAGGTATTGTTAAGTGGATACACTATAATTTTTTATGAGTTGACAGATTTTTTGTTTTTAAATCCTTACAACTGCAGCTGCTTGAGAATAAAGTTGTATCTTCAGGAGTTGAGGGTATTTAGCACCCTGCTAGGGGTGCCCAGGGCATTTACACCCAGAGATCCTAAATATAACTAAGATCATCTTAGCCCAGCTTTTGCTGGCTTGGAGATGGGAAGGCTTCCATTTGGCTCAGCTAGTATTAGCTATTGGCTGAGAACAACACAGATCCTAGGTTGAATCTCAGCTGTGTTGGAGTAGTGTACCAGACACACAGCAAACAAGGGTACTCTGCTAATTGGACCAGTCTACTCTAGTGCCTGGCTGCCAGCTGCCAGACATGAAACTTTCTTGTGTTAGTCTTACATGTTATAAGGTTATTTCCCTGAGCACTGAGCAGGTGTTTTATAGAGCACTCAGCCGGGATTTTCTAAGAGCTCAGCAGATCCTTTGCTTAAAATGAGAGTAACAAACTTTCAAGATCCTTGCTTATGTCTGCAGTAAAGAAATTGTTTTCTCAAACTTCTTTGGAAGGGCTGAAAACTCTTCAGGCAAATTCTACCATACCATACCACACATAATTCTGTTTCTAAATGATATGTAAGAATCTGAGTACAGGAAAGAACAGTGCAATAGTTGCTTGCAGCTAATCATCTGATTACAAATGTATCTTTTCTTTATCTTAAATGGAACAATTATACTGTCCATATAACTTTATTGCCTCTGATAAGAAAGATCATGCTTTCACATACGGCATGTTGCAAGTGATTCATGACGTGCAGGATTTCACAAGATGTTCAGAAACTAAAACCTGTGTGCCAGAACCTCAGCTGATGTAAATCAGCAAAGTTGCACTGAAGTGAGTTAAGGATCCAGCCCTGTAGACCCCTTACAGCTCACTGTGCTCTAGTATCACATGGTAGGATGCAAACACCTTAAACTAAAACTTCAGGGTTTGAGAATGAAAAATTGATTGATACCATTTGGAACAAACGCTTTTAAACATAAAATTGGGATTCAACAAAATTAAATTTGGAGACCACCACTGCACTAATTTTTACACTATAGACACTCCTTTATACCAATTAGGATCAGAATTATCTGGCGATGATAATGGACAGCATAAGGATGGATGAAAAGAAGTATGAATCTTTCTGGCAAAATTCTACTCTCTCTATTTGGAAGGGGAAATATCAGGACCAAATTGTTAACCCTTTTGCTGATGCAGAAGGTGACGTGCCTTTAACGTGCAAAGACTGAACATCAGCATATGCCTATGGAGCAACACTGGAGGTGCCATTTTGATCCATGTATCTGAAGACCCAATTTACACAAGAATCACAGTGATGTACCTGCAAAGCAGTAGAGAATCAAACACTGTGTTTCTGATATTTATTAATTTTCATCTACCCTTTGTTTATAACATCATACTAGGATACAAAATTTTAAATATGGGCAGGCTTGTGAAAATAAAGCATCACCAACTCAACGACAACAAGGGCACTTAGGCCTTTATTCAGCAAAACACAAGCATGTTAAGCATGTACTTAAGTCTGATTGGCTTTAAAGTTAAGAACTTGCTTAAGTGCTGAGTTGGGGCCATACTCATGAAACAAGTGAGAAACAGTTATTTAAGAATGGAAAAAGAAAGTCATATAGGAACTCCCAAACTTTTCCCCTTCCCCGTGGTATAAGTGAACATTGTGCATTGTCTTTTCATTTACTTATCAGAACATTTTGTGTCCTATCCAACATAAAATACCTTGATTTTTTTTCAAATAAGTCACCACTCCAAATTGGCATTGACTGTTTCCATTCATCACAGATTTTACCTTTTCTACTTAACGCATCACTGGGTTCATACAGAACTTTCCCTAATGTCTGGTTAAAAAGTAAGGGTAATAGTATAACCCTTCATTGCACATCTCCCTGGGAAGCTATCTTGAGCAATAAATGAGTGTATCACACAAGTAGGGGGAAGCCCAAGATTCTCCTTACAGAATGTTTTAATGTTGTGTCTCAGCCTCTTTGACATGTAAATGGAACACAATAGGCATTGAATAATGGGGTCAAGTACCTCCAAGATCTTCATTCTACTGGCAGACACAATTTAGATGATATAATTTCTTAAATTAAAAGACCCGCTCCTGTTCCTATTCAAGTCAAAGGCAAAACTCCCCAAGGGTTGCACCGGGAGCAGAATCAAACCTAAACACATTATTTCTTAATGATCCCCTCTCCGCTTACCTCGAGGGATAACATAAAAGTCTATTAAAATATTTAAAAAATCTGGCTCATTCTTGTACTAGGTCTGTCTGATTGTTTTTTCTCTGCCTCTTTTCACTTGCACATGTTGGCTTAGATTTTGCAATTACTTACATAAGTCAGTATCTTTAAACATAAGTAGACACACTGAGTTTGGATTATTGATTGAAATCAGCGGGGTTCAGAGATGAGCCAATTGCAAAGTCAGGTTGTAAGTGGTCATGATCCTGCAAACACCTTGATCCATCCTGCAATTTACTCCATGCAGTTTGACACCTGAACCTATGTAGTGCCCTTTGCTTTCAGGATAGCTCCTCAATGGCTCAGACGTCTGCCCTTGGGTAGCAAGGTACAGGATTGGGGCCTTAGCAAAAAAAAAAAAAAAAAAAAGGAAATTTTGAAAATACCCAAGATTTTTTTTCCCAAGTTCCATTTTTGAAAAAAAAGAGCAGTTAAATGAATATTATTTTCATCTGAAAAATTCAGCTCTTCTTGCTTGGCTTCTTCTTCCTGCTGTTGTGTGAATGATTCTTCCCATGCTGTTATGATCACCCTATAATTTTGACTACTGTTAAAAAAAAAAAAACTTCAGTAGGTGGAATTGAATATATCATATTTTCCTCCAACAATATTATTTTGGTTTAATTCCAATTAGAAAATTAACAAAAAAAAACCCCACTTCTTGCCCAAAATATCAGGCTGAACTATGGTTTTTGCAGATGACAGTGATTCTTTCTTTTTTTTCAACTTTATTTTTCAAACCATAATGAAGGGGAAAATATAGCTAGAGCTTTACCAAAAATATCACACTATTAGACCAAATTCTGCTCATAATTATAACCACTGCAATGGAGTTACTCTGGATTTTGCACGAACGTAACAGAGTAAAATTTGGTTCTGAAATTCTGAAATTCAAACCAAATTTTACCTCCTTTTTTCTCAATTTTTAGAGTATTTACAGTCTTTCAGAAGAAACATTCTTTACTATACTTTATATTGTCTTAAGGAAAAAATGTGCATTGAAAATAACTATGTAGATAATGGAAGCTCTGGCTGCTCAGATCCTCTGAGAATTAGGCCACTTATTTAGATGCCTAAATATGGATTTAGGTACCTAATTTCAGGCCTCCAAGCTTGAAAGGGTTGGCCTTAACCTCTTAGTGCCATCTGCAAATTGAGGATTACAAATTCTTGCTTCGGAGGTGTGTTGTGTAGCTTAATTAAAGATGTTTGTAAAGCATTTTGAAATCCTTGGATGACAGCTGCTGTACAAGTGCAAAATATTATTTGTTGTTACTATTATATGACATCCTCAATTAATGAGTGTTGCAACACCTTCTGTTCTACTCTCCTTCCCCCATAAAGCATTTGTATCTGTAACTTGATGAGCCAGTTCCAGATGAGCATCCCACTAGTTTATGTGAAGACCATAGGTAAGTTATCTGATGACTAAGAACCTGCATGAACCAGTGCAGAAAATTGTGGTGCTGTTCCATTTGGTCCATGAGTCCCTGTTGCTAGCTGTAGTGGTCTACGAGTCTGCTGCAGAAGAGGGGGAAGATAATGGCCAGGGCTAGTACTGAGCATGGCTCCTCTAGCCTTGCAGTCTGTTTCACCATGAAGACCACATAGCAGTGGCCAGGGAGGCAAAGAATAGCCTATGGAGGAACTTGCTCCCTGCAAGACTACAGCTATAGTGGAAAAGAGACAACAGGCTTTAGGAGAGTGCTAAGGTGGAGGAAGAATGGATGGAAGCAGAGGTGATCATTCTTGCGGTAGAAAAGAGAGAAGAAGCAAGCTCCGGGTGTAAGGGAGAACTGAGAGGAAGGAGAGAACTTGACAGGCCACTGGTCCTTGTTGAGGAATAGCTGACAAACCTTTATTCCCTGTATGAGGATCAGTCTCTTAAAAATATGAACCCCTGTTAATAAGATGTACGAAATAACCTCTTCTTCCTCCTTTCAATTATAACAAAGCAGCACCAGTGATCAATCTCTTAGGAAGCCCATGCAAGGGAGCTGTTCTAATTCCTAATGCTGGACTGTCCAAAAGGCACTGACCCCAATAAAGCCATTACTTTATTTTAAGAAGGCGAGTTTGACTGTCTCTGCCAAGAGAAAGGTCACATACAATTCCCACTGACACCAAAGGGAGCTGCACGCATGGATTATGAACTTGAAACATTACATTGTACGGCAATAAGGAGTTATAGGCTGTTGGAATGTGGTTGTAATTTGCAGGGTTGCTTCCGTACCACAAAGACGTGTGGCTGTGCTCCTAAATCAGGATATGAGCAGATTGAACCTGTTAACCATATGATCGGTTCCTCTGGGAACAGAAAGTGGTGTTCTCCCAACCCCTGCTTTGATTTGCACACTCACTTTACCCATGCTCTGCCCCACCCACATGGCAGTTCATGCATTAACACTGATTTTAACACAGGTGTTCTGTGAGCAGTTGTGCTTACATCTGTTGGTAACAGGCAGGAATTTCAGCTGTTAAAGTGCAGCATTCTCCTGACTTCAGGCTGCATATAGCAAAGGCTGAAGCACAGATGTACAAAATTCTATACATCCATATTTTGGGTTATACAGTTCAGCATTTACGTTATTCCTCAGGCAACCAACACACCTTCCTGCCCCCCGCCACCACTTTGCAGTCTCCTACTACCCAATTTAGCCCCTGTAATGACTTTAAACTCAGAGTACTACGCAGAGTACTTTAAGAGTACTTTAAACTCAGAGTAACTATTAAACTCTATTTGCTTGCAACTCGAACACCAAGATGCAGACAATGAAAGGTCTCTCCTTTAACACAACACTGCACAAAATTTATCTTTCTTTTCTCCTTTGTTTCATCATCTTCCTCTCTCGTTTGTCACAAGCCTTTGTCTTCCTCTTTTGACATCAGTGCCAGCAGGGGTCAGGCAAGCTGTTAGAATCAGCAGTTGGTACAAGCAATTTGGTACAGAGGGGCAACTTTCAAGAATCAACAAAAGGAAAACTGGAAACTTCAGAACCTGCTGCCCACACATTTAAGTTGATCAACTAGTGGTAGGAGTTTTGGATGATACACTATTGCGAAGTCTATTCTTAGTCTTCTGATATTTGTGCTTTCTTAAGGCCCTAGATCTTGGAAGCCTGTGAATACATCAGAATCTGAGCTTTCATAGAAAAACAAACAAAAACAGTAAGTTTCTAGCCCTCATGGTTGCAGAGATAACTTCAAAAAGTGAACCCTAAAACTTTAAAAGTCAGATGGCAAATAAAAAGAACTCCATATTATTATTTTTTAAATTTTGTGATATTTAAGCCAATCTCATGATGTTCTGGGGACTGGCTCATGAATTTTGAATGCTTGGGATTGGCAATACTGTACTATGATGTTTCAGTTCCATGGAAGGACAAAGACCATGAATTCCGTGAGAAGTCAGATCAGAGCACACAGTGATCTGTGTTGCTAAGAAGCTGGGTGTTGTCAGTTGTGTGTGTATGCTCCCCATGTGTATGATGTCCCAGCTCTGCACACATAACTGAGACACCATTCCACGATTGAATAACTCGACACGACCACAGATCTGCTGAGCAATGAAGGCATCCAACCAGGTTTATTGTGCGCAAGCACGGTCCTAGTATCCCGTAGACTCTACAGATCACTAACACATGTATGCTTGTTACAATGGACCAGCACAGTAAATGACAGGACTTTCTGTTTCCCCCTACGCCAGACAAAGATGTTTCCTCTGAGACCCTCTTTTATACATTGATACAAACAAATTACGTATTACCCCTCTGATGTGTGTAGCTGGCACCTTCTAATGTGGTAAGGTACCACCCATTACCTTGTACTGGATGGTTCGATCAAAACATCTCTATTTATCATATTAACAAGACATTTCTATCCATTATAGTGTCATTTGAGAAGGTCAGTGAGCCCTCATTATCTCTGGGGTATTAGGATGTCCTGGTACCTTTCTGGAATGTGCTTATGCTTAGTACTTTTTGGAATGTGTGTTTGTTATACCAGCTCTGTTCTTGCCAATTACTGTGAGCCTGCTAGCACCCACAGCATGACTTCTGCTAACTTTGCTTTATAACAGACGTGACCATTCTTTTAGTTCAGGCCTCATATCTGACCTGTTATGCTAGGCCTCCTGACTGGCCCGTTATGCTAGGCCTCATGTTTCAGGCTCTTACTTTCTACTACACTGGGTACCCACATTTTGTAGCAGTTGGAACCATAATACATATCTATATGTATCTTTGAATATGTATTTTTACTCAAGTTTAGCTCTCTCCTTTCAGGAACCCCTATAACATGCTCTGGCTCCTCCCCTACACTAACCCCTAGCCCTATAGTTATTCTACCGTTGATATATTTAAAGTGGTTCTATTTTAACCCCTTCATCTAGTACTTCAGTATTGTCTCAGCCAATTGGAGTATATTTAGAAAAGTAAAGAGATAATAAATATATTTGATTAAGGATGGCTGGAAATTTTTAATAACATTTTTTGAACAATTTTAATGAAAAATGGTTGAAATGTACACAAAAATGATCATAAACATTTGGTCCTATTTTTTCCATTGAAATGCAAAATTCTGATAAAAATATAGCAGAAACATCAATATTTTAATGTTCATGAAATTTCAGTGAAAAAATGGGATGACATTTTAATGAAAAGGTTATGCCATTTTTCAACGAGCTTGATATATGATACACCAAGCTACACCTATGTGATCTACAATCATGGAGACATGGCGGATGTTCTGAGACAATTAATAAGTTCTTAACCCCGTCTTGGCGATGACACAGAGAGAGAGTTACCTTTGTTTTGATGATTTCCTAGAAATATCTATGCTCCAAATGCCAGAGTATTCCCACCATTTATGCCAGAAATCTCTTGTTGCAGCTTCTCAAACACTCATATGCACTGTCTGTGCCCTCATCATGGTCTTTTCCATTTCATTCACTGAACCGGATAGGGACAAAAGAGAGATTGTTAATTAACACTTACAAAAGACAACTGTAGTCTCAGATTTTCACTGATTTCATTGAGAGTTGGATCTGAGTATTATTCCTATACAGATTTTTAAAATTATATTTGGAACAAAAATAGGGACTTAAAACCGATACAATTATTGTCATATAAATATACAAATTCCAGGCAGATTATTTAGAAGTGTGGCTGGAGGTAAAGTGTTATATATTTAATGTGTACACAGGCAAATTACTACATGGTGGATGCTTCCTTTCATCACTGGCATTTACAGGAACCATATTATACCACTGTAAGCTCTTTGGAGCATAGACCATTTTTTGTTCTGTGTTTCCACAGTACCTAGCATAATGGGGCCCTATCCACAACTAGGACTCCTAGACACCACCGCAATATAAATAAATAAATAAATAAATAAATAAAAATTATACCAGTGGAAAGATTCCTATTGATAACAATCAGAACTGTTGCACTTAATTCACTAACACAGAAAGTACTGAAGTAGCAATCATTTGGCTAAGTAGAGTAATTGCAATTTTGATATCATCATGCAATGTACTCTTTCCCTTCATTGTATTTTACTAACGTGACAGGTTCCATGTTTACTGGAAAAATGTTAGTTCTGTAGGAACAAGTGGGAAAACTGATGAGAGCATCCTGTAATACATAGCAGACACAGTGGTGTTACTTAAAACATGACTTTTTAAGATGCTCACCAGTGCAAGTTCTAGGAGAGGATCTTTTTATTTAAGCAAAAGTAGTCAGATCATAGAAGGCAGGTTAGCTGTAGCTTCCAAACTTAATGGCAGTACCCTGGTACCTAACTTAGAGCTTTTATTAATGAGCTAAAAATTGATGGACCAAACCTGCTCCCATTTAAGTAACTGAAAAAACTCATGATGGGTTTCAAATGGGAACCAGATCAGGCTCTTAATTTGTAGTGCATGGAAAATGTAAATATGATTAAATCAAAGCTTCTGCCACCAAGTTCCAGTTTAAAAATATTTGTGCTCCAGGGGCAGCTCATAATTAGTGCACTGAAAATATACATCTAATATATAGGTCCTCAAAGCCACAATCCTAGTCCTATGAACCTGACATAACTCCTGGTATAACCCCTAGCAGGAGAGGTCTTCTTTGCAGTTACATATTCACTATCATTATCCATGAGTCAAACAGACAAGAGAGCCTCAAGAATTCAGTGCAGACAACGACTCAATTTCTCTCTAAAGTAATGGTGTGAGCAATCTCACACCATTACTCCCAACTCCAATGAGTTCATCGTGTCTGCATTGCTGCCTATTAACTACACACACAAAAAGAAGAACAAAGAATTTCCTCCTGCCCCCCACATCTCATTTGTATAATAGACTTGAGCATGATGGGAGTTTTCACATCATGGATGAGCAGCCTAACTGATAAAGAAAAAAAAGGTTGCCGGCAATGAGAGGCATGTATTGTATTGAAACAGCATACCAGACTAAGCCAGTTATACTGGAGGAAAGTAAAATCCTATTCCTGGTTTCCAGAGGTACTGTTACTATCAAGTGAATGGCACAAGATATCCAAATTATATATCTTTGCTGCTATAAGGTATCTATGTACATTGGATGGACATCTATGTAAGGAAGAATTAAAAAAAAGAACAACCTATTAACATGGAAGTTTCAACTGGTTCTTCTCTGCTTTAATAAAATGATGGCCTGTATAAACAGAACGAGGTATATTTGTAGCACATTCAGTTAAAAAAACAGTTTGCATATTAATATAAACTTCTTATTAACGTGCAAGTGTCGCATCAAATTCTTAGTTACAGACTTCAGAACTAAAAAGTGAATTTGTATATTCAGGCATCTGAATCATATACTCAGTGACTGAGAGTACATTTTCTCCCTTGATCACACTGGCTTTTTCTCAGAGATATCAGCAAGCCCTAGGAAGTCACACTAGATTGGTAAATGCATCTATTTATTTTCACCAGAAATATTTTTTCCCGTGACTTGGAAATTGAAGTGTGTTTTAGAAATTGACTTGAAACAGGAATACTCAGAGGTTTGTTACAGATAGGACAATATCATTCATTGCTTAAAAAACACTCATGGTAAATGTGAATTAAAAAAAAGAGAGATGAAAACTGTAGAAAACTGTTTTAGGTAACTGTCTCCTTTTCTGATCTACATACCTTCGGGGGCTTGTGTTTATAGAATTTCATTGTTGGCTGCCATTAAACTATATTATTGAAACATTTATGTATGGATAGTTATATTAAAATTCTTCTCTTTTTTATGTAAAATAATAAGAGAATCTCAGAAGTCAGAGGCCTTCCCAGATCAGTAGTCAGCTAAATTAACAAATGATATTGATTCCCAGGTGCAATGTTATTAAAATCATGGGTTCCTTTAAGAAAGCCAGCATGAAGACTACAGTTCGGTATCACTAGCTGCAGTGCCCACAACACAGCCAAAAGAAGGGGGGAAAATTCAACCCATAGTACTGCAGCTCTTACTTCTCTCGTTACTTCTCTCTTAATTCCAGGCGCTGATGTCACTGCCATCTGGCCCGTCTCATGACAAAGTCTCAACACTCAAAGAATGTGTAAATAAATAGATGATTAGTAAAATGCATTGACTGCACACGCTGCTGAGTGAGGAATTGTTGCCAGTACTAAAGCAGTTTGCTCACCTATAGATTCTAGTGTAACTTCTGCAATTTCTCTAGAAACTTGTGGGACCAGATCCTTCCTCCTGCCATGCTGGGGCAAAAGGGAGTGAGGTTGGGCAAGATGCAGGAAGCCAACCACCCCCATCCTACTAGTAAGACAAGATAGCTCTCTCGTGCTCAAACAGACTGAAAGAGGGGGCCCAGCTATGTTGTGGCCAAGTACAGGCCCAAGGAAGCATGGTGTGCTGGGGAAGGGGTACATTCGGCCCTGCAGTTTGCTAGCCCTTTCTTCCCAAATCCAGTTGGTATAATACTGCCTGTCTGGACAGATTTCTGAAGCAGAGGAGCTATGTGCTCCCCTTGCAATGTTAGTGATGTTTAACTGATCATAGATTTTATATATTTACATTATCAAAATATAGTATATTCACCTTGAATGATCCCCAAACACTTCACAAACTGCTGTCTATACATATAGCATCACTAACACGTGTCACTTCTGGGGTGAAGAGCAACAAGTAGGCTAACGGTGGAGAGTACCTTGTGCAAAAGCAGAGGAAAGGGCACAGGAGAAGGGATGTCATAGATCATTATTGCACATGCAGAGAAAAAGTTTCAGCTGAAGAGGATCTCTCACTGTAAACTGTGTGGGCCTAGATGTATTTATCCTTAAAATGATGAAGGACTAAGTTGGCCTTTGGGAATTCAGGAAGTGTAGGGTATTTCAAGCCTGATTCTTATATCCTCTGATCTCTGGAATAAAGTTGTGGACAAAACAAAGAGTTACTATAGAATCATAGAATCATAGAATTGGAAGGGACCTCAGGAGGTCATCTAGTCCAACCCCCTGCTCAAAGCAGGACTAACCTCAGCTAAATAATCCCAGCGAGGGTTTTGTCAAACCGCAGCTTAAAACCCTCTAAAGATGGAGATTCCACCACCTCCCTAGGTAACCCATTCCAGTGCTTCCCCACCCTCCTAGTTAAAAATCTTTTTCCTAATGTCCAACCTAGACCTCCCCCACTGCAACTTGAGACCATTACTCCTTGTTCTGTCATCTGCCACCACTAAGAACAGCCTAACTCCATCCTCCCTGGAACCCCCTTTCGGGTAGTTAAAGGCTGCTATCAAATCCCCCCTCATTCTTCTCTTCTGTAGACTGAAGAAGCCTAGTTCCTTCAGCCTCTCATCATAAGTCTTGTGCTCCAGCCCCCTAATCATTTTTGTTGCCCTCCACTGGACTCTCTCCAACGTCTCCACATCCTTTTTGTAGTGGGGGGCCCAAAACTGGACACAATACTCCAAATGCGGCCTCACTAATGCCGAATAGAGGGGAATAATCACTTCCCATGATCTGCTGGCAATGCTCCTGTTAATGCAGCCCAATATGCTATTAGCCTTCTTGGCAACCAGGGCACACTGCTGACTCATAACCAGCTTCTTATCCACTGTTACCCCTAGGTCCTTTTCTGAGAACTGCTGCCTAGCTCATCGGTCTGAAATCTGTAACTGTGCATGGGATTCTTCCGCCCTAAGTGCAGAACTCTACAGTTGTCATTGTTGAACCTTGAACACTTTCCCTAATATTCCTCTTGTTGGTAACATACCTGTAGAAACCCTTCTTGTTCCCCTTCACATCCCTTGCTAGCTGCAACTCCAATTGTTCTTTGGCCTTCCTGATTTCATTCCTGCATGTTCGAGCAGCATTTTTATACTCCTTCCTAGTCATCTGACCAAGCTTCCACTTCTTATAAGCTTCCTTTTTGTATTAAGACTTCTTTGTTAAGTCAAACTGGACACCTACCATATTTGCTATTCTTTCTGCACAGCAGGATGGTTTGTTCCTGTGCCCTCAATAAGGTTTCTTTAAAATACAGACAGCTCTCTTGAATTCCTTTCCCCCTCATATTAGCCTCCCAGGGGATCCTGCCCATCAGCTCCCTGAGGGAGTCAAAGTCTGCTTTTCTGAAATCCATGGTCCATATCCTGCTGTTTTCCTTTCTTCCTTTTGTCAGGATCCTGAACTCGACCACCTCATGGTCACTGCTGCCTAGGTTGCCACCCACTTCTGCTTCCCCTACCACATCCTCCCTGTTTGTGAGCAGCAGGTCAAGAGAAGCACGGCCCCTAGTTGGTTGCTCCAGCACTTGCACCGGGAAGTCGTCTGCAACACTATCCAAAAACTTCCTGGATTGTCTGTGCACTGCTGTATTGCTCTCCCAGCAGATGTCAGGATGATTGAAGTCCCCCATGAGAATCAGGTCCTGTGAACTGGAAACTTTCCCTAGTTGACTGAAGAAAGCCTCATCTACCTCATTCTCCTGGTCTGGTGGTCTGTAACACCCACCATGATATCACCCTTATTGTTCTTGCTTCTAAGCTTAACCCAGAGACTCTCAACTGGTTTATCTCCAGTTTCATACTGGAGCTCAGAGCAATCAGAGCTCTCTTACATACAGTGCAACTCCTCCACCCTTTCGCCCCTGCCTGTCCTTCCTGAACAGTTTATATCCATTCATGACAGTGCTCCAGTTGTGTGAATTATTCCACCAAGTCTCAGTTATTCCAATCATATCATAGTTTCTTGACTGTGCCAGGACTTCCAATTCCTCCTGCTTGTTTCCCAGGCTTCTTGCATTTGTGTATAGGCACTTGAGATAACTAGCTGATTGCCCTACTTTCTCAGTATGAATCAGGAGGCCTCCCCTGCTGCATCTTCCTCCTTCTGCTTCCTTGTGGTGTCCCACTTCCCCACTTACCTTCAGGCTTAGGTCTCCGTCCTCCATCAAATCTAGTTTAAAGCCCTCCTCACTAGGTTAGCCAGCCTGTCCGCAAAGACACTCTTCCCTTTCTTCGTTAGGTGAATCTCGTCTCTTCCTAGTAATCCTTCTTCCTGGAACAACATCCTATGATCAAAGAATCTAAAGTCCTCTCTCCGACACCACCTGCGTAACCATGCATTTACTTCCGCAATGCGATGGTCCCTACCTTGGCCTTTTCCTTCAACAGGGAGGATGGATGAAAACACCACTTGCACTTCAAACTCCTTTATCCTTCTTCCCAGAGCCACATAGTCTGCAGTGATCCGCTCAAGATCGTTCTTGGCAGTGCCATTGGTGCCCATGTGGAGAAGTAGGAAGGGGTAGCGGTCTGAGGACTTGATGAGTCTTGGCAGTCTCTCCATCACATCTTGAATCCTAGCTCCAGGCAAGCAGCACACTTCTCTAGTTTCCAGTCTGGATGGCAAATGGATAACTCCGTCCCCCTTAGGAAGGAGTCCTCGACCACCATCACCTTTCTCTTCCTCTTGGGAGTGGTGGTCGTGGAACCCCCATCCCTAGGACAATGCATCCCTTGCCTTCTGATCAACAGGGTCTCCTTCTGATCTATTCCCTCCAATGAGTCTTCCAAATCATTCTCCACTGTAGTACCTGTGCAGAAAGCCTGAAAACAATTCCTTACCTCTATCTGCATAGTGGGCATGTAGGTTCTCTTTTTTCAGGAGGTCACATGCTGCCAATTTTCTTCCCCATTCTTCAGTTTACCCTGCACTGCCTTCTCTGAATTTTCCTCACACTGTGCCTGCAGTAGCAAATCATGTCTTCGATCGAGAAAGACTTCATTTTCTTTAATGCAAAGCAGGGTTGATACTTGGGTCTCTAGTCCTTTAACCTTCTCTTCCAATATGGAAACCAGCCTGCACTTTGTACAGATGAAGTCGGCTCTATCCTGTGGGAGGAAGACAAACATAGCACATCCAGTGCAGGTGACAACAGCAGATCGTTCACTTTCCATATCTTTCCTCTGAGAGCCTCTTCTGATGCTGTATTTACTGCTCAGCAAAGTCTGAAAGGCAAAAACCCACGGTGGGATCTCCCCCCATGTGAACTCCCAGGCAAACTCTTTCTGTTTGCCTCTCCTCTGTTCGCAGCTCACTTGGTTCACAACTGGCTGCTTCTTGTAAGGCTGCTGATTCGAAGCAGTTGCCCCGCCTCAGTGCCTCCCTCCCTTGATTATACAGTAATCAAAAACAATCAGCCCCCCTGACTGCTGAGTGACTGAATATTGCTGACCAGGCAGTTGTGCAGAAAAGTGTCTTGATGCTGTGGAACTAACAGTTCTTAGATTGTTCCACTTACGAGCAGGTCCAGTTTATGGTTTTGCAGAAACTTTATTGATTCATATTTTCCCCTTCTGTAACAAGGGCCCCAGTTACATCTGTCTTCAGATACATGCACAAAACTACCATTGACATCACTGGGAGTTATACATAAATATCTGAGACCAGGATTTAGTTTTAAGTGTTTAGGGCACATTTTTGTGTTTTATACATGGTCTTACTTACAGTTGACCTTGGATACAGTCACTCATCTCTACATCATAGTCCTACTGTATAATCAAGAACTAGAACTATTCATGAGACACCATCTAGTACAAAAAAAGGTATCTTCAGGGCACCATGCAAATGTACAGAACCGATATAATATTCATGCATCCGCGTTCCATTATTAATATTTTTCTTAGCATGTTTAGTGAGTTTCTTTATCATGGAATTTATTCATGGAAATATCAAAGAAGAGGGAAACAATGAGATTGGTAGGAGACGGGGGGAAGAGGAAGAAAGAGAGGAAATATACAAGTGTGGGTGGCAGATTTAACATCAAGGCAGCTGTACAAATGATCAAGGGACACTAGAATAGAACACCAAATATGTATCTTCTCTTAGCTGTACTAAAGAAAGGTTGATTTGAATGTGAATATATCATACAGCACCATAAAAATGATACTGTTTTCACTTTCAACACAGTGGTACAGTTCCATGGTACAATGTTAAAAACTGATTTAGATTAGATGCTTCTTTGGTCTTGATAAAAATTAAAGGCTCTATCATACCTTCAAGGCACTAGCCCATAATATCTGCTAGAACATCCCAGTGGACTGTGGAAATGTGGCCACTGCGAAAGGGGAATGTGGCAGTATAAACTCCCCTCGGCAGCTGGCCAGCCGCACTGGCTGCTACAAAAGATGAGGCAAGGACCTGTCCTCTGCATCCTTCCTGTCCCTTATGGAGATGGTTAGCGATGCTTGATCCACACAATCCTTGCATCCAGATAGGTGCAAGAACTATCAGTCTAAGTTGCCCCTCTGTATGGGGAAAAAATAAATGAGAAGGCTCCTTTTAGCCTTCTGTTCTTATGCAACTGCACAGTGACTACTTACTGTCAGTAAGCATTGAGGAGCTAACTTTAAACAAAAGGCTTGCTCCAACAAGATACTGCCATCTTCCACTCAAAGAAACTAAACAGAACCTCAATGGGCCACCATGGGGCAAACTAATTTACTCCCTACCTTTAGTGGAGTTTGTAGGAGAGTAAAGAGTTAAAAGCTGAACAAGTGGTCAGGCCTAAGTTACAGGGAACGGGGTCAAGGTAAGGGCAAACCTTGTTTCTGTTAGTTGGTGTGAATTTTAGTTAGAGTCTGTTCTCTCTCTTCTTCTCCTCCCTTCCTGGCCATCTGCTCAGGGGATGAGTCTATCGCCATTTCTGTGCAAAGCCTTTTGGTGGGAAGAAAGCATTATCTTCCTTCTCCCCCTGGCATGCCTTTACTTCAAAGAATGTTAGTGTAAAATGTATAGGATTTAGGGTGATGTGCCTGACCTCTGTATGGTAATCCTGTAAACAACAAACAGGGGTGGGTATAATTATATTCATTATGTAGTTGTTAATATGCATTTTATAGGTGTCAATATAACCAAATATGGGTCTATGGGGAGTTGCTGAAAATGTATACATTTACATATTGTTTGGATAAAAGAATTGTAAAGTAACTCCCTCGTTGCTCACTTGCGGTGTCGAGGTGAAACGAACAGGCAATAAAGAGTTCCGTCTCCCCAATCCACGCCCAGGACAACCTGTTTGATTATTTCTAACAGTGTTATCTGAAAGATTAGTTAAGCCCATTATGTCAGATGCACATGTTGAATTAACCTGTGCTTAAAAATAATAAAAACATGACACAGCTTGACCACATTATTTGCACACTCCAGTTTGAAGCTAGTGACTCAGGAGGACAATTGTGTGAATAATGGATTTTTTGGTTTGCTGCCAATTCTGAAAAATATAAAAATGTTTTGGGTCAAACCCAAAATAATTTTTTTGACATTTTCAGCAAATTGAAAAGTTGAAAAAGTTGAACAAAACGCTTTGTTCAACAGAAAATGATACCA
The DNA here is from genome assembly GCF_026122565.2 of Emydura macquarii macquarii. Classification (NCBI taxonomy): domain Eukaryota; kingdom Metazoa; phylum Chordata; order Testudines; family Chelidae; genus Emydura; species Emydura macquarii. Next base: position 1,155,328 of record NW_027130506.1, read on the forward strand.
CTTGAGCATTTAACTAATTTTTAAAGTAAAATTGAAGGAAATTTTGAAATAAAAAGTCACTTTGAATTGGAAAATCAAGATGTTTCATTCTGAAAATGTCAGAATGAAACATTTAATTATGTGGGATTTGTAAGGGTTATTTTTCATCAAAACAATTCAGTGAAATCAACATACATTCACAAAATATTTTGGTGTCACTGAATCTGCCTTTGTCTCCAAACAATATTTTGGTTCAAAATTTCCCCCCATCTACCCAGGAACATATTCCTATCATGAATGCACTATATATTTTATACTTTCTGGAATAAATGAAGAACATGCAGCTCCTCAGATTCACAGTCAGTAGGGAGATGGCTGTCTACATGTGACTTTACACATAAATAAATATATGAGAGAATGAATGGAAACTACTTATAAAAATGAGAGAGGACATGTAGCATTTGTGTTGTGTTACATGCCTCTCAGTTAAACTAAAAGTATCTTACCCTCTGATTTTTTTCAATGGAGGCAAGTCACAGCTTGAAACAAACCAGCAACTTGTGATATATACTTTGCTGCACTGAGGCTAACTGCAAAACTCTATAATATTGCTAGGCTATCTGTAATGTGGTTATTGCATCAGTGAAGAAAAGGATATGAGAAATCAGGACATATAGAATAGAAATTGTATTGAATTTCCTACTCATACTATCCTGGTTGGAGGTGACTATGTCAGCTGAATCATATATTATTATTTGTTGCCAGTAACACCCACAATGCCCTATGGAGAAATGGAGAGCAAGTGAAAGGACTACAGTGAAAAAAGTAAAGTGAGCAGGTGGTGACTAGCTACTTCTAATGACAGAAATGTATCAGATTAATAGATTATAAAACCAAAAGGGACCACTGCAGCCCTCTGGTCTAACCTCCTGATTAATACAGACCACAGAATGGCTCCAAGTGGTTCCTGTGTCAAACCCATAACTTCTGCTTGAATTAGAGCATCTCCTTTAAAAAAAGCAACCAAACTTCCAGCCATTTGATCTTATTATACTTTTGAGTGCTAAAGAGCCCTCTAGTATCAGAAATCTCTTCTCTACATAAGTAATTATATACCATGATCAAGTCACCTCTTAACCTATATAGATTGAGCTTCCTTAGTCTTTCAGGCCCAGATTCTCAAAGGTATTTAAGCATCATTAAATTATTAAAAACAGTGGGAGTTAAGTGCTTAAATACATTTGAGAATCTGGGCCTCACTTCTTTAGTCTCTCATTGTCATAATAATTTTTTCACTTCTGAAAAAGACTATTCCCAAAAGCCCTATAGTGTTGGCATTGTCAGCCAGCTGCACATATCATGGCAGATGAGGGTCTTCAGAGAAAGAGTGAATGAGGAGAGAGCCATATGGACTATTTCAGGAAGGACGTTGTATGTGTAGGTGTTGCATGGAAGAATGCTTGGCAATATTTGTGAGAGAAGTAGACAAACAGCATGTCAAAACCGAAATCCCTGGTGATGCAGGTAGGGGACACGTGAAAAGAGACTAGGATGAATAAGTAGACATTAGAAAAATTGTGCAGGGTCGTGCCAATTACTGGTACTAGACTAGTTTATGGCATGTCTAGTAAAGAAACTTCTAAGAAGTCATTCTGGATAGGCAAATTAGATGCATACATAGAACAGGAAAGAAATACCTAAGTAGAAACAAATATATGGCCAAAACTATTGGTTAAATATTTTCCAGTTGCCAGGAGCACTAATATCAAAGACTCTGCCCACAATCACATCTGTTAAAAGAATGCATGCTTTGTGCTGGTATTAGAGCACACAAAGGTATATATACAGCCTTTCAGATTTGCTTTTTTTAAAATGCAGACAGAATTGATTCCTAATACTCAAATTCTTTGCAGACTAAACCCCCGGGGGAATCAGTGGATTGCACTGAGTGGGAAAGTCAGCACGGTCTCATGTCTTTAATATTTGGAGGAGTGAGAAAGCACACCCTGATGATTATCACAGTACCACCCAGCATGTTGCAAAAGGCTGGATGGTTCTGTTATGCTAAAGATTCAGGAACAGCAATTAATAAAACCAGAAGTGTTTACATATAACGTATAAATACATGTTATAAGCACACAAAGATATTATGCAGCATTTATTTTTCAATAAATAAGACTTTTCTTTGTTTGTCTTATATAAGTCAATTAAAATACACTCTTCCTACTAGAATGATATAATATAAATTCACTGTTAATTCATTCTCATCCTCCCTCCTCATAACACTTGCACAACTGAATTCACTCCAGGCTGTTCAGCCTTGCATGCACATCTTGAATTTCATTACAGTTTTCTGTACAGAGATCATCTGAGCTGCAATAGGAGATATTTAATAAAAAGTTCAGTACATTCAAGTTTCCAGGAGTTGAGCCACTGAAAACTCATCTTACAATTATGTCATCAGAGATGTCTGATAGAACATTTGTTTAATCTTCACATTCTTATCAAAATCAGAGGTACAGACAAGTAAGCCTGGTTTCAGTTGTGACCTGTTAAAAGGATAATGGAATGATTTATGATCTGAAAATCTTTGCACATGAAACAGAATCTTCAGTTCTCAACAATGCCAGGTGGAAACCCAATCTTCAATGGTGTCACCAATATTATTCTCTCTTCTTTTAACCAGGACGCCACAAATTGACAAGATAAAAAAGCAAAGTCAATAGTTCCCATGGGAGGTGCTCAGCACCATTTAGCAGTGGCTCTGTGGGCAGCCGGTATAAGAGACTTAGCCTCCCCCAAACAGCTGCCACTGGAAGCTCTATCTCTGCCTCTCTGACCATGCACCACCTCTGCTCTGTCCCAGGCCCTGCTTCTGCTCGACGCCCTCCCACAAGGCATGGCTTCTGGTTACAACTGCTCAGCCTCCCCATGCTACCCTGCCCTCTAATCTTCCCTGCCACTACAGAGACCTGAATCAGCCAATCAGCGAGGCCAGAAACCATAGCCACTGCAACCCTGCTGACCAATCCACACTGGCTTTGCTGGTGATCCTTTCCTCCCATTGTTCCATTCCAATCCAGTGACACTGTCCAATCTCAGGCCATGATCGATTGGGCCTTTCTCGTGGGGCAAGAGGGAGCAAGAGCATCCGATCACTGCCAGGCTTTTGCTTTCATCCCCCAATGAAGAGCAATTTGCCCACTTCTGTGCAATCCCCATTCCACAGGAGCCGAGCAGGGCCAAACCTGTGTGCTGAGGCCTCCTTTTTGCTTCCCCTCACCTGATAGTGTGGAGTAGCTGGTAGTTGCCTGGGGCTTTGTCCCAGCCCGTCTCCCCCACCCCCTGCCGCTGTTTGTATCTGCACCCAAGTCCCCTCCTACCCCTCTCAGAGCTTCTCCATTAGCCACCTGGGTCTGCAGTGCCTCCAGCAGCCCTGCCATCCCCCCACGGGGGCTCGGGCTCTGCCAGGGGAGGAGGGAGATTGGTGCTGCTTCTGTGGCCCGGCCTGTCTCCTCCCCTGAACACCATAGGTGTGAGCACTGTGTGGGGAGGGAGCTCAGGGCAGAGGGCAATGAGGCATGAGTGGTGGGTGAGGGAAGGCGTGGCAGAGCCTGGGGGAGGAGACTGAGATGGAACGGGGCCTGGCAGAATGTGGATAGAGCATGGGTGGGGCCTCTGTGGCAGGGATGGAGTGGAGGGAAAGGCCACAGGCTGAGCGCCAATGTCCCCACACCCAGCCTCACCAAAGGCGGGAGTCATGTGCTACCCATGTGTGGCTCCTATGTTTTTACTTTTCCCTTAATGCAGTAGAAGACCCTTTCTCCTGTTAATTTAACACCAGTAAATTTCAGTGGATTTTTGCCTGAAATGTCTGCCTTATAGTGTAAAGATATAGTGCAAAGCGAGTTTAAATACCATGGTATGATCATATTTTTATGAGATGTCTTAATGACCATTCTCACAGCATCAGATACGTCACTACATTTTCAACACCCCAATTATCTTACACATTAAACAAAAATAACAGGAAGCAAAGTATAATATACAGTATTACAATATATTTCCATTATTAAATGCTGTTTTCAGGTAACTTTGGGTATGAACTACAGTGCCTGATGTAATATAAATGGATAAACTAGAGGGCAGACTTTGCATGAACTCCAGAACCAAAATTCTGTCTATTTTATTAAGGTTTTCCTTGTGCCCCATAATACACTTTTATTGCATTAGCCGAAAAGGACTGGAGCTATCCAATGGCCAAAATTATTCTAATTTCAAAGACTGTTAGCCTTGTGGCTGAAGCATCAACAGTGTACATCACAGAGAAATTTCATATCCTTTTAAGGATAAACTTTTATTAAAATTTCCATTCATCTTTTCCATCAATATAACTGTAACCTTGACAAGTCAAACCACATTTATGGCTAAAGCAAATAAAATAGTAGTTATATTTGATTCAAAGCACTGTGTACTTTTAAAAAAGACAAATTACATTTTGGCCATAGGAAGACAAATATTAAAATAAAAAATAACAATAAACATTCTATTGTGTTTAGGGCTGGAATCTTAGGTGCACCCAAGGATCATAGGGTGCAGCTGAGAAGGGGTAATAAAGGAGTCCTTTGTCTCTCCCCACCACTAATCCCAAGGATGGTTCTGCACCAGTCCAGTTCCTGGCACTAGAGAAGCCTAAAGGCTGCTTTGAACTACACCAGCTGCCAGCAGTGCCCTGGCATCCTGGGATTGCCATGCTCCTTTGATCTAACTCATGGCTCCTGTGTCAGTGGCTGGGATCAGGATCATGCAGAAGTCAGTGTGGTGGTTCTAGCAGGGGGTTTTTCAGCAAAGAGTGAAACTTTCACTCGTTAGTTAAACAATCTTTAAGGCAGTTTTGTGCCGAGATGCTAGTGCAAATCTGCCTTAACAGAACCAAGTACTGTGCCTTTAGAGTCCAGAGTTGAATCAAACAAATAACAGTGGCTTTTACTAAGGGTATGTCTTCACTGATATGGTGGTAGGGATCGATGCAGCAAGATTGATTGAGTGGGTCACGGAGACCCATTTAATCGATCCTGGAAGTGCTCTCTGGTCAACATGATTAAACCACCTCCCTGAAAGGAGTAAGGCTGTGTCGACCAGAAGGCATTTCTGGTCGATGCAGCGCAGTAAAAATGCCGTGGTACGGCAATGTAAGTAAGTCAACGGGAGATGTGCAAGCTACATTACGTAGATTGCATATCTCCCGTCGACTGCCGATGGCAGTGTAGACCAGCCTTTGAATAAGAGATTAATTCCAATAAATTAAATTGACCCTTTAATTGCTAGTGTTGTCAATATTGATGTCATACTAAAGTATGATTCCAAAGAGCTATACTATCAGATATTATGTTGCAAACACTACTTCAATAGAGCAAACTCTTACTGGCTGATAATACCTTGAGGGCCAGCCCCATTGCAAGTTGGTTGCGGAAGGAATTGCTATATGCAAAAGGAGCCACATAGATCTCAAAACGACATTAGAAAACAGTTAGGAACAGGCATTTTGGAGTTGGAACTCTCTCTGTTATATGTTTATGCAGTACTGGAATACAAATGACGAATAATAATTTCTATGGTCAAACTAAACTTGACCTGCCTGCCTGAGTCCATTTATTATATTTTTGTTATTATTTATATTCCAATAACACTTATTAGCACCAGTCATGGACCTGGTTTAAATGCCCAGCTCTTTTCTAGAGGTCACATCTTTCTGTGATTAAATTGCTTATTTCCAGCTATTTTTCTATGTCTGATATGTTTTGGATCAGAGGATAATTTACCAAAGTATAATATAGCGATTTCTTACTAAAGGAGTACCCAGTCCTCTGGATTTACAAACGACCCGAACATTACTTTAATATACATGGCCGATTAGCTTATATCTCCTTCCATAGACACCCTGCATGATATGGAATGTGGCATAACCTGAACATACTGCATTGCATCCTAAAATTAAATACTGTAATTGCAGGTAGAAAAGGGTAATTATCTTTGGATTGTGAATATTTTGACGCCACTTGCAATAAACAAGAATGTTACTGCTGATCTTGCATACTGTATCTATTGTTAGAAAGCCATTTTATATCTAGCCACTGGAAACATAAAAAAAACAACAACCCAGGCCATTAAAAAAAAAAATTAAACGATGCCAAGCATAGGGCCCAATTCTGGCCATTGACTTGAATGGAAGCAACATTGGGGTCTGTGGTTTTTAACCTAATGGAACTCAGCCCCAGTAACATACTGTATTACTGATCATTCCTTAGTCTGCTTATGTTTTCTCCTCCTTTGATTTCTTTCTGACTTTGTTTGGTTCAAATCCTTTTAAAACCATGGTAACTCTCCTGGCAGCCTTCACATCTTTCTTTTCTTTCCTATTTGTATTTAATGCTATTTCACAGAGAGGGCAAAAGATGGGAGAATGAGAAAGAGGGCAGTGGATCTTTCTTTTCTGCCTGTAGGTTATCTTAACTTTGCTGTGGACCATTCATTACTGCCCCATCAGAATCTTATAACCCACTAGACAGCTGTCAGAACATCAATATAATATCCTTATGTTTTCCTCCCACTAATTTACAAAGATCTGACTTGCAAACACCTAATCAGAAACTTGGTTTACTTTTTCTGACACTTGCCATTGTGAGAGCACACTGAATTCTGATATTCCATACTATCTAGAAGCATACTATCTAGAAGCATTGCCATGGTATCTGGGCTCTCAGAAGGTATGAAACTACTATTTTGCCCTTCCTGAATTATTACTTATGAAAACAGATAACTTCACAAAAATTTAAGAGAACCTGAGAATTTGATCCAAGGCAGAATTTCCCCATATGTACCCAAAGAACAGAGATTTTTGTCATGAGTAAAACGCCATATATTTTGTCAGACAGTACAATTTTTCTGTTGCAAAAATGATAGAATGTAGTCATGGAGGAAAGCCTATTTTCTTTCTTTCTTTCTTTCTTTCTAGATGGCAATGAGGATTCCCCTCCTATCCTCCACAACTTTGTCATGCTGTGTAGCAGTTACTGTGTCCTACAAATTTGACACAAATAAATCTTTTCCCATAAACAATCTAGCACTTAGTAATTGTTTTTAATAAGATAAGCAAGTGGCCAGGGATAGCATTTTGGCTGATTTTTAATGTTTTGTTGTGAATTTTAAAGCAAAAAGTGCACATTTGTCATTTTATAACACTATAAAAAACTTTTCTTTGTACTTCAGTAACACTTGGAAGTCCCAATCAAAACTGAGTCCCATTGTGCTAGGTGCTGTACAAACACATAGAGAGACATAAACCCTAACCCAAAGAGTTTACTATTCAAATACAGGATGGGAGTAAGGAAGTACCATTATTCCCATTTTGGAGGTTGGGAATTCAGGCACAGAAAGATTAAGAACCATATCCTCAAAGATTTGTAAGTACCCAACTCCTATTGAAATTGAAGTCCAAAGTCACATAGGAAGCCTTTGGCAGAGCAGAGAATAAAACCAATGTAGTATCTTACTCACTAGACCATCCATACTTAAAAGCTGGGTTAAATTATCTTTAAGGTTTCTTCAAATATTCATTGTGCATCATACTGTGTCTTGAATCATGAATGCACAAGCACTGAAGAATGTAAATGATTTCACAAGTGGTGAGAGCCTACTTACTGGAGACCAGAATTAACCCTAAGAATCAAACTAAAATCAGAACATTCAGAGTAAAGGATGAGACTGCTTTTAACCCAACCTATTATTACACAGTGCTGCAGAAGTCTTCAATATACTGAATGATTTTCATAATGCTGTGACAGCTAGCTGCACTGGGCTCATTAAGCACAACCTTAGCTCTAAATTTGCTGTCTTTCGTTCGCTCAAGTCAGACTTTTAATACTGTAGAATAGTTTTTGGGGTGTGACTTTTGTGGAATAGGAAAGGATAAGTGGTGCAGCTCTTTCGTCCACCAGTCTATCACCTCTAGAGATCTGGGCTTTGTTGAACTTTTCACTTAGTGTTTCACTCAGTGTTTATCTGGAGTAATTCCAGTGAAGTCAATGAAGTCACCCAGGAGTACAACCAGTGTATGTAAAAGCAGAATTGGGCCCCTGGATTTCAATCCTGGCTCAACTTGCATGCCACGTAGTGTGACTAAGGCTTGTGTCTTTGGGTCCTGTGTGTGATTAGTGACATATTTGACACTCCTGTGAGTTATATTTTGAAATTAAGGAAAAGCTATTCTTTGTTTACCCATTATAATACAGACAGTTTGCCATGTACAAGTGCACGTGGTCTGTACAGAACAATGAACAGATGTAACCAGCAAACCCTGTGGGCCTGATCTCACTCCCATTTGTTTCAGTGGGAGTAGGATTGGGCCTTATACAATGAAAAGTCTCATACAATTTTATAAGCAGTCACTGCACACACGTAATGATCTTAGGCTTTGGGAGCTTTGTGTCAATGCTTTTTATGATTAGCACTTAAATTAATTTGCTTTAGAAAAGCTACTCTACCTGTTTGATAAACTATACAGTACCTAGCAACTCAGGCTAATTGCTGCAATGAATTTTTCTTTATGCTTGCTCTAGTAAAAATCTCTCTTGTTTAAGCACAACAGGTTTGGATGTAATTAAATATGTTGCTCACTGAAGCATCTGTTTTAAAAATTAATGAATGGCAGCTCCTGTGAGACTTCTGTATGTAAGGGTTTTCACTCCAGAACACAACCCTTGAAGTGTATTTGGGAAGTTACAAAGAATTAGTTACTCTTTGTTTTGGAAGCATTTTTAAACATAACTAGATATCTCTTCCCTGAAATTTGTATGATAGATTAGAGTCCTTTATGGAACAGAGACCAATTTAAACTATCTAGATGCCAAATTTTGCTGAGACTGGCACTGGTGTAAATCTGGAGTCACTCCATAAAAATCTATGGGATAGATTCTGATCTCATTTACACCAAAGTAAATCTAGTTTGTATTCTTCCCAGCATATGTATGTCCCTCCCAACCATAGACATATCCAGTGCAGGATAGTCTTCCTGCACACGATTTTCCTCACTTACATTAATGAAAATCAGGAGTAACTGCACTGATGTCAATGGGGTTACATAAATATAAAATGTATACATCAGGCAGGCTGATTCCCCTATTACACTGATTTTATTACACCAGCATAATATAATGGAACTGTCATCTATTATTATTAGTGAGGGAACTGCATTCAATCGTCACATTCTGTACCCAATCTCTGAAAAAACAGAGAACTGTTCATCACCAGGGCTGTTAATTTGGCTTTTTTCATGAACACTACATTCACTACAACATAAGGTAAAAAGTACAAAAGTAACTAAGGAGAATGTATTAAGCCTCACAGATTAAAGCTGGTAACATTTATTGAGTAATAAGATCTATAATTAGACTTAGCCATGCCATCACCCTCTAAACATCTGGATTTCCCAGGATGCCCAGTCCTCCATGTTTTTACCTGTAAAGCTCTTCAGGATGCGAACTCTCTATATTTGGGTGCTCTGTGTAGCACTTCTGACTCCATTCTGATATTAGGAAGGGAAAAGATGTGGAAGGTGTTCAAAGTCTGCTTTATGAAATGTTGACACTACCTCAAAAAGTGCAGGATTTAAAACTATAAATGCAATGCTTTTGACTTGGTTAAGAGACGCTAAACACATTTTAATGGGCAGCCTATAGCTCAGGCAAAAGAGAAACACACTCTTCTCTACCCTCTGAGTAACCATAGCCTGACCTTGGACACTAGAATATCTCAACGTCTGAGCAATAGAGTTTATCAGTAAAGGAGCTTCCCCAGGATGACTCCTTTCATAGTCAGAGTGGAATCTAGGCTTCTCAGAAGTTCTTAAATGAGAGGGCAGCAAATGACTTCACTACCCTTAAGGGACCAGGCCTAAAATAGGCAGGTCAGAGCTTTCCTCCAAAAGAAAGCTGCTTTCAGATGAATACCAGCCTAGGGAAATCTCTCCAAACCTATTCATAAACTGCTAAACCACACTGACTCCATCACAAGCACATCATCCATACTCAACAAATAATAATAATAATTCAAGTGTGTAAAGCACATTAAAAGTACAGTTAAACAATATGCAGAAGTACTACAGTGCTTTATGACTTGCTCTGCATGTATATTTTGTTGTTACATATCCTAGGCCTAGCCATTCTAATTAGCATACTGAGGTAAATTCTGAACAGATATGCATGTTATTTAACTATGGCTTACACTAGGAGTGCAAAAGTAAATCCCAAGCAGTGTTTTGAAAATTCAGGGGATGTCATTATCATGTTAATACCTACCTCTTATATAGCTCTCTTTGCCAGTATATTTCAAAGAATTTTACAAAGGAGGTAAGTTTCACTATCCCCATTTTACAGGGGGGAAACTGAGGCATAGAAATGCAAGATCACCCAGCAGGTTAGGGTTGAGATGGAAATAGAAGCCAGGTCTCCTGAGTACCTGTCCAGTTCTCCATTTGCTGACCAGCTACATTCTGAATATTCAGCTGACTTTATCCAAGCCTAATATGAACATACTCTCATCAATGTAAATGGAATATTTAGCACATTTATTTCCAAGGTGTTAGCCTGAACCAAAGGAAACTTCTTTTACTTGGACTCCATCTCAGAAAAAAATATCACATTCAAAACTAAGCTCTCTGTCATTAAACTAATCTTTCAGATAGCTACACAGGATTCTCAAAGGTAAGACCAAATGGATGATTTTTTAATTCAGAATGTTAGAAGTAAAATCACCCCTCCTCCCCCAAAAGGAACCCAAGCTTAAAGTCATTTTAAATCTGTAAATCTGTAAAGCACAGAAATTCAGTTGGGAAAGAAAATCCTGGACTCTATATTTGGACTTTTTCATTCTGATGAGAAAGAAAAAAAAGAAAAATATATTATTTATTTTTAAAAAATACTAATACTCAGAGTTAAGGCAAGAGCTTCAGACTCAAGATCAGACTCTCAAGGGAATGTTGGCTTGTAACGGGGGCATGATGGATGGCAAATACCCTTGAGATGGCTTCCCATCTAAAATGCCTCTCCTCCCCCATTCACAATCATGACCCCTGGGACTATTGGAGTGGTTGCCAATGAGCAAGGGATGATGGCTGTGCTGTGCTACTAATGGGATAGAAAAGAATCATAGGCTATGCAGGCAATACTCTTGGTTCCTCAGAGAAGTACCCCACCAGCACGAAAGAGTTACTTGGAAACATGAGGCACTTCAGGCGTTACCTTCTGGGAAAGAAGTCAGCACACTTTTGACATTTGGAAGATCGGTTAGCCCAGTGGCTCAAGAGGCTGTCACAATTTTCTCCACGCACAGAGGTGTAGAAGTTGCAATGGGAAGTGTGTAGTTTTTACTCAGGATTGGCCCAGGAGACATGATTTAGCTCATATAACATTTTTGGTTAAATGGATGAAACTTCTGAGCCACAACCTTCCTAAATGTCAATTAGGAAGCTAAACAAAGATGGTCTTATATCTATGCTACTTACTATATGTGGCTTTGCTGAACCCAGCACAGGCAGGGCCCTACGCTCCTGGCACCAAACCACCAGCCACAGTGTTACTACACTGTTGGCTGGACACTGAGGCAGCCACAAAAATCCTCCGGGCCAGCCTTGAAGCTAGTACTTGAAACTGATGACTCTTGACCATTGTATTTTTAAATCCTGTTTTAGCTTCTAAAGTCAGATTAAGAGGTCACCCCAGCAGAGGAAAATATAAGACCTGATAGTTGTTCTGAGCTTTTTACTGAGAGGGAAGGGTTTACTGGGGGTGTCTGATGTATATAGAGTTTCCTCAGTCTTTAACTGAAGAACAGGAACATTCAATATTTAACAGAGCCCATCCTTTCTCCCAATTGTTTATTCAAGCATTTGAATTACATATGAACTAATGAACAGCAAAATCAGCATTTTACACCAACTGCAGAAGTATTGCTTCCCCTTGCTAGTCATAAGGTTTCACTACACTTCATGATCTTGCCTTTTGCCCAGATGTCCATAGTTAGTTTAAGAAAAAATAAGATAAGGCTTTTTAAAAATACATCACTTTTCAAGTCTTTAAACAAAACAAAAAAGGGCATAAAACAGCCACTTTTTATTTCTTTTGCAGGTCACCTTTAAATTTGACATATTTAAAATAAACACAGGGCATATTATTTTTAGTTGCTGAAACATGCACCGGGGTACAAACTGTTTGGAATCTATTTTGGTTCAGGCCCATGTCTTCATAAGAGATTTCTGAGTCATTTTCAGTGGAAATAAAAACACTTATCCTGTCACAGGGATTACATTTTTAAGGGGAAAGTTGAATTGCCAGGACTGATCTAATTCTGATCAAAACAAATATTGGTGTGAATTTATAGACCCAAACCACAGCACAATCTGACAGTAGTAGTTTTATAATTCAGAGGAGATCCAGCCCAGTTACTGAATAAATATGAAGTCTGATTTACTTTACAGGTCAGGGCTAAGGTATGTTGGCAAATCAGTGCAGTGATGCCCTACACCAACTTTGTATGTACACACATACACAAAATATGACCTGGGAATTAAGCAGAAAGCAGCCCTCATTTCAGCTAGAAACTCCAATGGAGACTGTCATAGTCATTCATTCACACCTCACTGGAAAACTCTTTTTCTAATGGATTCAGAGCTTTCTTGGTTGTTGCTTCTTTTTTAAGTGCCAATAGATTATTGGCTCCATTTGACTCTTAGGAAAATAATAAATCTTTTCTGAAGATTTGAGTTCTCTTTCTAAAATTTTCAGAAGTTCTAATGGGTAGGTATAATTTGGAAAACAAAATGAATCCATAATGGAGTGACATCTTATGGCCAAGTGCCCTGAATTCATTAGAGCAGTTGAAATATGTAAGAACTTTTTGATTTCTGTAGAGCACAGAATTTCAAGAACTGCAGTGACTGTGCATGGCTTGCTGTGCCTTTAAGGTTTGGGACATTTTGTGTGGCAGAGGACAAGAGTTGGAAACAACAGCAGCTAGGGTTGGTTGGAGATGGAACCCAGGACAATGTTGAACTGGTTTGTAAACCAGGATGCCCCATCACTGAACTAACTTGTTTGTTATTCTGGTTTAAATAAAGTTACTGCAGATAAATTAGAAGGCACAAATGGCAGCCTGGGGTTTGGGAGACTTAACAAGAAAATCATTGGAGACAAGAATGGGATCCTTTGGGTGGTACCCTTTGAAACAGTCAAATGATTGGTGAAGTAGCAGTGAGGAAGAGGACTCCAGTTAAAAGGAAGAAGAAATTTAAAATAAAGATAGAAAGGTGAACATTGTGTATGTAGAAAAGCTGCAACAGTGAGAGTTGCAAGAAAACTGTTTTCATGGATTCATGGTCAGAAGGGACCATTAAATCATCTAGTCTGATCTGTATAACAAAGGCCATAGAACTCCACCTACTTAACCTTGTACTCAGCCCAATAACTTGTGCTTATGTAAATTTCTTTTTGACTAAATTAGTCATTTTCTTTACTGGTTCAAAATGAGACCCTTGCTGTCTTCAAAGGATTGTGTTCGTTTAACCTCAAAAACTGGGTAAATATGAGGATTTGTCTGAAGTGTTTAAAAATTGCAATGTGACTCAAACCCAAAGTCCTTGCTGGGTGATATGTTTCACATAGGAAACATTCTGGCTTTCCACAAACTGTCATTTCAGTAGCTATTTGAGGGAACACCTCAGGACTCATTTTGGTATCAGAAATCCTGAACTAAGAGAGAGGAAAGCATTGCTCAGAGACAAAGGAACTTATTCTGGAAGGAGTGTGTGTCTGAGTCCCCCAAGATAAATATCTGGTAAGTCAAAAGAACACCTCTGCTTATCTATCATATCCGGGAAAGAAGGCTTGGTCCATAGGCAAGAAAAACTAGAATCATTACATTCAAGAAGATAAAAGTAAATTGGAGAGAACTATTTTTCCATTGTCTGGAAACATTTTATTAACCAGAGTAATATTTATACAATAACTGAAGTGCAAAAGCTGAGGTATGAAAGGTGTTTATTGCTCACTGTGCACCACAAGAGAGAAAAGAATTCAGCGAAAGATAGTATTTTGCAACAGCACGTGAAGCATCACACCAGCTCTCTGGGTATGGAAGGCTCCTTTCCAAACTCTGTGCCTTTCCATAACAAAATGGCTTGCAATTAATCCCATGTTTCAGAATTGTTTATACTGCAGAATAAGTGGGACTCAAATGTTCCACTGTAGTTTAAATAATGAAAATGAGATGGAAATTGATACAGGTGCTGCAGTGTTCAGTTTCTGGAGAAGTTTACAAACAAAAAACAGCTTCTGTTAAATAAGAAGCTGCTGTAATATTGAATAAAAGGAAACAGAAGTTTAAGGATGCTCGCAGGTCAAGGCTGCTGTTTGTTGTTACCATTAATTATTTCAGAAGGAAATAGTTCTTCACTAACTGGCAAAAATTGGCTCAAGAGAAAGTTGTATTGGAGTACCATGCACCACATGCTAGATCAGGTGGTGAAAATAAAAGAAAAAAATTACATCTGCTTTTGATATGGACTGGGGCTAGTGAAACTTATAACAATAGAGATGTGCAAACAATGGATTTTTTTGATTCTCTGGAAATTCCAAAAAATCAAAGAGAGAATTGTTTAGGATTAAAACAAAAATTAATTTTTTCAGAATTTCTGACAAAATCAAAAAGTAGGGAAAAAATCATTTTACATCAAATTAACCATTTTGTTTACCTGAAATGAAACATTTTATTTTGATGTTGAGTATTTTTTGAAGTGTTTTAATATTTTAAAATAAAAGTAGAGGAAATTTTGAATCAAAAAGCCATTTCAAATCAGAAAATCAGAATGTCGAAAAAAGTTTACACTTTTTCTGATTTTTTTTGTTTTAGTTTTGGGGTTTATTTGTTTATTTCTGACTGAGGCAATTCAGTGAAATTGGCATGAATTCACGAAATGTTTTGGTGTCATCGAACCTTCATGTTTTGCTGAAAAACATTTTAGTTGAAAAATTATGCCCACCTCTCTATTGCAATGAAAAGATGTAAAGTTAAAAAGGTCAGACCTAAATTTCTATATGAGACTCATCCAGTGCCATATGCTTCGTGAACGACTAGAAAAATTGAAGAAGCAGGGTATAATTTCACTTGCAGAAAAGTGAATGAACAAATTGTTTGTAACATTAAAGCGCATGACAGAACAATTGAGTCTGATAAATAATTGACCACCAACAGAGGATGGAATCTCTTCTTTAGATGGTATTTGCATTAATGCAAGAAGTGATTCAGATACATGGAAACTAAGAAAAAACCTCCTTTGCTCCAGTAATGTACTATTTCTTGATTGACACCTCTGATGTTACAAATGAGAAATGTTGTCCTTATTCCAATAGGAAAATTAAGCTTCTTCTATTGAGGTACTTATCTCCATAGTCTAGGAGTTCCTCACAATCATTATTGGATTTTATTCTGACAACACCCCTGTGAGGTAGGGAAGTATTTTCACCATTCTACAGATGGAGAACTGAAGCACAGGGAGATTAAGAGACTTGCTTGAGATCACATAGGATCTTCTGAGTTTCAGTCCAGTTCGCTATCCGCTGTAGTCTTAGGCCATCTTTCTACGTCGCATTGTCAACAGAGAATATTTGTTTATGATAAAGTTGTAGTAACACTACAGATTTTGTGTGTTAGGATGATGATTGAATTAAATGAACATCATCCAAAGCATAGTGAAAAAGCAAATTTGGTTAGAAGTTATTTTGACTGCCAGATTTAAACCAAGATATTGAAAGAAAAATTAATCCATGTGTAGTCTGTAATACTCATTGAAACATCCAACAAACTGCTCCATTGACCTGATCCATAGTCCACTGAAGTTAGCGACACTGAAGTCAATGCAAAGACTCCTATTGACTTTAATGGCCTTTGGGTAGGGCCCCAAGTCATACATGATTGTGGGTTACTGAGCCTTGCAAAAAACTATATATAGATTTTGCAGAAAAGAACAAGCAAGCATCCATATATGTAGGTGTCATGACCCCAGAGCTTCCTACAACCTGATTTCAGATACCTGCTACCACCACTAAGCTACTCAATTGGAAATTTTACCTCAGAGCACCCCTCCCTTTACTCCTTCATTACCAGAATCCTGTCCTCAGGAGCAGGGGTCCCAGGTATGTTGGTGTTATTTGAAGGCCATTGCAGAAATTCCCATTCACCAGAGCTCCATTCCAGACTGAATTAACAAACTTGTAATTTATTATTTACAATTAAAAGCTCTGAAGAAACTCCAGTACTGATCATCTGTCCACTGCCTGTCTTTTTCAAGCCCCAGAAAGTCATAATTCATATCCCAGTTCACGTTTCCTTTCAGAAACCATGGAGTTCAGCATTCTCCCAATCTGGTCTCACTGCCACCCATCTTCAGTAAGCCTAGAAAAAACCACCTCCAGCTGGCAAGTCTCCACACTCATTCTCCTCCCAGTGCTGAATGTAGGTGACCGTTCTGGGGTTGTTCCCAGCAAACCAATGGGCCCGCACATATTCCTTAAGTTTCAAACCACTATTTCACTTCTGCCCACATGCCTCATACCTAAAATAATATAAATGCAACACTTTTAAATAAATATGAATCCTAACATTCTCCATGGTAAGTAACAAAGGTAATGAGTGGTTCATATTGACAAACACTTTTGCTGCTCAGAGATGTACAAAAGAAGTGGGTTGGCAAGATAGCCTTAATATTTTATTGTATTTGCTTTATATTAATTATTGTAAAGTGCCTAAAACCGGGGATTAGCACAATTATTAAATTAAATAAACACATTTAAAAGCATGATGGTATTCTAACACATTTCCATTTTATACATTTCAATTCTTGGTACTGTAGTACAACTAGAGAGAGATCTCTCTGCTGAAGAGAGAGTGCTTACATAAGTAGGTATAGAGATAATAAGAAAAGATTAACATCTCAGTGTTTCAAATTGTTACAGTTGCTTTTTCATATTAGAAGGAAATAATTTAATAAAGTACCAGAATTACTGCATGCTTCTTAACTCTGAGACATGATCTACACTACAAACTTATGTCAGTATAACTACATCGTTCAGGAGTGTGGAAAATCACCCCCCAAGTGACGTACCTATACCAACTCAAATCCCAATGTAGACAGCGCTATGTCAACAGGAGGGTTTCTCCCATCGACATAGCTACCGTCTCTCAGGGAGGTGGAATACCTACGTCAATGACAGAAGGTCTCCCTTTGGCATAGGTAGTGTTTTCACTAAGTGCTACAGCAGCGCAGCTGTGCTGTTGCAGTGATGTAAGTGTAGGCAAGCCATGATATATCAGAGTAGCTGTATATGCAATTTCTTCTTTTAATTTATTACTACTCTGTTTCAGGAGTATCTTATTCACTTATCTATCAACATTATATCATCTATGGATTGCTCATATATTTTATGTTTGGACATTTTAGACTTAAGGGTCAACCTAATGCCCATTGAAGTCAGTGGGTATGTTTACTTCTTCAGTGGGTGCTGGATTAGTTTATCAAAACACACTCCTTTCATGAATCGTATATAGCTTAGTCTTCCTTTGAAAACAAACAAAAGCAAACAAACAAACCAAACCAAACTAAACCAAACTGAACTGTCAATAAACAAAGAAAAGTGAAACCTTCCTTAACACCAGTGTTTAATTTGTAAGTAATTAGGTGCTGGGGCTATGAACTGCCAAGCCTAAAGGTGCCGGGGCTCAGCCCTGGCAAGACCAGGCACAAATAAATCACTGCTTAACATTGTTTATGCAGCAATCGGAAACCTGCTTGTGACACAGAGCCCCATTGGTGGTTCACTTCTATGTGCCAGCAACTCTTGTCAGACCTGACATACTCACTACACCTAACACACTGTTGTCATGCTGTATGCCCAAAAGGTGGCATGTAATATATAACTAGAAGACAATAACTCACTGAGCATTAATACTCTTCCTGAAAATCACAGAAATGTAGGCATGGAAGGAACCTTGGTAGGTCATCCAGTTCAGTCCCCTACACTGAGGCTGGACTATGCTTTATCTAGAAACAATCATCCCTGACAGGTGTTTGTCTAACCTGTTCTTAAAAACCTCCAATGATGGATCTTCCACAACCTCCCTAAGTAATTTGTTCCAGTGCTTAACTACCCTTACAGTTAGGAAATTTTTCCTAAATCTCCCTTGCTGCAATTTAAGTCCATACTTCTTGTCCTGTCCTGTTTACAGAGAACAATTTATCACGCTCCTCTTTATAACAGCCTTACACATACTCAAAGATTGTTATTATGTCCCTCTTCCATCTTCTTTTCTTCAGACTCAACAAACCAGTTTTTTAATCTTTCCTCGGAGGTCATGTTTTCAAGCCCTTTAATTATTTTTGTTGCTCTCCTCTGGACTTTCTCTAATTTGTCCATGTTTTTATCAAAGTGTTGTGCCCAAAACTGGACACACTACTCCAGTTGAGTCCTTATCAGTGATAAGTAGAATGGAAGAATTACTTCCCTTGTCTTGCTTACAACACTCCTGCTAATACAACCTAGAAAATTATCACTTTTTTTGCAACAGTTTACACTGTTGACTCATATCTAGTTTGTGATCCACAATAACCCCCAGAGCCTTTTCCAGTACTCCTAGCAATACTTCTTTCTAGGAAGTCATTTTCAGTTTTATATTTGTGCAATTGATTATTCCTTCCTAAGTGCATTTGTCTTTCTTGAATTTCATCCTATTTAATTTAGACCATTTCTTCCATTTTTCAAAATCATTTTAAATTCTAATCCTGTCTTTTAAAGGGTTTGCAAACCCTCCCACTTTGGTATCACCCGCAAACTTTATAAGTGCACTCTCTATGCCATTATCCAAATAATTTATGAAGATATTGATTAGAACCAGACTCAGGACAGATCTCTGTGCAACCCCACTTGATATGCCCTTCCATCTTGAAGGTGAACCACTGATAACTACTCTCGGAATATGGTTTTCCATGTAGTTGTGCACACACCTTATAGTAAGTTCATCAAAGCTATATTTCTCTAGTTTGTTTATGAGAAGGTCAGGTGAGACAGTATCAAAATCCTTACTAAAGTTGAGATAT
The DNA here is from genome assembly GCF_026122565.2 of Emydura macquarii macquarii. Lineage (NCBI taxonomy): Eukaryota > Metazoa > Chordata > Testudines > Chelidae > Emydura > Emydura macquarii. Next base: position 1,174,508 of record NW_027130506.1, read on the forward strand.
ATCACAACCACTGCTTCCTCCCTATTCATAAGGTTTGTTACTCTGTTAAAGATGGCTATTAGGTTGATTCAGCTGATTTGTTCTTGAGAAATCCACATTTACTGTTACTTATCACCTTATTATCTCTAGGTACTTACAACATGTTTATTTGATTATTTGTTCTATTATCTTTCCAGGTAGTGAAGGTAAGCTGACTCATCTATAATTCCCTGAGTTGTCCTTATTTCCTTTTCTTATAGATAGATACTATATTTGTCTTTTTCAGTTCCGTAGGATCTCTCCTGTCCTCCACAAGCCACTTATCTACAAAGACAGCAGGTCTGAACTTCAAATGATAAGCAATTGAATCAATTTATAAAAGTGTATCAAGTAAAGTCTTTTATGAAAGCCTGTGAAACACCGATGATTAATATCTTCGTGAAATGTATGCATTACCACTATAAGCGGAAGTATGGATGCTCACTGATATTACACTTTAAACTCTGTGATCAAAAACAGGGACAAACAGGTTTTCTCCCAGACAGGAGGGAAGGCAGCTACCTACCCGTCTCCCGTGTAAATTAAGCAATGTGGAATCAAAATAATGGAAGCTCCATTTACTTACAAATTAGCAGGGGGATGGAGACTGCACTCCAAAGAAACCTTCCTGCCTCTTGAAGTGGGGCCAATGAACTTCAGGAAGACAACATGGCATCTTCACCTCTGCAGGAGAGAGAAACTTTTTCTGAGCTTACTTTTCAAAGATTTACCGCACTTCGGAGATTCAAGGGGCCAAGTGGTTGCATCTATGTTCAGGAAGGATGCAAATGAGCAGAGGGTAGTGGCTGGTAACCAGGGTGGGTACTTCATGCCTAGAAGAAACCTGGAAAAAGACATAGATGGGGAGGATAAAAGAAAAGAAGGGGGCACTGAAGCTATTGGCAATGGCATGTACACTAGAAAGCAAGATTATTTTCTTAATGCAGTTATCTTCTCCCTTTCCCTCCACTTTAACTTTGTTGTTTTTACTTGGGCTCCAACCCTGCAAAACACTATTCAGCCAAGTGATCCTATTGAAGTGAGGTGAGTAAGGACCACTCCACGAGTAAGGGTTTGCAGGATCAGTCCCTATCTTATATCTATTAAGCACAGTGCATACTTATGGCACTTTATAACTAATAATAAGTGCATGGACAGAAGAGAGATTTCTGGGCTGATGCACTATGGTGCAGATTTATTGGTATCCTTCACTTCCATTATTTGGGCAGAAAAAGGCAAACTTGTTAATATCATAAGTGTTCAATATACTGACTGTTCAAATTTATCAGTCTTAGGTACTTATACGGCTCCCACTATTGTAATGCTCATCTGCCTCACAACATCCCGGAGAGGTGGGGAAATCCCATTGTACCTGTGGTACTAATGAGGAATAGGGAAGCAAAGAGACTTGCACAAGTTTCGTAGGAAGTTTGTAACACGGCCAGGAATCAAACTCATGTCCCAACCTAGTAACCTATCCATTGAACTACCCTTCCTTTTAATTAAAGCATGAAAGCTATTTGCGTGGTGTCCCCTATTATCAATATGAAACAAGAAAAATTCCTTAATATAACTGCCAATGTAAAATACTTGGGTTTTGAAAAGGTGTTGTTCCTTGTTTTCCTTTTCCCATTCTTCCTTTCAGTGTACACACTGGAATTATATTTTTAAAAAATCCCACAAATATAAAGAATGATTGGTTTAGATTTTCTTTTCTTCTTTTCCCACTAACTTTGATGTTCATCTCCAGCACTCCAGTGTTGCTGCAACTGGGGCTTCAAGTGTTTTCCTCACTACTTGTGCCATTTCAAACATTCTCTTAATATTAAACCAAATCAAAATCAGGAGGAGCTAACTGTCCTGGTTTTGATTTTGTTAATAAATAATGGAAGGTTAAATTGGAGCTCATCCATTCCTTAAAGTTTCAGTCACAGAAGCACTGATGCTTCAGAGATGACTTGAAAATGCAAATCTCCAAAAGGGGAAAAGAAATTAGAATAAAGCATAATAATTAATATTATTAACCCTCAATTTCCACTGAATTTTCAGGGAACTTAAGGATCATTCAGTTCCTCATAGGGATCAGGCCCTTGTTGAATGGAAGCATATGACTACATTACAGCAATATGTGCAAATGCCATCCTCTGTGCATGCTCTTAAATCTCACTGGGAGGCGTGTCAGAGATGCTTGGACATGAGAAATTGCAATCACATGAAAATGCAGCTTCTGGCCCTGCAATTGGGAGAAAACACAAGCGCACTGACAACCAGAACTATTTTTTTCTGCGGCCGCTAATTTTTTGTGAAAATTTTCATTTATATCAAAAAGGCATTTTCTGTTGAAAAACAGTTTCACTGGAAAAAAATGATCAACTCTACCCAGTAGAGACATGACCAGATGCAGTCTATGGTCAAGCATGGATTTGACTAGGAGATATATTTTCTATGCCACATAATTGGGCACATGTATGCATAAGATAGGAAATGTTATGGTGAGGACATGCCAGGCCAACTTCTAACATGCTCTTCCGAGCAGGTATAACCCTTGAATCCTCTGTTATGCCTTTTTCTGAAAATGGTCAATGGGCACAAACATCATTTGCCCCTGTTATTGTGTATGGCAGTGCCTGGTTTAGTAACACACGCTTTTGAAAATGTCTCCCATCATCACATTCACAATGAAACTAGAAATTCCTCTCACCTAAAAAACCAGAGGAAAGATTAGTTTTCATTTTAGAATGATTAAAATGAAGAACTAGCACCATGTCCCCTTCCCTCATCCCCTCCTCTCTCTCTCTCTCTCTGGGTCACTTGTTTAGGTTATCAAACACTAATATTTGCTAGGTTGCCAGGTAAACCTTTGATAGATACTATATACATAGATTTATAGATCTCAACGCCATAAGGGACCATTGTGATCATCTAGTCTGACCTCCTGTATAACACAGGTCATAGAACTTCCCCACAATAATTCCTAGAGTTTATTTTATAGAAAAGTGCTCAATCTTGATAAAAATATTGCCTGTGATGAAGCATTGACCACAACCCTTGGTAAGTTGTTCCACTGTTTAATTACCCTCATTGTCAAAAATTTACACCTTGTTTCCAGTCTGAATTTGTCTAGCTTCAACTTCCAGCCACTATTATTGTTCCTTTTTCTCCTGGATAGAAGAACCCAGTATTAAATATTTGTTCCCCATATAAATTCTTATAGATTGTAATCAAGCACCTCCGAACCTTCTCTAGATTGAGCTCTTTGAGTCTATTACTATAAAGCAGATTTTTAATCCTTTAAATCATTCCTTTGGCTCTTCTCTGAACCCTCTCCAATTTATCAACAATTTATCAATTTTCTTGAACTATGGACGCCAGAAATAGACACAGTATTCCAGCAATGGTCGAACCAGTGCCAAATACAGAGGTAAAATTACCTCTCTAATCCTAGTAAACTCTTCTGTTTATGCGTCCAAGGAATACATTAGCCCTTTTGGCCACAGCATCACACTGGGAGCTCAGCTCATTATTCACCAGGATTCCCAGAGCTTTTTCAGAGTCATTGCTTCCCAAGATAGAGTCCCCATTCTGTAAGTATGCTCTACAAGCTTTGTTCCCAAGTATATACATTTTCATTTAGCCATATTAAAACACATATTGTTTGCTTGCGCCCAGCTCACCAAGTGATCCAGATGGCTCTGTAACAGTGACCTATCCTCTTCATTATTTACCCCTCCCCCAATTGATGTGTCATCTGCAAACTTTATCAGTGATGATTTTATGTTTTCTTCCAGGTTGTTAATAAAAATGTTAAATACTGTAGGGCCAAAACCTGATCTCTGTGAGAACCCACTAGAAACATACCTATTTAATGATGATTCCCCATTTACACTACATTTTGGGACCTATGAGTTACTCAGTTTTTAATCATTTTAATGTGTGTCAGATTAATTTTATATATTTCTAGGGGTTTTTTTAAATCAAACTTTCATGAGGTACCCAGTGAAATGCCTTACAGAAGTCTAAATTTATTACATAAACACTATTACCTTTATCAACCAGATTTGTAATCTCATCAGAAAAAGATATCAAGTTAGACAAGATCTGTTTTCCATAAACCCATGTTGACTGGCATTAATTATATTACTATCTTTAATTCAAGAATCAATGTGTAAAAATCCCTTCAATGTAAAATGCATGTGATTGCTACTACTATTACATTTTGCATTTCAGCTCATTTACACACCCCTTTTCCCTCTGCAACCTAACCAAACTACACCTGCCAATCAAGCACCCAATCCTGCAGTAGCACTTAGATAGTTTCAACTGAAGTCAATGGGAGTTTTGCATGAATAAAGATCAGGATCTGACCTGATATGTGCAGTACTGCCAGTTTGTGTAACTGCGACTATGCACTTCTCTTAGCTCAGTGAAATGAACAAAGATTATTTATCTCAGGCAGACTGGGAACCCTGCTATATCGGAGATGGCTGTATATTTCAACAAGTGCTTCAGACACCAGAGTGTCCCCAGGTGCAGTATATTACTAGGTACCAGTTGCATTATTAATAGCACAGAACTTTCTTCTCAACAAGCTGTGGAAAAACATACATGGATTAGCTTTTTTTGAGAATGAGAAATTAAATATTTACAGGAAAACAAGTTCTGCTCTGGTGATGTACTTACTGACAGAGCGCTTGGCTCTTTTATCATAAAGAGCAGAGCCTCCTTTAGGATATAGCAGCCACTTATTACAAAGAGGTGATTAAGTGGCTGAGATGGACCTGAGGCAGAGCCTGACTTTAGTATTGTGTTCTTTTTAATCCTGCAGCATGCTCTCAAGTGAAGTGAAGTGAAGTGGTAATTTCTTAAAGGCCAATTTAAAATCAACAACAAATGCTCTGATGTCCCTATAAATAAATATTGTATATGGAGCTATTTTTATTTCTTGCAGTTTGACTGCCGAAATAACTAACATTGAAAAAAAAAAAAAGGCAAAACACTGCTTTATATTAGGAGCAAAGCTTTTTTTTTTTTTTTTAATCTAGCACTGCCTACCTTTAGCTACTTCTGGGTTGTTGCTGAGAGGTATTGAACACCCCTACTGCTGTTGAGGTCAACGGTAAAGTGTTCAGCATGCTGTTAGTTATTGCTTTCATCTTTTAAAGACAGACAGAATTGTGGACGGCAGAAATCATTTTCTTACGTAGAGACAAATCCTGCAGCTGTTAGTCAAACAAAATATCTAGTGGCTTCACGGAGAGTGCTGACAGAGGAAAGACTGCTAGATTTGACCCATTAACAGGAAGGGATTGATCCAAAGCCCATTGAAGTCAATGTCTTCGCTGGGCTTTGTATCAGGCCCTAAAAGAGAAAATAATTGATACTCTATTCAAGATTAAGGAATTCAGCATAGATAAGACACCTACTACTTGCCCTTATGGAAAAGTCCTGTAGAATTTAAAGAATAATATTTCCTTAACATTTTAAAGCAAACTTATAGAGTTCTAGAGTCAGAGCAATAACATTCCATTAAATTCTATAGCATGGTTTAAAATTTCTATGGCAAGGAGATCATTTGCTATTGAATTATATAGATTTTAAGAGAAATCTTCATACAACTCTTTTAAAAAAATTCTATAGAAAATAAGTGATCAAAATTATTAGTTGAATTATTGGTTCATTGGTGTAATTGCTACTAAATTCTATTTTATTCTTCCATAAAAGTATTTATCAACCTAAGGTAAATTAGTTTAGTTTATCTAGATTTTTATTATTTATACCATGATCATCTCTTTGGTATCTGTATCAACCTAATTTGTTGTTTATAATAAATGCACATGCTGTTGTTATAGAACTGATAGCAAAATTATTGGTCATCCTATTTGATTCATCTTCCTTCAAACAGTGGAGTTGTTAATCTAACACAGGCAGGAAAACATTCCAATTCATTTAATATTTTTTCTATTCTTGTCAATCACAATTCTATAACTGGTGTTTGTTATTGCATAGGGGCAAAATATATTTGCCATAGTCACAAGGATGCTAAACTGGTATTTCCTTCTGTTTAATTTTAATAATCAGAACATTTGCCAAATACCATAAACTCCTCACACTAGAAACTGGTTAAATATTAGCTTTTTGGCAATGAAAAATAGTGTGGGATTTTTTTAATTTTATGTGAATTTGGTGCTTTTTAAATGGTCTGGATTGGCAGCACTGGAGAACAAAATCTACTATTTATGCACTAAACAGATACAGTATGTCTGACAGAGGTGATGGCAGCTTCTCCACACTGCTCTACTAATTTGTTTCAAACCTAATCTGGAGGATTAACTCTTTGAGTGAAATGACGGCTCAGTCTGAGGTGACAGGTAGAAAGGGTGATGCTAAAATTGTACTGTACACAAAAGCTCCAATTAATTTTGATGGGCTTCCTATGATATGAACACGTGTGTCCACTAGGTACTGAATTAAGACAGCTAAAGCCCTGAATATTTTACAGGATTAAATGGACTAATGAAATATTTTGCTGTGCACTGCAAATGGCTTCTTTTGGCTGTTCTTAACAATAAGTGCATTGGAAACGTACAGGTAGATGGACAGGATTTTGCTGTTCCTTAAAAATGGATACAGATCAAAGACCTACAGGGCTGAAAGACTCTCTTCCATTAACAATCCCTGGAGCTATCCAAATCTCATGGGAAGAAGAAACACACAGGATAAAACAAGTTAAATCCAGTGTTTTACCTGACAGGATGTCAGACAAATTCATCATAAAGTAGAGTCTACTTTAGCATATTGGCAGCTGCTCTTTGCAAAGGAGTGATGAAGTGTCTGAGATGATCCTGGCACAGCATGGCTTTGGTATTGTGTTCTTTTTAATCCTGCATCTTGCTTTCTTGAAAATTAGATATTCATTTCCAGAAGGCAAATTTAATTTTTACTATATGTCAAATTTAATTTTTAATATATGTCAAAGACCTGAGAAGATAAATGCTCATTCTAAGAACTCTGGCGTACTGGGTGAAAATGGACTGACTAACAGCTCTTATCAAAATTAGCATGTCTTGCTACTGCTAACAAATTCACATTCAGCTCACACCTCACCATGAACGGATAAAACTCACACAGGTCAGTCAGCTGGCTCAGAGAACTTTGGGCCTATGTCCAAAAACATGGTGGTAGTTCAGATCAAGTATTGCTACTCCATCCACTACTGTTCCTATCTGCCATGGACTATTCCATGTTGTTCTACTTACATTCTATTGTTCTTAGAAAACAGTAATTTCCCATTTATTACTTTGAGCTTTGCATCTCACATCCATTAGTTTGGACTGATTTGTCCTCTTCTATTGTATCATGCATAGCTTCAGAAAAATGGTCATATTTTAAAAGCATTAGCTGGTTGTGGTGAACCCTAAGGCACTCCAAGAGCTGAACATGAACAGCTAATACATTTTAAAACATGACTATATTAGGTGCAAGTCCTATGAAAATCCAGTGAGCTAAAATTTTTAGCTAATATTTTTAAACATGACTATTTTTTCTAATCTAGACATACATTTTGTGAAGCTGCAATAATCCATATTAATGTAAATTTCTTGATTTAGCTCAGATTTTGTTGTGTAGGTGCTGTGGCCTGTATCTAGCTAAGCCACCTTTCCAGGTTGTAAAAAAAGCAAACAAGAAAACCCAATCACACGCCAGTGGACTTTGAAACTATATAAAACGTAACAAAATCCTATTCTGTTGTCAGTTACTTTTGTCACTAATTTTGTCAGTAATTATTTTCCCAACACAAGCTCTTACTTCAGTCAGTTTCTCCCGCTTTCCTCTTTCACTCTCACATAAATGATCATGCCTCCCTCCCCTAATGTAGTGCCATGCTTTCTTCTCTCAATCCACAGTTTGCCTTCATCTCTTTCATTATTTTGCACGAGTTGTCATTTTTCTCTTCAAATGATATCAGGTGATTGGAAGTCATTTTCACGCCCAAAAGAAAGTCACTAATTTCCCTATAAACAAGACTTACCTTTCCTTCTGTAATGATTCACTTTTCAGCACAGCTGGCAAGTTGGAGGAGTAATCCATCCTGGCACTTACAGCCAGCAGTGATTCGCCATCCCTCCTGGCAGATCTTCTCTGTATGACTGAAGATTTGTGTGTGGTATCAGCAGGGATTGTGTTCATTGCTATGTTCCTCCCTGCAGCATGTTGACTCAGACACAGGACCTTTATCAAGATGCCCCTGGAAACCATAAGATAGGGATAAGTACCACTTGGTAACTGTAAGTGCTGGGCCTTAAGTGGTGTGAGTTCCCACATGCAAAAATAATGTGGCATTATTTCCCACTTTACAAAAAACATATTAATTTTGATTTCAGGAGCAGGGAGCTCTGTTTATTTAAGAGGGATAAAGACGTGATAGGGATAAAGACGTGATTTTTCCTCCACCCAATATATATATATTTAAACACAACACATTCAGTGAGTGCACAGATGGAATACATTCTCCCATCTTTATGCACAAATACCTCATATCTAATCCACTTGCCTATCTGTGCAAAAATATGCTTCCACCTTTTCTCTCTCTCTCTTTGCTTTGAGGTAGAGAGAGACCAAAAAGAGCCCAGGTCTTAGGTCAAAAGCCAAAGCGAAATAAAGGTCTATTTCACTTCTATTATTCCTGCAAGATGCCTCTGAGGATTCCCTCTGCCCACAGGAGCTCCTAGTTGAAAATTACTTTCTTTCAGGCTTTATTAGTTGTTTGTACTTCCTGGGTTTGGGAAATTTTATACCACTTACTTACCAGAGTCCCTGACTTGGGGCAGTTTTGGTTTACTTGACTTGGAGTGCCATAGGTTCTGGGGCTTTTAAAAAAAAATTTAAACACTCCTTTCCTCACTGCCTACCGCATTTTCCAGCTATCGATAGACTGATCATCTTGGGCTATGAAACACTGCCTCTTGGTTTGCCCAGGCCAGCTATCTCTCTTGGAACGTGGAATAAACAGTACACTGAAGAAGTATGAATCCAGACCTGTCATTCACTTGCTGCACAGATGTGGTCAATTCACTTCCCTGTCTCCTTAATTCCATATATGTGCAGTGGGGATAATATAACCAGGTTGTTTTGGACAATGTTGCTAAACCTGAAGTTGCAGGGTCTCCACTCTAACAAGGCCACGTTGAAATATTTGAATGGTTTGGTGTATAAAAAGCCTTGGACTGACAGAGACTTTGGGGAATCAGATAATCTTCTCCTACATTGTGACCCTGGCTGGGGCTCATCATAGGTTCCATCTCCTCTTGTTTAACAGAAACCTCCATTCTCTAGTCCAGTATATTTCTTCACCAAGAATTCTCCTTGGCCTAGAATTGAACCTCCACTACCCCAACTGGCATGGAATATGAGTTTGGGGTAGCAGAAGAAGGGGGCTCACAGAAAGTCTTACAGCTTAGTGGCCCTCCCCTCAAAAAACTTTTGCAGAGGGTTTCAGATTTGCTTGAATAGGCCCTGATAATTATCTGCATCTCAGGGAAGAATTAATGTTTATAAGGCATATTGAAGCACAACTAAAATATAACTGCTAGGTATGTTTATTATATTCTAAGCACTTTAACCATTCTAATTTTAAATGATACTACTGAAGGAGAATTTTTATTACTCCCCATGGAGAGTATTTCCCATTCTAATAGACCCTCATTAGAGGCTCATTCTAATATTCAGCCTAAACAGTATTCAATAGTAGTAGTCCTATGGATAAACCAGAGAGTTTGACATTGATCTCGGGGAAAGAGGATGAAACCTCTGGAAAAAAATCATACTTAGCTGAAACATATAATGAAGAAAAATAGCTCAAAAGGCACAGCATGGAATGCATAAGCCTTGGAACATGGTTGCAAACGCTACAAAGAAAATGCTACTGCACTCTTCTTCTTAGACAATGGAGCTAAGGAGTCCTCTTTACACAACGTCAGTAAGCCCACAGAGAGAATACTGTGTTTGGTGCAAGGATCCATCTGTAGAAGGGAGCTTTAAACTGGATAGCTACATAAATGATGAAAGGCTTAGAGTGCATGCTCTGTGGGTGAAAGGCACCTGTGTGAAGGGCTTGCGCAAGACTCTCCATAGCACTTAATGGTGTTCCTTTGTGAGGGACTAAGTGGAACAGCCTTGCAAGGGGGCTCCTCGGCCACATTCACTACACACGCATGGGCTTGTGTAGGGGAGGATGTTGGATGCATGATTACTGGATTAGCGAGTGTCAGTGGCTGCAGTGCAAGCTGGAAGGTCTAAGTGATGTGTTTCAGTTTCCTCAACCCCTGTCATTTACCCCACCATATAAGAAGACACTGAAAGGATCAGGTGCACAGAGGAGAAGCAGTAGAGTGGCAGGGTAACACTCAATCAGAAACAACTGAGGTGTATTAAATAAAAGGGAGGGGGAGAGGTACACAGGGCAATCATAGGAGCACAATAGCTAGAATAATAATAATAATAAAAAGCCTAGCCATCAGGAAACAAATACTCCTAACAGTGAGGTCAATGAGGCAATGGAATAATTTATCTAGGGGATTCACCAAGGAACCATAAGAAGATGTGCTGAAGTAGACATTAGATTTAACACTTTGAGAGGTAAGTTAATGGAATTGCTGCACTTGTGTGGAGAACCAGGCTTGATGGCTGTGCAGGCCCCTCCCAAGCAGAAAATATATACATCTCTGGCTTTTAATCAAAATTAGAGGCTCAGTGGCATAAAGCTCATTCTTGCAGACCCACTGATTATTAGACAACTCCCTTTGCTGTAACTTGCTCACCACTTCAGTGCCTCTCTCATCCCGCCTCTCACTCTTCTGACTCTGACAGCCAGCTGCTGCTTTCCAGAGAGTTAATTCCAGAACTGATAGACACTTCACTTCTTGGGACAAAAAGGTAGATTTAGTGCAATTTTATTCTCTCATACAAACTGTATCTTTCTGTGTTTGTGGAGTTAGGGCTCAACCCTACAGCCCTTACTTACACAAATAATCTTCTTTATGAGACTACTGCCAGGATCAGGCCCTTAAATGATGCAACATGAGAAGGAGGGATGTGGTATTATGGCATTGCTATGGGCCATATCTTGCCATGTGCAGAACAGCTGTAAGTAGCCATTTGAAATTAGGGTTCACATTGGTCATCTAAGCCTTCCTTTGCAATGTAACTAAAATTGCCTGTGGCAGAGTGCATGTTATTAAACCAGATATTATCACTGATGAGAGGAGAACCAGGACCTCTCTCTGAGAGTCAATGGAAGCTATTGAGTGTCTAGTACTTTTGAAAGTTTTGGTCTTTCTATTTCATTATGCAGTAAAACAATGAGATAGCAAATATTGAATGTGCAAACATCAAGATTGCTGTGGTGTATACTGCTGGGAAATTGTGATAGCTTTTGTGTCCTATTCATTCAAGCTTTACATTTCCTAGACCTCTCCCTCTGTGTAGAGTTCAGGAGCAACATATAAAGCATTGTTGAAGCCTATAATAGAGGAGACACCCACCTTCTCTGTTTTCATGGTGAGATCACTTTTGTTCTTTCTTGCTATTATTCGTGTCATTTTAGACTGAAATTATGTTTTACTTTGTTTATAGAAACCCAGGCTATGCGTACACTACTGAGCCTACATTGGCATAACTATACCAGCAAAGGCCCGACCACAGATGCAGCCTACACCGACAGAAGGAGTTCTTCTTACTGTGTAGAAACACCACCTCCCTGAATGCCATTAGTGATGATGACAGAAGCACTCTTCTGTTGGCATAGTGACATCTGCACCCAAGGTTTTGTCAGCACAGTTGTGTCGGTCCAGGGTGTGGGATTTTTCATACTCTTGACTGACGCAACTATGCTGCTATAAGTTTTAAGTATAGACCAAGCTTCAAAGCTTAACCTGAAGTGATATCCATCTTGTCAAACTAGCACAGTTACGGGTATACAGGCTACAGATGCTCTGACACTACTGTGCTGACGGCTACATAAGTACTTACATTGCTAGACTGTCTTAATATTATACAGCGATCATGCCTGTAGTACACTAATGTACCTGATATCCAGTCCTTGCGTACATCGCCTTCACTTGAAGTCTTTAAATCAAGACTGGATATCTTTATTAAAATATATGCTATAGTTCAAACAGAAGTTTTATGGGCTTCATGCAAAATTATTGGGTGAGGTTCTTGGTCCCTGTTATGCATGAGGTCAAAATGGATTATCAGAATGGTTCCTTCTTGCCTTAAAATCTATTAATCTAACAGCAAAAGTGTATAATGAAAGAGGTTTGGTAGCTTCCCTGTTATCTTTTCATAGGCAATAAAACAGCTTCAAGAAATAAAATATAACATGTTTTTATCATATTTGGGGCAGGTCAGACGCGTGCACAAGGTGGGGCAAGCATGGGCACTGGTCCACCCCAAAATCTTTGTGTGTTCCTGCAGCCCAAGGAGGGAGGGAAGAAGCATAAGGGTGGCTGGCTGCTGCCTGAGCATTTCCTTTTCTGACCCCTACAGCTGCAGCCTGCTGTTAGAGTCCCATGTTTTGCGTCCGCCTCCAATCCCTGACTCACCTTAGTGGGCAGTCTGCAAAGCAGACAGCAGTGATGGGACTCCAGCAGCAGTGAAGAATAAGCAGCTGCTGTAACAGTGGGGAGAGCAGGAGCTCAGCTGGCAGCCAGCCACCCTGCTGCTTCCTCCATCCCTCCAATGGAGATAGTCATTACTTGACATGCCTGTGGTACAAAGTCTGCTAGATTACTGCATTATCTATACAATATTGGCAACAGGTACACAAGTAGCAAATGTGAATTAAAGCAGATACGTCCATGAATCTAGATTCCAAATCAGAACATCCTCAGACTTGAAGGGTGCAACACAAGAGTTTGGTTGGTTATAGATCTCTAAAACCAGTTCCATCTTTTGGGTTCCAGATCCAAATCTCAGTGGGCTACTGAGTATGGAAATCAGTTCCACACCACCTCCTTCACCCACCTATTGAATACTTCAGATAGGGGAGTACTCAGACTTCCATCCTTCACCTTGCATGCCCAGCACCCAGGCCAGGAGGAAGTGGCACATGCTGTTCCCTGTCCCTCACTGACAAATCCCAAACTTTCCTTTAGGATACCTAATGAAGCTCAAGGAAGCAGCATCAGGAAACTGACTATGCTAAGTCTTAAATACTATTCATATATGCACCTTGGAAATAGATAGATATAGACATTTAGAAAAAGAATATAGATATTTAGAAAAGAACAAATTATCTTTTGTTGTTGCATGATCCCTGTTCATTGTGTGAATGATCCAGTTCAACAGAGACTTAATTTTCAAAACTGTGCTGTTTGAAAACATGCTTTAATACAAGTTTTACCCTCCAAAAAATGTTTTAAGGAGTATTTTCTTAATGAGAAAGATCCACTTACAATAAAATGGAGTAGCAAACAAGGGATTAAGTATACTGAGTGCAATCACATAAAACTAGTAAATACGGATTGAGGTCCCATACGTTTGTCATATAGTAACAATTAGCTTGAGGCTCAGAAAGAGTATTAGAACTTGTACTGTGGGAATAGCCATCATATAAGACCACGATTAAGGAGCTTGAAATGTGGTAGATTTGACAAAGAATTCCAGTCCCCATAACATGGTGAAATTGGATTCAGCTGTTTGGATTTAGCAGTGATAGATCATAAACTTGATTTCAGTGATCCACATTGTACAAAAAATGCCTTATAGTCTGTGGAATAGGATGTTCCTCCTTTAGCTTTTTTTCTTACTCCATCTTGTGACATATGTTGCTTTCCACATTCACAAAGGAAAAAAACCCTAACCGATGGATTGTCATATAGAATTTTGTCACTGTGATTAAAACATGCATGAGTGTAAATATGCATTATGTAGATTCTGATTCCATGATGCCTTCTGGCACCATCCCTGTATCAAATGCCATATTTTTGTTTCATATCCTCGATGTTTTTGGTTGTTTTATTTTAAACAAAGACATTAGGGCTAGATTTTGATCTCAAATACAGTGGAGTAAATCCAGTGTAATTCTGCTGACTTCAGCAAAATTATGGAAGATATACACCAGAGTAATTTAAATTAGAATCTGGCCCCCAATATCAACTCTGATCTAATATACAGGACTAAAAAATTGTTATACACAATACTTAGTTGTTAAAATATGCAACTGACAATTTATATGATCCGCTCTTTTTATTTACGTGTAAAGCTCATGCACAAAGATGTGGTGTATAAATAATTAAGATAACTCTTCTGTTTAAAAAAATAATGGCACCAACAATGTCTTTTCTCACTACATTATGATACTGAACTTTGTCTCTTTTTAAAAAATTGTATTTAAAAAAAAAAGACATTAAAGACAAATTCTGCACTTTTCAAGATAAAAGCACTAAACTTAAAGTTTTGGTGGATCTCTGTTGTGGCTGGGTTCTGGAAAAATGTAATGCCAGGTGGGTATGATCCAAAACTGGCAGCAGGGATGAATTAGATCATCTAATAGGGATTTCTCAACTATAACTTCTGTGATCCATACTTTTTAAATTACATTTTATTATAACAATGAAGTACAACATTACAGAAATATAATATATATCATAATTAAAATGGGAAAAGACAACAGAGAATCTCCATTAGGTTATAATTAAGAATGGCAACAGTATGCCAGTGTATATGTATCATTTCATGTTCTATGTGAATACTGCAGCAGTTCTGTCCTTAGAAAAAATACTGGTTTTAAATTAAAACTATAGTCCAGTACAAGGATATTAATGTATTTCTGATTAGTTACTTCAGTACAGTAATTATTGGTGTCAAACTTCTGAGAGACTTAAATTCTTGTTTTCAGTAATTCTAAATTTCAAATTACTTTTAAATGCCACATTTTATAGGAAGGCTATTACATCCAGGAAACCATCTCAACATGAATAAAAGCAGGACAAGAGGAAATTTAAATGAGAAACAAATTATATAAACAATACAAAAGAGATCTGAGAAGATCTCCACAAACATCTCCAGCCCCTTCCATTGTCCTCAGTCTGAGAAAACACATGGCAAATGCATTGGGTTCATAAGCAATACAATTTATTTTATTTATACACCATTGGAAACCTGCCTGGGATTTGACAAAATATCATTGAACCCATATTGTTTCCACTGGAGACATTATGGATTTGACAAACTGACATTTTCTGACAAAGCTCTGGTTTGACGGAAAATTTCCAACCACCCCATCTACCTCCTCCATAGTGACATGCAGAGAGTGTGGAGCAGTGCTTTGTGATGTGCAAGGAATGAAAATCCCTCTACATCACATCTATCCTGTTTTATTTTCCATGGAGTGGAACTGTTGTTGTAAAGCCCTTTTCCATCCATGATTACTTGATGATTACCTGTTCTGTTCATTCCTTCTGAAGCATTGACCACTGTTGGAAGACAGGATACTGGGCCAGATGGACCACTGGTCTGACCCATGGATGGCCATTCTTATGTTCTTATGTTCAAAAGATCAGGATTAGATAGTGCAGTATTATATACACTAGGAGTACTATCTCTGCCATCAGCAAGTACCACTGTCATTGGTGGAGATTTAGCAGATTCTGAAAGACACATTTTCCTTCCTGCTCTCCCCTTGGCTCCAGAAGAGAAGTCATCGGTTCTTAAACCATACCAGCTGTTTATTACTTCCCCCCTCCACATCATTTCAGCTCCCCAGGAGAGTGCACTGG
This sequence comes from Emydura macquarii macquarii, assembly GCF_026122565.2. NCBI lineage: Eukaryota > Metazoa > Chordata > Testudines > Chelidae > Emydura > Emydura macquarii. The sequence continues at coordinate 1,190,305 of NW_027130506.1, forward strand.
GTGGACAGAGTCATAGTGCCACTCATTCCCCTCCTCTCTCCACCACCTGAAGAAGAAAGGAATCGCAGCTCCACAGAGCTTTCTCTCCTCCTCCTCAGACAGACTGGTGAAATGGTAGTCCACACATAAACAGTAACAGTCATGCCCTTCAAATACAAGAGCATCATTGCTATCTATGTCCAGCTAGGGTCAGAGGAACCCATCATCTTTCCATAGTCACATAGGGCTGTCATGTGTGGCATTCAATCAGTATTCTGGCCCAGAATATCAGATATTAACTTTTGGCTGCAATTAATGTATTATATTTTCTTTTACATTACTATAAAATATGGATAATACCTAGATGGCATCTCTAACAATTGTCATTGAGCCGTAAACCTTTACTGAAAAATCTAGATGGACTTTAATGAAAACCGTATAAGATTTTAAACTGTAATTGTTTTAATCTTGCTTCCCTGGCAGATTAATGAGAAACATTTAACATTCATTCCCACTGATCTTTAATTTATTTCCGAAGTATTTATTCTCATTGTGTTTTACGACTGACCAGCACCTATATTGGACTAATTTAGCAGATATGGAAGAAATCAGGTGCTTTGATTCTTTTAAAGTTTTGGTACATTATCTAATAATTGGCAATGACAGAAGATCAACTATAGCCTTACCTTTAAAACTCATATCAACTGGTAACATCCATTTGTCTTATACAACTGAGTCAAACTGTGACAATTGTGCAGCACCAGAGGTGTGCATGACTTTACAAATCAAATACAATCCTCCACTATCTAAGAAGATTTTACAATTTAGGGCCCTTACACTGCCAGTGTCTCCATTCAGGTGTAAGTGATCCCAGGTCTCCAGGCAATTGTCAGACAAGAGCAGCAGGGAGTACGGGCTAGTAAACCCTAGCTCACCAGAGGAACCACCCACAGGGCTCCTGATTGGAGGAGACCATCTGGTCTCTCTGATTGTCTCAGGCTCATTATTTATGCCAGAAGGAGGCTCAGGAAGTTGTCTGAGCAACTAGGTGGATGGCTGGCTTCCTGTGAGCAACCACTAAGTCTGAGCACTTATGTCCTGGTCCACAACAGCAGGCAGCCTCTGCTGACCACATGAACCCGGGTCATTGTTAACATCAAGACCAGTGTTTTCAAGAGAATTCATCAGCACTTGCAGTCAGGGTTAGATTTTCAAAAGGGTGAACAAATGTTACCATGGGAGCAGGTGGGTACTGAGCACGTTTGAAAATTGAGCCCGCAATTTTGGCTGCTGAGCATTTGAAAATTTGGCCCTGTTTGCAAAAGATTTTAATAACCTTTCATGAAACACATCCCATGCATTTTCAATTGACATAACATCTCCCGGGCTTTATACTAGGATTCCTCCATAAGGGAGGAGACAAGATTAGATTCCTGTGTTGTGAGGATTCACTCAAATACAATGGATGCCATTAAAACTTAACACGTGACACTTCCACAGACCCTGAACACAGGAGGATACTATGGTTACTGTAGTATACACCTACGTTGGCAAATGTACCATTCAGTGGCACTCATCTATATTTATGATATTTCATAACTGCAGCTATGCCAGGAGAGCGAGCAAGCTGACCCTGGAGCAGGGATGTGCTGCGAGAAGATAGCAAATCTAGACTCGGCTCCATACAAACCTCACTGGCACAGACTGCTAGGGGTTGTCATTGAACCAGCACATTTTCCAGCCAGTCTTGAGGCTGCACCCACAGCCTCTCGGAATAAATGTGTGGGTATTGTAGACATCTTGGGGCGATTCACAAGGGGGACCTAGGCACTGCCACACTCAGCTTTGTAGTGCCAAATTTTTAGGTGACCTCGCACCAAGTGGAATTCAAAATTCAAATTAGGTTCCCTACAGCATGTATGGGAGAGTTAGGCACTTAATGGGATTCACAAAACCAGCATGTTGAGCAAGGAGTCACCTAAGCTTCCCAATAGGAAATGCTGAGGAGAGCACTGGGCTGTGGAGTACTCGAAAGGACATTTCTGTCTGTCTCACCTGTTAGAGCTATTCCACTCTGTATAAATAGTCACTGGAGCAGCGACCGGAACCTGGGTATCCCACCTCCCAGCCTAACCACTGGGCTATAGACTTAGAGTCTTTCTCAGTCTGTCTTTGGCCCAATGAATATTTAAGTATTTTTTACACAGGGAGGGGGAGAGCCCAATTCAAATACCTTCTCCACATGGGGCAGGAAGGAGGAATTGAACCTGGGTCTACTGGGCCCACCTCAGGGGCAGGCAAACAGGGTGGTTTCCCGGGGCGTCAACTTCTGGGACACCAAATCAACACCCTCTGGAGTGCCAAATCAGGTTCTTGGAGGGAGGGTTTAGTTCCCCCCTCCTCCTTGGCCATTTGGGGAGGAAGGGCAGCACCAAATTTATTTACCACCCTAACCAAGAAAACACCTAGGGCCAGTCCTGTGTCTTCCACATACTGCATGAGTGCCCTAATAAATGGACTATAAATAATACAGGGGAAACCATGACTTTCTCCCCCTTCCATTTTGTGTGAATGTAGGCATGCTCAGAGAACACCTCTCAGATTGGGCCAAAAAGGCAAAATAGGTGGGGGAACGCCTCAGGTGTGAATCCTGATGGGACTTAGGTGTGAGTTAGGTGCCGTGCTGCTCAATGGTGGCTTAAAATAGAAGTCAGGCCCCAAAGTTCTCCTTGTGAATCTCATCCTTTCCATCTCTCCACTTACTTTCCTAGTAGACTTACCACTACTAAAGAAGATTCACTGAACAGCAATAAGTCACCGAGACCAGATGGTATTCACCCAAGAGTTCTGAAGAAACTCAGAATGAAATTAGAGAACTACTAACTGTGATATGTAACCTATTAATGAAATCAGCCTCTGTACCAGATGACTGGAAGGTAGCTAATATAATGCCAATTTTTAAAAAGAGCTCCAGAGGAGACCTTGGCAATTACAGGTCAGTGAGCCTAACTTCAGTGCCAGACAAATTGACAGAAACTATAGTAAAGAATAGAATTATCAGATACATAGATAAACACGATTTGTTGGGAAAGAGTAAACACTGCTTATGTGAAGGGAAGTCTTGCCTCACCAATCTATTAGAATTGTTTGAGAGAATCAACTAGCATGTAGATAAGGATAATTCAGTTGATATAGCATTCTTGGATTTTCAGAAAGCCTTTGACAATGTCCCTCACCAAAGGCTCTTAAGGAAATTATGTAGGTGGGGGATAAAAGGGAAGGTCCTCTCAGGGATCGGTAACTAGTTAAAAAGCTAAGAAACAAAGGGTAAGAATAAATGGTCAATTTTCACAATGAAGAGAGGTGAATAGCAGGGTCCCCCAAGGAGCTGTACTGGGACCTATGCTGTTCAACATATGCATTAATGATCTGGAAAAGGAGGTGAACAGTGAAGTGGCAAAGTTTCCAGATGATACAAAATTATTCAAGATAGTTAAGCTAAAGCAGACTGCAAAGAGTTACAAAGGGATCTCACAAAACTGGGTGGCAGGGCAAGAAAATGGCAGATGAAATTCAGTGTTGATCAATGAAAAGAAATGTATATTGGAAAACATAATCCCAAGTACACATACAAAATGATGGGGTCTAAATTAGCTGTTATCACCAAAGAAAGAGATTTTGGAGTCACCATGGATAGTTCTCTTAACTACTTCTCCTCAGTGCACGTCATGGTCAAAAAGGCAAACAAACAAGAGGAAGTACTTTTTCAAATAACACACAACTAACCCGTGGAACTCATTGCCATGAGATGTTGTGCTGGCAAAAAGTATAACTGAATTCAAAAAAGAACTGGATCAGTTCATGGCGGATAGGTCCATCAATGGCTATTAAACAAGATGGTTAGGGATGCAACCCCATGCTGGGGGCAACCTTAAACATCTGACTACCAGAAGCCGGGAGTAAAAGATAGCAGGTGATCACTCCAAATTGCTCTGTTCTGTACACTTCCTTGAAACTCTGGGACAGGCTATTATTGGAGACAGTACACTGGAAAGATGCACTGGGGTCTGACCCAGTATGGCAGCTCTTACGTTTTTGTGAGGACCCACAATCCAGAGACTGAACAGGCACTCTTTTTATTTTCTGTATTAACATCAGGATGACAATCAATTACGCCTCACTTTCCAATATTTTTATTTTTACTGGGCCATAAGCATGCATGGCGCTTTCCCTTTCTCCAATATCCCTGCCCTGAAGAGCTTGGTCTCAGGGCCAAAATGCTACCCTCAAATTCACTTTCCACTGGAGTCATTGTGAATATGCAAATGTGACCAGAGGCAAAATTTGGTGACAAGCTGTGGCTTGATAAGAAATAGTAACAAGTGGGGAAGGAAAGGCTCAGGTTCCTTTCTCTTTGGGTCCCTCATATGCGGTGGTGTGAAACAGTTAAGCCAAATGATGATGAATATTTTTAACTTGCAAGTAACTTGTCTTCAATTATACTTGGATTAATAATTAAATGAAGATCGTCATTAAATATTAAACTGCAGAATATTAGACATACTACTGTCTCTGTCACAGATGAATAAAACTCTCTTGAGAGGAGTGCGATCCATTCCTGGGTTTATAGCTAAAGGCAAAGTATCGCAAATTCACCCACTGATCCTGAGTGTTACCCTTTGTATTTGTTTCAGTGACTTAGGGCTCCATCCTGGAAAGTGCTGAGTGCCCTTGACTCCCCTTGGCTCCAACAGGCATTGAAGGCACTCAGCCTCTCACAGGAGTGCCTAGCACCTTGCCTTACTTATTATTTTTAATGAAAGGTAAACAGAACTGTTGACCAGACAAGATATTTTCTTACGTAAGCAGTAAAAGAGTGTGTTCAATTTGAAAAACAATAGTAGCCAGGATGGCTGAAGCAATACTGGTTCTGGAATGCAATAAGCATAAGTAATGTTATGATAAATGATATGGTCTGTTAATGACTTATTTTTCAGGCATTCATTTCACTTGCTCAAGCAGTTCGTTGTTAGCGTGATACGGGAAGTAAGTCTTACACTATATTGGCTAGATTTTGCCTTTAATGGAGTTGGGAGGAGGCCACACTACAACAGGGGCATAGAATTCTTCCCTGAGCTTTGGACATGCACACTAGGTAGCGCTGACATTCTTCCAATGGTGGGAGAAGGGTTGCCACCCACAAAGTGGGACTAATATGGTACATGCTGCCCTGATCACTTAGCTCATCTCCCACCTTTCATCTTCTTTTGTTTTTTAGGCTGTGAGCTCTTCCAGATCAGGGATTGTCTTCCGATGTCTATGCAGTGCCTTGTATACTTCAAATGTGGGCACTGTAAATTAATAATAAAATACCTTCATACCAGAAACCCTGCGGGTTCTATTAAAACTCTGAGGAATAGTGGTGGAGGGGGAGCACCACTGACATCATAGCCCCTGGAGGCATTCTGCCTGGAGGAGCTAAGAGCAGGCACAATGCAATCAGGGGCACTGAGGGAGGAGGCATGCTTACCTGCAGCACTTGCTACACCTGTTCCACACATGTACCATACAGGGCAATGATAGGCCAGAGTAAAAAGGCTTCCAACCCCTAAACAAAGAAAGACTTCATCAAGTCTCTCTATTGGCTTTCCAACAGGAGGCTGAGCTGGTGCCATGTTGGGAATGAAAAGGGAAGGGGCAGGAGAAAAGGATTCAAACAAACCTGCTTGAAAAGGGAACACTTCAAGGAAATCTTCAGATAATTCAATGAGGTGTCCAAGGCAGCCAGGGAACCAGAAAGGCTTAGTGAGCTATGAGAGGGAAGCTTCAGAGAAGCAATTGCAGCAGGCTGCAGTTCCGAGATTTTGTTTACAGGAGAGAAAGTGAGTCATGGGGAGGCCCTGCTCTGAGTTAGAATGACGGGGATCAAAATGGAGAGAAACCAAGCCAGCACAGATCGGCCCGAAAATGTTTAGAATAGCGAGGATTTATATAACCAAAGGCATCACTCCTCCAGAGGAGAGCATGAATCCAGGGGGATTAAGATAAGCCTAGACCAAAGAAGGTTCCCCTGTAATAAATAACTCTTAGAAATGCCCTAATGTTATTTCTTGTCTGATAGTGGTTAATGTGACTCTTTTAATTAAACGATGTGACATTCTCACTAATTCCTGCCTTTTATCTCTACTACTCTGAGCTTGAAGGTCCTAGTTATCTTACTGCCCTCATGTGTGAGTGTCATTATTGGCTGATCCCACCTGATGAACAACCGATGTGGTTTGCATAGTTACTGAATGGACTTTGGTTACACCTACCCTCCCCATTGTTGGTTCTTACCCTTGGATGTATATATATATTTCCTATCTGATTTCTATTTCATGCATCTGACGAAGTGGGTTGCAGCCCATGAAAGCTTATGCCTGCAGAAATTTGTTAGTCTTTAAAATGCTACAGGACTCTCGTTGTTTTTGCTGTATACAGACTAACACGTCTACCCCTCTGGAACTTAATACTACTGAATTTCTAAACACTACTGTTCAGATGGGATCAGGATAAGGCCTACCCGACATAGAAAAAAGTCTGTTAAAATATAAAAGTTTCCAGTACACTTGGTCCCCTGGGAACTATGCCTGGAGCACTGTCACATTAATGTAAGGACACTGGTAACTTTCTCAAATACAGTGTGTTGCTACTAGCACCTAAGTTACCATAAACATGTCCAGCCAAATTACCCTGGGACCATCCTTCCCTGTTTTGTCCAGGAACTCCAAACACCCTGGACTGATTTTGTTTCTCTCATGCTTGGTCTTTTCCCACCATCTGGACCTTTTTCTCTCTAGGCTAGTCTAGCTTGATTCTAGTCTCTCAGGACAACTCTGCTTTGGCTTCAGTTCTCCAGGCTGGTCTGGCTCTTCACCAAACAGCTCCAGTTCCCAGCCACAGGTCCCGCTGATGATTGAGACATTAAATAAATATAATTAATCCACCTTATGGCAAATTGTCCATTAGCAGTTTTGCATTATAAAGACTCGATCTTCTTACAGCCCTTTTCCACAATAAAATTTCCCCAAACACACACTCCAGGGCAGATTAAACAAAATAACTAATTTACCAACATTTTAATTAGAAAGAAAAATGACACACAAACAACTGCTTCATTTCCCTGTGCAGGTGCAAACTAGCTTACATGCTACTTCTTCTTTAGAGAGAACACCAACAATTTTTTCTTTAGAGGTTGTTTAGTAAGAGTCATAATGCCCATGCAGAAGCATGTGTTCTTCCACCACTGCTTTGAATCTGCCAGCCAGGGTTCATGAGGGATGGGGCAACGGTCATGTTCCCACCCTACACAATTACAGGCTGTACTTCCTGGCTTGAGCCTCCTCTCTTACACTTTCCACTGTGCTGCAGCTAGTTTTCCTTTCTGCATGTGCACTGGAAAAGGATGGGGTTCTGGGCTCTCTACAAACCCCTATCACACTCACGCAGAACCATTCATTTCTTGGCCACAAGATTTTAATACATGGATTTTCAAACCAATGTCTCTGCTTCCCACTCCCATGTGATCCCTCCAGTTAGAGCACATTGGTTTCAGTTTCATGCTCATTCAGATAATATCTATATCCATGACTCTTTTCTCTATACTACCTAATTGCCATTTTGTGTTGGCTGATCAGTATTTCCAAACAGATGAAGCAAAATTTCCTCAAACTGAACGTAGATGAGTTGGAGGTTATACCCTTTAGTCCTAAACACTGAAGGTTATGGATTTTCAAGTTGCCACCCACTGTATTAAATGTACATCTATAGTCATTAGCCATTATTCTGAATAGTCCTTCTTAGCCCACCACTTTTTTTTTTAAAGCAAAGTAGACCAACTACTGCTCACAACCACATTGACTCTGTTGAAGACCAGTAGAGTGCAGTGATGTTGCTCAGACATAACTGTAGGTAGAATTTAGCCTTGTATCTTTAAAGTACCTGTATGCTCCTGGTAAAGTTAAGGAATGGTTTCTATCACAGGTACTCTTTAATTTACTAGCAAATGAAAACTATGTTCAGTATCAGTTAAGATTGCAGCAGGCCATAGCCCATCTACCCAGCACCTTAATAGAATGAAGTAAAAACCTAAGGGAAATAATTGTGTATTCCAGTCCACCTTCATATTTTTACAACATGATCAGCAACACATTCCAGTACTTCGTATGTCTTTCACCTCCATCTCCAACGGATACCAAAAAGCAAGACCATACTCCAACTTCATCAAACTTGCAGTCTAATGCAAAACTTTAACAGTGACCTCATATGCTTTTATATCAATTATACAACAGATCAGCACATCTGACAGCCCCATATTCCATTTTATTTGGGAAGACAAGGTGGGTGATGTAATATCTTTTATTGGACCAGCTATTATTCCCCTCTATTCGGCATTGGTGAGGCCGCATTTAGAATATTGTGTCCAGTTTTGGGCCCCCCACTACAAAAAGGATGTGGACAAGTTGGAGAGAGTCCAGCGGAGGGCAACAAAAATTATGAGGAGAGGCTAAGGGAACTGGGCTTGTTTAGTCTGCAAAAGAGAAGAACGAGGGGGGATTTGATAGCAGCCTTTAACTATCTGAAAGGGAGTTCCAGGAAGGATGGGGCTAGGCTGTTCTCGGTGGTGGCAGATGACAGAACAAGGAGCAACAGTCTCAAGTTACAGGGGGGGAGGTGTAGGTTGGACATTAGGAAAAAGTTTTTCACGAGGAGGGTGGTGAAGCACTGAAATGGGTTACCTAGGGAGGTGGTGGAATCTCCATCCTTAGAGGTTTTTAAGCTGAGGCTTGACAAAGCCCTGGCTGGGATGATATAGCTGAGGTTAGTCCTGCTTTGAGCAGGGGGTTGGACTAGATGATCTCTTGAGGTCCCTTCCAACTCTAATATTCTATGATTCTATTCTATGATTCTAACTTCTGTTGGTGTTTCTCTCACCAACAGAAATAGGGCCAATAAAAGACATGACCTCACCCACCTTGTCTCTCTAATATCCTGGGACCAGTATGGCTACAACAACATTGCACATATGTATTTGGGAAGTTATTCTGCCTCAACACTGTTGAGATCACATATTTTCTGTTATGGATATAAAGTTGTACAATGTTCTATACAGACAAAAAATGCTGATGTCAATTCTGGCTCAAATTCTTCTTTAAAAGCTATCTTTTGCTGTGATGCCTACAAAAACTTGACAACAGTGAGGCTGCTGGTGTACTAAGGCCACAGCCTGTCACACTGACCAATATTATCTCATTGTTCCTTGTGCTTGCTTGTCTCTTTTCTCTTGTCTTATGCTTGATGGCAAGTTGTTTATGGCAGGGACAGTCTTTTTGTTTTGTATTTGTACGTCCCTTAGCATAATAGAGTCCAGGTCCATAAGTAGGAATCCTAAGTACTACTATAATACATATAATAAACAACAGTATAACTGATATTCTAGAAATCAGCACATGAGGAGTAACTATGTTGCCAAAGGATAGATCTAAGAGTTTTAGATTTCTTGCAAAGATGAACAAAGAAAATAGACAATCCAGTGAAAAATCACCAAAACTCCTATTTAAACTTCTATTATTCTTGTATCAATTTATTTGTTATCAAACCACCATGAAAACCGTGCTCAAAGTTTATATTCTGTGTTTTGATTTTTTGCCATTTCAATTAGATTTTTACAAAATAAAGGTTTAAAGTGCCTGTTAAAACTGACCTCTGTAACACAACTGCTGCACCATAATAATGATAAGAATGATATCTCCCTCTGATCTTCCAACCTCTTGATCTACAGTCTGTTCTAAACTCTAAGGCCATATTTTTATTGTTATCCCATTACACATTTATTATTTGTCTATCGTTCTAGATACTAAACATAATTAAAATGTAAAATACAGAAATAAAACACAGTGTATACTGAATTGCTCATACGATATCACAATAATACTAGCCCATCATAATAACAATATCTGTTATTTTGAGTGGTAATAATTATGCTGTGCTTTGCCTAGATTCCCACTAAACTGAAGTTCTGTGTTCTAACACTTAATGATATTAAATACCAACAGAACTTTAGTCCTTGTTCATAGATTCCAAGGCCAGAAGGGACGATTGTGATTATCTAGTCTGACCTCCTGTATAACACAGAACACAGAACTTCCCCAACGTAATTCCTAGAGCAGATCTTTTGTTGGAATGCACTAATTAAAGTATACATTTTGTTGACCTTACTTATCCCTTCTATTATCCCCTAATGATATTCTGAAGAACACAAACAGCAGCAAAGAGTGCTTGATTCATTTGACACCACTAGATTGTGCCTGAATTGTAGTTTCTAGCTGGGTATTGTAACAAATTTATGTATGTTTTATGCTTAAGTAGAAATAGAAATTAAGGTATAAACCTGAGTTAAAAAGGGAATTTCCAGACTGGGCAAATTTCTGACTCACAGGGTTCAGAATTTTGATCCCAAATTTCTTGGGCTGGCTAGGACTGGGAGTGTTATAGTGATGATATATGTTGCCAATTAATTCAATAAAATGTATGTAAAATAGCTTGAGACTGGAGAAAGGTGATATATATGGAAAATAAAATGAAACTGTGAATAATAAGCTAATATTAATAATAATAATAATATTCCGTTGATGGTTTTTGGTGGTACCATAAACCACCAGAGCAAAGCTGAGTGATTTGTGTCAATTTCAGAATCCTGAGTGGGAAACATAGCCCTAAAATGCAAAGTGTGTCTGATCTCTATTTCACAAAAGTATCCAGTTTTCTATTCGTATTCTCCATCTTTACTTTTTCCTACTCAACTTTCCCTTCATTTTGGCTCTGACCTTGAACAGCTCCAAAAAAATATAGAGAATGGTTACAAAAATATAAGCATTTACAAGAATTAATATGTTAATTAATAAGCCGGCCCACCTTAAGATCGTTTTCACAACCACAACAGAGTACAAAAACTCACATTGAAAAGCCCCACACTATGTTACAGGGCAACACATTTTTGTTAATCAAGAGACATAGTAACCCAGTGAAATGTGAGCATTAAGGTAGAGCAGTGGCTCTACGTGTTTCCAGACTACTGTACCCCTTTCAGGAGTCTGATTTGTCTTGCATACCCCCCAGGTTTCTCCTCACTTAAAAACTACTTGCTTACAAAATCAAATATAAAAATACTAAAGTGTCTCACAACACACTATTACTGAAAAATGCTTGCTTTCTCTTTTTTACTATATAATTATAAAATAAATCAATTGGAATATAAATATTGTACTTACCTTTCAGTCTATAGTATATAGAGCAGTATAAGCAAGTCATTGTCTATATGAAATTTTAGTTTGTGCTGACTTTGCTAGTGCTTTTTTTGTAGCCTGTTGTAAAACTAGGCAAATATCTAGATGAGTTGATAGACCCCCTGGAAGACCTCTGCATACCCCCAGGGGTATGCGTACCCCCGGTTGAGAACCACTGAGATAGAGTTCAAGAACTGTAACCACAGCCATTGGGAAGGGAGGGAGAGAATGCAAATATATTAATAACCTATTACACTGTTCGCTCTGCAATACCATTCATTCTGGGATGTCAACAACTTAATATTATGCACTGTTGCTGTAGATAGAGATACAAGATGCTTCTCATTTTCTATATTGTTTCCCTGGATAGAATAATAAAACTGTTCTTATTTTATCCTTTCAAAGTGTTATTCCTCATAATTTGGAGATTTTCTCCATTTCTGTAGTACCAGTTTTTACCTTTACTAACCAAAGCAGTTTGGACGTTAATGTAACTAGAAAAAAATCTTTAGTTTTAAAAAGCAATAGTAAAGTATGGCCCCTAGCTCATAGCTAGAATTCTTCCTGGGGCCATTGTCTTAGCCTTTATACTTTATACCCAGCAAGAGATTAAAGACACCAATTCACACACACCACAGCAGTTAGAACAAGCCCAGACAAAAAGGATAAGGCATATAACAAGTCCAGGCAAAGACACAGCAGCTATAGTCACCAATTCAACAAACCCAAGAAGGAACTAACAGCAACTATAATAGATGCCACATGACAACAAATGCTCAGCAGCAATCTTTAATACACCAGGTGTACAGTTTAGCAACCAAGAACACTGAATTGTTATATGCAGAGAGAGGCTGTTAATAAAAAAATAGGCGATAACAATCTTCACCTTCTTTTATCTATTTCTCCAATAAGCAACAGTGGATTTAATTTAAATAATGTGAAGGACTATGTTCTCAAATCAGTAACCTCTTGCATAACAAAAGCAAACATTATTTTAAAGAGTGACACAGAACAATCGGGTTTTTGTCACAACATTTCTCAAAGAATCAGTCCCCTAGAGTACCTACCATAGGAAATTCAGATAAATCATGGAATGATTGAGGTTATGCACTGTTGCAGCAGACAGCCTCCTAAAGATTGGTGTGCAGCATTAGTGGAGAGCACGTCTTCTGCACATTTTTTAAACACATTCTATTCTGATTAGGGTGATCATATTTCCCTAAACTGAAAACGGGACAAACGGGCTGGCCCAAGCCACCTGGCATCGCCGCTCATCCTCTGTGCCCCTGCAAATGTTCCTTCTCACCCCCAACTAAGGCAAGTAGCAGAGATGTGGGCAGGGTGGAAGAGAAATGGGTATGGCCTCGGATCTGGGCAGCAAAGCAGAGTGTGAGTGTGCGAGTGTGAGTACTTTTGGGCTTAAAGCCAGGAGGTGAAGCTATTCGACTATGATCCAGTCAGCAGTGTGATAGCAGAGAGACAGGAAGGAGGCCCTGGGTAGCGGGTGAGACCATAAAACAGCTCTGAGGAGGTGGGGGAAGGCTAGTATGAGGGCTCCCATTTCAGATTTTGGTATGGGCAGGACAACTCCAGGCCGGTGAGGAGAGGGGAGAGAAGAATGAGTGAAGGGGGATGGGTCGCTCCCAGCTGGTGGTATGAAACTCGAGGGCAGCAGGGACAGGAACCGCCCTCCCCCTGCTCTCCCTAAATGGTGCCCCTGCCGAGAGGTGTCAGAAGCTGACAACTAGAGGCAGACTGGGGAGGGAAAGAAGCCAGATGGTGTGTGTGTGTGGGGGGGGGGGGGGGGGGTTTGGAGAGGGCTCAGGGAACCTGCTCTGAAGAACGGTGGTGGGGAGGACATGAGGATGGGGTGAGGGCTCTGGGGACCACTCAGGGGGTTGCCAGGGATGCTGTATCATGCTTGGTGCCCCAGCACAAGCAGATGCTGCAGAACCTTGTCAGGGACCCAGTTTGGCACTTAGCAGATGGGTTGCCTAGTAGGTCTGCGGGGCCCACGAGTCGCAGCTCCATGGGCCAGACAGAATTAGGACCCTGACTGTGTTGCCCTCTGGTTGGGCTGCAGATTGAGCTCATGACATTCCAATGCTCCCTGATTGGAGGGCAGCGCATAATAGAGACACATCAGCCAGGCTCCTGTTCCCTCCTCCCCCAAATGTTGCCGATTGCCCCCATGAACATTCCTCTCTGCCCCCTAGGGGCTGCGCCCCACTTTTTTGGCAAACTGGACATTCGTCCTGTTTGCTCTTGCCAGTTGATCAGTTGGCAAGAACAATCTGCATAAATGCCCAGTTTTGCCAAAAAAGTCAGGATGTCAGGGACAGGGCTTAAAAAGTGGACTGTCCTGGCCAAAACGAGATGTATGGTAACCCTAATTCTGATGCTAACATTACCTTAAGTATTGTAAAATATGCACTTGCAATAAAATTTTGGAGCCAAATTCTGCATTACAGTTTACAATCTAAGTGGCTGGTTTCTTCACCGGGATTTCCTGCTGGAGCATGGTGAAGAGAGGTGCCCCTGATTCTGTGTAATGCTTCCTAGCTACTAGTTCTCTGCTCCTCCTCAGACCAACCAAATTTCTATTACTGAAAGACAAAGCTCAGGAAGTTCTTTTCTGGAGAAAACTGAAATCATGAAAAAATCACCAAGACTTGATTACTAGAAGTGGGCAAAAAATAATTAGTCAATAAGTAATTTGAACATATAAAAATGCCTTTTATTCACAAATGAAAATGTACACCAAAAATTTTCATTTTGAAGTTTGTTGAAAAACTGGAAACTGAAAACTGTTCAGAGTGAACATCTCGTTGTCAATAACTGATTTTTTTAATCAAAAAACAATTTTTTAAACCAACAATAATTTTTGAAAACTGAGAAGTTTTCAGTTTTTCATCAATTTTTTTTCCTGTGGGCAATTTTATTGTAAATGAGAACACTTTTTCCCCCCCCAAAAAATGCCCTATGGAAACCACTTGGTATTTTTCAATCAGTTCTATTGGCAATAGCAATATTAACATGGACAGTCTTCAGACGTGTTCTGGGTATCTCTATAATTTCATAAGACTAAGGAAGTGGTTGGGAGTCATCAAGAACTCACAAGTCTAAGGGAACTTCAGACCCAGCTACATGACTTATTTGCATGATGACTCACAGGAGGGAAAAGTGGTGGATCACTATGTCGTTCATGCTGTTGACTATGTAGCATCTACTTGGCCATTGCAAGACAAAGAGATGACCTTTTCTGTGCCTAGAGTCTGCAACTGACTTTTTCTAGCTGGGAACTTGTTAGTTTGAGCTGTCTCTGAAGAAGGATAATCCAGTATGAGTTTCAGAAGTACTCATTTCTCTACAAGTCAGGTTTCTTTTTTATGCTGGTGGTGGCAATAAAATGAAGCATTGTGATCACACATCATTTGCAAGGGACTTTAGACTGTGTATGTCTCCAGTACAGCCTTGTGCAGAAAACCAATGATCATCATTCACATTAAATCATTCATCACATTAAACTGAAGGTGTTTTAAAATTTGTATACTTCATTTACAACTCTGACTTGCTTTTTGAAACTTCATAATTAGTTAAGTTATATTTCAACTGCAAAAATTTCACGTGCTCATTATTAAAGGCAGGATTCTGGGAAAGTCACAGAACAGTTTTTAATTTAGAAGGGAACCTTTGTATTAATTGGTCATCATACGCCCCCCTTCACCCTCCACCACATGAGTCAGGAGGGCATTACCATCCTCATTTTACAGATGGGAAACTGAGTTGCAGAGAGTCAGATTGTGATACCCTGGTCCACTGCAAATGGCACCTCACACCAGGAATAGTAATGAGGCTACTTGTGGAGTAAGGCACTACTCAACATGAGCAAACGTAACACAATTTGACTCTAAACTGTGCAGTGAAAAGCCCACGGCTCCACAACAAGTCAGTGGCAGAGTTCAGGAGTTCACTGGGTCTCTGTCCAATCCTCATTCATCTAATTTGCCTCACAAACTGAAAATCTGGATTGGTTAATTTTAATCTGTAGATTATGCCTGGATGTCCAGAAACTCTTTTGTTTAAACTCCGTACTGGATCATTTTTTAAACATTATCTTCAATAACAAAATGTAAATCTGTTCTTATCAGTTTAATTGACTGAATCAGAAACTGCACCATCTAGAAGACTTGTGACTGCTGCTTTGAAGACGGATCTTGCCCCAACTGCTGTTTCGCCTCAATTTCTTCTTTTGACTTTGGAGATTCCAGGCCAGACCAAGAAGACGATATTTCTACTACCGATTCTACAGGAAACCTTTCCTGCTGCTCCCCAGAATCCTTCCTGGGACATGGCTTCGCCTGGCATCTGGATGACTGCTGTTGCTCATCAGAACCTCCCTTGAAAGATGGCTTTGATTGGCTTCTTCCCCTGCTCTTCAGAACGCCTGTCAGGAAACAGCTGCTTCTCCTGATCCTCCTTAGGACCCCTGTTGGGATATGGCTCTGACTCAGTGCTGCCACGACTACTGCTCTTTCTGCTCCTTGGAATGCCCCTCGGGAAAAGGCTTTTCCTGAAGAACATGTAATTGACCAAACAAATAACTTAAATCTGATCTTCTTAAATACACAGAACTATATTTTTCTCTCTTTTTAATCTTGGTGGTAGGTAGCATTGCAGTAATACTGTAAAATGATACTGATACTGAATGCTATAAAACTGTTAGCTAGACCTGAACTGTGATTCTGCAAATTATATTTGTCTGAATTGATTTTTTCTAAGTTGATCTCTCTTTATGGGAAGGTTCTTTGTCTTTGAACTTGTTTTTTAGAAATGCAATGTAAATTTATCATGCTAATAATCAATTAATACCATCTGTGATTGTTAGGCCAATTATTTTTTATTACACTGATTTTATCGTTATTATTGTTTCATGTGTGTACCTGATTATTATCAACCTGCAGGGACTTGTCTGTGCAGACATTTTGCTACTATTCTGTAGATCCTAACCAGATTATAGCAACAAAGTCTTAAGTAAAAGTTAAAGGCTCAGCTGGAACTCCACTGAATGGAAGAGAAACCTTCAAAAATATCACAATAAAGTTCCCTCATGTAATCTTAAATGCTTAGGAGATGTGGGAAACTGTCTTTTGTCTCTGCATAAATTGAAAGACTGAAAACCACAGCAAATAGTAATTTTTTGGATTTACTGCATGACAGGAACATCAGGTGGTAAGTTAAATAATGCAAGGCACAGAAATTGAGCAAAAATCTTCCTATGTGGCTGCTCATCACAGAAATATGAGCAGCTGCTTCTCCACTGCAATTCCTACTCACTTTTAAGCCTCCCCAGCTGGGATAACTGAAAGCCTTATCACGGTCATTGACAATCTGACAACCATCTGAGATATGGTATGAGTCTCTTCCATATATGGGAGAGAAGAACAGAAACTTCCTTTGGAGGTATTGACAGCAGGCAGCATGTTTTTCACTTGAATTTCCCATCGCAGTGTAATCTCAGTGTGACAGCTCATGAAGAGTGCTTTTACACTGACACCAAGAATGAGACAGGCTTACACTGGTATCTGTTACATTCTGCAGGCAGGGTGAAGGTTACCATATACTGTATGAAGCACTAGACGGCAGTTATCCAGATTATGGCACAGAGGCTTTTCAAAAGCTACAGAAAAGACCATAAAAACACTGAAAAATGTTACTGTTCAAATAGCATGGGCCTAATGCTGCTTCTGACAAAGTCATTGGTGACATTCCCATTTTATATATTACAAATAATTAGGCTTGACAGAATTCAATATTCATTTTTTTATAAATTTGAAAAATAATATCAGGTTTTTAAAGCATTTTTTATTTTTATTACTTTAAATTTTCACAGTTGTGCAAAATTATGGGTGTTAAATATTGGGTGGTTTTTATCAATTTACATTTTCACAGTTGTATGAAATCACAGAAGGGAGTAAGTCATTGGAGGGAGTCATACAACAATTTTTTAATGACAGTAGATGCTGACATTCAAAAATTAAAGCTTTATAACTGTTAAAATAAAAATTATCAGCATCACTTGTCAAAATATACAGAGTCAATATCCTTAAATCAAACTCCAATAAGTTCTCCAAAAAAGTGGTGCTTATCTGTAAATTTTAATTATTATAGATGGAAATATGTTTTCATCTGTTTGTGTTAGTACAGTGAAATTGATATGTACCAACACTTACTGATAAAAATTGAATCTTTCCAAACCTACAAAATAATGTAACACATAGATAAGAAAATGGTCCTCTGGGACTAGATTTCTCACAAGACCTCAAGAATCAAATGTTCAAGTCCTCAGCACTCACAATCAGGGCCAGATTAGGAACCTTAATAAAGATGATATCTTTCAGAAGTGCTTAGCACTGAACAGTTCACATTGTAAAAGGTGTAGCCAGATTTCCCAAAGAGATCAGGAAATAGCTCATCTGAGCTCTTTTGGAAATCTGGTCTTGACTGTTGCTGCTGAGTTCTTGAAAATAGGACTTTAAAACCTCAAGGACCCTGTTTAAAAACTGCATCATGTGGTTGGTTAAATAATGCCAGGCATAGGTAGAGAAATGGCATAAGACAAAGACAGGAAGGATTTCTAAACCAAGAAAATGTACATTTCAACATTGTTCTTGTTGTATGGTAATTTTCATTCCAGTGTGGGGACCACAATGTGAAAAAAAAGCCCACATCATTTCTTACTAACTAGGGTATTGTGGTCAAATTGCATAAAAGGAGACATCCAGTGGTGGGGAGGGCATGGGAATGGAGTTTCTCATTGACAGATAGTTTGACAAGGCTGCTGAGGATTACAAGTGAGATGCTGAAAATTCCATGAAAAGGCCAATTCGACAACACCAATCAGAAATGAAACTCAGTTACATTCCTGCTAGATAATCAACTGAGATATCTTCACACCCAGTCCTTAAGGTGCTGAGTGTCCTCATCTGTCACTGGAGTTGGCGTGGAGGGGTCTCTGAACCTTAGAGGAGGTGCTCAGCACCTAGCAGGAGAGGGCCCTAAGTTAATCTAACTTTAGCCAATTCAGAGTAAATTCAAGTGATTGAAAAGTTTATTCTGATGCACAAACAAATAAGGGCCGAATGCCATTTCCATTTAAGTTAATGGCAAAAATCCCCTTCCGTAGTGCAAGATTGGGCCCAAAGGAAAGAATGTTTCTTAAATGGTTCTATTGTTAACACTCTATTTAAAAGTGCAACATACATATGATTAGTGCATGTGATTATATATAATATATAATATATATATATATATATATATGTATATATAAATATATATGCATTTACTGTAACTGAAAAAACCCTAAGCAACAGGTTTTTATGGCATGCAAGTTAAAAGTACACCACGTAATGTAAAATTGTTTTGCATCACAAAATATTTAAGCAGGGTACTCTGAGTAATGGTAATTATAACCAATAAACTAATCATTTTAGATCTGTATTTTCCAAACAAAACATTATATTTCTTGAACAGTCATAACCTGTTGCAACATTTTGCCAAAGGCATTAAGTAAAGGATTTGCCTTTTCTCCTAGTGATATCAATGTAAAATATGTCCCCATAACAAAGAAAGAGAGAAGCCTGCTCATCAAGCATATCATGTCTGGGTAAGAATTTATGCTAATAAATTAGAAGTCTAAATTTGATTTACATGACTGAGAATGTAAAAGGAGTAACAGCAAAAAAAAAAAGAAATAAATTTTTAATATACTATTCCACAGTCTCTGCAGTAAAACTGCAGATGAACTATGAAATTTATTTTTTAGATTTCGTTAGGATTGTATTAAAATATATGAAAAATTATTACTCAGATAGGTAAAATAAAAAAGGATCTGTCTATTATGACAATATATATATATCCATCCCCAAAGAAAATATATATATTTTGGATTTTGTTGGGAGATTGGAAACCCCCTCTAGAGTTAGACCCAAACTACAGTAGACACAATAATTTATAGCAACTGAATGGTAAAACACTATTCTAGTATTTAAATTAGCCTTTAATAGGCAGCATGAATCATTTTCATGCTCATGCTTTTGCATATCGGACAGCACTACTAGAAATACAGTGTTCTTGGTGACATTGTTTAAGGGTCTAATATCTTATTGCTGCTTCAATAAGTTTCCAAGGACTGCAGAAAATGAGATGGGATACAATGAACAAAATAATGCAAAAGAACTTCTTACAAAGAAAGCATTATTCAGCTGCTTAGATAACTCTTTTAAAGAAGAAGAAAAGTTTTAGTGCTAGAGTGACTGTAGTATTTTGAATATGATTTTAATCAAAACTAACAGACGAATGTATAGATAAACTGTACCAAAACGAAATCTGTGGCCTCTTGCAAAACAGTAACTTTGAACCATTACTATTTGTAATGTGATAAAGTATGATGTAAATTTAATGGCTTTCAAGACACAAGCTATTAAGTAACATACAAATCTGGTAAATCCATTTGAAAAGTCTCAGTTTCTAGGCTCCTAGGTCTTACTACACTTTTAGAAACTGCAAGTTTAATTTCCAGCACCCCCAGCTGGGATTCAGAATTACAGAAAAAACAATGACTTTCTTTAAGATTTTACATAGCAGTCAGGAGAGTCACTATTCCAGGAGATTGCCAACATACACAGAGACAAACATACAAGTGGGGAAAGCCACATGGAGGGAAGGATGAAAGACTGTCTCATCGCTGTTAACCTCCTGTATCTCCGTCTGCAGACAGCCTCGCTACTATTGCAATGCTGCAAGGAAGCTTTGCTTAGACCCATTCTGCAGCCACTGGCTGGGGCAAGACTGAAATGAAGGACAGTAGAAAATATAGTACCTAGGGAAAGTGTTATACTTTTCTTCATTGAAAAGCAATGAAAAATGCCTAATAGCCAATTGGTCTAGGAGACTAAGCACTACCTAAATGTGTTTCAGTTTCAAAATAAAAATTATGGATACATGGAATATTTTTTTACAGTGAGCAAAACACATACTGGCCACTAGCTGCAATAAAATAACCACAGAACACCTTCCATTTAATATATCATGGAGCTCCTGTCCTGTCACATACCAAATATTCTTGTGCCTACTCAGCTGAAATGTTTATGAACTTTTATGAGTATGGTCCTAACTAGTCTCTGACCAAAATTCAGGAACAGTTATTAAAATCCATAAAACCACCAATGAACATTTCATGAGAAACTGTGAAGGTAACAGACATTTTGGTGCATGTTCTCTGTGGCACAATTTATTGTATACATATATGAGGTCTCAACTAGCAAAGCATAGCTAACCTCCTAACTTATTACATAGCCACTCAATCCTACAGTATTTCTAGGCTGATGTTGATTCATCAGTCCTAGACATGGCATAGGTACCTTTCTTTGATTGCAAATGTACTCTTCAATCATGCCTTTAAATTTCCTACTCATTTCCTGGAATTTATGCTAAAAGCCTTTGACTTTTCCTAGGTCTTTTTCCAATCAGCAGAGAAGATCTGCTAAAAGAACTGTATCTTTGTCCTCTTACCTTCACACAGTGTCACTATTATCAAAAAACTAAATTTTAAATCCAGCACTGACCTGGAAAGTCAGTTTTAGAATCTCAACTTTGCCAGTGAAAACAAAGCTCTGGAGTGAAAATGTGACTCCACAAAAAACTGCGTAAGTATTGTCTTTTGAATGTGATCCAGCAGCTGATTATTTGGGACAGTATTCCTAGCTACCAGACAACAGTATTTTCACTTAACTAATACTCTTTTTTCCATACAAGCACATGAATAACCAGAATGTCAGAGAAACTACTGGGCAGTTGTACAACAGCAAAATTTTTTTAATTTTATTTTTAGTGACCAAAGTATTTAATATAAGAAAGTGGAAATCAAGATTGTCATGCCACAATGGTAAAATTAATCACATATAGTAGATTTAATCTAACACAGAACAAGAAACCGTATTAGAATAAGGTACACAGTATCATCCCTAAAGCTAATTCTCCCTCTTCTACTGCAGAGCTTCTGTCCAGAATATTCTCCAGTCCCCTACTACTTGATTTCCTGTTATAGGTTTAAAGAAACAGTGTACATGTCCTCACACAAATTAAATGTGCAAGTAATATTTTACTCCTGTGTTTGTGTGATATTTTGAGTACAGTAAGGACCTGCTGCCTGCTCATTAATAAGGAGAGGAATTTGCTAGGGTACCTACTCTGCTTCATATCTATTTCTCATCATGAAACTCATTACTTCCGGATGCCACTGAATTCAGAAGATTTTCACCACCAGACGTGGGAACTCACTGCTAGTGAATGTACTATTTTAAATGATATAATCCATTGCTCTGTCATGGCAAGGTAAATATAAATAATCTGACATAAACATATCCTTACTTGATGAGTCAGATGTAATCAATTGGGATAAATAAGTCATTATTTTTTGCCTCTTTTCAACCCAAGTGGCTAGTCAAATTTCAGGGCCTCGGGATATTTCAGCTGGAAGAAGAAATTGATGGAGTCTGATTCTCCCTTTCATAGAATCATAGGGCTGGAAGGGACCTTGAGAGGTCATCTAGTCCAGTCCCCTGCACTCATGGCAGGACTAAGTAATATCTAGACCATCCCTGACAGGTGTCTGTCTAACCTGCTCTTAAAAATCTCCAATGATGGGAATTCCACCACCTCCTTAGGCAATTTATTCCAGTGATTAACCACCCTGACAGTTAGGAAGTTTTTCCTAATGTCCAACCTAAACCTCCCTTGCTGAAGTTTAAGACCATTGCTTCTTGTCCTGTTGTCAGAGGTTAAGAAGAACAATTTTTCTACCTTCTCCTTGTAAAAACGTTTTATGTACTTGAAAGCTGTTATCATGTCCCCTCTCAGTCTTCTCTTCTCCAGGATAAACAAACCCAGTTCTTTCAGTCTTGCCTCATAGGTCATGTTTTCTAGACCTTTAATCATTTTTGTTGCTCTTCTCCGGACTTTCTCGAATTTGTCCACGTCTTTCCTGAAATGTGGCACCCAGAACTGGAGACAATACTCCAGTTGAGGCCTAAGCAGTGTGGAGTAGAGCGGAAGAATTACTATTCATGTCTTACTTACAACAATCCTGCTAATTCATCCCAGAATCATGTTTGCTTTTTTTGATGCAGTCTTGTTTATTCACAAGGAACATACAAAGTCCTGCTCCTCCAAATGCAGGAGGAACCAAAAACGAAAGAAGCAATCCTTAGCTTATAGCCACAAGCCTCTTTAGCCAACAGACCCAAAAGATCTCCTCATTGTCAAACTGTGGTCACTGGCTACAGCTTGACTTTCTTACCTTTTTCTTCTACGTCTCTCTCTCTCAGTTTCTGTGTGTTCCCCCCTATTCCCATACACACATGCCTGGTCACAATACCCTTCTGGGCAGACTCTATTAGTCATTGTTTTAGGCGTGGCCCCTTAACCCTCACTTACAACTATCTTAAATGAAAGGCTTGTTCACATATCAGTTTGACAAGGTTTCAACTTAACCTATAGGAAGGTTTCACCCAGCTCATAATAAAATATATGGCAACACTTTGCCTGGATTGAATTCTCTGTGCCTATGCTATGAAGTTTGAATCCGAAGGCAAAGTCTCCTAAAGTTCAGAGGTGTTTGGATCTGGCGTCACTTTTAATTTCAACCTAATCTGATCATTTACTTAAATATTTCCTTAAAGGTACCAGTAAACTTGAAAATTACATTTCTGTCTTGATATTTTGTAGTGATCATAGTTACAGGTAACAAATCAGGCCTGATACTGTAAATGCTTATAGATGAATCCTACTTTACCACTGGTGCGAGTAACCCCACTGAAATCAATGTGCCTATTCTTAGTCATAAAGTTGAGTATATGTGTAAGTGTTTGCAGGATCAGGGCTGACATTACTATAACTGAAAGTCACGAAAACAAAATTTCTTTCTCTTTTATTGCCCGTTTATTTAATGTATTGGGTAGCATTTGGGTATTGTCAATGTCACACTTCTCTTATGCAGACTGTTTCTAATTTCCTGAAAAAAAAGCTGTTATGAATGGGAGGTAGGGAAAAATGTTTCAGGACACAGTGTTTAATGGACAAGTTATCATAAAATGTATTTTCATCTATCATAAATGTATTTTATTTA
The DNA here is from genome assembly GCF_026122565.2 of Emydura macquarii macquarii. Taxonomy (NCBI): domain Eukaryota; kingdom Metazoa; phylum Chordata; order Testudines; family Chelidae; genus Emydura; species Emydura macquarii. The sequence goes on from NW_027130506.1 coordinate 1,213,795, forward strand.
AATTAATAAATTTTTAAAAATTGAAGTTAACAGTGTCTCTTTAAAAACACCTAATCAGATCACAGATGCACAATTGCAAACTCTTAAGAACATTTTCTGAATGCAGAAAAATTATATCCATTTTTGTAAATACAGAGAATGCCACTGAAGAGTCTTATTGATCTATAGTTAACACACAGAATCAGAAATAATTGCAGTATTTCAGATACCATTGGGCTGAAAGTGTAGGTGAAGCTGACTTTTTAACCCAGTGTAAATGTAACTTGAATTTATGAATAGATGAGCTGATTTGGATAAATTAGAATCATGCTAACCTTTATCAAAAGCAAGGATTTTGGTTTAAAATAAAATAGGCTTTCTAGAAACTCAATATATTTCTTTTAAGAACTATTTTGCAAATTTCTGCATTTCCTGGTTTCATTGTATTGCAGAGCTACCACAAGGGAAACTATGTTAGCGGTGTTTTCAACCTGGCCAAAATTAGAAAATACTGGAAATCTCCCAAGAAAGCCTGTGCCAACAAGGGAACCCAGTACTGTGCAAACAATAAAAGAAAACATGAAACTTCGTGTCTTGTCCTTCTATTTAGAGACATAAATAACCCAGACAAGTGTCTTGTTGCCTTTGAGGTGGGGTTGCTGTCAGACTGCAGTGGAAATTAATTTGCTGCATGTTGGATGGATTGGCACTGAATTATTTTACTTTGAAATGCTTAAAGTTAATTACTGCAAAGGGCCTGGCAGTAGGCATATTATTTTGTTGCTTATGTCAGTCAGAGTTCTGCTGGAGCAGGATGTTACCCTAATTTGGTGCATTTTTGGAGCGAAAATATTTCTAGGCAGGTCTTCGTGGAGAAGGAATCATAAATTATAAATCAGCGGAGGTCCTAAGTGATTCATCTGTAATTAGGATTTTGAATTCTTAAAATTTTCTCCGATAGGACAATAAATTGCCCTGAGACAGGTGACAGTAAAATCATCAACAATCTTGGTTGTGTATGGAAGCTTTTTGTCATAGCTTCTCTTTTAAAGGAAAACAGGTGATAAGGAAAGCAGGTGATAAGGTAACTCACTTACCTTCCAAATCCCTCCTCAAAGCTAACTTCTATCTTGATGGTTATGGAACCCTGCCAGCTGACCATAGCTAGGCTGATGGTAAGTAATCACTGCTGCCTACTGAACACTACTTGCTTGTTTCACAGTTTCCTCTTCACCCTCTCCATCCTGATGATTTCATCCTCACTGTTATATCTTGACATAAGACCATAAGCTGTTTGGAGCAGGACTGCAACAGCGTCTAGCGCAATGCCCATCCCCAACCCAACTGTATCAGCTGGAGTCTCCAGACACTGCTGTAATCCAATAATAGTCAGTTCTAATATGTTAATGCTAACATGGTGCCCTTATGTCTTATGGTAGTTCCTTGTTTTCAGATCTCAGAGGCTTGGCTATAGCATCAAAGTATGGCCATTAAAAACTTTTTAAAGGACCATTTTAAAATTAAAATTTCTGCTCTTACAACAGGTCTGGATGTTCCCAATCTGAAAAATTTACTGAGTAATCAAAGTCCTTTCTCATTACTCAGTGTATCGTGTACACACCTAAAGACAAACCCTTTGTGTCACATCAGGCCATTTTTAATAGAGCACCCATTTAATGACTGCAAAACAAAATGTTGCAGCACACACAATCTAAGTTATATAACGAATGTAATACAAGTATGATTAAGCACTAGAGTTCCTCTCCCCCTTATGGCACTCAGTGACTGCTCCAAGCTTAGGAAAAAGAGAAATAGACACTCATTCACCTTTCTCCTTAGCAAATAAATTATTATGAGGCATATAAAATAATATTAATAAACACTGGATAGCTAATGGGATAGGTAACTGGGTATTTTATTTACTTGCCTATCGGTTTTAGGGTCTTGTGCAGTGCCCACGTTCACCTCCAGGCCACCAATTTGAGTCTAACCAAATAGAAGTGACTGAAAGTCGTTGTAATCCAACAGACATAAGGCATGCTGAGTTATGTTTTCAGTATAAACATGGGATCCTATTGGATCCATGTCACAAAAATCACAGTCACACTTTGAAATAAATGAAACCCTTGTTGGTAGTTGCTGAGCAGAGACCAAAGATTGTCTGTGCCTGTGGAAAACAAACTACTTCATCTCAACTCTAAGGTGGTCCCTGCGGATCATTGCTGAGACCATTTGACAACCCAGAGGTAGAGAAGCTTAAACTGTTACCGCAAATGCTACATCTGCTCTATAGATACACAGAGCATTTGATGCCAGATTTGTGAATCTGGAGATTCACTATACTCACTCAGAATTTAGGAGATAATCGTTGTTCAGTGGGGACCGGTCACAATGGCAGGTGCAGAATGAATAAGAGCAGAGCCCTGTAGAAGCAGCTTCTCCAAGGCAGCTTTCTTATTAATGGGAAGCTGCTCACACCATACGGACATATAAAGGGCATCAAAAAGTAGTGGTTTTAACCCATAAACACTGTGTTTACCTAAATGAACAAATGAGAGAGAAAGAGAGAGAGAGAAAAAAAAAAACCTGGCTGCTTCATTAAAGAATGTTATTTTAAAGATGCTCATGCCAAAACACACATACACTCCCTCCAATACAGATAAGAAGAGCCCAGTTCAGGAAGGCCAACGTACCATTGACATTGATTTTACATGGAGACTCTTCAAAGCATTTTTGTTTAATGTGAGAGCACTGACTGAACTGGAATGCTTCAATCAGGTGCATGGATCAGATAAAACAGCTCATAAACAGGAAATCCTCAAACTATGGTCAAAATAACTATAAGAAAACAAAAATATATCAACGAACTAAAATGCTGCCAAGATTTTTTCAGCCCCCTGGCATTTATTTTTCCTCTCTTCATGTGGAGCAGGAGATTCTGGCCAGAGCAGAAATGTAAACTCACAACAAGACAAACTAGACTGACAAAATGAGTGTAAGAATAGACTGAGGGCTCATTTGATCATACTGCTTTTATAAACAACAAAAGTAAATGAAATAACTGCGGGGGGGTGGGGAGGTGAATCCAAGCCACCAAGCTTTAGCCTTCTTTAAAAACAAAACAAAAACACAGAGACATTTTTTTTATTCTGGTTCCTTAGATCCACCTGGTGCATGAAATAAAAATCCCACACCTGATCTTCCAGATAGTTTTGTGCTTTATATCCACACTATGTTCTCTCCAGAGACAGTGAGTCTGAGATACCTGGACTGCATGAAAAAGGTGAGTGCCAAAGCTTCAATATGTTTTATTAATTATTGTGAAAGCACCCAGAGCAATGGATGGGTGCTTTCTCTACAAAGTTAAATAACATTTAATTAATTAAATACACATAGGATCTGATTCTGTAGCTGCTCTGTGCATGAAAATTCCACTGCAGTCAACTGATACTAATAAGATGCTACAGAATGGGGCATCAGTGTGCTCATTCCGAATCTACAAAAGGGGGCAATTCATACACTCAATTCTAAACTCACTACAGCATCCATAGCCACAATTTCCAGCTCAAACTGCTAAGGAGAAAATTTTCAGAAGTGAACACTGATTACAGGTGCCTCAGTTTTCGGGTGCCTGACCTGAAACACTTTGAGCTGGATTTTCAGAAAAAGTGCAGAGCACCCAAAACACCAGTTGATATCAGTGAAACCTTTTGGTGCTCTGCACCTCTGAAAATCAAGCTAACTGGTCTCAGGATGGATCTCCAAAAAATGAGGCACCAAAAATTAGTGGTGACTTCTGAAAATTGCATCCTTAGAAAGCATATCTCCCCAGATATTGAAACCAAATAACACAAGTGAAGGTTCAGAAAACTCACCCCAGCCTCCTCCTTCCCTATTCAGAGCCATTTCAGGCAATTGGGAGGTTTATGGTGACTGAAAATATACTCAGAACAATGCAGATCACGGAATAAAGGACCCACTGAAATATAGGAAATATATGTGTTAGCATCCATTTATTCACCCAGCCCACAGGGTGACAAATCCCCTCAATTTATCAAGTGTGATTCCATTTGTTAACTGCAGACATATAGTTAGATTTAAACAGCTCAATAAACACTGACACCAACTGCACACACAGACACCTAAACCCAGGCAAAGGCTAGAAACTTTGGGAAGGGAAACTTCTGCACATCCAATTGCTTTCCTATCCAAAAAAATTATGACAGTTACTAGGGCCTTGTCTATACTACAGAGTTTCGGCGATAAAAGTCAGCTTTCATTGACAAAACAGGAGAAGTGTACATACTACAATGCATCTACAAACAAAACTCTTCTGCTTTGCCAACAAAATAAAACCACCTCGATGACAGGCATAGAGCTTTTTGCAGCAAAGTTATATCAACAAAGTGTCAATGTAGACACTGTGTTTGGTTATGTCACTGTAAATGGCCTCCACAATGCCCATGCTGACTACTCTGGACAGCAGTTTGAACTCCACTGCCCTGCATCCAGATAAATCCATTCCTCCCCTTTTAAAGGCCTGGGACTTTGAAATTCCACTTCTTGTTTGCTTGGCACGGAGAGCTCATCTCGCATCTTTCCTGCTGACCATGTCAGCTCCACGCAACAAATGCTTTCCCACTTGGAGGACACCAACGCTGTTGGATCTGCTGAGTATATGGGGAGAGGAAATTGTGCTCCACTCCAGCCATAGGAATTTCGATACCTAGGGTCAGATTTCTCGTGGCATGTTGGAGAAGGGCTATGAACAGGACATGCATCAGTGTTGTGCGAAAATACAGTAGCTGAGGCAGGTATACCAGAAGGCAAAGGAGTCAAACCATCGCTTTGGTACTGCGCTGCAGACCTGCCACTTCTATAAGAAGCTGGATGCCATCCTTGGTGGCAACCCAACCTCCACATCCAAGAGCACTGTGGATACTTCAGTGGGACTGGAGACAGCAGACAGCGGACTCAACCCTGAGCATGAAGTCATGGACGAGGAGTTTGAGTTGGAGGATGATGTGTGAAAGGTGACAGGTCGTCTGGTACCGCAGGGAGCCAGGACCTCTTCTTGACACCAGAGGGTTTGAACCAGTCCCAGAACTCTGTCTCTGATGTGCATGATGCAGGAGAGGGGAGCTCTGGTAAGCAATATTTTTGAGTTGATGCTGTTTGGTTAGAGTTGGTTATATAAGGTAGAGCTGCCCTTTGCTTTATTGCATTCTAGAAGTGGGTGAAGGATAGAAATGTACAAGACTAGCTGTGTTTGCATCTGCTTCACATTCCCCTGTGCAGCTAAACTGTGTGGCAGAAAAATGTGTTAATACACACTGAGATTTCATGGGAATCCTCCAGAGAGATCTCTAGGAAACTTTCCTGGAGATACTCGTCGATCCTCTGCCGAAGGTTCCTTGGCAGAGCTGCTTTGTTTCTTCCCCAATTGTAGGAAACTTTCCCATGCCAATCAGCAATCACTTGTGCAGGAACCAAACCGACACACAGGCGAGCAGCATAGAGACCCAGTCTGGAGCTGCACACATGCAGGAGATGCACCCTTGCAACCTTGCTTACCCTCAGGAGTGAGATATTGGCTACAATGACCCCTGCCTGTGGAAAATGGTGGCATAATTTAAAATTTTGTCCCTAGCCGCCCGCAGTGATCCCCTTAAAAAAACACCTAGACCCTTTGCTCCATCTTGAGTGTCCCTCCTCCCAGGCCAAACTCATCACAGTTAGGGCATTTGCCAAGCTATGTGATACATATTTAAAAAGAGGTGTATTTTACTATAATGATACAATGCTGTGAGTACATTAACAATCATGTTTCTGTTTATTTTTTCTTATGCTTCTGCAGATGTAGCTTTCAGCGAAGTGCTTCTGCCAGATAAGGAAGCGACCAAGGAGCAGCAAGAGGACATATTTTGAGAGTTGTTCCAATGCTCAGAGTCTGAAAATCAAAAGCAAAGGGCACTGGGAAAGACTTTAAATGAAAATTATAAAATAGACGGGCTGGACAGAAAGGAGAGCCAGGAGTGAATTTAATGTGCCAGGAGTGGATGGTAAAAATGATGGAGGACCAAACGGAGATGGTGAAGTCCCTAATCACGCTTCAGGCAGAATTCATGTGTGCTCTCCCCTTTCCTGCAGCCGATACAGAACTACTTGCCATGTCCTGCCCAAACTCCTCCCACACATTCCTTCCAACCTCTTGGCCCATCTCAGTACCCCCTTTAACTCCACCCCTTTGGACAGCTTCCAAAATGATAGCTGGACTTATACACAGCTATGTGAGCCGACAGTGCCCTTCACTGTTATCTCTTTTCTCACCAAGCATTTTGTGTATGTTGTTATTTGATATTTAATAAAAACACACTCTCTAAAAGATAATCAATATTTATTTGTCTCCTGCACACGGTGGGTGCTGCTGAAATTAATGCACAGTGGCAACTGGATCATTTGCAAACTACAAATCATGGTCAGGAAGCATCAAAATTTTCATGAAGTTGGCAAGTTAACAAAGCATGGCAGACTGCTGTATAGAAAGAAACAGATTGGTATATGGAAGGAAACATGGTGCTCATTGTCAAAATGGTGCCTCAAGGCCTCCCTGATTCGAATAGCCCCTATTGTGCCCCTCTGATAGCCCTGATACTCAAAATCAGCTGCCAGGTGATCCGTGTCTGTGCTCCACACGGGGGGATTCTTTTTACCCTTAGCCTCTCAAGCCTTAGCACAGCAGGCGGCTATGGCCATGGGAATATTTTTCTCATTCTAACCTGCCATAAAGGCATCGCCAGTGTGCTTTTAATCTGCCAAATGCACATTCAGCACCTGATCAGTCTATTGTTGAAGCATTCCTTGCTGCTGCCCAGGTTTCTCGTATAAGGCTTCATGAGCCATGGAAGTAAGGGGTACGCTGGGTCTCCCAGGATCACTATGGGCATCTCAACATCCCCCATTGCACTATTCTGGTCTGGAAAAAAAGTCTCTGAATTCAGCTTTCTGTATAGGCCAATGTTCCTGAAGATGCATGCATCTGCTCCTTCCCTGACCACCCTGCACCCATGTCAGTGAAATGCCCATGGTGACCCACAAGCACCTGCAATACCATAGAGAAGTACCCCTTCCTATTGATGTATTCTGTCACAAGATGGTCTGGGGCCAAAATTGGGATATCTGCACCATCTATCGTCCTGCCACAGTTAGGGAATCCCATTGCCACAAAGCCATCCACTATTTCTCAGACATTTCCAAGAGTCACAGTCCTTCATAGCAGAATGCGATTAATGGCCCTGCACACTTGCATTAATGCAGCCCCGATGGGGACTTCCCAACTCCAAACTGATTCACAACCAACCGGTAGCAGTCTGGAGTTGCCAGCTTCCACATGGCAATCACCATGTGCTTCTCCACCGAGAGTACAGCTCTCATTTTGGTGTCCTTGCACCATGGTGCTGGGACAAGCTCCACACACAGTTCCAGGAAGGTGGCTTTCTGCATCTGAAAATTCTGCAGCCATTGCTCTTCATCCCAGACCTGCATAACAATGTGATCTCACCACTCCGTACTTGTTTCCTGAGACCAGAAGTGATGGTCCATCATGTGCAGCTGCTCCAGGAATGCCAAAAGTAATCTCGTATTGTTTCTTTCCATGGCACACAGCAGGTGAGGCACCTCTGATTCCTGTTCAGACTGGGAGTTCATAATATACTGCATGACCATCTGCAATGTGTTCATAACAGTGAACACAGCAGTGGAGAACAATGCAGGATCCATCATTTCAGATACAGATGGCAGGGGCACAATAAACGGAGGCCATTGAAAAATGCTGCAAAATGCAGTCAGAAACTCATGGAATGATGGGACGGGAAAAACTGCATATTGATTCTGCACCCATGATGAACTGCAATCCACTCTGCCTTCCCACAACTCCTAGCTGCAGAAGGCAGCGAGTTCCACAATGGGATAGTTACCCACAGTGCACTGCTCTCACTATCCATGCTAGAGCACCAACTGTGGATGCACTCTGCCAACAGAATTAGAGCACTTTTTGATTGTCGGTGTAACTTGCGTTGACAAAACTCTAGGGTAGACGAGGCCTAATACTAATGTTATATTCTAACTATGCAGTAAACTATCTAATTGTACAAGGTATATTAATGGTACTATGTCTAATATCTATATCTATTTACAGTAAAAGGGTAGAGATTGGTTTTCCAAATCACTTTAGAAAAATAAATAAATCAGGTCATCTGAACATACTAATTCATTCATAACATTCCCTCACTCCATCCCAAATACATCCAAGCTTTAGTTGTTAGTACCTGGAGAGAGAGAGGCTAGATAGCCAATTTAACCACAGAAAAGGGAATGCAGTTCAGTCCCGACCATTAAGAATATCAGCCATTTGGAGTCTGCACACAGCAACCAAATATTTACAAAAAATATTGTCAGAGCCAAAGCTCTGCAAACCGCCACTCCCAGAGATAAACTGACTTCTTTCCACTGAGAACTAAGATGGTGTTTACATATTCAAAGGCTTGGCTAAATACAAGTACCAAAAACACAGTTTGTACTGTCAGCAGAGGACCAGGGTTTGAGTTCATCAGCTTATGTACTAAGGTTTCTGTCCTCTACATCATTTACTCCAAAAACATATTCATACCAGGATCTAGACTTGCAGAAGCTGGCATGGACTGGGACACTAGGCCCAAGTGGAGAAAAGTATGCTGGGGGTTTCTGGAGGGCAAAATAGTCACAATCTCCCTTCTGCGTGTGTGTGTAGTATAATCAGAGGGGAGTGAAAGCAGCCAGCACAGCTCCTAAAAATGGCTTGTGCTTGCCAGACTGTGTTTCCAGGATCAGTGGAGGAAGCAGTGATTCACAGCACATCCACACAGCAGTCTTTGCTGATGGGCATTTGCCACTTAATAACTTAAGATCTGTGGGGGACTGGATTGGTCAATGAGAGACTTTATTTTTAGATCTCCAATTCAAACTTAGCCCAGATCAATAGTAGCCAGAACACCAGAGCAGGTTGAAAATTTTCTGATAACACTGTTTTTTTTAAATGGAGAATTCCATTTGGAACCAAAGGAAAACAGATGAAAAAAATAAACTTTTCTGTTTTTTGATAGAAACATTTAAAAACAACATATGATCAAGGCATTGTGTGTTTAAAAAAAGGTTGCTTTTGTGTATGGGAAGGTGGAGGAATCCACTCTCACTTTTAAACTTTTCTATCATGGCTAAAAAATGGGGTGCGGGTGTTAAGAAAAAAAAAGATTCCCCTGCCCCCAACTTTTTGACTCTCTCTTCCCCCACACACCCTTTTTCCGAGGGGTGGGCGAGGAGGGGAAGAGGAGGGAGAAAGTACAAAATTGAAAAAATATAGTTATTGCCTCACTTAAACTAAATAATATTTCCAGAAATTTTAAAATATTTTTAAAAATAAGTTTGTATTGATTATTTTTGTTGAAAAATGTCACTGAAAATTTGCAGGATATACACATAAACCAGCTCAAATTAACATATAGTTACAGCGAATGCCACCATTTCACTAACTGGCACTAATTTAATTTCTTGCTAGCACACAAGCTCTATCTTATAAGTAGTTCCTTCATTTGTCTCCACTATTTCTACTGGAAGGAGCTCACACCTCTGACAGTTGGAAACTTTCTAGTTTCTAGCCTAAATTTATTCATGGCCAGTTTACACCCTGTCAATCTTGTGCCAACATCATTCCTGAGCTTAAACAGCTCTTCTCTTTCCCTGATGTTTACCCCCGTGTTTGGGCTTGAACTCTGGTTTTTCAGATTAAGCATCTGATGCTCATCTGACTGACCTATCCAGGCTTTCATAATGCAGTACTTCCATCACACCCCAAAATAGCACTTTGTTACTCTATGTATTTCTGATGCCATATCACTGACTGTGGTATCTGACCAACTCCCTTGTGTTTTCTCACTGGGACTGTTGGGAAGAACGCAGCTCAGACAGAGCCAGCATCTGCCACAAATGCTAAATGTTACAAACAGGCTTGGAAGGTCTAACGATCTTGGCTCACATGCTTCACTAAGCAGTGTCCCTAAGTTTCTCTTGCTTCACTCTCAGTCCCACATGATTAGAGCCCTAACAAATTCACGGCCATGAAAAATTCATCATGAACCGTGAAATCTGGCCTCTCCCATGAAATCTGGCTACTGTAGGGGAGATCAGATATCACAGAGCTGGGTTGCCAGAGAGCAGCAGCTACTGGCCGAAAGCCCAGCTCTGAAGATAACACAATTGTCAGCGGGAATGCAGAGGTTAGGGTGGCATGGTATGGTGGGGCATCAATTTTTGGGGGTGGCAGGGCCAGCTTTATGGGTGGGTGAGTGGGTCAGAGGGGCACCGTGGTCACCCCTCCCACACACATAGCCAGCCCAAGGCCACTTTAACTCTTGAGCACTGGGTCTAGAGCCGGGGAGGGGCAGGACGGGGGTGCCCCAGCCAGGGGCTCCTACTGTACTAATCCTGGGCAGGGACAGAATTTCCTTTTCCCCTGCCCAGGCTGCTCCCAGGGCCGGGTCAGATCCACATCCAGGAATCTCCCCTGGCTGCAGAAAGCTCCCCAGCTGCTGGCTGGGAGCCTAGCTCTGAACGCAGACCCACTGCCAGCAGCAATGCAGAAGCGAGGGTGGCAAGGTATGGTTTTGCCACTCTTACTTCTGTGCTGCTGTTGGCAGTGGCGCTAACTTTAGAGCTGGGCGTCCGGCCAGCACCTGCCCTCCAGCTGCCCAGCTCCGAAGGCGGCAGCACAAAAGTAAGGGTGGCAATTTCGCGATCTCCTCTACAATAGCCTTGCTACCCCCCCAATGACCCGCATTTGTATTGGGGCCCCCCCAATTACAACACCATGAAATTTCAGATTTAAATTTCTGAAACTGCAAAATTTATGATTTTTAAAATCCAATGACTGTGAAATTGACCAAAATGGACTGTGAATTTGGTAGGGCCCTGCACATGGCAAAAACCACCACTTAGAGGGTCTAGGAATTGTGCCAAAGGCATCTGGGTAAATCACATTAACACTGTAACAGCGGCATGTCACCTAAAGACTTGTCTTAATATGTGCCCAGCAGGATGATGTTAGTATCTTGGTTTAGGCAAGAAGTACAATTTACATTCGCACTGAAGTGCTGTGTCAACACTACTGCATGGGCACCATTGGGATCTTGTAAGAGAGAGTTTATTATTCTCAGACGGTAGCATATATTATTATAGTTTTACCAATTTTACTTTCCATTTGTAGATAGCAGACACGTAACATATCCTAATTTCTTGGAAATTTCAGCTCTGTGGCCACTTCATGCTATTCTAGATAGTGAGAAACCCCAGGGTCAGGGTAATGAGGCAGGTTTTAAATCTAGTTACCCCATTATCTAGTGCCCCCTGGTAGGGAGAGTATTCTGAGGCTATTTTGAGTAACTGTTATTTGCCAGCTTGTTTATTGCCTCTAGGAAAGCAAAAATTTGGCACAGGGAAACAGAAAAGAGCCCAATAGTTCATGACCTCCTATTCATTCATTATTGAAAAGCATCACCCCAAGCACCTGGGAAAAAAATGTCTTGAAATTAATCTAACTATTAAAGTAACAAAGAATTTGGCAGCAAGTTAATAAACCATTCTAGTTAGAATTATTATGAAGGAGGGTGCAGAAAGAAGCAAACAAGCCCATGGAAATCAATCTGTCAAGGGCTGAAATGAATTACTGTACAAATGGAGTATGTTGTATCTGCTTCTCAGTTGTTTGAGTGCTGAGACATAAAAAGACAGACCTTTGCTATACACGTCTGCCTTACATAGAGTTTAATGTGTCCACCTTTAGAGCAGGTTATTTATATAGAGAATGAGGCAATAAAGGATATGCCTAATGAATGGATACACTCATGCAGAGTCCTGAGGAAGCACCTACAATAAAAAAGAGCATTAGAATTACCTAAGATAGAAGACTGATGGATATACCTTGTTGTTGTTAGTGTGTAAAGTGGGGATGGGATTGTTTTTGGTATTGAAGCAATTGGTGATATATTTTTGTCATGGTCTTGCTGTTGGAAGACACAACATGAGCAAGCTCTAAATATTCATGTGATGAGCCAATCAGGTTAGCAATCCAGTTATGCATGGGAGGGATTCGAACCCCATCCACTACACGTGTGCCTAAAATGGATGATACGTACCTTTTCTCTGTCCAGATTTGCAAAATAGACTGTATGCAAAGACTGACTTCATTACAGTGATCATCATCATTCTGTCTAATCTGACTACAAGAGCAGCTTCCTTTTGAATTATGCATAGCTAAATTTATGTTCTAATTTAAATATAATTTAACGTTTAACTTGCTATTATACATTCACACAGTAAAATTAAGTTATTCTTTAACTGCACAGTCATCTTTACCAGTTTACCAGGACTGCAGCTCTCAGGGCACAACAGGGCAACATGAACTTCCTTCCCTGAGAAAGGTCTTCCTTAGTCATTTTGATGGCTATTAAAAACATATGCTATATGCAATATGCTAGCTGCATCAGGCCTAAAGGAATTCCCTTCCACTTTGAATATGGAGCAGGCATTAAAGAAATGAAATTACTTTTAGTAGATTATTTAAAACTCCAGCCATTTTGAATGTTGATTAGCCACAATAAAGACATTGTGGAGATTTAATTACTCTGTCTATTGTCTTGGTGGACAATTTATTAAGTCAAACACCTGAGCAGGACAAAAAGGGGAAATCAGAATGTTATAGGACCAGACATCGTGCAGGTATGAGGGAGGGAGGGGGGAGGGGATAAAGGTTACATATAGTCTTGCCCTCTTTGTACATCCTGACCAATGATGACACAGAAAAGTAATCCCTGTGCTTTATGAAGGCCAGGGATTTCTCTCATCTTGTCCCCACAGGGAGCAAGCTACCACAAAAGAGTGGAAAGAGGCCAGATCTTACCTTTCCATTGGCCTACAGAACTGGCTGGGTGCTGAAAATGGATGAAAACCAATCCTGTGTTTTGGGGAGCTGGATGAGAAATTGTGCCTCAGGGGTTTTTACCCATCTTGTGGGCATGTAGTCTGCACCACTCCCAACAGGGAACTGTGTTTATTTGCCAGCTGTATTTTGACTAACTGCAGCCAAAATTTTCAGAATTCTACAGAACACAAACATTCTAAAAATCACACTGTGCAACAATCTACAACCTTCAACCCACCCTCTGCTCCCTTAAACTGGAACCACAGCCCAAATAAGACATGGGAACGATACAGAATTATCTGCTTCTCCTAAAAATAAATGGCCATACTGTAATGGCTATAGCAGAACACAAGAAAATAAGTCAAAATGATTTTAATGTCTTTTGAGCTCTAATTTTATCAACTTTTAAACTGCAAGGGAGAGGCAGAGTGACCTTTACATCATTGCCAACAGTAGTAAAATTGAACTGGTGTTTTTCTTAAAAAAAGTCTAAATCCTGCCTGGACTAGTTACCGACAGAATCAAATTATTCATGCACCTCCCTTAATATCTCCCCCCAAAAAACATTATTTCATCACTATAACAACCGAGTGCTCTGTTTATGTTACAAGACTAATAATGTAGTGTATCCCCTTTCCCCTAATGGAAGTTTTATTTTCAAAATTAATTATTCCAGCGAGACTGTGAAATGTAAAATGCAAAGTGTTTTGCCATATTTTGTCATGGCTGCAAAAATAATTATATTTGTAGCTTTTTAATTAAAAATTCAAGAAAACCTCTCATTTATCTTTTCACTTTAATTAGCTATTACGCAAGTGCCAGAGGGTTCATTATGTCAATTCAGGAAACAAAATAGAGATTGCAAATCAGGGCTGGCTAAATGGTTTGTAGAAATACTTTAAGGCCAACATTTTCAGACATGGCCACTGATATTTTCACCTCCTCTTTGTACCCATTTGAGATCTTAAGGACTGATATTTTAAGAGCTGCTTTAGCCATGGTATGAGACTATGTGAGCAGATCAGCCAGGATGTAAAGAGAGACAAGGCAGGGCCAAGAATGGAACACCAAGGGAGCTCCAAAACGAGTGGGAGAAGATGAACTCACCAAAAGAGATGCTGATCGAGAAACAAGAGAGAATGGAGTCATGCAAGCCAAGGAGAACAAAATTAAGGCATGTGTGGGCAGCTGTATCAAAAGCAGTAACGCTATCAAGGAGGACGGAGTCCAGGACTTGGGATTTTGACTTGTTAGGGCTCATAAGCATTGACTGAGCAGCTTGACCTGGCATTATAAAGCTCAGTTACAGACAAGTCAAACTTAAACTGTTATCAGAAAAGTCACTGAAGGGAAAAGCATGGAAAATGCTCTTCTCCCTGCACTTTTAGCCTCCATAATAACATTAGAGTTGATTATCTTTTAATGGGAGAATGTGCATGCTCCTGAGCAGTAAGAGGGAGAAGCCATGGGGAAAGTCTAGCAGATAGCCCCAGCTGTGGGGGAGAGATAGCGATGTACCAAGCTGCAGTTACAAAATGACAACTTTAGGGCTGCATTTCTTTGGCACTGCTAAATTTAAAGAGCCAGCCAGAGAAAGAGAGAGGGAAGAGGAGGGGAGAGAAAGAGAAGTCCTGTACAAAAGTAATCCTGCACTAGAATGAGGAAATCACCAGAGGGGGTGCTTCTTAGGAGCTATACCTACCACAGCTATCTCACATTACATATCAGTGTCTGTTCATAGAGGTCTCGTTTCCAAGCCAAAGATATTCTAGATTCAAGTCCTGGACTGATCTCATTGGCAATCTCTCATTATGTATGTGTGTCAGCATAAGAACATAAGAATGGCCATAGTGGGTTAGGCCAATCATCCAATATCCTATCTTCTGACAGTGGCCAATGCCAGATGCTTCAAAGGGATTGAACAGAAGAGGGCAATTATCAGGTGATCCATCCTCTATCATCCAGTCCCAGCATTTGACAGTCAGAGGCTTAGGGACACCCAGAGAATGGGGTTGCATTACTGACAATCTTGGCTAATAGCCACTGGTGGACCTATCCTCCCGGAATTCTGTTTTGAACCCAGTTATACTTTTGGCCTTCACAAAATCTCCTGGCAAAGAGTTCCACAGGTTACCTGTTCATTGTGTGAAGTATTTCCTTTGGTTTGTTTTACACCTGCTGCCTGTTAATATCATGAAGTGATACCTGGTTATTGTGTTATATGAAAGGGAAATAACACTTCCTTATTCACTTTCTCCACACCATTCATGATTATATAGACCTCTATCACATTCCTCTTCAGTCGTCTCTTTTCCAAGCTGAAAAGTCCTAGTCTTTTTTAATCTATCCTCATATGGAAGCATTAATCATTTATGTTGCCCTTCTATGCACCTTTTCCATTTCTAATATCTATTTTTGAGATGGGGTAACCAGAACTGCATGCAATATTCAAGGAGTGGGTGTACGATGGATTTATATAGTAGCATTATGATATTTACTGCCTTATTATCTATCCCCTTCCTAATGGTTCCTAACATTCTGTTAGCTTTTTGATTGCCATTGCACATTAATTGTGCAGGTTGTGTTCAGGGAACTATCCACAATAATGCCACGATTTCTTTCTTGAGTGGTAACACCTAATTTAGACCCGCTCATTTTGTATGTGTAGGTGGAATTATGTTTTCCAATGTGCATTACTTTGCATTTATCAACATCTGAATTTCATCCCAGTTTTGTGAAATCCCTTTATAACTCTTCACAGTCTGCTTTGGACTTAACTATCTTGAGTAATTTTGTATCATCTGCAAACTTTGCCAGCTCACTGTTTACCCCTATTTTTCCTGATCACTTATGAATATATTGAACAGCACTGGTCCCAGTACAGATCCCTGGGGGACACCGCTATTTACCTCTCTCCATCTTGAAACCTGACCATTTATTCCCATTCTTTATTTCCCATCTTTTAACTAGTTATTAATCCCTGAAAGGACCTTCCCTTTTAGCCCATGACTGTTTAGTTTGCTTAAAAGCCTTTGGTGAGAGACCTTATCAAAGGCTTTTTGAAAGTCCAAGTACTGTGTCTGTTGACAGAGGTCTTGCTTCTAGGGGGCAGAAGATCTTCTGGAGTTCAAGTCTTAGGCTCATCTTACTTGCTTTAAGTTCATCACAGGATTTAGCTTCATCTCAATGCTTGGCCAGATTTATTGTTCTGCCTATGTCTCTTCTATTGCTCTAGACCCTAACTCTGAGCTGTTAACTCCTATCCCTTCACTTCTGATTTTGCCCTGCCACCTCCTCAAGCCCTAGTTCTCAAAACTCCAGCACCTGGAGAGTTCAGCTGCCCACCTCCTCAGTCATTCAAAAAGGGATAACCACACCACCCCCATCCTCTCATTTTTACTCATAGGAGGAGTCCCACTGATGTCAATGGGACTATTCATGTGACCAAATTTATTCAGGTGCTTAGGTATTTTCAGGATCGAGGCCCAGGACATTAACAACTCCTACTTGTACTGTACTTAAAAATAACCCAAACCAATTCAAACTCCAGTGTAAAAAAAGGAAGATGGTCAAAAGGCTGTGCGGGCACACCTGTTACATGCTACTATTAAGCTAATGGAATTTAATTAATTAACGTTTGGTGTAAACATAACATCATTCATAAGTGACAAGTTATAACTTCTCATGAAAAAAGAGCTAAGCAGCATCATGAAATAGGTCAATGAAATCTCTCCATGGACGATAGTTTGCCAACAGAAGCAAACCTATCTATTTTAATTGAACTGATCTGTGTTCATGTAAATACATTATGAGGTTATGTGGCTTTGGAGGAATCACAGCAGTCTGTAGTGACTGATGTCTGAAAGGAAAGATTTCTGTCTGGTTCACAGCAGAGAACAGAGAGCTCTGTGTAGATGTTACCCTATGTTCCCTTCATTCCCCTACAGGAGTCTAAATAGGCAATTATGAGAGCCACTAGCAAAGAAGAAATGCTTTTATTTATTATTCACAAACGCACAGGGTTTCAATAACGCTCAAGGCTACAAAACATTAGCATTGCATAGTTCATCTCCACTACAACCAGAGCAGGTAAAACTATAGAGGACCAAATTGTGGTTTCTGGCAAGAAGTGGAATGCAAGAAGGGGAAACCCCTCTAGCACCTGATCCGTGTTGAGGGAAGATGACCTTTTGCCTAAGAAAGGTACAATACTTCCCGAGCACTGGGAAGAATGCACTGAGCTGTTGCACTAGCTACATCTATAGATTTCTTGTTTTTCCCACAGAACTGGGGCATGAGGAGGAGAGGGGGCATGTAGCTACATGCCTATGCTCAAATCCTCTGAGGTATACAGAGCTGGTGCCAATGCAGGTTACTTCTTCTAGGGCTTGTCTACAAGGGTACATGCAAGAAAATTAATTTGGATTAAGTAAAGGTATGAATTTGAAGTGTATTACTTAAACCACATTAAACCCCTGAGTAGATACTTATTCAGAATTAAAGTGGCCTTAATTCAATTTATCTTAATTCACTTTGGAAGTGAACTAGGATAAACCTAAATACAGTTGAGGCTCTGGAACCTAGTCTCTCCAGTCTGGAAACAAAGGTATTTAGGCTCCTAACTTCCACTAAAATTTCACCTAAATACCTTTGTGGATCTGGGTCTTTGGGCCTCAACTCCCTCTCTGTACAGGGAGATGATAATACTTCCCTAACTCAGAGGGGTGTTTTGAGGATAAATACATTAAAGATTATGAGGTGCTCAGATATTACGGTGATGGGAACCATGTAAGTTTCTAAATAGATGAATAACCCTTTTGTGAACCAGCACTAATGGGGTATGTGACAAATGGGACACTTGGGCATTCTTCCTCAGCAGCACTCCCAAACAAGGTAGCCATAACAGAAATCATAATGTATTATAACTTCCTTTGTGTATCAGCTTGCTGTCTCTACTGTGCTTTTGGAATGGAAAATACCAAAAATCTCCACAGGTCTAGTCTTAATTAAGTTTAATATATATGACCAGGCTGGCCTTGCCAGAACAATTTCCTAATACTAGATAGCACAAGTCAGTAAGTCCTGTTACTTCAGGGGATACAGTGTCCAGCCATCAGCTGACATCTGTTCAATATTAGTCTTGTTACACATGTTTGTTCATTAAGGCCTAATTATAACAGCAACAAATTCCATCTTACTCACCCCTATGATAATTGCATTCTCTCTCACACTCACACCCACCCACCCACCCGTTCCTTCCTATCTACTTACCATAGGCCTACCAAATGTAGCTCACTTTGTGGTGATCAGACTCAGTCACAGTGGTCAGTTCATTGAGATAATCCCATTTTTGCAAATGTAACATGGTTTTCAAGTTTTTGTCTGCTCTCATGGGGTAAGCTAAATGGGAACAAGGTACTCGTATTCCAGAATTTGAAGTGGATTAGTTAAACTACATGAACCAGAATAAGAATGTCCACACATGGAGTTAATCAGGAACAGTAAATCAGGAACAACTCCATACATAGATGAGCCTTTAGATGTTGGGCCTATTCTTAACAGGATTCCAAAACACTTTGATGTGCATTTCTATCAGAGTCACGTACTGTGATATCATAGCGCAGGACCCTTTGGAAGTCTTTTTGGACTTCTGCATCAGCAAGGTATTTACGGGATACCAATATGCAACCAGTCAGATTGAGCATTTTGTCTTGCTCTGTTTCTACTTTGAAATTCCCAGTTCATGCTTTTCTACCCTCTTTTTTTCTGTCTTCCTGACATTCAAGCCCTAAGTCACACCCAAAATTAAAAATAATCACGTTCAGAGTGAGATCATGCTGCATGATCTCATTCTGAACGTGACCAAATAAGCCTAGCAGTTCCACTGCCTCCTGTGCTTGTGAGTAGTTTGAATTTCCCAGTGGTTCAACTTAATGGGTGAATGGCAGTGAACTCACAAACTCATGAAGGGTTTATTTGTCAGTGTCAAAATCTTTGGCGAACAGCTCAGTGTACTTCTCAAATATTTCTCTAGTTACAGGAGATCTCAAGGCTATTGTGTCATTTTTGTATGCTAGGAAATATATGAAACTGAGAAGCTCTTATCATCTCATTGAGCATCTGTTCTATTAAACCACTGGTCTATATGTAGTGTAGGTAGTTCATAATTTTTACAAAAAGTAGATAGCTTCCTAAAAAACACATGTATTACCAGCAAACTGTAAATGAGCTACAGCACAATTAAATATTTCTTGAAACTGGTGCTATTTAATAAAGTAAATTAGAAGAGTAGCAATTATATTTTAATTAGGCATAGTATATTATAACCTAGTGTCATCTTTTAAATGATTTCATAGTCAATTACAAACTTTAGTGTGGAAATTTTACACTAAATACAAGATTCATCTAATTTCCCGTATGGAATTTACAGCTCAGAAATAGAATTAACACTGGAAACGCATCCTTAACTCTGCCTCCTTCTGCTTATGCTGTACAATATGATTCCTCTGTCTTTATGAACTATTATTACTATGATGCAGGATACAATACATTTTGGAATTCCTCATATCTACTTCAGATGCCACTGTGATGAGTGACAAACAAATACCTATCAATAAACACATCCTTTGCTAAAGAATAATTTATACATTCTTCAGACTTCACATCATTTTTAAATTTCAACATGATCTACCAAAAAAAAAAAAAAAAAGCCACATTTCAAGAAAGCCGTTGTTATGAAATTTCAGCTGCAAATTGTGAAAAATCTCACAAAATCAGCTGGTTGCGCAAAATTTCTTACACTTATGTGCCAGAATCCTAAATAGATTTCTGACAAATTTTGATCTAAACTAAAAACAAAACCATAAAGACATTGCAAATTTGAGGAATGGCATCTGACCCTTCTCCTGTTCCCCAAACCTTAAATTTGAAGGGAAGTTCCAGTTTTCGGCTGCTCCTTAGGAACACGTGACTAACATTCACATACTTTGGGTGCCCAGTGTTTTCTTTCTTTTGTTTTGTTTTTTTTTTTTTTTTTGTTTCTGAGTAATAGAAAAGTATGCATGGCTTATGAGAAGTTTAAGAGTTAAATGTCAAAATGTTAGCTGTCCACATGCCTGTTGACAAGGAAACCCAGAAGATTCACATTCTAGACGTTTTCCTGAAGGGAAAAGGAAAG
This sequence comes from Emydura macquarii macquarii, assembly GCF_026122565.2. Taxonomy (NCBI): domain Eukaryota; kingdom Metazoa; phylum Chordata; order Testudines; family Chelidae; genus Emydura; species Emydura macquarii. The sequence goes on from NW_027130506.1 coordinate 1,233,960, forward strand.
ACGACTAGGTGGTTTAGGAGGAATCTTTGCTTGGAGTGGAAGCAGAGCCTTGGGCTCACCTGGTGAACATGCTAAAAGGATGAATGCTTATCTTGAAAGTTTAGTCATCCTTTAGCCAGGTTGAGGATTTTTATTGTTGAATTGATTGAGGAATAGCATCTTCAGTTCTTGGCACAGAGTTTTGAGAGAGGGTAAGATTAAATGTAATTATTTATACACATTGATTTGGTGGCAGCAAAAAACTTAATGGACCTGGTTCTGATTTCAAACCATTTCTAAACTATCATGAGTCCATATAGTGGAATTAATCTAGCATTACACTTGTGTAAATGAGAGCACAATGAGACCCAATTTATTTTATCCTCTATTGAAAAGATCAACCAGATTAAGTAAGAATCAGAGGTCATCTCAGTTTACTATCAGCAATTAGATTGTGTGCTGAGATTTTCATTTATGCTCAGATTAATTTGTAAATGTGTTGTATCTATGTTACCCAGTCAGTATTTGATAAATAACCATTCACATCCCTTAATGTTCACTTTGTGCACCCATCTAGTATGTTTAATTAATCATATTAGACTAGTAAGTGAAACAAACCCTCTTCACCTTCAAATTAGTATAGGAGTCACTGGTATTAAGAAGATTTAAAATAATATATATATTTATATATGCTGTCCTGAAAATTAACTGCACCCCAGTCTTCAAGTTGGGGTACATAGGCACCTAAATTTATATTTAGGCATTGATTTTTCAGAGATTCTGGGCACCTACAAGTCTTATTGAAGAACAGTGTAAACAACAAGTGCTCAACACTTCTGAAAATCAGACTACTTAAGTGCCTAATTTTATGTGCCCAGGTTAGAAAAATTTGGTTATTGTCTTGCAATTTTGATTAAACACATCTCAACAAAACTTGTAATGCTAAAGAAACAAAATCACCCACCACATTCTCATCTCAGCTTTCAGCAGAAGGTAATCAGACAAACTACTTCTAAACTGACTTTCCAATATGATGTAACCCCACAAAATGACATATTGCTTCTCTTCAGGTTGCAGATGGTTAGAATATACAAAAACAGTCAAGCATTTAATTTCAATCAGCAAATAAATATTTTTTATTCTAGCTAGATTTTTTTTTACAGTGCCACCAATTAGTAGCATTGTCTTAATTGGCTAGCTAGGTACTCTCAATAAAATGGTTCAATTATTCTGAGTTCAATGGTTCAGTTAGTGTCCACAAATTTTAGTTCCTTGTGTGATTTAAAAAAATAAAAGAAAGCGATAAAATCAACATATTTAACTTTCATGAGAAGGCAGAATATTTAAAATTCATGAGTAAAATACAGAATATCTACAGACCTTGCCTGCTTTATAATATATGGCCAAACTTTTCAGTGGAGATCCTCTACCTGTTTTATCCCTGTTCAGAAACTAATCTTTTATGCATATGAAGAGAATTACTCTCCATTGTGGTACTAGCTATTAGCCATAAGAGATACATGTGTGGGAGGCAATACTTATGGACAGATGCAGAATCACTTAATAATGTATATTTTATTTGATCCTGTAAGCAAAGTTAGATATAATAAGACACTTTGTTACATTTGCCTAACCACTGAGGAACTGTATTCCATCATAAAACAAGAAAAAAATGGCTATTTTAGTCAAATAGAAACACTGTATGTTAATTATAGCAAGCCTTTATTTGTGTCCTTGGGTCCAAGGCAAACAGAGACATAAGGCTGAAAATATCCACTTGAACAGAGTGCAACAAGAACCTCCCTTCCTCCTCTAAGAGATTCAGGGCTTTTCTACACAGTGGGGTAATGCACTTTATGGAAATGTGATTTCTAAAGCACACTAATGTGTTGCACATTAATTGGTCCATTTACACCCTGTTTGAAACAGTGTTACATTAAAGCACAGGAGTACCTTTAGTGCATACCAACAGGGTCGATATGGGCCAATTAATGTGCAACACATTAGTGCGCTTTAGAAATCACCACCCCGACAGTGCTCATTACCCCATTGTGCAGACAAGCTCTAAGGCAAGGGCATAGAACTCCCCTCTGATTCTCAGACACTGAGCCCAAGTTTACCACTGACTACAATTGAGTTCCAGCCATTTACATTAGCTTTGGGCCACAGTGTGGTTCTACGAAAGACAGTACAGCCAAAATTTACAAAAGTCATCAGCATTCATAATCAGGGCCAGATTTACAAAAGACCTCAGCTATCACTTAAATAAATAGCCAGATTTTCAAAAGTGCTCAGCACATTGTGTACGGAGCTCTTTTGAAAATGTGGTCGTAAGTGTTGTCACAGTTATACGGCTAGCTTCACCTCTGTCCCCTCTCTGGTCTCTCCGGTGCCAGGCCCTGTGCCTTTACTTAACTTGGGGTGGAATTACATAATTCCCCCACTCTTAAACTGGGCCTTGGGCTACAGTACCCCATATATCTACCTGTTCTTACTGGATTTGGCACCTATGGTTCTTATCTTCAGGAGTCTGTGATCGATGTTGTACAGTGTCAAAACAGGCTTCTTAAAACCGAAGCATTGTTTTATTTTAACAGTAGGAACAAAGCATTTAGAGAAAAAAGATTTTAAATCAATGAACAGTCTACATGCTTGTCCATCTTATCTAAAGCCCTACCAACCTGTGATGGTGCCTCAGATTTTTCAGACATCTCAGTGGGTGCCTGTGTCAGTCTGGTTTCCCCAAACAGCTCCCTGACAACTTCCTCCTCTCTCTCAAGAAAGAGAGTCCCTTACAATGCAGTCAGAGTTTCTTTGTTCCTGTCAGTTCCTGGCTTTGGTGCACAGAGCAGGAAGTCTAGACAAATTCCGCACCCTCAGAGCCAATTGCTCTGCCATTGACTTCTAACGAACCTCAAGTGTTTGCTGAAGGTAGGCTTATTCTGAGCTATTTTTTTTCCCTTCCTGCTTGTTTTTCCTTATATCTCACTATTAAAACTAAACCAATATATTCATACAGTAAACATTTCAATAACCAAGTCAACATACACTATTCATAAATTACTACAGAACAGCTCCAATTGTGTCACAAGTGTCACAAGAGAAGCAGCGCACTTATGCAAATCAGAGCACAGTTCTGCGTGCTAAGCACCTGAAAATCTGACCCTGATCTCTTTTGAATGTTTCATACACATGATGTATAATATCAAGGCAAAGACATACAGCCTATTAACAACAGGAAAAAATTATAGATAAAAGCATTAGGAGACCCAAGGACAGACAGCACCATAAAACACTATAAAACTTTGAATTTGATAAGTTAAACATTTTTGCAAGTCCAAAAATCATCACGTTGTCACTAATGTCATTTATTACATCATCTTCAGGTTTGAATCCTCTTTTCTAAAAGTCTCATATTCTTCCAGAATGTAAATGTCTGTCTGATTATAAATGTTTGACTCCTGTCCGATAAATGTTTACTCAGCCTAATCAAGTTGAGCTAGAACACAAAAGAGGAAACTGCACATTAACATTTAAAGCCTTTTGTTCTGTTTCTTCTTTGTTTCAAAAAAATTCCCACAAAGCAATTTGTTTCTTTCTTTTTGATGAAGGCACCAGTGTACTCCAGAAATATTCTAACTGAAATTGCTGTTACTCACAGTCTGTTGTTTTCCTGGCCAGTAAACATCATATTCCTAACGGGCAGTAATTCTGTTTGCCTGTGACACTTCCAAAATGACGTGTGGAATTGCTGATGTGGAGGGCTATTTTTAAAACAAATTTCGTAATCTCCAGGCAAAGGATAATAATACCACTGTTATCTGGATCCAATCCGAATAGTTCAGCAGTAAAGGAGTAGCAACAAGCCTTAAATTCTTCACGAATAGTAACCAGTCTTAAGTTCTTAATGTACTGTCTATTTTCCAGCTCTTCAGTCTTCAGAAATTGCACCAGGTGGAGGGTATATTTTGTTTTGCTTTTCATTTATTTCCTTCATCACTGTATCCTAGTTACCATATCCTCTACAATCCTGCTACACTTCAATCCCAGTACAGGTTAGAGCAGCCACAGGCTTACCTGAATCTGTACTCAACTGCTTACAATAAGCAATATTTAGTGGTACCTAGCAGGAAGGCTTACGTGGTGCATAGGCCTTGGGCTGGTCCAAAGCCCCAAGGGACCATTGTGGCAGCCAGGAATGGCCAGAGTGCAGCAGCACACTGACCATGTCCCCTTTTCCCTGGACACCACCCTACATAATCTCTACACAAGGGGATTCAAGGGACTGGCATAGAGCCTCTACCCCAGCTCTATGCCATGCTTGAATTGCCTCCAACACTCGGCAGAGTTTATAGCCCCTTTACATCAGCAGAGCCAGTGTAAAAGGGCCATATGGCAACACTGTGTGCTCTGGTTTAAAGTGATGCCACCGGAACATTCCTGGAAAAGAAGCCAGGAGCATAATAGTACACAGACTTCTAGCTTAAATGTGGCTGGCGTAATTTGATTTATTTATTTATTTATTTATAACTTCTCTCTTCCTGTGACTGATCTTAATCCACTGGAAGGGATTAGATTTGGGGCCAGTTGTATAGTGACTAAATCAGACAACACAGTGATTCAGCTCAGATCCAAAGGTAAATCGGCATTAATGCCATACATAAATCTTAAACAAAACTCTTCCCAATACTGAGCCACGAGGTACTTCATTTGTTACCTTCTTCCACAAGATGCTTTTCACGCTGATCAGCATCCTTTCTATGCTGTCACGTGACTCATTATCAGATCTTTTTACCTGTTTGCTATTGATGCCATAATATTTGACCTTACCAGCTCCCTGTGACACATTGTCAAACATTTTCCTAAAAATCAAGATAAATTATGTCAATCTGTCGTCCTTTCTTTGTCAGCTTATTTATTCTTCTCAGACAAGCCTTACAAGATTTATTTCTATCTGGCACTTGCTCAATATCCACTTTTGCTCTGAACATTGCACCTTATCTTCCTTAATAAATGACCCACATGGTTACACATGCACTCCTATTTTTGACTGCCTGTCTGGCTGTTTGAAAGTACCTAGAGTGGTTTCTCCATGAAACTCCTAGAGGGGAGAAAGGGGAAATGATACACTGAGAGATAGAGTGGTCCAGTATTTAGGGTGCTGGACTGTGAGAACAGTGTGCTATCCCTGGCTCTGCCACTGGCTTGGTATGTGACCTTGGGCAAGTCACTTCTCTATGATTATGTTTTCCCTCCTACCCTGTATCTGTCTTTTCTATTCAGAATGCAAGTTATTTGGGGTGGGGACTGTCTCTCACTATGTGTTTGTACAGTGCCAAGCTCCCAATCTCAGTTGAGGTCTCTGGGTGCTTATGTCATACAAATAATAATTAACAACAACAACAATGGTCTCAATGACAGATGTAAATAGCGAGATGCGATATATTTAGCAAATGATATTGTAAACCATAGAAAAAGATACATTCCCTGATTAGGAAAGGTTTGAGGCTGAAATTTGCTAACTCACATGCCGAAATATGTATTTAGGTGCCTAATTATCAGCACCCAAAGTAGAAAATTTTGGCCTGAAAGTTAAAAGCCAAGGAATAAATCATTTGAAAAGAGGTTATGTTGTTGGGGGAAGCCAAGGAAATCCTCCTTTACAAATGAGGGAATCAATCCAGCAATTCTTATTTCAGGCACAGGACAAGGATCAAAACTCTGGTTAATGGCCTTATATATATTTTTTTTAATTATGAACAGCTCTGATGCATTTGTAAAGTTGAATAAACATTATCTGTTTTCCCTTTCTGAGCCTGCACGCTATCCTCTTCTGGTGTGTTCTGCTTTCAAACCATTTAAGTTCACACAGAAGAATTCTTTTTATTTTTGTGGATTAATTTGCTATAGAGAGGCTGTTCTTTTCATTTTCAGATTTTTAATGTTTTCATGTATCTAATACAGGAGATTTATTTTTCACTTTATGGAAAAACCATGCTGGCAGATTTGGGGCTTAATTTCTTCATAACAATAGATTTAACACAAAACACATTTGTATTGTAATAAAAAATATAAAAGAAGCGATATGTATTTGAAAATTCAGCCAAACAAGGCAATGTTTGTTTAGTCTTTATAACATCTAAAATGTTTTGCTATGTTGGTATAGGCTTTACATATATAATGTGATTTAGTTCGGTTTCAGTACAAGGGCATCCGCACATCCAGCCTAACCAAAAGCAATTTGGACAGATTGCTGTTGTGGGGTTCTGTATGATATCACTCCTTTCGATCATTTTGTCCTTTGTCTAATCATTCTGACCTGATGCTCTTCTTTCTGCTGATGGGAACAGTGGTTTTAAAAAACGATTCTCTGCAGTCTACTAGGATAGCATTGGGATTGTTCCAACCGACCAGATGGAATCACATAAGAACTAGTCACCCTCTTTCTGAGAACTCCTGCTACTCAGTTTTCTACAGAACCACTAATTTAGAGCTCATTAAAGCCACTGAAAACTAGATTTCCATTGACTTCAGTAGGATTTGGGTCAGGTTTTTAGAGAGCAAGAGATCTGATGTGTGACATGCAGTAACCCAGGTACACCATTATGCTGTGCTTTGTGTATCATTCATGTTCACCCTTATAATGTAACTGTGTGTTGTCTAATGCAAAGTATATCATGTAAGCTGTTTTTGGAATGCTCATGACATACTGAACATTATTGTTATGGTAGTATGTTTCCTGCAATGCCACATATGTAGATATGAAACTCTGCTATGTAATATCCCCAAAGGTGTGTCTCACATGGTTTGAATAGATCCAGGCAAACACCAAACAAAGTGAGGGTTCATGGCTTGCAAAGGCATGTATACAGAAACAATGGACTGGCCTTACCACCTGATAAGGCGATGCTCATTTGACTCAAGTGAGGGAAATCATGCCCATTACCAGACATGGCCAATCACATGACCCCAGGGGGTGTCAAATATAACCCCGAAGGAGAATACCTAGATTCCTGGGGCTCTGTGTGTTGGTAGCTCAGGGAGGGGGAGTCAAGGCAGACTCAGAGTCTGCCCAGCAACCAACAGGGATGGAGATGCCCCTCCTAGGGAGCTCAGAAGAGGGGAGAGACCATTTTGGGAGCAGTCTGGAGCCGGGGAGGAAAGGGGCAGGACTGGCTGTGTGGGGAGCTTGTGAGCCCAGGCCTGCATGCAGGGTTCTTCCTGAGAACTGGTCTCTGGGAACCAGAAAGCAAGATCCCTCAGTTTTAGCCCTTCCCACTCCAAGGTGTCTCCCAGTTTGTAGAGCATTGTTGGGAAAACTTCCCCCAGCAAGCTGAGCTAGACTTCCAGCTCCCTAGTGGGAGAGGCACTACATGGCAAACTCTGCTCTGGCTGTTAGTCTTGGACTGTGGCCCTTTGTGAGTGCCAGGGCGCTGGGGTGGGAGACGGAAGTTTGGATTTTTGGTGTAGTTTTATAATCTGCATCTGGAGCACTGTACCCCTTGGTATTGAGGGGAAGTCCTGAAGCAGCCTGATGCCTGCATGACGAGGATCCCTGCCAGCAGAGACCATCCCTTCTGCAGTGACTGAGTCCAGAGTCATCTCTGACCCTGAGGATCATTACCGGAGCGTGGGAGTGCACCGTCTTTCAGTTAGCTAGTTAGGGAAATTGTCTGGGGAACCCCTACTCCATGAATGGCGTCCTCAATCCAGGGAGTAAGGATTTTGGGGATTTTGATCATCTGCAGTCTATTAAACCTGCAGAGGGACTGACCACCTTATCCTAATTGTGAGCCTTTTGGAATGTGCTGAACCCAGTCAGCCACACTGCTAAACCGCGGCCCAGAAGATATTGTGATCACAGATCATCAAGGGCCTCAAGAAAATATGCATACCAACGGGACATTAATTTTACAATTGTTACATCAGGTAATCTGACTGGTGATCCTAAGAATAGTGTTTTACCCTGTTGTGTTATATTTATCTCCTGTTTAATATAATGGCTGTGTGAAGTATATTGTATGTGTTTGTGTTATTCCTTGGGAGTCTCCAACTATCTGGCAAGTAAGCAGGAGTTATCCTGTGGTTAGAATTTTCTTCCGAAGCTGCCCTGGTAACCCTGCCAGGAAGGAGTGAGGGGGTGGAGGCACCTCCAATTAAATTCATAGGGAAAAAAATAAAGCAGATGCACCCTGCTGAATGGGGGGTGGGATCCATAAGAACCCACACCTGTCCATCAAAATCTATACGCAGATTGGCATTAAAGAAGGTAACAGGGTGGAGAGGGGTGTTCAGAAGGACGTTTGTTAAAGACAGAAGCATCTTTGTCTCTGGAGCTGTCCCTTGGAATCCATCTGCAATGCAACAGACACTGACTGACTGCCCACGGTGGGGGGCATGGCTGCAGGCATCATCTCAGCCAGCCTGTGGGTAAGCTAACATCACAGACTAAAAAGCTACTGAAATGTTAATTTCAATTTAGTATGGGATTTATTCTTTTAGTTAATTGTGATCAAATCCTTGATTCATATTATCTGACTTATAATCACTTAAAATCTTGCTGCAGTCAATACACTTATTTGTTTGCTTTATCTACAACAGTGCATGTGGATGAGTGTGTGTAGAGACTTCACTTGGAGTGACAGAGCTGGTGTATATCAATTTCTTTGATAAATTGATGGACAAATGTAATGAGCTTGCAGAGTGCAGTGTACAACACTGAACCCTGTAAGACGGCAGTTCCCGGGGTTGCATCTGGGACTGGGGGTGTTTGCTAGGGGTCAATCCTATGAGCGGCTGGCCAAAAGCTCTCCTTCACTAGCTCAGGGACTGATTACTTGCGGAGGCTGGGTGTGGGCTGACCCAGGAGTGGGTGGTCCACACAACAAAGCAGAGTAAGTCAGAGCCCAGGACTGAGGGATCGGGGTGACACAGCTACACACCAGTCCAGAGTGCAGTGCGGGGAACTTCACATGAGGAATCTTCAGATACGTGTTTCCCTAGGTTAGTGTCTAGTGAAGCTTCTATGCCACTGGGTATTTTGGGACTGACAACTCCCTCTGAAGTCAGCAGAAGTTCTTCCATAGACTTAGTGGGCTTTGGATCAGCATTGTTAATGGTCAGTATGCAAGGCAATCACAACATGGTTTAAGGTCTTTTAAAAAAAAATGGCCCTTTTCGATAACTTGAGTCTAATGTAGTAAGTGAACCAACATATAAACTAACAAAACCCATTGGACTAGAAGGCTCAGGACACTGGTAATAGGATAGAAAACCTTTCAAATCTAGAGCACTGATCCAAATCCAGTATAGATTATTAATGATGGAAAGCTGTTACTAGCCGATGAACAGCTGTTATGTGAAACGACTTCATGGATTGTATTCAGTTCTTTATGGCCTCACAAACTACAAAGTGTTGGACCTCATCTATATTTGGTTAGGATACAGAATTATTCTCCACTTCATGCTTAACCTGTAGCATACTGTTGCTATGCACTGTTAAACAGATGCTTCAGCACTCTGAAAATGAAAAATCTGTGTTCCACCCCAGGGGTAACTGACATTTCAGTAGTAGACTAATTCATTCTTAGTTTTAAAGTGTTTTGGAATTCAAGACTAAAAGTGCTAAGTAGACATAAGATATTATTTGTGTCATTATTATTAAACCCGATTCCCAGCTAAGAGGGCAACAACCAGGATCCAGAGAAAGGACCACACCTTATGATCAAATTCAACATAGGATACAAGGAATTCTTCAGCGATAAATAAGTGAAAACATATGGGGCAGAAGAATTTATTCTGATTTCTGAACATGCCCAGGAGAGAAGGGCATGGCCCTGCAACAAAGAAGCGAAGAGTGTGACAAGATTCTCTTAAAGATGACATCATGACATTGACCCTGAAAGGGAGTAACCTATCCTGGAAGAATCCAGAGACATGGCTTACTGAAACGCACAATTTATGAGTGGCCCCAGGGTCAAGGCTTTGAATAACAATAGCTAAACCAACAATAATAATAATTAGTGTGATCCTTGGTGTTTGCCTGGTAGCAAAGGTAGGGATTAAGAGTGTGAGTCCACACTGGAGCTGAAGGTGTAATTTCCAGATCTCATAGACATACCTGTGTTAGCACTGATCGAGCTAGCAGGCTAAAAATAGCAGCATAGCTGTGACTGCCTGGGTGTCATGCTGGGATAACCACTCTGTGTATGAATGAGGGTTTCAGATGGGATTACACTTGCGGTGGCTAGCCCGTCCTGACGCCTGTGCAGCTGCACTTACGCTACTATTTTTAGCAAGCTAGGAGGGGTACATTTGCCCAAGTTGGAAATTTCATCTCCAGGTCCAGTGTAGACATACCCTGAGAAATAAAGAGCAACAGAAAGCCTGGAGAAGCAGTTGTGAGTGGAACCTCAGATGACACTAAAAGACAGAGCTTCTTAGACACAGAGATCACTAGAGTAGTATATTTGGGGCCTTCAGAGCAAGGAAACCACCTGCTTTTTATTTCTTCTGTGTTCCAGGGAAAAGGGACTTTATGTAATTTTTTTCTAAATAAACAAGATTACTCTGAGAATATACTTGAGTTGTATGATTGATTTCTTCAAAAAGACCTGCAAGACCCCGAGCATAGCTAACCACATGGGCCAAAGATACAACAATATTAATTTTATTTATTTACCAAATGCATCTATCCACAGCCTAAAACTGTGCTAACCTGGACAGAAGAAAAAAAATCACAGAAATGGGGACAGTAAAACAACACAGTTTGTTTTGATCTGTACTAAGTACATCAGCCAGTCACATTCACCATTTCCTCACAACATGCAGACCCACACCTATGTAGTTCCAGGACTTCAAAGGGGGGTGTGTTTAGCTTAGAACACCAAGGTTATTTGTGGGAAGGTAGTCAGAGTATTTTGGCAGCTGTGGATAAAATCCTACATTTTAATATTTTAGTATGAAATCCTGATTTCACAAAGCTGATAATTTTTAGATTATCTGTGCACATCTATTAAGACAATTTCTGCTGTTCTTCCACAAATCCCCTTTGGGAGGGGGGCACCCCATTCTTAGCTACTCCATGCTTCATAAATAAACCCTAGACCACCACTTTCAAAAGAAGCCCCATAGAACCTGAGCAGGTTTTGTCCTAAGTGGTGAACTGGGATTGCACCCTATTATCTGTTAAAGTTTTAGAATTCAGTATGCAGAAGGCCAGTCTAACTTGCTCTCTCCCCTATTTTTCTGCATGCATGTTTGCCAATGTACCTTTAAATATATGTGCTCAATAGTCACAATCACAGATAAAACTTTATATTTTGAAAAGAGTCTGCAAGACCCAAATTCTGCTTTCCTTTATAGGTGTGCAATCCCTGCTGTCCTCAGTGAGTTGCATAACTGTGACTGAGGGCAGAACTTGTCCTGTATAGTATTATTTACATGTTTGGAAATGTTTAATATCTGATGCTTTTTATTTTAGAGAGAACAATATTACTTTCTGCTCCAGATTCAAATGTAGCACAGCAGGAGCAGATCTCTTGACTTCAGTGGAGTCATACTTTCTTATTCCAGGCCTGAATGTGTCCCTCAGTATATGAGCTTGGGTTCTGAAGCCTGGGATGGCGATGTGGTAGGTTTCAAAAGCTGTGAACCCAAGCTTGGAGGCTAGCTCCCAAATGCAGTGTAGACATGTCCTTTGTGTCTAGATTCTTTTTTATTTTTTTATTCATCTATACCTCTTTCCATGGTATGATGTTCCCCTCGGCCATCTGGACTGGTGTATTGCTGTGTCACCCCAATTCCTCATTCTTGGAGCCTGTCTTGCAGTTGCTGTGCTGTTTGAACCCCCATTCCTAGGTCAGCCCACACACAGCATACAGCAAGCAAGCTGCTCCTAACTCAGTGAGTGCCTCTAGCTAGCCATTCACGGTATTAAGCAATGGCATGACCCCAGCCAGAACGCCCCAGTCCCAGATGCTACCCTAGGATCTGATGTCTTACAATGTTCAGTGCTGCCCACTGCAAGCTCCTTGGTTCTTCAATTTATTAAAGAAATTGATATGCACCAGCCTTGTCACTTCAAATGGAGTCCCTGACATACTTTAAACCACATGCACTGCTTTAGATAAAACAAACAACTTTATTAAATACAGAAAAATGTTAAGTGATTGTAAGTCAGAGGAAAGCAGGTGAGATTTGATTAAAAGTAAATAAAAGGCAAATCGCATTCTAAACTAAGCTGAACCCTTACAGTCTGAGATGAGTCTCACCACAGGCTGGCTGATCTTCCCAGCCAGGCTCTCCCCGGGTCAGCATTTCAGTTGCTTGGTGGTGTTTGTAGATGGAGGTGGAAGACAGAGAGCGATAACAGTAAATTGTCTCTCCTTTTTAACATGTTCCTTCACCCCCCCCTCCCGAGGTCTCACCACCCCCCCTTTTCAGAGTCAGGTGACAAATAGTGTTTGTGAGTGATTCCTTTGTTCATGCTCCAGCTAGTCCTTTGGTTTCTAGAAGAGCTGGGTTTGTTTTATGCATGCCTTAATGAGGTGTGAATGGCCCTTCAGCTCTGTAGAGTTTTGCTTAGATCTTTCTCAAGTCAGGAGACACTTACTTGGGAATATTACATAGCAAACCCTCATAACCATACACATGATATTGCAACATACATATTACTATAACAACAATATTCAGTACTTCATGAATATTGCAAAAACTTCTTACATTACATACTTTACATCAAACAATACACAATTACACTGTAAGGGTGAACTTGGGGGGTGCAGTGTGTCACACCTCGAGAAAAGAGGAGAAAACAGACACGACAGATATTAGTCACATTGTTTAATGCACTACTGGAAGACAGCAAAGAGCGTGCAGTAAGAACCTATGCAGACTATACTTAAAAGTCCCCCATTAACCATGAGGGCACACCACTGTCAAAGCCATCAGTAAAGACAGGGCGTTTATCACAGGGCACTGGCTCAGTTTTTTTTCTCCATGGTCTACATAACATCACCTAGACAGACCATTACTAATGCAACTTTGTATTCTGGAGGAAGCAAATGATAATTAGTTCTTTTTATATTTGGTAATTATGTTAAGACAGCTCACTAGGTGTCTTGTTAACTTGCTCATTATTAGGTGGATGAAAATGCACATCTTGTCTGTGAATACCAATTATTCTTAATCTTAAATTAGGTGATTTCACTAAGTCTTTGTGCGATTTACCCTTTTTATTTGCTTTAATAAAATGAAAGCAAGGCTTAGACATAAGAGACAGTATAGTTAAAAGTACAGTTGCAAAGAGGATGCTTTTTATTTTTACTATTCCCCACCCAATCATATATTATGTATGTGTTTGTGAAAATCTTGTAAATATAAAGCAAATTCTGCAAGGATTCAAAGAGGAAAAGGAACAAGATGAGAAAAAAACAGAGCTTTTGACAGTCCAGCATCATCTACAACAGGGCAGGAGGTTTGGTGACCCATGTACTATTTCAGTAGTGACTGAGGCAAGGTTTTGTGAAACTGATTTTATTATCAATCAGAAGTGAAATGAAGTATTGATGCTGCTGTAATCTACCATGGATGTATTCTCTCTCCCACTTTTTGCAACTAGTTCCTGTCCCTTTTTGTGAAACCGTCTGTGAGGCGGTATCTATACTGCAAAAACAAAACAAAACAGATGCAGCAGCAAGTCTCAGAGTCTGGGGCAACTGACTTGGGCTTGCAGGGCTGGTGATAGGGACAAAAAAAACCAGTGTAGATGTTCCCACTCAGGCTGGAGTCCAAACTCTGAGACCCTCCCCACTCACCAGCTTTCAGAGCCAGGGCTCCAGCTTGAGTAGGAACATCTACACTGCTATTTTTAGCCCCGCAGCAAAAACCCCATGAGCCCAAGTCAGTTGACCTGGGCCCTGAGACACATTGGCACAGTTTTTTTGTTGTTGTTTTTTTTAACATTTCTTTCTTCTTTTTTTGCAGCATAGCCATACCCTGAGAGTTAACATGAAGTGTGGTGCTGCACACAGTACTATTCTACAGGCTGTGAGGCAGCTCCAACCTTCCTGCTTATGCTCAGCATTTTATAAAACATGGTGGATTAAAGGAGGCCAGGTCATCTGCTACTTAGCAATCAGAGTCATATTCTAAAGATTCTCACCACTGGGGAAATAGAGATGGGCCTAAACCATCTTCCCTGATATAAACATCCGAAACTTGGAGGGAAATTCTAATATGGATGTGAAAGTTGTTGCTCATGTTCATTTCTTGTTCTCATAGTTTCACACACCCACTACAACAACAACGACAAAAAACTTTTTAAAGGTTATTCTCAGTATTTTTGTTTTGTGGGGAAAAAAGCAAAGGCAAGACATTTTACTTCAAAAATAGCCTTTCCTGCCTGAGCAAAAATCCTGTGTGTTAGGTAGGTTTCATGCACATTTATAGAGCTGGATATAATGAAAATTTCCCTCCCCCCAAAATTCACTTCCCCGTCCTCTCCCCCCAGAAAAAACAAAACCCAACAACCATTCTTATGGCTTCTGGAAATTCCTGCAGCACTATTCCATCCATCCCTCTGCTCAAGACAGTGTTGCACAAGGTGTAGTCCTCTGGTACCCAACATTCAAGTCCTCTACATGTGTAGGAAAAATTTAGCAGTCTCCCTTGGAGTGAACCTAATCATTAAAATAAAAAGGTAATCCTGGGATAGCTTGTGTCCTGGAGCTCTGCTGAGGGAAAGGCTGAATGTCACAGTACTGCCAACCCCAAATGTTCAAAAATCATGAGTCAGGCTCACCAAAAATCAAGAGATTGGCTTTCAAATCATGAGACTATGTAAGAGTAATGGCTTTAGTGCTCTTTTTATTTGCTTTCTGCTTTTTGAGCCTTTAGGGTGCACTAGGGTCACATTTTGAAGCTTCCCCCACAGCCACAAGTGCAAGAAACTTACTTTTTCTTTAAGAATGAAGGCTGAAAACATCACATATCCACTTGACTCCAGGAGCTGGGGCTTTAAGGAAAACAATAATTATCATGAGACAAAATCATGAGAGTTGGCAACACTGCTGTTGCTGGCCCCTTTTATAGGAGTCCAGGCTCAGGCTACATGTGATAAGCTAATTTCAGGGGATTGAGCACATCCAGGCAGTTAATTGAATAATGAGCAGCTGGGCCTCATAAAAGTCCCTCGTGGTTCAATTGCAGGGAGGTGCTCAGAGAGAGAGAAGTTCTCCTAAGGGAAAGGATATCCCAGAGACCACAGGCCCCAAAATGGAGAGCTGTGCAACCCCTGAGCCCAAGGGGAAAGACTACAAGCCAGGGCTGAGAAACCCAGATCCAAAGAGGATGGCTGCATAATTCCTGAGCCCAAGAGGAGAGACTTTATTTCAGGTTGTTTGTATTTAATGAAGTAAAACACCAGCAGGGGAATTTTCTCTTAAAACATTTTGGACGGTGTGATGCTTGTAAAAAGCTCTGAAAGAAAAGTAACTGAGGAAGGGAATGCCTGCAGCAACACACTAAGTCAGGAAGGATTGCTGCAGGGCAGGCACAGTCTGTGACTCTGCATCATTGTATATTTCCAGTGCTGAGCAGATTATGAGTTGCTGAAGCCTGATTTCATTCAACATTTATAGTGAATGTTTGATTAAATCAATCAAAGAGACGAAAGAAGATATTAAGATGAATGGAAAATGGATGAATAACATTCGTTATTCAGATGACAATGCTGTTGGCTGATTTAGAAGACGGTCTGATAAAGTTAGTGGAGATTATATATGAATATGGCAAAGAAGATGGTCTACAGTGGAATCTGGACAACACAAAAACTATGGTGACATGCAAGGATCCTGGGAAAACTACCAAGATTCCAGTGAATGACACACCTGTACAACAAGTGAGATACTATTGCCACCTCGGAAGCTTCATTACAGAAGATGGAAGCTTGGATATTGTAATCAGCAGCAGACTAGCAGGAGCAAAAGAAACATTCTAAAAGAGTAAACATCTAATGAGAAGGGACATCAATCTGAAGAGTAAATCTAAAAGTTTAAAAACTTACATTTGGTCTGTGTTAAATTATTGCTGTGAAACACAGACATTCAAACAAACAGAAAATAGAGAAACTACAATCCTTGGAATTATGGTGCTGTGAAAGAAATCTGAAAATATCATGGATTGACTGTGTAACCAATGAAAAGTCACTGGAGACAGTTGGAACTCAGCAAACACAAGTCAGAGATCTTCTAAAAAGAAAGATTCCATTTGCAGGGCACATTTAAGAGGATCAGCAAGTGATGCATGTTTATAGACACTGGAAGGGAAAGTTGATGGCAGAAGAATACAAGGCAGAAAAAGATCTTGTATGGATGATGTGGTATCCTGCTGTCATGGAGTCACAGGACTCCCAAGAGGTCTTACTCTCGCCCTGCAGCTTCACCACCTCCTTAGACTGGATCTCTGATCCTTCAGCACTCCTGCTTCCCACCAGAAGCTCCATTCAGTGAGCCCCAATGAAAGAGACCCCTGAGGGAGCCTTATACAATCTTAGGGAGCAATGCACCTCTGACAACGTCTGCAGTGACCTTCACACAGCGTCGACAAAACAGAAGGGTTTATTAGTCAACTGGAACACAGCACAGAAAGTCCGTGATTAGCATGGAGGAAGAAAGTTACAACATGGTCCATCCAGGTAGGCTGCAAGGGGACCTCTTTATAGATCCCACCCAGTCCCTCCTGCAGCTGGACTTCATCAGCAATTAGGCCTTAGCACTCCCTAGGTTTCTTCCAGCTGCAGCATAGGGCTAAGTGGACTAATTTACCACTTCAGGCCTTGTGTGGGGTGGACACCTCATCACACCTACATTTAGACTGTACAAGGTATGCTAAAAGATTGTAAAGCACTTCACAAATATAGGGATTTCCTTCCATTAATGAAATGCAGCTATCTTGAAGGTTAAACCCAGCAACTTTTTAATATTTTACACAGCATTGCTACACAATTGTTTAGGGGAGAAAATTAAGAACAATTATAACTCATTGAAAATGCAGGAAAAAGCTAGGTGGACCAAATGCAAATATCAGGCAGGAATTTGGCCAGAACATTGGGGTTAACTCATCTCAATGCTTACGCGAAGGTGCAGGCCAACTTCAATCACCATAAGTGATCATGGCCTTGATTTTAATCTAATTCTAAAAGACAGCATCTCGAGCAGCACAGCCACCCCCTCCACACCCCTCCTCCAGTGCCATTTTAGGGCACTAGTTAAGCCCTGACTCAATGAGAAGAGTGCTACCAATTAAATCACTAGCATCACTTCCTGTAGTGCCCAGGTTCTCCAGGCAAATATGGACTTATCCCAACCATGCTTATATCATGAGATCTAACAGGGTCAGATAGCACCAAGAGTACGGCTGTAGTATACATATTAAAGTTAATCAATCAGAGGAAGAATTGGAAAGGAAGTTTCAGCATTACATTAAACTGGATGATCTGTGTGTAGCATTTTTCCCCTAATATTTTGTCAGGTTTGCCAAATGAATGTTAAAAGATAACAAGATGTTTGGACAAAAGGTGGTTGTTCTTTGGCATTAGGCGGAAAGGAAGATGGACTACGTATCATTAGAGCTTTGGATCACAGCTGGGTGTACAGACTCAGAGATGACCATAGTGCTTGGCAACATTTGATCTCAGACTTAATATAGGAAAGAAGTAGTCAAAGACTGGTGCTCCACCTGGAGAGAAACCATCAGTTTGTGAGTCTTCCTGGGAGTGAACCTAGTCTTCAGAATGTGACGAGACATAGTCTTTATTCAGGATTTGAACTATAGGTTGCCTATAATCTAAAGCTTCCCAAGAGAAGACATCGGAATAGAGGTACTCAAGAGATGAAAGCAACAAGTAACAGCAGGAAGGAGATCAATACGGAGATTACAGATTTTGTAATGTCATTTGTGGTCATTTCAAGTTAGTAAGTGAATTTGGAAGGGGCATTGTCCCTTTCTGACTTACAGGGCTGGTGTCCTCATAGGAAACTAGGATTTGGGTCAGGTGGAGAATTGTCCTGGGTTGCACAGCAGGTCTGCCTAGTTTCTCCCTATTTGTCAATTTTCTATAACAACACTTGCTCTTTGGAGAGACCTAATGTTTGACAGTTGTGTCCTTAAAATGTGTTTTGAATAAAACTCTAGCCAAGAATGTTGTGAGTGTCATTTGTGTGGAAAAGGTGAAGGCTGCAGGAGCCTTCCATAGTTATGTAACTTGCTTATTTTTATCTCTGCTAATAAAAACATTAGTTAATAAAGTTTATAACAAAGCTTTATGGAGTCAAATAAAGCTCATAAATTTCAAAATATTAGATCACTTTTTCATTTGTATGTGCAGATTCAAGTTCACAAATTTTATAAACACAAAAAGATCCCAGAAGATTAACCAAACTATGTTTATTTTAAAAAATACAAATAAACATATTAAGATTTTTCTTACATGTAAAAACCTGAATTCTGTATTTGTCTTCCAAGATTTAGAAATCAAAGCCATCTCCTTGAAACAAATAAATTCACAACATAACATGGAGAGGATGGAGATTCCAAAACTGGATGCATCCAAACATATACACAAGACAATGAGGAGGCATGGATAGGTATAAATTTAACTCAGGCATGCTGTACCCTTCCCACTCCACAGTGTTATCTTGTAGTGTAATTTGTTACTGTGTAAACACAGATTGCCAGCTTTATTGTTCTCAGATATGCTCCACTAATATCAGGGATGACAGGGCAATTTCAGTAGATTAAGAAAACTTACCTGATAAATATGAAGAAAGCATTTGGGGGTTGGACTAGATGACCTCCTGAGGTCCCTTCCAACACTAATATTCTATGATTCTACATGTATTGCCACTAAAACCACAGGGCAAATGAATGTGTAGAATGTACAGCAGTTGATGGACCTCTTCATTTTAAATGCTAGGTTTGTGATCCAAAATACTGTTCCTGGAACATGTTTCCAGATCTCAACTTGTTAGTCGAGATTATTATTGTTTTTCCATTCCCACTCGAAACAGGCACACGCACAAGATACACACACACACTCGGGAGAGAAAAAATCCAAGCAAAATAATAATAATAAAAAACCCAATAGCACTTGCCCTCTGAAACCAATGTTGTGATTATTAGGGGCCCGCAAGGCTTGTTACACCATTTTGCAGCCTGTCACCACTTAAATCAGGGGCACCCTGACTTGGCTCAACAGTATGACATGTTGGAGAGATGCCAAAAGCCCAAGGGCAGCACTGAATTTAGAAAAAATGGATCAGACTGCAGCTGCCCTAATCTCTCATGTGTAGATGTGACCTGTAGACACTATGTAATGCCCAATGTTGCTACAAAATGCCAAGTTGCTCAGATCAGGATTGGAGCACGCTGTATGAAGCGACCTATGATCTCCACATGACAAAACTCCGTATTATGAACATGGGGGAGCCACAGTGGAGAACTTCAGAGGCACTTGGTTAATGGCAGCACTTTGACCAACCCAATATCTTGATTATCTTGAATTAATGAACACTCTGTTTATATCTTTAAAAAAAATCTTAATGCCAAATCATCATCTAGTTCTACCCACTGTTAAATAACAGAAATCCATACTTGTCAGAAACAGTTAATATTCATGAGAAACTTAGGTAGGAATTTTGATTGATATGGTTTATTCATATCTGCATTAGCACTATGGACATTCTTTCTGATATAACTTTAGAAGGAACAAACAAAAAAAAAAACCCAAACCTTTTAGAAGTTTCTGCAAATAGCAAACATATGATTTGCTTGACTCATTTCTATTTTAAATACTAAAGTACATATTACCCATTTCATACAAAGGCAGATCTGTGTACAGGCTAGGCTTTGCATGCGTCTTCAGAATTCTAAAGATTGATCAGCAGTGACCGCAGTGTATTCACAGTAAAAAAAAATTACAAAAATACTAAAACAACAAAACTTTGGTTATTTAAATAACATTAAAATTAAGACACAGCAAATGCCAGGGAATTCAAAACAAAGTGACAATTCATCCTTAATTAAAGTGGACACAGCTAAAACCAAGGATCCAAATGCTGCTGAACTTTGCAAAAGCTCAGATCAGGATTTGCATTTAAACTGTGTGTGTGGTCCACTGTCTATGATGAGCTGGATTAACTGGATAGACAAGACCCTGGTACATATATCTGACCTTATTTCCTAACACCTTCCCATTACCTACTCTATTCTGAAGAGTTCCAGAGGGATAGCCGTGTTAGTCTGTACACAGCAAAAACAACGAGAGTTCTGTAGCACTTTAAAGACTAACATTTAATTTTCAGCAGGCATAAGCTTTCATGAGCTTCAGCTCACTTCCTCAGATGCATTTCTACCAACTGCATCTGAGGAAGTGAGCTGAAGCTCACAAAAGCTTATGCCTGCTGAAATTACATTGGTTAGTCTTTAAAGTGCTACAGATCTCTCCTCGTTTTTCCCTCTCTATTCTGCAATTAATGCCATTGCTGCCATTCCATTGGTTTTCTGCTCCACCTGTATTTTTTCCTGTGCTACTCCTATGCATGGAACGGTCTTCCAGAACCTGATTGCTCTTAAATCTCACTTCTGCTATACTGCTAAAATGAAGTGCACTAATTAAAACACCTTACTTACAAAGAAAGTTCAAGATGCATGTTACTGATGTGAGTCGTCATGTGATCAGATTATCACCAACCTCATCCACTGCCCCTGCTTTGTCACCCTGTCACTAAACCATGTATAATAACAGATTGCAAACTCTGCTGGACAGGGATGTTGCCTTTTTACATATTTCTGTGAAAGCATCAAGCACACTTTTGGGTGCTGTGAAACTAATTATTAATAATGAACAAGACTGAAGTCCTTAACTTATCTATAGCAAGCTTAGTATTTTATCTTGCATTGTATATTAATTGTACCGGAATACAATGCAGGCTAAATAATCCTGAATTTGAATAATGATGAACATATATTATTATTTATATGGAGCAATTCTGCAACACTCACACACATTGGCTAAAATCTTGTCCGCCAAAGTCCCTGGAAAAACTCCCACTAATTTCAAAGGGATCAGGATTTCACCCACTGTCTTAACTAGAATGACTAGATGTCCCGATTTTATAGGGACAATTCTGATATTAGTAGCTTTGTCTTATATAGAGTGAGGGGTGCCTATTACCCCCACCTTCTGTCCCAATTTTTCACACTTGCTATCTGGTCACCCTAATCCTAACTCTCACAAATTGCCCCAAGGAGTCACTTCAGTAATCAGCAGCGGATGTTACTCTAGCAGTGCTGGTGGCACTTTACAACCAGTAAGAGGTCCTTGCACTGAGAATCCTGCAATATAAATTGGATTTATTACAGCAAGGGATGATGAACAGAGGAAGGATGAGGGCACACAGGATGCCGAAGAAATACTTATAAACTGTTGTAGCCCCTCCCCAGAGGCATAGCTCATGCTTCCTCCCAGACACTTGCTAATCAGAGTGGCTTCTCCTCCCTCCTCACGTGGATTGAGTCCTGGGTTCTTTGTTGTGGTGCCTGGTGCCACCCGCCAAGGTGATTCCTCTCTGTGCCTGGGAAAAAGGGGCACTCTCCCTTGTGAAAATAATGAATATTAGGAATATGACCCAGTACACAAGAGACAAAATACAGTAATGCAAATTTCAGCAAATGAAATGCCACATTCAAAAATAATGTAACAAAGGGGAACTTTACTAGGGACAGGAAACAGAGGTTCTAGGGAAGGAAAGGATTGAAGTCAATTAATAAATGCTAAAACGTTCATCATACAATCAACTCTCCACCTGCCATTATTCACAACTGCCCCACAAACCCTATCTCCCTCCCTGGCCGTTTCCCAGGAAGATGGATTACTTTGGGTGAGTCTGGAGATGAGCGTTGCAGTACTGCAAATGTTGGCTGGCTTACAGAAAACGAAAGGGGCCCTGAGCATTTTCATCACTGGGTGAGGCAGGGCCCTGTGCTGACTTCCTCATCTAGAGTCCTGTGGAGGTCTCATTTGGCTTTAGGTAGCCAGGGCCCAGATAGTTCTCTGCCACTCTGGTCTCTGCAAGACTGGAACTATCTGAGCATGCATCAGATCCATGGCAATTCAGAGACTCCCTTTGTGGGGAAAGGGAGTTAATCAGACACACTCTGAGATGATTTGATTTTCTCTCCGCTCTGTCCAAACTCAAACAGCCCCAAATTAAACTAAGATTCGTCTCCTTATCTCTGAGTCAGGCTGTCTCCTCGCTCTAAAGGATTGAGCAGTCCTGGTTCCTCATTGGCCCAGCAACCTATCTATGTAAATCACCCCATCAGAAGCCTGCCTTTTGGCTTTTTCAGAGTTACTAATCTATTCTGTCCCTGCACTGGACTGTAAGCTGGCTGGAAAACTGTGTGTGTTGTAGTCCATAAGGTAAGTCGCCTAGAGGCTCAGTCCAGCATTACAGGAACAGACTCCAAAGGGGATAGACGTGATCAAGTCACTTCTTAAGCTTCCCTAAATTAAGATAAATAGATTGAGCTTCTAGAGTTTATCACGCTAAGCCTTTCAAATCCTTTAATCATTCTCTTAGCTCTTCTCTGAACCCTCAACAATTTATGAACATTCTTCTTGAATTGTGGACTCCAGAACTGGACATAATATTCCAGAAGCAGTTGCACTAGTGCCAAAGGCAGAAAAAAAATCATCTCTATTCTCCTAGCTGAGATTGCTCAAGGATTGCATTAGTCCTTTTGACCACAGTATTGCATTATGAGTTCATGTTCAGCTGCTTTTTCAGAGTCACTGCTTCCCAGGATAGAGTCCTCCATCTTTTGTTCCTAGAAGTATACATTTGCATTTAGTTGTATTAAAACACACATTATTTGCTAGTGCCCAGTTTATCACACAATTGAGATTACTCTATATTAGTGACCTGCCCTCTTCATTATTTACCACTCCATTTTTGTGTGACCTGCAAACTTTATCAGTGATGATTTTATGTTTTCTTCCAAGTCATTGAGAAAAATGTTAAATAGCGTAGAGCCAGAACTGACCCCTGGGGATCCCACTAAAAATATACCCACTCGATGATGATTCCCCATTGATAATTACATTTTGACACCTATCAGCCAATTTTTAGTCCATTTAATGTGTGCCATGTGAATTTTGTGTCATTCAAGTTTTTTAATCAAAATGTCTTGCAGTACCAAATGAAACATCTTACAGAAGTCTCAGTATATTACATCACACTATCACCTTTAATAGCCAAACCTCTAATCTCATTTTAAAAAAAAAAGAGGAGTGTAGGTTTACATGTGTTTGTTCATATTATAATTAGGGGCCTACCAAATTCATGGTCCATTTTGGTCAATTTCAGAGTCACAGGATTTTAAAAATAATAAATTTCAGTTTCAGATATTTAAATCTGAAAATTCACAGTGTTGTAACCGCGGGCGCCCGAACCCAAAAGGAGGTTCTGGGGGCAGTCGCAAGACTATTGTATTGCCATCTTTACTTCTGAACTGCTGCCTTCAGAGCCAAGCAGCTGGAGGGCAGCTTCTGGCTGGGCGCCCAGCTCTAAAGGCAGCACCAATGCCAGCAGCAGCACAGAAGTAAAAATGGCAATACCATACCTTGCCACCCTCACTTCTGCGCCACTGCTGGTGGCAAGTCTGCCTTCAGAACTGGGATCCCAGCCAGCAGCCGGGGAGCTTCCTGCAGCCGGGGAGGTTCCTGGAAGTGGTCTGACCCAGCTCTGGGAGTAGCCCGTGCAGCAGAAGAGGAAGTCCTGTCCCTCCCCAGCCTGCCAGGACTAGTAGTTGGAGCCTGGCGCACAATAGGAACCCCTAGTTCCAGGACCAATGCTTGGGAGTTAAAAGGGCCTTGGTCTGGCTGTGGGAGGGGCAGGGACCACAGCACCCCCCTGACCATGGGGCCTTGGGTGGTCACCCACTCACCCACACATAAGGCAGATTCTGCCCACTCCCAAAAAGTGATAGCGACCCATACCATGCCACCCTCACCTCTGTGCTGCTGCTGGCGGCTGTGTTGTATTCAGAGCTGGACTCCCATCTCTGTGAAATCTGGTTTTCCCTACAGTAGCCAGATTTTCTGGGGGAAACCAGATTTCACGGTCCATGATGCATTTTTCACTGCCGTGAATTTGGTAGGGCCCTAATTATAATGGAATGGCTAGTGTATGTGTGTGACACTGCCCATTACTGGACTGAACCAGAACAGTTCAATTTATTTCACAGACCCGATACTATGAACAACTCATGGAGATTCTACATTAGTTCAAATAGAACAGCAGGAATCTATGTTATTTTGAAGCATCAGGATCTTAATTCTATCCCTGCTTTGAAGGTCCGAATGTCCGTGGTAAGAACCATTGGTTTATAACACTGGGCCATATCCTCAGATACAGTTAAAAAGCATAGAGTACAACTCAGAGCATTAAGGTAAAGATGTCCTTTTCACTGTCTTGATTCTAGTACTGTTTTGTACATACCATTCTCCCTGTATTGTGTTGAAGAAACATAGGGGCTCTCTAACTTATGCCAGGATACAATGGCTGCAAGGGGCCAAAACCAAATCAGAACTGGTAGGGCACAGTTATTTCCAGGCCTCCTTTTATCTATGCCTATGCCTACTTTTCCTCACTATGCCAGCAAGTGAGAGGGTATGTGGGATACAAGCTTCTTTATCAGTTCTGCTCATGTTACAAAAGTGCTCATGTCTTTTTATGTAAACCGTCAATAAATAAAGGGTTACTAGATGGCACTCAAGAATATATAGCATAATTGCTAGATTTTGTAGGCCCAGTCAAATGTGTTGTGCACTGAAAATGGCTTCCTCTGGTTGCTCTTTACATCAGCTCTTAACATTCCACTTCAGGATCACCTTTGCATTGGAGTGATCCTTCCTGGGCCACTTACAGTTACCTACTATGTCTTATATCTGAGACTTCTGTTAATACACCCTGTGATGGGTGGTGTTCGCTGGTGACATTGCCTAGTCATTAGGGGATTAGACCTTTGCTCATCACTACTCTGATCTTTCTCTGGGGCCACTGTCACACCCTGCGATGGTGTCTTTTAATGAAGGTTGACTCAACCCAACCCTCTTGTCAGATCTTATCACTCACCAGTGTGACATGGTTCCAAGGAAGATACAGGGTCCATCTACTGATCCCTGCAGGCACCCAGTCCCAGATGGGCATTTCCAGATGTCATCATTTCCTTACGGCCCTCAGGGAGAGTCTAGAAATGAGAGTTCTGGTGCCTTTCTTAACAAGGAGGGTTGGAAGGGAGCCCGGGCATCAGCTTAGGGCCCTGTAAAGAGGTACTAATGTCCAGCACCAGTGCCTTAAGACTACCTTCGTACCACCCACTCTCTTGACAAAGTCTTACATTTTCCCTCACGATAGTAAAAGAAAAGACAATAATTGAACCTTCAGTTCCTCTGGGCTCAGCAGGCAGTTCTTTCTCTCCAGAAGGAACTTTCTGCAGAGCCCTTCTCCAGGAGATCTCTGGGTAGGTCCATTTCCCTGCCCTGGCAGACCCCTTCTGAGCTCTCTGGCTCCCTTTTAAGTTCCACCTCCAGCTAGACCAAGTTCTTCAGGTGTGGCTGGGTGGGGTCACCTGGGCCCAGAGTTGCTTCTTAACCCCTTCAGTTGCAATGCAGGGTTTATACACCCCATCACATACCCCAGAATGAGATCAGTCTTTTTCACAACCGCATCACATTGTTGGTTCATGTTCAATTTGTGATTCACTATAACCCCCAGATCCTTTTCAGCTGTACTACTACCTAGCCAGTTATTCCGTTTTATAGCTCTGCATTTGATTTTTCTTTCCTAAGTGTCATACTTTGCACTTCTCCTTATTCAACTTCATCTTGATTTCAGATCAATTCTTAAGTTTGTCAAGGTCATTTTCAAATCTAATCTTGTCTTTCAAAATGCTAGCAAACCCTCCTGGATTGGTGTCATCTGTACATTTTATTTGCATACTCTCCAGTCCATTATCCATGTCCTTAATTAATATATTAACTAGTACCAGTCCCCACTAGATATGTTCTCTCAGTTTGACAGCACATCATTAATAACTACTCTCTGAGTATGTTTTTTCAACATCCACCCATTTTATAGTAATTTAATTTAGACCACATTTCCCTAGTTTGCTCATGAGAATGTCATGCGAGACTGTGGTGAAAGCCTTACTAAATGAAGATACATCATGGCTACCGCTTCCTCCTATCCATTAAGTCAGTCACCCAACACATAATGCACCAGTTTAAATGGAAAAATTTCTACATACAGTAAAACTTTTAAACATCATAAGAATATCTTGCTATGTGAAGTGAACAAAAGTTTGTTAAATTCAGACATAATATAAGTTAGGTTAATACACAAAAGGTGGGGAAGGAAAGAGGTAGTACAAAGGTTAAAATAAGTAACTCAAACACTTCCATATTTAGATTTACATAAAACATCTCCATATCTTGATGGTGCAGAAGATATTTGTTGTGTGTTCAAGTGTATTAACTTGCTCTGAGTGTGTGATATAACAGAAGTGCATTTTATAGAGGAGTTTAAAGATACATAGTGGTTTGATGAACTGGTTCTGTGAGCATGATAATGCATATGGATCTGATCTGGAGGGTGAGAAACACATAGGGATCCATTCTAGGTAGTAAGCACTGCAGTCTCAATTTTGCAAACCATCCCTACGCAGGCAAAGCACTTAAAGACATACTTATCTTTAAGCCCATGTGTAAATACCATTGACTTTAATGGGAGTTAAACTCATGCAGAAGTGTTTTGCCAAGTTGGGGTCTACATGAAGTGGCATTTGCAGGATGAAGCTCTAAATTAGACATATCCTGGGAAAGATCACAGACCAGAAAGGGCATCTGAGTAAAAGCAGATAGGAAAAAGTAACAACATGTAGAAAGCTTAAAAGAGCAGATGCTAAAAAGGGAGAATTGTATTAGTATGAAATGTAATTTCTTAATTAAACATCTGTATTTTAGCTGATGCTCGTGTAACCTAGAAAGAGATTCTTTGATTTTGTTAATCATGGTCTCAAATTCAAGTAGAAAGTCCACTGACGTTTTTAGAGCATCAATAATCAGAAACCTATCGTTTCACTGGCTTTAAAACTTTTATTAAGAGATATTATTAGGCATAGAGTAAAAAACAAAATGAAATTAGAAATATTCCCCTGTTCTCTGTGTGATTCTTTTACAGAAACACTGAGTTGTATAGTAATATTGTTGTCCAGTTTTGCCTGATATTTTTTATTAAACAATAAAACAATTTAAATGGGAATTATTTATTTATTTCTGAATATAAGACAAGCGTTTGTAGCAGTTTGGTTTAGTACAAGAACATTTGAAAATATATCAGAGTATAATAAAAGATTTAATATACTTTGAAAGGATAAGTGAAAATGTAGTCAAAACCTTCTCTGAGTGTCTAATCCACTTGAGATAGAGAAGTCAGAAGCATTCAGATATTGATGGCAGAAGGTAGAAAATATGATGAGAACTAAGAGAGGCAGGAGAACTGTGATATGAAATGGTGGTGTAGGTTGACTGTATGGTAAGAGGGATGAGAAATATATTTATACAGCAGTTGAAAGAACAAAAAAGAACAGATGAGACAGAGACAAGGGCAGGACAGTAAAATCCAGAAAGGGATTGAGCTACAGCTGAGAAATTCTGGGAAACCTGTCCAGCTGTGAAAGAAGCTCTCTCTTGGTTCTAAAATGCTCTCCAATCCTGTGAGCACAGGAAGAGATTAATTAAATGGAGAAAATGAAGCCTCATTATCAATACGCTGTGGGCCTATTTCCAAGTTCCTTATTCAAGGCTCGATTGCCCTTCCCATTGGGGTGGGAGGAGGAGGAAAGAAACCTCAGCAAATTCTCCTTACAGAATTTTCTCTCCACTCGTTCCATCAGAGAGGATGGGGTTTGCTTTC
Organism: Emydura macquarii macquarii; assembly: GCF_026122565.2. Taxonomy (NCBI): domain Eukaryota; kingdom Metazoa; phylum Chordata; order Testudines; family Chelidae; genus Emydura; species Emydura macquarii. The sequence goes on from NW_027130506.1 coordinate 1,261,979, forward strand.
TATGAAGAAGAGGCTGCGGTGCTAACCACTAAACTCAATAGATCATCTGAAACCCATGTGAAATAGCAGCAGAACAAGGCCAAACATAGAGAGGCCCTATGCCTATGCATTGGCTCTGTATCACCTGTACTGCCCTCTGACTGGAGGGAGAAAACTTTTAGGCCAGATCTACACTAAATAGTTTAGTCGATTCAGCTCTGATGCTCATGGATATGAAAGAAGTTTCCCTGCTCAACTCATGGTGAAAGGCTGTGCTCACTGGGACTCCCCATCCTGCAATGAAATCTACACACGTAGGTGAGCACGAGGGTCCATCCATATGAGGCCCTCAATGAAGAATCATGTACGTTACAGTCATGTCAATCAGAGGTCTGAGAAGAAGGTGAGAGCTGAAGACAAGTATAAGAGAAAGTATTTTTAAAAGGGAAGTTTTGTGTTTTTTATTTATTAGGAACTCGGTTAAAAAAGAATCAGATGAAATAATGAAATAATTTCAGGGACTTTTGTTTTAGTTAATCCTAAAGAAAAATAAGGTTAACATTTTAGGTACTTGGATAGTTACGTAGAAGTTGATATTTATAACTTCCCTGAGGAAAACTATCATATATAAAATATAATTATTTTACAGCACCAAAGTGTATCAATATTATCTGACAGCACCAGTAGGTGTCTAGGCTCTTGAAAGAACATGCGGAGTGGAATTTTTAAAAGCTCCGTCTGACTTCACTGACTGCAAAGTTAGTCGAAGGCTGAGATTTCTTGACAGTCCAACAGAATCTCTTTCTTGAACAATTTATGGGTTAAGGCCAGGATCCTGCAAAGCAATCCTTGCAGGCAGATCTCGTGCTAATATAAATTGCGTATCTTATTTGAATGAGTTGACATCCATCATCACTGAATGGTATACTTTTTATGATATTATAAAAATATTGAAGAATATAGCCATGAGCTGTATGTTCCCATCACTTTGCTTCAGACATGGCCTACCCTCCTATTAAACTAAAATTTTGGTCATGTGGGCTTGCCAGTGGAGCATGGAGGATGCAGTTAGGTTCAACACAGAAACAAGGTACATTTTCGAATTCATAATAGTTAAGAAGGATGGTCCAGTGGTTTGCATGCTAATTTGGGACTCAGGATACCTAGCTTTAATTCCCTGCTCTGCCGCTGACTTCCTGTGTGACCTTGGTCAAGTCACCTAGCCTTTCTGTGCTTAAATTTCCTTCTCCCCTACCCAGCACAATAAAATGGGAGTAATTGTTTCCTGCCTCTGAGGGATGTTGTTAGGATACATATATTAAACACCATGAGATACTCAGATACTGTGGTAGTGGGAATCATAAAGGTACCTGAAATAGAAAGGGTAAAAATCCCATTTTCAGGGTCTGGGCATTTGTTTGGTTTTGGGAATAAGTAAATGAAAGTAAGCAACCTTTCCATAAGTGAAGGTCTTTTGGTCCAGTACTGCAAGGCACCAAGTATCTCATGAGTGGAAACATGCTTCCTGAACTCTTTTTGCTGTCAATGGCAGTTTGGAGCAGTCAACACCTCATGGGAGGTGCTCAGCACCTTTTAATACTTAATTGTGCCAATTCCTAGATGTTTTTATAAAGACCAGTCCAAAACTGCATGGAAAAATTGGCTAATATACAGATTAAAATACAGACTCCCCCTCTTCTTCCTGCCACCCCAAGATTCCTGTGGTCATTTCTTTGAGGAAAGTTTTCCATGACACAGGACTGTTTTATTTAAAAAAACTATAATAAATTTAAGGAGAAAATCAGGATACAGCTTCCAGCTTGCCTTTTACCATTGTTACATACAAACTAGGTCAGTTACAGGCAAAACATATTTATCCCAAACTCTGCATTCCTTTTTCAATATTTAGATGAATATTTTCTGGCTAGCTGGTTTAAAATAATGGTTCCTGTAAGTAAATCTTGCCTTTCATATTAAATCCCATCAGCTGCAGTGACACTTGCATAGGAGAGCAAATCTGATCAGCCAGAGACTTCCCCATGGCCAGAAAAACACTCCTGACTGCAGCAGAAACCTCAGCAGTAATCCTAGAAAAAATCATATGTTGCCAGCACTTAATGGCCGGTTCATTGATTAACCGCCTGAGGTAAAACACAGGGAAGTTAATACTGTAACAAACCACTGTGGTTTATAATGTCAGTGACTGTATGAAACTACTGAGTTTCAGAGAACTACTGCTAGTATAAACTATATTCAACAACTTTACTAGCAGTATTATATTTTTAAAGAAAGAACGAGATGTTGCCTAGAGCATTAAAGCTGTTTCATATAGTTAACAGCCCTATTTTTCCTGTCAGAATACATGGCACCTTTTTTTTTACTTTTAGATCGATGCAAACTTTATAGGATAATTTTTCTTTTTACCTCTCTGACAGTAGCAAATACCAGTGCAGTCAATATAAGGAATTGCTGAGCTCAGCCCCAGAGAAGATAGTGCTAATCGAAGTAACGGCAGCAAAACTTGAACCAGTCATTAGAGGGAGAAGGCATTACAGTCTAATTCATTAGTCTGTTAAACTCCCGTGTCAGCTAGAAGAAGAGTTCTCTGTAGTCAAGTGTCCTTAATAGAATATGCTGGGCTCTGAAACTCAAAACAGTTCTGATGAGGAGGTAGTTTTTTGAGTTCTGCATAGAGTACCAGGGAGAAAGTGAAGCATAATTAAAATATATATAGTGTGCAGTTGTAGGATGGTAGAAATGTCCATTATTGACTAAGTTGTGAATTAGACACAAGAGATATTTCTAAAGAACTTCAATGGACCCTAATTGTTGTGTTTGGTTAAACAGTTGGTAAGATACAGGGAGACATTTAGAAAAAAAGTAAGTGCCTTTTGTTAGACACTAAATTCAGCTGTTCCTGAGAGAGACTCTCTATGATTCACAAAACCCAGGTCCCTGCAACAAGAGAGTGAGTGACAACACACTCAACCATGAAGCATTACATCATCAGAACAAAACGCCTTGATGGACAATTCCATGAGGTGAAGACACAGTTACCTAGCAACTACTGAGAGCTGATCCTTTCCTTGGTGTGTCTGATATACAGTAAGCTTATGTTAGAAAGAACCTTGTAACTAAAGAGAAGTCAAAGCCACCTGGAAACCATCAGGGTATCTTTGATCAAGAGCAGCTTCTTCAACTTGAGGAGAAGGTGGATATTTTGCTACCCATTCACCTACTTCTCCTATTGTGGCTCCATCCAGCTATTAATGTCTGGAAGTCTGAGAGCCCATGCTGCATTCTGTAAGAGCAGAAGTTTTCATCAGTGTCATAAACAAAATTTCTGATCAGAAGATAAAGGGGGAAGTTGTGTTTTCACACAATGAACTCTAAAAAAATTAAAATCCAATTTTGCGCAAACATTAAAAAAGTTAGCCTCTAAGCTGAGACCAAAAATGAAAAATGTACAGACAAAAAAGGAATTTGGTTCAGAAAATTATAAATTGCCAACAAGAGGAAGGGTTATATGTTGGATGCTGGAAATAAATCTTTCATATAGCTACCACAGAAGCTATAACCCTTTCTTCAGTATCTGGAATGATTTTCTGGACTTTGCCACAGCAGACAGTAGAAGACTTAAACTGAAGTGGCAACAGCGTTGACAGGGAACACTGTAAAGGATACTTGCTTGGAGAATAACCATTAGAATTGACTGAAGTTTTTTCAACAACATTTTTTTGTAGAAAAATCAATCATAGAATCACAGAATATTAGAGTTGGAAGGGACCTCAGGAGGTCATCTAGTCCAACCCCCTGCTCAAAGCAGGACTAACCTCAGCTATATCATCCCAGCCAGGGCTTTGTCAAGCCTCAGCTTAAAAATCTCTAAGGATGGAGATTCCACCACCTCCCTAGGTAACCCATTCCAGTGCTTCACCATTCTCCTAGTGAAAAACTTTTTCCTAATGTCCAACCTACACCTCCCGCCCTGCAACTTGAGACCGTTGCTCCTTGTTCTATCATATGCCACCACCGAGAACAGCCTAGCCCCATCCTCCCTGGAACCCCCTTTCAGGTAGTTAAAGGCTGCTATCAAATCCCGCCTCACTCTTCTCTTTTGCAGACTAAACAAGCCCAGTTCCCTCAGCCTCTCCTCATAAGTCCTGTGCTCCAGCCCCCTAATCATTTTGGTTGCCCTCCGCTGGACTCTCTCCAACTTGTCCACATCCTCTTTGTAGCGGGGGGCCCAAAACTGGACACAATATTCTAAATGCGGCCTCACCAATGCCGAATAGAGGGGAATAATCACTTCCCGTGACCTGCTGGCAATGCCCCTCCTAATGCAGCCCAATATGCTATTAGCCTTCTTGACAACCAGGGCACACTGCTGACTCATATCCAGCTTTTTATCCACTGTTACCCCCAGGTCCTTTTCTGCAGAGCTGCTGCCCCGCTCGTCGATCCCCAGTCTATAGCTGTGCATGGGATTCTTCCTTCCTAAGTGGAGGACTCTGCACTTTTCTTGGTTGAACCTCATTAGGTTTCTTTTGGCCCAATCCTCCAGTTTGTTTAGGTCACTCTGTATCCTATCCCTACCTTGCAGGGTATCTACCACTCCCCCCAGCTTAGTGTCGTCCGCAAACTTGCTGAGGTTGCAATCTACCCCATCCTCCAGATCATTAATAAAGATGTTGAACAAAACCGGCCCCAGGACCGACCCCTGGGGAACTCCGCTTGTGACCGGTTGCCAGCTAGACATGGAGCCATTGATCACTACTCGTTGAGCCCTATGCTCTAGCCAGTTCTCTATCCATTTTATAGTCCATTCATTTTATAGTCCATTCAAAATTGGGGCTTTGTTTTTAAAAAATGAAAACAATACGTTGAACTACTTTTCCTACTTTTCATGAGAAAAGAGAAATTTTGGGGCTTTTCAGTTGCCAAAAACTAAAAGTTGTCAGTTCTCAGGTATTCAGTGAACCTGAAATTTTTCATGGAATTTTTTGATGAAATTAAAAAAAAAAAGATGGGGAAAAAATAATTACCCTAACAGTAAAATTCTTCAGGAGCTCTCATCACCATCACCTACCATGTTTCCCCCAATGCCAAAGATATTAAACTCTTACTGTACAGATTTGCAGTGCATTCAAATGGGAGGCATGTGATTTATTGTGCTATGCATGATTTAGAGCATCATGTTTATTAACTCTGTTTATTACAAGCCAGTAGAAGATTTGCAGCTGCACTACATGACCTTTCACAATAAAAACCAAAAAAAAAAAAAAAAAAAAAAAAAAAAAAAAAAAACAGTGGCAGGCGGAAATTATATTGAAAGGCCTTTTACAAATTACAAACATTAGTTTCTATATGAAAGTGAATCAAATACTGGAGGTTATGCTATGCCTGTGCTTGAATTAATCTCTTTCCAGGTCTCCTTAGATATAAATATTAATGATATTAGAGAGGCAAACATCTAATAACAATACTGAAAGCAGGGACAGCCTAGTACTGTTGAGAAATGAACCAAACACTGTCACCATTCCTTTCGCTTCATTTTAACTGATTAATTTGTACCTAACCAGTACCTCTCTCCTTGATATCTCTGTGAAACCTGATAAAAATGAAAAGAAAAAGTCCACTTAGAGATGAAATGTGGCTTGCTGAGTTTTGTGCACTTCTTGCTGCCCGGGAAACTTGTACAAATTCCTTTCAAAGAATACACTTAACTGCTTAGGCTAGTCAGACTTCAACCTGGTATCAGGAAAAGAAAATAAAGATTGAAAACAAACAGGACAACATGTTGTTAAGTGGGGGAAGGAAGAGAGGGGAAAAACTAAAAATGAAAAGGCATCTGCTAGAGAAGAACATCTATCATTTAGGGCAGATCAAACCCTACTATCTCTATCCATTGTTCCTTCTCCAGAGGAACCAGTTGCTTCAAACTAAATGTAAGAAAGATGACAGTATCTTGTTTTCATTACTGAGCTGATGGTGTTAAAAATCCTCTGTATTTTGGAAAGCCATTTAGTAGGCTTCTCTGATCCTTTGTGAAAAGTCAGCTGATTAAAATTATTAACAAAACAATCTCATTTTTTATTTTGAAATGTGGTATTGGCTCAGAATGGAACAATATAAATAATTATCAGCTATTTCACTGGACATCTTTTGTCCATTTTGTTGAATTCTCTTTTTGCTTTTTTCTGAGAGTGGTTTCATTAAACATTTAGGGACAAATTCTGGAACTCTTCAGGACTGGCCAGGTTAATGCTGCAAAATCAGCTTTATTGTGATCCCATATCCTGGCTAGCCCAGACAACACGCCCAACTTCACCTCCCCTTCTCTGCTATACCATGCTCTGCTACAATGAAAGGATTATTCATTTCAGCAGCAAGAATCATTTTCATGGATTGGGGCCAGATCAGCATATGTGTATGAGCGCTGATCACATCTTTACGTCCCATTCTTTCTAGCCTCATCATCATAGCATCTGCGTATTCCAACATCACAGAACGCATCTCCTTGGATCCAGAGTAGCCTTTCTTGGAGTATAACATTTCAGTCTGCACAACTCTAAGATAGCAATACCAAATATGAGTGGCCTCACTGGTTGAAATTGTTTTACTACCTAAATCTGAAGGACAGGATCCCTTAAGGTGAAGAAAAACCTGAGGTCGGACTACCTTGCTAGTGAAAGAGAGGAGAGCTCTGGACATCAGACGCCTGAGCTCACACTCACCAGCATAAACCAGGTTTAATTCCTTTGGCTTCAGTAGAGTTATTACTGATTTACAAGAATATATGTGAGGGAAATCAAGCCCTAAAACACTAGAAGAAATGCTTTGAACTGGTGTTTTTTTCTGTCAGATTCTGGATGACAGAGATGACCTGCAAACATGGATTGAGCACTGAAACAGCAAACAATTAAAGGTGGCTAAGTAGAGGATCTATAGGGATAGTTGCCTCTTACTTGATCAACTTAGAATAATAATAAAAAAGCAAATTTATATAAATATGGTTATAAAACAGTGTAGCCCCCTTCTTGCTACCATTCACACATCGGTCTTTTGTGGTAGGGTGCTATGGACCATGGAGGGAAATCCATAATGGGAAGTGGGACAGAGAACTACTGAGGCTTCCTTGGATACTTTACCTTAAGCAGGTACTTGCCTGGATTGCATTTATGACCAGGCTTGGTATTTTCCAGCCCAGCTTTAATGTTATTTAAATAAATCTAGCTTTTTTCCCTGTGACTTTCCTTCCGGGGTTGTTGGTTTTTTTTTTTTTTTTGTTTGTTTGTTTTTTTAAGATAAGAGAAAATAATAAATTATGTGAAAGAAGCTGTGTCAGAGAGGTGTATTAAGAGTTGGTAAGAAATCATTCGTGCAATTATGATAGGCCAACTAAGAACGCAATAAGAGCCAGATTATCCCCTCTGTGGATTAATTTTTCATAGGGTATGAGAAACTCGGTGAGTTTTGTGCTTGGCGAGTTTTTGCCTGATTGTTCCATTGGAAAGCTAGGATTTTCTCCCCAGGTGGAATGGGAGGAAAGTTTAACTCCCCACACAAACCTTCAGATCCTGGAATATTTACTGGAGGCCATAGCCAGCTAGATGGGTTATATGCAGTATAGGAAAAAAAGTATGTTTTAAATATACAATAGTCAACAGGTGTCAAAATCTTAGTGAAGGCAGGGCAAGTTATAATTTTGACATGTTAGCTCATGGAAGTGAAATTTCCCTGTACACTAGGATTTTAAAACAGGTTAGTTGTCTTGTGTTTAATACACACCTTTCTTCTTCTGGCAAAGAAAGTTCTCTCTCTTTTGAGCTTTACAAAACAATTATATGAAGAAACCACAAGGCCACAGCTGGGTTATTAACAATGCACAAACATTCAAGGCCTAGCTGCACAGATCCTGCAGCTCTGGCTGGATTCTGGCAGCTTCTAAAACATACAAATACAGTGACTACCACTAGAGTGCTCACAAACTATTTTACGGAATACTATCCTAGTCCTTTACACGACACAGTGCCAAGAAAATCTTTCTTTCTTGGCATAACCATCCCCAGTCCCTTGGAAGCTATAGGTGTCATGCTCCCATGGTGTCCCTGGCCTCAAACAGCCCTTCTGGAGGGATAAGAGAGCAAAGACATAAGTAAATGCTGAGGAAGTGAGCATTAAGTTACAATACAAATCCCAGTCTACAGGATTGAATGGGTAGCATGGGGGGACAAGGCCAAAGACAGCAACTGTGTCCTCAACCCCATCCCTTCCATTTGCAGTCCCAGATCCCCATAGGACACGGGGAAAAGAAGAGCATATCAGAGCCAGTATGTCCCCCTCCACCCAAATCCACTGCTCTTTGCTCGCCTCCACTTGTGGAAGACCAGGGTGGCCATTAGACTTGTAGTCTGTTTTTGCACCATATTATTTACTTGCCACATTGAATTATGTAAAGAGTCTCTTTCTCCTATAGAGACTGAAACAGACGACATTTAAAATTGACAAACCTCTGTATTGTTTATGTAGCACTCTGATGGAATGCAGAACCACTGGCGTACCACCTGGAAGCTGGGGTACCACTGAGCCCTCTGTCTGATCAGCTTGGGCTCTCTCACACACTGTGATGCTGTGACAAGCTACAGACTTCTGGCAGGTATTGCATTTATACAGCCGTCCACAGGCAGGGACCACACCCAGCTTAGTTCAATGAATGCTTTCCAGCCACTCACAAACGAAAAGGAGGGAAGCTCTAGCTGGCTCCTCAGCCCAGGACCTCAGGAGTATACTGTCTTGCCCTGGTCAAAAAGCTGACCAGTGGAGATTATTATCCAATCTGCCCTTCCCTCAAAGTGGAAAGAACGTGCACCAGCTTTTGTTATTGAGCAGAGTTTGTCCAAATCTTCACTCAAAAAACATACCGGTTAAGATAAAACATTAAACAAGTTTGTTAACTACAGGAAAATAGATTTTAAGTGATTATAAGTGGCAAGTGTAAAGAGATTAAAAGTAGTTACCAAAAGAAATAAACATAAAATAGCAGTCTAAGTTCTACACACTAACAGGATTTGAATTTGCAATGTCTCACCCTCGTTAGCTGGTACAAACAGTTTACAGGAAGACACTGCTTTCCCCATCTGGGACTTCCCTCCCTCAGTCCGAAGTTCTTTGTCTTCCAGACGCTCCTTCTGGTGTTGAGTTGGGAGGAGAGAGAAGCCAAGAGATGATGTCATTCACCCCCTTTTATAATCTGTTTCAACTTGCTAGAACAGTCCTTGCAGGTGATTTGAAAGCTGTTTCCCATTGGTCAAGCAACCCCATTGGAATGTGCATCCTACAGTGAGCAATCCCTATAAGCAATCCCTGGTAGTGGATGCCTTCCTTAATGGCTATTAGCATGTTTGGCTACTTAATTGTTGTATCTGAAAAGCTGATTTAGGTAGTTCCCACCTCACAGCATGTTCTAGTAGCATTTACAACAATATTTTATAACTTCACATACTATTGTAGCACATACAACAGGATATTAATGGTTAGCAGATCAAGACTTTTAAAATAATACCATACAGGGCATACTTTGTACAGAACATATCACAATTATATAAACTTGGTGAATATTGTTGGGTGTTGTTTTCAGACACAAGGTGTCACAAGCATATCAAAGAGAGAGAGGCTTGAAGACTGATTTTTTGAAAAGCTGACCTATAGCTAGAGTAGTTTTCTGGTGCTGGATTTACCATCTAAACCACGGTTCAGTGGACTTCATTAGGGAAGTAGCAATCCAACCAGAAATGTTGTTCTGGGGTTGATTGTGGAATGCAGCTACAGCCGCATAGTGCACGGCCCATGCAGATGGTCTCAGAGGTATTGTGTCTAAAACAAGCCACAGGTCTCCTGGAGCTCCAAGGAGTACAAATGGAAGGTACAGCCTGGGAGGGGAGAGAGGGCAGCATTATTTCCCCTCTCAACCTGATATGACCTCTCTGACTTGCCAATCCATGCAACTAGAGAGACTCATGCTGGCAGCAGCAGATCTATGGAGCCCTGCTTCCTGAAGGCAAGGACCCCTATTGCATATGGCCACTTCATGTGGGGTACTATCCTCACCGGACTCAGGCACAGTCTGACCATAAATGCAGAGAAGCTATGGTATTTAATCTGTGGTGTCACTCGGCAGATATTAAAGCTGTCCCTGGGACTGGCCCTAGCTATTGAGAAATCACCTTTCCCTCTCTGACCATGACCTCCCATGACAGCTATGTTCTACTGGAATAATGAAATTGCCAGCCAATTGCAGGAGGCTCCTGAGTGCTTTCACAGGAGCTGGTCCTAAGCGGTGGAATTCACTTCTGACAGGCATGACCACAGACTCCTCCACTTTCTGATCTAAATGCAAAACTCATCTCTATGACTTAGCTTTTCCTCAATAATTTCTGAATTCCCTGAGGCACAGAACCCACACAACACATCCATTCACTCAGATGCAAATATAAACAAGCAAAGAAATAACCTATACATTAATCAAACTAGTTCTTCTACAGACTGGAAAAGAAGGAAGTAAGAAAGAGATGGTTATTTCTACTTTTAAATAGTTGGGAGAGGCTCCAACACTAAGGGAAAGGAGCAATGTATGTACCATATAAGATAGAAAATATAATTTTATCTACATGTGTCCATCTATTCTATCTATCTAAGGAACCCTATTACCTTGGTATCCAAATGGTTTAGTTGCAAAAATTGTTTTAAAATTGTTTCAGGATTAAAGTCCTAGTTGAGCAGTCGATCCCTATTCAGCAAAGCACTTAGGCATATGCTTAACTTTAGGCACATGCAGTCTAAATATTGAATCAGTAGAGAAGAGAAAGACGGTACTTGATATTGAACATGTGTAGAGTAGCAGCTGTCATCAGAGGCTGAGAAGTAAAGTAGGAACAGAGCAGGAGATAAGAGCATTATTAATCTCAGCAATGGTATTTCCACAGATGAAGTGCTATCTAAAATAAACACACTGCTCCAGTAAACTAACTTTTTGATATGTAATTTACAGGTATTTATTATCCAACTCATTATTAAGAAGCAATATTGTCTAAATGCTGTTTGGGACTGAAAAAGGAAGACAATCAGTAAAACTGATTTCAATGTAAAGTTTGAAGTTCAGTGATAGTGTTAAAAGGGATACATGTATCTTTGCAGTTTTGCATAAGTTCATGCATCATTTTTCTTAATAAGGCTACCTTGATTTTTTTTTAAATGTAATTTGCTTTAATTTTTGTTTGTTTTGCATTACATAGCTCCTTGTTTATTGTGTTCATTTTTCTTTTTCCAGTTTTATAAGTGTCTTTCTTAGAGAAACCACCTATTTTTCCATGTGTTTATTTTGCATGGGCCCAATAATGTATTACTGTCTAATAATAAGAAGAAATAATCCCGATGGTTGACATTTTAAAAATCATGCAACAAAAATGAACAACTACAGCACAAATTTAGTGTGTCTAAAACCATCATCTGATTACTGATTCTTGTAACATTTTTGTAGTAGTTTAATGTACCTCAAGAAGTTCGCTATTGTAATAACTACAAGGACAAACAGAGAATTTCTTACTATCTTTGCAACTATTTTTCACTAAATGCTACACGTTCCACAGTCCAAAACATTCTAATATTGATATCATTCACAGAACTCCAACATTTACACCATGTGACGAGTGCTCAGCCATAACGCTAACCCAGGATAAATCCAATATACATAAAATCTCAGTAGATTGGGTTTGAGAGTTTGTGATTTCTAAGCCCTGTCCTTCAGTCTCAGGAGCATGCAATTTCAAGACAATGGGTAAAATTCTGCCCTCTGTGGAGTTCTGCAATACAAGTCTGCCAACACATAATTATTCCCATTTCTCATAAAACAAAGAACCTGGGCACAATGGACTTAACCACTCCACCTGTACAAAAAGCTGCATACGCATTTTAATGGCCACATGTGGCCAAGACCTCAGTTTCATCTCTATTCAATAATATGGCATCTCCAGCAGTACAGTGCTGCCACTAACACCATGCTGAAGCATTGGTTTAGCCTAGATTGGGCCCATGGCTAGGGTATAGAAAAGGGAGGTCCAGGAAATCTGGGCTGTACTTGTGATTTAACTACTGACATGCTGTGCAATGTTAGGCCACATCCCCTCCTAGCTTTTATATCTGATAAAATTGCAACCCAGTAATAATGGCTGCAGGCATCAAAGATATTGCAAGGCGTATGAAGAACAAGTAAGATGAACTAGAAGCCATGGTATATGAAGAAAACAGTGACTTAGTTGACATTACAGAGACTTGGTGGGACAATTCCATGATTGGAGTACCAGCATTGCCAGCAGCAGTTTCCGTCCTATAACTTTGCTCTCAGTACCGGGAAAGGTATTTTCTCATGTGCTGCTGGCTAGACTTCAGCCACTGCTCTCAGGCAAACGCCGTCCTGAACTGTTCAGGTTCACATCCGGTTGATCAACAAAGGACGCAATACAGGCATTCAGATTGCTGTCCGAGCTGCATAGAGAGTTCAATCGGCCACTCCATGTCACTTATGTGGGCATGAAGGCAGCATTCAACTCTGTTGACCGAAATACACTGTGGAAGACATTGAAAGGGTTAGGAGTTTCATCACTTATGCTCAACCTCATAAAGGACCTCCACACCGAAACTAGAGTCAAGATAAGGATCTGAAGTGGCTACACTGAATGGCTCAGCACTAACTTAGGTGTTCATCAAGGATGCATACTTGCACCAGCACTGTTTTGTCAAGCAATCAACTGGATCTTAGAACAAGTCGTGCAACACAATGGCATCCAGTTAGGTGCAGGATGTCTTTCAGGCTTGGACTACACCAATGACATCGCCCTGCTGGACGAACTCACCTCGAACCTTCAGTCATCACTTGGAAGCTTCTAACACGAGTTTGTGGCATGTGGCCTACAGATATCCTGGGCAAAGACCAGGATCCAAAATCTGGGTACTGGTAATGGTACGACCAACATAACAGTAAATGGAAACACAGTTGATGCCATCAAAGAATTAATTTACTTGGGCTGCAAGCAGTCTTTTAGTGGACAGTGCCAGGCCAACATCATGTGGAGGATAGGACTTGCGACCTCCGCAAGGCAATCTTTCCAGAAGGCTTGACACTAGCAAAAACTCTCTGACAGCAGCAAACTCTGGCTTTACCAGTCAAGTATCATGTCCATTCTTCTGTACGGCTGCGAAACCTGGACTCTACTAATAGATGATATCCGGCATCTAGAGGCATTCCACACGTGCTATCAAAGGCAACTATTACGCATAAACTGGTTCAACTTTGTCAGACACAGCGAAGTTGCTTTCAGAACTCAACTCCCCAGCATCAAAGAAATCATTTGCCGTCGTTGGTACTCACTATTTGGACACGTGGCTCTCATGGACAGCTCAATTCCAGCCCACAGAGCAATTAAGTGCACCCTGAACATACGCTCTGGTCATCAGCCACGCCTAAACTAGAAGAGATTACCTGGTCACCCATGGCTAGCCTGGTTGCAACAAATCGGCAATGGCTCATCTTCTAGCATCAGATGTGAATGGAAGAAAGCCGTTGGTAGAGGCCATAGTGGATTGTTACAATGGATCTTTGCTGTCTAGGTGAACTGATGATGATGATGATGATGATGATGATGAGTACCAGCATTGAGGGATAGAGCTTGTTCCAAAAGGATAGGGATTGGAAAAAAAGGAGAAGGCATTGTGCTGTACATCAAGAATGCATACACTTGCTTTGAGGTCCAACAGGAAGTGAGTGACATACCTACTGAGAGTTTCTGGGTGAGGATAAAAAGGGAAAAGAACAACAGCAATGTTATGGTCCGGGTCTATTTAGACAACCAAATCAGGAAGAGGAAGTGGAGGAGTCATTCCACTAGCAGATAACAAGATTAGCTAACACACATGAGTTAGTATTAATGGAAGATTTTAACTTATCTGGGGTGATATTGAATCCTTTTAATTGCTTGTATTCAGAGAGAGAAATCAGCACAGGAACACAGAGAGATGCAACACAGGGAGTGTCTTTATTGAACTAACATTAAAACCAGCCAGGACTGGCTGAGCTATCCCTAATACTCTAACTCTATTGCTATGGCAGCAAGCTAAGCTCAGTTGCTACAGCAACCTAGGCAATTAGGCAAGACACAAAATACACAACATATTCCTCCCCCCTTAACGAAAACACCCATTTAACAGAACAATCACTAAACTAGGGAATGAGGATAGACTACCTCATTTCCCAGCTAAACCCCAGGGATTATTCTGCCCCATAACGTGGGTTTGCCCTAGCTAAAGATCCAGCTGTTGAGGAGGCCTTTTCTCTCTAGGTGGATTACGACGGAGTTCTAGTGTTCCTGCACTGGAAGGTGTTATTTGTGCAGGTCTAACAATGAGCTCAGGACTCGTAACTCAAACAGGTGAGGATGTTGTATCTGCTCAAACAGGGGAGGGGGCTGTATCTGCTGCAGAAGTGAATGGAGAAGGGGAGTTAGGAATGGGTGATTCTTGACTCGATGATATCCCACCTGTAATGGTGGGGTTAGACAGTTCAACTGGAGATGTGTCCTTGGGACATGTATGACCTGGCAACAACTGATCTACATGCTGCCGCCAGGTGAGATCATCTGCAGTCTGGACAGTGTAGGAAACGGGTCCGTTTTGGACCCATTTAGCTCCAGAAGCATACTTCCGAGCTAGGACGGGAGTCCACGACTAAAGGTGAGGTATTTTGCTCTGTGTGCATATCTGATGACTTGGTTTTGCTGTTGATGTTGCACAGTTTGTTGTGCTTTAGCGGGTTACGGCAGATCAAAGCAAGTGTACAGCTGTTGTCTCATCAGTACAAAGGCCAGGGACACTTTGGTCATAGTATGAGGTGTGTTTCTGTAGGATAGTAAGAAGGTGTCCAGATGCTTTTGAATGGACGAATGTCCCCTTGCAGATCTTAAAGCTTGTTTCATGGTCTGCATGACCCTTTCATCTAATCCATTGGTGGATGGACGACACGGTGCTGAAGTGATGTGATGTATCCCATTTGCTTTCATAAAATTTTCAAACTCCTGAGAGATGAACTGCAGTTCGTTGTCATTCACAAGTTGTTCTGGCAGACTGAAATGACTAAAGTTTTCACACAGTTTCTGGGTAGTACTTTCAGCAGTAGTGGACAACATTACAGAGACTTCTGGCCATTTAGAGTTGGTGTCTACAACAACCAGGAACATGCTTCCTTTAAATGAGCCAACAAAATCAATGTGAATACGCTGCCATGGGTTTTTAGGCCAGTCCCATGGGTGTAGGGGTGCCAGCTGAGGCACGCTTCTGACACTCTGACATGAAGTACAAGTTCTTACCTTCTCTTCAATGGCACTGTCCAGGCCAGACCACCAAAAGTAGCTTCGTGCAATTTCTTTCATGCGCACTATTCCACAGTGACATGAATGTAAGTGTTCTAACATCTGTGATCTCAATTATGGTGGAATAATGATGCGCATCCTCCACAACAAGCAACCAGAATGGATTAATAACTCCATCCTTCTGGACATGTAGTAAAGACAGTTGAGTGAGGCCTGAGAGTCCCATAGAAATGTTCCATGCATCACTGGGTCCATAACCTGGGACAGTACTGGGTAAAAGTGAGTTGCCTTCTTTACTTGAGTAGCAGTGATGGGTGTGTTCTCTACCTGTTCAAAGTAGAAGATTTCCTTCTGACCAATATCTTGATATTTAACTGGTAAAGGCAGCCTTGAGAGACCATCTGCATTGCAGTGCAGAGTGGATTTCTGATATTTGATCTCGTACGTGTGTGCGGAAAGCAACAATGCCCATCGTTGCATATGGCTAGCAGCCAATAGTGGAATGCCTAAGTGTGGTCCAAAAATTGATGTTAGAGGTCGATGGTCGGTGAGAAGTGTGACCTTCCATCCAAACAGGTACTGGTGAAATTTCTGAATTCCAAAAACGATTCCCAGTGCTACACTTTCAATTTGGGCATAGTTAGTTTCTGCTCTGCTTAAAGTGCATGAGGCAAAAGCAATGTGTCCCTCCCCTCCCGAAAGCATAATGTGTGACATGACCACTCCCACTCCATAAGGGGAGACATCGCAGGCCAACTATAGAGGTAAGGATGGATCAAAATGTGTCAGAACCTCTGAATTTATTAATGCACTTAGCCTTGTTAAATGCAACATCACAGGCTTCAGTCCACCTCCAGAGCTTGTTCTGGCCAAAGAGTTCATGTAGTGGTTTTAGTAGTGTTGCTAACTGTGGAATAAACTTTCCATAATAGTTCAATAGCCCTAAAAAAGAGCGAAGTTGGCTTACGTTTTGAGGAGGTGGAGTTTCCACAATAACCTTGACTTTTGCAGGAGCCTTATGAAGGCTAGTAGCATCTATGCTATGTCCCAAATATTCAACAGTGGGCTGGAAGAATTCACATTTGTCTTTGTGGACTCAGAGGCCATACTCTTGCAGTTTTTGTAGGGCAGCCTCCAAGTTCTTAAGGTAATCCTCCTCATTCTTGCCAGTGACCATGAGCTGTATCTCTTCTCTATGGAGTACCTGCATTGGACATCTGCCACGAGTAGGCACCAGCAATTAGCTTGCTGCCTCCTCCCAAACCCAGTTGGGTCTCCAGACACCTCTAATACCCTCTTTTATATTAACCAAAAATGTGTCTGAGCCCAAGTCTGACAGGTGAACCTCATCCTCCTGAAATAACTCTAGTGCCCCATACACTATGCCAGGATGCAAAATTACCAACCACCTTATGGCGCCCATGAATTTGGCTACCTCTCTGTTCACATGCCTCCTAGCCTTGTCCACTCAGAGGTACAGTAAGGGCAGACCCTGCATGGAAGCGTATCCAAACCACCCAATTTTTACTTCTGGAAAAAATGCTGGGATCTGCCTCAAGACCCTCTATGCTTTGAATATTAAGTCCACCCCTTTCCACATTCCCAAATCATTTTCTCCAAAGTGCATCACAATTATAACTAGCGACTGCTGACAGACCCCTACAGTGTACAGCAGTGGCATCAGCTGGTCCCATAGCATGGGCCTCTTTCCGTGCCAGCTCAGGATTGCTCCATCACTGAACCCCAGTTTGTGAACTCTCAGGCAACTTGGATGCCTGACTATGTACCCAATAAACAATACTGGTCCCACAGATCCACACTATCTTCTGTATGACCGGTCTTCCCACATGAACATAATGGCTGATAGGTGATTTGACATTGTTAAGGCAAGTTATAAACAACACCATGTACCACAACACAAGCTCCACTGTAGTGGGCCATATTGGTGACTGGCTTTCTCAGTCTTGAAATTGCATGAAATCTTTAAAACTTCTCTCATAGCTCTGCCATGTGCATGAAGTCACTGATTTCCATGCTACACTGACAACCATCAAAGGCCAACCTTCCATAGCCCTAACGGCATCTGCTCAGGTTCCTGGCTGGCTTCTGGTGCCAGTTTCCAAAATCTGTCCATGTGAAAATGAGCCAAGATATCTGCTATGCCATTATCAAGTCCGGGCACATATTTAGAAGAAAAACAGATGTTAAGGCTTAAAAACTGCAGCACAAATGCCCTTACCAACCTTGTAATCCTGTGTGACCTGGAAGTCTGGTGACTGATAACACGTATCACCACCGCCACGTTGTCACATCAGAAACACCCCCTTTTATTAAGCCAACTCTGTTCCCCAAATAACCACTGCAACCAAAATGGGGGGAAAATTCCAGGAATGTCATGTCATGCACTGTCCATTTTTGAGTCCATTTCTGGGCACACCATCTGCCCTGGTAAAATACCCAAAACTTGTACATCCTGAAGCATCCAGTAATCATTCCTCCCTCCATAAAGACACACCATCAAATTGACTCAGAAACTGTTCCCAAATCTCCAAATCCTCCCTTATCTCTCTAGTAATTTTTATGAAATGGTGCAGCCTTGATATGCCTACTTGGGCAACCACCAGCCAGGTGCAGAATCTCTGCCCCAGGGCAACCACCTGGCAGGCAAAGTTAAGGCGCCCAATAATAGACTGCAGCTCTTGTACGTGAGTTTCTTGGCACTTATTGTTCTCCTAAGCAAACCCAGTAGCTCCTGCAACTTATCCTGAAGGAGCTGCAATATGCCACCTATTGTTTCTAGCTTGATCCCCAGGTAGGTCAATGTGGTGGAAGGTCCCTCTGTTTTTTCATCTGCTAAGGTTACCCCCAACTGTTTAGCAAGGGCCTGAAACATGTCTAATAGGTGAACACACTCCTCTGACTCTGTCCATCCCGCAACAAAAAATCATCCAAGTAATGCACTATTTGGCATAGTCCAGCTGCCCACATCACTGTCCACTGCTACCTTGTGCTAAATTTTTCTAATGCTGAACAGCCATGGATATAGCTTGGTCAAAACAAAATTTTCTTTCAAAAGAGAAACCCAAGGTACCTCATGGTATGACAAGTGATGAATTAATCAATATTCTCCTGGAGCTTTCTTGGGAATCAAGCCTAGGGGGGACCCACAGGTTCTCTATCAGTAATTGCTTGAATGGCCCTGACACCCTACCTTCACTGTGCCCTTACTTGGAATCAGATTCTGCTGCCTGCTCGTTACAGGGGCTAGAAGGGGGCGAATCAGAGAGGGGATGGGCAGAGTCTGAGCAGAGGCTGGAAATTAACAGGCAGGGAGGGGTCAAACAGCTGGAGTTAGAGGCAGGAGAGGGGCTGAGGGGCAAAATCAGAGATGGGGGGTAGGAGCTGGGTTAAACCCAGAGGTGAAATGCTGCCAGATGATGGAAGAGGGCAAAATCCTGGCACAGGGAGGGGCAGAGGGGATAATGGTTATCCAGATGGGGTAAACTAGCTAGTTTGCAAAAATGGGAAGAGGGGGGTCAGAGGAAATTTTTTATTTCCCCTCTCACAGGACAGTATGTTACAGCACAGGCTTCCCAGGGCTGGGTTCTTAAAGACACAGGCATTCCTATGCCTAGACCGCATTGAGTATTTAAAATAATCCCTTATCAGTTTATTTGTCTGCATAAAAGGCTCACAAATGTGTCTTATCTGCTGCTGTGATTCCCTGAATTGCACTTTTTTACATGTAATCCACTTTAAATATAGTTTTGTTCCTTTTAATTGTTTACTTTTTAAAATGTTATTTTTATTATTCATTACTCTTAGCACTTCATCATTTATCTTTGTTATCATTGTGCAAATGCATGTCATTGCGCTATTTAATTTATATTTTAATAGCAAATATTCATAGAAAATATTTAAGTAAATAGTTGCTAGTAGCCTAAGCAAGGGAATCTTTGTTTCTAGTGTAGCACTTGCTATGTTTTTTACTGTGATTTTTAATTTGGAATTTTTAATTCTAACTCTTTTTTCTTATTTTTATAGCACAAGTTTATTCTGTTGGATCATGTGATTTCCAGTCTGTCTGATTTCCTGGGCTGGTGTCAAAACTTCATTTTTATTTGATCCACCAGTGGGGACTGGCTTCTGCAACTGCTATTTTGCCTCTCAGTCCAGCTCTTAATGCTTTTTTGCATGTCATTGCTTGTGTGTATAATTTGATTCTCAAATACTGAATGTGGGCAGTATGCTATCTCCTGTCAAATCCTTTTCAAAGGTAAAAATCTACTGTAATTTTTGATGAACATAAGAACGGCCATACTGGGTCAGACCAATGGTCCATCTAGCTCGGTATCCTGTGTTCTGACAGTAGCCAGTGCCAGGTGCTTCAGAGAGAATGAACAGAACAGGCAATCATCGACTGATCCATCCTCTGTCGTCCACTCCCAGCATCCGACAGTCAGAGGTTTACGGGGGACACAGAGCATGGGGTTGCATCCCTGACCATCTTGGCTAATAACCATTGATGGACTTGTCCTGAGAAACTGACCTAATTCTTTTTTGAACCCATTTATAGTTTTGGCCTTCACAACATAATGAACACACATCTACAACCCCAAGATAATTTGACAATCATAAGAATTCAAAAATCATGAACTATACACTCTCAAGTCATGACATTTTTAAAAAAGAAATAAATCCTATTTTGTTCTTTGTGTGTGTCTCTTTGTTCCTGAGCCCTTAGGATGCAATAGTCCCAGTTCCACAAAAGAAGGAGCCTAAACACCTGAACAATTCTTGGCCTACCCCCATACATTTCCTGTTACCTATCCCAAACATTTAATATATCTAAGGCCATATCTATGCTACCAACTTACGTTAACTCAAGTTATGTCCACATAGAGTCACCACAGTACATTTGTCACCTGTGCATATGCCAACTTGACTGCTTGTGTCAACAAGAAGTCACACTCATCACACTCACAAGAAGCACTTGTATCAATTCAGACTGTGATGCACCATGGATAGGTATCCCACTGTGCTACTTGCTATCGTCCACCGCACTGTATTTTGGGAAGTTTGTGCAATGTGTGTTGGGGCCCAAATGGATTGCACAAGGGTGACTGTGATCATGCAGTGTTCAGCATCCCCTAATTTTATATGTATCCCATATGTAAAATTATACATGATTTTTGCCACTTTTTTCCTAAATCCCACAAACCCACATGGCCCTCCTCACTATCTGCCATCTCTGACAGAAGCATGGTGCCTGCATGGCTCTGCACTATTGTCATGAGTGTTGCAAGTGCAGGGTGCAAAATTCTGCAGTATTTGCAGAGCTGCAAGAATAGAAGTGGGAGAGGTGATGATTCCATGCAAAACAGATTTCTGTGGGTCATAGCAACAACCAATTCAAACTTGGTGACATTCACGGAGCAGATGGTGGAGTACCAGTTCTGAGACTGAGAAACAAACTCCAACTGATAGAATTGCATCATAATGCAGGTTTGGGATGATGAGCAGTGGCTGCACAACTTTTGGATGCACAAGGCTACATTCCTGGATCTATGTGCTCAACTCGCCAAAATGAGAGCTGCACTGACAGTGGAGAAGCAAACATAGATTGATTGCACTGTGGAAACTTGCAACACCAGATTGCTACTGGTTAGTCTGAGGTCTCTCAACTAAATACAAGATGAAATAGATTTCTTTATTATAAGTAGTTAACACATATTTTAAAAGACCATTCTATGTTCAGTGTCTTGTTAACAACTGTCCAGTCATAGGACAACAAAGCAGTGTTAGTGGGTTACAGTCTGTTGTCTCTTACAACTTTCTTAAGTTACTGTAGCAATATTTATGAGCTGATGGTTGTGATAGCTCCAAAGATGTGAGGACACATTTTGTAGGTTGCAAGAAAGATGTTTTCAATTCACTTAGAAATCTGTGATGTTATGTGTCTGCATATGCGCAGAGTACAGGGCTATCAGTTCCTCAGAAACATCCAGAAGTAGGGCTTGACAGTTACTAAACATGCTTTTTTATTATTTATTTGCATAGACCGTTTTTGTTGTGGGCAATCCATCTGGCAGCTCATTTCCTGTTTATTCACCTAACAGCTGACCCAATCAGGTCTCAAGATGACATATTTATAATATTTCCCTCCTTAACACAGCCATGTCAAATTAGCGGCTCCTCTTCCCTGCAGGAGCAAGCACGTCTGCTGTGAGGGCTGCATTTGATGACAACAGCGAGGTATTTTGAAAAGAAGGAAGAGCTGATGTTGTTATCAACAACTGAAGAAGCCAGATGTGTACAGTATATAATGTCTACATTATACAGACATAAGCCTTTTCTCACTACTAAAAAATTTTATTTTTTAATCACCTTTTGACTACTGTATTGCTTTGAAGCAACATTCCAGGCCAAGTCTCAGAAAATTACAAGGTAAGTGTATTTAAGTATCATCAGCTTTCATGTAAATAATTTATTCTGTGATTCTTCATTTCACAAATACATTCTTCATTTCTTCTTCTCTCCTTTTTTTACAAAGCCACCAAATTTCAAAGTCCACCAAATTGGTGAACAGTACTACAGCATAAATTTGACGAGTACAACATAAATTTGAAATCTAGAAAGGATGTTGACACTGTACTGGCTCTTAATAATATATCTAAAGCACAAGAAAAAACAACACAGTATGTTAGAAGAAAGAGTTCTAAACATGGAAAAATAACATTCAAGGTTGGGAACTGTATTATGTTATTGAATGTGAAAAAGAGAAGAAGAAAGGGAGGGCTGCTGCAACCTACCTACTGTGGACCATACAAAGTTACTATTGCTGTAGGTAAAAGAGTTAAATTCGAAACCATCTCAGGGAAGCTTTTTGGACCTATGTACAGTATCTCCCACTTAAAACCATTTAAAGAGCCACTAACATTAGGAGCTGAAAACAGATCAGAGAAAAACATGGAAATGGAAACTGCTGTGGGTGACATTGAAAAAAAGAGCCCCCCCCAGAAGAGATTCGAAAAATGAATGTGATGTAGCTCAGAAGCCTCATGACAGCAGAGTGATAAATATGGAGGTCACAGATTTGGAAGAAGAGGAGTGTGTAGTGGAAGAAGATGCAAGTAGCGATCCAAGTGATGTAGCTGACATGCTTAGGGAGGATGGGGAAGACAAAGAATGGTTTCTCAAAAGTAATTGCTTACCACACCTTTTTTAAAAACAATTTAACATACTGCCATTTATGAAGTATATTAAAAGTTTTAACGTAAAAATGGTAAACAGAGAAAAGAAAATTGGATTACCATGCATGTAATAGGTGTTATATTTTTTTTCTAACATTTGTACAGACCCACAAATTACATGGAGAGTGGAGGCCAAAGTAAGAAAAATCAGTTTGTCTGACATTTCATTTCGTGGCCTAAAACCAAGAAGCTGGCTACGTGATGAGGTCAATTTAAATAGCAATAAACAGGTATGGTGACTGGATTGATTCATCAAATATTTTCAAATTTGAACCATTCTTTTATCATCTGTTGGAGGTTATTGATGTGTATTTGTGTTGTGAGGTCAAGAAAGCAAGCGGAAATGTAAGCCATTTATTGTGATGCTACATGGAAATATCAATTATATCAATAATTAAATCATCAGATGAATATGTCCAAATAGTCTGGAAGTGTGAATATAAACCTCTAATTGTAGCATTATGCTGTACTTACTGCTGCCAAACGTACTCAAAAGTATTTTGAGGTATATACCTGAGATACCATCCCTGACATGTTGAAGGGCACGTTAGTTTTGCTAAACAGTTCAGTGGGGCCATGACTTCAACACCATATGTGAACTGGTTAGTCAGTTTTTTTTTTAAAGTAACACAAAGCATATGGGATCTCAAAAAGAAAAGGTTTGCAAACCATTTTACATAACTTATTTGTTACAGTAAGGATTCCCTTCTATTTATGTATTTATGAGCTACATGACATTTGTTCTGTGCCACAATGATTAATCCATTAAAATTTGCTTGTGTGTCAACAGATACAAGCCATCTCTTCAGTAATTTCCACTAGCATTCTTTCAGGCACAGCAAGACAAATGAAACTGAAAAAGGTTAATGTTAACAAGCTTTCATGCCCAGCATGGGAAAAGTACATTTTCATAAAAACAGTTAAGCACAGTCTTAAGAAACAGCAAACACAATGCTATGCTGGGGAATAAATAATAGTAAGCATGTATTGAGATTGGGAAATACAGTATGATATAGATTGCATGGTTTGCTTCATTGGCAAGTGTAACTGCATTTTTAATTCTCTTTTCAATGAACACAGAATGGAATTATGCAAAGTGATATATATTATTGCTTCCTTACAATGCACTAGGTCATTGGGTTTTTGTGATAAGATGTTTTCCATTGTTATACTTTGGGATTGTCTGCACTAAATGTAGTACTACATAATAGGATTCAAATACAGCTGTGTAGTTGTGATATAATTTCCTGTATTGTGGGTTTTCAACAAGTTTTATAGATATATTGAAGTTCCATTTTCAATTGTAAGTCTTGAAATTCTGAGGAGTGCAATTTAAACAAATAAAATACTAGTGTGAAGAACGTGTTATTATGTTGGTAATTTGAGTTCCCGAGGGGTAGCCATGTTAGTCTGTTTTTAGCAAAACAGCGAGAGTCCTGTGTCACCTTAAAGACTAACAAATTTATTTGGGCATAAGCTTTCATGGGCAGAAACCCACTTCGTCAGATATCTAAATAAATAACAAATACATTTTTAGTCTTTAAGGTGCCACAGGACTCTCACTATGTTGGTAATGTATATTTAAAGAATATAATCTGTAGTAGTTTCATCAAAAAAAATTCACACTATGATTTTCTCGTGTTTATTAGTGAGGCATTACAAATGAGAATATCTGCATGCATTGTTTTGAAAAATCATTATAATTTTTTTGAAATTGTCATATTACCAATAACATATGTATATGTATGTACATTTACAGATAACATTAATGGAAAGAAAATAATTGTCAATAATTGACCCCTTGTGTGATGAACCGAGATATGAAAGAACCTTCCTGAGAAACTGGAGGTGATTTTTTAGATACTTATTTTCATAGTTTATATGTAATGTTAGTGAGAAACTATTTACAATAAATATAACAGTGAGGGGAATATCTTCCTGCTAGCTACAAAGTAAAATGGTAGTAGCAAGTAATTTTACTCACTGTGCTTAATAATGGACATTGAAAGAACTTATGCGATTTGAGCATGGATAACTACTTCATTGAACGTGGGCTCAAAATACTATCATGAGTGAGAAGGTGTTATTAGCAACATGGGTCATAGCAAATGAAGTGATACATAGAATAAGACTCTGATACGATAATATGAAAACAAGTGTATGTATGTGAGCATTAAGTCATTGCAACCATTCATTAAATAGAAAAAGAAAGGATTACTAAACATCTACAGTAACTGTAAGAAAAAGCAAATCCACTTATACAGTCGGCTAATGTACACCCTACAAATTTCAGATCCTTCATCTACTGAGAAACTGGAAAATCCACAGTGGGACTCTGGAAAACAAAAACTGTGGAACTTGAGAAAAACTAATGGGCACAACTGTGGGCCACTCATCAACGGTATTCAATACCACATTTTCATTATTTATTAATGATGTGTAATTATTATGTGTTTTCTACTTAGAAGTTTTATTAGTTTGCAGAAATTTATTTACAACGTAAAGACATCAGTTCTGTAGAAACCACACAACAGGCTCTAATGATGTTAGAATATAAATAGGAATTCTTTTAATAAAAGAGTCAGGTAATAACTGTGTTACATATACCTAGTGAGTCCATAGTATATGGGAAGATAACAGGAAGAGTGGAATAATGTCGTATCACAACCAATTATCTTACAGTGAAATATGTCACAGATTTGGTTCTGTAATGGTGATAATTGGATAATTACATATAATTGGGTGTAATTATGTCCAGCAGCAATAAACTAAAAGTTTGAGATAAATAGACAAGGGTACCAAATATAATTTAAAATATGACTCCGGAAAATAAAAAATATTTGCAAACCAGTAACTTAATTCAAATAATTGACATTAATGAATAAATCAAGATTATTTTTTAGATTTTTCATCATAACGTTATCATTATTTATCTTAGAATCATAGAAGATTAGGGTTGGAAGGGAACTCAGGAGGTCATCTAGTCCAATCCCCTGCTCAAAAGCAGGACCAATCCCAACTAAATTATCCCAGCCAGGTTTTTGTCAAGCCAGACCTTAAAAACCTCTAAGGATGGAGATCCACCACTTCACTAGGTAACCCATTCCAGGGGTTCACCACCCTCCTAGTGAAATTTGTTTTCCTAATATCCAAACTAGACCTTCCCCACTGCAACTTGAAACCATTGCTCCTTGTTCTCTCATCCGCCACCACTAAGAACAGCCTAGCTCCATCCTCTTTGGAACCCCCTTCAGGTAGTTAAAGGCTGCTCTCAAATCCCCCCTCATTCTTCTCTTTTGCAAACAAAATAAGCCCAGTTCCCTCAGCCTTTCCTCATAAGTCATTAAGTCACAAGTCAGCACCCTAACCATTTTTGTTGTCCTCCACTGGACTCTCTTCAATTTGTCCACATCCTTTCTATAGTGGGGGGCCCAAAGCTGGACACAATACTCCAGATGTGGCTTCACCAGTGCCAATTAGAGGGGAATTATCACTTCCTTCGATCTGCTGGCAGTGCTCTTACCAATGCAGCCCAATAATGTCATTAGCCTTCTTGGCAACAAGGGCATATTGTTGACTCATATCCAGCTTCTTGTCCACTGTAACCCCCAGGTATTTTTCTGCAGAACTGCTGCCTAGTCAGTTGGTCCCCACTCTGTAGCAGTGCATGGGATTCTTCCATCCTAAGTGCAGGACTCTGCACTTGTCCTTGTTGAACCTCATAAGATTTCTTTTGGCCAAATCCTTCAATTTGTCTAGGTCACTCTGTATCCTATCCCTATCCTCCAACATATCTACCACTCTCCCCACTCCCAGTTTTGTGTCCTCCATAAACTTGCTGAGGATGCAATCCAACCTGTCATCCAGATCATTAATGAAGATGTTGAACAAAACCAGCCCCAGGACTAACCCCTGAGGCACTCTGCTTGGTACCAGCTGCCAACTAGACATCGAGCCATTCACTACTCATTGAGCCTGATGATCTAGCCAGCTTTCTATCCACTTTATAGTCCATTCATCCAACCAATACTTATTTAACTTGCTGGCAAGAATATTGTGGGAGACCATAACAAAAGTTTTCTGGATAGAAGTCAGGATTTGATACTGAAGGCACAGCATGCTGAAGAATCAGAGAGGGCAGTGCAGATGTGACAGAAAAATGGGGAAGAAAATTGGTAGCGTGTTACTTCCAGAAGAAGAAAGGGGAGAATGAATATACATCCCCAATGCAGATAGAGATAAGCAACTGTTTTCATGTTCTCTGAAAAGGTACTACTGTGGAGAATGGTTTGGAAGAGTCATCTGAGAGAAGTGATCAGAAAGCATGGGATGCATTGTCCTAGGGATGGATGTTCCATAACCATCACTCCCAAGAGGAGGAGATGTAGTGGTGGTTGGGGACTCCCTCTAAAGGGGGACAGAGTCATCCATTTGCTGTCCAGACTGGGAAACTCGAGAAGTGTGCTGCTTGCCTGGAGCTAGAATTCAGGATGTGATTGAGAGTCTGCCAAGAAGGAAAAGGCCCAGGTAGGGACCATTGAATTGTGGAAGAAAATGCATGGTTATGCAGGTGGTGTTGGATAGAGGGCTTTGAATTCTTCAACCATGCAATGTTGTTCCAACAAAGATTGGTAGGAAGATATGGGATCCACCTAACAAAGAGAGGGAAGAGTATCTTCACAGACAGACTTGCTAACCTAGTGAGGAGGACTTTAGGCTAGGTTCACTGGGGGAATGGACATCTAAGCCCGGAGGTAAGTGGGGAAGTGGGATACCATGAGGAAACACAAGGAGAAGGGTGCAACAGGGAAGCTTCCTGATTCAAACTGAAAAAATAGGGCAATTGGCTAGTTAAGTTAGGTGCCTATACATGAACACAAGAAGCCTGGGAAACAAACAGGAAGAATTGGAAGTCCTGTCACAGTCCAGGAACTTTGATGTGATTGGAATAATCTTGGAATAAACTTGGTGGAGTAACTCATATGACTGGAGCACTGTCATGGATGGGTATAAACTGTTCAGGAAGGACAGGCAGGAGGAAAAAAGGTGGAGGAGTTGCACTGTATGTAAGAGAGTAGTATGTTAGCTCAGAGCTCCAGAATGAAACTGAAGAAAAGCTTGTTGAGAGTCTCTGGGTTAAGTTTAGATGCGAGAGCAACAAGGGTGATGTCATGGTGGGCAACTGTTATAGACCACCAGACTAGGAGGAGGAGGTAGACAAGGCTTTCTTCAGACAACTAATGAAAGTTTCCAGATCACAGGCCCTGGTTCTCATGGGGAACTTCAATCACCTGACACCTGCTGGGAGAGTAATACAGAAATGTGCAGACAATCTGGGAAGTTATTGGGGAGTGTTGGGGACAACTTGTTGGTGCAAGTGCTGGAGGAACCAATTAGGGGCCGAGCTTCTCTTTACCTGCTGCTCACAAACAGGGAAGAATTGGTAGGGGAAGTAGAAGTGGATGGCAACCTGGGTAGCAGTGACCATGAGATGGTCAAGTTCAGAATCTTGACAAAAGGAAGAAAGGAGAGTAGCAGGGTATGGATCCTGGACTTCAGAAGAGCAGACTTTGACTCCCTCAGGGAACTGATGGGCAGGATCTCCTGGGAGGCTAGTATGAGGGGGAAAGGAGTCCAAGAGAGCTGGCTGTATTTTAAAGAACCTTATTGAGGGCGCAGGAACAAACCATCCCAATGTGCAGAAAGAATAGCAAATATGGCAGGCGGCAACTTGGCTTAACAGAGAAATCTTCAGTGAGCTTAAACACAGAAAGGAAGCTTATAAGAAGTGGAAGCTTGGACAGATGACTAGGGAGGAGTATAAAAATATTGGTCGAGCACTCAGAGGTGAAATCAGGAAGGCCACAGAACAACTGGAGTTGCAGCTAGCAAGGGACATGAAGGGTAACAAGAAAGGTTTCTACAGGTATGTTAAAACAAGAAGGTGGTTATGGAAAGTGTGGGCCCCTTACTGAATGGGGGAGGTAACCTAGTGACAGATGATATGGAAAAAACTGAAGTATTCAATGTTTTTTTTGCCTCTGTCTTCACAGACAGGATCAGCTCCCAGACTACTGCTCTGGGCAGCACAATATGGGAAGGAGGTGAGCAGCCCTCAGTGGTGAAAGAGCAGGTTCAGGACTATTTAGAAAAGCTGGACATGCACAAGTCCATGGGACTGGATGCAATGCATCTAAGGGAGTTGGCTGATGTGATTGCAGAGTCATTGGCCATTATCTCTGAAAACTCGTGGTGACGGGGAGATTCTAGGTGACTGGAAAAAGGCAATTATAGTTCCTATCTTTAAAAAGGAAAAAGCAGAATCTGGGGAACTATACACCAGTCAGCCTCATGTCAATCCCTGGAAAAATCATGGAGTAGGTCTTCAAGGAATCCATTTTGAAGCACTTGGAAGAGAGGAAGATACCATGAATTCACCAAAGGCAAGTCATGCCTCACCAGCCTAATTGCCTTCTATGATGAGATGACTGGCTATGTGGATGTGGGGAAAGCAGTGAACATGATATACCTTGACTTTAGGAAAGCTTTTGATACGGTCTCTCACAGTATTCTTCCCCATAAGTTAAAGAAGGATGGGTTGAATAAAAGGTGGATAGAAAGCTGGCTAGATCATTGGGCTCAATAGGTAGTGATCAACGGTTTGCTGTCTAGTTGGCAGCTGGTATCAAGTGGAGTGTTCCAGGGGCTGGTCCTGTGGCCGGTTTTGTTCAACATCTTTGTTGTTCAACCTCAACATGAATCATCAATGCAATGCTGTTGCAAAAAAAGCAAGTACAATTTTGGGTTGCATTAACAGAGGCAAAGCATGCAAGACAAAGGAGGTGATAGCACCACTTTACTTGTCATTGGTTAAGATTCAGCAGGAGTACAGTGTCCAATTTTGTTCATCAATATACAGGAAGGATGTAGAGAACAGGGTACAGAGGTGAGTGACAAAGATGATCAAAGAGATGGAAAACAAGCCATATGCGCGATGGCTGAAGGAATTGGTCATGTTTAGTTTAAAAAATAGGAGATTAAGGTAAGACATGATAGTGGTCTTCAAATACTTGAAAGGCTATCATAAATAAGATGGAGAAAAGTTGTTCTTTCCTGCCACAGAGGGCAGGATAAGAGATAAAGGGTTCAAACTACAGCATAATGTAAGAACAGTAGGACAATGGAAAAGACTCCCTAGAAAGATTGTGGAAGCTGCTTCACTGGAGGAGGAGACTAGATAGCCATCTGTCTTGGATGGTTTAGACACAACAAACCCTGCATCTTGGCAGGCAGTTAGACTGAATGACCCATGCAGTCCCTTTTAACCCTATGCTTCTATAATTCTATGATTCTAATATTGATTGTATATCTTTGATATAATGTGTATTTTGAACTATAAATTCAGGTAACAGATTATTCTTCTTAATTTGGGCTATTGAAAATAATTTTCTATTTATGTTTTGTTCAAATTTACAGGCTGCAAAGAAAATGCGAAGTAGGAATGTGTTTGATTATTAGATTACATGAGGCAAAGAAATATATGAATTAAATCTGCTCAGAGCCCATTCTGACTTATGCACATCCATTTAGGAGAGAATGTCTATGTTATTAAAAGAGAAGACTCTATATTTACAGAATATGTCACTCGCTTGTTTGGATAAGTTACACCTTTTTGCATGGCATCTCCACCTTTTTTGTTGGAGCTTATGTAACTTGGATACAGTTCAAGATGTGCAAGGACTTTTTTGGATGGCAATTCTGAATAGGTGAAACAACAGAGCTGTGTTATGAGCTATCCATTTCAATGGTGCTCAAAGCAAAAGGTGCACAAAGCATACATGAAAAGAGAACTAGGAGCCCAAAATATTGAGATTGCAAAAAATATGCCAAATGAAAGGACTTTCTGCCTCCTGTAATTAAACATTTTTGCAAATTAGTACTCTTATTCAGTTATCTCTGAATATGAAACATGTAAAATGCATTTATTTTCTGGCATTGCAGGGCTGTAAATATAATAAAAATTCCTGTAAAACATTGACTCACCCACTTGAGGTTCTCAGGAGCTCACGTACTACGGTGATAGGTAGGATATAAAAACACAGATATAGATTGATAAAATAGATGGATTATCTTTCTAATCTATCTAAAGACTTTTTCCCCCTCCATTTAATTCAGTAATACAAATATTTTCTATAACTAGTTCTATGCTAGACATGCTCAAAGAAATAAATATAAAGAAATATTACTGAAATGGGTATAATATACAATATGTTACCTGAAAAATACTTTTCCCCAGAATGCTTATTTATTGTGAGAGAGAAATATTCCTATGTGCTCCACAGTCAAACCAACCAAACAACACAACTGAGGTATATTTCATAGGAGAGAAATAATATGAAAGGACACAAGGTGAAAACAAAAGTACAATTCTTATTACTATGGGTCACATTTAATACGATCACTCGGAGGCTCTTTGCATGGGAAAGTACTATTCAAAGTGAGTATTATTGGCAGAATTAGATCCTTTATACTGTATGAAGTGGGACAGAAAAAGTCAGAAGAAAGAAATGAGTAGTTCTCACATGAACCATGGAACCTACAGCAAGCTCATTATTCCTTTAGTACCAACTTTTACATCTTACTCTTGTCATACCTGTTTCATTAGCAATAAGTCACACAGCAGGCGGAGTTGTAGGAAAGTGATCTCTACTAAGCATGCACAGAGGCCAGTGTTACATACTGAGATGCTAGAGATTTACGTGGAAGCAGACTGGGCCTGAGCCCTTGGTGTTTTACCAAAATAAATCTCTTCTCAAAACCTACCCTCTTACTTCATTGCCACTCATCTTACAATACCTCTCTTATCTGAGGAAAACATTACTACTGTAATAGAAAGTATGTTTTAGTATCTATAGGAGGCTAAAGTATACATTTTCCCAGTTACAGAGAAGTAAGGACAAAGGTTTATCAGTGATTACTGAATCAAATGCTAAGGTGTCGATGAGATATAATTGTTTAATTGTAGTCACTGCAGGTGTGTATCTCCATTTACTTTGAAACATATTGAGCTAATGACAATGTGCAAGGAAATATTTCTTTTAAAAAATGTAATGCTTGATCATATCAGTACTCACTCCCAATCTGAGCAGTTACAGGTTTTTTATTTTTACTAATTATAAGAGTAATTATGCCATTAGTTCTCAGAATGTAATTTTAATAAGTAGGTCAAGTACAAAATGACTATCTCATCACATACTAATTTAAATTATTTGGCTATTGTAATTTAGCAGAAGCAGTATGTTCTAGAGAACTTGCAAGGAGGGCAAGAAGGGAAATACAGCTGGAGAAATAATAGTGGATGAATTCTACTTCAGATGTGTTTATGTTGTTTTCCCAAATTCTATTACATAATTAACACATTAAAAGCTAACTGATAGTGATGAAGGGTAAAATCACCATGTGCCCAAGAATGATCTGAAGATTTGATTCTAAGGCTATGTTTTCAAATGAGCATACCTAACCAATTCCCACCTTACTACCATAGTAAAAGAAGGAGATATTCTGCATCTATCAACATTCCCCTCTAGTTTTCCTGGCAGTAGAATGAATGGTTAAGAAATGCCTGGTACAAACTCTGTTTATATCTATTTCATTGTTTTCTACCTACTCCCAATTCTGATCTCAATTACAATAATCTAAATCTGAAGTCTGTGGACTTATGGTGTCGTAAAACTCAGGCATATGAGATATTTGAGGCAAAAAGGAAGAGGGGGAAGAGAAGATTTACATTCAGCCTGTGATGTTACCAGGCCAGATGACCGCTCTTGCCAAGGCTGCAGCTTTATCTAACAACTGATGAACTGATAGCTAGAGACCAGACCAGCTCACTTATGTGTTTGTGTTGCTCAAAATAGGTATTAGTTCTTATCAGAATGTATTTCATGTTTAGACTCTACAAAAGAGGTTTCCAAATTGTGGGGCGTGCCTTCCAAGGGGAGGCATGGAGGAAACTTTGGGGAGGGCGTAGCAGGACCTGGGGTAGCCTCCATAGGGGCAGGGAGGAAGCACCACTCAGCCCTGCTCTGCCTCCAGCTCCACTCTAGCCCTGCCCCCCGGCTGCAGTCTGAGTCTTGGCTCCCGGCTGCGGCCCTGCTCCTGGCCACCAACTGCACTCAGGCCCTGCGTTCCACTCCTGGCCGGCCCCGGCTCCCTGCTCTGCGGCCCCATTACTGGCCTTGGGCCCCTTGGCTCCATTCCTGGCCACGGATCCCATGGCTGCAGCTCCAGCTCCAAAGCTCCCCAGCCAAAGCTCAGGTCCTGACTCTCAGCTCTCAACTGCGGCTTTGGACCCACTCCCGGTCTCAGCTCCTGATTGTGGCTTCTGGGGTGTGTGGACCAGATCAGGGGGGCACAACCCCAAAAGTTTGGGGACCACTGCTCTATAGAATATTTGTAATATTTGCATTTGTCTAATTTGTAGTGTCTGTATTCCTTATTACAAGGAAATATGTAAGTTTTGCTTTAACGTTGAAAGTGTTTGCTCTAAACTTATGGTCCTGGATGGGAAGAGTGTTCCCCTTCTCACACATGCCTGTCCAGAAGAACCATCTAACTCAGATGGGCCATCAAAGAACATCTCAATACAAAGGATTGGTTAATGGCTTTATCACAAGGAAGCTCATCCTATGAACTTGAAGGCTGAATGATGAAAATAAAACAAAGGGCTTGTCTTCATGTACAGTTCTGCAGTGGTGCAGCTGCACTTCTGTAGTGCTTTAGTGAAGCCATTATTATGTCGACAGGATAGCTTCTGCCATCAACATCATTAATCCACTTCCCCAAGAGGCAGTAGCATTGTCAATGGGAGAAGCAGAGCACTAGCCGCACAAGGGATTAGTTCAGTATAACTACATTACATAGGGGTGTGGATTTTCCACACTCCTGAGCAAGGTAGTTATACCAATACAAGTCTGTAGTGTAGGCCTGGGCAAAGCCAGGAACATTTTTCATCTCTTTGCCATTTGAACTTTCACAGGGCCAGATACACCAAACTGAAGCCAGAGATCCCCAGGGGTTACCTCCTGGGTCCACCCTGAAAGACACTTTGAATTGACAGATCACTACAACTCTATCACTCAAGATTTAGATTGAAATTCATGTGTGTGTGTGTCTGCTTGCTTTAAACTGTATATATCTCTTATTTCTCTTTCCTAGTTAATACATCTTTAGAGAGTTTGTTACCGTTGCTGTCTTTGGTGTAAGATCTAGGGTACCAATTGATCTGGGATAAGTGACTGGTCTCTTGGGACTAGAAGCAACCTGAATAATGTGTGATTTTTGATGTAAGTGACCATTTATTATTAAGTCCAGTTTGCCTGTGTGGCAAGATAGTCGCTTTAGGCTTTCCAGTCTATTTATGACTCCATGGTAAGACTGTTATAGTCATCCAAGCATTCACATTTATTACTGCTTTGGTAAAATCTGATGATAGAACTTACCACCAGTTTGAAGTATCTGCCGTGTTTTTGACAGTCTGCCCGGAGGTAGGCACGCATGGCCATGAGCCACTCCAGACAGTATTACACAGCCCATGTCAGAAAATGAAAGAATCCTAAAATTGTTTGGGACCTGATTCAACACTCAGACACCTTGAGTAGTACCCCTCTATCATTCACTTCTAAACTTTTCTATCAGAGGGAATTGCATCCTAGGTGATGTCAGTGGGACTACTTGCTCAGTAAGGTACTTTTAAATGCAAGTAGGGGCTGCAGAATCAGGACCTTTAACATGCAGAAGAGCCCTGGGACTTCTCACTGGAATTTAAAAACATCCCTGTGAAAGCTCAGGGTAAACTCATTTAAACAACACTTGAGTCTGAAACAGAGAAGGGGTTCATTTTCCCAGAAAAGAAAGCAACAAGAATACAGGAAAGTTGGTTTTGGCTTAACATACCTAACACTATTCAAGCCTGAGTGTGGTCTTTTCTTGTGCCTCTGATATCAGAAAGCCAAATGAATGCTTCTCCCTCCAGTGAAACCCACATAAATCGAATTAGTCATCAAATAAATTATGACTGAGATTCTTTGATTTATCAGAAAGCAGCAGGTTCGGTATCTCTAGTTTGTCAAATATTTTATTCAGTATCTCATTAACATAATTTATATTAACAATGAGGAGGTAGGACTGCAACCCAGAATACAGAAAGAATAGGTTAAAGAATATTTAGAGAAGTTAGATGTATTTAGGTCAGAAGGACCTGGTGAAATTAACCCTGGAGTGATTAAGGAACTAGCTGAGCGATTATCTTCAAGAACTCATGAAGGACAGAGGAAGTCCTAGAAGACTGGAGAAGGGCAAACATAGTACCTATCTTCAAAAAAGGAAAAAAGAGGCCCCAGAGAAGTATAGACCAATCAGCCTAACTTCAGTTCCTCAAAAGATATTGGAACTCTCAAACAAACAATCAATTTGTAATCACTTAGAGGATAAATGGTTGATAAGTCATAGCCAACATGGATTTGTCAAGACCTAATCATGCTAAACCAAACTCATTTTCTTCTTTGACAGAGTTACTGGCCTAGTGAATGGGAGGGAAGCAGTAGATATCCTTTATCTTGATTTCAGTAAGTCTTCTGACACAGTCCCACATGACATTCTCATAAGCAAACTAGGGAAATGTGGTCTAGATTAAATTATAAGGTAGGTGCAAACCTGGTTGAAAACCCAATAGTTTTATGGTTGTTAATTTTAGGAAAGACAAGTAATGGGCAATATGATAAAGAACTATAAAATCATGAATGGTGTGGAACAAATAAATACAGAAATGTTATTTATCTTTTCACACAACACAAAAACCAGGGATCACCTGATGAAATTAATAGGCAGCAAGTTTAATACAAACAAAAGGAAATACTTTTTTCCATGCACACTGACCTGTAGAACTCATTTCCATGGGATGTTGTGATGGCCAAAGGTATAACTGGGTTAAAAAAAGAAATTGATAAGTTCATGGAGAATAGATCCATCAATGGCTATTAGCCAAGACAGTTGGGGCGCAACCCCATGCTAGGTGCAACCCTAAACATCTGACTATCGGAAGGTGGGAGTGGAAGACAGAAATGGATGACTCCAAATTGCCCTGTTCTGTACATTCTCTGGACACTGGGCAAGATGGACCATGGTTGACCCAACATGGCACCTTCTATGTTCTTAATAAAGACAAATGCAAAGTACTACATTTGAAAAGAAAAAATCAAAGGCACAAGTACAAAACGGGGATTGACTGGCTAGGCAGCTGTACTGCTGAAAAAAGTCTGGGGGTTATTGTGGATCACAAATTGAATACGAGCCAAAATGTGATGCAGTTGCAAACAAAGGCTGGTATCATTCTGGGGTGTGTTAACAGGAATGTTGTATGTAAGACATGGGAGGTAATTGTTCCTCCCTACTCGGCACTGGTGAGGCCTTAGCTGTAATACTGTGTCTGTTGGGTCCAACATTTTAAGACAGATGTGGACAAATTGGACAGAATCAGAGGACAGCAACAAAAATGAAAACAGTTTTAGAGAACCTGTCATATAAGGTTTAAAAAAAATGGCTGTGTTTAGTCTCGAGAAAGGAAGACTGTGGGGAGACCTGATAATCTTCAAATATGTTAAGGGTTGTTATAAAAAGGAGAATGATCAGTTGTTCTCTATGTCTATTGAAGGTAGGACAAAAAATAATCATCTTGATCTGCAGCAAGGGAAATTCAGGTTAGATATAAGGAAAACCTTGTGACTATTGTTAGGATAGTTAAACATGGGAATATATTACCAAGGGCAATTGTGGAATCCCCATCATTGGTGGTTTTTAAGAGCAAGTTGGACAAACACCTGTTAGGAATGGTATCAGTTTATATGATCCTGCCTCAGCATGGGGGGATGGATTAGATGACCTCTCGAGATCCCTTACAGATTTATATTTCTTGCTTCTGAGTCCTTAAAAGAACAGCCACAGAGGTGATGACATATCAGGCAGTGCTTGATTCAGAATCCCAGCATCTGTATCAACCCGGAAACTAAATTTAACTGCTGTGTCCTCTAGACCTTTGCTGACAGATGAAACCACACTTGATTTATTTACCTGCTAAGGGTGTGGTGAAATGGGAAACAGACATATTGTTTCCATGTTACACCGAACAGGAGATTTGAACCCTGTAAATCCCATTTTGTCAACTGCATTTGTTTTTCACTCAAGCAGTCGTCATTGTACTACCAAGTTTAATCTTTATATAGAAAATACATCCTTCCAACTCCAGAATACCCTGTTAATTTTAGCATTCAAAAGATGAAAATTAATAGGATCACCAACTCCATAGAAGGAAAAGAATTTTATTGTGATAATGGAATAGGTTACTGGCAGATTCCCCCACATTTTATTACTATAAAGGGTTTGTTTTTTTTAAATACCACATAGTGAACAGTATGATATGAAAAATGAGTTGACAGTAATTCATCCTATGGCTAGATGAGTTTATAAATGCTGACACCTGTAGTGTGCTCACTCACTTTTGGCCATTTTCTTGGTTAAAAATCCATTAAATAAAGCAGATCACCTTACACATCATGTTGGCCATGATCATATATTTGTTCATATTGCGGCTAGTATTTAATACTGATTTTATTGTTAAAAAATTGGTACAAGAGGTTGAAAAAAATATATTTCTAAAAGGTGATGTATCTTTAGGGGACAATGACTGGCCACAACGTAATCCTTAGTTTGAACAAAATTTAAAATAAGATATGTGAATAAAACATTTTTTAAATTGTGAAGGTTCCTTTATTTTAAAAGCTGAAAAAGTTTAAAACAACATTAATAAGTTTAATTGGTTGAATTCTCGGCTTCTTCTAAAAAGTTGCATAATGGTGGTGGTGCAGAATTGCTATATTTCAGCAATGAGGGAAGTGACCTGTATAAAATACTCTATATACAGGCTAGATTCCATGAAGGTGGCACAGGGAAGTATAAATTGCTCCTCCCTGTACCAGCCTCCTGGTCCCTATCAAGGTATTCCTCTAAGGGAAGGCAGTGTTGCCATCATCTGGCATAGAAGATGCAGTTTTAGTTTTCATTCAGAACCCCATAGCAGCTTTGCCAGCAACATCTGCTGATTTAGTACATCCCCTAGATGCTTTCTGTCTATCACCCTTTCTGTATATCACCTTGTTTTTCAGGGCTTGGTGCCCCATAACTCCACCGGCAATAGCACAACTTCATGGGAAAAGGAAGGTCATAGCCATTTTCCAGAACTGCAATCTTGAATCTCCTCCCCTATAATCTCCTGTGTAGTTTCCATCTCAGGATCCCTGTTCCTGGGTTTACATGGGTTAAGCCAAAGTAAACCTAGTCTGATTCTGCCTCTTGTCTCCTAATAGGATACTAATATTTTAATATTTTCTTTTAAGAGATTCCACTTTGCCCAGCTGAACAGCCAAAAATCTTCTTCTCTACAAAATTTAAATTTTAAATATTTCTTTTCATTCCCTCTTATTGGAAAGTTATCAGGATGGATTTGGGGTCTCTAGGTTGGCTGCAGAGAAAGAGAATGAAAAGTGAAGAAACAGGTATTTCTGTTAACTTCAGAAGTCACACAGTCATGAAACCTTCTACCCAAAAAGGATATAAAGAAGAATTACAATCAAGCAGTTCAGCAGCTTTCTTCAAGGAATCTGGAATTGAAATATAAAAAGCTATTCAAAACCCTCAAGTGTATTCTGTGTAGACACAGAATGTGTGTGTTATTTTCCCTTTTTGTTTCAATTAGTGGTCACTGAGTTTTCCAAAGATAGCTATGGTAAATCTGGGTTCTCAGATTCACACTCCCATGCAAGACCAGGGCAGGTTCTCTCGAAGATCAACATTCTAAGGCACTGGCTCGATCAGGGAACATTCTGCATCAGCCCTGCAGTGGAATCTGTGCCCCTGCAGTGTCTCCAGCCACAAATTCCTTTCTGACAGTGATCAATGGAGGAACCTCCCTAGGGTCACTGTGTCCAGCTGTCTCTGCTCCTGAGCCTCCTGGCTCAGCTTGATGCACCTTCACCTATTTACTGCAGTTTCACATCTTTCCCTCTAGTGCCTTCTAACTGCTGGTTCAACATTTTTTACCAATGTGTGTTTAATTCTTTTTTGTATGATTCTCCTCAGTAGTTAGTGTCAACAACATACTTGGACTTTGAGTCCTGAGGTGGCCTCTTCCCCATTGAGATTCATAAATTTGCTCGCTCTCTCTCTGTCTCAAATTGTTAGCTTTTCCAGCCTTTTTGGTGGGGGGAAGGGGAGGAGTTGACTGTGACTATTCTTCTCTCCTGAACTTTTTCCTCATTTAACTTATGGTGAACAAATGAGCCCAAGATCTTTCAAAGAGTGCCCTAAGAAGAGGCATACTATTATGTCTGTCCCAGAGAAGCACAACCCCTCTTTTATGTGCCTCAGGAAGGACCATGACTGACTCATTTCCAGGATTTACACACAAATGTTGCCATAGGCTGTGAAATCCCAGGCAGAGCATCTTCTGGCCTCTCCTGATACCTCCTGCAAACCCAAAGCAAAGCAGGCTGGGTAGGCAAGGAAAGCAGAAGCCTAGAGGAAAACAAATGAGCCAGCTGGGTATTGAGACTCCACCTACATCAGAACTGTTATGAAGGATTATGTGCCAAAGCTGCTCCTTGTTAACTCAAGGCACTCAGCTAGACCTTACACTCCAAGTTTTTGGCAGGATGCATCATAGTATTGGAACACTGCTTGGAGCATTGCTTTATCCTAAGTTTTATATGAGGTCTGTTTCCAAAAGGGTCCGATGGACATTTAAATCCACCTGCACCTGAGTCCTGGAAGCAACTTGTTAAGGTCTTCAGCTATTCCAGTCTTGAAAATGTCAAAGCTAACAAAGACAATCTTTGATTCCAGAAAGCAACAAGAAATATTGATCAGGTGACATTATCTGCCAACCAGAGGAATCAAAGATTTTTGTGTTAAACTTGACACAACAAAGCCAAATTCTGAAACTGGTAGTACCCCACACCTCCATTCTACCAATAAGCTTAGCACTGGTTTTGATGCAGCACTGAATGGTGACCTTGGTGGAATCAGTGTCAATGCCTGCTCCAGTGATTTTCACATTCCCTTTACCAGAATTTCTGTAGTATACAGTGATACCTGCATGGGGCAAACAGGATGATCTGGGGATAGATAATCTGGAGTGCCACTTAGTCATCGGGAAGTGGAGAATTCTTCTTGGGCCAAATACATCTTCACTGGAGAGGAATACAATGATTACAACTCTTTCATGAAGAATTAGAGATTTCTATAATTTATTTAGAACTATCGTTAATGCCATTTCTTTTATGCTGGAAATAGTCTAGTGCAGCTTAATTATTTATTACTTTTACTACATATTTCTTGCAGTACCCCAAAAGCATGTTAAATGCCTAACAATACAAATAAAAAAGACATACTCCCTGCCCCCAAAGACTTTAAAACTAATTCTGGAAATGATGGAGATAAAAGAGAGGGAGGACAGAGTAATATCAATAATATTAAGCAGTTGCTCACCTCCGGCTAGTCCACATCCTGGTAAAATGACTGAGTAAAAACATTTATGCTGCTTTTTCCATTTTGGAAATTAGGTAACTAAAGATCTTAGCTGACTAATTTCTTGTAGGCTTTATGGAAGAAGTTTGCTTAAGTGGGATCTTGATCTTCACGGAGTAGCAGAAGATTGGGTCAGCCTGAAACCCCATCTATGTGATTGTAAAGGATACATACTTATTGGGATCTATCCTGATCTCATTTAAACTGGTCTAACTGCATTACTTCTGGTTTATACCAGAGTAAGTGAAAGGAGAATTAGGCCCTTTATACTTTAAGTGTGAGTAGTGTTCTGCAAGAGTCCTGACACTACAGGCATGAAACCTGTTAGCAGCCAGAATACAGGCAATTTTACAGCAATAGTTCAAACTCATTACTATTAATTCACATCAGCTTCTGAGCAATTGAAGGTGTTTTGCAAATTCTGAAAAGCACTTAAGAACTGCCTCAAGACCATTAAAAAAAATCTGTAGGAGTTAGTAAACAGTTCCCTGGGATCCACCCATAAGAAAAATGGGCCAAATTCATAGCTGACGAGAAATGGAGTTACCCCCGCAATGAACTTGGCCCAAGACCAAGACTTGCACTTGAACTTGGCCAAAGACTTGCACCAAGACTGTCTTTTGCATGGTGGCGACAAAGGTAGGACTTTCTTCTGTTTGGACAATTGTTTCCTGATCAGCCCTGGGGCTCCATAGATTAATTCTCCACCACTCTACAGCACTCTTGATTTGCTAAGAACATTCATTCATTTGAGCATCTTGTTCCATTTTCCAGGAATTTCCCCTCCAAGTCATGAATTTATACATTGAAGCTATTTTCTGTCTGGCCCTGTCCCCATATTTTACTATCTGATACCTCCGTGTGCACATGAATTTGTAATTCTACCTCATTTGAGAATGTATTTAGGGTAATTAAAGTGGCCTCACTCCCTACCGCAGCTCGTGCAAATTGTATTGAAATGCCACAAGCCATGCCTGAATGGCCAATATTTCACTGAAAGCCAACAATGCTCTTAGCCGTTCTAAAAAAAAAGAACAAGCCTCTCGACTATGTAACTATCTGATTACCGGCCTCGTGACTGGTGTATCAAGAGATCACCTGAGATCATTGGATTTCACTCCTTAGCCTGGTCTCACACACTGGGATATAAAACATAAGAACGCTCATAGTGGGTCAGACCAAGGGTCCATCTAACCCAGTATCCTGTCTTCTGACAGTGGCTGCTGTCAGATGCTTAGAGGGAATGAACAGAACTGGCAATCATCAAGTGATCCATTCCCTGTCCTCTACTCCCAGTGTCTGGCAATCAGAGGCTAGGGACACCCAGAGCAGGAGTTGCATATTTAACCATCTTGGCTAATAGCCATTGATGGACCTATCCTCCATGAAATTATCTACTTTTTTTAACTCCATTTTGGTTTTGGCCTTCACCACATACCCTGAAAATGAGTTACTTCTTCATATAGCACACAGTCAACTGATGTATTTCCTTTGGTTTGTTTTAAACCTGCTGCCTATTAATGACTTCTGGTTCTTGTGTTATGTGAAGGAGTAAATAACACTTCCTTATTCACTTTCTCGACACCATTTATAATTTTATAGACCTCTATCATATCTTTCTTGGTCCTCTCTTTTCCAAGCTGAAAAATCCAGGTCTTTTTAATATCTCCTCATATGGAAGCTGTTTCATACCCTTAATCATTTTTGTTGCTCTTTTCTGTATCTTTTCCAGTTCTAATATATCTTTTTTTGAGATGGGATAACCAGAACTGCACGCATTATTCAAGGTGTGGGCATACCACGGCTTTATATGACAGCATTATGATGTTTTATTAGCTATCCCTTTCCTAATGGTTCCTAATATGAATCAGGTCATGGGACACTCAAAGGAGGCTGGGTGAAGATTGTTTGTCATGTCTCTCTAGCAACTTGTCTAGCTGAGTTATGCTGGTTGTCTCCAGAAGAATTCACATCCAGACCTCCACAGATATAGAAGGTCTCTGTGACAAAAGAAAGAAAGCCTCTTTTTTGGAAGGTACTCCAATGAGGACACAAATAAAGATAATACTTTGTACTTACCTCACAACATTGATTAACTGATTAAATTAAATTAAATCACACATCAAACCACAGATCCATGCCATCTGGCCTTCTATGGCTAGGCTAAGTGTGTGTGTGGGTCTAACATTAACAATTTTATTCTGATCTGAATAGGTTTTTATATTGCACTCCTCACCGTAGTATCTGAGCACCTTCTAGTAGTGTGTTTAGCAATGTGACTAACATCTGTCACACATTTTTGTTGTCTCATCCTCTCCCTAGGGGTTTAAGTGTGTACAATAGTGTGTTTTGGTTTCAATTTGTTTATTTGTTTTTAGAGGGCAAACAAGAACAAACTACAGAAATTCCCTGAGCTGAATGTAGATAGTGCAGCTCAGCAAAATCAAGAGATTGTACCTGAAGAATTAGGAACAGATCACTCAGAGATTTTTCAAACAAACGTTACCCAACCAGAGAGAGACATCCACCAAACCATTTTATTAGTTAGTAAATTTAGACTGTATTTAGTGTTGTTTATAGTAATTTCAGCATTAGACTTACACAGATATTATGTACATGAAGTTAGAGATTTTTGGTTGAGGAAACAATAAGGTACTGAAATAATCACCTCCTAATGGTGATTTCATAGATAAAGTAAGTTATAAGATGCTATCATGTACTGTTCTTCCTATTTGTTATTAATAATGTTAGTTCAAATCTAACACTGTGTGGATATGCCTCATACAACAGCTTCTCACCAAAGCAGCCTAAGGATGCTGCCAAAAAAAAAAAGAAAAAGAAAAGGGCCCAATTGCCATTAGACTTCAGAGATCTCTCACCTGCATATCCAATCCCTTGAAATAAATGGGAAAATGTGCATGGTAGTACTGAACCCTAGCTTTGTGGAAGGCTAATGTGGAATTGTAAATGTTAAGAGATTTTTGTTTATTGTTTGCATTTTCTCTCCCATCTTGCTACACATAGAATTCCCCAGAATAAACTGTGCAACACAGAAACTTGATCATCAAAATCAAATTACCACAAACCTCACTTCTCTGTTACATACTAGCAGTATTGCCAACCCCAAATATTTGAAAATCACGAGTGAGGCTCCCCCCAAAAATTCACAAGAGTTGCATACAAATCATGACATTTATAAAAAAGATATTTATAATGAATGTTGGGTTCTTTTTATTTGCCTGCTGGGCTTTTGAGACTGTATGGAGCACTTGGGTCATGTTTTAAAGCTTTTCTTCACAACATTAGCACTACAAACTTACTTTGTATATATATGAAAGCAAAGATTATCACATTACCACAACTCGTGGAGCTAGGTCTTTAATGAAAACACCAAATATCATGACACTAACAATCAAATCGTGTTAAGGATAATTGTGTAGTTTGAGCACAGGGCTGAGCAGTGACAACATCTGAGTTTTAATCCTGGGTCTGACACATTACATCCTTCTATGGTTTTGGGAAAAAATCTTCCTCTGTATCTCAGTTTCCTCATCTGTAAATCAGGGATAGCAATACTTTTTTTTTTTTTTTTTTTTTGGGGGGGGGGGGGAGGGAGAGCTAATAGATTAACTACTTAAGATGAACGTCTCCGCTCTGCAAGGGACCCACAGGATTTAAAGCACAGGGGTGAATTTTACCCTCTCTCTATGTAAAATACTTTGAATATAAAGAGGTTATGTAAGTGCTAAGTACAATTATTCTATAATGTTTTAGACTCAAATGAAAGACACTGCAGCCACGTACAGTGTGACACTTAATCTGCACAACCAAGATGACTAGAAATTTATCTTCTTCAGATGAAAACTTAGATTCTGCAATTTAGTAAAAATCTGTAAGGTGTGCTTCAGTTCCCAGTGCTGGCAGATTTTCTGCATCCTCCAAGACAATAAAGGTCTCAGAATGCAGCACAGAGCAGATTGGCTAGTGTGAAGCAAAACTGTTTGTCAGTGCTAATGGAATGTTCTGTTACACATTTCTGCAGTGGGGTATTTTCTCCAAAACAAAGTAGACATGATTTTATATTGACAATAAAAAAAATCCCCTGGTACGAAAAACCTAAATGATTTATAATACTCTAACAGTAGAACTAGAGGGTCAGTTTAATTTTTTTGTCACACTATTGGTGCCAGAGCTACCTAATGCTGCTCCTGAAATGAAATTCATACCCTAAAATGCACCCATGAAAATTGATATTAACTTAAATGACTGCATATAATGTAGTGTGATACCTCTGAGCCTATATAAGAACTACAGATTAAGTAGTATACA
The DNA here is from genome assembly GCF_026122565.2 of Emydura macquarii macquarii. Classification (NCBI taxonomy): domain Eukaryota; kingdom Metazoa; phylum Chordata; order Testudines; family Chelidae; genus Emydura; species Emydura macquarii. Next base: position 1,306,593 of record NW_027130506.1, read on the forward strand.
GTGTTAATATTTTGTGTGTATATAGCTCCCTTCATCCAAGGATTTGACAAATATCAGAGGCGTTTCTTCTGCCCATTGACATATGGATAAAATGTTGGACAAGAGATGTTTATAACCAAAAATTTTCAAGCAAGAATGAGTAAAGTTAGCCCTCTAAATTAAACACCTCAGTAGGTGGCCTGACTTCCAGAGATCCTCAGCACCCACAGCAACTCAGAAAATAAAGTGCTTAAATATGGTTTTAGATGCCTAACTTTAGACCTCCTGGTTTGAAAAATTTGGTGCAAGTTACTTGCCCAAGGTCACATAGCAAATCAGTCCCTTGGGCATGCTAAAGCCTACTTTCCTGCTCTAACCACTAACCCTTATACGGGAAACTTAGTAGTAGTAATCTTAGATGTCAAGTATGTGCTTCACACCTCCTAGCAGGTTTAATTTTATGCTTGAATAACATAACTCACATTTTTCAGATTTTCTAATGTGAATTGATATAAATCACTCTTTAGAGTTGAGAATATCTTTTGGGGGGCCAACTTCCCCTTTATTTTGAATTGCATATCTCCCAGGGGCATATTTGAAGGACGTTACTGTACACATGGTGGTTGTGGGATTTAGTAAATAGGAAGGACATGAAATTTAAGTGATTTTTGGCAGTCATCCCTTTGTAAATGGTAGTTTTTTCCCTTGAAGGGTGTGTAACCCTTAATGAATCAGCCTTTTAGTGTTTTATTTGGTAACAGACTTAATAGTATGTTGTACAGTGTCTAAAGGTTTAAGATTAAAATGATACATATCCGGTAAAAGGACTAGGCTAATCCCCACCAGCTGGACTAGAGTGAGGAGGGGCCTTCCTTTCTGGATGAATTTTGAATTGGAATTAAGACCTCTTCTTAAAACAAATGAAAAAAAATGTGCAGAAGTGAAGACATACGGTAGTGCAGCAAAATGAAGTTTCAGCAATAAAGTTAAAGAAACCCTCCTTTCGGCTGGCTCCAATCTTTCAGACTAGTTGAAAAAGAGCAACAATCATGGCTTTGCTGTAGAGTTGTGGCAGACAATTTGCTCTCTGCAGTGCACAGGCAACACTAATAAAAAGCCTTCTTCAAGATTTGGAAGATGTATTACTTTTGGATTCGAATGCTTCCAAAAATATACGAGATGAAGAAAACAATCCCCGTTTGCCAGAAACACATAGAGGAAAGAATGTAATGTAAGCAAAACTCCAAATATGTTTGGGGGAAAAAAAAACCCATAATACCCTGAACTAAAAACTTTCATCACAGTGATAAGATACAACTTTGGGTAAAGAGAGCAGCAGATGGTTCAGTCAATACTGTCATGAAATCATCTTTTACACCTCTTTCTGAAATATAAATATGGACTTCATCCAGTTTTTCCAATTTGAACGACTTTGGCTGGGGGAGCTTGGTATGGAAGTCATTTCCCTTTTAGGTGCAGTAGCTGCTTTCCACAGACTCAACAAAGACATGAAATATCATTAACATCTGATTCCGAAAGGCTGACAACCACTTCTTTGTTTTACACAGCAGTCCGGGGAAAGCTGCTGTACATTACCACATCGCTAGCAAAATTATACCTATTAGGCACCTATAGGAGCTTTGGCATATTTCTCTCATTTGTGCTGGGATATGATGCTTGAATATGTCTATTGTTTTCACAGCAGGCATTTCATATTTTAAATGGCACTGAAAGATCATATGTGTAAACATTACTTCAGCTAAGTAAGAGTGACGCTTGATCTCACTAGTGAGCCTGGCTGACCTATTTGGGACATAATTTCAAGAAGGAAGGTTACTGAAAAAGCCAGGAAGGGGTGAGGCAGTTTGTCCAATAGTTGCTGCTGAATTAAATAAGACATTAGTCTCCTCCTTTTTCAAACAGACTGGAAGGCTCTTCAGGCCCAGCATGCTTATGTGTTCTGGGGTAGAAGAAAGCAAAATTAAAGTCTTGTCTGGGGATGTCTTAGCTCCAGAAGTCATTGGAGAAGAAATAAAAAAACGTTTCTTTTAACGACTTTTTATTTCTAAAAACAATAAATGTGTTTCTCTACATTAACTTAAAAGGTGCAAAATGTGTTTGTTTTTCTCAAATTCTTTCTAATGGCCTGTTGAGTTCATGTTCATGTTAAAATGTTCGATCAGAAATTAAACTTCTCAGGGCACATGAAAGGTAGAGAAATTATTACTCTGTTTCTTTTTGCAGATACTAGAAGCAGAAAGTGGGACTTTCAAGATCTGTATAAACTAACTATGTACAAAGATGGGCAAAAAGTACTCAACATAAGCTCTGAATGCTTTAAGGAAGATATTATTAAATTCAGAAACATACTATAATATATACATAAGTATCATTTTAAAGAGACAAAATTGTCTGCCTAAAATTGTATCCATTTATTCCTTCTTCTCCACTCCCCATATACAACGTTTTGCACTTCACAGCACCTTCTAGCTCAGGATCTGAAAGTGTTTTACAAACATTAATGGAGTTAACCTCCCAAATACCTTTCTGAGATCTGGCAGGTACATATTCTTATCCCCATTTCACAGATAGGGAAATTGGGGTCCAGAGAGAGGAAGCGGTTTGATGCCAGGTCTCAGATTCCCAGCTGTACCACAGACAATAGAATTCTTATCTGCTGCCTCGCAAGCATTTGCTTTAACCACATCCTTCCTCCAAAAACTGCTGTAATTTATTTTTTCCAAAACAAATGTTTCTCTGCTGGCTCTTTTTTCCCCTATAGCAGCTGAAGCCTAAGACTAGAGCTGGATAGGCAGTGCAAAAAATCCTGTGCACTTATTAATTCAATTGTGTTCATAACCCTTCTGCATTCAGTTTCCTTTAATTTTCTAGTAAATTAGTTTATTGTCAAGAAGGGTCATAGAAACTGTAAGGGAACGTGCACAGGTGTCTCCAAGGAGTGCTGTTATAGACTCTTCTAAGTTCTTTGTCTTAGAGTGAGAGTCCGTGCAGTTCCTCTGGTTTGTAGCCCCTGCTTACACCGGCTCAGAATTTGGCCCTTTAAATTAATTATTATCCAGGTATTATTCCAACTGAGTTTTCCCCACTTTAGGTAGGGATTAGACCTCGGTTTTGTAGGAAGAACATAGTGACTTCATCAAATTTTAAGCACATAATCAATTTTCTGAGGATTTTGATGTAAATCTGTTGCCTGATTTGTGAGTTGAAGTTTCTCATGGTCTTTGTCTTTGTACTGCTCTAAGTGTATGTCCACACAGTCACACACAAAAAAACCCCAAAACAAAACCCGCAGCTGGCCTGTGCCAGCTGACTCAGGCACGCAGGGCTCTGGTTTGTTTCACTGGTGTGTAGATTTCCGGGCTCTGGGAACATCCCACCTCATAAAGGCTCTAGCTCAATCCTGGAAGTCTACACATCAATGAAACAGCCTTGCAGCCTGAGCCCCACAGGCCCGAGTCAGCAGGAATGGGTCAGCTGTGGGTGTCTAGTTGCTACAAGACATACCTTGCGTTAAAATAAACTCTCACGGCCCAAAATATAAACAGCTAATATACTGGCAACACCCTGTGTGTAAGAACATCTGATTTAATTGTATGGATAATAGACAACAAAACTGAGAGGATACTAGATGATCTTGCTTTATACATCTAGGTCTGTGTCTTTCTTTGATTTAGCAGTTTTGCTGCCATCTTATTTTAACTCTAAATGCCAGTTTAAATCCTTTTAAAAACTACTAGTTTTACCAATTGCTTCCATTAATAGCTTATTCCATTAGAAATTACATCTATGAAAAAAATCTGTCTAAATTCTGCTAGTGACTGGCCTTTTTCATTAGTTTATGTTCTTTGTCCATTTGATCCTGTATTTGACACTACCTCAAACTGCCTTGTAGCCCTTAACCTCTTTCAGATTTGTGTTTTCCTTCAGGATTCCCCCTTCGTGGGCTGAGTTCTGCATTCTAGCATGTGGGTTGAGAAAAAAGGTTATTGCCATTTGCAAGGAAGGACTGACTCCTTATTTCTTCCACTCCCAAACCAAATGAACCAAGGAGTCAGTTCCATGCAATATGCACATAGCTCCCATTAATGTCAATGACAGCGTCACACATGAAGACAGGGTTTGTTTTAGACACATACACAGGACAGGAATTTCAACAAGTGTCTAGGTTGCCATATTTTAGGGGACACCGTGATGGATTCTTCAGGGCTACTTGATTAGCCAGCCTTTAGTGGTCTCTGGTTCTCTGTGCCCCAGAGCTAGAGAAGAGGACCTCAGTATTGTCTCCTTCTGTTCACTGGTAGATGGGCCAATGCTCTCCTATTCATTAATTCTTCGGGATTAAGGACATTGAGCTCAGGGTCTTCATGATTGGCCAGAGAGAATTCCAACCCCCACACTATGCTGCAATGTAAGGGATCCAGAGCGTGCCAGTGAGCTAGCCAGAGGAAGAGGGGAATTGTTTTGGGCTAGAGTGTCAGTACACCTAATATGGTTGCCACCTCTGAGATACAAAAACTCTGGGGAATCCAGGATGACCCTGAGCCCATAAAACTGGATAGCTGATAGTGTGTACTGAGCACCTTACAGATTTCCCAGGACAGCTACCTCAAAAAACGGACAATACAAGACAGGTGGCAACCCAAACACCTAAAGCAGCTACAGACAGAAAGAAGAAAATAGATTCTCTACGTTCTGTGATATATTTCAACAATTACCAAAAAGTCATGTAGTAATTGCATCATCCACTTCCTATACACTGTTCTTACTCAATGCTGGAAACACTTTTTAGAATGGCCTGATCAGCAGTGGAACACACAGTAGAGTGCATGAGTTTCATCTCACACCAGCATAATACAGGAGTAACTAATTAAATCAATGGAGTTGCACTGGTTAATATAAAGTCTATGGAAGTAATGGTCAAAAGGGGAAACATGCTCACAGAATTTAAGTGTGATCTGTTTCATCCTTTTGACAACAAAATTTAGCAACTCTGAACGCATCAGAGGAAATGAATCTAGCAAATGTAATTTATAAACACAAAGAATCAGTATATACTGGAATTATACATTTACCAAGCTTTCAAAATAAAAGCAGTAAGTGACATCAATAGTTAAAATGAAAGTATACTTTGGAAGGTTTTTTTAATAAACACTTCTAGGAAGTAAAGTATTTTGGGAGTTTTGAGAGTAAATTATAACCAGGGTGAATCTGGTAGGGTTTCATGTAGTTATAAACTGGGGACAGAAGCTGCGTATCAGAAAGGAAGTTATAATAGAAAGTCTTGTCATGTAGGTGGAGTATACATAGGTTTATTTTTTCAGATTGAATATCCAGTCCCTAAGGTAAAACAATAATGAATGACATCTTACTGACTGCCCAGACAGATCTCATTTTGCACTGCTAGATAATATGCAGTAATTTGATATCAGAAGTCATAAAATCATTTTTTAAACAATGTTCATGGAGGCCAAAATTAAAAAACTGCTTTACCCAAGTTAGGTTTCAAGTTAAAAAAATAAATGTTGATTTTGAAATTCATGACTCACATTTTACTTATTTTTGTAGTATTAAGTTTGCATTTCTTTTTATTTACACATAGTGTTTGCAGGTTTTTCAGTGTTATATTTTAGTTTCAATATACTTTAATAATGTATATATAGTTTGATTTCCTTTTTTAAAAATCCCTGATTTTTGCTCTCATGTAGGTAGACATCAACCTAACCATAAAAGCTGGTCAGAAAATGAGGATTTTTTTCTGCAGAAAATACTGATGAAAAATTAAAAACAAAACATTTTCATTGACATTCTTGGAAATGTCCTGATTTTTCAGATGAAAACATTTTAGTTTTTGTTATTTTGATGAAAAGTCACAATTCTGCATGGAAAGCAGGCACTTTTGATAAAAAAAAAAATTAATTTAGCTGAAAACCCAATTTTATGCCAAGAAACAATTTGGCAGAAAATTTTCAACCAGCCCTACTAATCATGTTGCATGGAATTCAGGGACATATTATATACCATGCATGAGCTTATCGCCGCTGGCCCTTACTGCATAGGTGTAAATATGGCCATTTTGGGTTGGCTATCAAGGGCCAATGAACATTGTGCACAAAGTCTGGTAAAGAAAAGAAAAGAAACATTATTTATTTGGAATACTAATAATATTAACACATAGCTCTAATATAGCACTTTGTATCCATAAATGTTGTTGTTAGGTGTTGGCTGTGTGTGTGTTCTTTCAGTGTGCTGCTCCCACTCTGCGCAGATAGTGGACACAGCAGACTTTGATTTTATTGCCCAATAAATCCCACACAGACCCCGACTCAGTAGCGAAGGCACCCGGCCTGGTTTATTGTTGATGAAGCACAGTGCTAGCTCCCTGTAGACTCTACAGTTACGCTAGGACATGTATGCCTGTGACAGTGGACCAGCTCAGTGAATGAAGGGACTTTCCATTCCCCACTCGGCAAGACAATGACACTCCCTTTGAAACCCTCTTTTATACACTGACACAGACAAGTTACAAACAAGTTACTTATTACCCCTCTGACATGGTTAGATACCTCTGACGTGGTTTGTTATCACCCTTTACCTTGTACATGTTGGTTCGATCAAAACATCTCTATCTATCACCCTGTCGTCCTGACCTTATCTTTTGAAGGGGTCAACATGTTCTCACTATCTTGAGGAGTGTGTTTGTTCCCTACCAGGTATTGGCGTGTTCTGGTACCACCCTTCTGGAAAGCCCTTGGGTGAGTGTTCTGTGCCTAGTACCTCTTTGGAATGTGTATATGTTTTTGCTATACCAGCTCTGTTCTTGCCAGTTTCTGTGAACTTGCAGGCAGGTTCACAGCCTGACTCCTGCTAACTTTGCTTTATAACAGCAGGGCCCAACCACTGCTTTAGCTCAGGCCTTGTATTTAGGCCTGTTATACTAGGCCTCATGTCTCAGGCTCTCACTTTCTACTACAAATGTAAGCACCTGCAGGACTAGAACCAAAGAGGTTCTAGACTATTGATACTTTCATATCACCACCAGGAGCTCAGACCAGGTTTCTGCTGAGGGGACCCTGTGATGCTAGATATTGCAGAAAGTAGAGGCTAGTGGCAGACCATTGCAGCCCACTGATAGTCCCATACTAGTAAATAAACCAGTAAGACATTACAGGGAGCTGTTGGAGCAATGATGCAGACCGCCTGCTTGCTTCTGCTCCAGACCACGCCCTATTGTGAACCTTAAATTCTGGCTCCTGACCCTGGTTCATCCCCAACTCTGCTACTTGCCTACTGTCCGTAACCTGGTGCTTGACCCCAACTCTGTACACATCTCCTGACTGCAACTTGGTAACTGACTGGCCGCCCATGGCCCTGCCCAGATGGTGCTTCACAAAGGAGGACTGTAGCATTATGCCCATTTTACAGATGAGGAAATGGAGGCACAGAGATGAAGAGATCTGCCCAAGATCACCCATCAGTCCAGAGGCAGAACTGGAAATAGAATGCAAGTATCCTGGGTCCCAGTCCAGTGCTCTTTTGAACAGGAACTAATCCCATTCTCTAAGCACTCTTACAACAATTAAAATTACTATCTCAGCCATATCATAGTAGTAAATAAACTGCTCATCTCATCATAAATATCTGACCCCTGCAATGCTCCAGGTAACTAATAAAGGTCCACATGCCCTAAATTAGACTATTGTAATAAGTGCTCTTCTTCCCATATGTTTGGGTGAAAAGGTGGCCTTGTTGTGTGATTGGAACATTAACAAATCTGGTATTGAGTTAATGCCAGAGGCAAGAGTCCGTCTTAGAGAATGCTCTATTGGAGTTAGTCCACGTCACATTTTGCACCAGCCATGTTTTCTGTGTGCCCTCAAATAGTAGGGCATATTGTGATTGCCACTTCAAGACTGGACTAAGGTATGGATATTAGGGAGGATCAGTGGATCAGTTTAAAAAAAAAAAAAAAAAAGACTCACAAAACACTGAATATTCACCAGAGACTTGTTTTTACATAAGAAAAGCACAGCCAGCTTTTTTTTACTCAGAATAACCTTTATTTTATGTTAAGAGAACAGCGAAAGAACAAATAAAAGTCAGGTCTCCATGATAGACCACAATATACATCAATCAGTCCTTTCAAATACCACTGGCTGCAGCTTCCCACTTGAAATCTTAGTCTGTTCATGGGGCTTTTATTGAGTCACTTGAGAAGTCTAACCTCAGTGCAGTTCTGGGTGTAAACAGAAAACTTTCGGTAATCAGAGACAATGGCAGGGAGAGAGATAGATCAGTTATTGGGGAGAGGGATCAAATGACCATTTACCAGTTTAGGCTGTATGGAAGGGCAGGTGAATATAGTGAAAAATGAAGCAATCAGAGAAAAATGAAGCAGAAGACTAGACAATGAAAATATTAAGTAGTGAGGCCATGTGATCAGGCTGATGGCTCACATGATACAAGCCATGGAGTGTATCAAATGGTCTAGCATTGCAAGGAAAACTGAAGCTAAGAATCAGAGAAGGGACTTACTGGCAGGTACAAGTGGGCAAGAGATAAGATCACTTTAAAAGAATGGCAACAAATAAAAAGGAGTGGTGTATCTTGCCATAGATATATTGCTGGACATCACTTGAAGAGCACAGTAATGCATCACATACAATGATTAAGAATAAATCAACTGGCAGAACCCGGGGAACAAAAGCAATGTGATAGAACTGCAAAGGTAAAATGAACTGCACAGTCCTCTTCATGTGTTAAAAGGCAGTGCAGGAATCCCTTTCCTTCCCTCTTTCACCTCCAGCTGCTAACTCCCGCCCTGTGAGGCTCCCACTGGTCTCACTCTTTCCATCTTCTTCCTATTTCCACAAAAAAAAAAAAAAAAAAAAAAAGCAGCTTGCTTTATTGCTACTATCCCAACCTCTGTGCTTTGGCGAGCAAGGGATCGCCATGCACAATGGGGGCTCCATATGGAGCTGCACTGTCTGCACATTCCCGAGAGCAGCTCCTGAAGTTGCACAGAGGAGATGGAATATTGGATATCATTTTGGTCAAGACTGAATCTATAATTGAGAAGATGAGAGTTCATTACACATATTGGCCTTGGAGTGCTTGTCTTGGCAGGAGGCTTGGCTGAGTGTTAAAATCATTACCGAGTGGCCTAAATCTAAACAAACACCACCTTTTCCATTTATTACTAGGATGAAACGACTTGCCTTGTATAACCGTAATACCTATAGTTGTCAGTTTCTCATTTCCCAGTGGTGCTTAAAATTCTCTCTCTTTCTCTCCAGTCCAGGTTTCCGTTATGTTATTCTACTGACAAGAATTGTACTGTGGCTTATGGGTTATCTATCATACAATTAGAATTTCACTTTGCACAATACAGGGGTCTATTATATGGCATTAGGTCTTTTATTTCCCCAGTGTAATATGGTAAAGTAAAATCAAGATAAAAAAGAAAAGGGGCATTTTTCTAATGTTATGGTAGATGAAAACTCAAATTTATCAGGGGAGGCATTTTTCATCATCATGAATGGATATCTGGAGGGAACCAGACAATATATGTGGAACTGTGTTTTGTCACCAGAATTAAACAAAACTGAAGCCTGAAGTGGAGAAATCACTTCAGTTATTTTAGGGTTTTGTTTCCATTTTTCAAATGATTCTCTCTGAATCACTCCAAACAAAATAGACATTTTAAGAACTGTGACCCATTTTGCAACTCATTCATACAGAGAACAATCATTAGCATGCAGAAACCCATAGCACTCTGCGTAAAAGAACTTTTTTTATTATAAAGAAGATAAAAATGATGTACTGTATATTATATTCCATCAGTGGAGATCATAATACTTTAATATATCTCTGCCCCTACATGCCTATCAATAGAGTGTTGCAGAAATAGGGCTATAGATCGGGGGATCCCTCCCCCCCATACCCACACACACAGAGTTTTCTTTTAGTTTGGTTTTTTTAGTGCTCTGTAAAGCAAATCACTCAAAAGAGTGACTGGAAACAAATTAAAATGAGTAGTGTTTAAGTAATTAACACCTGCCAAACTAAGAACAGAGGCCTTATTGCTGATATTAAATCATATCCTTTAACGTTCGAAACAGATGACAGTAAGTAATTCCAAAACAGTCAAGACAGGAAACCAATTTTTAGTTCTTGGAAAGTTGAATTAGTTTCAATAAACTTGATAAAAAGCCTATTTTGATTCTGTTAATTCTACTATGGAAAGCTGGTTTTACATTAAATGTTTTTTTTTCTAATTTAATATACAGTAACTGAACATTTTTTAATCATGATTTAAAGTATATTCATTATTCAGTAAACTAATGATGTATGTTCCACCTGGATGCTGCAGAGCCACGTAAGTAAAAACTGCAGGTAGTATCTTGTTACCAAAAACAAATATTAGTCTTGCCAAATTTCCAGTCAATAAATATGACTCACAATAGCAATGCTGGGTAGGTAAATAAGGATGTCCCCTAACAGAAAAGAAAGAAAGAAACAAACATTCTTGTTTAATGGTTCAGTTTTGAAATCCGCACTCAGTCAAAACCCCCATTGTAGTCAATGGGAATTTTGCCTGAGTGAAGATTGTGGGATCAGGCCCTCAATCTGAAGCAAAGCCCAGAATTTTCACCCAGACGGAGTAAGTTAGAAAATATGTGTGTGTTAAAATACCGCTGATGTTGAAAAACATACCAATAAAAGCAAAGCTGTTCTAGCTGTCACCATACCCTTAATTCACCTTTCTACGTCTGGCTATTTCATCGGATTACTACTGTATGGTTAGATCATACAGTGGCTTTATCTGGAGACTCCCCTGTTGAGAACAATATGACTGTCTATCTTTTATGTTACCTCATGATATCTAACATCCCTTTGATGTCAGAAGCATTACCCCTATTTCACACATGGGGAACAGAGGTACAGGTGAGATTAAGTGACTTGCCATAGGTCACACAAAAAGTCTGTGGATGAGCTGGGAATTGAATCCAGCTCTAGGACCTTTACCAACGAGAACATCCTTCCTCCATATGCTTTAATACCAAAGTACAACAGAGGGGGCTAAGACTGATGTGGTAGTCTTAAATCAGAACTGTGGGTTTGTGTTTCACCCTCCAACACTGATGGCCGCATTTGGCCCAGTTACACAAGTATAACTTGGAAGGACTGTAACTCTACTAACTTCAACGAGTTGAGGCTCTATCCAGCTCCATCTGGTCAGTCAAAAGGCCCTATTGACTTAAGTATGAGCAGGGCTGGGCATTTGCTTTATATTTATGTTGGTGTCACTGACAACAGAATTTCTTCCACTGAGTGTAAGTTTTCACTTTTTTGTTTCTTGTCTGCCTGTTCTTTCCCCTTTTTCATGCGCGCACACACATACACTTTTGGAGGGGAAGGAGTAGAGGAGATCCTGAAAAAAATTCATTTTGGTTTGAATCTGATTGAATTTTAAAAATTTAAATTTTCCATCAAATTTTCAAAACAAAATTAAAATTGGTTTATTTCCTTTGAATTTCCTTACCATTTTTCACAGAAAGTAATTGCATTCTTAAACCAGCTCAACATCTAATAAAAAACCATGTTATTTCTATTGCACAGATACATGCATGTCATTGTACCAGGTTATAAAAGAAACTACCATGCACTTAATAGTGGAAAGTTTTCAAAAGTAAATATTTCAATTATTTTATCTTTTTCTATAATTACAAAGGTCCCTGGTCCATGTTCAAAACTATTGGTGAAAGTTAACTTTTTAAACCAAGCTATCTTTAGGTTCTAACAGATTAAAACTTTAAAAAAAAAAAAAAAAAAAAAAAAAAGCTTCCATTTGCAGGCTAGCAAAACATCCTGAGGCTAAAAGCAACAACTTGAGATAAAAAGAAATTTGCATTTACTTAGAACTTTATAAGATTTTTTCCATGTTCACACACCAGTAGAAAGAAAGCTGAGGTAGACATTCTGCCTCAGGGAGGCACAATGCTTTCAAGAGCAGAATAGAAATACAGCCACTGCATAGTTTATCCAGAGGAAGCAGCATACATTCCCCCATTCCCTGCCAGAGGACAGCACTGATGACCTCTGCAGAACTAAAACGGGGCACGGCCTCATCTCCCCATTCCTTTACTAAAGATATTTGTGTTGAGTACTATACCAGATAGAAGTCAGGCTGAAATAGTACAATACATGCAAAAGCCATTCACAATCTAATTACCTGTGCGACACTGACACCAACATGTCACTAGTGTCATTTTACCAAATCAGATTTTCAAAAGGTATTAACAGGATACATGCATTAAGAACCATATTCATAGATAATAAATGGAGGAGTTGAGTGTCACCCACCTACTGGGAGAAAAGTGGAACTCAGCATCATTATTTAACAATCATTTTATTGAAAAGAGAAGAAGAGTTTTCTTCATAATGTGACATTACACTATTCAATAACAGAAATGGGACATAGTTCTTACTAAAACTATGTTTCCCAACATTATTTGTTTGGAGTCCTTCATTTGTAACAGGCTGCATTTTGTCTTGTACTGACCAATCACATCTACCTCATGCCCTAGTGCAATTACTGCATATGTCCTGTTTTGTTTAACCATTCGGTCACCTTGTTTGAATTAAGAACTTCAAAACCAAACCAAAAATTATAATCATAAGCAGAACAAATCACAGATGCAAGACAAAACAATCCAAACCCTCCCCTCCACCGACCATTACTCCTGAAAACTAGAAGATCAATCTGCTATCATCAACTTCCATTCCACTAAACTCATTCATTTTTTCTCCATTATTGCCATTTACCAACTAATTGCACAAATAGCACGAACTAGAGTTTCAGGTGTGTCATTCTGTGCCTGAAGATAGGCCAAACAGCAGCTCTGCCATAGGTGGCATAAAACCACATTGTCAACAACCACCAGAGTCTAAAAAAAAATATGTTGCAACTGTCTGCCTTCCTTATTGAGGCGGATGCTCAGTCCTCTGGTGTCTGCAAAAATCCACAAGCCAATTGACCATAAGTCTGGCCCCACAACAGCAGGATTCCCAAATGCCAGCATTAAAGAAGCCAAATAACAAAAGGTGCTTCATTATATCCTCTGATCTAGAGCATGCTTCCCCAAGGGATGGCCTTTATCTACTATATGCTTCCCCAGTGGGAAACACCCTCTACTGTAAATCCCAGTAGTTAAAGGCAACTCTACTGTTTTAAATTTTGACAGTCAGCCCTGAGATTGGCACTCATGGTCACAAGCCACTGCAGACAGGGTGACGTCGACTAGATCCAAAACCTGTCCCTCCAAAAACTGAAAGATATCTGCTTCTGGGAAACACTCAGGATGGAGTGCACATTCCAACTTGCAGTTTTCAGTACTACAAAGTACTAAACAAAGACTCAAGACTGAGTTGTCACAGGGTACTTGTAATCCCTGTGTAATTGACTGCCTTGTCACTGCTATTAAACTCTCTGACTTACCCCTCCCTCACACTCTTTCCTTTTCCTTAGCCACTTTTTCCATGTTGACTAGCTCATTACTCTCAACTGGCAGGCTCATGAGTTCCCAGATTCTGATTCCAACTCTTACAGTTCATTCTGAATTTGCTCACGCCCTATAACCCTTGGGTCCCTTTTCCCCAACGAGTGTGCTTGTAACGCACCTGCCGTCTCTGCTGTCCCTTGTCCACAGCAGTGACTAAACCTGTTATCTGCTTGCACTGTGAGAATACTGTGTGGTTCGGGCAATTGTAGGCTGCCCTCAGTATAAACCAGCAGTCCTTTTGGATCTTCTCCCTGTCTGATTTCAAGAAAGTCTTCTGTTCCTAAAGCTGAGCACATTAGTCCTGCTTTAAGCAGGGGGTTGGACTAGATGACCTCCTGAGGTCCCTTCCAACTCTAATATTCTATGATTCTATGATTCTAAAACCTACTCCTCGTCTATAGGATGTGCTATACCCATGGCCTGCCAGTTCCACCCTGATGACTGGGGTTCCTGCATAACCTATTGCACCTGGGAATGTTTCTTCTCCTGTTTCTCATTTCCCTCCTCTCTATCTCCAATATTCTCCCTCACGTTACTGGTGTTCCCATCTGTCCTGACTTTCAGTGGTTCCCTCACCCTGACCCCTTCCCAAACCTATATCAGCAAAGAACAGTAGAGTTCCTCCAAAAGTAGTGGGGCCCTGCCATTCAAAATGGGGCTTTCGTCAATCCTGGCAGGGCTGCTCGGGATCCTCTGATCCCTGGTTTAGAGAAGAAGGAAGGGTCCTTGGGAGGTTGGGGATTATGTGTTTCCCTATTGTGCAACACTGCTGAACACGGCCTATTAACACCCACTTTTCCCATACAAGTTGCATCTAATGAAGTCCCTGCAGTCCTCGGTCTCATGCATTAAAACACAGAACGTGCTCTCTCACACCACAGCTCACACTAAAGTGCTCTGTAGAGTCACAGGTAAAAGAAGTGCATGGATGGCTGGGATATCCACAGTAATCCCACTCAGAACCTAAATAAAATGTACTGGGGAGAGGTTGCACTAATTAATTGTTTTCTTGGAAAAGTTCAATGGTTCCTTTAAATTAATCATTCCAAGCCCTAACTCAATCATAAACATTAACTGGAGGTGGAAATGCTTTGGTGTAACATGAAACCCAACACAGAACAACCAGTTCATCTATATTTTAATTTCAGGAGAAAATAGTCACAGGCTTAATAGCAGTGTGGAATAAAGAAATTGCTACTGTATCATCCTGCTACTTAGTCCCCCTTCCTAATTCCAGACCACTCACAGAAAAATTCCACTCCATCATTAAAGAAAAAGCCAACATTGAATTATCTGCTGCATGGCAGGTGTATCACAGCTTGCAGTTGTGCGGGTTAGAATCCTAAATATTTTAACAAAAGAGATCCAACAACAAAATCCCTAGTGGGACACTTGACCACAACTCCCACATAGTACAGTCAAACCATGTATCTCTGCTGAGTCATCCTAGGATAATGCTTCCATTGCAAGGAGTCTCGCCCAGAAGCCCAATCCTGACCAGCTGTGACTGCTGCGTAGGATTTCTTCCTAGGCAGCCCCTCAGGAGACTCACGATATAGACACCCCAGGCCCTTTTTTACTGTCACTGTTCCTCACAACAGGTCTTTGTGCTCCCTTATCAGCACTGGGGCTTCACTTAATGTGGCTGGCAACCTCAGGGTCAAAAAACAAAAGACGTAACTTCAGATTCTAAAGAAAGCCTCTTCTTGGCCACTTTTCCCTCTGCTTGACTCAGACCCTTAATAACCCCCCGGGTGGAGTCCCTTAAAGTAAATGGAGGCCCTGCAACAGGAGACCCCAGTACTACCTCCCTCTTCACTTACAGGGAATTATCTGCTGCGTGGCAGGTGTAAACTGCTCTTCACCTCTACATTTCTGATACAGCCTGACTGTGGTACTCTCCACTGTTTTCCTGCCCCTTCTAGAGTTTGAAATGAGGGCATTCCCTGCAAACCATTTCCCAAAGTAAGGAGACCTAGTTCCATGCCGTCCATCTGAGGGGCTCCCTCTAGTTGCTGTTCCCTAACATCAGGAAGCTGCAAAGTAAACTTATTTTCCTTTTGAACACATACTTCTACTGCCTGTCCCTTCACCCCAAATCTTTCCTCACTCCCCAGTACAATTCCCAAATCTGCTTCCCCACAAATACCTTCAGCCAGGGACAATGCTCATGGTGTCAGAATCCACAGTCTGTGCACAGTAACTTCCGCAGCAGTCTCCAAACAAACAGATTCTGCCCTATCACATGCAAAGAACTCCCTAGAGGAAGAAAGCCTCCTTCAACCCCACCAGCTGAGGGTGCAGCCATCTTGGCAGGAAGAGGAAGTAAGAACTCTCACTCTCTTTCTCAGTTTTTCTGTCCATTCTCTTTTCTTCTCTCCCTTGTTTTCTCCTTTCTATGTACTGGTTCTGGTTTTATTTTCTATTTCTTATTCCTGTTTTTCTCCCCAGTACCTTTCTTACAGTTCTTTTCTCAGGCCATACAGCGGTGTAGATATGTCACCATAGATATGCCATTGTAACCCCAGTGTAGATGCTGACTACAGCAATGGAAGGGATTTGACCGTGGCTGTAGGAACTCCACTTCTCCAAGTGATGGTAGTTAAGTCAACAGAAGCATTCTTCCATTGACCTAGCAGCATCTACACTGTGGGTTAAGTTGGCATGGCTACAGAACTCATGGGTGTGGATTTTTCACACCCATGATCACAGTAGCTATGCCAAACTAAGTTTTATGTGTAGATCAGGTTGGCAGGATAGTCTGTCCTTAAGGGTAATGATGCTTAATGGTCATCCTATTCTATCACATGGTATGGCCCTTTAAAACTTTGAAAGGTCCAGTTATACACACAAGGACCAGGAGATATTGGGAGAGAGATAGTGGTCCCCGGAGCAAGAAGTGTTTTGGAGGAAATCTCAGTATTGTTTCTTTAAGGGCTTGGGGCCAGTAGCTTTTCAGAGAGAGCAAGCAGAGCTCCTCTCTTGCCCACCCATTTGGGGTTGAGGTGGGACAAGTAGGCCAGCACTAATATTGCCTCCTCCCTCAATAGCAGGGCAGACATCAGGAGACATCAGCAAAGGAAGGCCGGCTTGCTACGCACCCTAAGGGGGCCTTCTGAGGGAGAAACTGGCAAAGGCCCTATAATTGGTTAACCCAGAACTCAGCTCCAGAAAGGAGAGCTGAGGGTTCCTGCTTAAGAAAGACCAGAGAATCTGATTAGCAGAACCTAGCTCCAGAAAGGAAATCTAGGAAAACTACTGTTTAAAGAGAGAATAAGGGACATACAGCCCAGTTCCCAAGAGGAGAGCTGGGGACTTCTGCTTAAGGAGGTCCTGAAAAGGAGTAATCCGGAGAAGGAACTGGGAAGGTTCCAGAAACCAAGATTGTTTACAGGCTCAGGAAAGAAGCATCTCCTGAAGGAAGGAACCAGAGATTGTTAATTGGACTAGGACTGGGACAACAAATGTCCCTGAGTGTATTTTAGTAAACTCATACTTTTTCTTATGACTGTTAATAAATGAGAACCAGGAAAAGGGGCAATGGAGGTGTTATTTGATAAAATGGTCTGTTTATAACCAGGGGAAGATAAGTGAGACAGGGCTCACTTGAAACACCATACCTGACCGAAAGAGGGCACCTCAGGGTGACCTCCATGTCATCACGGTAGGCCTCACTCTATTTTCCCAATTTTCTCCTTCTCTTTCTCTCCTCCCCTCCACCAACTCTTGTCCCAGCTCCCTTAAGTTTTGTCTACACACAAAGATACACCAATTTAACTAAAAATGTGTTTTTAAACCGACTTTTTAAACTGGTTGAGATCTGTGTGTAGACATCCTTATTTCAGTTTAAACATTACTTATTTTGGTTAAAGTTAATCCAGTAAGAAACATGCACTCACAGAACATATCTCCCAAGTATCTGCTTAAATTTAACTGAAATAAACTACTTTTAATCCAGAATAAAAGTGTTTACACACAAACTGTCGTTGGTTTAACTACATCAGTCTAAAAACATAGTTTTAGCTAAACACATACAGCAAGTGTATATATGCAAGGCCTCACTCCCCCTTCCCTTGTGTGTGAACAAGATTATTTCCTAATTGTTATTCATTTTTCATTGTTTATTATTTGTGTTATCTTAGCTCCAGTCATGGACCAGGACCCCATTGTGTTAAGCACTATACAGATAGAACAAAAAAGACAGTCCCTGCACCTCAGAGCTTACGATTTAAGTATACAATGAGACAACAGATGGATACAGACAGACTGTTGGGGAGTACAAGGAAACGATATCATATTGGTCAACACGATAAAGTGTAGTCTCAGCTCATGGACTTTAAGGCTAGAAGGGACCATCATGATGATTTTGTCTGACCTCCTGGACATCACAGTTACTACACTGAGTTACTGGAGTCCTCAAATCTTGATGTGAAGGCTTCAGGTTACAGAGAATCCACCATTTACCCTAGTACAAACTAGCAAGTGACCTGTGCTGCACATTGCAGAGGAAGGTGAAACCTCTGCCGGGTCTCTGCCAATCAGACCTGGAGGAAAATTCCTTCCAGACCTCAAATATGGCAATCAGTTAGACCCTGAGCATGTGAGTGAGACCCACCAGGACAGACACCTGGGAAAAATGTATATGTCATAACTCCCCTTTAGTTATCCTCTTTAGTGTCCAACATGATTGGAAACATCCAATCAGGAAACAGAAACAGTACCATGTGATGTATGTAGCCAATCACACACAACAAATAGATACCTAATAGTCTAAAGTTACAGTCTGCAAATAGCCCATGGGCTGAAAATTGATCACCCCATCTATTTTTTGCCTACTTACAAATAATGAATACAGTTGTAGAAATAAGGCTCAATTTGCAAATTATTTGTGAACAGAAAAAGCTAAAGTTTTCAGTTAATGTGACCACCATTATTAGTTGTCCTGCCTCAAGTAACTGCTTCATCCCTCTTGCTGCACTGCATCATCATAACCTATAGCATTACATAACACCACCTTCACACGTACACCTAGGGGAAAAAAAAACCACACCCAAAATGCTCTCTGCTTTGCCATATCATTTTATAGAGCAGGAAAAGTTGGAGCAGGTGAAAACATGCTCCTCTGCCCCACATTGTAAAGTCTGGTCTATACAACGTGGTTAGATCTATGCAAGACTGCTGCTTGCCTTCTACCCTAGCGACCCTGAGGGAGACTGTTCCTGCAGGTACCTGGGGACAGGGTGGGAGGAAATGGCCCAGGGGCAGCCAACTAGCAACTGGCTAAGTCAGGGGCTAAACCCTGTCAGTGTGTTGTGGCTGGAGCCCCGCTGACTCAGTGGCAAATAGGACCCTGGGCTGGGACGCAGTGGAGTCGGGTGGGCCTGCGTCCCCCTCTCCCCTACCCTAACCACCCTGGGAGGGAGTGCTACCTTCTGTGTATGGGAGACAGAAGATCCCGAGCTCTACTGGCCCTGCCTGCCTGCAAGGCCGGGGGACCCAGACTAATTTACTAGCCCCACCTGTGGGAAGGCTGAGGGATATAGACTGCTTACCTGCCCTGCCTGAGGGCTGGGGGCACCAGACCGCTTGCTAGTCTGCCCCTCTGGGGGCCGGGGCTAAAGACGTGTAAATGAGCACTGTTTATTCCCCTAAACAAAGGCGCTGTGCCCTTCCTCAGAGGCTGGGCCCAAGGAAGGGTCACGATGCCCCGGCTGGACCATGCCACTGGCCTACAGCCAGGTAGAGCACACTACAGCAACACACACTACTTTGGCTCACTATTAAAATGGTCTTTCAAAGTCTCCCTGAGCCATGCTCTTCTTATAGCCTTTGTATCTGGCTGTTCAAATGCAACAGACAACTGTTCCACCTCTGCCCTCCACCCCAGTGGAAATTTTCCCCTTTGCTTCACAGATATTATGCAGGACATAGCAGGCAGATATAACTGTAGGAATATTTTTTTCCACTGAGATCCAATCTTGTAAGTACACAACACCAGTGACCCTTCAGATAACCAAAGAACATTTAGCTATCATTCTGCACCTACTGAGCCTATATTTGAAGGGCACCTTGGTGCTGTTGAGGTGGCTGGTCTACAGCTTCATGAGGTATAGAAGCAAGGAGTAGACTAGATCACTACTAGCAATTTCAATATTCCCAATGGTAATATGCTGGTTGGGAAAGAGTCCCTGCTTGCAGCTTTCTGAACAGTCCTGTGTTCTGAAAGATGCGTGTGTCATGCACCTTCCCTGACCAGCCCACATTGATGTTGGTAAATCATCTCTGGTTATCCACCATTGTTTTATTACCATAGAAAAGTAGCCCTTTCTGTTGATGTACTCTGTGGCAAGGTGGTCTTGTGCTAAAATAGATGGCACACATATCCCTATCTCCCCACTTCAGATCAGGAAGCCCATTGCTGTAAAGCCATCCACTATGTCTTGCACATTGCCCAGAGTCACAATCCTGCATAGCAGGAGGTCTTTAATGGCCCTCAACACTTGCATCACAGCAGCCTCGGTGGATTTCCCTACTCCAAATTGATTCCTGACTGATTGGTAGGAATCTGGCATTGCAAGTTTCCACAGTGCAGTCACCACTCGCTTCTCAGCTATCTGTAATGCTCTCATTTTGGTGTCCCTACACTGAAGGCTGGGGTGAGTTTGGCACACAGATCCAGGAATGTGGCCTTGTGTTTTTGAAAGCTCTGCAGCCACTGCTCATCAGCCCAAACCTGCATGACATTGTGATCCCACCAGTCAGTGCTTGTTTCTTGGATTCACAATCAGTGCTCCACCATCTGCATCTGCTCTGTGAACATCGCCAACAACCTTGCATTGCTTCTTTCTATGTCCCACAGCAATCTAGCCTCCATGGAATCATCATGTTCCCTGCAGCTCCTCTGGCAGCTCTGCAAATATTGCAGGATCAGACACCCTGTGCTCACAACGCTCATCACAATACTGCAGAGCTGTGCAGGATGCATGTTTCTGTCACAGAAGACAGGCAGCAAAGAGGGATGCCCAGTTTGCAGGGATTTTGAAAAAGAGGTGTGAAATATCATGTGATGCAAATGAGATTATGGGATGAAGGACACTGCATCATTCAAAGTTGAACCTGTGTTCCCAGTCACCCCTGAGCGACTCGTTTCTGCTGCATGAGGCATTGCAAAAACTTCCCAAAACACCCTACACTGGATGGTGATGAGTTGCACCATAGGATGGTTGCCTACAGGGTACTGCACTCTGCGTCGATACATGTGCTCCTGGTGAGGGCACGCACTGTCAACACAAGGAGAACAGTGTGGACACACACAAGCAATGTAATAACTGCGGCAGCTGTATGCTGATGTAACTTAGGTTGACATCATTTTATAGTATAGACACGGCCTAAGTCTTTCCTACCTATAAATCCCTTTTTAACTCTGGCTGCAAAAGGAGAGCTACTAAAAAGCTCCTGGCATTGGAGAACTGTGCTACAGCCCTTCACGTTGAACCCTTGGGGTCAAAATCAGTCAACACTAGTCCTATCAAGAAAACAATGTTTAATGTTGTACCTTATTTAACAGACTTAGATTTGTTCTTGGAGTACACACAAGATATTGTATTTTAGTTCTATATGGAAAAGTAGGCTTTGGCATCATTAACTAATCTGATTCATAATGAAAATTAATTATTATGGTCATTAGACTAAATGGCTTTTGTCATCTGTAAAGACATAATTGATATAGAAAATTTGTTTAATTTCTGATTCCTTCACAATCAGCACAGGCTCAATGTACATATGACACATGTATTTTTCTTTTGTTCTCCCAAACAATGAATACCTGAAAACCAAAAAGGGACTAGAATGTAGGGTGATTCTGTCCATCAATGGAAGAAGATTATACAGAATAAAGATAAGATTCTAAATTCTTACTGATTAGTATCCTGGTAACTAGTGGTAGGGGAACAAATATTAAAGCTAATAATGAAATAAATAATAATTAATAACTTGCTGTTATACTCCCTTCAAGCACTTTGATTCCAAATGGAAAATGTCAGATACTGCTCTAAATAGCAATTTTTTTTCTTTCCAATTTCCAACAGGCTTTTAGAAGCATGACATTAACAATTTTAATTTAGATGAGGGCCTGCTGCTGCTGGTACCAAAAATATAATCTGGGAATTTTCCACACCAGGTCTGACAACAGACAAAAGCTCAAATTAATCATTTAAAAACCTGTGATCAATCAGTATTTCTATAAAAATTCACATGGGCATATAATGCCTTTGTTCAGCAAAGTAGGTCATAGAAATTCCCCTTCCATACTTCCAATATTGGGAGTAGCAGATGGAAAAAAGAAAACCATCAGGAATAAAATGAAAGGATTTTGAATTATTGTCCAATTACTCAGGTATCCATTAAATGAGAAGGTTCAAATCCAAATCGCTTTAGGACTGGTTTACACACAAACTTGCACTGGTCTAGCTAAAGTGTGTTTTTTAAAACCAATTTAGGGAAACCAGCACCAATCTGAATGTAGACACGTCTAAATCAAGTGTGCTTGATTCAGTTTACTCTGGTAAGAAAAATCGACTGAGCTAAACTGCAATAAGACAGTCTTGAACTGATTTAAACATGTCTACAAAGAGTTTTGCACTGGTATAACTATTGGTCGGTTTAAACTATTTTAGTTAGACTGGTCAATTTTTGTGTACAGGAAGCCCTTAGACTTGAGGCAGAGGCCATTGTAATGGCTGTTGGGTGAGATGTGGAGGACATTGCTTCTTCCCTTCCCCAATCTGATTTTTTTTAATCTGCTGAATGCTGTCATCTAATCTAGAAGATTCATAAACATCAATGTATTGGCCCTGGAAATCTGGAAAGAGAAAGTATTAAAACAGGGGATCTAATTTCCTTAATGAGGAAATCAAGAGCATCTGAGACCATACCAATATGCTAGCATGTTCTGGTTTCTATATTCAGCTTCAGAGAGGTCATTTGATATAAATTCAGTACTGTCTGTAAGAAGAAATGCAGTAGTTCTTTATAGATTTTGTACAGAACTGAACAATCAGCTTTTAAGGAATTCATTGACTCCACTGGGTAATTGGTAAGCAGCTTAGCACCTGTAATTAATCAGATAGCCAAAAAACAGGACAACCCATTTGAGAGGTTTATTTTTGTGTAATTGGGTGATATAAAATATTTTCTACATTGCTTATAACAGCAATAATATTTTGAACATAAATAGCACCCTTACAGGATTACAAAATACACTACAAGAAGGTGGGGTAATGAGATACAAATATACACAGAGGGGAAGTAACTAGCCCAGATCACACCTTGTAGCATGTCAGTGGAAGAGTTGGAAATAGAACCCAGTGTCCTGACTTCCAGTCTCATATCTTTTCTCCATAATAATACCTGTAAATAGTATTGAGTGAATTATGGCATAAGGTATTTAGATATTAACAATCAACATTTTCTGTCGAAAATGTTTTGCAATGGACAATTGGGTTTTGGATTAAACAATTTTTCACAAAAAGTGGCTGTCTTGCACAAAAAGTGTCATGCTTTTGGCTGAAAAAGTTAGTTTTCAAATTTTCAGTGAAAAGTAGAGATTTTCCACACACCCCAAAAAATTTTTTTTAGCCCAGTTCTAGTCTACAGCCAGTAATTCCATACAGCATGTTAGTGCAATCAGAAAAACAGACTAACACGATGAAAACAGCAGTTCAGAACCTTTTGTGATGTTACAGAAAGAATGGGTTTTGGGACTACTTCATTAATAAAGGTGTCAATATGTTTCCTTAGCAGTTGGATCGTCACTTACTTACATTGTAGACTAGAGCATGAAATATTGCTTTCTATGCGACTGGCAATACTGAAGAGATTGATAAGAGACCAAGAAAAACCGTCATGTGGTCTGAAAGAGTGGAATGGAGGTGAGTGACAGGACAAGTTGATGTTGCATAATTGTGGTTTGCAATATATTCAAGATTGTTTTTGGGGAGAGCCATACTGAAAAAACATTAATTTATATCATTCTTGCCCTCCAAGATTGCAGTCTTCTCATATGCATTCCTTCTGAGAACCCATCATGAATTCCATTCCATATACAGCTTTTATAGAGTTATACACATGGAGGGGAAAGATTTTATGCCTCCAATAAAGCATATGAATGTATAGATACATAAACGTGAAGTAGCAGAACAATTTCCAAGCTGCACAAACCAAGAATAAAAAGGTAAAGGAGAAAGAGAAAATATTCCAATATCTTTTATGAATAGGTGCCTTGCACTGCAGTTACATACAGCTAAGAATATCAGAGTAAACGAAGAACTGGTCCTTTCTCAGTATTTCACTTACACAAGCGCATCTACTACTTTTCCTGCTGACAAGATTTTTAGATGAAGTTCTGCATTACAGATAATAGAAATACAAAGGCAAATCTACTATGCAAATACATGTATGCTTGGGGAGATATAGATCAACATGAAATGAGCAGAAAACAGTAAGGGCAAAATGTTATCATCAGATCTGAAGGGTGAAGCTAATGCAAGCATTAGAAAAAGCGATGTATTTCTATTACGGGGATGGTGCTAGTGGGGGCCTTGTGGGGGTTATAGCCACTCCAAAATTTGCCTTAGCTTCCCCGCCCCCCACCATAGTCACCCCTCCCAGAGCAAAAATCCAATTTTTCTCAGACGTAAGAGTGGCATGGGATGGCATTGCCACCCTTACTTCTCCGCTGTTGCTGGCTGCAGCGCTGCCTTCAGAGTTGGGTGGCCAGAGAACGGCGCATGCTGGCCAGGCACCCAACTCTGAAGGCAGCAACACTGCCAGCAGCAGTGCAGAAATAAGGATGGCATGATATGGCAATGCCACCCTTACCGCACCACTGCTGCTGGCAGAGGCTGCAGGGGCTGGTAAGTACAACCTACTTGAACCCCACACACTGTGGCTGGGGAGTACCTGAGGCTATGGCAAGTGATCCAGGACTCCCATCCATGTGGCACAGCCTAGCAAAGGAATGGGAGCTCCTGGTCTGGTCTCCAGTCCCAGCCCCAGTTGTGCTTTGCATAGACCAATCAGTGACCAAGGGATGCACATTTAAACACCCTTCCTGGGAGGAAGCCATGCTCACTTGGATGGCTCAGGTGCAATAGGGGAGGAGGGACATTCCCTTGCGCACCATTCAGAGACTGGGGAGGTATGATAGGCAAGTGGGAGTGCCAATCAGGCAGCAGAGAGAGGCTCAATGTCTCTTTGGAGTCTCCGTGAAGGTTGTCAGAGAGGACGTCTTTGATTCAGGTTTGACTCTGCTCTTGGAGCCATGGCTAAAAGTACCCGCTATGACAGATCTGGGGGGAGGGTAAGTTATGTAGGGTCCAAGGGAGTGTAGAAACTGTGTGAGTTGGTGGGTCAGGATATGGGCAGGGTGCATGTGTAGGGGTGCCTATGGGGGCCTAGGGTTCTGAACTATGTGATGGGCTGTGGATGTGTGTCTAGGATGTGTGGGGTTCTTTTAGGGGCAGAGGGGAGGGGACAAGGAGTGGATCGGTTGGTGGAGACAAGTGAGGTGCGAGGGGCACAGGAGTCCTTCTGAGGAGGGCTGAGGGGTGGGTGGGTATGAATGGAACTGCGGTTCTCGTGGGGATGGGGGGCTACAGCCACTGCTTTCAAAACCAGGCACCCAGCCAGCAGCCACCGCTCTCTCCACTCTCCCTTCAGAGCTAGGTGTCTGGAAAACAGTGACTGCTGGCTGGGCATCCAGCTCTGAAGGCAGCGCCACCACCAGCAACAGTGGAGAAGTAAGGGTGGCATAGTATGGGCAGTAATTGGGCAGCCAAAGAGCATCAGCTACTGGCTGGATAGCACAGCCCCCCCAGTTTTCTGTCTAACCTACCTCAGCCCCCTCCCACCGTGAAGAGGTGCTGCCACCCTTGTCTATTACAAATGGAAATGTGTCATCTGTACTCCAAACTTGCATTTCTTCCACTTGCATTGGCTGTGAAAGATCTCGGGGAGTGGTGGGGGTTAGCTAAATAGGGAATTTTTAACCCAACTTTGATCTTGTGCATGATCAACAGAATTGTTTACTAAGTTCCAATCGGTCACTCGTGTGCAAAGGCAGTGAAGGCAGTAAGACTGAGAACATCATTTGAAGCCAATGGTGTTGCAAAGTGGTGACTGAAGGAATAATTTGATTTTCAGAACCTTTATTATTCGTGATGACTCACAAAATGGAGACAACTCAAATTCTGACTTAGGGTATGTCCACACTGCAATTAGATATTTTGCAGCTGGCCTGTACCAAGTGACCAGGACTTGGGGGCTTGAGCTAAGGGGATTTTTAACTGTGGTGTAGATGTTTGGGCTCAGGCTGGAGCCCGGGCTCTAGGAACCTGTCAGAAGGGAGAGTTCCAGAGCTAATGCTGCAGCCTGGGACCAAACATCTACACCACAATTAAACAGCCCCTTAGCCCAAGCTCCGCAAGCCCAAGTCAGCTGGTACAGGCAGCTGTGGGTGTCTAACTGCAGTTTAGACAAACCCATTGAGCCCAGACTGAGTTGGCAGAGCTGAAACTAGAAAAAACACATTTTGTTTGTAAATGGAGCAGATTTGACATGGAAATCATTGAGAGATAATAAACACAGAACCTCACGATGCTATTTCTACAGAGTGAAATGTGGCATCAAGCCGCTTTACTGCTCCAGATAGGTATTGCTGCAGCGTGCCAATTTCAGAGTGGAACCACACTTTAAATATCCTGTAGACTGTAGTTAAGTGATGTAGTATGTTAAACTTTCCAGTATTACATATTTCAATTCATTCTTTGTTCTCCGCTTTCAGAACAGGTTAATGAAGCTAAAGAGAAGGATGTTCAATCAAATTGCAACATATGGAAAATCCAGCAGTTCTGTAAATTCCAGGAATATGCTAGCACATCTATTCTAGTGAGACATGTATTAAAAGTTATTTATTCTTCTAGTCCACCTTTCGTCTGAGGATCTCAAAGCTCTTTACAAACATTTAATTAAGCCTCACATCACTTCTCTGAGGTAGCATTAGCCACAATTCACAGATCAAGAAACTGAGGCAGGGAAAGGTTAAGTGATTTACTCAAACTCACCAATCAAATCATTGCACAGTTGGGATTAGACTTTAGGGGTATGTTTACATTGCAGTTAAAAAAGTGCAGCTGACTCAGGCTTTTGGGTCTTGAGCTAAGGGACTGTTTAATTGCTATATAGACTTCTGGGCTCAGGCTGCAGCCCAAGCTCTGGCACCCTCCCACCTCACAGGTTCTAGAGCCTGGTCTCCAGCCCAGGCCCAGAAGTCTACGCTACAATTAAAATGCCCCCCAACCTGAGCCCCAAGAACCCAAGTCCACTTGCATTGGCCAGCCATGAGTTTTTTATTGTGGTGTAGACGTACCCTATGCCTCTTGATTCAGTCTCATCCTTGAAATCACAAGACCACATTCCCTCCCTATACAACAAAAACAATAGGCCGGGGGGGACGGGGGGGACGGGGGGGGGGGAGTAGCATAACTCAAGCCTGCTACATTTTCAAGATTTTTACATTATGGTTTTTCTCAGATGTGTCTGCAAAGGAAACCAAAAAGCTTCTTTTCCTGTTTAACTATTACAGAGTTTCCCAGGTCCAAAATCACATAAAAATGCATTTTGACCCTAAGCATTTAAAGGAACAACATAAAAGTCAGGAAGCCAAAAATGCAACCTCACTTAAAAGTCACTATAATTAGCTCCAAGTGTCCAGCTAATAGTGTTGCTTTTAAAAATAAATACATTATTCCTTAAATGAGGACTGGAGCGTGGATACTAGTTGAAGTAAGCTATGTAATGGCTATTATGACCATACAACAACAAATCAAAGCATGGCTCTTATCTGATCACACATGCACATGTGCTACACACAGCTTTTCCCCATTATGTCTGTCTACCTCACTCTTCTATGCATAGTAAAGAGGCACTTACAAGCAATCCTGTTCCCTGAGTGCCTCAAAGAGCAAGGTTCTTGTAAATGTCAAGAACGGCTCAGCAAAAGAGAATAAGCAACCACCGTGGAAGAAGCTAGTCTGTCCAGATGCTGTGTTGTCCAAAACAGATCATGTTTTGGGCACAGCAGTCTTCCTTTATCAACCAATCACTTCTGAGTAGAGAAAATAAGTAAATGGGAGTTGCAGGAGCTCAGCAACTCTCAGGATCAGGCTCTAAGGCATTGAACCAAAGTAAGTAAAAATGATGCCCCTGTTCAGAGACACACACCTTCAAAATGAATCCCAGCATTTGGAAAAAACCAAAGTAGAAAACAAATGTAAAACACCTTAAAGGTACCTACAACTCTTACACATCTCTTCTAATTAGAAAGACACCCTTTCCAGACAGAAGTGTGCTTATTATTCCAGCTCCTCCACCACTGCCTAATTCCATGATCTCCTCTTTTCATTTACTGACACAATCCTCCACCCAGCACCACTGCTCCCGCACCCCATAATACAAGAAGTGTTGTAAGTTAGGCAGTAAATAATGCATGCTCAGGCCTGCCATCTAAATCCTCTTATGTTCAAAGTTATTTCCAGTCATAAAATCATAGAAATTAGAGGCAGAAAAGACTTACTAGGTCATCTAGTCCAAAAACCTATGCCAATGTGGGATTGTTCTCTACAGCACACTTTCTAGTGCTTTGTCCAGTCTAGTTTTAAATGTCTCCAGGGATCTCTAAATGTCTCCAAAGTGGGGGTTCCTATACTTCACTAAGAAGGCTATTCCACAGGCTAATAGTCACACTTGACTAATGAGTCATGCTGATTCAAACCTTTATTCATATTAAAAGTATATGGCTGTTGGCTTGTGCCTTTAATGCCTGATTAGCATTGTGCATGGCATGTCTGCTAAGGTCTTAAAAAGTGGAGTTATATGAAGACAAAGAGGACAACATGCTCTTGTTGGAGTTTTGTAGAATTAACAGGGTTACTTAGTGCTGGCAGTCCTTGTGATGGCTGTGCTGCTCCTATATACCACAAGATTGTGCGTGTGTCTTATCCTGCAAGCTCCAGTAAAGCAGATCTGTAGGTTTATGGATTAAATGGATTTTTCCTGTCACAGTAAGAGGAATGAATAATGTTCTAGAAGAATCTGTGTCATATACATGTTACAAAGGATCAGAAGACCTGAAGGTGGACTGGAAAAGCGTGATGGAGTAGATAAAGAGTCATTTCATAGTTGTGGACAGGAAATTTTGTGAGGAAAACAGCAACAGCTTTTCTGAGACATTTCCAGTGTTTTCTGCCTTCCGTCAGACCAGAAATAATGTGAGAACATCTTGGGTTGGCACCTAAATTGTGAACTGGGTCAGGCAATCTCTCCTTTTCTAATGCATCTGCCTCATTTAATATCTTCTCCACCAAAGACAGGGTTCCCTGACATGTGAACCCTAAAGTGAGAAAATGGAAAATTATATTTTAAAGAAAATTCAAAAAATCAGTTTGAACCTCCCTAAAGGATCAGTTTAAATTTGGGGTGGAGTTTCCTGACTTGTCAGAGTGAATTCAGGTTAAGCTTTAGAACCAAAATGGGACAAAAAAATCTGTAAAGTGTGTTATGCCCTACCCTAATTAACTCTTACCCTCTTGCACTACATTCTCATTCCATAGTACCTATGTAAGGGTTGAATGGTAACTTAAATCTGTATGGCATTGACCCTAAAACACTATCACATCTACATGGGGAAAGAATTTACAACAAATCCAAGTAGCAAACACAAAATGCGTACTCAACAGTATGCAGTTGAAAATGAGGGAGAAAACATTTAACTGAACAAAAAGAGGTAGCAGCTGTTCCCTAGAAATCCAGTGCAAAAAGCTAGACCAGATGCCAGATTATTCTAACAGTGACCTGAAAGTTTGTTAAGTGAATTACTCAGCTGTTCCTCAACGCCAAGCAATTTCCCTAGACATTCACTCACTTGTACACATGCTCTACGTTCCCACCAACCCCTTCCATCCACAAGCACACACACACACACACACACCTATTCATGCTCACCAGTATCATTTTAAGCAAAGTTAAATTACAGGCATAAAACATTAAGTATTCAGTGGGAAAAAAAACTGTATGTGTGATTGGAGGTCACACATCAGCATGTACGAGACATTTGTGAAGGATGAGTGAGCTTTCATCGACTCCTCCAATCCTCTGTGCTGTCCCTTGGCCCCTTGGATCATCTGTGTGCCAAACCAAACAATCAGACACATATAAAACAACCCAGGAGTCCTTAAAAATCTTACTCTGTTAAATTAAATACTGTGAAATTGCTTACGTGCATGCAAAGAAAATGTCAGGTTAGTCAGAAGGGGCACACTTCTGCATAAAATATTATTGTATGTCAGGAACTGTGCATAATATGATTAGGGAAAACTTTTCTTAGCCTGCAAATAGAAATATTTACAGGATCTGCCTAGAAGGAAAATGTTCTTCTGGTCCCTTTTCTTCTCCAGCAGCATCCAGGTCATTTTTTCAATACCACAATTAGTGCCCTGTTTCTCCTATACATTTATGGTTTCTCCACCATATATATCTAACCAAGGACATTGAAAAGTGAAGTGAGACATTTCAGCTACACTGCTGTCTTGGCTTCATTTCATCCCACCTACCAACCATTAAAATGGTGCCAAAGACTGCTTATGGCATGGACAGTATAGCACACTGGGCCAGAAGGGGCCTGAAAGACCTGAACTATAACCCAGAGAGGAGCCCCTGAGAAGTGAAGTGGCAAGAAAAGGGATTGAGGCTATTTAGGCTAAAAAAAATAAGATAACTACCTCTCATGGATGGACTGACTGGGCAAAGAAGTGAATAGAGAATATAAGAAAGCTCAAAGGACAAATTCAACTGGTGATGCAGAAGAATCTGGCTCCTGCTATTACAGAATAACCTTTGGCCAGATTTTCAAAAGAACTGCACTCCCATTTAGGTATGTCAGTGGCAGCTGCTGGATGCAGAGCGCTTTTGAAATTCTGGCCCCAATTATGGAAGCTGAACGTTGTTGAAGATCTGGCCCTGAGGCTTCATTATGTCACAGGAAGAAAGCTGAGAGTTCAGAGCCATCAAAATACAGGCAGCAGCAGCTAGAAGATACCATGTCCTAAGAAAGTTTTGGAAATTATATCCAGGCAGCCAGGAATAGGCTGGAGAAGGAGACAGAGAGAGGCACCCAACCTGAAAAACAACCCCCAAGCTACACACAAGTATTCAGCAATATTAATCATTTATTACCAAACTGTTATAATAATTTCAAAAGCCAGTTTTCCTCAATAGCTTGCATGATGCATAAAATCTCTCACCAACAGATGCTCTTTATCTCACAAGGTCTTCCACCAGTTAAAAGTCACTCTAATGCAATGAATCAAAGCAACAGCTAAGAAAGGGGGTAAATAATCTGCAAATAACATTGCCGCATGCCAGGCATTTCTTCCCACTCCATAATAATGCCATCCAGCCTTGGGGTTGAGTAATGGATGGAATAAGGGTGATGCTCTATGGCAAGACCAAATAATGGAGCCCTTCCATTCCAAAGAAATGGATTTAAGGAGGTTTACCTGTACATTCTGTCTGTGAAGCCATTTATAATGGGTAATGGTCCATTCAGAGCTTCATACTTATGCATTTTTTTTCTAGATTTACGTGTTCCCAAAGTGGCTTTTCAGCTGATTCAGTCTTTGCTATAGTTAATGCAAATAAAACTGATGGACAAATATATGGGATACACAAAAACAACCCTCAGTGTTGCCTGCTCAGTATCCTCTCATGCTCTGACTGAAAGCTTCTGGAAAAACATAATTTCTTGAATACAAAATACTAAACGATGCCATATTTCTTAATTCATGTTCCACCACAGGTCCATTTCAGCACAGCAGAACCTCATTAATCTGCACTTTGCTTATCCACACACCTTATAATTCACACATAAAAACAGCTGTCAGCAAAGATTTAACAACAACGTGCTTTGTTGAGGTCTCATGGTGCTAACATTTCATTATTCTTACAAAATATGCTCCCGTTCATTCACTAGTACTGTATGATTTTCAACATTAACACAAATGTCTCAAACTAGACATGGGCTCAAGCTTGCAAAATGTAGAGCCCAGAACCCAGATATGGAAGTTTCCACCATTTTGTGGAGAGAGTAGTGGTTTGAAACTGGGAGTTTTGATCCACACACATCCACAAAGGAAAGACAACTGTGAACACTGTTAACATAATTTACTTGCATTACTCTTGCTTTTTTAAGTTATACACTAAGGACCAAATTCTGAGCTGCATCCAAGAAGTGAAGGGTACAAGTACAGCTCAAGTGAGAAGATGGTTTTAACACACCTTTGTGCTTCCCTGAGGATGATCTGGCCCAGGACATTGCCTCAGAACAACTTCAAGAAATGCTTGTGCCGGTGGTCCACAGCCTTCTGGCAGCTAGGAATCACCAGAGAATAAAGGAGACCTGGTCCAAGGGCCTGTAACTTATAGGAAAAGAGAAGTATCCTTTAAACAAGTTGTAAGTGGTACTAACTGGGTTCTGTGTTTTTGAAGCTATGAGAAAGAAGCCAGAGCAGCAGTTTGTTTGTAGCTAGGTATTATGTGTTTGTGTATAGTTAGTTGGGATCTATCTGTGCCCCTGGGGTTTCGCCTTAAAATGTATGGTGTGTAGAGACCTAGACACAACAGGGCACTTGTAAGAGGCTATATAAATCTGGAGCCTCTAAGGCACCCCCATTTCAGCCTGCCACTCCAGCCTGTGGGGGGCCAGTGCCTGCACCCTTTCCATGGTGCTCACACACACAGGTTGCAGGAACCTTGTTCAGCCTTTTCCATCCATCCATCCCCCTGTGCCACCCCAAGCAGGGCGTAAGTGGTGTGGATAGCCATGCTCTCGTTATCCTGTCAGGCCCACAGCATTGGCCTTACACATTTCCCTCAAGGTCCATTTGCTCATTTAGGTATGTGTTTGAGAGAATTTGGAAGCGGGTGTTGGGCAGTGAGTCCATTTGATAAATATAGTAATACCAGCAGAATCGGAAGAAAAGTGGCTAAACCACATCGTCTTCGAATCCAACTTTAATCTCTTTGTCTTTTTGCTCTGTGTTTGTACAGCACTTGGCACAATAAGGTCCCGAGTTAATGCATAGGGCTCCAAGGTGCCACTGCAATACAAAAGATAATGATTATAATACTGGAGCCAGAGCCCTCCCCTCACACACACTCCACCTACCTCGCCCCAGAGAACGTTTCATTTCAATTCCCCCTCTCTCTCCTTCAAATCACACCCACCAGCAGCCCAGCTAATGGGGGGATGGGAAGCCCATTACAATAGTGATGTGTTGTGTATTATTTTCAATTTTTCTGCATGTGTTTAGAGTCAGTTGGACAAGCACATTTTGTCATGTCAAAAAAAAAATTAAAAATGAAAGCATAAGGGTTGTGTGAAGCACTTTCTTGTGGCATGGATTATTCTATCACTCAAACAACACTAATAATTCATTGTTCAGTATTATAAATATTTTCACTGTTTTCAATGTTTCATTTCTGTGCCCTTCTTATTCCATTAACCAGATAGCAATTTTCATACTTTTTATTTACATTACAGGGCTTTGTGCCACTGCCATACACTGCTCTTTATGTTTGCTGAATGCAATAGAAAAGTCTCAAAGGTGAGTCAATATATGATGGCAGTAAGTGTTTTTTACAAAGGTATGGTTTGTGACTCTGATGAATGATATTACTTTAGTAGTTGAGCTGTTAAATTGCTGAGCTATCAGAAATAAATCTTGATTTTGGTGAGGTCTTGACTGGTAACTGGCCCTTTGTCCCACATTTCCAGGACAAATTAAAAGCCATATATTATCTATATCTATGTGACTACACTTTGGCATTGCAACTCTCTTGCATTCCTGTAAAATATTTGTCATCCATACACATAACTTAGACACAAGAATTGCCATACTGAACCCATGGTCCACCTAGTCCATTGTCCTTTCTCCAACAGTGGCCAGCCCCAGATGCTTCAGAGGAAGGTGCAACAAACACACAGCAGGAGGATGTGGGATAATCTCTCCTGCCCTCCCCATCCCCATGAAGGTCTCATCACTAATAGTTACATATATTTTTTAAGACATGAAGTACAAGATTTATCTCTCTCATCCAATCCTCTTTTTGTTAGCATTAACTATTATAACTGGATATTCTTGTTATCCATATAAATGTCCAGTATCTCTTCATATCCTGCTAAATTCTTGGCCTTAATGCCATCTTGTGGCAGTGAGTTCCCCATTCTAACTGCAAAGTTTGTGACAAAGTATTTCTTTTTATCAATTTTGAATTTGCCATCTTTCAATTTCATTGACTTCTTTGTTTCAACTTCTTTCGATGGTACACTGCTGTTGGGATTGCGCTCACCCTGAGCAAAGGTAAGTACCATAGGATTCTGCACCAATTCACTTCACCATTGCAGTGGCAGGATGGACATAGAATGCGAAAAGCATCCCACCGAGCAATCCCACAGTGCTCAACCAGAAATGGCTCCTCCCAGTTCTTTCATTATAAAGATGAATTCAGTAAGTCTTGCAACACCCCTGTGAAACAGGAAACAATCTAATCCACATTTTATAGATGATGAGCAAAGCAGGGCACAAAATGCCAGATCCTGATCCCAGTGATTAAACTGACACTAACTTCAGTGGGTGTGGGGACTGCTCCTCAAAGTATTCATGTAGAATGCAGCAATCCTGCCCTGCCCCTTGCACTAATCTCTTTACTACTCTCCCTCCTGTATAGTGATAGAAATTTTAGCAAGGAAAACAAAATGGTAGGAAAGCTAAAAATTATTATAGCTGAGGTTGCTCAATACTTCCCCTACATCAAATATTTTATATATAAGAATATACTTTACTTTACGTACTTTATATGCAAAAAATCTCAAAAGCTACTAGCAGTATCTTCCATCTGAAAAGAGTGATTAGCACAGCTGGAGGATCAAGTTACTCAAAGAAAAAGATCTCACTGTGGAACAGAGGGCCAAGATTTTTACTTTTCACAGCACACAGGAAGGTGATATTACTTTCTTTACATTTTTAATATTCGCACAGTTTACAAGAGCAATGATGACATCCAGAGCAGGCATTTCCTGCCAGATAGTGATTGTCTGGGTTAAGGGCCCTTATCTTTACTTTGGAGGCTGAGTTACTTCATCCAGTCATTGAGGTTTGTCCAGTTCAAGTGACTTGGCTGGGTGCTGGGGGGCCCTACAGGGAGGAGCTCCATTCTGCCCCTCCCGACTGGCTTAGCATCCAAGGCCCTAATGAACCCCAGCTATAGCAGGGGAGGATCTGAAGATCCATGCTTTGGAAAATTCTCCTTCCTCAACCCTGCTGTGTCTTACCCTACTCCTTCCCCCACTGGGTACAGCAAACACAGAGCCCAATGGAGTTGGCCTCCATGCTACGCAGAAGGTGGATAACCTCACTATCAGAGGGACTTCCATTCTACATCTGCCAGGGTTAGAAACTGGCAGCAAAATCATTCTATGACCACTACCATCTCAGGACTGCTACACTACCTCCATCTGGTGCCGTCAACCAAACCCCTGTGTGATAACATGCAGAGAGACCAGCAGAAAATAAAGGGTGCAGAAACCCCTCCGCATGAGCGGAGATTGGGAGGGCATTGCTCGCCCAAACTGTATGCAGCGCAGAGGTGAAGGGGAGAAGGGGGGGAGGAGGGGCAGATTTCTCCCTTGTATTTGGTCCTGCTTCATCCTCATGGAGGAACATTTGGGGGGTGATGCCAGCCCAGAAGCTCTGTGCCTGCCGGCAGTTTCCCCCATGTGGGCTGTGTAAGGGCAGAAGAGCAGCAACACTTACAGAAGAGTTTCAGAATCAGACCATTTTCAATAAGAGCCAGGTGGCTAAGATGTGTCCTAACCCAGCTAGGTGCTTACTCAGCTGCTAGTCCCAGCTGTGAGTGTGCACATGCATGGGGTGGACAGGGAGAGGATGACGGAACTTCCCCTGCAAGGAGTCACTGGAGCTTGGTCAAACCCACCCCAGGAACCTCCTCCGGCTCCTGGAAGATCCACACAGTCATCACTCCTCAGCTGCGGGCAGGAGGGGTCACTATATGGGGACCTGCCCCCCCCCCCCAGATGCCCAACCCCCATGCATCCGAACCCCCCTACACACACACACACACACACACACACAGAACCCCATACGGAGCCCTCTGCACCTGAATCACCACCCGCTGAGCCTCACCCACTGCATGCAGAGCCCCTCCCCCCCCGGCATCCAAACCTCCCCCCCTGCACCTGGAACTTCCCCAGCCAAGCCCCCCCACATCTGAATCCCCACCCCATCGAGTCTCACCTCCCCATCTCTTCCCCCCCCCCCCCCCAAATATAGAAGTCAAGCTAGACCTATGCCACTCAGGACATCTTGTTCTCCCTGTCCGTGTAGTTAGGGTGACCAGACATCCTGATATTAGGTGCTTTCTCTTACCTAGGCAGCTATATCCCCCACTGTCCCCAAAAATGTGCCTGTTTTTCACATTTGCTACCTGGTCACATGTAGTGGAACCCCAACTTCTAAGCTATGGCTGGTATCTTTCATGGCAGCCAATGCAGGGAGGGTGTGTACTGAACTCTAATTTAGGGGGGGTAACCCAGTTCCTCTTGGAACACAGCCAGATTCAGTGAAAGTCTGCAAACCTACAGGCATTTTTGTATTAGTCTTTCCCATACAGAGACACTGCCCTGGTGCTGGTCTTGACACATGTCCCTCTAGGATCTTTTTCTATCTCATATACTCTTATTGATGAACCAATTAGATGAAACAGTTATATGAAAACTTCAGCCTGCTGTGAATATTAAAGAATCCTG
Organism: Emydura macquarii macquarii; assembly: GCF_026122565.2. NCBI lineage: Eukaryota > Metazoa > Chordata > Testudines > Chelidae > Emydura > Emydura macquarii. The sequence goes on from NW_027130506.1 coordinate 1,343,094, forward strand.
TGGAAAGGAAAACAGAGAATTTTACTGAAGAAATAATGTGGGTTTCATTAACCAGAATTAAAGGCCTTTTGAAATAATTTTGCGTTGTCTTGTATCTCACTTAGATTATCAGAGTCTATTTATGAATTATTATAAATGTATCCATGTGTGTATTTCTTAGGTCACTATCACGATGTATTTTTATAGTGCCTTGCATAATGGGTTCTTGATCTTGGCTGGGACCTCTAAGCTGTACAACAACAAGAACTATGCAACATTTAACAATCAGTTATGCATCATCACAATACTAAAGCGCTCAAAACAAAAGACAAAGAAGAAAAACTTAGCATAGTTATGTATTAGGTTAGATGGATGTTCCTAGGACAGCATGTACAGTTGCGGTTTTGTATGTACTGGAAACAAATTTAAATGTCTGCATAAATCATGCTTGATATAAAATTACCAAAATCTATATACATATATTCAAGGCCTTGCTCATCTCTGCCACTGACTACATTGCTGCTCTTATATACGCCTACTTGCCCACAAGCGGTCTCTAGTCCCCTAAGCCTCCTCTCTAACTGCCTTCCTTCAGGCCTTCTGGAGAAGAAGGATGGTCCACTAGTTAGGATGTAAGCCGGGAATTCAAGAGACAAGCATTCAAGTGCCTGCTCTACTGCAGGCTCTCTGTGTGACCTTTGCCAAGTCACTTAATTTGCCTGTGCCCAAGTCCCCATCTGTTGAAGGGGTTAATGCTGCTTCCCTAACTCACAGGGATGTTGTGAAGATAAATACATTAAAGAGCAGATGCTATAAGTACCTAAGAGACATTGTCCCATCCTCATCAGTCTTTTCTTCCCCCTCACACAAAGCTCTTCACCCCCTACTCAGGCACAGATCATCCTCCCACTCTTCATTCGCTTCCTGAAACTTTCTCTGAAGTCTTTCGTGGTGATCCCCCAAAGGAATTGGCATCTCATCTAGGCTGGGCCCTTTCCTGGTGTGTAATGTGTCTGAACCACATTGTCTGTCAGATTTAGGCCCTGCTCCTGTCATTTGTTCTGAACAGATGCATCACCCCTGCACCTCTCACACAGGGATTCACCTGTTTCTGTGCTCATGTGAGCCTCATTGCCATCTGTCTGCACAGAGCTCATTTCAGGTTCAGGGCCTTGACCTGTAAGATCCTTGCCACAGGGACCATGTCTTCCTATGTGTTTGTACAAGGATGTGCACACAAGTGTTGCTCAATGAATAACATTCATGTCTGTGTATTTTTTCCTCTTATTAGTGGTACATGGATTGAGTGATATTAAAAACGGGTGCAGCTGCAGCCCTCACATTTTGGATAGAATGCTGTGTTTTGAAATGCCATAATTTCTGGCAATTCCAGTTTATTTTGCACCATTCTTGTCCTCCTGTTTATCATAGATTTTAAAGGCTCTTCCCCAGCAATCTGAAACAGAGCCGTTTCCAGCACCAGAGAAAGCAGCCACCCTGTAATAATTGCAGAAAGTCTTATTTAAACTATTTTATAACAATGGGAGGGAGAAAGGGACATTTAGCTGTTCCAAAACTGAGAACAGATTTGTTCTTCTAATGGTGAAGCACGCTATGCAGCACCAGATCACATGCTGCTAATAATACGTTGATTTATGGTTTGCAGAAATTGAAATAAATGGTATTTTCTTTAACACAGAGGATAATAGATGGCCCTGGAGTGAATACAACTGCACATTCACATGAGAGGATGTGCTCATGCAATAAGCAAGGAAATAGCAGTATGCTCAATCCTGCTTACATCCAAATCAATGGTAGCTTTACCACTGATTTCAATGGGAGTAGGAGTCAGTTCTCAAGGTAAATTTTTCAAATGTTTCTAAGCCCGATTTTCAAAAAATGATTTAGGAGCTTAAGCCTCTCTGAAAGACCACAGGAGGCAGGCTCCTAAATCACTTAGGCACATTTAAAAATTGTACCTTTAAAACTTAGCACCTGTGAATTAGACTTGCATTCAGTCTAGATACCAGCTATTATTGTGGGGCTCTCTGAGACAGCCTAGTAGAGTTAAGGTTTCAAAATAGTTTAAAAGAAAACCCTTTGCTTTCACAAACTTATAAACATTACAAATCATTCACTTTTCAGGCTGCAATGCTCCATGCTGAATCTCTGCACAAAGGTGCTTTCTTTCTTTTTAGGCAGGGGAGGAAAGAAGTTTAGGTTGTCAATATACAGTTGTCTGTTATTCCTTTTGACTCCAGCAGCTAGTTTGAGGCCCTGTGGGTGTTCCAGTTGGGAGTAGAAACTAGTGATAGTCACGTATTTCTCTGATGCAGTTTTATTTACAAAAAATGTGCAAAGTCCTGTGTATCTGAATGTAGAAGAAATCAAATAGGAAGAAACAGCTTCTGAGTGCTATGAGCAAAAGAACATTTTTCAGCCTGCACTCTGACCCGAAAACCTCTCATTGTGTTTCTTCCAGGAAGTTTAGATAAGCCTGAGATGAATTCTTTAATCATTTTTAAATCTGTATGAGGATAGTAATGACCATAGTATTTTCTGTTTCTCTGGTTACATGCTTAATATATCAATGTTTACTCAACAAAACACATACCAAAACTATAGGGAAACTATCATTTCACTGATGTAAGTTAAAAGGGCTAATCGTTTAATAGCGTCTGACAACGCTCACTATGGAGTCACCGCACGTCACTCACCTGGCTGAGCTTCTATATGCTGTTGACATCAGTGATAGGGATTTAAGAAACTGAGATTAGATAGGGTCGTTATTCTCTCAAATCCAGTATCCTGCCTCTGAACTGGCCAATAGCTTTCAGAGGAAGATGAAAATGCTCCATAATGCACCTGGCCAATTGTGCAATGCTGTATGTGAGGGAAGTTCTTTCTTGACCCTTCATTCAGGGTCAGATCACCCATCTCATGTGTTTTCCTCAACTAATACTGGAGTCATAAAGAGGAAATAATCAAACACCAGACCTGGTTTACTCTGCTGTTCTGTGAGATATAGTAGAGGAAGTAGAGGAAGAAAGTTGAATTTTCTCTGCACTGTCTTGAGTAAAACCACAACATTCAGTACAAACAAATATCCTCAAAAGTGGGATATTACCCTGCACTAGATCCAAAATATTCAGCTCAGGCTGGTGTCTAAGTGATACCAGAAAAAACAAGATGGCTGATATGCAGAGAAAGCTAGTTTTGTGCTAAAGATGTTCATTCATGCCTGGTGGGTTTCCGGTTTGAAAATGTTAACCAAGCATAAAAGATCTTGTCACATCACCCATTCTGCCAACACCACCAGCCTTGATCCCTCTTCATATGTTTCTTCCACAAGCAGCTCTGTGCCTTTGTTTGTTCACAAAGCCTTCTATGGACTGCCTGCCTGCCTGCCATGCTCCACTGGCCATTATCCTTCATTATCCTTCTTATACTAGTGCCTCATGGTCCCAAGCAAGATCAGATCCCCATTATTCTAGGTGCTGTACATACACATGATAGAAGACAGTCACTGTCAGTTGCAGGGTATCCCCTGTGGGACCCTGCATGTCCCCCTGTGGGACCGATTGAGGAGTGTGGCGGTCCCACGGTACCTATATGGTTCTCAAGTAAGGGCCACAGCAGTTCCTGGGCTGGAGCCTCCAACAAATGTCCTTCTTCATCTGTGGCCAGCCTAGAATGAGCTGGGCTGCTCCCTTTTATACTGAGGCAGCAGTTGGAGTTGAGTGGGACTTCAACCACCCATAGTGTGTGTTTAACCCTTTCTGGGCCAGAGCGGGGTACATCCACCGCATCACACACCCTTCCCCTTCAGCGGGATTCTGGCACGTGATCTGGCTCCCCCTCCTCTGCTCCCCTCAACCTGGAGAAAAAGTCTGCACTGGCATGAGCCTTACTGGGTCAGTGTAACACATGGAAATCATAAGGATAGAGAGAGAGGTATCAGGACATGTAATAGCACAGTAATAGCACAGCGCATCGATGACTGACTTTACCATCAAGGCCTCTTTCTTTATTGTGGGATAATGTGTTTCCCTGGGGAACAACTTGTGGCTTAAATACAAAATGGGGTTTCTTCCCCCTTGGCCTCCTGGGAGAGGACAGCTCCTAGTCTAACCTCTGAGGCATCAGTTTGGAAAATGAACTCCCTCATGAAATCTGGGTGAATGAGGACTGGTTCCTGTGCTAGCCGTTTCTTCAGGGTCTGGAAGGTCTCTTTGCATTTGTCAGACCAGCGCACTTGCCAAGGATCTTGCAAGCTCTTGGTCAGGTCAGAGAGGGGTGCTGCGATTGTCACGAAACCGGGCATGAAACATCTATAATGCCAGGCCAGCCCCAGAAATTGGCACACCTGCTTCTTTGTCATCAGACTTGGGGTATTAGATAGGGCCTGCATCATATCGATCAGGGCTGTAACTTGGTCCCTTCCACAGCGTACCCAAGGTATGTCACCTCCTCTTTCCCGAGATAACATTTAGTGGGGTTAGTTGTGAGGCCGGCCTCTTGGAGGGCCTCAAACACCCTGATGAGGTATCAGAGGTGGTCTTCCCACTTGTGGCTGCAGATGATAATGTCATCTATATAGGTCACCGCGTATCAGTTATGAGGCTGCAGCACCTTGTTCATCAATCTCTAGAAGGTAACGACCACCCTGAGTAGTATGAAGGGCATTGTTACAAACTGGAAGAGGCCGTATGGTGTGGGGAAAGGCAGTCTTCGTTCAGGAGTCTGGTGTCAGGGGTATCTGCCAATACCCTTTTTTTAGATTAAGTGTTGACAGGAACCTGGTTCCCCCCAACCATTCTAGGAGTTCCTCACTACTCGGCATCGGGTATGCGTCGAAGCAGGAGATGGCATTGACCTTGTGAAAGTCAATGCAAAATCAGATAGCCCTGTCTGGTTTTAGGACCAGGACAATTAGGCTCCACCATTCACTTTGCAATTCTTCTACCATCACCATCTTTAGCATTGCCTTCAATAGCATTGGCCCCCAAGAGAGGGGTTGGTGGTCATCCCTTACTCTCTGCCCCAGGGGTATTGTGATATGGTAGTTTATGATGATGGTCTTCCCTGCATGTGCCTGGGCATTACACCAACCTGGAGGACCACCCCCACTGGCAGACCTTGAGCTGTACCCGGGTGGTTGGGTAGGGCCATATGTCTCCGTGGACACACTGTAAGTAATCCTTTTCTCAGAGATCTTGAGACCAGGGACTAGCCCCTCCCAAATAAGGGTCTGGCGATAGCTGGGACTGACTAAAGCAGTTGTGGGTGTCTCCTCTACTTGGACTGGGACTATGAGTTTTCCTGGCCCCTGCTTCCAGGCTCGTAGGCCCACTACACAGACGTATCCATAGCTACAATCCATAGGGGGCAGTCATGTCGAAAGTTCCTCTCTTGGACACACTCCCCACAGCCATTTTGGGTTCCTCCAGCCCTGAGGTCTGCCAGAGGTGGTCTTGGGCCCTTTGGTGGGTTTTGCCCCTCCCTGGCCTGGGTTTGGCTGACAGGAAGCCTGAGATCATGGTTTTCTGGGTTACCTGTGGATCAGGATAGGTATTGAGGTCCTTCTGGCTCCGCTTTTTGGTGGCTCCCTCTGGCAGGCCCATCCTTCTTCCATTGGCTCCCAGACCTCTGAGGTTGGACCTCTGCATCATCAGCCATGAAGTAGTCTTCCATTAATTCAATGGCCTCTGCTAGTAGTTGCTGGTTGGTTCTTCTGTACACACTTCTTCCCCCCTTCTGGGAGGATGCTGGTGAACTGTTCAAGGATCACAACCTCTGCCACTTGGACCCCTCACTGTTTCTCCAGCTCCAATCAGCACCAGGTGCTGCCTTGTGGCCATTGAGCAACCACTCAGGGCCTCACTATTGGATGGTATCTTTGCTGGTGGAAGTGTCAGTGGTATGTATCAGAGTTAAACCTGGTCTGGTTCACGATGGCTCTCTTTAATCTTCCATAGTCCAGGGTGTCTTGGGGGTCCAACCCCTGATAGGCGGCCTGTGCTGGTCCCATTATGTAGGGGGCTAGTAGGACAGCCAAGTGCACTGATGGCCACCTTGCAGCAGTGGCTACCCACTCAATCATCACCAGGAATGCTTCAGGATCATCACTGGGACCCATCTTCAACAATTGGACCAGAAGTCCAGTAGAAAGGATTCCTTTATCTTGTCCGGTGGGGCCAAAGATCAGGGTCACAGTCGGCTGCATAAGGAAGGCCATCTGTTGAACTAAATGTTCTTGTTGGCTCTGGTGCTACACGGCCAGCTCCCTCACCAGTTGCTCTTGCTGGACATGTTTTGTTGCAACAACTGTGTTTGATGACCTGAACAGAATGATTGGATTGCTACACAGAGTGATTGTATTAGCAGCACACAGTGATTGTGTTAGCAAGTATTGTTATGAGAGGGTGGAACCTTGTTATGGGATTGAGGTTGATAGGTGTGAACTCACCCTTCAGTTAACATAACTGTAAGCATGAGTCCCATGTAAGAACCCACCCAGGGGCTTTTGCTGAGTATTATGGGTAGGGGTGTGGGTCAGGGGGTGACAGAGCACAAAGCAACTGAGAAGAGCCAAGAAAGTCAGACAGACAGCATAAAAAAGCATTTGAGAGCACAGTGGCTGACCTGGAAGAAATCTAAAGAGAGGTTTTTGGGTCAGGGGTGAAGGCTAAAAAGCATTCTTAGCATTTTGCTAAGAGCAAAAAAAGCTGCTTTTTGCTATTTGATTCCTTCTACACTAGATACACAGGACTTTGATGCAGTTTTGTTTATTTACAAAGAATGTACAAAAATATACCATTTTCTATATACCAACTGGAACACCCACACTCAAACTAGTTGCTTGGGTCAAAAGGAGCAACAGACAACCATTTACAGAGCATACTTACCTCACAAATTCTCAAAAGCCTAAAGTGGAGCAATGACCACTAAAGGAATGAAATTCACTATGATCCCATTTGCAGTCATTATCTCTTTTCTTAAAATATGTATGACTGTACTGGCCAGAGGCCTCAGTCAGGATTGATATTAGATGCCTCCACACACATGCACACACACACCTCTAAGGGACAGCCCCACTGTAGTATGGTTGGCCGTCCCCACCTCCTTGGAGGGAGGCCCACCTCCTCATTACCCTGCTTCGGTAAGGGTAGTCCCAGCTCAGGGCTGGGGGTAGGGAACAGTCTCCAAGCTATAAATAGTTCAAAGCCCCCAGGCGGGACAGAAAACCGTTCAAAGGCCCCCAGAGTAGTCAGGGAAGAGGGAGGGGGACGCAGACCCACCCGACTCCACTGCGTCCCAGCCCAGGTCCCTAGCTGTGGCCGAGGGGTAGGCCACAGAGTCAGCGGGGTCCAAACCGCAACACGCTGAGTCACCATCCGGCTCCCTGGTCCCCAGAGCGTGTGGTCCCTCCCCTGGGCTACTTCCTTCCCCCTGTCCCTCGGGTACCTGGTGTCCCGCTGTCCAGTCACCTTCATTGGGGTAGGTGCCCAGGGGCAGGTTGTAGAACCCCTCGATCTCGTCAGGGGGTGGCAGGTCAGGCAGCTCTTCGGGGCCGTCTGCGGGGGGCAATTCCTCCAGGTCTGGCCCGGTCAGGGCCCGCACTTTGTCATCGTCCTCTTGCAATTCCAAGGGCAGCTCTTCCAGGTCTGGCCCCGGTAGGGCCACGTCCTCCACGTCTGCATCAGGCAACACCTCCAGGTCCTCACCCCTCAGGATCACCAGGTGTGATGAGGTGGATGGATCCAGGGGTACCACAGGGCCCCAGGTCTCGCGCTGCTCCTTCGCCGGCACCCAGATGTTGGCCCTAGTCTGCTTCCCCGGGTACCCGTCTGTGTTGGCTCGCCTAGATACCAGGCCACAGGCAGAGCTCCTGGGCCTCTCTTTTGTACTTCCTGTCCTGCCCCCTCACTTCCAGGCTGGCAGACAGGCAGTCTCTGGCTCCGCCCCCACAGGCCCGGCCTGTTGCTCCCCGTCAGTCTTGGAGAGAAGCCACACCTCCTCACTAAACCCACCCTAAGAGAATACAATCTACAGAGAGACAATGCACAAATTTATGTAGATAATATACTTGTTACTTGGCTGCATGACTAAAGACTCAACTCTGTAGCCTAGGAGAGAAAATACAGATGGGGAACAAGAGATATTTGAGAAAATAACCCATTTACCCCTTTATATAAATAAAATACCCAATGCTGCCCTTAGTTACATCTGTGCAACCCCATTGACTTTAATTGGGTTGCACAAATATAACTGAAGGCAGTAAAAGTCAGTTTCAAATACCAGAAAAATAACTAAAGCCATACGTGTGTACTTTTCAAAATACATAGTTTACACAGGTGCCTGTGTAAAGGAGCTTATATTCTAAGTAAGATGGCTACGACAGCAAGAAAAAAAGTAAGAGACATAATGTTTGAAGTTTAAACATCTAGAAATTAGGCTGGCTTAGGCACTTGAGAATATACTAATAGATCTGGTCAAAAAGTTTCTAGTTGAACAGTGTTCCATCAAAAAATGCTGTTTTGATGATATTGAAATGTTTTGCCAGAACATATCAATTTAATCAAAATTTTCAATTTTCAAATTTTCACTTTGTTTTGACTTGTTATAATATAAAAACTTTCAACTTCATCTTCAGATTTTATAATATAAAAGTCAAAAGAAAGCACTTCTAGAATGTCATGTTAATGTTTCTTAACATAAATTTTTGGAAATTTTATTTCATGGGAAATGTTGAATTTCATTATGATTTGGAACAAAAGGAAATTCTGAAATGTCAGCATTTCCTGTGGAATGAACATACTGAGTTTCAGCCAGGTCTATTCATGAATATTTAGCAGACTAAGGATAAGCTGACTCACTGTTTTCCATCTAAAATTTCTAGAATACTTTTCTGTAAATCTTTCAAAGCTCCCTGATTTTGCTAGACCACAAATTCTCTGAGAACATCTTTTCTTACTTAATGCCAATATGTCCCTTTCCAGTTCCAGGTCATCTAAAACCAGCAAATGCAGATATGGGAGTGGGGTAGTTTTACAAACATCTCTAAATTTCAAATGGCTTAGGTTCAAGTTGAGGATGAAGATTCAGGATGGTTCATGTTTAATTCAAATTAACCTGTCTAGTAGGCACCAAATGTTTTCACAATGTGTACAGTTACATAGGCACCAACTACAAAAAGCACCAGCAGAGCAGGCAAGCTACCCTCATTAACCCCTTCTCATCTGAATTCTTTGAGAAGAGGTCTGGGTTGCTTCTCTGACAAATTGCAGGAGTTTTGAGGTAGATGGGTCATTTGCTTTCTTTGGAGGAGAACAGTAGCAGGCACTTCCTTTCAATTGTGCTACATAAGAGTACAATTGGGTCCTGCACTTAGGATGAAAGAATCCCATGCACTGCTACAGACTGGAGACAGACTGGCTAGGCAGCAGTTCTGCAGAAAAGGACCTGGGGGTTACAGTGGACAAGAAGCTGGATATGATTCAACAGTGCGCTCTTATTGCCAAGAAAGCTAACGGCACATTGGGCTGCAATAGTAAGAGCATTGCCAGCAGATTGAGGAAAGTGATTATTCCACTCTATTCGGCACCGGTGAGGCCACATTTGAAGTATTGTGTCCAATTTTGGGCGCCCCACTACGGAAAGGATGTGGACAAATTGGAAAGAGTCCAGCGGAGGGCAATGAAAATGATTAGGGGGCTGGAGCACATGACTTAGGAGGAGAGGCTGAAGGAACTAGGATTGTTTAGTTTGCAGAAGAGAAGAATGAGGGAGGATTTGATAGCAGCCTTTAACTACCTGAAAGGGGGTTCCAGGGAGGATGGAGCTAGGCTGTTCTCAGTGGTAATAGAGGACAGAACTAGGAGCAATGGTCTCAAATTGCAGTGGGGGAGCTCTAGGTTGGATATTAAGGGGGAAAATTTTCTCTAGGAGGGTGGTGAAGCACTGGAATGGGAGTGGTGGAATCTCCATCCTTAGAGGTTTTTAAGGTATGGCTTGACAAAGCCCTGGCTGGGATGATTTAGTTGGGGTTGGTCCTGCTTTGAGCAGGGTGTTGGACTAGATGACCTCCCAAATTCCCTTCCAACCCTAATCTTCTATGATTCTATTATTCTATAAATGGTATGGTCCGTTCATAAAGCCAGAATGGACCACTGAGAGCATCTAGTCTAGGCCATAGGGCTTCCCCATAATTATTCCTATTTTAACTTAGAGCAAGTATTTTAGAAAAAAATCCAATCTGGATTTAAAAGTTTGGATGGGTTAAAGAAGTAGAATCATCTAACTGTCCAAAACACCAAACCTTACAACACTGTTACCATTGCATTATGGGCATTACAGTATAATATGATAGCATCTTTTGTTGTTGTTGAAGCACTCTACATAATGCAAATCTCTAGAGAATTCTCTCTGCTGTATTTTATTGGACTTTTAAAATGCTATGCTAACAAATTCCAGTTCCATATAAACTACATGGACAGAAGTTATCTACTCCTTATTCTGCCTGGCCAATATGGGACATATATTATTCTATAAAGGTCCATCAGCATTTCAACTCCAACAGATCCCCGGGATCCTCAATTTTGCACAGAAAATAAAGGAAATCACAAAATATGCCAGATATCATTGCTAATGGATGTGTAGCTTCAGTGTTTTGCGTGTTTCCTTTTATTTGCAGATTATATTTTCCACCTGGTTCAGTCTAAAAATATTCCCTGCAGATTTTGGGTTTTTTGGGGAAAAAAACCCCAAAATAGCTGAAAGGGTTTTTTTTTTTTATCATTTAAAATTAGCATGAAAGCTTGTTTTTGTCTTACATAAACTTCTGCCCTTTTAAATTATAACCAGTCCCACCTTTAGATTAAATCTAAACTGGAGGGTTTAATTAGAGAGCCTCTTGTTTTGTCGTGTAACAGCTTTTCTAAAGGCTAAACTATTACCTCCAAAAAAAGTTTCTAGAGAAACTAACAATTCTGGAATAAAATCAGGACAGGGGAAACAAAGGGCTGAGTGTGTGGGTAAGTATTTAAAAGTTCACAAGTTTATCCATGGTATATCCCAACTATCTAAACCTCCTGAGTCTGCAAAACTAGGATGGGAATCTGGCAAGTGGAGCCCACCTTAACATTTCTAGCTAGAGCTGCAAAGCAATTTTGTGCTGCCCTCCCACATGCAGTCAGTTGCTGTGCACCACTATCACAAAATTCAGTTCAAATTGCTTCCCCAATGTATGTGGACATTTTGAGATTTCTCATCTCTACTGTTCAGTCCTCCCAAGTTAATCAGATTCTGCCCTATTCTCTGATCTACTCAACCTGTTCTCCAACAGACTTCCTACTTTTGGCAATAAGGTAGTGGGGAGGTGCTCTATAGTATTGCATTCTCTCAGGCTGACAGCTATTCAAATTCCACACTTTTGAGGGTATTCAGTAGCTCAGCAGTGTCCCAGAATACATTTCCCTTTCCTACAGACACAAAAAAAGCCTCTCTCTGTTTGGAAGGTTTGAAGATGGCAATAAAACAGCAGACACAAAGTTTTAGCTACAGATGGATTTCCACTAAAGTGGATAGAAAAGAGGGAAGAACGTCTCTGTACCTTTCACAAAATCTAAAAAAATGTTCATGTTCGGCTCAAGATTAGCCCTGAGGCATAGATTGGTTCTTATTTTTCTGAACTGGTTTACTTAGCCCCTCATTCACAGTTCCATTGTGATACATGTTGCTATTATAGCTACCTAACTATTAAGATTTTGTTTTCTGTGTACGGTACCTTTATATTGATAGGAGTCTGCTGTCTGCCATTTTGTGAGCCAGTTTCTGCATCACATACATCACCCAGGATATTCAAAGGGGTTGAACTATTTCAGAGAAACTTTGTTTCTGTGGTTGTTTCATTGTTTCTTTTTCATTTAAAATAAGTAATTTGGAATGAAAGTTGCTCTTTGTGAAAGGTAAACAGACATTCACAGAACCCAGTAGGGTAATATCTGAGTAAAATTGTACTGCTTTAAATATGCCAGTATCGCTCGGTCAGTACAACTTCCCTAGTGTAGATGCACTCATGCCATTATAAAGGTGATTTTTACTAGTATAGTTATTCCTGTATGGGAAGGGGAACAAGGTATAGCAATACACATCACTTTTATACCAGTAGAATACATCCACACTATAACTATTTCAGCAAACAGTAATAATAATTTTTTTAAATCACACCCCTAACTGAAAAAGATATACTGGTGAATCTTTGAAGTGTAGACTAGGTCTAATAAACAACAAATGTGCTTAAAATCTATGTCACAACTTGGCCCAGTACTCTTCTGTACTGTCACCAGTTTCTTGCAAACCAATGGGTCTTCGATCCACAAGTCATGAATCCATATGCTTCGAAGTCAGCTGAGTCTGGGTAGAGTCTGTTCCTAAGTCTGGGTCCAAAGGACACACTCCCAGGATCAGACCTCTTGTGTGAACCCTTCCTTGGGATATGGGATTCCACAGTCCAGCCACCCTAGATCCAGAATCCAATGTCTTTGACCTCCCAAGCCCCGATCCCACCTAGGCTGTGGTCACTCTGAGCTTCTAGCTTAGCCTATTCATGGACAACATAGCAGGAACACAAAGAACATGGGCTTAGGCTAAGGAATTCCAAACCACAGAAACTTTACTCTTAAAGACACTAGAGATATAGATCTTTGCAAAATAACAAACATTTCTGAGATATACACACAAGTTTGGTCTCATCCCTTTTGTGAGACCGAAGTCCCTCAGCATTTCAGGCTAGACAGAGCCCCAAATACCTTCTCTCTCTTCTACACATGCTGCTTTCAGATGGTAAAATCAGATCCCCAGCTCAGCGAAGCAAATTTCCAACCCTTAAATACAATTTATCTCCTTTTGCCATGGATTTGGGCCAACAGTTGAAAGATAATCAAAGTCAACAGCCCTAGATTGAAAGTCACTGAAGAGCAATGATTGTCCTTCAACAAGGCATCAAGAACCTTTCCTGGGCAGTGTAGCTGTCTGGAATATATCACAATAAACCAACCTCTGCACAGGTTGGTTTGCAGAGAATGATTTAGAAGAGTCATCTGAGGGAAGGGATCAGAAGGAGACCCCATTGATCGGAAGGCATGAGATGCATTGTCCTCGAGATTGAGGTTCCACTACTACCACTTCCAAGAGGAAGAGATGGGTGGTGGTGGTTAGGGACTCCCTCCTAAGGAGGATGAAGTCATCCATCTGCTGTCCAGACCAAGAAACTCAAGAAATGTGCTGCTTGCCAGGAGCTAGAATTCAGAATATGATGGAAAGTCTACTGAGATTCATCAAGCCTTCGGACAGCTACCCTTTCCTACTTCTCCATGTGGGCATCAATGCTACTTCCAGGAATGACCTTGAGTGGATCACTGAAGACTATATGGCTCTGGGAAGAAGGATAAAGGAATTTGAGGCACATATGGTGTTCTTGTCCGTCCCCCCTGTTGAAGGAAAGGGCCCAGGTAGGGACCATTGAATTGTGGAAGTAAACATGTGGTTATGCAGGTGGTGTCAGAGAAAGGGCTTTGGATTCTTTGACCATAGGATGTTGTTCCAAGAAGTAGGATTGCTATGGAAGAGACAAGATACACCTAACAAAGAAAGGGAAGAGCATCTTTGCAGACAGGCTTGCTAAGCTACTGAGTGGGGCTTTAAACTAGGTTTGCTGGGGGATGGAGACCAAAGCCCTGAGGTAAGTGGGGAAGTGGGATACCACGAGGAAACACAAGGAGGAGATTTCAACAGGGGAGGCTTCCTGATTCAAACTGAGAAGGTAGGGAATTTGGCTAGTTATCTTAGGTGCCTGTACATGAACTCAAGAAGCCTGGGAAACAAGCAGGAAGAATTGGAAGTCCTGGCACAGTCAAGGAACTATGATGTGACTGCAATAACAGAGACTTGGTGGGATAACTCACATGACTGTAGCACTGTCATGGATGGGTATAAACTGTTCAGGAAGGACAGGCAGGGGGGAAAAGGTGGAGGAGGCACTGTAAGTATGTACATATATATGGAGAAAAGCCTGTTGAGAGTTCAGGAAGAAGGGGATGTCGTGATGGGCATCTGCTATAGACCACCAAACCAGGATGATGAGGCTCTTTTCAGACAACAGAAGTTTCCAAGATCATAGGCCCTGGTTCTCATGGGGGACTTCAGTCACCCTGACATCTGCTGGGAGAGCAATACAGCAGTGCACAGACAATCCAGGAAGTTTTTGGAGAGTGTTGGGGACAACTTCCTAATTCAGGTTCTGGAGGAACCAACTAGGGGCCAAGCTCCTTTTGACCTGCTGCTCACAAACTGGGAATAATTGGTAGGGGAAGTAGAAGTGGATGGCAACCTGGGCAACAGTGACCATGAGATGGTAGATTTCAGGATCCTGGGAAAAGGAAGAGAGGAGAGAAGCAGAATATGAACCCTGGACTTCATAAAAGCAGACTTTGACTCACTCAATGAACTGATGGGTAGGAACCCCAGGCAGGCTAATATGAGGGTGAAAGAAGTCCAGGACAGCTGGCTGTATTTTAAAGAAACCTTATTGATGGTGCAGGAACAAACAATCCTGATGTGCAGAAAGAATAGCAAATATGGCAGGTGACCAGCGTGGCTTGACAGAGAAATGTTCAGTGAGCTTAAACACAAAAAGGAAGTTTACAAGAAGTGAAAACTTGGACAGATGACTAGGGAGGAGTATAAAATATTGCTCTAGTATGCAGGAGTGAAATCAAGAAGGCCAAAGCATAATTGGAGTTGCAGATAGCAAGAGATGTGAAGGGTAACAAGAACAGTTTCTACAGTATATTAGCCACAAGCATGTCAGGGAAAGTATGTACTCCTTACTGAATTGGAGCGGTACTCTAGTATCAGAAAAAGCTGAAGTGCTCTATCCTTTTTTTGCCTCTGTCTTCACAGACAAAGTTAGCTCCCAGACTAATGCACTGGCCAGCACAGAATGGGGAGAAGGTGAGCATCCCTCAGTGGTGAAAGAACAGGTTCAGGACTATTTAGAAAAGCAGGACATGCACAAGTCCATGGGGCAGGATGCAATGCATCCAGGGTGCTGAGGGAGTTGGCTGATGTGATTGCATAACCATTGGCCATTATCTTTGAAAACTTGTGGTGATCAGGGGAGGTCCAGGATGATTGGAAAAAGGCAACTATTGTGCTCATCTTTAAAAAGGGAAAGGAGGAGGATCTGGGGAACTACAGACCAGTCAACCTCACCTCAGTCCCTGAAAAATCATGGAGCAGGTCCTCAAGGAATCCATTTTGAAGCACTTGGAGGAGAAGAAGGTGATCAGGAACAGTCAGCATAGATTCACCAGGGGTAAGTCATGCTTGACCAACCTGATTGCCTTCTATGAGATGACTGGCTCTGTGGATACGAGGAAGACGGTGGACGTGATATACCTTGACTTTGGGAAAGCTTTTGATACGGTCTCCCACAATATTCTTGCCAGCAAGTTAAAGAAATATAAGTTGGGTGAATGGACTATAAGGTGGATAGAAAACTGGCTAAATCATTGGATTCAATGGGTAATAATCAACAGCTCAATGTCTAGTTGGCAGCTGGTAACAAGCGGAATGCCCAAAGGGTCAGTCCTGAGGACGATTTTGTTCAACATCTTCATTAATGATCTGGAGGATGGAGTGGATTGCACCCTCAGCAAGTTTGCAGATGAAACTAAGTTGGGAGGAGCGGTAGGTATGCTGGAGGGTAGGAATAGGATAGATAGTGATCTAGACAAATTGGAGGATTGGGCCAAAGGAAATCTAATGAGGTTTGACAAGGACAAGTGCAGAGTCCTGCATGGATGGAAAAATCCCATGCACTGCTACAGACTGGGGACCGACTGCCTAGGCAGCAGTTCTGCAGAAAAGGACCTGGAAGTTACAGTGGACAAGAAGCTGTATATGATTCAATAGTGTGCCCTTGTTGCCAAGAAGGCTAACGGCATATTGGGCTGCATTAGTAGGAGCATTAGCAGCAGACCAGGGTAACTGTTTATTCCCCTCTATTCGGCACTGGTGAGGCCATATTTGGAGTACTGTGTCCCCCTCCAGTACAGGAAGGATGTGAACAAATTGGAGAGAGTCCAGTGGAAGGCAATGAAAATGATTACGGGGCTTGGGCACATGACTTATGAGGGCAGACTGAAGGAACTGAGTTTATTTAATCTGCAGAAGAGAAGAGTAAAGAGGGATTTGATAGCAGCCTTTAACTACCTGAAGGGAGGTTTCAAAGAGAATGGAGCTAGGCTGTTCTCAG
This sequence comes from Emydura macquarii macquarii, assembly GCF_026122565.2. Classification (NCBI taxonomy): domain Eukaryota; kingdom Metazoa; phylum Chordata; order Testudines; family Chelidae; genus Emydura; species Emydura macquarii. The sequence continues at coordinate 1,359,394 of NW_027130506.1, forward strand.
TGGTGGCAGATGACAGAACTAGGAGCAATGGTTTCAAGTTTCTGTGTGGGAGAGGTCTAGGTTGGATATTAGGAAAACGTTTTTCACTAGGAGGGTGGTGAAGCACTGGAATGGGTTATCTAAGGAGGTGATGGAATCTCCATCCTTCCAGGTTTTTAAGGCCCAGCTTGACAAAGCCCTGGCTGGAATGATTTAATTGGGGTTGGTTCTACTTTGAGCAGGGGGTTGGAGTAGATAACCTCCTGAGGTCCCTTCCAACTCTAATCATCATCAATCATCTATCTTCTTCTTCTCTATGATTCTAAGGTTAGATGTGTTCAGCACATAGCAGAAAATGGAGGCTGCAATACAAAACTGAGGTTATTATTTGGGTCAGACATTTCCCAATATGTCACAATCTGGTCATACATTTCTCAACCCTAATATTGCCAATATTTTCAAAAGTGATTTTGGGTAACCATCTTGAAACATTATAGAAGTCCAGATTTACAGAAAGTGCTGAGTACCCACCCTCAAAAATCAAGACTCTGGAAGTTGTCTCACATTGATCATCCAAAACTGGAGGCACCCCAAACACCCACTAGACACTTTTGAAGTCTTGGGCTATACCTGCAACATATTTTTTATCAGTTTCCCAAAGACAACTGGTTTTCCACTCCTAGAGGGGGAGCAGGCAATTGTTTGATCCAAACTTTTTTGTTTTTCTTTTATTCTGCTGATTTGCAGCTCTGTGATAGTTAATGAATTAAATGTTCTTTATCATCAAGAAGGCAGGAAGCATTTAGGTAAGTTTATAATAACAATTTTAATTATTTATGCTAATAAAAAAAGAACTCATTGCTAGTCAATCCTTATGTTATTTATTCTGATGTTTTATTTTAATATGAAGTGTTAAAATATTAGTGATACTCATTACTGGCTGATTATTTTCATCAGGATTTTTCATTCTCCTTCTACTGCTCTCTCCTTAAAATCCAATTTACAACCTGCTAAAGGCCTTGTAAGCTTTTTATGGATTATTTCCTGAAATCACATTAATCTAGCTCCTGTTACTTTGCACTAATTTCATCTACCATTGTACAAAGTAACTAAATTAGATTGTTTGGAAATGACCCTCTAGAGACTTCTTAATGCAACCCAGCAAAACCCAGCACAAAAAATTAAAACAAACACCTCATCCCCTAAATAAAATTAAAAAACCCATCACTCTACCTCAGTGAGGTTGTAAATGTGGTGGGAAAATCACACCTTTGTATTTGTAGTACATGGATGCTTATCAAGAGCAATTTCAAACTATAATTGAGGTTTTCAAGCCTTCAGATACATTTTAGATCATTCCTTGGATTGGGAAATTGTAGTTAATACTGAAGTTTGCAGTTGGCCTTGACTCATCTATCCTAAGTGGCCATTCCCAGAGGAGCTGATACACTATTTATCACTCTTTTTAATAAGCTGGACAAGTCACAAGATAGCTTATCATTCCACTTCTGTTTCATTTGAACAGCAGTTTAACCAGTGTTCCATACTATTAATTACATTGAGAATCATTCACGGATTAGATGTGTCCCACATATAACAGGACTGATCCTAGCATACTGGTGCGAACCAGCAGGGAAAAAGGTATTTTAAAACAATAAAATAGCATTGTGAGTGTATTTGTCTAGCAATGTTTATGTGATTGAATTCAATCTCCTGTATGTTTGTCTGCTGTATAATCTAAGAGAAGTAGGTATGTTTAGATATAGCTTTCCAATGTAATTGTTCTGGGATGTAAGAGAAGTTACCTAACTTTCAGGTGGATGGTTTCTGATACACGCATGGCTTCTCTTAGACAATGATGCTTTTGTTCAGACGGCACGGCAATCCTCTTGGAAATAAACTTTCACTCTGAGTGCCCACAGGTTATCAAGTAAGATTATGGTCTTTGATTTCTAAACTCCCAATTGAGCTTCTAAAGTTTGCCCTTAGGGCTCTAGCGAGCTCTTCGCCAGAGCTGCAGATCTGATGAACAAGGCCATCCAGGCAGCTGTTGGGTGGTAGCTGCTGGTTCTGCCATTCACCACTTCTGTGCTCAGTTCTGGTCCCAACGAGCAGCAGCTGGCTTGAAAACCACCCTGGAAAGGGTTGGGTTTTTCAGTTGTTAACATGAATACTGGAGCTATGTGAATGAAGCAATGACAGGAGTTGTGGACCTCAGGCTGCTGAGTCACTTCTGCCAGCAAATACTGTCCTTAAAATACTTCTATTTTTGCTTGCTCTCATCTGTATTGATGCCAATCCAGAGTAACTCCACATACATCAGAGGAGTGGTGTTAAATACCAGTGCAAATAAGATCAGAATCTAGCCCCATCTTCATACTTTACTTTCCTTCACCTAAAATGTTCTTCCTAAACAAGCCAGTATCCAAGAGAGCTAGGGCCAAAATTTCAAAGGTGGTCAGCATCCTGATACTTCTGATCAGATTTTAGAAAAATAATAAAATTCCTCACAAGACTCTGGTTCTGGACCCCATCATAGACAAGATAATAGCTGGGGCACAGGTCTGAACCCAAATGGCAATTCCTATGTAAAAATGTTAATTATCAAAATATAAATTCCATAAACTGCACCAGCAAAATATATGCATGTGCAAACAATTCACTACTCCCTACAATGCATATGTATGTATGAAATGAGGAGAGAAAAGATGGCCCATTGGTTAAGGCACTGACCTGGATTAGGGAGATCAGGATTCAATTCCGTGGAAACCCGGGTATGTCTTAGCCCTGGTCTACACTGTGAACTTATGTCGTTGTAACTATGTCACTCTGGGTGTGGAAAATAATCACCCTTGAGAGACACAGTTATATCAACCAAACTCCCAGTGTAGAAAGCCTATGTCAACAGGAGGACTTCTCCTGTCAACATAGCTACGGCCTCTTGGAGAGGTAGAATACCTACACCAATGGGAAAAGCTCTCTTGTCAGCGTAGGTAGTATATTCACTAAGCACTACAGCGGTGCAGCTGCAGCACTGTAAGTGTGGACTCTCTGAGAAGTCTCTTTGGGTGTAATTCCCTGTCTGTCAAATGGGGATAATAGCACTGCCCTACCTCACAGGGTGTGACACTGTAGCACTTAGTGAAGACACTATTTGCCTCACTAGGTGTAGGGGGCTGGGGCTCCTTCAAGTGCCCTCCAGACCCCACTTCAGGTCCTAATAGGGTTTTTCTCTACCCTCCTTCCCCTCCACCCTGCCAGACACCCAGAGGGGGGTTCTTGGAGCAAACAAAAGGAAAGTCCTCCCCCTTCTTTCTTCCCTTATGTATAGCAGAGTCTGTGGGAAAATAAAGAGAAGTAAGGGCAACCTGGCACTCAGGCATTCTTCCTGGGTCAGTCCTTTGGGCTTAGTCTAAAAGTCATAGTGTACTTACAGCCCCTCCTTCTGGGGCATACTGCTCTAAGAATGGGTTTTACAGCTTCAGGAGCAGTGAGGCTTGTTGCTTTCTTCCTCCCAGCAAGCCTGTCTAAGGCAGGGTAGACTCCCTTCCTGTGGCAGGTTTTCCCTTTTAAGCTCCCCCTTCACTCAGGCAGAACAAGCCTTGCAGGTTCGCCCCATTGGTATTGAACAGGACAAAAGGAACTCTCCTCTCAGTCAGTGTGAGGGCGCTCCTCTTCACACAGGGATAAATACATTAAAGGCTGGGATGTGTTCCGAGATGACAGTAATGGGAAGAATGAAAACACCAGACACAGATGGAGCAACTGTGTGTAAATGCTGTGTTGTATTTTATGGAGGCAATTCAGACATCCGTTTATTTTATATTTTATTCTGGCCACTGGTGGTTCTTCTAAACTTTCCATGGGGAGGGTCACAAATTTGGGAGGGGGTTTTGAAAGAAATAAAGGCAAACGGGCTTGCTTGAAGTGCTTTTCTAAGATCTCAAGTCCTATAGACTGATAGATTTTAAGGTGAGAAAGGACCATCATGATCATCTAGTCTGACCTCCTGCATATTGCAGGCCACAGAACATCACCCACTTACACTTGTAATAGACCCCTAATCTACAGCTGAGTTCCTGAAGTCCTCAAATCATGATTTAAAGACTTCAAGTTCATGCACTTTATCACACATTAACAGATCAAAACATTTAATGTGAGGAACGATTAAGATATATAAAGTACAGTTACAGACAACTGCATATTTCCAAACACTTCAGTGCTTGAATATTCAAAAGATACTCCATGTTCTTCTAATTCTTGCCAATAGCTGAAATGCTGAATGTATAATAGGAGTGTTTATGATAAAATAAGTACATGACATTATCTCCTGTCTCATCAAACAAAGTAAACATACTATTTTAAAATGTCAGATCTATTTCTGCAGCTTCCAGCAGTTATTACAGTAAACAAGGGAAAGTTGTATTTGCCTATAGCTTAGCCAGAAAGTTAATGTTTCTTATTAAACATTCTCTTCTTTCTTTCCTAGATCCCACTTTGTATTACCACACCCAGCTGCTAACATCTGGCTCCAAGCAGTGACACCAGCTGATGAGAAATGGCATTCCTGCTGCTTTCCCTTCTGAAGACTCATCCAGAGGTGGCTATTATCCAGCAGACAATACACTTCATCATCTAATGTCACTCTTTTATAGCCCAGTGGTCTAATGTTCCCCAGGGAATAGTCACACCATACTGCTCCAGATAAAGATTTTGCAGTCCGATATTCAAACTGCAGTTCTACAGATAAGAAAGCCCATCTGGTTAGCTTCCTGAAATGTTGAGTCACCAACCTGATATATGAATTGAATCATTTGGAAAGCCATCAGGAAGCACAAAATGAGTAGCGATTACTAAATCAGACTGGCCTCCTGGCATCATTCTTGAATGGTGCCAATGGCAGGCCTGCATTTGAAATCAACAGGAAGGACAGTAGCTCAAATCTGACACCACTTTACGTAATCTGGCATGACATGCAGCCTTCACTTCTCCACCCAGTAACACAGGGGCAGTTTCTTTGGAAAAGAGTTCTTGCATTTTAAGAGTTGTACAAAAAACCCCAAAAAACCTATTGAACATGGAATAACATGTTGAATACCAATGAATTGACATAAAGGAATCTTGTAATGTTATAGCAGCAATACAATAATATTGCTGTGTGTATACAACAGCCTGTTTCAGCCAAAGATCTCAAAACACTTGACAAATATTACTGAATTCAGCCTCATGACAGCCCACAGAATCACAGTTACATTGCATTTTCACTGGTTTATCTCAGAACACTTTGCAAAGGTGGGGATAATGTACGTACATGTGTTATAGATGGGGAAAATAAAGGACACAGATGTAAAATGAATTGCCCGAGGTCACACAGTGAGTCAGTGACTGAGCCAGGAAGAAAACCCAATACCCCAACTCCCAATCTGGAGCACTACCCATCGGATTATGTTAACTCCCTATTGGGCCATGTTGCTTCCCTATTATTGTTATTTTACAGCTAAGGAAACTGAAATATATAGGACTTAAAAGCTAACTTTTCAAAAACAGCGTCCCAGAGACATCAATAATACATAGATTTTTCTGCATCATGAACTCTTCAGGGCAGGAGTTTTATCTTCTAGTGTGTTTATACTGAATCTAGCAAGCTGGGACCCCCGTTCTAATAGGAGGCTCTGAGAATTCCTGTAATATAAACATCAAATAATAATAGTACATGCTTATTTTCAAAGGTGCTAACCTGCAGCTTCCACTGTCTGCCACTTAAGCTGCAGATGTTTGGAAGTTCTGAAAATCAAATCTGAAGGGCCTGGTTCTCATTTACACTAAGGCCAGTGAACACTGATGTTTTAGTAATCCTATAGCCTGATTCACCATTCTTCCCCAGCTCTATCTCCATGTACAGTGTACACCCCTTTATCTGAACCCATTATCCGAATCCCTTCCTTGTCCCCCATGTGTCTCATGTTAGGGGACAAGGAAAGGATTCAGATAATGCAGAGGTTTGAATAATAGAACAGAGACCTCCGGCCAGGACTGCAAGGAGGAGAAGAGGGACAAGTACCTGGCCAAGGGGGAGGCTGCTCTGCTGCTGAATGGCTCCTGCAGCCCAACTGTCATGGGAGGGAGGGAGGGAGTACAGAGTGGGACTTGACAGCAGATCTGCAGGGCTGGTGACCCCCGATCCCTGCAGGTTCAAGGTGCAGGGAAGGCTGCGGTCCTGGAGAGGCAAAGCCAAGTCCTGGCCGGGGATCAATTCTCTGCCCCTTAATAAGGCGGTACAATATATTCCCGATTATCCAAATAGCGGAGGCCACACACGTGCCATGGAGGACACATTTTATTAGTGGACTCAACATGGAGCCCATAGAAAGCAGGCTGAAACATTAGGGACAGCTAGTATATCCGCATATATGCCCAAGACTCCTACAAGTACATACAGACAAAAAAATCATTGCCACATTCCTGGAAGTCTCTCCCTTCCAAAGGGGGAAACTTCCAGTTTAACAACACATTCCCCAGCCTCAGTTTTTCAAGATGCTGGAGCAAGTTCTCCTGTCGGACCACTTTGCAGCTACTACTTACAAAAAATGCAGCAAAAACAATGAACAACACCTGCTTCTGTTTTGAAATGGTCTGGGTAAACAGACATAGTACCTCTGTGTTGAGAGTTTCCTGAATGTCTTTAGATAATCCATTTTAACTTCAGATTTTTGGTAGCTCCCTATAAAAAGGTTACCATTTTCTGTAAAATTCTGCCAGACTTTTCCGTATGGGTCTCTGTAGCAGTGTACTGTTTCTGTGGTTGATTACCTACGTGAATCATAATCCCTCCTATTTCCATAATCCTTCCAGCATCATTCCTATTGCCACAATGGTGATATTACTGAGAGATCATTAGGCACATAGGCACAAAGCAGCCAGAGCAAATGAACTAGAATGGTGTTTAACCAAAAGACAAGATCTGAAAGTTCCTGAACATTGATGAAGTTCAGATCCTAATCCAGATCCAAACTTTCCAGTGGCTCCTACCTAACTGCATAACATGGTGACCTAAAGTCCCAGAACTGAGAAGTTTGGCAAATCCAACTTTTGCAGCTCAGGCCACCCCCATCTCCAATTAACCTGTGGGACTCACTGCTGCAAGATAGTACTGACACCAATAATTTATCAAGCTTCAAAAAAGGATCCAGCATTAATCTGGGTAATGAAAACCACCATTGTTAGACAGGATCCTGAATTAAATAGACCACTGATCTGATCCAGGCTAGCAATATTCCTAATAGAAATATATATCTTGTTCTCTTGCCCATGGAACTAGTTATAAGAACAAGGCAATGACATATAGAAAATAGGATGTAGCCCGAGATGTTTTTCAATTAATTGTTTTCCAAGAAGCATCAACAACCCTTTTGAGTAATAGAAACAGACAAAATCACAGACTGACTAAAGCATTACAAATTTTCATATATTAATTCTAGCAGTGCAAAAAACTGCTATTAGAACAAAAGATGGCACCACATGAATATATATGATGGAATAATTGCAACAAGACTAGAAAATGGTATCTAATTTTCATTCCAGCCTTTCAAATTGTTAGCTTGTGTTCCTCCTCAGACATCAGAGCCACATGGGCTCAGAAGTTTCTTCCATCCTGGTCAAATCATACAATGACATTATGTATCATGGAATTATAGCTATTGGTCAATGTAGCCCATAAAAATGCTCCTGTCTACAATCCACACTACAGAAACCTTGCCTATTCTCTATGAGGGATTTCCACTGATAACAATGGGAATTTAGCACAAGGGAGGAGTACAAATATGCAATAGGGGCCAGTAGTGCAGATAACACATCTGCACTTAGGATGAGAGAAGAGAATTCTACCCATATATATTTAAAATTTGCAGTGTTCTGAGACTTGTTTATTCTTGAGTGGCATGAAAACACAAAGGGAAGAAAGCCTTTCTGAAGTTTGATAATGAGAAACATGGCTGGCTTTCATTCCTGAAACTGTTTAACAAAAAGAAAATCTTTGAAACAAATCTGGAATGAAATTAGAAAAAATGACTTATTATAGTGGACATCACTAACAGGTCACATTTATATTGTGTCAATTCAAAATGGCAGAGGGATTTTAATTATTTTCCCTTATTAAGCACACCAAAAATATCCACTAAAAACACAGCAAATATGGTATATACGCATTTAAGCCACAGAGCTCGTCAACACTGTTTGCAATTATGAAATCATTTGGGGATATGGTATTTTTTAGAAGGAATTGTTTTGCTCTTAGATGGAAACCACATCATAGTCCTTCAGACATAAATCTTCTATTGTATCTTCAAGAAAGAAACTGGAAATAGTGCAACAAGGCGCCACTGATAAAATATAAGTATCCCTTTGGAGTAATCTGGATGAGCTCATCATTTGAGGAAGATAACAGGGTATCGCAGTTACAAAACACTGTTTTATTTTCCAGTTTGTGGAAGAGAAATACAATGCATACAGCCCTGTAAGAAGAATTCTTATAACTCTATGCACACATAAAAAATAATGCAGTAGCCCTATTGCTAAGAAGCTGCTTGAATTTGCAGCTAGAAAATATGTTCTGTGCCGTGCCAAGTGGACTATTCCATTTTCCTTCTTGTGCAGATCAAATTAGTATCGTAGCTAAGGGCTGAAGAGCAAACCAGAATAAAAGAAACTAATGTACAGTACAAACCAATACTATGATCTAACATGACATGTTTCAGATGTAGTCTAGAACAGAAGTCTGTACTGATGGTTAGTGCCTCTGGATTTTGGGGGTCCCACAGCAAGGTTATATTTGAGAAGGTTCTATTCATTCACTCCTTCACTCCCAACACAAATCCTCTCAATATCTTGTCCATCCTCTTTTCTGAGCCTTTTCCCATCACTGCCAATCCCCATGCCAGGGGTGATGGATTTTCCCTACCCCATTTCTCCTTGAGATTATAAGGCCAGGTATGAACCTTGAAGTTGTGTCCTTATTTTTTAATAACACTGAAGAGAGTAAGGTCATGTATTAGTTGCTTCCTCCTACACAAACATAACTCTTTACATATGATTGGAATGAAAAACTTGCCGACATTGTATTTATTGCTTTAAAAATTGATTTAGATCTGATCATGATGAACTCTGAACCTCGGCTACCTGTGGCTGTAGTGGCAACATTTATAAAAGCAAGATCCAGACTCAGATGACATCTCAAGATCTTGGGGTTAAGTGAAGAAGGGAGAGTTAAAATCTAATACACTCCATGACACTGACAACAGCTGGAAAGGTAGCTGCCCACAGGCAAAAGAAAATATGGATAAAACTCAAGCAAAAAAAAGCAATGAAAAGTGCTTATAGAATAATAGTAAGAAGAAGAAGAAGAAGAAGAATAGCAATGTATTCTTGACCTGTACCAAAATATCAAGTGCAAAAACTTTGCCCAAGCCTGAAAGCCTACACCATGATTAAACAGCCCTGTAGCCCAAGCCCCCTGAGTGAGTAAACTGACATGGTCCTGTTGTAGGTGTTTAATTGCAGTGTAGACATACCCATGACCACACCTGATTGGGGCTTTGAGGTCTTAGTCTTTACCTTGCAATGTAGGTGATATTGTTTCAAGTTATTGTGAGGAAAAAAACTGTCTGGCGCTAACCAAATCTGATTGAAGAGTTTTCCTGCCAATCAGGAGCCTGTAATCTGGCTGAAAATGAAACAATGAATCAGAGTTTGGAGCAGTAAAGCCTACATTGAAGTGGAGATAATTTGTAGAAAGAAGGTCTGGATAGACCGAAATACGAAGTCATACAGTGAGGGAAAGGAGGAAGTATAGCCATCCCAGTGAGAACTATAAAGTTTTCATCTTCTGTTCTAGCCTCGTCTAATATCGTTGTTCAAAACTTTCTCAAAAAAAAAATTTGTTAAGCTGAAATTTAACAGGTTTGGTGTCAAAGATAAATTTTAAAAAAACTTTGAGAACAATTGATTGATATAGGTGAGTGTAATAAAACAAAAACAAACAAGAAACATTTCCCCAGTATGTGCCAAACAGAAATGATTAATCTGATCATTCCAAAATAGCAGAAGCTGAAAATATTTTTACTTTTTTAGTATCCTTATTAGACTTAGAAAGCAAAATAAGAGTTTGAAAATTATTGGTTCAGTGTATTTTATTTTATGAAAATTGAAAGTTGATCACTTCTTGCATGAACGTTAGACTGGTTTTTTTTGTGAACATATTTTAAGGATGCACCAGATGAGGATGCCTTTATCAAGTATGTCCCAGGTCAGGATGTCCTACTCTGCTGTCAAAGAATCTGAATAACTCCTTAGTTCTCCTTACATGCTGATGGCCATTAGCACCTCCTCTAATCTACATTGCTATTCTTCTTCTTCTTTTTCTTCTTTTTCTTCTTCTTATTACTATTATTCTATAAGCACTTTTCATTGCTTTTCTTTTGCTTGAGTTCCATCCATATTTTCTTTTGCCTGTGGGCAGCTACCTGGTGAGTCTCTACTGCTTCTTTTAACCTGGTTTAATATATTTGAGAACTGTGCTCTTGTTATTAATGGGGATTAGCTCACAAATGCCAGGAAACTGCTTGCTATACAGAAAATCAGCATATATTTTAAACAGTTCCCCTTCTTGATAACTGGTATGCAACTGCAGTTTAAGCTTCAAAGAATTTTTTATGCCTAAAGTGAATGTGATCATAGAAACACATACATTTCCCCAGTGTTAACAGAAAGTGGGTAAAATCAATTGGATGGTTTGTTCATAGTTGAGAGTAATTATTTGTTATACATGTAGGATGATTCCAGAGCAGCTGGTGGAGAACACAGCTGAAACTATTAATATGTGAGAAATTAGTGTTTGGACTAGAACTTTTACAGAAAGTTGAAATGATTTGTAGTCAAACTGAGCCTGCTATGGCAGAAGCTAAAATAATCTCCCAGGAAACTGCAAACCACGTCCATACACTTATTTTATTAACAGTACACTCTCTTAACCAGCACTGGAGTAACCGATCAGATGGTAGTAAAATATATACAGTTCTGGCATTTAATGAGCACCATGATGAAGTATGTCAGCATCATTCACTATATAAAACAAAGTCATGTTCCAGTTTTAACTTTGCACTACATATAGCCAGCTACATCATCTCCTGCAAAAGATGCTCAAATGTCATCACTATATATCGCATTTCAGTAAAGCATGTCATTCCAGACATTAGGTATATGGAGTCACTCCCCCAAATATTACTGACCTCACCATAGATCATTACAGTTCACTGCACTCTGTTCATATGCCCCTTTACTTTTGTTGACATTTGCTCAGCTAAAGACAGACTCTCCACTGATTCAAGCTGTATCAATTTTGCTTAAATCTACTTACCAGCAATGCATTATTTGTGTACAGCTTGTTATTATTAATCATCATTACTGCACACATTTACATAGGATCGCATGGGTTATAGAACCTAACTGGCATGTTGTGATTTGCTTGAAGAAAGCAAAATCTGTACTTAGCTATTTTAATTCATAGGTGATACATGACACTTGTTATTTGCCTGCAGTGTCTTATATTGTGAAAACTGTGCACCTCTGCTCCTGAAATGGAACTTTTTACTATTCTAAATTTAACTGCTGCTAATGGTGTTGCTTCTTCCCCACCAGAACAGAATGACCCAGCTTGTTTAACCTCAGTCTGCACTCCAAAGGATTGTGCTGACTCCCACATATTGGGTTGTCCAATAGTAGTAGTGCATAAAAAATAAAACTTGGAAGGGAAATGGCTCCATACTCCAGGAACATTTGGACATTTGCCTCAGTCTCTGAGGGCGGCTGTGTCCCAGGAACTCTCAAAGTTTACATTTGATCAAAAAATTAGAACAAAATTCAGGTCAACAGAAGGCACAATTTTACAAAGGCAAGGTAAGAGGAAGTGATAGACTGATACTCCACATGCTGCAATACACAGTATCCAGGATTCCAGTGCAACACTTTTGTTTTTAAATTCAGATTAACTAATCTAAAATTTCCCAATTTAAATATAATGATCCCCTTCCATTAGAACTGGCTGGACATTGTCTAATTTTTTTAATTTTGAAGTAACTTTTTTGCAAAACTTTATTTCCCCCCCGTTTTCAGACAGCCCTAACATCCATACCTGTTAAGGCTGTAGGTCCAGAAAATTGGAGACTTTATGCCAAAGATGTAATTCTCGCATTTTCTATTTGATTAATATGAATTACTTCATGTACATAAATCTTGTTTCCCAACACCACCTCTAAATCTACCTATTTTCTATGGCTTCCTTACCCTGTACTGCCTCAAGCTTCTCTCCCCCCCCCCCCCCCGTGTTTGGTTCCTCACTTGCCCCCTCAAGTACCTTGCCCACCCACCAAATATCTTAGGACATGTCTACATTAGAAGTGCTACAGTGGCACAGATGCACCAATGCAGCTGCATCGCTATAGCACCTTTAATGAAGACGGTCTATGCCAACGGGAGAACTCTCTCCCATCAACATAATAAAACCACCTCCACGAGAGGCGGGAGCTATGTCGGTGAGAGAATGCCGCCGTCGGTGAAGACATACCCTTATTCAGTCCCTGAACGACATACGTTATACTGACGTAAGTGGTAGTGTGTACAAGCCCTGACCACTTTTTCTGACTCTTCCCCATCTCTCCTCTTCTCTGGCTCCCCCTTCCATTAAGTTTCCGCTGTTTCCGACAACCTGCTGCAAGGGAGATTCATGTTACTAAAATGTAACAAAAAATGACAAAGACGGTAGACCATAGATAGTAACTAGGATATTTACTGTTCTGATTTTAAAGCCTGATTTCATTTAATTTGCATCCAATAGATATGTAAAAGATACGAGGGTTTTTTTAAAAGGCTCATCTTAAATGAACAAATGTGCAAAGCAAACTTTGTTTCAAGGAGTCTGCCCATCTGTAACCAACAGCTTTGCCAGCACCTGAGAGAGTGCAAGAGGAGAAAGTGCATCTGGGAGGTGTGTATATTGTAATCTAAATGGGAAGGAAACTGTACACCTAAATCAGGAGAAAATGAATCATGCTCTTTTTTTTTTTTTTTTTTTACCTCTAATACATTCATTGTAAAACACATTTATTCATATTACAGTTTTTGGAATTTGGTTTAAACGTAGCTTTAGAAACAGGAAAGCAGAGGAACAACTTTACTTAAAAGACCAACAAAAACCACAGGTGTGCAGTTCATCTCTGTGGAAATAGCCTACAATAGGCCTGTGAACTATTTACACTTCACTGAGAGTTTAGGCCTGAAGCATTGTGGAGACTGTCTGCATAGGGTGAATTTCACCCTTGCTCTGCAAGAATGGTATGACAGGCTCACCACCAATGAACATGTTGAGGATTCCAAGTGTGTAAATTCACTGAGACACCAGTTTGTCAGAACTGGCCAATAATGTTACATGCCAGGAGATCTGGGCAAAACTTTTTGGCCCAAACTTTTTTTTGCTGGAAAATGCAGATTCGGGTTGACCGAAACATTTTGCAAATGCATGTTGATGTCGGCAAATTGTTTCAGTCAAAATGAAGAAAAGAAAAAAAAATCAGAAATGTCAAAATGGACCATTTATCACAATGAAACATTTTGATTTTGCAGGCTAGATTCATAAAAAAAATTTAAGCACTATTCACAAAACTACTGGAGAAGGAGTTAGTACTGATACCACTCCCACCATCATATCTAATAGCCAGTGATTAGGGTATTCACTTGGTATGTAGACGATCCAAGTTTGAATCCCTGCTCTGGGGTTTGAACCCAGGTGTCCCCCTTTTCAGTGAGTGACCTAATTGCCAGGTTATAGAGTCACTCTCATTTTTTTTCTCTGGCTCAGTGACTAGATAAATAAAGTAGGACATGTCAAATGAACAATAAAGACATTTCCCTTAATCCCTACATTAAATTTAAGTGGCTTCTGACAGAATTCTTAAATCCCTTGATACATGCAAGGAGAATATTTGCTCAATCATCACCTGAAAGATATCTATTTTAGGATATTCTTTGATGCTGTTTTGTATACTATTCCATGCAGATATTTAATTATCAAACCCTAGTAAACCAACAGCAACCATGTCCAGTTAACTGTGCCATTTTGAGTTACTAATACAACTTACTGACCAGTAAACCACCAAAGGAGGAAAACAAACATGTGCCAGGCTGCTTCCTCCTTCCAGCATTCTACCCTAAAAGATAAACTGAATCTCCGACATATACTATGTGTCATCTCTTCCTCTATCTCTAGCTTCTGCACCTTTGTGACAGTACCATTTCTCTTTCACCGGTATCTGATTAGGTCACCTAAGTCTGCAGATACAGCCAGGTATTTTCCTGGCTATTATAGTGCACTTCCCTTAATGCTGGACTTTAGGAAGGGAACTCCGGCTTTTTCTCCTCCTTTATTAGCCTATGAAGTCTATTGAATAAGGTCACTATGCCTGGCTCAGAGCAAGCCTGAGAGTCCCTCATTTGCATTAATAATACATTCATTCCACAAAAAAAAAAAAAAAAAAGAAAAATCCAGAAAAGTGAGGTGAATAAAATCTAGCAGGACCTCAGTAAGTATTTCACCAGGGAGCCTAATTTAGGCCCCAACCTTGGAATACGACCTATGAAGGTGAAAAGGTTCACCTATGCTGCCCCAACTGCAGGGTCAGGTTCTTAGAGTACTAAATGTAGTGACTGTAACTAAGTACCTCTACCTGACAAGTTGGTAAGCTATCATATTTCACATGTAACATATCACTGCTGTTATCACTAGGGCATGCGCCTCCATTAAAAAACCATCAGTGCTGTAGCTGTGTCATCACAACCAATTGTTTTGCACATTAGAAAGTCCTTTATGATTGATTTTAAAAGACAGTTAGAAAGAAAACTGATTTAGTCTTTTGGATTAAAAATAAACAACAAGGCATTAAATGAATAACAGCTGATGGATTAAAATGCACAGAGGAAAGACAGCAGTGAATTGCCTGGCACTTTTGAATAGTAAAAGCTGGGATAAAAAAACAAAAGTTCATCTTCCAATTTCCAATCAACAGAAAACTAGCAAAACATCAGAAATCCCGAATCCCCCAGATTTATGCTTTATTTGTCAATTAGCATTAACATGCGAGATCTTGCCAGCTTGTGGTACCATAAAAAACCCCAACAAACCTTGAATGTGTTATCATCACTCACTGTGTAATTACATTAAGCACTCACTGAAAATTGCAGGGTGCTGAATTTTAAAATTTATGTACATTTATTGTTGAAGATGTATGCATTTATTGCTTGTATACATTTATTATTGAAAATAAAATTTGTATACATTTATTGTTAGAGTAGATCTAATCTAAATTTGTGTTCCAGTTCCTGTTTAAAATAATTTTAGTCTCAGCAAGCCTCATACTGGAAGAAAATAGTGTAATAAATTGTAATAGATAAAAATACTGGTGTCACAAAAAAATCAGCCGGACACTGTTTAGTTCATTGTTTGAAGAAAATAATCTTAAAGGTCTTATCTTCCAATCACATATTAATGTGAGTAGTCACATTGTAGTATGTAAAGTTAAGCATACTGCATACATGCTTGCGAGATTAGGGTCTTGGATAATAATAATTGTATATATGCCTATTGTGCAGTATATGGAATGAAATACAAAATATCTGCTGAATGACATTAACATTATAAGAAAATGAAACAATAATAATAAAAACTGAAATATTAGAGTGCTGAATTCATCTGGCCTTTATATTTTCAATCCTTTGTTTACTTTAGGGGCAAATTTTTCAAAGAAATCTTTGATAAGTCTGCACCCACAAAATTTGCAGTTGTAGAGGTTTGCTCATGCAAAACATCAACCAACACCATGTACAGTCAGACGTGTTGCTGGGCTAAGTGAAATCTAAAGCCTGTGTAGATGATTCTTCTGACCTTAAAAAATCTATCAATTTATGATTTTGCAGGTGTAATTTAGGAAGCCCCTTTGAAAACTTAGATCAATTTGTTTGGTCTGAAGTATATGGTCTGTGGCTTCCATTTTCATATACTTGTTGAATAGTCAAGAGAGGAGAAATGTGAACTCCGTGATGACAACTATTTAATAAGGTGAGTCTGCTACTCTATAGAAAAATATCCACAGCAAGCATCCTTCAGAGTTCAGTTAATAAGTTGATAAATAAAGCTTATTTGATAGCTGGAGCAGCTGGAAATGTCTGTTTGGTTACCACTCATCAATAATACATCTGGTGGCAAGGTTAAAGAAAAAACAAAAACAGCAACAAAAATGTTCAGTGAAACAGCAGAAAGGAAAATTATACATTCCATTCAGTGTAAAACCAATAGAAGTGATGTTTACATGAATCAATGATTACAGCATAGATCTGAGATTGTGGTTTTGGCTTCACTGCAAAAAAGACATCCTTTCACATTGAGATAACTAGCTCAAAATAGCTACCTCGATCTCAAATCCTAGTGGAAATAAGGCACTGTCTTGGTAAATCCCAGGTTGGAGATTTAGAGCCAATCTCAACTAGCTATATCAAGGTGAAAACTAAATCGTGCCTTGTGTTCAGTAGGATTTGATGTCAAGCTATTGTCAGCCATCTTGATGTAAAAACACCTCTTTTTTTTTTGCACTGAAGACATAAGCCCACTTGTGAGATGCAATCACATCTTCCAGAGTCTGCAGTCAGCCTGAATTGCCCCATTTATCTTGATTGTATGAGAACTATGAACATGATAATAATTTTAAATGTCAGCATTAACTGTTTCTCTGTTGATCATCCAGATAATGTGCTTACCCAAATTGTCTCCTAGATTCTTTCAAGTACTAAAAGCCCAACCAGTTGCCAAAACCTCTAGACTTCCCCCTGACAATTTGTGCAAGAGACATATGCATTTCTATTACTGATCTGCTGAAATTAAAGAAACAGAAATACCTGCTTAGAATTCTTGTGAGCACAGCTAGTACATATATTTCATCACTATGGCTGCAAAAATAAATACCCTTTACAGAAATGCAGTTGCCCAGAGTACAAGAAACAAGACAAATGGAATGACTTACCGACTTTATGAGATTAATAACTGAACTGTTTAAGAAAAGATGAGGTGAACAGGATGCTCTGATAAAAACTCATATAACTATTTATACTAACAATAAGGATATTTATTGTAATTCAGCCTGTAAGACCTCAAATTTGCTGTATTCCCATATCTTTTATATCTATCACCATCTTGTTTAATACTTCAGAAAATAACTTGCATCATCAATTCTGTTGTTCTTTAATTTAAAATGTATATTGTGACTTTGGCAGACAAGGTGCCAGCTCATATCAAGGTCCTCAAGTTTCAATTTAACATGACCAAATACATAGCTGGAATCAGTTTGGTCACCTGTGTGTTAGTATTGTTAGAATAGGTATTAGAATGCTAAGAATATGTTTAGACTTTATTAAATGCTTGTGAGTTGCTGCATGCGTTAATCTCACTTATAACCTCTGTAAAATACTGTAAAATAATGTTTGAGTGTCTGTATTGTGGCTGTATTGTGAATCTCGTGACTTTGTAAATCACCAGACAGAAGAGAGACATTAATTAGTGTGAGGGGCGGATCTTCAACAGAAGTGTCATGCCCTTCCCAAAAGGAAAAGTCCTTTGATTCCAGACGGACTATTGTGAGACATTGCAACTGGAATTTTCCAACAACAAGAAGGCAAAAGATTTTTGTCATTCTGCCTGCACCCTGTGAAGATGAATCATGCAAGTGTTTACTCCAATCAACTGAGTTTGCAGGCAAGGGATAAAACCATTAACAAGAAGGAACTACTTATCCATATGCTGCCTGGACTCTGAAGGACAAGGTTTTTCTAAGCATAAGCAAGAGATGCTTATGATATAAAAAGCTTGCATATTATAGACACTTCTATTACCTTTTGAAACTTAAGATGGTAACTCTTTTGTATACTTGTGTTTACTTGCTTTAACCTTGTAAATAAGGGCTGACCTACACTACCAACTTTTGTTGATCACAGTCAGCTTTTTACGCCAAACTTTTAGTGACAAACCATCAGTATAAACCCCGTGCTTGGTTCTATCATGGCCTCCAGGAGGCATCCCATAATGCCCATCCTGACTGCTCTGGCCATCAGTATGAACTCCGCTGCCCTGCAGCCACCCTGCCACTCTGCCTTTAAAGTCCCAGGAATTTTTGAAATTCCACTTCCTGGTTAGGCGGCATGGAGAGCTCACATCACATCTTCCCTGCTGACCATGGCAGCTCCATGCACCAAACGCTCTCCCACTTGTAGGACTCCGGAGCTTCTGGATCTGATCAACATTTGGAGAGAGGGGGCTGTGCAGTCCTACCTGTGCTCCAGCTGAAGGGGTTTTGATATCTACGGTCTGATTTCTCATGGCATGGCAGAGAAGGGCTATGAATGGGACATGCTGCACTACTGTGCAAAAATCAAGGGGTACCAAAAGCCTAGGAAGTCAAACCGTCACTCTGCTGCAGAGTCAAAGACTGCTGCTTCTATAAGAAGGTGGAAGCGATCCTCAGCAGCGATCCCCCTCTACCACCAAGAGACCCGTGGATAACTCCACAGGCCCGGAGACAGTGGACACCGGAGTCAACCCCAACAAAGAAGTTGTGGACGTGGAGGTCGAATTGAAGGATGATGTGGAGCAGGGAACTGAGTCATCTGGTGACATGAGGAGCCAGGACCTCTGTTCGATCCAGGAGAGTTCGAGCCAGTCTCAGCCCCCCAGCTCTGGTGGCACATTCCACTTATTTTCTTATTTATTTTCACATTTAATGCAATAAAATTCTCAATTTATTTTTATTTCCCTGAAGCGATCATACAATTTCCAGTATGCAGCACCAGAGTGCTCCAAAAGCCTTTACTATTATCTTTTACTATCTCTATTATGTTCCATTATATAGTGATTAGGCCACTATTATGTACAGTGTGCAGCACAAATACAAGAAAAACTAAGTCACTGTCCCACAGAGCTTGATCCCTCTCTCACACCACACACATGCATGCATGCAAACATACACCAGCCCTGGTCTACATGTAAAATGGCGCTCAGGAGTTGGGAAAAATCCATAGCCCTCAGTGTCGTGGCTATGTCAGCCTAACCCCCAGAGTAAACGCAGCTAGGGCCGCATACAGTTGCCATACCGTACACATGGCCATTCGCTCAGGCCAGCATTTTCAAGAAGTCAGCACTTTGCATGCATGTGGGAAAGTGTGGCTTTAGTTATCATCATGGGAGCTGTTGTGAGCTGAGTTACTTCTGAAAAGGCAGCCCTTATTTAGGTCCAATCTTCCTCCAATTTGGAGAACTCAGCTCTTGAAAATCTGGCCCAGAGCTCTTTTGAAAGTGTAACTGAGGATGAGACAACATTTGGAAACGGCAAATAAATGGAGAGAGGACAAGGTAAATATAGTGAAACAATCCTCTTTAGTTTAATTGGGCCAGGGACTGTCTTTTCTGTTCCATCTTTGTACAACACAATGGGGTTTTAATCTATGGCCTGTCCATGGTGCCCAACTACAAAATGTAAGTTGAGCTTCCTCAAAGTTCTTAAGCATAATACATCTCACTCTCAGGAATATTTTCCATAATATTCATCTGAAATTTTCCTTTTCATCATTTCATCTCTTCACTCCTAGCCACACACTTTTGTGCCACCCTTAATAATTCCTCTAAATCAGTGGTTCTCAACCTTCCCAGACTACTGTACCCCTGTCAGGAGTCTGATTTGTCTTGTGTACCGTAGAAATTGCTAACTTCCTCATTTTTACCATATGATTATAAAATACATTGATTGGAATATAAATATTGTACTTACATTTCAGTGTGATGCTTGAGCCTGTTTTTTACTTGTGAGCCATGTCTGAAGCCTGAGCCTCCAGCAGTGGGGCTGAAGCATGTAACTTAGTTTCATGGGGCCCCCTGTGGCGTGAGTGCTCGGGCAGTTGCCCTGCTTGCCATCCCCTAATGTTTGCTCTGCACTTGCGACCCCTCTAAATCCATCCTGTGACCCCATTGGGGGCTGCAACCCCAAGGTTTAAAAATACTGAGCTAGATGAGTTGATGTACCCACTGAAAGACCTCTGAGTACCCCCAGGGGTACATGTACCCCTGGTTGAGAACCACTGCTCTAAATCTATAGCTTATGGAGTGACTGTTGACTGTGGCCCTAACAGCTCATGGTTTTTAAAAAAGAAAGAAAATGATACTAAGGTCTTAGCAGATAAATTAAAAGCATAGCAATTTCTCTATTCAAATTTAATTCTCTTTTCTTTTAACACCACAGACATAAAGGATTGAAGAGAAAAATCAATGTGCTAAAAAATAGTATTAAGCAGCCTGTCTTTAATGTTTGGCTGTTCCTAACCACATATTGACTTCCTTTTTCTGCAGGTGGGCAAGATAGCCTTGTGACAGAATAATAGGACCCTGCAGTCAGAATTAATGGAGTTGACCTAAAATTATTGAAAAACATAGTAAAATTTGCACACACACAAAAACAAAAAAGTTAAATACAGGCAAGAAATACCTCAGAAGTTTACCTTTTTATTTTCCTCCCCTCGCCTCCCCAAACAGGAAATGTGTTGCAAGGATTAGATAAATTGCAGCTGCAGTAAATTCAGCTGAAAAGCAATAATCTAAATGAAAGGCTCTGCTCCCCAACCAAAAAAAAAAAACCAGTAGAAACTATTCCAGTACACAAGCAGCAGTCTTCTAACACCTCTACTTTTCAAGTTAAGGACTTAGAAGCTCCCAGTTCTAGCTACTTTTGGAAAACATTGAATTTAAATATATTTTTTTTCCAGTATCACATGCAATCCGGCCACCTCATGCTTGGATTTCATTCACTCTGACCAATTACATTTCTTTGGGCCTGGTCAGCCTCTTAATGGGAAGACCTCTAAAGAAAGTGTATAGAGCTGAAGGGAGTATTGTGCATGACTCAGTAGTTGGTACTCTTCCTCTGAGTCAGTTCTGAAGCAGTGTCCCTGAAGCTGGGAGGAGGCATGTGCTGCTGAAGGACGTGCCATATTGTGGATGCAATATATAAATAACATTTTGATCCCTGTGACCATTAATGACACCACATAACCTTTTTCAAAAAGAGTTGTGTTAGCACCAGGATCTTGAATAAATTCAGGTATACACAATCCATCTACCAAAATAAATAAATATATAAATAAAAATTCTAGGACTTTTGACTGGACAAAATTGTCATCACTTCCCACCATACATGGTTATGATCCATTGTTGCACACTATGGTTATAATCCATTGTTCAGGCTGTGTCGCATATCATTGTTAAGTGCCCACTGACTTATTTCGACAGCGGGCTACTGGCTCTCCATCTGGCTGATGATGACGCCATTAAATGGCCGGGCACCTTGCGCATACGCCAGTGATGTTACACACTGTTAAAGAGTAGCTGTGTTTCACCCCAAAAGAAGCTGCACTTCCTTGATGAATAGAGTGATCCTTGTGTGTAATCTGTTACATTTGTAAAGGGTATTGGCATTCTTTGGGATGTGAGGTACAATATAAAGTTAATCTCAAAAGCATGGCCAGGCATTTATTAATCTGATTTCATTTTGTTTAGGTACATGGATAAGTCTTAGTCAGTATTGCAATGTCTGGGCTTTTCATTTTACTTCTAGTAATTAAGGAATATATAAAATATCTAATCTATATCTAGTTGTGGGAATATGCTATTCTCAGAAATAACAGCTAGGGAACTAGAGGAAAGCATAAAATGCATTAGCACTACTCTCCAACTGGAAAAGACTAATGCAGCAACCAGTTGCAAAATGGCCACTATAGGATTAGTGCTTCTTGGTTCTGCCAATTTTAAAGGGCCAGTCCCCAGAGAAGCATGATGGGGGAAGGGAGAGGGACGTTCCTGTAAGAGAACAGCCTGCACAACTGAGAGTTAACAGAGTTTAACGATAAACAATCCTAGTCTGTTCTATGTCTTTCCATGAGAGTTTTTCCATGCCATTTGTCACCCTACTGAAAACCCCCTTTAATTCTGACATGAGACAGGGTGCCCAGTACTGCCCCAGTGTACCAGGACATACTGCCACTATGTCACACTATCTCTAGGCTGTGCAAAATGTCAGTTGATACTATATTGATTATCTTGTTTATTTTAATATTTAATGAATTAAAAATCTCTTTTGCTTTGTAAATTTGCCCATTTATTCCATAATACTGCAGAATATGCAAAAGGACAGGACACAACGATAGAAGGCAGGGGAGTTTGCTGCAGCCCTTGGATGCCTCTAGCATCCCCATTGCACAAATTGCAGTGGCTTGTATAGTGCCTGCTCCTAAGGAATGTTTTTTTGTCCCAAGGAGAAAGATCTGTGTGTGTTAAGAACGAGTACTGTGTATGTTATTGTGCAGCACCTATGTCTAAAACAGTGTGTTATGTCGTTTGTGGGTCTATATAAATATGGCATATAAAATATCCATGAAAATAGGACCTTAATTGGTCTATGCTGTGTTCCAGATTATTAAAGGCAGAAAAAATAAGTTCATCACAGTTTCTCTTGCAAATATCTTAAACATCTGGCATAAATGGTTTTGCTTCCCCTGGGATGAGTAAAGGAGCACAGCGCTAGGGAATAATAGCTGAACTACCTCAGCTACACAGAAAATCCATCTGATCTTCAAGAGCGAATAGAAAAGGTCAGCCATGAAAGCAAAAGGAGTGAAAATTAGTTAGGGCAAAAAAAAGCTCGTTTTTAACAGACACACAGAGATCCTCATCAGTGAGTGAAGAAAACCCTGTTAAACAGGTGCAGACTAGCATCAGACATGCCCAGGGCGCTGCGGTCTGGAGGTAAGTCTACACTGCAAAGTGAAGTCGACTTACTTAAAGTCAACTTTCACCTGCCGATTTTTAGAAGTCGCTGGAGCATGTACACACCATGCTCTTTGCGCCGGGCTCGTGCGTCCATGCTCGCCACGCTTGTGTCGACATTCAAAGCAGTGCACTGTGGGTTGCTATCCCACAGTGAAACTAGCCACAGTGGCTATTGGGACAAGTTTCCTGGATCTTCACGCGGCACTGCTGCACGTCCCTGTTGTGTCCCTTCTCCAGCATGCCCTGGGATATCTTCCTGTAAATGTCCAAATTCCTTTTGCTGGCTCTGAGCTGAGCCAGAACGGACTCCTTGCCCCACAGACCGATGAGATCTAAGACCTCTGGTCGACTCCATGCTGGAGCATGATTGAGCCTTGCAGTAGCCATGAGGAGTCCAACGACAAAGCTCTTTCCACACTGGCTGTACAGGAAATGAAAATTCAAATTTTTCCGGGACATGAGGGGAGGGGCCATTTCCGGGTAGCATGAGCATGTAACAGCAGAGTGCGAATGTCCAGAGCAATCATAACGGGGCATTGTTGGATACCTTCCGGAGGATGTGAAGACTTTGCTCCTTTGAGTCACCCACCCCCACCACCAAAATGGGAGAACAGCCCAGGAAGCATGACGTGAACAGGAAAAGGCGCGCTATATGTGAGGCAACAATAGCAGGCCCACATCGAGACAGCTATGCCCTACCTGCATCCAGACCACTCACACATGCATTGCTGGAGGGCAGGACTGTGAGTCAGACAGCATTTTAAAGCCTTACCACCACACTGAAGCCATGACTTTACCAGGGAAAAACCAGACCACGAAGTCCAGGGAAGGATTCACATGGGGATAGGTCCAGAAGTTCATGGAAACTAGAGTTCTAAAAGGTACAAAGAAAGTGGCCTTCTTCCCAGCTCCCTTCCATCCAGGTAAGAGGAGCAGACGAAGTATGCTGGCCCCCAGGGTCACAGACTTTATGTCCACAGAAGACACACCAGATATCTTATGTAACCCACACCCACCCAATATAGTGCTCTCTCCTTTTCTGGTAGTGGTTGGGCCACGTAGAGAGGTTGATAAGCCTGATATAGCCTTGTCTAACAGACCTGGATCTTTTAGCTCAGCCAGTAGAGGTTCAGTCATTAAGATCCAGAGGTCCCAGTCAAGGAGAAAGATTTGAGAATTTAAGAGGCATGAGGGAGCACTATGTTCCTCCAATTATTGTATCATGGAGCCTATGAAGAGAGTAAAGAAAAATGAAAAAATCTAAAAAACTATCTAAAAAGTGAAAGAAAAACTCCAAGCAATACTGCAGGTCCTCGGCGTCTGACTTTATGGCCAGATAATCCATTGGGTCTGGCCAAAACAAGAACATCCCAAGAATATCAAGAAAAAAAATATTTCCTCCTGTTTTTTTTATTGTAATTAGAAAAGTTGCCTGTCTTCATCTGCTAACTGCTGACAAATTAGGAGGCAGTCCTTCCCTGTTGCTGTATGCAGTATAGCCACTGTGATAGCCATGCTTTCTTTGTCCAGTCTTGAAGCCACTTCCTAGTTTGCCCATTAGGCACTGAAGCAGCTCCATTTCCCCCAGATATCTGCATGCATTTGCTTCAGAGCAGGGATTGGAATGTTGCTCCCAGCCATTGTTGAAGTGACTCAGTACCTCAGGTCAGACAGCAACAACAGTGATTTAAAGAAGAAAAAACTCTTTTATTCTGACACTGTGTTAAGACCTGATGTAACTAAAGAGCTGCACAGGGGAAGCCATTTGCAGTGCACAACCACAAGAAGTTTTACTGGTCCTACAAAAACCAGGAACTTTGATATATATTCTTGAGGCCCATCTACAGGCCTTTCATCTGTTAACTATTTCCATGTATTCAAACATCTGTCATAACAGTATTTACCACAGAAATATGCAGTCAGGGTGGAGAAGACCACACCCTGAAGTGGATTGAACATAGCTGCAGCATTCTAAGGAACTTGATTAGGGATGAAGTTCTGGGGAAATCTATTTCAGTCTTGGTTCAACCTATAGCAGGACTGAAAAGTTTATTGACACAGTCTGTGTTCGGAAACATCACTGTATTTTCAAACAGGTCGCTCCCTCAATCAGTTATCCATTTTAGTCCTGCCTTTGAGCACTTATGCGTGAGAAAGAAGAAGCACAGAACTTTCAAAACCTCATGAGACAAGAAAAAGCAAATTTCTTATTCCCATTTTTATGATAATTTTCCTTTGTCTTGTTATGCAGTAACAATGTCCTGATGGAGGAATGCACGGTATCAGGCCATAAACGATGTTCGCGATTAGCAAATAGCTTTGCTTCCTTTGGGTATTTAAGCACCTGTGAAAACTATTTATTGCCTCGTATACTCCTTCTCCATCAACATAATGTCCCCAAATTAGTCTCTATAGAAAGGAAATAAATGGCTGATAATGCTCAAAGGGTTGAAATACTGTAACAACATTTATTTGAACACCATGTGCATTATGATCCATTTTATTTCAATACTTTGAATGTCAGCAATATTTTGACTGACTGCACGTTACAGACAGCCCCCCAACCTGAGGCAAATACTCACCAGCAACCATTCACCCTACAAGAAGGCCAATCCAGGAACCTATCCCTGCAACAAACCCAGTTGCCAGCTCTGCCCACACATCGACTCTAGTGACAGCATCACTGGTCCTAACCACATCACTCACACCATAAGGGGCTCATTCATCTGCACATCTACTAATGTTATATATGCCATCATGCGCCAGCAATGCCCCTCTGCCATGTACATTGGACAAACTGGACTGTCACTACACAAAAGGATAAATGGACACAAATCAGACATAAAAAATAATAACATCCATAAACCAGTTGGAGAACACTTCAGTCTCCCAGGACATTCTGTCTCTGACTTGAACGTTGCTATTCTCTCACAAAAAAACTTCAAAAACAGACTTCAAAGAGAAACTGCTGAGCTTGAAATCATCTGCAAACTTGACACAATCAAATTGGGTCTGAATTGGGACTTGGAATGGTTATCTCATTACAAGAAGTAATTACCTCTGATCACCCATTCTCACCTCCTACTCAATGATTGTAATTAGGCCTCAAGTACCCTGCTTTCATCCACCTCCCCCATTGTTGTCATTTCCCTTGGATATGCATATGTTGTCTCCTGTATATGTTGCCTCCTGTATGATTTCTATTACTTGCATCTGAGGAAGTGGGTTGGAGCCCACGAAAGCTTATGCCTGCTGAAATTAAATTTGTTAGTCTTTAAAGTGCTACAGAACTCTCATTGTTTTTGCTGTATACAGACTAACATGGCTATCCCTCTGGAACTATTCTGCATGTTCTAGTTTTGCTTTTAAACATTTGCACTGTATTAATAGGGCACCTAGAACTCACTTTTAGACCATACTTTTCCCTTTGTTTGGAGAACAGACTAGCACAAGTTGCATAGTACTATGCCACTTGGATGCTCTGTCATCTACTGAATGAAGAGAAATGCTATGAGCCAAATTCTTAGATTAATAGTTTGTAAGGCCTGACGGGACCGTTAGATCATCTAGTCTGACCTTCTGTATAGCACAGACCATAGAATTTCAGTTACGCCTGCATAGGTCCAATAACTTGTGTTTGAATAAAGCATACCTTCTCGAAAGGCATTTGGCCTTGATCTGAAGAAATAAAGAGATTGAGACGCTACTACTTTATTCGCTAGATAAAAGAACCGTTTAGAGTTGGTATTTTCTTCCAATGAAAGAATTTATACACCATATTCAAGTCACTTCTTGATCTTCTTCACCTCTTGATAAAACCACTAGGCCAGAGTAGGCCTTAGTTGTCTACTGCAAGAAGGCTAGCATCCTGCTGGCTCTTCTTGATTTTTCAGTCAACCTGTCCCCTCCCACACAGCCTGCTTTTTTCAGGGATGCTGCCCAATATATGCCATCTTCCCTCTGCCCACAAAATCCTAGGGGATATCTTCTGTCTATATTAGAGCATGTGGTTCTGTCTTAACTCGAGTTAATTGATTGCCAGTTAACTGGAGTTAGTTAACGTGATTGTAAATGCTAGTCAGCTCTAGAAATTCCACAAAAGCTTGTTCCATGAGACAAGTGTTTGTCATTTTCCTTAGTGCACAGCCGCTGGTAAACCTAATGCCTGCAACCTGAAACAAATGTTTGTGCAATGTTTAAATTAGCATTTACAAATATGTTAGCTAACGCTAATTAATCTGCAAGCAATCAGTGAACTCGAGTTGCAACAGGAGGATAAATTCTAAACAAAACATATCCATAGGGGGAGATCCAGTTCAAGTCCTCATCAAGTTTTGAATAAACCTGGAAGAGAATTTCTTTTCCTCATTGATTTAAAAAACCGCACAAATTACATTATTTTCCTTTCAAAAATTAAAGGAAAAAAAGAATTTGGGGAAATTAAAGAGAAAGGAAATAGATGTAAAAAGATTACAACACTTACTGTTTGAGAAATAACCAGGGATTCATCTAGCTATGGATTTCTGGTGATATCCAGGTACCAAATAAAAGAATTAAAATCCCTGACATCCTGATATGTCCAGAGAGGTTTATTACCTGTGGTTTCTTGGAAGAGAAACATCTGTGGGAGGAAGAAATCTTGGGGGCTAGAAGTGGTGGTGTCTCATTGAGGAAGAAGGTCTGTGCTAAAAGCTCTTAAATGAGACAAAATATGAATTCCTCCTGATCTCTTCTGATAGGAAGTTCTATAGCCGGTGCATTGTATCCCCTGCACCCATGAGTTTCATTCTGGATAATGTTAGCTATGTTATACCTGTTGAATGTAGTATGTTTGGAGTGGTGCAGAGGGTAATGTCCTAAGGTTGTCCAGCATGAAAGGACCAGGACCAGACTAGGGTCACATAGAATGGTGAGACTAGACCAGAGCTTTCCTAAGAGTAGCTAGGATAGTGCATCCCAGGAAAGAAGCAGTCAGACCAGATTTGGAATAGCTCTATAAGGATAAAGACCAGACAGGTGCTCACCTGAGAAAAACCAGATAATTGGGACCAACCAAGGAATAAGAAGCTGGATTACAGCTGAAGCAATCCTGAGTAAAAGGCCACTCTGCAGTTCATCAGGAAGGAGAAGCCAGACCAACCCAGGGCAGTTCTGGAAGGAACCACACAAGGATTGAGGAGTTAGTGATTTTCAAGGGAAAGTTATCAGGGCCTCACAAATATCAGAGAACTGATAAGTAGAAGCTCTGAATGGATCTAGTTGCCGGGGAACTGTTAATATTTCAATCTGTTGTTCCTATATTGTTTTAAAATATGTTGATCTGTTATTAACCATACAGAATAGAGTCAGGACTTCTTTGCTCTGTGTAAGAGACGGGTAGGAACAATAGGCTACTAGTATAAAATTGCCCCTTCCACGTGCAGTGTACTGCAATGTTACAATCTTGATAGTATATGCTGAAAGTGAGACCTTTAGGTACAGTGCATATCCAGAAGAGAAGCACTTCCAACAGCTCCACTAAGCCTTTCAAAAATGTTTATGGCCAGATTCCCCATCCCCCGAGGTTCCCCTCCCCACTGCTTGTGCTTCTTCACCCCCTCCTGCCCACCACTCGTGCCTCTCAGGGGAGGGAGCAAAGAGCCATGAGCAGCGGGTGGGGGAGCCTCGGCGGGAGGGATCCAAGTGGGAGTGGGACCTGGAGTGCAGCATGGGCAGGTGGAGAGGCAGAGCGGGACCTTCCAGTGGTGGCCGTCGGGGGAGGCTTATCCGCCCCAAGCCTATTATACCTGTCACCTGTGGTCCGTTTTGTCTGTGTTAGAACTAGATTATAAACTCCTTGAGGCAGAGATTGGGGGTAACATTTTCAGAAGCATCTACATGATTTAGGAGTCTAAGTGCTATTTTCTGAAGTGATTTAGGCACATAGAGGGCCTAAAAGCTTGCCTACACAAGGAAATAGCCCGGAATAGCTATTGCAAAATTCTTCACTAGCTCCGTTTGTGGACACTCTTATTCCACGTTAAGAATGCCTTTTCCAAATTTAATCTAATTTAATTCAATTTGAAAGTAGATTAAGCTCAATTTCACAAAGGCACTCTTGGTGCAGAACAAGTGTGTCCACATGGGAAATCAGCGAGCTATAGCTATTGCACTTTAAATTCACACCCTGACTTATTTTGCAAAAGCTTCCCTATGTAGACAAGACCTTAGTCCCATTGATTTTCATTCCTAAATGGCTAATTCACTTTTAAAAATAGGATTCAGTGTCCTAAGTTACTTAGGTGCTTTTGAAAACTTTACCCTGTCTCTTCTCATTTCTATACTTTCTATTCAGAAGGCAATGGATGAAGTATTATAAGAATAGGCTGAGTTCCAGCAAGGTAGTCATGTTGTGAACAGATATTCACTATGTGAAAGATTATCAAAAAATACATTGCTTGGCAAAAACCTATCTTAATCAACTTTATCGACTTTAAGAAAGCATACTGTATTGTCTCTGGAGAGACTCTGTGGCATATTGCTAGAAGCTATGGGATACCAGATAAGATGATCATCATATTAAGGAGTTTATATGATGGCAATAGATGTGCAGTAAAATCGGATATAGGTCTGGGTGAATGGTTCGGTATTGTGACTGGAGTTACACAAGGGTCCTCTTTGCATCAGTAATAGGCTGGGTGATAAAACAAACAACAAAAGGCATCAATGATAGTGTAAAATGTGTTAGTGGAGATTTTGCCAATGGCATTGCTTTACTAAGTATGACATGGAACAGAATCAGAGGTCGAACAGGAAGCAGCAAAAACTGAATCAAATGTAAATGCAGAGAAAACCAAAATTATGAAGATAGGAAATTGGACCACAGATGCAAAGGTGAACATGGATGGAAAAGAAATCAAACAGATGGAAGAGTTCTGCTATTTGAGGTGTGTGATGACATTTAATGGTGACTGTGATAAAGATATTCATATGAGATTAGGAAAATCAAACACCACTTTTGGAAGGATGAACAACATCTGGTCAAACTGAGGTCTCCATACCAAACTAAAAGTCAGATAACATCATGTGATGGTACTGAGCATGTTAATGTGTGAAGCAGAGACTTTGCTGATGACAGTGGCTAACGAAAAGAGATTGGAGGCTGCCCATCACAAATGGCTGAGCAGGATACTACACATTTCATGGAAAGACAAAACAACAAATGCAAGAGTAAAGGAGCTGGCAGAGCAGGACATGTTAGAAAAATACCAAAGAAAGAAGACTCAGGTGATTGGGACATGTG
Source organism: Emydura macquarii macquarii (assembly GCF_026122565.2). Classification (NCBI taxonomy): domain Eukaryota; kingdom Metazoa; phylum Chordata; order Testudines; family Chelidae; genus Emydura; species Emydura macquarii. Next base: position 1,389,612 of record NW_027130506.1, read on the forward strand.
CACCATATGGAAAAATTCAAAACATGCTAAGTTAGCATTGAATTGGATACCAGAGAGGGAGGAAAGAGAAGGGAAGGAAAGCCAAGGAAGAACTAGCAGAAGATAGTGACAGAGGATATTGAATGCACTGGCCTTACCTGGGAAAAAGTACCATAACTAGCGAGTGACCATAGTCAATGGAGGAACTGGACTGCCCGATTTGTCAGTGGCACAGGAGGAATTAAGGTCTAAGGTAAGCTCTTCTCCTTTGTTTTAGAATTACCAAGAATTCTCCTGGCTTTTGACAAATAGAATAATGAAGAGTGATTAATTATTATTGTTATAATTAAATTATTTTTATGATATTAGTGCACAGGAGTCTCAACCAAGATTGGGGCTCCCATTGTGCTAGGCACTAGATATAAACAATAAGAGACTTTCTGCCTCCAAAAGTTCACAACATAAATAGACAAGCTAGAAAAAGTATCATCTCCATTTCAGAGAGATTGACCTGAGGCACAGAGAGGTAAAAAACTTGCCTAAGGTGACACAGGAAGATTGTAGCAGAATCAAAAACTGAACATAGAATTAATGAGTCCCATTCTAGTGCCTTAATTATAAGTCTGCCCATCTTTAATATATAATACCCAGACAAAACCTGTGTTAAAATGCATTTAAGAGTAAGAGTATGTATCAGTCATTTAGGGTAAAATACATTACCGGTATGTTACAACTATCCAAAACCAAGAATTATAAACCCAGGTGTGTGTGACATTCCCCTTGTGCAATCTGGACTGGTGAACTGCTGTGTCACCTCAGTCCCTCATTCCTGGAGCCCGTCTTACTGCTCTTCTGTGAGAACCCCTACTCCTGGTCTGTTCATGCACAGCCTCCAGAAAGCAAGCTGCTCCTAACTGAGTAAGTGAATGCTTCTAGCCAGCCACTCTTTGGATTATGCAGCAGAATGACCCCAGCCCATACACTCAATGTTCAGTGCTGCCCACTGAACAATGTAAGCTCATGTAAATTCATCAGTTTAACAAAGAAATTGATATGCACCAGTCTTGTTATTCCCAGTGAAGTCTCCCACACACTTCAAACCAAAGTCATGGCTTTAGATAAAACAAACAAACAAGTAATTAACTACAGAAGGATTTTAAGTGATTATAAATCAAAGGATAGAAAGTCAGATTTGGTCAAGAGGAAACAAAAGCAAAACACATTCTAAACTAAGTTTAACACTTTCAGCAATCTTACAAACTTAGTTGTTTCTCACCACAGGATGGCTGGTTTCCCTTCAGCCAGGCTCTCCCCTTTGGTCAGCACATCAGTTGCTTGGTGGTGTTTGTAGATAGAGGTGGAAGAGAGAGAGCATGGCAAACGTCTCCCCTTTTTAAAATGTTCCTTCTCCCCCTGGGGCTTTACCCTCTCCCGCTCTCTTCCCATGGTCAGGTGACAAACAGTGTCCTTGTATGGACTCATCCATGTCCTGAGTCAGTGAGCATTACCACACTGTGGTTCAAAGCTGGCCAAGGGAAGGGAGAGTCCAACTGATTCTTTGTTGATGCCTAGGCCAGTCCTTTTTTTCCTGGAAAGCTGAACCAGGTTTGTCCTATACAAGGCTTTCTAAGGTGTGAACTGCCCCATCTGCTCCTGGAGAGTTTTGCCTGGATGTGTTTCAAACCATAAGGATACATCTTTGGTAATATTACATAGCGAAGCCTCAGCTATACACATGACATTGCAACAAGCATTTTACTATAACAATAATGCTTAGTACATTATAAGCATTCCAAAAACATCTTCTATGACATACTTTGCATAAAACAATACATTATACTATAAGGGTGAACATGGAGGTGCAAGGTGTCACACCAGGAAACCCTGAGTTAAGGATAAATTTAAAACAAACTGAAATATGTAAAGGTATGGAAATGCACATTTCAGGGACACAAACAACCTTAACTTGTCCTATAGTGACACCAGGCAATGACCATATAATTATGCTTATAAGGCATTTTAGGGTTTATTGTCCCAGATTAGTTTAAATTGACTTTTAAAGACACAAATTTCTTTCCCCTCTCTCCCATATTGTGTTCCTACAGGGCACTAAACTGAAATTAAACTTTGAATTCTTAGCTACTTAACCAAAACCCATCTAATTTGCTTCTTTATGAGGTTCTGACCTCAGTTTCCATCAGTTAGGAAATTCCTTGGACTCAGCTTTTTTGATAAAAGAATTAAAAATAGATCTCTAAACAGCTTTGTGTCACTTGCAGACAATGGGTTCATTCCTTCCCAAACCTGCAGATCTGGAAATTTTCGCATATGTTTTTGTTGTCCCATCCAAAGTTTGGGGGTTTGTAGTTATTTGTTTTTGTTTGGTGTGGTTTTTTTTGCAACTGTGCCTGCCTCACCGTCTCTCACAAAAGTTGCTCCTGAATGCAGCAACAATGCTGATTTCTGCCACCCATAAAAATGGTCATATCTCACCCACTACATCCTGAAATCTCTGCATTTGCATCCTGCTTATTACAGTTCAAAGTGAATTTATTACCAGCTCTTTTACTTAGGAGGATCTCAAGGCTTCTTATTCTTGATGACTTTGACATTCACACTGATTCTGCTGATCATCCATTTACGGCCATTTGATTCTCTTGGTAGGAGCTACATTCTGAAAATCCTATCTACTCACAGCACAAAGATTCTGTTCACAGCACGTATTCAAAGGCCCCTCATCTCACTTTCATTTTTTCTGTTTGTTTTGACTTAGCCTGTTTAATTGCAAGTGTAATGGGAAAATGCTTTCTCCAATCAATACTTTACTTTTTCTTCTTTCCTGATTTCTCCATCCTCTTCTGACATCTCCGTTGTTTAATGCTCATGTCTAGGCAGCTTAGGAAACATCATCTAATATATGTGAATCAGAAAAACATGGGCATATTTTGACAACCATTATTTCGCTGACCTTGAACTTTTAAAGCATTGATTGATTATTCTGACTGTGTGCATGAAACACTATTTGGATAGTTTAAATAGTCTTACATACAAAATGGATTGGCTTCAGCCACTGTCATTGTACATATTGTTTTTGGGGTAGGGGCAAGGTGTATTCTTCTCATACACAGGATGCAGTCTAGTCTTGTTCTTAAAGACTCAGCCTGTGTTCTTAAATTGTTCCTTTCTCTCTAACTTCTAAGTCATAGCTGAATGTTCCTCAGGTTCTATCTATCTACCTCAGTTACTTAAATGACCCCCATTACCATCATAGTAGTAAATACCTACCTACTGCAGCTTGAGAGTAGCATTTCTGAGAAGAAGCCTAAGTGCTGATGTGGGGCTTTTTGGTCAAGACGTGAGCATGTGACCAGCTGAGTCACACAAATACCCTAGAGACAATATGTAGAATTTTGAAAAAGTCTGTAGTACTTATTTGGCCTCCATTACCGCTAGCACCTCACATTCTTCTTAATGTACTTGTCTATGGAGTAAGGAAGTACTATTATCCCCATTTTACAGATGAGGTACAAGCTACATAAAGACTAAGCCTCAGATTTTTAAAGGTATTTAGATGTTGTTTCATTCAGCATTGCAAGGCCTTAGGCCCAGATCTTTAAAAATATTTAGGCATTGCTGAACTCAGCAGTACAATACCTAAATGATTTAGGAGCGTAAGTCGCATTTTCAAAACCTGTCACTGGCGTTTTGACTCCTAAGTGCCTAAGTCACTTTTGAAAATGAGACTTTGACTCCTAAATCAGTTAGGTGTGGCAATGCTGAGCACAGCAATGCCTAAATATCTTTTAAAATCTGACTTTACGTTATTTAGATGCCTTACTGACTTTCAGAAGTCAGTGGGAGTTAGGCACCTAAATGCCTTTAAAAGTTTGGCTAATAGGAGGCTAAGTCTACTTAAATGACAATAAACTGGAATTTAGCCATCTAAGTCACTTAGGCCAAGCAATGCTTAAAAATCTGAGCCCAGGGTCACACAAGAGGTTTATGGCAGAGCAGGCTTTTGAACCGGTCTCCCAAGTCCTAGACTAGGTCCGTAACCACTGGAGCATCCTTCCACTAAGATAAAGAGTGCATCATCTCCCCTTTCTTAGAAGGATGTTGTAAGCCTTACCTAATAAATCTTCACAAAGCTTTTTGAGATACTCAGACAAAAGGTGCTATTTAATTGCAACAGTATTACTGTAAGTCTAAATCCTTTGTTTATTTTATCCATCATATAAAAAATCTGCTTTTCTCCATGAAAAGGTTCTGATTTGCTAGTCAATAATTTAACCCTTAGCACAGAGCATTGCCTGTTTAGAATCTAGTTTATTTTCATTATAGTGGATTTACCTCTCCATTGAACCGCTCTGAACTTTCCTTTTAAAATGTACATGATTGTAAATTCAAGAGCATGATTGAATTCTCTACCAATCAAATGTTGATATGGTAACACTGTAATAGAATAGAGAAGCTGGCTGCTGCCGGTACATATCCCCTTACTCTGCCATTTTGTTAACTCCTAGACTGTTTATGAATGAAATTTGTAAAATAAATGCATGCATCATAATGATGCAAGTCTTTTACATTCACTACCATTCATCTCCATTCTCCCTTGGGCTGTGTAAAGCAAAGAGAAGAATATATGTTGTGCTATTACATGATGGTTCAGTTCATCACCATCAGTTAGGAAAGTGTACAGTGATGAAGCTGTTTCAAGTTGTGCAATTTTCTAGTAATAGGACTTCACTAGCAATAAATTTAGTAATAATTTCGCAATAGGCACTAAATCTCAAAGCTGCCTTAAAGAGCAAAATGTCACATTATGGAGGGTAATCACCTACCAATCAAAGAAGCATTGACTTGAAAGTTGTTGTGCCAAAACAGAATAAGAACCTGGTATCCATAAACCATCCTTACAGTTGATAAAATTTGGTTCAGCTGCAGGATTCTTCCTGCATTGGGGGACGTGGAACTCTTTAAGATTGAGTTTGACATTATCCACCCAATGAAAGGGACCACTTGTTCAGAAAGGATGACATTCACATTCTCTACATAAAGCCCATTTCAACAGGTTTTCACCCAGATGGGACAGGGCCACATGGGAGTCAGAGAGGATGGAATCTCCTCCCCCATCCATAGCCTGTGACTCTTCCTACATTATTGCAACCCATGGTCATTAGGTTAAAGAATATATAGCTCCCTCAACTTAAAAGAAAAATGATTGAACATACATATTTTCACTTATTAGTTTTTCATTCCAGGATCTCATAGTGCTAGATAGCCATGAATGGAGTAAGTCTCACAGCATCCACTGAGTTCAGAGCCAGATCCTAGGAGGACAGGAGATCTCAGAATACCCATTGACGTTAATGGGAACTGCAGAACTACAGGTGCTCAGTACATCACAAGATCAGCGCCAAGGTCATATTTTTAACTCCATTTTAAAGTTACGGGGCACAAAGAGGTTAAGTGGCCTGCAAGTTAACAGAGCAAGTTAGTGACAATACTGGGGTGAGAACCCAGGAGTCCTGACGCCTGGGTCTGCCAGGCCTGCTCTGCCATAAACCTCCTGTGTGACCTTGGATGAGTCACTTGGGCTCAGATTTTTAAGCATTGCTAGACCTAGGTGACTTAGATGGCTAAATTCCAGTTTATTGTCATTTAAGGAGACTTAGCCTCCTATTAGCCAAACTTTTAAAGGCATTTAGGTGCCTAACTCCCACTGACTTCTGAAAGTCAGTAAGGCATCTAAATAACGTAAAGTCAGATTTTAAAAGATATTCCACTACGCCTCAATCCCTGTATAACAAAAGAGCCTTAGAATAAAGAAACTTATAACGTTTAGAAAATTATAAATCAAATGCTTTATTTCACAAAATCAAGCTGAGATGAATGGTCCAGTGGCTAGTGTGCTAGCATTGCGCTCAGGAAACCTGCAGTTCAGTGCTTCATCACAGACTTTCTGTGAGACCTTGGGCATGTCACTTAGCTTCTCTGTGCCTCCTTTGTGAGTGAGAGATGCACAATGAGCACTTCCTTACTTGCCAGCGGGTGTTATGAGGATAAATACATTAAAGCTGGTGAGGCACTCAGGTACTATGGCAATGGGGGTCATAGAGGTATGCGAACTAGGTAAAAGCTAGGAAATGAGGTTTGTTACATTACCATAAAAACAGGACAAGGCTCAGTTCACCATCATATTTAATATCATAACCACCCACCAATAGTTAGATTCACTATTCCAGTTCTTGTGCTCTTTGAGTGCAAGGTTAGTGCCTATACTAGGGAGGAGCATCCCCAGGGGAGGGATGTGTGAAGGTGATGCCACAGTCATGCTCACATTTGCAGAATCATCCTAACAGTACATTGACATTTTGGCAGGTTGACTGCTGGGGTAGGACAATGAAACATTTTGTCAAGCCCCACTCCTGGCCTTTCTCTTTCCCAGCCATTCTCCAAATGCAGGTTTCTAGGCCTGCCAAGTTCCCACCATGAGGTCTGGTACAGGTGTGGGATCATGCCACAGAGGCATCATATATCCTCCAGCCACACAGCCAGAGAAAGATCCAGGCACTGTTAGTTCAGTTCACAGATGGATCAAAGACGCACAATCAGCAGCAGCTGAAAAACAACAGGAACTGCAGAAACACAAGAGATTATATAATAGGAAAAGAACTGAGAAAAGAACACTGTATGTACAAGAAAAGTACTTTCAAATAATGTTTATCCATCTAAACTTATCCTAAAAGAAATCTTTCCAACTCTTGCAAAGACTAAGTACACTGGATGTCTTTTCGGGCTTTGGGAGAATTTCCATAATCTCCTCTTTAGTGTCTTAAACAGATTAAGTTCAGTTCAGGATTCCAACTTGTGGACCAAGTCCTGGGAGCTACTGAGCATCTGCATCTCTTACTGAACAGCCCTTTATTACTCTGTTCAAATTTTTCTAGTTTAATTTATCAATCCTTCCAGCAGCTCAGTGAGTCAGATTAACTGGACACTTGGTTGGCATCTAGCTCTGAACTGAAAGTTGGAGTGCAGTTAACCCCCAGTCCATCGATGCATGGAATGTGTATCTGCATGTTGCTGTGGCACACATTGTTTAAAGTTCTGCAGTGCTTGGCAAGAACTTTTTTTTTTTCCCAGCGATTTATAACAGGTAATATTACTGAACATCAGTTTTCTTTCATGAAGTCCCACTGAAATGCACAATGCAAGTATCCCGTTCATTTCAATGCAACTTTGCAGAGTTAAAAGACAGAGAGAAAGAAAAAAACATTCTTGTTCACAGAACAATGTAGGATTCACACACACGTTAAGAGGAAATTTTAGGGTTTTTTTGCTACCACAATGCAGTTTCATTTTGAATAGAATCATGTAATCAAAAGCATCACAGAACACAACTTACTGATTACAATCAACTGTACATGCACATATGGGGTCTGACTCTGCACCTTGTGGAGTCACCTGCATCCATGTAAAGTGAATGGAAAACACTATTAGTTTAATTTGGTAGTGGTTGATACCCCACATTGCACAGGTACAAAAGACAGCACAAGGTGCTAAGTGGTACAGCATCAAGCCAAGGGTCGGTCCTGGGGCCGGTTTTGTTCAACATCTTTATTAATGATCATCCCAAGCGGATGACCTAACTGAAGTCAATGGAAAGAATCCTATAGATTTCAATAGGCTTTGGATCAGGCCCATACGGAAAAGAAAACTTGCTTCTACAGCAGGGAACATTTAAAAGTTCCATTACGCATGTCCTTGATGGAGCCGGCCAAATTATTTGTTAATACTGAATTAATTAGTTTATCCTTTTCTTCTGCTCAGAAATTGTTCATGAATCCATCCTGATTTCCACCAATCTATAGTTATTGGGAATTATTTGCTGAAGAGTTTATGCAACAAATTTCTACCAAATTTCTACCGGGTGCTTGCAAACTATTCTCTATGAACATGTTGGGATTCACAATAATTTTGAGGTGAGAGTTATCCCAGTGCTGAGGGACAACACATGTGCCACTTCAAAATAGGCTTTAGGTGGGACTTACATTCTACAGGAGTCTTGCATTGTCCTTCTGCAGCGGAGTGAATTTCACCTTTCCATTAATATAGGGGTAAATCCAAATACAGGTAAGCAATGAGTAACATGATCCTGTGACTTCACCATCATATTCTCCAATATACTTGGGATTCACTCTTTCTATTCTTAGTCACATTGTTATTTAGTTCTAATCCTTGGCTATGATTCGGAAACAGATTTTCAATACGGGTGCAACGAGTACACCTAAGAAAAACCCAGCCCCTTTTCCCCCAAATAACCACTTGCATCTATTGCATCTGCAGAGCTGTGTGGGAATACTAAGTGGCCTCCCTTTTGCCACTCAGAATTAGTGAGTTAAATATAATTGATGATATAAAAATGATCCAAATAAGTAACTTAAACTGGGTCACATTCATATGAACGTTAATACAGGACTTTGCAAAAATACAAGTCAAATCTCTGTAATGTTGGGATGACAATGCAAGAAATTCAGGCCGGTGTCAGGCAGCAGGTAGATCTAGCTCATAGAAAGGATGTCAGTAAAAGGTGGCTCAGGCAAGGTGATAGTTGGCATATATGAGAGAGTTAATGATTCTATTAGATTTAAACATTGGAGCAAGGTTAGATATGGCTGATGGGTTTGTTAATGATAATGGTTCAGCTGGAGCTTACACCTGGGCCGCTAATGAAGATGCATCACCTTCTTTTTTTTCCCAATTTTATTTAGTGAGGTTAAGAAAGCATTACCTCAAATGAGTTCAAATAAAGGTGCAGTGGCAAGCAACCTTGACGCCAAACTGTTTAAAATAATTGCTTCATCCACAGCATAATCAAAGTACCTGATTTATGTCACTTGTCATTCTACTACTACTGTAACTTCCCTGTATAAATGTGACATTTTTGCACAGCGATGAAAAAGTAAAATCCTCTCTGTTCTTTCCCTGTCATCAAAGACAGTGGTTGGTACCAGAGGTTGGTACATGCTCAACTTTCTGATTATTTTGATTACAGTACTTTGATATTTCAGTATAAATACACCTCTAAGCTGCTTATTCTACCACCACTTCAAGATTACAAATAATAATGGGGGTTTCCCATATTTATTTTGACCTGGTACCTCAGAAACTTCAGACAAATTGAGTTGACTTGGACTGTCAGTGGCAGATCTGAATACCTGAAGAAGAGCTCTGTTTGGCTCGAAAGCTTGTCTTGCTCACCAACAGAAGTTGGGCCAATAAAATATATTACCTCACCCAACTTGCCTCATTAATATCCTGGGACCAACATGGACACAACTCCACTGCATAATGGCAGATCAGTTATGTATGATATCTAAATATGAGAAATAATTGCATATGTCTAGATATTTATGCCACCATTAACATCACAATATCTGAGCACCTGAGATGAGAAGATCTCAAAGGTCTGCTTTATTTAGTTTATTTCCTTTTTGTGTTTAATGACACATCCAAGAAATAGCACTTGTCCAATGTAGAGTACAATACACAGCTAAATATTCTGAGATAAGAGATATGAGGCCATAACCTATATCAAGGGATTCTCTTGCCATATTAAACATGAGATCAAAGTTCAATGAGTTTGTGGTTCTCTAGAATCGGTAGTTGTGTACTTGTCTGCTGGCCTGATGTAGGTAATGTTTTAAGTCAACTAAAAAAAGGCTGCTACAAAACGTGCACACTCTCTGCCTCATGGATACTCGTATTTGTTCTTTCTCTGATTGTTTTCTTTGCTCGGAAAGACTGACAGGACCTCTTTTGCACTTTATGTGAGGATCATTACATGCTTTCATGTAGTTTTCTCATGGTATGCAGTTTTATATTTAAAGCATAAGCTTAAATTGTTGACTGTTTTATTATTACTATCATACAGTTACACCTAAAGGCCCCAACTGAAACTTGGGCTCCATTGTGCTTGGCGCTGTATAGACACATAGTGAAAGACCCTACCCCAAGGAGCTTACAGTCTAACTGCCTGTGCCAACTGAAAATTTCCAGTGATGTCAATGGTGCAAGATCAAACCCTAAGTAAACAAGACAGACAATGGGGAAATGGTGGTAAAGTGACTTGCTCAAGATCATACAGCAAGTCAGTGGCAGAACAGGAACAGACATCAGGTCTCCTGCATCCCAGTCTAGTGCTCTATCCACTAGCCTATGCTGCCTCCCCAATCACGTTTATAATCATGTGGCACTTTACAAAGACCCGTGGGAAAGTGTCTCTCTCTCATGTCGCTTTAGCGTGAATTCTGCAACAAGATGATGACATTTCCTTGACTCATTGATTTGAGGGTGCATCAGGCTTTTTCACTGCTTCATGCTCTCTTTTTAAATGTTTTTTCATGAGCTATGTGCCTGTTTTATCATGTGACTGAGACCCCAGATCCTGCAATCTGACGCTTATGCCCACAAAGTCAGTGAGTCTCCATGCCCGCGCAGGTTGCTGCCCGCACAGATCAGATTGCAGGATCAAGGTCTGAGCTGTCATTGCTTTCTGAACAGGAAATGGAATTAGTTACATCTTATCATGCTAAAGAATTATTGCTCTTCTTATTCATAGTATAACTAAATTAGGCCCCTTAGGTCTGAATCTCTGCAATGCCAAGCACAACTTGAGAGATGCTGGGCACCCTCAACTCCCACTGAGATACATTGGAGTAGAGTGCACTCAGCAGATCCTAGGAGCACATCTCATCGCTTAGCAGGATTAATCTATATATCTAGGTATTTACACGACTCTCCCTTTATTCTTCAGGAGCTCTGGTGCAGACCCCAGGATTGCCCAAGGTGTGCTCAGTGCAGGACCTGGGAGGAGGGAATGGTTAGCTTAGAACACCCTACATGCTTTCTCAATCCTATAGCTGGCCGAGGACCACTTCATTCCCTGGCATAGCTTAGAGAAGCCTCAGGACTGTTATAAATTAGCACGGTCGGACTGCGTCCCTACTTACTATGCCACCAACAGGGGATTGCTGGTGGTCAAGACATTCAAGCCATGCCCTCTAAATCAAGGGACGTGGGAGCAAGTGACATATGTTGCAGCTATGTTGGCTTTATACTACTTGGGGATTCCCTGGGTGAAATCCCGGCCCTATTAGAGTCTATGGGAGTTTTGCTATTGACTTCAGTGGGTCAATATTTTAGACCCTCAGTCTGGGGAATTTTTAGCTACTCCACGAGGACAGTCTCTACTACTCCCCTTTTACCACCAGAGTGGCATAAAGGAGATTGAGCCAGAATCTGGCCCCTCTCTTCTTTATGGCAACCAAAATGTGAAAACTAGAAATGTGACTGATTTCAATGGAATCAGGCACTTTAAAAAATCCTACTAGATGCCTAAATCCCTTTAAAAATTTGGTCCCTAAATCCCATTTTCAAACATAATTTAGGCACGCAGGAGCCTTGTCACAGAGGGTGCTTGTCCTATAGTGCCCCCTCATGACCTACTGTGGCACTGCAGCCCCTCCCTGCTTCTGTTTTTCTTCTCTCAAGGCCCCTTCAGAATTCCACACCAGCAAAAGGGTGTAAGACAAAATTCCCCCGCTGGGCTTCTACTTTATTAAATACAAAGAAACTTGAAACAAAGTCTCTCCCCTTGGTCTCAGGAGGTTGGCAGCCCCTCTCTTTGGGAACTGCGTTCCTCAGTCCTGGCCACTCTGGCCTATTGTCTCTCCCCCGGACTCACGGCTGGCACAGCCCTCTTCTTGGACCTGTGGGCTCCATGCTGGCCTCTCTGGCCTGTATGGCCCCACCTAGCATGCTTGATCATATTTGTAACTTGCACTCGGAAGGGTCTATCCCTGCCTATTCATTGTATAGGGAGTTCAGCACCTAACTCAGGCTTTGCGGATCACAGCATTGTTCCTGTGATTCTTCTAGGCACCTAAAGTTAGGTGCCACAATGCTGAGCATTTCAATTCCTAAGTCCTTTTGTGCACCACGGTCTAGGTCACTTCTGAAAATGAGACTTAGAAGCCTTAGTCACTTGGGTGCTACTGAAAACTTTATCCATAATCTTACATGTTTGACCCTCAATAGATGAGAAAAAAAATCACCAGACTCTCATAAATAAATGCCAAAAGGGAATAATTTCAGAAAGCAATTGTTTAATCACTTGAAGGAGCCCTACCAACATGTTTGAATTGTAGGGAGTATTCACAGTGAGAGTTGATATATTAATCGTTGATTATGTTATTTGCGCATCATATTGTGCTGTTGTTATGATGTTATGTTTAATATTGCAGCTTAATGTGCGCTCCCCAGGCCCTAAGGGTCCCATAAATGAGATTTAGGTTCCTCTAAAGCTCTGTCAGTGAGATAAGTTGCAGATAAAGACCCACTCCATATTGTTCTATGCAATCATATGCAAAATAACACCAGTTGACTGTGTATTATCTTGACTACACAAAACCCCATGAGAATCACTTCTGCAAAAATCCCATTCCATTTAATGGCCCTTTGAACAGTAAAATTAATATGCATTAATATTGCAAAATAATGCATAGAAAGAAAAATGGATTTTCTGGTGCGATTGCAATGCATTTCTTCCCAAAAGACAAAGTAGTCTTAAGCCAGAGCAAAAATTAACTTTCCACCACCCAGTGCGAGATTTGGGGGGAGGCATCAAGATGACGTACAGCCAGCAGGGCAGTGTTATAATTTTAATTATATATTAACTGTAATTTTATTATTGATGGGTTAGGTCCTTCTCTGGAGAAACGTTAGAGGGGGTGATCCTCCATCAGCCTATATAGTGCCAGAAAGTGTGCTCAGAACTTTTGTGCATCCCAGCTAAAAGGGGAGATGTAAATCCTGCTAGCATTTCTCCTGGGAGTAAAATTTTGGTGCACATTAGCCAAAATAGTTACTTTACCATATTGGCAGCAGGAAGTGCAAATACTCAAATGAGGCAGCTGATGGTAAGTGGGAGAAAGAACAGTCCTATAACTTGCTGAGGCACATATCCCCCTCTGCCTCTTCCTTTTGTTAGGGTTGCCATACATCTGGGTTTTCCCAGACATTTCCTCTTTTTTGATCCTCTGACATCTGTCCAGGTGGATTTTTTCAAATAAGAGGCAACATCCAGGATTTTTACGGAGCAGACATTGCAAGTCAGAAAGATCTGTCTCCTCACCCCAACTGGTCCTTCTCCTGTATCCACATATAATTGGTCCCTCCCCTGCAATCGCAGCTGCTGGATGCTGCCCACCCAGGCCCCAATACCCAGCCCTGGGGATGGGGAGAGACCCACAGGAGGTGCTGACTGATGGGTTGGCTCTGTGTCCCGGCCCTGTGTCAGCTGCCCTGCTACCATAACAGGAAGCAACACTGCCCCCTGCCTCGAGAGTGAGGCTGCAGGTACCCCATCCAGTACCCCCTATGTCCTCCCAGTACACACACACCCGTCCAGCATCCCCCAACTACGGTAACACTACCTTTCATAGATTACAAGGCCAGAAAGGATCATTATGATCAGTCCTCCTGCATAACACAGGCCAAAGGACTTCCCTGAATTAATTCCTGTTTGAACTACAGCATAGTTCTTAAACATTCAATCTTGATTTAAATCTTTACATCATTCCTGCCTTTTAATTTTTGCCAATGACAGTATCAGGCTCCAGAATATTAAGGAATTTAAATGTTGGGTACTCAACTCCTTTTGTGATAGGAAACACCCCTGGAATATGTATGTGACACCCTGTGTCTGAAAACAACAGTCCCCAAACCCCAGATTGACCAATGTCATGCAATTATGATATGTTCTGTACAAGATATGCCTTGTGTAGTATTATTTTAAAAGTCTTGATCTGCTGAACATTAATATCTTGTTGGATTGTATGTGCTACCATGGTATGTGAAGTTATGAAACATTGTTAACTATGCTATTAGAACATGTTGCAAGATTGCACATGTTGCACAAACAGCCTCTCAGGCATAACAATGGCATGGCCAGACAGCATTAATGGCTATCTCTCACCCAGTCAAGAATAGATTCCACTAACAGGAGTTGTTTACAGTGAAGGCTTCACTATAGGAAGCATGTTCATAATGGGGCTTGACTGGCCAATGAGAATGACCCCACAGGTCACAAGCCCTGAGTGTTCCAGCAAGCTGAAACAGACTATAAAAGGGGGAGCGTGACCCCATTACTTGGCTCCACTCCCATATAACTGAGCACCTGAAGGGTTGTCTGGAAGACAAAAGAACTTTGAAAGAGGAAGGGGAGTCACAGGGAAGGAAGGTTGGTCAGCCTGCATTTAAGAAATTGCTTGCACCAGTTAACAAGGGTGAGACAATCGCTAATTGTTAGTGTGTAGAATTTAGACTGTGATTTTATGTTTATTTCTTTTGGTAACTACTTTTAATCTCTTTACACCTATCATTTCTAATCACTTAACAACAATTTCTGTAGTTAATAAACTTGTTTAATGTTTTATTTTAACCAGTCTCTTTTTGGGTGAAGTTTTTAAACTAACTCTGCTCAGTAACAAAAGCTGGTGCATGTTCCTTCCACTTTGAGGGTAGGGTGGACTGGATAATAATCTTCACTGGTCAGACTTTTTTAACCAGGGCAAAAGAGCATAATCCTGAGGTCCTGGGCTGGGGAACCATCTGAAGCTTCCTTATTGTTGGTTCATGAGTGGCTGGAAAACATTCATTGAACTGAGCTGGGTGTGGTCCCTACCTGTGGAGGGCTATGTAAGCCAGGGGTTTGTGGCTTGTCACAGCATCACAGTGTGAGAGGGTGCCCATGCTGGTCAGACAGAGGGCTCAGTGGTACCCCAGCTCCTAGGTGGTACCCCAGAGGTTTTGCATACTGTACAATACCTCCTACTTACCAGACCTTGGATGCAACTGGTCTAAAGTTTGGGGGCAGGGGGAGAAAGTGTGTGGAATTATATAAAATATGTGGGGTTTGCTGCCCTATAAATCAGGAAGGGATTGAAGGATTATAATATTTTTCTTTTAAACCCTAAAGTAAAATCCAGGCTTGCAGTGTTGATACCAAATTTCCATCCAACATGATCTTAAGAAATCAGGGTTTCAAAGTGCATAATGAACTGTAATTTGATGTAGCAAAATAATACTAAAAGCATTATGAAAAAATGGCTACTCATACAATAATATCATAACAATGGGCCTTCACTCAGGTAAACCTCCAACTGATTTAATATTGACTTCAGGGGGAGGTTTGCATGAATACAAGATTTTGCCCACTACTTTTAGTTGCACAGAATGACAATTACCCCAACTGAGCTCTCATTGAAGACTATGGAAGGCAAAAGGAGCAGGCCTTATATGGCCAACCAGTAAATCCATTACAACCGTACAATCTGCCTTTTGGGGAAATTCATCAGGGTTGCATGGGTACACTAGGCTCTCAGTTACCCAAGGTTTTCATGCTGGTCATAAACATGTTGTTTGAGGGCACAAGGCCATGCCATATGCTCATTCAGAAGTGAAAGGACAAAGCTTTTAAAGGTTTCATCGGAAACACTCTCTACACAGCAAACTGCATATTGCTCACTCACCACACAACAGAGGATACAGTAAAGAAGCAAACATACAAACACGGCCTAACTCAGTGAGATCTTGATCCTGACTGTGGCCTTGTGGGACACTAACAGCAATATTACGCTACATACAGAAAGCTACACTGAAAGAATGTTATGTTGGTTGCAAAGTCAAGCACTCATAAATTAGGAAATGACAGAATTAAGGTTGCCTGTTCACCTGCCCCCTTGTGCATATGCAGTATAATACAGACCCAGAAGAAAGGAGGGACTGTCAGGGAGCTGGCTATGGCCCCTTGAGTCTTAGCTACAGCCCTGGCCTGAACACGGGTTGGAGTAGCCTCAGGCTGCCCTAACACATGCCAGCTGGCAACTGGCCCTAAGGGTCATCCAACTGCTGAACAGAGAGCTACGCATTCCAATCACTCTTCCTTCCTGCCCTACACCACAAGCTGTGCACAAGGTGACACAGAAGCTGGCTGTGCTGGAACTACACCTGCTGGAGACCCCTCCCCCCAAACTGAGAGGGGAGGGTTGTATTGCATCACTTTTACACTGCAAAGGTGATGGACCAGGCCAGTGAATCCAGCTCAGAGTCTTTAGTTACATGATCACTTACTATTATTTCTAAAGGATCCTTGCCTCATTCAGTTCACAGGATGGATGGTGCTCAGGGAATGAAGCAGTTGTTCAGAAATTCTTTTTATCCTCATTACTCAGTGTGTAACCTGGGCCTTATTTACGGCACACCAGCAAAACGATGCACTTATTTATATCCTCATGGACTTTTCTGTGGTACAAATAGTGTCCAAGTGCCTCGCAAACATTGATAAGATTATCTGCACAACACCCATCTAAGATAAAGGGCAATTATTTTACACAGGAGGAACTAAGGCCCAGAGATTTAAGTGACTTCTCCAAGTTCACACAAGAAATCTGTGACAGAACTGGGAACTGAATCCAGATCTCCCAGTCCTCAAACCATTGCATTAAGTACAAGACCATCCTTCTTCACCTTGGTGACTGGGTGTGCCACTTGAGACATCTAGGACCTGATTTTTCAGCGCTGCCATGAATCCACAGCTCCCACCGACTACAACTGAGGTTGTGAATGCTCAGATTTTCTGAAACTCAGGCCCTACATGTCTCACCTAGAAAATACACCAAGTTAGCCACCACCTGTGAAAATCTTGGTTGTTAGTGATACATGCAACATACCATAGAAACTCTGTGATAGAGCCAAAGGTAGACCCCACTTCTCCTGGGTCACAGTCAATTGCCTTATCCACGAGAGCATTCTTTTTCTTCCTGCAGCCCCTGCTTCATTCAGCATCTTCCACATACATTGAATAAGACAAGGATCCAGTGGAAAAAGTAACACGTGACTATATAAATGTAAACAGTAGTATTATGTGCATACACAAAGTGGTACAATAAAAGCTGTACCAGCAACACCTTGGTTTGGTCAAGATTATGAAAAAGGTCAAGTTTCTATTGGTTTTAGTTAACATGAGTTAGCTAAGACCAACCTAAGCTAAAGGTATTACCCCTGCATCTACACTAGGAAAAGAGGTTGTGTTTACATCAGGCTCAGCTAGTTCATGTTAATCAAGTCCTCCTAAACTTGATCACTTTTTCTAGCCCAGACAAAGCCCCTGTCTCTTGCAAAGCACACACTGAATGATGTAAGGGTTTTGGGAGATCCCGGTCTTGTGGAGTGTGTGCCTCACTCATTTAAACACAAACTATATATCTGTAACACTGCTACAAGTGTGCATGCTTGTCTTTATGTCCGTATGGTTGCAAATTGTGGTGTTACAGTCACTACAAAAGGAAAATCAGTAGCAAAGTAAAGTAACCAGAATTATTGACTTTATTCTGTCCTCAGTTACACCTATGGAAGTCAGGAGTAATGCCATGGAATCTGACGGAACTACAGTGATGGAAAACTGATGTTAATGAGCTCAAAATCAGGCCTTATAGTCCTACAGAGACCACATCTGACCCATTTGGTGATGATTCCTCCTCAGAGACAGTTACAATGCACCTGAAATAAAGAGTTGAGAAATTCTATGATTGAAATTCTATGTCCCATGTAATTCAATGTAATGTGCTATACAGATGATCATAATAGTCCCGTCTGGCTTTAGAATCTAATCTCAGTTGCACACTCCTGAGCAAAAGTCATCCCATAGTCTACTATAAACACAGTGAGCCTAATTTACAGCTGTTGTAAATAAGCATAGTTTTGTTGCTTTCAGTGGAGCTATGCTGGGTTACACCAGCTATGGATCTGGCCCATTGTTAAGGTGACATCCATATGACAAGCAAGTCTGATATTTCATTAATCCACCAGTACTTTCTATGGACTCCAATATCTGCCATGCCAATAGCTGAAATGTTACTTTATGAGTGGACTGGCAAAGGTTAAAGCATCCTTGAACAGCTTTACTTTCCACCCTTGTTTATGCTGCTCCTGGAGAGGATTATGCTAAGGGCTTGAACACTGGTCATACCCACCCTTTCTAACGCACACCAACCAACCTGTTGCACGCTTCCTTCTTTGATGTCCTAGGATAACATAGTAGCACCTTCCTTTGCTACCTTACTGTCCTTGTTTAGATGATTAGATATAACATGCTCCTTTCTTTGTCCAATGCGCTCCATGAACTAGATGGGCTAATAACTGGACCCCAGAAGCTCTACACAAAAATATATGTGCCACTGCATGCCTAATTTGTGCATGTATTTACTGCAGCTGCATGAGGAAATGGCCAGTGAGGCCCTGGATACGCAGTAGATCTCCCCAACCTCAAAATCTCTACGCACTGGTATTCCGTTTAACTTTCTTTCATCTAATCACTGCAGAATGACAACACAATCTTCCCTTGTTACACTTTTTGTGGCACTCCACCTTTACTTAAGTGTCCCAGAAAGCTAGGCCTTTTAGCAGATTTCATGGCCTAAACACAAAGAAAAGCATATGCTTTTAAGGGCATATTTAGTTTGCTCTCCTATTTTACATAAAGAATTGGAAGAATTTAGAAGACAAGCTGTTTCAGACTGATTTGTCAACCACCCAAAGTTCAAAGCCAAAGTTATCTCTTGTATTAAAATGTTCTGTTGTTCCTTAAGGAAGAATTTTTCATTTCTGTTAGGGCTCTTGTCAAATAAAAATTGCCAGAGAGAGGAAGCCTTTGAAAAAGTATGTTTTATTTATTAATTATTTCTTCATGTAACATCTCAAAAGAAAATCAAAGGGAGAAAGATCTGTTTTAAGAAATTGTGACTGTGCTCACTCTACCAAAAGTAAGAATTTAGTAATACAGTACATTTTCCTTACTGCATCAAAATAATCTTTATCTTGAAGGAAACTGAATCAGTAGTAATAGATAATGTCTGAACATCATGTTTTTTCCAAAAGAATTCTCCTAACTTATCTGGTTAAAAGATCATCAGTCCAGTAATGCTTTTCCCAAGAATCACATTAAAGCTAGTTTAAAAATAATTTACCATTTACATATGGTTTCACTAGACTGAAAATTAAGAAAAAAAAATCTCCTGCAATGCCAGCAATAAACAATAGAGAGAATTACATATATCGCCTGGGTTTAGTTCACCACGCCTGCCCTATATAGCTGTGCCTCAGAAAGTGATATGTTTTCCACGGTGAAGGGTTAAAAGAGGATACCAAACTATCTTCTGGAAATCATTAAGTTACAAAGCCCCAAGAAGATAAAAGTTTCCATTTTCTAAAATGTAAATCTAAAACATATTCATTAGTATTGCAAAACAAACATGCAAATCTTCACCACTTGAAAAGCTCAGCTAAATATGTACAAGGGCAAAACCCAAAAATACATCTGGTACTCGGTTAGAAAACTTGCCTTTTTGGTTTTATCTAAAGAGCTTGTCTGTCTTCCATGGTTGGCTTCTTGGATTATTGCAATTCATAATAAGCCTTTTAGCTAAGGATGAAATAAACAAAGATAAAGTCTATGTCCCAATTTTAAATGGTCCAGATGGGATGATTTTTCCATATGTTTAGCACACCAAATGTTTATTAATCATTACTAGCAGAGTTTAGAAGATTATAACAGTTTATTGGCCAGGGCAGGGAATAAAATTTACAGTTTGTATAATCACTGCCCACCTTTTTAATACTCCATTATTCTAGAGTTTCACTTTGTGCTTACTCAGGTTTTGTGTGAGTGTGTGTGTGTGCGCGTGTGCGTGCAACTGTGTGTGCATGCGCACGTGTGTACAGTTGTTACAGGGCAGGGAATTTTAGCCAACTGATCAAGAGAAGGTTTTTGTGCCCAAATTTGGATACAATATCAGTCATGAGGAATGTGTTACATCATAACAATGACAATGTGGGTAAAGCTGCCAGTCGTTGACTCGTTCTTCTTTATAGTGATTTACTTAGTCTCTGGCAATCTGTTTTTCACTTGATGTTTGTTTCCCATAAACAGTTTAAACATGGGAGAGTATGGTGTCAAGATAACAGTCATATCATCAGTCATTGCAGAACATCTATGTGGGCTGCCAAGAAAATGAGACTCTTTTATCTCTGGCTTCTATAAGTGCTTATGTTTTGATGATTGTTTCTCATCAACGTGCTTCATTGTTTTCTGAAACCTGACCATCAACAGCTTTATTATGTTGTCATTCCAACTTAAGTGAATTGAAGGCTGTCCATGTAGCTGGGCAGTTAAGGGGAGAGAGCAGGGGAGGTAGTGGAAGGGGCTATGTGAAAGTGCAAAAGGAAAATGATACTTAGAAAGCATCACAATAGAGAGTCTGGAAAATTAAACTGCAAGTGCACATTGAAGAAGCTGTGAAAAGTGTTTTCCATCATATTACTTTTCTGTGACCTTTCAAATCAAAAGGTTTTCAGTATTAGTCAGATAAAATATACGATTTTCCATTGCATTAAGTGTTCCTAACACTTTAAAATATTTTACATTTGTAATAAGCAGAAAAAAAATCATTAAAAAAATTCCAAGCTGCATGTATTTTTAAATAGCAAGTAGACAGCTAACAAAAACATCTGAGACAACAGTGATTTGATTTCAATGGAAGAACTCATAGTTTTCTTATAGATTACTTACATGAGTTTTAAGATTATTTATCTCATCCAAGCAGAAGAATTAACTATAGATACCTATAGAAAATGTAACAACATGTGGCTCCAATTTTGAAGGAAACCATCCTTACTCCCAAACAGCTGTGAAAAAAACATAGGCCTGGTCTACACTAGAAAATTAAATTGGCTTAACTACATCGCTCAGGGGAGTGAAAAATCCATACCCTGAGCAGCGTGGTTGAGCCAACGTAACCACCAGTGTAGACAGCATGAGGTTGACAGAAGAATGTTTCTGTCGACCTGGCTATCGCCTCTTGGGAAGGTGAAGGACTGTCCCTGGGAGAACCCGGCTATCGCCCCTCGGGGAGATGGAGAACCGTCCCTGTCAGCATAGGTAGTATCTATGCTGAAGCACTCAGTGGTGCAGCTGTGCCACTATAGCATTTTAAGTGTAAACAAGCCCACAGAGACACTGAATGCACTGATAACCCTAGTCACTGGATAGTTATGGCTCTGTTCTAGATAAATAACCTGTACAGCAAAGCACTTTAGTAATTTAGGAGCCAAAGGCACAATTTCAAAAGTGACAAGCACTTAGGACTCTAAGTCCCACTAATTGTCAACAAGATTTAGGCCCCCACATGTCACTTTCAAAATAGGATTTTTTAAAGATTTAACTTTAATGAATAACTTCTGTATTTCCTCTAAGCCTCTACAGAGCAGGATGGCCTGCATGTCATTTATGAGAAAGAAGGAGCCTTGTAAGCATACAGTCATGTGCTGGCCCCTGAAAGAGGGCTAACTAAATGAGAATTTCAGCATGCATCTTAATCTTGGCAAAGGGAAAAATAAAAAACCTTTGACAATCGGTGCAACTCATGCATGGAATCTGGGCCCTGCATGTCATAGGAGATGGACACAGTCTCAGAACACCCTATACAAAAGAGTCTGTTAATGCTGCGGGAAACAGCAGCTGTAATTGCCCAAAAAAGAAGCTTTTGGCTTGGTTTCTGTAGTCTCTGTTTCTGGGGCTTGGAAATTTCTTGGCATCCTCTGTCCCCTCAAAGTCCAAGAAGAATAAGACCTAATTTCTTATCCCAAAACATAGAACTACTGGAGCAAAAAGTCATGAAAAATTACTATTATCTCTGGCTCTGAAGGACGGAAAGTGGATCCTTCCAGTAAACAAAAGCGTGGACTAGACATGATCAAGTACTTCCCTATGCTCTTATATAATTACACACAAAGCACTATATTAAAAGAAAGTTAAGGTTGCAAAGTCAAACACTCAGAAGCATACATACCCCTCATTCATTCCCTGTGCAATATCCCTCCTGTGCACTGAAGAGACTGGGTCCAATGTAGAAAATGGCAAGTGATCATGTACATAAAAACTGCATCATAATGTGTATGCAAAGGGAGCTTAATTATGGTTGCACAGACATCCTTGATTCTGGCATTTCTTAACTTCTGAATGCTTGACTTTGAAACTTCAACATTCTTCTAATGGAGGGATTTGTTGGGGCTTTGGGGCAGAGGTTATGTTATTTCCTAGGTTTTCAAATAGAGCAAACTGAAAAGAGAAATTCCATCATGTGGAACTATATTACCAGGGCCATGGGGTCATTATCAGTATTGGAACCTTTAGATCCACCCCACAGAGTTATTGCAGAGGTGGGACGCCATCCCATATGTGGGCTAGCCACTAGAGGGAAATGAGCCCCACATTTTGCCAGTGGGGTACCCAGTGATTTGTTGAGAACAGAGAAATGGTGAGACTCAAGAATTCTGGGCTCTGTTCTAGTTCTGAGAGTAGTGTATCGAGTGGTCATTGCTTCCTCCATCCCCAGACTGACCCTTTCAACCCCTGGCTCCTCCAGCCCATCTCCATCCTAGTCTCCACATCCCAATCATCCCCTCCCCAACTCCGCTCCACATTTCATTCTCTAGCCCACAACCCTCAGCTTCTTGCTGCAGTTTACCTCCCCCATCAGCTCCTCATCCCATTCCCCTCCCCCTCTGGCTCCTTGTTCCAGTCTCTCACTTCACCTCCCTTCCAGGCTGGCACCTTCCCCCTCTGCATTACAGTCAGGCTGCTTTCTCCTTCTCCTCCTCACTGTTCGGGTGCCAGCAGTGGAGGCAGTGAGATCACATTGAGAGACATTCTCTCTGCTCTCAGTACCTGTGCTTGGGACCACAGTGACCCCTGTAACTGAGAGGGATAATTGCAGGGAAAGTCCTGATCAGCCTCTGCATCTCTGGGAAGGATTATGCCCAGTACATAACTTTCAGAATGAAACCAGGGAAGCAGTCCTGGTTTGGGGTTTCACTACAAACCACCAGGCCAAGAGCAACAAGGTTTGCAAACTTAAGCAAAGCTTCAAGCAAAGCTGGACTAATTTGTGACTTTGGGTGGAAACCATGGGAAACCTGCTTCGCTTTGATGGGTTCATTTGAAGCCGAAACAGTAGGTAAAACTCAGCATGCAAACCCTATCAGCTGACACTGATGAATGGTTTGTATAATCCTCCCCAGATCCAGCATAGTTCAATGCCCTTGATCACTTCCGGAAGTGCATTTGAAGGCATAGTAGGTGAAGGCAGAGGAATGGATTCATTTAGACATATGTTACAATAGGCTCAAACGCTGGATGTGGCAGACTGGCCACTGAATAACATTATGTGCACACAATTTTCATTAATAAAATCAAAATATTACAAAGGAACAGAATCTCCAATCATTTGGGAATTTTGTCATTTCTTCCTGTGAGTCTCTGCAACAGCATGTCACAATTATTTGTCAAGACCTCCTAATTGTTCCCAGAGACTAAACATCTGAGCCTCAGACAGCTCTTGGAATGCCAGTGTGCACAATGATCCACCAGGCCTCAGGAAAAGTCATCTCCCCCATAATCTCACCTGCACGCCAACTGAGAGTCAAGTGTTGGTGTTTAGATATCCAAAGCAAGCAGGAGCATTCAGAGAGCCCCCAGCCCTAACATGATGCATCTCAGATTGAAGTAGTAATTTCTAGGGAATGATTGCGAAGTATCTCTAGCCGTTTCCAGTGAATAGTTATCTCATTATCAAAGCAATGACTGTTTAGGGCCCAGTTCTGCTCCCTGTATCACAGTATTGCCAACTTCAAGTGTTCAAAAGTCATGAGGTAGGGCCCCGAAAATCATTTGAGTGATTTAAAAATCATGAGATTTAAAAAACAAAAACCAAAATTTTGCATTCTTTTTAGTTTGCATTTGGTTTCTAATACTTTCAGTTTGTTATACTCTGGTCGCATTTTCAAGCTTTTCTCCACAATCAGGAGGGCTGGATATTTACTTTAAAAAAAGCAAATGAAAGCTGAGATTATCACTTTATGACAACATTCCAGAGGAGGAAGGATGACCCAGCAGTTAGAGCATTATCTTGGGACTTCGGCGACCTGCACTGTCACCGATTCCTATGTGATCCTGGGCAAGTCAGTTAAGCCTGGTCTATCCCTTAATTTAAGGCTGACCTAGCTACATCGTTCAAGGAATGAAAAATTCACACTCCTGGGAGACATAGTTAAGACGACCTAAGCCCTGGTATAGACACTGCTAGGTCGAAGGAAGAATTCATCCATCAATCTAGCCACTGCCTCTTGAGGGGGTAGATCTACCACTGGGATGGAAATAATCTTTCCATCTCTGTAGAATGTGTCTTCACTGCATTGTCTGCACTGCACTGCATTGTAGTTCTGCCACCTGTAGCACAGACATGCCATTAGTCTCCCAGTTCCCTGTCTGTCAAATGAAGATAAGAACATCCGTACCTCACAGGACTGTTATACATTGAAGATTGTGAGGCACTCAGATACTATGCTCATGGTGCCTACATAAGGGACTTAGATCAGAGCTAGGATTGTGAGAGCAGCACCGAATGTTGTGAAACTCACAATGAAACTGAGAGAGCCGGCAACACTATATTAACTCTTATGGAGGGTAACTGAGGGCAGAATTGGAGCCTTAGAGTCAAATTCTGCACTGACTAACTCTCTGCAACCCCCATATTTGGCCTTTAATTAGCACTGACATAGCACTCTACAAAGCATTGTAGAAACTTGTTGGGGTAGAGACCACCATTACTATGTGTTTGTACAGCACCAAGCACAAGGGAACCCCAGTATGGGCTCCAAACACCACCATGATATAAACATTAAATAGCAATTAATCTTTGCAGAAGGCTGAAGGCCATAGGAAGAGAGACAAAAATGCTCCATTTCACTTACATTTCCACTTCATTCTGTATTTTGAAAGTTTCTCACAGATTAGACGTGGGTTGTTCAGAGAAGCAAAAATACCTCAACTCAGGCTGCATAGACTCTTGTTTTCTTACATGCTTTGGGGTGATATCTTTTATCAGCCGTTAACACACATGCCCACCCTAACAATGATTTTGCATAGCCAAATCATACTTCATTTCTGCCGCAAATTGAAATCATGTACAAAAAATATGTCATTAAAATGGAAGAATGACTAATACAGGGCTGTAAGTAATTTATGTGCAAACAGTATGTCACAAAACATGACTGAGGTGGCTTTCCTAAGTCAAATGTTCTATTGGTCATGTCATTCAGGGTAGGACACAATAAAGTTGTAACCCATGAGAAGGAAGCCCACATTACTTAGCTTGACCTCCTGATGAATGATACAATGAAGACCTGACATTGAATGAAAAGGTAATTAAAATGTCTGTATTTCAAGTGTTCACATTGTGTGTGGTGTTGTTTGATTGTTCCCCTAAATGGCCTTTTTAAATATTAAAAAAATATATTTTAAAAAGATACAATCTTTTACTTTAAATCAGATTTGGAAATTGACAGCCCTGGTCTCCTCCTTCCTGGTGTGAGTCTTCTAGTGACATTTGATACAAATTTCTTCACTGCCACACCACAAGTGCTAACACTTCCTGGGAATATGACTGACTAAACAGACAAGAGTAAATAAGAGTAAACTTCTTGCCAGCAAATTAAAGAAGTAGAGTTGGATGAATGGACTACAAGATGGATAGAAAAATGGCTAGATCATCGGGCTCAATGAGTAGTGAATAATGGCTCAATGTCTAGTTTGTAGCTGGTATCAAGCGGAGTGCCCCAAGTGTCGGTCCTGGAGCCGATTTTGTTCAACATCATTCATTAATGATCTGGAGGATGGAGTGGATTGCATCCTCAGCAAGTTTGCAGATGACACTAAGATGGTAAATACTCTGGCAGGCAGGGATAGGATACATAGTGACCTAGACAAATTGAAGGATTGAGACAAAAGAAATCTGATGAGATACTACAAGGACAAGTGCAGAGTCTTGCACTTAGGACAGAAAAATCTCATGCACTGCTACAGACTGGGAACCAACTGGCTAAGTAACAGTTCTGCAGAAAAGGACCTGGGGGTTACAGTGGACAAGAAGCTGGATACTAGTCAACAGTGTGCCCTTATTGCCAAGAAGCCTAACGGCATATTGGCTGCATTAGTAGGAACATTGCCAGCAGATTGAGGAAAGTGATTATTCCCCTCTATTCAGCATTGTTGAGGCCTCATTTGGAGTATTGTGTCCAGTTTTGCTCCCCCCCCCCACCCCCATTACAGGAATGATGTGGACAAATTGGAGAGAGTCTAGCTGAGGGCAACAAAAATTATTAGGGGGCTGGAGCACAGGACTTATGAGGAGAAGGAATTATGCTTGTTTAGTCTGCAGAAGAGAAGAGTGACAGGGCATTTGATAGCGTCCTTCAACTACATGAAAGGAGGTTCCAGGGAGGATGGAACTAGGCTGTTGTCAGTGATGGCAGATGACAGAACAAGAAGCAATGATCTCAAGTTGCAGTGGGGGAGGTCTAGGTTGGATATTAGGAAAATCTTTTTCACTAGGAAGGTGATGAAGTACTGAAATGGGTTACCTAGGGAGATGATGGAATCTCCATTCTTAGTGGCCTTTAAGGTCCAGCTTGATAAAGCCCTGGTTGGGATGATTTAGTTGGGGTTGGTCCTGCTTTGAGCAGGGGGTTGAACTAGATGACCTGCTGAGGTCCCTTCCAACCCTAATATTCTATGATTCTATGATTCTAAATTAGATTTTAAGCCAAAGGGACCGTTATGGTCATGTAGTCTGACCACCTGCATAACACAGGCCATTACACAAAGTGATAGCTGCATCAAACCCAAAACTTCTGGTTGGACTAGACCATCCCTTTTAGAAAGCCATCCAGTCTTGATTTAAAGAATCTATCACATCCTTCAGTAAGTGGTTCCAGCAGTTAATCACCAAAATTGGGCAGTCGTGAGCACTACTCCTTTCACCTCTAGTGGTCTGAAGAAAAGGGTTGGAGCGAGGGGTGGCAAGGAGAACAATATAACATAATTATAAATTGGTACAACAACCCCATGACACACACATTGCAACACAACAGCAGGGCATTTTGAATGTCTTTTTTGTAGCTCTCTGTGGCTCGTATCAAACAACAAAGTGACTTTTTGGTTAAAGGCTGGGTACCTCTATTGTATAGGACTGTTATCATCCAAACAAAAGCATACATGTCAGAAGCAATACCTGACATGAGATGGGTAGAAAGTCGGAGTGTCTTGAACCCATTAAGAGGCAGCTAGTTCCATTTTCAGCAATGGGGAATGGCAGGAGAAAACTGCAATCCATCTCACCATCTGAAACAAGCAAAAGATCACGCAGGTCCTTTCCATGCTTATATCACCCCAGACCACATGTTGTTGACCTTTTCATTTTGATCCATCTTTAGGACATGTGTCTCATATGTCAATTGACAGGCTCCGTCTACACTAGACTTCTCCCCTAAAATGTTCCACCATTGCTGTCACCAGTGAACTGCAGATAGTCTTAGGGCATATGTTTCTTATTGAAGAATCATCTGGAATATGGGGATAACACTCACATACATCACAGGGATATTATGCAACCTAATTGATTGCTAATATTTATCAAGCACTCTGGAATCCATGCATGGGAAGTGCTATGGAAGTGCAAAATA
The DNA here is from genome assembly GCF_026122565.2 of Emydura macquarii macquarii. NCBI lineage: Eukaryota > Metazoa > Chordata > Testudines > Chelidae > Emydura > Emydura macquarii. Next base: position 1,417,293 of record NW_027130506.1, read on the forward strand.
TTATCCTGTAATGGACGACATTTGCTAACATATGTATTCTCTTTGTTTTATACAAAACAGTCTCACAGCTTACACCACCCCTGGGAAACATGCATTTTAAACATTACAGGAAGAATTTAAGATCTATTTTCTACCGCTTATCTATGTTATTTTAATTGTCATCAGTAATTAGGTATTATTCCGTGGACATTGATATAACAGAAGGATACATATCAGTGTTAGAAGTGAACTGAAACACTTTATATTTTAAAAAAGTAAACACAAAAGGTTTTTTAGAATCCCAGGCCATGAACAGAATATATGTGTTGTCTTTAAAGTTACAAGTATACCCATAATTGCTAAATCCTGATTTCAGCCTTCTGTGTTTCCTTGGCTACAGTTCTGTCAGCGTTGGAAGATGTTGGGTAGTCAGAATATTTTAAAATCAGGCCACTTATTTAGGCATCTAAATATAGACTTTTTGGAGTCTAATTTTAGTGACCTATTTTTGAAAATCTTGACCTAAGTACCAAACAAAATTATCATCATCACAGAACAGAGGGCCATATTAATCCATTTCCCTTCCTTCCTATCTTTCTCCTCTCTCCTTCCCCTCAGGCAACTAAGGAAATTTTTTTTACTACTCATTTATCTTCTACACTCTCCCCTCTTGGTTTGTTATTGCTGGGGCTGTGGGAAAGCTAAGAGAAAAGAGTGATATTGCCATTCAGTGCTCCAGTTCTCAGAGGGGATGCTGGCAAGTGTTGTCCTCCATGTAGAACTGATCAAAAAATGGAATTTCCCTTCTATTGGAAATTCTGGACTTCTGACATTTGTTTTTGTCATGAAATGGGATGGAAGGTTGAAATATTGAAACATTTTACAGAATGAAAAGTTCTGAAGAATTTCAATTTGGCAATGTCAAAATGTTTAATTTCATCTTGTCATCCCAAAATGTGTTGCATTTGAGATTGGGACTATATGAATCTGTGTTTTCATGATTAGGGGAGTGGCAGTTCAGATGCCTCAGGCCTCCCTACTCCTCTATGGGGTATATCTTCTCAATGGTGCACAATGTCTCTTCCATTGGCAGAGCCACGCACTGTGCATCTAGAGTCCCATGATTGAGTGCATCATGGGAGATGTAGTCCATCTGAGAAGCCCAATGGAAAAGTGAACCATTTTAGTAAAACTGACCTTCTTCTGTGGCATGACAGACAAGTTCATCCTGGACAGTTAGCGAATGTGCAGAGGGAAACCATGGCCTGATGATGAAATCCGTAGTCTAAGGAAGGCAAAGGGGAAGTGAAAGGGGGATTATTTTTCTAATGAGTCCTCCCCCGTTCTTCATGTAACTGACAAGCTCTGTCTACACCAGACTTTTCCCATAAAATGTCCCACCATTACTATCACCAATGTAGCTCCATGAGTGATGGCAAGAATGGGAGCATCAGTGCAGACAATAGACACCCGGGAACTGCTGCCATTTTAACTAGGTCTGTGCTAAGCACTGCCATAAAGGCAGATATCTCCACATGAAAAGAGGGTGGTTTATAATTGAAGGGCAGGGTGTCTTCCCTGGAGGTGCATGGGTTTTCTGCTATTTTTCTGTCGGGCAAGGAGAGAACAGATGTGTTTCTTCCCCCTCCCCCTCTTCTCCCCATATGTAGACTACAAAATTTGAGAAACACTCATATAGACAATATTCTGTAATCTTAAATCTAGTGCCAGTCTCGTGATGCTTTGTGCAGATTCCTGTGGGTGTCTATATGCTAATCTTTTATTTTATGATATTTTCCCTCTTCTATTTCTGCTGACAAAATCTCTTTCAGTGTCAGCCTGACAGAGCTGGGTATCAGATTGCTGTCTGGGATTATTGTTGGCTGGAACATTTAAAGAACCCTTATCACAGCTGTGGTATAACAAATACCATATCATAATCATGAGGTGGGTGGCCAGTGTAAGATGCTGCTCTCAGTTCCGAGAGGGAAGCTTCCCCCACCTCACTATAAGTCAGTTAATGCTACATTAGATGTTTCATGGCTGCTATGGCCTCCCCTTCCTGTAATCAATGGTCAGACTAACAAGAATAACTTTGGGTATGGAATATCCCACAGCAGCCTAATGCAAGGAAGATTCTTCTCCAGCTGATGTGTCTTAAAGGGCAGAAGCCCCAGGCAAGATCTCCGTAGCTAAGGACTCCATTCCAGAGCTCAGGCAAGATGTAAGGAAGGGCTATATGTAGCTCTACAGACCAAACACAGAGAATTTCAGAGAGTGGGACAGGCAGCTCATTTACCTGAGTTCTCCTCTCCTCGAGCATCACTGCCACTTCCCCTTCCCACCAAGGAAGTGGAAGGCTTGGGGGTTTAATCCAAGGCAGGTTGATGTTTCTCCTAGACAAGCTTGGCCTGTCAAGAAGCCAGCATCTGCAGTCTTCCAGAGCTTACAAGGTACAGGAAACATTTCTACTTACTACTCAGTGAAAGGGTGAAGAAGGATATTAATACATAGTAAGGCATTTATTTAAGTCCTTTTTGGCATATGGCACATTTTAATGAATAAAATATTGGATTACCTCATATCAACAAAGGTTAACATGATCTTGAATCGAGGCCTGAGAGCTTTCTATACTTGCACGGAAATTGCCTTTGGGAAGTTGGCAATGTCTGGCATTTCCTGACAATATATATTTTATGGAGTATATTATTCACAAACATAAAATGAACATTTTTAAAAAACTGTAAAATTGATTCTGAACCACTGTGGTCATTAAAGATCCCATGGCACTTTACACTTATTGTGGGTGTTAGCCATGGTCTCCTGGCCAAAATCAATTTGGCAATTACATGCCGCTTGCCTAAATTCCCTGGCTGTTTCAGTCACATGCAGTATTCTTCACTTCTTCTCCAGACTATTAACTTGTAGCACTGTGTGTTGCTTAACAGTTGCTGCTGTGTTTCATCTTTTAGGTGTCTGCAAGAGCACATCAGTAACCTTGTTAGCAAAGGGTGCTCATTTAAGGTATGTCTACACTGCAATCCAAGGTGCGATTGCAGCTTGGGTAAACAAACCGGTGCTAGCTTTACCCATACTAACGTTGCTAAATATAACTGTTTAGATGCATTAGCACAGGCTTCCACATGGCCTGCACAAGCCTGCCAGGGACCCTCTGGCATTGCTGACATCAGTACTGCCACATCTGCTGCTCTTTTTAGCCATGCTAACACCGGTAAAAGGTACACCTACCCAAGCCTCAGTCACACCTTGGATTTCAGGATAGTTATACCGTCTGCCGTATAGGTTAAGGGACTACTTTAAATGCTTGCTTCATAACACATTTCAGAAATAAAAGCAAAGGGAATGCAGCAATCACCAAAATAAGGGTCCAGCTAAATTACAAACACATGGAAGGTTACAAGATGGTTCTCTACCTATGACCCAGTTACAGATCACATGCATTTTCTCACCTAGATAATCCATAACACTAGTATATTTTTAGGGCATGTTATTAGGTCCAATACAATACCTATTGTTTTCTGTGGGAGTTGTAGTGGACCTTTATCAGGATGATATAGTTGCGTAATTTCTCTCACCATCATTACGGCTGCTATCACATTGCTGGGGGTTTGCATGTTATCTTGAGGTACATGCTTTTAAAGAAAGAGTTTATTGTGCACTCTGATGGAGTTTGAAGGTGAAGCACAGAAGCCATACATCAATGGCTAGCTGCTTTTACACAAAGCTTTTTCATAGTTACAGCTGTAGGTTATTATTATTTAAAATAATGACTAACATTTGTATGGCAACTTTCATCCAAGAATCCCAAATAACTCATTAAACCTACCAGTTGCAAACTATGGGCCAAATTCTGTCCTTATTTACACATGCACAACCCCAAAGACTTCATTGAATTGACAATATATCTATATCTATATACATGTACACCCACAAACACACACACAAAAGGATTACTTCACCCATTGTCTCCAGCTTCCATCCTAAAACCTGGAAGACTTTAAACAACACCCAGCAATATGACAAAACAGTAAAGATTACAGATTGTTGAAAAAATTTTGACATGACAATTTTCCATTGGAAAATGCAATTTCATCAAAATCTAAATAATTCACAGAAATGTGTCAAGTTTGATTAAATTTTAGACAGAAAAAGTGTTGAAATTAATCATTTTTAATATTTCATTTCATTTATAAACTAAATGTTTTTACTTTATCAAAATGAAATGTTTCAACATTAGCTAAACAAAACCATTCAATATTTCTGAAACTTTTTTTAAGATTTCTGTTCCACATGAAATTTTGACTTTTTTTTCCTGGTTAATCAGAAAGCTGAAAAAATTATAAGCCAAATCATCTAAGATAAAGAATTTCTTCAGAAAAGTGTGAATCATTTAAGAACATCTTACTAGAAGCCCAAAGAGCCACAATTCCACACCTGAGGAAGAAGATTGCTAGTTAAAAAACAAACCTAGTTTTGAGGGGAAGTGAAGGCAGCTATAAAAAATTTTAAAAAACATATTTATATAAAAAATTGAAGAACGGGGGAGTTGATAATAATGAATATAAACCAGAAGTTAGGAATTGTAGAAAATTAAAAAGAGAAGTAAAAGGACAGAAGGAGAAATCAATGGCCAGTAGACGTAAGGACAATAAGATAGAGTTTTTTAAATATATTAGAAACAAAAAAAAATCCTAATGGTATTGGTCCATTACTAGATGGAAAGGATAGAATTATCAATAATAATTACAGAAAAGGTATAAATGTTCAATAAATATTTCTGTTCTGTATTTGGGGGGAAAAACAGAGGAGGAAGTCTCATCATATATTGATGATAACACTTTCCATTCTACTAGTATCTCTGAAGGATGTTAAACAGAAGCCACTAAAGTCAGTCATTTTTAAATCATCAGGCCCAGATAATTTGCATCCAAGAGTTTTAAAGAAACTGGCTGAGGAGCTTGCTGGACCATTAATCTTGGTTTTCAATAAGTCTTAGAGCACTGGGGAAGTTCCAGAAGACTGGTAGAAAGCTAATATTGTACCAATTTTTAATAAGAGTTAACGGGATGACCTGGATAATTATAGGCCTGTCAACCTGACATCAATCCTGGACAAAATAATGGAGCAGCTGACATAGGAATCGATTAATTAAGAATTAAAAGAGGGTAATGTAATTAATGAAAATCAACATGGGTTTATGGAACAGATTCTGTCAAACTAACTTTTTTTTTTTTATGAGATTACAAGTGAGGTTGATAAATGTAATAGTGTTGATGTAATATACTTAGACTTCTGTAAGGCAGTTGACTTGGTACCTCATGACATTTTAATTAAAAAACTAGAATATAAAGTTAACATGACACATATTAAATAGATTAAACACTGGCTAACTGATAGGTCTCAAAATGTAAACAGGGAATCGTCATTGAGCGGGTGATTCCAGTGGGGTCCTGCAGGGATCAGTTCTTGGCTCTACGCTATTTAACATTTGATCAATGAACTGGATGGAAACATAAAATCATCACTGATAAAGCTTGCAGATGACACAAAAATTGAGGGAATGATAAATAATGAAGAAGACAGGTCACTGATTCAAAGAGATCTGGATTACTTGATAAACTAGATGCACACTAACAAAATGTGTTTTAGTATGGCCAAATGTAAACATATACATCTAGGAACAAAGAATGTAGGCCATAGGTACAGAATGGGGGACTCTATCTTGGGAAGCAGTGACTCTGAAAAAGATTGGAAATCATGGTGGAGAATCAGTTGAACATGAGCTCCCAATGTGACTCTGTGGCCAAAAGAGATAATATGATCCTGGGGTGCATAAACAGGGAATATTGAGTAGGAGTCGAGAGGTTATTTTACCTCTATACTTGGCACTGGTATAACCTCTGCTGAAATACTGTGTCCAGTTCTGGTGCCCACAGTTCAAGAAGGATGTTGATAAATTGGAGAGGGTTCAGGGAAGAACCATGAGAAAGATTAAAGAATTAGAAAATATGTCTGATAGTGATAGATTCAAAGAGCTCAATCAAGTTAGCTTAACAAAAAGAAGGTTAGGGGGTGACCTGATCACAGTCGACAAGTCTATAAGATAATGCTTAGTCCTGCCTTGAGTGCAGGCGACTGGCCTAGAAAATTGCTCGAGGTCCCTTCCAGTCCTACGATTCTATGACTATAAATATCTACATGGGGAACAAATATTTAATAATGGGCTCTTCAGTCTAGCAGAGAAAAGTATAACATGATCGAATGGCTAGAAGTTGAAGCTAGACAAATTCAGACTGAAAATAAGGGGTAAATTTTTAAGAGCGAGGATAATTAATCATTGGAATAATTTACCAAGGGTCATGATGGCTTCTCCATCGCTGAAAATTTTAAAATCAAAATGGGATGTTTTTCTTAAAGATCTGGTCTAGGAATTATTTTGAGGATGTTCTATGGCATGAGTTATACAGGAGGTCAGACTAGATGATCACAGTGGTCCCTTCCGGCCCTGGAAGCTATGAATCTATGATCTGGAACAAAACCAAAATTTTGAAATGTCAGCATTTCCTACAAGATGAAAATTACATTTCCCGACCAGCTCTATTCAGGATAGGTCATGAAAAAAAGATACAAGCCAAGTTATGTTTGGTTCAGTATCTGAGAAAGGAGTAGAAAGGAGACATCATACCACCATTGAGCTTCCACAATCAGGGGAGTACCAGCAGCTAGTTTGCTCCTGCTTGTTAGAGCAATCCCAGGGCTGTTCTAACTTCTACTGTGGATAACAGTCCACAATGGCCAATAGGCAGCCAGGGATCACCAAGGCACAAGGCTCTTCAATCAAGCCTACTCCAGTTCTGGCACCTCCCATGTTTTAAGCCAGCTTTCCAGCCCCTTTGCACTTCCAGAGTGACACAAATTGGCCATAGTGGGGAACCAACAGTATCCAGATTAAACTATCATACAGGGGCATTTTAGGTAGGCAGAATGTAATCACCATAATTACAACTTAGGCAAGAAACTGAAGCTAACAACCCTACTTTTCTGAAAAGTCCAGCAGCACACAGGGCCGGATTCACAAAGGTGCTTAGCTATGATGATGCTGAGCATCAAGGCACCTACAAAATAACTGAGATTCACAAAGCCTGAGTTAAGGCATCTAGGCGCCCTATACAACAAATAGGGAGAGATAAGTATCTCAGAATGGGGTTTGCAGACGTCAACAGCCTAAACTAGCTAATGGCAGATGCCAAGGTGATGCTTGTCTCCCAAGCCCCACCTCTCTCGGGGATTTTGGTGCCTAAGTCCAGGATGGAGGGAGGCACCTACTTCTGCTTGGGATTCTCAGATGCAAACCTTCTCTTGGCAGCAATGCTACATTTCCAGGGAGGAGAACCTCCCTCATAACCTTTACTCATTGGAGCAGGGAGACTGGCACCCCTACATGAGTGCTGTGATCACCTGGCTACAGAGTCATTCTCATACTTGCTCTCTCTTTGGCCCAACGATTCATTCACAGTGGAACAGCTTCAACAAGAGAGACTGAGGAAGCACCCCACATATCTGAATATCCCATAGTTCAGTGGTTAAAGCATGCACCATAGAGATAGCAGAGCCCAGTTCAGAGCCCTTTCCCCTCAGGGGAGAACATGAACCTTTCCTCTACCATTCCTCCACAGCTATTTTGTGTTAGTGTATGGGTGCCCAATCCGAGAGGTGAGCTCTGAGGATGCTCATGTGACTGGTCCCTGCAGATGTGTTAGGGGGAGGAATGCCCAGTTGGTGCATCACTCTGAGGCTTAGGCTTTCAAACACCTACAGAGAGGCAAAGTGCACATGCACTGAGGCAGAAACATACTGTCCATACTGTCGACATTTAGGGGCCTACAGAGGTTCAATGGCAATTGAGCAGGGGTTTTATGAACCCAAAGGGGGCCTGATTCTGGCATTTAGGCACCTAAGGTGGCATTCAGGCACCTAAATCCACAGGCGGTATGCAAATCTTCCGTTTGGAGAGGCTTACATGCGAGCGCCGGAAGCTCCCTAGAAGAGAGAGTCCACTGGCACCTGGACCGTGGCCTCGCCCCAAAGCCCCACCCCCATTCTGCCTCTTCCCCCAAGGCCTCACCCTCTTATATGCGCCATCCGCACCTAAATCCTTTTATGAATCTAACTCAGAGTGTCTCTTAACATTATGATGGATCATTGGCTCCATGCTGACTTGGAGGGAAGACAGCCATTTCTTGAATATCGCACACCATTGCCTACAGTACATGTTTTCGGAGGTCTCCTGTCCAGTTACTGAACAGGCCTGCCTCTGCTTATGCAAATGAAAAGGAAAACATGCTTGAGGCAATATAGCAGTAAGTCAGCATGGGCCTTTTTGAGATTCCAAACAGCTACAGTCCCTAAAACAAACACAACAAAACAAATCACAGGGAGAAAAAGTGCAAAGTATTTAATTTGAAACAATGATAACAGCTTTTGGATTCTAAAACACGGTGTCACATTTTGCAATATCTATTAAAATGAACAGGGCTAAATTATTTATTTTAGAAATTAAAAACACCCTAGTGAATTATTAATCTCAGTCTGTGACTTGAGAGGAGATGTGCTGGTACAGCACAGCTTGCAGTAATACCCAGAACATTTTGATTTGCAGATTTAAAGAATTTCAGATGTCTTAGAGATACGCAAGGCTCCGTGGTGGTGCGTAGCATAATTTCTCACACAATCTACCCCTTGAAATAACTGTTCCCTTAGAGGAGGTAAGCGGTAATGTGAAACATGTTGTTTCCTATTGTGAAGCTTTTAAGAAATGCTTTAACCACAAAATGCTTAGACTTTTCCCCTCATTAATATTCTAGTTAAATATATGCCAGTGACAGGCAACTCTGGGACATCTAAAAACCCCCAACTGACATATATTAAAAACAAGGACTCTTGCTTGGTCTTCCACCCTAGTTTTACAGCAGTATCACTCCACAGTTTTCAATGCAGTTGCTCCAGTGGTGCATGTGAAAGAAGAATCAGGCTCAAAGCAATTGTGTTGACAGTGTGCAAAATCTTTCTATAGCCTCCACAGAGAAACATAAATGGTAGAGATTTCCATTTAAAACATATCTGTTTTGATGAAATATAAAAGAATATGTCTAACAAGCTGCTCTACCCTTTTACATCAGCACAAAAGCTCAGATCACATTTGAGAGAGGCATTGTGAAATATTTTTAATGAAACTTGCACACAATTCCTCCCTCTGAGAAAACCCAACTTACCAGACTAATACATCAACAGAAAAGGAAAATGAGACATGAAAACAAATGCTGGTTAGACAACGATGGGAACTGTTCACTAGCCTAGAGGAAAGGAAAGATGTGGAATTTAACTCTTCTTTCTGCACATGCAATCCTACGGGCTTCTGGTGCTGTAAACTTGATGGACACAAAGGCAGATTTGAGGGATGATGTATGTTGCTTCAAGGGGAGCTACGGGGTGCGCAGCAGTTCTGCAAATCAAGCCACTCATTTTTGGAGCCTAAATATGGATTTAGGAGCCCAAGTTCTGCCATCCATTTTTTAAACACTTAGCCCAAAATCTTCCAAGTAATAATGCATCTAATCTTATAGGGTCTCTGTGTCCTATTTTGTTCCAGCTGCATGAGTCAAAAGCCAAGTGCTTTTCCTGCTTAAGGCTAGATCATGATCCACCCTTGTGCAGGGAAGAGCACAAAAGCAGCAGCGTTCCCTCTTGGGCTGGTCCCTCACAACAGCAGGCTCTGTGAGTGGGGCTGATACGTCCGGGGAACTATCTATGGCACTATGGGTTTGGCTACTCTTCGATGTGGGGGTGTGATTCCCAGCTTGAGGAGACATACCCACGCTAGTTCTTATCAAGCTGGTAGCCATGTGTGTGGAGGGCCACCCCAAGTACGTGCCCGCCACAGACACTGGGTACATACTCGGGGCGGCTGGTCACACATGCTGCGGCGACACTCTGTTTTTAGTGCACTAGCTCAACAAAAGCTACACAAGTAGGTGTCCAGCTTGAAGTGTAGACACGCCATATGGGGGATGGTCCATATCACTCACACGCTCCCTGTGCTCTCCGAGGTACTCCAGGTGAGACCGTGTGAGGAAGGACTGACTTGTGGTTGAGGCTGGGGACTGGGAATCAGCCTGGATCCTGACTCTCTCAATACTTCCTGTGTGACCTTGAGCAAGTCTCTTTAAATTCAGTTCCTCAGCAATACAGTGGGGATAATAAGCTTCCCCTTCTCCCCCACTTCTTTATCTGTTTTGCCTGTTTCGATTATAAACGCTTCGGAGCCAGGATTGTTTCCTATTGCGTGTCTGTGCAGTGCTTAGCACAACGAGGCCTCGGTTCAGACTAGGGGCTTGCTGCACGACTGTAGTACAACTAAATAATATACATCCTGGGAAGGAACTTTCCTGGGGTGGTGTGGCTCTGCACTGCCCCCTACAGGACTTTGTGCAAGTTGCACAGTATAGTCAACATTTGCTATTTAAAAGGTATTTTTAAGCAGATTTCTATGTTTGTGGTGTTTAACCTTTGGCTAATACTTTTTGCAAGATGCTTTTGGGAGTGGAGGGGAATCTTTCCGCACCCAGGAAGTTGAATGTACAAAGGAGTTGGGAGAACTGGTTAGCTATGGGCAGAAGCCTGGAGAACAGGGACAGCAGCGTGAAGACTGGGCAAGTTGAGTCTTTCTTTCTTTCTTTCTTTCTTTTGTTTGATTTTCTCCAGCATCTATCCAGAGAATATAGCTGACCTTGCTGCTTGAGAATCTATCTCTAAAAGCTTCCTGATACTCAATTTTTTTAAAGGATAGGACAGCTCATTTAATTATTATTGCTCATAATAAAAGCAACAAACTCATTGAGACTGTCATCTCTCAATCCACCAGCCCACCACTGACACAGATGCCCATGCAAAAGGTTGGGCTTCAGTCCTATTGTAACACTCAGTGAGCAGGGGATATCTCCATACACGTCCCTCTCCAATGGAGGTCCTTAGAGGATGGGAGTCTACAAGTAGTACCTACCAACTATGTGAGTAACTGCTTTAGCTCAAAGGGTAGAGGCTTGTGCTGTTATCACTGGTGGGCTCTGTGTCTCTCCTCTGCAACAGCTCATGCTAGAGGTCATTACAATATGCTACTGCCAAGACCTTTCCTTTCCTCCTCAGGCATGCTCTGCACTCTTGTCTGACACCCAGTCGGTTATTTCCTTACGCTTTCTACATGTTTGTGATGTGGGTGAGCTCTTCCAGGAGAAACACAACAAATAGAACGTGGGTCCCACCAGGTAAGTAAAGTAAGAAATCATTCTGAAATATTAGTTTTGATTGAAATATTTCCTTACATCTTTCCAGGTATTCTGCTCCTGATTTAGGCGAGTAAACACTGTTGTGTATTTGTTCTTTTAAAAGTTACTCATGCACCTTTCAGGAATAGATGTAATTAGTCTAGGGAAAGATTCCGATTTCTCTCAGTAGGCTTTGGATCACAGCCTTTGTCTCCCCTTCTCTCAGTCATTCCTTTCTTCCTTCTCTCTTACCTTAGCTTTCAATCCTTTCCCTCTTTTCTTGTCTCATCTTCCCACTCGCATCACACACACACATATTGCCTCCACCAGCAAATGTCCATTCAATGCTCCCCACACTTAAACAAACACCCACCCTACAGACAAGCCCACTCTCAGTGCCTTCCATACACATGCCAACCCCTATTCCTATAGTAACCCTTTATCTCCTACTAATTATGCAATGACCATCTCAACATGAACCTCTTTGCCTTCCCTTCCCAACCTCCACAGAAACTGGGCAGAAAGTCACAGTAGAGCAACTTCATTCAATGGCCACCGTGATCTCCACTTCTGAGTAAAATTAGTGGGAGGGTTGGGATAACAGGTTTGGAAACATAAGAATTCCCACACATTTCATCCATTTATGGAATTAAAACCAAACTGATCAATTTTTTAAGGATCCCAGATGTTTGGGTCACTTGCTTGCATTGTTTTTCATTTTCACTCACCTCTGAATTTCCAGGTTCTGGATGAACTAGCAGCAGAACTGCTGAAATCCCATGAAAAAGGCCTTGATTTTTCCAGAGTGATCTGAAGTACCAGCAAATTCACAAGGCCTGGTTTTGTGAAATGTGCATTCTCACGTGCACTAGTGCAACCCAGAGAAACCTGTTTGACTTGAATGGAATTATTTTGCCTTTTCATCAGTAGAGGTGAGAGCTGAATTTGGGCCAGTAGATTTAGAGGGATAAGCTTGCCAAAAGGATTCAGACTTTCATGTGCTTCTCCAAACTGATTCCAAATCTTTGGAGGTTCACAAATTGGTACTTTTATTCTGAATATCAGTGTTACACAAACATCTCAGCAACCTGATTCTGCTCTGACTTACCTCAGTATGTGTCAGCAGTAGCTCTACTGAAATGGGTAAAGTTATGCCAGTGTCAAGAGAGCAGAATCGAACCCTCATTTGCACAAAGTGAGGAAGTGAGTGAACCAGTTTGTCAGCTAATCCCCTTCACACAGATGATACCTCTTGCTCTTCAAGCAGCAGGCTCAGCTATATTTTTGATTGCAAATAAATAGCTGTCTTTGCCTTAAACTCATTTATGCTGATTGTTCCCAATAGCCATCTGCAGCACAATGCAATGTGAAATTGTCTGTAGGAATCGAAAATCTCCCTTTTATTCTTGTCAGTCTCAGAAAGCACCACAGAATCTTCCCTCCCTGGAAAATGACACCTGTAATGTACAATAACAAAATACTGTTCTAGTTCTAACCCAGTGATAGAGCAGAAAGCCCCAGAATGCGCCTTTTAATGTGTCTACCCAGATGAAAATAAACAGGAATTATTTGGATGATTCTGTTCAAATGCTGCAGAGAACCTGAAGTTTATTTACATTGTGAAGAAAAGCTTTCACACAGACACTACCTTTCAGCGGTTTTCCTCATTCATCACATGCAGTTGTGTCACAGCTGCAATACTAGTCATTATTCTGGTCTTTAATACAAACTTTTAGCCCCCCTTTTTGCCTCCCCCTGTGGAGAAAAAAAAATCATAGGTAGCAATTTTCCTTCATTGGCCAACCCCGGCTGTCTGTGAAGAATGCTATGAATATCCAGCACGACGTAGCCTTTGATGGATGGAAATAAAAGATCATTCTCAGCAAGCTGGAACTGAAATGTTAGCCTTTGGGAGCAAAGGTTATTTTATCAGGAAATAAATCTGAGCCCTCTTTCATTACAGTTTTTTTCTGAGCTCATGTTGGTGCTGAGTAGGGTGTGTGTTCAGACCACAGGAATCTGAAGAACCACCCAGTCTCTTCATCAGTCCTACAGGGCTCATGATTGAAGCAGCACCATCCTGGAAATTTTTTTTTTAAATTTGGTCTCATTTTTGTTTGTTTGTTTGGATATTCTCATTTATAGGCGGGTGCTTACAGTTCACTTTATGATCTCAGAGGCAGAAAATGTTGGGTTTTACTCCCAGCATTCCCTGCTGCTGCAGTGCCACGGGATGAGTCCCTAAATCTCCTTCTAGCCACTCTCAAGGGGCCAGGGTTCCATGAAAGTGGGCAGCGTTTTGACCGGTAATGTAGCAGCCAAGCTCCTGTCTGTTTTGTGGGAACATTCAAGATCCCATAGCACCATTCTTCAGCAAAGAGGTTTTTGCCCTAGTTCCCAACCAAACTTCTCTCCTTCCTCTCCAGCTCCCAATGTGGTATATAGAGTATTATGCATGGCTTGTCTGCCTGGCTGCGGCCCACCACCTCAGAGGTGATTGTATATAAGTGAAGTTCTTTGTATATAATTTGTAATTTAATATATATAATTGAATAATTTCATATAATTTAGGATCCTTCAAAAGGACAGGGAAGGTAACGTATTACTAATTAGTATTACTAATGGACACAGGGGAAGAGAATACAGGGGTGAAGGGAGGAAGAGGAAAAGTGACCTTGGAAGAGTTGGAGGGTATATCTTTTTCTGCCTGGGTAGCATTATTTCTAAAGCCATGGGTAAAGGGAGGGGAAGGGAAGCAATGGCAGAAGTAAGTGGGGAGAAGAGCAGGGCCGGAGAAGAAAGAGAAGAGGTTGTAGAGAGAGATTTGAAAGTGGACAGTAGGGGTGGAATAGTCAGCAGCACATTAACAGGAAGGAACACACACAGACACACAGAGCATAGGAAGGGCTGTGGACACAAACTCTGAAAACAAAGGGGCACAAAGGAGAGGACCAGGGAGGGAACAGGATTTGGAGACACAAAGGAATGGGAAAGGAAATTCACAAGGTCAGTGGAGGGATCTAAGAGGCAGCCAGGCCCAGGCAGCTTCCACAGTGCTGTGGCCTGGAGCGTTGTCCTACCTCAAAACCTGAAATAAACTTGGACACCACACCTTCAAGAAAAGATACAGCTATTTATAAACATTCCAGCTTTCCCTTTGATGCTATTTCAAAACCCTAAGATATAATTTAGCTTTAAAAAAATGAGAGCAAGAGAAGTGAAAAAAAAGAAGTTTAAAGACAGAAATAAAGTCCTACTATTAAATTTCACAGCTGAACTACAGGCCTGAAGGTCTCCCTCAGTCATTGCTCTTTCTGCAAACTGGCAAATCAATGGGAGTTAGGTTCCTAAATACCTTTGAGGATCTGGGCTATTGTCAGCATGCTATTTTTTTTACTGTATATGTTTATCATTAAGATATCAAAGAACATTTTAAAATAAAAAAGTTTTGCATTTACAATGCATTAAATTAATTCTACCAATAGCCCTGTGAGATGGGGAAGAATTACCACCATTTTACACATGGGGAAACTGAGGCACAGAAAGGTTAAGTGACTTGCACATGGTTGCCCAGACAAGTCAATGTTAAAGATAGGACAGGCACCCAAGAACCTTTCACTCCTAATCCTGGCCCTAGATATCAATTCTGTCTAAAACACACTTAAATTAAAAAAAAAAAAAAAAAAAGCAAACCTAAAAACCTACTTTACCCTGCAACACCCCTCGATTATTTTAGGAGGTTGAATGTCTGAAAGAACAGTATCTTGAAATCATCAAGCCCTCGGGAGGCTTTTCCCATGTCTGTGACGCATGCATTAATTTTATGTCTCTCTATATCCTGTTAGAGCTAAGATTTTGTCAGTGCCTGCAAAGAATGCGGCATAGATAGTCACATAATTACCATGGATAATCAGCCCTTCATCTTAGGGGAGTTCCCCTATCTTTGCATAGAAATGCATTGGCTGTGGAATGCCAATACCTTCATGACAACCTTGTCTTCATGACTTGCCTTAAACTAACAGGCCACTCAAACTAGCACCCAGGTGTGCTTCTATATCATCCCAAGCCTCTGGGGAATCTTGGTGATGAACAGGGCCTTGATACCGTGTTATTCCCTGGTTATATTGTGCAACAGGTTTAAATCTCATCAATTGCATGGGCAGTCTCTGGCGTCGAAGGGACACCTTGTTTGTCTGGGTCTCTTCTGTTTATTAATAGTCTGGGTATCTCGTGGTCTGCCACGAGCTTGCAGTTAGCAAGGCCCTGCGCATATCTTGTCAAACTTTCACATGCACAAGTCCTCAAACAGTCTCTCGCACTGTTTGATCAGACTTGGTTCAGCATCCAAAAACCATCTGGACCAATAGGAGCAGCACCCCTCTGAGACCAGAGTGGCTTGGAAAGATCCCAGTATGGTAGTTTGTGGATATGGGCCATAGATTCCTTCAGTCCTCAAAGCGCACTCGTGTGTTTTATCCCAGCTCAGCTAAGAGCCTGCTTCGAGCGTTTCATTGTGAGATTGGCCTTCTGGGACTGGGTTAGAATTTGCTTCACTATTCATCATACTGAGGAAGTGCATCAGTTCTGATATGGTTTAGTAGATGGCATTTTAACTGTGGCTTTGACTTTTTCTGGCTCCGGCCTCACTCTTTCTTTATCAGTCTCACTCCCTAAGAACAGAGCTGTGTTTGTCATGTCATACCTTTTTCTCTGTTTAATTACAGCCCTG
Organism: Emydura macquarii macquarii; assembly: GCF_026122565.2. Lineage (NCBI taxonomy): Eukaryota > Metazoa > Chordata > Testudines > Chelidae > Emydura > Emydura macquarii. The sequence continues at coordinate 1,433,343 of NW_027130506.1, forward strand.
CAACCTAAATTATCTTCAGAACTTGTTTTATGCTGCTGTTAGGTTTTTCTGTGGACTCATTTTACTCGGGGAGATTTCTGGAGCACCTAGGATCCTGAACTGGAGGCGATGTAAACATTCTCTTCCAAACAGTGATATAGGGTGGAGTAAAACTTGCCAGAATCCACGAGCTGCATCTGAGTGAGTTATATTTGCACCAGATCACTGAAAATGTATGGTTTCAATTCCCCTTTTGCTCCAAGGCCCCTTTACATGACACAAAGGGGCTTAAAATGCAGCCAAATTCCTGCCCAGAGAACTGTCCTGGAGATGGTGAAATGGCTTTATACTGGCCCTCTCAGACTTCCCAGCATAGCACATGTTCGAGGAGAATGGGCTGGGGATGGAAAGGGCAGGGCCAGAGTGCTAGCTGCCCATGGTTCTAACCTACACTGAGGACTGGGCTGGCTTCAGGCACGCCAGGATACAAGAGGCACAAAAGAGGCTTCCCCACCTCTCAGAAATTATCTCCTCCAATCTACGCGTAATGCAGCCTGCAGCTTAACACTCATAATAGCCTCTATGCCTGATACCGTACGACATCTCCAAAGAAGCCATGATAGTCAACTGGGAAAAGATTAAAGATACTAAAATAGACAGTGAACAGATTTTTAAAAAATACCATTTTTAAAATGCCTAAAGAACTATTTTGCTCATCCTTAAATACATACTCTATTTTAGACCTGCTTAAATATATGTTTATACCTAAGATGGGATAAGTTCCAAAGGAGTCATCCGCATAGTTCAGGTAAATGATAGGCAATTTATAACCATATGTGATTTTATTTAAAAAAAAAAAAAAAAAAAAACACCATTGCCAAAGGAAAAAGAGCGTCTCTTTCCAGAAGAAAACACATATTGACTTAATATTGTGGCTGTGATACATACAAACTAGGAGAAACCAGGAGATTCAAAGTCATTTTTAATGTCTTTCCCCCCGTCAGCTATATGAGGTAAGAGCAGCGTGCCAGCCTTAACTTGAATTTCTTGTCCAGCGTTGGTTTATAAATCAAGTTGTATGTTATGGAAACATTGGTATTCTCTGCTCATTTAAATCCCTCAGAACTTGTGCAATGCTCACAACAAGGGGCACCCCTGTCGTATCCACTTTCTTGTTCTTTTATTTTTCTTCTTCTTCATGTTTAAAGAATAAAAAGAAAAAAGAAGCAGCCACATGCCCTGAGATGTGCACATGCCTCAAATGGATAGCCGTGACCACGCTGCAGTAATCACATCCTTCCTACTGTTTATCACCCTCACTAACTGTGTTGCTTCTCAAACGAAGGCCCTGATATTCACTGAGCCAGGGAGAAAGTGAGCATGACTCTATAGCCCGATGATTAGTGCACTCACCTGGGAGGTGGCAGAGCTCAATTCAAATCCCTGCAGCCAATCAGATGGAAGGGACTTTGAACCTGGATCTCCCACATCCCCAGTGAGCGCTCTCAGCGCTGGATATAAGGGGAATGACAGCAGCCCCACCACAGGCTTTCTTGAGAAAGGGCTGACTTGGTTTAGATGCTGAATTCCAGGAGTCAGCTCCTGGCTGTATATCCCAAGTGATGCTAGGTTCCTAACTCCCTTTGAGGGACAGGGCGTAGGTCACACCCCTCTCCTCAGCATTTCCTATTGGCTAGTTTGCTCAGCATGCTAGCCTTTGTGAATCCCTTTTTTAGGCACCTAACTCCCCATTTACAGTATAAGGAGCCTGGACACCTAAGTCAAGGCTGAGAATCCCACTGGTAGTAGGTCACCTAAGAGTTCAGCACAGCAATGCTCAGCATTGTCCTGCCTAAGGCTCCGCTGCGAATCTAGCCTCAGGCCTTCGGTGATGCACCTAGTACAGCTCTGTGTTATAACATACCAGTGGGCATTGATGTACCTTAGCAGGACGTGTAGTGCATTTCTTCTTCAGCCTCGGGCAATTCTGGACTCTGGTTTCCTGAAGTAATGCCCCTGACTTCAATGGAGTTACGCCAGGGATGAGTTCAGCCCACACCACTCCGACTTGCACTCATTTCTGGTCTTCCACTTGCTTCCTGGCTTGCAACAGACAATTCACAATACTAATAATACCCTGCATTTATCGAGTGCCTTTCATCTAAGGATCTTAAAGCACATGACACATTTTAATTCATTTAATTCCCCGATACTCCTGCTAGGTAGATAAGCAAGAAGTTATGCACCACTTTGCAGAGGAGTGGTAGCAGAGAGAGGTAACTTGCCCAAAAGTGAGTCAGTGGCAAAGCCAGAGAGTAGTAAAATCTTGACTCTCAGGCCCCTTCTCCATTGCCCTCGTTACTCAAGTACTATGTGACTCACTGTATTCGTTTTTCAGTAGCTTTGTCACTGACTTGCTGGAACATTATCCACTGTGATTTTTATTTTCTAATTGTTAAGCCCTGACTGAGAGTTCAGTGCTGTACCAGATGCCAATATAAAGACAGCCCCCGCCCCGAGGAAACTACAATCTGACCAGCTTGGCCTCTAACGTTCATTTTTATTTAGGCCTTCCGCCTGAAATCAATGGTAAAACTCCCATTGGTGCCTACCATGATAATATTATTTTCTCCTTTGTGTGTTTCTGTAGGGCACAGATCTATCTTCTCCCCTGTCTAATCTAATAAGGCCCAGTCCAGATCAATGGAAAGACTCCTATTGACTCCAACGGGAAATGAATCAGGGAGGCACTGGAGGTGAAAGGGCACGATGGAGGGGTGGCCAGGCTAAACTTGAGTGGCACTGTGATCCTGTACACCAGATTGCAATGCCATTCACTCAGATTTGGCCCCACCGCTCCTCTGTCCCAGGCAGTGCCAGTGGGAAGGGTGCTGCTGTGAGGAGCTGGCAGGAGATAAGAAGGAAGAAGAAGCCACTGCAGAGGGGGAGGAGGACACTGGCCTATTATTTTGGGCCTCCCATGAATTTGGACCATAGGTGGGTCACAAAACAGGAGAAAATACAGTTGGTGGGTATCCTTACTAAACAGCTTGGGAACCACTGGTCTAGGTCATCTCCCCACACTGAGGCAGGACCAAGTGGAAGGTGCAAGGTGCTCAGCACGTCTCAAAAGCAGGTCCGCAAATCACAGTATTATTATCCCTAATAGTGTGATACCACCCACTAGCCCCGCTCAAGGACCAGGACCCCGTTGTGCTAAGTGCTGTACAAAAAGGTCAAAACAAAAAGACGGTCCCTGCCCCAAAGAGCTTACTGATGGCACTATGACAAATGATCATTGTTCCATTGCCGTGACCCGATATGCATAACATCCTAGTAAATACTAATTTGCTGATATATTTTCCAAGGCCCCACCTATAGATTTTAGTCCCACAGAGAAGGGGTGTGTGTGTGTGTGTGTGTGTGTGTGTGTGTCCGGAGTTAGTGATATGTGAGATGGACACTCTGTGCTAGAGTTTAATGCATGCTGGCTCAAGAGCAAGAGGATTAAAATGCTACATAGTGAGTGGAATTAAGAAGTGCTGGTTTTCCTAGCTCCTATAATTTGTAAAGGACAGGGAGCGGGGGGGAAGGAAAAATCCTAGTGGAATTAATCTATTTCTTATGCTTATTCCAGATGTGTTTAATTTGCCCTTCACTATTTCTCCTCTCTGATCAAGGAATGCTGTATCCTTCCTTACATTCATATTTCCCCTCAAAATCCCTCAGTTGAGCGGAGCTTTTCTTAATTGCTTTAATATGCTGCGTTCCGAGACGTGAAGAACTGATCCATAGTGACAGCTACTTTTGCTTTCCCCTTTTCCTGGCGTCTTGGGCGCCCAGTTGGCACCACCATGTCAGCACTTCCCAAGCCATCCGCAATGAGCGGTAGCTTTTCACCCACCCAGCGCTCCTCCTGTCACTCCCACTCCACTAGTCCAAGGCAAGTGAGGAAGCGAGGAGGTTAAAGCCAAAGGTTTAAGCAGGCTCTGGCTGAGGCCCACATTGGGCTGCTGGAACTGACTGTACATGTGTGAAAAAGAAATGCTGCTGCTCAGCGCTCAACAAGGTCACCCTGAGCACCGGGCAAGAATGCCAGAATATTCTCACTACTCTGGCTCATTTTCATTAATGGATTAAAAGGCGAGTTGGAGGCCTAAGGCAATCAGTTCCAGTCAGGTTCCCTGGCAGGCCTGCCTACCAGAGATACATCAACCTACGAGTCTGATGGGCCAAGGCTGGAGAGGCAATTCCAATCAGTCAAAAGTTGGGAGGATGCTAGAGAGAGAAGTGGGAATGTGAGGGGATAACAGAGGGTTTTTAATTCTGTTTCTCCATGTACGTTTGCTGGTTTGCTTTGATTCAGCTGTGAGCCTCTCTCTCTCTGGGCCCCTGGAGTCCCTCTGATCGCTTGGACTCTGTATCCAGCACATTCTTGCACACACTTGCAGTGCTGCCTTGTTTGCTAGATTAAGTGCCAGTGCTCGAGGCAGCCTGCGATCGCATTAGCTGTTACCATTATTATTACAGGGAGTGGGGAGGTTGGTTTTTATTAATTATTATTTTACTTAGAGCGGGATGGGGAAGCAATATTTTAATCTCACCTAGGACAAGTGAAAGGTTAATCAATCCTTACTGCCCACCTCTAACAATCACCCACTGACATGTTCAAGAGGAAGGTATGTGGAACATCAGAGACAGCTCCAGGCCCTCCATCGACAAAGCCACCAGTTTCTACCATCCGTGTTGAAGATACACATCCAGTAGTTGTCACCAACGTTTTCATTTTCTTGAGGGCTGAGCACAAAAACATGACAGGATCACACACATCAGCAAGTCTGGCATCCTGCCCAGCAGAGGACAGTGGTGTACCTGCATGTTGAGCCATCCGGGGGCAGTGTAATCAGCCCTGCACTCTCTCTCCTCTCCATATTTACCATGTTAATCATAACCCCGACCTCTACCCGAATAAGCGCTGCCTTTTTACCCTAGGCACCATGCACAATGCAGCTTATTGGACCTAAATTAAGTAGCAGAACTTCACTTAAGTATGAGGCAAAATGGAAATTGTATAACAATTTATGGAAGCAGGGCTGGGAAACTCTGTATCGCAACCATGTCTTCCTGCCAGCCTCCCCACAGATAATTTGCACCCATCTACCAATCGCTACCCCAACTCTCTCACTCCAATCAGCTGCCCGAGCTTGCCCTCATCTCATTGACTGTCTAGCATCCATTGGAAGGGAGCAGTTTAGAAGTTTCTGGGCCCTCCTTTCACCTGGCATGAAGACTGAAGCTCAGCAGCGACTCCCCTCCCCCCATAAAGCTGAGAGATGGCTCAGGGAAGGTTTGGGGTCACTTTTGTCCTTGGGCTGTCAGGTTTCCCCTTTTAAGAGCTGTGAGCCAACACTACTGAACTACCCCCCTAGAGGGGAAACAAATCAGGAGGAGAAAGGCAGGCGAGCAGGACAATGGGGCGTCACATAACACAACCAGGAAGTTGAGAAAGGTAAATTATGTGGTCGTTTGCATTGATGGTTGACTGCACAGTTTGCAGGGCTCTGCCTTCAGCTTTGGCATGATCAAAAAGGAGAAGCCCCATGGTCTGCAATGAGCCAGAATGATTCTTCTACCTCTCTGGGCACATTGACACCACCATGCCCAGGGCCAAGCCAACAGGGCTTCTCCGTTAGCCACAGGTATGTTTCACCACCATCTGACTGGCTGCTGCTATTTATTCTAAGAATTTCTAAAAATGTGCCTTAACCTAGAAGCCAAAATCATTGCCAGCATCATTCTTTATTAAAAGTAACAACAGAAAGGCACTGAAAATCATGAGCATTTGGAAACATACTGAATCCTTTATGGGAGAAATAATCTAATAGACAAGCTGTTGTTAATTTACAGCCTTAATTTTCAGACACACTTGAGTCAAAAGTACTTCCTGTTTTATAATTCCTATAGGGACACAGGTGGCCCAGATCGCAGTATACATCTACTGTACATTAAAATCTATGTCAGACTTTGCTTAAACATTTCTGAAATCTCAAGTTTATGTCTAGACTATTTTAATCAGCTAAATGTCATAATAAGCCATATGCTGGTCTTGATAGATTACATACACCAGCCCAGCTCATAAAGTATCAAAAGGTGTTTTTAAAAAGGAGTCTGTGTTTGCTTTACCAGGAAAATGGTGCTTTTAGTGTGTTGTGTCAAACATGCTGGCAAAGTGAAAGGGACCTGACGTAACTACTGGGAAAAGGACTGTTGTGAGGCAGAGAGATTGTTCATTCTGAGCCACTGTTAAATGTCAGGTGTACACAGTAAGTAGCTGGTTTCTGCCTGCGGCTCCTCCTGCTGACTGATCTGTGGAAGGCTTTCTCCACTGCAGAAAGATTTGCAGGGGAGGTTGCCTGCACTCTCTGTTACTTATTTTCACTACTACAGTATATGCCTGTCTTCAGCAGATGGCTCTTTTCTGCTGGAAGCCAATGTATAAGGCCCAAGGGTCTGATCGCTTGGAATAAAGCACAAGTGTCTTTGGATGCACAGTGCTCCTCACCTCTAATGCTTCTTGAGTTTGTCTACACAGTGAGTTTGTCTACACAGTGAGTTGATGCACAGCAAGCCAGGGTGTGAATCTTCAGTGCGCTAGCTTCCTGGGCGCTAACATGCTATGTAGACTCTTCTACAACACACTAACAGTTCTGCGCTACTATGTGTTCTGTGGCACCGCCCACCACTGGCAGCACAGCTTGTTCCTTTGCCATGCTGCCATTGGCTCCTCCATCACAGACCCTCATATGCATCTCCTCCAATGGTGCTGTGTGTTCGGAGACCGAGTCAATGCTGGCTCCTCCGATGTCCCTGCTAGCCACACCCTCGTCATGTTTCCGTGGTATATGTGCACTTCTGCCTTTTGGGGTACAGGAGCATGATGATTATGCCCAGAATATTGCTCCTGGTTTTGTAATATCTTGCAGCACTTTCCCTTTATCCATGGGAGCACATGGCTCTAAGCCCACGCAGAAGGCATCTAGTCAAGAACACATTTTATTTGATAAACCAAATGTAGCCACAGGAAAAAAAATATCCATTTTCTCCTCATGAGGAGGAGGGAGGAAATCCTAGGAGTTTTACAGCCAGGTGCTTTGCTCTGCAAGAACCCAGTGGGGCTCAAGATAGGTATAAAAGTTTTGAGGGCATTTTAGAGGCAGGAACTGTATTTTTGCTTCTGAGTTTGTCCAGTGCTTATCACAGGCAGGTCATGGTCTGGAACTAGGACTCCTAAGCACGATGGCAATACAAAAAATAAAGTCATAATTTTCATAACATTATTGTGATTGAATTATAGGATTTTCCTAGGAAAAAATATTCATCAGCTTAGTGTTTAACGATCATCTAGCCATTCTAAGGGTAATATCCGGTCCCCAGAACACTCTAATTCAGGTGATGAAGCAGGACGATTGAACCTCAAGGGTCAGAATAGGCTCTCGGGTACCCCAAAGCAGCTCCATTAGGTTCAGTGGAATTATTTTGGATTTCAGCTGAGGTAACAGGAGCAAAACCTGACCCCAAATCTCTGCTGATCTTGGGTCAACCTTATTGGTCGTTTTCCATGTAGCACCCATCATCCTTGCTCCTAACAAACCTCGGGGCCAGAGGACAAAAGAAAACCTTGTGGCATCCTCATTCTGCAAATGACCCTGTAAAATGTGACACACAGTGCAGAGACAAAACCTATCTCTGACTTCATGGAAGAAAACAGGTTTTTTTAATATATATTGTTGTCAATGTCTTCACCACAGAACACAAATCACTGGTGATACTTATGAAATCGTTACCTGATCTCCTTCCAGGAGACTCTCTTGCCAGCAGTAAATATCTGAGTTGTTTTTATTTCCACAGGAGTCTACTGCAGAGCAAGTGCAATAATTGTCAAGCCGTGCAAACACCCAGAGCTATCGGAACCTCCCCCCCCTCCTCCCAACCCACTTCTTTAATATCCTTGCTGAGTAGAGAGAGGAAGTAAAAGTCACAACTCTTTGGATATTCAGAGTGAAACTCCAGATTTTAACTGTTTCCCTAGCTGTGCATAGTAATGTCATTGTGTCTGTGTTCTGCCTAAATCCTCCAGCTCCTCTGGATGAAGAAATCTAGTTTGAAATGCCAGCTAGTTTTTCCACTTTTCCCCTGATCATCTGCGGTCAGATACTTTAGAGAACAGTCATTTTCAATTATTGTGAACCAGATACTCAGCTGGTGTAAATCTATGTAGCTTCCTTGAAGATGCTGTGCTGATTTACACCAGCTGAGGATGTGATACACCAGCCCTTGTATTTTCAGCTTTGGCCCCGAAATATAATTAATAATTCTCATGTCATGGATTCGTGTTTCCTCAAATAGCCACAGATGGTCACTTGTCTGTTAAGAAACCTCTCTCCCCCCTAGTTTCCTTTTCTTGTCCCCTCAGCTTCAAATTCACACAGACCAATGAGCCACATATCCTTTCAGTTAATCCAGTTTCTTCCATTCCAGTTGCTTTACATGCTATTGCCAGAATCATACACCAAAGTTCTCCTTCCTATCAACTAACTCTTGCCTTCACATTTACTACTGAGAGGAAGCAGGAAGGGTTGGTCTATTCAGCAACTGGGAAGTAGTATCAGCTGAAAACGGCTTGCTCCAGCACAGCCGTGGTTCAGCTGACTCCTACTGGGTGAGATGAAGATGGGATTAGTGGGTGGCAAATCTGGGAGTCCAATTCATTAGACAAGTGACCGATGGGGTAAGTGAGAGTAAGCGGTAAAAGGCTGTAACTTGCACCATGCAGAAAGGGGCCAAATTTGGCTCTGTTACACCAATGCACAGCTAGAGTCATGCCACTGTAACTGGCAGAATTACTGGCTATTTATACTGGAATGAGGAAGGGAAAAAAATTGATTCATAAAACAAGGTTACTTACCAGTAACTGATGTTCTTCGAGATGTGTTGCTCATGTCCATTCCACTATAGGTGTGTGCATGCCTCCGTGCATGATTACCTGGAATTTTTTTCCTCTTAGCAGATACTGTAGGGCTGGCTCCGGCGCCCCCTGGAGCCCCGCACACATGAGGTGCTGCCGTACCTATGCCCCCACAGTCCCTTCTTTCTGCCAACTCTGGCAGCGGGGACGGGGGTGGGTTGTGGAATGGACATGAGCAACACATCTCAAAGAACATCAGTTACTGGTAAGAAACCTTGTTTTCTTCTTCGAGTCCTTGCTCACGTCCATTCCCCTATAGGTGACTAACAAGCAATACCTTTGGAGGTGGGTAGGAGTTACTGGTGAGCTGCCCTCAGCACCGCTCTGCCAAATCCCGCGTCCTCTCTTGCCTGCTGTACGATGGCGTAGTAGGACGTGAAGGTGTGCACCGACGACCAGGTGGCAGCTTTGCAGATGTCCAGCAGGGGCACTCTCTCCAGGAAGGCTGTAGATGAGGCTTGAGCTCTGGTTGAGTTCACTGTGATGGTTGCTGGAAGCAGCACCCTTGCCTGCTCGTAACAGAAATTGATGCATGATGTAATCCACGAGGAGATGTGCTGGTGGAGACAGGTGAGCCTTTCATCCGGTTGGCCACTGCGACAAAGAGTTGCGTCGATTTCTGGAATGGCTTTGTACGCTCGATGTAGAATGCCAGGGTTCATCTCACATCCAGCAAATACCATCTTCTCTCCACCTCCGAACCCTGAGGTTTGGGGAAAAACACAGGGAGAAAAATATCTTGGTTACAATGAAATTGGGAAACCACCTTGGGTAGGAAGGCCGGATGCGGCTTCAGCTGAACCTTGTCCTTATAGAATACTGTATAAGGGGGCTCCGAGGTCAAGGCCCTAATCTCAGAGACCCTCCTGGCTGAGATAATGGCCACCAGGAAGGCTACCTTCTATGAAAGCTGAAGCAGAGGGCATGAAGCCATGGGTTCGAAGGCGGGGCCCGTGCGTCTCGAGAGATCGCAGGGAGATGATTGCAGGGAGGCACTGGGTCACGGACCTGCGGATAAAGCCTCTCCACCCTCCTGAGGAACCTGACCGACATGGGATGGGAGAACAGCGACCTCCCCTCTAGCAGCTGATGGAAGGCCGAAATGGCCGCCAGGTGAATCTTCAACGAGGCCAGCGCTAGAACCTAGACTTTAGCTGGAGCAGGTACTCCAGGATCGCCTGTATAGGCGAGAGGCTGGGCAGAATACCCCAGGACTCCACCCAACAGGTAAACCGCCTCCACTTATCCCAATACACAACCTGTGTGGAAGGTTTCCTGCTGCCAAGCAGGACTTGCTGGACCTGCACTGAGCAGGCTCTCTCTCCCTCCATCAGCCACAGAGCCTCCAGGCCATGAGATGCAGGGAGTCCAGGTCCGGATGCAACAGGCAACCACGGTCTTGGGATAGAAGGTCGTGCCGCCTCGGGAGCTCCAGGGCTGGGGCGATTGAAAGGTCCTGCAGCATGCTGAATCAGTGCTGTCTCGGCCAGGCTGGAGTGATGAGTATAACATTCACCCTGTCCCTCTTTATTTTCAGCAGGACCTTGGGTAGGAGCGGAATAGGCAGAAACACATACATGAGGACCCCCGTCCAGTCCATGAGGAACGCGTTGGAAATCAACCCACTCTCGCGACCCCGAAGTAAGCAGAACCTCGGACAATGTGTTCCAGGCCGACGTGAATAGGTCCAGTTGGGAAACGCCCCACTTCTGGAAGATCATAGCCACCACCTCTGGGTGCAACGACCAGTTGTGGCGGGGTATAAACGACCTGCTGAGGCGATCTGCCTCATCGTTCCTCACTCCCGGGAGGTGAGAGGCAGTCAAGTGGAAATCGTTCCTAACGGCAAAGTCCCACAGACGGATAACTTCCACGCATGGAGTCGAGGAGCGCACTCCCCCCTGCCTGTTTATGTAAACATGGCTGCAGTGTTGTCCATCAGCACCTGCACCACTCTGCCTGTCAGGAATCAGAGGAACACCTTGCACACTAGGTGAATGGACCTCAGCTCCTTCACATTGATGTGCAGGCGCCTCTCCTCCCCCGACCATAGGCCCTGAGTGCCTAGGTTGGCGCTGATGTGGGCTCCCCATCCTATGTCCAACGCATCGGAAATTAGGGTGACCGACGGGACCAGTTCCCTGAACGGAAAGCTCTTCATCACTGCCCTAGGAGTCCGCCACCAGTTCAGGGAGGCTAAGATGGGCGGGGGAACTGTGACCACCCAGTCCAATGGGTGTCTGCTCGGCACATATACCGAGGCCAGCCATGCATGAAGTGGTCTGAGCCTCAGGTGAGCTAGTCTCACTACGTACGTGCAGGCCACCATGTGGTCTAACAGCTGTAGGCAGTGCCTGGTTGTTGTCGTGGGGTATCGGTGCAGTGGGAGATAATAGAGACCATCGCCTCGAAAAGTGGCTGAGGCAAGAAGGCTCTGGTCTGGGAAGCATCCAGGGTGGCCCCAATGAATTCTATGCATTGCACTGGCATTAGTGTGGACTTCTGTTAGTTTCTGAGCAGTCCCAGCATGCTGCACGTGGAACAAGTGAGGGTCACGCTCTCCTGCACTTGGGACCTGGACCTGCCCCTGATCAGCCAATCATCCAGGTAAGGAAAAACTTGCACAACCTTTCGTCTCAGGTGGGCAACCATTAACTGCCATGCACTTGGTGAACACCCTTGGAGCCCAAGATAGGTCAAAGGGCAGGGCTGTAAACTGGTAGTGGGAGACAGCCATGGTGAAACGGAAAAGCGCCTGTGGAGGGGGGAGGATAGACACATGAAAGTATGCGTCCTTGAGGTTGAGGACAGCATACCAATCTCCTGGATCCAGGGAAGGGATTATGGAGGTGAGGGAGACCATGCGAAACCTGAGTCGTTTGAGATATTTGTTTAGACGACGTAGGTCTAATATGGGTCTCAGACCCCCCTTCACCTTGGGGATGAGGAAGTACCTCGAATAGAACCCCTTCCCCCTTCTGCCTTGAGAGACTATTTCCACTGCTCCCAGGTTGAGGAGGGTGCCACCTCCAGCAAGAGGAGTTCCTCATGAGAGGGTTCCCTGAAGAGGGACGGAGGAGGAGGGTTGTTGCGGAGGTAGATGTAAACTGTAGAGCATAGCCCCCTGAGACTATCCCAAGGACCCAACGGTCTGAAGTGATTTTTGCCCATTCGGGATACAAGGGGCTTAACATGTTTAGAAAGGGGCGGGCAGAGCGGATCCAGGAGAGCAGTCGGGGTGCCACCTCGGGCGCACCATCAAAATTGCCTCCTCTGGTTGCCCGACCTCCTGGGGGGCCCCTGCTGGGGAGCTGAGGATGAGCTAGGAGGCTGATTTCTTCTTCTAAACCCCCTGTTCCTATCCCTATTCCTATAGGGTTGAAAAAGCCTGGGCAGAGGCCTTGGCTGCTGCTGTGCCTGGGGCCGTGACTGACACCTGGAAAACTGGGGCATGTAAAGGCCCAGGGAGTGAAGCGTGGCCCTGGAGTCCTTCAGACCGTGCAACTTCGCATTGGTCTGATCGGAGAATAGGGCCGACCCATCAAAGGGGAGGTCCTGAATAGATGGCTGCACCTCCTGGGACAGGCCCGAGGATTGCAGCCACGAGCACCTTCTCATACAGATGGCGGAGGCTATGTCCTGCCCACTGAGTCAACCGTGTCACAGGACGTCTGGAGCGCTGCCCTAGCTACCGTGGTTCCTTCCTCCATGATGGTGCTAAAGTCTGCAGCCTGGTCCTGGGGCAGGGCCTCACCGAACCACCTGAGGGAGTCCCACAGGTTGAAATGATATCTACCCAGGAGGGCCTGATGGTTGGCAATCCTGAACTGCAGGCTTGCCGTGGAATAAATCTTTCTCCCAAACAAATCCAGCTTCTTATTGTCCTTGTTTTTGGGAGTGGATCCTGGATGACCTTGCCTGTTTCGCTGGTTAGCCGCATCTACTACCAGGGTTCCTGGGGCGGGGTGAGTGAACAAATACTCAAACCCCTCGGTCGGGATGTAATATTTTTTCTCGGCCATCTTTGACGTAGGGGCGACCGAGGAAGGGGTTTGCCACAGGGCCTTTACAATCTTAAGGACCCTTTTGTGGACTGGGAGGGCCACTCTCACTGGGGCAGCCACTGCCAGCACATTAAAGAAGCTATCTTTGGCTTCTTCTAACTCCTTCACCTCCAGCTCCAAGTTGGAGGCCACCCTCTTGAGCAGCTCCTGGTGTGCCCTGAAATCCTGCAGTGGCACAGAGTGGTCCCGGGAGACTGCCTCGTCAGGGAGGAGGAAGAAGACTGCCGAGGTGCGTCCTGTGGGTGCGCCCCTTCCTGGTGAAGGGCTGCACCTGCTGAGGGTCCCTCCATGGGGTCTGATTCCTCATCCGAGGAGTGGTGTCTATAGGCCTTCTCCTCTGCCGGAAGCACAGACTGCATCCCCAATGACATAATGGATTGCGGCCACGGCCCCACCTGGATACCCCATGGGGCCCAATAAGGTCATTGTGGCAGCCATTGTCCCTGGAGCCAACCTGGGGCTGACTGCGCCACAGGCTGTGACGCTTTGTGGAGGCGTCGGCTCTCCCGACGACTGTCCCCCCTGGGAGACCCCAAGTCATCCTCATAGTCAGAGGCCCTGGACTGGCGGTGCCTTGTATATCCTCCATCTTGGGCACCCTTCCGGGCTGGGGACCACCCTCTTGATGCCTCCAACCTGGAGGATGATGAGGACTGCCTCTGTCGCCGCGAGCTCTGAAGATCTAGAGGTACAAGAGTGTCATCTCAGTACCGATGATTCCGCTGCCGTTTACCTTGCAGCCCTGCAGACACCTTCGGTGACCAAGGTCGGCGCCGCTCCGAACTCCTTGGTGCCGAGCCAGACTCCGGCGACCTGGTTCTGCGTCGTGGACTGCACGGTGCCAGGTCCTTCAATGGTGACCAGGTTCTGCACTGTCTCCATGTGGGTGAACTCCTCGGTGCTGGGTCCTCCAATGGCGACCGGGTTCTGTGCCATCTAGGTACGGGCGAACTTCTCAGTTCCTGGGATCTGGAACGGGAGTTATCCGAGCACCTCCTGGCAGACCTTGACTGGTGCCGCCTCCTGGCATGCGCTGTCTCTGGTGCTGGGGATCGACGTCAGCACTGAGAGGGGGACTCCACGTCCTGTGTCAGAGCAGGTTGGCTCAACCCCACCAACCTGGAGCGACTACTGGGGGAGCGGCTCTGCTCTACCCTCGGAGACCATCCGGCGGGAGATCTTGGGGATCTCTACTGCCATTCAGGGGGACCCAACGCGTGTTTCCCCCGTGACACCGGCCCCTTCTCCCTCGGCAGAGGGGGGTGTGGAGGTGGCGTATGCAAGGCCAACAAAGCTCTTGCCGCCTGAAAAGCCTCCGGTGTTGACGGCATTGGCAGGGGCACTCTCCTACTCCCAGGAGTTGGGGGATGCTCCCTTACCGGAGATGCAGGCACCGGAGAAGACTCAACAGGCCGGGTCTGGTGCATCTCCATACTCGACCCTGCCCGTACCGACGGCGCAGGGGAGTGTCCGTGCTCCACACGCTGCTTCTTCCTCTTTAGTGCCAGCGATGTTGTGTGGTGCTGAGTCGAGAGTGGTGCCGGCAGTGCGCTCTGTACTGAGGTCACGCTCATTGCCAAGGTGGAGTGGGCCAGCTCAGACACCGGACGGAGCACTGCCTCCATCAACCGGACTTTCAACTGGATCTCTCGGTCCTTTTGAGTCCTCGGTTTAAAAGCCCTGCAGATCTTACACGTCTTCTTTCTGTGGGCTTCCCCCAAGCACTTCAGGCAGGGGTCGTGGAGGTCCCTCAGGAGGCACATGGCTTGAATCCCAGTGACCAGGGCATAGCCCAGCCGCTCGAAGTCCCCATAGGGACTTGCCTTATCTCTAACTACTCTTAACAATATTTAACTACTTAACTAACTAAAACTAAGAGACACCCTGTCTACACTTACCTCCGGGATTCAGCGGCAGTCGACAGGAGTTACGGAAGCTACGCAAAAAACTTGCATAACTCCCATCGACTTCTGGGCTCCTCTTCTGCGTGCCATCTTCACTGCACTGTGCCGATGTTCCCGTTTACGCAATGCTATGCCATTTGTGAAGGTGGTCTTAGTACGTCGATTTCTGGATCGACTGAGCGGGTCTTCACTGACCACTCAGTCGATCCAGAGAAATCAATCTGACGACGGCGACTTTGCCACCATCAGTGTAGTCATAGCCTTAGAATATCGAATAAATCCAAACAAGGGGAATAGTACTTGCTGAGAGCTAGGATAGTTCCAGCAACCGTCATGGGTGGAAGGAAGGAACTGAGGGGCATAGGGCTGGCAGTGCCTCATATACCACGGTATGTGTGCGGGACTCAAGGGGGCACCGGGATGCCCTATGGGATGTGCTAAGGGGAAAAAAGTTTTGGGTAATCGTGCACGGAGGCATGAACACACCTATAGTAGAATGGACATGAGCAGCACTCGAAGAAGTACTCCTGATTTTTAATCCCAGCTCTAACACTGATGCCCCTTCTAGCCCTAGAGTCATCTTCCCCATGTGTTAATCAAACCCAAAGTTTTGCTATTCACATCAATGGGAGAAGGATCAAGCCCAAAGGCCATAACTTGTGGTAGGTACTCAGCACCTCTCAGGACTCAAGCTACAGGTTATAAACAGCACAGGTCAAAATTTTCATCAACACTTTTTTTTAATTAAAAAAATTGTAAATATTGTGATATGGTGAAGGCAGAAGGCAGTAGAAGAGTGGTGGATGGGAGATATGTGAGCCCCAGAATGCTCCGGGCCTTGTTCCCTGCTGACTAACTCAGAGCCACTGGGGGCAATTAGGAGCAGCTGAGGCTGATTAAGATTCAGCCAGGTGCTCCATAAAAGGGCTTGACCCCAAACACACAGGGCACGAGCTGGAGGAAGTAGGAGTCCTGTCCTGTCCTGTCCTGTCTTGTCTTGTCTTGTCTTGTCTTGTCCTGTCCTGTCCTGTCGTGATAAGAGTATTGAGCTGTGCAGAGGAGCGGACTGGAGAGCAGAGCTCTCGGGTGGAACAGTGAGGAGGAAGGTACCGGCTCAAGAGGCCAGAAAGACTGAAGGAGGTGGAAAATTAGCCCAGGGGAAGAGTGTGCTGTCTGGAAAGCAGTACCAGCAGCACATAGCTGCTTCTCATAGGGCCCCTGGGCTGGGACCCGGAGGAGTGGGTGGGCCCGGGTCCCTAGCTCTGCAGAAAAGGACCCCTCCCCTGGGAAGACAGGGTGACGGGCAACTTCCTGGCCCACTACAAGCAGGAAGGTGCGAGACCCACTGGAGGGAGGCCGGCCATCAGCCACAATATTTTCAACCTTTGTTAAAAATAATTGGTTTTTCTTCTTGAAATCTGAATTATTATTTTTAAAAGTTTAGTTTTCCTTAATGAAAATGTTTTTGAACACTCTTTCTTTCCGGTTGAAAATGGAACACTCTTTCTTTCCGGTTTCAATTTTGAAATGAACAAACAAAAAAATTCATTAGTTTTTTTTTTTTTTAGCTTTCCAGAAAACAATTGGCATTTTTGTCCAGCTCTAGTTATAAAAATATGGCACCGTCCAATGGAAGCAGGAGGTATGCAGATAATAGTACCGTATAAGTCATAGATCCTTCCACTGTCTCTATAGGGAGAAGATTTCTGATACTAGCAGGCTTTTTAATCTAGGAGACAAGACCATGATAAGATCAGGGCCTAAACATAATTTTTTCGGGCCCAGTACAAACTTGTAACACAGGCCCCCTCCCACACACATACCACGATCCCTCATCCCATACATACAATCTCATGAGCCTTGAAATAAGTTTGAATGCTGAAATTACTGTTACATATGCTACATTTCTGAAAAATGCCCCTCTTTGCTATTTTTGTTTAACATAACACCCAGCCTGAGAGTCCTACAAGTTTGCTGACTATTTTGTAACGTTTTGGTCATTATAAAGGTATTATATCCTGTCAATGTCCACATTTCTTCAAAAGTCAGGACACCAGAGAGAACAATTTTTTGAATGAATCTGTTATGTTTTCAGGCCACAAGCCTGGATCTTTAAAAAGACAAGAATTAGATAGCGTAGCACTACTTCCTTCTGCTTCGTGTAAACCTTCTGAATGTGGTGGTGCTAATGGTGATGCTACTTGACTATCTTCAAGCATTAGATTGGAGTCACATGATGCATGTTCTGGCAGCTTTTCTTTGTCATCAATTACCAATATCACAGACAGTCTCTATATTGAAATCATTTTCATCTCGATTTTGTTCATCTGCTTCCCTAGTTAGTATATCGCCTGACTGCAGAAAGGCCTTGTCTGATTTGAAAAACTGGAGGATAGATTGGTGTCCTTTAACGTCTTTTAATTCCCTTTCTTTTACCTTCTTACATTTCTGGCTGCCTGATTTGTATGTATAGCCACCACTAGACATGGCAGTATCAGGTGTGTGTGACTGTGAGTGAATTAGACACTTACTCACATATATTTTCGGCCTGCAAATCCTACCAGAAGAAGCAGCAGCACTGGCTCCCACTGTCTTATGGTGCTTTGCTTTGCCCCTCCCACCAGCTGTCCCTTCCTCCTGCCTATGCACAAGGAACTCTGGGACTGGTAGTTCTTGATCTTGATATGATAGACCATGTCACAGAGAGGAGCACAAACCTCTCTCTCTCAGTCTCAAACTACAAGTCCTAGTTTAACTGCACAAGCACACACTATCTATTCTAGAGAAGGGCCTGGGCTGGGCCAGCAGACCCAGCAACTCACTATTCAGAATGTTGCTTGAGACTGCTCTAACATTGATTCTGATTGGCTCCAGCAAATCTCACACGATCTGGACAATAGATACATAGATAAAGGGAAATAAGTTTCTATAAATATCCTCAGGCATGAGCTACAATTTAGCCTCAATTTTTTCCTCATGGTAATGGGGGTTGCAGCCTGAGCCAGGCCCCTCCAGGACCTCTGGGCCCTGGTAAAGTGTACCCTTCCCCCCCTCCCCCCACATGTGGGGGCCCTGGATAAGATATAGTGGCTGGAAGTTGGAGTCAGCAAAATTGAAACTGGAATAAGATGCACATTTTTTAGCTGTGAGGAAAATCAACCACTGGAACAGCTTGACAATGGATTTGGTGGATTTAATATCACCTGAACCCTGGATGTCTTTCTAAAAGCTGTGCTTTAGTTCAAACATCACGTGTTGGGCTGGATGCAGTTTTCACTGGGTGAAACTTCAGTGAACACTCCCAAGTGCCTAACTCACTTTTGAAAATATGATTATGTATCCTAAATCATTTAGGAGTATCTGAAAATGTTACCACAGATGATCACAGTTGGTCTTTCTTCTCTGGCATTAACATCTATGAGTTTATGAATCATAGTTTGCTCACTTCAGAAGTGAGTTGCTAATTACCAGAAAAATCTGAGTTTAGGTGTTCATTACTCTGAGCTAAGTACTGGCAAAACTCAGATTGAAATAAAACAGAGAGGGAGGTGATACCCATTGGTACGAGGATGCTAGAAAGAGTAAACAAACATTAACATATTGGTTAGAGGTACCAAATCCTTGCAACTGCAGCCACAATATTTCCAATTCCCAACACAGCATGGGGTTCTCTTAGTACTCAAGAGTTAGAGGTGAGATGTTAAATGAGGATGCAAAGCCAGAAAGCAGCATAGAGGACGTCCTGGGAGGTCTAAGGGCTATCAGGTTTGTTAGTGGCGGAGGACAATTAGATCAATGTAAGAAACATTTGTAAAGTGTTCTGACCAACTAGAGCAGTACTTCCCAACCTTTTTTGCTCAAAGGCCACAAATATCATTTTTATAATCCTGAAGGGCCACCAGTCTATCAACTCATAAAAAATGTATTGACGTACGTAAGGACTACAAATCACTACATATTTAAAGTAAACATTTTGGTGCTATTGTGCTCATTTTTACATTCACTGTTTTACACCTGCAAATTACTCACAGTACGTCACACACACACAGACAACGCACTAGTGTAGATGAGTGACTGTCACTACACACTGAAGCACATGGCCTGGCAGCTAATTCACAGTGGGTGGCCTGCTAAGTGCAGGCCAAACCATAAGGCACTGATTTTTTGTCCCTCCTCAAGCATGGTAGGTCCTGGCTGCTCCACCAGCAGTGCACCCCACCCCACTGCAGCCGAACAGAAGGAGTTCAGCGTGGAGGCTGCCTCCTTGCTGATCTCCTGTTCCCCTGGCTGCAGCAAGGAAACTGTCCTGGAGCTCTGTGTACTCCAGTTGGGTCCCTAGGCAGAGGCTCCCTTCGGATAAGGATTTCTGTAATCTGATTAAGAAGGGAGTGTCACACTTGTAATTTCCTGGCTTTGGTCACTTTAAACCAGACTCATCATTATTTAAATGTAATTTTTTAAAATTTAAATTAAAAACTTAATTTAATGCAGAGAAATTAGAAGTAACAGGTGCTGGAAAGTTACAAATTTTTCACACAAAATGGTAAATACACACATTAGATTAAAACCTTGGATGCAATGTCTGAATTCATTTAGGACACTACAAATAAGTGGTTGCTAAACGTAAGCCTATATGTGGGTTTAAATTTAGCAGTCATATATGTGGCTGGAGACTATTTAATAATAAACTTAGGTAATTGCAAAACAAGTCACATAGGACTATACAGAAAGAGAATTCCCATCTTTGGTTGTATATCTGAATCAAAATGTTTAGGACAGACTGGAGGGTTTAAGGGATTAGTTATGGCACATGGGTCCTTCAGCTTCTTAAGTTCCAAAGCAGTTCAGGTCTATAAGTAAGTAACAATCATCTAGTTTATGTGAAGCGGGTTACTGGCAGCACTCCAGCTCCTATTGAAGTCAACCATAAGATCCCAATGATGTCAATAGAGTTGGATCAGTAGGACAAGCACATCTACTTTACAAAAACCACTAGCAGAACTCAGGCACTGGTTAACAGCAGACATGGGCCCCAAGATGCAGAATTTGGATTCTAATCCAAATTTCTATAAAAGGGTTGAAGAGGTTTGGAGCGGACATTCTGCTTCAGGCTCATCTAGTCAGCAATCTTAGCAAAGCGGACAGGGATTAAACACTACTCTTCCAAATACCCGTGAGGCGTGGGTTGTGGTACATTGGCAGGGTTGTCTGGGGAAGCTTGCCCTGACACAGATTCTATTCTGCAGGCCCAGAGAAGGTTCCACTTGCCAGTCCTGTCAATCCAATGCCTTTTACAAGCACCAAACCATTCACACACTGAGAAATGTCTGCATGCACTGCTGTGGATGCTGCAGAGAAATGCTGGAGCATTTCCAGTCAAACAGAATGTTGCTTAATTATAGCTAGAAAACTGGAACCAGAGACAAGCAGCTAATCTAGTAATAAAATAAAAGGTGAAAGGACCTCATTATTTATATCTTCTGCATCCTAACACTGCCCTCCCCCCAAAAAAAAAGCATTACAAAACCCAATTTTTAACATGAACAGTTATTTTTGCAGAAACATCTAATTCACTACAAGTGTTGTAAAATATTGCTATTCACCACTGCAAATTATTAGACACACACATTTGGTGGACTGATCTGCTTAGTAAATCAGTCTTCTCTCTCAAAGGTAGTGCCAATCTGTGAATAGGAAGGTAACAGTGTTGCTTTTCATAAATGAAGAAGGCAACATAGCATCATTATTCAGGTGGAGAAACTTGTAATCCAGAGTTTTCAAAACCCCTTTATTTAAAAGAAAATGTATGGTTGCTTTCTGTACATCAAACTGTTAGTGGACTATCCTTTCCTCCTTATTTGTAGGTACCATCCAGAAGTGTCAGACAAGTTTTCTCAGAGCCAAGAAAGTTAGCTAGTAATCATGTGGGGTTATGGGGACAAATGTATATAAACTTGCTTCACATGGGACCTACAGTAGATCATATTGCACTGGGAGGAATGAAATAAAAATCCCAGAAGCCTAGTTTATTTGGAAATGTACCAAACTGTCTCACTATACCAACCAGGCACATCATATGGAAGAATATGACTATTTCCTACAGCAGTATACGAGGTGTTTTATAGAAGTTAGAAAATCAGAGCGCTCTTAGTTTTACATCGTAAACACAATATACCGTAATATCATTGGAAGACTACTTGTTAACTTGCTTGTCCTGAGATTAAGTGCAGAAATTAAAGTATACAGAACTATCCACAATTTCCCCTGAGTACAGGCACTTCAAAAAATCTCACTTGCATACAATTTAGAAAGAAACAGAAAATGGTTCTGTAATGGCAGAAGCCCGTTTTGGCTAATTTATTGGTACTGTTTACATCTTTCCAGAAACCTTTAGTGCTGAAAAGAGACTATGGAAAACTGGCATCTTCTTTCTCTGCAGATCTGCTCCTTGCATATATATCTACAGTGGCTTCTGCCTACTTCAGAGACTAAACTGTTTTTAACTGCATTTTACTCTTCTTAGTTCTGCAAAGCCAGCACAACTAATGCTGAATGACCTGAACGCTATATCGTCTTGTGTAAAACTGTTTACCAACTTCCGATGAGCTACACCTGTATAAACTCATTGAGAGTGATGGAGATTCACAAGGGGGTGTGTGTCTAGTATGAAATACAACCAGAAAATACATATTAAAAGCTGTCTATGCTAGAGGCAAAGCTGTAGCTGAACTCATGTTAACATCGCCCACAATGCCCATCATGACCTCTTCTCCTCATCAAGACAAGACAAGGAATGGCAAGTTTCCAGATAAGAGGGTTGCACAGATGTAAGTAGTGATCTGAGTGTGTCATCAGGCACTTAAAGTGTGTGTTCTTGAGTTACAGAATACATGCACCGTCACCACCAGCACCACCACCAAAACTTGAACAGCCCCTAAAGCAAGGTTGACCAAAGTGGCTGCCAGACTAAGTCCTTATTTGGCCCACACAAGCTTTGTTACTGGTAATCATGTACAAAATGGATATAATCTAGTGTGGTCAGGGTGAATTCGTAAACTTGGCAAAATGGGGGGGAGGGAAGCATCTTTTTCCTTGTAAACTGAATACATTTGCTATGGAATCATTGAAAAACAATGAGCACAGAAGCCCCAACTTGCAGTTCTTGGGAAATCAAAGGAGAACTGCACTTTAATGTATTTCCAAGTTTAGCTCACACTTGGATATTGCCATGCTTGTCCATTATGAATTGTAGCTGGTGAGTCATTCTTGCCATTGATATTTTATCACATAGCATGTTTTGTAGATCACCAATAGCCTGGAGGCAGGGATTATTTCAATCCCAATGATAATGAAGGGCAATCATTAAAAGGTGTTGAAACCAACTAATGAGATTTCACACAAACCACTTCCTGCTTACATTTCCTTAGCTCAGTTTCTTTTACTCTGGACTGAGAACCCCCTAGGTAACACGGAAGAGGCTGAACCAAAACCAAATGAAGGAAAATGTTGCTAAAATGTTTGATACAATTTACAATGATTAAAAATGGGCATGCAGTAGAAGTGATGATACATTCCTTTAAGCCCACAATACTATTGTAATCTGAGAATCTCAGCTATTGGTTCCAGAGTACAGGATGTGCAGGAGGAATGTAATGGGGCACACTTTTAAGGAACCGTTTCCTAAATGTTTGGAGCTGAAAAACTAAGGAGGGATGGGAATAGTCAGGATTGGATATGATTTCACTAACTTTACTTACCTTATTGCCCAGAAAGGTGTGGGTGGGTGGGTGGGTGGGGGATGGCAGACTGACAAAGGAGCATTTCAGAGGACAGCTGTAATGAAGCATTGATAAAGTGTGATCTTGGTCAAGTCACTTCACCTCTCTCTGCCTCAGTTTCTCCATCTCTAAAAGCGAGGTAATAATACTGACCACCTCGCACGGGTGCTGTGATGTTCAATTGTTTGTGACGCACTTTGCAGTTATATTGCATTTGCCTTCCTATTATCAACTATGCAGCTAATATGAACAAGAACTGACCTTCAAATTGCTTCTCAGTCCACAGTGGTCTCTGCACAGATGCTTGCTTTCCTAAATTGTCACCATCTTTTCTACATGCCCCAGCACATTCTGCTTTGATCTTTGTCTTTTGATTATAAACTGCTCAGACTGGAAAGTATGAGTAACATTTTCAAGATTCGGAGATTTTAGAGCCAGAAGGGCCCCTTACAATCATCTAATCTGACTCCTGCATAACACAGCCATAGAACCTAACTCAATCTATGTGTGAGCCTGTAATTTCTGTTTGAGCAATAGCATATCTTTCAGAAAGACATCCAGTCCTGATTTAAAGGTTTCAAGACCTTAGCTAAGTTACCCCCATGGTTAAGGGTTAAAATTGCCTGTATGACTTAGGAGCCTAAATCCCATTTTCAGTAGTGTCTTAGGCAATTAGGAGCAAGTCTCATTAAAACAATTTAGACCTGACGTGCCCAAGTCACTTCTGCAAATGGCACTTAGGTACTTCTGAGAATTTCCCTTTTTGTCTTTCTTTTCTTGTACAGATGAGCACACTGTTAGCATGTAACAAATAATCAACAATCAGGACAAACTCTCATTGGCTCAGACCATTCAGTGAGAGAATGACACTGTTAACAACTTCCGAAACCTGCCTTTTCCAGATTGTGGGGCACACAGGAAAGAGTCAAACTGCAGCTACACATGGAAGATTGTGTGACTGCCGGACTGCAGACCTGAGCAGTGGTAGGGTGAAGCGAAGGGTCACTCTCTCAAAGCTTACATTTGTACCGGTTTAGTCATCCCCAGAAGGCCCCCACTCATTAGTTGCTGTTGAAAGCTGATGGTGTTAGAGACAAAGTCCATAGTATAATTTATTGCTTCCCTTTAATCTCATCATCTTCATTTGGGGATTTTTTTCTGCTCCATGCTGGGTTAGAGGGGCATAGTACCGATGAGAAGTTTGTTGGTCTAAATCCAGGCATTCATTTTGCCAGTTACCAGGTTATACAGATTATCCACTTATCACTAGGGATTTAGAGGCACCCATGAGTAGCAATGCATTTTTTTTGTTCCAGCTCCCCTCTCTGCTACAGCCAGGTGTTTTGCAAAATTCCTATGGTGCTTTAATGGGAGTCAGATTGCCAGCTTCAAAAACAAATTTCTGTATTCACCATCTGCACTGCAGCCTGTTTGTGAAGTGTTACTGATCAGAGGTGGGGTAAATAGAGATACATCAATAGCAGTAAATGATAGGAACTGACCACATGGTCACAGCTGGAAGAGGTATGTGGTCTCACTTAATAAAAACTTAGGAGAAAATATTTGTAGCTATCTTGGCTTTAAGAATATGGACAAGGTAGGTAGCATGATATCCTTTATGTGACCAACATGGGTTTCTTCACTAGTTGGGTATATGGATATTCTATACCTGGAAACACAGGGCCTGATTTTCAAAATGTCTGGCACACACATGCACTGTCTAGCAGATGCAGGCAATGAGCATTTTCATATACAAAACTGATCATCTGTCCACATCTGCAAGTGTCAATTCTATCATTGACACACGTATGTGATGAAGTGATGAGACTCTCACCTGCACGTGTAGCTGATGAGACAAAGAGCAGACAGGTTTTGCGGGCCGCACTGAAAACAATTCTGTGCTGTCTTCTTTGAGACACTGGGTGTTCTCATGTTGTGAATGTGTAGCATTTTATGAATGTGTTCATGCACATATTGGTACATGGGCATGTGTACTGGAAATCCATGAGTATGAGCATCTCGGCCCTGTCTAGGGTTACAGGCAGGCAAAAAGGTATTTATGCAATATGAAATGTAGAAGCACATCACACATCTATGTATCCAGTAATTACTAGTTCTATAGGGAAGCAAGAGAGACTGCCCTATTTATTCCCCTGCTGTGTCCAACATCACACACAGTGTGACTCATGCAAGTACCTGAAGTTAGGCATCTAACTAAAAGTCACCTGATTGTCACTTCCGCTTTCCACTCATTTTAAAGCAACCCCCATCGGTTTCCAGAAACAACGCTGAGTCTAATAAATAGACCAGTGTGTAAATAATGAACATTGTTATGAAATACACCTAAAGCCAGGAAAATTTGCTGCATCTGAATATTGTCAAACATTTGTTTCCTCTAAGACAAAGACAGCAACTACAACTGGGGCTGTTGAAAACCAGCTGAGGTACTGGAGCTAACAGTCCCCTGGATAAATCTTTAATGATTATTATGAAAGGGGTGGAGCCATCAGTTTCATTGACTATGATTTGATTTCTCACTGGTTTGCCAAAATTTGAAGACTCTCAGGTCATTCTGTAAGGCCCACCAGTTACACACACACTTTTCCTGTGGGCTATTGGAATGGAAATGGGAGTGGATGATCTGGAGAAGGTCGGTTTGGGAATTAATTGGGAGCATTTTGTGCATTGGACACTGGCCCTCTCCGTTATTCTGTAACTTGTACATGTGCCCAGAGCACAAGATGGGCATGTCTCTATTAAGCTGAAATAAACAAAACATTTTGCATGTCGTTTGAAGGCTGCAAGTTTCCTTAAGTAGGTGAATCATTAAATGTAGTCTCTATTTCAGATGCAGTGTATGCCGCCTCTGGTACTGAATGCCCTCAGTTCTCGTTAATTAAAATCCTAGGAGAGGCTGTTCAGAACCTTAAATGGTCCATTTTAATGCATAATGCAGGAAAATGAGGGTGGTTATGGGGATGTAAATGACAAGAGCAAAAGTTAAAGGTGCCCTGGATAGGTCATTATTTCAATCCCAGCTCTTAGTTACAACAGTCAGAGTTCAAGAACTGCTGCAGTCTCCTGAGAAGCGCTCTTTAAATGAGGTGCTTTCAGTTTAGTCTTTAATAGCAGTTTGTACACATTAATTCAGTGAATTACATATTAAAACTCAACCACACATGCTAACAAAACAGCAGAGTGAATTTTAAATATTTCTGCTGATCTAGTACAGTGTTCATTTGCAATGAGGCCTAAACATGCCGGCTGGAAGACTGTCATTATCCAAAGTGGGACTGTTTAGAGGTAGTGCTAAGTTATAGCAAACTTTCAGAATTTCATACAGGACACAGTAAAAGGGTTTATTTGACTTTGTCAATAGTGTGACTGGCAGGGCCTTCTGCTTCCAGCTTTCCATCAGGGGAAAATACAGGTGATCATTAATGAGGCTGCTTTAACACTGAATCAAGTCTTCCTTCAACCTTGTGTTCACCAAACGCTGCTCCTTGTCTACTCTCTGTTTCTACGCCCCCTCATTCTGACCACCACCACATTATCCAGCTATCCCTCACCATCAAACCATTGCGTTGCCTTTGAGCCACTGATGTCCATGATCTTCCTGCCCACTGTCAGCTCACTCGATGCTGTTTCTCCTCTGCTGAGTGATGTAAAATCCACGTCCTTTTCTGGCTTGACTCCATTTCCATCCTCTTTCAACACTTTTTTTGGACTGTGTTCATTACACCCTCCTCTCTTTGAATCTAGTCTGCACTCGGCTTTCACCACTCCATCCTCTCCTGCTAATTTTCTGATAACTTCTTCAGTCCCTCACTTGGTGGGCTCTTCTCTCATTTTCTGTTCTGCCTCCTCTCTCCCTTTCCACTGTCTGTCTAGGTAATCTTTGCATGCAGTTTCAAATATCAGCTTCATGCCAAGGATAAAGATTCCCCCCTTTCCACTTCTGACTGGCCTCCTTCCCTTCCAATCCTTTATCTCAGCTTGTCTCTCTGACATCTCATCAGCTTAAACATGGCCAAAATGTAACTGTCTCACTCTACCCCAAAAATGCTTCCTATCCCCTTCGCCCCTTATTGGTGGCAACACAGCAATCTTCCCTGCCGTGACAACTCATACCTAGGAACTGTGACTCCTCCCCTTTCTTGTCCCATAC
The DNA here is from genome assembly GCF_026122565.2 of Emydura macquarii macquarii. NCBI lineage: Eukaryota > Metazoa > Chordata > Testudines > Chelidae > Emydura > Emydura macquarii. The sequence continues at coordinate 1,460,261 of NW_027130506.1, forward strand.
ATAAAGGCCAAGATTTTCCGGTGACCAGTGATTTTGGATGTCTTCAGCGGGTGCTCAGCATTTTTTGAAAACCAGGCCTCTTTAAGGTGTGTGTGATGCTCTGGAGTTCAACCCAGATCAGAGAGGGGCTGTGTCACTGCCTGCCCTGTAACCCTCAGTGTGCCTGTGCTATGCAGCTTTGGTTCAGAGCCCTGACAGCAACAGCTTGCTCACAGCACAATAGCTTCACCCTGGCTTCCACCAGCCTGGTGACTTCTTGAGGGGTTGTTGATGTCCCGCTGCAAGTTTCCACCAACACCCTCCTCCCGCCCCCGCCCCCCCCCCCCAAAAAAAAACCCCAAAACCTCTCCCCCTGCAGTGCTCAGCCCCTCTACCTGCAGCAGGGACAAAACCTTACCGAGTTCTCTGCTCCTTGAAAGTGATAGCACACGGCTGCTTATTAACTTAATTGGGGTTGACAAACTCTCCACTTCAAGACACTGAGTTGTTTTATGGCAAAAGTAAGACAGGTTTATTAACAAAAGGACACAGGTGTAAGTGATACCAACTACAAAGAATAAGAATGGAAATGGTTACAAACAAACAAAATAAAAAGACACTTCTAAGATTAAAATTCAACATAGAGTCTTTTGTTCAAAGAAGCTTTTCTCAGTCATTCTTCCAGCATGACTGGCCCATTCTTCATCCAGGACCCAACACAAGCTGCTCAAAACCTTGGTTTCTTTGAAAGATAAATATGGGGTTCTCTCTCCTACTTATAGTCTAGTAAACCTTTGAAATATATTCTTTGAAAAGTAAGCTCTAAGTCGCTCTCCTCTGCTGGGATGTAGACACCATGCTGTCTTCTTCCCAGCTTGATAGCTCTGTTTACCTTATATGTAAATTTATCTTCATTGTCCGTGTCTGAGGACCAGGCTGGACAGACAATCAAATATATATTCTTTTGTCTAGGGCAGACAGGGCATATGCCAAAGGTAGTCAATTAGTTTTTGTCAAGGTCCAAATTTATTGGTTAAGGTCCAGACTCCAGAGAAAATAATAAAATAATAATAAAATAAATAATAAAATAAGTAAATAAAAAGATTTCAGGGTCCACTCAAAAGTGTCTGGCGGTCCAGATTTGGCCTGCGATCCGCCTATTGATTACCACTGGCGTATGCATTAACGTGCCAAACGTATTTTAAGAACATAATACTAGCACATATTTATAAGTCTTTGCACACATGCCATACACCATGCAATGATGTTCAGGACCAGCATCATGTTTGTATGATACTTTACATGACACCTTTTAGATACAGATGATGACGACAGTGTGTTAGGTGTAGTGAGCATGGCAGGCCTGATAAAAGTTGCTGACACAGAGAAGTGACCCACCAATGGGCCTCTGTGCCACAGGACCCCCAAATTACCCATCTCTTTTGAAAAATCTTGGCCCAGTGTTGTGTCCTGGCAAAACATTTAACACTTTCAACGTGGTCAAACCTATCCTCACTGAGTAATATATGAAGATGCAAAATCATAAGAATAAGAGTTAACAAGCTTTTTTAGTTGTCTCCTGCTATTTGGCCTATAGGTGTGATTATATTAGGCTAAATTCTTCTCTCGGTCATACTATCGGAACTTTCATTTGAAGCCAACGTGGATTAAATGATGGGGGGACTGGGAATTCTGACTGGTACCGCCCACTTAAAGTTCAGCGGATGGGGATGTACTTGCCTTTCAGAATTCCTGACCTCTTTCAGGGTCAAGAGTCTTCTCCAGTGGCACTTAGGAGCTTCCAAGGGCAGGCAGCTCCTTCTCTTGCAAACTTCTCTGAACTCCGCTGAATTTCAGTTTTAACAGCTTCCACAGGAATCCCCCTTTCATAAAATCCTTCCTCTCACTCCACTGCCACCAGACTCTCAGGAGATTTCCCTCCTTGCCTTTCAGCTGCTGGTGCTTGTCCCTCAGGAAAGGGAGTTTAGAGCCACCCTGTCAGCAGCCTGTGATATGACATGTCCTAGTCCAGTCTGTAAAGGAGAGGCAATCTGGTGGCAGCAATCTACCAGGGACTGAAGAATTCCTTTACTGTCATATAATCCCAAGGTTCTTATAGTTTGAGTTTAATGTGCCATATACTACAAGGACCATTGGTTACCCTCCTCTCATCTCTTTCCTTCATCATTTCTTCTTTTCATGTGGGCCCCTCTCTTTTCCTCTTGATTTAGAGGTTGTCCCTCCTTTCCAAATACTCACATCTGCCAGTCCTTCCGCCTGAGTCCATTTACAACTCAATCTCTCTAGCACAGGCATGACTCTCATAAACATCTCACTTCTCCATGCTTCGGCAATCAGCTGAATTTTCCAAAGCAGTGGTTAACTTCACCCAGGAAAGGGGTGACCTAGCAGCAGTTTCAAGCATTTGTAATATGAAACAAGAAAGTAGCTGGTAAGGCCAAAAAATATCTTTCTGCAATCCCCCCGAAAATTCCCTGCTGATCTGACCCTAACATTTTTCATTAGCCGGTGCACACTTTGTGGAGCTGAGATGGGGAAATGTGAGAATGGCCACCTCTTAGGGGCATGTGTTAGAGGCATTTATTATCTGGAGACCCGCAGAATTCTTTCAGAGGGACAAATAAAGGCATGAATTACCACCATGGCGGCAAAAGGACCATTACACAAGACATAAGCAACTAGGTCTTTAATGAGGTTGTAACCCTAGATTTATAGTCTCATAACCACACACAGGACTTCAGGTGTACAACTCCCATTAGCACTAATAGGATGTTCATGATTAAAGCCCCACACACTGAGATGAGACTAGAGCCATTAGAATCAGTGATGGGCAAGCTCCAAAAAGGTTCAGACGTTCAACTCAGCATCCCAAAATGGTCATTAGAAGCTAAGCTGAACCTACTCTCCTCCGGCAGTTTCATCCTCTCAACCCTTCCCCCAATTGGAAGGTGAATTCTCTTGAGGGTTGCTGTATGTGTGGCCTCACAACCTGTCTGTCTTTTCAGAGCAGATGGCCCCCCTCCCACCTTTCCTGGGATGTCAGGTCTATTGTTCAGAAGGGAGGTACTTCTCTGCAGCCGGTTTCACTAAATCCCTTCACTTGGCCCACTGCTTTCAAATTTAATGGCATAACTTGCCTCCCCTAGCCCCAGAGTGAATGCACTCCCAGCTGCAATAATGTCCTGCCTCTTTCTTCTGGCATGTTGTGTGGGATGGAAAGCATAGAGGCAAGGGACCAAACCATGCTCTCAGCTACACCAGTGAAAGCCCATGGACACAGTGAGTTACTCTGGAGTGACACCAGTATGACAGAGTAGAATTTGACTTGGTTTTTCTTATCACCTGAAAAACTCCAGAGGACTGATGAAAAAGGTAAAAAACACTGAGTTATTCTGGATCCACACAAGGACAAAATGTGGCCTGATGCATACAAAAAGCAGAACAAGCAATCTCACCTTTTGAATTGGGGATGTGTCACTGGCAGACAGGAGCACAGCACACTGGATAAGTGATCCACTGGATGCTTCTTGTTTAGATGTTATTCAAATAGCAGAACCAGGTTTATCATTGGTTTTAAAGGGCAGCAGTTCTTATGATGTTGTCCTGTTTTTTGGCAAACAGCAACAAGTCAATATTTTGTGAACAGCTTTTCTGCCAGACAATGACAGCAACTACTCAGACATCAATAATGCAACAGCAAATGTAGGGGGCAAAGAAAGAAATTGCAGAGTCTGCAAGTGGGAGTATGATAATAAAACATTAAATGCTAATATAACTTTATATATTATATTATGCTCTCCGAAGGATTATAATTTTTCAGATGTATGTAGCATTCAGAAAAATGAAATTGAGCTCTCTATCACACAAAATTTATTTCTTTCCACAGTATTAGAAATGTAATTCTTATGAAACAGGGATCCATGGAGACTTGTGTATTCTTAATACATTTAAGGATTTTTAAAAGTTACAGTGAGATTAACTGGAACCAACCAATGTTTGGCATTTCAGAATTCTGACCAGCCTTCAAGTTGATCACTTTGCCTAGTTCTTTGGCACTGCAGTGCTTGTGTTAACTTGGGTCATATAGATTTCAATAGTGCAAACTCCAGTAACATAGGTATGAAATCATGTTCACTTGGAAGTCAGTAAAGTTTTGCCTATGACTTCAGTAGCAGGAGTTTTAGGTCCTAGAACTCTAATTTTCACATAAATAAAAGATGAGGAGATCTACTAGGAAATCTAATCAGTGTAATCCAGCCTCTGCCAGCACAAGAATATCTTCTACAAGATCAATGTTATTAAAAACAATGCAGGTAACACTAATTATTATTATGGTTGCACAGTGCAATGCTCCTTCAGTTGCTTGTCACTTCGCCAATCTCTAACCATTCAGGTTGAAATTTCCCATGCCTGGTGTCCTCCTAAAGCGGATATTTATGTATTTATGAGACGTTTCAGATCATATGATTTAGCCATTTCCAAGTGTGAGATTAAAGACAAATATATTGTTTTTGCCAATGATAAAAATTATTTCAACCGTTTCACTGAGAACCTTTAGCTCATGTTTTGGAGCAAAGGCTTGAAATTTGACAGGTCTCAGGGCTGTTCCTTTGGCTGTCCTTGTGAAAAGCTCCCTATATTTGACCAATTTATGAGCCTCTGAATAATCTCAGTTTACGCATCTCAGCAGTTTGGCAGCTAAATTCTCTGAAGATGCTGGGTGTGGTGAGCATGTTCAGGATTGCCCCAGCACCATCCCAGGACAGAGCAGAGCTTTGCCAGTAATTGACCCTGTAAGCTTCTGGGAGCCATGGTTGTGCCAGGCAACTGATATGAATGTAAGGTGACTGTCTCTTCCACGCTCTCAGTGCTCCTGACTGCTGGTGCCCAGGCAGCACGAAGGGAGACTGAAGATGCAGACTGACTGGAATTAGATGGGATGAAAAATTAGAGGTGGGTGAGCGAGAGGGAAAGAGATGCAGGGCAGCGGGATAAGGGCAGAAGCAATTGGAACCTAGAGTGAAAGGGCTGGGGCCAGGAGGGAGGCAAAAGATATGGAGGGGAATCGGAACAAGACAGGGAGAGACAGGTAGGAGTGGGAGGAGGGGGAGAGATTTGCAGGAGTCAGGTGGAGAGAGAGAAGCAGAAGGGGACAGATGTTCCCCTACATGGAACCAGGAATAAAATCCATTAATTCCCGAGACTCAACATTCCTTTGCTGTCTGGCAAATAGCTGAGAAACCTTCTAGCAAAACGATGCCATCCCTGTCTAGGGGCAAGTCCACATAGAAGATGATAGCCTTATAATGCTTCCAGTTCCTCTGTTAGCTCAAGTAGTAGTGAGGACTCCTGTGGACCTAAAGATTCCAACCCTACTGATGGACTTGATGACATTTGTGGTTTTTCAATTTAAGTTGTAAAAAACACTTGGGAAATTACACCCAAAAATTGTGTTCAGAGAACATTAAGGTTTCAAAATCAAACACTGAAAAAAGTTAGGAAATGCCAGAAATAAAGTTGCTTGTACAATTTCAATTTGTCCTTGTGCATATGCATTACATGATAGCTTTTTATTACATGATCACATAGTATTTTTCCCCCTCCCAGGATCCCTGCCTGCGCATTTATGTCAATAATACCTAGAGGCTCCAAAAGATCTCAAAGCTGCATTCTCCTATGTACAGTCACAGAGTAAGGGACAGTCCTTGCCCCAAAAAGCTTAAATGGACCAAAGTATTAATCCCGTTGCATAGGGGAAGAACTGAAACATGGAAATTAAGTGACTTGCCCGGGTCCATACAATCAATGTTCCAGAGCAGAAATTGTAACCAGATCTGAATCCCAGCCCAATGCCTCACCATCATGCCGACCCTCTCACTATAAAATCTGGGTGCATCACAAAAATTTAAATGGGATAAACATCAACTTTTACTAGTGGAGAGTTGCTGAATAGTTCCCGGATGGCTGACTTCAGCTCGTGTTAGCCCAGGCCCCGCTACTCCCTGCCAAAGATTCCTCTGTGGGGCATGCCCCACAGTTTGGGAACGTTTGCCCTATTGGAACCAGAGTTGACCAGCTGACATGTTAACCATGGACTTGTTCCTATCTGCACTGGTGCAGTCTCATGTTTAACACCACATTAGTTAACTCAGCTTCACTTTCTATTGAGGACAGGCCCAGAAAAAAAAATGTAATATGCAGATCAGAAATTGGGCTCAAACAGGAATTGCTGGATGAAGTTTCAATGCCCTGTATTATGCAAGGGCTACACTAAATGATCATAATGGTCCCTTCCAGCCTTAAAAAAAATCTATGCATCTTTCAAAACCAGATAGTCCCACATTTACACACTGAAAGCTTCAATTTCAGATATGATATTACTGTATTTTGAAACAGGCAAGGCAACTGCCACTGCTTTCTTCCAATTACTTAACATGTTTTCCAGTTTTAAATGCAAGCAGCAAATTAAAACTAAAATTTCTACATACTGCTTTGTTAACATTTAAGTAGCTTTGTAACAAACTAGCAGGGTGGGAGACTGAGAGAAAGTCAACTATGACAGACAAGAACAACTGCATAGTCAGATCCTACAATGACTTGCTTTCGATTGTCTTAATATATGCAGATATGCAAACTTCTGTGATGTGAGCCTTGAGTCTTTTAAAAAGCCTTCACAGTACTAACTCAATTTGCAGCTTGCTGGAAATGAAATTCTCTCCATCACTTTTATTGAAATATTGAAGATGAAATCACTCCTACAGAATGTTGAAAGTAGTGTGCACTCTGGTATAACACTAAATCACATTGCTCAAATATAGAAGAAATATTCACTCAGAGGCCTAATGTGTCACACTATATTTAAGGGATACCACCGGAGATGAAATTCGGATGGATCTGTAAATTGAAGAACTTGATGCAGGAGACATAATTTAAAACAGAGTGAAAATTTTTATTGCAGACATTCTTTACATGTTGTGAATTATGGGCTTTTGTACTCTTCAACTGTATTTTCACAGGATAAATACAATTCAAAACTTCAGTGTTTATTTTACTGATGCCCTGATGGCTATTTAGTATCATTGTAAAAATGATTTGATCATTTTTCCACTTTTAAATATTTTCTTTAACGGCCTTTATTGGAAATAAAGTATTACCTTTTCGATCACTAAGGAGTTCCTTGCCAAATCTATGTTTTTAGAAGACATCCTCTCAAGTTCTGTAGAATTTGCCACTGCTTAGTATATGTTGAGTTGTGTCAACAGCAATCTGTGCAGTCAATTAAAAGATCAAAAAATAAAACAGACCCAGCTTTATATAAACCTCCTCCCAATTGTAAAGTTGGTATGAAATGCTATTGAATCACATGCTCTGGACTGGTACCAACTCTCTACTGACTTCTAGGCGATGCCAGAACACTCAGTTTCCTAAGAAGGGAGGATTAGAGATGTGAACGAGCCAACCCTAGTAGCATATCTAACTCCTGAGTTATGGAGGCTTCCAGCACATTAAATACCCTATTTACAAAATGTAAACCTATTCTCCAGATACAGACTTGGGGTATATCTACACTTTGAGCTGGAGGCGTAATTTCCAGTTTGAGGAGACATAGCCACACTAGCTCTGATCAAGCTAGCTTGATAAAAATAGAAGTGTAGTTGCAGCAGCACAAGTAGCAGGAGGGGCAAGCCTCCCCTGAGTACGTGATTAAGGTCTTGGACAGGATCTTACTTGGGGCTAGAGCCCTGCAAATCCGCAAATATCTGCTTTATATCCACAGACCATTTCTTGCGGATCGTGGGTCGGATGATCACAGAGGTCGGAATCTCTGAGACTTCAGGGGCAGCGCTGGAGCAGCTGCCAGCCAGGGGTGCAGCAAAAGGCTGATCAGCTGTTAGGCTGCTGGCTGAGCTCAACAGCTGTCTGGGGTGGTAGGGGCTCAACAGCTGATGGAGGGCTGCTGGCTCATAAATCTAAAAGAGGGAGGGCGGATTGCGGGTCAGGTAAAAGTTTATTCCAGTGGATGTGGATCCACATATTTGTATCCATGCAGGGCTCTAGCTATACATCTATTTTCAGTGTGTTAGCTGTGTATGTCTCTTTCAAAGCTTTCAAGCTTTACACCTCCAGACCCAGGCTGTCCAAAAGAACTCAGGGTAAAGTAAAGCACCTTGTGCTGAGATGTCATTGCATACAATCCTTAAGAGAAATAATATTGTTTTTAATTAAAAGGAAAGACAAGACATGGGAAAAATCTGAAACTAAATTAAAAGTGAACATGGAAGTTTGGAGAAGATGCAGAAGGCATGAAAGAGGTGGGGGAGCATCTCTCTTCCTCCCCAATGATAGCACACTTGAAATAGGAACAGCTATACAGACTACTTCCATTTTTCTGACTGCATACATTGCTTATATTCATGTTGGAGATACGATTTGCATCACCAATTTCTAATGACTTCCCAGCAAGAATTCAGTAGCAAATCACAACTATTCAATAGAGAGATAATCATCTCTGATTTGTCACATCAGGGGTTCATTAAAATGCAAAATTAACAGACATCGGCCAGTAAGATGATGAGTGAACTTCTGTGCATTTATAAACTCACAAAGCATGAACAGGGATGTTTTGAATAGCACAAGTGAAAATCAAATAGATTCATAGATTCCAAGGCCAGAAGAGACCATTGTGATCATCTGGTCTGACCTTCTGTATAACACAGGCCATAGAATTTCCCCAAAATAATTCCTAGAGCATATCTTTTAGAAAGACAAAAAAGTCAAAGATATTAACTGTTCCTTACAAATTGGTTTTGTTGCCTCTGCCTGCATCATTTATTAACTTGTCTTTAAAAATAAAGTAGAACCATCTACAACTTAGATGGCCTGATTCTCCACTATTATGCACTCTGTGTGGTCATTTACATCTGGACAAATGCCGCCATGCTTATTTGCAGCATTTTTCACCCACTCTGTATTCAACTTTGCTTAGGGGTGCAAAAGACTACACAAGTTACAAGGCACTGGAGACTCAAGCTCTGAGATGGAGGAAGAGACTGGGGAGGTCTAATGATAATTATGAAGCGTCCCACCAGCACCTAAGCCCCTCCTTGATTTCTATCTGATCACCGTGCTGCACAATGAACACTTGCACAAAATTCCATCTGGAGAGTAGCTCTGAAAACACCAAGAACTGCATCAAGTACTGGTTTATATCTTGGATGAGACATGGACATGTCAAACGAGAGCTTATTTGATTGTAGAAAAACTTCTTTCCCGTTTGGTTTTGTTTCCTTGAAATATTTATTTTATTTATAGAGACAGGCAAGTTCAGCCATAATTGGCAATTGCAAAGCCATTTTGTTTCCAAGCTCATGGAACTAGTAGGTCCAAGATGCAGCATGAGATCATCTTCTATTGCTTGCTCCAAAGAGCTTTGCTGTGTCAACCAAGGGGAAAAGAAAGACAGTTCCATGCCAAGGACAAGGGTGAGGGAAACTGGAGAACACAACTGATGTGTTTGTGTGGAAAGGTACCCGGTGAAAGAGGAGATGGAAGTTTCCTGTTAAACAGCAGGCCATGGGGGAAGAAAATGGTGATGTGAGCAAGTCACGGCTGTAATTTAGGGAAGTCATTCTGATTCCCGGGGGGGCTCAAATTAATCAGCACAAAGTAGCTTTTATAGCACACCACCTAGCACTGGAGCACAAGCAGTGAACATCACACTAGAATTCAAACTGTTCTTAGTGAGGTGGGGCACATCAACAAGAGTGGCTGCAGCTCTGGCTGTACTGTCTGAACCAACCCAGTGAAAATGTAATTTATGATCCAACAGAACCTATTTACAACAGTTCTTTCCTCAGCAACAGAACCATCACACCGACTCTTTGCCTCCCCCCCACAACAAAATCTTATTCTAACAGATCTTGCAAGACCTGATCTGAATGAATTCACAATAGGAGTTGAATGCACAAAGCAGGGCTCCAAGGAAGCATTTTCTTTGTTTGCAGTGCTTATACATAAATGTGTCTCCTGCAGTGAAGCTACACACTAGGGCCATGCAGAACACACTTTGCAAGTCTGAACATTTAGTTCATTCATTAGAACATTCAGCTACGATACCTTCTGCTAAAGTAGCTTCCAGTTTTGCGTACAGCACAGCAAACAATTTTCAGCATTTCCCTGGACTGTTGCACACTTACAGCTCATTTCAGTTATACTACAATCTGTTGTCTGGAAGTCAAAATTGTCAGTTGCAATCCCTCTGTTTCGCATTAGGAGTTTGTTATTCCTGCGATGCATGCACGCACGCACACAACTCATTAAAAATTGTGGGAGCTGCACAATTCAAAGGAAAAAAAACCCAGATCTATTAGTATCACGAGTTCACGAATGATGTTAGTAGGATATATAATCGTCACACTTCCAGACTGGAGAATTATGGAAAGCTGAGAAGCATCATGATTAGTTACTTCAGCAAGTCGATGTAACCTTCAAAGTCTTAGCCAAATCCTGGCCTCTACTCACAAGATAATTCACAAGCCACTTGAAACATTCATTCTTCTTTCCAAATAGAATTTAAGGACTTCTCTAATTGTCCCCAGTATGCTTGAGGGGCTTTGTCATTTGAGAAATGACAAAATAGGTAAATATTAATCTTCTGATTAAAGAGAAACTGAGAACATCATCTTATGGAGAATGAGCTGTAAGACCTGATCTTACTAGCCAGACTTATGGCAAGAAGAAAAGAGCACCAACCACAGGTGCATGGAGCAGAAGTGGAGGCCAGCTGCAGGCTCTCAGTGTGGGCACGGCTTGATTTCTCAGGCTGGGCATTTTGCTTTGTATTTTTTAAAACTACTATCCTTATGCTGCTATTCATTCGTAGGTCACAGCCTTAGTGAATCCTCCTCAATCTTCACTCTCCCCCTCTTCAGTAAGCTTTCTGTCTCAGAAGACCAAAGTGCTTTCCTTTTGACTGAAGCAGAGAACCTTTATCTTCTCTCTCTCCTCAGGCCTCATTTATCTCTTGTCTAATCTTGGCCCTCAGCTATCTTCTCCTCTGGCATTTCTTAAGCCTGCCTATCCTCACCTTCTGCACTCCGCTGGTGTTATGCCACTGACCCTACACCAACTTTGTTGAAATCTTCCATCGGTCTTCATATTATCTATCACTTTACTGCAAATCCCTTTTCTCCACATAAAACCTATTATCCTCAAACTTTAATTGCAACATAGCAGAATGTTACTGCCCATCTCTCATATTTACATCCCTAGCCACAAAGAATTCTGCTAGATCTCCATTCATTTTAAAATCAGGTACAAAACCCTCATCTTGTTTTTCAAACCCTCCCATGTAAGCTTTTGCGAAGACGTACCTTGCAGGCCCCTCTTTATTCATTCCCTTCTATGCTACTTGTGCTTGCTCAGTGTGCCATTCACTCACACAATTGAGTCACTATAGATATATAAGCCTTCTTTCTCCATTTCCAGGCATATAAAAGATACTACTTTCCACCTCAAGTCTTCATCTTATTCCAGTTCTTTATTCCCTTCATCTTTGCTCCTTAGTTTTTCCTCCCATGTTGCTTTCGGTCCTTTAAAAAAGATGTGTAATTATTTAACTTGAGGTCTTTGTATAGGAAACAGTACACAGAATAATGTGTAATAATAAATACTGTAACAATAATAAATGTAATAATAAATACTGTAACAGGACACGTCATCAGAACTTTGGTTTTAGATTAGTTTATAAAATGAACAATTAATGCCAGTTTGCCCAAACTTTGCAACAAGAAAGGGTGCACTGGCAGTTTGAGGACTGTACATAATTTGTATATGTAACAACTGCTACAGTTGAGGCTAAAAAAAAGTTTCCATTCTAACCCTGAATTCTCACATACTTTTAACTTTCCAAATATTCACCGTTTGGGCTGAAATTTTCCAAGATTGGTCTCTCTCTGAAGGTGAATTGTTCTGAAAAGTTTCAGCTAAATCTATTCAGCCATTTAAGTTTTCTGAATATAAGCCCCACCTACTGTTCCTGTTGTACCAAAAAATATTGAGTACACATTATATTCCTGTAAGGATAACTCAAGTGATGGAACTCTGAAACCTCAAACTTGCTTGTTAAAGCACACTGACATTCCAAGTATGTTCTTAGCGAAATTTGAAAAAAAAAAAAAATGGTTTCAGAGTAACCACATTTGAAAATGTAGGACTGATTAAATAGAAGCTTCTGTGCACATGTAACTCCTTGGTTACAGGATTTTATAAGATCAGCTGCTGAAGCAGGATATTGTCAGCTTGATTACCTGAAAACATCTGGACCAAAAGGATGGAGGTGCTTTTAAGTGCAGCCAGTTTGCTTAGGTCTGGAATAAGTCGCTTACTTACAGCACCTTTGTAGCTCCAAAAGCACATTAGCTCCAGTAGCATTGAGTCAGGCAAGGAGCCATTGTAGTTTGTTACCTGAACAACCCAGTGAGTTCAATGAGCAGACGTTCACTGTGTAATGTGTGTAAAATGTGCCAGATGATTAGCTCTGATCTAAAGCTGTATATATAACTTCCCCATGACACATGTCACGGTTACAGGACTAGCAGCCTCTATCCCTTTTGTGGTCCTGTTTGAGTGATCCCCTCAGGTGTCTAGCCTTGGGTGGAATACTGCGATTCTCCCACTTACAGACTGAGTCCTGGGCTACAGCACCCTGTAGTTCTTTTATTACCACGCTGGGCCGACTGAATTCTGGCACCTGCTGTTTTTTTCTTCAGGAGCCTGCAACCAGCACTATACAGTGACACAACAGCCTTCTTCAAAGCAAAGAACTAGCTGTTTTGCAATAGGAACAAAGCATTTCAAGAAAACAGATTTTAAAACCGTCTATATACATCTATCTTAACAAAAGGCTGATGGTAAATAAGGCAGGTCTAACTTCTTCAGACACCTTCAGAGGGGTGTTTTGTATCTCAGCCTGGCTCGTCCAAATAATTCCCACCTCTTGTGAGAGAGCATGCCTTTTTTAAAACTCCCAGAGTTCTTTTAGTCTTCTGCATTCCTGGCCTTTGGCCATTCTGGACAAAATTAGTTTTGCAGTTTGGCTGGGGAGAAGGTAAAATATTCAGACCAAAATAGTTCATGCACTGTCCCTTAACAACTGTGAAGTGTTTGCTAGGGCTGGTTTATCTTGATAAATGCTTTCCTTTCCTACTTGTTTTCCTAGACAGCCCTCTATTAAACTTAACCAATATATTCATACAATAAACATCTGAATAACTAGGTCAACATGCAGTATTCGTGAATTATTACCAACCAGCTCCAAATCCATCACATGTATGACAAACTAGACAGAACTAAAATCCTATATGGCTCCTTTTCTGCACAGCTTAAATCCAGTCAAACTACAGGGGACACATCACATCCCTGTGTAGCAATTTTGATTAATCAGGGTTTAGATAACTGAATTTGCTGAACCGAATTACTGCAATTTAAGGGCATTGTTTCTTGTCCTATCTTCAGAGTTTAACAAGAATAATTTACCTCCCTCCTCTTTGTAACAACCTTTTATGTACTTGAAAATGGTTATCATGTCCCCCCTCATTCATCTCTTCTCCAGACTAAATATCCCAATTTTTTCAGTCTTCCATCATAAGTCATGTTTTCTAGACCTTTAATCATTTTTGTTGCTCTTCTCTGGACTTTCTCCAATTTGTTCACATCTTTCCTGAAATGTGGCGCCCAGAACCATGTATTATTGTTTCATACAAATGAACATAGTAGAACATGCAACATCAGCTAGTTAATACTGAGTGTTTAGAAAACCCTGAGGAACAACACAGAAAATGCCAGTCTAATATGGCCAACAAATAAGGAAATGTCAAACAAAAATGTTAAAATTTGCTTTTATTTTTCTTTAGAAGAGAATTCTATGCAAACCTGGGTGCCATGGTTACACAAGATATTTTTCCAATAACCAAACAACGCTTTTAAAAGTGTTGTCACGGGTATAAACTGAGAATCAAGGCATCTCCTTTTCTTGGAGATTACATCAAATACCAGATTTTTCTCTTTAGTTGTTGTACTCTTGAAGAGCCTGGGCCATGAAGAGTTTGCCCAGGTTCTGTGCAGTGAACTCCTTGATATTCTGGCAGTAAGTATTAATCTGACCTGTCAACAGGAAAAAACAAAACTCAGGTCATAATTTAAAAAGCCAAAGGGCATTTATTATTAAAACATATCATTTATATAAGGTAAAGTAGCATCCTACACAATTTGACTGCTCTGATGCTTAGGGATTTGAAAGAATCTTTAAATACACAACCAGAGTTATGAAGAACAGTAGATCAAATCAGCAGAATGATGGATAAATTAGTTAGTATGCATTAAAATGAATTATCGCTCCTGTAAGCAGAATCCAATTTTCATTCCAAAAAAGTTGCATCACATGCAACTTCTGAGAAGACAGCTGAACGATATAAAGGATACACAATTCTTGCTGCTGTGCTGGATGCTTAATCACATCAACTAACTGTTTGAATTTAGAAGCCCTAAAAATACTGCAAGGCTAAATTTCAGTTTAATTGTTATGCATTTGCTGCCCAGTTAAAAAGAATTCATCAAATATTTTCCACTATTAGCTTGAAAACTCTCCCATCTCACATTTAGATGGCCACATTTTCACCAAATATTTCACTTTATTAGCAATTTCAAAAGTCCTCAGGCTGTGAAGACTTGTCAGTGCTATACAGATCAAACACCTCCACAAAGCCATTTTTATACAAATGCTGCTACAAGTTATTTACCCTGTGAGTCACGAATAGCAAGACAAAGCCAGTTTAATCAAAATTAGGACTGTTTAGCAGACCTATAAACTTTCCATTTAATGCTCTATTTAAAAACTTTTTAAATGCCCCAGAGACAAAATAGTTAAGTTTTATTCTTTATCTCCAAACTTAACTCCATATGAATTAAAGAAGTGGATGCTTTCAGTTCTTCTCCGACAATGTGAAAGAGAACAAATGGAGAAAATGTTTTGGCTGAAGGCTGTTTTCACTTTCCCTTCTTGTAGGAGAAGACTGAGCCATAACCCACCATCATAAAACACGCACACTCACTTTCTCTATTACATTTTGTAAAACTCTGTTAGCATGTTTTTTTAAAGTAGCACTGTGCTGCTAGAATTTATTATCCAAGACAAATTGTACCAAGACACCACTCGGGATTCTGAGAGACCTCAGAAGGATTAATAAACCAGGACAGTTATTTTTAAAACTATACTGTGAAAGTGACTCACTGAATTCTTTTTCTCTCATTTGAATTGTTTCAAGCAACAAGACTAAAGGACAATTTTTTAAAGTTTGTATTTCTGTGATCAGTTAGTTGCTCATTCCTTCCACTGCACCAGACTACTCAGGGCTTTATTTTAATTCTCTCTGTATACGATGTGTGTAAAAATGCTCCAAATTACTTTCAAATTGCGTGAGAATTCAAAATATTAGGGAGCTAATATAACTGACTGTCCTTCAACTGAATGTCATCCAATTAGTGGCGACAGTTAATTGGCTCAACAAGCAGAAGAAATTCAAATATAATCCTCATCTGAACATTAAGCAATTCACTTTCTCATCATGTCTCCCATCCCAGGATTCTTCAGGGGGAAGGAATTGTGTTCTATGTTTCTGTTCCTTATCTGCTCCTGTGCAGCATCTCTGGTATCTGTCTTATATGCCCTACCAAGCACAGGAAATAGGAGGAGAGCCGGACTCGGGTGTGGCAATTGGTGGCTCCACATGGGGGGAGGCTGAATGTGTTGGGAAAGCCTATGCTCCATTCCCACTCACTTCTTCAGTTAACTTGGGGCTGGGAAAGAAAATGAAACTGTTCTTCACCTAGAGCTCCATCTGGCCAGATCTAATTATCTCAGCTATGAGAGAACTAGATCTGAAGAGGAGATAAAAGTGCATGATCCCCACATCCACACAAATTTAAAGCTCTCCCACATACTAGCTTTCTATTTCAGTTTAATACTGTGGTTACCTTTAAACTTAAACTACATACTTTTTCATCAGCATTTGCAATATTCTTAGGTATTTCCCTAGACTAATCAAAGTAAAATATATGGCATAATAGTGCAAACACTGAGATATCACATAACATCATATGCAAGGTGAAAGCAGGATATTAAGGGCAACAACTATATTTTTCCTGTGGCTATGTAAGATGGGCTATGAAATGAGAAAGTCTCTTACCTGCAATAAGAAGTGACTCCATTCTGGCAGGGGGCTGTGGTGGTTTGAACAGTTTGCTCATGTCCTCTTCAGGAAGCAGAGGCTCTCCTCGACTCTGTCGCTGTAAATTTTCTTGCTGACGTCTCTGCTGGTACTGGAAACAATGCAACAAAGACAGATTGCAGTAGGACTCTTAAGACAAGTATAGATGACTAAAGAGAAGCTTCTCAATCACAGCCAGCAAGGAAATTAAAGGAGCTACTTCACCCATATGTGGATTTTATTTAATAAAGCCTGTCCAATCCCCTAAAAGTACAAACTGAAATTAACTACACTAAACATGCCTATATATCAATAGGGTTTTTATAAAAAAATATGTTGGTCTTTGAGTTGGGACTTTAGTAAGCAGAAAGATGTACTGTAACATGTATTGGAAAGGGGTTAAAATCCATTTTTACTGAAGCTAAGTCAGCAGTATATTTTATAGAAAGATCAGTATGGTGCAAAAGACTCAATTTTCTCCAACAGTCAAATGAATGCCTTGAATTTAAGAGAGTACAAGAAGCCAATTACCTTGAGTAATTTTAAAGCAGATAGGAATTTCTAAATTTTTATTTATTTATTTAATTCCAAGGTCGACACAATGTTGTGATTATATGACGAGGGAAAGGATCCCTTAATAATGTTCTCTTCAACTGAAGAGTGAGAACCACAAATTAATGGTGCAAATTTGGTTAAAACAAGTTACTGTCCATCAGTACATCTCAAGCTTTATTAGTTCTTTTATCCAGTGCAGGTGCTTGTGCATATGGTCACTTGGAAATCATTACTATATGGGCCACTAGAAGAATTAAAGTAATTTGACTGATTTATTAAAGAAGGTGTTTACAGCTTTTCTTATAGTTCTGCCCTTTTCAATTCTATTTTTACATTTTTAAATACAGCAAAGCAAGACCTTCTTTTAGCCATTAGCTTAATATTTATGTTTTTACAAAAATAGTGCTTAAACTAAACACTAAATAAATGCTATATTTATGTTTAAAGATATATACATATTTTAGAAGTCATTTAATGTATTTTGTATGGTATTATATATATAAAAATGAATGTAGGAATTAGCTAGATACTTGTACATAGTAAAGGCATAAACTTGAACCTGTATCTTGCTCAATTAAACTCATAGCAAATATGTTTAAATCTGAAGGCCAGAAGTCACACAGAATATCATGATCTTAGTTCAGTACATCAATGCAGAAGTATTTGAATGCATTTTAGTATGCCATCAGATATGAAATGTAATCAATCAACTATTTATCAACAGCAATGATAAATGTGGTCTTCATGCCACATTTATAAAGAAAAGGTTAAACATTCATATTTCTGTGTGAGAAAGAATTACATTACATTGCACCATCCACTTCTCAGCAGCTAGTTTCTTGTTTCCTACCAAAACTACTTGCTCTTAATCACAATTACTCCATTTTTTAAATGAAGTAAAGACTGCTTACTATGCTGCAATGAGCCACTACTAAAGCAATTAAAGTTAGTGAACAAATGAGGTGACACACCCTGGAACCTAGTTCCGTTGGCTTTTCCACATAAATGCATCTCTGCATTATTCACATAACCTGCAATCCAAAGTGAATGCAGAGTTTGTTACCTGATGTTACCATCCCTCTGTTCTAAATAGGCAGGTGTTTGTAGCAAGAAGTGTCAAATAAGGCACAGAAAGTTAGCTTTCTGAACAAACCTCTATATGTAGTAGCTAACATGCAGGGAGCTTCTGAAGTGTAGTTTGAATGGTATTAAGTGCGGCCTTATATCAGGGTTCTCACCCATGGCCTGCTTGCAGCCTAATTAGCGCCCAGCTGTGTGCTAAAAAAATGCACTTTTCCATGCTGACTCAAACCCAGGTCCCTGCAGGGGTGGGCCAGCTGAGGGGGTGCTGGAGCGCTCCCTACCAGAAGGGAAGGCGAAGCAATCTCCTGTGGTGGGGGGAGGAGCTCAGCCGGGAGCCTGATGCTTCCTTCCTCCCCACGTGGCAGGGTCAGCAGGGTTGCCAGGTGTCCAGTTTTCAACCAGAAAGTCTGGTTGGAAGGGGAACCTGGCACTGTCCAGTCAGCAGTGCTGTCTGGACACTAAAAGTCCATTACCACGGATGGGGGGATGGTGCTGGGTCATCAACCCGTGCTGGCCATGAGCGTAGTTGGAGGGCCTCAAACAAACTCCAGGTGAAAGGAGCCCACAGCACAGAGCTGCTGTGTACCACATGCCATGCACGCTGCCCCTGCACTACAGCCCAGCAGCCCAGAGGAGGACGCACTGCTGGCACTACAGTTGTTTTGTGGGCCCAGCTCAGGCAAGGCTTAAAGGGTGCAGAGTTGCAAGGGGTCACAGTCCTGACAAAAAAGAATTAAAAATGGAATCGGGTCAATGGGGTGAACTTGAAGCACTGACCTACCAAGTGCATGAACATTTATTTCAGTTGGGATTATCAGAGATTTGCCCCTCCCTCCACATGCACGCTTTTTCGAGGCCACTTTAAGCACTGAGCTCAGGGATTCACAATTATATTGCAGTGATCAACAACCCAGAACAATCCTGATTATTGTACAGAAACTGGTTGATTCCCTCCCCGCTCTACCCCCAAGTGTTATATATCATGGGCACGGGCAGACAGACAGACAGACCTCATCTGTTTCACACAACTTTCACCTACACACACACACACATTCTCACACACATGCACACCCACTCAGTCACACCTCTACAGACCAATGTGTTAACAGTAAAAACATTTATTTCAATAAACAGATTGGGCTACTCAGACTAGTTTTTAAGTGACTTACTGAAGTGATGTACAGGTGGTATATATTACATATTATGTGGATGCAGCCCACAAAACACACAGAGAACTGCATATGTGGCTCACAATGGTAAATAGGTTGAGAACTACTGCCTTATATAATGCTTTACACTCATTTTGTAAATAAAAGCTTTAATTCAGCCACTCCCAGCTACCAACCTGGTGTTTCTGCTGCTGCTGCTTGCTTGTGTTCCTCAAGTAAGTGTTGTATTTAACTATATCCTGGCTCATTTCATCGACTCTGTCCATCAGCAATTGTAGGCTCTTCCCCAGGTGATTACTGAAATACAAAAGTAAATTTCTTACTAGTAAAGTTAAGCATAAAAAATATTTTAAAATTCAAATACATTACAAAAATAACTTGACCACTGTTTTTGCCCAATAGTAGAGCTAGCTAGTTTACCTCCATAAATTAAAAACAACTTGGTACGCATTTATTTAAAACCATTTATTGATTAAGAGCAGACTGTCTGCCACTTACCATCCACTGTTTTTCAACTTTTTTCTTTAAAAAAAGAAAATTTGAGGGGAAAAGTTACTGCTAGTGAAAATCCAGGCCCAGTATAACCATATATCTATCTAGGCACTTATTTGGCTTTCATCACCATAGTATCAAAGCATCTATAGTCATAGCTTTCTGGACATCTATATTTAGCAGCTAATAGGGACCTTCAGCAGGAATAGTGGTTTGAGTCAGGTATTGTATGCAAGCAGAAAGAAGATGTGGGAAGGTTCCTTCATAGAGCTCTGTAAAGCCACCTCCTAACCTCAATCAGCTGCAGTATTCCAGATCCAGGCCAAATGTATCAAAAACAGCATGACGAATATGTGATATGAACCCCCTAAACAGTTCCAATACAATTAACTGTGTTCCAAAAGCTTGAATTAAAGTCAGTGGTAGCCCTATGCAATCTTTCTGGGTCTCTTGATGGATCAGTTAAGTAAGCTACCAAGGCATACTTGGACGTTTTGGAGACATCACTTGCCCTTCAGTCATTGACAGATGGAACTGCTTCCAATCAGGCCAATTCAACATTCCATATTGCACACCATCTGGAAGCAGTAAGGTTGGGTGGGTCCAATTTAGGTTGTATGATCTGCAGGCTTGTCCAGACAAATGCAGTCTGTTTAACATTTTTTATTACCACCATTATTATTGTTATTATTATTATTATTTGCAATTTATGTTCAATATTTTACAGGAAAGCTGAGTTTTCAAAATATATCATAACAGGACAAAATGGTATTCACCCAAGAGTTCTGAAGGGACTCAAATATAAAATGACAGAACTACTAACTGTAATCTGTAACCTATTTCTGAAACAAGATGACTGGAAGCTAGCTAATGTAACAATTTTTTAACAGGGCTCCAGATCTGATCCTGGCAATTACAGGGCAGTAAGCCTAACTTCACTGCTGAGCAAACTGGTAGAAACTATAGTAAGAAACAGTATCATCAGACACATATATGAACACAATATGCTGGGGAAAAGGCAACAGCTTTTGTAAAGGGAAATCATGCCTCAGCAATCTATTAGAATTCTTTGAGAGTGTCAACAAGCATGTGAATAAGGGTGATCCAATTGATATAGAATACTTGACTTTTCAGAAAGCTTTTGACAAAACTTCCTCACTAAAGGCTCTAAAGGAAACTAAGGGCTTGTCTATACTTACCTCAGAGATTCGACGGCCGCCGACCAGAGTTACGCAAACTATGCAAAAAACTTGCGTGACTTCTGTGCTTCTGTTCTGCGCGCTGTCTTCACTGCACTGCGCCGATGGGAACCGTGTTCCTGTCAACGCAGCACTACGCCACTTGAGAAGGTGGTCTTAATACGTTGATTTCTGGATCGACTGAGCAGATCTTCACTGACCGCTCAGTTGATCTAGATAAGTCGATCTGACGGTGGTGAATTTGCCACCGTCAGTGAAGACACAGCTTAAGTAGTCATGGGATGACAGGAAAGATTCTCTCATGGATCAGTAATTAGTTAAAAAGACAGAAAAACCAAGGATAGGAATAAGTGGTCAGTGTTCACAATGAAGTGAGGTAAACAGTGGGGTCCTCCAAGGATATGTATTTCAATCTGTACTGTTCAACATATTCATAAATGATCTGGGAAAAAGAAATGAACAGTGAAGTGACAAGATTTACAGATGATATGAAATTATTCAAGAGAGTTAAGTCCAAAGCAGACTACAAAGATTTACAGGCAGATCTCATAAAACTGGGTGACTGGGCAACAAAGTGGAAGATGAAATTCAACCTTGACAAGTGCAAAGAAATGTATATTGAAAAAATTAAGCCCAATTACACACCTATAATGTGTAGGTCTCAATTAGTTTTTACCATTCAAGAAAGATCGAGATGTCACTGTGGACAGTTTTCTGAAAATTTCAGCTCAATGCACAGCAGTAGTCCACAAGGCTAACAGAATATTAGGAACTATTAGGAAAGTGATACAAAATAATGTACCACTATGTAAATACATGGTGCAGCCTCATCTTTAACATCGTGTCCAGTTATCGTCATCCCATCTCAAAAAGGAACTGGAAAAGGTTCAGAGAAGAGCAATGAAGATGATCAAGGGTATGGAATTGCTTCCATATGAGGAAAGACTAAAAAGATTAGGGGTCTTTGGCTGAGAAAAGAGATGATTAAGAAGGGATATAATAGAGGTCTATAAAATCATGAATGTTGTGGAAAAAGTGAACACACAAGTGTTATTTACCTTGTCCCACAATACAAAAACCAGAGGTCACCGGATTAAATTAATAGGCAGCAGGTTTAATACCAACAAGAGGAAGCACTTTTTCCACAAAACACACAACTTGTGGAACTCATTGCATGGGATGTTGTGATGGCCAAAAGTATAACTGGAGTCAAAGAACAAGGTAAGTTCATGGAGGCTAGGTCCATCAATGGCTATTATGGCCAAGATGGTCAGAGATGCAACTGCATGTTTTGGGTGTCCCTAAACTTCTGACTGCCAGAAGCTGGGAGGGGAAGACCGGTGTAGATCTCTCCAAAAGTGCCCTGTTCTATACACTCCCCCAGAAGTTTTGGTACTGGCCATTGTCAGAGACAAGATACTAGGCTAGATGGACCATTGGTCTGACCCACTATGGCCATTTTGATGTTCTTAAGCTAATTCATTTATTTCACAAACCTATCTTTTAATAAGGTATCTATGCTCACAGCGTTCATACCAAATGGAAGTGTGGGGAAAGGAATACTGTTGCTCTGTGTTTTACCCCTTTGACTGACTGGAAGCAGGGCTTCCTGGCTTCAGAATAAGCAGTGCTCAGCCATACTTGGCTCCAGGCCAGTTAATCACATAGACTCCATTTTTCTTTTCTATACTGAAATACATAACTAGTTTTTAGTTAGTCACCCAGTTTTGTGTACTTCTACATCAGAATCATATATCCTGTAGCTACTACTCCTCTAGACTGTCCATATGATTATTTTCCTCAATCTTTTACAATTAATTCTCTCTACACTCTTCACCATTCTAAAGGTTCTTTATGTGCTGTGTGTATCTCAGCTGGACATAACCAGCAGATAGTATAGTGGCATAAATTTAAGGGAACAGTATATAGTTTACCCTCACCCACACAAATGTAGCGCTTTTAAAGTGTAAATTGTTCTTACAAAAGCCAGGAAATACAGCTTAAAGCAGCTTGTGCACCAAGCACAGCATGGTATATGCTGAGAAAGTAGTTAAGGGAGCTCATCATTGTCTCTAAGTATTGGACCTCCTATTTGACAATTCACTCTAAGCAGAGACTCCTATTCATCCAGCTGAGAACCTTACTCATTAATTTCACCCCACAGTTTATTTTCTAAGTTTTTAAATCTCTAAGGGGGAAAGTGGGGGGGGGGGGGGGGGAAGAGCAGAGAAAAACTTCAACTACACAGCAACAAGAAAGCTGTCACTATAATTATTTTTGAACTTCCTGGTTTTGTTTGTTTTTGTTTAAGGGAATTTTTAAAGCATTTTAACGGTATGATATTAGAACTGTGGAATACTGCCATGACCATGGGTGTGTGTATTTTCAGCTTTTTTATAGAGTTTATATTACCCAGAGTTTTCAAACTGGATATTATCAGAAGCAAATGCCTATTTGTATACGCAGACTATTGGCCTTGTAGGACATGTGGGTATCACAAATACATAATTATTTTACAGATAGTGTCCAGATGAAATATGGCTGGATACAAAGAATGATTTTATGGTCAATCTCTCTGGGACCAGTTCAGTTTAGCGGAATACTGAATGAGGGAGTTATTGTTAGAAGTTGTAGTAATATGGTGTTTGCTTTCATTGCCAGGGAAACAAAAAGCTGAAAACGGATAACTTAAACAGATGTGAACTGAGACATGAAGTGATAAGTATGCTCCAACTACAGGACCAATTTTTCCATAGTTATCTCATGCATCTGATGCCAATTCTTGCTCCTACCTCCTTTTAAATAAATGGACCAACAGGAACTGATTGAATGTGTAAATGTGCATGCGTACATTTGTACACACCCACACACACGTCTGTGAAGCATGCATATATCAAACAATTTAATAAAAGCCTGTTGTACAAGCATGACAGGAATCCATACCTAATAAATACAAATATAACACTTGGTAAAGCAAAAGTCTTAACAAAACAGTTTTAGTTTGCCCGTAAAACAAAAGAACATAGGGATTCGTATTACTCAGTTAGCTCATATGGTGCAGTAAATCCATGAAGGTAACTGTCAATAAAGGGGAGTTTAATAAACACCTGAAAGATATTTGCCAGGTTCAAGTGCTAGGCAAAGGAGACATTTCATCCAAGGAAAGACATCTGTGGAAGAGGCTCACTTTTGCATAAAGGTTTAGGCTTTCTGCATAGAAAATTTAGTAATAAAGACACTTATTACTTAGAAGTGATATGCTCTTCTATAGGGCAAAAAGCTATAGCATTCAGCTCTGCATAAGATATTTTCCCCCTTCAAATAAGGATTAGGGACAGAGTGTGGCAAGAGTGTATATAACAAAAATTAAGTGGCAGTTGCACTGTTTGTGAAGGGCCAACTAGTCTATCTGTAGCCACTTCTCCTTCCCCAATTACGAAACTACGTCCCATTCTGCAACAGCATGCCCCTCTTCCTGTGGTGGATAGCTCTGTGTGACCAAGATAGTGATGGAAAACCCTGCTACACTGATTTGGTGGGGGTTAAAGGTGTTGAGAGAACACTTTCACAGACTGATGTGGTAACAGTCTTTTAGTCCTATGCCTTTTTTAGAGTCAGGAGACTTGCGTTCTATAGTATCCATTCTGCGCCTTTGGGCAACATACTTACGCTCTCTCTGCCTCAGCTTCCCATCTGTAAAATGAGGATTATCATAATTATCTTAATCTGTAAAGCACACTGAGATCTATTAATGAGAAGTACTACATGCACAGGCTAATATTGTTTTTTGAGAACCAAGTAACCCTTCTCATGTCATTTATATAAAAATATTAAGGCTGATGTTTGAATATATGTCTGAAAAGTAGATGTTACTGCAGTAAGTATTCAGCGAGTGAGATTCTAATGCTGCTCATTATTAGAAAAGTATCTTAAGACAAATTGATACATGAATGATCCATTGTAAGTTTAGACCCCAAAATGGCTTTCTGAATTTACACTTAATCATCAAGAGAATGGACAAGAGATGAGTAAGAAGAAAGGGAAAACTGCTTGTAATTAATTTTGTCACGATGTGAAATACCACCTGACAGGATTCTAACCCTGAGTCTCAGCTCCCTATCACAAGCCTGGCAGACTCCCCAAGCTTGTCTCTCACCAACACACGTTGGTCCAAGAAAAGATATTACCTCACCCACCTTGTCTCCTTAAGGAATTCTGGCTCTTAGGGGTATCAGGAGACCAACAGAGTGTGAGCAAAGGCCCCCTACTTGCTATTGTGTGCCATCCTGGCTGCCCCTATAATGTCCCCGCCAGTTCAGGATTTCATGTGAGGCAAAGCTCTCAAGAAATAAGTCAATCAATACAAGTTATGAAGAATGTGCCACAAAAGTAAAGGAAGTATCAAGATGTGAAGTCAAAACCACCAAAAAAAAAAAAGATACACCTCCAAACTCAGAGAAGGTGGCTGGGTGAGCAAGACAGAATCTGATGAAATGATGTCTGCAGAGAAGCAGAATGACAAATAAGCAATTTTTTCTGATCTGAAGATGCCAACTGCCAAAATCATTTCTCCAGAAGAGTAAGCAAGCTTGAGGAACACCTCAAAAAATCAGTAAAACTGTAATAGGCAGCAACTTTAAGGTTAATGCTATAATGGCAGCAACGTGATGAGGGTTGGCTTTTAGATATACATACAAAATGAGAAGAATAAGATATCTGTTGGCAGGTGATAGCAAAAGCCTCTAGGAGATCATCAGTAATACTATACTCAGATAAAAATAAGAAATCCTGAAAGAAATACGCTTTGTGGTAGGAGTGTTTGAATTTGGAAATAAGTGTTGGAGGACCAAAAAACCCAAATTAAATCCTCTCCTGGAGACTGAATAATTATATATGATTATATACAAGTAATAAAGAGGTCTGAAGTAAACATTTCAGGCAAGCAGTGTAGCCACCTTACTTTGGACGAATGAGCCTTGACAGTTTTCTAGTTTCCAGTAAACCAGGTTACAATGTGAAATGCATTTAGGCATGGTAATCTTGGTAACCACATTATCCAGAAAACAAGTATCAAATGAAATAAAGTTTGATAGACTATCTAAAGGCTTTAGTCTGCTCCAAATAACACCTTTTTACCACCAGGATGAGGGAAGAATAGTGGCAGGAAGATAGGCTCAGTAGGTGGAACCCAGAAGCAACCTGGGGAGGGATTTCTGATGACTGCAGATTTCCTGTCTGCAAAACAAGGTAAGAGCCAGCTCTAGGCTCCTGAAAGACACTTCAATAATTGAAGTAACTGCAATCAGAAAACGTACCTATCATTTAAGAAACAAGCTCATAGGAACACACTGGTTCAAAAAGAACTTCAATCAGCTTTATCCAGACCTACGTTAATATTCCATGACATAGGGGACTTTTTAGTGAAAGGTTTCAGTATGAAGTATGAAGACATGCATGAACCTCATAAGGGACTGAAGAAACTGGCATATCTTCAACTTGTAAAAGGCTGAAATAGCTTCTAAATGTACCTTGATGGAGTCAGGTTAAGTAGGGAGCCAAGCAGTTTTGTGCAGCGTAAATAAAGGCATTCATTTAGACCTGTTAACATGATATTGCACACATTTGCCAGGAATGGTAGCGCCATTTATAAACTATCAAAACAAGATGCCAGGAGGACTTGAACTACCTGCTTAGAGAGACAATACTCGAGAACCTCTACTCTGTCAGGCATCCATCTATTCAAGAGGAAATTACTGGGTTAGGACAAAGTGTGGCTGGGTGATGTTCTGAGACATTCAACCCAATGGGATCAGCTCTGACATCTCCAACTGAGATGAGTATCATACTGGCGCTTTGGGGTATGTCTACACAGCAAAGAAAAAGCCAAGGCTGAACCGCGCCAGCTGACTTGGGCTCGCAAAACTCAGGCTGTGGGGCTGTTCCACTGCTGTGTAGAAGGTGGAACGGTCCCGGAGCCCAAGCTCCAGCCCGAGCCTGAAAGTTTACACAGCAATGAAACAGCCCCACAGCCCGAGTTCCATGAGCCTGAGTTGGCTGGCACAGGCCAGCCACGAATTTTTCTTTGCTGTGTAGATATACCCTTGGGGGACACGAGTTAGAATTCAAAATGATCTTAAACTGGACAAATAGTCTGAAATAAATAGGACAAATGCAAAGTACTACACTTAGAAAGGAACAATCAATTGCACAAATACAAAATGGGAAATGGCTGCAGAAAAGGATCTGGGAGGTTATAGTGGATCACAAACTAAATATGGGTCAAAAATATAACACTGTTGCCAAAAAAAAAAGCAAACATCATTCTGGGATGTATTAGCATGAGTGCTTTAAGACACGAGAAATAATTCTTCTACGCTACTCAGCATTGATATGGTCTCAATTGGAGTAGTGTGTGCAGTTCTGGGCAACACGCTTCAGAAAAGATGTGAACACATTGGAGTAAGTCCTGAGGAGAGCAACACAAATGATTAAAGGTCTACAAAATATGACCTACAAGGAAAGATTTTAAAAAATGGGTTTGTTTAGTCTGGAGAAGAGAAGATTGGGGAGGGAGGCAACAAGTTAACAGTCTTCAAGTACGTAAAAGGTTGTTATAAAAAGGGAAGTGATGAACTGTTCTTCTTAAACACTGAGGACAGGACAAAAAATAATGGTCTTAAATTTCAACAAGGGAGATGTCGTTCCCAATTGTCTAGGTAGTTAAGCACTTGAACAAACTTCCTGGGAGGTTGTGGACTCTCCATCATTGGGGGTTTTTAAGAATAGGTTAGACAAACACCTGTCAGGGATGGTCTAAATAATACTTTGATAAACCTCGGAGCAGGGGAATGGACTAGATGACCTTCTGAAGTCTCTTCCAGTCCTACATTTTCATGATTCTATAAGGACGATCTGATCCATCACTTACCCAATACAGACTATTTGTGAATATCAGTCACCGACTGACTGCGTGTCCAGCTATGTTCTTACTCTACTAAGTAAATGGTAACTGGAAGCATACTGTGGCAGAGACCCCCACTCCTATAGCTGCAAGGCATCTGATGCTGGAGGTAATACCTAGCACTTGCCTGTGTGTTTATACAAAATATGGTGGCCTGATTGTCTGTTACAATTTGAGTTGCCTTTGGGGATAATAAGTCTCTTAAGATCCTTAATGTTTTCAGAACCATATCCCTCCAGAACATGTATGTGCCATTGTTTTATGAGGAAAGACCAAGTTCCTTGGGTGTGAAATCCCTTGGCAGAGGCTCTTGATCCCAAGCCAGACATAACTAGCATCACTACAGTTTGGATGGAAGGCCATGACTACTGCCAAGCATTTCACAAAGAGATACAGTAGATGCCAAATCAAAAGACAACACATGAAATTGGAAGGGCTGTTTCCCCCATTACGAAGACAAGATATTTCTCACAGGCACTGGAAATATCCTTATGTGTATGTTAATGTTCAAAAGGACCAGAGAACAGTCAGTTGCCTTTCTCTAGAAACGTGTCTCCCAAGGTAAATCTTTCCTTTATCTAATATACAGGTGGTCGGATTAGATGGTCACAGTGGTCCCTTTGGGTCTTACATATAAATCTTTGAGTAATACTGATATAGGTCACTGATAACCAGGATGGGTCAGAGGCCTCTTGTCTTACTGAATGCAATTAATTAATTAATTAATTATCTTCATAGTGTTAAGAGGCTTGATAGCTCCCTTTGCCAGGAGGAGCTAGATTCCCTGGAATATCTTCCTGAATACCATTCAGAACACCAATCTTTACTGGGGCGGGGTTTGTATGTGTACAGTCTGAGGGTTTTCTGAAATCTGAGCTTGTAGTCCCACTGAGCAAGGCTCAAGATTCATGTCAGAGATGACATGGGGCTACTAGGGGAAGAATAGGAACACTTGGGGCCAACAGAAGGTTGACAGGCTGAATATGTTCAGGAATCTCCCAAAATCCCCTTGGTTTTTGGTGCTTAGACGCAGGGGCTTTAGGAACCCTCAGCCTCTGCTGTTGTTGAGGCCAAGTGCAGTGCACAGGGGGTCCTTGGCTCCCCTGAAACCGGTCACCGAATGCTGGTTTATGAAGTGGTGATTTTCTGGTTTTTGCTCTTGTGGAAGGGGCACTATGAACAGGCACCTGGTGAAGAGAATTCAGGGTTACCTTGATTTTCTAAATGCAACGAGGCTTCTGCCAGCTCCCCAAATAAATTCCCTCTGGTGTAAGAGCAAATCCTCAAGCTTTTCCTGCCCCATATGACTGGCAGTTCTTTTACCTCCATCTGAGAGGTCCTCCACGAGTCCTCTCTGAGCTGCCGGTCTTCTACCAAGACCTCCTCCAGACCTGGAGGCTGGTGTTGGCCTCCAGGCCCCTTGCTGTCACCGAGGGGGAGGATCGCCTCGTGAAGCCCCTGCTACACAACCCCCAACTCTGTGTGCAGGTGGTGGAAACCCCCTCGGTGCGATGGAGGTTGGTCCTGGCAGAAGTCACCAAGATCGGAGATCTCCTGGACTACGATTGGCGGGACTGGGTGGATCCCCAGGCACTGGCTCGGTGCATGGGGCTCTGCACCCTTCGAACCCCTGGCGCGTATTCCAAGAGGTGAGGGCAGCCTTGTTCCCCACTGCTTGGGTCTACCTTTGAGCAAGTCTTGCGAGAGGGTGCTCCCCGCCTCCCCCTCAGTCCCAGCCCTCCGGCGCTTTCCATCGGACCCCGGCCCCGCGAGCCCCCCCGGCCGCCCTCTCCCCACGCACCAAGCCGGCTGCATGACCTGCAGTCGGTCCCCTTTCCAACCGCGCCGAGGGACCATCTCTACACACTCGTGCTCTACACCCTTCACTTCCTAGCCCTCGTGTCTGCGGAGGGCGAGGACCCCCGGTTGGCCAGTCTTTACTCCACCTTGACTCCAAGGCCCACTGGGGACATCAGTTGGCGGCTCCTTCATGGAGCCATAAGCACAGGCGTGTATTTGGCTCAGTTCACCCCTCTCCCCGACACCTGCCCCTTTTGCGGCATGAGGGGACCCTAGTGCACGTTTATCAGGAGCCCATTTCAGCTCCTCTGGAACTTCCGCAGGAGGTTCTGGCTGCACTTTTCCACCCTATCCATGGCCCCACAAAGTTGCGATACCTCCTCATCAACCTCCTCCTAGCCTTGGCCAAAATGGCCATCTACAAGACCAGGGAGAGGAGGTTGGGTGGGGGGGGGGTGCCCTGCGACTGTGGGGCCTACTTCTGCTCCTCCATCCACTCACGGTAGAGTTTCTCTGGGCAGCATCCGCTGGCTCCCTAGACACCTTTCAGGAGCAGTGGGCACTGTATGGGGTTCTCTGCTTCGTGTTCTCTTCCGGTTCCCTCCATTTGGCCCTTTGATCGTTACACGCCCCTCCCTGTTTTTTTCATTAGTTGTCCCACAATCAGTTGTATCGTTGGGCTCAGTGACTCCCTCTTAGGCTGGAGGAGGGGCCGTTAGCAGTGGGCGGGCACAAATAGATAGAAACCACAACATCACCATTACAGAAGACGGGATAAGTGTGACCTCTAAGCAGTATATATTTCTTTTATGCAGATTGAGGCATAAGCAGCTGTGTGAAGCATCTACTGTATCATCCACCAGCTGGTTGAAAATTGGTTACAAAGGAATGGCTATCTTATTAGATGAGGTTAGTTGGCCCAGGTATCCATCATACCACTTGAATATTCCTAGACGTGTTTCAACACAAGACCTGCTGCTTGGACAGCTTTTGGAGAAATGTTAGATCCTCCCATGAGGAGAAGTGATAATATTGTTCCTCTGTAGTGAACGTATCTTATCAGAGAAGTTTTCCAGCTCCTCCAAGTCCTCTAACTTCAGCCTACACCTCCTCAAACCAAACGTTCCTGGAATTATCTAGGGAATGGCATCAACTCTGGGCTGCAAGTATCTCTTAGAAAAACCTCAACTCCAAGTGTGCTGAGAGTTCAGATTACTCCCAGCACAGGATGCAAGGATGGCCTTCATCAGGGCAACCTTGAATGAAATTGGAAGAATTAGTGCCATGCATGACAGGAGCAGCATAGCTCCTACAGACCTTTGCTGATCATGATCAAGAGGGAAGTCACTGGAAGGCTCCAGAGGCAGGGCTTCAACTGAGATGGCAACTAAACAACCAATTCTGGATCTGGCTCACACACCACACACTGTCCCCAAGGGTCAAAGAAACCTTTAAGAACTTGGAGCCTGTTTGGTACTGGGGAGCCCAGACCAGGTAGTGAGAATCTGGCCGCTCACTGTGATTGAATGCAATTCTGTCACACTGGTATCTTCAGAAAAAGGATAACATACTGAAGCCATCAAACAATAGTCAATACAGCCCATCTCCTACAACACAAAATAATTCTTCATCTTCTTCATCACTAAAGAAGCCCACTAATCTGAATCTGTGATAAATTAAATTATAATGAGCATTTCTGATACTATTACTGTCCAGCGGTATTTTGCCA
This sequence comes from Emydura macquarii macquarii, assembly GCF_026122565.2. Taxonomy (NCBI): domain Eukaryota; kingdom Metazoa; phylum Chordata; order Testudines; family Chelidae; genus Emydura; species Emydura macquarii. The sequence goes on from NW_027130506.1 coordinate 1,491,514, forward strand.
AAAAATAAAATTTACGACAGCAGAACGCTAGAAATCATTCACTCATTTCTAATCTATGACAAAAGTTACTAAATCAAAAAATTAATAATAATTTTTACACTCTATTCTATTTGCTGTTAAAAGCCCTAGAGACTTTATTATAGGAACGTATACATTTTTTTAACTTTTAAACCAAATAAAATCAGAATTTTAAGACTTTTTAAACAATTGCACTGGAATCGGAAGGCAATTATAATAGGTAAGAATATGATTTATTCACAGCGGTGACTTTACCAGACCTCAGTGACATTTTCAGCTGTCAGCAGCTGAAGCTGGGGCCAGAGCCAGGACTTCGTGCCCCTGCCCTGTGGCTGGGACTGTGTGGCTTCAGCTGGGGCTGCTCGCCCCTGCACAGCAGCTGGTGTTGGAGTCAGGACTGTGCGCCCCTGCATGGCAGCTGTGGCCTGGTCCGGAGCCAGGGACTGAGCATCTCCCTCCCCATTCCAGCATCTGGGGTTGGAATCAGGACTGTGTGCCTTTCCCCCACTACAGTGTGACTCGGCTGTCATTCCCCCCCCCCATGGGGCTCCAACTGTCTTTCCTCTCTTCGACCCCTCCGCCACCCTGCCCTGCCCCTGATTATTTTTAGTAAAGTCACAGATAGGTCACAGGCTCCCGTGAATATGTGTTTATTGCTCTTGACCCCTCTGTGACTTTTACTAATAACCGTGATAAAATCTTAACCTTGATAATGGAAGATGAAAATGAAAACCTAAAAGAGATCAAGAGAGAAGTGAAACAAGATTGTATAATGTCACCGACTTCATTCAACGTTTATAGTAAATGTCTGATGAAATTAATCAAAGAAACAGAAGAAGGTTTTAGGAGGAATGAAAAATGGATTACTAACACTCACTATGCAGATGATAACACTTTTGGATGATTCAGAAGACAGTGAGGAAATGACTGATGATAAGATATGAATATGGCAAAGAAGATGGTCTAGAGTGGAACGTGGACAAGACAAAAACTACAGTGGTATGCAAGGATCCTAGGAAAACAGGTGAGCTTTCAGTGAATGACAGTCATTGTGAATGAGTGAATGAGAAATTATTGCTACTTAGGAAACATCATTATAGAAAACATAAGATTGGACACTGAAGTCAGCACCAGAATAGCAAGAACAAAAGATATGCTGGAAGAATAAGCACTGGTGAGAAGGAACATAAATCTGAAGACTAAATTCCAACTCTGAAAAACTGACATTTGTTCAGTGTTAAACTACAGGTATGAAACATGGATATTCAAACAAATTGATAATAAAGAAACTGCAATCCTTCAAATTGTAGTGTTTAGAAGAATTCTTAAAAATATGAATAGACTATGTAACCAACAAAAAAAGTGTTGGAGATTATTGGAACTCATTAAATGCTAATTAGCGATCTTCTGCAAGAAAGATTCAATTTGCAGAGCACATTAGAGGTTCAGCAGGCACTGGAAGGGAAAGTTGATGGCAGAAGACGACAAGGCAGAAAAAGATTGTGGATGGACATATGGTATCATGGGTGGATTAAAAGGACTATTCTTCCACAAAGAGATTACTAGAGGATCACATGAAATGGGCTACCATGGTTGCAAATGTTCAGTAATGGCGATGCCACATAAGAAGAAACAACTGACACTGGGCTCTCAAGCTCTCAGCAACCTAATGTTACTTTTTAGCAAAATGGATGCCATCAGCACCAGGCTTAGTAAAGCCAACTGTAATTAAAATATCATTTCAAGCACTATATTCTTGTTGAGGAGTATTTATCATTTTAAATTGAATATTACTGGCTGAGCAGAAAACACACTTTATTTTTTAATAAAATCATTCATGTATTTTATTTGACAAAGCAATGAAGCCAAAGATATTGTTCTATTTTGAGATCTGTTTGGACAATTTCCTATGTGCTGAGCAACAGCAGAACCTACAAAATCATTCTCTTTAAAGTGAAGAAACACACACTAACTACAAAGTTTACCTGGCTCAAGCACCATGGGCACACATCAAGTATGTAAATATTTATCACCTGAATTTAATCATTATGTTTTTACCATCTAGTTTTTGCTTCAGCAAAAGCAGGGGTGAAAAAGGAGGGGTGAAATCTTGGCTCCATTAAAGTCAATGGCAAAACTCCCATTGATTGTAACAAGGCTGGGATTTCACTATGATGTTAAAGTGCGATTTGGGAACATGAATAAAGATACATCCAATATTTTAAATAAGTACTTACCTGCTAGCCAGACTGAGCAATTCATGTTTATCTGCTACTGCTGATTTTTTTTCCAGCTCCCAAAGCATAACATTGATCAGGTACGAATTCTTAATGATAATGGGCACTTCTTCAAACATGTGCTCAAATGCAACATTTGCTTTTTTTAATCTGTGAAACAAGTTTAAGAAGTTTTTATTCAACTGGTAACTTTGCTCCTCGTGGTCTTGATTTTTGTTCTAGTAACAGTCAATTCCTTAGAGCCCTAGATTTCCAGAGCTCCACTGTCAAGCAACACTCAAGCCTCTTTGGTAAGAAACATTTGCATGGAAAAAATCTTATGTTTATAAGCCTTGTAAAAACTAACCAAGTGAAAATGCCCTCAAAAACAAAGCAAAAATGCTTTGATCTCTAATGTGTTATTTACAAGAATAAACATCCAGCAAAAGACTATCATGGCAAGGTTAACTCTGTCCCTCCAGAATATTTTGCTGTTTTTATTACCATCAGTTTTTCTTAACTAGAAGTGACTAGTCACCACATAGCTCTGGAATAGATTCTAAATTCACAATTACTGTGTGACATGAAACACACTAATGTTTCTATGGAAAGCTGCATTCTCCAGTAGCTTAACATATACCTTTAAATGATTTACATACTTAAAAAGAGGATGATCAAATATATTTAAATTCTAGTGAGAATATCAGAATAGAATTTTCTTCTTTTTTTTAAAACAACATTTTATCTTATATTTATCAACCCTTACTTTTACTTTTAAACAGACAAAATAGACACCAATACCTTTCATCAAACCAAAAAATAAAGGTACAATACATAAGTTTGGGGACATGTGTACTATGTAACAGACTGGAAACTAAAACTAACTTTCATTTCTTAGACTAAGAAGCAAACTAGTGGAAACGTTATCTTTAGACACTGAACAGTGAAATGGTTTAGTTTTTCTGAATGAAAACTTTGCGTGGATTTGTTTTGTTGATGCTGAGCACTGAGACAATTCGAGGATGTCATTAACAGCAGCATCTATCATAAGTAGCTACTCAATGGCCATGTCAAACAAGCAGCATTGTTCTAACCAATCAAACAACACAATTCACAAAACATTTTCTCTCCACAAAAATGGTAAAATTTGTTATTTGATTAGCCAGTCTCAAGAGAGCTGTATTTTTATAGTTCTTTTTATTTTTAGCCAGGAGATTTTTTTTTTTTTTTAAATTATTGATAATGCAGTAGTGCTAAAAGCCCTCGTTGTGGTAGGCATCCTAGACAGACATGTCTGCTTGGAAGCACAGTAAATATTCTGGAATAAAAGTTATTTTATTCCAGAAGAGAGTGCCACAGGTGGAAGGGAGGGGAGAGGATTAGTCTGGAATAGTTATAGTAGAATAGTTATTCCAGAATACCTATGCTGGCCAATTTCCCTCATGTAGACAAGGCCTTAAGAGATCTGTTCCCTTTCTATACCTCTTGATGTACTTCTACCTCTGTTCCCAGTTGCAGCTGTCTTCACAACATTCACCTCATGGCTGGAGTGACAGAATGCCGTACATCCTTTTAAAACATATGTTAATGTTGCTCCCCTAAACCATCAGTAGGAGTGCTTAGAGCAACATTTTCATCATTTCTCATCCACAGCATTTGAGTACACACACATCACTGGAATTACATACCTGATTTCCACAGAAATTGACATCACACCACAATGTTTTGTTAAACATCTCCTTTCACCCTACCAGTTCCCCTCCTCCTTCCCCCCCCCCCTCCAAAAAAAGAAAGGATGGCTGCATGAAGATTCTTTTAAAATACTCACGCTTCTGGAGAGAAATCTTTCTCTTTGCAAACTTCCATCAGTTTAGGAGTCAGTCTGTAAGCCTTTAGCGACAGAGACCCTTGGGCAGTCTTAATGGGATCTAAGACAAAGGATGGGAGAAGGACAATTACAAAGATTATTTAAAATTATTCTTCCTCTACTTGAATATTTCTTTTGGATGGTTTAAGTTTTAGGAAAAATATTCAGCACAACAGGGACTGTGGTCCCCAGACGAGAACTGCTGTAATGAGATATAAAATACAACTGAATTATATGTAATGCATCTATTTACTTATCTAATGCAATAAGAGGGACTTAAAAAGTTATTTGTACTTAAGTATTTAAGAAAAGTGAAAGTACTAATTCCTGACTTTTTTTCCTTAGCATAAAGTACCCAAACAACTCACATGTGATGGCTGCCTCACTGAAACCCAAAGTTTCCCCCTCACAAAAAGGCAGCTCTACATATTATGTAGTAAAATAAAAATATTTATTAAACTATAATTACTTAATACCAAAGTGAGATTTAGGATTTGTGATAGGCTAATTTATATTAGGCAAGCGGTCTAATTGCTTGGGACAAAAATATAATTGATGCATAAAAAGATTAGCTTCATCTTGACATACTGTCTTGAGTTTAGGGGAATGTTTTCTAAACAAACTGTTAAATTCCTAGGACACAGAAGTTTAACATTTGCGGCATGACAGTGGCTAAGGTATACCAATATTAGAGTAAAAACTGTTAACATTCATGTTGTCTGAAATTTAACACAGTCAAACTTTTAGCAATCGGTGATAAAATAAAAACCAAAATAGACTGGAAAATTCATCAAGGTCTGATGATGCAATGTTTCCAGCCAATATAAGTATACTTTAACAACTTGTTCTTTACTGTAATCCAATTGTTAACATACTGAAACAATTTTGGGGCAGCTCATAAGATTGATCGTATTCATTAGTATTTTTTCTGACAGATACTCAGGACGTTACATTTACTTCTCAGCTGGAAACTATATGCAAGTCTGCCAGATATGGCAAACTGAGAGTGTTCAGAGAGGGGGAGGCTATAAAGCTGTTAAATTGCCTACGGTTCTGATACAGCACAGAACATCTGGTCTGGAGAGCTTGAGGAAACACTATTAAATAGGCAGAAAATAAAAAAATCTTTGTGCTAAGAAACAGTCCAGGTTTTGTATGCTTCTGTCAGAGGTATAAAAAAATTTGGCAATTTGTGTTATGATTGGTCAGTCACGTACAGAGCCAGACACTCTAGCAATCGAGGTTTTTTAGACATCTGGTCTAGTTCCACCAGCCCCTTCAATGAGGGAGGGGAGATGGAGGAATAAAAATGAAGCAGCTACTCCAGCATTCCAAAACGTACACATCAGGGCTCTGATAGCAAGAAAAATAAACAGAAAGAAGGAAACCCTGTCTAGACTTAGCTGCTGCTGAGGCTGCTATAGACACAGGGTTGGTATTTACTTGAAAAGGCCTGCCAGGCTACTCTTACAGGCAAAAGACAGAATACAAAAATAGTAGTAATAATATTAAGAGGGGAAAAGAATAATAAAGGAAACCTCATACTAACCGTAAATGAGAACTACAGACTCCTCAATTGCATGTTGGTAACTGAACTGGGAGTCCAGGAGGGCACGAGTGACAAAAGAGCCATAGTAAGTAGATTGGTACCAGCCAACATGAAGATGATCAATGTTTACGTGTCGAAGACTTCGCATCATTTCCATCTGGTATTGAACTAGATGAAATAAAAAGAATGTTAAAGCATAACCTCTAAAAATTTTGCACTATTTCGTGAAAGCACCTACAACTAAATATAAGCAAATTACATTTTTCACAACTATAAAATCAGATTGGTTTATTTCAGTTACTACTCAGCCCAGACAGTTTTAGAATTTCTCAAAGTCAGAATAAAACTATTTTGGTTAATCAGAATACTTTTCTCATTTGGAGTTCACTGCTAAGCTTACCAATGAACCATCACATAGTTTATTGCATTCACTATCTTGCTCATTTATGTACAAAAAAATCTGATATTTTGTGTCTCATTTAGCAAAAACAAATTTCTGTTCAACAGGAACATTCTGTTCAAGAGTAAAATTAATGTGACTAGGTTATTTAATACTGTCAAACATTATAAGACAACTTTTAAAACTATGACATGAGAAAGCAGATTTATGAGAACCAGAAGAAAAAGCAGTTTATTTTGAATGTAAATATGAGATAATATACTGACAAATAGTTGTACATTTGTAGGAATACACACAGTAATTCCGTGCCCCATTTGGAGTCACCTACTGCAACAGTCAGTCAGTTGTTTGCATTAATCCTTAATTTTTGACACTTTTTTAGGATATATGGTACATTAACTTAAGAAGATAGAGAAAACAGCCATTTTGTCAGGATTTTTATACTAATAACTGTGTTGTATTGTAGCCAATGAGTAAATTGTTTCCATTAAATGTCTCATTTAAGCAGACTGCCTTTATGAAATACAATCATATAAAGACATGTTTAATATGGTGCAATCTATCTTTCTAATTACAACAAAATGTATAATGGATTATCATTTTATCACAATTCAGGCATTTTGAACAGGGTTTGTCTACACTGAGGGTTTGTCTACACTTAAACTGCTGCAGCTGCACCCCTGTAGCCTATCAGTGTAACTCTACCTATGCTGACAGAAGGGGTTCTCCCATCGGTAAAGATAATCCACCTCCCCAAGAGAAGGAAACTTGGTTAATGGAAGAATTCTTCTGTCGACCTAGCACTATCTACATTGGGAGTTGGCAATCTACATTATGTTGGCATAGCTATGTCTTTCAGGTGGTGTGAATTTTCAACACCTGCCGAGAGACAGTTATGTCAGTGTAAACTCCCAGTGCAGACCCGCCCCGAGGCACAGTAACAATTTAAAATCAACAGTTTTGGATTTCACTGAGATAATCAAACGAACCAACTCTCATAGTCAATAAATAGGCAAATTCTTAAAAATGTTTGCAGGCTGTGGAACTTGCCAAGTTCAGTTTATTCCAGTTTCATTTTTTTTTTTTAAACCAACAAACCCGCCTGCAACACACAAAAATATAACAGCCAAAAGCTACATAATTAGCAAGAATAGAGGATAACTTTCAAAACGTACTCCAAAGTCTTCAGACATAGATTTGTGTTCATTATAGGAGGGAAATAAACACAACTATATTTTCTAAAGATATTAGCAGACATTTATCAGGAGTTAACAAGCAAACTGTAAATACCAAAGCCTTTTTATAGTTACCTTGTGGCCAAAGGCTCATCAGCCATCATACCCACTCTTTGTAATTATTTAAAATATATGTTAACACCTCAGTATTCTCTCTCTCTCATGTCACAAAAAGATGTAAGTACTGTATCGGTGAATATGTGGGCACTTTACTTCTACTGTATCAAGAGCATGTTTGGCAATTTGCCTTACATTTGTAGTGTCTGTGTGCCGAACAGTTTGCAATTTACAGGTATTTTCTACACTGCAAAAGAACAACCCCATGGCAGCAAGTCTCAGAGCTTGGGTCAACTGACTCAGGCTCACAGGACTAAAAATAGAAGTGTAGATGCCCAAGTATGGGCTCTGAAACCAGATGATGGGGGTGAGTCTCAGAGCCCAGGCTTCAACCTAAGCCTGAACGTCTACTCTTCTATTTTTAGCCCTGTAGCGCGAGCCTAAGTCAGTTGAGACTCGCTGCTGAGACCTGGGCTGAGACTCTCTGCTGCAGGTTTGCACTGTAGACATACCCAATATGTCACCTGTACACGTACCAACAGCATGTCCAGGTTCTAAAGACAGTCTGACTATCAACTGTGAATCCCCTCAAAAATGGCTTATTGTGCATTGAAAAGGTCTGTATCAATGCAAATCAGAGACTAGAATATGCCACCATAGATGACATGATGGTGACAGCTGAGTAGCAAGCACACGTTCATCAAAAGAAACAACAAAGTAAAACAAGAGCCAGTAACTGCTCAAAAATATAGGCATAGACTGAGCAAATAGTTGATTGGTTTTAAAGAAATGCTGAAAAATGTTACCTCTTTCCAGGTCATGGTACACAACTCAATTTTGACCCAGTGCTTTGAAGAAAAACTGATAGCATATTTTCCTGTAAATGTACAGGCATGAGCTAATCAGATAATAAGTTTTAAAACAATACCCACTAGCAAAGACATTCAGAAACCCCAATCAAATTCAAGGATATCGCTGCAGCTGCTGTTCCTGTCATCTAGTGCTTTAACAGGTATTCTCCATAGGAGGCACTCCATCTGTCAGGAAAAAGATGCAAGCAAGCTTCCATACATCCCTTGATTCAGGCTTGCCAGAGAAGCTTTGAGTCCCTCTTAATGCCTCCAAAACACTGAAGAGGTTGCTCAAGAATTTAAATTCTACTGCTAGACAAGTACATACGTAAAAAAGTACTGACATAAAAATCTGATGAACTATTTGTTTAAAGCAGGACTTAGACAGAAAACACAGAGAAAAAATGTATACATGTGGAAAAAAGGCTGCTTTGCTTAAATGAAGGGAACCATCATCAGATCTGAATGGAACGTGAGAAAGATTTGAATGAAAGTATTGTTGGTTCCTCCACTTTCTGGACAAATGAAATGAAAAAATGACTTTTCACAAAAATAACTTAAGGACTTGAAGGAAGAAGGAACAATTTTCTTTGTTCAAAGAAGTCAAATCTGGGATTTTAAAAAGCATGCCTCTTTGAAGTGCTATATTACCATGGGACGAATACCATGAGTACCCCTGAACAAATCCACATAAAATGATGTTGCATGCCTGGCTTAGTCTCAGTTTCAAATTCTAACTTTCGGTAAGTCCAGAGGGAAGAGACGGAGAAAGCTTTCCTAGTCCTTCACAAGCTTGAGTAAAGATGTCCCATACTCTTCGGTGCAAACCTCGGAGGTAATTGGTGATTTTGTGGAAAGGACAATGCTTCCAAGAGAAGTTCTCAGACTCTGCCTTTCTAGAAATAGAGTCAACAATGTGCTGCTTTAAAAAGAGGGATGTAAATAGCAAAAGATAGGTATGACAGATATGGAATTTCCTGCAATATCCTTGGGAGACATGAGTCTCCATCTAAGAGTGGCGACAGCTAGGAGCCTGAAGTAGATGCCTTTAGTGGATCATGGAGAGGCAACACAGATGCAGTTTTCCTACTTTCACAGTTTTAGGGGAAGTAAAAGTATCTACTGACAGCTGTCAACACCTGCAAGTCACCACTTCCTGATTTCACTATTTTAAGATAAATAATAATGGAGGAAACATGTATGCTGGGTAGAAAAGACTCAAAGGATTGATAAGGCATCCATAGTTAGCAACTCTGTCTCTAGAAAATGATCACAGAAGTAAAAATCAATTATGAGGAGAGGTCCACATCAGAAAGAAACAGTAACTTTTTACCAAGAACAGGCAAAAAAGAACATTTGAACATTTAGCAGCAGCTAAGACTCCAACAAAGCTGTCAGGTTGCACAACTACAGAATAAATAACCCCCAAATCATTTGTGCTGATATAATCATCACTATTGCTTCACATTGTTTCCACCCTTCTGTAAAGCATCACTTAACTGAGTTAACCATGGGCCAGCTAGCCCTCAAAACTGCTAAGAATCTGGGGAAGTCACTCAGCTGCACTGGGCAGGTGTTCATACTTTAGAACCGGATTATTTGGGTGAATGGGTGTGGTGGTGTTCCCCTACTTCCCAAATCAGACTGCAAATACACCCTTTACTTATAACCACATTAGTTTTAGAAGAAAAGAGTTAACTGACTGCTGAAATTTGTCTTTCTGGAAGTACAGACACAGACAACTGGATTAAGTTACCTGTTTCATTGAAACACAACGTCCATATTGTTAAAGAAATGTAAATGGTTAAAGAAGCCTTGTCAGTATGAAGTGTTTGGCATGTCACTGTTTGGCATTATTCTATTTGTGTTGTAGTGAAGTATTATATGCTGGGACCCTCACAAAAATGAGATGTGTATCTCATGAGGTACTCTCAGTGAGCAAAATTTCAAACAACTGAAAATCTGCTCTTGCTGAGTGATCAGGAACTAAAGACATTTATCTTCTCTCCATCCTTTCACACATCCATCTTATTCTAAAGTTCGTACAAAGCAATTTTTGTAAGGAAGTAGGAAAGTCCTACATGCCACATTTTGACTGAGACACAGCAAACAATAAAGGACACTTCTTAGAACATAAAAAGAGAAAAGTGCAAGACATTGCAGTGAGGTCCTTGAAATTGACTAGTGGTTCTGTCTGAGCTAGTGGTTGAAGACTAATTCCTTGACTCCAAGTTAACGACAGCTCAAACTATTGGAAAAAGTATTACAGAGAAGTATTTTTGCAGGATTAAACTAGAATTTAATAATTTGGTAATTTCAAAAAAATACTGTAAATAAATCCTTTCCATCACGAGACCACCTTTCATCCAAGAAGTACTTTACAATATTTATTACGATTCAATATTCATTAGGTCAGTATGATCTCCATTTTACAGATTGGGAAACAGAGGTTAAGTAATTTATCCAAGCTCGTACAGCGAATCAATGGCAAAGCTCAGAACAGAATTTTGATCTCTTGACTCCCAGTCTCATGCTGTAACCATACTAAGTATCCCAAAATATCTTCAAGTCATGTATGACTACACTTAAGAATAAGGTAGGAATGGGTCAAGTAAATTGGGTCTGGTAGCCTCTCTTTTCTATTTTAAGAGTCCAAATGGTTATTTTAAAATGCAAAGATCTTTATCCCAATCTCTTTACAGTACTCCATTAAGGTTGGCACATTCTTGTTAAAATCACATTTTTCATGGAAAAACAGCACATTTAACTCAAGTTATTCTGAAACTAAGTGATAGTGTAGGCATGGTGCAAATTACTACCAGAATTTTATTTTAATCTTCCTAGCTTTTTTATAAATATTAAATAAAAAATTTCAAAACTCGAAGTTCATATGTTAATGCACTTGTCACAAAACTTTAGAGCCACAACAATAATTATCCTTATCAGATGAGATACACTTCACCAAGCACAATCTAGACTTCTGGGAAACATTTTGATTGTAAAAATTGACATGAAATCATGACTGAAGGTAGTTTGAGAATTTTTCTATTCTACTCTATACTGGGTCCTATACTGTGCCTATCACCATAACATCTAAGCACCTGGAGAACAAGATGAACAATTAATCTGATGGTCACCAAGACATTACAGTCCTCAATTTTCCAAACTGACTAGCAAGTTTGAGTGTCCATTTTTGAGTGTTCAATTTGACAGCTCTTACAAACCTGAGCACTCCTCCACAACAATCAGATATATTTAAAGTGTCTCAAGTTGGGCACACAATCTCTGGTCCCTTTTGAAAATGTAAGTCTACTTTTATTTACATTCATGTTCATTAACATACACTTTCACTGGTGTGAAACCCATACATACTACTGATGGAAAAACCTGAAATTAAAGACTTATTTTGCACTAAAACCCACTAATGCCTTTATAAGTCTTATTATAAATTTTACAATTATTCAGACCTTAATAAAGGCAAACAATCATTCAATTTAAATAAACTCTTGCCTCATCTTGAGAGAGAGAGAGATTGCTAAGTCTTGGTCTACATTGGGCAGCTTACGTTGACCTAACTCTAAGTATCTATGCTAAAATTTCGCGTCCACTGATGTAACTGCTCCAACAACACTGACTTAACACCACCACCTCCATGAGGCAAACAGTCAATGTCAATGTAATTATGTTGACACAATGTCAGTATAAACACAGTGTTGCTTACATCAACTGTTACAGGCTTTCAGAAGCCATCCCACAATGCCCCACAATGACTGTACAGTCCATACAAGTGTTCCTGGTGAGGATGCACATTACTGACACAAAGAGCATAGAGTGGACACACAGAAGCAATTTATTTACTGCGGTGGCTGAATGCCAACATAACTTAGGTCAACATAATTTTGTACTGTAGACATGCCCTAAATAGCATCATATCCCAATAAATAATTGAGATGTACTGTATCCTCAACTAAATCTGCTTGCCAGCATTCAGTATATTCTATTGTGATGTGCGGCGTTTTGAAATTTGAGACAAGGCTACTTTATCATGGACTTTTCACTAACTGATAAAGGTCACTCTGGCAAATGCACACCAACATCAACTTTATCTAGTTGCAGGGAGATGGACTGAAAAGAAAAGTTAGTTACCCCTTGTTCTTCAAGATGTGTGGACCCTATCTGTATTCCACTGTGTGTACGCATGCACTCCATGCAACTAAGACCAGAGAATTCTACAAATAGTGTCAGTTGGTCCATGCCTGAGCCCTCACTGTCCTTGTGCTCCATATCTAGGCTTCAAAGGATGGTGCAGACCAACTGCCTCTCCAGTTCCTTCTCTTCTTGCGAATCAGAAAGATCCAAAGCAGTGGAAAAGGAGGGAAGGTAATGGAATAGAGATAAGGATCACACATCTCAAAGAATTCAAGTTACAAAGGGTAACTAACTTCCCTTTCGAGTGCTGGTCCCTATATGTATTCCACATTGGGTGACTGACAAACAGTACTCAGAAAGAAGGAAGGTGTGAGAATACATGTGGTATGATCGCTTATGGAACCTCCATCCAAAAGGAGACATCAACTGAGAAGTCTTGGACCAAGGCGTAGACCTCGAGCTTTGAAGATTAACTGGATGAGCTGAACGCTGGAGAGAATCTGAGCCATGGACTTACCTGGATGACTAGCTATCAAGGGCAAGGGTGGACCTGTACTCCTAGTCTCCAAAGAAAAGCAGCTACCATAAATATACTTGTTGTGAAAACCCGAGAAGCTGTTGACATGCCAAAAGGCAGCATGGTGAACTAGTAGTAAGACTGTTTTACTATGAACAGAGAAAACTTTGTGACCTTGATAAATTGCCACATTATAGTATGTGTGTCTGAAATTGATGGCAGCATACCAGTCTCCAGGATCCAGAGAGAGTTAATGTAAGTCAGGGTGACTGTGACAATGCAAAATTTTATCTTTCTGAGATATTGGTTGAGCGGGTGCAGGTCTTAAATTGGTCTGAGACATCCCTTTGCTTTCAGGATTAGGAAATAAGAATAGAACCTCTTCCTTTTGAGACACCATAGAACTTTTTCTATGGCTCCTATCTGAAAGAGAGACAACCTCCTGGATTAAGAGTTGATTGAGAGTGGCCCGAGAAGAGTGATGGGGTAGAAACAAACTGGAGGGTACACCCCACTTCACAGTGCTTAATGCCCAGCAGTCTGAAATAATCCTGGGCCAAGCCCAGAAGAAATGGGAAAGGCAGTTTGCAAATATGGGGAAAATGAAATCTGGTGTCCTGGCATCCTTAAGTATCCCATCAAAATGCCTGTTTAGCATCCCTGGTGTCTAGACGGAGAAGGTATTGATGCAGAGCCAGGAGGAAGAGGTGATCTACATCTGTAACCCCTACTCTGTATAATAGGTAAGGCCACTCTTGAAGGGCCTGTTATGGCCAAAATGTCAACAAGGCTGTGTGAGAGTTCTTTAACTTCCTCTACCTGAATTCCCAGGCTTAAGTCTACCCCTTTTAGCAGTTCTTGGTGGGCCTTACTGTCATCTGGGAGAGGTGAAATTCACCCTAAGGAAACTGCCTCCTTCCTTCTCTCTTAAGAACAGGATGAGGCTGCTGCTCCTCCTCCAGCAGAGTCCTCCTGAACCATATCTTGCTGCTCACTACCAGGCCTAATACTGGGCTAAGGAACAGACAGTGCCTGGTGAGTAAGCAGAATTTATGTACATTATATATTATAATCTAGGAAAAAAGAATAAACATTGAGGTGGCAAAACTTTGCAGATGATACAAAATTACTCAGAATAGTTAAGCCCGAAAAATACTGCCAGGTGCTTCAGAGGCAATGAACAGAACGGGCAATCACTGAGTGATCCATCACCTGTTGTCCACTTCCAGCTTCTGACAATCAGAGGTTAGGGACATCCAGAGGATGGGGTACCATCCTTGATCAACTTGGCCAACAGCCATTGATGGACCTATCCTCCATGAACTTATCCAATTCTTTTCTGAATCCCATTATTCTGGCGTTCTCAACATCCCTTGGCAATGAGTTCCACAGGTTGACTGTTCATTGTGTGAAGTAGTACTTCCTTTAGTGTGTTTTAAACTTCTGCCTATTAATTTGGGTGACCCCTAGTTCTTGTATTATGTGCAGATGTAAATAACACTTCCCTATTCACCTTCTCCACACCATTCATGATTTTATATACTTCTATCATATTTCCCTCTTGTCATCTTTTTTCCAAGCTGAACAGTCCCAGTCTTTTGAATCTCTCCTTATATGGAAACTGTTCCATACCCCTAACCATTTTTGCTGCCCTTCTCTTTACCTTTTCCATTTTTAATATATATATTTTTGAGATGGGATGACCAGAACTGCAAGCAGTATTCAAAGTGTGAGTGTACCATGAATGTACAAAGAGGCATTATGATATTTTCTGTCTTATTATTGATTCCTTTCCTAATGGTTCCTAACATTGTACGCTTTTTTGGCTGCCACTGCACAGTGAGCAGATGTTTTCAGAGAACTATCCACAATGACTCCAAGATCCCTTTCTTGAGTGGTCACAGCTAATTTAGATCACCTCGTTTTGTACGTATAGTTGGCATTATATTTTCCAATGTGCATTACTTTGCATTTATCAACACTCAATTTAATCTGCCATTTTGTTGCCCACTCACCCAGTTTTGTGAGATCCATTTGTAACTCTTCACAGTCTGCTTTGGGATTAACTATCTTGAATAATTTTGTATCATCCGCAAATTTTGCCACCTCATGGTTTATCCCTTTTTCCAGATCGTTTATGACTATATTGAACAGCACAGCTCCCACTACAGATCCCTGGGGGACACCGCTATTTACCTTTTTCCATTCTGAAAACTGACCATTTATTTCTACCCTTTGTCTCGTCTTTTAACCAGTTACTGATTCATGAGAAGATTTTCACTCTTATCCATCATTGCTTACTTTGCTTAAGAGCCTCTAGTAGGGGACCTTGTCAAAGGCTCTCTGAAAGCCCAAATACACTATATCCACTAGATCACCTTTCTCCATGTTTGTTTACCCCCCTCAAAGAATTCTAGTAGACTGATGAGGCATGAATTCCCTTTACAAAGCCATGTTGACTCTTCCTTCAACAAATTGTGTTCATCTGTACCTCTGATAATTCTGTTCTTTACTACAGTTTCAACCAATTTGCCTGGTATTGAAATTAGACTTACCGGCATGTAATTGCCAAAATTGCATCTGGAGCCTTTTTTAAAAATTGGTGTCACATTAGTTATCCCCCAACTGGTACAGAAGTTGATTTAAATGATAAGTTACATATATGAGTAAAAGCTTTAGCCTGGCTTCTCCATCTTTTCTTGTTCGAGGCGTAAGGCTTTGCAGATTTGACAATGAACCTAAATATGAACTTCCCCTAAACATTTCAAACAGATTGAGAGGGGGTCGCATCGGCCTAAAGCAAGAGACGTAGGTCTTGAAGCCAATGACCAAGGCATCCCTCTGTACCAAATAACAGTGAAAGTCCCAAACCAGGGACCAAAAAAGAATCCACACACTATCTATACTATTAATTAAGTACTAACACTAAAAATCTAGAAAGCTGTCTTCAATCAATTTACAATGAACATACAGAGCACTCACTAAGGCAAGACAAGGCAAGCAATTCCAATGATAATCACAGGTGGAAAGAAGGAACTGAGGGTATGGGTAACTGGGCCCTTTATACTGGCATTCAGTGGCAAGCGGCAGCAGAAGGTGCTCAAGCCGCCCTGATGGGTACCAATGAGGAGAAATTTTCTGACAATTGTGTGCAGGACACGCACAAACCAAGGGTAGAATGCATATGTACAATGATTCAAAGGCTGAATTCTAACAAACTATCTATTCCAATGGTTAAGTGTATGCAATATAGAAAGCAAAATTTGCCTGACTGCATTTTCATTAAAGAGGTTATGGGGCGGGTGACTGGGGGGAGGGCGGCACACAAACCTAAAGAAACTTAAAGAACTAACTTGCAATGAGGTAGCATTGTACTACTTTATGGTACCATCAATACTGCTCTTCTGGGAATAAGCTTCATTGTCTTCTATGAACAGACTCTGGATTCCTTGAATATTACAGAAGCTAAAATGTATTATGTTACTATGTTTTTGCTAAGTTTTAGAGTTTTATAGTTATTCAAACTGTAATTACCACCCCATTTTCCCAGGCCCAAAAAAACATGAAGGGGAAAAACCCAAAGTGGCTATTAATTATACAGTGATTTCATTTTTATGTTGACTAGTGTTCAGCAATTCTCAATGAGTTTTACATAGGGAAAATAGTTAACTATTAGAGAAGTTGTCACAAACACTAGCTCAGTGCTGAACAATACAGTTAGTAACAAAAATGAGAAACTTGTTTGGAAGTATAACATTGGGTTAGAAGATAATCAAATACATCAATTGTTTACTACAAGAGTTAAGGTTCAAACAAGTTGTGGAAAAAGCTAAACAAATGCCACCACCATCTTATAAAGCACCTGATTCTTCTTGACTGCAGTCAATGGGCGCTTTGCCACTGACTTCAAACAGGAACAAGTCCAGGCCCCAAAACAACCTGAAAGTGGTGCTTAGACAAGTACCTTACCAATGTCAGTTTTCCAAGTTAATGCTGTACAAATAGTTGATATAAAGACAGTTAAGCTATAAAGACCAGTTATTGTGAAACTAGACTTAAAAGTATGCTAAGGTATTCTACAAAACATTGCCTACAATAACATGTGGCCCACATGCAACTGCAGTAGCAAATATCTTCAATGGCTGGATATGAGACACTTGATGGGAAGGTTCTGAGTAACTACAGTGAGTTCTCTTTCTAGTGTCTGGCTGATGAGTCACGCACACATGCTCAGGATCTAACTCAACACCATATTTGGGGTTGGGAAGGAATTTTCCACCATGTCAGATTGGCAGAGGTCTTGGGTGGGTTTCACTGGGGCACTGGTCACTTGCTGGTTCATAGAGTCAATGCATGATTCTCTGTAACTTGAAGTCTTCAAATCATGATTTGAGGACTTCTGTAACTCAGCCAGAGGTTATGGGTGAGTGAGGTTCTGTTGCCTGCAATGTGCAGGAGGTCAGTCTAGATGATCATGATGGTGCCTTCTGGCTTTAAAGTCTCTGAGTCTATAAATACTAACCCAGAGAATTGTTACTGCAGCATTTTGGGCCCTTTTAAAGTCTTTTAAGGCTGTGAAAATCCAGGTGTCCATTTTAAGTCACATTTGGAAGTTAAAATTATCAGCAGGTGAATTAAAATATCGCTATTTCTTCATCTTCAAGTAACTGTAAACAGATGTTAGCAACAGTTTTCAGTCTTTTCAGCTTTGATTTTCTGTCAAATATTTTAAATAATTTTACTTGCCATTTACCTAGATCTTTACATGTTCAGAGCCCCTTACAAATATTAACCAATTAATCCTCAACTCCTAGGGAGCAGGTAAGTACTATCCATATCTAGTGTTATTATTTAATAATTGTTTGGCTTGCTACATTTTTTTAAAGTTTGGTTATAGATGATTTGACATATAATATTAAGATCTTCACCAATAAAAATAGGTTGTCATCATAACTTGTTCATGGTAGCAGTAAATGACTACTACTAAAACTGCCATGCCGGCAATTTATTTAATTTAGCTTCTCCTTGTAAAAGACGTAGAAGATGGTATCCCATTTCCTAATATAATAGAGTGCCCAATGAAGAATCAAGAAAATGTCAGACATGTTTTCTATTAAGAATACATTCCTGCCAATCCCAGAACAGGGTGGACTGATTTACATCAATGCTATTTAAATCAAGTGGAAAGCCTCAATTTAAAAATCATCCATTTTAATCAACTTTTCCATTTGCACTTCAATTATTTTCTAAAGAAAGGTGCATTCTCACTGGCTGATTTAACCATTAAAACATGCTAATTTACAACTCAACAGAGCTTTTACACTAGATTTGGTACATCTTTTTGCTCTCTCAAAGAGTACATTAGCTATATACATTTATTTAAGCAACTATATAACTTGCAGTACTGTTGTAGCTGTGTTGGTCCCAGCATCAGAGACAAGAGGTGGGTGAAGTAATAACTTTCATTGAACCAAATTCTGTTGGTGAAACAGACAAGCTATTGAACTTACACAGAGGTCTTCTTCAGGTCTGGGCAAGGTAATCAGAGTGACATAGCTAAATAGAGTTGGAACAGATTGTTAAGCATAAGAAGTTAACACATGCTGCAAGACACCGTTCTAAATTAAGTGAGCAATTAACACTTCTGCAATCATAGAATGAAGGCGACTTAGATCATGTCTACATTAGAGAGCTTACAGTAGAACAGCTGTACGGATGCAGCTGCACTGCTTTAAGATCTCTCATGTAGCCGCTCAATGCTGATGGGAGAAAGCGCTCCCGCCCTTCTGTCAGTGGAACTTACATTGCTCAGGGTATGTTTTTTCACACCCCTGAATGACATAAGTTATACCGGCAAAAGCGGTAGGGTAGACATAGCCTTAGTGGGACCTTGTCTACACTAGAACTTACTTCAGTATAACTTACATCGCTTAGAGGTTTATAATCCACATCCTTTAAGCTATACCAACTTAAGTGCTATGTTGGCAGGAGAGCGTCTCCCTTCAACTTAGCTATCATGTCTTGTGGGAGGTAAACTAACTAAGGCGACAGGAGAGCTCTCTCCCATCAGCTTAGAGCAGTGGCCCTCCACCTTTCCAGACTACTGTACAGCTTTTAGGAGAATGATTTGTCCTGTGTACCTCCAAGTTTCACTTCACTTAAAAACTACTTGTTTACAAAATCAGACATAAAAATACAAAAGAGTCATAGCATGCTATTACTGAAAAATAGTATTTTTTTCTCATTTTTAGCATATAATTTTAAAATAAAACAATTGGAATATAAATATTGTACTTACATTTCAGTGTATAGCATATAGAGCAGTATAAACAAGTCATTCATTGCCCGTATTAAATTTTAGTTTGTACTGACTTCGCTAGTGCTTTTTCTGTAGCCTGTTGTAAAACTATGCAAATATCTAGATGAGTTGATGTACCAACTGGAAGTCCATTGCATACTTCCAGGGGTACATGTACCCCTGGTTGAGACGCACTAGCTTAGAACATCTTCATCAGAAATGCTGCAGCTGTGCCGTTGTAGAACTTCTCGTGTAGATGTAGCCTGGGTTGAGCTTACAGACTGTTGTAAACAGACATAAAACCAGTACTTCTACTGAGTCCATTATTTTGGTGTCTAGTGGAGTTATGAATTTACGCTTAGACTTGTCTTTTGAAGGTGCTGTCCAGGTTTCCTTTGAGGACAAAGACTGAGGCCAGATGTGGAGTGATGGTTTTGCAAAAAGTGTTCGTCCATCGGCAATATAGCGTTTGTCTTATTTTTCTGAGAGTTCATTCAAGAGCATAGTGATTGTCTAATTTTACTCATAGTTGCTGGGGAAGATGATGCACTGAATGAGGTACGCCACATGTTGTAATAGGCAAGTATATGACCCATGGATCTTGAAAATTGAGTGGGGGTAAATGATTGTGTAATAGTGAGATACGGCTTCAGGTTTTGCATTTGTTATGACAGGGTTTGGTACCACTAATATTTTCAGATTCTTAGTATGTGAGAAAATGGTAAATGATATATACTGTATTGACTAGATAATTCACTTTTTGCTCATGATTTGGGCAAGCTGCCGTGATGGTAACTAGAATTTAATTAAACAAACAAAACAGCATATAAAGGTTTTCTTTAATAAAAATAAATTTTAAGTGTTTTGAAACTTCTGTTTTGAAGTTTGAAACAAACTTCTCTTCTCAGAAGATGTTTCATATTTACAAGTAAATAATTTATTAAAACAGAAAGATTAACTGTAGTTAGGAAATTAAACTGATTGCTTCATCTGAGCCTGGAAAATTTCAAGTATGCCTAAGTGAAAGTGACTGGAGCTTAAGTTCCTACTTACCTAAGTCTCTTCAAAATGATGCAGTCTCCTAAGTTACTTAGATTGACATATTGTACAATATTTATAAAGCTTGACCTCTAAAGTTAGATGTTTTTTCTCCTGATTATTTTTTCATACCGAAAAGCAGCCTTTTTAATTAAAGTTTCTGTTAAGAGTCTCATGGATTCAGCATATTTATTTTTTATGTAAATGTTTAAGAGAATATAGTAAGTTTAGGTCCTAACAGATTTTGTATTAAATTCAGATTTGATTTTTAAAAAGGTTTATGTTTAAAAAGAAAATCTTATATAAATTAAAATTTTAAAAGTTCAGTTTTTCTCCACCCTGCCCAAAATCCAACAGAGCCCTCATTTACACAATGAATAAAACATGATGGCACCTCTACTTGTCTTGTAACGTATATAGCCACATAAACTAGGATATAACATGCTATGATAGCATGAAAAGAACCAATTCAACCACGACCTAAGGGCCTAACTGCCTACTACAACAGTCTCATATCTGATTCAGTTGCCTCCTTTTAAATTCCCATGTTGGGTGAATTTTGTCATTTCTGCATATCTACTGGGCATTGATTTTAGTTTTGCTTGTTCAAGTTTGGCAATGTTTTTATAAAAAGAGGATGCTAAATTCGTTACTTAAATTACACGTCAATAAAGCCAGTCATTTATCCACTATCCACAAGGCACGAGTCTTCCTATAATGCTGTAAATTACAAAATATTTCAATTAAATGTACAATACGATAAAACAAGGTGCGGTAAAAGCCTTAATTCCTTTCCCACATGAATATCAATCAGTCTAGGAATGGATATAACTAAATTATTTTATATGCTTATTAAATTATCTGGAAACTATTTTTCTGGAAATATTTAAAAAACATTAATGTACTAAGTGTCATTTTCAAAGGGTTTTTTTTTATTGATTTTTCACATTTTTACAATTTAAAAGCACAACATAGCCAGAACAACAGGAATATTGAAATGGAAAAGATCTAGCCATCTGCATGTTAAATGCCCTGTGCCATACATCACAGTCAATAAAACTGAATCAGTCTCAGATTATTAATCACTTTTGTAGAAAGCGGAGAAAGCTGACAATTCTTTCATACCACATTACATTTTACAGAAAATGGCAGATTTTGCTGTTTTATAAAGCCATCAATTGCATAGGGTTTTTTTGGGGTTTTTTTCTTAAAAGGAAAAAACTTGTGTTATTCTCAAAGTTCTGTACTATGAAAATCCTTATATAAGGATATCCCTAATGGATTTTTTTTGAATAGCCAAAACATACATCTTATTTTAGCATGACATAATACATTAAACCATCAGAAAAACAGTTATGTGCACACGTATGTCTGTTTGGAAGACTCTCTCACACTGGCCTTATGTTTCAAGTTTGCAAATGTGGTCTCAAAGTAGTAAAACACATAAAAATAGTATTGTATTGGGGGGGGGGGGGGGGGGGACGGTAGACTTTTTGGGGATTTTTTTTTTTATTATAAATTAAGATGCATTAAATGAGTCATCAGTATAGATTATTTCTTGGGCTAAAATCAGGAGGCAGCCTATTCTCTGCTTTTCAGCCGGACAGCAAATCAATGTGGTGGCATACTTTAATCCCACACTTACTTTTGAACCAAAACTGCTCAAGCTTCCTTCTCTCAAGAGTGTTAATTACACTAGGAGAAGCAGAAATATGCCTTCAGCCTTTCACCTAGAACTTACTTCCATCAGGGAGGAGGCATTATTCACACACAGGAAGATACAAATACTTTCCTAGTGGTTACCAAGGAAAACAGGATCACAGGTGTGCAAGGCTAGCTGTCCTTTGTTTTTAATGAAGGAAAACATTTAGTCTACAAAACCTACCAGTGTTGTTCTATCCAAATACTGTTAATCACCAATTAAATAACTCTAAGGTTCTATACTAACCCATGTCTTCCCCCAAGTCCAGGGCAATGCATAATAAAAGCAATAATTGAGATAATTATAAAACACCTAGATTAACACAATATCTCAGGGACATATCAGCTTTTATAAAGCAGACCTGGCCAATGTCACACATTTCGCAAGTCTGTCGTCACACTCCTGCATGGTAAAATGCTATGCATTGTAGGGGACAGACACAGAACCACAGAAATGTCAGGCTGGAAGGGACTTCAAGAAATCATCAAATCCAGCCACATGAGGTGAGGCAGGACCAAGTAAACCTAGAACATCCCTAACAGTTGTTTGCGAAATATATTTTGAGGTGAAATTTGATGTTGTTAGTATTTTACCGTACTTTTAGTGTTTATAAAATTTTGGTTACTGGGAGCTGTTCCTTCTAGGTGGAGTACATGAGAGGATTTGGCAGAGTGGTATGTGGGATATGATGCTTGGGGATGCAGGGAGTTGAAGACCTGACTGGCAAGCTCCACAAAGTCAAAACCTAACTTATTTAATAAACATATCTTTGCCAAATGCAAGTTTCAATACTGAAGGTATAATATTACCAGTTACAAAGGGACTGGATGCCTCAGGACTTTGCTATTGTGCTTTCGCTTGTAGGTCACCAGTATGAATCCAGTCTAATTCAGTAGGAACTAAAAGTTGTTCTCCCTCAATGGGTGTTTGGTAGGTCTCAATTCCAACTCCATATCATCAATGCAGAATCAGCAGAGGTGTCAAGAACTTGAAGGACAGGAGACTGAACTACCCAGTACCCCTCGAACAAGTCCTATTTCCCCTTCCTCCCCACCAGATAAGAGTTGGAGCAATCTTCCTATGGCAACATTTGAGGGAAGCTAGCCCTGATGCTGCTCTGTAGATAAATATAAGGATTCATTTAGCAGGGCTGCACCAGCACTAAAATTACACAACTTGTGAAAAGATCAAGTGTGTGGTTACAG
Source organism: Emydura macquarii macquarii (assembly GCF_026122565.2). Classification (NCBI taxonomy): domain Eukaryota; kingdom Metazoa; phylum Chordata; order Testudines; family Chelidae; genus Emydura; species Emydura macquarii. The sequence continues at coordinate 1,514,616 of NW_027130506.1, forward strand.
GCAAATTAGTTGCAGATATGCAAATACTGTCACTAAGTAATCTGCATAAAACAGTACAGGTAGGCGCACAAAACTTGGCAGCTATGCGAGAGGAGAATGCCTATCTGAATTCCTCAGCCTTCAAATATGCCAATAAAATAATAGCTAGAAGAAAAATAGGTGTCAGTTTGAGTTTGCAAAAAGTCTTTGACAAAGCCCCTGAAAAAAGAGGGTATTATGGAAATTAAGTAGTGACAAGATGATAAGTAAAGTATGCTCAGACTAGAACCTGGCTAAAACAAACAAACAAAAAAAGAAGGTAGAAATAAGTGGTCAAATTTCAGAATTGCAAAACGTTTGTAAGTAGGATGCCCCAAGGTTCTATAACAGAACTGGTGTCCAATAAATATATATTACAATAGTTGCCACAAGTTGTAGATACTTTCCAAACATATAAGAAGAGTATCTATTCAAGGGGTTCCTTTGAAAAGCACTGAGATCAGATGAAGCGTTATGAGAGCTAAATATATAAAGAAGATAGCATAAAGGATTTGAATAGTGATGTGGCAAAATATGCTGGCAACACAAAATATAGGTAAGAATTTGAGATGACTAATGAAATTCAGAGGGACCTAACAAAGAGAGGTGAGTGGGAAGCATAAAAGAAAATAAATTAATTGTTGACAAAATGAAAATTACAAGAGTAATTTGGATTACCTTCACACATTACTAGACCACTCAGGAGAGACTTGGCCTCACTGGAAAGGTCAACAGAAACATCTGCTCTATGTACTGTGGCAGTCATAAAAAGCAAATATGGTAGGATGTATAGAAAAGTGATAGAATAAACTGAGGTTATTATGCCTACATAAGGTAGGAGGGTGGGGGAGAGGAGGGATATATCAGTGGGACTTTCTCACAATATGATCAAATTCCAGTCCCTATAAAGATACGGCAAAGAAACAGTCCAGTGCTAGAAGACAGACACATGGAAAAGGTTCCATTTGAAAAAGCAGTTTAAAAGATGGAATTTATTTAGTTTAGAATGAAAACAAATCAGAAGGGGAACGACAAATGTAAATAAAAGTGTGAAAGAAGATAAATCGGGCACTTCTATTTACCTTCTCTCAATACAAGAGAAAATTAAATTACAATAAATTAACTGACAAAAAGATTTTTTTTTAAAATATTGTTAATCTGTGGAACGCATAGCACAAGACATTATTGAGAACAAATAATTTCCATAATCTATTTACATGGATAAGAAGACTATTCACTGTTGCAATTTAAAAAAAATCATGAAATATATATCCTCATGCTTCAGAGCATAAGCCAACTATTAGCTAACAAGGTTAGGAAGAAACTTTCCCTACAGACATCTTATTGCTTAATTGTCTGCTTCTTGCTTCTTCCTCTGAAGCATCTGGTACTAGCAACTGTCAGAGATAAGGGTCCTCGACTATGTGGTCTATTCACCTAATCTGGCATGGCAATTATAAACCTATGTTTCTACATCTGTATTGTTGGTTCATAGAGGCAGGGACCCCCTTCTCCCACTGTGTTTTGTACAACACTGATCAGATTATCAGTGCTTAATAAAAATAAAATGTATATTTCTTAATTATGACTGTTTTCTTAAAGGGTCTGTTTAGTAATACCCCTGAACAAAGACACACATCAACAAAATGATCAGAAAGAAGAATGAGGACAACTAAGAAAAGCAGGAGCTACCAAAAGATCCTCTTCTCTCTTCTTTCCCACTTTCTCTGAGGTCTGTTTGGGAATGAATACTCTAGGCATCCTCCCACCAAATGTAAACATTTAATGCAAATGTACTTTAAATCACTCTTTGTCAGCTATCCTCAATACAAGGATAATGTCTGCACAAAAGGGTCCATTGCTGGATTTTCAGGTGGCTAAAGAGCCCAATTCGTGCTCTGCAGATTTTCCCACAGAGGTGACAGATGTAATCTTGGAGGAGACATAGTTGTTGGCTAAAGTGCTGTGTCCTTTCTTTCCTCCTCTGTTGCTTCTCTGGGTATGTCTACATTGCCGAGTGAAGTTGACTTACTTAAAGTAGACTTTCACCTGTCGATTTTTGGAAGTTGCAGCAGTGTGTAACACCATGCTGTCTGCGCAGGTCTTGTGTGTCCACACTCACCACGCTTATTTTGACTTTCAAAGCAGTGCACTGTGGGTTGCTATCCCACAGTGCAACTAGCCGCAGTGGCTGTTGGGACGAGTGTTATCATCCCATGATGCAAAGCTCTTTCCCCCTTTCTCCTTCCCCCAAACAAACAGGAAAACTATTTTCATGCCATTTTTTTACTCCGCGCGCGCACCACTGCTGTGGAGACATGGAGCCAGCTAAACTCTGCACTATTATTGTGTGCATCACAAATACATTGCGGCTTATTATTGAGTATTTTTGAAGTAGAGCAAGAAGCTGAAGCGCAGGTAACAGCAATGCCACTGAGGCTGCCCTGCTACAAGCCATCGAGCACTACAATTCCCAATTGCTGCAGACTGTAACGCATCATCTGCAGTCTGTGGAGCGCCGGTTCTGGTCCCAGGAAAAAAGCACAGACTGGTGGGACCGTATCGTTATGCAGCTGTGGGATGTGGCTGCAAAACTTTCGTATGCGAAAGGCAACTGTGCTCGGAGCTGGCCCCATCCCTGAAGAGCGTGAACACTCGCTTGAGACAAGCTATGACAGTGGAGAAGAGAATCACCATCGCTCTGTGGAAGCTAGCAACCCCTGACTGTTACCGCTCGGTTGGGAATCAATTCGGAGTCGGTAAATCTACAGTGGGCACCGCCATGATTCATGTGTGGAGTGCCATAAATAGACTTCTGCTACGAAGGATAGTGACTTTGGGAAATGTGCAGGACATAGTGGCCGGGTTTGCCATGATGGGGTTCCCAAACTGCGGGGGGGCCACTGATGAGATGCACATCCCTATCTTAGCGCCTGCCCACCTAGCAACTGAGTACATAAACTGCAAGGGGTACATTTCCATGGTCCTCCAGGGACTTGTGGCTCACCGGGGTCATTTCACCAACATCTATGTGGGGTGGTCTGGGAAGGTGCATTACACTCGTATTTCGGGACTGTTCTCTAATGTGCAGGCAAGCACTTTTTCCCACGACCAGAAAATTCACATCAGGGGTGTGGAAATGCCCATAGTGATCCTGGGGGATCCTGCTTACCCCTTGCTCCCTTGGCTAATTAAGCTGTACACTGGGGCACCTTGACAGCAACAAGGAGTGTTTTAATAACAGGCTAAGCACTTGCAGAATGGTTGTAGAATGTGCCTTTGGGCATTTAAAGGGTAGATGGAGAAGACGCCTCACTAGGCTGGACATGAGTGAAAAGAACCTCCCTTCGGTGATATCTGCGTGCTGTGTTCTTCTTAATGTGTGTGAAGCGAAGGGTGAGAGGTTCCCCCAGGGTTGGGCTGTGGAGGCAGAAAGACTGGCCGCAGTTATGAGGAGCCCGATGCCAGCAGTACGCTGAGAACTAACTGCGGAGCGCTTTGCATTAGGGAAGCTTTGAAAACCAGGTTCTGCAATGAGATGCAGGACTGATTTATGTTCCTGTATGTTGTTTGTCTTTGCTAAACATCCCCCCTAAATCGATATCTGTACCCTCCAAATCCCTCCAGGACAACATATGATTTAATAAAGAAACGTGTTGAAATGATGCAAACTTTTATTTATGAACATTCAAATCATGGGTGAAGGGGGAAGTGTTCATTCACAGTCTCAAGGGGTAGTGTGGTTGCTTGCTGGCCAGCTGTCAGCGGGGCAGCCACAGCTTTCTGCTCACCTCCACTGGGGCGGAGGCGAGCACGTACTGCAGCCTGGCCATTCTCCTCCGAGACCTCTTGGAGATGAGGGAGGGAGGGGAGGGGCGGGGCAGGGCAGTGCAGCCCTAGGTGGAGGAGCATTATGGAGGGGCTGCAGCGGGACTCTGTCCTGCCTCCGCTCCTCTTAAAGCTCCACAAGCCGCCAGAGCATGTTCCGTGCGTAACCCCCCAGTAAAGTCTGATAAACGCCTGAAATCCCCCTTCTCCCCCTCCCCCAATGTAAAAAGACGAAACTGCTAAGAAAAAAAACTCACCAGATGTGCCTTCCCCGGGATCATTATTGCTGTCCTGTGTGCTGCTGGACTGTTCTGGGGTCAGGAATAGGTCCTGACATTCAGGGAGAACGGACACCCCGCTCTCCTGCACCCTGCTCTCCTCAGCCTCCGCCTCGTCCATGGAGTCCTCATCATTGTCCATGGACTGTGACATAGCGGAGTTATCGATGTTGTGGGGATTGCCACCGAGAATTGCATGCACCTCAATGTAGAAGCAGCATGTTTTGGGCGAGGAGCCAGAATGGCTGTTAGCTTCCCTGGCTTTCCGACATAACTGAGGCAGCTCCTTGATCTTCACACGGCACTGCTGAGCATCCCTCTGGTGTCCCTTCTCAAGCATGCCCTGGGATATCTTCCCATAAATGTCCAGATTCCTTTTGCTGGCTCTGAGCTGAGCCAGAATTGACTCCTCACCCCACTGACCAATGAGATCTAAGACCTCTGGTCGACTCCATGCTGGCGCGCGTTTGGGCTTTGCATTAGCCATGAGGAGTACGGCGACAAAGCTCTCTCCACGCTGGCAGCAAAGGAAATGAAAATTCACATGTTCCCGGGGCTTATAGGGAGGGGACATTTTCAGGTAGCATGACCACAGTACAGCACAGCGCAAATGTCCAGAGTGATCACAACAGGGCATTGTGGGATACCTCCCCGAGGCCAATAAAGTCGATTTAAGTGAAGTTGTGTCTACACTGACACTAAATCGAACCAATAAATTTGAATTAGGTGCTATGCCACTTGCAGAGGTGGTCTTATTAAGTTGACTTTTGCCGCGATTTAAGTCGACTTAACTGTAGTGCCAGTGTAGACGCAGGTGTTGGGAAATTGACAAAAGTGACTTTACGTCGACCTCCGTCGCCAGTGTAGACCAGGCCTCTGTCTTATGAGTATGTCTGTTCTCCTCAAAATGGGCTATAGGTTGGTGTATGATATAGTGTCACTGTGTTCTGTTACATGCCAAATCCTCCCAGTTTGTTGGATTGATACCACCCTTTTAAAGGTGTACTTTCAGTATGTCTTTGAAGTGCTTACACTGCCCTCCGCAGGCTCTTCTTCCCTGACTTAACTGAGAGAAGAGGACTTGCTTCGGGAGGTGAGTGTCAGGCATATGTACACAGTGGCCAGCCCAACAGAGTTGATGTTTCACGACCTGCACTACTACACTGCTGATGTTTGCTGCAGAGAGAATGCTGATGTTATTGAGTAGGTCTTCCCAACTGATCCTAAGGATCTTCCTAAGGCAGCACTGCTGATACCACTCCAACCACTTGAGATGTCGTCTATAGGTCACCCAGGTCTCACATCCCTAGAGAAGGATGGGGATGACAACTGCCTTGTAAACCAAGATCCTAGTGCCTGTTTTGTCACTGAACACTCATTTAAGTAGTCTTCCAAAGGATGTGCTGGCACAGCGGATTCTGTGTTTGATTTCTGTGTCAATTGTGGGTGTTTGGGAGAGGTGGCTGCCAAGGTATGGGAAATGGTCCACATTTTCCAGAGGTTCTCTGCTGATGGTAATTTGTGGAGTATGAAGAGTATTTTGTGTAGGTGAGGTCTGGTAGAGCACCTTGATTTTTCTGATGTTGGGACACTCAGGCTATGATAGGCGTCTGTAAAAAGATTTAGGGTGCTTTGTACGTCAGCCTGTGTGTGTGCGCGAGGATGACGCGATCATCTGCATATTGAAGGTCAGTAATGCCAATTCTCATGATCTTAGATTTTGTTTGGAGACGTTGAAGATTAAAGAGTTGGCCGTCTACACAATACTCAATCCTGATTCCGTCAGGAATGCAGTTGCGGATGACAATCAGGATCATGGCAAGGTAAATGGAAAATAGTGTTGGAGCAATGACACAGCCCTGCTTGACAAAGCTTTTGATACTGTCTCACACGGTATTCTTATCAGCAAGTTAAAGAAGTATGGGTTGGATGAATGGACTATAAAATGGATAGAGAACTGGCTAGAGCATAGGGCTCAACGAATAGTGATCAATGGCTCCATGTCTAGCTGGCAACCGGTCACAAGCGGAGTGCCCCAGGGGTCGGTCCTGTGGCCGGTTTTGTTCAACATCTTTATTAATGATCTGGAGGATGGGGTAGATTGCACCCTCAGCAAGTTTGCGGACGACACTAAGCTGGGGGGAGTGGTAGATACCCTGGAGGGTAGGGATAGGATACAGAGTGACCTAAACAAACTGGAGGATTGGGCCAAAAGAAATCTAATGAGGTTCAACAAAGAAAAGTGCAGAGTCCTCCACTTAGGAAGGAAGAATCCCATGCACAGCTATAGACTGGGGACCGACAAGCTGGGCAGCAGCTCTGCAGAAAAGGACCTGGGGGTAACGGTGGATAAAAAGCTGGATATGAGTCAGCAGTGTGCCCTGGTTGTCAAGAAGGCTAAGGGCATATTGGGCTGCATTAGGAGGGGCATTGCCAGCAGGTCACGGGAAGTGATTATTCCCCTCTATTCGGCATTGGTGAGGCCGCATTTAGAATATTGTGTCCAGTTTTGGGCCCCCCACTACAAAAAGGATGTGGACAAGTTAGAGAGAGTGCAGCGGAGGGCAACCAAAATGATTAGGGGGTGGAGCACAGGACTTATGAGGAGAGGCTGAGGGAACTGGGCTTGTTTAGTCTGCAAAAGAGAAGAGTGAGGGGGGATTTGATAGCGGCCTTTAACTACCTGAAAGGGGGTTCCAGGGAGGATGGGGCTAGGCTGTTCTCGGTGGTGGCAGATGACAGAACAAGGAGCAACGGTCTCAAGTTGCAGGGGGAGGTCTAGGTTGGACATTAGGAAAAAGTTTTTTACTAGGAGGGTGGTGAAGCACTGGAATGGGTTACCTAGGGAGGTGGTGGAATCTCCATCCTTAGAGGTTTTTAAGGTGCGGCTTGACAAAGCCCTGGTTGGGATGATATAGCTGAGGTTAGTCCTGCTTTGAGCAGGGGGTTGGACTAGATGACCTCCTGAGGTCCCTTCCAACTCTAATATTCTATGATTCTATGACACCAGTGTGAATAACCAATGGTCCAGTCTGAGCCGCTGCACAGAATGGTGGCAGTCTTCCCATCATAGAGTAGTCTATTGATGGAAATTAATTTCTGTGGGCAGCCAAGCCTACAAAGCACCTTCCATGCAGCATCATGATTGATAGAGTCAAAGATCTTGGTTAGATTGATGAATGCCATGAACAGTTCCTGTTATTGCTCTCCTGAATCGGGTCGTCTAATAAAGATCATGTCGGTTGTACCTAGAGATGGTCTGAAGCCACACTGTGATTCAGGGAGTCATTCCTTGGTAAAGGGGAGGAGGCAGTTTAGTAGGGTCTAGGCAAGGATCCTTCCTGCGATGGAGAGGAGGGCAATACCTCTGTAGTTCTCGCACAAAGATTTGTCCCCTTTCTTGAATATTGTAACGACATTGGTGTTCTTAAAGTCAGGTGGAATTTCTTCGCAGGTCCAGAGTTCGTGAAGGAGTTGGTGCTGAAGTGTTGTTCCCCCACCTTTAAAAAACCTCAGCTGGGATGCTCTCTGGACCAGGTGCATTGCAATATTTTGCTTGGGTGATGGCACTTCGGACTTCCTCAGAAGATGGGGGATTAGAAAGGTGTTCCTCTGCTGAACATTGTGAATAAACTCGATGGTGTCTTCGGAGACCATGGTTTCACAATTTAGTAGGCTCTCAAAATGCTCCTTCCAATGCTGTTTAATGGTTGCATTGTCCTTAAAGAGGATGGAGCCATCCTGGGAACCTAAGGGGGTTGGGCCTTTGGAATTTGGTCCATATATAGCTTTTGTTGCTTGAAAGAAGCGTCTCATGTCATCCTGGTCTATGAAACCCTGGATTTAAGAGGCCTTCTCTTACCACCACTTGTTTTTGATGTTGCATAATCTCCCTTGGACTTCGGCTTTGAGCAGGTGATAGACCTCATATTTTCTATGGTTAGAGGAGTCATTTTGACAGCTACAGAAAGCATTTATTTTCTGTTGAATTAATGCTAGGATTTCCTCATTGTTTTCACCTAACCAGTCTTGGTGCTGGTGAGTAGAGTATCCTATGGTTTCAGCTCATGCACCATGAATGATATTTTTAAATTGATCCTAATGCCTGATAACATCATTGACATTCAAGAGCAAGTTAGAGTTTCTCAGACAGGTATTGCCGGAAAGTCTTGCAGCGGACTTGGTCTTGAAGTGCTCTAATGATGTGTCATTTTCGCTTAGTCTTTGGGTGTTTGTGGTGTGGTGAACTGAGCTGAGGTACATAACTGATCTTACTAACCTGTACCTCTCATGGCTCATGTTTTACAGATGTCAGTTTGATCTCGGGATCTGACTATTACATAGTCAAGCAGGTGCCAGTGTTTGGACCGAGGATGTTTCCAGGTGGTCTTAAATTTGTTGCGCTGCATGAAAATGGTATTTGTGATGAGCAGATCATGCTCCACACATTTGCTGAGGAGTAGAACACCATTAGGGTTTATATTTTCCACCCTTCTTTGCCTATTATGTCACTCCAGAGTTGGAAGTCCTGTCCAACTCCGGCACTGAAATCTCCCAGGAGAATGAATTCTGTCTTCCTTAGGTGTAGCTGGGAGGACTGCATTGAGAGTGCTGTAGAACTGCTCCTTGTTATCTTCCTCATCATTGAGTGTTGGGGCATATGCACCGATGACAGTGACATATTGGTTGCTGTTGAGCTAGCCAATTAAAATCACTAATGCTTGCTTAAATTGCTTTAGCCTCATTCACATAAACTAAACTGACTCAATCAAGAGTTAATATGGTGTAAGTGCAGACTGATTTGAAGTCATTTTAAACCACTGCATCTTTTCTAATATAGATAAATCCTTAATCTTTATAGGACACCCATCTGTCAGATTTCTACCTCCAATTATGAGGTAGAGGTGTACCAGCACATGAAACAAAAATGAAATTTACCACCTTTGCCTTTTGGCTCTTGAGTAAATTAAATCCCTCTAACTTGCCCAAAGACAGCAGTACAAATCAAAGGATACTGGCTTCAGAATAGGCAAATGCTGAACTAAATTACAAAACAAATGTTAAGGGCTGATCAAATCTTGGAAGCAACAATAGAACTAACGGGTCAGACAACCATTGTGAGAGAAAGTTGCTACACTTAAAGTGTCCTAGAACCTAGTGATTATAGTAGGTTCAGGTTCCAGTTTCATATCTTAAAAATCTTGTCATTCTGGAATTCTGGTTGGAACCTTGCGCCAAGGGCCATGACACAATTACACAACTGAACTTCAGAAACTGCCACCTATATCTACACCAGGAAATAGTGGGTGGGAACATAAACTGCAATAGAAGCAATCTGCTTCTATATGTGGAAACTAGCCCTCTTTCTCAGATTCCTCAAATCAGCTACCATTTGTAAATGATATGATATGATGGATAAGAACGTTAGCAATGAACTGGAGATTCAAAGCCAAAGCCAACTGGGTAGCTGTCAACAGCAGGTCACAACTGGAGAGTCTACTCTGATGAGAAACAAGGGATGTCAAAGGCCACTAAGTTACCATTTCTGATTGACAAGCAGGCATAGCATTCCTAACATCAAATATAACCCATCCTTATAATTTGCACTGGTGTTACCTGAGTCTGACTATGCATATTGAAATTAGTCTAATGAAGAAACACTGTTTTTCTTCACTATCTTCCAGGCCAGATTCTCTGTAGTCTCTTATGTTGTTTCCAACAAATGACTGGCTACAATAATACCCACTGGCAAGGACATCACTACTGCTAGAGGCTTCCTTGCACTCTAGTGTTGCCAAGCAACACATGTGCAAAATTTAACTAATGGAACAAGAATAGTAATTTCACATTTTTAAGTAATTCATATGACAACTTTTAAAAAAAGGTAAATTCACTCATACAGAATGGCAGATAGTTGGTCATGGATAATAATTACTGCTATGATGTTTTAAAATACCAATACCTGCTTAAGCATTTTTTAAGGGTAGCATTGTTTAATCTTTATAGACTGCAGACATGTACAAGAAGGGAAACCCAGTGTAAAACAAGCTTATTTACCAGTAACTGTTCTTCTTCGAGATGTGTTGCTCATATCCATTCCAATTTAGGTGTGTGCGCGCTCCGTGCACAGATTCCCGGAACTTTTTTCCCCTAGCACACCCGCAGGGCCGGGCAGCGCCCCCTGGAGTGCTGCGCTCATGTCGCGGTATATAGGGCACTCCGGCCCCACGGGTCCCCAGTCCCTTCTTTCTGCCGACTCCGACAGTGGGGATGGGGAGTGGGTTTGGAATGGATATGAGCAACACATCTCAAAGAACAACAGTTACTGGTAAGTAACCTTGTTTTCTCTCTTCGAGTGATGGCTCATATGCATTCCAATTTAGGTGATTGAGTAGCCATACCCTTGGAGGCGGGTAGGAGTCACTGACGAGCGGCTCTACTCAGTACGGCTCGGCCAACCGCTGCGTCGTCTCTCGCCTGTTGAACAATGGCGTAGTGGGTCGTGAAAGTGTGAACTGACAACCAGGTGGCTGCCCTGCAGATATCCTGCAGTGGCACGTTCTCTAGGAAGGCCGCCGATGAGGCCTGAGCCCTAGTCGAATGTGCCGTTACCGTTCCTGGAAGTGGCACCTTTGCTTGCTCGTAACATGCCTTAATACATGATGTGATCCAAGAAGATATTCGCTAGGTGGAGACGGGAGAGCCCTTCATCCTGTCTGCCACTGCTACGAACAGCTGTGTCAATTTACGGAAGGGTCTGGTTCTCTCCATGTAGTGTGCCAGGGCCCGCTTGACATCCAGTGAATGCCATCTCCGTTCCTCCTCCGAACCATGCGGTTTTGGGAAAAACACAGGGAGGAAAATATCTTGGTTACAGTGGAATTGGGACACTACCTTGGGAAGGAAGGCCGGGTGGGGCCTCATCCTGACCTTGTCCTTGTAAAAAACAGTATAGGGGGGCTCCGAAGTTAGCGCCCTTAACTCAGAGACCCTCCTGGCCGAAGTAATGGCCACCAGGAATGCTACATTCCAAGAGAGGAGGAGCAGGGAGCATGTAGCCATGGGCTCAAAGGGGGGGTCCTGTCAACACAGTGAGGACCAGGTTTAAATCCCAGGGGGGGATAGGGTCTCGAACCTGTGGGAACACCCTCTCCACCCCTTTCAGGAATCTGACCGACATGGGGTGGGAAAACAGCGACCGCCCTTCCATCCACTGGTGAAAAGCCGAGAGCCGCCAGGTGTACCTTCAGGGAGGCCAAAGCCAGGCCTTGGAGTTTAAGATGTAGAAGATATTCCAGGATCACCTGTATAGGAGAGCAGGTTGGTGTGATACCCCTGGCTTCCACCCAACCAGTAAAGCGCCTCCACTTAGCCCGGTATGTAACATGCGTGGAGGGTTTTCTGCTACCAAGTAGAATCTGTTGGACCTGTAGGGAACAGGCCCTTTCACCCTATCAGCCAGAGAGTCTCCAAGCTGTCAGATGGAGGGAGTCCAGGTCCGGGTGCAACAGGCGCCCCTGGTCCTGGGAGAGCAAGTCGTACTGGTTGGGAAGTGGGATCGGCGTGGCAATAGACAGGTCGAGCAGTGTACTGTACCAGAACTGCCTCGGCCACGCTGGGGCGATCAGGATGACATTCGCCCTGTCCCTCTTGATCTTGAGAAGGACTTGAGGGAGGAGTGGGATGGGGGGAAAAGCATACATCAGGGACCCCGACCATTCTATTAAGAACGCGTCGGACAGGGAGCCCAGCTCGCGACCTCGGAGCGAGCAGTATTTCGGGCACTTCCTGTTGCAAGAGGACGCAAAGAGGTCTAGAAAGGGAATGCCCCACACTCGGAAGATTGAAGTCGCTACCTCGTGGTGTAGCAACCACTCGGGCCGGGGAGAGAACGACTTGCTGAGGCAGTCTGCCTCGTCGTTCCTGATCCCCGGGAGGTGAGAGGCAAATAAATGAAAATCGTGTCTCTCTGCGAATTCCCACAGACGCGTAGCCTCCTGGCACAGGGCCGAGGAGCGCACCCCCCCCCACACCTGTTAATGTAGAACATGGCCGCTGTATTGTCCGTAAGGACCCAAACCCCCTTGCCCCTCAGGAATCTGAGGAAGGTCTTGCAGGCCAACCGGACCGCTCTGAACTCTCGAACGTTGATATGTAGAGCTCTCTCCGTCGGTGACCATAACCCTTGGGTGCTCAGGTCTCTGATGATGTGGGCTCCCCATCCCACATCCGAGGCATCCGTGATAAGGGTCACGGACGGAGCCAGGTCTCTGAACGGGACTCCCTTGAGCACCTCTCTCGGGTCCCTCCACCAATTGAGGGAGGACAGCACCTGTGGGGGAACCGTGACCACCTTAGTCAGTAAGTGTCTGGAGGGTGCGTAGACCGAAGCTAACCATGTCTGTAAGGGCCTTAGCTTGACACGGGCCAACCTTACTACATAAGTGGAGGCCGCCATGTGTCCCAACAGCTGCAGACAGTGTCTGGCTGTTGTCAGGGGGGACCTCTGCAGGTCTGCGATGATGGATGCTATTGCCTCGAAATGCGGCAGTGGAAGAAGGCTCTGGCCTGTATGGCATCCAGGGTGGCCCCTATAAAGTCTATTTGCTGCACTGGGGTGAGTGTGGACTTCTGCTCATTGATGAGCAGCCCCAGTCTGGTGCATGTGGCGCAAGTCAGCTCCAGGCTGCTCTGCACATGATCCCGGGATCTACCTTTGATGAGCCAGTCATCCAGATAGGGGAAGATTTGTACCCCTTTGCGGCGCAGGTGGGCTGCCACTACCGCCATACACTTAGTGAAAACTCTCGGGGCTGAGGACAGGCCAAATGGGAGTGCCGCAAATTGGTAGTGGCCTCCCTGCGATCTAAATCTCAAGAATCTCCTATGTCTTGGTAAAACGGAGATGTGGAAATATGCATCCTTAAGATCGAGGGCAGCGTACCAGTCCCCTGGGTCTAGGGCAGGAATTATGGAAGCAAGGGAAACCATACGGAACCTAGTACGTCTGATATGTCTATTCAGACAACGGAGGTCCAGGATTGGCCTCAGCCCCCCTTTGGCCTTGGGGATCAGGAAGTGTCTAGAGTAAAATCCCCTTCCCCTTTCCGCTTGAGGAACCTCCTCAATCGCCCCAAGCCTCCGGAGTGAGTGGACCTCCTGTAGGAGGAGCTGCTCATGCGCGGGGTCCCCTATATGGGACGGGGTGGGAGATGTCTCCAGGGGAAAAAGTTGTAAGCTGTAGGGCGTAGCCTTTGAGGACGACTCCCAGGACCCAACGGTCCGTAGTGATTGCTTCCCAAGCATGATAGTATGGCCAAAGCCTGTTTGCAAAGGGTTGGTTAGGGCCCAGGGGGAAGGAAAAAGCACCACCCTCATAATCGCTGTCAAAAGCGTTTATTACCATTTGCGCCGCCAGCTTTTCCACCATGCTGCGCCCACGCTGAGGATCCCTCCCGTTCACGGCGGTTAGGCCCTCGAAAGCGGTCCTGCCCCCTCCTTTGCTGAGCGGGTCTAGGGGCTGGTCTTGGCGGGGGAGGTGGCTGCCATTGTGGTTGGGGGCGAGACTGGCGTCTTGCCGCTTGCAGGGTGTACAGCCCTAAAGGACCTCAGGGTGGACCTTGAATCTTTAAGGGCATGCAGCTTCTCATCCGTCCTCTCTGAAAAGAGGCCGGACCCCTCAAAGGGGAGGTCCTGAATAGCCTGCTAGACCTCTACTGACAACCCAGACACCTGTAGCCAAGAGCAGCAGCGCATGACGATGGCGAAAGCCATCGCCCTGCTGGCGGTATCAGCCGCATCACTGGCCGACTGCAAAGCTGCCTGGGCCACGGCCCCTCCCTCCTGCACCACCGTGGCCAGGTCCGCCGCCTGATCAGGGGGAAGAGCAGCGATCAAACGCTGCAGCGAGGCCCACAAATTTTGGTTATATTTGCCCAGTAGGCCCTGATGGTTAGACACCCTTAATTGTAATGCAGCCGTAGAGTATACTTTCCGGCCAAACAAATCTAACTTTCTCCCCTCCTTATCCTTAGGGGTACTCCCCTGACCACCTTGGCGATCTCGCTGATTCGCCGTATCCACAACCAGGGTTTCTGGAGCAGGGTGACTATACAGGAACTCAAAGTTTTCCTTAGGCACATAATATTTTCTCTGTTCCCTTAGATGTCGGGGGAACAGAGGAAGGAGTTTCCCAAAGGGCCTTGGCAATACTCATGACCCTATCATGGACAGGGAGTGCCACCGGCGAAGGGCCTGAGGATCCTGAAGGGCCAAACAGGGGATCGTCCTCCTCGGACATCTCCTTAAGCGGTAGCCCTAAATTGTTAGCTACACGCTTAAGTTCTTGGTGCGCCCTAAAATCGAAAAGGGGCGTCTTATGGTCCCTGGAGGTCCCTTCATCAGGGGATGAAGAGGAGGACAGGGGGAGGGGCCCTGTGGAGTGACCTTCCTCCAGATCTGATTTCCTATCAGAGGGAATGTGTGGGGGCAGCTGTATAGGAGGAGGTGGAGGCTGCACCACCCCAGAGTGGAGCGAATCAGCTCCCTGTCCTGGTTGAGCTGCCCAAGGTCCCCAGTACGGCCAATGCCATGACCCCTGCTGCCATCCTGGCACAGGTAACTGCAGAGTGTCCCTTGGCGACCTCGGTGGCCTGAACCTGTAGACCGTCTCTTATGACTTCTCTGCGGGGAGCGGCTCTGGGAAGAGGAGGATGAGTGGCACCGACGCCTGAGATGCCTCCTGGAGGAGGACCGACTAGAAGAACTAGTGGACCTCATACGTCTGCGGCCCGACCGCTTGTATCGACGTTTCCCACCACGCGAGCGGGAGCGGCGGCTTCTATGGCTACGTGTTGAGGACGCCGACCGGGGACGTTGCACTTTCCCCAGCGCGAAGCTCAGTGCCGAAGCAGTCAGAGCAAGCGGTGCGTGCATCGGTGCCACAGTCAACGGTGCCGATAGACTCGGTGCCAAGTACAATGGTGCCGACAAGATCGGTGCCATCAGTGTCGATGCCAGTGCCGGCAGGATTGGTGCCGGAAACCCTGGAGCCGCCGACATCTGGGTTGCCGGTGGTCAGGACACCAGAGGAGCCAGAGGCATGGGTGGCGTTGACGACATCAGGGAAGCCTGCGGTGCCTTTGTGGGATCCGGCAGAGTTGACAGCCCCGGTGCCGGCGCCCCTGCGATAGTCACAATGGTCGGTGCCGTTGTAGTCGGTGCCGCCGCTGGGGGGGCGGGGTCTCCCGAACATTGCTATGGCGTCACAATGTTCTGTGCACAGGAAAGCTCGAGCCCGACCCTCGGGTGGTGCTAGAATCAGCGCTAACACTCCTGCGCCGGCTCTTCGGGCCTCTCAACTGCCTTCAGTGCTGCGGTGCCGAGGCGCTCAACGACCAAGAGTCGGAGCTCGGAGGGGATGCGCTCTCTACCCTCCATGACCGTCTGGGTGAGGATTGAGAGTGTTGATCCCTCCACCCACTGGGGCTACCCATCGCGGGTTTGCCCCGAGATGCAAGTCCCGCACCCCTCGGCCGAGACGGAGGCGTGGGCAAGGCCATAAGGGCCCTTGCCGCCGTGAACGCCTCCGGCGTCGACGGCCCTTGTAGGGGCGCTCCCCCACCCTTCAGAGTCGGGGGAGGCTCCCTATGAGGAGACACTGGTGCCGGATGGACCTCCACGGCACATGGCTGGGGTGTCTCCTGCTCTTCTCCATGCTTCAGTGGTCGGGAGGAGTCCCCGGAGGCGGCGCCGGATGTCTTTGCTTTCTTCGGCACCAAAGCCTTCGGTGCCGGAACCGGTGCCGGCGGTGCGCTCTGCACCGAGCGTACACTCGGTGCCGGTGATCGCGACGGCTCGGATTCCGGTCGGAACGCAGCCTCCATAAGAAGCGCCTTCAGCCTCGTGTCCCTTTCTTTCTGGGTACGGGGCTTGAAGGACTTGCAGATTCTGCATTTCTCCTTTTGATGCTGCTCTCCGAGACAACAGAGGCAGCAATCGTGGGAGTCACTTATGGGAAACTGCTTGGAGCAGAGGGAACAGCTCTTGAAGCCCGCGGAGCCCGGCATGGCTCCCTCAAAAGCCCCTAAGGGCCCTTGAACACAAAGCAATGGCTTTTAACTACCTGTCCTTTGAATAGCAACTACTGATTTCGAATCTAGATCTCTAAGCAAAAGGCTAGGTACTGCTGCTTGCAATAGCAAGGGCAGAAGTTCCAGCAACCGTCAGAGGTGGAAAGAAGGAACTGGGGATCCGCGGGGCTGGAGCGCCCTATATACCGCGACATGAGCGCGGCACTCCAGGGGGCGCCGCCCGGCCCTGCGGGTGTGCTCGGGAAAAAAAGTTCCAGGAATCTGTGCACGGGGCGCGCACACACCTAAATTGGAATGCATATGAGCAATCACTCGAAGAGAGAACTAAATGTTATTCTAACTAACGAAAACACAAAACCAGCAGTATTGTCCCAATAAACCAACACATGCGTCCAAACTTATTACACTAATTTTAACCATATTTCCAGTTTACATAGAAATTATGTTAGGATCATCCTGGTAAATGATATGTCCCATTTCTTTTCCAAAGGATATGGATTTATCAAAATTACATATTACTGCTCATTTTTATAGTCTAAAAATGGTTATGTGAAGTTAACAACAATACATCAGAAACTTATTCAAAGATCAATTTAATCATGAAGTAAGGTGAATAAAACATTTAATTCTAAGTTCCCCCAGACACTTTTTACAAAACTGAAACATACAATACGTACATACAATAAACGTTACATCACAAAGCAAAAGTGACTCAATAAGGACCCTAAAAATTTGTCTGCCAATTACTAAACTGAAGTTCAACAGCAATTAATGAAAAGAGCACTGTGCCAGTAACAGACAAGGAACAACTGAAGTGCCGATGCCACATATTCCACTGGCTATATATCAGAAGATGGCAAGGTTCCTCTCCAGCAAAAATAATCTTACGATTTCACATACTACTGTCCACACAATAACTTCAGATACATCTGTCTTGGTTTAATTTCCTAACTATTAAGTGTCTGTTTCACTGCGTGCTACTATTCCACCTCAGAGCTGTAACACTGTACAACACACCTACTGATGTTTAATCACATCAATAAACCTATATATAGAGGGCCTCTAGCCAAGACTACAATTGATAATACCGTATTGCTACTGTAAATTTTTCAGTAACTCCTCAAAGATACAGTGGATCCAGAACTGTAAGACTAAGTAGAGCAGCTTATTTTCTGGGGAACTTTAAGATGAATAAAATCTTGAGTAGTTAATATATGATATTTGGGATAAAAAATGAAGTAGTGTCCTCTCACAGGCAGTATTAATGGGTTAGCAGAAGTGATATGATCAAAGTATTTCGTATGTACAAAATTGCCAAGTCAGTAAAAAAAAATACTTCAGCCTTATAAAAACACAATGTACAGAAAAACAGTCAAGTGAGAAAGGTTAGCCATTTGAGAAATGAAACTATATGAGATAGGATCAGGGTAAATTTCTCATTCTTCTAGGAATTGTAAACACCCAGATGACAGCTCTCAGTAAACCAAGGCTAATAATTTAGCAACATAACAGTTACCGCTTTTATAGCTAGATATGGTTGTGACTTTTAAAGTACCCAAGAACTAAATTCATATCTTGTTTAGATAGGCAGAAAGTGTCCTGTGCCAGGGAAGGAGGTGAATACTTGATTAGGCTCAATACATGGCAATAGACAGACATGTTACATTTTAGCATGCTGAAGCAAAAACTTCTGTAATCCAATTCTCTGCAAATAGCAAAGTAGCATGGTCTAATGGACAGGATGCTACCCAGTGAGTCAGAATACCTGGGTTCTATTTCCAGCTCAACCAATGCTGCTGTGTGACCTGGGAAAGTTATTTACTCTTTCTACCTATTTCTAGGTCTCATCCTTTGTCTTCTCTTTTAAAATTGTAAGCTCTTTGGGGCAGAGTACAATTCTTACTACCCATTTGTACAGTACCTTGCAAAACAGGGCCCTCAATCTTGGCTGAGACGTCTACGCATACAGCTGCTACTGTACTACAAATACTTAATAAGTTGGCCTCTCTTTTAGGTATTTCCAGATAAGCCTTTCCCTGAACTCTCTCCACGTTGTAATGAACTTACTTTCTATTGATATTAGAGAGTGCTAAGACCAGAAAACATGTTGAAGTAGGTCACGTTAAGCATATCATGACTCATGTAACTTGACCATTTCAACAGCTACCCCGTTTATTATCCCCATGGATATTTTTAAAGAGATTGTTATATATCTGAAATTAGTCTGTACATTTGTGAAATGTTATCGTACAAATTCATTTCTGCTTTAGAAAAGTATTTAAAACAAGACAATGTAAATAGAAAAAAGATAGTGACAACTGTAATGAGAATTACCAAAGATATGGGAAACTGCAGGGCTATCAGCTACCAGAAAATCTCCGATCACTTTCACGACAGCAACAGACACCACCTTTCTTTTTCTAAAAAGCCTTTGGGGACAGCTGGAATATTTGGATAATCGGGGGGGTTGAATTTTTTATTTTTTTTTTTTGGAAGGAGGAAGGGTAAGGAATCAGAGAACAAGCTCAGCAGGCTAAGGTATGCACTCAAAGCCAGCTTCCCCAGTTACAAAGAGCTGGCCACACTCCATACATAGGTCTTTATCATCTGCTGAGAAGGTTTCAGCAAAAAGAGACTTAAGACCCTAAATCCAACAAGCAGGCATGCCTTGAAGAAGATGGCTAAGCAGCTAGGATATTATCTAAAATCATGAAGTGAAATCCTCAGCAGTTTTGGACTCCAAGTGTGTTTCAGACAAGATTCTGTATAGTGACAAGGAACAATTAAGATTGCCTGTAATTCACGTTAGGTTCGCTATAGATGAGTAAAATACAAACTTTTAGAAACAAACTATTCTCTTTTATAAAAGTTCATTGAAATAAACACTATTTTCTGATTCAAAACAGCAGTTTCTCATTCTGCATTTAAATATTTTATTAAAGTATTGCAAACATGGCGAGAAATTTCACAATTAGAACATTACATAATCCCAAAAGGATTTGGCCTCAATACCTTTGAAATGTAATGTAAACACTTGCCATTCTAGATTACTAGATAGCCTTTGATTAATACACATGGGCTATAATTATTTTGGCCACTGAATAGGGCCCATTTCAACAATGTGATAAAAATGCTTTCAAATAAACTAACATAAGGGCTAGTAACTTCAAAGACATTTGGCTACCCAAACTGTACCAAGATCTGTGTGCACACAAACATGGTAGCTAAGTTTTGACAGGTAAAACAACTAAAAGGAATAGAAGGAAAAAGGCAGAAGGTGAAAGACAATCTTTAGACCTCGGTTTGATTAGGTCTTGGAACGAAAAGTATATAGAAATTTTGTTCAGCAGACGAGCAAAGCAGGAGGGAAACTGATGATCATACAGTATGAAAGTGGCTCAGTAGAATGACATGACCTACTCTGCTAGAGACTGTACTGAGATTGAGAAGAATGAGTAAAAGTTTCAGCCATCAGTAGCAAAGAAAGCCAATACACTCTCTTGAGTAGCTGTACTCCGGTCAGAAGGCAACCCAGATGGAAATAGGTCAAGACAACTGCTGTGGATGTCCTTATTAGAAAGAGAGCTACTTTCTCAAGTAACTTGATGAGAAATGAAAATGTAGATACAGTGTAAGTGCATGCATACACCAAAGATTATGCAAATAAAAATATGTTTTAAGGGGTGAAGAGTGATACATTTGAGGGAGCTAGGGAAGATGGTGGTGTAAAAAGACAATAATAATATGCTTATTTTTTGCTTAACTTGAGTCATTACTGTAAAACAGAGCTCCTAACTCTAAGTGAAGAGACTATTTTTGTGGATTATGATCTTAGAAACAAACCACTAACAGAAAATTCTGCAAACTTTTGGAAATGTTTTTCTCACCTCATAGCTAGATGTTTATATGGTTCTCCTCAACATAACCTCAAGCACCTACTTATAAACTGCATTTTATTTCTAACACTTTCCCCATATTTTAGTTCGCATAGGAATAAACTTACCTTTAAGGAAATAAAAAATAAATCCTTGCCCAATAGGGTGGAAGAAAAAATTAAACCACAGCTCTATTTAAGTGCAGAAATACACGTGTACACACACCAAAAAAAGAAGAATGCCATGCTACCGATCACTGATTATACTAAAGTATTTAGTATTAAAATGAATGAAGATAAAATTAAAAGTTAAAAGAGGTTTTTCCTTCCACATAGCAAATCATTTTAGTTACAGTTTGGTAAAGGCCCCTCAAAGATCCAATATGCTACAGCAAAGTTTTACAGACTTTTCATTCACAAGTCAAAAGACTGTCAGAATATCCCTTAAAGGCAATGTGTCCAAGCTACATGGAAAAGTTGGGGAAAAGGCTCCATAAGAGGCAACTTTAGCAGAATCCTCTGAGCTGCAGAATAGGGAAACTGACAAACACAAAAATACAGCATATAGGGAAACAGGCCTTCCTAAAATTCCATGTGTAACCTGTAGAGCAAAGAAAAAAGTCATATGACGAATAGTAAAAATGCAAGGCTACAATTCATCTCTTTCTATTCTCAAACTGGACTTTTATTCCAACTAAAGCTCTTCAGTTCTGCATATGACAAGCAAATACATTAAAGCTAACTTTTTAGCAGCCTTACTTAGTGACCCCTCCTGACTTACCTTTATAAAACTGTTTGCCTACTACTGACTGGTATTGGAGAGGAGAGTGGGAAACTAAATCAGGAGTATGTATTTTTCCTGAAGCTCAGAACTATAGCAGTTGCTAAAAATGCAAAGACTGATGGAAATAGACAAAAAAAAAATTAAACTGTAACCTAGCATGAAAACACAACACAGAATTTTACTACTTATTTATAATCCAGTATCCTGTATCTGCTATAACTATCAACATTTTGTTCAATTCACAAACTTTTAAAATAGTCACATTACTACAAATGCAGAACAGTAAAAGAATTTGTTCAGTTGTTTAAATTTTATATTGCTTTATTTTTTAACTTAATTTTCTTTACAAGTAACTTATTTTTAGTATCCAACAGATATTGCTTACTTATATAATTCTACAAAGTGTTCTGTGATATTTTATGTTCAGTATCAGTTATAAAATAGAACTAAAATGTCTCATCGCAAACAGTTTAAAATAAAAAATATTGAACACAAAGTGGGTGAGGTAGTAGCTTGTATTGGATCAACTTCTGTTGGTGAAATTTGGATCCAATGAAAGATATTACCTCAATTTGTCTCTGTAGTATCCTGGGACCAACATGGCTACCACACTACAAAAAAAAGAAAAAAATAAGCAACACAAGAGGCTACAAAGTTTATTCAGGTTATGAAATAATTTTTTTCCTTTATCTGCAAGCATTCATAACATGTTTAAAATATAGTCTGAATTCTAATTTCTCGGTGTTTGATATAAGAAACAAACCAGAAGGTTGCCCTAAAGATAAATGAAACATCTGGTGAAACATGTAATAAGCTTCAGGCTCACATCTGCTACTGAAGTTAGTATTCCTGGACCACAGCTGAAAGCTTGCAAAGCTCTAGAAGGATAACTGAAAACAAGTAGGATTATAAGGAACACATTCCTTAAGCTAAGCTGATGTTTCCTTTTCCAACAGAATTGACATTGTGCATTCATACGAGAAGTAAATGTACTAACGTCACTACAAACCCTTAATTTTATATTTAGAACTTCTCACATAAAGGCTATCATGTAATCTGACAAGTAATTTAGATAGGGACTGGTCTGTATAAAGCTATCTAGAATCTTAAATGCCCATCATTGTAGTTTAAGTCTTTTAGATAGTAGGTATTATACATTTTGAGCATTAGGTCCATCCACACAGTTCCAAATTTAGCAGACAAAACAAAATTGTAAAATGTAAGATTAGACAGTACAAGGTATAATTGCTATGACTGTTTAAAATGAAGCCATAAATACTTTTGAACTTTGCAAACTAATTCCATAAACAAGATATAGACTGAAAAAATGCAAACTTGACAATGTTGCTTTTATAAGAGAAAGGTGTTCAATAGTCTCTCCTTTCACTCCATTCACTCCTAAACTTTTAATTTTCTGCCATAAACTACAGAACAACGTTTATGCTTAATACCTACACAAATTACTTTGCATTTGTGACACTTTTAAAAGGCCCTATTGTGCCATGAAGTTTAGAACCAGGCAGATATCTGCACAGCTGGGAAAAAAACCAGTTGCATTTTGCAACAGCTGTGAAAGATCAGTGTCCTCTGGAGAAACTAAAATCAATGGCAAACAAAAGTGTTTAGGAAATAAAATGTTTCCATCACCCCATACTCTCATTCACTTCCATTAGCACTGATGAAAGAGACACTGGATTTTACACAGTGTTATAAATGGTAGGAACATTACTGACAATAGAAACAGAGCACAATCACCAAACAATTGTAACATCAAACCCAGGACAAAATCAAAAGTAGGGAATAAATACTCTGCTGGGCAATTGGTTAGTCAGACTTAAGATCCAGACATCATGCTTAGACACAAGTCTGTTATTCAGGATACAAGTTCTGTAGTACAATTAAAAGCAATTAAAATGTTTAATGTTTAATACAGGAATTCTTGAAATTTTCCACCGTGTGGACCAGGTATTAATGAAAAGATTGTGTCATGGCACTACCGTACGTCTTTTAAAATTGCAGACCACCACTTCTTCTGGAAAGTAATATGGTTTTACCTGTATTTAATAGTAGGTGGAAACAAGGAGACAGAGCCAGCACCATGTAACCAGCAACGGCAAATCAGTTTGGGATCCTATGATTTAATATGTTTTAATCATCTCAAGTAGAAGATTGTTTAAAAAGTTATGATTCAGGCCAGGATGGATAATAATCTGATTTTTTTTTTAATCTGATTTTTTTTAAACAACAAAAGGGTCAGATTTTTTTAAAATTTAAATCAGATTTTTATTATTTAAAATTGCGTTTTTCTTTTTCAAAATAAAGCTGTTTCAAATGAAATCTGAATAATACAAAATATGTTAAATCCTAAACTACTTATAATCTTTTAAAATATTTAAAATAAATGTGCTGAATACAGGTTGCTATTCTATATAAAGAAATACTTGGGGAGGAAATCTAACTTTGAGGTCAAGCTTTATAAATAAGGCATATCAGGTCATGTACTATACCAGTGTTTCTCAATCTTTTAAGTAGCAAGTACTCCTTAACTTCTGAAAATTTTAATAAGTACTCCAACACTCAATTTTCCATGGGATTTTATATTTACAGACTAATGTGAGTCATATGTTGGAAGAAGGGCTGAGTCTGTAAGGCCATGATATGACTGTCCGATCTAGTGTGGGTAGGGTTACCATCGTTAGACCAGGGGTGCACAAGTGTGTACGTGGGCTAGAGGTGATGTTGGCCAAACCTAGGAGGCTTTGAGCGGCATGACAATGCTGGGGAATATAAAGTGCTACACCAAAATTTTTGCCATAGATTTGAGAAGAGGAAGGGGTGAGAGAGAGACAGGAAAGGAGGGCGAGAGGGAGAGACAGGAAGAGGGTAACTGGTAAAATCTGGGGCTATCATAGTTGTCAATTTCACTGCTCAGCTATAGCCGTGAAATTGACAAGTTTTCTGGGCACTGGGCTTTGAGCCAGGGAAGGGGGCTGCCACCTGGGCAAGTTGCAGGCAGCTGCTGCCTGGCTGCCAGCCCGGGAGATGGGCAACTGCCACCCAATCCGAGCTGGGGCAGAGGAGGCTTCCACACTGGCTGGGGCCCAGGGATGTAGGCAGGCGGCTGCTGCCCATCTTCAAGCTGGAGCGCTGAAGGCTGTCCCTTGTCTCGGACCAGGGCACCAATGGCTGCCACCCAGCTGCGAGCCTAGGTCACAAGAGACAGGAGGCTGCCATCGGGCTCCCATCTGGGAACTGGGACCCGGTGGGAACCAGGGGGCTGCCGCCCGCCTTCCTCAGAAGCTGGGATCTGCCATTTGCCTCCCAGCTCGGAGCTTGGACCTGGCAGAAGCAGGCGGCTGTCGCCCGCCTGCCCCAGGAGCCGGCGGCTGCCACTTGCTTCCCAGCTGGGACCCGGCAGGAAGCGGGGGGCTGCTGCCCGCCTCCCCCAAAAGTCGGCAGCTGACGCCCAACTCCCCTTCACTCTTTTTCCCTGGGTACCCCCTGCCTGTACTCCCTACATGTACCACAGGTTGAGAAACTATGTACTATACTAAGGGCTTGATCCTGTCATGGACCCCGGGGCTGTGCTACTGGGTGCAAGAGACAGGCAAAGTCACCACACACATTGGGACCCAGCCTTTGACTCCAGGAGACATCATCACATATCTTATCAAGATCATCCGCTGAGCACATCTGGGTGGTTTCATACTCTTATTTTACAGCCTCTCCCTACCAAAGCTCTGACTGTTTCAGTTCTCAAATTATGAATATTTATGACTCCACCCACCATGAAAACTTAATTCTCCAGCTCATGGGAAAACACTGATTTGGCCAGTAACCAGCTGCCCTTTCTTGTGGATGGTTTTGGGCACTTCAGGTAAATATATTTGCTCTGTCTCCTTCCATGCGTACACAGACAGAGATACAGACAAAGAGAAATCCATTAATTTCTCAACTGGCTCCCTCTCTCTCATTTATAAAACCAATAAAATGCTGCAGTGGAAAAGACCTGTGGGTTACATGAGCAGTAGTCTTGGATTGTTTTTAGTTCTTTCATTTTTCTGAGGGAGTGGGTGGGGTGGAAGAGCTGTGCAACAAGGAAGAAGGAGCAGAGTGTGCACCCAGAAAGGAACAACACTTATATTAAAGCAAGACATTGTGGGAAGAAGGGACAATATTCTTCAGAGTGCAGCCTCTAGTGTTGATTTCAATAACTGGAAAGTGGAGACAAAAATTGCCATGGCTGCAGGTCGCAAGCAAGACCTTATTTGTGAATATTTTAAGAAATTCCTGTACCTCTGGGTAAAAAAAGGAACATATGCCAAATGTAAACAGTGGAACAAAGAAATGCAAGGCCTGGTTGTCAGAATGAAACAACATTATGAAAATTGCTCCTCAAAAGGCAATGACTTTGAAGATGATAATGTGGACATGCCTGAACCATCTGGATCAACTGGTCAGTAAACTTATTTTTGCACCATTCTTATGGACTCCCTACCATGTCTTACTATGCTATTAAATGATCACTTAAATTACTGTCAAATTTGTAATTTGGGTGGATTACTTGTGAATTTCAAAATTTAATTGGTATGTTAGTTTGTTGTGGGAGTATTTATCAATTATATTTTAACTGTTACTGCTGGACTTCTCACTTTTTTTTTTCTGTCTCAGTATAACCAAACATTCTAGGTGAACATTTCTTATTTAAAAGTCAAGTTTTATTAGGCATTTATGAATTTTAACATTTAAAAATTTTTTCAAGCTGTTTGGTATATTCCTAGAGATAAAGGTTTTAATAGATTTAGATAATCCTTATGATGCATTAATTGTTTTCCTTATGAAGCTGTGTTTAAAATAAATTATATAAATTTAAACAGTGGTACAAAGAGCTGCAGTACATTCAATAGCTATATTTACAGTCTCTTTTTTAAAATCAGTGCACTAATACTCAATGACCGAGTAACTTTGTTTGTTTGTTTTGTGTTTTTTTTTAAACCATTTTGTTTCAGGGTCCCCGTGAGACGTAAGAGGTTATGAAGGTTCAAATCTTCTGAAATGTCTACAATTTCAAAGTCATCTGCTGGTACCAACAGCATTGCTTCAATTAAACATATGTCAGACAGTTAATTACCTGTATGAAAAAAAGACTTCATCATCCAGTAAACCATGGATGCGTTCGTAATCATGGCCAGCCAATTCCAGCATGACACCACAGATGAAAAGACTGATCGGCTTATTTAGGCAACAAATTCTCCCTTTTGTCAAAACAAAAATTTCATTGACATGGTTCAATCATTACAACCAGGCTACACTCCACGCGGCAGAGCAGACATTGCTGGAAGATTCTGAATACAGTATATGAAAAGGAAATTTAACAGTGTGCAAAAAACATTAACAGGATATTTGTTAATGAGAGTCTTGAAGGGTGTACACAATGATCCAGTAATATGTGCTTGTTTGACAACAGAAGATGGGGTTGTCTATCTTCAGAAACAACTGATAAATCAGGAAATTCCCATATAGCAGAATACTTAAAGGAAGCAGCAGTAAAAGCTATAATAAACTGTGAACAAAAATTCAAGTGTGTAGCTTTGTCACAGACAATGTTGAAAATGTAGCAAAGATGATATGAAATATAGAAGAAATCAATGAAAGGAACCTGAAACTTATATGGATGAGGTGCTCATTTGATACACCTTTTAGAGAAAGGCTTAGGGCTGGTCTACAATGCCACGCTGGGTTGACATGAGATATGCTACTTACATTACGTAACTAGTGTATCTTACATCGACTTGCTTACATCTACGCAGCACGACGTCTTACATCAATGGAAGACACTCTCCCATCGACTGAGCGGATCTACACAGACTCGCTCGATTGATGCCACTGCACTGATGTCTGTTGCCACGGCAGTATAGACATGCCCTTAAGTACAACTCCAGGAATAAAGGAAAACATTTTAAATGCAAAATACTTCCATAACAGCCATTTCATTCAGCTTTACAAAAGAGAATATGGGGATCCAAACTAATTCTCCCCCAAGATGCAAGATGGAATTAATTGGTTCACTGTTTTGAGCTATTTATTAAGAACTGGCCTATTATGATGACCATTTGTTAAGAAAATCATGACAAAACAGATGGAACTACCATAGCCAAAGTAGTCAATGTCAGATTAATGAGAAATGTAGAAGATATGCTCTATATACTGAAAGATCTATGTTTAAATTTAGAAAGAACTTAAAGATACAATGAAGAAAGAAATACCCAACAATAAAGTTAAATTTTAGGCAGTAAAGAAGCAGATGGATCATGCACTTACTCCACCTCATTTTCTTGCCAATGTTGTCAACCCAAATTACCCAGATAGATGCCTAACTGCTGAAGAAGGTGCTGCTGTTGTGACATGGGCATCTGATAATCATCCATCAATCATGCTAACTATAACACATTTCAGGGCTGGAGAGGAACCATTCAACCAGTACGTGTGCGCTGATGACAGTTTTCAGCATCACACCACTGAACTAATGGAAGTCACTAACTGACCACCTGACACCAGATTTTGTGGAAGTGCAAAATCAGCTTTTAACACCAATAGCCACTTTTACAGGCACAGAAAAAATATTTTTCTTCATTTGGAAGAAATCAATGGGGAGTTAAAAACTTGCCTTTCTCTTCCAGTCTATGACAAAAAACGAGAAGGAAGGGTACGAGATCTATTAGTTTTAAAAGTCTGAAGGCAGCCTACATAACTTAGGAGACTGTTGACTCATTTTTAAGAGACTTAGGCAAGTAGGAACTTAAGCTCCAGTCACTTTCACTTAGGCATATTTGAAAATTTTCCTACGCTGACCTGAAATAAATCAGTTTAATTCACTGACTTCAGTTAATGCCTCTGTTCCTTTAATAAATCATTTAGATGTAAATGTGAAACATGTTTTGATAAGAGAAGTTTATGTATCCAAAACATTTAATGTACCCTGTTTAATAAAAATAAATGTTATATGCTGTTGTGCGTTTAATTAAATTGTAGTTACTATCCCTAATGCAGCTTGACACAAACCATGAGCAAAAAGTTATCCAGTTAAATAAGAAATCTATCATTCATTGTTTTCCAACATAGTAAAAATGTACAATTACTAGGAAGAGGAAGTCACTCACCTTGAGCACTAACAATAATTTTTCGAGATATGTTCTTCTATGGATCCACTGTAGGTGCGCCTGCGTGCCTGCACTGCTGATCAGAGAATTTTGGTAGCAGTGTCTGTTTAACCTGCACGTGTGCTGTCCCCCCTTTGTGCTCTGCCACAAGGCTAACCACCACTGCACAGGCAAACCCCCTTCAGTTCCTTCTCTACCACAAAGTCCTTGACAGGAACTCTGAAGAGAGGGGAAGAGGGTAGGTCATGGAGCACCCATTGGGGGACACATCTCGAAGAACCATCATTACTGCACAAGGTGAGTAATTCCCTATTCTTCAAGTAGTGTCCCTAGTGTGCTCCACTGTAGGTGACTCCCAAGCACTATCCCTAATGAGAGGCTGGGACTTTGGAGTCGAATCCGTTATGGATGACAATACTGCAGAGATGAAGACAGCATCGGAAGCAGAGGTGCCGGTAAACGGATAGTGTTCTGCAAAGGTATGCGCAGATGCCCGGATTGCAGCTCTACAAATTCCCGAGACAGGGATGTTTTTGAGGAAGGCAACAGATGAGGAAACTGACTGTGTGGAGTGTGTGTGGATTCCGGATGGAGGTACTATGTTGCAAGCCTGATAGTGTTTTATACAGTTCGAGACCCTGGGAGAGTCTCTGGGACGATATCACTGTGCCCATAGATCTTTCCACAATGAAGAGGAAAAGCTTAGGAGATTTCCTAAAGGCTTCATCCTGTCCAGGTAAAAGGTCAGTGGTCTCCTAATGTCTAACGTGTACAGTATAGCCTCCCTGTTATTACGGTGAAGTTTAGAGTAAAAGGTTGGGAGGTGAATCAGTTGGTTTATGTGAAAAGGTGAGGTCACCTTGGGGATGAACTTCCAGTGCGTTTTGAGAGTAACACTGTCCTGAAAAAAATATTGTATAAAGGGGGTGTGTGCCATCAGCCCTATTTTCCTCGCCAAGGTGACTGCCACCAGGAATGCTGTCTTCATAAATATGTATGGCATAGGTATTCATGGATTCAAGGGCTGGCCTAATCAGGCTCTTTAGTACTAAGTTTAGGTCCCATGTTGGGGTGGGATGTTTGTGGGGAAAAAAGTTTACTATACTCTTGAGGAATCACTTTGTAGTTGAGTGCAAGAGCACTGAGTATCTATTTGTTGATAGAAGGCTGTTATGGCTGCTAGGTGAACTTTGAGTGAGCTAAGAGATCGCCCTCATTTTTTGAGAGTTGGTATATAATCTAGGACCAAAGGGAGAGTAGCAGATGTCGGAGAAATTTGCTTAGAATGACACCAAACCTGAAATCTGGTCCGCTTTTGCAGGTAAGTACGATGGGTAGCTGATTTCCTACTGTTTAGTAACACTTCCTGCATCTCTCAGACCATGTAAAACAGGATCTCCCTATGTACTGGAACCATGAAGGAGCCAGGCCTTGGAGTTAGAGTATCTGCAGATCCAGGTAGAGAGTGCATTCTTCATTATGCAAAAGGAGGAATAGAGAGGGCTGAAAGGAGACACAACTGCCAATGTGTCCACCGGACAAGTAAGGGTACCACATCTTTTTCAGCCAGAAGGAAGCAATCAGTATGACGTTTGCTCTCTCTCTTTTTATCTTTAACAGTACTTTTGATAGCATGGGGAACAGAGGAAAGCGTGTAAGAAAGTGAGCCTCCCTAAAAAAGTGTTCTTTGAGGCCTTCTCGGGAGCAGTAGTGTGAACATTTCTTGTTCAGGTAAGTGGCGAACAGGTCTATAGTTGGTGTACCCCACCGTCTGAATGTGAAATGTAGTACTGTTGAGTTCATCTCCCATTCGTGGTCATGTAGGAATCTGCGGTTGAGATTGTCCGCTATCATGTTCTGCACTCCTGGAAAGTATGCTGCTGATACTGTGACACTGTGGGATATGCATCAGTTCCACAGCTTTAATGCTTCCATGCAAAAGGAGGGTGATCTGGTGTAGGACACACACCCAAGAGTCTTAGGTTAATGGAAGGAAGTGGGCGCACGCATCCCTGACCGCCCTGCATTCGAGGATGATGTGAAGACATCTGTGAATGACCACTTGCCCTGTGTCATAAAATTGCATTGGTGGGGAGAAATAGTGATAGGGAAGGTTGTGATAAATTCCCATGTAGACATTTCCTGGATCTTTCAACCAGTCTGGGGGAAGGGGGTTGACTTTGGTGGGTAGTGACAGAGGTTTGTCTAGTCTGCCACTCATTTTGCTAGATCTTGAAATAGCCTGAAGTCATTGGTTAGGGATGGCAGACGGGATATCACTGCCTCATCTGGGGAGGAAGAGATGTTGATCTGTGGTGTGACCACCTCTTCAGATCCAATCGGCTGTTCCTGCATGATCTCTTCTGGAGGTTCAGAGGCTCTGGATACCATGGCTGAAGTAGAGCACCTAAAAGACTCAGGAAGGGCCATAATAGATGTTTGGGAGGCGTGGAGTTTATATGCCACCTAGGGACACCAGTATGGCCACTGGGATGGTGGAAAGGGTCTCAGTGGTTGAATCCATGGCTGGCCATAACACAATGGTTGAGAAACAGACAGAGCATGACTGAGGGGGCCCAGGTTGGTAGTGGGCACTATAAGGAACATGGGAGGAGTGGTGGGAGATGACCTCCTCCTGTTCGCTATTTGATTCTTCATACGAGAAAGGAAGAGCATTACACGGTATTATTGGAGATTCCCATGTCCGTAATAGATTCGGTGCCGGAGTCCTGGTATCAAGCAAAGGAGCCTTTGGTATCAAAGATACCACAAGGTCCTTTGAGTGTCTCAATTCTTGTGGTGCCATCCTACTGAGTGCTGACAGTGCCAAAGGGATCAGTGATCTGGACCATACCTAGCACTCCAACATTGGATGGCTCACTGTTGACTGTGCCAATGGTAATGCTCTTACTGGCAGCATCTTCTTGGCAGTGGTATGTTCTCTGACCTTGCTTTTCTCTATCAGTACCGTCATTTCAGTGCCTATATCCATCAGGCCCTTAGGGTGCACCAACAGTACCTGCCGCTTCAGACCCTTGTAAACTGTGGGTACCATGTTTGAACTCTCTCGGTGCCGACAATACCAAACATGTTGGTGATCTTTTTCGGCTAGCTCGGGGCTCACATTTCTCTTTTTTGAAGACTTTCATGAGGGATCTGTGGCTGTTTTTTTCAACCCCCAGTCAATGTCGAGGGCTGTGGTGAAGATTTGCACCGTCTGAGTGACGCCTGGCATGGGCCCAAAGAGGGCTGAAGGACCTTCCAAGATCTGAACTTGAGCTGTTGGCAGAAACCACACTGTTGGGAAATGTGGCTTTCCCAGAATCAACGGATGCAGCGGGAATGTTTGTCCGCTACAGGGATGCCCTCCTTCCACAAGAGGCACTTGTAAAAGCCCGCAGAGTCAGGCATACCCTGTGCTGGGGCAGACCCAGACAAAGTGGAGGGGGGAAACCTTTTTAAAGGAGAGAAGAAGAAAACGCTAAAACTTTATTTAAAAAAAAAAAAAAAAAAAAGCTGGGGGGGGGGGGGGAATATTAACTAACTATTCAGTTCTAAGAGAAAAATAACGATCTGATGAATCCATTGCTAATAGCTTCGTCTCTAGCCAGGGGTGGCTGAGAAGGAACTGAGTGGGGGGTGAGGGTTTGCCTTTGCAGCACTGGTTAGCCTCGCAGCAGAGCATAAGTGGGTGTGGGGGGGACAGCGCATGTGTGGGCCCTGAAAAGACACTGCTACCAAAGTTCTCTGATCAGCAGAACAGGGACGCAAGTGGAGCGCCGATTGGGACACTACTCAAAGAAGAATATGAAAATATTAACCTACGTAATTGCTTAAGTAAATGTACCCGCCCAGCTAGGAAAGAGAGGTACTAATCTAGTGTAAAGTCTCTATTTCACTAAGTCTCTATAATATGCAAACTGACATGATTTATTGGTTAGATCAACCAATGAAAATGCACCTTTCTTCAGAAAATAACTGAAGTATAAATGGAAAAGTTGATTAAAATGGATGATTTAAATCAAGACTTTCCACTTAGTGACTAAAATCATGATTTAAATTGTCTTGATTTAAATCAATTCACCCTGATTCAGGCTCTTAAAATATACACAGTATGAATGTAAAAACCAGGTCTAGAGACTCAACATCCTATAAATTGTATTTTATAATAATTCAAATCTGAATGTTGGGCCTAATCCTACATCTACTTAAGTCCATGTGCAGTATGCCATTGAATTCTCATAACATCGTTATCAGGATAACATTTGCTCCACAGCTTTAAAGATGAACTGCAACAAAGCAAGACATGCTCTTCACTGTTGCTTTGTGTTGCATTTAAACAAACAAGGTTTGTTGTTTTTTTGGGTTTTTTTTAAAAAACACGCAAGAATCATCAGATCTTTGTTACCCATCTCAGGCTAAATGAGTAAGGAAACAACCTACTTCCTGGCTGAGGCAATTTAATGTGGAAATGATCTGTAACTTGTTCTGCATCTCCTCTAGTTTCATCTCTTTTGTGGATAAACAAAGAATTGTTACCAGAAATTAAGTGTACCTTGTTATTCACTGGCCACTCTTAAGACGAATTATCCTGACACGTAAAAAGCAAGATATGAGTACTTAGATTATCTGAATACTAGCAACTGAACCACCCCTATAGTATTATGACATACCAGGAACTGGCTTCAGAGAAACCTTGGTGCAGAAGCTTTTCACAGTTTATTTTATTTTTAAAGCTAATACAAATGGACCAAACTTATTAGCAGGACTCCATTGTTGAGTCCTGTGATTTGAGTCTATTTTTATTTACAGTGGCACAATCATTGCACTATCCATGGACACAGGGCTAACGGAATCTAAGAGAAGCTTAGAGTATGTAGACTTCATAAACACTACTGAAGGGGACTCAAATTACTCAGCTTTAGTTATAAATGTAACTGTTGCATGACTTTCTAAAGAAATATTGCATCACTAACTTAAATTTGTCACTTCAGCTTACTTCTGAATTATTTCTGTATACACATTCACTTGGCATTTAGCTAAGAGAAAGGCAAATCACTTCAAAAATTATTTCAACTGAAGCTCTTGACCAGATTCTGATAAAAATAAAGCTCTCACAGTATAAACAGACACAACAGGAAAAGAAACCTTGTAGGTGTAGTCAATATTATTTATCTAAGAATAAACCGTAACATTGATTTGTTATTTTGTGCAGTTCAAGTTTGTTTGGTTTTGGTATAAATCTGCTGTGTGAACTTGGTCCTAATAAACATTAAAGAGAGACGGGCATCCACATTATGATTAATTTTATAAAGTATAATTTATTCTTGCTGAAAATATTCAAATTGATCAATACACTATTCTTTCCAAGCCATGATATAAACTCTTCTATTACCTCCTTAATACCTGCCTTGAGTGAGGTATGAATGAGAGTTGTCTGAATGACAACAAACTATACAACAACCAACAAACTGTTGTAAGAGCACATTAAATTTAAACACTATTGCCACAAGATGTCCCCATAACAACCTTCATTTGCTTCAGAAACTTTTGTGGTATTAAGTCTAAACAGAAGATGGCCTGTCTGATCTTTCCCAATCTGCACTCTAACAAAATCTGTAACTCACTCATTAAAAGGATCCACATGACAACAAGGACTTTTATCAGCGATGCTGCTGTCACAAGAAACAGACTTAATGCTCACAAAAATCTTTTTAACCATTCCGTCATTAACAAACATTTCATTTACCAAATAAAAGTACACACACATACGAATACAATTTTTATATCTACTAGAAAGTGAAGCACTTGGTAATGAACTCTCAAAGTTAGAATTTACTAGAAATTATATTCACTAAAGTTTATAAAATGGAAAGGAAAAACCTGTAAAGAACCTAACTTGCATGCTACAGGATTTAATGAACTATTGAAAAAGAGCTTCAGAATTTCAAAGGAGGGTAAGTTTTTAAAACATGGATGTCTTCACGTGTTTAAAGAATTAGTTAACATTTGTTTATCAATTAAAAAACTTGGTTACTTGAATAAGTGTAGATGAATAGTGTACTACAACATAAAAAGTCTCCAGATCAGAATTTGAGAACTGTGAGGTTAGGGTATTTTAAGAATCCAACTGCCCTTCTTTATACCATACATTATATTAAATATATATTGGATCTCATTTTATTTTCTGCCTTTCAAACTCCCCCATTAGGCCTCAAATATTTTCATCACCCTCCTTCTAACTTTTTTTCTGTTCAACAAAATGATTGCAGTATTCAGAATCAATTTCAATAACGGTATTATAATGTATCCATGTTATTCTTTATCCTATGAAGCATAACATCCAATTCACATTTTTCACCTATTGTAGTATGTTGAGCAGCTGTCCTTAATCTCCTCCCACACCCTATCAGCAATTACAACTAATTCAGAACCCAGTATGAACAAGTAGTTTGTATTACTTCCGATGGGAATTAACCTTAAATGAAATTTCGTCTGCCATACGTTGCCTCATTTTGTGAGGTCCCTCAGGATTTCCTTGCAATCTGATGCACTCTTAAAGTATGTACCAATAAGGTCACAACATTTGCTTTTAGCTTATTCCTCTAAGCACTCAGGGCCAGATTTCCAAAGGTGTTTAGGCATCCAAGGGTGCAGATATGCATCTGGTGAGTATTTTCAAAAGCCCCATGGCACCTAACTACCATTGATTTTTATCTCAACCAACGTGGACTGATTTAAATTAAGGCCATTTAAATCAGCCATTTGAATTGTGATTTAAATCACCAAATGGAAAGCCTTGATTTAAATGATCCATTTTAATGAACTTTTCCATAATTTGTACTGGTTATTTTCTAAAGAAAGCATTCTTACTGGTTATCTGACCATTAAAGCATATTGATTTATAATGAAATAGAGCCTTTACACTAGATTTGGTCCTAGGATGGTACACTATATATACATTTAAGCAACTATAAAGTTTAATATTTTCAGATTCTGATTAATTGTACATTTTAGTATGCTAGAAAATGGTAAATGATATATTACTTATTGACTAGATAATTAACATTTTGTTTATGATTTGTGCAAGCTGTTGCAGTAGGATAGTAACTGGAATTTAAACAAACAAAATGATATATAAAATATTTTTATTATACAAAGCAAGCCCTTAATACAGTACAACCTATTGTGCCATATTTATGAAGCTTGACTTCAAGTTTGATAGTTTTCCCCTGATTCTTTCTTTATATAGAAACACAGCCTTTAACACAGTTTTTTATCGAGGCTCATGGATTCAGCATATATATTTTTCATTTAAATGTTTTAAGAGATTATTATGAGTTTAGGCCTTAACATATTTTGTATTAAATTCATATTTCATTTTAAACATGCTTATTTTTAAAAAGGAAAACTTATTATAATTTAAATAAAATCAAACCAATCAGATTTTGATTTTTTTTTTAAATCATTGATTTTTATTCACTCTGATCTCAACCACTTTTTTAAATTCTTGAAGGTGTGCTACAGGGAACTACCAATTTTCATGTACAGCCTTTTGTAAAGGACTTTTGATAAAGTCTTTGAAAATCTAAATTATACCCACATTTAAGCTCCATTTTTAAATTTTTTTCCCAAGAGAATTTCAACAGGTTGGAGGCACTGCCTTCCCCAAAAAGAGCAGTTATGTTGCATCCCCATTCAACGTCTTCCAACTGATGTGTTGTCATAGTCTCAAATTTTTTCTCTCCAATCTTTCCTGGTACTGGTTTATTTTTCCTGGAATCATCTTTAGCACATTTTCTGAAGAAGGTTACAGTACTGGTAAGCATCTTCCAGTGCTCTAGAATAGTAGTTTTCAGTAATAAATACAAATTTTGTTAGTAGCTTAGCTACTTTTTCTGTTTTTCCTTTTTTAGCTTGGATGAATGCCATCTCATCCTAGTAATTTATTGCAATTTAATTAATCTTCACCAGTAAACTGTTTTGTCCCTACTATATCAAACAATCTGGACAGCTGGGCTTTTGCTTACATTCCTACCAAATCTGCAGACTGACCAATCATGAGACCGATTTGATGCTCATGGTGTCAGCTGCTCATGCCTCATTCCCCAGTTGTTCTTGCTTTTACAGACAATGATTACACAATAAGAAAATTAAACATCCCCAGCAAAACCTAAGAAGAGTTAGATACATGCCAATTATTCAGACAAATGGTCTGAAGTATTTAAGTCTTAAGATCGGATCACATCAAACATGCTGAAACCTTAGAACAGTCCTAAGCACTTTGCACTCAAAAGCCAAAAGAATCATCACTCCATGCCACCTCAGACACACTCACCTGACTGTCATTAAAAGGATATCTGTAAAGGTAAACTATTTACTGTTATCAATCAAGGTAATACCAGGAAATACCTTGCAATGCCAGCTACAACAGTGCCATGTGAATGCCTGTTCTCACTTTCAGGTGACATTGTAAATAAGAAGTAGGCAAAAAAAGGGTGACAATTTTTGCAGAAACAATTGGTTTTTATGTAAGATACTATGCTCTTGTTGAGCAGAAGATGTTTTCTACTGTATATAACAGAATCATAGAAAATTAGGGTCGGAAGGGACCTCAGGCTGTCATCTAACCCAAACCCCTGCTCAAAGCAGTACTAACCCCAACTAAATCATCCCAGACAGGGCTTTGTCAAGATGGGCCTTAAAAACCTCTAAGGATGCAGATACCTCCCTAGGTAACCCATTTCCAGTGTTTCACTACCTTAGTAGTTGAAAAAGCTTTTGCTAATATCCAACCTAGACCTCCCTCACTGCAACTTGAGACCACTGCTCCTTGTTCTGTCATCTGCCACCACTGAGAATAGCCTAGCTCCATTCTCTCTAAAACGCCCCCCATTCAACTAGTTGAAGGCTGCTATCAAATCCCCTCTCACTCCTCACTTCTGTAGACAAGCCTAGTTCCCTCAGCCTCTCCTCATGTGCTCTAACCCCCCTAATTATTGTCATTGCCCTCTGCTAGACTCTCCCATTTGTCCACATCGTTTCTGTAGTGGGGGGACCCAAAACTGGACACAATACTCCAAATGTGGCCTCACCAGTGCTGAAAAGAAGGGAATAATCACTTCCCTTGACCTACTGGCAGTGCTCCTACTAATGCAGCCCAATATGCAGTTAGCCTTCTTGGCAACAAGAGCATACTGTTGACTCATATCCAGCTTCTTGTCCACTGGAACCCCAACGTCCTTTTCTGCAGCACTGCTGCTTAGCCCGTTGTTTCCCAGTCTGTAGCAGTTCATAGGATTCTTCCATCCTAAGTGCAGGACTCTGCACTTGAACCTCTTCAGATTTCTTTTGGCCCAATCCTTATCCTATATCCCTACCCTCCAGTGTATCTACCTCTCCTCTCAGTTTAGTATTATCTGCGAACTTGCTGAGGGTGCAATCCACCCCATCATTAATTAAGATGTTGAACAAAACCAGCCCCGAGACCAACCCCTAGGGCACTCCACTTGATACCAGCTGCCAATTGGACATCAAGCCATTGATCACTATCTGTGATCCCTATATGTGATGATCTAGACCAGCGGTTCTCAACCATTTCCCCCCCCCCCAAAGTACCACTCGGGTCAGGTACAGTCCACTTGACCTGACTGTACCTGACCCAAGTACCACTCGGGGGAAAAAAAAGGGGGGGGGGGGGGGGAGGGGGCTTTCAGCGGCGGCGGCCGGGGGGGGGGGGGAACGGGGGACTTTCGGCAGCGGCGGGGTTACATGGGGGGAACAATGCCCTCCGCCGAAACCCTGACGCCGTTTGCCTCTTTTCGGCGGCAGGGTTTCGCAGCGGGGGGGAACTTGCGGCAGCAGCGGCGGGGGTTTGTGGCGCCGGGGGGGCTGGGGAGGAACTTGCGGTGGCGGATTCGGCGGCGCGGTACGGCTCGTGTACCACCCAGACTTCTTCGAAGTACCACCGGTGATACGCGTACCACCGGTTGAGAACCGCTGATCTAGACAGCTTTCTATCCACCTTTAGTCCATTCATCCAACCCATACAACCTTAATTTGCTGGCAAGAATACTATGGGAGACGGTTATCAAAAGTTTTGCTAAAGTCAAGGTATATTATGTCCACTGTTTTCCCCACATCCACAGAGCCAGTTATCTCATCATAGAAGGCAATCACATTGGTCAGGCATGACTTGCCCTTGGTGAACCCATGCTGACTGTTCCTGATCACCTTCCTCTCCTCCAAGAGCTTCAAAATGGATTCTTTGAGGAGACCTGCTCCATGACTTTTCCAGCGACTGAGGTGAGGCTGACTGGTCTGTAGTTCCCCAGATCCCTCTTTTCCTCTTTTTTAAAGATGGGCTCTTCGTTTGCCTTTTTCCAATCATCCAGGTCCTCCCTCGATCGCCATGAGTTTTCAAAGAAAATGGTCAATGGCTCTGCAATCAAATCAACCAAGTCCCTCAGCACCGTCAGATGCATTTCATCCATCCCCATGGACTTGTGCATGTCCAGCTTTTCTAAATAGTCGGGAACCTATTCTTTCATCTCTCTGAGGGTTGCTCACCTCCATGTCAGAGGTGATCCATCTAGCTATAACGGATCCAATTCTTTGTACAAATTTTAGGATCTGCAAACAATACAAAACCAACTATCACTATTCTTGAAATACTTTATCCTGTCTAGATAAAATTTAAAAGAACAGAAGAGAAGACTGGGAAAGCATCAAGGCAAAAATCAGAAGATAATTGATTTTTTGAACATACCTCAATACTGCATAGCAGTAACTACTTAGTTAATGAGGAATGTTAAGAAAAAGAAATCTTGCATGACAGTTACAATCTCCTGTACCCTTCTCAAAGTGGTAGATTAATGAGAATCATAGCCAATGGGTTAAAGTGTGGGGACACGATTGGGATGGATGAGTAGAGGAAGGCATAATCATAGAAAACCTTTTACATGGAAGACTCATCCTGAACACCTAAAGGGAGCCTACTTGAACAT
Organism: Emydura macquarii macquarii; assembly: GCF_026122565.2. NCBI lineage: Eukaryota > Metazoa > Chordata > Testudines > Chelidae > Emydura > Emydura macquarii. The sequence continues at coordinate 1,553,656 of NW_027130506.1, forward strand.
CTAAGATGTTCTAGAGCAGACACCTGAATTCTGAGGTTGTTTTAAATAAATGAAAAATTGAAAGGTACATTAGACATGACAGGACAATAAAATACACTTATTTCCTATGATTTACACACAAATGTCTAACTTAAGGGTAAATGCATTCATTTTTGTGAGGTACTCAGTTACTACACTGAGTGTCATAGAAAAGCCAACCTAAAAATGTAACACATGCAATTCTGAATTTGTTTATACAAAAGTCTTACTACAATGTCCCTCCTAAATACACTGTCTAGTTAGGCAAGTTGCTAACTAAAGCTATTTATTCTAAAGAATTGCACTCGTTTCTCAAATTTCACGTCAACACCTTGCAGGTCTATTGGGTCAGAGTTTAAATAGTTACTTAAGTGGCCTATCAATTCACTCTAAATACTATTATTTTTGTTCAATGGGTCAAATATTTCCATTTTCAAGAGAGTTACAAAGGTTCACATTTTTTCAATGTGGAAAACAATATCACAACATTAAAGGAAAATCAGGGGAAGTTATAAAGATAGAAAGGACCTTTATGCAGTAAGACTAATAGTTTGCTTTTTCCGCCTCCATTTCCATCATTAGCTTTTTTCTAATGACCCCAATTAAGACTCTTCCCCAAGTAAATGCATTCTCTCAGTACATAAAAGTGTAGTACTGAGGCCATTCCTCTCTTCTTCCCACCTGCGGCTACTCTGACTTCTTGTCCCAGGTTGAATCTCTATACTAGCTTTCCCATCTTCACTGCAGTTCAAGCTTTGCCGCTTCATCTTCCAAGAATACCATAATGTGGCTCTCTCGTATTTTATATACGTCATCTCTTCCTGTGCCCCTCAAAGCATAACTCTATCCTTTTTGCCCACCCACTACTTTATCTACTTACATACCGCTACACACATATGGATAAACTCTAAATTAATATTTACAAAGCTTTCTCCAAAAACACACCTTAAAAACAAATTTTTTCCAGGACACAATTCAGGTAAAAAAAAAAAAACCTAACCAGTCCATTTTCATATTTAAAGTCCATCCTGTAGTTGGCCTGCTTGAGTCCCATAGCATAAGCCCTATGGGGCAGAAAATCTGTCTGGCAAAATTCCAGCATACATCAGATTGTGCCTTGTGCTCTTTCTGCTGTCAAGTAACTGCTTAACATCACTGCCATTTACTTCAAGCCCTCCTTTTGTTCCAAATCCTGAATTTTTATTCATTGTTACATTCCAATACAAAAATTGGTCCTATTAGTAAAATTATGAATTGTTGACCTCCCCTGTGTACTCGTTAATATTGCTAATAAACCCCAAAGGTTTTATTATTAAAATTCCGATTAACAATTCTTATCTTCACATAAATACTAGAGTCACCATGTATCTGTTGTTTTACTCTGCTTGGGAATCAAATTTAATTAATTAGCATCAAAACCAGTTACTTCAGTAAAGAAAATTCCTCCCGGGCTGAATCATTAAATACTTAAAATTCATTTCCAGCCTAATGTGAAGTGAAACAACAAAAATGTCTTTCACATTCAATCAATTGGGTATTAAAATTTTCTGGGATGATAGTACAACTACATACATACATGAATTCGTTTTTCTCTGTTTGGTCATGGTGTACATCTTCTGAAAATTGGAGCAGAGCAAATAAATTTGACCTTCAAATCATCCCATAAAACTGGAACACTAATATGAAAGTTGTATTTTTATCAGTCTTCAGCTTTTACACACTTATTTAAAAATGTGCAGGAAGGAACTGGGAAGCTATAAATCCAACCCCTGCTATCTAGCCAGGACACTGCTGCTAGGCAGGATCCTAATTTTAAAAAACACGATAGTGATGTGTATTTGCCAGGTTCCCCCCCAAAAAAACTTGACATCCAGACCAGGGCCCACCCCCACCCCCCCAAAAAAAACCCACAAAACAAAACACAAAAAACCTACCCTGCTCTACAATAATAATTTAATAAACATGTGGTATCCAAAGCAGCAGCATAGTATTCACACACATCAAATTTAATAAAATGTCTCCAATAAAAGTTATTCAGAAGTGTTTGAATGTATTGGCAGTAAAACAAATTTTATGGCCAGTAGAGTCAATCATCTTATATGTATGTGACAAATTAACCGAGCACTGAAAATAGGAGATGCATCGTACCATTTCAACAATGAAAAAATGAATGCGAGTCAATCAGCAGAGAGTGCCCAGGTCTTACTTCCAAGTGGAATAATTATATAAACAAAAACAAAATCTTAGAGTCCTTTTGTACGAGTTCAGGGTCAAAATATTTCATTCATTATCTTTTTCTTGTGACAATGATGTTAGTGTGCCATGATCTGGAAATGAATCAGCATTATAACATCACTTGAAGATGCAAGTAACAGATACTCCAACATTTTGAGACCCTGACACTCATCTACACACAGAACACAGGCACTGTGACACTGAAGAATATGTCCTGGTAAGCACTGTGCAAAACAAAAGAAACCAGAGTCAAAAGGCTTCTAAGAACACACAGGACAGGGGTTCTCAAACTGGGGGTCAGGACCCTCAAAAGGTCACAAGCTGTCAGCCACCATGCATATCGGGCGTGCGGCTGTTAGCCCCATTTATGGCTGACAGTCAGGTCCCTTCAGAGCTGGGTGGCCAGAGAACAGTGGGTGCTGGCCGGGTGCTCTGAAGGCACTGCCACTCCTAGCAGCAGTGCAGAAGTAAGGGTGGCATGACACGGCGAGAAGAAGAGGGGCATGGCATGGCATGGGGGGGGGGGTCATCACTCTTTTGGGAAGGTCATCACAGCCTGAAATATTTTCAAAGGGGATCCCAGCAAAAAAAGTTTGAGAACACCTGGCATAGGAGATAGGGGTCCAAGTTCTGCTCAGTTACATGGTGTAGACTGAGAGTATCACCAGTAAAACCAATTGTCCTACTCTAGTGTAACAGAGCAGAATTTGGTCCAATTATAATTCAGAAATGTAGCTAGTCAACTAGAATAAGAGGGCTGAACATTACACATATTTGGGTATTCCAAACAAACTTCCCCTTTAAAAAGGGAACAGGCAGGACAGACATATCCAACTTCTAACCAATGTTCTTTTTATACTTGCATTTGAACCTGGTGGATTCCCTCTCCAGGATAAGAAAGAATGCTTTTCCAATAATAATCCCTGTACCATCTATAAACCTTCTCATATTTTGGCTCTATTAACAATGACAAGCTTTATAAATCTTTTAAAAGCTCTCCCTTTAAGAAACAGTTGGGTTAGGCTATTTACATTAAGCTCTAGTTACTCTTATTTACATTAAGCTCTAGTTACTTATTTTGGAGAAGAATTGTAAAATGGATTGCTAAATAAGATGCAGAATAGAAAAGCAGAACGATTAAACAGTAGGTTTGGGTTGAAAGTATGTGTAAATTACAACTTCCTCTATCTTGAATACTTGACCTGATTATTTTGCTTTGCAGCATGATCTGCATCACTACCTACTAAAAAGCACAAGGAGAACTCTCTCTTGCGAGGCAATGGCAGCTGAAATGAAAGATTAAAACCAATTATCAGTCTTGTCAAGTTTACAGGATCTTAAGGAAAGTCCTATTTCCTTTTTTTTTTTTTTTTTTGCTTAACAGATGCCAAAGGTCTAAATGTTCACTTACTGTTTGGGTGGACAGCTAATATACCAACTTTCTTTCTCCACCTCTCTCTCCCTCTCACTGTTTTTAAAAATAGAAGAAAACCACCAATGACAAGAGCTGGTATGTATAATAAGGAAACCACATTTAGAGAGTTTGGAGGTTCCGAGTTCATTTATATTCAGATTGCATAGTTCAAACTAAATATAAACTGTGGTGTTTTCAAACATCTTTTTGAGACACTTCTATCTTATGAATGACTACTCTCTCTCTCTAATAACCACCTTTCGAAAACCAGATAGCACTTTCTACATACTTTAAATGGTACAGCACACAGTAAAGAGCACTCTTTCCGAAAGATAAGTTTAATCTTCATATTCCAGAATATCTTTAGTCTGAATGCCTAATTCTGCGCTTTTTGAATATATTAAATTCTGCTTGCAAATAGGAACACTAAGCAGGATTTACACTCCGTATTTATATGATAACCTTGTACCTAGGTGAGCTAAATGCAGTTACTGGCTCCCTGTGAATTGGACTTGAACAGGTTATTGACCATTACAGTTCAGGTATACCCAACAATAACTCTTGCTGCTTGCTCACATTCTGCGCCTCTCAGAATCTTTTCATTCTAGGGTCATGGTTCAAGCGACGACACATACACTGGCTGTTCTGGATCTCTCACAATGGCGTCACTCAGAGGGGTTGGACATCATCATCACACGTGACAGGTGTCTCTTCACCTCCAGCAGAATATATCGCAGTGCAGAATGTGCCACGAACACGATCACCACCTACTGGTTGCCCACATTGTGTTGACACTCCAGTGAGCAAGTAAGCCCTCTGCAATGATGAAGTTTGATATTGACGCACTTCTTCACGTGCTGGGTTTAGCCAAAAGGTTTTGTATAATGTCAGCAACAGATTCTCGGCTCTAGCTGACCTGCCAGACGATGTCAAGGTCGCCCGGTCTCTGTTTACCTCCATCCTCCATTAATCCCCTGAGCTGACAGTCCGCTATAGGAGTCCAGCACATCGACCACATCTATCAGAGGAGGCCTTCCAGACAATTAAACTGAAGACCACAGCCTGCCAGTGTGGCAATAAGTACACTTCTAATCAAATGAAGCTCTAATTGTACAAAAGTACAATGCGCTGGCACTCTGTGATCGCAAGGCATATTATAACCAAGTGGTGGATGATGCTAAACTTGGCTTAGCCCAGGGAGAATTAAAGCTGACATTCCGTGTGATCCACAACCCCAGTAGTCAAGAGGTAGTCGCTGCAAACGGCATCCTGAACGACAGACAAAGCTGTCCATGAACATCAGATGATGATATCCTCTCACACTAGGTGGAACATCATCACAGTGCCCTGAACCACACTCCAGCTGCCACTTGTTCAGAGCTGGACGATTTGGCAGCCACTATGGTTTCGAGCCCAGACACTGGACTGATGCACCAATGTTGGATCAAGTGAAGCATGCCATCTGCAAACTGAAAAATGGATGCACAACCAGAGCTGATGGCAATCCCCAGAGCACTAAAATGTGCTATTGACTCTGTAGTGGAATCACTTTTGGCCATCTTTCACCTGGTGTGAAGAACTGGAACCTTGCCAACTGCCTGGAAGGATGGTATTGTGATCTCACTTTATAAGAGCAAGGGACTGCACAGCAAATGTAAGAGCTACAGGCTGACCACCTTGTTGTCAGTGTCAAGGAAGGCGTTTGCGCATGGTCTGCTGGCACATTTGGAGCCCCTGCTACATCTTAAGTGTCATTGCCAACAATCAGGCTTTACAAGGAACAGGTTCTCGTTTGATGCCATTTTGGCCCAGCGCTTGTTGTCAGAGATACACTGAGTTCAAGAAGCTCCTGAACATAGCATATGTCTATCTTAAGGCCACATTTGATTCAGTTGACTGAGTCGTGCTATGGAAGGCCTTTAAGGGTGTAAGTGACCCAACCACTCTGTTGGATTTGATTAATGAGATGCATAATGGAGCCACAGTCCATGAACAACTAGGAAATCTGATGTCAGCACCATTTAAATCAGTATCTGGTGTCAGGCAGGGTTGTGTCTTGCCCCTTGCACTCTGTTATTGGGCAATGCAGCATTCCATCAGGTCTATAGGCATTAAGATTGATGATCTCTTGCTCTCAGAGAGACACTATGCTGATAATGTTGTTCTTCTAGTACAGAGCCCCGAAAGGTTTCATGAGGCACTCCAGCAAATGGAGGAGTTGGCTAAGGTTGGGTTCCAGTTTTGTGGTCAAAGACAGCTGCAAAACCTAGGATCAGGTCCACCCATGACACCACTCTCTCTCAATAATGAGACCATCAAAGCAATCTCCAGTTTTTGCAATTTAGGTTCTGTACTGACCAGTTCATCAACTTTCACACAGTGGTTCCCATCAGATTGGCATCACAGCATCTGCAATGGGTCATTTACAACAAATATGGAATCAACAATCTCAGTATGACAAAAGCTCAGGATCTATTTGAGCTGTATACTCTCTGTACTGTTGTAGAGTTGTGAAACAAGGATACTAAGCCGCTCAGACTGGGCAAAGCTGGAGGCTTGCCACACAAAATGCCAATGTCATATATTGGGCATAAAGTGGAATGACAATTTGTAATGCAGATTTTTACAGTCGCTCCGGTCTACAGACTATTGGGGCCATTGTCCACAGATGGTGTCTTATTCTTTTCGGACATGTCGCAAGAATGCCACAAGATGTTCCAGCGAACGCCATTCTCCGGGTGGATTGTAAAATCTGGGATAAAATTTTATCAACTGAGGAGTGGAGGCAGCCCAGAGACAGACCCCCTATTGCATGGGTTTATCAAATCTGTTCCGATGTTGGACTCTCAACCCATCAAACCCTTGTGGCTGCTGAAAAATGGACCAAATGGCAAACAATCGCTACAGCTGACCGTTCGGCTAAGCATTGAAAAATAATATACATGGCAGATTTTAGATAAACATGGTGAAGGTAATGAAGAAGGTAATTCTTCTGATCAATTTATTCCTATAACCTTTCACAAGTGAATTTTTTGTGCTAAGTGTTTAGCACTTTATAATTAAATTACAGCTAAAGGCTGCAAAAATAGTCGATCTATTTGCTAGGTTGCTGATGCCTAGTTATATGCTCGCCATCCTATTCCTATATGCTAAAACATGCATTTTTGGCTCGAGTGTTGAAGCAGAATTATCCCTTTTTAGATAAATAATTCCAATACTAGACTGTGTCTACAGAACTCTTTGTAGTTCTTCTTTGAGGTCACCGAGGTTTTCAAAGGCAGATTGCTAATAAAAGGCTTCTAGACGTTTCTTGATAAAGCATTTTTATTTTCAATTGCTTATCATAACAGTGAAAGTTGTTTTCATGCATGAGCACAATACCGCATCTCCCCCAGTATTTTTTTGGTAATTCTGAATTACCCAAAGCTCTGAATTTAAAGTGCATTAGTTAAACTGGGTTAAACTTCTGTGTGGACACACTCATTCAGAATAATATTCCTGACTGTCCCCACGTAACAAACCCTTAGTAAACTTTTGGTCTTCATTTTCTCAGTTGAATACAAGTTAAATCTGTCTAACTCGATATGGAATATTATAGTTATAGAAATTATTGTCAAATTATATGTTCACTTTACGTAGTGTGTACATTATGTGAAACAGGATAAGTGTTGCCTTTGTGTTTTGTCTTTGGAAATCTTAACTAAAAATTCACCACACCCTGAAAATCTTCCTCATGCTGTTGCTTCAGATCAACTGGGCTTCAAAGTTCAAGTTAATCCTCTTTATGGTTTGCTCAGAGGAGATGTGGAAGTAGGGTATGTGCAACTGCATCCTTAAACTTTCATATAGACAAACCCTTTGGTCTTTGGTTTATGGGTTAAACTAATTTGTCCTGAAAGAAAAAAGTGCACTAATGCAACTTATGTTTATATACACATTTAACTTATAACCATTACATAAATTTTCCTTCTTAATTTTGCCTTTAGTAATTTAAAGCGAGTTTTAACAGAAAAATGACAAATACATAAAAGGGCTACTCTTTTTTATATATAACAAATGGAAAGAATGAAAGTGGTTAACTGGAGTACAGAGTCATCAGTTTTATTCAGTTTGAGGATAATGAAACCTCAAAATCTGCTTTTTAAAAAAGCTCTAGTTTTCTTCCATTTAGTAAGCTTCTACTTTTCTTAAATGTCATCATCAGGTGGTGGCACTCTCTTCCACCCATATAACTTTAGGCTTATCCTCTCTATTAATCAGTTTAGCATTAATGGAGCTTCCTCTATGTCATACAGTACCCAAAACAGATGATGTTAATTAAATAGTATAAAACTAAGCAAAATGCCAAATAAAAATTTAGCAACGAGATGTTTAATCTGTGCATTATTCCAGTATTCTGGAACCACAATGTATATTGTTTGAGATGATTTTATGCAAACTTTTTTTCATTGCCACGGGAAACAATATTTTCCTAGACTCAGACTTTAAGGTCAAAAGAGACCATCATGATTTTCTAGTCTGACCTCCTGCACGTCACAGGCCGCAGAACCTCATCCACCACTCCTATAATAGATCCCTAACCTCTGGCTGAGTTACTGAAGTCCTCAAATCATTAAAGACTTCAAGTCACACCATTTACACCAGTTTAAACCTGCAAGTGACACATGCCCCATGCTACAGGGAAAGGCGAAAAACACCAGGATGTCTGCGAATCTGACCCAGGGGAAAATTCTTTCCCAACCCCCAATACAGCCATGAGTTAGATCCTAAGCATGTGGGAAAGACCCACCACTCAGAAACTTGGAAAAGAATTCTCTGTAGTAACTCAGAGACTGCCCTATCATCAGCCACTGGAAATGTATGCTGCTAGCAATCGCAGATCAGCTGCATGCCACTGTAGGCAGTTTCATCCCCTTCATAAGCTTATAAAGCTCAATCTTGATGCCATTTAGGTCTTTTGCCTCGACTGCTCCCCTTGAAAGACTGTTCCAGAACTTCACTTCTCTGATGATTAGAAAACCTTTGTCTAATTTCAAGCCTAAACTTGTTGATTGCCAGTTTATATTCATTTGTTCTTGTGTTCGCATTGGCATTTAAATAACTCATCTTCCTCCCTGATATTTATCCCTCGATGTATTTATGAGAACAATCATATCTCCCCTCAGCCTTCTTTTGGTTAGGCTAAACAAAAACTCTGAGTCTCCGCTCATAAAATACATTTTCATTCCTCAGATCATCCTAATAGCCCTTCTCTACACCTGTTCCAGTTTGAATTCATCTTTCTTAAACATACGAGACCAGAATTGCACACAGTATTCGAGATGAGGTCTCACCAGTGCCTTGTATAAGTACTAGCACTTCCCTATCTCTACTGGAAATACCTTGCCTGATGGATCCTAGGACTGCATTAGATTTTTTCACAGCCGCATCACACTGGCAGCACATAATTATCCTCTGACAAACCAGTGCACCCAGATCTTTCTCCTCTATCACTTCCAATTGATATGTCTCTAGCTTATAGCAAAAGTTTTTGTTATTAGTCCCTAAATGCATGACCTTGCACTTTCCCCTATTAATTTCATCCTGTTTTTCTTACTCCAGTTTACAAGGTCATCCAGATAATTTTATATGATGTTCTTGTCCTCCTCTGTATTGGCAATACCGCCCAACTTTGTGTCAGCCACGAATTTTATTAGCACACTCCTACTTTTTGTGCCACCGCCCATAATAAAAATGTTAAATAAGATTGGTCCCAAGACCGATTCCTGAGGAACTTCCCTACTAATCTCCCTCTAGTCTGACATTTCCCCTTTCATTATGACCCAATGTAGTCTCCCCTTTAACTAGTTCCTTGTCCATCTTTCAATTCTCATATTAATCCCCATCTTCTCCAATTTAACTAATAATTTTCTATGTGGAACTGTATCAAACACCTACTCAAATCCAGGTAGATTAGATCTATTGCATTGCCTTTGTGTAAAAGATCAGTTATCTTCTCAAAGGACTCCGGAGATAAGGTTGGTCTGGCACGATCTACTTTTTGTAAAACCGTATTGTATTTTATCCCAATTACTGTTCACCTCTATATCCTTAACTACTTTCTCTTTCAAAATTTATTCCAAGACCTTGCATACAATTGAGGTCAAATTAACAGGCCTTTAGTTTTTTGAATTACATTTTTCCTCCTCTCTTAAAAACAGGAACTATATTAGCAATTCTCCAGTCATATGATATGATGCCCGAGTTTACAGATTCATTTAAACTACTTGCTATTAGGCTAGCAATTTCATATGCCAGTTTCTTTAACAGTCCTGGATGGAGATTATCTGGGGCCCCTGATTTAGTCCCAATAAACTGTTTGAGTTTGACTTCCACCTCAGATGTGGCAATTTCTACCTCCATAACCTCTTTTCCATTAGCCACTTTGCCACTACCTCTAAGCACTTCATTATCTTTATTAAAAACTGAGGCAAAAGTATTTGTTTAGGTGTTGGGCAATGCCTAGATTACCTTTAATCTCCACCCCGTCCTCAGTGCTTAGTGGTCCCACTTCTTTCCTTGTTTTCTTTTTTATTTATATGGCTACAGAACCTTTTATTATTGGTTTTAATTCCATTTGCAAGGTCCAACTCTGCTTGGCTTTTAGCAGTTCTCACTTTACCTCTACTCTTTCTGACCTTCAAGAGATAGCTTTCCTTGGTGATCCATCCCATCCTTCCATTCCTTGTAGGCTTTCTGCTTTCTCTTAGTCACCAGCTTGAGATGCTTGCTCATCCAGGCTGGTCTGCAATCCTTCCCTATGAATTTTTTTCCCCTTGCTTGTAATGCAGGCTGCAGATGGTTTCTGCAATTTTTAAAAATAATTCCAAGTTCCCTCCACATTCCAATCCTTGAGTTCTTCAGCCAGTCAGCTTCCCTAACTAATTCCCTTAATTTTTTTAAAGTTAGCTCTTGAAATCCAGGACCCTAGTTACAGATCTATTTTGGTTTATCCTTCCTTTTAGCTTAAACTGAATTAGCTCATGATCACCTGAACCAAGGTTCTCCCTATAACCAATTCTTCTATGAGGTTCTTACTACACTCCCGAGTACCAAATCTAAAATGGCATCACGTCTTGTTGATGCCATTCAACAAGCCACACTGCTCTCATAGTAATTTCTGTATATGAAGAACTATAGACTCCACATATACATGTAGAAGAACAATTAAAAGGAGATTCTTATAAATGTGTAGAATTTTCTAAAACTTTTTTTTTTTTTTTTTAAATACATTAGTGATCAATGTAGGGATGAAATAAAATGGAGAGCATTAGAGGCCAAATAGTATAAAATTTTAGTAACTATGGAAAACAGATTCTGAATTGAAATAGAAAAATATCAGAACTGAGGCTAGCGTAGTTAGCAAACAGTAGCTAGTATCTTGATATCTAATCAAATTATTTTCTAAAGCGTAGTGCTAAGTAATAGAAAAACTCCATCTAAGAAAGCTAGTACTGCTAAAAGCTAAGCAACTAGCTTAAATGCCACCATAAGCATAAATAAAAAGCCACTCTCAAGTAAGACAGTTCCTCCAGTCATGCTAGCCAACCAAGGGTACAGATCTTACAAATTATATTCTAGTCATTATGAACAGAGTGGTAAATCTTTCTGTTGTATAGAGGGCTATGTCAAAAAAAAATTTCTTGAAGGCAAGAGAGAAACTGTATTCAAAAATAACCCCAAACTTAACTCATCTGTTAGCAGGCACAGGTTCTCATTCACTGAAGGATCCAAGTGTTCTTACTTTTGTGTTAGTGCTCTTCTAAATGCTTGACTACAAACCAAATAGGAACCAAAACATGGAAGGCTGAAAAGAAATACCAAGTCAATTGAACTTGAACATTAACTGCTGTATTCACAAGCTAAAAGCTTGTGTTTCAATAGGTTTTCTTGTTTCAAGGTTAGCCTAGCTATTGAACTTGTTTCTCTTCAGAATTTACTTTTGGCTAGAGCAGGGTCTTCCTTTTTGTAAGCCCTCTCTGAATTATATCAAATTAAAATCTAAAGCACAGAGATGACAAGGAACCCTAGCAATTTAAATAGACATGTCTTGAAATAATATTGTGATCAAAGTATCAAGCAGCCTAATAAAACCCAGGTGGCTCTGGCTTATCATATATGGTACTCATTACTTCAATTGCTCCATTTAATAGATTTCCTGGTTTCAACAAAAGAAGGTTTTGTTATTAAATCCTCCAGTTATGGCTCTACTTATGTTTCTGGAGCTCTCTGATAAGACAACTTTGCCCAAAGAAGGTTTTAAGGAAAAAAAAATTGTTTTAGAAGTCAAGCCTTTTGCCATTCCTGGTGAAACTATAGAAATCACTGTGGCTTTTTATTATTCACTATCTAGATAAGGCTGAACTAATTACTAGGGAGGTACCAGATGACTCATGCTTGCCAGTTTTGTGTGGGCTAATGTTTTTGTCCCAACAAGCTACATAAGTCAAAACACACAAAAACATATTATGGCAACTTTCTTAGAAGACCTAAGTCTGCAAGTTTTATACATTTTGAGTAAAAGGTACCTTTATCAATATTTTCTACCGCTTTCCTTTTCCTAGGTTTTGAGTTTTGAATAAAGTTCAAGGTATAAAAGCAGGCATAACACAACGAGCATGATGACTTGACTTAGCATTTGTGATTATAACTATTTTTATACAGAACACGTCTCTTTCAGATCCATTAATGTTCCACTTGAAACATTATAAAGAGAAAAGTGATTTGGAGGCTTCAGTTAGATATTCACCGTGAGAAACATTTTGGATAAGTGAGTGACCTGTTCTCAAAAAATGTCATTTTAAGAGTAAATGCAAAAATTAGGTCTGCTAAATTTGTTTCTTACCTCTCTGTTCATACAAAAGTAGCATTTTCTCAAAGAGACATTCTTTTGCCTTCACTCTAGCCATGTCACCCTGCAAGCTGAGCCCCTTCAATTAGCATACTGTCTTTTCCCCCTTAAAAAGTTAATGTCCTGGCCCTCAACTTCAAGGCTCTACTAGGAAAGGACTGTGGGTAAAGTTTTCAAAAATGATTAGGCTTAATTTTAGGAGCTTAAATCCTCTCTCTTCATTCTTCTCCCCTTCACATTCCTTTTGTTTTCTCATATTCACAACTTGGTGCCTCTTTTCATCACACCACCCTTACAGCTCCCTCTCCTATGAGTTAACTGACCTCAGACTGTTCCCTTTTCAACTTCCTTCTTTTAGCTAGTTTTCCACCAATAATCCTACACCCAACGCTTTTCTACTGATGTCCTGGTACCCAGTTATAAACAACCATATATCGTAACAAAAAAGTATAAAACACAGACCATGTATATACCTTGTATGACACTCTCCAAAGAGCAGTAGTTTCTTCCAGTTATTCACTTCCACTTTCCATTTCCCAAGAGCATCGCCATCTTTGCTGAGTTTTGTAAAACCCTTGAAACAGTCATCTTGTCTTATCTGTCTGTAAAGCACCACTCAGAGCAATGGTAGATAGTAACAAAACAAGTGTTTAGAGACTTAGCCTTAGATTAGAAGTGAAGGAAGGGCTTGTCTTCATGTACAGCATTACAGCAGTGTAGCTGCACCGCTGCAGCGCTTTAACCAAGATGCTACTACACCAATGGGAGAGCTTCTCCAGTCAACATAGTTAATCCACTTTCCCAAGAGATGGTGGCTATATTTACAGGAGAAGCTGTCCCATTGACATAGCACTGTCAACATGTGGGGTTAAGTTGGTATAAGTACGTCACTCAAGGATATGGATTTTTCACACCTCTGAGCAACATAGTTATATCAATATAGGTCTGTAGTGTAGAACTGGCTGAAATCAGAAAACACTAAAAAAATGCCAGCCCTGATAACTTAATCACTCCTCCTGGGGTTTAGTGGTCTATGTTTTAACCATATGAACCATTACACCCAAAGGACACACACTTCCAAAGTTTTACAAATAACAAAGACCTCCATTTTTAAGAGAGCTTGTTGTTTTGGCTGTAAAAGAAATGCTCTTTAGCTACTCAGAACGTTCCAGGAGTGGCACCCAGTGTCCAAATAGATTCCTTACAACTGATTCATTTCCCTTCTCAGGCTGTCTTCTTTCATTCTGCTCTGCCAGATCATAGTCACAGCCGCCTAGAAACATTATACAATGCACTGCTTAATCATACTGTGTACTCTACAGAGGACTCTTTCTGGTAAGCTTCACATGCTGTGCTTTATCAACAGAGTACAGTTAAGCACATTTTCAACTATTTAGCATGGAGAACTACCACTGATTCTGGTAAAGCTTTGCATTTAAATCATTCAACTACAGATTTTTTTGCGCTGAATGAAACCAGTATCAGCGTAAACTACATTTTTGCAACTGTGTTCAATAGCTTTGACAAAGCAACTACAATTTGATTCATTTCTGATCTACTGTGTCAATGCTATACTAGTCCAAACCAGTTTTATTTAATCTGCTTTAGGAAACAAAAACATCTAGAGAATTAGTAAGAAATATTTTGACACTGCAGCTAACTGGGATTTTTAAATCATCTACTACAGTTGATTAGGACAGATGGTTAACATGGTCAGTGACAAGTCTAGTAGATAAACAATCTATTTTTTCTCTGACGCTGACTGGAGGACTGGGGTTTGTTTTTAAGTAAAATTCAGCATCTGGAATGAGCTAAGAAAGGGAAAGCTTTATTTTAAAAAGTCCTCATTTCTACGGTTCTGTCTTCAACCACCTCATCTAGCTTTGATAGGCTTTTAGTAAATCACCACACTGGTAATGGAGGAGCATTCCAAAAATGCTATTCCCTTCCACAGATGGAGATAATCCACACAAAGTGTAAGAATCTCTTGCAATAATTTTAACATATTTAGATAAACCTCTTTTCTTGTTTCACTAAGATAAAACAAAACACAATTAGTTTCAATTATACTGACATTTCTGAACAAGTTTTATAAAAATAGATTTAAAAGCAAAAAGTTAATAACGCAACAGTAAGATTGAATTATCAAGCACTAAGAAGTCAGGAAGTTCCAAATGTTAGGGGTATGTCTACAACCTTCACTTATCCATGTTATTATTAGTGTATACTATAAAAGTTGCAAGATGTACAATGTGGCTGAGTTACATATAATAGTGTATTAACAGGCAGAAGCAACCAGAACCTGAATTCTCACTATTGCATTTCTGGTTTTTTTCCCCATTTAATGTACTTTTGTAAAAGAAAAAAATATGAAAATTTGCAAAACTGAACTTGCAAAATTTACAGCACATTTCATAGCAAACTCACATGTCAGTTAGGTGCCTGAAATGGCCATGAAAATAGTTTTGTGTTTTTGTGCATGTTTAAGTTTTATTTTTAGAAAACAGTAAGGTATAAATGAAATACTGGAAATCAAGAGTGATTGAATTCACATTGGGAAATTACCATGACCCACACGGACCAAGTCAGCAACAACACGAGTGATGAATAAATCATAGCAATTGTTAAAGAACTACGCTAGCAATGGTTAAATTATCCTTAACAGATGTTCTTTGAGATACATATTTAGGTCCTAAAGAACATGTTCTATCTTTTGTTTGTCTTTAAAACATCTTTCAGCTTCCATTACTAAAAGAAAGTTATGTAATGTTATGGTCTACTTTTTCAAGTTTGTGCACCCCGAATTTATTCTTACTTCCAAAAATAAAACCTGATATTCCTAAGTGTTAAAAGCATGTCTGTTTTCAGACTAGAAAAATAAAAGCCTTATACCACAGAGTAAACAGCTGATTCAATCTTCAGATTTTCCAACTATATGAATTAAATAGTTTAATCTAATAGACAAAAGAACCAGGCTGATATATATATATATTCTGTGTTATTCCTCAGCAAGCGGTAAATTGACAGACAAGTATTTTGCATACTTTAGTGACATCCTCGCACAACACACTTCCCCCCCCAATATTAAAAGCCTTTTAACATTTTGTAAACAAATTTGTCCTCTAATAAATTAGTTTCTATCCATACAAGCTTGTCTACTAGGCAGCTTAAAATTAGTAAATAAATGTAGTATTCATTTACTTCTATACATACAGATACCTGATCCCTTTGTTATATATTTTCATGAGCATCTTCCAATATAGTTTAAAAATAGCTCATATTTCTTTAAACTCTGCCAATCTTTTTGCTATGCCATATATCTTAATAGATCACAGGAGCAAGTCTGCAGTCTTTGATTGGAACAATGTATCAGGCCAATGTCTCAATATATTCTTCACTTCTATTAGACTTAGCAACACCCATTTAGCTATTTCATACATAAAACCATTTATCTTAGAATAAGGAGAGATTATATAGAAAGTAGACTTTATGGGGAAAATTTCTCTGAGGATTCTATCAAGTACTAATACTTCATTCTAAAAACAATCTTACAAATATACATTCTATATTGCTCCTGACCTTAATGCTGTGTTAGTATATTCTCTTGGCTACAAGAGCGACTGGAGTCAGTACTCCTGAATTCTATTCTTAGTATCACCACCAATTTTATTTGTAAACTTAGACATGGAGCAACACCTGTGCCTCAGTCTCTCCAGCTGTAAAATGGGTACGAATACTACATATAGCACACGCGTGATCTGAGATTTAATATTAGTTATACCTTCAGTACTTTAGATAGAACTTGCTATACAAGTTGAAATGTTACTGTAGTTTTTTTAGACTATGCATTTGTACAGAGGTCCAATAGAATTTGTGGACTGTTTTAAATTTAAAGATGGTATCTCTAATAGCATATCTTCCACTACTTAACTAGTGAAATATCCCAGCCAATATTACTTTTAAAAGAGAAAAGCAAACAAAGATATTCTGATGTGTACATTTACTTATAGGGAAGTCTTAGTAAATGTTTAGTTCTTGAAGGTATTAATAATGCACTGAAATTTCCAAATATTCTCCCATTTCTTTTTTACTTTCATATGTAGGCTTCTTAACTGCAAGGGACCCTACAGACTACAAGCAAGCAGCCTCTAAAAACAGGACACAGCAACTCACCTCTGATAGGGATAAAAAAATTGCAGACTGAATGATCCAGGGCAATTAACTTGAGAACGGAAGTAACTTCCATAGCTGTGAAGAATTTATCTAAGAGACTGAGGGAGTACAAAGCAAGGATAGAGAAACTGGGAAAGTTTACTGCAATTGACAATACCATCACCCTTTTTACAAGACAGTTAAGGAAGATATAGTATGTGTACGAATAAGGAAGATTGTTCATAAAATATAGTTAGTATAAAAAACATTAAGCCTAATAAAACTGCCATCTTTCTGAGAAAATAAAGAATAAAAAGAGACGCAAGCAGATACAGACAGTAAATAATGGATAAAGCCAAGACCCTTTTCAGACAAGAAAACAAAGCTTATTGGCTAATTTATTCCTTTACGTGTTAAGGATTTTTAGTGCCAAATTAGTTCAATATTTAGCTTGATGCCAGCCTTAAAAAAAAAAAAAAAAAAAAAAAAAAATCAATAAAACATTTGTCAGATATCAGATAAGATAAAGTTGCTACTCTTCAAAAGCAAAAGCCTAACAACTGAACTATAAAAGACCTGTGATTTCAGGATTACATCTTTAGATTTTGGAAAGTAAGGAATTAAATGTTTCCATAACGGCCAAATCTGAGGGTATTCTATTAAAAGCTGAACAAGCTGTATCCAAGCTTGATTCTAAACTGCGGAACTTCAGATTTTGGGGTGCAAAGACAGAACAGGGTAAAACCCCTTTGAAAAACAAGAGCACAGTAAGTTTCACCTTTTCCAAATATTCACAATAATGTCGTCAATTTCACTAAATATTCATAATGCAAACAAAGTAAGAAAATATTCCTTTTATGTCCCTACTTTTTAAATAGAAACAAGCATATCAGACCTACATTGTTTACTATATTACAGAGTTTACATACAATAGGATGCAAGAGTGATGCCATTAAAATATTAGATGATACTTCATACTTCTGAGTTTTGCCTTTCATATTTTAATTTCAAGTTCTCTCAGTTAACCAAAACTAAACATGATGTATGTTTGATGTTAAATTTCATTTCATCAACCTCGAACTATTCATAACTGATTAGGATGGCTTTAAGTGTGGAATAATCTACAAATTCATAACCCTGAATGTTCAGCAGTAAATCAATAGGTGGTAAATGTTTAACATTTTCAAAATACAGCTATGAATAACAATGCAGATACAATACCCAGAAGATTTATGCCACAATTGAAGACTCTCTCTAGATATACCCCTTCATGTTTCTAAAAATTGTTAAGTTTTCCAGTATATGCTTTTATTTCTCCAAACAGGGTTTTGTGTATCAATTTTGGCAAAAAGATTTTTATAAATTAAGAAATGTATAACAGCATATTTGGACAGTGAAAGATGACGACGTTTTAGGTTAATATTGTTGGCCACTTACAATTGGAAGATTTTTAGCAAGTTTATTTACCTTAATATAAAAGACTTATAAAATGTGGAAAGTACCCACAGAGTAAACTAAATGATTATATGTCATACTTATGACTACTAGAAAAGAATCCACTGGAGAATTCACAAGCAGACTACTAAATCAGAAACTGCTGGCTTCAAAAAAAAATTTTAAAAAAATCACACCTTGCATATATTGCAATGGTTCAAATAATAGACTCAGACTGAAGATGAAAAAGATCTACTAGTTCTTCTACACATCCCACTGCCATCAAAGGATGCGTACGTATATTTCTTACTGTTTCGTTCATTTAAAATTTCTCAAGGAATGAGACTTCCATAATTTCCCTTTGAGGACTATTCTACAATTAGTTGCTTTTTTAAAATAACAATGTGCTCAGCAATGTATAATTGGAATACTATAAGCAAATATTTAGCTGAAGGAGCATGCTCTTCATAGAAAAATTGTGTGTAGTAAAAACAAATGAAAGCCCTGACAGTCTTAGCATTGCTCATGATGTGGAAGAGGGAAGAGTTTCCATGTTTTAAAGAAAGTTTCTTGGTGGCACATTTTGGCCAAGTCTTTAAAAAATGAACAAAAGACAGGAAGAATGGTGATAAAACAGTAAAGTGTTTTTAAAAATCACTTTCACAAGTATGTGCTACAGCAAAATCTTAATGCAACTCTGCTCAGATCAGGTAACAAATCTGCTCAGTGCTTCAAATAGCAAATAGCATATACTCTGTTTTTGTACCATTGAATTATATGCTGAGCATCAAGATTTCTCCACCACTTAAATATTGTCCCTATAGCCTTGAAAGTCCAGAAATGCAATAACAAAGGAATGTGTGCATATATTTCATGCAAAACTAGCTACCAGGAAGAATAATTGTTTGCATACAATTTTAAAAGCTGGATAAGCAGACTTTGCTAAGATAAAGCCCATTTAAATGAGCTATTCTGAGAAGAACCATGTTAAGGATTATGTTTCCCTCTCTACCTCAGTCACTGATAGAGTCAAATCTGCTGAAAAAAAGTCTTGCTAAACAGAGAAGAAAGCTGTTGTTCTGCTTCTAACACAAATCTTTGAAGCAAAATATCCTGATCTATATAGTTCTTTAGCACCTGCAGTATTGAATTGATTTAGTCTGCTGGAAAAAAAAAGACAGTGAGTTATTGGATCTGTATTTAATTCAATGCACTTTATAACATTTTAGGAATTCAGTTGTATAAAACAGTATCTGAATCTTATCAGATGAATATAGTTTTCTCCTCTTTTTGCAAGCCCTGGGTTTCATGCCTGAACAAACAAGTCTCCGATTCTTGTAAGTTGGGTAACAGTGCCCCCTAATGGGTATTTTAATGTGAGTGTTTCTATTGATCTCTTTTTTTGATTAAAATGTATATCACTCAATGGACTAAAACTGGGTGGATTTAAAAAAAAAAAAAATCTTTTATGCTAGGTAAGTAAAAGTTACATAAAAGTACTCAAACTAATAAGAATGTGAAAGAAAAGCAACAGTCTTTCTGGTTATTAAGAAAAGCCTAATGTTTGGATGAGACTTCAGGGACAATTGAGCTCTGTATCTTTCAGAGTGCAGCCCAAAGCTAACAGTCATTTATCTAACCTTTTTTAAAGGAATGTTAGCATTGGCTGATATGTGATAATAAAAGAGACATTCCTTGGAAACACTCTCCAGAAAAGGTATCATGAAATGCACATGCAACTTTGGTGAACAAATGCATGCCTGCAGTTGTGTGACCATTACAGTATCAGCATGTTTCCTCTCAGGAAGGAGATTCAAAATTCCCAGATTACTGTGCAAAGTACTGGGCAATGGGGGTGGTATTACAGGCATGTAGGTCTTTACTCAAACGTGTAATACAACTCATTACAACAGTTTAGAGATGCTTTAAGATTTGAGTTTAGAGATGCTTTGCTCATAATTTGCTCATAGATTCTATGGCATAAAAACCATCCATA
The DNA here is from genome assembly GCF_026122565.2 of Emydura macquarii macquarii. NCBI lineage: Eukaryota > Metazoa > Chordata > Testudines > Chelidae > Emydura > Emydura macquarii. The sequence goes on from NW_027130506.1 coordinate 1,573,795, forward strand.
AAATCCTTTTCCAATAATCAGCAAAGAAAAACAAGTAGACAAAAGATTTAGAGGGTCCCTGGTTCAACTGTCAAAAGAAGCAAGTCACTTTTCTGTTACAACCATTAGAACAATTTGTAGAGACCTGCAAATCTGCAGACTGCAGATCAGATATGTATACAAATTTTGTATCTGTGCAGAGCTCTAATGATTTGTGAAGGAGTGCTGAAAAAGCCTATGAAAAATGTGATGATAAATTGGCTACTTCTCAAGATGCAGGTGACAAAGAAAATCCTATTTACAATTAAGAATTCTCTGGGTGTGTAATGCAGAGTGTATTAAAAGTAGCTTAAACATGGCCACATCATTCCCCTTGTGCACTCTTGCCAGCTACTTGTAACTGACAAATTGGTATGTGTCAACACAGAAATACACATACATGATGGAGCACAGCCTTGTTCACCAAAATACTGTGAACACATTTAAAGAGTGTGGTTAAATGGGGTTGGATATTCACATTAATGATTTGCAACAGGAGACAGAACCATGGGTCAGATCAGAGGTCTGGTTAATTGGGGGTAAGAGGAGTGGAGACTGTAGACAGAATGATTTTACTATAATTGGATTTTTGCTTCTCAAGTGCAGATGTTTCTCCTTGAATGACAGGAAGCATTGAGCAATTAAAAAGCAGCTATTTTGATTTGTATCAAGATGCAGAAATTCAGTCAGATCAAAGTTACTTCTGCACCATCAGCGCCCAGATTCATGACTGATGATATAAACTAGCATTCCCCATGCAGAACAAGTATGTTTTCAATGGGAAGAACTATGGTCTTGTGGGTAAAAGATTGGACTGGCAGTCAGGAGACCTGTGTTTATTTCCTGGCTCAGCAACAGTCCTCCTGGGCAAGATATTTAAATCTACCCTGTAACTCAGTTGTGATGTGTAAAATGGATAAATCCTTCCCTACTTCTCAGGCATGTTGCAAGAATAAAATCCATTAATAATTGTGGCACTCTACTAAAGTTATGAGCAGACTAATGAAATAGAAAGAAGACGAGATGGGGACATGATAAAAGCTTGATGTGATTGCTAAATTGCTCCAGCCTGGTAATTTGGGAGCATGTAAGTGGTTCTTAGGGATCTAGCTTTTTGAGTGGGAGTTGGGGTAGGGACTGTGTTTAACTACAGAGAAGGGAGTCTAGTGTAATAATCCCCACCCCCAATTTGCCCCTCAAAAAGCAAATTCCCTAAGAGCTGCTTACATGCTCCCAAATTACCAGACTGGACTGATTTAAACAAAGGAGAAAGGAGAACGCTTTGATTTACATCAATTTTAAATCAACTTTTTCCGTTGGTACTTCAGTTATTTGCTAAAGAAAGGTACAATCTCACTGGTTATATAACATTAAAATATGTTGATTTACAGTTAAACAGAGCCCTTATACCAGATTTGGTACGACTTTTTGCTGCCAAGGATGGTACGCTATAACTATATATATATATAGTTACGTAAGTAATTATATAACTTAATATTTTCAGATTTTTATTAATTGCACATTTTAGTACATTAATTAAAAAATTAAGGGAACTAGCTGGGAAAGTGGACTGGACTGAAAAACTCATGGATCTAAAGGTGGAGAAGGCTTAGAATTACTTCAAGTCAAAGTTGCAGGAACAAACAAACCTGCATCCCAAGGAAGGGGAAAAATTCATAGGCAAGATTTGTAGACCAAACTGGATAAGTAAGCATCTCAGACAGGTGATTAAGAGAAAGCAGAAAGCCTACAAGGAGTGGAAGATGGGAGGGATCAGGAAGGAAAGCTACCTCTTGGAGGTCAGAACATGTAGAGAGAAAGTGAGAAAGGCCAAATTTTCAATGTACCGGATTTTACACTGAGGTTGCCAAGGGAGACTTCTCTTCTGTGATACCTATGCCTGAACAGGAAAGAAGAGGAGTCCTTTGAGTAGCTAGCAACATGCATATATGGGGAAGGAGAAGAGGAGGTAGTTTGGTGCTCTCGCTCCAGGTCACTCTGCTGTTCAGCATAATCCCATCTGAGGTGGAACAAATGGGTCAGACTTGTACATTGGTTCTTTGGTGCCTTTTCACATTGGCAAGAGAAATGGGTTGCACTCTGTGGGCAGCTGAAAAGGAACTTTGACTGGGCTGGCTATCTTTACAGCAGTTTTTCTGAATTCCTCCTGTTCTCCATTACAAAAGCCAGTTTCATCCATTCATCCCTCCTCAGTGCCTCTGCAGGAAAGAGCTGGTGCTTTCTTAATGGCTCATTAGATTCTCCCCCTGAGCTGTGCTACATGGAGGAGGCAAAACATCTTCATAAAGGTTGCTGGGAAAGAGTGAGGCAGGCTAAGCTGTCCTAGCTACAGTGATCCTCCAAACGCTAGGGCCTGCTAAGTAGCAGTGGCAACATCAGTTTGACTCCTTCTACCTACGCCCCAGAGTACAATTTGGTGTTTACAAAGTGTGTGGTGCAGGGAGAGAAGGTTAATGAGATGGAAACCTGATACTTAGGTGAGGGAAGTTCCTCTTAGCCTGCATCTCCCCTGGAGGTGGAGTGGGAGAGGGTCCTGGCTTACTATTGGTTTCACTTTATTAAAGTGGGTCCCCTTCAAGTCAAACTGATTTGCAAAAGATGAGCATAAGAGGGAGGTGAGACCTGGCAACATGGGCACTTTCGCACTCCGGATAGCTGTTTGTATGCCTGACAAGGGTTGAATGTTGCACATGCGATTAAAGGCCTGTAAGGGTGTTGGCACATCACATGAACATAGACAACTAGGTCATTCCTAGACACTAGCCATATGTCTAGCCACTGTGAGCCCAAACATCTACAGTGCAATTTTACAGCCCCATAGCCCGAGCCCCAGTCAACTGAGACACGCCAAACATGAGTGTTTAATAATAGTGTAGACATACCCTAGAAGGCCTGCTCATCTCTCTCCCCACCCTTCTGCCACATGACAGAGAAACAACTAACATCTGAGACACAGATGGATTTTTATATGTAGGTTTCATGTTATTAAACAGACTTTGTTAATCTGTTTCCATCTGCAGGTTAAGAGGAATTGTATCTCAAGCTTCTGGACATTTATAGGAGATCATAATATTTTTATGAGACCATGTTATATAAAATATGTTTTTGGTTCTAGCGCTAAATTAGAACTCTTGCAATTAGAACTCTTTTTTTTCCCTACTCATAGGGCTCTCATATCATGGTGAATTATCTGAGCCCACAACAGATGGAACAACTGGCTTATCAAGTTCCAAAATATTCTTCACAAGGCCAGTTTCATTAGCACGTTTTAGGGGTATAAACTACTTGGCAGGAGCACATCATGGCATTGAATATTTATGTTTAAACTGTAAGCAGAGTAAATAAATAACTACAGTCATTTTAAGATTGTTACAATTGCTTTCACAGATTGAGTTGTCAATTAGGTAGAACAAACGTGTTAAATGAATGACTACTTTAAAGATATTGCTTTGTTAAACCTAATTCATATGTTAGGATTAAAGGCGCACAATCAACTTAAAAATAATCACTGAAAGTGTTTCAATTACTGTAAGTAACAAGATACTATTACAAAGATTAAAAACAGAAACTGACTTTAGTTTTCTTTATGCATTTGACATTAATTTGTGTAGTCAGTTTTACTGTCTCCTGTAGATAGTAAGAAATTACTGATCAGCAGGAGAACATAGGGGCAGGTGTGAAAACCTGAAGCTACTTTTAATTCATTTTAAAATTGTCAAGTTGACAGCACCCCTTAACCTACAAATCCTTGCACTGCAGACTTTCAAGAAGGATTTAATAATAAGGGTTTCTCTACATTTATAGGCGTAATTCTCCATGTGGACACATTCTAGAATATAAGTTTCCATACAGGGGAGTTATTCCAGTGTAACTAAAGCAGTCTAATTATACTGGGGTAATTAAAGCTGTGTATTTCCCATGTAGACAAGCCCTAAGTCAGATATACAGGATGGGAGCTTCATATGCAAGTTCTGGAAATGCATTATAGATTCATATTTCAGTCAAAAAAGACCTTATAACAAGTGTGAGTGAAGTTTCCAACCATAATTGTCATTGGAGTTTTTGTACATGCGTGCGAATGTGAGTGCATGTGCGCCTGTCTTATTTTGGTTTGGTGGGTGGTCTTTTTTTGTTTTAAAGAAAACAAGATTCTTTGGCTTTTTTTGTGTAGCAAAAGAGACTGTAAATCCAAAGCCATAGTTTATACAAACTGCATGTATTACCTTCATCAAAGTCTGCATCATCTTCTGTGTGCTGAGGGAATGGAAAGCAGTTGGTGATTTCAAGCCTGTCATCCACCACAAGTCCCAGTAGCACTCCTTGGACCACCTCATTCCCCTGTCCTTCTTCTTGGTAATGTTTAATAATCTTTAACACAACCTAAAAATCAAGAACAAAAAGCAGATTATGTAAGCCTCTTCTGTATTGTGTCTTTAAATTCATACAACAAATAGCTGAAAACCAAATTAACTATGGGCTTAAAATGACAACAGAAAGTCCTACACAAAAAGCTATACAAAAAAGTTGTCTTGGGTAAAGATACAATGCATTTCACTGAATTTAATATAGGCCAGTGGACAGGATCTCATGGTAAATTAGAGGGGAAGTACTGAAGACTACTAAAGGGACATGGGATAACAGATTTTTTTTAAAAAACAAAGATCAATTTTCTGAGAGAACTCCTGTGAGGCCCGGCGCTGTGCGTCCGGCTCACATGCAGCCAAATGGCTGCTTGTTGAGTAGAATAATAGAATGTGTTGCGGCCAAGTGTAACGGATGAGAGATGTGTGAGCGTCACCCTCTCAGCGCGCGTCTTCAGATAAGTTTCGATTTTGTATATAGGATATAATTAGCATAAATAGGGGGAAATTAAGCAAATATTATCGGCTTATTTAGACTAGCAAAATAAGCCAGATGAGCGGCCTATCACCAAGCCAATATGCTAAATGTACCAACGGAAGCCAATTGTTGGTTCCAACCATCAAGTGTCAGTCTAATTAGACCAAAATTGTAACCAACCAGTAACACCAAGCATTGGTTCGTCTAAGGTCCACATCAGATAAAAGACAGAGTCCAACAGGTCAGGAGCGTGGTGTGTTCGGATGTAATCAGCACAGCAGAGGCTGATAGTCAACACATCCCCCTTCTTGACCCCTTGACTTCTGGACTTCGCCCAGAAGAGAAACAGCGCTTGAAGCACAGCAGAACAGATCAGAGCAGATTGAAACAGAATCAAATCAAAGACCGATTGAGACAGAATCAAAGACTGAGTAAGTATATTGTGATTGACTACGGTGATTAGGTATTAGGCCTAGCAGGAGTAGCCTTCCTGACCAAAGGGTTCTTTGCCGAGTGGCATAGCAGTTCGTGGGAGTAGGGAACCTCTGATACTTTTAGACAAGTAACAGAAGATTAGGTTAAGATTGCTTCAAGGGGAAAAGTCTTTCGCTCAGAGACTAGAAGAGACTGAAACGTCCCGAGGACACGGTTAAGAGTTACCGTGAGGCTGGGGGCTATCTGCAGGAAGCAGGCATAGCAGACCTAAGGCATGAGGAGTATAGTTAGAGACTGTTACTGGTCGCTGTTGAACAGGGCAAGTGAGGTGACAGAGGACTAGCTATTGTAGCGGTCTCGCTTGAAGCCACGATTGGGGTACTGAGGTACTATCGGGGGACTCGCGACAGTTTAGGCACGCATTCCCATCGTTTACATCCTGAATTGCTCAGGATTTTTTCTCTTTCTATCTCTTATATTTTCATCAGAATTGTGTATTGAATAAAGACTCCGATTATAACAAAGACATTGAGTATTGGTACTGATTGAAGGGCTTGAAACCGTTGGTCACTGTAACACAGTCAGGACCACGGCGAACTGAGCGAGGGGAGTCGGTTACACTACACAGGACTCACCCTTCATTAGATAGTCCTCTCTGCACGGCAACTCAGGGGCCCTTCACTTAATATCGCGATAATACCCAAGACCATTGCCCGTGACAACTCCCTTTAAATTTTTTTTTTTTTAAATAAGGTCTATATGAGCATTTCTGCTCTCTTGTTACTGTTAACTATTAAATACCCTCTTATGGAGGCTATCATTTCCCCCCAAAGCAATACAGGAGATAGGAAGTGCAATTGACATCAAAAAGCAGTTAACATGATTATGCACAAGCTAGTGAGAAACACAAACTTTTAAAAAAGGCGGAAAATATTTCTCAAATTTTTCAGCTATAAGGCTTTTAAGGATTACTTTTAACAATATCAGTTACAAAACTGAAATGGAAACATGACACATTGCAGGTGTTCCTTGAAAACAAAAAACAGAGAAGCCAAGTGACATAAACAAGGGAGAAAATACATGTAAGAGCAGATATGAATCATGTAAATGACACAGGCCTGGTCTAGGCGGCAAAGTTAGGTCAACAAAAGCCACCTTCCGTCAACCACATAATAATGTGTCTCCACTGACAGGTCCGTTCCACCGACCTAGCTCACTGTAAATGTCGACCTAATAAAACCACCTCCATGAAAGGGTGTAGCACTAAAATCAAAGTGGATGGATCAAATGAACAGCAATGTACACAGAGCGTTGCATAAATCAACATCATTGGCCTCTGAGAGGTGTGCCACGATGCTCCGCTGTGACCGCTCTGGACATTGTTTTTTACTCTGCTGCACCATGGCCACGTACACAGGAAACAGTTCCTCCTTTGGTGAAGCCCCAGGAAATTTTGAATTCCCATTTCCTGTTTGATCAGCATGGAGAGCTTGCTAGCACAACTGATCATGGCGACTGCATGCCCCAAACACACTCCAGCTGCGGGCAGACCTGAGGTGTTGGATCTCATTGGTCTGAGGAGAGAAGAGTCTGTTCAGTCGCAGCTCCGATGCAGCAAAAGAAACATTGTTATCTACGAAAAGATATCATGGGGCATGTTGGAGAAGGGGCACAACAGGGACTCGCAGCAGTGCCGCGTTAAAATAAAAAAGCTGAGGCAGGCATATCAAAACAGAAGGGAGGTGAACAGTCATTCTGGCTTGTCACCAAAGACGTGGCGCTTCTATGAGGAGCTGCATGCGATTCTCAGCGGTGACCCCACCACTGCCCCCAGACGCACCGTTGATACCTCGGGTGAATCTGAGTCCCGGCTCAATGACAATGAGACTGTAGATGAGAAAGAGGAGGAGATTGGGGGGCAGACAAGTGGGGTATCCATTCTCCCTGAAAGCCAGGAGCTGTTTTTAACCCTGTAGCAGTCCAGCCAGAGTCAGGACAGCATCTTGACCGACCAAGATGCCGGTGAAGGCACTTCTGGTGGGTATGTAATGTAAATCACAGTGCTGGGGTTACATCTTCTGTTGTGTTCAGGTTAATTAGAAAAAAATTATTAGGTCTGGTGGGAATAGGCTTCCTCATTGGTGCTCCTGTTATGCAGAAGGTTGCGCCCAGAAGAAACTGTTTATGGGCACAGGATGGCCCGAGATCCTCCATGGATACATCCAGGAAACTTTCATGGAAGTTCTCTGCAATCCTTTTCAGAAGGTTTCATGGGAGGGCAGCTTTATTTCTTCCATCATGATAGGACACTTTCCCATGCCACTCTGTTATTATATGTTCTGGCATTATCACAGAACACAGTGTAGCAGCATAAGGACCAGGCCTGTACCCAGACACTTGCAGCAACTGCTCCCTTTCCGCCTGTGTTACCCTCAGGAGACTAATATCACATAGGGTCACCTAGGTGAGACAGTACAATATTACAATACCTGTGCTCATAACGAAAAAACAGAGCGTGTGATCCCCACCTGGGACAGTTTCTTGGGTCCCAAGCTGGTCCCGATTTCTTGCTGCATATAATGAGGCATCAATCAGACGTGTTTAGATGTCTGGTTGAGTTTCAGGAACAGCAGTGGCAGGATAGACTCCCTACAGAACTACCAGCAACAAGTACCGTCTTCCCAAGCATCCACCCCCAGCGTTCCAGGAGGAGGGTGGGTAGGGTGCAGTATGTGCTCCACTCAATACCGGAGGAGGGGAGAAGGAAGGGAAGGCAGCCTTTCTAAAAGCTTTCAATGTGCAGGCTTTGGTGTTTGCATGGACAAGCACAGCTTTTTTTCTCCCCACCCAACTCCATGACTGTGGTTGTTAACAGTTTAATTATTTTCCTTTCCCTCCACTGTTACACATATGCAATAAAAGTGAACTTCTTTGTAATTAAGTACTCTTTATTTATTACATGCATGGGATGGGTGGTGGGGGAATAGGAAGGTGCTGGGACACTGCTGCAAGAGGGGGATGGAATGGGAAGGCACAGCATAGATAAGGGATACACATTACTGTGACTCATTACAAAAACTGGTTTCCAATGCCTCCCTGAGGTGTGGAGCTCCTCGCTGGACTCTCAGCATTACACTGGTACCTGGCTGCTCAAAGTTTGCAGCCAGCTGATCTGCCTCCATGACCCAACCCAACAGAAACTTCTCTCCCTTTGTCTCGCACACATTAGAGAGCACACAGCAGGCAGATATAACTATAGGGATATTGGGTTTCACTGAAGTCTAACCTAATGAGCAAACAAGCAAGCCTTTAAATGCCCAAAGGCACATTCCACTACTATTCTGCACTTGCTCAGCCTGTTATTGAACCACTTCTTATTGCTGTTTAGGTGTCTGGTGTACAGCTTTATGAGCTATGGGAGCGAGAGGTAGGCTAGGTCTCCCAGGATCACTACTGGCATTTCAGCATCATCAATAGTTATTTTTTGGTTCGGAAATAAAGTCCTTGTTTGCATCTCTCTCAACATACCTCAGTTCCTAAAGATGTGTGCGTCATGCACCTTTCCAGACCATCTCATGCTGATGTTGCTGAAGCATCCCCTGTGATCCACCACTGCTTGCAACACCATGGAAAAATATCCCTTTTGGTTTATGTACTCTGTGGCAAGCTGGTCTGGTGCTAAGATATGGACGTGTATGCCAACTATCGCCCCACCACAGTTAGGGGACCCTATCACGGCAAAACCATCCACTATGTCATGTATGTTTACCAAATTCACTACCCTTCTTAGCAGAAGTCAATTAATGACCCCACACACTTGAATCACAGCTGTTGATGTGGATGGTGGATTTGCTGACTCTGAATTGATTCCTAACCAACCGGTAGCAGTCTGGTGTTGCTAACTTCCACAGACAGATGGCTGCTCGCTTCTCCACTCTCAGAGCAGGTTTCAAGTATTCCTGCGCTTCAGGACTGGGGACAGCTCTGCGCAAAGTTCAAAGAAAGTGGCCTTATGCATCCTAAAGTTCTGCAGCCACTCCTTGTCATCCCAGACCTTCATAATGATGCAATCCTACTAGTCAGTGCTTGTTCCCGGGACCAGAAACAGTGCTCCATTGAGTTCGGCTGCTGCATGACAACCAGCAGCAACCGGGAATTGTTTTGTTCTATGGCTTGTAGCAAGGCAGCTTGATAACATGGTAATTTTCCATGCTGCGGCTCCTCTCTCGGCCTTAGAAATACTGCAAGATAAGTCACCAGGTGTTTGTGATGCTCACAATGATAGTGCAGAGCTGAGCAGGCTCCATGCCCCTCCAGCAATGGCATATGTGCAACAGAGCCAAGTTTTCAAAAAAATAGCATGAAAAAGTATTCGTCTGTCTGTTGCCGACATTGGGGGAGGAAGAGGACATTGTATCATGAGAGGCCGAAGACCTTCCCCAAAGCCCCTGCAGGTTAGTTGCACTGTGGGATATGTACTGCTCTGCTCAGGCTAGTTGCACTGTGGGATATGTACTGCTCTGCTCTGCTCAGCTCATCGATACAAGTGCAGCTGGTGGGGACGCACTCTCGACACAATGAGTGTGGTGTGATCACGCCCCGACTGACTTTATTAGTTCGGCGGGTGAAGGTTGATTGAAATTAAATCGACTTTACTTCCAAGTGTAGACATACCCTTAGTAAAAAAGGACTAAGTCATTAAAATTCTCCCTCTCCTCCCATCACTACAGTAAAGTATCCCCACCTGATGAAGAGCTGATATTGTAGATTGTTTTCAACCATTGATATGAGACTAGCTTAGAGACACAAACTATGGAGTCAATTCGTGCTAACTGTTAATTATACTTAAACAAGACAAGCTAAGTGCAAAACAACAATAGCTACAGGCACAGACCTGAACCTGTACAGACAATAAGGATGATGCCAAGTCAAAGTCAAGTGGACTTTTTTTCACCAAGGTCTAAAGTCTAATCCATCCAAGGTAGAAATGCTTGATGGCCCTGTTAACGAAGTACTATTGATCTTTGTGTCTGTAGGCAAACCAACTACCATAATGGATTTCTGCTCTACCACTGTGTGAGAAAAGATTTTGAATCAATATTACACTTACAGATTCAATGAATATTCTTGCATGAATACAAGTCCACATTTATGTGGCAGGAACATATATTTCACTGCACACTAAATAATGAAGCAAAAGGTTACGTTCATGACAACCATTTTAAAACATCTCTAATGATTTACACTACCTACAGCACAATGTTAATGAAAAACACTCACAGCACAGGAAAACTGAATGCAAATACACTGTATATTATCCCTTTTCAGGGGGGGGGGAAATAATCAGTTTTATGGGAAGATTTTTGTTTCAGGTAAGGGAGAAAATAAGGGCTGAAGTGAAAGAAAAGGGGGAAAATGCTTCTTCAAATAAATGTGTTGTAAATATTAAATAGGGTGAATCAAGCTACACAATGCAGTGTGGGAGACTGCATACCTAAGGGGATTAGTAACGGAATACAAAGCTTTTCATCTTTGGTGCCTCATTTCCACATCTAGGTACCCACTTTGGGCAAAGGTGCAGGGGCATATTTAGAGGCCAAAAATGAGGCTACTTTGAAAGCCTGGTTCAAAAGTCACATAACATGACATGAAAGAAAAAAAACTTACCATATAGTGAAGTGGAATTTAATACCTTTGCTGAAAGGTAACAAACAGTTTTAAATCAAATATGCTTTTTCTCCCCCTCCCGAAACTATCAAAATTGTATTTCATGATAGACTTGTTGGGATAGAAATCAAATTTCCAGTGGAGAGCTATCATGCATTGTCACAGAACTTGTAAATAATAGGACTGGATTGGGCACAAGTATAAGATACTATTTACTACATGATTAAACGTATGCAAAGTATTTTAAGCATCATATTTCCATCATTTCTCTACTTCTGCTCTTCAATTTTTTATGTTCTTTTACCCCCGATGGCCTTTCCACTAACCTTTGATAAGTTTTTGCACTACAATATTTAATTTCATTGCAGCTTTTCTGATAATGATGCCAACTGTTCACATTTTATCTTCTAGTAGTCTATATCAGTCTGTAAGAACAGTATCACAACAGACAAAGAGCACCTGATATGACAATGCAACCCCTGGCATTTTCTGATTGAGCAGAAACAAAGGTTAGAGACTATCAGAACTCCAAATGGTAACTATATATCCTAATGCATGCTAAAAATCACACATTAATGTGCTATTCTAGTAAAAGAGCTCTACTTGCATGAGGCTATGTTATAAGCTTAACTCCATTACCACACTCAGACAGCAACATGTTTTCCAGTGCCGTTGTAACTCTTAGCTACTGACTGAGAGACCAGGTGAGTGACGTAATACATTTTTTGGACCATCTTCTGTTGGAGAAAGCAACACACTTTCGAGAGCTCTGTCTAAGCTGTGTGTGAAGTTGGCCCAATAAAAGATATTACCTCACCCATCCTGTCTCTCTAGTCCTGGGACCAACATGGTTACAACACTACATATTAGCTACTGTCTGTTTTGAAATAAAGAACACAAAATGTAAGAAATGAGACCTGCACTCTATGAAAATGAAGACAGTTTCCACTTCGTTTTTATAAGACTCCAACAGTTTTAAGTAATATCTAATATATAATACTTGATGAATAGTTGAAGTTTAAAGAGGCGCAAAAAGTCATGCTGCTATACAAACAATACTACAAAACTGATGAGACATCTTGACATCCAGTATTTTCATGCCAAAAAACAACCCTTCAAACGTAAAGATAAACTAGGATTTGGGTATGAATTTTGGGTATGACTGACAGTTTTGAACATTCAACCTGTCCTCTCATTTGTTTGCAGGTTATATATTTACAGGGTATGGGGGTTGTTCACAAGACAATGCTTCAGCCTCTATAAATTCCTATAGTCTGGCATTTCTAGGTTTATCTTATCTCTCACACACAAATATTTAATGCCAAGCAAACTAATAAAAGTACTGATCACTAACTTTTTTTAAAGACATATCATAAATGAGGTACTTCTGTGGTTCTGATGATCATCACAAAATGCAGTAAAATTTTCTCTAATTTAGAAACAAAAAACCCAACAACCTGTGTTATGTTAATTTACAAACAAAATAAAGAAATTTAAAGTTAAAATGAACTTCTATCAGAATCAGCTTGAACCCTAAAAGAATTCTGACTGAGCCCAAGCATAATCACGTCCAGAGCAAGACAATTTTTTTTCCCATTAGTCTTCCCAATGTGATAGTAAAAAGGCAGGCTCTTTCCAGAGGAAGACTCTACAGATAGATGCACAGTATCTAAGTATTAGTGAACTGGTAAGAGGAAAGCAGAGTTCTGAAATATTCTTATATCCTTTCATCCTTGTACCAACAGCTAGATATCATGGTGACTTACTGCCCAAAAGCAGATAGCTACAATGCCATCTTTGCTATAGTTGGAATTAGGTAAGGCAACACATCCTATGCACATTGGCAAAAGTTAAGTAGTGAGTGTCAACTTTGCATCACCTATGGTATTTACTCATGTATGCTTTGACTTTGCACACTGCTCTGAGGAAGATGTGTAAATTTTGGCACCCAGCAGCCATTCAATTCACTAATTATGCAACTTTGGTACTCATAATCACTTTAAAACAAAGTGCATTTACAAGACAGACTGTTTTTGGCAAATTAAACTTTATTGAATCACTAGGTATTTTGCTACTTACGCCATCTCAAGCACTTGCGGAGCCAGATTCACATTCATTTATGGTTCCACATCCTCTTTCAAATACCACAGACTAAATATTTGTCAATCCTACTTCTATGTATGCAAAGAAATTCATATAGCAATATACATCCTTGGAAGCTTGTTTAGAAAAGATTATGCAGATAGAGTAACTAATAAAAAATAAAACTCCAGACTCGATTGCCTTTTAAATTTAGTCTTCAAAATACCAAAGCAATTAAATCATAATATGGGCTAGTCACTTACCCAGATTTTAAACAGCTATTAAAACTCAATTAAAAAAATACTTGCAGTTATACAGTGCTTCTCATCTTCAAAATACTTTTCAAACATTAAAAATTAAGTCAAACTACAGAAAAAAGCTTCTAAAACTATTAAAAAAGATTAAAGATGAGTTTTAAGAAGCACCGAAAAACAAATTTTCTAAAAGTTTAATGCCAAATAACCTAGAGTAAGTTATGATAAACCAGTTAGACTGCTAAAATTAAGATTTTACTACAGAAATACTGACAATGTGAATCTGCTGCTAAACTACTTTAAACTCACCTCTTCAGAACCATACAAGTATCTGACTGAAGTGATAAGCATGTGACCCTACAAATGTAAGATAAGTGCCCTTGCATTCCTTTGAAAGGAACTGAGATGTATTCAAGCACAAGACTTATCTCAAAGCACTCAAGGGGTTAAATATATCTTTGTGTTTCAGTGAACTGAAGATAAGCACAATTAAATCAACTTTCTCCATTACATCCATGTGGCAGGTTTTACTTTAAAGATGCAATCCCCTATTTAAAAAAAAAGCAACTATTAGCTGACTTAATATAAGACAACAGCAGCAAGCAGTTTTTACTTTCTGAATCTTACTTTATATTGCCAATTACTTTTACACTTTTTTTTTTCTGTTACGTGTCTAAGGCCTACAAAACTGTATTATAGCAGCACACTCTCCCATGTGGATGTTTTTACTCAGGTATGAGTGGCTCTCTTTAGTTCTCCTTAAACCCCTTCCCAAGTAACATTTTCACTTTCCCAAGTGAAAAAAGCAACTTTTGTATTGGAATAATGAAGCAAAGGGGTTACACAGTATAATTATCAGTTTAAATTCACACCTGAGAGTATACCCATATGACTTTCCCTTACAGACAAGTTTTCAGGTAAAGTCTTTCAGATATTACTACTTTTACAACTTGTGCTACTAATCTTGTGTTCACACCACTGAAATCAACTTATTGATTTGTTCAAACTGTCAGAGGTGAAAAGCCTACTGCAATTATTAGAAATAAGGATGTATATCAACATCTATTAGTACTACGAATACTGTCATTTATGTATGCCACTAACTATTAAGTATGCCAGAAACTATTAAGGCTTTATCTATATCAGAACTAGTAAAAGTTTTAAACAAAAAATTAAAAAAAAGAGACTAGGTTTAAAGTTAAAGACTGATTAAAAGTAGGACAAGTGTTGGAAGTTTTGTAGTGCACACAAGGCCTAAAGAAATTTTCTGAAATTCTCACTGTTGCTAACACCAGATTAGCTCCACCAGCGTTAGAAATGGCAAGAGGCCTGGTAGACAGGCCGCCAGTAGTTAATTGGAGTTTCGTGTGTGTGCACGCACTCGTTACGTAGCCCTACTCATAGCAGATGTAATTGATATTTCATACGTCAGCTGCTCATCTACACAAGCGCTCCCAACATTGCTAATACTTAGCACTACACCTTACACAGACCAGGCTTCTGAAGATACTGCTTGTGGAATACTTTCTCAAGATTATAGGTGTTATTTAATATCCTATTTTAATTCATTGTTGTCAAACGGCAAGAAATTGTAGATGTGATAACCTTGCAGATGTGAGCTGATGCTTGCAGATGCAGGGAACAGGACTGTGATAGACACTGCTAGACTGGAACTGGTAAAGCAGTAAAGCACCATGGGAGTTGAACCCATCTTGTTTATTAGGGAAACATGTTAGCCAGCTTAGCCATGGCAGCTGCCTTAGACTGAGACTGGTGGTGAGCACACACGTATTCCAAGGGAAGGTGGAGGCTGAGAGGCAACAACCCTACCAGGCTGCAGGTCCAGACTGAGCAGCTACCTCTCCAGGCTAGTGCATCTCCCCTGTGTGTGCACCGCTGGGCGGGATTAGAGTGCGTGGGGGATCAGGTGGGGTTAAGGTTTTGGGCACCTCCAGTATAGGGGAAGGGACTGTGCTATTGTTTCACTGTAGTTGTTGAATTCCCCTAAACTTCCCATCCCCATTCAGTCCATTGGTCTGTCCCTGTTCCCTTGCCTCATATTCTTTTATATAAAATGGTCAGTGCTCCTCTGTGCATAACAGGATTTTGTGTCAGGAGTTTCCAGACCCACATAAGCAAAGGAGGCAAACGCCTGACCCAGGGCATGTCTACACTGCCACGGCAGCAGGCATCGATGCAGCAGCATCGATTGAGTGGGTCAATGGGAGAGCGCTGTCCGGTCCTCAATTAGTCCACCTCCCCAAAAAGTGGAAGGCAGTGTCGACGGGAGACGCTCTCCAGTTGACGTATTGTCATGAAGACGCTGCGCTGCGTAGACGTAAGTACATCAACGTGATATACGCTAGTTACTCCCGTCAACCCAGCACAGCAGTGTAGACCAGCTCCCAGAGATGAGCAGGTGCAGGCTCCCAACCTTACGACATCAACTAGCACCTGTGTCCAGCTCAAAGGGATTTGGCACAACTTTTTAATATCCTATTTTAATTTGGTGCTCTTAAATATCAAGTAGGTAAATTAAATCAATTAAGTCTTGAATGTGGAATTTTAGTAGTTGAGACCAGATCCTTCCTGTAGAGGAGGCATCACTGAGTTGTGGTTGCCACCTCAGCTGGATAGGAGAACCAGGACTTCCTCGGACAATGTGGGACTATCCAGATCACTTCCTGGTTTTGGTTTTTTTTTTTAATTTATTTATTTATTTTAATTTCTCCTGGAGAACAATAAACAGGAAATAAAAGTCATGCTTTTGGCCATGGGAGAAAGGCCATCACTACAATCATGCACTATTAATCATGCCAGTATTGGTCTGCATGATAGCCTCATTGCTTACAATCAAAGATAGGAGACCATAGAGGAATATAAATGGGCTGTCTTTGATTGTAAGCAATCTGGGGTAGGCGAATGTTTTTTTGTTCTGCATTGGTACCTAACCAGGCACTGTGAGGTCTGGGTTCTTTACTAGAACTCCTAGGTACTACGATGGTATTAACCTCTTCATCTGGTATAAGGCTCTGGTACCTCCACTGGATCTTGGATACAAGCAGGTGCACTGATGAGCTGGGAACCTAAGGTCAG
The DNA here is from genome assembly GCF_026122565.2 of Emydura macquarii macquarii. Classification (NCBI taxonomy): domain Eukaryota; kingdom Metazoa; phylum Chordata; order Testudines; family Chelidae; genus Emydura; species Emydura macquarii. Next base: position 1,590,207 of record NW_027130506.1, read on the forward strand.
ATTCTCCACTCGAAGAACTTGGGCTGGAAATTCCACTCCTGGGCCCATCCTTTTCCTGCTTGACCAGCTGTTATGATGTTTATTTCCTCTTTATGGGTAGTGCTAAGGAGTACAGACTATTTTCTCTTCTTCCCTTCAACCGGGAACAGTGAATATTAGAAGTACATAGCATGCTTCAGATACCTAGTATCTTCTTCCTTAGTGATACAAAGCACAGCCAACATGTTGTAATATACATCGCCAACACATCAGGACTGGAGTTACAGTTCTTAGGACATCTTTGACTGCTCTGAGCTTGGGCCAGTTGATATTATGTTGGAGGGCTCTTCTTCTATTAACTTTGGATGGGAGCTTCCCTGCTATTGGAGTTGGCATAGGATTTCTCCTCTAACTCTCTCCAGTTCTGACATACTCTGGCCTTCTGAGTATCCTCTTCTGTGGGCTCTGGCCCCAAGGCCAAAACAATCTGGCCTTGCTCCTGGGCAAATGAAAATGAGGAGCCCTTTGAACTCTGAGCCCTTTTTTCCTCCACTTTAAGACCTTTACACGGGAAAGGTTTGTACTTTGTTAAACTGGAAAAGGAAGACAAGAAAGAGGGTCACCCTGCGCCTCCTGTTTCTTGTTTTACTGGGAAAACAGAGCTTTAAAATTTCCTGTTTGCAGACTCTTTAGTGTCCTTCCCATAAATCTTTTACTTTACCGTTGCAATTTCTAAGGGTGTTTTTTTTTTTTTTTTTTTTTTTGTTTGTTTGTTTGTTTGTTTTGGGGGGGGGGGCAGTGCAGGGCGGAGAAAGGGAATAAGAATAATCACCCTTTCAGGTCTCAGAATGTACTGTGATTTTATGGAGTTTTTCCCCCTTATCTATAGGCCAGAGGGAGAGTGGCCTCTGTATTCCAAGATAACAGGATATCACTGAAGAGGGAATCTGAAGGGAGAACTGCACCTGCTGCTGTACTATAGAAATAAGTGGAACCTTAGAAAGAATCACTTTTGAGATAATCTGCAAGTGAGCCCCTTGAACTTTATAGATGCTCTCTACTTCAGGGAGGAGCAGAAGCAGCTTTCATGTTGTCTCACTGAATCCCATTGTGAACAAGGCAGGGTTACATAACAGCTAATTTACATCTTGTTCAAAGGGGTTCGGGAAAATGGTCGAAAACAAATGGTGAGACAAGAGGCCCCTTACTGCTTGCCTATTCCTTGATGTGTGAGCTGCTCTCCCTCTTGTTCCCCCAGATTTGGTTATTTGGAAGAGGTTGAGAAAGCAGTGATGCATGACTGACCCACAACATCAGTGGAGACCAATTAGCCCAAGCATTTTTGAGATTTTTCTGCCAGCTTCCTTATTCCTTTGGATACCTGTGAGATGTTCCTGTCAGAGAGGCGTGCTCAGACAAGCTGCACTGGAAGCTGCTGCAGCCAGCAACCTCAGGATCAGAAAGGGTGTTTCCAGTAAGACTGTTCCAGAGCCCCCAGGCTAAGTGGCTGCCCAAGAATGCTTTGAATCCACTAAACAAAAGAGTAAGAATAAAAAGGATCCCCTTTGTGGTTTTGTTTTCTTGTTGAACAGGAGATTTGGGAAAGCCTTCCTGCAGCAACTGGAGATAGACAGAACTGATCAAGGCCTCAAGGGTGTGGTCACTCTGAGCCTGAAGTAACTGAAAGGTCTGGTGTCTGTCTCCAAGGTCCTGCAAACAGGAGTCAGACCAATCATAACAGATCTGTAGACTTATCCTGTGAAGAATCCAGTCTGTATACAACCTCAAACATCTGCTGAGCCTGCCAAAAATGATACTTATGTGATGCAGAGGAGATGAGACAACTGATTTCATAGAGTCATATCTAGAGGTCAGCATATATCCACAACTCTCCCAAACACACAGCTTCCTACTTGTCCTATTCCATTATCAAAATAGTTTAAAAATTGTGAGTATTCAAGTTACAATTCTTGAGCAACAATAAATCTTAAAGTTATGTTTATATTTTGAGTAATAAAAAAATATGAACTCTGGCACAAAAAAGGTTATTTAGCACATTGCAACTCAATTTCATCTTAGTTCAAGATTTTATTCCTTTTAAGAGTGACTGCCAGAGAAAAAAGTTGTCATTTTTAGTATTTTTATATGTATATTTAAAGGGTGCCTGATTTTTTCAAAACAGTACTTGGGGTTTGGCTTGAGTTTAATCTTTCAAATAGAAAAATAAACTTGTTTTCCCTATTTTTTGTTATAGGAACACTGAATTGGAATGGGAGCCCTGTCTTTGGTTGAAGGAGCCAGAGATGTTAATCTTTCACAGAGTGCTTTTTCTCATCTCTGTCCGAAGTCTGAGTTAGTCAGCTAGTGCTTTGCAGGTACCATGAAACATGTGTTTAAGTCATCGACTTATTTATGTTCATTTATTTCTCCCCTGTAAATGAATTGTTCAGTCATGCAGAAGGAACAAGCTGAATGTGAATTGCTGTGCATTGCATGACGATAAGGTCATTCAATGGTCAAGAGAAGTGAAGGGTATTGAAATCAAACACAAAAATCAAACGTTAAGAAAGACGTATGCTAATCATCACCATGATTGATTTGTTTGGATGTTGCATCCATTCTTATCTTCATCTATCCTTTAAGATTGCTCACTCTTCAGATAGAGAGTCTGTCTCTTCTGTGTGGAAAGCAGATAGTACATTTTGGGTGCCACTTCAATACAAACAATAATACACCACCATTATGTTTGTATATTTTAAATCATCCATTGCCCCACTCACTATCAATATATTTCTCTGCAATAGGAATTATCACAGTATAAATTTACACAGTACATGGCTTCATGTTCATTGCCATGGAAACCATCAAGACCACAGGCAGTGCAGAATGACTCCCTTGTAGGTATGTTTCTATAATACAGCCCCAGAACTCCAATTGTTTGAGCAGCAGGGCATTAGATATTATTATCCTGCTGTCAGGAAGCAATGATGGGGCTGTAATAAAAGTAAGGCCCCACAATCCTCCTAGTTACAACGAAGACATAGCATTAGCAAGTAATGAAGGATTATTTTTGCTACTTCTACAAATAGGTTAGAAAATTTAAATATTTCAAAAATATTTAATATCTTTACACAAAAGATTTTTATGATGATATGTTTTTAGAACAAAAGTCAATATATTACCATTGTTTTGGGGATGAGAGCTGATGAACATGCTCTCTTACAACACAACGTATCTGCATTTTAGGAAGATTAGACACAAGCTATAGTTTCAACTTAATATTTTCCAGTTGGTACAAAAGAGTCTTATGCTTTTAGCTGTCAGCTGTATGCTGAAATGTGTTCTGCTATATTAGTGAACTACCAGAATTCAAATATTTGCATTACTTACTGAGCTAGTGGTGCCATCTGTGCATAAAAGGATTACTTTTCAGGCTGCAGCTTCTAGCAGTTGCATATGAAAAGGTTTAGAAGTGACAGCCAAAAGCAGCAGCAGTAAACTTCATCATTCAACCATCCATTTTTCACATGGATTGTGCTGAATTTTTACCCTCATTCTGAAATAGAGGAAAACCTGCAAAAACAGTTATCCACACTTATTTAGCCTTAAGAAATTAACAGAACACAACAAAGCTAAATGAAACAAAATAAACTTGCTTTGTCTATTAACAGCACTTTAAAATGTTTCCAGGGTTAAATGCACCTAATCCTATTTTGGGATCCTAGCCTCAACATAAGGACTGAAAAAAATTCTTATGTGCTGAAGTAAAATATTGCATTTAAACATATGAATTATGAGATCCCTCCTTTCACATGCATTCAGTATATATTTCAAAACAGTCATGAAAGTGACACACTGGCATGATGACTATGTAATTTTCAATCAAGTTATTTTATTTGTGAAACAGGAAGTTTGCCACATGTCCAGGACACTTGTCTTCACTGAAAATTACATGAACAAGTTTTGTTTTAAACAGGTTTAGAGAAATAGAAAAATCTTCCCTAAAGGAAGGCAGTGTGGTCCAGTGGATGAGGGTCTATACTAGGACTCAGGAGGACCTGGGTTCTACTCCCAGCTCTGCTACTGACTTGCTGTGTAATCATGAAAAATGATGTTACTTTACCTCAGTTCCCCATCTTCAAAATGGGAATGATACTTGCCTCCTTTGTAAAGCACTTTGATATGTACAAAGTGAAGTGCTTTAGAAGACCTGGGTACTACTGTCATTTTTGTGTTAGCTAACTTCAGTTATTTATTACCTGTACAGCAGTATTGGATGATTAAGAGCATTCTAATTCTATTATTACTGATAAGAGGAAACATATGGATGGATAAGGTTATATGAATTTCTGATTTTCTGAGGACATCACTTTTGGTGCACAGTTATGGTAGCCTGGGTACATTAAACCATTAATTGATAAATATGAGTCTTTTGCAAAAGTAATCTCAACTCTGAATTATGTACCTTTTAATGTTGTTGTTTTTTTGTTTGTTTGTTTGTTTTTTTGGTAATGACAAAATTTCTGTAACTACTTTATCTTAAAATTATTAATATGCACTCTCAAAACCTTACTCCACCTGAACTAATTATTGCTGGGAATTTATTTATTTGTTTTTAAACACTCACAGCATGAGATGGAGGAGCAAGAGGGTTTGAAGAAAGGGTCATTCCCCCTTCCTTCTGAGATTGTGAGGGCAACCTGGCTAATATCAGTTAAAGATACACAGAAATGGAGGTGTGCATCAGCACTCAAAAGAGGGGTTCCACATTGCTGAATGCACCAACACCCTTGCAAAACTTAGGAGGTTCTAGGTGGCCTCCAAAGCAACACCCCACATTTCCTCTCAGGTGAGGAGTCCAGTGAACCATGATTTCCCTCAGCCACACATCTACCCTGCCAATTTTGATACCAATATTCCTTTGTGGATTTTAGAAGGGGCCAAAATGTGGGTTAGATCGGAAAATTGGTCACAACCTTAACTACTGAGTGGCTGTCTCAAGTGTCACAAGAAATATGAAAGAACGTGAAATCCATGGTAGCATAATGCTCATATTACAATGCTAATACTCTTGTCAGGCTGTAGAGGGAGCATTTTAATATTCTTAATCAATATCTCTAATATTCCATTTTAAATAGCATTTTTATTTCACTACAGGTCAAGGCTTAGTGTAATGAATGTGCAGTTATGTGTAGTGTAGTGTTATGAATGTGTACGGTTAAACACAAATGCGATATAAAGGAGTATTAACTATGGATATATTGTTGCAGGCTATGAGCCAAAGTGACAGGCATCACTGAAGTCAAGTGAATTAATACAACCAAGCTTACCTAAAACACAAAAGGGAACCTCTGGCAGTTACTAAATTAGCATATCTAAAAAATTTATTTCCCAAATATATCTTAAAACTTGCCCATGTTGATGCTACAACAATAAGGTGTGCTGACCATTTTGCTAATTCAGAATTCAAGAAATTTAGTATGATATGCTAAATACTAGAAGTACACTAGTAGAACTGCTAAGCATTCCTGAAATACAAAAATCACATACATCTATAATCTTAACACTACACAAAATAAAAGATGTGGCAGAGTTATGCTGACAACCATACTTTTGTCTACAGGGCAATTTTAGGGAAAGGGGAGTAGAAAAAGGATAAACATTTAAACTGGATCCAAAATACTATTTATGGCAGAGCAAGCCTAGGAGTTACTGTAGAAGAAATCTCTGGTCCTAAGCAATAAAATAAATTGAAAATAAGTTGCCCATTAAAACAGTCTGAAAAAAATATTTTTTTAAAACAAATCTCAGCGTGCTTGCCAAATTTAATTAATGGAAAACATTTTTCTTGGGCACAAAACTGCATTTGTTTTATACCATAGACCTAAATACATCAGACTTTTCAGTACCCAGGTTAGGCACTGTACTATTTTGCCAGCTGTCTGCTAGATTCTGTGTCTTTCTTCCCTGCACTCTGCCACTCGGCTCACAAACACTAGGGAGACTCAATTTTGTAACAGTGCCAGGAGAACACCAAACGAGTATCCTTAACAATGTTCTAGTGTGCAAGGGATTATGCATTAGATGTCTAGATACCAATCTTTACTAATGCAAACTCCCTCTACTGTACTAGGCAAGTTACTCAAGCTCTCTGCCTATTTTCCATCGATAAAATGGAGATAATACTTTCATCACCATGGTGAGCATTTAATTTAAAATACATTGAAGATTAAAAGCATTATACAAACTGAAAAACAGTGATTTTTTTAAATAAAGAAATTAAGTGAAAATGCACATTCTTCGTCTTTGTAGCAAAACAACAGCTAACAAATAAGCACCAAGAGATCAGACCATAATCATCAGCCTGTTCAGCAGCTATGCAGACGTAATTACAATGCAGGAGACCAGTTTGATACACAACTACGTCTGCATAGCTGCCGAAAGGAATGAATCCCAACTGTTAACCACAGCAGAAGGGGAACGTGCCAATTTTCCTTTCAAACAGAAAAAACTATTGTGAAATGATATTTCGCTTCGAGCCTTGAAGTATAACACTGTTCATTGCACTTAGGCCAAACACTAACTCTTTTTCTCAGGGCAAATGATACCAGAGGGTTTTGTTTCATTGAACTCCTCGAAGTTGTATACAGATCAATGATGAAACCTTTCAGTAGATACTGTATCCCTCACTGCACCTCTACAGCTTGTTTACAAGCTCCTACTTCATTCTGTTAACAGCAACTCTTCACATTTATACTGTTTTTCCAACTACAAAGCACTCTTAAAAAAAAATAGAGTTAATCCTCAGAACCAGGATATTCCCCTCATTTTATAGCAGGCTGGATGAAAATCAATTTTTTTTTTTAATCAGATTTTTAGACTTTTTTTAAATCATTAATAAAATACTAAATTTCTCACTCATTTAAAAAATAACAGTTACAATTAAATCTCATCACAAACATGCTAAACATACACTGACAGTCTCAAAAATGAATTAATGGCTCTAGTCTGTCCAGCCTAACTACCAGCTCTTGCTTCTTAAAAGTTCTGGGCTCTCTATTTCTGCTTCTCAGCAGACTAAAGTCACATGTGCAAAGAGACACAGGCTGGATAGGATTGTTGCTGTTCTGTGCTTATGTGGTGGTGGAGCTGAGCCAAGCAAGGCTCGAGGAGTTAGTTAAGACACTGTCTTAAAGACAGACAGACAAAGGACAGAGGCAGAGTAGAAAGGAACAGTGGAGTGGACCGGAAAGAAAAAGGAAGACATTATTCAGTACACACACAGCTTCCTATATTCCCCCACACTTTTGCCACAGAAAAACTGTCATGGCTTCTGGGTGTAAGAGAGACCCTATCTAGGAATATTTGGAAGAAATTCTTTCCCTGGGTAAAAAAGGAAAACGTATTAAGTGTAAGCAGTGCAAGGAGGAGATGGCAGGGCCTACTTGCAAGAATGAAACATCATAATGAAAACTGCTTATTGGGAAAAAATGATGTGGATGAAGATGTGGATATGCCTGAAGAACAATGTGGATCAACTGGTTAGTAACTTAAATAATTCACTTTACAATGCATCATTCTTCAAGACTCTCTCTATGCCTTTTAGAATACGTGTGATTTAACAAGTAAATTCCCAAGCGGTTTGCTATGTTGTATGTTGCTAGAAAAAAGTTTAACTTAGCTAATCCTTATGGCTTGTTTAATTAGTTAACTAGGTTTAGAATCTATCACTCAAGTATACGGTACAGAAAGCTGCAGTAAGAGAAATCTAGAGTTGCCGGGTGCCACTGGGTGTCGTTTTCTTATTTTATATTACATAATACATGCCCCTTATTTTGGAACATCATGGTCATAGATCATAATGGTGATGCCAAAGTCTATTCCCTATTTTACTTCAGCATAACTCAGTTTTCCCAAGGGAATCCCATCCTATACTTGTTTTCTCAAAAAAAAAACAGAAGTGCCAGTGAGTTCTATGGGACTTACTGCAAAATTAAGTGCACTCTAAGTGCAGTCAGTCTTAGCTTTTTTGGTAATTTGGAATCAGATCTGCATTCTTGCTGAAAAAAAAAACTGTAAATGCTTAACTGAATAATAAAGTGAGAACAACTATTCAAAATAATTTTTGAATTTGTTTCAGGAGATTTTGACTGTGACTGTCTATCTGCAACAACTTCAAAGTCATCCGTTGGTACTTTTAGCAGCAGTGCTGCAACTAAATGTATTTCAGACAACAAAGTATCAGTAGCAAGCAAAAGATTTCAACCATCCAGTAAAACCACCAGGGATGGGTTTGTAGTAAGGACCAGCAAATACCAACAAGACACCATAGATGAAAAGATTGCTTGGTTCATTTATGCCACAAATTCTCCTTTTCGCATTATTAACAATGAACACTTTATTGACGTAGTTGAGTCCTTACAACTGGGCTACACTCCACCTGGTAGAGCAGACTTTGGTGGAAGGCTTCAAAATACAGTGTATGAAGCCAGGTCTACACTGGCAACGGAGGTCGACGTAACGTCACTTATGTCGATCTCTGAAAGCCTGCGTGTACACTGGCACGGCAGTCCCGTCAACTTAACATGCGGCAAAAGTCAATGTGATAAAACCACCTCCACAAGTGGCATAGCACCTAATTCGATTTTATTAGGTCGATTTTGCGTTATCTATGTGCAGAGATATGCTCCGAGAATCATCAGTCGATATCTCACGGAAACTTTCATGTAGGTAATCTGTTATCCTTTGCAAAAGGTTTCTGGGCAGTGCAGCCTTGTTCCTGCCTCCCTGGTAGGATATTTTGCTGCACCACGCTGCAATCAAGGGAGCCGGAATCATGGCGGAACACAGAGTAGCGGCATAAGGGCCAGGCCGGTACTCCGCTGCGTGCAGCAAATCTTTTCTTTCCTCGTGCGTTACCCTCAGGAGACTGATATTGCTCATGGCCACCTAGGGACCATGGCGCATGTTTATTCCTCATTGTATTGTCCCCAAAAAGTCACTTTAATTCATTTGGCTATGGTTTCAGAGGACACTATTAACCCCCCCACGCTGTCCCCAGATCCCCTGTGGCCACCTCGTGACAAAATACTCATCTTAATTAAACCATGGCGCCCAGGCACCCCTCTCATACAGAGCGTTTGAAATTAGCTTTTTTTAATCCTCTCTAAAACAGAGTAAAGTGCCCCTAGCCTACCCATCTCTGCAACGGCTCAGCGAGCCGACCTTTCTGGGATGTGCGGAATGGAATGAGGGTCTGTCTTACCCTTGTGCACAGCAAGGTGAGTTTTTTATACATTGTTGCATTTCTTTCATTTCCCTGGGCATGCTAATGATGGCAACCTTGTGCATTTCTTTTCGTTCTGTAGACACCTCGGCCTTGGCCCAGCCTGCTCGAACTGCTGCGGAAAGACTATCGCAGATTAGGAAGAGGGAAAAAACAAACAAACAAGGTACGACATGTTTGGCAAGCTCATGAACGCCTCCACGGCCGCAGAGACACAGCTCCGAGCGTGGCGGATGACCTTGTCCCAGAACATGGACATGGACAGTCGAAGAGCGATGCAGGAGCAGAATCACAGTACCATGCATGAGATGCTACAAATAATGCGCAACCAAGCAGACATGCTCCGGCGGCTTGTGGAGCTTCAGGAGGAAGAGTCCCGGTGCAGCCCCTCCATAACGCTCCTCAGCCTATGGCTTTGCTGCCTTCCCCCACCCCCATACGGTCTTGGAGGAGAATGGCCAGGCTGCAGTATGTGGTGCACGCCACCCCGGTGGAGGCGAGCAGAAAGCAGCAGCGGCCCCACTAACAGCTGGCCTGCAAGCAACCACACTACCATTTGAGACTGTGAATGAACACTAGTCCCCCGCCCACACCAACTTGAATGTTCATAAATAAAAGTTTGCGTCGTTTCAACACATGTTCCTTTATTAAATCAAATAATGCAAAGCGCTATGAGGTTAGCTCCCAGCGTATTGCTGGCATCTGGCTGCTCATAATTGACAGCCAGTCTTTCTGCCTCCACAGCCCAACCCTGGGGGAACTTTCCCTTTCACTTCACACATTATGAAGAACACAGCACGCAGATATCACCAAAGGGAGGTTCTTTTCACTCATGTCCAGCCTAGTGAGCAGACTGCTCCATCTGTCCTTTAAACATCCAAACTCCCATTAAACAACCATTCTGCAAGTGCTTAATCTGTTATTAAAACACTCCTTGTCGCTGTCAAGATGCCCGGTGTACAGCTTCATTAGCCAAGGGAGCAAGGGGTAAGCAGGATCCCCCAGGATCACTATGGGCATTTCCACACCCCCGATGTGAATTTTTTGGTCTGGGAAGAAAGTGCCCACCTGCGTGTTAGAGAACAGCCCCGAGTTCTGAAATACATGTGCATCATGCACCTTTCCAGACCACCCCACATAGATATCAGTAAAACGATCCGTGATCCACAAGGGCCTCAGGACCCCTTGTGGTTTATCTACTCAGTCGAGAGGTGGGCAGGCACTAAAATAGGGATGTGCATGCCATCAACGGCCCCCCAGCAGTTTGGGAACCCCTTCACGGCCAACCAGTCCACTATGTCCTGCACGTTTCCCAAAGTCACTAGCCTTTGTAGCAGAAATCTATTAATGGCCTTGTACATTTGAATCACTGCAAGTTCCACTGTAGATTTACCGACTCTGAAGTGATTCCCAATCCAGCAGTTAACAGTCGGGGGTTGCCAGCTTCCACAGAGCGATAGCCACTCGCTTCTCCACCATCAGAGCTTGTCTCAAGTGAGTATTCACGCGCTTCAGGGACGGGGCCAGCTCTGAGCAAAGTTCAAAGAAAGTGCCTTTTGCATACGAAAGTTTTGCAGCCACTGGTCATTATCCCATAGCTGCATACCAATGCGGTACCACCAGTCTGTGATTGTTTCCTGGGACCAGAACCAGCGCTCCATGGACTGCAGATGATGCGTCACAGCCTGCAGCAATTGGGAATTGTTCCGCTCGATGGCTTGTCGCAGGGCAGCCTCAGTGGCACAGCGGTTGCCTGTGCTTCGGGTTCTCTCTCTCTTCTTTAAAAATACTCCATGATAAGCCGAGATGCAGAGTTGAGCTGGCTCCATGTCTCCGCAGCAATGGCGAGCTCGCAGCATAAACAAACGGCACGAAAATCGGTTTCCTGTTTGTTTGGGGGAAGAAGGGAGGGGGAAGGAGCATTGCATCATGGGACGATGAATCTTGTCCCAACAGCCACCGTGGCTAGTTGCACTAACTACCCACAGTGCACTGCTTTGACTGCTGAAACAATCATGGCGAGTATGGACGCATGAGCCTGGCGTAAGGAGCGTGGTGTGGTCACAATCCAGTGACTTCTAAAAATCGGCAGGTGAAAGTCGACTACGTAAGTCGACTTCACTCTGCAGTGTAGACATACCCTGAGAAGGAACTTCAACATCGTGCAAGAAATACTGAGGTGAAATTTGCTAGTTTACGCCTTGATGGGTGGAGCAAGATACACAATGATCCAGTAATATGTGCCTGTGTGACAACAGAAGATGGGGTTGCATAGCTTTCAGAAACAATAGATACATTGGGAAATGCCCACACAACAGAATATTTAAAAGAAGTGGCAGTGAAAGTTGTAATAAACTGTGAACAAAATTCAACTGTTTTGTCACAGACAATGCTGTAAACATGGCAAAGATAAGAAGATACTTAGAAGAAGAAATGGAAGGATGCATCTTAACAACATATGGCTGCAGTGCCTATTTAATGCATCTTTTAGCCCCACCATCAACCTCAGTCTGGACCAGTCCACACAAGAAATCCACTTCCTGGACACTACAATAAAAATAAAGGATGGTCACATTAATACTACCCTAAACCGAAAACCAACTGACTGCAGTACTTATCTTCATGCCTCCAGCTTTCACCCTGGACACATTACACGATCCATTGTCTATAGCCAAGCCTTAAGATACAACCGGATTTGCTCTGATCCCTCAGACAGAGACAAACACCTACAGGATCTCTATGAAACATTCCTAAAACTACAAAACCCACCTGGAGAGGTGAAGAAACAAATTGACAGAGGTAGACGGGTACCCAGAATCACCTACTACAGGACAGACCCAACAAAGAAAACATCACCTACAGTCCCCAACTAAAATCTCTCCAACACATCATTAAAGATCTACAACCTATCCTAGCAGATGATCCGTCTCTCGCTCAGGCAGTGTGCGACAGACCCAACCTGGCTTACAGACAACCCCCCAACCTGAAGCAAATACTCACCAGCAACCATACACCCTACAAAAAATCCAACCCAGGAACCTATCCCTGCAACAAACCCCATTGTCAGCTCTGCCCACACTGACTCTAGTGACAACATCACTGATCCTAACCACATCAATCACACCATAAGGGGCTCATTCACCTGTACATCCACTAATGTTATATATGCCATCATGTGCCAGCAATGCCCCTCTGCCACATACATTGGCCAAACTGGACTACCACTACGCAAAAGGATAAATGGACACAAATCAGACATAAAAAATAACAACATCTATAAACCAGTGGGAGAACACTTTAATCTCCCAGGGCACACTGTCACTGATCTGAAAGTTGCTGTACTTCTCAAAAAAACTCCAAAAACAGACTTCAAAGAGAAACTGCTGAGTTAGAAATGATCTGCAAACTTGACACATTCAAACTGGGTTTAAACAGAGATTTGGAATGGCTCTCTCATTACAAGAGGTAAATTGCTTTGCTCACCCATTCTCACCTCCTACTCAATGACTGACATTAGACCTCAAGCACCTGGCTTTCATCCACCTCCCCCATTGTTCTCTATGCACTTGTATATGAATATGATGATCCTATGTTTCTGATTTCTACCTCTGCATCTGACAAAGTGGGTTGCGGCCCACGAAAGCTTATGCTTGCTGCTAAAATTAAATTTGTTAGTCTTTAAAGTGCCACAGAACTCTCATTGTTTTTGCTGTATACAGACTAACATGGCTACCCCTCTGGAACAAATAAACAACAACATAATGGGCAGATTATCCCATATTTTCCTACAGCAAGGTTCTTACACCTTCCTCTGAAGCATCTGATCCAGTATAGAGAATTCTCATGGATCTTTCCAGGATCTCAGGATCTAGAGAGACTCCCAGGATCCTTCTCTCCCAGAAACAGCTCAAGTATCTGCCTCTGCTGTTGCTCTCAGCTTTCCCAAGCAGTGGCAGCATGAAATTTACCTGACTCTCCTCAGTTTTTCTATTTCTACAGTTTGAGAAAGCTATTATTAGCCTCTGCAGCACTGCAAGATGTCTTCACAGACAGGAAGAGAATACTGTAATGGTTTACACTCATTTCACATTTAAAAGAGTCTCTTCTCACAAACAAATAAAACCTATTTTAATGAGTAGGTTTACCTTCCTACACCCAGTCACTCCTTACACTTTGTGATTCTGGGACAGTAATAGACAGTTATAATTAAATGCCAGGATGGGAGTTCTGAGTTGTTGACGGTTGTTAAGTTTAAAACTATGATCAAAACTATGATCTTACTTGTCATCATTCAGCCAGAGCTGCCCAATCCCACTTGAACAGAGCATAGCATGCCCCAGATGATGAACAGACCAGAATAAAAGCAGACAAGAAAGCAATAAGCAATGCCAGATTACTTAATACAAAAAAGAAAATCATACTTTTCACTCTTAAAAAGTTTAATTTATCCCTGACATTGCAATGACGTACCAGCTGAATCTTACAGGTGGTGAAAGTGAGAAAGCCAGCAACAGAACTAAGATTAGAGTTTCACAGACCCTCACTCCTAGTCCTATGCTCAAATTCCTCTGTGAGGTTGACCTCTGTATGAGGCCCACATTTACCCTATGTTCCCCACTAAATTACCCATAGCTCTGTTTATATTGATTTACCATCAATACTACAGAAGATACAAACATCTGTAACTAAAATGCCAGGATACGTTATTGATGAAAGAGAAACTCAACCCATTCCATTTCTGCAGCCTTCGTAGGCTGGGGCATTGGAAGGCGGAGGTGAAAGCCTGGCAGCGGGTAGTGTCAGATTCCATTCCCGACACCACAAGCCCCAGGCAGGGGTTGCCTGAACACACACTCCGCAGTTATTGCACGTGGCAAACGACCCACACCCCATACTCCCGCACAGCAGTACGGCTCTACCCCTCCTCAGTGCAGCTCGAGAAGGAAGCAAGGCCGGGGACACCCTACAAAGCACCTATCCCGACGCCAGGCTGCAGGGGGGAGGCGGCTAAGAGCTACCTTCGTCCCCGGGGAGGGGGCCTCGCCGTCGCCAGCAGCCGCAGACAAGCCATCGCAGGTGGCCGCACAGACGCGGCTGGAAGCGAGGCCGGGCTTCCCGGCGTGCGGAGGGCGCCGTGTCCCTCTCGCCAGCGCCGAGCTCCCCTGCGGTGCCACTCCCGCCTCCTCCCAGGAGGGCAGTCAGACGAGAACGCTCCCCTTCACCATGCGGGGGGGGAGGCGGGGAGCTGGAAGCCGACTCTCTCTGCAGAACGTGTCCTACAAACCGCGCTGCCGCCGGCTCCCACGCGACTCTAGCCGCCCCCCCAGCCCAAGCCAGGCCGCCGCACGGACCCGCTCCTCCGGCACCGCTTACTCACCAGCCCGTCGATCTGCACCTGCTTGACGGCCGAGTCCCCGGGGGCCGCCTTGCCCCTGGCTTTGCTGGCAGCGGCGGTGGCGGAGGAGGCGGGGGAACTGGTACTAGCGGCCCCGGTGCTTTCCTTGCGAGACGCCATGCTGAGAGACGCTTTCACGCTTCCCCCGCACCGGCCGGAAAGAGAAAAGTGAAACACCGGAAGCGGGACTAAGGGCTCTCAGCGGTGGGCTCGCGAATGGCTGCCGGGCGGAAACCAAGGAAAAGGGCAAAAAGGGGACGCAGCGGAGCGAATGGTCCCGCTTGACGCATGCGCAGAGAATATTTTGAGTCCCGGCGCAAATTGCGCGTGCGTACAAGAAAATCGCGGCCGGTGCCGGAGAAAGTCGCGCACGCGCATTACTGCTCACTGCGCTCGTCAAGTCCGTCGTGCTAATAGATCCACTCCAGCGCTGGGGGTAACGCGGAACGCATCCGGGGCACCGCGGCCCTCCCTGTCAGATGGAGCGTGGCCGCTGGGCCGAGTCTACGTGGGAGGGTCGTACCACGTCAGCCATGTGGGGGGAGCTGGGGTAGCACCAACTACCCTAGTGTGGCTGCCGTGGCCATAGCGAGTGGCCTACCCTGAGGGGAATGTGCTGTAGCAGCATGAGTGCCATTGTCCTAGGGTTGCCACCCGTCAGTTTTTGACTTCTGGGTGCGGGCGCCATGTAGGGTGGACAGGGGCCTGCTTTTCAACCAGACAGTCTGGTCAAAAAGGGGACCTGGTCGTGCCCAGTCCTGTGTACTGACCAGACCCCAAAAGGGTGGTTAATGGGGAGCGGGGTTAGGTGCCAGGCCATTAACCTGTGCCAGCCCCTGCTCAGCTGGCCCCTTCCTACCTGCACCCATGCCAAGCAGGCTCTTTGTCAGGTTGCAGCAGCTCCTGCCCCAGCCCCGCCTGAGGAGAGGAAGGAGAGAGGATCCAGCCAGTGACAAAGACACAGCCTTGGGAGAAGAGACAGAGCAGGAACCGGGCCTTAGTTGGGGGAAGAGACGGAGAAGGGGGTGGGACTTGGAGGAAGCAGCAGAGAAGGGGGTCGGTTACCGGCAATTAGAATGACGGCAATCCTATATTGTACTGGTATAACTGTCCACACTAGGGGCCGTGCTGGGATACCTGTTTGTGTAGAGCAACGGCACTCCCCTCACTGACCTAGCTCTACCTGTAAAAATGGTGCGTGGTCCAGGGCTAACGTGTTGGATCGCATTTCCCCAGGACAGGGTGGTGGCATCAGACCAGGACTGAATGAGAGACTAACGGTTGGCATTGATGTTCAACAGGCAGAGCCTGAAGAAACTCAGGGTTTGGTGCCGAGGATTTCCCAACAGGATATGTTCTAAGGGCACAGGTGGGGATAAGGGTTCGTATTCAGGATTTCCCAACAGGAGGGGCTAAAGGGAAGGGGATGAGGGGTTGCACTGAGGATCTCCCCAGGGGACCCCTACAGGGGCCAAGGCTTTTCACTAGAGATGTCTACACAGCAGATAAATGCCCATGGCTGACCTTTGTCAGCTGACTTGGGCTTATGGGGCTATAAAATTGCAGTGTAGACATTCAGGCTGGAGCCCTAACTCTGGGACTTTGCAAGAAGTCTGGAGCCTTGCAAGAGGTTCCAGCTCAAGCCCAAATGTCTACACGGCAATTTTTAGCCCCACACCCTGAGCTCTGCATGCCTGAGTTAGCTGACCATGGCCAGCCACAGCCATGCCATGGGTCTTTTATGCCAGTGTAGACATACCCTAATAGGCCAGATTTCTGTGACTCAGTGATATCAGTCCTGTGCCTACGTGAAGGAGTATAATGGTGCACTGTGTGAGATATAAAAATGTAAGAAGTGATACAAATGTAGGGTGAGTGTCCTCTCTAGAACAGATTGAAATATTAGGTGTAATTTCCTACATTTTAGTAGACTTTGGAAAGAACTTTACGCAAAAACAAGAAACTACCCTTCCTTCCATTTATTTAAAATTCTAGAATACCTTGCCCATGACAATTTATGTTATATAGTAATACCAATAATTCTGCTCCAAGAACCATGTACTACCAGGGTGTCGTTCTCAGATTCAAAAGTGGAAACAATATTAATTTTTGTGTCAACTTTGTTTTAAATAAATAAAAACAAAAAGTAACATGATCCTGATCTCTATACATATTGTAGGAACACGAGATTTCTATACTCACCTTTCACTCATGATCAGGTCCCCCCTAGCCCTCTTTACCCCACTCCACAGATTACTGTACATACAAATATTAAATTTCATATAGTTCACCAAAAATTCTGGTTTTCACAAATATTTGCTAATCTGAAGAAAAGTGGAAATTCAGAAATTATACTGAAGTAGGTGCACTGCTGTAGTTAAGTTTGAGGCTTGTGTACTGTTTTTTTCTAAATCCTCTAAAATCCACATTACTTAGATTGTCATGAACATTATTGTACCTCATGAGGATCCAGTTTTGGGGTCCCTAAAGACCAGCACCTTTAAAATATCACAACATCAGAAATTTCTGATTCTTATAATCTTATCTGGCACATACCTGGGGTTCAAGCTAAATCAAGGCAAACTGATGTGAAATGGCTGTAAGATTTTTTTTTAATGTGATCAAAACACTATTTTTGCTTAACCTCATTCTGAGAAATGGTTGACCTGTTTTTGCTGAGACTTTCCAAAAATATTCAGTTTGAGGTTATGTGACACTGTCTACCCAGGAGCCAGCTCAAATCAAAGGCACTGGCCTATTCACTTGTTAGAATAGAACAAAAGGGAATGTTATCACATTACATGTATGTGGTATATGCCTCACAATTACATTTGCCCTAAATGCTTGAAAATTAGTGAAGTGCTAATGTTATTCTATCCACTTGTCTGTTTCCTGCGATTGCTGTCCTTGGGTGAATTTACCTGTGTAAAAAAACATCATGAAAAAATGAAGAATCGTCTCTGGCTAACACATTGTGTTTACATTATATTTACCGATTGGAGCCTTGGAAATGTAAATAAAGAAACATGTTGACTTCAAAGAGTGGGTCATTGTGTGTTCGACAATGGGAAGTCTACAAACCCATGTTGTGCTGAAAACACTTGTCAGACTGTTTTCAATTATAAGAAGGAACCTTGGGAATAATTCTGCATCTCTGATCTATTTGGATGCTGTCAGGGAGCATTCTAGATACAAGACAGAGGTCCTGAAAGTCATTTTGGGCAGCCCTGAGAGATTCTACTATCATTTGGAGTTACAAACTTTGACTCAGCTGTTATGTATTTTACCCGCTTTAACCCCTCACAACTCTCCTTCCTTAGCTAATAAATCTTTAGTTATTTTACTAAAGGATTGGCTATCAGTGTGTTAGTAGTGTGAGATCCACAGCATCCACTGACCTGGGGTAAGTGACTGACCCTTTGCAGTTGGAAGAACCTAATGTGAAGTGATTTTTTGTTTTAATGATTTTTTATCACAAAGTCCAGTTTGAGTGGCAAGATACACTGGAGAGTCTAAGGGACCCATCAGTGGTTCTATGGTAAAGCTAATATAATACTTCAGAAGTGCATGCTTGTTACTGGTTTGGTTATAGAATGTACCACGAATATGGATTGTCTACCCAATTTTCTGCCAGTCTCACGTAAGATTGGCACTTTCATTTGTGAGCCATGTAACAGGCACCATGACAGGCTGATACTTGGCTTGGAAAGTTTCAGCCTGAACAGTTTAAATTTGGTAAAGTTATAAACAACTCAAAACAGGGTCTTATAAAGTAAAGTGTCCAGCAACCTTAACTTTTGGTATTGCTACTAGCACTAACTATAATTCCATCTCCTCCAGTGTTTCGGTGACTTCTGCCATGCAGCCGCTTACACTACAAATGCCCTTTTTAAAAACGTCCCCTGAGCCACCTCCATCACTACACTCAAATCATTCTTACAACTCACTTTTACTGTCTTGTCAATGAGAAGGGGAAGTAAGTTAACAAATGTGACAAAGCAACAAAAACAGTAAGACACATTCATGGTTTATTAAGTAACTGATCTTAGGCTACCTCTACACTACGAGCAGCCATAGTAACACAAGCAGCAACAGCGGAGGCACAGTTTAGTCATGCCAAGTCTGACACGTGTAGGTACACTTCACTAAGCCATTCCTCCGCTTCCACTACCCATCCTGCTTATACTTACACTAGCTGAATGAGAGTTCATGTGTACATATTATGCAAGGAGGTGAATCACAGCACTATCTCATAGTGTAGACATAGTATTAGTGTCACCTTCATCCACCCTAACTTTTGTCTTGTTGTCTTTAGACCATATACACTTGGGGGCTGATTCTCCAGTGGCTTGCCCTTTCTGTGTTCACTTACACCACTGCTAAGTGGATGTATTAAGCTACCATTCTGATCTGATAGCATTTTACATACCCTCTTTGCATGGTTGAAGAGGATGTCCCAGGTTACAAGGCAGTGGGGAATCAGACCCTTTGTCATTATTTGTTCTTGTAAGACATTAGCACATTTTGTCCACCTGATCAATAATAAGATATCTTCCACTGTTGCAAGCACTGTTGTATCTATGTCAGTCCAAGGATATAAGAGAGATAAGATAGGAGAGGTAATATCTTTTACAGGAACAACCTCTGATGGTGAAAGAGACAATATTTTGTGCTTAAACATACCTGAACAGCTTGCCATATTAAATGGAGTGAACGAACACTTTTATTCAAATACTGTTCAAGCACTGTTGATTTAGATTAAAAAACAAAACGAGTTTATTAACAAGATAGGATTTTAAGCGAGTTCAAGGGAATTAGAAATGATTGCAAGCAAATAAAAAGTGAAACACTTCCTAGTGACTAAAATTTAACCTAGCAACATACAGACTTTGCTCAAAATGGCTTCTGTCACCCAGTCTTCCAGCAAGGTAGTTGACCACTGCCCCACTTTTACGCAGGATCTCCTCCAGAAGCCGAAAGTGCTTTTGTCTTCTTAGTTGAAAGAGATAAAGAGGGGGGGGACACCAAGTTACCAGTCAAGTGAACTTTTTAAATAGATTTTTCTGAAGGTTACCCCTCAAACCACAGTTTATTCAAATCATGAGGAAGGCAACAGGGAATCTGGTGGTGTATGAAACTGCAGGCTGCTTTCTTCCCCTGTTGGTATTTGCATGAAACAAAACAATTTGCAATCTCCTCACCTCGTTAGGTCTGTTTACTGCTTATATGTATATTGAGGTAAAGCCACATTTCTCTGTTTAGGATAGACCTGTTTAACACCTTTACTTAGGCAAGGCTATCTGGTCTTGAATATATGCTAGTAACATCGCACAGGAGGAATTAATAACTTTACATATACATTTCACCACAACATTACTTGACTAGCAAGTTAAATTTTCAAATGATACCTCACAAGGAATATTTTGTACAAAGGGGCACTTCAAATCAAGAGGGGTTGCAAGTGCTTTGGAAGGCAGGTTTAGAATTCAAAATCATCTTGACAAACTGGAGAAATGGTTTGAAATAAATAGAATGAAGTTCATTAAGAACAAATACCAAGTACTACACTAAGGAAGGACTATTCACTTCCACAAATACAAAATAGAAAATGACTGCATAGGAAGGAATAGTGCAGAAAAGAATCTGGGAGCTATAGCAGATCACAAACTAAGTATGAGCCAACAATGTAATAATACTGTTGTAAAAACAAACCCACAAAAAAAACAAAAACCCACAATCATTCTGGGATGTTGTGATAGGCACTCACCTCTTGAGAGCCTCCTGTCAGCTGAATGTGGTGCTGCAATCTTGCCCCACCTCCTGCCCCTCCTACCACCCCCTGTAAAGTCTGACCTCACTAGGCAGGACTTTAGAGGTTCAGCGTTTAGGCCAAGTCACACAATCAAAAAAAAGGACAAACCTCTTCCAGGGTATCAAGAGTCCAACAAAATTTTCTGTCCCCATCAGGGTCTTCAGCCCTATCTCTGGGCCCTTTAACTCCAAACCTTTGCTCAGGCTTCTCAATGAGCATAATGACCTTCTCAGGTTTTAGGCCAATTCAGAAGTGACCAGGGAAGAACCAAAGGCCACCCATTATTCCAGCTTCCAACCAGGGACCCTGTAAACAGCAGCCACATACTAGTGTTCCCTAGGCCTTTTCTAATATGCCCCCTTCTCTCCACCCTTCCTTCAGGGTTACAGTTCTCAGGTCCTCTCACTCCCAGGGCCAGTAAATGTCACCCCTCGAGCACCTCTGACCAGATCAGAGCAGATCCCTGTTCTTCTCATCTCTAGTCCCAACCACCAACTAACCCAGCTCACTCTGCAGCTCCTTTATCTGACCTGCTGGGCTCTCATTGGCTGCTTCTATGCAGCCTCTCTACATGACCCACTTTCACTGCTCCTTTCCTGGGGTGGGGTATGATAGGACCATGTGTCCTCCAGCAGGGGGCCTCAAAGGGCCAGGTACATCCTGTCACAGATGTATTAGCTGTAGTTTTGTAAGCAAGAAACCAGAAGTAATTCTTCCACTCTACTCAGCACTAATAAGGCCTCCACTGAAGTACTGTGTCCCATTCTGTGTACCCCACTTCAGTAAAAATGTGGACAAAGTGGAGTAAGTCCAGAGGAGAGCAACAAAAATGATTTATGGTCTAGAAAACATGACATACAGGGAAAAATTGAAAAAATTGGGTTTTTTTAAGACTGGAGAAGAGAAGACTGAAGGGGGACATGATAATGGTCTTCAAGTACATAAAAGGTTGTTATAAACAGCAGAGTGATAAATTGTTGTCCTTATCCACGGAGGACAGGACAAGAAGTATGGGCTCAAATTGCAGCCAGGGAGATCTAGATTATACATTAGGAAAAATTTCCTAACTGTAAGGGTAGTTAAGCACTGGAACAAATTACCTAGGGAGGCCGTGGAATCTCTATCACTGGAGACTTTTAAGAACAGGATAGACAAACAGCTGTCAAGGATGGTCTAGATAATACTTAGTTCTGCCTCAGTTCAGGGGACTGGACTAGATAACCTATCGAAGTCCTTTCCAGTCCTATATTTCTAGGATTGAACGAAAAACAACAAGATCAATTTCAATTACTTATAAAATTCCACTGACTAACTTTAGGCTTTGGTGGCCAAAGCAGTACCAAGTATTGGAGCTGGTGCATAAAATTTGGATTTTAGGAGCCATCAGTATCTGTGCTGAAAAGTAAACGTGGAATCAGTTCCTCCCATTGTGCCTTTCACTTTCCTTGAAGACAATAAAAACAGAAAAATTGTATTGGATTTTTTTTCTTTGAAATGAGAAGGGAAAAGTAATAAGGTGCAGCAATGATAAAACAGTAGCCATGGTGGGAGCTGCAACAACATAAGAAAGCCCTGGAGACAAACATCAAACATAATAAAGAAAATACAGGACCAGAATGTAAACTTTAAAAATATGATTTCTTTTTTGAAATGGTATGGGAGCTTTAGACGCCATCTGCTTTCAGGTTTTGTTTTTTTTTCAGTCAGACAGCCTTTTAGTATTTGTTTAAATGTGAAAGCAGCACCGTGGAAAATAAGAAGAGTACTTAATGACGGACAGTAGCATAATACAGTATTTCTAAACGTGAGAGAAATATCTTAATAGTATGGGCTGTTTCTTCACTCAGGAAAACAAATTGCTTTTACAGTTCATCTCTCTCTCTCTTTCAGTAACTGATTTCAATTAGCTTCTGTCTTTGTTTACCCTCTTTAAATTCAAGGTGTTTATGTTTAATTTTTTCATGTTAATGGATTATTTTCTGTGGCAACTCAAACTGTCCAGCATACAAATCCCAAAGGGTGAAACTAAGCTGAAAGATATTAACAGTAAAAAAATCACTTGATCCAAAAATGTAGCTGATGAAAAGAGGAACTTTTTAAAGAGTTAATTTTGGCCTGTAAAACACACAAGACAATTGTTTGTATAAATTCACTGGGGATTCCTGAACAGTTCCTGAATCCTTCTGCATTGTTTGGCAAATTCTGGAATTATTTCAGGAGCTGCACAGTGATAGGGAATGGTCTAACAACAAAATTCACCCCTCTGGTATGTACAGCAGAATAGACTCCATTATTCTGCTCCAACTAAACATGCAGATTTCTCACTGAAATCAATAGGAGCATGAAAGGAGAGCAGAATATCAGAGTTGAGATCTGCTGCATGACTCAGAAGCATTTTGCCCATAAAATTCAGTTCTGATTTTAGATATACTCACCAGCCAAATTCACCACTGGTGCAAATATGTTCATCTTCTGTAATCAAGTACTGCATCTTCTAATTTTTCAAGGCACATACACTATCATATGTCTGAGATCACAACTGAGATAGAAGAGGAGTGTGAAAGGAAAAAGAAAGAAAACACATATTCCAGAAAATATAGATTTATGCTTTCCTACTTCTTAAATTTATTATCTAAATATATACATAGAAAAATTACTCATGTTTCATACCATTTGAGAAATTCAATTTTATTTTCCATGGCACCTTAAATATACACCTAATATCTCCAGTCCACATAACATTACTGCAATTCATCTATTTTATAACAACATTCTGCCATATAATCACCATGTTTACATTTTGTAGACAACTAGCTACTATGGAGCCCAATACTGCAGTCACTTAAATATAATGTCAGTAAGAGCTGCATGGTTGTATATAAGAGCAGAAAGAGCAGCAAACTGATCACTTCAGTTTGTATAAGGAGAAACTGGAGTTCTTTCTTGCTCAAAGTGAGAGAGTGGGCCCTTTTCAAATATTTTGTACATGAATAAATACTAGTATTTTACATTTATATAGTGTTTTCATCCCAAGTGTCTTAGAGAGCTTTACAACTATATGCATACAGTAGCAGTGTAATGAAGCCATAGCTAGGGTGGAGAGTGGCAATTAACCAATGCAGAGCTCACAGCATAATGCAGGGAGGGAAGATTTCTCCCAAAGGATCCTATGACACACACGTACAGCATCATGAATCTTTAGAGTCTAGGCGGAACAGACAAGATTTCAGTTTTTAAGGTACCACCTAAAGGACTCACATACAGTAAAGTGCATGTACTCAATTTATCTTCCTCAGAAAGGTGAAAGACTAAGGGCACGTCTACATCTAAAACGCCGCATCTGTATTCTTCCCAGTGCTATTGTAAGTTACTGATAAGTGGTAAAAGTAGTTGATAGTAATTTTACAGGGTAATTTATTACTGTTGTATTCCTGTAATGTCTAGAGGCTCCAACCAAGGTTAGGGTCCCATTACACAAAGCAGAGTACAAACACATAGTAAGCGACAGTCCTCAATAGAAAAGACAGACAAAGGCTGGGAAGGGAAAGAGGCACAGAGATGTGAAGTGTCTTGCCCAAAGTCACACAGCAGGTCAACAGCAGAGCCAAGAATAGAATGCAGGTCTCCTGAGAACCAGGCCTGTGCCTAATCCACTAAACCACACTGCTTCTCCAATAGTAATAATGATCAATCTTACCAAAAATATTAAAGGCTAGTTACCAGAAAACATACCAAGTTGGATTTATCATTGATCACCTTTATAGGGCTGTGACAGTTCTCAGGGTATTGAGAACCATGAGTCACCCTGTTACCCTCTGCTTTGAGCAAGAGGGAACTTTGCCCATGGTTAGATTAGTTTCCTAACACCTCCAGCCTATCAGCCACTCAAGCACTCTCCTCTGAGTTATCGCCAGCCCTGTCTTTGCCTTGTCGATTAACAATACGTGCACCCCAGTCCCTGAGCCTCTTTGAAGCATTTCCCTCTGATATCCAGCCCCTGACACTGGCAGCTCAGAAATCCCAGATCCTCTGCCCCCAAAGCAGCAGCGTACACAGTTTGCTAATTTTACCTTAAACCACCACTCCTGTATACCACACAGCACTTGTAATAAAACAGGAGAATGTTTATTTAAGAAATAATAGATATTTCACTAGAAACAAGAGAGTGATGAAAACAAATGGTTGTAATACAAAACAAAACCATAAAACACAACTAGGGCCTCTGCTTATTAATAGTTACCCTTTCTATCTAATAAAGTTGGTTTTCGTCACAAAGTTGAGTCTATTACAGAGCTGACTGGCTTCACAGAAACCAGAATCCACTTTTTCATGAAACACTGCCACTCAACAAAATGGTTTCTCAGTGAATAGATACAGAGTGCCTCTCCCCACTTTGTGTTATACTGAACTTTTTTTGTGTCTATTCATAAACAGGACAAACCTGTCTTGTTGTAATGTTTCTTTTTCATATCCAAGCGGTTTTGATTGTTTGCAGTTGTCTCTGATGGTTTTCCATTGATTATCTTAGGATGGACGAATGGTGGACAATTGAGCTTTGCAATACATCACCAGCTAACCAGAAAGCGGTGACAACCGCCTGCTGCTTGAATGGACCATCATTGAGACATAATATCCCCTGGTGACTAACTTTTACTCCAGGAACATAAGGCATACTTTCAACATAATTACATTATTTCTTAAATATTGCCCGTACATACATCTCACAATGATTATGAGTCTTGATAAATTGCAAACTTATGGATAAATATTCTGCAAGGCATGTGTTTGGTGTAGTGAGTTTGTCAGGTCCAAGATGAGAGTTATTTGCAAAGAACAGGGACTCCTTTGCCAAGGGCCTTCTGTGTTACAAGGGCTTTGGGAACAAACTGCAGAGGGGAGCCAGCCAGATACTCCAGCTGGTAGGGGCAGATGCAGACAAAGCAGGGACCTTTGGACATTAAGACAACTTTCTACAGTTTTGACTGGACTTTCTCTGCTCTGTGCTGATTGGCTGTTTGCTCCAACCAGCTTCCTTCCCCTCCATCACAGTCACTTTACCTAAGCTTCACTGCATGCCCATCACTCTTACTCTCTTCTCCCCTGCCCTGTCCCCCTCATCCCTCTTCCCTTTGTTTTTCTATCCATTTGGCTTATCCCCTCCTAAGTGAACCCATCCAAAAAACAACTAAACAAAAATGTTGTGGAACTAACATGGCATTTGCTGCCATCACATTGTTGACTCTGTGCATTTTACCCCTTCCAATACCCTAAGGGTATGTCTACACTTCAAGCTGAGCATATGATTCCCAGCTCAAACATGCCTGTGCTAGCTTTCATCAAGCTAGTGTGCTAAAAACAGAGTATAGCCATGGCAGTGCAAGTGGTGGGGTGGGCTAGCTGCCCCGCATACATACTCAGGGTAGCTAGCTGCTCCCTACGCCCCAACCACAGCTATACTCTATTGTTAGCATGCTAGCTCATTCAGAGCTATCACAGGTACATGTCCTCAGGCTGGGAGTTAAACCCCCAGCTGAAAGATATACTCTGTGTCTCTCTTGTCTATTTAGGTTGTAAGCTGTTCAGGGCAGGATCTATCTGCTACTCTGTGTTTGTATGGTAACTAGCACAACAGGTCCTCATTCTTGGGTGACCCTTAGGCACTATCATAATACATATGATTAATAATAGGAGCCCCAATTAAAAATAACACAAGTGACTACTCAAAATGCTTATAGTTAAGCATGCATTTAAGAGCTCTCCTGGATCAGGCCCTGGAATAGTTACTCACATCCACTGGATTTTTTATTTTGAACTATAGGTTATCCTCATTCTACGTTTTTAAAATTATGTATCGAAATACAAGGTTACTTACTAGTAACTGATGTTCTTTGAGATGTGTTGCTCATGTCCATTCTACTATAGGTGTTTGCACACCTCCATGCACAGTTACCCGGAACCTTTTTCCCCTTAGCAGATCCCGTAGGTCCAGCTCTGGTGCCCCCTGAAGACCCGTGCACATGCTGCGGTATGAGGCGCTGCCGGCCCTACACCCCCTCAGTCCCTTCTTTCTGCCAACTGCGGCAGCGGGGACAGGGGAGTGGGTTGTGGAATGGACATGCGCAACAGTAAGTAAACGTAAATAAACCTTGTTTTCTTCTTCGAGAGCTTGCTCATGTCCATTTCATTACAGGTGATTAACAAGCAATACCTTTGGAAGTGGGTAGGAGTTACCAGTGAGCTGCCCTCAGCACTGCTCTGCCAAATCCCGCGTCCTCTCTCACCTGCTGGACGATGGCGTAGTGGGACATGAAGGTATGCACGAACGACCAGGTGGCAGCTTTGCAGATGTCCTGCAGGGGCACTCTCTCCAGGAAGGCTGCAGAAGAGGCTTGAGTTCTGGTTGAGAGCGCTGTGATGGTTCCCGGAAGCAGCACCTTCACCTGCTCGTAGCAGAACTTGATGCATGATGTAATCCATGAAAAGATGCACTGGGTGGAGACAGGTGAGCCTTTCATCCAGTTGGCCACTGCGACGAAGAGCTGCGTCGATTTCCGGAATGGCTTTGTACGCTCGATGTAGAAGGCCAGGGCTTGTCTCACGTCCAGCGAATGCCATCTCCTCTCCTCCTCCGAACCATGAGGTTTGGGAAATAACATGGGGAGAAAAATATCTTGGTTACCATGAAATTGGGAAACCACCTTGGGTAGGAAGGCCAGATGTGGCCTCAGCTGGACCTTGTCCTTATAGAATACTGTATAAGGGGGCTCCGAGGTCAAGACCCTAATCTCGGAGACCCTCCTGTCTGAGGTAATGGCCACCAGGAAGGCTACCTTCCATGAAAGCAGGAGCAGAGGGCATGAAGCCATGGGTTCGAAGGGAGGCCCGTGAGTGTCGAGAGGACCAGGTTGAGATCCCAGGGAGGCACTGGGTCACGGACCTGCAGATAAAGCCTCTCCACCCCCTTGAGGAACCTGACTGACATGGTATGGGAGAACAGCGATCTCCCCTCTAGCGGCTGATGGAAGGCCAAAATGGCTGCCAGGTGAAACTTCAATGAGGCCAGCGCCAGACCCTGGAGCTTTAGCTGGACCAGGCACTCCAGGATCGCCTGTATAGGGGAGAGTCTTGGCGGAATACCCCGGGACTCCGCCCAACAGGTAAACCGCCTCCACTTAGCCCGATACACAACCTGTGTGGAAGGTTTCCTGCTGCCGAGCAGGACTTCCTGGACCTGCACCAAGCAGGCTCTCTCTCCCTCCATCAGCCACAGAACCTCCAGGCCGTGAGCTGCAGGGAGTCCAAGTCTGGGTGCAACAGGTGACCGTGGTCCTGGGATAGAAGGTCATGCCACCTCGGGAGCTCCAGGGCTGGGGCGATCGAAAGGTCCAGCAGCATGCTGAACCAGTGCTGTCTCGGCCAGGCCGGAGCGATGACTATAACATTCGCCCTGTCCCTCTTTATTTTCAGCAGGACCTTGGGTAGGAGCGGAATGGGCAGAAACGCATACATGAGGGCCCCCGTCCAGTCCATGAGGAACGCATCAGAAATTAACCCAGTCTCACGACCCCGGAGCAAGCAGAACCTCGGCCACTTCGTGTTCCAGGCCAACGCGAATAGGTCCAATTGGGGAACGCCCCACTTCTGGAAGATCATAGCCACCACCTCTCGGTGCAACGACCATTTGTGGCAGGGTAGAAACGACCTGCTGAGGCGATCCGCCTCGTCGTTCCTCACTCCCGGGAGGTGAGAGGCAGCCAAGTGGAAATCGTGCCTCACGGCAAAGTCCCACAGATGGATAGCTTCCTCGCAGAGGGCTGAGGAGCACGCTCCCCCCTGCCTGTTTATGTAAAACATGGCTGCGGTGTTGTCCGTCAGCACCTGCACCACTCTGCCTATCAGGAATCAGAGGAACACCTTGCATGCTAGACAAATAACCCTCAGCTCCTTCATGTTGATGTGCAGGAGCCTCTCCTCCCCTGACCAGAGCCCCTGAGTGCCTAGGTTGGCGCTGATGTGGACTCCCATCCTACGTCTGATGCGTCGGAAATTAGGGTGACTGACGGGACCAGTTCCCTGAACAGAATGCCCTTCATCACTGCCCTGGGAGTCCGCCACCAGTTTAGGGAGGCTAAGATGGGCAGGGGAACTGTGACCACCCGGTCCAATGGGTGTCTGCTCATCACATATACCGAGGCCAGCCATGCCTGAAGCGGTCTGAGCCTCAGGCGAGCTAGTCTCACTATGTACGTGCAGGCCACCATGTGGCCTAACAGCTGTAGGCAGTGCCTGGCTGTTGTCTTGGGGCATCAGTGCAGCTTGGAGATGATAGAGACCATCGCCTCAAAACGTGGCTGAGGCAGGAAGGCTCTGGCCTGGGAAGCGTCCAGGGTGGCCCAAATGAATTCTATGCGTTGCACTGGGGTTAGTGTGGACTTCTGCTCGTTTATGAGCAGTCCCAGCCTGCTGCACATGGAGCAAGTGAGGGTCACGCTCTCCTGCACTTGGGACCTGGACCTGCCCCTGATCAGCCAATCGTCTAGGTAAGGAAAAATTTGCACACCCTTTTGTCTCAGGTGGGCAACCAGTAACTGCCATGCACTTGGTGAACACCCTTGGAGCCGAAGATACGCCAAAGGGTAGGTCTGTAAACTGGTAGTAGGTGCCAGCCATGGTGAAATGGAGAAAACGCCCGTGGCTGGGAGGATAGACACATGAAAGTATGCGTCCTAGAGATCGAGGGCGGCATACCAGTCTCCTGGATCCAGGGAAGGGATTATGGAGGCTAGGGAGACCATGTAAAACCTGAGTCATTTGAGATATTTGTTTAGACGACATAAGTCTAATATGGGTCTCAAGACCCCCCTTCACCTTGAGGATGAGGAAGTACCTCAAATAGAACCCCTTTCCCCTTCTTCCTTGAGTGACAATTTCCACTGCTCCTATGTTGAGGAGGGTGTCCACCTCCTGCAAGAGGAGTTGCTCGTGAGAGGGATCCCTGAAGAGGGACGGAGGGGGAGGGTTGTTTTTGCGAGGGGTAGATGTAAACTGTAGACTATCCCAAGGACCCAACAGTCTGCAGTGATCTTTACCCATTCGGGATAGAAGGGCCTTAACCTGTTTAGGAAGGGGTGGGGCAGATCCAGGAGAGCAGTCGGGGAGCCACCCTCAGGTGCACCATCAAAATTGTCTCCTCTGGTTGCCCAACCTCCTGGGGGGCCCCTGCTGGGGAGCTGAGGACGAGCAAGGGGGCTAATTTCTCCTTCTAAACCCCCTGTTCCTATCCCTATAGGATTGAAAAGGCCTGGGGAGAGGCGTTGGCTGCTGCTGCGCCTGGGGCCGTGACTGACACCTGGAAAACTGGGGCGTGTAAAGGCCCAGGGAGCGAAGTGTGGCCCTGGAGTCCTTCAGACTGTGCAACTTCGCATTGGTCTGGTCGGAGAATAGGGCCGACCCATCAAAGGGGAGGTCCTGAATAGACGGCTGCACCTCCTGGGATAAGCCCGAGGATTGCAGTCACGAGCACCTTCTCATACAGATGGCAGAGGCAATCCTGAACCATCCTGAATCCTGCAGGCTTGCCGTGGAATAAACCTTTCTTCCAAACAAGTCCAGCTTCTTATTGTCTTTGTTCTTGGGAGTGGACCCTGGCTGACCTTGCCTCTTTCGCTGGTTAGCCACATCTACCACCAGGGTTCCCGGGGCGGGGTGAGTGAACAAATACTCAAACCCTTAGGCCAGGACATAATATTTTTTATCAGCCACCTTTGACATAGGGGCGACTGAGGAAGGGGTTTGCCACAGGGCCTTTACAATCTTAAGGACCCTTTCGTGGACTGGGAGGGCCACTCTCGCTGGGGCAGCCGCTGCCAGCACATTAAAGAGGCTATCTTCAGCTTCTTCTAACTCCTTCACCTCCAGCCCCAAGTTGGAGGCCACCCTCTTGAGCAGCTCCTGGTGCGCCCTGAAATCCTCCAGTGGCACCGAGTGGTCCCGGGAGACTGCCTCGTCCGGTGAGGAGGAAGAGGACTGCCAAGGCATGTCCTGCAGGTGCGCCCCCTTCCTGGCGAAGGGTTGCATCCATTAAGGGTCCCTTCACGGGGTCCAACTCCTCGTCCGAGGAGTGGTGTCTATGGGCCTTCTCCTGTGCCAGAGGCACGGACTGATCCCTGATGACATAATAGATTGGGGCCCTGGCCCCATCTGGATACCCCATGGAGCCCAATATGGCCATTGTTGAGGCCATTGATCCTGGGGCCAACCCGGGTCTGACTGTGCCACAGGCTGTGACGCTTTGTGGGCGTGTCGGCTCTCCCGACGACTGTCCTCCATGAGAGACCCCGAGTCACTGGACCAGCGGTGCCATGTACGTCCTCAGTCCCGGGCGCCCTTCCATGTGGGGATCACCCTCTCGATTCCTCTAACCTGGAGGACGATGAGGACTGCCTCCGTTGCCGCTACCGGTGCCAACGAACAGAGGTGCACTCCGAAGAGCGAGAGGTACTGGATTGTCGTCTCTGTACCAATGATTTCCGCTACCTCTTGCCTTGCAGCCACCTTCAGTAACCGAGGTCGGCGCCTCTCCGAACGCCTTGGTGCCGAGCCAGACTCCGGCAACCTGGTTCCGCGTCATGGACTGTGTGGTGCTGGGTCCTCTGACGGCAACCAGGTTCTGCGTCGTCTCGGTGTGGGCAAACTCCTCAGTGCCGGGGATCTGGAATGGGAGCTGTCCGAGCGCCGCCTGGCAGACCTCAACCGGTGCCGCCTCCTGGCATGCGCTGCCTCCAGTGCCAGGGATCGACGTCGGCACCGAGAGGGAGACTCCACGTCCTGTGCTGGAGCAAGTCAGCTCGACAACGCCAACCTGGAGCAACTGCTGGGGGAGCAGCTCTGCTCTATCCTCGGAGACCATCTGGTGGGAGATCTTCCTCCCCGTATCGGGGATCTCCACTGCTATTCAGGAGGACCCAATGCGGGTTATCCCTGTGACACCGCTCCCTTCTCCCTCGGCAGGGGGAGGGGGGGCCCGGAGGTGGCGTAGGCAAGGCCTCCGGTGTCGACGGCTTTGGCAGGGGCACTCTCCCACTCCTAGGAGTTGGGGGAGGCTCCCTAACCAGAGATGCAGGCACTGGAGAAGATTCGACTGGCCGAGTCCGGTGCATCTCCATACTCGACTCTGCCCGTACTGACGGCACAGGGGAGTGTCTGCATGCTGCTTCTTCCTTTTCAGTGCCGGCGATGTTGCGCGGTGCTGAGTTGAGGCCAGTGCCGGCGGTGCGCTCTGTACCGAGGTCATGCTCGGTTCCCAGGTGGAGCGGGTCGGGTCGGACACCGGCGGAGCGCTGCCTCCAACAACAGGGCTTTCAACCGGATCTCTCAGTCCTTTTGAGTCCTCCGTTTAAAAGCCCTGCAGATCTTACACTTCTCTTTTCTGTGTGCTTCCCCCAAGCACTTAAGGCAGTGGTCATGAGGGTCACTGAGTGGGAAGGCCTTCCTACAGGAGGCACACGACTTGAATCCCGGCGACTGGGGCATAGCCTGGCCGCTCAAAGTCTCCACAGGGACTTGCCTTATCTCTAACTACTTTTAACAACACTTAACAACTACTTAAATAACTAAAACTAACTTAGAATAACAAACAATTCCAAACAAGGGGAATAGTACTTGCTAGTTTCAGCAACCGTCACGGGTGGAAAGAAGGAACTGAGGGGGCATAGGGCCGGCAGCACCTCATCTACCGCGACATG
This sequence comes from Emydura macquarii macquarii, assembly GCF_026122565.2. NCBI lineage: Eukaryota > Metazoa > Chordata > Testudines > Chelidae > Emydura > Emydura macquarii. Next base: position 1,622,423 of record NW_027130506.1, read on the forward strand.
TGCGTGAGGTTCCAGGGGGCGCCGGAGCCGGCCCTACAGGATCTGCTAAGGGGAAAAAAGTTCCGGGTAACCGTGCATGGAGGCGTGGAATGGACAGGAACAAGCACTCGAAGAAGAACATAGGAAAGGTCCTACCAGATCAGACCAGTGATCCATCTTGTCCAATAGCCTCACAGTGGCCAGTGACAGATGTTCAGAAAATGAAACTCCATAATGGATAGTTTCTGCTTCTTACGCATGGAAAACCCTTTCCAAATCAATTAGCCACATCTTCATTCAGATGCCTTAAGATCCATTTCTACTGTGATGCCCAGGGAAACTCCCTGATGATAATACCCAAGTAGGTGAGCCTATGAGTTATTAAAATCTATTTAAAGAAATATAAAACAATAATTGAATCTTTCAATTGGTACACAGCTAATCTATGCATCTTTGTCTTAAAAGTATTTTTAAGTAAAACACCCCACCAATTTTTGTTGTTTTACCATCATGTTTTGCTAGCTTAATTGTTTTAAATCTTTGCAATGTGAAAGACCTACACAAATAATAGGAGGAATTAACTAATTGATTTTATAAAGAAAACAGTGAATTTGTCTATGCACAAAATACTATCCTCTACACCAAATAACCAAACTGTGAAAAGAGAAAAATATTTATTTTCTCCAATCTGTTACAGTATTAGTGTTACTTTTAACAAGAGTAGGTAAAATTTTCAGACAAAAGTGTAGTTGCAGAGATGCCAAAATCCTTTAAACTGAAGTTTACTAAATAATTTATGATGTTACTGTTCTCTGAAGTGAAGATGACGGGCTCTGGTAATCCATGCCTTTGTAACTTTCAGACCAGACCTCTGAACATGCTCTACCTATTCACCAGAAAGGCTACACAAAAGCTGCAAATGGTCCATGATGATGCAGTTCCCACCTACAAGGGTAAATTGGAGAGAGCACATCATCATAACAGTATACGTCACTCCGCATTGGCTCCAATCCACATTATCCAATCCCAGATGTTTCTGATCTTCAGAATCTTTGTCTAGATCTCATTTATCTGCATCTCTTCAATGCAGTTGCAATCACTGTGGGTTCTGCTGCATAGTAGCTCATGGTTCCCATGGTCGAATGTGCAGGGGCAAAGGGCTATTTCTATCAAACAGACCATTATCACAAATACGCAGTTGCTAAAATGACCTAAGAGGAACCTGTCTGCAGTGTTGTAGCTTGTTGGTCCCAGGATATTAGAGAGAGGAGATAGGTGCGGTAATATCTTTTACTGGATCAACCTCTGTTAGTGAAAGAGCAACCTGAGTACTATGCACTAATGCAGGTAGGAACTGGGAGATGACTGCCAGTTACAGTTGTCCGTGGCAGAGTGACATCCCCCACTGTCTCTGCTCTGGGAAGCAGATGTCCTTAGTCACATTTATCTAGTGGGAAGACACCATTTTCACCTGCTTGACTAATATATAGACATTACGTTCAGTTTCCCTAATTGCCAAATAGCTGGTGTGTTCAGCTCATCTGGCAAACAAGTAGGAATTCCTTCAATGTAATCTTCCTAAACTTTCTTAACGAGATAGCTCTCAATATTAAACAGAAAACTTCTTTGTTTACATATGTTATTGCAAAAAGAGGCAAAGCTTACATAAGAACTTTGAATATAAAATATTTTTTCTTGTAAACTTGGGTGAATTTCATGCAATTGAAGGAATGTTGTACTGACCACAGGCAAGAATATGGACAGGCAATGCCCAAACTTCTCTAAAGAAGCTCCACCAGAGTACAGTACCCATGCTAATGATAGGATTCTCTGGAATTATCCGTGATGCTAAACTGAGCAAAATTGTCTAGTGTTGTTCTCATGTGGGCAATGGCTGACTAATGGCTAGGATGAGACCACAAAACTCATGACACTTGTGTCCCAATGAGGATTTAAAACCAGATTTTGTAAAGGCAAAAGATTAGCTAGACCAATGAATGAGAACATGTAAACTGGAAGGTGAAGGGAAAACTCACCCCTTGCCAGGCATAGAGAACATTGGAGAGGCACCTCATCAGATGGTATGTGTAGTGTGTGCTCCTAAGAGCATGGAGTGTGGGGCTCAGCCTTTGCTGGGGTTAAGATAACATGTGTCGTGTGCTTGGCCCTACTTGGATGTGAGCAGCACGTGATACATACACAGTAACCGTGAGGGGGGTAGTGTATGCTCAGCCCTTGCTGTGTGCATGTGACAGGGATGTGGTACCTGCTTGGCCATCACTTGCCTGAAGATAGGTTTCATCCTTTGCTGGGGGTGGCAGGGATAGGGAATGGCACTGGATTGGGGTGTGTGGTGGCACAGGCTTGACTCTTGCTGTATGGTCTGCGGGTTGCAGGGTGCCAACCTTCACTGCAGGGTGAGGTGAGTGTGCCCGTGGCACTAGCTCTGCCCTGACTGGATGGTGACACAGCCAGAGACCACGGGCTGGACCATCACTGCAAGCCGGTGGTGAAGGGGCCCTGGCTGGATGGTGATACCCAGGGCTGGGGGGGGGCGCAGGCTGGTCCCTCACTGGGCACAAGTGGATGCTGAGGAAGGGGGTGAGTGTCGGCGGGGGCTCGGCCCTCTCTGGCCGTGACGGAGGAGGTACGGGGTTCTCATTGGCGGGTGAAGTGGGCTGGGCTCTCGCAGAGGATTCAGGGTTCACGCCCAGCGGGCTCCTAGCCTGGGGGGTGACGCGTGCGCGGCTCTCACAGGCGGTCAGCGCTGGACTCTACCTCCGCCCCGTCCCCCAGCGAAGGCTAACCCGCCGGCATCACTCCACACCCAGCCCACCGAGGGATCTCGTGCCGGTGACTGGGCGGAAGGGTCACGCGCGCACTAACGGGACTAACTTGACTTCGCAGTGTCTCGTAAATTCGTTCCCGCTCCCAGAGGCACGCGCAGCGCCCCATGGGTTTCCCCGCCCCCTTGCCACTAGTGCGCATGCGTGTGGATTTCCATCCGAGGCAGAGGGCACCCGCCGCACTTCCGGTTCTGGGTGCAGTCAGTGACTCCTTGTGGCCGTTGGCTCGGCCGCTCCGCTTCGCGCTGTCGCCATGAAGATCACGCGGCAGAAACATGCCAAGAAATATATGAGCTTCTACAAGTACAACTTCCGCTTCCGGGAGCCCTTCCAGGTGCTGCTGGATGGGACTTTTTGCCAGTCGGCGTTGCGCAACAAGATCCAGATCCGCGACCAGCTGCCCGGTTACCTGGCTGGGGCCACGCAGCTCTGCACCACGCAGTAAGTGTCGGGGGGAGGGGGAGTGGAGGCGTGACGTGTCACGTGACCAGAAAGGGCGCGTGGGCGCGCGCTGGGGTGAGGAGGAGATGCACGTTACCGCGTGCCCAACGGCCGCGTGCCCGACGTTTGCCAAAGCGCGGCCCCGCCAGACCCGTCCCTCCGTCTCCCGGATGCGGAGGGACGAGGTGAACTGGGATCCTGCCAGCGGGGAGAGTCTGATCACCCCGAGGGGATTCGCCATCCCGTGGCCTTGCCAGTGCGGACGGGGCTGTGCGCGGGATCCCCGACCGGCGGAGGGGGGAGCAGGGGCCTGGGGCAGACGGCGGCGGTTTCTGCGGTTGAGAGCGGCCTGAGCCCTGAGGGTCTCCCGCCATGTCTCCCCCCCCCCCCGAGCGGAGCGGCTCGGCTCCCGCCTCTCCCTGTGACGAGATTCCTCTCAGCGTTCCTGGGTTCGGAGCCTCTTGCCCCTCACGGCAGGGCACGGGCAGCGCTGTGAGCTGCTGGCCCCAGGCTGCGCACAGCCCTGGGGTCCCTAACGTGAGGGGTCTGAGGAGCTGCCTCAGGCTGAAGTGTCTCTGGAGAAGGTTTTGGAACACGTTGATAAACTGTAATAAAGTCCTTGGGGCCAGATGGGAGTCGCTTTAGGGTTCCAAAGGAGCTGAGCAATGAAATTGCAGAGCTGCTAACTGGTGTATGTAACCTTCACTTCAATCAGCCTCTGCATCAGATGGCCAGAGAGATTGTTAATGTAATGCTAATTTTAAAAAAAGAAGTCTTCAGAGGTGATCCTGGCAGTTACGGGCCATTGAACCTAACTTCAGAGCCAGGCAGGTTGGCTGAAACTATAAGGAAGAACAGAATTATCAGAGATGCAGATGAGCATGAGTTGTTGGGGAAGAGTCAACGTGGCTTTTGTAAAGGAAATCATACCTCACTAATCTATTAGAATTCTTTGGGTAGGGGAGGGTCAACAAAAGTGGACAAGGGTGATCCATTTGATATAGTATATGCAGACTTTCTGAAAGCCTTTGCCAGTGCTCTTAAAGAGTCATGGGATAAGAAAAATGGTCCTCTTGTGGATCAGTAACTGATTAAAAGAAGGAAACAAAGAGTGGGAATAAATGGTTAGTTTTCACAGTGGAGAATGGTAAATAGTGGTGTCCCCCCAGGGATCTGTTTTGGGACCAGAATGGTTCAACATATTCATAAATGATTTAGAAAAGGGCTAAACAGTGAGGTGGCGAAGTTTGTAGACAATACAAAGTTATTCAAGATAAGTTCAAATCAGACTGTGAAGAGTTACCCAGTTTTATGAGATCCCTTTGTGACTGGGCAAGAAACTGGCAGGTGAAATTCAATGTAGATAAATGCAAAGTAATTCTGTGACATCCCCCCTTGCAATCCAGACTGGTGTGTAGCTGTGTCACTCCAATTCCTTACTCCTGGGCCCCAACTTACCCTGCTTTCCTGTATGAACCGCCCACTCCTGAGTCAGCCCATGCCCAGCCTCCTGCAGGTAATCGGTCCCTCACCTAGTGAAGGAGCGCTTTGACTAGCAACTCACAGGATAGACCCCTCAGCAAACAACCCGGTTCCAGATGCAACCCGGGGAACTGCCATCTTGCAGGGTTCAGTGCTGCACCCTGCAAGCTCATTTACACCTGTTCATCAGTTTATCAAAGAAATTGATTTGCACCAGCTCTGTCACTCTAAGTGAGGTTTCTGCACATACTGAATCCTCATGCAGTGTTTTAGATAAAACAAATAAGTTTGCCTACAGCAAGACTTTAAGATCATCTAAATCAGATTATTAATAGGTCAAGGAGTTAATAACAATTAACTAAATGAGAATTTGCATCTTAACCTAAGATTAATATGTCAATCTGTATTCAGCTTATCACCCAGGCTGGTTGCCTCTTGCAACCAGGTCCCTTCTTGTGGGTAGATTCTCAGTCTTTGGTGTTGCTTAGAAGATGGATTCCAGGGGACAGCCAAGAGATAAAGACACCTCAACTTTTAACAAGTTTCCCCAACACCCACTGGGATCAGATGATTGGCCCTGTCCGGCAATGGGCATGATTTCTTCCACTTGGCCAAAGCGCTCACAGGTGCTTAGGCCAGTCCATTGTTTCTGTATGCATGCCTTTGCGGGGTGTGGAAACAGCTTTGTGTTCCTCTGCATCTATTCAAGCCACGTGAGACACACATTTGGGGATATGACACAGCAGATTTTCATATCTGTACATATGTATGACATTGCAGGAAACATGCTACCATAACAATAATGTTCAGTATGCCATGAGCGTTCCAAAAACACCTTGCATGGCATACTTTGCATCAGACAATACACAGTTACACTGAAAGGGTGAACTTGAATGATATACAAACCACACCATAGGGGTGTAGATGAGGTACAATGTGTCACAAATTCATAGTGTGAAACATAATCCCAATTATACATACAAAACGATGGAGTCTAAATTAGTTATCACTCAAGAAAGAAATCTTGGCGTCATTGTAGATTGTTCTCTGAAAACATTTCGTGCAGCAGGAGTAAAAAAACTAGCAATATTAGGAACTGTTAAGAAAGGGATAGATAATAAGAAAGAAAATATCATAATGGCACTATATAAAGCCATTGTATACCCACAACTTGAATACTACATGCAGACCCGATCTCAGAAAAGATACATTAGGATTGGAAAAATCACAGAGGATTGGAAAATCCAATCACAGGATTGGAAAAACAAAAATGTTTAGGGGTATGAAACAGCTTCCATTTGAGGAGAGGAGATTAAAAAGACTGGGTGTTTTCAGCTTAGAAAAGAGACGTGTAAGGAGGAGTATGATCGAGGTCTATAAAATCATGAGTAGTATGAAAAAAGTGAATGGGGAAGTGTTTCCATAACACACAAACCAGGGGTCACCCAATGAAATTAATAGGCAGCAAGTTTAAAACAAACACAGAGAATTACTTCACACAATGCCCAGTCAATCTGGAATTTGTTGCCAGGGAATATTGTGAAGGCCAAAACTATAACTGGGTTTAAAAAGAGTTAGATAAGTTCATGAAGGATGGGTCCATCAGTGGCTTTAGCTAAGATGGTTAGGGATGCAATGCCATGCTCTGGATGTCCCTAAACCTCTGTCTGCTTGAAGCTGGACTGGACAACTGTGGGTGGATCACTTGATAAACAGCCCTGTTCTGTTCACTCTCTCTGAAGCATCTTGCACTGGCCACTGTCAGAAGACAGGATACTGGACCATATATATATGGATCATTCGTCTGATCCAGTATGGCCATTCTTATGACCTGACTCAAACTGGTTCCCTGCAGTGAAACTGCCAAGAAGCAGGTCAGCGCCTCTTGGGGATGGAGCTGTGTGCTTGGAGAAGCACTCAGAATAGAGTTTGGGCTTGGAGAGACCCCTCCCTTCCCCCGCAACACACACCCTTTCTCTCTGATAGCCGCATGATTCAGCAAGGTTAAAATGGTGATCTCTGCTATTCCCTGTGGTATCCAAGAGAGTTTGGTGCAGGAGGAGGTGAGAGAAAGCTGCTCCCTTCCAGCAACTGCAGAACTGGGTGTTGGCACCACTGAGCTGACCTCAGAGTGAGCACCCTGCATCCTCTGCTTACCCAGCATCTGAGAAGGACAGTGAGCTTTTCACCAGGCATTGCCCAGGATCAGTGGGGCCTCCCTACCTTTCCCTATCATCCTTTGACCAGCAGGTTGAGGCATCTGATATCAGGTGCCTGATAAAATTCCCAGTGAGTGGGAGGGTTGGGGGAGGTTGATGGGATAAATTAGTAAAAAGGAAGATGGATGTATATATGAGACTAGAAGAATGCCAACAAGAAAAAAAGGTAAAACAAAAGGGAGATGTAGTAAGTAAGACTGGTTGAAGTGTATTTGTAAGTTTATTCTATTTAATCAACAGTGAATTCAGCCACATGTAGTGCTGGTTAAATACTGTTGAGTGAATATATTAGGCAACAAATACTGGTGAAATTTATTGAATAAAATATTTTAAATGTTTTTTTCATCTTTATTCAGCCCTAATAATGTTATGTATTTTGAAATAGTCCTGTAGAAAGTTGAATACAATTATGTTACAATTAAATCCAGTATCCACCCAGTGCACAGCTTGTTTTATTCCTTTAGGCTGGGATTTTCAAAGGAACGTAACTTGAAATTCAGTGGTATTTGGGGAACTAACTCAGTCCCCTTTGAAAATCCTATCCTTAGACTTCAGGGGGCATTGCTTTGGGGGTCTGGCCTCAAAGGCATGGTACCACATGTTTTTCACCCTGTCTCATAGGGATAGTAGCTGCTGGGCAAGTTTTTCAAGCCCCGGTTTTAATGTTCAGAAACTTTGTTTGGGTGCCGTTACCTGGCATCCTGTTACCACCAAAATGATAATGCAGTACTAAAATAAAATTACATTCTTCCTTGCAAGGAAGAGATTGTTAACTTTAGGAATTTCCACAAAAGTTTCCTTCAAATAAAGTTAGAAGTTATGTTTAAGATTCGTTTTTCTACCTTCTTGAAAGTTGTAATGGGCAGTCTTCTCTCTACAAGGCATCACTTAGTACGCTTACCTTTTAGAGAGGTGACTGTGGCATGTTAATGTCCCCTAGGCAACTTGGAATCCTGACAGCAGAGCAATGAGAGTGCCAAGCTGTTCTAAATGTTGAATTAAGTAATGAAAGGGAATAAGGGCTTCTACAGGAAGGAAGCAATGAAAATATAATTAGATAAAGGTTTTTTTTTAATTAAAACTAGATGAATGCTATCTTCAGTGTCATGAGTCTCCTCTCATTGATTTTAATGGTAGTTGTGTGTGCATACATAGTACCAAGTTCTTGGTTATCTCAAATGCACAGCTAAGCCAGGAGCTTCAGACTAACTGTTCATGGCCGTGTGGGGGAGTATTTTGGGCTAGTCTCTAGCCTGTGTCCCTATTAAATTATGGCAACAGCAGTTGTAAATAAAAATTGATGATAGCACACTGCTATTTAGGGGCCATGTGTCTATATTTGTTGTAGTGTGGCATGAGCTCAGAAGCCGCCACATTTAGAGCACACAACATAGAACAGATCCACAGTACCAATAGAGAGACAGATATAAGTTCCATTTGCACTACAAAATCAACTATGTTTATGGCCCTGGTTATAACACTGTATTTCCTGACAGAACACGGTTATGTAACAAAGTGTAGTTGGGATCAAACTGTGTTCCCCAAACATGCTAAATTCTTCTGGGTTAGTTGCTTTGTCCCTTCCGTGCAATTAAGGAACACAGTTCTGTCCTGCTTACTTTCAAAAATAGAATCATGTTTTAGCCATGTTGAGGAACTACTGTTGTAACCAGGTCTCCTGACCTGGGTGGTCTTGTAGCATACATGTAACCTTAGTTGTCTTCATATTCCAATAATTGTTTCAACAGCAGAACTTTCTGAGCTTAATAAGTCAGCTGCCCTTCTGCCTGATGGTGATATTTCAAGAGTTCGATGCAAGATATGATGTACAATAGTAATTGCTTGGATGACTTTTTTTTTTTTTTTTTTAAAGCATCATAGTTGCTTTGAAAAGAAAGAAAGTATAATGAACAAAAAAGGGCTGTGTTTTGATCCCTCTTTTTTGTTTGTCCCAATCCATCTTTGCTTTCAATTTAAGAGCACCTATTCCAAAAAGAGTCCTTTCTTTTGCGAGCTGGTGGACCTGCAGACAAACAACTGCATCTCATGTTAATGTGTGTCAGTACTAAGCTCCTTTCTTTCCACTTTATTGAAAAGAAATCAGCAGTGACAAAGTCATGTAGTGCAGAGCAGGCCACCCCAGATTTTAGTGTGCTGGATAGAAGAACTAGTTTTGCATATTCCATCTCTTCACCTCCAGAATAGTTTTTGCCATCCTTGGAAAAACACGTCATGCTGAAAGCAATGATTCGGTTTACATAAATTTGATAGATCCTTTCAGGTAATTCTCCAAATGCACAGAGTTGAAATCTGCCATTTCTTCAACATCAGTATTTGCTTTCTTCAGTCTCCCTTTATTCGTTAACCATGTACTATAAGGAAATGCTGATCTTTTATAAACATTCTTTTCAGTATGTCATTGTACATAACGATGGCAGCACAGAAACCAAAGATCAGGCTAACGGGCAGCATTATTGGATTTTGTTCCATCTTGCTGGTTCGCTTCAGGGGTTCTTTGTTAGATGAAAGAGATGCACTCTTAAAATTTTCTGAAGGAGTATGCAGTGAATTTTGGGGGTATGAGATATAGAACAAAAAGGAGTTGCATTTCCTTAATGGTATAACTGAATGGATCATTATTAGAGCATTGCCCTAGCAATCATGTAATTATGGTTGAGATGGCATTGTAGTTCTAAGATGTGAATATAGCTATCTACGTATATCGATCTCAATATACATGTCTCTGAAGAAACCCAGATAGTGTTGCAGGGCTCTAGGCCCTTTCCAAGTCCTGTCAAGCCATCTATTCTTTACAGAGACCCTGATTTTCATCCACTCACAAGCCCCTTCAATATGCAAATCCCTGAGAATGTTTCTACTGAGTTCCTGTCGTTTCAAACCTCACAGGTTGTGTTGGGTAGAATGCACTTTCACATCCACAAACATGCAGAATTGTAATCAAATAGATTGCACATTGGTCATCCCAGCATCTATTTTTCTCTTTCATGCAATCAGAGTTGGGTCTCATAGCAACTCAGTGGGCATACACATTAAGGCATAAATTAACACCACATAGAGTAAATACTTAAAACAATTGGTGCCATCCCACATTATTTTGTTTTAGTTGTGTTATGGTAGTGCTCTGTGTGTTCGGTTATGTCCAAACATGTAGGAAGAGGCAGTCCTATCCAAAGAGCTCACCGTTTTAAGAAATTTGAATTTCTTCCTTGAATGATGTCCCCATCAGTGCTCCACTGCAGGTGTGGCAGCGCCTTTGTGTCTGGAGTTGGAGATCTTCAATTGCAGTGCCCGTCAGACCACACATGCGTACCTCCCCTGCCTCGCACAGTGCGCAGGAAGTATATATAGTTCTGTGAGGTCCAACTGCCCTCAGTTCCTTCTCTAACACCTGCGATCTGGAATGGAACCCTTAACAGAGCCTGTTTTTTGTCGTCTCCTTGATTATTCTGTAGTAAACTCTCCCATCAATAGTTAGATAATGAATTTTTCATTTTTTCCTTCCTTCAAATTTTTTTATCATTAGTATTAATTTTTTCCTACTATTTTATTTTAATTTCTACAACCCTACAGTCCTTAGCATAGTGTAGGTTTCTGTTTTCCCACTTCCCTCCCTTCCCAGTTGAGAAGCTATTTCTTCACCCTTATGCCCAGATCTCCCAGATTTAAGAGGTGTTTCTCCTGAAGGGCCAGCTTCCTAATAACAGACAACCATGCAGAGTACATTTGTTGTTTGGGAGAGGAACACATTCCTCAGAAGTGCTCCCACTGCCTTGATTTGAAACCTAGAGCAAATAAGGACAGGGATATCAGACTTAAATGGCTCCTGATGGATAAGTCCCTTTGTCCAGCCTCCAATCCCAGCTCACACTTCTCCACAGAGAAGCCCTCATAATCATTAAGATTGACTAACTCCGAGAATGCCGTCCCCGGCTAGATCTGTGGCATTCATGGCTTCTGACAAGGGTAAGGGCACTGCAAAGAAACTGAGTTCCTCAGCCTCTAAGACAAGGTCAATAGACCGTACTAGGGCACATCACCAGCGATCAGCACCACTTTTTATTTGCAGTAACCGAAGTGAGCCCTCAACCTCATCCGCAGCTCCAAGACCCTTTGTGACTCTGACACACTTGACCTTGGCACCGACAAAGACCCCGGCACCGACGTTAACCACTGCTATGTGATCAGCTCCAAAAAATCTCTGGTGCCACTTGATGGCCATGCTGAAAAACACACCATAGCACCGTGTATGACAGCAGCACTGTTGATACCATATGCACCACAGGAGTACATATCAGACCTAAGAGTTTTGATACTCCGGTGTCTCCACTTCTTAAATGAGACTTACCCCAAGTTTCTCAGTCACCTGAATCAAGCTGTGCCTCACTCTCTCCAGTGGGAACAGCTCCCCCCTTCCCAAGTGATGAGGAGGAGGAGGAGGAGTACACGGAATCTATTGCCCCATTAACATCGAGGAAAATAGTGCCAACCTTGCAAATTTACCTTTCAACACCTCAGGGTGCCCAATTCTGGCAAGGTCCTCCCTGGATGCAACCACACAGTCCTCTTCCATCTAACTGGCCATACTGGGACCCTTGGGCCATGTATAGGGCTCAATATGGTAACCCACCAGCACAGCAGATACAACATCATCTGTCTGTTGCATCCTCAACAATCTCACGGCCTCTGGACGTACAGCCTCCACAAGTGGAAGAACCAGTGCAGGAGCATGAAGAGGAACATAAGGACGATCAAGAGGAAGAGGCAGCACCGGCCCTGCACTTTTCATTGTCCTCACCTGATGAGGCCATCATGCCACCGCCTCCTACTGCAGCTGATGATTTTAGACATTTTCAGGACTTGTTCCACAGAGTGGCAGATGGTGTGCGCACGTCCAGCTGTAGGAGGTTAAAGAACAGCAGCACAAGCTGATTGACGTTCTCCATACCACAAAAATTGCACTACCCGTCAATAGTGCACTACTCAAACTGGCCATGGCAGATCCCATCCTCCATCCCGCGTACATGCAAACTTGCGGATAGAAAAGACTATGTACCAGCAAAGAATGCCTGAATGTACTATATCAACAGGTAGGGAGGAGTGAGATTCCATTCTCTGTGTTTGGAAGCAATCAGTTTATTGAACTTTTGTATCCAAAACAACATCTCCATTTCAGCTACGTACCTCCCCGGGCATCAGAACATCATGGCAGACACATTGAGTGGGAGCTTTTCTCACAAACATGAATGGGAACTAAACATGAGAGCACTCTGACCCATATTCTGTCAATGGGACCATCCTACCATAGATCTGTTTGTGACCCAACAGAATGCCTGTTGCCCTAAGTTTTGCTCCAGAGCAGGTCTGGGATGAGGATCAATGGGGGATGTTTTTTTCATGACTTGAAATGGACCACTACTGTTTGCTTTTCTCCCTTTCCTCTCCTGTTCTGAGTCTTATGCAAAATATGGGAAGACCAGTCTCACATCATACTAATAGCCCCAACATGGCCTCAACAAGTATAGTACACTTACTTTGTATGACACTGTGCTGGCCTATCAACCTTCCTCTGGCATCATGGCTCCTTTCACAGGACACTGAACGTGTTTGTCACTGCACTCCACAAGTACTTCATCTGAAAGTGTGGCTCCTTGATTCGGGGTCCTGAAGTAGCCTGCTTTGACCCATTAAAACAAATCTTATTAAATAGCAGATATGACACCACTAGACACAAGTACACATATAAATGGAATAGATTCCAACATTGGTGTGCCCCTAGGCGTATCAAGGCAGCTCACGCTCCATTACCACTCATTCTGGATTACCTCCTCCAGGTCAAACAGGATGGACTAGCTAGCAGCTCTGAGAAAGTACACCTGACTGCTATCACTACTTTTCACCATCCTATTGAAGGATACTCGATATTCACACACCCCCTTGTTAAGTGACATATAGGGCTTTATAAAGGGCATTCAAAATCTATAGCCACAAAATACGAGCCCCCAGCCCTTCCTGGGACCCAAATCTAGTCTTAGGATCTTTGACAAGACCCCCGTTTGAACCAATGGCAACATGCTCACATTTACCTCTATGAAAACCTGCCTTTCTCATTGCCATCACCTTGGCCCAATGGGTGGGAGAAATCTCAGCCCTCTTGGCATGCCCACCGTAAACTGTGTTTCATAAGGGCAAAGTGACCCCTTCGTCCACATCCCAGATTTCTACCCAAAGTCATAACATCTTTTCATTTGAACTAACCTATACCCCTTGTCACCTTTTTTCCCAAACCACGTAGTAATGTACGAGATGCAGCTCTCCGTACATTGGACGTAAGGCGTGCATTATCATTCTACTTAGATAGAACTAGATCATTCAGAAAATCACCACATCAGTTTGTATCCACCACCGAGAGGTCCAAGGGCGATGTTATATCAAAACAGCACCTCTGTAAATGGATTTCATAATGCATATGCTTCTTATAAGAACTCCATAATGAACAGGCTCCTACCTCAATAAGAACACAGTCCACACGAGCACTGTCAGCCTCCATTGCATTTCTTAGCAATGTTCCAATTATTGTCATTTATGGAAGGCAGCCACATGGGCGTTCTCAGATACACTCACCCAACATTACGCCATTATGTAGGATTCCTCTGCAGACATCATCCTTGGACATACAGTCCTATCCTCGGCTAAACAAGCCATTCCAAAGCTTCAACCTTCCAGGTAGGGGCACTGCTTTGTAGTTACCCTATAGTGGAGCACCCATGGAGATATCACTCGAAGAAGAGAAGGTTACTCACATTGTTCAGTAACTGAGATTCTTTGAGGTGTGCCCCTTCCAGCCCCCCCATGGGTGCTCCACTACTCGCCCTCCCCTCGTCTGCTTCAGAGTGTGACTTATGGGCATTGCAGCAGAGAAGAAACTGAGTATGGTCGAACCACACAACACTATATATACTTTCTGTGCACTGCGCGAGGTGGGGAGGTGCGCATGTGCAGTCTGACAGGCACTGCTATTGAAGATCTGACTTTAGACGCAAAGGCGCTGCCGCATCTGCACTGGAGCAGTCATGGGAACACACATCTCGAAGAACCTCAGTTACTGCACAAGGTGAATAACCTTATCCTCTTTGTAATGGCCACAATTACACTGACATGCATTTTTTAATGTGGTAATAAATTTGTGTAGCAATTGAAGCAGTTGTATAAACAAATAAAAGTATGAAGACTTGGCACTGCCATTGAATTGTCAGTCTTGTTCAGAAATATTGAACGTTTGTTGAAGTAAGATAAACTGTTACTTCATTCAGATTATTGGGCACTGTGTGACAAGCAAAAAGCCTGATCAGATAATGTTCAGCTATAATCAAACATGTTTGAGAATTTAAAATCTCTTTTGCAGTTGTATACAATAGCTGTGCAAGTATTATTTTCCTCTAATAACTCTTATTTTTGCTCTCTAGATGTGTTCTAAAAGAATTGGAGTCATTGGGGAAGGAACTCTATGGAGCAAAACTAATTGCTCAAAGATTTCAAGTTCGAAACTGTTCCCACTTCAAAGATCCAGTGAGTGGCTCAGCATGTCTATTGTCCATGATTGAGGAGGGTAATCCTCATCACTATTTCATTGCTACACAGGTAATACATTTTAAAATAAAATTTAAGCTATATTTCCTAAATGTATTCTCTGATTCCTAAGTATCAAGAATTCTGCCAATTATGAACATAAGATTTGTATTGTTTGTTGGGACTAAATTTGTAAGATTTGCATGCCCAAAACAAATAACTTTACATGCAAATTACAAAGTGGGAAAATCGCAGTTTGCATGCCTAGTTACTAGTTTTGTGTGCACAAGTGAATGGTTAGCTGTTAGTGTAGTCAGTATTCTAAAACAGAATGACAGCTTTAAGGAAAGAAGCAGTGGATGTAATTTTGCATGATGAATGGGAACAAAAGGATAAGTGCCCCGATTGCCTGCCTGCCAGTCTGTGTTAGCATTGGTTTAACATACAGTAATTTTAATTAAAATGCTAAACTGGAAACTTGGAATAGCTTCTGGTTCATCTTTTTTAAAGAAAGTGTATTTAAATTGGCAAGTGCTGTTGAAAACTACGTGCAGATAAGACACTGTAATTTTTAAGTCTATTTTTGTAACTTTATGTGTATTGACATTGATATACTTTGCACTACATGAAAATAAGATGGTATACTAGAATGTTATATAGTGTCTTCTATTAGAACATTTACCTTTTATACAGATTACTAGGGTGGGTACCTGTTTACTAAACAAACATTTTTTTTCTGCTCACAATGGTAGGAGGTAAGTTTCACTATCAGGGATGCAGATGATGGGAAGGCAGGAAATTGGAGTTTATCTGCTAGATTAATCTGTGACTTTTTTATAGAATGTATCCGTCTAACCATTGTTTTAAAAGCAGTTGTATTTGAATTGAAAGTTTGATCCATCCCAAAATAT
Organism: Emydura macquarii macquarii; assembly: GCF_026122565.2. Taxonomy (NCBI): domain Eukaryota; kingdom Metazoa; phylum Chordata; order Testudines; family Chelidae; genus Emydura; species Emydura macquarii. Next base: position 1,637,888 of record NW_027130506.1, read on the forward strand.
TGACTGATACAATACATTTGATTTTTGACAGGACCAGGATTTGGCAATGAAAGTGAAGAAAAAGGCTGGAGTTCCTCTTCTCTTTATCATTCAGAACACTATGGTGCTGGACAAACCTTCTCCGAAATCAGTGGCATTTGTTCAAGCAATGCAGGCAAATCAGCTGGTTCCAGAGCACCAGAAACAAAGCATTGAGCATCTTAAAGAAGAACAGGGACTAGTAAAGAAGTCTGAAAACAGAAGAAAACGTAAGAGGGCAGGTGGCCCAAATCCTCTCAGCTGCCTGAAGAAGAAGAAAGTGCAGGAGACCCAACAGCCTTCCGCCACTAAGAAAAAACGAAAAAGAAAACGAAACCGGGCTAAATCAGAAGCAAAGGCAGTGTCAATGCAGCTGAGTGTGGAAGCATAAAGTTGCTCATATAAATCATACTGAACTTGAATACAGCTAGAACTTTGTGCAAAGAAAAAAATTCTTACGATTCTAATATGAAAATAAAAGTTAATATTTTATTATTTAAGATTATATTCTTTATTATAACTTTCACCACCTTTGTATATTTATATAATCTCAATAACATAACTTGCTCTTTGTTAATCAGATCATTACAAAACTTTTTTCCCTAACTACAACCATAAGTCTGTCCTGACTGAACAATTGGAGAGCGGTTATGTTGCAAAATCTGGTGTCTGGAGTGCCCCGAGTAGTGTAAGGTTTGATTACATTTTTTTATTATTATTACTCTTCATGTGGATAAAACAGTCCATCTTGTTCCTGGTCCTGCCTTAGTTGGGATCCTGAGTAGGAAGTGTAAATGAGTTTTATACATTTTCCTGTAAGGATTTTCCCAAACCCAGAATCAGACCCTGCCTGTATTTCCCACTGTCAGTAAGGCAGTGGCCAATTTACCAGCTCGTGCGACAGTAAAGCTCCTTCTGCTGTCAACGTTCATTCCTTTTTCTGAGGGATGCATTTATTGTTCAGACTCAAAACACAGTTCAAAATAAATCAAGATGGGCAAACCTGTTCCTGCCACCTGAATCCTCCTAAGGTCTCTGCCTCAGAGGTCTACTGCCTATGCAGGATGTATTCCCCTCTCCCTCCCACCGCCCCCCTCCACTAGGTCTTTCACCTGGCTAGTGTGGCTCTTCCCTTTCCAGACCTTTTCCCTGACCCAGCATCTCTTGCAGGAGACTTTCTCTACTCCCTGCACTTCCACACCACACCACAATCCCTTAAAAGCAGCTAAGCTATCCATTTTAAACATACCTTAGCCCCCACACATCAGATTCACTATTTTACTGGCAGTCTCATCTGTAAATAAAATGTACCTTCCCATACAATAACACCATTTCTCACAGTTGCACTATAATGCAAAACCTTAACTCAAACTTCTGCAACATTAACATGACTGTTAGAAAGCTGTACATGTGTAGTGTATAAATGTGGTGTTTTCCCATAGTGAAGTATGAGGGCAAAGTTAAGTTTTTGTATTATAAGTGCAGTTGTTGTCTGTCATTTGAGACAGTGCCTCAGAAGTGGCAATAGCTCTTATGGCCGTATGGGACTTGGACCCCTTCTGTAGTTCCCTAAGCATCCCAAAAGATTCGTAGAAATTTCCCACAACCCACTGCTCATAAGAAGAATGCCAGGAAATGTGAGATAAATACTTAGTGTACAATACAGCTACAGTGGTAGACTGGAATGGTATGGTAAATGTCATCCAAAACTGCCTGGAAAAGCATGGCTAGTGTGGCTTCACCACACCATTCAACTCTATAGAATAAATACGGTTGAGGACATAACCACCCTGTGCAGTGACTGCTGGAGACTAGAGCAGTAAAGGTAGTTTTGATACTAATGGTGAAAAAGCACTGCCTGCAAAAGTGTAGTTACAAATGGGGATGTAACAGGTAGTCACACCCATCATGTCATTGTCCCTCTGCTGAGCAGTAGTAGCTGGTATTTCAGTGATGAGGAGTCTGGGTATCTTCTTAATGCAACTTGTGTGTTCATGATCTTTACACCAGTCCTTTTACAGAGATGGTCACAAGCAGCACCAGGCAATCATTTTTTCTAAATTCTTAATCCAGAACCATTGCCTGATCTCTAGGAAGTAACTCTACCCCAGCAATTGATTCTAGTTAGATTAAAACAGAGAGCAAACTTGGTGTATGACACAGCTTCTCTCAAGGAGTCTGCATCACCAACCTAACAGCGCTACACCATTTCTGCAGACTGTACATAGTTTGCAGCCTAAGAAAAAGAATGGGTAAGACCTTGTAACAACGCCAGCTCTTGACTCCCACCATAACAATATTAAAGCTAATTATTGTCAGTGTGTCTCCTTGGTATCTTTTTCATATAACTGAGCACTGTTATTGCCATAGGGAAGCTGCAGATTGGTGTTGAAAATGGATGTGCAGCATTAGAGACTGGGCTAGCTCCACAAAGAGAGCTTTAGACATCTTGCCACCGAGTGAAATCCACAGTCCTGAGTCAGGTGTCCAGACTCCCTATACAATGCATGAGGAGAGTTAAGTGTCTAAGCATGGGATTCACAAATGCCAGCAGGCTAAGCAGGGAGCTGCCTATGCTAGCTGATAGGAAATGCTGAGGAGAGGGTTCTAGAGTAAGCCCCAGCCTTCAAAGAAAGCTACTCACCTGTTGCCACTGCTGTGAACCCTCTCCTGGAGTTGGAGGAAGTGTCTCATTTATAACATTTTAGTTCAGTGGTCAAAACACTCACCCAGGCTGTGGAGAAACTAGGGTTCAATTCCACACTGCCTGATGCAAAGCAGCGATCTGAAGTTGGCTTGCCTGTCTCTTAGGAAAGTGCACTGACCACTGTGCTATGGGGCTTTCTGGAGCAGATAGCTCTCAGTTTCTCCTGTTGAAGCTGTTCTACTGTATATAAATATTTAAATATGCAATGGGCGGGACAGCGTGAGAATGACCCTGTAGGCCAGTGGTTGGGCCACTCACCTGGAACACTCAGATTCCAGTCCCCCTACTCCAGTGAATGCGTAGGCCATCCCCTCTCCTCAGCATTTCCTACTAGTTAGCTTAGGTGGCTCCTGCTCAGCATGCTGGCTTTTGTGAATTCCATTCTTAGGCATTTTGTAGGGAACTTGGGTGCCGGAGTCAGCGCTGTGGATTCCCATTGGGCAGCATGGCACCTAACAGTTAGGTTCTGCAACACTAAGCATTGAAATGCCTAAGTCCCTATATGGATCAAGCCCTAGACCATAGAAGTTATCCACGATATAAAAAGAAAAATTGCAGCTGTGAAGCAGCTGACTTCTCCTGTTTCAGAAAGGAACTCCTGTTTTAGATGGCTTTGGGGACCCTGCTCACCCAACACTTGCTACAGTTGGTCAGACCATGTGGTATTATCATTTCCATGCAAAGTCAGACAGAATTTTAAAAGAAGTAGGTCTTGGTGATTTACACCCCATCTACAAGTAAAACAGTCAGGGAACCCAGTTACATTACAGTTAAACTTTGTAGTGCCTCAGTGCATAGCTGTAACAGGATTAAAGCCTGTGACTGTCCAAGGCTATGATGTAATTATATCCCATCAGCACTGAGTTTCATCTGTCTTACATGGCTTACTGGACTTACTGTAATGTAGATAGGGTCCCAATTGTGCCTTATAATAAAGATTTGGTGTTAGAATTGTTCTGTTGCAGCATGTCTCAGGTGGTGTGGCATTGTTCATAAGGCTGCAGACAGCACAAAAAGTAGTAAAGGACTCAGAATGAATGTTTGAAACCCTTTCTTGAGCAGGGACTGTAATTAAATTTCAAGGAGTAGAAATGATGAACCAAAGTTTTAGGACATCATGTATTACATCTTGTACAGATTAATAGGGGAGTCAAACAACAGTATTTATGCTTCAGTCAGCAGTGCATTAATACTGAATTTTGGACAAAACATTCTCATCTACAGGCAGCAGAAGATATTTACCAGCACAGCCTGCCAATTCAATTGGCTGGATTTATATGTTGGTGTGATCTGGTATTGTACGATAAATCATTCCTCTAGCATCTGTTGACAACACTGAATAGATGAGTTAATCAGGAGCTACTGGAACCTGAGATGTTTATGAATCATTAAAATAAATATGAATGTGGTATGACTAGAAGAATAAATACATTCTGGTTGGGTGTGATAATCCGTTCCTCAGCTATGTTTCTTTGGTCCCATGAAAGTAAATAGAAAGTCCAGGGCTCCTGCTCATTTGTTTTCACTTGCCCTGGTGTTCTGCGAATGATTTCTTGATCAACTGTCTTTGGGTAGATTCCTGAACACGTCTTGTTAGATGCTAAAGACAAAGAGCATAAGGACAATGCAATTTTGTATTTGTCTAGCATCTTTCCCATCACAGTTTCACAAGCTACTGTATTGCATAGCTCTATGCAGGCATAATATCTCACAGGAAGCAGCCATACATATGGGGGAAATGAGCATGTAAGAGCCAAGAGCAGTGCTGTACTTTACAGTTTCAGGGAGGAGAATTGCAATGTATATAAGGAAACTGACAGACAGTAAGGCTTCAACATCAAGAGTGATAGAAGATGCAAAGGTATGGGACTAAAACCACCGATTTCTGTGCGGGCAGGATGTGTGATGTATTTTGTTAAGCCTTTATTTAATATGTACTATATATATCCCTATGAACTCTGCTGTCTGCAGAGACAGGCAGTCTTTTTGAAAGGCAGAGTTGCTGCAGCATGCTACACAGGAGACCAACTGTGCTCTCTCCTGGCAACTTTCCTTTTGCTTGCTTGTTTTGTTATTTGCCTTAATTTAAAATGAAAGGTCATTCAGACTGAAAGTGTACAATTGAACTTTGTGCATGGAAACAAACATAGCAATAATGCTAGCAACAAGGCTCAGATCTAAAACAACAAAGAGTTCAGAGAAAGACAACAGAAAAGAGGTCATCTAGGTTAAAAACAAGGGAAAAAGTATAATCTGTGTGATAGCATAGACAAGTGACTAGCTGGCTAGTGACAGGTGAGAGAAATGGCTGAGCTTCCAGGGAGTGTGAGGAATGGCGTGGAGAACTAGAAATACACATGGGGAAATAAAATGGGGATTACAAGCATTAAGACACAACACTGCTTCTTGCTGAATGGTAGGATCATTTATAACTGATTCTTGCCAGGAACTGAGATATTTAATTTTAAATGTATTTATTTATTTTTTACATGCCACAAGCTAGAACAATGTTATTATACTTGATTGGCCATATCAAAATGCCAAATGATTAGCTATAGTAATAAATACTATCTGAAGGAAGTCTGATATATCAGGTATTTTTATTGGTTTCTTGGCATATTTCTCTTTATAGAATGAAATTAGACTAGAGATTAAATTCTACAATTGCTCTGAAAAATCTCTCTCTCCATCCCTTCCTTTGCAGCTAATCGTGCTTTTTTCCCCCTGCTATTTATAATTTATTTCATTATCTGCTATGGAATAATTTCAGTGGATATCTGCCAGTTTACTAATATCCACTGCCCACTGCCTGATGGTGTCAAAATCACACCATCTGTTCATTTCAGTCTTCAAAAAGCTTCCCAAGTATCTAGCAGACTCAAGCTGCTGGCCAATATATAGTAATGTATATTTAATCTCAAAAGTTTTTGGAAGCGTAAACATTTTTTTTTGTTTATGTTTTTTAAACAGTGTGTATCATTTGGTCATGTCTTTCTCAACTGCCCATCATGTTACACATAAATTTACCTCAGTCATAAACAAACCTGGTATTATTTTAATGTCATGCTGCTGTACTTGTACAGTGCTTTTTAGTGAAATTCACCCAGTCATTGGCCTAATGGAACACCAATGGAACACCACTGAAGTTCTTCCCATCTGCACCGTTAGGGGAGATTCATTAGCCCATTTTACAGATGAGTAAAAGGAGAAGTTAAATGATTTGCTCATGTCACTGATGAAACAGTAACAGAGCTGAGACTAGACCACAGGAGTCATAGCCCTTATGGAAAAATCTTATATAATTTAATGGAAAATGATAACCTCTCTCTGGTGCCTTTTGAATCATAATAGAAAATGATAGCCCTGCAAAATAATTCTATAGCCTTCAGAAAGGATATTATTCGCTGTTAAATTCTAGAGGTTTTCTAGAATAATTTCTGAAGACGCCTATTACATTTCTATGGAACCTGTTGGTTCTACCTCATTACATTTTCTAGGACTTTTGCATAAGGGCTGACTCCCTGTCCCCTGTTCTAACTACTAGATTCTTCTTCCACATTATGAATAATATAATGAAAGGTTCTAATGGCTTTCCCATGATGGGTTGTTGATGCGTAAACAACCAGACTCATTAAAAAGTCTGGGAATGCCTACAGTAGAAGTGCTACAGTACTGCAGATATGCCACTGCAACATAGACATTTGCTATAGCAACACAAAGAGGTTTTTTTTTCCATCGCTGTAGTGAATCCACCGCCTCAAGAGACGGTACCTAGGTTGACAGAAGAATTCTTCCCATCTCTACTCTGGCTTAGCTTGGCTTAACTACTTTGTAAGTGATGTGAACTTTTCACACCCCCTAATGAAGTAGCAAGGTCGACCTAAGGTTTAAGTGTAGACCAGGCCTCAGGATGAGTTAAAGCACTCTTGTTTGTCTGGCCTGTTAGACCTTTCTGAGCTTCCTTTGTGACATGGTGCAGCTGCACAAAAGGAGGGTTAATGCCCTGGCCACATTTCCAGCCCATGGAGTTGGAGGGGAGCCTTGGAGTAGGGGTTTTCCAGATGAAAAGTGCAGGGGCTGAGGGAGAGAAAGGGAAAAGTGTGTGTCTAAACAGCGGAGTTAGTTTTGAGAGTGATGTGAGACCCTAGATCAGGGGTGTCAACCATACAAACCCATGAGCTAGATCTGGCCCCCAGGACTCTTTCCTCCAGCCCTGCAGCTCATCGCACACCCTTCAAAGGGATCTGGCCCACAGCAGCCTGCTCTGCATCTCTAAGGGGCCAGGCTGGAGCCAGCGCTGAGGAGGCAGCTTGGCCACAAGCACCAGAGCCCATTCGCCTCTGGCTGCTGAGCTGAGCAGTGTTCAGAAGAGGCTACTTTCCAACCAACCACTTTCTGGCTGCTGCTTTTGAGCCTGTAGGACTGGACTGCTGCTCTGTCCCATCCCAGCTTTCGCTGCTGTGCCCTGTGGTATCAGGCTGAGGGGATCCTTGCCTGAAAGAGCAGGGGCATTTCCTTATGTTGTGGGGAAGAGATAGAAAGGGAAGGGGATAGTCCCCGAAGAGAAGTGAGGGGAAAGAGTTTGGTGGGAAGTTATTCCCTAAAGGGGGCGAGAGGGGGGATAGAAAGAGAATGTGTAAAGGGGGAGGACAGAGAGATTCTCCAATGGGGAGGTGAGTTTGTAAGGCGGCAGTGATAGAGAATTGGGCTGGGGGGGGGGACTTAAGAAGAGGGAAATTCTCATAGGTGAGGAAAAGAGATGGGGAGAAGGCCAAAAAATTGTGAAAAGGGGGAAATTTCACTGAAAGGCAGGGGTGAGAATGTCCAAAGTGAGCCATTGGACAGAGGAAGGTTGATTTCAGACATGCAATTGCTTTTATAAAAGCCTGTCATTGTATGTAGCCAGAGCCGGACTTACGCGCAGGCAACCGAGGTGACTGCCTAAGGTGCCAGGCTTGGGGAGCGCTGGGCTCGGAGTACTGTTTTTGTTGTTAGTGGCAAAAAGGAAAATAGAATGCTTGAAATAAAATGTGGATTCATTTTTCACTAGCCTCCCAGAATGTTCTGGACCTTTGTAGAATCTCATGGAACCTTCCAGATTTTCTGAGAACTACATTTTCTTCGAACTTCCTAGAATGTTGTCAGCCATGCCCTCGGGGGTATATAAGGGGCGGGGAATCGCTAGTCAGTCGGTGAGATATAAGAACGAACTGAAGTGAGAGCCCAGCTGCAATATTGTGAACCTTGCTTTATTGTATAATTGAGAAAGTGTACTTGTGTTTTAAGAATTGAAGAGTGTATCAAAGTCATGAAATGGGCTACAAATGCAATAAAAAATAAGGTATTCAAAAGTTTAACAAATGGAGGTGGGGGCGGGGGGTGCCAAAGATGTTCCTCTCCTGGGGCACCATTTGGCCTAGAGACAGCCCTGGCTGTAGTTGCCATATTTAACTTCACTAGTAAAAAGGTACATTCTGCAGCCAGACGAGACTGCATAATACGCCTCTTGCCAATTTTTATTCCCAGCCTCTGAATGAAGGAGTAATTGGGCCCTCACTGCAAAATTGCAGACCCCAGAGAGAAATAGGGGCACCACCAAGCAGTTGTTTCTTGAGACAGGACAGCGGTGAGGTTCTGCAAAAGGAAGTTGCTTTAGTGCTGTCTGTTGCCTGCTGTGTTTGAGGCAAACCAGGTTGGTGTACATATTGTAAATAAACAAATTACAACAAGAAAATACCTGATTCCATTACCCAATTTCCAGTCCAAGTAGAAAATTGACCAACAAGGCCATGAACATCTGTTGCTAGGCGAACAGATAACAATGATTTATCCATGAGAGGGTGAATTAATAAATTAGAGGTTACAAGAAACAAGAAAAGACTCCTTTGTTATGTTCCTCCTTTGCTAGTTATTTGGGGAGATATTTAACATGTTGGGGGAAGAGGGGAGAGCCAGAGAATGAAAACCAAACTCCATCAGAGAAAGTTGCAACAGCTCTGTGCTTTACACTAAAATGGCCCTTCCCTCTACTGCTGTTCACTACTGTCCATCTATAGAGTACATAAATATTTAGAACTCTTTTAAAGGCGTGATCCTGTGCCAATTAAGTCAATGGGATTTTTGCTATTTGCTTCAATGGGAACAGGTTCAGGGCCTACAAGTGTAGCGCCCCCTCCTGAAAACCTTTACTCATGGGTGTGGTCCCTATTTATGTGAATAATTGTATTGCTTCCAATGGGACTATTTGTGTAAGGACTACTCATGTGAGTCAAGGTTTGCAGACACAGATCTATTCAGTATCTTTTCAGAGAATCACAGAAATGATGGGTAGGAAAAGACCTAGTAAGTTGCCTAGTCAGTGACTCTGCCAATGTATGATTGTTCCTTATAGTGTATTTTCTTCCAGAACTTTTGTTTGGCCTAGAAATTGAGGGGGTAATTGGTAGTAAAACAACTGCAATCCATGTTATGAGAATAGTGGGATTTCAGCCTCAAGAGCTATCAGGCCAGCACACTAAATTCACACAAACAGGTTAAAAAAAATGTGTAGTTGATAACTGGCAGTTCTATAGCATTGCTCCTTTAAAGAGCTCAAATGCGTTAAAGTTAAGTTTCAGAAAACCCTCTGAGATAAGCTCATTTCACAAATGGGTAGACTGAGGGTATGTCTATACTCAGAGTTTAATTTGTGAAAGAAAAGTGCCGGGGCTGTAGGTGCAAGGATGTGTCTTGCACGTCACTGAGCCCGAGCAAGCCCTGACACAAATTAAATTCTGTCTACACTACAGTGGCACAGCTATGGTACTGCAGCTCTGCTATTATAGCGCCATAGTGTAGACACTTCCTACGTCAACAGATTTTCCATCAACGTTAAGTAAGTAAAGAATTCTTCCATCCACCTAGCTGTGTCTACAGTGAGGGTTAAGTCAACCTAACTATGTCACACAGGGTGCAAAATTTTTCATAACCTGAGTAATGTAGCTAGGTCAATCTAATTTTTAGGTGTAGACAAGGCCTCAGGCCCCAAAGCCCAATCTTGTGAAGTGTTCAGCACCATAGCTGCCTAATGAAATGAAGGTCATGTGGCTAGTTGGAGTTGGCACAGAACCCAGCAGTCCTGACTCCCTGTCTTCTGTTCAGAAAACCAGGTCTTCATAAGCTAAATGGCTAAATGGTATGCTTTCTGTCAGTTACTAATGAATCCATCACTGAGACCAGATTTTCCACTAAGAATTCTCAGCTACCAGCCATAATGGATTATAAAAGCAATAATTTAAATTCTGTTAAAAGATGGAGGAAATAAGGTTGGGGTTTTTTTTGTTTGTTTGTTTTGGTTTTGGGGGTTTTTTTGGTGATGGAAACTTCCACAGATTTTTGCATTAAAAAATGTATAACACGAAGCAGCGAGTTATTTCTGCCATTGAAGATTAATTTCTATAGCATTATCAAGTGCAACCCTTGAGGAATTAATTGCATTTATATTCTATAACTAAAAACCATTTATATAATCATGCAATCTGGAACAGATAAGCATGTTCTTGGGAAATAGCTATCTCTCACCATTATCTGACTCAGACTCAGACAGGTTACAGCCCACTGGGAATTGAGGAGATCACGGAAATGCGATTTGTAATGCAGAATGACACATCCTAGAGTCAGAGTGATAATCTCAGAAAATTCTATACGAATATTTGGTCTGTCTCAGCAGAAATGATTAATGGCCCTGTACAATCAGGACACGGTCCATTGTATTAATTACTGCAGAGAATTGTTAAATACAAACATCAAAAGCACTGCAAAGGCTCTGGGTAAAGGCTGGGGGACTGAAAGACAGAGCAGGGTTTGGAATGCTGAGTTCTGAGTACAAAAGCAGAGGGCATGTCTGAGACAGGCTGCTGGAAGCACCGCTACGGCCACAGAGGAGGAGCTGTGGATGGGACACAGGAGGTAAGTGTGAGAAGAAACCCACAGCGTAAACGGCGTATGGGTCCCTGTGGCATAGTTTTGCAGAAGGCCTTTATATTTGTTTGCACCAGCGCTGTAGGAAAGTAGTTGCCCATCAGTGATCACTCCTGCAGAATTTAATAGGGATTCAGGGCCAGATTTGTAAAGGTGTTTAGGTACCTAAAGATGCAGATAGGTGCCTGGAGTGGGCCTCACTGCACCTTTATGCACTTAAATCCAAAATTTAGAGACTCAAAAATCCTGCTCAGCTGCTTCCTAACCCTGTAGAGACCTAACCTCATTAGGTACCTAAGTTTCTACTTGTAAAGTTGCCGTGGCACCTATGTTTCTGCCTCTGGGCACGTGCACAGCACCTCTGTCCTGATACCACTCCCCAGCTCGCCACTTAAACTCCAGAAGGACTCACAAACTAGGCACTCCCCTGCCTTTCTGGCCTGCAGGGCATGATCCAGTAGACATGCTCAGTGGCCACCTTATAGCACTTCTAACACATCGGGCCCCATAACTGGAGGACGTGTTGGTTCTGGCTCCCTTTTACCGCATAGCCCAGCGGTTAAACCAAAATTATGCAGAAGAAAAGATGTAAGGTTAAATGCTTTGCAAAGAGGGATTCAGGGCCAGGTTTTCAAAGGTATCTAGGTGCCTAAAGGTGCAAATAGGTGAAGTTTTCAAAATCACGCAACGCACCCGGGGTTGGAGTGCTTCTGAAAATCCTATTAGCTACCTAGCTGCATCTTTAGGCACCTAAATACCTTTAAACATCTGGCCCTTTGACCTCCATCAATCTGAAATCTGAACTGGTGCCACACACAGAAGAAAAAAACCCTCATGATTTTCCTTGCACTCTCATCTTGGTAAGAGTACACATTAAACTGGCTGCAATTGCCATGTCATTTCTTTGTACATGTACATGTTCTACTGAAATTGCTCATGTGAAGTCATTGTGGCAACAGAGCTGTAAGCCCCACCTAGACAAGCATTGCAAGGAGCAAACCTAAACACTCCCAGTCTCTCTTTCAGGGAATGGAGGGAAACATTTTAAAAAGGAGGGTAGGGGAGAAGTCATTTAAAATCATTCTGAAGTCTGGAAGCTTTTTCTTTAATTAGTTGATGTATTATTTGTTTATTGTTTAGAGTGCCCAAAATTGAAAGCAGTCTCTGTGCCAAATACTTTAGAGTCTGAAAGATAAATACGTAAAAGGGATGCACTGTGAAATCTAGAGGTGGGGATAATTTATTCCAGACTAACTATTCTCATATAATTTAGCTATTAGAGAATAACTACCGGTTGTGGATGCTATTCTGGAATAAAAGTGACTTTGTCCAGAATAATTACTCTGCTTCCAAAGCAGAAGAATAGCTATTCCACTCAATTTTCCATATAGATGAGCCCTTAGTGGTAGTGATAACAAATAAATAATAATAATAAAGCTAAAATCACTTGTTGTGAGCTTCATGGAAAGAGTGGTTTTCTTTCCTGGAAGTTGTTGGGTTGGTGAACTGGATTGGGGAAGATCTTCTACTCATGGGAAAAGGCATCATGGAAGAAAAGGCATGGAGACCAGAACCGAATGGAGCAAAAAAGATCTTTTTATCTCACTGTATGAAGTTTCCACCAACTTTCTGTCAAATATTTCTAAACATAATTTTTGATTAATTAAGGCAGCTCAGAAATATCACTTAGGCATAGGTGAAAAGATCATACTGAAAATAGATAGCTCCACGTGTGTTGGGCTCCCCTTTAGGATGAGTTTAAATAATGTGAATATTTTATATTTATACAGAAACTAAAGAAGGGCAAAGCCCTCCACAAACTATATTATGTAGCACCACCAAAATGCAGCAGCCTCTAGTTTGGGCAAAAGCAGCAGCCAGGTGACAGCATGCTATACTGTTGTTGGACAGACACTGGAGAAAACCCTGCTTAATGTGATGTGCAGTGGGATCTTTCATGTCCGTGGAAGGCAAGCCTTTTACTTTTAAGGTCTCATCTGAAGGAGCTCTCCCTCCCTCTCACCCTGTAAATTGGATGGAATTTAATTTCCTGTATCTCCAGAAGAAGAATAAAAGCCTAGACAGCAGTCAGAAATGTGGTTCCAGGGAGCCTATATATTTTAAACCCACTGCTTAGATCAATAAGCCATTCCCCTGGTTTAAAATAAAGACTCAAACATGTGTTCACCATCCAACTTGGGGAAAATATAATTTTCTTTTTAATGTAACCAGGGGCAGTTTGTACATCTCAACAAGTGATAATTGGAAAACAACTACCTGTGAGAAATCTCTTCCCTTCCAAGATGAGACAGCCAAAAACAGAAATTACCAGATCACAACCTAGGGTCCTAATTAAATGGCAAAATCAGAGCTGACAATTGACTGGCTACATGTTAGAGGTGACCTGCAAATGGATTTTAACACATTCCTAGAAACCACAGCAATTGTGCTGCATGCCCCAGATAGGCAAGTGAGGGAGGCAGTCAGCACAGATGGATTATATGCCACTTTTCTTATCTGAACATCTTAACAGGCTATAGACATCCTGAGACTCCCTGTACACTCCTTGACTTTTGGTGCCCTTGGTCCTGTGTCTGAGGTATCTGGATCTATGTCTAACTAGTACTTTTCATACTAGGATGAACTAAATAGATGTGATTCCATAAACACATAATATCATAAAACACATAATACATAAACACAATATCAGCCAAAGCATTACATGAGAAAGTGAGGCTACATGGTTTTGCGACATTGGTGCTTAAATTAGGGGATGTAGGTGGGAATGCTATCTAGCCCTCTAGCTTCATAGTTTTAAGTTCAGCCAGGACCATTATGATCATCTAGACTGACCTCCTGCCCAGCAATGGCCATGTGTTCATATATCAAGGTTCTTCTTCGAGTTCTAGTCGCTACGTGGATTCCAAATGTGGGGTGTGCATGCACGCCATGTGCCACAGCCAGAACTGTTCATAGCAGTGTCTGTCGACCCGCGTGTGTATCGTGCGTCGGTCACATGGTGCGTCCGGGGTCTTCTGAGGCTGCACAGGGCAATGTCCCTGCAATTCCCTCTTATCACGGCATGACTAGAGTCGGAACCCCTCTGCCTCCTCGTTCGTAATGCATAGCTTTTTCTAGTATTGTTGTATATAGTTTTTCAGAATTTCTGTTAGGACTTGGTAGTTGCTTCTTCACCCCGTGTAGGGTGTTCCACCCACCTAGGGTGACTATGCCCCAGTAAGACAGCTTTAAAAGCTGTGCTTTGTGTCCGCGCTCCTTCTCCGTGAGCGATGAGTACCAATGTTGCCTTTATTGTCTGGGTGAAGCTCACGTAGTTGCCCATTATTCCATATGCTGCTCTCTTCCATCACGCACTCATGAGGCTCGAGAGCTTTGTCTCTGAAAGCACCTCATGGAGGAGGCGATCTTCCCGAGTGTGCAATCATCTGTGGCATCGGCAGATCCACTGGAATGTTTGATTCACCACCCGTGAGCGCTTCTCTGTCCAGAGCAGCACCATCGGTATCAGCAGTACCAATGAAGCCCCACTGTGCTCAGAAGAGCAAGCTCAGGGACACAAAAGCGGCTCCCTGAGAAGAACCGCCTCTAAACGCAGTGTTGCCTCCATGAACCGTGCCAGGTTGGGTGAGAAGTCTCGCGACAATACGGCTGCTCCACCACCCAAGAAGTCTCAGATAAAGCACAAGAAAAAACTTCGTCAAGACCAACCGGCATCGTCTTCGGCCTCAGTCAGAGAACCACCGCCTCCGTCCCTGACTCTGTCCACACCGCTGGGACCATCTGGTATCTCGCGCCCAGTACCATGCACACCTGGCCCCTTGTCTCCTCTGACTCCCACAGCTGAACTACTCCTGTCATATGCCAGCTCCCCACTGCATCCCAGATCGTCAGGGACCATCACTGGCGGTTGAGCTGCTACTACTTGGCCACCATGCCACTCTGCTACTTTTCTTACCTTTGGCCCAGCAGGCCAGAACATTGTCGCATGATTGCTCTGCCCTGGCTCTGACTGTTCCAACAGCACCGCCCTTCCTGAACCAACTCTCCGATTCCAAGTAGTCCTCAGAGTACGAGCCTGCCTTTTCACCAGCATGCCCTTATAGTCTGGAGCCATAACACCTGCCCTAGGCACCAGCCTATGGACCTCCCACTGACCCATGGTTCCAGTACCCTCAAGTGCCACTGGTACTGGTGGATCAGTATGCTTGGCCATACTAGTATCATTGGGACCCTCAGGGCACTGCTGCCACCTCACCCTCAGCCTTTGCCAGGCTATACGGCTCCTTTGTCTATGAGGAATCCCAGGACACCACATCTCCAGCACCATCGGTACCACTAGAACCGCTGGAGCCACCAATCCCAAAGGGAGCTTCTTCCTCCCTAGTTGAGGTACTCATCCCACCTTCGCTGTCACCTCCAGACAACCCTGGTCAATACCAGAACCTACTCTGACGCATGGTAAGGGCCCTTCACCCTTAAGATGTGAAGGATCCCCAGGACGAGTTCTCCAACCAGTGGGACCCAAGGCACCGCTCTTCCCATATACAGTATACTTCTTCAACCGGCTCAGGCTGTTTGACATGCACCATCGTCATGTCCGCCTACACCTAAGCTGGCAGAACGGCAATATTTCATCCCTGCCAAAGATACAGACTTTCTCTTTACACAACCATCTCCCCACTCTTCAGTGGTTCAAGCATCATCAGAGCGTGCTTGACAACAGCACTTCAAAATCACCATCCCTGGATCAAGCAGCCAAGAAAATCAACCTCATCGGACATAAAGTCTATACATCAAGCAGGCTGCAATTTTGCATTGCCAATTACCAGGCTATACTGGCAAAATACGACTTCCTGTCGTATACATAGCTAGTGGAATTTCAGGCCTCTCTCCTGGAGGACAGGCAGGCCGAGTTTAAATCTTTGATTGAGGAGTGCAAATTCGTTGCCAAGGTAACCCTTCAAGCCATGGTGGATGCAGCAGACACAGCATTCCGCTTCTTAGCCTTGGGAGTAGTGCTGTGCAGAGAGACTCCTGGCTACTGACTTCCAGCTTCCTGAAGGAGGTCCAGATCACTCTTGAGGACCTCCCATTTGATAGCCAAAAACCTTTTAGTGACAAAAATCAGTGAGAGTCTTCATTCAATCAAAGACTCTCGCACCACACTGTGGTCTTTGAGCCTTTATACGCCAGCCCCAAATCACCGCCAACATCAGTCCTCTTTCTGCCCCTATAGCCCTACTCACCCCACCTACCAACCTTACTCTCCATGCCAGCAGGACCAGTCTTGCCACCGTCAACTATCTCAACGGCCTCAATACCCTGCCAGTACCACCTCTGCCACCGCTTTGTTCCCTCAACAACCTTCCAAACACCCATTTTGACTCCTCCTTCGAGACCAGTGAACCTTCCTCCCCTTCTGTCCTTGGGCCAAAAGAAATCTGATGAGGTTCAACAAGGACAAGTGCAGAGTCCTGCACTTAGGACGGAAGAATCCAATGCACAGCTACAGACTGGGGACCGATGAGCTAGGCAGCAGTTCTGCAGAAAAGGACCTGGGGGTTACAGTGGATAAGAAGCTGGATATGAGCCAGCAGTTTGCCCTGGTTGCCAAGAAGGCTAATGGCATATTGGGCTGCATTAGTAGGAGCATTGCCAGCAGATTGTGGGAAGTGATTATTCCCCTCTATTCGGCATTGGTGAGGCCGCATTTGGAGTATTGTGTCCAGTTTTGGGCCCCCCACTACAAAAAGGATGTGGAGAAGTTGGCAAGAGTCTAGCGGAGGGCAACAAAAATAATTAGGGGGCTGGAGCACAAGACGTATGAGGAGAGGCTGTGGGAACTAGGCTTGTTTAGCCTGCAGAAGAGAAGAATGAGGGGGGATTTGATAGCAGCCTTTAACTACCTGAAAGGGGGTTCCAGGGAGGATGGAGCTAGGCTGTTCTCAGTGGTGGCAGATGACAGAAAACAAGGTTACTTACCAGTAACTGTTGTTCTTCGAGATGTGTTGCTCATATCCATTCCAATGTAGGTGTGTGCGCGCCCCGTGCACAGATTCCCGGAACGTTTTTCCCTAGCAAGCCCCGCATGGCCAGCCTAGGCGCCCCCTGGAGTGCCACGCTCATATCGCGGTATAAAGGGCGCTGCTGGCTCCGCGGGTCCCCAGTCCCTTCTTTCTGCCAACTCCGACAGTGGGGACGGGGGTGGGTTTGGAATGGATATGAGCAACACATCTCGAAGAACAACAGTTACTGGTAAGTAACCTTGTTTTCTATCTTCGAGTGATTGCTCATATGCATTCCAATGTAGGTGATTGAGTAGCCATACCTTGGAGGAGGGTAGGAGTTATTGGTGACGTGCTATTGACAGCACAGCTCTGCCGAACCCTGCATCTTCCCTCGCCTGTTCCACGATGGCGTAATGCAACGTGAACGTATGGACTGACGACCAGGTCGCTGCCCTGCAGATGTCCTGCAGGGGAACCCGCTCCAGAAAGGCTGCGGAAGAGGCCTGGGCCCTAGTGGAGTGTGCTCTCACCGCACCTGGGAGGGGTACCCCTGCCTGCTCATAGCATGCTTTAATGCAGGCAGTAATCCAATTGGAGATGCGCTGGGTGGAGACAGGTGAGCCCTTCATCCTATCCGCCACAGCTACGAAGAGCTGTGTCGACTTCTGGAAAGGTTTGGTCCTCTCGATGTAGAAGGCCAAGGCTCGCCTGACATCCAGCGAATGTCCTCTCCTTTCCTCCTCCGACCCATAGGGTTTTGGAAGAACACAGGGAGGAAAATGTCCTGGTTACAGTGGAACTGAGACACCACCTTAGGCATAAAAGCCGGGTGAGGTCTCAGCCGAACCTTATCCTTATAAAACACTGTGTAGGGGGGCTCTGAGGTCAACGCCCTTAGTTCGGAGACCCTTCTGGCCGAGGTGATAGCCACCAGGAAGGCTACCTTCCATGATAAAAGGAGAAGGGAGCACGTGGCCAGGGGCTCAAAGGGGTGACCCATTAGCCCGTTGAGGACCAAGTTGAGGTCCCAGGGTGGCACCGGGTCCCGCACCTGAGGGAAAGTCCTCTCCACCCCTTTAAGGAACCTCACCGACATGGGGTGAGAGAATAGGGAGCGGCCCTCCATGGGTTGGTGGAAGGCCGAGATGGCCGCTAGGTGTACCTTGAGGAAGGCCAAAGCCAGGCCCTGCAGTTTAAGCTGCAGTAAGTACTCCAGGATAGCCTGTATAGGTGAGATGCTTGGGTGCAACCCTCTCGCTTCTGCCCACCCCGAAAACCTCCGCCACTTAGCTCTATACGTTACTTGCGTGGACGACTTCCTGCTGCCCAGGAGGACCTGCTGAACCTGAATGGAACAGGCTCTCTCTCCCTCCGTCAGCCACAGAGTCTCCAGGCGGTGAGGTGGAGGGAGTCCAGGTCGGGGTGCAACAATCTCCCATGGTCCTGGGAGATCAGGTCGCATCGTCTGGGTAGCAGAATCGGTTCGGTGATGGAGAGGTCGAGCAGCATGCTGTACCATTGCTGTCTCGGCCACGCTGGGGCGATCAGGATGATGTTCGCCCTGTGCCTCTTGATTTTGAGGAGGACTTGGGGCAGGAGCGGGATGGGGGGGAATGCATACATTAAATCCCCTGTCCAGGGAACTAAGAAGGCATCGGACAGAGAGCCCGGCTCGCGACCCCTGAGCGAGCAAAACCTCGGGCATTTCCTGTTCCCCGCTGTAGCGAACAGGTCCAGACGGGGAGTACCCCACCGTTGGAAGATGAAAGCCACTATGTCCTGGTGTAAGGACCATTCGTGGCGGGGAGAAAAGGATCTGCTGAGGCGGTCCGCCTCGCTGTTTCGTACCCCCGGGAGGTGAGAGGCAGATAAATGAAACCCGTGCCTCACCGCGAAGTCCCATAGGCGAATAGCTTCCTGGCAGAGTGCCGAGGAGCGTGCCCCTCCCTGCCTGTTCACATAGAACATGGCTGCCGTATTGTCTGTGAGGACTTGGACTACCCTGCCCCTCAGGAATTGGAGGAAGGCCTTGCAGGCCAATCGGACCGCTCTGAGCTCGCGTACGTTGATGTGCAGAGCTCTCTCCTCCGGTGACCACAGCCCTTGGGTGCCCTGGTCGTGAGAAATGTGGGCTCCCCATCCCCGATCGGATGCGTCTGTGATGAGCGTCACAGATGGGGTAAACTCTCTGAAGGGGTCGCCCATCATCACTTCCCTCGGGTCCCTCCACCAATCGAGGGACGACAGCACCTGTGGGGGAACCAGGACCATTCTAGTTAGAGAATGCCTGTGCGGTATGTACACCGAAGCCAACCACCTCTGGAGAGGTCTAAGCCTCAATCGTGCCAGTCTTACTACATATGTAGAAGCCGCCATATGTCCCAACAGCTGCAGGCAGTGCCTGTCTGTCGTCATGGGGGACAGGTGGAGATCAGATATGATGGCTGCCATCGCCTCAAACCTCGTTTGAGGGAGGAAGGCTCTGGCTTGTACCGCATCCAACCTGGCTCCAATAAACTCTATACATTGCACCGGAATGAGTGTGGACTTTTGCTCATTAATAAGCAACCCCAGTCTAGTGCACAATTCGCGTGTGAGGAGCAGACTATGTCTCACATGAGAACTCGACTTCCCCCTGATCAACCAATCATCCAAGTAGGGGAAGATTTGAACGCCACTACGGCGCAGGTGGGCTACCACCACGGCCATACATTTAGTAAAAACCCTAGGTGCTGAGGAGAGCCCAAAGGGTAGGGACCGAAATTGATAATGGCGTCCCGCTACCACAAACCTCAAAAACCGCCTATGGGCAGGCAATATTGAGATGTGGAAGTATGCATCCTTCAAGTCAAGGGCGGCATACCAATCCCCTGGGTCAAGGACCGGAATGATTGTGGCGAGTGAGACCATACGAAACTTAATACGCCTAATATACTTATTTAGGCGACGTAGGTCCAGAATGGGTCTAAGGCCTCCCTTCGCCTTGGGGATTAAGAAATATTTAGAATAAAATCCCCGGCCCTCTTCGGCCACTGGGACTTCCTCCACCGCCCCCAGCATGAGGAGTGACTCGATCTCCTGTACTAGGAGTTGAACCGAGGCCAGATCCCCAATGGGGGACAGCCTCGTAGGGGTGTTGGGGGGGAAGGCTGTGAGCTGGAGGGTGTACCCCTTGGCAATCACCTCCAGGACCCACCGGTCCGTAGTAATGGCTTCCCATTCTATAAGAAAAGGGCGAAGCCTATCCGCAAACGGCCGGTCAAGATCCCAGATAGAAGGAAGAGTACCACCCTCCTGCTCTGGGTCAAAAACGTTTATTAGAATTACCCCCTTTAGTAGGCCCCTGCTGGCCCCCCGCAGAGGACCCCTGGCGGCCTCATCTGCTGGGACCGCGGTAGCGCTCACGACCCCTCCTCTGCTGGGCGGGTCGAGGAGCCGGCCTGGGCGGGGGTGGTGGTTGCCTCTGGGCCTGAGGTCTGGACTGCTGTCTAGAGGCCTGGGGGGTATACAACCCGAGGGACTTCAGGGTGGCCCGAGAGTCCTTGAGTGCGTGGAGTTTGTCGTCTGTCTTCTCAGAAAACAGACCCAGGCCATCAAACGGCAAGTCCTGAATGGCCTGCTGAACCTCTTGGGTGAGGCCAGAAGCCTGAAGCCACGAACAGCGGCGCATCACGACCGCCGAGGCCATCGCTCTACTGGCGGTGTCCGCCGCGTCGCTAGCCGACTGTAGCGCAGCGGTAGCCACTGCGGCCCCCTCCTGGAGGATAGTGGAGAAATCCGCCTCCTGGTCGGGGGGCAGCTGGGAGGCAAACCTCTGCATTGAGGCCCACAGGTTCTTATTGTACTTCCCAAACAGGGCCTGGTGGTTGGCTACTCTAAACTGCAGCGCCGCAGTAGAGTAGATTTTCCTCCCAAATAAATCCAGCTTATGACCCTCCTTATCCTTGGGAGTGCTACCTTGGTTCCCCTGACGGTCCCTCTGGTTGGCCGCATCGACCACGAGGGAGCTCGGCGCGGGGTGGTTATAGAGGAACTCAAATGGTTCCTTGGGAACATAATACTTCCGTTCCACCCCCTTGGAAGTGGAGGGCAGAGAGGAGGGGGTCTGCCAGAGCTTCCTTGCAATCTTCATGACATTGTCATGTACTGGCAAGGTCGCCCGTGAGGGCCCCACAGAGCTCGAGGGCCCAAAGAGGGGGTCCTCCTCTTCAGACATGAGCTTAAACTCCATGCCCAAGTTCTCAGCAGCCCTCTTTAGGAGGTCTTGATGGGCCCTGAAATCAAACAGGGGGCCCTTACGATCCCTGGCTGCTGCCTCATCTGGCGATGAGGAAGAAGAGAAAGGTAAAGGTGCAGTGGAGGGTCCCTCCCCTGGGTCCGAATCCTCCGAACCCTGTTCTTGAGCTTTAGGGGGCGGGAGTACTGGGGGGGCCACCACCGATTGTAGTGACACCGAGCCCTGGGGCATAGGGGCATTCCAGGGCCCCCAATACGGCCACTGCCAAGGCCCCTGGGTCCACCCGGGGGCTTGCAGAGAAGGCTGATGCAGCCGCACGGCCTTCTTGTCGCTGGAGCCCCCCGTACGTCACTTATGTCACCGACGCGTGGAGCGGTCCGACGAGGACGACGTGGATCGGTGCCGACGTCTGCGGTGCCAGTGATACGAGGAGGTTGGGGACGACGATGACGATGTAGCAGACCTGCCCCTGCGGCGAGAGGACTTGCGATGCCGCTTACCCCCTTGGGACCGAGAGCGGTGCCGACGATGGCGATGCTGAGGGGAGTCCAGTCGCCCCGATGTCGGTGCCGTGCCCATCGGTGCCAGGCCCATTGGTGCCATGCCCATCGGTGCCGGGCCCATCAGTGCCGGGCCCATCGGAGTCTCTGGACCTTTCGAGACGACCGACGGTGACCTGGAGCGGTGCCGGGACGGGCTCCGCACCGAAGAGTGTAAGCCCGAATTCCGGTCCCTGCTGACGTTAGAACTGGACCCACGGCTCCGGCGACGGACTCGGGACCGCCCACGGTGCCACGGTGCCGAGTCGCTCAACGACCGAGAGTCGGAGCTCGGAGGGGAGCCGACGCTCTCCACCCTCCGTGACCGTCTGGAAGGAGACTTGGATTGGGAACGTCTCCAACCACCGAGACCACCCAGCGCGGGTTTGCCTCGAGACGCGGGTCCCTTCTCCCTCGGCCGAGGGGGGGACGGAGGCATAGGCATGGCCATGAGGGCTCGTGCCGCAGTAAACGCCTCCGGCGTCGATGGTCCTTGCGGGTGCACTCCCCCACCCCCAGGAGTCGGGGGAGGCAACCCGCGCGGAGACCCCGGTGCCGGAGTAGACTCTACGGCCCTTGGCTGGGGCGTCTCCGTACTCCCGCCGCCCTGCAAGGGCCGGGGGGAGACCTCCGGTGCGGCCAGGGACCGTGCCGATTTCTTCGGCCCCTTCGAGACCCGCTGCGGTGCCGAAAGCGGTGCCGGTGGGGGGGCGCTCCGCACCGACGACACACTCGGTGCCGACGGAGACCGGGACGGCTCAGAGGCTGGACGGAGCGCCGACTCCATAAGAATCGCCTTTAGCCTCGCGTCCCGCTCCTTTTGAGTGCGAGGCTTAAAGGACTTGCAGATTCTGCATTTGTCTCGACGGTGTTCTTCTCCAAGGCACCGGAGACAGCGGTCATGCGGGTCACTGATAGGAAAGGCTTTAGTGCACAAGACACAGTTCTTAAAGCCTGTGGAGCCCGGCATGACTCCCGTAGAAGGAACCCCGTCCGGGTTCTAACTTAACACTATAACTACACTAAACTAACTCTATAACAACTATATAACAACAAACTTGAAACCAGTAAATAACTAGGGAATGAGCTACTTGCACGCAGCAAGAGGCGATAGTTCCAGCAACCGTCACAGGCGGAAAGAAGGAACTGGGGACCCACAGAGCCAGCAGCGCCCTTTATACCGCGATATGAGTGCGGCACTCCAGGGGGCGCCTAGGCTGGCCATGCGGGGCTTGCTAGGGAAAAAAGTTCCGGGAATCTGTGCACGGGGCGCGCACACACCTACATTGGAATGCATATGAGCAATCACTCGAAGATAGAACAAGGAGCAACGGTCTCAAGTTGCAGTGGGGGAGGTCTAGGTTGGACATTAGGAAAAAGTTTTTCACTAGGAGGGTGGTGAAGCACTGGAATGGATTACCTAGGGAGGTGGTGGAATCTCCATCTTTAGAGGTTTTTAAGATGCAGTTTGACAAAACCTTTGCTGGGATTATTTAACTGAGGTTAGTCCTTCTTTGAGCAGGGGGTTGAACTAGATGACCTCCTGAGGTCCCTTCCAATTCTATGATTCTCCTGCAGTCCCTCTGGTCATCTTTGGGGGCTGTCTTGCTCAATTTGTCTACAGTTGGAGCACCCACAAATCACTGGGTGTTGGACATTGTACACCAGGTTGTACACTGTACACCTCACAGAGTTCCTCTCCTTCCCTCCTCATTATCCTTCCCGTGGGGACCCAGGGGATCCATCCCAATACAATCTCCTCCAAGAGGAAGCACATACCCTCCTGGAACAGTGCAGTAGAACACATCCCATGCCACTATCAGGGCCGTGGATTCTACTCCTCCTATTTCCTCATACCAAAGAAAGGGGGTGACCTCCGGGCTCTGAACAGCTTCATCTGCAAGTTCTGTTTCCACATGGTCATCCTTCCCCAGATTATCTCCTGCCTTCCCCCTGGAGCCTAGTTCATGGCTCTTGATGTGAAGGATGCATACTTCCATGTGGACAGACATCCCACCCATCACAAATTCCTTTGTTTCATGGCTGGACACACACATTATCAGCCTCGAGTTCTTCCATTTGGAATAGCCACCATTCCCTGAGTTTTCACGAAGGTCTTCACAGTTGTGGCGGCCTATATGAGACACCTTGGCCATTCACTGTTTCCGTATCTGGACGACTGGCTCCTGGTTGCATCGTCCCAAGAACACCTCCTAATCACCATTCGCACCTTGCGAGACCTCCTTACCGACCTGGGGATCTGTGTCAACGAAGACAAGTCAACTCTCATACCTACCCAGGAGTTTACTTTCATCGGAGTTCAACTAGACTCCCTTGCAGGAAGAGCCTTTTATACCAGCAGACCGCTTTGCTGCCCTCACCCTGTAAGCACGCCTACACATGCAAGTAGATCACCTGACCAAATGGGTCCTCCTCCCCCTCTCAGTCTTGACTTCCCTCTCATAGTGGTGCAGCCTATCCAAGGTTATGTCTGGCACCCCCTTCAACTCTTCTATGCCCTGCACCATCCACACCATGGATGTTTCACTCATAGGCTGGGGCACTCATCTGGAAGGTAACATGGCCCAGAGTCTTTGATCCCCCAGAGAGTCCAGGATGCACATCAACATCCTGGAGCTACGAGCCATCACCTCACTTGCCAGTCATTCTTACCCCTCATTTGCTCTCATCATGTGCAAATCCTCTCCAACATGACAACCGTTATCTATATAAACAAAGAGGGTGGAGCTAGGTCTCCGGTGCTTTGCTTGGAAGCCATTCACCTTTGGAACTGATGCCTCAGGCATGGAATCACACTTCACACTGTCCATCTTCCAGGCACCGACAATGCCCTTGCAGATACTCTCAGTCGCTCCTCCACAACAACCACGAGTGGGAGCTCCACGACCCCACTCTCCACTCCATGTTCCACCAGTGGGGCACACCAAGCTGGGACGTCTTTGCGACACCCACCAACCACAAGCTTCCTTTCTTCTGCTCCAGGGGCACTCTCAGGAAAGGCTCTCAGGACAACGCACTTCTTCTCCATTGGTCATCCAGACTTTGATATGTCTTCCCACCCATACCACTCCTCCCACAGATCCTCCACAAGGTACAGCAGGACTGGGCTGTCTTCAGCCTCATCACTCTCTTTTGGCCTCACCGACCTCCTTTATCTCTCCGCTTACCCTCCAGTCCATCTTCCCTTTCTCCCAAATCTCCTCACGCAGGCACCCGGTCAGCTCCAACACCCCCACCCAGAACTGTTTCACCTCATGGCTTGGTATTTGGATGTGGCTCGTGCATAGACAACACGAGGTCAACACTGGTGCACGATAGTCTTTCACATAGCTGATGCCCATCCACTAGAACATTCTACCAAGCAAAGTGTAGATGCTTCACTGCATGGGTGTCCCACCACCACCATCCCCTGGAACCAGTCTCCATCCCCAACATCCTCGACTACCTTCTCCACCTTCAACTCTTGTGCCTTGCCCACTCCTCCATATGAGTCCATCTGGCAGTACTCAGTGCCTTCCTTATGCCAATTGATGGGTTTTCTGTCTTTAGGTACCCAACCACAGCCTGTTTCTTCCATGGCGTCCTCAACACCTTCCTGTTGATCTGGAAACCCTCTCCTCCTTGGGACCTCAAACTTTTCCTCTTGACTCCGACCAAGCCACCATTCAAATCCCTGGACACTTTTTCTCTTTCGCCCCCCCTTTCCATGAAGGTGATCTTTTTTATAGCAATCATCTCTGTTCAACGGGTCAGCAAACTAGCGGCCATGATGGTCGACCTGCCCTTTACAGTCTTCCACAAAGACAAGGTCTCTTACGACTCCATCTGCAATTCCTCCCTAAGGTGGTCTCTCCATTCCACCTGAACCAATCTATTCAATTCCCCAACCTTCTACCCTAAACCACACGCCTCCCCCAGAAAGCACACGCTACATTCCCTTGATGTCCACCAAGCACTGGCTATCTACTATGCACCTGCACTTTCTGAATCTTGCTCAGACTTTTTCTCGCCATCACAGCACAGCTGTTTCCACTCGGCACCTCTCCAAGTGTATCTCCTGCTGCATTGTGGAATGTTATTCCCTTTCTCGGATCTCTCCACCACCTGGCATCACCATACAGAAACTGAACCCCGACAGAAAGTATGGGAGAGCATGTTACCATTACCCAGGAGAATGTGGAACATGGTGCAGCAAAAACAGTGGACCATATTGGCTCTGGGGATAGGAATAGAATTACGCAGGGAAAAGCTATGTTCGATCAAACTTGTGTCCAAGCGCGATAGCTCAACATGGTTCTGCACTGACTTTTGAACAGTAGATGCAGCATCCAAGTTCGACAGCTATCCCATCCCTCAAGTCAATGAATTTCTGGAAAAGCTGGGGGCTACCAGGTATATCTACTGTCGACCTGACCCCTGAATCCTAGGAGGAGTTGGACTTCTACACACCCCTAGACTTATTCCAGTTTAGAACCATGCTCTTTGGGCTGCATAGGGCTGCTGCTACATTTCAAAGATTGACAGACAAGCTATTACATCCACATGGACAATACATGTCCATCTATAGCAATGATAGTCATCTATAGCAAGACCTGGGATGACCACATGAAATACCTCACACCAGTCCTACCAACACTCCAGGAAGCTGGGCTGTCAGCCAGTTCTGCTAAATGTAAATTAGCCAACCACGAGGTGACTAATGGGATATATCATGGGTGGTGAACTGTTACGCCCATTGGTGGGAAAGATGAAGGCCTTTTCAGATTGCCTGATCCCCTGTACAAAGAAACAGGTGCTTCACTTCCTGGGGGTAGCAGGGTACTGTAGGCGGTTCATCCTCGACTTTACCATGATTATGACCCCCTTATCAGACCTGGGGAAAGATGCCTATCAAGAAAGATCTGCTGGACTGAAGCCTGTGACAAAACCTGTGACAAAGCCTTCCAGACACTAAAAAAGACTGGTCCAGAAGTCTGTTCTGTTCCACCCCAACTTCTCAGAACCTTTCATTTTGAAAATGGATGCATGGGACATCGGCCTTGGAACTGTATTGTCACAAGAAGTGAGGTGAGGGGAAAAGAACAGCTTGTCCTCTAGCTTAGCAGAAAGCTGTTTCCCCGGGAAGCTTCCTATTCAGTGATTGAGAAGGATGACAGCTGAAAAATGGGCTGTGGATGACTTACTCTACTACCTATGAGACCACCCATTCCAGCTGGAGACTGAACACGCACTCTACAGTGGCTACAAATCCATGAAGGACCATCAACCCCTGAATCACAAAGTGGTATTTGTCTCTGCAACTGTACTGCTTCGAAGTGCTACATCAGGCTGTCAAGTATCATAAACATGAAGCCTTCTTTTCATGAGATGTGGGGTGGACTGTCAGCACAATTCTGCCTGATGACTCTGGAACAGAGTGGGAGAGTGGTGGGGGGGAGGGGGAGGTTTACAGACCCCACGCTAAACAAGAGCAAGGCACAGAGCAGTACTGGGCTAGGGAGGCCCTGGCCTTCAGCAGCTGCAGGGCATGCTCCCAGTGGAGGGATAGTTTAAAGGGCAGTGGTAACCCAAGTAATGAGCTACAGGCTGCACCTGGAAGTGAGGCTGACACCTGGAACTATGAGAGAAGTGTCTACAGCATTGTTCAGGCTACTCTGGAAGCGGTGATCCAGATTTCCTCCTCCCCCGCTTTGGGAGTTGGAAACTAACAAGAGACTGTGAAGAAGGGGGATATTGTCCCACGTATACTCTTTGGATACTCGTAAACTAGAGCACTTTATAGATGGAGAAGGCCCAGCCTGGTACGAAGTGACCAGGGGATGAGAGGAGTATAAACTTGGCATGGACCTATGAGTGGTCCAGACACTCTATTGCCTTTCCTCACCCTGGTGGACTGCGTGGGCCTAGGCCTTCTTCCTTGATCCCCTGCAGCTTTTGTGACAGTACCCTATAGAGAGCAGAAGGGATTGAGGCCTGCCACATATGACCTGGCGGGGGCCCTTGCTAGAACAACCAGACCAAAAAGAAGTGTGGAGCTACTGCCTGACCACCAAACTAGCTGGCTATCAGACTGACCCACTATACAAGGTTTCACTCAACTCATAGCAATAGTAAAAAGCACCAGCCATCAGTCTAGCGCTCCCACCACTGCTAGTTGCACTGCTGCATTAGGGTGGGAGATTTTCAGAAAAAGATGAAGGTAGATTGCAGTTTTGTGTGTGGCTGAGTGATCTTTTATGGGCATGCTCAGAGGGTCTACACAGAGGTTAACATCCCAAAAATCTCACCATTAGACAAGGCCAAAGTAAGGTTGCCGACCCCATAGGGTTGTCCTGGAATCTCCAGAAATTAAAGATTAATCTTTAATTAAAGATTATATCATGTATCAAACCTCCAGGAATATGTCCACCAACATTGACAACCCTAGGCCAAAGTGGCTGGGCCCATTTCCTGCAGGAGTTTTTTGAAGACACCCATTCTAGGAATCAAAAGAATTCTTAAGCTGTAAATCAAAGGAGGCAGAAGCAGAACCACAGACAAATGTCTTTTGCCTTCTTCTGTTCTTTCATCAGCCAAATCAAACACCTTTGTGCAGTGGTGGATTAACACATTGACCTATGGGGCCTATGATCAGGGGCCCTGACCAGTTTGGGGACCCTGGAGAAATCTCATGATGCTAGGACAGGATGATTTAGCTGCTGCAGCCTCTGCTTTGCTGGCTGGCCTGAATATGCTTGGGGCAAGGCTTCATGGATGAACCGGGAGGGGAGGGGGGGGGAGCAGCCAGTGAGTGTGGCTGGAGGAAACAGCAGCAGCTGCTGCCTCTTCTTCTCCTGATTGTCATTTTCTTCACCGCTGCCCATGGCTTCTCACCACTGTTGGTGATGGGCTTCCCCTGCATCCTCCCATGTGCAGCCAGGGCTAGGTGGCGAAGGAAGATGGGGAGCACCATCACCTCCTGCTGCATCTCCTCCAGCCCCATGCTGCGCAGAAATGCCCACCCCCAACTGGAGTCCTACCACCCTGAACCTAAGCTGAGCCGCCAGGACATGGGCTGCAACCTGCAGCACATCAGCGACTGGGAGAACATAGATGGTAAGGGGGGTGGGGCACTGGGATGGGGAACTCCCTGCAGGCAAGGGGTCCTGGGGAAATCCCCCACAGCCTCTACCCCCAGAGCAGGGAAATCCCCGCTACCTCAACCCACAGGGGCAGCCCCCAGGGAAATGCAACCCCACAAGCACTTAGGGAGCCAAGGAGGAGAGGAACTCTCTGCAGTCCTGCTCAAGGGGGCAAACATGGAAACCCCCAGCCTTCCCCTCACACACACCATGGGAGCCCCTATTGCCTCTTCCTCACCTCTCAATGTTCAATCACTTCTGTCCCCCAGGAGTGACCTCTTCTCTCCTCTCCTCTCCCAGTTTTTTTTTCTTGTGTCTTTTGGTGACTGCAAAATATGTGGCGAGATAGAGGCTTTGTTTGGATTTTTTATGCCTCCATCCACAGTTTCAAGGCTTTGGATGCCCTATCCCTGCATCTCCCACTGCAACATTATTTACCCCCTTCTAATATGTCATGATGTAGTCCTCTTTACCCCCACCTGTACGCCTGAGACCTTTGTGGAGCTCACCTCTCCATGCATGTGGTTCACAGCCTTGGCATCTTAGTGTGGATTCTTGCCATATACATTGTGATAAGGCATTATTTACCTGCCTGCTCAGCTGATATGAGACCTTCCAAAATATAGTTCTCCCATCTTAGCACTGGAAGAAACACTATTGTGCTATTTACCACAGACCATACTTTTAAGATCTTTGTGTGTATTTTCCCCCCCTCACCCAGCATGGACTGATGAGGCACAGCTTCCAGACCCAAATCACTCAACTATGAATGTCACAAAGGAATTGTGGCCCACCTAAATTTACTTAACAAAGATGGTCAGTAGAATCAATTGCTGTTATGGTTGAATGGTCATATGTAGCTATATGAATGCCAAAGCCAAACCTGGTTGGGGGATAAAACAAAGGATAATCTCAGATAGTTACAGAAGTGGGAGAAATTTATCTTGTAAGGACCTTCAATTCCAGTGACGTTTTTCCCTCCATTACACTGATGATGAAGTGTTGATATAATGGAGTGATAAATATTCTCTCTCTGCAGTGTTATTGGAAAAAACTATATTCCCACTGACTTAGTAATGACTGAACATCCTAGTGTGTGCTCTGATTAATCAGAACCCAGTCTATTCTTAAAAATGTGATTTAAAGTTTAAATATAACTATTTCTGATGAGCTGAAATAGTCCTAAAACTTAATGGACAAAATGTCAGTTTCTCATGAATTGCCTTTGACAGACAGCCAAAACAGTCACTTTGGCACACATCTGACTCTTTCAACATTTTTTCGCAGCTTATGCGAACAGTTGCAGTATTAAACCAGTTCTCACCCTTGGCTGAAACTTAAAGTTCTTAATAGAGTAATTTTACCTCAGGTTAGAATTATTTATTTTAATTAAGTTACTTTCTGGAATTGTGACTGTTGTCTTTCAGACATCTTTGCTTCCACAGTAAAAAAAACTGGACTGTAACAGGATCAATAGGAGGAAAAAATACATAAGAGGTTTAAGAAAATTGGGGGAGATGGAAGAACCACTTGTTGAGCTTGGAACAACTGATTCCTGTAATACCAATGTTGTCCAGACTAGCTATGAACACCTTTGTGTAAAGGTCTGGGTAATATCTATCCATATTCATTTTCTATGTGGAAAAATTAAGCAGTTATTTTAGGCATAATGAACTGGGATATTATTTTTCTTTATTATTAATGCAGTGTGTAAACAATGAATGGAGTCTTTGTATTAATGCATTTTGATACATTGTGTTTTTAATGGAGTGTGAGGGGCCCAAATGTTCTTTGGGCCCAGGGCCTCAGTAAATCTTGATCCACCTCTGCCTTTGTAGCAGATTGATCACAAAGATTGTATCTGAAAATGAAAACCATTAGGAGAGAATAGTTGAAATAGAGAGGAAAAAAACTTAACAATTCCAAAAGAGCAGATATGTGATTGCTATAGAATTGAAGTATTAACCCAACCTCTACTTCAATATCTAATATCAATATCCTTATGCAAGGACTGAGTTGGTATCAGAGCTCTACAGTCAATTCATCCATGAATCTTTTAAATATTGCAGGATACAATCATTCTGTTCCAACTCATTCAACTAACAAAAGCTTAGTGAGAAACCTTCTCCCACCTGTCCTTCCATTACATTCTTTAACCACCAGCTGTTTAAAAGGCTGGGCTACCAAACCCCTACAAAGATAGTAGGTACTTAGTAATGTTATTTGTTTCTGGTAGTGTGGTGTATTGAAAATAGTGTTAAAATTATAAGCTATTGCTTAAAGATATACGGGTTTCCTGCTCCTGCCTGCAGGCTAAGGGATGCTGTATGGAAGTGTGTGAGCTGGTCTTAAGCAGTCAGTTTGCATGCAAAATAACCAATCTGGTGGTGTGCTTCTCTGTTTAGGGGGCAGCCTGCTTTGTTTCTCTGGTTTTGGTTGTTGTTGGTTAGGTTTCTGAATTCTAAGTAGTAAAGTACTGGCACAATGCAACATTTCAGGAAGAGTGTTTATGTAAGTTCAATGTAATGGAACTTCAGTTAAATTCTGCTTTCATCGCAGCGAGAAGGGAGGATAAGAAACAAAGTAATTCATCAGAGGAATGCAAAGAAGGAGCTGTACTATGCCACAAGCTGGTTTTATGTTGCTCATCTGAGCTGAGAATCTGGAAGCTGGAAGCAGGACAGTGTCAGAGATCCCCTCTGGTAGGCAACTGAATGGTCAGTGAAAGAGAGTTTGCCATCAAGGGTAAGAAACATTCCTCCAAGAACTTTCCCGAAAAGGATATTCATTGCAGGACCATTTCCTGCCAGGACACTCTTTAGGAGGGTTTTTATATTCACTGCCCAAGATACATACCTCCTAAAAGTTGTTTTGCATAGCTCAGTAGTTTGGGTCTGCTGTTGGCTGGCTGTGGCCATCTCCTGGGCACCTGGCCTGGACACTAACCTCTCCTGGAAGGCCTGGGCTGCTTGGTTCCTTCCAAAAGCTTTGAAAGCTCCCATTGGTTTTGTTCCATTTTGCCCATAGTCCTTTCTGGTAATTCATAGAACTTCCACTCTGCTGCTCCAGCAGTCTCTGTCTGCCTTCTTCACTCCACTGATTCCACTCAGAGGTTTAACTCCTTCATGGCAGCGTGGATGCTTCTATTAAAGTAGCTGTCACCACTTCTTTTAAAGTACAGATGAACTTGGATAGTGGGAGAATAGGTAAAGGGAATAATAAAGACAGGTAACCTGGCCCAAAATCAGGCAGGAGATAACCTTTCCATAGGTAAGGTTACCTTCATTTTCCCCTGATGGCTACACTGGAATTACATGTCTAACCATGCAAGCACAGTTAAATGCTAACTTCTTCCATTGTATTTGACTGGAATATAAAAGCCACTGAGATGAGACTATGTTTTAAGCATGTGCAGACTCCATAATACATACAGAGCCTCACACACCAGTGTCAGTAAAAATAGAGCGATAGCCTCAGGATTGGCCCTGTTTTCTTGAATAGTTCTGCACTAGCAAAAGGATGGATGGACAGGACCACTTGACAGGTCTTTTCCGCCTCAGACTCTCTAGGCAGATGTCTTCAGCTGGCATGTGGGAATAAAAAGAAGTCTGGATTCTGTCAATCTTCTATCAGCATTTAAAATTCTTTATGCCAGCAAAAGCATACTGTACAAACGCAGCAGCTCATTAGTGCAGACCTTTGGAAGACCGCCCCCCCAATTAAGCAAAACAGGTGAACATTTGATATAAAACAAAAAAGTGCCAATCCTGGGGGAAAAGAAGAGCAGAGAGACAAGATAATACACTGGCAGGGAAACTCATGAAAAATACATTCAGAGTCGTGATTCCCTGAAAACAGTACTTCAGAGAGAGGTGTCTGGCTCAGTGATATCATTCCAGGCATGTGTTACCATGTGTCAGCTGGATGTATCTCAGCGGGGATTTTGATAGACAGGCAGAGCATGAGCAGGTAGCTGAAGATATTTCTTTGACCTTTCTCCAGCTCACGACTAAAAATATTTCAAGGACTTTTAAGATCCTTTCCTGTATCACTTAAATCCACAGTTCTATCATTCATTCTGGGAGTCTCTAAAATTAGAACATCAACACAAAAGCATCAGAAAGGTAGGGCAATTATCCCCGCCCCCCCAAAGGAAATATGACATGATAATTGAAAATAAATAAATGTGACCTAGCAAATGTCCTTTATCAGCTAGAAACTACACTCCTTTAAATCTTTGCGGTTGTTTTGGCATTTTGCCTGCCATAACACAGTCTTCACCAGGGATTCGTGTCTAGCTGACTTATTCTGCATCTGAAGCTGCAGCCTGAAACAGAAGATCCAGTTTAGCTGATTGGAAGGGGAAAATGTGGCAGTTATGACTTATAAAAGATTATTTTAAACACTAGCTTCTCTAGTTAAACACAATGAAAGTCTAAAAGCCACTAAGGTGAGGGTCTGTTTTAAGCATGCACAGAATACATACTCAAATGGTGATTTAGCACGTGGCCATTTATTGCCCCTTGAGCACCTCCTTTTGGACAGAGGTTGCTATACAGCCCCTTACCTCTGTGGCCATCCTGTCTTTTCAGGGGCCCTTTAAGAAATCACCATTCACAGAGTAGTTCAAAAAAGTCTTCATTTATTGAGCCCTGTAACAGTGTGGCACCCACCTCTCGTGAGCACCCCTTCTGGTCGGGTCTGGCTGCTTCCTGCACAGTCTCTCTAGGCCGCTCAGAAGACTTAGCTCCGCTGCTCCTTTCCTGTGATGGATGTAGCAGGACCGTGAGGTCTCCAGCATGGGGCCTCTGGGCTTAGTCCATCTGTCACAAGCCCTCTGGTACACACTGCCCCCCGTCCCCCCAAACGCAGTTCAGTGTGCTTCTCCCTGTAGTCCAACATAAAATCTTTCAAAACAAAACACAAACTAATACATTCTTTTCCAACATTTCAGCCGGGAACAACTCCCTCCTCCCTGACGGTCTGCTGTCAGTCTATCCCTGCTTCTTGGGCAAGGCCCATTGCACGCCTTGTTACCTCAACAGCTTTCTCCCTCTCCCTGGTATTGGGCTGCATCGCCAGGGCTTCCTCCCTGGAGGCAATGGTTTTGCCCTCTCTGGGCCCTTCTGGTCCCAGCTCTCCAGTTGGGCTGCAAAGTAGTTCAGCTCCCCTTCTGGGAGTTTATCGCTGTCCAGTTATAGGCCACTTCCTCAGTGGCCTATGGAGGGGGACCTGGGTCCCCCCACTACTCTCAGTCCCAGCCCAGGGAACCTAAGAATAGCAGCCATGCGCTGCTGTGTCCTTTTAACAAATACAGCTTTCAGTTTCCTGGGCCACTTCTTCACAACTCCAGCCTGCATCAGTGCTTCACCCTTACCTCAAGGCTCTTCTAGGTTCAGGCCCAACAACCAGTCAGGAGCTCATTCTTGCTCTCCCGGTCCTTGCTAGCATTGAGCTATCCATGGTGCTACAGTTCCCTTTTGCCAGCCAGGAGCACCTGCTGCACTGCCCTGGCTCCAGCATGGAACTGTCTCTGGCTCTGCAGCTCCTTTTGTATCTTCAGGGGGAATTCTGTGCCCAAAAAATAAAAAAGTCTGTGCACAATATTTTAAAATGCTGCAGAATTCTGCATATTTTATTTCTCAAAATAACACAATATAATCAGGCCAGTTTCAATTATTTTGGTAATTTATTTCAAGATACCTGTCAGCTAGTATATCTGTAACAATACACACGCACATATTTGGAAATTTTTTTTTTGACAAATAGATTCCTTATAGGCATATTAATACAGAACCTTGACTACTTCATTTAAACTACAATACAGAAACGTATTTCCCACACCCCTCAGAAGCAGTGCAAAGGCTGGTGGGAGTCAGGGTTAATGGAGAAACTGAAGGAGAGGGAAGGAGCCTGGGATTGACCCTGAAGTGTTGCTAGGTGTGGATGGGAGAAGTATGGAACGGCTTTTTTTTCATGGGGGAGAGGAGAGGGATTGTTAGGGAGGTGGGGAGCCTCCCCCATGCAGCTCCTGGCACACCCTTAGCCTCTCCCACTGTCAGGCACATCTGCCTCTGTCCCCATGTGTCCCTGCACCCCCCCCCCCCACTGTCCCCATAGAATCATAGGACTGGAAGGGACCCCACAAGGTCATCTATTCCAGTCCCCTGCACTTATGGCAGGATCAAGCATTATCTAGACATCCCTGTCTAACCTGCTCTTAAAAATTTCCAATGATAGATCTCCATGTGTCCCTACAGCCTCCCTCCCCCATCCCCATGGGGCCCTACAACCCTCCTCCCATTCAGCCCATCTCAATGCTGTCACCCTACTAGCTGCAGTCAGTCCTCTCCCTAACCCTTCTGAACCCCCTACAGAAGCCCTGTGTGCTCTGCTCTGTCAGTCCCATGCCTCTTCACCTGACCCCACTGTGAGAAATGCAGCTTCTCCCCATCCCTCTCTTCCGGTGCCACAGCAGCCCATGGGGGTCAAAAGCTGTAACTGCAGCACCTCTCCAGCAGAATCCATATTCTACAGAGAAAAACACAGGCTGCACTGGGACATGAATTCTGCACATGTGCAGTAGTGCAGAATCCCCCCCAGGAGTATTTAATATGGCCTTCCTGGAGCCTGATTGGCTGCTCCCTGCAGCCTCTCTGATTGGCTAGCCATTTGCAGCCTTCACTCTGATTGGCTGCTTCCTGCACAGTCTCTCTAGGCTGCTCAGAGGACTTAGCTCCACTGCTCCTTTCCTGTGATGGATGTAGCAGGACCGTGAGGTCTCCAGCATGGGGGCTCTGGGCTTAGTCCATCCTGTCACAAGCCCTCTGGCACACACTGCCCCCCCAAACGCAGTTCAGTGTGCTTCTCCCTGTAGTCCAACATAAAATCTTTCAAAACAAAACACAAACTAATACATTCTTTTCCAGCATTTCAGCTGGGAACAACTCCCTTCTCCCTGGCGGTCTGCTGTCAGTCTATCCCTGCTTCTTGGGCAAGGGCCATTGCACGCCTCGTTACCTCAACAGCTTTCTCCCACTTCTTGAAGTCTCAATTACTTTCTCAACCCCCAGCAGCTTCGACTGTCTTTTAATCTGGGTGCACTTGATTCCCCCTAGGTGGATTCACCATGTAAGCAGGGATGGCTTAGCTCTCGGCTCTTCAGCACAAATGCAATCCATCACGTTACTCCAAATCACAAACCAATTATCTGTGCATAACTCAACCTTGGTAAATATGCAGCTTCATTATTACTTGTACCTTTCAGGTAGGTGTTTGTAAATAATTACTGTGCATTCAGAGTGGATTTATCTTCAATGGCATTAATTAGAACCCTGAGATTTAATTTAATTTTTCATTTTTGTTGCACGTTGTTACAATAATTTTAAGTGCCATTATTCTCCCCTCGCCTAAGTGTTGCTCTTGCTTTTCACTACGTTTGATGTTTATATGTTCCGGCTTAAAATCTGCTGCTAACTTATCACCTGTTCTCCACTGGAACATGGAGTCATAGGGAAGTGGCAGAGCAGCCATTACTCTTGTTAATGTGTTGGTACAACTGAAAAGCAGATGAAGCTGGGTTTATTTTTATTTCCTAGGTTCACCATTTTGATATCAATTATTTAATTAGAAATTAAACACATTTTCTTTCTCCCAGGGGACCCTAGCCTAAAGTTCAGGGGGAGTTTAGTGTGAGTAAAGTAAGGATTATATCAGCTCATCCACCTCTGTGGTGGAAGGGACAATATTCCAGCACATTGCTGGGCCCAGACTGAGTGCTGCCTCAATTTCATTGTTCCTCTGTGCCTCAGGAAATACCCTCTGTGCTTGCTCCACTGGGATTTGGCTTTGCACTGAGGTTGTGGGGTGCTGTGGTAGGAGGCAGGGGAATCGCCATGTTCTGCAGCTTCCTCTTCCTCCTCCCCATCCTTTAACCTTTAGCATAACAGGACCTTTAAACATTAAACAACACTGAGCATTTCATGAGTAAGTTAATGCTGACCCTCTTGGAATTTACTTAGCTGCTGTTCCTCTCAGAGCTTCAAAATCTCCCTTGATGGCTGGTGAGGTAGGAAGGTTCAGAGATGGCAAAGGCAGCAAGGCTACTACAGGGAAAGGAAGGAGCCAGGGAAGAGCT
Source organism: Emydura macquarii macquarii (assembly GCF_026122565.2). Classification (NCBI taxonomy): domain Eukaryota; kingdom Metazoa; phylum Chordata; order Testudines; family Chelidae; genus Emydura; species Emydura macquarii. Next base: position 1,674,656 of record NW_027130506.1, read on the forward strand.
AGATGAAGTTAGAGGTGGGGTCGGGGGACACAAGGCCTTTGTGCAGATGGCCCTGTACCAATGCATCCTCCCAAATTTGCATGGATCTTGAGGGATCTACAGGACTGAGGGACTAAGCCCCTTGTCAATCTGCTGGAAAACAAACCACATGCTTCCCACAGAATGATAGGGCAGAAATTCTGCAAAGAGACCCTCCCAGAGTTTCACATCTCCTATGTGGGAGTAGTGTGCATAGAGGATGACAGGAACCTGTATCAGGAGTTCAGGATTGGGCCCAGCTAGATTAGTTCATTTAGTGGTGCACTGGACAGGAGTAGAAGCCCATTGACTTGAGCCACACAACAACCCCTAGCTATCACCAAATATTACAATGCACATTGGTTCTGTAGCAGTGCAGTGAGCTGGTAAGTTAGCCATTTTAGGTACCTGCTGAGTAAAATACACACACGGGGCCAAATTTTGCCCCATTTCATTCTCTGTGCAGCAGAGGGGGTGGTGGGTTGTTGCAATAGTTCAGGCTCAGCCCATGGAATGCTTTAAAGATAAAGATGGGGACTTTACATTTAATGAGGATCCAGTGACTCCAATCATTGGCTGGAATCTGAGAAGAGCTAGAAGGCTAAAGAAGCTGGGAGACATTATATGGTTCATTCGGTTATTCATGTACAGAATACCTGGAGGAAGCTTGTGGATTTGTCTCAATCATTTAAGAAGTTGTTCTTGCTTTACTAAACTACAGGTAAAGAAGGTTTTTAATCAGTTCAGTTATAGCAATTTCCTTTTTTACTCATTGGCCTTTCTAAATCAGTGGTTTTCTATTCAAGAGCTTTGAAGGAGCTCACTGGACCATTATCATTGGACTGATTGTTCAATGTCTTGGAACATTCCAGAAGATTGGAAAAGTTAATGTTGTGCCAATATTTAAAAAGGGGTAAATGGGATGACCTTGGTAATTATAGGGCTGTGGATCTGACATCAATCCTGGGCAAGATAATAGAGCAGCTGATATAGGACTCAATTCATAAAGAATTAAAGAAGGGTAATAAAATCAATACCAGTCAACATGGGCTTACAGAAAATGAATCTTGCAAACTAACTTGACAGGATTTTTTTTATTTGGTGAGATTACAATTTTTTTTTTGATAAAATAAGTGTTGATATAATATACTTAGAATTCTGTAAAGCGTTTGACTTGGTACCACATGACATTTTAATTAAAAATGTAGAATGATACAAAATATGGATTAAATGGATTAAAAACTGGTTAACTGATAGGTCTCAAAATATAATTGTAAACAGGGAATCGTCACTGAGTGGTTTCTAAATAGAATCTGCAGTATTTAGCATTTTTATCAATGACCTGGAAGAAAACATAAAATTGCCACTGATAAAATTTGCAGATGATACAAAAATTGGGGGAGTGGTAAATAGAGAAGAGGACACAGTGATTGCTTGTAAGTGGGCACAAGCAAAAAAAATGTTTTAATATGGCTAAATGTATACATCTAGGAACAAAGATTATAGGCTACGCTAATACAGTAAGGGACTCTATCCTGGGAAGAAGTGACTGAAAAAGATTTGAGGGTCATGGTGGATAATTGGCTGAACATGAGCTCCTACTGCAATGCTGTGGCCAAAAGGGCTAATGCAATCCTTGGCTACATAAACAGGGGAATCTCAAGTTGTCATGGCTGGGTTGTGGGGAGTCAGACCTCATAGTCAAAGCTAGAGTCCACAGTCACAAGACTGGAGTCAGGTTACTGGGAAGTCAGACGCAGGAGACAAACTGGAGATCAAAATCATGAGCCAGGAGTCACACTGGTTCAGGAAGCATAAAGTCTTGCCCAATTGTTCAGACAACTTCCTGTTCCTGCTACTAGCTTAAGTAGGGCCAGTGGGCCAATCAGATGCTCTGGGACTCCATCAATAGGGTTGCAAGGATGGAGCCTCCAACTGGGTCTGAGCTTCATGGGTCCCAGGTAAGCAAGTGTCAGCAGGCTGCCAGGGACACACTTAGAGCATGGCTACTCCTATAAAGATTGCAGCCACATATTCAAGACCTGTGGGTCATGACACAAGGAGGAATAGAGAAAGTTCTTTGATCACTGTATTTGGCTCTGGTGTGACTGCTGTTGGAATACTGTGTCCAGTTGTGGTGTCCACAATTCAGGAAGGATGTTGATAAATTGGAGAGGGCTCAGGAAAAGCCACAAGAATGATTGAAGGATTAGAAATTGTGCTTTATAGCGACAGACTCAAGGAGCTCAGTCTATTTAGCTTAACAAACAGAAGGTCAAGGGTTGACTTGATTACAGTCTATAAGTGCCTCCACGAGGAATACATTTTTAATAATGGGCTCCTCAATCTAGCAGAGAAAGGAATATTATGATCCAATGGGTGGAATTTGAAGCTATACAAATTCAGACTGGAAATAAGGCATAAATTTTTAACAGTGAAGGTAATTAACCATTGGAACAACATTTTATCACCAGCAATTTTAAAATCAAGACTGGATGTTATTCTAAAAGATCTGCTCTAGGAGTTATTGTGGGGAAGTTTGAGGCCTGTGTTACACAAGATGTCAGACTAGAATGAGCCCAATGGAGCCTTCTGGCCTTGGAATCTATTAATCTTTTATGCTGTTTGTAAAACACCTACTGATCTACGGCTGAGGCTTCTAGGCCCGATCCCAATACACAAATAATTTTCAGTCTCTCATCATCCTCTCTATAGAAAAACTTTCTGTCTTCAACCTTCCTTAGTAGGGTTACTTTCCTAACTCATTTCCAGACCAAAAGGTCAAAACACACCAAGGAAAATTGTCATGTGATATTTTGCATCATAAAATGGCACTGGTGTGATTGTTAAGTGTCATTTTGTGCAGGGAGTTGAGAAAGGAAACTTGTGTGATTGGATGGCTAGAAAGAAAATGACACTAAGGCAGAAGGATTTACCTACTTATGTAATAAATCGAGTGACTCTGGAGTGATAATAAAATCTGAGGCAAAAATAAAATGTAAACCTAACACCAGTCTCCTAATTCTATTCTGGCTCTTATATTGCCTCTTCACTGTAGTATCAGAACACCTTTCAAGAATGCTAACTGCAGCTTCTGGTTAGCTTTGTTGATAGAATGGACCAAATTCCAGCCAGAGACTGCTCACATGCAGGAAAAGCTACAGATCAAAGGGAAATGTGATGGAATTGTTCTGTCCCAATACTGGCTCTCCTTCAGAGAGAGAGAGAGAGAGAGGGGATACTTAGTCAGTCCTCAGTGACCACAGACATTGGGGTGGGGGAGGAAGACATACCACCATAAGTGTAGGGGACGGAGTCAGAGTACATTAGTCTGCATATTCGAATATATGAGTCTTAGCAGCAGGGAATGGCAATTCTGCAAACCTTCTGTCCCAATCCCTGCAGGTAACTCTTTCTCTGAGGAGGATGGTGTCACAGTTACAGGGCAGGCTTTACATCTCACCTCCTCTCTGGTCTGTCTATGTGCTCGATCTCTGGTCTCAAGCCTTGTGCCTTTACCTCTCCTGGGATGGAATCTCGCAATTCTCCCACTCTTAGACTGCAATCAGTCCTGTGTGTCAGTCGTGCTAACCCAGCAGATCCAACTGGGTTTGGTACACACTCTTCCCTTTGGCCAGTGGATTACTCTAAACAGACTAAGCAGCCTTCTTAAAACAAAAATATTGTTTATTTAACCCTAGGAACACTCAGGGCTGGATTTACACCTTGTGCACCCTAGGCACAGCATCTTCAATGCCCCCCTTGCCTACAGCTGACCATGTTTGCCATGTGGAGGAGGGTGACAGGGGGGAGGAGGGCTCCACCTGGGAGGGAAAAGAGGGGCTGGGGTGACCAGCTCGGCCAGCTCTGGGCAGGGGGAATATGTTCACCCCTGGGCTCCAGCTTCCCATCTAGCCAGAGGGTGGAGCCTCAGGGGATGAGGAGAAGCAGGGCAGTGGGGTCCCGGGAAAGAGGAGGAGGAGGAATGGGGGGGTAGGACCAGAGTTCCAGCATTTTTGTGGGGCTCCCAAATTGGCCGGGGCCCCTGGGCACAGGCCCATGCGGTAATCCACCACTGTTTAGGCACCTTTAGGCATGTGCCTACTGTGCCTAATTGGAAATCTGGCCCTGGGAACAATACATAATGTATGCAGAAAAGGATTTTAAAACAAAGAGTCTAGACCCATGTCTGTTTTAACCTAGGGTCTCACCATCCTCCTGATGGGGACCCCAGCAAGCCTATCTTTCCCCAAATCCCCACACTGCAGGATCTGGAGTCTTAGCTCAAAACGCTGTGTTCTCCCTTGATAGAAAAAGTTTGCCTCTTTAAACCCTCCTCAGATTTTTACACCATCCTGAGAGTCACAGGGACTGAGTCATTCCTGGGGAAACCTCTCTGGCAGGCCCAGCAGAGGGCTGGGCCCGGCCTGAAAGTGAATGGTACTTGCATTGTCTATCAAGTGTTTGCTGAGGTGCATATCTCTCATCTTCCCAAGTGCATTTCCTGACCATCCTGCTATTGAATTAACTCAATATATGCATACCGAAAACATCACAATAACCTGGTCAAGACACAATATTCATAAATCACACAGGCAGCTCTAAAGCTCTCACAGGAGGTTATTGCCAACCAGAATCCAGGAGCATGTTAACCTTGATTTTCCAGTGGGAAAAAAATGGTTACTAATCTTTTGTAGCTGCTGTTCTTCAAGATGTCCATTCCACTCTTGGTGTGCATGCCCTGAACATCGTTGTCAAAAATTGTCTTCCCTCAGTGGTAACCATCAGGGTGGATCAAGTGCCCTCTGCTACCACGCACCACTCAGTGCCGATATAAATGGCCCATTTTCTCCCACCTTCATTTCCTTCTTGCTGGATAATTCCAATGTAGAGGGGTAAGAGGATGTGAACATGTTCTTTGAGGTGTATTGCACAAACAGGGTCACAAAAGGTTAAGAACTTTTTATTCTTCTTTGCGTGATTGCACATGTGCATTCCATGCTCGATGACTCTCAAACCATAAAGTAGGAGAAGAGATCAGAGTTCATGTATACGTAGACTGGAGTACAACTCATCCAAATTTAGTATTGTCTCTGGAGTACTGAGTAATAGCATAATGGGATGTGAAGCTGTGAGCTGGACACCGTCTGCTGCTCTACAAATCTTCTAGAGAGGGACTTGCACAAGGAATGTGCTGAGGCAGCCACTTGTGGAATGTGCCCTCACTGCGTGGCAGGGAAATGCCTGCCAGATCAAAACACACCTGAATGCAGGAAGTTACCCAGCACCAAATTCTTCGCAAAGAGATTGGGAGACCCTTCATTCTGTCTGCTATGGCTATGAATAGTTGGGTTGACAAATGAAATTGTTAAACCTGTTTGGTCTATGTATAATGCCGGTGCCCTTCTAACATCTAAGGTGTGCAGCTGTTGCTCCTTTCTATTGGCGTATGGTGCTGGGTAAAAAGTAGTTAAGTAAATTGACTGGTTAATATGAAAATTACATACTGCTTTAGAGAGAAATCTTGGATGAAGGTCAAGTGCACTTTATCTGTAAAAAAAAGATTGTATAAGGCTGTTTGGGTGTCAGAGAGTGCAGCGTGGCCATCCTCCTGGCCAAAGTGATAGCTACCAGGAAAGCCACCTTCAGAGATAGGTGCACCAGGGAGCATGTTGTTAGAGGCTCAAATGGTGGCCCCATGAATTTGACAAACCTAGGTTCAAGCCCCAGGTCTGGATAGGTTCCCTTCTTTGAGTGTACAACCTTTCCATGCCCTTCACAAATCTGATTGTCATATCATTAGAGAATATAGAACCGTTACCCACGTGAGGATGGGAAAGGTGATATTGCTGCCAGGTGGACCTTGACCGAAGAAATTGCTAAACCTTGCTGTTTTAGGTGCATTAGATAGTCCAGGATGGATAAGAGGATTGCATTGGCGAGACCCCAGATTGACAAGATCAAATGGAAAAATGCCTTCATTTTGACATGTATGCAGCTCTGATAGAGGGCTTTCTACTGTCTAACACGACATGGCAGACTTCCTCTGAGCAAGACTCCTCTCCAGGATTTAGCCATGGAACCTCCAGGCCATTAAATGAAAGGCCCACAGGTTTGGGTGGAGCAGTCAGTCAGGATCCTGGGAGATCAAGTCAAGGTGCAATGGGAGTGAAACTGGAGCCTCACTGACAGATCCAGTAGAGTAGAGAACCACTGACGTTGAGGCCACACTGGGGCTATTAATATAACCCAGGCCTGGTCCCGCTTGATCTTTAGCAGCATTCTGTGTAGGAATGGGATTAGGGGGAAATCATAGTAGAGCTTATTTGTCCAGGGGAGCAGGAAAGTTTCTGTGATTGAACTGAGACAGTGGACTTGTAGGGACAAAACTATAGGTATTTCCTGTCTGGCCTTGGTTGCCAAAAGGCCTCTCTGAGTAGTCCCCCACTGCTGGAAAACGCATCTGGCTACGTCTGGGAGGAGAGACCACTTGTATATGATCTGCTTAGGTGGTTCTCCAGCTTATTCTGCGCCTCTGGAAGGTGAGAGGCTTTGAGATCGATTGAATTGACAATGGAAAAATTCCATCAGTGAATTCTTTCCTGATAGAGCTCCTCCTTGCCTGCTGAGATAAAACATCACCACGTTGTCATCTGAGAGAACCAACAGGTTTTTTTCCCTTGACATGAGGCAGGAAGGCCTGGCAAGTGAGGTGGAGAACCTGAGCTCTTGGATGTTGATTTGAAGAGAGAAGATTTGGAGAGAGAAATCCCTTGAAGGGTCCTCCTGGATCACCTCTTGCTGCTCAGTACCTGGTATCGGGCTCAGGAATAAGCAGTTCCTGGTGAGTAGGTGGCTCCATGCCTCTTCAAGAACACAGAACAGCATCATCACATGTATGACCTAGAAATGGAGGGAAAACAGCACTGGTTCCAAAAAAACCACTGTACAGGTAGTGGGCCCCACTGACCCCCTAGTCACCCACCTGCGGGTACTCTTGCTGAAGGTTCCCCAGAAGGGGAGTAGCTGACAAAGGACCAGAGTGCCAGAGACCAGTGCCAAGTTGGAGAAGGACGCAGCACAACCAGCACTGCAGGCTTTCCCTTTGACAGATGTGTAGTTTGAGACAACCGAGTTTGACACAGCACTGCACTGATGCTGCTGTCTGCTGGGACCGAGAGTGCGGTCTTATGGCTTGCTGGAGGTACAAAAAGACTCAGCAGATCTGTCACGGCTGCAAACGCCTCCAATGTGGTTGGTACTGAGATGGTACCCAGGACAGCATGGTGCTCCAGATGTAGAGGATGCTCCCTTGACAGTACCTGCCTCAGTGTCAGAGTCAAAGGTGCTGGCGTCTGTTGTGCCAGAGAAGAGGTGAGCTTATGTTTCAGCTCCACTCTAGTCTTATCCCCATACCTAGAAGACTTCGGTGCTAGTGCCCTTCCTCTCTTGGCAGTCTGCTTAGAGATCTTACGCCTCTTCTTAGGCACTGGGGACAATGAGCAACGTTGGGAATCAAGCAACACAGGAGGCACACTCGTAAGCAATGCTGACAACTGGATTCTGACAGAGGTTTCAGGGCCACCTCCATGAGTAAAAGCTTCAGCCTGGCTTCTCTCTCTTTCCTTGTCCTAGGCGTAAAGTCTTTGCAGATCTGGCAACAATCCCAAACATGAGCTGCCCCTAAACACTTCAAGCAGCTTGAGTGTGGGTCACTCACAGGCATCAGTCTAATACAAGAGGAACAGGCCTTGAAGCCTGGTGACCGAGACACTGCTCAGTACTGAATAACAGAAAACACCCCAAACAGGGGACCAAAAAAGAAAACATAGTTGATAGTGTAAGTACTAACACTATATAGCTAGAAAATGATCTACAATTCATTTACAACAAACACACAGAACGCTTGCAAAGGCAAGCCAAGCAATTGCAATGACCGCCATGGGTGCTAAGAAGGAACTGAGGGGGCTCAGGCCCCTTTATACCAGCCTGCAGGGGTGTGCAGTGTTGCCCGATTTCTGGGTGTTTAGTAATTTGAATGGGGTTAGAGGCTCGCCAGTTGATCTGATCAGAAGATAATGAGGTTCTAGTCCCAGAATCAGGCTCCAGAAGAGTTTTATAGGGACCCCTGGGGTGCACGACAGGAATGCTCACACTGATAACCGAATCTGTATAATTTTATAAGCTTTTATTAAGATAACATAAAATGATAGACAAATGACTGATTAAACAAAAAATGAATAATCAAATAGATAATGAATAGGATTACAGTCTTATTGTAAAGACATGTGATATACACACACACACACACACACACACACACACACACGGTATGCTTTGGATTAATATACTCACACCCTTCCCTGATGACTTGGTTGAGAGAGATGTCCAGTTCCTCAGCTCTTGAGTAGAGGGGTGGAGAACTAGGAAATGCTCGAGAGCTAAGAGCTATAAGGCTAAGACTAACATTACAAATAATACTAAGTATAAACGAAGAACAAAAGCTCTTAACACACTAACTAAAACATTTCAAGAAGAGTAGCTGACTATCGCCCCAAGTAACATGGTTTGCCCCTTCTTATACCCTGAATAATATGGGCCCTCCTTCTAAGTCCAAACTTGGATTCTTCATCCCCAAATTATTAGGGTACACTTATTCTATAGGCTGGCAGGTTCATGCATATTAATGACATATTCATCTCCTTTCCAGATGGTACCAGACGGTTCGCTTATCTCACTTGTTATTTCTGGCCCCTTTGTGGGTTTTGTGGTGTATCTGTTAAGTTTACTCAGGGCATAAACTGAGACAGCCCCCAGCCCCCAGTCTTGATGCCTCCTGACTTATCTAAGATATTTGGTTATAACCTTTACGTCTTATCCTTTAATGCATCATTATTTATCTGGGCCAAAGGTCCCGAACATATGTATACTAACTGCCTTAGCTTTCATACAGAATGTGGCCTGTAAGGTACGTTGCATTACAGCTATAATATTTTAATATGAATCTATGACAATTATAATAAAACAACAATACTTAAATCTGTAAGGAAAGGTATATATATGCAAGTAAGCAGGCTAGTTCTATAGGCTACAGAAGCAGCAGAGGATGCTTGAGCCGCTCTGGTGGGTACCTATGAGAGAAAAATTTCCAACTATTCTGTGCACATACACCAGGAGTGGAATGGCCATGCAGTTACTCGAAGAACAAACTAGCTGTCTAGGATAGAAGGGGCAAAAATACAGAATTTTAGGCTCGTATGTGCATTTGCATATAAATCTGAAAATGAATATCAGCCTTCATGCCTACAGAGCTGCAATGGGATGATCCAGCCAATAAATCAGAAAACTGTGTCATTGTGTGTGTCATGCAAGCCAGTGAAGTAAGTTCAGGCTCGAGAGTATAACGTGTGTTAAAATATGCTTAGTCACTGTAGTGTAACAGAGTGCATGATTTGCTAAATTTTGCCTTCACTAAAGAACCTCATTGGTAATGAGTAAATGTTGCATAAAATCTACTCTCTTCTAATGACTGACATTGCTTTAAATGAACAATTAATAAAAATGAGCTAACTTCAGCACTGATTGGCCATTTTTAACAACTCTATTATTTGCTGAGATGAGATCAGGTTGAATATTCTTTGTGTAGCCCATTTGCATACCGGCACAATTTTGTTGTTGGATTGGTTTTATTTTTTCCCACACACTCCTTCAAAGACATTAAGATTGCATGTGCAATTACACAGATGTCAGCAGTCAGAAAGTGCCAGAAGGCTCAACAACTGTGGCCTGCTCCAATTCACACCATACAGAGCAGACTGTCACACTTTAACTGGGATTGTTTCTGACAGATGTGAAGATGTATTTTAGCACTGAGAGTACTTGAGATCTTCTGCACTCATTTCAGGCTTGGTAAACCACCAAGAAAACCTGCACATTATCTTGTTACATAGCTTCCACCAAAAGCAAATATGACCAGACTTTTCTATCTGAAAACATTTTGAGAAACCTCATTGCTACCTCCTTCAGCTTTCTCATAAGCTAGCTGTAAGCTTGCATTTCAAGTCAATTATAAAAAAATTAATTATATATTTTTTTTATTTTCAGGGTCACCTCTCAGCTATTTAACCAGCCATGATGACGTACCACATGCAAATGTTGTTACATTTGATTATCTCTGAATGAGGACGTTACTCACCTAGTGCAGCAATGATGGTTCTTTGAGATGTCTCCCCCTATGGGTGCTCCACTGTATGTGTGTCTGCCCCTCTGATCTGAAATTTTAGATAGCAATGTTGGTTCAGCCCACACATGTGCTCTCCCTGTCTCATGGCTATCTAGCGCTGTGCGGGCGAACCACCCTCTCAATTTCTTCTCAACTGCTCTTAGCCTGGGACAAAGTGAATAGCAGTCTGGTTTACTTTACCCAAGATTTATAGTAGTTCAAAGTTTGATTTTATTAACCTCTAACAGAGTTTCTGTTTGTTATTCAGAGCCTTTCAGGAATTTCCATTTCAGTCCCCTCCTCCAGCCCCGTTAAAAACCCAAACATTCCCCGTTCTCTTTCCCCCCCGTTTTGGGGATCATCCCAAAAAGGGACGTGCTTGGCTCCCCTGGGTTTAAATGGTGCTTCATGAAGGGAGGCAACACCAATTACCAACAGGTACTCAGATCTGTTGCCTTGGAGAGCACCTTCTGAAAGCCAGATCCCAGAAAAACCACGAGTTGAAGCTGAAGCTCTTCCTCATGGAAAGCTCCCTCAGGCTTCTGACCCTAGTCCTGTCTTCCCCATGCAAGAGAGATCATCCCCAGAGCTGCTTCTCCTAAGGAAGGAGAATCAAGGAGGGAATCTTCTGACTTCCCTCGCAAAGCCTCCAAACTGAACTCTTGACTGGCCAAAGGAGATCTCCGGCAAGTTCTGTTACCACGGTACCCATAAAATGCATGGGTCCTCTGGTACAGGTACAGCCTATAAGCCTAATGTCCTGAAGGGTACAGACTGTGAAGTGGTGGCACTGTCTGCCAGAAACAAGAGTAGAGACAGTACCACCTCTGCGAAATCAATACTGACACAGAAATCCACAGTACTGGCCACCTCCAAGCAGCCCTTATCAGACCATGCATCCCACAGAAGATCTCTGCTGCCTTCCTTGGTATCAACAAGTCAGCACGGACAAACCCTGATGGTACCAATCACCACCATGGAACCGGAGGAGTTTTGCTTTTCTAGAGTCCTCCTGGTGACTGAAACCCCAGAGTCCCCACTGCTCAGCACCAGGGCCCCAGTATTGAGTGCATCTCGATCCTTGGAATCACCATTGGTACCAGGGCATTCGCCTCCAGTCGCCTTATCAGCTCCACCCTTTTCCAGTGAGGATTCAGACAGTGACCAGGATGACCACCTCTCATACCATGACCATCACTACAACAATCAGGGCCTTCCCAACTACACCCACGATCTAAGCTTCAATCCTCTTGGTATGGCTGCCTGTGGGTACCACCCATCCCCTTTCCCTCTCCCCAGAGGCCATACTGGGCAGCCTACAGGCATCATCCTTCTCAGGTCTCTAGTGTCTCCTCCCAAGAATCTATGTGATCTCCATCTTCTGTATCCAGGGCCCCAGAACCTCAAGAGGAAACTTTTGAGGAGCAGGAGACCAGATTAGAAAAGGAAGTTACACCACCAACAAATATCTCCTCCTCCTGCCTGGATGAGGCAGTGATGCCCCCTCCACTATCAATAGTGAATGATTTTTTCAGGATCTCACTAAGGATTGCTGACACACTACAAATTCCCCTCAAAGAGGTGAAAGACACCCACCACAAATTACTGGATACATTGCACGTCATCCTCTTCAAGAACCGCACTTCCAGTCAACGAGTCACTTTTAGATCCTGCCAAGGCCATTTGGCAGACACCAGACTTCATTGTACCAACCTGTAAAAAGGCTGACAAAAATATTACGTGTCCTCCAAGGATGCAGAAATCCTTTTTTCACACCTTCCACCTAACTCCATCGTTGTGAATGCTGTGAATTCACATGAAAGGTGGCATCAAACTAAATCCACCCCTTATGACAGAGACTGGGAAAGACTTGACTTATTTGGTAGGAAGGCATACTCCTCAGCAACTTTGCAATCCAGGATTGTGAACTGCCAAGCCTTAATGGCAAAGTGCGACTACATAAATTATGGTAAACAATGCATTTATTGATCAGTAGCCAGAAGCACAACGGGAACAGTTTCAAGCTATCATACATGAGGGACAATTCGTAGTGAGAACAGCTCTGCAGACCGTACTTGATGCCATAGATATAGTGGCCTATTAAGTATCGATGGTGGCGGTGATAAAATGGTCTTCATGATTGCTGCTCTCAGGGCTGCCAAAGGAAGTATAGACGACAGGAGCGGCGAACAGAGGGGTGGCTAACAGAAGGAGAAGGAGGGAGTTTGCCTTGGAGTTCGCCTGCGGAGAGAGCCCACTGCAGGTTTTTGCCTTACAGACATTGCTGAGCAGGAAATTGAGCATCTGAGGAGGCTCTCAGAGCAGAGATATGGAGATGGAGCGATCCGTTGTTGTCACCTGCACTGGGTGTGCTATGTTTGTCTTCCTCCCACAGGATAGAAATGACTTCATCTGTACCAAGTGCAGGCTGGTTTCCTTATTGGAAGAGAAGGTTAAAGGACTAGAGACCCAAATGTCAACCCTGCGGTGCATTACAGAAAACAATGTCTTTCTCCATCAGGCACAGGCAGAGCGTAAGGAAGATTCAGAGAAGGCCGGGCAGGCGAAAATGAAGAACGGGGAAGACAATTGGCAGCATGTGACCTCCCGAAGAAAGAGAACCCACCATGTGCCCACCATGCGGATAGAAGTAAGGAATCGTTTTCATCCTCTCTGCACAAGTACTACGGCGGAGAATGATTTGGAGGACCCTTCAGAGGGAATGGATCATCAGGAGACCCGTTTGATCAGAAGGCAAGAGATGCATTCTCCTAGGGATGGGGGTTCCACGACCATTCCAAAGAGGAAGAGAAGGGTGATGGTGGTCGGGGACTCCCTCCTAAGGGGGACGGAGTCATCCATCTGCCGTCCGGACCGGGAAACTAGAGAAGTGTGCTGCTTGCCTGGAGCTAGGATTAGGGATGTGACGGAGAGACTGCCAAAACTTATCAAGTCCTCAGACCGCTACCCCTTCCTGCTCCTCCATGTGGGCACCAATGACACTGCCAAGAATGATCTTGAGCAGATCATTGCGGACTATGTGGCTCTGGGAAAAGAGATTAAGGAGTTTGAAGCGCAAGTGGTGTTCTCGTCCATCCTCCCTGATCAGGGAAAAGGCCCAGGTAGGGACAGTCGCATTGGGGAAGTGAATGCGTGGTTACGCAGGTGGTGTCGAAGGGAGGGCTTTGGATTCTTCGATCATGGAATGCTGTTCCAGGAAGGAGGATTACTAGGAAGGGACGAGATTCATCTAACGAAGACAGGGAAGAGTATCTTCGCAGACAGGCTGGCTAACCTAGTGAGGAGGGCTTTAAACTAGTTTCGACGGGGGATGGGGACCTAAGCCCGAAGGTTAGTGTGGAAGAGGGACACTGCAAGTAAGCAGAAGTAGGAGGGTGCAGCAGGGGAGGCCTCCCGATTCATACTGTGAAAGTAGGCCACTCGGCTACTTATCTCAAGTGCCTGTACACAAATGCAAGAAGCCTGGGAAACAAGCAGGAAGAACTGGAAGTCCTGGCACAGTCAAGAAACTACGACATGATTGGAATAACTGAGACTTGGTGGAATAACTCTCATGATTGGAGCGCTGTCATGGATGGGTATAAACTGTTTAGGAAGGACAGGCAGGGGCGAAAGGGGGAGGAGTTGCACTGTATGTAAGAGAGCACTATGACTGCTCTGAGCTCCAGTATGAAACTGGAGATAAGTCAGTTGAGTGTGTCTGGGTTAAGCTTAGAAGCAAGAACAATAAGAGTGATGTCCTGGTGGGTGTCTGTTACAGACCACCAGACCAAGAGGATGAGGTAGATGAGGCTTTCTTTACTCAACTAGGGAAAGTTTCCAGTTCACAGGGCCTGATTCTCATGGGAGACTTCAATCACCCTGACATCTGCTGGAAGAGCAATACAGCAGAGCACAAACAATCCAGGAAGTTTTTGGAGAGTGTTGCAGACAATTTCCTGGTGCAAGTGCTGGAGCAACCAACTAGGGGCCGTGCGCTTTTCTTGACCTGCTGCTCACAAACAGGGAAGATTTGGTAGGGGAAGTACAAGTGGGTGGCAACCTAGGCAGCAGTGACCATGAGATGGTCGAATTCAGGATCCTGACGAAAGGAAGAAAGGAGAGCAGCAGGATACGGACCATGGACTTCAGAAAAGCGGACTTTGACTCCCTCAGGGAACTGATGGGCAGGATTCCCTGGGAGGCTAATATGAGAGGGAAAGGAACCCAAGAGAGCTGGCTGTATTTTAAAGAGACCTTATTGACGGCACAAGAGCAAATCATCCCAATGTGCAGAAAGAATAGCAAATATGGTAGGCGTCCAGCTTGGCTTAACAAAGATGTCCTTGGCGAACTTAAACGCAAAAAAGAAGCTTACAAGAAGTGGAAGCTTGGTCAGATGACTAGGGAGGATTATATAAACACTGCTCGAACGTGCAGGAATGAAATCAGGAAGGCCAAAGCACAATTGGAGTTGCAGCTAGCAAGGGACGTGAAGGGGAACAAGAAGGGTTTCTACAGGCATGTTGCCAACAAGAGGAAGATTAGAGAAAGTGTGGGCCCCTTAGAGAATGAGGGAGGCGACCTAGTGACGGAGGATGTGGAGAAAGCTGAGGTACTCAATGCCTTTTTTGCCTCTGTCTTCACATACAAGATCGGCTCTCAGACTGCTGCACTGGGTGGCACAGAATGGGAAGGAGGCGAACATCCCGCAGTGCTGAAGGAACGGGTCCAAGACTATTTAGAAGGATTGGACATTCACAAGTCCATGGGGCCGGATGCAATGCACCCGAGGGTGCAGAGAGAGTTGGCTGAGGTGATTTCAGAGCCATTGGCTATTATCTTTGAAAGCTCGTGGGAACAGGGGGAGGTCCCTGAGGACTGGAAAAAAGCAAATATAGTTCCCATCTTCAAAAAAGGAGGAAAGAGGATCCAGGGAACTACAGACCGGTCAGCCTCACTTCAATCCCTGGAAAAATCATGGAGCAGGTCCTTAAGGAATCCATTTTAAGGCACTTGGAGGAGAGGAAGGTGATCAGGAACAGTCAACACGGATTCACTAAGGGAAACTCATGCCTGACCAACCTGATTGCTTTCTATGATGAGGTGACTGGCTCTGTGGATGTAGGAAGGCGGTGGATGTGATATACCTTGACTTTAGCAAAGCTTTTGATACCGTCTCACACAGTATTCTTATCAGCAAGTTAAAGAAGTATGGGTTGGATGAATGGACTATAAAATGGATAGAGAACTGGCTAGAGCATAGGGCTCAACGAGTAGTGATCAATGGCTCCATGTCTAGCTGGCAACCGGTCACAAGCGGAGTTCCCCAGGGGTCGGTCCTGGGGCCGGTTTTGTTCAACATCTTTATTAATGATCTGGAGGATGGGGTAGATTGTACCCTCAGCAAGTTTGCGGACGACACTAAGCTGGGGGGAGTGGTAGATTCCCTGGAGGGTAGGGACAGGATACAGAGTGACCTAAACAAACTGGAGGATTGGGCCAAAAGAAACCTAATGAGGTTCAACAAGGACAAGTGCAGAGTCCTCCACTTAGGAAGGAAGAATCCCATGCACAGCTATAGACTGGGGACCGACGAGCTGGGCAGCAGCTCTGCAGAAAAGGACCTGGGGGTAACAGTGGAGAAAAAGCTGGATATGAGTCAGCAGTGTGCCCTGGTTGTCAAGAACGCTAATGGCATATTGGGCTGCATTAGGAGGGGCATTGCCAGCAGGTCACGGGAAGTGATTATTCCCCTCTATTCGGCATTGGTGAGGCCGCATTTAGAATATTGTGTCCAGTTTTGGGCCCCCCACTACAAAAAGGATGTGGACAATTAGAGAGAGTGCAGCGGAGGGCAACCAAAATGATTAGGGGGCTGGAGCACAGGACTTATGAGGAGAGGCTGAGGGAACTGGGCTTGTTTAGTCTGCAAAAGAGAAGAATGAGGGGGGATTTGATAGCGGCCTTTAACTACCTGAAAGGGGTTCCAGGGAGGATGGGGCTAGGCTGTTCTCGGTGGTGGCAGATGACAGAACAAGGAGCAACAGTCTCAAGTTGCAGGGCAGGAGGTCTAGGTTGGACATTAGGAAAAAGTTTTTTACTAGGAGGGTGGTGAAGCACTGGAATGGGTTACCTAGGGAGGTGGTGGAATCTCCATCCTTAGAGGTTTTTAAGCTGAGGCTTGACAAAGCCCTGGTTGGGATGATATAGCTGAGGTTGATCCTGCTTTGAGCAGGGAGTTGGACTAGATGACCTCCTGAGGTCCCTTCCAACTCTAATATTCTATGATTCTATGACAGTTGAGGACCTCCCTTTTGAAGGCTCCAAACTTTTTATGGACAAGACTGACTCATCACTCCATACTTCAAAGGACTCCAGACCCATACTACACTCTCTGGGGTTCTACACAACGGGACAGAAAAGGAAATTCACTCACAGTTCCACAGAAGCCAACCACCCCAGTTCCAACCACCACAATGATACTACAAGCCACAACAGAAGAGGCCTAGGGTGCAAAAGCAAAAAAAGTGACAGCTCCTCAATCTTCAGTATATCAACTCTCGACCTCAAAACACCAATTCTGACACTTTGGTTGAAACTCCAACTGACCACTCCCTACAACAGCTGCAATAGAGAGACCTTCCACATCCCTTTGGATACTGCCTTGCTCTCCTCCTCCAGAACTGGTAAAACATAAAACTTTCAATAAAAGGGTCTTAGAGATCATTTGCAAGGATTACTCTATCCACTTCACCACCCACTATCCCTCTTCAGGGAGCTTTCTTATGAGAGACTGTTAACACAGGAAATGGATCACCTGCTATGCCTTGGGGCCATAGAACCTGTTCCTGTTCACCTCAGAGGCAAGGATTTTTTTTTCCAAAATATTTCCTGATTCCAAGAAAAAAGGTTGGAAACCCATATTAGATCTAAGAGCACTAAACAAATATGTGAAGGCACAAAAATTCAAGATGATTACACTAGCAGTAGTTATTCCATCTCTAGAGCAGGGAGATGGAGTCTCCGCCCTTGATCTGTAGGACGCCTACTTCCACATACCAGGCCAGCCATCCCATAGATTACCCAGATTTACCTTTGGCAGTATAGAGTGCTTCCATTCCATGCTTCTCATCTGCCAGAGTATTCTCCAAGGTCCTAGCTGCGGTAGTGGCCCACTTACATACTTTAGGAATCTTGATTTACCCATATTTGGACGATTGCCTTCTCAAGACACGATCCTTCCACGATGCCTACAGGTCCATAGTTCTTCTGGTGGCCTATTTGCGCAATTGGACTTATAACTCAATACTCACAAGTTGACCTTGACTCCAGTAGTGCTTGGAATTTATAGGGGATCTGGATGCAGTGCAGGCAAGAGCATTCCTCCCGCCACACAGATTCAACGTCCTGACCACTCTAATAGAGAAAGTTCAAGCCAGCCCATAAAGCATCAGCCAGAAATTGCATCCAGCTTCTCCAGCACATGGCAGCATGCACATTTGTGATCTCATGTCATGGGATACAAGCATGGCTTTGATCAGTTTATATCAAATAAGGACAGCTTAAACTAGCCACTCTCGATGCTCTCCATGGTCAAACGCTCCCTAGAATGGTGGAAAAAACAAGAAATGTCTGACAGGGATCTCATTCACGAAACACCCCTCCCCCTCCACATTGATTCTAACAACGGACACATCTCTAATAGGCTGGGGAGCCCAACTAAACAACCACAAGGTTCAGGGCAAATGGTTTCCCATGGAATCTACACTCCATATCAACTTTTTTGGAACTCAAGAGCGGTCAGAAATGCTTGTGCACACTTTCTTCCACTAATCAAGGAGACACACACAAAAATCATGACAACATAGAGTGTATGTTTTATATAAATCGCCAGAAGGGTTTTCAGATCCTCCTCCCTTTGCATAAAAGCACTAAAACTATGGAATTGACACATTTGCCACAATATGCTCATGTCAGCTGCTTACCTGCCAGGAGAACAGAATATAACAGCAGACAGGCTCAGCCAAAAGTTCCCACACTACCAAGATTGAACCTGGAGACCTGTGGGTGAAGGGACCACTCATGGTGAGAGAAGGATCTGCTGAGGTGATCTGCCAGGGCATTCGAGGCTCCCAGAAGATTGAATGCTTCACATAGAAATCCCATAGATGGACAGCCTCCTGACAGGGTAGATGAGGCTCTTCCCTACTTGTTGATATAGACCATCGCCATGGTGTTGTCCATCAGTATCTCCACTACCTTGCCTACAATCTGAGGAATACTTGGAAAGCTAAGCTGACTGCCCTGAGCTCGCTGATGTTTTTTGTGCAGGGATAGCTCTTCCTGGGACCACAGTCCCTGAGTCCTGAGGGAACCGAGGTGGGGCTCCCTAACCTAGGTCTGAAGCATCTGAGACTAGGCACACCGATGGCTAGGAGGCTACAAAGGGGACACCCACCTATATTCATCGGGGCTGCTTCCAATAGACAAGGGAAGCAAGGACTGGGGCTGGAACAGTAAGCACAGATAAGAGGCCATTGTTTTGGCTGCTGCATCCAGTGCCACTCAGAGCAGAAGCCCTGGCAATACGCCTATCTGGCCCTCTCTTTGACTGCCCATATGAGGAAACTGGGGGGGGAGGTGGGAGTGTAAGTATAGACACTCGTGATCTTCTGTGTGCTGCTCGCACACTTTTCTTCTCAGCCCTCTTTGAGGTGAGGGGCAGAGAAGGGGTTTACCATAGGGCCTTGACTGGATCCCTTACTGCCTCATTATTGGGTAGGGCCAGCTTAAAAGGAGCTGCTGCAGCCAGAGTGTCAATAAAGCCACGGGATAATTCCTTGAGCTCCTCAATCTCTAGCCCCAGATTAGCTGCTATCCACATTAGAAGCTCCTGATGGGCCCTGAAATCATCCTTTGGAAGCGAGCTACTTGGCCATGTAGTTGGCAAAGTAAGTTGTAGTGTTAAATATATGAATATGAATTTGTTTTTGGGTTAGGAAGGAATGGGGAATGGAGACAAAATGCATTTTATAGACTGCTTCCTTATTCAATTTCCTAATTCTGGAATATACACAGCCAGCCATTCTTAGCATAAGCACTTGAATGCAAGAAATACAGCATAGCTAACATGATTAAAGTCTTCATTCCAAATGGCAAAAAGTCTCTACTTACATATCTGAGAGTAAAAAGATATTTTTAAAAAGGGATTAACTTTTTCTCCTCATACCAAAGTAAGCAACATGTAAATACTAATGCCTTAATATATCACTGAAAGACATTTAAACAAGATATAGCACTGGTACATAACAGCTTATAACAATTTTTATTAGAAAAGTTATACATACAGCAACTATTTTCAAGAATATCAACCTTGAAAAGCAACAAAAACCAGACTAAAAATGTGTAACAAGAAACTAATGACCTTTCTATAATTAAACATTCAAGTTATCTACAATGTCTCTTTTTACAAAGGGGAAAATCATGGTTTTACAGGCACATTATGTTGAAAATAAAGCTGCAGTAACTATTTTATACAATTAACTTTTTCAACGATTATTAAAACACGGTCATTATGTAGTCTCAAATTTTTAAAACATTCACATAATTTTACACTTTAGTATACACTGAAATTTCAGAGTCCCAAGAGAATCATTTCACAAAAGTGCCAACATTAAAACCAGAACTTTCAGTGTGAATAATTTTGCCCTAAAAAAGTTAAGACATGTTTCCATAATCAACATATTCACATAATTTCTGACTCTACCTGGTCCTAAAAGTAAAGCTTTTATTCTTCATAGTAAAACCGAATAGGACTTCTTTTGCAAAGCTGTTAAAATGTTCTGAACAGAGGAGTGTGCATTATTGGAAAATTGATACTAAAACTATAAATATATCTGAAGAGCCATTAATACACTTTACACAGCAACATTTGCTTTAAGTGTAACTGTCTGCTTGTACTGTATATTTAGTTTGCTGTCCCTTCAGCACAGGTTGTGTCTTGATTTAATTCAGTATTTTACAAACGCAATCTGTTTAACTTCTCTTATGCTCATCTTCACTAGCCTGCTTAATGTCAGAAAATATACAATCCAGAAGTCTGTTTTTTTTTAAAAGTTTGGGATTTATATACAGCTCTATCAAACCTAAAGCATATTGATATTTTCACTTTGAAACGATATTACTAGAATTTTTATTTGCTGCCTATTAACAGTAGCTAGCCATTATCAGTAGTGGACCGCAATGAGGTGATAAAATGAAAAGGAATGTTCTATCTAAGATGCTTAACACATGCTCTGTCCTTCTGCATTAGTAGGATCAGTTATAGGAAGTGCTTTCCATAGACATCTGCTTTTCTTTAGCATCAACAGCTACAAAATCCTACTGCAAAAATGCAGTGACAAAGCAAGTTTACTTGCCAGGCACTACCATTCACATTGGCAGCTGCAAGAGACCCATGGTACCCAAGATGAAAACAGACACACAGAAATCTAGGGAAGGAAAAATTCACGACTATGAGAAGCAGTCAGAACATATTAGACAAGTTTGGCAAAGCTTTTAATCAGACAAATAGGTTGGCCTTTCAGGTTTACTTGCACAGGTTAAAAATATTTCTGAATCAAGCTAGTCAAATGATAGTAAGACATTTTCATTGTCACTCAACATTACATGCACCAATATTGCACACAGCTGCTCTGAATAAAACAATCTTTATCTGGGTCCTTGAGTTGCTTGTCTTTTTGTAATTGGAACTCAAGCCATCCAGCAGTGTCACTAAAAATGAGAGTGGTAAATTTAAAATACAAGAACCAAAACCAAAGAAAACCAAAGACTTTGTACAGACAATAAAATCTAAATTTTCTGCAATGGTCTTGTGGGCCCTACACATGGGGCAATACATATGCACTAGTGAAATTAACACTAGCTATGATGCATCTAACCATTCAAATAATATGGAATCTGGGACCAGGTGTTGCAATGATGTCACTGTATGGCTCTTCTTGTGTCAGCTCTATAGCTTGCTGCTTTTTGAGTACCAAGAAACTGTAGAATTTTGCTGCCGCTTGTTTTCTGTTTGTATTTCTGCACAGCTCAAGCAAACTGATAGATTCTGCTCCAGTCTTAGCAAGAGCTCTCTGGAAAAAAAAAAAGCACATATAAAAGTTGGTTGATACCATAAACAAGCCCAAAAAGAGTCTCAGACCTCACTTATGATCAACATTGGTTAGTACAGAAGTCAAATACTGCAAAGACCAAAAGCGTTTTGGCAGTTGTGGATTTGGTGTCAAGGCACTCATCACTAGGGAGTGAAGGATGTTTTAATCAGTGGGGAGGAGCAGCTATATTCAGGATTGGAGGTTCCATTTAATGTCATCCACAGCTGCTGGGCAGGAGGAGTATTTCTTCCTCCAACTCAGGATCCACTGGATCTCAAAGTAATCCCCATGTGAGCAGGGAGCACTCCTGTGATAGATGCACCACTAGTTCTGCCAAAAAGAACTAGAAACTCAGATGTGAGCAGTACATGTGAGATCAAGCTGATTCGATCCCTTGGTAGAATCCCAAGCCACCAAAGAGCCACATGCTTGCCTGTGATTTAGTCAGTACTCTGGAGAAAAGGCACGTTACAATAATCAATTAAAGGCCAAGATTTTCAGAACTGACTAGAGATTTTGGGTGCCTGTATTTTGGGATGATCAATTTGAAATTTTTTTTCAAGGGGGCTTGATTTTCCAAGAGTGGGTACTTTTGAAAAATCAGACACCTTTTAGGTGACAGCATCCATATCACTACTTTTTTCAAAATGACTAGGGTTCAGGAGAATTGAGATTCTCCTAGCCAATGTTTTTATAATGACAGACCAAACTGACAGCTTTTAGCTGAACATAAATTACACTCAGTAAATGTATGTGTGAGTACTGTCTGCTTTGCAAAGTCTACTAGATGGATAAAGATCCAAGGATAGTCAAACCAAACAGACTGACTTCTCTTGTACCAAATGGATCTTAACATGGCCTTTGAGCTGCAGGCTTTCAAATGGCTGATAGATTCAGCCAGCCAATTGAACATGGTGCTCCTACACACACACAAAACTAAAGATGTATCAAGCACAAAGCTGGTGATTTGCTTAAGCGTTCAGTCCCCTCCAGATAGAGTTCGAGTTTTTTTGACATGGTGTTACTGGAGAAGTGCCTGGGACAAATGTCAAAACAGGGTTACTGATATAGTCAAGTCCTTAGTTATGGGTTGCATCCGTTTAACTAAAGGTTTCCTTTTAAAATAGTTTTACTTAAACTGGTACAAACCCCTGTGCGGCACTCAAATCAATTTAAATCTACCTTGTTTCAATTTAGCTTAGAGTACAATACAAGCCAGTTTTAAATCTATTTAAGTATACAGAAAGGGAGTTGCATGAGTTTAAACTAAGTTAATGTTAAAATATACCTTTAGTTAAATGGATGCAACTTGTAACAAACAAGGCCCAAGGTGGAACTCTGGCATTGTATTCCAAAAGAATTTAGGATGCTTTGGAGCACCAGCTTCATCTGTGAAGAATTTAGTCAGGGCAGATCACTGAAGTTTAATTTACAGAATGCGAAATCAACTAAAATGTCCATGTATGAAGTGAGCTCATAGGTACAATGGGACACAATAAAGAGCTTTCCTCAGCAGATAAGGCCATATTAATATTGCACAGGACAGGCAGGCTTTTAAATGGGGTATTATAAATGCTCCAATCTCCTCTCCCTGAACCAGATATTGAGAAAGTGGGTTAACTTCAGTGTCTGTAGAAATTAAAGAGCTGTCAAATAAAATGAGGGGAAAAAGGAACCCAGATTGACAGATCAAGGAGATCAAACAATTTGTGTAGGGGCCTTTTTGCATCAGATTACAGCAATTTTCTGCTCAAATTTGTGCACTCTTATGCCCAAACGCAAACTAGTGCTCATTCCTGGGAGCTAGGGTTCAAGACACGTGATCATAAAAATGTTCTTCTTCAAGAACCATGCCTACAAGGAGATGAATTCTGAATTGACATGTAGCAAGGTGATGTGATTCTGGGAGTTCAGATGTGGTCAAACTAATATACTACCCTCCCCATCAAAATTGAGAGTCATATTTATCTCAACCAGGAGGACTGAGAATCTGTGCTTCTCATGAATTTTCTCATAGCAAAATTTCTCTGAGCAAGTAGTAAAGTCATACAGGAACTTCTTCCATAGCTTATAAGAGACTCACCAGTGCAGCCTTTTCCTGGTGCCTTGTGTGGAACTAGTATTTTGTTGTTTAGAGGCAGGAACACAACTCTGTTGTATCTTACTCAAGATCAATCTAATACATTTGCTCCAAATTCAGGTATTCATGCAAATCCACTATCAGCTATTAGCTAAGTGTAAAAAACATCTTGAGACATTGCTTTATCCCACATTTGTAGGTTTCCTGGGACAGCAGGAATGATTTTGTTTTTCTCCAAACTGATATAGAATATAATGACTTAACTGTCTCCGAATTAAGACCAACTTCAGTGATACAAGTTCTTCGAGCATTTAGGATGGCTTCTAGCTCAACCTCTCTTTAAAGAGGTTCCCTCAGACAGTTGCTCAAGCTTCTGCTCAACAGCATCTGTATGAAGGTCAGGATCTCAGCCTTGTGTGTGTCTGAAGCATGTGATAATAGCAGCACATACAGCTGTTTCTAGCATATGATTGGATGTGAGTGGTCCTTCCAATGCTGAGCTGTGTTCATACGCTTGTTGGCCAACTTGACTAGTGTGTGGTGCCCAGCTTTTATTGAAGGAGCCGGTGTTACTCAGAACACACTTAGGAATCTGAGTTTTTGGAGTTCCTGCCTTTGCTGCAAGCCAAAGAATAGACCCAAAAGCAGGATGTGTTGTCATTAATATTCTACAAGTATCTGGCTCAACTATTCCTCTATTGCACAATGTACGAAATACACACGTTTACTTTTGGAGAATGCTTTCAATGATTTACCTAATTACAATCTACACTTTTTCCATGCTCATTTCAAAATCAAATTTTAAAAGTATCAATCAGGTATGTGGTGTCCACTGTCAGCCTAGCTTTTATTTGACCTCTTCCATTGGTCAAAACCTGCTAAAGTGGTTCAAGAAGTACATTACTTATGTACCTGAAGACCATGAAGCATCTGCTGAGTTCTCTTATTCCATCTTCTTTCTTCTTGATCCTGATCACCCCCTGTACCATCTTCTTCCTGCAACCAATAAAAAATCCATACCTTAAAAACACCTGTAGGCTTAGGTTAATATTCACCCCCTTGAAAGGCTAAGATGGCTTGACTTACAGGGGATGAAGAAGAATGAGAAAACATACAAGGAAACTGGATATCCTGGTGGGACTAAAAATAACTGACAAGAGGCTACTTGCCTGTGCTTATGATTGTACATTAAAGGAATGTCTACACAGCAATTAAACACCTGTGGCTGGCCCACATCCAGTGACTCAGGCACGCAGAGCTTGGGCTATAGAACTGTGGTATAGACATTCAGGCTCGGGCTGGAGCCCAGGCTCTGGGCATCCCATGAAACAGGCATAGAAAAGTGATTTGCTCAAAGCTGTTGAGAAAGTCTGTGGCACAAATGAGACTGGAACTTCTCTCTCTCATACCCATTCCTGCACGTCATATACAAGTGCATCCTACCTCTCCTTACGGAGGGTTAACACAGTCTTCAAAGGAAGAGCTCTCCATTCCAAAAAGAAACACTTTCAGAAACACTAAACATGCTATATAAGATTGCAAGCCAAATTGCATCTGCTTTAGTAATCTTTAAATATTTAATTTCTTCTGCTTCAATTAATACCTGATTTCTAGACCTCTGATATGACAGCTGTAGGTTTTCAAAACTATTTTTGTGTCTGTCTGCTTTGATTTGTACTGTACTAAATTACATGTACATTATTCCTCAGTGCATGCACCTAGCTTTTTATATGATTCTAGTGCTATATATACACACAACACTGTAAACTTAAAATCTACAATGCAAAGAAAAGTATCTTCACTTAGGCCATTCATGCCTGCTTAATTTGTACATTCGCACTTGAGACCACATCAAGATCAGGGCTCCTTTTCAAACACATAGGAAGTTACAATCTTTGCTACAAAGAATTTACAGTCAAATAGTGAGTGTGTCATTTATGCTCTGTTTACTTTTAAATTTCTTACAGCTAGTGCAATGGAAATCATTTAAGTCAGTTTCATGACCATCTTTCTATAATGTTTCTGTTTTAAACTCCACAAAAGAACATTTAAAATTCTAGAGAATAATTGATTTTTGATTTGTGGAAATATTTCATTTGGTCAAACTTCTCTCATAAAACCTGTTTTTACAAAAATTAGTATCAAATTTTAAATATTGAAGATGTCCCTTGAAGTTCAAAAGGTAACGCATATAGTTGCTACTATAAATTAAAATATAGCCAATACCTCTCTAATCAGTTGAACAGCTCAAGTCGAACATGAAATCAGAAGTGTTTTCCAACTCTCAAAGTAGAAAGAAGTATTCTTATATATGTAACTATTTGCTCAGACAGCGCTAGTGAAGATTAGAAATCTTCAAGCTAGAAAGTATTTCAGGTTCTACCCTTTATCTGCCTCACTCCACAAGTAAGCAGAAAATGCTTCATTAGTTGAAACACTTAGTTTAGGGGATCTCAAAAGTAAAGAGATGGCAGTAAAAATATCTTCAGGAACACCCCCTGCCAAGTCCTTCCTGTGTCAAAAATCTATGGACTGGTCCTTAAAGAGCTCACGCCTACCTCCTCCTCTTCTTCCTCTTCTTTCTCTTTTTCTTTCTCCTTCTCTTTTTCTGGCAAAAGTTCCAGGTCTGGTATTAGTTGGCAGATGTTTTGAGGCTCTTCTGGAGGCATTTCTACTTGTGGCATTTCCAGCTGTTGTAATGGCTGAGGCTTTAAGAACACAAGACATTCAAGTTAAATGGGAGTTAACATGAAGATTTCAGCAACTGGAAGTTTTAGAATGGAAAATCTTAAATATATAATTTGGCATCTTTATAATCCCATAAAATTAAACTTAATCCAAGTTCCTAATTTTCAGACACTTGCTACAATAATCCCAGTGTTCTTTTCAAAGAGATACAACACCATTATTTTCCTCTGCAACCCACAAGTACCTCTTCAGTTTTAGATTCCATTAAACATAGAAATTGTAATAAAATATTAGTAACACAAATCTTTTTCCCAAGGAGTTGGGACCAGGGAACTGATTTTAGAACAGAGTAAGATGGTGTACTTTGGGTGAGATACAGCTTTAAGACCCCCAGGTAGCCAGATGCATTGCTGTATAAGCACCACTGCCAACTGATTGGGTAAATGCCTCTTTAGTGTATTAAAAAGCAGCGTAGCATCCTCTGTGGTCTACTGAAGGCATTCTTCCCCACAGATAGTGGAGAACTGGCAACAAACTACTCACTAAACAACGAAGCAGAGGTATGCAAGCTGCCAACTGTTCTCCCTTCTTATAAATGAAGAGTAAAGTCCGACACCTGAGGTTTTTCTTGCCAAGAGACTGCTAACAAGCAATTATTTACACCAAGCTAAACAGGAGTACAAGCAATACTATAATTGTATGTTGCATTGAATTACATTTTAGTGAAACCTGTGTTAAATTATAGAAGCACCTCTCATTATAAGAGGTATTCCAAACAGTTAAATGCATTGGACACTTTCTTTCCTTTAAACATAAGGGCTTGTTTGTTTAGCAGAGCACCAGGTTTCCCCTATAGACCTTTATATCATGACCCTTACTGTTTTGGGTTTGATTTGATTTTTACTCAAATTCTTAGAACACTGTCCCAGAATCACCTTGATAGTTTCTGCTACAAACCCTGTAAGTAATTTTTTTCCCCCTCCAGTGCAGAAACATACTACCACTGCCTTCCCACCAGAGAATGCAATCTGTTTCTAGACAAGGAGAGGAGACACGTGAGATGCTATATGTTCTCTTTGCAGAGCATATACTACCAATCCTTTGTAACTCACATCCTTCACTATAATCTTACTCACAGGTAATACAGGCTCTGGTTCCACTTGCTGAGCCTTGCGCTTTACACCTGTCTGAGGTGGTGGGGGTGGCATGACAGATTCATCCAAGTTGGTTCTGCTGCCTTCCATCATTGATTCCTGTAGGCGGCTTGGTTCTTCCAAGATGGGCTCATCTATATTTTGTGATATTTAATGTGTTTTATAAATAAGCATTTTGATCTCACTGTATATAGTTTAAAAATAATCATGTCACTTTTTAAATTCACATCAATTTGTGAGTTCAGCACCTCCGGAGCGTACAACAGTTTGGTCCACATTTTCCACATATGCACAGCATTTGCACTGATTTGATTAAATTGATGCAAAAGTCAATTTAATTAAAATCAGTGCAAAAGTGTGTGCAGACCAGCCCTTGGTGCCCATTTAATCCACTGGATACAGCTGTCTCATGTAAGTCTTCTATATTTAGAAGAGAGCTACCAACAAAGGAGTTACTGACTGTAACAAGCTATATAAGTAATTACAAAAGCCCTGTGCTTTATAACCTCGGTAAATGTTTTCCCTTTGGTTATTTAATATAAAGTACAAATCCAAGTGAAAATTAAGCTTTGAAAAGAAGTAGAGCATGTTATTTAATGAGTTACAAACCAATAATATCTCGCTGTTGCTGCTGCTGTGGTTGTTCCTCTCTAGGCACCTCTGGGTTTTCAAAGTCTTTAAGGAATTCATCCAGGTTATCAGCTTCTCCACCTTTCCTCCTCTTTCTAAGGTCTTCTGGTACAAGAGGTGTAAGACAGCGAGTAAAAAGCTATAAGAAAAAACAAGTTAGATTAATCACTCCTGTACACTAGCAGTTCTCTGATCTGCAGTTACCATACTTTTTCATATCATATTTGTTTTGGAGATGGAGCTCTCATTACATGCCCTTGTTTTAAAAAAGCTTCTTTTCCTGAATATTTAAGAATTGTAACATATCAGTAGGCTTGGCAGAATTTGATTTTTTTTTTAAGTAGTTTTGACAAACAGCAATATTTATTTTTAAGCATTTTACATTTTTTTATCAATTTAAATTTTTCATACTTGTGCAAAATTATGGGGGGGGGCCAGACAATAACTAATCATAGTAGATGTTGAGAACTAAAAAGAAATGGTTACTCACCTGGTGCAGTATCTGATGTTCTTTGAGATGCGGGTCCCTGTGGCTGCTCCACTTTAGATGTCATCGCATCCCATGTCCTTGATCGGAGATCTTTTAGCAATGCTCGTCTGGGTCCCGCATGCGCAGCTCCCATCTTGCGGTGCCATTGGTGTGTCTTTTGGCGCATGCGCACGATCCAAACCCCCAGTTCCTTCTCTACCGTAGAGTCCCATGTTAGAACTCCAAAGTAGAGGGGTAGTGGGAGCACCCACAGGGGGACACATCTCAAAGAACATCAGTTACTGCACCAAGTGAGTAACCATTTCTTCTTCGAGTAATGTCCCTGTGGCTGCTCCACTTTAGGTGACTATGTAGCAGTGTCCATATCCGGTGGAGAGACTTCAGTATTACTTATTCTGCTCAGATGACCTACTGCACCATCTCTAGCGGATGCCTGATCAGTTGCATAATGTTTGGTGAGCATATGGGCTGAAGCCCATGTCACTGCCTTATGTATGTCCATGATAGGGACATTATTCAGGAACGCTGTGGAAGTGGATATCGCTCTCGTTGAGTGAACTCTGGTTCCTGAAGGAGCCTGTAATTCTGTTTTTAGTATGTCTGGATACATCGTTATCCATTTAGATAGCCTTTAGCTAGATATGGCTTTGCCTTTTGTGCGTTCAGCCACTGAAATGGGTCAGTTAATGTGGAAGTCAGACAATTTTTGGTAAAAATTTTGGGTGAGGTCTAAGAGTGATCTTATCTTTGTGCAATATCGTGTACGGAGGGTGGGCCATGAATGTGCTAATCTCCCCTATGTGCCTGGCTGATGTGATGGCAACTAAAAATGACACTTTCATAGACATGTGTAGCAGAGAACATGTTGCTAATGGTTCAAATGGTGCTCTAGTTATGGCCCTTAGTACTAGTGTTAGGTCCCATGGTGTTATTGGGGCATGTATGACAGAAAACATTCTATATCCCCGCTAAAAAGCGTTTTACCATCAGGTGAATGAATACCGTATCTTGATTGATCTTGTCATGGAAGATGGTAATTGCTGCTAGATTACCCTTTAGATAACTAAGTGATAAACCCGATTTTTTACGTTCTAGAATATATTCTAGGATAACAAGTATGGATGAGGATGTCACCATGATTTGTCTTTCTCTGCTCCAAGAACCAAATCTGTGCCATTTTTGAAGGTAAGTCTCTTTTTAGTTGTTGGTTTCCTACTATTTAACTTGTTCCGAACATTCTAACTCATCCGGGTGGAACCAGTTAGGAACCATGCCGTTAGATGTAGTTTGTGTATCTTGGGGTGATAAAACTGGCCATCATCCTGTGAGAGAACATCAGTCTTGGGGGAAACGTGATTGGCCTGTGTGTTGACAGACTAAGTCCAAGAAGCACATCTGCCTGCGCCATGCTGGTGTTATTATGACCATCGCTTTGTCGATCTTGATTTTGTGGATGGTTTTAGGTATCATTGGAATGGGCGGGAAGGCATACAGTAGCTCTTGCTCCAGTTGAGCAAAAATGCACCACCCATCGAACCGGCTCTCAGTCCCACTCTCCAGCAGCATAGGTGACACTTGCTATTTTGTTTAGGGGCAACTAGGTCGATCATTGGACGACCCCACTGGCGAAAGATATCGTTCGGGACTTCGTTATTCATCTCCCACTCATGAGTCCGTGCAAAGTGCCTGCTGAGGCTGTCTGCGGTAGTGTTCTGTCTCCCAATTAGGTATGCTGCTGATATATGGATGTTGTGCTGTATTCACCTGTTCCATAGTCTTATTGATTCGCTGCATAGTGAGCAGGATCTAGCTCCTCCTTGCACACCATGTTGTCTGTCATTTTTATTGATTTATTTCTTATGAACAGTAGAAAATGCCAGCATGCTTGCGGACTGCCCTGAGTTCTAACATGTTTATGTGAAGGCTGGTTTCGGGTTTTGATCACCTGTCTTCTATTGTGTGGCCGTGGAATGCACTCCCCAACCTAGAAGAGATGCATCTGTTGTAATCATAATTGATGGTTGAGGTTGTGAAAACTGGATTCCGGACATCACGTTGTTTTACTGGGTCCACCACAATAAGGAATCTTTGACCTTGTTCAGCACTGTCAGCACTTTGTTCAGACTGTGCCTGTTTTGCCTGTAGACTGAGGCGAGCCATTCCTGGAGAGCTCGCATACGTAACCTGGCATATGTAATCTCGCATATGTAACGTTGGACCACAAATATAATGGCTTCCAGGCCCGCCATATGTCCCAGAAATTGTAAGGCAACTCGTACTGTTAGTGTGGGGCTGATCCTTGCTAGTAATATTAGGTCTGTGATAGTCTTGAATCTGGGTCTTGGTAATGATGCCCGGGCTGTTATTGCGTTCAGATCTGCTCCTGTGGACTCCAGTTGCTGTGCTGAGTTCAAAGTGGACTTTTCGGTGTTTATCTTGAGTCCTAGTTGTTGGAATAGCGTTATAGTTTGGTCCATGGCTTGTCTTGCCAAGGTTTTGCTGATTGCCTTTATTAGACAGTCATCTAGATATGGGAAAATTGTAATTCCCTGTCTCCTTAGACGTGCCACAACTACTGCAAGCACTTTGGAGAAAACCCTCGGTGCTGTAGAGAGGCCAAATGTCAGTATCTTGTATTGACAGTGGTTACTGGACACAGTAAATCTTAGGACGCGTCTGGGTGCAAGGTGTATTGTAATATGAAAATAAGCATTTTGGAGGTAGAGGGCTGAGAACCAGTCTCCTTGTTGCAGTGCCGGTAGTATGGTGGATAGTGTGACCATCTTGAATTTTTGTCGTCTCACGAATTTGTTCAGGTCTAGAATGGATCTCCATCCTCCGTTCTTTTTTTGTACTACGAAGTAATGGGAATAAAACCCTTTCCATCTGTGTTGTGGAGATACATGTTCTATTGTCCCTATTTGTCTGAGATGATTTATTTCTTGGTGCAGTAATTGCACACGAGTGGGGTCCTTAAGAGGGACAGGGAAGGGTTGTGGGTGAGAGGATAGATATAAATAGGATAGTGTATCCTGAATTAATTATTTCTATTACCCATTTGTCTGATGTAATAATTGACCAGTTGAGATGGAATTGTCAAAGGCGAAATTCAAAGTTTGTCGTGGATGACAGTGGCACTGTTTGTTGAGTGGGGTTTCTCAGACACTCGACCAAACTCTCAAAACTACTGTTTGGATGACGCAGATTGAGACCCCAAAGGTGTTTGTTGAGGTTGTCTGGGTCTCTGTGTTCTCTGCTTTCCTCTTTGTGACTTGTATTGCCTGTACTGTTGATGCGGTGGGTATCTGCGGGTATATGGTTCGAATCTATATTGCTTCCTCTTTGTTTCAGGTGGATAACGGTCAAGGGTTCATAATGTAGCCCTGGAATCTTTCATCAAATGTAGTACTTTGTCTTTTCTGAAAAAAGTTGAGCCTTGTCAAATGGGAGGTCTTCTGTTTTTGTTTATAGCTCTGGGAAGACCTGCCGCATGAAGCTAAGAGGCTCTGCACGTTGCTATGACTGTGGCTGTAATTCTGGCCACCGTATCAGCTACGTCCAGGGAGGCCTGTAATGAAGTTCTCGCTACAAGTTTCCCTTCAGTAAGTAATGATTTAAATTGCTTTCCTTTGTTCTCGGGTAATTTGTTTGTAAATTGAGATAGTTTTTCATAAATGCTGTAGTCATAATTGGAAAGTAGGGCTGAGTAAGTTGATACTCTCTTCAGTAGAATGGAAGATGCGTAGACTTTTCTTCCTAACAGATCAAGCCTCTTACCTTGTGGTTTTGACTTATAGTTTGTTTGCTTTCCCGTTTGGTTCACCACATCTGTGACTAGTGAGTTTGGAGGTGAATGAGTGAATAGGAACTCCATCCCCTTGGCCGGGATATAATATTTTCCATCGTTCCTTTTTTTAGTAGGGGGAATGGTGGCTGGCATATGCCATATAGTGTTAGCTGATTCCATCAATGCCTCATCCATGGGGAGTGCAATTTTTGATGAAGCTGTTATGTGCAGAATTCTTAGCAAATTATGGTGAGATTCTGTGACCTCTTCCAGGGGAATTTCAAGCTCTTGTGCGACCCTCTTGAGTAGGTCATTAAATTGTTTAGGGTCGTCTACTGGTGTGGATGTGGATGGAATTATAGCTTCATCTGGTGAGGAAGATGAGTCGTGTGGGAATGTTTCCTCTTCCGCACTTGTTTCCACTACTTGTGGATTTTCCTCTACCTTAGTTGATGTAGTTGGGGGTGATTGTCTGGATGACTTCACTCTACTCATATGAGTCGATCTGGTCGATCTGTTGTACGTCTTGGAGTAGGCAGACCAGGCATCCCAATCATGCCATCGCATGTGGTATAGCATATGAAGTCCGAACCACGGGGGACCATACCATGGATATGTCCTGATTCCCCTTTGAGACATATACCCAGGTCCCTCTAACGATGGTCTGATGTGGGAGGAATATTCCAATGAAAAGTGAGCTTCCTCTAGCTCACTGTCATCTGTGCTGATGGAATGCACTGGGAAAAAGGTTTTATCCTGGGCAAAAATGTATCATTGATTGCCCTACAGGTGACTGTGGAAACTATGTTATTGTTTGGTGGTGGTGGTTTGTGCTTTTTCTTCAATGACCATGGTGTTGTCAGTGCTGGGCTTCTCATCAGCTTGGTGGTGATGGTTGATGCTGACATTGGCATCTCGGCAGTTGCTGGTGCTATTATCGATTCTGGTGCCGACGTCGGTGCTGTGGTCTGTCTCGGCATCATATCTCTTCTTGATGCAGCAGGCTCTGACAGAGCTGTAGTCAGTACCATTGACCGTTGGTCCAATGGTTTCTGCACCATATCTTTTTTCAGTGCTGTGTCGGAAGAGGGCTCTTTTTGTTTACTCTTCGACTCCTCACCCGGACGTTTCAAGTCCTTGGGTGGCACGGAGCGAGTTGTACCTGAGGGACCTGTTGCCTCTTTGGTACTTTGTGCAGGAGACAGCCTCTTGGATGAATGTCTTTTCTTTGAAGCTGTGGTATCTGGAGGTGATGAGGCTCTCTTCCTTGGAGTGTGCTCAGTGCTCTCTGTGGGAGGCTTGTCCGGTCCCAGGTCAGAGGAGGGTCGGAGTGATTTTTTCATAAGAATAAGCTTTAGCCTCAGATCTGTTTCTCTTCGCTCTGGCTTTCAAATTCATTCAGTGAGTGCACTATTGTAGCACATGGGTTTCCCCTAGACAGCATATACATTGTGACTGACCGTCTGAGAGTGGTATGGCATCTCTACACGAGGTGCATCTTTTGAAGCCTGGGGAACCCGGCATGTCTAATGTTCTAATCTTATTTTATTAAAAGAAAAAAAAAAAAAGAAAGGCTAAAACTGGAACTGTCAATGTGGACTTTTTTGTTTTAAGGTAAGCAAATAACTGACGGACTAAATTATGACTAAACTAATTTTCTATTATTCAAGGTAGGATGAGAACTCTTTGCTGCTAACACTCCGTCGCTGCTGTTACGCTCCGTCTTGGACAGGGGACGGCTGAGTATGAACTGAGGGGGTTAGGATGCGTCAATGGCACCGCGAGATGGGAGCTGCGCACACGTGACCTGGACAACCATTGCTAAAAGATCTCTGATCAAGGACACAGGACGTGATGACAGCTACGTGGAGCACCCACAGGGACATCACTCAAAGAAGTTATAGTACGAAGTAAATTGCCTTAAATCAACCTGAGTTCTCACACAACACTTTTTTTACTTTCACTATCTGCATATTTCAACCATGGATGGAAATATTTTTTCCTGGGGTGGGTGGGTGGGTGTGTGGTGAAATCAACACTGGATTGACATTTACTGGTAAAAGTCTAAAAAGCCTACATATTAGACTGCACTGTATACAGACTCCAGAAGTTTGTTTTCAGTTGCACGAAGTCTTCAAAAACATACTATTTATCAGATGCTGCTACTGCACATTTTGCTTGATATAAGCTTTCAAGCTCAACCACATGATTAGTCCTTAAAATAGTTCATTTAAAAATAAACCTTCAGAAATCTGTATTACCTTCAATAATCTGTTGTTCCACAAAGGCTGAGCAGGCAGAGAGAAAAGTTTTTCAACTCCCCCAGTCTCTTTCCACATCATCAGTTTCTTAGTGGGAGGTGCTAAGTCCAAAGTAGTGACGATATCAGAGTAGTCACTTAACTGGGCTCTAATAGTCTTGCTATCTAGCTCTTTCACGCTGTCTACAATCAGCTTTCTCTTCCTCTTTGCTTTGGTTTCCTTGACTGTTGATACAAGAGAGGGAAACAGACTTGACACTATATTGCAATAAAAATCTTGCAGGCTTCAATTAAGTATATTGCTTAAGATACTGATTAAGAAATTTTACTATTTGGTAGGACTAAGTATTTGTACAGTGCTTTTAAGATGAGAACTGATATGATTATTAGCTTTTAATGTTTCACATCCTAAAAACAAGCATATATCAGAGGTTTTGGTAGTGACCTGTAATTTTATTAGAAAAACTATGCCATTATCCATTTTGACCACAGAAATAACCAAGTATTTGTTTTAGTAATAACTGAACTAAAATGAGACTAACAATGTTGTTTTTCAAAGATTCTAGTTGGATAACAACCTATATGGTTAATTCTCCTTCATATCAGCATGAGTTGCTTCTTATACACTGAAGACAGCTATGTCCTAAATATCATTTTAATAAGCAGATTTTAATTTATTTTGGTAAGAACATGTTTGACTTAAAACAATTATTATTATTAGCAAGGGACTAAGCAAGGTTGATGTTCTTAGTATTCTAATGCATGCTATTGCACTGTACACGCTCCAAGCAAGGTAGTTAAGTTCTTGGAGAGCAAAAGACAAAAGTCCATGTTCTGAAAAGAAAATGGACACACCACTAAATCAAGTTAGCAATAGTGTCAGATAGATTCATTTCCACTCCACTAACCCCGGGTTTTCCTAGTTCAAAAGGTCTCAAATATTTCAATTTAAAATGTTCTCAGATGGCTTACTCACCAGTGATGTCTATAGGCTCCAAAGCAAAAGCTTCTTCTTCATTTGGAACCAGTGTTGTTTGATCAGTCATTGTTGGTAATGGTTCAACTGGATCTACAGAATCTGGGCTGTCAGGTCCACCCACTACCAAAACAAATGTTAAACATCTTGGACTAAGCTAGAACTCAAAGAAAACACCATAAAACACAACTCATTAACAGGTTTAACACAAGCTTTTATATACTTCAGCCCACAACATGCTTTATTATGAAACTAAACTAAACTAGTCAGTTTAAAAAAAATGAAACCTAGTCCTAGATTAAATACTCACTTGATACGTTATCATCATCATCCATATCATCATGGGGAGGCTGTTCTGGCATCATTACCCCACCTTCTGAGAGAGCAGGTGGGTCATCAAAGATGCCTCCATCATTATTACTAAGAAGTTTGTCATCTGAAATTGTGACAAAAAAAAAATCAATTGTGGTAGTGTGTATTAGTGACCTAACAAAAAAAAACAAAAAACAAGTAATCAAAATGTTGTACACTTGTAACAGCATAAGAAACTGAAATACTGAAGATAAAAACGCAAACAGTTTGTTTGT
Source organism: Emydura macquarii macquarii (assembly GCF_026122565.2). Lineage (NCBI taxonomy): Eukaryota > Metazoa > Chordata > Testudines > Chelidae > Emydura > Emydura macquarii. Next base: position 1,710,707 of record NW_027130506.1, read on the forward strand.
AGTAGCCGTGTTTCTTCAAAGGAAATATAGAAGGGCTTTTTAGGTGAACTCCAACAGGAAGTTTAATGAACAAACATTAGGTCAAGTTAGTTATCACACCTGTGTCTGTTTTATTAGTATGCTGTTATGTTCTGACTATTCAATTACACTTAAGCTTTGCATGCAACATGCAAACATTACATCTATCATGGAAGAACTTCACAGGGGTTTTAAAGTTCAGGGATAAAAAGTATCCAACATTTAATATTCTCAGTGTATAAATTCAATCCCTCCCAAAAGAGTCAGAGAGGTTTAAATGAGCCAGAAGATTTACATACTAGTTTCTCTTCCAAGTCTCACATGTACAGTGGAGTGTCTTGAATTTGGAAAGTGATTTAATTCAAAATGCATATTTTAAAATAAAATGAAATGTTTACCAGGATAATTAACTGAACTGCAGTAGACATTAGAGGCACAGTCCCATTGTGCTAGGCACAGTACAAACATAAAAATGGCTCCTGCTGCAGAGAGCTTACAATTTAGACAGCAGGCAAGTCAAAGTTAATAAACCCAGTTGCTACACTAATATCTCAAACATACCCAATATTCCTCCATCATTTCCTTCTCCAAAATTGTCATCCTTGTATTGGTCTTCATATTCCAGGTGGTTAGCTTTCTCATTAAGATGACTAGTGCTCTGTTCGGGCTCCAATAAAAGATTGGATGCACTGGTACTCACTAGCATGTCATCCTCAAATGCACTACCTTCTCTCATCATCTCACGATCATCCATTCCAAAATCACCTGTAAGAATATAATTTTAGCCAAACAGATAAAATATTTAGGTTTAAGCAAGCCAACAAGTGGATCATTAATCGCTTCACTTAATCTATGAAGAAATGACCAACTAAATAATTTATTAACAACTTAGTTCTATGATTGCAATTCCTCATAAATTTTGCAACTGTTTCTGTTCACAAAAATGTAATTATGTTTCTATAACTAACAACCTTTTTACAAGGTTTCTATTAATTACTTTGTTTTAAATGTAGAGTTAATGGTGGACAAATTCAGAAGACACTCTTCAGTGCTGTTTAATTTTGTAATTTGTTCAGAAAGAGAACAAGGGAGAAAGTTGTTTTGAACAGTTATCTTTTTTATGTAGAAAATATACTTTAAGCATACCTGTTGAGAATGGCTTCAGTAGTGCACCAAAACATTTAAAATATTCATTTTAGAGGATTTCATTGAATCTATTCCAAGAAAATGCTCTCCATGCACTAAGTTTGTGTTTAATACACACCCAAAAACTGATTTAATACCAGAGAGGTTTATTAATCCCATGCATAGTCTATTGTTTAACAGATTCCTATTTTATGGATTATAGTATTAAACACAAGCTTGGGGCTCAGTTCTAAAGCACTCTTTGTACAACTATACACCAAGAGATACTGAAACAACAAATCTCAGTATAACAAATTCATCTTTGCAATTGCTTCGACACTAAGAAAAAGTTATAAGTGATAAAATAGTTATTTCTGAATGCGATGAAAATAGGTAGAAAAGAGCTCTTGGCAAATGAATTTAGACTGCCAATTTTAAATAGGAAAGTGAATACATGAAATGTTAATTAAGCATTAATCCATTGACTAATGGTTATTGTTGCTTCTTTACAAGCAGCTACAATTTTTTTTTTTGGCTATTAGTGACAGATTTCTGGAAAACTAATCCTATAAATGAGAGTATATATTAAGTATTCACTCCTGTAGGCACATTTGACTAATATAGCTAAGTGATATTTCATGTGAAATTCTCACTGTGCTAATTAACCCACCTTGTTTATAGGATTTCCACACAATTTGTAAAACTTTCATTTTAGCCCAAGAGCTTGTGAAACCTAAATACATATGTTAAAAATATAAAAGCATTTTACCAAAGTCATTATCTTGAAGAATACTGATGTTGCCCACTTCTTCTCTCATTGTAATTTCTTCCACTCTACTCTGGTTCAAACTGAATTGTTGAGCCACATCAATATCACTTAAATAAAAAAACATAATTTTTAAAAGCTTTCCTTAATAACATTTGATCAATTCAAAACATTTACAGGTTACTTAACAGACTCTTGTTTAATTACGAAGCCAGTCTATAGAAATATATCATGCACTCAAATAAATACAGCCATGAAGACAAATCTCAAAACGCGACCACATGAACCACAAATATGACTTTAGGATATATTATGAGTGAGGCAATATAGATTGCCATCAGCTTCTAGAAAGCGAGGAATAAAGAAAAGCTACAGATATACTGTCCCTCATGTGGCACTAAGGTTAATTTTAGAATAACCTAAACTACAAAAAGTACTTATAAGATTCAACAATTACATTAGCTACATCTAGCAAGAATTTAAGTTTACATAATGCACAGCAGAGAGTATTAAGGTAAATGGTTAGGAAAGAGTAAATAACTTGGAACATACTGAGATTCATTTCTCAATTTACACAATGCATTTTAAATTTAATAGTAAACCAATTAAATACTGGTGTAGCAATTTGCAATCCAGGAGTTCCACTATGGAATAATCTAGGCAAAAAATATTGCTTTTTAAAAATTTTTTTTTTTAAGAAAAGTTAATTATCTAATCTGAAATTATGTTTCTCTCTCATTATGTTGATTAACTGATACATTTAGATTTGAAATTGTTACTTCAGAAAAGCAATCAAGCCTAGTAAGGGAAAGTAAACTTACTCTAGATCAGGCAGTGGTTGGTCAAAATCGTGAAATTCCTCAGGTAAAGTGATAGCATTGTAGGCAGCCTCTCGATTTTCCTCAGGCAAATCAACAACACCTGAAAGGGAGAACTTGGACATAGGTTTCTAGATCTACACCAAAGGTAGAATTTCCCCCCCCTAACATGCTTAGTGTTGGCCTCTCTGCTCCCTTAGGTAAGACTCCCATTATCTTTACTGGAAACAGAGTTAAGCCAGTGCTCAACGATTCTGAAAAATCCCACTCCAAGTGTTTTTGTAACAGGTGAAAGTTAAATAAAATAAAGCAGGCAGAAAAATGCCATTGACAGTCATGGCCATATACTTAAGACTGGATCAGAAAGGGAAGTCCAAAAACCCTAATTAAAAAGCTACATACTCCAAGTGTCAACATTTTTAAAAAGCTGTTGTGTCAGTTTTCAAAAATTGCCACCGTAGAAACACTGAATTCCTAAAGTTAAGTCCACATTTAGGCACTTAACTAGACCTGATTCAGAAGAGCACCTAGCAGCTTCCTCTGAAGTCCCTTCCAAACAATTTCAAGTTCGTAGAAAAATGTACAATGCCCACACTAAGTTCACAGACATTCAATTATAAATTACTCAACTTACACAAAAGTTAGGTTAAAAGTAGTTTCAGGCATTAACATGTTCCCTCCTTTCCCACCTCCAAGTTTCCCTTCCAATTCTTCTGCTTTTACAATCATGTTCTCCTACTTAAATTATTTTTCTTTGTTGCTATGTGAAACATCCACACAACAACAGGAGAAATTGACTATCCTAAGGAAAACAGTGATACTGAATATACATCAAATACTATAACACAAAATACACACACTGGAAAAATATTCTCAGTTACTGTAGCTTAAGTATTACTTTTACAATTGTAAACAAAAGATGTTTAGGCACAAGGAATGTGATTGTAAAATGGCATCTCTTTGAACTTCCTTCTATACTTCCCTTTTTCATCTCCTGCCTGCTTGGCCTCTTGCCACTCCACTGGTTCCAAATACTCCTCAGTGCTCCCCCAATTGCATGTGCATCTATTTAACAACAAGCACATCCCCATAAGACCCGATGAATAGGTCTTATCAGAACACTGAACTGATGCAGTGCTGGGGAGAAACAAAATTTCAGCAAGCTTTTTTTTTTTGTTTTTTGGTCAGTACAAATCTCAGCCAGTCAACAGAAAGATGGTATTTCCCTATGCAAAGGAATACAAGCTTCGCCTAACGCTCCTGTTAGAACAAGGATGTAGAATTGCATACATGCTTATTAAGTCTCACTTCATATTGTAACCTAATTTGTAGGGGAAAGTGTTTAAGATATATGACAAGTACCTGGACGAAAAGCCATCTTGATCTTAATGAAGGCTTCATTACAGTCTGCAAGGAGATATTTAGCTTTCCTGTGGTAGATTCTAACAACTCCCAATAAGAGATGTCCTGAGGTTCGAAGTGCCATCTTCACCTAAAAAGAACACATTTACTGATTGCAATAACAGGTATATCTGATTTATAAAAACAGTTTCACAGGAGAAAAAAGCTCTAGTACAAGCAAGTCTGGCTAATTTTTCTAGGATATTTACCTTTAACATCAATTTTAGGATAACCTGTAAAGCACAGCATCTCAAAGTAACTTTATATTGCCAGAGGCAATATTAATTAACATGAACTACTTTGCAAACCCCACTCTTTCAACTAAATCTAAATAGCCATTAATTGTACTTTGTGCTATTTCAAGAAATATCTACAAAGGTAATACTTAATATAGCAGATACTGTTCAAAAAAGCTTTACAGTCAGTTCCACGGCTTGATGCAGCTAACTATTCCAATGTTATACATGGGGAAACAGTTCAATATCATGGAGGAAGCCAGCATCAGAGCCAGGATCAGAATTCAGCAATTCCTAGCTTTAAGAATAGAGTGGCACATGGGTCTAGTTTGTTATTTTTGCTTAGGGGAAATGAATAGAAGGCCTGTTACGTTTGCAAACAAAGGGGTGTTCACTGAGTCAGCATGCCTACCAATTACGGCAAATGCTTTATTTCCTTAACTTTATTAACCAAAAGTGAATGTTAAGTATGAAGTGTTTGTCACTTTGGAGCAAATCAGCAAGCAACTCACAAAACCAAATCCATCTCACTGCATCCTGTGTAGCTCCTTCATGCCTGTGTTTTTTTGGTTAACTTTCAATCTTGATCAAATCTGTGGGCACCACCAAGATTTGAGAGGTGGACAATGGGGTCCTCCTGGTCCACGTCAGGGGCCCCAGGCTCTGATAATACAAATAATAGAAAGAACAGAACTAAACTGCATACTGACCCAGAAATAAGGTTAAAAGTGACTGCAGGCAATGAGGGAAGATTCACTAAAAGTAAATGGAGAGTTTCACCCAAAAAGAGGAAACAAAATAGAGTTAAAAATATTGGGGAGGGCACAAACAAGCAGCTGTACCTATCACATTAAAGCAAATTTCTATTCCTTTTGTCTCTAAGTCTCTTAAATTGTCTCAGTGTTATTTTTCTATGTAATGAAGAATCATATTTGCTGCAGGGAAGGAATGGTTGTCAAAATATGTGGTCAGGAAAGAATAGCTTAAGTGGCTCAGTCTGAAGAAGTCTCAGAACTGTGTTGAGAGATAAGTGGAATAATATTTCCCAGGAAGATTAAGACCTAAAAGATCTAGCCTCAAGTTAAGTGAATTATCACAGATACTCAGGCTTTTATTACACACAATAATAAAAGCTCTTCTAAACCTCCAGAAATTTGATGAAAACCTTACACAAAACGAAAAAGTTAGATTTTAAGAATGCCTAGTTCTGAAAGTCTTATTATAAAAATCTTGCACCCATCAAGGTATAATCGTAACCAGAGCATCCCCACTGCCTTCGTTTGTCATTCCTGGGTTGTCTCCTGATGTTCTTGTCTTAAGATTACAAACTCTTGTAGGCAGGGAATGAGCCTGTTCTGTAAAGCACTGTGCATGTCTACAATCAATAGAGGATTCAGCTATTATATTTGTGTGTATTTATAACTCTTGTAAAGTTCATATTAGTTGCACTGAATTGACAGCCAGAACATCTGTTTAGCTGAAGAAAGTGTTTATGGATAATAGGAAACAGTGATGCTTTAGATTTTTAAAATAAACTTATCTAAGGCATCCAAATGTCTACTGTCAAGTAAAATGGTTTACATTTGACCGATGGGCCACACAACCAGTCCATTTTTAGAGGTGGAGGAAAAAATTAAGACATCCATGAACACACAAGACTTGAAAAACCTTCCCTCTGATTAGTAGGTATCTGGTAAGAAGAATTTGTTCAATTCTCTCCCCCTTAACTCTGAGGTTGTGTCCTTCAGCACCTTTCACAGTTGCTGTGTTGGCTGTACCTAATACCAAGCAAAACACCAAAGGCAACTTAGGACCTAGTCTAGGGAAAAACTGTACTCAGATAGCCAATATTATTTGCTATTGATTATATTTTTCAACCCTTTTGAACATAAAGGTGGGATCCACTTTGTCCCACTTGTCCACAAAGGACAAGAATGAATATTTCAATACTCATTCTCTATTTCAATAGCTCTCAGTGACAAGAATATTAAAATTTTGCCATAAATCCTTTGAAAATTATTTGCTGAAGGATACAAGTTTTTCCCCCCTCTTTCATTCTCCCACCATAAAAAAACTTCAACATATACACATGGTACAAGATAGTTCAGATAAAGATACTTCGCATAAAACCTGCTAACCAAAGAATCAAATTTGACACCTGTCCACTTCTTGCAAAACTATAAAGTAAGAATTGAATGAAAAACTCAGATTACTTCTTAGAATACAGACATTAATGGATTATTTCATACTTCATGTAAAACAATGAATACACTTTTTTCATTAAAAGAAATAACATTTTTAGAATTTTTCAGGTTAAGGTATCAGAATATTAGTTACTACTTGTATATCAATCATGTTTTGTCATAATTTGTCTTTGATGAACCAGCAACATTAACATCAAGATCACTGTAAAACATACCTTAGGTGAGATGATACTCTCCACGCTGCTCTCTAGATTACACTCGAATACATGGGCTTTGGTTAGCTTCTTATCCCAATGGGCCGCTAGCCAGATTTTAGCCAGCGGCCCACGCTTACTCAGGACAAAATGGGCGTAAAACATTGTCCCAGTCGCCTATAAGGTGCAAACCTGTAAAGAAAAATGTAGTTGTTTTATATTAAATGGTGGATATGGATTACTGCAAAAATTCTCACCATACATATATGGGCATGTTTTCTTTACAACCAGTAAGATTCTAAAATTGTTTTGAACAAGAAAAAAAGATAGAAATGTTCAAGTAGACCAGAAAATGCTAAATGGGCTCTCCCCTCATGCCTTCAAAATCTGAAAGCATTTTGTTCAAAATTGAGAGAGTTTTGCTCTGCTTTTTTCATTGATGGCTATACGGTGGTGTATAAGTTTATTGCGTTGGAAATGCAAGCAGGTAAACTAGAAAAAAGTCTCAGAACCACAGAAATGTGGGGCTGGAAGGGACCTCAAAAGGCCGTTTAGTTCATCTCCCAGCATTGAGGGAGGATTAAGTATATCTAGACAAACACATGTCAGTAATGGTTTAACCTATTCTTGGAAACCCCTCCCCAGCCATGGGGATTCTATGGCCTCTCAAAGCAATCTGTTCCAGTGCATAAATTATCTCCAGAGTTAGAAAGTGTTCACTTATATCTAATCTAAATCTTCCTTGCTGCAGATTAAGCTGATTACTTGTCCTACCCTTGCTGGACATGGAGAACAACTGATCACTGTCCTCTAACAGCCGCCAACATACTTGAAGTCTATCATCGGGTCCCCCCTCAGCCTCTTCTTCTCCTCTCTTGAAGAAACATGCCCAGTTCTTTCAACTTTTCCTCACGTCATGTTTACTAAACCTTATTATTGGACTCTCTGGACTCTCTCCAATTTGTCCACATCCCTCAATGTGCAGTGTCCAAAACTGGACACAGTACTCAAGCTGAGGTGTCACCAGGACTAAATAGAACTACCACCTCCCATGTCTTAAGACACTCCTGTTAATACATCTCAGAATGACAACTGCCTTTTTTGCAAGACGGAATATTTTGACTCATTTAATTTGTGATCCATTAACCCTCCACAGCCTTTTCTTCAGTACTGCTGCTGAGCCAGTTATTTCCCCATTTTGTATTTTTCCAGCTTAAGTGTGCACTTATTACTGAATTTCATCTTACTGATTTCAGACCAATTCTCCAATTTACTAAGGTCATTTTCTAATCCTGTTCTGCCATGTGCTTATACATTACTGTTTCTTCAATTTGACTTTTCCTGTCATTAAAAGTTTTACTACTGAGTAAACGAGTAGGATTCTCAAATAACTAACATGTCCCATTTGTTGCCATTGTGTAAATTTAGCATCATCCTTGACCATGAACTTTGCTTCTCTTACTACATCTGTGTATGATTCTGCCTACAGCTTATTTTCCCATGCTAGTCTCTATGCCATCTTCATTGTAAAAATCCTTATCCATGCTTCCATCTCTATTCACCAGTCTTCTACATAGCCTTATCAAGTGGCATCTCTTGACCCCAGCACATGTGGAATACTACTGACCCAACTTTTCCCACACACCAAAAGAATGACCATAGTCTTTCCATCCTCAAACAATGCCTCCATCTTTTTATTCCAGAACAAAGTCAAGAACCCCACTCATTTTAAAAGCCTTCCATATGTTTATTGCAACCTTCCTAAAGGACTGTTTTATTCTCTACAGTCCTTTTCCTCAGAGTGTAGCAATGTTTTCCTACTGTCCTTTAACATATAGTTTCTCAACCTGTGGTACACGTACCCCTGGGGGTACGCATGACACAGGCAGGTGGTACGCGGCGAAAAACCCAGTGAAGGGAGGCAAGCGGCAGCTGCCGACTTCTGTGGAAGCCAGATGGCAGCCACCTGCTTCCCAGCTGGGAGGCAGGCTGAAGCTGCCAGCTTCTGGGGGAGACAGGTGGCAGACACCAGCTTCCTGCCCTGTCTCACCGTCTAGCTGGGATGCCGGGTGGCAGTCGCCAGCTTTTTGGGATGCCAGGCAGCTGGTCCCAGCTCCCAGGTGGGAGCCTGGTGGAAGCCTCCTGCAGCCCGCGATCTGGGTTCACAGCTGGGTGGCTGCCACCCGCACCCCGGCTCTGAGCCAAGAGACAGCCTCCTGCATCCTGGCTTGAAGACAGGCAGCTGCTGCCTGCCATCTGCCCACATCCCTGAGTCCCAGCCTGTGCGGAAGCCTCCTCCCCCCCAGCTCGGAGCAGGTGGCAGTCGCCCATCTTCTGGGCTGGCAGCCAGGCGGCAGCCGCCTGCAACATGCCCAGGTGGCAGCTCCCCTCCCCAGCTCAAAGCCCGGTGCCCAGGAAGCCAGGCGGAGAGCACAGTTGCTTGTCCACTCCTGGAGCAGGGCTCTACCAGCAGGCTCACTTGTCAATTTCACTGCTCTAGTTGTGCAGTGAAATTGACAACTATGACAGCCCCAGATTTTACCAGTATAAAAATGTTAAGAGGCCCACACAGTGTGATTTGCCCCAGGCTCGCACCCCCCTAGGGACGGCCATGGGGAGCGCTGCTATCCACTCTGGTGGGCCGCTAGTGTGTGCTCAGACCTCACAAGTTCCCACCTGTGTGAGAATACCATGTGACCCCGCCATCAGGCCATAGTGACTGGCTGGTGTTGACCTTTGCTCCTATATGGAGGAAGGAGGGGAGAAACAGCAGGGGTTTTTTTTTGTTTTTGTTTTTTTATCTGCACAGCCACACAGCACTGCAGAACTCAGAACTCTCCTGCTTTACAAGAACAGTCATCCAGCAGTAAAAGGGAAAAAGATTGTATTTCTCAGAGTAGAAAATTGAATGTTGGGTACTTATTAAAATTTTCAGACGTTAGGGGGTGCTTGCTACTTAAAAGGTTGAGAAACACTGCTTTAACAGTTTGCAACACCAGGAGCAAGGAGCCCACTCCTAATAGCTTTGAGAAAAAGGAGAAATATACTGTATTTATAAGAGACCGGACACCATATTGAGATAGACATAAGACCGCAGTCCCATCACAAGCTTAAAAGGAAACCCTTTTGAACCCAATAATAATAAGTGTGCTAATTGGAAATGAGCAAGTAAGGGGAGCATGCTACCATCCCCAGAGGATGGATCCAGCTCCTGGAAAGTTCAAGCACCATCTATCTTGCTTCTTCTCCCTCTCACTGTACCTACAATGGAGGATCAAACCTATGGATCAAACACTACCTCAGCAGGCACAGGATGTGGCAGTAGCACCAGAGCAGTTTAGTTCAATGCCTCCCTAGAGAAACATCAATTTATAGCAAAACAGACAATTGTCTCCTGCTGGAAAGTTTCCAAATTGCAGGATAGTACACAGAATGCAGGCTTCCTGTGATCCCAGGCCAGATTTAAACATGTGGTCTCGGGGGTTTACTGAAATGGAATGTCTACACTACAAATAAAAAAGTGTAGCTGGCATGTAGCCGGGCTCGAGCTGTTTCATTGCAGTGTAGACTTCTGGACTCAAGCTGCAGCTCAAGCTCTGGGACTCTCCCACCTTGAAAGGTCCCAGAGCTTGGACTCCAGTCTGAGCCCACAAGTCTAAACTGCAGTTAAATAGCCCCTTAGCCTGAGCCAACCAGCACATGGCAGCCAAGGGCGTTTAACTGCAGTATAGACATCCCCTTACATTTTTCCAGTTACTCCACAGTTGTGCAATATTCTGCAACCTGATCTCAGCACATTCATGTAGTCTGATTTATACTTGTCTGAATTTATGTCTTATTAGTACTATAGTATTACCATAGTGCCTACAAGCTCATCATGATCTGGGATCCCATTGTGTTAGATGCTGTACACAAAGAACAAAAAAAATCAGCCCCCACCCCAAAGATCTTATAGTATAGGTATAAGGCAAAAGACAGATGGATAGTCAGATAAATGGGGGAGTACAAGGAAACAGTGCGACAATATTGGTCAGCATTACAGGTAGTGTCTCAACATATCAGCAACTTAACCATTGTCAAATTTTTTTGTAGGCATCATGGAAAAAGTAGTGTATCAAGTTAAATTTTATAGACATTTATAGGGAGCTCCTCCAAAGTGTGAGGAATAACATGAAAAAAAACACAAAAGCACTCTGTTGAAAATTAAAAAGTGGGTGACGTAGGCTGGCATTGCAGGCTAATCGGAGGTGGGAAACGATCCTTCAAGAGTGAATGAGAGATTATAGCTAGGGTGGGGATAGGATGGAAAGGGCCTTGAAAGTGAAGACAAGCAGCTTGTTTGATTCAGTAGAGAAGGGAAAGCCTGGCAGGGATTCAGAGAGAGGGGTGATGTGATCAAAGCAATGGGCTATGAGAATGATTTTTGGCAATTTGAATGGATACAAGCGAGGACAATTTGAATCTGTCAAGGCTAGAGAAAAGGATGTTGCAGTAATGGAGAAATAAGATGATGAGAGACTGGATGAGCATGTTAGCAATGTGGATGATAGGAAAGGACAAGTCTTAAGAGATGTTATGCAGAAAGAACAGGTAAGATTTAGACAGTCTGAATGCAAGCACCCACAGAGAACGGAGCTGAAGAGGACAGCAAGGTTACAGGCTTGAGTGAAAGGAAGGATGGTGGTATTGTCCACAATGATCGAAACAGGATTTGAGGGGAAAGTTAAGAGCTCACCAATTTCAGCCATGTTGAGCTTGAACTTATGGCTAGACATCCACAAGACATCAGAGAGACAGGCTGATATTTTTGTTTGGATAGAAACACAAGCCTGAAGTAGAAATAGATCTGAAGAGTCATCAGAACAGAGATGGTAGTTGAATTTGTATCTGCAAGTGAGATCACCCACAGCTAATGCGTAGATAGGGAAGAGAAAGGGAACAAGGAGAGAGACCTGTGGTGCCCCTGCAGAAAGTTGATGTGGGAATGAAGATGAGGAGGATCTTCCAAAGGAAATGCTGAAGGAGCAATTTTATGGGAATCACCCAGATCCAGGGTGGATAAAAATCAATGATTTAAAAATATATATATAAATAAATATAAATTTTTAAAAAATGGATATTTTTATTTAAAATTTGATTTGATTTTTTAAAAAAAAAATCAATACTAAATTTCTCTCTCGTTTAAAAAATAAGTTTCAATTAAATCTCATTACAAACTTGCTAACCCTACATTTACAGTCTCATATAAATAATGTAATGGCTCTAGTCTATCCAGACTAACTACCAGCTCTTGCTTTTTGAAAGTTCTGGGCTTTCAGTTTCTGTTTTTCAGCAGACTAAAGACATGTGCAAAGAGACATAGGCTGGATAGGATTGTTGTTGTTCTGTGCTTATGTGGTGGTGGAGGTAGGCCAAGCAAGGCAGAGGAGTTAGTTAAAACTATCTTAAAGACAGAGACAAAGGACAGAGGCAGAGTAGAAAGGAACAGTAGAATGGACTGGAAAGAAAAAGGGAAGACATTATTCAGTACACACATAGCTTCCTATATTCCCCCACACTTTTGCACATAAAAACTGTCATGGCTTCTGGGCATAAGAGAGACCCCCATCTGGGAATATTTGGAAGAAATTCTTTCCCTGGGTAAAAAAGGAAAATGTGTCAAGTGTAAGCAGTGCACGAAGGAAACGCAGGGCCTAGCTGCAAGAATGAAACATCATAATGAAAAAACTACTTATTGGGAGAAAATAATGTGGATGAAGATGCAAATATGTCTGAAGAACAATGTGGAACAACTGGTTAGTAACTTAAATAATTCATTTTGCAGTGCATCATTCAAGACTCTCTCTATGCCTTTTAGTATAAATGTGGTTTAACAAGTAAATTCCCAAGCTGTTTGCTATGCTGGATGTTGCTAGAACTTCAGTCATCCACTGGTACTTTTAGCAGCAGTGCTGCAACTAAACGTTTTTCAGGCAACAAAGTAACAGTAGCAAGCAAAAGATTTTAATCATCCAGTAAAATCACCATGGATGGGTTTGTAGTATGGACCAGTAAATACCAACAAGACACCATAGATGAAAAGATTGCTCGGTTCATTTATGCCACAAATTCTCCTTTTCGCATCATTAACAATAAACACTTCATTGACATGGTTGAGTCCTTACGACCAGGATACACTCCACGTGGTAGAGCAGACATTGGTGGACGGTTTCTAGATACAGTGTATGAGAAGGAAATTGAACAGCGTGCAAGAAATACTGAGGTGAAATTTGCTAGTTTAAGCCTTGATGGGTGGAGCAATGTACACAATGATCCAATAATATGTGCCTGTGTGACAACAGAAGATGGGGTTGCACATCTTTCAGAAATAATAGATACATCTGGAAATGCCCACACAACAGAATATTTAAAAGACGTGGCAGTGAAAGCTGTAATAAACTGTGAACAAAAATTCAACTGTCACGTGCGCAGTTTTGTCACAGACAATGCTGCAAACATGGCAAAGATGAGAAGATACTTAGAAGAAGAAACAGAAGAATGCTCCTTAATAACAAATGGATGAAGTGCCCATTTAATGTATCTTTTAGCCAAAGACTTAAGTACGTCTTCTACAGGAATAAAAAAAAAATGTTGTTGAAGTCACAAAATACTTCCATAACAACCATTTTGCTTCAGCTTCACTGAAGAGATCAGGAGAATCCAAACTAATTCTACCTCAAGACGTTTGATGGAATTCTGTGGTTGACAGTTTTGAACACTTTATTAAGAACTGGCCTATTCTCATAAAACTCTGTGAAGAAACCCATGATAAAATAGATGGAAGTATCTCATCCAAAGTATCTAACACCGGATTAAAGAGAAATATAGAGGATATGCTCAGTATACTGAAATCTATATCCATAGCATTAAACAAACTTCAGAGAAATTGTTGCTGCATTACTGATGCTGTCGAAATTTTGAAGGCACATCAAGAAACACTGAAGAAAGAAATACCTCATCACAAAGTTAAACCGCAGACAATAAAGAAGCGAATGGATCAAGCACTAACTCCACCTCATTTTCTTGTGAACATTCTCGACCCCAAATATAATGGTAGATGCCTAACTTCTGAAGAAGATGCTGCTGCCATGGCATGGGCATCTCAAAATCACTCCTCAGTTATGCCAATCATAATAAATTTCAGGGCTGGAGTGGAACCATTTAAACAATACATGTTTATTGATGATGTTTTGCACAATGTCACTCCCTTGAATTGGTAGAAAACATTAGCCAGAACAGAGTTGAAACAGAGTTCCTTCAGTTGCTAAGCCAACTTTTCACAGTAGTAGCTTCTTCTGCAGGCACAGAGAATATTTTCATCGTTTGGTATTATTCACTCAAAGCTAAATCGACTGGGAGTTGAAAAAGCAGGAAAACTCATATTTCTGTTTCAGTCTATGAATAAAAATGACAGTGGGCGTGGGGAAGATAAGAGCTAGTTGTAGAAATATTAAGGACTGCGTAAGATTCAGTGTTGTGATGACTTGTCCATTAGAGTTAATAAAATTTGAAAATTTAAAAAAAAGACTAAGGACAGCCATTAGCCAGCAACTCAGGAGACAGCTGCAATTGCAAATGTGAAACATTTATGTAACATTTAAGATTTAGTTTAATAAAATATAAGTGCTATTGTGTTTGTGTGTGATTTAGTTTTTACCATTCCTAATGTATTGCTGCTGCTTCTGCTGCTTGACACAGGTAATGAGTATTATATACTATTTCCTAAATTAATAAAAATCAAATTATCTAAAAAAATTACACAAAGTATACCCTCCTAGATGATGTAAACTGCTGTACTGAGTTGTAAATTAACATGTTTTAGTGATTAGATTTGCACCATTGTTTAAGAAATATGAGAAGAAGTATTAGTGGGAAACTTGATTTAAATCAATCCACCCTGCCCTGATCATCAAATGACGAGGCACAGTATAAATCAGAAACTATTTTTCAGTTTAGTGGGGTTAAAAAAAGTATTTCACAAATCTATGATAGGTTTATTGTACAAGTCAATGTTACCCAAAAACTTTAGAAAAATAAGAGAATGGAGGAGTGACCAGTGAAAGCCACTAGCATTACTCTGCCACAACCTTCCAACTCCAGTTTGAAAAACTGTACTTCAATTTTTGTGGATTGGCATAATTACTAGATTTGACATTTTTACTATCAGTTCAAAACATATAGCTTGAACTTCAGGGAAAGATCAAACATACTTAATTTAAGCCTGAAAATATAACGAAGGATTCCTATTAAACATGAAAAGCATTATGTGGATCAATAAGACACGAAGTAACTGTACTCACGCCAGTTCCCTGATAGCAGCTACTATCTGTGCTATATTACCAGTACTCTTTCAGCAATATTACTGCACTGTAACAAATACTCTTTCAGCAATATTACTACACTCAATCTGCATGCTCCTCACGTTAGAGCTACAAAAGGAAGTAACTCTCCTAAGGTGCCAGGAACATACAAGCACTAATGCTAAGGGGGTAACATGGTTAGTTTCCCATGAGGGCAAGTCTTTTTTCCTTCTATTCTGGGAATATACATGGGCATTTGGGAGGTGAAAGTGTTTCCCAATGTGATAGGAAAGGGATTAATCTTTCACATACACACATTAGTCAATACAATAAATAGGGCTGGGAACCTATTACACTTTTGTTGTGGGGAAGATGGGGATAGGAAGCTCAAATGGTAAGTAGGCTGTATGGTGATGTTTCATGGGACTAGCATTGAGAGCTGCTAAAGCTATGCAGGGATTAAGCATAGATAGCCTGAAACTCAAGGGCAATATTAGAGAAGAATTTGAGTTACAATACTTGTTTCAAGTACTGAGAAGAAATGAAGTAGAAATAAATTGCTTCTGGCAGAGATTAAGAGTTTCCCTCCATATATTAATGAAGTGATGCCACAAAAAATTATACATATAAATAGGGGAAACAATTAAAGGAGTGATGTTACCAGACTAAGAATAATTTAACAAACAAATGCATTTACAAGTTACAAATATCTTATATTAAAACATTAACTTCTATTTGCAATGTTTACTTTTTGCATTGTGGTCAGTTTGAACTAATACACAAGTCAGCGTCACTTCTAAATCCTAATTCACTATCCCAATACTGCAATATCTGGATTATACACACTGAATGAGAATGTATATTTTAAAAAAAGTTTCCAGTGGAATTGTTTTTGAAATGCTCACCAACTTTTTTTTCTTGGAGTCCCCATCTGGGATGCACTGGTGCATTAGCACCATCATGATGCTTTGCAGCGTGGTAGCAACTATTGCTCCCATTTTCTCACGCTACTATCCTCTCTCTTTTCAGTGTATTTTCTTTTCCTTGTTTCTCTCTTCTTTTCTCCCCTTTACATGGTTTTGTTTTTTGTCCCTCTCTCCAGAAAAGTGCTTTCCTTCACCACCAGCTTCATGCAATAGATCATTTGATATAACCCAATGCTGAACTAACTGCTAGATATGCAAAGAGAAGCTTGGGTTGGCCTGGTACTCCCTGATATACACCCGTTCATGTGAGATTCTCCCACAGACAACAGATGCAGGAAGGGTGATAACTACTTTCAAGTAGCCACCTGCCATTTTAACTAGGGAAGCAATGGATCAGATCTGGGATCCCACAACTTCCTTTACACAGTGATCTATTCTTCTACCCAGCAACCCTATTGGGCACCGTCCAGCCAGAGCTACCCATTTCAGATTGGGAAACTTTATGCAATGGTCAAATTTTGGCCCTGCCAAAAATGTGTGCCTCTAAAAGAGACACCAAACTAAAGTCTAATCAAGTTAAAATTGTTTCAGATGCCATAGTTGTCCTTGAGTCCCCCTAACTATTTTGTGGTTTGATAATCAAACATTCCTATTTTGTTTAAAGTGTCTCCTTTATGTTTCTGGGGAAAGACCAGAATTATCAGGGGGAAATTGGCTATATTATGTGCATTTGACCACCCTGTACATATAAAGTAAAACTGAAAGACTGTTGGAATTGCCATACAGAATTAGAACCTGAGGTCCATCTAGCCCAGCATCCTGTCTTGGATGATGGCCAGCACCAGATGTGTTTGAGGAAAGTGCAAGTAACCTCACAAGGGGCAGATGTGGGATAACCTCCCCTCTCTCCCCCAAAAGTCTCATCCTAATTCCTAGTAATTAGAAACTGGGTTAAACCTAAAGCATTAGGTTTTATATTCCTTCCAAAATATTTTAGCCTTAAACTATCATAATTCTGGAAGTGCTTTTTAGCCATATAAGTGTCCCATAGCTCTTTGAATCTAGCAAAAATCTTGGGCTTACAACATCCCATGGTAGTGAGTTCCACATTTTAATCATACACTGCGTGAAAAATTCCTTTTATCAGTTTGAATCTGCCATGTTCCTTTGTTCTTGGTTAAGAAAAAGGGAGAAGAGAAGCTCCTGATCTATGTTCTCTATATCATTTTATATACTTTTTAAAAATCATTTTAGATCACATTGTCTCCTAAGGTAAACAAGTCCAATCTTTTCAGTCCCTTCTCATATGACAGTTTTTCCATACACCACATTCTTGCTGCCCTTCCCCTGGCACCTTTAATTTTGCTATATCCTTTCCAAGTCAGGGTGACCCGCACATATTACAGATGACTATATCCAATAGATTTATATAATGGCATAGTTTTAATAATATTCTCCATCCTGTTACTTATTCATCCTAATGTCATTTGCTTTTGACCACAGCTGCACACTGAGTAGGTCTCCATTGAGCTGCTCACAATGAGGCCCAGACCCCTTTCCTGAGTTAAGTTAATTTAGAACCCTGTAAATGGTCTGGCTAGTTCAAATTTTTCCCTTCAATGTGCATTACTTTGCTTTTATCAACACTAACTTAGTGTACCACAGTGTCTGTCCATTTACCTGGCTTAGTTAGGTCCCTCAAATTCCTCTTGACTCTATACTTAAAGTAATTTAAATAAGTTATCTGCAAATTTCCCCACTTTACTCATCCGCTTTTTCAGATTGTTAATATAATGGGTTCATTTTGATTTAATTACTGTTTACAAATTCTCAGTATGCCACATGCTTACAATGAGTCTTTAGAAAGTAAACTAAAGCCCCGATTCTACAAACACAGGTCAAGAGGACTACTGTACTCATGTGTGTTTGCTGAATTTGGGCCTAAGAAACCTCTCCTTAATTTTTTTGCAATATTCTTGCCCAAAGTGTTCAAATTCAACAAACAAGATCAATTAATTTAAATAGGACATACAGCAACAAAGAAAAACTTTTTTTTTTTAAAAAAAAGGAAAATGTGATTGTTATAGCTAAAACTTTGACAGGCAGGGTGATTCTGGGGCAGTTTCAGAGAGCTTAAGACAAAAAGGAATCACAAGATCATCTACTCTGACCTCCTGTATATCATAGGCTATTAAGTTTCACCCAAATATCCCTATGTTGAGTCTAATGATTTCAGTTAAACTAGAATACTTTAGTCCTCATGAAACTAAATGTTGTACACCACCAGTCAAGAACACAGGGAGAGGTGCTTCCAATGCTCAAGACCCTGTGATGGCAGAGAATTGATTAGGGGAGAAATATCTTAGAAGACAATCCACACCTCATGCTGCAGATGAAGGTGAAAAAAATCCAAGGTCCCTGCCAATCTGAGCTGGAGGAAAATTCCTTCCCAAAACCAAATCTGGTGATCAGTTAGATTTTGAGCATGCAAGCAAGACACAGGATTCTCTGTATCATTCCGAGCACCAGTCCACCCCAACTGGTATCCCATCTCTAGCTGTGGCTAGATGCTTCAGAGGAAGGTGAACCCCTCCCAGTTTACAGTTCTGCCTCAGGAGCATGTGTGTGTGGGGAATCCTTCCTGATCTTTGCAGGAGACCAGATAAAGCCATGAAGCAGGCAATTAGATTACAGTCATAGTTATACAGCTACACATTTTATAAGCATGTTGAGGGCAATGCAAGCAATCCTTCTGTCCCCAGAGTAGGACCTAATTCTAAAAATCGAGCACATGTAACAGATATCCCTTTGATGCAACACTTAAACTGATCACTAGTTATTGCATGAACTATTCCTAGTAGAAAACCACTAGATTATCCATCTCTGCTAATGTTGGACTGATCCCCCCCCCACACACAATATATTTTCCAGTGTGAGTTCTCAGACTCTTCCTTTCAGGTCCCCCCTTCTAAACCTTCATTTCCCACAACCCAAAAACATTCTCCCATAAACCCAATCCCAAAATCTTTTACACTGTTTCAACAAGAACGACCGCAAAACATTGCTGCAGGTAATAATCTATGAACATGAATTAGTTACCCCATAGCGGGGGAAGCAAACAATTCCACTTCGATCGCTTCACATCTATACCCACACCGCAGTCACACACGCACCGAACGACTCCCGCCTCCCGGTCAGACTCAGCTGCCCGGTGCCCCGCACTGGAAAGCCCCAATCAATGCCTCCAGCAGCTCAGGGCCACAGCCGAGGGGCGAGGATGCGGGGCCTTCGGGGCACGGCACCTCCGCTTACAGAGGAGCTTCACAGCCCCCCGCAGCAGGCGGACCTCGGACTCCTCGAGCTAGCGCGCTGCCTGCCCGGGGCTCCCGCTCGGCAGAGGGGCAGGCTCCAGGAGACCAGCGGACAACAAGCGACCCCCTCCGCTCCCGCACCGCTGGCCGCTGCACTCCCTGCGTCTGGGGAAGCGGCCCCAGACGGCACATTAAAGCGCTGCCACCCCCACGTCCCTCCGCAGGGGCCCGAGCAGCTGCCGGCCACGGCTACCCGGTCCTAGGCTAGGGCGGCGAGGACTAGGCCTCTCCGCGCCCCGGAGGAAGCCTAGACTCCTGAGCCCAGCTGCCCCCGCCCTTCGGACGGCTGCACAGCTCCCCTCCCCCTCGGGACGCGCTGCCTGCTCCGCGGGGGCGGACGCAGCAAGAACAGCTCCTTACCCCGAGTTCTGCGTGGCGGCAGGGGAGGCCGATGCGGCGGCTGGCGGGGCCGGGCTCGGTAACCGCTCCTCCTCCCCGATCCGAGCCACTCAAACAAACAAGATGGCGGCCGCAGCCCTTCCTGCCGCCCAAACCCGCCGTTCAAATCGGCAGGATGTTTACTGTTAAAATGCCCCTCGCCCGGCGAGGGGACCAAACACGCATGCGCGGAACCGTGGCCCCTCTCTATGACGATCAGGCCTCCAAGAGGGCAGGATTTCGAGACGATACCAATTGCGCATGCGCGCAGTCCCTGCCTTCCGGTAGCAGGCCCAAGAAAAAGGGCGGAGCATCAAGATGCTGAAAATTCGCATGCGTGACCGCTGAGACTTACAAGGCCCAAGGCAAGGGGGCAGGGCCAGGGCCGGGAGAGGGCCGGGAAGAGCGATGGAGAGGATTTGAACTGCGCATGCGTTGTCACTGGACCGGTATGGATGTAATGCCCCCCCTCCCCCCGGACAAGAGAAGTGTGGTGGTAGCGCCATCTCTAGGCTAGGAGTGGCTAGCGCAGTTGCTAGGGTGCATGGTCGCCCATCTCTGCCTAGGGGGACTGTATAGTTATATAGTTACTTACAGCCCCTGTCACCACCCCAGTCTTATGTAATACTGTCAACGGCAAGCACAGCATCCAGGGATCAGCCGCAGGGGATCAAAAATCAGGAGTCAGACACCAGCCACCCCCATGAAATTGGCCCTAAAATAATGAAATTAAAAAGCTCCCCATCAAGTCCTGTTTTTTAGTCTGTCTGTTGACTTTGTAACACCCTCTCCTCTGCCCACCCACGCGACTGATAATTTCAGGTTGAAGAGTCAGTCTTTCCTGCACACACAAATACATGTCTCTCCCTGGCTTCTTAGGTGGACAGTCCACTTACCCTTTCCTCACCCCCAGACAGAGGAACTGCCATCCCGGCCCTACCAAATTCACAGTCCAATTTTGGTAAATTTCACCGTCATAGCATTTTAAAAATCTTTGACTGTCATGGTTTCAGATATTTAAATCTTGAATTTCATGATGTAACAAAGCATGAATATATATTTAAAAATGGCAAAATACACACATGTAAAGTCACTAAGTCAGTGTTTCTCAAACGGGGGGTCCTGGCCCAAAAAGAGGTTGCAAGCCTATGGGGCGGGGAGGTGGGTCACGGTATTGCCACCCTTACTTCTGTGCTACCTTCAGAACTGGGTGGCCAGAGAGCGGCAGCAGCAGCACAGAAGTAAGGGTGGCAATAGCGCAACCCCCCTACAATAGGCTTGTGAATCCTTTTGGGTCAGGATCCCCAGTTTGAGAAATGCTGTGTACTTTTGTATTCTTTTACCCTATAGTATAGTATAGGATAAAAGTACACAAAAGACCAGATTTCATATGGGAGACCAGATTTCATGGTCTGTGAAGCATTTTTCATGGTTGTCAATTTGATAGGGTCCTATCTATTACCGTCTAGACTCTGTCACCTCCTACTTTCTCACCTCTCCCCATATTCCCTTCTGTAGCAGGACTATAAAATGGAGCTAAAAATGATCAGAACTCTCCACATCAAGCCCTGAAAATCACAGGAATCGAGGAGCTTCGCACATCATTGCAATAGTGCCTTCTGTGGGTGCCAAAATCTGAGACTCATGCTTAATTTGCAACGGCTGGCAACTTTGCAAGCATTGAAAAGTCATGAGTTTGGTTCCCAAGATCATGACATTTAAAAATAACAATAATACATTTTGGGGTCTTTTTGTTTGTCTTTTGGTTTACACTGGGGACACATCTTTTCTCTGCTTTTCTCTGCAATCACAAAAACTAGAAACTTACTTTATTAAAATGAAAGCTGAGATTCCTATGTAATCCCATGAATCCAGGAGCTGGGGGCTTTGAGGGAAACACCAAGTACCACAAGACTTGTGATAAAATTGCGAGAGTTGGGAACACTGAGATGTATCTGTTTGCTGGCCAATGGAATCAAAGTGGTGTGACAGTGCCTGAAGAAGTAGAGCACTGAATGATGGGGTAGCAGAATGGCTGGCGGGCCTGCTGAGATTCTGCAGGTGGGGTGGTGATACGTACTGCCCCTGACTGAGCAGGTGGCCACTTAGTATCATTAACGTCTTTTGTTTATGTACGGGGTCTATTAGCCCTTTACTGAAACTTAGTGGGTCTTTTTGATTGGCCATTTCTGGAGGAAGCAGGACCCTGGAGCGGACAGCCCCCAGGATCAGTGGGTCAGGGAAGTGCCCAAGTCAGAGTTAGCACCTCGGAGTGGGGACACCCTAGCCCCTGCCCTAAGGGACCATGGCAAGATTGGGGGTCGAGCCCCAGAAATCCTGGGCCCAGCCTTGTCGGGATTACGGGTACCCCACCACACGGGAGTGGGAGGGGAGCTTTCGAGGTCAAGTGGGGCCTCTGGGTAAAGGGAGTGGGAGCGGGGACTCAGATCCTTTTGCTAACCAACTCTATCGGGGTATTGTACAAGCAAGGAAAGATCCCCACAATAGCGGGCCCGTTCCCCCGCTTACATTTAGTGTCAAACAGTTCTCATTCAATACATGCAAGCTGTGTGCTTAGCTATCCTGTTAGCGAAGACCTTGCCAAACACAAAGTTGTACCACTTTAATTGTACTGGTATAGTTAGAATGGTGTGTGTATAGTTATGTTGCTATAAAGGGCTTATACAGTTTGAACTTATTCCTGTATGGGAAGGGAAATAAACTATACTGATGTAAGTACTGATGTACTTTTATATCAGTATAACTCTATCCACACTAGAGGTTGTACTGGTAGAACTATATCAGTAAAAATCACACCCCTAACTGACATAGCTACACTGGTATAATATGTGTGCAGACCAGGCTTCAGTGTTCCTGTTGCTGTTACCGTCTCAGAATCTTATTGAGGAGCAACTGAGTAAGCCTCAGATTCCAGGGTAGCATCTTAGCCCCCCCAAGGAAGAGCAGAATCCAAAGAAGTCCATTCATATGTCTCCCTCATTTTGACAGTTATCTCAAACAGATGGCATTTGTTGGCAGAACTCAAGAGAGTACCACTGCTTTTCTTGACATTGCTCAATTTGAAAGAGTGTGAAAGACTAATGCCCATGTGTGCCAGCAGGATCTCATCTACTTTCTATCTTAGGTACATTAGGTCAGTATACTGTCTTTGGCATGAGGTAAACTCTCTTTATTACAGATTCCCCCTGAACAAGAAAAGCAAAAAAAAAAAAAAAAATAAATAAAATCCATCTGGGATAACGAACGCATAGTCTGTTTGACATTTGGATTCAGATGCAAGCTACTCCCCTCCAGACTGATCTAAGTGGTGCCACACACCCATGCTGGAGACCTGATAAGTTGATTGATCTCAGACACAAATTCTCCAGTCCAGATACAGCTCTTGGCTTTCTAGGGAAGCACAACAAACTGTCCTGTTATCACCAGGCAAGCAAAAAATCACTTCCCTTGCCGTTAGGCTGTTTTGCTACAGAGTCTACAAACAGGTTTCATTAGTGTGGAAAAAGGGCTCTATGCCATAAATCAAGCATCCCCTTTTAAAGTCTGCTCTCCTATTGGAGGCCCAGCTGTCAGGCCCTCCCTGCATGCTTCACAGCTCGCTCCTGCCCTCTGGAGCACTACAGGTGTGTCTTCTCCCTTTCCTCAGCAATGTTCATTAACCACTTCCTCCCGTGGTTGGGCATAGCACCTGTGCACCTCATGCCTTTTCCTCGCTTGAAGTAATTTGGTTTTGGAACCATATGTTCTGGAAGTTTGTAAAGAACAAACATTTCCACAGCAACCAACTGTGAGATCTCAAAGAGAGGATTATGACTCCAGGTGGAAACAAGTAGCAGGAATAGATGACAAGTAAACAAACAATCTTTTTTTATACTAATGTCCCTAATTTTTTTGAGAGGGAAGAAAAGAAATACAGAACACCAGGAAACATTTTTTTCTGAATAGAATGTTTTTCAATGATCTCTATTAGGCATCAGAGAGTCTGTGAAACCATGGCTACACAAAATCAAGCAACATATTGGATCAACTATAAAAGAAAGTGCAGTAAATCGCCCTTGGCCCAGAGAGGCCTTAAATATATAAGCATAATGAAAACTTCCTTACAAAACAAGATTGTACATTACTTTAATAGACTATCAGCACATAAACAAGCTGGAACACTAAAATAGCAGGAAAGTCTGCTTTCCCTCCAAGGGTTTAAATAGTATTATTGTAATTGAACAAATCTACCATATCAGATGATAATATATCTTTGCAGATGATAACGTATCAAACAAATAATATAAAAATGTGCAATTTGGTCTCCTGATCACTCTTCCTCAGGCTCAATTTTGCAGTTTTCAGCATTCATTTTCCTTTAATAGTGTCTCATTAGAATCTTTATCCAGAACAAACAGTGATTCACCTTATGCCCACATAGAACTTTGCAGGATAAAGTAATGCTGTCAGGATGCCCTCTCTCAGAAAATGTCTGCTGTAACACTACTAACTGCTTTCTTTTTTTTTTCAAGATGGTGGCTTAATGCTTGACGCACCAAGCTGGAAATACTTACACTCTCTGGAACCACAGATTTTTAGTCTCAGCAAGACTGACTCGTTATTTCAGAGGTACATATCTTGAGGCTTGTTCTCCAGCCTGGTCTTATCTATCACTGTAGAAGATTTCAGTTTAATTTAATGTTACATAGTTTGTCCAAGAGATTTCTGATTGATCGTCCTCTCATGAGACTGCTTCTCTCCCATCACAATTATTTAAGATGGCCTCTTTGCATGGCTTGAAGCTGAGTTTAATCACATGGTATGAAAATGTTTGGTTTAAACTCTTATTGGGATTTTAAAACATGATGACTGTACACAATGATCAAGCCAATCATTTAAGACTCCACATAACTGTGGGAAGCTCTTCTAAAGATTACTAAAACTATAATCTAATAAACAAAAAGATTTCCTATACAGAAGCTCAGCACGATATATCTGTTTCCTTATGAATAAAACTCCAGCTCATCCATTAAATAACCATTTTTAAAGAATATAGATGAACCGTCTTCATTTTTAACCAAAGAATAAATTATTGTATATGTGTTTCAAAGGGTCACTTCCATGTTCAAAAGATTTATTTTTAATACAATTTTCTTCAGTTTCCATAAATAGCATAAAGCATTAAAGCAAAGAATTTTAAAAATCTAATTTAATTTTTCTCCGCTCATGTTGCTTGTGTAGCATTTACATTTCACTCAACTTGGACAGTAATCTGCACAAGTAACCTCATGTTTGAAATGTAAATTGACCTCCTGTCTCAGTTGCCTTGTAAATGCCATTGCACAGCAAAAGAAACATACCACATGATTTGAATGCTGCGTCCAGTACTTTGCTAAATTTCTTTTCTGGCTCTGATCAGTTAATTTCATTTTACACAGCACTCCAGGAAGAGAGCTTGTAGCTGATTATATGCTCTTTCACCAACATATGTGGAATAAGACCATTCAGTGACATTTAAAAGGAAACAGAGGCCAGATGCCTATTTTCCTTTCCAGCCTCTGGTAAAATGCACCAGCCTGTCCGTGCATCTAGAATTTTTAAGTGCAAGTTAGCTTACACCACCTAAACAACTTTTTTCGTAAGAGAGGGACATAACATACATGCAACACATAACTCACTTTGAATAAGTGTTTTTGCAGTAAACATGTTTTCCTATTGGACACCCAAATTTGAGATACAGGTTATGCATTCCCTGTTCCACATGCCATTTTCCTCGTCCAAGCTGCTTTGATTTGCACAGAAACATGTTAAGAATCTATGGTTGCAAACTATGGAAAACACAGCTGCCAGCAAAACTGCACACATGAGCTGCTGGAGAGGAAGATCGCACTCCTTCAGAACATCTCCACTCTCCCCACATTATAATGATCAAGAGTTAAGAAAGAGGCTACGATTATTTAAGATCAGAACTTTGAAACTTGAACTTTGCTCCCTTTCTCTCCAAGACATTCTGTTTTAACTACGTTTAAATATATATTGTACCAATTGTGACTTGACTTTAATTCGGTGGAAAAGGCTCATTCTTTGTGTTATGTTTTATCTCATCTAGTCTTTCTGATGTACAGTATACTCAAGGTACTATTGCTTTAATATATTTTAGTTGGGAACAGTCCTCTACTATAGTATATATCATAAAAGTGATGGTACAATACTTTGTATGTGCATCAGAGCCCTGCCAGTCTGCAGATACATAAAGTACCCAGTGTTATACTTGCCTTGGGAGTAGTTCCATGCTAAAATATTTTATTACTGTGATGGTATTTTACATACACAGAATCAGAAAGATGTGCAGTGCTGTTGTATATAAAAAAGCTTCTGTCTTTAATAATGCATTTTAGAGTAAGCTTTTTCCCAAACTAAAATGCATCATTTACAGTGCTTGGTTCTAACTGTACCTCATCATATATTTCTCTGAAAGTATTAAAAATATCCACACAATTAAAGGCATTTACATTATTAGGAATCACAATAAAGAGAAAACAACATATTTTTGTAGCTGGTAAGTAGCCCATTGGGGCAACTTGCAGGGAGGTGTTGTAATTTGCTTTCCTCCAGGAGAAAGACGGTACCAGCAGAGCAATTGTGCCTGACAATCACAGTACTTTCCAGAACTCTACCTTGAATGGTTCAGAGGTATGCTGCCTTTTCATCAGGGCCTTGAGGCTCATTCTAGCCTCAAGCAATACTTGAGGTTAGCATCTGCTATGTGTGTGGGTGAGAGAAACATCTTGTTTATTAATGATCAGAGAAGACAATTTAGAATTGAACTGGCACTTCAGAAATTAAATAGTTTAAATTTCTAACTTTAGAAAGACCTTTTAGTTGCCCTGTCATTGATAACGTCTAATTAATATAAAGCACAACTGGAAAATTGATAAGGACTTGTTTTAAGTCTCCATAGTCTGGTACCATAATCTACATAATAGTGTAGCATTAGAATAAGTTTACCATTGTTTGATAATACCTATTTATTATGTGTTGTGATGTGTTAATTTCAATGGACCAAAGAGCCCAGAGAGTCAAAGGTGTTACCACAAACCTGTCACTGCACAAATCTCAGGTGAAATCCTGGCCCCACTGAAGTCATACGCAAAACTTCCAATCCAAAATTTAATGAATTCGTGAGAAACATGGTACGGCAACTGGTTCATTAATATGATGTAATCAATCTGTCTTTTGTATTGTATCCATTCTCATCGTCTCACAATATTTTTTCTACTAATTCTGACAGATGCTACTCTCTGAAGTTTCATAGTGCTAATCTGAGGCAGTATAGTTTCTCTTTCAACTGCAACATAAAATAAAGGTCCTGATCACCTGTGATAATGATGTCGCTTTTCATGAGAGTATAAGTGTTAGCCCAGGCTACTAGCAAAATTCTAGTTTTGATAACTACATACTGCCTCTCTAATTGTCAGGTGCTGTCTCCAATAATCAGGCCTACTGGTTGTCACATAGGTTGCAGCTAGGCGTAGGGTTGGGCCTGACCAAGGATAGTTCTGTAATCAACATCTGGAGACAGGTTGGGTCAAAACCAAGATTAGAGTCCCTAGCCAAACCAGAATCAGAACTGTAGCCAGAGTCTCAGTGCAGGCCAGAGGTCAAAGCTGTGTGGTGAGAGTCCAAAGACAAGACAAACTGATATTAAAACTGTAGTCCAGATAACAGGCCGAAGGTCAAAGCTGGGTATTCAGAGTCCGAGGGTTTGGAGAGGATCAGGAGGTGGAGGCAGGGCTGGAGCGGGTCAGTGACGGGGCTGGAAAGAGGCTGGAGTAGGCAAGGACAATACTGGGGGCAGTTCTACACTGCTGGCAAAATTTGGCGGCAGTCGACAGGAGTTACACAAGTTATGCAGAGTCCCTGTCGACTTCGTAACTTCCCTTTAGCGTGCCATCTCCACTGCGCTATGCCAACGGGAAATGCATAGTCGTCGACACAGCTTTTTGTGGAGGTGGTTTTATTAGATTGACTTCTGGATCGATTGAGCATGTCTTCACTGCTGCTCAGTCGAACTGTAAAAATCGATCTGATGGCGGCGAATTTGCTGCCGTCAGTGTAGACGTAGCCTGGGACAGGGCTCAGGCAAGCCTGAGGCGGGAGTAGGAAGAAGAGCAGACTGGGAACCTCAAGAGTCTGGCATGCAGTGAGGCAGCAGGAGAGTTCCTGGCCAGGTAACGCTGTTGCTCAGACTGATCTGCAGCTCTGGGGGGATTGTGGAAGTACCTGAACCTGAGGGTCGATCTGACCCAGGCTCTGCTTAGCAATAGGCTGCTGCTGGATGTCTGAAAGCTGAGTCACTGCAGGCTCTGTTGGAATGGCGAGTCAGTGCAAACAACTGTCTGAGTGCTGACTCACTGCAGCAGCTGCCTGAGCAGCCCTGGTTTGGCTGTGAGTTTGCCTAACGATAACGTCCCCAACAGCCTGTGATGCTGGTTGCTGGTATTATCACTAGTTCCCATTTGATCAAAACTGTAGAAATTGTTGTGCTAAAAGTTCCTTTTTGTATCCAAACTATGGGCTTGATTATCTACTCAGTTGTGCCAGTTTATGCTGGCGTTACTCCATTAAAGTAATCGTAAAAGTGGTGTTCTGAGCAAACCAGACCTATGTCTCCATTTTGGAGCTTTAGTGTCTGAAATGCAACAGAGATGCAGGTCCAGAGTGAGCGAATTTAGAGTAATTTGTTTAGCACTTCAGCCTGAATGGACTTCTCTACAGTCATTTCTCAAAAATCAGCATGTGTGAGATTTTTGTTGTATTTCTTTTTCCTGAAATCCTATATTACCCAAAAAGGCAAGTGAGCAGCAGACACTTCTAGCTTTGTATTCATGTCTTTAATTACTTTTCAGTTCACAGAGATCACCTCCTTCTACCTGAGAGATACCTGTACTTCATGAAGTAATTCTTACCATAGGTACCTGAAGGCTGCCATTATTAATAACCTTTTATGTGTATTATTAAGTGGGATCCCAATGCTTTTTGCTCTGCATTTTGCATTCTCTCTTTTAGAATCTGATCCAGAGCTCATTGATGTCAATAGAAAGACTCCCACTGACTTCAGTTGGGAACCAACCATTCTTAGAACCAAGAATGAGATTACCATCAGAAGCACTTTCAAAAGCTCTTGATATCTCTGTCTTTAATAAATTAAATGACAGTGGTTCTCTTTTAATTTCATCGTGTTGCAAGTGTAGATCATATACGTTTACATTGTATTTTATAGTACCTTGGAACCTGATGCAATCAACAATCTTCTATGCTGGATTTGTTTTTCTTGTATGACATTTTTGTATCTAACATTTTTGTATCTTTTTATCTTGTACAGTTATAATGGGATGGGGCTGGTTGGGTCCTCAGGCTCTCATTGACCCCTTTTTGGTCAGCATGGGGTCTGTATACCCCATCACAGATCCCATTGGGCTAGGCACTGTACAAACATAATAGTAGACAGTCCCTGTTGTTGCTTTTGTGCAGTTGCATCTGCCAAATCAGAAAGGATGTGCATTGAGATCTACTGATGAAAAGCACTATAAGAGGAGTTAGGTATTTATTAATAATTAATAATAATATTGTGACAGTCTATACTACAATGTTCACCAGTTTTACAAGACTATGATAAATTGTATATGCCTTGTAAGGTATCATTTGAAATGTCATAATCTACTGAACATTATTGTCCTGGTAAAATATGTGTATGAACATTGTATGTGAAGTTATAACATTCTACTATGTCTCCTTGCTATAACATGATCCATGTTTAAGAAAAGCAGGCTCAAACCAGTTTCTCAGTAACAAAGGACAGACTAACACCCAGCCATGTGTTAAAAGCTATCACCTACTTACGCAGCCATTCTCCAGCAATGGGAAGGTGTAAACAAGAAATTTACAGTTCATCACAGGGACAGTTCAACTCTCATATCCACAGGAGACTATTCGTCGCCTACACTTCAGCAAGAGCAATCCTCAAATAGAGTAGGACGATATAAGAGAGAGTGACAGTGGCCTCCATTTCACCTCTCTCCTCTTTGATGTCATAAGCAGAGATGAATGACCCTGAAAGAACTGAACTAAGGGGAGAGGTCCCAGGCTGAAAGGAGACCCAGCCTGTGAAATTTACTTCAGCATACAGTGACGAAAACCTTTTGCTTTTAAATTCACTTAGGCCTTGTCTACACTACAAAGATGTAAGTCGACCTGTTAGGTCGACTAACAGCCACTGCATTAATTACTGTGGTGGCTGATGTCCACACTACCTCCTTGGGTCAGTGGTGTGCATCCTCACCAGGAGCACTTCCACCAACCTATGAGGGGCAGTGTGGGGAGCTGAGAGACTGGTCTCTCAGCTCTGTTGGCAGCTCCCTGCTGGGAGCCTGGCTGCTCCACAGCTCCCAGGTTCCCAGTGGGCTGTCCCCCCACACCCCTGCCAGGAGCTGGGGGAAGCCACCTGGGGCTTCTCCCCTCTCCACCATGGGAAGCTGCTTGGAGATTCTCCCCTCCCTGCCAGGAGCTGGGGGAAGCTGCTCAGGGCTTCTCCCCTCCTCGCACCCCACCGGGAGCCTGGGGAAGGCGCCCAGGACTTCTTCCCTCCCCATTCCCCACCAGAAGCCGTGATCCAGCCAACTGGGGCTCAGCTCTCTAGGGGTGTGGGGGCCATGAGATTGACAAGAATGACAGCCAACAGCCAATGTAAGGAACACAGTGTCAGTGTAGACACTACGTCGTTCTGTCTACCCCAACATACCCTCTCATTGAGGTGGTTTTATTATGTCGGCATAGCAGGGGAGTTACATCGGTGGGAGGAGCATTTCAATGTGTATTCTTCCACTGTTTCATTGACCAAAGCTGACTTTTGTTGACAAAACTCTGTTGTGTAGATCAGCCCTTAGCTTGTTAAGTTAGTTATTAGCTTGCATTTTATTCTTTCATTTTCTTTTTCAAACAATCCTGACTTTTATGCATCATCCATTATAATCACTTAAAACCTATCTTTCTGTAGTTAATAAACGTATCTTATTGTTTTATCTTAACCAGGGTGTTTGGATTAGATTAGAGTGTGGGAAACTCCATTTGTGATAACAAGGCTGGTGCATATATCATTTTCCCTTGATGAAATGACGGACTTTCTACAAGCTTGCATAGTTCAGTCATATGGTGGCCAGTACAAGGTGCACATTTCTGGTGGGACAAAACTGGGACTAAGAATTTGCAGATGTCACCTTATCTGTAATTCATGAGTGACTGGTCAGATTACTCATGTATTTAGGTGGGAGTGAATTTGTGTGCTGAAGGCCGTGTGAGCAGGCCAGGAGTGCATGTTCTGACAGCAAAACATGTATCCCAAGTAACATCACAAATATATATACAAAATAAAATATGATTTGTCACATTTCTTTGTGTAGACTAATAGTTTTAAATGTGTAATTTTTCTGGCATGTGAGGCACATGTCTTTAATCATCAAAAACTTCCACCATTTTAACTGTTTGTAAAACCAAACAAATAACCCGCCCCAATCTTCCCTTATAAACAATATCAAACTCTCCACTGAGATCCTTATTTAGTTAAGCTTTTAAGCATGTATTCCAGTCCATCCCTGTTCAGAAAAGCAGATAAGCACACTCTTAAGTGTTTTCCTGAGTAATGCTGCTTGCCTGAATCAGGGCTAGCAAATTCAATGATCCTTTCTTGTTTCATTCTGTTCATGTCACGTCACTACTGACTATTGTCTATTGTTGGATTTTTCTTTTGTGTTTGAAACAATCATCTACTTTTATCCCAAGTAATAAAAGTACTGAGCAGCATCTCATTCTTTCAAGTATGCCACTCTTCTTCCCTTTTTTTTTTATCCATGTGATCCATGCATCTTCTTCTCCCCCTTTTAAGTTACGTCTTAACAGAAGTCCCAAACCTACAACTTGTTCCATGTGGAGGGATCTTCCTCCCCTTTGCCTCTTGATTTCAATAGGGCTTTGAGCCAATGCAGAGGTCCTGGGTGAGTTTTTTTTAAATGATTGAAGAGCCAATGTTATAAAGAGACAACAGGAGTTTTATTCTGTGGAATAAAATGGTAACAAGTTTTTTATAGAATACTATTTTTTTGTAAAATTAGAACAGCAGCAGCATAAAAATAATACAGGAAATTCATATACAGTGCACAATAATATAGGATGTAGTTAAATGAATTGTTTTCACTTTATAGGTTTCCTTTCTTTGACTACAGGGTTGCAAACCCATCTATTACACCACTGAAGGTCTTTCAAGCTCACTTTCCATTGAGATGGTGCAAGAGATAAAAGAGTTCTAGGCCCTCTGAGAATATTGCATAGTTGTTTGTAATCAGTTTTAATTGGCTGGAAAAGCTTTCACATATGTTTATGGTAATAGATATAGTAAAAAAGTTACAAAGAGCAATTTCAAATCTAAGAACACTACAACCCAAAACTTCAGCATACGTTTAGGAAGAAGAGAAATGTTTCACTTTTTACTGCTACTCACTCCCTTTAACTGAAGTGTTCTTCTTGTTACCACTAGAATCGTCTCTAGATTGTCATGGTTGAAATGTAGCAGATAAATCTTAAACAGATTAAAAAAAACAACTTTAAGAGATGTGCGGTAAAGGTCAATGTGATTTTTGAGTATTTGACTTCTTCAGAGAGTGGCTCGCCAAATGTCAGCTCAGAATAAGGCTGGGAAGAAGAAGGGGGGAAAGTAGCAATTATGTTTAATAAAAAACTAGAAACAGCACTTGCCAGATAAAGTTATTCACATTTTTTTAAATCGCCTGGAGCTTCTACTTTTGAGCTCTAAATTCATCCGTGTCTTTAAGGGCATAATTTGACTGTGTAATTATATCTTTGTTCGCAATGTCTTTTTTTATGTGTGTAACTATTACTGTTGTAACAGTTCCATTTGGTCATCTTTCTATACATGCTTGAAATTTCCTGGTACATACATCTAAGATAAAACTTCACCTCTTTTTGGGACAGAACAACAGTCCATTAAGCTACTGATTCCTGGGACTACTGTTCCTCCAGTAGATGTCAAAAGAAATCCATTGGAGTTTTCTAATGGTGTCTAGTGGAATTTCCACGAGGGATTTTGTAGGGTATGTTCCTTTAGGTATTAACACTGAGGATATGAGACAGTTCCTCTCTTCTGCTGTCTGCTGATTCAGGATTGTGTAAATGATACAGATGCCCTATCTACACTGGGGCTCAGTGTTTGCTGAATACTGTAAAACAGCATTTAAAACAAGTTCAGATTGACTCTGTTTAGTTTTTGTGAAGTGTCAAATCATATTTAAACTGAGTTTGGAAAGTGTCCTATCATAAACTAGGTCCTTACCACTTCTGTCCACCCTAGCCAGCCAAACTAGGCTTTAAATCAGGCTCAGTAAACACAATTCCTGACCTGGTGTATATGGGGCAAGATAGAAGCTGCTTACCTCTAAAAGGTATAGGTACTCCATTAGATTCTGATAACTTGGGCAAGGCATACTAAAGAGGAGACTTTATCGTGAATGGAACTGTGAGTGAAGCTTAAGAACACATGATGCAAGATGTAAAAAACCAAAAAACAACTCCCTTGTATTTAAAGAACTTACCATGTCAGCATCTAGCTATCAGTATTAGGCATCTAAGAACAAATTTTCTGCTGGGGTGCTCATTCAACCCCATTACATCACAGGTGAATTTGGCCCTAAATATCTAATAATACACCGACATTCAATTTTCAGTAAGGACAGTTGGTCTTGTATTTAAGACAGGTGGCTGAAAGTCACAAGACCTGGGTGTTATTCCTGGATCTGCCACAGACTTGTTTAATCATGAGAGAGTCACTTCTTTTAGGGTTGGTTCTGCTCCCATAGACGTAAATGGCAAAACTCCCACTCCCATCAAATTCAGGCCATAATCTTTTGGTGTCTCAGTTTCCTCACCTGTAAAATTGATGAAGATCTAGAGCCCAAGCTCACAGGGCTGCTGTAAGACTAAAATAAAGCTCTTTTTGCTCCTTGATTGGAATGAGCTATTTAACTGCAAGTACTTTATTTCTTCCATCATCTCTCATGACAAGTTCCTCTTTTGGCATAGACCAAAAGGGACACTCACCGAAGTATTGCATTCTGTTAGATAATATATTGCACACAAAAAACCTACATTGAAAGAACATCATTAAGGTTGCAAAATCAAGTGTTCAAAAGTTAGGAAATGGCAGAATTAAGACTGCCTGTGCAACCTTAATTCAGCCCCCCTTGTGTGTATGCCTTATGCTACCACCTACAATTATGTAATTGCATGCTATTTATTTTCTTACAGGACCCTTACCTCTTTCAGTGCACAAAGTGGATGGTACTCACTTAGTAAGCAGCCCATCAACATTTTCTTTTCTCCTTGTTCTTCAGTGTGTGGTCCCGTGCCTTGCTTATTGCACACTATTCAAACTCAGTAAATAAGGCACAGGGACACACATTGTTCAATGTGGATAAAATATTGAATATTCCCAGTCTCCGTGTCCAGTCTTCCTCCTGGCTCCTCATCCTATCTGAGTCTCCCCACTACACTGGTTCCTATTTCCTCCTCACATTTGCCCTGGCTTCCGGTCTCCTTATCCAGCCTATTCCAGTCTTTCTCACCTCCCAGTTCTACTCTCCACCCCAAGCTCCTGGCCCTCATCTCCTTGCCCAGCCAGTCGCAGTCTCCTCCCCACCCCAAATCCCAGTCTCAGTTTCCTTCTTCTCTTGCCAGTATATAATCCCAGTGTCCCCATCCCAGGCTAATTGTTTCAATCAATTCCCCATACAAGTCCAGCTCATGTTCCTTCTGTGTATGACTCAGACAGCTTCCTCTTGCATGCTGCCAGAGCCTAGCGGGGAAATGGGAGGCATTGAGAGCACAAGAGAGACAAGCTCCCTGCTCTCAGTTCTGGTGCTTACCCCTGGCTTGGTTGCAGCAGTCCACAGCTACAATGCAGAAAAAGTCCTGCTTAATTCCAGTCTGGAGCATGCCCAGAGTAGATGGAATTCCTAAGGAATTTAGCTATGAAGCTTTAATAACTCTCTACTGAGCATATCAAGCTGTGATTTTTTTCAAAGGTTTATAACTTTGTCAAATTGGGGCAGATTTTCCTAGGGATGTCAAAAGGCACATATCTGACACAAAGGCCATCCCTCCCGCCATATTTGAAACCACTGCTACAAAGTATGGGAATGTTAGAATTTCTCAAGAACAGGTCAGCAGAATTCTTTAATATATACTAAACAGTGTATTTCCCCCTAATTTCCTTCTCAAAAACAGCTGAAATGTTTTGGCTGAAATTATAATAATTACCCTGGAGCAGACACCCAGCCTGGAAATCTGAGTTCAAATGGTAAAGTTTGGCAAAGTTACTAGCAGGGTCTTATAATGGGCAACTAAGAGGCAATGCTACCAGCCCATCTATATTTTAATGGTGAAATTCATCTATGCGCACAATTGTATTTTGAGGGTTTATATGGGTCCTATGTGGTGCATAGGCTTTGTTCAGGCTCTCTGCACAGGTGAGAAAAAGCACATTATTCATAAGAGTACAATTAATAGTTTGTTATTACGTAGACTATTTTAAAAACACGTTTAGTATTATTTGTTGGATAGATTGTAACGTGCCTTTCAGGGTAATATTGCTATCACTGACACCCCACCCAAATCATGATTCAAAATCTAAACATCCACAGAGCTGTCAGGGGGAAAAGACAGAAATCCATCTGGCACTGAACTTATCAATGAGCGCCCTGTCATGCAATCCAACCCCAGACTCCCAGCTGCTGAACACCACGCCCTGCTTTAGATTTGCTCTCGAAACAGCCGCCAGATCTCCCAGCTGCTATATGCGCCTATGCAATTGTCTCTCTCACATTGAAAAAGTCCACAGAGAAATAGTGAAAATCATAACAGATGGGGATAACTTCTCTAGTGACTCAGAGAAGGCCTTAGATGTTATTTATGTGTGAAAAACTAATGTAAGCAGAAGGACCAGAAGATTTACGGAATATCTACACTACAGTCAAAGATGTGATTGCGGTTTGAGTAGACATATATGCACTAGCTTTAAGCTAGCAAGTGCAGCTGAAAATAGAAGTGAATATGCAGCGGCATGTTCCTAGCCCATTCCACCAAGCCTTCACTGCTATTTTTAGCCACGCTAGCTAAAATTAAGTTAGTACAGGAATGTCTTCATGACCTGCAATCACACCTCTGACTGCAGTGCAGACACACCCTTAGAGAGACAGAACTCTATTCCCTCTAGGGGGAAGAAAAGGGAAAGCCAGCTTTAGTCAGCTTCATTTGTATGAATTATAATGCTGCTTACACAATTCTATATACTGAGTTTGGTTGCTTTAGTTGGAATTCGTTTGTTTTGATTGTATAAATGGCAATAAATAAATACATAAATAATAATTACTGTATTCATGGAAGGCCATAGGAACTGTGCAGGATATGCTTTGGAGAAAGAAGGTCAGCCTAAGTTTATGGTTAGTCAACTTGGTTTGGTAATGAAATCCAAGCTCAACAGGGGATGAGACAGAAAGGGTTCTGTTCTAGTAATTAGGAGCTCTCGTCCAGGGTGTAAGGACCCTTTGTGTATGGTTTGTGTTCTACTTTGGGTCCCTCGCCTGGAGATTCTGTGCCTTGCATGGACTGATCCTGCAAAACTGGACCAACCCAGCCCAGTGGCAGAACAGAGCTGAATTTGCAGTGAGGTCATCCCAGACCATCAGTGGCACAAATCCAACTACTCATCAACAGATGGCAGAAGTGCTGAGATGACTTCACAGTGCCCTAGATCACCACGTTAGTGGAGGTAGAGCTGGTATCACAGCACTAGGCCAGGTAGCTACACACTGGGTTGGAAGCTGATGGAGTAGTTCTCTGAGCATTGGAGCAGACTGGTTGAGGAGAGCTGCCCCTTGACTACTTCTGAGCCTAACTGGAAGCATGAGTGGGGTTTTTAGGTAGTGGGGTTTGTGGTGAGATTAAGAGTTGCAGACTAAATAAGGCAGATAATTACTTTTTTGGAACTGTGGGCCTGACCAAATTCCTGATGCACTGATTTGGGTTACTCACTTTCTTATTTGTAAATACATATATTCAATTTTCATTTTTTTGGTTGTGTTTCCTTTTCCCCCAAATAAAAAGATGCATATGGTTCCATATTCCCAGAGGACTCTGAGTACTTGAGTGAAGGGAAAAACAACCCAGGAGGTTTTATTTTAATATTTCAGAGCCAGACGTAGGAGTAAGGCTTTGAGGGGGAGGACTGCTCAAGCCATAGTTTTGTTTATTTTAGAAAAAGGGACCCGAGACAGCTTTATCCCAGCCTTGCTGCTGCAATTGGCAGCTGGTAAAAGGGTTGCAAATATCATGCCACATTTCCCCATCCAAGGAAGAGGAAGTTTAAGCACTTTACTAGTTTAACAACACTGAAACACTAGAAAATAAATGAATTATAATAAATTACCACTTAAAAACACCTTCAGTTGTTTCCAACATTATATACAACTTCTCTCCTTGGAACCATGCAGACAACTCCCATTCTCTTTAGCTGAATCAGTGCATTCATATCTGAGACTGGTATTATTTTCCATGGGGATTAGACTGTGGCTATAATGTTCAACATCTAGTTTCTTCTGATGAAAAAAGTCATAGACAAAACTTAATGAAAATTAAGATATCATGAAATTTTTTTACTTTGTTATATTTTAATTATCATATTTTAATCATTAACATTGTATTTAGTGCTGAACAGTGCATAGATGAGTCCTTCCCCAAGGAATTTACAGTTTAAAATAGACAGATAATACAGTTCCAAAATAACAATATATCAGACGCTTAGATAAAGGACTATTCAGACAATCTGAGAGATTACAATTGATAGATTTAGTGAAAGGTGAACCATTAGGGATCATGTTTTCAAGTTTTTCTCCACTTGACCCATGGCAGCTAGCAACTAGGGCTGTCAATTAATCACAGTTAAAAGCGTTTAAAGCAAAACAAATTAACTAGATTAGAAAAACAGTTGTGATTCATCACAGTTTTAATCATGTTGTTAAACAATAATAGAATACCAATTTAAATTTATTATAAATATTTTTGGATTTTTTTTTTTACATTTTCAAACATACTGATTTCAATGACAACATAGAATACGAGTGTATAGTGCTCACTTTATATTGTTTTTTATTACAAATATTTGCACTGTAAAAAGATGAACAAAAGAAATAGTATTTTTCAGTTCATCTCAGACAAATACTGTAGTGCAATCTCTTTACCATGAAAGTACAACTTACAAATGTAGATTTAAAACATTTTTTTGTATATAACTGCACTCAAAAACAAAACAATGTAAAACTTTAGAGCCTACAAGTTCTGTTCTTGTCAGTCAATTGCTTAAATAAACAAGTTTGTTTATATTTATGGGAGATAATGCTGCCTGCTTCTTATTTACAATGTCACCTGAAAGTGAGAACAATGTTCGCATGGCTCTGTTATAGCCAGGTTTGCAAGGTATTTACGTGCCAACTATGCTAAACATTCGTATGCCCCTTCATGCTTTGACTTATAGATTGCATTATCTTTTTAAAAATATTTTATAGTATATAAAATAAATATATAGTATATAAAATAGCAAATATTTGTAATAAAAATAATATAAAGTACACTTTGTATTAATTGCAGTTTTAATTGCACTGCTAAACAATAATAGAATACCAATTTAAATTTATTATACATATATTTTGATGTTTTTCTACATTTTCAAATATATTGATTACAATTACAACACGGAATACAAAGTGTCCAGTGCTCACTTTATATTATTTTTATTACAAATATTTGCACTGTAAAAAAGATTCAGCGATCGGCTGAACAAGAAGTAGGACTGAATGGACTTGTAGGCACTAAAGTTTTACAAAGTTTTGTTTCTGAGTGCAATTATGTAAAAAAAAACCAACAAAAAAAGTCTACATTTGTAAGTTGCACTTTCACAATAAAGAGATTTCATTACAGTACTTGTATGAGGTGAACTGAAAAATACAATTTCTTTTGTTTATCTTTTTTACGGTGCAAATATTTGTAATAAAAATAATAATATAAAGTGAGCACTGTACACTTTGTATTCTGTGTTGTAATTGAAATAAATATTTATGAACATTTAGAAAAGCATCCAAAATATGTATAATAAATTTAAATTGATATTCTGTTATTGTTTAGTGTGATTAAAACTGCGATTAATCGCAACTATTTTATTAATCTTGTGATTAATTGCAATTTTTTAAATCGTTTAACAGCCTTACTAGAAACATTAAAAAAACAACCATCCAAACAGAAAAAGTTCATTAGACACAACGAATCCTTCATCTTGGCAGTGGGTTAGACTAGGTGACCCTTGCAGTCCCTTCTAACTCTAGGAGTCTATGGTTCTATGATTCTCTGTTTGTTGCAGAAGAAGATTCAGCCAAGCATGAGCCAGCTTTGTGAACTCCCTTGTGGCCTAGTGTGGCGCTGCATGTGTACTCCATCTCCTTTCCCCCACTGGAGTGGCAATAGGTTGCTTTAACAAGGCAAGGAGAAGCCAACACATAATAACAAAATAGCATGTCCCATTTTAATAAGGTTTCAGGACAAGAGCAATTACAATAAACAATTCACAATGTCCTCATTTCAAGAACCCGGTTCAGAGCTCCCAAACTTAAAAGTGCACAAAACAGTCTCTGAGTTTGATCAAGCTGGTCTCATGGACGCTGAGAGAGAAACCACCACTCACTGTAGCGTACAGTGCTTCTACTCCCCTCTCTCTTGCACAGCTTCCTGTTCCTGTTTAAATAGGCCAGCCCTAGTGTAGGATAATGAAATCCAAGCTCAGTGGGATGGGTGGGGAGGGTCCTGTTCTAGAGACTAGGAGCTCTAGTCTAGGATATAAGGACACTGGATGTGTGCTGTGTTGTGATTACACCCAAGGCTGTCTCAGTCGTAGGCTCCAGCCTGTCTTTTTGAAGAGGGAGCACACACTCCTTCACAGGCAGATTGGAAGAAAGTGCAAAAGAGATCAGTTTGTGTATTGCTTTGTTTTCTCCAACCAGTTCTTGTATTGATCATTTACCAAAAAGACATTGAGCACTTTCTTTTCATGTTTTTTTCCATGTGGTTCATCTGGAATATTTATAAAGTCTGCTGTCTGAAACAGTGGGATTCCATGGTTTTCTTCATTGTGTCTGCTATTTCTCATTTATCTTAATTTTCTCTCTTGTTGTAAAAGATTTTTAAGACCATCTCAGTAAAAAAATATAAAATCTAGGATGGATCCCTGTTAGTTTAGTTTTGACATTTCAGTACAGTTGTGTCAGTAGCCAGAAGAATCCTAGGAGTGTTTGTGCTGGGGAGATGTGTCACTTTGTGGAAAAGTTTTATCATCCATTTGTACTATTATATAATTATGGTGCCTCCAGGGGCAACAGAGGCAGAACACTGAGTATGTGAGACAAAGGAGGGTCTGATAAAAGAACAGGCAACACAGTCATCTTACAGAAAATGACAGGCTTTTAAAGGTGACTGGCAAAGGATTTGAAAAAAATGGGCTAGTGTCTTGTTTGTACTTCTTTATAATGTATAAAGCAGGACTAAAATCTCTTTTTCAAAGCCAGTAACTATTTTACAAAGGAGATGTGCTTTTCAGAGAGTAGATTTCATGCCTATTATGGAAAGCATAACAGCTGTGAAAAATACACACTCTTCTCGGAAACCCTGTAAAATCTTTTCCTGCAGCTCATGCTCACAGTTCAGTCATCAGAGTGCAACAACAACCTTTCCTGGATCAGCGTATTTTAAATAGACATAATGGCTTATCTCTCAGCATGAGCAATCATAATGGGGAAGAGATATTCTCTTTCAGAAATGTGCTTTTGATATTTATTGACCTGTTTACTGTAGAACTTAGAGGTGGAAACTAACCATTAGCTCATCAAGCCCATACCTCAGACTGAAGGATTTCTCTGGTCAATATATATTCTTCTAGAAATCAGGGGCAAAACTCTAATGTCTAGGGAAAAAGTGCAGGCTGAGCAGAGATTCTAAGAGCCATTTTTACTGCGCCAGACAAGATGGTGATAGGGGAGTGTAACGGGGGTTGGCACCTACCTCTCACAAGCACTCCTTCCTGTTTCTTTCCTTTTATAATAAACCTTTAGTTTTAGTTACTAAAGGATTGGCTGGCAGTGTGATATTTTGGGTAAGATCCAAACTTATATTGATGTGGTAATGTGGCTGACCCTTCTGGGACAGGGAGAACATTCTGGTAAAGGGAATAGAATTTTAAATATCTTATCTCTTTACTGGACCTAGTTGCTGATTGGGAGTCAGAGACTGAAATATAACAAAGGGGCCTGAGTATTTCTTGTTGTAGTTTCTCGATAACCAGTGTGGGAAATCAAGAGCGCTGTTTGTGACTGGTCGGGGAATCTAACTTCAGCGTTACCCAACAGTTCTGGGAGAGTCTACTCTCATTTTGCAGCCTGCCCTGACCTTGGTATTTTCAGATGGGCTACTCTAGGCACAGATGGGTCACAGGACCATCATGATCTAGTTTGACCTCCTGTAAACCACAGACCCTCAGCCACCCACTCCTGCAATAGCTCTATGATCTCTAACTGAGTTAGTCCTCAAATCTTGATTTAAAGACTTGAGTTTACAGAGAATCCACCATTTACTCTAGTTCAAACCAGCAAGTGATCTGTGACCCACGTTGCAGAGGAAGGCAAACCCCCCCAACTCAGGGTCTCTGCCAGTCTAACCTGGGGGACAGTTTCTTCCCAACCCCAAATACAATGAGGAGTTAGACCCTGAGCATGTGGGTGAAAACTACCAGCCACAAATAATTCTCTGTAGTAATTCAGCTCTCTCCACCTGTCCCATCTCTCCCTGTTGGAGATATTTGCTAATAGCAGAAATGGATGAGCCATATGTTACTATTGGCAATCTCATCATACTATCCCTTCTATAAAATTATCAAACTCAGTCTTGAGAAAAAGATAGGGTTTTTTTGTCCCCCCCCCTCGCCCACACACATTATTCCCCTTGGAAGGCTGTTCCAGAACTTCACTCTTCTGATGGTTAGAAACCTTCGTCTAATTTCAAGCTATAATATTGTCAGACCAGGTGCCAGCTAATGCCAAGGCTCTAGGTCTCACTGAACACTTACAAAGACACAGCTGGAAACCAGTCTGGCTTACCTGGGGTTAGTATAGTTAAAATAGATATTAGTATTCTAAGAACATGTTTAGTGTTTAGACTTTATGGAAAGCTTGTAGGATGCTGCATGTATTAATTGTTCTTATAATATTTGTACCCCATGTTATAAGGTAGTTTCTGTTCTGTAGCTATAAAAATGTTTGCTAAGGCCTTATCTACACTACAGAGTTAGGTCAATGTAAGGCAGCTTATGTCGACCTAACTCTGTAAGCGTCTTCAGTACAATGTTGCTCCTGCCAATGTAAGTCGCCCAGTACACCGACTTAATACCTCCACATCCGTGAGAGGTATAGTGCTTAGGTTAATGTAGCTAGGTTGACACAGAATCAGTGTAGACACTGTGTTGCTTACATCAGACTGTTCCTGTGGTCAGTCCTTGGTCGCTGATAGCCGGAGCCCCACTGCCCAGGGCTCGAGCTCTCAGTGTCCCACAATGCCCCACGCTGACAGTTAAATTGGTGCAAGTGTTCCTGGTGAGGACACACACCACCTGGTACAAGCCTGAAAACTGTACAAGCCTGAAAACTCCACAGTTCCACTGGACACCTGATATATATGGACTTTCAAATCATTTGTGTGTATCTGATTGCTTTAGACATTTAACATCTCTCATATAGTTTGTTTCTTTCCTTTTATAATAAACCGTTTGTCACAGGATTGTCACAAGCATTGTCTTTTAGTTTTAGTTACTAAAGATCCAAACTCATTGATTTGGCAATGTGACCCTTTTTGGGTCAGAAGAACCTTTTTGGTAAACAGCATAGAGTTTTAATTTAAATAACTTATCTCTTTATTGGACCTAGTGGCTGACTGGGAGCCAGAAACTGAAATGCAGTAAAGGGGGCTGTGTATATTTTGTTTTAGCTTCTTGATAACCAGTGTGAGGAATCAGAAGCATTGTTTGTGGCTGGTTGGGAAGTCTGACTTCAGTGTCACCCACCAAGGCTAGCAGAATCTGCTCTCCTTTTGCAGGCTGCCCTGACCTTGGTATTTTCAGATGGCTACCCTAGGCATGGACGGGTCACAGAGATCATCAACTTATTTTCTACCAAACAACCAACAGCTGATAATGACTTTCAGTCACTACAATCTGGGTTGTATTATCATGGATTTCTTTTGGTGCCCAGAATGCTGTTCTAGTTTAAACAGCTGGTATCTGAGTTCTGGCAACATACTGAGGGGTTTGGGAGTAGCTGTGTGTAACCCCAGTTTTTTTCTGTATGCCTTTGATCCACCTAAGGTTGACTTGTCTCTTTATCTTTCTCAGTCACATATGCTTTAAATTCTCAAGCATTTTTCTCCTAATCTCACGGGTCAGATTGTCTCATCTTTGTTATGTTTCTTTCAGCAGTTCTCATAGTGAAGATTTCAGAATCAAGCTAGAATTGCTGTCAGTGTCTAGGTGAGGTACCACACTGAGGAAATGATGAGATTTCTTACTATATTTGTCTCTGTGATCAATCTGTATGGAAGAGAACATTTTCATTTGGAAATCTTTCTGATTGAATTTTTGGTCAAACTTCATATCACCTGTATCTTGGTTTTACTTATGAGAATTTCACAGGCTGTCTACCCATCACAGATCACTTTATAGGCATTGGCAAATAAAAGCCCTTTTTGTCCTAATAAATACACTCTCATAATCATGCTAAATCAGATATAGATAGCTGGTCTTTTGTTTCCACAAACTGTTGCTGTTGTTTTTTTAATTACTATGCTTCTTTTCAGTCACTCTTACAGGGATTATATTTTGTTTAATGAAATCTATCTTTAGAATTCTCTCCTTAGAATTTATGAGCATATCCTCAGACTGAATTTCCTTGTCTCTACACTGTCCAACTACCATGCAAGCAAGCCAGGTGCTCAGTCCATAAATTCACTTCTTGTTGACATCAGTGGGAGTGGCACACAAGTCCCTAACAATTCCCTACATGATTACCACTTAATAACTGCTAGGGTATGAAAAGCCCCTGTTTTTTCTCAAGTTACTATACTGACTTCTCCAACTAATTATTTATCTCCAAATCCTCTCACCAAGTAATTTGGTTGGGCATAAGGGGATCTCTCTGAAGGTACAGGAACCTCCCCAATATCATGGAGCAGGGCAAGAGCAACTTGCAGCTGCAGCTCCAGCCTCAAGGCTGGGGTAGCTTCAATGATCCCTGCACCTTCTTTG
Source organism: Emydura macquarii macquarii (assembly GCF_026122565.2). Classification (NCBI taxonomy): domain Eukaryota; kingdom Metazoa; phylum Chordata; order Testudines; family Chelidae; genus Emydura; species Emydura macquarii. Next base: position 1,754,994 of record NW_027130506.1, read on the forward strand.
GGGGGTGGGGTGGGTAAGAAGAACAGAAGTAGGATCCACTACAGAGTTATGCTTTGCAACTCAAGTGGAGTGTGAGCCCATTAATTAATCCAAATGATTCCCCAAAATATTTTCACTTCTGTGTTAATGGCCAGATTATCCCATAGCATAGACTGATTTTATGATATTTCATCTAGTTCTATTGCACACTTCAGTGTCTGGCAACCTTCCATGTAAGTTAATTTGTTCTCTCTCCTTCTGGAAGCAAGGTCAATTGTTGTATCAGTTTAATATATGATACCGCTTCTACTGAGCCTTCTTTATCTTGCACTTGTAAGAGACAGATTTTGAAGGGCCCGATCCTCTACTAGTGAAAGGATGGAGTTCCCTTGATGTCAATGGGGGCTACACAAATTTACACCAGCTAACACAATCCAGCTGGTGTTTAACTCCTTCCCAACTCCTCTGCTCTGTCCCCTCCATTACTTCCACCCTCCTCTTTTTCACCCTGATCTTTTAGTCTGAGGGTCTCCCTGTTAACGTCTACTTCCAGCCCCTCAATCTGTCCTCACAATCCTATTGCCTCTCGCTGTTCATTCCTCTCTCTATCACTTTGTCCTCTTGTTCCTTTCAGTTTGCCTGTAAACATTCTGTTATGCTTTCCATCCTTGAAATCTTTCCCACAACCCAACTGAATTTTCAAATAATCATTGTCTGCTTCCCCTGACTAGACTTTCTTTACAATCTGCCTTCTGCCCTTTAGACTCTGCTGAAACAGCCAGGGCCCTCACATGGGGTGGAAAAAGGGTACACTTTACCGGGGCCTGGAGGGCCCGGTCCAGGCTGCAACCCCCATTACCATGAGGAAAAATTTTTTCATGGCTCATGAGATTGTATATATAGAGGAGGGATTGTGGTATGTGTGTGGGAGGGGGGCCATGTTACAAGTTTGTACTGGGCCCAAAAAAATTATGCTTGGGCCCTGGAAACAGCCCTCGCCAAATGCTCTATTCCTAACTAAGTCAAAGGGGTACTTCTCTATTCATTTTCTTCCTTATCTGGGTGCTGCTTTCCACACCATTGAAACCTCTCTCCAAATCTGCTAGATCCTCTCCATGCTAGACTTCTGTGATTCTGTGTGCTTGCTCCTGCTCCTACTTCTACCTTCAAACTGTTTCTTTCAACATCTCCTTTGGTGGATCCTCTCCTTATCTCTCTCTCCACTATCCGTTGGTATCCTTCAGGTTTTCGCTCTGAGTTCTGCTTCTTTCAACCTTTTATAGTCTTTTTTTTAGGCTATCTCATCCTCCCACACAATTTCACCTACCCACAATCTCTCTTGCTGTCCTATCTTGCATCTCTATCTCTCAGACATTTCCCCTGCCATCTGAAACTTGATCTCTCTGGAACAGAGCTTCTCATCTTTCTTCATAATCCCTTCCCACTTACTCCTTTCTGTATCTGAATTGACAACCCCACTATCCTCCCTGTCTCACAGCCTTGGTGTCATCGTTGACTTCACACTCTCCTTCTACATCCAAGTTCTCATTACATCAAGTCATTTCTTCTTATATGACATGATCAAAATGTGACCTTTCCTGTCTATCTCCATTGCTAAGAAATGTGCCCATGGTCATCTCTTGCCTTGGTTACAGTAACTTTCTGCTCTCCAGCAACCCTGCCTCTTCCTTCTCCAAATTATCCAAAATGGAGCTGCCAAAGTCCTTTTCATCTTCTGCCACTCTGTTCATGTCTTCCCCTGCTGTGAATCCCTTCATCACCTTCTGAATTTTACTTCAAATTTAAGCATTCCATCCTCATTTTCAAGGTCCCTCCCTCCAACTTCTCTGAACGTGTCTCCTGCTTCAGCTTTTACTCCTTGCTCACCTCCCAATTTCTCCCTCCTATTGTACTCTTTATAGTCTTCCAGGCTTGTCACTATGTGGAGAGGAAGGAGTATTCAAGGGTACTGTTCCCTTCCACATTGTAGCTCCAGCATCAGGAAACTTTACTATTGTTCTAGTGAGTGCAGTTATTGCTATGTTGACAATGACTACTTACACCAGCCACAAACAGTTGAAAATGCTGATGGAAGCATGGAGCCTGCCTATAGGGGAAAGAATAGGCATAGCTGCACTGAATCTCTGTCCCTATGTCTCAACACTGATTTCCCTCTATTCTCCCCAGAGAAATCATATTGCTGCAGTTGTTCTTGGTCCCTTCCGGCTGGTGTCCTCTTGTCTGACCTAGTATAGGTGTGCGGAGAAAAAGAAAAGTCAAGTTTAGTTTTGTTATGTTCTCTACATGCATTGTGTTGGAAACGCTCAGCTGCAGAAGCCAGTTGGAAGCATGAAAATAATGTAATATATGGCCAGCATATTATTTCTAAAATAAACAGTTTTACGAGTATTATCTTTGTCTTTTTTATGTAGTGCCTGGTAAACTCTTTCTTTGTTTTATCTTACAGCAATAACGTTAAGGGCTTTGCAGTTATCAAATACTGAGACATTTACTCACCTACAAACTCTGTTGCCTCAACTTCTTTGTCATAGACAGCAGACTTGAAATAAGGGTGTCTGTACAAGTGGGTTGCACTGATTTTCTAATCCAGTTGAGCTAAACTGCTACAACTTTTTCAGGAAGACAAGGCCATTTTAAAAGATTGTGTGAACTAGTGCTAGTTAAAGCTGCCACACTGACAACCTTGGAGAATGAAGCCCTCTCTTACCCTCAGAACATGCCCAGCATTGTCAATTTCCCCACATTGTCTTGCCTATAATCTCACCCTTGAACTGGAGTTACCCCCTCTAGTGGTCAGAAGACTATTCAGTTTCAGTGCTTGGCCTCTCTGCTAACCTGCAAACTAGGCTGTTAATTGTGGTGGTTTCTGTGATGTAGACACTTGTCCATTAGTAACTTGGAACTAAGATGTCCAAACTCATTTCCCATAGCCAACACATGGTAACAACTTTTGTTCACTGTGAACGTGTTCTAGGTTTTATTTGGCAAACTAGAATTGAAAAACTCTATGCTGTGAGATCTCCAGTTCCTTATTAAACCAGTTTTATTGCAACAATCTCACATTCAACATATTTCTAACACACCGCATTCTATTTACATATAAATATATGCACAGTAGACCGACTATCAGTACGTTTCTAAAAGTTGAAAATTGGCCAACCCTATATATAATTACACAAAAAGGGGGAGAAAAAGAAAAAAAGCTCAATTGGTACTGGACATGTAACCAGCCCATGAACCTAGTCATTCTGCTTGTATGTTACATCTATTTCTGCACCCTGTGGACAAAAGACAGACCTCTATCTTCTCTATTTAGGCTGTAAACTCTGTGAAGTAGGGACTGACTTTCTCTGGCTTTATACAGTGCCTAGAATAGGTAGGTCCCAGTCCTGACTGAGACCTTTAGGCACTCCTCAGAATATAAACAATAGTCAAAATTTATGTGGAGCACAAACTGTGAGTTTCTAACATTCAAATGTGAAAAGTTCATCCAATTTTTAAAATTTACCATATGCACAAATGTTACTGTCATTTTCAACCACTGAAGTTTGCAGATGATAGAGCACAAAATAAATTACAATAACCTGTCACACACTTGTCCTTTTTTTTAGACTTTTCTTTGGCACCCCAGAGATGAGTGCTAGTAGAAAGGCTGACAATACAAGTGCATTTATGAGGCAAAACACCAAGGACAAGATGAACTGTCAAACCTTTAAGAAAAGAATGGCGCCCTTTTGTTGTGGAAATGAAGCTGTGATAATGTCCCCAGGCTATAAACTGGCAGACTGGAATGGCATACACCAGAGGAGCTTTTTCAAATTCTTTATCTGTGTCAGCAGATTTTTTCCCCCTCCTGTTGTGGTTTTAGCTAAGAAAAAAATGTTAAAATTTATGTGAACAATTTGTTACTAGTATATAGTTCTTAGCAACAAGGTTAGATAATATAAAGGCATACATTTTATTGTCTATTCCACAAACACATTAACTCTATTACTGATAGAAAAATATGTGGACTGTTAGGTGTTCTGTTTCTAGTAACTTAAACTGCATTTAGAAATGAATTTACAAAGCCATGGTTGGGTAAGAATACTTTCTACTTTTATATGGCTTTGTACTTATACCAGTGGGACTATTAATTGAATAATGGTGGCTGAATCAGACCCATTGGTAGCATCTTCCATCCAAGGATCTCAAAGTACTTTACTATTATTAGTTATATTACAGTAGCACTTAGATGTATGTACTAAGATTGGGGCTCCCCAGAAATACATTGTGTGAGAGTCTTTGTCCTGAAAAGTTCACAGTCTACATAGTCAAGGCAGACAAAGGCTCATGGTGGATTCTCCATCACTGGCAATTTTAAAATCAAGATTGGATTTTTTTTTTTGGTAATAATATACTCTACTTCAAAAAGAATTGTTTGGGAGGAGTTCTATGGTCTCTCTTTGACAGGAGGTCAGACTAGATGATCACAATGGTTCCTTCTAGCCCTGGAATCTATCAAAGGATGAGAGGAGAAACAGAAAGCCGACATGACTTGCCCAAGGTCACACAGTAAGTCAACAGCAGAACTGAGAATAGAATAAAGATGTCCTGGTCCACAGTCCTATCCACTAGACAATGCTGCAGTGAAATAAACCTTCCACTACCCCTATGAAGAACTTAATATTAATATCTTTAAAAAATATTTTAATATATCTAAAAAAACCCCCAAGAACAAACAAACAAAAAACCCACAACCTGAGCCACAAAACAGTTAAGTAATTGCTCAACAAATCACTGCAAGGGCTGGGCATAGAGGCAGGAAATGTCTGGTGCCCATTTGCCTGCTCTAACTATTAAGTATTCTTTAAAAAAATTGCTAAATGGCAAGTATTCTTGAACACAAAATATACAATAGTACTTTCACTGCTAAAGACTTCTGACTAAATTCAGCTGTGGCATTAGAAGCACAACCCCTGCTGCTGATGGGCTGAATTTGGTATCTCTTCTCTCCAACAAGATTTTTATTCTGCAAAGACCAATGTATATTAAATTTGTTCCAGAGAATTTTCAGTACTCCTGTGACCCACCTTACACACTACACTGTGATACTGTATATATCTGCATGCATTTGACAACAGGATCAAGCCCTAAGTTGCCATTGATGCAGAGCTAACTGGTTTGCAATGGTGCAACATTGCCAGTTAAAGTGCAGAATAATTCTTCATGGTACATTTCTGCTGTGGGTATAGCTCGTATAGTTATTGTGAGTCATGCTTTACAGATACAACAAACAGAGAAAAACCACCGTATATAGCAGTAGCAATTTCATTCTCTTAATGTTATGCATCTGAGCTCTGAATCTATTGCAAATTCAAGACTAAAATATAAACTGTATAACAAAAACCATTGTATTTCTTCTATCTTCTGACCATGAATATTCATGTTCTTCATATGAAACTGTTGTTGCTGCATTTGTAACATTTATTGTCTCTCATGCATTTCCTATTCAATAAGCAATTTATAATGATTTAACCATTGCATTCTGGTACCACTGGTGCTGACCTTCACATCTGTTATCACTACATATGAACTGCATTACAAAAACTACTGCAGATTTTCTTATCTTCTGTCCTTGGGTGTTTACATTCCTGACAAGACAGTACTGATGTTAAATTTAGACACTGCATGATATTCTGACTACTAGTACATGTTGTAATGTGTGTAACAGTTTTCTATGTGATTTTTCTAACCTTTTAAAAATTTACACAAATGAAGGTTTCCTTATTTATACCCAGCAGTAACAATTCTCTATATCAGATAAAACAATGGGAATGATTTTTGTCTTTATATATTATGAATGAAGCTTCCTGTCCTCCCCCATTCCCCTCTACTTTTTTCCTTTTATTAAACCAAACCAGATATGTTCCATTTTTGGTCTCTTTCTTTCTATACATGGCTTGATCTAGGAAAGGAAAATATAGGTCTTGTCTTTATTGAACAGCAAAAACACTTGGCTTCAGTAAGAAAGTGGTTGCTTCATTCTATCAGAAAGTTTAAAACACAGACAATTTTATAAACATACCTATGAATAGAGTGGGGTTTTATTATAGTGATCTCAGCTACTGCAGACAAACAGTTTACCATGAAATTCAGTGCACTACAATCTGCACATTGGCAGTGTCAAGGTCTAGTAAACCCGTTTTGGGCAAAGGAACGATCTAATGATAAAACGGTTGCCCCACTGTTTCCCCAAGGTTGATCTCAGAGCAGAACCCTGTGTTTCAGGCTTCCGCTCTCAAGACTTTCGCAGTCGTGAGCTGCTGAGTTTTCAAGGGACAGTCCCGATTCACTTGGCTGGCCTGTCACATCTGTCTCACTCCTGGAGGTAAAGGGGGTACCCAGTAGGGGTAAAGAATGATGTGGGGGTGAATGCAGCACCCTCTAGCAAGGAAGGGGGGGTAGCTGGGTGCAGCGCTGCAGGGAGACATTTACCCTCTCTGGCCCTTCGAGTTGTGCCAGCAGCAGCCAGAGTCTCCCGAGTGACTGTCTCCTACCAGAGGTGGCGGGACTCCCGCTGGCTGAGGGAGGAGATCCCCTTCAACACCCCCAGGACCAGCTCCAGGCCAGTGTCTCTTTGGTGTGGAAGCGGAGGGGGGGATGTCTCCGATTCCCTCACGCGAAAGCCTCCATAGTCCTAACTCTGGAAGTCTGGGGAGCAAGGCAGCTGGGGGCGTCGGGGGAGGAGGCGGGAGGCTCGGTGCTGCAGCTGGTGAAGCTGTACCTGAGGCTGGAGCTCTGCTGGGGTGGGCAGGAGAGGATGAGCGATGCACTGGGAGTCTGTGAGGCCAGGAAAGCCATGCCCAGCCTACTGCCAGAGTCCCTCGATTAGGCCCACAGCCGGTAGGCAGGGGCTGCCATAGTTGGGCGGCAGCCATGCGTCGAGGAGGGCCATGGCCTGGCTTGTGCAGAGCTGGTGAAGCCCTCATGGAGGTAGCACCCCTGCTCCTGGGCCGAGTGTGGGTAGCTGAGGGGGCTGCGGTGTTGTCGGGACCAGGCAGCCTCAAGGAAGTGCTGTGTGATGGAGGGGGTGCTGGGCCCTACAGCTTGCGACGGTGGGACTGCAGATGCCTTGTATGACTGGGTGCTGCTGGGCAGCGGAGGAGCTCTGAAGAGGAGAGCACAGACTGGGGCTTTCTGTGCTGGGCACTTTGCGTATGAGGCTGGGGCACTATAATAAACAACATGATAATTAATATTGAAATTACAATAATTGTAAAGTCAAGGAGTTAACACAACTTAAAATTGGTTAACTTCAAAAAGAGAACCATAAGACCAACAATTGGTCTAGTTATTGCATGAGCATAATCAGTAATCAAATTACAAAGTTAACGTAACACCAATGACTTGTTAAATGACTTATTTAATTTTTCTATCCCTATGCAGTTTATTTAACAGCTTATTCTTTCCCCTGTGTAAAGAATAGGTTAAAGTTTAAATCTTTATGTATGCCAAGTGACTCTTAGAAATCTGTGATGAGACATGCCTCAATCCTAGGTTATTCGTACCTGATGGTAACTTCGCTGTGGGTTTATATGCATATGCTATTACTATTAATGGCCATGCACACACACACACATTCACATCTAAAAAGGCTAGGACACATCTTTCCTGGCAGGTGTCCAAGTACTGGTGTCCAAATATCCTTTTAAAGAGGTATTTGGTATACTGGCTCAGGTATTGTCTCACTAGCAAGTATTGTTTTCTTGGATCAGCTGGCTGGTCTGTGATGTCTTTGTCTCTAATTTCCTTGGAAAGAGAAGTAGGAATATCAGCTGTCGAGTTGTCATTGTGGTAACCTGAGAGGAGCACACTTTTTCCTTGTTTATGTGGTCTTTTATGGGTGAAACTCAGGCTGGTATCATTCTGCTAGGCTTTCCCTTATGACTTTCTGATTCACTCAGGGAACACAGGTTTCTCATCCTAACTGCATTGTCCAATCCTGAGTAGGTGTTGTCAGTCTGACTCTTGGTCCACTTCTGGCATTCTCCTTTTAGCTTACTCTTTCTTAGGGCTTGTCTACACTTACCTCGGCGATTCGGCGGCAATCGACCGGAGTTACGCAAACCATGCAAAAAACTTGCGTAACTTCCGTCGACTTCTGTGCTTCTGTTCTGTGCTTCTGTCTTCACTGCACTGCACTGATGGGAACCGCATTCCCATCGACACAGCACTACTTGAGAAGGTGATCTTAATACGTCGATTTCTGGATCAACTGAGTGGGTCTCCACTGACATAGTGAAGACATAGCTCCGGTCATGTTCGTGAATGCGTTTTTCCGAAATAAGCAACATTGAGGGAATAACAGGAGGTGATGATTTTATCAAGGTGATCTCAACCTCTTGTATTTAGACTCTTCTGTGGCCTCTTGACTATTAGATCCTGTGGTCTTCCTGGGTCATACTTATGACCCATTGTTCTTTGACTTACAAAAATATAAAACTACAAAAGTAGATCCTTTCCTATTCACACATCTCATACTTCCACTTCCTCAAGACAGACAAAGATTTCATAAACAAAATAAGAATTTGCAGCATTGTCAGCATACCTGGGATACTGGGTGAAAGATTATTTCTTTCTATCATAGCTCAAAATCAAGCTGCTTCAAAGTTACCTATTAAATCCATTAACATAAAGTTTTTAAAAGCATACCCAGTTAAAGTTTATACTTGATATCTACATGACAATATGCCTATGTCCTACAGCTTTTTTTTTTGTTGATTCAGCTTTCTTTTCCATCCATCTAGACTCCCAACACCTCGTGGAAAAGCATTAAGCAGAACTCATTACTCATAAAAGATTTTCTCCTAAATCACTAATAGTCAGAAATGTGATTCTCTACGAACCCTCATTTTGCATTTTATTTAGCTCCTGGTGCAAGACTGATAGCACTAGAAACTGAAAACCTCTTTTACCAGGCAATACTTACAGTGTAGGATATGACTGAGCACATTTATATCTCCACCCTCATTTTTCATTTTAATAAGATTTTGGAAAATAAAACTTGTTCATAGGGTTTTCATATTTAATAGGTGTTGAAGCACTTATTCAAACTATAATTTTATTAAAATATTTAATGCACTGTCATTAAGCATTAATAATATTCAGTAATTAATGTATTGATGTAGTACTTTATACTGTGGTGGCATTAATAAAGAAAAAAATGAGAATCAGGTGGGATCTTTGTTTCAAAATTACATAACCATTTTCCCCTCAGTGAAGCTCAAATACTCAAGACAGTATTGAAATTCTGAGTATAATTATTTTTTTTAAATGACTGTATCGACATTTACAACTTATTATTTTCAGTTATGGAATTAAAGATATTGCTAAAACATAACTAAGATTATCTTTCAATTATTTAAACTGGATAATTTGTGGATATAGACATTATGATTAATGCTACATATAAAAATTTTTTTTAAAAGTTAAGATTGCAAAGTAAAGCACTCAAAAGTTAGGAAAACCAGTATTAAGGCTGCATGTACAACCATGTTTCAGCTACCACGTGCATATGTATTACGTTAGGTCCGATCTACATTTAAAATTTAGGTTTGCAGAGCTACAGCACTCAGAGGTATGGAAAATCCACACCTATGAGTGCCACAACTATATCAACCTAACCCTTGGTGTACATGCAGGTAGCTAATGTTGCTTGAGGTGGTGGAAAAGCCTCTTTCATTGCTCTAGGCTGCTTCTATGAGGTTACAGTGGCATAGCTATGCTGCTAAAGCGCCCATTGTATAGACATGGCCATAGTTTCTCCCAACTTCACATAGGAAGTCTGTGGCAGAGCCAGGAAGATAACCTTTCTCTCCTGGGTACCAGTGCAGTGGTCAGAACAGGAGAACTTCCTTTCTCTTCTTTCAATCATCTGCCTTATTTACTGTGATCCAGTGCACTGAATTAGGCAGTACCTCAGCACATCTAAGGTGTGCATATAGGACTCAATCCTGCAAGGTGCTGAGCACTCTGATTCTGATCCAACAAACCACTTACACATGTTTAAAGTTAAATCCCAATGAGACTACTCACATGCTTAAAGTTAAGCATATGCTTCAGTGTTGAATTGGATTGGGACCATAGTGCTCAGCACTTTTTAGGATCAAGCCCATATTAACTGATAATTTGCATCCTGTTGTTTGTTTCAGCTTACATATTTCAAAACATCATACTGTTTTCTTGAGCCGTGGTTCTCAACCAGAGGTACAAGTACCCCTAGGGGTACACAGAGGTCTTCCAGGGAGTACATCAACTCATCTAGATACATTTGCCTAGTCTTACAACAGATTACAGGAATAGACTCCATGTGAATAAAAACTTAATTGTTGCTGTCGCTTCACTGACTCCCAGAATGACAAGGCTCACAAGTGAAAAATAGGTTCAAATATAACATTCAAATGCAAGTATAATATTTATATTCCAATTGATTTATTTTATAATTATATGGTAAAAAGGAGAAAGTAAGCAATTTTTCAGGAACAGTGTGTTGTGACACTTTTGGATTTTTATGTCTGATTTTGTAAGCAGGTGGTAGTTTTTACATGAGGTCAAACTTGGGGTACGCAAGACAAATCAAACTCCTGAAAGGGGTACAGTAATCTGAAAAGGTTGAGAACCACTGTTCTTGAGCATGAGCTATTTTTCCTTTCTTTTCATATCTGTTTAGGAAGCCTGTTTATATGTATCCATAGTTATTTCTCTGATAAAGGATTTTTTGGCTACCTGATAGCCAGTAAGAAGAGCATATCACTTGAAAACTGAGAAGTGTGATAAGAAGTGTGTATTTTCTTAGCTTTTCATGGCTGTTACCTTTACCTTCCACCCAAATTTATCTATCTGTCCTATCAAGAATCATGTAGTAATTTAGTTTGATGGTTATCTTCTACTCATAAAAATCTTCTCCTCTTTTGTGCTCTCAGAACCATCAGCTTGCCAAAACTTTACTGGATTTAAACATGGAAATGTAGAGACTGAGAAATGAAAATGAACTGTCAGCAGCTTCAGAATCCAAGTTACTGAATATTGCTATAAGCCCTGAATAATAAACTGCGTTGCAAGACATAAACCCTGAAGATATAATGTACATTCCATAAATGATTCTGACAACATTATGGATAAGCTGCACAAGCTTCTAGATCCAATTTGGTAGCAGAGTACATGGCATTGTTTGAAAGTTACAGCAAAGTTCAAGTGTGGGTGTGGAGGGAAATGCTATATGCATAAGGGTTTGAAATCTTCCTACGTGTTTTGTTGGAAATGGGGAAGAGGGGGAGAATTAATGTCTAGAAAGTATGGGATATCTTTGCTTCATTCCCCATTCCTCCACATGTTTACTCTTCTGCTAGTTTTATTGCCTAGGGTTACCTTAGTGTTCAGAACCATGCCCATTTTATTTGACTACCTGTCATTTCAAGTTTTCATTAGTTTAAATGTTTCTTTGTGGAGAGTGAAAATTTTTAACTGTGCCCTGGAATTTATTTATTTTATGTTGTGGGTTTTTTTAAAAACAAAATATTTTAGCATCAGATAACAATTTAATTTTCTTTACTAGAGCTCAAATAACTGAAAGACCTGAGGATGATTCATAAATGCAGACATACTAGGCTATAAAACTCAGTATGTATATAACTGTAAAAATGCACTTTTAGCAATAAAAAGTAATGTCTAAATGCTGAGGAGAAGGTGACTTATTAACCCCTCTATTGCACTCATGGCTTCTGAGGAAGTTGATAGAATGGACATGTTTTATGTTCATTTTGGTAACCATGCCAACAAAAGCCCATATTATTTTCTGCAGAGAGAAAATCTACTAGAAACTCCACATTTACCTCCAAATTATCCTCTCAGAGTGGATGACCAGAGCATGGAGCAGGCAGGCAGCTTTTCTTTCTGAATGTATAGATGTACCAAGATCTGTGGAATTTCACTGCAGATCTCTGGGCATTTGTAGAGGACTGAGAAATGTACACACACAGTCCCAGTGTCTCTATGCTCCCCTTCCCCTGATAGCTTGGCTCTTTTAGGAACAATGCGGCTCTTGGCAGTCAGTGTTCCAAAATGGGAGTTTTCAGTGCTGATGTGATCAGAATTATTTTACTAGGGAGGATCATTGTGGGTTTGTAGGAGGATGATACTATGTCATATTCTCTTTTTCGGGTAGGATCAGGAGGTCAGAGCATGCTGCATTACTGCTGCTCCATCCTTCTTCACACCAGGAGTCCTGGTTCTTTTGACTTTGGCTCTTCTCTGCCTGTGGTCGCTCAAGGGAGCATAGACACCAAATGTAGTTCCTGATTGTACAGCCATTGCACATGTGTAATTCATATTTAAATCATTGTGAATTTTGCCTACATCAGTGCTGCAACGTCCTAACTTACCTTGTGAATGTTTGAATGAGGGAAGCTAACAAGTGTTGTACTTAAGTGTGCACATGCATCAGACTTGTTTTTGCTTCCATTGATGGCAATAAGAGTTTTTATCATTCATTTCAGTTGAAAAGCAGGATTGGGTTTATGATGTTATTTCTTACATAGTGACTGCATAGTTTTGACTTGATTATACTATGCATTGACAAGTTAGTTACATGTTCAGATTACTTGCTAGTTACTTAACTAAGAAGCCTATTCTGGTTTAAAAGACAGTAATATGACCCAACTTTCTTCTGTACTCTTAAGGTAGAAATTAAAATGGTAAAAAATTTACAGAAAACTATTCAGACATTTTATTGTGCAGCTCATCTTTCACTGGAAATTAAAAGTTCTGCCTTTAAGTTATGTTTGAAGTTACACACCGCCAAGAATCACTTCTGTAATCAGAAACTGGCATCTGATCATTGTGCCAAATGAAAGTGGGATACCAAAAGAGAGAGAAGGGGTGCATGCCTAGTTCCTTTTTAGAAAGGAACTAATATAAATAATGTATCTTTAATATTGTTGATAACCCAGATGCTACGGTGACAGGCTCTTTGCAAATGAACATATTATAACTAATAAATAAAGAGGAGGAAGATTGGATGGAGTATTAATGGGATACAGAAAAGTCATTTTTACTGCCTGGATGGCTGAACTCCCATGGTCTTCAGTGAGAACAGGAGTAGGCCAAGACTTTCATTTTTAGGTCAAAGGTTTTAATATGGCCCAAACAGGTAGTCTAATGAAAGTTCAGTGGCCTATATGTAATGGGATGGTTATCTCAGTCCAGTTCTTAGTAGACATCATTAGTAATTTTATGAAATATCTCAGGCAAAAGGCCATACACTGAATGGGCATGGGGATGGGGATTGGACTATGGTCTCACCACAGGTTGGTTGTTTTAGGTGAGAACTGAGGCACTTTGGTGAACTATTGTTGCATTGTTGCTGCCCATTTTGGACCTCTTCTATGGATATGCAGAGCTTCATTTTTTAGGTTTATCATCTTTCACAAGTCCTAACGTCACTTTAATAATACTAAGAAAAGAAGGATTTAATTTACAATGAAAAATAACATGTTCTAAACAGCTGATATGATGTTTATTTTCAGCTAGCCAAAAAGTGCAGAGTATGAGCTGTTATGTTTAACAATCCAAGTGACCTTTGATCGCTCATCTAGTTTTAAAGAACCGATGTATTCTTGAAAAGCAATCTAATTAGATTGCAAAATAAACATGGATTACTTTGTTGCCTTCCTTGCCAGCCTTGTCCTGATCATGAGTGATAATGCCATGATATCCAGTATAACCATTTATGCATGAGACAAAACTAATTTAAAAATAATTAGCCATAAGTGCCTGATTCTTTCGAATCTAGTCATTAGAAATTTGTAACACATTTTTTAGCAACTCTGTGGATCATATTCCTGAAACTGAACATAGCCCCAAATCTATTTTGTTTCAGAAAAGGGAATCTTGTATAATTCAGTCTCCTCAGTGCGTTGCAAAGCAGTTATGAAATACGTACACTGTGATCATGTGCTCTAGGGCTGTAGTTCCCAAACTGTTTAGTACTGAAGCTCCCTTAGAGATGTTTGAAAACTTGGTGGCTGCCCATGAACAAATGCTGTTTGTTTTTTTTTTTTAATCAACTCAAGACACGAAATTCAAGAAGGATACTAAAATTTGGACATTTTTGTGACTTTACTCAACTATGTACAGTTTGTTTTATTATATAATACAATTTAATCTGATCTAATCTAGGTTTTTAAAACTATAATTTGAAAATATGAATTTTTGGCATTTTTTTCAAACATAGCCTAAGATTTTAGTGAGAAGAATGGGCCTGTTTCAAACTGCATAGTTGCACAATGTTTAGTTGAATCTCTGCTAGTGCCAGACATCATTTGACAAATTTAAACAGTTTCTTTGTTTAATTTTCACAGAAATCGTTGCTGAAAACCCAGTCTCACAGAGATAACTGAAAGCAAATGGAAGCAGCTCTTTCATAGCTTTATCACTGAGTTCTTTGTACTCTCCTTTAACAGAAATCAAGAATTCTTGTTTTGTTAGGTTTGAAAACTTGGTCTTCAGTGTTTGTTCACTTGAGAATTCTGAGAGCATTTCTTGAGTTGAGATACTTAAGGCTGGAATGGAGTCAACAGTTACCGAGAACAAGTTTTAAATCCAACTGGTATCTAGAAATCTAGAAGTTCAACTCCAGGAAAATATTAATTAAAATGGGAACACAATCCAGACAAGTTAATATTTGGTCTTTAATAATGTTTGGATCACTTTCATTCTATTCTTTTAAAAAGTCTGATAACATCTTGGTAACTCCCTTTTCAATGTGGCATCTCCAAAGACAAAGCTTCTTTATAAATCTCCCAATTATTTCTTTCATATCTAATATATTTTTATTCCAACCTTGAAGTGTTAGGTTCAATGAATTCAATTTGCCATGTATGTCCAACAATAAGCTAATGTAGTCAAGAAGTCCACCTTATATATGTAATTTGCACAGTCTGTTTTCCCCAGGAGGAAAATTCTGATTTTGACACACAATTGAAAGACTTGTTGTAACACTTTCCTATAGGACAACACCTGACTTCATTAAAACAACTACTACAAATACTAAAATAATGTGTGGTTTCTTCCCAGAAATTTTATAAAATTAACAATAAAAGTCTATGCGCAGGCCTATCTACCTAGAGCTTACCAGCCCCACGACATTATTAAAGTAGGTCCAACTTCTTCAGACTGAGTGGAGTTTTGTCTGATGCTCTCTAGTTTTATTTTCTTTTGGTCCCCTGTTGGGTGATTCAGTTGCTTCAGAATAATGTTCAGAATAATGTTGTTTGAATTGCTTTGTGTGTTTTTGATTTATGCTTGTGATATGTAGTCTAGTGACTGGTTTGTGCTGAGCAGTCATAAACTGAAGCCAGTGGCTAAGGATAAAACTTCAGATCCTGCTGAGTACGTACAGGATCAACGTGTATTCAAGCTGCTAAAGACCATTTGTTAATTTGTCTTTTAAGAACATCCTTTGCCAGGTTTGCAAATTAATGGCCATGGCTGTTGTCAATTTGAACTGAAAGATGAAACTATGGTTGAGCAAATGTTATAACATTTACATGATGATTTTATAGAAATGTTGAGATAATATGTAAAACAAATCAGATAAACTAGCATTTTTGCAGGGTAGACAGTAAATTTTAAGGACACTCACTAGATAGGGCAAAAATTGCAACTGCTTGCAAAGTACGTTTGAAGAGAAAATTATGGAAGCAGAGACTTTCTGGGGCACAGCTAGGGTAAAACATACGTGTTGAAAAAGTGGATGTCAGCACACACTGTAGCCAATTAACACACTAAAGGCAATTTAACTACAATTAGCTACACAATTAATTACACTAGAAGTGTTACATCGGCGCAGCTGCACCCATGCGAGAGGCGGAAGCTATGTCGGGGGAAAGCATCTCCTGCTGACATAGTGCTAGTGTGGATAGTGCTTAAGTTGCCGTGACTTGCATCACTCAGGAGGTGTCTTTTCATAAGTTAGATCGTAAGTTAGATCGACGTAAGCGGTAGAGTAGACCTGCCCTTAGAGATAAAAGGGTCTTTCAGATAGTCATATAGGAATTCCTATATTCAAATACACCATTTAGAAGTTAAGTGGATGAAATTCACAAAATACCATTTTTTAAAATTGGAAATGTATGCAAAACTTAAAGCGAAAGGCAATAGAGATAAGACACAGATCCCTGGGAAAAGGCACCACAATACCTGTTTCCCCGTTGGAAAATCAAACCAATCAGAAAACAGTTGACTAGTTACAGAATGACAGCCCTGTTGATTATTGTTATCCAGGAGGATACAGAACATCCAGCAGTGTTGGAGAGGTTGGAAAGGAGACTGAATGCAATATTATAAAAGTTGGTCCAGTAAAAGATATTTCCTTACCCACCTTGTCTCTCTCGTGCTGTAAGCATGGCAGAACGAATTTAATTTGGAAGAGTCAGTGGGGTCCATATAAGTGTCCAAATAGACTTCGGGAACTTCACCACCAAGAGCTGCCAAGCTTCCCAACCTTGAATGTGTGCAGAAGACTCATGTACAATGTAAGCATATGCAAAATGGTTTTTGAACGTACATCTTGTTAGGGTTTGACAATTTGGTTGTGACAAATGAATCTAATACTGCTTCACTGAGATTTGCTCTTGACTTTAATAGGACAGAATTGGACCGGTTGTGAGGGTGCATGCCTTTAAATCATCTTAACATGTTAGCATTCTTAATATAAGAAATGTATCATGTTTATTTGGATGTCAGTTGCTGAGCTCCAAGCATATGCACACACTGTGCACAATGACTTAGGTATATCCATGTGGAATCTGGCAATAAATGCAGGCGTGGTACTCCAAAGGTTTGTGCATCTGCATGCAGTTAAATAACTGTATGTTGAAATAAATATATTAGTGACTGAATATACTTGGAGCACCACACCTGTAAACATCATGAGACAGCCAATTTCATATGAAAGCTTGCCTGAGGAAAACAGATGTCCTACTGTTTGGCTCCAGACAAATGTGGTCCAGTGTGGTCACTTGGGTGATTTTAGCTGTGAGCTTTATCACTATGGATAGGTCAGGGGCTGGCATTTTTGGTAAGGCTGGGTGAATGGTTCAAAAAGAATTCCTAACTAGTTGCCAGATGCAGACATTCAGATCCAGATCCTTAGCTGGTGTAAAGTGGTGTAGCTCCATTGAAGTAAATGGAGGAACATTGATTTACACCAACTGAAGATCTGGCCCTCAGAGGTCTATTCATCAGGCATTTATGATGTTCCATGCTTACCTCTCCATGACGGGACACTGCAGCTCAAAAATCAAACTGCAATTTTCATTTACCAAACTATATGAACAGGTGCCAACCCAGAACTTTTCTAGGTTCTCTCACCCTTAATTCTTAGTGGCACTTGTGGGGGCCTATGATTATATTACACCAGTCTCCAAATCTATCCTTCCAGTGTCCACAATGTAAACAATCCTTGTAAACAGACAGGATCTTTATTAAAATGTGAGTTCCCTTTTTGACTGTTGCAGTAATTATTCAACGGGGGTGTGAAGTAGGTGAAGCATAATACTGTCTCTCCTAACAAAATACTTCTTCTAGTTAGGAACTGCTCTTAAGAGATAATCCCTGGTGGGTTAGTGCAGCCTTGAAAGTGGCAACCATAAAGTCACATCTCAGGATGTGGTGGAGTTTACTACATATGCAATGCCCAAAGCTTTACTGAATGGACTTCCTTTTGGCAAGACCAAAAGCTGAGGAGAGTTATAGTGAATTTGTGATAACACAATGACACAGCTAATGGTAAACGAGATGGTGTTGGACTGGATTAGTCCATTCATTAAAGCTAGAAAAATCATCCCAAACCTTTCAGTTTGGATATGGAATTTTAGAAAGTGACCCCTGTGAATCCCTTCCAGCGCATCACTGCTTTTAATGTGATCAAGGTAGCAATGCTAGCAAAGCAAAAAAGTAACAGAATGTCTCAGAGGGTTGAGTGTGCAAGGGAAGTGTTGGAAAAGAACATTAATGAGAGAAAAGCATGGAGAAATGTAACAGAGAAACAAAATAAATACACTCAGATATGTTGGTCTTAGGTTAGAGATAATATTTATTCATGTTACTTCCCCTCTTTTATCACTGTTAACATAATTAGTTCATTTTTAGTTCTGGATTTTTTCTTCTGTTGGGTATCATCTTAGAATGATCATAAAAGGTCATATTATTATTATTATTTGTATTATCATAATGTCTTGCAGCCCTGGTCATGGACCAGGATCCCATTGTCCTAGGCACTATACAAACACAGAACAAAAAGATGGTTCCTACCCTAAAGGGCTTACAGTTCAACGCAGTAATTTCTGCACTAGCGTTATATCATTATTTACAGTAAAGCAATGGCTAGAAACCTATTGTGCTAGACACTGTATAAACAAATACATAGTAAGAGACAGGCCCTGCCCCTAAAATCTAGAATCCTGCAAATGAATCCTCATGTGTGCCCTGGCAGATCCATTTGTGAGATCTAGCCCTAAACAGACAAAACAGTGGGTAAGAGGAGTGAAGGATTGTTACCCCTCCCGCCACCATGTTGCAGATCAGGAACTGATGAGTAAAACCACTGATAATTTGCTGTGTGTGCTTGCACGAAATGCACATACTTGCAAAGGAAACTATTTTGTTCAGAGTATCAGCATGGCAACCCACAGGGTGAGGAGCACCATTTGTTACATTTAAATTGTGAAATATTTTTGCATATAAACTTTTTAAATTAAAATTGCTGCTCTCACCCTGCTGGTGGTAGCAACCATATGGGTGACAGATTACTACATTTGCAACACAAGCAGTATGGGTGCTAAACATTAGAGATTATAAAGCAGTATTAAATCTGTGAGAAAACTGGTTTACAGTCTCTTACATAGGGATCCCACATAAATGATCCCATTTTTTAACACAGCTGTCATCAAGCTCAGAAATACCATAATTATGAGACTAGTGAGGCTTGCAGTTACCCATATACTTACGTACAGATCAGGGCTCTGCATTAGAGCAATAGTAGTATAGGACCCAGTCCTGCAGTGAGCTCTCTGTAGGCAAACTCTATCTCATATTGCTTTGATGGCGTTTGCCATGGGAATAGGATTGCATAGCAAGATTGGAGCCATACTTTGCACTTCTATACTGCGTTGCATCTGAAGATCTCAAAGTGCCTTATAAACATTTAATAAGCACCATAACACCCCTTTGAGATGCTATTCTACACATTTTGCATATAGATGAAATGTGATCCAGAGAGTTTAGGGGTCTTGCCAAAAATTGCACATCAAATTGGTGAAAGAGCTGGGAATAGAATCAGTCTTGAGTCACAGTCTCATGGTTTAAGCTCTAGGCACACTTGCCTACTAAATGATTAGTGCCAGTTTGCTCCTTCCTGGCTCTAGGGGAAAAGCGAAGGGAGAACTGTGAGAAATTCCTTCAGTGGTCTGCTTCTGAGGCAGTACAACTATGCACTGCCCTTAATTCAGGGCAAACTGCTACTGACCTCTGAAAAATATAACTTATGCAGTGCTATAGATCTTCTTGAAAGCACTTTCAGAACATGAGCTAACTAATCCTCAGAGCACCACTGTGAACAGGTATGATCCTATTTTGTTCAGTAGGGGATATGGAAGCAGAGAGGTTCAGCGTCTTGTCTTAAGCCACAGAAGAAGTAATTATCAAAGCTGGGATTAGAATTCAGAGTTTCTGAACTTCTAGTTTTGGGTTCAGACTATGCTCCTTTCTTACTTATTAGCATTGTTAAATTATTCCAGATACACTCCATGATAGCTAAACTGTTAAAGAGGGCAGTATGGCCTCTGCAAAAAGCAGCTGGGGGTCAGGAGGAGTTGGGAGGAAAAAGAAAAAAAGAAAAAAATCAAAGGTAAATTTTCCTAGACCAGCAGAGGTTCTGTCCTCATGCAGAATCCCTGCTAACTTCTTCAAGAGTTCTGGGTACAGGACAATGGTGGGATATTGCCATTTAATGTATTTTGTCGCTTTTCATTTTCAGTACTGTAATAGAAGCTAAATAGATACCTGCAGTTTACACTTCCTTCATCTCAAGGGCTGGATTTTAGTCCTTCGCCTCTATTTTTGCATGCACAAAATTGTGAGTGTGTGCTCAACTTTGTGCCTACACTTCCTTAGTACAAATACTGTGCATGCCCTTTAAACAATCTAGTGCCTGAAGGTGCACAAGCCTTACATCTTTTGGTGCAAACTGTTTAAAGGGCATGAATGAGTTTTAGTAGCCACCTAGGTGTTTGTACCTGCAGAATACAGATGTGAATTAGCTCATGCAAACTTTTGGGAGTATCGGTATCCTTAAGAACTATGTCCTCTTGGGGGAAAGAGACTCTTCAGTTCTCAGGATACTCCTTCAAAGAATCATTCAGCTCCATTTTAGTCTAATTTGCTATTTCTCAGAGAGGAACTGTATAGGGAAATGGCTGTCTGAGGGAAGTGGTAATGGGGATAGGAATCCTTTCTCTTTTCTGTCTCTAGTTTGAATTCTGACAAGTTTGTGAAAACTGAAAGTAGCTGGCAGCAGTTGAGTGGTCTGTGTACAATGATTTGGTGTTCTCAGTCCACGTTCTACCTAGTGGACAAATATCCACATTATGAAAACCACCACTGGCGTTAATTTACACTTTTGTTAGAAGCCTCAGCAAAGGCCAGCAATTGTGTGAATGTTGACAGGGACATGACTGTGTCATCACTCACCCCTAGCAGTAGTCTCTCTGGGACAGAGTTAAACTAATTTGGATTAATGGCTTGGAGGAATCTGGCACTGCAGATGCCTTTGCTCTTTCTGTTCTGTGGCCAAACACCTGCCCCCTTTGACAAGCACTAACCACACTTATAAACACATTTACCTTTTAAAAAAATAAAGTGGGTTTTAAAAGATTTGGGACTTGCTTCAATGCCCATTGAAGTCAGTGGAGCCTCTGTATTATGGCTCAATGGGTTTTGGATCAAGCTCTTAATTCCTTAGGATTCTGTTTTAAAATGGTAGCCGCCTTTGGTGCTGAGCTACTGGAGTGAGTATGCACAGCTACTGGGCACAAAGCTAGAGCAGAAGAGGGTATAGAATCAGAAGCGATGATCTGCATAGGAGGAGAATGCAATAGCATATTATGAATTATTATCATTTGTTTGTATAGTGCCAGTAATGGCAATATTAAAGCCAACAGTGAAAGTCCCCCCATGGATGACCAGAGCCCAAACTTGTGGGTTGTATTAGAAAAAAAGAACTTCATCTTCGCTCCAGGAAAGAAGATATTGTCATCTTTCTGTTCCTTCCATGGCACAGAAGGTCAGGAACTTCTGCTGATCAGACCCTTTCATTCTGGTCGATTGTAATTTGCAGTTAATTATTGTATGATACTGGCCTATTTAATTAGATTGGTTTATTTAATGTATCTAAAGTACTTTGAAAATGTAAATCATAGTATGGGTCCAAACCTGCAAGATGATAAGTACCCTCTGCCAGGTCTGGAACACCCTGGATCCTTATCAAACAGGATAGGGTCCTATATAAAAGCTAAATATTATTAGTCTTGAACAGCTACTATATGTATGAATACTGTGCTTTATTTTCTTGCTCATATCACATACATTTAGGGAGAGAACACTCAGAAATCAGCATCCTTATGATGCCTGTTAAAATTGATACCTACTATAAATGTTGTATTTGTTATCTGGACTATTTATAATTGTATACAGTCTTAGAAATTCTTATGCTGTATATGTACGGTACTAAGTATAACAATCACATCCAAAATGACATGGAATACACTTATGGTAAGTTATATTATGGAGTGAGACTACTGAGCTGAGATGTGCAAAGCCATTGCCATTTGGCAGGTTACAGGTAGAATATCATGGCATTGAACTTCTTCTGCAGGAGATCTTCCAGGAAGGCAAATCATGAAAGACAGGCACTGATAACAAAAGACCAGGGCAAGCATCTTCAGAGCTGAAATGATTGCTGGCTGTGTCACAGTCTGAGTCACTGTACCCTGCTTCAGGTCTTGGATAGCAGCATGAAGTCCCATTAGCTGTTTAATCAACATTTGATCCAAATAGCAAAGCTCCATCTGTACAGATAAGAGAGATCATTTCAACTTGCTCATAGGAATTGGAATGTATTTGGCCATCATAATATATTCATACACTATCTCAAAGGCTATGATAGGGCAATGACAATGTCCAGTGAGTGTGTAAAGACCATTATGGCAACTCATGTATCCTTGGTACTGACAACAAGTGAACCTCATAAAATTGGTTTATATGAGCATTAGGTTTGTGTGAAACATCTGCAAAGATTTCACTTGCAATCAGAATGGGTTTGAGGTGCCGCTATGACTTTGAACCTTAGCTCCGTATCTGTGAATGTTTGTCAAATGTCATTGGTACAGTTTTCATAGTCCCCTTCAGGCATCCCTAAAGTATCCTTTCACCTGTCCCCTGACCTCAAATCTTCTCTTTATTATGCGCGCGGTGGGGGGGGGGGGGAGGAGGAGGGAGGAAAGAGGGTTGAACAGGGATTGCAGTTGCCTGCCCCTTGGAGCCTGCTAGGAAAGTCTTTGGCGATATTGCCATGCCCTGCAATGGATCTGCACAGGGAGGCAGGTATGGAAAGCTGGAGATGGGTGGTGCATCCTTCCTGATTCAAATAGCTCTCTAGTAGGCACATACTTAGAAAGCTGTATGATTTTTAGTTCATAGTTGCATGAAGGATCCTGCCATAATAGGGATTATGGGACCATGACTTATCTGCAGCCAGCACACGGGGAGGAGAGAGAACATGTTTAAAACTTCAAGAGCACCTGCAGAGGTTGAGTGTGAAAAGACCATCTGATTCAAGTAGCTCGCATAGACATAACCCTCTAACAAGCATCCAAATTATTATGTGAACATCCTGAATCTATAAAATAGACTGGAAATCTTGGGGAGGTAGAAGAGGGAGGTTTTCTTGTGTGATTTCTAGATCTTCTTGGTTCCAGTTGGTCCAAACATGATAGGATAACTTGGGAGTAAAACTGGCTCTGAGATGATGTTCAGTTAGAAGGCTTGCCTCCATGACAACATGTGAAAAAGACACACATGGATGATTTCAGCTCCATTCATTTTAGAGTCCAAAAACGATTAAGTCAAAGGAGGGATATCTGAGCAGCCTTTTCAAGGGCCATCCATTTTCACAGCAGACAACCGGCCCTCCAACTTGGTAGGCATTACTATTGACAAGCCTGGGATCAGAGAGCTATAATAATATCTTCACTTCAGCAGAGCTATAAAATTGACTCAAAATTTATAGCAATTGTAAAATACTTCTGTCTTTTTTATGCTAGTTAGTAACTAAGAATATTTCTCACTAGAGATTTATTTTGCTAAAAAGCACTGAAATTACTTGCATCAATGAACTATATTATAGGTGAAGCTCTAAATAAATTATTTGGTAGGGAATTAAAAATCAGCTAGATGGTGAAGCTTTGAAAAACCAGTCTGCTGCTTTTTCCCTTTTGCTTTTGATTTGATTTGGGCCACTCAGGGTACTTAGCTCTGCATTTAGCAATCAAGCAAAATAAAACACAAGAATAATTCCTGAATGTTTAACATGCACAGTTTTAATGTATTTGGGCCATTGAAGGGCAAGTGTCACATTATTTTGCCTGGCTCATGTCTCTTTTAGTTCATATCAAACACTGCTATATAGAGGAAATACATTAAAAAAGCAACATTAGATTTCCCTTCCCAAGTTTTCTTGTTGGATGTGCTGTATCTTTTGACTTGTGCTTATTAATAGCACTCCAGACCTTAATTCTGATGATCCTGTGTTCCATATCTTAAAATGCAAGAATGGTCTGGGAATTAGAGCAAAGGATTTAGTGGCAGGATTATTTATTAATCTCTTCCAGTGTATGACCTTGGATGATTACTTAAACCCCCTGTGCCTCAGTTTACCTGTTTTAAATGAGATTAATAACAGTTAGCTTCACATGAGTGGTATGAGGATTAATTAATGGCTCACATTTCACTTCCAGGCCCATGATAGTTTCTGCTGTCATAGTCCCTAGATCAGGGCTGCGGTGATGGAGAGCCTGAGAGGGGAGGATACAACAACAGAAGGGAAATAAACTGAAATCTCCACTATGGCAGTAAATCCATAAAGGCCATCAAAGCCTACAAAAATAGGTGTTGCTGGACCTAAAGAGGGTGTGGCCAGGGAATGCGGTCATTCAGCATACCCACTGAGCAGCTTCTGCCAGGGAGCTTTGCCTGCAACTGTGAATAATGCCAAAAACCAGAGATTAGGCAACACTGCCTGACTTCTATCAGGTGAAGGAGTGCCCCTGGTGACAGGTGTTTTGCCTGCCACAGTGAGATTGAATCTAGTCCAGTGTTTATTTTGTGAAACTTGTTAGTTGTGAGATGCTATAAGTATTATCACTGAAGAAGAAATAGGTATTGAAATGTACATATCCATGGGGCTCTCCTGATGCTTCATGGAGTAAGGTGCAAGGTGCACAGAAAGAAAAGCTAAGGGACAGATTTTCGACCAGGGGCAACTAAAATTGCAGTTTAAAATAAATGCATGCACAAAACTCACCTTTGCAGATGCAGATGAATAATTATGCAATTATTTGTTTTGTGGTGTGTGTGCAGTTTTTCTAGCCTCAAACTACTTGAAAATTTGGTCCTAAGGTTTAAAAAAGAAATGTTGTGTTAAAATGTTTGCAATTCTTAAACAAAAACCCTGTAGTTTGGGTTTATTTATTTGTTGGGATCTGACATTTAATTTTGAAGATAGAACTATACAGGAGACTGGAAACATGGCTAAACTCCAAGTGCTTTATTGTGTTGTGCCATTTTCTATATAGGAGGCAATTAAAATGCAGCAACTTGTGCTGTTTCACTGTGATGTAACCATTAAGCTTCAATTTGCACTTAAGGGTCTGATTTAGCAAACAGAATATTTTCAGTATTTGTGCCATGGAAGACTGCACAAGAGAACACAGATCCCTGAATCCACGCTATCTAGAGTCTTGTACAGGCTTCTGCAATGCAAAAGTATGGAGTGTGTGCCGAAAAGGGATATTAGTTTGACTTTGAACTTCAAAATTTTATGGTCCTGAGGCCAATGCGCAGCCATGCCAGTTGCTCTTTAAGGATTTTCTTAATTGGATGAGAATAGGAGCATTCTCGATAATCTAATCTATAATTTATTACAGTTGAATGATAAAGTGTAAAAAACATTATTTTTTACAACTGTCATTATTTTAAATATTTTCCCTATTTCCTCTTACAGCTTCTTCTACCAAATGTATGGAATTGCTGCAGATGCAGGATTATTTACAGAATTATTGCTGTACAGTAGTGATGGACAGCAAATACTCCAGCCATTTAAAAAAGCAATAAAAAAGCATAGTTAGTTTGTTTCTAATTTTTTTTCTTTTTTATACAGCTTCTCAAGTTAAAGTTAAGATTGTGGCAACTCCTATGATGGACTCTGTTTTTCCACAGGTTTAGAGTTCAGCTATAAAAATGCATTCATGACTGAAACTATCCTTGTAGAAATCTTAGCCCTGGACTTTTTCTTTTATTTTAGTCTCAACACTAAAATTTTATGCTGAATTGGAAAATGTTGGGGCAGGTGAGTCATGCAGGCGTACCTGTGATGGTTACATATATCTAAATGTGTGAATTGTATTAACTCTATGGCTGAGTATAATGACTTTTCAATTCTTTAATGGTAACTCTTCCTGCTACGACATGCTCCAAACATGTTGACTGAGAGTTCTAAGATAGTACACCTAGCTTTATAGACAAAAGTGCTAAGGCTGTGGAAGTGGAAAGGGATACTTATTAGAGCTGGTCAGAATATGTTATTTTTCTGCAGAAACTGTTGAACAAAACAAAACAGAAATCTCTTGTCGAAATTTTCCTTAGATATTTTTGAGTTTTTGGTGAAAATCAAACTAAAATATTTCAGCTGAAAACAGAACCATTTCAGTTCTGAACTGCTGCCCCAGTGCTTCTTGGGTGTTGTTCTCTGACCCGGGAGCCTGGACTATACAGGAGAATGGAAACGCCCAAACTACGATGAGAATGAGGCACTCAAAATACAACTCCCATGGGGCACCATGGTGGTATTTCTAAGCTGAAATATTTTGATAAATTCAACAAAAAACTCATCACGATGGAGGGTCGGCTGGGCCAAACCTGAGTGGTACTGTGACCCTGTGAACCTGGTTGCAATGCCTGAAGTGGGAAGCCAGGCCTAGCCCTGTGGGATAGGAGTTGCCACTGTGGAGTGAGTGCAGGGCAGCCTTGCTCTCCAAACCCTGCCCTCTCAGGACCTCTCTGCTGCACTGGCCTGGCATTAGTATTGTGGTGATGGGGTGAAAGGCGCTACTGCGGGTGGTCAGTGTCCCCTCAGCAGTTTAGTAGAAGGCACCCATTGAATTGGGAGACTACATCTGCCCCTTAGTTCTCTACATATTTTTTCTAGGGGAACATTGAGAATGGGGGAGCAATCAAAGCTTAGGCAGTGAGAGGTGGATAGGAGGAAAGCTGTGTTTAGAACATCTATGTGCTGTTCAGCTGGATATTTAGCATCCTGTCATATTTATCTCTCTGAACTAACTTAATTAAATGGGGCGTATGTTATACAAATTGGTGTATTTGCTTTACTTCGGTTTCTGTCCTCAGTCCAAGTACAACATGTTGTTATATTTCAGCAGTGGCTTTCACTTTAAAAATCTCTAGAAGGCATAATTGCAATGATTTTCAGCTATTGCATTTCTGGCTTTCTCTGTAGCTATTTAGAATCTTTTGCTTTAAAAGATTTCCGTAGAATCATTTTGCCTCCTAAGGTAGTTGTGAGTGCAGCCTGCCATCTGTGCACATATAGATGAAAGTGCATTCATCTGCCTTCTGGGATTCTGAAGTCAGCTCCTGCCTGGGAGATTTGTGGACATTTAGGGTGGCATTCACAAGGGGGGGACTTATAGGCACCCTGTCACTTAGTGGAATTCACATCCCTGACTTAGGCGCCCAGGCTCCCTATACAGTACATGGGAAGAGTTAGGCACCTAAAAATGAGGTTCACTAAAGCTGGCACAGTGAGCAGGGAGCCCCCTGGAGCAACCAATAGGAAATGTTGAGGAGATGGGTGTGGCCTAAGTTCCGCCACTCAATGGGAGTTAGGCGCCTCTCTCAACTCAAGATTTACAGCCTTGGACCCTCTCCTGGAGTTAGGAGTGACCCACCTTAAACATCTTTCTCCACAAAAACTGAGGACGTAGCGGTCCCCCATTATAACCTTTAGCCCAGTAATTAGCTTACTCACTCTGGATGTGGGAGACCTGGGTTCAAATCTCCCCTCAGCGTCATGTGGAGCAAGAATTTAAACTTGGGTTCCCACCTCCTAGGGGAGAGTTGGGCACTGGAGTGTCCAGCGGCAGGGCTGTCTCAGTCTCTCCTGCTGAAGCTGTTCTATTTTGTATAATATTCACTGGGCCAGAGAGAGCATTAGAATGACTCTGTTGCCTAGTGGTTAGGGCACTTACAAGGGAAGTGAGAGTTTTCAGTTCCCCGTTCCAATGCATATTTAGGCACCTTGGGGACTCTAATGGTGGAAACTTAGGTGCCTCAGGACATTAGGCAGCAGCTGAACAGTAGTTTTGTGAAAGCCATATGTTAAAATGCTATAAAGCTATCTAGGTGCGTTAGTGCCCCTGGTGAATCTCACCTATCGTCATGTGAATAACATGACAGGCAAGAGCCATATACCACTAAGAATAAATCTTTGGAAATTAATTTTAATAAACTCTCGAGGAATGAGGACATTATGATGATTGCAGTGTTGTTGGACCCATGTTGGCCCGGCGCTACTAAAGAGACCAGATGGGTGAGATAATGTTTTTTATTGGATCAACTTCTGTTAGTGAAAGAGACAAGATTAGAAGCTTTTCTTCAGGTCTGGGAAAGGTCTGTCTCTTTCAGCAACAGAAGTTGGGCCAATAAAAGATAATATCTCACCCACCTTTTCTCGACATTATGATAAGGTTATCAGAGAAATATCTGTCCCAAAGAATATGCCCCCTCCATAGCCCCACCAAGTGGGGCTAATGCACCCCCCGAGCCCCACTGTGCGGGGCTAGCCCGAGCTGCCTGGCATCGCTAGCCCAAGCCACCCCTGAGGCTTTGCACCCTGAGCAGCTGCCGCAATCACCCTGCCCTGGTTATGGCCCTGCCAAATATTATTCTTTCAGTAAGAACCAGTTCCTTTTATTAGTTTATGAAAGTTTGATGTGTTAGTTATTTAGCATCTGACTCTGCAACCCTTACTGCTGCTAAACTGCACTTTCTCACTTTTGGAGTCCAAGCGGTTAAAGGGACTGTTTGCATGAGTAAGTGCTACTCAGATGGTAATGTGTTTTAAGAAACTTGATAAGTAAGTTTGTGGTGTTCCTAAAAACTGCAAGCCAGCTTTCAATGTGCATGATCTGAGGCAGATATTAGTCTGCATAGTCTAATGTGGTCATTACAGTGTCTCCAATGGCTTTAGGATCTCTGACTTCATAAAG
This sequence comes from Emydura macquarii macquarii, assembly GCF_026122565.2. Taxonomy (NCBI): domain Eukaryota; kingdom Metazoa; phylum Chordata; order Testudines; family Chelidae; genus Emydura; species Emydura macquarii. The sequence goes on from NW_027130506.1 coordinate 1,783,655, forward strand.
TTTGTAGCTGACCTTCCAGAGACTTCGGAGTTCAAGAGAGCCCTTGTTCCTGTACACTAGTGGTACACTCACTAAACCCTACAGAGATTACTGCCACACTTGGAAACTCAGTGCGCCGTCCTGACATACATACAGATCCCGGAAAGTTGCTGTGATGACTTATACTACTTCATGCTTCAAAAGTGCGGAGACAAATCAATTCCAATAATGGGAGTCAGTGTCAGAACAATTTAATAAATACCTTTAAAAAAAAAACTAATGGAATTTCCAGACAAAATCTTTGTTAAAGTGGAATTAAGATTGAGGGGAAGGAAAATACTATAGTTATAAACAACAACAACAAAAGGTAGGAAACAAAAAAATTAAGGTTAAACTTAAAAAAAACCTCAGCTCATAAATACCCACATCACCCTGCTCTAATTCATCCAAAATGTGGCTGCCAGAATTATCTTTCTCACCTGTCAGTTTAACCACATCCTCCACCTCCAAGCTTCCCTCAACTGGCTTTTCCTTGCATTAATTTATTAAGTTCCACCTTCTCTCTTCCTTCAAAATGCTATGCAATTCTTCCCTGTTTTACACCTTATTCTCTATCATATCCTTCATCAAGAACTGTGATCCCAGCTATGTCTGTTAATTTCATCCCCTAACTTGTGCGGGGAGATTTTGATAGACCAGTAAAAGGACCAGAGACCACTTGATAGTGTAATATTGACTATCATATTTGTTGCAAACAGCAGCCAAAGTTGGTAGGCCTTTCTGCAGACCTGTGCAGGCTTGGCATAACTAAGCCAGGAGGAGAGGGGAGCCTCTTGCTCAACCTTTGTCTGACCCTGTTGCTCTGGTGGATGTGCTGGGATCTGTGTTTCAGGAAAAGACCAATAAGCTTATTTATGCATGCCCTCTGAGAGATGTTTGTCCCGGCCCCAAGATATACAGATTCTGTCGGAATACACCTAGGTAATTAAATACTCTGGTAACCTTAGCTTTTGAAACTTTTCTTTTCCACTTTCTTGATGTGTTTTTGTCTACTAACAGGGATAAATGGGGGGGAGAGGCTTGGACTCTTTGGGATCTCTTCTTGGACACAGCTTCTGGATCCTCCAACAGCAGCTGGAAGATCAGGCCAGTCGGAAAACCATTACTGTTTCCACTAGAAAGCCACCCCAGACTTCAGTAATTATTAAGGGTTGAAGGTTGGGGTGTTTTACTAACCTGTTGTGTGTTAGCAGGAAAGAAGGGTAAACTCTGAAACCCACCCACCAGCAGATACAAAAGTGTAGTGTTTAAGTGTTCCTGTCCATATCTATCACCAGTATACTGTACTGGTAGTCAAACCAGGAGATTTATATAGGTAAACTAGAACAAATTTATTGTGAGGTAAATGAACAATAATCAGGATGACTTGGAGGGTTATAATAGAGCGGAGGTGTACTCCAGGCTTTTCCCCATATAATCAGTAGGTATATACCCAGGCCACAGCTCTGATGTAAATACTCAGGATTTGTTCTTCTCCCTTCCACAGGGTGTTGATCTTGACCTTCCCAGGGTGTGGTGTTGTCCTCAGCTTCAGGACTCCAGCATCAAAATAAGGATGTCTTCTAAAGTAAGTAGCTGTGTCAGCGTGGGGGCTGCCCTTGATCTCCTCTCAGATCCTTCCATCTTCTCCAGAGTCTTCTCTATTGTTGGTCCGCACTGTCACTAATATGGAGGTCTTACTATCCTTTTAAAAAATCCAGTATGGCGATGGGCCTGCATTTTCAACTTAAACCATACTGAGGGAGATGTAAACAGTAACAGTCGTTTCCAGTATGTGGATGTGTGTAAGTGCTTGAGCCTAAGTAAAAGTCTAGCTTTAAAGTAAGAACACTCTCGTGTTGTGTTTGAGCCTAAGTAAAGTATAGCTTTGTAGTAAGAGCACTTTTGTTTCTACCAGTCCATCTATCTGCCAGACCGCCATGTCTCCATTTGGCTTATTTCCTGACATCACCTTGCACAATGTAAAGTTACCATGAACTTTGGGTTGGCAGAATCCCGGGTAACAAATTCACATGGCCTCCCAACTCCAGTTCTGCAAGGCACCACCCCATTCCTCATTCAAATCCCTCCCAAAACCCCACTCTTTCACAAGGCCCACAGATAAGTGAGTATATGATATCTGTGGGGAAAAATTTTTATCCTTCTATCCATACTATTGGTATATCTAGATAGATCTAAAAAACAAATAAAGTTGAAACCAGCCCCATTTCTGGATTTCCCAATGCATCCTATGTTTACTAGACTATAAACTCACTGGAGCAGAGACTGTCTTCATTTCATGGCACGGGGAGCATTGTCAGTGAGAAACAAATACATAAAACAAGGAGAAGTATGGAAATGCAGAGTTAAGGTAGCCGGAACAACCTTAACTCTGTCCAGGTATCCTTGCTGCTTTATAGATTACTGATTTGGAATGCTTATGTGATGTGGGAAAAAATTATTAAAAAGAAAAAAATATGTTCAGTGTTTGTTAAGATAATGATGGTAAATCAGTACTAAATGAAATGCTTCATGCCAATATATTTCCTGGTGCTGATAATGTTATATGTGAAATATAATAAAATAACAAGTCTATAATTTGGAGGCCTAAACGTTGAAGTAGCTGGAAACCCGCTTAATTTGCCTGGATGAGAGACAAATAAACAGCAATATGATTGAAGTACTCTAGTTCTCTTTATCATTTTAAAAAAATGAACAAGAACAGTTTCCTGGAGTAACTGCTGATTGAGTCTGGGAGTGGTATGCAGCAATGCTTCATTTGCAGCATGTGATGGAAGTGCAATAACTTTTCAGTCCATTCCCGGCAATTTATGACAGCTCTCACAATACAACTTTGGCTGGGATAAGTGGTACTGCTGAGTTAATAAACATCATCTTCCCTTTATACAAACAATGCAGCTAAATCTACTTCTGCAAAGCACATAATGTGTGATCTAAGTGAAATTGTCTTGTTTTAAAAAAAAGTTGTGGAAAAGTAATATTTTCCACTTAAGGCCAATTGTCACTTTAAAAAACCCAGTTAGTGTTATGCTAGTCTTTTGCCTCTGCGGGTCTGAATTAACGTCACAAACTCATGGCATACCTTTGGCCTGATGAGCTATGTGTAATGATCACAAATGTAATCTTTGCTAGTGGACCCTATAAAACACACTAGCACACACGACACTGGGCCTGATCCAATCTCAGTGGAGTCAGTGGGAGTTGATCTGACCCTTCTAAGGGAAATTGAACAGCTGCAGCTTGTGTGGAAGCAATGCCTGGCCATGCTAATACAAATGGGTCGGATCCTGACCCTCCTGCAGTGCAGGTAAGCAACCCTGCTATGGCTACGCAACCTCACTGAGCCCCCTCCTACGGGATGGTAAGTGGATCAAGATGGTAGAGGTACAAAGCCAGCCTTGATGCTCCATTCATTTCCTTCCCCAACTCCCATTTCTGGGCATTTTTCCATTCGCCATGGGCACTGAACTCCATCCCATTACCCAGAGGTGGAGTGCTTGATTCCATCCCATCCCACTGCAGTGTAAAGGTGATTGGCATTAAGGGGAAGGGAGCAGCACTTTCCTCAATGTCCTTGTATGATGAGGTGAGGTCTTTCTGTCTCCGAGACAGCTGTGGAGACAGTGAAAGATCTGAACAGTACGACAGGTAGTTGCATAAGAGTTACTGCTCTCCTAGGGTTCTACTAGTTTCTGTGTTCCCTGAACAATGGACAGAGAGGAATCAGAGTCAGCAGAGACCTGGTGGACGGGTTGGGAACAAATTTCCATGGACTCCGCACTCCTCTATGGGCCTTTACTGCTCTTGACTTCAGAAACTGTCAAGCAGCCCTAGTGAGGTTCTCCATGAGAGTAGAGGTCCTCATACAAAAATAATCATCTTCATTAGTCTCTCAGATCTATGGAGAACTTGAAGGATCTCATTGCAAGAAGATTAGGGCCTGAGTCTCCATTGTTTTGCACCTTGAGCAGTCACTTCCTTGTGCAAAATGCTACTCAACCAGGATGGCAATTCTGGTGGTGCAAGCACTAGCTCTTAAGGTGCTGTGCACATCCTACAGTACTGTGTTATTAATTAAGGCTATGTCTAATGTTCCACTGCCCAAGTGCTCTCACTGCTAAGATGGTTTTTGGCATAGGAAATAATTTTTGCTGAAAGGAGTTTTACACATTTAACTAGGAGAAGTAGGGAGGAATGATAGATTGTACCAGCTGCCTCCTTAATTTATTTTATGAAATTTTGATGGGTGCTCATGAATTTTAAGCTTGCAATTACATTGTTGCATATAGATTTTCATTTTTAGTGTTAGCAAATGATATACCATTGTACTGTATTTATTTGCCTTGTCTGATTAAATGTTTTTGTATGAATTTATCAAAGGGATACACAGACATATACATCTGTTCTTGGCTGAGCAGATATCCCACTTGTTCAGGGTTTTCCCTGCTTTAGAGATAAGGAATCAGAACGAGACCCTAGCACAGCTCTTTCGTGCACTACTTTGAGTGCTGGTGTATAATATCATTGTTAATTCTTGTAGGGGACATTCAGATTCCTAAACCAGGTTTTGACAGGTAGGTAAATGACAGAACATAATGATTTTCAGATATCTTGCTTTAAAGATAACTACTTTGTTTTAATTCTGTACTTGAATTGATTAGTCTGAGATTCCAGAGAGAGCCTTTATGTACCAATCAAAGTCCCCCTTAATCCATTGACATGGGGTAAATTTCACTCCTATTGATTTGTGATCTTAAATATTTTGAAAAGAAAATCATGTAGCAAAGCTTTTCAGTTCACCTTTGGAAGACTTGGTGTTCTATCAGTGGTCCGTCTGTCTCCTTCTGCACTGAAGCAGAGTCTTCTGTTAGCAGGGGAAGTGCTGCTTTGGGGAAATTCACTGCAGTATGGATGGAGCAGTGGACTGCACATTGCTGTATCAAAGCCATTGTTAGTTAGAGAACTAGTATACAGGATGGTGCTCAGTTATCTTTATGTCAGGGAACACTGGTTAAGTTTGGATAAATAAGGGTTTTGGATAACGTAAAGAAATTGTTAGTTTAGACCCATCTCTTATACAATGTGGTGTTTTCACAGATTCATTGGAGATTTTCCTGCTTTGCAAATACTGAACTGAATTGCCCCAAAGGAGGCAGCCTTTGGGAGGAGGAAACTTCCACAAGGAGCTCCTCAGTTTTCCTGGGTTCATTCTGTTGAGTGGCTGCCCTCCTCAAAAGTGCCCTTGAGCTGTGGATGCTCACAAGATATTCAGGGATCCCAGGGAATCTACAAGGGGCCAGAGCTCTCTGCACTAGCTCTAAAATGCCCTCTGGTTCCATTTCAGTGTGGCTGCATGGTTGCATAGTGATATCCACTTAAAGGCAATTGCCCCAGACCAAAGGTGCTAGAAAGACTCTGCTTGTTTTTTCAGGTGACCAGATGGGAGAGGAGAGATGATGTGCAGCCATCAGCCCCACTTCTGTCTCTCTCCCTTCTTCTCCAACTTTGCCTCTTCCCATATTGTGAATATCCTCCCCCATGGAGGGGGCTCTTTGGAGGATCCAATATGGAGGAGGCTGTTGCCGCAAAGGTGGCTGGCAAACCCTGCACAGGAGGTAGTGATCCGTGGAGAAGGACCTTCCTTGCCCTTAATATAGGCCAGATGATCTAGCCCCTTAGTATTGATGGCCAGCACAATATTGGTCCTGTAGCATTTGATAGGCTGATAGTGAAGGCCTTCTGAGAACGCCTGCCTGATGCAACAGCAGCATCTCTAGTGCCTACCAGTTTAAAACAGCAACTTCTATAACTTCAATGTATATAGTGCCTTCTTATGCCCTGGTATCACATGAAAGATGTCAACAGTTTAATAACGAGATAGCCTGCCTCGCTGAGTTTATGGTGGAACCACTAAGTATCCTACCTGACCCATACACCAGATTTTGAAAAGCAATCCACAGAAGCATGTCTTTGTGAAACATATTTCATTGCTTGCCTTTGTTTATGTGGAGTGTATTTCATTGGGTAATAACAAAGCCTATAGTTAGGAGAAAAATAACCCAGGCAGGGATATTTGTGATTTTGAAAGACTTAGGTGATTTCTGCCAGGTGTCAGATAGGAAAGATGGTTTTTTTCTTTCCTGGTAACTGCATCATTTGTTCATTTGGTTTTTATTTTTGCGTCCATTGTTATTGGAAATTATGTCAAGGGGAAAAGGAGGGAGGGAGAGAATAACTTATCTCCTTAACAGCAAAGAACAAAATGTTCATTCAGTGACCCTTGTTGATTAAAATCTACTGGATGACTTCTGCATGCTTGACTTATAATTAACTTCCATATATTTTATTGGGATTAGTGACTTGTCAGCATTTTTTGGAACTTGTACTAAGGATTTAAAGTAATAACAGCATTTATCTTTTTTATGGGCATGTTTCAGTCTGGTTGATAAAGAGAAGTGAGGAGTTACAACAGGTTTTCTTGGTCTTTTATTTTTTAAGGTAGAAAAAAATCTCTAAGCCTTTTAATTGAGTGGCATGTTAAGAACAATTTCATTTAGTAAAAATCTTTCAAGTAGTAGGAGACACAAAGAAATTGCTTTAGAGCTTTCAGATCAGTGTTAAATACAGCCATAAACCCTTTGGCCTGCTGATCATCTTGTCCTTGCATTGCCATCCATAGGGATAGAGAGTCACTACCCGAATTATATTTTACATTTATACAGCTCCATTTATTCTGAAGATTGTCATAAACCAGTCAGGAAACTCTTTTCCCATCACTGAAGTACAATCACTTCTGGACAAAATACAGAAGCCATTTATTGGTGCAGAGCAATACAAAGCAGCAGCTTAGGGCAGGATGTAAAGAGTGCTATATCCAACTTAAAATGCAAGGTGAATTTAGGGAAGCAGAAAGAATGGTTAACATAACAGGTCCAACAGGGCATAATGTATTTGATTAATATGATGGGCATACCACCCCGAAGCTTGCAAAGAGCGACCAGGGATATATAATGATCACATATGGGGCTCAGTCCTGCTCCTTTTGAAGTTAATGGCAAAATGTCTATTGATTTTAATGGAATCAGAATCAGGCCAATGGGTAGGACCATAATGTTATGCCTGACAGCACTTCCAGAAGCACAGTGCTGGCTAATCCTATGCTACATAGAACCCTAGTTCAGTGCATCACTGAATCATCTGAACAACTTCCTTTAGTTGAAGCACATAGCTGCTCCTTGAACATCTTTCTTCCAAGTACTAAACTAGCCCAATTCTACTTGCAGTTGTTTAAGAACTCTGATCAGATCATAGCCTAAAATGATGTGGCTGCACTTGGTGCAGAGTGCCATCCATGTGGGTAGCAGTATGAAGCACTCTGTTAAGGAGTTGCACCCCTGTGTGTGCTCCCCATTTTTGCCCAGAGCTCTCAGACATTCCTTCTCCCTCAGGAATTATTTCCAGGGCTCTCTGGAATGCTGCAGCTCTGCATCAAGTTTGTGCAAGTTGTACATAGCCCCTATTAGTTTGCTCCAAGTTTCCCATATGGCCCCACTTCATAGTGTCTATAAACTCAGAGCTCCTGTGCCTCAGTTAGGGAGATGGAGTCCAAGAAGGAGCATTTAGAGAAGCACTTACACACATGTTTAAGTCCATCCCTATTCAGGACAGCGCTTAGGCAGCTTGAAAAACTGGAGAGCGTTCAGAGAAGAACCAGGAGATTGGTTAAAAGATTAGAAAACATGCCTTACAGTGATAGACCAAGGAGCTCAATCTATTTATCTTAACAAAGAGAAGGTAAGGGGTGATTTGATACAGTTTATAAGTCCCTATCTGGAGAAGAATTATTTGATAAAGGGCTCCAGTCTAGCAGAGAAAGGCATAAACTGACTCAATGGCTAGAAGTTGAAGCTAGACAAATTCAGACTGAAAATGAGGCATATGTTTTTAATAATGAGGGTAATTAGTCATTGGAACAGTTTGCCAAGGGGATTTTCCATCGTTTTCCATTTTTTAAAATCAAAATTGGATGTTCTTCTAAAATATATGCTCTAAGAAGTATTCTGGAAAGTTCTATGGCCTCGGTTATACAGGAGGTCAGACTAGATGATCAAAATAGTCCCTTCTGGGCTTGGAATCTATGAATCTTAACTTCAAGCACATGCTTAACTTTCACTGATGTGAATGGGACTTTAGCATGTGCTTAACTTTAAGAATATGGTTGGGTCATCCTGACTGGGGACATCTTTTTGACTCAGGGCCCAAGTTAGCTCAACCACTCTCTTTAACTTGACAATTTTAATAGATCACTCTTTAACTTGGCTGTTTTTCCCCACAGCAAGACTATATGACTGACATTTTTCTACCTTTCCTTTCCTTTCCTTTTTTTTTTTGTATCAGTAAAGTGTGTTGCCAAATATAGGAATATAGGAATTGCTATACTTGATCTGACCTGTGGTACAGTTGCATCTGTGTTCTATTCCCAAGGCTGGCTAGGATGCTTGAGAGTAAAGAGCAAGAAACTTTGCATTGGGCACATGTGGGATAATCTGCCGCCTCCATAAATCTCTTCCTAATCTTGAATAGTTAGTTGATGCATGAGGTTTTTAATATGTTCAGTATTGTCTTGTATCTTTTTAGAATGCTGAGGAAAATGAATCTATAGTTGTGTTGGTGGAAAAATATTACTAGGAATTTTAATTTAATTAAAATGTTTATATTGACAAAGAAAAATAAAATTAAAGTTTTATGGGGAATTCCAGCTAGCTACTTACTTGTGTGCAATATGAATATACCAAACTCTTCAGACTTTATACATAATGTAATAAAAACCAGACAGAATCCACTGGGTGCTACAGACATTGCGCCAAATTCTGATCTGATCTACACTGGTAAAAATCCAGAGTAACTTTATTTAATTCAGTTAAGTTACTCCTGATTTACAACAGTGTAATTGAGATCAGAATCTAGCCACTGTGTCTAAACATTCTGATGCTTTAATTCTCCATCCCTTTTCATTATGATAATTAGTACGTGAGTGAAACATTATCTCCAAAGCCCATTCTGTCCCAAACACAACAAAAATACATTTGTTTTCCTTCATAGATACTGGCTTTACCCACGTTTCTCAGTCTTCTCTCCAAACCTAGCTGTTAGTGCTTTCGTTCTGCATCAGCAATTTTTAAACTGTTGCTTTTTTTAAAAATGAAATGTAGCACACCACCTTTTTTAAATATTTAGAAACCCAAAAAGAATGTTTTTTAAAAAAAATAATTTTTGGATCAACATAGAAACAATAATATTAAGAGTTCCAGAGAAAAGAAATGAAAAATGATCAAGGCACAGATTGATGACTCCTGCAAAAAAATTTCAGAAGACAGGACTATGGTGGAGGAAGACTGCTAAGTTTTCCTTGGGAGATTTCCTCCAAATTCTTCCATTGGGATGGGGGAGAAAGAGTGGAAAATTCCTTCAGTGGTTAGATGTCAGGGACACAACCTAGCCTTATACCAGGTATTAAACAGCTCTTCAGTCTAGCTGAGAAAAGTGTAACAAGAACCAATGGCTGGAAGCTGAAGCCAGACAAATTCAAATTAGAAATTTAGGCACATATTTTTAACTGAGGATGATTTAGCTGTAACAAACTATTGATGGATTCTCTGTCTTCGATGTCTTTGAATCAAGACTAGATGCCTTTCTTGAAGATACGCTATAGCCAAACACAATACAGGACTCAATACAAGGGCAGCAAATTGAAATTCTATAGCCTGTGATATACAGGAGGTCAGACTGATTGATCTGATAGTCCAGGTATTCCCCATCTTTTTGCCTGTGTTATCCCATTTTGAGACTTACTGTTTCCTGTGACCCCAGACAGTAACAAAACAACACAGCAACCAAGGAATCCAAGGGATTCACACATTAAGTATGTTATTTAATGCTCTCTAATGTGACATATGGGCTTGGAGGATGTTTGACACAGTTTCTCAAAGTCCAGTGGTGTGGTCGATATTGCACACATAATCTCTGATGTAACATCAGTGATAGATCAATACCAAGACTTGATGGACACAATTGCGCTGAATCCAACTTCACACAAATATATGTTCGTAAATGGGACCATCAGTTTTAAGGCATGAGTTGAGAGTGCAAGATGTTCATTTTTGACAGGGAACCAGAACTCTGGGAGAGAAAGTTGGGCACATGATCCTCGCAAGAATCAATTGCAGGAAATTTTGATGAGCTATTCGATTTCAGCTGCTGGTAAATCTATGGCATCAGGCTTTCACTGAAAGGGGTTTTACACTGAATCATATTTTGTCATGTCCAAGTCAGGGAAAAAGGATGCAAACTGTTCCTTCAACCAGCTGAGATGCTCAGCCATCACCTGTGTGGGAGGCTGAATAATTTCATTGTCAGTCAGGAACTTGCAAAGCTGCAGGAAGGATTCAGAGTTTGTCTTCAGTAGATTATTTGTCTTGAAAACAAATTTTCTTCATGAATCCTGTGATTCAGTCACCCAGCTGAAGGATGTGGGTGTGCTTTCCTTGCAAACCTGTATTCAGTTCATTGTTTCCCAAACATGTCTTTGACATAAGCAAGAAGGCACATCTTCCTTTGGTCACATAGAAAATCAGTATATTCACTGTTTTGTAGTTCACTGCATAAGCACACAGCTTGTCTCTTAGTTCAAAAAATTGTCCAGTATTTTTCCTCTTGAAAGCCAACAAGCTACAGTGTGGAACACCAACACACCAGGATTGGACCCCATTTCTTCACATAGATTTGCAAACAGACATGTGCAAGGATGTCTTGTGTCTTGATGTAGTTCATAATAGAGACCTGTTGCAAAACTTCACCTAGTTCTGGACTCAGAGCTTTAGATGCTATTTGTTCTCTGTGAATCACGCTGTGCATCCACACAGCAGACACAGCAACTTTCTTTACCAAGAGATGAAGACCCACTTTGTGGCCTGCCGTAGACGGCGATCCATCTGTGCAGAAGCCCACCATGCGATCATGTAGTATATTTTGTCTTTCATGGGTCATATAGTATATCAAACATGCCTTGTGCTGTCTCGTGTCCAGGAAGAGGGAGACAGAACATAATGTTTTTGAGAATTGCACGCTCCCATGTGTCTTTCACGAAAGTCAAGAAATGTGCATCACCACCTTCAGTGCTCATTTCAACTTGAAGAGCCAAAGCATCTGTGTTTTTCAGACACTCCGCCAGTGTGTTTTCCTGATCTGCTGCTCAGAGGTGACACGTGGGGGGGAGGCATGCAGGGTCATATCCCCCTTCCTCAGATTTCTCAGGATGTCTATTGCTGCGACACCCCACAGTGAGGAGGCAGTGGCTGCCCCCGGCAATGGCACTCACTGTGTGTCTTTGAAGCACAGGGATGGAAGAAGCAGCAGGGCAGCTGGATGCAGGCTTAGCTCCCGCCTCGCTGCTTCTCCTTCCCTGCTGCTGGAGTCCCAGCAGATTTTGTGGACTGCCCGCTCAGGTGAGTCGGAGGGAGTGGGGGGAATGTATGAGATTGGGAGGAGGAGCTGTGATGTGGTGCTCAGCACTAGGCAACTCAGGTGGAGCCCCATCCAGCCCGAGAACCCTGGAGGTGAGTGAGGGGAGCAGGCTGTGGGGGGGAGAGTGTGACAGGGGGGGCTGACCCTTCTGCTGCTTCTTTGTGGGTGTCACATTCGCCCTCCAACAAAAAGTGATGGATAATTCTTCAACTTCTTGTTAACGGAGACAATTCAGCCCCAAGCATCAGCCCACTATGGCACCCACCACCCTGATGGCACCTGGGACTCTGTGCACCCTAACTGCATCGTCCCTTTTGCTGGTTTTGTTTTGAACGCTTGCTAAATTGATTGAAGATAGTTCAGGCAGGGAGAGATGTCTGCAAGCTGTGTAAGGGCCTGGGCAATCACAGGACAAAGGGCAGGAGGAGGAGAAAGTAGTTGCTAGTGTGCAAGTGTATGTTGTCTACATGTATACCAAGTTTCAGGAGGTAGAGGCAGAGTCAACACTTGGGGCGGTCACGTGCCCCCACAGAACCTTTCTGTTGTGTCCCCCTACTATTCACAGATACATGTTGCCTCTGTTGCTGCTATCACTTCAACCCTTTGTTTCACTGTGTTGTAGGAGAGTGATATGCTTCTGAACCTGTTTGGCTTAGTTTCTCCACACGTTACGTTCACCATATTGATTGCAGCTGGCAAAATCAAAGTCTCTCCAATTGTGTGAGGTTTCTTGGCCTGTGCGATGTGGTACCTCCCCTCAAATGGTGCCTTTTGAGCTTGGTCAGAGATGGACATGGCTCTCTTGAGTTGCAACTATTGAGGCGAAAGTTCTCTTTTTTGTTGCTGGAAAAATGGCCTTGGTTTTCCTGTGTGTTCCTTGTGAAAGGTTTCCAAGTATTGTTTAAGTTTATTAGGCTTCGTGCTCTCGCTAAATAACACCATGTGACACAGCAGGCATCGTGACCGTTCTTCATTCTTGACAAAACCCTGGTGAAGCCATAATCAAAGAAAACCTCATCATATTTGGGAGCATATTTTTGGGCTCGTTTTTCATTCATCACTGCATCACTAGACTCACTGCTGAAGGCTGAAGCAGATATCCTGCATAAAAATGAGTCCAATGTGCCTCTTATCACAAATCAGAAAGCTAAGAACATGAGGCCAGGACTTAGGAAGGCCATGTATGGTGATACTAGGGAATCACAGAAACTGTGACTTAAAATGATTCTTTATCCTTGAGTGCCAAAAGGATACTCAGGGTGGCATAAAAAAAGATATGGGCCCTGCTTTAAGGACCTTACAAGACACTGCCAATTTCTATCTCAGAAGAAACTAGCACAGACTCCTAACAGCTCAAGCAAAGAGGATGCTTTGTTGATGAGGCTGCTGCCCACAGATAAGGATCTTCTGCTTTCAAGTGGCTCAGCTGGTTGCTTGTACAGCCAGATGGTACATTGGCCAAACGGGTGTCTGCACAGCCACCTCTTCATAGACAACATATCTGGACTGCTCTATCAACATCCCATCTGGAGTCTGACATTTTGATATACAAAATGGTGGCCTTCACACAATGTGACCTTACATGCATTGTATGCGCCAGGTCATACTGTGCAGAGGCTGGCATTTTGTTGATCAAAATGGCGGCCTCTTGGGATGGCATTTGTGGAACAGGTCCAGACACATTCGGGGGCAGTTGGCATTATCGCATAGGCCCAGTCTGGCCCATTGGACCTGTGACCCTATCTGCTGATGGTGCGACCCCATTTAAGGTCTCAATCCACAGTTTGGGAACCTATGCAATAGTCCCTTTGGGCCTTCAACTCTATACATCTATACTGTTCCATTAGAAATTAAGGATGATGTGTACATAAATTCACTTTTTTCTGCAAAAAAATCACATGGATTTTAGTTTTAACTATTTATTAAAATGATTCAGTGGCAAATTTTACAAAAGTGCACACACAGATTCTTCCACATGTTTGTTGTGTGGTACCACACTCCTTATAGTCCCATTGGGCCCAGTCCTCAGTTAATGTGTATTGGTGTACTTCCTTTGAAATCAAAGGAGCTTTCCTCTTTATATCAGCTGAGGATCTGGCACCTTAAGTTGAAAGCAATGGGGTACTTGTGGAGCAAGGCTATTACTCAGTGTGTAAAGATGGCAGAATATGGGCTTCCGCTCACAAGCACTATCGTAGGGTTTTTAAATGGCTGCACTAAACCTGCCATCAGTTCAAGAATTCTGTGTGATTAGAGTGATGGGTTGGCTGCCCCACACTAGCCTGGAAAGGGTTAATAAAGCCCTAGGGAGGCTGCACTAAGAGTAGCTAATCAGGGCTGAGGAGGCCCTATATAGGCAACTAGCAGAAAGGGTAGTCACTCCCAGGAACTTGGGGAGGAAAGGCTGCCCTGCCCTGCCCTGCCCTGCCCTGCAGAGAGAGGAAGGTCAGCACCTTGGACAGAGCAGCAGCTAGCTCTGAAAAAGGAGCAGCTGAGAGCCATGAGGTTAAGGGTCAGACAATGGACTGCAGCTGCCACTAGAGGAAGTGGCTAGATGCGGGCAGCAGAATCCTCCAGAAGGGAGGAGAGCACAGATTGTGGCATGGCTGGAGGGCTGTGTCATGAAGTGGACGCTGTGGGCTTTGGAAAGATGTGGGTCCTAAGGCGGAGGTAACGGTGGGTGAGACACAACCGTGTGGGGACACAGCTGATTTCTCAGACTAACCAGCAAGAGTTGCAAGAGCGGGGAGTGCAGCCTTATTACTATTAGTCTCTGGTCTCTCTTGGCCTTACACTTATTGAAACTAAGGCCATGTGTACACTAAAAAGCTCACAGCTGTACTGCTGCAACTCCGCTGCTGTAAAGTCTCCCATGTAGCTGCTCTATGCCAACGGGAGAGCTCTCCCATCGGCATACTTAAGCCACCCCCAACGAGCAGTGGTAGGTGGGAGAGTGTCTGCAATTGACATAGCGCTGTCCACACCAGCACTTCTGTTGGTAAAACTTCTGTCAGTCAGGGTGTGAAAAAACACCCACCTGACCAACAGAAGTTTTACTGACAAATGTGACAAAGTAATTAAAGAACTACTTTGGGAGTGGGTGGCAATCTCCCATGGAACAAATGAAGAAGCCCAAGCCCATCAGTGGTGAGATGAGCAGACAGGAAAGTGTATCAAATCTAAACTGCATGTTCACCTTTATTTCATCTTAAAAATGCATTGACACTTTCCCATGACATGTTTATCTAGCCAGTCAGTATCATTCTGAAGGGAAATTGGTGCATGGAAAATGATGTTTTGACAAATGATTCTAAAGACAATGTTCACTACAGAATTGCACAAATAAAATACTGCAACTCAGTAGTTGCAAAAAGGGCAAATTACTGGTTTACATACTGTACAATAAAATTCCTATTTATCCCACAGAGTATAAAAAGGGCCAAGTCATTGCTGATAATTATTTATTGGTATTGAGGTAGCACCTAGAGGCCCCAGTCAGGGGTCAGGTCCCATTGTGCAAGGCACAGCACACACATAGAAGAAGATAGTGCTTGTCACAAAGATCTAAAACTTTAAATATTTATACACTACAAGACATGCATTTTGTAAGTCCTCCCTAAAGAGAAATTTTCCTGAAGTAACTTCTCTATTTCTTTGAGGATCAATTTTTAAGTTGTATATTAATATTCAAGATGAATTGTTGGTAACTGATAAGTAAGGAATTGGAACAATTACAGAACTGCAAATCACTAACCAGTGTATGTGTTGGCTTGGTGAATGATTATTCATACAGAAAGCGGTTACTTGACTGTGAGCATATATTTTCTGTCGGACTTGCTCATTACTGACTTTACTTGTTCTCAGCTTTTAACACAGGAGCCTTTAGATAATGCAATTCATTTTCAGCAGCAATGAACTAAAATTGGAGCTCCTCTAGTTAATGAAAGTTCAAAGGCTCTCACCGGTTCTTTTTTGAGAGAATCCAAAGCACTTTCAATGTCTAAGTTTGGTCTACTTTTTCCATCTTCTGCTTGGTAATATCTGCAGAAAGAAACTTCTGTTGTATGTTGGCTATTAAATGGGCAGATGTGGAAGAAAAATCTTTCAGCTGTGTTAGAATGAGCTTCATTCTTCTAACTTTAAATTCGGCTGAAAAGGATACAGCTTTGTCAAGGTTAACTTAGCTTTGCACAGTGATTTGGATGGGCTGGAGAGAAAATCCTTGGAAGGTTGCAATGAATTGAATGCAAACACTGATGTAATATAAGAGCCAATAGGAAAGTGCACCATTATTTGTAACCTTGTTGCTTCCCCTCTACTTTTATGATGTGATCAGCAATGAAGTGTGGGGGAGGATCATCAAACAGACATTGCCTTTGTTTGTTAACACCAAGCCCAATTCTGTAGTCACTGAAACAGCTCCAGTGAATTTGAAGTTGATTAGCACTAGCTCAGTTACCTTTGTCTTACAAGAAATACAAGTGTATACATAACACAAATACCCAATAAGGTGTTTGCACAGTTTTCCCTTTAAGTGCTATTAAGAAGAAAATAAAGACAAGATTTCCGAGATACAAAGGAAAAAATTAATTTCCAAACTAAACATGGTGATTTATGATGTGAAACATGATCCAGCCATGCTATCTGACAGTGACCCATACCACTTGTCAGAAGGCATAAAATTTCCATCGTGCATTTAGCCAATTATGAAATACTGCACCCTAGCTGTTGTAGGGATGGGGGAAGGAATTTCTTCCTGACATCAGCCAATGATGCTTCCTGAAGCATGAGGAGTGATACCCTTGTAACTGTTGTCCTAGCTAGTGTAACTGCAGATTCTGTTCTTATATGAAGTGTACTTGTAGCTGTCAGTCCCAAGATACTAAAGAGAGAAGGTGGGTGAGGTAATATCTTTTATTGGACCAACTTCTGTCGGCTCAAAAGCTTGTCTCTCACCAACAGAAGTTGGTCCAAGCTTCCTCTAGATCTCTATGGAGGATTCATAGGACATTGTGGTGCACATAAACAAACTGTTCTGCAGGGCCCCCTCTGCCTAGCTGTACAGGGGAATGAGAAGCACATAGCAACTCTACCTGTATTGGTTATTTCACTACCTCTTCTAGCCTATTTAAAAAAAAAAGAGTAAATGAATAGATGTGTCCCTGCAATATCAAAGAAAACTGCATACTTACTCGAGGTTCCTTCCCCTGCATCAGGCTCGCCTGTGTCGGCCTGTAGGTACTGGCTCGACTGTTCTGGAGTCAAAAACAGGTGTCGGCTCACTGCACCATTGGATCTCCCAGTCGCCTGTCTTCCATACTGCTCCTCTTCTTCCTTGTCCAACACCTCCTCCTCACTATTGAGTCTGGGAGCCTGTGACTCCAGCTTCCCCGAAGTATCCATGGGACTCTTGGAGGTTGTGCTGGGGTATCTGCCAAGGATGGCATGCAGCTCTTTGTAAAAGCGGCATGTCTGCAGTTCCGCATCAGAATGGCTGTTAGTTTCACTCGCCTTCTGGTACTCCTGCCGCAGCTCCTTGGCTTTCACACAGCACTGCTGCGTGTCCTGTTGTAGCCCTTCTCCCCCATGCCCCAAAGCAATCTGCTCATATATGTCAAGTTTCTATGGCGGGATGGGAGCTGGGACTACACAGTCTCTTCTCCCCACAGAACCAGGAGATCCATCGCTTCCGGGGTACACCAGGCAGGAACGTGTCTGCATTGTGGAGCTGGCAATGCCAGCTGGGCAGTTGCTAGGTGAGCACTCCATGCTGAGCAAACAGGAAATGGAATTTCAAAAATTCCCAGGACTTTAGAAGGGGAGGGGCGTGTACCTGCCCTCTGGGCAGTGGAGTTCAAGATGGTGACCAGAGCAGTCATGGGGGGGCATTATGTTGTGAGGGTTTCCAGTCTTCTTCCTCAGAGCTGGCGAACAGTTCAATGTCTTTGCTGGAACCAAATTTACTCTCTGCAGCTGTCTCTTCAAGCCAGCTACAGCTCCCTAGACTTCTGGCAAGCAAGCAAGCAAGCAAGCAAGCACACACAGTGTGCCTCCTTTAGTAACCAGGGTCGGCTAGCCCTCAGGTCTTTCGGCCTTTAAGCGGCAAGCGACCCTGTTACACCAGTTATTTTTTCTCATCCATGTAAAAATGTGAAAAATCCACACAAACAGAGGAAACTGACTGATCAGAGAATGGATCTGACTATAGGTAAAGTGCTGTCAAATACAAGTAAGCAAACTGGAAAAACAGACAAATATTTTAGGAGCTACTTGTAATAATAGCAGGTAAAAAAAAATCAGACAGGGTATGTTTTAAATTGTGCTTGACTGCACATGGTCCCAAGACACTGAAGGTACTCTGCAATTCTCTGCCAAAGGTTTCTGGGGAAGGTTGCCTTCTTTCTTTTGCCGTAGTAGGATGTTTTCCCATGCCACTCAGCAATTACTTCTGTAGGCACCATTGCAGCACACAGGCTAACAGCATACGGACCTAGTCTGCAGCTGGATGCGTGCAGGAGCTGTTCCCTTTCAGCCTCCGTTACGCTCAGGAGTGAAATATCAGCTAAAGTAACTATTGCCTATGGAAAATGATGCCAGTATTCAATTCAATTGCCCTATCCACATATACTCATGCCTGTGAGCTATCCCCTCCCCCCATTGACCCAACTCACCACCTTTCCCCAGGCCATCTTTGCCATGGCTGGGACTGCTGCCATGCTTTATAATCCCAAGGATAAGAGAGAATGTAGAGCTTGTAACTTGTGTGGATTAAGGGAAGTGAGTTCAGTCTACCAAGTTTCCATTTATCGTGTGAATACACTCACAATAGTACCTCTGCATTGTATGTTTTGCAGTTGGAAATGTGGCCCTGAGGGTCTCTCCATCCACACCAGAGGAGTGGCTCAGCCAGATAAGGTGGAGAAGGAAGAGACCACAGGATTACATGTTCCAAGAGATCCTGCCAACCTCTGGTGCATCGAGTACTAAGCACAGGGTTTGGAGGATCACCCTCACAGACAGAGTGGACAGGGATAGTGAGACAAAGAGAAAAGCACAGGAAAAGGGGAGAGATGTGCATCAGGAGATGATGGCACTTCCCACACGGCAAACAGGCATGCTGGAGACTCTTGTTGACCTTCAGGTTCAACAGACCCCTGCTCATCTCCCTTTGTGCTCATAAGAAAGGCATTCCAGGACCTCCCTACGCACCCTTTCCCCTATATTCCACATGGCGTCCAGGGAAGCTGCACTACCCCTACTGCTCCACGCCGGGGGAGGGTACAGGCAATGTACGGCCATACATACACTGACTTGTGAGAGACACAGTTGATTTATGTGTTTGTGAAATGAAAATGACTGTTCTTTCCCCTTCAAAGATTCTTTTTCCTGTATTTATAAAGTTTCATTCAATTATATATGTATGGGTTTGGAATAAAAGTCTATTTAAGGAAACTTAATTCATCTTTATTAGTTCACAACATATGCTGGCTGGGGCTAACATCACAGATAATAACAATAAACGCATTTGCAATGTTACAGTACTACACACACAGCACTCATTATACGGTTCATACCAGGGTGCAAAAAAGAAAAAAAGCCAGGCAGATCACACTATAACACACATTACTGTGGCTCATTAAACTAGTCTTTCAAAGCCTCCCTGGGCCATATAGCTCTCCACTGAGCTCTTCTTATAGCCCTGGTATCTGGCTGCTCAAAATCAACAGACAGCTGTGTCACCTCTGCCCTCCACCCTGGCAGAAACCTTTCCCCCTTTGCTTCACAGGTATTATGAAGCACATAGCAGGCAACTATAGCAATTGGGATTTTTTTTTCAAAGGTCTAATCTCATGAGTAGACAATGCCAGTGGCCTTTCAAATGGCACCTGCTAAGCCTGTAGCTGAAGCTCTCAGTGCAGCTCTCATTTTGGTGTTGCTTCACCAAAGGGCTGTGTGAGCTCTGCACACACTTCCAGGAATGTAGCCATGCACATCTGAAAGTTCTGCAGCCCCTGCTCATACCTGCATAACAATGTGATCCCACCAGTCAGTGCCTGATTCTCACGCCTACGGCTGGTGCTCCATCATCTGCAGCTGCTCCATGAATGATAACAACCACCTTGAATTGTTTCTTTCTGTGTCCCACAGAAAGCTAGCCTCCACGGAATCATCAAGTTCCCTGTGGCTCCTTAGATGGCTCTGCAACTATTGCAGGATCAAGCACGTTGTGCTCACAATGCTCATCACAATAGTTCAGAGGTGTGCAGGATCCAGGTTTCTCACAGAGATGGTGGATGCGTCGGTTTGCGGGGATGCAGATAAAATTATGGGATGGAGAAAACTGCATCATGGGACGGTGAAACCATGTTCCCAGTCACCCCTGGGGACTCATTTGCCCCCATGAGCCAATTGAAACCCTGTACTAAAAACACTCTGTACTAAGTGGTGACAAGTTGCACTGTGGGATAGCTACCCACAGTGCACTGCTCTCTGCATCAATGCGAGCACTTCCAGTGAGGACACACAATGCTGACACAAGGAGTGTAGCGTGGATATGCAAATGCAATTTAAGTACTGTGGCAGTTGTACATCGATGTAACTTAGATTGACTTAATTTTGTAGTGTAGACTTGCCCTTACATGTTTGTCTTGATTTGCTCCATGACTTACACACACTATTAAAGATCTTTAGCTAAATATTTTGTGTGTACCGGCAATTTTTTTTTATGTCAACAATGAGATAAAACAGGTCCTTGCTATTTCAAAATATGGAGGGGAAACTAAAGTTAAGCACAGAAATATCCTCAGGCAACAATCAAAGAGAATTCTCTGTTTTCTCTGGTGTTAATTAATACTGAGTAGTTTAGTTTAGTTTGCATTAACAATTTCATTTTTAGGAATATTAGTACTTGCACAAGATTAAAGACTAATTTTAAATGTTTGAGTTAAGTCAAGCATATACAATTACTGCAAAATGCAGGAGCCCAACTCTGCTAAATCACTAGAGTTATCCAGATTGATTTGTAATAAAGAAAATTACTTTGGCTACCTTGCCACAAGACCTTCTGAGAACTTTTCTGAACTTTAGAGGCACTTGGAAGAGAGGAAGTTGATCAGAAACAGTCAACATGGATTCACCAAGGGCAAGTCATGTATGACCAACCTGATTGCCTTCTATGATGAGATGACTGTCTCTGTGGACGTGATATACCTTGACTTTAGAAAAGCTTTTGAAATGGTCTCCCACAGTATTCTTATCAGCAAGTTAAAGAAGTATGGGTTGGATGAATCGACTATAAGGTGGATAGAAAGCTGACTAGATCATCAGGCTCAATGGGTAGTGATCAATGGCTCAATGTCTAGCTGGCAGCCATTAACAAGCAGACTGCCCCATGGGTTGGTGCTGGGGCTGGTTTTGTTCAACATCTTCATTAACGATCTGGATGATGGGGTGGATTGCACCCTCAGCAAGTTTGCAGATGACACTAAGCTGGGGGGAGTGGTAAATATGCTGCAAGGCAGGGATAGGATACAGAGTGACCTAGAAAAATTAGAGGATTGGAGCAAAAGAAATCTGATGAAGTTCAACAAGGACAAGTGCAGAGTCCTACACATGCGATGGAAGAATCCCATGCACTGCTACAGACTGGAGACTGATTGGCTAGGCAGCAGTTCAGCAGAAAAGGACCTGGGTTACAGTGGATAAAAAGCTGGGTATGAGTCAACAGTGTGCCCTTATTGCCAAGAAGGCTAATGGCATATTGGGCTGCATTAGTAGGACCATTGCCAGCAGATTGAGGGAAGTGATTATTCCCCTCTATTTCCTTCTATTCCCTCCACTGGTGAGGCCTCATTTGTAGTATTGTGTCCAGTTTTGGGTCCCCACTACAGGAAGGATGTAGACAAATTGGAAAGAGTCCAGCAGAGGGCAACAAAAATGATTAGGGGGCTGGAGCACATGACTTAGGAGGAGAGGTTGAGGGAACTAGGCTTGTTTAGCCTGTATAAGAGAATAATGAGGGGGGATTTGATAGCAGCCTTTAACTGTAACTGAAAGGGGGTTCCAGGAAGGGTGGAACTAGGCTGTTTTCAGTGAGAGTAGATGGCAGAACTTGGAGCAATGGTCTCAAGTTACAATGGGGGAGTTATAGATTGAATATTAGGAAAAACTTTTTCACTAGGAGGGTGGTGAAGCACTGGACTAGGTTACCTAGGAAAGTGGTGGAATTTCCATCCTTAGAGGTTTTTAAGGTGCGGCTTGACAAAACCCTGGCTTGGATGATTTAGTTGGAGTTGGTCCTGTTTTGAGCAGGGGATTGGACTAGATGACTTCCTGAGGTCCTTTCCAAGCCTAATCTTCTATGAACTTCCTCTAGGGTAACTTGACCAAAGCGTTACAGTAAATCTGATAAAAGCACAAGTGTATTCTGGAAAGATTTGATCATGCAAGGAGGAACATGGATTTAGTGTGATCTCTGCAGCACAGAGTAAGACTCTTCAGCTTTTTGTCTACCCTTCCTCATCTTCTTTTGTCACGCATCTCATGTTTTATAAGGCATCTAACTACTAGTCATCCCAATCCTGCCTCACACATTAACGTACTACCACAGCACCAGAACCGGGTCATGCCCCCCCACTTTTTAACAAAAGAAACATATGTGCTTTGGGAAAAACATGGTCATACTGCTAAAGGCCAAGATGCACTATGTACTCCTGGGGAAATTCTATGTCACGGTGGAAGCACAGAATTCTGTCCCCTGCAGATTTTTTTCCCCCACACAATAATAGATTGTGCTGGGGAAGCGCTGCAATTACACCTTTTGCCCACCAGTAGCTGCTGTGGTTTCAGAAGAGAAGGCAGCTGGCTCACTGCCAGAGCAGCCAGACATGGAGAGGGAGGGGGGAGAGGCTGCTTTCCTCACAGCATCCTGACTGCTGGGCCAGGTGAGGAGGCATGGGATATGGGGGAGAAAGACAGAGCAGGGCACACAGGGCTGCTAGGGGGAGTGTTATATTATAATGTGGCAACGTTTTGTATTCCGGTTATTTATGTTACAGTTGTACTCTGCGGGATATTTAGGTAGTAATTTAATTCCCCTACCACTTTGGCCTTGGCTTCCCCACTTCTACTTCAGAGCATAAGAACCAAAGCACAGATAGAAGGCCCTGCTGTCTTTGCTTTGCTGACAGTGAACGGATTCTGCCAGCACAAATAATATGTATTTCATTTAGTGTCTTCATTCTCCTTTACTGTTTTCATTCAGTGAGTAGACAGCTGAAATACTGCCAATGAAAGAAGAGATATTTTATGATGAATAGTCCTACACCATGAAAAATGAGATTAGAGGGTTGCCTAAACTAATTTCAGGTTATTACGATCTTCATCTCGGACTAATTCTCAGTAGCTTTACTTCAGGTTTATGAACAGAAATGTAGAGCCAGTGCATTTTATCATCAGTATCATTCAGTTTTGCTTTTTACTGAAGCTTTGCAATGTTCTCTTTAATTTCCAGGAGAATGAATTTCACCTTTTGTAACATTCAAAGACAATTATACTGTCTTTATGATGAATGATGTCACCCTAATCCAAGCACTAAAAGAGAATGTACTAATGCCAATAAATATATTCATGGTATCACTCATTCTTCTGATTTTTTTTCTTTTATTCTGTTGTTCAATAAAAGCAGCATGCAACCTTGAGGTTTTAATTGGCTAACACGTCCAGAAACAATACAGTGACTCTTTAAATCTTGATTTTGTCATAGACTGTGGGAAACCTCACAAATAAATTATTGAATAAGCCAACAAAACAAAGCCTTGATCTCTGGGTCAATTGTCAAATTAATTTGGTTTAAAGGATTTACTCAAACTCTCTGGGAAATGGTTGAGTTATGCCTGGTGGAAGTAACAATACAATGTTTTACAGTATGTCTTTTGAAGTAGAAAAGTGCTTTCCTGTGTGGTATAATTTTGCAATTGGACATTGGTAAAAAAACTTGAACTTGTTCACATTAAAGTCAATGGGCCTGACTGCTCCTACATGGGATTAAACGAGAACTATCTCCACTGAAGTCAAAAGGATGACAAGAGCGTGATAGCAGAGTAAGGTCCAATAATGAGGCTGTTCTCTGTGACTTCAGAGAGACAGCAGCCCTATCTGCTTGGAGAATGACTTCACCTTTAGAGCATAACCTGGTATTTCAGTCTCATTTTCCTTATTTTGTTTTCTATAGTAATTTGATCTACAGACAATTCCAAAAAGCAGCAGTGTGTTGAAACTGGACAAACAGAGGTTCTCCATGCCTGTTTTTAATCTTACTTCCAAAAATGTCACATTCAAATAACATGACTGACTTCAAAAGAGCAAATTCAGGTCTGCCTTCTAACCAAGGTCTGAATCTTTTTCTATTCATCACCACCCTGACAAACAGAATACTAAAATATATGGTGTGAGTAGAAAGATGGTTCTTTTTTTGTTCATCAAAATATTGATCATGATAAAATGGCTGGAAAATGAAGTGGAAAATACCTTTTATAAAAAATCATTGTACAGACACATACTGTATTGTTACTCATTTCCTTTAAAACATAGTTAAGTGCTGCCATCTTGTGTTGTAATGAAAACTGTAGGCAGAGGCCAGCTGGAATCCTCCCACTATTACTGGTTACACACACTCTGGTTATGTTCCTGAGATCTACTACACAAATGTGAATCAATGAATCTGGCTGTCTGTTTATTGCTTTGGACAGCAAGTACTTTTCCCAGACAACAATAGTATTGTCTGGTTTACTAACTGATTAATGTTTGTGAAGCTCTTTGATGGCATAAACTAATTATTAAGAAGTAAATAATGTGTAGCATTCTTTTGATTTATTCCCTGCACTACTCTTCCTTTGTTTCCTCAATCTTTAGAAACAAGCATTTATTCTCTTGGTAGCTGAATCTATTGTCTAGTTACAGTTTGATTTCTTTTTTCATAAGCATCTTTTTAATTTTCCCTTGAGCTGTGATAAATAGAACTTTCCCTCGGAAATGATGCAAGCGTAAGCTAATAAGTACAGGGAATCAGGACTCCTTGGTTTGAGCCCTGGCTCAGCTGCTTCTCACTGTGTAACCTTGGGAAAGTTACTTAATTCCTCTGTGCCACCAGTAAAGGTGAGATAAAATCTTGCATATGTCGCAAGGGCGATAAAAGGTTTGATTAGTTCGGATCAAAGTAAGGTTTCTAGGTTGGGATTTTCCAAAAAATCTCTACAGAGTTAAACACCCAACCCTCATCCCCCAAGTTTCAATGGGAATTGGGTGTCTTACCCCCTTAGGCTTCTGTGGAAACCCCAACCCCAGAGTTCTGAGCAACTCTCTAAGGAGGGATGCTGCTCAAATAGCAATACCTGAATGCATTGTGCCTCCCAATCTCCTAGCTGGAATGTGCTCACAAGAGGCCCCTTCTGTAGTAGTAGGGGATCTCCCAGCACCCACCTCCAGGCTTTGTTTTGCAAAAGGATAGGATAACGGCCATGCGCCTGCTCCACCAAGACATGCCCTCTCTGGGCCAGTTGTACTTGCAGAGTGGTCCTCCTCTTCAGGCCTCAGTGAGCACAGATAGACAAATTATGGCTGCCTACTTAGAATGATAGGGTTAGAAGGGACCACAAGGGTCATCTAGTCTAATCTGCTAGTCTAATCTAGCCAAGATGCAGGATTTGGTATGTCTAAACCATCCAAGACAGATAGCTATTCAACCTCCAGTGAGGAAGCTACCATGAGTCCCCTGCGTACAATGTCTTTCCATAATACCCAGAATGCTGTTCAGCCCTTAGTGTGTGCTAACCACTTTCAGATCCCCCTTGTGTCCTCAGCCAAGAGGCCAGCCATAATTGTACTTGTTGAGCTCCCATGAGCAAAAGGAGTGTTGCTAGTGGCACTTGCCAACTAAATGGGGTGGGGATGAAGGTGGGCCAGTGGCTCTGCCCCTTTCACATCTTACTGCCACAATTTAGACCTTCGATTGTAACTTTTCTTGTGCAGGTGTAACCCACGGGGCATAACTTGTTGGTGAATAATATGTCGGTTTCTCACCGGGCTGATCAGCAGAGGGTATGAGTTGTTACAACCCTAGTTACAGAGGCTTAGTTATTTAGATCAAGCTGTCAAAGGTCATGCTTTTAACTCTGGAGTGTTCCTGGTTCAATCCCTGAGGTCAGGCATAAAGGAAGCTATCACACAGGGGTTTTATTTTCCTACCTGTCTGCAAAGTACCAGGCAAACTACTAGCTATTATAGAAATAATATGTTATTGATTGATTGAGAATTAGAAATATAATAATGTATAATAAATAGAAATAATTTAAATGTATACTGAGTAATATTAAATTACCTTTAGTGGTTACCGATAAAAGCCAATGATTATCAATAGATACCACACAATTTTCAGAGTGGGGTCCTGTTCTAGGTATTGAAAAATGGTTATATCTCAAATCCCACTATTTGTTAACTGCTGGCAAATGCTGACTTTTATTAATAGCAATGGCAAAGACCACACAGTGACTTCAAGTCACTGGAAACACAGAGCTAATTAGGTTCATAGCAGCAGTTACAGTATTGACAAAGCATGACAACACCAAAGCAGTGAACATCCACAAGACAGTCAATCTGCCTGCCTAATATCTGGTCTCTAAAACAAGATAACAACTGCCTGCTTCTTGTATGTAGTCATCCTATTAGCTATCTGTGAGTGTTTAGTCTCCACATCCACAGCCTGAGTCCACAAAAGAAGCTCCTGGCAGTTTTTATGATAATGGCAATAAAAGTAAGAAGTATTTTTGGGGGGAGGAAAAACCCCAATATTGGAAAAATGGCTTGAGGTCACACACAAAATAGCTGGAGCTATAAACAGTTTGCTGAACGTTCCTGAGATCTGTATGACTGCTGCTGCATAGGAATATGTTGTGACGAGATTAAAGAAGGGAAGGAAATTTTTTCAAAGAGCGAGGGAAAAGTTTAGGGGGAGCTTAAACTTTCCTGGCCTGCTCTAAAATAGAAAGGTGCCTCTGCAAGTAAGGAAAGGAAATGATCCGCAAACTACACAGAAAAGAACACAGTGAGACCACAAAATTGTCCAGAGCTCAGGGATGAGTGGAAAGCTTTGGGTATGTTGTTGGGGATACGGAGATCTTTCCTTTGTTCTTTATTTATGCATATCTGTGGCACCTGAGTTAAAGCCAAACGGAAGGGAGACATGACCTCAAGTCTGCGTCTGAAGGGAAATAAGGCTGAAAGGGGAGCAGAACAAGTTGGTGTTGAATGCTAAGTATGCTTGAGGTAAGGCCTACTCGCTTCTCCGGTCTTCATTAAAATGAAACCTTTCTCCTCGCACCTATGGTGGATCACTTTTACAGTCAGAGCACACAGGCAAATTGACAGGCTACAGACTCCACAGTGGATGCACACATAACTATGGTTGTATGAAGCGCTTTTGGAAGGTCTTGGCCACCGTGCATAGTTACCTTTCTCCTCCGTGAATCTCTAAAGCATCCTGTCTGCCCAGAGCTTTATCAATGGCTTTCCCTCCTCGATTCATGGAGAAGCACTAGTTTTATTTGCTTATTAATGAAGCCAGTTCTCCCTTTGATCCCTTCCCCTTCTTACTCATGATATTTCTTTCAGAGATAACATACTTACACTGGGACTGATTTCATGGCTGCTCTGAGCGTGGAAATCTTTTTGACTGCGACAGAAGCTGCATGCACAGAGCAGTTACAGAACCGACCCATGTAAGTTTGAGAAACATTTGCTGAATAGTAAAAGTGCAATAATAAACCACCTGCTTTTGCATTTTTAGCTACATACCATCTTTCAAGCTTTCCCCCCATATGTGGGACTCTTCAACATCATCAGCTGTAATCTTTCATTTCAGGCCTTACCATTTACATCATTGCTTTTCTGGAATTAACTTCGGCATTTTTTTCTTCCTTTTTTGGTAGGTCGTATCCATCAAAGGAATATAAAGTACAGCTCTTGTTCATTTTCTGAATCTAAATGAATAACAGACATACTTAAGTGTTAACATCTTAGAGTAGATAAATAAGCATTAATTGTAGTGATGAGTGTTTCTCTTGGCTCTTCTTCTGCCGCTCTGCAATGACTTATCCATTGTGTGTAACTTGATTATATGCTGTAATTCTGCACTTCTATCCCAGATCGTGCCCTTAGGATCCAGACATGTAGCAGTACTTTTGTGTATGGATTTCTCCCTTCCCTTTCCCCCAGGGATCTGCTAGTAGGGGAGGTGAGGGAGGAGCAAGGAATAGATAGGAAGAGGGTGGGCAGGCTAGGGCAAGGCTGTTTCATTTATCTCGGCTACCCCTGCATCTATTGTAAACAATAAAGGAAAGTTAGTCCCTTGAAGGCTCAATAGCATTGTGTGGCCAGCTACTGGCCCATGCCCATGGAACAACGGTCTCCTACAAAGGGGCTCACAAGAATGGGAGAGCATGACTGGGGGATCTGGAGTTTCTCTGCCTGAGCATCTGGGACAGAGTCAGAGGCCCTATTTAAGAGCAGGTTCCTGCTCTGTGCCGTGAACCGATCAAGAGGGACTATGCCCAGTCCTGGACTCTCAGGAAAGGTGAGATCATACAGCAGGAGGGGGTATCTTAGGACTCTTGTTGTTGTCACAGATCTTAAACCCTAGGGTTCTTTAAGAATAATGTCACTGCGGTTAAGGGCATTCAGGAGTGTGAAAAATTCACACACCTCAGTGCTGTAGCTATGCCAACCTAACCCCTGGTGTAGATGCTAGGATGCTTCCGTCCACCTAGCTATTGTCATCCCAGGAAGGTGGTGCTCCTAAAGCAATGGAAAACCCTTCCATCTCTGTAAACTCTGTCTGCACCATGAAGTTATGCTGGCATAGCAACAGCATTTTAGCTCTACCCTTGTAGTCCCTGTAGTGTAGACGTAGCCTTATTGACTTTAATGGGATTAGAGAATGGTGAGCACCTTCCTGGGTCAGGCTTTCACTCCTGCTGGGAACTAGGAAATCCAGAGGAATGCAGTGAAAGTGAAAAATAGTGAGAAAGGTTTACTCAAAAAAAGCTAAGTTCAAGGGAGGGAGACAGTTTTGCTGGGTTATTTCATCCCAACCAATTTAATCGTAAGTATTCACAGAGAAGGGCTACAATGACATATTTTAAAACCTGTATGGTGTGGGGTAATTTGTATTTCAAGAAAGAAAGAGGCTTTAGCTAAGCAAAGCACAGCCAGGTGTCTTGCAAGCTTCCCCATCAGATCTCTGCCAATGTACCTTGTACCTGACAAGCAATACCCTTAACACTGTGGTCTCGATCAAAGACTGCCAAATGTGCTACATCATGCCAGACAGTCCAGTGGTTTTGGGGTGTGCAAGACTGACAGCTAGGAGGAGACCACCAAACTCATGGTGACTTTGTGCGATGAGCTGATACTTGGAGGCAGGACTTCAGAAGTGAATGGCTATTGCATTAACACAGTATTTTACATATGACAAATCTTAATGAAACATGCACTGCTTTTTTTTAAGCAAGGAGTTTGTTTTTAGTCCAAGGACTGCTCCATTTATAACTGATGTAATTTCAAGCTCTCTTTTCGAAAAGAGCCCTAAACAATTTCTGAAATGGAATGATCTAAGGACTTTAATGATGGAAGCAGCTAATAATCTACCTAAGTGATGGGAACCTTATTCCTGAGCCATACTCACCTCTGTGATTTTAGTTCCTAACTTGGCACTTTGGAAGACACTTCAGCTGCATTGGAAAGGTCACCTTTATTTTATCAAGACTGATGGCAGTATATCTTTATGGTGCATCTTCAGCATATGCCATATGAGGTGACCACTGCCTATCAGTATTTTCTAATTCAATAAAGAGTGGAAATGCCAGGACTTCACACCAGCAGAATTGACTTGACCCTTGGAAAACAACAGCATGAGCTCTTCCACATCATTACTTTTTATTACGCTCCCTGATACATCTCTGCAAAACAGGGAGATGACAAACCATGGAACTATTTTCATCCTTTGACAGAATGAGTCTGTAGCTTTGGCGCTACATCGTGTGTGTGTGTGTGTGTGTGTCCTGAAAAGCATTTTTCTGAGTGATTCGAAATTTAGAGCCGAACTACTGTTGAAAAGGTCACGGTCACCGTGGCAGATGAAATGAAATGTTTATTTGAAATGGAATATCAGTTGTGTTGTACTGGTACTCTAAGTCACTTGTGTTTTTGTTGTCTTTTTCTTAAAGCTCAGTATAGGGTTATAAGGGCCTTTCCAGTGCATGACACAGCCCTTCTGGAGAGTGCTTCATATTTGTCTCTAAGGTCATATACAGTGAGTGAAAGCTGACAGGAGGAACTGACTTCTGTCTATGGCTTACACAGATATTTTGACAAAGGCGCGACATAACAGGACAAATTCTAACCTGTTATGGAACTGGTCGGGAATTTTTCACTTAAATGTTTTTCTGTGAGAAAATGCTAATTCATCAAAATAAAGCTGGGTGAATAACTGGGGGGGGGGGGGGGGTTGGTTCACTGGCAGTTCTGAAAAAATGAAGAAGAATTTTTTAGTTCAGGTCAGAGGGAATCCAAAAATTGTGAAAACTTCTGGCCAATTGAAAAAAAAAATCCATTTTGCAGCAAACAAATCACATTTCATTTGATCTGAAATGGATTTTTCCAGGAGGAGGAGGAGGCTTTCCTTCCAAACAAATGGTTAGTGCTGTCACCCAGGATGTGGGAGAACCAGGTTCAATTTCTCCTGATGTAGGGAAGGGATTTGAATGTGATCCCTTATGTTGCAGGAGAGTGCCCTAGCTACTGGACTGTAGAACAGCCAGCGGCAAGGCTTTCTCAATCTCATGGTTGAAGCTGTTCCACTGTATAGAAATAATTAGAGTCATTAGAGCAGGGACTTGAAATTGGATCTCCCACAGCCCATTTGAGTGCCCTAACCAGCAGGCCATAGTCATTCTCAATTGCTAGTTCTGTCCTAGTGATTATTCCTTGTCATTCATATTGTCATGGCAATTCATAGTCATTCATAACAATGCTAGGGACCTAAATTCTCATATTTAAGTAAATAACTAATTGGCCTACTGCAGCATCCATAGGGGCTGCAGGACCAGGCCCTTTATTTCTACAGCTCCCTAGCTGGCTAACTTTGCAGCTCAAGATAAATGATTGTGATTATTTTAAAATAGACTGGTTAACCACTAGTCACATTTGACATTTATATTCTGTGTCCCCTTGATAGGAAAAGATGACAAAGAAAAGAAGAGCTGTGGCAGGAATGTGAAGGTTTAGTGATTCACCAAAAAAAAAAAAAAAAAAAAAAAGTCCCCTTCTCTGTAGCATGCCTGCCAAGTTCCTAGTTTCAACTGCTGATGCCCTTACTCTTAAACTACAGCCACTGAAGCAGATCCTAAATTGGTTCCCCAAAAGGCAGCAGAAGTTCCTTGGCTGAATGGCATGAGTCCTAATGGCAGTAGCAGCAATCGTAAGAGCAGCAGGGTCTCTTTTTGGATGTCATCCTGATTTAATCTCTTGAATGTCACTTCCACTCTGGGCTCCTGGCTCAGCGTTTCTCCAGTGAATGTGTCCCATTAAATATTCTTTCTCTCCTCTCTCTTATGCTATTATCATTCCACAACTTACCATAGTTAAAATAGCCTCCCTGTAATGGGAGTGTTTCTATAAAGGAAACTGAATGTTTCTATAAAGAATGATTCCCCTGTGATCCTGTGCTGTGCCTATTAGAGGTGCAAGCACAGAATTGCAGCTCAGCGGTGGGGTATGTTACTACAGCTTTAAGCCCCATTTGCACCCTCTTGATTCTGAATTGCTTAGAGGTCTGGAGAGGTCCCTGATGTAACTTAAACAGCATATCTAAGTTATGGTACCCCCCTGGAGCTGCACCATGCCTCCCATGCCTGCGCTTTCAGGGTCATCCTTATATCTGTCTCCCACAGTGCTTGTGCCAGGGGAGTTTTCCCCTAGCCAGTGCTAGGGCTTTTAGCATCCCTCTGTGCCACTCTGGACTTTTCACCTGACATAAATGGGCCAGGGAAGGGGTGAGGATCCCACCCCTTGTGTTTTGTTGAGATGTGACCCATCTGAGATGGAGTCTGTATTGATGAAGTGAATATCTCCTTATAATGAATCCATGACCATAGTCAAAGGCAACATTTTCAAAAGCACCTAAATGACTTGAGAACATAAGTCCATTTTCAAAAGTGACTTGAGCACTTCGGAGCCTAAAGCTCACAGTCAGTGGGACTTAGCCTCCTACATTATTTAAGCACTTCTGAAAATTTTACTCCTATTTTCTGAAGGTCGGAGAAAATGATCAAATGTACCATGTTCTCATACACACCTGGTGGGTCTCCCTTACTGGGAAGTGGCAATAGGGTTTTCAAATATAAACATGGCATTTTAAAATCTTCAGAAATTAATACATTTTCAGAAGCAAAAAAATGGACAGACTGCAAACTGCAGATGGCAAAGCAGGTGCAAAAGAATGTGTGTGCAAGGCAGGTCTCTTGTTAAAATGCTAACGTTGTATGATGCATGGGAGAGTAAGCTCAGGGGCCTCAGAACAGCCACTGTAGCTGCTGGCCCATGGAAGAGCTGTGGGCTCCCTACACACCACAGAAAGTGACTGACAGTTCTGAAGAGATAAATATCCCCTCTCCTGGCGGTGCTTCATTTCACATTAAAAAAACCCTCTGCAACAGGCAGCAGCTAGAGCTGTGTGAAACTCAGTAGTTCTAGTGAACACAAGTTGAATGAGGCTTTTCTTCTATATTCATTTGCTTCAGCTGTGTACCTGTGAGGTTTGCTGTGGGTTCAGCTCTGGCGCCACCATACTTGATCCTGATGGATCACATTCTCCTATCCTTTACCCTCTCAAAGGAGTCCTTTACTCTGTGGGAAGTCCCATTGATCTCAGTGGGGCAGAATACCCCCTGATGCTCCTCGGTTGGGATGTCTCCGCCCGCCTTCAGTGCAGGGCTGCACGTAAAGGGCATGATCTAGCCCTAAATTAGATGGATAACATAACAAGTGAGATCAGAAGTCTGCACGAAGGATGGGAACAAACCTAACAAAGGGAAAGGGAGGCTTGTTCTTGTGAGAGCATGTCTACAGGAAATTTATACCATCTGTTACATGTTCTTCAAATTATGGCGAGGACAGGGGATAAAGGTGGTTACTTTTACTGGTCTTTTACAGGGATAGGTGGCTTCTTTCTCACCATCTCCTCCACAAGTGATCACATCTTTTTGCTTCCACTGTGCACCCTCATAACGAACGGACAGACTCCTGCCTTTAGACTGTAATTTCTTTGAAGCAAGGGCCATGCCAGTGCATGCCCCAGACACATGAGTGGCACTATACTGGTGTTATAACAGAGAGGGCGCAATGCCAAATGGACTGAGCACTGGACTGGCACTCAGGAGGGCTGGGTTGTATTCATGACTCCCTCAGTAGCCTGCTGGATGATCTTGGGCAAGTCACCTCACCTCTCTGTACTTCAGTTTCCCCATCTGTAAAATGGGGATAATGTTGCTGTCCTCCTTTGAGTTCGCTTGGAGAGTCCTTGACCGAACACCTGAGAACTTTAAGGATGCTGTGATGGGGCTTACAGACCCCCCACTAAACCACAGCAAGGCACGGGGCAGTGCTGGGCCAGGGAGGAGGCCCTGCCCCTTAGCAGCTGCAGGAATAATCTGGATGGCAGGACTGTTCACAAGGCCACTGGTAGCCCAGTGATGGGGGGAAGGCTGCAGCAGGAAGTGAGGCTGATGATTGGAGCTGTTGGCAGAGTAACTACAGCATTGGTTAGGCCACCCTGGGAATGGTGATCCATATGCTCACCCTGCCTTTTGGAGCTAGGAATCCATGAGAGGCCCTGAAGAATGGAACATTGATATCCGGCCGATGAAGTTGGCACTGCTAAGACTGTGACCTTGCCCCAAATGGAGGAGTCACAGCTTGGTAGGAAGTGACCGGGGGGAGTGAAACGTAGGGTGGACCCATGGGTGGTCAGGGCATTGCAACACAGCTTTAGGGCCCTGGACTGGACCTGGTGGAGCTGAAGGGCCTGGGTTCCCTTTCCCTCTACTGTGACAGAACCCTGAATAGGAGACACACAGGAGAGACTGAGGCCTGCTGTATGTGATTTGGCAGCCCCTTCCCCCCTCGAAAGAACTGTGAAGCTACTGCCTGGCCACTAGGCCGGAGGGCTAAGAACCACAGCTGCTATGCATTTCCTTCACTGAAAGATCCATTCTTGAAATCAACCAAGGGTTTCTCTTTGCCATGGATTGGTATTTATTTACTTAATTTTGATGGGGAGGTAAGAACCAATGGTAAATGTCTATGTTTGGCTGACCTAGGGAATGTACCTGTCAGCAAGAATAGATTATGAGCATATCGAAGAACAGATCTGAAGTTGTCTGTTCTCTAACATGTGGCCATAGAGAAGAATTACTCTAGCTTAAAGCTGTGC
Source organism: Emydura macquarii macquarii (assembly GCF_026122565.2). Lineage (NCBI taxonomy): Eukaryota > Metazoa > Chordata > Testudines > Chelidae > Emydura > Emydura macquarii. The sequence continues at coordinate 1,817,760 of NW_027130506.1, forward strand.
ATAAGCACTTCTCTTCTTGGACAGTTCTATAGCCTGCATCTTCAATTGATCAGAGCAAGGGACAGGCAGTCAGGACTGCTGGATTCTATTCTGGGCTCCGCATTTGATTTATTACATGATCTTGGGCATGCCATTTCCCTTCTCAGTTCCTGTTTGCCCATCTAGAAAATGCATAAGCTATTTCCTTTGTAGAGATAGTTGGAGAAATGAGGAAGGAAATATTGCAGAAATCTGCATGAAATTTCATTTGTTTTTCATTGAAATTTCATTTGTCAAAATGTTCCATACATCTCTAGTCAGAGATTACGGATGTTAGTGATTACTAAGAACCTCAGATGTGAAATACCACAGAAATACAAAGTATCTTTTTTCAGCTATGGAGGCAGGTTTCTCTTTTCAGGGGTGCAGGGAGAGAACTAACACACTGAATAAACTAATTTTTCTATTGAATTAAAATGACCTTCTGTCCATTCAGTTTCTGCATGCCTGAGAAACCAGTGGATATTCTTGATTGACTCACCCACACTTTGAAGATATGTATCAGGCAGAATATATAATTTCAGATGTTTCTGCATCAGTTTATAGAATTTTTCACCAGAACGGATTGAACGAGAGCATAACAAATGTATCTGATAATTTTTACCTCCTTTGCTGTTCATGGAATGTCCATGAACAGATCCTAATTTTTCCTCAAATGTATTAAATTCTCAAAACTTAGTCATTTGTTTTCCTCATGGCTTGCTCTTTGAGCTGTTGTTTAACTGTGATTGATCAGAGAAATGAATTACATGGCACTGATTCTGCTCCCTCATTGGGAGACTGTAAGTTTCCAGGGGAATTGCTTGCAGAAAGCAAAAGTAAAAATAGCTTTTTGCAAGTATTTAAGAACATAACAATGGCCTTACTGGGTCAGACCAATGGTCCATCTAGCCCAGTATCCTGTGTTTCAACAGTGACTAGTGCCAGATGCTTCAGAGGGAATGAATGGAACAGGGCAATCATCATGCAATTCCAGATTCTGGCAGTAGGAGGTTTAGGGATACCTGAAGCGTGGAGTTGCATCCCTGACCATCTTGGCTAATAGCCATTGTTGGACCTATCCTCCATGAACTTATCTAGTTCTTTTTTTTAAGCCACTTATACGTTTGGCCTTCACAACATCCCCTAGCAATGAGTTCCACAAGTTAACTGTGAGTTGCATTAAGTGAAGAAGTACTTCCTTTTGCTTGTTTTAAACCTGCTGCCTATTAACTTGGGTGACTCCTGGTTCTTGTGTATGTGAAGGGGGTAAACAACTGTTCCCAATTTACTTTCTCCACATCACTCATGATTTTACAGACATCTGTCATATCCCCCCTTAGTCATCTCTTTTCTAAGATGAACAGCCCTAGTCCTTTTAATCTCTCCTCATGCAAAAGCTGTTCCATACCCCTAATCATTTTAGTTGCCTTTTTCTGTATCTTTTCCAATTCTAATATCTTTTTTGAGATGGGACAACCAGAACTGCATGCAGTGTTCATGGTGTGGGCTTACCCTGGATTTATCTAGTGGCATTATACTATGTTCTGTCTTATTATCTATCCCTTTCCTAATGGTTCCTAACATTCTGTTAGCTTTTTTTGACTGCCGCTGCTCATTCAGCAGATGTTTTCAGAGACCTATCCCTGATGACTTCAAGATCTTTCTTCAGTGGTAACAGCTAATTTAGAACCCATCATTTTGTATATATAGCTGGGATATATAGTTGTGCGTATAGTTTATTTATGGTTGCCTGACATTTCCTTTTCATGAATATTCAGCCTGGAATACTCAGTCTCACAAATGTCTACAGAAAGCACAGACAAAAGGGGGTGAACAATGTCTAATGGAACTAGCTTAAAAATTCAAATGAATAGTCATGGAAAACTGTTTGTAGTCATTTCTGCTTTTAACTAGCCAGATATAGTAAGGCTATTTAGGGCAATAATTAGGCAATGAGTGATTATTAAACAACTATCACATCTGTTGCACTATGGGTTCCTTCAGTACAATATAGAGCTGAGTTCAGGGATGAATTGGCAAGGAAAATATATTTGTAACATAGTCATTGTGGGTAACAATTACAGAAATAATAAGCAGAGTGGATCCAGAAGAACATCCAGAGTGTCAGCCTTTTTATAGGCAGTGGGAAGGGAGACGTGCCAGAGACTACTTGAATTGCAGTAGAGACTTCCCTATTACTATTGGCTTCATGTGCAAGGTGCTCAGATACTATGTTGATGGGCAGCAGTATTATCCCCTAAGATAAGCCGCAGGGGAAATATATCAGTATACCATAGACAGGTGAATCTATTTTTTAACCTGTAAGGTAATGACCCAGTGATGGAGTGCCAACATGACACATGGTAAAATAGCGTCAGCTACCATGCTTACCAGAAATATTTTGTGAACACCACTGCTTTGAGATATTGCCTGTTTTTTCCCCCAATTTTTTAAAATTTCATTGTCAAGGGGTGTCTCCTCGTGACACAGCGGAATGCTGCAGCTGCAGCAGCAGCATTGCCTCAGTTTCCCCATTGTCTTCCTTGACTTCATTCAGCCACCAATGCCTTTTGGGCTGCTTTGGTGACGTGATGCAGTGACTTGATCCAGTAACATAAGTCATTAACAGACTTGGGCATCCGGGTCCAAGACAAAGAAAGTCTTTGTCCTATTCTCAAACTGGGCCCAGCCCCTGCTTCTGGTTTGTCTTTCATACTCTGATTCAAGCTCTCTTCTGCCCACCCCCTGGACTCAGCTGTCACTCTTCCTGGGTCCTTTCCGTCTCTACTCTCAGCCCCTCCTGGGCTCCTTTGGGTTGCTCCTTACTTCTTCCGGAGCAGCCACTCCCAGGCCTTCCTCTCTGGAGTCTTCACAAGGCCTTGCCTGTCTTGTGCGCTCCTCCGGCTTCTCAAAGCTTTCTGCTCTCTCCTCTAGCTAGCTCCCTGGCTGGGCTTCTTCCTCTTAAGTCCAACCCTGGGCAGGTGTAGCAGGGCAAGGATAATTGAACAGGGCTGACTGACACAAGGCCTCTGGGCCCTTAAAGGGACAGGACACCCTGTTACAGGGGAATTTTGACATTTTGAAATTTGTTTTCATTTAGCATCTCAACAAAAAAGCTGGAATTTAAAACTTTCCCCTGGAACAAAAATTCTGAAAAATTTCAGTTCAGAACAAACAGAAAACTTTAGAGCCCACAAGTCGAAGCATGAAGGAGCGTACAAATGTTAGCACATGTAGCAAGCAAATACCTTGCAACCCCAGCTACAATAGTGCCATGCAAACGTCTGTTCTCACTTTCAGGTGACATTATAAATAAAAGGTGGCCAGCGTTATCTCCTGTTATACGTGTTGTCTTAGCGATTGGCTGAACAAGAAGCAGGACTGAGTGGACTTGTAGGCTCTAAAGTTTTGCATTGTTTTGTTTTTGAGTGCAGTTATGTAAAAAAAAATTAAATATTTGTAAGTTGCACTTTCACAATAAAGAGATTGCACTACAGTGCTTGTCTGAGGTGAATTGAAAAATAGTATTCTTTTGTTGATCTTTTTTACAGTCAAATATTTGTAATAAAAATAATAATATAAAGTCAGTACTGTACACTTCGTATTCTGTGTTGTGATTGAAATCAATATATTTGAAATGTAGAAAAACATCCAAAAATAGTTATAATAAATTTAAACTGGTATTCTATTATCATATAAAAGTGCGATTAGAACTGCGATGAATCACGACTATTTTTTAAAACTCTAATTCATTTGTTTTTCATTCATCGCATGTATTAGCTGCGATGAATTGACAGCCATAACAAAAAAGTTTCGACCAGGTGTGGTCCTGCCAATGGAAACCATGAAGATTGTCTGAAACTACTGGGATGAATTTGCAGAACTTTGTGTGACCATTTCCTTCAACTGGTATTTGTGAAGCTTCACACACCCTGTGCCCCTCCGCTAGCTGCAGGATATGAGTAACCAATAGCTGTTAGTTGCATCTTGCGGTGGGAGTGCAGGGATTCTGGTGACGCCAGTCTACTAATCACTACTTGTGTTTCTTCGCATATGCTCTGGAACGTAAGGAACCAGACAATCACAGGGCCTGCACTTGTGGTGCCCCACATCTCGCTCTGGAGCCACAAACTATCACGGTCTAAACTGTAGCAAGGAGATGGTGACTATTTCTTTTGGTGCCTCGCAAATCCAGAGACAGAAATAGATAATTGACTCCTCAAAGTCTCTCCTGTCTCATGAACTTTTGCAGAGATCTTTGCTCTCCTGAAATCTGATTGCATTTAAATCCCCTGCCTACTCAGTTGTAACTTTCTGACAGCCTTTCCTCTTCAACAAGCCAAAATCCAGGTGCAGAGACCTTAAAAATTGATGTTCTTTTTCTCAGCATGGTACAGGCTGTTTTTCAGCTGATCCTACTTACCGTTCAAATCCAACAGCGAGGCCTTTATCTCCAAGCTCCTTTTATAGCAGAACAAATATAGAAAACAAAAGCAGTTCAACAACCAATTTCATCATGTTCACTGCCCTTCATCTTCCATCTCCCTTGTTCTTTCTGACCCTCTCAGAACCAGAATTGGTCTGCCTGATTTTCCAACAATGAAATAAAATGGAACAAATGAGTGCAAAATAGAATTCGTATCTCAAAGGCAAAATAATCATGAAATAAACATTGTAGTTCAAAAGGTTTTGCTATTAGCTCCACTCCTGTAGACATCACCTCCACAGTGACCCAGCTGCTCTACAGCTCTGATCTGTAACATATGATCCTATAACATTCTGCAGTGTGTGAACAAGTTTCTGATAACCTTCAAGTACAGTGCACTGTAGACTTGTAAATAGGAAAAGACACCTCATGGGGGAGCAAGCACAGTTTGTGAACGTCTTCCTCTACTTTCTGGCTTTGCAGAGCACACAAAGCTAGTGCAAATTCACAAACCTTTTTACTATAATTTAAGCTCATGGTATTTTTCAAGGGTGATTCGTTTTTTAAAGCTTTCTCTAGCTCAAGAGAAGTCTGTGCTCTATGTTAGGGATAGATTGACCCTCCCCAAAAGCTAAGCTGAAGATGGGGGAAGCCTGAAATTTACTTGGAAGAAGAGGAATATGACAATGAAGGGAGGTTTTTGAGGCTTCACTACTATAGAAACCAAAGTCTACATTAGTTGACACTATCTAAATATGCCTAATCAATTTGGGGGGACATTTCCAAGGGCACAAAGGGCAGTTAAGCACCCAGCTCCCATTGGAAGCCACTGAGAGTTGGCTGTCTAAGACCTACTTAGATATCTCCCCCTCTACTTCTAAAGCACCAGTCACTTCAGTATCTCCTCACTGTTGGCCATGCTTTCATGGAATGGGCTCCTGTGACAAAAGGTTAATGTTTGTTACACCGAAGGTGTCAGCATACCTTTCAAAGGAGATGTTGTGCCAAACAAAACCAGTTAGATCATATGGGTTGGAATGAGCATCCTGTCTGCATTCTTGTTTAGAAATCCTTCACAATTAAGCAGAAATGCTATGCAAAGCAGCATACATGGAGAAACCCACAATCAGAGACTCAACATCCCCTTGCCACTCAGGTGGGAGGAAGGCAAGCAGCAGCTCAGATTCTAATCTTGTCTGACACCACTGTTCAGGTTCTCCAAAGGTTTTGGCAAAGTCCTCTCACATAAAGAAATAAGTGAAGGCCTACCATTCCTGATGTTACACTTGTAACTTACTGAGTAGCAGTGAAGGGCAAAACCAAGCATGATGATGTTTTTACTTTGCATATAACTCGTTTATATGGATCATGGGAAGCACTGGCCAAACATAGTGAAGGGATGTCGGATATTTTCTCCTAATGCCTTTATCCCTTCTAAGAAGATCTGAGATGTAACTTCTGCTGAAAAAGTTTATTTCAAAAAAACTATTTTAATGACAGGCTGTGGAAAGTGGTAGAAATCATTCTTAATGCACAGATCTCCCTTTTGTTCTATTATGCATTGTTGAGGGAAGTTGCATGATCATTAGGGATGTTTGAAGTTTGGAGTCTTTTTAATGAATTTTACATTTCCACCCGTTAATGGGAGAAATGACAGTAAACTCCTCTTGCACCCAATTTCTGCCCTCTGTCTAACTTTTCCTGGAGGGTTTCTAGGGACTAAGTCAAGAGAGGGACCTGTACAGTGCCAAGGAAAAAATCTGAATGCAGTGCAGGGAGAGTAAGATTCAGCCCACTTCCACATGGCCTGTTACCTTATCTTTCTTTCCCCCATTTGCTTTCCTTTTTTTCATTTAGGAAATTGCCTGCTTTTCTAGCAGCTTAATTGTCCTTCCTTCATATTCCTTTTCTTATTTTTGTCCCTTGCTTTCTAAGTATCTTACATCTTCTTTCATACTTTCCTAGCAATATGGCTGAGAGAAAATATGGCATAGGTCAGCTGTTCAGAATATTACTTTAGTCAGCCTACATCTCCCATGATGCATCAGTCTCCCATTTGCAAAACAGTGATGCATCATGGGAGCCCCTGACCATGGTGCATCTGGGGAGACAGGAGTGTGGCTGTGTAGCCTGGCCCATAGAAGACAATGGGGACATGAGGCACCTGAATTAGAGCTCCCATGAGGCACTGCAGTAGTAGCATATCTCAATTGTAATATTTCCAGTTTTGACAGAACACTTCTTGAAATCAGGGCATTTATTTTTTTGACGAAAGCTTGATAGCTTCCATGGAAAACAAACACTTTTTGCAAAATATTTTGTGTCAAAAATGTATGGAAAACTTTCAACCTGTCCTACTTCCAATAGTTGATGAACCCCACTGTTAAAATTTTTGCATCTTTTATTTGCCGTTTAAACTTGGCTGACTTCAACGTTCAGCCATTGGATATTATTATACAATTGTCTGCTATTAAATTAAAGATTAAAAAGCTCTCTGGTGTCAGATATATTCTTCTCTTGCAGACCACAATTAAATAGTCTCTTTGGCTTTCATAAGCTACGTAGATTGGGAATCCTCAGTTTCTCATTGAAAAGTGGGATCGCGAAACCACAAATCCCCTTTAAACTGTTTTATGTTTTAAAAATGTTCATCTCTGTTGCACACATTTCTCAGGTTCCCGTTACTCTATTATCTAGGTGTTGTGTGAGGCATGTAGATATCACTGAAAGATGCAACTGACTCTTTACCTAAGTTCCAGTAGTCTAGTAGTGACCAATGATTTATTTTTTGCTTTATTGCTTATTTAAAAAAAAATCCTTTAACTCAAATAGATTTAAAATGAGTTAAATAACTGAGGTATTGGGCCCTATGCTTGGCTATGCTGTGGCCACTTTCAACTGCTCCACCAGACAAAAGCAGTGGTAAAGCTAGCATAACTGGCTATGGGAGTGTTATGCTGGTGTGGGAGGATCCTCCATTGTCATGGAGCTGGCATAACAGCTTCTACTCAGTTCCCTCAAGTAGAAGGCATGGCTCTGGCTTTTCCTATGCTGTGGTGATCCCCAGTTGCTATTCTGGCTTGTGAGGGGACATCTGCTCCACACTGACGCTGCAGGGATTAAAAGCACCCTAGGAAGGCTGTGTGGGAAACAGCCAATAGGATTGGGGCTGGGAGGAACAGCCAATCAGGGCCCAGCAGGCCTATATAAAAGGAGCTGCAGGGCCAAGCACAGCAATCACTGACTGGAACTTAAGGAGGGAAGGCTGGGTTTCTTGTGGGTTGAGAGACCTGCAGCATCATGGACAGAGCTACTGAGGGCAGGGCCTGGGGGAGCAAGAGGTGCTCCTGGCTGGCTGCTGAGTGGATGGTTACAGGCCCTGAGGATAGGTGAAGAAGGTGCTGTGGGGAAGTGTCCCAGAGACACAGAAGCAGAGAGAGAAAGTTGAGGTTCAGCAAGAGATTGTGATCCACAGAGTTACTGGGCTGGGGTTTGGAGTAGTGAGCAGGCCTGGGTCCCGCTTCCCTGCTCCCCCCCTCCCGCCACTGAAGAAGTGGCAGGACAAATTACTGCAGTTGCTACTAGGGAAGTGGCAGGACTACTGAGGAGCCCAACCTCCCCCAGAAGGGGGAACATGGACAGAGACATGGCTGGAGGGCTAAGCCATGAAGGGGATGCTGTGGTTCCTGACAGCTGTGAGAAGGGCCACAGGCAAACTGTGGAGAAAGAGTGATGGTGTGCAGACTGTGGACATGGGCTTTGAGCTAATCCCCAGATGACCAGCAGGAGGCACCAGTCCGTCAGTGAGTCCCTTGAGTTAACTGGCAGCAGTCACAAGTTAAGGGAACTTGAAGGTTTCTCTAACTTATGCTGGGTTCACGGCCTGGTGCACTGTCAGCCAGGACTGTGTGAGTGCAAATGTCACTAAAGCCATCCTGCTAACCAAGCTACTTGTGTAGTCCTCATTGTCATAGTATATGAGCACCTTTTAGTCCTTAATGTGATTATCTGCAGGAAGGTAGAGCAGTGCTATTATCCCCCATTTTACACATGTTCTATCTGTGCCTCAGTTTCCTATGTGACTTGCCCAATGTCACACAGGAAGTCTGTGGCGGAGCAGGGAATTGAACCCGGGTTTCTGGCTAGCTCCCTAACCACTAGGCTATCCTAGCCCCTCTCCTGAATTGTGCTGTGTGCTCCTATGCCACAGCTGTGGGCTAGGGCCCTCAGCTCTAAATTTGCAAGGCAAAATTCCCTTTCAATAACTATTCCATGTCCTCCTCTATGCAGAAGTGGGTGGAGGGGATTAAATTAATGCTGAAGTTCTGCTGCATCAATGGAGACTGCACATTCTGGGCCTGAATCTGCAGGGCAGGAGAGCAGAGTAGGCAGGGCTGAGGCTTGAGAAAAAGGGAATGGGAGTCACAGATCTGTGGGAATCCTGGCACCTAACCCTATGGCCCTCAGGGAGCTGCATGGAGGAATTCTCATCCATACAGCTGCTGTGCCCTACCACACATGGCAACACAGACTAGTCGCCATACTGCTATTGCCTGCTGGCGCCCAGCTTGCAGCCTGCTTCTCTGAGGGAGCATGCAATGGCAGATAACTGTGCCTCAGGCATCATTAACTCTCCATGAATGTTACCTCACAGAGTGTGGCAAACATGCCAGACTCTGCGGGTGCAACATGCCCCTAAGAGTTTGTCGACACTGCAAACCAAAGTGTAATTGAGCATGTATAGACATACCTGAGCTAGCTGTAATCTTGCTAGCACAGGTAGCAATAGCAGTGAAGCCATGGCAGGACGGGATGCCGCATGGCTGGGAAGCCCAGGTACAAGCCTGCCAGAGAGCCTGACTACATACTCTAGAGCAGGGGTTCTCAAACTTTTTTTGCTGGGACCCCCTTTGAAAATATTTCAGGTTGTGACAACCCCGCAACAAAAGTGATGACCCCTCCCCATGCCGTACTATACTTACCGGCATGCACGGCATCCCCCCACAATAACCTCGTGACCCCCTGAGGGGGTCACAGTCCCCAGTTTGAGAACCCCTGCTCTAGGGGCTAGCCTATGCTGCAGCTCATGCTGCTTTGACTTAACATCTGTTGGTACCTGAGATTGCTAGATCAAAGCTAGCTCAGGTATTCTATCTGTGCTGCAATTTCACCTCTACTTGCAATACAGATGTACCCTTAGTGTGGCTCTACCCCCAACTTCTCCCCTTTCTCTAGCCCTTCCCCATATTGTAGAAGTGGAAAAGGTGACTTTAAGAAGGGCAGGGAGCATTCCACTTCCCCTCTCCCTGGGCACACCATGCCTTTCCCTGGGGTTTGTTCCTCTCCACATCCACCAATGGTCAGGGGAGTAAATGGACTTTACAGGGTCAGTTGGATACTTCTCTAGTTGCACATTCACATCATGTGGTGTATCAAATGCACCCCCTGGCTCATCATTAGGTTTGTGTGGGGAAAAAGGCTGGGACAAAGGCTATTCCCTCCTGAGAGCTGGAGCCAGTGGGAATTCAGTGACTATCCCCAACCATCTGCTATTTTTAACATAGAAATCCAGTCAAACAACTACTGGCATATTAATTTGTAGAGTTAACTTTGCAAGATCCCCGAAATGGGAGGTGGGACAGGAGAAATGAGTGATGAGTCGCATCCCTCTTCAGTGTTTTTTAGCGTGGGTGTAAGTTCCTTCTCTTGGATCCTGCTGCTGTTGCTGAGAGAGATCAGTCCACTCCAGGAATTGTTACTTGCATTACTTGGGCTTCAGGTTGATCCGTGTTTCTTTTTTATTTAGTTGGTACCTTGGTATTTGAATAGAAGCAGAAAGGGAATGTAAGAAACAAGCATAATCTAAAGGAATTTCCTCTTTCACTGGTCCCATGCCCATTAATGAGGAAGTAGCCAGTGTTTATATTAAAAAAAAAAATCTAAAACCCTCAGAAAATTGATTTTCTATTTTTTTAATTCCCTGTTGACTGGAAGCTGAAGTCATTGTATAGTCTCTCTCTGCCTCTGACTCAGGACAGGACAAACTCCACAATCAGTGCCAAGGGTGAGCAGCCAGGGGGCAGCAGTGCACCTGGTTAACTAGAAGGTTTCCCAGTAATGTATGAGAAGGGAGAACACTATAAGGTGGATTCTGCTCTTAGTTTAACAGGGAGAGACCTCTGATAGCGCCATTGAGGCCAGTGGAGTTGTCTTGGATTCACTCAGGTGTCAATGAAGTCATAGGAATTAAATCACGTGCCTAAAGACAAGAGGCAGATGCTGTTAAAAGAACCATTTAGCTATGTTGGGAACACACATGGTTAAGTAGGTCTACGTCACCATGCAAAAGCATTTATTTATACCATCATAACCTCAATCAAATACAATTGGGCACCGAACTGCACACATACATACATTTTCCTACTTGCTGGTTATTAAATCAGAATAGTAGTTTGTTTTGCCATGTTAAAACTGTAGGTAACATGAACTAAAGTGTTTCTTTGCTATTAAGTCAATGGAAACTACTGTATATAATCAACCTATCCAAACTAGAATGCCTAGTGTAAGGCACCTAAATCTATATTTAGACACCTCAATAAATGGCCTAATTTGCAGAGCACTCCTGGATTCCTGTCAAAAAATATGTACATACAGTGTTTAGGTTTTGATCAGTCACTTGACATCTTCACTAGTCTCACTCTAATAGGCCTCTATGCAGTAAAAATAAAGATTCGTTTTTTACATTAGCTAATGTATTAAAATCCTAATGTAGGAAATGTAAAGTGTAGATTTAACACATTAGCTGATCAAAGGGAACCCCAGACTTTTACCAGCTAATCCGTGTTAAAACTACAACTTGTTCTGCCTTCACTAGAGTTTAAACATAAGCTTGCTAGCACAATTAAAAAACACCCCACGTTCTTTTTATCCTAATGGAGACCAGGCCTAGGAATAATGGTGTATTTTTAAAGCTAGATACCTGACGTGTTAAAATCCTACCGTACAGGGGAGATAGTATTGTAAATAATTGTTCACCAGTCAAGGTGAATACTAGTGGGGAGTCTCTGCCACAACACAACCAGCTAGCACATGTTAAAATCCAACTTGTCTCATCTACTCAGGGGTCTTAAACCATGTTAAAATACATCATTTATCCTTGTGTGAACAGGCTCTTACAGTGTTTGTGTGTTCTTTACTGTAGTCCAAATATTTGTAGCCTGAGAAAAGTGATTGGAGAGTGCCCCCCACTAGCCTTCACAGATGTGTCAACTACCTCAAGTTAATTGGCAATCATTTAACTCAGAGGTTAAAACGTGTGATGTGGGTCTCTAGAGACACGGATTCTATTTCTGCTGGGTGACCTGGGGTAAGTCCCTTCACATCTGTGTGCCTCAGGGTAATGATCCCTTGTTTACAAAGCATGTTGAGATCTACAGATGAAAAATGCTGTGTGAGAGCTAAGTATTAGTGTTGGGTAAAAGTGGTTCAGACAAGTGGGACTTTGAAGTTGCTGTTTTGTACAGCTAGTTGCAACAGTTTTATGTGAAAAATGCGGATTTGATGGAATCAAAATGTTCGGCAGGAATGGGTCAATTCCACAAAGTTTTGATGGAAACGAGGCAGGTTGTTCATACACCTTGTTTAAAGTAGCCATGTTACTGATATTGGATGAGATTCTGAGTGTGATTGATATAATCAAAATCCTCTCTTTATACCAACATTGCAGTCCTGAGTCTGACTGGAATCCAATTGCAACTTCTTCCACAGTGGAAGAGCCTGAAGCCATGTGTGATGCTGGCAAACAAAGTGCCAGCTCATGCTAAGTCCCCCATGTCTCAACTGAATGCTGACCAAGACATAGCTGAAATTAGTCTGCTCACCTGAGTATTAGTATTGTTAAAAAAGGTGTTACAATTCTAAAAATGTGCTTTGTGTATAGATTTTACTGAATACTTGTAAGCTGCAACATGCATTAACCTCACTTATAATGTCTATATCCCATATTATAAGGTAATATATAAGTGTTTGCATGGTAAGCCTCTGTAACTGTGTAAATCACCAGAACAGGGGAGAATCATTAACCAGTGCTTGAAATTCTAGTCTGCAGCAGACTGTTAGGTTCTGCCTGACAAAGAAGGCCTATCAACACTAGACAAATTATTGTGGAACATGAATGAGAACAAAAAGCTTTGTTGATTGCTTTCCCATGCCCCCATGAAGAGGAGGTACGCAAATGAATTCCTCCCATCAGCTGAGCTGGCAACTCAGATTGTGGGGGGGCAATAAAAATTCTTGGCAAGGAGAAACTATCTTTATGTTGCTTAGACTGAGGGACAAGGATTACTAAGTATAAGCAAAAGATCCCCAGTGCTTAGTCTGGGTTAGCCCTAAAGGACACATCTTGCTTATCATAGAAGCTTCTGTTACTTTTTTAAACTTAAAATTGGAACTCATTTGTGTGTGTATATATAATTTACTGGCTTTAACTTTGTGAAGTCTTCTTTTCTTTTCCTATATAATAAATCTTTACGTAGCTTATTATAGGATTGGCTACAAGCTTTGTCTTTGACAAAGTGAGATCTAAAGTGCAATTGACCTGGGGTAAGTGACTGATCCTTTTGGATTGGGAGTAACTTGACTATTTCTGTGATCTTTGGTGTAAGGGACCATCTGTCACAAAGGTGGTAAGACAGATCGGAGTACCCAAGGGGACTGTTTGTGACTCCATGTTAAGGCTGAGGAGTTTACACTTGATGACTGGTGAAATCTAAGTATAGAACTCACAGCCAATTTGGGGTTTGTGCCCTGTTTCCTAACAGTCTGCCCTGAGGTTGGTATTTACACTCTTGAACCACTGCAGGACAGCTTGGCAACACGTAGATCCATTCTCTATTGCAATCCCAGGGCACTTCAGGCCCAGGGCCTGCCCACACAGAATAAAATACAAGATCAAGGCCTAAACTGGTATATACAGTGTGTGAGTTCTGGTTTGTAAAGAAATTACATCCATGTGAGAGTATCAGACAACTTGAAATTTTGACCAAAAATGGGTTGTGGGCAGGGGCATTCACAAATCAGATGAATCTTTACTCTAGCTATCTGATGAGAAAGACAGGTTCTTATGCCTTGTGCTGTGAGAGGACAGAAAGGCAGTTGCTTGACTGTTGTAGGAAAATGGCACATGTAAATATATATGCCGCTAAATGCACATTATAAATTGTGGGCATGGTAATACATATGTAAACACAGGGACAAATTCTGACTTGGTGTGAATGCGTGAAATTCATTTGATTTCACTGGACTTGCATCTGTATGATGTAGACTTGAGTTTGCAGTAATAAATGAATACACTGCTTTGTGGGACTGAATGAAATGCCATATTAGAGAATGGAAAACACTGAAGGAAAAAAGAATTAAGCCTGCATGATGCTTCCGACAACATAGAACTTTTGCAACTTCATAACGAGTTAGCTGTAACTGATATTTTAAAGAAAAGTTTAAAAATTTCTCAAAAGTTTAGTTGCAAATGTATGGGGGGGGGGGGTGTTGTTTGAGAAAGGACCCTGCTGTTAAGGGCAACCTTTGTCAGCTAACCTTTTCCTGGCTGCCCATTATTTGAGATTGAGTACACCTCCATTATTGAAATACCCATATTCATGGCAGTGCACACCCATAGATCAGAAGTAATTTAATTTTTCTGAACTGACCTTGTTGTCTTATTAACAGAGCAATTGGCTTAAGCAGCAGTCACCACATTAGAAATGACATGACCTTGGCTGTGCCCTTCAGTTCCTCCCAGTCAGGCATCACTCCCATAGGCTTCATAGAAAAGAACATTGCAGAATATTTTTGAAATAAACCTTTTCAAAATCTCTTCTTACTTCTTTCACTACTGAAAACAACTCTGTGCCCCTTGCAACACATTTTGTAGAGGCTGGTTAGAATAAAGCACCATCATGAGACATTTCAAGGATAACTTCTATTATGATAAATCTTAAGATAATGGAAACAGTACAAACAGGATAACATGAGGTTTCCTTTCAACTATCTTTCACGGTTATCATAAGAGACTTTCTTTATGGTTTCTGCTACACAGAATAAACTGCTTTTTATTGACATCATCTCCCTGCCACGTCCTGCAATTGTCCTTGTTAAAATGAGCCTTAAAACATTAACACAACATGGAAAACCAGCAGTCATTTGACGCCAAATTTAATCAAACATTAAAGTACAAAAACTAGGCAGCGGGAAAGTACAAGGGAAGTTGGCCTTTGTTTTTCTTAGAAAAATTATTTTGGAATTTACAACAACAAATTTCTGCATCCCAGGTAGGTGCATCGTGCATGGTACGCTGAATTCCAGAAACTGTTCCTCAGTCTCAAGAGGAAAATATTAAAAAGATCAAATAATGCACTTTTAAGTCTGTGTGCTCAAACCACAGCTTCCCTACTACTGCTCATTATTCAGTTAAACGTTATAACAGCTAGGACTAAATGCTGTTCTTTAAAGGAAACGGAAAATACTAATTTCAATGGCAACTTTTAGTAGTAGCTTTCCACTCCATCATTTTCAGTGACAGTGTCAAAAATCTTCAAGCAGCACCACTCCGCATACAATTGGTTGCCTAAAAAGTCTTAGTAGCGCAAAGTACTCACTCCCATTTGTCAGTTGCCAGAAGACTGCACCCATCCTATCAGACACCGCTATGGCCACAGTAACCCATGCATGTGTGACCTGCCAGGCTTAATTATCACAAATTTATCGTGCACCCTATAAAAAGTTTCAACTGGTACACAATTCAGCAGTGCCTGGAACCTGCTGAGGCACCTGGGGGCTGCAAATCCAACACACAAGGCTGCAGGCAAAAGATAATGCCATCGCTGCTAAACTTTTTGGACATCAAAACAGCTGGTAGATACAGTATTGCACATGTGCTTCATCATGCCAATGGTGTGGACCATTCACAAGTAAAGAGTTCAATGCAGCTATTGAAGTTATGAAACTGGGAAAAGCAGGGGGATAGATGGCACCTATCCTGAGTTCCTATATAACCTGGGTCCACTGGCACAGAAGTGGATGATGCAGCTTTTCACCAACCTCCAGGAGACCAGTGAAATCCTCTTTGGAGAGAAGCCAAGGTCATTGCACTGCTAAAGCCTGGAAATTCTGCAGATGACCCTTCTAGTTATGGGCCTATCTCCCTTTTGAGCACCACCTATCAGATGACGGAGCATATGATTCGGAACCCAATTGGGCCCACTCTGGATGCCAGCCTACCTAAGAAGCAAGCTGGTTTCCGACTGCATAGAAGTTGCTGCAACAGGTTCTGGCCCTCACTACAAACATTGAGGCTGGATTCCAATGAAAACTCATGACCGGTACTACTTTGATTGATCTGTCAGAGCTTGGAAAGATAGATTCCTACTGAAACTGGCCAAAGTGATCCCCTGCGTGTGGTTTCTGCTGCTGCAGAACACCACACTTAGTGACCAAAGGACGATGTACACCTCAGAGGTCAAACCAGCAAGCCTCATACTTTGAAAAATGGGCTACCACAGGGCTCTGTACTCGCTCTGACACTCTTCGATGTCTACACAAGTGATATGCCTGAAACAATAGTGCAAAAGTTTGCATATGCTGATGATTTGGCTTTTGCAACTCAGGTCCGTAGCTGTAAAAAAACTTGAAGTGATCCTTACATCTGACCTTAAGATCGTGGTGGAGTACTTCCAAAAGGAGTGGCTGAGACCAAATCCAAGCAAATCATTAGTCTCTACTTTCCACCACAAAACACTCTAACTTTTGAGTTCTGTGATAAAACTGTATCATGATCCCCAGCCAACATATTTTGATGTGATTCTGGACTGAGTACTCACCTTTCATGATCACCTCAAGACAGTAGCTTCCAAAGCAAAGACTCGTGTCAACATTATCCAAAAGTTGGTGGGAACAAATTGGGGATCAACTGCCCTGGTGCTACAAACATTGGCCTAGGTTCTAGTGTGCTCAGTTGCAGAATACTGTGCAGCTATGTGGACAAGAAGCTGCCATGCTTAGCTTCTGGATAGGTTAGGCAGCTGAATTGGACCATGCAAATCATCACAGGAACATTTAAAATTAATGCCTCTACAATGACTTTCTGTATTAACAAACATCGAACATCCAGCTATCTGACAAAATATAGCCACAGCACGAGAACTTATGTGCACCGAAGACTAGTTGGAATTTCCCATCCAGCAGGATATGGACAACATACCCCAACAATGCCTGAAATCGTAAAAATTGCTATGGACACACATGGCCATCTGCTATTCGCGGCTGGGTCCAGAGAAATGAGTGTCTGGACCTCAACCACCATTCCAAACAAGTACATTATCACTGGGACAAAAGTCACCATCCCACTTTCGACCTCACTTTGGACCGCACTGAACTACATCTGAACAAACCATGGAAGAAGATGTGCCTACTTGATGCACTAGTTGAAAATCAGACTCCCCTTTATGTGATGGCAGTGAGAACATTCAAACCATCGAACACGTCATAACACAGTGCCCCAAATAGGGATTCAAAGGTGAAATGGATGATTCCCACAATGGCACAGGGAAGGCCTTGAATTGGCTTACGGACCTATAACTGTGTCTATGAAATGTTGCTCTGCAAACTTCAATTGCATATGAGAGAATCTGTTTATAAATGGAACCTTAATAGAAATGATACTGAACCTGGGATACCTTTGTTTTCTGCATTCTGTGTCTTTAAATGTTTGTGAACTGTAGATTAGACCTGGGCAAAATTTTTTGTCTGAATCTCTTTTGGTGAAAAATGCAGATTCGGTGACACCAAAATATTTTGTGACTCCGTGTTGGTTTCACTAAATTGTTTGTCTTGAAAAATAAACAATTTCTAAAAAAGTCAAAACATTTAATTTTGACACTCTTTTTAAATGAAACATTTTGATTGGGCAGGGGTCAAAATGACTTCATTTAAAAAATTTCCTTGAATAATATTTTAAGGAACCAAAAAAAAAAAAAGAGGGAAACTGAATCAAAACAAAAATTTTCATGTGTCCTAAAATGATTTTTTTCTGACTTTTTGATTTGCCAAAAATTCTTTAAAATCTTGGATGTTTGGGTTGACCTGAAATGATTTTTTTCAGGACTCCCAGTGAACCAAAAATCTGTTCACCCTGTTCTATTCTGGGTATGTGCAAATACAGCAGCCACGGATTCTCAGATTTGTGGCAGAGGAAACACACATCCTGACTCTTTCATGGAGACTTTTCTATTAATCTTTCTTTTTATTGTTACCCTTAATATCAAATCTGCCATTTTAGAAAGGCTGCTTTCATTGTCAGGTCTTTGGGCAAGGCTGTCTTTTCATTATGTCTATACAATGCCTAGCATTAATGTCAATGGAGTTATACCAGTTTAGCCCATGCAGTAAACTGTGTATTATGTATTAAGTATATTATAGAAGTGAAAGCTTACTGGAAAATTCTCATTTCTATTCTGGCACTTTATATTTGATTTTGCTATATACTTCACAAATCAGTCCCATTGATTTCAATGGAAGTTAGGCATTTAGGTGCTTTTTAAAATCCCATTCACTGTCTGTCTGCACCTTTTTATGCACCTAAAAATCTGATCCACAGTGCTTGATTCAGGGTGAGTAGTAATCAGTCAATAGAGTTGTACTGATGTAAAACTGTTGATAAAATAAAATCAGAATCTGTCCCAAGTAGGATATATTTCACATACAACTGCATGTGTGAGACCTATATGTAAACACCTTCTAAATGGAACCCTCCTCCCCACAAAATAACTCTACTGATATCAAGAAGACATTAGCAGTAATTAGGACAAAATAAAATGGACACCTTGGGATTTATGATAACGATAAATAACAAATATAAAACAAACATTTTGTATAATATGAAACGAGCAAAGATATTACCTGACCCACCTAGTGTTGATAAATAACAAGGCAGAAGATAAGCATAATTGTAAAAACTAAGGTAGTATAAAAGAGACATTGGAAATCCATCGACCAGTGCACTGATGTGGTCAGTTTGAGTGTAGATAATAAAAATCGGTAAAATATGGACAAGTTCTCTTTGAGCAGCACATAAGTCTTCTGAAAGCAATTAAAGCTGTGTAGTCTATAAATTAACAACCAATAATAACTATTCTTTCCCAGTTCCAGAGGGGTAGCCGTGTTAATCTGTATACAGACAAAACAACGAGAGTTCTGTAGCACTTTAAAGACTAACACATTTAATTTCAGCAGGCATAAGCCCACTTCTTCAGATGCAGTTGCTACCAACTGCATCTGAAGAAGTGGGCTGAAGCCCACGAAAGCTTATTCCTGCTGAAATTAAATGTGTTAGTCTTTAAAGTGCTACAGAACTCTCGTTGTTTTTATTCTTTCCCAGGTTACTTTACTGTCTTCAATGACTCCACCACAGAGAGAGTGCAGATAGACAGAGACACATTCTCCTTTCACACCTGTGCAACCGCACTGATTTCAGTCAAGTTGAACTTTTGTAAGCGAGAGTATAATATGATCCATTCAAGATTATACAGCACAGCAAGCAGCAGTATTTCTGCAATAAATGTTTCACAGGTACAGGCAGGTGGAAACTGCAGGGGAGCAGGATAGGCAGTTTTGTTGAAATAAGCCTTATAAGGAGTTTGAATCACCTCCCAGTATGACGCACTGGAAATGATGCACGATGACTCAGAAATTAAACCTGATATTACTGGTCAATTGCTTGTACTATGGAAAAGAGTCTGTGTTTTTCTGAACGTGTTTTTCATAGGTGAAGTAGTTATAATCCTCCTTAAATGAGGAAATCAGGATGTTAGCTTGAAAGTTTGTCTATTTCACCAAGAGAACTGGTCCAATAAAAGATATTCTCTCTAATATTCTGGCACTAACCTGGCTACAACAATACTGCAAACAACAATGACTTTTTTGGTCAAGTAAATCTTGAAACTAGTATTTTTACCCTCACCTTTGCACAAAAGATGCTGGATTCACAACCCTGGAGTTGAAAATACTCTGAGCCACAAAAGAGACAATAGAATATTTATCCATATGAATCAGCAAGGACCGCCTTGTGTTTCGGTCTCCATACCCATTCAATCCTCTATCTCTCTGCTGAGACTGCCAGTTGCAATGATGATTTTGGAATCTGGATGCCTGTTGACTAGACACTTCACTGTGGCCCTCAACCTATGTCATGTGACTACGGACATCAGATGGCAATGAATTTTGGTAACTACTAAACTACAGGTTTAGTGGAACTATATGCACTTCCATGCAGTGTCACTGTAGTATTATAATAGTACTATAGTAGTATTTACAATATTACTGTAGTAAAACTGCAATGTTGTAGAGTAATGGCCCCAAATACTGTAATTCAGTGCAAGAGCCACAGTTTCTGCTGGTTTTGTGCATTTTCTGTCTATAATACATTCTTCAAAGGTGCTGAGTAGAACTGGGCAACATTTTTTGGACAAATAGTTTTTTGGGGGGGTTTTTATTAAAAAAAATGCAGTTTTTAGTTGATCTGAAACTATTTGTGAATTTGACACTTATAGTTTTGGCTATTTATTTAAAAATGGGTTGGGTGGGGGAGAGAGAAGACTCGTAGACTATGAGGTCAGAAGGGACCATTATGATCATCCAGTCTTACCTCCTGTACAACACAGGCCACAGAACTTCACCCACCCACTCCTGTAACAGATTGGGATGATATAGCTGAAGTAGTCCTGCTTTGAGCAGGGGGTTGGGCTAGATGACCTCCTGAGATCCCTTCCAACTCTAATATTCTATGATTCTATGATCCCTAACCTAAGACGGAGTTACTGAAGTCCTCAAATAATGATTTTAAGACTTCAGGGTACAGAGAATCCACCAGCAAGTGATTTGAGTAGGTGAAAAAGGAGGAGAAGGAGGAAGTGGTAGTGATGGTGGTGGTGGACACAGCAGTGAAGTAGCAGCTGCTGCTGCCAGCCCACGCACAACCTTCTCTGGTAAGCTTTAGCCCAGTCCCAGGGATGTGAGAGACCCCGACTCAACTTCTCTGGAACAAACCCAGAATGGACTTTCTCAATTCTTGATTCAATAAAAATTCAAAATTTTCAAATTCAACCCGAACTATTATGTTTTTTCAATTTTTTTTGAACTACCACTCAACCAAAAAATCAGTTATTCACCCAGTTCTAGTGCAGAGCATCTTTAGCTTCCATAAGAGGTCCTAAAACTGTGACAGTTGAAAAAGATTCTCTTTTCATTCAAATGACCTGTGCTATTGAGGCAGATCCAAACCATAGTGAAGACATTGGAAAGACTCCCATTGAATTCAATAGGCTTTAGATCCAGCATTTGGAGCTGGCGGACACAAGCTCTGTCTCTGCTGTTGCCATGAAGTCTTGAATGGACATAGTTTGCAGGATGGTAACGTGTGGGAAGTTCTTTGCAGTCATGCAGCTGCAGACTAAATTCTCTATTCAGGTACCATGATGATGAGTACAGCATAAATACCTTGACAGATAATGGACATAGTTTGCAGGATGGTAACGTGTGGGAAGTTCTTTGCAGTCATGCAGCTGCAGACTAAATTCTCTATTCAGGTACCATGATGATGAGTACAGCATAAATACCTTGACAGATAAATAGTAGAAGTGTTTAGGAAAAGGGGGAAAATATAAAAAATGTTGCACAAAATTTAACCTTATTTTTAATTTACAGATATTTTGAAATTTGAACTTTTTTGGCCAGTTATAATAAGTAGATGACAGTCAATCAGTATATATTTAGATAGATAGACAGACAGGACTTGCCATACTGGATCAGACTGTTTCCTGCATTTTTTTGTGTTTATAATAATATAACATCTGGCTCTTATATAGCACTTTTCATCAGCAGATTTCAGAACACTTTAGAAAGGAAGTCAGCATCGTTATCCCCATTTTACAGACTGGGAAACCAAATCCTTCAAAGCTTTATTGAACGATATTTTTCTCCTGACCAACATAACTTCAATTTAAAAAGAGTTCTTGGTCCTCACACCTTTGTCTCATGAAGTTTCCAACAAGCAGTATCTAAAATATGACTATTTTAGGAATTTCATCATTCCAGCTGAACAGCTGCTGATAGCCATAGGATAGGAGTTGTCGGGAAAACCGAGATTACTTGTATTCAGTGAGTTGGTTCACATTGGGGCCCATGGGAGTTGCACCAATGTAAGTGAAACCAGAATTGGCTCCAGTAAAGTTACAATGATTTTTAATTTGGTCTCTGGTTAGGAAAAGTGAGTGAGGAGACTGGCACCGTCTATTCTAGTTTCAAAGAGTAGTATTGACTAGATCTTTGATTTTCCATCTTTTACACATGGCAACGCCATTTTTCATACCTAGAGCTCCCTTCCCATCTCACCAGGACCCTCCTTCCATTTAGAAATGTGGAAGGGCAGGATGGGCATTAAGTCCTGAAACTGTCTACATCCCCCATGTTGAGACCTCTTGGCATAGAATCATAGACTTTAGCTTCACTTAGTTACATAGGTAAAGATAAAAGGCAGAACTGAAGGTCTCCTAAAGGCTGGTGGTAGGGTATATAAAGTGGGATCCAAAATATTGTGAATACCATATGTTTTTCCATTAAATATAACATTAAATATGTTAGTAGACCTTGAAGAAAGTCTTGAGAGATCAGCAGCTGTGTGTATGAAGTCCTCAAAGGTCGAGAGAGGGGAGTTGTACAATCCTTTCTAGGAGTCCGAGAGTTGCATATAAAAGAATTATTAATAAAATACAGACAGGCCTTTATATTTGAGATAACCAGCATTCTATTTAGGTTAGGAAGTTTAGTTTACATACTTGTGTGAGATGAACAGTCCTTTATCTTCCAGCCCTGAAATACTCATTTTAAACTATAACCTCTCTATTACCGTCTGGTGCAGGCATGCCATTATTAAGTGGAAAAACTGCTATCTCATCAGGCTTATATGCTTCTTAGTTTTGTCTAGCAAGCTAAGCCTTTAACAAAGAGCCTCAGTTCTATGATGACAAATACTGAAAGCACAAAGGAATTTAGTAATAAAACCACCATCATGGGAACTAATAAGGGAACAGCTCCATTACTGAGCCTGGACAGCGCTAAGACAATATGCATGGCAGCAGCCACTGAAAATCCACTAACAAGGTAAAACAGATGGTTTTCCCTGTCCATGATCTGTTCTTCTGGCTAATGCAGAAGGAAAACAAAACCATGGTCTCATCATCAATGTTCCTCTTTATAATTCCTTTGGGGTTTCTAGTGCCAGCAGCATGCTAGCCTCTCCCTGTTCTTGGATGCTCAGGGCATCAAGACTAGGACTGTGATTGGCATTCAGGGGTTCAGGGGTCCAAGGAGGGAAATGACCCTTGAAGCCTTTCCCTCCTTTGTATATTCACACAGGGTAATCTATGATCTAACCCTCAGAATCTAAGACAAGTATTACACACTTGGCTTGATCCTACAGTCCTTACTCAGGCAAAACTCCCAGTATCATGTAACAGAAAAAGGACTGTAGAGAAAGCGACACACAGCGAGCTGAGTTCTGTTGTCATGTACACCCACGCAGTCCCAAGAGGAGGGCTTTCTCCTCTCATACCCATTGTAGCGGGGGGATCTCACAGGAGTAAATGGAAGCAGAGTTTGGTCCCATATGCTCAAAGGCTAGGCTGAAAGGAAAGCCCTTCAGAGGATGGCACCATGAATGGCAGTATTCAATTGCACTCTCAGTTCTTTTGCAAAACGTCACCTTTTTCACCGAACACAAGCCAAGTTGTTGGAATTAGATAATGGAAACGGAGTGACTCCAGATGTATTGTTGTCTGAGAGTGCAGTTGCCTTCCCGTGGGCAATCTGCACATTCACTTCAAAGCTGGGACTGTCCATTTCCATACTAGTAACGTGGATGGGTGAAATTCTGCTCTCTTACTCTGGAGAAACTCCAGTGGCATTACTGGAATTATTCCAGAGTAATACTGCGGTAATTCAGAGCAGAAGTTGATTTAGCTTTATATCTTTGTTTTATCATTGCTAAACTCTTTAGTGGCAATGGATCACTTCTCCTTGTTTGGAGGACTCAAGAAAGGATTCAGTCAAGAGTTTTTAATTCAGGGTGGTTTTGGATTCTCAGTTCAGTACATATGGCAACGGTGGTCATTAAGGTCCTTTTTTTAAATCTCTCTTTGCCGAGACATCTGTAACCTTTCCTCTTGGACATTGTGTTACTATTATCAATGCTTTTGTAGCTTCTGCACTGGATCAATGTAATATGCTCCACATAGGGACACATTGAAAACCAGGCAGAAGTTACAGCTGGTGCAGAATGTGGTGCCTGACTGCCTAGCACTGTTCTCAGTAGGGAACATATTGGGCCTATTCTGCTCTGTTTTGTTATTTGCTTCCAGGTGCAATTCAAGTGTTGACTTTGAAGCATGTTATAATTGGTTTGGACCTTAGCTATGTGAGTAGCATCTTCCTGTGAGCACCATGGCAGTTGAATTCAGCTGGGAATCTGGAACTAGTGTTCCCTTGATTTTCATTATTGTGGACCTGATGGCCAAGGGTTCTCAGTAGAGATCTCTTGAAGTTGAGATTCACTCCCTCCACTGGTCCAACAAGCCCTGAGTTGTTTGAAAATTGGAACTACCATGCTGGATCAGCCATCATGTCCATCTAGTCCAATATCCTGCCTCTGACAGTACCAGATGCTTCAGAGGAATGTATAAGAACCCCACAGTAAGCAGATGTGGGATAAGATGCTCCTCCCTCCATGTTAGATTTCATTCTGGTTTCTAATTGGCTTAAGCCCAGAAGCTTGAGATTTAATACCTCTTCCAAAATGTTTATCATTAATTATGATAATTCTGGATATTCTTGGTATCCACATGAATGTTCAATCCTTGCAAAGGTCTTGGCCTCAATGACTTCCTATGACAGTGAGTTCCCTGGTTTATGCATTGTGTGAAAGAATTTCTTTTATTGTTTTTGAATTTTCCCACTTTTTAATTAAATTGATTGCCCCTTTGTTTTTGTGTTCAAGGAGGCCAAAAGTTCTGATCTTCCTTACTATGGTCATTCTTTAATTTATATATTTTATTCCAGTATGATTAGTCCACTTCCATAGTTCAACAATTACCCTAAAGCAGATTAATTATACTGGGATAAAGTCATATTTATTCTAGAATAGAGTGTTGACATGGGGAGTTATAACCATTTAACTATAGTGATATAAGTATTCTACGATAGCTATGCCGGTCAGTTCCTCATGCATGGGCAAGCCCTTAGGCACTTGTTCCTAAATCAATTCTTAAAAATGGGATTTAGGCTCCTAAATCACATAAGTGTTTACAAACATTTTACCCTAGATGTCTTGCTCTTGTCCTTTTTTGATATAAAGTAATAATAACATGTAATGTAATATATGAGCTCTTACATTTCACTTACAGATTAGACTGATCATTTATTTTTACTGTTTTTAAAAATAATTGGAAGAAAGAAAGTTCCTGCCTTGAGATGAATTCACTGGATTCCCAAAGGCTGCTTTGTGGCATACAGATTTCTTATAGCTCCTGTAACCTCATTTTCATTTTCCTGCAGCATTTGGTCAGCTACCATGTAGTGTTTTGCTGGTACCTCTGAAGGGGGCAAAGGAAGCTATAAAGGGCCTTTCCAGCAAGAATGTAGCAAAGATGTCCAATTTAAAATGAAAAACAGTGCAATAGGCAGGTAGGAAATTAGAACTGATCTGTGGGCAGGGGGAATTGACTGCTATTACTACCTTGCTGTTCAAATTCTTAACAAGAAAAATAACTACTCAAGATTAATTTTTTCCACTAAACCTCCCCACATCTTTGGCAAAACCTAGAGTTTCAGCTCTTCCAATCATTTACCCTCTGGAGATTGAGCAGCAGCTCTTTCCTTGAATATATCTGGCTGACAGTGCTAATCCAGCATAGCAAAGATAACTCACCAAACTGTGGAGCCTAAAGAAGCCCATTGTAAATTCATTGTAAATCCTCCCATGTTCATACAATGTCAACCTGGTAAATGAAACATACAGAAGGCAAGAAATCTGGAGTTCAGGCTCCTTTTCTGTTCTTTCTTATTCTAGCGTAAATCTTGAGTAACTCTACTGAAATCTGTTCCTCAACTGGTACAGCTGATTTATACCAGCTGAAGATGTGGTTCATAATGCCAAAACTGGGATGAATCAGAAAAGAATCAGGCCCAAACCACCTATGGCAACTCTACTCTGCCTCCCCCACCTTTTATGGGATGCATTACTTTTGCATAGGGTTTTCATGACAGTCACATAACATGGGAATGTGACATGGCATATGGATGATGTTGAACAGGTGTTTGGCTGTTGGTGGTGGTTTAACATTTATGTTGCAGTAGTGCCCTCAATCAGGCCAGACCCTGTTGTAGTAGGCACTGTATAGAAATAATTAAATGGATGGATGATATTCCTTGCCCCAATAGCCTACTGTCTAAATAGATAACTGGTAGATGAGACAGACAGATTAGTGGAGGAGTGGGGCAATACGGTAGGACAAGGTAACAAAAATAATAGGAAGTTTTAGCATAAGCTAACTGTGGACACAATAAAGCAGTAGTGCTTATGATATGTCAGTGTTATTTAATTCTTGTTTTGGTCTGCAAACAGTAGTTTTTATAACAATTCTGAAATGAAATAATGGTGTTTTTATTTACCAATCTATTATCATCCCTCCCTTTTGGGTTTGCTGAATTATGTTTTCTAAAACACTATATTTTGGACATGATGTACTTGTAATGGGATTGTCTGTCTGTCTGTCTGTCGAGCATGCATGTTTGCATTGCATTAAGCTTTGGAAAAGTTTTTCTGTTTACAAAATGAAATTGCACTTTTATGAATGTTACAAATACATGGTGCCAAGATTTTCAGAAGTGACTAGTGATTTTGGGCCCCCAACTTCTGAGGCATCATAAAAGAGCCTGGTTTATGGAAAGTGTCAAGCACCCACCCTCTGAAAATCAGGCCCCTTCAACTTGTCTCAGATGAGGAACCCACTTAAGACTTGGAAAAATCTTGGTTCTGATTTATAATAGAAGGGGAATAACTGCATTCTCCAGAAAGAAACGAGGGAAGGAATGATCTGATGCTGAAGGCTCTGAACTGGGGTGCAGACGAGCTCCATTCTATTCCTGGCTTTGCCGCAGACCTGCTGTGTGACTTTGGCCAAAGGATTTCACATCTCTGCTTCTCCTTCTATAGAAGGGTGGTAAGGATACTGACCTCTGTTGGAGGCTCAGTACAATTTGAGTTGCTTGACCACTGTCCTATAGGCCTAGCTTCAGTTGTTTGCTTGGCTATTCTGACCCCTGTAGCATGACATCTTCCAGTTGGCAGAGACTGAATAACCTTATTGATGTCTCAGTTTCTGCATACCACAGCACATAACAAGACAAAATACAGATACTGTATGCTTGCAGCTGCACGTAGATAACAATGATGGGAACAACAAGTTATCCTTGAACATCTGGGGATACACTGTTTTATTGCCAAGGGGCATACTTTTACTCCACCCCTCCTGTCACCAGATGTTGTTTTGATGACCCCAATTATTATGGTGAGAATGGAATGTAGTTAAGGGTGGAACCCCAATGTAGGTAATTAGCATATATGATAATGAGAGAGATAATTAGGTGAAGGTTATTTATGGAAGGGTATAAGTAGTCACCACTTAGACAAAGGGGGGCGCTCCATCAACACCTGACTCCGTGGGAGGTGCTGCCGGTGGGACCAGAGGCCACTAACTCCCTGGCGGAGCCCCTGAAGAAAGCCATTCCTGTGTACAGCCTTCTGACTGACTGCTTAGCTCTCCAGGCTTAGTGAGTATGACATAATGTAGTTAATTTTATGCTTTGTATCTAACTAGTATGTTTATAGAAAACCTTGCACATTAAACCTTATTGATCTGCAAATCGGGCATATCGTGTCTCACTGGTACTCACACTGATCACATTGTATTATTTCTACTATTTGCATCTGAAAAAGTGGGTTGAAGCCCACGAAAGCTTATGCCTGCTGAAATTAAATTTGTTAGTCTTTAAAGTGCTACAGAACTCTCGTTGTTCACACTGATCACAAAGTGTCCAGAACCAACAACCTCCTTTGGTGAAGTGGTGTAGGGATGCAGAGTGCTGAATAAGAACGCAATTAATTTTATGGTCATTGTAGGTTTTTAAAATCTGTTTTCATAGGAACAGGATGATTTTAACTTGTTAATTCCAAAGTACCTACCACCATAAAATGGCACTTCAGGAACAATGTCTTTGATGAAATGACTACAGCACTGACACTATTGTAGGGTTGCCAATTTTGGTTGGACGTATTCCTGGAGGTATCATCACATGACATAATCTTTAATTAAAGATTAAGCTTTAATTCCTGGAAACCCTAGGACAATCCTGGAGGGTTGGCAACGATACATTATTGTAGGCCGTTCAGCATGTTGTATGGAGTGGTGGCTGCTGTCTTCTATTGGCCAACATAGTTATTGAGGCTGGCATGAAGCCTCTCTGAATGTGTTTGCATCCTAGATCCTGCTGCTTGTATTTGTCTGCCCACCTCCTTTCTGACCCACCCCTTGCTTCTCTAGGGCTGTCCTTGTATGGCACAAGTACCTCCTCCCCTGCCACAGCTGACTCCTCTCCTCTTAGAAACTACCCAGCTTCTCTCCCTTATCCCTGGGTGTTGAGAAAGGGGTACCATGGAGGTTGGGGAGGAGGGAATTCTCCATGCTAGGCTGCAAAGTACCAGTGCAACTGCTCTAAACCTTAGAGCTGCAGTAGGCTGGCATCTGTATCCCCTTTACATAGAAGGATTTGGTTGCTAGGATCTACGAAGTCATAGATCCACTGACCACACCACTTCCTCTCCTCTCCTCCCCTCACAAAACCTGTGCTCCTCTGGTGCAAATGCAGTCCCCACAGAACACAGTTCCATGATCCTCTGTGGTTGCACAGTGTTCTGGTTCACTCTCAGATCCCAGCCTCCACTTGTGCAGAGCAGAACTCTGCTATGTTTTGTGTGATACTTGCTCACTGAGGGCTAAAGGGGGACAAGATTTACCCCTTTATACTTGGTTAATCACAGCTATATACAAACATCTTGTACCGGTAGGAGGATTGTACTAGTAGGAGGATCCTTCCGTTTGTAAATGTCTATCACTGCATGCCACTGACAGAAGAAATGTTCTATCTTCTAACTTTACTGTGCACCTTGGATGCAACATTCCAAACAACGACCATTCAAAGCTACCATTATGGTTTGTGTTCGGAACACTACAGTGTGATCCAATCCTAGCTGGTGTCTCTGGGTGTAACCATAATACAAATAATAAATACAAATAGCTGTTAAACACTTGCTTGAATTATTTGTGAAAGCCCTGATCAGTAAAAGTGTGGGACTTTGGCTACTGCTAAAGTTAGTTATTGCTGGCGAAGGTGGTTGGTTTTTTTTAACTCCTTGATAAGTCATTCAAAATATGAACTCTGCAGAGTATTTTAATTTATTACTCTTTTAAGTGAGCTAACCTAAATTAGAATTTCCTGAGATCAATAGCTCATTTTTATCACAGAATTTTCTAACTGTATCATAGATCATATAAATTATCTCTCACTGCACTTGAAAGTTTATAACAGTGTAAAACTACTGCAAATTTGGTGTTAGGAAAATTGATATTTTATGGCTGTTTCTTATATAACTGCCATATTAAAGAACATCAACAATTCTAATTGCAGATTTATCCTAAGAATGCACTATACGCTGCCCTTTAATATAGCAGGCTTGTTAATTCTACATTTGAACCATTATTCATTGCAATGTCACAGGTTCTCATGGTGCACTGCTTAGCCATATTGACACTATTACAACACACACAAAAAAGAGATACATCCTTTGTGATGCAGAACAATACAGACTAGGAAATTCAAAGAGGAAATTTAAAGTACTGTCATGGTCTACCCTATTTGACATAAAAACATTTTGCCTTCCAAAAATTACTACTGTAATTGCATACTGCTTCAGTTCCCATCCTAAACTGTGTGTTTCGGTGTGCTGTTCAAAAGCTGTCACGCCAGAAATGATGACATTTCGTTTATGTGTTGTTGATGTGATCAGATGTGGGTGTAAAATTTTCATCAAAACATAATAACTTTTTGCAGAAAATTTTCATTTTAGTTATAATTTTCCAGTTTTTTGACAAACACTGGAAAATGATAACTTTTTGGGAAAACAAAAAAAACCAAAAACAACAATTGCTGTGTTTGGGTTTCACTAAAGTCAAAAAACTTAAAAAAAAATTACAGGACATGTTTAATTATTTTTAATTTCCCATGAAAAATAATTGGAATTTTTTGACCTTTTATAGATATAGTCCTTCGGCATCAAATAAATCCCTCTTCAGGAAAACCCCACAGATGGGATTGGGAACTCTATGACAGCAAATATGGAATGCACCTCCCACCTGAAATGTGCAAAGGGTAGGGTTTCAGAAGCCCATTGGACGTAGGCATACTGAACATTCTCCTATCTTCTCATGCACAGAAAAGGAAAAAGCTGAGGGCTACTTGTTTCATGCCTTCCCTTATCCCAATCCGAGTATGGCTCCCTGAGGAAAAGTAGTCTCATGGGATCCTACCTGCAGCTGCCTTTAGCTTGTGATGGGAGCTGGGGGTTACTTGGTAGAGGGGATTTCCAAAGTTTTTTCACCAGCGAGGCACCCAAATCTGTACTTTGGCACCTACACAAACTTTGGCCTGATTTTCAGAGGTACAGACCACCCGCAGCTTCCATCGCCTTCTGTAGGAATTGTGGCTGGAAACCACGCCAATTATCATGGATGTGCTCTAGCTCCAACAAAATTTATGGGCTTAATGCAGAAATTATTTGGGTGTATTATACAGGACGTTGGCCTAGATGACCACAATGGTCCCTTCTGTCCAAAAATCTATTAATCTATTTAAGACTTAAATATTGATTTCGGTGCCTAGCTTTTTGTCACCTATGTTTAAGAAATTTAGTCACAGTTTAGAAACATCTTTGCCCAGAAGATCTTATAATTGCAACAGGAGGATACAATGCGAAAAAGTTAGAGTAAGGTGGGAAGTGGGTTTGAAAAGGGTCATAGTCCCCCAGCAATGGCAAACAAGGGAAAGGGTTGGATGTAAGGAGAGAACTGACTGGAGGTGAATTTGGAGGCTATTTTGCACAGATCCAGAATTTGACCCCTGTGGAATAGCTCATTTTTCTCCCATTAGAGAAGGAGAAAAAATTATTGAGCTCCTTAGTTTCTATGATGAACATGGATAATTTTATATTTTTAAATTTACTTATTATACCAACATTTTTTTAAATCCAAATTTGGAATTTTATATCTGTATGTGCACACGCATGTAGGGCCCAATCCTGAAGTTGGGGCCCATATGTTGCAGTGGGAGTGGAAGGTGTTCGGCACCTTGAAGAATCAGACCCTCACACTCAAACATTCAGACAAGATGGATGCCTTTTACTTCAGCTAGGTGGCATTCCTCCCTAGGTAAAAGCCAGCCTATGGCCCATGCAGCACTTAAGTTCCACTTAAAGCCCTCTTGTAGTGTTAAAGGGGATTTATGTGGTGCACACAGGCTTTGGGCTGCTGGATGCATCGGACTAACTTTGTAATAATGAATGTGTTGCTACCTTGAGACCTTCCTGCCCAGTGTCAGCCTAATGAGTTTTTTTTTTTAAATCTAAGTTTGAAAACTGCTTTGGGAGGAGGGGGGAAGTTGGAGACACTAACACACATCTTACTAAAGCAGCTCAAATGACAATGCTATAACGATAACTGCAGAACCTTAATACATTGAAAACAGGAAGCTTGTGCCAAACTTATCAAAAGGCTTTAGATATAGACTCTTCAAATGTCACATTAAATAGAAACGTATCAGTATTTACCAGTTTCATACTATCCACAGTATCATCAGCTAGCCGAGGGACTTGATTACAGTCATCATGACAACACTATAATAAAGGATTATGAATCGCTTATTGCTGACTTGGGAACTATCTCAAAATCTCATATCATAAGACCAGTATTCAGTCTCTTTTAACTATATTATATTAAAAGTTATAAAAATGCACTGTATAATTTTTACTATGCCCCATCCATGAGAGAGCCATTATTTAACTCTTCATTTAATTTCCAGATGCTGTATAGTAAAAGGTGCCAAGAGAATGCAGGCAGGAAACAGGCATATGGATAGGCAGCTCTGAGTGATATGCTTGTGGAAAATGCCATTAAAATGAAAACTTGTACTGTGTGTGTGTGTGTGTGTGGTGGCTTCTCTTAACTATTGTCACAACCTGA
Source organism: Emydura macquarii macquarii (assembly GCF_026122565.2). Lineage (NCBI taxonomy): Eukaryota > Metazoa > Chordata > Testudines > Chelidae > Emydura > Emydura macquarii. The sequence goes on from NW_027130506.1 coordinate 1,849,662, forward strand.
TAGCTCCAATTTACAGTGCACCATTCCTTTCATGGTGACAGGGTACCCAGAAATTTCACTGTACACCCTGCCACACCAGAAGCAGGAAAAGCAGGGTGAATTAGGCCTATGATGTGTAATGTAAAGCATATCATGGAGGTGTCCTCCTGGACTGCTCTTTGATGCTAGATACCCAATAGCAGCAGCAAAACTCACCCTTGTTCCTATGTCTGGCTAGGAGATTGCATCCCATCCTATGGATTGCAGACCTAGCTACATCAATGCATGCTTTCAGTATTGCCAGTTCTCATGCTATTTGGTGATTTTCTTAAAGTCCCAGCTCCTGAAGTCATGTGAATATGTGAGAACCTCAGCTTTTATTTAGACCACCCCCTCCACATTTTTAACCCTCATGGTTGAAGGAAAAAGCTCATGAATATGACCTGAGTGGACTGTGAAAGGTTTGGAAACTTGAAAGCAAATTAAAAAATGTATATATTTTTATAAAACTTCATGATTTTAAACAAGTCTCATGATTATTGAATGCTTGGTGTTGGCAATGCTGTAGCCATGACTTCCAAGCTTTGGTTGTTAAAACACACTACACCAGGGGATGAATCCATAGCCATCAAAACTCCATCTGATAGTGAACCAGCACATGATTTAGGTTCTGCCATCATTCCCTACTGAATCTTGGAACAAGTTTAAATTCCTGCTCTTGCTTTTCAGTGCTCTCAACCCTGCCGGAGACCACCTCTCCCACTGTGAGCAAGATTTCCTGTTGCCACGATGATCTTTCAGGGTAATGACATTCCTAGATCATAGGTAAGAATAGTAAGCTGGAAACACAGTCTGTTTGGCAGCTGGCCCATGGCTATGGACTTCCCCCAAGATCTGAGGATCATCAGACAACCTGCCCATGTTCAGGGCATAATCCAAGACCCACATCTGCTGTAGCTAGCCTTGCCATAACACGGACGAGAATGAAATCATAGTCTTACTCCGCCTGCTCTCAGGATGGGGCCAGAACATAATTAGATCAGTGAGGCACAGATGTGTGCATGAGAAGTCTTTAAGGGAATCTGTTGCGAGGGAGCCTGTCTTATTCAGTGCACAAAATGTGGACTCAGTGAAGCAGGGCTCCATCTGTATGACGGCTGGATCCAAAGCTCACACGAGTCAATAGAGAAAGACATACCCTGAGGTCAGCGAGCTTATGTACATTTCATATAAGGCAGAATGTTCTAGCACCCGTCTAGCAAATAGTTCCACAGAATGAAATTGATTTTGTCTATTATGTTCCTTTTTGAAAAACCTAAGAAATTCCATTTTAAAAAACGTGTGACAGAAGAATGTGAGTTTTGGAAAGTGAAGCACTCAAAAATCAGGAAAGGCAGAGGTTCAAGTTGCCTCTTTAAGCATGATTCTGCCCCCTTGTACATATACAGTGCAATATAGTTTTTCATTATGTAAACCTATGCTGTTATTGCTGCAGGACCACTGCCTCATTCATTTCATAATGTAGCTGTTTTCTTGGGATTTTATAGAATTTGCTGGTGAAATCATTAGAGGAAGAGGTGAATGAAGTTAGCCACTCTGAGGAGGTTAGAACCAGTGCCTAAAGCTAGCTTGGAGTAGCCTCTCTGAGCCTCATGGCAGCTTTGTCTGGCTCCTTTAGTATTGCCTCGTGACCAGTCATAATCTGGCCCTAACTTCTCCTGGGGATCTTGGGCCATTCACGTACATGCATTAGGAGCCAAATTCTGCTCTGTTATACTATAGTAAATGTTATTGATTTCAGTGGAGATATTTCTCAATTTACACTGGTTTTAACCGAGAGCAGTCTTGGGCCCTAGGTGTTAGGTGTTACTGGAAAGGAAAGTTTACAAGAAGTTTAATGTAAATGGAAACATGCTTTGGAAAATATACAGTGTGAATGGAATGGACAAGTGTGAAATGGACACTGTTTAAACATCAACGGCAGCTTGACTGGCTTGCGGAACCCTGGTTGCTGGGAAGCCTTCAAGTACAATACTCCTTGTGTAGGCTTTTGCCAGGTTTCTGTGTCCTTTTCTAATTCAAATCGCAACAATACACATGATAAAATGGAAAATAAATATTTGTTCAATGGCTGGGAAAAGCCAATTAGTTTTGCACCAGAGAGAAATAATGCTCAGCTCCCTTTGTCTTTAACAAGCTGGTTCTCGTTGTCTAGTGTAAAATATATCTTCACTGCCCAAATGTACTTACAAATGTAAGTAGGATGAGAATAAAATGTATTCTGCAAGTGGTAATAAAAGAAATAATGCAATAAAGTTTCTATATTTTATTAGAAGAAGAAAACAATTAAAACAAGATCCAGGTAATAACTTATCTACCAAATGTCACAATTATCTCTTTTGCTGCCAAAACATTTGTACGCTTTTCCTAACAGTCCCTTTCCCCAAGGAAAAATAAATGTATCTAAGAAATACTTGTTAGCAATGCAATTATAGGCTTAATTCCCCAACCAATTCCAGACACAATAAAAACAAAAACAAGCAAAAACCCCCATTGCAATAACAATGGAAAATGAAGGGGGAGAGGAAGTGAGAGTCTGATTGACTGACTAAATGTTTAGGGAAAAAATGTATTTTTTTAATAAGAAATGCTGAGACACACTATGGCAATAGCATTTGAAAAAAAACGTTATCATTTACTTTTCAGCCATATCTCTGTCTCTTCCTCTAGCCAACAGCCTGGAAAACGATGGAGGTGGATGACACAAAGGATGTCCAAAGATGGCAGTGATGGCACCCCTACATAATAACCAGATCTTCAAAACAGCTCAGCTTCCATTTAGGCACTAAAATAACTGTCTAGATTGTCAGAAGAGCTGAGCACGTTGGGGCTAATCTGTGTGTAAGTATCACAGTGGGAACAATAGGGTGCTGACCACTTCTGAAAACTAACTTCATAGTTTGCTGCTGATGGCAGTCACCTTTGTGGAAGTGAGGTGTCATGGTAATCCTGGCAATGTGGGAACACAGTGGAAGAGTCCGTCAAAAGTTTCCATCCTCTGAACACTGACTAAAAAAAATCAGAAGAAAAAATGTTACTGTTTAAAAATTCAGTATTTTAAAATTTTAAACGTTAAAGCATTCTCTTAAAGATTTTTAAAATGGCACTAAATCAGGATGGAGACTTTCTCTCTGATAGTATCATACTTTGGATCCCTATATTGTCAATTCCACACAAAAATGTCACTCCTTTTTCTATTGATTTTCCCTGTCTAGGACCCCAATCCTATAATGACAACACGGGAGAGAGAGCTGAAGTCACTGGAGTTCCACATGCATAGATCCATACCTACAGTAGGTATCCATCCATACCTACAGTAGGTGAAGAGAATCACAATAATCAAACCTGGAAAAAGCCTGGACTACCACATTAAAGACAATCCTGAACAGAGCCATGGCAGTTGCTGACACAGAACGGCAAAGAAAAACTTGCAGATCTGTAAGATGTCTAATGTCTAATAAAATTGACTGACTTTTTTGGCATTTTCTGTTGATAGATGCACTGCATTTCCCATTCTATATTTAAGCTGTCAATATTTCCCCCCATGATGACAGGATGAAAGTTTTGTGTTTTAAAGCATGCTTGATTGGAGTTGAAATGGGAACATATTTCTTTTACTGATTGAGATTTTGGATAATAATGATAAGGGAATTTCATTTGCAAAATCCAGTGTGATGTCTAATTAATATCAGTTGGATGCAAATTTGGAGAAATGTCCTTGACTGGGGTCATTAGAATGGTTATGATTGGACTTGTGACACTTTTAATACAGACTCAGAAAAACAAAATGCATTATTACTCAAAGAGGGAAATGAATTTATTGAAATGGTCTGAATAATTTCTCTGAAGCAGAAATTCTACAGGCAGCTTCTGTCTGTCTCTTGATGAGTTTTGGATTCTGTACAGAGAGAAACACCCTGTCCTTTGTGAAAAAAATCTGAAAAGATTTCTTTATAGCATGCTTCTCAATCCCCCTCCTAAGGGGTATCAGTACAGTACAGTAATGTACAGTACTGTACAGATCATCAGTACAGACAACAGTAGACACAAAACGAAGGTCTAGATTAAATGGAGTGAATAATGTATGACTCTGTTTTCCTGACACCCATCTGAGGCCTGAGACCCCTTTGGAAAATGATGGAAACAAAAATTACAGGCTTCCAGTGCTTTTAAATAGAAATGGGCCTGTGGTGCAACACTGCAAGATGGATTTTAAATTTGCTTTAAGTGAAGGGGCTTGGATCTGACATTTTGATTCAGAGCTTTACAGATATAAGGAATGATTGTGAAACTGGGTTCCAGATCCAAACTTATGCTCCAAACACCCCTGATCTTTCAGGGTCCTCTCTACTTATACTTATGAGAGGCATACAATAGCATTGCAATGGTTGGACATCTTCATATGTCACCCTTCCCTCCAATAGGCAATAAGCTCTCCCTCTCATATGCTATAGATTGTTCTTAGCAGGGTTGCCATTTAAGGAATCAATGGATATATGATGATTTCAGCCTTCATTCTTAAAGGAACAATAAGTTTCTAGCCCTTGTGGCCGTGGAGAAAGCTTCAAAATGTGATCGCAGTGCACCCTAAAGGCTAAAAAAGCAGAAGGGAAATAAAAGGAACACCAAATCTATTATTTTTTACATAATCTCATGATTTTCAAGCCAATCTTATGATTTTTGGTGAGCTTGACTCATGATTTTTGAATATTTGGGATTAGCAGTACTGTGAAAGTGACTTGAAAGTGTCAGTTTTATTCCTGTTGAAAGCCAGTTTCTAGTCTATTATTCGTAGTATAGTAACACCCCTATAATCTCAGGCAGGTGCAGTATCAACTCACAGGGCCTTGCCCTAATTGGATGCTTCCAAAAATTAAATGATCTATTCCAAATTTGATGAACTGCAAAAAGTAAGTAGCCTACACAATAGAAAGTAATCTAGATTTTTCTATAATTGTTTTAATTGTTGTGTTCAAGAGTTTGTAACAAAGTAAGAATATACATTAACATTTTAAACATAATCAGTGTCCCTTAAGTGATTTAACACAAGATATCAGAACATGCTAGTATTAGAGCTGAGTGGATCTAATTTTTATTTAATTTTCTTTCTTTATATAGGAATTAGATATAGTGCTCCTGCCAGCTAATTTCTAAGTTATTATCTGCGAAAAAACCCTAGTTTTCCAGTGCCCATGTAGCCCCTGGAAAATGGTTAAATTTATGCCCTTCTTCTCCCACCAAATCTGAAATGGTGTCCTGCTAGCTCAGCTTTGAGGATAAAACTGGCATTTCGCTGTCATTCCAGAGTGGTGAGAAACTTGGCATTTTCATTTTGTAGGGCTCCTGCAAGATTCAGAGAGACGCCTGATTCGCAGCCTCTAGACTACCATTTGTAATGGCATGTGAGCACCCATTGTTGCACATGGTGGTAATAAAATAAAATGTCGCACACGGCCAGCTGCATTGATACAGTTACCACAGGACATTATTCTAATAATGTCTTCTTATAGAGCTTTTCTTTTAAATTATTTAAATTAAATGCAAACCTGCACTTTTGTTTTTGCCAGGGGCGAGGCCTAATATGGAAGAAAGACACCAACTTCAGAATGAAAGACTTTTGTGTCTCTCTTGAAGTGACAACTGGCTGGTGAGTTACACCCAAACTCAGATTTTGTGCTTGGTCTGATCCAGGGAAGAGATAAATGGGGGGCACTGAAGGATGTGTGGCTCCAAGGTGACTGACTTCCCATAAATAAGAAAATGTATTCTTAGTTTAGAAGATTTGAGATCATCTGAAGGACCCGATAAAGAGGGGAAAACACTGATGAGTCACTGCATCTGGTTGGAAATATACATGGGGTAGATTAAGACCATATCCTTAACATCGGGGACTGGCTGCCTGAGGAAGCCAGAGCAGGCAATCAGCATGGAAAATCCATGTGTGTGTAGTGTTGGAAATGGATCAGGCAGGGAGAGTTTATCTGGGGAAAGAGACTTACAGGAAGAGTACATTTTCAGGAACGGGCTATGGCATGGTGCAATATTCACTTATTCACCAGCAGGTGTAAAGAAACACGGCCAAGCCATTATCAACCAGATCTCCTTGTTCTCAGGCTCCAGTGCCGCCTTATTTATTGGGGACACACTGGGACAGCTGACAGTACACTATGTTTGGAGGTAATTTGTGGCTCTCTGGTTACAAATCAGTTGAGACTGGTACAGCCTGCAGAGCACCATCATCCCACAAAGTGTGTGCTGGGTTCTGGGGGAAAACCCAGCAAGAGGCATGGCAGTTAGGCTGGAAACAATGAGTTGTGCTGCTCTTATTTGGAAACAGAGCATCTGGCAGGCACTCGTTTATCTTTCTAGATGTTGCGGGTGAATTTAGTAATGTGTAAAAATGTAGTCTGTGAACCCCAGACACAAAATTTCTTCATTTTTCTGCAGAAAAGTAGTGCAAACTTTCTCACTGTCCCCCACCACTGTGAGTCAGCCCTGACCTAGGGCTATCACTTTTAGGTTGAGGAGGTAGATGATTCCCCCTGCAGGTCAGGGCTGGCATCTATTGACGCAGCCCGCATGCTGAATAATGCGACTATTCTGTGGGAATAATAACCAATGATTTTATAAATAAAGACTATGTCGCAATACACGTGCATGAGGGGCAGAATGAAAGTTGCCCCTTTCCCACTTTTTAGAGCTTCACTTTGCTTCCTTCATGTATTTTTTTGATTGATTCAGTATTTATCACCATGACAGCCCCACCCATCTGATTGTACTGGGAGGAAAAAACAAATTGGTTAAAAGCGATGAATGAGGGGAGAGGGATAGTGAAGTTGAAATACTTGTTACTTAGACTCTCTCTGCCCCAAAGAGCTGACTGTCTTTTTGTTCTATGTTTGTACAGCACCAAGCACAATGGGGTCCTATCCATGATTTATGTCTCCTAGGAGCTACGGTAATGCAAATCATAAGTAATGATGATGTTCATCTACTTTCAATAGACAGGAATGATGCTAATGGAATGGGGAAGAATACCTCATTACATATTTATTGCTTTCGAGAACATTTTTCTCCTGCTCCCAGCAGTTTTGCATGCACAGTGAAGGGAGAAATTATTATTGCTGAGTTTGTCCCCAACAGGCTGTGGTATAATATATATATTATATATATATATATATAATATTAATAATATATATTATAAAATAATTATATATAATTATAAATAGAATTATATAATTATTAACAATTATTAAATTATTACTTAAATAATTATTAATAAACAATAACATAACGATCAATAATAACTGTAATAAATATAATAATGTATGATAAATAATTATAAATCCATAATAATAGATAATTATTACATATAATTATACACATATATAATTATTAATATAATGTATAATATTGATTTATATATATATAAAAATAAAAATCTTGTCTGTTTTTAAAGGAAAATCTGTTGTGGCCGTATATGCCAAGAGACGCCTGGCACTTGATGACACCTAAATGTGGCATAGATAGCTACATGACAGCTATGGAAGTAGCCAAGGAAGGATGGAATCTCTTTGGGGTAGGGGACTGTCTTTTAGATACATTAGGTGTACAGTGTCTAGCAAAATGGGCCCCCAATCCCTGGTTGAGGCCTGTTGGCACTATTGTAATAGAAATAATATATCATAAGGAGAAAGGGAACTCAGCTGTGTGTTACTTTTACATGAATTAAAACACCTCAGCATTGAAGAACTGACATGTCTGGTTTAATTTAGGGTGGCAAGTGAATGGGGATTGTGACTAGGATTGAGTAAACCCCATTGGGATAGCAGGCTCTCCAGGCAGATGTAAAGGTTGATTCCCCCCACCCATCTTCACAAATTAGGGGATGAAATCCTGCCTCCATTGTGAAGTCAGTGGCAGAACTCCCATTGACTTCAAAGGAGTCGATTTTTCCCTGCAGCTGCTTTGCTTCACTGCTCAGAAGGGATGGTTCAATTTCTTCTTTCCTTTTCACAGAAATGCAGTACTGTTCACATGTCGATCTCAGTAACCTGTTTTAGGTTGTTAACTACAATAATTAATAGCTCTTCCTATCCCCTTCTTTTCTGAAACATTTGTAGCGAAATTCCAGTGGGAGAAGGGGAGGGAAGAAAGAGATCTTTATAGCAGTCAGATTAAGGAAGCTTGCACCAACCTGGGCCAAAGGAGGGTTTTCTTTCTTTCTTTCCAGGCTGAGCAGACAGGGTGGAAACAGTGGTTTGACTGTTTCAGGCAAATCAGGCTGTTTTAATCACTTTTCTTTTGTGTGTGTGTGTGTGTGTGTGTGTTTTCGTGCTTCAACCTGAGTCAGCAATCTAGAGCAAAGCGGTAGGCTTCTCATCATGTGTGCAATAATGATTGCATCATATAATCAGGGAAAAAAAATGCTACAAAACCTCCAGCCTCAGAAATTCAGCAGGTCACTGTTGGGTGAATTAGTGATGCCCCCAGCCATAAGACAGCAGCTCCCCTTGTAGTGGATTTATTGACAAAATTATTTTAATGTGTTGTTTTTAAACCTTTGGCAGAGATTTCTCCTTAATTGTGGGAGCATTTTTACCCCTGTCTGCTTCCAAAAAGTGAAGGAGCATTTGAGAAAAAAAGTTTTCATCATGGCCACCACAAAGGGTCTTGAAAGAACTTGTCTTGTGGCTGACAGAGGCATCAGGAAGTACTCCTTAACTCTAGAAAGGTAAAACAGTCGTCTGTGTCTACTTCACTTTTATTGCTTTGCCCTTGAAAATACGAGATAGTTAATCTGCAGATATTATTACTGAATTTGAAGCACTCTGAGTCTTGGACTATATAAGGATGCACATTGCGCTACTCTCTAAATGGTATTGTTTGGGCTTTGGTGGGTTTTTTCACACTTCCAAACTTTCTTATTAAATGTTCGATTAAGTTACTAGAGATTAGTCTAATGCATCTGCATCTGTGATGGATTGACCCAATCCACTGTTAAAGCCAGTGTCTCCTACAATATATTTTGTATGCTTAGTGGATTTATTGTAGTATGCAAAATCCCACTGATTATAGTGTGATTTTAGGTTGACTCATAATAGTGCTATTGACATTGTGTTTGATTCCAGGCTCCTTCATGCCTGAATGTCTAAATAATCTATTAGGTGTTAAAGAAATGTGATGGCATTAAGGGCTGAATCCTGCAAAAATTTACTCACATGAATAGCCAATTAGACTTGCCCTCAATGCACCTACTCATGTGACCGTGGATTACTTGTGTGAGTAAGGGTTTATCTGAGCAAGCCTTTGCTTTGTAATCTTTATAAATGGGTTTAGGGCCCTATCCTGTATTCCTTGCCCTTCCAAAGCTCTGATGGGCAAGGAATGAAGGACTGGGCTTTATAATAGTGGAGATTTAAAGGTATTGATTCTTAATGTATTTAATCATGTGAATTAAAAGGTAATACTTTTTAGTTTGGAATTTTAAAATAATGAGTATAAATGTCTATCAGGAAATAGCTTTATCTTGAAACTTATTTTCATTCTTCATCATGCTTAGGAGCAGCAAATATTTTAAATAAAATAGCAGCAGTGCTACAGTTTAGCATCTCTTGACATTTTCATTATCTCACTGCTTTTCAGGCTATTTATTGCTTGACTCTCTTAAAATGTGTGGGGCAGAAACTTGGTAGAAAACCTGTCAGTTCTAATGAAAATCTATCTCTGTGTTTTTCTACTGTGGCCACCACCACAGTATCTTAGTGCTTTAAATATGTGATCGTTGCTTTAATATTATTTACATGGCTTCATAAAAAATATGTCCAAAAGGACATATACTTTAGCAATAATATTTCTATTAAACCCTACCCCTATATGTTGTGTAACTCATTATCAGTTACCCAGGAATCTCAGTGGTGGTTTACAATTGTGCTAAAACACCTTGATGAAGATCTTCACCCTCACTCTGGCTTCTTTGTTACAAGGACCTAAAAGCCTTGGATCTGACTGGGGAATATTTTTCTGGCAAAGGAATTGCTGAAGGCAGCCATAAGGTTGCCTTCTGGGCATGCCCTCAGAAGCCCTGATATTAGGGGGTGTGTCTGGGCAGGGCTGGGGGTAGGCGGGACATGTTGGGGGTGGAGCCAAAGCATATGGTCTTTGGAGACTGACATAGGTCTCTAGGGCTGTTTACATTGTGCCAGGATCGCAGAGTTGCACAGGATTGGGACAATGAAGAAGTGGTTTAAAGCCATTTTAGCTCCTCCCCTCCCTGGGCTGCAAGTTCTGTGTTGCACCTCATGTTTTTTAACCTGTGAAATTCTTCATGGACAAGTGCTTATTACTAGTATTGCAGTAGTACCGAGACACCTCCACCAGCTTTGTGCTAGACACTGTACAACCCATAAGAATGGCCATACTGGGTCAAAGCAGTGGTCCATGTAGCCCAGTATCCTGTCTTCCAACAGTGGCCAATGCCAGATGCTTCAGAGGGAATGAACAGAACAGGGCAATTCCGAGTGATCCATCCCATGTTGTCCAGACCTAGCATCTGGCAGTTGGAGGTTTAGAAATACCCAGAGCATGGAGTTGCTCCCTGATGATCTTGGCTAACAATCATTGGTGGACCTATCCTCTCTGAATTTATCTAATTCTTTTTTTAATCCAGTTGTACTTTTGGCCTTCACAACATCACATGGCAATGAGTTCCACAGGTTGATTCTGCATTGTGTGAAGTACTTCCTTATATTTGTTTTAAATCTACTGCCTATTAACTTTGTTGGTTGCCCCAAGTTTTTGTATTATGTGAAGGGGTAAATAACACTTCCCTATTCACTTTCCCTACATCATTCATGATTGGATAGATCGCTCTGATATCCCCCCCCTTAGTCATCTTTTTTCTAAGATGAACAGTCTCAGTCTTTTTTAATCTCTTTTTGTATGGAAGCTGTTCAGGGTCCCTAATAATCTTTGTTGCCCTTTTCCATATCTTTTCCAGTTCTAATATTTTTTTTGAGCTGGGGCAACTAGAACTGCACACAGTATTCAAGGTGTGGGTGAACCTTGGATTTATACAGTGACATTATGATATTTTCTGTCTTAGTATTTATTGCTTTCCTAAAGGGTCCTAATATTCTGTTTGCGTTTTTTAACTGCTGCTGAACATTGAGCAGAAGTTTTCAGAGAACTGTCCATGTTGGCTCCAAGATCTGCCATGAGTAGCCTACCAGATAGAGCAGTGTACTGAGACTCAGGTGATATGGATTCTATTCCTAGCTTTGTCACTGGCCTACTGGGTGACCTGGGCAAGTTACTTCATTGCCCTGTGCCTCCATTTCCCTATATGTAAAATAGGAGTAGTTATGCTGACCTCCTTTGAGATCTACTGCTGAATAGTACTATATAAGAACTAGGTATTGTTGTTATAATTTATTATTATAGTGGGGCGGGGGGAGGTGGGAAATCCATGTACTGAAGAATTTACAGTCTCTGACCCTAATCCTCTAAAAAGATTTGTGCCAGTGAAATCAATAGGGCTCAACAGAGGCTCAGGGGACTGCCCACACGGAGCTGAGTCTATGGCTAGGATCCGTGACAACATACAAGAGGTGGAGGAAAGAAACAAATGTAGGCCGAGGGAGGATGGGGTAACATTATGAACATATATTTTCTTAGATGTGTGGTGTGCACAATTCCTAGGCATAATAAACTGGTCAGTTGCAGTAATCTCAGTTTAGTCCTGGGTATAAATTACTGTATTTTTCAATTTTCTGTGTGTACGTTCAGCAAAAAGAACAGAGCTGATTTGCTTTCAAAAGCATTTATTTTCCAGACAAACTGGCTACTTCTTTACAACACTTTTATTTTTTTAGTAAGCACCATTATTACAATACTCTGATTATAAAATCCTGTTCATTGTACTCCGGTTAATAGGAAGCCTGGCTACATGTGCCTCTCTCTCCACACAGAGTTTTGGAGGAGAACGTATTGCTGTAGGCCAAGGTTTTCAACAGACACTAGTGACGGCAGGTGCCTTGAGTTTTGCTTGCCCAACTTGAGGCACTTTAGAGGGAGGTGTTTTTCACAAAGTGCTAAGCACTCATCCTTTGAAAATTAGGATCCTTTAAAGTATCTCAAGTTGAGCATTCACAATTGCTAGTCACTTGAAAATCTTGGTCCCAGTCTGACATCAGATCAGTCCAATCTTGGCATGAACAATGTGATCTCCCATATGATAATACTGTCATTTGTGTAGGACTGTAACAGTTACACTCTTATTATATCAATGACTTGTTGACCCAATCCAGTGTTGATGGATGTCTCCTATTATGTATTTTATATGCTGAATAGAGTTATTGCACTGTGCAAAATCCCATTGATCACAATGGGATTCTGGATAACATTCTAATAGTTTGATTCAAGGCTTCATCAGTCTATTTTTTTACTCTTGTTAAAATACAAAGAACAGTAAATAAAGAGACAGCATTAAACTAAGTTTTGATTATCCTAAGAAAAATCTGAAATTAAGAGTTACAAGAGCAAGTCTACCCCAAAATGGTAGATTAATACACAATGCATGTGACAGAAGGTAAGCTTTAGGATTCCCTCTGGAAATGCAGAATTCTTCTGCTGAGTCACCCTGATATTAGGTGCTAGAGTTGCAGTTACTTTTGCTGACTCATCTTCGTGGCAAGACAACTGAAGCCGATCAATGACCACCCAAGGAGTATTAAGGGCAATGCAGAGAACACTGCAGAACATGATCAGAGAGCTCACAGTCAGACACATTCAGTGGACACAAGACCCACTTAAAGTGAAGGCTGTGGCCACTGCTCAGTAGAATGAGTCTGGCACAAACCCCTTGTTTGAAGAGAAGCCCTTGATTCCATGAGAGCTTTCACTGGGTTCCACTTCCACAGCAGGAAGCTGTGAAAGGAGGAACTAAACATCCCCCACAACCCCGCAAGGGTTCAAGTGGGTCTCTGAGGCAGGGGAAACTAGAAGCAGTGACAAGTGGGAAACTCTAAGAAAAAGTGATCTGAGAAGAAAGTTTAGGTTTTCCTGACACTTGAAAGTTGTTTTTGGTTACAACCGGGTGTGAATTTAAAGTGCTATAGCTATTCCTGAATAACTACATGTAGACAAGGTCCTAGGCTTATAATGGATTCCTGCCCACCCTGCTAACACTACTGGCCTAGGGATTCTGAGGAGAGTTAGTGAGATGATTCTTTTATACATGGACTTGTCGTACAAAACAAAGAGTTGGGGGATGTTTAGTTCCTCCTTTCCCAGCTTCCTGCTGTGAAAGTAGAGCCCAATGAAAGCTCTCATGAAAGCCTTCTATATATAAGGGGGAAGGAATCCCCCTGTATTCTAGCATCACAGGCATCCACACTCCATGCAGCTGTTCTGTTGAATGATGGTTGGGGTGGGGGAGGGAAGTGGAAGGGAGGAGGATATCGGCAGTGCTTAATGGCTCATTGGTGGGTTAATTTAATCTTAAATTACCTCTCAAAATGATCCCTGAGACTTCCAAAACTATTGCATCCAGCTTCTAGTAAAGATCATCTATACTGAGCAGGCAAGTTTGCTGATGGCTTGGGTTGTCATTAAGACAGCACCAGCATGCTAATCACAAACATGCAAAAATCACGTCAGGCCCCTAAAATCAAGACAGAGCCTTAAAAAATCCTGAAATTTCAAAAGTAATCAGTGTTGGGTTCCTATAGATTTGTCCTTGGTTTTCAAGCTTTCCTTTCTAACCGTGAGGGACTAGAAATTTCATGAAAGCTGTGAGCCTCATGTAATCCCCTGACTCTAGCAGCTGGTGCTTTAAGAAAAACACCAAATAACATGAGACCCAGGGTAAAATGGAAGGCGCTACCAACACTGCTGCTTTCCTTGAAATGATCCCTTTATCTAGGTCTTGCTTAGTATCTGTAGCACCCAACACTTTACAATACAACCCACACTTACCAAGAGAGAGAGATTCATAATGTGACTTCCCTTTTTATACCTACAGACTTCCTCTCCAAGGATGCAATTCTGTGTCTGTGCCAGTTGCAATCAGCTCCAAGAGGGAAGTGTCAGTAGGGCACTCTCTGTGAGGGGCTGTGGTGGGATATACAAACCCCACAATGGAGAGCAAGAGGTTATGGAACAGCTCTAGGCCCGGAGGCCCTGTCCAGCCACACCTGCAAATCCTGTGCAAGCTGGAGACAGGGCTTTAGAAAGAGGAGCAGAGCAGTTCAGAGGGGGGCAGTGGAAGGGAGCAGAGGGCTGCTCTGAGCACTGAGGGGGAAGTACTGCCCCGGAGCTCACTTCCTGAGACCTGACAACCCAGACCTGTGCAAACCCAGAAAGAAGCAGCAGGTGACTGAGGTGCAGGTCAGAGACTTGACTGGAGAATTTACTCTGGGAACCTCCAGGGGACTGTGGTCGGAAGTGGCCTGGGAGGGGCCAGTGTCTTACTACTTCAAGGTGTCGGACGTTGCTTCCCACCATCGGGTCCTGGAGTTGAGACTGGTAGAGAGAGAGGGCCCGGGCTCCCATACCCAGTCGGAGAGGACATTACAACACCTGGACTCTTCACCTAGGTGAGAGTCCAGCTGGAAAAGACCTTGACTGTTCGAGAGCCCAGCCCCCAGTAAAACCTCTGCGCTAAAGGGGAGGACTGGAAACCCTTGGGAAGGAGGCATTAAAGGATCATGTTGTGCTTTTCAACAGGGAGACGCCCTGCCAAAGCCCTGCCTAACCAGTAGGCAGCACTGTTGGTGATTGTGCATCTTCTACAAGAGCCCTTGAACATAGAACACATTCCCTCTTTGGGCCAAAATCAGGTATCAGGGACTACTGCAGAGCCCATCTTTTTTTCCTTAGGTTTGGGGAGGGAAAAGTTGGAGGCGTTTATCTGATTTATTAAAGTATATGATTATAATCTTGGCAGGTTAATTTATTATAATAATATTATTTGTATTGCGGTACCACCTAGAGGTCCCAGTTAGGGACCATGGCCCCATTGTACACAGGCAACTATGCAGAAATATAATGAAAAGACAGTCTCCATTCTAAAGAATTTCCTATCCAAGTACCCAACAAGAGACATAAGGTACCTACAGCAACCAGAAAGGGCAGGCACAAGTTCATCAGTCCAGCTGTCTTTTTCTTCTGTCTTTGTAGAACGCCTAGCATATGGGGTCCTGGTCCACGACTAGGTGCTACCACAATACAAATAATAAGGTATAAATGGGACTATTATGCTGGGAATAGTAAGTAGCAGTCACACAGCACATGCACTGCCTAGCCATTGTCAAGTGTTTTGTGAGCATCACGGCAGAGGTGAGTTATAGTGGAGGCTGACACTTGTGGTGACATGCAAAGTACAAACACTGCATGCCAGCTAGCACCTGTATAAATAGCAGTGTAGACGGTGAGGCACAGCTTAGGTGAGTAGAGTGGAGCAGAATATCCTACATGCCTGAATCCTAGGGAATATACCCTACATAGCTCTCTACACACCTAAGAACATAGGAACAGCTGGCCATACCGGATCAGACCAATGGTCCATCTAGCCCAGTATCCTGTCTTCTGACAGTGGCCAATTCCAGGTGCTTCAGAGGGAATGAATAGAACAGGTAATCATCAAGTGATCCTTCCCATCACCCATTCCCAGCCTCTGGCAAACAGCAAAACCTAAGCAGGGCATCCCATGTCTAGCCTGCTATTTATAGACTATTTATACTGCTGTTTATAGCAGTGTAGTGTCCCACTGCCAGAGCCATTCCTCCCTGCCTCCCGCATGCTGATCCTTTTGCTGCTGCATTGCAGCGAGTGTGGACGCAACCTGCCTTTCACTGAGGCATGTTGCTTAACATACCCTACACGCAGCTGCAGGTATAGACAAGGTCTAAAGGAGACTTAAAATAGACAGTTCATTAATTTATTGTATTGCTGTGGCAAGTGGCCAGAGGTGGCGCTGTGCACATAACCTTTCAAATTCTTTTCCTGAGCATGTGAACAATTTTTTAGTCTTAGGAGGACATGCTATGGTGGAGTTAGTTTTAAATTATGCAAGTTTCTGTACAGAGACAGTTGGGTTGAGGGAGTGATGTGAGCAACAGGAGATTGTGCTCTCTACCTCAGTCTCTGATTGGAATCAATTCATATGGCAGAGGTGCTCCCTGGGAACTGGGCACTGGTCATATTGGGTTCCGGGAGGTGGGTGGGCACAAGCCCACCCACAGCTAATGGACTCAACTAATTACAAGGGACAACAAATGAGAAAACAGGTGTGGGGTCAGACCTAAAGGGGGCACTGAGCAGAGAACCCTGGACAGCACCCACTGCTTCTCCAAGGTGTCTAGGGAGCCAGAGGAATCAGCCCAGAGGAACTATGTCCAGATGCATGAATGAAGGGGAGGAATGGAAATAGGCACCACAGTCTCAGAGCAACCCCTAAGTCAACATCCTCTCCCTGGTGTTGTAGATGGCCACTTTGGCCAGCGCTAAGAGGAGGTTGATGAGGAGGTTTTGCAATTTTGTGGGGCCATGGGTGGGGTGTGCGTAGATCAGAAGGTGTGGGGAGAAGGTAGGAGCAGGTTCTGGAGGAGCCAGGAAAGGTTCTGCAACCTGGAACACTCCAGATAGATGTGTGCCAGGGTCTCCGTCATGGCACAGAAGGGACAGGTATCAAGGAGAACGGTGAACGATGCCAGGTACACACCCTTGCTCACAGCTCAATGAAGGAGCTGATATCTCTGGCAGGCTGTGGGACCAAAGTGGAATAGAGGCTGGCCCACCAAGGTTCCTCACCCTCAACAGGTGGCAAAAGTCCCGCCATTTAGTGTAAGGGTGGGATATGAGGGTAAGCCAATGGAGGGTGTGGAGCATAAGCATGTACAGATGTGTCTTCAGCACGGTTTGAAAGCAAACTGGCTGCAAGTCTTGCAGCTGGCTTGATGCGTGCAGAGAGGGGGCCAGGAGGACTTATGGGGAAGGGGCCAAATTAAAAGATCTAGAGGACTAGAAGTGAGGGATGGGCGGGGAGCACCTCCCATAAGACCTACTTGAAGTAAACCCGAGAGATGGGCAACAAGGCTGCCCCCAGCTCCTGGAGTATGCACCGGTGGGTTCAAAGGGTGGAGATCCCCATGTGCCGACCTAGCACCTGGGGATCCACCCAGTCCCCCCCGGTTGTAGTCCAGGAGGTCTGTGATCCTGGGCATTGGTCCTGGGCTGAGATCCCTGAAAAAGGGGGATGCTCTGGTGGTTGTTGTTTGACCATCTCTCTTCCAGAACTTGTGCAAATAAAACATGTTGCCCTTGATATATTCAAAGATTCCTCATCTTTGATTTGTCCTCCACTGGAAAACTCCAGGCACATCCCTAGAATTCTTCTACGGTTGTCAAAGGGCCAACATTGGTGTTAGCGATGGGATGCTAGTGATGGCAGAAGGGACACCAGTAATACTTGTTGTTGTATTTTATGAACTGAGGAGTTAAGTTTCATATGTGGCCTGCCCACAAAATCTAACTAAACAAAATAACTGCTGGCATAATTACTGTCAATTAGATGCCTAACACAACTGTTAGATGTTATCCAACTGATCTAGGTCCAGCTTGCAAATATTTACCTGATTTGTTTTGCACCTACTCTATTGAGGAAGCAAGAAGAGACCTGTGGATAGCCAGGCTGAAAATATGACCCTAAATGACTTAAAAACATCCCAGGTTGTATGCAGTGTAGTTGTAGCCATGTCAGTCCCAGGATATTAGAGAGACAAAATATTATCTCACCCACCTTGTCTCTATCAAACCATCCAAGTTTAGAACGACATCAATTAAAATCAGCATGGTACCTGCATAAAGGAGGTGAATGTAGTTTTGATATATTATTTCAAAAGGTAGTCTCATTATTATTTCAGACATAGATCAAAAGTGATTTTCCTTTGTGGGGAAGGTGTTGCTTCTCTGGGTAGTTTGCTGGTTCTGGTTTCATTCCTCTTACTGGAGTTCTAATACAGACCAGTGAGGAAGGCAGTTATACCCATCAGCTTGTAGATCAAGCCACTTCACACATCAACAAAGAAAAGGAAGCCATAATCACACTTGTTAATCATTTATAGTGATTCTGCGCTATGTATTAATATATTCTTATTCACTCTTTCCTGACATAAGTCAGTAGGTGCCCCTCCATGAGAGGTACCCTTATTGCCTTTGCTTCAAAGAAAAAATAATTTGAATTGGAGAAAAGATGGTTTTAATTTAGGACTCTGTTTGCAATGTGTCGCTGCAGAGAACTAAAGCTCAAAGGTTGTGTCTCACTCTAATACATATAGGAGGTTTATGGTTTGCCTGAACAGATCTGTGCACTGTTAGCTCTTGTTCTCTGAATCTAAAAATCTGTCTCTTAGAGTATGTTAATTAGCAGGGAGCTGCTACTGAGGAACCTGTTACGCGCTGCAAGTCTTCCTAATCCGTTTGGCCACACTCAGTTCTCTCTTACGTTGGTTAACTTCAGTGGGCATGGTGGATGTTCAGTGCCTCTCAAAACCAGGCCACTAATTTAGGGGTCTAATTTAAGACGCACAAATATGACAATGGTTGGCTTTACGCTCTCTGCCTCCGTTTACCACTCTGTTCAATAAAGTCTACAATACAGTGTTTATCAACCTCATCGTGATATTCTGTGGCTATGTTAGCTGATATTTGTAAGGTGCTTTGAAGATTTGAAAGGAAAAAAGCACAGATGTGACCCAATTCCAGTTAGCGTAAGATGATGGCTGAGAAATAAGCAGGGTTAATTTTGGCACCCCTACCCTAGCAGATCACCAAGCAAATTGTGACACAAGTTCTCAAGATAATTTTAATTTTCAGTGCCAGCCAATGAAATTCAGGTTAAGGGAAAATTAATTTCTTTCCATACAAAACACAGATAAGCATTGGGATTTAACTCCAGAGAGAGAGAGAGAAACTTGCTTGCAGTGTGCTCTAGGGGCAAGTGAGTAAACTGTTTAAGTCAGCCATCTGGAATTAATCAATTTGTGGTACCTTCTGGGTCTAATTTCTCAGCAAAACACCATGTTTTGAGTGACTCCGTTGAACACGAGAAACCGGACGAATATAAAAACAAAACAATGGCAGATTCTTGTAGAGGGCTGGCTCTCAGGGTGCTGGTTGACAGGGCAACATGTCACCAGATGTGATTCCTATTCCCAGATGACTCCACCTGCAATTTAATTCTGTTGTGGGAAAATAGAGAAGAGGAGAAAGAAAACAAGGAAAAAAGCATCTCCAATCATTGGGCATTAAATCTGACCAGTTGCTCTTTCAAATAAACTCTGTGGAAACATATACAGGGGACTAGGTTGTCTCAACTAGGCAAGCAAAGAGACAGATGGACATGGTATGCGTCCACCTCAGAAACCTCTGCTAGGAAAAGAAATTGGCTTTGGAGAACACAGAATATTTAGAAAACCAAACCCATGCTGATAATTTATAATTGCTGGGTTTGAAGAGCAAGGAAAATACCTGCCACTTTCCTGGTAAATGAGCTGAGAGAGACTCTACACCAGATTCTCCCCTTCTTTGCCTAAATCCACTTTTAAGATAGAGTAGCCTAGGGCTGCGGTAACTTACAACTGGCTTTGTTCCCTGTGCTGTATTATGCTCCCTCCTCCTTTCACTTCACCCCCTGACATGCTCTCTATCCTGGGGTGGCTGCAGGCAGGGAGCATAGGTTCCACTGGCTTTACACTGCTTGATTTCCTCCCACTGAAGTTCTCACCTGCCTAGGTATGGCCAGTTTCCAGCACCTCTGCACCACTCAACCAGCATGAAGGGGCCAGAACCAGGGCAAAGAATCTGTCCCTCTACCTTGATCATTTGTTACAGGAAAAGCTGTTTGATCAAATAATCCATGCTGATTCGTACAATTATCTTCAGGGATTTTGTCCTGAGAGATTCTGGCATCTTTACTGTTTCAAAAGCAGCACAGGAAATGCGGTATAAAGTCAGTAAGATCTATATACCTTTTGAAGT
Source organism: Emydura macquarii macquarii (assembly GCF_026122565.2). Taxonomy (NCBI): domain Eukaryota; kingdom Metazoa; phylum Chordata; order Testudines; family Chelidae; genus Emydura; species Emydura macquarii. The sequence goes on from NW_027130506.1 coordinate 1,869,741, forward strand.
TAGGGGCCCTTTAACTCAATCTACAAGACACGTATTAATCCCAGTGAAAAATCCTTCAGTGCAGGGAATGCGAAAACAGTCTGTTATTACCAGAGTGCAGTTAAACCCTGGTCTGCATCACGTCTCTGAGCTAATTTCAGACTCAAAACAATAGAGGAGTTCATTACATTTCAAGCCATTCATTACATTACTATCCAAGATGGTAATGTGGCACGTCAGCAGTCACAGACCGTAGATGGTTGGAACATATGATTTTATAAACTTTATATAGAGAGCACTGGGAAAAAATAGTTGCACTCCCACAAGTAGCAAGTCGGGATGCATGGCAGGGGAGATTTACCGTAGGATTTATTACACCAGAAACAGCTGCTGCAGCAGTAAATACTATAGTTGAAGTTCTATGGTGGTTTTTATTCTAACCCCTTGGGCCTGTGTCTTTATTCCATCCAAGCTCTGTTCAGTGCAGGAATAATGGAGCAGAGAACAAAGGCACTTACATCTCGGAGCCGCCTGGCCTCTACTGTAAATTATAGCAGTTTCAAGATTGCTCTAGAATATGCTTGGCACAATGGCCACAGGGGCCATTCAGCAGGTGAGGACAGCTGCAGTAAAGTGCACACCAGCCATTCCCCTCTCTTTCCCTCCCTCCTATTCCCTATGTTGGAGGCTTTAAGAGAGGGCAGGATTGAATTGTTTTGGCAGCTCTAAATTGACTAGGAAACTGCCTTATATTGGGGGTATCCTCCAGGGGCAGGTTCTACTGAATGTTGGCCCCTTTTATACCACGTGAGCAGCATAGTGGAACCAGACTACCACAGCTCCCCTGCTTTTAGTCACTCATCCTTTTCATCTTGTGGACTGATAATTTCCATTCTTCGTCTCTGCCTGCAGATGGATTTTTTTGTACGTGCGTGCATGGAAAATTGAGAAACAGTTCAGCCATTTGTGAGTACTAGGCGAGTGGGATAAATGCACTTTTACAATTCTAAAAAAAGAAACTGTAGCCCTTTAAAAAAAAATAGTCCTGCTAAAATTGCTGGGAGTAGAAAATTAAAATTTTTCAGTGGAAATAGCCCTTGTTGTGGAGAAGTGCCTTTAAATGTTCTATTGAATTTGATTTGATTTGATTTGATTTGATTTGGAGTTTTGACTTTCTGCAAGTCATGCTGAGAGTTTGCATGGAGCTTTCCTGTTCTGTTTTATTTTTGCTCAGCTCGTAATTTGCACATCTTAGGAAGGCTGCACTGTGCATGGCCAACATAGATTTGTAATGAAAAGAGCACTGAAGGAGGGCATAAAAATGGAAATCTCATGCAAAATAGACAGAAGATGCATGAGTTCTTAGAACCTCTCCCTGCAGACCCCTACTCATGAGAGTAAACCTTTCATGTGAGTAGTCAGCTGAGGTTCAATGGGGCTTTTGACTTCCGTGATTAGTCACATAGGTGTGGGATTGCAAGAGAGTACCTCTGAATAGTAATAGCTTTTTAATATTCTGTTTCTTTCAATCTACTAGGATGGGACTGCAGCAGAATAATTTAAACAAAGAGGAATGCCAGGAAGAATCAGAGGATGCTGAAGCTAATCCACTGTACCATTGCCATAGCCACTCAAAGGCCTATGAGAGCAGAAAAATAGAACAATGTCAAGCCAAGCGGAAGCTCTATGCAGCATCGATAATTTGCCTCATCTTCATGATTGCTGAAATTATAGGTGAGTACAGCTCTGTTTTGCCAGCAAGGAAATTTCATATTGTTCTCTAGGTCAGTGATGTTTGAGTTCTTTTGCTGCCACTCTCTGCACCTATTGCGATCCTCATTATAGAAAGGTGAGCCAGGTAGGATAAAATAACTAATTCCAAACACCCAATCGTTTCCAATTAAAAAAAAAAATCTGCTAACTTTTTTAGTGAGTTTCTCAAAACTTTTGTGTGACAGTCATTTACAGATTATGGCTGGATCCGGAATGGAAGGAACAATCTCTATCATAGACGAGTCTCTCAGTTTAAGCCTGGCTAAAACCAGGAAGTTCTGGAATTCTTATGAGACAGCCTTCTGTCATATTTCCAAACCTTATCAATTTTGGATGAGATTCAGAGATTTGATAGGTTTATCCAAGCCTGGAAAGCCTCTAAACATTTGAGGGTCACCCATCGGTAGGATTAGATATAAAACAAGTGTAATACAACAGTCTTTAAGCACTCTGAGTAAATTCCAGAGTCATATTCATCATCTGTATCACTTCAGTGATGTCAACAGAGTTAAATCAAGGTGGATTTAACCTTCAGATTTGACTGTTGGTTTGTTTTTGGATGGGTGGATTGGAGCTGGCCACAGGATGACAATTCCGTTTTGCAGAAACCTTTGAGGTTTTGAAATTTGGTGTTTGTTCCACATTGGAAAGAAAACAAATCCTTTCAAAGATTTTCACAAAAATGGAATTGGGTTGAAATATCCATATTCAGATCGAAACCTAAGCTATTCAATTTGGGAAGGAGCATGCGTGTTGCCTGAGCACTGGCATGGTATATGGGAGACTGAGATTACTCTGAATCAGGCATAGCAGAGAGTTGAACCTGGATTTCCCATCTCACACTAGCCCTAACCACCAGGCTACAGAGTGGGAGAGTTGATCTATCTCCCTCTCCCTCTTCAGTGAAAACATTGTCTAAACTGCTGTCTCCACCAAACATTTCGGTTTTGATGAAACAGCATTTTTGGCAAGGTTTCGTTTTGTCGAAAATGTTCCAGCCAGCTCTAAAATGGATCCAGCTAGCAGTAGATTATTTCACAGTCTAGTAGGCCTTGCTCCTATGGCCTGTCCCCTGATAGTTAGCCTGACTTTTCCTTGCTCTCTCCCATAGCATTTTGCCAGATTATATCCCCTGGAATTTCTCTAAACAATTCCTCTCCTTCCTTGATATTTATATTCCACTGATACTTGTGGGCAGTTATGTTTTCAGACCTCATTCACCTCCTTCAATTTAGCTGTTCATTTAGCCAAGTTATATATATTTATTTCCTTACATCTTTCCTCATAAATCAGTCCTCCCAGCTTTTATGATGCTGCTTTGAATTTTCTCCTGTAAAACAAATCCTTTATCTTATCATACCATATGCATGTATCTTAGACTGCGGAGGCATTATTTTTCTAAATCCTGGGAAGCTTCATCTCCTATGTCAGCGAGAGATGTTTGGAGATGTGGTGTTGGGCCTGAAGGACGAAGTGTGTGGGGTCAGCACAAGGCTATCCATGCTGCATCAGCCTTGTCTTGTGGTAGTGTGAAAAAGCATAGAAGGAGACCTGTGCATTGCAAAGGGTTTTTTCCACACCAGCCACATAGTATTGTAGAGGACAGCCAGGGGAAGGACTATGGAATTCATGCTTATGTAGACATAGTAACCCTTAAACCCCATGCAGGTGAAATGCAGGGCTTGTTAGCTTGGCTCTGGCCCTCTTGCCTATAGGCTGGAGCCAACAGTTTAATGATCTAAAAAAAGAAATACATAAACTAATCTAAACCACACTCCATATTTCCCAAATGAGAAGTTGGTTAATTCTGATTACCCCTGACTACTCTACTGGCTGGGGCTGTGATCATTGGGAGACTGCATTGCTGTCTTCTACCCTTGTCCTCTGTTAGAGGGTGGATTTTCCTCCCTAACTTCTTCACCACCCCTTCCAGCCCCCGCCCCCTCCTCCCATTACCGTTTACCAGCATAAATAGCTTGTGGGTCAGGTGAATTTCACCAGGTGAAAATAGGTGCATGCTATTTATCTCCATGCAGCAATTTCCGGTGGCGGCAGCAGCAGCAATGGTTTATTAACAAAGCTATGTAACGAGCAGGCTTAAGTTTGGTGAATGAGCAATGCTAGAGGATAATTGGAAGGACAGATGGTATGTTAACAAAATATTTCTTTTTGCTTAATGAATCATACAGATTTTTGCAGCGACAGCTAAGTAACAGGCTTGAAAACCATTTTGTTTCAGTCCATTAAACTCTGACAAACCAGTTATTAACTGCAGTTACAGACAGCAGTCTATGGGGATTATTGCAGTTATGAACCATAGATTTAATATTTTTAATCATTAGGCCAGACAGCATGTACTAGATGACTGACCACTGAGTGACTGACAATTATTGCTTTGTAGTATACAAAACAATAAACAGCCACTGTGAGTAATAATCACTCATAAAGCCATTTGTTGGGAGTATTGCTACAAAGTAATAAACGTTGTGGCTATAATACAAGCCAAGTAAAGTAAAGGAAAGTAAAGACCATTTTATCCTTCCCTCTTAATGGCAAAATACTCTTCTGGCAAAACTGAGATAAGCAGCTGAAATGAGGATGTATCTCATTTGCAAAGGTTAAAGTGTTTGTTTCTTTGGATCCCTGTATACCCTAAAAAAGAAATTTGCACTTACTGCACAACATATGTGCTCTGGTGCCAATGGATTTCCCAAAAGGGGTGTAGTTGATGGAGCTTGAAATACCAATAGTTCCTGAAATTAAGGCAAGTTCACGCTCCAGAGGCCTTTCGCCTCTATTCTTCTACTGCTAATATATAGCTACCTCCTTGGAGATAGAGCCATTAGGAAGATTAATAGCATATGTATACTCATATATATATTCATAAATATGCAAGCAGGATAAAGTCCATACCAGTAATATATATATACTTGGTGCTCTAATAGGGCCAATTACACAAATCTGAAAACAATCATGAGCTAAATCAGCTGGGAGGAAGAATTTTAATCAGACAAATGTGAATGATAATTGGGAATCACTGAAGAACACCTTACCAGGTGCCCCAAAAGCCACAATTCCAAAACTTAAGAGGAAGGCTGTCCTGGTTAAAAAAACCAAACTGGTTTAGAGGGGAAGTGAAAAAAATAAAAGAAAGGGGAAATTGATGATAATAAATATACATCAGAAGTTATCAATTTTCTACAATTCCTAAGGAAAGCCAAGAGACAGAAGAAGAAATCTATGGCCTGCAGAGTTAAGGACATATTAAATATATTGGAACAAAAGAGTCGTGACAAACTTATTGGTCCATTACTAGATGGAAATGGTAGAATTATCAGTAATAATTGAGAAAAGGCAGAAATGTTCAATAAATATTTCTGTTGTATATGGAGGAAAAACAAATGATGAAATCTCATTATATGGTGGTGATAACACACTTTCCATTTCACTAGTATCTCTGGAGGATGGTAAACAGAAACTCTTAAAGTTAGACAGTTTTAAATCAACAGGTCAGATAATTTGCATCTAAAGAGTTTTAAAAGAGTTGACTGATGAGATCACTGGACCATTAATGTTGCTTTTCAATAAGTGTTGGAGCACTGGGAAAGTTCTAGAAGTTTCCAATTTTTAAAAAGGATCATTGGGATTATCCAGCTAGTTATAGGCCTGTCAGTCTGACATCAATCGCGCCAAGATAATGGAATGGTGATATAGGACTTGTACTAAAGATGGTAATGTAATTAATCCAAATCAGCATGGGTTTATGGAAAATATATCCTGTCATATTAACTTGATTTTTTTATGAGATTACAAATTTGGTTGATAAAGGCAATACTGTTAATGTAATATACTTATTCTTCTGTCAGGTGTTTGATTTGGTACTGTACAACATTTTGATTAAAAAACTAGACTATTATAATAGGAACATGACAAACATTAAATAGATTAAACATTGACTAACCAATATATCTCAAAATGTAACTGTAAACAGGCACTTGTTTTCAAGTGAGTCTGTTTCCAATGAGGTATTGTGGGAATCGGTTCTTGGCCCCACATTATTACCATTTTTATCAATGACCTGGAAAAAAAATAAAATCATCACTAATGAAGTTTGCAGATGAAACCAAAACTGGGGGAGAGGCAAGTAGTGAAGAGGACAGATCATTGATTCAGAGCGCTCTAAATCGCTTGGTAAACTGGGTGCAAGCAAACAATCTGCATTTTAATATGACTGAAGGTAAATGTGTCTATCTAGGCACAAAGTATGTAAGATATGCTTACAGGATGGGAGACTCTATCCAGAGAAGCTGTAGCTCTGAAATATATTTGGGGGGTCATAGTGGATAATCAGCTGATCAGGAGCTCCCAATGTAATGCTGTGGCCAAAGAAGCTAATGTGATCCTGGGATGCATGAACAGGGGAATCTTGAGTAGTAGTAATAGAGATGATATTTTACCTCTGCATTTGGCACTGGTGTGATCACTGCTAAAATACTGTGACCACTTCTGGTGCTCACAACTCATGAAGGGTGTTGATAAATTGGAGAGGGTTCAGAGAAGAGTCAGGAGAATGATTAAAGGATTAGAAACCATGCTTTAGAGTGATAAGCTAAACGGATTGAGCTCCTTGAGTCTAACAAACAGAAGGTTAAGGGGTGACTTGATTGCAGTCTATTAGTATCTACATGGGGAACAAATATTTAAAATGGGCTCTTCAATCTGGCAGAGAAAGGTATAACACAATCCAATGGCTGGAAGTTGAAGCTAAACAAATTTAGAATGGAAATAAGGTGTAAATTTTAACAGTGAGACTAATTAACCATTGGAACAATTTGCCAATGGTCATGGTGGATTCTCCATCACCGATCATTCTTAAATCAAGATGGGATGTTTTTCTAAAAGATCTGCTCTATAAATATTTGGGGGAAGTTCAGTGACCTGTACTATATAGGAGGTCAGAATGGATTATAACAGTTGTTCCTTCTGGCCTTAGAATCTATGAATATAAGAGTGTTCAAGTGAGGATATTTGCAATTAATGACAAAATGTGGGTTTGGGACAATCCCTGGAAGATTTCAATTCCATTTAGGCACCTTGAGGTAGATATAAGCCTAACTGTGCCATGTGGTTAAAAGGGGAGCCATGCCCACATTGCTGAAACTAGCACAAGGAGATTTCAAAGAGACATCTCTTGGGATGAATCAACTTGGACAATATGCCTAATAATCCTTTGGCATCATCTTTCAGAATTTCAAGTGGAATGTAGTGGGTGTCTTGTAATTCCATATGAAAAAAAACATAACAGAATGGAAATAAAATATCCAAAATGTAAAAGGATGTTGCAGCATTTTGTGTCTGTAGGCCACGTTAAGAGAAAAACATCTCATATTCCAGCTTCTTATGGTTATAACATATTGCATAAGGCTGTTGCATGTTGCTGTGTTAAATAGATATCTACTTAGAAAATGTCTATAGTGCAGCTTTAGGTGATGCATCACAACTGTAAAGCTGGTGTGTGACATGCTTTTTGCTTCATCATTATACATACCTCAAAATACTGCACAGTAAAACTGATAAAAAATTTCGTTTTAAGAGTTTTTGGTCAAAATGCTGTTTAGATTACATCTAATTTTTTGTGCAATAATATCCATTTTGACAGTATGTTGTTTATGGGGAAAAATGGAAAAATACTTTGAAAATGCTGAAATATCTCAACATGGATAGGTTTCATTTTACATTTTACTTTATGTAAAAATAAATAGTCAAATGCTAAACATTTCATTCTGATTTTATCAAAACCAAATGTTTTGATTGACCTGAAATGAATGTTTTTTACTTTTGTTTTCTGGGGCATTTATTTTTGTGGAAAACTTCAGATTCTGGCTTCTTGTTTCTATTCAGGATGATTTTTTTTTTTTGCTGAGTGGAAAATATCCATTTGATGACCAGCTCTCCTGCAGACCCCTCTCACATTTTGGATAATCTCTGTTCTGCTATTGTAAGGGTGCCCCCCACTTGGGGGTTGCAAAGAGCACGTGGCCTAGTGGTCACACTGTAGTCTGTGACCATTAGGAGGTTGTGGGCAAAGGATTCTTAATGTCCAGGAATCACCAGCAGGGGAAGAGGAAGGAAGCGATACCCCCCTCCTCAGGTTGTCCTGAGGTTAGGGCTTCCCTTCCATCAGGGAGGGCTCTTTGTTGGGGGCAGTGGTGCCGAACTCAGGGCATCCTTCAGCTCTGCTAGAGCTTGGGGCTGCAGGTCAGTTTCCTTCCAGCTCTTCTCTCCAAATGAGCTGCTCCTCTCTCTTTTCAGTGCTCCACCTGATGGAACATTTGCTGCAGGTGTGTTGGGGCAATCTTGGCTGGGCCCAGAATGAGCCCTTAACCCCTGGTTTCCCAGTGTGGGGTTTGTATACCCCATCATAGCTGTGTTCTTTCATTTCACTTTGGCCATGCAGCCAGATCATCAACAAGATTCACCTGCCACATGGAGAGGAATTTGAACCAATATCTGCTACCTTGTTGGTCTTCTTGACACTAGTATTTTTCCTCATAAGATCTGAAAGTGGTACGTTGCTTTTTGTAATGTTTTTCAGAATTTTTACTGGTATTTGTATCTGATGTGGTTAAGATCAATAGGTGACTTGGACATGGCTAACAATCAGTTGATTCAGGAAGGGTGAAAAAAAGAGTAACGTGACTGAAGTCATAGGAACTGAGTCTTGGTGGCACAATAGCCACCCTACATTGTGTTTTATGCCACATACAGCTGTATGCTACTGAGACATCAGTTTTAGAGCTGACATAATGGTTCCTTCTTTGTGATAACTGGTTGCCATATTTGCCCCCTTTTGATCATTGGCAGCTGGTGTAATTTAGAACAACCTTTAGGCTGTCTGACATAATTTAGATCAACCTATAGCCCATAGGTTATATTATAATTCAGGATGTTTGAGACTGCAATTGTTCTCCCACTTTATAATAGCAATTAAACCACATTTCCAATGAGTTCCAACATGTTTAAGATTTACCATCCATTGGATTCTTTAGTAAAACTGAGATGTGTCTGGGTCAAAGATATCATACATACAACTTTTTTTGTTTTTTAGGATTAGGATTATTTGAATGCATGAATGGGGTAAAAGCTTCTCCTAGTCTATAAAGAGTTTAAAGTTATGCCATACAATGTTATCATGGTAAATGAAGTTTTCCTTAGCTTTACAACAAATAAGGTCTTGGGTCTATGTCCTATTATAAGCACGTGTTTGTTTTACACAGGTGGACAAATTTCAGGAAGTCTTGCTGTGATAACTGATGCAGCACACATCTTGGTTGACTTCACAAGTTTCCTGATCAGCCTTTTCTCACTGTGGTTATCATCTAAACCTTCCACTAAAAGGTTAACTTTTGGATGGCACAGAGCAGGTACCAAATGTATTGTAATATGAGCATATCAAATAGAAAAGGCAATTCATCATGGCAAATATACTAGAAAGTATATTGAGATCAGGCATAGGTCTGCAGGTTCATGAGGCTAATCTATTAATGTTCTCAAAGTTCCCAGGATATATCAGAAACTGGAAAACAGCAAGTCATGGAACCTCATGGAAGAGTATAATACTGGAGAATGTGACAATGAAAGTTATTAGACCAATGTATTTTCCAATTTACCTTTTAAACACTATTTAGGGCTTGTCCCCTACTTCTAGGGAAGTCAATAGTAACACTGTGGACTTTAGCAGGAGCAGGATTGAGCTCTGAGGCTCCGAGTAGAAAGAGTTTTTATAAAAATAAAAACAATACAAAATGACACAGTGGACAAATTTACTCCACGTACTATACAATGAGATATCGTACCACACTATTCGTATGAGCATCTCACAAGGAGCATAGATTTTCCTGGGAAGATCCTCTACATTTTTGTCTGCTCCTCTAGTGCCTGTCCTCAGTGTTGCTTTCCTTCCAGCTCCTTCATAGCTCAGCAGTGCTGCTCCTTTTTAAACTGCTGGTGGGATCGCTTTCCCATGAGGTAAATCCCCTCTTTCCATCCTGGACCAGGGTTAGCACAACTAGACTCAGGAGCCTGGGAATCAAACCTGACTGGCTTGTAAGACAGTATAAAGCCTTAGCACTCCCAGCAAGGGAAATTTCAAATACAGCGAGATGTTAACCAGGAGAAAAGATTCACAAGGTCTTTTAGCCTATACTTGAACCATCCTTGGTAGATTCTTAAATTTAGCAGTTGTTGTTTTCCAATTTGTCTTCAAGAATGGTGAGAAGGGATCACTGAAAGTCTCTCAGTCTTGAAGTACAAATCTTCTGTAAAGTTATGGCTGGTATTTCCATTCCATTCCAATCTAACTTCAAAATTAGATTAAAAAATAATCCTTTGTATGTAACAGAATGGTGACGGTAGACAAACTATTCAATGAACACTGAAAAGACTCCATCCTCAGAAAAGAAAAATTAGCTTTTGTTCTGTTTATCCAAGTTCATGTATTGTTGTAATAGACCTATTAGAGTACTTATACATCTTCAAAGTGCATTGCAAACATTAAGTAATGTGACAGGGGGGTTGGAGGGCCCTTTGTTAAAGTTAAACACATGAGTAATCCCATCAAATTAATGGGACTATTCACATGCTTGAAGTTCAGTACATGCTTAAGTATTTGCTAAAACAAGGCCTACATATGTCACATCAGCATAAACTTCCTTTCAAGTGTACTTAATGGTCTTGACTTTCCTTTGTTCCCCAGTTTTCATAAAAACTTAGAAATGGGAACAGAGAGTCAAGATTATAAAAAACAAAAACAACACCCAAAACCCAGGACTACTGTGGACGAAATCCTGGCTTCATAGATATCAATAGCAAAACTCCCACTGACTTCATTGGAGCCAGGATTTCCCCCTATATCTTGAAGAGCTGAAGATGTACACTCAAGCTATGTATGTACAGTAGAACCTCAGAGTTACGAACACCTCGGATTGTTTGTAACTCTGAAATGTTTGTAACTCTGAACAAAATGTTATGGTTGTTCTTTCAAAAGTTTACAACTGAACATTGACTTAATACAGTTTTGGAACTTTACTGTGCAGAAGAAAAATGCTGCTTTCCCTTTGTTTTTTAGTAGTTTACGTTTAACACAATACTGTACTGTATTTGCTTTATTTATTTGGGGTTTTTTTGTCTCTGCTGCTGCTTCAGTACATACTTCCAAGTGAGGTGTGTGGTTGACTGATCAGTTCATAACTTCAGCGTTCGTAACTCTGAGGTTTTATGTATGTGTGTATATATATAGTGTGTGTGTGTGCATGTGTGTGCAAATTAAACACACACACACAAATTGTCTCTTAGGTTATAGCAATTCTGCATAGAACAGCATTTAATAAACTACACACATTTGTTGCCACAAGTATTTAACAACTAGCACTGTGCAAAAAAAGGAGCATACCAAAAAAAAAAAAAAAGCCTTCAAAACCAGCCTTAGTCTGAGTTTGACTTGCATTCTTGAATACTCTACTAAAGGTTTCTGCAATCATGTGTGCTCCATTTGGATACCTGCAAACATCTTGAGGTTTCCATTCTACAGTGCATTTCAGTTTCACAGTTTTTTTTCTGGAGCAATTGGGCACAAATCCCAAGGTGCAAGTCACATGGTGAACCCTACTCCCACTTCCTGTTCTGTGAACCAGCAGACACTCTGCAAGCCCACGTGAACATGTATGAACCCATCATTACCAAATCATGGTTGTAGGTCTGCAACAAGAGTCGATCCTGAGGAAACCAGATTTATTTGAACCCAACATGGTTTGAATATTTGGACCCGAAAACACATAAGAACTGTTTCTAATGGGGGAAAAATTTGTAAACCTGAAACTGTTAGTGCTAATCCATTAACCAATTCTTACATTTTATTGAATATGCTCCTAAAATTCAATTTTTTTAATCCCTAGAAATTCTGGGAGCTTTGATGTCGATGCTGATAATTTGGGTGATGACTGGTGTGTTGACATATTTGGCTATCATGAGACTGCTGCACCCAGATTATGAGATTGAAGCTACAGTGATGCTCATTACTTCTGGTTGTGCTGTGATAGCTAATGTCATGTAAGTTGTCTTTTTTTTTTTTTTTGTATATAAAACACTTAATCATTTTGTGATTTCCTGGAGTGGACAACTGATATATACATATATTTACACATAAGCTTGATATTACTTCCCTTTCGCTTTAAGGAGTGAGATACTGATGTTTTTGTTGTTGCTCTTTCAGACAGTATGATCTCACTGTTATTTGCAGCACTGTATCTCTTTCAGATTAAGTCTGACTCTGCACCAGACTGGGCATGGACATAGTCCCAGAGCACAAGACAATGAACACAAATCAGCTCTTCAACAGAAGCCAGCTTTGGCCAATGCCAGTGTGAGGGCAGCTTTTGTACATGCCATTGGAGATCTATTTCAGAGCATTAGTGTACTAATTAGTGCACTTATAATATTCTTTAAGGTCAGTTTTATTGGGTTTACTCACCTTCACAGCAGTTAAGGATGCAGTTATTTTCATAACACTATCATTAGATGCTATGTACATATTTTCTCTGTCTTAATGATATATATTGTAATTTAGCTAAAGACTGTTATGTTCATTTCTGGAAATAAAATGGTTGTTGAGAGCACAACAATTTTCTCCTTGGGGTTTAAGCCACAAGGAAGCTATTGTTGTGTGTCTTTCTCTCCTTCATCTTTAGTGGCTTGAGATCTTAAAGAATAATGCAGTCAGAAAACTGTCTGTTAACCCGGGTGTACTGGGACTGTATTGGTAGAGAATATCAGCAATGATTTCTCTGGTAGATAAATAGATTATATTACTTTTCGATTAGCTCATTAAAAATGCCAGCCAACAAATGAAAATGATGGATTTAATTAAGTGATGTGCTTATATTTTTTTAGCCTGAATACAAAATAGCTGATCCAGTCTGCACATTTGTGTTCTCTATCTTTGTTCTGGCAACAACCGTCACCATTTTAAGGGACATTTTGCTTGTGTTAATGGAAGGTAAGAACTTCTGTATGTACTGTAGTTATTTCTAGAATCAGTATTATTCTGTTCTCTGTGACTCTTTCTAGAATACTTACAAATACTGGCCAGGAATTTCAAAAAATGGGTGCCTCAAGTCAGGCTCTTAAATCCGTGTTTAGTCCCCTAAATAATTGGTCTGATCTTCAGAAGTATTGGACACGGAACATCTCCCATTGATTTCAGCCTAGGTGCCTAAATATGCATTTAGGAAATTAACTTTAGGCACTTGTTATTTAATACAATCTTCACCACTCTTCATGGAAGAAATACATTATTTCTATGTGTATATTATGTATCTCAAATGTTAATTGTTGAAATTGTCTGACTGAGTTTTTGGAAGTCAAACTCTAAATTATAATCTTAATTTGTATAGGAAGTTACTACAGTTGGGTGCAGAAATTGGGTATTCGCATGTTCACAGTGGCCATTTACACATCGAACTGGCCGTTTGGGTGCACAAATAACCAACAAGCACATGCACTCATGGGAACTGTGCAGAAGTGCAACTGGACATCTGACTTTTTGAAAAATTGGGCCCTTAGTGTATTAGATGTTGTACAAGAAAATCTGAATTGAACTCAAACTATTTTAAAATAAACAGAGCACTTAAAATAGATACTAGATGGTAAATTATACTCCACCAAAGGAAAAAGCATATCTGTCAAAGTACATAGAAAATAATTTGCCAAATTCTGCTTTTCATGTGTCCCTCTTCAATTTCAATTTCTCAGATATTTACATACAGTTCTGCAGTGGGAGTTATGTGCACATGTTGGAGGACAGAATTTGGCCTCTAGGTTTCAGGACTAATATATTTTGATGCTAGTATCATTATCTTAGTATAACATGCATGAGAAGATGCGGGCTACCATTGGCAGCTGCAGTCAGAAACACAAAACCACTTGAACACGTTACCTGATCTTGCATAACCCCCAAGCGTGCTTCTAGTTCTTTTGAGCTCCAACGTATCTTGTGTTCTGCCTCCTGAAAGCATACCATCATAACTGGACCTTGCCCATTTATTGACACAGTAGCACGACAGCCAGAACAAGCTAAATAACAAACAAGAGTTTGTCCAAACATAGCTGTGCACTGATTTTATTTTCAGTATTTTCATAATTCTAAGCATTCTCTAATCAAAATTCTAATCAAAACTATTTTCTGCACATATTGACAGAGATATGTACATCCAGTTTTCCATTGATTCTTCTCCAAGAATCTGTGTGTTGCTGTTTCGTTAATGAAACCATGGTGAATAACATTGCTTCCCATAACCCCTATGGCATTTGTGAATTCTTTGTTTTGTACATTGTGTATTTCCATTATGAATCATAAACCCAACCAAGCTTGTGCCAAAAATAAATAAAAATAAAAACTCTGCTGTTGGTTTGACATTTTATAGAGTGGGCAGGCAGCAATCCGCAGAAGTATAAAACACTGTTAAGGTTTTGGCTACATTGATCTGAAAGAGCAAACTCAAGCAGCTTTCAAAGTCAGGTTAGAGTTCAAGGTAAAAAGGACAGTTCTAAGCACATTTTCATTAAGTTAGTGAGACTGCTTAGATGTGTCAACTGTGGACCTGACATTTCATTTGCCAAGGCTGAAAGTCACAGTAGCAGTCACAGATGCAAATTTTTGCTTTCTTGGGGCTGAGTGAGATGCTGCAGCTGTTGTCTCAATTACAGAAGACATAGGCCTTAAAGGGATGAGGAGCTGTTATTTAGATTTTGGATTGCTATGGTTTAACCAAGCTGACTTTCTGCATAGCTTATTGCGTCGTATGTCTTTATCATCTATTCCTTTTTGTATTCATTTTCATTTCAGTAAAGAAATGTATCAGTATAGTCATTCTATAACACTTTCCCATAGGGTGCCCTTGTGTTCACCTGTCATGGGGTAGTAATTTAGGGCTGGAGCCACAAAATGTAGGTATGACAATGCTCAGCAGGGCAAAGCTTACATTTTAGGCTCCTAGAAATCACTGGGTTTCACACAGCCTGAGTTCAGCACCTAGGCTCCCTATACAACGAAGGGAGATAGATGCCTAAGAATGGGATTCACAGAAGCCACCATGCTAGGTAGCTTCCTGCCTAAGCTAGCCAATGGGAGATGCCAAAGCAAGGGTATGTCCTAATCCCCATCCCTCTCAGGGAAATCGGTGCTTAAAGCCAGGCTGGAGGAAGGTGCCTCCCTCTGCTTGGGATATTTAGCTGTAACCCCTCTTGGGGTTAGGCACCCATACTAGTTTTTGCAAGAGACGAGTGGGTGGGGAAAGAGAAGGCCTTCCCTCACAACTATTAGCCCAGTGGTTAAGGTAAATAAATAATGAAAGAATCAATGGGCCAGAGAGAGCGAGAGTGCACAAGAGACTGACTCTGTAGCCTGCTGGTTAGGAGACTCGCATGGGAGACGCAGTATCCAGTCCCCCTGCTCCAATGGCATTTTAAAATTATTTATCTGCAGTGGAACAGCATCTACAGGAGAGACTGAGGGAGTCCCACATCAGAATATCTCACAGCCCAGTGGTTAGTGCAGTCACCTGAGAGGTAGCAAAGCCCTGTTCAAATCCCTTGTCCCTCTCAGGCAGAGGAGGTCTTGAATCAAGAGTCTCCCACATCCCACCTGGGTACCCCAACCACTGTACTACAAGTTATGTTATGAAGAGGGAGCTGCTCCTCCATTTTGTATGAGGTCACCTAGAGAGGCTGGATCTGGCAGGTGAGCTCTGAGCAAACATACTGGTTTGTGCCCCACAGGTGAGTTAGGCAGAGCAACGTCTATCTTTTCCTGGTTCTTGCAGCTCTCTAAGGCTTAGGCATCCAAACCTCTAGAGTGAGGCTGCAGTGCGCATGCAGGCAGGCAGGAACCTAGGCACCTAAGGAAATGCTACTGCAAAAACGTAGGTGCCAAGTGATCTTAGGCATCTACAAGGTTCAGCAGCAGCTGAGGGGAGGGGCCCTGATTTTGGGATTTAGGTGCCTAAAATGTCAGGCAGTGCCTAAATTCTTTTGTGAATCTAGCCCTTACAGTTTAACTGTGCCCAGTGTGTCTAGCCAGAATACTGCACCTGGCAAGTCATCTGTCTTACATGAGGTAATGAATGTGGAGGATGCATGGTCTACTGGTTATCGCAAAGGCTTGGGAGTCAGAACTTTCGCTTTCATTCCTGGCTCTGCTGCCATCTTACTAGATGACCTTAGGCCAGTCTTAACCTCCGTTTAACCCCTTCCAATCCATGTAGTTCTGCTACACACTTTGGGCTAAATTACTTGGAGGTTAATTCCACTGAAGCCAGTGAGTTTCACAGGGAACAAACTTGGCCCATTGTTCCTGCTCACATCCTGATCAACACAGTACAAATGTGTTAGCTGCCAACAGATGGACTGCTCTCTCCTCATCCTGTTAAATTGACAATACCATGCTGCATATTCTTTCTGAATTACTCTGACTACATTAGGTGAGCCCCTGGGGCTAACAGTTCATTTGGGTCTGCTCCGCCTGGTGGGCTGAAGGGGAGCCAGGAAGCACTGGGATTGTCACTGGAGCTCACGTGAATTCTGGGCTCTTGGTTCCCTATACGC
Organism: Emydura macquarii macquarii; assembly: GCF_026122565.2. Lineage (NCBI taxonomy): Eukaryota > Metazoa > Chordata > Testudines > Chelidae > Emydura > Emydura macquarii. Next base: position 1,886,151 of record NW_027130506.1, read on the forward strand.
TTGCCAGGCAGGCTGCCAAGGAGCTGGGTTAGCGAGCTGGCAGACAGGATTCCATCTGAACATTGCCTGTGTTCCACTGGACCATCATCAAAATTGAACAGTCCCTGTGAAATTATACTAGTCCAACAAATCTGCATTCTCCCTACAGGAATTCCTTCTGTGAATTTCTGACCAGCTCTAGACCCAGCACCATACTCTGCTAGGTCAGTGCTCTCTATAGCATACCATTCTTGTGATAAAATGACAGAACAAGATGTTCTTGTGTAAGCACAAATAACTGACATTACAGCTAGTGCAAGAAAGGCACAATAAAGTTGAATTGGCCATATCATTATAATACGTGATGACACAGCTTTTATAAAGGGAAATCATGCCTCACCAATCTATTAGATTTCTTTGAGTGTGTCAACAAGCACGTGGACAAGAGTGATCTAGTTGATACAGTATACGTGGTCTTTCAGAAAGCCTTTGACAATGTCCCTCACCAAAGGCTCTTAAGCAAAGTAGGCAGTCCTGGCAAAAGGGTCCTTTTATGGTTAAAGATAGGAGAAAAAGAGTAGGAATAAATGGTCAGTTTTCACAGTGGAAAGGGGAAAAAAATTTACTAAGACAGTTAAGTCCAACTCTGACAGTGAAGAGTTACAAAAAGATCTCACAAAACTGGATGAGTAGGCAACGAAATGACAAATGAAATTCAGTATTGATAAGTGCAAAGTAATGCACATTGGAGAAAATCATCCCAACTCTACATTAAAAATGATGGGTTCTTTCCTGACACGCTGGCCTACATATTTACCTGAATTATGAGTTCAACTGTAAAAAGTAAGTAAATGTTCAAAAAATGTTACAATAAACTATAATTACAAATATTGCTGGAGAAAGGAATGAAAGGGAGACAGAATATCTGCATTAGGCTAAACACAAAGGCCTAGCTGATATGTGTTGAAATTACACTTGTTAAAAACAAGATATGTGGAGCTGGAAGTTAATGATCCAAAATTTGGTATGTCAGCTATTAGGCCTAATTGGTGGACAAAATAATGAGGGGATGGGCTAGTCCACCCATCACTCCCTTTTGGGGTCCTAATAAGAAAGAGATTTTTGTGGGGTAAGTTGAAAAGAACAACAAACAACAACAAAAATCAAACACTGATAAAGAACAGACAGAGGCTACTACAGCACACTTCACCTCATGGCTGCCATCACATGTTTCCTGGGACACTGGGCCTTCACCCAGAGAGGAGTCCTGACCAGACTGGGATAGAAATAGAGAGGAACCCAGACGACATCATCACCCCTACTAGCTCCAGCTGAATCCCAAACACCACCTGAGATGACAGTTTTTATGATCTTTGATATCTTTTAACCTTTGTTAAACAGGGGAGCTTTTCCTTCTGAGGCTGGACTTTAATAACAACAGCAGCAGCAATGACATCTCCAGTCCATCTCAACTAGCTTCTTCTCTTTTCCCCAAAAGCACAATTATTACTATCTTTGATACCATCCAAGAGACTGTCAAACAACAGGAGTTTTTCCTTTTAAAAACTGTCTCTACTAAAGGGAAAGGGAACAAAGGAAGTTCTTAAAATGAAAGCCTTATTTAATACTTGACATTTCAAATGCTTTAACTGTTTTTCCTTCTTTTCTGTATTTTTTATTTTAAAAGGTGTAAGGAGTTTTTAATGGTGTGTTTGCCAGGGTGCTAAGCAGGCTGAGGTCTCTGTATACCAAGATTCGAACTTTGTTTAATGTTGAATAGTGACTGGTTTATGTTTGCCCATATATTCTACATTAATACAGAAGTTCTAAGTTGGCGGCTACCACTCAAGAAAGGTCTTGGAGTCATCATGGATAGTTCTCTGAAAACATCTGTTCAGTGTGCAGTGGCTGTCAAAATAAGCTAGCAATATTAGGCACCCTTAGGAAATGGATAGATAATAAGATAAAAAATGTCTTATAAATCTATGATACACCCACACCTTGAATACTGCATGTAGTTCCGGTGATCCAGCTCAAAAAAGATAAATTAGAATTGGAAAAGATACACAGACGGGCAACACAAATGATTAGGGGTATGAAGCAGCTTCCATATGAGGAGAGATTAAACATATGGGGACTGTTCAGTTTATAAAAGAGATAACTAATGGGGGATATGATAGAGGTCTATACAATCATAAATGGTATGGAGAAAGTGAATAGGAATTCACCCCTTCACATAATACAAGAACCAGGCGTCACCCAACAAAATTAATAGACAACAGGTTTAAAACAAATATAAGTATTTGTTCACAAAACATACAGTCAATCCATGGAACTCATTGCCAAGGGATATTGTGAAGGCCAAAAGTATAACTGGGTTCCAAAAACAATTAATTAGATAAGTTCAGTTAGATAAGGTCCATCAATGGCTATGCTTCCCATGCTGTGGGTGTCCCTAAACCTCCGACTGCCAGAAGCTAGGACTGGATGACAGGGGATGGATCACTTGATAATTGCCCTGTTCTCTTCATTCCCTCTGAAGCATTTGGCATTGGCCACTGTCAGAAGACAGGATACTGGGCTAGATGGACTATTGGTCTGATCAGATATTATGTTCTTATGACATAGTACCTAAAATAATTCTTTGCAGTTCACTGAGTAGGTTAGATACAACAGAGATAGAGGTTCAAGTGGAGAATCATATAAACACTAATTTAGAGCCCTGCAACCAAAAACAATTGGCTTTGGGAAAGTTTGGATTCTGGTTTGGACTCTGAGGTTCTGACCCACATATAATTCTAATAGAATTGTCCTCACTCCTGCATTCTGAGCCAAAGGCAAGAGTAGACCTTCATGTCAGATAAGAATAGTCTAGTGAAGAGGGTACTTGAGTGGGATTTAGGAAATTTGGGTTCAAATCTAATCTCGGACTTCCTATTTGATGTTGGGCATGTCACTTAATGTGCCTGTAGCTTCTTATCTCTAAAATGGACATAATACTTCCCTACCTCACAGGGTTATTGAAGATAAAAATCCACAATGCTTGAGAGGTGCTCAGATACTATGGTATAAATAGCCCTGAAGATGTCAAAGCAGATAAATGGAATAATCTAATTAAACAGCCTAAATAAAGCAGACTTTCAGGAGCTTAACTCTAAAATGTATTTGCATTTCATTGCTTCATGGAGTTACACCCTAATGGAGTTCTGTGTAACAGGGGACAGAATTTAACTGCACAGTAAACAGAAAAATAGAGCTGTACTCTATGGTCCATGGTCTATGTTTTTTTCTTAAAAAAGCAAATCTAATTCAGTAAAGATGCAGGAGTCTCTCTCTGTATCCTTTAATTGAGTGTAGCTCCTATTTAATCAAAAAGCATTTCTCATCCTGTACAGGAACACCAAAGGGATTTAATTATGATGCAGTGAGAGAGAGAATTCTAGCAGTCAACAAAGTGGAGTCCATCCACAATCTTCACCTCTGGTCTCTAACAATGAATCAAGTTATTCTATCCGCTCACATTGTCACAGGTCAGTACATTTCTGTAAAGAGAAAATAATAATTCAGCTGAAGCCTAGTAAAGTCAGTTTTGCCTGATTGGCATATAACTGTTTGTCTGTATCTGTTGCTTATTAAAACAAATGTACAGTAGTAATTTTTGTTAAAAACAAATAAAACCAACAACCTGCCCCAATATTTTTGTAGAGTATTGTTGTTAAAAATGTGAAACATTTGATCGGCTACAATAACAACGGAGGGCACAAGCTTAGTGAGCAAGATTGAACAGATAGTTGCTAAAATGTAACTTAGAAACTGAAGCAAATCACCCAAATGTTTGCAAATAGTTTCACTAGTCATTCAGTCGTCTTAAAAGTATTCTATTTCTGCAGTGTGATAATTTTTGTTCACCATCTACAGAAGACACAGTGGACAATCACCACATCCTGAAAGAAGTAACTCAAGTGCTCTTTGACACTTATCCCTTCCACTCAGTCACCATTCAGATTGAACTACGAGCAAATCAGAAGCCAGACTGTGTCTTCTGTCAAGACCCAAAGGACTAAAGCAGCCAGTACACCTTGTTGAACTATTATTACACATTTAACAGGTCAAAGGGTGCTGTGTGTTGGTTGCACATAATTAATTGAACTGACAAGGTTTGTTACAGAGTGCAGTGTGCATTTTCACCATGGTTCTTTGGTGCCATCTACCATGAAGAGAAGGAGCATTAGGGCCATTTGGCAACTGGATTATATGTGAGTCAATGGTTATATTCAATTACAACAACATGTATCTAAATTATTCTTGACTAGAGAAACTGGCTGGAGGTAAAGTAATATTTAAGAGTATTTCTTTGTAATCACAAGTAACAAAAAAAAAAAAAAAAAATCAGCCTTCAAATTATCCACAGATTAATTACCTCTAAATGACTGGTTGAAATCTGATTAGTGTCCTAGCAAAACTCAACGCCATTGCTCAGGATAAAGGAGAGACAACAAGTAAGCATGAAGAATACTGATAAAAAGGAGATCAGTGCCTAATGGATACCCTATGTGTTGCATGCTAAGAAAAGTAACAGGTGTAGCACATTCTCCAATAGGAACCACCAGATGACTTATTCTGTACCTATTTGTTGAATTTTTCTATTTGTCAGTTAGCCAGCAACTAAAGTGTTTTTCTGTGGGATTGGGAGAGTATCTTCCATATCTGTTATATAGAAATAATGAGTAACCCATTAATATGTCATCAAGGAGCCAAGTATGAGCCACCATGCATAACTGACCTGTGGAACTCATTGCCACAAGGTATCATTGAGGTTATGGAAAAGATAGATTGGACATTTATACGGATAAGAACATCCATTGTTTCACAGATTAAGGCCAGAAGGGACTATTAGAATCATTTAGTCTGACCTCCTGCATAGCAAACCCAGGACTCCTGATTGAGCCACATGTTATCTTTTAGCAAGACATTGAATATCAAATTAAAGCTATGCTAGAGCACATAAAATATAGCTTATATTTATCTATTATATATATATAACCCAACTGTGGATATGCATACCTGGGTTGCAGCACCCAATACTAGATTGTACAGCACCTGTCCTCAGTTTCCATCCTCCACTGAGCTCCGCAGCACATGACCAAGGCCTGAGTCATATAATAACACCCCTTTTTGGGGACTACTTTATAAGCATACGATGATTTAAAAGATCTCTTTCTTCCCATTCTCTCACTGGGGGCACAGCTTCTTCCTTGCTGAGGTCTGGCTGCACTACCGTCTCTCGCCCAGTCTCCCCCCATGTACACCTCCTTTCTTCTGAGGTCTGTCTTCATTTGTCCCCTGCTGTGGCTGTTTGCAGGGTTCCCAGGATTGGGACTCACCCTGTTACCCTCTGCCACCAGCAGCCTGTTAGCCACTCATGCACTCTCCTCTGAACACTGCCATCCTTTATTTTGCCTTGCAGGGTAACAATAGGTGTATGCAGTTTCAGAGTCCTCTTGAAGCGCTCTCCTGTGATATTCAGCCCTTGTCACTGGATACTCACCAAATTACCAAGGCTGTTGTTACAAAGGAACAGCACACACCAGCTTGTATGAGTCAACTCAGTATCAGCATCTTATTTAATATCACAGCACTGAGATGTTTATAGTGAAAGCAAGAATAAATTTATTACGAAAGGCTAGAGATAGTGAGTACGGATATTGGAAACAAATGGTTACGTATGAAACAAATCATAAAAGGCTTTCTAGACACTAAACTTAACAACGAAGTGAAGCTTCTTTAGACAAGAGAGTATCTCACTCTAAGGAGTTTGCAGCATCTTCAACCAATGTTGGCGGAGATCCCATTTCATTAATGTAACTGCACTGCCTGTTTACTTCTCAGGTGCAGGGTGAGTGGGATGTCGTCTTTGCTTTCTGTTTATCTCTCAAAGTTCAGTGTCTCTACTCAGACAGGATAAACCCCTGTGCCTTGTTTTTCCTGTGTGCTGATGCCCTGTAAACTTCAGATCTCTTCATCAGCTTTGCATGTAAATGCTTACAATGCATAGTTTACATGCCGACAGAGATTTACAATTCTTGCCTCCTGTCTGGAGGAAAACTTTTGGTTTTCACCTCTAAACGTATTTTATTAAAACATGCATTTTACAGCAATATTAATGACTAGCTTAACCCCGGCTTTCATGTAAGACCTCACGTGACAATCTTGGGTGAACCAGAATGTACATACCAGAATTAGGATATACTTTTACTCCTTTGTACGCCCTTGTCAGCTGGCATTAAGACATTCTTGGGTCACACCAGCTAAACACAAAATCTCAGTCTTTCAGGCTGCTCCCCCACTCTCTCTCCTCTTTAGCATCCTGCTCTTTGAAGGCTTGCCAGATTGCACAACTCAGGAGCTCCCCCAGCTGGCCCTGGCTGCCTCCAGAAGCACACCCCTGCTGCTCGTGGCCCTCACTATCATCCTACATTCTCAACTTGGTGTGTATATTTCTTCCTAATTCCCTCCCCGTAGTTAGGGACAGCTCATATTGTGACCTGTCTGTGCCTAGGGTAGCCACCTGAAAATGCCAAGGTCAGGGCAGGCTGCAAAAGGAGAGCAGATTCTCCCAGCACTGGTGCATGACACTGAAGTCAGACTTCCCAACCAGCCACAAACAATGCTTCTGATTCCCCACACTGGTTATCAAGAAGCTAAAACAAAATATACACAGCCCCCTTTACTGCATTTCAGTCTCTGGCTCCCAATCGGCCACTAGGTTCAATAAAGAGATCAGTTATTTAAAACTCTATGCTCTTTACCAAAAAGGTTTCTCCTGACCCCAAAGGGTCAGCCACAGTACCAGATCAATATAAGTTTGGCTCTTACCCAAAATACCACACTGCCAGCTAATCCTTTAGTAACTAAAACTGAACATTTATTATAAAAGGAAAGAAACTCTAAGAGAAGTGTTAAATGATTAAAGCAATCACATATATACAAATGATTTGAAAGTCCATATATATCAGGTTTCTAGTAGAATTGTGGAGTTTGCAGGCTTGTATAGTCCCTCTGGTGTACATCCAGTACCTGGATGGGTCTCAGTCCTTTGATTCACAGCTTAGTTGTAGATGACTTGATCCAGACGTAGCTGAAGACTGAAGACAAAATGGATGTGGTGCAGCTGCCTTTTATGTCCCTTGGCCTTTGCCATGCTGCTTGTGGAAATTTCCACAAATAAGATGGAGTCCATGGCCACATGAGTAAGTCTTGGTGACCCATCAGGTGTAGTCCCAGATTCTGTCCCTGGGCCCATTGTACCTGTGAGTTTCCTTAATGGGCCATTAAGCAGGCTAGTGCTGTAGCCATCCTGTCCACGGTGTCACCCAGAAACACAGCACAAATTGAAATACAGATACATCAAACGTATCCATAACTTCCAATACACATATAACACATGAACATAAACATTATCATCTTACTTAGCAAATGATAGCCTTTCTGACAGTACCTGACATGACATCTCTCATATGAATTATTATGATTTTGACATATTGATGTTAAATAATATCATAAATGGTCCCCCTAATCCAGCCAGCATCACAAATATAATTAAATCTCCCTAACACATTCGGCTGCAGTCACCTAATGATCACTGGGGTTGCTAGGTCACAGGCAAGGCCTAGATTGCCTACCAGGCACAGTCAGCCTATGACACCACTGCTAACTCAATGAAGGTTAGAAAGATACTTCTCCTGTGGGCAGATTATTCCATAATTGTCTGCCCAATGGGTTTCTCTCGCACCTTTCTCTCACAGGTCTGGCAATGGCCACTGTTAGAAACTGGATATCAGACTAGCTGGATCAGTGAATGTATCCCATATGGCAATCCCCTTGTTCCAATTTCACCTACTGAGTCAGCCTGTCAACCCCTCACCAAAAACATGTGGTATGGTTGAAAATCAATGCCCACGTGTTTGTACATAAAACTGTCCCAATTTTGCCCTTATGCACTGCAGTGCAGAACTGGGCCTATGATTTGCACAGTCCTCAGCACCTATCATCTCAGCAGCAAACCTCTTTCTGTGAAAAGCTTTGTTAGTGGAGGATCAACTTTCTGATGTTCAGTGGTACGGTATTTTGAAGCTGACAACCGGAAAGGGTTATTAAAGATACTGTTAAAGTTTAATGAGGACAGAATTTGGCCTTGTATGTTTGTTTGTTTTTGTGGAATATGGACTAGATCTGCAAGAGATTCCAGTCAATTTTCGATTAGATCAGCCTAAAGAGAGCAGAATGTAATGTTCTTGCCATTCTAAAATTCTTTCAGCTGTGGATAATATATAAGGAGTATGTAATTGCACAGTACCGACTGATAAATTACTCTGCCATTTCTTGCCTGGGTGAAAGGGGGACAGTATTCTGCTTTGCCTGAAGACCTTAGTCAGGCAAACCTCTGACTGAAATCAGTTCTGCTCTCAGATATTCATACACTGATCTCACTAGGAATTTCACGGGTGTCTCGTTATTATTTATTAGTTTGTAAGCACTGGCAGTGTGCACAGTGCGGTTCAAGGCAACAAAGCCTCCAGAAGATAAGAGATAGATAAAACAAGACAGAGTAAGAGACCCATAGGAAAATGTTAATTTGCATTTTGTGATTCATCTGCTAGTATAAATCAGCACAGCTTCATTGAACCCAATGGAACTATGCTGATTCAACTTGCTGAGTATCTGGTCCTTTGTTTTCATATTGGATGGAGAGACCAATAAATTGGTGTGGATTAGTGTTTGTGGGCATGGTGGAAGAAGTGTTTTGAAAAATGATTTGAATGAGGTGAGGATGTGGGCCTGCCACACTAGGAATTGGGACCAGGGACACTATAGAAAAGAGCCTGGAAACTGGAGTGGGAGAAAGAAACAAACAGGATAGCAAGTTAAGATGTAGTAATGGGGGACAGCTCACTTGCTGGTGGATTCTCTGTACCTTAAAGCCTTTAAAACATGATTTGAGGACTTTAATAACTGAGACATAGGTTAGAGATTTATTACGGGAGTGGGTGGGTGAGGTTCTGTGGCCTGCATTGTGCAGGAGGTCAGACTTGATAATCATATTGGTCCCTTCTGACCTTAGAGTCTATGAGTCTATACGTTCTGAGATCTAGGCCAGAGTGAAGATGAATAGGCCCCATAGAAGTGAGGACAACAAACTTAAGGTCCAGTGCGGTGGGGTTTGAACAGGCAGGTGGTGTAGTCTGCCAAGATTCTTTTGGTAATGATATTCTGGTTGTGGACGCTTAAAAAATTTCAAATGGAGGTGTGGATCTCTTTGGAAATCTTAGACGTAGTCTGCGGACCCCCAAGTGTCCACAGACCATAGGCTGAAAACCACCGCAAGAGGCGATCCAGGATAGCCTCCTAGAGAGACAGTCAGATATGCAGTCCTGAATGTAGTATGCAGGACAGGTGTGATGTGGAAGAGCTGAGGCCAGATTGGATTCATTTCTAGCTGCAGGAGAGCACTTATTTTCAGCCAGAAGAATTGACCCAGACATCTGCAGCAAAAGTTAAAACAGTAAGTTGATAGCAACTCAGTTTTGTGGAATTCGCTCAAACTCTCACTTGCAGAAGCAGATAAAAACCAGTGGGAGTTTTGAAGGATTAGATTCCATTTTAGCCCAGGTTTAAACTGGTCTGTTGCTATGAGTACCGTATGTCCCACTTCCTAAACCTAGCTAACTTTCTGCGAAGTTCAGTTCACATGGACAATACATAATTTTGTTATCTAGCATTGAAGTTTATATACATCATTACACTCATCTTTCTTATTTTACAACTCATATATAGACACTGTTTTGTGTGGCTATCTTAGAACCTTTGGGTTTGAAACTTAAGGTCTTGTCTACACAACAAAGATAAGTCGACCTATATTAGATCAACTTACAGCCACAGCATTAATTTCTGTGATGGCTGATGTCAACATGACCCTCCTTGGGTGGGTGGTGTGTGTTCTCACCAGGAGCTCTTCCACCGACCTAAGAGAGGCATGTGGCGCGTTGAGAGACTGGGCTCAGCTCTGTTGGCGGCTCCCTACCAGGAGCCCAGGGCTCACAGGCTTCTGGGTCCCAGCAAGCTGCCCCCACCTACTCCTCATTCCCTGCCAGGAGTCAGGGAAAGCCACCTAGGGCTTCCCCACTCCGCATTTCCCTCCAAGAGCTGGGGAGGGGGAAGCTGCCCAGGGCTTCTCTCCCCGCTCCCAGCTGGGAGCAGGATCCACCCACTCAGCTCTCCAGGGGATCCCAGGAGCAACCGGGCTCTAGCTGCCTGGTGTCTTTTAATTTCATGGCTTCGCTGGACCCATGAAATTGACAAGAATGACAGCCATCAGCCGATGTATGGAAAGCAGTTTCTACACTGACACTACATCATCCTATTTACGCTGACATAAGCCCTATACCTCTTGTTGAGGTGGTTTTATGATGTCACCATAGCAGGGGAGTTACATGGGTGGGAGGAGCATTTCAGTGTGTACACCTCCACCGCTTTGTCGACAAAAGTTGACTTTTGTTGACAAAACTCTGTAGTGTAGACCAGCCCTAACACTCTCTGCAGGGCCTGAGGTTAAGGGGGCAAGGGAGGTCAAAGGAGTTTGCATTATGACCATAAAGATTGGCACATCCAAAGCTAGACTCTTCCTCATGCCCCAGTGGCAAAGAGAACTAAGTACTGGTATTTTGATGGAATTACATTTAAACAATGTAAACGATATTTGCAAGGGCTATAAACTGTCACGCTTCAAGGCATAAACCTGTCACGAATGTCTGAGGCTAGGAAGAAACTTCCCCTATGAACAGATTAGTCCACCTGCCCCTCACTGGCCTGGAAAGGGTTAAGAAGACCCTTGTAGAGGCTGTATGAAAGGTAGCCAATAGGAAGGGGCTGTGCGGCAACCAGTCAGAGCCCAGGAGGCAGGTATAAAAGGGAGATGCAGAGCAGGAGTAGAGACTCCTAGGAACTTGAAGAGGGAGTACTGTCAGCACCCTGGACAGAGCAGTGGCTGGCTGCTGGAACTCAGCAGAGCCAAAAATGCCCTGAAGCAAGGACGGGGAAGGTCCTGGGGCTGCGGGGAAATAGCCTGGGGAAATCCACAGAGGAATTGGGAGGAGGCGCAATGGAAGACTGCTACACACAGACGGTCCCTAGACCAGGACTTGAAGTAGTGGGTGGACTTGGGTTCCCCCCCTTCACCCCAGTCGCCATTGGAGTGGTGGCAGGACTGCAGTGGCCACAGTGGGAAGTGGCTAGAATGGATTGCAGAATCCTCTGGAAGGGAGGAACACTGATTGTGACTCAGCCGGAGAGCTGAGTTACAAAAAGGAGGGTCCAGCGGAGACCAGACAGAGGGCGAGACATTGCAGAGAGGAGATCTGCCTGGCTGAGAGCTGATTTTCCAGATAGCCAGCAGGAGGCACCAAGGTGGTGAGTTGAACTGTGTTATGGGGAGTTCTTGCTCCTTCCTCTGAAGCATCTGGTGCTGGCCAATGTTAGACACGAGACTTGGACTAGATGGACCATTAGTCTTATCCAGTGTGGCAATAGCTATATTCCTAATCTCTGAGGGCAGACCATATCATAGGTCCTCTTCCCCAATGGAAGCAAGTGGCAGCCTAAACTTGGATATTATTTTCACAGGCTATGTTCTGTAGTTTTGACCTGTATATTCTCTCCTCTGTGCTAATTGGCTGCGTGCCCCAAGAACCACCCACTCTTTTTCTTCCCCTTCTCCTCTCCCCTGTGCTGTTGCCCCTTTCCCTATTTTCCTTCCTTTGTCTTTCCATTTAGCTATTTGCCTCCCAACAGACCCCCACCCATTTTTTTCAACATGGCACTGCCATGACATTTGCCAGCCATCACTCCTGCTTCTCAACTATATCCTTTCCCCTGACTTTCAGGCCTATTAGATTGTAAGCTCTTTAGGGCAGAGACTTTCTCCCATTCTGTTTGTACAATGCTCAGCACAATGGGAGCTCAGCTGGCTCTGAGGCAATAACATAATAATAATGTGAGTTTAAGATGGGCAATATGCCATTGCAGTCATCACTGATTGGCCCACTTCAAGCAAAGACACTTCATTTAATTTGTATGTAAATTATTTAAAACTTCATGAGGCTAAAAGAATGCTCAGAACTGCCTACTGAGGTGTTTTAGCAGGCAAGAATTGTTCAGTTTCAACAAAAGCAGCTGTTTAGTGTGCTAATGCCTGCTGATGTTTTCTTTCTGCTGAGACAAATAACACCCCTTTCCCACCTCAGTAAGCAAAAAGGAATTAGAGGCACTCAGTGGCCTAACTGCCTCATCACCATTCTAGGGGAGTAAAAGGTTATTCAACACTACATTACTTGTCGTTACCCGGAGGATCTTCTGTGTCAGTACTTAGTGCTAAAAGAAAGGCGAGAAATATTAAAGGTCAGTTGACTCAGTAAATATGTGGATTCTAGCAAAATCCTGATTATTGTTTGATGTTTATTTTCCTCTTTGTGTCAGAAGGGCAGCTTCTAGCAAGAATATATCACAGGCAGAAAGGGCTTTGGAGATCAGCTGAATATCCTAGCAAGTCTGCTACTAAAGCAGCATTCTTCTGGAATGGAAACCTAACGTAAATGGCGATGAGCAATCAGAAACCGATGTGAACTGTTTTTATAACACAGCTACAAATCCTGTCCTAACAAAATATCTCCGATATCAATAATCTAATTTCAGCAATCAGAAAAATAGATGCAACTTGAGATGAAAAAATAAAAAGCAAAGTGATTTTGAATAAAAGTGCCTGCGTGCTTGATAAGTTTATGGAGGGGATGGTATGATGGGACAGCCTAATTTGGCAATTGACTGATCTTTGACAACTAGAGATAAATATGGCCAATGGCCTGTGATGGGATGTTAGATGTGGTGGGTTCTGAGTTACTACGGAAAATTCTTTCTGAGTGTCTGGCTGGTGAGTCTTGGCCACATGCTCAGAGTTTATCTGATCACCATATTTGGGGTCAGGAAGGAATTTTCCCCCATGTCAGATTGGCATAGGTCCTGGATGTTTTTTTGCCTTCTTCTGCAGCATGGGGCATGGATCACTTGCTGGTGAATTCTTTGTATCTTGAAGTCTTTAAGTTTTAAGTTATTTAAGTAAATAAAGTAATTATTTGAGGACTTCAATAACTCAGTCTTAGGTCAGGGGTCTATTACAGGAGTCGGCGGGTGAAGTTCTGTGGCCTGCATTGTGCAGGAGGTGAGACTAGATGATCATAATGGTCCCATCTAACCTTATAGTCTGAGTCTATACTGGAGAGTGAACAGCCAGACTCATTTAGTTTACAATGGTGTAAATCCAAAGTAAATCCTGGGATTTCAGGGCCATTTTACTTTGGATGCAGATTAGAATTTGGCCCTCCATGGCAGTCTTACATCTCATTTTCTCCCATTTGATTCCCATTTTTCTGCCTATCCACAAAATCTTTCTGACACTACAGGTCCTGATCCCCCATTGTCTTGCACCTTGCATAGTCGTTTATACCTATGCAGAGAGAGTTTAAAGTGGAATGTGGATGTAAATGTCACCAGTGTGAATGAAGAATTCTGATATAGTAGCATTTTTACATCCACTAGTTTTCTATGATAGTATCAAGGTCTACAGCAGCCCATATGTGGAATCTCTCAAGCTTGATACAATGCTAATTTTTTCCCAATTGGTCTCTTAAAAGTAGGACTGGTCAAAAAACTTCTGTCAGAACTGTTTCTCATTGGAAAACTGGGTAATTGACTAAACAGAATTTTCCATAAAAAGTGACTGTTTTCTATGGAAAAGTTTTGATATTTTTGTCAAAAAACTAAATGCCCTGAAACAGCAATATTTTGAGTCTGAAATATTGCTGCAGCATCTCATGGGAGTTATAAATTGGTTGTCTCCTGCTTGCATTCTTCTCTATGGGCAGATTTCATCTTCTATGACACACTCGCCAGATTTCAGAGCACAGGTCTCCAGCCCAAGTGGGAACTTTGTCACTGCTCTTTTTATCTCTGCAGCCTGAGCCCCATGAAACCAAATCAATTGACCCAGGCTTTGAGACCCAATGCCACAGGATTTTCTTTGAAGTGTAGACATACCTTTAGTGGGCTCAGATACTCTGGAGATCAGCATCAAGGAAATGCATAGAAATGAATTGAAATAGTATAATCTAACCACAGAGGGGTCTATTCACCTCTCAATAGGCATCTATATCATCTAGTGAGAATTACACAGGAGGGTCACACTGAAAGTGAAATGAAAGCTAACAACTCCCCTTGTCTTTTTAAACTACATTTACCAATTAAAGACAATATTGGAGATCATAACATTTGTTCCATTCAAAAGAATAAGGTTGAGCTTTATCTTTTTTCTTTTCCTTACTGTAAGAACTTTTAGAATTGATCCATCATACACATTTATTGGAGATATTTATTTTAGCAGAAATCAGCTGGTCACCCTTTAGTCACCTAGTGAGTTTAAATAGCAGGAGTCTGACTGAAGGTCAGCACTGACTCTGACAGATTGCTCTAAATGGGTGAGTCAGTTCTGATGTTAGACTAAACTTGTGAGCCAATATGATCTTTAAATATTATTATTTATTTGTATTATGTGGCAGCTCAAGGTTTGTGCTAGACACTATAAGCACACAGTGAGAGACATTCGTTGTCCCACAGTCTCCATAGACAAGACAGACAATGCGTTGGAAAGGAAACAAGGTACAGAAAAGGGATTGACTTTCCTAAGGTCATACACCAGGTTAGTGACAGAGCTGGGAATAGAAACCAGCTCCCTTTAACTCCTAGGCCAGTATTCAATATACCAGCCCATACTGCCTTGATCTTCCTGAGTTTTCTTATTTGTGTAGTTTGTACTCAAAGGGCTGTTTTACTAGAGGGAGGGGGAGGGAGAAATCTCTGTAAATTGTAAATGGCTGATTTTGGGGAAACTTTCTGATACTTGACAAAAGATCTGTCTCAAAGCTGGTGTTTGGCACAGCTCCCATTGATTTGCATTTGATATAGCAAGTGCTCAGCACCTCTGAAAGTCAGACATGAAACTTTTAAACTAGATAAGGAGGGATAAGGGAAGTCACCCTTCCTCTATGGGCAGAGCATACACTTGCCAGGATGGGGTTTGGAAGGTGCTGGAATGTGTGTCTTGCTGGGTCTGAAGGAGGTCTGGTGGGAGGGGGAAGAAATGTTTGCTCTGAGCACTATATCATGATCAAGAGTTTTATCCATGATAGCTTAGCTCATGTAAAAACTTAGGGATAGCCTGTGTGGTGACTAGGCAGCACAGTTAGTCTGGGAGATAAAGGTAGCCAGAAGGGAATATGGGGTCTGTGCCTGGCCTACATAAAGAATCCTGTTTGTAGTCCTACAACCTTTCTCTCCTCTGTCAATAATGCACCCAACTCTGTAAATGCTCCATACACAGAGTGGAGTTCCACACGTATGGTGAATCTTCACAATCTGATTGCAAATAAGGAAAATGGAGCTCTATTGACAATCCCCCAAGCTACAGCACGGGACAGGAAAACTCAAAGGCAACAGAGACATCCCTTAGGCTGGAAGAAAGAGTCTGTCCTGCCATGTGGGATTTTTCAGGTATTTACTAAATCCTTCTGTGTATCTTAAACCCTGACTAAAATGGTGTATTATACAGCATTTGTCTATAGCATATTATGTTTTATTTCATGGTTTACCCTCTACCTCTGTAAATTTGCCAATAAAATTCTCCTTTAATTGGACTCCAGAATTGGATCCTGGATTATTTTACTTGGGGACAGCCCCTGGCAAGCACCTAAGAGTGAAGCTGCACAACTGGTCTCAGGGAACAACAGAGCAAAGTGCAAGTAGGCTTCCACACTGGATCAAGGGCACAGAGGATATTACAGGCTCTCTTCCCAACCACTGCTTGTATAACGCACACATACAGTGTGGCTCTCATGGTGAAAAGTTCTAGAGGGGTAGCCATGTTAGTCTGTATATAGCAAAAACAACGATAGTCCTATAGCACTTTAAAGACTAACAAATTTAATTTCTGCAGGCATAAGCTTTTGTGGGCTGTAACCCACTTCGTCAGATGTAAGATGTCTGTTTCCCTTTAGTGGCTGGCTGTACCAGCTAGAGGTTTGAATCTGCTACTGGCTTTGAGTTAAGACAGGGCTCTTTTAATTCAGGCAATAGAGGTTCCTGCTTTGAGGTCTAAATGGCTTGTGTTTGATCCCTGATGCCCCACTCAGGAGTGTCATGATTCACTGATGTGAGGCTGGGGTTTAGGGAGAACTGTATAATCTGAAAGATTCAAGAAGCAGTGATGCCGGCTGCTCTCATTTTCTCCTATCGCACCAGGCTTCTGAAAGAAGAGATGGGGAAACTACCTCAGCAGTAGCTGTGGAATGAGATTTCTGTTCCACAGAAGACCATCTTCATGGTTCATAAGAATTTTCACTCCATAGATATGCTGACTCGGGTCAACCTCAGCAGTCAAGCATATCCTGGATCTGCCACTGAACAATGTATAGAAGCTAATTTACCAAACTCCCTTGCCTAAGCACTAACTGTTTAAATGAGCAATACAAAACTGAGCAAAACATTTTTTTAAAAAATCAGCTGAAATATTAACTACAGGGCAGCAAAACACCAGGACGTTTCTTTGATTTTTTTTTTCCCTCAATTTATTTTACAAAACGTTATTGAGAGGAAAGAATATAATCAATACTGAGTAGTATTATATTTAGCTGTGCAAAGTTTAATGCTAGAAACAGATTAAGATGGCCAGAGAAGCCAATGCCGTCTTAAATTTGAAGTGAAGAAGTCACTGAAAGGTCAAAGATTATGAAGATCTGTTAGGAATCCATGAAGTAGAGGCCAAGGAAATGGTGAGTACAAACAGCTACAATAATTTTACTGCATCACCTCATCCATTTCAGGTTGCATATGTGCCGTTAGGAGTGATGACTGGGCATGCATTTGGTCTTGGAGTACAAACTATTCTGTACCGTAGCCATCAGAATTAGTTTAAAAGTGACATGCAAAAAAAGAGAAGAAATTGTGCTTGTCTCCTTTTTCTTAATGATGTATAAAGGTGGATGAAATGTTGCTGGGTGTTTTTTCTGCTTTTTATTTTAACATTAGAAATTTAAGTCTTGTCTACCCCTGCTTTTCCTGGGAGAATTCATAGATTCATAACTTCCAAAGCCAGCATGGACCACTATGGTCATCTAGTCTGACCTCCTGTATAACACAGGCCATAGAACATCCCCCCCCAAAACAAATTCTAGAGCATAATTTTTGGAAGAAACACGCAATCTTGATTTAAAAATGGTCAGTGATGGAGAATCCACCACAACCTTTGGTAAGTTGTCCCAGTGGTTATTTACTCTCACAGTTAAAAATGTGCGTCTTATTTCAAGTCAAAATTGGCCTAGCTTCCACTTCCAGCCATTGGATCATGTTATACCTTTCTTTGCTAGGCTGAAGATACCATGGTTAAATATTTATTCCTCACGAAGGTACTTGCAGATTGTGATCAAGTCATACCTTAACCTTCCCTGTTTTTAAAGCTAACTAGATTGAGCTCCTTGAGTCTATCAATATAAGGCATGTTTTTTAATCATTCTCATGGCTCTTCTATCAACCCTCTCCAATTTATCAACATCAATCTTGAATTGTGGGCACTAGAACTGGAGAAAGTATTCCAGCAGCGGTCACACCAGTGCCAAATACAGAGGTAAAATAACCTCTCTGAATCCTACTCAAGAGTCTCCTGTTTGTGCATCCAAGGATTGCAATAGCCTTTTTAGCCACATAGTCACATTGGCGAATTCAGGTTGAGCTGATTATCCACCCACAAATCTTCTTCAGCATTACAGGTTAGAGTCTTCCATCATGTAAGCGTGGCCTACATTCTTTGTTCCTAGTTGTATGCATTTACATTTAGCCATATTAAAAAGCATATTTGCTTGTGCATAGCTGACTAAGAGATCAAGATCATTCTGCATCAGTGACCTGTCCTCTTCATTATTTACCACTCTCCCAATGTTTGTGTCATTTGCAAACTTTATCAGTAATTTCTTCCAGGTCATTAATAAAAAGCTTTAATAGCATAGGACCAAGAACCAAACCTGATAGGACCCCACTAAAAACACACCCATTCAATGGTGATTTCCCATTTACAATTAAAATATTGAGATCTAGCCGTCTCTTAATCCATTTAATATGTGCCATGTTAATTTTATATCATTAGAATTTTTTAATCAAAATGTCATGCCGTACCAAGTCAAATGTCTTAGCTTACCAAGTCTAAGTATATTATATCAACGCTATTACCTTTATCAGCCATCTCATCAAAAAATAACAAGTTAGTGCAGGATCTCTTTTCCATAAACCCATGTTAACTGGCATTAATTATGTTACCCTCCTTTCATTTTTTATTAATCAGATCCCCTATCAGCTGCTCCATTATCTTGCCCAGGATTGATGTCAGCCTGACAGGCCTCTAATTGCACAGGTCATGTCATTTATTCTTTTAAATACTGACAAAACATTATCTTTCTTCCAATCTTCTGAAACTTCCCAGGTACTCTAAGACTTACTGAAAATCAACATTGATGGCCCAGGAATATGCGGACCACTGGAGGATGAGTAGGATTGACATCACAGGTACCAGTGAAGAGATAATAGACCAACTCAGAGGGGAAATTATCTTTGTTCAGGCTCTTTATAACTGTATTTTAGTTTTATTAACACTTATTGAACTCAAACACCTAGAAAACGAAAGTTGGGAGAAAGGATCTTCTAATGAAAAGATACAATAACTCTGCTCCTTCAGTTAAAGGCTGAGGTAGCTATCCATCTACTTCCTGGGGCTTCAAAGAGACCTAAATAAGAAGATGAGACTTGTTATGCCTGATATTTCTTACACAAAACAAACTCATCCTTGAGTTCCGTCATGTACCTGGATGTTAAGATTATTGTTCTTCAGGGGTATTAGGAAATCACTCTGTTTTATTATAAAATTCTTGTAAATCTCATATTCTGATTAGATTAAAAATGAGAAATTGACTAAACTTGTGGTTTTTTCCCCCTGATTTTTATTTAAATATTGACATTTTAAACTTTCATTGAAATTCCAACATTTTATGAAGTTGACCCAGCTCTAATTTCCACTGCTAGAGCTGAAAAATCAGAAGCGCTGTGAATATCTCCAGATGAAACTATCCAATGGTAACCAAACCCTCAGATGATAAGAAAGCTTTGACCTGCTCAGAGTGATGCTTCTCCTTCCTCTGCCTTTGCTGGTGCTGCAGCTTCCAAGGGACAAGCTACCTTTGAATTTTCAGTCACAAAGAAACTGGAAAACCTGCTTTGCCTCCCTTGTGATTGCCCATACCTGTAAAGTCAGGCATAACTTTGAGTTGCTCTTAGAGTCACTCAGGTATATAATAGAATTTCAGGGAGCTGAAATTGCTTGCATTCACTGATGTTATGTGAGGGTATGTCTTCACTGATGGCAGCAAATTCGCCGCCGTCAGATCGAGCTATCCATATTGATTGAGTGGTCAGTGAAGACCCGCTCAACTGATCCGGAAGTCGATGCATTAAAACAACCCCCTCAAGTGGTGTAGCGCTGCATTGATGGGAACGCATTTCCTGTCAGCGCAGCGCAGTGAAGATGACACATAGAAGAGGAGTTATTAAGTTGACAGGAGTTACACAAGCTACTCTACATAGCTTGCATAACTCCTGTCATCGCCACCGAATTTCCAGGTAGGTGTAGACCTGGCCTGTCACATTCCTCTGCAGCACAGTTTGCATTTTGCTGCCTCTGATACTTAGCACTTGCACACTTGCTATAGTGGCTGTAGTAGTTGGGCACAAACTCTCTGCCATGGTAATTACAGTGTCTAACTGAGTGTTCACCTGTTCCATTTAGGGAGAACACACAGGGCAGTATTGTGTAGATCTGCCCTGCTTGAGTAGGAGCACTGGAAGGTTTTCTGCTCAAGCATTCTGGCCCCTTGAGCAGAATGCCTTATTCCTTGCAGCATCCGTAAGCCCACTGCTTAGCGCACACTGGACAGGTGTGCATTCTGGGCTTCTCCCCTACCTCTTTGGGACACTGGGCTCTCCCAGCGGAATAGGGGAGCATGTACTCACTAGTTCCCTGAATGCAGACAGTCAGGCAAAACAGTTATGATGAAATTTTGTTTGTCACAGAGTATGTAATCAGAGCGTTAGTTAAATTAAGGCATGGAAACATCTGTGTGACAGGGCAACTGCCTCTCACTGGCCAGGAAAGGGTTAAGAGGGTCCTTGGAGAGGCTACATAAGGAGTAGCCAATAGGAAGGGGCTATCTGGAAGCCAATCAGGGCCCAGGAGGCTAGCATATAAGGCAGCTGCAGAGCAGAGCAAGTACAGTGCCTCCCAGGAGCTCAAAGGAGAAGAAGTGTCAGTGCCCTGGACAGAGCAGTGGCTGGCTGCTGGTTCTCAGCAGAGCTGAATGCTCTGAGGCAAGGGTGGAGAAGGTACTGGGGCTGGGGGAAGTGGTCTAGGAAAAATCTACAGAGGAGTTGTGTGGAAGACGCAGCGGAAGGTGGATGTGGGAGGCTGCCACACACATAGGGTCCCTGGGCCAGGACCCAGAGTAGTGGGTGGGCCTGGGTCCCCTCTACAACCCTGATTGTCATAGGACTGGTGGCAGGACAGCAGTGGCCACAGCAGGAGGTGGCTAGAACTGGGACTGCAGAATTCCCCAGAAAGGAGGGAACACGGATTGGGACTCGACTGGAGAGCTAAGTCATGAGGAGGGTCCAGCAGAGACAGAACTGAGTGCAAGATGCTGCAGAGAGGAGATGTCTGCCCTGCTGAGAGCTGACTCCCCAGATAACCAGCAGGAGGCGCCAAGGTGGTGAGATGGAGCACTACAGTCTGTAATGCTAATGTTCTGTTCCAGCCTATAAACAACTCCTTACACTGCAGGCTAGAGGAACTGAATATACTGTAGTAGATCTCATCCTTCTCTACAGTCCAGCTCTTCAGGGACTCCTCAGTCTGGCAGTGAGATAGACACATAACCTAGCACGATACAATTCTCTGTTCCAACAGAGGAAAATAACAAGGGACCTGTTCAGATTCTTGTGCAGAAATCCCACTGATGCCCAGGGGAGAGGGCTCCAGGAACAGGTCCTATGTTTGCTTTGCTGGCTACATTTTTTCCATCATACTTATCAGTAAGAGAAGCACGTGCAGGAGAGATGATGATGACCACAGTCAAGCCATAAGCAGGGGTTATTATTACTCTTGTTTCGGTGGAATTGGCAAAACATGTCTGATATCTGGTAAAGGTCATGCCACACTGAGTGTTTTCTTTTTTTATTAAGAGACAAATTTGTTATCATAGGGAAGAACAACCAGCAGAAATTAATTCAGATAACAGTAAACCACAGAGCAGTGATACTGGATTCCTGGCATCTCTTTAAAATGACCTAATTTGTGTCCAGTTCTGCTCCCATTGAAATCAAAGAGTAGGCATATTCAATAGGTCTTGTAACAATAACCTGTCCAATGGCCATGATGAGCTGGTTCCAATCATAGAATCATAGAAGATTAGGATTGGAAAGGACCTCAAGAGGTCATCTAGTCCAACCCACTGCTCAAAGCAGGACCAACCCCAACTAAATCATTCCAGCCAAGACTTTGTCAAGCTGCACCTTAAAAACCTCTAAGGATAGAGATTCCACCACCTCACTAGGTAACCTATTCCAGTGCTTCACCACCTTCCTAGTGACATTTTTCCTAATATCCAACCTAGACCTCCCCTACTGCACCTTGATACCATTGCTCCTCATTCTGTCATCTACTACCACTGAGAACAGTCTAGTTCCATCCTCCTTGGAACCCCATTTCGGGTAGTTAAAGGCTGCTATTAAATCCCCCCTCATTCTTCTCTTCTGCAGGCTAAACAAGCCTATTTCCCTCAGCCTCTCCTCATAAGTCATGTGCCCCAGTCCCCAATCACTTTTGTTGCCCTCCACTGGACTCTTTCCAATTTCTGCACATCCTTTCTGTAGTGGGGGGCCCAAAACCAAACACCAAATGAGACCTCACCAGTGCTGAATAGGGGGAAATAATCACTTATCTCAATCTGCTGGCAATGCTCCTACTAATGCAGCCCAATATGCTGTTAGCCTTCTTGGCAATAAGGGTACACTGTTGACTCATATCCAGCTTCTTGTCCACTTGCCTTGTCCAGGTCCTTTTCTGCAGAATGGCTGCCTTGCCAGTCAGACCCCAGATTGTAGCATGGGATTCTTCCATCCTAAGTGCAAGACTCTGCACGTGTCTTTACTGAACCTCATCAAATTTCTTTTGGCCCAGTCCTCCAATTTGTCTGAATCCTATCCCTGCCCTTCGACGTATCTACCACTCCCCCCAACTTAGTATCATCTGCAAACTTGCTGAGGGTGCAATCTACCCCATCCTCCAGACCATTAATGAAGATCTTGAACAAAACTGGCCCCAGCAACGAACCCTGGGGCATTCCACTTGTTACCGGCTGCCAGCTAGATATCGAGCCATTGATCACTACCTGTTGAGCCTGATGATCTAGCCAGCTTTCTATCCATCTCATAGTCCATTCATCCAACCCATACTACTTTAACTTCCTGATAAGTATACTGTGGGAGACCATATCCAAAGTTTTGCTAACGTTAAGGTATATCACATCCACTGCTTTCCCCACATCCACAGAGTCAGTCATCTCATCATAGAAGGCAATCAGGTTGGTCAGGCAAGACTTGTGCTTCGTGAATCAATGCTGGCTGTTCCTGATCACCTTCCTCTCTTCCAAGTGCCTCAGAATAGATTCCTTGAGGACCTGCCCCATGACTTTTTTTCTGGGGACTGAGGTGAGGCTACACCAGGATGAGAAGTGTAATCTCTGTAATTGGGAGAGCATCTCCCGTTGACATAACATATTGAAGACAGCGCAGCTACTTGATGCAAGGTATGTCGACTTCAGTTACATTACTTACATAGTGAAAAGTTCCAGAGGGGTAGCCGCATTAGTCTGCATACAGTCAGGACTCTTGTTGTGTTTACTTATGTAATGTAAGTTGAGCACCTTGCATCAACACTGGCGCTCAGTGTCGATAAGCCCTTAGTTTCCCTGTCTGTAAAATGGGCATACTAGCACCTACCTCAGAGAGGAATTGAGACTATATCTGTTACTGTATGAGGTGCTCAGATACTATATTGATAAGTACTATAGAAAAGTCTATTCACCACTAAATCAGCAGGCAGGTGGCAAGTTGCTAATAAGAATTAATAATAGACGTTAATATTTGAGATTGAAGCTTAACCAGGTTCATCACAGTCCTTTATGCTTGTTGACTGTTTGCAGAAATGTGCTATCTGACCTGGCTTTTAAACATCTCTATAGAAGTAGTCTCAAGTTAACCACCAGAGTCAATTTCGAAAGCTTCAACAGAACTCGGACCAACTTCTTAAATATAGTTTAATCATTTCCTGTCCAAACATTGCTTATTACTAAGCTACCTCTGTGTTATTGGGAGCTCCACCTGCTATTAATCTGCTCATTTCACACAGCCCAGATTTGATGGCTATTCCTGGTACATTTTGTGACATTTCAACTGCCATGGAAATGGTGATGTCATCACTGAGGATCTGACTCAGTTCTCTCTACTCAAACAGATTGTCAAGCTGATACTAATGGAACTATTCAGATGAGTACAGCCAGAAGATTTGGTTCTACGGGAATTAAGAAGGACTAAAAAAGCTGTTTATGAAAAAGAACATTGTTAAATATTTTAGTAATTCCCAAAGAGGAGGGAAGAAACAGAAAGCAGAGGCATGACACTTTTAATTGGAGTTTGCTGAAACCAATATGATTTTGTGGCGATTCTTGGAAGTTGACAGCATTTTCAGGGCTCAGATTTACATGCAAGTTGAATACTTTGAATATTCATGTTTTATAAAAGGGCACTCCAGATGTTCTCTTCTTAATCAAACTAAAATATAATTTGTCCACAAACCTACTGCATACAAGCACTGTCCTACTCTTGTTCACAGACAGAGTTTTGTTTCTCCAGCTAAACCACAACATTATGTTGATAATTGGCACCTTAAATAATAAATGCAGTTTGTATTAGTGAATTTGCATGTGGGATGTAGAGCTAAAGAATAAAACAGGAAGAATAGAGTACTATGAATTACTCCACTAAATAATATTTTCTTAAACTAATGGCATGTCTACACTAAAAACTTCAGCCAACCTATATTAGGTCAACTTACAGTCCACGTTGCCTTTCTTTTGTCAGCGGTGCATTGCCTGACCAGGAGCACTTCCACCAACTTAAGAGGGGCAGTGTGGGGGGGCCCACAGCCTGGGTTCTCAGCTCCACGTGCAGCTCCCTGCTGGGAACCAGGCTGCCCCCCAGGCTCCTGGCTTCCCTCCAGGAGCCCAGATGCTGCCCTAAAGCTCCCGATTTCCCACTTCCCGCCAGGACCCTGAGAGCTGCCCTGACGCTCTATGCCTGCCCAGGCTCTTGGCTCCCCTTCCCCACCAGGAGCGTGGCTGCCCCCCTCTCCAGGGTCTCAGCTCCCTGCTTCCTGCTGGGCAGCTGCCGTGCTTCTAGTGGGGAACTGGGAGCCTCGGGGCTGCAGGAAGATGGGAGCCTTAGGGCAGCACCCGGGCTCCCTGCTGGGAGCGGGGAGCCAGAACCCTGGGCCAGCTGGGACCCCCACCCACCCAGCTTTCTTGTCAATTTGAGGGCTCTAGCCCAGGGCCATGAAATTGACAAGAATGACACCAACATCCCGTGTAAGTAATCCGCACTGTCCACATGGACACTGTGTCACCCTGACTACACCAACATAAGCCCTACGCCTCTCGAGGAGGTGGAGTTATGATGTCAGTGTGGTAGAGCACCTACATCAGCGGGAACAAGGCTGTAGTGTGTACACTGACAATAATAAGCTGCTTTATGTCAACCTAGCACTGGAGTGTACACCAAGCCTAAGATGCGTGTTGGCAAGCACTCAGATCGGACATTTGGGTTCTCTTACAATAACATGAAAAAGAGAAATGCTTCATTCTTAAAGGAAAAATTCAGTAACGTTCTAGAGCCCTGTCCTGTTCCCATTTACTTCATTGCTTAACATTCCCAGGGACTTCAACATTAGTAGGACTGGGCCTATGATCACTGTACGGTTATGTATATTACTTTATTAGGGTAGCACCCAAATGCCCCAGTCAGACTCCAGACTCCCTTATGCTAGCTGCTGGTCAAATACACAGCTAGACATGGCACATGTTCCAAAGAGCTGACACCCTAATTTTGAACAAGGTGTCATAAATGAGCATGACCAGGCATATGCAGAGGAAGAGGGGAGTGGATGAGTGTCCAGTTATCACTTCCGTGATAACAAACATCACTGAAATCTTTTCTACCTTTTATCTAAGGCACAGGGAGAAAAAAGAAAAATATGAGTGCATTTAAAAGTAAAGCACTAAGTAAGGCTTTCTGTTGAACAATGTCCCTTATTCCCTTTAGCTATAAAATCTTTTAAATGGGAACCTCCTTGAAAACAGACTTTTTGGATGATATTAAAGATGCTATTAACTGGTATTAACTTTTTGGGGAAAAGAGGAAGTTAGTTTAGACGGCCTGGAGCAGTTATTGTTGAAGTTCAATCCTGTTTCCTTTAAGACAAAGCAAGCACACACAAAAGGGGATTGAATAAAATAATGAACACTGCTTCCGTCTCTGGTGCTGACTTTCGCTTCTATACACAGGCCTGGCATGTGGTCTGATCAACAACTCAAAGACCTAGCAGACTTGTACTGGTATTGGGCTCTTTAAAAAATGACTTTTTTGCTGTCCGTTCTGGTCACAGACTCACTTATGAAAGGTGGCGTAGTTCTGGCCAGCTCAGCCCAGACCCCTACTAGGAGGCTAAAGGAGAGAGATAGGAAAGAGGAGACATAAGGCAGGGAAGGAAAATGGCACAGTATGGAGGAGCTGACAGCAGTAATCCAAGACTCACATCCCAGGTGATCAGGATTTAGCCAAAGCTAATGGAGGTGGTGATGTTTTACCCCATTCCCTGGCACGGTCTGGTGAGGATGTTTTTCAGGATCGGGACAATGAAGGCCCGATGGTATCATGGTGGATCCCAGATGTTGGGGGTGGCAGTTATGATAGTAAAGCCACTCCTTGCTGTGCACCTTTCCCTGTCGCTTCATCAGCATATAACTTCTATGTAAGCATCAAAGTCACTGCTCTGTGTTACATCTTCAGAAACCCCGATGGTTTACTGAGGAGCATGACACTAACTAAAGCTGATCAAAACTTCTGTTCACACTCAGTTCGGTACATCTGTTGTTCTATAGTTAGTTTTAATGAATTTTTTGTTTTACTTTGCACTCTGAATTTGAGCTGTTTCAATTCCCCCCTGCCCACCTCTGCTGTGCAATTCACTTTCCTAGGAATATTTTTCTCTTTACTTTTACGTGTATTTTTAAGGATTTCCCCTGAGGCACTGTAGACCGGAGAAGCGCCCCCGGACAGCTCTAAGCACTGCATTTACTTTTATGACTCCAACAAGATCAGTTTTTTACTCTAATTTAAAAAGTCAAGCGGCTAGTAAAAATAATTACACATCATGATTCCTATTTCAGCATGAAGGATGCCTGGCAGAACTTAAACAGTGTCTTTCTCCTGCAATATGTCTTTGTTTCTACTTTAAGCACGTCCATGTCTCCAACAGAAAAGATGGCCTGCGATAACAAAGACAGATCTTGTACCTCTCCTCCTATTCTATAGTTTATTAACTGTATTCAAT
Source organism: Emydura macquarii macquarii (assembly GCF_026122565.2). Taxonomy (NCBI): domain Eukaryota; kingdom Metazoa; phylum Chordata; order Testudines; family Chelidae; genus Emydura; species Emydura macquarii. Next base: position 1,913,050 of record NW_027130506.1, read on the forward strand.
AATTATTTGCCGTTCTGAGCACTGGTCCCATGCCTCTTGGGACCTTTTTGTGTACTAATGTTCAGAGGCTGACTGGAGGATTCAGCATGGCTTTTGCTCTCCTTACTTTTCTGGCATTAGGCAAAAAATGCCATACTTCAGTTAAGAGAACAATGATTTTTATTTGCTGCCACCATCATGCAGCATGATGGCAAGTATTGAGCAAGCATGTAATCAGAGCAGACTTGGCATTTGTGATGGGGCTGAGGTGTCAATTCATTTGTTCATGAGATGAAAGAAGTGCATGTATCACTGCCTTGCATGCTTGCTAGAATTTTCAATGGAAAGCAATTAAAATAATGCTATTTGCTTTATCACGGTTTGAAACCTCCTGAATTGCTGCTCACTGGTGCTAAATGTACACACTGCAAACCTAGGGCTTTGCTCAGGCTTGTGCAGCTGGAGCTAATGCTTAGGGGGGGGGGGCGTGCAGAGGCACCCCACCCCACAGAGGTCTTGCTGACACTCTGCCAGACTGCCTCTAGGAGAATATTCCACAGGGGAGCTGCAATGTCCTCTGGAACGGACGTGTACTATGCCTCTATCTGCTCTGGTGCAGAGTGGGGTGGCGATGACGTTGTACCTGTGCCATTCCACCTTCTTTGGCTTTTAGTACTGGGCAGCCTAGTCCTTATGGCAGGCATGCAAGGACTGAGATTATGACCGTTTTCTGTGGAGAAGGGAAGCAGGCTAGCCCATAGAATCACAGCAGCTGTGACTGGCAGTGTTTTCATGAATCCAGGCCACTGTACTAAATACATCCTTATCTGCAATAAAAGTATAATATAAAACAACTTATATTAAGGGGAGACTTCTGCCTAAGGAGAGCTGTTCATAGGCATTCAGCAGTGATATTTGGCCTTCAAAGTATCCTGGCTGCAAAAGTCTTTATATTTTAGACGATGACAAGTCTTGGCCATAACATTGCTCTGAGTAATGTGCCTGACAGCTACCTCATCTGTCACCTGTAAAGTTACATAGACACTAACGCCCTGTTAAATGGTCTAGAGTTTGTTGAATAATGTAAGTAATTTATTAATCTATAACTTATTAAATGGATGCAAAACATGGAATACATTTTTCAGGCTCTGATTTCACCGTCTCCTTCAGACAGAGTAGTTCCTTACTCACTGATTAGTCCCATTGGTGTCAATGGGGTAAGATGCTACTTAGTACGTAGCCGAATTAGGGCCCTGATAAACTGTTCAGCTTCGCAACTGGGTTGAATCTTACTTTTTTTTTTAAAAGAAATAAGCAACAAATCCCCATCAAGTCACCAAGTCGGTCTTTGTTGAACAGTCTTTGAGCAGCAGCCTCCGTTTCTTTGGCTCTTTTTCTTTTTCTGTCCTATAAAATTAGGCAGAGAGGTTAAAACATTAAGCAACTATTGGTTTCAATAAATTATAGTCAGATATGACCAGTCAAAGAGAGAGAGGTCATTTGCTGCACAAATACTGTGACTGACAAATAGCTATTTTACAAAGAGCAGAAGCATACATAACAAAGGAAATTTTATCACAATCTTTAAATCTTACCCTACAGAAAATCTAGTATTAAGCTTAAAAATCATCTCTATCTTTGCCTGGTCTGGTTATAGTACATTCCAAATGACAAATGTGGTTTCTATTCTCAGCATAAAGATCCTTATCTAAATTCACTTATTTCCAGCAAAAGGTCTAAGGGTTCTATTCTTACGCAACAATATTAATGAGATCTTTGGACTAGCCAGTGCTCTGTTTATGAAGAGAAATTATAAAAACTAGGCTAAACACAACTGCACAGCACGAGGATCTGTCTTTTGGAGGATATCCCTACTGTTTCTCCCCCAGAGATCACTGATCTTTCTGCACACTTCACAAGAGGAAAAAAGGAGAAACCTCAGGCTCCATGGGTGAAATCCAGACCGCACTGTAGTCAATGGCACAACACATATTGACTTAAATGGGGCCAGGATTTCACCTAGATATTTAACGAAAAATAGCTAGAGGCAAGAGAAATGTATATAACCACAACCACTGCCTTACCTTACCAGATCTCTGCCCTGGAGGTCTGTATTTGGATGCCCAGCTGCATCCCTTTGAAGAACACCTTAGAATGCCTTTGAGTATGGGATGATGCTGTCCCGTGCTAGAGACAGAAGCAATTGCATCAGGCCCTAGATATCCATGCTGATGTTCTCAGGTCTATCAGTTACCACTGATGCTGATGATCTTGATATGGTGCCAATTCACTTGCAGACCCTAGTAGGAAGAGAAGCCAGGGTGTTGTGTGGGACAACTGCCCTTTTGCCCCACAGGTCCTCTCACGTGGGATGATGCAGGGTTCTACTTTGTTACACACATGAGATAATTAAGCTGGGTAATGGAGAAGTGGGCGGAAGTGCTTTCAGTACACTGATCACAGCCAGCTTCATATTTCCATCTCATTCAGTTCAGAGTCATGTCAAGTGTCAATCTCAATTTCTTAGTGAGGGATAGGGCATATATGAGAGAGCTACTTATGGGTAGCACCTACAGGATATGGCATAGATGATGTTGCCTCTCTCCTGGTGGAAGGCATGTGTCTATCCTTTGTTACTCAGTTGAGTGTCCTCGGGGCCCACATTAGATTCCCACATGCTTTTAGATACCAAAGACTTCTTTTTTTCCATCTGTGTGTGTGGACAGGTGGTTGTAAACTCTTCACTGAGACTTCACCACTGTAATCCACTAACTTGCACTCTACAAAGCCCTATATTTTAAATCCACCCAGGAGCTGAAATTTGAGCAGCATTTGGCAGCTGGCTTGTTAAGTGAAGTATCTTGATGTGAGTATGTGCGAGAATTATTTCATGACTTTCTCAGGCTGCCTCTTGGGTTCCAGACGGTTTTTGAGCTGTTGGTTTTGACCTACAAGTCCCCAAGCGGGCTGAGACTTGCCTACTTGATAGACCACTTCTCTGTGTGTGAGATACTGCCACGTCTGCAATCAAATGAGCTACTGGGAGGGTGTTCTCTGTGCGGGTTCCTACAGCTGAGGAGTCATTCTCTCCACTTGGTCCAAAATATTCTGTGCTGAAAGTCACCAAATATAATCTTCAAGACTCCTGTTATGAAGTGGGTTTGGGGAGGTATGAAGTGTGTGTGTGGAGGGGACAGTGTGTTCTTGGTTAACTGTGACACTTGATAAATGGTAAAATAACTTCTCTGCAGCTCCTCCAGTCCATCAGCATTGAACAGGACACCATATAACCTAAATGCTTGTTTATACTCTGTCCTCAGCTAAATCCTTACTTTTACTTTTCCCATAAAAACCACAGAAAGGAATTCAGTGATGAACACTTCAACATTCTTGCAGATACTGAAGATGTCAGGACAAATCAAAGATATTCTCAGGGTATCTTAAACTTTAATAAACCTGTTCTCTAAGCCCTGGTGCTACAGTGAAGAGGTGAAAGCATGGAAGGACTGCTGGTGGTATCTGATTCAAGCAATAGATGGAGGTGCGGTGGGGACAATGGAACACAGCATAAAACAGAGATGACAAGGAGAAATGAAAAAACAGTAGAAAATTGCAGGTGAATAGAAAGATAGTGAGTCAAATTCTGTTCTCACTCTCACCAGAGCATTGACTTCAGTGTAATTATTCAGGATTTCTACAGCTATAACTGAAAGCAGAATATGGCTCAGTGAACAGAAACTTAATGAGAATGGAGAAAGGGTATTTTTCTAGCAGTGGAGTTTCCTGCCCCAGAGGCTGTGAAATAATGATGAACATCTATCCTAAACCTGAACTTCTATGGCAGTATATCAATCAAAGAAAGCTTCTGTGTCAAATTCTCTGGAGAAAACCAGGCACTAAAATTGACCATGTTTGTAGCCATTGTAGTTTACTTCTTGAGAAACTTAGTTGTTGAAATAACTTAACAAAATAGAGAAAATAATAATAAAAGTAAAATGTGGAAAAGGAGCATATTGGGCCTTAAATTCCATTAGCAATTCAATAACAATTTTAATGATATTACTGGATATTTAATAACCGTAGCTGGAGGGAAAAAGGAGCTTAGGAACTGGGAATGTGGATCTGATCCCAATCCTGCTCCCACTGAAGTTAATCAGAATTTCACCATTATGAGACCCAGATCAGCTTCTTTTTTAGCCTTAGTAGATACAACGTTGCCAGCCCTTGCGATTTTATGGAGTCTTGCAATATTTTAAGTTTTACTAAAAGCCCCAGCTACTGGAGACTAATGATTCAGTGAGCGTCTCAGCTTTCTTTCTTTTTTTTTTTAAAGCAAGTTTCTAGCCTTTGTGGCTTGAAAATGTGACCCAAGTGTACCCTAAAGATGCAAATGCCAGAAGGTAAATAAAGAACCCAGATGCAATGTGTTTTTTAATCTTGCAATTTTTAAGCCCATTTCCAGATTTTTCTGGAGCCTCGTTTATGATATTTGTAAGCTTAGGAATGGTAATATTATAGGTGAAATTCCATATGGTTTTCTACAGGAGGGGAGAGTGGTCCATCTATCCTCTTTGTTCTGTTAATTCTGATCATAGTGCTGATCAAGGTGTGTCGATCTAAACCCTGTCATTGGACAGGTCAGGGTTAAATGCAACAACGTGTTCCAGGGAGTTAGGCAAGTTTGTGATGGTAGAGGAAATTCCCATTCACTGCCTTCTGTACACTTCATCTTGCTCCTACCCTCTTGCAGTTTTCCAGTTTTACTACTTACGTGAACAACTCTGATTTTGCACAAGGCCAAACTGAAATAAATGGAGTTGGTTCTACTGGGGGCAAAACTTGGCTCCATTTCCTTACTCCTGCAACACCACCTCATCTGTGTAGAACCCCTCCCCAACATCAGCTAGGTGAAGTCAAAGCCTGAAGCTTTCTATGTGTAAATATTGTGATATATCAAGGGCAGAGGGTGGCAGGAGAGTATGCGAAGGGAGATATATCAGCCGTAGGATGATCAGGGCTTTATTCCCTGCAGCCTAACTGAAGTCATGAGGGGGCAATTAGGAGCCAGCTGAGGCCAATTAGGAATCAGCTGGTGCTCCATAAAAGGGCTCCCCCCCCCCCCCCCCCCCCCCCCCAAACACACAGGGCACAAGCTGGAGGAAGCAGAGGTGTTGTGCAGTGTGGAGGAAGCAGATTGGAGTAGCAGATTGGAGTAGCGAAGTGTGGGAGAGTGGAGGAACCCCAAAAAGGAGGTACTGAGCCCAGCAAGGGGCAGCAAGGACAGAGGGCCTGAGAGGCCAGAAGGACTGAGGGGGGAAAGTAGCCCAGGGGAAGAGACTGCAGCTCCAAAATACAGAGCAAGCAGTCTAGAGCTGCTGGTCATAGGGCCCCTGGGCTGGGACCCGGAGGAGCGGGTGGGCCCGGGTCCCTACCTGCTCCCCCAGGGAAGATGGGGTGATGGGCACTTTCCTGGCCCCCCAACAGGAGCAAAGCACGTGATCCACTAATGGGGAGCCGGCCATTGGCCACAATATTTAAGATTCTATTAAATGAAAATGTATCTGCACCGTTTCATATCCCTCCTCTTGTAGAACCGGATGGCTGAGAGCTAAAGGTATATATAACAAGCATGTTGGCCATAGCCTGATTAGAGTGTGAGATGAAGAAGCTGCATTTCAGCAGGACTTCCTGGAGGAATTCTGCACAACTCTGAGGAAATGTACCCTGATGCAAGAGCTGAACTGCTATGTTGCACAATATAACATATATCTCCCATACCAGCTCAGCTCCATTGGTATGAGTGGAAAGAATGGGTGTAGCTCTGCTCTTGCCCTGCCCTCTTGGGGAGACTAGCTCCAGTGGCAGTGCTAGAGGTGTACCATTATTGCCTTCCCAACTGGAATTAAAGTGGACTATTGCACAGGTGTGCCAAAATAGTGGAGGAAAGCTCCTTATGCATCTACTCAGGTCCAAATAGACTCTATCCCTAACTAATACCACTGAGAAGGGATGATGATTATCTAGGAGATATTGTGGCATGCTGTTTCCAAATGCATAGTTTTGCAACATTTGACAACCGCAAATTAAAATCAGCTCTCGTTCCTGAATCCATTAAGCCTCATCTAGGTTCACAGACAAATAGGTATCTGGCTCCCCGTTGCATTAGTGGGTGCTCTATCTGATCTAAGTAGCTCAAATACATCAGTCACCTTCCATGATTAGTGCATTTGACGATGATTAATATATTTGAGAAGTATGTTTTTGTTTGATACTGGCTTCCACTTATGTGTACACAAAACCCTCCTTTAAAACATGCTGATAAAAAATAGGAAAGGGCTGAGGCAAACATTGTTTAAAATGAGTCTATTGCAAGTTAAAACCCAACTGTTGGGTATTCACACCATCATTTTGCTGATATTTACTTAGAAAATAGAATTGACACAAATAGGTTGATGCTTTCCTGCAAACTGTAGACAATAGGGGTAAATAAAATCAAGTTCAATTCTTGCAAAAGGGATCCCTTGATAAGAGATTCTATCAAGCTGGCAACAGGAAAATAGGATAGAAGTCACAGTGATCAAATAGACAATCAAATAAATAGAAACTAGGAGAGATAAGGGCTGTTTTCATCTGTATGCTTATCAGCTCCAGCATTGCCTCTACAGCTCTTGAGTGTCTCGAAATCCCAACCGCACTGGAAGATTATTATTCCAGATTCAGGATGACAAGCTGACAGGGTGGTCTTGGTGCAGGGACTGTAGCAGTCATCAAAGGAAACAGTGATGGATGGACTTTTGACTAAAAATGACAGCAAAAAAAATAAGAAGATATGGCAGGAAACAGCAATAGATTATAATGACAGGTGCTGCTGAAGTAAGAATGCCTAGTCCTGACATGCTGTCACTAGACAGGAATGAGGTTGGCACTTCTATAGAACAATAATAATATCTAACACTTATATAGTGCCTCACTAACACATACACATTTTGTGTGTGTGTGTGTGTGTGTGTGTGTGTGTACCAGTGTCAATCAGATGCAATTTCACTAAAGCCAGGCCAATGGCTTTCCAGCAGAATAAGAGGAACATCATGTCCATACCGTATATATGCAGGAATAATTTTAATTACAGCTGGTTGGGGAGAAAAAACTACCCTGCAAATTTTTAACTTTTTTCATAAAAAATGAAAAACCCATTTTTTTTTGTTTTTCACTAAAAACTTTTCAATTTGAGGATTGTTAATTTTCTGATAAATGAAAAATTTCCCAGGAAAGTACACAATTTCCATGAAAGCTTCCATTTTGTTAAAAACCCCATTTTCCATTTAAAAAAACACTTGACAGAAAATTTTGTACCAGTATTAACTTCCACCCACCTCTGAAATACATTCCCTCCTGGGGTAGAATGCAATAGCTATCCAATAGCAGGCCGCAGTTCAGGATAAGAATGAAGAATGTTCCAATAAGATCAGACTAAATTTGTATCCTTGACCATATTTTTTTTCAGTGTTTCACATTATTCCATGTCTATCAGAGCATGGAACACCATAATGAGTGTTTTGACACTTAAAGTATCATAACTTAATTTGTTAGAAACACATGGACTTGGTTTAGTAATTGTTGTGCACTCAGAACTCCCTTGGGAAGAAAATCTATTTTTTTCTGACTTCACATGAAAATGTTGCTGCTGCTTTGGTTGGCCAAACTGCCTTTTCATTATCGGGGATACAGCTATGGATAAAAATAGATAAACAGTGAAAATATTCAATTCTTTTGAGTAGTTGGGCATCAATTCCATTCTACGGAAAGCTTTTACAAAATGGTGTGATGCTACAATAAACAGAAATCCAACCAGAGTATCTATCTTACATTCCCAAATATAATAATGCCTAAGGTTACTGACCTACTTCCTCCGACATTACCAGATTTGGTGTAGAAGAGAATCTCTTCCATCTTGCTTTGCTGCTACAAGGAGAATGATACAGGTTCTTACAGTGTACTATCAATGTTGTTACAGCAGCAGTTGCTCCCATTTGGGTCATATAAACATTTCCAGTTTATGTCCTGTTTTCAGTTGCTTCTAACTTTTTTAAAAAGTTTCCACTTTTCTGGATGAAATCTTCAGAGCTTGGTCTCTTTCTAAAATTAACGTCACACTGAGGAAGCTGGAAGAAAATCAATTCAACTGTTCTTGAGAATTAGTACTGTGGAGAGAAAAATACATTTTTTTTTCCCCATTGAAGGAAAAAAAAATCCTCTGATTCTTTTGAACAGCTCTTGTTCCAAAACAGTTGGAAGTAGAAAGTTAATATTTGGCAAGGAAATAGCTTTCATTTAGTCGAAGTGCCTTCAATTGTCACTGAAAATCACTTCTGATTTGATCATGTTATGAAAAATCACCCTCTGCAATCTATAGAAAACTTTGCTTGAAGCTTTCTTACCAAGAGCTTGATCCAAAGCCCTTTAAAGTCCGTGGAAAGACTCCCAGTGAATTCAATGGGATTTTAATCTGTACTTAAGCCTGCAAAGTACACATGAAAGGAAGGCTATGCTGTACATATGATTGTAGCTTACCTGGCTGTGCAGTGAAAAATATATTTATATACAATTACGCTATCTTAATTGTCATAACAATTCAGTATAACTTTATTTTCTAGGGCCTGATCCTGTAAAGGGATCTAAGTAGATGGTTTCTTCCAGCTGTGTTGGGTCCCACTGACATTATAGATCCCTTTGAGACTCAGAGCCATAGCCTTTTTTTCATATACGTTTTCTTCTCTCCAAGGGATGCATTTTAGTAATCTAGGCCCAGATTTTCAAAGGTATTTAGGCACCTAACTCACTTTTGAAGTTCTGGGTTTTAGTCAGCAGCTACATCCCATGCAATTTTTATGTAATTTCTTTTCCATCAGCAATAGCGGTGCTTTAAGAGGATTGGGGTAGCTGCTAACTCAGCTAATTTAGGAAGACTACTACAGTTCAGGTGCAATTCAGGGGATGAGGTAGTGAATGCAAAGCTAATTTACCTCAAAAGCAAAGTGGTCAATGAGTGCCAGAGCATTTTCATTATTTCTGTTGTCAAACTTAGTCTAGGGTATACAAAATGTAGTTTAACTGAAAAACACAAATTAAGTGACTCATTCTCTCTGGTTTTGCCATGCACAGCACTAAATATTCTCTGAGGGACAGATTTAGATACCCTTACTCATCTGGCTTCTCCTATGGATGGTTCGTCTTGACTTTGGGCTTATCCACATGAACACTTAGTTTGCAGGAATCTTGAGTCTAAAAATCTACCCTGCACTAGCCAGCCACACTGTTTGTGTGGACCTTACTTCTACACACTAAAAGTTCTCTCGTGCACTTTGATCTATTCTGCTTTGAAATGGGAGTATATTAAAGTGCGCGAGGGAACTTGTAGTGCGTAGAAGTAGGGTCCAAACTGCACTACGGAATTTTTAGTGCATAGCAGCAGGGTCCACAGAGACACTTACGCGTGGCAGGCTACTATGAGGGTAGATTTACACCCCAGTTTGCCATGAACTAAATGTTTGTATGGACAAGCCCTTACATGGAGCTACTCTCAGAAAAAGGTACCCAGTATGAGGAAGGATACAAGACCTACTCTTAAGATTGTAAACACAAAGTATAATATGATATTGTATTATCTGATAAATAAGATATTAGCATTCATTGAGGAATATCATAACGCATACGCAAAAGGGGCAGAGTTAAGGTCACACATGTGGCCTTAAAGTTACCATTTTAGTGTGGAGTCATACATACTTAATGTTCTCAGAATGTAGGGGAAGGGGTTGTTTCTGTTTTGCTTTTTAATGGAATAAAAGTAATTTTCAGATTATGCCATTTTATTATGAGTGCTTAAAAGCCAAATTTTCAAAACACGGATGCTCTGTGTGCAGAAATTTGCACGTTGTTACACGCTAACACTTGTGCAGTCAAACGACAGTCAAATTTTTAAATCAAGCAGAATTCAGACACGTGCACGAAATCTCTAACATCTGCCTACACAAGCGAAAGCACACACATGACGGTGTGCCCAAAATGTAGCTAGGCTGAGATCCCTCTGGAAACGTGCTTCTTGGAGCTATGTGATTACACCAACGTACAGTGACTGGCATTCAGTATAGAATACAGCCTGTTAGTCATGTGATTCCTTCTGACACTTAGTGGGAGTTGACAGTTTAAGACTGGGCTTCTCAAAGAGCCTGATAGTTAGGTGCCCCAGTGATTTTCCGTGGGAGTTGAGCAGCTAACTACATTAGACCCCTTTGAAAGTTCAATTCAAAATTCTTGTGAATCCAGTTGAAGTCTTACATTCAGTGACTCCTGGGGAATATTTAATCTTTGTGCTAATGAACATTAGTGTTCTAAAATATTCCTTAGAATTAAATAGTTTATATTCTAATGATTGGAGAGGAAAGGGGTTAATTTTGTTTATAATATCTTTGAATCTCATTTAACCTGTGGTTCTCTTTGTTTGTTCACATACATAGCCTAAAACAGCAAATATTCTATATATATATTATAGTGATTTGCAGGGGGCTTGAGACACCTAAAAGGGCCCTGATTTTCAATAAGTACTGAGCATCTGCCCTCTGAAAATTAGGTCCCTTTTAAGTGTCTTGAGTTGTGCACTCAAAATAACTCATCACTTTTAAAAATGTGGGCCCTGTATAGATTACAGACACCTAACTACCATCAGATGTCAATATGCAGTGTTGTAGCCATGTTGGTCCCAGGATATTAGAGACAATGTGGCTGTGGTGATATCTGTTATTGGACCAACTTTTGTGGGTGAGAGAGAGAAGCTTTCGAGTTTACACAGAGCTCTTCTTCAGGGCTGGGGCCCCAAACACAAGCTTATGCAAGCTCTGTGTAAGCTCAAAAACTCGTCTCTCTCATCAACAGAAGTTGGTCCCATAGAAGATATTTCCTCAACCACCTTTTCTATCAAACATCAGTGTGAGTTAGGGGACTAACTGCCAAATATGTATTTGAAAATCTCTCATTTGTGTATACTAAACATTGTCTTGCAATAAATATGAAAAAAATGCTTTTGAAGGTGGCTCAAATATTTTACTTCAATAAACAATTTCAGTGATTTTGTACCTTAATAATAATAATAGCTGGATTATGGGCTTTTCAAGTCATCTGATCTAGATAATTAAAATATTCCCATTTGATAAATTAATTTCATCCTCTCCTCTGCCCCTTCAGCCTTCAGGAGACCAAGTTCATGGCTACCTGTAATGCTGTATATATGACGTGAATGCAAAAATCTTATATATCTTTATGGGAGTATATATTAAAGTGTAGAATTCTACCAGACTTATCCAGACAGCTGAGTTTCATTTTGGAATGTCAATCTTTCATTTAGTTACAGCTCTGGTGAATTTACTGCATGTGCTTAATTATAATGTCATTTTGCATGATTCTGATGCTATGAAACTACACTCTTAAGATAATCATTCTGGGGGAAAATAACAAATGCATCATATTTCTGGTGTTATTAAAACATAGATAAAATTGTCCTTTAAAATATTTTCAGTTTTAAGGGCATTTATTAATTTGCCTGTCTGTTGAATGAATCATGACATGATCCTGTTAACTTGGCAACAGCACCAGTAATTTTATATTTGTCAAGTATACGCCTTCTGCATTTTAAGAAGATGAGCAGATTTTCTTTTCTGTAACACCTCATTTTCTAGAGGTGCTCTAATTACTATGTGTGTGCAGTCTATTGCTCCGATCACTGATGGAAACCTAGCAATTTCAAGGACATCAGGCATTACGTGCTGCTGATGCTGCGGATCTTGGAGGAAAGGTACCGTAATACACAGATTAGTTCCCCTGAGAAGCACATCCATAAACTTATCTGGGCACTGGGAAGCAGTGGGTTGATTAATGCCAACACTATTCCCCATTTGTGGTTTGAAAGACCTAGTTTCTTAAACAAAAACAAACCCTAAAGCAGATGTTACTGTCACAGTCACAGTTAAAGCATGACTTTTTGTCAGAATCACTCTCCAAATCCCCTTTCCAGCCATCACAGAGAGAAGTTATTGTTTGTCAAATCTGTAGCTCGGATACACTTATTCCTTAGTCAGACGTGGAAGGCTGTAAAACAGAAATTAAACAGCCTGTGTCTATGAATTCTGTTAGTGGGGAAAGACGGTGACTTCTTTCCATTCGTTATTTTTGACTATTTAAAATTTAAAAAACCACAGGAACAGTGTAGTGTTTCAGAATGTTTGAAAAGGTCAAATCCTTTAAAATGGTAAAATTTCATTCCATCATTACTAAGTGACAAGAGTGTGCTCAATTTTAAGGCTTTTACTGACCATACCACTCATAATTACTTAGGTTAATAAAGCACCATGTAAATGTTAAGTATTAAGTCTCACATGAGCTGTATGAACATTGTCTAATTAATACTTATAAACCTCCTGTGAGGGAAAGAGGTAAGTAGTATTATCCCCATTTTAGTGACAATGGAATGGAGATAGAGCCAAAGGGATTAAGGGCAAAAATTTCAGACTAAGGGCTAGTCTACACTAGAAGTGCTACAGCGGTGCAGCTGCATCAGTGCAGCTGCGCTGCTGTAATGCACTTGGTGAAGACACTCTGTGCCAGTGGTTCCCAACTTGTGGCCCTTGGGCAAAAAGTGGCCCATGGGGTCTTTCAGAGTGGCCCACGGTTCCCCTCCCACTGGCTGCAGAAGGGAGCCGCTGGCTAAGTACCCAGGTGGAGTGCGTTGCCGGTGCAGGCTCCTTGCTGCAGCCAAGGGGATGGGAGATCAGTGCTCCCCTCCCCCTGGCTGTAGCAGGGAGCACGGCAAAGCGCTCCGCCTAGGTCCTGGGGGCACAGCTGGAACTAGAAGGGAGGAGCACTGATCTCCTGTCCTCCTAGCTGAAGAAGGAAGCCGCTGCCTGGGGACCCAGGTGGAACGCACAGTTTCCCTGCTGCAGCCAAGGGGATGGGAGATCCTCCTCCCTCAACTCCTTCCCTCTGGCTATGGGGAGGAGGCAGGGGAACTGGGGCTGCTGGCAGAGATGTTGTAACCATCAAGGTTGTAAAAATTATATTTGTGGCCCTCGAGCCAAAAAGATGGGGAACCACGCTCTATGCCAATGGGAGAGAGCTCTCCCGTTGGCGTAATAAATCCACCTCCACAAGAGGCGGTAGCTATGTTGGCAGAAAAAGCTCTCCTGCTGACAAAACGCTGTCCACACCAGCGCTTAGGTCAGTATAATTTATGCCACTTAGGGGAGCGGCTTATTCACTGAGCGACATAAATTATGCCGACATAACCTGTAGTGTAGACTGGCCCTAAAATTAGGTACTTAAATCTACCATTATGAGTGGGGTGAAACTTTGTTATGGGTTGAGTTAAAACCTCATTCAACTGATGTGTGAACGCCCCCTTCAGATACTTGTAAGAAATACTTAAGGGATCATACCAAAATCAAGGCTTAATAGAATCTGCCCCGAAATAACACCATATGGGCACGGGGTTCCTTTGGGTATTGTGACCAAGATTATTGTGGGGGACAAGAGGCATATCACACAGAAACTGAGAAACCTGAGAACAGAGAGAGGCAAAGACAAAAGAGCAACTGGAAAAGCTAGGGCAGGTCTACACTTAAAATATTGCATTGGCACAGCTGCTCTAAGATGACAAGACAGAGCTTCTCCTATCAGTTTAGTTAATCCATCTCCACAAGAGGCAGTATCAATGTGGGTGGGAAAAGCAGCCCCACTGACATAGCACTGTCTACACTGGCCCTTAAGTCACTGTAACTACGTTGCAGGGGGTGTGGATTATTCACATCCCTGAAGACGTACAGTAGAACAGTTATGAATACCTTGGGAATGGAGACTGTTCGTAGCTCTGAAATGTTCTTAACTCTGAACAAAATGTTATGGTTGTTCTTTCAAAAGTTTTCAACTGAACATTGACTTAGTACAGCTTTGAAACTTTACAGAAGAAAAATGCTGCTTTTAATCATCTTAATTTAAATGAAACAAGAACAGAAACAGTTTCCTTATCTTGTCAAATCTTTTTTTAAACTTTCCCTATATTTTTTTAGTAGTTTAAGTTTAACACAGTACTTCAATATTAAGTAATTTCTCTTGCTTCTTTTTTACTGTTCGTTACCCATTGGGGGAGAGGGGGATGCCAACACAAAAGCCCATCAATTTAAATGTCCATGTAAATAGCACTAAAAAAAAAGCTGCAGCAAAACATACGAGGCACTAATCTTTATACTGTAATGACAATTTAAAAAAAAAGTATCCAAACTTAACTTTCCTGCCTAAGTACTACAGGATAAACTATGTAGACTTGAAAAAATCACTGATCGTACTCTGCTTGAGGTTGCTAACACATTTTTGATGGATGACAGAAAAAGGATTAATGTATACTAGATGTCAATAAAAATCTACCCTGCAATTTAATTCCCTTTTTCCAAGTGAAATACTTTGCAAATTTATCATTTTACCTAGATATTTGCAGTTTCCAGAACCAGATCATAAATCACAGGCAGAGAGTTTGTGTGGTTTCTTTTCCGCCTGAAACTCCTCATTCCCTCCTGATAAAGGGCATAATCCAAAACCCGTGAAGAGACCCCCATCAGCTTCAGTGGGCTTTGAGTCAGGCATTTATTACTAGAACTCTACACCTCTTTATTTGTTAAATACAATTATTGCTTTGTTGCCTAATCTGAATCTTCTGCTGATATTAAATAGACAACAGGTGGTTCTTCCAGGGTATAATTTTCTTAATTTACAGCTGGAGGAATGTGTTAATCTTCCTATCATCACTATGTTTCTGACATACATCTGTTCTTAAACCAAAGTGTCGAGATGAGATTGCCAACCTCTGGGACTAGCATCTGGTGTTAGAATCAGTTGGTTTCCTCAGGATGTATTTTTAGAAGCAGCCATCACAGGAAATGCTGCCTGACATATGAGAGATCTGGATCATTGTCTCAAGTTCCAAGCATAGCAGACACACAGATATCTCAGATGCCAGCTTCAGGTGAATCTTGTTGATTCTGGACACTTTGTGATCAGTGTGGATACCAGTGAGACATGGTACACCCCATTTGCAGATCAATAAGGTTTAATGTACAAGGTTTTCTATAAACATACTAATTAGATACAAAGCATAAAATTAACTACATTATATCATACTCTCTAAGCCTGGAGAGCTAAGCAATCACTCAGAAAGCTGTATACACGAATGGCTTTCTTCAGGGGCCCTGCCAGGGACTCAGTGGATCCTCTGCTCCAACCGGCAGCACCTCCCATGGAGTCAGGGGTTCATGGAGCGCCCCCCCGCCTTTGTCTAAGTGGTGACTTCTTATACCCTTCCATAAACAACCTTCACCTAATTATCTCTCTCGCATGATCATGTATGCTAATTACCTACATAGGGTTTCCACCCTTAACTACATTCCATTCTCACCATAATAATTGGGGTCGTCAAAACAACATCTGGTAATGAGAGGCAGAGAAAAAATGTCTCTTGGCAATAAAACTGTGTACCCTCAGACGTTCAAAGATAACTTGTTCCCATCACTGTTATCTATGTGCAGCTGCAAGCATACAGTATCTGTATTTTGTCTTATGTGCCATGGTACGCAGAAACTGAGACATCTATAAGGTTATTCAGTAGTCCTATGTATCTCTGCCAACTGGCAGATGTCATGCTACAGGGGTCAGACTAGCCAAGCAAGCAACTGAAGCTATGGTAGGCCTGTAAGAGAGTGGTCAAGCAACTCAAATATGAGCCTCCAACAAGCCTTGGTTGCTGCATTCTCAAAACCGACATGACAAAAGCATGTTTCATGAGACGTCTATTTTTTTTGAAGTCACTGAATGAGACCTTATGACTGTTCATGGGTGTGGAAGATGGCCAGCGAGCCTCTTCCCCCAAATACCCTTTGTCAGGTTGCAATTGTATAGATTTTAAGGCCAGAAGGGACCATTGTGATCATCTAGTCTAATCTCCTGCACAGCACAAGCCATTGGAATTTTATCAAGTGATTCCTGTATCGAGTCCACAAAGACCTGGTTGAGCTGCTCACCGTCTCTTTTATCCATGACTGCTTGTGCCCTAGGAGTGCAAGTGGGTTGGAGAAGGCCAGCTATTGTCATCCTCAGGGTAAACACACCCAAAGCCCATCCCCATGCACATCAGGGAGCACCAGTTGAGCTGCTCAGGGAAGGAACACAGGCTAAGGCTTTTAAAATGTGTATCACTATCTAACAGCCCTCCCACCAGCCATGAGGTGCTGAATGGTTCAGATAACCAGTGCAAGGCCCCTCTATGCCAGGAATGAATTTAATTCCTAATGAATAAATACCTTCTACTACATGGCATCTTTGCTACAATATTGCTTTATTTTGCTTTTCCAAGCATTTTTTCCTTGTAGGGCATCCTTGGACACTAATAAATCCAGAGTAGTCTTCTATGCCACTCTAATTTTCTTGCAATATGCTCACACACTCCTGCTTCTTCATCTTCTAATCAATGCAGACAACTAAGTGCTTCTTTACGTGGGAGCAGAATTCTTCTCTTCTCTTTGAACTTGCTTCACAATGGAATGAGGCAATCTTTGGTGGGAGTTTTTCTACTTATGTCCTGTTTTGAATGGCCTCCATGGTTGTGGGCACAGTTGTCATGGTAAGTGGCTGATTTTGTCTAATCTTGGTCATTTTTCAGCTCCACTTTCAACTTTAACACATCCTAGTTTCCAGAGTGAGGAATAGATTTAGTTTCTCCCAATGTGTTTTATAGGATTGCTCTGAGCAGAGAGCTTTTGTTGCCAATTGCTTCCTCCGAATGAATACCAAGTGTATAATTAACCCAGAAGATACTGTCCAGAGACCTCCTAGCTGTAAATCATGCTAAGTACGGGCAAATGTTTACAGAGATAGAGCCCCCAAAAGGTCCCATGTATTTCCAAAAGCAACCTCCAACCTCCGAGTCCTGTTTCTCTTCCCATGTTGCTTTGAACAGATGATACAATGTAGATGTTTAGGGCTAATAGGCTCATTCTTCTTTGTATATATGAAATCTAAGACAGAAGTTCTCTGCTCACGAAGGAGTCTGGAGAGCTGGAACTTGGGTGGAACAAAATATATTGAGATAAAATATTTCTCATAGTACTATATACCAAAGCAATACAGAAATATATTTGGAGAAGATGTGGATTTACACGATGACAAAGAATTTATATATATTGAAACCATGCTTGAATAGACTAAACATTTGCATGCCTTACATAGAAAGGTTCAGTCTGAATGCTTCCATTCAATGGATACCTTCTTTTGTGATAAAGCTGGAAGACTGTAGTGGGGCAGTGTGGCCTCCCTCTGAGCCAGAGGGGGAAGGGCCACACTCTGTGCCAGGGTGAGCAGAGCGGAAGTTGAGAGGCAGGACAGGAAGTATAAAAAACGGGGTCTCCAGCTCAGCTGAGGGAGAGACAGTGAAGGAGACAGACTTGTCTCCCTGGCTGCAGGCCTCTGGCTCTGCTCCCGAGCCGGGTGGCACCCTGACCCCATAGGAGACCAAGTCTGGAAAGGAGCTGCTGGCGGCCAAATACCCTGATGAGGCAGAAGACCCCTCTGGACGACAGAGCCCTTCCCTGGATTCTGGTAGGAAGTACCTTAGGCAAACTAGATTTTAGTCTGGTTCTTGCTGTGGGTGCTTGTCAGTGTATTTCGGTGGGATCCCTGCTGACCCAGTGGTGGAGGGCTCTGCCACTGTTAGGACCCTGGGCTGGGACTCAGTGGAGTAGGGTTGGCCCAGGTCCCCTAACCCCTTCTACCACGCCAGCCCTGGGAGCAACTTTCTCACCTGTGGCCGAATGGGTTTTGCTTGCTAGCCCTGAGCTGACTGAGGGTCAGAGCCTCCTAGACTGCCTAGAGCCCTGCCCTGCCTGAGGGCCAGAGACCCCTGGCTTCTGGCTAGTCCTGCCCTGCCAGAGGCCAGGGATCCCCTAAGATTGCTTAGGATTCAGCCCTCCAAAAGGCGTCGATGCCCCAACACTTAGCTGGCTAATTCCCCTGCCAACAGACTGTGATCTGAGCAATGTAGTGATATGGTGTGGTCTCCCGCTGAGTCAGAGGGGAAGGGGCAACTGCAACTATATTACAAAGATCTATTTAATTTAAACAAGTTATCTTCAGCATGTACCACATATTCTCTTGGAAAATATTGTTAATTCACTGAGCTTAAATGCCTGAAAGCATCTGCAGAATGTCTAGCAAGTTAAACCTTTAACAAAGAGCCTTAGTTCTAAGACGACAACTTTAAAAAAAAAAAAGAAAAGAAAAGAGAGAAGAAAAGAAATAAAGCAGAGATTAAATAGCAAGTGATTGTCATGGAAAAAGTAGAAGAGAAACAGAATTATTCTTCCCCCAGCTCTGCTATCTACTTTACTTTAGAATCTCGTATTCCCAATCTAACACAGGTTGAAAATAAATTCAGCAATAGAAAGAAAAATAGATAAACTGCAGAGACCAGCATTTCATAAAGACAGTCAGGGCAAGGAATTGGAGTCTTTAAAAATGGAATGATGGAGAATCATATATTTTTGTATATAGTGTATAAATGAAAAATATGTACTACAAAGTAAGTATAAAACTATGCAGAACATCTTAGGAACCAGTGACAGTATCTACAATGTAAAAAGCATTATTCATAATAATAACTAAGGGTATGTCTTCACTGCCATGGTGGCAGGCATCAATTGAGCAGGTCTGTATAGACCTGCTCAGTCAATCAGAGAGCGCTCTCCACGCGACTGAATTAATCCCTCTTCCCAAAAGGAGTAAGGATGTGTCGTTGATGCAGTGCCGTGAAGATGCCACACTACGTGTATATAAGTATGTTAACAGGAGATATGCAAGTTATGCAAATTACGTAATGTTATATATCTCCCATTGACCAGTGCCCTAATTAAAAATTTCCCTAGAAGGGAAAAAACCTTGGGGAAAAATATGTATATCAATACACAAGATTTAATCTAATATTTAACAAAATATTAGGCACATCAGAAGTTGTTAATATATTATGGTATCAATACTATTGATATTTTGCTTCCTAATTTCCTAATTTAATTCCTAATCTAGGTGGACATTTTCTCTTTGCCTTTTCTTTTCTTTCTTCTGGACCTCATGCACCAGTCAGTCATTCAGAGATATAATATCACTCATACACTTGTCCAAATTATTTGTGCAGATCCAATCATTTTAAATAGGTGACTTGGGTAAGGACCACAGGTAAAATTATTGCTTAAGGTTTCATTTTGGTACCACGATAACTCATTTTGAACGTGAGCCCTGTACAGTCCCTTTCAATTTATTACTCGATTTAAGAGATCTAATCTAAATTAAAATCTCCCTGAATCAATACCTCATTTTTATCATAGGACATTCAGACTGTATCATACAAATCAGTCATCCGTCGCTCACTGAACTGCTAGGCTAAAACAGCTTTATAGCAAAAATGATTTTCTTTACCAACTCTTACTGTGGCTCCTTTTCAACCCGAGCAGCTAGCCAAAGTTTGGGGCCCTGGGATACTGTAATTGGAAGTAGAAATTAATGGAGTCTGGTATTTTCTTCGATGTCATCTTGTTTATTTAGAAGCGATGTACAAAGCCCTGTGTCTCTGAACATGGGAGGAACCAATAACAAAAGCAGCGGTTTCTTAGCTTACAGCTCCCAAACCTCTTTAGCCAACACCTGACCCCAAAGCTCTCTAGCTTTTATCAGAGTCATACCAGGCCTACAGGCTCCTGCTTAGCTTTCTTGCCTTTTCCTCTCTCTCTGTTCTTTTCTCAGTCCCTGTGATCTCCCTCTCTTTCCCCATACTCATAACGGTAATCAGCCAAAAGCTCCTGGGCATGGTCACATGCACCTTTGGTCTTAAGTGGGAGCTTATGCTTACAGTTATATTAATTGAAGGGTGAGTTCACACCTTTCAGTCTCAATTGGATTTTAACTCAACCCGTAACAAGGTTAGATCCAACTCATAACACCACTCACCTCAGCATAACTCATCCTTCTGATGAGGCCTAACATGGTGACACCCAACAACCCATCCCAAACAGAAAGAAAACAAATTTAAAATAATTCAAGATTAACAATTTACATATATATAGTGTCTTTCTGTCGAGATGTTTTCATAGCGCCAATCCACAAGAATTTTATTCCTGCCCAAATCTCTCTGGGCCTTTTCTTTCCCTGGGTTTCCTTTCAGCAACTGGGGCTAGGGATGGGAGAAGAGCTTTTACACAGCCCTTGAGGAATACCTATTGTGTTTGTGGAATTTGCTGACTGGCAGAGCCTGCCCGTGCTGTGCAAATGGAGAATTCACCTCTAACAACTCTTCCAGTCTCAACTTCCACAGCTATATTCTCAGATTCAGGGAGCAGCCATGCTGAAATCTTGTTTCCCAAACTGTCAGCGAAAGAGCAGGGATCCACAAGAGCTTCAGCAGCTAAGATTCTCTTGAGACCCTTGGTTTTTCAAAACAGGTTTCAACCACGCTCCGCCTTTTCCATACTGGAATACTACCACAGCATGTAGCTGTTATAATCATTTCTGCCCTTGGGAGCAGGACAACTTATTCACTGCAAACCAGTTGCCTACATACCATTTGTTTGACTTAGGCAATATTTTAAAAGGGAATCTCCACAGACTGAATTAGTTAGACCCTTCCTGATATCGATTACACGGTTATTTGCTACATTCCTGATAAAGTTGTTTACCTGCCCACTTCTAAACAAAAGCTGACGGACTGATCCTTGTATCTCCACCAACCTTTATCCATTCAGTGTGGTGTTCCCCTGTTTCCGGAACTGGGAGAGAGGCTTTCACTAGACACTTCTGACAGTCTGTCTTGCCTTGCCTTGCCTTGCCTTAAACATACAACAATCCTTTTCATGGCCAATTTTGTCACAGTACCAGCATTTAACTGATCTGTTTCCTTCAATTTTAGCACTATTGCCATTTCCCCTTGTTTTAAAAACCAAATTTGTCTGTTTTCTCATCATTCAATAAGGTCATGAATCAGATTAGTATCCCTCTTTCATCAAACATATTAGAGACTGAGCTGGATTTACAGGGCTCATGATGCTCAGCTTCCATCTTCCTTACTACTGGCTGCTTCCCCGTCCAGTGTACTGCTGCAAGGAAAGATTCAAATTCTGTAGCAAATTTCCCAGCCTCTTGGAGCATCTTTGTCTGATCTTGAGCTGCAAGTCCAACTCCAGCTGAGCATCTATACATTAGTCCATTGCCAGTCTATCCTGGAAGGCCTCTGTAGCATTTGGATATTCCAGGCACACAAATTCTGGTGGAGGTTCTTCTTTCCCTCTTCTATTAGCTCTTATATGTGCCCTGGCCAACTCAGATTGATGTCTAGCTCCAGACGGTACGTCAAGGGCTCGTAGCAGGACAGGATAACTCCGTCTCTTTACTGCTTCATCATCAGAGCTGAGCTACCTAAGTTGGATACTAATCACCCCTCTTTCTGTCCATCTTCCCAGCTGCCAATTTGAACTATAATGTTGAACTGAGCCAAATAAGCCTCCTAGGGAGATTTTTTCCCTCCAAGAGAGGTGGTGGGTTTTTTTGTATGATTGGATCTGGAACAATCCAACCTCTCTCCTCTGAGCCTCCATTGCTTACAAATGGGGTAGAAAACTGTTGTAACTGTTTGGTCTTATCCAGGTCCTCTGTCTGGTTCAAGTCCTCATCCAGGCAGCTGCCTTCCATGTGTTTCGTGACTCTTTGACATCCTTTGAAGCTGAATTTTCTGATCCTTGAGTCCTTGATGTAGCTCATCTCTTTTAGCAAGTTGCAGGTTGGTTAAAGCTTGCCTTGTCTCCACTATTTCATGGAAATACTCCTGCTCTATGGCAAGGGGCATGCACAAAGGGGGACAAGCAGGGGTATGAGTCCCCTCAATAATCATCAGGGGCACAGAACTTCTCTGCCCTGGGGCCAAGGGGCGGGGAAGCAGGGAAGAGAGTGAGAGCTCCTCCTGTGGCCGTGGGGAGGGGCACAGTGTGCCCCTCCAAAAGAGGTCAAATTTAAATTCCTGCGCACACCATTGTCTATGGCAGTTGGGTTCCTGGTCACCTTTTTGATCTGTCTTGCCATTCCAATCTGGGACCTTTACAGCTGGGCTTCCCAATCTGTCTGGATACTGTTGTAGTTGTTGCTTCAAAAGAGATTTTGTCTCCTCCTGAAAGTCAACCCTCAGTCTTATCTGAGAATCCTCCAGATGCTGTTTAAGTGCTTAAGTGCCTAAGTTCCTCCAGATCCTGTTTTAAATTCTTTTGTGAAGCCTCCAGCTTCTGTTTTAAATCCCACTGGCCAATTTTGAGTTCTGCAAGCACCGCCATTATTTGTTCCACTTTGGTTCAGTAGGAATACCAGCTCAAAACCTCTCTCCTGGGAAACTGGATTCCACTTCTCCAACACCAGTGTTGCCCCTTTTCAACCCAAGCAGCTAATCGGAATCCTGGGGATGTTCTGACTGTAAGTAGAAATAGGTGGAGTCTAGTATTTTGTTTATTTATAAGGAATAAAGTCCTGTCTCTGAACACAAAAGAAAACTAGAACCGAAAGAGCAGATTCTTAGCTCACAGCCCCCCCAAGAATCTTTAGCCAACAGACCAAAAAGAGCTCTCTCTAGCTTTTTCCAGGGTCACATTGTGCTTACAGCTTCTGCTTGTCTTTCTTGCCTGCTCCTCTCTCTGTGTTCTTGTCTGTTCAGTTTCCGTGATCTCTCTCTCTCTTCACACTCACACCCAAAACAATAGTCAGCCAAAAGCTCCTGAGTGGGTTCTCACACACATTTTTGTCTTAGGTGAAGTCTTAGGCTTACAGTTATGTTAATTGAAGAGTGAGTTCATACCTGTCACTGTCAATGGGAATTTAGCTAAACCCTTAATGAGCTTTCACCCAGCTCTTCCAATACAAATGTCACATGAAGTACAGCAATCAGTAATATGGCAAAGCTCACACAAATTTATATAACCCTTCTAGCTTTAGTTCTTTATATATTCTGCAGCCATCACACTCCAACCATTTATCATTGCACCATTACAGGGCAATCTAAGGTGTAGTAAAATACTAACAAGGTACAAGATTACAATTTTAAGCCCCATCATGGAAAATGATGAATTTTTACTCTTTCAGTTTCCTATTTTAATCACCAGAATGTACTATGTTTGTGTTGTTCTACCAGTAATTAGGCTGGTTTGAGAAAGAGAGAGATATGCATGTGTTTTTGTGTGATAAGGAATGAAAACTTGCTTTAAAAATGTTTGTTTTAATAAAACATCCTCATTCTTGTGACCAAAATTAAAGTAACAAACAAAAAGTGATACATGGCAAGAGACCATTCTATTGACAAAGACTGTAAAAAAACTTTTAGAAGACTTATTCATTCACACCTTGTTCTTTCCATTATTCTTTTATGCCCCACTTGTATTACACAGTCTACCGCCAATTCATGAAATAAAATAAAAAATCCCTGTTTTATGAAGACATGTATGACATCTGCATAAAATGATATGTGTATTTTATGTCCAGAATTCCATCATTTTTTCCCTTGACCCTCTAAGTTACATTCATGGTATTGCAAATACCAGGGGTACGAATGAGCATTATGGCCCTGATTAATGGAACTACTTATGTGCTTAAAGTTAAGCATGTGCTTAAGTGTTCTGCTGGACTGGAGAAAGTGGGCTCAGCATCCTGAAGAATCAAACCCTTAGTCTATAGATGCTTGAAGAGAAAAATCAATATGAGAATCAGTGAAATATAGGGATTGAAGGGGGAAATAAGAACAAGCTCTAACTTTATAGAAATGCTCCACATTCTATTTTGTAGTCACATAATTCAAGGACATTCGAGACCTTATTTATAAAAATACCTGTGTACAGTTCTTCCCCCAAATTTTCCTGTAGTCACTGGTACTCTGTCCGTTTGTATGTGCAAATGCCTGACTTTCCTGTGCAATTGTGTCAATTCCACATACTAACTGGGCATGGAATTGTACACATGCATTTTTTAAAATCAAGCTGTCTAGGCATTTAGGAGTGCATCAATCAAATTAATGGGAGTTTTTCCATTGAATTATATGGGAGCATGGTCAAATTCTTAAAGTTTTATCAACCCTGGTACAATGGTCATCTTAAATAATAGCCATCTTTGGTTTGGATGAATTATCTCAGTATTTGCAGAATTTTGTATACTGGCCTGTAGTGTTGGAAGTACTGAGATAAACTTGGACAATCAATAGATAAGTCAAAGCTGGCTAGTATTTAGGGATGAGTACAGTATTAACTGGTTTTCAGAATTCCATAAATCCACCATGTAATGTAAACATTGTGGTTCATTGGTTCTCCCACTTTCCCCACAGCAGATGGGTATGGTATAAAATAGTCACTCTATTCACAGCTATACGGAGCTTGTCTCTGAAAGCAAAATTCCAACTCCTGGATAGACTCAACTTGTAGGAACAGATGTCTTTAACAGCTTCTTTCGGTTTTGCAGTTACTGTGCCATTATATAGACTATTTTACCCTGTTTATTGGAGAAACTCCTCTGGAACTCGCAAATAAGATCAATTCTGTCAGTTTCCTAAAACTGCAGCTGCTCTTTATTAACCCTTGTTACCCCTAGCAACTCCTAGAAATGTGACAAGTGGTATTGCTCTTGCTGTCAATCAAACCATATTTAAAATTAGACAGGAAAACTTTAGATAATATATGGTAAAGTCGCTGCACTGGTCCAAGAGCGATAGATTAAAGATAGGTTTTAAGAGGTCTCTTTCATCTCTAATCTCTATGATTCTGTGAATAAGGAATTGCCATGAAATCTGCTACTTTTTATTGATTCCGAATATTAATTTTGAGCGCAAAATTATATGTCTATGGATATGGTTTATACCCCAAACTGGCTCTGAAAGAGTTAACTGGAGCTGGCGAGCTCAATTAGGGCATCTGGTTACACCTGAAGAATGGGCCACACCCAATTAAAGATGAGTCCTGGGTGAAGGAGGAGTTGGGTGGTTACTATAAAGATGAGTCCTATGTGGGGAAGGAGTTGCATGGTTAGTATAAACACAGGAAGCCCAGAAGAGAAGGGGGCTGCAGCCTTATTTAATACTATAATAAACAATCTCCCAAAATAAGTGCTGGTGTACGTGTCACTCTATTCACAGATGATTGTGCTCTGTGGATTAGGAGCAGGAATATTGAAGTGGCAGAAATGAGAATCAACAGAGCGTTTCAAGAGACCTCTGACTGGCGAAATGCATGGGATTTCAAGTTCTCCATTGCTGTAACAAAAGGATTGTTCTTTACGAAAGAGAAAATTAAAAAGGAATGTAAACAGTACCTGTATGGAGAACAAAGAAATGTATTTCAAAGGTTCAAATTCTTAGTGGTAATATTTGACATATAGTTACTTTGGAAAGATCATATAAATGATGTTAAAGAGAAATGTACAGAGTTAATCTGCTTTAAAATCTTGCTGGGACTAATGGTGGGGTGGATAAGAAAACACTACTGAGGGTAGACAGAGACTTAATCAGAGCAGTTATTGACTATGGCTGCCAATCTTTTGGGTCAGCATCAAACACAGAAATTAAAAAAATTAATTTAATACAAGCCCTGCTACTGTGATTTGTGTGCAATGGATTTATTACAGTACCTATATAAGTGTTACAGAGCTTCTAGTGAAATGCCAATTGAACTATGAATGAAACTACTGGACCTAACTTTCTGGGCCAAAGTTAATGGGAATCACCATAATGAAAGTACCAGACAAATATATGAGGATTGTTGGGAATTCAACAGGTGAACTATAGCATACAATGTTAGACTTCCACATGCCATTCGAGTTAAAATGTGGTGGCAGGAGTTGAAAGACAAGTAAAAGCTGAATGAAGTCAAAACTTTTAGTCAAGGAAAATTAGTTATGGATGGAAAGCCACATGTCCAAACATAGTTTTAGATTTATTTGATCAACTTAAGGGTAAAAAGAGACAATAGGTATTAAAAATGAAATGTACCAATATATAGATGGAAAGTGGAGTCAGTTTTGTCAAATATATAGAGATGGGTCCAAAAAAGAAAAAACAAGAGTTGGGATGGCATATTGTATAGCAAAACTGGGATTTAGTACATCCAAAAGAATATCTGATTATGTATCTGTCATGACAGCTGAACTAGTGGCAATAATGCTAGCATTAAATTGGATCTGGGATGTACGCCCAGCAGCAGCAGTAATTTTTTTCAGATTCAATCTCAGTTTTATGGCAATAGAAAAGGATGTATCAGTATGTAGAAATGGTTTAATCAACGAAATTATATTTGTAATAACCGAGTTAGTACAGATGGGGATACATGTAGCATTAGCTTGGATCCCAGTGCATATTGGGACAACAGGGAATGAAATAGCAGACAAAGCAGATAAAAATGCTGTAAGAAATGGAAGGATTGACATAGAAATACCCTTGAGTAAACAGGAATTGAAAAGCCTAGTACAGAAAAATTTAAAGGCAGAATGGCAAAAAATTTGGATTAATGAAAAAGAAGATTTTTTTGAATTGTGCCCTGGAGATGAGGATTATGACACATTTCAGGGCCTGGATAGGACTAATGAAGTGCTTTTGTTTAGAGTACTAACTGGCTATTTTGGCTTAAACAAAAAGATTTTTCTGAATAAATAGACACAAAGATGAATTATATATACTCTGCAAGGTGAAAGAAACAGTGGATCACCTTTTATGGATATGCAAGGGCTTTGATAAAGAAAGGGAAAAACTTTTTGAGGAATTCGAATGTGTTGAGGTAAAAAAATTACATTATTTAGTGAAAACATTAGGGAAATGGAGTATTTATTAAAAAGCAACTGTTACGTCGGCAATCCCTCTGAGTCAAGGATGATCTTTTTCACAGGTTTTATTTTATATGGGTCCTTCGGTGATTGAGGAGTCAAATCCTTGAGCCACAGACTCGTTGGCAGGTGTTGCAGGTGGCGTTGGAAGGCAGGGTTGGGCCATGATTGCTGTATGACAGTTGTCTGTCCTTTCTTTTCTGGCATTTTTCAGTGATCAGGGCAAGGCAATTTTCCTCAAAAGTGGTTGTTCTTTCTCTGACAAGTTTTTGCCATTTAGCCCTGTCTTGGGCTACTGTCTCCCAGTGTGTGTTGTCAATGCTACATCTCTTGAGGTTATCTTTGAAGCATTTCTTTTGGCCTCCCCGTTTCCTTTCTCCTTCGGTGAGTTGGGCATACAGAAATTGTTTTGGTAAGCGTGCATCAGGCATGCGCACGCAGTGCCCGCTCCAGCTCAGCTGGTGCTGGATAATCAGGGCCTCAATACTGAAGATGTTGACCTCTGTGAGGACACTGACGTTAGAGCAGCAATCCTCCCACTTCATGTTGAGGATCTTCCAGAGCATGTGCTGGTGCTGACCTTGCAGGTTTTTCGGGTGTTTTCTGTAGGTTACCCAAGTCTCACAGCAATAGAGGAGAGGTAGAATTACCACTGCTTTGTAAACTAAGGGTCTGGTGTATGTTCTGATGTCATGGTTGTCGAACACCCAGTGAGACAGTCTGCTGAAGGCAAGGCTGGCACAGCGGATTCTGTGCTGAATCTCGAAGTCTATGTTTGCCCTTTGTGAGAGAAGGCTACCAAGGTAGGCAAAGTGTTCTATATTTTCCAGTTCCTCTCTGTCAATGTAGAACTTCCTTGCTGAGTTTGATGATTGACCAGGAGCAGGCTGATGGAGAACTTTTGTTTTGCCAGTGTTCAGGGTTGGTCCTAGGCTTTCATAAGCTTTAGAGAAGCAGTTAAGAGACGATTATTAAAAAAAGGGACTGTTACATTACTTGAAAGACACAGGACAGAGTGAGAGGTTATAAACTGCTAAGCACTGAGGAATTCTAGTTGGTAGCGGCTATAGACTATTCCATCAAGTCTGCTTCACCATAAAAGAGAGAGAAAGAAAGAAGGTGGCTGAAGGTGGAGAGGGGGAAAGAACTTTGCTTTCCCTTTGTGGGAAGTAGAGAAGTTTCCAGGGTAAGGGAAGGACATCAGGGATGGAGAGGGAAGAGGAAACCCAGGGAAATAACTGGCCTTGAGATCCTCCTTGAGTAGAGAACTCTGGCAAGTGTCCAAGAGAGATAGGGAGAAGCTATTGGAGTGGAGAAAGTTCCAGGGTTGAGCCTGGTTATAAGAGCAGGATCTGGGCCAGCAGGGAGGTCCTCAACTGAGGAACAGAGCTCAGGGGACACTTAAGAGGCATGAAAGTTCAAGACAGAGCGCAGATGTTCTTTAAGTATGTATTTTTTGTTGAGATTTGTTGGGAAAATTCAGGAGGGAGCCCTGTGAGTCTCTATGTTAAAAGAAGGGTGAATCTAGAGAAGAATACAAGTGCGCAGTAGGCCCAGGAAGGGGCTGTGGGAAATGTCTGCTGACAGTCTGAGACAGGAAGAAAGTAGGGGATAGGTCTGAATACTCAGAAATTGCCTATTTACACAGGGTCCCTGGCCTGGAACCCAAAGTCTGGGTTCCCCTACCAGCCCACTGAAAAAGGTGGTGTGAAGAGCCTGGAGACCAGGGGTGAAAGGGCTAGGGAGTCTGGACTTGGATCAAAGATTTGATGTGAGACCGTTGGACTCTTGTTTATGGTACTCTGATACGCTGGAAAGGGTGATACTTTAAAGTGACCTGGCCGGAGGACTAAGTCACAAGAAGAAGCAGACCAAGGGGATGCCAGATGAGGGAAACCTGCTATTCCATGCTTAGCCACCAGGGGGCACTGCAGCAGTCAGTCATCTTTCTACAATGGTACAAGATGGATGTGAACTCTACTAAGGCATAGCACTAATCTAACATTTCCTGGCTCTAGTTGGTCCATGACATCTTGTCTGTTAATCTGCAAATTTAGCTTGCCGCAACAGCAGTATCCTGCTTGCCGCTCGGAACTACAGGAGAGCTAGTTTGACGTTAGTGTGAACTTCGTGTTCCTCATTTTAACAGTGGCGAGGACTGAAGGGATGGCCTTCTGGTTCTGGCACATGACGGCTTGTTTACATGCAGTTCATGCATCCATTTAACAACATCAGTAGAAAGAACAATTTAGTTAAATAAGTTTTGCACAGCTCTGAGTAGGCCCCTTTGTGACAGACTGTGAGCCAAAATGTGACCTGTCTTCTATTTGTCTCTGCCTCTACATTAAATACAATGGACCACCAAACCTAGCCCACAAGTAATTCCACTGGACTCTGCTAGTTAAGCTTGTCCTCTGGGGCACTAGCTGGAATTCTCAGCTTGGTGTAAAAACCTCCACATCAAAATGAAAGTGCAAACATCCCGAAGTCCCCATGAGATAAAGAAAATCCTGGAAGAAATCATATGCCCCTGCTATATTGTCTGCCAGAGAAATGGCAGCAGTTTTATATGTACCATGCCAAGGAAAAAAACAACCCTACAGTAGATAAATCCATTTAAAATTGGCTTTGCTAAGGAATAATGAATAGACATTGTACACATTGCGGACAAATGCCTCCAACAGAGCCATGGTACAAATGCTTGTTAGAACAGACATAGGACTGAGGCTATTATGGGAAATTTACATTTCTGAGCGAAAAATAACCTGACCTAGATTTCTCTTCAGGAAAAATATTCACTTAGTCTGAAAAGCAGCAATGGTTTAAGTTTTGATTACACTCAGACCTCTGCATGTAATTATAATACATCTTAGCAGCAGGGTAAGAAATAGTCTGTGGTCTCATTCAAATCTCACCATGTTTACAGGAAATGGACAGTTATTTCTCCTGATAAATGCCACCCAAAGACTTTGATTAAACGATCTGAGGAGAGAGTAGCATGCACCAAAGTAATATGTTAAGCAGATCTGTTCTCCTACTGGGCAAGATATGGAAAAGTCAGCTTTCATTGACAGAACAGTGGAGTAACACTGTGTAACACAAATATTCCTTCCACCAATGTAACTCCCCTGCTACGCCGACATAATAAAACCACCTCAATGAGAGGCATACGGCTTTTTGTGACGTAGTTAGGCCGACACAGGGTCAAGTGTAGACACTTGCATCACCACAACGCCCATGGTGGATTTTCCAACTCCACACTGATTAACGACTGACCAATAGCAGTCTGGAGTTGCCAGCTTCCACAGAGCAATTACCACTTTCTTTTCCATAGTGAAGGCAGCTCTCATTCTGCTGTCCCTGTGCTGCAGTGATGGGGGAATCTCCGCAGACAGTTCCAGGAAAGTGGATTTGTGCATCCAAAAGTTCTGCAGCCACTGCTCATCATCCCATACATGCATCAGGATGCGATCCCACCACTCACTGCTTGTTTCCCAAGCCCAGTACCGACAGTCCTCTGTGTGCAACTGTTCTGTGAATGTTAGCAGCAATCATGAAGTATTTGTTTGCATGGCAGACAGCAGGGCAGGCTCCACCCATTCACTCTCTGTTTTGTAACTCATGAAATACTGTAGAACCAGCCTCATTGTGTTCATGACACTCATCACGAGGCTGGTCAGTAATTCAGGATCCATGCTGTCAGGCAGAGATTGTGGGTGCACAGTTTACAAGGGCGGTTGAAAAAGTTGAAAAACTACTACATTATTTTACAGCAAAGAACAAAACACAATAATCTGTGTTATTACTAGAGCTGTGTTTTTGATTCCACAGATATTAGTACAAAATTTTAAAACAGCTGAATTCTGCCTCAATTGGAGTCAAAACTAGAGATCAGCCCAAACTGAAACCTGGGATCTGTGGCCAGACTCAGCTCTGAACTTGTGACATCACATCTACCTCTAGCATGGACTGTGTCTGAACATCAGATCCATGCCTCTAGGGAAAGTCAAGCTTCAGACCTAGATTTTGGACACTGAACTTCAAAGATATTCAGGGCACAGGTTTGGATTCTGCTCTTTGTAAAGATACTGCACCAAATCTTCAGCTCCATTCCGGCTGCTTTGAAGTATTCCAAGTAGCACCAAGAAAAGTGCCTGTATGCCTAAAGCTGGCATAACAAGCCCCTTGACAACTCTTACAGTGTGCCCCACAAGCTAGTTAACAACTCTTTCTAGCAAGTATCTTATGAGGAAACATTAAAAGAACTAATTATAATTTAGCTAAAACATCATAATAAACATATACAGTTAACAAGTGTGTAAACAACAAACAGGAAGATAAAAAAAATTAGGGCTAAATAAAATCTATTTATTTGTCTGAATATTGCTGACATCATAGCAGAATTTTCTAAAGTCTTCTCAGTCCATCAACAGCTTTGAATGCTCAGCAGATGACCTTCTAGTGATTTCCTGCACACTATCCATCCATTTCCTCAGTGGTCATCCCCTGCTACGATGATCCACCACCATTCCTTCCATGATAACTTTTTGAGGTTATTTCCTTCCTTATGCCTGATGTGATCAAAGTACATATATTTGCACCTGTTGATTTCCAACAGCAGGGTCTACATCTCTCCAATAATATTTCTAACTTAAGCATTAATTTTCTTTTTCTGTCCAGGAGATATGCAAGGGTCTTTGCCGGCAGTACATCTCAAAGATGTCAGTTTTCGTCTGGTCAGCAGTGTTAATTTCCCACAATTCACTTCCATAATGGAAAAATTAAGCTTTTCACCAGTCAAACCATACCTTTCAAGCCACAGTTTTTCCAAACTTTCGTAAGGGAGGCCAGGAAGGAATGATCCATTCTTCTTCTGATTTCTTTGGAACAACTTCCTTGGATAAGTGTGTTCTCAGGTAACTGAATTTATTACTGCCTCTACAACTTTGCTATTAATTGTGATATCTGCTTGCATCTTGTTTTTGTTAATCATGTCAACATGCATGTGTTGCATTTTCACCCCGTTCAGGGATAATCCCTATTCCTCACTAACTGCTTTTACAGACTCCACCATTTGTTGCATTGCATCCATGGTTGTAGCAAAGAGCATCATGTCCCAGCTCCTCCACTTTGCAAACCATCCAGGGCTTGTCTCTGTATCTGTAATAAATTCTGTGTCCATGTTGAAAAAGCTTTAGGACAAAATACACCCTTGTCTCTCATGTTGCCCAGTGGAAAATCACTCAGTCTCCTTCTGCTATTTGCATCATGGTATATTATTGATGGTAGAGTCTAACAATGAGTTCAATGAGATGCTTTGCATCCCCATGTCCCCAGTGTCAACCACTTCTGAGTAGTCAGTGAAACACACATGATTATGCTCCCTGAAGTTTTCAGTGATGCGATGCATGTTTAAAATTTGATCATGTATGCCACATTCCACTCTGAAACCAGCTTGTTATGGCCATAGTTCTGCTTCTAGCATTTGCTTCTTGCAATCTTGGATTATGTAGAGCAGAACTTTGCTCATGTATGCTCTCAGGGAGATAATACAATTGTTACTGCACTCTGTTATGTCTCCTTTCTTTAGTAAGGACAGAAAAATTCCCTTCATCCAGTTTCCGGACAATTTCTAGTCATGCATACATCACTGCAAATTTTACACATGAGAACAACAGCACAGTCGCTAATCACTTTTTAACAATTCTGCTTGTACATTATCTACCCCTATTGCTTTCTCCGGCTTCATTTTTATAAACAGCATGCACCACTTTGTCTTACAGGATTGATGACTCTGGCCCTGTACTCTGTCTTCTGTCATCCTGTATTGTAAGAGGCTCTGATGAGGCCTACAGATTGACACAGAAATCTCTCCACCAGCATTTGATGTCATCACCTTCAGTAAGAACTCTGCCATCATGATCTTTTATTAAGTTTGTTCACAGGGAAAACTTTCTGGTAAGAAGTCTGATGACTGTGAACATCTCTTCTGTATTATTTTTCCCTTTGTAATGATCAAATTCCCTGAATTTTGCCCTTATGTATTCACTCTTGTCTCATTTAGTCAGCCTTTGGATCTGTCTGTTCTCTCTCCTGTGTTCTTCATTCTCCATGTTGTTGTTGTTTGTCCTTCAGTTCGAAGGTGACCATGACATCACTGATTAATTTGGTGTCTGTGAACACGTGAGTGGCTGATCAGGCCAATTTGAGCTTTGAACTGTCTGCGGCACACTGAACAAGAATCACTTGATTAATAGTGGACATGCTGCTGTTATGAGATTTACGCTGTTGGCACTTCTGCTCAGCCTTAGTATTTCTCCTCCGCTCATAGACTTTGAGTGCTTTCCCTCCTTTAGCTGACCAAAAAAAATCTTCTTTCACAGTTGCTCATCTAATATTCTGGTGACATGACCTGCTCATCTCATCTGTGATTTCATCAGCAACGTATGGATGCTTGAAATACCTGTCCATATGAGAACCTCAGTATCTGGAACCTTGTCTTGCCATCTTATCCTAATCAGTTTCCTCAGACAGCCCATGTGAGTGATTCAGCTTCATAACATGGCGTCTGTATACCGTCCAGTTTTCGCATGCATACATCAAAGTTGGCAATACAATGGCTCTGTAGACCTTCAGTTTTGATTGTTGACTAATGCCTCTGTGCTCGTACACATTTGCATGTAGTCTGCCAAAGGCCACAATTACTTTGGGAATTCTGGTGTTGGTTTCACTATCAATGTGCACTGCATATGACAGTGTGTACTGCCAAAGTAAGTGAACTTGTCCACTGCCTGGAATATTTGGCCATTCACTGTGATAGTAGGGTCTACATAAGGCTTCCCTGGTGCTGGCTGATACATCACTTCTGTCTTCTTGATATTGCTTGTGAGACCAAAATTGTCATAAGAGGAAGAGAAATAGTCCATACTCCACTACATGTCAGATTCAGAGTTACCATTCAGGCAACAGCCATCAGCAAACAGAAGATGACAAACAGTCACTTCCAGTACCTTCATCTTTGCCTGTAGTCTCCTCAGATTGAAAAGCCTGCCATCAGTCCAGTAACTGATGCCAATCATGGTGTCATAGTCACGAAAGGCATCTCTGAGCATGGCAAAAAACATCATACTGAAGAGGGTTAGGGCCAACACACAGCCCTGCTTGACTCTATTGGTGACTGGGAATGGTTCAGATGACTCCCCATCATCCATAACATGTGTAAGCATGCCATCATGGAATTGCCAAACCATTGAGATGAATTTCTCCAGGCAACTGAATTTTGCCATGATCTTCCAAAGGCCCTCCCAACTGACTGTATTAAATGCTTTTGTCAGGTCAATGAAAGTAATATACAGGTTGGAGTTCTGTTCCAGGCATTTCTCCTGAAGTTGATGAGCTGTAAACTCCATGTCTATGGTCCCATGACCTTTCCTGAAGCCACACTGACTCTCAATGTGTTGCACAAGACAATTCAGCAGAATTCTGGCAAGAATTTTGCTGGCTATTGACAACAAGTCAAGATAGTTGTTGCAGGATTGTCTGTTACCTTTCTGCTTGTACAAATGAATGACGGCTGCATCCCCGTACTCCTGGCGTACAGTTCCTTGAGTCCACATTGACTGGAAAAACTCAGTCAGTTTCAAAGCCATGTGCAAGCCTCCAGCCTTCTGCTGATTTAGCATCTGGTCCAGGTGCTTTACCATTTGACAGCAAGTCAATTGCTTTTGCAGTTTCAGTAAGCATTGGGGGATCAGCAAGAGATGGTGATATTAGTCCAGAGCAGTTGATCAATTGCCTCCTCGCTAATAGATGATTGTTGATTGAGGATGTTGTTAAAGTGTCCTGCTCACCTTTTCAGTTTCTTTTCTTTATCAGTGAGCAGTGTGGTGCCATTGGCACTCAGTATTGGAGATGTTCCTGATGACCATGGCCCATAGATTGTCCTCAGAGCATCACAGAAGTTCTTCATATCATTCCTATCTGCATAGGACTGAATCTCATCTGCCTTGTTGCTCAGCCATGAGTTTTGCATCTCTCTTAGTTTGCGTTGGACAGTCCTCTTGATGTTGTTGAAGGTTGCCTTCTAAGATATTGAAGTGTTGTCTCCTAAACAGACCTTTATGGAGCTGATGTTTCTCATTCAATAGTCTCCCTATATCACTATCGTTTTCATCAAAACAATCTTGATGTTTACATGTGATGGAACCGAGGGTATTGGATGCAGCCAAGTACACCGAGTCTCTAAAGCATGCCCAGTTTTCCTTGATGGTTTGCAACCAGTTGGTTACACCGTTCCTCAACAAAAGCTTATTTCACATTCTTCTGTTTCAATTTGGAGATATTAAGCTTTTTGGGTGCTTTTTTACCTTGCGATCTTCTACTAGGATGTATCCAGATATTCAGCTTGGAGACTGATCAGTCCGGCATTCTGCACTTGTCATGGCTTTTGTCACTCTAACATCCTGTCTGTCTCTTCTCTTGATGATGACATAGTCAATGAGATGCCAGTGCTTGGACGTGGATGCATCCAAGACATCTTGTTACAGTTTGACTGGTGGAAAACTATATTAGTGATGGGGAGGTCCTGTTCAGGGCATTTCCTCAACAAGAGGAGCCTGGTGCTGTTGCATTTCCCAAGGGCATTTTTTCTCATCGCACCTGGCCATGCCTGGTAATTTGCACCAATTCTAGCATTGAAGTCACCAAGGGATGATAAGCTTGTCTGCCTTTGGCACTTCTTCAATAAGGGACCCTAGGTCTTTGTAAAATTTGTCCTTGATTGCATCTAGGTTGGTCATGCATGCATAGGCACTGATGATAGTAGCACATCTTTTCCCAAACAGTGGGAAACCACAGCCTGTGCCATTAATGGCTGTAGCCTCCTTTCCAATATAATTTGTCATGCATTCTGGCTTGAGGGTCTCTCTGCCCAGTGCTACATACAGATCCACACTTTGCCTTTCTGCCATGATAGTTCTCATAGGGAAAAAGTACAGAGGCTGGTTTCCTGTTGCCTTCCCTCTGGTTTGTGGCTGTTGTTGGTTAAATTTAATGATTTAACTCTTCCACCTTTTGATGGCATTTCCTCTGTCAGGGGTTCCATTACCCTTCCCATGTGCTCATCCACCCAAAGCCACTGACACTTCCTAAGGTCTGCCAAGTTACCTGAACACCACTCTGTATGCAGGTGATGCTAGCTACTGCCATTAAAGTAGCAGGCCTCAGTGCAGTCTGACCTGACCCAAAAACAATTTAGGTATATAAGTAAATTAATGCAATAAAGTGTAGAAATGGAAAATCTGGGTTGAATCGCAGGAGAAACTTCATGACACTGAGCTGTATGAGGCTGTGAAACAATCTCCAAAGCGAGGTGGGAGAAACCCAATCACTAGAGACATTTAAAACTAGAGTGGACAAAGTCCTAGAAAATCTTCCATATGGAAGAGATCAGTTCTGCATTGGCAGGAAGATGGACTTCATGACTTAACAGGTAACCATCTTAAGGCATGACACAGCTCTGCCGTATGGATAGTTGGCCCTTTTTAATGGTAGCATAAATGCAAAGGAACTGTAATAATAATCAATTCCCATAATTCTATGAACTCCTGCCTTCTTTTGGAAACAGGTTCTTGGAGGTTAGAATTAGAAAACAGCAAGTTCATCTCCTATCAATGAATGTTGTACAGCTCCAGTACTGCTCCCATTGAATAAGTCAGTGGCACTTATTGTCCACTGACGTTCATGAGTGCAGGATTGGGCTCATATTTGCCGACAACGTACATCAGTTATTAAATTGATGCCTCACTTGGTCTTAGGCAAAAGGCCTAGAAAAAGTGAGTGGCTTCCTGTTTGGATCCCTAATGTAGAGTCCTGCAGCAGGACTGGAATCCCATGAGTCCTGCAGGAGCTGCTGCCTTAATAGCGGAAGGGTGGAGGGAACGTACTTTGTTGCGGGCAAGATTGGGTGGGCAAAAAACCAGACTGCTGTAATTTGCAGGAAAACGCTTTAAAACTTGTAATAGTTAAGTTTAAGCAAGGGATAGAAAGAGATCTGATGTCCATTATAACAGGAGTTAAAGTATTTTACATGGTTTAAGTGAGATTTGTTTTATTCTTTTAGTGGTAAAAATTGTCTGAAATCCGTTTATATATATCTAGATATATATAAACGGATTTCAGACACAATGAATAATACAATATATTAACTCACTATATTTTCTGTTTTTTTTGTTGTTAGTAGCATGGGGGAATCTGTCTCGAGGGATCTGCAGGTTTCTGTGGGTGGAAGTGGGACAAAAATGGAAGAAACAATGAGGGAGTGGGTATTGTGTGACAGGATGGGAGCAGAATTTAAAAAATAGTCTTGCGCAAGGCTCTACCCTAATGCCAGTCTAATGAGGGAGGGACACGATGGGCAGCACAAACCTTTCAGAGTCTAAAAGGGATCCCTGATGGTCATTGCCCCAGCTCCATAGGACCCAAATGAAGGGAAGCAACAAGAACCAGGAAAAGTGGGACTAGAACCGAAAAGTGTTCCTACGGAGACTGAAGAGACGGAAGCAGGACAGCAACACTCTATTTTCCAGAAGCACAGATGAAGAGGGCAGTCTCCTAGGAAGACTGCTGCTAGGAGAAAACAACTCTCCACTTCCTGAGGGCCTGTGACAAATGTATGTACGTTGGTTTTTCTTATTTTGCACTGTGCATCTTCTTTGAATGAGCAGCCTGAGGGCTAGCACAAAGAAACTTTACTTCAATTTGGTTCTTGGAATGAATAATCAGGTATTGTTCCTAGTATAAAGGTTTTTCTTCTGTATGAAAAAGATTCTCTTGTTGCTGAAGGGGAAGGACCTAGGAACTGGACTTACCGATAGTCCCTCATTGTTATTTCTGATGTTGCCTTATTTACCCTCCAAAGTCAATGGTGATAAAAAGAAGCTACAATTTATGGTATGCTGAAGGCCATCTGTGGGAAGCTAATTGTTTTCCCTCAGCCACTTTCATATTTATTTTTTTTTCATCATCTCTATAAGTGTGTTTGAACCAGAGGCCATTGCAATCATGGCAACTACCCACAATGACAGCACATACTTCTATTTTTCTTGGCAACAATTATTTATCCAGCTTGTCAAGTTGCTGATGACATTGAAAGAGCATCTGTTTCACACTGTCTGCTGTAGGACACAATTTTCAGGGCCATTTTGTTGGTTTCTCTGACGTCTTTTCTCTACTTAAGTTTAGCATTGTTGGCAACTTTTACTTACGCTTGACTGTGTCTGAAATCCATTTATATATATATATATGAAAATCTCCTTGTTCATTTGATTAACTTATTTACTGCTGCTAACTAGCTATTTAGCTTTCACCATGGGTTGCATCCACCTAGGGCTTTCCCCCATGTGTTGCAGTGCTCACTGACCTGTCTTGTATCTGCCTGATCCACACATTCCCTGGGGTGATTCTTCCCCCCTCCTCAGTTAATACAATGAAGTGACAAACAGGATCCTATGGAGAATATTACTGAGCCATTGTGCTATGAGTAAAATAGTGATTTAGTTCCCAAATATTTACAAAAGCAATGGTATTGTAAATCACAGCATTCACTTTGGTGTCAGACTTTAGTTTATTCCAAAAAATCAATCAGGGGTTTGTTTCTTTCTGCTCTAGCTTCTAACTGCAAACAGCTATAGTCACATTTCTAAATTTCACACTGGTCCCGGGAAATAAGGTGTACATCTAAAGCCAAATTATGGCTACTCGAGCCTGAGTTCCCTTGGTGTGATGGGATGGAGAAGGCATAAGGAACCCCTTCATTTCCTATTGCAGGGTGAAATGGTGATTTGCCTTAGGGTTGCCACCTGGATGGTTTTTTGTAGCACCTTGCAGGTTGCCGGTAAAAATGTGCTGCGGTGGTTTTTGTTTGTTTGTTTTTCCCTCCCAGCACCAACATTCCCTCTGTAAGCTGAGCGTACCCATGGCCATGGCTGTGCAGTGATCTTGTAACCACGGGTACACGCACATCACATGGATGGGAAGGAAGCCTGGCTAGTGTGGCACCCAGATACGTGCTCTGCATGCCAGGCCCTCAACCTACTCTTTGCAAGGCAGACTGGGAAGTGGGATGTACTCAAGGCTCATCAGCAGGGAGGAGTAAGGAGCGGGGACCGGGGTTGGAGAGGCAGGGCTCCTGGGAGGGATGGTAGGGGGCTCACTAGAGACCTGAGGCTCCTGGGAAGGGTTGAGTGTAGGGGCTAATGAGACAGTAAGAGGCAAAGAGACCCTGAACCTCCCCTGTCCCATCACCTGCACCACTGCCTGCACGAGGGGATGGGGGTTGGGAGGGGGTCAGGCTACTGGCGTGGGGGTGGCACTTGAAAGGGGAAGAAGAGGGTCAAGCTGGTGGGGGGGCAGTGGCTAGGTTTTTTGTGTCTCTGAGGTGGCAGACCTATCAGCAGGCACGGGTAGCACAAAGGATTTGAGGTGGCTAGCGTGGCTGGCAATTCTAATTTCATTCACAAAGTCTGAAGCTGAATGCAGTTTAAGCCGAACAAGTGAAACTTTATTAAGCCTTGTGGGCTGCTCTGTCCTTGTGGCTGAATTGCTTTCAGCCTGACTCCCATCGACAGCCTCTCAATAACAGCCCTCCACGCAATATTAGCTCTCTGACTCCAGTTCTGCTGATGACTATAGGCTAGTGGCCTCAGGGAAGGGCAATGGAGGGATACCTGACCTGGGGGAGTCATTTCAAGGGAAGCTCTGTGGAAAATCAGGTCATTTATTTAAATGCCTAAATATGGATTTAAAAGCCTAGCGCAATGTCTCTGAAATGTGATTGGTTCGCATGCCGCCTTCTCAAAATGTGATTGGTTCGCATGCCGCCTTCTCAAAATGTGATTGGTTCACATGCCGCCTTCTCCAAAAAAATCTCATGAAGTGAATGGATGAAACACCAAGCTTGCATCCCACAAGTGGTGCTTGTACCATGGAGCTAACTTTGGGCTCCTATATTTGAAAATCTTGCCTATAAATAACCTTGAAGAAAACATTTGATGACATTTATTTGAGAAATAGGAGTGTGAGCATGTAACTAAAGAGCCTGGGCAACTTCCCATTATGTTACCAGGCTCACAGTGGTATACCATCAGCTTTGGGCCCTGTAACCTATCATCCCATGGGAGGATGAGGTCCGGTTGCATATGCACTACATTGACATATGTTTGAGTGCTTACTTCTATGACCTTAATGTTACCATTTAAAACTGAATTTATATTTATTCATTTTAAATTCTGCTTGTTAGGTTTATAAGATGCATTCCATTGTTGGGACAGTCCTAGGGGACAGCAATCTTGTTCTAGCATATTTGCTACTTGTTTTTGTGCATATATATATAAAGACATTGTAGGTCAAATTATGACTACGCTTACACACACTTACCTATATATACATGCAGGCGCATGCACACACTTTCCACTATGCTTTGAACGGGAGTCTTGTGCACCCCTTTAACCGAACTCATGCTGCATCATCTGTGCTGTCCTGTGTGGAGGACTGGGATGGTCCTACCCTCACTCCATTCATCCCCCCTTAGAGGCCTAACATCGCCAGCAGCACTTGCCTGGAGTAGAGGCAGCAATCCACACTCCTCCAGTTCTGGATGTCTTCTTTCATGGGGGCACAAGGAACCTTCCATCTACTCCTGCCCCTTGATGGTCACTGGCACCTCAGGCTAAATAAGAACCAAATACTTATTCTGTTTGCTCTTTGGTTCACAATAAGACCCCTGTAACTAAATTTGATCTGTTTCTAGTTCTGCCATAAATGTGGATAGATTGAGAGATTCAGGCCATAATGAATTAGTCCAAGCATCAGTGATTACAGTAAAATATTTGATTTAACCCAATTGGAAGATCTTTGTGGCCACAGATCCAGGGAGCTTTTACTTGCCTGACAAGATTGTGGAAGCAATTAGTTAACACAGTGGTTCTTAAACTGGGGTTTATGGGACCCCAGGGGGTCCTTACTGACTGCATAGGCATCCACATGTCTGCTGGGTGGCCTGCTGAGGTGAGTCGGTGTGGAGGTGGCGCTCCCTCCCCCAGCCCCGCCACATGGGCCAGCCCAAGCCACCTTGCATTGTCACTCGTGCCTCCTCCACTCCAAATGTTCCTCCATGCCCCATGGCTTGGGAAGGGCATACCAAACGTTTTCAAACTAAGGGGCAAACCAACAATTGCAGCATCACTGTAGAAGAGAGATCTCCCACTGCTTATTGAATCCACAATCAAGCAGCAACTAGCCAAGGAGACACACCACTGCTCTGCCCTGCAACATCAGCACTTCAGGGAACAGGACCAAATGGAGGTAAAACTTGTGGAGAACGTGACCTGCGTGCCCACCCCAATGCACTGCCTTTGAGTATACCAAGGATAGATGGTCCTTGTAAGATAGATGGTCCTCCAGTAAGAAGCAGGCACACCCCTTTCACTGACCTTATATTCTTTTTCTTAAAGCATTACCAGCAGTATGTGTTTATATGAAGTACACATATATTTTTGTCAATCAGTTTCTCAGCTGAGGGTATATGATTAACATTGCATTAGAAAAAGGCTCCGTCAACAAAAATAGTTTGAGAACTTCTGAGTTAACAGATAATCAAAAACTCCCCTCTGAGCATTAGATGTGATGCTCCAGTGATTCATTAGTAAAATATTTCATTACAAATACACAGATTGGATACCCCCCTCCCGCCCACACACACACCCACACAGACTCCCAAACCACCAATGGATCAGACGTTTAGTCAAGCAGTCACATTTTTAAACCCTTGATTTGCTTGACATTTCCCTTTCAGTATGAAATATCAGGTCTCTCTGAGGTCAAGCAATGACCTGGCACTGCAAGCCCATTTTCTGGAGGAAGGTTTTAAATTCATTGGATTGACATAAAGGTGAATCATTACAGTAAAGAGGAAATGTGGATGTACTCTATATGAAACCTGAGCAGAAAGGCATTGAACTCTGTCACATACTGTTACAAAGTTCCTTTACTCCAGTGCAAAGATCTAATTAGCATTGGGAAAGCCACTGTATCTTATTGTTGGCTGGACTGTATTCTGGGAAAGGAACTCAAGAGCAGAAGAGAAATGAACAGATGAAATGGAAAAGATCTAAACATAGCAACTTGAGAGAGCCCTCCTGCCTGGTGAGGGAAATTAGATGGGAAAGGTACATTACATCTGAGGGCAGGATGGATGTTCAGGCTGCCAGATGCCTGAGAGCCTGGGGCATGATCTTGTTCCCCAGTGAAGTTTAGTGAAGTTCTACTGTTGATTTCAGTGAGTGTAGGACTGAGTCTTGGGGTCAGTTATGGTGGGACAATAGTGGGGAGAGCTTGGTATGAAAGGCATAGCAAAGTCAAAACGAGCAGACGCAGAGATGGTTTTTAATCACTATCTTGATTCATAGACCTCAGAGATGATATTTCCTATTCCAAGGAAAAAGTCTGCAGCACATAAGAAAGCAAATCGAGGGCTTAGAATAAGACTTCTTCCTGCCACAAAGCACAGTCTCTGCTGGTGCCGCTCCATACCTGCCCGAGACTTACAGTTTGGGGGAGCAACGCCACCTTCTGCTCCCCAAACTACATACATGTTAAAAAGTCGGAGCACGGCCTCTGGCCACCCTAGATCTGGTGCTGTTGGCACCCCTGCTGGGGGCTCCTACCATGCACCAGGCTCCAGCTGCTAGTCCCAGCTGGACTGGGGAGGGACGGGACTTCCTCTTCTCCTGCAGGAGCTGCTCCCAGGGATGGGTCAGACCCACCACTGGGAACCTATCCCAGCTGCAAGCTCCGTGGTAGTTCTCTGTGCAGTGACCCCTTTCCCCATGGCTGAGGAACAATGGAGGCAGGAAGCAGAGCGGGGGTGTGGAGCTTGCTGCAGGCAGGGGAGGTTCCCAGAGGTGGGATCTGACCCAGTCCTGGGAGTGGCCCCTGTAGGTGCAAAGGAAGTCTCGTCCCTCCCCAGCCCTGCAGGACTAGCAACTGGAGCCTGGCTCATGGTAGGAGCCGGCTACGACCTTCCAGCCCTGTCCCTCCCTGGCAGATTTCAGGGGGGAGACCAGATTTCACAGCCTGGGATGTGTTTTTCACGGCCATGAATTTGGTAGAGCCCTAACTATACATGGATAAAATACCATCTAAATCACTGCTGCCCTCACACCATCATTAATTAGCTGTGCTGGAAAAGGGGAAACAGTGATTCTTAATTCCATTTGGTCCAATCAAGATGGAAGTGCAGAAGGTCCCTTCCATGCCTGGGTCTGGGGAAATGCTCAAGCCCACAATAAAGCACAGGAATCCTCCCAGAGAGCACCTTTGTCTGTATAAGCTCATTGTTCAAGAATGTTCAGTGCTAGGGAGAAAAAAGAGAAGATTCTAATGCACGTGTACAAAATGCAAATGTTTAACTTTCTAAATGTAAAATACACTGCCTGTAGATGTCACTGACCCTCCTCAAGTATAATTAGTCAAGTTTGAAATGGATATTGGTGTAAATCTGTAATTACCCCAAGCGGGTCAACTTCTGCTCTCTGCTAGTCAGGATTCACACTGCAGTTACTGAGAGCAAAGTTTGAACCACTGCCTTCAGTCACTTCCTGTGAGCACAAGCATTCCAAATGGAACACAAGGGGAAGGTGCTTTCGTTTGACACTCACATTTACTTCACTGTAACCGATTCAACTCTCTGCCTCTCATCCTTGAGAGATGGGGTTAGGATAAAAACAACATCTCAACCTTAAACACAGCATTTTCTAAGGGTAATCTGTAACATTGTCACAAGCTAGCACTGTTCCCCTGAGACACCTTAGCAAAGAAAGGGTTATATCAGTTCTGCTAACTTGCTGAGGCAGATGACTCACTGCCATCCTGGATATAAGGGAGGTGGAGTGGTTCACTACAGAGAGAAGATCTAGGGTGTGGACTGAACAGTCCTGAGTGAGGAACCCTAAAAGCAGACAAGCCTGAGGAGGTTTGAGCTGAACTTTATCTTATTGTTCATTGCTGTGTTAAGAAAACCAAACCACAGAAAGAAATTTGGTATTAAACAGTTCATGCACTGTATCTGAGAGGTATGTACATTATTGTAGGAGCTTCTTACTGAAAATAGATTTGCATTTTTCTGTAGCAACCTGGATTTTAGAAACAAAGCTATAGTTGAGCTACCTGTAGATACTAGCCTTAAAACTGTTATTCAAATAGACTAAGTTTGGTCTGTTTTCTTTGACATGAGGCAGGATGAAGAAGGTTGATTCATCTAAAATTATTTGGGCCATTTCAATATAAATGGTGCTTTTTAGAGGAAGAAGTCCTAAATGTATTCTTTGTAGTACACAGATAGTGTCTATCTATAATTCATTATCCTTTCTATCCCTTGCATGCACATGGCCCAGAGTTTGAGACAGAAGTAATGGTCCCAGTGATCATCTCCTGCAGGAAAATGTGAATGTGGAGAAGAAAATCTCTATGAGGTTCTCCTCCTGCACAGGTTTCCTGCTTGTTCCCCTTGCTGCCTCCCTAGAATAGGCTGCAGGGCCAGTTGATTTTCTATCAATCCTCTAGGGACCAGGTTCCATGTACAGGTTTTATATCTCTGTCCCCAGCTTCTTGGCAGTGCAGCTCCAAGTGGCCATGCTGCAAGAGTTCAGTAGAGCTGGACCAAATTTTTGGACTGAAACGTTTTGGCAAAAAATGCAGATTTGGTAACATTGAAATTTTTAATGAACTTGTGTCAACTTTGCCAAGTAGTTTCACTTTAAAATATCCTATAAACCCCCCCAAAATTAAATCAATATATTTCATTTTGACATTTTTAAACAAAATATATTGATTATTCAGCTAATTTTTTTTTAAATTTCCTTTCATTTAATTTTATT
The DNA here is from genome assembly GCF_026122565.2 of Emydura macquarii macquarii. Classification (NCBI taxonomy): domain Eukaryota; kingdom Metazoa; phylum Chordata; order Testudines; family Chelidae; genus Emydura; species Emydura macquarii. The sequence goes on from NW_027130506.1 coordinate 1,957,920, forward strand.
ATTTTAAAAACATTAAAAATAATTTGAAATCAAAATGAAATGTTTAGTTTCAAGTCAAATGAAGGGTTTCATTCTATCCAGAATGTTTTTTTGGTTTTGTTTTGTTTTTTCTTGACTCATTGAAAATTTCAACAACTATCAGTTTTGGATTGACATGGAACATCTTTTTTTCCAGAACTGACAGCAAGCTCCAGAATCCATTATTCTCACAGCTTTACAGAAGGAGCCATGCTAAAGGGAGGGTTTGTAGTACAAACAAGGCGATGTGGAAAGACAGTATGTGTGGAGCTATTCCCTACCCTCAGACTAATCTCCCCCTCCCCATTTAGTCTGGAAGGATAATGTAGTAAAATCTCATTCTGTGGGCAAGTTAGTGATAGAAAGGTAAGGGGGTGTCATTTGGTTTGTAAAAATGTACAGAATCCATCATTTCAATGGTACCATTCTCAGAAGCATGGCAGAGGATACTCGCTGCCCTCTACCCCCTGGCTTCCAGCTCCATGTTCTCTGATTGGTGGAAATTTTGATAATAGCCTTGACATGTAGGACTGAAAATATCAAAGTCATCAGATGTGTCATCTCCATCTAGGGCACCACTTCTAGATACGTCATCGCACTGATCCTTATCCATGCCACACTTGCACATCTCCGTACAAAGCAGGCTGCTGGCCAAACACCTGCAGGGTGGTAAGCATCTGGTCTTTGCACTCCAACATTTGATTAGCTGAAGGACTCATTCAAAAGTGCATGGTATTTCACAGACAGCTGATGTGATCAGTCCATCTTTCAACACCCATCCATGCCTGATAGCGGAGGGGAGTTTTGGATGCACTCAATCATCCCAGAATCATTCCATTGCTTGATAATTCCCCTCTTGATAGCAAGTGTAAAAGCACCCTGGGTTGGTGGCAATTTTTCTGAGTGAACTGAGCAATCGGGGGAGCTACCAGATATAATTGGCAGGATGCATACATGGGTCATTTGCTCTGGTGGCTGATCACACTGGAATAGGTCTTTCTCCTGAAATGGTGTGGTGTGGTATGGTATGCCCTGGGTGTCTGGATCATTTAAGGATATGTTTTCTCTTTCTTCACTGAAGCTGTACTTGGTGATTTTTTTTCACCTCTAGAGTACATCCCACTTTTGCACAATAACTAAGTAAGGTCAAGGTTAGTGAATGTGGAAAGCTCTTCTATAGCTGATTTAATTGTTGCTTCATAGAAAACTGGAATTCTTGGCTTCAGAATGATTGCACTTGGTAGTGGAGTAAGTAAATCATGAAGTCTGGAAGTTCCTTCACAGAACACTTCTGTGCTGGTCCAGATAGTTCTTGAGGATGGGACTGGTTCCCAGTAGTATGCTCCTGATAGCAGACCATGAGAGTAGCATGAAGTGAACCTTTGACATCTGCTGTGTCTTCAAGGAAGTCTGCTATTGGCAGCCCAAAATATAAACCTACCCTTGATGAGGTCTGGGGGAATGTACAACCCTTCATTCAGTTCCATGAGGTGAAGGACCTCATCTAAAATTGCAGTCTCATAGAATCATAGAATATTAGAGTTGGAAGGGACCTCAGGAGGTCATCTAGTCCAACTCCCTGCTCAAAGCAGGACTAACCTCAGCTATATCATCCCAACCAGGGCTTTGTCAAGCCTCAGCTTAAAAACCTCTAAGGATGGAGATTCCACCACCTCCCTAGGTAACCTATTCCAGTGCTTCACCACCCTCCTAGTAAAAAACTTTTTCCTAATGTCCAACCTAGACCTCCCGCCCTGCAACTTGAGACCATTGCTCCCTGTTCTGTCATCTGCCACCACCGAGAACAGCCTAGCCCCATCCTCCCTGGAACCCCCTTTCAGGTAGTTAAAGGCTGCTATCAAATCCCCCTCACTCTTCTCTTTTGCAGACTAAACAAGCCCAGTTCCCTCAGCCTCTCCTCGTAAGTCCTGTGCTCCAGCCCCCTAATCATTTTTATTGCCCTCCGCTGGACTCTCTCCAACTTGTCCACATCCTTTTTGTAGTGGGGGGCCCAAAACTGGACACAATATTCTAAATGCGGCCTCACCAATGCCGAATAGAGGGGAATAATCACTTCCCTTGACCTGCTGGCAATGCCCCTCCTAATGCAGCCCAATATGCCATTAGCCTTCTTGACAACCAGGGCACACTGCTGACTCATATCCAGCTTTTTATCCACCGTTACCCCCAGGTCCCTTTCTGCAGAGCTGCTGCCCAGTTCGTTGGTCCCCAGTCTATAGCTGTGCATGGGATTCTTCCTTCCTAAGTGGAGGATTCTGCACTTGAACCTCATTAGATTTCTTTTGGCCCAATCCTCCAGTTTGTTTAGGTCACTCTGTATCCTATCCCTACCTTGCAGGGTATCTACCACTCCCCCCAGCTTAGTGTCGTCCGCAAACTTGCTGAGGGTGCAATCTACCCCATCCTCCAGATCATTAATTAAGATGTTGAACAAAACCGGCCCCAGGACCGACCCCTGGGGAACTCCGCTTGTGACCGGTTGCCAGCTAGACGTGGAGCCATTGGTCACTACTCGTTGAGCCCTATGTTCTAGCCAGTTCTCTATCCATTTTATAGTCCATTCATCCAACCCATACTTCTTTAACTTGCTGATAAGAATACTGTGAGAGACAGTATCAAAAGCTTTGCTAAAGTCAAGGTATATCTCCATGAAGGGTACTTTGTTGTACTCCTTGGAGGAGCCAAGTGCATAAGGGGAATTGGCAATGGGTTTGGGAATGAACTGTTAAACTAACATCCACTTGTAGTGGTAGATCACACACATGCTTCACAGTTGTTGTGTATGTCTTGGAAACCTGCCTTTTACTCAAGAACTCATGCATAGGTGCTGAAACTAGAGGTGCTGGGAGCAGGGGTTGCCGCACCTTCTGGTTTGAAGTAATTTCCATCATAGACAGGGTTTACAATTTGATTCAGTGGCTTTCAGCATCCCCATTATACAAATTGTTCCAGCACCCCTGCATTCATACAGGAGGCTTTGCAATACAATGGCAGTCTTGTGCTCCACTTGCTTACTCTCATAGTTGCAGGTGCACTGCAATCCCCAATGCACACTTACAGAAGTACAGGTCACGTGGTATTATTTTTTCAGGTTTGGCATCAGCTATCAATCCTGCAACTCCCCTGTATTGCAAAACAAAACGTTTTTCCATAAAAATTTAGCAGCAGCAAACAATCTTCATATTACTGTTGACATCAGCACTTTCTTCCACTTTGGATAGCACCGTGTCTTTTGCAGCTTTTAAGTATGTCTGCTGTGATTCATTTTAGTGGCTATGATTACTAAAAACTACATCCATATCCCAGTTCATCTTCAATAAGTGCTTTAAGAACCTTTCGGCTAAGCATATGTTCCTCCTCAATCCTGTTCAAAGCACATATTTCTTAGTATTTTGCCTCTGCACTATCTATTGACACCACTTTCCCACCCATTAGAGTCTCTGAGAGGCAATTTATGAACTCCAGCTGAGTCACACCATTTACAGCAGTAAAATCAGAATTCGTTTATGTTGCTTTTACCTTTTGACACAACACATCACATACATTCTTGGTGTAGAACTGGATGTGAAAGTCAATGTCATCTGTGTGGGCATCTTTTGGGTCGATATACCCCTTAACTTTACTTTCAGAGCAATGTTCTTGGTAGAGTTTCTCACCTGTCTCACATACCAAAATGGTGCTTAATGGATGACTTCAGGCTTCCGGCTTACCACAGAAGAAGCAGGTGGTTTTCTGAAAATGCATACCATGGGACCTAGTATAAGGAAAGCCTTGCCCAGAGCTAGCATTTGTTCTGGCATCTTCAACTTTTTCCTGATGCTTGATGTACTTGCTTTCCAACCTTGCCATATTCAGTGTGTGTGTGCACTTCTTATAGCATGTAAGGTGCCACCCAGCATTCTGTTTAATCAGGTCCTCTACAGTGGTATTCTCCAAAGGTTCAGCTACTAGTCGGTACTCTTTGTCCTCCCCATTGATGCCTAAGCATGAGCAAGATCAAAGTGAAAACAAGGAGTTTGTAATAAATGACATTGTGATTGTAATGACTTGTTATGTAACGACACACATACTGTCTGCAGGTCGATTCTAGTCATTTCTGGCTAAGTAGAGACATCTTAACCAGTGCCTCATGGCAACTCTTTTGGCATAATAAACTAAGCTGATAATCAATACCACTGAACTGCTTCTTTTTTGCTGACGAAAGCAAAACAACTTGAAGCCCTTCTTCCATATATAGTAATCTGTAATGTTAAAAAAAATCAGGTATCCTATTCTGACCATTCACTGTTAACACAATACTGTTGGTCGAGGGCCACCATTTAACTGTGTGAGGGCTGTAAGTTTGACAGGCCTGTGTTTAAAGTACAATTGAAAATAATTCATTTTTAAACAGTTTGTTGAACATATATTTACATAATTGTTCTAGGTTTGTCATGTTTGGCACCATTGGGGGCGATAGGGCTTTTGAATGATACTCACCTGGATCCATTTTGATGACACTGCATTATCAACATTTCCCCACCCAGAGGACCTGGCGCTGGGACCTCACCTACCACGCCACAGAGGGTGACACCACTGAAATTATACTTTGGTAGATTTTTATGAATCAAATGACACTTCCCTTACCTCTCTATCATTTAACTTGCCCATAGAATTACATGTGCTCCCAGACTAATTTGAAGATTGCTGGATTCAGGCTATAGGGTATAATGCAAGGACTGGGGCTCTCTGTGAATGAAACAGCTGACACATGAGTAGTATAGCACATTCCTTCTGCACAAAGGTCATGGGGTCAATCGGGCCCTCTGTTCTCTATTATTTTGGTATAAAACCTAAGTAACCTTTTAAGTCAGTTATTCCAGATTCATGACAAACTGTTCTGCTTTGCGCATAAAGAGAAAGTTGAACAAGTGAAGATAACATTTATACATGTTATCATTATCACACTCTACAAAGCACAGTTTATGTACTTATTATATGGACTTCAGTGTTGTAAGGTGGGTGTGTTGGGGGAGCACTGTCTCCACAACAAGATGAAGCTGCACGAGATCACTAGGTTTGAGGCATTTCTCTTTGCATCAAACAGCTTCCACTCAGAGTTGTTCTTAGAAAATCTTTATTCTACTTTCAGCTTCCAAGGCTGATATTGGAGAGAATGTGCTGCTCTTCCCCTCTCATGTATATCATTCCTCCAAAGGAAAATAATATAGTATCTCTAGCCTAAGAAAACTTCGCAGTTATTTTAATAACTGATTCAGACACATGTATTTTTCCGAGAGATGTGGAAATGGCTCAATACACTAAAATGTAGGGAAAAAAAACTAGATAAAGGTGGGGGGGGACGGACGACCCAGCTTTCAGACTCTTTATAACTAGATTTGAATATACAAATACTGTATGAAACACAAAATCATGTGGCTACTCCCCTATAAATGTCTACAGTGCTACAGCATGATTTAACTTCAGTACTAAACATTTTTAAAATATGGGTGTACAATAACTACAAATGAGTAGTTCCCCCTGAAGAGGAACAAACACCTAAAATACCAACCTCCTCTCACCCAGTGGGATAAGTGTTGTACATTTCTTAGAGAGCAAAAATAACTGCAAATATAAAATAGTCACTCATACAACTGTATAAATCAGATAGTGGAATCATGCAGTCAATCACTTTGAGAGCTAAACAGATTGCTAGAGTTGTTCCACCAGCCTCTGAAATAAGTATTTGGAAGGCTTGATATAAAGAAATAACACAGGCTTTCCCTTAAGAGAAAATTTTAAGTACTGGTGGCTAAAATGACAGAAATATATCCTGAAAAAACCCATCCAAGGTCCTCTCTCAGGTATTGTTAGAAGTGTATTGAATGAGCACTATAGTATTTGTCAATATTGGAGTCTGTAGGTGAACTAAAAAAACCATAGCTCACTGTGGCTATTCTGCACTACCACTTATGTCCGTGTCACTCATGGGTGTGACTAAGCCACCCCCTGAGTGACATAAGTTATACCACCTAAGCACCAGTGTGGGCTGTGCAATGTCAATGGGACAGCTTCTCCTGCCAGTATAGCTACCACCGCTCATTGGGCATGGATTAATTAAGTTGCCAAGAGAGCTCTCTCCCATCAGCTTAAATCAGCTACATGAGAGAGCTCACAGCAGCGCAGCTACATGAGTGCAGATGTATCATTGTAAGTTCTCTAGTGTAGCCATAGCCCTAAGGTAAGAATAAGAGAATTCAGCTGATCTGAAACTGAAACTGTGTGAGCAAGCTAGAGGGAACTCATGTTTGATTCTACAGTAACTCCACACTCACCCAAGCTTTTTAGCAGGATATCAGACTACAGGCATGACATCATTGCACAATTCTTGTTGGTAGATCATACCTGAGAAAATGTCACTACTATCAGAGAATATAGAAATACTAACCTTATACATTACAACCAAATCCTTTCTATGAATGCCATCTTATTTTCCATTAGGTTGCTCAACATTTCAGTTATTTGAAGTCACTATGGAAAGTGACTTTACAAATATGTTTTCAGTGTTGGTGTAGCTGTGTTGGTCCCTAGATATTAGAGAAACAAGGTGAGTGAAGTAATATCTTTTATTGGACCAAGTTCTGCTGGTGAAAGACAAGCATTTGAACTACATAGAACTCTTCTTCAGCTCTGAAGAAGAGGAGTTTGGAGTAGTTCTAAAGCTTCTCTCTTTCACTAATGGATACAAGATATTACTTCACTCACCTTGTCTCCCAGCTTTGTAAATATGTCATTGGGGGGGTCCATTGTGTCTTAATGAATCTAGATCACATTTGTGCAGGTTACAAGTTCAGATCTTTTTCTAGTTGTCAGCCGCATAAACTCACTTTAGTCTCTGAAAATTAAGTGGTGTTCTTAAATACTCATCCATCAGGAGCAGTAAACCTGGCCCACATGAGGTGCATAGCTTGACTGTACTTTAGCAATATCTACAACACAACTTGGTTGAATCAGGGTTATTGATGATGTTGCACAATCCAGAAAGCACATAGATTAACGTTAAGATTCTAGGGTGAATTTGCAAGGCTGATGATCAGGAGTGAAAAGCTTTTTATAACTTTATAAAGGGAGAAAATTAAATCTCACTTAGTTCCTTTCCGAGCAGTTGTGGAACCCTGCGATTCCATTTTTAGAGAATTGCACTAAGAACAATGTTTTTTAATTAAATTATTTAGATTTCTCAGTTTATCAAAATGACTTGCCATAATGGATTGTAGTTGTATTTCTTTTAAAGTAACTGAATCAAATTAACAAAATAAAATCTTCATACAGAGCATTCGGTCATACATGGCACTCAGTCCCTTCAGTAGGGGCCATTTATTTGCAAGCATCCAGTAAGGCAGTTATGAATAATGTGCTTACCCAGAAGAAATTAAATCCAATGAGGTAAACATGACCTGGGCAAAGCTCCAGGTCAACACAATGACATAGCCAAAAACTAGAGATTTAGTTTTTGATGGGCGACGGATCACTTGATGATTACCTGCTCTGATCATTCCCTCTGAAGCACCTGGCATTGGCCACTGTCAGAAGACAGGATACTAGATCATTGGTTTGACCTAATATTTCCATTCTTCTCTATTTGACAATGCTAGGATTTAGTTAAATAAACATAGCTTTATATAACTATCTGAGCAATACAAATAAATCTATCTTGTTGTCATTCTTAGTGGAGGCATGTCAGTAACTGACTGGCAGGGAACAAACAACCTTATAGTAGTAACAATCACTTTGTTGTTAGATGTTAGGAAGCATCAGGTTGGATTTATATGTTTTGACTACACCATGAAACAGTTTCAGATTCAGTTGCTGACTTGTTCTAGGACAAAACAGAAGTTAAAGAGAAGAATGTCTTTCAACAGCCTTCTGATGATTTAGAGTAAGTTTAATCATCTCTCTCTCTCCCTCTCCAAAAAGATTAGAGACATGACTGAAAAAGCACCACGTATGCTGCTTTTATTCTCAGAGAGAGAACTCATTATAAATGTATATATTTGCATGCAGCCTACTTCACATTCAGAATGTGAACACAAAATTAGGAAAGTGGAACCTGGAACAGAACATTTAAAATGTGAAACATGGTATGGTTCATAACACAGTAAACAGAATTCACAGAGCCTCAAGGCTGTTAGCAAAATGAACTAAGTACATCTAACTACAAACTAAGCCGAGTCCTTGGATAAATTAAAAATCTACCAGCATAAATAAATAAAAGCATGTTTTGCTAGTGGAGGGAAGGAGTGAGCATCTCTGCCAGTTTTTAGTTTGCTGCATGATATTTCCTTCAAATAAGAGCTTAGCAACTCTTTTTTCTAATGCATGCATCCCTTGTGCAAATGAAACAAAATTCACCAATGTTAATGTGTCTTAGTTTCACACTTACTTCATTTCCTGAAATCATCAGGTTTGTAAACAAGGCAGCTGCACAATTATACTCAAGCTCCATAATTATTACACTATTGATAATAATCCACTAGATAAATTATTTTTCATGATTTTTTAAAGGAAAAAACACTATTTATTAGTGAAAAGTTCCAGAGGGGTAGCCGTGTTAATCTGTATACAGCAAAAATAACGAGAGTCCTGTAGCACCTTAAAGACTAAGATGAATCTGACTAAGTGGGTTGCAGCCCCGAAAGCTTATGCCCGCGGAAATTTGTTAGTCTGTAAGGTGCTACAGAACTCTCATTGTTTTTACTATTTATTAGTGAGTGTGTTTGATTACAATAATGTGTGCGCTCACTCTCAGACACCTAAAACCGAGCCTTTCTGAAGACTTCAGAGTGTTTAGCTAAGGAACTCCCGATGTGTTCCCCATTCTCGTCTCATGCTCAGCTTTCTTTCCTGCAGAGGCTGGAGCTTTTGAGCAGTCCAGGAGCATGCAAGCTTGCTCCCCTCCTCTGAGATCTTCAGACGCAGTCAGGTGGTTTTGCTTTTGACCAAGCTACACTGGTGGTGTCTTCTAGATCAAACCAGAGCTTCATGCTAAGGTGTAAGCTTCAGAGTGCTTTTTTCATTTTAATGTAAGAATCAGCACAGGAAGTACTATCTTCTAGACAGGGAGAGAGGCCTGCCTGCCTCCCAGTCACCCTGGAACATACTACTAGTGTAGCTACATTCAACAGGATAAATACTCATTATAAGGGATTTAAACCCTTCTGCTTCAGGGCATAACCCAACTACCAACTGATTGGGATTAAATTTCCCCTATGGACAGGTGTGACAACAGTGCTGGATTCTTCTGATCACCCCTCCACCCGCTGCAAAGTGAAGCTAATTGAATTCTGTTGATTCACAGTGACACATGCAGCTAATTAATCCACACTGGCTGTAAGAGATGGGAGTGGGCCCTCTGAACAAAGGAAGAGTCTATGGCCAAGCAGCCCAAGTCAGGGAGGGCCCCTATTAGCAGTTAAACCTATGGAGAAAGCTTGGGCTTGTGTTTATATATTGTTAAAGCCACAGCCCAAGGACAAGAGGGGGGGGGGAGTTTTGAAGTGACACAGAATATATTGCCTGTTAAGGAGCAGGCTGGAAATGCTACCTGCTAACAGTAGTTTAGTTCATAATTGTCTATAAAGAGACTTTCCTATTCCTCTAAAGCATCTGATACTAACCTCTTTGGAGACAGGATACTGGATGAAATAGACCACTGGTCTGAGCAGGTATGGCTATTACTATCTTTGTAATTTTTCTAGGATAAGAAGTCTTTCTAATGCCCCCTCTCTCTTTTCCTTTTCTATCTTATTTGGGTCTGTGACTTCACCATTGGAACTATGCTAACAAAAAATGTGGCAATAATATGGTGACCTCTTCCAAAATCATAGAGCATTCCTGACAATTTGGAGAGCCCTTGCTAATTGTTTGCATATGTACTTGAATAAATTTTGAGTGCCCAAGCATGATATTTTTCTCAGGTTCTCCTGAAGAATAAGTGGGTTCTTTTGTTTTGGGATGGAAATCAAGGTTTCTAGGAGTAATCAAGGTCTCAAATATTGTTCTAATGCATTTAGTGAGTGGGAAAAGAAGATAATGACCTGAATATAAAGAAAGGAGGTCAAAGAGCTTTTCAAAATGTTTGTTCATATTGAAGGCAGATATTTTGAACATTAATACAAAATTAGCCAAAACCTGAGCATAGAAAAAATCCTACTAGTGTAGATTCTGAAACACTTTTTCTCTAAACCTATATGGATTTATCAAGAACAAATCATACCAAACCAACCGAACTGCCTTGTTTGACAGGGGTATTGTTGTAGTGGGCAGAGGGGAGCTGTAGACATGTGGTATCTTGATTTTAATTACTTGTGACATAATCCCACATGATATTCACATAAGCAAACTAGGAAAATATGGTCTATATCTAGATCAAATTAATACAAGGTGGGTGCACAACTGATTGAAAGGATGAATGCAAAAAGTAGTTACTAATGGTTTGCTGTCAAACTGGGGGGGAATGTATCAAGCTACAAAATGGGGAATAGCTGGTTAGGCAAGGATTCTACTGAAAAGGATTTGGCGGTTAGAGTGGATCACAAATTGAATGTGAGTCAACAATGTGAGGCAGTTGGAAAAAGACTAATATTATTCTAGGGTCATGGACACCATGTTTCTATAATTTTTGGTGGTGCCCAGAACGGGTTCAAGTCCCACCCCCCACCCCCACCCCCACACACCTGTCTTGTAAGCCCCTGGGGGGAGTGCTGGCTGAGCCCACATGGGGTGGGGTTGTGGGGGGGTGGCCTCTGCGCTGCTCAGGGCAGGAGCAGCTACTAGTGATGGCACTGGGCCCATGTGAGAGGGGGGAGCAGCCACTGCGCTACTTGAGGGGGGCTGGCACTGGAGTGGCCAGCCAGTGAGAGTGTGTTGGGGGTGGCAGAATGGCTGGGAGGTCCTGGGAGCCACTGTGCTCTGCCCCTGCATGGCTGAGAGCCACTGGAGGCTCCATATCAGGGCCCCCAGCCGCATAGAGATGTTGGTGGAGCTGGGCTGAAGTTGCTGATTATTGGTGGAGCATGGGCCCATGTAATTTGTTGCCTATGTCTAGGGTATATGTTGTAAGTAAGATTCTGCTCAGCACGGCTGAGACCTCAGCTGGAATACAGTGCCCAGTTCTGGGTGCCTCTCTTTAAGAAAGATGTGGACAAATTGGAGAGAGTCCAAAGGAGAGCAACATAAATGGAAAAAAGATTAAGAAAACTTGGTGTATGAGGAAAGGTTACAAAAACTGAGCATCTTTAATCTTGAGAAAAGAAGACTGAGGGGGGACCTGATAACAGTCTTCAAATATGTTAAGGGCTGTTTATAAAGAGTATGATGATCATTTGTTCTCCATGTCCACTGAAGGTAGGACAAGAAATTGCCTTAATGTGTAGTAAAGGAGTTTTAGGTTGGATATTAGGAAACCCTTTCCAACTGAAAGGGTAGCTAAGTACTGGAATAAGCTTCCAAGAGAGGTTGTGGAGTCCCCATTACTGGAGATTTTGAATAACAGGTTAGAATAACACCTGTCATGGGTGGTCTAGTTATACTTGACCCTTCCTCCAGCACCAGGGGCTTATGAGCTGATGTGCTAATGTGACACTGCCCCCTCTGGTCAGATGAAGCATTGCATAGAGTACAGGCAGTTTGGCAAGGTAGCCAATCAGCTTCTCTTGACTGAGTGTCTATGGTAGTCCCATTGTGGGGTATAAAGGGTCTCTGTCCTGCTGGGATGTACAGGTTTCCCCTCCTACTTGACTGGGTTAGCTGGTCCAGGTCCTCAGGGGTTTTAGAAACCCCTCTGGCTCTTAAGTCTCTGAGGGTCTGGTAGGGGAGCCCAGGCTCACCTGATTCACTGGGTTCCAGCTCCAGGCCCTTAAATGAAGCAGGTGGAATCAAGGTTCAACTCCTTCTGCTGTGCCCTGAGCTCCTTCCTACCTCCCTTGGTTCTGGAGGCTTCACCAACCTGTGCATCTGCTCATCGCTTCTCTGGGTGGCTTCTCACCAGCTTGATGGCAGGACTTTCCTTCCCCAGCCTACTTGCTCCTCTGGCAGCCATCTTGCCCCCTCTGCTTCTCAGCACATCTATTCTCCCCACTGCTGTGAGGCTGAGAGTGAGTGCTGGCTGGTGGTTACTGCATTAATTCCTTGGTTGCCAGGTCAGCATGGGGTCTCTACATCCCCCTAACGAGGCTGAATTAGAGGACCCCTCAAGGTCCCTTCCAGACCTAAATTTCCATGATTTTATGTATGTTCATATGTTTAATTCCAAGCCTTCTCTGTTAACTCAGGGTGGGATTTTCAGGTATTTAAATGCTTTTGAAGAGCACAAGTCCCATTGACTTGTGCTTTTAAGTCTCCGAGGTGCTCTTGAAAAATCCCACCTCCAAATTCTTACCAGACAACATACTCTGTAATGTTCTGCTTCCGCAACAACTTCTTTGTTACAGCCTACCATAAAGAAGTGACTATGGCAAATAAAATTATGGCATGACCATGGTGTTCCCTACCTCCTAGAGCTCTTTAAGTTGGGAACACAGGATGGATACGTCTTTTCCACACTCAGTTACCATCCAGACAATGTACACTTGAATTTCTGTCAGTCCTTCACTTGGAGAGCCTTCACAAGTCTAATCATCCAGTTATTTTGTCTTGTTACTGACAATTGGCTTGGTCCTGTTCCTGTTGAAATCAAAATGGGACAAAATTCTTATTTATTTCAAAAGGAGCAGATTCAGACTCAGTGCTTATGAGAATAGGCTCTAGACAAACCCAGTTATTGGCAATTGCCTATCTTTTTTTCTAACTTTTAAATAAGAAAAAACATGTCCAGATATTCATAGTACAGTCTAATTCTTACAGATGTACACAAGTAAAAACATAATTTCTTTGACTGATTGGCAAGTAATACTCAGCCATACTCGGGGGGGCTTGCTCCAACCACCACTGAATTAATGGGGGTCTTTCCACTGACTCCTTGCAATATGGATCAGGCCCTAATTCCTTTCTGGATCCAGCACAGGCTGTCTGTGATTAACAGATAGTTTTATGCTATCCACGTTACTGTGTTAAACAGTACAGTATCAATGCAGCAGCAAGCAACATGCTGGAACTTTATTTGGGTTCCTAAAATAAATTGCCTGTTTTATCGACTGTCTTCTTGACTTCCCCATTTGTGATATCCTTTGACTGCTCTCACTGAAGTCTACTGAACACATCAAAAAACTACATATAAAAGACTTCTTCTTGAAGTGCACATGGGATTAGGCTAATACAGGATAACCTAGCAAAGAATTTCAGTTCTACAGTCCAACTTTCACTCATTTGAGGCCTACTTCTTCACTCCTTTAAATATCACTCAAAACTTTCTCATTGACAAAAATATGCATTTTGCTTGAGGAAGCAGTCCTGGCCCACACTGTAGTTTTGTTTTTTCATATCTAGCTTCAATCACTTTCCTTTAAAATACTGTACATTGAATGAATAAATACACCCTGTAACAAATACCATGATCATTAAACAGAATAACTTAAACATTCTTTAGTCTGAGTCATTCCCTACATTCTCTCTCTCTCCTCCTGTTTTCCCAAACCTGAAATATTGTGTAATTAACATAAGATACTAGAAGAAAAGGTGGCCCAATAGGGAAGGAGGATGGTCTAGTGGATAGGGTGCAGTGGGAGGGCTCAAGAGACCTACATTCAATTCCTGGATCTGCCACAGACTCTGACCTTGAGCAAGTCACTTAGTCCTAGATCCGCAAAGAAATTTTAAATGACTAACTCCCATTGTGCTTCAGTTATCAATCTGCAAAATGGAGATAACAGTATTTCTGACAAAGTGGGTTACAGCCCACGAAAGCTTATGCCTGCAGAAATTAAATTTGTTTGTCTTTAAAGTGCTACAGGACTCTCATTGTTTTTTGCAGTATTTCTTTACCATGAAGTATGTAAGGAAAAACTTTATTAATGATTGTGAGACACTTGGATAGTGTGGTGAGGGCCATATAAACAAGAATCCTTTGGCTTGTTTCATCACTTTCTCCTAAAATATCACAGTAATTTGTCTTGAGCTCTGCTTTAAATAAATCAGAAGCTTTTATTTGTAGCATGTGTTCCATTGGAAGCCCTGAGCTTGTGTCAACAATGAAATAAAACACTGTATCAGAAAGCTGCTTAAAGTCAAAAACAGCAGCTGGGTTTGGATAGAAAGTAACACCAGATCTGGAGCCCAATTATCTCACGGGAAGGGAAAAGAAACCTGCTCATAGCTTCTCTCTCCTTCTGTCCAGGAGAGGGGGGGTTTCTAACTTCACATAGAGAAGCCTGTGTAGCTTGGAAACCCTGCAGAGTCCTAAGCAGCATAGTGAAATTAGGCTGCAACTAAGCTGTATCGTGGAGAGTCAGCCTTTTAAGGATAGCAAGAGTCCTGTGGCACCTTAACGACTAACACATTTACTGGGCATAAGCTTTCGTGGGCAGAAACCCACTTCGGTGGATGCATGAAGTGGAAATTTCAGTTTGGTAGGTGTGTATATATACACATGCAAGGATTGAATTTACCTCATTAACACTTGCCCGCCTCACTGTGATGTAACTCACCCATCCCACAAAAGCTTATGCCCAAATAAATTTGTTAGTCTTTAAGGTGGCACAGGACTCTCACTCTTTTGCTAAAAACTGACTGACATGGCTACCCTTATGGAACCCTTCAAAGATGTTTCCTGGACCCCTCTTCCCCCAGCATTATGGCTATGGTGCCATAAGCTCTCATCCATGCCTGTTAAACCTATGTCCTCTGAGGAAAAAGTGGAGGGTGTAGAGGAAGAGTTAATGTTTCAAGCAGCATCAATTTCCAGATAGATTTTGCTCAGAAATTCACCGGTTTTGCAAGTGACTACGCAATACACCGGAACTGTTCTCTTTTGCACCTACTGACCTATGAAATCCCGACCCGACAGAATGCTTGAAGAATGACTTCAGTGGAACTTGGGGTGGCATTTTCCTGGGAACACAAGTGTCATTGGTTTTCTATGTGCTTCTAAGTCCTTTGGATGCTTTTTTGAAAATCCCATCCATTGACTTCGGTGAAGTCACTGATTTCCCCCTTCCATTCAACTTTGCCTATTTCTGCCCACATTTGCTACCCTTGATTTTAACTCTTTCATACTGTCTGCACGTACACTTAACCAATGTTCCACAAAGGTGGTTTAAAAAAAACAATGTGAATAACTGAAACTTTTACAAAATGTTGAGAGCCTTTGTCAATTACACATGACACACAATTTTGCATGTTGCACAAGTAGTACAATTAAGTACTTACTTACTCCAATGCTCCAAAGTGTGGTTCTTGGAATAACACGGCATATATGCTATATCCCATAAGAATAAAATCCAAGATTCCAAAACTCTGCACTGCAAGGTATCATGCTATTTCCATACTGGCAGGCAGAAGTTGGAAATTCATTCCATTTCTAAGAGCTTTCTCAAGTCCTCTCTTTTTCTAGCAATCAAACTGTAATGGCATATGCCACTTCAGTTTGCATTAATTATGTGCATTTGTTTACATTAAACCTTTCCAGACCATTTCCTACTAAAGAGATCAACTTCTTTAGTGTTAGTCAATCTTATATTTGGAGTCCGAATGAGTAGGTGGAAATATGTTCCTAGCAAGCTGTGTCCTCTTAGTATGTATTCTTTTTTTATTAAACAAAACATTTTACATATTTTATACCAAGTGGAAACTTGGAAGGCCTCATGTTTGATGTTCTCTTCAGGCCTATTGGTATGCAGAAGGAAAAACTAAAGATGGTTTGCACAAGGCCAGCTATCAGAGAGACTTTTTCTCATTCTTATAACGATCACTGTGTTAGGGAGCATATATAAAGAGTTTTAAGATTTACTAGTTTGTTTGACTACCTTATGTTTTATTTAGTCCCACTTATGCCAGTCTTTCCCCCACATAACCTATAGAATCAACATCTTAAGATCTTTATCCCATACTCAAAAGATAGCTCCAGGCTTCATAGCATCTTGATTTGTGCTCAGACATGTATGTAAATGTGAAATGAATTTTTATCCAGCAGTAATAGATAGTGTTTCCACTGTTGTAGAACTATTGATCAGTTTAATGTAGCCAAACCTTCTCATGGAGAAATGATTTAAAAGAACAACTTCACAATAAACAAAGGGGCAATGTGGCCCCTATCCTATAATAGCATCTACTAGCAGGAGCCCCTGCACTCAGATGAACCCTGAGGGCCATTAAAAAAAATAAATTTCATGTTGCACTTTGTAATGAATTGAACCAACTTGGGACTCTGCTCCTTCTGTATAGGACAAATCCTGAAGTCATTACCCAACAATCTGTATTCAGGCAAAATTCCCATTGACGTCAATGGGGATTTTGCTTAAATAAGCACTCCATTAGTAAGCCAGGCAAATGCAGCATCTCTGAACCCATATTAACAAATGTTGGTATTGATTGTATTAGCAACTTAGCATGAATTTTTAAATGTATTGGAAAATACCTCTCCGATAAGCTATGTGGCCTGGTGGTTAGAGCACTGGGTTGAAACTCAGGAGATGTGGATCTTACTCCTGGCTCTGCCAGAGGCCTGCCAGGTGACCTGTGGTGAGTCATTTTTCTTCAGTGCCTCAGTTTCCCCAGTTGTAAAATGGTGTGATGATGCTGACCTTTTGTGTTGCACTTTTTGGGATCTACAAATGAAAAGCTCTGTATAAAAAGGTAGGTATTTATTATTCTCATTATAGAGAATGGAAATTAACAAATTGATCAAACTTAAATCAGAGTCCCGACTGTTTGGACTTCCCACTTGTCATTACACCAGATACTGTTTATAAAACCATTTAGTAATACTCAGTATAAACAGTAAGGTGTAATTAAGGTTTTTAAAATGTGAATAGATCAGTTGACCTAATCTATGGTAAACACAACAGTGAAATTATTTCAGCCCTGCTTTTATGCGGTGTTTAAACACTTAGGGAAATGGGAATGTTAAACAGCATCCAAATTTGCTATCCAAAACTGTACAAAATACATGTTAAAAAAAAAAAAAGTGATCTCAATGTGCCTGAAAATGTGAAACTAACAGCGGTCATGGACATCACTACTGGTGCCAGACATGGATGTGGTGGAAGCTACTCCGCATAGTTCTGCCGTTACATCTTGGTGGCAATGCATTTCTTCTTACAGACTCTCAGAAGCCATGCAGCCATTGGCTGAGATACAAGCCCTGGAGGGGTCTCATGGGAATCAATATTACTCAGAGCTGTGCTGACTCCCATGAGTACAGTGGGAGTTTTGCCTGACCAAGGACTGTAGGGTTTCACCCAATATCCACATATTATTTTTCTATTGAATAAGAGAATCAAATAATTGTTGGGCTGGCAGGAACCTCGGGAGGTCAGCTGGTCCAGGTCCCTGTGCTGAGGCAGGCTCAGGTAAACCTAGATGATTCCTAACAATGAGCTCATAGTTTCCTCTTTACTTTTCTAATTGCTGCTACACATCACTTCTCTGAGCTCTGCGTGATGACTTTTGTCTCTCCTCAGAGAGACCCTGAAAAATCAGAGTTCATCATCCTATCGGCAGCTTAGCCTGTTAGTAATAACATGATTTACCTGACACTTCTCAACAATAAATTATCCTTTTAATAATCTGTTATGAGGGCTCTTATCAAAAGTCTAAGCATGCAGTCTCCACTGGGTCCCCTATATTAACGCAAAGGGCTCTAACAAGGTAGAGAGCGTAATTTTTCCTTACAGAAACTGTTTGGTTTTGATGTGATGAAGTTATACTTATCCAAATATTGTACTATTCCATCCATAACTGAACCCTCAGTCAGGTTCCCTGCTATCATAACAAGGTTCAGAGATCTGTAATTCCTGGAAGAACTCTTAGCTTCATTTTTTAAGATAAACATTAAGCCAGTGAGTTTTCAGTCTTCATGCATAATCACTGTAAAGGGTATATAGTGTGTCCTTGTCATTATGTCCACTATTTAATGTTTGTTTTTTTGCTTTAGATTCCTTGGATGAATATCCACCAGTTCTTATTACTTACTGCACCTGGGTTTCTCAAATTGCACCACATAGTGCTTTCTTCTTAGGATCTGCAGTCTATTAAAGGTCACAATTTGGCTTCATATAAAAAAGTGCCCTTTTGAATAGGAATTTTCTCTTTGTTCTAGCATAAAGATTGATGCAAAAGACTAATGTTACACCTGCGCTCATCCATATTGTACCTGATGCAACCAGCATTTATAGGACATGCCTTGGTAAAATGGGCAGAACAATCTGTGCCCATAAGAGTGCACTCCCCGCCACAGCCTAGAATGGAATTCAAGATTCCTGAGTCTCTCCATTCCTATTAGTTAGGAATTTATTCACGTCTGAATATTAGTACATCAGAATAGAATTTTTGGAAATCTTTGTGATCCATCATTAACCTCCGGCACTCAGCAGCTGGTCTTCCACTGATGTGCCGCACACCTTCTATCCATCTCCTCACTGGTCATCCCCTACTGTGCTGACCCTCCACCAATCCTTCCATAATAACTACCCCAGGGTTATTTCCATCTCTATACCTAATGTGACCAAAGTACATAAGTTTGCATCTATTGATTTCCAGGGTCTGATTCTCACCAGCAATATTTCTAACCTAGACATTTTCCTGAACAGACAAAAGGTAACACACGAGTCTTCCTCAGCATCACATATCAAAAGCTTCAGGTTGTTGGGTTTTTTTTTTTTGTTGTTTTTTTTTTGTCAACAGTACTAAATTCCCATGATTCACATCTTTAAGTCACCGTGGAAAAAATTAAGGTTTTCATAGTCGCACCTTTGTACATTTCAAGATGCTACTTTTTTCACACTTTTTCTTAAGGTAGGCCCTAGCCAAGTGAGCCATTCCTAGTCATCTTCTGATTTTTTTTTTTTTTTTTTTTTTGGCACAGCATCTGTATTGGATATATATAAGCCCAAATACTTTAAATGAATCTACTGCCTCTACATCTTGTCTATTAATTACGACTTGCATCCTGGTTTTTCTAGTTCTGTCAATGTACACGTATTTTGTTTTCATCACATTCAGGATGAGCCCATATTTCTTACTATCTGCTTTTACAGGCTGCAAAATTTGTTAAATTGCCTCTCAAGATAGTTAAGTCCAAAGCAGACAGAGAAGAGTTACACAGGGATCTCACAAACCTGGGTGACTGGGCAACAAAATAGCAAATGAAATTCTGTGCTGATAAATGCAAAGTAATGCATACTGGAAAACATAATCCCAACTATACACACAAAATGCTGGCGTCTAAATTAGCTGTTATCACTCAAGAAAGAAATACTGGAGTCATTATGGATAGTTCTCTGAAAACATCCACTCAGTGTGCAGCAGCAGTCCTAAAAAGATAACAGAATGTTAGGAACCATTAGGAAAGGGAGATAATAAGACAGAAAATACCATAAAG
The DNA here is from genome assembly GCF_026122565.2 of Emydura macquarii macquarii. Classification (NCBI taxonomy): domain Eukaryota; kingdom Metazoa; phylum Chordata; order Testudines; family Chelidae; genus Emydura; species Emydura macquarii. The sequence goes on from NW_027130506.1 coordinate 1,977,472, forward strand.
ACACTATATACATCCATGGTATGCCCACACCTTGAATATTGCATGCAATTCTGGTTGCCCCATCTCAAAAAAGATATGTTAGAATTGAACAAGGTACAAAGAAGGGCAACAGAAATGATTATGGGTCTGGAACAGCTTCCATTTGAGGAGAGACTACAGACTGTGACTTTTCAGCTTGGAAAAGAGACTAGGGGGATATGATAGAGGTCTATAAAATCATGAATATTGTTAAGAAAGTGAATAAGGAAGTGTTATTTACTTCAAGTAACACATGAACAAGGGCTCACTTGATGAGTTTAATAGGCAGCAGGTTTAAAACAAACCAAAGTACTACTTAACACAACACAGTCAACCTATGGAAGTCATTGCCAGGGGATGTTCTGAAGGCCAAAAGTATAATAGGGTTTAAAAAAGAATTAGATAAATTAATGGAGGATAAGCCCCTCACTGGCTATTAGCCAAGATGATCAGGGATGCAATCCCATGCTCTGGGTGTGCCTAGCCTCTGACTGCTAGAAGCTGGGAGTGGATGACAGGGGATGGATCACTCAATGATTGCCTGTTCTGTTCATTTGCTCTGAAGCACCTGGCATTGGCCACTCTTGAAAGACAGGTGTGACATTAGAGCCATGCTGAGAACTGTGCTGAGATTGCTCAATTTAGGGTAAACTGAAAAAATTGGGCAGGTAAACCCTCAAATACGGGTAGCTATTTCTACAAAATAGATTCACCAAGCCAGCAACAAACAGCTTCTAATAACCTTACTGGTTACCCAGGAGCCAAAAACACAGTTCCCTTAAGCCAAGTCAACTATAATGGAGGTTACTGAAAATTTTTGTCCATCATATATAAAAACGTTCTACCAATCCCAAAGGATTGGGCACATTACTCAAATACACGCTTATAGCCAATACTTATTAACTAAACTTTTTTTTTTTTAAAGAAAGACTATTGATTAATGAGAATCAAGCCAATAGATCAGTTTCATAGTAGAGATGTTGAACTGAGTTGTAACAGTTCTTTCAGGATCAGTTTCACAGGTTATAGTCCAATAGACAATCCATAAGTAAAGTCTGTATAATTTCTTCCATAAGAAATGGGAGGGTGAACCAGTCTACTAACTGGGATCTTAGCTGGTGACTTGATCTCCCCCGATGAAATCCAAGCAGTCCTAAGATTAAAAGGATCAGGTCCCTAGAGTCTTTTATATCGTCCAGCAGGCTATGAGACTCACTTAATGGAAGACATCAGAGCAGGCATTTCTTGGAGCAAGAATAGGTCATTACTTGTGGCTTTAAAGTAATCTCTCTATTTCCTAGGCACACACCACTAATTAGCTACATTAGCATTGACAGATATTTATTACTTAAACTTCAAAGAGAAATAAAAACAATAGTATTATTACATTCAAGTTCCATTTAAATGTTAAGATCTTCTTTGGTCTTTAATCTATCAAGATATATGTAAACACAGACCTATAGGTCTCTAACAATATACTGTTGCATTTCAAACACTTCTACTAACTTGGGTTGGCTAATTAGAGCTATTCCTTGTAGATAATTACCATTTGTATCTGTTCCTAAAGGTTGAGTTTGTGTCATTCCAGCTCGTTAAGGCTTAACCCTTTCTGGCCCAGTGCCACACCAGGATACTAGGCGAGATGGACCATTGGTCTGACCCAGTATTGCTGTTCGTATGGTGATGGGTGCAAAGAGTGTTGCATAATCAGTATATCTGAGGTCAGTTAAGAGCTGTCCACCAATGGAAATCCCAGCTCCTTCCACTTTGTCAAAACCTTCCAAGGCTTATCTCATAATAAATTATGTGTATAGGTTAAAGAGGCTTGAAGACAAAATACACCCTTGTCTCACACCTTTCCCATTGAAAAACCACTGTTTGCCTATTATTCTTTGCACCATATTCTGTTTGTGGCAGAGACTTGCAATGAGTTCACTGAGATGCTTTCGAATCCCCATGTCTGCCAGTATCCTCCAAAGATGGTAATGTTGGATGGTATCAACACTTTTGTGTAGTTAATGATGCGCATCATCAATGGAAGACTGTACGTTGCATTTTTCAAAGATGTGAAGAATATTTGTGATTTGGTCACATGTGCCTCAGCCCTCTCTGAAACCAGCTTGTTGTAATGGTAGTTCTCCTTCTACCCTTCCTTTCATGTGATCCTGGATTATGTAGAGCAGAACTTTGCTCATGTGCAACATCAGGGAGATGGTACAATAGTTACTACACTCTGATAGGTCTCCGTTCCTTGGTAAGGGCAGAAATATTCCCTTTGTTCAGTCCTCCGGCCACTTCCTAGTATTGGATGAGATGTGAGATCCAGTCCAGTTAGGCTTAAACAGCTTCTTTTAGTCTCTATCTATGTTTTATGACAATTCTATTATCACATACGAATTACATAAACATGCAAAAACAGACAAGACAAGAAAGTAAATTGGCCAAATTACCCATCCTGACGACTGAGTGACTCTGTTCAAATCTCTGGTCTCTGCTATGTTTGGCTATTCTTCTCCTGTTTCCTCTCCCTTCTCTTCTTGTCAATCATCTATTTTATCCCCTTCTTTGTAACTTTGCATAGACTCACTTCACCAAGCTACCTCATCTGTATGCATGTCATTCTAAACCCCTAATTAAATTCTCATACAACAATCACAATAATTAACCGAAATTAATAGATTTATTTACTCTTATCTGTCTAGTTCCCCCTCAACATTTTCATCCAGCTGTAACTTCTCTTTATCCTTCTGACTGATTTGTTTTGGTAGCCTTGGGTTTTTACTTGTTTGCTAGATCTTGTCTGATTAATATCATTTCTTTATCTAGATTGTCTTGTTAGTGGGGGATTACACCTAGCCATTATTCACTGCAGAGATGGAAACTCCCTCTTGATTCTTTGTTTCACTCTGCTATCTGCACAGACTAAAAATTGTAAAGCTAAGACACACAAACCAGTTTTTTAGTTTATACAACCTTCAAACTGTAAATTCTGGAGCACTGTACCAGTGGAAACACATACAAAAGCAAAAAGCTCCTTATTTCCTATTATTCTATATAGAATATTATTTCTTTAACATTTAGCATATGTATTTGACTAACACAATTCATTACACAGTTTGCTAACACTAGTCATCCATGCATCATTGCTAATTGTCCACATTATATCAGTATCACATTCACCAACAGCTTTTAACTTGCCTGCAGAATTGTTATCTACTTCTGGTGCTTTTCCAGGCTTCATTTTCATAATAGCATGCACCACTCCCTGTCACAGTTTTATGGCTCCAGTTCCATACTGTCTTTTCCATCATCCTTTATTATGCATGGCTTTGATGAGGCATACAGATTGGCACAGTAATCTCTCCACTTGAATTTAATACTATCAGCCTCAGTGAGGCCTTTGCCATCATAATCTTTTATTACATTTGATCATGGGGAAAACCTTAGAAAGTCTGACTATTGTGAACATACCTTTTGTATTACTCTCCATAGAAATCTCAAGTTTCAAACATTTTGCCTTTATATAGTCGCTCTTGTCTCATCTAGTCTGCCTTTGAACGTCCCCAGTTCCTTGTATTCTCTCCTACATTCTTTCATTTCCACACCATTCTCTTTCACTCTGCATCACTTTTCTGCCAGCTCAAACACCTCCTCAGTTCACCAGGGCATGGTGCGACGCTGATTTTTTCAGAATGTGTGCTTTGGCAGTTTCAAGCATAATAGTCTTCATTTTATTTGAAAATGTATTTTCAGATATTCTCCTCTTTCATCTGTGCCGATGCCACAAACCCATTCTGGACAGAAATTATATAATTTTTAATATATTTTTTTATAATTCTGGATAGGTCCAAACACAGTGGACTTGTCAAATATTGTATCTTTTTAAGTTTTTTAATTTTCTGTTTGGGGCTAATAGCTGATGGTATGACCCACAGTCTGCACTGCCTTTGATTTTCAATCTCCAGCATTGCTGAATCATTACATAGTCCATTTGGTTCTTTGTCATTCCATCAGGTGCTCGCCACATATATAAATGTCTAGGAAGTTGGGGGAAGATGTGTTTTATAATGACCAGGTGATTGGAGCAGCAGAATTCAACTAAGCACCTCCCGCTCATTTTGTGAGCCCAGACCATTGTTTCCCATTACTTCTTTATGAGAGTTTACAGCTCCAACTTTCTCATTCAAGTTCCCAACTACAAAGGTGATATCTTTACTTGGTGTTTTAGTGAGTATCTCTTCAAGTTGCTCTTAGAACACATCAATCACATTGTCAACTGCTGTTGTAGTGGCATAAACCTGTATAATTGACATATTGACTGGCTTCACTTGAAGGTAAAGTGTAATGATTCTTTTGCTGACTGGATTATATCAAAGCAAACACTTTGATGTCTCCTTGGCTAGGATAAATGCAACCCCATTTTCTCTCCTTTTCTCAGCTCTTGAATAGTATACTGTATATCCATCCATCATCATGAAATGAGCCCTATCATTCCAATGCAATTCTGAGATTCCAGATATATCTATCTTGCATCATAAATCATAGGGTTAGAAGGGACCGCAAGGGTCATGTAGTCTAATGCCCTGCCACGATGCGGGATTTATTCTGTCTAAACCATCCAAGACATATGGCTATCCAGCCTCTGTTTGAAAACCTCCAGGGAAAGAGCTTCCACAACCTCCCTAGGTAGTCTGTTCCATTATCCTACTATTCTTACAGTTAGGAAGCTTTTTCCTGAGACTTTATCTACATCTGCTATGTTGTATTTGAACCCATTTCCTCCTCTCTTGCCATAGAGGGCACGACAAAACAACTTTTCTCCATCTTTTTATGGTAACCTTTCAAGTATTTGAAGACCACTATCAGGTCCCCCCTCAATGTTCTCTTTTTTTTTTTTTTTTTTTTCTTTAAAAAAACAGTAGTAAGTTTGCAAAGTCAAGCACTCGTAAATTAAGAAATGCTAGAATTAAATTTGCCCCTGCGTAATGGGGTGTTTGGCCCCACACTGGCCTCTAAGGGGGGCTCTGCAGGAGGCAGCCATTTACAAAGGGGTTGTGAGGAACAGTCAGGCAGGCCCAGGCAGGCCCATATAAGAAGAGCTGCAGGGTAGAGCAGGGCAGTTACTCTTTAAAGCTTCAGGAGGGAGGAGTGGATGCCTGGCAGGCAGGAGGAAGCAGCCAGCACTCTGCCAGCATAGACCAGGGGAGCTACAGAGACATCCTGGCTGGCTACTAGGATTGGCAGGCTGAGGCCCTAAGGCAAGGGTGAAGAAGATGCTGGGGCTGTGGGGCAGTGGCCCGGGAAAAGGCACTGAAGAGTTGGAGGGGATGCAGCGTGTGGTTGACATTACAGGGTCTCTGGGTTGGGACCTGCAGTAGTGGGCAGGCCTGGGTCCTGTTCCCACCCCCACCGCAGTCCCCAGTGGGGAAGTGGCAGTTCAGCTGGACTACAACACTAGCCTTCAGAAGGGGAGAGCACACATTGTGGCATGGTTGAAGGGCTGGGTCATGAGGAAGATGCTGGAGTCCTTGGAGTGACGTGGGTCCAAGGGCAGAAGTGACAGCGGGTGAGGCACCAGCGGGAGAGGGTGTACCAACCTGCAGCATTAATCCCCAAAGGAGGCGCCAACGTGGTGAGTGCAGCCCTGTTACACCATGCAACCTGAATAGGCCCCCCCACTTCTCTTACTGGATGTACATTTTGACACAGGCTTGAATTACACGGGATGAATCTGGGGTTGACTCTGCAATCACAACCTGGTTTTTTGTCTCTGGACCCCTGTATCATTGAGTGCACACTCTAGACCTGCTCTGGAGATGAATCAAGATCATGTAGTAAAGAAGACTGGTGTTTATAGGACTGGTACTGTCTTGGGACAAGATAACACTCACGATAGACTCCAGTTCAGCTGAAGCAGCATCAGGCTTTATTCCAAGAACACAACACAGCACCTAGCAGGAGAAGAGTCAAGCAGTCATTGCGCTGAGCAGACTCTGAGTGGTACTTGCTGAGTTTTTACGTCACCACCATGGGTGGCCTCTGGTGAGCAATGGCCATTGAGGATATACTAATTCAATTACAAACCTGGCATAGGCTGCGTGAGTTCCTTACAGGTACTTCATTTGTTGCAGGGGTTGGAAGGTGTGTAGTGAGTGAGGTAAGGGCTTGCAGGAAGAGGAAAGGACAGTTTCATGGTTAAGGTAGACAAATGCTGCCCTGGAGAACCTCATTAAATCCCTGCCTGTGCCAGAGTTCCTATGTGAACCACTTCCTGTATGAAGTCACTTGAACCAAACTTTTCACAGCTGATCACACAGGGTATGTCTGCACTTCCAAATAATACGTGCTGCAGTGAGTCTTAGAGCCTGGGCTGACAGACTTGGCCATGTGGGGCTTGTGGTATGGCGCTAAAAATAACTGGGTAGACCATTTTGCTTCCGCACTGAAGCCTGGGGAGGGGGGCCCAAGAAGGAATGTCTACATGGCTATTTTTAGCACTGTAAGGTGAGCCTGGCTCTGTAGACCTGGGCTCCCAGACTTGCTGTTGTGCTTTGGGTTTTTTTTTTTGTTTTTGCTGCATAGACATGCCCTAAATCCAGGCTCTGACACAGGGTTGAATCCAAGACCTCCTTTCATCCACACTCTCATAAGTCTGACTCGGGTCAGCAAGCATCTGAGCCCTAGCAGCCTGCAAAGGGGGTGGGGCAGAATCTGGGTTCTTCTGAGACTCCGATCCAAGCTCTGTCATTCTGCAGTGCGGATGCAAGTCAAGCCACAAACCTGAGTCAGAAGGCCTGCACAGTGCAATATGGATGCTCGAGCATAGCTGTGAGACCCAGGTCCAGCACCTGCAAACCTAGGTTTAAAATGTAGTGTCGATGCTTAAGCACATGCTTGGAAACACAGAGTTCACAAACCCAGGTCCCGCAAACCTCTGCATAGTGTGCAGTGCAGACATACCCGAATTGGGTTTTCTCCTTGTGTTCTGGTTGCCTGATTTGAAACCCTGGCATCTGATTTGCGAAAGTGTCGCTCACTCGCAGCAGCACTTGAAATCAGTGGGAGATATGCTTTGAACACATTACACAGAGCTGGCTGGAACATCTTCAACGCAATGACGCTTTGGCAAAGCTGAAACATTTTGGGAGAGTGGATGGTTTGGGCAAAGTTGGAGTTACACCATGCCACTCCAGCCCGGCATGTAGAGAAACACAAGCTTCATCCATTGACAAGATGGCAGAGCTGCTGTGGCTGCTCCTGCAGTGTGTGCTCCCCTGGAAAACATTTGGTAGAGTCAGCTGGAACTCCTTAGGGGGCCTCCTTCTATAGGGAATGTAAAACCACTGCATCCCCTCCAGATAAGACTGTAAGTTAGAGCCAAGTATAAGTTGGATGTTAAATTATATTTATTTCCATATCCTAAACCAAAACTGAAGGTCAGCAAATAAAAAAATTGTCCAGCTAGAACTGAGACAGGAATAGGAAGTGATTTTACGCAACAAGAAAGTTTATTTAACAAGATATGAATTTTGTCTCTATCCTAGCAGGAATACCTTCTCTTGTGCTGTTAGTGAGCCTGAACTCTTGTGACTGCTCTTGTATCTGCTGTTACTGAGACTGAAGGTAACTTTTTAGGTGTGATTCAAACAAGCAGTGTTTGGTCTTTTATTTTTTTTTAAGTTAAAGTTGACATTTACACTTGAAAAGAGTGGCAACACTTATTCTCTGCAAGGGACTCAATTAGGATCTGATTTGGCACTAATGCTCTCAAGCAAGAGGAACATGTTGTTCTCTGCTGCTGTGGAAGAAACAAGCTGCTTTCCTCACACAGAAATCCCTGCTAGACAATGCACAAGGGAAAGATGCAGTTGTCAGTGGTGCAATAGCTGTTGAATGCTGCCACTGAAAGATAGGGGTGTGTGCGTGTGTGTGGAGTATGGGAATGAAAACGGAGAGGAGAAAGAGGTTATTTGACTTCTTTTTAATCCATTTTTTGTGGTGTACTATGAAATCCAGCAATTACAGGTACAGACCCAAAGCCTGCTCCTCTACTCACCTTAGAAGATTTATGTAATCAAATTCAAGCCAGACATAAATTCAATCAATTGAAGTTCACTGGAGTTGCACCTGCAAGCCAAAGCTGATTTTGGTCTATTGATTTCAATGGGACAACCCACATGATTAAAGAGAGCAGAATCTGGCCCAGACTCGGAATATGCCCTTGAAATTATGAAGAAAATTGACTTTTTTCCCCTTCTCCCTCCTAATTCTTTCCCCCCATATTTGTTTTTTTTTCCTCTCCCTCCCTCCTTTTCCTATCTATTCATTCCTCTCCCAACCCCCACCCTTCTCTGGCAGGATGCTGAAATAACCCTCTGTGGTGTCTCTGAAAATAAAATACAATTTTAGTGAGACTACGGCTTTTTTAAAGCAGCTCTTCCTTGGAAGTAGCTAGAATAGCACACTCACCATTTTATGTGACACCTACACAAACAGTCTCTAACCAGACATACCCAATTGAGAATGTGGAATACAAACTGCACATTCTCATTAGCTATTATTAATAGCTAACTCCACCCCCGCAGACTCCCCTGTCCATGCATACCAATATGTTTTGGAGGCTTTTATTTAGGAGGCAGGCAAGTTTTGGGATTAAGAGCTGGGAGTGGGGAGAATTGGGTTCCGTTCCTGCCTTTGTTACAGACTTCATGTGATATCTTGGGCAAGTCAGACATCTCTCTCTGGCTTAGTTTTCTCATCTATAACATGGGGATAATATTTCCCCCATCCTCACAAAGGTGTTGTGAGGCTTCATGGGTTAAAGCTGGCAAAGTGCTCCGAGAGTCTCCATTGGGCAATGCTATAGCAGCACCAAGTGTTCTGTTACTTTTTAGGCAAGATGTACTGTTAGAATTTGTACAGATTAATACAGGTCCTCAGTGAGAACTCTGCACGTGTCCTTTAAAGGTGAGCCAAAATTATCTTATCTTTATACACCACCGTTCATCTGGATAGATCATAAGATATCGTATTAGTCACTGGCCAAATCCTCTCTATGGAAAAGTCTTCTACAGTAGGAGTATCGATGTCATGGTATCAAGCTCTGGCTTGACTATTGACATTGTCAGGAATTTATTTGAGTAAGGAATGAGTAAAAACCATTGAAGAAACTAAGGATTTTTGTCCTGCCTATAGTATGTATGAATTACTTCGCCCTTCACTGAATTGCAGCCCTCACCCAGATGAAATGTAGCAACTGCCTCACAGAGCACAAAGGCACTACACCATAGTGAAGAATGTCTGTCTGAACTGAAACTGGGTATATAGAAGGTAATTACCTAAATTGGAATTTAGTCAAGGCAGCAGGGTTAAAACTCCTGCTCTTGTAAAAGATGCTTTGGGTTCTTTACTGACAACAGATGGCAAAGATCTTGGTCTTGTTTCCTACCTGTACAGTAGTACCTCTGTTAGCAAATAACCTCCTAACATCATGCTGGAGTACCGGCTCAGTACTTACTCTAGATGGAAGAGTGAACCCTACTGGATAAACAATGCAATTTCCTGATGGAGCATGGATATCCTTGGAGGTCTCGAATCCAAGTAGTGGGGTGGGTATGCACTACTCAGATTGAGATCTGATGCTGGAGGTGCTATGGCAGCTTTAAAGAAAAAAGACTAGATCTAAAACTATCCAACATCCAAGACAAAATATGGGCAGACCTTGTGAATCCTTATTCACATAGGTACTTCTTATTCACAAGAGTAGTCCTTCTGGCCTCATGGAGCTGACTTGTGTGAGTAAGAACTACTTAAGACAGAGTGGGATATATCTGTACCAAATTCTGGACTCCATTTTGCATTATGTGCTGGGCACCGCTCTAAACTTATTTGAGAGCAGTCTATTACGCCGCCTTCCAATTGCCCTGCCCAGAAAACGTGCTCTACTATCACTGAGAAGCTACCAAGAACACAATCTGGGGACAATGACTTTGGAGGTCTCCTAACTCCTGGTCCACCCCATAGAACAATGGTTTTTCTATACGTGGGCAGTGGGAAGGAAGTGGTGTGGGAGGGAGGGGCAAGTATTAAAAGATGAGGGTCGAAGCATCCCACAGTGAGCACATGGCAACATGAGGGCACCCTGAGTAAGAGCATGAGTTTGTTCTGTGCAAGGTGGGGCAACCATTGTCGCATGGAAGCAGGACACTCACGAGAGGGAGGGCAGGAAGGACTCTGCCCAGCCAGAAACACTGACAAACCTCCGACTCACAAGAAGGGGTGAGCGAAGACTAGGGAAGGGGGCATCTCGGGGCTTTTGGTTATTTTTTAAGATCTGTAACTCTCAAGTGTTTTCAAGAAAAAGTTTCTGTGGTTAAGATATTCCTTTGCTGAGCCTGTGTTCCTGGCTTTCCTGCCACATTGTCTCCAAAGGGGTTTCAGGTAGAAGCTCCGGCACCCCTAGCTTCCGTCAAGCTCTGAGAGAGTGTAAGTGACTGGGTGGCTCAGGAGGTCTCAGACACTGATTTGGGGTCTAGGAAGGCTGTGCAGTGGCAGCCCATATCCCAAGGAAAGGTATTAGATAAAACGTCTGAGCCTAGGAGTGGGTCCCTCCTGTTCAAGAGCTAGAAACAGTGACTGGACTCTATCCATACTCAAGTAGCTTGAAAGCACGAGGGATGCAGCTATGGTGTCCACTCACAGCAGAGCAGTGACTGTACAGAGGTGTTCTGGGCCAGTTTGTAGCACTACTTGCATGAGTACAAATTGCAAAGGATCAGCCCCTAAATGTTGTTTAAATTTAAGATGTGTGCATGTTTTGCTTACTTGCTAAGACCTGAGTTGAGGTTCTTGGTTTCCCGCTTGGGTGCTTGATGACCTCATTAGCAGCTAATAGCGTGAGAGGTGCAGAGCATTGGAGTCGCTGAGACATGAGGACACTCAGAACCTTTCAGGATTGGGTTCCTGTGAGGTGCTGAGCGCCTCCTGCAAAGAGCTAGGGCCAACAGTGTCAAGTTTGGTTACTTAAAGTAAGTCCCTTACGCCCATATTTACACAAATAAGTGGTGGGATTGGGTTTTTTTTGTTTTTGTTTTTTTTTTAAAGGGAGGGTGCTTGGTGGCTCTTAGCTTGGGCTATAAAACAGCATGAGGAATGCAGCTCCCTGTAATACTGCAAGATTTATGTGGCATCGACTGCCACAGGACACACACAGAACCCTGAATGCAGGAGTCTGTCTGATACAAAAAGCCTTTTCAGTTCACCTTTAGCAAAAGCTCCAGTGTTGTTTTCCAGAACAGTGAGCTAACAAAACTACAGCCTGGGCTAACTTTTAAAAAGCAGCTTTGGCATAGCCTCTAAGTGGCTGTAAGGAGAACAGATCATCTGCACAGCAATTAGAGTCAGAGGAGGAGGAAGAGGTCACTGGACCAGTCAATAATCAGTGCACCTTTTCCCCCACAGCTGGCACACAGAACACTTCTAAAGCTTGTTGCTTAATTAAGCTTTGTAATTTTAAGTGGTGTGCTTCTGCCATCTAGAGGTTTTCCTGCATTCCTGAAAACCTGTCTGTCAACTTTTTTTCCATCTACTTCAAAAACATAAGAAATGAGCTGAACTAGAAATCCAACCGTTGATTAAAGAATGATAATGGTAAGACTGATGCCAGATCAAATTAGACTAAAAATAAAGAATGAGGTGATGGTGGAAATGAACAGCTGGGGCGTATCCTATTGATCATTGCTTTGATGGAGGACAGAAGACTCTGCCTCAGCATTATTTTTTGTAATACTCTCCATGTACACACAACATTTTTAGGAAGATAACATTGGAGACTTGAATCAATGTGAAAGAGAGAACTTTTTTTTTAAAATGGATATAAACGCTAATTTTTTTAAGTCTTCTGAGACTAGAAGAGATTGATCTTTATATTTATCACCTGCAAAATAAATTGACTTGTAATGAAGGTTGATCCTGTAATTAATATAACCCTTATGCAAAATTCATAACTAGAACATTGCAATTAAAAATCTAAGTATTAAATAGGAAGGAAATTTACATAGTTTCCATTAACCTTACAGTTCCTTCCATTGGTTAATCACACATTAAAATTCACCTTACACATTTCACAAGCAACCTGAACTGTGCCCCTTGAGATATACTTAAAATCTCTGTCAACATATACATCTCTGTATGAGTCTCAGCAACTTTGCCAAAAAGAAGTTTGAGACTCCACGCACCACGCTAGCAGAGCTGCATGCTGCCTTTTATGTTTTAAACACCCCTGCCACACTTAGCCTGTAGCATTTAAAAGCCATTGTCTTTTTCTTGCCCTCCCAGGAAAGAATTACAGATTTCACAACTATGGCGCTCACGGAATCCATAGGACCGAATTAGTAGTGTGGCAGCAGGGAAACCCAGAGACCTTGCATCTTAGTAGCCCCTTCTGAGCTCCTTACCTGCCTGGACAAGCAACTATTTAAATACTTCAGCACTTAAAGTTTTATGAAGGGTTAAAGTGCTACACTTGGTCAGTCCTAAGCCAGTTTGCTTCTAAAGCATTTAACTTCAAGAAGTTCAGTATTGATTAGAAGATGTGGCTGAGACAGTGGCTAGAAGGAAAATCTGTATACCGTGTCTGCAGGAAACTAGATGGTGTGGATGCAAAAGTCAGGTCTTGAAATCTGGATTTAAAATTTTTTTGTCTGGAGGAAAAAATATATGAATACGGTAGCTATGATCGTGAGCACAGAGATTGCAGAGGGTGTCATGAGAGTAGAAAGAAGAGGAGACCAACTGACAGCAGTGTGATTGATGATAGAGTGTAGGGTTACAGGTAAGATGTCCGCATATGCTCTGCAACAAGGTAGACCTATGGAAGAGATGGAGAGCTTTAAAAATTAACTGCAGGGTTGGTGGCTCTGGCTGAGAGTAACACCTCCGTAGTGGTCAGTGGTGATTTGAACTGCAGTATTGGTGAAGAGAGCCTAGCAGATGGATTGGTGGGTAAATTTGGCATTAGTAAAAGAAATGCAGAGGGAGAGAAGTGGGTTGAGTGGTATTTTATTTAATGGGGTTGCAATGATGAATACGTGGTTTGAAAAAAGAAATCCACATGGTGACATACGATCGTGGAAAAAATAAAGCCCAGGTGGACTATATTTTGATAAGAAGAGAACATACGAAATGGTGGAACACATAAAGATAATACTCAGTGAATGTGCGACAGGACAACAACATAAAGTATTAATAGCTAAAATCCGACTGCAGAAAAGAAGATGAAATTGAGGTGGTTTTGTAAGAGGGGGAGAAAGGAGAAGTTCTGCCAAAAGGAAGGCATTCATGCTTTGCCAATGACAATGAAGTCAGTGGAGGAAGAATGGAGGAATTTTATGAATATTTCATTCAGGCACTGGAGATAAAGGTAAGATGGATGCTCTCAGAGAACAAGCTGGTGATGGCAGTCTGATCTATAGATTAGTCAGATTTTCAAAAAAGTTAACTGGAAGGTCTTTTTTGTTAAAAGTTGGTAAGTCTTTTTTTTTTTTTTTTTTTAAGATAATTAGGCTGTGCTGAATCCAAATACAGCTGTTACCAAGCTGTAAATTGTATATGAGGGGCTCTGCAAGCACATGGAAACCACAGAAGTGTAAATCTTTATTTCCTTTTCGTTTAGGATGAACATACTTCAGCTGGATTTTAATGAGCTGTAGCATGTAACAAAAGTGATCAAATTGTATGCTTTTTATATGCTCAAATTATACTTTTTATAAAACTACTGATTTTTTCAAGAGATACTAGAAATATTCTTATCTGTTATACAACCCCAAAACAGTGTGTTTACACTACTCTTATAACTTGAATATTAGCACCCTGAGACAAAAGTAAAACACAAGCTGATTAAACTTTCAGAAATACAACACATAATCTGAAAACACCTGCTTTTAAACAAGTGAAAATATTTTCTTGACTAAACATAAAACATTTCAATGCACACAAGTGAAGCATACATGTTAATGTTGTACTATTTCTGCCACTGTATACCAAAGTTTCTTGATTGAATCAACATGTTCTTAGATCACTTATTGTAACACATCTACTTAAGCACCAAGTGTCCAGTACATTGACACAATATTGTTCCAGTTCTCTGTATTTGCATGCTCCTATCCAAACAAGTTGTTCTATCCTGCACCTGCATCACTGACTTCTGCACCATCCCTGTGCAACCACAAAATATTGCCTCTCTGCAGTTTGCTGGTGTTTGGTGGCAATGACATGAGCTGTGTCACCAGACCTCAGTCCTCGTTTTTCCAACCCATTGTATTTGGAGGAGAAAGTATTGGATATGGGCAATGGACCTCAAAACTAGTGTCTGATAATGAGCTCTGTGTAGGTGGAAGAAAAGTGCATCACTGGTTGGAAGATAGAGCTTCTGCTGACTGCAAGCATGTGAACAAAATGGCATATGCTTTGTCTGCACTGGCAAGCGCATACATTTGGCAAGCCATACATTTTACAAATAAACTCTTCCTCATTTTTCACCTTCTCTGAGTCCAGGGTGTGCCGGAAGCTAATGGTGACACTGAAAAACTTTCCATGTGGTATTCTTGCTGTGTCTAGCAATACAAGAGGTAGCATCACACAACCAGTCAGGGCATGAAATGGGAGCAGAGTTTTCAGAACAGTGGGTCCAGTATTGTAGTTTCTCACAAATGAAATGAATAGGAAAGTACTTCAGTTATTTTGACATGCCACCTGTCATCCAAAGTTGCCTATATGTCATTTTGCTATAGTGAGCCAGCATAATAATAAGCAATTCAGTGTCCCTGACTGCAACAACCATGCTGTCGGAATCACTGTGGACACAGTGTAAAATCATTCTTGTGTCTGCTGCTTCCTGATGAACACACAGCTGATTAGAGTCATCTTTTGCTGTTGAGCACCCTACTTCAGCTGCATTCTCACCACCACCAGCCAGAATGATGATTTTATGATGTGGTGCTTGTGTCGTTAGTGGCTCAGATAAAAATATCACAAGGTCCTCCTTAGTTTCTGGAAATGCACTGCATCTTCATCTTATCACATTGCTTCCTTGCATTTCTTGACTCACTGTGAATAAGCCGGACACCCAAGCCAACATGGAACATGGCTCTGCTGTCTGCTGGGATAAGAGCTCTCGGGTTGTAAGAGAAGGCCCATCTGCTGAGGGCTGAGTGAGTCTTGGTGCATTGCTCTGTCAATGGCACCTTCGCTCTTTTCACCACAGACCTCCTAGTCAGGATGCAATAAATCAGATGGCACTTGCCTTCAGCAGCTATGAGATCATTTAGTCCAGCTAAATGAACATTCATTTTGTGATCACTATCTGTTCACTCATCCTGAATGCAGTTGCAGAGATGAGTCTCTGTTTAGTGTGCACTTCTTGGCAAAACATGCAGCATCTCCAGGCCATAATCCAGTTTGGACTATACAGAAACCTGTCTCATATTACAGGCTCTGGTATCTTTATTGGGATTGCTACAGATTTGCCACATATAATACATCAATTGCAGATGTCTTCCCATCTGTAATCTGGATTTTGCTTTATTCAGTGTATTGGGAGTTGCAGTTTCTTTGCCACATGACTGATGGTGTTTGTTCTGAATGAAAGATGAACTCAATTCTGTCAATGGCCTCTCTGTATTTTGACCTCTTGCAGTTGCTTTTTAATGTCTGTTGCCTCCCTTATTCTATGCAATCCTTATTCACCTGCTTCACGCTCATTTTCTTTACTTGATTCTTGGCAAATAATGTAGCAACTGTAAGAACCTGCTGTGGATCTCTTGAGACTTATTACTGGTTCCATGGTACCTACACCTATAACCAGTATGAGTGTCATAAACCACCACCTCATCTAAATATTGCTGCTATCTTTATTTGTAAAAAAAAATATCATCACCATCACTTGAATGTTAATTCTACTCTACAAAGCACTGTGTACTATAAAACAAATACTAAGCATGTAAGAAAATGATTTCACATATTACAGGAAAAAAAACTTGTTATGATCAACTTTATTTCTAATATTACACTATATGGATGACTAAATTCTATAAAAAGTTGAATGTTAGGGTGTTATACTTCACTTAGGCTCAAACACAACACGAGAGTGTTCTTACTTTAAAGCTAGACTTTTACTTAGGCTCAAGCACTTACACACATCCGCAACAGGTTAGTAAAACACCTCAACCCTTAATAATTCCCGAAGTCTGGGGTGGCTTTCAAGTGGAAACAGCGACAGCTTTCTGGTTGGCCTGAAATTACAGCTGTTATTGGAGGATCCAGAAGCTGTGTCCAAGAAGAAATCCCAAAGTGTCCAAGCCTCTCCCTCACTATCTATCCTTGTTAGTAGACAATAACACATGGAGAAAGAGGAAAAGAAATTTCAAAAGCTAGATCTAAGGTTACCAGAGGACTAATTAACTAGATGTGTTCCTACAGAATCTGCATATCTTGAGGCCAAAACAAACATCTCCCAGAGGGTGTGCATAATAAGCTTATTGGTGTCTTCCTGAAACACAGATCCAAGCACATTCACCGGAGCATCAGGGGATGCAGGGTCAGGCTAAGGTCGAGTAAGAGGATCCCCTCCCCTCCTACCTTAGTTATGCCAAGGCTGCACAGGCCTGCAGAAAGGCCTACCAAGTTTGGCTGCTGTTAGCAACAAGTATGATAGTACAATATTGATTATCAGGGGGTTCCTGGCATTTTACTGATCTATCAAAATCTCCCCGTACAAGGGTACAGTGGGTGTTAAAACCATAACATGTGTCACCTCGTTTCATCTCTGTTCTTAATAGACTGAAAAGGAATTATGCCAAAGAGTTTGATTTTTGCTGACAAGTTCACACATATGCTGTTGATTTAACAAACATTTCTGGTGAATCCTTGTGGCCATGTTTATTTGCAAGTTTGAGGGCATAAACATCAAAAATCACTGCGGTAACAAACATTTTCGAAATCAGCAGGTTCAAATTATATTAGAAAAAGTTATCAACTTTAACAAAAAATGCTTCTAGACCCCATTATGGAGGACTGAGTCTGAGATTTCTGTCTAGTTTAGTACAAGACAAGTTAAAAAGAATTATTCAAAGAGGAATAATTATTCAAAGAGGAAGCAGGTCGTGATAATGAGAAAATCTCAAATGCATACAAACAGGCAAAAAAGGAGGCAAAAAAGGCAGTTGCTAAGGCAAGAATGGAAGCTGAAGAGGAATTATATAGAAAGGTCATAAAGATTTCTTCATCTCTTTTGTTTCGTTATACCTCAGTATACCTGGAGGAAGACGATGGCAGGAAATTAGCTTTTGGGTGGGCAAAAGACAGGAACAATGAAACACAAGTCGTTAAGTGTGACTGATGGGAATTCTGTGGTGACTAAGCCTGAAGATGTAGCAGAGGTATGGAAAAATATTTCCAAAGGCTTTTAAATGAACAGAGAGAGCTGTGAGTGCAAGCACTGCTGACCATTATGGCGAAGTATCAAAAGGTATCAATCTCAGGAGAGGAGTCAGAGCAGCACTGAATAAGATGAAGAACGGTAAAACAGCTGGTGAAGAGGAGATAACTATTGATAAAATCAAGGCAGCTGGAGATACTAAAGTAAAGTGGCTTCATAGATCACTATGTGTTTGCAGGAATCAAGCTAGAATACTAGAACATGGGCTTGATTGCTCCTCTTTGGAAGGACAAGGGTGATACAATTTTTCCAAACACCTGTTAAATAAGCCTCTTAAAGTCCTTGAGAGTTTTGGAGGCAAGATTGATGTGCAAGGTGGAGGAAAATATAGGAAAGGAGCAACATGGAGGGGAAAGAGTACTATAGATAGAAGATTGAAAGAATGATAAATGGAGGGTGTAACTGCTATGTAACATTTATTGATCTTGAGAAAGCATATGACTTGGTTCTGCAGGAGCTGGTATTTGGAGTATTGAGATGGATGGGAAGGGGACTGCAAGTGGAGATGACAGAGGAGCTGTATTGAGAGTCAAAAGTAACAAAATATATGGAATTTTGGAGAGTTTTGAGGTGACGGTGGGCTTGAGGTGTTGAAGTCATCTTAGTTATCAAGTTATTTAATAGGAGAAGCGAGCCTGTGGAGACACAGAGAAAACTAATGCATGATGATGATCTGGCCCTTTTGGCTGACAGCAAAAAGGAATTGGTACATATGATACCAGAGTGGGCATCTGTGTTCAGATATCATGGTTTGATGGTAACTGAAGTTATGCAAATACGGAAGGTGGAAGAAGAGCTGTTAATTGATTGATGTTTCAGGAAAAAAGCTGAATCAGAAGAAAGAATTTTTGTACTTGGGAAATATACTTAGTGCCATCGGATAGAGATCTGGAAAACTGAAAAGAACCCAGTGTGCATGGGTGGCAGTGAAAAAGAAGGCAGGATACTGTGGGACCAGCAATTGAGCAACAAACTGAAATTAAAAGTCTCTATTGCGTGTATTTGTCCCTCCCTGCTTTATGGTTTGGAAACAGTGAGCCTTATGGAGATAGAAGAAAAGAAGATCCAGGTAGCAGAAAATTATATAGTGAGGAGAATGTTAGGAAAGCAGAGGGTAGTTGGAGTACACATGGAAGAAATTAGGGAAAAGATGAATTTAGGAATCTCAGTAATGAACTGGAGAGCACACTTTTGAGGTAGGCTGGTCATGTGATAAGAATGGAGATCAACCAACAAAGAGAGAATGGGAGGAAGAGGACACCAAGAAAGGACATGGAAGACCAAGGATATGATGGAAAGACTCTGTCAAGAGCTGTTTGAAGACAAAGAGGACTGGAACTCCAAGACCTATGAACCTGTGCCATGGACCGGAAGGTGTGGTAAAAAATCACAGGCATCTCCAATACCATGTAAATGGGAAAAGGAGTTGAAGTGAAGAGTGAAATGAGTGCAATATTGTTAGGACTCACAGCAAACTTCCAATTACCCTTTAATGCTGCAAAGGCTCCCCAGCGTCTTTAGCAACTCTACTGGCTGTAGGGAGCAGCCAAGTAGATCAAACGCTACAGCATCCTGTATCTCCCCAGATTAGAGGCTGTGTAGGGGAGTGAAAATTCTAAGGGACATTCAGGTAGCCAAGGGACCCTCTGCGGAGCACTGAGAGCTACGTATATCTCCTGCCCTATGCAGCTCCTCAATTAAGGATCTCCCCTCCTGTGCACCTTAAGGAGTCTGCAGCATGGGAGCTTCTCTCCTAAAGGCTGCAAGACAGAGGTAGCAGAGACTCCCTCTTCAGTGGAGTTCCTGAGCTCTATAGGGGAGCTGCAATTCCTCATGTGGAAATCAAGAGGGCTCCTAGGTCTGTGACAGCACCCACAAACACCGATGGGGAGACAGTCCCTGCCCAGAAATACAATTTTTCAAAAAAGTTTTTAGCAGTGCAGCAGTAGGGACGGGGGATGGTTTTAACAATCACAAAGCATTGTACATTTCAGCTGCTACGGAGAGTGAAGTTTCTGGAGTCCCTGAGACTTCTCTCTTTTGAAGAAACTGGGGACTCCTCAGGAGAGAACCCAGTTTACTTCACCGACCTACACAGAGCACAGGGTAGTCAAAGGCGACCTGTTGAGCTCTTAAAGCCCTATAGGCTCATTGAGCTCTTTAAAGTTATCGGAGCAAACCAGCTCCCACTGACTTTTATGTGCATGAAGCATCAGATTTGATTAAGGTGGTATAAATCTTTCAAGGTGGGACGGGGACTTGCCCGACTGATCTGGTCGGTACTGATGAAGTTACCAATCTCCCCAAAGGAGACATTTTTTCTGTGTGTATTCCCCACTTCTTAAAAACATCCCCTCCCCATACTGCTGCACTGTATTTGCCAAGAGTTTGCCAGCTCCTGGAACTCTGGCGTGAGCCTTTAACACACCCACTCTATAGATTACAACAATACCATCATTTTCCAGCATCCTTGGTGGCAGGGGTGGGAACAGAATCGACTAGAAATTCCTGCTGTGGCCAATAGTGAGGCTTCTGCCTGGGGTGATCCGGACAGGCAGTTGGTGAGCCAGTGGGAAGGGACAGCCTGAATCAGAGACCAAGAGACTAGTGCTAGTTTCGGCTTTGAGTTTGGGAGGGGAAGTTGCCTGATGGAGAAGCAGAATAGCTCAGGGACTCTCTGTTTAGCTCCTACTCCCCCCACAGGGAATCTTTGAACTTCTGTTGGATCTAGTGCATGTGGCAGGCAGTTCCAGCACTGCAGAGGCCATTGTGCAGAGTGGCAGAGATCTGTCCCAGCGCCAGCTACCAAGAGCCAGCCGAGGCCTCCACAGAGCACCAGACCAGGAAGCTAGGAGAGGGCCCCTTCCCCATTCACGTGCAAAGACACTATAAACCGACCCCCGGTCCCTTTTTTGTTGTTTGTCAGCCAACATTCATGGCACTGCAGCACTCATCTCTGGACTCATTCTCAATGTATCATCTGCCTGGGAAGCTGGGGGCTAGGAAGAGTTGTGAGTGTTCAAGGGTGGGGAATGGGTTGATTTGATCTTTTGGTACTTATGAGTTAACCCTAACCCTTTCTTTCCCCAGATCCTATTTTCCTGCTCCTGATAAAGTCCACCTTTGTTATATTGTATTTTTGGGTGTGTCATTTCTTTTCTGGGGTTTGTGTTGATGCACTTTATTGTTTCTTGTGTGTTGGGTTTTATGCTCCTTGCCAGTGGTGGACAGCACCCTGATGTCTTGGGCACAGTGAGGAATCACCTTGGGTGGAGGCACCAGGTGTCTCAAAAAAAGAACCCAAGACTCAACTCTTGCACAGAGAGGGGAGAAGCTACTCCAAGTAGCAAGCATCAATGAGGAGGCTTGAGACACACCTAGACAGAGGGGCTACATTCAGAACTGCCTTATGCAGGAGTGCTAATGGACTTGTAAATACATGTGTGAATTTATTGCTACATTTAGAAAATCTCTTCATTTCAGAGGAGTGAAATATTTTAAAGGATTTAGTTTTATTTCCATATAACTAAAAACTTTGTCTTATACTACTGAGATTCCAGGAGAAATTCTTGTCCTCCCCTATACAAATAATTATCATGAAATTTCAGGGGACAATCTTGTTCCTATGAAAAGTTAGTTGCAAATCAGATATAGAGTAGCTCCTTGTGTCACAACCTCAGCTGTGGAGCTAGCTCTATAACCTAGCAGCTTTCAGCATAAAATATCCCAAAGTGCTTTATGTTCATATATCATATTAAATATCATGCAGCTGAGATTTTGTCCAAAGCAGTTTAGGAGATTGAGACAAACATCTTTTAGTCATATTAAAGTCTGAATTCCTTAGGTGGATTTGAAATTCACAACCCCCGTCTGCCATTGAAATGCAACCACATCCATATGGAGAAGGAACACTGGACACTGGAAGCCGTAAACAATGTGGAGAATGAGGGAGTTATATATAGTATAGTTTATAACTCTTGTTATCTGTTTGATATTATTAACCTGCCTTACGGTCAGGAGTTAAATGCAAGGAGGCTGTAAAGGGAGAAACCAACAGAAAATGAAACAATGGCAAAGATAAACTTGGAGTAAACAGCTTCAAAGGAGTTAAGATAACAATGGCTGGGCCACTAACTGGAAAGTAGCTACCTATCTAGCTGCATGCAGCCTGGCATGATTTATTCTTCTCCAAATTGGCAGCCTAGGATCAAAAAAGAATTCTAAACCTCAAACATGCTGGCCTTGGGAAGGAGGAGGGTGGGTGTGTTTTCAGCAGACTGAGCCTAATGAAAAGAGAGACAGAGGGAGCATGCTGCTATCAGGAGAGTCTACTTCTCCTTGAGTTGGGTGTTAACTGGGGGGAACTTACAAAAGCTGTCAAGGAAGGATTAAGTGCAAGACAGAGCCATGTGTGCAGGCCTTTTATTGGTTTTTAACTTTTGTTCTACTTGTCTTGTACCTTTGGGGGAATCAATAAATAATGATTTGGTTTTGAAGCTGCTGCTTTTGCATTGCTTTAATCAGCTCACTGGTCACAGGCCTCTGGTGTGAAAGGGCTTACATTTGGGAAACAGGGTTGCAGCCCAGAGATCCTCTCTGAGAGCGGTTGAACCACATGGTTTCACCCAGAGTGAGGGGCGGGAAACCAGGCCTGTCACCTGAGGGAGCACTCAAGAGGGAGGGGGGAAAAAAAAGGTCTAGCACAGCTTGCCTTGTAACCATGACAACCAACCACTATAAACATTTAAACTAAGAGAAACTGCACTCTGAGTGTTGTGGGGTGATTGAATTTAGGAAGGTTAATGTTTTTTGCACACAATGAATGAGCCATTGGGATACATCACAGAGAGCAGCTTGAAATAAATCTATCCTGCATATAGACCCCCTCACAGCAACTCATTCTTGACATGCCAGAAGGGTAGCCGTGTTAGTTTTCAGCAAAACAACGAGAGTTCTGTGGCACCTGCCCACGAAAGCTTATGCCCAGATAAATTTGTTAGTCTTTAAGGTATCACAGAACTCTCGTTATTCTTGACATTATAACTCTGATCAACTTCACCTCCACCCTGTCCTTAAATCTATACCCAAATTCAGATGAAATACAATTTTTGATAGAGGAAAACATGATAGTGGGCTTTTTTAATGGCCATTCATGTGTTTTGGCTAAAAATAGTTCCTGTACTTTTGAAAGCTGGAAGCACAGAATAGCACCAGCATCTACTAGTTCAAGCCACAGCTCAAGGGTGTTGCAATGAAATGTTGCTGCTGCTGGGCAAACTCCTGTTTGAAATAGGTATAATGCTTCCAAGAGCTGAGGGCAAGTGTGGCTGCTCCTCCAGTGCATGCAGCCAACTCTGCAATGGTACTAGCGTGCAGCTGCCCTTGTATTTGTGGGGAAAAAGATGCTACGATTCCACCCGTCCCTACTCAGCCGCATTTGGGATCCCCCAGATCCCGAATGGAATGCGGATTCCATTGTACCTGGCAATGGGATGGGCACAGTCCAGCACCAAGATAATATAGGCTTTGTATGCAAAATGGTACAAGTACTTGATTAACGTTTGGAGTGAAGGAGGAAGGGGGGTGATTGATAGATATTTTTAGCAGTGATTGGCTATGTTTTATGTCTTGTCTAACACTGAACACGTTGTTGGTGTTAAATAATAAACAATTATCTCCTTCTATAGACAATTATTCCATGACCTTTATGTTCTGTATATGTCATCTACAAAAATTCTTAATGTACCTGGCAGCGCTTCTTATACTAAGGCCCAAATCCTCAAAGGTATTTAGGCACCTAACTCCCAATGGGAGTAGTAAAGTCTTCCCAATGGGAGTTAAGTGCCTAAATAAATATCTTTGAGGATATGGGCCCAACTCCTTAACACTCTTTACATGAAAGGGCCAGATCCTGGGCTCATGGAATATCCTGGGCAGATCTCTGATTAACTGCCATGGGAACAGGATCAGGCCCATCTCCTTTATGTATACCTGTGCATGGATATTCTAGGCTTAAAATGTGACCTCTCTTAACGCCCATCCTGCAAGCCCCTACATGAGTCGTCCAGTTTGAAGTCTCATTCACACGAGTAATGTTTACAGGACTGGTCCCTTAAAAAGATGCTGAAAATGTACTGTGATGGGGAAATATGCCATATAAATACTTGACTCTTTAAAATACCTTTACAAATGCTAAATATTGACTTAAAAACATTTACATTAACATTTGGATTTTTTTTTCTTTTTGTGGGGGGGAAGCAGGAACTGATTCTCCTCTCATTTACACCAGTTTTTGTCTGGTGTAGCTGTGATGGAGTCATTCCTGATTACACTACATTCCAGTAGAGAAACTGCTTCAGTTTTCCACTCTGGTGACTAGATTGCTTTCCCCTACCTAGTTCTGTATCAAATACCATTCCCAGAGCTGTATTGAAATGATATTCTCCCTGCTGCTGGCGCACACACACACACACACAAATATGTGGTCAAGGAAACATAAGGCGGTTTCCATTGGTAATCACTTGAGGACGTAGGTGCTGGAACTCGGGGTGCTGGGCGTGCTGCCGCATCCTCTGACTTGAGGCGGTTTCCATTACATATAGGGTTTACAGTTTGGTTCAATGGCTCTCAGCAACCCCACTATAAAAATTGTTCCAGCACCCCTGCTTAAGGACTGGATAAATGCTCTGTGTAGGTCTCTAAAAACAGCACCCATAAGGCACGATGGATGAATGATGACTATCTAAATATTGAACTGATGTTCTACACCATAGGAGAAACATTGTGGCTCTTAAATAATCACCATGTGAAGTGCTCAAACGTTAAGGTAAAACAGTTGTGTTTAAAATTTGGAGAGGAGGGGCATGCCAATATATGCCAGTCGAAAAATGACAGTATACAATGAATTCTGAAAGGATATTTATAAACAGTACAGAATAGTGAAAACAAAAACCTACTGCTGCTTCTATTGGAACACATTCTTCTGCTAGATAAATGCTTTAGGAACAAAGACCCATCTTTGAACCTCCTTATAGTCAGACTATATTTTCATCTGCTCACTGAAGAATCCATTGTAGCAGGCTGGCAATGCTCTTGGTTGTAGTGAGGGATGCTCAAAGATTTAAAGCTGACCCTTTATTCTTTCATATAAACTTATTTGGTTTATATCAGAGTCTTCTCACAGTTTTTATATCTGTGATTTCACTAACATACAATCTCTATTTTACTGTGTTCTACAAAATATGCAATGATTACAAACAAAAAAAAAAAAAACCAAAAAACCAAATGAGTGTTAAGAAGCAAAGCTGTGTAAGTGGACCTTAGAGGCAAACTGAAAGGGAGGCTTTTAATGAGTCTCCTGACGTGTTTTATGCTGCACCCAAAGGCATAACTGATAGAGCACCATCCCAATGTAGCAAAGTAATGAGAGTAATGTAATCTTTCCACTAAAGATTAGCATTCAGCTGGAAACCTGCCAGCACTCTGATATGGAACTTGCAGTGGGAGTTGCATACAGGGTGTGCTTACAAAACTGATCCCTCATGCAGCAAAATGGCATGCAAAATGAGCTACCCACCATCTTAAAGGTGCACCTTTTTAGGTCAGCAGTGAGGATCACAGAATGGACACCATGTGGAAGCTTGGACTACAACTGTCCATGCAGTCAATTTTGTGAAGAATTATAGAATCGGAGAACCGGAAGGAACCTCAAAAGGTCTTATAGCCCAGTCCCCTGCACTCAAGGCATGACCAAGCATTATCTAGATCATCCCTAACAGGTGTCTATCCAACCAACTCTTAAAAAATCTTCAATGACGATGATTCCACAACCTCCCTAGGCAATTTATTCTAGTGCTTAACTACCCTGTTGGTTAGGAAGTTTTTCCTAATGGCTGACCTAAACTGCCCTTGTTGCAATTTAAGCCCATTGCCTCTTATCCTATCCTCCGAGGTTAAAGAGAACAATTTTTCTCCCTCATTCTCCTTGTAACAACCTTTTATGTACTTGAAAACTGTTATCATGTCCCCCCTCTGTCTTCTCTTTTCCAGACTAAACAAACCAAAAATTTTTCCATCATCCCTCACAGGTCATGGTTTCTAGACTTTTAATCATTTTTGTTGCTCTTCTCTGGACTTTCTCCAATTTGTCCACATCTTTTCCGAAATATGGCACCCAGAAGTGGACACAGTACTCCAACTGAGGCCTAATCAGCACTGAGGAGAGCGGAAGAATTACTTCTCATGTCTTGCTTGCAAACTCCCGCTAATATATCCCAGAATGATGGTTGCTTTTTTTGCAACAGTGTTACACTGTTGACTCATATTTAACTTGTGATCCACTATGACCCCTAGTTCCCGTTCCATGGTACTCCTTCCTAGGCAGTCATTTCCCATTTTGTATGTGTGCCACTGATTGTTCCTTCTTAATTGGAGTACTTTGCATTTGTCCTTATTGAATTTCATCCTATTTACATCACATCATTTCTCCAGTTTGTCCCGATCATTTTGAATTGTAATTCTATTCTTCAGAGCACTTGCAACCACTCCCAGCTTGGTATCTTCCTCAAACTTTATAAATGTACTCCTTATGTCATTATCTAAATCTTTGATAAAGATATTGAACAGAACCAGACCCTGGACTGACCCCTGCTGGACCCCACGATATGCCCTTCCAGCTTGACTGTGAACCATTGTATACTACTCTTTGGGAATGGTTTTCCAATCACTTTTGCACCCACGTTTTCATAGCTCCATCTACGTTGTATATCCATAGTTTGTTTATGATACTCAGGCGAGACATCAAAACACTTAATAAAGTCAAGATATACCATATTTACCACTTCCTTCCTATCCACAAGACGTGTTGCCCTGTCAAAGAACGCTATTAGGTTGGTTTGACATGATTTGTTCTTGACAAATCCATGCTGACTGTTACTTACCACCTTATTATCTTCTAGGTATTTGCAAATTGATTGCTTAATTTTCTCCATTATCTTTCCGGTAATGAAGTTAAGCTGACTGGTCTGTAATTCCCTGGATTGTTCTTATTCCCCTTTTCATAGATTGGCACTATATTTGCCCTTTTCCAGTCCTCTGGAATCTCTCCCGTCTTCCATGACTTTTCAAAGATAATTGCTAAGGGCTCAGATATCTCCTCAGTTAGCTCCTGGACTATTCTAGGATGCATTTCATCAGCCCATGGTGACCTGAAGACATTTAACTAGCCTAAGTAATTTTTAACTTGTTGTTTCCCCATTTAAACCTCATGTCCTACCTCATTTTCACTGGCATTCATTAAGTTAGATGTCCAATCCCTACTAAACTTTTTGGTGAAAACTGAAACAAAAAAGTCATTTAGCACTTCTGCTATTTCCACATTTTCGGTTATTTTTTTTCTCCTCTTATTGAGTAACAGGCCTACCCTCTCTTCAGTTTTCCTCTTACTTCTAATATATTTATAGAATGTTCTCTTGTTATCCTTTATATAGCTAGCTATTTTAATCTCGTTTTGTGTCTTGGCCTTTCTTATTATGTCCATACATGCTTGTGTTATTTGTTTATATCATCTTTTGTAATTTGACCTAGTTTCTACTTTTTGTAGGATCTGACCAACCAACTCCCTGAGTTTGCTAAATTCTGCCTTCTTGAAATCCATCATCTTTATTGTGCTGTTTTCCCTCCTACCATTCCTTGGAATCATGAACTCTATCATTTTACGATCACTTCCATCCAAGCTGCCTTCCACTTTTAAATTCTCAACCAGTTCCTCCCTATTTGTCAAAATCTAGAACAACCTCTCCTCTAGTAGCTTTCTCCCCTTTCAGAAATAAAAAAAAATTGTCTCCAATACATTCCAAGAACTTGTTGGATAATCTATGCCCTGCTGTATTATTTTCCCAACAGATGTCTGGGTAGTTGAAGTCCCCCATCACCACCGAGTCCTGTGCTTTGGATGATATTGTTAGTTGTTTTAAAAAAGTTGCATCCACATCCTCTTCCTGGTTAGGTGGTCTGTAGTAGACCCCTACCAGGACATCACCCTTGTTTTTACCCCTTTTATCATTACCAAGAGATTTTCAACAAGTCTGTCTTCTGTGTCCATAGTAACCTCAGGCCAAAGAGAAGGTGTTGGATCGTTTAATGGGCACTTTTCACCAGAATTAAATTCACTAACCACTCCCTGTGCCTCCATATTTCACGTGTGTAGAACACATTGATGTCACATAAAAGGAGTGAGTAATAATTTTTTTTAAGTAAAATAACAAATGCAAGGTTGGCTTTGAACTTTGGGTCATACTTTGTATTAAGGCTCCATTCGTACAGGGTTAACAAATGAATAATGAATGTTTTAAATAAAAGATAAGCCAATTGCTATAGAGTGCAATAGGTCAATAGGTTGCTTATAACCAAGGGTTATAACCATCTATAATGCTTTCTATTGAAATGCTTATAACCATCTCTAAAACATACCACTCATATCTGTTACAGTTTTCTAACATTTGACATTTATTAACCCTTTATACACCATTTATAAATGTAACCTTAATGTAAAGTGGGACCAAACTTGGATTTTTCTCACATTCATACCAAAGACTCTGCCATTGTGCTACATGTAATAACCATGGCCTGTGCAAGACCATAGACAAAACTTAAGGCCTGTGTTAATGGCTTTCATGCAGCAGTCTTGTGTGCCCCCTCTCCAGGTGAATTTCAGACTATATCAGCAAGTGGAACCATAGGATTATGAGGTATCAGCTGCTTATCCTTTTTAGCAGTGGATATTTCCATAGAGAGCCTGTTAAGACCAGGCCCTCCGTTTTTCACCTACAGTGAGCTGCACCTACAGTTTTGCACCTGTCATTTATTTATTCCTTTTCCTGTCCAGTGCAATATTGTGCATGCAGAAATGAAAGTCTGGTTTGAAAATCATACTGAAATGTATGTACCTGAGAGAGCGGTGTCTAGTTTACAGCACTGGAAGACTGGTGGCAAAGCTCCTCATTTTACAGATAGGGAAACTGTTATAAAGAGGTGAAGTGATTTATTTACTATCACATTGCTTGTCAGTGGCTTTACTGGGAATAGAATCCAGTCTCCTGAGTCCCACTCCTATACCTAATCCAATGGGCCATGGATCCCCCAAAATAAAGATCAAGAGTCTAGTGTGGGCAGCACCATTGATGCTCTGAATGTAGAAGACAAAGGGGAAATATTGTTTTAAACAAATTTCAAGTTAATGAACAAGTTACACCAGAAAATGGATTACAGGCCCTACTTTTTCATCTGATTTGTATGTCTATTGATTTTAAACTGTATTTCCCCACTCACTAGTACTTAAAATTATGAGGATAGTGACTGATTCATGAACCAGAAGGTATTGTTTCCTCTGAGTCTGGTGATAATTAATTTTATTTAATAAGTAAGGGCCAGGTTTAATAAAAGATCCATCTGGCTTCATATAATAAATTGTATTTTATGGTGCCTCTGTGAAGTGGAAGCCAGGCAGCATTTTTATTGAATCTGGGTCCAAATATAATACATCATAACTCTCATTTTCAGCTTATTTCATTTATTAATAAAATCCATTTAATATCTTTGGACATTTTTCAAAAGGTTCATCTTTTATCCTCCTCGTCGTAATTAGTACTGAAGTTAATTAGTTTTTATGTAGGAGTTCTCCTTCATCCTGATACAAGTCATCTAAATTATTTTCATTTGCTTATGGAAATGAGAACACCACATTTTTATTTCTCCTTCAATTGCTCCCTGGTGATACCTTAATTGGAATTACAGTTTCTGTGCTGCTGTAGTGGAGTTTAACTCTTTTGAGTGTTGTTGCTTTAGACAGCTAGCCCATAGCATTCTAATGTCATTTTTTGTGGGGTAGAAGAATAAGCAAGCTATGAGAGCAAAGACAGCAGTGTGGGAGGGCATGATTTGAGGGATAGTCTTCAGCTTGGATGAAAAATATTCACAAGCAAACTGTAAAGGACACAGCACAGAATTAGGAATATGGGCACTTTGTGGAAGAAGTTCTTAAAAACAAATAAAGAAACCTTAAAAATACTACACACAAAAATTTCAAATAAATATAGGTCACATATTTTATATTAAGAATGCCTTTATAAGGGATTAGTAAATGATTAATAGATGTGATTAAGTATGTCACAGAAATGAGTAGAATTATAATATAGATGGTTATACGTAGCTCTGCCTGCTCCCTTGCTGAAACTCTGTCCTCCACATGGGCATGAGCCTCAACCTTGACTCCTGCCTCTTAGCATGCCATTGCTCCAGTCTTGTATCCCTCTGCTTCTGGTTCGGGCACATGCCAATAAACTCAGGAAGGGTGTTCATGATAGGCTAATGTTTGTGGACTGTAGTAGAGTGTTATTTTTCAGTGGGTCTTATCCTGGGAGTCCCCAAAAAGTACCATGGTCAAATGCTCATCTATGTCTTTGTCTGCCAGAGCGTTTCCTCATGGGGGATACCAAAAGGGCCTCTTTCCCCCATTTACATTTTGAGTAGAAGGGAGGATGGAAGGAGAGTTGGTAAGGAAGGATGGGTTACAATGACTTCAGTATGCTGATGACACCCAGATTTACACTTCTCTCTCTCGATCCTGCCAGTGTAAAGAAGTGCCTTACCCAGTGTTGTACAGAGATTGGGGTATGGATTAGGGCTAGCTGGCTGAAGTTCAGCACAGACAAGACTGCAATACCATTGGCTGGAGAAAGCAACTAAAGGAAAAAGGCAAAGCTCCTGCTTGATGGTGCATGCCAGCCATTCATTTCTAAGCGTTGCTGTCTGAAAGCCTTATTGCATCTTCTGCTGCTTTTGGCTTCCCAGGTAGCAGTGGTTGTCAAGTGTGCTTTCTATCCTACATGCTTGACATGAAAGGTTGTGTCCTTTCCTTTCAGAATCAGACCTTGCAGCCTCACCATTCCTTTGTCACCTTAAGGTTGGATTATTTGTAATGCGTGTGCACACTCACCTAGGGCTACATCCTCACACCTTTCACAGGTTGCAGACAGTAGCATCCTGCTTGTTAGGTGGTGTTTCTCAATGTTCTAGCATCTGCAATGGCTTCCGGTGACTTACAGGTGAAATATAAAGCTGTTTGACTTTGGTTGTGATGTGATTATTTTGCAATAATTGTTTGGTCATAAAATGGTTTGCATTAAAGCTTGTAAAATATCTAGAGTATGCTATAAAGGTCATTTATTGTTTCAAATAAATAAATTTAACCCGGAGTGTTTCCAGCACCTAGAAGTCCTGACTCTAGTCCGCTGATCTAAACTCTAGATCACACTGTGATGGATCTGAAGCTGCCATGTAATCATTTTACGAATACTGCATGTGACCTGGTTAGCAGGCTAGTCTCTATAGCTATATTGGGTTATTGGGCTTTCATGAATGAATGTACTGATGTAGCTTAATAAGGGGATGTTGGAAAAACAAGCAGGAAAAACAAGCAACACAATAGCTCTGTGTAAGCAGGCTCCCAACAAACACGCGGGGGCAATTGCAAGACAATGGCTGAGCTATTAGCAGTGAAGATGCTACTTCCAGGTGCCAGCTGAAGTTAGCCAACTGTTTTGCCAAAGCTGGGGGCCTAGAGATCAAAGGAAGAGTAAGTGGTTTAAAGGACTCTCTGCAAAGAGTTGTCAGGGAGCTATTCCTGAGGGAAACAGACTAACCTGGGCACAGATACAGGTCCAGCAGGAGTGTCTGAAGCAGTTGGAACCTTCCATGTCTCCAGGGAAGACAGACCCGTGTATAGACTGTGCATTGTTATACGATCTCTTTCTTTGGAATACTTTGGTTCTACATAAATACTTTGCTGTAAGAAGGCTGACTGGTTGCTGGATGCCACTTACCTTAACTCCTGAGGAGCAGAACTGCAGGTACTGAATATAAGTCGCGCCTGCTGAGGTTATCACAGTCAGTCCCAGGGGAGTGCACCCTAGTCTGACAGTGGAAGAACCATGTGATTCTACTCGAGAGAGAGGTGATGATTTGAGACCCGAGTAGGGGTGCACTCAAAAGTACATCTACACTCCAACTAGGAATGTGCCTTCTAGCCCAGACACACAGACATGCTAGATCCAGTCAAGCTAGCATGCTAAAAATAGCAGTCTGGATATTGCAGCAAGGACTGTGACTCAGGTTAGCCACTGAGGGCGTGTCTACATCACAAGTCAACAGCTGCGGCTGGCCTGAGCCAGCTGACTCGGGCTCGCAGGGCTCTAACTGAGAGGGGATGTTTAATTGCAGTGTAGATTTCCAGGCTTGGACCACAGCCCGAGCTCTGGGACCCTCCCACCTCACAGGGTCCTAGAGCCGAGGCTCCAGCCCAAGCCTAGAAGTCTGCACTGCATTTAAACAGCCCCTCTCAGCTAGAGCCCTGCGAGCTCAAGCCAGCTGTGGATTTTTAATTGCAGTGTAGACATACCCTGAAGCTCAGAGCTGCTGACAGCCTGGGTTTGAGCTCGGGTGGCTAGCCTGCGCTACTGCCTGCATCACAACATCCACATGGCTATTTTTAGTGAGCAAGCTGAAGCGGACCTAGTGCATGCCTGTCCACCTGGGTTAGGCCTGGGAGGCACATTCCCAGCTGCAGTGTAGACACACCCAAAGAGGGTGCAGGAGGGGTCAGAGGCGTAGCTGGCCTGTTAACTGTGCCACACGCTCCCTTTCATGGTATAATTATCATGATAAAGACTCGTGGTTATTTCAGTTCTTGGACTCAATTATTATGCTGATCGGTCTTTTAAAAGTTCATTAGAGGTGTTTGGATTAATTATAAAATGCTGAGAGAGACTCCATTCCAGCTGAACAAATTAAGACATAATAAATTATTAATATAAATACATTTTAATAGCTACCTGTGTCACGACAGCAGTACATTGTAGACTCTGTGGCATGTATTTTATTTAATTTAGCAGTCATTTGAAATAGTGGGCCTGATCATGCTCTCACACCAGTGTAAATCATGAGTAACTCCTTTAAAGTCAATGCAGTTAAACTGGTTTAAAACAGTATTAGAGGAGAATCAAACCCTTATATTGGAGATTCATCAATTTTAAGGCCAGAAGGGTCCATTAGATCATCTAGTCTGATCTCCTACATAACACAGGCCAGAGAATTTTACTCAGTTACTTCTGCAGTGAGCCCAAGTGTACTTGATGAAAGCATATTTTAGTAATTCTGCTCTGAAAAATGATTGTGCAAAAAAATGGCACCTTCTATCTTTAATGCTTATACGACTTCTATTCCCATAGACTCTGAGTGCCTCACATTCTTTATCCTCACCATTTCCCTGGGAGGTAGATAGGGAACTGAAGCAGAGAGATACTGATGATTTGGCTAACAGTCACCCAGGAAATCTGTGGTGCAGGAAATTTAATATTGCTTTTACAAGTCCAATGCTAATAGTCTAACTACTAGACCATTTTCCCTCTTTACTCAGTGAATCTGCTGTGTGTGGGTATCCAAGGTCTAATCCTGTTGGCCCTGCAGAACCAACGCAGCTCTTGGGGAGCTAGAGGTATGGAAAAGCTTCCATATGATAGGAGATTAATAAGACTGGGACTTTTCAGCTTGGAAAAGAGATGATTATGAGGACAAATATGATAGAGGTTTATAGAATCATGACTGGTGTAGAGAAAGTAAATAAAGAAGTGTTATTTACTCCTTCTCATAACACAAAAACTAGGCATCACCAAATGAAATTAAGAGGCAGAAGGTTTAAAATGAACAAAAGGAAGTATTTCTTCACATGACACACAGTCAACCTGTGGAACAATTTTCCAGAGGATGTTGTGCAAGCCAAGACAATAAGGGGGTTTCAAAAAAGGTAAGTTCATGGAGGATAAGTCCTTCAATGGCTATTAGCCAGGATAGGCAGGGACTGCTGTTTGCCAGAGGCTGGGAATGGCTGACAGAATGGATCACTTGATGATTACCTGTTCTATTCATTCCCTCTGAAGCACCTGGCATTGCCACTGTCAGAAGACAGGATATGGGGCTAGATAGACCATTGGTCTGTCCCAGGATGGCCATTCTTATGGGATTCTTTTCTCATCATGAGTCTTTTTAATAAAATTTGCTAACTATGTTCCATTTGCAGGATCTTCTGTGCAAACCTGCTGTCTTTACATTATGCTCTCAGTTATCCCTATACCTACCTTCTGAAGCCAATAGGGTTTTACAGGTCTAGTTTAGGGCATATTTTGACCTCTGTGAACTTTGTTACTCCTGATGATGCATGAGCCAGAAAGATTTCAGCTTGACTTTCAGATCCCAGGTTAATGTCTTTCAGGTCTGGTTTTCAGAAAAAAAACAACACCCATCTCTACTTGTGAACAGAACAACCTAGGCATGGCAAATCATTCAGACACAATAGATTGTGGAACGTCACATAAGACCAGACACTTTTCAGTGCAGAACCTCACTTTGCAATGCTTTCTTTTTACCATTGTTAAAAAACACCCCTGATGTTGAATATTTAAGCCTTGTAAACACCACAGTGTCCTCCCTGGATTCCTGTTCTTTGCTTCAGGGATCAATTAAAAAACACATTACATTTCCTTCCATCCTTGCAGGAGTCTCATTCACTGCTGTTGGGATCTTGGGATTGTTGGTTGCCATGTGTATAAAGTGGAATTTCAAGTGAGAGGCAAGGGGCAACTGAGAAGGGATGGAAGGGAATCTGCTCATTTTGAAGTTATTTACAAAAATATAATCATCTCAGTTTTATATTCTTATTCAGAGGAAGCATATTTTAGTGAAATTGCTATAAGTAATGCTGCCTGAACTACGTCAGGAAGAGAGGGAATCCAACAAAGCTCAGGTGACAGCTGCTGGCAGAGAAACATAAAGGAAACATCTGGAAAAGGTAAGAAACAATTTCAGATAAATAGACAGCTTCTAGTATTCTTATAAAGTAGATGGTACATGATGCTATAGATACACAGGGACTTATTCCTGATTGTGCTAACACCCCTTTGCAACCTGATAGTGTACAGAGAGCAGAAACTACCCTCTAAAAAAACGCCCCTTGTTCAGGGGTTTCCCTGGCCCTTAGCATTAGAGACACATTAGGAGCAGCAAGTGAGAAGGCAGGGACAGACCAAGTGGCAGGAGAAGTAGCTGGAATACACTACACTACAGCTATTTGCTGCTTGCCATGGCCCAGAGGAGCCAAAAAGAAGCTGAGCATAACTTAGAGCAATCCCTGGAATGCGGGAAGTACAAACAGGGCTCAAAGCCTCTTTTGTCTCCTACCTCTGTTCCTGCTGCCCAAGGAACTACAGAATTTGGGGCCATTGGTGTAGAGTGACCAGATTTTTTTAATTTAAAAAAGGAATGGCTTTCTTACTGTCAGTGAACAGGGGAGCTTTGCATGTAGGAGGGGTTTGGCAAAAGAGGATGAGATGGAGGCAGAAGATTATTTTATGGTGCTGTGGAACGATTTTGACAGCTGGTTTCAGGGGATGGGCAGGTTAGTAAGAATTGATAACTGGGGCAGGTGAGTGGGGTTTTGTGTGTGTGTGTGCACGCACGTGTCGTTGCAGAGATCCAAGAGGGTTATGGCAGTTCAGAAGGAGATTGTGGGAAGGATTGTTGGAAAGAGGCGAGGATTCGGGATGACATCCGCAGGGTGCAGGAGGATTTTAACAGATGAGAAGGCCAGGCTGCGGCGCTTGACCTAGAGGCCTGGAAGGATTTAGTACCTGGAACAGAGATTGGGCTGTGGTGTCTCTGGATAAGTCCACCATTTCCCATCTTCCAGAATCTGCCTTTCTCCTCTAAATTAGTCACAAGTCCTTTGCATGCAAGAATTGAAAAATCATGGCCTGCACTCAATGGAAAGGTAATTCCAGTTGTTCCTTGATGTATATGTCACAGTTTCAGGGCAACTGCACCTGTTTCCTCCCTCTATGGACTACTCCAGGAGATCTCTCAGCTCTGCAGCCAGCACCTGACTTTGGGTAGGGATTCTCGTCCCACACCCTCCTAACCAGGGATTTAAGGCTGCATACTGCAATGTAAAACAGGCAGCTATCTCCAGATAGCCACTCTGCCCAATGACCAGCACCTGGGTGTGGCTTTCTCTGAGGCTCTGAACAGTATATTGCCAGCAGTTACAAGTTATCACACAACTCTTTCTAAGCAAGTACCTTTAGTCTTAAGACAAAACATCATAAAATAAATAAAAGTTCCTATATGTATGCTAAAAGCTCACCAGAGATCAATCATCAGTCTTATGGAGCCAGAGTAGACCAAACTATTTCCCATTCTTCCACAAGGGTTTGGGGCCCCCTTGAACAGAAGGTCCTGTCTGTTTTCTGGATTAGAAAAAGCCACTGAAAGATCATCCTTGCATACCAAAAGCCCTTTCTTGGTTTCCTAATCTCTGGAAAACAGGGTTTGAACCAATATATACAAGCTTCCCCAGATGGTGGTACCTCCAGAGAAGTGCTTACAAAAAGTGATTCATTTTAATAATCCCCCACTGTTTTTGAGTCCTGGAGGAGCTTTGCTAACCCTCCCCCTCCCTACAATCCATGACCCAGAGTGATACATAAACCATTCATAATCTTAATACAGTATGGTCCCCAAAGATATTGCATGTGGTTGCAATATCTATCATAGTATGACTCAAGCTTCCCCAAATCAATATACTTCTCTGTCAAACATGTCACATTTCAAAGTCTGTAAATTACTTCAGAGCTTTGTCTCCTGGCAGCATTCCTTCTGTTGTGTCCTGTAGATCAAAATTATTTTGACATATGACAGAATCTCTTAGTACTAATAAAATAATCTACCAGTATCATTTATCTTTATAAAACATTCTTCACGCAAATGGATCCCAGCACACTTCACAGATGGTTTCCTTCTATGATAGCCACCTAAGAATTCTCCATGAAAGGCAGAGAGTAGGGATAATTACACTAACTTCCCTACAAAGACAGGTCCAGTTGCTATTCTTGGCAGTTGTTGAAATGAATGGCAAGTACAGCAGCTCTGAGGATTTGGCACGTCAAATCTCAACTGATGTTTCAGGTTATTTTCCTGCTGCAGCTCATTTGGTACTTTCTTGTTTATGATGTTGGATAGTCCACAGTTTTTGCTAACTCTACTGTGTCAGTGATGCTGTAGATGAGAGATAAGGTGGGTGAGATAATATCGTCTTTTATTGGCCCAACTTCTGTTGGTGAGAGAGACAAGCTTCTGAGCTTATACAGAGCTCTTCTTCTTGAAGAAGATATACCTGAAGAATAGTTCTGTATAAGCTACAAGGACAGCTATTTTGCCTGCCTCTGACTGGCAATACTTAAGCTTTGTTCAAAGTGAGCTTCTGACCCCAACGGGTAGGAGGAAGGGGTTACATCCGTGGCTTGTCTGTGTTCCTAGGCCTACAAGCCTATGTCTCATACTGACCGCAGAACAATAAGGTGTTGATCACTATGAAAAGTCTTTTATAGTTTTGGTCATGAAGGGGAAAAGGTTGCTGCTACAACTGAAATCTTAAATATGAAGCCACAATGTTTGGAAGCATTTTACTAAATCTTTCTTCACGGCAACAATAAGAAATTTTTGCATGCAGCTTTAGCAAGTAATTCAGTTGTTATAAGTCATTTTAGGTTATTCAATGATTTATAGTGGGTTCGAAATCCTTCTCCAGCTTCTGTGGCCCATTTTCTTTTCTGTACCAGTTAGCATTCTGAGCACCAGGTGGCACTAACATCTTACAGTTACCAACAGTACCTGCACGGACATATAAAAGAAGATCTCATTTCCAGGGTCAACAGGATTCTGTGGAAATATCTGAAAAAATATGGTTCTTTCCTAACCAAACATTATATTAACATTGCACAAAGGTTCTCATAACTGCTTTAGGAAGATAGGACCTGCTGTGCTCCATCAGGTCAATGGTCCATTTTTTCCAGTACTCTGTCTACAATGGTTCAGATGAAGGTGCAAGAACTCCATCATAGACAATTTTTAATACATATTTGTGAGGAATAGGAAATGGTGACTGTTATTGTTCTTTAAAAGGCTCCTCTTCTTCCACTAAAGCACTTGAAGCACTGCAACCTCACTGCAACAACTGTTAAAGTGAAAAACAAATTAAAAACACCATAAAATAAAACAGTTGAAAAGCCAAATTATGTGGCTTCATTTAAAATTCAAATGCATGGGAAAGTCATGTAGAGGGACTGGCATGAAAAGAATGAAAACTTTTCTGGGAAAAAGTATTTTCAGATGCTTTATGTTTAAAGTACGGAAGAATGCATTTACTACACATTTGTACTGAGGTAGTGCTTAGATTAGTGCAAGTACTGCATACATAGAATCGTCGAATCATAGACAATTAGGATTGGAAGGGAAGGCAGGAGGTCATCTAGTCCAATCCCCTGTTCAAAGCAGGACCAACTCCAACTAAACCATCCCAGCCAGGGCTTTGTCATACTACACCTTAAAAACCTCTAATGATGGAGATTCCATCACCTCCCTAGGTAACCATTCCAGTGCTTCACCATCCTTCTAGTGAAAATTCTTTTCCTAATATCCAACCTGGACCTCCCTTACAGCAACTTGAGACCATTTCTCCTAGTTCTGTCATCTACTACCACTGAGAACAGCCTCACTCCATCCTCACTGGAACCCCCTTTCAGGTAGTTAAAGGCTGCTCTCAAATCCCCCCTCATTCTTCTCTTCTGCAAACTAAACAAACCTAGTCCCCTCAGCCTCTCCTCATAAGTTATGTGCTCTAGCCCCCTAATCATTTTCATTGCCCTCTGCTGGACTCTTTCCAATTTTCCACATCCTTTCTGTAGTGGGGGGCCCAAAACTAGACACAATACTCCAAAAGAGGCCTCACCAGTGTTGAATAGCCTTCTTGACAATAAGGGCACACTGTTGAATAATCACTTCCCACAACCTTTTCTGCTGAGCTGCTCTGCTGCAGGACTCTGCACTTGTCCACCTCATGATATCTTTTGGCCCAATCCTCTACTAATGCAGCCCCCAGTGTATCTACCATACCCCCAATTAGTAGCCTGAGGGTGTAATCCACCCCATCATCCAGATCATTAATGAATGAACAAAAGGCCCCAGCACAGATCCTGTTGACTCAGACATTTCCATTGCTTCTTGCGATCTAGCCACTTCTATCCATTTTATAGTCCACTCATCCAATCCATACTTCAACTTCCTGATAAGAATACTGTGGGAGACTATATCAAAAGTTTTGCTAAAGTCAAGGTATATCACATGCACCGCTTTCTCCATATTGCCAGTCCGCATCATAGAAGTCTGGTCAGACATGTGAAACCATGATCACCTTCCTTTCTTCCAAGTGCCTTTAAATGGATTCCCGGAGGACCTGCTCTATGATTTTCCAGGGACTAAGGTGTCCTTGCTGAACCTCATCAGATATCTATTTGCCTTATTCTGGTTGGTATTCTCCTTCTTCCCTGTTTTTGAAGATGGGCATTATATTTTCCAATCATCTGAGACCTCCCCCAACCACCAAGTTTTCAAAGATAATGGCCAATGGTTCTGCAATCACATCAGTCAACTCTCTTAGCACCCTCGGATGCATTCGTGCCCCATGGATTTCTGCATGTCCAGCCTTCTAAATAGTTCTGAACCTGTTCTTTCAGCACTGAGGGATGTTCACCTCCTCCCCATTCTGTGCTGCCCAGTGCAGGACTCTGGGAGATGACATTGTCTGTGAAGACAGAGGCAGAAAAAGCATTGAGTACTTCAGCTTTTTCCACATCATCTGTTATTTGGTTGCCTCCTCCAGTCTCTAAGGGGCCCACACTTTCCCTGACCATCTTCTTGTTACTAACATACCTTTAGAAACCCTTCTTGTTAGCTTTCATGTTCCTTGCTAGCTGCAACTCCAATTGTGATTTGGCCATCTTGATTTCATTCCTGCATGCTCAAGCAGTATTTTTATATTCCTCCCTAGTCCCTTCTTTTAACCATTTTGTGTTTTACCGCACTGAAGACTTCTTTGTTAAGCCAAGCTGGTCACCTGCCATATTTGCTGTTCTTTCTGCACATTGGGATAGTTTGTTCCTGCATCCTCAATAAGGTTTCTTTAAAATACAGCTGACTCCTTTCCCCCTGCCTCCCAGGGGATCCTGCCTATCAGCTCCCTGTTTAATGGAAAGATGGACCCTGCCACTTATTGTCGAAGAGACCATAAGCGGATGGAACAAACAGATGGAGGAACACAAAGTGTCAGGAATTAGGGCATGCAGCAAAGCCAGCCTGGAAGCAGGGCCTGCAGTAAAGTGGGTCTCTGAGCAATCTAGCAAGCACAGATGGTCTGCACAAGGCTGCCTGATTGGCCATGCTGCCTGATTGATTGGAAGAGTCAGCAAACAGCTCTTAAGCCCAGCAGCAGCAGCAATTCAGTAGCTGCTCAAAGCTTTCATCTACAGCTTTGATAACTCCTGCCTTGTTCCCAGCCCTGCTCCTGCCTTGGTCTCAACCTTGCAACACTCCAGGTAATGCAGTTCTGACTCTTGGCTCTGATATCTAACCTCTGATTCTGTCCCTGACTCTAACTCCTGGCTCTTGACTCAGTCAGTGACCCTTGGCTTTGGCACCTGGGCTCTGACTCCAGCTCTGATTCCTGGCTGCCGACTCCTGCATGAACCACTATGTTTGACTCCTGCTCCAACCACTAGATATGACTGGCCATGTCCCAGTTACATGACACAAGATGACAGGGAGACAGTTATAGTTAGTATAATAAACAGCAGTCACAGCACACCAGCTGTCTAATCATCACTAAGGCAGATGTCCAGGGAAAGCAAGTTCTGACACAGAACTATCCAAGACAGTAGAAAAATCTGTTTTAATTGGAGCTTTGGGTGAATAAGATTGTGATAGAGTTAAACGGAGTTAACCTATATTTCCATAGGGAATGGACAAACACATTTCATTTTCTGGCTGAATCGATCACTTGCACCAAACAATTTTAAGATCCAGGAATTGTTCAGTTTAAATTCTTTCCTTTCTTTCCCCAGTGGGGATGGGGGTCTCTCTTGTCCCGGCCTTTTTCCTGCTGATATCTGCAGGGGTGCCATTCAGAATGGTATTCCACAGTGCACAGCAGGCCTGAGAAACTCAGTCTTATGGATCTTTGGACTTGTGGGGCTCATTGGGGTGTCATGACTAACAATGGAAGCCCCAGATAACAAAGAAAACTAAAGCTTGCCACAGTGGAACATCATCTGCTGCTGCTGATGATGGGGCAAGGGCTGTGAAGCATCCCTGAAGATTCCTGAGCTAGGTAGTGGAGGCTGTGGTGAAGGGGATTTGCTGGGGTGGTGAAAGATGTCATAGAGGGAGTCCTTAAATGCATGAGGGCTCGATTATGATTGTTAACTTTGAGAAAGTGTTGTAATTAGATTAAAGAATCATTCTCATGCAGACAGTCTCTGAGTTTTAAGGTTAAAGGAGAGATCAGAGGATAAAGAAGTTACTTCTTCCTTTAGAGAATTTCAATCTGTTCTTCTGAAGGAAGTTATGTGATACTAAATTTTAATTTTCCCCTTTAGTTCTTGAAAATTTTGTCTCCTGGTCC
The DNA here is from genome assembly GCF_026122565.2 of Emydura macquarii macquarii. Lineage (NCBI taxonomy): Eukaryota > Metazoa > Chordata > Testudines > Chelidae > Emydura > Emydura macquarii. The sequence goes on from NW_027130506.1 coordinate 2,018,604, forward strand.
TTCAAGCTTGGAAAGGAACTTTGTTGCATGTTTCTTTAACTGTTGCCCGCTCTATGAATAATATGGATCAAATTTAACTTGTATACAAAAGAAAATAATTGTAATTTGTGGAAAATGCATTCTAATATTTCCAGGTATTGCAAAGGTAGAATTACACAGAAATGTTGGAGGAAATGTTTTATATAACCATGAATAATATTTAGATGGTAAGAATTATTCTAGAATCTGATGTGAAAACATTTTTGACTCCTGTATTACAAGTTGAATGTGATTACATTTCTGGGCTTGATGAAGATTTTGAATTAATAGCAACAACAAAACCTTCCTATCTTTGAGGTTATGACCCATTTAATACTTCTGATTCTTTTCTTCTAGAATTTAATAGAACCTTTCAATGAATCATTCTGGTTGGTTGGGGTTTGATCCACCTCCCAGTGAAGTTAGAGGATGCTCTCCATTAACCTCAATAGAAGTTGGATCAGGCCATTGCTACACTCTTGTGTCTAGTAGTGTACTAGCATTAGTCTTTTTCATAGAGAAAGATTCATTGTTGCATTTGCTTCAGTAAATGTGTGCTCTTCAGATGTGCTCTTTTGTGTTGGACATTCTTTATGTGCAACTTTTGGTTATTAGTCTACAGAGACATCCCCTTCCCCCCAGAAATGCATATGGTGATAGATACTTCCAATCAGCATTGACATGGGATATGACTTGGCATATGTCTACACTACAGCTGCTACTGCAGCAGAGCTATGGCCCTCCAGCTGTACCACTGTAACGCCTTAATGTAGATCGAGGTAGTCAATAGGACTGCAGGCAAAATCTGGACCGCCAGATGCTTATGAACAGACTGCAAAATCTTTTGATTTACTTATTATTATATTACTTTCTCTGGAGTCTGGACCTTGACTATACCGAGACCAAGAAATTTGGATCATGACAAAAAATAATTGATTACCCCTGGTGTTACCCTAAAACTCCAGGACCCACAAGGTCCTGTGCTGGCTAGGGTATATGAACAATACCACTCCCCAGCCTGACTTCTATAAGTGGGTAATTAAAGTGGTCTGTCCTAGGGGATTTACAAGGGTTTACCAGGGGTTTTCATTTAAACTATTGAAAAACTCCCTAAACTTGTCTATCTGTTTATCCTCGAGAGGATACGGACATAGCCCTCTGCTCAAAGGACTGACACTTGGACAGTAAATTCTTCGAAAACAAATGTCTCTTTATTAATTACTAATTTCAACACAATTGATTTTTAAATTGAAAATCAATATAATGAAACATATGGAATAAGCCACTTAAAACAATATAAAATACTATAAACAGTATACCATTACATATAACATAAAATTCTAAAATTGCGATACAGTGTTCACAACACAATATGGTATTTCCTTAGCACAGGCTACAAATGTTATGAATACTTAATTGCAGCAGGGCATAATAAACATAAAATGTAGCAGCATATAACAAAGAAATTCCGCATACATATGTATAAATCCTTAACACAATGTAATAGCAAACTTATTACAGTGTAGTAAGCAATTCCCTTACATACATGTATACAGTATACATGCCTTATTTACGATTTTTCTGACCTTTTCAGATGCTTTCTGATTGGTCAAAGATAATCTCACCCCTGGGTGGGAAGAAGCTGTTGATTGACATTAAGAAAGCAACCAATCAGCTACCCACTATGATAATCAGTTTTACCTTGTGTACCTCATGCTTGGACACCCCCAGATCCTCCTCCAAGATTATATCACTTCCAACCAATCAGCTATCTATTATGCTAATTAGCTTTGCTTGTTTACTCCAGACATGGCTCCTTCTTAACCCCACCTTCTCACCTGTGGACCCCTCTCTTCTGTTTTTAGGAGTGACCTTTATCTTTCCAACCTACCTTCCTGCTATTGGTCAGTTTCTTAATACCTCCATTTTGTTTCTTTTCCCTCTCTGACCGATGACATCATCAACCATCATTTTGGATTTCTAACTAAAACTTACTCTAAACTATTATTAATTACTACTTATCATAAGCCTTAAATTTAAAACTAAGTGTATTACTGTTCATGCCTAAATGTCATGACACTGTCACTTTTGTGTTTCTGATAAAAGCAGATAAAATCTTCACCATTTTGCCCCCCCCTCTCAGCCTCCTTTTTCAGTTGTGTGGCTACATGCTGTCTCTGGTACTGGTCTCCTTATGTGGGTTAGAGCAGCTTTAAAAAAAATCTCTTGGATCACTAGTAGATGCTTTCTACATCATCAGAAAGGGTTTTTCCATTGAAGTAGTTAATCCAACTTTCCGAGAGGTGGAAGCTAGGTTGATGGAAGAATTCTTCCATTGACTAGGAGCATCTATATAGTTGATTAGGTTGACCTAAGGATGCAAAGTTTTGATAGCACTGAGTAATGCAGCTAAATCGATCTAATTTTTCAGTGTGGATCTGGCATAAGGAACTATGTTGTATTTGAGTTATTGTATAGTACTTAGACTAAGTGATGTAATGATGAAACAGAAAATAGCAAACAGATCCATAATTTAAGGGGGGAGAAAACAGTATCTACACTTTAAAATGCTCTCTGTATTAACTAATCTACACAGCACCCGTGTGAGATACACAATTATATCTTACAAATGATTTGCCCAAAGTTGCACAATGAGTCACTGGAAATACTGAGATTAGAATGACAAGGTAGGTGAGGTAATATCTTTTTCTATTGGACCAACTTCTTTCGTGAAAAAGACATGCTTTCGAGCTACACAGAGCTTTTCTTCAGGTTAGAATGGTCATTCCTGGCTCCTAATGCTTAGATCGCATCCTCTGGATCAAAACCCACACTGAGTACATTCTAGGAAAAGAAGTGTCCATTACCCTTACCAAACAGTGATGGAGCTGGGAATTGGTAAGAGATTAACGGCACTGAACATCCCATCACTCTGCAGCCGCATCATGAATGTGTCTTAAACTACCCAAGTTAAATGAAAGAATATTTTAACTTGTCCAGGATTCTCCTTTCCTCTTCAACGGTTACTGTATTTATGGGTGGGGAATTGCAGTCGGGCTACCTTTGTTCAATAGGAAGGCCCAATCTCCTCCTATTTGTCTCCTTTCATCCCCACTATGATTTTCCTGTGTCTCTTTCTAACTTCACCAGCTTCAAATTGGTTACTCTGGTAGTTTGACTGGATGTAGTATAGCCAGAGATTTTTGCTTTAGTTGTCTAAATGCCAAAAAGAATGTTAAAATAAAGGCTTGTAGAAAAGCCTCAAAAGGAGTTAAAAATTCTGAGATTGATGGAATGAATAGTTAGGTAATTAAAGAGTGGTATCAGTATCAGGACATTTTATAACATTTAGAAAAATGATTAGTTTTAAGAATAGGATTTTTAGATAAGGATTAGTAATAAGAAAAATACAGCAAGTGATAGTTGAGTGGCAGTTGTAAGGGGGATTCCTTCCTCCTAACGTAACCCCTCCCCTATCCATTTTGATGTTTTCACTCCTTACATCATTCCTCCCCTACCAGGGTGACCTTTAGATGAACGCCCTTCCTCCTAACCACTCCCTCTTCACTCCTAACTCCTCCCTTCTTTGATCACTCCTAGCCCCTCCCCTATCCATTTTGACGTTCTCACTCCTAATGTAACCCCTCCCTTCACTGGCACATAACTCCCTGCCCTGCCCTTCTCATTAACATAGAAGGCAAGGCTAATTAGCCTAAAAGGTGAGGTGAATTAGCATATTAAGTAATTGATTGGCTTAGAGTATTTTTACATCAGAACCTAATTAACATGGCAGGCATGTCCTAATTAGCATATTAGGTGGCCTTTAAGATGACTGGCTGAGCTTGGGTGACCAAACTGTATATAAAGCCTGAATCAGCAGGCTAAGCTTTGTAGAGAGATGATCACCTGAAAGGTAAGAGCTGAACTCACAGAGTGAAAGAACAGAACTTGCGGCAAAGAAAGGAGCTCCGTGGTGGAAGAAAGACCTTCATGACATCTTGAAAACATCTAAGCAGCGGTGAGCATCACTGAAGAAAAGGTGCGCCTTAGGCTTTAGACAAGCCACACAGGCACCTCTGCGCTTACAAACAACCAGGCTAACTGAGTCCCCTCTCTGTGTCTGAGCCTAAGGTGATCCTTGTGTTGGAGAGCTGCACAGGTGCCTCTGGACTTACAGACAAATGGACTAACTGAGTCCCCTCTCTCTGTCTGTGCCTAAGGTAACCCTGCACAGGTACCTCTGGGCTTTAGGTAAACGGATTAACTGAGTTCCCACTCTGTGTCCGAGCCTGAGGTAACTCTCTTAGTAGTTTTTGGACAGAACAGAAGGACCTTCTCTGGAGAACAGAAGGATGTTTTAAAAGTTGTGTAAGTAAAGGTCACCTAAGTCTGCAAGTTAATAAAGTTGGATGCTTGTGGTCTGAGTGAGATTTTTCCTCTCTACCCATCCAGCAACCGCCTAGCTAACACTTGCTGGATGATAGATGTTTATGGTTTATCTAGAGTGTTAAGTATATTATTGTTAGATTAATAGTGTCAAGTATTATAGTATTAAGCATTATAGTGTTTGTTAAGAATATTGAGTATATTGTTATATGGTTACAAGTCATGCTTAATTTCTATCTCTTTCTACGTAATGTAACCATTCACTTATAAATAAACTTGGTATCTGTTTTTGAAGTATCACAGTTTATGTGTTTTATTTTGATTGGAGGTCTGTATCAGTGTCCTTTCAAGGGAAGATTGTCTCTCTGGAAATTCGAATAGAGCGAACTACCACACCAGCAGTTTTTAGGGGTAATCCTGTACTCTAAAATTCTCCCGGTAATAACAAATTGGCTTCCCTAAAATCTTCCGATAACAATAGAGACCAGCTCTCAGTTCATTGGGATGACATAGTATACAAGAAGATGAATGACATATACTTTTGTTATGAACAATACATTAAAATGTCTCCAGTTTCTATCAATTCACATCTGGATAGATTAAGCAGGGAAAGACACAATCTTGTCACCCATCTGGATTGTTGTTAAACTCTCTAATATTGGATGCAGAAGGAAATGGAACAGAGTAGTAATCCAGGCAAGTGGCAGGCTGCAATGAAGTAGTAGATCACAGAGAATGTATCCATTTCCAACATCCCATCAGTGCCCACTAATAATGTTAGGGCTGCAAGAACTTTACACATCAACAAAAGTCATTACAAGTCATTGAAATCAATAGAGGTTTCACATCTGGAAGACTGGGTTTAATATTTTTTCCTATTCCTAGAAGTGTGATTTCCTTCTAAGTGGAAAAGAATGGATAAAAAGAACATGTCTAAACAAACTTACACTTTCACCACAGGTCTTTTGCTGTCAATGGGTTTTCTGCACTGAGGGGCCATTCTTTGAAGCTACAGTAGTTCATCATTGTCTCATTGAACAGTTTAGACACAGTTTCCATAAGGGAGATCATAGGGTACATACAATGGCAAAATGAACCCAGTAATAGTTGGCATTTTGTTGTGATCATTTAACAACAGGAGACTTTGAGACCAAAAACCTTAAAAATCAGGCAGGAGGCAGAGTCAGTACATTTTCTCAACAACTCATGATTCTTAAATAAACAAACATTCCTTTTAGGTGAAAAAGTGAGATAAAGGATTAAAAAATGATAAATTTATAAATTTAAAGCAAATGAAAATTACAGAGGTAAATTAGAGAGAGTGGAAAATAGCATAAAACATTGTTATATGCAAAAATTTGGTAAACTCAGATTTAAAAACCCACCCTTTCATTGTAAAAAGATGATGGAAGCTGCACACTGAGAAAGCGGACAACAACAGCGATAATAAACTAATAGTCCATATTTAGAAACATAAAAGGTGGATTACTGCCTATACCAGATAGCAAAATGATAAGGATAAATGAGAAGATATTCAATAACACTAGAAACAGCTATGGAATGTTTAAAGGCTCTGAAAATTGACAGAGCCCCAACATTCAGGCTACATTAAACAAAATATTAAAACCAATAAGAATGGAAAATCGAGGTGTTTCAGCTGACATTTTCACACATGCACTTAGTTCAGGAGAGAGTCCTTTAGGATTAAACTGTAACTGACATAACATTTTTAAGAAAGAGTCAAGGGACCCAACAGGAAAATACAGAGCAGTCACACTTACAATCTATTTTAAGGGATCAAATGGAGGAATAGTTAAAGTAGCCAGGCTTCTCTTGCCATCAAATGCATCCTTTGTTAGAATTCTTTGAAGATCTCGACATGGTACTCAAGAGGGATGCATCCTTTAGCTAAGATCTCCTAAAGTACTTGATAATGCAGCCAACCAGCAATGAATGTCTAACATGTAAGAAAGAAACACTGGCAGATAAGACTGAAAGTGAGACAACAATGGGATAAGAATAGCAGGTTGTAATAAATTAATCCTTTTCAGGCTGAAAAGAATATCTGCATACCTCAGAGATCAGTGTTATAACTGATTTGTTTTGTCAACAAGTCACAGAGAGAGAGAAATTTAGATTGTTTGTGCTTCCTGTTAAATAAAAGGAGAAATGCACTTTAAAGCTGAATAAAATAGACGTAAGTATGTTAAAACCGATTTACTCTGCAGGGTGCTTTCCTGAAATTCTATTCAGGATCTATTCTAATTTATATGTTAGGACAAACATAAAACTTGTGTTATATGGCTTACTGTAATGTATGCTAACGTCTTTTCAGCACACAGGTAAGAGGGAAAGTGTGGACTCTTTCCTTTTTAGGGCCAGATGTTCAGTTAGTGTAAATTCATGTAGCTCTATTGAAATCAAGATGCTTAAAGCTAAGCACATGCTTAAGAACTTTGCTGGATCAGAGCAAGAGTTCCCAGCATTTTGAAGGATTGAGGAAACTTGACCACAGTTACACAGGAAATCTGTGGCAGATCCAGAAATTTAAATTCAGATCTCCTGAGTCCCAGTTCAATACCTAAGCTACATGACCTATCTTCCTCTGTGAATCTTTGAGGTCATCTGTGCTTAAAACATGCTGCTTTCACTCAGTCTTTCATCACTCAACTCCTCTTTAGTACTGTCCACTTCTACTCTTGACTAATTATTTGTGTATCATACTTGTCTAAATTTGACTGTAAGCTACTCAGGGCAGGGACCTATTTGTTTGTAAAGTGCCATACATGCTTCTGGTACAATATAAATAAATAAGAAGGCTAACAGAGCTGACTGTATATATAGGTTCTTAAAGGTCGGACAATTTTTTAAACATCAATCCACCACTGTATTAGCAGCCAGTGAATCTTGCATATACCTGGCCTAATATGCACACATCAGCCAGTTTCTTGGCAGTTTAGCTGCAGATGACAAAACATCTTTTCTGAGTTGCATAAAAATAAGTCTGGAAGCAAAGAAAAACCAGAAGAAATATTATCTGTTAAAAAGATAAATGATACAATCCAAGAAAGAGATTTGGGATGGGGGGATGATTCAGAAGTGCTTAAAGATGCTGGATTCACTGCTACTGATGGTGATAGACTGGACAGTTGGCAAGATGTATGTCCAGTCCAGTCATTTCAAGCTGGTTGTCAGTGGCGGGAGCATGTGAAGAGAAACTGAATCCCTGATCTGACTGATAGTTCGACCTACACCAAGGGGGCTGTGAGAATGAGGTAAGCTGTTTCACCAGATGAATTTGTTAAATTACATTAAAATTGGCTTGAGGTTTGATTCATTTAATAGATTCCAGGGCCAGAAGGGACCACTGTGGACATCTAGTCTGACCTCCTGTATAAAACAGGCCATAGACTGCAGCCCTTGAGCGTGGCCCTCTGCTTTCCCTGAACAGGCTCCGTCTGGCAGGGCAAGTGATTAGGGCTGTGTGCCATGAAGCTGCGCTGACGGGCCAGGGTGAGGAAGGGGCTCTGTCTGGCAGGGGGTCAGTATTCCCAGGGCATACCCTCCCCACTTGTTGTTGAGTCTCAGCCAACATCCCTAGCAGGGCACACAGCGCTGCAGCAGGCAAAGACCAGCAACTGCAGCCTCCAACTCGGCTCTCGGTACCTGAGCAGAACCTGAACAGAAGTCACAGTGGCTACTGGCCCAGCATCTGCAGTCCTGGGTTCTCTGCAACATCCAGAGCTGGAGAGAGAGAAACCCTAAGAATCACAGGGTTGGTGGGAAAAGGGACTTGTCCCCAGAGGTTCAAGTCAAGACTGGGGACATTTGAGGTCTGTCCTGTATTTTTTAACTACAATGTTGGCAACCCTATGTCTCCTCCAGCCAGACTTCACCAAGCCTCTTCCCAGAGAGGAAGAACCCCTGGCTTCTCTCTCCTAGGTCTCCTTTCTAGACTGAGTTCACAGCACTGCTTAAGTAGTTTATGGTGAGGATGGTATGATGGGACAGCCTAATTTGGCAATTAACTGATCTTTGACTACTTGCAGTAAATATGCCCACCTGTGATGGGATGTGAGATGAGGTGGGTTCTGAGCTACTACAGAGAATTCTATCTGGGTGTCTGGCTGGTGCATCTTGCTCACATGCTCAGGGGTTAGCTGATCACCATATTTGGGGTCAGGAGGGAATTTTCCTCCAGGACAGATTGGCATAGGCCCTCGGGGGTTTTCACTTTCCTCTGCAGCATGGGGCAGGGGTCACTTGCTGGTGCATTCTCTGTACCTTAAAGTCTTTAAACCATGATTTGAGGACTTCAACAACTCAGTCATAGGTTAGGGGTCTATTACAGGAGTGGGTGGGCAAGGGTCTGTGGCCTGCATTATGCAAGAGGTCAGACTCAATGATCATAATGATCCCTTCTGACTTAAAGTCTATGAGTTCTCTCGCTGATCGCCCACAGCTGGGGATCAGCCATTATAATTAAACCTCCATTACATTCAGCTGGGAGAATAACTGGCTGGTCACAAGCAAGGCTGAGTCCAGCTTGCCTTAAAGGGCTAGCCAGTCAGTGACAGTTCCATTCCTTTTCCAATTTTTCTTTTGAAATGACTTTCCATCGAAGGTGACATGTTTCTGAGAAATGTTTCACTTTAAATAAATCAGCATTTTTTGACAGAAAAATGATCCGTTGGGGAAATTTCTGAACAGCTCTAACCATAATGCAGTGGATTCTGTGGTTGGTTGGCTAGTGCAGCTGGAGTACAAAGGTAAGTGGGGGAGAAATCAGCATAACCAAACATCTTGTACTGGTACATGATCAAGAAATTTAGAATGCATTTGGAAATGTTAGTTCTACAAGTCAGGATTAGAGTGGCTGCAGGCCTTCTGAACTCACACAAGGATATATCAGATCAGACCAGTAGTCCTATGCCATATCAGGTCAGATCACTGACTCAATTATTTCAAAACCCTATCATCAGTGGAGTTCAGTACCAAATACTTTAGAGGAAGACCCCATAATTGCAAATAATAGTCATCTAACTCAGGGGTAGAGGCTTATGGAGGCTTATGCTTTTAGTACTCAATGGCCCCAATTTAAACACCCCTCTTGCCCACCCCCCTGGACACAAGTGGGATCAGCTACATTCAGATCAGTCACTTTTGGTTTGAGCCAGTCTCTATGCTTCATCCCCCAACAAGAATGTGTATGAACCCAGAAGCAGTGATTATCACTACAGTAAAATTTAAGCCATTGGGACCAACATAATGAGCAGAGTTTGCTGAAGCAATTCTCTCACTTTATGCCAGGAATCCAATCTGTTCTTGGTTCTTAGCCACTTACGAAGGCTGTGTTCAAATTTAGGTCTTACCATATATGGTCAAATAAGGATAATATCTGTGCCTAAGGAACATTTTGTCTGACGTTATTTTCTACTGTTTCTTTCTCCTCCAGCTAAGTAATACTTCAGTTATTCTGAGAACATTCTCCCCATTATAAACACATCAGTATATATTGGCATGTTTTCTTGGTATATGTCAATATGGAGAATGTTAGCAGCAGCAATACAATTCCCATAGACCAATTACTCTCCTGACATTTACTAAACAACTAACTGCCAAGACAAGACACGAGTTGCTATAGTTTTCCTATAACCCCGCGGCCCTGTTAGGACAGGTAGGCAAACATTTTTGCTCAGACTTTTCTCAGAATTTCAATCACACACAAACTAATGGAGTGGTCAAACAGACAATTACTTTTCCTCATCTAACTTTTGGATATCATGCTTTTCATTTTAAAGGTGCCCAGTAAGTATAAAAAAAAATTTACCCCAAGTCCTAAGTATGGAGTTAAGTGCTGGATGCCTTATACATATATTGCATTTAGCTACACACCTGCCTCTGCACATTTAAAAATCACTTATGAGCTGAATGATTTTCTAACCCTTTCTGTTTGAAAGGGTCAATATTAATCTGATTTTTCTGTCAATTTTATAGTGCAAAGCACAGCAATTTCAATAACAATATTATTTAAACAGCATTCCAAAGCGTGATATTTGCCTGGATTTTGAATCTCAATGGCTTAGAATTAAGCACATGCTTAAGTACTTTCCTGGATCAGAGCCAAAGAAAGCAGCTGAAAGGAGGGATTCATTGAAGGGATTAAGAGTGGCAAGGTAGGCTTGTGAACTGTCTGCATCTTGTGTGCAGATCAGCATAGTACTATTTTACACCCCTTTACACTCTCTGTGTAGCTATACATGACTACAAATGGTGCAAAGCAGTGGAGAATCAGGCCCAAAGAATAGCCAGAATATAAAATACCTGACATTTTATAAAATATAATTCTGAATTCATTACCTAAACATGGATCCAGATTTTGGATTTAGTGTATTTGGCTGAACAGATCCAAAATTTCCCAAGCTTTGGAATGTTCTAAATCTTGATTTTAAATTTTGCAGATTAGATTGCCAGCTCTAGTCGGAACCAAACCTAGATGAGATTTGCCCGTGATCAGCCTTCTCTCAATCTCAGAAATGTTTTTAGCATAATACAAATTGGGGCAGATGCTCAGCTAGTATAAATTGTCAAGGCTTCATTGACTTCAGTAGATGACTCTGTTGGAAGCCAATGGAGCTATGACAATTTACAGCAGCGGAGGATCTTCCCAGATGTATTTATCCTTCTTTCTGTTTACACAAATGTGATACAGTATCTGTTAGTCAGTCCCCTAGCCAGATTCCTAAAAAACTGAATCACTGGATACTGCCAAACCGACATGAGAAAAGTGGCTTACAAAAATTCTCATTCCATGTAGTTGGAGGAAATGGTTTTATCTTGTTCAACTTAACCAACAAATGATGAAACATTGCCTGACTTTTGCATTGTGGTTTTCTTTTCTTGATTTAGGATAAACATTTCATTCTCCCCCGCACTATTTCATAGTAGATACCACCTGTTGAAGGGCCTCTTCTCACACCCTTATAATACTGTATGTTTGCTCTGGCACTTCTGGCACTAATGGAAACAGCATCTTAAATACATTTTTTAACCATTGAATATTAAGATTTTCTAGAGGAGAAAAACAGAGGAGTGGTGGTTTGCATTTCTGCTTTTGTTCTGACATTCAGTGTATATCAATGTTTGAAGGATATGTACGTACAGCTCCAAGCAAAGGGTCTTCTTACAGCATGTGAAACAAGTATCATATAGGTGAATTTTAATCTTTCCAGATAAAATTAAAATTCTTTTAATCTCAACTTCAGAAGCAGCAACAGGACACTGACTTTTACCTGCATGCACTCTTTCTCGCCCAAGACTTTGATTCTGTAAAGGCTGTGAAAAGGATTTCACAGATTGTCTGATTAAAGAAAATAGCTCTTTTATGTGTTCTTTATATATGCCTTTTTATGTATGGTAATTTGTCATTTGTACCTGAGAAGCAGAGAGGTAGAGATTTATGGCTAATCCTACATGGTTCTGAGCCTTCTCAGCTCACCCATTAGGAGCTAAATGTGCTGAGTACCTTGCAGAAAGCATTCAGTGCTTTGTGATAAGGGCTTTAGAAATTAGAGAAGGAAAGAAGAAGCCATCAAGCCCATCTCCCCGACAGTCCCAGACTGTTCCCTACAGAGTATTTCCCCCTTCTTATTTTACACATATTTTATCTGTTCCTTCTTGCAATGATGCATCGACTAAATATTGTTGCCAGTGTTGTAGGAAAGGACCAGGATTTCTTCCTTTTTTCATATCTGATGCCTCCTTTGTTGATATCCACAGAGACAGTATTTACTGAAGTTTTTGAAAATGTATTCTCTTAAAGGGCCAGTATCTGGTTAAAATGACGTTAAACAAAACAAACAAAAAAATCCCACTCACCCCAAAGTCACAATTCCCACCACATAATGATTCCTTAAAGCATTAAAACAGAAGATTTCAAATATCTAGATGGACCTTTACTATTTAGGCTGTTAATTATTTTTTACTTTCTCTTTGAGAGAATGGTGATTACACAATTAGTTAGTTTCATCTCCCTTTGTCACTTTTTAGTAAGTTTCACTTTCAGGTGCTGTGATTTTTGTGTTGCAAATAGTGATGGTCAAAAACTTTCCATCAAAACATTTTTGATGGAAAATGGCTTATCAATTAAATGAAAATTTGTGTGGAAAAAACTTCTCTTTTTATAAAAAAATAAATCAATTTTGACCAAAAAACAAAAATTTGGGGAAAAACACATATCAATGAAAACAAACATTAATTTTCATCAAAATCTTGGGGGGAGGAGGGGGATTAGCATTTCCTGACCAGTTCTAGTTGCAAACATTGCAAGTGAGTTTATAATGGAATGTTGAAAACAAATAATGGAAACATCTCTATTGGGTAAAAAATAATTTTGACAAAATTTAAGTTTAGGGCCAGATTTGTCTTAACAGTGTTCTTTTAAATTCCAGTAGTACTGTCCTGGTTTAAAAAATGATTGTACATGAGGGATCCCTGTGACAGCTGCACTAAGCCCTAGCACAACAGAGCATTGCACATATGTGCACTGTGGTAGCTCCCTGCCCCAATAAGTATCCACATCCATATCCATGATAGCAGCCTTCAACAATGTGGCCATGAAGCTGCTCCCATCCCCAAGAAGGGGCAGGATTAAGGACTACTCTGTGGCACCAAGCTTGTGGAACAGCACTGAAGAACAAAGAATGACCATACTGGATCAGACCAATGGTCCACCTAGCCCAGTAGCTTATCTTCTGACAGTGGCCCGTCAAATACAATCTGACTTGCAACAGAGTTCTGCTTCAGAGAAATTGTTTGTGATGGAAAACATACATTTTTTGAAGAAAAGGTGTTGTATTTAAACTGGTTGGGCTTCCTTGAAATCCCCATCTTGCTATATCGCTGGTGAAATAATTGGAGGGTTTGTGGCCCTTCCATTTCATCTCTTGTGTTGTCTCTACTCATATCTCTTGTGTATCCTAAATACATTTTTCCCTGCCTCATCTGTCTGCATCCCAGCCCTGCACACCATTGTAATTGCAGATTGCTGCTTTGCACAGAGCAGTGATCCTGATAAACCTGCCATGGGAGAACTAGGAGCCCCTTGAGAATAGATGCAGTCATTTACATTTATCATCTCTACTTGCCATATAAAACAACAAAATAATGTTGACTTTTGAGGTTTATATGAAAAGCATTCTATACCCTTCAGTTGTTTTCAATGAACAGATTCAAGTGGCAAGTTATACATTTAAATGACTGTTCAGGGGCCCTAAATACATCTCTTCTTCATCCCAACCTCTAGACTTAGCATCATGGTTGGATTTTGCATCCAGCACTCAACACTCTGCATGGCTAGATGAGGAAGAGAATTGATGTTTGGAAGCTGTCTGACAAGTGCTTAATAGTAGCAAGCCCTTTACCAGAGCAACTTATTTGATCAAGTGGAGGTGATTCTCAGGGTATATCTTCACTGTCAGCTCCACGGCAATCGATTGAGCAGAATCGATTGAGTGGGTAGCAGAGAGCCACTCAATCAATCCCAGATGGGCTTCCTGGTCGACGCCAGTAATCCACCTCCCCAAATGGAGTAAGACTGCATCGACAGGAGGGCGTCTCCCATCAGCACAGCTACACTATGTGAATGTACGTACGTCGACGGGAGATACGCAAGCTACCTTACATAGCTTGTGCATCTCTCATCAACCACCGGCGGCAGTGTAGACCAGAACTCAGTGTGGTCACTAGCCTGGAGAATTCAGCTGATGCTGGCCTGCATGCAGGACATTATGGAGTACCTGTTGCACCTTCAGTCCTCTCGTCTTTCACTCAGTTCTTTAAGAGTACATCTGGCAGCGATCTCGGCATTTCATTCGCTCCTCCAATGGAAGATTGTATTTTTGAACTCCATGGTAATGAGATTTCTGGGGGGATTTACTTGTCTCCACCTGCCAGTGAAAGAGCCAGTTCCTTTGTGAGACCTTAATACTGTCCTAGTGGCTCTTATGGGACCTCTGGTCAAGCCTTTGGCAACCTGTTCTCTCTCTCTCCTGTGTTCGAAGACACCCTTCCTTATTGCAAAAACATCTGCAAGGACAATGTGTGACTTGCAGGTCCTGATCACAGAGCCTCGATACAAACAATTTTCCAAGGACAAAATGGACTGACAACCATATCCTAAAGTTTTGTCTAAAGTGGTTTCTCAGTTTCATCTGAACCAAATATTTACCCGTATTCTTCCCTAATCCACATTCAAATCCTAATGAGAAGCAACCCCAGAGACAAATGCACCTTGGGATGAATAAATTATATGGCTGAATGCACAAATAAGAGTGAGAGAGAGAAGGGTTGCATGTATGGGTGAGCAATTGAACAGAATGCAGAAATGCAGAAAACTCACAGGACCAGATTTGTAGCATTGGTAGAGGCAGGTGTTACATGCTCAATATTAACTGTTTTACATGCCATTCGTGATCTCCTGACAAAATCTGATTCACTTGCAGCAAGGGTTGTGGAACCTAAAAATAAAACAGAGACCATAGAATCTAAATTGATTGACAGTGAATAAATAGCAAATAATATTTGAGGCTATCAGCGAAAAGGCATTTCATGCCACTGTTACTGTGTGTGTCCTGGAGCAATGACTGTGAGAATGTGAATTACTTGTGTAATACACTAGTGGATACCAGCTCCTCACAAGAGCAAGCACTAGGGAACTCTAATGGGATATATGGGCCCTTTAAGGCCAGAGTGGGAAGTCTCAGGGGCAGTCTACCAATTCCTGGAGTTCTGGGCCAGATAGCGACCAAGAGAATTACAGAGACAGACACTAAGAAATGGTCCCCAGGCAACAAAGGTATCTGGAAAAACTCCAGGCTACTGTTCCTTTCAGGGCCTAGGACCAGGAGAGCTGTATACTGTAGAGCAGGGCTGGACTCCCCTCTCTCTCAGCCAACAAGAAGAAGCTCACCCTTGCTTTCAATAACATTCTGCAGAATACTACAGGATGATAGTGATACTGACATTGCTGACTTCATCATCGTTGCATGTCAGCAAGCCCCTCCACTTTGCTTTATGCCACCAAAATGCACATTCATCACAATTTGCACCTGCTGAGTTTGTAGTAAAACCACGTTGTCACACTGGTTGAATAAAGGAGGCCCTTGAGGTGTATTCAGGAGCTCTGATTACTCCCTTCTATACCAGTCTCGCATTGGGAGTGTCACACTGACTGGATTGGGGGGGAGGGGGTGGGCATTTAGTATATTGTTTGACATCAGTATGTCAAAATCATAATACTTCATGTCTGGTACTGTTAGAAAGGTTATAATATGCTAAGTAAGAGGATAATACTTTTGTTCATGTGTTATATGTGTAATGGAAGTTATGGATATATTTGATATAGCTGTATTTCAAATTGTGCTGTATGAGATACACCCTAGGCAGGGTGGCGGCAGAACAATAACCTGCTTAATGGCCCATTGAAACATCCACAGATGCAAGGGGCCCAGGGGAAAAGCCAGATATATACCTGATGAGTCACCAGGACTTGCTCATGTGACTCTGAACTCCATTTTGTTCCTGTAAAATTCCACAAACAGCATGGGAAGGGCCAGAGGCCTGGGAATCCATTTAGTCTTTCAGTCAGGATTCAGCTTCAGCTACCAACCTACCTCTGGATCAGCTCATCTACTACTAAACTGAAGCTGTGAAACAAAGGACTGAGACCCATCCAAGTACTGGATGTATACCAGAGGGATTATACAAGCCTGCAAACTCCACAATTCTTCTAGAAACATGATATATATGGACTTTCAAATCATTTGTATGTATCTGATTACTTTAATCCTTTAACATTTCTCTTATGGTTTCTTTCTTTCTTTTTATAACAAACCTTTAGTTTTAGTTACTAAAGGATTGGCTGGCAGCGTGGTATTTTGGGTAAGATCCAAACTTATATTGATCTGGTACTGTGGCTGAGCCTTTGGGGTCAGAGGGAACCTTTTTAGTAAAGAGCATAGAGTTTAAATAACTGGTCTCTTTAATGGACCTAGTGGCTGATTGGGAGCCGGAGACTGGAATGTAGTAAAGGGGGCTGTGTGTATTTAATACTGGCTTCTTGATAACCAGTGTGGGGATTCAAAAGCACAGTTTGTGGCTGGTTGGGAAGTCTGGCTTCAGTACCACCCACCAGTGCTGGGAGAATCTGCTCTCCTTTTGCAGCCTGTCCTGACCTTGGCATTTTCAGGTGGCTACCCTAGGCACGGAAGGGTCACACACGTCAGTCAGGGTTTGTATAATTAGGTTAGGGCTTCATAGGAAAGAAGTGGGTATGCAGTCTCTGAGAATTATGGTGGAAAGACAGATCTCATTAATATCTATGATGTAGGGATAGGAAGGCGTGCCTGTCTGTCCACTCCCAAAAACCCCACAGTTCTTACAAATTCTTTGTAAACATCCAAACATCTGCTAACATCCAGAAACTGGCTACCATGCCCCATTGAGGCCTATAACTCATAGAAACATAGAAATTGTCAGTTTGCCATATGGATCAGACCAACCCTCCAGCTACCCCAATATCCTGCCTCTGACAGCAGGTAGTTAGTACCAGATGCTTCAGAGGAAGGTAAAAGAACCTCATAGTGTGCAGTTATGAAAAAACCTGCTCACAGATGCTTCTTCCTAACCTCATGTGGTTAGTGGTTGCCTTATCTCCTGAAGCATGAGGTCTTATATCCCTTCTAAAATAATTCATCCTATCTAGCCCAACTGTGGATGTTCTTGTTTCCCTACAAATGACTGTCTTTGTGATTGTATATCTTCAATAGTAGAAACAACACTGGGGTAGCAATCTATTCAACGTTTCCTTTGGCCTACCAACATAATCTCTGTCTCGATAGGTTTGACTTCAGCCAGCTTTTCCTCATCTTTTGTTGGCCAGACACTAAGATAACTGGGTTACGTGGCCTTATCATAGTTTAACAGACTTGTACACTCTATGCACATTATTGGCAGCTGAATCAGTGAAGTATCACCATTTTTCCTTGTAACTGCATGTAAACATTGAATCAGACGGGAGAGACTAGAACCCTGTGGTTCTGTTTAAAACATTTCCCTGTATCTGTCGCTTCTCTCAAGCAGGACAGCAGCATCCTGTGATCAACTGTAAGGAATCCTTTGGAAGGGTCTGAGAATATGAATATGGATGTTTCCTCTTCATTCATGGACAAGAAGAGATTGTCCATCAACACCTTAAACCTGATTGGGAAGGATCTAGGGGCAGATGTGTTTGGAGAGAGCTCTTTGCTAGCTTCTCAGTTAGCCTCCTTTGAAAGAGAAATAAAAGATTTGATGTTGTGTGGTAGTTGTGGTAACAGCCATTGAATCCTCACACTGATTGAACTGATGCCATAAATCAGTATGGATGTGAAAGAGGGACTGTCTGAGTTGGACGCATTTGGCCAAAACAGACAAGAGAGTATCATGTCATGTTTAACTGGTTGTTTTCACAATACTCAATTCTATATATTTGTGTTTTCTGGTTCAAGCCAGGAAAGGAATGAGGAGGTTCTTGCTCCTTTGCATTGGCACAAAAGATCAGCAGGTGCAATCCAGCCAAGATTCAGAAATTCCATACCCATCACATAGGAAAAAACGTTAGGATTCTGGGCAAGATTATCCTGCAAGCTTTGGACACCAATTTGGACACTTAGTCAGATCAGGAAACCACACCCTTTATGCTCAAGCCAGCTGCAGTACTAGAAGAGTGATTGCAGGCATCACTATGTGCACAAACTAAAGCCTCCCAGCAAAGAAGAACTGAACTAAGTCCCTTGCAGAGAAGGCATGGCGATTCTCTAGGGGCTGGAGCTACGTCTGCCAAGTGATGACCAGCCAAGCATGGTGTGCAATATTTTTTATTTATTGTTAGTAACAGTGGGAGCCTGTTGGACTGGAAATATGTTCTTCATATTTTTACACAGAGCTTCCACACAATCAATTTACGAAAGCAGCTTTTTATTTAAAAGTTGTTTTTATCTATATCTGTATTTATACACACACAAACACACTGTGCGTGGTTTATATATTTAAGCCATTAATTTAAGGACAAAAGGGCACTCTACACTTTTTACACAACTACTGACTTGACTATAGACTCAAGTTTGTCTCTCTATAAATCTTAGAAAACATTATATTGTACAGCTTGGTTAATGCTAGTATCTTTGTTAGGATCCTTTGTGCTGTGCTTTGACTAGAATGCTTTAAAAAGAAAATTACTATTTATTTAGCCAGCCAGCTCAAAGCTTTTAATGTTTTTTTCCTCATTAATCCATTTCAAGGAGATGAAGGCCAGATATCTACCTCAGCAGCAGCTTAGTTCTGGTGGCAAGTTTCAACTCTGTCCCTAAGTTATCCTTGGCTGCTTTCTTTCTTCCTCTTAAAAACTGAGCACTGTATGCAACCTGACTTTGTTACTTGATGCTTGTCATATCATACAGAAGACTGTACATGCCATCACTTTTAATGTAGCACAACCCCTTTAGCCCTGTAACTTTGATCCAAACACATTGAATTAGTAAAAAGCCACTGATGTATAAATGTCCCCTTCCGTTTTTTTTATGCGGTCATTGTCAGAATCACTAGAACTGTCCTAACTATAATTGTGGAAACAGGAACTTTGATTTGTATTAAGCTTAACACACTCAGAAATTTGACTGCCTTTACAAAGAAAGGAAGCAAACACAAGCATTGGTTCATTTTTCCATATATGAAAACATATTTATTAGTACTAAAAGACATTTTTATTAGTACTTGGGACACTCTGAATTTTTTAGTTTTCTAATGTGGCTGCAGTTTTCACTCCAGTTGTTTGTACATCTAGCCCTATTCTTTAAAGGTGATCAAGCAAGAAATTTGGGGATAGGATTTTTTTGGGGGAGGGGTGGATCTCATTTTTGTTTGTGTCTTGACATTATGTACTTTTTATATACCCTTTCAGGGAAAGAACACAATTTTGGAGTAACAGCAAAAAAGATCCATACCCCACCCTGTTTCTTCTAAGCACTGTATTTTGACTTTTCAGCATGCTATAACTATCTCAGGCCTTCTCAACAGTTAATTATATCGATGTAAAGGTGCTGCAGGGCTTGTCTACATTTGAAAGTTAACACTGATTAAGGTAGGGTGTGAATTAAAGTGCAATAACTGTTGGGGGGGGTGAGTGAACTAAACAAGAGACATAACACTCCCAGCTCTGAAAAAGAGCGTTTACACATGGAGTAAACCAGGAAAAACTCCATGTGTAAACACCCTTTAAACTTATCCCTAGCCAGGCAGGAAGGAGAATACACTATACCTGTCTAAAGCACTTTTATACTGGTATAAATGTGTCCAGTGTAGGGATTATACCAGTATAACTACATTGTTTTTTTTTTTAAATCTCACCTAACCTAATTATACTGGTTCAAAATCTGTTTGTAGACCGGGCTGGCAACCCTAAATATATATTTTTTTTAAATTCAGCTCCTCTCTATCATGATTTAAAAAAAAATAAACGAGTTCTCCTTATTGGCCTTGTTTTGGATCCCTTGGTGTGCACGTGTTTCACTTTTTCAAGCCTTTCTTTGCAATTGGGAGGGCTAGAAATGTACTTTTTTAAATGAAAGCTGAATTCCTCATATTCACATGACTCTGGGAGCTGGGGCTTGAAGAAGGAACCCAATTAACACAAGAGGGGGAGCTATTTTTCATCTCTCTCTTTAGGTTGAAAATTTAGGGTCATTCTTCTGCCCTGATTGATAGAAATAGCATTCTTCTTGTCAACAAAGCAAGTCTGCTGTGGCTTTGCCTGTCCATTTTCCTGTGAAATTATATCCAGCGTTGCCAGCTCCTGAGAGCCTGGGGTGAGCGTCCCACCCGCGACGTCAAGCTGTTCCCAGCGCCCCAGTTCCTGGGCGCAGCCCGTCCACCGCCGCGTTTCATTTCTTCAATCCAGGCTGTTGCTTCGCTGAGACTGAAACCGAAGCAGATTTCACATTCACACCGGGCGGCTTCCTGCTTCGCCGCCCCAGGACAAAACCTGCGGAGCCGTCTCTGGATCGGTCACTGCCACAAACCCGACCCGCTGGGGTGACCGCGATCCCCAAACAAGCCTGAGTGGCCTGAGTCCAAACATGAGCCCCGCCCCCGCAACTGGGCGGGGCGGGTGACGGCTGACAGGGGTGTTGTCTCGCGCGCCAGCCAGGCCCAAGGCGGGGCTCATTTAGTGCGCGCAGCGCAACACGCGCCGTGCGTCAACTCCGCCGCCCGTTGCCCCCGCCGCGCGCTTCACTCCCGCCCGCCTTCCCAGCAATGCGCCCAGCCCCCCATCACCTTCTCTCTGGCGTCACTTCCTGTTTTCTTCCGGCCGGCCGGGGTGTCTCGCTGTCGCTCCCGCAACCGCCTCTCTTCTCTCTCTGTCACCTCCTTCTCTGCCCGGTTGTTTCCAGGGTAACTAGCCGCGCGCCGGTGGGAGACTCCTGGCGCCCATCCCCTAGCGGGGGAAGTCGCGCCCTCCTCCAGCCCTGCGTAAGTAGCGCAGCGGTGGCCTAGGAATGCAGCCCGCTCTCAGCAACCTCCTTGGCGGCTAGAAGCCCATCTCTTCTCCGCCCCCCCCGGGACTAGTAGAGCACTGCTCCTCCCCCCCAGCGGTATTGGGGCCGACCCTCCGCCACTGAAGTCAGGAATCCCCCTGCGGAAGTAGAGGATTGCCCCTTCCTCCCCAAAGATGTTGGGAATCATCCCCCCCCCCCCATGTCGGGAATTCATTCCCCCTGCCCGCCCCAGGGAGTAGAGGACTGCCCTTCACCCTCACAGGTGTTGGACTGTCCCTGCCCCCAAGAGATCAGGAACACAGCCCTTCCCTCTGCGGATGAGAAATTCTCCCCTCCCTGGAAAGTGGAGGACTGTCTCATCTCTCCCCTAACTTGGAGGTCTCTGACTGACCCCTCGTCCCTCCTGCCTCCCCTGGTCTGGGACTGACCTCTCCCCCGCCCCAACCGAAACCGGCCGATAGGGAATTGGCCCCCTCCCCAACCCAGCAGAATGTCTGAGTCCCCATTTAAGTGCAAGGAGCCCCCAGCCATGTTCCACTCTTCAGAGTCCAGTGACCCCAAAGTATGTTGTGGCTGGGGGAAAAGGATGAGGATGCAGCTCCTACAGTAACTGGGTAGTTGTGCCCATGTGTTCTCTTGTCCTTTCCCACTAAGCTTCTGGTTGGCAGCCCCTATTGCTATGACATGGTGTGCAGGAGTCAGAATCATCTTCTTTGGGATGGAAAGTTTTTGGCCTGCTTACCTTTCTCTAGATGTTTGTACAGTGTGTAAAGAATCTAGAGTCCTAGAGAGGAGCTTGATAAACCAAAATAAATGAAATAGTAGCTAGATATGAAATTTACTTTAAATTTTTATTGTCTCTTTCTTCCTAAATGTGTTCACAGGCTACATATATTGCCTGAAAAACAGCCACCTCTGAGGTGGAGAAGAGAGCAATTGGGTTGATAACAGGCATATGAGACAACAGTGGCAGGAAAGGAGATTTGGCCAACAGCACTAGAACAAACTCCTACTTATATAAAAGTGCCCTAGGATCTTTCATGTGCACATAGAGCAGATAAGAGACAGGACTTATCTAAGTAACTCCTTTGTAGTATGAACTGCTTAGATATAAGTTGCTAGAACTGAATCAGTCCTATTGAGTTAAGGAAGTTGAAGGTATTTAAAACCTGATGCTTAAAGCATCAACCTATCTTTTACTTATTTAGTAATATAATTTGTTTTTCATATTTGGGATGGGGGTGTCATGGGAAAAGGAACAGTATAATAACCATACGGAGTTTTAGCTGAGAACACATGAACTTCAGCATCTCTTTCTCCCTGTATGTATGCAGTGTAATTTTGTGGGATTGATTGGAGTCAGACAATGTCCACTCCTCCTCTTGCTGGGGCAGGGATGCCTCCTGGTGCTTTCTCAGGACCACAGGCTCAAGCAGCCCGGGAAGTGAACACAGCTTCTCTCTGTCGCATTGGCCAAGAGACTGTGCAGGATATTGTATTTCGGACAATGGAAATCTTTCAGCTACTGAGGAATATGCAGGTGAGAAGCAGAAACACCTTCTCTTTTCATACTCTTCAGTTCCCTTCTCATCTCCAGTGTCTCTTACTACCAACTAACTATTTAAAAAAAAAAGTAATACAGTTGGATTTGATGAGGGACATTATAACATACGTAGAAAGTGTTCACTATTTGACAGGGCAGTTTAGCTTGAGAGCAAGTTCTTTACCAAACTGCTTTCAGGGTTGAGGATACATTGTTTGTACATTGCTATTGGATTACTTCTGTAAATCTGTTCTTCCATCCTGCTAGTTTGAGCATTGTGAACTAGAGAAAATCCCCATTTAACATACTGTGAGTACACTCTAAATTTAAGACTTTTGTCTTCATGTTTTTATTTTACTTTAAGAAATAACAACATTTGTTTGTGTGCAAATTGCATTTCTGTATTCTTGCTGACTTTTGGTGATTATTTTGCCTGAGAACTTTTGATCATCTTATTATAGAATAACATTTTCCATCCAAAATTTGGTGAAATTCTCGAACATTTTTTGTAGACAGAAAGAGGTACAAGTAACCTTCACTGTGAGGCTGTTTGTGGAGTAAATTTACAAATAAACCTCAAGATGTAATTGTATTTAAAGAATGGAATCTTATTTTCCCAATGTTCAACTAAGTAAAAATCTGTGAAGATGAATTGGGATATAATCCCCCTTTTTTTTTTTGTTCCTGTGACTAGGAATTATTTTTATTTAATTGGAAATTCTTAACTGTAATTTTTTAAATCTATATCTAGGTATTTATATCAGAGTATTGCTAAAGCGTTTTCATACTGAGCTTGATATCATCTCATAAAATTTTAAGGTGGCATCCAATATTAAGTCCTCTACAACTTGCATCACCAATTTAAGCATTCTGATGTTGAGAAGAATAGCATTGTGTTCATAATAAAACAATCCCAAATCTTAGAAGGAGCTGTGCTCACGCAGACTCCTACACCTGCACGAAACCCACCAGAACTTCAGTTGTGTCAGGAATCCTTCTATGAGGAACACATTGTTGCAGTGGGGTCTAAAAAATAAACTAATGGCTGGTAGTGGTCACTGCATATTGTAAAAAGAACCTGCTAGGGTTTTTTAATAACTGTTAACATCACTCTTTCCCTACTATTTGAAATGACCCTTTGGAAGCTTGACCCCCTTTTTGTTGTTGTTGTTGATTGTTGTTGCATGTGCTTTGCTAGTGTTCAGTTGAAGGCTTAAGCTTATTTTTATTTATTTTTAATTTTACCAGTTGTATCATAGCATTTGTTTTGGGAGGTGAGAGAAATACAAGACACCAACTACTTGTATCTGTGGGAAGAATCCAACAATCATTGAAGTAAATGGGAGCTGAGTAGAAGCATTTTTGAGTATAAGAATTTGGCCAGCAAAATGGAATAAATGTTACCTGTTACATATTAGTTTAAAAAAAGTTATAGCTTGAAAATTATTGTATTTCTAAGAGGATTTCAGGAACTGTGCATCTTATTATTTGTTAAAACAAATACTTCTTCCCAAAACCCTCATTTGAGTCGTATTATTTCTTGAACAAAATCTTGTTATTGAACAAAACAATTATTTTTAAAAAATTCAAATTTAACTAGATGTCTCATTTGACCAACTTCACTGTATTTGAATAATAGTAAAGTGACTGAGAAGTTTTGTAAAATTGTGACAAGAAAAATGTTTATCCTTCAGGAGTATTGTTTTGAGCAATGGCCAATACAGTTTGATTTGGTATTGCAAATCCTCTATTACTGTAAGTACAGAAATACGATGCTATCCTTAAGTTAAAAGTAAAGGGGAAAAAAGTAAGAACAATTTATTTGTGGACTAAATAAAAAAGTAGTACAGTGTACACGCTGTGCACTGTTATTAACAGGACATAACCCAGTTGTTCGAAAATGTTCCTTAGATCAAAAAAGGGAGGATACAAAAAAATCTCTTGTGTACATTTTTATAGCATTTAAACAGAGTGAAAGAAACCATGGCTGGCTTTTATGAAATTCAATATAATTCACATAGCCTTGATTTATTAAAACTCTTTTGGCTATATCTAGCAAATATAAACAGTTTTTCCCAATTCTCTTTTCAACTCTTAAAGAAATGTACAAGCATTTGATACAGCTTAATGAAGTAATTAATAGATTAGATATAGGGGAAATAATGTTATTGTTTAAAAATAAATATTTTCTGTATTATGTAACAGTACTAAAAACACTTTTCTGGATTTCATAGTGGAGTCCTCTTTGTGGAAATTTGACTGTATTTCCTTTAAATATTTTGTTTTACAGAATCCACCTTAGCCTTTTCTTTTCTCTTACTGACCGCAGAAATGTGACACTGAGCCCTGATCTACACAACAAACTTATGTCAGTATAACTATGTCGCTCGGGTGTGGAAAGTCCGTACCCCTGAGTGATGCAATTATGCCAACCTAACTCCCAGTGTAGACAGCACTATGTCCTTGGGAGGGCTTCTTCTGTTGACATAGCTACTGCCTCTCAAGGAGGTGGAATACCTATGCCAATAGGAAAAGTTCTCCCATTGACATAGGTAGTGTCTTCACTAAGCGCTATAGCGGCGCAGCTGCACCGGTGCAGTGCTGCAAGTGTAGACAAGCCATTTCATCCCTTTGATTCTTTGTTGAGGTGGCTGTCTAGATGTATTGGCAAAAGAGATCTCCGACTTTCCATGATTTAACTTCGGTTACAGAGCTCATATTTATAGTTGTGAGTATGATCATCTCCCAAATGAAAATAATAAAACATTCTTTCTCTCATTTCCATCAGTGGGGGAAACTTGAAAAGTAGAAGACTTTGGGGATGAATATGAGTATGAGTCTGTGTAGAGAGCTTGTTGTGGAAAAGCTAAGTTGATGAGATGTGTTTTGTATTAAGTTCTAATTTTGGAAGTCCTGTAGGAATGAGTTCCTTAGTATAGGTCTAGACTCCTGTTCTGTCTTCTGTGTCATTAGCCTAATCTCTTGGTAAACAGTTTCATGGTTTCAGTAGAATTTAGCTGTCAGTGGAGAGAGAGGTGATCGAAGGTAACAAATGTTAACCCATAGAGAGCTTTGAATTTGAAAATTAAAGCTGGTCAAAAAATGAAAAAAAACAAAAACCCAAAACTACCTCATCAAAATGTAGAATTTTCAAGAAGTTTCAATCCTTTATAAATTGGTTATAAACAGAAACATAACTGAAACATTTAGAAATGCTTTTCATAAAAATGTTGTTGAAATGTCTAAATTTTTTTTTAATAACTAACTAAAATGAATTGAATACAGAGTCCAATGCCTTTGCTAAGTGAGGAGACTGCTGCACTCTGCGTTATGGAGCTTCATTCCTTGATATAGTGAATGTCTGGAGCATGTGTGTGTGGATTACTGTGGCCAGATCTGTATATGATACTACAGAGCATGACTTTTTTAATAGTCACAATAGGAAAGATGCTAGCATTTGCAAAATGCTTTGAAGATATTAAATAATGAGTTATTAACCGTATAAGGGATCTGTTGATTACATTAGACTTGGATTTGTTGCTGTTTTTTATATCAGTGATTTGCCATATAAAATCAGCAGATGAGGTGCAGATTTTTAATGTAAAGAAAGTGTCTGGAACATCCATGACTGTTTAGTGGGATAGGAAACGTAATAATTACAGTGCTAAAAAGTAAAAAAAGATCCGTTTTAGTTGATGGGAGAGAAAGTTTGTTTTAGTAAGTTGTTTTTAAAAAAAATGTATTAACTGTTTGTTCCTTTTTAAATTGTTTGGCTCTTTAAGCTACCGAATGGTGTTACTTACCATACTGGGACGTACCAAGACAGATTATCAAAATTGCAAGAACATCTCCGTCAACTATCAATACTCTTCAGGAAACTAAGATTAGTCTATGACAAATGCAATGAAAATTGTGCAGGGCTAGATCCTGTTCCCATAGAGGTAAGTATTTACTCTTATATGCATGATTGTTGGGTCTGATTTTTATTCTTTGTTTGTTACGTAGCACCCATTCCTTCAGATTGTTTGTTATGCTCAGCTGTTCTCCCTGATTTTTAAATGAAACTAAAACTCTTCAGGGTACAGATTGTCACTTTGTGGGGCTGGTTGAAATTTTGAGGGTTTTTTCATTTAAAAAAAAATTGAAAGAAAACTTTTTTTTTCATTTAGATTGAATGAGATTTTTTTTACTTGTGGGGAGGATGAAAAATTTGAAACAATTTTTTAAATTAAATTATGTTTCATTTAATTTTGGGGTAATCTTTCCCCAGTAGAAAAAAAGGAGATTTTTGTTTTGTTTTAAAAAGCGGGCGGGGTTTGAGAGAAATTTGGGAAAAACTTACTTTCCCTGTTTCTTTGTTACCCTTTTCCAGTGGAAAGAAATTAATTTAGGGAAAAAAAGTTAGAGTGGAGATTTTTAGCCTCTATTTTCTCTCACGTTTTTTCTTTTCCAATTTTTTTCCAGTGGGAAAAAAGTGAAAGGAAAAACACTGACTTTTTATGCCTTTTCCATTCAGCCAAAAATAAACCAAAAACCTGAAAAAAAATGAGTTTCTCCTTGATTTAAAATTTTTTTGTTAAATCTACCCTTTTTTCTTTAAAAGTTGGACATGCCCTACTTATTCTGAAGGTCACTGTGAAACAGTGGGGCTCCTATCCTGATTGGACCTCTGGTCACTATTGCTGCTGCTGCTGCTGCTACTACTATTACTATTAGATTTTTGGATTTTCTACATGTGTTTTAAAATGTTCACTAAACAGGAACTAGGAAATTTAGGATCAGACCAGTGGTCCATCTAGACCAGTCTCTGACAAGATTACCACCTGCTTTAGAGAAAGGTACAAGACACACTGCAGCAGGCAGTTATGGGATAATCTGCTCCAAGGAAAGTTTCCTCCCAACCCCTAATAGATGGAGTTGGTTTATGCCCTGAAGCATGTAGATTGATATCCCTTCTTGGTGTTTGTTTATGGGATTTGGGTTTTTTAAAAAGATTTCCTATTACATTTCTGGATATTTTTGTTATCTATATTAATGTCCAGTCCTTTTCTGAATCCTTCTAACCTCATGGCTTCAGTGATACCTTGTGCAATGAGTTGCATTGTGCAGGTTTGGGAAAAGTTCCTTTTTATCAGTTTTGAATTTGCTATCTTTGAGTTTCATTGAGTATTCCTTTTCTCATGTATTATGAGACAGGGTGAATAGAAGCTGAATCTACTAGACCATTCAGTATTTTGTATTCCTGTGTCATATGCCCTCTTAAGGCCTTTAATTACTTTGTATTATGAAAGTGAAAACACGCTGTTGGTGCCCACAGTAACTTGAAGAGGTGGAATTTGGGCTGAATATAGCAAAATGTTATTGTACTGGTGAATGCAGAGAACTTGTCCTCAGATTCAAAAGGAAGAATGTGTGTTAGGTCAATTTCTCTTCCTGCTCCCAGATTTCTAAAACTAACATTCCATCAATAAAACTAAATTAAGTAAAAGATTGCATGACCGTATCTGTCCCCTCATGCATTCCTTATGATTTAGGCTCTAATTATATACTAATACAACATTATATTGTACATTATTTTTTATATTAATTTAGCTCCCATCCTGCAATTGAGTCCATCAGAACCAGTTGCAGGATTGGGGCTTTAGATTATGTGTAAGCATCTTGCAAGATTTTTTTTCATTTTTGCTATTCTCTGTTTTCACTGGCAATCTTTGTTTTCTTAAATGTTTTAAAATAAATCTCTTTTTAATTTATATATGTTAATATAGTTGGTATCCTTGTACTGTGCAACTCCTTTTCAACCAACAGATCAGGATGTGAGACAATTAACTATGAAGCTGACTTAGTTACAAACTTTTTTTGCCTTAATTTTGGTGCTTAACTGTTCGATTTGAATATTTTTAGTCAATTTCATCAAAAAATTGCATTAGGTTTAGAAAGAAAAGAAATTCCATAGTGGCTGCATGTTACCAGAATGCCTTCTCCTGCCCTGCAAGGTAGTAAAGGAAACTCTCCTTCTGAGACCCTTAGTAACTAAATAGCTTCTGTCACATAGGATGGAAATATTATAAGTCATGCACTTTCATTACATTTTCACTGTACAGCTTAGGTGCACATCTGAAGTGTGGAATTCGTTGGCTGTCCATTTAAAAAGACTGATGAGAATTCCATGCAAAATGTATTTCATATGCATGAAATTCAATTTTCAATGGGTCAAATCAAAACTGGTTTTCACCAGAATATTCAAAGGTGGTAATTCTCAAATGAGGACTCCTACATGCCAAATTTAAACTTCCTGCCTGCATCCATTTTACTCTTAGAGTTGTTAAAAAATAAATTGCATTTGATTATTTTTAATTGGAAATGTCTGAGGAGGATGGGAGATTCGACTCTTCTACTTTTAAAATACATTTAATGTCTTTGCTCAACTTAAAAAAAATAAAAGCCACCCTTGAGCAGAGACCAATCCTGCAAAATTATGACACAAGGGCTGACTGTTTCAGTAAGTTCTGAATGTCTGAAAATGGGTTAGGATGGAAATTCTCATGCTATCCGAGGTATAACAGATATATTTGGACTGCATAAGTGGTTTGGTATTCATGATTTTCATCCTTTCACATTCCCTCAGAGTTAATGGTTCAGTTTCCAATGTAACTGAATAACAAATGAATGTGAATTTGATTGAATGAGAATCTATTCCCTAATCCTTGTCTTCTCCTTGCACATTTCCAATAATTACTAGTCTTTGTTTTGGCTGTTCTCTGTTTGAATGTTATAGGATCTTATTCTACCAGCAGCTTCATCTTTTTTCAGTGCCTAAAGTTTGAGAACTCAGACATTGTGTTGACATGTATAGTGTTCCAAATTCTTTTTTTTGCTTCAGAAATAGGAGTTTAAAGAACCCAACAGTAGATTGTGTGCCTTCATATTGTATATAAGTTCCATTAAATCTAAGCTCTAATTCTAAAATGATGTAGGATACTGCTCTTGAATCAGACAGTATTTTTTGCTATGCAGAAAAACACGTTTTTATATATAGATAGATTTTTGGATTTTCTTTTAAAGGAAAGATACAGATGTTAAAGTTCATTTAGGACTGCTTCAAAAGTGATTTTGGGTTCAGATTGGTTCTCTTTACAATGGCAGTTTGTAGGAAATGATGAAACTTGGGTTGTTTGATCTGATCACATTGGAAAATCTTTAAGGCAAAATTCTTATTTGACATCTTTTCCTGTTTATATCTTTCTATTTGAACAACCCATTAAGATAAAAAATACAAAGACATAATGGTATGGACTTCTTAAAATGTTAAAAGCTAAATGTTGCCTGTTAACCACGGCCCATGTTGAGGCCTGTGTAGAGCTGCAATGGCCCAGGCATAGGTCTGTGAGGCATTGCCTGTTTGAAGCACAATACCCCACCCTGTACAGAGGGTGGAGGGGCTGTGCTGGGACCATTCTGTGTTGGGGGTGAATAAGCCATATCCCCCCACCTCTCTTTGGGACAATTTGCACCCCCAGAGAAAGCCATGATGCCTTTGCTCTCCTATGCACCTATCCAAAGGCTAAGGACAATCTAGTCCTGATATTGCATCCTGTAAAAAGAAACTTCCCTTCTTATCCTCCCTCTGCCACTCTTCCTCCTTCCCTCCTCTTCCTTCCCTCCCTCCCCCAATAAAACAAATAAAGATTAAGAACTCTATATTTGAATATTGCCCACTGAATGAGAGCTGTGGAGTTAGCATATTTTAAACTTGGCTTCTTATTTTCCTTGATTGTGTTTAAAAAAAAAAAAAAAAACTCTTGCGAGCTTGAGAGTATTAAAATAATAATAATAAATAGTCCTTTATAAACATAAGCTTCAGATCAGGAAACTTGTTAAGATTTCTGTTTAATATAATTAAACTCCCGAGAGCAGATGTTTATAATGGAAATGTCATCAGCACTGAAGTACTTCATTTTGACTGTATTGCCATAAATGTAGATGAGAATTTTATTTTGGTTGATGAGCTCCATAACTTTGGAACATACTATGCTTCTCTTCAAATGTTCAGCATACATAGCAAAAATAGTTTTTTACTTGAATTCTAACATTTTGTTCACCTTGACAGCAACTTATTCCATATGTTGAAGAGGATGGATCAAAGCATGATGATCGTGGTGTGGCCAGCCAGCTTCGTTTTGCTACTGAGGAGAGAAGGGAAATCATGGAAGTAAATAAGGTAACAAAGTTGAGACTGACTTACATGCTCCAGAAAATGTCACTTTATTCATGTGAAGCTTGTATAATTAGATTGCTCCATAGAATGCAATGTGTTTGCTGTTTGGCCCCGAGTGACAAATAGTTCAGTAGTAAACATCTGTTGTGTATTCAGATTTGAGTGTTCTCCATCATTCAACAATTTTGTATTTTGTTCTACTGGTTGATTGTAGAGCTAAGGCACCCCAACAATCTAAACTATGTTTCTCTGTACAGTGTTCCTTAGCCAATGCTGTGTGTTTTTGTTGAATGAGGTACATTTGGGTTTGCACCTAGTAGTTCCATTTAGTGTTTGGAGAGTCAATTGGGATAAGAACATAGCTGGGTTCTCTGTGGCTTTGAGGCTTCTCTAGGAATGGTGGATAGCAGAATGTATATACAGTGTAAGATGTGAAAATATTATCAGAACTATGTTGTGGATAAATGGTGAACTTTAGGACTGCCACTCCAGCACCTTTCATGAGTAATAAATTCCTTGTTTGAAAACAAAAAGTTTTATTCAAATCTTTAAAAAAATGACAAAGATTATTACACTGTACAAAGGTTACTAAAATATATAGCATCACTAAAGCATAAGGATATTGTTCCTTCAGACTGTAAAATATAAAGATAGGATTTATTAAATATTTGTAGGACTGGAATAGACATATCTTTAAATACTAAATAGAAAGTAGTAGAGGTATATGTAAAATAGAAAACAATTTAACAAAAGGAGTATCCTGATTCCAAGTAATTAAAATAAGTGTGGTAGAGAAATACCAGAAAATCCACTGAAAATATTCCTTTGATGTTTCAGCTTCTTTCTTCCCAATTAGAGAGAGAATGATGTTACATAAAACCCTAAATTTATGCGCACACACTGTAGCAAAAACATGGGGACAGCATATGAATTTAGAGAAAAGCATCTGCAAGATTTCCTGTTGTATTTTATCTTCTTATATGTCGATGTAACAGGATTGCATATATTAAATCTTATAGAATGTTATACTGTGAATTTATGCACATTTATTTGCAATCTTTAACTGTTAATAGACGTAACTGTCAGTATTTGCTGTGTTTTTGATAGTTTTATGACATGTTTTTACCCTTGTTGTTATACTTGTATGCAAATTTGTTTTTTAAACCTCCTTGGAATGATCTTGAGGAATGAATTCATAAATGTTTAAACTTCCTTTTTACAAAATAAGTTAATAATCATACAAATGTAGGACTGGAAAGGACCTTGATAAGTCATCTAGTCCAGTCCCCTGTAAAGAGGCAGGACTAATTACTATCTAGACCTCCCTGACAGGTGTTTGTCTAACTTAGTGGTTCTCAACCTGTTTACCAATGTGGGCCGCATATGAAGCACACTGTGTGTTATGTGGGCCACATCCACACAATATATATACTACCTGTATGGCCCTGAGGATGTCACATGGGACACAACTATGTGCTGATTGGGCCACAGATTGAGAATCACTGGTCTAATCTGTTTTTAAAAAGCCTCCAATGACAGATTTCACAACCTCCCAAGACAATTTATTCCAGTGCTTAACTACCCTGACAGTTAGGAAGTTTTTCCTAATATTTAACCTAAATCTCCCTTGCTGCAATTTAACCTCATTACTTCTTGTCCTGTCCTCAATGGATAAGGAGAATAATTTATCATCCTTTTCTTTATAACAACCTTTTATGTACTGGAAGACTGTTATCATGTCTCCTATCAGTCTTCTATTCTTCAGACTAAAATAATCCAATTTTTCCAGGCTTTCATTGTAGGTCCTTTTCTGAGGCTTCTTTCTTAGGTCATAGGATCTCATGACTCTACCTCAGCTAAGAATTAGCTATCCATTAGTTTTCCCTGCAGAAAATAGATTCTGCTGGGGAGGCGCTGCAGTTACACCTTTTGCCCACCAGGGGCTGCTGTGGCGCCAGAAGAGAGGGCAGACAGCTCAGGCCAGAGCAGCCAGTCACAGAGAGGGACGGGTCAGAGGTTGCCTTCCTCACAGCGCCTTGCCCACGGGGCCAGGTGAGGATGCACGAGATATGCTGGGGAAAGACAGAGCAGGGCACATGAAACTGCTAGGGAATCACATAGACTGGGGTTCAGAAGGGCTAGTCAGGGGGACAGAGTGAGATGGGGCACAGGAGCTAGTGGGGTGACAGCATTGAGCCTGAGGCTGAATGGGAGTCGGGGGTGCAGGCTCATGAGGGAGGGGAGGCAGGGCTTCAGAGGGAGAGGGGACTGGTTGAGTGGGGATGAAAGGACACATGGGGATCAGTGGAGGGGTGCAGGGACACATGGGAACAGAAGGAGGAGGGGTGGCTAAGTGGGGGTGCAGGGACACACAAGGACAGGGACAGATGTGCCTGACTGAATGGGAGGAGGTTAGGGGTCAGCCAGGGTCTACATGGGGGAAGTTCCCCAATTCCCTAACAATCCCTTCCCTCTCTTTCCCTCCCCCCAAACTGTTTCATACTTCTCCCACCCACCCCCAACAACACTCCAGGTTCACTCCCAGGCGCTTTCCCAGCGATTACTTCCCTCACCCTCAGCTTCTGTATTACTCCTGACTTTCCCAAGCCTTTGCACTGCTTCTGAGGGGTGCCAGAAATACCTTTCTGTATTGTAGTTTTAAATGAATTATTACCCGGAGTTCTGTATCGATAAGCCTAGGAATCTATTTGTCAAAAAAACATTTCCTGAATATTTTTGTTGTCTGTATTGTTACAGATGTACTAGCTTGCAGATGTTTTGAAATAAATTATCAAAATAATTGAAAGTGGCGTGATTATATTGTGTTGTTTTGATAACTAAAATTTGCAGAATTTTAAAATATTGTGCACAGAATTTTTAATATTGTGGTACAAAATTCCCCCAGGAGTAATTAATTTAAACTATAGATTAATTTACAAGGTAATTAATAGATAGTGAATCCTTATCTTACCTAGTTTGATTTAATCCTACAGTTGTTAAATGTTATCCAACATTTCAAACTTAAAAAACTACAAGGGTACTTACCTGACAGGCAAAGGTTGTGAGCAGTATTCAGAATTAGTACGCTGATAGTCAGAAAAGTAATTATCCAAATAATGCATATTTGCTCAACATTAACTACCGCTGTATCTTCAACTTACATGTATGTAATACACAGCCAGAAATTTTGTAGTTTACTACATTTATGTGTATAGGCTCTACAGGGTGATAAATGAGTGAGCTTGACTCTGTTCTGAAATATTTTTGTATCATTCAGTATTCCAAAATCAGTGTTGAGCATTTGTATTGGTCTGCCATCTGAATGTCTAGTCCAACTCCCACTGAAGTCAATGGGAGTATTTCCACTGATTTCACTGGGAATTGTACTGAACCGTTATTATGTTTGCAAAAATGCTCTCAATGTGATGTTATAGCAGCTGATACATGAGCTGCCAGGTAGTGTACCACTTGAAAGTTGGAATTCTAAGTCTCCAGGTGGGTACAGCCTTCATCTATAGATGGTTTTCAGGATGTCAGGCCTACACTGATCCCTTGGTCTGGTAGTACATTTTTGACACTGGCTTGAGACTGACAATATCAAGTCTTAGAGCAGTGTACATTTTAATCTTTGCTTGTGCATCATCAGTAACATTGTTTACTATTGGTGATTAAAGAGACAGAAATAATACAGCTTGATTTTTCAGATTGCTACTGGCTTTGTTTGCAATGCCAGTGGTCAGAAAAATCATCTTTTAACATGTAGTGTGAACACATGTATATGAAACTCCTTAAAGAATACACCTGGAAATCCCACTGGGACATTTCTAGGTTGCCCTTTTAGAAAGAATTGCATGAACCAGTGTTACCAGTTAAAATTCATTGTTTAAAGAAGCAAAATAAATATGTAAGTAAGTGAAGCTCTTCTAGCACTTTACCACTCTTGTTCCCATTGGCAGTAGCTTCAATCATCAAAAAACAATACATTAACAAAAGTACTGACGACCAGACATAGTGCTGTTCTGAGGAACATTCCTTAAAATGCCAGCTATTTGTGACCAAACCTTCCCTGTGTGAATGTACTTCTTGGAAATGGAATCTTCTGAAGGTATCTCAAGGGTTTAATTTCCCTTTTAAACTGGTCTTCAGCATTGTTGTATTTAAACCCACATTCAGACACCTTCTGTTACAAAACCCTGTTTTCAGTTGCTTAAAGTTTGGCAAAGTTATAACTATTCAGGCTGAAATTTTTCATGCTACATGTCTTCCTCAGGCTGAATCTTTTTGGAACATTTCAGTACAAATAGTTCAGCCATTTCAGGGAATTAGGTTAGGGAAAAATAAGTTTTATCAGTATTGAAAAGCAAATGTATATCTGCTCAGTTAAGAAGCTCTAGCATCTCCATTTTTTTGGGACAGGGACTTGAAATTGGGCAGGGGATCATGATAGTGTCAAAGGGCTGCCTTTTGCTGTCCCTGTGAAAATCTGCCCGGATTTGGCCAAGGTTTAAGCCTTTGAAAACAGTTGTTTGGACACACACGGTTAGTTGGCAGCAAAATCCTTCATGGTTCTGTCTGTACTTAACACACTCTGGGTTTGTAGGGCTGAGCACAACATTTCTTGTAGTTTGCTCCTCTTGTGACTGGATTCTGCTGTAATGCCAGACAGTGGAACTGAGCCAGGGAGACTCTTCTTTCCTGTGCTCCCATTGTACCCCCTACTGGTATCCAGGTAGCATGTAGTAAAAGAAACAAACAGTCTGACTGGAGTGCAGAGTAGTGGAGCGGGGATGGCAGGCTAGGAAGTGGAACAGGATAGGTTAAGAGGAGGATAGGGACAAGCTCGGAGTGCAGGAACAGATAGGTTGGGAAGGGACATGTGAACATGGGTCAGGCTTTGGCAAGGGGACAGGTCAAGAAGGATCATTACAGAACATGGAATTGAACCAGGATTCCTGAATGTCAACATTTCCTCTGCTGTTGACATATCTCAATGATATCCACTGGAAAAAGCATCATCACCTTCTAAGTGGCTGGACCACAGAAAAGTTGGCAATTTACTAGTGATATCAGTTACTCCATTAGCTCAAGTGGCAGAGATTTGTGCTGAGGATCTGAGTTACAACTTTGCTGATGACCCATGTGGGGTCTCTATGGTTCTGCCATGATAGAAATTCTGTGTTTTCAGTTTGTTTTTTAAAAACTTAGGAAATCACGTTTTTATCAAATCTATGTTAAAATAGCATTAAGGTTGCGAAATCAAGCACTGAAAGTTAGGGAATGCCTTGCTTATAGCTTCATTTGGCCCCTTTATGCATGTGTTTTATAGCCGTTACATGCTATTTTTTTTCCACAAGACCCTGTCCTGTTCATTGTAGAGATTGGATAGTGCTCCAGGAGTGAATCACATTTGTGCAATGAATCAGGCCAAAAGACTACTTCTTCACTTGCTGAAAATATTGAAAGGTGGGTAGTGACTGAGGCAGGTAACAGCAAGAAGAGAAGGGAAGATCTTAAATGCCACTCTGGAGAATTGGTTTCTGTCCTGGCCTCTGCTAAAGAGTTCCTGTATGATGCTGAGCAAGTCACTTAAACCAAACATTTCACAGGTAGCCACTAGTTGATTGTTCCTTATCTTCTGGGCACCCAGCATGAGACACTTGGACCCTGATTTGCAGAAGTGTTGAATGTTTACAGCTGCAAATGAAGTAATTGGTAGCTGTGCTCTGAACATATGAAAGGCTATTAAATACTAAGCAGTTCTAATAAACCAGGCTCTATGTGTCTCAAATTGGACATCCAAAGTTAGTAGACACTTGACATTTTTAGCCTTAATCTATCTCTGATTCAGTTCCCCTTCTGTGAAATCGGGATAACACCACCTTACTGCACAGAAGTATTGTACAGATAAATTAATTAATGTTTCTTAAGAATTTGGTTGCAGCAGTGATGGGCACTGTGGGAAAGCCTATCGGGAAATGAATAATTTTGTAGTCAGTGCAAAGTTTGAATGATGTTCAGTATATAAAACCTCATCATTGTATGATGAGAAGGAAATGAAATATAGAATAGCTTCCTATTCAGTGAGCACCATTCATCTTCTGTACTGAATAAAGTAGGGGCCATGTGGAAAAAAACTATGTGATCATGTAATTAACTACTGTATCATAATGCATATATACAAGGGGGTCAAATTAAGTTGGCACAGGCAACCTTAATTGTGGCATTTATTAACTTCTGAAGTGTTTGACTTTGCACCTTAAACAACTATTCAAAGAATGTAAATTTAATGTATTTATTACACCAGCACCTCCCTTTCTACTCTATACATAGTGGTTTAAATCTCCCCAGTCAAAAGCTGGACAAAATAAAGTAGGAGGCTTGCCCTACTTCACTATATTTCTTCAAGGATTCCACTCTCAAGAACTTTTAAAACAAGAAAGTTAACTTGCCTGGGCATCCTGAACTTGTTCTTACCTAAACAGAAATACTAACTTTTCTCTACCATCTATTTTCCTACTCTAAGGGGGAAAATAAAGGTTACTGCAACCGTAGCAGGACATTGCAGTCACTTTCAAAACATAATTGTAGCATAATTTAGTGGTCAGAAATAGTCCTAATGCTCATGAAGTGAAAGAAGAAATTAAGTTCTTTGCACTATAGGCTGCTTGATAGCAAGACAGACCTTGCTTTTTTGAATTTTGTTGAAAATGTTTGCAAGTAAAATGCTGATGCTAATGAAATTTTACATCATTATCTGTACTTATTAAGCTCAGATGCACTCCCAGGTTGTACAGCTGCAGGGCCTAGTTATGGTTGTGGAAAAGTGTCTGTGGGCACAGAGAGAAGGAGAATGGACCCTTGTTATGCTTTCGGAAAGGAACTTAAATTTTTCTTCAGAAGAGGACACACTTAAAACAAAGATGTGTCATCTGGATCTCTTTAAAGGTGTCAGTTTTATTTTGCCATGCTTCCTACACACTTACCCTTTATTTAAAGAGTAACTAAACTTTGACAGATGGATCACACCATGGTAACATGTTAAGGACCTGGTAACAACTAATAATGAGTAATGTTAACTAACTATTGTTTGGTAGTGAAGAGGGTTGATGGTGATTAGGCTGTCAGGTAGGTGTAGTTAAATTATCCTGGTGGAAGATTGTAGGTAGACAGAGGCACCACTGATAAAAAATGAAACAGAATTGGTGGGGGTTTAAAGAAAAAACAACTTGCTAGAGAAATTGGACCAAATTCCAAGTGTTAGTAAGTGTGACTCCCATTGAAGTTGATCTGACTTTGACCCACAAAATCCAACTCTCTGCAAAAGATGTAATGCTCCTTATCAGAAATTCTTTGAAAAAATAGATACTATGGACACAAGCTATGGCCAGATGAAATGCTCCCTCCCTCCTTCTCCTTATTTTGCTTTGTCTTTGTTTAATTTTCATGCATTTGTAAGTTAATTCTCCTGCAACATCCCAAAACTGGTCAAGGCAAAGTAGCTCAGAAAGAGGCTGCACCACCTACAGGGAAAGAAGAAGTATTGCATCCTGCTCCATGCAAAAATTACTGAGGCAAGTGGCACAGAGTTTAATAAAAAAGCCATTTCAGTTAAGCAAGACAAATGGGAGAGAACTCAATCTGCAAGGAAGAAATTATTGGCAGACTGCTGAGTTTTCTAAGCAATCTGCGAACAATGGCAATTCCCTGAGAAGACATGTCACCCTCACTTCCAGAGGTGAGAATTAAATGGTTGTTCTTACTGGCCTCTGTTTAGAACTGTGCATGAACCAAGACTGCCAGTTGTGCAAAACAGATTAATTATGTAGTAGTTTGTGGTGTAGACTGTCTATCAAAGATCAGTGACAAAATAAAGATCACCATATGCATTTCAAGTAGGATCCCTTGTCCCACACTGTGGAAGTTGTATTTTTTTCTGTAGCATTTTTGTCATGGTATATTCTTAAGATGGCATCTTATTTTAAATATTTTTTCTGTATGAGAAAATAGAATAGACAAATCAAGTTAATGAAATGTAGAAGGGAAAGGGTATTCAGATATGGAATTATATTACCATTGATTTTCACTACAATTGCTTTCTTCTCATCTTTGCATACAAGCACTCTGCAAACAAAAGTCAGTGTGGTATGAAAGGTATATCTTGCATAGTACATATCAAAGATTAAGTTGCTTACAAGTTCTTAACATTTGCACAAGAAATTGAGAATTGATTCATAGAATGTGAGTCACTCTGGAAGCACTTCTGGTGTGAAATACTCCAACTTAAGTACACACCTGGGCATAAATGCATAGATATTTGTTGCCATATTTTGAGGAGTATAACAAGATAGAAAGAACTCATGCATTCAAAATATTTGTTTTGTATTTTTGAGTAATAATATAGACTAACAACCATGAATGGGAAAAGTGGCATAGATAAGTGGCATTAACGTCTTATCTAAAGTTTGGATTAATTAATATAGCACTCTACATCTTCAGAGCACTACAAATGTAAGGAAGCCTCACAACTCCCTTGTGACATAGGAAAGTCTGATTGTTCCTCTTTTATAGATGAGGGTATGTTGTTTTAATTTTGGTGGACTAGATGGGTCAAAGATGTTAACATAACCCAGTCGCTGTCCAATGTTAAACACTTTTAAACGAGGTTTAGTGTTTGGTATACCGAGACCTCAGCGTGCTTAGTACTGTGGTATACAGGTCATTAAAAATCCTTTTTAACCTTTTATTAAAGATACAGAAAAGAAGAAAAAACAAGTAAGACATTTGAAATACTTTACTTTTAAGTAAGGCTTTCATTTTACCAATGTCTCATGTTCCCTTTCCCTTTAGCTGGAGAGAATGAAAGATGGTAATAATTGTCCTTTCTGGGGAAAAAAGAAGTTAATTAAGATTTGCATCTTTGTCCCCTCTCAAGTCACTCTGAGTGCACCCTTCAAGGTGTTAGGCCTTGTGCCCTCATCCGTCTTGGTGTGGTATTTTGTAATTCTCCCATTTTTAGACTGGAATCAGGGTGCAACTGCTTACTCCTGTGCAGGTCCTATGGGGCCACCTCCATTTCTTCCCTGCAGGAGATTATGGCCAGTGCTATATAGTGAGAAGCAAGCAGCCTTCTTAAAACAAGTGGGTTTATTCAGTGGCAAAAATCTACATTAACAGAGCGTTATGGTTGCTTGGTAGTATGATGTCCCCTTGTAGAATGTTAAGTTGAGCAAAACTCAGACTTCTGAAAACGTGCAATTAAGCTTTCCCATGCAACCTTAACTCTTCCCTCTTTCAGTAATACCCCAATATGCCCCGTTAACATACACACTTCTACTGTGCCAACCTCACAAGTGCAGAAATGTACAAGCTCTTCACCTCTTTTTCCAACCCATTCATTCACAGTGTTAATAGTATCTACAGGATTCCATCTAACACTATTAAAGGAAAAAAAAAAGAAAGGGGTGAAAAAGATTGTCCATGCCACCTTCCCTATGCCCCCTTTGAGCAGTGCATCAATATGTACTTAGCACATACTCACATTGGCACTTGGCACTATAAGATTCAGGAATTTCCAGATCCTGGAGTACACCCACACACTTAGCCAACTTCCCAGAAAGAATACCACATGTGTATAGTTTAGGAACCATTTCATAGCCTTTTGCAGCCTCCTGACGCTTCCTCAGAGGATATCATCTCAACCTATGTTTTCACTTAACCATCAAAGTATTAGAATCCTC
This sequence comes from Emydura macquarii macquarii, assembly GCF_026122565.2. Lineage (NCBI taxonomy): Eukaryota > Metazoa > Chordata > Testudines > Chelidae > Emydura > Emydura macquarii. Next base: position 2,059,098 of record NW_027130506.1, read on the forward strand.
TCATATTCCACGTCATTGCTGACATGATCCTTTGTAATGAAAGCCTTATGCCCTGCAGTGACATAACCTACACAATTCAGCATTGAAATGATGCATACTTCATCATGAAGGTACACATTCAGCTCTTCTCTTTGCTCACACACAAGATGGTAGAAAACACAGATCCCCACATGTCATAATCACAGCTCTGTCACATACATCAAAATAATCCACACATAGCCTCAGATCCCAAACACACTTTTACTAAGCAGGCCCAACTACTGCCTCCACCATTTAGTGTAGGTTTACGTAACACACTGACGGCACCTGAAGCATATGCAAATAGTTCCCATTGAGTACTGCCATCTCCAGAGGCCTAAAGGGAAGGTAGTGTGGGCAACTTTTTTTTTTTTTTTTTTTTTTTTTTTTTTTTTTTTTTGATCCTTTAATAGTGTTAGATGGAATCTAGTAGGTGAGGGACTGGATTACAAAAGGAGATGAAGAGCTTGTACATTGCAGCAACTTTGGGGATGGCAGAATAAAAGGTATGTGTGTTAATGGGATGTACTGGGGCATTGCTGAAAGAGGACAGAGTTAAGGTTGCATAAGCAGCCTTAATTGTGCTTTTCCTGGTTTTCAGAAGTTTGTGTTTCGCTCGACTCAGAGGGGATGACATAGCACCAGACAACCTTAAGTCTCCAATAATGTAATTTTTTGCCATTGAATTTCCTAGGCTTTTTAACAGGAAAATATATGTTGCTGGTAGAAGTTAGTAGTTATTTAGGCAATTGTACATATCGTGTCCCACAATTTGCATACCGAACAAAATCACCCCGTAGTCAGCAATCCCCATGTCATGTTATACTCCTTGCTCTCCCACAAATTTCTGACACACTGGCAATCCTGGCAGCCGTCAGTTCCAAATCTCTACAGTAGATGTCTTTGGAAACACCACATTAATCTGCTCTGTTATCAGGAAGTAGCTACTCCTCTCCCACATCCAGCAGCAAGTAAATACAGATTTTCTGAAACAATCCAAGGGTTGCCTATCACCCATCAATGCCCAATCTTTCCTCAGCCACAACCTCTCTCTCTCTCTCCCTCCCCCACTTCGCGCATCTTAAACAATTTGTCATATTTTCATTGTCAGAGATCTTCCTTGAGCTTTTTCTTTGATCTCATTTGGAATTCTGGCCTTCCTTAATAAACAAACAACTTAATCTCCATATGTAGAAGAAGACAATCATCTCATCAAATGTGACTGAAATAAAGGGCGTAAGTTTTTTGTTCACAACACACAAAAAGTTAATTCTTGATAGTTTGGATCAAACTGAACAAGAAGGATAAATAAATTAGAACCTCCATGTATTATCAGTGAGAATGAAGGGACTGATCGAGATTGCATAATGAGTTAATGCATTAGCCTTTCATTGTAGAGATCTGGTTTTAAATACTGGTTAAAGACACCAGTGAAAGTGAGCCCTGGTCTATGCTTATGTCAGTATAACTATATCGCTTATAGATGTGGAAAATCAATACCCTGAGTGACATAGTTACAGTGACCTAACTCCTGGTGTAGATTGGGATGGCTTCTCCTATCAACATAGCTGCTGCCACTTGGGGAGGTGGAGTACCTACACTGATGGGAGAAGCTCTCCTGTTGACATAGACAGCATCTTCACTACACCCTACAGCAGCAAAGCTGCAGCACTGTAAGTGTAGATGAAGCCCTGATTTTGCTGGTCCTCCTAATCCCTACAGTATTTGTAGACCTCAGAATCTAGAATGAATAGGATGTCTTGTTTTCTGGACTGGACATCAATTGTAAATCAGGATTGAGGTGCTTTGGGAGACCTGTTAGAAAAACTTGAATAGCTCTTTTCCTCACACTATGCCTGGTTCAGATGACTACTAATCCACAACTTTTCTAAGCACCCAATTCACACAAAATATGCTCACATAAATTTACTTGCTCCCCCTAGACCTTTTAGTTGGTTCAGACTGTGCAGTTCCTTTTTCCTACAGAAACATTATTTTGTTGCTTTAAGGGCTTTGCTAGTATCTTCTGATGCCCACAATCCATTTTTAAAGGAGATTATTTGTGGTGTGAGAGACAGGGGTTCTGACCAAAAAGACTGTTGTGAAAAGATACAGTATTCCTACATCTCTCCTTAATTCCTGGTTCTTTCTAGTCCTCTAAGTGTACATTTTAAAATGAGCATGGCATCCAATTGATGTTGATGGGAGAATTGGTGTGTGCATCACCAATGAGAGAATAGACCCTTGTGCTATTTTATGTAGTATAATTTTTTTATTGAAATTCCAACTATATACTCTGGGCTTGCATCAGACACCACTTGATAAACTCTTTCTTTCCACAGAAACTGAAACAGAAGAATCAGCAGCTGAAGCAAATTATGGATCAGTTACGGAATCTCATTTGGGACATAAATGCCATGTTGGCAATGAGGAATTGAACTATGATACTTTAAGTATTTTTCCTAATTAAAAAAATAGACTTTATTTGTTTGAAAATACTTAATTGCTTTTTCCTAAGAAGCCATTCATTTTCCCCTTTCCTTATCCCATTGGTATAAAAACCCCTTCAATGTTACTAAGTGGTTTCCTTTATGATATTAAAATGTGTTGGTTCTGTTTGTGTAAACAATTCATCATAAAATTTCTACATACAATAGAGATTCATTTATGTTTACTACAATAAGCTATGTAACCTGTAATCATATTTTGGTTAGCATTCAAGTTCAGCTGATTTTTTTTTTTTAAGGTTGACTTGCCAAGTTGTGTTTGAAATACATATCTCAATGTTTAAACAAATAAAGCTTTTGTTTAAAATTTAGTCAGTGTTCAAATATGTTCAGTGTATCTTCAATATTTTTAATGATCTGTATTGAAAGGCACTCAGGTGGGAAAGAAGTGGATGTAAGTTATACTAAGGAAATTTAGAGATAAAGGATTCTGATTCTGATATGGTAATATCAGCTGATATATTGATATAAGTAATAATTGGTTTGTTCATCAATAAATAATTTGTTCATTTAATCTAGTGTCACGTGTCTGACAGAGGACCGTGCTAGATGTTTCAGAGCAAAGTAAAAAAAGCCACATATGGGACGGTTCTTGAATAGCTTTTCTTTAGGGGATCAGGTATTTTCCTCCTAACCATTGTCCTTGAATAAAGAATTACACGTCCTGAAACATAAAAATGTGTCTCTCTTCTGATTTTTATCTTGTCTAGTGTAACTGTGGATTGTGTTCTTCCTATCCTTTATATATGTCTAATTTTCTTGAATCCTTTTAAGCTCTTGAATTCAGTGTTATCTGTGGCATTGAGTTTTACCGATTAATAATACGTTGTTTGGTTTAAAGATAATACTTCTTTTTATCAGTTGTAAATATATTGGCTTTCAGTTTCATTGGATGGCATCCTTGTTCATATATTATGAGAAAGGTTAACTGTGAGTGCCTGATTTCTTTTCCTGTATACCATTCATTCTATCTTTATCCTGTCACTATGTTGAACAGTCCAGTTCTTTTCAATCTCTCCTTATTGAGGTCTTGCTATTCCTAATTTTTTGTTCTGTGAATCCCCCACCCATTTTTTAGAAGATGAGGTGACCAACAAGAAGTTGAATGCAGTGTTCCAGGTGAGCCATGTACTATTATATAAGGGAATTAGTATATTTCTACCCCATTTTTATATACCTGAGTATTTTGTTTGCTGCTATCGCCTTTTGTGCATTGAGCAAATTTTTCATTAAATTGTCCATCATGACCTCCATGTTTTTCCTTAAGTTATTACCATTCATTTAGAAACCAACAATGTATGTGAGTAATCCATTATCTTGCATGAGTCATCATATTTCATCTGCATTTCTGCTGTCCATTTGCCTAATTTTATTAGATCACTCTGGCATTCCTCACAATTTTTCCTCTAGCTATGAAACTGTCAGATTCTTAAATAATTGTCATCCTTAGATTTTGCCACTTAACTATTTACCAGCTTTTCCAGACCAATGAATATGTTAAACAATATTGTTCGCACTACAAATCTTTAGGGCACCCTACAGTTAACGTTTACCAATGTTGAAAACTGGCCATTTATTTCTACTTTGTCTCATAGCCAGGTTATACTACTACTTTCCCTTTCATCCCATGTCTAATTAGTTTCCAGAATAAGCTCTTGTGGAAGACTTAGTCAAAACCTTTTTGAATTCCACATATATCTACCAGCTGTCCTTTATCTGTACTTCAATAATACACTCTCAGAATTCTAATAGGTTAGAGATACACAGTTTTTCTTTACAGAAGCTGTACTGGTTTGTTCTAACATCATGTGCGAGGTGTCTGTTCGCATCTATCTCAGCAGAGGGTTCATTATTGTGTCCTTGCCTCAGTAGAAGATGCCTTCCATCAAAGCCTTAGAGGCTCTTTATTTCCTATTTCAACCAATTTACCTAGTACTGGAGGTAGGACTCATTGTTTGTAATTCCCAGGATCATCACTAGCATCTTGGTTTTTTTTTAACTCATTCAATTTTTTCAGTTGCTTTTTAAAAATTCCTTCAGAACTTTCGGGTATATGCAATTCAATTTTGGTGGCTTGCTCTCAGTTTGTTTTTGTTTTCTCTTTTATTACCTACAAAGAGGAGGTCTAAGGTAGGTATCTTCCCAACATCAGTGTTGAAGGCTGATATAGATGTATCATTTAGGTCCTCTGCAGTATCCTTTGCTGCCTTAAGTACTGTCTTGACTAGGGAACAAAGCTGAGTTTAGTTCGATTTAGCTAATGGGAGTTATAACCTAGTTTGACCTGCTGCAGTCAAGATAATAGTGTTGCCCTGTATCTACATTAGGAAAAATGGTTGAATTTAGATCAGCTAAGCTAGTTCATGTTAACTAAGCCCAACCTAAACTCGTTCAAGTTTCCTAGTGTAGACCAGTCATTAGTTGCTCCCTTTACTCCTCCTTTGGTGTCTGAAAGTTTATAGATAGTAAGTGCCTGGTTATCTTGTCTCTGGACTCACAGATTAAGTGGACGCACTCATTGCATTTTGGTTCAGATTAATTTATTTTTGATTGGAGGCCTAATTGGAAGTAGTGATGATCTAATAGTATGCCAGATACCTAAATAGACCAATACTGCTGATCAACTCAACTGAGTTAAGGTGAGCTGTTGATGCTGATCTGGGGTTGTACCAAATATAATGGCAAGTTTGTCTGCCTCTGGATACTGTGCTATTGCTGTACTATGGAAAAGGGCAAAACTGGTGAAGATCCTCTTCAGAGCAATAGAAAGAGAGTTGCAAATGGGTGGCAGTCTTTGGGCCTCTAAAAAGTGCATTCACTGGTCTACACCTTGCTTCTAATTAATGGTGCAGTAGCTCTTTTTTTCCAGTTGCTTGTGTGAATGTGTGCGCATGACAATGTCCACTAAGTGCGCAGCATGCTGGTGCACTGTAGATGAGCGCCCTGGCTTGGTGCACTCTAAATCACTGCATAGACAAGCCCCCTGTGTGTTCGTGTGTGTAGTGGAGTAGGAAGAGAGACTGTGACAGGGACCAGTTCACTCACCAGTCGGCAGTGCCTCCTTGTGGCTCATATAGGGAATTAGCTCTGTCATCTGGTCTGACGCCCCTTCCTGTGGTTACTCCATTCATCATTCCCCTCACTCACTCCACCAAATGCTCATGCCCCTTGAGCTGCAGTGCTTTCCTCTTCATAGCTTAGCCCTCCAGCCAAGCTACATTAAAGTCCTCCCCCCTTCCATGGTTTTGCAAGTGCTTTGAGGCAAACTGTCCCAAGCAGTCTGCTCCCCACTGCCTAGTCCGTGCCACTCCCCCAGTAGGTGGTAGTTGAACCCAAGCCCACCCTCTACACCGGGTTCCATCTCAAAAAAGATATTAGAATTGGAAAAAGTACAGAGAAAAGGCAACAAAAATGATTAGGGATACGGAACAGTTTCCATCTGAGGAGAGACTAAAAAGAGTCAGACTGTTCAGCCTGGAACAGAGATTACTGAGGGAGGATATGATAAGGGGTCTATAAAATAATGAATGATGTAGAGAAAGTGAATTCAGAAGTATTATTTATCCCTTCACATAATACACAATGAAATTAATAGGCAGCAGGTTTAAAACAAACCTAAATAAATACTTCTTCGCACAACACATAGTCAACCTATGCAATTCATTGCCAGGGGATGTTGTGAAGGCCAAAAGTATAAATGAATTCATAAAAGCATTAGATAGGCCTATCCTCCATGAGCTTATCAATGGCTATTAGCCAAGATAGTCAGGGACACGACCCTCTTTTCTGGGTGTCCCTAACCCTCTGACTGCCAGAAGCTACAGCTGGACTACAATGGATGGATCACTCGATAAATTGCCCAGTTCAGTTCATTCCTGCTGAAGCATCTGGCATCAGCCACTGTCAGAACCAGTATGGTCATGCTTATACTCTTAAATATAGATAGATGCCCGTCACTACAATAGTCAAATACTATATACATCTGCTGGTAGTAGGCAAGGATTATGTTCCAATTTTTCCTTTGAAAGAGACAAAATAACACTGTGAGCCACCACCAGAATACATAGCATACTAGAATCATAGAAGAATCATAGAATATTAGGGTTGGAAGGGACCTCAGGGGGTCATCTAGTCCAACCCCCTGCTGAAAGCAGGACCAACCCCAACTAAATCATCCCAGCCAGGGCTTCGTCAAGCCAGGCATTAAAAACCTATAAGGATGGAGATTACACCACCTCCATTGGTAACTCATTCCAGAGCTTCACCACCCTCCTAGTGAAAAAGTTTTTCCTAATATCCAAACTAGACCTCCCTCACTGCCACTTCAGGCCAGTGCTCCTCATTCTGTCATCTACCACCACTGAAAACAGCTGAGCTCCATCATTCCTTGTGCCCCCCTCCAGGTAGTTGAAGGCTGCTATCAAATCCCCCCCCTCACTCTTCTCATCTGCAGACTAAACAAGCCCAGTTCCCTCAGCTTTTCTTCAACTCATGTGCTCTAGCCCCCTAAACATTTTTGTTGCCATCTGCTGGATTCTTTCCAATTTGTCGACATCCTTTCTGTAGTGGGGGGCCCAAAACTGAACATGGTACTCCATAGTTGGGCTGGGACTTCTTGACAGGCCCCGTTTCCACCACAGGGTTGGCCTAGTACAGGTCACGGCCTCTTAGCTCTGGTAATGACTTTGCCCTTATGGGGCTGCTTATTTTACTTTTGGATGGGAGAAAAGCAAAAGTCCAGGTCAACATAAACCAAGCCCCTGATGAGGTCAATAACAAGGCAACAAAAAAGTTACCACCACCTTGCTTCAGAGGTGTCTGGGTAGTAGCTTTGTTGGAGTCCTTATGGCTGGGTAGCCGAGTCAGTCTCTCCTGCACAGCATTACCCATGGAGTTTGTTGGACTCCTCGCAGAGCTGGGAGATTTCAGGCCTGAGTGTTCCTCCTGCTGTTCCAGGAGGTACTCTAGCCACTCCCATCTCAGGCCTTCTCCCCTTGTGTACTTGTCTTACAGTTAGGAACAATACATTCTCCTTTTAAATCCCTCCTCCCTACCATGTATGATTGGCAGGGCTGGAGGGGTGGGGTTACTTTAGCGCACAGAGCCTCTCAAGCCCCTTTCCGGGCAGTGTGGGATTTATACACCTTGTCACACACTGGTCTATGTTAGGAGTTACTATGCATCTGCATGTGGTGTGATGTAATATTTTATCTGCTAGTTAGTAAAGCAGCACTGAACAGAAAAAAATTGCAATTACCAGCTGAGTGGTACCAATGTAATTGTTTCAATGTTTGTTTGTTTGTGTATCAGTGAAATAAACTTACTTTGGTTTTGATATTACAACAGGAGTAACTGGTGGGATAGTCTCATGTTATGTGAACAAGTAGCTCCTGATGTTGTGATATTTCTAGTGTGTATCTGATTAAATAATTTCTGTATGTAATCCTCATACGCATACAGTATGCTCCAGTTCTAGCTCCTAAGTAATGAAGCTAGTCCACAGGTCCTGCCAAATCCTCATTCAAAATATGGAATTAAGTTTTTATTCAATTTTACTTCCAGCCAGTCATTTTCCCCCTTCACACTACAGTATATATATATTAAAATCTTGTGTATGAGCAAAACATAGGTATATGGCACTAATGGATTCTGTTACTGGGGACAAGTTTACACTACAAAATTAAGTCGACTTAAGTTTCTTCGACATACAGCCACCGCAGTAATTGAATCAGTTTTTCATGTCCACCCTACCCTCTTTCTGTCAGCGGTGCGCGTCCTCTCTAGAAGCGCTTCCATTGATTTAACTGACAGTGTGGGGCATTGTGGAGCACTGACAGCCCAGAGCCCCGCTGCCTGGGGCAGACAGCCGGAACAGACAACGCAGTGTCTACACTGATGCTGTGTCAATCTGACTACATTGACCTAAGTGCTACCTTCTCGCAGAGGTGGAGCTATTAGTTTGGTGTAGTGGGTGACTTACGTCGCGGGAGCAACATTGTAGTGTAGATGCTTACGGAGTTGGGTCGACGTAAGCTGCCTTACATCAACTTCTGTAGTGTAGACTAGGCCTGGGTGGTCAGAAATCGAATAAATGTTATAGTCTGCTTATACCTTAGAAAGTCATAGTATCTAATTTCATGTCAACAATCACCTAGAAACTGGATACAATAAGCACTGGGCAGTCAAAACTATACATTGTGCTGGGTGCATTCCACAGCTGGGAGAAATCATCAGCACCTGGTACGTGAAGGAAGAAGGAAGGCAATGAATTGAAGTTCATGTCTGGACCTGTGTTATTAGGGAGAGGAGTAGTGAAATGGTTCCATCGCTGCTAAGGAATAAGATCTGATGTGGACACTTGTTGAGATCAGAGGATGGTACATGGTAGCAGAAGGGGCGGTGAGAGCTGCTTTTGTGTGGAATAGTTACCAGGAGGGTTGAGACAGTGGATGGGATGGTTTGAATCTCTGATAGGTAGTGTAGGGAAGGAAGGACGGGGGGAGGCGGGGAGACAGTTTTGGTAGTCTTTGAGTGAGGAATGTTAAATGTGTTTGTGCAGGAGCCCTGCACAGGCAAATATACAGAAAGTACTACATGTCTGAATTCAACTCAAGGGGACAACATCATAAAATTAGAAAGATGCTTATTGGGCAACAAACACCGTCAAATGGGTATCTGCAGAGGTTCCAAGTTACACACAAAACTATGCCACTTTCAAGAAGGCTGCAGAAAGCCTACTTCTGCTCTGCCATAAAGGCAGCAAAGCCACACACTATAGGACTTTTCTACACCATAAATTTCTCCATTAAACACAGATTGCCTTAACTTGGCTAGAGGGGCCCAGCTAGCCTAGTACTTCTTTCTGGTGGAGAACTAAGAGGGAAGTTGGAACTTGTGCCCAGGTCCTACTTGAATTCACTATGGTAAAATAGAGGGTTCAGACAGTGCAGCAGTATAATGGTGTTAGATTTCAGGAAAGCAAAAATCCATCAGTGTGCAAGATGGCTGAGCGAACCTAAACCCATAATAGTTAGGGCACAACTGACAGATGCTCTGAGAAAAAAATGCTAATATTGCTTCATGAGTAGTAGCTGTTCAAAGATCTGAAGTTAAGAAAACCTGTCCTGGCAATGGAAAAAGGAGAGAGGCAAACTCAAACAGGAATACTATGAGTCAGTTAAACTTTACAGGGAATAGCTTAAAAACTAATTACATAATGCTAACAAAAAGAGCCCTGGGTAATAAGGGAGTTCACAAATACAGAAGGCTGGAAAGAAGTACTTGGGAGAAAGTAAGTATTAGTAAATGAGAGCGATAAAATTCATAAGGATGGAAATGACAGATAATGAACTTTTTAAAAATTTATCTTCAAGAAGAAAAATAATTTTATACATATAGGTATGATATTGTATTAAGAGAATTAGCAACCAAACCTATAGTACCACTGACAATTATTTTTGAAAAATCTTGGACAGCAGGATGTACTGAAACAGTGCAAAAAAGTAAATACAATAATTTGGAAATTACCATCCAGTAAGTGTAACTTTTATTCCTATTAAAAAATAGAATGTGAAGAGAAAAAAAAAATCCCTAAGGGACTAATTCTGCGCTCTGTTAGAACAGGAAGTCATGAGTAACACTACTAACGTCTGTGCAGTTATTCTGGATTTACACCTGGGTAATCAGAAGCAGAATTTGATCTTGTGTTTATAAAAGTAGATATTACCAGACAAAGTAGATTTTATAGAGCAAGAGAGAATTCGGTACATGTAAACTTTTTTAATTTTATGTAAAGAAATGGATACTATTGCATGAAATCTTACTTGAAAAATGAATTCAGAGTGGCTTGGATAGAAAGACATGTGGCTTGAAGATTGCCTGAAGGGCAGTAAACAAAGAGTAATAACAAATGGCAAAAATCAAAATGGGGAATTTATGTAATTGTGTCATGCAGAGATGAGTATTTAACATTTTCACTAATAATCTGGAAAAAAAAAAGAGTAAAAACAGCCCATTAAGGAAATTGCAGATAAAGTAGGTGGAGCTGCAAGTAGTAATGAGGATAGAGAAATAATACGAAGAAACAGAGCAGAGAAATAATACAAAGAAACAGTTGAAAAATAAACTGAAATACAGACTGTTAAAAAGGATCTTGGGGAACAGTAATGCCAAGAGAGACGTAGGAGTGGTAATAAACAACAGATTAGACGTGAGATTGGTGTAATATGGGTGCAAAAAAGGCCAATGCAATTTTGGGGTATACAACCAGAGACAATGTGTTAAAATTCTGAGGCAATAATCCCTCTCTGCAGGGCCCAGATGTAATTTCACCTGAAATACTGCATTCATTTGGGAGAACCTAACGCCAGCAAGTTACTGCCAAATTGGATGGAGGTCAAAGAAGAACTACAAACATTTTTAGTGGAATTAATGTATGAGGAATCATAGGACTGGAAGGGACCTCGAGAGATCATCTGGTCCAGTCCCCTGCACTTATGGCAGGACCAATTATCTAGACCATCCCTGACAGGTGTTTGTTTAACCTGCTCTTATGCCAACCTAAACTGCCTTAGCTGCAATTTAAGCCATTGCTTCTTGTCCTATCCTCAAAGATTAAAGAGAACAATTTTTCTCCCTCCTCCTTGTAACAACCTTTTATGTACTTGAAAACTATTGTCATGTCCCTCTTCAATCTCCAGACTAAACAAACCCAATTTTTTCAATCTTCCTAGGTCGTGTTTTCTAGACCTTTAATCATTTTTGTTGCTCTTTTCTGAATTTTCTTCTATTTATCCACATCTTTCTTGAAATGTGGCGCCCAGAACTGGACACAATATTCCAGCACAGAGTAGAGGGGAAGAATTACTGCTCGAACACTCCTGCTCCCAGAATGATGTTTGCTTTTTTTGCAATGGTATTACAATGTTGACTTATATTTAGCTTGTAATCCACTATGACCCGCAGATCCCTTTCTGCAGTACCCTTTCCTAGGAAGTCATTTCCCATTTTGTATGTGTGCAGCTGATTTTTCCTTCCTAAGTGAGGTACTTTGCATTTGTCCTTATCGAATTTCATCTTATTTGCTTCAGTCCATTTCTCCAGTTTGTCCAGATCATTTTGAATTTTAATCCTATCCTCCAAAGCACATGCAACCCATCCCAGCTTGGTATCATCCACAAATTTTACATGTGTACTTTCTATGTCATTATCTAAATTATTGATGAAGATATTGAACAGAATCAGACCCAGAACTGATCCCTGCAGGACTTCACTCAATATGCCATTCCAACTTGATTGTGATCCATTGATAAGTACTCTCTGGGAACGGTTTTCAAACCAGTTATGCACCCACCTTATAGTAGCTCCATCTAAGTTGCATTTCCCTAGTTTGTTTATGAGAAGGCCATGCGAGACAGTCAAGATATATCACATCTGCCGCTTCCCCCCATCCACAAGGCTTGTTACCCTGTCAAAGAAAGCTATTAGGTTGGCTTGACATAATTTGTTCTTGACAAATCCATGCTGTTTCTTATCACCTTGGTATCTTCTAGGTGTTTGCAAATTGATTGTTTAATTATTTGCTGTTATCTTTCTGGGTACTGAAGTTAAGCAGACTGATCTATAATTTCCCGGGTTCTCACTATTTCCCTTTTTATAGATTGACACTATATTTGTCCTCTTCCAGTCCTCTGGAATCTCTCCTGTCTTTCCAAGATAATCGCTAATGGCTCAGCTATCTCTTCAGTCATCTCTTTGAGTATTCTAGGATATATTTCATCAGGCCCTAGTGATTTGTAGGCATCTAACTTATGTAAATAATTTTTAACTTGTTCTTTCCCTATTTCACCCTCATATCCTACCTAATTTTCACTGGCATTCACTATGTTCAACATCCAATTGCTACTAAGCTTTTCGGTGAAAACTGAAACAAAAAAGTCATTTAGCACTTCTGCCATTTCCACATTTTCTGTTTTGGGTTTCCCCCCCTCATTGAATAATGGGCCAACCCTGTTCTTGGTCTTTCTCTTCCTTCTAATATATTTTTAGAATGTTTTCTTGTTACCCTTTCTGACTCTAACTATTTTAATCTCATTTTGTACCTTGGACTTTCTAATGTTGTCTTTACATGCTTGTGTTATTTGTTTATATTAACCCTCCGTTTCCACTTTCTGTAGGACTCTTTTTTGAGTTTCAGATCATTGAAGATCTCTTGGTTAAGCCATGGTGGTCTCTTGCCATATTTCTATCTTTCCTACAAAGTGGTATAGTTTGCTCTTGTGCCCTTAATAATGTCTTTTTGAAAAACTGCTAGCTCTCTTGAATTGTTTTTCCCCTTAAACTTGCTTCGCATAGGATCTGACCTACCAACTCCCTGAATTTGCTAAAGTCTGCCTTCTTGAAATCTGTTATCTTTACTGTGCTGTTTTCCCTCCTACCATTCCTTAGAATCTTGAACTCTATCCTTTCATGATCGTTCCACCCAAGCTGCCTTCCACGTTTCAATTTTCAACCAGTTCCTCCCTATTTGTCAAAATCAAATCTAAAACAGCCTCTCCCCAGTAGCTTTCTCCACCTTCTGAAATAAAAAATTGTCTCCAATATATTCCAAGAACTTGTTGGATAATCTGTGCCCTTCCATGTTATTTTCCCAACAGATGTCTGGGTAGTTGAAGTCTCCCTTCACCACCAAGTCCTGTGCTTTGAATGATTTTGTTACGTGTTTAAAAAAAGTCTCATCCACCTCTGACTGGTTAAGTGGTCAGAACTAGACCCCTAGCATGACATCCCCCATGTTTTATACTGCTTTTATCCTTACTCAGAGACTTTCAGCAAGTCTGTCACCTATGCATTAGTAGGAGCATTGCCAGCAGATCAAGAGAAGTGATTATTCCTCTCTATTCAGCACTGGTGAGGCCTTCCTTGGAGTACTGTGTCCAGTTTTGCCTCCCCTCTGCCTTGCCCCCCAACTTCAGAAAGGATGTGGACAAGTTGGAGAGAGTCCAGTGGAAGGCAACAAAAATGATTAGGGGGCTGGAGCAGAAGACTTATGAGGAGAGGCTGAGGGAACCAGACTTGTTTAGCCTGCAGAAGAGAAGAATGAGGGGGGATTTGATAGCAGCCTTTAACTACCTGAAAGGGGGTTCCAGGGAGGATGAAGCTAGGCTGTTCTCAATGGTAGTAGATGACAGAACAAGGAGCAATGGTCTCAAGTTGCAGTGGGGGAGGTCTAGGTTGGATATTAGGAAAATGTTTGTTTTTCACTAGGAGGGTGGTGAAGCACTGGAATGGGTTACCTAGGGAGGTGGTGGAATCTCCATCTTTAGAGGTTTTTAAGCTGCGGTTTGACAAAGCCCTGGCTGGGATGATTTAGCTGAGGTTAGTCCTGCTTTGAGCAGGGGGTTGGTCTAGATGACCTCCTGAGGTCCCTTCTAACTCTAGTATTCTATGATTCTATGATTCTATTTCCATCTCAACCTCAGTCCAAGTATATATATTTTTACTATGTAAGGCAACACCTCCTTCCTTTTTCTCTGCCTGTCCTTCCTAAGCAAGCTGTACTTTTCCATACAATATTCCAGTCATGCATATTATCCCCCCAAGTCTCTATAATACCAGCTATGTCATAGTTTTGTTCATTAACTAGCATTTCAAGTTCTTCCTGCTTATTCCCCATACTTTTCACATTAGTATACAGACGTCTAAGATACTGATTTGATTTGCCCCTTATGTTTTCTTTTGTCTCTCCCTTATCCCTGATCTAACAGCCCAATAATCGAACTCTCCCCCCAGATTCTGACCCTTCTCTCAGTCTCCATGTTTTTTATTTATCTCTGGGCTTTTGTCACCTGCTCCTGTCGAACCTAATTTAAAGCCCTCCTCACTAAGTTAGTCAGTCTGTATCCAAATGTGCACTTCCTCTTCCTTGTTAAATGGAACCCATCTCTGCTTAGCAGTCCTTCTTCCCAGAACAGCATTCTGTGGTCCAGGAAGCCAAAACCCTCCTGGCGACAACATCCTCAGAGCCAGGAATTCACCTCCAGGATGCATCCGTCTTTGCTTGGGCCCTATTTTTGATAGGAAAGATCAAAGAGGCCACCACCTGCACCCCCAACCCCACCCCTACTCCCAGAGCCCTATATTCATTTCTGATCTGCTCAGGGACATATCTTGCAGTATCATTAGTGCCCACATGGATGAGCAGCATGGGGTAGTAGTCACAGGGCTGGATGATCCTCAATAAGCCCTCTGTAACATCTCTGATACAGGTTCCTGGCAGTAAACCTCCTGGGATGCCATGTCAGGCTGACTGATGCAGACCTCCAACCCCCTCAGAAGAAAGTCACCAACCACCACTGCCCTACATTTCCTCCTGGGAGTGGTGTCTGTGATCTTCCCAGCTTTGCGGGTACATAGCTTCTCTTCCTCCATCTTTGGGGGTGATTCTTTAAGCATTTAGAAGAGCTAAATAATGTAATTTGGAAAAGAGAGGACATGACATAAAAACTACTGATATTGACAGTGTACACAAAAATGGAGAAATATTGTTTAGCATGGTTCACAGGGGTTATAACAGAGTAATGGAAAGAAAGTAAGATGGGAAATTTAGGCTCAATATCAAAAAAAGACCTTTTTGTCAGTGAAAAATACCATATTAATTTCCTGAGGTGTGTGGTAGAAGCACTACAGGTTGCTTGGGACATTTAAAACAAAATGGCACAAAAGACTTCCTAAACGTGTTGTAGACAACAATCATGCATTAGCAGAAAGATGGTGTGGATTGACCTAACAAGTCTTTCCCATCTTTAATTACTGTGACTGTAATGATATTTGTGTGTCAAATGAATGTTTGTCAAATCATTAGCTCTTCAGAGCATCTGAAACAAGCAACACCTGCTGATGTTAAACTAGCTTCCACAGCATCTTTTGGGTAAAGATCTGCTGCAGAATTCTTCCTTAGCTTAAAGTGCTTTCCTGGAGTTTGGATTTAAAGTGAAGAAGAAAAGGAAATACAGGATGTAGCAGCATCGTGTCTTTATTCTTCATTCCCTAGTGATGAAGAATCATCCTGTGATCTTTCTATAAAGTCATGGTAGCAGCTGGTATCAGTTGACTAACTGGAGGGTCCTTTGAAGCTATTTACTCATTTGAAACTTGAGAAGCTAATGCTTTTTTTTTTCTATAAAGGAGGCACTCATGCACCTTGCAGTGTAAAATTTTAACACAGCCCAGGTTGGTTCCTTTGCTTAGTTGGAGGTTTTTGGTTTTTTTAATGTATGATGTGTGTATGTATGTACAATAATATGAAAAGGCTGCTTTTATATTTGAGTCAAAATACAATCTCATAAATCCAATACATAACACATATGCAACTTTTATAGCATTCATATGTTACATATATTTTTGTTCAATGTGGGAGGTTTTAATTACTTTCTAGGAAATGGGAACTTCGTTTAAAGAGTTTTGAATGGTTTCAAAAAGTAGTTTCAGCAACCACATCTGACATGCCCTCCTGCAGTCACAGAAAACAGAAATAAGAGATGGAAGGGATACTGAAATAAGAGATGGGTTAAGTTTAGAGGCGAGAGCAACAAGGGTGATGTCATGGCGAGCATCCGTTATAGACCACCAGACCAGGAGGATGAGGTCGACGAGACTTTCTTCAGACAATTCGTGAAAGTTTCCAGATCATAGGACTTGGTTCTCATGGGGGACTTCAATCACCCTGACATCTGCTGGGAGAGTAATACAGAAGAACACAGACAATCCAGGAAGTGTTTGGAGACTGTTGCAGAAAACTTCCTAGTGCAAGTGCTGGAGAAACCTACTAGGGGCCATGCTCCTCTTGACCTGCTGCTCACAAACAGGGAAGATTTGGTAGGGGAAGTAGAAGTGGGTGGCAAGCTGGGCAGCAGTGACCATGAGATGTTATAGTTCAGGATCCTGACAAAAGGAAGAAAGGAGAACAGCAGAAGACCCTGGACTTCAGAAAAGCAGACTTTGACTCCCTAAGGAAGCTAATGGGCAGAATCCCCTGGGAGGCGGATATGAGGGGGAAAGGAATCCAAGAGAGCTGGCTGTATTTTAAAGAAACGGTATTGAGGACGCAGGAACAAACCATCCCGATGTGCAGAAAGAATACCAAATATGGCAGGCGACCAGCTTGGCTTAACAAAGAAATCTTCCGTGAGCTTAAACAAAAAAAGGAATCTTACAAGAAGTGAAAGCTTGGTCAGATGACTAGGGAGGATTATAAAAATACTGCTCGAGCATGCAGGAGTGATATCAGGAAGGCCAAAGCACAACTGGAGTTACAGCTAGCAAGGGATGGGAAGGGTAACAAGAAAGGGTTTCTACAGGTATGTTAGCTACAAGAAGATGGTCAGGGAATGTGTGGGCCCCTTACTGAATATGGGAGACAACCTAATGACATATGATGTGGAAAAAGCTGAAATACCTAATACTTTTATTGCCTCTGTCTTCACAGACAAGGTCAGCTCCCAGACTACTGCACTGGGCAGCACAGTATGGGGAGGAGGTGAGCAGCCCTCAGTGGTGAAAGAACAGGTTCAAGACTATTTAGAAAGTCTGAAGATGCACAAGTCCATGGAGCTGGATGCAATGCATCCAAGGGTGCTGAGGGAGTTGGCTGATAAGACTGCAGAGCCATTGGCCGTTATCTTTGAAAACTCGTGGCAATTGGGGGAGGTCCCAGATGATTGGAAAAAGGAAACTGTAGTGCCCACCTTTAAAAAAATGAAGAAGGATCTGGGGAACTACAGATCAGTCAGCCTCACCTTAGTTCCCGGAAAAATCATGGAGCAGGTCCTCAAGGAATCCATTTAGAGGCACTTAGAAGAGAGGAAGGTGATCAGGAGCAGTCAGCATCGATTCACCAAGGGCAAGTCATGTCTGACCAACCTGATTGCCTTCTATGATGAGATGACTGGCTCTGTGGATATGAAGAATGGGGTGGATATGATATACCTTGAATTTAGCAAAGCTTTTGTTACAGTCTCCCACGTTATTCTTATGAGCAGGTTAAAGAAGTATGGGTTGGATGAATGGACTATAAAATAGATAGAAAGCTGGCTAGATCATCGGGCTCAATGGGTAGTGATCAATGGCTCAATGTCCAGTTGGCAACTGGTAACAAGCGGAGTGCCCCATGGATCTGTGTTGGGCCCGGTTTTGTTCAACATCTTCATTAGTGATCTGAATGATGTGGTGGATTGCACCCTCAGCAAGTTTGCAGATGACACTAAGCTGCGGGGGCGTGATAGATATACTGGAGGGCAGGGATAGGATACAGAGTGACTTAGACAAATTAGAGGATTGGGCCAAAAGATATCTGATGAGGTTCAGCAAGGACAAGTGCAGAGTCCTGCACTTAGGTCGGAAGAATCCCATGCACTGCTACAGACTGGGGACCAACTGACTAGGCAGCAGCTCAGCAGAAAAGGTCCTGGGAGTTACAGTGGGCAAGAAGCTGGATTTGAGTCAACAGTGTGCCCTTATTGTCAAGAAGGCTAATGGCATATTGGGCTGCATTAGTAGGAGCATTGCTAGCAGATCGAGGGAAAGTGATTATTCCTCTCTATTCAGCACTGGTGAGGCCTTCCTTGGAGTACTGTGTCCAGTTTTGCCTACCCCCTGCCTTGCCCCCCAACTTCAGAAAGGATTTGGACATATTGGAAAGAGTCCAGTGGAGGGCAATGAAAATGATTAGGGGACTGGAGCACGAGACTCATGAGGAGAGGCTGAGGGAACCAGACTTGTTTAGCCTGCAGAAGAGAAGAATGAGGGGGGATTTGATAGCAGCCTTTAACTACCTGAAAGGGGGTTCCAGGGAGGATGAAACTAGGCTGTTCTCATTGGTAGTAAATGACAGAACTAGGATCAATGGTCTCAAGTTGCAGTGGGGTGGTCTAGGTTGAGTATTAGGAAAATCTTTTTCACTAGGAGGGTGGTAAAGCACTGGAATGGATTACCAAGGGAGGTGATTGAATCTCCATCCTTAGAGGTTTTTAAGGTACGGCTTGACACAGCACTGGCTGGGATGGTTAGTTGGAGTTGATCCTGCTTTGAGCAGGAGGTTGGACTAGATGACCTCCTGAGGGCCCTTCGAGCTGTAATCTATGATTCTATGAAGTAGACCATAGGCAATGCTCTTTCCAAAAGAGAAGAAAATGCTTTTTACATGTTTTTAAGTAAGGTTATATCAATCCCAGCTTCTCATATGATTTGGTTGCTTACTTTTTATAAAATGAAGAGCCTTGTATCATTTGAAAAATAATAATCAGTTTCAAGCCAATGAAGACAAAAACTGTTAATCTCTTTATTTTACAGCCCATTGAAACCACAGAGGCTTACAACAACTTAAGGAAGGTTAACCAGACCTGAGCATGGTGCTGTTTTAGATGTGGAACTGTAGCAAATTAATTCAGAGTGCATGACCTTTACAGTCAAGCTTTGGACTAGACTCCTTGTGAATAAGTAAGGCAGCTTTTATAACCCACAACAAGCAAATACAAAGACAATACATTCTTCAGTGGTGTAAAGTAATACCATAAACATAAGTTTATCCAAAAGGGCCATAAAGTGACAAAAGGTCAAACCTGTGACTTTCTGGAATTCTGTGGTGGCTCCAATTGTGGAATAGGGCACTGCTCATGTTATTTGTTGTGTTTGTGTAGTACTTCGCACAATCTTCCCTGATTCAGCCCCTAATGCTACCACAACACAAATAACACTCTACAGGAGTAGAAGTAAGAGAATCTGGCCATGAATTGATTTAGCTATTTAACTTCCTGATTTAATGCACACACATTTGTTCCTGAAATTGATTGTGCCCTCAGGTGTAAAAGTTTAAAATTAGTCTCTGATTAAAAAAATAAGAGGTATTTTACAAATACGTCAACAGAGGAAAGGATGTACATTAATCAGTCAATCCCTCATTCCCCTTACCATTATTCAATAAATATATTTCCACATGTTCAACACGTATAATGAGGGTTTCTTTGTTTTATAACATAAGTTCAGAGAAGAGTAAACAAGAGGAGATGATGACACGGGAGTGGAGAAGAAGCAGTAAAGCTGGAGGGCCACTATATTTCTTCCCTGACTCAGGAACTCAACGCATGTATCTGGAAAGTAATAAAGGTTTCGTTGTTATCCTTTTGTTTTAAATATTTAATTTGTAAGTTTTTATTTGACTATTTAAGAGTCTGTCAGTTTATTCAGAGATGCATGTAACTATTCAGATCCTGATTCAACCGTGTCCAAGGTTCAGAGGTGTTTGGATCTGGGCTTTGGGTTCAGCCGGTTATAAAGTCAGGAGCTGACTACAGTGTTCAGATCTGAACCTGTAAATCATCAGCTCCAGGGTTTTGGGTGGGGTTCATATTTTAACTCAGCCGCACTGTTTTCACTTTCTTGTTGCACATGTTACACCACTTCTGTATCTTAAGAGGAAAGAAAATACAGAGACAATAAACATATCTGTGCTCTCAGTGGAGTGACTAACCTTTACCCTTTGTGAATGTTCAAGGATAGCCACCCCTACTAATCATTAAACTGTTGTTTTAAAAACATGGAAATAATGTAAATGCAAAGCAATTAATTACATTTCCCAAGGATTCTGCTGTGTACATCGTCTATTCAGATTCCCATAGTCATTACCAGAGAGAAATTAACTCTAACAATGGTCAGTATGATGTTGTCAGCAATACAGTTTATTTTTTAAATTTAAAATGGCGTCTGTCGGCTGCCTCATATCAGCTATTAACTTGACTGTCATTGACACAAAGCCATCAATCTCAGTATGTCCCATTTTCTATGTAGAGCCAGTCCTTTGCACTTAGTGCCTACACATATAGATTTTAAATCACCTTCTCTTGTACTGCATAAGAACAAGGTTTAAGTCTGTATGTCTTGGTAGTCTGTGATTTTACATGCATTCAGTATCTCTTACCAGATGACAGTTTGCAGCTACTTTCTGGTTTTTATCATGCAGGTCAAAAGAGACTAGCCTATATGAAATGAATGAAATCCTGGCCCCATTGAAATCAATCGCAAAATTCCCCTGAACTTCAGTGGTGCCAGGATTTCACTGTATACGTTTTAATATTTATTTACAGATATTTGCCATAAAGAGAAAACACAAATGGAAAATGTCCTTTATGTGCTGGATTATGTGTACCTTTGAGGCTGCCTCTGTTTGCATGATACCACAGCATTTGAGATCAGCAGAGTTGCTCCCGGTAGTTGCCCCCTAGTTTAACAAAGTAGGGCTTGCTACCAGGCATTTTGAATTAAGAGCCCTCAAGTCTGGAATTTGCATCCTTGCTGGGTCCAACAGAGCCCAAGGATGTTATTCATTGAGGGAGGGAGAAAGAGAACTAGAACAATTGACTCTATATCCTGGGAGTTAGGGCACTTACCTAGGAGTTTGGAAACCTAGGTTCAATCCCTGGGCCAAAGAATAGTTAAGTATTTTATACAAAATAGAACAGCTTCAACAGGAGAGATTGAAAGAGACCCACTTCCGAGTACCCTCTAGCCCATCAGTGAGGGCAGTGGTTCCCAGCTTTTTTGAGTGAAAGCCCCACTAGTTAACACTAGGTAAAACAAGTGTGTCCCATCCCCCCTCCCCACCCCCACAACTCTCCTACCCCACTCCCTCACCGGCCATAAACACACATAACCTCTATGAACACATATAATAACACTAAATTACATAAATTAATAATAATAATAATTAATTAACTCTTACCTAAGTAAGACGCTAAGCCTCCCCTGGCGCAGCCACCACCACACGTCCCATGTGGCCCTGCCTCTTCCCCTCCCTCATGGATGGAGGGTAGTGAAGGCAGCAGGCGCTGGCAGGCTGGCCAGGGCTGCTCTACGCCCCCACCAGTGCGGGGCTGCTCTGCTCCGGCCGGGCGCCGTCTGCTTGGAGCTGAAAGGGGCTGCTCCTCTGCTCTGGCCAGCAAGAAGCTTGGGGCTAGCTGTGCCCAGCCTGTGCGGCATTTGGGGGGTCTAAATGAACTCAACATTACTGAAGCCTCACGGATCCCCTGTAATATTTGGTGTCCCCACTCCCCCAACAGGGTCCCGCACCCTAGGTTGGGAACCGTTGAGTGAGGGCACTCAATTGGGAGGTGTGCGAGTTGGGCTCAGGTCTCTACATCAAGTACAGTGGGGATTTTAACCCAAGCCTCCCCTCATCCTGGGTGAGTGCCCTAGCTGTTGGGCAAAAGGGGGCACTACCTCAGTTTTCTGCAAAGCCTGATCCAGTAGACCTGCTCTAATGTGGCTTGGATCCTTCAGGAGAGACTCTGCTTTGTGAATCCCGCCGGGACTTCAGCATGAGTTAGGCTCCAAGCTGCTTGGCAGTGTCAGGCTGGAGGAAGCTGTGCACATACCCAGCACTAGAAACTTAGGCACCTAGGAAATTTAAATGCATACAGGGTTAGGTGGCAGCTGAGCAGGAGTTTCGTGAATGCCAGTGGTGCCTAAACTTTGGTCTTGGGCAACTAAAGTGGTAGTTAGTGAACTAAGTCCCACTTGTGAATAAAAGCAAGCTTCACCAATTTAGACGAGACCCTAATTCAGTAGCTAGACTAGCCAGAGCATATGCAATCACGTTACCAAGGGCAAGGCTCGAAGCCAGCAATAGTACGAATGGTACCTAAAAGGAGGCTGCTCCCAGGCCAGTAGGAACTCTGAGATGCTTGTCTCAGCTGGAAGTTTCTCTTTGTAGTGAGCTGCAAACAGAGGGAGTTTGCTTAGGGGAACTGTCTGAGAGGAGCCAAGGTGAGTGCTACATAAAGAGGGCTGTGTTGTGTGCTAGCGGGGTGAATATATGAGACCATTTGTTTGACTGGTGCTAGTTGCAGGGACTGTTTGACAGTTCGACTGTGTGCTTGTTTGTTTGAAAAGTGTGAATTCGGAGTGCTTTGTTCCAGGTGAGCCTTTAATGGTTGATTGGAGAGTGAGACTTTGAGCTGGGGCAATTGCTTCGAGCCAGCAGCTTTATAAAAAGCAGCCAGTTACGAACCAAGTGAGCTGGAAACGGAGGAGTAGCAAACAGAGGGAGTTCGCCTTAGGGGAGAGCCCCCACAGGGTTTTGCCTTTCAGGCTTCGGTGAGCCATAAATACAACATCTGAAGAGTCTCTTAGAGGAAAGATAGTATGGATAGTGAGCGATCAGCTGTTGTGACCTGCACAGGATGTGCCATGTTTGTCTTTCTCCCAGAGGATAGAAGCAACTTCATTTGTTTGAAGTGTAAGCTGGTCTCCATATTGGAAGAGAAGGTTAAAGGACTAGAGACCCTACTATCAACCCTGGGTTGCATCAGAGAAAATGAAGACTTTCTGGATAAAAATCACAATTTGTTACTGCAGGCACAGCGTGCTGAAGAATCAGAGGGGACAGTGCAAGGGGGACTGAAGAATGGGGAAGAAAATTGGCAGCATGTGACCTCCAGAAAAAAGAGGAGAACCCATATGCCCCCAGTACAGATAGAAGTAAGCAAACATTTCAGGCTTTTTGCACAGGTATTATGGTAGAGAATGGTTAGGAAGGTTCATATGAGGGAAGGGATCAGAAGGAGGCCCCACTGATTGGAAGGCATAGGATGCATTGTGCTGAGGATGGGAGTTCCATGACAACCACTCCCAAGAGGAGGAGATGAGTGGTGGTGGTCGGGGACTCCTTCCTAAGGGGCACAGAGTCATCCATCTGCCATCTTGACTGGGAAACGCAAGAAGCGTGCTGCTTGCCTGGAGCTAGAATTCAGATGTGATGGAGAGTCCACCGAGACTCATCAAGCCCTCGGATTGCTACCCCTTCCTACTTCTCCATGTGGGCACCAAAGATACTGCCAAGATGACCTTGAGCAAATCACTGCAGACTATGTGGCTCTGGATAAAGGAGTTTGAGGGACAAATGGTGTTCTCGTCCATCCTTCCCGTTGAAGGAAAAGGCCCAGGTAGGGACCATCAAATCGCGGAAGTAAATGCATGATTACGCAGGTGGTGTCGGAGAGAGGGCTTTGGTTTCTTTGACCATAGAGTGTTGTTCCAGAAGAAGGCTTGCTAGGAAGAGATGGGATCCATCTAACAAAGAGAGGGAAGAACATCTTCGCTGACAGACTTGCTAACCTAGTGAGGAAGGCTTTAAACTAGGTTTGCTGGGGGACGGGGACCTAAGCCCAGAGTTAAGTGGGGAAGTGGGAAACCAGAAGAAAGGACAAGGAGGAGGTGCAACAGGCAGGCCTCCTTATTCATATTAAGAAAGTAAGGCAATCGGCTAGTTATCTTAGGTGCCTGTACACGAATGCAAGAAGTCTAGGAAAGAAGCAGGAGGAACTGGAAGCCCTGGTACAGTCAAGGGACTATGATATGATAGCAATAACTGAGACTTGGTGGGGTAACTCACATGACTGGAGCACTGTCATGGATGGATTTAAATTGTTCAGGATGGACAGGCAGGGGAGGAAAGATGGAGGAGTTGCACTGTATGTAAGAGACCGATATGACTGCTCAGAGCTCCAGCATGATGTAGGCCCAAAGCTTGATTCTGTTATATTGATTCTATGTGAAATACCCTTATTCTTTTGGTACGTGACAAACCACCACCGCAATTTCTATGAGGCTTTGCATTTGGGTACATAGGGTGATCTGTTCACTATTGATAAGTTGTCCGAAACTAACATCTGGTCATTGATTATCCTGTTTGTAAAGTTACCAAACATCATTCAGTGAAACTGTTGCTATTGTTAAAGTACTTATGTTTTAAAATCACTACTTAAAGTAACATCAGCAAATGTTCTAAAATAAAAAAAATTCAATGTTAAATAAGAATGTTTTGTAATAATAATAAATGTTTTAAATTAAAAAAAATGTTATTGTTTCTGAAGGACATTTGTGTCTTCCAATTACAAGTTTTAAGTAAAAATTAAAATGTAAATAAATAAATGAGTGCTGTGTGTATGTAAGACCAAAGAGTGACGGAAAAAGGCACCAGCCTCAATGTTCAAGGAAGTAAAAATAACAACTTTTACGACCCAGATGGCCAAAAACTGCTCACTCTAAAGACCCTGGGATCCATCTCAAAAAACAAAATAAACTATAAAAAATAACAACCATGGTCATGCTTGCAAAATATGGCTGATTGATAATCTCACCAGGATGCAGATGCAGCATGACGAAGCAGAACCCATACAGTGTCATAAGAGCTTACCCCCATAAACAGGGAACAAAAAGATGAGGAATTTGGATTTGGTTCTACAATCATCCGTGCGCATCGACAGACCCCTGCTCCCTCCTTCGTGCTTAGCCACCTGGCCAGTGGGCTAACACGAGCAACTAAGGCTGGTAACTATACTCCATCTTTGTAGAACTTTGTATGTGTGTGTGTAGAGGCAATTGCTTTTTAAAATTTTTGTATTCACAATAAATGTGGCGTACTGCCTTGTCCCTCTGAATAAGATCCTGCTGTTTATTTTATAAGTATAACAATGAAACTGGAAAAAAGCCTGTTGAGAATCTCTGGGTTAAATTTAGAAGCGAGAGCAACAAGGGTGATGCCGTGATGGGTGTCAGTTATAGACCACCAGACCAGGAGGATGAGTTAGATGAGACTTTCTTCTGACAACTAATGAAACTTTCCAGATCACAGGACCTGGTTCTTATGGGGGACTTCAATCACCCTGACTTCTTCTGGGAGAGCAATGCAGCAGTGCACAGACAATCCAGGAAGTGTTTGGAGAGTGTTGCAGACAACTTCCTGGTGCAGGTGTTGGAGGAGGGGGACTGTGCTCCTCTAGAGCTGCTGCTCACAAACAGGGAAGAAGTAGTAGGGAAAGTAGAAGTGGGTTCTACTTCTGGGCAGCAATGACCATAAGATGGTAGAGTTCAGGATCCTGACAAAAGGAAGAAAGGAGAACAGCAGAATATGGACCCTGGACTTCAGAAAAGCAGGCTTTGACTCTCTCAGAGAGCTGATGGACAAGATCCTCTGGGAGGCTAATATGAGGGGAGAAAGAGGTCCAAGAGAGCTGGCTGTATTTTAAAGAAACCTTACTGAGGGCGCAGAAACTAACCATCCCGATGTGCAGAAAGAATAGCAAATATGGCAGGCCACCAGCTTGGCTTAACAAAGAAATCTTCTGTGAGCTTAAACACAAAAAGTAAGTATACAATAAGTGAAAGCTTGGTCAGATGACTAGGGAGGAGTATAAAAATACTGCTTGAGTATGCAGGAGTGAAATCAGGAAGGCCAAAGCACAACTGGAGTTGCAGCTAGCAAGGAACATGAAGGGTAACAAGAAAGGTTTCTGCAGGTATGTTAGGAACAAGAAGAAGGGCAGGGAAAATGTAGGACCCTTACTGAATGCGGGAGACAACCTAGTGACAGAAGATGTGGAAAAAGCTGAAATACTCAATGATTTTTTTGTTTTGTTTTCACAGACAAGGTCAGTTCCCCGACTACTGCACTGGGCAGCACAGTATGGGGGGAAGGTGAGCAGCCCTCAGTGGCGAAAGAACAGGTACAAGACTATATGGAAAAGCTGGACGTGCACAAGTCCATGGGGCTGCATGCAGTGCATCCAAAGGTGCTGAGGGAGTTGGCTGATGTGATTGCAGAGCCATTGGCTATTATCTTTGAAAACTCGTGGTAATTAAGGGAGTGCCCAGATGATTGGAAAAAGGCAAATATAGTGCCCATCTTCAGAAAAGTGAAGGATGATCCAGGGAACTACAGACTAGTCAGCCTCACCTCAGTCCCTGGAAAAATCATGGAGCAGGTCCTTAAGGAATCCATTCTGTGGCACTTGGAGTACTTGTTTCCACATTGCAAAACAATCCTTGGCATGTCCACAAATCTAGCCAACATTGCTGGGTGCAGTGTTTACTACCATGCATAGCCCATTGACTGCATGGTCATATGTACTACCCTATGAGTTTTAGCTGCACCTGTCTGTAATTAGGAATTGAGGGCCAGATTCTCAGCTGGGGGATTGGTGTAGGTCTATGGAAATCAATGGAATGATGCTGATTTTCAACAGCTGTGGATTTGGCCTTGAAACATGGTTGTAATATCTCATCACATCCCTGCAAATTTGCCAAAAAAAACCTCACCCCACCCGCATGTGCATGCGCATACACACACACTTTCTCTCAAATATCTACAGCCTTATGTATCTACACACTCCTCCAAACACACCTGCCATTCTCTCCCTTAACACACAAAAACACACTGCACCAATGGACATACTCTCCCCAACACATACTGTTGTGTATTTTGTGTCTTGCGTAATTGCTCCTGGCCTTCGTAAGGCTCCTGCAAAAGTCAAAGCTATTGTGGAAGCTCCACCTCCTCAAAACATAAGCCAACTTTGCTCTTTTTTCTTGGGCTATTGAACTGTTATGGAAAGTTTATTCCACAGTTAGCAACACTACTAAAACCACTACATGAACTCCTTGGCCAGAACAAGGTCTGGAAGTGGACTGAAGCCTGTGATGTTGCATTTAAAAAGGCTAAACACACATTGCTAAATTCAGAGGTTCTGACGCATTTTGATCCATCTTTACCTCTACAGTTGGCCTGCGATACTTCTCCTTATGGAGTGGGAGCGGTCCTGTCACACATTATGCCTTTGGGAGAGGAGAGACCCATTGCTTTTGCCTCACACACCTTAAGCAAAGCAGAAACTAACTATGCCCAAATCAAACGTGAAGCACTGGGAATCCTTTTCAGAATTTGGAAATTTCACCAGTACCTGTTTGGACAGAATTTCACACTTCTCACTGACCATCGACCTCTAACATCAATTTTTGGACCACTCACAGGCATTCCACCATTGGCTGATAGTCAAATGCAATGATAGGCATTTTTGCTTTCCGCGCACACATATGAGATCAAATATCGGAAATCCACTCTGCACTGCAATGCAGATGGTCTCTTAAGGCTGCCTTTACCGGTTAAACATCAAGATATTGGCCTGAAAGAAATCTTCTGCTTTGAACAGGTAGAGAGCACACCCATCACTGCTACTCAAGTAAAGAAGGCAACTCCCGTTGACCCAGTATTGTCCCAAGTTATGGACCCAGTGATGCATGGAACATGTCTACGGGACTCTCAGGTCTCACCCAACCTTCTTCCCTACATGTCCAGGAGGATGGAGTTATCAATCTGGTTGCTTGTTGTGGGGGATGCACATCATTATTCCACCACTACCGAGATCACAGATGTTAGAACAGCTACATTCAGGTCACTGTGGAATAGTGCGCATGAAAGAAATTGCACAAAGCTACTTTTGGTGGCCTGGCCTGGACAGTACCATTGAAGAGAAGATATGAGCTTGTACTTCATGTCAGAGTGTGAGGAATGCACCTCACTTGGTGCCCCTACACCCATGGGACTGGCCTGAAAACCCGTGGCAGCATATTCATGTTGATTTTGCTGGCCAATTTGAAGGAAGCGTGTTCCTGGTTGTTGTAGACACCCACTCTAAATGGCCCGAAGTCTCTGTAAAGCCGTCCACTACTGCTGAAAGTACTATCCAGAAACTGCGTCAAATCTTTAGTCATTTCGGTCTGCCAGAACAACTTGTGAGTGACAACGGACCACAGTTAGTCTCTCAGGAGTTTAAAAATTTTATGAAAGCATATGGGATACATCACATCACTGTATTATCCATCCACCAATGGATTAGCTGAAAGGTTTGTGCAGACCATGAAACAAACTTTAAAATGTGCAAGGGGACATTCGTCCATTCAAAAGCATCTGGACATCTCTTACCATCCTACAGAAACACACCTCATGCTACGACCAAAGTGTTCCCAGTCTTTCTAATGATGGGACAACAGCTGTGCACTTGCTTTGATCTGCTGAAACCTGCCAAAGCATGACAAGTTGTGCAATGTCAAAAGCAAAACCAAGTCATCAATTGTGTACACAGAGCAAAAAAATGAACCTTTACTCCTGGACAGCCTGTCCTATCTCAGAACTATGCTTCTGGAGTTAATGGGTCCCTGCTACAGTCATCGCCCAAACAGGACCTGTTTCTTACACTGTCCAAACTGCAGATGATCTCACCTGGTGGCAGCATGTAGATCAGTTGTTACCAGGTCATACATGTCCCAAGGACACATCTCCAGTTGAACTGCTTGACCTCACCATTACAGGTGGGATATCATCGAGTCAAGAATCACCCGTTCCTGACTCCTCTTCTCCACCCATCTCTGAAGCAGATACAGCCCCCTCCCCTGTTCGAGCAGATTCAACATCCTCACCAGTTCGAGCTACGAGTCCTGAGCCCATTGTTAGACCTGCACCAATAACACCTTCCAGTGCAAGAACACCAGAAGTCCACCGTAATCCACCTAGAGAAAGAAGGCCTCCTCAACAGCTGGATCTTGGAGCTAAGGCAAACCCACAGTATGGGGCAGAATAATCCCCAGGATTTAGCCGGGAAATGAGGCAGTCTACCCTCATTCCCTAGTTTAGTGATTGTTCTGGTAGATGGACGTGTTCATTAAGGGGGGTGGAATATGTTGTGTATTTTGTGTCTTTCCTAATTGCCTAGTTTGCCATAGCAACAGAGCTTAGCTTGTTGCTGTAGCAATAGATTTAGACTATTAGGGGATAGCTCAGCCAGTCCTGGCTGGTTTTAGTGTCAGTTAAATAAAGACACTCCCTGTGTTGCATCTCTCCATGTTCCTGTGCTGGTTTCTCTCTCTCTGAATACAAGCTATTAAAAAGATTGAACATAACACATACCAACCCATGCACCTCTGCCCAGCTACACAGAACCCCACATCTAAACACTTCTATTCTCGCACTCGCTTTCACACACACACATCCCCTCAGTTCCCACTCACTCGCCATTCATCCCCAACTCATCAACTCTCTGTTCTTCCACTTAACATTAGTTGGATCTCCTTTGTCTTCTTCCACCAAATTCATCAGTTTATCTTTTCCATCTTCTTTCCCTCCCCTACATGTAATCAGTTTTCTTTCCCCACCCAATCTGTTACCCTCAGCAATTTCTTCCTAACTGCTGTGGCCACCTCAGCCTCTCTCCTCCAGGTGGACTGGAAGTCTTTCCTGATGGCAGCAAGCACCTCACCTCTCTTGGCTGCTCCACTGGCCTTGCCAGGACCCCAATTCCCATGGAGGTGCTGGCATGGTCCTGCTTTATCACCTGCCCTGCTTAACAAAAGGCCAGCAGAATTGCTACTACCATCTTCTCTTCCTCAGAGAGCATATATGATGCTGGGTGTCTTCTGTTTTCCTCCCTCCTCGTAGGAAGGGGGCTGCTGGAGCTTGACTGGAGAATCTGGGGCCAGTTATGGAAAGAGGTTTTAAG
The DNA here is from genome assembly GCF_026122565.2 of Emydura macquarii macquarii. Taxonomy (NCBI): domain Eukaryota; kingdom Metazoa; phylum Chordata; order Testudines; family Chelidae; genus Emydura; species Emydura macquarii. Next base: position 2,089,003 of record NW_027130506.1, read on the forward strand.
TCAGGGAACAGCTGGTGAATAAGAACACAGAATTAGCTCAGGAGAGTGGGGAATTCCAAGGAGTCACCAACCGTCATTTTCTCGTGGTGTAGGGCTCAGAGTTGAGACATGTGAACTCTCCTCTGTAAAAGGAGGATAATGATAACACTTTAACTGTATTGCAGGCCTCTTACTTACATTTTTATTGATTATTATAGGTGTGCTCAGTGGCACAGAGCATGGAAAACAGGGGCCTCTGAGGCTCAAAAACAATAAACCACAAATACAGAACCACTGCTCCCTGATTGACCAGGATGTGAAATTATTACATAGCAGCAGTGCAGGCCATGCTTAGCTTTTGAGTGAATGGGAGTATTTTATCAAGCATGATATGACTGATGAACTGTACTGAGGAAGTATGGGTTTGGATTTGAAAGGTCGAGATGGGCAGCATGCTGCATTGTGATCAAGAAAGCATTCCAGGTTTTCGGGCAGCATGAAACGTGGCACAGAGCCAAGAGTGGAAGAGGTGACAAAGGGAGTGCTTTAAACTTGATGGGCTGGCAGGACAAAATGAGAGGGAAACACTGCAGTCAAAGTGATGTAGGTCAGAGCAGAGTTTTACAGAGCCTTTACAGAAGGGAAAGCCAAACAGCTTGAACTTGATACAGAAGTCAAGAGGGAAACTGAGGAAGAGTTCAAGGCGATGAGCGATGTGGTCAGTGCAGCTGGTAAGGAAAATGATTTTCACAGGGGCATTTGAAACAGACTACAGGGGAGTTAGATGGAAATGAGGAGAAGGCTGCAGTAGCATAGGAGAGATATGACCAGAGGATGACCAAGGGTTTTAGGCCCAGACCAACAAAGTCATTTAGACACCTAAATCCCATTCATTTCAATGGAAGTTAGGTGCCTAAATATCTTTGAGGATCTAGGCCTTAGCCACATGGACATAGGAGAAAGGATGGGTTTTAGAGACATTTGTACATGAAGAAGTAACAGAATTTGGCAACAGCCTAGATGTAGTGATAGACTCAGGTTGCAAGGATAGGTCTTGTGAGATTTAATTAATCAGTTCAGCAAAACACTTTGGGATCTGTGGAAGAAAATACAAATGTGCGGTTATTCCTGCGACTTTCTGAAGAAACAGAAGCAGAAATCAAAGACTATCTTGATCTCTTGATCTCAGAAAAATATTCAGCTAGCGAGGCCATTGGCACTTGACGTCCAAGTGGAAAACATACCTATCTTCTCCATACAGAAATAGAGAGCAGTGTTTGTACTCTGGAAAGGTCAACTCATCCCTCCTTGGGCCTCCAGAAGGTCAGCTCTGATATATGTCTGAAACATAGCTCAATAAATCTTTATGGAGAGAGTCTGTATAAACTATATCTTTATTTCAAATTGATTTGTAATAGACAGACGCTATATCTAGTAGCAAAGCTACAGTTCTGAAAGCACTTGCAAATATTTTTGCATATCCCTATAGAAAATGCAGTGTGTCAGTTTAGGGGGTGGGCAGGGAAGGGATTTGTATTTCTAACGCAGAGAGAAAACAAAACTGTGATGCCTTTGAGTGTGAGAGCCAGTCTGGAATAGATGGACTCAGGCAAACTAGAAGGGGTACCAGTTGCTGGGGTCAAAAATTGGTAACGTTTTTTAAAGGAGCTTTAAACTCAATCTAGGAGAGAGAAGGACTTTTTACCTGATTCAGATAATCAGACATGTACCTCCAGCCTATGACAAGGCAGACGCTGGAGTAGCTCCGAAACAGAAGATAAAAAAATAGTAATGTATTGAAGTTTCTACACGTGAATGCAGGTAGCATGAAAAATAAGCAGCAAGCACTAGGAGTGATACTATCAGATGTAGATTATGAAGTAGTGGGCATAGCTGATAGCAGGGGGCATGGTTCATGTACACGCATTGAAAGTCAACATAGGATACAGTGTACACCAAAGAAACAGAAAGTGAAAGAGCAGTGCCCTTATATGTCCAAATCTTCTCAGTAGAGTTGTAGATACAATTGACTTTAAAAGGAGTTATACTTGCATAACAGTGGTCCAAAATAGTTGAAATGCTAGAAAGAATGAAAGTGATGGATCTAGTATGATTTTTTTTCCCAGCTCCTGGGAATTCTTAAACCCCGGAAGCCCCTGAACTAAATGGTTATAAAATGTTTCTGATAAAAGTCAGTTCAAATATTTTTAGTCTAATGCACATTTACATTTGTTAAGTAAAGCTCCATAACATAATACTGGATGCTGTATTGAATGTTGAGTGTATTTGTCTGAAGTTTCTTAATTGTGGTAATTAGTACCAGCCTTGGGATGGGCCACCCACTTTCCCGCTTTGATGTCAGCAACTTAAGGGAGGAATAAAATAGAAGCCAGAATGAAAAGAAGAACACTGAACGAGGCCTTTGGCCCCAATATCATAGCCCTGAGACACTGCTTTAGGCTGAATGCCACTGGCATAGGAGAGAGAATTATCCCATAAATTATGAAACTACAATGAAAACATTCTAATCAGCTCCCAGGCATAAACAGTTTGATCGTGAATTGTTTACACTTTTCTTTGTACCAACAACGTTGTCAATCACTGAAATCCAGCAGCCAGCCTCTAGCGTCCACCTGCTCTCCATTGGCCTGATTCTCCCTCCATAGCACAGTTGACTTCCATGGCAGCCAGCTATAGTTTGTAGCTGGGAAACAGACTTGTGCTCAGATGAGGTCACACAAAGGTAGCATGGTAACGGAACGCCAGTGGACACGTGACTGTGACTATGTTATAAAAGCACCATGATGGTGCCACCTACCTGCCTCATCGTTATGGTGAGTGCAATGAGATTTCCATGGCTATGGGTTTCTGTCCCCAAATAATCCCTTCTTCAGCAATGTGGGCAGATGCAGGCCTCCTGCAAATTTGTGGAATCTGTGCTTTTGGAAACCCATTGAAGGGGAGGATTCTCCACACAAATAAGAGCATGTGCAATAAACTCTAAGGTACTCTGTAGTTGAAAGCATGAAACCTATCCATAATGGGGACCAGCTAGCAGCCAAAGCTGCTGCTTCTGTTGCCAGTGCAAGCCATAATTAAGATATAGCAGTTAAAATTAAGGCAGCTTCCTCAGTCTCTGTCAATCCTTTAAGAGCCAGCAGCCAACACGGCTTATGCACTGACTAAATTGAGCGCAAGTGAATCAGACAATATTTGGGAGCATTATGTTCCATGCTATGAGGGCATTTATGTGGAGCAGGTGATGGTAGACCCCCTTGTCCTCTGACTCTCCCATTTTGAGAGTGCAGTTGCTTCAGTCTGCAATAGTCTCACAAAAATTTACTACGCTCCAGTCTTCTATTTTCTAGTCATATCTTTTAGCTAGTACCTATTGATAAAAAATAAGGCCATTACAGCTAGGACGAGCAGTGTATTGCCATCCTAATGTTTGAAGATACATGTCCTATCCTATTTGCATCTAGTACCTGTTGGTTGGAGGTGTCCAAATTACCCACCAACGGTAGTGCATTCGTGTTAGATACACCTGCATGATCTACAATAGCTGTGAATAGGTACTACATTAATTACTAGCCCCCTAAGGAGTGATTACAGGGTTGTCAGCAATGATCTGAGATATAGAGCCCTCTCTGAATTTTTATCTTTTTGGAAGTACTCAAACTATTATATTTTCACAGCACATCGATGTCTCTGATAACAATATCAATTAGGATGATGAGTGTAATTCAACAGTCACAAGCTGAATACTGTTTTTCTCAAACCAGCTAGAAGTGACATGCTATACAGAAACTTGATCTGGCATGGCACATGGTAATGAGCTCTGCTTCTTTCTAGCCACAAGCATATTAGGAAGGTGGAACATGGCATGGAGCCGAGAATGGAGGAGATGGTATAGGGAGTGCTTAGGCATGATGTGCCAGTATTTTTCAATCTCTCCCACTTCTTGTCTCATTGGGAGTCAGTCACAGAGCATGACTACTGCTCTGCCGTTATCAGATCAAGCCCACTTCAGTTATACTGAGCAGGAATACAGAAGGCAGCTAATATCTCTGGGCTAGATTCTGTCACTCTTACTCATACTGAATAGTTCCATATTTTGTGAGTAGTCTCATTGAAGCAGGCCTCACCCATAGAGTACAAGGCTACGCCATGTGGATGTGCGTGACAGAACCTGACATTCAAAGGGGGACTTTAGGTGCTAGAACTGTGAGCACTACAGCACCTAACCTTTAGATGCCCCATTACCTACTGGAATTCAACCCCATATTAGGTGTCCAGAGTCCCTAGGCAATAATTGGGTAGAGTTAGGCCCCTAAGAAGGGATTCACAGAAGCCAGCATGTTGGGCAGAGAGCTGTCTAAGATAGTCAGTAAGAAGTTCTGAGAAGAGAGGTGGTTTTGTGAGTACCAGTGGCACCTAAATGTTGGATTTAGGCACCTAAAGTGGCAGTTAAGTGCCAAAATCCCCCTTGTGAATCTGTCTCTAATAAGATTCTCACAGTCAGGTCTGCTTGTCTTTTGTTGAATGTGAAAGGGTCGTGGGATGTGGAGGAGTGGTTGTAAAGCTAGCAGAGGATGATTTGTGGGTTGAGGGAAGCAGATGGAAAAGTCCAGGATGAGGCTCTACTAGGTACTTTGCACAGGAGCCTCCACACCAGAGGAATTTGTTGGGTGAAGGAACTCCCCTTGTAGCCCAATGTTTATGATACTCTCTGGGTGTCCAAGCAGCTGCTCTTTCCACATCTTCTGTTGTTGTCACTGTACGTGTTAGGAGTCATTGGCCAGAAAGAGTGCAATGCATCTCCACATGCCCAAAAGTTGAGTTGATGTCATTACATTTGCATCTTGTACGTTGGAATCTCTCTTTCCCTAGTCTTGGAAGACAGGAAATGCTTGTTTGACTAACCTACCAAGAATTTTTAACAGGAAGTTGCATGTGTCTGAACTGGAGAATGAAAGATAAAAGGACAGTGGCTTGTTAGCTACTTGTGTTTTGGGGAGGGAGGTTGGGTTTGTTTATTTATTTATTTGTGGTATCTTGCCATCTGCTGTGGATTTTCCAAATGTCCATGTTCAAAACAAAACAACACTGCTTTCTGGAACAGAATGGTGAGGTTGGGGCAGGGGAGGAAGGCGGAGAATAAGACAGGATAGGAACAAGCTCTTGCTCTTCATGATTGCCCTAGGTATACTATTAAATGAGGGTTTTCACATATAAATGCAGTGTGGGATTCTCAATTCTAAATATATCAGTCACAAGCAGAGATCGGCTGGCATCCTGCAAATCCTATTTGCATAAAATCAAAAATAGGAGGAGGAAATCTGTTCACAGCAGACTTTCAGTTTGTGCCAGTCTGCCAAAATCTTTCAGCAGAACAAAGTCACCACATGAATACTTAGTCATTTTCTTCATTTAACAAATGGAGGGGGGAGCGGGGGGGGTGCAGTGCTTGGCAGCCTAGCCCACTGAAGGTACAGACCTAGCATTTCATTTCAATGCACTATCCCAAAATGAGATCTCACTGAAAAAATGTAAAGCTATAGGGTAAAATTTTCGTAAGTGCCTAAGTGACTTCAAAGTTGAAGCCCTATGTTCAAAAGTAATGTCGGCTCGTAAGGCTAGATTCACAAAGTTAATTGGGTGTTGCACCACCTGGCCCCTGCTGACTACTGGAATTCTCAGCTCCAAGCGAGGCACCCAGGCTCCCCATCCATTGCATGGGGAGAGGTAGGCACCTAAGAAAGGGGTTTTCCAGAAGCCAGCAATCTCAACAGGGACCTGCCTAAACTAGCCAGGAGTGAAACGTAAAGGAAAGGGGTGGGGCTAAATCCCATTGATTTGGGCCTCAGGCTCCCGCCACACTGGCTTCTCAGCCATAAACTCCTGGAGTTGGGTGCCTAAACGAGGCCAGGCCATGCTGTAGTAGATGAAACCCAGACTTTTTTTGTGGAGAACCAGAGAGGAAGAGACCCCCTCCCTCATACCAAATAGCTCAATGAGTTGGACTGCTCATCCAGGATATAGGAGACTCAAGTCCCTGTACCAAATCAGGGAGAGTGGTGATTTGAAATAGGTCTTAGCTCTTCCATTGGAGTGCACTAACCAGGGGGCTCTTTGGTCTTGTGGGACCCTTTGTGGATCTAAGTCGCATTTAAAAATGGTGTTACTTAGGCAATTTAAACTTTTACCTCTAAATTTCAGCTAGAAAGTCTGGAATGAAGCTGATCTGATGGCTTATCCAGCTGATACCACTGCACCCTGATCAACGGTTTTAATATACACAAAATGTAATGACGAGCGAGGGAAAACTAGCTGATCTTTTTATTTACAGAGCCTGATCCTGTGAACATACTCTTGTTAGTAACCCTGAAGCTGGTGGAATTAATCACATAAATAGGCCCTGCTCATAACAGAGTAAGGGTTTGCAGGACCAGACATCGGATCACTCATCTTTCCCAAAAACAAAAAAATCAATGAGCCTGTAAATGAGCAACATAATTAAATGAACTATTGCAATATAAAAGAGCCCTTTGGTGTATATACTGTCACTATTACTGAAATACTATATAAGTCACCAGCCTGTCTCATGCTAAGTATCTCTATTTAATGCCTTCCCAACCCACAACAATTCCACTACTATCACTTTTTCAGGAGCAAAAAAGGAAACATTTCCCAACTTAAAATGCATGTGCTGTAGCTGAATATAAGTAACTAAGCTATCATAGTGTAAAGAAAGGCTATAGGGTTAGATTTTAATCTCATTGATATCCAGTACACCCCACTTGAAGAAGCAGGGTTGCCTATAAGCTAAAAGAGAATTTTTTCTGAGTGTTTTCAGGGCTATTACGATGTTGGGGCATGTTCAATATGCTTGTTAAAACAACTTCAAAAAATCAATATAAAATCATAGCCGATAGATGGATAAAATAATGCTTGCAGTGTTATTGTTGCCATTTTAGTCCCAGAATATGAGAGAGACAAGGTGGGTAAGGTGATATCTTTTATTGGACCATCTTCTGTTGGTGAAAACAGAACAGAAGTTGGTCCAATAAAATAATGCTTTCCATTTATACAGTATATTTCATCTATGGGTTTAAAGCCTTTTTTTTTTTTTTAAACTAACATTAAACATTTAAATATCTATTCAGTAGTCTGGTCCAAATAGTAGAAGAACCTAAACAGAATAGGGTGCAATCTCCTGGCCAGGGCCGCATTGTGCCCTGTGGTATACTTCCTGTGTTTTGTCCAGGCTCATTTTCAAAGAATCAACCAGTGACACTTTGATAGGACTATTCCATGAGCTAACAAATCTCGCCAACAGGTAGTGCCTTCAGATATTCAGCCTAATTTTTTTCTTTTATTAATTCCACCCCACAAATCTTTATTAGCTTCATCACCACTGTGTAGCTGTCCTTTATTGCAAGGAACTGTTACATCAGTTTTGCCATTAAGGGCCTAATCCAGTGCCCATTATGTCAATGGGAGTCTTTCCAGTAACTATAAAAGTGGGCATTGGAGCAGGCTCTTAGAACTTGTCCCCAAGCAAAAGAAGAAGGCATGCTATCATACTGACAGCTGCGGTAAGTAAAGACTGAGCAGGGGCCCGTCCTGCAACAGAAAGTGATTCTTTATGACTCTTCATGGTGTATGGTTGACTAGAGCTCAACTATAGGAGCCTGATTTTCAGAGGGGCTAAGCACCCAGGACCAGATTCCTAAAGGTACTTAGGCATTGCTTCTCTCAGCGTGGCAACATCTAACCTCTTGGTGGCCTGATGCCCAGTGGAATTTTCAGCCCGGTGCTAGGTGCTGAGGCCCCCTATAATGCCTGAGGAGAGCTGACACCTAAGGAAACAATTTTTAGATGCTGGCCAGCTGAGTAGGAAGCCACCTAGGATAGCCAGGAGTGAAATGCAAGGGAGCTGGGTGGGGAGAGGAGAGAGATTTAGACATCAAAGCAGCTGATCTGATGCGCCTGGTTGACAGGCTAGACGTAGGTGCCTTCCTCCACTCAGGATCCTCAACCACGGACCCTCTCCTGGAGTTGGGAACTGAAGCACTGAGTCAGTTGCTTAGCTAGCACATGCCCCAGCAACAAAACATAAAACTCTTCCTCTCTCCTGCTCACAGTCAATATTTCTCCCATGTTTGCCCTACACTTCCCTGTGCTCCTGGCTGTCTCTTGTGTTAACGGCCCTCCCACCTACCGGTGGCCTGCATCCAGCCTTCCTGCTGTAGGTCTGACAGGTATGAGTTCTGTAGGAGAGCACAGAGCACACCTAAAGAACCAGGCAAGACAGGCATTCTCCTGCCTCGGTTGAGAATCCTGCTTTGGGGCCTCTCAAGCCCACCCAAACCCCTGGCTTGAGATCTGGCGCTTTTTCCTTTTATGTTTTGACAGTGAGTATGGTCTGATGATTCCAGCAGGGCCTGAGAGTCGAGATTCTGGGTTCTAGTCCTAAATTAGCCAGTGGGTAAAATCCTGGCCCCGCTGAAGTCAATGGGAGTTTTGGACTTCAATGGGGCAAGTCTCCTTCCCCCTGTGTCCTATAATCTCTCCGTCCGTTAGTTCACTTAGCTTTCCACAGGGGAGTAAGAAACTGTAGTGAATGTTTTCAAAGTGATTTGAGATCCTTGAATGGACATTAAAAACATAAAAATAAAACCTCCTGTGGGGCCTAATTCTCCACTGCCCTGCACCATGTCTAGCCATTTCCAGCCTGCAGAGCACAAGTGAGGTGCTGCTATTCTCATTTCACCCCAGATCCATGTGGGTTTGATCCCAGCGCCCATGCAGAGTTCCTTCCTCTGTGGCTGACTGAAGTACTGGGCCCTGCATGGTGCAAGTCAGTGGAGAACCAGGTCTAGTCCTTTTGATCTAGAGTTTCAGCTGTGTTTCATATCCGCTGTCTCTCATGAGGATCCTTCTGCTGGCAGGCACCATATAAATAAAATATATTATCATATCAAAAATATAACCTGTAGGTCGCTGCCTTGTGCTGACTAGAGCGTATGCTGCTGGCATTCTTCACTCAGCCATAAATAAGCTGAATCAAAGAACATTGTGGTTTTAAAACCAGACCACAAACTTAAATATGCACAACGTCTATAAAACAGAGGGCCCAGAATAGATTAGTAACATATTATCACACACGTCCACAAAACAAAGTATCAGTTTTTTCCTTCTTAAACAGTTAGGCTTAACAAATGGAAAAATAAGCAATGTGACTCAGATCCCCGTGTGACGTGAAGTGCGATACTCCCTGCTAGGCAGTAGGTGTCATATCACACCACAATTTCTGCACCTTTGCTAGAGTAAAACTGTCCATCAGACAGCATATTGATCGCTAAAGATTTTTTTAAAGGGCACAAATGTTCTCCCTGGGACAAAGAATAAGAGTTACGTGATCACTGTCTAATGAGGAATTCTGCAATTAACTCTCGTGTATGTTTGGTTTCAAGAAATGTGGGTGAATTAGAAAACAAAGGCAGAGAGTGCTCCTGGCCGTTCAGTGGGCCTTAGTTGCAGATGCTGAACACAAAGGCATCGAGACTCATGACTGCTCACCGCCACATCACCTTTTTTTTCCTCACAATAATCTAATAAAAAACTCTTTGGTTTCTGTCAGAACTACAACTCACTAATGTCATCATACAGATCAGCCAGCTCGATTTTCCTCTAATCCAATCAATAAAATGACCATGCTGGGCTCCCAGTTCCCTTTTGAAACAGGATGATAAATCCTGAGCTGCTGCTGATCAGACCTCAGGGGTTCATTTGGTTTAGTTGCTTGCTGTTTTTGCAATTTGTTTATATGCACATTGAACCCATAGATGCAGCATTTTCACTAAAGAGCAAAATGAGGGCAAAACAGTCATTTACATGTTATACATCTGCTGTTGCACTTAAACTGACATAAACCCATTGACTTCAGTGGCATTACTCCGGATGTAAGTGCAATCAAAACCAGGTCCTACATACAGTGTGTGTCTTTCTTCTAGATTAGATAACCAGGAGTGGTAACAACTTCTATAGTTAAGGTTGCCTAAGCATTTCCATTCTAAACCCCTGCATCCAGTCATTTATAACTTGAAATATTCACCTATCAAGCTAAAACATTTCAGGTCTCTTCCTGAAGTTGAATTTTTCTTTGAAAGCTGGAGAAAAACCAATTCAGCCATTGCTGAGTATGAAGAAAATACTTTTTTTCATTATAAACAAAATTGTTGCTACCTATTTTTTTTAAGCAGTTTTAATGCCAAAGCAGCTGAGGGGTAGAAAGACTGAATTTGGCATAGAGACAGACCTCACTGAGTACAAGTGCCTGTGAGTGTTCCGGTTACAATTGGTTTTGATTTACCAGAGTTAAGAGCTGTTGAGAATTGCACGTGCAGTAAATTTTTAACATTGATAGTGATTAGCTGGGGGCACACAGGTAAAATGCTGCTGCTACTGGGGACTCTGCCAACTTAGATGTGTTCTAGAAAGTCTTCTGAAAGGAGGCATAGGCGGAGGCTCTGTGTAGTTTGCAAATTGTACAATAGGCATGAAGGAGTTATGAAGGGATGGGTGACTAGGAACTGAGCCCTCAGGTATCTAAGAGGTCTTGGGCCAGCCTCAGTATACTTTATAAAACATGAAGACACCAGGGAGGGCTGCAGTAGATATGTAGGTTGTGGAGGGGCTGAGCCAAGGTGTGTATATAAGTTTCACTAGTAGTGAAGTGATTACTGGTTTGTATAGTTCTGATCCCATGAGGGTATGCATGAGGATCTCAGGGGGTGTGCAGGAGCTTTGTTTCAGCATTACGGAGCTCAAGAGATTACCAGGAACTAAACAGATGTCATGCATATAGCCACACCAACAGAGACCCTCACAATAGTGGAGGATAGTGAAATTAACTAAGACAGTTAACCAAGAGGCAAGGAGGTGAGAGACCAGCACTGTTGTTCAGTAGCTTAACTGACCAAACAGGTACAGTACACATCAATCTGTTATATTCTATAATATCTCTAATCACATTTTCTGAAGTTCTTCGAGTACTTGCTCATGTCCATTCCATTGTAGGTGCGTGCATGCCCCACTGTTACTGGAAAACTTTTCCCTTTAGCAGATCCTGTAGGGTCGACTTCGGCGCCCCCTAGAGTCCCGTGTGCATGGCATGGTATATAAGGCACTACCGGCCCTATTCCCCCTCAATTCCTTCTTTCTGCCACTGACAGTTCTGGAATTGTGTCTTGCTTGCTTCAGTGAATGCCTCTTAGCCGTAGCCTTTGTTTTATTAAGTGCTTGTTAAGTAGTTGTTTAGATACTTGTTAGTTATTGTTGTAGTAGTAGATAAGGTAATCCCGTTAGGGACTTCCACCTGGCATCGGGGTATGCCCGATCTCCGGGCTTTAAGCCTTGTAAATCCTACAAGAAGGCCTTCCCAATTAGTGACCCTCACAAAGACTGTTTAAAGTGCCTTGGGGAGTCTCATCAAAAGGACAAGTGCCGCATCTGCAAGGCGGTCAGACCGATGACTCAAAAGGACTGAGATATCCATCTGAAGGCCTTGTTAATGGTGGCGGCCTTGAGACCGGCATCGGAGCCGTCCCACTCCCTTTCGGCACTGAGCACCAGGTCAGTGCAGAGTGCTACGCTGACACCGGCTCCATCGCGGCACCAGGCTTCTTCTTCACCACAGAGGAAGAAGCCCAGAAAACAGCATCCGGCAGACAACTGCTCCCCCACGTGGAAGAAGGCTAAGGATGCGAGGTTGAGCTCTGGGGCCATGTCAGACGCCTTCTTCATTCGCTGGTCATGGGGGCTGCTGTACGCCTTCCCTCCCATTCCATTAATACACAATATCCTATTAAAAATCAAGCAGGACAAAGTGAGGATCATCTTTATTGCACTCGCATGGCCCAGGCAGCACTGGTTCATGACACTCCTGGAGCTGTCAGTTGCTCCTCCCCTGGAGCTACCAAGGTGGCATGACCTACTTTCCCAGGACCAGGGGCACCTTCTGCATCCGGACTGGAAGCCCTCCACCTGACAGCGTGGAAGCTGAATGGCTGAGCTTGGAGGAACAAGCTTGCTCGTCTCAGGTGCAAACCGTACTGATGAGTAGCAGAAAGCTCTCCACAAGATCATCATATTTGACCAAGTGGAAGAGGTTCACTTGCTGGGCCGCAGCACAGCAGATTATGCCCCACCAGCTGCCGATCCAGGTGGTCCTAGACTACCTGTTGCACCTCAAGCTTCAGGGTCTAGCTACTGCCTCGCTAAAGGTGCATCTGGCTGCCATCTCAGCCTTCCATCCCCCAATTCATGGGAGATCAGTTTTTTCTCACGCCATGGCGGTGAGATTTCTGAAGGGCATAGAAAAGCTCTACCTACAGGTCAGGGATCCCGTATCGTCCTGAATTTAGTCCTCTCTAGATTCACGGAGGCACCATTCGAGTCTATGGCAACTTGCCCACTTCTGCTACTGTTATGGAAGTTGGCCTTCCTAGTAGCTATCACATCGGTTAGGAGGGTGTCTGAAATCAGGGCACTGACCTTGGAGCCACCCTATATGATTTTTTATAAGGACAAGGTTCAGCTGAGGCCTCACCCGGCCTTCTTGCCCAAGGTGGTTTCACAATTCCACACCTACCAGGGCATTTTCCTGCCAGTGTTTTTCCCAAAGCTGCACGCTTCCGAAGAGGAAAAGATATGGCATACGCTGGATGTATGCAGAGCCCTGGCTTTCTACTTTGAGAGGATGAAGCCATTCTGTAAGTCCATGCAGCTGTTCATCACGGTGGCTGAAAGGATAAAAGGCTTACCTGTCTCATCGTAACGAATCTCCTCCTGGTTAACTACCTGCATATGCTTCTGCTATGAGCAGGCAAAGGTTCTGCTACCAGGCAACGTGACAGCTCACTCCACCAGAGCGCAGGCGTCTTCTGCAGCATTCTTGGCACAGGCGCCTATGCAGGACATATGCAAAGTTGCTACGTGGTCATCGGTTCATACCTTTACATCCCACTATGCTATTGTACAACAGGCTAGGGATGACACCAGATTCAGTAGGGCGATGTTACAGTCAACTAACCTATGAACTCCGAACCCGTCTCCAAGGTACTGCTTGCAAGTCACCTACAATAGAATGGACATGAGCAAGCACTCGAAGAAAAAAAGACAGTTACTCACCTTGTAACTGTTATTCTTTGAGATGTGTTGCTCATATCCATTCCATGTTCTGCCTCCCCGTCTCCGCTGTCGGAGTTGATAGCAAGAAGGAACTGAGAGGGCCGGCAGCGCCTCTTATACCGCGCCATGCGTGCAGGACTCCAGGGAGTGCTGAAGCCAACCCTATAGGATCTGCTAAGGGAAAAATTTTCCAGTAACTGTGCACGTGGCACGCACGCACCTACAATGGAATGGACATGAGCAACACAGCTCGAAGTTCACAGTTACAAGGTAAGTAACCGTCTTTTTCAGAAAATTTTCCTATTCATTGAAATTTGGAAGATATTTTAGTGTTTCCTTTCTACAGCACTAGACACATAAAATGGCTTTTTGGGCACTCTAGGGTGGGAGAGAGCCCAGGAAAGTGCTGAAAATCATGGCACAATCTGCATATCTGTTTACTATTTCCAGCACGGTTTGCCAAACAGGATGTATGATGATGGTTACATGTGCCAGAAGATAGGTGTGAACAGAAGTGTGTGGAGCAAATATGCACCCATTGGGAGCCCCTGAAGCTGCTCTTCTGGTCCCAATATTTATAAAATTATGTAGAATGTGTGGATGAGATTGAGAAAGTTGCATTCTCGAGACTACAGATTTAGAAATGAGGCTGAAGTACAACATTTTCATTGCTTACAATCCATGTGCACCACATTGCTGGACTATGTTTGGTTCACCCTTGAAAAGTAAATGCACGCATAGAGTTTGTTATCATTCCCACCGTACTAGAGCAGCTGTGGGCCAGATCTTTAACTAATGTAAATTGACATGGGAACCGATTTACACCAGCTGAGGATCTGCTCCTGTGTGTTTAGAATTAAGTATCATATCCAGACAATGTAATCAAGTTCAGTTACACTGCACGGAGGAAAGGGCCGAGTGTCCTACTATTTGCTACTTCACTGCTGTAACTTCATAGTAATTGAAAGTGTTGTTTTAGGAACCATTTGCTACCCCAGTAATTAACTGAAAAACTTTTCTAATTAGTTTTTTCTCATTGGTTTGTCCTCATTAGTTACATTGTTGAAGTCATTGCATAGTTGACAGTACCATGTAAGCCATCTTGTGCTGCTCAAGTATGGTGAAAATAGTCCCTTTAAGCAGTTATGCTCCTCAGCCTCTGAATCAGCAGTACATATTCAGCGAAGTATAGGCATAACTTTAGGTATGTGCTTGAGTTCCATTGTGGTCAATGGCCCAGATCTCCAAGATATTTAGGCACAGATCTCCCATGAGTTAGGCACCTAAGTACCTTTGAGATCTGGACCAATGAGCTTAAGTGCTTTGGAGAACAGGGATGAACTTAAGCACATGAATAACTGCTGTTGCTTTATTGCCCCATTAACTCTGTAGTACAAATACACACTGCGCATTACAGCATTGTTGTGCTGTTCAAATAAAGAAACAGAAAGCGAAGCACTGGATCCATAAAATGTAATTAACTGCCCTGGAAAACAGAACTCGACTTCGCTCATTTCATGTGCACATCTTCTGTTGCTCTCTTTCTTTTGACACGGAACAGTTCTAGGGCATGGCAGCCAGCTGCAAAGCAGAGAAGAAGCTGAGGAGGAAGAGCTGGAGGAGGATTGTGAGGCTGGCCGTAATTTTGGGAGTAATTTTTGGGTCTTCAGCATTAGATAGGCAAATATAAATTCATTCTGTTTATAGGTATTAGATAATTTGTGTCTGTCTGAGAGACACACAGAGATATTAACTCTTAGTCACTAAACAAGAACACACACACCCATAATTTCCTATCATAATTATTTACTATTTATGTCGTGATAGCCCCTAGAGTCCCCAGTTAGGATCATACCAGACACTGTATACACATGTAATTAAAAGACTGTGTCTGCCCCAAAAAGTTTACAGTCTAAGGCACTACACAGAGATTGCAGTTTTCCTGTACAAAGTTGTAGTGAGAGGAAACTCTCCTGGAGGTATTTGATATAGTAAGGTGTTCAAATGCCATGATAATAGGCGTAATATACGAACTTACATGCACTACAGTAGTATAAATAAATGAAGAACAATGATAATAGAATCTCAGTTATTAACACTTTATTTCATAGATTCCAATGGAACATTGTGATCATCTAGTCTGAGCTCACAGGGCATAAAACTTCCCCAGAATAATTCCTAGAGCACCTCTTTTAGAAAAACATCTAATCTTCATTTAAAAATTGTCAGTGATGAAAAATCTACCACAACCCTTGGGAAATTCTTCCAATGGCTAATTACTCTCACTGTTACTCTTCTTTGCACTATATGTCACCTTAGCCTGTCCCTCTGCATGCCCACTACCCCGACCAATTGCTGAGCAGGAGGAGACGTAGAGGAGGGCAGCGTACTGATCTGCAAGTGTGCCAGTAATGTCTATGGCCTGGTCTATACTGCTGGTGAAATTCGTCGGCAGTCGACAGGAGTTACGCAAGCTACGCAAAGTCAACTTCGCAACTTCCATTTAGTGCGCCTTCTCCACTGCACTGTGCCAATAGAAAATGGGTACCCATCAAAGCAGCACTATACTTTTTTTGGAGGTGGTTTTAATAGATCAATGTCTGGATTGATTGAGTGTGTCTTCACTTCCACTCAATCGATCCGGATAAATCGATTTAACAGCAGCAAATTTGCCGCTGCCACTGTAGATATATCCACAGTTGTGACACAGGAAAGTAAATGTGCACCATTCAGGAAGCTGGATTATGTGCATCAGCACATTGTTCATTTCTATGTTCATATATGTGTGTACAGACACACACACACATGCACACAAGCTCCCAGAGATATTTACAGAGCAAGATAGAGAGGCATAGTTATATATATATATGGGGTAGGGATAGTTGCATATGTGAGTGAAAATATATGAAGATTTAAAAATAGGCAAAAATCTCCTTTACAATCTATATATTCTCAGTGTGTAACCAGAAGACAGAATGGCTGGTTTTTTTTTTTTTTGGTGCTGTACTCCACTGAAAACTGGTTCAGTCCAATGGGGAAGAAAAGGAATTTGCCCACAAGAGATCAATAGCTGCAGATGGAGGCAAGTATTTAATAGATTCATAAGTTTTAAGACCAAAAGAGACCATTGTGATCATCTAGTCTGACCTCCTGTATAACACAGGCCAAATAAATTCATCCAGAAATTCCCTCATCAAGCTCATATCATGTGGCTGAGCTTTTGTATTTTGGTTTTGGATAGGAGGGAGAGAGAGAGAATGTGCTGTAAGTAGTTCCTTAAAGCATGTGCCATTGGGAAAGACAAAATGTGCTAGTTTTAGATTATTCCCACTGGCAGGAGACTTGTGGCTGCAGCTCACTCACTGCTGTGTTCAGATCCTTTATCCTCTTTTAAAATTTTATTAGTGCTATAAGCAACTTAATATGTCCCATCCTGTGTACTGTGCATGTCTATCAGTGAGGAAAAGAACCTGAGTGAAAAATAATTAGTGGAGTTTAGTACAGCACAGATGTGGATACTCTGTGAGGCAGTAATGTAGAGACAATGTTGTAAGACATGTATAATTAGTGCATCACTAAGCCACTCAACAGCATTGCAGAATCTTTCAATGTTTTGTGGGTTTGATTTTTTTTTCCTCCCAATTCTGCTAAAAGGATTGGTAGGAGTCTGAAGGAATGATATCATGTCTGCTGCCCTGCAAATGCAATGCTTCTGGAATGTGAGAATCTTGCTGGTACACATTTTTGAAATGTTTACCATGCTATGTAGGTGTAGAAGAGATCTGCCATTGGTGTCTGGTACATTTCAGTCTCTCTTTATGTTTATCTTTAACATAAATCTCTTGCCTTACAGTGCAGAACATCTCTTAGAGGCAAGAATTCTTTGACCACATGCTGCAGCCGTTGGGGCGGAGGCATGCCTGCTAATTAGTGGGAATCTGCAGCATTTAAACAACATTTGCTGCCGCAAGTAATACTAATGAGCCACAACATGTATTCGGCTGCACAGTTGATGGCTTCCTTCCCAACTGATTTCCCAAATCCCACAGTCCTACCTTTTCAGCTTCTGGCCTCATGTCCTACCCATCTCCCTTATCACCTCCACTATTGACCCTGAGTCCTTATTATATACACATTCCCCACCTGGCAAGACCTCTCCCAAATCAGCAGCAAGGAAAACAGAATAGTCAACTTCTGCAAATTCCTTTCAGGATTCCGAGGAGAGACTTATCCACACTGACCTGACAGATTGATAGGGAAAGCATATAGACGTCCTCCACATCAAGAGTTCACTGACCGTTTGTTGCATTCTTAGTGTGAAGAAATAACTATTTATTGATGTATCTGATGTTGGTATGGAACAATACCAGTTTGTGGAGAGCTTAACGTCTCTATGGAGTTTAGGCAGAAAAATCAGATTCTATTTCCTTTTGGCTGAGAGGTCACCCCTGCCCTCATTCACACTTGGAAGAGATTATGTGCCCAATTTTGCTCTGAGTCAAATCAGGGTAAATCAGGAGTAACTCCACTAAAGTCAATGAAGCCAACACTGGTGTAAAACCAAACCGATGTATAAGTAAGGAGAATCCGGGCCATATAATATTAGTTCTTTATGAAGCCCTCTCTCTTTTATATTATAACTCCAGAAATTCCTAGTGAACTGATGATATCAGTAAAGATTGAATGTCTTTACAGATAATTTCTGCAGGTGTTTTAGCATTCCATACCATTCTTTACAACTCTTTGCAATAGATATTTTCCTCAGGATGTTTCATAGATTATTTTACAATGAATGCCCCGTATTGTGTTATTTATGTGCCTGCCTCACATCCGTGTTGCTCTAGCATAATGCCACTGAAATCACTGCAATCACACTGGCATGGAATTAGAGAAACGCAATGGTGAATCAGACCTTCCTTCTTAACAAAATGTTCATGTTACCCTGGTTACCTTTCTATCCAAATGTTTTTAGAGAAGTCAGCATCCACTGTATGCCAGGGCAAGCATGTGCTTACCCATCCAAAGCAATGCTCCAAAGTGAAGTTCACTACGCACTGTGTAGAGTCAGAAACTCACAACCTCTTTCCTTTCTATAATGCTTGATCCTGCCATAAGAGCAGGGGACTGGCCTAGATGACCTCACAAGGTCCCTTCAAGTCCTATGATTCTATGTTTTATTATTATGATTTATTAAACAAAGAAATTACTTATAATATAATGAAGTTCATCTCAAGCCTTCTCCCCGAGTTTGGCTGCAAGTAGGGTTACTTCTTCAGTATCCTTAGCGCCTCACTTTCTAGAGAGCCAGTCCCATTACCCTTATACCTGGGATGACAAGCCACCTGCCTCAGTGAGTCAGCAGACCCACTTAATCCCTTCTTAGCAGAATCAATATCTGTCAGTAAGGTGGGAGGTTCAGAGAAGTTGTCAGCCTGTTACAGTCAGCTACAACTTCCATTACTCTGCCAATATTGTTGGGCTAAGTAGCATACGCTAAAATGCACAATGTTTAGGGAGACAAGGTGGGTGAAATAATATATTTTATTAGATCATCTTCCATTGGTGAAAGAGACAAGCTTTTGAGGGTATACAACGCTTAGCTGTTTATACAACATTTAACGGCTTCCTGCTTGCAGTGTATTGCTCCCTGTGTCTAGTCTCATGGAAACGTTCCCCTTGCAGTACTTTGATGACCTAATAATTCATAAAACATGACCAGTTCATTGGCTGACATTTTCAGAATGTCTGTCTGCCAGTATTGTATATTAATAATAATGTGAGACATGCTATCTATTATTAATCAGTCTGTACATGTAAGAAGTTCTTGGGATCTTAGTCTGCTCACTTAATAGGAAGGAAATTGACAGATTACTGTTTATTTTCAGACAAGGCTAGAGTCACAAGTGGTATTTAGGCACCTAACTTCCATTCAGTTGTCTCAGTCCTGACACCACCCAGGAGCTCAGCACCTAACATTCACCTAAACACCAGCATCATTCACAGACTGGGCATCCTCCTGCCTATCTTGCCTTTGGCTCCCAATCTGGCAGGTGTTCTCAGAGGCCTGTTGGAGCACATTTGCCATGTCGGTCCCCACAAGAACAGGAGGAGGTGCCCGCTTTTTACCCAATAACCCACTAGTTAAGAGCACTCACCCCAGGATGTCAGAGATTAAGATTCAATTCTCCACTCTGCCTGGGGATGTAGACCATCAACCATAGGTTTGCCACTTCCCAGCTGAATTCCCTTAGCCACTGGACTGTAGGGTAATCTGAAATGAGCCTGTCTCTATCTCTCCTGTTGAAACTGTTCCACTTTGTAGAACTAATTAACTATTGATTGGAATAGGGGACTGGAACCTGCATCTCCTATGTCTGAGATAAGTGCCCCAACCAATGAGCTACAGAGAAAGTCATTCACATGCTTTTTGGCCTAGTGAGTATTTTATTATTTATACATAGTGGAACAGCTCAAACAGGAGAGATTCATAAAGGGATCTCATCATCTCTAGAAAAGCAAGCCTGGGGAAAAGGATCCCAGTGAACCTGAAATACACTGCAAGTCATAACTTCTTACTGTACTTCTCCATAGGTATCCTAACTATCTATTACACTTGTAAGCAATCTGAGACTTCTAGAATATATAGACCCTCATATGCCTCTCATATACACCAGTTTTACTTCAGTGTAACTCCACTGACTCCATTTGCATCAATGTAAAGGAAGGGAGAAATAGTTCCTAGTGCTATCATCTTCTCACCACTAATCCTCCACAACCCAGGAAGTGTAAGGACCACCCTGCAGTTTGTCCCTTGTGGAAAACTATGGGTTGGAGTCCATTATGGAACCTATTAGCCATGAAACTAATAATGGCAATGTTGTTCTTCCTGCTATTTGCATAAAATCTGTATTGAAAAGAGAAGAACTGTGAATCTGGCTACACAGGTAGCCTGATGCAGAATTCCATTACAGTTTTGGGATGAATTTACAAACACAGCCCTGCTAAATAATTCATTAAATTTAGCTGAAGTTACAGGTTGAAGATGTACAAAAATCCACGACTGTGGGACATTGTTATCTATGTCCTGCAAGAGTAGGGTGTATACATATGATGGCAAAGAGAAATTTAGCAGGAACTTGTTCTTCCTCTAGTGAGTTTGGTATGTCTCTGAGGGGCCTTACTGCTCCTGTATATGGATCACTCTTTCCCCAGGGCAGGTGGTAAGAATCTTACAAAGAATTGTACAGCTGTGAGTGTCCCTGGTTGCTACTCTCACCTCTTGGGACAGTTGTTTCACACAGTCATGAAGAGGCCCTGCACAAGCATTGTCTATCAAGCTAGTGAAATGTAATAAGCAGAACAAACACAATATTAGGCAGTTAGCATAACAGTTCACCTCTGTGTCATTATCTAGATGAGGATAATGAAGGGCTCTCCACTAAACAAGTTTCACTGACAGTATCCTTATGGTATTTAAAAACATGCCTAAATTTAAGCTCATGAATAGTGCCAGATCCTCGGCTGTGTTAGAACAGTTTTTGCCTTAGCCATAGACCCAGCCACTGGAGGACTGTCACTGTAGGGAAAGCGTCTGTAGCAGCTCCTACACCACCTCCTTTTTCCAGAAGTGGGGAGTCATATAGGCCCAGAACCATAAAGGTATTTAAGCTTCTAACTTCCTGGGCCCTTGTCTTTCTAGCTCATGAATAGTGCCACTGAGCTTAATGGGACTACTCATGTGCCTAACTTGCTGGGCTGAAGCCTCAGTTTTCCATCTGTAAAACACACAATAATACCTCTCCACCTCACAAGGGTATTGTGAGAATGATTTCATACAAACTGAAGAAATGGTCTGAAGTAAATAAGATGAAATTCAATAAGGACAAATGCAAAGTACTCCACTTAAAAAGGAACAATCAGTGGCACAGATACAAAATTGGAAATCACAACATAGGAAGGAGTACTGTGGAAAGGGATCTGGGTGTCATAGTGGATCACAAGCGAAATATGAGTCAACACTGTAACATCGTGGCAAAAAAAGCAAACATCATTCTGGGAAGTATTAGCAGGAGTGCTGTAAGCAAGACATGAGAAGGTGTTCTTCTGCTCTACTCCATGCCAATTAGGCCTCAAGTTGAGTTTTAGGTCCAGTTCTGGGTGCCACATTTCAGGAAAGATGTGGACAAACTGAAGAAAGTCCAGAGAAGAGCAACAAAAATGATTAAAGGTCTAGAAAACATGACCTATGAGGGAAGCTTGAAAAAAAATTGGGGTTTATTTAGTTTGGAGAAGAGAAGACTGAGGGAGGGACATGATAACAGTTTTCAAGTACATAAAAGGTTGTTACAAGGAGGATGAGGGAGAAAAATTGTTCTCTTTAATCTCTGAGGATAGGATAAGAGGCAATGGGCTTAAATTGCAACAAAGGCAGTTTAGGTTAGCCATTAGGAAAGCTTCCTAACTGTCAGGGTAGTTAAGCACTGGAATAAATTGCCTAGGGAGGTTGTGGGATCTCCGTCATTGAAGATTTTTTAAGAGTAGGTTGGATAGACACCTGTTAGGGATGGTCTAGATAATGCTTGATCCTACCTTGAGTGCAGGGGACTGGACTAGAAGACCTCTTGAGGTTCCTTCCAGTCCTACTATTCTATGATTCTTCAGAAAATTGACTGCATGAACAGTTGTAGTCCTAGCTACCACATGGTGTCCATTCTGTGATTCTCACCGCTGACCTAAAAAAGCGTCACCTTTAAGATAAGGGTAGCTCATTTCGTATACCATTTTGCTGCCCGAGGGATCAGTTATGTAAGCACACCCTGTGTGGGCAAGAGGCAATGGGCTTAAACTGCAGCAAAGGTGTAAGCTACCATGCAATTAAAGATGACTATCTATATCACTGTTGTTACCACTGTTACTTTGTATAAGATTTATGGAAACTGTGTATGTCATGCAAGGCGTCAATGGAAAAGTTATTATGAGTATCCTGTTTATATGCATGTATCATCTTTGTAGCTGAAGGTTAGGCATAGTGGCTGTGTACTTGTATTAAAACCTGTGTTGTGTTCCTGGGTGATATCCCTCAGCTAGATTTGAATCAGGACTAGACAGCTATGTGCTGATGGCTCATCAAGGACACTCCATTCTCACAATGGGCCATTGAAGAAACTCATCCTCTTCAGATAGCTCATCCTGCAGATACTTCAGACAGTGAGGCACCAATGGCCACCCCTGTGATTCAGCAAAACAAGGAGGGGGGTGCGATATGCTCATGTGATCATGAACTCCATCTTGGGCTGGCGATTTTCCATTCACCTGGGCTGTGGGTTTTGTTTGGGACAGGAAACTTCCTTGCACATGGCAGAGGATATAAAAAGGCACGTGAGACACCTCCATTTTGTCTTCATTTCCTGCTTCATTTCTGTGGACTGGATTTCTGACAAGGACGCTTTGAACCAAGACTCATAATCCCCAGTCCGTTTCGGTGATTCCAGAAAGATTTTTATAAACCAGAAGCTTATTCCATTACTGCTACAAACCTGATGCAAGGACTTTGCAATCATTTGTCAGTATATGATCTATTAATAAGTTGGACATTAGGATAAACTTCCTAACTCTGAGGGTAGTTAAGCACTGGAATAAATTGCATAGGGAGGTTGTGGAATCTCCATCATTGGAGATTTTTTAACAGCAGGTTAAACAAGCACCTGTCAGGGATGGTCTATATAATACTTAGTCCTGCCTTGAGTGCAGGGGAATGGACTAGAAGACCTCTGGAGGTCCCTTCTAGTCCTACACTTCTATGATTCTATGATTAATGTCTCGGAGGTGTTCTGAAACTAGGATGATGGGGAAATGTTGGATGAAGGAAAGAGGCTGAGTGTCAGGATCGATTTGTAAACCAAAAAAAAGAGACATCACACTCATCATTTATGTATTGACTATGAATAATTCACCAACCACTTATTTACCCAACATAGGGAGTTTATTTTCATTTGACTTTCTTTATTCAGATCTTGTACAAAATAAAACCATCTGACATGGATCCATCTGAAAACTTCTTATTTCATAAATAGGAAATCTCTAATCCAAAGGTATTTTAATTTCAAAACAATACTGTTTTTTGCAGTTCTTTTGTATTGTTTTGGAAACAAACTTTGAGTAAAAAGTTCTCATCATCTGAATTAAAGCAGCTCTCAGAAAGGACAATGTTTTCATCATAATTGTTGGCTAGTAAGGCAAGTGTTCATATAAAAACATTTAAATATAAATCAATGAAAGGAAAAATTGTAAGGCTTTGCTAGAAAAGAACATTTCTTTTATTGTAGGTATTTTATAATGCTGTTAAGATATGAAAATTACATAGCCGGCTTGCTGTGCTAACACAATATTTATAAATCTGTATTATGCCAGTTTCCATCATTTTTAACCTTTTATTTTTTTTTTTTTTTCCCTGTTCCTGAGCAATTTGCAAATAGTGTTCTGGTTTTGGATGAACATTGAAATACAGATACCTTTGCTGTACCAAGTACTTGTGAGTTTACAAATGAGCTGTACAAAGCACTTGTAATTTAAAATCTATTTTTAAAAAACATACATAGCTCTGAGACTGCAGTGCTATAAAATATCACCCTGAATAGGCCTATGATTCATTGCAATGCATTTAACATAAGTGCTTTCATTATTTAACATACAATCTGGCCAACATGGCTGGCCCTATTCCAAAGAGAGGGAGTGGGAAAAAGCTCTTTGCTCGTGGTTTTACAGTTCTCTAGCTTACCTTCTTCTGATCATTAAAGGTCTGATCCAAAGCCCATTAAACCCAGTGGGAGGACTAAAATTTTCACAAGTGACAAATGATTCAGAGTACCCAACATGAGGTTCAGCATTTCTGAAATTCAAGTCCCTTTAAGGTACACTAAGTTGTGCACCCAAAAATTGAGACACCCAAAATCTAACTCATAATAATAATTAGTTACTTTTCTGAATTTAGGCTATAATTTTTGATGAGCTATGATTTCCTTTCTACTGCAAAGCATTAAAATAACTATTACTCACTTTAGAAAAAGTCATCTCCAAATTAAATAGTATATCTTGTCATTTAAAAAAACCCTAGTTTCTGCCTTTGTACCATAACACCAAGTGTATTTTATAAGCAAAGGGGATCTTTGTCCCAAGTATATGGCAACATTTGAACACCTGTTCTAAAATTTGTACTCTCCAGATAGGCTAAACTAGTCAGATTAGTTTGTGTAGTTGACATCCCAACTTCTCCAACAGCTGGTCTGGAAACCCAATTAGTTTCCTTGACAGGCCATGAATATTAAGTTGTTCTAGTTTTTAATTAACTATAGAAGACTTGTGGTGACACTGCATGACAGCCTAGTGCAAAATAATTTACAGTATCCTGTTACATTGTTATTTTAGAACAATTGTCCTAGCATGTGTGTGGCCTATAGAGCGAGCTTAAAGGTACTGTATGTAGCAGTAATGCAAGAACCCTACAGGTCTGCATTTTGGAAGACATTAGCTTGAGCAGTTAGCATAAGGCTATGAGGCCTATGAGCCTTAGCATGAGTGGATTACGCAACAGTGAACCTGAATTATTGGGGAACTGGTATGTTACGTTTAGGGAATTTTTGTATAAAATGATACCAGGTAACCAAAGGAATATTAACTGATCCAAGCTTTTGGATATTTTAGGATAGGAACATCTGCAGATGTCTGACCACAAAAGTGCCATGGTAACTAATTGATGTATATATTAATAGTAGTAGTCCATCACTGATGATGATGAAAATATTGTCGTAATTCTCATCTATGGCTATGCATATGACTCTGAAGTTCAAACCCTGATGCACAGATTTGGCCACACCGAAGACATGGAAAGGCAGTATTATGATGTTTGACAATACGGCTCTGTGGAGCCTTTCACGTGCATCCTGGAGACAATTTTGTGGATCCCACTCGAACCAGTTGTATACTAACCTTTTCAGAGACCGCCAGTGAGTCCTTTTCTGAGCCATTTGCTCAAGTTCTTTGAGATTGATGCCAGCTCACTGGAGACTGCTCTTCAGATGATCTTTGAAGCGCTATTTGGATGGCCCTTCTTTCTTTTGCCCTGCCTCAGTTCTCCATACAGGATCTGCTTTCGGAAGCGATGGTCTTCCATTCCGATGACATATCCAGTCCATCTAAGTTGTGCTCTCTGTAGCATTTCCTCGGTGCTGGTTGTGTTTGCTCTCTCAAGGACCTTAATATTGGTCATTCTGTCTTGCCAGTAAATGTTCATTATTGAGTGGAGGGAGCGCATGTGAAATCACTCAAGTTGTTTAATGTGCCTTCTATAAAGAGTCCATGTTTCAGAAACATACAGGAGAGATGTTAGGACCACTGCACAGTAGATCTTCAATTTGAATGAGAGACTAATGTTGTGTGGGTAAAGGACTTTTGTTCAGAGTCAGCCAAGGGACCATAATAATAAGGGCCTCAAGCTTATTAATGAGTTCCAGAGTGGTAGCCGTGTTAGTCTGTTTTTAGCAAAACAACAAGAGTTCTGTGGCACCTTAAAGACTAACAAATTTATTTATTTGTTAGTCTTTAAGGTGCCACAGGGCTCTCATTGTTAAGCTTATTAATATATTTTATATTAATAATCTTGAGGTAAAAGGCCCTGTAACCTATGGAAGAAGGGCATCCCAACATTAGCAGGGTGAGGAAATACAAATAAAGAAGAGGGTGAGAAACCTCTATTGAATATGTATTAGGCATAATGGCATCAGTGTAACACATTATAAAAGTTGTATCCCAGCTTGTGTGCTTTGAGAGGGAGAGATGTAGCCTTTGGGAGATGCCAGGATTGACATTGACAGCCACTGGCAATGGTGATGAGGAAGGTGATGGTGCTGAGGAAGGTAATGACTAACATTTCAGGTTGTTCTGCCAGGGATGGCGTGAGTATCTGGATATTCAAATGTACGTTCTGTATTATCTCTATCCACCTTGCTGGGTTTGAATGTTTGTGACTTTGCTAACTATATTATTTAAACTATTACAAAAGCAGAAGGGTTTTCCTAAGTGTGAGTGTTGCAACCGTGCACATCAGGTGTCCCAGCTGAACAGTAACTTTAATAATACTGGGCCTGATTTTGGGACAAGAACCTGTCAAACCTCAGAGTGTTAAATGGGAATTCTAAGTAATCAGTATAATTAATACACAATCCATAAATCAAGCAACAGTGTAATCTTCTTTAAACCTGCTGCTAAATGAAATTACCATGTTCTATCATATATCTAATACTGATAAATGATATCTTACATTTACATGGTGCCGTCTATCTCAAAGGAACACAACACTCACTCCTTCACTGCCTGCCTCCCACACTCACACACAGAGATCAATTCACCCATGGCTGACAAGAAGCAGCAGACACTGTACAGTACTGCTATATATTTTAGGGCAGTTCCTACATGGAACTACTCACGTGTTTAAAGTTAGACACCTGCTGAAATACCTGGCTCTATCAGAGCCATATAAATGAGTCTCATGTTCCACTACTCAGCAGCATTTAGTGAAGCACTATAATGAGCCAAATTCATAGACTCATAAAAGATTAGAGTTGGAAGGGACCTCAGGAGGTCATCTAGTCCAACCCCCTGCTCAAAGCAGGACTAACCTCAGCTAAATCATTCCAGCCAGGGCTTTGTCAAGCCACAGCTTCAAAACCTCTAAGGATGGAGATTCCACCACCTCCCTAGGTAACCCATTCCAGTGCTTCACCACCCTCCTAGTGAAAAACAAACATTTTCCTAATATCCAACCTAGACCACCCCCACTGCAACTTGAGACCCTTGTTCTGTCATCTACTACCATTGAGAACAGCCTAGCTCCATCCTCCCTGGAACCCACTTTCAGGTAGTTAAAGGCTGCTATCAAATCCCCCCTCATTCTCCTTTTTTGCAGACTGAACAAGCCTAGTTCCCTCAGCCTCTCCTCATAAGTCTCGTGCTCCAGCCCCCTAATCATTTTTGTTGCCCTCTGCTGGACTCTTTCCAACTTGTCCACATCCTTTTTGTAGTGGGGGGGCCCAAAACTGGACACAATACTCGAAATGCGGCCTCACCAATGCCGAATAGGGAAATAATCACTTCCCTCAATCTGGTGGCAATGCTCTTCCTAATGCAGCCCAATATGCCATTAGCCTTCCTGGCAACCAGGGCACACTGCTGACTCATATCCAGCTTCTTTTCCACTGTAATCCCCAGGTCCTTTTCTGCAGAACTGCTTTCTAGCCCATTAGGTTCCAGTCTGTAGCTGTGCATGGGATTCTTCCATCCTAAGTGCAGGACACTGCACTTGTCCTTTTTGAACCTCATCAGATTTCTTTTGGCCCAATCCTCCAATTTGTCTAGGTCACTTTGTATCCTATCTCTACCTTCCAGAGTAGTTACCACTCCCCCTAGCTTAGTGTCATCTTGCTGAGGGTGCAATCTACCCCATCCTCCAGATCAGTAATGAAAATGTTGAACAAAACCAGCCCCTGACCAACCTCTGGGGTACTCCGCTTGTTACCAGCTGCCAGCTAGACATGGAGCCATTGATCACTACTCGTTGAGCCCAATGATCTATCCAGTTCTCTATCCATTTTATAGTCCATTCTTCCAACCCATATTTCTTTAACTTGCTGATAAGAATACTGTGGGAGACCATATCAAAAGTTTTCCTAAAGTCAAGGTATATCACGTCCACCATTTTCCCCACATCCACAGAGCCAGTCACCTCTTCATAGAAGGCAATCAGGTTGGTCAGGCATGACTTACCCTTGGTGAATCCATGTTGACTGTTCCCGATCACCTTCCTCTCTTCCAAGTGCCTTAAAATGGATTCCTTGAGGACCTGCTCCATGATTTTTCCAGGGATTGAGGTGAAGCTGACCTGTCTGTAGTTCCCTGGATCCTCTTTTTTCCCTTTCTTGAAGATAGACACTATATTTGCCTTTTTCCAATCATCAAGGACCTCCTCCAATTGCCACGAGCTTTCAAAAATAATAGCCAATGGTTCTGAAATCACATCAGCCAACTCCCTCAGCACCCTCAGATGCATTGCATCTGGCCCATGGACTTGTGTATGTCCAATCTTTCTAAATAGTCCTGAACCTGTTCCTTCAGCACTGAGGGATGTTCACCTTCTCCCCATTCTGTGCTGCCCAGTGCAGTAGTCTGGGAGCTGACCTTGTCTGTGAAGACAGAGGCAAAAAAGGTATTGAGTACCTCAACTTTCTCCACATCTTCTGTCACTAGGTTGCCTGCCCCATTCTGTAAGGGGCCCACACTTTCCCTAACCTTCCTCTTGTTGGTAACATACCTGTAGAAACCCTTCTTGTTCCCCTTCACGTCCCTTGCTAGCTGCAACTTCAATTGCATTTTGGCCTTCCTGCTTTCATTCCTGCATGTTCGAGCAGTATTTTTATACCTCTCCCTAGTCATCTGACCAAGCTTCCACTTCTTGAAAGCTTCTTTTTTGTGTTTAAACTCACCAAAGTCTTCTTTGTTAAGCCAAGCTGGGCGCCTACCGTATTTGCTCTTCTTTCCACCCATGATACCCCACTGACTTGACTGAGGTTCCAGGGGTGGGTATAACCAAGGGAGAGTTGAGCCCTAAGAACTTAAACACCAGCAGTAGCAAGTCAAGCATAAACTTTGGCTATTTTTATATATATATCATTCTCTTCTACTCTGCTCAGGCACCCATCACTTATACCACACCCATCATTTCTTTATCTGTCATCCAGACACAGAGTCATCCAGAATGTTTAAATGTTTTCACATTCTAGGGTCATATTTTTGTCCCCCATGACCAATGCTGTTGTCAATTGGTATTTTAATATGATTATTGATTAGTCTCTATTGGAGATATAGTAGAGGTAGAACATAGGATCTCTGAATATGCTTCACAGTTTTGAAAGGTCTTTGTTCCAAGAAAGGCAGGGGAAAAATATAGACTGAATTTTGACAGCAAAGACATTTACCATTGCACAGAGAGCAAATCTAACTTCCTAGCTGTCTGCTGGCTCAAGACTCCATTAAATGTTTTGAAGGGGAAGAGTACACATTAGAAATATTGCTCGAGGAATGTCTCAGAGCAGAATATTAGCATGGTTTCACAAACAAAAGCACTGGGTGTCATATTATTATTGTTATTCCCCTTCTAACCTTTAGATTCTAGGCACCATATGACACATCACCCTTTCTTCGAATAATAGGGGATGCAAATGGAACTCGACTATATATAGGACACCATCACCAGCAGTAATTGCTAAAAAATGCAGACCATTCATGCCCTTGAGAGTTTTATAAGGGCTCTAACTTATGGCAAGGCAGAGGTTTTCCCCATCATTCCAGGGCACAGAAGGCTACCCTACTTTTATTGGTGGAAAAATATTTCTGTGACAGATGTCTGCAAAGACACTTTAAAGAAGTTATTTATGGCCAGTAAAAATTGCTTTTCTCTACCTGAGAAGCCTACAAAACAGAAGACTACTCAGATCATATAACATCTAATAGCCATTGATGACATATTCTAGGTGCTTTATCCATGAGACAGCAACTCTAAACCAGAAAATATAGTTCTGACCTGCAGTCCAATCCTTTCACTGAAAGGGATGAGACTGGAGGTGCAGTGGAGGCATTCTGAATGCCTTTCAGAAATGGCCGGCATCTAACTGCATTCAGTCCAAATAACACACATCCATTTCAGTGTAGACTAGGCTGTGATCATGGGAGATTTTGTAATTTATGGGATTATTTATATTGAACCAATAATTTCAATATATTTTCAGATTTACCAGTAACACTGTGTTATGGTAAAGCACAGTGGCGATATCAGAAAATGCAAAAAACAACAGTGTGAAGAAACAGAAGAGGGATCAACAGATAACTGAGTCTTTTAAAACACTGGAATACAGTGAGACCAGCCTGAAAAGACAAACTCCTCTCGCCCCTCAGCCTCAGAGCCTAATAGTTTATACACATTGTCTTTTCTCCACACTGCCCTGCAAGTCTCTTACCCTACTGGTTAGCTCCTCCCTAGCCCCCATGCAGAATCCCCGTCAACGTTGCCAACAGGTCAGTGTCCAGAACATACAATACGGACCCCATGGTGGAGCCAAGAAGAGAAATTTTCCACCTAAAATATTATTCACATTAAACACTGAGCAAATATGATCCCTGCATTAGAAGCACTTTGGGGAGTTAATGTGACGAAAGCTTTAAAAGCATTAAGGGATCTATTTGTTTTATGAATCCCAAAAGGCTATTTTGAGAGTTGCCCAAAGGCAATCCTGGAGGAGAAGAAATATTATTTTTCAATAAGGAATAAAATATTTACTATCTGCCAGTGATGGCAAGCTGAATGATTTGTGGATATTACTTTGACAGCTCAGTGTTTAAGAATGCCTTTCATCCTGCGTCGGTAATCACCCGAGCTGTATATCAAAACCTAAAAAAATCCCCACCAGTTTAGATATTGACTGCATTTGAAAACAAATGCATGAATATACCTAAAAATTGTAAGTATTATTTTTAAAAATATTCCCACTGGAATCCCCCTCCCTGCTAATACATTTCATCAATCAAGTAAGAGGAAATCAAGGCACAAACTACAATAAATGTAGGAAACATGAAGTATCTCTGCTGTTATTTATTTATCCATGATGGTTTTATTTCATTTCTAATTCTTTCTCCTATTACTGAGCAACACACGCTTGCTTCATGTTTCTAGGTTTTTCCTGGGGGGAGAAAAAGGGGGACTTTGTGCATGATGAGGTAAGTCACTTAACATCTCTGTCAATTTCCAACTGTTAAATAGGATAATGGTACTTTAAAGTCTACAATGGTTAAACATTGTGTAAATGCAAAGTATTTTCATTATTATTTTCTTGTTCTGATCCTTGACACAGACCAGATTTCCCCTACTGCAATGATCCCCTTGAACCTCAGTGCTGAGATCCTTTGCTATGAATCTGGTTGCCTTTCCTAAACTGGCCTAACCTTTCTCTCACACACACACACCACACACACACAAGAGATGAGCATTTCAACCTCTGCTAGTCCAGAGGTATCATTTCTGCTGAGCCTGCTTCTCTTTTCTGGAACTATTTGTCATCAAAAATAGAACATATGAACCAGACTACATTGCTTCTTTGTGAAGAGTATGTAAATGATAGAAATTAATCTGGAAGAATGAAAATCTAATAATAAAATATCAGTACTAAATTATTGTGTTTTTACAGCATGGTTCATCCCAAAATGCTCTACAGACCTAAACTGATATACATATAGAACTGTGCAAAACTAACGAGAATGCTAGGAGTTCAGTTCACAGAGAGCCTTAATTTTTATTTCAGTTCATTTATGCTCACAACCCTGAGTTTCTTCTTGAATTCTGTGGTCTATTGTACCGAAGAAATCAAAGTGAAATTCAAGCAATACCATGTAATGTAAAACCGCTCAGTTGTGAATGCTTTCAATTCTAAAGATAAATTCCTCTGTTGAAAACTTTTAAGCAAATCTGATCTGAAAGTTTTAACTTGGAACCAATCAATTTTCACCCAGATTCAGGTTTGTTTGTGAAAATTGTGTAGAACAGTATGAAAAGCTATCAACAAATCAAGCAACCCTTACTCACATGAGCAGTCTTTCCATTGACTTTTGTGGAACTAATTACACAACTAAAGATTATTCATAGGATTACAGACTGAAAAACAACCATGCAAACCTGACATGCAGCCACCTCTGATATGGAACACAGTAGCTATTTAACAGTGCACAGCAAGAGAACTCAATTATTTCGGGACAAGAAGTGAAAAAGAATAATTCTTCCAAATGAAACTCCATGGAGAATATAAGTAGGCAGGATATAAGTACCCAAATTGGAACTGGACCAGGAAGCTGGGCTAATTGCTTTACTCCTGACAAAAATGTTGTGGAATCTTTAATGATTTGAGTGTATTAGGTCCTGGATTTTCCTCTGACACAGAAGACAGTACATTAAATTGTACAGTGATCTGACAACTGTGCTGGGGGCATTAATTCAGCACTGAGTCCGAGAAATACATTGTGGCTGCAATCTATTTTACTTACCGTGGCTGATATTATTCTTCATCCCTTGCACTAATGCCGGGGATCACTAATTCAGTAATGAGTCAGAAAAAAGAGTGACACCTACTGATTCAACAACACAACTTCCTGAAGGACATGATGGATCCATTCCTGTTTCATTATCCCATCTACATAATGACCCAGCTCGACCTGCTTAGCTTGTGTGATTTGAGAGGACAGCTTACAGCCCCCAGTAATATACTGTGGCTGCAAGCTAAGGTTATTGTACTTACTGAGGCTGATATTTTCTCATTGCTTGCATGCGCTTTGGACCTTTTTAGGGTCATTAGACACTTTTATATTACATAAAAGTATATAAACTCTTCCAGTAGCTATGAATAAATGGAACCACATGATATGACTCAGCCTGGAGGAAATTAAGATGCTGAGTCTAATATCTGATGCACCTGGGCACAGCATTGTGATGCCTGGAAAATCTATGAGTGCACCTGAATGCTCAGATGCCTTCACGAGCCCACACCTTTCAGCTCAGATCTCCAGGCAACCTTTGAAAGACACATAGCTTATTTCCTTTTTCCAGTGCTGAATTTCAACTTAAGAACACTTAAAACAAGCCAGGGAACCTACTCCGGGAGGAGTTAGGGGCTCTGTAGTCAGTCCCTTGAAGTGAAAATACATCATGTCATTTTTAAGCTGGCTGCTGTGCAGAACCCCGTCGATGAGAGAGAGCTAATGTGGTGTTGGGCCCTTGAGCACCAGGACTGCAAACGTTGAGGGACCCCTCTCCACTAAACACCACCACCAACACAATTTATTATAAAAATGACAAAGCAGCCTTGATTATAGAATTGCTATTCTGTGCATTCATACCGACAACAGGCGTGTACGCTATGAGTCTGATCCATTGGGTTCTCAAGTGCCCTCAGCGTCATTTGAATTGAGGGAGCTCAGCATATTTACAATATTGAGTTTGAACTCTGAGTGTAAGGTTGGCATTTAGCTAGCAAGTGTTTTAGTGCAGTTCATTAACCAGTGAGGACAGACTGTCCCGTGGTTGGAGTACTAGCCTGGACTCTGGAGAATAGTGTTTAGTTCACTGTCCTGCCACAGCCTCCCTCTGTGACCATAAAGAAGCTACTTAGTATTTCTGATCCATTGGATTCAGGCACCTAAATATCTTTAAGCAGTGGTTCACAACCTTTCCAGACTACTGTACCCCTTTCAGGAGTCTAGTTTGTCTTGCATACCCCAAGTTTAACCTCACTTAAAAACTACTTGCTTACACAATCAGACATCAAAATTCAAAAGTGTCACAGCCCACTATTACTGAACAATTGCTTACTTTCTCATTTTTACCAGATAATTATCAAATAAAGCGATTGGAATATAAATATTGTACTTACATGTCAGTGTGATACTTGAGCCTGTTTTTCACTTGTGAGCCTTGTCTGAAGCCTAAGTCCCAGGCAGCAGGGCTGAAGCATGTAACTTAGTTTTCGCGGTGTCCCTTGCGGAGTGGGGTCCTGGACAATTGCCCTGCTTCCCACCTCTAATGCCAGCCTTGTACTTGCGATCCTCCTAATCCCATCCCATGATCCCCCTGGGGGATCCAATCCCCCTAAACACCCTTAGGTTGAGAAATGCTGTTCTAGATGAGTTGAAGACCTCTGCATATCCCCAGGAGTACATGTATCCCTGGTTGAGAACCACTGCCTTTAAGGATCCATGCCTCAGTTTCCCATCTATAAAATGGTGATAGTAGTATTTCCTTACTATTTTGTGTATTTCCTTACTCTTCAAATTTTGTGAGGCAAAATACATTAAAGATTGTAAGGTGCTCAGATACTATGATAATCGTGGCCATGTAAATACCTGATATAGATATGTCCAAAAAAAAGGATGTTGCAGAGCTGCAGAATTGGCTGGTTCCTAGCTTCTCAAAGACTGAGCAAAATCTCCCCTCCACAGAGTGAAAAGTTGCAGAGGGGTTGCCGTGTTAGTCTGTATACAGCAAAAACAAAGTGCTACAGGACTCTCGTTGTTTTTCCTCCACAGAGCGTTTCAAATAGTCTACTGAGAGTTGGCTGGAGAAAAGGAAAAATGCTATGTGAGTCCCAAGCGTTGCCTAGAGAGGAACCAGAATCCAGTAAAGTGACAGTGCATTTGAATGTTTTGGAAGACCACATGT
Source organism: Emydura macquarii macquarii (assembly GCF_026122565.2). Taxonomy (NCBI): domain Eukaryota; kingdom Metazoa; phylum Chordata; order Testudines; family Chelidae; genus Emydura; species Emydura macquarii. The sequence continues at coordinate 2,123,483 of NW_027130506.1, forward strand.
GATTTCCTTTAATATATCTCTACAGGATGAGTTAGGGCAAGCCACTGTTATTAGAGGAAAAGAATAGACTGCAGCTACCTGAGCTCTCAGTCAGCACCAATACTGACCACGTGGAATTTCTGACTAATCAGAGAAGGCAAACATAAAGAGTTCTTCAGTGAACATTAAAAAGACAGGGCGGTAGAATGGAAGCCCCATCTACACTGGTTCTGAAATCATTTTAAGACTTGTTTCTGTCAATATGGTTTAACTACTTTCCTCACCAGTATAGAGTAGGCATAACTATTTCAAAGCCATGGTTAAAAAAACTCTTCTCCAGAAATTATCAAACAGGGCTCATAAACAAACTCAGTAAAAGGCTATGTTTCACCAACATTGGCCAAGCAAACAATGTTTAAACTACTTTAGTGGAAACCATTTTAAAACCAGTTTAAGTTCTAGTGTAAATGGATCCTAGGAATAAAGATTCTAGATCAAATGACTCAGGATAGACTGAGTTTAACAGATTTCTGATACCTACAGTACTAAAATAAATATAGCATCTTGAAGGTCTTTTCGGGTGGGGAGCAGTTCAGGCAAAGGAGAGCTTCTCCTATTGTTGTGAACCAAAGTCTGTGAATGAAGATCCCAGGACTTTGACTTTCAAAAGGTTCCAAAGGTGCCCACTTTTTATTTGGGTCTGAGAGCTTTATTTCTGTTCATAGAAAACAAAATGCATTTTTCATCTCAAGTCAAGTCTTCTTGGGAAAGAGCACGATGTATGTGCCTCCTTTCCAACAGGCTACAGCAACTCTGAGAACAAAATGGTGACTGTGTCTGCATTTCAACATGCAGCCCCCAGAAAGCAGAGGTTGATCAGTTTCAAGCTGCATTCACCACAAGAGCCATTTGATGTCTGGATGGCCCTTTAGCATTGATTTGGCTTTTCTATTTACTAGACATTATTCTCTTTTTGTGTGAGAAACTTAGAATACCACTATTAGACAAGTACCTCAGAAATAAATATGACCAAATAAATAAAATGAGTATTTATTTAACTAATGTATGTATGAGACAAATGTTGTTTACACATAAGAAAGAGGATAAAATACGTACATTAATAAATGTCTTCAAAGGAAACTGAACAGAGGTATTGAACGTCTGCAAAAAAAAACCCCCAAAAACAGTGATAAAAGTGAAAGTGTACAATCCTCATAAATTATGATTGTCTAAAAATATAGAAAAGAAAACTTCAAAAGGACTAACAATAGACAACAACAGTTCAAGTGCTGTCACAATCTGTTCATGTAGATCATTAGCATTATCAGATTTTTATCAGCCACAACAACAAAAGAGCAGAAAATTGAGATGATTCCTTCCATTTACAAAGCACAGACAACTGGCAATGGAATTCAGAGTGGCTGTCTTTTAGATCACCAATTCAAATCTAGCCCAGGTCAATGGTAACCAAAAACTACCACCTGAAGGCTTTTTGGTGTTCTATATAAAAGGAGTTGTGGGAGGGAGTCTTGGAAATGTAGGTAACTGTACGGATGAAAACTGAAATCAAGCTAAAACTAACTGGGTTTTGATCCAAAAGCAAATTTCAAAGGAGACTTGGGCTGACCAGTGATTCCACCTCAGACAAACTCCTTCCACCAACAGGCTTGAACTCATTTCCCCATTATCTGACACTGCGTTTTGAATGGAGGTCCTATATGTATTATTCTCTCTTGACTTAAGAAGGGTACTTCAGGGGAGGCTGGCCCTTCTCCTGGCTCTTCAGACAAATGCTGGCTGCGAAGTGGCCAGCCATCAGGATGAGGATGGAAAAGCCAGATCTGATATGAATTGGGAGAAAAATGGAAACTTCAAAACTGATGTGGCTGGAAAGTAGGTAATATAATGAATGCATTAGCTCCTTCCAAGGTGGTAATGCATTGTGGGAAACCAAAATCTAACCTAGATCAGGATACGAATGGCAAACCCAATTTTAATGTGGATGGAAGTGAGACTAGGATAATACATTATGGCACTGGATGGGAAGGGAAAACCCAAATCTGATGTAGAATGGGAAAAACCATAATCCATTGATGAATGGTTCAAAAGCTTAAGGATTCTAGTTTCTTCAGGGAATTATAGACACAAAAGCCTGTCTGATTCTAATTGTGCAGGAGGGAAACAATACCTAAGTGACAGGACAGCTCCAGGTACTGAAGATGACTAGTTAGATTACACTGAACAAAGAAGGCTGCTGTGACAGCAAAGTTTGCTTTTCTGTGTCTAAGACTCTTACCAAATGTTTACTTACTTAGAATGTTTTTTCTTTTTTGGGCTTAAAAATATAGTTCAGAAGAGAGGCAGGAATTCATGGCCATCAGCTTAACAAAAGAAGCGCTAGTTTATGGATACCAAGCTGTCATCTCAAAAACACAAGTTTCCAAAGATTTCAGCATACAATAACATCACGTGTTTATTATATGAATTAGCTCTGTGAGTCATCTCCAACAAAGCAGAATCCTCCACTTGGTATAACCAGAGTCTATCAAAAAATGTTCTAAAGAGGTTAATTCCTTTAACAAGTATTTCACACTATATATTTCAAATGGGCTTTTTGTGTCAGTAATAGTATTCATGCCCTGGTTTGGTTGGTGGAAATGTATTTGTTAGCATGATAACTCATAAGGAAAATGTTTTACACACAGATGATGGGCAGATGGTGTTGACGGGAGGGTTTCGACTTCCTTGACCATGGGATGCTGTTCCAAGAAGATGGTCTGCTGAGAAGAAATAGACTCAACCTGATCAAGAAAGAAGAGTTTCTTCATGCACTGACTTGCCAACCTAGTGAGGAGGGCTTAAAATTAGGTTTAAAGGAGGCAGGTAACAAACCCAAAGGTAAACATAAAAAGGCAATCTTAACAGAGGGCTAGCTGCTGTGGGGTAGTGTGACAGACTGTACCCCTATGTTCACCCCTCTTTCAGGACTATGATAAATTTTGTAGAACACATGCCTTGTGAGGTATCATTTGAAAACTCATTATTTGCTGATCATTATTGTCTTGGTAAACTATGTATGGCACATTGCATGTAAAGTTATAGGATTCCCTTGTATGGTATTATTAGACATGCTCCAAGTCTGAGGGGGGAGCAACCAGAAACCAATTCCCCAGAAACAAAATGCTACCCAACGCCTCAGCCAGGTGTCAACAAAATCAAATGGTCTATCATCTGGCTAAGTGGACGTTCTTTGGCAGGAAAGAGGGTGTGGGTGAAAATCTACATTTTGACAAAGCAACAACTGGGGGTTCACATTCACACAGACTTTCTGTCTCCTGAACCGCAGCTGTAGATGATTCTCAAAGAAGAGAAATAACTGTAAGAGGAAAGGGGAGATGCCACAACTTATTCTTTCTTTTCTTTCTACCTACAGCATCCATAACATGTTAAGAACATAGGAAGCATCATTGGACCAGAGGTGGGATCCTGACCGAAAGAAATTCAGCCAGTAAGACTGGTAGAACATGTGGTTAGAGAGACCTATGGTTTGAATTCACTTAGCTTGTTAACTTAGATATTAGTTGTGTTTTACTTTTATTTTCTTGTAACCAATTCTGACTTTTAAACCTCATTACTTGTAGTTGTAGTAGAAAGAGAGAGCCTGAGATATAAGGCCTAGTAATGGGGCCTGATATTAGGCCTAAGGCCTGAACTAAAGTAGTCAGGCCCTGATATAAAGCAAAGTTAGCAAGAGTCAGGCTATGAGCACAAGTCAGACCATGTTAACTTGCAAGTTCACAGAATCTGGAAAGAACAGGGCTGGTATTACACAAACACTCTTAAGAAGTGCTAGGCACAGGACATTCACATAAACACATTCCAGAAAGATAATACCAGAATACCCCAATACCAAGTATGGTATAAACACACTCCCTGAAGATGATACAGAGACACTCTGATCCCACCTAAAGATAAGGTCAGGATGATAGGGTGATGGATAAAGATGGTTTGATTGAACCAACATGTACAAGGAAAAGACTGGTAACTAACTACATCAGAGGGGCAACATGTAACTTGCTTGTATCAGTGTATAAAAGAGGGATGACAGAGTGGGTGTCTTTGTCAGTCCTGGGGAGGGAGTGGAGAGTTCTGCCACTCACTGAGCTGAGTCCATTGCAATGAGCTTACATGTCCATGTGTCTGTACCATGTCTAGGATGCTAGGACCATGTTTTATTGACAATAAACCTGGCCGAGTGCCTTCTCCACTGAAGCGAGTGCATGGTCTTCTCGGGCAGTTCGATCAAGGTCTGCTACGCCAGCTATCTGTGCAGAGCTGGTGCAGCACTCAGAGAGAGAACACACATGCAGCCATAAACTGACAACAGTAGCCACTTATAATTAAGGATACAATTCTGTCATGTAAGTGACTTCTTCCAGGGCAGGGCTGGAGCAGCTGTCAGCCCCACTGGGGCAGGAGCAGTGGCTGTCAGCCGCTTCCACAAGAGCAACAGCTGGGCTGGAGGAGTGACTGATGGTCAACCCCGGGGCCGCTGAAGCAGCTGGCCAGCACTCAGCCCCAGGATCACCAGAAAAGCAGTCTCTGGGCCACTGGAACAGCAGCAGGCGGTCAGCTGGGCCAGAGGCGCCAGAGCACTGGTCCCCAAGCTGCTGGAGTGGCTGGCCACTAGAGCATTGCTCCCTAAAGCTGCCAGAGCAGCAGCCAGCAGTCAGCCCTGGGGTTGCTGGAGCAGCGGTCCCTGGACCACCAGAACAGTGGCCAGTGGTCAGACCCAGGGCCGCTGGAGCAGTTGGCCGGCAGGGTGACCCCCAGAGCAGCAGTCCCGAGCCCCAGAGGAGCAGCTGGGGTTGGGCCAGGAGCAGCAGTGGGGCTGGAGCAGCTACCGGAGGTCATCCCCTGCAGCGCTCTGACTGTTAGCCCCTCCTCCCCAGAGTATTTTTAGTAAAAGTCAGGGACAAGTCATGGGCTTCCATGAATTTTTGTTTATTGCCCTGTGACCTGTCCCTGACTTTTAGTAAAAATACCTGTGACAGAATCTTAACCTTACTTATAATCTATCTTTTGTAATTAATAAATTTGTTTTTCTGTTTTATCTAAACCATTGTGTTTGGACTGAACTGTTTGGGAAACTCTATTTGGAACAGCAAGATTTGTTCATATCATTCTCTATGAATAAAATGACGGACTATATATGAGCTTGTATTGTCCAAGAGAGATCTGGGCAAACAGTAGATGTACATTTCTGGGGGAAAGTCTGGGACTGGGAATTTGCTGGTATTGCTCTGCAGTGTAATTCATGAATGGCTGGTCATGGCATTCATAAAATACAACTGGGAATAATTTATATGCTAAAGGCTGTGCGAGCAGACCAGGAGTGGTAGCTCTCACAGCAAAACAGTGTAAAAGGCACCCCAAGATGGAGAACTGAGGGGACACAGCTGTTCATCGGTCCAGATTGTACCCGGGGTAATGTCACAGGTGGACATAAAAAATTACAATAGGATCACATAAGAGCAACAAGAGCGAAATCAGTGGGGAATCTACTCAACATCTTAGCTGTCTATACAAAAATGCCAGGAGTATGAGGACTAAAAGAGAAGAACTGGAAGTATTAGTACATAAGCTAAATTATTATTTACTTGGTGTTATAGGACCTTTGTGGGATAAGTTTCATGGTTGGATTATTGCTCTTGAGGGGTGTTGCTTGTTCAGGAAGGACAGGGAGAAAAAAAGGGAGGAGCTGTTGCATCAAGAATATTCAGAGGTCCAGAAAATGCTGAGAGGCAGACCAATTGAAAGTCTCTGAATAAAGATAAAAGGGGGGGACATAAGGATGATGGCATGGTAGGAGTCTACTATGGACCACGAAGTCAGGAAAAGGAGGTGGATGAGGCATTTCTAGAAAAAAATAACAGAAATATCCACAACACAAAACATGGAAATAATGGGGACTTTAATTACCCAGACATCTGTTGGAAAAATAATATGGCAAAACACAAAATTTCCAATAAGTTCTTGGAATGCATCGGGGACAGAAAGTGGAGGAAGATACCTAGGGTATAGCCATTTCAGACATGATTCTGACCAACAAGAAGGAATTGGTTGAGAATCAGAAGATGGAAGACAATTTCGGTAAAGTCATGAAATGCTAGTTTTCATAAGTCTAAGGAGAGAAAGGAGCGAGAGCAGCAGAATAGAGACAATGGACTTCAAGAAAACAGACTGACAAATTCAGAGAAATGGTAGGTCAGGTCCCATGGGAAAAAAATCTAAGGGATAAAGTAGTTCAGGGGAGAGGGCAGTTTCTCAAGAAGACAATATTAAATCAAGACAATATTAAAGACAAAACTATCCCAAGGCAAAGGAAGAATAGTAACAGAGAAGTTGACAAACAGCTATCAGGGATGATCTAGGTTTATTTGATCCTGCCTCAGTATAGAAAGTTGGCCTTAATGACTTCTTGAGGTCCCTTCCAGCCCTACATTTCTATGGTTTTTTTATTCTATATAACACCAAAGTACTTTTGTTATCACAGTTTTACATATGGGGAAACCAAGGCTCACAGAAGTGAAGGAGAACATTTTCATTGTAAAGTTAGGCACTTCAATCCATATTTAGGCAAATAAAGTTTTTTTGAGAGGCATTGATCACTCATATCTCCCATTGACATCATGTGCTTGGTTTTTGATACACTGTTTTAATACAAGGTATTTGATGATACACCCAGTTCCAGAGCAAGTATGCTATGGTAACTTGGAGCTGTGTGCTACCACTGTTCACTTTTTAACCAGCCCTACAGGATCTCATGAAAATGGTATTAGTTTGTAACAAAGAGTTTATGTCCGTTCACCATCTGTGAAAATTCCAAGGGCCTTTTACCTTCTAGACTGAAAGCTTCTCAGGCTAAGGATGTCCTTTATTTATGTTTGGTGCAGTGTGTAGTGTGGGACGCTTTTCTTGCTCAAAAATGCAGGTAAGGAAAACATTCTTCACCTGTCCTCCACACAAGCAGACTCCCTGCACTAAGTCTGCCACTCTAACCTCCAGTAGGTTCATACTGTCAGCATTGCTTCCCAAAAAATCCAGACTTGTATCTGAATGAGCTTGAACTCACCATGGATGACATCAAAGGATTTATAATTGTTTGTGCACACAGGCACATTAACCAGAACATATACTGAAAGATAACCATGTTTACCAATGGATGGAAGTCTCCCCAATACAAAGGGTAAAGGCTTAACAGAGGAAGGTTAATGAGGTCCAAAATGGGTCTAATTTCAGATTGGCCATGGCTGTGACCCACAGCCCTGCAGTTTTGTGTAACAGGAGTGGCACTGGGATGCAAGATCAAAGTGTGTCAACCTGGAGGCCCACAGGCAAGCAATGCAGCTATCATACGTGCTTCCGGCAGAAAATTCTGCTTAACAAGTAGCCTTCAGTTTCTGAAGCTTTCTAGCTGCAGCCCCCTGGAGAATGCAGTAAATCAATATAACGTCAAGGTGACAGGTGAATGGATTAGTGTGGCTATGTTTATATCCAAATTCAGATTAAAAACCACACTCTTTGACCCAGCTGTAACCTGTGTCCAGTAAGCACTATCACCTTCACTGCCCTGCCTAGTTACTGCATACATACATACTCAAGAGGAGGTCCAGAATAGAATAATTTGGTACTCAGCATTAGAGCTGGGCAAATAACAGGTTTTTCAGGTTCTCTGGCCATTCCGAAAAACGGAAAACAAACAGTTTCAGGCTGCCCTAAAAAATGAAATTTTCAGCAAATCAAAAAGTAAATAAACTTGATTTTAAGCATTTTTATCATTGTTTTAAAATTTTAAATAAAGGAAATTTCAAAACAAAAAATTTATTTTGAATTAAAAAGTCAAAATGTTTTGTTTGAAAATGTTGGGGGGGGGGGAGGGGAAATTTAGATTTTTTCAGAATTTTTAAAAGGTTTTTTTTCCCCAGCCAAAACAATTCAGCAAAATTGACATGAAAAGTTTCAGTTGAAAAATGTTTCCCAGCACTCTGCAGCATAGGAGAGGTGCTGATAGCCTTATTGGGAGAAGTGGAAATTCTTTGATTTATCCTATCTATGTGGATTTTAGTGGAAAGAAAGATACATTTATCTCCAATAATGTTCTTCCATCCTGTAGTTATTCAGACACAAAGGGTATGACTAAACTGGAATGAAATACCCATGGTGGGCCCATGTCAGCTGACTTGGGTTCACGGGGCTCAGGCTGTAGCACTATAAAATTGCAGTGTAGATGTTCAGGCTTGGGCTCTGGGCCCCTCCCCCTCGCTGAGTCCCAGCGCCCAGGCTGCAGCCCATACCTGAATGTCTATCCTGCAGTTTTATAACCCCACAGCCCTTGCCCTACAAGCTCAAATCAGCAGACAGGACCAGGCTTGGGTGTTTTACTGCTGTGTAGCATTACCCTAAGGTGCTTAACTGCCTTTGGATGCCTTAAAAACTAAAACCTGTGGCCACAAATATGATACTAAGACTTTGAGCTTCTGCCAATTAATCCAAAAAGCAGGGAAATTAGAAAATAATTTTCAAGCAAAAAGACCTAGATGCATAGAATTATGGAAATGTAGGGATGGAAGGAACCTTCAGAGGTCATCTAGTCTAACCCTCTGCAATGTAGCAGGACACATATACCTAGATCACCCTGACAGTTGTTTCTCTAATTTCTTCTTGAAAACCCCAGTGATGGGGATTCTATAATCGCCTTGGAAGCCTATTCCAGTGCTTAGCTACCCTTATAGTTAGAATGTTTTGAATTCTAATCCTGTTCTCCAAAGTGCTTGCAACCCCTCCTAGTTTTGTGTCATCTGCAAATTTTATAAGCATACTGTCCACTCCATTATCCAAGTCATTAATGAAAATACTGAATAATACTGGAACCAGGACTGACCTTTGCGGGATCCCAGTAGATAAGTCCTCTGAGTGAGACAGCAAACCATTGATAACTACTCATTGAGTACAGACTTTCACATAGTTGTGCACCCACCATATAGTAATTTCCCTAGTTTGCTTATGAGAATGTCATGTAAATTAATATAAATGTCCTGGGTAAGTTAGCATGAATGGGATACCTGGTCAGATAGACACATCTTTTGAGTCACACACATATTATGTTAAAAAGAGATTTCCCTTTGACCTATCAACCACCCACTTTGAATTTATTGTGCTCACAAAAAAAAAAAATCATTATTTTCACAAAGTTGCCTTCTAGTTTGCTGTTTCTGTAGGATTCTTTAGCAATTTTGCCATACCAAGTCATATGGAAGTGTTTGTTGCAGAACATCAATATTAAGATGGTAGTCACTGCACTCTTCAAACACCATAAGCAGAAGAGACTTCAGACTTGGAAGGAAAAGTGGGAAATTGTCTTAGGGTCAGTGTTTCTATAGAACCTGGACTACATTGGATGACTTTAGTCCTGAGCAAAGCTGACACTAATTTGTATAAGAAGCAGCATGCTGCAATGGCTGTGTGATCTTGGGCAAGTCACAAACTGGTACCACTGTTTTCCTACCAGTAAATAACATTGACCCCCCGTTCTCACATACTTTGAGATCTGTGCATTAAATCACCGTTGATTGCATTCAGTGGTGATTTGCTATTAGATTTCTGGTAAGTAGATTCCTAACAGTCATGGTTACCTCCCGCCCGTAGTATATAGCTCTGTGCATTGTGTCATGGGTCCACAGGCTCAGTACTCTCAAACAGCTCTGAATCAATCCCTAGCAGGTTCCTCTTCAGTGTGACAACCACCCCCCAGTGCACACCTAAAATAGGGTAAGTCTCCTTGACTTTAACACCTCATGGGATCAACCTCGGAGCCGTCAGCACCCTTGTTTCCTGCCATGAGCTCCCTGCCATGAGTTCACCTGAATAGGACACCTGGGAAAGCCTTGCACACCCCCACAGGGGAGCAATGCATCCCCACCTTCCTCAATCAGCAGTGACTGTCAGCCAGCACTGTAAAAACAAAAGGGTTTATTAGTGTCTGGAACACAGAGTAGAAAATTCTTCGTTAGCACAGAAAGCAGGAAGTTATGGCACAGTCCATTTGGGTGAGTCCTGAGACTCGAGGACTTCTCCCTTGACACATCGTGACCCAGGCCAGAAAACCCTCTCTCCAACAGCCCATGGCCCACAGGTCGCCTCTCGCCTCACCACACCCTTGGCTCCTCCCAAGTCCTTTGTCTTGGTTCCCAGGCCAACTCTCATCACCTGATTTTCTATCTTAATTCCTTTGTTCTGCAGCTGGTCAGACTGGCTGGCTCCCTGCAGAGCATCAGCTGCCCAGGGCCATTAGTTTCTAGGCACCAGATGTCCAGGCCATCAGAGCGACCATCATCTGCTGAGACTCCGCCAGAAAGAAACACCCTTCCCACCACCTGGTTGAACATGCAGTATATGGGGAAACTGAGGCACACACAATATTCATTCAAAGTTTTATGAAAAATTCCCATTTCATCACATCGTACATCATCTGTCATACATATTTTATTCCAAATGTGTTAGAGAGTGAAATAAGGCGGGGAAAAGATATTAAAAGGCAGATAAAAGGGAGAAAAAGAGTTATAATTTATTTTGGAGAGTTGGTGAGCTGGAAATCTCTCTTTCTCTCTCTACCACACTGATCATACTGGTGCCTGAGTCCCCTGCCAGACCCACAACAGGGGCTGTTTGACCTGCTGTTTGTATAACTTTTAACAAAATGTTTATCTGACGCTGAGCTAGATCTGCATGGTCCTGCCTCAGGCCATAAGCTGTCTTTCTGATTACCTGCCATGAGAACGATCACTCAAAAAGCCATATCACCTAGTTTAGCAGGATCCTATCAGAGACAGGCTTCTGTGGCCCCGTTCTACCAACCTTCAGAATTGCTGCTTACTAACTAAAGGTTTGCAGGAAGGGTCTTGAAATCTGGGGTTTTTTGTTTTTTTTTTTCCTTCACTGACAAAATCCAGATGAGGATGGTGCAGAATTGTTTTGAAACATTAAAGGAAAGCTTTTGTGTGACAGACAATGTATTCTAATCCCCAAGGCCCTGATCCTGCAAGAATTTTTGCGTATGTTTAATTTTAAGTAGGTGAGTAATCCTGTTGACCGGAACAGAACTATTCACCTGCTCAAAGATAGGTAGGTAGGTAAGTAGATAGATAGAATGATCCTAGCAGGATTGGGGCCCAGATCTGATGACAAAGAAGAAATTACAAACATTTGTAGCTTGTCTTAAATAGGGGCCGTGTCCTGCACTGGAAGTGGCCAAAGCACTGCAGCAGAGCTCCCAAGCCTGCAGAGAGAGCTCACCCATTGCTGGGTCTCTTTGGTGTGACCTGATCCCCTCCTCCACCAGTCTCATTAGGAGGAACAGCAAATGTGCCCAGCCACTGCCCTGAACTAAATGGGAAGGAGAAAGCTTCTTGAGGCCTGCTGCTCCTTCACACACTCAGGCGATGGCCAGGCCAGTGTGGCCCATGGAGTAATTAACAACCAAGTAAGAAACTGGCACCTTGTGGCTCTGCTAATGGAATGAAAATTCCACTTCCATTTGAATGCATGGGAGGGCAGGGACCTATACTGGAACAGGCAGCACCCTCGGCAGGCCTTTAAAGGGGTGTGGTCGTGGCTGCCGTTACCCTGTATTCCTGGGAGCTAACTGAGGCACAGTGCTTCCTGGAGCTGACACAGGGGCTGTGCTGCTGGTCATCACCCCACTGAGAGCCTTTGCATTAAATTAAGCCGTTTAATCAATACAGAAACTGCTTTTTACTTCCTGTCCTTAGGCATAGATGCTGGGGACTATCATTTCTAGTCTCGTCACAGGGCAGTTGAAAAGGTTAATCCATTCTGCCATGAAACATCAGTGAGATGCAAAGCTCTTGATGGTGCCTGCTTTCAGACATGGGGCTTCCTGCATTTGTGACTCTGACCATTAATTACTGCTACACTTGGCACGTTGGCCTTCACCAACGATTTCTGCAGCACCTAAAGCTGGGTTGATATTGTAAGGCTTGAGATTGTTTTCAGCTAACAAGTTGTAAGTCGAATCTCATGTAAATGCCTAACGAGCATACCTGATCCTCAAGGACAACGGCTAGTGTAAACATCCGATGGCTCAGAAAGCCAGATGTCCTCTTAGTGATTCTAATTCCAATGAGAACTGCACATTTGCTTTTAGAATTTCTGTCTATCTGCCACCTATCTGTAAGGATCCTCCCCCCCCCCCCCCCTTCTTCCTCCACCCTGCCCCCCCACCGAGTGTAACCCTAGCATCCTTGATGTAAGTAAAGTGATTAAAAGTGTCTCTGCATGTATGTGACGACCATTATTGCTGTTGTCCTCTCCGGATGGGATAATGTCTGTATTTGTAAGTGAATAGATAAAGAATTTAAAACGTACTACGTAATCAATAAGAAAGGGTATATAATTGACCACTGTAACACCATGAAGTTGAAGCTGATTTATCAGACTTCCCGGTATCGTGACTAAACCTCTTCAGTATTGTCTGTGCTGCCTGATTCTTGGAGAAAGAATCCTTCGTGCTTTACAATTTGGCGCAGCAAGCAGGGTGCAACTGGTATCCTCAGAGAACTTCCCACAACCAAGAACAGAGGTGAGTACCTCTTATACTTACCACCTCTGGCACGCACCTTGGTCTGGGACTCCCAGAGATACCCATTTGCACCCTTTTTTTAAAAATAAAACGAACCATGCATAAGGCACATAGACAAGAGGACTGAACGGGGATTGTGTTTTGGGGTTGTAGTTTCGGTCACATTTTCGGGGTGCAGGGATCACTTCGGCGAAGGCTGCACTGCCAAGTACTGAGCACCAGTGTGTGTTTCAGTAGTGCTGAGAACAAGGGTGTGCTTGGCTGGTTCCCCTGAAACGCCATTTAAGTGGGTTTCAGGAAGCTGGGTGACAATGTCGCACAACTTGCCCCAGGACTTCTCGTTGGTACCCCTCTACGGGAGGGAGAATCATTGAATTTCAAAAAGAAAAGTATGCAAAGGTTCAGAAATCTATGGTAAAAGATGGCTGGACTGGTATAAGTGTAAAAGCCAGTTTGTTGTGGTGGTCTGGTCAGACAAAAGGAAAGCTAGAGAAAGGAGTTGTGATACTTTACTGTGAATATGAAAGAAAGGTAAAAGAGTTAGAGGAACTTCAAAAGGCTTTCACATCAGTGCACAGCCAAAAGGCAGATCTGAACCATAAATTAAATGAACTCCAAAGAGAGAACAGTGCTTTAAAGGTTAAAATGAAAGAATGTAACCCCTCTGCACATCATATTACTGCTATCATGCAACAGGAGGATCACACCAATTTTGGTTCAGACAGTGATAATGAAAGTAACCAAAAAGAAATTAATCGGAAACAGCTCACAAAACAAAAATAAAAATGGACGGGACAGGGAGGTAACAGAACAGCTAGCATACTTACAAGTATACGCCTGTCAGTACAGAGGAAATGAGGGGCTTATTAAAGATCTCCCAAATCTAAAGCCCAAAGACCCAAACTTTAGATTTTGAAAAAAAAAAACCAAGAAATCAGATGGTTACAACGTATATGTTACATCCTAGGGATCTCCATATCCTGACTAAAGCTAAATGCCCCGACCTTTCATGGGTCAAGGCAATTGGGCCTCTGTTAAGTTTAAATCAGAAGTTGATATAACCCATGCTTGCAATGATTTTAAAAAAAAAAAAACCGTTCAAAATGCCCTGGACAATGGAGCTGGTAACTGGGGACTGATAGTGGAATGCATGCAAAGTAAAGATGAGCCTGCTGCCAAGTAGTGTAAGCAAAAGTGGGAAGTGTATTCAAGTAATGCAGGCATTGCAGATCCGAAAAAGACTGACCCTGGAGCAGGGTGGAGCACTGGCTAATCAGAGCCTGTATCTGAAAATGATTTTACAAAGTTAATTCGTTGCTTCTCCTTCCCCTCCCCTGCCGCGCGCGTGCACGCGCACACACACACACACACACACACACACACTTGCACCTCTGTTTTTCTGAGATTTTAATAGAAGGAATTTTGAATACACTTTAAATGTTAAAAGTTATGGCTGTGGAAAAGTCAGCCAGACACAGGAAAATATGAAGGTAATTCCTCTGTTTTGCGTGCGATCGACAAGGAAATTTGTAAAAAAAAGAAGAGGTATTTTAAGCAATAATCTGCCACCCCCAAAAGGGGGCAGAAAATGTTCTTTTTGTCTTTCAGAACTTCAAGAAAAGTGGGTGCCAGCAAAACAGCTGAAGAACAATCCCATGAATTTATTATTGCAACAAAGTTTGTGTTTTGTGTTGTTTGTCTTGTTACTAACATTGTGTGTGGTATACTACATTAAGCAGAAGAGAATCAATGAGCACTGTAAACAAATATATATATATCAAGATGGACTTAGGCCAAATAGGGTTGGGAAACCTTAAAGCTATATGAAATATGTGGCAATAGTTAAACACTAACACATTGCTATTACACAAGCAGCAAATAAAAATGGAAAATAGAATGCTTTGGTTATTGGATGTACTGAAATGCAAATTCTCAGTTTGGCTACACTAAAACACGAAATGTATGGGGTTATATCTGGGAATATTAAGGTACTAGCCCACTTGTTAAGGCAAAAGAAAAGATCCTGGTCTGATACATATAAAACATTCCCCTTCACAGCATCAAGTCTCTTTCTTCTATTGCCACTGCTAAATCTGTAACTCTCACCTGGAATACCTCTAACCCTTTTCAAGAATTATGTTCCAGATTTCCTTCCGTCTGGGCTGAGGACAAGTTATCTTGCGACTTGGTGCCTGCACATCTCTGCCCACCCATCCAGGTTACTGGTCAACTTCTCCCACCTACCAAACAATATCCTCTCAAGCCTGAGGCCTTAAACACAGTAGGTGACATTATTCATTCTTTACACCAATGAGGCATTCTTGTTCCCTGTTCCTCCCCCACCAACTCTCCTGTCTGGCCAATTAAAAAAAACCTGATGGCTCCTGGCACCTTACCATCAACTACCGCACCATTAATCACTATGCAGATAAACTTGTCCCCATTGTAGTTGACCCATCAGTCACCCTTTCGGGCCTTGATCATTCTTACTGCATCTTCACTGTGCTAGACATTGCAAACGGCTTTTGGAGCCTCCCCATGCATCCAGAGTCACAACACTGGTTTGCGTTTACCTTTGGCCCCATCCAGTTGAGCTGGACTCGTTTGCCCCAAGGACATCATAATTCTCCCACCCTCTTTCACCAGGTTATGGCAAAGGCCCTCTCTTCCGTAGACTGGGCTTCTGACAATTCTACTTGTTTGCAATATGTTGATGATTTATTGCTTGCTTCCTCCACTGTCTCTGGCCACTTACAAGCCCTTCAAATGCTACTCCAGGCCTTAGCTGATGCAGGCTTAAAGGCCAACCCTCGGAGAGCTCAGATAGCTCTACCTACGGTTCAATATCTGGGTTACACAGTCTCCCAGGACTCCAAAGCCCTCACTTCAGACCGCCGGATCACAATTGCTGCAGCCCCGCGGCTGACAACAGTTCGGGAATTATGTAAGTTAATGGGCCTCCTTAACTTTTGTAGACAATACACATCGTTTTCCATCTTAGCACAACCCCTCAATGACCTTCTTAAAGGGGCCCAAGCCTCCTCAGACCCCATCGCTTGGTCACCAGAGCATGACCACTGCTTAACGCAGCTTAAAACAGCCCTCCTTTTGGCTCCAGCACGCAGGTTCCCCCACCCATCATTACCATTTGAGCTCTGGACCCATGTACAGGATGGCCATGCTATTGCTGTACTCACTCAGAACCATGATGACAGGTGCCGCCCTGTGGCCTACTATTCCACAAGGCTTGATCCAGTAACTCTGGCTTTTAACTACTGTCTTCAAGCCATAGAGGCAGCCTCCTGGGCCGTTACTGTTTCCTCACCTTTGGTTTCTGGAGCCCCCTTACAATTTTCGTGCCTCATGCAGTTCGCAAAATCTTGGACGGGGGCCGCTTCTCAAAGGTCAAATGGTCCAAGTGGGAATTCACACTTCTATGCCCCCACATTACTATTGCACATTCTAACCTTTTTAATCCTGCTACCTTAATGCCAACAACAGGGGAACCTCATCAGTGCCCTCTTTCTGAGGACACCATTATACAGGACCGACTTGTGTCTGAACAACCACTATCCTATTCTGATCTTGTTTTGTTTGTTGATGGATCCCGGTACCATGTCGCCAGTCAACCTTGTTCCAGCTGAGCAGTTTGCGACCTATCAGGTACATACCTCCGCTCGGGTTCCTTGCTGCCTTCCTGTTCGGCTCAAGTACCGAATTAGTGGCACTAACACAGGCCTGCCTCCTGGCGGAAGGCCAGGCTGTTACCATTTACACAGACAGCTGCTATGCATTTGGGGTAGTTCATGACTATCTTGATTCTTGGACTAATAGGGGTTACCTCACTTCATTCGGTACCACTCTTAAAAATGGGGGGTACATTAAAGGCTTACTGGAAGCAGTTCAAAAACCTTCTAAGCTGGCTGTGGTTAAGATCAAGGCACATACCAGAAACAGTGACTCCCTTTCTCTTGCAAATGCAGCTGTAGACGAGGCTGCTAAAAAGACTGCAACAATTCCACAGGAAAATCTCCAAGTGGCAGCCACCCCAAACTCCTGATGGTATTATCCATTTGGGATCTAATAGGACACTTCTACATGATGTAATTATGGTTTCTGTTAAAGTTAAATATGATTTGTCTGAGTTTACTGTTCCATTACAAAATGTGTGTTTCGACCACCCTAATTCTTTACAATGGCTACAAGAACAGTTGTTACTAGTTACAAGTGCACCAATATACTGTCTGCACCCACGCAGTAAAAAGACAAAAGCGAGGCATCCTAGGTGACATTGGAGGAATATTTGGAAGCTCAAATTCCATGATAAACTCGCTTAATGCCAATGTGGATAGATCTTACAATGCCTGGGTTAAAAGCCAGACTACCCAACCCTAAAATACACCAATGCTGGCTTATTATACTCTTTCACTGCTTTTGATGCAGCCAAGGATGGATTCTATACAGCAATTAAAAAATCCTCCAATATCATAATTAATATGACTATATCCCAATCTAAGGGACGTGCTTGTGTTATGTTAGCTCGTGATTTGTTCAACATGTTAAAAGAAGATATGTTAGATATATGCTTTGGTTTCCCACCCCACACACACCCTCTCTTCCTCTGCCCTTGTAAACTTGGCAGATATGTCTGCTCAGTTGATTGTTGCCTTCCCCCTGCCCCCTCAGGCCTCTTCCACCCCCTCTTTTGATTTTCTTCTTACATATCCTTTTGTTATCCCCACCCATGTTTTTCCTTCCTCTTTTTATTTTAAATCTATTGGTTATGTGTCTAACAACACTGTCTATCAAATAGGACTTTCTGGCTTTATGTCTCCCTCCCCCAGTGGCGGCATGCTCATACAACTTTGGACCGTTGTACAGAAACTGCTGACTGTATTATTTGCTTTTGTTCTACCCTCCGCCCATTGAATACTTTTCTTCTACAACTACGGCCCACAACTGTGTCCAGCCAACTCCTCCACGTGTCTACAGATTACAGACTCCTTCACTCTGGGTGACATTCATTTGCCCGGCCGCATCTTCAGTGGAATGACAACACTTCCTTGGTGGTATGGCAATCCCAAATAGCAAAGGAGGTGCTGGCTAAAGTGGTTCTTGCTGCTGCCTCTGTCTCTGCCACCGTTCATAAGAACACTGCTAAAGACCGTGTGAATGTCCAACTCTCCACCCAGATTGTAACCTGCTTGGAAGATTCAACTTCTGGCCCATCCTATAGCCTCATCACCTGGTGGCCTATCCTGCAAATAGCGGCTGCTGCTGCTTCTATTCTTGTCCTGTTTTCAACTTTACTCTTGCCCCCACTCCCTGTTTTCCTCCCCCCTCCATAACACCTTCCCCATATAATCCTAAAATATATCATGAATATCAAAGTATCTAAATAATTGATCACATCTCACTTATGGGTTCGATTTGTCAAACAGGAGGGAACTGTAAGGCTTGAGATTGTTTTCAGCTAACAGGTTGTAAATCGAATCTCATGTAAATCGCTAATGAGCATACCTGATCCTCAAGGACAATGGCTAGTGTAAACATCTGATGGCTCAGAAAGCCAGATGTCCTCTTAGTGATTCTAATTCCAGTGAGAACAGCACATTGGCTTTTAGAATTTCTGTTGCCTGCCACCTATCTGTAAGGATCCCCGCCCCCTTCTTCCTCCACCCGACCCCCCCCCGAGTGTACCCCTAGCATCCTTGATGTAAGTAAAGTGATTAAAAGTGTCTCTGCATGTATGTAACGACCATTATCACTGTTGTCCTCTCCGGATGGGATAATGTCTGTATTTGTAAGTGAATAGATAAAGAATTTAAAACGTACTAAGTAATCGATAAGAAAGGGTATATAATTGACCACTGTAACACCATGAAGATGAAGATAATTTATCAGACTTCCCGGTATCGTGACTAAACCTCTTCAGTATTGTCTGTGCTGCCTGATTTTTGGAGAAAGAATCCTTCGTGCTTTACAATTTACACCTGTCACTATTCACCCACAGGTTAGCAGAGCTTCCTTTTGGAAGTCAAGTAACTTGCCCCCTGCTAAATAGCATAGTGATTACATTTTTTTCCCTTTTTTGATTTAGCAGTCCTTATACATTGCCCCCTGGTTGACGTTTGTGATAATAAATATGTTGGAATTCTAACCATCCCTAAATATGATCTCAAGCCATCCCATTAATAGACTGCTCAGTTGCTTTGTGGCTAATTTTCATGGTCAGTTCAGCTAAGGACTGTCTTATACCTCCAAACCTGGGAGAATTGTTCAGCTGGGCCCCTTAAGACTATCATTGTTTAAATGGGTATTTCTCCAATAAAGTCACCGCAGACTGCATGGCTCTGGGAGGGAGGATAAAGGAGTTTGAGGCACAACTGATGTTCCCGTCCATCCTCCCTGTTGAAGGAAAAATCCCAGGTGGGGACCACCAAATTGCAGAAGTAAATGCATGGTTACACAGGTGGTGTCAGAGAGAGGGCTTTGGATTCTTTGACCATGGGATGCTGTTCCAAGAAGGATTGGTAGGAAGAGATGGGATCCACCTAAAAAAGAAAGGGAAGATCATCTTCACAGACAGGCTTGCTAACCTAATAAGAAGGCTTTAAACAAGTTTTGCCTGGGGGACTGGGTCCTAAGCCCAGAGGTAAGTGGGGAAATGGGACACCAGGAGGAAGCACTAGGAGGAGGGTATAACAAGGGCGACCTCCTGATTCATACTGAGAAAGCAGGGCAATCGACTAGTTATCTCAGGTGCCTGTACATGAATGCAACAAGCCTGGGAAACAAGCAAGAGGAATTGGAAGTCCTGGCAAAGTCAAGGAACTATTAAAATAACAGAAAGTTGGTGACATAAAGCACGTGACTGGAGCACTGTCATGAATGGGTATAAACTGTTCAGGAAGGACAGGCAGGAGAAAAAAAGGTGCAGGAGTTGCACTGTATGTAAAAGAGCAATATGACTGCTCAGAACTCCAGTCTGAAACTAGAGAAAAGCCTGCTGAGAGTCTTTGGGTTAAGTTTAGAGGCAAGAGCAACAAGGGTGATGTTGTGGTGGGAGTCTGCTATAGACCACCAAACCAGGCAGATGAGGTGGACGAGGCTTTCTTCAGACAACTAATGAAAATTTCCAGATCACAGGACCTGGTCCCCATGGGGGACTTCAATTTCCCTGACATTTGCTGGAAGAGCAATGCAGCAGTGCACAGACAATCCAGGAAGATTTTGGAGAATGTTGCGGACAGCTTCTTGGTGCAGGTGCTGGAGGAGCCAACTAGTGGTCATGCTTGTCTTGACCTGCTGCTCACAAACAAGGAAGAATTGGTAGGGGAAGTAGAAGTGGGTGGTAACCTGGGTAGCAGTGACCATGAGATGGTCGAGTTCAAGATCCTGACAAAAAGAAGAAAGGAGAACAGCAGAATATGGACCCTGGACTTCAGAAAAGCAGACTGACTCCTTCAGAGAGCTGATGGGCAGGATCCCCTAGGAGGCTAATATGAGCGGGAAAGGAATCCAAGAGAGCTGGCTGTATTTTAAAGAATCTTGTTGAGGGCACAGGAACAAACCATCCCGATGTGCGGAATGAATGGCAAATATGGCAGGCAACCAGCTTGGTTTAACAAAGAAAACTTCAGTGAGTGTAAACACAAACACTTTTTACAAGAAGTGGAAGCTTGGACAGATGACTAGGAAGAAGTATAAAAATACTGCTAGAGCATGCACAAGTGAAATCAGAAAGGTCAAAGCACAATTGGAGTTGCAGCTAGCAAAGGACATGAAGGCTAACAAGAAGGGTTTCTACAGATAAGTTAGCAACAAGAAAGTCAGGGAAAGTGTGGGCCCCTTACAAAATGAGGGAGGCAATTTAATGACAGAGGATGCATAGAATTTAGTGACAGAGGATTTAG
The DNA here is from genome assembly GCF_026122565.2 of Emydura macquarii macquarii. NCBI lineage: Eukaryota > Metazoa > Chordata > Testudines > Chelidae > Emydura > Emydura macquarii. Next base: position 2,144,039 of record NW_027130506.1, read on the forward strand.
TGACAGAGGATGCATAGAAATGCATAGAAATGATCTGCAAACTTGACACATTCAAACTGGGTTTAAACAGAGTCTTGGAATGGCTATCTCACTACCGAAGGTAAATTACTTTGCTCACCCATTCTCACCCCCTACTCAATGGTCGTCATTAGGTCTTAAGTACCAGACTCCACCTCCCCCATAGTTCTCAATGCACCTGGATACCTATAAGATACCTCTGTGTTACCTATTTTCTGTATTACTGCATCTGAAGAAGAGAGCTAAGTCTCTCGAAAGCTTATGTCTACAAATATTAAATGTGTTAGTCTTTAAAGTGCCACAGAACTCTCGTTGTCTTTGCTGTATACAGACTAACACGGCTACCCCTCTGGGTTGGGTTGGCAACTGTATGCATTTTTTTGTGTGTGCATGAAGGTGCTAAAGGAGGCAGAGTATGTGCATGGTAGGTGAGGCTGCCTTCCTTAGTGTGTCCATTTTAGAGAATGATTGTGGTTTTCTGGAGGGGGCAAGAAAAGCAGGGCAGCACACACTGCCTGTGTGTGACCTACCTGGCAGCAACGGAAGCACCTCTCATGATAACTCTGCAGGGAACAGTGGTGCAGTGTAGATCAGTGTGTATCAGCTTTGCACACACCAGTCAGGGTGATTAGTAGAGTATCATTTTCGTGCACATTAAACAGACTTTAACAAACACATACAGAGCTAAAAGGGGGTTGGTGGATAGCTAGCTAGTCTAGCCTGCTTCTCCCTTTGAAACTTTTTTGGTTTGATCACGGTCAGGATCCCTTGTTGGTATAAACTTTAAACTGAGTTCATAACTGCTGGGCATAGTATCAACCTCAAAACTTGCAAAACAGCCTCAAAACAGCAAAAATTGTCACTGGTTTTTGCTTAATTACAGTTGATCTTTTTTCAACTATCACTAGCACATCACTTCCAAGAAAATGTAACTGTCTGGAAAGTTTGAAGGGGTGATAACTTGGCAACAAGCTCTTTTTAAGCTAGAAGGCAAAGAAACATTAGGACGAAAGTAAAAAATTCAAATCATTGCTAGTGTTTAATGATCTGTGACTCAAAACCAGCTTGACAAATTTTTGTCAAATTTTGCAGAAACAGCCACTTGTTTGCCATGTGTGAATCTGCCAATCTTCTGGTCAAACTAATTCTCTTAACCAATATTATAAGGAGACTAAACTAGATCTTTATTGATTATTTGTAATTTTTGTACTAAACCTCAGTGCCAAAGTTTCTGAGATATTGGACCAAATTCTCTGCTCATTTAACTCCATTCAAGTCAATGGTGTTACACCAGCAGAGAATTTGGCCAATATCAGAGAACATTAGCTCTGAGATTTAGCTGAGTTATGCCAACAGAGAAGTCAACCTAGGTTTTATCTAGGGGGAGCATTTCTATTCGCGGACCTAATTCTGCCCTCAGTTGCATGAGTGCAACCCCTATTGAAGTCAATGAATGATGGACCCCAACATTCAGTCCACTATGTTTTAGAAAAACCTTGTTTTTACTACACACTAATCTGGAACCTGAGCATCACAGTTAGATACTTTTAAACAGCAGATTTCTTAAGAAATCTTTTAAGCAACTTTTCACTTGCTTAATTCTTATTATTGATTATTGCGTGCCAACAGTGCCCAGGACTCCCAGCTGAAATGGCAGGCAATGAAAGCTACTCACAACTTAATCAGAAGGCCAAATCTATGTCAGCACACTCCTTGGAATAATCCAGGGCAGGGTCACACCAACACTACATGCTTCTCAAAATCCCCACTATCCATTTTCCAGAACTTTAGGATAACTTTATTGTCCCACTTCAGTGAGGCAGGACATGGTGCTTGTAGGCTTTCCTAAAGAACTCAACGCTAGTGAGCCTGCTCCTGCTGAAGTCAATGGGGGCTTTATTATTTACTTCAATAAAAGCAGAGCTAAAAGAAAGCTGAGCACTTCTGCAAACCCTCTGATTCTGTAAAAACCCCGCCCTTGGAAGCTAGCCCTGAGGAGAGAGCAATTGTCTGCTGATTACTTGTTCTCAGAGTCCCAAGATCAAAGGCCCAAACAGTATAAAGAAGGTGCTCACACATTCATGGGGGTGCTTGTTCCGAGCTAACAGCTGTTATGAACTTGTAGCCACAGAAAAACCCCTTAGTGGGATTTGAAGGATTGATCACCTGCGAGAGCCCTTGTTGGAGCTGAAGTGATCACTGGTGAGCTTATTAGCACATGCTAGGTTCTTTTATTGTTTTGAATATGTTCTCCTTGGTAATGGCACCACCTTATGAATACAATGTGCTTACTTAGAAAGGGCTGTGTGGTGACTTCTAACTGTGGGCAATTATGCTGTTTATAGCCTCTGAGAAGAAAGCAAAGCAAGGCCTGCTTAGGCAGTCTGATTTGCTGACACCATCGGAGTGGGCAGGGAACTGTGTGGCCTAGAAAAACCGCAGTCAGGAGCAAGCGAGACATAGGTCTCCTCACCCAAGAGAAAGAATGGGCTACCTTTGCTAGACAAAGGGGGATATTCAGGTGCATTTGCCCTGAACTATGACAATGACTGCTCGCATGTTTGTGGAATCAGGCCCCAAAGGATGTGAACATAGCTGTGCTTTCTTGCAACAACATAGCCTCCTCTGCTGCCATTTCGACTACCTTGGATCCCATTACTTTGACAAAGGAATAAAGCTCTATGCCCCTCACTTCTCCAAGACTTTGTTTTAGATGAACACCCATTAAATGACTATCTGATAAAGTAATCAGCCCATTTAAAAGAATAAAAGCCCAGGGTACTAAAAGGTGACATATAATTATTGCCTAACTTATGAAAGGAATGAACCTGCTGTAGCCCAATTACACCTTAGCTATATACAATGACATAGCCCTTAACCAATTCCTCAACAAAGGAATAAAACTGTCATGAAAGAAAAATTTATTGCTCATCAAGGCTATGTATTCAGGAAGTAGTACTCCTGTCAGGGTCATGCTGGCAGTAACTCAGTGTGCAATTAAAGGGAATTAGAGGGAGTCTTGTAGATTTTGCCACTCTCTTTGTTGAGCTATAAAATGTGTATTTGAATCACTAACTTTCACCACCAAAAGCTCATTCTGTGGAAAATGAGAGTGTTAAAGTATATTTGGTAAACAGAAAGAATACAGCAATTTGTGTGTAATCTCGATCCCTCAACATTAGTCTATTCTTGCTCTTAACCGTACTGGCAGAAACCCTAAGTGGCTGCACTGACTCCAACAGATTTACTCCTGATTTACACCAATGTAACTGACAGCATAATTTGAGCTGCTGTCAGTAAGAAATAGTCATGGGCAAGGTTCAGCATCCATCTATAATTCTGTTTGTAGGTCAACAAAGAAACTGGGACGTGAAATAGTTCTAATGATTTTCAGCTATAAGGAGACTTCCCCAATCAATCTTTGTAAAAAAAAAAAAAAAAAGATTTAGTGAAATAGAAAGGGTCATATCACAGGCTCTGGGTTAGCTGAGCTCCAAATGAAGATCACTGTGGGGGGAAAGGTCATAGAATAGGCTTAAATATTGATTGGATGCAGTCTCATTCTGAAAAGTTTAAGCTGGATATTCCCTTGAGCTTTTCCAATTACTAAATCCTTTTCTGCCAGCTATCCCAGGCTATTCAGGCAATAGTATCTGTCACTAACTACTCATATAATCAAGCAGTAATTAGCATGATTTTCTTTGAAGAAAAATTAAAAGTGACCCAAAGACATAATTACACACGGTACACATTTTATGAAGGAAAGAAACGCAGAAGGCTCAGGAACTGCCATTTGCAAAATGAACAACGCTTCCTCCTATGTGTGTTTTGGTGAAGATCAGTAGAACAATTGCTGCTGATAAATATGAATCCTGAATCATTTAACAATCATTTAGAGGAAAGCAGGTTCTGCTTCTGAGCAATTAGATAGATAGAGGCATGTTCAGAAATCACAGAGCTGCTGAGCAGGGAAAGTGAAGCGAGTTATAATTCTGCTGCTCCGCAACAGGGGGAAAAATTGCCATATAATTAAGCTTCCCTGAGCTTTTATGGAAATATTTATGAAACGAGAACATCTTTTAAATAAATCATAGGTATGTTTTATTATTCTAAAAATGTTGCATTGACAAAATATTCACTGAGCCTTGATTACTAGCCTTCTCCGGTGATTCAGTGACAGCAAACAAAGAGTCAGGAACTCAGGCTGTTAGACTGCTGACTATTAAATCGTACGGTACATTTTCCACCTTGCCCCTTATGAGTTTCCTTATATGAACTCCTATTGGCTCCTCCTTATACACAGGTGGATCCAGAGTGAATGGAGTGGAGACCTCTCCCTCTGCAGTATCATCTTCCCATGCTTTGATCCCACAAGGGCTTTCAAATACCATGTGCAGTACTGATCACCCAGTCTCAGAAAGGATGTTGCAAAACTAGAGGTGGGGTTCAGAGACAGACAACTAGACTTATCAGAGGCTTGGAAACACTCTCATTTGAGGAGAGATTGTAAAGGTTAGTGGTTTACCTTAGGAAGGAAACAACTAAGAAGGGACATAATAAAAATATAAATGGCAGGTAGTACAAGTGTAAATTGCTCTACTTCAAGGTGTAGTCGTCCCTGCCCACACAAGCCTTGGGTCTGACTGGCCCCTGTCAGTAGCACCTAATGATGGGCCCTGCTCAGAATAATGAGTGAAGGCCAACAGTGAATCCAGCAGATGAGGGCCAAGTTCACCAATGGTTGTAAAGGTGAATGAGGATGTGTGGACCTCATAGGGCAGAAGAAGAGCTAGATCATCGTAACAGTCATCCATGCCCTCAGCAACCATCATCATCTGGAGGAAGAGTTCCTGGGAAGAGGGATGGTGTCCCCCAAAATAAACCCCCTCGATGTCTCCTCAGTCCTAAGGAGGTAAAGTGAAACCAAGGGACAACCCACTGTGATAACCGTGACGACAGCACCAGGCTTAAAACCCTGCCATTACTGACTCCAGGATGAAGTGTGTGACCCAAACCCTGCCCAGGGAGTTGCCAGCCCCAATGACCCCAACTTCTTGGACGTCCAAACCAGACCTTAGAGGAAAGTTCCATGTCATCACATAGAATGTGTTAACAATGAACAGCACTGGGTATAAGACAGCTCTTGTCAAAGAACTCATCTGTTACTAGATCGTAATCACCAGCATCACAGGCTATGTCTACGCTGCAATTAGACACCTGTGGCTGGCCCAAACCAGCTGACTTGGGCTAAGCAGCTGTTTAATTGCAATGTAGATGTTCACGCTCAGGCTGGAGCTCATGCTCTGGCACCCTCTCCATGACGGGGTAAACTGAACATCTCCCTGAACGTCTAAACTGCAATTAAACAACTTAGCCTGAGCCTTACGAGCCCGAGCCTGCTGCAGGTGTCTAATTGCAGTGTAGACATACCCATAAAGCCTTGTCTGCCATAAAGCAATCAAATTACTGTTGAAGGAGCAACCTTCCTCCACTCTACTGGTCCACACCTAACTCATGGTGTGGCACTTGTCATTAGACAAACTCTAACCTGGACTACAACTACATGGAACCATATCTATCCACACTTACTCTGTGCGCAGGTCCAACATTGTGATGGACACTTATTCAGTGTGGTCTATACACCAAGAGACGACATGTCACCTGCAGAAAAGGACATATTCTACCACCAGCTAGCAGGAAAAAATCCACTCAACTCTGCCACATGACACACTGCTAGAGCTTGGAGATTTCAGTGCAGTCGAACTGGGTTTGAAACCATGATACATCCCTTTGGTTCAGGTTCCTCAAACGACACCACCACCCAGAATTTGACACTGTGTGCTACTGAGGGCTTGTGTGTTATGGGTTTATAGTTTAGATGCCTTAACCATCATCACTGAGCTGGATTTCAAACAATGGAAGTGACATGAAGGAAGTTAACCACATCCTCAGCAGAAATTGATCCATAGCGAAATCCCACTGGGTCTTCAGCAACACAGAAGCACCAGCAAGCTCTGACAATAGACTAGTTGTTGCTTCTCTCTCACTACATTTTCCAACTTCCTGCAAGTCAGATGCCCACCAGCAGTACTATGTCCAGTATCTATCTGAGGATCCTGCTGAAGCTATGAAATACACATAGGCCATCAAGGATTACATATGTAAGCCCAGTACCCTCTCAGATGATGTGGAGATTGCCTGGAATGGTATACATAACACAAACTCACCTATCACTTCTGGAACTATCAGCTTCAGATGGTCATGCATGAAACCTGGACTTTCTAAAGATGTCTTTGATATATTAACAACAACAACAACAACAACAAAAAAGCCAGAAACATGCAAGCAGAAAGATATCAAAGAACATAAATGACAAATTATTTTCCAGGCCATGACAAATGTGACCATGAGATCTATATCAACTCCCTGGGCGATGGAACAGAAGACAGTCTAAAATACAACAATCTGCAGCCTGCCTATAGAACCATCTGACTGGAAGCCATAAACAGCCTCCTAACATCCACATCATGAAACCAGACACGCCTCCCTGCTTATCAATGAACTTGGTTCTGGATAGACAGAAAACACATTCTGAAAGCGTGCTGAACTACACACCTGCTGATGACTGTCCAGAGCCACATGACCTGACAAATTTTGTGGCTACAGACCAAGGAATGAATATTGTTCCTTCATTACTAAAGGATGTACAAGGTCATCCAAAATTTATGGAATGGACGTGCTGCTGGAACCACCTGAGCTGCTCAAAAGTGCCTTGGAACTAGTGAGCATCTGTCTGCATCAATTGTTCATAAAAGTGTGGGCCTCAGGCCAAGTACAGCATTTTAGTTCCCTGGACAAGGGCAAAAGACCTTGCACTAAGTGTGGCAACCGCAGGCCAATCTCATTGTTCTTAGTCCCTGGAAAGGTGTTTGCTCACGTTCTGCTTGATAGAATGCAGCCTCTTCTGAACAGACATCGTCATCCACAACACCCAGATTTCACGGTTGGACAGTCGACAATGGCCACTGTCCTTACCCACCAGCTTCTGGCTGAGCTGCACTAAGAATTTAACAGTCCATTTCATGGGGCATATTTTGACATCAAAAAGCTTTTGATTCGGTCCACAGGTCAACACTTTGGCTCACACTGAAAGGAGTTGGTATTCCAGATGTTCTGCTAAATCTGGTGCACAATCTGCACACCAGTACCGGTCTGAGAGTGCACATCAGTTCACGGTTTTCGCTACCTTTCTACACAACTTCAGGTGTGTGGAAGGAATGCATTCTTGTCACGCTATCAACTGCATATTAGGACTTTCCTCTTCACATGTCAGAATCACAGAATCAAGGCCTCCCAAGAGATTCACGGACTTGCAGGATTGAGCCAGATCACGGAACTTCACCACTTGATGCCTGGTGTGATGCCATCAACCATGGTCTATCTAGCTGGCGCAACGATCCTCAGTAGACAATGAATATTTGATCATATTTGATTAATAATAATAAAAGTATAAATAATGTAGAAGTTAGATCAGCAGCTTCTGTTCTCCCTGTCACAAAATACCTGAACAAGGAAACAGTCAATTAATGTGAAAGTGGCAAATCCAAAACTGATAACATGAAATACTTTTTCACACAATATGTAGACTGTGGAACTCACTGCCACTGCCTCATTGAGGTCAAGATGTAGAAACGAATTGGACATTTATATGGGTACCAAGAATATTGAGCCCTGTCATAATTAATGATAACAATTTTGGAAAGTCTATCAAACCTTGTGCTTCAGGGCTTAAGATAATCTGACTGTTACAATTTAGGGTGAGACCTAATATGGGGGGCAGATTGTCCCACATTTGCCTACTGTGGGGTTCTTACACCTTCCTCTGAAGCAGCTAGTGTGGGAGACAAGAAATTGAGCTAACTGACCTTTGAGTCTGACCCAGTATGGCAATTCTAATATTCCTGTGCTCACAACCAGTCATTCAGTACCAGCGTGCTGAGGCTCTCAGGCTGCAGCCATTGGGTGGCCTCAAAGAGGCATGCAGTGCAGCTCAGGACAAGGTATATAGCTTCATGTTAAAGGAAGGAAGTCTTTATTTTAATTATTAAATCTATTGTATTAATGATTAGGTTATATTAGACTTGTTTAGTATGTTATATTTACTGGCATTATTAAGATGTGCTCTGTGAAAGAGTATGGGAGCTGTTCCCTGACCCCAGGGAAAGAAGAGATGGGCTGGAGGTGCATGCCGGACCAATAATGGGCTCAGGGATGGGGGACTGGCTGTAGGTAGGAGTTGGAGATCACCAGCTGTTTACAACCCCTTGATGGAGGGACAAGAAATCATAGACAAAGGGAACTGATGAGGATATGTCTATCATGGTACAGCTTCCTTCCTAGAAAGAAGGGAGCTAAATTAATGACTTATCTTTGTCTTCTGATGGAAATGTGAAAGAAATTAGACCACCTTTGAGTCAGCGGTATGCTTTCCTCTCTATTGCTAGTAAAATGCAATAATAATCTCCCTACAGAGCATAAAGTAATCCATGTACATTGTTCCCCTCTGAGTTCTCATCATCTCTGTCTCCTGCCACAAATCATCTGAACTCACCTTGATTCATTAAAAACTAATCTAATTAGGGATCATAATGAAAACACTTTACAAAAAAATTAATGCTGAAATATTGTGTCCAGTGAGTCTAAGATACCTTTTGGGTCCTGGAACCCATGTGGTACAAAACTTAAACAGAATCATTTTACAAAGCTAATGATGGACCTCTGGAATTGTATGTTTTTTTTAACATTTCATTCTTGTCCCTGCTGACCTCAGATGCTGATGTGCCTAAAGGCACAGAACAATCACTTCAGTAATGGATTCCTGATTATTGCGTAAGGGGAAATGTTTGTTGTATGGTTTGAAATGACAGTGTTGATAAAGCAAGGACTCTCTTGGCTCAAGGATAACCGCAAGCACAATGCCACTCACCAGACTAACCACAGTTCCCCTAACCACGGGGATTATATCACAGCTCTGCGCATACATTATGTACAGGACTATGGACAAACCCATCTGCAAGGCTATTACAGTCAGTGTGAGCGTATAATTCATTACACTGTAGCCCTGAAAAGTTATCTGTTAGATATGAACAATTGCCTTTGAGCAGAGAGTGAAAATCATTCCATTGCAGAGACCCTGCACAAGTCTCTGTAGCACTCATGTCCCTAACAGAGGGCTTAAGTTCTCCATCAGCCCTTGCAATGGTCTCTGCTTTGGAATTAATTGCAGGAGGAACTGATTACTGAGTACCTTTCTTTTATTTCCTCCCTTCCATTCACTGATCTCAAGCACTTGATAGGTATTACTGGATTAATTCTTAGTGTCCGGCTGAGGCTTTTCTGTTTGTTTGGCTGGCTGGCTGGCTATCCATCTGTCTAGATATTTACACTGTACTGATCATTATGGTTGCACCTTCACAGGTTGTCCACATGCCTATGACTACTGATCAGTTTAAAGAAAGAAGGAACAAGTAAGTGGGATGCATGGTGACTATGAGAACCTCTGTAAAAATTAAAACTCTCGTGTGATCAGCAAGAATGATTTCTCTTACTATTTAACACACACATGCACCAATATAAAAATCCCATTGCTCTATTAAAAAAAACCAAGTAATGTTTTGGCTGACAGTCTCCCGCTCAGGAAAACAAATTTTAATATCCTGGTCAATTACCTCAATTTTGATAAGGGAAAACTGAGAAATTGTTAAATGTGTGACCAACCCCCACCCCCCCCCCAGCCCCCAATGGCAACTAGCAAAGGGGTCACTGTTCTATAGTAGCAAATCTTATCAGGCCTGACAAAATCACTACACCCAACACACAGATGTCATAGCATTTATCTATAAAGAGTATCATGTAAGCCCTAAAATGAAAGCCAGGATCCCATTGGTCAATAACATTGCTGTGAAATTTGTGTATTGACTCTATGGAAGGAGTTGTGTAAATATACTAAAAAATACCTTTTAACGTCTGAATCAAAGCAGGGCTGACAAACAGGCTTTTGCCAGACAAAAGATGTATATTCACCTGTGTGCCTTGATTTGCATCTAACGTAGGCATTGTGAGCCAACACAGGCTAAGACCATTTGCACAGGACGTCAACATGAGACTATGAAGGCAACATGGAGACAGCACATCAGGGAATAAATCATGGGGCTGGGACAGTCATCCTGACTTCAGAGACAAAACAGTGAATCTGAGATATAGAAAGAGACGGCAAAAGGACACGTCTTTGTCCTTCACTGAAGAAGTAAAAAGGAGAGCGCTTTTTGCATTTATGAAAGACGGCTCCAAGATAGGTTGGTTGGAGATGCTGGAAGATGCTTTCGGTGAGCTAAAGTACTTTAGACAAGGGTTTAGCTTGTTAAAGTTAGGGTTAGGTTCTCGGAGGCGTTTTATATCCTTTTGTTTTATAGGTAGCCATTTCTGTTTTCATTATTATCCTTACTCACTCTCTTAGCGTTTTATTGTTTTCACTGTAAATATATCTCAGTGCTGTGATGTTACATAAGGGCTGGTCCTCAGCTGAATCAAACAAGCTGGTCTGTGCATTGTTCCTTTGGGGACAGCTTCCCAGGTAATTTCTGTGAGTGTCTAGTGGTTAAAAGCTGGACTGTGCAGGGAGCAGTCTGAGGAGTCAGGGGTTGGTGCGTGCTTATCACTGGCAAGGTCTGCGGATGGCTGGATGTGTAGTTGTGTTGTCAGTGACTGTTGGCTTCGGAGAGCTGAGCTACAGCAGGAATGGACAAGTCTGCTTCATGCTAAGGGCAAGTTGTGGTGAGTTGCCTCACAACCCTGGGGAGCATCACAAAGTGACTTTGCCACAGTCACTCAGGGAGTCCCAGTACAATAGGTGAGAACAGAACCCGATGAATGGGCTTAGAATACCAAATAAGATTGTTCCACTGCTTCCTCTCCCATCTGCTTGGTTTCCTCCACGTGTTGTCTCACCTTATCTTTCTCGCTTGTAAACTCTTTGCGTCTTCTGAAAAATTTCTAATGCAGTACAAATAATGAATGCAGAAAGAGACAAGAGCCAGTCTTTGGCTCGATGCCCTGCATTTCAGCCACAAGACCTTCCCTACTCGCACCTTTCCCCATTGTATGTGTTAGCTACACTCTAAGACCCCAGTCCTACAATCAGATCTTCATGGGCGGACCTTTGTATGCAGATAAGGTGAAATCCAGATTCCATTGAGGCCAACAGGAGTTTTGCCATCGACTTCAGAGGGGCCAGGATTTCACACAGGGAGCCCAATTGACTTCGAAGAAAATTTTAAAAGAATTATATTGAAAAAGTAACCAAAGGAATTTGATGATCAGTGTAATGGTGCAGATGCAGCGGGGCTGAAGGTGTAATGATAATAAATGCACAGCTCATACTCCGATCAAGAATAACAGCTAGCCAGCCATTCCACTGGTGTAATTCAGTATAACTATTAACATCAAAGGAGCTACATCACTTTATACCAGCCGCGGATCTGACCCAACATTACAAAGAAAAGTAACATAAAACTATTCTGCATAAAACTAGTAAATGTCTGCACTAAAGTACTTTAGTCTGCTTTTTGCCCTTGACAAATTATATTCACCTAGTGTAAGTAATTTTATTTGACCAGTAAATACATTTCCCCCCATTATTATCAATCATCATAGCAAAAGGTAGGTGAGTAGATATTGTAGCTGGATTGGCAAACTTTCAGGAAAATTTTGCAATGCTGCCTTATTCTCAGGAGTACAATTTAAAAAAAAAAACATATAACACATAAATTGTAACTGAGATCAATAACTTTAGCCATCCAGCTTCTCATTAACAAACGACACCTGATGCTCCCTGGCCCTTCTCTTCTCTAACTAATGATCCCCAGTTTTATAGTAGAAATAATTGGCTACAGGAAGTGTCCACATTAAAATAAACCTTTTTCATGTGTAATCAAAATATAAAACATACATCTTCTTAAATAGAACGTAGCCATAGGGAAGAAGTCATACTATAAACTTTAAGGTATATAATAACAAAACTGTCCTACCAGTTTACCTACCAATGCTGACTGTATAAAATGTACAGTAAACTCTTTTAAGTCATTTGAAAATGTCTTCACTAATTTTGACATGCTAGAAAGGTCATCTAACAGAAAGGAGTTTTCTATTGTATCAGTGAATAAGATCTTTATTTTGGACCCATAAATAACAAACATAATTTTTTCCCCACATACAGAAAATATGCCTCAAGCTCATTAGCACTTTGGATTTCTTAGTTTCCAAAGTAAATAAGTAGTTTTCTTCAAGCTCAGGTTCCAACGTTTTGCTTCAGAAACTTTGTAAGTTGATGTCCATCTAGTTGCTAGTCACAGAGAGGCCTTTTATTAGGTAGTTAAAGGTTTGTATATAAGGGCCTACTTGAATCGCGAAATGATTGTCAAATAATTGCTGCTGAGTTGCGGACAAGACATGGAAAATCGCAGAAAAGTAATAATGGACCTTTATTAATTGTGGCTGACAGCAGGAGCCCTGGGAGCTCCACAAAGCTGACAGCCAGAGCCCCACCCATGGCAGGTCTGACAGCTGGTGCTAACTAAAATCAAAATTGCCATGGAAGTCTAATATTGCGGGATCCGCAATTTCTGCAATATCACGAATTAAGTAGGGCCTTATTTACACAGCAGTTAAATGCAAGCTGAAATAATTGTTACATCAAGTACTTACAGTACAAACAGGGATTCTGGTTGTCCAAGACCTTCGGTAGAAGGTGGCAGGACAAACCACTATTGCATTTGAAGTGCTAGGGGAAGAAGCAGTTCAACATTCCACACCTTGGGCCAGAAAGTCACTTCAGTGTATGTATGTGCCCCTCCATCTGCTTGTGTGAACTTCCTGCATTTGTGTGGAAGGAGTGAAGTCCCTTCATGGGGTCCTGCAAATAGCCTTCTGTTGGACCTCCATGCAAAAGTAGCTGTGGGGGGGAGTGAGGTTGGAGTGGGAAAGGTGGGAACAGTGGCACAAGGCACTGGCTGCTGTTAGTGGCACCATCTTTGAGCAGACTTGTCAGACTCTGCATGGAAATATGATTGTGGGGTTAGTACAGTTGGACACAGTACTAAGGCATGCTGGCTGCCTTCTATGACAAAATTGGATTCAGTCTGAGATGGCTGCTGCTGTGGCTTTTCTGTCTGAGCATCAGCCAGTATGCCACACTGAAGTTATTCAGAAGCTTGGGCAGCTTCATTCTACAACCTTCCTGGCTAGTGAGGACCAGCAATGAAGGGCTACGGTTGGTAAATGGTGTTAACATTTTCCTGTGGGAGGTGAGAAGACAACGTACCAGTAATCCTTAAAGAAGTCATTGTGGGATGACTGCTCAAGAAACCAACTCTTGATGCTGACAGTCTAACTCAGTGTTGATTGGTCTCTAGTCTCCCCAGTTTTTGTGCAAAATCACTAAGAAAGTTATAATGGGGCAATTGTAGTGGCTTCTTGAAGCCTCAGATTTCCTTAACTAGTCATATTGGGGTATAATGCTGTCTGTAGGGTAGTAACTGCACTGGTTGTGTCAGCTGCTTCATAGATTCCAAGGCTACACAGGACCATTCTGATCACCTAGTCCGACCTGCTGTACAACACAGACCATAGAACTTCCCCAAAATAATTCCTGAAACAGATCTTTTAGAAAAACAGCCAATCTCGATTTACAAAATGTTCGTGATGAAGAATCCACCACGACCCTCGGGAGATTGTTCCAATTACTCTCATCATTACAAATTCACACCTTATTTCCAGTCTGAATTTGTATAGCTTCAACTTCCATTGGATCTACCTTTGTCTTTTAGATTGAAGAGTCAATTATTAAATATTTTTTCTTCACGAGGATACTTGGAGACTGTGATTAAGTCACCCCTTAAACTTCTACTTGCTTAGATAAATTTGAGTCTATCACTATGAAGCTCTGTGGATGTAGGGAAGGCGGTGGATGTGATATACCTTGACTTTAGCAAAGCTTTTGATACTGTCTCTCACAGTATTCTTATCAGCAAGTTAAAGAAGTATGGGTTGGATGAATGGACTATAAAATGGATAGAGAACTGGCTAGAGCATAGGACTCAACGAGTAGTGATTAATGGCTCCATGTCTAGCTGGCAACCGGTCACAAGCGGAGTTCCCCAGGGGTCTGTCCTGGGTCCGGTTTTGTTCAACATCTTTATTAATGATCTGGAGGATGGGGTAGATTGCACTCTCAGCAAGTTTGCGGATGACACTAAGCTGGGGGGAGTGGTAGATACCCTGCAAGGTAGGGATAGGATACAGAGTGACCTAAACAAACTGGAGGATTGGGCCAAAAGAAATCTAATGAGGTTCAACAAAGAAAAGTGCAGTGTCCTCCACTTAAGAAGGAAGAATCCCATGCACATCTATAGACTGGGGACCGACGAGCTAGGCAGCAGTTCTACAGAAAAGCACCTGGGGGTAACAGTGGATAAAAAGCTGGATATGAGTCAGCAGTGTGCTCTGGTTGTCAAGAAGGCTAATAGCATATTGGGCTGCATTAGTGGGAGCATTGCCAGCAGATCACAGGAAGTGATCATTCCCTCTATTCGGCATTGGTGAGGCTGCATTTGGAGTATTGTGTCCAGTTTTGGGCCCCCCACTACAAAAAGGATGTGGACAAGTTGGAGAGAGTCCAGCGGAGGGCAACAAAATGATTAGGGGGCTGGAGCACAGGACTTACGAGGAGAGGCTGAGGGAACTGGGCTTGTTTAATCTGCAAAAGAGAAGAGTGAGGGGGGATTTGATAGCAGCCTTTAACTACCTGAAAGGGGGTTCCACGGAGGATGGGGCTAGGCTGTTCTCGGTGGTGGCAGATGACAGAACAAGGAGCAACGGTCTCAAGTTGCAGGGTGGGAGGTCTAGGTTGGACATTAGGAAAAAGTTTTTCACTAGGTGGGTGGTGAAGCACTGGAATGGGTTACCTAGGGAGGTGGTAGAATCTCCATCCTTAGAGGTTTTTAAGCTGAGGCTTGACAAACCCCTGGTTGGGATGATATAGTTGAGATTAGTCCTGCTTTGAGCAGGGGGTTGGACTAGATGACCTCCTGAGGTCCCTTCCAACTCTAATATTCTATGATTCTATGTTTTCTAATCCTTTAATCATTCCTGTGGCTCTGAACCCGCTCCAATGTATCAACATCCTTGAATTGTGGGACACCAGAACTAGACACCATACTCCAACAGCTGTTGCACCAGTGCCAAATATGAGGTAAAATAACCTCTTTCCTTCTATTTGAGATTCCCCTGTTTATTCATCCCAGGATTGCATTAGCTCTTTTGGCCACAGCATTGCACTGGGAGTTCATGTTGAACTGATTATCCACCATGACCCCAAATCTTTCTTAGAGTCACTGCTTCCCAGAATAGAATCCCCTTTCCTGTAAGTATGGCCTACCTTCTTTGTTCCTAGATATATACGTTTACATTTAGCCATATTAAAACATATTGTTTGCTTCTGTCCATTTTACCAAGCAATCCAGATTTCTCTCTATTAGTGACCTGTCCTCTTCATTATTTACCCCACTTCCCCAATTTTTGTGTCATCTGCTAACTTTATCAGTGATGATTTTATGTTTTCTTCCAGGACCTGTGGGACTCCCCTGGCAATACACCCAGTCAGTCTCGATTCGCCATTTACAATTACGTTTTGAGACCTATCAGCCAGTTTTCAATCCATTTAATGTGTGCCATATTCATTTTATATTGTTGTAGTTTTTTTAATCAAAATGCTGTGCCATACTAAGGCAAAACCTTACAAAAGTGTAAGTATATTACATCAATGCTATTCCCTTTATCAATCAAACTTATAATCTCATCGAAAATATATTTAGTAAGTTTGACAGGCTCTATTTTCCATAAACTCAAGTTGATCTGCATTAATTACATTATCCTCATTTAATTCTCTATTACTCAAGTCCCATGTCTTCCATTAATTTGCTCGGGATCGATGTCAGGCTGATAGGCCTGTAATTACCCTGATCATCCTGATCATCCTTTTTAAAAATTGGCACAATATTAGCTTTCTTCCAGTCGTTTGGAACTTCCCCGGTGCGCCAAGACTTACTGAAAATCAACATTCCCTCTGAAGATGGGGTACACACTTTGACAACGTTTCAGAACTCATGGTTTACTACATAGTTCATAGTCTCCATTAGTGAGGGAGGGTCAGCATTAGGGTATTCTACATTGTGGACGCTGCATTGGGCTCCATGGATCGATGCAGTGGGATCAATTGGGCAGGCAGTGGAGACCCGCTCAATCAATCCCAGAAGTGCTCTCTGGCCAACACAGTAAATCCATCCCCCGGAATAGAATAATGCTGCGTCAACCAGAGGGCGTTTCCTTTTGACGCAGCACAGTGAAGAGGCCATGCTAAGTGAAAGTTAGTAAGTTGATGGGATATATGCAAGTTTCAGTACGTAGCTTGTGTATTTCCAGTTGACACCGCCTCCAGTGTAGACCAGGCCTTAGACTATAGCTGGAGTCAACAATGTCTGAAGCATCTTAACACAGAAATCTCATGTATTCACAGGTCTCCTTCTACTGCTACCAGCACCATGCTGGGCTCAGCATTTTAGAGAACAGCTATATTAGAAAATAATTTAGCAAGTAAACAAGAAGTTGACTGCACTGCAAAAAAAAAACCCAAAAAACAATCAAATGTTCTTGTGCTCCTACCAAATGAAGTGCAGCAAATTCCACTTTAACAAAAAGTAATCAAAGTTAAGAATATAAAAGTCATAAAAAACGTCAGGTACTGTACTGAAGAGGATGGGGAAAGTTTAGAGAATGAGCTGAAGAAAGCAACAACAACAAAAAGGAAAGCAAGTAAAGAATGAAAAAGATCACACGAAAAGGTAAGATAAAAAATGGACCATTTTTCAGCTGTGTAAGGGAGACGAGGTCACAGAAGGACTCATAGGGTCTCCCAGTGATAGGGGAGTGGGAACTGGATGCCAAAAGAGGCAGGCATTACAGAAAAATTAAATGAACTTTTTACTTCACTGTCCACAAGGGAGGAGGATGCACTGCTGCCAAAGAGAGAAATGTGCTTTCCAGAGAGAGCAGAATGAAGCACTGAAAGAGCTCAAGGTCAACCCAGAACTAGTGGAAAAAGAAATTAGAGTTGGAGTTGATTTCTGAGGCACCACAGCCACCACGGACTCCATTCCGCAGCCTGAAAGAATACAGCAAGGGGATGCCTTTAACTGAGTAGTTTAAATGCTCCTGGGGATCAAGACTGGGGGAACATGTAATGCTGGACTGATAAGAGGATAGATAAGACAGAGGGGCAGTGTGGTATAGTTGAACACAAACCTAGGAGCAAAAAACTGCTCAATTACAATCCCACCAGAACTATCAGGAATTTGCTGTGCGCCTTGAAGAGGTCTCACGGTAAACTCTTTGAGTTGTGCTTTGTTGTGATTGTGAAATATGGGCAATAATGTTACTTACCAGCTTCACGTGTTGTGCAGCTTCAATTTTTAACATCTGTAAAATGCTAAGAGGAGATTAAGCACAATATCCCTGATAAGGGCTCTGGCTCAAATGTTCAAAAGTACATATCTCCCACACGCCCCATCATGCATGCACAAAGGCAAACTAAGGATTTGACAATGCACATATTTAGGCACCCCGTATTTGCTTGTGCACAATGGGTGTTGTAAACACACAGGTCAGGTATACCATGTGCAAAGATTTGACCACTTTTAAGAAGCTGGGCCTCTGTTATTAATAGAAGGAAATGCATGTCTGTCATGGAACTGTCTCAAAATATCTTGGGGCTACAGTAGCCTGAGGTCCAGGAGTAATTTAGGCATAGACAGAGTATTAGAAGTAGCTAATAAATAACAACAACAATATCTTGTACTTTTCTATATAGATTCCAAGGTCAGAAGGGACCATGTAGTCAGACCTCTTGTATAGCACAGGCCATAGAACTGCCCCCAAATAATTGTGCTTTTCATCTGTAGATCTCAAAGTGCTTTACAAAGTATCATTATCCCCATTTTAAAGATGGGGAACCAGAGGTCCAGAGAGATGAAGTGACTTGCCCAAGGACACCCATACGCCAGTGAGCCTGGAATAGAACCAGGTATCCTGAGTCCTAGTCTAGTGATCTACCCACTAGCCACACTGCCTCCCCTAATGCATAGGATTGACTCTCAGAGGTAGGAGTGAGAGCATCGCATGTGAAGCAGTGTGTCTAGTGGTTAGTGAAGAGGACTAAAAGTCAGTACTCCTGGGTTCTGTTGAGAATGTCACTATCTTTCCATGACTCAGATTCCCATCTGTAAAATGGAAATAAATACAGTATTATTCCTATCTTGCAGGGATCTTGTGAGGCTATAAGAGTGCTATAAGTGCTATCAGATGAAATACAGATCAGAAATATCAAGTGCTATAAGTGCTATCAGATGAAATACAGATCAGAAATATCAAGTATTTTTACGACTGTAAGTCCTGCCAGTTTAAAAGGCGAGTAAAAAGTGGTTAATAGCCAGGTGCCCTAGGGATCAGCCAACAGGACCAGTGTCATTCAGAGTGTATATCTGTAAGCTAAAAGTTTGCTCACTGACTTTGCTTCATGATATACATATCTCATTTGCGTTCCAGGAGAACAGCAGCCAAACAATGCTACTCATGACAAATGCATAATAAACAGCATATATTCACTAACCTGCAAGAGGCAAAGTGAAAGGTGGCAAAATACGTTGATGAAAAAAAGTTATTTAAGTTAATCAAGACTGGAGAGGCTTACGTGGAATTCCAAAGACTTAACCAAAGTAGGTAACTGGGCAGCATGATACCAGATGAAATTCAATCTAAACATGTGGTTTGTAATGAACCATGTAACAGTACTTGTAAATGCTGATGGGCTCTGAATTAGTTGTAACCTCCAAGGAAAAAGACAAAGTCATCATTGTGGGCAGCTCAGTGAAAATATCTACTCAGCGTGCAACAGCAATCAAGAAAGTGAATGAGATGTTAGGGTGTATTAAGAAGCGAATAGACCAAGAATAATACAGAGAACATTAGCATCAATGGGACATTCTCACCATGCCAGATCAATAGAAATTAATTTTGGAGAGCATCTATCTTGAAAACCATATCCCAAAGTTCCTTGCAACAAGAAATAATCCGATTATAAAATTAAATAATGAATAATTATGTGGGAAAAGAAATGTAGAGGTGTATGCAACTGAGAAAAGAGATGGTTCCTGCTGAGAAATTAAATGAAATGGGGAATGGATGAGGCAGAGAGCTCCAGGAAGGCTATTCTAGTTGGAAGGAGCTGCAAAGGAAAAGGTTCTTGCACTGGCGGTTGGGAGGTTTGGGGAGGATAAGCAGAAGGAGCACACCCTGTACATGATGACATCTCCAGGGTTGGAACTTGGGGAATCAATGTAGGTTAGTGAATGCAGCCCTGGTTTTGACCTAGGTTCTTTTCCCAGCTTGGCCACTGACGGTTACCTAGGGCAAAGCACTTCAACTCTCTGTATGGCTCGGTTTTCCGCCCACCTTTTGGCTGGGTGGCTATTTAGATTATAAGTGCTTTGGGGCAGGGACTGTCTCATTCTATATGTGTATGCAACATGGAGCCTCAGATTCAGTTGAGGCCTCAAGGCACTACTGCACGGCAAATAATAATGAGCAGAAGGGAGTTAGCATGGCCAAAGCAAAAGGGTTGAATATCTCCTCAGTCAAAGCCAGTTTTACAGAATTGGTGATAAAGTAGATTTGCAGACACAATAGACGGGGAGAAAGAGAATTCCAGGATGCTTCCAATTTCAAAGAGCAGAGCAATGGGAAAGCCTATGTTAAGGAAGGAGACAAAAGAGATACAGTTGGGAGGGAGACCACCCTTTTTCAGCCATTGAGACATTTAGCTGAAGGATGCAGAGAGGAAGAAACGAATTAATTAAGGCTTGGTCAGTCAACTCTGAAAAGTTGTACTGGCATGGCTGGATCAGTCAGGGGTATGAAAAAACCACACCTCTGACTTACAGAACTATGCCAACAACCTCTCGATGCAGACCCAGCTGTGGCAGTGAAACAAGGCTGCTGTCGACACAGCTAACTGTTCAGGGAGGGGATGTTCCTATATCAATAGAAGAACTCCTTCTGTTGATGTAGGCTGTGTCTACACCACGGGGCTATGCCAGCATAGTCTCCACATCAGAGACATTCAGAGGCAAGGATAGCAGCTTTCATCTGTCCATCTCAAAGTATTTTACAAAACTGGATGAGCACCATTATTCTCATTGTACAGATGGTGCACTAAAGTGAAAGAGATTTAAACACCATCCTCAAGATCATTAGCAGACTAGAACCCTGTTTTGCAGGGCCCTCCCTACACAAAGAACTGTACTGTCTGTCTCATGGGAGAAAGTGGGCAAGAAGAAGTCACTAGAGGTGCTCAATCATGTGTGCAACTGAGCATCACCATAAACATGCTAGTGGATGTTACAGGTAAAGAAAAGACACAAGGTGTGAAAAGGTGGATAAAAAAAAAGGAGGATCTCTAAAACTGCCTTGGCTTTTGGTAATCTTGCCTTGAAAAAGACAGCGCAAATATCCTATGAAATGTGTAGTGTCTGGTAACATCTACAATCTGTAAATTGTTTGTATTTTTTATTGTTTGTTTCTCTATGAGAATGAATTAAAATTAATCGGAAAAAAGAGCAGACATGGAAGTGATCAGGGAAATGAAAATGGATTACAGCAGTGTTTCTTAACTTGGGGTTAGTTGTGAGGCATTCAAAGTTTCTTTACAAGTTAAAGTAAAGAAAATCTCACTTCCCCATACCCCATTCCCCATCAAGGTTTTCTCTGCCAATCTCTCAAAACACACACACACACAAATCAATTATACCGGCTAGTCATTGTCATCATTATGGATACATTTTTTTAAACTTTTATTTTTATACTCATTATAAGGTCCTTGTGAAATGTTTTTACTTCAAATAAGGGGTGTCCCATTGGAAAAGGTTGAGAAACACTGGATTAGAGGAAGGATTCATAGATTCCAAGGCCAGATGGTACCATTATGATCACCTAGTCTCACCTCTTGAATGACACAGGCCATAGAACTTCCCCAGAATAATTCCTAAAGTATATCTTTTAGAAAAGTTTCCAGGCTAAATTTAAAAATTGCCAATGATGGAGTATCCACCATGACCTTGGTAAATTGTTCCAATGGATAATTACCTTCACTATCAAAAAGATATGTCTCATTTCCAGTCTGAATTTGTCTAGCTTCAATTTCCAGCCATTGGATTATATTGTACCTTTTCCTGCTAGATTAGGGATGAGGACAGGGGGACTTTCAATTTAAAACAAAACAAGACAAAACAAAACTAAAAAGCACCAAAATACGGTGCCAGACAAAACAAGTCTCTTTTTCTGTCAATTTTTAAAAAAGTTTTGAAATGTTCATGTTTTTTATGAAAAGCTTTAAGATGATTTAAAAAAACATCATTACAACTTCATTTATTTTATACAGGAAAAAATTTCTCTCATTTTTAAATGTTTGCATATTTTCTAACATGGAAAAAGATATTGGGGATGGGCAGCAGAAAGTGAAAAAGCGAAAGTGAGAAAAACCCACTCTCTCTCACTTTACATTTTTTTCCCCACTAGGAAAACAATCAAAGGGTGACTTTTACTCTACCTCCTGTTACTTAAAGAGAGAGCTAAGTAGTGAGAGAAAGAGCGCCTTTTAAAGTGAGTGTTGTTTTCTCTCATTTTTTAAACTTTGTCTTACTTCCTCCCTTCTTTTCTAGTGGAAACTGAGAAAAGGTGGGCATCTCCCCCATTTCAAAACCAAAAATATCATAACATTTTGGGGTGGGAGGGTAAATTAAAATATTTTTTCCCCCAAAGTAATAGTGAAATGCCATTTTGGGGGGGAAAACAATTACTGAAAATATTTCAACCTGCTCTAGCAGAAGACTAACTGATACATTCCCTAGCTGTTTTCTGGAATAGGATTCCAGACTAGAGTTACAAATGAATCATAATGTTTCTGTATTAAAATTGCTATATTTGTAAAGAGATTTATAGGTGAGGAGGGGGAACCACTAGGAGGTATAATATTACCTAAAAAGAGAGGACAATCCTCTCTTTCCTGCTGTTTCCTATGACCCCATGTTTACCAAACCTGTCCTGCTTTCAGTAGTCTTATAATTTCCATCTCAACATTACCTTGACTGCTTTGTCTAAATTAGAGTTTTCATGATTTTCATGGGTAACTCATGCTCACCACCTTCAAAGCTACAGAGAAATGGGTCAGCTCTAGAACTAGCATCCAGTCCTTAGCTTCCTATAGAACATTTTGCAGGAAGCCTGAACTTCTAAAGCAACTTCCTGTGTTACTGTTTTGAGTTCATTTACTTTGCCTTCAGAAGCATTTCATGCCTTACATATTGGTACCAAGCTTTGCATAAGTAACTATCATAAATCAGCACTAGCGTTGATAAAGGCCTTGTTTACATTACAGAGTTTTGTTGTCAAAAGTCAGCTGTTGTTGACAAAAAGGTGAATATGTACATACAACAATGCTCCTCCCGTGGACAAAACTCTCCTGCTTTGCCGACAAAATAAAACCACTTCAACGAGAGGTGTAGAGCTTTTATGGCAAGTGAGATCAACAAAGTATCAGTGTAGACATTGCGCTTGATTATGTTGCTGTAAATGGCCTCCATGAGGAGTCCCACAATGTCCATCCTTGACCACTCTGGTCAGTAGTTCGAACTCCGCTGTCCTGAAGCCAGGTACACTGGCATCCACCTCTCCCCATTTAAAGGGCGAGGAATTTTTGAAATTTCACTTCCTGTTTTCTTGGCATGGAAAGCTCACATCATATCTTTCCAGCTGACCATCATGGCTCCACGCAGCAAACTCTCTTCAGCTTGGAGTACCCCAGAGTGATTGGCTCTGAAGAGTATATGGGGAGAGGAGGAGGCTGTGCAGTCCCAGCTCCTCTCCAGCCATAGGAACTTTGATACCTATGGTCAGATTTCTCATAGCATGTTGGATAAAGGCTATGAATAGGACACTCATCATGTGCAAAGATAAAGGACCTGAGTCAGATGTACTAGAAGGCGAGAGAGTCAAATTGTCGCTCTGGTGCTGTGCTGAAGACCTGCCACTTCTATAAGGGCTGGACGCCATCTTCAACAGCGACCCCATCTCTACCGTCAAGAGCCCCATGGATTCTTTGGCAAGGACTGAGACAGCAGACAGTAGAATCAACCCCAAGAAAAAGTGGTAGAGGAGGAAATCAAGTTGGAGAATGAGATGGGACAAGCAACAGGGTCCTCTGATACCACGACCCAGGACCACTTCTCGACACAGGAGGATTTAAGCCAGTCCATCTCCGGTGCACATGATTCAGGAGAGGGGAGCCCTATAAGTGATCTTTTTGAGTTGATGTTGCTTGGTTATATGAGGTAGAGTTGTCCTTTGCGTTGTTATATGCTGGACATTGGTTAAGGAATAGAAATATACAAGAGTGGCTGTGTTTGCGCGTGCTTCACATTCCCCTGTGCAGCTATGCACTGGGTCAGGACAGTGTGTTAATGCACATCGAGATTTCACGGGAATCCTCCAAAGAGCTCTCTAGGAAACTTTCCTGAAGGTACTCACCAATCCTCTGCCGAAAGTTCCTTGGCAGAGCTGCTTTGTTCCTTCCCACATTGTAAGAAACTTTTCCATGTCAATCAGCAATCACTTGTGCAGGGGCCACAGGTGAGCATCATATGGATCTAGTCTGAAGCCTCATGCAGAAGATACATCCTTGCATCTTTGCTTACCCTCAGGAGTGAGATATCGACTTGAATGATTCCCATCTGTGGAAAATGGTGGCAGAATTTATCATTTTGTACCTAGTTTCTTGCACTGATCCCCTTAGAAAGCCACCAAGACCCTTTTCCCCATCTTGGAGCACACCCCTTTCCACTGGGCCGAACTCACCATGTTTAGGGCTTTCACCGAGCTGTGTGCTTGCGAAGGGAAAGTGAGAAAGAGGTGTGTTTCACTATAACAATTCAATGCTATGAGTGCACTCACAATCATGCTTCAGTTGATTGTTTTTTGTGCTTCTGCAGATGTGGCCTTCAGGGGAACTCCCTACACACCGGTGGAGAGCCTTTGCCAGATAAGGAAGAGACCGAGGAGAAGCTAGGAGGATGTGTTTTGAGAGGTGCTCCAATGCTCAGACACCAAAAAACAAGAACACAGGGCATGGAGAGAGACTGTAAATGAAAATCATGAAATAGATATGCAAGAAAAGGAAAGCCAGGAGCAAATTTTAGCGGGCCAGGAGCAGATGATAAAAGCAATGGAGGAGCAAACAGATGCTGAAGTCCTTAGTTGTGCTACAGGCCGAATCCATGCATGCTTGCCCCCCTCCTGCAGCCCATACAGAACTGCTTTCAAGCCCTCCCCAAACATCTGCCAGCCATTACTTGCATCTTCCAGGCCAGTCACAGCACCCCCTTCACCCCACCCCTTCAGAAAGTTTCCAAAATGATAGTGGGAGTTACACACAGCTATGAAAGCCTCCTTCAGCAGATTGCCCTTCACTGTTATCTCCCTTTCCACCAGCCGTTTTCTGTGTTGTTAATTGATATTTAATAAAAACATACTCTCTGCAAGATAATCAATCTTTATTTGTCTCCTACTCATGGTGGTTGCTGCTGAACCCTTACCTTCACAAATATTATGCAGAGCATAGCAAGCTCCTATGACCATGGGAATATTTTTCTCATTTAGATCTAAACTGCCATAAAGGCAGCTCCAGCGAGCTTTTAATCTGCCAAAAGCACATTCAGCTGTCATTCTGCAACTGCTCAACCTATTGTTGAACTTGTCCTTGTTGCTGTCAGGTTTCCCATATAAGACCATGAACCATGGGAGTAAGGGGTCGGCTGGGTCTCCCAGGATCAATATGTGCATTTTAACATTCCCCCATTGGAATCTTCTGATCTGGAAAGAGAGTCTCTGCTTGGAGATTTCTGTGCAGGCTAGTATTCCTGAATATGCATGTTTCATGCACCTTCCCTGACCACCCTGTGTTAATGTCAGTGAAATGATCACAGTAATACACAAATGCCTGCAAAACCATAGAGAAATATCCGTTTCTATTGATGTACTCCATTGCAAGATGGTTATGGGCCAAATTTGGGATATGTGTGCCATCTATCACCCTGTCACAATTAGGGAATCCCATTACTGCAAAGCCATCCATAATTTCTCACACATTTCCAAGAGTCACAGTCCTTCATAGCACAATGCGATTAATGGCCCTGCAGACTTGCATTAATGCAGTCCCAGTGGTGGGCTTCCAAACTGATTCATGACTGACCAGTAGCAGTCTGGACTGAGTTGCCAGCTTCCAAATGACGATGACCATGCACTTCTCCACTGAGCAGGCACTTCTCATTTTGGTGTCCTTGTGCCGCAATGCTGGGGCATGCTCCACACACAGTTCCAGGAAGGTGGCTTTTCGCATCCAAAAGTTCTTCAGCCCTGCATAATGATGTGCTCTCACTACTCAATGCTTGTTTCCCAAGCCCAATAATGGTGGTTCACTGTGTACAGCTGCTCTATGAATGCCAAAAGTAATCTGGCATTGTTTTTTTCAGTGGTGCACTGCAGGTCAGGAACATAGATTGCGTGTTCAGATTGGCAGCTCATGATATACTGTATGACCAGCCGCGATGTGTTCATAACTGTACCACAAAAGTAGAGAGCAGTGTAGGATCCGTCCATTCAGGCAGAGATGGTGCGTGCACAGCAAACAGAGACCGTTGAAAAATGGTGCGAAATGCAGTCGGAAGCCTACAGAAGGATGGGACAGGAAAAAACTGCATCACGGGACACTGAGCCCACAATGCACTGCAATCCACTCCGCCTCCCTACAACTCCTAGCTATAGAAGTAGCACAGGAATAGCACAGTGGGATAGCTACTCACAGTGCACTGCTGTCACTAGTGATGCTAGAGCACCAACTGTAGATGCACTCCAATGACAAAAGGAGCTTTGTGTGAACATGCACAAACGATGCAATTATAGCAGTTTATGGCATAACTTGCTTGAACAAAACTCAATACTGTAGACAAAGCTTATGTTAGTTGGTTGTGTTAGGGGCTTGTTCCTAGGATTCAGCTAGGTGCCTGTAACACAATGTAATGAAGGAATTTCTTCACAAACCAACTATGCTAACTCAAATAAAGAATTGCCTCATGAGTAGGACACCAAGGTGCTACAGTAATACAAACAAAATAAAATAAAATAATTTCTCAAGTAAATGTTGCCATCCATCTAAGTTTTCCTGGTGCCTTTTATATACAGTGTGTAGGTCTATTGCTAGCAGCCAGAACCAACACAAAATATAATTTCAGTTACTTTCCCTACCCGCTATTTTCCAATTAGAACCTCTGTGTTCCATGTCCAAGTCATTTCAATGTCTGCTGGATGGTGCCTTACTATAGCAAATGTCATGATGAGGCGACATTTCAGGAGGGATGGTTACTATTCAGTAGTCCTATAGCTGATCTATGTGTCAAGCTCTCTTTTAATATCTCAGCAGGTGTATGCTGCCTAAGTATACCAGCTAGTCAGTTACTTTACCTGCTGCTTCCCCTTTCCTTGAATAGGGCCTGATTAGCATCTTCCGTCTACATCCTTCTCCCATTCAGGCTTTGGAGGACATCCCAACATATTCATCTCCTATAATGAGAGGGGGCTTTTTGGACGTTTAGAGGGCTTACTGGAAATTTATTTCCCCAGGAAAAGACAATTCTGAAGCAA
Source organism: Emydura macquarii macquarii (assembly GCF_026122565.2). Lineage (NCBI taxonomy): Eukaryota > Metazoa > Chordata > Testudines > Chelidae > Emydura > Emydura macquarii. The sequence continues at coordinate 2,170,973 of NW_027130506.1, forward strand.
AAATCTGGTTTTTGATAAAGTCCTGCTGTTTCCCAATTAGGCAGATAAGCTGAATCAGACCCAATGAGGTCAAATGATTGCCTGAGGTTACAAAGTGAGTCAGTGTCATAGGCTGAGTTAAAACTACAATCCTCAAACTCTGATTTTCTTGATCCAACTTCTAGACCTGTGTCTTTCAACCAGTGTGCCATCAGACCTGAGCAGGTGTGCCACAGAATTTTTTTAAAAACTACTTGAAGAGTTCTCAATTGGCTCATGAATATTCATGAGTTAATTTGGAGACTATATGGTGGTATGCCTCAAAATAATTAAAGGTATCAGGGTTTGCCACAGCAGAGAAAAGTTTGAGAACCACTGTCCTAGACAACACTCTTCCAAGTTACACTCTTTGCTGACACACTTCTGCTCTTAGAAGTTTAGCAGCATTTTCATTAACTTAATACACAATGGAACTTATTGATCCTGACAAAAGATGGAATATGTTAAAATGCAATTATCCTCTACAAAATGACTGTGTAAAGCTGTCATTATGGCATTTTTATTATGCATTCTGATGTGTAATTCCAGTGCTCAATGAGCCTCTTGGCTCAGTTGAAAACCCTCAATAAAAATATTAAGAAAATGTTCTTGTTTCTGTGTTTATTGTGCCTCAGTAATACCACGTGATGGGGTGTCCACCCCACACAGGACTAAAAGGGGTTATGGTGGCCAGATAGACCTATTAACTCCACATTCTGCACCAGAAGAAAAGCCAGGGAGCAGAGATTGATTGCAAGCAGGCTCAACTTGGATGGAAGAGGCAGGACCTATACAGCCAGGAAGCTGGCAACAGATAGTCACTCCCTGGGAAGAGGGAGGAGGGATTTTGAGCTGGTAATTCCAGAGAAAGTGAGGGAACCAGAAGAGTAGGAAGCAGTCAAGGGAAGGAGCAGTGAGGGCTGGGAAAGTAAAGCCCTGAACTGCTGGGTTGAGGGTCCCTGGACTGGAACCCCAAATAGACGGTGGGCCCAGGTTCCCCTACCAGCCACTGAAGGAGTGGCATCTAAGGCAGTGAATGGAAGACTGCCTAGGACTGCTGAAGGAAAAGCTTTGATATACCCCTGAAAGGGGAGATTGCTGAGTGACCAGGCTGGAGAGCTGATTTATGAGGACACTGTAGTTCCTGCAGCCCAGAGAAAACAATGGTGTGCGACCACAGGAAGGGGCGTTGACTTTGAGAGCTAATCCCCAGAGTGACCAGTGTCAGGCCCCAGACCAGCAGTGAATGGTGCATCTCTATGTCAAACACACTCAGTTATCAAATATTATTGTTTCCAATAGCATCCAGAATGTGCTGGTTACAGTGCGGACATGAATATGTTTTTGTGTCTCCATCTGACATGAAGATCAAGCCCATTCTTCTAGCATGCAACTTTTCTACATTGCAAGCTCTTTGGGGGCAGGTACTGTACCTTTCTGATCTTTCTTCCGCTGCCTGACCTGAGCCCTGCCTCCCTTCCCTGTATGCTAATTTGCATCAGTATTCATGGGAAGAGTCATTACAAGTGGCTGCCACATCCCTAGCTCAGATACACAAATTTCTATTGAGAAAACATATTAAGTCAAATTTATCCCTGGTAACTCTTAAGTGGAGTAACAGCAGGGATGAATTTGACCCAGGCTGTAAATCATATTAAACCTGGCCCAGGAGGGAGAAAATTGTAAGCTCTTTGGGGCAGGGACTGTCTTTTTGTTCTGTGTTGGTACAGTGCCTAGCACAATGGGATCCATGACTGGAACTCCTCAGAGCAACAAATAATAAATTAAAGAGGAATAAATTGCAACAGTGTAAAGGCGCACTTAGCTGTACAGAGTGAGAAAGAATAAAAATACCCATAAACTCCCACAAAATAGACAGGGAAATGGAAAACCGCTCAGATGAAGTGAGTATCAGGAAGAGCTGGTTTAAAAACAGACTCATAAAATCACAAGGAATTTTATCACAGTGTTCATTTTCCAGACATGTTGAGTGACACAACATGTCAGCATGCATCACTCACACTGTTTTCCACGACACGGCTAGCCTGACACAATGAATCACAATAACATGGGCTCTGTGACTAGCAGCAGTTTGTACAGTGCAGCTGTCAAATTGCTGGTTTTCCTTTTTACCCCTCTACTGTAAATGAGCAAAGATTCCAGTTGTGAAGGCAGCAATCTAATCTTCTTTGTTTGTTAGCAGATTATGAGAATGCAATAACGTGCAGCAGACCTTTTCATCACTCACGGTTTTTTCCAATTCTCATTTCAGAGGGATGGTAATTTCCCACTAAAACAACCGGCACCTTTCTAGATGTAAGGCCAACTTTGCATAAGACAAAGGAGCAAAAATATGCAAACATGTTAGCATTCAAAATCCCCCCTAAACCAATTGCAATGTAATGTATTCAATGTAAATGTGTGCTGACCTTGGAGCTAAAATGATCCCTTTCTGCCAATAACTTGCATACTAGGTGTTGTTTTTGAACCAGAAGTAGAGAAAATTGCAGTGTCTGGGTTTCCCCACACTAATAGAACAAAGAGCCTGATTCTCATCTCAGTGAGAGCTGAGTAAAACTGGAGTAACTCCATTGAAGTCAACAAAGGTTCACTGGTGTATGAGAGAAGAGAATTAGATCATTGTTTTTAATGGGCAAATGATTTATTTGTTTATTTTCTTATGTTAGTCTATAGTATTACAAACCTGAGGCTAGTTAGCAACTTCCCAATTAAAAGCATAAGAATGGTTATACTGGGTCAGACCAATGGTCCATCTAGCCCAGTAGCCTGTTTTCTGACAGTGGCCAATGCCAAATGCTTCAGAGGGAGTTAAAAAACAGGACAATTATTCAGTGATCCATCCCCCATCATCCAGTCTCAGGTTCTGGCAGTCAGAAGTTCAGGAACAACCAGCGTATGGAATTGCACCCCTTACCATCTTGGCTAATAGCCATTGACGGACCTATCTAATTCTTTTTTTAATCCAGTTATCCTTTGGTCTTCACAACGTTCCCTGGTAATAAATTCCACAGGCTGACTGTGCATTGTGTGAAGAAGTACCTTCTTTTGTTCTAAACCTGCTACCTATTAAATTTCATTGGGTGACACCTAGTTCTTGTATTAGGTGAGGTGTAAATAACACTTCTCTATTCACTTTCTCCTCAACATTCATGATTTGCTCATATCCCCCCTTAGCAGTTTCTTTTCTAAGAAGAACACTCCCAGTCTTTTTAATCTTTCCTCATATGGATGGAAGCTTTTCCATACCCCTAATAATTTTTGTTGCCCTTTTCAATTTCTAATATATCTTTATAGAAATGTGGGGACCAGAACTGTGCAGTATTCAAGGTGTGGGCATATATCATTGAGTTATACAGTGGCATTATGATATTTTCTGTCTTATTACCTATCCCTTTTGTATTGGTTCCTAACATTCTGTTAGCTTTGTTGACTGCCACTGCACATTGAGCAGATGTTTTCAGAGAATTAACCACGATGACGTCAAGATCTTTGAGTGGTAACAGCTAATTTAGAACCCATCATTTTGGAGGCATAGCTGGGATTATTTTTCCAATGTGCATTACTTTGCACTTATCAACATTGAATTTTCATTTGCCATTTTGTTGCCCAGTCACCCAGTTTTGTGAGATCCCTTTGTAACTCTTTGCTGTCAGCTTTGCACTTAACAATCTTGAGTAATTTTGTATTGTCTGCAAACTTTGCCAGAGCACATCATTTATGAATATGTTGAACAGCATAGGTCCCAGCACAGAGCTTTGGGGAAGCCTGCTATTTACCTCTTTCCATTGTGGAAAACGAACATTTATTCCTACCCTTTATTTCCTAGCATAGAATCATAGAGTTGGAAGGGACCTCAGGAGGTCATCTAGTCCAACCCCCTGCTCAAAGCAGGACTAACCTCAGCTAAATAATCCCAGCAAGGATTTTGTCAAGCCGCAGTTTAAAAACCTAAAATGGAGATTCTACCACCTCCCTAGGTAACCCATTCCAGTGCTTCACCACCCTCCTAGTGAAAAACTTTTTCCTAATCTCCAACCTAGACCTCCCCCACTGCAACTTGAGACCGTTGCTCCTTGTTCTGTCATCTGCCACCACTGAGAACAGCTTAGCTCCATCCTCCCTGGGACCCCCTTTCAGGTAGTTAAAGGCTGCTATCAAATCTCCCCTCATTCTTCTCTTCTGCAGACTAAACAAACCTAGTTCCCTCAGCCTCTCCTCATAAGTCTCGTGCTCCAGCCCCCTAATCATTTTTGTTGCCCTCCGCTGGACTCTCTCCAAATTGTCCACATCCTTTTTGTAGTGGGGCGGGCCCCAAAACTGGACACAATACTCCAAATGCAGCCTCACCAATGCCGAATAGAGGGGACTAATCACTTCCTGCGATCTGCTGGCAATGCTCCTACTAATGCAGCCCAATATGCTATTAGCCTTCTTGGGCAACGAGGGCACACTGCTGACTCATTTTCTCCCTTTTCTGCAAAACTGCAGCCTAGCTCGTCGGTCCCCAGTTTGTAGCTGTGCATGGGATTCTTCCATCCTAAATGCAGGACTCTAGCAGTCCTAAGTGCAGTAACTAACTAGTTACTGACCCAGAAAAGGCTTACCCTCTTATCCCATGACTGCTTACTTTGCTTGAGAGCCTTTGATCTGGGACTTTGTCAAAGGCTTTCTGAAAGTCCAAGTATACTATATCCATTGGATTACCCTTGTCCACCTGTTTGTTGACAACATCAAAGAATTATAATAGGTTTATGAGGCCTGATTTCCCTTTACAAAAGCTGTGTTGATGCTTCCTCCAACATATTATATTAATCTATGTGTCTGATAATTCTTCACTATAGTTTCAGCCTATTTGCCAAGTACTGAAGTTAAGCTTATCAGTCTGTAGTATGCCACACACTGGACTTTTGAGAGTGGCCACTTGGAATGATACAGCAACAGCATGGATATAACTCAGATCTGCATTTGAGCTAAAGGAGAAGCTCCATGAGTCTAGGCATCCCACCCAATAGTTGTTCCAGGATCTTTCCTATTTTTCTCCTCTCAAAGGCCCAGTCCGGCCCATTCTCCCATGACAAGGCCTCCACATGGCATCTTCGAAATCTAGCATGTTTCTTCTGGATTGTTCCAAGTTGCTGAGCATGCCCTCATCGCTCACCCAAACCGCTCTCAGCCAGTGAGCAAGGGACTAAGCTGGGGATCTGGATGCAGCCACTAGACCGTTCTACTGCACCAAGGCACTGGTTTTAATACCTTGTATATCATATGCACTGTGCATGCCTATAATCACTTACTTTCCATATATGGGTTACTTACAGTCACTGGGATTTTGCCTTAGCACAGATATCGCTTGTGGCAGGAGGCTACCGTATGTATAGTGTGGATGCTATCTCCCTGACTTTATGCACATGTATTTGCATTACAATTTATAAGAGTTATGAGCATATAATGGATTAGAGAATAGACCCTAAATAGTCTCAATATTTGCCAGTTAACCAAACAATAATTTCAGTAATTAGTCTTAATAGTAACAAATAATTTTTAGCTACATACCGTGCTGTTAAATTTAATAAGAAAAGTGTCATTATTCAAAACCCTCCATAGGTTACTTAGTTTTGAAATTAAATAATTTATACATTACTTTCAAACATATTTCTTTTTTAATCTATTTTTAATTTCTTAAGCCTAGACATTGTATCCATCACAAAACTATGCAAGGATATATATTTTGAAGACAGTAACTAGACAAGAGGAAAATTAAACCTTCCCTAATTTGAAAGGAGGAAAAGATAATTAACATCTTAAGCAATGAAAAAAGTTGCTTCAACCACTAAAGGAGAAATTATTTCTCATGCAAACAAAAGTCATTAGTGATTTATTCACATGATATGTTCTTATTTAGCTTGATAGCAATCATCATCATCTCACGTTTATGTAGCACCTTTATCCCATAGGATGCTAAAGCGCTTTTTGAAAGTGCACTGTTTTCCTGGATAGACTAATTTTTAGTCACTAAGATCATAATGTGCCTTGTACAGGGAGACTTTTTATAAGCAGGTTCTTAGCTGTGTCAGCTCTTGCCCAAGAGAATTTCAGTAAATATGCCTAGATCATTGATTCATGCATTCCAGACCTTTCACTTCATTCTGAAAAGTCAATATTTTTTAAGGATTGGGTAGGGGAGTATTAGTATAGCACATTGGTAAAGACAGCTCTACTTTTGAAGCTATATGAATGTTAGAACCAGTGAAAAGTTATAAATATTAAAGAAATATTGTTCGTGACAGAGTAGTAGATGGAGTGAAATGGAGGCAATTGATAACCACAAGCTCTATTTATTGGGGATACACTTCCAGTGTTGTGAACAATATTCTCATTATACAACACGACAAAGGAAATGTCAACTTACATCAGCATTTTTTACAAATAAGTATTTGACTTGCTGCCTGAAGGTATGTTCTCAAACTTTTCATTGACATCACTTGGATGTGCAGAAGGCATAGGGATGCTATGGCATGAACTGAAATAATTAGATGCACTTCATGTCAATAAGAATTTCAAATGTGGCAGTGTAGTCTAGTGGCTAAAGCACAGCACAGCCATGGATTCCAGGCAATGGCACTGACATGAAGTATGCCCTTGCGTAAATCACGTAACCTTTGTGTTCCAGTTCTCACACCTGTGAGATTGGGACAATGTTATTTAGTCCAGTGTTGTAACGTGCTTTGAGATCATACAATGAAAGGTAGTGGATAAGTGTAAATTATTGACATGTCATTTGGGAGATAACACCTGACGGGTCATCAGAAGAAAGAAACAGAGTGTTTGACTAAGAGGCAACATAGTATAATGGCTGGAGCAAAGCAGTTGGAAATGGAAACTCCCAATTTCTAATCCCAGCTGTACCACTGAACCACTGTGTCATTGACCGAGATGCTTAATCTCTCTGTCTCTTTTTCTCCATCTGTAAAATAGGGATAATTACTTACCTCACAGGGGTGCTGTGTGGAGAAATGGGGAAATGTTTGCTCAGTGCCTTCGAGAGGAAATTTGCTTCATAAAAGGTGGAGGTTAGTGTGATTAATTCCAAGGCACAGTCTTGTATAGAGTTAATAGAACTATTTGTTATCATGACATCATTTCTCCCGAGCCCAGGATTATTGCTGAGAGCAGTACATTTCTCTCTATAGGCTACTGTTTTATAGCATCAGGGATGGGAAACTTCAGCTGTATGCACAGACTCCCTAATGTCTAGGAGTGCAGAGATGGCCATTCAAAGACCTCAGAAGATATGCTAATATGCAAACTGAGGCCCAAAACCCTGAGGATATAGAAGTCTGTAAGAGCTACAGTCACAATCCGAATCCAATCCCATTTACATGTGCTTTCAGCAATAGCTGAAAAGAGGCTGAATGATCGACATAAAACAACTAAGTCAAAACGCAGGATCGTGATCATTTGACTAACAGCATCTGTCAAGGATGACATCACAACTGAGTCAAGATCCTGAAGATAAGGGGTGGCTGCAAAATGGTGTATATGAATTCTGCCCACAGATTGGTAAGGAAAGAGTTAATTCTTCCTATCTGGCTATAGGAAAATTCACTGTTGCTTGCCCTGAGTACAGGGACTGGCAGGATTGGGACACCTCCAGGAAATTAATCCATCCTGCCAGCTCTCTATAAGGAATTGTTCACACTGGAGAATTTCAGTGTTGCAAACTCCCAGGCATGCTTGTATTTTTTGTTTCGTTTCATATCAAAACTACCTTTCAAAATTAAGGTTTTCATTCTGAATTTTCCTACTGAAAAAAATGTGTTGATATCTTCATTTTCCTGTTGGAAAAGCTGATTTTGATTAAGCCACATTTTTTTACAGGAAAAAAGTTTGGTTGAAAAATTTTGACCAGCTCTACTGTTCAGAATAGAACCTAAACCCTTACATTTGCACTATAATCCAGGTGAAAGGAAGCAGGCATCTGCCATAGATTTCAAACTGTACATAGAGTTCAGTTTCAATCCCACTCAGAAGAGAACCAGAGCACCGGATCTTTTTTAAACAATACATGAAAAGAAGGAAAAAAGATAACTAATTCAGCTTTAGCAGCATTCAGAATAAAAGAAATGACAGCTCATTCAGAGTCCTTGTATCCAGAAATCAATTCTGAAAAGTGGAAATTATTGAAGTGCCATCCTCACTAGACAATCACTGATGAAGGACCCATCAGACTCAAGTACTAAAGTAATTCTCCCATGAGTCAAAGTCATGGCTGTATCTTTGGCCAAACACCAACACAGCAGCCTCTGGAGTAAGGATGAGAGAATTCAGGAGGAGATTGCTTGAAATAGATTCTATGATTCTGATATTGTGTTGGTCGTGGTCTGCTGATTGCAGAACTCCAAAGAATCTGAAAACAGCCTAACATGTGCATGTGAAAAGAAAAGTAAAGAAAAGAAAACTGCATATAAACAGTATGCTCCAAACACACAAATAATTATTTATTATTATTAAGCGTCCTCGGTGTGCACTGCTTTATATAAAAACACAAAGGAAAGCATGGCTGGCGCCTGAAGGAATTAATGATCTAAAGAGACAGATAAGGAGACTAAGGAGACTAAGGAGACTTCCTTGTGCCTCTGCCACTGACCTCCTGTGTTGACCTTGGGCAAGTCAAACTGTTTCTATTCCTTATTCCCCACCTGTAAAATAAGGATAATAATGCATCCTCTACTTCATAGGAGTTGTCATGGGATAAATTCACTGATGTGTATGAAGCACTCAGTTGTTATGGTGATGGGGTCCACACAAGTAGCTAGACAGAACTTAGAACTTTTCTCCTTTGGGTAGGTCAAGTGTTTTATTGACATGAGCCAGCATTTCTGGGACTCCAAAAGTAGTGAATTTTCAGGAGGGTTTGAATGAGTCTGGCACACCGAGAAGGAGTTCCAGGCAACTCTAGATCTAAGAGGGGTCAACAGTTCCCTATTCATCTTAATGAGGGTTAAATGGTCATCAGCAGTTTTCAGAGTTAACAGTCAACATATGACCTATTTTGCTGCTGATGTTTGAGCTGAAACATCCAATCACTCTGGATAACTGTGGGAGGAGTATGGGATTATCGGAAGAAAGGTCATAGAGTACCAACTTTCTCCCTCTCTTCTGACAGCATCAGCTCTCATGATATTTTTCCCTGAGGATGTATTTCAGGACTGAGTCCAAGGGTGCTAAGTTAGTCTGAGCCCATCAACCCTCTTTCACATAGGCTGCTAAACAGCCGACAAATGGTAAAACAAGGTTACTTACCAGTAACTGTTGTTCTTCGAGATGTGTTGCTCATATCCATTCCAATTTAGGTGTGTGCGCGCCCCGTGCACAGATTCCCGGAACTTTTTTCCCTAGCAAGCCCCGCATGGCCAGCCTAGGCGCCCCCTGGAGTGCTGCGCCCATATCGCGGTATAAAGGGCGCTGCTGGCTCCGCGGGTCCCCAGTCCCTTCTTTCTGCCAACTCCGACAGTGGGGACGGGGGTGGGTTTGGAATGGATGTGAGCAACACATCTCGAAGAACAACAGTTACTGGTAAGTAACCTTGTTTTCTATCTTCGAGTGATTGCTCATATGCATTCCAATGTAGGTGATTGAGTAGCCATACCTTGGAGGAGGGTAGGAGTTATTGGTGACCTGCTCTTGACAGCACGGCTCTGCCGAACCCTGCATCTTCCCTCGCCTGTTACACGATGGCGTAATGCGACGTGAACGTATGGACTGACGACCAGAAAGGCTGCGGAAGCTCCAGAAAGGCTGCGGAAGAGGCCTGGGCCCTAGTGGAGTATGCTCTCACCGCACCTGGGAGGGGTACCCCTGCCTGCTCATAGCATGCTTTAATGCAGGCAGTAATCCAATTGGAGATGCGCTGGGTGGAGACAGGTGAGCCCTTCATCCTATCCGCCACAGCTACGAAGAGCTGTGTCGACTTCCGGAAAGGTTTGGTCCTCTCGATGTAGAAGGCCAAGGCTCACCTGACATCCAGCGAATGTCCTCTCCTTTCCTCCTCCGACCCATGGGGTTTTGGAAAGAACACAGGGAGGAAAATGTCCTGGTTACAGTGGAACTGAGACACCACCTTAGGCATAAAAGCCGGGTGAGGTCTCAGCCGAACCTTATCCTTATAAAACACTGTGTAGGGGGGCTCTGAGGTCAACGCCCTTAGTTCGGAGACCCTTCTGGCCGAGGTGATAGCCACCAGGAAGGCTACCTTCCATGATAAAAGGAGAAGGGAGCACGTGGCCAGGGGCTCAAAGGGGTGACCCATTAGCCCATTGAGGACCAAGTTGAGGTCCCAGGGTGGCACCGGGTCCCGCGCCTGAGGGAAAGTCCTCTCCACCCCTTTAAGGAACCTCACCGACATGGGGTGAGAGAATAGGGAGCGGCCCTCCATGGGTTGGTGGAAGGCCGAGATGGCCGCTAGGTGTACCTTGAGGGAGGCCAAAGCCAGGCCCTGAAGTTTAAGCTGCAGTAAGTACTCCAGGATAGCCTGTATAGGTGAGATTCTTGGGTGCAACCCTCTCGCTTCTGCCCACCCCGAAAACCTCCGCCACTTAGCTCTATACGTTACTTGCGTGGACGACTTCCTGCTGCCCAGGAGGACCTGCTGAACCTGAATGGAACAGGCTCTCTCTCCCTCCGTCAGCCACAGAGTCTCCAGGCGGTGAGGTGGAGGGAGTCCAGGTCGGGGTGCAACAATCTCCCATGGTCCTGGGAGATCAGGTCGCATCGTCTGGGTAGCAGAATCGGTTCGGTGATGGAGAGGTCGAGCAGCATGCTGTACCATTGCTGTCTCGGCCACGCTGGGGCGATCAGGATGATGTTCGCCCTGTCCCTCTTGATTTTGAGGAGGACTTGGGGCAGGAACGGGATGGGGGGGAATGCATACATTAAATCCCCTGTCCAGGGAACTAAGAAGGCATCGGACAGAGAGCCCGGCTCGCGACCCCTGAGCGAGCAAAACCTCGGGCATTTCCTGTTCCCCGCTGTAGCGAACAGGTCCAGACGGGGAGTACCCCACCGTTGGAAGATGAAAGCCACTATGTCCTGGTGTAAGGACCATTCGTGGCGGGGAGAAAAGGATCTGCTGAGGCGGTCCGCCTCGCTGTTTCGTACCCCCGGGAGGTGAGAGGCAGATAAATGAAACCCGTGCCTCACCGTGAAGTCCCATAGGCGAATAGCTTCCTGGCAGAGTGCCGAGGAGCATGCCCCTCCCTGCCTGTTCACATAGAACATGGCTGCCGTATTGTCTGTGAGGACTTGGACTACCCTGCCCCTCAGGAATTGGAGGAAGGCCTTGCAGGCCAATCGGACCGCTCTGAGCTCGCGTACGTTGATGTGCAGAGCTCTCTCCTCCAGTGACCGCAGCCCTTGGGTGCCCTGGTCGTGAGAAATGTGGGCTCCCCATCCCCGATCGGATGCGTCTGTGATGAGCGTCACAGATGGGGTAAATTCTCTGAAGGGGACGCCCATCATCACTTCCCTTGGGTCCCTCCACCAATCGAGGGACGACAGCACCTGTGGGGGAACCAGGACCATTCTGGTTAGAGAATGCCTGTGCGGTACGTACACTGAAGCCAACCACCTCTGGAGAGGTCTAAGCCTCAATCGTGCCAGTCTTACTACATATGTAGAAGCTGCCATATGTCCCAACAGCTGCAGGCAGTGCCTGGCTGTCGTCATGGGGGACAGGTGGAGATCAGATATGATGGCTGCCATCGCCTCAAACCTCGTTTGAGGGAGGAAGGCTCTGGCTTGTACCGCATCCAACCTGGCTCCAATAAACTCTATACATTGCACCGGAGTAAGTGTGGACTTCTGCTCATTAACAAGCAACCCCAGTCTAGTGCACAATTCGCGTGTGAGGAGCAGACTATGTCTCACATGAGAACTCGACTTCCCCCTGATCAACCAATCATCCAAGTAGGGGAAGATTTGAACGCCGCTACGGCGCAGGTGGGCTACCACCACGGCCATACATTTAGTAAAAACCCTAGGTGCTGAGGAGAGCCCAAAGGGTAGGGACCGAAATTGATAATGGCGTCCCGCTACCACAACCTCAAAAACCGCCTATGGGCAGGCAATATTGATATGTGGAAGTATGCATCCTTCAAGTCAAGGGCGGCATACCAATCCCCTGGGTCAAGGACCGGAATGATTGTGGCGAGTGAGACCATACGAAACTTAATACGCCTAATATACTTATTTAGGCGACGTAGGTCCAGAATGGGTCTAAGGCCTCCCTTCGCCTTGGGGATTAAGAAATATTTAGAATAAAATCCCCGGCCCTCTTCGGCCACTGGGACTTCCTCCACCGCCCCCAGCATGAGGAGTGACTCGATCTCCTATACTAGGAGTTGAACCGAGGCCGGATCCCCAATGGGGGACAGCCTCAGAGGGGTGTTGGGGGGGAAGGCTGTGAGCTGGAGGGTGTACCCCTTGGCAATCACCTCCAGGACCCACCGGTCCGTAGTAATGGCTTCCCATTCTATAAGAAAAGGGCGAAGCCTATCCACAAACGGCCGGTCAAGATCCCAGATAGAAGGAAGAGTACCACCCTCCTGCTCTGGGTCAAAAACGTTTATTAGAATTACCCCCTTTAGCAGGCCCCTGCTGGCCCCGCGCAGAGGACCCCTGGCGGCCTCCTCTGCTGGGACCGCGGTAGCGCTCACGACCCCTCCTCTGCTGGGCGGGTCGAGGAGCCGGCCTGGGCGGGGGTGGTGGTTGCCTCTGGGCCTGAGGTCTGGACTGCTGTCTGGAGGCCTGGGGGGTATACAACCCGAGGGACTTCAGGGTGGCCCGAGAGTCCTTGAGTGCGTGGAGTTTGTCATCTGTCTTCTCAGAAAACAGACCCAGGCCATCAAACGGCAAGTCCTGAATGGCCTGCTGAACCTCTTGGGTGAGGCCAGAAGCCTGAAGCCACGAACAGCGGCGCATCACGACCGCCGAGGCCATCGCTCTACTGGCGGTGTCCGCCGCATCGCTAGCCGACTGTAGCGCAGCGGTAGCCACCGCGGCCCCCTCCTGGAGGATAGTGGAGAAATCCGCCTCCTGGTCGGGGGGCAGCTGGGATGCAAACCTCTGCATTGAGGCCCACAGGTTCTTATTGTACTTCCCAAACAGGGCCTGGTGGTTGGCTACTCTAAACTGCAGCGCCGCAGTAGAGTAGATTTTCCTCCCAAATAAATCCAGCTTACGACCCTCCTTATCCTTGGGAGTGATACCTTGGTTCCCCTGACGGTCCCTCTGGTTGGCTGCATCGACCACGAGGGAGCTTGGCGCGGGGTGGTTATAGAGGAACTCAAATGGTTCCTTGGGAACATAATACTTCCATTCCACCCCCTTGGAAGTGGAGGGCAGAGAGGAGGGGGTCTGCCAAAGCTTCCTTGCAATCTTCATGACATTGTCATGTACTGGCAAGGTCGCCCGTGAGGGTCCCACAGAGCTCGAGGGCCCAAAGAGGGGGTCCACCTCCTCAGACATGAGCTTAAACTCCATGCCCAAGTTCTCAGCAGCCCTCTTTAGGAGGTGTTGATGGGCCCTGAAATCAAACAGGGGGCCCTTACGATCCCTGGCTGCTGCCTCATCTGGCGATGAGGAGGAAGAGAAAGGTAAGGGTGCAGTGGAGGGTCCCTCCCCTGGGTCCGAATCCTCCGAACCCTGTTCTTGAGCTTTAGGGGGCAGGGGTACTGGGGGGGCCACCACCGATTGTAGTGACACCGAGCCCTGGGGCATAGGGGCATTCCAGGGCCCCCAATACGGCCACTGCCAAGGCCCCTGGGTCCACCTGGGGGCTTGCAGAGAAGGCTGATGCAGCCGCACAGCCTTCTTGTCGCCGGAGCTCCCCGTACGTCGCTTAAGTCGCCGACGCGTGGAGCAGTCCGACGAGGACAACGTGGACCGGTGCCGACGTCTGCGGTGCCGGCGATACGAGGAGGTCGGGGACGACGATGACGATGTAGCAGACCTGCCCCTGCGGCGAGAGGACTCGCGATGCCGCTTATCCCCTTGGGACCGAGAGCGGTGCCGACGATGGCGACGCTGAGGGGAGTCCAGTCGCCCCGATGTCGGTGCCGGGCCCATCGGTGCCGGGCCCATCGGAGTCTCTGGACCTTTCGAGACGACCAACGGTGACCTGGAGCGATGCCGGGACGGGCTCCGCACCGAAGAGTGTGAGCCCGAATTCCGGTCCCTGCTGACGTTAGAGCTGGACCCACGGCTCCGGCGACGGACTCGGGACTGCCCACGGTGCCGCGGTGCCGAGTCGCTCGACGACCGAGAGTCGGAGCTCGGAGGGGAGCCGACGCTCTCCACCCTCCGTGACCGTCTGGAAGGAGACTTGGATTGGGAACGTCTCCACACACCGAGACCACCCAGCGCGGGTTTGCCTCGAGACGCGGGTCCCTTCTCCCTCGGCCGAGGGGGGGACGGAGGCGTAGGCAAGGCCATGAAGGCTCGTGCCGCAGTAAACGCCTCCGGCGTTGACGGTCCTTGCGGGTGCACTCCCCCACCCCCAGGAGTCGGGGGAGGCAACCCGCGCGGTGACCCCGGTGCCGGAGTAGACTCTACGGCCCTTGGCTGGGGCGTCTCCGTACTCCCGCCGCCCTGCGAGGGCCGGGGGGAGACCTCCGGTGCGGCCAGGGGCCGTGCCGACTTCTTCGGCCCCTTCGAGACCCGCTGCGGTGCCGAAAGCGGTGCCGGTGGGGGGGCGCTCCGCACCGACGACACACTCGGTGCCGACGGAGACCGGGACGGCTCAGAGGCTGGACGGAGCGCTGACTCCATAAGAATCGCCTTTAGCCTCGCGTCCCGCTCCTTTTGAGTGCGAGGCTTAAAGGACTTGCAGATTCTGCATTTGTCTCGACGGTGTTCTTCTCCAAGGCACCGGAGACAGCGGTCATGCGGGTCACTGATAGGAAAGGCTTTAGTGCACAAGATACAGTTCTTAAAGCCTGTGGAGCCCGGCATGACTCCCGTAGAAGGAACCCCGTCCGGGGTTCTAACTTAACACTATAACTACACTAAACTAACTCTATAACAACTATATAACAACAAACTTGAAACCAGTAAATAACTAGGGAATGAGCTACTTGCACGCAGCAAGAGGCGATAGTTCCAGCAACCGTCACAGGCGGAAAGAAGGAACTGGGGACCCGCGGAGCCAGCAGCGCCCTTTATACCGCGATATGAGCGCGGCACTCCAGGGGGCGCCTAGGCTGGCCATGCGGGGCTTGCTAGGGAAAAAAGTTCCGGGAATCTGTGCACGGGGCGCGCACATACCTACATTGGAATGCATATGAGCAATCACTCAAAGATAGAACAACTTTTGATCACTACCAACCCAATCTGAATTCAAACTAGAAAGAACTCCATTTGTCTGAGCACATCTATGCCCTTGCCCCACCACCACCATCACTAAAATATCGAGGTGCTTCACAAACATTAATAAATGTATCCTCCCAACACTAGGCACTGTACAAACATAAAGTAAGAGACAGTCCCTGCCTGAGAGCTAATGCTGAGAGCAGGTTGACATTTTCTGAAGAGAAATGCCCTTCTCACAAAAGCAAAATCTTCCATGATCAAATTTCAGTTTTGACTTAAAAAATTCATTTTCCACCAGGAAAATCAAAATAGTGACTCCTGCTGCCTGCCTGCAAGGTTCTTGTCAATTTCACTTGCGGCCAGTGAAACAGACAGACGTTTTCCCAGAAGGCTGCCAGCTTGAGTGCGCCGACACTGTGTTACTTCGCCACCCCCAGCCTCCAGCTCCAGGGCTCTCTGCATCTTTGGCTCCTGGAGCTGGGGGAGGTTGAGCATCCTGGCTCACTGCTTTTGAGGCATGTGAGCTGGAAGGCTTTTGTCAATAGCGGGCAGATAGGAAGCATTCCATTTTGGTTCTCCCAAAACAGATTTTGTCTTGACAACCCTCTCCACAAAACAAATTTGATTTGAAACGATTTTTTCCCCCCCAAAAATGCACTTTTTTTTCATGGGAAGTTTCAACATGAACAGAGATCCATGGAGGTGAAGTGCCTTGCCTGAACTCACACACAGCAGGTCAGTGGCAGAACCAGGAACAGAACCTCACTCTTGACTCTTAGTCCAGTGATTTAATCACTAGTTTATCCTTCTTCAGGCACTCTACCTTAATACCTATACTGTCCAGTCCTCTTGGTAGTGTCTCCTTCTTCTTCTTCCTTCACATACCTGTGTTGCTTAAATGTGGATTCAGAGTTCACAGTTCTTTGCTCACAACCATGAATTACAACTTTACTTTTGCCCTGTGCATAGCACTAATGAAAACTTTGTAGAGCAGCTCTATGCATGGATCAATAATTGATCAAGCTACCTTTTATCTAAGTACGGAGCATTTAATGGTCCCAGTTAAAGTGCAGCCTAAACTAAAACAGACTATCCATCATAACAATTATAGCATATTTACATGCAAATAGCTGAATTGCACCTTTCATTTCCACGCTCGTCTCAGAAGCCACAGCATGGGTTTTGGAATCTAATGAAGCTGATGTGGTAAGGTACAAAGTCAGACAAAATGTAAGCATTTCTGTCTTGTTCCTAGGCACTAGCTATAGGATGAACTATCACCATGGGCTTCAAAAGTGAGGAGTGTGGCATCTCCTGAAACTCAGCCCCCTTTTAGGGTGACCAGATGTCCTGATTTTATAGGGACAGACCCGATATTCAGGACTTTGTCATATATAGGTACCTATTACTTCCCACCCTCTGTCCCAGTTTTTCACATTTGCTATCTGGTCACCCTCCCCCACCCTTTTAGTGCACATCACAACCCCCCTGTCAACTCTTTCTTCCCCAGGACTGGAACAGCAAGGCATTGGGGGTAAGGAAGGGGGAAGTTTCAAAACTGAGCATACTTCCTCTCTTTGTGCTAGAACCCAAATCAGCTGGGAAGCTAGAGTTCACGCTCCCTAGATCTGCATGGCTGGGGGCAGGGCATTCTTAGTGGAGGCCTATGACTTTGGGATACTTCCCCTCCTGGTTTGACAGAGCTCATTTCCACTTACTCTGTGGCTCATTGCAAGGCTCTCCTTACACAGGTTTTTCCCAGTGGGTGGTGGGTGAGGTTGAGGGGGACTCTACATGCCTGTAGAGGTTATGTTGGGCATATTTTAGAGATCAGAAAAGTAACTAATTTTTCCAATTACATTTGGTCCGCCAGAGCTGGAACGTGTTACTGTTCCAGATGCACTGCAGCACATGGGCATTTGGGGAGGAGTCAGTCTGAGGGTATGTCTACACTGTCTGAGCTAGTACACTAAAAACAGAAGTGTAGCCATGGCGGTGTGAGTGGCGGGAGGGGCTAGCCACCCCAGGTATGATCTCACCCGAGTTCCTAGGCACGTAAAGGAGGCAGCTAGCTCATCTAGTGCTCACACCATCATAGCTACACTTCTAGTTTTAGCACATTACTTGATTAGCGCTAGCAGAGGTACATCTAATTGAGTTGGAAATTACACCTGACAGCTCTAATGCAGCCTTGCCCACTGGGAGGAAGGGACTTTATCTCAGGTTTTTATTTTTGGTTTGGGTTAAGGTGAGGTGTAGTGATAGATTCATAGGTTTTAAGGCAAGAAAGGACCATTATAGATATCTTGTCCGACCTGCTGCCTAACAGACCAGAGATTTCGCCCTGTGATTCCTGCATCTGACCCAACAATTGTGCCTGAGCTAGAGTGAGGGTCTGTCTACACTAGAGCTGCAAGTTGTAAATTCCAACCAGAGGAGACATACCCATGCTAGCTCTGATTGAACTAGCGCACTAAAAATAGAATGCAGCTGCAGTGGCACAAGGGGAAGGAGAGGATGTATAATCCCAACTGAGACCACAAGTATGGCCTCAGGGTGGCTAGCCCCACTTGCCACTTCCATGGCAACACCTCTATTTTTAGTGTGCTAGCTCAGTCAGAACTAACGCAGATATGTGTCCTCAAGCTGGCATTTACACCTTCCAGCTCCACTGTAGACATACCCTACAACCTTTTAGAAAGGCCTCCAGTTCTGATTCAAAGACTCAGAGTGATGGAGAAACCCTTGCTCCCCTTAGTAACCGGTTCCAGTGGTTAATTATGAGGACAGGGGGAGCAGTTTAGTATACGGTATTTGTGTATGATGATTGTACATGTTGTAACAGAGCCTAGTGCAATATGTAAATTACCCCCTGACTTTCATAAACATCATCTGTACACACACATTATCCAGAGCTGCTGTATGGCAGAGTGATTCTCCAGTGTGCGATAATGCCTTCTCATCAACAATCAGAAAGGTAAAACAGTATTTACCAGCTGGAAGAGAGGCAGAAGCGACAAGCAGCAGCCAGCTGTACAATGGCCATGTTAGGACTACAATCACTTGGCTCTGCCTGATCTAAAAAGCCAGCCCCAGAAAGGCATGCTGGGGGGGGAGAGGGGGGGGGGAAGACGACCTAAAAGGGAGCAGCCCTGCACTCAGAAATGTTCACTGACACCTGGTGCTAGATCCACAAAGGGACTTAGCCTCAGCATTGCAACACCGAACATTCAGGTGCCCTGTCTCCTAATGCAGTGAACAGCACTGAGTTAGGTGCCCAAGTTCCCCTATATGAGGCATGGGGAGAATCAGGTGCCTAAGGGTGGAATTCACAAAAGCTCAGTTGAAGAGGAAGCTGCTTAAGCTAGCCAATAGGAAATGCCAAGGAGAAGGGCGTGGCCTAAGGGCGTGGCCCTGCCCCTCAAAGGAAGTAAGGAGCCTCTCTCCACTTGGAATTCACAACCATGAACACACTCCTGGACTCCTAAGCCAGGTCAGCCTTTCCTCACAAAAAAACAGAGGGTACTCTCCCCCACCCCCTCATTGCACATAGACAGGGAAAGCTGGGTGCCACTCCTTACTATGCCTAACCTGGAGCAGGGGCTTGAAAACATGTGCCCCCTTCTGGGTGAGTGCCCTAGCCATGGACCCAAGGGGGGGAAACCTGTCAGGTTTCCCTCAATCTCTCCAGTGCCCTTTCCCCTGGACCAAACTGCCTCCTGTAGTAGTGAAGATAGAAGAGTTTAGTGCATGCTCCATAGTCCTTCAGCACCACAGCTCACCATTCAGGACACAGAGATTTACCAATTCATTGATGAAAGCAGAACAGTTATCAGATTGCACCTCATCTCTCTCTCCTTTCCCCTCACCACTTTTCCCCAAGTAAAGCCACTTCCAGCAGCTGGACAACTTTCCTGAGTTCAAGGCAAGAGAAGCCACAAAGTCAGACCTCAGTGAGTGCCCCAGGATTTCAGATCAGGCAATTCAGGAATTGCTGTAGTGAAGCTGATTGCAAGATTTCTTATCAGGTTACATTTGCACCCGGCCTATTTAATAACAACAGCGCATGCCAATTTGCTTGGGAGGCAGAATGTGACTCTTTCCCGCTCAAATGGCCAGCTAGTGACCCTCTCACATCTCCTTCGACACACAGGAACATGTGCCAAGTGAGACATTGGCATACAGCACATAGAAAGGCTGGGGCAGGTGAGCAGGCAACTTCTACAGATCTCTCCGCCAGCTGAGGTATAGCAGCTGATCTGCCAGGTCAGAGAGGGAACAATTCTTTTGCATCGTTGCCCATAGTTCTTTGATCGGACACTGTCGAGAAGTGGCAAGGCTAAACTTCTAACCTACCTTTAAAAAATAAATGACTCTGTTCTAGATGGATTCCTAATAACTCCATTGTTGTGTGAACAAAACACCCCAAAACGACAGAGAGTTGAAAGAAGATGTATCTGTTAATAAAAGACACACTGTGTACTAGTTTCTGATCATTTCAACCAAGTGAACGGCTTCTTTACACGCTTGGAAGAATATGGGCATGAATAATAACATGTTACGCTTCCTTAGCGCCTTCAACTAGAGAATTTCAATGTGTTTTGATAACATTAATCAGCCCTCTAAACAGCTATCTTGGGTAAATACTAAAAGGACAATTTTATAGGGGGAACCTAAGGCATGGAGACAATGATTGATAGTTCTGAGATCTGGAAGAGGGTCAAAGCTAGCACACTATGGACCAGGTTTTCCAAAGACCTCAACTCCCAATTAGGCACCAAAAAGAAAAATATATTATTATTTAGCCTTTATATTGAGGTAGCACCTAAAGGCCATAGGCAGGCTGGGCCCCACTGTGCTAGGTGCTGTACAAATGTGTCATAAATGACAAAGAGCTTACTAAACCTTTACAAAGGTTTTCCAAAAGAGTTCAGCATGGTGGGTGCCGAGTTCTTTTGGAAACCTGGCCATAAGTGTCACAGTGGTGCCAGCATCATGCTGACCACTTCTGAACGTCTGGCTCTTATTCCGGTGTGTAAAAAAGAAGTGAGCTCTTTGGAAAATCTGGGGATACAAGTCCACTTCACTGGTAACAAGGACAGAGGAGAGGGCGAGGAAGCACTCCATTATAAAGAGATTAGTGCAATTTTTTTTACTATTTCTGGTTGCACTGGCACGCAGAATGCACTAGACGCCATCCCAGTGCAGAAGATGACACAGTTTAAACAGCATGCAGTCAAAAGAGGCAAATGAAAGCTGAAGGAAAAGGATACAAAACCCAAGCATAGTATATCCCAAATGTCACCACTTTCTGTTCCAAATGCCAGGTGCTATTACTCAACCCGGCCTTCTCCAACATAAACACAGGGCAGTGGCGACATTTAAAGAAACACACCAAAACACTGCCCTGCACACACACTTCTCTCCTGGGGGAGAGGATGAGAGGAAGAAGGAACCTCCTGTGACTCGTGTCAGTCATGCCACATAGTGCACGACTGGAGGGGGCTCAGATGCCATGGCGATGAGGGCAGCGTTAAGAGAAGTGACACAGGTGTTGACAGGTCGGTGCCTTAGTATTTGCTAGTTAAATATAGATGCTCCCCAGTGTCCCACTCGAAAGCTACTGTCAGTCCCTCCCCCAAACCTCATCTACAAATGGCATTTATCTTAGTCATTGCTTATTTTTCATGCCCACTAAAATCCCATCTGAAACGTCCCCTCACCCTATGACCACTGCATCCTCATCACAGTGAACCCTGCCCATTCCCTTCCTGCGGCTCCCTGCCTTGCGCTTCCCTCCCGCTGCATGGGTCAGCATTCTGCAGAGAGAGGGAAGACCTAAAACCGTCTGCAGACATCAGAGGGGAATGCAGAGGTGGGGGGCTGCACTGCTCGCCCTTCCCCCCGCTGGCAGCATGGCTTGATTCTCCACTGTGCTGCCATTGCTTGGGTCCTTTCCCACCCTCATGGCTATTCAGAGGCTACAAAGGAAGGGACCTAGAGAGATGTCACAGTTCCAAGGTGTGTTGATTCCCTCTTGGGAGGTAAGCAGGGCCAGAGAGTGGCCCTTCTCCCTGTTACGCTTCCATATATATGTAGCTCCATCTGTTCAGAGGTCTAGTGGAGACATCTCCTTGGGAGCCAGTTGCATGTGGAGAGGACATTATGCTACTATGCAGGTGAGGAGTGCTCCCGCCAGCACATATTATTAGGGGAAGAATCCAGCCTCCCTTTCATCTCTGTCCTCTGTGTGTGTAAGCGTAACTGCTCAGATAATGGGGATTTGTCTGCAACATGATCTGCACGTTCTCGCTCGTCCCATGTACATATTTTAAATTCCAGGGCCACTGTGAGGCATAGTCAGAGCCCTCCCTGAAACCTCCCACGTCACTTAGTTCCTCAGCCCATGGCTCTGTTCTGCTCTGTGTTGTCTAGCAGCATAGCAGCAAGGGCAGTGAAACTGACTAATGTTCCAGTCTCTGAAGCATGGGCACAGAGCACTTTGGAGATTTGGGAGGCTAGTGGCTTTCATTGATAGGGCTGCCGCTGCATCCAGAGGGCAGTAGGGTAGTGCTGCAGGGAAAGAGTGAGAACAAACGGTAAAGAGACAATGCAGGCGTTTTCCATCTAGACGTAGTCACGCGGCTCTCTCCCTCCTGCATATTTGTATGATCCCGCCTAGAAGAAAGTGATGGGATACAGCATCCCAATACCAATAGTAGGACATTTCTGGATGCTTAGTTATACAGTTATAGATGGACGAGACCTTGCAAGGAATCCATTTCCCTTCAAGGGTGGCTTGTAGACCTCAGAGAAAGGACATAGCAGCTATTAAACACGTAGGACCAGGTTCATCAGTATGCTCCAGCTGATGAAGAGCAGCCGTCAACCCAGTTTAACCAGACAGTTAAACTGAGTTTACAACTGCTCTGAGTTATCAAAGTGGCACAAAGCAGCTGGAGCATACCAATAAAACTGGCCCCTAAAATTTTCTTGGGGCCTACTCAGCCATCATTTTACTAGCACCCTTCAGATGGTGGGGCGGAGATTATACATCACACACACAAATTCAATGAAACAAATTAAAAACAACGATGGACTTTCACTCTAAAATTACAAAGTAACACATATTTATAGGAAATTGCTCCAAGTTTGCTGCTATGAAGCACAGATATGAGAATTCAGACTCCCAGGAGCAGCAATGCCATAAAGTTCTTATCCAGCAGCCTCCTTCCCATCCCCAGCCCAAACTGAATATGAACTCTGAAAATAATTACATTATATAGTAGAAAAGCTGCTACCTACCCTACTTCTAGATGTTCATTGACAAACCTTCTACCACATTGCTAAGTGTATTTTGTTAATACAACAGTTAACTTCTGGTAAGTTCACCGTGCATACAGAATTTGCACAAGCACTAATAATATTGGATGTAAATTCGCAGTGGTATAAATTTGTAGTGTGATAAAAGAGGACTCCGAATGTAAGCAGAAAAATCCCAGATCTAGAAGAATCCAAGCACACCAGTGTCAGACTTTTTTAAAAAAAGACTCCCTTATCTGCAATAGAGAAGGAGGTTGCATAATCACTCAGCAAAAGAAAAAAAAAGTCCTAAATTGAAAATTAATCTGCACACCGACCTCCAACCCATTCTGGAGCTTACATTGCTGTGCGACAGGAAATGCGGATGCAGTGCAACAACATAAACAAATTCCTGCGGAGGAAACAACTCAGATGGAGACATTCATTTTCTAAATGAAAACACAATGTATTAACACACTTGACTCATGTTCTGTGCAGAACTCTTGATCTATTAATGGAAAACTTCCTGCACAAATGTAACTTACAACCAATAAGACGGACAAATCAATGAGCACTGCTTTGAATTTCCTCAAGCACTGAAGCTTTGGCAGAGCAATATTTTGGCTTTTATCATTCCTCTGATCCAAACGTTAACCCCTTGTAAATTGCCAGTCCGGAACTTTTGCGGTCAATTATCTATTGCATCTCATCAAGAAGAACTGTTGCCAACAGCTTCATGTTACCAGCTGGACCAAGGCTGCTGTATAGGAAAAGAAAACGGGTACTGTTGCTTGTTCAGCACATAAAATAATGGGGAACAAAGAGAGTTACTGTAGCTCTGAATAAAGAGTGAATTAAATATATTCATATGTTCCACACAGAAAATGACATTTAATGCACTTTAGTGACTCATTGCATTTACTGCATGACAAAATATGTTGTGTAGCTCATTAAGTCAGATGCATTACATGTAAAAAGCACTGCCCGTCATTTGCAACTATTTTCAGGATGCAAACTGCCATCCCACCTCATGCTGTCAGCATGCGTGAACACATACACACACAGTTTACTGGGTAACACTTCTGATTTGATAGCATCCTGCAGAAGGCATCTTGGCACCAACTTCACTCTCCCACTGAGGGTGATTTGTTATGAATGATGCCTTAAGGGCGTAAGCATGCTGGATAAATTCTGTTGGTTTTTTTTTTTGGTTGGTTTGATTGAAACAGCACAGCTTCTTTTCAGACTGAAGTCAAAGAAAGCTTGGAACAATTCTGGAAAACTAAATAAGCATTGAAGTTTGCCAATTGTAGAATACAGTAGGACTTCACTAATTTGCATGGCATTCATCCATAAAAATACAGGTTCTGCCCACCACCCCCAATGAGTTCAATGCAGAGTGCTCCAGCAAGGTCTCCTATTGCTCAGACTACGTTACACACTACGAAGTACTTACTGGTGTACCATTATCAGGATAAGAAAGGCAGCACGGTTCAGTGGAGAAAGCTGGTTATAAGGAGAACTGGGCTCTTTTTCTGGCTGTGCCATTGACTTGCTATCTCATTATGGATAAGTTACTTATGTTCTGATCCTCCAAGGTAATAGGCACCCTTAATGACCCAGGTGCTCAACGCATCACATGAGGTGCTCAGCATTGAGCCCTCAAACTCTGCCCCTCATTTTACCCATCAGTGTGGAGAATGAGTCTGACCCATCTGTGTAAATGCTTCAGATATTGCTGTTGCCATGATGCAGCATAAATCATTACTCTTTCTTTCTGTCTCTTACTTACACACCAATTAAAAAAAAAATCAGCAATTCACATTGGGTTTCCCAATTACCAGCATGTATTAGGAGAGTTCTCGTGCAGTGAATCAGAAATACAACTTTGTGCTTATGCTGAGCCCTTCACCTAAGGATCATCAAATGCTAGCACAAACACTCACAGCTGACATTACTCCTTGTCCTACAGGTACAGTACTTAATACCCGCCTGACACTTGGAGAAAGAAAAGGGCAGAGAGGTTAAAGTGACTTCCCAACAGATAGCAAATCAGTAGAAGAACCAGGCATAGACCCCTGGTGTCCCGCCTGCCAGTCCCTTCCTCTAAGCACATGGGAGTTGTGATCTTTTGCCTGCCAGAGGTCCCAGTTTGAAGTCGCAATCTGAAAGAAGTTTTTCAAAAAACAGATAAGAAAACCCCCTTCTTTTATTGTTCGTTTTGCAGTACAATGTTTTCTGTCTGGTTCCCTATTCTAAATGGCACTAATGGTGAAATAACACCCACATTGTAAAGTTCTAAGGAAGGAAAATAAATGAGTAGCTCAAGTCAGATTCTTCTGGTCTAACTAGCTGTCTTGTTGCTTTTCTTCTCTTACCTTGCACCTTTCAACTGTTATTTTTCTTATGTATTTGTATTGCCTTAGCGCCTAGGAGCCCTCGTCATTGACAAGGGTCTCATTGTGCTTGGCATAGCACAAACACAGAATAAAAAGTCCCTGCCCTGAAAAGCTTACAATCTAAATAGACGAAGTAGACACAGGGTGGAGGAAAGGGGATTATGGCAAACAAAAATGTAATCCTGGTGGGCCAGTGTTATAACATCCTTTATTCTCTTCTGCCCTTCTGCTCTTCTTCACGCATGATTCTTTTTCAGATATTAGAAGGCATAACAGCTCGTGCATGTTTCACACAGTTTAAGTTGTTGCCCTGAGACTACCAAAAAGATGCCTATAAAATCCTGAATGGTCTAACTAATGAGAGGTTCAGTGCCACACTTGTGCAAACAGTTATTTTTACAAGCAATTAGAGGCTTTCTTTATGCAGACTAACAAGTGATAAAGAAAAAGCCCTGAGTCTTTGTATACAAACAATAATTATATTTATTTGTTTCCTTAACATGGAGGTTTAGGCTTCTGCTTAAGAAAGCTGTCACTTTCTGACAGTGGTATCTGTCACCGCAATTGAAGATCTATTGAACTGGACTTCCTTCACCTTGCTCATCTGGAAAACTGAAGGCTAGGTGGTGGGTACATGATCACTGCAACCCCCCAACTCCAAGCAAACTTTCAATCAGTGGGAGGTCTTGCCCCAGCTAAGCTGAACTTATTGACGTAGGGGCTGATCTTACTCCATGGCAGTAAGTGGAAGTTTTGCCAATGACTTCCTTAGATTTACTCTGGTGCTAGTAAGATCAGAATCTAGCCCCACAGAGACAGAGAGTGTGCATGCATGTTTATCAGTTATTAGCTATTTTTTGGAATAAACTAAATGTATTTCATTATTTCCCAAGGATTGTATTTAGTCAGTCTGTAGACTTAAGATAACAATTATTACACTGTCCCATCTCATGTATTGCTTGGTATCCTGGGCAATTCAGACTTTTTAGATCATTTTGTGATAGACCCTCTTTCACTATGGAGGAAGGAGATGGAATTGTAGTGGACTGGCACACATTACAGTTAATAACTTTTAAGGGAAATGGATGCTTTATTTCCGCTTCTCCTAAATATTCTCTGCTTATAAAAGAAATAACCCTGCAGAGCAAAATGTGAAGAGCTCCTTGCCCAATGACCACATTAAAGCAAATAGTCTAATCTGCATGAACAGAGTAGTTTAACTACCTGATTCTGCTTGTAGGTATAGAATTAGGCAATGAGTACCTTGAACTCCCACTGAAGTCATTCAATGGGAGCTGAAGGTACTCAGCACCTCTTAGATGCGACTCAGTAACTGGCAGGATCAAACCACTACAGAACATGAAGACAATTTTGCCCATGGCGCTCAAAGCCTCATTCTCCTCTTTCTTACACCACTGATAATATAGCATCTTCAATGCAGCCCTCATGATTTACACCAATCTAAGTGAATGGAGAATCAGGTGTTCATTGTCCCACCATTACTGTGATCTAAACGGCAGCAAAAACCTAACACACCTTCTGATTTACGCTTGTCCTAAAAGCCTGGCCTTTTAAAGATGTCTCAAATGGGGCATCCAAAAAATGAAGGATCCCAAAAAATTGCTAGTCACATTTTAAAAGATAGGTGGAAATGCTTAAATGGGAGCTTAGCTCCTTTGAAAATCTGATCCTAGATTGTAAAGTCCTTAGGACAGGAGTTGTGTTTGTACAGCACCTAACACAACGAGATTCTGTCCAGGACTATGGCTCCTACGTCTACGATAATACAAATAAATAATAACATGCTAGCAGCTGGGCTGAACCAACATTTCTAGTACAGTCACTACTGGGGAGCTGCTCCAAGAGAGAAAATTGAAAAATACCAGTGTAGACACTACCCTAAGTTCTCTTTTCAGTGCAACATAACGAGATAGTTATTTTTTTGCCTCTGTAGTTGATGTTAGCATTGCTTTGTTCAAATACAATACAGTGAAGTATCACATATGGGTTTATTAAAATTCCTTTTTTTAAACAAAATGTTCTATTCTCCAATTCTATAAAAGTCAGCTGAACAGCTGCTAATTACAGAAAGTGGTTGTGGTGTGTGGGGGGTGTTAGAGCTGAAAAGAAGAGAAATAAAATACAGTGTGATACAGCAACTCATTAATGTGAAAAAACCCCACAGTGACATGCAGAATGAGCTAAGCTGTACTAGGAGACCACCTCAAAAGAGCACACAATCTGTAAGGAATGTTAATACTGATACAGTTGTAAATCCAGTATCAGATAAAACAAGAAGAAAGTTTGGAATAAGACCCATCATGCCACACACCTAATAGCCACCCCAAAAGCAGTTGTTATTTTAAGATTTCAGACAATGTAAGAAAAATCTGGTTCCAGCTGATCACTTTACAAATGCTCTTTGCTAACAGTTTTCACAAAAGGAGAAATGTTTTGGGATGGTTTAGAAGAGGAAAAAAATAGAATGCAGATCAATGCAGAACCATCTTTGTGTCTCCATGCATGTTACCGTACAATTAATTTAACAGATAATTTTCAGAAAAGCCCTGCTGTAAAAAGTGTGCCATTTAGAAAACTATTATTTCTCCTTCAGTATACTGGCTCATATCCTCAACTCGTGTAAATCAGTAAATTCAATGGAATTACACCAATTTACAGCAGCTGAGTATCTGTCCCTTTTTTAATTCTGCGTGTGAACAGACATTAAATTTCCCCTTTCTATTAATATTAGTAAATGAAAATTCAGACACACATGATGTTATACTGTGATATGCAAGCCAAGTATCTTAATGTTTATATTGTGATATAACTAAGGAGCCAGCCAGACTCATTTGCTTTCTGCAGCCATTCTCTGAGATAGACAAGAATTTTTTTTGGCAGTAGGACCAGATGGGATGACAATTTATGGTAGGGCAATTTTCACTGTGCACGTTATTGTGATTATTGGAACTAAAAATTTACCCTAAACAACTGTGAAAAGTATGTGAAAGTTCATAGCACATCACCATAATCTATGACTTGCTGCCTGTTTGAAAATTAACCATGGAAAATAAGTCAAGTTGTTTTCAATAAATGAATGTTATGGACAGGGGCAGGGAAACGAAACAGAACAACTGAATTAGCCCAAACAGCAATGGGTTACTGATCATAAGACAAGGACTATGGTGAAATCATACTTAGTAAACAAGAAAATGTGGGAACAAAATTACCTATGCCAAATTTGGCCTTACAGAAATGGATTTAATTAGTGGACAAACTAATGAGGATAAAACATGCCGCCCACTTTGACCACTGTTTGGATTCTTAAAAAGAGACTCTGGAAAAAAAAGGAATTACCTTCTCTCAGATCATTCCCTGACCTGTCAGCACTGCAACTCAGCTTCCTCAACCTCAAGTCAGGAGCAGCAGATCAGGTGAAGGACTTTCTTCCAGAGAGGAAGGCCTGTTGGCTTTGCTCTTCTTTAAGGAACTTTGTTTTCATCTGAAAGTCATCACACAATCGTGCCGTTCAGCCCTCAGCGAGGATATCTAATTCCCCACACTGCAGAGGCAAGTAAGATCCCATATTTTTGTCCCTTCCCTTGTTGTGTTGCCTTCTGACCACCCTCTTTCTTCTCATCCTCTTGATCCTCAAAATCAACTAGACTGAATTCATCCAAACCTGCCTTGTTTAAGGACAAAGGTTCCAAACAGATGACAGCCCTGACTAGAGCAGGTGCAAGGGTTCAAGGAGCAGGTGTTGTGGTCGACTTGCCAGCCGAAACATCCACTCATAACTAACCAGCAGTCCAGTGTTCCAAAAACATCAACCAAAGTCATATTTCCTCCATCTTTCCTGTTCTGTCTCTCCCCTACCTTGTATTTGTCTATTAAGAACAGGGTAAGTGAATGCCCTTCTCCCGGAGGGTAAAATTAACCTTTTCCTTTTCATCAAAGAAAGATTTTCTTTTAAAAGAAGAGACACTGATATTTTGTCTTCAAAAGGAAAGGGACTTTAAAGATTATGATTAAGTTTGTTTTGCATAATCCCTCAATCACAGTTTCAATATGAATGTGCGTTTTTCTCTCTTGTTCTTTCTTGTGTTTAATCAATAAACTTTCAATTTAAATGAATGCTTTTGGATGTTTGCCAAATAACCAAGTAGACTCAGGATCTCTATAGAAACATAACCCAGAACCTATCTATCACTGTTAATATTGGGCAGCGAAAGGGTCTATAAACACCTTTAAATCTTTAAGCCTTTGAGATCAATATCAGTACAACAGTGTGTATAGTGGATACACACACACACACACACACACACACACACACACACAGTGATTGCCATTAAAAAGTAGGCATTAAGTCAGCAGTTATCATGACACGTCATCTGTCATACCACTGTAATATTACACATCAATACTGTGGTAATAGGTGCCAGTGATGATAGCTAGCTAGACAGATTTAATACTGCATTTTTTTCTCAGGTAACACTAGATGGTAACTGCAGGTAAATGTTTAATTTTTAATCGCTACCACTGTGTATACATTATATGTAATCTATAAAAGATCTAGATATAAAGCACGGCCACACATTCCTCTGTATAGTTTGAGGAGAAAAACTCAGGAAAAAGCAATTAACAGTAAGTAATCTGAACTTTGAGATAAATGACAATCACATCCCTCCCATTTGCATCATCAGAAGTACAAGCAAAGTTATGGCTCTTCATTAAAAATAAACACACTATGACAGAAAAGTACATAATTTATTAACAAAAATTTTAATAAATCTGAAGAGGAAAAAAAGTCTTTGGTGACACTATCTATAAAAACAACCTATCTTTGATGGTAAACCTATAACGTTATACAGGTTAATGAATTAAATCAAGTTATATGGCTTTGTAATTTTTCTTTCTCTCTCTGTTACACGCTTTCTTGAAGTTTAATTGCACTATGTTATCAATAGTTAAATGGGGGCAAGAGGGGACACTTAAAAAAAAAAAAAGATGTGGCAGCACTATGAAAACATTGGTAACACATTAGAAAATTTTCCCCAAAATGTACATTTTATACAAAATAAGGATTTTTTTTTGCTTCACAATTGCCCATCTAAGTATTCCCAGTTTGATTTTTCATCCTTTTCAATCATATACTATACATATTTTCTCTCAAAATAAATATACAAGATTATGTTCACTGTCACAAGGCCCATTTGATCACCCCTAATTTCAGTGTGAAATGATTATTCACATCAACGAGGGAGAAAAATTCTAATGCATCAGATGGTTCCAAAGAAACTAACTACAACTGTAAAAAAGCATGTAGTGACATGTAAAATAAATTGGTATATATGCCAGCTTGACTGCACTTTACACAAGGGTGAGATGTACAAAGCTTGGAGGACTCTGTTTCATTATCCTAGAGACAATGGCTCTGACCCTGCAGTGGGCAGACCACAGTACCTGCAGAAAGCTCAGGGCTCTGCAAAGCAACATGGGTCCCTCTGTGTGGAGTCCCACTGCAGTCAGTACTTCCCACTGTAAGACTGGGCTGTTGTCCTTCATGGCAATGTTTCTTTGCGCATTGCTAAAGTTATAGTTTCTGACAGCAAAGCCAGACCGGGGGGGGGGGATGGGCGGGGGGGGCAGGCAAGAGGGGGCGGGGCGAGGACCGAACCTTTTCTTTGCTGTAAGAGAATACTTGATTTGGGGATTTAACAAATAGCTTTTGATAAAAAAAGTTATTATAACGACAAACACCTTTTTTTTGTTTTAGGTTGGGGAAACAGACATAGGGGTGCTACCGCATCCCCTGGCTTGAAGTGGTTTCTATCATATACAGGGTTTACCATTTGATTCAACAGCTCTCATCACCTCTACTATAAAACTTGTTCCAGCACCACTGGAGACAGACACAAGTATGTTACATTTTAGGCAGGGCAAAGAGAGTGTTTTGTTTTTTAAGGACAAAATTTACATATAGCTTGGTACAGTTGTTTCATTATTTCAATGCCAAATTATCACTTCAATTTTTGAAATAAGATATTTTTTGGTAAAGACCTATTTTAAAGGGGGCTCATTGGTGAAAGGTTCATTTCTTTGTCAAACCTGGCTCTAAAAAGAAATTGAAATCTGAACTTGATCAAATCCATGATGGATTCAGATGGAAAGATAGATCAAAGTGCTCAATAGCTACACATCCGCATGTTCATTATGAAATCGTTACAAAGCTTAAACATCCACATTTAGAAAAAGTTGTGGTAATAATTAGAGTTTCTCAAAAATGCAAGGAAGGACAGCGAATAAGATCTCACAGAGCCCCAAGGTACCATGGAGCGAACCAGGCACTCTCTAATCCTGGAAGTTTGCCGCTACTTTTGTGTCCCGTTTTCCTCATCATTAAACCTTCCTCCAACAATGGGTCTCATTCAAACAACTACCAGGCACCGATTTTTTTTTTTTAAATAAATTCAATTAAAAATTCATTACTTCTCCCAAATCCTGGTCCCTATTTTTATTCTGTTTTAATGGCATGGATCTAGTCACATTCATCCATGTCACCCCCGTGAAATTACGGTTGGTAACCTTTACTAAAGACCACATGCTTAACAGCCCTTCAAGTCAGCAGGCTTTCAAGTACCTGTAAAGTAAAGGCTAACAGCCTAGTGTTAACAAAAAAACAAACAAACAAAAAAAACCTATGACAGAAAAACCAGGAGAGGAAAGAAACAAGGAGACACTCCTGTTTGAGCACCATTTAAATTAAGAAAAAAATAAACACAGACATTCCTAAGACATGATAAAGGAATATTTTGTTTGCTGCAGAAAGTGCACAGCTTTGTACAACATAATTACATGTGAGTGTGTGAAACATGTTTAACATCCTCCAAGAGCACTGGCCGATGAGGTCTTCACTGTGGGTAAGGCATAAAGTTCTAAACTAAAACTGCATCCAACTCTCAATACTCAGCTGGGAACTGAATCTCCACACATGGGCAGAGAGAAATCTATGGCCATTAGCAAGGTTGGCAGGAAGGTGCATTCTTTGCTAGAGAGAAGGCTGTGCCTTGGTAACATGTTACACAGAAAAGTGCCTCCTACCTATCTGAAACTGTTCTGAAGTTCAGCCTTTTATTGTTGCTTCTTTATTTAGAGACCTGTAAACAGAAAGAGCCTTGAACGATATTCAGATTTAGCTCCCTTACTTTCTTTTTGCCTCCCACAGAAACTACACAAAAAAAGAATGTTGCAGAGATGCTGTCAAACAGTTTTAGCCCAAGATTTCACCCGCTGCACCCTACTTCTGCCAAGAAACTACATTACATAAAACAAAAGCAGAACTATGGTCATTATTTTTGTATAATGAACTAACCCTCCTCTCCTCCCACCCATAGGCACTTCTCCTGCTGGCTAGAGACCCGTTAACTAACTCCCAGAGCGAGCTGGTGATACCGCCATGTGCTTATCCATAAACAAGACAAAGGAACTAGGAGCTGTGCTGAGCTTGCCCACTATTTGACTGAGAGGACAACACGTTCACAAAAAGGCGTCCTAAAGATAGACAGTATTTTAGCACCTAAGGAAGTGGCCTCATTTTCAAAAAGAAAGGAGACCCAATGGGAGCAGTTGGGTGATCAACACTTTTGAAAATTAAGCCAACAGAGTTTGGTCTCTTGCTAATTGGCAACTGCAATAATTAAGAGTAAAGAAAGTTCAAAAGGCCGGGACAGTGTCCTTTCAGGGAGTTGGCTCAGAGTTAAATAACACCAGCCAGGAACTTGAGAACTCTGCCCCTAACTCACTGTATTGTACTTGGTTATTGCAGATCATGTGGAAAGAAAGCCATTGCTTGAAATATCCCAACAGGAGATCGTGTACTAACAAATAGTAATAGTATTTTGCACTTCTATAGCACCTTTCTGCTGAGGCAGCTTATATGTTTTTCCACAAGCACTAATTAATCAATCTTCATCACCCCACCGTGAGATAAGTATTACTATGCCCATTTTACAGAAGGGTAAACTGAGGCACATAGCGATTAAGTGATTTGACCAAAGCCACATGAGGAATCAGTGACTGAGTTAGGAATACAACTCAGTAATCCTCACCCCACCCACTTTTGCTCTTGCTCTGGCTACTAGAACATGCTCTCGCCATCCTCTGTATCAACTGTCTAGACACAAAGGAATGAGGGGTAAGGAATGATCTGCAGTGGTTTTATCTGAGGCCAAAGTCAGACCTTGCTGTGTTGTTATTTTAACACACATTTTTTGTGAGTTATTATTGTTAACCAATACACCAGAGACATCGCACAGAAATATCTGACAGTTACAAAACTTTATAAAAGGGCTTATTTATCCAATAGATTGTAATAGCTTCTGTTTAGCTTAAATTGGTGTTTTTTATTTTATTCCCTCAATTTAAGATATATGTAACTAGTTCACAGTATGGCATAAATAACTGAAATGTTTCTGTTTGAAATGACAAAACCTTGTGTGAGTAATAAGGAGTACAGAAAAGCACCTGAAACTACCACATGTATCTTTGGGCCAGATTGTACTTTGAGTTACCCGAAGGTAAATCTGGAGTAACTATTGCCATCAATAGTGTACTCCAGATACCAGTAGAACTTCAGGATGGAACCTGGCCAGTTGTTTTCATTCCTACAATTACAAAATACCTATTTTCAAATATGGATTTGATTTTCTTCAATATTTTATGAAAACAACTGGTTTCAGGCAAAGTCCTTGTAAGCCAAGCTCCCGTCCAGAAAACACTCTTTTTTCCTTTTAACATCATAATATTAACTCTTCTTCCCATCCTCCTTCAAAACAAGGGGATTAAAATGGGCATGTCGATAGACCCTTAACTACTGTGACACAAATAGTGTCATTATGATACTATTCCCTGGCACACAAGAAGAGCAATTTGTGCAAACTGTAGTTTACCCATCACTATAGCAATAGTTGCTATATTTTCCTCTGCTCATAACAGGTATAAATCTAAAACAGAACATCCAAACTACAGCCACACCCTGAGGAGAGAAGTCAGGATGCTTTGTTACAAGTCATTCATAACTCAAACATAACCTGCATCATTAAAAAGCATTGGATTCCTCTCTTTGGCTTCCATCCTACCTGCTTTGTTCTTTTTGCAAACCAGACAATCGACTAGTATTTCCTAAGCATCAGTCTTTTTTCCCCATTTAAAAAAAATAGGGTTTAATTGTCTTTCTTCCCCAAACAGAAGGATCTTAATTATGCTTCACTCAATGGATGTTCTTTAGCCTTCCCTCAACGCAACAGAATGGTTGATAGATTTACTGTCATTGACTTGAGTAGTGTAAGAAAAAATTTAAAAAATAAAACAAAACCAAAAAGAGGCATTAAGTGAAACAATGTTTAATTGCTGTCCTGTTTGTGCTTTTTGTTTTTGGGTTTTTTTGGAAACTGCTGCATTTTCTATCTGTAGGAGCTCAACTTTTAACTTTGCAATTCTCATTCCATTTTCCCTACAATGATATTAAAATGCTTGTAAGAAAGCAATGGCAGCTTTAAATGCTTGTAAGAAAGGAATGATAACTTTGAAATATTCACACCCAACACCATTTTGATTAAAGAAAGAACTCTGTTTTTAATAGTTGTGGGGTTTTTTGATCATTAAAAAAGTTTTAACCTGCATAGCAATCATTTCAAAAATAATTATTTAATGTTCCATAATGAAACTGTACACAACCTAGTCTTGAACGACAGAAGCCTGTGAGGTGGTTTTTGAAGCAGTCCAGCACAATGATTCCTTGGAGCCACACAAATCTGCTTTCCATTTGTATGTGTTTTTGTCCTTGGTACAGTCTGACCCCAAATGTCAGTGGATCTGCACTGGGGATGGAGAACAGATCAGTCCCCTCAGCAGGGCTCCTCAAAGTCGTTCAATGTCACGATATTTCTTCCTCAGGATGGAGACCTGATCTTTAAAGAGGACAGGGTCAAGCCTCATCTGAGAATGGATCAGCGGCATATAGCCAAACCAGCTGGCGAAAGTGTTCATGCAGCTCTGCCGTTGGGCAAAATGATCTGGGTCAGCCCAGCGGGAAGCCCTGGAAGTCTGGATGGAGAGAAAGGAAATGCTAAGTAATCATGTCAACAACACTGTGTAAATGGTAGGAGGTGCAATGGTACTGAGGCTGTGCTTTCAGGTGATCTCAGCACCTAATCTAAGAGGCTGGCTCTAAAACCTCAACTCTGGGCTGACATTTGTAAGAAATACATACTTTGTAGCCATATTTCAAGTCATATGGATCAAATTCTGACATTAGTAACAGCCGGATAACTTATTATTGCTTATTATTCATATTACTGAGGTGCCTAGGAGCCTGAATCACGGACCAGGACCCCATTGTGCCAGGTGCTGTACAAACAGAACAAAAAGACAGTCCCTGCCCCAAGGGACTTACAGTCTAAATGTAAGGCAAGAGACAGATGGATACAGACAGACGGATACAGACAGACGGGGGAGTACTAGGAAATAATGAGACAATATTGGTCAACATTTTAGACAGTGTGTTCCTTCACCTTTTGGTTTATGATGATCATTAGGCTTGTTTAGAACAGAAATACCTCTGTTTCAGAAATCTCCTGAAATATGTCAATGTATTACTCTAGAATCTCTCTTTATTTCAACCCAATCTCCAGAATATTTTTGATAGCAGAGAAGAAAACATTACCACCTCCCTCAAAAAGCCAAGCCACTGATGGTTCATTTGAACAGCTAATTGTGCAACCCTCAAGCTATATTCCAACACGTATCATCAATGGACACAAAGTGTTCATGTTAGAGCTTCAAGATGGCCCAAGAGCCCCCAAGCTAACGCCCCAATCCAGGTCCCACAGTGGTCCATGTCAGTTGGAGGAGGCCATAAAACGCCCAATCCTGGGAGTTGATGTTGGAGTTAATTTGAGCGCAGAATGCTGAGCACGTCACAGGGATTGAGCCCTAAGAGGTGAACGCTGTAAAACTGTTACGGTTTGTCAGATCAAAAATTCATTTTGAGGGTCCACTCCTGCAACTCTCATGCATGAGTAAATCCACTGAGTTCATGAGTTCAGTGGAACTTCTTCATGCAAAAACTCACTAAGGTGTGCAGGTGTCAGCAGGACCATGGCTTAATATTGCCTAAAAATAAATGGCCATGACTGTGCTCAGATAGCCCGGTGGATGGAGCCAGCACAATACACTTCGATAGATAAATAGAGAAAATAAACTGGAATCACAGAAACGGTTACATTCGATCACCTCGTGCTAGTAACACTTCTCAAAATTAGTATGAAAGCCACATTTCGTATTTATTTAAAATACTTACAGCCTTATTTTCAGAGATTCTGAGCATCCACCACTCCCATTAAGGTCCAGAGCAGCTATGGGTACTCTGCACCTCTGAAAATCAGTTCCCAAAAGCTTTGAAGGAGTTGTTATTCTCAATTTGGAAAATAATGAACCTAACTGTATATAGGGACCTACTCAATCCAAAACAATTCTTTGAAACAGACTAAGTACTCAGAAAGTGCCATTCAAATCTATTTTGTTCCATTTCTCATGTGTCTGCATGACACTTTATTTTTTGTTTGTACTACTATTTTTTAAAACAGCGTAAACCCAGAGTGTGTTCATTAAATGTTAAGACTGCGATAGAGTCAGGAAAATGGCCAGTTTAACTCAAACAGTGGAATATAATGTGTACTAATTCTAGACACTTGATTATATATAATCACAACAGGGCAGGCTAGGAAAAGTGCGTGCTGGAGAATTATAGAAGACATTTTAGCCATTAGCATTGAATTTCCATACGACTATCAATCAGTGTCACAACCTTAAGATTCTGTTATGTTAATTTTTTATTTGTCTTTCAAGGGATTATGAACATGGACCATTCAATTCCCTGTAGCTATAGGAACAACTTGTTTTAGGAAGACAAGTGTAGTTCATGGTTCACTTACATCACCATCTACTGCAAAGTCAAGCCTGAGTGTAGTCTGAACTGAAGAGACAAAATACAGCTCTGTGGACAAGTGAAACTCAGAGAGCAGAAGCTATCTTCTGAATGGTGCTGATGGAGGCATTTTGCCCGTGTGGCCCTCCTGGGTGCTTCAGTGAGCTCATTAATGAGGGGTACCTGCAGCACCAGAGCACTGACTTGTTAGTACTAGTTAATACAACAACTGGAGCCATGGTTATGCCCTCATCCAACTCCCATCCTTCCTCTTTGGTGTTCTGTACTGATGGCAGTGCTGGTCTTCTTTCTTCCCTCCAACACTGTAGCAGCACTGATCATAGGCTGTCTCCTGCACAAATACGCGGGAGACTCTCTGTGTCCTCTACCCCCATAGCTCACTTACGCAAAGCAGGAACAACAGAACGCCATGCTTGCAAAGTTTCCGTGTTATAAAAGGTATTCTTTTCAGGAGGCAGGATCCTTAACTAGAACCTGGAAAGGAAAATCTGCTCACTATGGAAACTAATTCTAAAATACATCGTTCGCCTAGGAACTACAGCGGCTATTGATCATCCTGTGTCAGCAATGAGACAAATATAACGGCATGTGGATGGTTCTTCCTTATCTCCTTAAGGAAGCAACTTGAAATATACATTTAAAAATAACAACTGACATCTGTTGTGACCCAGCTGAAGAACACTGCTCCAAGTCACATGGATTTTATTTTTATTTTTAACGTCTTTAAAAACATATTATTTTTAAATAGCACAGAGACTGCTCCGTACATTACATTCATTTAAAAAACCCTTTGGAACATTACAATAGGCTTGCACCTAAACTATTAATTAGAAAACTGGAGTTCTTTTAACTGAAATTCAGCAGTCATGATATCTGTGGCATGAGTTTTACATCACCATGAATAATTAAAGCAATATGGGAAAATGAGGGAGAGGACGTTGCATTCCACAGGCAGATACTTGCCATCTCTATAGTTGGATTTGCCTTTGGTTCACTGAAAACATTCCCAGCTCCGTTTACGATTTTATCAAAGAAGGAATCATGAAAAATCAAGCAGAGTTCCATGCAGCCCAGAGGTCTCCTACAAAACGTGTCTGGTCAGGAAACTAAAGGTGATTTTACCAAGACGATTCAATAGATCAAACATGCTCTAGACACATACCTGCCCCATCATGGTCTCTTTATATTGTTTTTTCTGTGTTACTTTGATTGGAGGCAGTTTTGTCACAGCGGACACCAAAAAATTCATTAGAATATCCTCACAATTAGCCAGTTGGTCCACCATATTCTTCAGGCTGGCAGGCAGGTAATGAGTGTACAAGTAGTGATAATATCTGGAAAGCCAACAACAGGGGCATTAATACAAGTCTTTCTCTTACTGGGGCATATGGATTCCACAGGATTCGAATCCCCGTTGAGCCCTTAACTCACTGTGTGACCGTGGGCACGTCATGGGACCTTTGTTGCTCATCCTCCAAACTGGAAAAGTGGGGAGGAAAAAGCAGGACCTCAGTGATACCATGAACTAAGCTATTAGGGATACAAGAATTAAAAACACCACGGTGCCTCTCACAATTAGTTGCAAAGAAATTGGGTTGACTTCAAATCTTAAACAAGATAATGCAAGACTAGTATTCGGTTCACCCCTCATGCATTGAGGTAGCCAAGGTGGGTAACTGTAACGAAGAACATGTGGAGGCAAGAAAAAGCAGCAGGTGTGGTTGGAGAGAAGAGGGAATATGGCCTAATAAGGCCTTCACAATAACAGTTCAGATTATTCTGCTGAGACCTAAATAAATCTAGATCCCATTTTAACTGGTGCCTGTTTCCTCCTTTGTGGGGAGTGGATCAGATACAGCGGTATAGTTTGACTGCTTATTAAATGCTAAGAGAAGTCCCCTATGTAGCTCCGTTCTACTGAAATGGTTATGTGAATTCTCTCCAATACACTGTGCCGAAACTGCAAGGTGTCACTGCACTAAAGATCCAAGTGTGGCTGGAAGAATTAGCAGGTCGACTGTCCATGACAGTCAGCTACCAGAAACCCATAGTCAGTCTGGCAGTCACCTTCACTCCTCTACACTAGAGGCCATTTAGCCCAAAGAGTTTAATGAATTTGGGGCTTCTTTGAAGTATATAATTACTGATGTGAAAAAGAGCAGTTAGACTGCCGCAAAATACAAGTGGCTTCAAAAGAGACCTAGTGAACACAGTTATAATCACCAGAGCCCCAGAGCCAAACTGGGAATTTAAACCATTTCCCTATAAACAGAGTAGCTCCATCTATTCTTTACCTAGGTTTCCAATAGGATTTTCTTTCTTTTCTTTTATTTTTTTTGTTGTTGGAGGGGAGACCAGAGTTCCTTTTCGGGGGGAGGAAATGATAAGATTTTCATTCCTTCTTTCAGTCAGAAACAAATTTGTTCACCACCTTTAACAATAACAATAAAAAGATAGAAAGATGCTCTGGTTTCTTACTTGTGGTAAATAGCAGCTCCTGTCAATACCATGGAATAGTCATTAGTCCATTTAGATGTATAGCCCCATCTCTCCTTAGTATTATCCCAAAAGTGACTGCGAGCAGGGTATCCTACAATCCTCTCTGGAAAGCTCTGCCATACTGTAAAGGCAAAATCCACCTGCAGGCAAAGACACGTGCCAAATGAATAATCAAAGAGTTTCAGTAATTGTCAACAAAACAAAATATTATCTTGCCACTAATTCATAATTCAAACTCTTGGAACTGTTGCAAAACATTCATTCTGTATATTCATCAGTAAATTAAAGTGACTGCTTGACATTTTGCCCTATAATTATGCACATTTACATTTTTTTCTGTTAAAGGAAGTCGAGAGTGCTGCAGCATTACATTAACATTTTGCAGGCGTGCCCTTTACAAATCAAATCTTTTCACATAGAACTGTATACGTGTGTGTATTTACACTTCTATGCCGGGGTGGCCAAACTATGGCTCATGAGCCACATGCAGCTCTTTTACAGTTAAAGTGCGGCTTGCAGAGCCCCCTATGCCCCCTTCCTCCTGACCCCATTCTCCGCCTACCAGACTGGGGTGGAGATCTCGGAGCTTCTGCCCTGCAGCAGGGTGGTGGGGTGAGAGGATTCTTCCCAGCGGGAAGGGGTCAGTAAGTTTGGCCACCCCTGTTCTATGCCACAGCATATCCCCTCATCATGCATCTTTAAGCATCTCAACTTTTTCTGTGCACTAATTCCATGTTACCAACCCAAAGCATTTAAAACTCATAAGTCAGGAGCTCCAAAAATGAGATTGGCTAAAATATCATGAGTTGTTTTTTTTTTTTTAAATGCATTTGGGGTCCTATTTATTTTCCTTCTGTTTTTTTCAGCTTTTACAATACACTTGGGGTCATGTTTTTAACTGTTCCTTTGCAGCCATGAGTCCTACAAACGTACTAAAAAAGATGAGATTCTCATGTAGATAATATGACTCCAGGAACTGGGGCTTTATGAAAAATAATATCAGGAGCCTCATGATAAAATTGTGAGAGCTGGCAATACTGCTAACTCCTCTTTGCTATGACAACTTTAATATCTCAATCTTTAAGCACAGAAAGGATGGCAGGAAGAAGAAAAAGGCGAGCAAAAGCCTACTATAAATACCCAGGTCAAAAACCATGTAAAGCTATTGAGCTACACCTCAGTTCCAAACCATTTATCTTCACTGATGCCTGAAGTTCAGCCTAGACTCAGCCAAAACTTTGCCCCAAAAACCTCTCAATGAACCTTTCAACAAACACCAGAGTTGTGGTTTAAGGAGTCAAATATATTTCAGGTATAGTACAATATTGTGTTAGAACAGTTACATTTCCTTGTAATTATTGCCAGAGCTCTTTCATTTACAAATTATTGTGTGAAAGAGAAGAGAGAGAGATGTATTGGAACATGCAGTTAGAGGCGCTCTATTCTTTCAAGTTGTTTCAAGGAACATGGACCAACTGGAAAGACAATGCAGATAAACTTCTTGTGATAATGATTTGAATGAGATCAAAACTAACACATCAAAGTGCTAAGGTTCATCTTAAGGACCTTTCCCATAAAACCTGACATTTTCTTTAGATGAGTTTGAGAATCTCAGGTTAAGAAAAATAAGAATAAACCATCTACATCTACAAATTACTACTACTACTACTAATACAGCTAATGGCCTCACTCATGTATTGTTTAAATATCTGTCCTTGTAATAGAAAGAGGCATTAAAACAAGCTGAGCTCCCTAGGAGAAGACAAGAGCTACGGTTTATCTCCTTAAAACACTCCTCGTCCTAGATAATTTTAAGCAGCATTACCACTCAAGCTGATCAGTGGAAAAAAGCAACCAGGCTGCCAGTCACTTCAATCCCCATACATTTCCGACCCATACTGACTTCTAATTACTTCTCATACAAATATCCCTCCAAGCAGCACTTTTGGGCTGCTATCCTTGGAAATGAAAACAAGAGAAATAAGGCTACATTTCATTATGAACAAAAAACCTTTATTATCATTAGCGCTGAGCAAAGAGTGGAAAACGTGTCTGGTGAATCACACTTGAAATGTCAGCTTGACTGTGCTTGTGAATTTTTTGCTTGCTTTCCCTAGGATGAACACTTGTGAAAAGTGGATTTTAAGTACAAATGTTAGCTGAAAGAGTATGCTGAACTCAACAATTCTTTGCTACGTTTGAAATGCAGTTTGGGTTTATTTACATAAGCCATCCAATCAGGGAACAGAACCAATATCAAGGCCCCGATCCTGAAAAGAGAACCATGCAGTTAACCCCTGCCATCACGTGTGGTCCTACTGAAGTCAATGGGACTCTACCTAGGTTCAGAGGCCTGCCCACATATTTGCCATTGCAGGACAGGGGTCCATGGAGCTTACTCTCACACAGTGTGAATTTTGATATTTGCACTTTTGCAGCAAGTTATTCAGAGCAGGGAAAATGCTGTGAAGAAATTCACAAATTGTTTCACAAAACAAACAAACATTAAAATTCTGTTTAAACATTAAAAAAAGGGGCCAAATTCAGTGAAAACCGATTTGTTGCAAATTATTTGCTTTGTGTAACCAAAAAAAGGGTCAATGATTTAGGATTACAGCCACTAAAAGGGGGGCTGATGGGGTGGGAAGGGGAAGAAAAAACACTGCTGTAGTACCTTGCAGGAGACTTTTGGTAAAATTCTGGCTCCAACAAAATCAGTGCAAGTTTTGCCATTAACTTCAATGGGGCTAGGATTTCACACGGTCTTGAGCAAGAATCTTGAGCCTCAGGCCAATGCATGCAGTCTCCTTTGGAGAACGCTGGACTTTACACACGTTATCTCACAGAGGCTTCATTCTTCCTAATCTGGCAGGCATGGCTAAGGTGTGGCTGAGGGCAAATCAGGCCCACTGCTCCTCACTTCTACAATACAGAAGTGCAGCACATGGAGACTACAGTGGCCTCCACACGGATCAACTGAAGGGCAGTATGCTGGGATATACTGGCGAGGAGGTTACCTGAAATATGATCCTCTGAGGAAAACTGGGTGTGGTCTTAAGGTTTATGGCAAGCTGCCAATGCAGCACCTAGTCTGGCAAAACTTTGGCATCCCTGCCCTAACGTAAGCAGTAATAGCATCATCTAAAGGGCCGCTTTTGACAATAGTAAGAGCAGCTCTATGGGGCAAGTGGGGAGAAGGAAATGGTTACGAACCTGATGAAGGAGAGGAAAAGGAATAGAAAACTGAAAAGAAAATAAAGTCTCCAAGCTTTTCAATAGCCACCATTAATAATGTATTCCCGATATATTTGCTTCTATATAAACCGTCGTTAGTCTCCTCTGTGGTTTTCAGGGCAAGGTTCCAGAAATCAATACTCATCCCAGTTGTAAAAATTGGTTTTCTACAGAATATTTCCTTTCTTTCGTGCAATCTTGCTCCGGGCACAAATGCCTCAACGTCTGAACCAGCATGCATCTCCAGCTCTACGGTACAGTGATACAGTTAGCGTGTGTGTGTGTGTGTGTGTGTGTGTGTGTGTGTGTGTGTGTGTGGGAGAAAATCAAAACACTTGTACCAAGGCAGAAATACTGTCTTAGAAGCAGAAATAATGTTCCATCTTTGACGTACCCCACGCTCCCCTAATGTGAGGAACCATGATCAGCAGAGTGGAAAGATAATGCTAAAACAGACTGCTTTTAGCTGTCTGCACCTGCCTATGTTACTAAAATGATAAAGAAGGGAAGAACTGCATGCTAACAATGCCAATTAACCATGAAAAAAATGCTCTCCTGCTGGCAGGTGGCGGCAAGACTTCTGAGACAAATGCAGTACATTAAATACCTGGGGTGTGAGTGGGAAACATTATAAACACACACGCTCTGGCAAACAGGTCCTAAGAAGAAGGGAGGGCATCAAGCTAGAAAAGCTGCAGAGATTTCAAGAGGACAGGTCTCACCTCAGTGGTTGAAAGCACGGTGTCCTCATCGAGGCTTAGCACTGCGTCTGTGACTATGTTGTCATAAGGTAGGAAACGACTGCTCATAACCTGTGGTTTCAAAGAGAGGGGTGAGAAGGAAATTACTTGAGACACTCATTTCCAAGGGAAGGGGAAAATAACACTTCTGCATATTCTATTTTATTCTTCATTCTTATTTCCTTTCGTCTGTGGCACATCATACATCTTTATCTGATAGGAAGAATTGCTCAGCTCAAGGGTGAAAGGCTGTCATTTTCCATCAGCCCGGCAGTCAGCTTATACCTTGTACCTGAGGAATTAATTTCTTAGCAGATCTGTCTCTCTTGAGCTGGCTGCCTTCCTCCAAAACCCAAACTGTAGCTGCATCTGCTGAGAACCAGACAGACACGGGGTTCCTCAGTGCTGACACCTGTCTGGTAGCTAGAATTGTCCCTCCCTCCCCAACCCCATAGCATGAGGAGAATAGAAAATGAAGTGCTCAGAGAGACCTTGTACCTCTAACAGGGCCATTCTGTTGGGAAGCTAATGCCCCATCTTGCATCTCAGGCCTTGTCTACACACAAAAGTTGTACTGATTTAACTGTAACGGTATAATTAAAGAGGTACGACCCTCCATGTGTGGATGGAATTATACTGGTATAAAAGTGTTTATACAGATATAGCTATTCCTGTGTGGGAAGAAGAATAAGCTATAACAGGTAATAGGTATCTTGATGCAGGTATAACTGCATCCACACATGGAGGGTCGTACCTCTTTAATTATACCATTACAGTTAAATCAATACAACTTTTGTGTGTAGACAAAGGCTGGGATGCAAGGTGGGGTCATTAGCTTCCCAACAGAATGTCCCTGTTAGAGGTACAAGGTCTCTCTGAGCACTTCATTTTCTATTATCCTCATGCCATGGGGTTGGGAAGGGAGGGACAATTCTAGCTACCAGACAGGTGTCAGCCCTGAAGAACCCCCCATCTGTCTGGTGTACCATTATGACCACATTGTATCAGTATGATTACATCGGTAAGAAGAAAAAAATCACACTCCTAACTGACATATTTATACTGGTACAAAATGTGTGTGTAGACCAGGTTTGTAATGCTAACCTGGGATATGTCTCAGTGTAATGGGAACTAGATGTGGGGGGAGGGGGAAAGAAGATGATGACAACAAAAGGG
The DNA here is from genome assembly GCF_026122565.2 of Emydura macquarii macquarii. Lineage (NCBI taxonomy): Eukaryota > Metazoa > Chordata > Testudines > Chelidae > Emydura > Emydura macquarii. The sequence continues at coordinate 2,215,735 of NW_027130506.1, forward strand.
GGAATCTATTAGGTAATTTTTGGTCCCCAATTCCAATGGAATCTAAGCTTCTTTTGAGTACCGAAAAATGGATATAAGAACACTACAGAGACATTCTCTCTCTCCCCCTCCTTTTCCAGCCAGTAGGAAAAATAGCTTGATTAGTTTATAGATTGTGTGTGTGTGTGTGTGTGTGTGTGTGTGTGTGTGTGTGTGTGTGGGGGGGGGGGGGGGGGGTTTGAGAGTGAGTGGCCTCCCTCTAACAGATACCCTCGGGGCCTGTCTCTTTATTATACTTTGGCAACACTTGTACAGCTTGTCATGCCAATAAAGCATTACTGAATCGCAGTGTGTGTGTGCAAAGATCATTGAATGAAAACTAAGATGAAAAGATGGTTTTTGCAATTAGCTCTGGAAGCACACAATGAACTCATGGGGACGTGAGTTCCACTGTCTTGGCTAGCTCCATCTTCTACACTTCTACCCAACTGTCATTTTTTGAGTGGAACTTAGCTATCATGGGAGGTCATGGTTGGGAAGGAAGGGGCAATCTCATAGGTAGCCACAGTTATTCCTGTGGAGGGCTATCAATAATAGAACAGAATTCAAACTAGGTTGTGTGTTAAATGGGAAACCAGTACAGAAAGTGAAAGAGAGAAGATTGTTTTTCCCATATATTAGTGTCTATTAGAAATCCTCTATGGAAACCAATCCCATGCAATTAAATACTTTTGCTGTTCTTATAGTTAAAGAACAGAAGAAGTCAGGAAATCAGAATTCTGTTCCTGACTCTTTTACAGACCTGCTGTGTAAGCTTCAGCTAGTCACTAATTTTTATCTGTATCTCAGTTGTGTCAGCTTTAAAATGGGTGCAATAATGCTTCTTTGTTTCACAGGAGTGCTGTGAGGCTTTGGGATCCTTGGATGGAAGGCTCAAGAGAAATGCCAGCTATGAAAAGTAGGTCCTTTGTTAGATTGTTGGAGTGCATAAAGCAGTTCAGCCAGACTTGTGTAAACAAACAGCTCTTCTGGTTCAGAAGCCATTTGGTACCTGATGTGATATTAGAAAGGCAAGATGTCCACTATAAACACACCTTTGGGAACTCAGAAGACTGGTTTATAATGTAAACAGCACCCAGGACAGTTTCTTCACATGTTTAGAGACCCCTTCCCCTCCCCTTCCCCCCCCCCCCCATGAACCCTCCACCCCCTTCCAGGCAATTCTAAAAGTATGAAAATAGAGAAAAAAGCCCACAATGTTCACCGTGCTCAGAAATCCCCACACAGCAGCAGCCTATCTTAGCTGAGCAGCAATTCCCTTGGCGCTGTTTACATGTCCAGTGACTAAGGCAGAACTATTAGCTGCCAGCTTAGCGGTGCCCTGACTTTCCCCTTGTTAAACCTCCTGGGGAAAAGAGCAAAGATGAGGCGTAAAAATTCACAATAGGATTTTTACAGCCAAAGCAGCTAAAACGTCACATTGTGAACTCAGGGTGAAAGAAAGATGATAAAAATCACAGACTGGCCCAGGCCAGATGCCTCGGTTCTGACTTACAACATTAGTATTAGAGAGAGATAATGAAGAATGGGGTTGATTCACCACTGTTCTGCTCTGGGTGTATCATTGGCACGCGAGCAAAGCAGGCACAAAATATTCTCACCTGGTAGCAGTATATCCCCACTTTGCACTTGTGCCAATGACTGTGCCAATGGCAGAATTTTTTTTCTCCCCCACTTTATTGTCTTCTCATGACCAGTCAACTATCCTTGGAAAGCCCCTGGGTTCCCAGACTGTCCATAAATCTGCCCATCCTCTCCTTGCTTACAGCCCTAAAAACAGCTCCTTCTCACAAGCTGGTGGAGAACACAAGCTACCAATTTCTCTGGGAGCCTAATTTCCAAATGTGAACACAGACTCAGGGTCCTCAAATCCTGTGTCAGAACACCCAGACTAGCATTTGGGTGCATTATTAATTTAATGCACCCGCTTTCTAACAGGCATGCAAGCTTAGCACCTCCTCTTCAGGTGGCCACATTTGAAAACTGTGTCCCTTACACCACTCTCAGACTTGCGGCACTGGCCACATTGATCAATAACAGATGTGATGAGAGGACAAACTTCATGCACTGAACCTTCATTAGATGGTGAGTCTGCAACACATTGGTGCAAGAGATAAAGTAAAGGGACATCACCCATCTGTCGCCACAAAACATTTGCTAGCAAACGTCAGGCAAAGCATCCTCTCCAGCTGGAGAAGTGAGTACCCAGTCACATTGCAGCATTCATGCAATCCTTGTTCATCTCTCCACCTACCTTGCTCTCCCCTTCGATGACTATGACAGGCACAGCAGTGGCAGGCCAGCGGTGTTTGGCTGGGAGGGGTTTATCACAATTCCACAAAACAATAATCTGAAAGGAATATTGACCTATGGTGTTAGACATGTAGGGGTACACGTAGGGGTCTGTGGAGTTCAAGCCTGAAGTACCCTGAGTTTCAAATGGATTCAACATGAGCAACACGATCAAATTAATGTCCAGCTGGCATAAAAATAACACCCCCCCCCCCCACCCCACCCCGGTTACTCACCCACCCTGACAATAAATTCTACGTCCCCTCAGACAAACGCTGTCTGAACAGGAAACCAGACAGTCTCTAGCCTCCCTCAGAAGGGTGTCACTGATTTACTTGGGAAGTCATTAAACACTAAAGCACTTGTGACTCTCGGAAGGACAGGGCAGTCTTACAGCCTTCTTGTGATAGTATCAGTGGCGGTCAGAAGTCCAAATGCTGCTGAGATAAAGGGAGATAAGGAAGTCAATAGTCCTTTAGGCCTATTGACCCTTTTGTTATTTGTATCATAATATACCCTGTTCTTAAAGCACAGCTGTTACTTTAGCTCTCTTCACAAAATAAATGAGAATTTTTGTGATCATCTGTTTTCTATTTGTACTGAAGTTCGGAATTTTAATTCCCCACACATGCTAGTTAAGGTGACTGTAGCAATCAGAGACAATGAGGATCAAAGTTCAAACCAGGGATTTTGAAACAAGGAGTGACAAGACATGAAGTCAGTGAGGTTTTTGTTTCTATGATGGCTTTGACTCAAAAGCAATTGACAGCCACGGGGCAGGGCTCACCTGTGCACAGTACTGGGACTTGGCTACTGCAACCAGGAGCTTCAGCACAGGCTGAGATTGGGACACCAAGGGAGTTACTGCATGGATAACGGCAGTGAACTTGGAGGGGGGCTTGAGACCTGAAATGACAAATGAATACAAGCCGAATAAAGACCAAGCTGCCTTGTGTAATATAGATCAAAGAAGTCAGAGATGGAAAACCATCATTTAAGAACACAGGAATTGCCATGTTGGATCAGACCATCTCATCCAGCGATGCAATGGTGCTATCTCTGCGGCACCAGGTGCTCCAGAAGAGGGTGCTGTCTTTCTCACAACTCCCAAGATCTCTGAACGCACTCTCTATATTAGACAACCATGGCTTTGACATCCTTTCCTCTGCAATCTGGCTTTCTCCCACTTCGCTTCACAGAAACTAGCCTTGCCAAGTTCATCAGTTAAGTTCTCCTGGCCAAGTCTAAGGGCTTCCTCCCTCATCTTCATGCCACCTGATTTCTTTATTGTCACTGGTATAACTAATCACCCCTCCCCTTAGACTTCACGATGTACGCTGGCTTCTTGGTCCTCTCCAATAGCTCCATCTACTTCTCCAATGGTGCTTCTTTCTTCCCTCTGTTTCAGCATCCCTCAGAGTCATGTCCTTTGTCCTCTCCTTTTTCATCTACATCTTACCCAAGGGTGACCTCATCCACACATTGAGCTTCAACTATTATCCCTGAGTTGATGACTAACTATTCTGCCTGCCCATTGCTGAACAATCCCTCTCCATTCATACTTATAAGCCTGAAAGACTCTGTGCTATATGATTCCAGTCATCCTGCCACCCAGCTCATGTACTGGTGGTATATGGCAGGTCCTATCTGCTTCCTCCCTTTACTACTGCTGCAAATACCATTTTTCCTTCCCCCTCACCCAGGCCCACAACCTGGGTGGCACAGTCATCTTTCTCTTCCCTAATCGGAAGTGTCATTGAATCCTCTTAGTTCTTCTTCCACAACAACTCAACATCCAACTTTTCCTTTTACACTGCAAGGGTGGTTCTTTGAGTACCCGGTCAGACCCATGCTGCTGGCACCAGAGTTGGAACCCTCTGGTATGCAGTGACTGTTGAGGCTGCAGGCATGTTCCCTTGCAGAATTTAACATTCAGTCTTTGATTAAATAAGGAGCCAGGGATCAAAGTCTTCTCAGTTCCTCCCACTCAGTCAGAACCCCTACTGTGACTCTGACTAAGTGGGGATGGAGGGTGGGGAATGTGGATCTATACTGACAATCTACTCACAGATCAACTGCTACTGGTGAATAATCTCTTTATTGTCTCTGAAAATTGTCAAGCAGAGCTAAGCAATGAATGTAAAATTGTTGCCAGGCAGTTTCCAGCTACTGATGTGCAACATAGTGATAACCAGAAAGTACAGGGAGGGCAAAGATTTGTTACAATATTCTCTGTAGGCAGCAGATATTAGAGGGAGCCATGATCTCTCATACTTATGGAGGTCAGTCAATTAAATTCCATCCAGCAGGGGGCAGTGTTTTGGAGGACACAGACAGGGTAAAACAAGAATATCAGAATATCAGATATTCCTGGTCAGCCATTTGCAGCACACCATCCAGACAATACACCAACAACACACCAACCAACAATACCCCAAAACGAGTGAGGTCCAGAAGCAAGGATTCACTCACCAAGACTAGCATAGTAGTAAGGAAAATCTCCCAGATATGAGGAATACTGTGGCAATACGAATAACCCTCCAGGATGTTTGTTCCATATTAAGCTGTTACGTGATATGTGCTTAAATATTCTGTCCTGAATAATCTGGAAAATAAGAAGGTAGTGATTTGTAAATAGGTTGTAATGGCCATCAGTAGAGTCTTCAGCAACTCAGGCGGACTGCAATCACTACACATTTTGTTAAAAGCAGTGACACAAATTATTTGGCATTCCTGTTTAATCTCTTTTTTTAAGATGACACCGAACCTATACACTTTTGCACAGTCTTGGCAGTTTGAAGTCCTGGATAACAGTATTCAAACTACCTCATTAGTCTCTGCGGACATAGGATCTTGCAATTCATTAGATTCTGCATTTAAAGTGAAATATTTTTTTGTTTAAAATCACTTGTCAGTTGCAAGCCTGATTTGTTTATTCTAGAGTTTACCATCCATGACTTGCATAAAATAATTAGCCAAGAATGGAATTACAAAAAAAAAAAAAAAAAAAAGAGTATTATTTTGAGATAATGAAAACTTTTAAAAACACAAAGACAGATTTCAAGCAAAACAGGTTAAGTTTTTTCCTTATTTTATAATTAAGTTATTATTTGACAAAGTGATTATCAAAATTATATCAGATCCCATACATATCTTATGGATACCTTTACTTAAGTTCCCATTTCACCCAACATGGAAAGAAATTTGAGCAACTACTGGTGTAAGCTCTTTGGAACAGAGAAAAGATATGTTTCTTTGTAACAGCCATTAGATGATCTATGAAACACAATCCACAGAATAACACTAACAATCCTATCTGTTTGCAATGATAAAACTATTCTATATACTGAAGGTGTATGCACACAAAATTTGAAAGCAAAAGCCACCCGTGTAGGAAGAGCAATCGATTGAGTTTGTTTTAGAGGTAAAGAGTCTGCAAAAGTATGTGGATTATGTGACATTTGGGTGATGAAGCAAATGAAGGAAGGCTGTCCCAAATGCTCATTTCCTAAAATATGGGAAACACTCAGAGACAATCTTAATGTTAAATTAGTAGCGTTTTCCAAGTGGAAATCAAGACTGTGTTGAAGTAAGTTACATTACACTAACAACTGCATCTCTAGATATTTCTGTTAATAGATGTAAATTTACATGCTTCAGCTCTGGGCTGTTTTGTGTGGGAAGGTGAGGGAAGGACAGTGACTGCCTTCTACCCCTCCTTTAATTTATGCCACTGAATGTAGCAAGAAACTAGAAAATGCAAAGAGAAACTAGAAAATGCATATCTTCTACCATCTGATGAAGAATTAGATAGAACTAGCTCCTCTGTCCCCCTGTCCCTGCTTTCTCAGATCTGATGCATAAACAGATAAGAAGTAGTCTGCACGTTTAGATGGTGAGGTTTTCATAGACTACAGTTTTCCACTGCTCTGGTAGCCGACAATGCTTCAGGGGAAACACATGGCTCACATTTGATGCTCTTTCAGTGTACACAGAGCAAAAAACAGTTTCATCTTGAAACAGACTCCTGATGCCATGCAACATATGCAACCTTTATGGCATGTGAGGCATACAAATCTTGCTGTTCTTCAGCAGGCTAGGGAGCCAACCTGTGGAATATCTCACATTTAACAGATGGCAGATTAATTTATGGCACTTCTGGCCAATGTAAGAATCCTTGCAGCTATAAGAATGGCATGGAGAAAAGAAAACTCGAAGAAAAGGAAATAGAAAATGATTAAAGGAATCATGAAGAGCTAATCAATTAAAATACAAAGCATATGGTAATTTGCTAAATGTATTGCAGAGATTTCTAAATACAGGTACCAGCTTTAGAGGCTCTCCAGTGATTATGGAACAAAGGCAGTTTAATAATGAGGAGGTTAGGCACTCTGGCTGGACCTGTCCACTCTATATGGAACGTGTTGCTGGCACAATAATTTTGCCCCCATCTCGCCATCTTATATTGTCCTATACGGGTTGTCTTGCCCGCATCACCATAGTGTCTGAGCGCCTCTCAGCAGTACACGTCTGTCACAGGGGGTTTGTTCTCTCTCTCCTCCTATTCCCAGCGGGAGAATTGTGTAAGCAGTGTAGGGCTGGTTTCTGTTTCTTCAGTTTCCACACTGCTCTTTGTTCCTATTGGAGAAGGGAGGTTGAAGAAGTGCGCCTTGCACTCGGAGCAGAAGATGGGGAGCTTTGTGATAGCCTTCCCTCCCTCCACAGTATCAACCTAGCCCCCCAGAGGAAGCTGCCATCTGCCCAGCCAAGCTTTGCCCTCGAGGCACAAAGTTCCATGGCACTCCAGAGCGGTGGAGGTATTCACCAAGGGTTTCATCCTGGAGATTTAGGTGATAACATGCGGGGCGGAGGCCATTGAACATCTTGAAGGTAAGACCTTCGAGACCTTGAACTTGAGTTGGTATTCCACTGGAAGCCAGTAGAGAGAGCAGAGAACAGGTCTGATGTGCTCAAGGTAGCCCATGTTGCTAAGGAGACATGCTGCAGAATTCTATACCTTTTGGAGTTTCCTAAGAGCTGATGGCTTCATGCCCAGGTATATTACTGTAGTCCAGACAGGAGGTGACTAAATTATATGTAGGATCATCAAGATATTGCAGTACTATGGCACTACAGTTCAGAGACTGAAAGTAACTACCAGAATAAATCCATTCCCTCTCCAACTGTAAGATTTACTTCCCCAACATCAGAATTTAAGCAGAGGCCACATTTGATCTTACCAACTTCTGACACCTAAATAAAAACCAAACTTTTTTATTTTCTCTCTTTCTGAAAGAAAATAATTCAGGTGTTTCTAGTGAACGTTGGACTCTGGAATGAGCACCTGAGCATGCACATTATTTTCCATTGAACAGAACTACTGTTAATTTGCTTCTTTTCTGTGCGATTGCTTATCCTGGATTCAAAAAACAAAAAAGGTAGTATATGCCTGACTTGGTTTCATTAAAGTAAAGCCTTGCAGCTATTTCCCCGTTCTAGTCTCAGATTTTTCTTCTACTAAGCTCAAGTGTTTTAGCTGGTAGCTTCCTAGGTCCTAGCTCCATGTGCTACTAACTATCCCCATGCCAACTGAAAACTATGGTCACACTATCAAAGATGTTTCAAATCAGCCCTGAAGTTGCACTTGTAAGCCTTGGGGCCCGATTCTGTATTTGAAACAAAGGGAGTAGAGATAGATCTTAACTCCCCAGATGGGGGTACCCCAACTGCAGAAGAGATCACAGTGAGTATAGAGTCAGTGTACACCTCTTTCTCCACAACCCTCCCTGGGGTAAGGAGGAAGAGTGGCTGGAATACAATGTGCTCTGGCTGGCCACAGCTGGACTCCTATGGATAATTTGGGCTTTCTTCTGTATGTCATCTTCTATCTCCCCTTGGAAATGCATGCATCTGATAAGTCTTAGGTGACTTACAAGCAACCCCTTTACTTCAGCCAGAATAAGAGACCTGTGAAAGGGCATCAAAACGTTAAAAGGGTATGGGAGGAAAGGCTCTTTCCGGTAATATTTTTTCCAAAGTGAGTTCTAGAAATGTCCTTTAAAGGATCACATTCACTATGAAGGACTATGACAGGAATACTGATTCATTAGCCATAAAGCCTTGAGAAGCCGTGATGGCACAAGACAACTTTTCCATGTATCAGATGGTTCCCATTTGTCACCACGTCAGTTTTCTTATGTGGATTCCAATAATGAAGAAAATATTTCCTTAGGGGAGAAAAGTTATCAAGCTGCTGAAGGTTTTTCCGGCGACCAATCACGTGTCATGAAAGCCAAGGTCACACAACAGCTGAGCACAGAGTGTGGCAGACATATAAAGGAACATCTCTGCTCTGACTAATATCTGAGAATTGTTACTCACCTCTAGTGTGGTCAATACAATCTTCTCAACTGAAGAAAAATAAGCCTCCCACAAGAACTGTGTCTGCTGTCTAAGTGCTAGGATTTTATCCTGATGGATAGACCTGATTGTAGAAGGAATCTGTAATACAAGGTGCACTACAATCAAATGCTGTGGAAAACAATGTAACCCGATCAAATTAATACACGCTTGAGAATCCCAAACTAGCATTCTCTACTCCTATCCAGCAAAACACAGATTCAGTGTCAGCCAATACCCCCACCTGACACAGATACGTGTATTAACAGCTAAACAACAGCTACTGGAAAATGAATGGAAGGCACCCTTTATGACCTCTGGTATTTGAGCCTATTGGCCAACCTTAGGATTTAGTGGCAATTCTCCATTTTTAAATAAAGTTGTTTCTATGGTAGCAAATACTTGTTTTCCCCCTTTGAAAGTCACAGTGAGGAACTCTTCAGTAAATCCCTTGTGCACAAAGCTTTCTGCAAACCACTAATTTAACAAACTAGTAGCTGCAGGACTTGTCCGACAATAATCTCCATTCTGAAAGTAGATTAAAGGGATCTGCCATCACAGCATGCAAGACAAGTGCCCTGAAGAAACCATCACAGCATCTGCAGCAAAGCCACCAGTTTGTGGAATAAAGTGAAGAGAGACAAATAAGTTCTCCCAACACCTGCTATTTACAAGGAAAAAATAATGATATTTTTCATTAGACAAACTATGCAGCTTTAATTCCAGTAGAGCTTTCCTTATAAACGAAACATTAAATCCTACATCCTTCTTCCTGATGGAGAAGTTATCCTGCAAACTAATTCAGAAGGGGGAATCCACACTCCCCACGTACTCTGGAGAGTGTCCAGCATCTGTATGGACTATTTTTTAGCTTCTTAAAAGCCTGATTCTCATTTACATTAATAGTTTATCTATTCAGAGAAAAATCCTAGATAAGCTAGTGCAGAACAACTGGGGGGAATAGCTACTCCACATTAGCCCTCCATGTGGACATTTATTCTGCATTAAGAGTACCTTTGTGCAGTTTAGGTTTAACCAAAATGGCAAAAAAGTGCAGTGTGTATGTGAAATAGCCATTGCCCTTTAAACTTACGACCTAGCTATTTTGCACTAACTTTCCCATTAATTCTCCAAGTAGACAAGCCCTAAGGTCTCCATACACTGATCTGGCAGTATAAAAGACTATTAGAGTAGGTGTAACTGTAATTTATTCCTACTTTAAGATCTCTTTACACTGTCAGAGTGATATTAAAGGCATAAGTGTAAATGAGAATCAGGCCCCTTCCGTGTAGAGTGGGTGTGGGTGTCTTCACTTCTTTTAGGAATGGGAAGTTATTTTGCTTTGGTACCTGCTTATTATTTCAAGTCAAGCCACCTCCATTCTCCTTCTCTCACAAGCCTTTATTATATTTACTTTCCGGGCTAATTACATACAGGCACCTAAATTTGCTTTGATGTGTGTTATGATTAGCATCATCCATCTAGTTATTAGATTAACCTAAACACCCACACCCCTAATACATGCACTTCCCACATAAAATATCCCTGATCAGAATACAATTGTTCTTCACCTAATGTTCTGAAAGAGTTTGGTGGCAAAGATTATTGTGCAGTTTCATACAAACCTGCATTAAATTGTTCCAAAAGAAACCTGTTCCAGAGCAGAATTCAAAGTTTTAAGGTTTTAATATGTAAAGAGTTTCAGGGGGGCTATGTAGATGTTATAAAATTATTATTTTGTCTCATTTGCATTCAGGTAGTACACACATCTCCCAAACAGGTCCATGGCTCCACACTGTTAGGTGCTGTACAAATGGTAAGAGACAGTCTCTGCCCCAAAGATCTTACAGTCTAAGGGTTTGTCTACACTGCAATGGGGGATGGGGAGGCTGATTGTGGCATGTGCAGAGACACCCAAGCTAGCTTTAGTGTAGGTAGCTGACATCCTGATAGCACTGAAGCCCTGGCATGACAAACTTCAGCGCAGGCAGCCGACTCCAATAGTTACCCAGGGTTCTAGGCTGGCTTGTACAGTTTGCACTGTGGTTTGTGCTGCTGCAGCTTCACTGCCATAACCACCCAAATCAGACAGGTTAAAGCTAGCTCAGGTCTGGCTACGCATGCTGCAGTCACAACCCCACTTCCACTGCAGTACAGACGTACCCTCAGATCATGAATTAGGGCCTAAAAGAACAAGGAACCAAGGAAGAGGGATACAACATAGAAGCAAAGCAGTCAGGGTGATAAGAGGGCTGTGGCATATTAGTTTATTTTGCTTGATCCTTCCTGTAAAAGAATCAACACATGAAGAGTGGGCCAGAGGGAAGAAGTTAAAAATGTATACAAATAAGGCACCTTACTTATGGGGTTTATACCACTGTACTACAAAATTCAGTTCTCTGACATGAATTATAAGGTTTATATTATATTATATTATCTTCCTGTAAGCATGGACATGTAGTGATGCGTGTTAACAGCACCATTATTAACAGCAATCATATTATTATGGATGCATTTTAGTGTGGCCATGGGGCATTACTTCTAATAGACAATGTTTCATGGCACCATGCATGACTTCACAGGGCTTGATCTCGTGATGGATACAAAAGGAAATGAACACCTATCTCCAACTATGGCGCACTCACATCTTTGTAATGTGGAAGTAATTCTGACCATGAAAGTTGAAGAATTTATTATTCTACAGAAGACTGTGCTGCATGTAAGTGTCCACAAATATTGTGCCAAGCTTAGAGAATTCCTTAGCCTGCCTGTGTGCCTGGCCTGTTATAATAGCTGGAAAACAGAATCAGAGCTCCCATTTTAACTGCGTTATTTATTAGTTATTTATCTATTTGTCCAGAAAGACTGGTGGGGAAAATGACATATTAATTCTAAGCTGGCAGGATTACACTGGGATTATTAGAAGTAGATGACGTCGTAATAAAAGGTCATTGAGGTAATAAAAGGGGAAAAAAGAAAACCCTACAAAAATAAATGCAGGAAGACAAGCTTATGGCTGGAGCTAAACTGGTTCTATGATAAGAATATGCAAATAAAAACATCCGAGCTGTTCTAAAACAGGAAATGAAAAACTGCAACATAACAAAAACATTTCCCAGAGCAGACATTCAGGCTCTGTGCCAGAACTTTAAAAACACTGTTAATAACAGCGCAGTTGCTGTTCAGTAAGGAAGCAGCTGTGAAGAGAATGAATGGCATGTTGCAGGAAGGTACAAAGATCAGCAAATTATATTTTTTTAAAATAATTTTGCATACAAAAATGTGCTGTCCTTCGAAGCAAAAAATTACATTATTTTTATATTTGCAATCGATAAATAATAGTAGTTCTCTCAAGCATGGCTTTTGGGGTCAGATTTTTGAAGGTATTTCATCAACTGAAGATGCAAAAGAGTGTCTAGTGGGATTTTCAAAAGGGTCTAGCACCTAGTCCTATTAATTTCTAGTGCCTTAGTACCTAAATACCTTTAAAAATGTGGCACGTAACCATTAGCCTCAAAATGCTTTAAAAATCACAGAAGAATCATGATGCCCATTTTACTGCCGGGGGCAAGGGGGGGGGGGTTTGCGGGTAAGGGGAGGCACAGAGAGATAAGTGATTTGTCCTTGATCACACAGCAGTTCAGTGGCAAAGCCAGAAATCTAGCACCCACATCTCAGTTTAGTGCCCTAGCCAGTGGACTACAGTCACAGCTTTGCTTGTCCTTTAATAGGTGCTGCATTGGAGAAATTCATTTTCAATGGTGTTTCCTTGATGATATCACTGTTTATTTGTCTTCAAAATCAGTCAGAAGCCAAACACAGAAATAGTATTATAGAAATAAGAAAAAAAAAATGTCTGAGTGCATTTAAGAAAGAAGCAGATAATGAATATAAAGACACAAGTGCTAACTGGAAATTCTATAACACTCTTTCATTCCAGCATCTCATGGAGATAAACAATTAATTAAGCCCCACAATGCTTCAGGGAGATAAGTAACATCACCCTTAAAATGAAAAAATGAAGTACAGAAAGTTAAGGGACAGATTCTGCCTCCCACACCAATGTTCGATAGTACCTTTCTTCACAGGTCGTCTCTTCAGTGTCACCCTTTACCCGCACACATGGCAATCTACACCAGCAGGACTATTTGCAGAGTAAAGTATTCTGCAGCACAAGTAGAGGTAATAGAAACTCATCCCAAATCATTTGTCCACCCTCAGGCATGTAGTTGATAAATAATAAAAGGCACCAAAAAGAAATTTGATACTCTTAAAAAGACTCTTCTGTGTTTAAGAAAGTGGTTTAGTGGTCAGAGCGACCTTCCGGTCAGAAAACAAATGATGTCATATTTACAGTGACACAGATGATTCCCTTGTGGTAAAAGTTTCTTTTGTAACTGACCTTTTGGATTCATCAACTTTTGCAAGTTTAGATGGTGGCAACACTCCAATGATCTGCTGAAGGCCACAGTCTTTTTCTTACCTGTAATAACAATCTCTCATCCCCTATGACGGCAGCTTGGTTCCAATCAATCACTTCGGAGAATGGCAACTCCCATCCATTGCTAAGCATAACTGGGACACAGGCAGCCTGCACACAGAGGCATTGCAGACATTAAAACAACGATTCCCAACCTGGGTTGCGGGACCCCCTTGGGGGGCCACCAAATATTACAGGAGGTCCGTACGGCTTCAGTAATGTTGAGTTCATTTAGCCCCCCAAATGCCGCACTGGCCGGACACAGCTACCTCCAAAGCTCCACGCTGGCTGGAGCAGAGGAGCAGCCCCCTTCAGCTCCAAGCCAGCTAGGCACCTGGCCAGAGCAGAGCAGCCCCACGCTAGTAGGGCCTGGAGCAGCCCCAGCCAGCCCGCCAGCGCCCATCCGTGAGGGACGGGAGGAGGCAGTGCCACATGGGGCAGGGCCACATGGAGTGTGTGGTGGCAGCTGTGCCAGGGAAGGCTTAGCTTCTTACTCAAGTAAGAATAATTAATTAATTAGTTTATTATTATTATTTATCTTTGTAATTTAGTGTTGTTGTTGTTATTATTATTATTATTATTATTATATGTGTTTATAGAGGTAATATGTGTTTATTGCTGGTGAGGGGGTGGGGTAGGGGAGGTGGGCGGGGGGCATGTGTTTTACCTAGTGTTAACTAGTGAGGCTTTCACTCAAAAAGGTTGCATTAGAAGATGCACTGAGTGTGTGGTCATTGATTAGCACAAAATTTGAAGACCATACAAATTGAATTATTGGCATTTTCTGCAAAAGTCAGGACCCAAGCTCTCATGAAAAGCATTAAAAAAGAAAATCTGCAACGGGCACTACAGGACAGAGACAACAATACATCTGCCAAGATTCCAGATGATCTCCACTTTCTAAACATGGTCAACATTTGTTTGCGTTAAGGGAAACCTTGATTTTGCATGTATAAAGGAAAATTTGCACTTGGATATAGATGTTTTCTACATCTCTAGGGAGGTAATTCTCTATTCAATTACATAAGACGGTTCAAGAAAAATCTTTTGAAAATTTATTTGATATTTTTTTCTATAGCTTTTTTCCATAAGGGTAGATGTTTAGTTATCCACTTTGTACATCCTAGTATATATTCTGTGCTTGCAAACACTGCACATGAAAAATCTGGCCACAGTCAGAGAGACCAGTTTGGAAAATTTGAACCATTGGCATTATATTTAAACATATAAGTATATCACTCATTTATCACCAACTTTCGTTCTGCCAGTGTGTCCTATATACTATGTGCTATTGTTAAAATGTAAACTCTTTGGGGCAGCGACCATATTTGTATAATGTTTGGTGAACACCACAATAGTACTGTATAAATAAATAAATAAATAAATTGACCACCATCGCCTACTGGTCAATTGGACCAGAACTTGAGACCTCTTGAAGTCAGTGGAGTCGTAATAAAGTCCAGAATTTAGGAGTTGCTGGCTCTTAGTGCAGTGCGTAGAGGAGAGGAAAAAGAAGAGAAGTAACTTCCACAGGGGATGACAGAGTGGGTCAGTAGAAGAGGTGGGAACAGAACTCCTGGTTCCTAACTCCTGTTCCCAGTGCTCTATCTACTGAACCACACTGCCTGCTACAGGATTTTCAAACCTTATGTCTTTGTTTTCCATTGCTGGCCAAACAAAAGAGAGCATCTTGTTGACTGAATGATTTCAAAAGGTGAAGCAGAGCTGGGGAGTCCTGCATCTGACACAATATGGAAGAATATTTTAAACATGTAGATAGCGGCTGGTTTGAATGTCCTTCTTGCTGCATTACTTTCAGACAGGAAGTAGCAGAACCATCTGTACATTCAGTATGCAGCAGAGCAAACAACATATAGGCAAGTTTGGTTTAGCTGAAAACAATAAGCTATTTTTATTGCCCCAGGACTTGCTAGAACAGGTCAGGGCCTCCCCTGGGAATTCAGATTCAGTTGGGAAAACACTGCTGTAAACAGAACCAACTTCACATCCTCTGCAATGAGCAGGGAAACCCTCTTTGTGGAGGTAACGCAATTCAATCTTCAGTGCTGAACTCCTCCCAGGAAGAAGCTGCCAATCCAGAAGCATGAATAGAGGCATTTGCAATGTGGATTTTTGCCCACTAGGGAAATTAAACACGGCCCCATCACCACCTCTTGATATCACCAGCTGTGTTCCAATCAGCACAGTCAAAGTTTTAACCCCCAGCCCTTACCTGCAGAGCCTCTAGAAACCTGAAGGATCCAAGCCTGCGGCCACGGGGAACCAGACAGAAAGTGGCATTGTGCAGCATTTCACGATAATCATACCTAACAGGAGCGGGGTGGGAGGGAGATAAGAAAGAGAAAATCAAATTAACCATGAGTCCTAGAGTAAATGTGCGTGAAAATGCAAACATCTGCTGATACACATCTGGATAAAATCATCTCCGACCAATTCCATGTCTGTACGCTCGCCATCTAGTTGAATAGCTCTCTATGTGTGCCTTTTTCTCCCCTCCTCGACTTCCCCTCCCCTCTTTTTTGTTCGTAATGGAAAGGCAATCAATGTGGGAAACAGAACAAGGGGAAGGGATTTTGCTTTAGAATAATCAGTTTTGTTATGATCATCATATGGTGCTTTTTACGTCTAAAATATCTTTGGGGAAGCTCTGAGTTTGAAAGGAAAATGCAGACAATTAAGACCAACCATCTCCATGAAAACAGGATATCAAGACTCTGCACATAGTGAACCATATTTATTCACAGGCATGAATCATTCATTTGTTCACCTCTGAGAAGGAGGTTTGTAAAACCAGCCCAGAATATTCAGCTATACAATACAAATCTTTTCTAATCAACCAGGAAATAATAAAGAAGGGTCATCAATTGTGATTGTGGGGCCAGGAGGAGAAGGAAGGGGGAAATAAACTAAAAATATAAGCAGAGAAACAAATTTTGACAGTTAACCATAGAGTTCCAATAACCTCTGATCCTCAAAATTAAAGCTTTAAGCTAGATACCACTGGTTTTATTACAATTCCATCAATCACCTCAAAACCATTTACCAAAAACACACATCAAATCCTAACAGTTTCAAACCAGTTATTAGCTAATTGTACTTCTGTATTAACGGAAACCTATGGAACTGTAAATAGCACT
The DNA here is from genome assembly GCF_026122565.2 of Emydura macquarii macquarii. Lineage (NCBI taxonomy): Eukaryota > Metazoa > Chordata > Testudines > Chelidae > Emydura > Emydura macquarii. The sequence continues at coordinate 2,232,103 of NW_027130506.1, forward strand.
GACCCTGCCAGCCTGCTGGGTCTGAGACAAAAGGATCAAGATTAAATACCCCTCATTTCTCAAGAGTTCCTGGCACTCTGGAGACTGGTGCTACTTTGACAGTAGCTACTTTGACAGTAACTTGTGGCACTGAAATTTTCTAACTCTAATAATCTAATTTAATCATGGCCTGCAGGCACTGAAATTTTTTTTTGGATATATAAAAATCCAGATCTACTTTTATATTCTCACACAGGGCAGGCAGATGGGAGTAAGCCAATTTTCAATTATAAACCCTGTCATTAGGAAGAGATCTTCCAAAGACCCATTTGCTTAAACAAGCGTGTATAGCTAATTTGCACAAGAAAAGGTCACTGTGAATGGATTAAGATTATCTCCACTGAGAGTAAAATAAAAACTCTTGTTGCATTAATTAAAACTACAAAACAGACTTCAAAGTGGAATTTTTTTTTAAACAGGTCTCAAGTTTGGTTATATATTTTCCCACTGAGTGGCAGCAATTTCTTTTTCTCAATATAGAATACGGATTGACAACGAAGTCCCAGCGCAACAGCCTGCAGCGATGCAGCACATGCAGGAAACTGTTAGGACGCAATAAAAAAGTTGCCATATTTAAAATGTTCATTTTTCACATAGCGAGAAGTCTAACACTCATCACTTTCAGTGTGTATTGTATGACAGGAAAGTTTAATAAATACAAAAAATTGAATCCCCTATAGGGCTGAAATAAGTCACTTGTCCCCATCATTAGCTAGCTGAAAACTTTTAAATCCTGTTAATACCCTGGACTGCAACAAGCACCACAATCAGAATAAAAAACTGTGAAAGTGAGGAGGCCTCAACAGGCTAGCCATTTTTCACATTGTGCACCTTGTTTTTTAAAATAAATGATTGTTAATATGGGAGAAGATTTTCAAAAGCACTGGGAGGAGTTAGATTCCCATCTCCCGTGGAAAGTCAATAGGTGCCATTTGTGCTTTTTAACATCTCCCCTGTAAGCCTGGTCATATATACACAGAAGACTGTATCCTAATCTTGATGTACGTGTTTCCATTCACTTCAAGCGCTGTTCTACAAATGTACCCTGGGCAGACCCAGAGTACCATAACATCAAGAAGATTCATGCTCAATTAATGAACTGCACTAGAAATTCTTTTCATGACTAAATTTCACTTGAATTTCAACTTCAGTATTTTAAGGTGACTCAATATGGTCCTTTGCAGCAGCAGGAAAGGAATGATTTCTAGTTTAATCCACATCAGATAAAACTCTGGGATTAAGAATCTATTTCTTTGAAATCCTTAAACATGGTGAGTTAAATTTTGCCATCATTTATTCCTGTGAAATGTTGAAGGCAATGTAGATACAGATTTAACTGAAAGCAAACTGCACCCCAATATCTTTTAACACAAACTCTATAATAAATTGTCCATTATACACCAGCACACACAATGTCTATGTAGAGATCTCACACAGGTTTATTCTGAGGCACCATTACAGTATGAATGTTTTAGAAGTCCCTAGAGTAATCCTTATCTGTGGACTACAGCAGAGATTGTTTCCTGTATTATTTTCTTCATGCTGTTATGTACTTTTGAAGAAAACACAAGTCACAAAAGTGTTATAATAAAATAAATTTACCTACTGTTCGTAGATGAACAAAAAGCCTCTGGTTAACTGCAAAGCATTACTAGAAATAAAACCTGCAGTAATAACCACCAAAGAATTAATATATGAATGTGACCAACACCTGGCACCGAGAATGTGCTTAGTGGGAACTGTGACACACACATTTGTCTTCTGAAACTATTTGAAAGTGGGAGACGATTATGCTAGCAGTAGCCTTTCACCAGGCCCCTTTCTGTATATGGACTCTGAGTTATTGTCTCCTACACAGCAAAAAAAGTCAGACACCTAGCCACAACCAGCCGTAGAACATACTACAAAAGGACAGGAGTCAAAAAATTTCCACTGGAGAAGGTGGAGCTGAGGATCGATAGAAAAACAAAGGGACTTCAGTTTCAGACACTTACAGAGACATCTCTTTTCTACAAGACATGGTAGAAGATGGAAACACTGCGGAGGAATTAAAATGTTGTTTTGTGCGGGAGGGAAGAGTCTTCTGTCACCTTGCCAGGGAGGAAATGAAGTAATATTTGATCACCTGAAAAATAATGTCAGGTGACACAACTGAAAGCACTTATACTCTTAATTTTAAGACTATGAACAGTCCCGTTGAAGTCAATGAGATTACTCGTATTTTTAAAGTGAAGTACACACAAGTGCTTGCAGTACTGGGACTGTAAATTCCTCCTTCTTCTGGAATGACAGAAATCGGAGATGGAAAAGACCTACTAGAATATTAGTCAATCCCATGGCCAGCGTAGGGTTCTTTCACACTGAATACTATTTAGCTCAATGATACTCAGACTCAGGCTTGGGAGCCACAAGTGGCTCTTTAATGTGTCTCCTGAGGCGCCTTGCAGCACATGATATTAAAATACTGTGTGATTTAATTGTTAACCAATCTAAGTTATTAACCAATGAGGATGCTTTTACTATGTTATTAACCAATTGTAGAATACTTGGACAGTCATTTTGCTATGAGAACAGTATTATATGGATATAGTAAATGAAACAATGAATTCACACAACTGTGGCTCTTTTGGGTAATGTTGATTGTTCATTTGGCACCTGAACCACTGAGGTCTGAATATCATTGATCTAGCTAGATACTACTATGGTCTCATTACCATCATGTTTGTATGTCTCTCAATCTTTATTGTACTTATTCTCACAACACCCCTCTGAGGTAGAGAAGTACTATTATCCCCATTTTAAAAATGGGGGACTGAGGCATAGAGAGACTTGTCTACCCAGTGGGGTAATACACTCTATGGTGGTGTGATTTCTGAAGCGCACTAATGTGTTATGCGTTAATTGAAATGTGTAAACCCTGCTGTTGCACTTTAATGTAGTGCTGTTTGAAACAGTGCTCTGTTAAAGCACACAGGGGAACCCATGGTGCACACCAGCAAGGTCTACATGGACCAATTAACGAGCAACCCCATAGGGCACTTTAGCAATCACACCCCGGTAGAACGCATTGTCCACCATGTAGATAACCCCTAAGTGACTCATGCTACAATGTAGGGCATCCGCACCTGTATTTCCACTCAGTGGTTCAGCCACGGCACCTACTCTCAGATTTCTGGTTCCCCTGGCTCTTGCTCTGATGGGTGGAGACTCACATCTCACTCCTGATGGGGGTATGTCCAGGCTGAACAAGTTCCCTGCTTTCACTGTGCTATCTCAAACAAAGACAGGCCGCCAAAGTTCACCTGCTTGATTTCTCATCAGGTGTAATTGCTACAGTCATAAGGTACCACACAGCTCTTTCTAAGCAAGTCTACTTTATTCTTCAGGTAAAAGCACTACAGAGAAAACATATTAAAAACGATAAATGAACCTACACACATACTAATAAACTTACCAGACATCACCCCAACTCTAACATGGGCTCTGGAAGGAGCAGTCCTTCAACCCTCCACCCAAGGGGTTTCCTTGTTGTTTCAAGTTCATCACAGCTTCAGCTCAGAAAAAAGTCTTACCAGGCCTCAATAAGCCAAATCTTTACAATCTGATTTTAAGGACTGGAGCCCTCCGGGGACTGGGAGTCCTGTCTGATTGCTGGCTCAGAAGAAGGCCAGGAGCCAATTTAAAACCCAAACTATTTATCTAAAAAACCCTTTTCTTTGTCTGTTGGTCCCTAGAGAATCCACTTTGAACTAGTAGATGCATACCTCACCGGGATGGCTTCAAAGGGTTGATAACGGAGGAACTACATTAGCATCCTCCTATTTACTAAAGAACGTATATGCAATGCCACAATAGTACATACACAATTGCATTAACCCTAATTCAATAAGGTTTAACTTAATTCAATAAAGTTTAATTTAATTCAGCCAAATTTATCTTAATTCTTTAAGGTTTGTTCAGGATATTGTCAGTCTGTCACAACTTGCTTGAGGACACAGTCATAGGATGACTATGGCAGATCAGGAATTGAACTCAGGTCTCCAGAATCCAGGGGGGCAGATTCTGAGCAAGTGTAAATTACCATAGTTCCGTCGAAGTCTATGGCATTCCTTCCTGATATTACTCCACTGAGAGTCCGAGTGCTAATACTCTAAGTAACTGGGCTTCCATTCTCTTGTCTGCCCTTGGAAAACTGCCACAGTCCAACAGATCTCTTCTATGAGGAAAATAATGCTCTAAAGTATCAATCATTGTTTCCCCAATGCGGATATGTGCTGAGAAATTCATTGTGTGAAGGAAGATACACAAATGGAGATGTGGTGGGTGAGGTGGAGGAATTAGACATATAATCAGTGGGCTGAATTTTCAAAAAAGTCCTTGGAAGAAGTAGGTAGAAAGCTAGGAAAGTTTCGGGAAACCATGGGAGAGAGGGGGACTGATTTTTGCATCTGTTTTATTCAGCTCAAACTCAACAAAATATTAAAGAAAGGAAAAAATACACAAACACAGGTGCTGCTATATTGATGTTTAACCAAAGACGTTACATTTTGAGATGTTAACCTCAGATTTAAGATTCACATGGCAAGCTCAGCTTTCCCCTTCTCATACGTATATTTTGATATTGCAAAATATCATAAAATGACTCCTCACTGGATATACAGACAAGTAACATTTTCCGATAAGTTGGGACGGATTTCCTGAGCCTACTTAGGTGTATACTCTGGGCCCCATTTAAATGAACCAGTATGAGTTTGTCTGTGTAGGCAATAAAGGATGAGTTAAGCTTATTATATAAAGCTTACAGTTAACATATACTCTAAGTGGGATTTTGGCATTAACTTCAAGATGACCTGATTAAATAATATTTGGATTGGCTGATAGTTTGATGCTTTCATAGGACAAAAATGCTTATCCACTTGAAAGCCATATCTCTATAACTGCAGTAATGTGTGGGTAGAGTATAATGTTATTTATTTATTTAGATACTTAGAAGAGGTTCAGCAAGCTAAGCTTTTTCCTGGCAATGGGCAACTTTATCTGTTTTATGAACTGTGCAAGAATACTCATTAGCCATAACTGTTTAAAGATCCTATGAAGTTTGGGGTTATGTGTTTGTTTTAGTTTGTACCACTGTGGTTTTTGCAACACTGAAGTCCCAACTCTTGTTTTAGTGAGGGCACCCTTTGATTTCTTTGGGAAGAGTGGTACTTTCTACTTACCAGTTAGCTATTTTTTAATTTACTCATCACTGTGACATGCAAGTGCCAACAGAACTGCACAAATCAAGTTAGAAGGGCTGCCTTGTATTCTACTTGCATTACACAGCTATCGTGTGTGGGGGCAGTTTTTAGTTATTACTCTTATTTAGATGTTATATGATTTCTGTTGCTTATTGTTACACAGTTTTGTCAGTTAATCTTCAGGGTCTGTTACTGTAGGAAACCTTTTGTAAAGAGAGGAGTCCTCCATTTTGCTCTATTCATATTTATTTCCAGGGTGCTTCCAGTTTCTGATGGCCATAGCCAAAGAACTGGACATGAGGGTTTCCATGGTTTGTTGTTCACATTTACACTTTCCTATGGACATAACTTATTAGTCCCAATTTTGTGCATGGTTCAGACTGCTCCATTAAAAAAATGGAACACAAAAAACATATGTGCCTTTAAATTGCTGGTTGAGTTTTTAAAACAAAAAACTAAAGCTTTAACCCGAGGCTCACATTCCTTCATAAGGATCTGCAGTGTGTTTTATTAACTTTCAGGCTCCCTTCCATAAGAATTAAGTGTACCATGTTCACAGCGAATACCTTTTTAGGCAGTACAAACAAATAGCCCTATTTATAATCAATTCTAATTTATTCACACTCTAATTGAAATATCCCCTCCCTGCTACCACCCATAGCTAAGAAAACATGCATGGCCCCATCTATCATGCAGGTGTAAACACTAAAACGCCATGTTGGCAATTATCAGGACGAGAAATGCTGCTCAGCAGAACGGTCTGACAATTTTAACTTCTTGATCCAACACACTGCTTTTTTTGATGTACCGACCTTGTCAATCAGCGCTTGGATTAGGCAGCTGCCTGGAATTCCTGGTTCACCATTATCCCAACCAGAACGAGCAGTCTGCAGAGGCTCTGCAATGACTAATCAGCCATGCCATGCATTCTTTCTTAGAGCTTAAGTATTTCCCCTTGTCACTACATTTAAGAGATTATAAACTACCCTGGGAACCATTTTCACTATTAATTATTAGTACTGCTTTTTCTCTTTTTTGTTTAAACTTTCAACTTTGGTTCTTTCCGGTCACTCCCACTCCCTTCTCAAAGCTGGGCTCTTTCAGTCTAGACAGGGAACTGAGACAATTTAATCATATATAATAATAATACTTTACACTTACATAGCACCTTTCAACCATGAAATAATTGTGTGTTACAAATAATTGTGTAAACCTCATAACATTCCTATGAGATATCATCATCATTTCCATTTTACAGAGGGAAAAACTGAGACACAGAATGACCTGCTCTATATCACACAACAGGTCTGGCAGAGTTTGAGACAGAACTCAGAAATCCTGACACCCAGTTTTCTGACCTGCCTACACAATCTGGTCTTCATTCCAGATTACTTAGTGCACATTTGTAAAATCCATCTTTAAATTCTACCTGGAAAATTTATCAGAAATTACAGGAGCAGAATCCAAGATAAACAAGAGAGGGCTTTGCCCAGCTGTACACATTTTAAAAGTGCCACACTTAATAAATCTTCTGGAGGATCCAGAAACTTATCATTGGCAGGGAACTTTCTGTCGTGGCAGTAATGACCACATACCATTGGGGATGTCAAATGGAACTAGCGCTGCCTTTTCTTTTTCCAAGCCAAAAATTGCCATGGCGTACAACCAAATACGTCCACTGCTTCTTTCCTGAATCTGCAAACCCCATAGAAGCACACTGCATCTTCCAGAAGGTGCATCTGGATCAGTTAAAGCGTTACAAAGACAGTTATTAAACACACAATACCACGGGGCTAAACGGCAGAGTGTTTCCTAGTTTTCCAGTATATTAAGTTTCAGCTATTAAACAATCAGTTTCCAGCATATGAATTCTTAATGCAGGTGACTCTGAACTACTGGCTAGATAGAGATCCTAAAGAAAAACGCGCTCTGAAATGCCTTGTTGCTTCGTTTCCATTAAGGTATCTTGGCTCTTAAGTAAACTGTCAAGTAAAACATAGCGTTGAAAACACAAAGTGAGTAATTTTTTTTTGTAGAAAACTGGACTGCTCAGCTGTATGTCAGATAGACAGTTGCCTAATAGTAAGCTCTAAAAACTAATGCATTCTAGTTGGAAAGGTGCCCCTACCACAAACTGCATGCACCAGGATTAAGACTGAGCAACATTTAGGGATGATCTTATTGAAAGTTAACGTGCTACTGGTCGACAGTTTATTTTTCTCTCCAAAAGTGTTGGTTAAAAAGTTTGGAGGTGCAAAAATATAATTGGAAAACTTTTTTTTTTCCTGCTTAAAGGGCTAATTGATTTCACAGGTGTTTAATTATCATTTGCTGTGAGATAATACCTTGTAGTGCCATAAAAAATGGATTTAATTTTCGAGCGCTTGCAAAACCACTGCCAAAGCCAAGTTAGAGCTAACGCTAGATAATTATTCTATAAATCAAACACACTGCCTCCTTTCTTTGAAATTTTTAATACATGGCTATAATGATATCTGACGACCTTGAAACTAACATAAAAAGGATTTTCTTGCCAAGTGCCGAAAGGCAGCCATTCGAGAATTTCATTCAGCTTGGTTCATTAACGTTGAATCAGCCAGCCATAGTGTCCTAGCTGCAGGCTTCCAAAATATGCCGAGGTATATGTGTAGCAGTAGTAGTGTACATGAAGATACTGTATTCTCTGCAGAGAGAGCTGTTGAATTCTACACAGGCAAGGTGGATCTGACAAACACTGCAAAACACTTCTGCCCCTGACACGGGAAACAAGCTTTTGAATTTTTGAACAACTAATTTCCAGGTGAAAACATTTTCTATCATATTTATGCCTAAACATGTACAAACCACCAGTGATCACTATAAGAGAAAAGCTAAGAAAAAAATAAATTTTGAATCTACTATAACAATACCAGGGCTCTTTTACAGTTAGGATTGGCACTAACTAAGAAGTTTTAAATCATTTTTACAGCCTTTAATGGTTGCATAGTTGCACTCCGTTCGGTCCATTTTATACATTAAAATAATTTGATACAGAAGACATTAAAGTATGTTCTATTAAATAAAATATGTTTTAATGATTTCACAGCACAGGACATTTTAACTAAATATACAAGCACTGTCTGTATTATAAATCTGCATCATATGTGTACAGCATGCATATCTTTGGACTGCCAAACAGAAACCAATTGGCTTATATGGTCATGTGACCTAAAATTATCACTCTTTTATTATAACAGCAGTTAGTTTCTGGCCAGTAGCTTTTGGTGTTTAAAGTTCTTGACTGGCTAATACTCCAGATGGGTTCTACTGTAACAGTGCTGCAGCGTGAGAGTCAAACTTCGTCAAGGTGCCTCTTTAGACAGCATTATAACCAATTGAGAACAACCCATTAATTTAGTTTCTTAAAAACCTCTTTTAAAACAAAGTAATTAGCTCTTTCTTGGGTTTTGAAATCTTGTAAGACCTTATGTTTCACAGCAACACTACTGAAGTAATTAATACACACAACAAATAGGAATCAGAAAGTCCATGGAGAGAGACGACAGAAGTTTTTTCATCTCACTAACAAACAGAAATGTACACAAATGCACAGTTAGTGCTATGCATTCTGGCGCAGTAGGAAAATATTTCTTAGGATGCATTATATATTTACATGCATGCACACACACAGTGTTGGTGGGGCTTTCAGATCTATTCATTGTTGGCCTAACTCTTCCCCCTCTGAAGTACATGATCACATCCATTTCTAAATCCCCATTCTAGTCTCCTGAAATACATGAGAGTCAAGGTCTGACAGGGTCAGAGACTCTTAGCAATTAAAGATGGGAATAACCAGTTAGATTATCCAGGTTATAACACTTCAGGGCAGTAATGTTTCTTACAACACACTTTCTAATAATAATTAAGTATGTAATTAATCATTAATAATTTGCTATGGCACCTCCCATCCTCTGAAGACCACAAAATGCTTTTCAAACTTTTATATATTAAGACTCAACCCCTCTGTGAGATAATGAAGCCTCATTTCCATTTCACAGATGGGGAAAATGCTGCATGGAGTAGTTGTTCACCAAGTCAAATACATAGCCAGGAATGAAATCCAAATCGCCCAACTCCTGGTCTAACCACTAGTCCATGGTCCCTAGTACTTTGTCCAATAAAATACAGAGTTAATATAAGATGCAATCACCAACATATGATACTGCTGGTGTTCTCATTCACAGAAGTACAGCAAAAGTGGAGCTGATAACTAACTTGGAAAAATGGGGCACTTCATATTGTACACCTTCTCCAACTGGCTTTGTTAGGCAGTTAACCTCCTGCTACTAGTGAAGCAAATATGGAGTGTCAAACACATATGCCATATCATCTTATCAGGTCCCAATAATGACCTCTGCAGAGCTCCCAAACTCCAGCTAGAAAAGCCCTTTGCGGTATCTTTCTGATGCAAGTTAAATCCTCCCGATTGATTTCTTCCCTAACTTTAAAAACTACTACTGGAATTTCAGTTATTAAAGCATTAGTTTAGATTAAAGACCCAAACAAAGAAAAACCCATACTGCATTTTCTGAACAAAGGAAAAACTTTTAATTCTTTTGCCACCTATTCTAATTCTGAGATTACAGGACATACTTGAAAGCCTCAGAGCTGAGAGAAATAAAGATATTATTGTGAGGCCCCTACTATGTCAACTCCTGCAAGTATTCAAACTGATGATCCGTTAGTGGAAAAACCCCCAAATCTTTCTTAATTATTTTTTTTAAACAGCTCTGTTTTGAAAATTTGGTGTAAAAACATACAAGGCCTATGTTGCAAGGGATCAATATTTCATAAATTTTATGCTCTAATAACTAGGGGTAATGGGATACTTTAACTGGCTAGAGAAAGATAAATGGTTATATTTAAAAATCTTGTAAATTGGAATAGGGATTAAGTTAGTAGATTCTGTAGAAATTCAAGCAATTGGTTCCATGTAAAGCCCTACAGACTTCCTGGGCATAGGGTCTTCCCGCATGAGGCGGTTGCAAGATCTGGACTTCAATAGGGCACTATAGAACCTCTCCTTGGATCATTACCTTGTTATCATGGAGAGGCTTGTGTGTCCCAATGACCCTGAAAACTATTTGTCTGGAGTTTTGTACTCCTGGTAGGGTCAACTCTTGATGAACAGTTCTGAGGTGAGGTTCCAGATGAAGCGCGGTTCAAACTTCTCAAGACCCCAACGGTGGAACAGCATATCTGAGGACTTGTTAGCTCTCTGCGCTGTGAAGGCGGATGAGGACTGCAGCAGGATGGAGACCTCCAGTTGTCTCAAACTTCCCTGCCACCGTTTCCAGGGTTTCTTCCTATCAAGTTTTGTGAGATTACTGCCTGCGCACCGGCTCCCCCATGTTAAAAGATTTCATGTGTAAGGCTCTGCCAAGGGTGTTAACATCTCCCACTAATGATGAGTGGCAGTGGGGACAAGAGCAGTGATCTCTGGGAGTCCCTAGTCACAAATCTGCATGCAAGAACAGCCATGTGTTAGTTGTCTTGTCCTTGGACTTGTGAAACAGAAGCACAATTCAGCAGCTGCAGCTACGACTAAGCAGTCCTTTTCAGAGTCCCCTTTGCTCCCTCTGAATGGGGAAGGGGCTAGAAAAGGTGCCCTAAACATAGACTGTCTCAAACACCCCCCCACCCCAATGCCTGTGAAGGTCTTCAAAGCTGGTGGAACAGCACTCTTGCAAAAACTTCATCAACTTCTTCTTACAATTTGGGTTAATGAGAAAATTACTCCTGACCTAAAGAATGCCAATACTGTGACCATTTTTAAGAAAGGGGGACAAGTCAATGTGTAGGAATTATCAAGGTTTTGCCCTCCTCTCCATTGCCAAAAAGATACTTGCTCATATCTTTTTGAACCATCTCCTCCCTCTTGTCAAAGACGTCCTTCCAGAATCCCAATGAGGTTTCAGACCATCTCGGGGCACTACCAACATGATTTTTTTTACATGACAGATCCAAAAAAGAAGTGTAGAGAACAACACCAGCCACCAGTTATGGCATTTATTGACCTAAAGCCTTTGATTCCATCAATCATAAAGCATTATGGAAGGTGATGTCTAGGTTTGATTGTGCACTATTTCATGATGGAATGAGTGCCACCATCCTCTGTAATGGGCTAGAGATGGACCCATTCACCATCCATACTGGTGTTAAGCAAGGCTGTGTTACTGTCCTTTTCTCTATCTATCTTGCCGTAATCTTGATTCTTATTTATGACCGCCTTTCCTCTGCAATTGAGATTGAATATCCCATGGATGGCCAGTTTTTCAATCTGCAACGTCTTCATTCTAAAACTAAGGACGCCAAGACAGTTATCACTGACCTTCAGTGTGCCGATGACTGTACTACCCTCACACACATCCAGGATGAATTGCAATCAACCCTAGATCTTTTCTCAGGTGCCTATCATAACCTAGGACTCTCCCCCAACATTGGGAAGACTAAAATGCTCCACCAGCCTGCCCCAGCACAAGTTGCCCCCCTTCTCCCATAAATTGTCATCAGTGGTGAACCCCTGGAAATCATTGAGCATTTCCCTTAGTAGCTGCCTCTCCCAGGCAGCCAATCTTGATCTGGAAATTAAACAGAGGAACTGTTGTGCCAGCGTATCCTTCAGAAAGTTGCTCTGTCATGTCTTTATTGACCGAGATGGAAACTAAGATCCTGGTCTACAATGCAGTAGACAGCCCCACTCTTTTTTATGCGTGTGAGACATGGGTGACATATTGAAGGCATCTTAAGCATCTGGAGTGGTACCAACAGTCCTGCCTTAGGAAGATTCTCAGTATCAGATCGGAAGACCATCGCACCAATGCCAGTGGTCTCTCTGCAACTAACATCACCAGCGTTGAAGTGAAGATTATGAAACATCAACGCTGGACTGGTCATTGTTATAGACAGCTGATACTTGTCTTCCGAAGCGAGTCCTCTTTTCTCCACTTAATCATGCTAAGAGGACCTGTGGGGAACGGACGAAATGCTACAAGGACACACTGAAAGTATATCTTAAGTAGGGAGTCACTGACCCCACGAATTGGGAAGAGCTGGCTGGCAACAGACTGCAATGGCGTCACATCATACATCAAGCCTCAGCCCGTTTTGAAGAGAATTGCCTTGCTCACGAGGCTGAGAAATGGCAGAGGAGGAAGGAAAGGGTACAGTATCCTGGCCAGCAGTTGTGCTCTCTTCAAGCAACCATCTGTCACATATATGGAAAAATCTGTAGAGCACGAATTGGACTCTTCAGCCATCTTTAGTCTCATCAATTACTTTCCCCCTAGTAGACATCATCCTTGTATCGAGGGATAGCGGATGACAATAGAAATTAAACACCGAGTTTAACAGAGGGTGTCAGCCTTTCCACTGTTGTTTCAAATCATCCTTCTGAATTCTATACAGAATGGATCGAAAATTCTTTGGCAGGGTTATAGTTTTCTACTCAGCATTAGAGGATTTTCCCATGAAGGATCCTGGACACAAGTGACTTGCTGGCATTTTTAAAAGTTATATTTCTCCAGACACAGTGTTAAAAACAGAAAAGCAAAGACCACGTATAAGGCTGAGTCTGAATAGGCAGGGGTACTTTTTATAAATTATTAGATTTGTTAGGGTTTTTTTAAATGGCCGTTGTACAGAAATTATTGGCAAAGCTAGATGTTGTCAAGGTTTACAGACCCAAAAAGTGACCATTCTTAGATAAAAAATTAGTTGAAAAATCATGGAGCTCTTTATATGGTATTTTTGCCTGAACTAAATATATAAGTGACTTACCTGAACCCTTGAAAATAAAAAATGAGCTGCAGCTCAGTCCTCAGGAGCATGAACACTAGAACAACTACCGATATTCATAAACAAATATAAATATGAACCATACACAATGATGTTCAACTCAGGAACTCAAAGCACTTTATAAAAAGGTGATTATTCCCATTTTTCTGATGGGAAGCTACCCTGCAGAGAAGCTAATGCCCACATTTTCAAAAGAGGTCCCTAACTTTGCTATCCTTAATTTTTGAGTACCTGGTTTTACATATCTAGGGTGAAATCCTGGCCCCATTACAGTCAAATGGGAGTTTTTCCATTTATCTCGATGGGGCCAGGATTTTACCCTAGGGTATATTTTCAAAAGTGCTCAACAGTTGACTCCCACTGCCTAAGATGGAAGTAGAGTTAGGCCATCATTAAGCACTTTGGAAACAATCTCTCCTCTAGGGTCTTATTTCCACAGCTCCCACTGATTTCAATGAGAGATACAGGAATTCAGCTCTCCTAAATATCAGGCTCTTGGCTTCTGACATTGAGCATCGAGAAGTAGAAGCCACATTTGAAGACACTGACCTTCGTGACTCATCCAGGATCACATAGTGAGCAATGACATTGAAGGACAAAATCCAGGAGTCCTGATTTTGAAACTGGGTGCCAAGTATGGACAAGTTTGGATCTCGGGTTCAATTCAGCTAATTAAAAAGGCCACTTATAAAATCTGGCCATGGAATCAGATTCCACATAATATGGATTGTTCAAGACTTTATTGATTTGGAGCCCACTTTAGTTTGGAGAAGCATCCACAACGTTGGGTGCTTATCTTCTGAACTTCATGAGGGTCACCTTCCGCACAAATCAATGTGTATGTGTGAGCTGTGGAGTGATGAAAAATTCAATTCAGAAACTAATCTCCTATTCATGGTCGCTTGGGGTTGTGTGTATGTGTATGAGAGAGAAGAGAGAGAAATGGTTTTAGTTGGGAAAATTATGAAAAATAAATACATTGCTGACCCCCTTTTCAACAGCAGCTGGATACTCCTGCCCTGAGTTCAGTTAACATCAATGTGGATCAAGCCATCCCATGGAGAGTTTAAAGTGCAGTTGTGCTCTGAAAAGTGATTGTAAAAAACAGCACCCTCTTATTCAGCAGATCTGGTCCCTGTGTGTGGTAAGTCATATCTGCTGATCTTAGTAAAAAATTAAGTTAAGTTTTTACTACTATTTCCCCTCAGCAGACACAGCCTTGGGAGACAGAGCTGGATTCTCTTGTACTTGCATATCATCAGCAGTTAGCTAAGTTTAATTTGCAGGGATGTGCGTTCAACTCCTTGGTTTTCAACTGTTGCCTTAAATTATGCCTGAGCAACCCCGTTAAAGTCAATAGGGCAGCATAGGCTGAACAGACAGCAGTGGTTAGTCTGCAGAACTTTATTACGGGTGATGATGCATGAGTCAAAGAGACCACAGCTGAACAGAGCTGACACTTAGGGGGGGGAAAAATCACACACGCACAATTTTCCCCAAATCATTTTGCAGAGTAGAACCCCACTTCACAGGGCAAGGTTAACAGAATAGCAAACAATAAACAACAGATTAAGCCACCTATTCCTGAGAGATCTTAATAAGTATGTAAAAGTAAGGCCTTTGACAAGGCAGCCTCCTGTCTGCAAACACAAGTGCTGACCAGTGATGCTACTGTCCAGTTTAGACAAGTCTGAGAACCTGCTTTTCATTATGAATGCAGAGTCCACATGAAACCACATACCTGCTAACAGCGAATGCCTGCATCCCCAATGCCTCATCACAATGTCAGGGCTATTAGCTACACATGCTGAAAGTGCTCTCAATCCACACTGACTTCCCTTAGAGCTCAAGATCCTTAGCACCTCACAAGACTGAGCCATAACCTTTTAGCATTCCTATCCTGCTGGGCAGTGTGTGCTTGAATGTGCTAAGTCTGTTTTGCACTCTAATACATTATTTATGTAAGCTCTTCAGGCATAGCAGCGAGGACATAAAACATTTATCAACAAAGGGGCCAGTTTGTCATTTTAAAATAATTATATTTCTTTAGAGAAACCAACAAATTCTGTTGTCTCAGAATTATTTATTAGATTGCGGAGACAAGAAAGGACTCTTTCTTTTGGAGGGAGGAGTCTCAAGCCCTGATTAAGCTTTAATCACAAGAGATTTTACACCTCGTGTTCAGCAAGGAAATGCAAGCTTACAGAAGGTCTGTAGACTTAGCCATAGTGAGGAACAGAGTTCAGATCAACTGTACACACTCACCTCTTTTTACTTTTCGGACAGCAGAACACCTTGTATTAACTGTGGAGCTGTAATAGTAAGAATTCTTCCATGTATATCTGCAGTTATGCAATTCAACCAGTAGGTGGAGCACACCTACACAGCAATTCTTCCTCAGAACCCATCCTTATGTTCTGAGCCTCCATAGGACACATTGCTGCAGAACTGCTACTGGTTATGGGTACACGTTTCCTATAGCCCTCGACTGGATAATTCACAAAGAAGACCTGGAGTCACCTGGAGAGAAATCTTTATTCTCCCTATGCTCCACCTCCTGCATTTCCCATTCATAGCTAGTGGGAGAAGGTGAGTCTCACTGCCTGGCTGACAATTTAAAGTGAACAGAAAAGAGAAGATGTTCAATCCACATGCACAAATCTAAAGGAAAAACACGATCAGATGTGTTTTGTAAAGCGATGAATAAAATTCCATAAAGAACAGTGTGAGATTTTAACGATTCTCAGATTAGACAAAGGGCTAGCACCCCTAGACTGACCATGAACTAGAATAATTCTGATAGGTGTTAAATGACAATAGGGGAAGGATCCACTTTCCCTCATGAAACAAACACTGACTGTAGATGGGAAGACACTTTTCTATATACTGAAGATAAAATGCAACCTGGTAAGAGTGAGTCTGTTACATAGTCACATTATTTTGAAAAGTCCTCTAGTGTATTAAATATAACCCACTATTTTGCTTTAAAGAAATTTCCAACGGTGAGAACAACAGTGGTATGAAGAAATCTGTAAATGAAGCTCATGTATAGGATAACTTCAGTTTCATATATCTTTATAACCAATAACACTATCACTCTGTGCTTATTTGTGTATACACTCTAGAATTCCTAGCTGAGTCTGGATTTTGTATATCGTTTCCCCGAGGGGCAGTAAATTAGACTGCCAGCTATCTCTACAAAGTTTCAAACAGATGTTCTCCCTGAGTTTACTCTCCCAGATTCCAGATGGCTTCTGATACAGGCTCTTTCCTACCGCAGCTTTTCATCTCACACTTTAGGCATGTCAGCAGTTTTTGTAGATATCAGAGGCTAAAAAGGTGCAGACCTAGAGCAGTTTTTTCGAATGGCTTCATGTAAAATAGTTGTATTTTACACACAGCTTAAGAGACCATAAAACTGAGTAAACCAAATCTATGGCAATCTATGGACTTTGAAAATTATTTAGGGGACACAGTGGACAAGCAACTCAACATGAGCTCTCCCAATGCGATGCTGTGGCAAAAAGTGCCAACCTTGGATGTATAAACAGAGAAATAGTGAGTAGGACTACAGAGGTGGTTTTCTCTCTCTCTGCAGCATTGATTAGATAGATACTGGAATACTGCATTCAGTTCTGGTGACCACATTTTTAAAAGGATATTGAAAACTTGGAGAGGATGCAGAAAAGAGCCACAGAAATGATTCATAGTCTGGAGAAAATGTCTACAGTGAGAGATCTGAAAAGCTTAATTTGTTTTGTTTATCAAAAAGAACATTGAGAGATGCCTGGATTATAATGTATAAGTACCTTCATCAGGAGTGAAAAAAAGAGGTACTAAAAGGCTTTTTAATCTAGAGGAGGAAGGCCAGAATCAATGGTTGGAAGGTGAAGCCAGACAAATTCTAATTAGAAATTAGGCATTTTAAACAAAAAAACCCAGTGAGGGTGATTAACCACTGTGACAAACTACCAAGGAAAGTGGTGGTCATCTCTTGATGTCTTCAGATCAAGATGAATGTCTTTCTGGAAGATATGTGTTAGCCAAAAAAGTTATTGGGTTCAATCCAGAGGTTAAAAGGGTTATATTTAATACAGGAGGTCAGAGTAGATGATCTAACGTTTCCTCCTGGCCGTAAACTCTAAAAAATCTATTAAACTAGTTTTTCTAAAAGTGACATTGCTTTGCATTTTCCATAAAAGCTTCCAATATAACCATGTTTTGACAACATTTCTACAAATGGGTCAGCATGTAAAAACCCTCTCCCTGATCTTTTATGATGAATATTTCATTGAATTAGATTGTGAACTCTTGGGAAGAAACCTATCTTCTTACATGTCTATAAGCCACTATGTAGAATTATTATGCTAAGTGTAACATACACAAATACTATTACTAGAGTAACAATACCCCTCTTATGGAAAATTCCTACAGAATTTAACAGACAATAACTACTGTTTTAAAAAACAAACAAACAAAGAAACAAAAAACAACCCAACCACCTCACAGAATTTAATAGAGAATGATTTAATCTGCTGTTGAATCCTATAGGATATTATAAAAATCACAGTTATAGAAAGGATATTCTTTATTCAACATTATTAAATTTCTATAGAATCCTATTGGTTTCATTCCTATCAACTTTTATAGGACTTCTTCCTAAGGGTAATAATAAGAACAATAATAAATAATAATAGCACTGAACTATCAAATATAAAAGAGTACATTCTTTTATTACTAATATGATAGAACTAATAGTGAAAGTCCCATAGTCAAAACGAATCTTGTCTACGTGTAGATTTTTTTTTTAATCGTTTTATTTTTCATGGTCTAACTAAACCCCTCCTTGAGTCATTGGCTGATGTGTGAAAACAGAGGGGACAATTAGGAAAAATCGGGACCAGCACAAAAATCATTAGGTTTAACAAGATTTCCTTATGTACAGTATTCTGATTCTCTCCCTTCTGCCTGCCTCTCAGACATCTCTGATCCCTGACTAGAAATGCAGCCAATTTTCTCACTGAAACATTTGAAGCTCTAGAATTTACTGGTAACATCTTCAGAGGATTGATTACCTTTTGCACTGACTAGTTCTTCCTAAAACTATTTTCTCTGTGTGCGTTAATGTGTTGGTATGGGAGGGGAGAGAGAAGAGGATGAGAGTAAGTTTACCTGTGCTTTAAAGGGGAAAGGTCTTACCCTCTTCATTGACACTTTACAAATACGATTGTCTTCTCTTATACCTTGTTCTGTGTCACATTTTCTACTCAATCAAGTAAAGACATCTTTGGCACTGAACCAGCCAGATGTAGAGGCAATGGAGTTAGTATCTTCCCCCACATCCTGATATCTAGCTAGCTGTGCGCTCCACAGGTGTCTCCCAAGTGTGCTAAAATTAGAAAGGACTGGAGCCAGCAAGTATTCCATTAACTCTGTCCTCTCTTGCTGATTCTCCTCCCTTGTCTTCCCTCCCTGATCTGACAGGATTGGTATATTTCAATATCCTTCTTCTCTATGGCATTCTTATGGACATGATAATTATTTCATTGACACATTCCCAAGAAATTAATGCGAGATCTTTCAGTGGGAATCCTCAGAAATTTAAGGTATGCCTGTAAAGCGGAACATGAACCTGCAGTCTGTCCCAGCATTGCCATGGCTGTCTACTCCGGACTGTCAAAAAGCCAGTAGCGAGGTTATGGTAGATGAGTGGTAATGTTAACCTTTCCTTCCTCCCACCCAAGTTTTCCTCTCCAAACAACAGGGGCAGCTTCACTTTGTTCCAATACACTGGTATTCATACACTGTTATCAAACTGTTGTATTCAGATGAATGCCATAGAGAATATTAGTGTGCATCTAATTCTTTATCCTTTATAACTTTTTACATTTAGTGCTCCTCAAAGATACTGGACGGACAGCCCAGCAGCCCTGAACTCCAATGGGACTAAGTACTCACATGCATGTTCGACATGTGTGCAAGCATGTATAGGATTGGGTCCTAGAACACTGAAGTCCCAGGCACCCTGAGTGCCCTGGCATATTGCTACCCACACAGTAATGTGAGTGATAGGCAGAACCATTCATAACAGCCTCAATTTGGTAACAGTTCAAAAGCCAGCCAGCAGAGAGCGCCACAATCACTAGTGTACATACAGGAGAAGAAAGCAAGCCCTGAGAACAGAGGTGACCAGGTTCAGAAGAGAGTCAGATGCTGTGGGGAAGCTGGGATCCCCTTTGAAAATATCTCAGGCTGTGACAACTCCGCCCCCCCCCCAAAAGTGACACCCCCCCATGCTACCATGCCACCCCCCAGCCCACATGTCATGCCATCCTTAATTCTGCACTGCTGATCGGGGCGGCGCTGCCTTCAGAGCACCCAGCCAGCAGCTGCTGCTCTCTGGCCACCCAGCTCTGAAGGGCTCTGGCTGTCAGCCATGCATGGGGCTGACAGCTGCAGCCATGGCATACCTGAAGGCTGACAGCTCACGACCCACCCCCATACTAACATTATGACCTTGAGGGGTCTCAACCTCCAGTTTGAGAACCCTTGGCCTAGGAGCTGGCTGAAGAGGAAAAAGGCTAGCAGCTTGGGGAGCTGGGACTGAAAGGCAGAGAACCGGCAGAGATACACACTGTTGCTGGTGGTACAGAGCTCACTGCCAGACATGGAGAGGGGACTGGCACCCCATAATAGCAAGAGTGACACCCTGCAGCAGGGTCAGCCATGACATGAATTTAGATATCAAGCTTCAGGCATCTAAGTTTGAGAAATCTGTCTATAATTTTCACACCACCACCATCACCAAGAAACACATCTGACTGTTACACAGTTCCAACTTTTGTTTATAAAAGAGTATGAAGGTCAAAGAAAGAACATTACTTGAAATCTCTTCCGAGCAATGGTTTTTGGCTCCTGCTAGAGGTTATGAAAGCAGGAAAAAGTACTTTTGTTTCTGACATTTGTGTAACAACCCCAAACAACACGCAAAGGGTCAGTTCTGAGCTCAGCCTGAAGGATTGTTTGTAAAATGATCAATGACGCATATAAATGGACTCTTGTTTGTCTGGCAGCATTTAAAAACATGTTTTTAAACTGCAACATTTTGCCAAAAGGTTCTCAAGGCTAGAATCTTGGTTAAAATGGAAAAAAAAAAAAAAAAGTTACTGGTTTACCATCAAAGTTATTCCAAACCTTCCAAAAAGGGGATTAAGCATAGCAATCTTGTGATTTTGGCCTAATCTGAAAGATTATTTTAGCCTGAACATAAAAGGGATGTAAATGTCTTCATCTCACCTCTAAGTACAGCACAGCTGGTTAGAACAGCCAAAATTGCAGTTAGCATCATTGTATTTAGGTTGAAAATTATTTCCTGCCCACCTTTGGAGCCATTCTAATTCTTAACATTTAAATTCCTGGACTGCCAACCAAAGGTTAATCAAGACAAGTTTTTGGAAGGTGTCTAGGGCATTAATGAATACACACACCCTATTTTTGGTATATGGATTTCCAATTACTTTTAATAACCAATAGTTGGCAGTTATTGTGCATATTTCTCCAAGTCCAGAACAGAGCAAAAACAAATTAATAGCTTTATAAAAATGACATGTGAAATGCTCATTAGAGGAGGTTACTTACCTGTAACTAGAGGTTATTTGAGATGTGTGGTCCCTGTCTCTATTGCACTGTGGGTTATGCATGCACACTATGTGCCCGGAGCCAGAGAATTTGGTCTATTGGTCTGCACATGCGCCCTGGCTCACCTCATACCTCCGACTGGGGGGGGATAAAATGTGGGCTGGACCAACTGCCCCTCCAGTTCCTTTGCTATTGTGAATCAGGTAAGATCCCCAGCAGAGAAGGAGGAGAGCAAGTAGTGGAATACAGATAGGGAATACACATCTTGAAGAAAGTCCAGCTACAGGTAAGTATCTTCCTCCTCTTTTCAATGATGGTGTCTATTGTATTCCACTATGGGTGACTGACAAACAGTAAATAAATAGGAGGAGGGTGTGAGGATGGAGATGGTAGGGCTGACCAGAGTACTGCAATCCCAAAGGAGGCATCATCAGAAGAGTACTGCACTAGGGCATAATGTCTTCCCAATGTGTGAGCGGAGC
Organism: Emydura macquarii macquarii; assembly: GCF_026122565.2. Taxonomy (NCBI): domain Eukaryota; kingdom Metazoa; phylum Chordata; order Testudines; family Chelidae; genus Emydura; species Emydura macquarii. Next base: position 2,253,338 of record NW_027130506.1, read on the forward strand.
CCCACATAGCCACTCTACAGATGCCCAGGAAGGGTAACTCCTGAAGAGATCCCATAACTGGGGAGCAGGCTTCTGAGTAGGTGGCCTTTAAGACCTATTAAGCCTTTCAAGAGTCTATTAGTCAGTAGATGTGTGAAGACTGAGTAGCCCTGGGAAGGTGGATGGTATGCGCTGATTGCCACGAAGTGGATTCACAAGGAGCTCATGAACAAACCTGATGTCTTCAAATATAGGATATAGTCCAAGATGAAAGGAATATCTGTAGTCTCTGGGAGAACATCTCTTTGATGTGCCCAAGAAGAGAACCGCTTCCATTTAGCTAGGTAACATTTTCTAATAGAATCCCTTCTACTATTAGAGAGGATTCTAATACAGCTTTGGACCATAAACATTCTATGGATGATGCCCATCCAAATACCAAGCCCTGAGGTGGAGTGGACACAGATTGGGGTGCTTGATCTTGCCATTCTACTGGGCAGGATCTCGGGGAATGCTGGGAGGATGATTGGTGGTCAGGATGGCATGCATAGGAGGCTGGGAAACCAGAAAGGTCTGGGCCAGAAGGGGGGGATCAAGATGACCACTGCTTTGTCCTGCAGGATTCTGCGTCGAACTTGTGACAGAAACAGTAGTAGAAGAAAGGCCTAGTTGAACTGGCCAGACCAAGGAAGAAGCAAAGCATTTCCCTGGGAGTGGTGACCCAGCACCACTAGCACCACTCCCTGGGAGTGGTGACGTAATGCATTTCCTGTCTGCTTGAGAGCTGAACAGATCCATGGTTGGGGTCCCCCCCACAGGGTGAGAATATGCACAGTACCAAATTGTGGAGCTCCAACTTATGGTCAACTGCAAAATGTCTGCTGAAAGAATCTCCAAGCACATTTTGCTTCCCCGGAAGATAGACTGCCAGTAGGGTGATTTGATTGCTGACACACTAGTTCCAAAGGCTGACTGCTTTGCACACAGGCAGGTGGATCTTGCCACCCCTCCTCTCTGCTAGTTGATATAGAAGACAGTCAAAGTTGTTTGACATCATAGAGACATGGTGAGTGCAGATGAACAAAAGAAAGGACTTGCATGCCTTCCGGACTGCTTGCAACTCCAGGATATTGATGTGCATCCTGAACTCTTGAGCTGTCCAGGCACCTTGTGCTGTGTTGCTTTTCTTGTGGGCTCCCCAACCTAATAATAATGGTCCTGTTCATAAAGGTAGGGAGAAAGGGGATGCCCACACATACCTGATGAGGATTTGTCCACCACAGCAGGGAAGACAGTACCTTGGCCAGAACTATCACCATGAGGTTCACAGAATGATGACTGCAGCCAACATTGAAGGTGGAGTTTTGTGAACAGGGTGATGCAAGTGCACAAGGCCACATGACTTAGGAGAGACAGACATGTCTTGAACCATACTCAAAGGTTGCTTGTGACATGAGCTATGATATGTTCATGGTCTGGAGCCTGTCTTTGGGCAGGTATGCTCTTGTGATGATATAATTTAAAGTTGCCCTGAAGAAGTCCAGAGATTGTGTTGGAGTGAGAATAGATTTTTCAACATTTACACTGAGTCCCAGTGAAGAGCAGAGTGTAGCATCATGGAAGTTGACACACAGGCTTCACAGGTGGACTTGGCAACAAGGAGCCTGTCGTTGAGGTAAGGGAAGACGATGAGACCATGACATCTTACATGGGCCGCAACTACAGAGCATATCTTGGTAAAGACTCTGGGGGTGGTCGCTATTCCAAAAAGGAGTACTCTGTACTGAAAATGGTTGGAACCTACCATAAATATGAGAAAGCATCTGTGGGTGGGATGAATGTCTACATGACAGTAGGCGTCCTTCATATCAAAAGGCATGAACCACATGCCCTTTTCTAAAGATGGAATTATCACTGCCAATGTGTCCATGCAAAATATGAGTTTGCAAATGAAGCGGTTGAGATGGTGGAGGTCAAGGATTGGTCACAAACCACCCTTCTTTTTGGATATCAGGAAGTAGGTTGAGTAAAACCCTCTCCCTTGGTATTGAAGAGATATGTGTTCTATTGATCCTCACTGCAGTAAGGAGTTCATCTCTTGTTTGAGAATACTCTCATAAGAATGGTCCTCTAACAGGGGGCAGGCAGGGGGTTGTGGAGGAGGTAGAAATGCAAACTCTATCATATAGCCAGAGTGGATGACGTTCAGCACCCACTTGTCCGTTATTATAGCACTACAGGTGTTGGAAAAGAGTGGTAGACAGCCCTCAAATGGTGTGTGGAGATCGGGAGGTGTTGAGTTTATTAAGTGTTTCACTGCTCTCATGCTCCCATCAAAAATAATGTTGAGCCAGGGGCTGAGATTGAGATGCCAAGCCTGTTGCAGAGAATGCAGGGAAGCGGGACTTTTGAACACTCTGTCTCTGACATGGTGGTTCATAGGGCCTCTGATGAAAAAACTGTTGAACCATATGTCTAGATTTGATCGATGGGTGGGGAAACTTCCTCCTAGGGAAGGCATGTATACCTCCAGCAAGCAGAGGAACCCTGGAATCCTTCAGAGTATGGAGGGACTCATGTGCCTTCTAGTTGAAGAGGTGCAATTCACCAAAGGGAAGAGCTTCAATGGTATTCTGAACCTCCCTAGGAAACCCTGATGCATGGAGACACGACTCCCTGTGCAGGACAATGGCAGTAACCATAGTTTTAAGAGGATGTATCAGTGACATAGACAGCAGATGGGAGAGTGGTCTGGCTATCAGTTTGCCTTCATCTATCAGAGCTTGAAAACGAGCTCTGTCATGTTGCGGAAGACTGTCAGTAAAATCCGCAAAGTTGGCATAGTTCAGGAAATCATATTTAGTCAGCAGTGGCTGGTAATTGGCTATCCTGAACTGAATGATGAGTTAAGCTTTCTTCACATCAAATCCAGGTGTTTGCCCTCTTTGTCAGCAGGAGTAGAGCAGAAATGTTGCTGTCTAGCCCCTTCAGAAGTTGCCTGGACAACTAGCGAATTTGGAGTGGGTCAGAAAACAAAAATTCCACACCCTTGGTCGGCTCATAGTAATACTTCTCCACCCTTCTGAGGGTAGGAGCACTGGTGGCAGGGTGTGACAAGCTGTCCTAGCTGGCTCCAGTATGACTTCATTAATGTGGAGAGCTATTCTGCTGTGTCAGGAAGCATCAGGATTTCTAAGAGTTTGTGCTGAGAGTCTGGGATCTCCTCGAGAGAAATGTGAAGCTCTCCAGCAACTTTGCGGTGGTGGTCCTGGAACTGCCTGAAAGTCATTGAGAGAAGGATGTAGAAGTCACTGCTTCATCCAGGGATGACAACAGCAATCTTGCTGGTTCTGGTGGAGCTGCTGGATTCAGAGCATAATAGTCCTCCTCCTCTGTCAGATCTGGGGGTAGATCTGAGTGTCCTGTTGAAGGAGACGCAAGGGGTGACTCCCTAGTGGATCAGATGGACTCTGCAGGGGGAGTATGGGTCCCAAGGGCCCCGATATGGATAGTAGGAGAGAGCGATAGGTGGGGTTCCCGGGCCTGAGGTACCAGCAGCTCCGAGTTAGATGATGTGGAGGTTGGTCTCAAACGGGTGTGAATCTTTTGGACCATGGAGGATACATAGGGTATGGGAAGAGTGGTTCATTAGATGGCTCAGAATTGCCTGATGAGGAGAAGGCTGATTCTGGTTCCAGTGGTGGTACTGTTAGTTGGGGAGATGTATTCTGTGTATAGGATGGGTGATAAGCTCCTTCCAGCAGTCGATTCTCTTGGGGGTGATAGTATCTCCCTGGAATTGGAGGGGCCTGATGGAGGAGGGGATTCTGGATCCAGAAAAGCAAAACTGTCCTGTGGGGAAGCAACAGATTCAGATCTCCTGGGTATGAGACAGGTTCTGCTTGTCCGGGCCACCAGAGCCAGCAAAGAAGGTGCTATCTGAAGTTGCCGGTGATCGGACTTTATTGATGCCGACAGATCTCAGGGTTTGGGAGGAGCCAGAGATGATGGTACCGATGGAACATGGTCTGATGGAGTCCAATCCATTGAGTCTTTTCTTGTCATGCTTCTAGCTCTTAGGATGTACAAAGTCTTCACAGGCTGAGCTAATGGGCTTTCTTACAGCTGAGTCTGACTTCTCTGAAGTGGACTCAAAGGAAGATATAGTCTCATGCTTATGACAGTGCTTCCTAGCTTCCCGACAAGACCCTGCCATGAGGTCTGTGGAGGTAGACTCTCCCACAGCAGAGTCAGACTTCACAGCAGGAAGAACACTCTTTGTTAAATCAGGCTGACATACTGGGAGGTTCCTTGGCCTGGGTCCAATTGGGGCCTCATGGCCCTCTCCATGAGGTATTTACAGAGACAAAGTTCCCGCCCTTCTTAGGTAAGGCTGGAGAACAATCAGCAGACACTGCACCTCGCTGCAATTTGAGCTTCCCCAAGGAAGTACAGGTGGTCACCACTGATGGAAAAGTATCACAGGCAGGAAGCACAGAGTTTGAAGCACAGAGTCCTGGACATAGTCCAGTACCCAGAAAGGGTACTGGGTGAGGGGCCAGATTTCCCCCCAGCAGACTGATCTAATGCTAAACAGTAAAAACGATTAAAACTATTAAAATTGTTAAAGTATTTACAAACTAGATGACTCTTGTTTTGTAGAATGAAACCGAAACTGTGGACATTAAAGGTTCTGACCCGGACCATGCAGCAGTGAGAAGGAACTGGAGAGGCGGTGTGTCCATCCTGCCCTTTATCCCCTTAGTCGGAGGCATGAGGTAAGCCAGAGTGCATGCATGGACCAACGGACTGCTTTCAAATTCACTGGCTTTGGTCTTATGCTTAATCTGCAGTGGAATACAATAGGTACCATTACTTGAAGAAGAATGGTAGATGATTCTCTGGAATGTGAGAAGGTATGTTTCCCTTCCAAGCCCCTTTCTGGGGTAAATTATGGGAGGAGCTGGATGCTGTTGGGCAGATTCTGTTCTCAGCTACACTGGTGTGAAATATTTGCCCTGGTTTTACACCCATGTAGCTGAGAATAGAATCCATCTTTGTAGGTTTTCCTTCAGTGCTGACCGTTCTGCTAAATCTTGGGATCCATCCAACACTTGTTTCTTCAGACCAATTGCCTAATTTCTACTGAATCAGATGGCAGCATTCTCCTAATCTGGAAGTGTTTAAACTCAAAGTGGTTCCACATGGTTTTATGGACACTTTTAGACATAATTAAGAAAGAAAGGACTTGGGTGGTGCCTTGCTTATTCTACAGTGCAGTCATGTGGATAACATGCCCAAAGGTTCTGTGTCCGTCCCCAAAACAATAAGCAGCACCGTGAAAATGCAATTCCAATGTTTTGTATTTAAAGCAGAGCTTTTTAAACTCTGGCACCAGTGGAAGGCTGTTTTTCACAAAACTGAGTGATAAACTCTGAAAGAAACGCTCATTCCCCAACTATCTGTGTGGCTTTTGCACACATCTGTTTCTCTCCTGTCCCCAAGAGATGTCTAAAATCTAATTAACCAATTAATTTGCAAATATATTCTAATTTATTCAAGGCAGATTTTCTTAGTGTTAAATTATCTGACAGTGAACCATACGCTGTACACAGGAACAGGACTTCATTAAAATACCAAAGGTTACACAAATGGAATAAAAATTATATTTGTACTACAGTCAGCACATACTTCTATCCCCTAATGAGAAAATGTGTTTGTATTTCCCTCATTCTAATTTGTTTTTGCATGTTTGGTGTAAACCTGTGGTTAATACATTTGCAATACCAAACCACTACGCTTCGTGTGGGAACATGAATATTCTAATTAAGAGGTTTGCACTTCCATTTAGCTTGCAAAATAATTTAAATGTATAAATACATAAACCACAGTCAGTGTCTGTAATACTGAATTTTCTATAACCAAGCAAAATCATAGTTCATTCTTCATTGAAAGGTAAGAATTAACATTTACATTTGCATCCATGGCTTGCCTGTCTAACAAAACAACAATCACTCCCTTCCGCAGCAGGTAGTGTTGTTTACCGGGAGGTTTGAGTTATAATTTACAGCACTTGCGCAAATGGGTAACAAAAAAAAAAGTTGGTGGGTTGTTCTGAATTGCTACATTGAAATGCTTTATCCAGCTCAGTGGCTGCATAGATACAAAATACAACAGCTGGGTACAATTCTGCCAGCTATTAGAGAGATTATATAATTTACTGTACAAAGATGCCAGACACAAATACATTCCCTCCCCTCTAAAAACAGAGATGGTGGTGGTGGTTTTGAAAACATTCCTCCTGTAACTGCTAAATACCCAATTACTTCATTATGTGGCATTGACACAAACAAAAATACTTAGTTTGAAACTGTCAGGCTGATAATGACCTCCTTTAGAAAAGAATCCTAAATAGTTGTGTGTGTGTGTGTGTGTGTGTGTGTGTGTGTGTGTGTGTGTGTGTGTGTGTGTGCGCGCGCGTGTGTGTGCGCGCGTGTGTGTGTCTCTCTCTCTCTCACATATACACACCTTCCTTTACACTAGGATTATCATTATTATTATTATTTATATTACAGTAATATCTAGAGCCTTTAAATGAGTACAAGTTACTATTCTACTAGGCATTGTACAAAAACATAGTGAGAGACTATTCCTGTCTCGTAGTTCCTATGATCTAAATCGATATGACAGACAACGGTAGAAGGGGGAAGAAAGAGGCAGAAAGAGGTCAGATAACTTGCCCAGGGTTGCACTAGCAGCTCAGTGGCTGAGCTGGGAACAGAACCCAGGTCTACTATGGCTACGTCTTCGCTGATGGTGGCAAATTCGCCGCCGTCAGATTGATTTTTCTGGATCGACTGAGCGGTCAGTGAAGACCTGCTCAGTCGATCCAGAAATCGACATATTAAGACCACCTTCTCAAGTGGCGTAGCGCTGCATCAACGGGAACATGGTTCCCATCGGCGCAGTGCAGTGAAGACGGCGCGCAGAAGAGAGCAGAGAAGTCGATGGGAGTTACACACGGTTTTTGCATAGCTTGCATAACTCCGATCGACTGTCACCAAATCTCGGAGGTAAATGTAGACAAGCCCTATATCACAGTCCAGTGCCCTAAACACTGGATGCTACTGCATCTTGACAACTTATGTACAGGCACCAGGACTACAAGTTAATTATACATTTCATGACTCATATGTTGGAATGCACGCAAAATGGAGCACTTGTGACAGCAACCAAGAATTATGTGAATCCATCAACTGCAGCAAGGAACCATAGGAGTTTGGGATGGGTTGGGGTGGCTGGAGTGGGAAACTGAAGGTTTCAGGAGCCCCCCTGAAATCTGAGATGGGAGCAGGAACCATCAGGATATTTGGGGCAGAAAAGGGCAAGTTAATTGGAATGGGAGCAATCAGGTGCTTTAAGGAATGTAGGTTAGTTTTAAAGGGAGCAGGGAAGTAGCAGAAACCTTTAAAGAGTTAAATTCCTATATTTAAAAGGATAAGATAAATTTAAAAATCACATTTTTGACTAAAATATTTTTTTTATTACTTATTGTGGGAAGTAACACCTACAAATATTAAAGGAAAAACATCAGAGCAAAAGGAGTACCTCAATCCATGTGTTTATTTTGCACCCTTTATGTTTATTATTGATCTGGAAGAGAGGATGAACTGTGAGATGGCAAAATCTGCAGATAACACAAAGTACTTTAGGTTCATCAGGAGAGAGAAGACTGTGAGGAACTCCAGAGAGTTTCTTTAGTTAGCTGAATGGGCAACGCTAATTTAGATGCAATTCATTGTTGACAAATGTAGCGCAATGCACACTGTAAAGAATAATTTGAACTACCTGCACACACATTGCTGGGTTCTAAATTGACCAGGCCCAAAGAGGAAAAAAAGACTTGGGCTTCAGTAGGGACAATTCATTGAAAACCTCTGCTGTAATGTTGTCAAATAAAATGTGTGATGTGCAAAGAGTGGAATAAAAAATAGTACTAAAAATACTGAAATTGCCTTTTTATAAATCAATGGTACAGTCCTGGCTTTAGTTCTGATCACTCAGTCTCAAATACACGTACAGCAGAATTAGAATGGGTCCTGAGTTGGGTGATAAAAAAGTGATCAGAGGCATGGAAAAACTTCTGAATTGAAAAGATAGGAACTATTTAAGTTTAGTAAGTAGACCTGAGGGAACAACAAAGTGGTATGTAAAACAACAAATGGTGTATAGAAGGTAAATCTGGCACTCCTATTTATTTTCACTCATAATACAAGAATATTCAGTGAAAAGGCAATGGATTTCGAACTTATTAAAGGAAAAGCTTTAAGTAAAATTATGTTGTGAAACTCATTGCCACTAGATATAACTGAGGACAAGAACTTCAGCAGGGTTCAAGAAAGGATTAAAAAATTTTATGGATAATAGGAACATCCCTGGTTACATTAGAGAGGATTTAAAATGACAGAAAACATATAAACTCTTATGCTTCAGGGCATAAACCAACTACTACATGATGGCGGTTTTTACATAGTTTTCTCTAGTGGGGGTTCTGCACCCTCTTCAGAACCATGTGGTGCCTGCCACAATCAGAGACTGGGACAGACAGATTACTAACCTGATCTGGTAAGATACTTCTTATGTACCGTTGCATCAGATAGCACCTTGTAGTTTCTCCAGTTCATCTTTATAGTCATTTTCCCCTGATTTTAGGAGTCTTTCACACAGCAGCTTGAGAGTCAGGAATATTAAAAGACAGGACTATATGGCTGTCATTCTACTAACAGGGGCAGGCACACTTAGGGACATGTAGTACTTGGAACTAATCTTAACTAATTTTTTTAAATTGACTTCATTTCAGGATGATGGCATCTCTTTAATACAAAATAAAAAGTAAATGATTTGTTATAGGGTTACAATTCCGTGATGTGCTATTGCAGTTAGTACATCACCAAAACCCATTAGTTCAATTGTAGCACCAAAATTCATTATTTATTCTAAGGAACATATTTTACTGTCTTCTGAAACAAAGTTTTGAAAATTGTATTTATTGGCATACTGCACCAGTCTCTCCTGATGCATTATAAAAAGAGACTGCACTAGAGATGAAGGTCTTGTTCATTCAAAATAAAACTTTAAAACCCCCACAAATATTCTCAAATTTTTATTCATTGATTTCCAACAGAAACCCAGCCCTTTTGGTCTTAAATCCAGGCCACTTGTGGCTTTCAGTAACTAAGCTGTGCATTGCAGAACTAAATTTCATCCAGAATAAGCTATGTTGACAAATGACAGGAGAAAAAAAGAATTGTCTGATCATGTGACTATTAGTTGCCATATGCCAAATTTTGCTTCTGAGTTAGCATTGTTTAATATTAAAGGTCCAAAGCTCCCCGTGATCTGTGGTTAAAGAACTTTGCTTAGTACTTTTGAGTAGATTCTTTTCACTGAAAAATTATCTTGTTCTATAAGTCTCCCTTATTTACATACTTACTTGTTTGCTTACATATTGCATTTTCAAACTATGTGACACACCTAGACAGCAGCACACTGATTTAGTTATTAATAACTCCTACTGTATATGTCATTGATTGTAAATAAAGCTAACATTTTGCAGAGATCCTGAAACTTAAAAGAGGTCTCTGATCAAAACTGGTTCCTGTATTAGTGACAGCTTAAGCTATTAAAATATATTCCTCTTCATCTGCTTTAATGTCAGCCACAGTAAATAACCTTACTGATAATAGATGAGCCTGTAAAGAGAGCAGAATTCAGTCTACGTTTTTCAAATAAAAGAACTCGCCATCTCTGTAGCAGCATTATATGCTCTCAGATACGCTTGGCAAGCTCAAGGTTATTCAAGACTCACTCAATATTTTCCTTTTCAGGAGTTGAAGGATAGAGGATGGGAACATTTGGTAACTGTCTGTTTCCCAGGGCATTGCCCATAACTGGCACTGTGCAGTTTCTACTTAAAACTGAGCAATAGGACATAATTCATTATCTGAAAGTGCCCAAGGTTTAATTCCTAAAGTAAGGCTTGGAGCAAACAGACCTAAAGATTGCAGTTCTTTATTAACAGGGGCATAGACAACTTTTTTTTGAAATGGAGGAAGGGGAGCGAGAGCATGTAAAAAATAATAAAATAATAGCTGTTGAATATAGCTTCAGTGAGCAGTTTTGTAGCATAATGAAATTTGCCAACTTTTAATAAAGAGAGATAAACTAACTTTGTTCCAGAATCAGTGTTCCCTTTATTTATTATTAGGGAGCTCTAAAGGCTGTCATAGTCTTCAGTTGTCTACAGCCATGTCTTATCCACCTGGAAGGCTGTGGTCACCAGCTCCTATGCATAGGGTGACCCCATACGTCCTGTTTTGCCTGGGACAGTCCCCTTTTTAAGCCCTGTCCCGGACGCCCCGACTTTTTTGGCAAAACTGGGCATTTGTCCCATTTTCTCTTGCCAACTGATCGCCTAGGGTGGCGGGGATCGGGCTTTGGTCCCCCTTCCTGGGCTCGTGTAGTAACTTTTGTTGTCTGAAGGGGATTGCGGTATAATTAAGTTTGAGAACCGCTGCACTAGGGACATTATTATATACACACAAACGTGCCTGCAGTTTTATGGTGTTTTTTATTTATATATAACATAGGTGTGTATATATATATATATTAAAAATACCACAAATTTTCATACTTGCTCATGTGCTATATAGGAATATTCTTAGCATATTTTGTTGTGTAGACTTTTTAAAAATGTGAGTGTCCTATTCCTTATCTCCTTATTGATCTGCCAATAGTACACATGTATCAGGAGTCAAACAAACCTTCTGCTCTAAGAGAAGCTGCATTAGCTCAGCAAGTAGCAGGAGCTGATTTAGATAAATATAAATACACATACATTAATATATACACAGACAGGAGAGCAGGTCTCACATATTCAGAGGTTCCAATGCACACTAGACAATTCATTCCAAATTAACTTATGCTCTGCACAAACACGTCTTGGACAGAGAAAGAGTTCCATAATTCCAGTTATAAGAATGAGAGGGGTATTACATCTACTTCACAATGAAGGTAGATGGTATTACATAATGGTCTATGCAGATTGGCCTTGAAGGAAACACATACTTGTATGATTTAGGAGGAAAATTAACCCAGCAATATACCTTACTTCTTTGACTTACTAAGCAGCCAATGCCTGTTGTAACAAACAAAATACACACACGCACGCACTTTTGACAACATGGTTCCTTGCATTCTTGCTATACCTTTTGCAAATCTAAAACGATAATCATATGCTGGGCACTTCCCAATACTAACGTAATGACTGATTATCATGAAATACCATATTTTTAATTACAGCCTCTCTCAATTTTTTTTTTTTTTTTTTATTATAAAAAGACACATCACCTTTGCCCAGTGCAGAGACTCTGACTCTTGTAACAACCTGAGGCCAGTCTGGCTGAAACAGCTGACCTTTTCCTGATCAGGTAAATGAAGGTCACTGAGCTGCAGGATCCTAAGCCAGCAGTAGAAGGAGGAAAAAAGCTGTGTCCAGTAGAATCTTAGGGGGGAGAAAAATCAGGTTCTACTGGGTGAAGTCAGTTTTATAGACTTGCTGTTCACACTGTAGCAAAATGATAGTGATGCTGGGATGAGAAAAAATAATTAGGTCCCAAATCTGCATTAAAACATTTTTGCAGGATTTTGTTCTTGAAGGGAAAAACTGTTCCCACAAGGTCTATTTTTAGCCATTTTATTTTAAAGAGATCAGAAAGCCTCTTCATGTTTAAATTTCTCAGTGGGAAGTTTTACAGTAATGATACTTAGCACTAGACTAACGATGACAGAGCACAGGAAATAAGTGAATATGATAGGTCTGTGGAAATACAAATGTACGACTGAAATCAATACATGGCTAACCAAAAGGACACACTTAGAACATTCACGCTGACACAAACTGTGCATGTCAACTAACGTTATTGCTTATCATATTATGATCACTTGGGAAAAAATTATATAACATTTTGGGTAATTAACTGCATTTTTTAAAAAGTACTGGACTATAATTTTAGCCTGTCAATACCAAGCACTGGAATCTATTCTTTGACCTGACCTGTGTTGATGTGAACTATCGCACTTTTAAATCAGGAGTTGAAAAAAACCACTTGCCACTAATAAATGAAGAGTAGAAAGGCATTACTGGAGCAGGCTGAGATGTGGGGGTGCTAAAATGTCTGTTTCTGAAGAATTTAAGTTTTATTGTAGTTTATTTTTTATTTGAGATTCTAGCCCCTATGGTTGTCAAAATAACCTTCTGAATATGAACCAGTGCACTGCTGACTTCCTGAGTCTACAGACTTGAATGACTCTGCTGCTGCCCATAGCTTTCTGAAATACCAGGAGAGTAAAACTAGAATGACCTTTTCTCTGCAGCTCTTCAGAATCTTGGGGAAGCAATTGGACTGACAAGAATCATGCCAGTTTCACTCTACTGATTCTTGGAAAAAACTCAGAAAAAGAGCAAAAGCACTGGAGCTCTGCATGGGGTAGGACCACCCAAGAAGTAAAAACTAGGGGAAAGGTACAACAAACACCACCGCTTTTAGCTACTGGGGAAAAAGAAGAAAGCCTTCCCTCCCCCCTTCCTCAAAGAGTCAGTGGATGAAGAGAAACACTTTCTCCCTTCCAGTAGCCAGAGGTATTTGGTGCTGTGTGAAGGCTTAACATTTATCAGACATCTATTATCAGTGGCTCAGCTGAAAGACAGAAACAGGGAACAGTTGGTCCAAGTAGGCATCCCCAATATCCTTCCTCTTGCTGCAGCTACGTATCAGGACCTGGGCTTGCACAGGGTATTCCCTTGTTTGGTGCTGGTGAATCTCCCTCATCCTTCTTAACAGTCTTTGGTTTTCAATCCTCTGCTTGGTAAGTATCTGGTAATTTTTTAAAGTTCTCTATCAACAAATTTTGACTTAAAATTGGCTGCAAAGGTTACGTGCTGATTGAGCCTCTGAATGCACTGGAATAAGTTATCAAACCTACTTTTGAAACTAGGATTTTGTTTTTGACAAGAAACATTAGAGAATTATCTTAATTAACGGACACGCAGGGCCAGGAGGGCATCCATCAGAATTATTTCTGGAAGAAAACTATCTACACCAGAAGCAACTTCAGAATTATCAGCCTATATGCTTCCTCTCTCATTAAGGAGGAGTAATCTTGGCCTGCCCTTTAAAAGTGGCTGTTAACCCTTTAGAGGTGGATAATAATTTACAGGTACACTCACTCCCCACCTCTGTCCATAGGATTCATTTGTCTGGCAGTCTGGAAAATGCCACATTATTAATGGGCAATGCAGAAAGGCTATTATAAAAAAAGTGTAAGAGTTTGGCTAGCCATGAAAGAGATTAAAGAAAACATTTTTACCCTTCAGTCTTTTCACAGCTTGTGCTGGATTTCGGTTAGATTTAATAGCTGGCTCAGCCATAAGGAACCCAGATCTGTAATTCCATATTTTTAACATGTCAGAATCCAGCCTTGTACTACGGGTGATGGGTGGGTGGCAGGATATTAATTTCTATCTCTGTGGCTTTCTATCAGCCAAAAGCAGCAGAGGATTTAAATTCTGAAGCTCCCAAACATGAATTACTTTTCCAACAGCGCTGCTTGTCTTGGAGGAAAGAAAAATCCCTTTCTGAAGGAATTATTCTTCAGTGCCCAGACGACTGCACTTTGGTTTGCAGCTAGGAAATTCTTCTGAGACTAATGTGACATTTTGTACTGTCAAATGAAAAAATGCCCCCAAAAGGCTGGTTTAACAACAACTTCTTGACTTTTTTACTCTGCACCAATTAAAAAAGAATTAGAATACTGAAGAAAAATCTTAGCAATTCAAAAGGCCATCCTAGGCCTTTCTGTTTCTTAGCAACATGCTGAGCAACAGACAAAAGTATTCAGCCATACCAGCACAAGTTTGTATTAGGGGGCTGAATTTTGTGATGATGACTTTCAGCCATTGTAATATTTGGCAATGATGCTGCTATAATGCTATTAAAATCTAGGCAACTTAAGAGACATGTCAAGTCTGCATGCTCCATGCCAATGGCTTTCAACCTTTCCAAACCAGTGTACCCCTTACAGGAGTCTGATTTGCCCAAGTTTCACCTCATTTAAAACTACTTGCTTACAAAATCAGACATAAAAATACAGGTGTCACAGCACGCTACTACTGAACAATTGCATACTTTCTCATTTTTATCATATAATTATAAGATAAATCAATTGGAATAGAAATATTGTACTTAATTTCAGTGTAAAGTATATAGAGTGGTATAAACAAGTCATTGTCTGTATGAAATTTTAATTCATACGGACTTCACTAGTGTTTTTTATGTAACCTATTGTAAAACCAAGCAAATATCTAGATGAGTTGAAGACACACCGCGTACCCCCACAGGTACACATACCCTTGGTTGAGAACCACTGCTCAATGCAATCCACGGAAAATAAGGTGACAACTGCAGTTTATTTCCCCATTCATTGACCCGAATGAGAGTAAAACAACAGAGCAGAGGGTTTAACACCTAATCCTGAGAATTCCTTATTGTTCTTAAAATGCTTACTACTGACAGTTTTGCCAATGATATTAAGAATTAGAAAATATGTATCTGCAGGATCAAGCCCTTAAACGCTACCAAGATATGCACTACAGAAACAGCTAAAACATTCAAAGACTCCCATCAAAAAGAAGCTGAGGCCGAAATGCCACGAAGCATGTTACGGATACGATTGAAATACTGCCCTGCTCTTTGTGTACTCGTCAACTTCATCCCCTTTCATGAGCCATTTTTATGCTGCATTTGGCCAAATCCAGAATTCGTATACTTATTATACAAACAGATAAAGGGAACACAATCCTGAGAAGTAAACTAATGAAGCAAATTTATTTCACACTTAAGAGGCCCACAGTGAGCAACAGAGAAACTTTTTTTTTTTAAATTTGGACTTCATGAGAGAGCCAAATTGTTCAGCATCTGATTAATCTGACTCATTCCCCTTCCATAACATTCACAACCTGCACAGGATCCTTCCCCAGTCTAATCTCTGCTGCAGTTCAGTGGTCAGGGTGGTGATTTGTGGGTGTCAGAGGAAACCACACACCCTGCATCTCAGTCCATCCACAATTACTGGATAAACATCAAACCAGTTTGCCAACCAATAAATAAATATTAATAAATAAATCATTTTTGGCACTCTTCATCTTCTTTCTCCCCCTCCTAGCAAAAAGAGCATTAGAAGGGGCATAAAACCTCATGTTTCATCACTTGAAATGATGCCTGCATATTAAGGATTAGGGTGAGACCTTCATGGACAGATCACCCCAATTCAGGCCATTGCGGGGGTTTTTGCACCTTCTTCTGAAGCATCTGGTGTTGGCTGCTGTTAGAGCATGATACTGGACTAGATGGACCATGGGTTTTTGAGTCAGTCTAGCAGTTCCCACTTCTTGCAGAAGCTAAAAGGAAACCCCAAAACAACTGTTTAATATAATACTTCATAATAAAAGGTAGAATTCACAGCCGTACTACTGTAAAGAAGAAATTACTGACCTTCAGTAGTAACATTAGCATGTAAGGCTATTACGTTTTTGTCTACTTTAGAGCCTGATCCTGCAAGTTGCTGAATGCCCAGAGCCTGCAGAAATGAGAACTGAGGATGCAGTTACACGTGTCACTTTATACACATGAGCTGTCCCATGGAGTTCAAACAGAAATGGGAACCACATAACCACCTTTCAAGAATGTAGTCTAATGTCAGACATCAGGCTCAAATAAATCACCTAAACTGGGAATGGAGCACATCATTTTATCCCCATAAAGTTCTTTGCAAAGTTATGATGTATACTAATAATGAATAATGGGTCATAACATGTCACCAGTTTTTAAGATGAACTCTCTATGACTTCAGTGGGGAATTCTGCCTACAAAACTGGTGGCATGATACAGCCTCAAAAATGATATTGCAACAAGAACTGAGCAACAGTTACATCCCATGGAAAAGTGCTACGTCCAACTTTTTTTTTTTTAACCTGATGTGCAGCACCTGGCTATATTTTTAAAAGTTAGGTGGCAACAATGCTATGTGTCTAAAGACTTCGTTTTATTTTACTTCTGGGTGAAGTCCGCTTTTGAATTTGTTTAAAAAGGCACTGCCCTCTGTCACATAAACAGTTTTTTAGAAATGGCCAGAAAATAATCCGTATTTTACAAGGTTGCTGGTATGTTCAGAAAGATGAAGGAAAGCAATTTATTCAAATAAAAGCCAAATTCTTCAGGTAAGCCCTGTATCATAGACTGAAATTAATATTCAACAGTCAGGCAGACAATTATTTGATGCTCCAATACCCAAATGTCAGTGCAAAATGTCATTATCTCATTGCAAACGGTATATGCTGTAAAACAGATGAACGACAAGCACTCATCCAAAGCATCATAGCCACGATATACACCATACGTCAGCAATTCCAAAGGTTGGAACTCAACACTTCAGTCAGTTCAGTCTCTGCAGCCTTCTGGCTCTTTCATAAAGATACGTCTATTGATGGACTTCCCCATGATGGCTTTCCCACTCTGCTAGGATTACACTTGGCTACCCCAGTAGTAGGCAAACAGCCAGCCAAGAAGCAATGCAATAGTAGGCTACTATAACTAAGCAACTGTTGAATAGATTTGCTTCCTGTAGTGCATGCTGGGTAAATGAATACTGAATACGAGCGATGCATGACGCCTGCTTGTACAATTAAGTGTCTCTTCAGAGACCAGAGATCAGCTGTAGTACGAGTCAATGGACAACTCTTTGACAGTTTTAGATGATCAGCTACAGTCAATTTTGAATGGACTCTTCTGTGAGTCATACACTCAATTAGTTCCTGTGTGGGCAGATTTCAGTTCCCCCCAAAATGACTGAAATTATAACTTTGTCACCACTCCTGCGATTGCTGCATCTGAACAAATAAGCTTATACAGGGGCAGCATGTGAGAGAACATGGCATGTCAAATGATTCATTTTCTTTCAGAAATTTGTTTCTCTCTCTCTCTCTCTCATTTTAGAGCAAGCTTGAAAAATAGAATCTCAGTAGGTTCCTGCTTACTTGAATACAGATTAATAAATTACTCTGCTTGAAAAATGACCATATGTTTCAGACAGCAAGCTTCTGCTCTGAAGTTTCTTTAAAATCGGTTTTTATACGTAAAGAATAAAACCAACTGTTATTCAACTTCTCATGGCAACACCGCTTACATACTGAATAAGTGCATTAAACCATCAAGTACAAGCACCAGCAGCACAGAAATTCCTCGCCAAAGGAAGGGAGGACATGAGAGGGAGGCATAATTAAGCAACAGCCCCCCATCGGCGTAGTCCAGCAAATTATATTCAAAATTGTATAGTGTCTGTGTATCAAATGCACATAAACATTTCAGCTGAAAATCCTTATCCTGAAGCAAAGTGTAGTAGCTCATTCTTTCCTCCACTATCCCACAGTACAGGAAAAAGAAAGAAAATAACCCACCTTTTCTTAATTTCTTCCCAATCCCAATACTTATAGTTATATGTGCCACTTGAAACTATTTCTCATGGCGTGGACTCTGTTCAAACACTTGTTACAAGCTACAACTCAGTGCTGTACATCGCTTGATTGATTAAACAAAAAATCCCCTTTATGGTTAAGTCTGTTCTACTCAGCAGCCAACAGATAACACACCTGGCTGGATTTCCCTTGATTAGCTCAATTTGCATACTCTTCAAAAAGTGCTAATCAGTTTTAGCTCAAATGGATTGAAATGCCACAGAAATTGGTCCCACTATTTGAACATGAAGAAAAACATTACTCGGCCATCACACTGGATAAAAAAAAATCTGACTTGTAAACTTGAACTGGAAAACCCCATGTAACAACAAAATATTGGTGACGTCATAAGAAAAGCAACTAATAAATAATTTGTATTTCTACCGTGACTTCCTTCCAGTTATGTTAAAATATTTTACCAGTATTAATGAATACATAATATCTCTGGATCGTAGATCAGTATTGTTACCCTTATAAACAGGTAGCAAAACAAACACAAAGAAGTTAAGGCCCCTATTTTCAGAAGTGCCTGTAACTGTAGATGTGTCAGTGCTGATTTGACAGACATTGGGCCTGATTTTCAGAGGGTGCTGTGTGCCCATAATTCCAAGTGAAGTCAATCGGAGCTGTGGATACCTCTGAAAATCAGGCCCTAGATTTTTCAACATTCACACCCAAAACTGAAGCACCTAAATTTAATGGATGCTGAGCACTTGAAAATGTTGGCCTAAATGTTCTGTTGAAGGTCACTCCCGTGGGTTATAGAACTCAGATATACCAGCCATCAGATTAACTACACTGCCATCATTCCTGCACACAGTCCATCCCTGGGAATCCAATCTAATATTTCATAACTCAGAATGTGATAGAAAGGATAGTTGCTCATTTTAGCTTTACAACAACTTGATTTCTTCAAAAAGATCTTATGAACAAGATATCACTGGGTTTAAACTTCCTGTATAGCACAGATCCATCAAACTTTTCCTTTGAGCTCATTAGAAACAAAAAAGGCCTCATAAAGACGTTAAATTTCTAAACGGACCCATTTTCAAATTAGCTTCAATTCAAACTAATTAGTGGATTTACTTGAACATTCTCTGAAATTTCACTCTGTATTTTAAACAAGTGCTGTAAGAGGCTATTCATGTTTAGAACAGAGTCAGGAATTTTTCAATGAAACATTTGTTCGTTAGAAAATGCAATTTGTCAACACTGAAACTTTTCAAGGGAAAAGGTGAGTTTCAATAAATTTTTTCACTTAAAAATTTTTGAAAAAAGTTTTAGAATTGTCAAACCATCTTATTTCAAATATTTTAAATGAAAAAAAAATTAAATTGAATTAATCTTTTTAAAATTTAAAATGTAATTAAAAATGATTGAAATCTAAAAGAAATATTTTGATTGCCCAAATCAATTTTTTTCCCCGTTCACAAAATTTTTTCTGATTTTGGCTGGGTTTTTTTCAATTTGGTAGTGGAACGAAGAGGTTGAATCTCCTTCAAGTGCAAAAAAATCAACCTTGACTAAGAAACAGTGACTGTTGCATGGATTATAAATGTAATGTCTTATTATAAGTAAATAGATAACATAGATATTTGTATCTCAGGTTCTACAGCTTTCCCCTTTTCAGCACATCTAAGTTAACAGTTTTCATTACATTTGTATTCTTATTTAGCTTTTAAAAGTAAAGCCACATAAAAAAAATAAACCTTAAAAAAAAAAATCAGGTAGTGAAGGGTTTAGCACCTCTGTGCCAACTTTAAAACAGTGCTGTGAAAGTAAATATGTCATTACAACAAATATAGACCTCCTATCTGACAGGACCAAATACTGAGAAAGCATCCAGATTCTCCTTTTCAAAAGCATCGTAACCCTGGACAATGCACCCATAGCAGCCAATCCATCCTAGGGAGACTTCCATCCTCTGTTCCTAACATGTCAGTCTTAGAGATGAAGGATGGTCCAGTTGTTAGAGCACTCACCTAGGGCTTAGGAGTTCAACCCCTTGCTTTGCCACAGACTTCATGTGTGATTTTGCGTAAGCCATTTAGTCTCTCTGTATCTTAGTTCCCCATCTGCAAAATGGGGACAACAGCTCTACCCTATCTCACAGGGCTGTTGTGAAGATAAATACATTAATGAGGTAGTGCTCTGACACTACAATAACGGGGGGCCAGATAAGTAAATAATATAGAACTCCATGTTACTTGTAATCACTCACTTCCTTTTCAGATTTCTCCTGAAAACAAGGTGCATTCAGCTGGGCACGTGTAACCATTGGTTCCACCACAAAAAATACTCATTTACCTGATTTTCTCTGGTATCTCCTTCATCTGACTACACTAGTATATTCTAAAAGAGACACTGACAACATAAAACCACCCTTTTCAGAGACAAGTGCTTGTCAATTGGCGTTACAAATAGAACCTAAGATTATTGTACTTGAAAGAGACTAGAAAACAGTTGGTCTCTATTCGTTCAGTTTATTTATGGTGTGTATTTGAAACCACTATATGCAGAATAACCTACACTGGGCTCAAAGAAACTGGTCAGTCATTTTCTTTGTTCTTTTTTTTTTCCCTTAGTGGGGCTCTTTCACACAACAACAATGGCAAAAAGAAAAAAAGACTGGAAAATCATAAAAACTGGCAAAGGGACGCTAGACAGGTGTAGTATCTGAAACTACTGTGAAAGTGATACCATCAACTTGATAGTTCAACAGTAATGTCCTTCTACCATTTGGGGGGATTTTACAATCACATATTTTTTTAAGGTTCTCTCCCCCATTTCTGTGTGAAAGACCCTCATACAATCAGGAGTCAGAAACTGACTGACTGGCTATACAGAGAAAACAATTATATTGACTATACACAAAGTACTATCAAATGCATTCCAGGTGAAATTCACTCCTGTGCAGAGGTCCAGTACAAGACCTTGAGATTTAAGAGTTTCACCCAAAGTGAATAAACTTTAAAAAAAAAAAGAGAGAGAGAGAGAAAGAGAAATACTTCCTCTCTTTACTCTCACATTTATTAGTAATCTTAGGTGTTACTTGTACCAAGAGCAGGTAAAACACTATGATGTTGAAGTTGATGGTGTCCTTTTAACTCATACTTTCAAACTGACTGAATTTCCAAGCTGCCAGGATCCTTTTTAAGGCAAATGTATGCTGCGTATACCAGACTTACACACAGCATTCATGTGTCACATGGGCAATGCTACTAATAATCTGTAAATGAAGGGAGAGTGGCTTTTTTTATTTCATAATTAAGCCAGCTAATACGTTCATCAATTATATTTCTATGTGATACATTCCCAATATGGGTATAATTAAATGATAATATGACCTTTGGTTAACAGCTCAAGGAAAATCCATTCCCATGCCCTTGGTTTTGCTGAAAGTAACAGCCTTTATCTTATTATAAACCTTATTGTAGAGTGTAAACAGAACTACTTATTCCCTGAAGCATGTCTCAGTTTTATATTCCACTACTCATTAACTAGCAACATCTCAGTCTAAACCTGACAGTATTCATGTGACCCAGAGAAACCTCATCCCTCTTCCATCGAGTAAGTAGAGCCAGGATTATGAATTTCAATCTTTTGCAAAGACACCATGAGGTCCTTTGTGTATACTGTCACTTTGCCACCCAGAATTGCATACCCAGAATAAGAGTGAGTATGACAGGTGGAGAGAAGCAGCTGCACATGTAACAAATCCAGATTCAAGATCTGCTTTATACAGTCCCAGAAAATGCCACCATGTCAGAAACTTTCCCTAGTAAACTAATATAATCTGCTAAGGGGATATTTTGGTAAAACAAAGACAACAAATGCAACAAATAAGCTTGCAGCCTGGAAGAGTTACAACAGAACACTGACATTCCATAAATACTAACTAAATACATTTTTAAACAAGTAGCAGAAAGACAAATGCAGTTTGAAAACAACCCAGCATCATGACAGGACCACAATGGATGCCGTTCTGCACTGCAGGAGGAAGAGAGGGCAAGGAGTATGTTCCAGTCCTAATAGGACAGGAGCAGAGAAGGCTATGGGCCTACCCTTGCCTTAAGCGCTAACTGGAGTCCTGACCCTTTCCTCACATGCTGGTGCTAGCAGCACTAGGGAGGAATCACACTGTTCTTATTTTTCAGAGTTGGTTACTTTCCAACCCCTGAGCCATTCTGCCTTGCAAAGGCAGCATAGCTCAGACGTGCTCTGCTTAGCAGCTTCTACACATGCCACGCAC
Source organism: Emydura macquarii macquarii (assembly GCF_026122565.2). Taxonomy (NCBI): domain Eukaryota; kingdom Metazoa; phylum Chordata; order Testudines; family Chelidae; genus Emydura; species Emydura macquarii. The sequence goes on from NW_027130506.1 coordinate 2,275,198, forward strand.
CCCTAAGGCCACAATTTTGCCCTTCGTGTAGATGTGCATGAGTTTTTCATAAGGTTGCCATTTCACACCAACACAAACAGCAACTATCTCGGTTTAAACACAATTATTTTGCATATACGGATGGATTCTGGAATCTAACCAGTATCAATGGTAAATTCAGGGCCCAATGAACATTTCCTGTAGTAGAGAGAGGTAGAGATAATATCAGCTATCACAAAACCCTTGAGTGCAGTTTCAGGAATCCTCCAAGAGCTGGGAGGTTGAATTTCATGGATAGGATGGGCTGTTGGGACTTTCTGACTATCAGAAGGGTGGCTATATTATGAGGGTGAAGGGAATCTTGGGCTAGAATCACACAATATGCCAGGAAGCACAGGGAAGCAGGTGGTGACTTATGGGTTGATTAAGGGCCAATGAATACTCTGGCTGGGATGAGCCATTGGATGGCATTCACCAGCTGGGATGCAGAGCGTTTCAAATTTTCTTAAGGAAGCTCTTAATCTTCTTCATATCAAGAGGTGATGTGGTCACTCATGAGGTGGTGATTTAAACACTGCAAGCAGACCAGTCCTGCTGTTCTTTGACCACAAGGCTACCTTGGATTAAAGCATTTCCTGCCCTTCTTTGACTCCTTTTCTTCCATGGTAGTCAAGAGTGAAACTGGCACATACGCTAAAAAGGCCACAGTTTTGCTATCATGATTATTTTCACCAGAGACCAAGTAAGTACTGGGGAGCAAAGAGCTGAAAGGAGGACAGAGCTGGTACATATGGCAGCAAAAAATAAGTTGGCTGCTATAGTCCATTAAATGGTTGGAAAGGGTTCAAGCCATTAGCTGCAAACTGATGGAACACGAGAGCAGAAATTAACAAAAAACCAATGTTTTCTCACAAAGTTTTCATCCTCCTCTTCCTCAGCATACTACATATGAATACCAAAGCTGATACATGCTGGACCATTTTAGAAGGATTTCCTGTCTGAATAAAGCCATTTGTGCAAGCATAACACACATCATCATTGATCATTAGCTTGAATAACAGAATGAATATTTTTCCCTCTCTGAATAGATCAAACCAGGATTGAAATAAATTAAATGAATCAATTTCAGCCTTTCCCACACATCATTTGGGTGGGGGGCTGCCGAGAAAACAGCACAAAAGCAGACCCAAAGCGCTGTGCATCCAGCAACTTTTATTCCTCTAAGCTTCATGCAGTAGTAAAAAATAATTACTTTACTATTTCCAAAGTAGGTTCCTTCCCCTAATTAGTGAGTCAGCTCTGCTAATAAAGATTACAACAAGACATTAAAGCTATGCTGTAGAAGGAAGTATTTATGCAGGTCAGTGGGGGTTTTTCTAAACATTTTGATTACAACTTCAACTGCACTAACACACATACAAAAACCCTATCATTAAATTTAAACAGCCTGATGATATGTGGTACAAGTCTATGAGAACTGCAAATTGATTGCGGTAATCTGCCATACTGTCACTTACTCCCGCTCCTCAACAGCCATATTTGACTAATAGGATAATAAGGTGGCAGTTTACAAAATCTGAAAATATACTCCATTGTTTTAAATGCCCTTGAGGAGAAAACGCTCCAACTCAAGAATACAAAGTGGGTCTGATCACAATCATCTCCCTTGATTCAAAATATTTAAATGCTTCAAGATTCACCTGGACTAGTGGATTACTCCGTGTACATAGAATCATAGAGTTGGAAGGGACCTCAGGTGGTCATCTAGTCCAACCCCTGCTCAAAGCAGAACTAACTTTAGCTAAATAATCCCAGCCAGGGCTTTGTCAAGCCACAGTTTAAAAACCTCCAAAGATGGAGATTCCACCACCTCTCTAGGTAACCCATTCCAGTGCTTCACCACCCTCCTAGTGAAAAACTTTTTCCTAATGTCCAACCTAGACCTCCCCCACTGCAACTTGAGACCATTGCTCCTTGTTCTGTCATCTGCCACCACTGAGAACAGCCTAGCCTAGCCCCATCCTCCCTGGAACCCCCTTTCAGGTAGTTAAAGGCTGCTATCAAATCACCCTCATTCTTCTCTTCTGCGGACTAAACAAGCCTAGTTCCCTCAGCCTCTCCTCATAAATCTTGTGTTCCAGCCCCCTAATAATTTTTGTTGCCCTCCGCTGGACTCTCTCCAACTTCTCTACATCCTTTTTGTAGTGGGGAGCCCAAAACTGGACACAATACTCCAAATGCGGCCTCACCAATGCCAAACAGAGGGGAATAATCACTTCCTGCGATCTGCTGGCAATGCTCCTATTAATGCAGCCCAATATGCTATTAGCCTTCTTGGCAACCAGGGCACACTGCTGACTCATATCCAGCTTCTTATCCACTGTTACCCCCAGGTCCTTTTCTGCAGAACTGCTGCCTAGCTCATCGGTCCCCAGTCTGTAGCTGTGCATGGGATTCTTCTGTCCTAAGTGCAGGACTCTACACTTGTCCTTGTTGAACCTCATCAGATTTCTTTTGGCCCAATCTCCAGTTTGTTTAGGTCCTTCTGTATCCTATCCCTACCTTCCAGGATATTTACCACTCCCCCTAGCTTAGTGTCATCTGCAAACTTGCTGACAATGCAACGGCATCATAATCTCTTCTACACGGTGACAAATACACCAGTGCTTAACTTTTGCAGCGAACACCAAGGTTATGAGGTCTCGGCAAGGAGACCTGCTAAATCAGAACTCACCAGTGACAAAACAGTGACCTCACTTCCCATGCAGCACAGTCCATTTCACCTAGGGTTATTTTCATTTTAGCTCCTAGAGGCCAATACGCCCGGGAAAGCCTCCCTCATTGCAATGTTTTACTTGAGACCCAGAGATGAACATGCAGCTGATCTCAAGTTCTAAGTAGGATCTTCCTGGAATGTAGCTATCCCGTCTCTCAAATATAGTAATATTTGCAAGCAAACAATCCCTGAATGGTAATAGTCCTGATGGGCAAGGATCTGTTACACTCATTACTTGTACAAAATGGGAGTATTTAATGTTCAGATTAATAGATTCACAAGTTCCAAGGCCAGAAGGGATGACTGTGATCAGCTTGTCTGGCCTCCTGTATAACACATGCCAAAGAACTTCCTTGAATTAATTCCTATTCTATGCTTTTTAATGGAAAAAATCCTGCAGCAGTGACTGTCAACTGTCTCAGGCTTGGGGGGGGCTGTACTATGGGGCTATAAAAGAGCAGCACAGACATTCCCTCTTGGGCTGGACCCAGGCTCTGACACCCAGCGAGAAAGGAGAGTCTCAAAACCCGGGCTCCGGGATGTCCACACTGCTATTTTTAGCCCTGGAGCGCAAGCTCTGTGAGCCCAAGTCAGTTGACTCAGGCCCTGAGATTTGCCATTGTGCGGTTTTGTTTTGTTTTTTTTTGCAGTGTAGACATACCACCAGAGCACAAGTGCTGAAACATTGCTTGGTCCTTGTACAGGCTGTGCAAGTGGGGAAAATGCGTTACATCCCCCCTCACCTTCATTCCCTCTGCATGCCCACATAAGGTACAGGTGGGATCAGAGGAATAGTTCGTGCAGCTCACAGCAGAACATCAGAGAAGTCTATAGTGAACGCCTTTCATAGTGAATGCCTTGCATAGCGAATGCATGACTCCTTGGGAAACAGTCAGTCAAATCCCCCTCTTCTGGGAGGCATAGCTACGTCCTGCCCTCTGTCAAATCAACTAGCAGAGGCCAAACTATATAGCATAAACTTTTCTTTCCATTAGGGAAATTGCCTTCTATCCTCACTATTACAGGATTCCAACCTATCACATGACTTTACTATTAGTAAAATTAAAGCCTTAACATGCAGAGAGATGTGGCCCAAAAGAGAGGTCTTAGTTAGCAACCAAATCCTCAGAGTCAAAACAGCAGGGCCAGATAAACTGATGTGGTGCTTGACCATGCAGCTATGCGAGATCAGCCCCTCGCAGTTGTGAGATTTTTCACATCCTTTGAGTATTCCTAAGTGCAAATGGAATTCAAGTGGTGAGAAAGAAATAAGCAGGCCCACCTCTGGAGGAGGCTAGCATCAGTTCAGCACTTTTATACTCAAACATGCTGCTAAACTCAGAGTTAGAGAGAATGTGGAAATCAGAACGTGTCCTTAATCTCCCACAGGTTTCCTTCCTGTTGGTCTGGCCTGCGTCTGAGACAATCTCTCGCTCTTCCCTTATCTCCTCTTCCTCCCACCTCCTTCACAAACAACAACTCACTTTTGATCCTACTTATCAGGAATAAACACCAACTGGAAAGGCCACTATGCTGCATTTTCCTCACAGGAGGCTGTTAGAGCTATAAGCCATTTCTTCTGTACAAGGTCATTGCTTTTCTCTCAATTCTGCCCGCAGACGAAGAGTGGCAAAACCACTAAGGTAAACTCCCTGTTACTTTCTATGTGGTCACCCCCTTCTCCACACCCCTTAAATCCCAGAGAACGCTGGCAGTCTCAGGAATCAATTTCCTACCACCCGATAGTTCTCAGAACACACTGGTCACCTTTTCCAGGAGGGAATGCAGATCCCCTGGCTGCTCTCAAAGCTACTGACAGTGTCACTTCTTGTTAGAGAGAATTCAGCTGCTTCAAGTGCTTGCACTGCATTGCATTGCCTAGGCTATTCCCTGAGACTTTGAAATGCCCCTCTTTGTTGAAGAAGCATGCAAATGCTCTCATTACTTTCTGTAATTTGCATTATTAAAGAAAATTTATTACCAAGGCTAAAACTTTCTTATAACATTGAGTCAAAGATAGTCTTACTTGCTGACACTGCAGACTCGAATGGAGTTAAAAGCATTCTTGTCAGAAGCATATTATTTTTTGAGAACCCTTAATGACTTTAACATGCTCTGTTGTAAATAGACAGAATAAACAGCAGTCCATTCCAGCTCTGTTGTATGAGAGTGTTAAAGGATTTGGATCAAATTAACTGTTAATCCTTTTTCTTAAATCAAGGGACTAATTTTTTTTAGAAAAAGACTTCAATGATTACTAATCCCACTTCTAGCCACAGGAACTGCCAAAGCAATTCTCTCTCTGAGTGCCCCTATATTGCATGCTTCTTTTGGCATTATGTAGTATCCCTTCCTCCTCCTCTCCCCCCCTGCCCGCCGCCCACCACCACCACCACCACCACGAGCGTGGGTACAGATACCAGTGTAGATGGTGAGGCATGTCTTAGGTGTGTAAAAACATACCTGGAGGATGCGGGTATGTGCCTGAGTACATACACTACACGGCTTGCTGCTCACCCAAGCTGTGCCCCCCTGTCTATACTGCTATTTTAATCAGTGTAGTGCCCTGCTACTGGAACCTTTCCCTGCCACAGGAAAGACCCTGGCAGCTCCCCTCTGTTGGAGCTCTTCCCCTACTGCAGTGAAAGGCTCTGGCAGCAGGGAAAGACTTCGGTAGCTCCCCTCTGCAGGGAAAGACACATGCAACTATAGCGATGCACCACGGTGTGGTTACAGTTTGCTTTTCACTGTCATGTGCAGCTACACGTACCCTACACACCATCAAAAGTGGCTTGTAGTGTAGACATAGCTGTTGATTCTGGAATATCTTGTTTCTGGGTCCCTTACTTTGCTCTCTTCAGGTTGATCACAAGGGATACAGGATTATACTCTCTGAATACCACAGTGCTGGGCGCTATGTAAAAACCTAAAATAGAATACATCTGTAACTTCAAATTCTAGATTAGATCGTCTCATCCAAAGTGGTGTTTGTTAGTGGATCAGGTCTGTGTTTGACCAAATTGATACATCTGGATCTGCTGTGCTTTACAGACAGTGCCTTTTACCCAGCCATTGCTTTGGTAAATTAGTCCATTCATTGCCATGTGCTTGTGTCAAGCCACAGACAATTCCAGTGCCTGCATTTCTCTCTCTTCCTGATATAAAGAGATAAGCAGGATGCTCCTCTCTAGATGGCAACACCATGTAAAATAAGAAATGTTATTGTTCTCATGTGTCAAAACTGCTCTTTCCTGCTGACCAAAGGTTTCATGCTGGCAATGCTAATCACATTCTCATTTACTGGAGCTCACCCTTTTGTTTTTATTGTCTGTAGCAGCCTGTGATTCAAACAAATGGCAATCGCCACAATATTCACTACAGTACATAACAAACACATAGTTCATACACAGGTGTGCGCGCACGCATGCACATTTCTACCTCTGCATGAGCCATTCCGGAAGCCAGAAGTTCTGGGTAATGGTAGGAGCTGAAATCTACTAAACATGCAATAAACTTTAAGAAAACTGGCACCCAGCTGATCTGTTAACCACAACAGTGCATGAAGCTAAAGACTCTCAGTTCTCACTTTACTGCCAAATTCTTGGCTTCCCCATTACCAAGCAGTCACCCACATTAAAAATTGTGCTTTCCACAAGATTTCAAATGGAGCTCAGGGAGAATCAGGAATGAGGTTTTTTAAACTGTGGCTTGACAAAGCCCTGGCTGGGATGATTTAGCTGAGGTTAGTCCTGATTTGAGCAGAGGGTTAGAATAGAGGACCTCCTGAGGTCCCGTCCAACTCTAATATTCTATGATTCTATGAAAATGGAAGTCAAAATGTCTGTTGTGTGAAGCATGAATCCTATCTTGGCTTCTATATGGTCATTAATGAAACTAAAACTAAACTAAAACTAAAACAAACTAGCAGATTTTAAATGAGACGGCGAAGAGATACGAATAGTAATGGGTAGGATGTGTCCACAATCTAATATCTGCGAAGTCCAAAAGGGTCTCAGGAAAATTATAAAGATTGGCACAAACCACAAAAGATGTTAAAATACCTTGTAATTATCATCAGTTGTTGGCTGCGTGTGTATGCTCCGCGTGAGTATGCTGCCCCAGCTCTGCGCAGATAACCGAGACACCACTCTACGATTGAATAATTCGACACGACCACAGATCCTCTGAGCAACGAAGGCTGCTGGACAGGTTTATTGCCAAATGAGCACAGCAGGAAGTGCTTTATATGTGCTACGAGTAAACTTAATATTGTGTGCCCATGATAATGGACCAGCTGGTAAACAGCGGGACTTTTCGTTCCCCACTCGGCCAGTCAAAGGTGCTTCCTTTGACACCTTTTATACATTGATACAAACAAGTTGCATGCTGTGTGTAGTTGCCACCCTTTGACGTGGCAAGGTACCACCCATTACCTTGTCCTGGATGGTTCAATCAAAACATCTATCACATTAAACAAGACATTTCTATCCATTATAGTGTTATTTGGAGAGGTCAGTGAGTCCTCGTTATCTCTGGGGTATTAGGATGTCCAGGTACCTTTCTGGAATGTGCTTGTGCCTAGCACTTTTTTGGAATGTGTGTTTGTTATACCAGCTCTGTTCTTGCCAGTTACTGTGAGCCTGCCAGCACCCACAGCATGTCTTCTGCTAACTTTGCTTTATAACAGACGTGACCATTACTTTATCTTGGGCCTCATATCTGGCCTGTTATGCTAGGCCTCTGGCCTGTTATACTGGGCCTCATGTCTCAGACTCTTACTTTCTACTCCAGTAATTAGCATGGATATGAAGAGCACAGGTTGCAGGATGGACGGTAGATAAGCAAAGGCCTTGAGAGAGAGATTTAAAAATAATCAGCTTCTCCCTATTCCAGAGGGCTTCCAATGTCTTATGCTTGCATAGAGGATTTAATGCACAAAATCCAAGACTCTGACGTGATTCCATCAATGTATCCTGAACTGCTCCCTGGGAAAAGTAAATTGGGATGGCCTGTTGGTTGGAAAAAATGGCACTGAAGTTTGATAGACTCTTGCAAGGCCCCTCTGAGGCGATAATATGGAGAATCTCCCAACAATCTGCACATTCTTAAAAAACATCACACAGGTAGAAAAAGGGAACCCATCTTATGTTATGATTTACCTTTCTTTATGGATACAAATCCCCTATGGGTTTCACATCACACTCTTAAATAGCACAGAGGTTCTTAGAAGTTTTTCCCTTTCCTTCAGATTAATGGGGACCGGAAGGCCACAATGTATCAATGATGAATATTTGTGTAATTTAATTTAGAGATCAGCACTGACTAACAGTAACACTGGATTTTTTCATGTTTTTATCTTTCCAAAGCTTTCTCCCTAGATTATGTAGATTATGCAGATTATGAAACTTCCTGAAAACTATATTAGAAACATCTGACGTTTGGTTGGGAAGCTAAAGAGAAGTTACCAGAAGATAGGAGCAAAGATTCCAGTGCCTCCAATTCTATTGTGCTGCAATTTATTTACAATAGATAGCTCTTACATTAGCTGCTAAACTTGGAATGTGTCACAGAAGGGGGGAAATGAATGAATAGCATTTCCAGAGCTAGGATAATGATACCAATCAGCTCAGAAGATAGTGAGGGGAAACAATGTCTAAGACAAGTCCTGATTTGTTTTGTTATAGAAGCAAAAAAGTGCTCTCTTACTGTTTTTTCTAATCTACGCAAAAACTCTGTGATAGATAATAGATCCTTCAGTGCTATCTTAAAATGCATTTTGATTAAGGGGTCACTTGCCTTAATGTGGATCTATTTGAATATATTTAGGTTGATGTAATATGCACACTCCTAGTGTAGGGGGAAGGTTGCATTCAGAGGAAGCACTTATCAAGATTGAATTTACATTCTCTTAGACTATCAAAAAGTGCTTTTATACAGACAGTTGTACAAGCTGCATTCACATTTAGAAACTCTGGAAAATGCATTTTTAAAAAGGTATTTTACTACGGCTGAAACTGGCAAAGATGCAGAATCTACAGCGAGCTTGACTTACTGTTTTTAAAGAGATATGTTAAAAGCTTTGGGATAAAAAAATCATAAATAAATTTTTTTTAAAACCCATTATCAAAATGAAGCCAGAATTGAACCTATACCTTGGGTGCAATCCTGGCCCCCATTTAAGTCCACGGCAAAAAACTCTTGAGTTCAGTGTGGCCACGATTTCACTCTCAGGTTAATTCACAATCATGCTGCTCCTTCCTATCCACACCCGTTTATTCTTAGATCTTCAAAATAAGAATTTATCTCAGTCTACACTATATTATACATAGACACACACTAAGACCCTGAAGTGTGAGATTCCTAAATCATGGTCTACATGTGTGCGCATCAGTATGTGCACATGCACACATACACACAGGAAAGTACTTAAGCACATACTTCAGGGTCTTAGTGTGTATATGTACACACAAACACACACACACACACACACTATATATATATTATATAATCTTTAGATAGACAGACAGAGCGTGTGCGGGCAACACAGGAAAGAGTCAGTAAATTAAGGTGAGTGAATTTTAATAAATTATTGCAGATGCAACAAAGCAGGTAACCCACTGAGTGAAAGCAAAATGGCAGCTCGCTAACCTTCACTTATCAAGAGGTTCCCTTACATGCCAGCTTCCAAAAGACTTGATGGTTGGGTTCCCATGCAGGTTATGTACAACTACTATACAATTTTCTATTAATACAAGAAGGAAAGAGGAAGCACTAGGCCTCAAAAGTCATCTATGCTATCTCAAGAAGTCATTTTCAGAAATAAAGCCATATCCAAAGAAGACCTATACATCATCCATTCTATGTTTTTTAATTCAGTAAAAGAACAACTATGCTTTTCCCCCCCTCTTTTTGTTTGTTTGTTTGTTTATAGTTATGAGATAAAGGGTTGTTAGGAGATGGGGAAAGTTATAACTCTGCACACATCTAAAAGGGAACATGCACTGAAAATTTCAGAATCAGTCATTGCATTTTCCAGGCAACACTAGCAAAGCCATTTGCCAAACAGATTGTTCAACTCTAATTCTTGGCCACACAAATAGAATTGGATAAATTAATCCTTCCTGGTCTGTGTTCTGAAATATCTGCTGTTCCTCTGATCACCAAGTCTATGTTGAACTCTTTTTGCTATAACAACGAGAGTCCTGTAGCACTTTAAAGACTAACAAATTTAATTTCTGCAGGCATAAGCTTTTGTGGGCTGCAACCCATTTCATCAGATGCAAGAAATAGAAACCAGATAGGAGGCATATATATACATCCAAGGGTAAGGAACAACAATGGGGATGGTAGGTGTTAGCAAAGTCCATTCAGTTGGAGTAGATGAGGCCTATTCATAACCATTGATTAGAAAGTGAGAATGCACACACTTACCCTTGGATGTATATATATATACACCCCCTATCTGATTTCTATTTCTTGCATCTGACGAAGTGGGTTGCAGCCCACGAAAGCTTACGCCTGCAGAAATTAAATTTATTAGTCTTTAAAGTGCTACAGGACTCTCCTTGTTTTTGCTGTATACAGACTAACACGGCTACCCTCTGAATCTTTCTGCTATCTTATGTAAAATAAGTTTGGTACAGTGGACAGGTATCTCTAACACCACAAAACTACAAGAGGGGTTAGGAACACATGGAACTCTTGCTGGCAATCTCAGCATGTGAGCTTAAGGACTAAATATGGATGGAGACTGAAGTATCCTCTGGGTGTGAAATCCTGGCCCAGCTGAAGTCAATGGGAGTTTTGCCATTCACTTTCATAGAGGATTTTAACTCTGTCATAGAGGAGGCCATTCTAGATCCAGGTTGAAGCAAGGCTGGGGAAGTTTGCGCTGCTATTGCTGAAGCTGTATCTGTTCTGAATTTAAACAGAGGACTTCAGTCTCTAGGCAACTGTAATTCACATTTTTGTTTTAAAAACCAAAAAACGGAAAGGCCTATCCATCATCTATAAAATTGCTTTTGTTCTGATTAATTTTAGCTTGCACTTCCATTTAATGAACATTCATAGAAAGTAGTCTTGAATGTATCAGGTGGACAACTTACAGAGGCTTCTTATTGCATCTGCATTAGCCAGCAGGCCCCAAACCAACATCATTTTCAGTAGCTAAGAAATAGTATGCTTTGAAAGTTGTGACATAATGCTTATTTGATTCAGAGCACTCTGCTTTCAGTGGGTCAAAAACTCTTGCTCTCATTTACACTCATAAAAATGTGTAGTAACACCACTGAAAGAAAAGGAGTCAGCTCAGAGTAACCAAGATCAGAATTTGATTCAATTTGCACTTTTCTCCTGGATCCCCTATGAACGGAAGTGATAAAAACAGCCCAATAAGATGGTTTCTTGCATTACCAAAGATGTGTTTATATTTTTTCCTTCTGAATTTATGAATGCACTTCAGAAATTCTCCAGCCCCATTGGACAGTAAGAAAAATTCAAATGAGAAAATCAGTGCCAAAGACAACAATGCTAGATTGTTCTTTTGGCATACATTTGAATATATATTTATATTTTTAAAAAATCAGACAAGTCAGACCTGTCAGACAGCTCCTTGAAGCAGTACGGTTTAGTCTCCAATGACTCTTATTGGAACTAGTCTTGATTTACATTGATGAATGTTCCATATGGTCCTTTTTTTCCCAGGCAGAGATTGTGTGTATTAAGTATTTTCAAGACAATTAAAAAAACTCTCCCCACCAGAGGCAATGCAGGTGGGGGAAAGAGCGATATCATGTGGGATCACATTTCCCTTTCCTTCTCCCTCCCCAGCTTTCTGCAGGATTTTTTTTTTTTTTTTTTGACAGAGAATGTGTTCAAAATATATAATCCCCATCAACGGTTATGTGTCTTCTCTGCTTCCAAACATCATTAAAAGGTGTTTATGCTTATAAATCTTTCCCTCTTGAAAATTGCTAATTCAAATCTGCCTGAAATTCTCCCCTGCTGTAAACAGGGACTGACTTCTAGTTCATATTTGCTGTATTGTAACTTATTGGGGGGTTGCACAGTACATTAAAGTGATTAAAAAGGAAACAATAGTGCTATACAGACCCTTACTAAGGTACAAGCTGAAATCTATTGTGTCTCGATGCACTTGGAGCTTGAGTTGAAGGTATTACAGAGAGGAGTATCAATATTGGAGCAGTTTCTGGTTCTCTCTCTCCACATTATTATATCAGTTCTTAGATGGAATGTCTACAAACAGAGATAGTAATTCGCTCATCAACACTTGTACAGCTACCTTTATTAGCAGCAAAGAAGGTATATCAGATCAATGATACTGTTACGCTGATAGCAGCTATTTATTAGATCTCCTCGCTGAAACCAGTGCAGTGGTATTCTCTGCAATGAGGAAGATAATATCTGCTTTTTTCATGGTGGTCTGCTATCTCAAAATAATAAACCAGACCTCTTCTCTCCCCTTTCCTCACACTCCCCCAAAGACACTACATTCTACAAAAATCAAGGCTGACCGTCTCAGTGCTAGGATTATCCTGCCATTCAATAAACAAAACCTTTGTCGCTGCTCAAAGCAAAAAAGGAAATTCAGGAAGCACCAAAGTAAGCAGCATGAACATGTTCATCTAGTGTGCACAGACATGGAAAAGTGACCCACATATGGCTTCTGCAGGACAATTCTGTGTCCTTCCACCACTTTTAAATAGACAGAAGATCACTTTTATCGCTTGAGAGTCAGTTCAGAAACATATATATTTGTGCTTGGTGCAAAATTCTAAACTGACATGAATTTTCATAATGATTCTAAAATTGTCAAAACATCAGGCTTTCATAAGAACAGCCATACTGGATCAGACCAATGGTCCATCTAGCCCAGTATCCTGTCTTCTGACAGTAGCCAATGCCAGGTGCTTCAGAGGGAATGAACAGAACAGGTCACCATGAAGTGATTTAATCCATCGCCCTTTCCCAGCTTTTGGCAAACAGCAATCCCTGCCCATTTGGGCTAACAGCCATTGATGGACCTATCTTCCTGTATCTAGTTTTTTTTTTTAACCTTGTTATAGTCTTGGCCTTCACAATATCCTCTGGCAAGGAGTTCCACAGATTGATTGTGTGGAAATACTTCCTTTTGTTCATTTTAAACCTGCTGCCTATTAATTTCATTTGGAGACCCCTAGTTCTTGTGTTATGAGACGGAGTAAATAACACTTCCTTACTTTCTCTACACCGGTCATGATTTTATAGACCTCTATGATATCCCCCCCTTAATCATCTCTTTTCCAAGCTGAAAAGTCCCAGTCTTATTAATCTCTCCTTATATGGAAATTTTTCCATACCCCTAATCATTTTTGTTGCCCTTTTCTGTGCCTTTTCCAATTTCGATGTATCTTTTTTGAGATGGGCAATTAAATCTGCACGCAGTATTCAAGATGTGGGTATACCATGGATTTATAAAGAGGCAATATGATATTTTTCTGTTTTATTACTTATCCCTTTCTTAATAATTCCTAACTTTCTGTTAGCTTTTTTGACTGTCACTGCACATTGAGTGGATGTTTTCAGAGAACTATCCAGAATGACTCCAAGATTTCTCTTTTTCCCAGGATGTCACATATAATAAAAGAGTAATATTTTGCACTTGCATAGAAACTTACATCCAAGGATCTCAACACTCTTTTCAAACACTAATTACACCCTCAGCAACCCACGAGGTAAGAATTATCCATATTAATATATATCACTCACTGACACACACACACACACACACACACACACACACACACACACACACACACACACACACACACACACACACACACACACACACAGAGGAAGCTAAAGCATAGAGGAATTAAGTGATTTGCTCAATGTCCAGATTGCGTGTGGAGTTCAGAATGAAACCTAAATCTTAGATCCATGTTTTAACTACAGGACCATCCTTCCTCCCCATTCTAGAAATAACAACTGATTTACAGATGGGTAACATAAAACTGAGAGGTAAATGACTTGTCCAAGGTTACACAGCAACTTAGTGGCGGGGAAGGGAATAGAACCTAAGAATCAAGTACTTTTCTTTCAATTTAATAACTAGATCACACTCTCCAGACAGTACCACTTTTCCAGGTTGATAAAAAATCCTGTGAAGCACAGTAACTTAATATACCCCTGCATGAACTGGAGGAGAAGGACATGGGATCCTTGACCATGTATTGAATTAATAGGCCTTCTGATGACAAACCATGTATGCCTGTGTGTGACCATCCATCTGCCCATTCACATACACACAAAAACAACTGAATTTCATGAATGAATTCTCATTTTTGTTCTAGTAGGAAGATGGGGCAGACAGTGTTGGTATTACACTTGAGATAAACCTCCTTGTTCTTGTCAAAAGCAATGTCATATCAATGGCAGCATAGTCTGCTCCAGCTTTAACTCTTCTCCTTCGAAACAGATATCTAAGGGCAGCTCAAGATTAACCATGGGCACAGATTGTACATAATTAGATTCAGCAATATTCAGGTTTCCTCCCAACAGTATGAATGGCTGACAAACGTTTTGCTTAAGTGTCTGCAGTAGATCTTGTTACAAACACTTATTTGCACAGTTTGTTAAACTTTCCTCTACATTGCTATACATCTTTGCCCAGAGCAACAGTAAAAAAAAAAAGCCTGTAAAACATCTGTATTTCTATTACATGTTTTAAGCACTTAGAGGCCTCTACTGATTTCAAATGCTCTTTTGTGGTTCCAAAACTCAGAAAGCACTTAGCATTTTAAACTGACATTTCTTCCAATATTTTAAATACATAGCATAGACTAAGTGTTTTTGCTTGCAAATAATAAAAAAGATTAAAAAATAGAATGAATCATTAATTGGAGATTGGATGCTCACTGAGCACAACACTGCTGTCTCTTATCGTTTTTACTAGATGTTGCTATATTGATTTTGCAATTGCTCCTTTGCTGTTAATAAACAACAAAAACATTTCGTATTTCAACTTACACTGCATGATCTTGTCTGAGGATCTCAAAGTTCTTTATAAATAGTAAAGAATTCAGACTAGTATCAAATGCTATTTTGGGACACAGGAGAGCTGTGTTCTATTTCCAGCTCTGCAACTGGCCTGTTGGGGGACTGTGGCCATGTCACTTTGCCTCTGTGCCTCGGTTTCTCCATCTGGAAAATGGGGATGATGATACCATCCTCTTTCGTAAAGCATTTTGAGATCTACTGATGAAAAACACTATACAAGAAGCTAGGTATTATTTATTTATGAATGGAAGTGGAAATTGAGGCAGAGAGAGAGATTAAGAAACTTGCCCAATGTTGCACAGTGAGTGTCTGGTAGAGGAGCGAGAGAAACTGGATTTCTAAACTACTACCTTTAAGGTCAAGATGTTCTGAAGTTCACAGTCACAAGCGGTCAGTCTGCAGAGTCAAATATCTTTTTTTTAAATCGCCTAAATACAGATTTTTATTCATCAGCTCTCATAATTGCTTCATTATTTTCAGGAAATTAGTCCGGGTGTTTAAAATTCTCTTAAAACTCATTAATATGCCTTTTATATTCTGTACCGTAGCCTAATATAAATGCAATATTTATGGGTGCCTGCATTTGCATGTGTGCACAGACATTTGCATGCATAAACTGGGTATTTTGCATGTCTAGCTCCCTGTTTATTCACAAAGCCTGTTGCTGAGGTTGTGTTTTTAAGAGGCCCACTGAAAATCTGGCCTTATGCAGTATGTTCTGCAGCAACAGTCTAGGAATAATGTGGCATTATGTTTTAAACATACACTTTTAAACTTAACTCTCAATTATCCTCTTTTTTGTTGTTGTGGAATTGTATAAGACCCTTATCCATTTGATAACTAGTTTTTAGTATTTTAATAATACTTTGCTTGTTTACCCACAGCAAGTTTACAGCTTATATGGGAGCCCAAAAACATGCTTTCTCAGAAAAGGGCTAATATGATACCATATTCTGGAATCTGCTCAACCATTTCTGGAAAAACTCGAAGTGTTTTCAGTTCACTGAAATCTGGAAATCCAGATCATAAAGAAAATGGATGAAAATGACTGTATTCCTGATTATAAGGCTCAATTAAATAACAGCCCTTTACATAAACAACTATCAAAAGCTGCCAGGGACATTGTGCACTAACCAGACTCTTAATCGAGGGACGAAGAGTTTTGTAGCTAAAAGCATGATTTCTAACCCTGCCTCTGCCATGAACTTCCTCTGTGACTTTGGGCCAGGACACTCTGTAGCTGACTTGAAAGTTGCCATACTTCTATAAAAAAAACTTCAAAAACAGACTTCAGCGAGAAACTGCAGAGCTGGAACTCATCTGCAAACTTGACACAACCAAACTGGGTCTGAATAGGGACTTGGAATGGTTCTCTCATTACAAGAAGTAATTGTCACTGTTAACACATTCTGACCTTCTAATCAAGGTTGTGAATAGGCCTCATCTACTCTAACTGAATGGACTTTGTTTACACCTACCCTCCTCATTGTTGGTTCTTACCCTTGGATGTATATATATACCTCCTATCTGATTTCTATTTCATGCATCTGAGGAAGTGGGTTGAAGCCCACGAAAGCTTATGCCTGCAACAATTTGTTAGTCTTTAAAGTGCTACAGGACTCTCATTGTTTTTGCTGTATACAGACTAACACGGCTACCCCTCTGGAACTTATTCAGCTTTGCCTTTACTCAGTTTTCCCCATTTGTTTCAACAGTGGGTCAAGTTGCACTTTAATACAGTTTAGAATTTCTTAAAAGGAACATAAGTAGCTTGGGAGGTTTCATATATATTTACTCTGCAGGTTAGGAAACTAAAGAGGAAAAAAACAACACCATACTATTATTAAAACCCCCTCCAAAAACTGCCCTTTGTTGCAAGAGTGTATTTTGTTTCATGCCTGTGAAATGTAAAGAAGAACTGTTTGTTTCCATCCCCAGAGAATTCCCTTTAAAAACTCTACAGCTGGTTGCAAAGTCTTTACTTCAAGACTTCAGAAAGCTAAATTTTCACAACACCACAACCTCCCCTCCCCGCTCCTCCAAGACCCCTACTGTAAACATTCACCTGATAAACATGCACTGACTGGAGGAACACTGGCTTGGATCCCACACAGGCCAAATGGAACTTTAAAAAGCAACTCCTTAGTTGTGCATGTGTTGTTCTATTCATTTTAATTCAGATCCCTGCTTGTTTGTTCTGGGGCTAAAAATAAAACCTATAAATAGGCTTTGTAGAATTTGATTTTTTTTTAAATCATTTTGACGGATAATATAGAGGGGTTTGGGTTTTTTAAAATTTTGATTTTGATTAATTTAAATTTTCCAAGTTGCAGGAAATTATGGGAGTGTCAGGAGATGCTGGGTTAGCCAATAATTATTTAGTTACAGTAGAAACAGATTCAAAAAGTGAAAAATTTCTAATCGTTAAGCACAAATTGTCGGTATGTCAAAATGTACAAAGTAAATATCCTTAAACCAAATTCGCAAAAGTTCTCAAGCAGCATTTTTCTTACTTTGCCTCTCTCTAAATTTTGATTATTACCAATGGAAATATTTTTCATTGGTTTGTGTATCTATGGTTAAGTTGATGTTTACTAATATTTAGTGATAAAAACCTAAGCTCTTCCAAGCCAATCTATAACAAACCTAAATTATTTCATTTTTATTTTTAAAGAACTCAAATATTAACTATCCAACTAGCAACTATTTTTCTCAGTTGCTGAAAGAGAAGTTAATTCAAGCATTATTTTTTTATAATATTATGGTTACTAAGGAGAAACCACTCATCTGAATATTAGAATTTAACGTATATCTGTTTTTCTGATCCAATTTGTGGAATAAAAACCATACCTCTCCGTCATTACAATATTTCTCCATATCCTGTGGTTCAGCTCCATAATGGCTCTTTGTTTTAAGGCAGCATTTAAGGTATCCATAATCAAGCATCAATAATCAATAGTTTGACAATCAATAATTGGTAGGAATTTTAACCATGATTAAATATTTACTGTGAGGTGTTCTCTCTGTATTAGTTTAACAACAATAAACCTTGAAGAAGTCATCTATGATTGGATTTATTAATCAAACAGTTAGTAAAGACAGCTCATACAGAGTGGCATACATTACCAACAGCTGTGGAAGACCTTCCCTGTAGTTTCTGACAGTCTGCATCCAGCCTGCCAATGGTCTTACTTTCCTTATGATTAAAATTAAGATTTTAGTCATGGTTATTTTTAGTAAAAGTCACGGACAGGTCGTGGGCAATAAACAAAAATTCACAGAAGCCATGACCTGTCTGTGACTTTTACTAAAGGGTGTGTGTGGGGGGGGGGAATTGATAGGGAATGACTGAAGACCAAGCATGGGTGGGGGTGGGTGGGAGGTTGAGACGTGTGGGGCCTTGAGCCTTTGCTTTAAACCCATAGTTAGTCAACTTCCACGCAAAAGCCTTTCAGAATTTATACACTGAATTACCCCTCGCCTCTTAAAGCTCCTTTTTCATGTTTCATGAAGCTACTAAAGATGATGACAACATGGGTTCTAACTGCAATACCCGTAGGCTTGTAGTAAGCCTCACATAAAAGGTTCAGATAAAAATGGCTGGGGTTGGCTTAGAAAATTTATTTGTGGCCCTCCAGCAAAATGGAGATATTATATAGCTAGGCCTTCAGAACTGCTCAATTTCAGATGGAGTTGGAAGAAGGTTTTTAGGTAACACCTCCAGCCTAGGCTGTCCAAAACTTAATTATGTTTTTTTCCCTGCTCTGCTCAGAGAAAAACTGAGGCTAAGTGAAAGAGAAAACAGCTCAGATGTTTCACGTGCAGTATAGATTCTTGTCAAAATACTGCATCTTTCCTGCTAGATACTAGGAAGCATACTCCCAGGCTTGGACTTTCATAGGAAAACGAAGGACAAGCGACCAACATTTTATAACGGACAGTGAGAGCTACCAGTCTTTTAGGGTCTCTCTTGGCAGGTGAAAAATGCACCCTTTATAATTATGTTAGCTCAGTCAAGTAATTTTAGCTTGATTGAAAAACACACATTTTTTTTGCCTGCCAGGATAAAGCCATAGACTATCCAAGGCTGCTTAAGACTCAAGTGTTTTGTAGTTGTCAGAGGCTATGTAGGAGAAGTCAGGACTCCTGCATTCTATTCTCAGCTCTGCCTTTAACTTGCTGTATGTGAGCTATTTTTCCCATCTGTAAAATGGGTATGTCTACTTACTTCTCACAGGGTTGTTGCGAGGCTTAATTTATTCATGTTTGTGAAGGGCTTAGAAATTCTTGGACAAAAGGACTCATAGAAGAACATGGTATAAATAGTATTTTACAAGCCATTCTACACGTGAAAGCAAAAAGGCTCTAAAGCCATTTTCCCTACTAGAATCTTCTACTTTCCCCATGGAACTCTCTAACACTGGAGTTGATTTCAGAGCCATAAACCAAAGCAGGAGTTATTCTAATTTAGGGGGTTGCAATCTGGCTCTGCCTAGGTCTGCAAATCCAAAGAGGCTTGTGTGAGAAGCCAAGATTAGAGTTGGCATGAAGGCAAGGGAATCCTCAGGATGCACAGTCTAACCTACACCAAGAAGTCTGTACAGCCACTCCACAGCCAATGCCTTCTGAGTCTTTTCTTTATGCAGGGGCTGAGAAAAGGTCTGAGACTCTTATTTCATTACCGGGAATTTGAAGAGGATGTTCCAGTGAGTGGTAAATTTATCATAATAGGAAAGAAAAAAAACAGGAAGCTGATAGTGTGCTCCCAAACGGCATGCAAAGCTTGAATTGCCTTCTCTCTTGCTCTCCTTGCTGCAATCTGATGTGTGGTATATGGCCATGGAGGAAAAAAAGGAAAAAACAGAAGAAAAGTTTGGAGCTGCTGATTTCTGTGTACAAACCTACTCAAGGTAAGAGCAGAGACAGGGCTTTCCAACCAACTGGAGTCTGAATATGTTTTAGAAGTCCATACTCTGCCTAAAGAACAACCCACCAGCTTGGACAAGTGAATCTAAGAGCTAACAAGTTAGGTATTGTTAAAAGTGTGATTGCACTATATTAACTGAGCGCTCGCGTACTACTAATTTTTATTAATTATTAAAGATTAAAAAATTCACTCCTCTGTGGTGAGCCAGAAGCCTTCCTGGGTGAGTGCCAGCAGAGTCAGCAGAATCTGAGCTTTCATTCAAAATAAAAAATCCTAGCCCTTTTCATTGCAACGAAAACCTGAACTGAATGTTTTCATCACTGCCTTCCTGAGTCTGCAGAAATGCTTTCCAGCTCCCAGCTTTCCCAACTTACAGGAGAGAAAAAACTTTGTCAGTTATCACAGATGCTAATCAGAACTTGTGTGCAGTTGTGAACTGATATGAATCAGGTCAATTTCAATCTCTCAAGCAGCAGCAGCAGAAGGCGCTGGAATTATTCACTGTGCAGGACTGAAAAATGGATTTTGTGGTTTGGGTACTTTACCCTCTATGGGTACAATAATATTGTAGTTGGTGATGTATTTTCCAGCTCACATAAATGTACACACACTAGCTTTGATTGAGCTAACACGCTTAAAATAGTTGTGTAGCTGCAGCACACGCAAGTTGCCGTGGCTATGCTAGCATGCTAAAAATAGCAATCACAGCTAAGGTGTGTGCCTCTACCTGATCTGGAAATTACAGCTCTAGCGGTACAGCAGATGTATCCCATGTAATGGAGTGTCTCTGTCACCACCATCTAGGGTGACCAGATGGCAAGTGTGAAAAATCAGGACAGGGGACTGTAGATAATGAGTGTGAACAGACGTCCCAATTTTATAGGGGCAGTCCTGATATGCAGGACTATCTAGTAATAGGCACCTATATAAGAAAAAGCCTCAAATATTGGGACTGTCACTATAAAATCAGGACATCTGGTCACCAGCAGCCAGGAAGTTCTGGGGTGGGTAAGTGGAATGAGAGAAGAAGAATGCTTTTTCTTCCAAAAAGGCACTACAGACTTGTCAAATAATAGTCAACCCCCAGAATCATGGGTTTGATTTAAAAATAATGAGATCGATTCAAAAGGTATTATTATTCTCTTCTAACTTCTGAGCTTTTGGGGGTCATGTTTCCAAGTTTTCCTCTGCAACCATGAGGCTAGAATATTTGTTGAGATGGGGTTTTTTGTTTTGTTTTTTTTTTTAATAAAGTAAGATCTAAGATTCTCATATAATCACAGGAGTCCAGAAGTCGAAGCTTGAAGAAAAAAAAACCCCACTATTATAAAACTCATTTTAAAATCACAAAGGACACAGCACTGGTGCTCTTCTTTGAGATTCAAGCAGATAGGTGCAGGTTTAAATGTGAATTCTCTCCCAGAGGCAGCCCTGCCAAAACAAGTCTGTAGCACAGTACTCAGACAGTGTAGGGAAGCTTGCTCTACTGTGCTTGTTCAGTGCTCTGGATCAAATGAGCACCTTGGAGTCCTCTCCCATCCATAAGGCACTCGAATACTACTGTGATGGACAGCAGTACAAGATCTTTACATGAAACCAAAATCTTTAAAAGGGAACTGAAAAAACATAAAATTTCCTGAAACAGATCTGGACTTGACCACAAGGAGGCAGGCAAACTGGAAAGGGTTAATCTGGAGACACAGCCCAACCTGACAACCATCTGCCTCCTCAGCAGTCAGGGACCAATATGGCCACAGGGAAGCATTGAAATGGTCACTCGTTTCTAAAGCCAAGATGAATCATAAGAAAAATTTCTTCCAGGAAGGAAGATACTGAGAATTTATGGAAAATGATGGCACAGCCTGTAATTATGTGAGACATAATGTAATCTGCCAAGCATTAGGCACAGTATAACCAAGTACAGCTGTGACACTCTGCTGTAGAAGAAAGAGGAGAGTGGAATTAGAGTCATACTTTTTCTTTCACAACCTAGTATTATGCAGCACCTGAAAGAGAGGGAATTGTGTAGCACAATTTATTTATTGGTCAAATGAAGAGGCAGCAAACTGTGTGCCTTGTGCATTTATTTCTCAGGACCAATAGAGGATTACACAAACATTTTCTGCACATCATATGCAAAGGGTTTGTTAAGGGATCATGCCATAGAAGATTGAGGAATGCTTATTTATCACACTAGCCACACAGGAAAAGCTGGTTGCTGTGTCAAGCAAGTTTGAAAACCAACAAATAGGGGGAAAAGCCATGGTTCTTACCAGTATCTTATGTGGACTGGATGTTACAGACTTTGCTTATCCTCTCTCTCTCTCTCTCTCTCTCTCTCTCTCTCACACACACACACACACACACACACACACACACACACACACACACACACACACACACACACACACACACACACACACACACACTTCAGAATGACTGAATGATACCACATCTTGACACAGAGACGTATTTATACATAAATTACAGTAACTTTGCCCATGCTAATGAGGCTGTCATTCCTCCCGCCCCCACGTGATTTACTGTGATCTTGTAATGGAAAAGCTTCATTTCCTTGACACCTGGGTGGTAATGGGACCGATAATTCTATCGCTGCAAATGTTTCCTCCTCTCTCCTGCTGGAGGTGTTTTAAAATCTAGAGTGCATTTGCAGGTCACAGTAATTCTGATACTAGTCTCCAGAGCCCTGAGAGGCTGCCCCCCTCCCCCACTCATTATCCAGGATGCCTGACTAAGCCATAGTCTTCCTTTATATATTTACAGGTAAAGGATGCCTGCCCTTATTTAGCAAAAGAGTTTGGGGAAATGACATGAATACATGAGTAATTAAAAATAAGGGAGACCCAATTAATATATATTATTATATTAACTATGATAAACTATATATATATACACAAGTTTATCACAGTTAATTCATGCTACAATGTTAGCTCTCTTTTACTCAAAGAGAGGATTGGTGGGTTGTTTACATTTTAAAATCAACAGCCACTCCCCCATCCCCCAAAAATCCTATGGGGCTTTTTCTGGAAACCACAAATGATAATATCTAAATAATGGCACCGACATGTATTTAAGCATGAAAAAAATTGCAGAAAACAGAGGAAAAACAGTGAAAAATGAAACCATGGGCCTCTTTCAAACAAAATGGCCTCTATAACGGTTCATACCTCTATAATCCTGTGGGCTGTACAGCCATTAAGAAATGGCTGGGGGGAGGGGGGTTGTTATTTAGAAACAGGTTGCTGGACTCTGAGCTTGGACAGTATAATCAGGACATTATACTGACTGAGATCCCAATCCTGAAAACTACAGGATGAGAAGGGCTTTCTATTAGAAGCCTCGGCATTTCTTTCCATACTGGGTTTCAATCCAAATGTTGAGTTTTTAAAAATTTGATCCTAGTCATTTCAGGTATTTTTGTGATAGCAGAGCATGAAAAGAGACACCTTCCTCACTGAGGACTATTATCAGACGCAGTTCAAAAAGTTTATGTCTAGGAAGGATGACTATTTTTTAACCTGGGATGAGGAAGAGAGAGGAATGTGATCTCAGCCACAGTGGTGGGGAAGGATAAAAATATTTAAAGTCTGTATTCATGCAAGCATGATACTTTAAACTATTAATTTATTCCCTGATAAATTACTTCCTGTACATGTGTTTGAATTGCTAATGATATTGATTAGTCAAAATACCTATTGTTCCCTGTTCAAACTCATTATGGAGCAAAGCTTGACTTGAGAATCGTTACTTGGAGGGGAAGGGAGGTGTTTAGTTAAAAGTCCAGCCTTAACTACAATATACTCTTTCTTTTCGCTTTTGGCAACACAGTTGAATCTGACTTGAGCACACTGTGATGAAGATCAAACCCTAGAATTCTCATTGACCGTGACCTGCAACATGGCTCTGTTTGGCTGGCTGCAAGAACTGCATTAGATGCTGTATCAGGGTCCAGGTGATACACCCAGGAGTTGAATGAGAAGGACAAAAGCAAAAGTAAACAAACACGTTTGCAAATCTGCTGAAACTGATTATTCACAATGGATTCCTCCACGTAGTGTGAATTGAGACATTCTACTATATCAACCACACATATACATAAAACAACCCATCAAAGATTTTCCCACAAAAATTGCTGGTTGGAACTTCACTTAAATCCACATAAGAAATGAATACCCTAACCTGCAATCAATGAGATTTTCCTGTTGAAGAGAATAATCCATTCTGGTATGACTTTCGCTGCACTTGGCAAGAATATGAACATCTCCCTCAAAATTTCATGTGCTTTCCAAACATGAAGCTTTTATCAATACCAATCTCAACCTTCTCTGCATCACTCTCTTTCCTTGCAATTCCTCTAGGTCTTGCTTAATAACCAAGACGAGGGAAAGGGGGCGGGGGAAGAAGGAAAATCCCACTGTTTGAAGAAATCTATTAATTTTAATTTCTGTGAACTAATATAAAAGAAATCTGGCAATTTATTTTAAAGCTTTCACTTCCCAGCACTATAACTAGGTAGCAAGAAACTCCACAGCTAGCTATTAGCAAAGAAAGTATAAAACAAGAGTAATTTTCTTTGTGGAGGACTGTTGCTCTTACGCTACTTAGGAAAAAAGTCTCTCTCTGCTGCTTCTGACCACAAGCTCACCAGAGTATTTCTTGGCCAACAAGGCTGCTGTGAAGTGAACTGGAATGATGCTAAATGAGTGGGAATCCCTTTGGTTACATTGCTAACAGAAGCTAAAAGGACATTATCAGTTTACACCTTCATGCAACATCCTCTCAAATCATCTGAGGAAAGGCAATCAGTATTTGCCAGTAATTACTGTGTTGTAGGGCTCACGGTGACCTCACGTTGTCCTCATGGGTTATATCATGCACGTTAGAGGAAAAAAATAATTGTCAATGCAGGCCTAAACAAGTAGAATAAATAGGAGATTTAACCAAGCGAGTGCAGTCCTTTTCCAGCAGGACTGAGAAAGGGGTATTAGTTCCCAGTATAAATTCAAGACACACAGAAAAACACATCCATGTTACACAAAGCTGCACAGTACGAGATGATGACTTGACGTTGCTTATGCTAAGCAGATTGGCAATTAACAATTCAAAGAAGAATTAAGAACCTTTTACAGACTGCCATGGTTGCAGAGTAATAGACCTACTGTGCTTATTAACCGCCTCCAATACCTATTATGATAGAAACCCAATGAAAGAGCATTGCCACTGCAACTTTGTAACTTATTGGCGCTGATGAAATGTATATGTACATATATTATTAATTAATGTTTATACTGCAGTAGAGCCTAAAGGCCACAGTCATGCTGGGTGCCAGTGTGCTAGACACTGTACAAACACATAATACATGAGCATCCTTGTTTAGTACCCCCAAGAGTGCTCCAAGATGTATCATGATACAAACAGGCAGCTGAGATAGGGGTGACGAGGTAACACACTTCATAGGGGCAGTGTAGCCTAACAGACTGGAACTCAGAAGACCTGCATTCTATTCCTGGCCCTGCTGGGTGACTTTGGGCAAGTCACTTTACCTTTCTGTGCCTCAGTTTCCCCATCTGCAAAATGGGGATAATGACACTTTATATGTAAAGCTCTTCGAGAACAACTGATGAAAATTACACACAAACGCGCACTTGCGTGCTTTAGCATTTTAAAATATGCATTTCCGAAGCAGGATGGATGGCGTTCCTGCAATATGGCACCTCCAACAAAATTAAAACAAGCTAATGGACTCCACACATAGATTAATTCAGTTGGGGGCAAGTTCTTTGGACCTCGAAGAAGACAACAAATGCTGCTGATAAAGATATGGGGATGACAGAGGCCACAATCCTCAATGCCAAGTAGCATTTGAGCTATGTTATCATAGCTAATAGTTATCATCAACTATTATTTGTATTATGAAGACTATTAAAGGACAAATAGAGGCCATATCATGCTAGTGACACACATAACAAAAGGCAGTCCTCCCCAAAGAGCTTGCTATCTATGACCTGGGAAAGTTCTCCTCTGGATCATAGTACTACATTGGCAAGGATGTTGTGCTGATCACCACCAGAACTACTGTAATACGAAGATGAGGGGCAGATGCTTGTTTGGGCATGGAACTCAGGAAAGATTATGAGAGGAGAAAACATAAGACTACTGGTGTCAGTCCTGTGGAGACAGCCCCAGACTATTCTGCAACAAACCAAAGAACATGGTGGGAGATCAGCTGTGCTTGCCACCTTTTGTGGCAGTTAAGCTGGTGAGGAGGAAAGGCATAAAAATGGGATGAGCACCTCCTTTCTCTCTCTATGGTATGGAGTGGTTCTTAAGCTTCTACAGGTAGAACACTGATGGACAAAACATTTTCCCTCACTTCTTTTGTGAAATCTGTCGTCTAAAAGAAAATAAAAATTGAACAGAAGGGGAGGAAAAAATCCCTGAGCCTCCTGAGTTCTTGTGACTAAATTTGTTTTGGTCTCTTGCTTCCCCTGCTCCCTAAAGTATTTCCTTGGGAGCAGCTGGAATAGTTGTAAATAGCAGTGTGTCAGAACTTACTAGCTATTCAGCATCTGCATCTAAAGAGGTCAGGTGCCTAGGGAACCAAAAAGCCCATTTCCCTCCTGGACAGCAAGCATTAGCACTTTCTTACACGACTGCAACCAGTTAAATTCAGCAACTTGGCACACACACTGCACAAGGTCACACTTGCTTTTTAGATGCTTATATAGCCTCTAACCGTCGCACCTAATTTCTTTTTTTGTATATTTGTGATAAACTAATTTGTCATTCATGCTTGAACATCTATCCTGTGAATCTTGTCTAGGAACAGGGATGTTAAGACCAGTGTCTGGGGGACTGAACAAAAAAGATCATTAATAGCAATAGATGCCAAGGATTATTCATAGGGCTGGCGTGATTCAGTTTATGAATTTGTTTTCAGGTTACTCATGCACACATACTTATATGGGCATATGTGCACAAACACAAAATACTCATTCTTGATACCCATACTTGTTTATATATAAATTTCTCTGTATAGACATACAGCAGTTGAACTTAAAGTTCCATCTGGTCCTTGAGATATTATCAGTGCCAGTAGTATTCACCATTTGTAAGTACAGGGAATATCTCTAGAACCTTTTTTCTATCCCCAGAAGGAACTTTCTAAGTATACGATCTGTAACGCACACACTGGTGTATACACATGTTTATAATTTATAACATCTGGAGTATTTATTTATAAAATACTCCATATATTTATTTTTAAAGCCTATGTCTCCATTGATGGGTACATCACTGGAACAAGCCCAGAAATCCTTCCCCTAGATCTTATTTCCACTGCCAGGCGCACACTGTCCATTAAGATGTTATAACTCAAGACAAATACCATCATAATCCATTATGAACTTATGAAAATGATATACCGCTACTCCTGGATCTCAGCAGACAGCTACAGGCTGCTCACACCATATCCATGTTCATTGGAGTCAAACCCCTAATACCCAGCTTAACTATGCTGCAGTGGTCTGATCAAAATTAGCATCTGCTTCAGAGAACCACCAACGGAGCCACCTCCCTCAAATTATCTTCCAGGAATATGTCAAGCAAAACTTTTGGACGTGTGAAACCATTTCACCTAGTGAGGTCACCTCTGGGTTATGCTGTCCACACAGCTCTTTCTCTATGGCTCAGAACTATTCTCCTCAAACCACAAATACAGCTGCTGCCTCTGTTTCTATTACAGCCCTCAGAAAGATTCCACCTCCTTCTCCCTCAATTGATAAAAGTGGGGGGGGGGGGGGGGAAGAGTTCTGAGAAATAAGGCTGCCATTAGGAGAGAACCCAGCCAGGCTTCTCGGCCTGTCAGCGCTAAGTTATCGTTCTGTATGGTTTTGTTTATTTTACTACAACTAAAAACTAATAAGGGAAATAAATAATGGGGGACTGTGAAATGCTACTGCTCATTCATGAGGATGGAAACTTCATAACCTCCAAGGATAGGCCTGGCTCTCATGAGTTATAACCATGGTACAGCCAAGAAAAATATAGCATCCCACTTCCAAATGCTAAACGTTACCCAGAGAAGGCATCTACAATGGGTTTAGTTTTGATAGGACATTTATCTTTAACAGTCCAGGGAACAAGGTCATAACATACAAATGTAAACAGAGAATAAATGATTGGTAGGAGAATTACAAGGCTGTCAAATACATCTTGGGGTTCAGCTGGCATCATATAAACTAGAAAAACAAAGCTCAAATGGTCTGCCATCAGACTGGAATCTTGTGAAGTGTTTATAAGTTGGTTCAGTTTCACTGTCTTATTTCTTTTTTAAATAGTCTTTTTATTTCGATCCTACAACAAAAATCTTATTTTTAGATTTCAAGGGCTTTGTAAAGGGTTTCCCCAACTCCATCGCCTTCCTTTCTTAGCTACGCAGCAATGAACGGCATCACTTTCAATTTTAACTTTTCACTAAGGGCCTAATCCTGCAAATACTTCCACACATAAATATCTTTATACTGCAGTGCAATGAGGCTATTAACTTGTGTAGAGTCATGCACAAAGGTAAGTGTTTGTAGGGTAAAGGCTGAGCAAAAGAATAATCCGCCTGGGGTTAGTCTGTCCAATTTATTTGCATAAAGTCATTTTTAAAAGTTAGTGTCAGAAGCATCATTGCAGTGAATGAAATGTTAATCATGTGCTCTTATGTGCTGTACCTGTTACATATGACACTGCATGCATTTTTCAAAAATTATTAATTTATTTATTTTATTCCTGGGAATAGAAAGAGTGAACCACAAAGACAGAGGGAGAAAAACTACACATAGCCAAAGACACTGTTTACATTTTTTCCAATCACCACCCAAAATGTAACTTCACTGTGAATACCCCCTCAAGCTCCTCTATCTAAATGGCCTATAAAACCAAGGATTCAGCCTTTCCCCATGAGATTTAGAAAGAGTATGACTTCATTTTGGTAACTATGTGAATTACAGGCAAAAGCAGCAACACAACACAGGACCGGGAGGAGGGAAGCTATGCACATGTAGTTAAGGTGCAGGTGCACACACTGTGGAAATCTAAGAAATGGTCTTGCAGTCATTAATTTGACAGGTCTCCCATGGGCAGAATCTGTCCCTCTATCTGCATTTCTAAAGACACCTATTACCATAGTATCTCCAATAGATACTGGAGTTTCCATTTAAGCATCCAATTTCCAGTCAGACGTGATTGGAAATCCATGTGATCAGAGCATCCAAGTCTCTAGACAGGTCTGTCAATGTTTCAGATAATTAAGTCACTGAATCACAGTATCCAAGTTAAAACAATAGCATTACAGAGCTAAGTTTGGGAACGTTTCTTAGATGCACCCTGGACAGTAGAGGGAGAGCATGCAAGGGAGACAAAGGGAAGAGCTTTTGCTTTTATGCCTGTGTTACAACAAAAAGCATACATGCCCTGCCGACAAGCGACAACTGAAATAATGAGCGGGGAAGAGAGATGAAGAAGCACACAAGGTTTGTGCTGTGAGCCAAGACCTGCTGATGCTGTACAGACAGACAATGTACAGCCAGTTCTTCTGTGTCAGAAATGCCTATAATGCTTTCTTCTGAACATGGTCCTGTCAACTAAGAAATATATTCTGCAGAGACTTCACTGAATGCCAGCTGAAAGGCCTCTGTAAAGGTTGGGATGCAGTCTGTGGGTGGCTGGGGGAGTATGTCCCGGTTAGGGAACAATCCTTTTCTCAGCTCCTAGAATGTTTCTTAGAAATAAGGTTTTTACAAGTAGTAATTCTAGCTGACTCTCTGGGAGAGATTCCTTTTACAAATCAAAGGCTAACAAAGGAGGAAAAGATGCTTAACGTACACATTAAATTGAAATACAAAGATTTGACATTTAGAAAAAAATTAATCTGCACCATTTAACCACAGAGCTTTTACAAATTGATACTTTCTGTTTACATAGGAGCCTTATACAGTCCAGTCTCACAATTCAGTGGATACTGTACTTTAGCTTTTAACTCTATTAGTACCTTTTCTTGGACACAGAGTGGTGGGGGCTGAAGAACACGGTGTAGATTACACTCAGAGCAACTTTCCTACAACTGTTTCTGTAATGGTTGAACACTTAAACTGAGAGCCAGAATAAGATATCTTTATCGGAGATGGGATAGTCCAGGAGAGAGGAAGAGAAAAAGGTGGCTTTAGGCTACTCCTATCCCTTCCACATTCTGGGCTGCTCGAGAAGCCAATGTGGGCCATTGACAAAGTCAGAGTAGCCTCCAATGCAAAGCGCTCCAGCCACTCCCCGCTTGCCTCCTCCATGCCCTTTCCTGCCACACAGCACTCCTTTGGCACACACGCACACCAGAGGCTGTACAGGAGTTTGGTATAAGGTCACCTGCAGTTCCCTGAACCACCCTTGGGTGAATTTTCAGAGAGCTGTATCCACCTGCTTCATACTGCTATAGTGTCATAAAGTGGACGTCAGCAGAGGGCAGAATATTGCCCAGAACTTCTTGTGCAGACCCCACCATACCACGTTTGCAGTTTTCATAATACATCCCAAAATTAAGCTAGCGTGATCAGTTATGAATCCAAGTGGATTCTGTCAGCAGTTTGGGATTAAATAAAAGACGTGCTATCTCAAAATAAATAGAAAACCAAAACCCAGTCTTGTTTTTCATACCCTATAACGTAGGCTGATGAGCTACACACTTGAAGGAACGGAAAGGGAGCCAGCAACATGATTCGTCCTGAGAACAGAGCAGCATGTCATTTATTGCCAGTCCTGCAAGATGATCAATCAAGCCTTTTTTTTTTTTTTTTTTTTTTTGGGGGGGGGGGGGGGGGCGCTGATCAGAAAGGTAATGCAGTGGATAACATTCTGTACAAAAATAGAAAGCGAGACTCAAATGTCATTCATCCCCAAGGCAATCCTAACAGCTTTTGGCAATCTAATAAAATTGGATTTTAAAACCTTAATTAGCATCTAACAAAATATGAGATGTCAACACACAAGAAAATATAATTAACATGCCAAGGACATCCCCCTACTTTTATTTAAACAGAAAGTTGGCAAACTCCTCTCTAAAATGTAAAGTTTTCCTACCATATATTCATTTTTTAAAGGCACTTTGGATAGGGTTGTCCAAAATGGCTGTGTGTCTATAAATTTTGAGACTTGTATAGCTGGGATGTCAACTTGTCAGATGCACAAATCTCCACCATCAGTCAGGGTGATTAATATTTGAATAAATCCCCTATCTGTACATACACAGGGAAATATGTGCAAATGAGATATAGCAATGGAAGGAAGATTAAGAATCCAGTACAACATGAGATTAAAGATATTGCTTCTGCCAGAGGTCTGAGGTCAACATCACTTGTTCTTGTTGATTTCTCTCTGTGTACATGGGCAAAATTGCGTTTCTTAACTTTATAATAAGGATATTTCAAGATTTCTTGGTTTACTTGAGTTAAAAGATTTGGCATAGGTCACCAAATGTGTGTGTGGGTGTTTTTATTTATTTATTTATTTGCATGCATCCTCAGACTCAAAAAAACCCCCAAACAAACAAAAAAATCAGACAGCACTATTCCAGATATAGCTACCTTCATGGCAGCTGGTTTACATCATCCAGAAACAGAAATCAAAGGGACGTCAGAGCATGCCAGGTATGTCCAGCTGTGTGGTGAACTAACAGCATTTAACAGACAAAGTGTCCAGTAAGGAGTGCTTTGACAGTATTCTAGGCAGTGGGAGGCACTTTGGTCTCCGTGCTTTTTCAATTGCTGGGCTGAAATGAGATTGCCCGCAAGGGTGCCAGTACCAGGTGTAGTCTGTGCAACCTGGGATTCCTCTCCACTCAGAGGTGGCCTGAGGTCATCAAATAGCTAACAGATGGCAACCGCTTTCATGTCATTATCAAACCCAACCTAGGATAGGTTTAAGATCAGAAAGTTCTTCTGTTGAGCCTGATCCATTTTAAACACACCAGATGGCCCATAAGAGTGGATTGAATGAAGCCCTGAAGTTACTTTGGGAGTCTATTTTTTAACTTTTTCTCCGACATGCCTTGTCATCTTAAGGGAGCTTTTTCAGGGTTCAACACTCTGCTGTGATTGCCTCTCTGAAACAGAGCCAAGTCTAAGGATTCCAGGGAGACTAGGCCGAACATTCAGCCATTGATGCAGGAAACCCTTAGCTAGTAGTATTAGTGCCGTTGCCAGTCATTCACAAGATAAGAGCTGCAGCTCATCAGTCCAGATTAGCGGATCTGAATGTGCAGCAAAACAATCAGGATGTAATTGGTTCAGAAGCACAGAACTCAGCAATGTTCACACGGATGGGAATTGGTACAAAGTCTAAGGTAGGCAAAAACGGCTGTCATTGAGACACTAAAATTAACTTCCCAATAAGGCGAACGTGAGTAGGTGTATATGGTTAAAATCCTTTTTAGTGCTATTGTTTCAGTCTCTCTTGCTGCATTCTCAAGCAGACAACCCAAGCATACGCTTGTTCTTTACAACCCAATGGGCTGTAAATTTTACGCTTTGCTAGTGATAAATTAGATTTTGGTCAATATAAAATGTTCCAAGGGAACATAGTAAGGGTCATGTTTGGTCATTGATTACGTGAACACAACTACAACTGGTTCCAATGAGAACTGTGTGCACATAATCAATGGCAGAATTGGGCCCTGAAGCTGTGTCATCCATACATTTTCCACAGAGTGGCTTTGCATCCGCACATCTAGTCGTCATCACTGCTTTGTGTTGCTGTCTATCTGTGCCCTTCCTTCAATGCTCCACTAGGTTATTTGTGTTTTGTTTTTTAATTGGTTACATTGCAATTCCTCGCCACTAGTAACACTGTGAGGCTGACAGGCACAAACTTCACTGGACCAGGGGTTCTCAACCTTTTTTTGCTGGGACTCCCTTTGAAAATATTTCAGGCTGTGACGACCCCTCTCCAAAAGGTGATGACATCCGCTGCCGCCGCCCCCCCCACCCCCATGCCATGCCATGCCACCCTTACTGGCAAGTGCAGGGGCTGACAGCTCACAACCCCCCCCACCCCACATGATAACCTCACGACCCCCAGTTTCAGAACTCCTGAACTAGACCAATGGAGTCGCAACATGACTACTTCCTGAAACATATAAGAACAACATTTGAAAGGAAACAGGTACTTCAAACATGAGCATCTTGTGTTGAAAGGCTGAGCCACAGTGATTATTTCCTCCCTAAAAAGAAATGAAATTATATCCATACTGTCACTGACCTGTCTTACTAGGACCCTGTTTGCTTAAAATAAAGGTACAGCCAAACACAGGTGCATTTACACCTAACACAGTCACAAATTATATTTTAACCATGTTTGGTAGCAATCAGAAACAGGTCAATTTCCTGTAAAGACAGGCAGAAATAGCTAATTATATACAAATGCCCATTGTTAATTATTATTTTTCACTACGAGTTACCTATCATTAACCTTTCGGCCCCATTGTCTATCCTTTAGTTTGAAGTGTGTTAGCAACAACATTTGAAAGCAATTGCTGTAGCAGGTTTCCCGTCCAGTGGTTTGTTTTTTCCCCCAATCCATGATAGCCTAAACAGTACAAGATGTAGGTAAAATTTTCAAAAGCACCTAAGTGATTTAAGAACTTACATTCAACTGAATTTCAATAAGCCCTGGTCTACATTACAAACTTATGTCAGTATAACTATGCTGCTCAGGGATGTGGAAAATTCACACCTCTGCAGAATTCACACCTCTGAGCTATGCAGTTATACCAACCGAACTCCAGGTGTAGACAGCACTATGTTGATAGGAGGGTTTCTCCTGTTGACATAGCTACTGCCTCTCAGGTAGATGGAGGATCTATGCCAATGGGAGAAGCTCTCCCTTTGGTATAGGTAGCATCTTCACTAAGTGCTACAGTGGCGGAGCTGCACCGCTGCAGTACTATAAGTGTAGACAAGCCCTCAACCACAGGCTCTTGAGTGCCTAAGTCACTTTGGAAAATTTCTCCCCATAATTTACATTTAGTCTATAGAAAAATACTTAAAATGGAATCACAGTCTCAAGGACTAAGCACAGAAATGCCACTCAGGAAGCAAATCCTCATTCTGATACTGACTTTCCAAGAGGCCGTGGGCAAGTCACTTAACCTCTCCATCTGTGTAAAGAGGATAATAATAATAGTACACAGGGCTTCTGAGAGGATTAAGAATTTACATGAAAAGTGCTGTCTAAATGATTATGATTGAAGCCTAGCATTGAGAATGCCTAAAAAAGTGACGATGATGGTGAACAGTGTGTGTAAAATCATCATTTGAAATGGATCTTTGTAATGTAAGCAGCCATTTTACCTGCCCAATCTCTTGATTCAATACCTTTATGCTATGATGTGGCATTTCCACACAAGATTTTTTTTTGTGTGATCAACAGCTTTATTAATTTAACAGCTCCTTATTTAAGAGGATTCCAGCAGATTACCGTTAGGATCTTGGATAGAAGGCACACAGCACATTATATACAGGAAAGGAATATAAGCTCATCAGAACTTCACGCAGTATTTAATATAATTGAAGACACACACAATAAAAGTATTCTTCCTAAACTAATAAAACCATTAAAACGTCAGCTTCAACCCAGATGTATGATGTATAGCGTATGGCTGGCACAGAGTCAATTCAAATGGAATCTTACTGAATCTCCCTGATTTATTAAGTCTGACTGACTTGCCCCTCCTCCCCCCAGTATCCCCTCCTCGGTTTTCAGTGCTGTCTGCTTGCATACAGTCTCAGTTAGCGTATAAACTGGCATGTGGCCAGATATTGTAGCACAAAGCAGACTCTTGTCAAACCATTTCCCCATTAGGCACGCATAAACAAAAACAATTGTTAAAAAAAAATCCTCAAAATTCAACAAACTTGGGGGCATTTACCAGCATTTGTTTAGATCTGATTTTTTTTTTTTTTTTAAAAGCCATGTAATGTACGGCTGTGTGGGAAAGGGATGGGGTGTGTTAGCAAACAGATAACTTACCACAAACCAAAGGACAAAGTGATTACTCAGCAAGCAGGAAGTCGGTGTCATAATCTGACTAACATTTCTGAAGTCACTCTGTAATGACTGCAATATCCATAGCCAGAGATTGCTAAGATTGCTCTTAAAGCGGTAATGCTGAAAATATGAACAGCTAATTTACCAGTTCATGGGAACTGCGTGGCTTTTATTATTTGAAATACATTAACTCTGACTCCAATGGCAACCTCCTTGCCCCCTCTTAAAACATGT
Source organism: Emydura macquarii macquarii (assembly GCF_026122565.2). Lineage (NCBI taxonomy): Eukaryota > Metazoa > Chordata > Testudines > Chelidae > Emydura > Emydura macquarii. The sequence goes on from NW_027130506.1 coordinate 2,310,273, forward strand.
ATATAGATTCCAGACCTGATTTGGAGGGCATTACACCCACAGGGAGACAGAGTTTAATTGCTACATGACAAGCAATTATGCTCCTCTGTAATTCTGTTCACACAATGCAACAAACTCATATTCCTTAGAAGAAGGGAGGAGTTCAAGAGGGACTTTACAACATTTTTTCCACATTGTTAAAGATAATTTTAATTTAATAAGACAAGCAAGCCCATTCTGGTCCACCTTCCCATCCTGGACATGCTGCCTTTCATTGAACTATGTACTGAATTCCAGCATGGTCTGGGGAACTGGGCTAGGCGTCCTAGACTAGGAGTCCGGGGACTCAGATTCAATTTCCATCTCTGTCACTGACCTGTTGTGTGACCTTAGTCAAGTTGGTTCACCTCTCTGTGTTGTTACCCCTGCTGCTCTTTATCTTCTCTATTTAGATTGCAAACTCTTGGGGGAGGTACTGTATCTCACTATTTGTTTATACAGCACCTAGCACAATGGCACCTCTAGGTGTTGCCATAATAGAGCTAAATTTATTCAGCTGTTAACTCTCTCTCTGATTTTCCGAGTGCTACTGCCACATGAAATTTAGCTGCCACTCCTCTGATACCAGCCTCACATTTCACTGAAGAAAAAACAAACACAAGTAAGTACAAGGTCATGTTTGTCCTCTAACCCGGCCTTACCACAGCTTGTTCCAATGGATCCAGGTTGGCATACATTTTCTCTTTAACCATTTCACTGTCTGATATGCGATTCCTAAAGTCACTTTGAGTCAGACAGCACCTGGCCCTTGCATGGGTTCACAGTGAAGGCTTTGTGTGACACTTCCACGGGCAGGGAGAATTTCAGTCCCTGCACACAGGGGACGACTCTCCCCCTACTCTGTTAGGAGGCACATCATGCCCCAAACTAGCTGAGAAGGAGGCAGAGCATGCTCCCTCCAGTCCCCATTGCATGATGAGCAGGATGGGAGCAAGCTGCGTGCCTCACCAGTGAGTGTGGCTCATCCCAGTACTCTCCCGGGGTCAGCACAGCTCTTTGCCACCCCTTACTCTGGGCTGTGCCGTAGGACAGGTCTACTCTTAAAACACTGCAGTGGCGCACCAATGCAGCTGCGCCACTGTAGCGCTTCAGGGAAGAGCTTCTCCTATTGCAAGAGACGGTAGCTCTGTTAAAGTGAGAAACCCTCCCCGCCTACACCAGGAGTTGGGTCAGTCTAACTGCATCATAGAAGATTAGGGCTGGAAGGGACCTCAGGAGGTCATCTAGTCCAATCCCCTGCTCAAAGCAGGACCAACCCCAGCTAAATCATCCCATGGATCACATGGGTTGCTTTTATGAACTGCAAATGGCTTCCTTTGTGCAGGTCTTGATGGGAAGACTGACACCATACACAGAATACTGTGCAAACTGCCATCTTATCTTGCTGCAACAGGAGCATCACATGGATTTTTCACACCCCTGAGCAACATGGTTACATCAATGTAAGTTTATAGTGTAGACCTGGCGTAAGAGGTACAATCTAGCCCTTTATATTTACCTCCTCATTAGTAAATTTCACAGCATCAGCAGCCTCCTCCCTTCCCCCACACCCTCAAACACAGCTACAAAAGAGATCTTCTTCCAAAACACATCAGCTGGCATGGTGCATATGTCTGATTCATTGTAATCCTGTGGAAACTTTTTGCTTCCATATTCTCAGATGACAAAACATTTCCAGTGCATTGCTTCTCCAATCGGGAGCAGTGGAGGCAGGAAACTGTTCTTGACTATTTTTCATAGCTGCAACAAAGCCTCTGCTGGAATGGAAGTGGAGCACAATGATATGTGCCTGGTGTTGCCAGCTGCTACCATGGCTTCTTCCTTCATGTGAATTCCCCAGCATGCACTTACACTGCTTTCTCAGCATCTCACGGATGTTCATTGTGGGCTTTGCCTTTGCCCTCTCTTCTTGTCCCTTCCATTTCACCAGAACTAGTGGTGTGTGAGGGAGCTGACACCTACCAAGCTTCGCATGCCAGCATTCCACATTATTTTAAACAATTTCCTACTTTCATTTTATACCATCGTGATTTCTTACTCGACTAGAAATTAAGACGTGTGAATTCATAGAGAAAATACTGGGCTGTCTTCCTTGGGCATGATTATGCCTATTAATTAGCCTAGGGATTAGAAAAGCAATTCAATTGGAGCACTGTTCCTACCCTTGAAATGGGAAAAGCTCTTCCAGGTCAAGTCTGATACTCCTGTTGGGGCAAGATAAGAGGCAGTTTGCACATCATTCTCTGCATGGTATCGTTCTTCCCATTAAGACCTACACAAAGGAAGCCATTTGCAGTTCATAAAAGCAAGCTGCACTGGTCTTACAAAACCCAAGAACTCAGCTACACATTCTAAAGGTGCCAGGACAAACTGCTCATGTATTAACTGTTTACTTATATGCAGACATAGAGCACTTGTGTAACATTCCCTACTGCTCCTCCCCAATCAGTACCCAAAAGGGAAAGCTGAATTCTCCTCCTCCTACCTATCTGTCTATTTTACTACAAGCCACAGAAACCTTTCTTCCTCACATGGAAAGGCATACGGAGCGGGGAGCTGTTGATGTGGGGTTGTGAAATGGAGGCCACAAAATAGTACAGCGTACACAATTAGCAAACGGGAAGAGACAAGTGCTTTTCCCATAATCTGGTATGATCCTGGCCAACAACGTGCACAACAGACTTTGTGCAGACTTGCAACTTGTTTCGGTAAGCAACAGACGTCATTCCAGAAGAGAAAAAATGTCCCTAATAATTAACTTTCCAAGTTTCTCTGCGGGATTTTCTGATGATCTTGTGCTGCCATTTGGCAGGGCGGCGGGGGACTTTCTGGGCCTAATTCACCTCTCATTTTATGCTGCTATTTACGTCACTGCTACTTCATGGATTTCAGTGGACTTACTCCCAGTTTATGCCCGTGTAAGCAAGAGGAGAATCAACCCCTCTGTCAGTCACTCATTCTTAAATAAAGCTTATTTTTTAATTTAGTTAAGTTGTGTTCAGCACAGTTTCCCGTACAGCTGCCTCATCTCTAGGAGAATCGACTGCTCCTTCAGAATGCTTATTGTGAGGAGAGAAAAAGGGCTGACTGCAGAAGTTTAGGCCTTTAGGGGATGGTCTCTGCCTGCCAATAAAGACACTGCCAACAGAGTATGAGAAGGAGAAACATGCATATGTGTATACATGAAGGAATATATATGTACTGAATATACACATACATAAAACTACAGCAGAATCAATCCTTTAATGCTTTTTAGGACTATGTTAAGTCATCTTTAAAATTTTCTTATTTTTACATTAAAACCAAACAAGTTTTCATGGGTTTTTTTTCTTTACAGATGTACTCCCCCCAATGTTTATTCTCTTATAGAAAAGTCTTACAGAATTCAATAGAAAGTGGCGACCTTCCTGCAGGATTTTGGGCCATACTATGGAATAAGACAGTATCTGTGCTATAGAGCTACGAACAAAACCACATAAAGGATATCTATCAAATTCTATAAATTATTTTCTATGGAACCCTCTCAAATTTGTACAGAAGCCTATTGGTTGCATCCTTTTTCCATTAGGAATTTTCCCTTAGAGTTGACAGGAAGTAAGATAGCATTAGCTCACACAGGATCAGTAGGAAAGCCTAAAGACGGTTCCTGCTCCCATTTAAATCAATGGGAGTTCTGCAATGGACTTCCAAGTAGAAAGAAATAATAGTTCAGTGGTTAGCCTGGGACTCAATAAACCTGAGTTCAATTCTCAGTTCCACCATGGACTTTTCTGAGCAATGGGCTGAGCTTCTCTGTGCCTTAAGTCTCCATATGTAACATATGGACAGTTCTTCCCTACCTCACAAGGATATTGCGAGGATAAATACATTAAAGACTGTGAGGTGCTCAGACGATATGATAATGGGGGACAGATATGGATGAGGAGAGATAGGACTGGGCCATAATTTCCCCTCGGAATTTGATCAAAGTCCCTGAGCTCTTAGTATTGGGCCTCCCTCAAAGCAGTTGCTGCACATAGAACCAGTAAAAAACATAAATGCCCACTAAAGATTAGATTTTTTTTTTTAATTATCAAGCCAGGTTTGAATTAAACCTACTGATAGAAAACTAATGCACCAACTCTCCTTCCTGCTCTTCTATTCTTCTGCAGTTTTTTTGCCTCGTCTTCCCCAAACAAACAGAGTAACCAACTTTAAGTGCACTTTCCTAGACATTATGAATAAGAATCATGCTTTAGGCAGCTGCTGGCCCTTCAATTCTTAGAGGATTATGAGACTCATTTCAGTAATCTCTGCTTTAACCTACCCCAGATAAAACAGCTGTGCTATTGGACCTCCCCATTTATGGACACTGAGAACTTCTTGGTTAGTGTTTAGATCTACAACCAGGCTATATAAACAGTGCAAGGCAGACTGCACTGTGATTACTTCCATGTACAAAAGCAGAGGATTTTTTAAAATGGCAGTTCTTTTAAAAGTACTTACTTGCCTTTCAAATCCAAGAGGTAGGCCCCTTAAAAATAAGGCTTTCATTGAGATAAACAGGCAGATTTTCAAAAGCACAGAGGACATTTAGGCAGCCAACTCCCATTGAAAAAATCAATGGGAGTGTGGGACATATCTTCCACTTGTTCCTCTGAAAAGTCTCTTGTAATTGTCCTGCATCCCTCTAGGATTTTTTTTTTTTTTTTTAAAGTTCAAGGTGAACATAGCAACCGAGATTTGTAGAATACAAATGCTGTAAGATATATTTGACAAACTGGCTAGTGTGCATGTGTGCACACAAGAGAGAGCTAAATGCACCACTGCCCTCTGCTGGATGGAATCAGAACTACTCAACTGTATCATGGGCCCCACACAGCCAACAGCTAAAGGAGATTATTCTTCAGCTTAAGCAATAGAGGCCAGTGCTTTTGAAGAAGGAAATTTTGGATTCTAAATCTGTTGTCACCATAACATGCCCAACTGCAGTGATGTGCAGCTTCCCCATACCTCTTCTAATCTATTTTGAAGTGGAATGATTTTTCTCTAAAGTCTCAGCTAATAAATGCTAAAGATGTGCTTCCATAGTACTTTTCATAAGAACTGAGATTTGCTGGTGTCCTTGGCCTAAGATTTCCTTCGATACCACTCGCTATGGCTCTCTACCCCAGACATATTTGCATTTCAGTGATGTTGTACGTATATTTTGTGAAGCACTTTCAAAGTCCTTGGGATAACAGCTGATATGTAAGCGTAGTTGTGCTGTGTGTGCAATGCAACTGACAAACACCAATTAACTATTTATATTTCAAGAAGAGCACTTAAAAGAAATGCTATGAAAGAAGCTCAGAAAAGGGATACCAGGTGTGTGCTTTCATTCACCGCCATGTGACCACTCTGTCTAAAAAAGTCACTACCAGGTCCTCATATGAGCCAACTAGAGATAAATGGTATAAGCTGAAAGGGTGAGAAAGGAATTCCCGTCACGTCCCATTTTGAATGGGAAAAAATTACTGTTGATACCAAGAAATGCAAATTCATTCCATTCCACACCACCCAAAAATTAAATAAATACAGAACAGTGGGAAATGATTGTTCTGTTCCTGTCTAGACCCAAGCAGACGAATGGATTAATCAAGTGCTTTTGACTAAGCTGTGAACCATTCCAACCAGCAAAACAATGCCACAGATTAAATCGTCTAAACATATGTTTTTACTTTACAGTGGTGAGCTTCCACGGAGACCTATTCAAAACAGCTAATAATTCCTTGTATGGCTACATTTCAGTGTTTCATTTTAGCTCCCAGCAAGGACACCCAAAAAGCCTTCATTCCTCTCCTACCCACTCCCACAACTATTTACTGGCCATATTTTTTTTGGTGTAGGTATTTATGGCACTGCAGCTTGGTTACATAATGAAAGTCAAACCTGCATTCATAACAAGAAAGCTGACAACCCCTTGACAAGGTCAGTGTATCTGATTTGATTAGGGCAAATCTTCCCCATATGTGATCTTCAAAACTGCACCATCGCTCCCAGAAGACAAGGTCAAACAGCTCAATACCTTACAGTAGAATGTCTGTATGTCTTAGCACGAGTAGCTGTTTTGAGGGTCTGTTATACACAACTATAATACTGACACCACCAAGAGGATTTCCACAGAAGAACCAACTCATCTGAACAGTTTAAGATGCTTAACTGTGTTTCCACTGAAACATGTTTCGTTATAATTACAAACTGAACTCCGTTAGATAAAGCTATCAGGATTAGATACAGAAGTGATTTTATCACATTTAACCAGCCACTAGTGCTAGCTTTTCTAAATACAGGGCCAGTGACAAGACTAGCAAAGCCAGTGCTGGATTATACTGAGGCAGAGAATGTGATGACTTTTTGTTGGACTTACTGTTATACACACTACGTAAGCCTAAAAGAGTCACATAGATCCATTCCTTCACCTGTTTGTTGCTTTTAAATATTTAAGAGACTGTACAGAATCAGGACAAAAGGTGAGAGAGAAAACACATACACATAAAATAAACTTGCTACAATAACCTTACTTTCAAGTACCTCTCTTCTAATCTTACCCCTGTAAGTATCCAAATTTCCTGAGCTTTTCAAAGAAGGGAAGGCAGAGGTGGGAGGGTACAGCAACACGTTACAGAGCCGCTACTTTAAAGCAAAATGTTTAGATTTTTTAAGAATCCCTTGTAAACAGAAAAATCAAAACTATTCTGAGATAGTTGATTTATGAAAAATCACATTAATTTTAGCCTACAATGGAAACCTCAGTGCTGTAGAACATCTGTGTTGATTTAGGTATCAATGAGAATAAATGTCTTCTCCAAGTAGCAGCATTCCAGAAACAAAATCACAGGAAAACAGAGCAGAGGGGCAACCCCGACACCTTGGACCAGATTCTGATCTCAATTGCATAGGTATAAATGTGGAAGAAACTCCAATGCCTTCTCAGAAGGAACAATACTCCAGATTTACCCTGGTGTAACAGATTAGAATCTGGCTCTTATCTCCAGCTGAATGTGTGAGAGCGATATGTTAAAGAGAACTGGAAAAAACAAGTCTCAGGGGAAAGCACATCGACCAAGGAAAACCATATCAGAATAAAAGAACAGTCTGTCTCAAGTGAAACTGAGCCATAATCTTAACTGTGTGAATACACATGGACATTATACGGGATAGCACTACTAACACACAGCCAAGAGCAAGTTCTAAAGCAGTCCCTGTTTTTAGGGTGGGACTCCTTTTAAAAATAGTCTGTATTCTCCAGAACCTGAATTATTAGTTTCCATATGTGATAAAGTTTCAGCACCATACATGGGACATTTCAAATCTCATTACATTTGGTACATTTCCAAGAAGAAACTCCATCACTCAATGAATTAACCTCAATGAAGTCTCTAAGAGATTGTCATACATATTCAGCCAGAATACTGCTGGAACTTTAAAGGCTAATATTCCTGATAATTCTGCTACTTTAGGTTAATGTCCCTGAAACTTTTGCTCATTACAAATCGGTTGTTCTCAACAGAAAAAAGACTTTTCTCTGAGACAGGAACAATTCAAAACACATAAATGCCAGATGGGAAGGAGCACATTAGAAATTTCAGGAGCACTTGATATGCAGTACTCATAAATATAATTTTTAATATCACGTATGTCAAATGATCAAATCAATAATTCTATTGATTTTTTATGTAGCTAATTTAACTCTAATGGAAACAAAAAAGGAGGGAATTCCATAAAGCTGAATCCGCTCCCCATTGTATTCAGCACGAGCAATGTGAAAAGTTCACGTTATGAAGCATATCTCAGCATGTCTAAAACTGTGACTTGAATTTGAAACTGAAGATTTTAATTAAAATTGACATATCTGAGCTGACTGCTGTAGACAGCCATCTTGCTGAAGTGACAACCTTTGTGACAGCAGCAGTACGGGTGCCAAGAGTAAGACAGGATAAAGCAATAGGAATCATATAATGCTTTAATCTTCAAAGCCCTTCATGAACATCAGTCCTCAAAATGCACCTGTAAGGCAGGTAAGGACTATTGCCCCTGTTTTGTAACTAGGGAAAATAGACACCCAATCTAATTTACACTGATGTAAATCCACAGCATCTCTAGTGATCTCAGTGAAGTTACTCCAGGATTTATAGCAGTACAAAAGGAGGTTTAAGTGAATTGTCCAAGGAAAACATACCGACTTGGAAGCCAGAATTCCTAGCTCCAATGCCCAGTACTTCAGACCACATTGTTTCTCTGTTTAATGTTTAATACAGAAGTACACAGTCATTTTGCTCTTCACATGGTTAGCCTCATGTCAGATATCTGGAGGCTAATCAGCATTGATCTGCAACTACCACAGACTCCTCCAGTGAGTGAGCCTGGATTCCCCTTCGGAGATGGCTGCTGCTGCTGCTGCTGCACATAATGATTCTCTTCTGGCACCGACAGTGGCAGAATGAAATTGGTGTAGCTCACTAGATCTACAGCCATGGATCAAATTGGAAAACACTTTACCCAAATAATAAACTACAAACACTTGCTTATGTCACAAGCCCTCCGACATGTGAACAAGCTTAGTGCTGTACCCTCTTCCCACTTCCGTAGATTTTGGAAGAATTGTTGGAAACAAGAAGGTAAGACACTTCTGTGTCCTCGTCTAGCAAACACAAGCTATTTTCTACACACAGTTTCCTTCATAAGCACATAACCCTTAAAAATAAATAAATAAATCCAGAAGCCTAGAGTAATCTGCTCTAATGCCTAAATGCCATAGTTTACAATGGAGTTATTACCAAAGTGTCTTTGGACTATTATCATAGTATATTATAATAATAGAAAAATATGCCCATTAAATTCTTGTAAAAACATTTTTGTTGTGTTATTTAAACAGGTAAAAACTATAAATCCACTTCCAAAAATGGAGACCAGCAAGGTCTTCTCCTAAAAGAGAGGCAGTGTGGTCTGGTGGGCAGGAAGTCAAGTGATCTGGCTTCACTGCTGAACTTGGGCAAGTCTATTTTCTTCAGTGTACCACCACTGCACCATCTAAAAACAGAAATATGTACCCATCTTTGTAAAGCCAACAGCAATCAAGAAGAAGAAAGGGGCTAGTTAAGTCCTTGCTGTTATTGTTGTTAATAATAAAATGCTGCCTTCAATAATTCTGCCTTAATTGCTCTGTACTTCTGTTTGCATCAGGAGCTTTGCAAAAAAAGACGCTAATTAGCTTTGACTAATTTATGAAGGAAAAAAACCTACTTAGCAATCCTCCAAACTTTGGGTGACCTCTCTCCCTGATTCTCACTGTGGCAGCCCATCGGCATCCATAAATTCTTTCCTCCTGAAGAAAAGAAAGGGTGATGGGTAACAAAAGGTAAATTTAAATGGCAGCTGAGGGTCAAAACACAAGTTTCACTTGGTAGCACCCTGCTGCCTGAATAAATGGGGAAAGAGTGGTTGAATGTATAGGAACTAAGGTTCTAAATACAAGCAGTTGGCCCTTAATTTTCTCTCTTCTGGGCAGGCTCAATTTTTCCTCAACATACATCATAAAATCATAGATTTTAAGGCCAGAAGGAACTACTAGATCATCTAGTCCAATGTTTCTCAACAACTTGTCCGAGAACTGGCATCGGTTCCTGAGAGCTCCTGACCCAATTTAGGAAGACAGCAAGACGGTCCCTGGTAACAAAAAGGTTGAGAAACACTGATCTAGTCTGACCTCGTGAGTATCACTAAACCTGAAAAATCATTCTCAGCTTTCTTAGAAGCTCCTGTAAGCCCGACTGGTTCACGATGCACTACCGTTACGATGCCCATGGGCTGCTATGTGTTCACTTCTATCATATTTGTTCCAACTGCATTGCGCTCACCCATGCCCTAGAGTCATGCAAGGAAAGGACTAGTTAGAAGAGCTGCAGGCTAGCGAGAAAGCCAAGGCGTAAGTAGATTTCCAGTTCCACTCCTCACTCATGGAAAAGGCTTTAGTGGCATTCTTGTCTAGAACATTTGATCCTTGTTTAGTGGAATTTGAGCAAGAGGTTCAAGTAATCTATCCAAGTTTGATCATTATTAAGGGTTTTATTTTTCTGAGGAGAATTCAGTGTTTTAAAATTGCACAGAATACATAAATGAATGCTGCAAACACCCCATCTCAACTTTAGGATAAAGGCTAAAAGTTTAACTTGGCACAAAAGTTACGAATTATATTTTACTGAAATCTACACCATAAAAATTATTTATTCTTGGATTCAAAATGGTATAGCATTTTGCACTGGCCAATAACACTGGTATAGTAATAACAGAGAGATCATATAGACCAATTACTATCCAATTAAACATTTGAAATGGAATTAATTCCTTCTACCCAAATACTTCTTTCTTTTTCTTTGTAGAGTAAACTAGCAATCTGTCTTAACTCTTCATTCCCAGCCCAATATGAAATCAAAATTATGAAGAAAAGTCTACATTTTGAAGACTTTTACCACATGAATCCCATTTAAAATAAAAGACGTGATTAAAACCTAGTGCACTGCTCTGATCATTTACTCAGTAAAATAACATTACCCAAACCAAAACTGAAATTCTCATGAAAAACATATTTAAGTTAAAAATACACATGGATTATGACTAATTCTATGACACATAATATCTGTAAAAAAAATTGCTTTGAAGCAGTGTCCCTACTATGGGTATGCACTATACCCAATAGATGCTTATCTGCTCCAATTTTTTTCTTCTTCTTCAAGGGATAGTCAATTTATAAGCCACGTCTTAAATATGGCATTTCTGTATTTTATTTTATTTATTTAACATAAACTGCAATTCTTAGGATGACAGCTACAATTACTACAGCTTTAATTTCTTTAAGGAAAATATTTTTCTCTCGCTCTCTCTGCTAACTGTGTGCATAGTAAGTTTCACTGATTCACTTGCATAATCAGTCAATTTTCCCCCTGTTGCCTTTGTATTGTTTTCTTTCAGATAGCAACAAGAGAAGAGGGGTGGAAATCCTCACACAGGAAAATGTGATCTACTCTTGGATCTAGAGGAACATAGTCCACTGGGAAGAGCTAGCTAAAGAATTTATCTTTGAATTTACTTAGGACTCTTTCAGTGAATTTCAGACTACAAACCAGATCTCTTAACTGTTAGTCTAGATTCATAGCCATTGGCCCAGCTGACTCCCCAATTTAAAGTTTATATTTAATATTTACCTTAAAAATAACATTCAGAGATTGCAGTCTGGATCAATCCATGTTATGCTAGAATATTCAAATACACAGGAAGAAACAGACCCTGTCCCTTAGGAGTTTACAATTTTAAAATGCTATTCTTCACCACCTAACTGTGATGGATGACATCCCTAGCAAACTGCATGCTGGAAAATGTCAGCAGAGCAAGAATTAATTGATAGAGAGGCATGTCTTCAAACGTGCAAAAGTTTCAAACCTGATATGCACCAAAAAGTTCAGCTGCTTATCTGAACTCCCCAAACCATCTTAATTCTCTGAAGTTGGCCAAACTAGAACTGAACCATTTAGACTTAGGCCTGGTCTACACTCGCGGCGAAATTCAGCTGCAGTCGATGGAAGATACTCAAGCTTGCATATCTCTCATCGACTTTCTAAATTCTAACTAGCCCAGCATCCCCACTCCCTGCGCCAAGGGGAAATGCTCTCCCGTCAACACAGCGTTAATCTTTTTGCAGGGGTGGATTAACATGATCGACTTCCGGCTCAATTGAGCGCGTCTCCACTTCCGCTCAATCAATCCTGAAGAGTCGATCTGGTGGCGCTGACGGTGCCGCCGTGAGTGAAGACAAACCCTTAGACTGAGCTGCTTAGAAACAGTAAGTGAAGACATGTTCAAAAGTTTTTTTTTTTAAAAGTTCACTAAACATTTATTAGAATGTTTCAGAAAGGTTTATTTTGGGTCCAGCTTTTATTTTGTCCAAATCAGTTTACCCACCTCAAGATTGGGCAAACACTGCAAAAGAAGCTATTATGATCAGACATCACATGTTCTATCACGAACAAAAAAAAGGACAATCAATTTATATAGCCTATGTATTTATTATGTGTGTAATATGCGTGTTTGCACAGGTCCTAGCACAATGGGGACCCTGACCCATGACTGGGGATTCTAGGTGTCACCACAATACAAATAATCAATAATAATAATCTCATTGATATGAATTACATACTTAACATTTCTTACTGCACAGAAGAGAATGGCTTTTATAAAGTTGACAGGAGGCCTTCATTTCATCTGCTTATCATTTACTAATGTATTTATTGTCAAGGTTCTTGCTGTTAATTTTCTTATCCTACAGAAGAAATCTGTCCAGATTCTTACTTAAATGTACTGGAGCAACACCTGGAAAATTCTGATCTTGTGCCACAGTTTCCCTTACACTAATGAGCCTGGAAGAGCAGTGATCCCTGCTTCATATTTTTGCTCCAAAGAAATCTGTATGGAACTTGTTATTTGATCCAAACCTTGATGAACCTCAAGAAATTGTTATAAAGTTTTCACCTCTCTAGATGTCAGTTCTGCGTTGCATTCAGAGCCAGCGGTACAGTGCCCAAGCTGGCACAGTGCAAGGCATTGATTCAGCAATGGCTCGAAGGAAGAGTGCCCGCTACTGAATCACTAATACCCACTTCCTGTAGCACCTGGTTTTCCCCCAGAGCCTATATCAAAAACCCAATTCCTTACGTCCACTCTATTCTTGGGGGTGAAAAAGTTAGCCTGGCAGAAAAGTTTAGGAAATGAAACAAGACAGATGGAGAGAAATTTAAGAATACATAAAGCATTCAGCCAGGTGGATGGAATACGTCCAGAACAACTTTAAAAGCTCCAAGTTCAGTGGGAAAAAAAAGAAGAAGAAGAAGAAGAAGATGAATACTTGAGCACATTGTCTGGTCAAAACTCTATTTAGTATGCATGTCCCAATGAAGATGAAAGATAAGCCTGTACCATAGATCAAGAAAAGAGACCACATTCCAGTAAATATGTAACATATCTATTTAGATTCAGGAAAAGCTTCCTTATGCATGCATGCAGACTTTTTAAAAATTGTATCATATATACACATATAAAAATGACAATTAAATTCAAATTTTACAACCTGTTCATGATTACTAATGATTTAACTGCAATCAAAATGTGAAGATATTTAAATTCATAATACTGGACAGCATGACAACCCTGAAAACTGCTTTTGAATGGCTTTAACTGCTGTAGAATAAAAATGATAAAGCTTGTCATTATCTGAGTTCTCAAATATCTTCCCAAAGAATATCTATGGAAAAACACGTGGACGTATGTTCTGTAGTCAACATCAATAGTCAGCACGTCTGAGATGATGCCACGTGGAAGATGCAAAATTGCAGATGGTTCCCCTGTACTTCACCTAGGACTTTTCAGGGGTATTTGGACAACTTGTCTTCCATCCTCCCCCATGGAGTAGCATTGTTCAGGAGGGGCCTGCCCTGCCCCCATGGATTTGACCGATGCGAGTTTAGACATGACATCAGCTTTTGCTAATTGGTACCACAGCATCTTTAGATTTAGATTAGATATTAGGAAAAAGAAACTATAAGGATAGTTAAGCACTGGAACAGGATACATAGGGAAGTTGTGGACTCCCTGCCATTGGAGATAAAAAAAAGTCTAGTCATGGGGTCAGAAGAGAAGGGGCATCGCTCTCCCCGTATTTTTGCAGTTTGAATTTCTGAAGTGTTCCTACACCAATACACACCACATCACAGACAGCAGGGCAGACACTACTTTGAACTATGTTTCAGTGTAGAGGGAGTTTGTTCTAATTTTGGGGGGTTACACTGGGTGAGGAGTAAAGAGATTTGGTTTAGATTGTTGGCCATAGGCAGTTGCAGAGGTAACTGGGCCACTCCCTCATCTAATCCAGGAATTGAGAACCTCTTTTATGAGTATAATCTTTTACAAATAAATCTTCACAGGAGTGCTGGCATGCCCAAACATATACAGGAAATGAGATTTACCAACTGACATGGTGATCAAGGCCAGTGTGTTGTTAAAATCCATTCAAATACTGGGTACACACCATTTCATACATATAGATGATTTTTATACAATTTAAGGGAGATGGTCAACTTTAAAATCTAGTCGGTTTCATTTGCCTGACTCTCTTGCCAACTTTTATAGTTTTACCATCACATTTTCCTATTTTTGAGAACTCGCTTCCTGTGGCTGTGTGCAAGACCCAGGCAAACAACAGGGGAAGCTGATTAAAAGGGAAGAAAAACAGAAGTAGACTGACCCATGCATGAAGTAAACAACCTGAGAGACAGAGATATTTTTTGTCTATTCCCTTTTAGTTATGGTATCTTAAGTGTTAGTGTAACAATAGTAGAGAAAATAGGTCGTATCCCAAATCATAGAAGTGTGATTTTTGATTTGACAGTGCTCCAAATCAAATTTCAGGCTTAAGGGTGGACCTACTTAAGTCTTAATGAAGAGATATTGATAGGTTAAAAATAATTTAATTTAAAAGCAAAATGAATTTTCTACCTGGGTTGCAAATAAATTAGATTACTGAAACTGAAAGCATTTTGCAAGTTTCGGTGCAGATTCTCAACTGCTCCCAGGTTTACATGGCATACAGCTGACAGGAGAAAGCTGTAAGTTAAGGCTCACTGCTCTGGAGTGCTGTTTTAAGATGTGTTGGTTAGCTATGGCCCTCAAGCTATGGCCATAGCTAAGCCAAGGTTAGCCAGAGAGTAGCATTTCCAATTTCCCTTTCCATCTGTCCTTGACAATCCCCTTATCCTGGCTGTTGCAACCCAGACTGGCATGGGAGTTAGATGTGTCTGCTGGTGATTCCCACACTGGGGGAGTGATTGATTAGACTGTAAGCTTTTGGGGGCAGGCACTGTGTTTTTGTTCTTTGTTTGCATTTCCCCTAGCACAATGGGGTTCAGGTGCATGACTGGAGCTTCTAAGTGCCACAGCAATGCAAATAATAAATAATAACCATAATAATGATCATACTGGTTTCCATTTTCTTTGCCTGGGTGGAGTGGGGCAAGGGCAGAGAAGTGGGCCAAAAAATCTAGCCCTAATTATTTTATCATTTGCAGGTCATCTTTAATTAGAGCGTGGTTGTTAATGAGTCTGCTTTTTGTAATTTTCTTTTCATAGTTCTCTGAGCTCTGTTCTTGAAAGGATTGTTTATGAAAGATCCATACGGTGTGCTATGATTTAGTCAGATATGGTTTGAACTTCCCAAGATGTGTTAATGATCATTGCCGCACAAGTGCAACTGAAGAAGCAAAGTGTTTTTCATTTGGGCTCGTTCAGGATTTGTTCCAAAAGTACTTAGCATCATTAGGATCTAAACAAGACATCGTGCATAATAATTATGCACAAAATAAAAAATTCCCTACTGCTTAAATATCTAGTTTTCAGATAATATTGGACTGTCTTGACAGAAAATTGGCTTGCTAATTGCAATGGAGTTCCTTATCTCAGTTGGCAAATAAACTATGATAAGTGTTTTGAAAAGGGGAGGGGGAGGTTGGGAAGGAAACAATAATTCTATCCAGATAGGAGTGATTTAATCATTGAGATAAATAAATATATCACCCGACTTTTTAAAAATATTGTTTAAGATCAGTTTTACAAAGCCCCAATCTAATTTGAAAATTTATGCAAGTACAATTATAAATGAAAATTTATAATGAATTGAATTGTGAATGCTATGGGAGGGTTATGCTTCCATAGTGCCTTTCATCAAATGATCTCTATGGGCATTCTTAACATTAAATTAAGCTTCAGAATACTCTATGAGGTATTATCTCCATTTCTCCAATAGAGAAACTTGGTTACAAAGAAATTAAGTGACTTGCCTGAGGTCACACAGAAAGTCTCTGGCAGAACCACCTTTCCCAAATCTTCTGAATCCTAAACCTGTGCTTTAAACTACAAGATTATACTGAGTGGAGTTTACAGTAACTGTTAGGACTGCAAATAGCTGGTGGATTCGCTATTAATAAGCAAAAGATATTCACTGATAAACTCTCTGACTTGCTCTTAGAAGTTATTTATGGACTGCAACTTCTAACAAAAACTTCTGCACTGCAGTCATATTTTTACCTACATGCTTATTCTAATTGTGTACTGAACAATACTGAGTGACTAATTAAGAGCCTTCGAGGGACTTTTGCTATTTGTTGGTTTAATTTGGTTTTGGAATGCGCGCTTGCATAAACGCCATTCAAGAAAAAGTCTGGAGGCGACAATTATCCCTAATATTAAAGTATTTTACATTCTGTGAAGTTGCTCCCTGAGGGTTTCAATTCATCTCAACTAGTTGAAAATCCAAGTTAGAAACCCCCCTAGTGTCTAGCAGAAATATGACCCTTTGCTTGTCCAGGCATGCAGAGAAGTGATGAATCAGACTTTCCCCAAGAAAATGCTGCAGGTCTCCTTTTTCTAATGTGTGTTGCAGGCTGAATAACTGAGGTTTTCCATCAGTGGTCACAAAGTATAGCCCTCTTTAACAGCACATAATTATTTATGTCAAAGAAAGCAAGAGGCATGGTCTGGATCTGATCAGGGTTATCTAGTGCTATCTTGGACAGCACATAAAGAAACCTACAAGTTTTTTAAGAGCACTTTGCTTCTCTTCATCCCTCTATTTCAATGTGACTATTGACACAGTGCCAGAGGGTTTCAATTTGCTTGCAGTAATCCCAGTCTATTCTCTACTGTTCACTAAGGAGCATTCAGACACACAGTGCACATTGAAAAACATTTGTGAAGACTGCCAGGCACTACTTCCAATTACTTGCTGCACATACCAATGTACCTACCTGCTTAGGGCTTTACAAAACAGTTTAACTAGGGTTTCTAAGGGACATTAGCAAACATTACTCTTTATTATTTCAGTTACAAGGTCTTCAGGACTAGATCCATGGAACACAGCAACCCAGGAACCCCCTTCTTCCTTTAAAATGAAGATGGGCCGGATCCACATGCCCTCTGGAGAGGTGGCAGGTTCTGGTCCTAAAAACAGCAGGATTTAGCCCATTCAGAGATGTTAACGAAAGTTTGCTAGTTTTAACTGTTGAACTTAAAAGGTACAATCATTAACTTGATAACCCAGTCTTTCTGGACATCCATTGTGTCAGCCTATGCTTCAGCTGCATCAGCCTTGGACAGCCTGTTTTATTGCAGGTTTTGTTTAAATCCTTACTAGGTTTCCATACTTCGCCAAGACAGAGCCAGGGAAAAAACAAACAACAGCTGAACACTTTCCAGACTCAGAAGTCAATCAACCTCACAACAATCCTGCTAGGTTTATCATCATTCCCATTTTACAGAAGAAGAAACTAAGACAGGAAGGCAAAGTGACTTGCCCAAGCAGTAGAGCAAATCAATGGTAGCCAAGATTACAACTCAGGCCCGCCTGACTCACCACCTTTACACCAATTCTTCCAGACCACACTGCATCCAAACTTCAACAGTTCAAGCTTTTATACAGGCTTTCATGCCAGTTAATACATGCTTGGTGAAATCCTGGTGCCATTTAACTTAATGGCAAAACTCCCATAGACTTTAATGGAGCCAGGATTTCACTTCCTGTTATCTGAAGCACTGCCAGTTATGGGGGCAACGGAACAAAGGCACACAGTAACACCACACAGGAAGTGATAGTGAATACTGTGCCTGCTCAGAAAGAGATAAAATTTACATGTAACCGGAGCACTAGATATTTTCAGAACATTCAATTGTTTTAAAAGTGGGCGGAAAATGACAGTCTGAATGGCAATACTTTATTTGTAAAATGTAAGAGTAAAGTAAAAAAAGGGCCTATATATAGTCTGATCTACTCAAACCTGGCTGCTAGCTCTCCCCAATCCTAAGAGGAAGGTGAGAGAAGGTGAGGAAGAGAGCCAACTCCCTCCCTCCTTCTATCTTGCTTTGCAGCCAGGCAAGGTACTTTGAAGCATAAGTTTTGCTGGAACATGTTTCTGAGCACATTTAAAACAGGAGAAGGGATGAGAGAAGAAAAATCACCTCTCCTAATAATACCCTTGTATATAGTGGTTCTTCGTATTAGGAATCTGATTTTTCCCGTTCACACCATTTTAATTGTACTTGATCACTTGTTTCTTTAAACTGCTTTAAAATATTGTACACAAAATTCTACAAACATAGGATTTAAGAACAAATGTTAGACATAATGGAATTAAAAGTACAATACAATCTAAGGGCTGTACAATTGTTAGCTGCTAATCAATTGTATACGGGAAACAATATTTAGGAAGTTTTGTATCAAACTGGGAAAGCCATTAGAATATGAAACCGATTTACAATCTTGCAAACAATTTCCACATCCCTCCTCCCAGCTCTTTCTTTGAGCAGATATTAAACAGACTCTTTTCATCTTCCTAGAGCTGTGTAATAGAATCAAAGAGTGCTGCAGGGGAGTATGCATCCCAATCATTGTTTATTTGGATCACTATAATCCAGCCTGATTTATACAAAAAGAAGGGTCTCCATTTAAGTGAACATATTTGAGTTCGTTTCTATTTCAAACTTGCACCAGAGCTCCATGAGTTAACACAGATGTTTAAGAGATGCATCAAGAACAGTTTGCAGACACCAACCAAAAAGTAACACAGCTGTAACGCACAAACCCCCACTGTGCAAATGACTCCAGCTTCCTGTCTAAAATAGCTTGAAGTATTTTATTAATTCGGAGAAGGTCAAAGTTTCTTGTCAACATCCACTGATTTCAAGATGGCCTGTGCTGAATTTCACAAGATTACTGGATATATTAACAGACTATCAAATTATCTGTCTGAGGAACATTCTCCATGTGGCTGATAACCATAATATTAAAATAAAATAATAATAATAAAGGAGGGGGAAGCAGAATAAGTTGTTCAAAGAGGTAAAGGACTTAAAGTAAGACTACATAGCTTTTAGCATGGGCACCTAAATCCCAGAATGAAGTCCCATGGGATGCACAAAACCCCTGCTTAGCTGCTCCCGATCCCTGGAAGGGCCTAAAACTGCTCAGCACCTACATTTTTGCAGTAAGTGTTCCCTAGGCACCTCTCTTTCTGTTTCTGAGCACGCACACACACTGTAGCCTCACACCAGAGGCCTACGCTCCAGAGGCCTAAGCTCCAGAGTTATGCACGAACTGGGAGAACATAGGCATTTCTGTGGGAGACCACATCAAAAGCTTTGCTGAAGTCAAGGTATATCACGTCCACTACTTTCCCTACATCCACAGAGCCAGTCATCTCATCATAGAAGGCAATCAGGTTGGTAAAGCCATGAATTGCCCTGGGTGAATCCATGCTGACTGTTCCTGATCACCTTCCTCTCCTCCAAGTGCTTCAAAATGGATTCCTTGAGGACCTGCTCCATGATTTCTCCAGGGACTGAGATGAGGCTGACTGGTCCATAGTTCCCCAGATCCTCCTTCTTCCCTTTTTTAAAGATGGGCACTATATTTGCCTTTTTCCAATCATCCAAGACCTCCCCCAATTGCCAAGAGTTTTTAAAGATAACGGCCAGTGGCTCTGCAATCACATCAGCCAACTCCCTGGATGCACTGCATCTGGCCCCCTGGACATGTGCATGTCCAGCTTTTCTAAATAATCCTGAACCTGTTCTTTCACCACTGAGGGCTGCTCACTTCCTCCCCATACTGTGCTGCCCAGTGCAGGAGTCTGGGAACTGACCTTGTCTGTGAAGACCGAGGCAAAGAAAGTATTGAGTACTTCAGCTTTTTCCACTAGGTTGCCTCCCCCATTCAGTAAAGGGTGCATACTTTCCTTGATCTTCTTGTTCTAACATACCTGTAGAAACCCTTCTCGTTACCCTTCATGTGTCCCTTGCTAGCTGCAACTCCTCTTGTGCTTTGACCTTCCTGATTTCACCCCTGCATGCTCGAGCAATTTTTTTTTATACTCCTTCCTAGTCGTCTACCCAAGCTTCCACTTCTTTTAAACTTCCTTATTGCATTTAAGCTCATGGAAGATTTCTCTGTTTTCTTTAAAATACAGCCATCTCTCTTGGACTCCTTTCCCCTTCACAGTAGCCTCACAAGGTATCCTGCCCATCAGTTCCCTGAGGGAGTTCAAGTCTGCTTATCTGAAGTTCAGGGTCCATATTCTGCTGCTCTCCTTTCTTCCTTTTGTCAGGATCCTGAACTCAACTGTCTCATGGTCACTGCTGCCCAAGTAGCCACCAACTTCTACTTCCCCTATCAATTCTTCCCTGTTTGTGAGCAGCAGGTCAAGACAAGCATGGCCCCTAATTGGTTCCTCAAGCACTGGCACCAGGAAGTTGTCCCCCGCACTTTCCAAAAACTTCCTGGATTGGAGTCCTGGAGTGTTGTCCCCAACACTCTCCAAAAGCTTCAGTGCACATTCTTATGTTTGCTGTCTCTGGCCCCGTGCTGAAGCTGTTCCACTGTGGATAAACTAATGAAAGAATCATTGGACGTGAGAGAGAGAGAGAGAGAGAGAGAGTGCATTGAGCATCAACATGTCTACGTTTCTTTGTGAATGCTGGGATCGACAAAGGTAACAGGAAAAGTATCGACTTCCACCTGAAAAATGTAAGACACATTAATCATCTGATGTTTTCCTCCCTGTACAGATATTCCGTTACTTGTCCTTTCAATTTACTGCTTTATACGCTTCAGAAATGTACATTTCAGATGGTTTATCGGAAGCCAGTTTAGTTAACTTACACCTGAACTGTACATTTTTTGACGCAGTCAAGAAACGTGACCAAAACTCTGCCCATAGAAAGCTACAACCTGTGTTATAATCAAGGTATAAAAATCATTATCCTTCCATTTCCCAAGGCAAACATTGATGATAGCATTGATGGCGGCTCTTCACACCTCTTTGCACTTTAATATGGAACTCCAGCTTGGAAAACCCATCAAGGAAAAAGTTCATGTTAACACATTTAACAGGAAAACTTATATCCAAGACAGTGGCTCTTTAAATTATGGGTTCCTTGGGTTGTTTTTATTTTAAGTTTTAATAAGAAACGCATTTTGGCTTTTTAGCAGATTCTATTACAGTTTTATCAGGAAGCGGGACCCACTCAGATCCAGGCACTTCTTCCTTAAACCAGCTGCTGAGAAAGGAAAGCATGCTGGGATACCTGTCAGGATGTTTTTCTATCTAAGGTACTTTTATGGCCCAATCACTACAGTATCTGAAAGCCTCACTGTGCAGAAGGGAACACAAGATCATCTAGTCTGACTTCCTGTATATCACAGGCCACAAACTTCAACCAGCACTGCACACTAAACCCAACAACTGTGTATTTCTCCTCACAACACCCCTATGAGATATTATTATCCCCATTTTACAGATGGAGAATTGTGATTCATCAAGACTAAGTGACTTTTCCAGGATTGAACCAAAATCTCCCACAGAGGCTGTCTCTTGACATGCCATTCAGGATCAGACCAGGGATCCATCTAGTCCCATATCCAGTCACTGACAGTAGCAAGTATCAGATGCTTCAGAGGAAACTTCTAGAAAAACTGCAATAGGCAGTTATGAGAAAACGGGCCTCTGCAAAGACTCTCCTAATCCCCAATAGTTGGCGGACCTCTTATGCTCTGAAGCATGAGGATTTATAGCCCTTCCAAAACTCTTGCTTATTTTTTAGTGTTTACTATTCTAACGGGATATTCTGGTTGCCCACATGCATCCTGTTCAGTTCTAGACCTCAATGATACCAGGTGGCAGAGTCTTGTCAGTTTTACTTGGTGGCTTCTTGGAAAAGGGACAAGTAGTGGGGATAGGTCAGCTGCCTGCTCAGTCAAAAGCCACTGCGTTTTTTATACCAGCATCTCATTTGAAAGGCTATCTTTCCACTTACAATGGCTAGAAATTTCTTTTAATGAAATCTTAAAAATTTTGGGGAAAATGTATAGCTTGATACCAATTTCTTCTGCCTCCCATTTTCCAAGAAGAGCATTCAACTCACCACTAGCAAACAGAATCTTTTTCCCCGACCCCTGCCCTTAACTCATAAACAAAACAGACATCGCTATGTCTCATTATAGCCTACACAGACACATGGTCATGCTGAGAGGGCAGTCCCATGCAGAGAAGCACACAACAGCAGAAGGAGCAGTTGTCGGTTAGTTTCTTATAACAACAGAGCTGCTGCTCATGCAATACTGGAGCTGCTTAGAATTTTTATTTTTAAGCCCTTTTCCAAGGGCTAATAAATCTGGACATGAAAATTTGCTACAAGGCTGAATCATCACATGCAAGATTATATGTAGCAGTATATTTCCCCTCACTAAACTAGAGCAACGGTAGTGATACTATAAAGCTATGAGATTGTTCCATACTAAGTTATTTTATTTATTTATTGGGGGTGGGGAGGGAAAAGAAGAGAGGAGGGGATTTGAGGATAATTGATCAAGTTGATTTTGAGATCAGCGTCTTTCTCAATTTCCAAAAAGCTACTTTTCTTTTAACTTTTGTGTCCACTTATATTTAGACTGACAGATGTCTGCAGGTTATAGAAGAAAATTGTGTGTTAATTTCTATATGCTATAAGAAAGGTTGAGCCAGGGGAAAAGGATATAGCTGAAGTGTGAGTTTTCTCACTTGTTCTGATGTTTGTTTCTCCAATATTCTAATAATTAGAGATGAATCCACTTTCAGATTAACGAATTTGGATTCAGGCAAAATATGACACGTTTGGCAGCAGATAAGCCTTTGTGAAGAAAAATATCACTGATCTACTCGTATAACTTAAAATATGCAATCATTTAGCTAAAATCCTCGCAGGAGAAATTTGGATAAAAAATAGGTTATATATATTTTAATTCACTAACATTTTATCCTAAACAAAATTGTCCCCTTGCTCTTCCCTACTAGTAATGTTATAATGTGCAATTATTTCAAATTTTAGCAATCTGAAAAAAATGCTTTATGTAGCCTTGCTCATTGCTCGTACAGTTTTTAATTAATTCATATCTAACGAAGATGCCAAATTAGAACTACATTGAACCGTAAGTCTTTTGTATATCCAGAGATCAAGTGCAATAAGTTACACGAGGCTGCCTTGTGCCAGTGTATGACTGCATACCACCATAGATGCTCAAATACCATGGTGATGAGGGCAGGATAAGAACCTGAATAGTACAAAATGGTATGTATGGGTCCTGAGCTAGAGAGGGCCTCGTATGGACATAAAATGTACACAGCTGTGCCACTGTAGCATTTTAAGTGCAGACATAGCCTGAGTGGTTAGAGGCAACCACAAGTTAAGCATATGCTATTAAACTTCCCACAAAAGGCTCTGTTAGTGTGCCTCATTCCTGACCTGCTATACTCCTAAGATTTCAGGCCTGGGAAATTAGTGCAGATGGTGCCAGTGGTATTGTTAACAAATATCTGCAGAAGATAAGAATGAGACCAGCAAGCACTGTAAATGTTATGACCTTAGCAAGATCTGAATTTAAGTTTTCAGAGTGAAAGTTCAGTCAGCTGCTTCACATGAGGCACCACCTACCTGTTTTTCCATACAGATGTTAAATAGATAGGGAGCCAACTTCTCCTGACATGCAGCCTGGGCTAGGGTAAGCTAGGACAGATTTTCCCCCATTATGCACAGTTACGTATTTCCCTGACAGACCATAATGTCTGCACACAATTCTGTGTACTCTAATGACTCGCCATGAAAGATTATTCCATTTATTATTAACTAGAAACTACAAAAACAAGAATCAGGAAAACAAAGTCTGAGATGCTACTTTCACTCAGTTCACGATGTTAAACTTCCCACTCCTCTGCTCCCACAACACAATAAATTTACAGATACAGTAGGTAATGAATGAATTTGCTATACTGTCTTTGCTTTGGTTTTCCCTGCTTCTGACTGTGTGTGTGTCACAACCTTCGTGTTATCCGCACACAGCTGTTTTGTATTCATTTAGCCATAGCTTCCATTGTTGAATGTAATTCTTTATCGGCGTATCTCTAGCCTTATCAGTTTTTGTAAGGCTGAATAGTCCATGAAATAATCAGAACGAGACTAGGAGAAAGGCTGCAGTGAGATGTAAGTCTGAAAAGACTCTCTCTGTGTGTTTGGGTTTGGCATGGGAAAGAAGTAGCAATGTAATTCTTATCCTGTCACTTGGATATTTCATAATTATTAAAAGGGATTAAATTCGGTACTGTTGGCACTAGCGGTTTAGAACATAAAATATACTGGAAGTCTTATAATTACTATTATGGCTGAGAGTATTTGGAAGATATGAAGTGACCCAACTTTTAAAAATTAAATGTTAATCCCCAAACAACAAACTACTGTAAACAGAAGTCTTTCAGTTCCATCCTTCAGGCCATTTTTCAGCTGTGTCTTTTCACTTCAAAGATTGTTTTTTAAAGCTAAATAAAATATTTACATTATCCAGTATGAGGCAAGCAATGAATTCCTCTCCCACTTCCTCCACACAGATTTTAATAGACTGTCTAACTTCCTTTTTTTTCCCTCCTGTTCAAAGTGGTGAACAGTGAGTGCTCATTATTACCAAAATTGAAAATGGACATGAGACAGTCCAAGGTCAAGCTCAAATTATACATTGACTAATTTGGTCATTCCCTGGTCCATCAATCTTCAAACTTGTCCCAAAACATCAGCCTTAAAATCAAAGCAGTTGATGTGATTTTTGTCCCGTATCAAAGATTATTAAGAGTTTACGTTCAGATCCAAACTTGCATTGAGGACTGTACAAGGCACACCTCTGCCCTAGCACAAAGCCTCTCTCAGGTGCCCCATACAAAGCATCCCTACATGGATCTCCATGCCAGATCTGAGTCTTAGCCATTTCTTTTTATACAGTCAGTATGCTCACATACAGCATTATCGAACCAGTTCTATTCTCTGAATTTAAACCAGTGCAATTAAGAATATAATTTAGCTCATGCAGATCATGTCCATAAATAGATCTTGCAACATTAGCTATCCAAAAAACAAAACAACCTTTCTCATCCACGCTAAAGAGACTTGATTCCGCTCCCTCTAAAGTCAATAGGTATTTTGTTATTGACGTCAATCACGTCAGGAGTACACCCAAAGTGTTTTTTTGGTGCTAGCTTTAGCTGCAGTTAAATCTTGAATTATTGTTTACGCTAATATGCAAAATGAAAAGCACCATAAAAGTGGTAAATGTTGTTATGAATCTAATTCCTGCACATTTGCTGGAGAAAACCACCTTTGTAAAGGTCAAATTCTCCTCTCAGCTATACCTGATTAAATACAGTGCAATTCCACTGACTTCAGTGGAGGTACTCAATCGTAACAGAGAGCAGAATTTGGCCTTAACTGAATGTGAAACAATGCACCAATTCAGAGGAAATGATTTCTGGGTGGAATTTATTCCCAGAAACTTCTCATCAATTCCCTAAAAATTGTGTAACTTAAACCATACTGACTGACCAGACAAGTTCTTGAGCTTCATACTCTATTTGCCAGGACAGGAATTCTCTGCCTTCATAGAAACAGACTAGAAAGAAAGGATTTGTTTTGTTTTGTTGGTAAATACATTATGAGAAAAGATGCTCATATAATCAGTGGCAAATAATTAATGCTTGTCATTCACAAATGATCTCTTTCATTGTAGAATGTCACAATACAACCCCACCCACAGCATCATCACTTTAATGGGACTAGGAAACCACTAGCCTTAATTCAACATCTAACCAATATAGCCTCCTTGATAGGAGACTCACAGTAATGGGTGCCAAAGGTAGCTACCTGCAGGATATTCAAGAAATATTCCTACATGAAAAGGAAAATTAGAACTGCTCTTATATTTTTAAGCAAGTGCAATCAGATATAGTTAAGATTTAAGGACAGCATTTGAAAGCAAACTTTAAAATGAGAAATACAGAAAGCAAGTGAGTATGTTCATGAGACATCAGAGTGTGCTGAAATACCATGAATACAAATGTATTTCAGTTTAGGCATTGGCTGGCAGAAGACCACCCAACGTTAGCTGGAAAAAATAACTCAAATGACTTACACTGGTACTTTTAAAATAACCAAGTTCATGTGCTATGGCAATACATTTGTGAAAACCATCATCATCTTAACATGCACACAGCAGATGAGAGAATCGGAATGGTCCTATCAAAAGGTAACCTAGAAAGCAGCCCTGTATTCACAAAACATCAAATACTGGAAAGAAGTTGTCCTCTTGAATGGATAAAAATCAGAAATGGATTAAAAAATACATAAAATAAATACGAAAAAAAACTTTGGGGATTCAAATATTTTAAAAGAAGCTATTGAAAGCATTTGGGGAACCTATTAATAAATAATAATTTCTTATAACTAATAAATTAAGGATGAGATTTGCTTTATTATCTTAATAAAAATATGCTACCAATTTTAATCTAAAAAAATAAAATAAAATAAGCAGTGCTCAACTCAGACATTCCAAGAGAGTATTAAAATCTGGACACTCTTTAAGTGCCTTCAGCCGGAAACGTAACACTTAAAAGAAGGGACCTGACTTTCACCTGAGATTTTCACCAGAGGTGTTTTTGACCTAGGCAGGAAGATGGTTTACATACTTTGAGATTTGTTCCTCTTTACAAAGCATATAAGTGAATTAATGACATGAAGCTAGATCCTCAGCCTGGTTTAGGTTGCAATGCAATGATAAATCCCCAGGTATGTCTGAGCTCTGATCATGATACAGCATCGGGTCTAATCACTACTGGCTGTACCTCAGTATGAAAAGATCAGAGTGGCTGCAATCTGCAATTTCATGCTCATTAGGGGCAAATCCTGATTTATCTACTCATGAGAGTAAATTGATTTGAGTGGGATTACTTGCATGAGTAAGGTGGATCTGGAATGACGCTGGGCCTCTTGGCAAGATGTCAATGTTGCCCCAGCTAGGCAAATTTTGAGCACTCTTGTCACACAAGATTAGCATCTAACCCAAGGCTGAGATAAATAATAAAATAGCCCCCCCCACACACACAATACAAAACTAATTTTTAAATAACATGCTTGTTTTGCTATTGTAAATTTTAAGATGTGTGTTAAATATTCAATATTTCTTATTATGGTAGATAATGATATTTAACAAATATTTGTTAAAAAAAAAAATAAGTCTCCAAGGAGGCACCCATTTTAAACTAGTTACAATTTTCAAAGCAGATGAATACAGAAATACAAAAACTTGGCCCAAATCTTCTCTTAGCCCTGATCACTCCATTCCTCAGAGACTCATGCATCTTTTTAACAAAGGCATGGTTTATAAGCCTAATACATTATTAGCACTACATTTTCTCCGCAGGCTTTCCTAGCTTTCCTTTCCCTGTAGAGTGGCTGTTGACACATGCACCTACTTTGTAGACCCTTTGTCTTATGACAAGATAATCAACACAAGCTAGATAACCCCTACACGGAGAGGAAACTAAGATGACTCTCAGTTCAGGGTAATATACCTGCAATAACAATGAGACTGTAGTGGGCTAGATGACATGCAAAATGACAGCTATAGACCTTGTATCTATGAATTTCTGCTACCTGAAATTCTCTTTCTCCACCTCAATAATGACATTGTCAAATAAGAAAACAAGGGTTTTGCTACTTGTCATTCTGTCATTCTGTAAATCTGAATATTTCAGATCTGCATATAGTGTGTTGGTTTAGCAATATTTGTATAGCAAAAACACTCCTTTTCCACCAGAGGGTTATGTAACCAACTCAGGAAGTGATTGCATTCAGACAGCATTAAGCTGAACAACAAGAAAAAGGAAAATTGTTCTGCACATTTCATTTTCCCTCAGTAAAGCCACAATGTGCTACACCTCTGGCGAGAAGTGTCTTCTTACAATTTCCAGTTGTTACATTACCACCAGTGCAGTGCCACTTGAAGATATGATGGTGGGCTATCTACAGTCGATAAGACATCAATGACATTTTTACCACTGAGTCATCTAGACCTTGCTCTGAAGAGAGTTCCATGACATAGTTGTTAAAAACCACGGACAGCTTGTCTGTGCCAGCAGCAGTGTGATGGTGGGAAAGTTCAGTGTAGACAAAGGTCCTGCTATGACCATCTTCTTCCTGCAGATGAATCCAGAAATACCTCACTAACATTATGTATGCATTATTTCTTGGTGCCCTTTCCTTAGTGTGACAAATTCCAAAATGGTGAACCCCTAAATTTTTCTAGATGATTCCCAAGCTTTATTGGTTCATGTAACACCTCCTTACAAAATTGTTGTGACATGAATGAACGGAACATTAAGCTCCCATACTACCAGTGGTAAGAGTATCACCGTTCAGGAACCCCCACTCGCTGCTCTAGATAATTCTTGGACTGTTGCCATGAAATATCTATTCATCTCCTAAATGTTGCATCGGGTAAAGAGTGCACACGCCAAGTTCCCCTGTTCACCGTACTGGTTAAGTGTAATAAATCAACCAACATTTTAAGTGGCATCTTAAGTTTCCTCTCTAACTGGCTACTAAGTGACAAGTACTCTGAGTGCAGTGTTTCTCAACCTTTTTTATACCAGGAACTGGCATGCTGCCTTCCTAAACTTGTGTCAGGGAAATCTCAAGGACCAGCAAGGAAGATGCCACGGACCGGCACCAGTCCATGGACTGGTTGTTGAAAAACACTGCTCCAGTGGAATGACCTGTCTCGAATTTTATAGGCCTGCATGTTGCAGAAAATGATTCATAAGGATGGCTGAGAGGCAGCTAACTGGTTCTTGGTTGCCCCAAATAGCACCAAAAATTCCAACTTTTTTTGTGAAACAGAATATTAAAATCAGCTTCATTCCAAAAAAACAGGATTCCCCACAAAATAATTTCCCTTTTCTCACCGTGACCCCTGCTTACTGCCTCGGTCAGAATCATCTCATTGTTATCTTGCTGTTCCCTCAGTCTGTTTGTTATAGGCACCTGTTGTCTCTTAATACTTTTAGGCTGTAAGTTCTTCAGGGCAGGAACCATCTCTTTGTTCTGTATTTCTACAGCACCTAGTGCAATGAGACACTGATCCCTGGACTGGGAACCCCTGGACACTATTAAAATACAAATAATAATAGCGTAGCTAACACTTAGACAATATCTAATTATAATAATATATTCATTTATCTAGATATTTTATATGGCTCCCATCCCCATAAGATCTATATGCACTGTAGAGTAAAGGAAGACATCTAACATGCATGCAAGCAAGGCAATCAGTAAAAAAATCAGCATAAGCCACTGTCATCACTGATGTCAGTAGAAAGCTGGTGAAAGTACTAACACCATCCACAGAGCACAGTGGACCAGATCCTTATTTGATATAAAATGGCATAGCTCCCAAATTACAGTTCCCCAATATTTCTATTCTGTACTTGAGGGGAAAAAAAAGATGATGTAGACATATCATTAGTAAACACTCTTTCCTTTCCACTGGTATCTCAGAGGAATATTAAACAGCAGCTATTAAATTAAAATCCGCAAGTCCAGATAACTTGCATAAAAGAGTTTTAAAAGAACTAGCTAAGAAGCTCGCTGTATCATTCATGTTGATTTTCAATAAATCTTGGAACACTGGAGAAGTTCCAAAAGACTAGAAGAAAGATGATGTTGTGCCAGTGTTTTAAAAGGTTAAACAGACTGATCCAGGTAATTATCGGCCTGACATTGATCCCAGGAAAGATAATGGAGCCTCTGAAACAGGATTTGATTAATAAAGAATTAAAGTAGGGTAATATAATTAATGACAATCAATATGGCTTTATAGAAAATAGGATCTTGTTAAAAAAATAAAGTTAGTTTATGAGATTACAAGTTTGGTTGGTAAAGATAATAGTGTTGCTGTAATACACTTTGACTCATGTAAAGTGTTTGACTTAGTACGGCAAAACATTTTGATTAAAAAACTAGAACAATATAAAATTAATATGGCACATATTAAATGGATTAAAAGCTGGCTAACTGATGGGTCTCAAAAAGTAATTGTAAACAGGAAATAATCACTGAACAAAGCATGTTTCTAGTGGGATCCCTCAGGGATAGTGTGATATATTTATCAGTGATCTGGACGAAGACAAAATCATCACTGATAAAGTGTGCAGGTGACATAATTGGGGGAGTAGTAAAGAATGAAGAGGATAAGTGACTGATACAGAGTGATCTTGATCTCTTAGTAAGCTCAGTGCAAACAATCAATCAGAGTTTTCATGCAGCTAAATGCAAATATAAACATCCACCCACAAAGACAGTAGGCCATTCTTACAGGATGGGGGAATCTATCTGAAAAAGTGACTCTGAAAAAGATTTGAGGACATTGGTGGATAACAAGCTGAACATGAGCTTCTAATGTGACACTGTGGCCAAAAGAGCTAATGCAATTCTTGGATACATAAACAGCAGAATCTCGAGCAGGAGCAGAAATGTCATTTTACCTCTATATGGCACTGATGTGACTGCTGCTGCAATACTGTTCTGATGTGCATAATTCAAGAAGGATGTTGATAAATTGAAGGAGGTCCAGAAAAGAGCCATGAGAATAAATCAAGAATTAGAAAACATGCCTTATAGTGAGTGATAAACTCAAGGAGCTGTATCTAGTTAGCTTCACAAAGAGAAGGTTATGGGATGACTTCATCGCAGTCTGTAAGTACCTACATGGGGAACAAATATTTGGTAATGGGCTCTTCAATCTAGCAGATAAAAGTTATAACATTATCTAATGGCTGGAAGTTGTTGCTATAGAAATTCAGACTTGAAAAGGCATAACAGCGGGGGTAATTAACCATTGGAGCAATTTACCAAGGTCATAATGGATTCTCCATCAGTGGCAATTTTTAGAAAAACATTCAATACTGAATTTAACAGCTATCTTTAGAATTATTTCGAGGCAGCTTTATGGCCTGTGTTACACAGAAGGTCAGACTAGATTATTAAAATGGTCCCTTCTAGTCTTGGAATCTGTGAATTCAATGGAGCCTTGCCAAATTTATACCAGCTGAGGATCTGACCCAGCAGATAGAAGCCAATAACTCTTGTAATCTACTTCCACAAGCCGAAAGAAGAGAATTACCTAGCAGTTCAGACTGCCAGAGAAACGCTGCAGTGTGGATCAGTTTTTTGGTGGCAGGTATGTTTAAAACCATATTCGCTATTCCAGATCCTATCAACAAAAGAATGCCACAGCAAGATAACTCATTCAGGCACAAGCTAGTTAAAGGGTTTCATTTGTTTGAAGGTGTCTATATTGAAGGCTAATAAAAGCTGAATGAATATTGCAAAGCCCATCATAAAAATTTCTAAACATAACTAATTATAAGACTGAAGACTTGGGGGCTGGAGCTCTTGTGCTAAATCGGATTATTGTTTGTATTGACCAGCACAATCTGGCAAAATGCCCTGTGCAAACAAGCAGTTACTGCCAATATAGTCACACTGAACCAACCGTCTTAATTTGCTAGAAGAAATGCTCATTTTACACTATCTTGTACATCTGGCAGTGACTGAAATGCATCTAACTTAGTCAACAGTCAGATGTGATGAAGTACCACCAGCATTTTTCCCCTGGAATAATGTAACACTCAGCGGAGAGTCTGAATCCAAAACTTGAATACCACTGAACATCAGATGTGACTGCATTCATTTTCAATTAACTGTTTTTTGTGTGGTGCTTAAAGATAAATAGGCAGCCCAGAAATGTTGTATGTGATAGAAGACACAATTTTAAAACATTTTAAATTAAATAAACAAACAAATAAAAACACAAGAACTAAGTTCAAATCTGCCCAGTAACATTGTTGAGAAAATGCCTTTTCCTTTTAGCCTTTTCTTTAATAATCCTGTTTTATTTCTTCCTGAAAATTGATTGGCTTTTTTTTGACATCTGCCCCGTACAAACAATTTATGATGATGATGATGCATCTTTCCCATCTGAAACACACTTGAACCTTCTGACCCACATTAGATAAAATCTTCAATATTTGTTTTTTTGTCTGGATAACATGTTGTTAACATTCACTGTTCTCTTCTAACTCCTTCTTGTAGGCTCCAAAACCAACCAAATTCAAATTAGTGAACAGCAGATTCGTCCTTCCCCCACCCACTTCAATTGAGTTCTCTAGGATTTCAGAAAACTGCTCCACATGGCTGCATATGGCTGCACATGGAGCAGAATAGGAAATTTCTCCTTGGCTGATGGAAAACATTGACTAATCAGCAAGAAGGATGGCTCTAAAACTGACATCCTCCCCCACTGGAATAGAGCTATTGGTTGCTAATGTGGAAAGCCCAAACTCCCAGCAATGATGCTTACTTTCTGATTCATTATTTTTGGCACTAAGATCTATTCTTATCACTTACCAGAAAATAATATAACAGTATCTTGGGGGAAAGAGGGAGGAAATACCACAGTACTAACTATATTTTATTCTAGTTACACTCTGAAAATCTAACTTTCTCTTCACTTTTTCTGTTAATGGAGAGGAAGGAAAAGATGATGGACTTAGACTTGAAACACAAATTGTGAGATAACATTGTGAAACACCCATTATAGAAACAATCAGCCCTTGTCACTGACACTGATGATGCAGAAGGAGAAACAGTAGCTTCAACTGATATCTAGCTACAAGTCCTGCTTTTTTTCCTTCCCTAGTACTTGTTCTTCTAGAACAACAGGTAAATCAAGCAAGTTCTTCTATTTTGAATTATTTATAGGTTTTTCCATGGCAACTTCGTATCTTAAACATTCATTAATTTAGTCTCACAACTGCCCTGGTAGGGAAGGGAAATTATTACAAAAGGGGGAAAGTAAAGGCATGGAGAGGTTAAGTAATTTGACCAAAGTCAATAGCAGAACAGAGGAAAGAATTTGGATCTCCTGAGTTCCCAGCCCAGTTCCTTGGCCGCAAGATCATCCTTTCTCTTTCCTCCTTTCGTTCAGGAAGAGAACCCTATTCTGTGAAAGATCATCTTCTCCAGAAATAAAGACTGAAAGGTACCAAACCACTTGTGAAATATACTTTTCCTTTCAGAACACTTGTAGTAAAGCACTGCCTCTGCATGCCAGACCATATCCAGTTAGATTTCCCATAGCCTGACATTTAAATAGAATTTTTAAATTCATTGAAGTAACATAAGCACAATTTATCCTTGATTTATGCAAACACAACGTTATTCAAATCAGTGGAGTTATACTGCTCACGCTTAGTCCAAACTATTTATTTATATTCTTCTTTTTGGTCCGATATTTTATCACAGTGCTGGAATCGGTATTGGGATTACAGATTTGATTTTTTTTTTTTTAAACATAGTTATGCTGCATACAGGAAAGTTTAATCCTTTTCTTTTGTATCAAAAGTCTAGGCATAAATACATGCTTAGTTCAGGAAAGGTAAACAAATCTGAATAAATGTGATTGATTGACATAAAAGGCTTTCTATTTTTGTGAGGGTTGATCCCCAGATCTCTTATTGCTTTACTATGGGCAGGGAGTAGGTCAGCCTCAATAGATATGGGGCTTTTCCTCTCTGTTTGATTGCTGCAGGCCTCCTAGGAGCCTTGCCAGTTTTTTCATTCATTTTCATCTGGTGTCCCACAGTAGTTTGAGGTCGGCGGAGCTTTTCTGTGCCAGTAGGAAAACTACAGGTCTGAGGCCTACAAGGAATTCCCTTCCTCAGACAGCCTTTATGTGCTGAAAAATGGAAGGGGGGGGGGGGGAGGGGGGGAAGGGAAATCACCAACTGCTTGAATTGTTCCTTTGTCTAGGCAGCAAGGCAGTGAATGAAAGATTGCCTATCAACGGGTGCTGTGGGAAATGATAATTGGGGCTCAGACCTAATCTCATTGTTCTGCACTCATCCAGAGCAGCATGTTTTCACAAAATAATCTTTCTGAATTACTTTTCTACCCCCAAAGTAACAGTTTGTCTAATACTGAAACCGTCTTGCCCTCCCTTTATCTCTGACGAAGGGCAATGACACCCTTGGGTTCTGTAGTTTAAAAAAGGGAAGACTGCCCAAGCAATGTTTTATCCAGTGATTTCACAAAAGGAGGTTTCTTGTCAGCTTGCTCTAACAAGACACTCTACATGGGCCTTTAGCATTAAGTCAGGACAGCTCCTAAATGCAGAGTTTCTTCTTCCTCACAGGCCCCATCATATGCTCTTTGGCCTTGCAAAACTCTTGACCTCTAGTTAGCTGATCGAATGGAAATTTGCATTCTTTTGCTCCAAATGAAGAATGGAATTTAGAGGTACTCAACACCTTTGAAAACCAAGCCACAAATTAATAGTTTTTAATCTAATTCGTTTTCAGTGTGGAAACAATTTTATTTTATTTAATTAATTTTTTTGGTGTGTTTGAAGTTATGGGATTTTTTTTTTTTAAAGCTCTAACTTTGAAAACAATCTTTGTGTACATCTCAGAGCCACTTACATTACAAATATAGCTTTTGCCCTTGAGTACAAAATCCTGTTCAGGCAAATCTCCCCAGATGTAAACTCAACTTTTAATGTAATTAATCATTCAGGACGACTAAAATAAGGTTCCAAAAATCCATACTCTCCAGGTTGAAGACACTGGAAGATGCCAGAGGTTGGGGTAGGAATTCTTCAGCAAGGGTGTGTAGAGCCTACAAATGTAACCTAAAGTACTATAGCAAATATAGGGAAGGCTGCCTTCCCCTCTCAAGGCCAAATTCTGCCCTTGGGTACATACATATGGCACCCTTTTCCTTCTATGGAGAAGCACAAAAGACATAATTTCCCCCCCATTATTATCTAATTTTAATCAAGTTCTATTATTTTTAAAGTCACACAGACCCACATTATGGTCTGTAAGAAAATTTGCATGTTTTCCTGTTAAAATGCTCTTTTTGTAAAAATGTTTGCTTGCTCCTGTGCAGAAAGCAGCAAGAGATCTGATAAAATATACTTTCAGGGTAAAAGCCAGACCCTGTCTATAAAATGCAGTTTGAATGAAACTTGTACGGATCATGCAAAGTTAATCCTCGATACTATTTCCAGCCAGGCAACAGTAATGAGAAAAATTTTTCAACTGAAAGGTAGGTTATTTTCAAGCTGCACTGCAACCTTTCAGTCTGAATTTATTCTTCCCCAAAATACATAACCCCTATAGAACAAAACTATAAAACTTGTGTTTTTGTCAGGAGCAATTGTTTCCTAACCATACGTACACAACCACTGTTTGACTTTGAGACACTGTTTGTCTCTCAAACAGATGTTGCATTGTAAATCTGTCCAAAGAAGATCCTGAATTCTCTTCCTTTTTTTTTTTTTTTTTTTTTTATTAAAGTCAGAGAACAAAGCTGATTGAGCAAAAACTATTAGGGCTATTTAAACCCTGTAGGAGTTTGGATGAACCAACTCTTGCAAAATTGTTTGGAAGTTCGAGTCTGAGCAAGTTGAACTTGCACAGTGAACTCACTCACAGTTAGCTGCTTTCTTATTCTATCCCTGTCCCCAAGAGTCCATCCCTACAACTACAAGCCCCGAGGTAGCCCCCTACTTCTTTTTTATATATCTTAAGGCAAGGGTCTTGAGGCTTATTTGGGGTGGGAGGGGGGAGAGGAGGGAATGAGAAAAGGGAGATACCACCAATAGGAGCTAGGGAGGCTGGTTGTGGGGAAGGGAGGTTTGCCAGTTTCCCAGCTGTGCAAACAATATCAAACCTGTATTCACCAAGATTTTGAGATGGGCTGACACTTGTGGACTCATGGGTCCAAAACAACCCTTTCTGGGTGGCACAGAAATGGTGTTCACAGGCTGCAAAAGTAACTGTCCTTGGCCAGAATGGCCTAAAATGGGGCTCACAAATGCGGAAAAAAGGGGGGAGAGGTGCAGGAAATAAGATAATCCAGAAGCTCCAAATAAGAAAAATGTTGACTATTACAGTACAAAAGATATAAATAGTTGAAACTGGGGAAACAACAGCTGCTATGCAGATGGCACTTTCCACATCTTTACTGCCAAACCACACAACTCAGGGCTCCATATTTCTGTGAATCGTCTTTAGTCAATGATGTGCCACAACAAGCAATTCACACAACCATGCACATGCATCCGATGTGTCTTTAAAGAGCCGTTAGAAAATTATGGCTCTAAATTTAACTACACAAAGGTTCAGATTAAAGGTAGATGACATTTAATTATCATTTTTAAGGGCTTCTTCTAATTATATCCTATGGAAATACACTTTATAGCACACTGAGGTTCAAAATTAACAAGAGCCCAAGGCCTACAATACTCCCAAGCCGTTAAAAATGTATTAGTGGGCATGCCAATGGGCCCAGGCGACAAATGGAGCAGTAATTTTTGTAATTATGCAGTAAGTAAGAAGAGTTACCATCCTGACATGAGCAACAGCAGCGTATCGTCCTGGCACCATTCTATCTTGGGCTCTCCTTAAGCCCAAACCTGCCAGAGCGAACATCCTCTAGCAAAAGAGATTTACGCAAATTATGATTAAATCCTTGCTAGCTAATTCTATGGTTTCTGTTCCAGTCCCCAATCCCCTATGTACAGTATCGTCTCTGACCAAACTATATAATATTCTTCAATAAACCGATTAATTTAGCCTGTTTCAACCATTGCAGACAACAGTTTATTTGTTAGGTACATAAAACATTAGCAGAGATGAAAATGAGAAACAGCCTTGTGCGTGCGTGTGTGTGGAGGGGGAGACTGGGTGGGTGGGGATGGATTCTTCTGTACAGAGTGCCCCCTGAATTATAACAGAGTTTTGGACAAAAATGAATAGGATTTCTAAAAGTTTTCTGTCTGCACAGAGCTTTTAAAAGAACCCAAAACAGGCATCTTTGTTATGCCATGATTCTTCTTTATGGAGAATAAAGTGGAAGAGGGACAGATAAATTCATTTCTTTGCTACAGCATCGCTCTCCATGTGCAATCACTTGACAACACAAAGGAATGCTAATGATCACAGACCTTCTGTCTAAAGTTCCTTTTTCACAGAATTTTAACCACCACCACCACACATGCTCTTCAGATCTAATAAATGCAACAATCCCAGGAAATTCCTTTTGGTTCACCCATACTTTACAAGAAAGCCACACAGCCAACATTCATATCTGCCAAATTCTTTAAACAATATGCAAGAAGCACAGGCTCTGAATATAATGCTAATTATGGGCAGCAAGGCTTTTTTTTTTTTTTTTAATTAAAGGGTCAGGTTAAAATTTATGATTTAGTTATATATAGAGAAATTTCTGATTTAATAGATATTGTTCACAGTCTTTTCTCATGACCATACTGTCTAGAAGCATGGGAATATTATGGCATAAAATGTACATCCTGGATACAAAGCAACACGTATTGAGAGTTGATGTAATTTTACCTCTCCATTATAAACTTGGACATAAATCCATGGCAGAGGCATATAATGACTACTTTCCCTTACCTGACCTGGAATGGTGCTGAATTATTTTATATATATATATATATATATATATATATATATATATATATATATATATATATATATATAATGTATATGTGCTTGGAGAATTTTTGTAAAAGGTGTTGACTCTTTTCATTCTGGTTCAGACACGGTATCAGATTTACAATTGACACCATATTCCCTTTCCCCTCTAAACTAGTCTGGTGAACTACTTTTCTGCAACTTGATAAAGATCTCAACTCTTATATTTCAAATGGTGATTTTCAGGTTGACTAGAGATGACTATGGATAGTAACTGCAAAATGAGAGGATTCATTTCACGTTCCATTCCAAAGCAGACTGTACTTCAAGATTCGAAGAAAGCCTTGCCACAGTGTGTGAATGCCTTGGAGACAATTCTGCTAATTTTAAATTTCCAGCTGAGGCAAAGTCTAACGGGCCAGTTAGCACAGAAAACTTTCTGTACCTTATCTTCCTCTTTCTAAGCAAATCAGTATGTTGGGGCTTATTTAACAAAGGGGGAGGAGGGGTGATTTGAATTCCTAGATCATTCCTTTTTTCTCTCCTTCAGAAAACTCTAGCATTCTGACCAGATGCTTGGTGGGAGCAATTCCAGTTCCATCTGTTTGAGAGTTCTGAGTTGTGCAACATAAATTTTACTTTAATGTGTTGTAACAACCACCTCCAAAACCCCATCTCATCTCTTTCAAATGTGCTAGCTCAAAGCCACCTTTCATATATATTAACACATTAGGTATTATGCAGTACATGTCTGAGGTTCTACTGTACATTACAAAGTGCTAAAGGAAGTGGGTCTGGTGCTTCATTAGTGAGAACTCTCTGTTCTGAGGTAATATTGAATCAGCACTAGAACTGGTTGAAATTTCCAAAACTAAAATTCTTTTTTTGCTGAAAAGTGGGCTTTTTATTTATATTATACGCACGCGCACACATGCATACACACTTACTTTCTGTCTTCTGAAACAAAACACGGACATTAGCCACACAAGTCGCATTAGCATTAATGGTGGTTTCATGATTAAATCCCTGAGTCACATGGAAAATGTATTTTTGAGACTTCGGATCCCATTCCTTTCAACTGTATGCACATCTATCTTATCACTCATTTTCAAACAACTCATCTGCATCCATTCTCATTAGGTTTCATAAGATAAGTAGATTCAAGAAAGGTCAATATTTGCATTGAAGTACTGTAGAACCTCAGAATTACAAACACCATGGGAATGGAGGTTGTTCGTAACTCTGAACAAAACGTTATGGTTGTTCTTTCAAAAGTTTACAACTAAACATTGACTTACTACAGCTTTTGAAACTTTGCTGTGCAGAAGAAAAATGCTGCTTCCTTTTTTTTTTAAAAAAGTAGTTTATGTTTAATAGTACTGTACAGTATTCGTGTTTGGGTTTTTTTTTATCTCTGCTGCTGCCTGACTGCATACTTCGATTTCAAGTGAGGTGTGTGGTTGACCAGTCAGTTTGTAACGCTGGTGTTTGAAACTCTGAGGTTCTACTGTACATTACAAAGTGCTAAAGGAAGTGGGTCTGGTGCTTCATTAGTGAGAACTCTCTGTTCTGAGGTAATATTGAATCAGCACTAGAACTGGTTGAAATTTCCAAAACTAAAATTCTTTTTTTGCTGAAAAGTGGGCTTTTTATTTATATTATACGCACGCGCACACATGCATACACACTTACTTTCTGTCTTCTGAAACAAAACACGGACAAAAATTTTCAGTTTTGGAAGTTTTTTTAGTTTTCATTTTTTTCCCCATAATGAACCCATCCCATTCTCCATCCTTATTTATTGACAAAATGAAAGGAGCAAACAAACAAATTAAAAACTGTTTTATCTAAAAGTTTTAAAGAATGAATAATCATTCCTCTTTGAAACTTTAGAAGGAAAATTATTTTGAAATATTTTTGCAAAAACAGATTTTTTTTCAGCCTGCAGTCTTTTCGGTGACATATAAAAGAGATATTTCATTATTTTATTTTATATACACACACCTTATGGTACACATCAGAAAGTGGTGCTGTAATATGTAGTCTTCCAAGTTTTTCTTAACATACTAACAAATGTTCAGTCTTGGGAAGACATGCTGTGAAGGTATTAGTTTTTGTTATGTAAGGTTCTATGTAGAGACAGGGTCCTTGGAGAGGGAACTATGTGAGCAAGAAAAGTTTAAACAGAGACCAAGGCAGAGAGCAGAAAACTCTAGTGCACTCTGAGAACTAGACATTGGGTGTTGGGCTGAGATTCCCCCAAAAAAACAAATTTCACTACATGCTGTTTGACCACCTCTGTTCCAGGACTGTTGTATATGTATAAAAAATAAGTTACACTTAGAATATACACAGAATCCATGTCACTTATTTCTCTTCCATTGGGAGAGAAGTTCTGTGGACATACACACAGTCTGTACCATTAATCATTAAAAGATTTGCAAAACTCTTTGGGAATCCATGAATGCATGTAGGATCCTCATCATGACATGGAGTTTATTGTCTTGTAAAAGTTTACAGAAACACATTTTATAACACTATCATAGTCTATAGACTAACTGAAATCAAGACAGTAATGTGTGACTCAGCCATTGGATTAGAACAATGTTAAGCATTATTTACAAAAAATCTTTGGATTTTAGATCATATAGAGGGATGCCGGTGTAGGGCAAGCGAGCAGGGCAGGGCGAGCAAGCAGTCTATGGTCTCCAGCCCTACAGTGGGGGAGGGCCAGGCAAGCAGTCTCTAACCAAGCCCTCAGGTAGGGTGGGGCAAGCAAGCCATCTATAGCTATGGCAGGGATTTGCACACCTCTGTAGTCTGAGGCTCAGGTAGGGGTTGGTTGCCACCCAGGGGGCGACGGAGGGGTGGGAATGGGGAGGTGGGCTCACCCAACTCCACCACCTCCCAGCCCCGGGCCTTAACAATGGGGGAGTGGTCCACCACTGGGTCAGCAGTGAGTCCCACCGTAACACGCTAACTGAGGCACAGGCTCCAACACAGCCGAATGGTGGTCAGCTGCCCCTGGACTACTTCCTAGCCCCTCCCTGGTGTGTACCTGGGTCCCTGCGGTGTCTTCAGTGTCCCTGGGGTATGTGGCCAGAGGCAGTACTGACAGTTCCCCAACAGGAGGGGACTCCTCAACGGGCAGGGTGCTTCTGGTCACAACAGCAATGGCAGCAGTTGGGGTTCACCAAGCGTCCTCAGTGACCGCAGGGTAGATGGCCAGCGGCAGTCCTGGCAGTTCCCCTTTCCCTAGTCTGGCCTCCTCAGCAGGCAGGGCACCTCTGAGCACACTAGTAAAGGCAGGAGCCTGGAGCAAGCCAGATGCGTCCGCCTCCCCTGCTGTCTCTGACAGTTGCCACACGTTGCGGAAAAAACAAGTGGAAATGACACCCCAAAAAAGCAGAAACGCAACCAAACAAGCCCAGTTTGGTGACCGGGGCAGAGATGGCGGATTTGGCATTTTCGGTTCCCAGATTACGAAAATGGCAGATTTCTTATTTCTGGTTCTGGTTCCCAAAAATGGCAGATTTGGTATTTCTGGTTCCAGTGGTGCTGGAAGTGAGTGGGCATGAGAAGCCCAAAAAAAGACTGCGAGAAACTGAAACAAGCCCAGGTCCCGCAACCTGCGGCTCTCCCTGGAAACAAGCAACTTGCTTGTAAAAGAAGCCCAATTCTTCTTCTTGTATGCGGACAGCTCACTGGGAAGGGCGGTTTATCTCTGCCCACTTGGGGGGGGGGGGTGGCTCTGGGTCAGAGGAAGGCCACACCACCTCACCACAGATCAGAAATAGTGATTTTACATCCTTCCACCACAGGAAAAATATTATCGGGCAAAGCCTAAGGGTAGTCACAGACCAGATTTTGAGTACAAGGAAACTGATCATATTCCTATGAGGTGTCAATTGTAGTAAATGGTACAACAGACTGGATCTCATTCTTTGATGCTACTATTGCTTGAATACATTAAGCAACATGTAGTGCTATTGAAATTTGTCTTTCAGCTCTTGATTATCATTTAATAAAAAAAGAACACTAATGGATGTATATAGACTTCAAACGCTCTTCCCAAAAAAAGAATCAGAGAAACTTATATTAGAAAAGATCAGAATTATGCACAAAGCAATTCTGCGTACATCAAATGCTAAAGGAAGTTTGCCTGCAACTTGTCTTACATTTAAAGGTCACACACAACCCTTTGTTCCTCTGAGAGTCTACACTTCTGAGTACTACATTCCACAATGAGCTATTAAACACAAAACCATCAGTTTTTAATGGATACAAAGACTGCTGGCTTGAGACTGCCTATGGATATTATCAATAGTATCTCAGATTAAACAAGTAGGAAGCCCTCAAAAACAGGTTCTTCCAGCTATGGTTTGCAAAGCCTAGAGTTCAGTAGGAAACAAACTTCTAAGGGGATCTGATGAGCTCTAATGTGGAAGAGCTAACAACACAGGCAGCAAGCCCCTATTTCCAAAGTGCAATTGCATGTGATGAAATGAGTAGCACCAACAGCTACCCAGAGGAGATTTAAATACTTGCAGTGGTGCAAGAAAAAGAGAGATAAAGCCAAAACAAGATGAATTCACAAATTACAATGTCATGTTTTTGTGTTTGCGTATGCAAATGGAGCTCACACTTTTCCCAGTGGCCCTTGTTACAATAAACAGTAAAAGCTGAGAATGCTAGTTTACTCTGGAAGGCTCAATAAGCAGAGGGATTTACCAATCCTTTCAGGCTATCAATTTTATTAGAAGTCACATACACCTTTCATTCTCAACCTGACAGGCCTTTCCTTCTTTTCAGATGACTTTGGAAGGTGCAAAGACAATCCAATAAAATTTCGGAAAAGAGCTCAGCCTCCTTTC
This sequence comes from Emydura macquarii macquarii, assembly GCF_026122565.2. Lineage (NCBI taxonomy): Eukaryota > Metazoa > Chordata > Testudines > Chelidae > Emydura > Emydura macquarii. Next base: position 2,352,706 of record NW_027130506.1, read on the forward strand.
TCTTTCCTCCCAGATAATTTAGGGAAAAGACTTGGAGGGGAGAAGGAGGGAGAATCTATTTTCCTTAGTTGGGCAAAGGGCCAAACCATTTTGTCATTTTTAGCCTGTTTGGTGGTGATAAAAATATATATATTTACATGTTTCTGCTTTGTTATATGCTTGTCTTTTGGGGGGGGGGGGGGCGGGGGAGTGGGTGGATTGCTTTTTGGTTTTGTGACACAAAAGGATTTATACATGCATGTGCACATATGCACGCATGCGTGCACACAAATCCCCCTACTTCCCTCAAAAAATAAAGACATACACAAATGAGGACAGACAGACACTAGGTGTAGTTAAATATCTTACAAGAAAATAAATATGCCCAAGATGTTCTATGAAAGAAGAGAGTTTGAACTGGAGCAATACACGAATGGAAGTTTCAAGACTTTTATTTGAGGAACATATCAGCTCATCTAACACTCTGTTTTGGAGAATTTGTGTCAAATTGACAATCCAATTTCAGCAGCGTACATAAAACGCTGCACAATTATTTAGCACTGTACAGATTTTACATAAATCTTGAAGTTACTGACTTAATTCATTTTCTTTCCAACTACAAGACAGATTAATGTGAAATGAACTAAGACAGGCAACCAGAAGTAATGTTACTATGGCTAGTAAACATGCTTTAAACTGCTGTATCAGTAAGCTGCTTAAAATACTCACTATTATTGTACATTACATTTGCTCAATAATTATTACCTCTCAAACCAAAGATTATGAATATATGTACTGAACCTTTCAACACAATACCAAAACACTACAGGTAGCCAGTGATCTTGAAAGCTGACTTTTTCTTCAATTAGGTGCACTTTAATATTTGCACAAAAAGTTTCCTGTGGAGCTGATGATACAGGAATCAGGAGTTCAGAACAGAATTTGAAGAGTTGAATCGCTGGTAGGCAGAAACCCCGAGACTTGGAATCAGGATACATATTATATCTGGGGGAAGCAATCCGTACTATGGAGTACCTACCAGTGGCTGGCTGAAATCACTAGAAACTGACAACTGATTGATCATCTTCCGAGCCATTAATAAAGATAGCGCTCAGTAGGAAGAGACTGAAATATTAGATAGAGATATTAGTAGAGATACTGTATCTTAACTAAATTAACAGGATAGTATTTTCCAATTACAATATAATAAAGCAGAAACATTATAAGAGAAGGAAGAGGATATTCTGTGTACTGCAAAGTTGCTTTAAACTGGAAGGGAGGATATATAGCTCCTCAGGAAAAGGTCTATATGTTCATTGTATGTTGGTACAGCACCTACTATAGTGGAATCCTGACATGGTTGAGGCATTTAGGTGCTACAGCAATATAAATCCTTAACAACAACTAACAATAATATTAATAATCTCAATAAAGTTGAGGATAAAAAATAGGCCTCTCCTCCCTTCCCTACTACTCTGCCCCCTTCACCTACCCACAAGCACCTTAATGCAGAATAGGTTTTCCAATTATAAACAACTGTCTAAAGGCAGCACCTGCACATTGAATGAGTCTGGGCTGATGGCAAGAAAATCCAGCTCCAGAATGTGCTGTTTAATAAAAAGAAAGTAAACCATTAACTATCCAGTGGTCCCCAAACTTTTTAGGTCATACCCCACTTTACCCCTGTCCACACCTCACTCCCCCCCAAAGATAAGGCCAGGAGCGGGGCCATGGTCAGGGCCGGGGATTGGGGCTGGGAGCCAAGTCAGGATCAGTGGCCAGGAGCTGGGGGCCGAGACCGGGGGCTGAGTCAGGCCACAGCAGCCAGGGGCACTGGCAAGGCCACGTTGCTGAGACTGGGAGCAGGGTCATGGCAGTCGGGGGCCGAGAGAGGTCGAGGCTGGGAGTGGGGCTGAGGAGCCAAATTGGGGCACCACGGCCAGCAGCCACAGTTGGGGGGGTGGGTCCAGAGAGGAGTTTGGGGCAGAGTGGGATGGCCCTCCCTATGGGGGCTTGCCTGGGCCCAACCAGACCCCCGCAACATTCCTCCGCATCCCCTTGGAGGGGAGGGGGAGCATGCTCCACAGTTTGAAGACCTCTGATCTATTCCTTTTCAACTACAGCAGAATGGAATCAACACATAACCTAAAGTTGCTGAGACAATCTTAAAGGAAGAAACACAGGATTATTGAACACAATGAAAATCTTTAAGAAGGGAAAAACTATTCTGTGAAATAAGTGCATTTTTCCCCCCCCCAATAACTGCCCTCATTCCGGATTTATAACTAAATATGGGATGGGGAATAGTGGAAAAAAGTGGTTGATTCCATTTGGTCTAGGACAAAAGCATTGGCTTTTGGGATTCCCAAATCACAGATGACTCCGTCATTGCTATATATAAAGAGTATATCTACCAATCTTTACTAAATGATAGCATAAAAAAATTCAAACACAAGAATTTGAAAAGTAAGTCATCTAGTACTGTCTTAGTCTTACTGTAGAGATAGATACATACTTTTAACGAATTAAAACACATGCACATGCACAGAGGAATGGAAGTAAAGCAATCAAATTAAAAACTGAGTGGATGGGGTAAAGCTGGGAAACCTCATTGGTTATATGATAGACCTCTAAATGACGAATTGTCAGAACAGTTCACACAAATCAGGATTGGCAAAACAAAATGCTTAATTTCTAAAATAAAAAGGGGACACAGCCATATATCTGCAGATATGACATGATCCTGCTCCCATCATTATTAATAGTAGCATCTAGGTAGCACTAGCATCTAGGAAGTCCAGTCAGGAATCTGGGCCCCATTGTGCTAGGTGCTGAACAAGCACACAACAAAAAGAGTCCCTGATCTTACAAAGTAATCTAATAATTTTAGTTGAAGACAATGAGTTTGATCTCAATGGTAACAAGAGCATATCTTTGATGCCTGAGGCTTTCCCACCATTGCTCCCGTATCGATTGGTATGGATCCAGATAAAACCTCAGTCCATTTACTTACTTTTTAACAACTAGACAGTTCTGGATACTACATGTAAGTTACTAAATGGGTTGTTATTCTGAAGAACTGTGTGCTAAGAATCCACAGCACATACTTTCTATTCAGTAAGGGGGTCTATCATATAGAGCAGCATAAACAAGTCATATTCTGTATGAAATTTTACTTTGTACTGACTTCATTAGTACTTTTCATGTAGCCTGTTGTAAAACTAGGCAAATATCTAGATGAGTTGATGGACCCTGTGGAACATCTCTGCGTACCCCTGGTTGAGAACCACTGCTGTAAACCCACTGAAATATATTTATTCCATCTATTGCATCAACGCCATTTTGTTCGCGCTGTTATTTGCCATTTTCATTCTCAGAAGGAGTTCATTTGCAACTCCCCTGTGCATTGACATCTAAAACATCTATAAACATCTATGGTCAACTTGCTGCTTGCCATGGGGACACAAAACATGCATATGCATTTATGATGTTCACAGAACCCCCATCTGTGTATATAAACAGGAACTAACAAACAGTGCTGGTTTGCACATGCAGTTACCCATTTTACTTGTACACACTGCTGTTTATATGGGCAATCATAATGATCTACTCCCTAGTGGTGCATCAATTAGGTATCTTAATGTTATTTCCTTACACACCCCACCAGTATAGACTGATTGGCTCAACATCCATTACAAATGTCTTTGTTTATTAAAACTATGTATCGGTCTCTGCATCAAGACTAAAAGTATCTGAAGACCTCAAATAAATCAGAAACTCTTAATGTTATTGACATGCCGTGAGCAAACATTATTATAGTACCAAGGCACAGTAAGAAAATCTCACAACGTTATCCGATCAGACAGACAAATATTCAAACTTTTTCAAATATTCAGCTGTACAGCTTCAGACAATAAGGCCATGGTATCTAATCTTTGTTTAAAATCTAACATATGCCCTTTGGCATTAACTACTTCAGATCTCAGCAGCTTTGTGTCATTTCAGGATTCATTGCTTGATGGAATAATTATATTACGTGGGGTTTAAGTTATAATATCTACATACTTTTAATTATCTTCCTGTAACTCTTTGGTGATAAACTACATTTCACATCCTATAGGAGGCAATATATTTGGAATACTAGAGCAATATTTATGAGTTTGTTTCAAAGGATTCTGATTTTATTTAGAGCATTCAAACATTTAAGCATACCTAGAGCAATACATTAAAAAATACTTCCCATAAATTATTCACCATGCAAAAGCAAACTTTCATTAAAAAAGAGAGCCTTTAAAATTGATGGGAACTTACTGAATGTAAAAACTCTCTCTCAGAATACCAACCCCAAACACCTTTCTTATAACAGATGGTCATTAATTTGATGCAGGATGGTCATTTTAATTAATGAAACCTAGCCAATGTGCCTGTCTCCCCTAATACTGCGTCAATACAGATAAGCATAATAGCTGTTGGCCTGACTCAGCAATGCAGATCATTCACAGCTTCCATGGAAGTCGACAGTTATGGGTGCTCAGCATGACTCAACTTCAGGTAATGGGTATTTAAGTTCCCGATGAAGCAGCTATGTGCTGAACCACCTTGCCATGTTTACCAGAAAAGATCTGGGATCACATTTGCCACAATTTAAATAGTTTTCTGCAATGGTTTTGTCACAATGGCTACCTTTTAAATTTTAGTGTCTTCCTGGAGTCCTTGATCTCTAGGTAACAATACTGAAGTAGTTATCTATCTGAATCCAATGTTCTTCAACTCATAGATCCAGTCTGGTGAAGTAAATAGGAACTTATTCAGAAATTTGATGTTAAGAGTTGTAACACTAAGATTTCAACTGTGTGTGTTGGGGTAAGTCTTTACACAAAGCTGGTGCTCTTAATGAACAAAATCCTCATGCTGGATAATCTCATGAAAAGCCAAACTTCCACAGAAACCTCTACATGGTTGATCTTTACAACAACGAGACGGGACATTTACAACACTCACTTTGCTTCTCTACAGAGAAAAAAGGACTCTAAACTATCTAAACTCCTACATGTCACAAGGGACCACAACGGTGATACCCTTAACTCATCCAACAATATTGTAAATCTACCAGCTATACACTTAACCCAGCAGAAGAGTCTGTCTTGTCTCAGGGACTCTCTTTCTGCCCCACCAGCCCCACACATGATACAGTTCTGCAGTGACCTGGAATTCTACTTTCGCCATCTCCAACTCAAGGAATATTTCCACCACACCACTGAACAACACACTAACCCACAGATACCTTCCTACCAACACTACAAGAAGAATTCTGCATGGCCTCCTCCTGACGGTCGAAACAACAGACTAGACTTTTACATAGAGTGTTTCCGCCAACGTGCACAAGCTGAGATTGTAGATAAGCAACATTGCTTGCCCCATAACCTCACAACGCCATCCACGGCCTCAATAACAAATCCCACTGAGGAATACCAAAGGAAACTACAACATCTACTTAAGAAACTCCCTAAAGAAACACAAGAATAAATCTACACAGACTCACCCCCTGAGCCCCGACCAGGGTTATTCTATCTGCTACCCAAGATCCACAAACCTGGGAATCCTGGACACCCTATCATCTCAGGCATTGGCACTCTCACAGCAGGACTGTCAGACTATGTGGACTCTCTCCTCAGGCCCTATGCCACTAGCACTCCTAGCTATCTTCATGTTACCCCTGACTTCCTGAGAAAACTAAAATCCATCAGTGATCTCCCAGAAAACACCATCCTAGCCACTATGGATGTGGAAGCTCTCTACACCAACATTCCACACAAAGATGGACTACAAGCCATCAGGAACATATCTCCTGATGATGATATGGCACATCTGGTAGCTGAACTTTGTGACTTTGTCCTGACCCACAACTACTTCAGATTCAGAGACAATCTATACCTTCAAGTCAGTGGCACAGCTATGGGCACTCGCATTGCCCCACAGTATGCCAATATTTTTATGGCTGACCTAGAACAACGCTTCCTCAAAACTCGTCCCCAAGCACCTCTTCTTTAGCTACACTACATTGATGACATTTTCATCATCTGGACCCAATAGAAAGAGTCCTTTGAAGAATTCCACCGGGATTTCAATAATTTCCACCCCACCATCAACCGCAGCCTGGACCAGTCCACACAAGAAATCCACTTCCTGGACACTACAATATAAATAAAGGATGGTCACATTAATACACCCTATACCGAAAACCAAAGGACCGCAATACATACCTTCATGCCTCCAGCTTCCACCCTGGACACATTACACGATCCATTGTCTACAGCCAAGCACTAAGATACAACCAGATTTGCTCCGATCCCTCAGACAGAGACAAACACCTACAAGATCGCCATAAAACATTCTTAAAACTACAATACCCACCTGGGGAGGTGAAGAAACAAATTGACATAACCAGACGGATACCCAGAAGTCACCTACTACAGGACAGACCCAAGAAAGAAAACAGAGCACCACTGGCCATCACTTACAGTCCCCAGTTAAACTCTCTTCAACACATCAATAAGGATCTACAACCTATCCTAGCAGATGATCCCTCACTCGCTCAAGCCGTGGGAGGCAGGCCTATCCTTGCTTACAGCCCCCCAGCTGGAAGCAAATACTCACCGGGAACCATACACTATACAACAAGAACACTAAACACAGGAACCTATCCCTGCAACAAACCCTGTTGCCAACTCTGCCCACACATCAACTCTAGTGATACCATCACAGGTCGTAAACACATCAGCCACACCATAAGGAGCTCATTCACCTGCACATCTACTAATGTAATATATGCCATCATGTGCCAGCAATGCCTCTCTGCCATGTACATTGGCCAAACCGGACTGTCACTATGCAAAAGAATAAATGGACACAAATCAGACATAAAAAATGGTAACATCCATAAACCAGTAGGAGAGCACTTCAATTTCCCAGGACACTCTGTCACTGACTTGAAAGTTGCCATACTTCTACAAAAAAAACTTTAAAAACAGACTTCAGCGAGAAACTGCAGAGCTGGAACTCATATGCAAACTTGACACAAACTGGGTCTGAACAGGGACTAGGAATGATTATCTCATTACAAGAAGTAATTGTCACTGTTCACATATTCTCCCCTTCTAATCAATGGTTGTGAATAGGCCTCATCTACACTAACTGAATTGACTTTGTTAGCACTTGCCCTCCCCATAGTTGTTTCTTACCTTTGGATGTATATATATATACACACACCTCCTATCTGTGATTTCCATTTCATGCATCTGACGAAATGGGTTGCAGCTCACGAAAGCTTATGCCCGCAGCAATTTGTTAAGTCTTTAAGGTGCTACAGGACTCTCGTTTTTGCTGTATAAAGTCTAACACGGCTATCCCTCTGGAAAAATCCTCATGGGAAGTGATTTTAAAGGCACAAATGGGAGTTGGGCGTCTTACTGCCTTGTACGCCTTTGAAAATGTCCTCCATATTTATAGTGCTGGTGCCAGTCATGTTCAACAAAGAATTCTCAGATTTACATATAGATGCATTCCAAGAACAAATCTAAGACCAGATCTCATGCTCATGCTAGCTAATATGACTTTGCCCCTTGCTAACAATAGAAAAGCAGAAGTCGGCCCATCACTTTATCAAGTCTATTACAGTAATACTTCTACTAGCCAAGACCACATTTTAGAAAGACGGAAATCCACCAGAATGCATCAAGCCAGTTGTACAATGCACACAGGGGGAAAAAATTCCTTCCTGATCTCTGCAATGGATCAGTTGATGTATGGATGTCCCTAGTATATGGAATTTATCTGAGGTATAGTGGCTATCTATCACCGTTCTTTAACCATATGTACAATTAAATAATTTATTTATTTGACCTTGCAGAACAGGTAGGGTAGGAGTCAACATGTCAGTGGTCAAGGAATAAGCATGGTTCATTGGCTGAATGAGACGGTCCATCAAAAAGAAGTCTCATTTGCCACAACAGGAGCAAAGCTGAGCTCGAACCTCAAACGAATACTGTAATGGCCTCATCATGACAAGGGGCAGCCATCGTTCTTCAGATCTCTAATCACATCCCCAAAAGAGTGTATTCAGTTCTATGGCCCAATCCAGAAGCCATTTAGGATAATCCCAGTGACCATGTCACAGAAACTATGAGATCTGATCCAATTTAGAAGAGTTGTCATCCACATGGAAGACAGATTTGATAAGCATTACCAAATCAAATAGATTTGATTACCATTAGCATTGTCTGATTTTACACAGCTACAGAGATTAGTAATGACTTTTTTTTTTTTTTTTTTTTTTTAAAAGCCAGCCACAGAACTTGTCTCATGATCTTTCTTTTGTTTTCCAATTATAGTGACCATAACTTTAATTGAGTGGAAACCTCTTATTCTTGTAGCATGACACTGAGAGGAAGGAAGGAATAACCAGTTTTCATCATATCCTTCACAACGTTCAGACTCTAAGAGTACTCTAAGAGTAGCATTTGGTTGTATGTTTTAGGGGCAAGAGAGAAACAAACATACATACAGTACTACGATCAGCCTAACTACATTATAAACACTTGGCACCAAGGAGTATTTTGATATTTGAGTACTTCTAGCAATGCACTTTAGTAGTAGGAAACAATAAAGCAGGGAGGGGAAAGCGGAAGAAGGACAGGTAGCTTAAAAGATATAGACAAGAGTCTCTTCTCCAGCAGGGCACTGTGGATGATGACAAACAAAAACGGAATTGCTGATCTCAGCTCAAATACTTGAATTATTCTCCAGATCACAGAACTTTATTTCCTTACTCTTGTATGTGTTAAGAAAAGCTACCACACAGACAAATTTGGCACAGTTTGGCTTTTTCTGCTCAAGAGAAAGATCTAAGTCTGAGCAGGGAAGGAGCATGAATTTGTCACAGCTGAGAAGGAAAACCCATTCAGGGTAAAAAGATTTAGGTCACCTGCATAGCAGGACTGGGAAAACTCACACTGGCTGGCTGCCCTGCATGTGACCCATTGAAAAAGGATGGAATTTACTTTCCAGGCAGGCACAGCTCTTTACAATAAGAATTTGGAGATTACAAACTCAACTCAAAAATACAGCCTCAGAGATTAAAGCACAGACCCACATACACATAGCACAAAATTGCACCAAAAAGGCATTACTGGAAGTTCTGATAAAGGATCTAAATTGGAGGGACTGAACTATAGCACAGAAGAGAAAGAAAGTGTTTTGTTTTTAAAGCAGTAGTAAAATACTACTTGTCTCAGTGTATTGAATAGTCAGATTCCAGCTCACAGCCACCTCTCCTCATTAAGTATTATTTTCAGCCCTGAATTAATAGTGAGCATCTTTATAGTTAGTGGTTGTGTGTACCCTTCTCACTCCCTGGCTTTAAACAGGCTCTTTCAAGTAAAGGTCAGCCTCCAAATGAAAACAAAATTCACACATGAACACAGACCCAAAAACTTTCTTGTTTTTTTTTTTTGTTTTTTTTTTTAAAGAAGGAAGTATGCACTGAAACTTTACACCTCACCATCCCAGCTAGGAATTTGCTTGATAGCAGCTAAATTATCAACTGCTCAGGCTAGGTGACTTTTTAGGAATTATCAAGGAATGCAAAGACAAACAGAAAACTCCCTCTGATGTCTGCTGTAGTGAGTGACCTGCTTAAATGCCAAGGTGACAGATGCTTTTATCAGGAAGAGCAACTTCTCTCTATGGCTTTACAGGTGACTTAAAGACAGAGGGAACAAAATGGCTTTGATACAATAGATGGATATAGATTTCAGTAGGTCTACAGCAGCAGTTCTTAACCAGGGGTACGCATACCCCTGGGGGGGGGTATGCGGAGGTCTTCCAGGGGGTCCATCATCAACTCATCTAGATATTTGCCTAGTTTTACAACAGGCTACATAAAAAGCACGAGTGAAGTCAGTACAAACTAAAATTTCATACAGACAATTACTTGTTTATACTGCTCTTTACACTATACATTGAAATGTAAGTATAATACTTATATTCCAATTGATTTATTTTATAATTAGATGGTAAAAATGAGAAAGTAAGCAATTTTTCAGTAATAGTGTGCTGTGAGACACTTTTGTATTTTTATGTCTGATTTTGTAAGCAAATTGTTTTTAAGTGAAGTGAAACTTGGGGGTACGCAAGACAAATCAGACTCCTGAAAAGAGTACAGTAGTTTGGAAAAGTTGAGACACACTGGTCAATTGTACTTATTATAGAGGTGTCAGCCTACATTTGGTAAAGCAGCCAAACCTTTATATAGAAAATGACAGATCCTCCTCATTAACATGATCTTATTTTAGGGTGGGTTTTTCTTTCAAATTAATTTTGATGCCAAGTCACCCAGGATGGGCCCTAGTCCCATCTTCACTCATGGCATAGGCTTCAGGGCTGCCTTCACACAATGTGGAGTATCTAAACCTGCACTCTAAAGCTGAATTTTAGAAATTCCATATAAATCTGTTCATTTGTATTAATAAACAAGGAAAACCATTCTGGGTTTTTGAGAGGTGTTCTCCCTTTCACTTTCAGGCCACACTGTCTATAAACTTGTGTCTGCAGCTGGGTGGGATTTTGAAATGCACACAGCACTGGCCTAATTCTGCTCCCCCTTAAGGCAACGGTAAAAATTCCACTGACATCAACAGAAGGAGATGTAGGCTGATGCCGAGAGTTTTTTAAAATTCTTCTCCAAACGTGTAGAGTGGTTTGCTGACTCCTCCACAGAGCAAGCAGCATTTCAGTGAGACACATGAGATCTGGTTTTCCGACATGCTCTCTGCCTCAGTTAATCAGGTTATTGGTCTTCACTGAGAAAGGCTAATTTAGCAGAGCTATATGATGGAGGAGTGTTTTTCCATAATTCATAAAATGCCTTAGTGGGACTTATCTATCAGAACTTTCACTCTACTAGACAGACACAGCTATGTGATTTTGCATGCTCTACAGAAGGCTATAGGACTCGGCAACTGTTTTGATAAACCACACAGAAGTATTGTGAAGAGGTAAGCAAGTTTGCTTTCTAGTTATCTGTAAAGACAGTACAGGAGTCGCATTTACTGATTTCTCATCTCAGAGGTATTTTATTTTGCTAGGACTTTTCAAGGATACATGTTGCATTTCCAACTTTACCCCCGAGAAATGAAATAAACTTAAAACTTTTCAGCAAAGATGAAGATGGTACTGATTGCTCATGTCACTCTTGATATCCCCAGTATATACAAGGGCCTAAGTCAAATGTGTTAGGATGATAGCACTTACTGTTTTGTCTCATTTTTGCAGTGATCTTGATTGATGCAATCCTGCCTACGCTGTTTGGCACCCTCCCTAAAGTACACACAGTGCTGCAGCCTCCAGAGAATAAAACACCCCCTCTGCCACATGGAGTCAATAATCAGATAAAAGTATAATGGACTCACACTTCCTTTTGGCAAATTAAAGGGAGGATTCAGGTTCATAGACAGGTTTAAAATGGAGGGTGGGAAGAAAAACAAGTGGTAAAATATACCGCCAAGGGTGCAGTCAGTGTGTGTGTGTGTGTGTGTGTGTGTGTGTGTGTGTGTGTGTGTGTGTGTGTGTGTGTGTGTGTGTGTGTGTGTGTGTGTGTGTGTGTGTGTGTGTATCTATATATATATATATTTTTTTTGTTTTTGTTTCCCCCCTCCTCAAACACAATTACCATATCAAAGAGAGATCTCTAAATATCTACCACTAGGAGATCTGAATGAAAACCTGGGTAATAAACTGCAGTCATTAGAGCATAAACAGATGGATGCAGATGGCACTTGTTCACCCACTGCCAACAAAAAAGAAATCTGGCATTCCACACATGCAGAGGCTAGCAAACCCCCAAAGGCAGTATCTATCTTGAAAGACTAGCTCCTCCCGCAGAACAGAAGGGGTTAAGCTGCAGAAATAGGGTTTGATTACCCTTAGAGATACTGTAGACAACAAAACCACAGTCCCTTCTGAAGAAGGTTCAACACGGTGCTAATCAAGTCCACACAAACCTTGGTTACAAGAAGGTGGGAGTCTGAACAGACCTTTAATAGTGAATTAAGTGAAGGTCTGAAGTCCCACTAATGAGGGACATTTATTAGCTAGTAACAACTGCTAGGAGGCAGCAGACTTAAGACAGGAAAAAATAAACCACACACAAAACCTTCTTCTGCCTCGTGTGATTGCCTGGAGGTAAAGTGAGCCATATAGCATCTTCCAAAGCTAAAGGAGAGCCTATGCTCACCGGATCTGATGCCTGGTGCACATTCTCAAGACAAACTGACAAGCCAGCAGGCACTGACTCTCTTCTGTCACCCCTCACTCTGACAGAGCTCTCCCTTTTGGAGGCTGCAGGGCCACAGGCAAAACAGCCAGCTAGGCACTGGAACTCAGTGTAAGAGCTTCTTCAGCACCTTCCTCCTCCTCCTATCCCAACACACTGGCTCAAATGGAAGTCCCAAGTGCCATGGAATCATCTGGGTGCCAACATTCCCTCCAGCATCTCTCCAGTCAGACTCTCTTTCTTTAAAGGTCCCAAAGGAGGCGCTCTTTTGCCGACTTACTTACGCCCATGCAGGACGGTGCTGAGGGAAGAAAGGATGTATGGCACACAGATTTCGTCAACTCCAGAAAGGAGCCTATGCAGCCATCCTCTTTCAGGGGCAAAGGCTGGATCAGGCGAGTCTCTATGGGAAAGCAGTACCTAGCACCACCCAGATTTTGCCGGCCTCTGGCCTTCTGGACTGCAGTTGGCTCCCCCTGCTTTTCTTTGGGCTTTCTTTCTCTTTTTTGCCTAAAATCTTCGATATATAGGAAGCTTCACTAACTCCCTCACCAGAGTCTGCTCAAAGATGTCCCCCTCCCCTTTCACTATCACCCAGATCTTTATTACCTCTCCAGAACAGCCTACAGCCTCTCTACTTTTATTTGCCAAGCTAAGGCCCTGGGGTGGCTACACTTTATGGCTTCACGTAAACAATCACTGCAAGTTGTTTCAATGTATGCGTCTAGCCGTTCCTTCAACTACTGTTTTCTTTGGCTATCCCTTTCATGCCATTAGATAGGATTATAAGCAAAGAAAGTTGTGCTCTTAGCTGTTTCTAAAGTCATCAGAAGCCTTAAGCGAGGCATTGATGTCTGCATTTTCCTTTCCTTTTCCATTTCATCTGCTGTAATTAACGTTAGACAAGGCAGACAGATAAGAGACAGAGAGAAAAAGAACTGTGGAGAGGTTTTGGCCCTGCTGCCCTAAATGAGGGAGTCCTTTGCAGAAAAAGAGCTTTGCAGGTTAGAGGTTGGCCATTACAGGCCTAGTGAGCCAAGAGTTAGACAGGCTATAATCTTTAAATCTAGGATTGAATAATTTCTAAAAAGCACCATAAGCGACTTCAAGAAGGATTTGATAATGTATTTCCAAGCATCTATTCTGATGAACCAGACAGGTAAGGGGGTATTTACTTATTCAAAATGGAGACCTGAAGTTTCTGATAATTTTAAATAACCATACACTTATAATCCAGTAAAGTGCAGCATTGGCACCATTGGTCTAGGAAATCTGAATGATAAAGGACCAGACTGTGATACCCTCATTCGTGTATTCTTCCCAAACAGTCACATTTGTTTAAATGGGATTACTTATGTAATAAAGGTATTAATCTGGTTGAGTAAAGGGGCAAAACTGTACCCCCTCAAAAAAAATTAAATAGAGATGTTAGGTCAAGCAAAACAATGTAAGATTTGCAATAAAACATTCAATATGGCTAACGTGATGGGTACATAGAAAGAGGAAATCATGCAAAATAAGTGCCTATGCAGAAAAAAGGGGGAGTAGAAGTTTTCCCTTTTAAATAATTCTTCAGAAATACTGTCTCAATCAAAGTTTTTACAATTACTAAGCATGTCAACTGATCATGAAAATTCATCAAGTGTGTCATAAGTGACAAAGAATAAGTACTTGACTGCTGAAATTGGCTGGGCTACAAAAGTTCCTGACAATCACTTCCGTAAATTATACGAACATACCTCTTTTGACAAAGAAGGTGTTTCCAGAGAGTGATGTTTTCAGGCAAAGAACACCAATGTTTGTATACCTGTTTAGAAATCTCACCATATTTTTAATCATTGTTATGCCAAAGCATTTCAAAAAAAGGCTCATCTGTATTTCTATGGATGAAAAACATTTCCAACAGAAACAGATGGACTTTCATAGGACTCTCCCATATATAGGAAATATAATCAAATCAGTTCTGGATAGCCATATTTCTTCACAAGGTTATAAAACGCCACCCATATGTAGATAACTAAGAAATAATGTAACCCGAGGTGTACATATAAATTGTAAATCAGCTGCACTTAAACCAAAGGTTTAGAAAACAATATTACAAGTCGAATCCTATGTGGTTTGTTCAGGTCATTTGAATCCCAGTGACAGGCTTACTGAATTTGCAATTCAGGAATTGTTCTCAAGGCATTACTACATGGGCTGAGAAAAGGGTGATCTTACCTGTGATTTTCTTTGCTTTCATATGTTTGGATGTTTAAGATATTTTAACTTTAAACATAGTTTTAAAAAAATTTTAAATGCAGAAAACTCTTTTTGTAGGTTTTGTAACTTTAATTCAGAATTTTCTAGTTTTCTTTTAATGAATCTCCAAAGTGCTTGCAAAATTTTAATGCTCATTTTATTGATATATGAGTTTACAGCCTTAAAAACATGCCACTGAGCTGGAGTTTCATTAGCTCCATCTGAAATTTCATTTGGGAATTTCACTGGGTCCATCTAAAAACCTAAGGTCCACTAGTGGGGAGTACTACCTCTGCAGACCTTAGGTGGTCTACAGGAAGGAAGCCCTGACCCAACAGACTTAAGTGGTCTTTAGGAGAACCTCAATCATAAGGCCTACAAGAGAGGAGATCTAATGTGACAGACCTGTTTAGAACCTCCGCCTGGTCTGCTGCTGTTGTCCATTGCCAGCTTAAATACATGAGGTTTCCTCTAACTGAGAACTTTAAGCACAACGTTTTCAACTTGGAAAAATGTATGCACTTATAGTGACAGCTATATTACTTCTGAGCAATCAGTCTCTCTCCTGCACACTTCCTGCAGAGCAAAGGATATCCATAGGAATGTCTAGAGCTGCTGTGTAGGCCCTCTGTCCTGGCCTCTCTTCCTACAGTCCTTAGGTCCAGAGAAAGGGAATCCAGAGGTTCATAAATATTCAGGGGCAGCAGCAGTTACAATACAGTTAAATTTGAGTGTCACTTTCCATTATAAACCTATTGTATCCAAACCAAACCCTCTCTATTTTTTTATTTACATTTTAAATATACTTGCCTACCTATGCCTTATTCTGAATCCAAAGCAATTCTTTGAGCTGCCAGTGACACTGGCCCTGTACTTCTAGAGTTGCTCCTAGGAATCTCAAGTTCCGGTGCCCACAATTCAAGAAGGATGTTGATAAAGAAGATAAAGTTGAGAAGAGCCACAAGAATGATTAAAGGATTAGAAAACATACATTATACTGATTGAGCTCTTGGAGTCTATCTATTTAGCTTAACAAAGAAAAGGTTAAGAGGCGACTTGATTACAGTCTATAAGTATCTACACAGGGAACAAATATTTAATAACAATTTAGCAGCAAATGGTCTAAAATGAGCCAATGGCTATAAACTGAAGCTAGACAAATTCATACTGGATACAAGCTGTTAATTTTGTAACGGGGAGAATAATTAACCATTGGAACAATTTACCAACAATTGTGGTGGATTCTCTATCATCAGCCAAACATTTTTAAATCAAGATAGGATGTTTTTCTGAAAGATATGCTCTAGGAATTATTTTGGCCTGTGTTATACAGATGGTCAGACTAGAATGATGATCACAATGATCCCTTCTGGTCTTGCAACCTATGGACTCAAGAGTATGGTTCAATCTCGTGTGCTCTTCTGGACTGACCCTATCTAGTGGGCCCACTGGTATGTTTCTTAGGGCTTGTCTATATGAACAGGTAGTGCACAGCAAGCTGGGAAGTAAGTCTAACTCACACTAGTTTGGCACATGACAACTATCTGTGTGGACCCTGCTGTCACGCATTAAAAGTTTCCTAGTGTGATTTGATCTACTCACATTTCAAAGCAGCATAGATCAAAGCGCACTAGGGAGCTTTTAGTACATGACAGCAGGGTCCACATGGACAGTTAGAGCATGGCAGGCTGGTGCGAGATAGATTCACGTCCCAGCTTGCCTGTACTAACTGTTTGTATAGACAAGCCTTTGAACATTAGGTTGCATCTATTCTCTGCAGAGTATCCATTCTCTGTAACTGCCTCTCTTTTTCCATAGCCTTCATCCTTATTCTCAACTCATACACTTACTGATGGTGCAGATTATTCTTTTGACTTATTTCCAGGCCTGCTGGCAAGCATATAAAAGCCATGCCAAACAAAGAGCAGCGCTTACCCATCCAAATTCTTACAAGACCCAAGCAGTATAAATAGCAGCAGAAAAGGTACCACATGGACAAATGTGGATTGGTGTGTGCTCACTGCAGCTTGAGGGCACACACAGAAAAGTGGATTTTGAGGAAGGATTTCAAAGAGAAGGAGAAAGATTCCCATATGGGAAGTTCTCAATGTAAGGGTCTGCATAAGGCAGAAACAGAGCACAGCTATATATGGTCTTTTCATGCTTCAATAATGTACCATGCTAAGTAATGACCCATCATCCAAGGCTTCCTCATTTCTTCCGCCTCTTCCTCCTAATTAAAATATAAAATAAATTCCAAGATTTTTTTCCATGTTAAAGATTGGATAATCCAAATCTGACAACACGGAAGAACACATCAGGGAATTTGCTAATGGGCCAGTGGACCTTGTGAACATCTCTGATGGCTTACAAATGAAAACACCTGTTTTGTTCCCTTCTACTCTCCAAATGCTGTCAAAAGGACTGGCAATCAAATCACTTATGTGGGTGTATGTCTAAAACATGCCTGAGCCAGGTACAATATATACACTTCAGCAGCAAGATTCATCTGAAATGATATACTAGATTTTCTGAACACCACAGTCAAAAGAGAGGGGATTCAGCTGAATAGGTATTATTTCCCAACCACTTATGGTGTGTGTATGACATCTAAACCTTGTCGTTCTAGAACAAGTGCATGTGTGACATCTAAACCTTGTCATCTTAGAACATGTGTGTGTGTAGTAATACGACAAGGTTTCGATTTCACACACACACACACACACACACACACACACTTTCCAGTCCATATAGCAAAAGGCTGAATATCTTAAAAGTGGATTGTAAAACTATATTCCATATACACTATACCACAAGGTGTAATAATT
Source organism: Emydura macquarii macquarii (assembly GCF_026122565.2). Classification (NCBI taxonomy): domain Eukaryota; kingdom Metazoa; phylum Chordata; order Testudines; family Chelidae; genus Emydura; species Emydura macquarii. Next base: position 2,370,085 of record NW_027130506.1, read on the forward strand.
GTTTAATGGTTGTCTTCATCTCTGTGAACAATTTCTGCATGGTCACCTACTTGATGTTAATATAAAAATCGGGCTGGCCCAGTAAAACTAAGACATTTCCAAAAGATGTAGTTTTTATAACAGGAAAGCAGATAATTTCATGTGTAAGTTTCCTTAGTTACCAGAATCACTAGCAAGTGGATGGTTTATAAATTTTCTTTCAATTATTTAAAATAACATTTGCTAGAAAACGTGTGAAATTTACTCTCACTTATATTTTTACTTCTTAAAATAAAGCAGCTATCACTTTTCAACACAAAGGAGTAGCGGTTTTTTAAAGCTAATCTTATGGGCATAACAGAGAAACCAAGAAACGATTCAAAAAAGCATTTATATTTTAAACATGTTGGCTGACTTTATTTTACCAATCTGTATAAATCTGAAATCACAGTTCTTTGGATGAACTGGAGGATGTGTAATATTGTAAAACTCATTAATCTCACTGCTTTCCATTCCATATAAACCTCAATTAGTATTGAAAATACATACACAATGAAGAAAAGCTTTGTTAAAAAAAAGTTAATTGACAAGAGACCTATTTTAATCCAAATTTTCCAAAACAACAAAACAAATAATATGAAACAAATTATAATGGGAAGTTACCTTCAACTTTCATTATGGCAGGACATCAGTTCATAATTGGCAGTGGATTACCACTCACTGGGAGGGTCAGAACGATGCATTGTACTATACATGGCTCTGTTGGTTCTTTGTTAGGATTCTCATGGTTGTTTGTGAGCATATTAAGTCCAATTAACAGTTTAAGAACAAGTATCTGGTCTTCCCTATGAAATTGAACTAGCAGTTTGGAAGGAAACCTGATCCTGTCACAAAGATATCTAATGGACTGAACCCCAGTATTGTGCAGTCTGTTCTGAATACTTTGGGAGCCCATCTGGTAGCATGGACTTGGAGATGATCTGCCTATATCAGTGGTCCCCAAGCTTTTTATGTCACGCCCCCCTTACACGTATTCACACCCCACCCCCACCATGGGCTGAGGTTGTTGCTGGGAGCAGCGCCGCAGCAGCTGGGGCCAAGTCGGGAACAGCAGCTGGGAGCCGAGGCCCCAGCTGGGCCATGGCAGCCAGGGGCCGAGATGGCCGAGGCTGGGAGAGGGCTGCAGGCCAAGACGGGAAACCACGGCCAGCAGCCAGGAGCCGATATCAGAGCCACATTTGGGGAGTGGGGCCAGAGCAGAATCTGGGACAGAGCAGGACAGTGCTTCTTCCCCACTCTCCATGGGGGCTAACCCGGTCCCTGCCGCCACCCCCAACTTTCTTCTGGGCCCCCCTAGGGGGGCACGCCCCACAGATTGAAGACCTCTGGCCTATATTCTCTGTTCTGAGGACTGAGCTCCAAGGGGAGAGCTCAAATTACAGGCCCAGAAGAACCCGGTGCTCCAAAAGCCAGGTAGCAGGCAATGTTTGGATTCAAATTCAAACTGTGGGCCAAACTCCCTGGTGGCAAGAACCTGAAATCTCTATTGACTTCAGGCTCAGCTCTTCTGCTTTGTGGCGAAAAGCAGAACCCAGATTCACCCAGTGTGTAAATAGGAAAGCCAGTATAATTAACAACAAATGGTTCCTTATGGTTTTCTCTTTGGCAAGCCACTACCTACAACATAAAAACAAACACATTAAAATAATATTAAGCTAGAATCTGCCTTAAATTTACTAACTCAAGAAAAGGAATTAAGACTAAAATTACTGTACACCCTTAACCCATTCCTCTAAATTAGTGGTTCTCAAACTATGGGGCACGCCTCCGAAGGGCCTTTTTTTGTGTGTGTTTGTTTGTTTTGTTTTTTAAAAAAGAGAGCCCTGGCTGTCAGGCCCAAGTGGCTGGGGCTCATGCAAAAGGGCTGTGCATACCCAGGAAGCAAGGATAAAGTGGACAGCCGAAGACCGGCCATCCAGGCTCTCCTTCTCCTCCCACCACCTCAATCCCTCACCGGGAGGCTGAGGGGCTCCGGCTGTCAGCCCCATGGTGGCAGCAGTGCAGAAGTCAGGGTGGCAGTGGGGCGCTAAGTCTGCTGTGAAAAGTGATATTGGTGAATATCACTTTTCACATTGCCACCCTTACTTCTGTGCTGCAGCTGGCGCGACGTTGCTTTCTGAGCTGGGCACCCAGCCAGCAGCCGCAGTTCTCCACTCTGCCTTCAGAGCTGGGTGGTGGTATATGTACTTGTGAGGGGGAGGAGGGGTATAAACGACTACAGACACAAAGAAGGGGGGCCCAATCACTGCTCTAGGTTAAGATATTAATTCATTGGGATCCAGTCCAACCACCATTCAAATCTATGGAAAGTACATGTCTTCCCCCACCACCAACACATCCTTCCCTCATGGGAATATGTGAAATTAGATTACATTCCTCTAAAACTTCCCAAAACACAGTAGCTCACCCAAACATCTTCTGCACCTAACTATGGAGGGCAAACCTTGTTATGATCAGTAATCCTTACTCGGCTACTCTTAAATAGACACCAAGCAACTAAACTTGATCTCTATCCAATTTTACTCCATTGTACAAATCTTCAATTTTCCATATACAAAGTTATAAGAACAAGAGGCACGTGACTGGAAAGTTCCTTTTCACAGGTGGCCCTTTTGGCAAAGCAGCTGAAAATCATTAAAAACTTTGTTTTTTTAGAACCCTCTAGGTCATGGAGTTTAAGGCCAGAAGGAACCATTAGGTCACATCTAGTCTGACCTCCTAGATTTCACAGGCCACCCACCACACAGCACCCACACACTCAACCCAACCATCAAAATGAGACCAAAGCATTATCGCCAACAGGAGACTAGACTACTTGTGCTACAGGCAAAGAATAGGAGGGAAATGATTAAATGAGATATACCCAGATAATCCTGGCAAGTGACTTGCTCCCAAATGCTACGGAGCAAAATACTTCACTGCCAATCTGACCCAGGGGAATTCTTTCCCAACCCCACATATGGCGATTAGAAAGACTCTGAGCTCGTGAGCAAAGGCCAAAGCGCCAAGCACCTGAGAGAGAGAGAGAGAGAGAGAGAGAATGCTCAGTCAGAGCTATAGCCCACCCCGACCAATGTCGCATCTCCAGCTGCGGCATAGGAAGGAGACAAAAAAGAAGTCGGTGTCAGACCCAAAATGTACATATTTTAAAATATATTAAAGTTAAAAACCATAAATGCCAATATGAAAAGACATTTTTCATACATTTTGAAGAAAAATATATAAAGAAGAAAAAAAAGTAAATAAGCATGTTTGGCAGAAGGCATGGTAGAAATGTAATATTCCTTCCATTTTAGTAAAACAGAACCAATTCTGCACTGAGCAGTCCCACCAATTTTTACCCTTTGATTCAGGGGGACAGATTACTCAAAGTAGTAACCAATGTACCCAGTAGTATGTGTTTGCAAGACTGGGCCCTAAGGAAGATTATGGGGCATTAGTAATACAGGTAAGGCCCTTTTTAATGCCAAGCAGCAGTCAAGATTTCGTAATACCCTGAAAAGAGACAGGAGTCTTTTGGAATGCCAGGGAACTGAACATGACACTTTTCCTTTTAAAGTAGAGGCGCAAATAAAAGAGGAAAGAAAGGGAATAGACGGAGAGACACTTGGAACCTCCCTCCTTTCCCCTTCTCAATTTAAAAAAGGCCTGTCCAATTACTGTAATTTTCTGTGTTTCTCTCTAGAAGGACAACTTGTGTATCAAGTTTAAACCCATGAGAAATGAGAGTTTACAATGAAAATAGCTACAAATTCTTAACTACACGTGTAGTGTCAGGCACCAGTGATCCATGCGAATCATAACTGGGGGTGAGCAGCTTTGAACGAATAAAAATAAAAATTCCTTATGTTGCGTTAGTCACAAGGAGCACTTATAGAACAGGCTCAACAAATGTCCATTACAAAAAGAAAATGGAACTAAAAATATGTAAGTTAAAATATTTTTTTTAATTGCAACTTTATTTCACTAATTAAATTCTCAGTCCCACCACCATTGAAATCAATAGCAAACTGCTATCGACACATAGCTGCAGGATTGCGTGAGCATTTTACTTCCATTTTCGTCATTGTGCCTGAGTTTGAGTGTTTCTGAAAAGCAATGCGGAAATATCTAAAATGGTAGCTAACAAAGAGACATACTAGCTCATAAAAATACAAGTCAGAAGCAGAACAAGTGTTTGACCTTTGAAATCTGTCTTCTTGTTACTGAGAGAGGCCTCCAACTTTTTTTTGTTAAGCCTGCATTTTTAAACAAATCACTGCACAGTTCAAATAAAGCAACTGATCTAATTAGCAGATCATAAGCCACAGGACAGAATTATCTCCACTCAAAGTATGTCCCCCTCTCCACTGGCACCTAGGATCACTGAAGACCCACTTTCAAACCTGCAACAGAGCTCAATAAGGTACTTTGATTTAAAAGCTAGAAATGATTAGATTTCCTCTCTCTCTATTTTAACCAATTTTCAAAAAGCGTAAAAAACTTTTGGCATCAATTTCTTGAAGGGAAAGGGAATTGGGCAAGTTAGCCTTTCATGTTGGCATCCTCTCACACCTTCCCCTATTCCCCTCCGCAGTATTTCAGCACATCCCCATTCTCAGATGGAAAAGTGGCAATGCTTTATTTGTTAATAAACACTTCCCAAGACTGCAGCACATTGCTGACCTCTCCATCCAGGAAGAGCAACTCATTCCGATTGGCACACCAAATGCTTCTGTCAACATCCAATGGGAGTGCTGCCATCCACCATCTCTCTTCACTGAGCACAACCTCTTCCTTCTATAGTATGTGAAAAAAGACCAGAGGTCTCTGCAGGTTCCCAGAACAAAGGAAACACCTACAAATCTTCTGCCCCAACAAGTTTTGGGCACAAGATCAGTAACTTTCCCTAGATTCCTCTTACCCAGAGCATCAGAAAACTAGATCAAGAGTCCCCATGCATTTGAAAATACTGATTGCAGTCTCAGATAAGTGAATGTTGTCCCAACAAGAATAACTGCAGACACTCCAATAAATATATGCTAAAATCAAGACATGGGCCCAAACTCTTCTGAACATCAGGACTTTGAAATCTGGACTTGAACTTGAATTTTGCAGTGTGAGTTCATCTCTAACCCTCTACTGTATATTCTTCAGCCACCTGGTATCTCTCAGTTAAGACCAAGACTGTCATACCATTTAGCTAATCCAATAAAATCATCCAGAATGGAAAGATCATTCCTCAAATGCTTTCTCATCTTAATTAGATAACAACATTTTTAGGCTGCTAGGAGGCAGGGAAAACCTGACTCATTTAAATGGCTTTATGGTCAAAGTTCAACTAACCTTCTAACACCTGACTGATTTAACATGATTATTTTTTGTCCCTGTTTAGTTGTATCAACAACTGTTTGAGGATCTACAATTTATTCAGATATGTGGCAAGATTCCATATCCCTAAGATCCGTTTCACTGCATGAAAATTTCCCACTGGGAGAGGGAGGCCATTTGCATCTCCTCTGGGAAAGGACTTTATTTTCAAACAACCTTGTTATTCAAGCCAAATAAAAGCAGCTACACACTCTGACTTGCCAAGAAAGAAAAAAGATCCAGATGATTTAGGAAAGAAAGTCTGACAAGATTACAAAAGTTTCCAAGAACTAATAACTTCCATGGAATAAGCTTTGTCCTACATTAACTGAATGGTTTGTTTTCCATGAGCTCCTTATGGTCTTTTTAAACCTCTTAAAAGCAGTACATTTCAAAGTGTAATTTGCTTTAGCTCTGTTAATTTTTGTTGAGTTGTTCACAGAAAATGCTAGTTGGAAAACTCTCCGTTTCCTTTCTCCCCCTGCAATCTACCTTTCTCTACTTTCTTTTTATTAACTTTCTGCAGATCTCCAGATTGTTTCTTTACACGGAGCTGCCATGGGAAAAGCTATCCAGAATATCCACAGACCCAGGAAAAAAAAGCTGGTATGTATAAGGCAAAAAGTCTAGGCTTTAAAGAAGATACAAATTATTTCAACATTGTACATGCTAAAAGCATAGCACAAATAAAGCACATATTATTCCGCATAAAAATAATTCTTATCAGAGGCAATACGGGTCTTGGAAGTCAGGAATCAGAGGTTCTATCCTACAGTGGTCAATGACTCGTGATACGCGAGTCATTTAGCGGCTAGCTAGTGCCTCAACTTATCCATCTTTTACCTATCTGCTACACCTCACAGGGGTGTTGTAAGACTTCACTAATTGTATATAAAACATTCTGAAATTCTCAAGTAAGAGAAGGAGTAAGTGGAAATGAAAAGCCGCATTCCCCAGCACACTCCAGCTTCTTTGTGCCACTACAGTGAAGCAAAGCATAAATTTGCATTAACTGGCCAGTTAAACCAGGTTTCTGGCTGCTTTGCATTGCCACAGCACACAGTTGATTGTGGCCCTAAATATATTATATAAACCATCACTGCCCTATTAGGAACATCTGAAAAGGAAGTATCACCAGTACAGTAGCTGGCTTGGTGATGGAACAGTAGTAGTATGAAACAGGACTACTGAGTCAGGGACCAAACTACTGTGCTTGCCAACAAGAGCGTAAATCAATAAATCAATTTAGGTGAATGAAGTTACACCAGTTACACACACTAGCAGGAGATCAGAATTCAGCTCTTGAACTAACTCATGCTGTGTCCATGCCCAATACACCCCGCCAGGGAAAAGACAATTGTATGTGGGGGAAGAGACTGGCATCCATTTCCTTGTGTGCATGATGGCACTTCTCATCCTCTGCTACGGAGACGATGAGTTGCTTTCTAAGAGAGGTTGGAGTGGCAGTGGCAAGCAAGTGAAGTAGGCAAGGGAATAAGAGGACACAAAACAAAGCACAGAACTGAAATCAAACTAAAGCCATTGTGCAAGCCCCGACCATGCACATGAATGCTGCTTGTGAGAACTGCTTGCCCCGAGCTGAGAGGCAGCAGACTACTTCTTTTAGGGCATAACTCACCATGCAAGGGCTCTGCAGTAACTTATGAATGATATGATGCACAAAAAAACAACACACAACATCCGGTTCCAATCACTGCACAGGAAACATAGCAGTAAAATAAGCAGAAAAATTAATTTTAGATTGTCATCTCTCATTTTAGTTATCTGTACAGGGACATGCAAATCTAAGGCACTGTATGAACATCATGTAACTACAATTCATCACTGTCAATGAGTGTTTTAGTTCACATTCAGAACCTAGTTATTCACTTCCTCCCAAGTGGAACAAAAACATATGGAACTCCTAACCAACTACTGAAGTACTAAAGTATGAACATCACATCTGAAGGCCACAGCTCTGCTGTGCTAGGCACTGTGCAAACTGTATCAAAGAGTTGGTCCCAGAACCAAACAGCTTACAACTGAAGTTCAAGAGGAGAAATAACAGATGAACATAAAAAAATTGGGGGCGGGGAAGGCGGGAAGAATGAGAAAAGCAGGACCAGTAGTTCAGATGCTAGTCTCAGACTAGGGTTCAGTTCCCTTCTTCCCCACAGACTCCCTGTGTGTCTGTGGGCAAGTCATTTAGTCCTTTTGTGCCTCAGTTCCCTCTCTGTAAAATGGGAATAGCAGCACTGCCTATTTCCCAGAGTGAGGATAAATGCATTAAAGATTGTGAGGCACTCAGACAATATAGTAAAGGCGGGGGGGGGGGGGGGAAGGATTAAGTACTTGAGACGGAGAGATAGGAATCACAAGGTAACACCAAGATGATACTATGATCCCAGCACATTAGCTGCTTAAGCAATGCTGAATTTTTGTAGACTTCACAGCAGAACAGAGTTTTAAGGCGAGATCATAAGGAAGACAATAAGTGGACTTGAAGAACTGTTACACAAAAGTGCTTGTTGGAAAACTTGACAAATGAAGTAAATATATATATATATAGTGGACTTCTACAGCTTCATAGAATGATTCAGAGGAATTAATCCAAAAAAAGACCTCATTCACACATACCAACATACTGAAAAAACAAACTGTTGTGTAACAGTTACAGTTGCTCAAATGCAACCTCTAAAATGCACTTGACACAGGAAAATATCCCAGGAAAGAAGAGTTAGGCTCTTCAGCTTTATGGTACCTCACTCAGCTATTGCTAATATAGTGACGTAATATGCAAGCATCAAAAAGATCTGCTTGCCAGAGACGGCACACACACCCACTCGTGCTAGTTCTGTTTAAATGATGAGCCAATGGACAAACATCGATTCACATCTGGCAATTTGCTGGGTGTTAAGAAGCCAGTACAGTATTCTCCACTGTGGCAGCCAGCTGAAGACTGCAAAATATAAGTAAGGTGCTCAAGAATTCTGAAATATTCTGATAACTAAGATGATTGTAAGCTCTTTGGGACAGGGATCATCTCTTGAGACTCCTGTATGTGGCTGCAATAACAACAACAGAAGGATGTGTAGAGCAAGACAGAACAACAGCCTTTTGATAAATGCTTTTCAGTTAATGGGAGCTAAAAACAAACCTACCCCAGAAACTCTGAGAAGAACCACAGAATTCACATTACTTTTTTTAACCTTGCAGTTATAAACATGTTTAATTTCAGCTTCCCGTAAAATTAAGACCCTACCATTAAGACCCAAATCTGCAAGGTGCTAAGTGCCTTTACAAACCACTGATTCCTAGGAGAGTGTTCAGTCTTGCACAGAACTGGGCTCTTGACAAATCACTACCCCCTTTCAAATGACCAACTGCCTAAGATACAATTTTCTAACTAGCACTCAACTCACCAACAAGTCCACAATCTCTGGGCCTAACCCAGTTTTTGTGGACAGAAGCACTGACCAAAGTCCACATATCATGTCCAAAACTTGAATATGGAAAGTTAGAATCATAGAATCATAGAGTTGGAAGGGACCTCAGGAAGTCATCTAGTCCAACCCCCTGCTCAAAGCAGGACTAACCTCAGCTAAATCATCCCAGAGAGGGTTTTGTCAAGCCGCAGCTTTAAAACCTCTAAAGATGGAGATTTCATCACCTCTCTAGGTAACCCATTCCAGTGCTTCACCACCCTCCTAGTGAAAAACTTTTCCTAATGTCCAACCTAGATCTCCCCCACTGCAATTTGAGACCGTTGCTCCTTGTTCTGTCATCTGCCACCACTGAGAACAGCTTAGCTCCATCCTCCCTGGAACCCCCTTTCAGGTAGTTAAAGGCTGCTATCAAATCTCCCCTCATTCTTCTCTTCTGCAGACTAAACAAGCCTAGTTCCCTCAGCCTCTCCTCATAAGTCTTGTGCTCCAGCCCCCTAATCATTTTTGTTGCCCTCCACTGGCCTCTCTCTAATTTGTCCACATCCTTTTTGTAGTGGGGGGCCCAAAACTGGACACAATACTCCAAATGCGGCCTCACCAGTGCCGAATAGAGGGGAATAATCAGTTCCCGCAATATGCTGGCAATGCTCCTATTAATGCAGCCCAATATGCTATTAGCCTTCTTGGCAACCAGGGCATACTGCTGACTCATATCCAGCTTCTTATCCACTGTAACCTCCAGGTCCTTTTCTGCAGAACTGCTGCCTAGCTCATCGGTCCCCAGTCTATAGCTGTGTATGGGATTCCTCTGTCCAAAGTGCAGGACTCTGCACTTGTCCTTGTTGAACCTCATCAGATTTTTTTTGGCCCAATCCTCCAGTTTGTTTAGGTCCTTCTGTATCCTATCCCTACCTTCCAGGGTATCTACCACTCCCCCTAGCTTAGTGTCATCTGCAAACTTGCTGAGGGTGCAATCTACCCCATCCTCTAGATCATTAATGAAGATGTTGAACAAAACCGGCCCCAGCACTGACCTCTGAGGCACTCCGCTTGCGACCGGTTGCCAGCTAGACATGGAGCCATTGATCACTACTCGTTGAGCCCTATGCTCTAGCCAGTTCTCTATCCATTTTATAGTCCATTCATCCAACCCATGCTTCTTTAGCTTGTTGATAAGAATACTGTGAGAGACAGTATCAAAAGCTTTGCTAAAGTCAAGGTATATCATGTCCACCGCTTTCCCTACATCCACAGAGCCAGTCACCTCTTCATAGAAAGCAATCAGGTTGGTCAGGCATGACTTTCCCTTGGTGAAACCATGTTGACTGTTCTTGATCACCTTCCTCTCTTCCAAGTGCTTAAAATGGATTCCTTGAGGACCTGCTCCATGATTTTTCCAGGGATTGACGTGAGGCTGACCGGTCTGTAGTTCCCTGGATCCTCTTTCCTCCCTTTCTTGAAGATGGGCACTATATCTGCTTTTTTCCAGTCATCAGGGACCTCCCCTAATTACCACGAGCTTTCAAAGATAATAGCCAATGGCTCTGAAATCACATCAGCCAACTCGCTCAGCACCCTCGGGTGCATTGCATCTGGCCCCATGGACTTGTGTATGTCCAATCTTTCTAAATAGTCTTGGACCTGTTCTTTCAGCACTGCGGGATGTTCACCTCCTTCCCATTCTGTGCCGCCCAGTGCAGTAGTCTGGGAGCTGACCTTGTCTGTGAAGACAGAGGCAAAAAAGGCATTGAGTACCTCAGCTTTCTCCACATCCTCTGTCACTAGGTTGCCTCCCCCATTCTGTAAAGGGTCCACACTTTCCCTAATCTTCCTCTTGTTGGTAACATATCTGTAGAAACCCTTCTTGTTCCCCTTCATGTCCCTTGCTAGCTGCAACTCCAATTGTGCTTTGGCCTTCCTGATTTCATTCCTGGATGTTCAAGCAGCATTTTTATACTCCTCCCTAGTCATCTGACCAAGCTTCCACTTCTTGTAAGCTTCTTTTTTGTGTTTAAGTTCACCAAAGATTTATTTGTTAAGCCAAGCTGGACGCCTACCATATTTGCTATTCTTTCTGCACATCGTGATGGTTTGTACCTGTGCCCTCAATAAGGTTTCTTTAAAATACAGCCAGCTCTCTTGGATTCCTTTCCCCCTCACATTAGCCTCCCAGGGAATTCTGCCCATCAGTTCCCTAAGGGAGTCAAAATCTGCTTTTCTGAAGTCCATGGTCTGTATCCTCCTGTTCTCCTTTCTTCCTTTTGTCAGGATCCTGAACGCGACCATCGCAAAGTTAGGTGCCTCAGTCCCCAACTAGGCATCTAAACAAGTGGCCTGATTTCCGGAATGAACATCTGTATTCTCCAGATAAAATTTAGTTAAGGGAAAATACAGCTAACCTCCAGCAGAGGATGAGAGGAAGAGGAAAAGATAGGTGCCACCCAGCTTTATGTGGCAACTGATCACTATAACCTTACAGCAGATTTCTACAATAAACATGAAAAATATTTTTAAAGCTCCTGTTTGCCGCTGTGATGGAGGTTTTTTTTGTTTTGTTTTACAGTCAAAAACAAGAGCAAACTAAAAAAAATCACAAGACAATCTAAAAGATAATTTATGGGCTGTCTCAAGGCTGTCTGTTCCTCTCCATGCCCTCATTACAAAGGGACACAATCAAAAAAGGCCTGGAGAAGAGAATACAGCAATCAAGGCTGCCCAGTCTATTTTAACACTATCCTTATGATCACTGTCATTGTTCAAAGCATGTGTGCAACTCCAATTATTGTAAAAGAAAGAGAAGGGAGAGAAGGGAAATCTCTGTCACCCAGCACCGGGAGGGTTTGACAGTTTCCATATTCAAATTTCCTCAGGGTAACAGGCTTCATATCAAAACCTTTCTTTCATCTCATCAGACAGGAGAAGAGTTTTTGCTTGCAAGTGCACAGCTTACAATGCAACCACATGTGCTTACCAGGAAGCGTGACTAGAGCAAAAATACAGCCCACAGACACACGTGACCACAGGCTTCCAGTTCAGTTCCCCCCTTTGGTAGCCACATATGGTAACAAAATGACAAGGCTTCCTCGCTGCATTATGCCTAACATTTGTTCATTTAGGTGGTTTCTCTTTTGTGTAGCCCAGAGAGATGCTTCTGCATTTGCGGAAGGTGGGAGGCGACTGGTTCTGCACGCACCTCAGGCAAAAAGTGCCACATCGTCTTTTCAACTGTCCTGACTAAGTTAAAATAAAGAAGAATTTTGTCAAAGAGGCTCAGAAGGGGAAAAGCCCAGAGAGGAAGTTCACAAGAAATCAAACCCCACCCATCTCTACAGAGACTGAATCTCACTGTTCTGATTTACTGTGTCTGAAATCATTGTGTGGTGTTACTGCTAAACATAACATACACCAAAATAAACAAGAACAAACAAACAGCCAGAGAAGAGAGCTGGGGGGAGGGGAGCAAACCCTTCGGGGAGGGGGGACAAATAAACCACGGCAATAGTGGCATGGGAATTAGCTCTCTCATAAAATGTTCATCATGTTGTAGTTTAATGCAAATGTAAATTTCACTTAAAATCTAATCATTTTATTTTCCTTGCATTTTTCTTTAACACACACAACAAGCAAGTTTTTGCGGGTGGGCTCACTCAGCTATGAACATTATACTAACAGTATCAGTAAGATCAATCATGCGCTAAATTGCTACTGAAAATATACTCTCTCTTCTGGCTTTATTTCCCCACACGGCTGACCTGCTATTTTCTGCTATACATTCCTTACGTACAGTGTAACTGCATTTCGTAACTGTATATGGCCTTGCTATCGGCCTTTGCAAAGGGGTCAACATAGAACATATTTTCTGTACTCCAATAGTATTTGCCTGTGATACCATGGTGGATATAGATCTTAGTCAAACATAAAAAACACTAACCAATAAGGGAAGGAAAGATTTGATATTGGTTGGTGGTTTGTTTTTTTTTAAAACTTGCATAGTGATTACACTGACACTGTGTCGACCTAACCATACTGACATAAGCCTTACGCCTCTCATTGAGGTGGCTTTATTTTGTCAGCATAGCAGGGGAGTTACATTAGTGGGAGAATCTTTCAGTGTGTACACCTCCATTGTTTTGTCAACAAAAGGCAGAGTATATCTACACTGACGGTGGCAAAGTCGCTGCCATCAGATTGACCTTTCTGGATCGATTGAGCGGTCAGTGAGGACCCGCTCAATCGATCCAGGAGTCGACGCTGTAAAACCACCTCCTCAAGTGGCGTAGCGCTGTGTCGACAGGAACGTAGTTCCTGTCAGCGCAGTGCAGTGAAGACGCCGCGCAGAAGGGAAGCACAGCAGTCAACGCAAATTACGCAAGCTACTCTGCGTAGTTTGCATAACTCCCGTCGACTGCCGCCGAATCGCCGGGTAAGTATAGACCAGGCCTCAGCTTTTGTTGACAAAACTCTGTAGTGTAGAGCAGGAAACGAACAGACAATTATGTGACTGAGCACTGTGCAGGAACGCATTAGCAGTGCTAGCGGCTGGGAGTTGCACTGTGGCCCACAAGTCACTCTTTGGCTACCCCTACATTAAAGTAATAGGGTGTCATGTTAGCCTTGCATCATCAGGCCCCGGCAGGTCTCAGCAGAATGGAGAGGGAAGAAAATGCATTGGGTAATTATAGCCCATGCCTGGCAGCTCCTGCTTGCAGTTAAGGTTGTAAAACTGTTTCCAACTTCACATAATTTTAATCCATTTATAACTTTCCAAAGCTTTAACCTTCTGCTTCGGTTTCTGCCTGAAGGTGAATGAGCAAGGTCCCACTCAACCATTTTTGAGATCAACAAAAGGTGAAATAAATGACATGGCTACCAACAAAGTATGACTGCCACTTGTAACTTGAAACACAACCCGTACGTACTCCTCACAAAGGGATAGTGCCTCCTGTTTGGCTTTGATTTACCATAGTTAGGACTATTAGAGATGAGCACTCAAAAAACACCACCACACAGAATGCACTATTTTGTTCTGTCAACAGGGCAAAGACAGATGCCCCATAAGAGTGTGCAGCTAGTTAAGTGCACCCATTTCAAAATCTATTCTCTTTAAGTGGTGTGGACACAAACTACTGAACCAATTTTGGACTACTGTGGTGTAACCTTGAATTGTCATTAAAGGTTTCCAGCTGCGTTAGAGGGATAAGTATGGAATGAACATGGGTTTCAAGTGATTGGGAGAGAATTCTGCCACAAGGAATTGAAGCTATGAGTGTATTTAGAATTGGCAGACTCTAGAACTACCTTAAAGGTGACCTGGAAATGATTTTGTTTTTACTGGACTTGTGCACTTTTTGCTTCTTTATGATGTTTAAAGTAGGTCTGAAAGGATTTTTTTTTTTTTTTTTTGGGGGGGGGGGGGGGAGGGATGTTGGTTGCTCTTTTTACCTTAGAAACTATAAGGAATGTCAAGTCTGGTCTGCTGGAAGTTCTCTCAGGATCTCAAAGTACTAGTAATGTGAGTACCCTCACTTTAATTAAACGGATTGGGATGTTTAATCTTTTACAATGACGTCCCCTCTCCAGAATATTTATTAGCCACTGAAGTTAAATGAGTGCTAACAAAAAAAGTTTTAAACATTTTAAAAATCTCTTCTCCTCTCAACTGCTCCGCTTCAATTCTCTTGACATTATTACAAGTATTTGTGACATTTGTGATGATTTACTAGGCCTCCAGTCATTCTCAACCTGCGTAAGAATTCCCCACTGTTGCTAACACTGGTGTTCTCACCGTGTCTCCCACAAGTGTTTGTGGCTTCCACTGCTAAAGGCATTTCTTAAAACTGTTTCACAACCTACCTGTGAGGCAGTTAAGAATAAATACAGGGATCACATCATCCACCGAAGAACTGCAACCATCACTGGGGTTGGAATACAGCAGTTTACAGCAGCATACAAGGAAGTGAAGAATATTACATCCAACTGAAGTTTGAGAGGTAACTTTATATAGGTGTCACTTAAGTATCAGTTTGAATTTGGACAGGGTTAGCAGCCCTGCTCTTACAACAAAATATATCATAGCATTTTCCATTCAAGACCTCATCACTGTGTCCTCTAACCATATGCTGCAGAATTTTTTCTGAATCAGCACTGAGGGCAAATTACTAAAATCACTTTCCAAAACCAACAGGTTGCAAAAGCATTTTGCAATCCCTGGGTGGCCGCCCACCCTAATACTGATCCATCCTCAACATGTTTACCTTATCAAGTTTGCTGGGATCACAACACAAGATGGGATGAAATAGGTGGATGGCTCTCCCATCACAAAGGAAACGTGATCTAATGTTCCAAGCAAGAGACTGAGTCAGGAGTTCTGCGTTCTGCTCCTGACTCTGCAGACGACTGAGTAATCTATATGCTTCACTCACCCATCTGAATCATCAGGACAATACTTATTCACTTCAAAGGGCTGTTGGAAGGGTTATTTAATTAACGTCTGCAAAGTGCTTTGAGATTCTTGTGTGAAAAGTGTTATAAGTGATTAGAACAAAACAGGAAACTGTGATTACCATTAATATAGCAAGAGGGAGAAATCTGACATTTTATTGCCCAGATAGTATTGCCACCTATAGATAATAGTTTCCTATGGGGGCGGGGAAATCCCATGAAACAAAGGTTAGCAGGACAAGTTGTAGCATCTAATTACACACTTCAAATCTACGTGCCTAAGCAGGCACATGTATGGCCGCTATTATCATGCTATCCAAGCATCTCAATCATTAACAGAGTTTACCCACATAACCCCTCTGTGGGGTATGGAAGTATTATCCTATTTTACAGAGGGGAACTAAGGCACAGAGTAGATTAAGTGACAGGCCCAAGGTCACTAAAACTTTTGTACCTGAGCTCGGATTTGAACCCAGGCACATAAGTCCCAGTCCATGGCCCTGTCTACTCTACCTAATTCTTCCTAGAAGATAATTTCCTGATTCCATCTCCTCATTGAAGAGTTTCTCCATAATTTTTTCCATAATTACTTAAATCTCTCTCCTTCTCACAATGGCCTATATTCTTGGAAACAGCACAGTATTTTAAATAATTTCCTTTTGGTTGCTTTTTCCAAGTGAATGGGAATAAATGCTTCTAAATTTCAGGAGATTTTAAATTACATTCTTTAGGGATAGGAGCAACATGAACATTTGATGGAGTTTGACAACCTAGAAATTCTACTGAACAACCTTGGTTTATGTTTCCCAACACCCATCTGTCCCGTGTCAATCTAATTTAGAAGTTTAAGAATCTTAGCCTTCTTTATAGGGAACTACTCTCTCTGGCTTTCAAGGTTTCCAAGTGAGATTTTTGGTCTCTCTCTTTGTCTTGGGGAAATATTTTCTAAAAGTCAGAAGCAAAATGGCAGTCTCCTTGACTCAGCCAGTCGTGAATTGTCTATATCTGTAAGTGGTCCATATTTGTATGAGCTCCTGTTATCCTTATTTTCGGGAGGGAATTGCAATCTAAAGTGCTCTTAATAGCTTTCTCAGGGGACTATCAAAAATAATTTTCTTCTATCATTTGGAACTAGGACTAAATATCCTGAGCTCTAAGCCAAAAATTTCTCCCAGTTATTAGTGGTGGAAACCAGAAACCTGGAAAGAAGTATGGTCATGTCACATGAAGACCTCACCTGAATGACAAGGCCAACTGTAAATTCTTATGACATTTCCTGTATTGATTAAAAGTCTTTAACCTTTTCTAAAAAAACAAACACACACTCTATTTCACTTGGGTCAAAGTCATTCTATTACTAGCCATGGCCTACCTACTATTAATCCAGTAATCGCTACTGGTTTTTTGGGGCATTTTGTTTTCCATTCCCATTACCCTTCTCCCCATAGCCAACTCAAAAAGAAAAAAACTCCAATCGGTCTTAAATGACGTGCTATGTCAAATGACAAAATTCTTTAGTGAACTCTAAAAGCAGTGATCAACTTTGGAAACAGAAGTATGTTTAAGGTAAGTATTCTTCATTGCTCAAAGACCCACTAACCTGTTACAGTGGGTCTTCAGCTGCTTCAGGTTGGTGGCAGAACCAGACCAAATCATCGCCACCAGTTGTGGGGGAAAACTGCCAAAGACCCATTGGAATACTACAAAAAGGATGTGGAGAAGTTGGAGAGAGTCCAGTGGAGGGCAACAAAATTGATTAGGGGGCTAGAGCACATGACTTATGAGGAGAGGCTGAAGGAACTAGGCTTGTTTAGTCTGCAGAAGAGAAGAATGAGGGGGGATTTGATAGCAGCCTTTAACTACCTGAGAGGGGGTTCCAGGAAGGATGGAGCTAAGCTGTTCTCAGTGGTGGCAGATGACAGAACAAGGAGCAACGGTCTCAAGTTGTAGTGGGGGAGATCTAGGTTGGACATTAGGAAAAGTTTTTCACTAGGAGGGTGGTGAAGCACTGGAATGGGTTACCCAGGGAGGTGATGGAATCTCCATCTTTAGAGGTTTTAAAGCTGTGGCTTGACAAAACCTCGCTGGGATGATTTAGCTGAGGTTAGTCCTGCTCTGAGCAGGAGGTTGGACTGGTTGACTTCCTGAGGTCCCTTCCAACTCTATGATTCTATGAATGAATCTGTGGACCTTAAAATGAAGAATATGAAACTACTTTGTGGGATATTTGCCAGGGAGGGGAACATAATTAATATTTTATAAAGCACCTAGAATTTAAAAAATGCAATAGAAGAACTATTTACTACTAATACTACTTGCATTTGCACTGCCATTCGCAGGTCCCCTCTGCATTCTCACCAGATCTCATAAGCCGAAATTACAGATACGTTTGTTTAAAATATATTTTTTTTTTAAGGAATAAAATTTCCCAAGTAATTTTTCCCCTTAAGTCTTGGTCACTGAGAAAAACATGAAGAAAGGAGCAACAGAATCAACAACCAGCTTTGTATGATGGACACAGAATACTAGGAAAACCTGGTACCCTAATGCAGTGATTCTGAAGCTGTTCTCTGCAGACCACTGGTAGGTGACAGAACATTTATTGATGGTCCATGGATATCTGGCTGGTCAGACAGGGTCAATGAACATCAATTACCAAAAAAAATGGACTTTTTAAAATTATAATAGGATTTTTTCATTTAAAATTGATTTTATTTAAATACATTTTTTTAAATAAGCCTATTTAAAATTAAATTGGAAATTGTGATAACCTATATTAAGCTCTAATTTATTATTTCCATTTAAATTAATTAAAATAATATTAAGCAGTACATGTTTGCTGCCAAGTTTTAAAGAAAATGAACCATTGAACTGGTGGAAGTCACTAGCTAAGCACCTGGAACTGGAGTTTTAAGTGCTTATCCAGTTTTTGACAGCAGTAACCTCTTTTGCAGGTGCAGAGAGAATATTTGATTTTCAGTTTGTTCAACTATTTCAATTCAATGATTAGTTCATTCAAACTTAAGAAACCAACTGGGAGTAGAAAAAGCAGGAAAGCTTGTTTTCCTCTCCCAAACTACGAATACAAATGGGGTGTAAGAGGATGAGAGCTACTAGTTCTAAAACCTTGAAGGACATGGTGACCTAAAAACAATCAGTTCAATTCACGAACGACAGAGAATGCTTCCTTTGTTTAATAAATAAGTTAGTTTATATGCAAAACATGTTTTGATTAAAAAAATATTTCCTATACATCAAGCACCTCAAAAGGTAGTCTTATTTAACTAAAAAACTATGTTAAAATGTTTGTGCATTTAATTGAATGTTAATTTCCATCCAAATAGAGTTTGACACAAATTATATATAAAAATTAATCATAATCTAATAAATAAGAAATGTATCATTCATTATTTTCTAACAATATAAAAATTAAGAATCTGAAGAAATGTAAATTAAGAATATAGTAGCTTAAATAAACGTATGTAAATATAGTCTATCCTCCTGGTTAGCAAAAAAAGAATCACCAAATTTAGTGTAAAGAGTATATTTAATTGCAAATCGATATGTTTTAATGGCTATCAATCAAAAAGACTCAACCTTTTTTTTCCTTAGGAAAATAACTAAAAAATACAAATTTAAAACAAGATTAAAATCAACGATTTAAACAGAAGTTTTCTGGTTGCTGATTTAAATTATGATTAAAGTAAATCACTTGAATTTAAATCAAGCCATCCTTTGGTCAGGTGATGCTGCTAAGTCATGCTAGGAGACACCTCATTATTTCCCTATGTTTTATTTCCATGTAAACAATTACTGCAAGAATGCAGCATGATCATGAATGGATGAGGAGTTAACCCAAAACCCAGATCTACACTAGAAACCTTTTCTAGTATGGTAATGTCTATATAGCGATTGATTGATTTATTCATGTATTGCAATATTTTTATACTAGCAAAAGCCTTATTGTAGGCAGTTATAATCAGCATCAGAGTCCTTTGGCTGGTATAGTTTATTTTGTTTGGGGAAACATTATTAACTACAAAGCCAACCACAAAACTCAAAAGAAACCATTAGTTGCCTTTTCAATTTTTTATAAGAAGAAGACAGCAGAATATAATAATTGTGCCATCTAATTTCTCTGTGTCACGGGTGACTCTACTCAGTGGCATGCAACATGCTACTTGTTCATGTGGGGGCGGGAGGGAGGAGATTAATACAGAAGTTATCATCTTTCTATTCTATTATATATGCTTCGGTTCAATTGCACAGAAGAGGACAAGCACTTTGAAATCTGGAGGGCTTGTCGTTTAAATGTTTCTAAATTGCTAAGCTAAGAAGCCAAACGACTTACTCACTCAATCATACTCCCCCCCTCTCTTTGCAGTGGGAGGGGCAGGGGGAGGAGTGAACCTGTTCAAGTGAAGGATTGGAAAGATGCACATATCTAAGCTCTAAAATAATCCTTTCAAGTGATATACTGCCAGGAAATTCCCTTCAACATAACACTAAAGAATTAGTAGAATTAGAATCTGCTCATAAAGAGGATTGAAACATTCCCATCTTCTGTCTGATGCCAAAGCCTTTTAACTTTGGACACATACAAACGCCGTAAAATTCCTTCATTCAAAAGCATAAGCATGAAAGTCTGGCATCTTTTGCATATTAAGGAGGCCTGGATACTGAAGCGTGTGTTGCTCTAATCCCCTACGAACATCACATCATCTGTGTCCTGTTTGGTCCTGAACATGCACCCACCCCGGATAAGCACACCGACATGCACTCTCACATACACACACACACCCTTGTTTTACATTGGGATCTTTAAAAAAAAAAAGATTAACAAATCCTGTCAGGTCAAAAGACAGCTCAAGCCCTGTTTAAAAACAAAAATGATTGAGAGGAGATGCATACCTCTGACAGCACACTTGTTGCTCCAACATGTCCAGAAACAAGCTAAGACAACATCAGTTTGGATGTCTGATTGGAAAACTGCACGGTCCCCTGCCTGGGTGCACAGCAGCTCTGCTCTCTTTACCAGACAATACCTGTTAGTCTGGGAGACTCAGATTTTCTCCCTTTTCCCAAAACGTTTCAAGTCAAGGAGGCCATTTGACCGCCTCTTTATCTGGAGAGAAAGCAGAAAGCTGCACAGAGGAATCAATGTCTGTTCAGCACGGAGGCTACGGCTACACTGACGGTGGCAAAGTCGCCGCCATCAGATTGATTTCTGTGGATCGACTGAGTGGTCAGTGAAGACCCGTTCAGTCAATCCAGAAATCGACGTATTAAGACCACCGTCTCAAGTGGCGTCGCACTGCATCGACGGGAACACGGCTCCCATCGGCGCAGTGCATTGAAGACGGCGCACAGAAGAGACACAGAGAAGTCGACGGGAGTTACTCCCGTTTTTTGTGTAGCTTGCGTAACTCCGGTTGACTGCTGCCAAACCTCAGAGGTAAGTGTAGACAAGCCCTGAGACACTTATGCTGGATATTTCCTCCTCTATTCTTGGAAAAGCCCACGAGACAGGTGCTACAGAAATGCAAGTGATTGAGCAACTGAAATGAGGACACTTAACATTTCAACTTTCAGATTTTCAGAGCTATTTTCAGTCCCAGGGTGAAACAGCCCGATAGCCAGCACAAGTTCCACTTCTGCAATACTTTAAAGGCTTTAAGTGGGATTTAAGCCTTGTCCCTGTGCTGCAGTGGTGCAAATTTCACTTCCCTGTGGAGAAAACCTCTATTCCAGAAGTTCACCATTGCCCTATGAAGCTCAGAACTGCTGCTCTTCAGAGCAGAGACTTTTATCTGTTTGGCAGAGATGACATAGTACAGCACCATGCACACTTATGGTGCTCTACAACAATACATCAACTCTATCAAACAACAGCAAGTTAATGAGACACTGCAGTTTCCTGCAGCTGTACCAGAGAAGCTCTTTTTCAAACCCTAATCTTGTTGTAATGGGAACTGTAATAAGGCTCCCAAATTGAGTTTTTTAAATGAAAATTAGAAATCTGAAGGACCTTGCATAGCTGTGTTGGAGAGAGTTACCTTTGCAAGGAACTGGGAGAAAGATATTAATAATCACCCTCCGCCCCAATCATCCTTTCTTTTTTTAGTCTTTTTTGGGGAGGGGGCGGGAGGGATGTGATCCCAGCTTTGCACCACTTGGTTCTAGGCAATCACCACTTGGTTCTAGGCTTTGTACAATGAGTGAATCTGTGTCCAAACCCTCCCTTGGTCCTCTCCCAATCCTCCAGCAACCTCCTGGAGGAAAATAACGAAACATACAATATATAAGCTACCAGTTAAAACCACAGCTCTGTTTGTGGGAAAATCAAAGAACTGTTTCAACAAACTTGTTTGCTTTTCTTTCAGGCGGTGGGGGCAAAGAGTAGGTTGCTGTAATTTTATATGCCAACTAACCACTGAAATATAACAGCTACAAATTAGGTTGAAGTTTATATTTTAGCAGTTGAAACAATGAAGAATTAAGCAAAAGGCAGATGGAAAAAATCTAACTTCTAAAGAGTGGGCTAAATTCTGTTCTTCTTTTCAATGGGATGAATCTGGAGTAGTCATTGATTTCAAAGGAATTTGCCCTGGTGTAACTATGAACAGAATCTGTAGGTTTATACTGGTGACGTGCACAACGGTTAACGTTTTTCAAAAGCGCTTACATGATTTAGGAGCACATGTCTCAGAGAAAGTCAATAGGATTTAGGTTCTTAAATCACTTGGGCACATTTGAAAATTGTATTTTACTTAATGTAATCACTAAACACCATTCATACTTTATCAGCCTTTAAATGGTTTCCACTTGATAGATGAGTCTTACAATTGCAGAGGGGAGGGTGGGACAACAAACCAGCCATCTCCGTTGCCTCTTTTTCTCTTCTGCCCCCCCTTGGTGTTAATGAGTTATAACATCTTTTGCGCTCCTCAAGTAAAAAATAGCTACATTTTTCAAAAAAACTCAACTCTCCACATAACTACAACAACATCCAGTTAAACAGATCAATTTGGGCAACCTCTCTTTTGATCATTACCTCTGAATAATCACCACAGAGGACTGTGAGCTTCCCAGATCAGACACATACACAGGATCAAAATCTCCATTTTGCATAGGCAGTGAGAGCTCTGCTAGACATTTTAGCACTAAGGCAGGTCAGTCAAATTGTTATTGGCCCTAATTAGAACTCCTGCAAACTGTTCAGAGAGTTCATGGCCAGAAGAGACCATTACATTATTTAGTCTGACCTCCTGTATAACACAGGCCATTAAATATCGCCCACTTACCCCTGTATTGAGTCCCAATACTTTTGTTTGGCAAAAGCACAACTTCCAGGAAGGAATCCAGTCTTGGTTTGAAGGTATTAAGAAATGGGAGAATCCACCCTTTCCTTAGGAGTTTGTTCCAATGGATAACAACAACTCTGGCTGTTAAAAAATTGTGCCTTATTTCCAATTTTAATTGTTCCAGCTTCAGTTTCCACCCATTGGTTTTTGTTCTGCCTTTCTCTGCTAGAGTAAAGAGTCCTTTAGAAGCCAGAGAGTTTTCTCCCTATGATATTCTTTACCAGTAGCCAAGCAAAACTCAAAAGGGTGAACTTCTCTCCTACTTTCAAAAATAAGAAAATGAAAACCAATCTTAAAAGCAAAAGCCCCACTGATCAGGACAGCAAAGACTACCACAAAAATTGGAATTTGCTTTTGAAAAAAAGATTTGCTCCTTCTAACTGAGCAATCTCTACTTACCCTAAACCTGTATCAGCATCTGCCAACACAGTCCCTCACGCACATTCAGTTACCATCCAAGGCTTATTAGGAAAAGCAAAATTAATTTCTTTAGGTGTCATTTTGGTTTCTTCTGCACTAGATTCACCGCCCTGGGCATATGTCTTAACTCATGGCAAACAGCAAGCATCAACCATCATCAGCAGTTTTCCTCCTGTTCCTGAACTTCTCTGCAGGCTTTGTGACTTGATGCAGATTCAGGGCTCTGCTCTGAAATTAGTTCGTCAGCAAAGTGGAGGGCAGCCTCCCAGTGGAGAGGCAAAAATAATCTTGAAGGGGAAGAGAGACTGGGGTCAGATGCTGAACTACCTAGCATAGCAACTACTGGTTACTGGAGTAGGTGAGAAGTCTCTCAATTGTACACCGCTGTTGGGGGGTGGAAATGCTGTGGAGAATCTCTGATGCAAAGGAAATTTGGAATTTACCCCCAGCTGCAAACTCCATTCCAAATGCAAAATTCCTGGGTGGAAAAGAGGGAAGGAAGCTCATTTCACAGAAGAACAGGTAACCGTAGTGGAAACATCTGCTCCCCTGCATGGGGACAGAGCCTGGGAAGGGCACAGTCAGTGTGAACACAGCAGCAGGAGAGCATTCCATTCCTGTAACAAAACTTTCCGCCTCTATTCTGCGGGACTGGACACACACATACGTGAACAAGTTGTAACATCCAACATACACACACATCTTTTTTCGCCCATCTAAATGTTGTTTGTTGTTCAGCTACAGTGGAATCAGTAAGACTTTACACAGGTGTAGGGACCAGTACAGACAGATTCCAGGGCATCAGGGAAGCCCACTGACATCTAAAATGCTGACTTGCATCTTTCTCTGTTTTTCTTTTCTTTTTAACTGGCCTCTGCATTTTGGTAGTGACAAAATGATAGCATTCCCTTGGCATGCTACTAATGTGTTGCTTGTTATTGTGTTTGTATTCTAATAGCTTGTATGGCACTTCTAGAACTGAAGCAGGAGCATGAGAATTATTATATGTTCTGACTGGGAACTTGCAACATGCAAGGAATAGAGAGGATATAAAAATATAGGAGAATACAAGCTGCTGCAATAATTAGGGTATGCCGAAATATTCATGCTAAGCCCCACAGATGACAGGTCAGTGGGAGGGAATGGGTACATTCTGTTTTATGGAAAGGAAAATAGATCTATAATGGATTTATTTTTTTTAAATAAAAAAACATTTAGTGCATGTGTGTATTTTGCCATCAGCAAGTGCACAAAGATGCCCCAATGACTCATTATCTCTAATTATTGATCCACTAAATTAAAAAATTCTGCAGGAAACGACTGCCTCTTCGTAGGTCCACGCTGACCCAGCTATTGCAGTTTTAACATGTCACACCCTGACTGCAAACATCTCTTACCACTTTCATCAGACTCATTCCTTAAAATACATTATTACCTACCATTCACACTCCATTATTTGATCCACTGCTGGCATCTGATTCTCTCTTTATTTGAGGATTTTTTTTTTTTTGAGGGGGTGAAGGGCTAGTAACATAAAGGTTTGACTGAAATACATAAAAGCCAGGAAACTCACAGTTAAGGCTGAAAATTTGTGCTGACACTGCAGCATTATCTCCCACCATTAAGCCTTTTCTGGATTTTTTGGCACAACTACTGGAGTTAAGGCCTGGGTGTCAGCAGAGATTTTCAGGCTTCCTCATGAATTTCTTTGCTTAAGTCAAACCCTTAATGTTACTTAGACATAATATTCTTGAACACCAGATGAACCTTTAATGAAAATTGTGCACACACAAACACACACGCATACACTTTTATATATGCCATTAGCTATATTCTCCGCAATGGCTGTGAATTCTGTATGAGCAAACTTGTAAAGTCCCAGCTATCCAAAGTGACAAGCAGACGGATTAAGCAAGTGGCTGAATGGTACCGACAAACAGACCAGAGTAACCATAGCAATCAAAATTTCACAGAGTAGTGTCGTATATCAAGTATCGGTCTCTCCCCTCCACTCTGAAAGCAGGAGAAAAACTTTTGTTTTTTTTAATGGACTCTGAGGCTTAGTTTGTAGAGCAGTTCCACAGGAGGTTGGCTATAAGATTGCATTGAAGATCTCAGACTGTACTGAATTCTATGGTACTGTAGAGAAATCATTTCCCTCCCCATCCCCTCCCCCACCCCCTAGTTCAAACAATTGGTTCTTTATTTATTGGAGCTGGGGTCATGGAAGTTTTGCTGATTTTATTCCATGAAACAAAAATACTTCACCAAACCCCACAAAATATATCTAATCCAACACAGATGAAAATATTTGGGTTAGATCACAGCAACCCTGACAGAAACCGATGAGCGCTTACTCACTTGAGTAAATCTATTTAATTCTTCCAGGCCAAGAGCTCATAATCAAGGTGAATATGGCTGGTATTTCACTCCCTTAAATTTTGTGTATTTGAGTTTATCAGGAAACATCATCAACTAATAATTTGAAGAAAGGTTAAATAATGTGGTTCAGTTGTCTCAAATTCTAATTATAACAGGGTGATGATCAAGAGCAAATTCTGATGAACAGCCTAATGAAAATGAGAACTTGGCTCAACCGTGAGTATTGATTAACTAGTTGGATGTACTAGTTTTACATGGCAAGATTGTTACACTGTAATATTATCATGCATCTGAGGAAGTGGGTTGCAGCCCATGAAAGCTTATGACTGCAGAAATTTGTTAGTCTTTAAGGTGCTACAGGACTCTTGTTGTTTTTGATGTATACAGGCTAACACGGCTTCCCCTCTGTAATATCACTGTGTTATACTATACAATGTGGATATCCCTTCGTGAATTGGATGAAATAAATATTTTTAAAAGGCCCACACAAAGCAACTACTGGCAACTCAACAGACTTAGCAACCCAAAGCTGAAACAACTCCTTTCTACAGAATTAACTATTCTGTCAAATAAGGGAAACTGCAGTTTTTTTTTATGGTTGACATCATGCAAGTAGCAGAGCCATTTATTTATTTAGTCTGTCTCCTTTAAAATTCAGACCAAGACTGGTTGCAAATGACAAAATTACTGAAATTACAAATTGAAATTACATACCTACATGCCTCCAGCTTCCACCATGGACACATCACACAATCCATTGGCTACAGTCTGGCTCTAAGATACAACTGCATTTGCTCCAATCCCTTAGACAGAGACAAAACACTTACAGGATCTCTACCAAGTGTACTTAAAACTATAATGTCCACCTAGGGAAGTGAAGAAACAGATTGACAGAGCCAGACGGGCACCCAGAAGTCACCTACAGGACAGGACAGACCCAACACGGAAAACAACAGAACACTACTGGCCATCCCCTACAGCCCCCCAGCTAAAACCTCTCCAACACATCATCAAGGATCTACAACCTATCCTGGAAGATGATCCCTCATTCTCACAAACCTTGGGAGGCAGGCTAGTCCCCGCTTACAGACAGCCCCCAACCTGAAGCAAATACTTGCCAGCAACTGCACACCATACAACAGAAACACTAACCAGGAACGTATCATCCTTGCAACAAACCCCATTGCCAACTCTGCCCGCATATCTACTCAAGTGACACCATCGTAGGTCCTAACCACTTCAGCCACACCATCAGGAGCTCATTCTCCTGCACATCTGCTAATGTGATATACGCCATCATGTGCCAACAATGCCCCTCTGCCATGTACATTGGCCAAACCGGGCTGTCTCTATGCAAAAGAATAAATGGACACAAATCAGACATCAAGAATGGTAACATTCAAAAACCTGTAGGAGAGCACTTCAGTCTCCCTGGACACTCAGTAACAGACTTGAAAGTTGCCATACGTCAACAAAAAAACTTCAAAAACAAACTCCAGCATGAAACTGCAGAGCTGGAACTCATACGCAAACTTGACACGATCAGCCTAGATCTGAATAGAGACTGGGAGTGGACAGCCCACTACAAAAAATAATGTTCCCTCTTTTGACGTTCACACCTTCTCATCAATTGTTTTGAATGGGCCTCATCCATCCTGATTGAATTTACCTCGTTAACACTTGCCCTCCTCACTGTGATGTAACTCACCCATCCTTGCATGTGTATATATACCTATCAAACTGAAGTTTCCACTTTATGCATCTGACGAAGTGGGTTTCTGCCCACGAGAGCTTATGCCCAGAGAAATTTGTTAGTCTTTAAGGTGTCACAGGATTCTCGTTTTGCTGAAATTACAAAAGTGAACTATCAAGAGTTCTAAACTCAGTAGGAACAAAACTAGCCAATCACCTAGTTAGGAACTTCAGATTTACAAACTAATTTAATTAGAGACCTTATCTTGTCAGATACAGATACAGATAAATATTTACCAGTGAATCAAAAAATGGAAGGTTAGTTACATTGGTACGTGAATTATTACTTTCATGCTAGAAGACTTGCCAGATTGGATCACCATCAAACAAGATGACTGATTTGGCTTTTACAGTTTTAAAGATAAGTAATTAATATCCATAAATAGATAAAGTTGTACTGAAAGTGAAAGGGGCCATTATTTCTTTTTGCCACAGGTATAATGAGGAATATTCTGGGGGAGGAGAGGCTATCCAAAGGGGATGGAACATAATTTAAATTAGTTTAATTCATGTCACCTTAATGTAAGGCCACATTAATTCTGAATAAGAGTGTCCACACAGGGATTTAGTGCAATTTAACTGATTCACTTTAAATTCATATCTATAGTTAATTCGGATTAATTTTCCAGAGTGACCCCATGTAGATAAGCCCTAAGTATTTGTAAAAAAAGAAAAGACAATACTGTGTGTGTCAAAGTATTTTGGGATCCATTAATTTGTACACTGGAGGTGCAAGGGACAAGGACTTCATCTTTTTACTTGTCTATAGAAGGACATCCATGTTAAAGGCACTAACATAATAAAGTAATAGCAACAACTGCAGCAAGAAGGAAAGGGAAGAGATACTGGTAGGAGTTAAATAAATTTCATTTTCACGTTACAAGGTGACTAAAACTTGCTAGGGATAAATCAGGTTGTTAGTTGCCCAAAATTTTTAGCCTGATCTGAGAAACTTTGGGCAACATCACTAGGATAAACTCCTTTTCTTCAAAAGTGCCAGTGGATGTATAGTATTCATGCAGACCAAACAAGACCTCAGGGCTTAGCTAAAAGTCCTTCTATACACACACACCCCAACATGCCCAGAACTTGGTGGGCCAGATTCTGCTCTCAGTTGCAGCAGCATAAAGTCCATAGTAAATCCATTTAGGTGAATGGAGTTCCTCTGGATTGACAACAGTATAAAAGAGAGCACAATTCAGCCCAATTAGCCTATCCTAGGACGTTAAGGGACTGATGTTAACCTTGGTGGGAATTGAACCTGTGCTTCCAAAGAGTCTAGTGATTGCCATCCTGAGGCCAAGGACACTAAACTATTCACACAATGAATTGAAATAACAAAGATTGAAACTGGGGGGGGGGAGGGGAGAGGAGAGAGAGAAGTTGTTTAAAGAGGCAAAATTAAAACCACTTAAAAAAAGCAAGAAATGTTTCAGCCTACAAATGATGGCGAATTCAGTCAGTCAAAATCTGCAAATTGGTAGGTAGTACGTTCTGCGCTGTCAGCATGGCACATCTTAAATGGCTGAATAAATAATTGAAGAATAAATAATTGTGCCAGGGCTCTGTCTCATGGGCCATTTTTATAGATTGCTGTCTAATGATAGCACCATCTGCGACACTCTGCATTAATATGGGATAAAATTACATAGTGCTTTGTTTGCTCTGACACTGTGATGTTATGATGTCTTTTAATATTATCGTGAATAAAGGACTAGAGCAATGGAGGGAAGTATCCTGATTGCTAGGAAAAGAACCAAGTTTTAACAGTCAGAGATGTTTTTCCTCCAAGAGGGGAAAACCACCACTATTTCCAGTGTACTTACCCTCGATGTAACAAAACAGAAGAAGAGCTAAGGAGTGTTCTTGCTGTGCAGAAGCAGTATGAGTCCAATTCAAAGACTCTGATTTAGAAGGTACCTCTCTCAGACTAAGAGTGGGGGCACAACTCAGCACCCAAGAGCCAATCATTTTTTCAACCTCTCTGCAAGGAGGGAGCCAGGGAGACAGAGAGAAGCTGTAGGTTCTCACATGATGCCTCTTGAGTGAAATCAGATGTCTCAGTGGCTACCAGGAAGAGATAAAGGCAAGCTACTTTGGAACAAGAGATAAAGAGAAAGGTCGCAGTTGTATTTTAGAATCAAATAATAGTAACACTGTATTTCTATAGCATTTTCCATCCAAGAATCTCAAAGTACCTTGACATTAATTCAATAAGCCTCTCACTACGTTCTGTGAGGTAGGGAAATATTTTCATCTTCCTTTTACAGATGATGAGGGAACAGAGGCAAAGGCAAGTAAAGTGACTTGCCCATGGTTGCTCAGCAAGTCTAGCTAGATACAGGCCTCCTGATTTCAGATCCTGCTGAATCAAAAGGTCATTCTTCCTCCCCCTTTGGTCTGGAGCATCCTGCTGGTGAGCAGGGCCTGCTATGGATCTGGACTGACATTTTTGAATAGTGGTTATTATTCTCACCAGACTAGAATTGGAAGGACTTTGATAAATGTCACAAATGGCTGTCTGTTAAGCTCCTTACTTTGGACAACTAGTATCTCTACCCACCGCTGGGACAGCACAATCAAGGGTTGCAGAAGAGGAGAAGTGTAGAGAAGAGCACTGGTGTCTGAGAGGTAGCCCGCAGCATTTCCTTCCCATTCAAGACAGTCAGGAGCTGCATGGGATGTCTTTCCCTTACCCCCTCCGATGAATGATAGGTGGGTGGAGTGGACCACAAGGACAGGGAGCTGGCCCAATACAATGATGATCCTGCATACTCTCTCTCTCTCTCTCTCTCTCACACACACACACACACCTCCTCCTCTCTCCCCCCCCCCCCCCCCCCCCCCGCAGCAACAGCAAGGAGCAGCTGCTATCACGGTAGATCCATGAAAATAGATACAAGCAGCTAGCGGGCGATTTGGATCTTAGGAATTTAGACTGTGTGTTCTATAGACAAATATAGCTAAGGTTTTCTATTATATTTAATTAGATTTACAGGATACATCTACAACCCTGCACATTCTAGTGATTTAAAACGGGGACTTCTGAGAAAAGCTACTGTCTCTCTGAAGCCTCAAAGAGCAAATCGACCAAAACCTTGGTGCTGCTAGTTCACCGAATCACAATTGAACATTTGGTTTTCACTCACACGTGAGTTCCTCCCAAAAATAACAAAGGAGGCTCTGACACTGGTGGCCCAGGCTCCTAGGAACCAATTTGCTAGACCAAACAGGTTTTCAGCCCTCCACAGACCAAGATAAAATGCTATACTCTAACAATAAAAAAGAAATGGAGGGAGAGAGTTGCAGGGGTATGAGTGCAAGACACTTTTGCTGCTCAAGATAAAGCTAGTATGTATGTGGTTTTATTACATCCAGCCCCCCACCCCCTGCCCAACACACATTCCACAAATAACAAAACCAAACCTCATCATAAGTCATTAAATGCTGCCCTACACTTAGATCATGTAGATTTTGTTTGTTTGTGTTTCCGATGATTCCCATTATAGAACAGTGATATCAATAACAAAGTTATAAACACTCAGGCCACCTGATTAGTGTGAGATGGAGGAATATTTGTATCTAAAATAATGTAACACCACTTCAAAATTGGGTACAATCAAGAGGTGTGTTCCAGATTTGGTTTGATGCAGATGGACTGATTACAGTTTTCAGCTTCATTATTTTAGAAAGGCAATAGATAATGAAACAACATGAGCCGTCTGGGCATGCTCTTCCTGCTCGGTAATGTTAACTTAAAACATAAATGCCATTTAGTTGTATAGTTACTGTTGAGCAACCCACAAAAATTTAAACTTGATCTGTTAGAGGAAAGGTCACATGGTGTAGTCAATCCACAGCTCTGATGCTACAAAGACTTACACACGCGCTTAACTTCACACACTCTGAGTAGTTCCACTGACTTCAATATCTGCACTGGGATAGTGGTGAACTTCTCTCCAATAACCCCATGGACTCTTAATCAGATGGTACGTACTGCTTAGCCCTCCCTGCTCAGCCAAGACACCCTCTTCACTTCCAGAATAAATAAGTTCCGACAGAATGGAAGGCAAATGCCTACACCAAAAGTCAACCATGTAGTTCTGGTACCAAGCAGTAGGAAGATGGTCTAGCAGATTGCGCACCGTCCTGGAACTCAGGAGACCTGGATTAAAGTCTCAGTTCAGCCACTGATTTCCTGCATGACCTTGGGCAATTCGCTTAATCTATTTCCTGTCAGTCAAACAGGAAACATAACTCCCTAACTCATGTGGCTATTATCTATTAATGGTTGTGAAGTGTTCAGATACACATACACAGATAGTATTCAGCAAAACTTTAACAGAAAATTTCCATCTTCTTTGGTCTTCATTGTTATATTGAGAGGAATATTTATTGGTATGTCTTTGTTACACACCCATATTATAGCCTGTAACTACAGTACAAAGTTATATCCTAGTAGTCTCTGGCCTGACTTTCAAAGGTGCTGAGCTCCCACAGCTCCCTTTGAAGCCAATGGGAGTTGAGCACCTTTAAAAGACAATCAGATCATCCAACTCACTTTATTAGACATATTTAAGGAGCAAAAAGTGGATCAGCGAGACAGAACAGGAACACCAACAGAAGCCAGGATTAAAGAAGTTAGCCAAATAAATTACCTACTGGAGGGAGAGGCATGGACTACAAATAGGAAAAACACATTTTCTATGGCAAAAAATAAAAAATTCAGAGGTTGCCCCAGACATGGTAAATCTTTTAGTGCCCTCAAAAGTCATTCTGTCTTCCAGACATTCCACTGTTTTCTGTTGTGGATAAAAAGGGGCCAGCGACCCATGAAGTGTCAGGAATTCATCTAACAGAGCCCAGGAGAAGTTGCCGGACAGCTATTGTGCTCAAGTGAAGTTCAAACGCAAATCCTGTCAAGAAATGGCACTGCTCATTGGTTCAGCTGGTAGTGAAGGGGGTTGAGAAGGAAAGGGAGTGGGGAAGGGGGAAGTTTAGGCCTTTGCCAAGCAGCAGATATAAAAGAGCAAGGCCACAATGGTATTAGGATAACTTTCTCACAGCTACAGCTGAAAAAGGGAGGGGGAGGGAAGGAAAGTGCAGGCAGCTTGATGGTCAGGCCTTTGTACAAAGCAGGCCTACTGTTGCTTTTTCAGGGGCTGGGAGGGTGAAGGGGTTTATATATTTACATTTATTAAAGCAGATTGACAAAAAGGAATTTTGAAGAGTACTGCTCTCG
This sequence comes from Emydura macquarii macquarii, assembly GCF_026122565.2. Classification (NCBI taxonomy): domain Eukaryota; kingdom Metazoa; phylum Chordata; order Testudines; family Chelidae; genus Emydura; species Emydura macquarii. The sequence goes on from NW_027130506.1 coordinate 2,402,520, forward strand.
ACATTAAATATTCATGCCAGCAGCTATGGCAGGGCTAATGGAAAGTGTTCAACAAAACCCTTAACAACTTTGTTAATGCATGGAGACCAACAGGGGTCATGGCACATTTTGAGGAAATCACGTGCCGTTTCCATGCGAATATAACAAAAATAGTTTTTTCCTTTTGCAAACAAAACTTAATAGGTGTCCATTTACTGAACTAAAAAGCAAACAGAATTGGCGGCATCAAATTAGGGTTTTAAACACCCATCAAATGCATGCTTTTAACTAGCCACTCTGTGTCACAGTCACTAAAACTACAGCTATGATCTTGCCTCTGGACCTGGATCATCAGCAGAAATGAAGCTGCTAGTATGATACATTTATACACTCAAGACATCTTCTTTGTCCAGATCTAGGAGGACTTTGGCAGTTACTACATGGTCATCTATTTAAACTTCCATTCTGTAGCCAATCAGGACGCGCATAGTCCAGAATCATTTCAGGCGGTTCTAACACCGCATATTGTGGCAAAATCCCCAGACTTAGAGCAGTGCAGGTAGAGCACCCACGGATCTGACCTAAAAGAGCTTTTTATGCTCCCTTTTCTTCAGATCATCAGCATAGGACAAGAACCTCATCTTTACAGTGCCTATCACACTAGGAATTCAGTCCAGATTATAACCTTTGAGGACTACAACAATATAAATAACATCAGGATGACAGAACACAAAGCACAGCCACCAACCCAAATTCAAAAGCAATTAGAGTCATAACAACCACATGCTGAATACTGACCACACAGGCAAAATTAAGAGTTTAAGGTAAGCAGTGTCTGCACAAGGTCGCTATACAAATCACTACTTGAGGTCTCAAAGATATCACAGACATGTATTTAAGCTGTTCTTAAATGCATATGATATGGCTTTCAGTTTCAAAAGCTGCTGTCTCTGTTAGGATATATGATTGATTTAGATTCTGTAATTTCTACTAGTTGGTGCAATTAAATTATATTGGCTTACAACCTCCTATGGCTTATCAAACTTTCAAAATAGCTTTTACAAAAGGAGTGCCAAGGCCTACGTTCATTCTCTATTCCCTTTAATTAAAAAAAAAACAGAGAAGAGAAAACCACCAGGATTCATTCTCAGGACACAGGTTCATTGTTAATCTGAAAAATGCATTTCTGATGGGGAAAAAAACCTGAATACATATGAACATCTCCTAGAAAGCCAACAACTGTTAGTGGACAAGAAGACTGCCTGTTTATGTTAATATGCATGGAATTCCTTAGACACCATTTTATCTAGAAAAGGTACCATTGCATTTTCTACTTTAGGCACCATTAACCCTCTGCATTCTGGACACTAAATATTGTTTGCAGTCAGACATTGAGCTTTTTACAAAGCAAGCAAGAAACTTTGCAGAGATTCCCAAGTTAAAATAAGCGTCACAGTCCTAACTGAGGCCTTAAAAGGCATGTCTACACTGAAATGACACAGCCACAGCTGGCCCAAGCCCAAACATCCACACCGCAATTAAACAGCCCCTAACACTGAGGCCCGCAAGCCTATCAGCCAGCCGCTGCTATTTAATTGCAGTGCAGACATACCTAAACTCTCTATACAAAGGACTAGCTGAGGTTTGTTGAGTAAACAATGAAGATTAAGTAGATTCACTCTTCCTGCTAGCATTAGTACGTTCATCGTATCAGTTCATGAAATGATCGTGAACAAAACCCACCAAGAGTCTAACATTTTTGTGCTTTTTTATTAATTATGACAGCGCTTTTTGTGAACACCTTTGTTCCATCACCATTTCTATTAGCTTTCAGGGCTATCGTATCAGCCCCAGCCTGACTTCAAAGAATTTTTGGTGGCTTAACTGTCATTAAACAAGAGTATTTAAAAATAAAAGAAGGAGAAAGGAAGTCAGAGTTGATGTGACAGGTGGGGTAGTCAACATCATAATATAAGAAAAAGGAGCTAACATCTTGCAAAATTCCACTTTAAAAAATGCAAAGCCATTTTAAGGACTATATATGTATACACACAAAAACATAGCAGACACTGATTATTTTTTGACCCAAACTAAATGCATCAGTTTGGAACAAAGACATGTGCCACCACCCCACTCACCAGATCCAGAATCTCAGTTGGCGTGACACAGTAAGTACCCTTCAAGTTAATGCAAGTATGCCTATTTATGCCACTTCATGCCCTTAAAACTCACTTTTAGCACACAAAGGCTAAACCCAGGATAATAGGAGCTATTATTTTTAAAATATCCATTTAGTTATCAGGAGTTAAAGCAATGCCTCAAGCATATTTGAGTGTCAGGTTTGTACATTTCTGTTCTGTAACATGTAGTATCACAGATCACTCATCCTCCTTATGCTCATCATCCGCTGTTACATTCATCACTTGGTGTGATTTCCTTTGTTTATTTTAAAAATACTTTATTAATGCATATATTTTTCATAAACTGCTCTTTTCCTATTCAGATGTTAAACAGATGTTAACTAACTATACACTCTGTGATGCAAGCATTAGTCCTATTTTTTAGGTGAGGGAACTAAGGAAAAGAGTATAGGTGAGTTGTTTGAGGCCACACAGTTAGTGTCAGAAAGGAATTTGCATCTGAGAAGTTTCTAGAACTTAATCCTGGGTTCAGGCCATTAGATTACAGCTTCCTGTAATATCCAGCCTTTGCCACGACAACAAATCACATTCATACAGCGCCAGAAAGCATCAAAGAGATGTAATTCCACTGAAGATAATGACATTAGGGATGAATTTGACTTGCAGTACCTAGAGGGAACAGAAAAAAAGCATTGAAACTAAGATTCTAAACTAAGATTCATATGCCAGCAATGAATATAACCTAAGTGTTTAACAGTTCCTTTAACAAGTTTTTGTTTAAACCGAACTGATTCTATTAGTCTCCTACTGAACAAATATGATACAGTTCTATCTAAATTATCCTCTGTTGAGCAATGATGAATGCTAGCAATATTCTTTAAGTGATCCATTATTTTAATCTGGCTATAGGCAACTCCAGGTATTTCATATGCATAGACATTAATGATCTTTAATCAAGTGTGAAACAGTTTGGTGCTATGAGGTTTGGACAGAACATGGAAACAGTCAAATCCTTAGTAACAGATCGAGCAACTCATAAACCTCATCTCAGTGGAGTTCACATTGAAACAATACAGAACATAATTTACAAGCTACCATGAAATGCTAGAGGTCAAAGTTTTCAGGGCATAATTTACCAGGAAGAACGTGCATAGGATATTGTATCAGCATTTGAGATCTAAAAAAAAACGTTGACTGGGTTAAAAATGCAGACAGCCCTTTGTGGTTAAAAAAGGAAAAGAAATTATTTGTCACATTTAACATCCAAATGATCTTCTCTATTATTTTTATTAGCAAGCTCATCTATCTATCCACATGCAAACATATACAATATCGGTCTCTAAAAAGAAAGTGAAAAGCAATACATTATTTGGAACATGTTTACAAATCATCCCTTTTGTGTCCCATTGCATAAAGGCACATGGAGGAGCACCTCAACATTTTCCAATGTCCCCAAGCTGTTTACTGGTGGCCCTTAATAATTAGTTTCACTGAGCTACTTGGATGAATTGCATTTTCAATATAATAAAAAAGATCAAATCCTTTTGATGTTTAAGTCCCAGGAAGTTCAAAGGTCAGACTGGTTACCTAATTTGCTGTTTATGCAAAGAGTCAAAGCAGGAAATGCCTCGTTTCTAAACTTTTCAGCCGAATGTATCATTTATTGTGACGTCTGAAGCACTGTTAATTGTTTAACACACTGGTGTTTAGTATCATGCTGAACAGTTCATTCAAATGGGTGACAAAAGCTATCTCATCACCTAGAGGAAGCACTTCAATTGTACAAGGTTATCTCCCCTTCTTAAGTCACACTTGCAAAAGGCGGGCCGAGAGAGATGAAATTGTTTCTACTTTTCCTAGGTATATCTGAATGCACTGCACATTTTGCATAGTAACAAAACCAATGAAAAATATTGTTGCAAAACCTGTTTTTAAAGTGAGCTCTGGTAAATTCTCTGAGAAAAAGCATACACAAAAGAATGAAAATATAACATAAAAATTAACATAAAAGCAGGAAGGAGACAGTAAAATGGGACAGTTTGAACAAAATGGTTTAAGTTAACAAGTTACATACATATGAATAAATGTTTCAATGAAGAAAGCTGTGAAAACAAACGTATTTTATTTAAAAACACATCCAGGTGTATTTTCCTTTAATATGCAAAAAGCTGCAATGCAAAAATACAAAAAAGGGGAGAACAAGAGAGGTAGCTAGAAAAAAAGAAAAGGCTGATTGGACTCAAAGGCTTTTTCCTTGTTCCAAAACAAGTCCCCATAGAGTTACCTTTGCCAATTCTAAATTTTTAACAAAAATTATCAAATCTTGCATGAACTGCACTCCAGTGAAACAAAACTGGGAGATACAATCATTGTCCCAGGTCTTGGACTGACTGGCAGCTGATTTGCACTGAACTACTACTAGTAGCAAGCAGCCCTAAAACATCCCATACCCATCCATGGGATATATGTGCCACTCAATACTCTTGTCAGAATAACGGCTCTGAGGCCATCACTTCCCAACCCCCACTCCATGAGTAGTGGGGAGAGGGAAATCAGACCATTACTATGCCCCACTGATTATCAGTTATAGCTTCTTGGAGCCATAAGCAGCCAGCAATAGTTACAGCAGCCTGAAGTCTGCTCTAACTTATGCTGAGAAACCAGCCTTGCACAAGGCCAGCCCAGGATGAAAACCACCTAATTAGCGCAAAGGCACACATTTTACTAAGCTGCATACCATGTGCTCTCTGGCTACAGTCAAAGAACCTGATCCTTATGCCCTGTCGGGAGACCACACCTTGCACAAGATGGGAAATAGAAGTCTAGCAGGATTCGTAGCTACTATGATCCTATATTTTATTGCTTGAAATGTAGAGCTTTTTAGATGAGACTGCTGCGGTTTTCCTCCTGAAGATTTTCAGGTCTTCATATTATCTCTTCTTCCTTCCTAGTAAACTGGATCCAGCTTTCAGCAACACACCATCATGCCTGCTAAAACAGTCTTAGACTTCCAGAGAAGTATATTGGCCAAAAAGCAACTTTCTGTAACTACAGTGCCTGTTTTACATTCCATACTTGAGTTTTATTTTGCAAACCCCAAGGTAAGCATTTTTGTTTACTCATTTTAAGAGCCCTTCAGTATGGTTTTCTACTGTTTACAGGTCAGTTATTAAAAAAAACATTAATTAGACCAGTGGAATTGTGTAGCTAGGCAATGTCCATACTTCTGTTATGGTTATCCCATACAACATCTCCCCATCCCGCATAAATAAAATAAAAGACAAGACAAGACTATACGTGAAGAAGCTTCCCCAACCTTCCTATCTCTGTTAAAATGTACATTGGTTTCACTACAAACTTGTCCTGGAAAGCACTCAGCCATACAAAGAACTACAACTGCTTATGATCTTCGATTCCATCCCTCCCCAAATCCTTGTATCTCTCTTCCCATTTCTCTGTCTTCCATGGAATCCTCACCCAGGAGTTGTAAGACAAAGCAGATACAAGAACACTCCATTGTTATTAAAAAATTCACTCAGTCATGCTGTTAACCTCATTTAATTGTACAGTAGTGTTTGCTTGGCAGCTCCTCCCATTATAATGTAATAACAATCCCCTACATTGTCCCAGATGAATTAACTAGGCTCAGTTTACCATATTGCTTAACTCTCCACAGCTACTATCCAGAATACTAGCCACTTGATTCTTTCTGCAGTATGATTAAACACACAGTCAAGATTAGCCTGGTCAATATCCATAACAGCTTCCATGCGCAACTCACGGACATGAGTGCAAATAAAGAAATAATGCAGCACCAAGATGCTAACTAACAATACTCTCGTTACAGGCAAATCTGCCATTAATCACAAGCTGATGGGTCTGAGAAGTGTTTTCAGCTTTCTCGTATTAAAGAAATATAGTAGTATTTAGCCTAGTGAATTGTAATGTATACATCTCTTCCTTGCATTAATAAATCAGACTTGTAAGTCATTCCCTCTTTTCTGCACACCCCTGTATTACTGTTAGCTACCTATTCATTTTGAAATACCGAGGCTCCCTGAACCATAGGCAGAAACCCTAGCAAGGTCAACCAAGAGATGTTTATTGCTAGATAAAATGAGATCCATGTAGTTTACTGTGTTAATAACTTCTGGATCTGGCCTTAAACAACGAGGCCTGTCTTAGACATTAAAAAAAAATCCCAAGACACTTTTTTCAAGAGTAGCAGTGAGACCCAGTATCTTTGAACCAAATTCTCTCCCCACAGTTCTTTAATGTATTCAATGTGTATCAGTTTGTTGCCACCCTCCATCCCAGAGGTTGCTGCATTTTGAAGCTATGTGCATTTGAAGCTATGTGCAAATAAAGTTGGAAGAGCATTTCAAGAAGAAAGCTCTGTATACATGTCAAGTAGGTTACATCTATATTGCAGTAAAAGACCCAGGGCATAACCACAGCTGGCCCTGAGTCAGCTGACTCGGATTTGCGGGGCTCATGCTGAGAGGCTAAAAATTATAATGTAGACATTTGGGTTCAGTTTGGAGCCAAGGCTCTGAGACTCACCTAGGTTTTCAAAGCCTGGGCCCCAACACCTATACTACAATTTTTAGCCCCCTGCCTGAGCCCCGCAAGCCTGAGTTAGCTGCCCCACTCTCCGAGACTTGGTGCGGGGTTTTTTTATTGCAGTGTAGATGTACCCATGGGCTGTGTGGTCTTAATGAAGTAAATCCATGTTTTCATGTCTGAATATTGGGGACATCATAGCAGAATTTTTGGAAACCTTCATGATCCATAACTAACTTCTCAGCAGCTGACCTTCCAGTGATCTGCCACACATCATCCATCCATTCTCACTGGTCGTCTCCTACTACAATGACCCTCCACCAATCCTTCCATAATAACTTTCTCAAAGTTACTTTCCTTCTCTGCACTTAATGTGACCAAAGTACACACTGTAAATATACATCTGTAGATTTCCAACATCACTGCTTCTCTCCAATAATAGTTCTAACATAGGCATTGGCCTTTCTGTTCACACAGGAGATACCCAAAGAATCTTCACCAACATCACATTTCAAAAGCTTCAATTTTCTTCTCAGCAGCACTAACTTCCCACAATTCACATCCATAATTATCACTGTGGAAAAAATTAGATGTGATGCCATGTTTTTTTCACACTTTCTTAGGGGAGGCCATAGCTGAATGAGCCATCCCTAGTCATCTTCTGATTTCTCTGGAATTGCCTCCTTTGTTGACGATATATGATCCCATATAATTAAATTCATGTACTGCTTCTACAGCTTATCTATTAATTGTAATGATCATTTGCATCCGGTTTTGTTAGTCACATCAATGTACATGCATTTTGTTTTTGACACAGTAAGGAATAGTCCATATACCTCATTAATTGTTCTTTGGTTTTGTTTTGTTTTACAGACTCCAACATTTCTTGTATTTCATCGTAGCAAAGAGTGTCATGTCATCAACATATCTGAGGTCAGATAAGAGGTGTCCACCATGGGAAATGTCAGCTCCTTCCACTTTATCAAAACTTTCCAAGGCATCTCATATAAATTCTGTGTATGTGTTAAAGAGGATTGGGGACAAAATACATCCTTGTCTCATGTCCTGCCCTGTGAAAGATCCCTGCTGTTTACACCATATTCTATTTGTGGTAGAGACATATGAGTTCAAGGAAATGCTTTTGAATACCCATGTCTACCAGCATCCTCCAAAGAGGATCATGTTGGATGGTATCAAATGGTAAGAAAAAACACTTAAAAAGACACTTAAAAGGCAAATATTTAAAAAATAACAGTATTCTAAGTGCTTCTTAAGACTCCTCAGCCACTGTAGCGTAGCATAGACACGGACTACAGAGATAAAAGGGATTCATCCGTCACTTTAGTAAATCCACCTCTCTGAGCCCCAGTCTACACTTCAGAGTTGGGTCAAGCGAGGCAACTTACATCGACCTAACTGTAAGAGTCTACACTCAAATTTCACTCCCACTGACGTAACTCGCCCGCTATGCCAATTTAATAACTCCACCACCACGAGCGACGTAGAATCAATGTAGTCAGTCACTGCCTTGCTTACATCAACTGTTGCTGGCTTTCAGAAGCCAGCCCACAACTATGCCCCACACTGACAGTACAATCGATACAAGCGCTCCTGGTGAGGACGCAGTATCACTGACACGAGGAGCCAAGCGAAGACGTGCACAAGCAATGTAATTACTGCTGTGGTTGTATGCCGACGTAGGTTAGGTCAACTTGAATTTGCAGTGTAGACATGCCCTGAGAGATGGTAGCTAGGTTGATGGAAGAAATCTTCCATCATCCAAGCACTGTCTACACTGTGAAAAATTCACACCTCTAAGTGACATAGCTAGGTTGACCTAAGTTTTAGGTGTAGACCAGGCCTTATCCCCCACCTCTCTTACACCAGTGTGAATAAAGAGAAACCCCTCTGAAAATCATTGAAGTTACACTGGTGAATTGAGAATCTAGCCAACTGCTAGATTAATTAGACATCATCATTCACTTTAGGCCCGACCCAACACCCACTGAAGTTGGTAGGACAGTTTCTAGTGCCTGTGAGATTGTGATCCAACTCCCATTAGAGAGAAAAACGATCCTATAAAAAGGGATGTGATAAACAGCATGAACTAACAGACAGTTGTTTCCAAGGTCCTATAGACCAGAAATACTAATAATCTGCGGTTATTTAAATACCGTGTCCGAGTAGAGAGGTCTGGTACAATTGATCTCAGAATGAGGCAAGAAAATGGTGCTAAACAAATATAGGTTTTCTTCCAGCATAATGTAACATGATGTGCTACAAAAATAGCAAAAACATTAAAATAGAAGACTTGTCCCTAAATGAAGAGCAGAGTTCTGGTGTCTCTGTTTATTTAGACCCTACTGGCAACCTCATACACATCATCATATTACAATATGAGTTTTACTATTAGCATATGCAATTTCTCCCATCCTCCTCCATCAGCATCACAAAGCGTTTAATTGTTTTACACATCTGAAAACTTTGGCTCCAAACTTGGATGTCTTGCCTTATATGGGGAAGCTCTAGATTACAGCTTGAAAGATTCGACACAATTATTTGAGAAACATGGGAAGAAGAAATCAAATCCCAAGTATTTGTCTCCGTCATTCCCCACTTTTTCGTTCCAATATTTCACCTGAAATTTCAGCCATCATTGAGGATACTATTTAAAAAAAAAGTCAGATTTTGTTAAGGAATGTAAACCGGCATGAATACTTTCTAAGAGGAGAAGTGTGGCCTAGTGGTTAAGGTGTCAGCTTGGGACTGGAGCGCCATTCTCTGCTTGGCTGCAAGCTTCCTACATGACCTTAATAACTCACTCAGGGATTGTTTCCACTAAGTGTGTTAGCTCAAGGTATAACCTGAGTTTGCTCCTAAACCCAACTCCCATCCATGCACAAAAAGTCTCTAGCTGGAGTAAACTGGTGCTTTAAACACTAGAAAGCCGGCTCGTCAGGGGGCGTGGTTTGAAGTTCAAGGACTGCAGATGCTTGAGTTAGTAATGCAGCAGGGACTCGGCTACTGCGTGCTGCGAATACAATCACTCTGTGCAGCAGCACGCTGGTTTTCAGTGCAACTGCTCTTACTGCAGCTAGGCTATCTCAAGAGGAGTTAACACGAGTGTAGATAACTGATTACAGTAAAGGCAAGCCCCAGGTCTCTCTGTGCCTCAGTTCCCCATCTGTAAAATGGAGATAATACTTGCCTACCTCCCAGGGGCATTGTAAAGATAATATAATAAAGATTATGAAGCACTCAGATACTACGGTAATGCATTACAAAGAAGTAGAATAGATAGATATCTAAGTGCCCTGGGTTTCTTTTAGTAAGAAAGTGATAGGCTAATTAAAAAAAAACGCAGGACTTCAATGTTGTGTGTAACAAAAATCAGTCATACTCCATGTAGATTACAAGCCCAAGGCACTGGAGGCAGAGTAAACAGAGTCAGCAGGAAATCTGCAGTCATGTGCTGATCAGTGAAGTAGTTAAACGAAAAATCTACTGTTGACAAAAGGGTCAATCCTCTCCCATTTAAATCTCCCACAAAACCCTCATCTTCTTCTCCAGGAGCAAGATCAGGCCCAAACTTTATATAGATAAACATGTCTTAAAAGAAAAAAAGATTAAAATTAAGAGATCTCACATTTACCTAAAATAGACCTACAAATGTCCCAGTTATACTGGATGTGGACAGCTCAGACTTCATCCACGAAGGGAAACACATTGGGTCTTGTCTTCACTAGGGAGACTGCCTAAAGTATTTCCCACCTTTTTCTAGTGCTGGTGTAGCTCCAGTGTTGCTAATGCTGGCACAGCTGAACCAGCATCAGCAATGGGGAAAATTCTTTTAGAGTTTCCTCAGCATAGACAAGGTCCGTAAACCATGCATCCCTTTGGACCTCCTCTTCCCCATCATTTTTCCTTAGTAGTTCCAGGCAAAGAGCAGCCCCATCCCCCTTCTCACTCCTCTTTCACCCCCTAGTTGGTGCTGGTCTTCTATTTTCTACCCATGATGGTGGAGTCACAAGCATTTGCAAATACTCCATCTTCCTCTACTCCATATGAAAAGCTACATCTCTTAGTATTTCAACTTCCATACCATTTTCCTGCACCTTATCCCCTCACTGAAGACCCAAGGAGTTCAGAACTAGATAATACTAGCAGTGAAATCCCAACCCTTTTGAAGTCAATGGGAGTTTTGCCCATTGATTTCAGTGGAGTCAAGACTTCACCTAGGTGCCTGGGCTAAATTTAAATAATTCAGTATTGAATAACCTCAAAGTAGAGGGTGCGGGTGTACTGGAGTAGAGCAATCCACTGTATTATACTACACAAACTGTTTGGAATCTCTCAAATGATTTGATATGCAAGGCTAGGGTTCAGGCCAGCCCTTATTTTTAATTCAAACCTGTTTTCCAATCCCTCAATAGCAGCACCATCAACAAGAGGTTCTCCTTTAAGTTTCCACCTTTCCTTTAAGGTAAACATCAACACACAAAAAACAAACAAATTACCCAAAAATCTCAAACTCAAAACATCACAGGGTCAGATCCACAAAGGGGAAATAGTTTGAGTGGAGCATTTGCATAAAGATTGCCCAGCTACTTAGGTGATGGGTGCCTTAAAATTAATATTATTTCACTTTATGTCAAGTTTCAAAAGAGGGAAAATGCACTCTCTTTTACTACTTTACAGACAATAGAAAAAACCCATTAAAATAAATTCAGAAGAACTGGTGCCATACGGGTAGCATAACTTCAGCTAATGGCTGTGTCTTTTCACATTTATACTAGCAAAGTAAATTCCTTTCACTCCAATGACACAAGAAGGTTAAAAGCTTTTTTGTCCAAAAATCAGAAGCCACCCTGAATTTTAAATATAATGCTGGTTTGCATTTACACAGAAGCAAAGATCACACAATGTTTTAGGGCTTGTCTTCACTTACCTCGGAGATTCGGCGGCAGTCAACTGGAGTTACACAAACCATGCAAAAAACTTGCGTAACTCCTATCGACTTCTGTGCTTCTGTTCTGCATGCCGTCTTCACTGCACTGCGCCGACGGGAACCGCGTTCCCATCAATGCAGCGCTATGCCACTTGAGAAGGTGGTCTTAATACATCGATTTCTAGATCGACTGAGCGGGTCTTCACTGTCCGCTCAGTCGATCCAGATAAGTCGATCTGACAGCAGCGAATTTGCCGCCGTCAGTGAAGACATAGCCTTAGAGACATTAATTAAATAAGCCTCAACAGACCTTCCAGTTAGATACCATCCCTGAATTATAAATGGGGAAAGTGGAACCACTGAGACAAAGGACACGGAGAGAATCACTTGGGATCCTTCATGCAAACATAAAAAGTGTGAGATGAATTCTCTTCTTTTTTGAAACTCTGATAATTTGACTTTTAAATGATCTGCTGGATTCCATAATCCCTGAAACATACACAGCACATTTAGTTTATATGCGAGCAACATGAGACTATGCTGGAAGAAGACACATTTACAAACCAGCACACTATCTAGCACTCAAACCCGCTCCCCCCCCCCCTTATTTTTTTTTAATACAGGGAGGGGGGCTGTCTCAATAGATCAAAGGCTCCTGGCCATGGGAACTGAAACAAGCTCACATAACAAGGCAAGGTACCTTCCCCATCACCCTATCTGCTGCTGATGATAATCAGCTGACTAAAGGCACAAAAGAGCCACAGCAATCCTATCAAGAACTAAAGCTGGCAGCCTGCATATAACATTAATATCTTCCAGGGAGCTGGAGGAGGAAAAGAGAGGAGGAAAATTTCTTTCAAGTAAACCATTCTAGACACAGCAGCAGCAGATTAGACCGTAAACATGAAGAGGAACTGCTTTCAACCTAGGCAAGAATGCCTTGTTGTGGAACTGCAGCCTGGTCTCAGTAGAGGACAGCTTGTTGTTTTGTCTGTGGCTGTTCTACTGCATTTTCCTCTCTGTAAAGAAGCTTGCATTAGGAGAGTGGTTTCAAGAGGGGAATTCTCTCTGCCAGGGTATCATTTAGCAATTTGTTACATGCTCTCAATGCCATTGTTTCTGAGTCCAGTAGAAGAACAAAAGCAGCTGTTAATCAATATCCAAAATTATAAGCTTGCCTTGCAGACAGGAAGCAGCACCTAAGTCATATCTGTCTTTGAGAAGGTTACAATTCATACAAGGGGGCAAAAAAGGAATTAAGGCTTCTATCTCAGTTTAATTAATTGTTTAAACTAGAATAGGGCCTGAATCTGAGAGGTGCAAAGTGCCAGAGTGTGAGTTGAAGATGCCCAGCACTCCACAGGAATGAACCTATAGTTCTTGTGAACAAGTTTGATAGCTAACATTATTAATTGTTACTATTATTCAAAATAGTGATTAATAAAAACAGGCATATAGTGTGATTTTTTTCAACACGTTTCCCTGCAAGGAATTTTCTGATACTTTGCCATTATAATACATATGCATTGTTGGGATATCTAACTTTAATATCTAGCTGGCTTAGGTGTTCTTGTTCCTAGTAAAAATCTGGACTTTAATGTAAAAGATTGGGTCGATATCACATACAAAGATCTGTAGCATCCTGGAAGCACATAAAACTGTCACTAGTGAAATACGCTGTGTGATTGTTACCAGCTCTAGTTTCTTCTTTAATCTTGCAGTAGCGGACACACAACCATGGGAGGATGTGATCTTCACTTGACGCAGAGTACTGGATGGAAGAAATGAAGACATTCTCAAGAGATGTAGCACCTATAGGCATGGACAGTGTTGCAGAAACGGTTAGCTACCTTTTACTACTGATAAATGATTTTGCAGGGTTACAGCAATGCAAAGCAAACCATCGTTTTGTTTGCAAAATAAAATCCAAGGGAAGCACGTGCAACCTGATTGAAAGTTTCTTCAAGTCAATGATAAGGCTCCTATTGACTTGAATGGGCTTTGAAACAGGCCTACAATGCTCCAGTGAGGACCAAAAGTCAAACAATTCAGCATCTGAGAAAATTCCATCAAGAGAAGGGATCAAATCTGTGGTGCCAAACCAACATCCAGACTTTATGCTGGGTTTACACTGAAGTTAGTGGGAATTACAGGCATCCGAGCACTCTTGAAAAAATAATCAGACCCCTTTTATTGAAGTGCCTCATTTTAAAGATCCCAGTCTCAAAATGTTGGCCTTTATTACTTATACTTATGGACTAACTTTTTCATCTTTTTTTACACTCGATCCTTTAACTAAAAAGGATAATTTGGAGGGAAATGCTAAAGGATGCTGCTATTTTCTCCTGCTTTTACCCTTATAAAAGCCCCATTAAAAAGATCCATTTCAGACAAACATGTAGCACACACCCATCATTATATGAAAGGAATGGTTTCAAATGTTCTAATCACTGACTCTTCACTAATTGGGAAAGGGGTTAAAAAAGGAAAAAGTACAAAGGGATCCTTCATCCTGTGGGTAGAATTAAAAACAAAGCAGAAATGAGCTCCTTCTTAGGCTTATAAAACAAGCCTTTACAGATAATTATGTTTTATTACTCTTCATTTTATGAGCATTGTGTTATACAAAACAAATACCAGATGCCTATTTGTTTTATTCATTTTAGGGGGAGTGAAAAAAAAAAATCTCTACCAGCATTGTTATGAGCAGCGCTGCTTTTAATTAAACTCAATGCACAATGAAGGCATAAAAATTAATACTGTTTGAAACCAGCAGGTAGGAAGCAAATATATCCAACGGTAACTGCTGAATACCCCCTCCACTTGGCGCCTGCACTGCAAGGGAGAACATTCACAAGCCTATTACTTAGAAGCTAGAATCCGCAGGGCTGGTGCTTTCATACAAGGTCATTTATAGATTTCATTTTTGTGAAAAATTAATGCCAGTCTTTGCAGAAATCAAAAAGCTGGGGGGAAAAAAAAATCAATGGGAATTTAACGCCACCTGTGTTAAAATGGCACATCGAGGCCCATGCAGAAACACACCCGTAATAAGTGAGATCTGACTCTCTTAAGCCACATTAAAAGACCTGCTGAAATGGAACAAATAGGATACGCTGCTGCCACCTTAGAGAAAAGGCAAAGGATGTGCAAAGTGATTTCTGGCTAGCCTGGCGTGAATCACGTATGTTCTGAAAAACCAGTTAGCGTGCTGATAAATTTCAAAGCAGGGGTCTAATTCTTCAAACATTTACTCACTGGAATCAGTGGGATTACTCACCTGAGAAGTTCGTACTCATATGAGTGAGGCATGGAGGATGAGGCCCTAGTTTGAAAGGAGGGCCCTGTATCTGCAGTTTGAAGAACACATTTGCTCTTTTCAGATTGAGGGAAGCGAATCCAATATAACAAAAGCAAAAATTTGACACATTTTCTCCATAAAATAAATTAAATCTGACTTTTTAGCAGTCCGATATAAATGATCCTTTGTCTAGAGGCACTAGGGGAAAACTATTTCCCATTTACAATGCTGGTTTCCTTTTTAATTTTAATCGCATTAAAATGAGATTATGGCAGGCCCAATAACAACTCCTTAGTTAAGACTGATGTTAACTACACATTGTAAATCCAGATTTCACCATTACATCCAGTATTTGTTTAATATTACCTTCCCCAAAGAGAAAATGATCTTCCTGAAATTTTGCATATGGTATCTCACCCCAGGGTAGAGATTTTCTGGGAAGTTTAGGTGTTTAAAATTATATATTATATTCATATGTTACACACACGCGCGCGCGCACACACACACACACACACTTTCAGCTAGAGTGCAACAGTAAATGAAGAGTGAAGTGACTGTGTCCTTTAGTTGGTCATTTTTAGACTTTCATATTTTACTTTTTCAAGTAGAATTATTGTATAGAATTTGTAATAAGTTAACTGCATTCTAAAGAGAATCTACTGATACCTGCTTTTCAACCTTAACTATTTCCTAATGAAATTTGTTTACAAATAAATGTTAGAGTCTGTACTTCAGTAATCTAGTCAGTTAATTAATTATAGTCCTTGTCTATAAGAAGACCACAAAATGCAATTATACTGATCAGTTCATCGATTGTGAAACATAGTTATCCTGGTAGTAAATTAAGTTAAACTAAATAAAAAAATAATAATAATAAACAATCCTACCAATGGGATAATTCAAGATTAAAGCCCCAAAAGCAAATGTCTTAAAATTTCTAGCTCCCTAATTCTACACATAGACACCACACAGCAGAACTCACTGCCAATCATTTCATTACAGCCTTTGTTACAAACATTTTTGGCTAAATTAAATAAATCCTTTAGCTACAAGAAATAATTACAATCCACTAAAACTAGAAACACTAAAAATATTTAAAATCTATACTCGCTGAAGTTCAACAATGTTCTTTTGCATTAAGCAAAAGAGGTATCTGCATTAGTTACTTCGGTATTATTATTTTTATCCATTACTGTAAAACCACAGAATAAAGAATCTGTCTCTACTGACAAGATGTTTACAATATAAACAGAGATGACAGATAACAGAGAAGCAAAGTTTGAGAGGATATAGCATAAAAGTAAAAAGATCAGGGTGAAAGGTGGGAAACACGTTACTTCCACTTCATGGGACACACGCCGAGTTCAGGCTAACTGGACTTCTCTTTTCTCTAGCATGTTGCAGACTTGATCTAGAAAGGCTCCCACCATCTCCATGTTATTAAGAGAGTTGGTCCTTTCTTCTCAAACACGGACTTCATCTTCCTTTCTTCTAAACTAGGTGGTGATTGTTTCATTGAAGTTGATCTGGAAGCCGTAACACTTGTAGAAGCTCCTCCATACCAGGATGAATGGGAGCAGTGAGCCCAGCCTTTCATAGCTGCAATGGCTACTCATAAACCAACAGATATATTTCAAGGCATTATTATCACAGTATATGATAACCAAGGTGCAAGGCATTGAAGCGTGATCTTTAATCTAACATCTCACCAACACAACTGATACTGGGTGGGTTCTTTACTTGGCTTCTCAAGGTCTGTCTGGTCTGTGCCCAAGACAAGAACCCTCTCAGAGATAAGTCTTTGCCCTTGGAAGTCTCTCCCTGAGAATGTCTTCTGCAGCTCTTAGCCAGCTCTCAAATCCTTCCCATTTGCATTGCTTCATATAGGACCATCCTATTCGCCTTTATCTATCCTTCTGCACATATGAGAGTGAAGGAGGATATTTAGTGCTGCAGATCTGGTTTATGGTTGTGTTTTCCTCATGTAATATGTGCAAAATGTGCATATGATCAAGTGAACAAACCAACAGGAAAGCATGGATAAAGCACAGGGTATACTTGTTCATTTGTCTTAACAATCATAGCCTAGTTTTAATTATTTATATAACTTTGCTACATACCAGAGCATCTACATGAGTATATTTTATAATTTATATATAATATTAGACCTTATTAACCTACTCTGCCATTAATACTGGGCAGGGAGGGTGGTAGAAAAATGATCACATTTTTTGTGTGCAAATTAGCCATTACTATGGTATTTTTTATATTTATTTTCATTTATTTAGGACAGGGAATAGCCTACAGGAAAATGTGCCTGGGAGTCTTGTACCTATGATCTTTGAAGTGTCATCTATGTAACTTCCCAGAGCCTGAACATCTTTCACACGATGATTATTCTCCCTTCCCACCCCACCACCTCATTTAATCACTTTATTCTTGCCACAACTACAGCAGGACATACATACTTGAGAGGCTAATGGCTGAACAAGTCAACCTGACAGGAGGATTTGGAGACTTTTGATATTCAGGTGGCAGCAGAAGAAATTACTAAGAGGGATTGGCCAAGGGGGCAGAGGGGCTACAAGGGCATTTAATAAAATGATGTCACGATCCCCAGAAAGAAAAACACATCTCTGGCACCTGTTTCAACAAGGTTCCAACACAAAGATATGTCTAGCAACCAATGACTGCCAAATTTAGCCAGGCATAAATTCAATATAAGATAAATCATGTATGTAAAAGCTACTTAAGATTTGTGTTAGGTCCAAAAATAAAATAAAATACAATACATTAAAAAGCACCTTTATAAACTCATCTGTACTTCCAAGTCCATATTTAAATCTAAGAGCAAGGCAGGCAATAAGTTAATGATGGGCTTGCATTAAGAGACACAGAACTGCAATACTGTATTTAAAGGGAGAGCAGAGGGCAGGAACAAGGTATTTGATTGCTTTAAATAGTTCCATGCCTTCCAAAAAGTTGGCTTAAAATTCCTATCTATAACATTCACCTTGCTGTTACAATTTTATTACCACTACTTTTGGGACTTTCTCTGGTACTTAATATGCTGAAACGGTACGCAGGACTCGGTCCTGCTGCCATAGATAATGTGGTTCTAAGGGAAATCCATCAATTGTTAATGGCCATGCAAATTGTTGAAAGTAGAGAGTTATTCACAGTTATCTCACTATGATTTGGTAAGTGTCCCCGCCTGATGTGATCACTCATTTGATATTTTATTCCATTATAATTAAAGTAGTACGCTTACCTTTTAGATGTTAAAATAAAAAGGGGTGGAGAAAGGTTTTGTTTTTGTTTTTAGTTATTTTAAGTAGTTATACCTATACTTACCTGAAGTTTTTACAGTAGGAGAAATATTTAAGAATAAGGTCACTCGGAAATGTTTAAAGCCATATGATCAAAGTATGTAATCTGAACTTAATTTTAGGCCCAGATCTTGCAAAAGACATATGCATAATTTTATCCACTGAATGCCTTTGTAAGCTTGGGGCCAAAAACTGGAGATTAGAAGTTTAACAAATGCTTAATCAGAGGGTCTTAAACATTTCTATTGCTTAGACTAGAACAATTTGATATTTAATAAGGTATGTACAGATTTCCTCAAACTCATAATGAGTTCAGTGTCTTGCATTACCAACTCACTGATTATTAATTTTCAGCTTTACTGCAACTCTTACATATCAGATGCTGTTATTTTGCTTCTTGTTTGAGATTTATTATTTTTACTGAAATGTGGTTTGGGGTTTGATTTTCTTTTTAGCAGCCCTCAAGGGGAAAGGAGTTCGTTTTCCGACGTACTTTAAGAGGAAGTCATATTACACAAAATAAACCCTATTATTATACTTCCCACTTGGATTAGATAAATTATATTTAATTTAAAAAACTCCATCTAGCATCCAGCACAATGGTCAATGGCAAATCAAGGAGCTAAAACATTTATATGTTTATCTTCCTGAAATAGCTCATTGAGTATATGTGCAGAGAAACCCAAACCAAGCCTCTAGAAATATAAACCCAGACACTATAAGCCAAGAATTGTCCTTCCCTTCATCTACAGATAACAGGCTTGGTTTCCAGAAGCAGCCTCTGATTCCTCACCTGCAGACAATAGTGGGAGGGTGCAATTTTGATAGCACACTTCATTCATAGCAGTTAAACAATGAACTATCCAATTGCACCTGTAAATCAGGTACTGCTATAAAATGCGCCTGCAATTATCTGCAGGTGCAAAAATCAGAAGAGTTGAAGCTCTTCTGAAAAGAATCAGTGCCTCTAGCTACACTGACTGTATAGCTACGTGAATCAAAGAGAGACACACAAACTGACACCCCAAGGACTCAAAATAGACTAAGCAAACTCAAGCACAGAGTACTGGTATCAGTACTTGTTCCCTTATGAAGCCCATAGGCAATGGTGGGAGTATGTCCTGTGTCAGTTTGTGCTCTGCTCATTCTGCCTGACCATAAGCAGGTTTATTTGGAATCTGCTCAATCCAATGCAGGAGGTGAATAGAGCCAGTTAACCTGGTGGTGAGAACTGATGGAAACACCCATTCAGACCCACTACCATATGCTGCATGGGATAGGGGTATTTATGGAGGGAGGAGCTGCCCAGGAAGACAAAGCATCACTGGAAACCTTTTCTTTATAGGGATGAGGGAAGGGAGCGGTCCCAAATGGGGGGGGAAGGGTAGGAGTCCAAGCCCTTCCCCCACCCAGAAGCTAAAGCAGAAAATGAATAGCATTCCAGAAGGAGTGAGACTCTCCTGCCTCCCAGCAGTGGGGAGGAGAGTGGGCATGGCACTGGGGAGGGAGGACAGGTTGCTGAGACTGAATCATCACTTCCACCCTCGCAGTCTTCACCACAAACTGCAAGACAGCCACAAAACGAGGACTCAGCTACACCTACAAATAACTAAGTCTGTTCATACACAGCCTCCCCTCCTTTTAAATGTACACATAACATGAGCTGTATTCCTGTCGGAGGTGCACTTCAAACACCTACATGCTCTAATCTGCAGGGGGAGAGGTTTGTTCCACAGATCCATGAGACTCCTGTTAACAAGGGAGGGTCCAAATTTATTGAGCAAAGCGATAACTCCCCACTTCAAATCCCTCCACGGATTTCCTGTCCCTCCCACAACAAATCTAAGATCCTTGGCGAATCCTTCAAAGCTCAACACAATCTCAGCCCAACCTGCAACTCATTTCTGCTCTCACAAACTCCACTCACTCCCTACTTTCCTCCCTTCACCAACCCTTCTCCCTTCCAGCCTCACACTTTCACTCAAATTTTCCTCCTCCTTTCTCCTATTAACAAGACATTCCATCTTCTCTCCTTCAGGAACCCTTCCCCCTTTGTTCTCTCTAACGCACCATCCCTTCTCTGGACTGCTGTCTTAGATTGTAAGCTTTGGGTGGCATCTTATTCTGCATTTGTAGATCATGTTTTTTTCTTTTACAGCGCCAAATACTGATTAATAACAAACCCAGGACCCCCATTTAGACCCATAAATTGTCTTGCTATCAATTTTCTATTTGGAAATTATTTCATACACTGCTCCGCCTACTCCTTCAGCTTCTCCCCCTCCTTATTGTTTAGGAACTAGAAGATGACTGATGTCAAAATCTGACTTGGTTCTTATTGGCCAACTGTAATTTAGTGGTAAGAGTGTAGAGAGAAATTGAAGATTCCATGTAATGTAACATGGCATGCTACTGGAGAAGGAAATGTTATTATAGGTGCTGATCCACACATCCCCAGAACTAAATGTCTGGTTTAAATTGATGAAAGTGAGCAATAACATATATCATGTGACTTTGTTTATAGCAAATCCAATGTTAAAAAACCCTTCAAGTATATAATTACAATCTATTACAATTATGCAAAGAAATAACATTACACAGAGGCTCTCATTTCCCATTCTTAGCACAGAATACTTTTGTTTTGCAGCCAATCAACTAAATTAGCCCTAATTCTGTTTCATTCAGACACACAAAGAGTATATTAGAGAAAAAAGTGAACAAACAGGAAATTCACTTAGGAACTGGATTTTAGCTTTCATGTGTTTCTGGACTAGAAATTGTCATGGGGAAAAAAGTCGACTTAAATAAGAACAGCTTTACTGAATTTATTAACAGCACTGCAAGGTCACATTTACTAGTTATGGTGACACTTATAGCAGCTGTAAATGTGATGACATTTAGTACAGTTAGAATTATGTGGGTGAATTAAAAACTGTGTATACTAAAAGGCAACAA
The DNA here is from genome assembly GCF_026122565.2 of Emydura macquarii macquarii. Lineage (NCBI taxonomy): Eukaryota > Metazoa > Chordata > Testudines > Chelidae > Emydura > Emydura macquarii. The sequence goes on from NW_027130506.1 coordinate 2,423,736, forward strand.
AGTCATCCTTTCCAAGACCGTGGCCCAAGACAACTCTATCACAGACGAAGCAAGCAAGGGAGTCTTAGTCAGAAGACCATCAGTTACCAGAAGCCGTATAAATATCAATTATTTATATCCTAGCTTCATGAAATATAAGCGGACATAGTTGATACAATAAATAAGACTCCATCCTCAGATACCACTTTATAGATCTCAAAGTGTTTTAAAAGGAAGGCAAGTGTCATTCACCCCTATTTTAAAGATGTGCAAACTAAGTCACAGTGGGGCAAAGCAATTCATTCAGGGTCTCACAGCAGGTGAATGACAAAAGTGGGAACAGAATCCCAAATCAGGTCTGCTGACTCTGATCCTTTGCATCCACACCGATATGGAAAGAATAGGCTGGAAACTCGTGAGATGCCATGTGACAGCGTTGCCAAAGTAGTACAGGATGGAGGGAAACTGGAAAAAATCTAATGTACTTTAATATGAAAAGGGTGCATGATGAATTCAACATAAATGCCTCCACTGTACCAGTAATACAGCTCAAAAAGCCACACTAGATCCCTAACATGACTCTTTGGAAAGGACATGATTAGGGTGTTAAACAAAGAGGGTCTCTCATTACAACATCAAAGCAAAAGAAACTTTGATCAAAACCTGACAGCCAAGGTTAATATTTTAAAATATCCAAACAAGATACGTTGGGAGAGATAGGTGGCGAATGCACTACATTTAAAAGGGATAAAGAGGAAAGAAGTGCCACTTTACTGCTATTACTGCAATGGCCTAGCTTCCTTTGGCTGCTTTTAAGATTATGTTTTGTTGTTCAGCAAAGCCACACCATCCAAAATTCAGATCTCAATCAAAAAGGGTCGGCTTACTGAAAGCACTCCTATAGGATCCCATTGAGAAAAGTGAGACACAGTGCTTTGCTGAATCAGGGCCGTATACATTAAAATACTGTTCCCTTTTTTGTATGAAACAAACTCTTCTCTCTCCTTCAAACCCTTCTTTAAAGCCAGTTTCTTTCATGACTTTTCAATATATTGATCTCCTCTCCTAGGATATCGCCACCTAAACTGTTGCCCATATATGACGACATCTAAATTAGATTACAAGACTTTCAGGGAACGGACTGTTATCATATGCGCTTTATAAAATGTGTATACATCTACAGCCCCACATTAAAAAAAAAAAAAAAAAAAAAAAAAGAAGAACAAATATTAAAGTTTTTAATAACCCATTAGGCAACAATAAACAACAACAAAGACAAACATTAAATAACAGTGTTTTCATCACAACCTATCAAGATGATGGGTGAGGAGAAACAGACTTCAGAATACAGTGTGGAACTATAAGAGGGTTTTGTTTTAAATAAAATATCCTAAAGTATTTGCCGATGTGGCAAGGGGTAGAACCTTAAATATAACCTGAAGTTATACACATGCATTCTTCTGTGCTAATGTAATCAGCATAGGATATTCAACAGACACATATATATTGCATCATCACATTTAGATATAGCCAAGTCCTAAGGAAGAGAACTGTCATCTTAATGGTATATACAGCATACTATTTAGTTTATTTCTAATATGGTCTTCTAAATAGTTGCTTGGGTGCCTATTGATTAATTTCTCTGGTTAACAAATGGTTTGTTTATCAATGAACACAAAATCCCTTAAATAGTCAGAGAGACTTTGTAGACAGAATGATGAGACAGTAAATACAGATAATGCTCCAAAAATCATATTACAAGCTAGTCCTCTCCACACCCAGCCTTTGAGTAAATAAATGTTTAGTACCTACCCTTTTTCTTTCCTTCTCTTGCTATGCAAAATGTTTTGCTTTAAAACAAACTGAATGGTAGGGGTGGAGCATTGGAGAAGGGATGTTGTTTTTAAAACATTAACTGCAAAATATCTGACACAGATGCTTAGTTATCCTAAGCATGGAATGTAGGAGTAATTTCACACTGGGGTTCAGAATGATTTACATACACATCTTTGAACACATGAGCAGCCATACCTGGTCAGGCCAATGGTCCACCTAGTTCACCATTTTGTGACAAACAGTGGCTACTACTAGAAGATGCTTCAGAGGTAGGAGCAAGAAACCCTGAGGCAGAAGATTATGGGATAGTTTCCCCTGTGGGAAAGTTTCCTCCTAACACCAAGTTGTTAACAGTTTGGTTTAAGGCCTGAAGCATCATGAGAATATGTATGTGCATGCCTGTATACGCCCATTCACACATGCAATCTTTTTCAGAAAAGGCCGTCAATGGCTACAAATGGAATGCATGTATAAAATCTCCCCTCCCTCTGAAGAAACAATCAGAGAATCCAAAGATTTTCTGTCCCCCTATACAAGATTAAACTGTTTATTATTAGAAGTAGTAAGTCAGGACCAGCAGCCTGCCTCAAGGAGCTCACTAGTACATAAATGAGGTAGCTGAAATTTGGGAGGGAGGGCGGGAGGAGGGAAGAACTATACAAGAAGAGCAATCAGAGTGAAGAGCATTAATTTTTTTTTTAATGGTACTATGTTTTCTTGTTTTAATTTTTCTTTAAAAAAGTAGTTATAGTAAGGGATGGGATGGGTGTGTATAAGGGGGAAATGGTTAACAGGAACAAGAAAGAGAAAGGCAATATTGAGGGCAGCATGAAGGAAAGGACAGAAGGGAGGAGAAGGTGGACTGTGAAATAGGTGTCCAGGCAAACAACAAAACAGCAGTGAGCAATGAGCATCCAGAACCAAAATATAAGGAGAGAGTCTCATGGCATCATCGCTGTCCGAAAGTTCAGGAAGTGCCACTGCTGCTACTGTTCTCAGTTCCCAGCTTCTAACTCTTGTGTGCTGCCAGGGGTGACTCCACCTGGGAGTTTCTTTTTCCCACATGGTATCCTGGGTGAAGGCCCCAGAGGGAGACAATCTGGCCCCAGCTCTACATGTACATATATACACGCATCATTTTCAGCACAAAAACAATGCAGAAGAAAGAGCATATCAGAACAACTCCTTCAAACGTCTCAGTTGTGTGGGAAACTAGGTGGGCTTTGGCATTTACCAATTTGCTGCACTTTAAAGAAAAGCTTTTTAAATCGTTAGTATGAAGATCAATTAACTAGAAGGTGATAGGATAGAAGTTTGATGGGGATAGCAGTCAAGAAGCTGTGGTGCTGTTGGAAAATGCCCAGGATTCCTCCAGTTGCTTTTGAACTTCTCCAAATCCACACTTTGGAGAAGAAGTCTACTGGTTTTATCAAATCTATAGGTCAACTCTGGTCTTATTGAGATCAGTGGCTTCAAACGGGAACAGAATTTGGCCCTGCATGTCAGCCAATAAGACTGTCATAGGTGTCTACACTGGACTAGAGGATTTTTTTACTCCTTTTTAAAAGGTGAACTGAAGAAGCTTTTAAAAACTAATCTTATTTACAAGATGTCAAATCAGTAACAGGATTTATGCAGAGACTTAAAGGTGACAGATACATTTACAATTTAATTCAACATATTTGAAGCTCAGCTTCTATATTTGCCTGCCAAGATCTAACTTTACAGTTTAGTGGCTCCCTTGTGAGAAATAAAGACATCTCAACTGCCTAATAGAGCAGGGAGTTCAGAAAAGGATGTAGGGGTTTGTCCTGCTAATTGTAACAGAGGACACCCAGAACCCCAGACTCCATTCTTGGCAGTTAAGAAAAGGAGGTACTACGTTAAAAATTACATTTTCCCCCTTTTGTTCTTTATTATGCTTCATTACAACCTTCACATAGGAATCCATAAAAATACTTCGGAGTTCTAACAGGAATTTGACACTGGTTCTTTCAGCATAGTGTATGTCTATAGGTAAGTTATCTACGCTATACTAAGAATGAATGGAAATGTGTATAGGTACATTCAGCTACCATAAGCTGGCAAAAGGTCGATGCTGTCTGTCTATGGAGTTGCCAAATATTTGGTCTTTTGGACTGTTGATCCTATATTGCATGTATGGAAAAGAAGAATACTCAGCTATGTGTTTAAAGGCCTAAGAAATGTCCCTCATTTCAGGCCCAAAGTGGTCTACATTCCACCCAGATTTTGTGGAATTAATCACACATCACTTTCCATTCTCTGCATGCAGCATTTGTGTGTGTCCCTTATTTTGGGTTTTGACCACACCATGTATCCTATATTTAGGCGTTGGCTGGTTGATAGGTGTAGCAGGTGGAGGTTTGAAGGATGTTTACCTTCGCTTATGCGCTGATCGGTTCATAGAAGCTAAAAGAGCCAAGATCTCTCTACATATATTCTGTATCTCTCTCATAGCTAGTATATGGATTTTTCCACTGATGCAGTTTCTGTCACTGATTTCAGCTATTCCACATAGCAGGATAATATTTTTTTTTTAAAACCATTGGTTGAGTATGAAAGGCCTGATCTAAAGTCCAATGAAGTCAATGAAAAGCCTCCTAGTGACTTTATTGAGCTTTGGACCAGATCCTAAACATGTGGCCACCTTTGTAACTTTCTCCATTTCCTGAAAGATGTGAGGCCAGGGTTATCCAGAGTCGAAAAGGCGTAGGATGGGTTAAATACACTGCTATCTTCCACTTTAGAAAGATATCAGTTTTTGGAAATATCTTGAAAGCTTCTTGTTATATTAGGACAGGCATCTAGCTTGCATTTGTATCCTCTGTTACCTTTCTGACAGCATCAAAGGTAATCTCTAATATTACCTTCCAAAAAGTAATTTGACATTAAATTAAACCTACCTGGGAATTTTGCTTTTGTTAAAAAGTTAGTGTTTTAAATGGCCTCTCTTAAACCTCAATAAACATGACACCCGTTCTTCTCAATGTATGACCTAATCATTTCCAAAAGTGGAAATTACCAAGCTAAAATTAATTTAAAAAATCATATTGAAAAGGAATTTTAACAAACAGTGGTTCTAATGATAGACTATAGAAGTCAACCCTAATGAAGAGATTCAGAGAACAGAATACAGAAAATATTTTTAAAACCCTGTTTGCAAGTAGTCTAATCATGATAATGCAATTCATTTTAGTCTGCATCAGCTTTATCTGCCAAGATGCATAACTCTGATGAAAATTAATTAGCTCTAACATACAGATGGCTCTCTTAATAAAACTTATGAAGACTGAGCCAAATATGTTCCCCTTCTCAATGGAATAAGATGCACTTTCCATTTTACACAAGTACAGAAATCATCAGTTGGCTTTTCTCATTTCTTCGGGGAAAAGGGTAGAGGGAGAAAAGAGAGACACTGTATTCTGCAGAGATATAGATGCTGTTTTTACTGCGCACTAAACATTTTGCTCCGGGCAGAATTTCATCACAAATAATGTTAATGTTAACTTTTTTCAAAGTGACATTTTACACTGGAAATAAATGTAAATAGATCATAACCTTACTCTGTTGAAATGACATCATCAAGATTTTAAGTCCAATCATCTAGTTTATCTGGCTTGACAAAGATTCTCCTTACAGCCCAGGTGCATCATGAGTGATTTTAGCTTGTGTGGATTAACACTTCTGGGCCAGTGCACTATATGAAGGAGATCACGTGATAAACACAAGTACAGAAACAAGGGAGTATCAATGCCACAGCAAACTAAAGAAAGAGTGACACAAAAGCTGACAGAAAGAGTGAAATATTTGACTTGGCCAACTCCTTATGGACAAGCTAAACCATTTCTAACACACAATTTTTGGGGAATGCACATCATTTTAAAACTGTAAGGACAATGTGGCTTAATCCAATCCAGAAATTGCAGAACAAAAGCAGCTCTGTCTGACCTAAGAGCCTGTAATGTGAATTTAGATCTAGTCTAGGCCTTAGTTTTAAAATAATTTTAAAGAATTTCTTCTTTAACTGGTATAGCCTTGTGCAACATTAGCTTTCTCAGGTGCAGTTTCAGATACAGTTAACAGAGTACTTACTACCGGTCACAACAACATTTACATGCTGTATGTTCTATGTTCACATGTAAGAAATACTACTGGTTGTCTGTCGTCATAATTTCCTCAGATGTGACCTTGTCAAATTTCATAAATTGAGGAGAGTCAGTTATGATCAGTATTTGAATGGGAAAAAAGGAATACAGGATGCTACAGGAAGTGGAATTCAGTAGGTGGCACACTTTGCTATAAATCAGTACTGAATCAATGCTTCAGCATTGTACTAAGGGACAGCAATATGCTCTTGCAGGTCTTTCATATAAGATATAAAATTAAAGGTCTTAACTATTTATTTACTTCATAGGGGTGCTAGACCTAGTATCATGACCACAATTCCAATTCAACAGCTACATTCAGCCTACCTAAATTTCCTCCTGTAATCTTAAATGACTACGAACATCTCCACTTCCAGTCTTAAACCATTGTGTAGTGACCAGGTGTTGTGCAATGTTAAATAATTACTACATTCTTCCCCAGATATGGCTGCAATTGTCACTGAAATGGATTAGCAGTGATCCCTATACTTCTTAGATATGAAAGACACTACACACCAGGCATGGGTTTTATTAATAGTCTTGTGTACTACAAGGTGTTTGTTGTACACTCTTTAGTGAAATTGACCTGCATAGACATTGTAAATAATACAAGTTCAAGTTCCCAAGTAATTCAAGTTCCCAGTAGTCAAACTTCTGATTGGTATTTGTTTGTGTTTAAAAAAATCTATTAAAACTTTAAACCACACTGAATTCTGCAGAATTCAACAAGATGGCTAAAAGACAGGAAAAGTGTAGACTTTCTCAGATTACACAAGCATATGCCAGAAATCCCTGAAGACTATAAGCACTGAAAAACAAACACACTTTAAGTGTCTTATAAAGAAGACATCAGTTACTGTCCAAAGTTTAAAGGAAATCCCAGCTCATGGGTCAAATGTGAAGACATCTTGATTTGAGATACACAATCTGGAATTACACCATGTTTTTACATGTTATTCACATTGAAAGTTTATCATCAATTTTCTGTGCTCAGAAAATGAAGAGAATAAAAGGCCAACAAGTATTTGTGAAGCTTCACACCACGCCCTTACAGTGCTCTAAAATAAACAGTAGGTGGATAAAGTTCACATCCAAGAGGTTTCTTGTGTTTCAGTGTTAGCTAATTAATTTCTTTCAAACTTTGTGGCTAATAATTACAAGAGAAACTAGCAGCCAATTGGAAAATTTGGCCAGCATTAATATCATTGTAACTTCTTCACTACCCTTTTCCAGGGTTATTTTTCTTCCACACAGTAGTTCACTATCCACTGCAAACCCTTCCAGACTTTGGCAGTACCTGGTGCAGCTTTAGAGTGTACTAACTCGGCAATATAAAGCCACTCTATTTTTAAAAAACTCTGTTAGATGGAAACAGACTATGCAGTTTTGGGGAATATTTACTCTGAACAACACAGAACTATGGTCAGCATTTAAATTAATCTGTTTCAAAATGACTAATTAGTATGGTCATTCTACAGAGGTAATTCCTGTGAAGTAGTTTTTTTTCCAGCTGCTACATATGCAAGTTACATAATTGCAAGGGATACTTGGGGATAAGAGTAAGATACTAACCACCTAAACCACTTGGTTAAACTTGCCCAGGGTGTCAGTAGGCAAAGCACCAAAAGAAGAAAAGTAATCAAAGTGTTACAGAGTATACAGAAAATGTTCCTAACCACTGGAAAGACTTATCAACATGGGAGGGGGGGGAATACAAAAGACAGTAGAATCAGTGGGGGTTTTCCTCCTTTACCCATTTGTAGCTGTTTGATGCAAGAGAAATAAGATTGTGGGCTACACATTACTACCGGCTCTACAGATCACAGACTCAGTCCTGCTACTGGACAAATGCTCTTTGAGAGAGACAAGACTGGACAAACACACAGTAACTAAATCACTACACACACATTCTACAGGTCATCAGCTCTCTTCCAACTTTGTCCTAGGTGGTTAATCAGGGCTGGGAAGGAAGAGGATGTTTACCGTGAGGAGATAAAATTATGAATGACTGGCGGAGCTAAGGTCTCCAGAGTAGCCTCTCGCACCATATTTGCTCCTTCCTAAGGTTGCAAAGCCAAAGGGAGTGCCCACAGGTCATCATCTCCTGGTCTACCTAAACCCAAGAAAACCTCCCCTCTTGCCCCGTATATCTAAGTAACTTACTAACAGCTGGAAGGAATTTCAAGGCAGGAAAAGAAAAATGATGGCTTTCCTGTGGCCTGAAAGTACATAGCACATTTAAAAATGCATATAGTTGACAGCTGCCTAGAACATGCGAGGCCACAAGAGCCTGCCTAACCTTAGACAGGCAAACACAGAAGGGGCACTGATCACTTACTTTTCATATTCGGTGTTGTCTCTATCACAACGCGAATCCTTGTGCTTTTGCCAGTCTTTGCCATGCTTGCAGGTGGTCAAGAGGACAACATCCTCTCCGTTATGGACGTGATATAAGGCATTCCTGGTGTCTGACCCTATCCCTGTCAGGTACCTTTTCCCCTTGAATACCAACATGTACTTCCTGAGAGGAGGAATGGTGTTAAACCTCAGAAATCCCTTCTCCCCTCCTGTCCTAGGATGATCCTTAGAAAAGAGCGGAATAGAAACATCGAAATTCGGTCTGAAGTTTTCTGTACTGATGCTAGCTTTCGCCAGCATCGCCTGGCCAATATCAAACCCTACGTCTTCGGTGTAATCGGGCCAGGTGCCGGAATATAAATTAAAAATTAAATGATTTCTACCATTGTTCCACAAGTGGAGGCTTTGCACTTTCGATCTCAGGTTGTGCACGTACTGGGGTGATAACTGGTCTCTGTCTAAGGTATCCAAGCTCAGGACAAACAGGCAGGCTTGGCTCGGATCGGAAGTGTAAAACCTGGAACCCTCGATGGCTGCTAAAATGTTTTGGTAACTTTCGGCGATTTTCTCCCCTTTCTGCTGCGGGTACACGTAGACTTTGAAGCCGTTTTTCTTGCAAAGGGTGAAATCGAAGCAGGACTCCATGCGGCACTTCTTGCCTTTGTAGACGCTGGAGTTGGCGTCTCTCTTCTGCCTAGGGGAAATGTGCACATTGTAATCCTCGTTTTCCAATTGATCCCAAGGAATGAAAGGGCGCAAAGCGTCCGGGAATCGGGGCCAATAGTGATCCGGGCTGGTGTGGTGCAAGCCATTCCTGCTACTGTGTTCCTCTCTCCTGCTTTGGTTTCTCGATGCCCTGAACTGCAAGCCTCCGAAGTAAAACAAAAGGACGAGAGAAGTGCCAGCTGAGAGCAGGGTGAAATAGCGTTTTTTGGCCTGCATGTGTCCTATCGGGGTCAAGATGATTGTAAATAAACACAAGGATCACCCAAGTTTGCCAATCAACACTTTCAGCTCCAGTCCGCCATCTTCCCGCCTGCAAAGACTTCAAACTCTCTTCTACCACCTTCTCTTTATTCCTTTCCCAAAGCCTTGGATTGATGCAGCGCATGTGGGCGATTTCTTTAACTTTCTCCCCTTCTGTCTTTCATCTTTGGCTCGCACAATAGAGAGAGAGAGAGAAACAGCGAAGGCGAATAATTCACGCCCAGCGCGGGCTTGCAAGGCAAAGGGCTGGGAATTCTCTTGCATGCACATACAGACACACACATAAATGAAATAAGCACCGAATCCAGCTCCCTTCAACCCTCAATCAGTTGCAAGATCGGGTGGGTTTCCCTCGCCACTCGCCTCCTCTCTCTCTCTCTAGTATTGCAAACGATCAAGGTGCAGCAGTAACTTCAACTCATCCAAAACACTCCCGCAGTAACCAAGCCCCCCGGTTCCAGAGCAAGTCAGCAGCGCCAGCAGCTCACAGCCAGTGCCGGTTCACGCGGATATCATTCTCACATCTTCCAACTTGAGCGCCGTAACCTTACAAATCCTTGCATTTCTCTTTATTCCCTTCTGCAGCAGCTCCAAGACTCTGGTGCTGTTTACCCCTCTCTCCGCGATCTCTGTGTCTGTGAATGGCCCCCGGGATGGAACCAGCCGAAGCAATGAAGATCCTCCTCCGCCACCTCCTTCTTCCTCCTCCTCCTCCTCTTTGCCCCCGCCCCCCGGTCAGTCAAGGAGGTGCGAGCTGCCGAAGCCCGGAGGAGGCTACCTGCCCCTGTTAGAACGTCGCCGATCGCAGAGTTCGATCTCCGAACGTTACCCGGTTCTGAATGTTACACTTACACATTCCATTCCCCGAGACACCAGAGCGCTGACCTCATCCATCCACGCAGCCCGCTCGCTCATTGGCTGAGCGTCACGTCCGGGGTGGGCGGTGCTTCCGCTGCACCCATTCATAACCCCCCGAGGCGGCGGCTACAGTGTTGCAGTACATTACATGGAAATGCTTTAAGGTGTGTGAGAGCAGTGCTGGGAAGGGGGCGCTCCTCGGGGGGGATGCTTATCTAAGAGATCGACCACAGAGCAGAGCGGCTTGCAGGCATCTTTGGGGCACAGTCTCCCGCGCCTGCCCTTTCCCTAGCACAGCACTGATTAGCGAGGGGATCTCTCCTCTTACGTTAAGCGGCTTCCGTGGGTGGGAGAGTGAAATCTGTTGGCAACATGCAAGTATTTTCCAGAGTCTCTTTCCCCCCATCTATCCCCCAAGCACAGGCAGCAACAAGACTAGCGCCAGCACACAGGCCGGAGAGGCAGTTGCCTCGGGCGGCAATATTCAGTGTTTAGCGATTGTTTATGGTGGGAGTGTCTGTCGGGCGGGGGGGCAGAGACGCTTTCCAGTTTGCCTAAGGCTACTAAGATCCCAGAGCTGAGCCAAGGGAGGGCATAGCTGAAACAATGCATGACCGTGTTAAAGGGCGAGCCGCTTCTGCAAGAGAAATCCTCAAGGCTATGTCTGCTGCTGAGCAGCACAGGCGGGATCTTATAAGCAGCTGGCTCAAGATCCTCTCTCGCGGGCTCATTAGGGTGCCCCTACCCTTTCATCTTTTAACAGCCCCTCCCAAGCTCATGCTAAATGCAAGCCAGTAATGCAGGAGCTGAGTCGAAGAGAAGAGAAAGTTCCCCCGAATAGTGTGCTGAGGAAAAGTATGAAACCCACAGAGAGGGCCTCTGCTACAGAGGGAAAGGGAGCACAGGTCTGGGAGCTGGTGCTAAGGGGAGGAGGAGGAGAGTTGCTCAAATTAATCTGAAATCAGGATTTCAACTAGAAATCTGGGGAAAGGGAGATTATCGTCCCCTTTCAGAGGGGGGCTGGGTTATATGCCTCTACTACTGCCCTCTACTGGATGGAATACTACATTGCCTCATGTATATCTTCCCTCTGGTTGTAGTGCTTGTTCCTACTACTGATATGGAAAGAACTCCTGCACTTGGAATTTCAAAGTCATGAACTATATTCTATCTGTTACACACGTTGTCTATTGAGTTTAATGCATTTAAGGTGTGTTTTTGTAATTAAAAGCAAGGGATTGCCTGGGATCCTGCTCTCTAAGTGGCATCAGGCAACTCAGAAGCCCTCCATGTGCCTCAATTTCCCCATTTTAAGCTGGGGTATAACCTATTTACCTCACAGGGATTATTATTACAAATGCATGTACATAGTGTACAGAACACTTGACAAGCATAGATAACAGATGCCTTGTTCTGAAGCCCCTATCTTAATATATCTTTTATATAAAGCACTTTGAAATTTCCAGATGAAATTTACTAAATGCAGAATATTGTAATATTACTCAGTGACTCTCAGACATAACTCGATTGTCAAATATTTAACAAGAAGAATCCTGTTAGACACTTAAATGCCTTTTAAAATCAGGCCTTAAGCAATCTTCCTAAGGATTCACTGGTGTAAGTGACTACACAGAATAGATGCAGGGCCATGGTGAATCAGGCCCCAGGAATACAATCAAGATCCTGATTTCCACTCCCTTTCTGTAACTAATAGATGACTCTTTTTCTCTTCCTCACCCTCATTGAACTCCTTGAGTCTGCTACTCATGCTGCTAGAGGCAACTCAGTGATCCAAATCTGAGATTGTAATGAAACATATACTCCAGCAAGCTTTGCGTGATTTGAGTTTCACTGGGAATACATTACACAGCTCTCCCACCTGAATGCAGCATTCACTGCTCTTTCCCTCAGGTGGATGCAATATACTCTGTGAGAGGCTAGTAGCTGAGAAGGAAAGGGAAACGTAAAGTGCGCATTCACAAAGATGCAAGATCCTGCCACTACTAAAAAGGATAGTTGAGGGCCTGCCCAACCTCTGACCATGAAGAGCACATCATTGATAGTCTGCTTCGGGTGAGAAGCTGATCTGAGGACTCTACTGCCTGTAGTCCGAGCCAAGGGAAGACGGTTCCTTTCCAAAAGTAATTAGATTTTATGGAGGGCTGCTGGAGGAAAAGGGACAGAGTCTGAGGTAGAAACTAAGTGCTGCACCTCTATTGAAGAAAATAATTTAGGATAATAAGAGACAGTCAGGATCCTACAGGCAAAGGAAGTGGCATTTCTGACCAATATAAATGACTATAAGGCAGAATTCTGGTTAAGCACCTGATAATACAGGAGTAAAATTAAAATAGATAGTGAATCTGTCATGTCACCCTCCAATCATCCCCTGAAAAGAGGTCAGCTGCTTAGAAAGATGAACCAAGGCTGTTGATGGCAGTTCCTTCTGTCAAGAGTATGAAGAATCCCATTAGTATCTGCAAATTAAGTCTCCAGTGGCCAATTTAAGACAGAAAGGGAAGCCAAGTGCCCATGAATCTTGCCATTTGTGCCAAGGACAGTAGCTGTTAAAATTAGGTTTTGAGGATCAGGTACTAGTGAGTCCAAGAAGGAAATTCTGCTCATGATAGAGAATAATTGAGAGGAAAGGGAAATGAACGGATGTCAAACAAAACTGTATTGCATTTGAAATACTGAGGCCATCACAAGGGTCACAGTATCAATAAATGATTAAGGATAAACAGTATTAGACCTAGGCTAAGATAATTGTGACTTCACTTTAAAACCTGTACTAATTACCTTAAAGATCAATGCAACTGACCTTTACAGTTATTGCTTACTATTTGTATTATGGTAGCCTCCAAAAGTGCCAATCGGATCTGGGATCCATTGTGCTAGACACAGTAGAAACATCTAGGAAGACATGTTTTGTGCCCCAATAGCTAACTGTCTAAGATATTGCTAAGACACTGCTATCATTCACATTTTGAAGGCAATCTTGTAAGTCAGACAATGCCTCCAGTTCACTGCTGCTATCTGAAGCAGCACCAGAATGAAATTAATGAGACTTTAGTCAATTTCATCATTAATATTCAGAACCCTGTGGGCAACAGTGAAACTGACAAGAATCATGTAAAGTTCACTCAGTTGCTGCATGGGAACCATCTGCAGCCTATGCAGGCCCTGAAGGAAGAAGAACATGGAAATGCAAACTTAGTAGTAGATATGCTTGCATCTAGTAGCAGGCAGGACGCTTGGGGAGGACAGAGTAGCTGACCTCTTCCACCATATAGGACACTGCATGCAGACAGCAAGAAAGCCAAGAAGGGAGTAGGATCTTAAAATTTGAGATTCCTACCAGCCAGAGATTGATATGTGAAAGACAGAACCCACAGCAGGTTCCAGACCCTGTTGCTTGATAAGGGTCTGCCAGCTTGAGAGTGAGCCTTTGAAGCTGGTCCTCACTGATTGGACTCTTTCATATCTTCATCTGGTTGGCAGATGACTGGGAAACTTTCCAAGCCCTCAGCTAAAAGGGCAGGGCTGGGAAACAGATTTCTATTTCCAGCTTTGCCACAGATCATGTGTGTGATCCAGGGCAAGTCACTTAGCACAGATTTTTAAAGGTATTTAGGCATCCAAAGATGCAGCAGGGCACCTCATGGGATTTTCAAAAGTGCATAGGGCTCAGATTCTCAAAAATGTTTAAGCTCCTAACTTCCATTGATTTCAGTAGAAGTAGAAGGCTAAATATCTTTGAAGATCTGGGCTTTGGTATCCAACTCCCACTGACCTAAGCACTTTTAAAAATCTGGTTTTTAGAACCTGATTTTCAGATATGCTCAGCTCAATGTGTAGTTAATAGGAGCTGTGGATGCTTAGCACTGATGAGAATCAGGCCATTAACCTCTCTGGGCCTCAGTGTTCCAATCTGTAAAATGGGGAGGGGGTGATACTTCCCTACCTAATAGAATATTGTAAGACTTGATTTGTAAATGCTGTCAAGCACTTTCAGATTCTAGGATTACAGATACAATATAAATGCAAAATGAGTTGAAATCATGGGAAAGACTGTAAGTGAAGAACTCATGGGAAGCTAAATATCTCAGCTGTCACCTAGACCTGTTATAGCTTCTGCCACAAAAACACAATTACTTTGCCAACTGAAGATGCCAGAAGAATCAGGCTAATATTTTCAGTCAGGTCCCTAAAGTTACGCTCTCAATCCATATTTAGGCACCTAAATAAAAGTGGCTTGATTTTACTTTGATTTACGTGCCTCCATATAGACTGAAGCACAAATCTTGGACTGAATATACTAATCTTTGAGAGTCATGTCAGTGGTATTGACTCCTTATGATTCTCACCTACTTCTCAGTGGTGTTGAGGAGATAGCACATATTTCAGGGTTAAACTGTAGTGTGTTATTTTGAAAGTCCAAGAAAAAGGAATGGAAAAGGCTGACTTATGAAGTACTTAATTCTGCTGGATTCCACCTTCAAATAGCTTTTGCCTAAAGTTGTTATTGCTTACCATTTTTTAAAAAAGACAAAGCATACTTTCAAATGTGAATTTATGGAATGAGAACATGCCATAAAAAATTATTCCTTGGCTTGGAGCAAATTAAAGTGGTCTCTCCTCTACAAACTAATGCAATTAATACTGAAGCCATGGCTGTTTATCATGTTGATAATATCACATGGGAATGAAGATATTGGCTCTTTTCTCCCTTTAAATAGCTGAGATGAAATGTTTGAGCTTCAGTGTTGTAACAGCTGTTTCTCATGTCCTCATATATAATTGGCTGGTTTAGAGGCTATTTAATTGCAAGGAAATTATTTTGGTTTTGTATTTGGTTTACTTTTAGGGTAAAATGCAAATATCCTTTGAATAACAAGGTGAATCTTTCAAGGGGAATAATACTTTAGGAGTCTGATTTACTGTCACACTAGACAGAGAATGAAATTAAAGGACTTTAAATATTAAGATCCTGGTTTTGCACAGCACCCCATGTGGGTGAGCCCTGATGTCAATGGGGCTTTGCGTGGATGCAGAGATCAATCGGCATGAAGCTCATTGCAGGAACAGAATTCCAACATTTTTGTGGTTGTGAACCAAGCTGAGTGTTCAATGCAGACACCATATCCCGTCCTGCTCCTTTTGAATTCAGCAGGAGTTTTGGCCTAGATTGTCAAAGGTATTTAGTTGCCTAACTCATTTATTTCAATGGGAGTTAGGCACCTAAATACCTTTGAGGGTCTGGGCCTTTAATGGGAGTAGGAACCCGCATTAACAGTCTCCTCAGGAATGGCAGGCTGCATCTCCCTCATGTGGTGTGGTCTCTTGCAGGCTATTCTGCTACTCACCAGGGCACCTGCGGCAGCCATGACTCACTCCATTGGAGGAGATCCTCTTCTTTGACGCACTCCTGAGTGCTCATGATCAGGCAATGTTACTCAAAACCTATGTATTGGTTCTTCTTCCCCTGGAGGAGTAGAACTACTCAATCCTGAGGTACTCCCCTTCTAACTGAGCATTTGTCAAAGTGGGTGGAGTACAATGTAAATAGCTGATCGGGGAGAGGGAGAGAGAAGAAACTGCTCTTATTCTGTAGTCTGAAATCAAAACTAGACAAGCACTTTCCTTCACTGCACACACAAGCAGGCAGCCCATGCCAGGAACCTCAGCTTTCTTGGCCTGATTCTCCTCTCCTGCTGGTATAAGTCACTGCAGTCAATGGCATTATATCACTGTAAACATCAGGATCAGGGCTCCTGTTTCTTCAGCCTGAACAGACATTTGCAATTGAGCCCTGTAATGAGGCAGGATTACCTGTGACAAATTAAGGGTAAATAAAAAATGCAAGGCCCTTAACCCATTCATATCTCCTGCAGGAAAATCTCAAACAGGAGAGGTGGGGAGAACAACAGACTCAAGCACTCAGATCCTCAAAGATATTTAAGAGCCTAAATCCCATTTAAATCTATGGAAGTTAGGTGCCTAAATATCCCTGAGGCTCTGGGTCAAAGAGATTACACTGCTTTTCAGTGAGGGTCTGCTCCTAAACTTCGCTACCATGCCTCTCCAGTAATCCCCTCCCCACTTTATGATTGTGATGGGGGCTGTATATTATAGAATAGTAGATTATTTTGAAGTTCCCATTTTAATCTAATCTTTCTAGGGCTATTTAGGAGCCTGGAACTGTAGTTAATCTGTTACCGGTAGCCAGAAGCTGATCTAGGCCACCTAAACTGGATTTAGTAAGTAGCTAGGACCAAAAACTCTCTTCTGTTCTTTAGAAGGAGAAAGTCTTAGCATTTTAAGAGCCTTTGGATCACTTGATCCATTCAGCCCTGTGTTAATCCACCCCTGCCCATGATAAAGCATAGGAATTCAACTTGTTTTATGTCAGCAGACTTCAGTGTGTGTCTCTACAGTTGTTTTAGAGGGAGAGGCCCCACTGAGAGCACCTGGGGTGATATGTAAGACACCTATAGCAGGAGTGTGCAAATCTGTGTGCATAAACACCTCAGGGCACTGTAAATGCTTGCAAAGGTTTGGGCTGCGGAACGGCTGTTGTTGAGTCACCTCTGTAGGTGATGATGTACTTTCCTTCCATAAAGCACCTTTTTTGATGCAAATATGGGTGGCAATCTGATTAGTCTATGAGTCACAAATTGGCTAAGTCCTTATTTTTCCCAGTCCCCACCTGTTCAAATAACTACTACAGTAAAGCATGCTAAAGGCAGTTACTCTGAAGCAACTTTTCTAGACCTTTTTGTAAAACTAGTTGTGGCCCTATCCCCACACAAAATTGAACGGATCAGTTTTTAAACTGGCCCAAACCCCTGTACAGACACTCTTATGTCTGTTTAAGAAGGACTTATTTAGCTTAAACTTCTTCCCAGTCAATTTAAACCAAATCCACACAAGCCAGGTTTAAATCGGTTTAAGAAAATGCCCATCATAGTATAGTCTCTTGCACAAGTTTAAAATCATACCTTTAGTTAAATCAGTGCAACTACATGAGCAGACAAGCCCCTGGGAAGCATCTTCATTCCACCTACAAAAGCAATAAGATTCACTCAAGAGAAATTCTTGTGTTGGAGCTCAGCAAAAGGAATGATCTTACTCCATTCACCAAACCAAGTGGGCCTAAGGCCATGTCTACACTACAAAAGTAAGTCCACATAAGCTGCCTCCCAGGCTCTCAGCTTCCCGCTCCCTCCCTCTGAGGGCCTGGGTGCTCAGCGCTCCCCACTGTTCCTCTTAAGACTGTGGAAGTGCTCCTGGTGAGAACACGCACCACTGACAAAAGAATGGTAGCTTGGACATGAAAAACTGAGGTAATTACTGTGGTGCCTGTAAGTCGGCCTAAGATAGGTCAGCTTAATTGTGTAGTGCAGGGGTGTCAAACTCGCTCGAGGTGACGGGCCGAAATCACAGAACCTGTACTTTGAAGGGGCCATACAATGCTCTCCGCCGAATATTTCAGGCACTCTGCCCATTTTCGGCGGCACAGCATCAGTAGTTTTCGAGACTACCGTTTCGTTGTGGGGGCGCTGACATTCCCACTTTAAGAGATTTCCAGGAGGTATACCCGCCGCCGAAAAACTGAGGACGATTTTCAGCGGCAGCTTTATGGAGGGGAAGGTGTTGCCGCTTTAAGACTCTGGCCTCACAAATCGCTTAAAGTGGCTTAAAGTGGCAATCCCAGTTTCTAATTCCACATATGAACAGTGACTGGGAACATGTATCAAGCATCTCCCAGCAGCAGCTGCTGCTTATTAAGGAACATCTTGGAAAACACTCCATTCACTGATTTTCATTTCATCTAGGGAGGGAATGGCCACAGCTGGGTTGGATGGAGCTGCTTGGAGTAGGAAAAATAAGTTCAATCCTCAGAGCTTAATCAGGGAAACAAGGAATCGTAGGGTGGAGTAGATTTAGATCTGCCAGTTCAGACTGAAATTAAGTTTAGGAAATAAGGCATACATTTTTAATAGTGAGAGTAACTAGTCCTTGGAACAATTTACTATGGGTTGTGGTGGATTCTCCATCACTGACCATTTAAAAATCAACATTGGATGTTTTTCTAAAAGATCTGCTCTAGGAATTATGTGCGGGAAGTTCTGTGGTCTGTGCTACACAGGAGGTCAGACTAGATAATCACATGGCCCCTCCTGGCCTTGGAATCTATGCAAACATACTCTGTGTGCTAAACCGCACTTCACAACCAGGGTTAATGTCAGA
Source organism: Emydura macquarii macquarii (assembly GCF_026122565.2). NCBI lineage: Eukaryota > Metazoa > Chordata > Testudines > Chelidae > Emydura > Emydura macquarii. The sequence continues at coordinate 2,442,173 of NW_027130506.1, forward strand.
AAACCGGCAGAGTGGGGCTGTCAACTCTTGCAGTTTTAGTTTTCTATCACTACCTTAGTGCATGAGCTGACCCCCCTCAATGCACACATTTAGCTTTTCGGAGGCAATGGGGTCTACTGGACTGAGAGAAGGGCTGGAAACTAGGAACTCTTGAGTTTTAAATCCTGCTTTGCTACGCACTGCTATGTGGCCAGGGGCAAATCACTTAAGTCCAAATTTTCAGAAGGACCCACCAATTTTGAAACGCTTAGGCCCAGATCCTCAAACGGATTTATATGCCTCAGTCCCAGATTTACATACCACTATGATCCACAAAACCCTCGCTCGGCTGCTCCTAATCCTGTAGGCATCTATGTTTTCATTGTAAAAGTACCCTAGGCGGCCTATGTTTCTGCCTCTGTGCATGCACACTGATGCCTCAGACAGGTGCCCTCTCTGTGTGACAGAGGGCTCTCTCACAACCTAAACCCAGCATAATCCTTGAACTAGGTGAAGCCCCACCTCTCTCTCCTGCAGGGGCTGAGCTGGTAGGCATGCTCAGAACATGCTTAGCTCCACACAAAATGACCAGGGAAGGAAGGAGGCCTTCCTTATAACTTTTCACCCATTAGTTTGGGCACTCACCTGGGACGTGGGTGACCCCAGTTAATTCCTGTCTCTGCTTTTCTGGGGAGAAGCAATTTGAACAAGAGTTCCCACCTCTTAAAGTGAGTGCCCTAACTAGTCAGCCATGGGATATTCTGATGTGGGGCTCCCGTCATGTTTCTTATTGAATCTTTTCCACTTAGTACTAAATAACTGAATATGCATTGGGCCAGAGAGAGAACGTGGGTAACTCCATAGCCCCCCGGTACTCACCTTCTCTACCTATGAGAGGGGCGGGACTTAGGACAAATCCCTCTTGTCAACATCTACTATTGGCTAGCGTAGGCAGGTCTCCCCCCAGTGTGCTGACTTTTGTAGATCTCTTTCCCAGATGCGTAGCTCTCCCTATGCACAATATAGGGAGCCTAACCACCTCATTCAGGCTTTATGGATTCTAGGGATTATCAAGGCACCTGACAGATAAGGCATTGCAGTGCTGGCCATTGCAACACCTAAGTCCCTTTGTGCATCCGGGACTGACAGACTGATTTTCGGGTTCTAAGTGCACATCACTCCAGTTGAAGTCAAATGGGTGCAGCGGGCGCACAGCATCTCTGAAACATCAGGCTTTCGTCGTTTCGAATGTGGCACCAAAATCCTTTGGAAATATTTTGACTTAATACCCCCATGCCTCAGTTTCCCATCTGTAAAATATAGTGGCAAACAAAAACTACATCCTATCACTGTTAAGGCTGCATCAAGGCACATCCTATTGACCCAACCCCTTAACTAAATGGAAATAAGACGTTGAAGGGAAAGATCTGTGCATTCTTTTCCACCTTCCTATTGCCTACAATGCTGTCAATAGTTTACTCCAGTACTCCAAAGGGCCGTTACTTCTGTCATCAACTGGAACCAAAAAACCATCCGTACCCCATCTTCATCAAAATTGCATCTAACACAAAACCTTAATGAAGCTTTTCTATCAGTTAAATCAACAGATAAGCACACCAGACCATCACATTCTGTGCAGTTGGGATGTTATTTTGCCTTAACATGGCCAAGGTCATTGCAAACTCTGTAACACAATCTTACCTATAGAGCAGCTACCCCTGCACTATAACAAAATATATAGAGACCCCACAGTATGACAGTAGCCACTGGAATCAATGGATACTGACCCCTGCCTTCTGACTTTTCTACTCTCAGCCCGTCATCTGATGAGGCCTACAAAATAGAAAACAGTCTCTTCCCAGCACAACTGTGGGTCACATTTGTACAGTACTGCCAGCCCCAATGAGTCAAAAATAGACTGCTCCTTCCTGCCCCCCAAAATCACAAGATTATCTTTAAAATCACGAGACTTTTAAACAATATATATTGGGGGTTTTTTATTTGCCTCCTGGTTTTTGAGCCTCTTGGCTCCCTTCCGCTGGGGCTTCATTAGCATTACACACCCTGGGCTGAATCCTGTGGTATTCCAGAGCAGCACTTGGCACCCCTAAAGGAGGACAAAGTTAGCCTTATACCAACTCACCTCCACCACCCTGGGGCCATTGGCACCATTTTTTAATGGCCCTTTAGGGGCTGTTACACTAATAGGGATCACCAGATTTCAGCATGCCCATGCTATGTCCTCCTCCACCCTATGTCCCCATGCTCTTAGGGTGGAATAAACTGGTCTATGCTGGTTCCATACCGCTGGCAGATTCCTTTATGCCAGGGGTTTCCCAGGTGGCTCTTTATACAACCATTAGGACCCTTTTACACTGCCATAGCAGCTCAAAGAGGCCATATTGCAGGGCAGGACCTAACCCAGCCCAACATATGTAGTGCTATTAGCGATCTCTAAAGGAGTGGCATTCTACAATGTCCCTATGAATAACGGATGGGAACATCTAATTAGGAATGTGCACCCTGGGGTTAATCCAACCCAGCAGCCTGAGAAAAAGTTTTGCATCAAAGAGCAGAGTTTCTTAACCAAATTCCTGTGAAAAGAATCACGGTTTGAGGCGTCCATATTTTTCCCCTCGTCTATTTCCCATGTGCTTATCATCTTGTCTCTGCACACTTACAAAATATGAGACTATTCCAATGACATAATCCATTTACATCAGTGGCAAAAGTGACTCAGTATTCATTTTTGTAAAGGACTTAATAAATCAGAAACATAATGAAAAACAAAAACAACTTCCTCAACCCAAAGAAAAGAAATTGGCCCCCTTTAAATAACCCTTCAGGGGAAACGCCTCTGTAAACAGATGGTCCCCACAACATACTCCAGTCTGTGGCACCAGTGGGGAGTGAGTTCCAGGGCATTTAAGCTGTTGAGAAAGAACTAGGAAGATGCAGTCTCTAAGGCAGCCAGGCTCCAGACAATGTATGGCTGTTTCTAAATACAAATCAGCACCTGGATTTGCACCTGGAAATGAACTGGAAGCCAGTGCAGACTCAAGAGCATAGGTTCCATGTGCTTCCTCTGAGAAACACCGGTAAGTAAATGGACAGCCACATTCTGCACTTGCTGAAATTTCTGAATGATGTTTAAGTGTAATTCTAAGTAGAGCACATTGCCGGGGAATGGTCACAACTTCCCTGTTGGTCATACACAAAAATTGTACTATTGGCTTCCATTACTACCTCATCATCTAAAAAGCAGGTGGAGATCCAGCAGAATGCCTATAGTTCATACTTTATTAACAAAGGTCTAGGAAAACCCCTTATCCCAGGGCATGCATATCAACAGCCTCGTTTCTGAATGCTTCCCACACTTGACTGGCATCATCTATCTCTTGTTTGGACTGAGAGGCAACGAGCCAGTCCTCATCCAGGCTCTGCTTTCACTGTGCAGATAAGAAAAAGAGATGTGGAGCCACACTCTGAGAGCCCAAGCCTCCTTGCTGATAGCCCAAACTATATCTCTGTGGTACCCATACCAGGAACCAGTCAGGCCTGTAGAGAAATTGCTCAACCCTGTTCTCTAGCTCTTCTCAGAGAGAAAAGAGCAATGCCATTCAAGCATCAGTTATTTTGGCCCAGATCCTAAAAGGTGTTCAGGCTCCTAATTTCCATTGATTAGAGGATCTAGGCCTTTGTCCCAACTAGCATCCGCAGCAATGTCAATAACACCTTGGATCAACAATATCAGAAATATCCAATAAATCAAAGAGAGTCAGCATGGACACTTTGATCTTTGTCTACTTCCAAGTGGAGATCGTTGACCAATAAGACAAGGGCTGTTCTAGGCATGTCCAAAACCCAGATTGAAAGGGGTCCAGGAAACTGGAGGGCTTCACGTAATACCAAAATAATTAAAGTCACCGGTGTCCAGTGAAAGCTGCCCATGGTATCTGTAAAGTTAAATCCTATATAAACTATTATGGTTATTTAATCTATAGACGACAATAGTGTTCATAGTGCCTGGTCAGGATCAGGGTCTTATGGTGCTGGGTGTTGGATGAAGGTAAGTGTAAATACAGTCACTGCCTCTAAGAATTATGCTTTTCTTTTTAAAAGGCAAGACAAAAAGCTTTGCATTACTACAAATGTATTGTTTATTGTAACTTGAAAGCAGCTGGATTGAGTCATATGTCAGTACATGAGGATGGGCAAGGGGAAGAAGTGGGAGTTTTGCAACTGACTTCAGTGGGATCAGAACTTCACATAGAGATTATAAACATGACACGTGGGCTGACAACTTCTACACTTAAGCTTCAGACCACTGTGACTTTTAACCCTCTTAAAATTGGGGTTCACAATGGAGACACTAGCAACCTCTTATGGATTCAGGGCTCAATCCTGTTCGCATGAAAGTCGCTGGAGTTTTGCTAGTAGCTATGTTAGCAGTAGTATTACAACCCCTGGCCTGACCCTGGTCCCACTGAAGTCAATGATAAAATTCAATTCACAGGGCGAAATCCCAGCCCTGTTGATTTCAGTGCTAAAACTCTCGTCCATAGACTTCAGCTAGGCCAGGATTTTCCCCACAATGTCTTCAGCTGAATCAGGGTCAGTCTGGTAGGCAAGCCGATACCCTTCCTGTTCATCTTCAGTTCGTCCTTTGTAACCTCACGTAGCCTCTTTGCTCTTTTATTACGAAGTTAGAATTCTCAACTTCATCAAGTTTGCTTCCTATAATCAACAACAGCCATTTTCATTTAAGTTTCTCCTATGAATAGTTTCTCTTCTCCTGACTTCATTTGATATTTATTGCTTCAAATGATAGATGGAAAGCCACTGCCTAGCAACTGGCATATTGTTCTCTTGTGGTCTAGTTACTCACAGTGATTGAATATTGCTATCTGTTCACTTGGCTGCCCTGGTCAAAAAGGAGTGCATTAGTTTACAGAAAGATAGTTGTATTTATGGCTCCTTAGTTATTAAACTTCTAAACTTGTAAAGTTAAATAATGAATTTTATATCCATTTGTTTATCCATTATCCATTATCTCTCTGGAGATATGTCTCAGACAAACAAAATACACAGTGTAGTGCTACTTAATAAAATCAAATCTAAAGTATCTCCAGAAGAGAGAATCAACAGATTCTGTCCACTTCATCTTAGGTGTGAACAATGCTTAAACCTCCTGGCTGTGGGATGGGGCTGACTCTAAGGTCAGTAGTACATAGGGACCTATTCACCTATGACATTGACAGAAGTTAGACTTGTGAAAAGGACTGTGGCCCAGATCTCAAAGATATTTAGGTGCTTAACTGGGAGTTAGGTGCCTAAATACCTTTGAGGATCTAACTAATTACCTATATCACTTACCCCACCAACTTAATTCAGTATCTTAAGATAGATTTGGCTGTTGTTTAACAGTCCAGAGCAATGTGACACAACTATTTAGGACAGATCATTTTATTTGTTCATATTTTTGTAGTTTTCCTAAAATGGAATTTTGCCAGGTTATTACCCCGAATCTTGCAAATGAGACCTTTAGTGAACATTCACTGAACATCCACTCTTGGGTTGGCTAAGGATGCCTGCTTGTTGATGGGTGCACTCCTAAATATGGATAGATAGAAAAACTTCTGCATGTAGTTACACAGTTTGGCTCAGGAAGGACTGAACTCTGCTCATAGTGACAATTAAGGTAACCATTGTGAACTCAGCTGTGTGTCTGTTGTGGAGTGACGTGGATCAGAATTGGGTTTTTAATTAATAATTCAGAAGACTAAGGCTTATGTGACTGTACCAGCATGAGTAGGTCCTGGCCAATAACTGGGGCTCCTAGGTGCTATGGTAACATACATGATAAATACTAAGAATACTATTTTTAGAAGAGGTCTTTATTTATATTTAAAAGTGTAGATGAAATGGAGGTGGAATATTATTGATAGGCAACCTCTCCCCTCACCTTCCCATTGCCTCAAACACAGTTTAGAACCTTATTATCTCTTTGCACCAAAACAATAGGAATCAGGCAGTGTTGTCCTCTAGACGGTAAAGCCAGGGACCAGCAGTCAGCATAGCTGGGTTTTATTCCCAGCTCTTCCATTGCCTGGTTCTGTGACCTTGGTTGTGTGCCTCAGTCTACCCATTTTTTACAAATGGGTACTGTATTTTGCCAACCTCATAAAGACTCTGGTGAGTCAAATTAATTAATTCTTATAAAGAGCTTAAGAGCCTTGGTTGAGGGGACCTATTTATGTTCAGCATTAGAGTTATTCTGTGAAAGTGTGATGTAATTATTTGTGTGCATTTAATATATCTCTAGCTATCTGCATACCCTGGGCCAAATCTTCGGCATGTATAAATTAGCAAAGTTCCACTGATTTCATGGAGCTATGGCAATTTACATCAGCTGAGGCTCTGGCCTCAGACAAATGGAGGTCCATTTGATAAATTGGCCAGGCATGAGTAAGTTTATCACAGGTCTATGTCCACATCACTTCAATATTCTATTGCCCAAAGCATTATCCTAACATCAAAATTTCCTTGCCAAAGGCCCAGATAGGGAAAGATCCAGTCCTGAACCAGTAACAGCTTTTCTAGACATAAAAATGTCAAAACTTTAAAGTCTGACAAAATGTGGCCCTGCAGGGTTAGAAGCAGAAGCCTTAAGCCATGATACAGGGTAGATTCCAGTGCACCACACAACACTCACTTCTAATTCTTGCATGGCTTGAGATATTGGACTTTAATAGTTTGATTTGGGGGAGGGGGGGCATAGAAAATCTATTTGAGGTCATTTTGAATGATTTTAAAGGGACCTGGGGTTAGGTATAGGATTACAAAAATAGTCCTTATAAAATATTTAAAAACTCTATAAAACAGCCCTAAATAGTTTTTCTGTAAAATACGTAGCATAAATAGAATAAATTATTATGTGGTGTGAAGACTTTATCAGCACTTACTTTCAGAGATTCATAGATTTCAAGGCCAGAAGGACTCATTATGACCATCTAATCTGACCACCTGCATAACACAGGCCATAGAATTTCACCCTGTAATTCCTGCACTGAGATCAATATCTTGTGGTTGAACTGCAACACGTCTTGTAGAAAGACATCCAATCTTGATTTTAAAACTTTAAGAGATGGAGAATCCAGCACATCCCTTTGTGACCAATTCCAATGGTTAATTACCCTCACTATTAAAGGGAAAAAATGTGCATTATTTCCAGTTTGAATTTTTGTAGCTTCAACTGGATCTTGTAATGCCTTTGTCTGCTAAATTAAATAACCCTCCAGTATCAAATATTTTCTCTGTGTGTAGGAACTTATAGACCTTGATCAAATCACCTCTTAAATTTCTCTTTGATAAAATAAATACATGCTTTCCAATCATTCTTGTAGCAATTTTCTAAACCCACTTCAGTTTCTCAACATGATAAAGTGTGGATACCAAACTGGAAAACAGCGATTTCCCCAGTGCCATAGGAATTGGTAATATATGCTCCATACTATTCAATATTCCCCTGTTTATGCATCCAACATTAGCCCTTTTAGCCACAGCATGGCATTGGGAGCTCATTTTCAGTTGGTTATCTGCCAGGACCACTAAATCCTTTTCAGAGTCACTGGTTTCCAGTTTAAAATCACCCATCCTGTAAATATCATCTACATTCTTTGTTCTTAGATGTATGACCTTGCATTTGGTTGTACTTGGTTGAACATGTGTTGTTCCAATGAGCCCACCAGTGATCCAGATCATCAGTAAAATTGACCTGTCCCCAGCATTATGTACTACTCCCCCAATTTTTGGTCAACCGCAAAATTGACTAGTAATGATATATTTTCTTCCAGGTCATTGAGAAAGGAACTGAATAGTGTTGGGCCAAGAACAGGTTTCTGCAGGACCCTACTATAAACACTCTCATTGGATGCAGATTCCCAATTTACAATTACTTTTTTTGAGATCTATCAGTTAACCAATTTTTAATCCATTTCAAATGTGCCATCTTGATTTTGCATAGTGCAAACATTTTTATCAGTCACACAGAACTGAGTCAAATGTCTCAGAAAAGTCCAAGTATATTTACATCAACACCCTTTCCAATCAAATGTGTGATCTCGTCAAAGAACTATGTCAAATCACTTTCATAAATCCTATTTTCCATTACGCTATTTTAAAGTCATTAATTATAATTTGAGAAGACCGGTTATATATAATACTTATATTTATAATTTGAGAAGACACATTACTCATGACTTTGCCACTTGTGAGTAATACACCCATCCCAAACTTATGTTTATATCTGAAGCAGGAACCAAGACAGGATAGGGGCTGGTGAAGTGTCTAGACAGAAGCTCTCCAGTGAAATAGAGAGTAGTTGGAGAGATAATACTGTTCTCATTCTAATCAAGTTCCTTGCTCAGCATGAGAAGAAAGCAACTCTTTTTGTGACTGGTTACCCTCATCATATGACAATGTTCTATTCCATTCTATGCCCCTACGTAAGATACACACTTTCCTGAAAAAACAACAAGAGTCCTGTAGCACCTTAAAGCTTATGCCCGCAGAAATTTGTTAGTCCTTAAGGTGGTACAGAACTCTCGTTGTTTCTGCTGTATACAGACTAACACGGCTACTCCTCTGGAACACTTCCCTGAGTTCACTTTTGGATTAGCAGAATGCCTGTCCTTATATGCTAGTGGAGGACAGAGGTAAATCCTCCTTTGTTCTGATCAGCAAAATACCATCAAAAGGACACCTCCAAATTTGGAAGCTTAGAAGGTGAGGAAAACAGCATCCCTGCTGCTGAATGAACAATTTTAATATTGCTTAACTTAATAAAAGAAGCCTAAATACAGTGCTGTTTGCCAGCGGAGTTAAACACCCAGGGAAAAGAAGACTTTCCCCCTCGTAGCAGTAAAAATGAACAGCTGTTATTACCAGGTGGAGTTATAAATTTGGAACCCATGTACTTTCCGAATTGCTCAAATTTCTGACAAAGTTTTATTTTCCTCAGAATTGCCAAAAAACAAAAAAACCACGCAGGCTGAGTCAAGAGTGATATGTACAAAAATATTTTGCATGAGGAGTGCAATATCCTTCATGCTGCAATCTAAAACTAAGGCAGAAATAACTCTTTGTTCTCCTCAAAGCACTGGAATTTATGGCTGTCAAAATGACAGGCAGCGCCTTATCTGGCCCTCTTGCATCTGGGGAAGAGATGTTTTCACTGTGCAAATATTAACAGCCGCACTTTCCATACTGGCACGTTCTACAATTAAATAGGAGTGTTTAAATGAGTTAGTGATCTTAGTACAGTGGTTCTCAACGTTTTTCGTACAGCCCCCCATCTAGCTACAACTGCCCTCCCAGTTAAAAGTACGTGGAGAGCTGTGTGTCTCAGCCCCCATGAAACCTGTTTGCTGCCCCCAGCTTGAGAACCTATGATTTAATATATACCACACTATTACCAGTCTCTCATTGGAACAAGCCAAAGGAGGGTGATAAGCTGAGACTTATTACGTGCCCCAGAGTGTTTCACCTATTCACCGCATTTAAAATTCCCACATGAAGTGAGAGAGATTTTTCTAATCAGGCTGCAACTTTGTACGTGGGAGGGGAACTGGGGCTCACACTTTTAAACTTGGCAGAAGGAATACAGGTCTTGATCCTTCCAGTCCTTGTGCAATTGTGTACAAAGTATTAATGCACTCTAGCATGTGTATGCTTGTATGTAGGTTCAAACAAGGGTTAAGTACTAGATCTTCCCTCCTCATATGCCTGCTCCATTAGTCACAAATGCACATTGCAAAGAGTCAGGGAATAGGCATGTCTGATCAGAGAGAGACATAAGTGTCACCCTCACCATGCTAGTGAGGTGCTTAAATATGCAAGCCCTTCTTTGGTCTTAGTTCTGATATCAGACAGGAATACCTTGGTGGCCACACAGAACCGTGATGGGTTTCCCACAAATCCCTGTCCCTATGACTTTTTACCTTACCCTTACATGGGTAACAACCCGATCCTTCACTGTTCAGAGTCAGGTACTTGGCAGCACAGTGGTAACTTTCCACCTCTGGATGGAAAGCCAGGATCACCTCCACTGAGAGACACACAGGTGATAGCAATAATAGTAAAAATATAAATTGCCACCCTTTCAGTTTCTTTTAATCCCAAGGATTTTTCAAAGATAGATAAATATTATTCCCATTTTACAGATAGAAAGCTGAGGCATGGAGAGATTAAATCAAATAACTTGCCCATTGTTATGCAGTAAGCTAATAGCAGAGCTGAGAATAGGATGCAAATCTCCCAGGCCTGTACCCTATTCACTAGAAAACTAACCCACAGGGACATTTCTCAACTTCTCAAGACCCCCCACTCCAAATTTTGCAAATGTCACTCTCTGCTCAGAAGGGCCCTGATTAAGGAAAGCACTCAAGTATGTGCTTCCAGCCTTCTCTATTCAGCAAGACTTAAGCACGTATTTAATGCTTTGCTGAATAGATTTCCTGAGTTAAAATCCAGAGGTCCCTGGGAGATAAAACAGCAGGTAAAGATTAATATTAATTGGTGATGATACATTGCCCTTGACCATAATATGCCTATTAGTATTAGATCAGTCTCTCATATAAGCACCACGAAGTCACCCAAAAATTATGTAAAGGAGGCGTAGTTCACTTCAAAGACTAGTTGGTTGCTCAGTGTAAAAAAAAAAGGCTAGGCCCAGAAACAAACTCACTCCACCAATGACTTCCTACTAACAGGGCCAGCCCTAGAGCAAATGGTGTCCCAGGTGAGGAGCGTCTTCAGCGCCACTCCCTCCCCATTTGTTAAACTTTTGGATGCTTATTTTTTATTGCATTTGTAGCCCATTTCATGACTTTGATGCACATTTTGCATGGATGATTATATGATCCCTGTCATATAAGACAATAATTGTTTTCCTATTGTCGCTAACAACCAAACAGCACCCTGATCCTGGGGCCCTAGAGACCCAGCACCCCAGGCAGTTGCCCCCAAATTCAGCCCTGCCTACTAATAAGCGTATCAGCTGAAAAACAGGTGCAACCCCACTGGTAAAATTTATAACACAAAATCCCTGTGAGGTAACATGGAAGTTCCTTGTTCTAAAGCATTCATGGGTATTTTTCTGTTTCTTCAGGGACTAATATTTCAAGCACACAGTAACTACTGTCTCATTGTAAAGTAGGGTGACATCTTTACTATGGAAATAATATGGGTGTGCTGCACCCACAATGGTAATAAAATGGAGATGTAGTCATGGTGGAGGCAGTGACTGTGAAAACAATGGTATGTAGTAAATGGTATTTTTAATCTTCTTGGTGGCTTTGATTTCTATTGGCCTGGGATACCATGGGCAGAGTTTTAGATCAGAACTAAGCTTTTCTGTGAACACATTCTCCTCATTAGTGTAGATTATGGCACAGAGGGCTTTTTTAATGATGAAAAAAAGAATATAGCAAATTGCAGCCCAACAAAGACACATACCACAAACAACTAATGGGTACAGATTTTTAGATGATCACCTAGTTTGACCTGTACAACCTAGGCCATAGACTTTCACCCAGTTACCTCTGTATTAAGCCCAATAACCTATGTTTGACTAAAGTATATATTTAATTTATACCCTAATAAAAGCAAGGGAAATTAAGAATTAAGGCTGAAAATTTTGAGTCATCACATGACAATTCATGAAGAATCTCACAGGTATATTAGGCCATAAAGTCACCCTAGAATTTCAGTTTTACCTTTCACTTCCCTAAATCAAGTTATTTAATACATTTTGGTTAAACTTTTTCCTTGTATACAGTATGATTAGGGCTTGTGAAATGCACCAGGTCGTTTCCAGTGTGGCCTGAACCTGCTGCTCTTTGTACAGAGATGAATTTCACCCTTGATCATAAAACAGGTACACTGCAGGCAGCCGAGTGTGCATAGGCTTCCTAACAATTAACTAATAGTGCTTACGAAAACCACCTTGACAGTGTACTTGTAAGTTATTGACATACCAATAAATGACTAAATTCATAATGGAGAATAAATTGGGGGTAAAGGGCATGCATCATAAAACAATAAACAATCCACCAAGTCTTTTCTCTGTGGTTTCATCTCTTTAGCAGAAACGTATAAAATTCTACAAGCAGTGACCATAACTCCAGAAAGCAAATTCCTCTTGAAAAAAATTGTTTACATCTCATCTTTAGCAGTGTCTGGTCTCAGTTATGCTGCAGTAAATCCTGAGTCACTTTGCTGAAGTCAACAGACTTACCCTGGATTTACATCAGTGCAATTCTGAGCAGAATGTGGTCCATGGTGTTTATTGGTTCTCTTTATTATGTGTAAGAAAATGTTGCAGTTATAGTATACAAGGATCTCAAACCATTTTCCAGACGTTCATTAACCTATGTTCACAATGCTCCTATGAGGCAGAACAATAATACATTGACTCACTTTACAGATGGGGAAACTGAAGAGCAGAGAGTGGTGCCCCAGACTGAATTGCAATGAATTGGCAGAGGTGGGAATAGAACCCAGGAGTTCTAGGACTTCCACGCTGCAGTTCTAGCCACTGGCCGGCACCACCTTCCTTAGGTAACAAATGGTGATTGTAATATATTGTTGTCTGAGAAACTATTTAGGACATTTTTATGTAAATCCAGGAGACTGATAGATTGACAGACCCTGAGACCATAGTCAACTAGTTACAGCACAGGTACAGCATGGGACGTGGTGTTGCAAGTTTCCTGTCTGCACCAATAAAATTCCACCCAAGACAGGGGGAGACTGTTTGCTGGAGTCAAAAGGATAGTGTGGTTTAGGCCATGTCTACACTACAAACTTAAGTTACGTTGCCGTTCATCTACTGCTCTAATTAAACTGCTGTTGCACGTCCACACAACACTCCTTGTATCGGCGGAGCATGTCCACAGTAGGTGCTCTTGCACTGACAGAGGGAGCAGTGCACTGTGGGTAGCTATCTCATTATGCAACTCGCCACCATCACTGCAGGATGTGCTGGGAAGGGTTCACAATGCCTCATGGGGGTGTGCTCAGTGTCCCATGATGCAGTTTTCTCCATCCCATCATGCCATGGGCTTCCTAGACTGTTTCGCATTGCTTTTCAACAGCCCCTATAAACTGCGCACCTGCCATCTATGTCAGAAAGCATGGATCCTGCACCGCCCTCTAGTATTGTGATGAGTATTATGAACACAATATGACTGATCCTGCGGTATTGCATGAGCTGACGATGTCGTGGTGTCTGCCTTGATGTCTCAAGATTGCTGTTGTGTTCTGGGCTCAGGAAACAAGCACTGGGTGGTGGGATCGCATTGTTATGCAGGCATGGGATGAGGAGCAGTGGCTGCAGAACTTTCAGATATGCAAAACCACCTTCCTGGAACTGTGCGTGGCGCTCGCCCCAGCCCTCTGGTGCAGAGACACCAGATGAGAGCTGCCCTGACGGTGAAGAAGTGAATGGCGATCGCTGTATGGAAGCTGGCAACATTGGACTGCTACTGGTCAGCTGCGAGGCGGTTTGGAGTGGGGAAGTCCATCGTGGGGGTTGCAGGGATGCAAATGTGCAGGGCCATTAATCACATCCTTCAACGAAGGACTGTGACGCTGGGCAATGTGCATGAAATAGTGGATGGCATCACGGCAATGGAATTCCCTAACTGCGGTGGAGCAACAGATGGCATGCATATCCCCATTTTGGCTCCAGACCACCCTGCGATGGAGTACATCAACAGAAAGCGCTACTTTGCAAGCACTGGTGGACCACAGGAGTCGTTTCACTGACATTAACATGGACTGGTCAGGGAAGGTGCATGACGCACACATCTTCAGGAACACTGGCCTGTACAGAAAGCTGCAAGCAGGGACTTTCTTTCCAGATCCGAAGATTTGCATTGGGGATGTGGAAATGCCTACAGTGATCCTGGGAGACCCACCCTACCCTGTTTGCTCCTGTGGCTCATGAAGCTGTACACTGGCAATGTTGACTGCAGCAAGGAGTGCTTCAGCAATAGGTACAGCAGGTGCACACTTACTGTTGAACATGCCTTTGACCACTTAAAGGGGCGCTGGCAGGGCCTCTTCGGCAGGTGAGATCTCAGTGAGGAAAATATTCCCATGGTCATAGCAGCCTGCTGTGTTCTGCATAACATATGTGAAGCTAAGGGGGAGAATTTTCTGCAGGGGTGGAGTATTGAGGTAGATCGGCTGGCTACTGCGTTTGAGCAGCCAGATACCAGGGATGTACGAGGGCTCAACTGGTGGCTATTTGAATCAGGGAGGTTTTAAAGAAGAATTTTGATAATGAGCCACAGTAATGTGTGTTGCTGTAATAATGCACTGAGCCAGGCATTGTTTTCTTGCACCATAGTGCAAACCTTGTAATGATTACTATAACGACACAATGCAAATGCACCCATTTGCACTGTCTGTGAATTTTAGCTGCAACCACTGTATGTAGAAGACAAATAAAGGTTCATTCACTTTCTATAGGTACATTTTTATTCCACACCCATGCATACATTTCTGTGTTCTGGTAGGAACATGAAAAATCACAAGCATGTTTACCAATGAAGTTCTCACAGTTGGGTGTATGTCCAGCTGTCATTGTGAAACATCTCTCTCGGGGTAGAGTGCCTGGGGTACTGTGATGGCTGTGGAAGATGCAAGAAATGTGTGGGTGGAGGGGAGGGGGGAGTGTAGGGAAGGCCTGGAAGGCAGTTCTGTATGGGCTGCAGGGGGAGGTGAGCACGGATGTGTTCCACCTGAAGTTCAATCATGGACCGCAATGTCTGTTAGCTCCCTGAGCAGCATTATCATCTGTTCCTGCCCCAGTTTCGTATCCTGACTATACAGCCGCAGTTTGTCATTGATAGCCTCTCTCCATGCTCTCTGCTCACAATCCAAAGCACCAGCGGACTGCAGCGCCTCCCGGAACATGTCTTCCTTACTCTTCCTGTTTCGTCTCCTTATCAGACACTCCTGTTCAGCCAGAGTGCAGGAAGAGACCTTCAAGGGCACATCTGCAGATGCTGAAGAAACAATAGACAGAGGCCCTAGTGTGAGTGCACTCATACCCTCGATCCAAACAAGTTAGAGACACAAGTTTCTCACTTTCTCTTGGCAGTCATACAGCATGGTGGTAGGTCAGCCTGGAGGGGAAGAGGCAAGATGGGACAAAGAGGGTGTGTGTGTGGGGGCGGTAACTGTGGCGTATCCCTACAAATGTATAGGGCTACTGTTCTGAACACTGGCATTGTTTTCCACAGGTAGGAGGGGATAGCAGCTGATATCTCGCTTTTGCGGATAACCGAGGCTGCAAGAGTGCAGCTCCTGAAAGCATGTGGCTACAGACTGGGTCTGTATGCTGCTTGCCTTTGTGCTGCTTTGTTGCCAGCAGAAATAATTGCTGATTGGTGCAACAAAGTTTCCTACTACGGGGGAAGAAACAAGGCAGGCCTCCCAAGAAACCTTCGGCAGAAGAGTGCAGAGTACTTTCATGACAATTTCCGAGAGATCTCTCTGGAGGACATCCCGGTGTGCATAAACAAACTTTTCTGCGGGGCCCCTCTGCCAAGCTGCACAGGGGAATGAGAAGCAGATACCATCTGGTGGTTATTTCAATCCTTCTTCTACCTTGATTAAAAAAACCAGAACATTACCACGTGTCCCTGTACTGTTGAAGCACAACGAGCACTTGCCAGAGCTTTCCTCAGGCACGCCAGAGCTTTCCGTGCTGGGACTGGGCTATTCTGCTCTGGAGTTAAAAAGAGGCCCTGGCACACCACACCCCTGGATGGCCCTGTCGCCTGTCCCCCAGCCACCTTCAACTTCATCCACCATCCACCACCACTTTGTCCTCAGGGCTCACTCTGCTGGTTGCTGTCTGTAGCCTCCCCTCCCTCAAGTATCCATAGGGCTCTTGGTGGCGAAAGTGGGGTCACTTCCAAAGATGGCTTGCAGCTCCTTGTAGAGGCGGCATGTCAGAGTGACTATTGGCCTCCTGTGCCTCTGGTACGACTGCCTCAGCTCCTCGATTTGTGCATGGTGCTGCAGCGTGTCCTTATCATGGCCCTTCTCCTCCATGCCCTGAGCAATCTGCCCATTGACATCAAAGTTCCTGTGGTTGGAGTGGAGCTGTAACTGCATGGCCTTCTCTCCCTACAGACCCAGCAGATCCAACAACCTCCTGTGTCCTCCAGGCAGGAGTGTGTTTGCTGGAGGGAGCCAGCATGGTCAGCAGGGCAGATGCTAGGTAAACTCTTCATGCTGAGCAAAAATCCCCAGGGCTTTAAAAGGGGAGGGGTGCATGCCTGTGTGCCTAGCTGCAGGGCAGAAGAGTTCAAACCGGTGACCAGAGCGCTCACGATGAGCATCGTGGGACACCTCCTGGCAGCCACTTAGGGCAACAAAAGCAACGCAGTATCTACGCTGACACTGCCTCGCTCTGACTACATCACCCTAAGTCTCTTATACAGGTGGTTATTATGTTGGTGTAGCAGGAAAGATAAACCAGTGGGAGGAGCATTGCAGTGTGTACACCTCCATAGTTAGGTCAATGTACACTGCCTTATGTCAACTTAACCTTGTACTGTAGGCAAGCCCTTAATTTCTCTGCCCTTTGAGTTTTTGGTCTCTTGCCCGAGGTTAGCTAGAAGTGATGATGTGTTTTCATGACGCGAACACTTGTTCCTAAGAAAGAGCACCAAGCCTACCAAATCACTTCACATGTGATTATAGGGATTCTTTTGGAAAGGTACATCGTAAGTGTGGGCAATTTATCTCTGAGAATTGTATTTGTTGACTTTTGCCCATAACTGGCTAATGTAGATCAGTGAAATATTGGCCTTTTATTTTAATTTCTACAAAATTCTACATAATTAATGATGGGGAAATCTAAATGAAAATACATATTTTGCTGGATTTATTGTTAAATCAGCATCTGAATAATTTCCCCTATTTTTAAAATCAAGTTAGTGTGATAATTTTCATTAGGAGGGTTTCAATCCAACTCCCCCACCCCCCTTTTTTTTTTTTTTTTTTGGTTTCTCAGCTTCAATGCAAGCAGTATCAAGCTTTGGATTTGTTTAAATTAAGAAAACGTTTTCACACTATAATAAAAATTCCATATTTTAATTACATTGCCATGCATAAATGAAGTCAAACAATGCAGAGTACAAAATTGTCCAATATACAAAATGATAAAGCAGATTTCCAAAGCTTCCAGATATCATGCCCAAAATACCAAAAAGTTGATAGTAATTTTAATTTCATGGTTAAAACAATTCCTCCCCCCAGTTAAAAAAAAAAAAAAATTGTTGACTTTTAAAAACAGAAGGAATTAAAAAGTAAATATAAAAACAATAAAGTGGAATTAGCATTGACATTAACATTAATATACTCAAAATTAGATTGTATAATAATTCCTGTGTTTTGAGCAAAAAGGAACTGCTCTAAAGATTAACCCCTTGGGTGCCTGGGAAGAAACAGTGTACATCCAACAAAAAGGCACTCTCTTGATTGGGCCACCTTATTTGGCTCTGTCTTGAGTTATGAGTAAAACAATTCATTAACCCTTAGAGAGCTGGCATTTTCCAGACTGTCAATCATGTATATACTTCAGAGGAGATTAAGGGCCAGGAGCCAAATCCTCAATTGGTATAAATTGGCATTGAACTCAATGGAGCTATACTGATTTACACCAGTTGAGGAATCATAGCTAGAAGGAACCATTATGACCATCAACTCTGACCTCCAGCAAAACACTGGCCATAGACCTTCACCCAGTAATTTCTGCATCAGGCCCATTTATAGATCTGGCCTCTGATTTCCAAAGAAACCTAATCTGGCCTACCTCTCTGTGTCTGAAATTTGCATCCACAAACAGCTGACAGTGCCATTATTTGTGAGTGTACATGAGACCATGCCTGCAGCCAAATCCTGAAAATGGGCCATGATTTTTTGGTTGCTCAGTTTAAGACACTTTGGACAAATTTCTGTGACGGGGGCTCTGTGTTTCTAAAAATCAGGTCCAAGGTCCCTGAAGTTGAGCTGCTGAAACCAGAGGCACCCAAAATTAGAGGCTACTTTTAAAATTTGGGCTTATCTTGTCTAGTCTGTAAGAGTGATCAGGGAGTTGCATGTCCACATGCTCTCATTTTCACCTGCAAATAATTGCCTTCCCATTTATTTGTGAGTGCAAAAAAGGAAGTCAGGTTTTAAAAAGAATGGATCTACATATCTAGCATCTCAAAAGGATTAAGTGGCCCAATGCAATGCTTTCTGAAGTTAACAGGCATCTTTCCATGGAGTATAATGAGAGCTGGACTAGACCTAACATTTCAGTACTAGAGGAAATGCTAGCATTATACAACGTTAATTATTTGGGTGTGTGAAATCTTAGTATTGGATGCTAGCTTGGCTTTATCCGATTCTGAAATGCTATGAAAAGGTAGACAATTATTTTACTCATAGCGTTTTTCTTTTCTAGTGGCTTAATCATAGAATCATAGAATCATAGAATGCTAGAGTTGGAAGGGACCTCAGGAGGTCATCTAGTCCAACCCCCTGCTCAAAGCAGGACTAACCTCAGCTATATCATCCCAACCAGGGCTTTGTCAAGCCTCAGCTTAAAAACCTCTAAGGATGGAGATTCCACCACCTCCCTAGGTAATCCATTCCAGTGCTTCACCACCCTCCTAGTGAAAAACTTTTTCCTAATGTCCAACCTAGACCTCCCGCCCTGCAACTTGAGACCGTTGCTCCTTGTTCTGTCATCTGTCACCACCGAGAACAGCTTAGCCCCATCCTCCCTGGAACCCCCTTTCAGGTAGTTAAAGGCTGCTATCAAATCCCCCCTCATTCTTCTCTTTTGCAGACTAAACAAGCCCAGTTCCCTCAGCCTCTCCTCATAAGTCCTGTGCTCCAGCCCCCTAATCATTTTGGTTGCCCTCCGCTGCACTCTCTCTAACTTGTCCACATCCTTTTTGTAGTGGGGGGCCCAAAACTGGACACAATATTCTAAATGCGGCCTCACCAATGCCGAATAGAGGGGAATAATCACTTCCCGTGACCTGCTGGCAATGCCCCTCCTAATGCAGCCCAATATGCCATTAGCCTTCTTGACAACCAGGGCACACTGCTGACTCATATCCAGCTTTTTATCCACCATTACCCCCAGGTCCTTTTCTGCAGAGCTGCTGCCCAGCTCATCGGTCCCCAGTCTATAGCTGTGCATGGGATTCTTCCTTCCTAAGTGGAGGACTCTTCACTTGTCCTTGTTGAACCTCATTAGGTTTCTTTTGGCTTAATGCAAAATAAGAGGAGCCATCCTTATCAGATTATGTCCCATTTTAGAGGGAGCATAGTCATTCATTTACTACACATTGTCTATTATTTCCCTGTGCATTTCATCCTAATTTTGAGTCAAAACCAATATACAGTAATAACTCATCAAAAGAGTGCTATTAACCTGTTCTCTGTGGCCCTCAATTTGTCAGCTTCAAACTTTCTATGGCCTCTAGCAATAGGGATTTAGACTGCTGGAGTCTGATTGTGCAAAGTTCTCAGTGCCCTCAGCTTTCATTCAGGTCTTACAGGACTGAGATGTAAAGCTTGTTCACAGCATGGCACAAGATTCTTCCTCTCTGTCTCGTCTGGGTCAGTGGAGCTGAAGCGTATTTGGAGGTGGGAGAAGGGTGATAAATGAGTACCTCTTGTGACAAGATTTTTAGCATTGGTTGGAAGATCATGTGACACAGCATTGATCTTATGGCACAGCACTGATCTTAGTGCAGGTCACTCAGACCTCTCTTCAACCCTTCTCAGAGGATCAACATAGAAATAGTGGCTATGAGGTACAGGGACTGAGGATTGTAGTAAAATAAGAGGACTCTAAACATTCCTTCATCTGGACTGGTCTTGAAATCAGAGCCAGGCTCAATAATGGAGAACCTCTGCATGGATGTATAAATGCATTCTCCAAACAAACAAACAAAACCCCCAAGCATTCAACCAGGTGGATCAATATTTTTCTCTACACAGCTTTTTATTGCTCATATGCAGTTTTGCTATAGTATTGATCTCCTTTTTCTCAAAATTTGTGTATAGCTATTTAATTTGGTAGCTAACGACATTAAATAGATGAATTCACTGCAAGTGTTTAATAGAAATAATATGATGATAGCTGCACAGTGGAATTTTTTTTAGCTGTATTTGGTGCATATTCTTCACTTAAAAAAGAAGCTTTACATCTCATTCTTATGCTAAGCCTGGATGTTATATAATAATGCTTTTTTTTATATATAATAATGCTTTTAGGGAAGAAGTTGTCATTATATAGCCATCTGCAACATCAGCTCCTTTCTTTGTCCATATTACGACCTCAAACATGCCTTTTAAGGACAGCTCTCTTTTGCAGCCTGTAAGGTGGTTCAGAATACTGAAGATGCTTATAAGCTATCACAAACATAAACTAGTGACTGCATAGAATTCATTCCCCTGGCTGTCTGACGTGCGCTAATGTTCTTTAAGGAGTAAATCTAACCCAAACCAATTTCTTTAGGATTTTATGTTGAATTACAGCAAGAAGCCAAAAGATCTTTATCTTTTTGTCTAGGTTTTCAGTTTTAGCCCTGCTTTTTGTTAAAGGTTTTCAACACTAATCTGCCTATATCACCTTTTGGTAGTTAAATATAAACATGTTGCTTTTTTTTATTTAGCTGAGTGTTTTGTATTGTCTATTCTTAAGAACACATATCCTGCTTTCCCCCACAATACTGACAACCTGTTTTCTGTTGGAAATTTTGTTCAAATAGATGCAAATTCACAAAAAAATTGGTTTAGTCAAAATGGCATTTTCTGATGGAAAATTGTTTTGACTAAAATTTTCTAACCAGCTTTAACAATAAGTACTTTGCCCAGTATCAAATTTTTGTATGATTGGGCCTTTTACAGTAGTCATTTTGAATTTTGGTGCTTTAAAAATAAGTTGCAGAGCATTCAGAGTTTCTGATACAAGTTTCACAAAACACTGCTTTGATGGGAGCACCATTTGTTCCTTATTTCTAATATGACTTTGTCTAATTTCAGCTTCCAACCATGGGATCTTGTTATACCTTTTTCTGCTAGATTAAAGAGCTGTTTATCATCAGAAATATCTTTCCCATGTAGGTACTTTTTGACCATGATCAAGCCAATTCTTAACCCACTCTTCAGTAAACCTAATAGATTGACCTGCTTCATTCTATCAATTTAAGGCCTTTTTCTCTAGCCCTCAAATCATTCTTGTAGCAATTTTCTACCATGATCCCAAAATCCTTTTCAGTGTCACTGTCATTCCAAGATACAGTCCCCTCATCTCATAGGTGTGATCTACATGCCATGTTTCTAGATGATGATGTTGCATTTGGCTGTTTCAAAACATGTTGTTCAAATGAGCCTACATTATCAAGTGATCCATTATTATTGACCACTCCACCAATTTTTGTGTCACCTGCAAATTTTATATTTTATATTTTTTCCAGATAATTGATAAAGATATTGAATAACATTGGGCCAAGAAGAGATCCCTGCAGGTCTCCTCTAGAAACACCCACAATGGATTAAAATTTCACATTTACAATTACTTTTTAAATCAATCAGTTAGCCAGTGTTTAATCCATTTACTATGGGCTACATTGACTTTGTGCTATTTTTAATCAGAATGTCATGCAGGACTAAGAGAGACAAGGTGGGTGAGTTAATATTGGACCAACTTCTGTTGGTGAAAGAGAGACAAGCTTTCAAGTTTTATCTCTCTCACCAACAGAAGTTAGTCCAAGAAAAGACATTACCTCACCCACCTTGTCTCTCAAATGCAAGGGTACCCAAACTACGGCCCGTGGGCCGCATCTGGCCTGCCGACACATTTTGACTAGCGCGCTGAGTCTGCTCCCCCCTTCCGGCCATGCCCCTTCCCCCAGCCCCTCTCCCACGTGACGTGGGCCCAGTGCCCTGGCCAGGAGGAGCCACTCCGACCCACCATAAGAGCAAGGCTGAGTGATGTGGCCCTGGCAGCTGAAAGTTTGGGGATCCCTGCTCTAATGTTTTGAGACTGACACATCTACAACTACATTGCATACAATTCAGGACTAAATTAAATGAGCTACAGAAATCTAAGTATATTATATCAACACAATTACCTTTGTCAACCAGAATTGTCATCTCACAAAAATATCAAGTTTGTATGACAAGCCTTATTTTCTATAAAACCATGCTGATCAGCATTAATTATGCAACCATTTGAAAATTCTTTGCTGACTGCATCCTGTATCAACCTGACCATAGTTTTGCCCAGGATAGATGTAATGATAACCAACCTACAGTTTCCCGGGTCATCTCATTTCCTCTTTTAAAATATGGGCACAACAGTGGAGTTTTTCCATTTCTCTGAAACTTCCCCAGTGTTCTAAAATTTATTTGGAAACAAAAACACAACATTAATGATTCAGAGAGCTCCATAGTCAATATTTTTAAATACTCTTGGGTACAAGTTATCCAGTCCTGCACATTTAAAATGTTTATCTTTAATAGCTGCTGTTTAACACCCTCCCTAGTGACTGATAGAATAGAAAGTGTTTCATTATCACTGTAAGAACTGAATACACATTCTGTTTCTTTCTGAATACAGAACAGAAATATTTGTTGAATATTTCTGCTTTTCTTGTATCAGGATTGATGTTTACCATATTTCTAATATTGGACCTATATCATTTGCTAAGATTTCAGTGGTTCATTATATATTTTAAAAATTCCTTCTGATCTATCCTTAACACTGTCAACCAAAGACTTTTTCATGGATATCTTTAGCTTCCCTTATCAATCATTTACATTTCTTAACTGCTGATTTGTACACATTGCTGTGAGGTTCCCATTTTTCCATTTGTTACGTTTCGAGGTATTCTGTATTCAAAACATTTTTCCTAAAGTTTACTGTAGGTAATGCCAACAGCAATCTTGCTTCTTCGGCTCTATCAACACTGATTAAACCACAGGACCCTTTACTTTTTAAATTAAAATCTTATATTGATCACAGTCTAGAGATGAGAGCCAATTGTACCACAGCCAGGTATCGAGGGCTTTCATTGAGACCGAGTTTACAAAGAGAACACAGGTGAAACACACAAGATTTTATTTTCCTTGTCTGAGCAATTTTTGAATAATTGAGACCTAGCTAGTGTTTTTGATATTTTGTTTTAAGAAAAACCAGCAAAACGGGGGCTGGATCTACAGCTGGCATATCTCGGTGAAGCTCCAATGACTTTAGTGCAGTTCTGCTGTTTTATGCCAGCTGGGGATCTGCCCCACAGTCCTTACAGAATAAAGAATTGTGTCACTTTCAAAGGTCACACTCTCTTTAAAACGTCTGCAGCTGCTTTAAGTCTAATTGTAAAGACACAAAATTACTCTTAAAAATAGAGAGGAAAATAGTGCAAAGAATGAACTTGCTAATGCACTTGGATACAGATGGATTGGCAAAACTGAAGGGCTAATAGAGCTTTTGCAAGCTTCTTGCCTCTAAGACTATCTTTCTTAACCAATCAATTATATGACAGTTTCAGACAAAGAAAGCAATATAGCTAAAAATAGGGAGTAAAAAGCACATCACATATTTTAATCTGTAGTATATTTTCCTATGTAGGCTGGCGATTCCTTCACCCTCCTGGTATAAGAAAAGACATTATCTGAAGTAGTTAAGATGGCTTGGTCTCTGTGAAAACGCCTTAGTGAAGGCCTGATGCTGCAGCCTTTACTCACATCAATCAATAATCAGTGACTCCACGTGAATAAGGGTAGCAGGCAATAGGCCCATTCATAGGACCAAGGCTGCAGGACTGGGTGCTGAGATAGGAGCATTCGGATAGTGATACTATTATTGTTTACCCGTATTTCAGAGGTAGTAGTCAAGTCTGTGGTAGTTCAATTGCCAGAGTTACAGTGGTAAATTTAATGGTGAGACTGGCATATGCAAATTACACACTCTCTCTCTCTCTCTCACCCCTCTCCCTCCCCCAATAAATTAACCTCCATGACATACACACTTATATATCTCCACAGGGCTGAAATTTGCTACTCTAACACAATGGCATTAGTTTCCCACTCTGCTTTTTGCACACAACTAATGGCTATGAGCATATTTAAATTCATTTCCTTCTGCAGGAATGAATTTATTCCTTCTCTTTCATGTTGGCTTAGTCTTGGACCCTTGATATAAATTAATTATGACTATAGACAGAGCATTCTTTCCATGGATCTATTCTTGGGACTGAGGCAAAAGTGAAGAGGTCTGCTGTTAATAAGGTGTTCAGCACAGAAACGAGAAAGCCTTCAGTAGCCTATCTGACAACACAGTTTTGGGCTCCATTGACAATAACGTAACCCCCTTCCTAGTCTTATTTATATTACATACTTTTCAAAGGAATGTGTTGGGATTCAGACAATTCTTCAGTGGATGTATAATAATTCCATAAATATCCCTGAGGAAGCATGGCCTACATTTGGAGAGTAACAGTGATTAAACATGGTGATTAGTTAAATACAAATCAAATATACAGTAAGCTCCTTATGGCCCTGCTCCGGCAGACACTTACACATGAGTGGTACAATTCTTATGCTTAAAGTTTTTCATATGCATAGGTCTTTGTAGGATTGAGGGAAGTAAGTTTCAAGCATAGTGTCCAATGGTGACCCTCTGAAATCTATGGAAAACTTCCACTGAATTCAATTGGACCAGAATTTGGCCCTTATTTTCACATTTTTCAGTGCCTCTAACACTGTATTTCCAAGATCATCCTAATTAAACCCCAGGAATCATTTAGAACAAACTGTTTTAAGAGGATTAGTTCAGACATCTAACTTCATACCCACGTAATAGTAGACATTCAAAATGAACATTAATATAAAAACATTTTAATGATAACCTAACTCATCTTTTTCTCTTATACCCAGATAGTATAATGATCTGTAACAATCTTAACTTTATCATTTGAATTATTCTAGAATTTATCACTACGTCGTAAACTTGAGTATAGTAAAAGAGAATCCTTAACATATGCATCTCTCTCTCTCTCTCTTTTTTTTTTTGCTGAACAAACTGATAAACTTTTTTAAACAGCAGTAGCAATACGAATGACCTAGGAAATTGACAGATCTCAGTTC
Source organism: Emydura macquarii macquarii (assembly GCF_026122565.2). Lineage (NCBI taxonomy): Eukaryota > Metazoa > Chordata > Testudines > Chelidae > Emydura > Emydura macquarii. The sequence goes on from NW_027130506.1 coordinate 2,467,394, forward strand.
CCAGAATTCATTCTAAAACAATAGAAAAGGGCAAAAAAATGTGCTAAAACTTTTAATGAAATTCTGCAATGCACATGACCAATTTATAAAAAAAAGTTAACTTGCCATACTATGGACAACTCTAAAAAGTGAAAACTGCTAAAGTATTGCTATAGCAACTTGCACTTCGAGGATATTATTTTATATATTTATTGGAGTTTTTCTAACCCATCTAAATTAAGGGCCATGATTTTCAAGAGTGATGGGTGATTCTGCATGCCTTAAATTTCTGAGTGTTCAAGTTGGAAATCCTTAAAAGAGACCTAGTTTGCAGTGTTTTCCAAAAAATCAGGCTTCTTTAAGGTGTTAAGTTAAGCACCCAAAAAAATCACTTGACGCTTTTGAAAATCTTGGCCATGAATAACTATAATTTTATTATGAATTGATATTATACAGTATTCAACATGCTGAGCTAAAAAGTATTTATACTGTTTATATGCCAGGGATGGTTGAAAAGTTCTGAAAAAGCCAAAAATATACACTTTGATTGCACTGGGCTCCAAGTGGTCGATCTTAGTAGTAGTAGATCACTAGTAGAGCATAGAATAGCTTCTAAGAGTGTAACACATGAACTCTCTCAGAAATATCCCTTTGCCTTACTGTCATCACATTAGGATTCATCTTTCCTCCACCATGGAAGGCTCACTACAGGTTTGGCAGATGTACTAAGAGTTAGTCCATTAGACTGTAGAGAAATATGTTCTGTGAATACCCAAAGCGCCGCCACCTTTGATTTTAGGAACTGCAGGAACAACAAGGCTGGTCTCTTGTGATGCTGCTGACTATTTAATTTACTTTTTTGTAAATAGTCTGTTTCAAATGTGAGGGCTGGGATGAAAAGTACTTCCCCTAAATCCCCATGGATGAAAACTGTATCACAGCCAGCTGTGACACAACCAATGATGTCAGCTACTTAGAGACTGAACGACAAATAACAATGCTCGGTTTGAATGCAACAGTCTTCAGTCTGCTACAGTATACCAAAAAGTTTATTAGAATCATATCTCTTGTCCTCAGTTCAGATTTAAAAAAAAAAAGTTTTTTGGGTAGAAAGAGGAAGAAATGTTAACGGAGGTGCCTACCCCCTACAGAAGGGGCCGTACTGACTGGGAGCATCTAATCCACCTTTCACTCTTTATTATCTTCAAAAGCTTTTGTTTGGATTCTACAAGTTGTGACTCCCCACCCCACCCTGAAAAAATAGTTATTAACAGAAGAACCAGAATTTCTCCAATCTCTCAATATAGACCAAAGCCATGGGAACAGTGTGTCTCAGAGAAGGGATCTTTTCATTACAATTTAATGGGAAACTCATATTGGCACAGAAGAAATGCGGACCACTTGGTTTATTGGTGGGGGTGGGGGACAGCAGACATGATGTCTGATAGCCCATTCAACCTCCCCTATTCCTGGCTACCTCCATGTCAGCTGTTCAGTCAGTATCAATAAAGTAAGTTTAGTGGTACACTTGCCATGAGCACATCTATTTATGTAATCTCCCATAAACCTGTGAATATATGCAAGTATTGGCTCAATTTTCGATCCAGTCTCAGTGTAAGTACTGACACATTTTAGTATTGAAATAAAAAAAGATCTTTCCTGACATGTATAGAATGTGCTAACTCTTCTGTGTGGAGATCACATATGAAGTGCTGATAGAGTTAAACAGAATACCATTAGACTGCATAACTAACATATACAAGACATTTACATTCCTATCAGGGGTGTAATACTGTGAACATTTTTACTGAGGTTGGAGAACTGCTGTAAGTTTTTCCTAAAACATAATGCCATCTGCATACATAATAAAATAATCCAGTAGTTGCCATGCTAAAACAAGACTTCTAGTGAAGGTCACAGATAAGTCCCATAAAGGGAACTCAAAGTTATGCACAGTGATGAGAACTGGAAACAAATTTCCAGCTAATGGTCTGTCAATGACCACTTCGAACAAATTAGCACTGTATTTTATGCACCACATTTTAATTCCACAGCTAACCAGGACTTTTCAGAATGCATCATCTTGACTGAATGGTTGTATTTCAGTTAATCTTTCAATTCTCCATGGTCATCTTCTGGCAGTGCTATTTGTTATGCTTTTCACGAAGTAAAGTTCACTTTCGTATCACCTGGCAGGACAGAAGCTTTAGAGGCTGGTAGTGTTTATGGAGAACTCTCTGTTGGGGCTGTAAAAATAAACAGACAGACAGAGCTAGTAAATATAAGTTCACCTCACGAAAGGCAAATTACACTGTATTTTAACAGAAATAAAAAGTCAGCACTGTGCTATGCAAATGTATGCTTACTGTAAAGACAAATTACTCCTAGTAGTTTATATGGTCAGCCTGGAACTCTAACAAGCTTTCCCCATCACCCACATACTTATTGCTTAATCAGTTCCCTGGACAAAGATCAAGTTAGGACCGACAACAAAAGCAATGCTCTTGTACACGATTTAATTAGTTCTACCTGGATCTAGCACCATGATATAAACTAGAATGAAATGTTTCTGTGATCCAAATCCTGGAAAGCAGGCCCTTCTGTTTGTAACATCACCGGCCAGGATTGCCTGCTTTACTGATCCCATTATATTCAAATCATGGAAAAGAATCCTTCAAAGTTCAAAGCCAAATGGCGGGTCTGGATTCTTCCATCGCATTGACACTGGCCAAGGGGAGCCAAAGCTGTCAGACACTGGATGGGAGATATGGAAGTAGCTTTGCTTCATGCCCTTCCCACTACATTCTGCTCATGAGACCCTTCCCCCAGGTGCTCATTGAGCTCTATGGGTTGTGGGAGGGGCAGGAAAAAGTTGGAGAGCAGCTCCCCCTCCTCTTTTAAGAGCAGGAGTGCTCCTCGTGATCTCCCTCGCCTTTGCTTCAGGGATGTTGATAATCAATCATCAATTTGTCAATAATCAATAACCAATTAATCAGCAGTAATTGATAGGGATTTTAATTGCATTTATATATTTAATGAATGGCGTGCTCTCAAATTCAGATTTGGTTAATAATAACAGACCTCAAATAAGTCAACATTGCTTGGATTTATTCATCAAATAGTTAGTAAAGACAGCACATGCACAGAGAGACATACAATTACCAACGGCTGTAGTTTCTGACAGTCTGCATCCAGCCTGCTGATGGTGATACTTCCCCTACAATTTAGGGGCAATTAGACCCTAGTTACCCTGATTGTGTATCATTCTGGTCCTTATCTATTTCCTCTTTCTTTTCAACCTTTTCCCCTGCCTCTGAGACAAACAATAAACACACCTGACTCTACAGGTCCAGTTCTTGGACTGCGCCCAGCAAGATGGACCCCCCTCCATGTTCAAGAACGTGTATATTATATATATATATTTACAAACAATTCAAGAGCTCCTTTATTACTACTATTAATACTATTAGCCAGCATTTTATTACTGTACTTGTTAAATGTGGTGTTTCAACAGGGCAGCATTTCACTTTCCTTCCCTTAATATTAATATAGTTTTACCCTTTCTTTCTTCCTTTTCTTTGTTTTGTATTTTCTGCTTATTCGGATATTAACACCAAAGTGGCATTTCATTTATTTATTCTGTTCTGAGCTGCATGGATTTATCGCTATAGAGACAGATCTGAAAGCCTGCCAACAGGGTGTGTGCACTGCTCTCAGCCTGAACATCCTACTAAGAGTCCAGTCCTCAATACTGTTTAGTCCTACTTCTGGCAGGTAGATCATGAATCCACCCTGCCAGACCAATCAATAGCCACCTATTGTGTTCCTTGTTTAGGTGCCATTTGTTCATAGTCAACAATCAATTATCCATAATTTGTCAGTAATCAATAACCAAAAATGATAGCAATTTTAATTGTGATTATATGTTCAATGAGTAACGCTCCCTCGAGCTGAGATTTGTTTAATAACAGACCTCAGATAAATCATCTCTGATTGGATTGATTAATTAAACAGTAAGACAGCCCATACAAAGAGAGGTATACAATTACCCACCTCTGTGGAAGACATAATAAACTTGTTATAACAAAGATAGAAACATCTTTAAAAGTAAACTTATTTTAATAGGTTTAACAGTTAGCAAAATAAGTAGCTAAACAAAATATATTTTTTGGCTATAACATACTCATGGCTATCCTATGAGAATTTAATAGTTTATACAATTTAAAAAGAAAAGGCTATAATATTATTAATATTATTTTATTATTATTGAATTATTTATTAACATTAATATTGAAGTTTCTTCCTTACAGTTTTGTTTTCTTTGGATATAAAGTTTTGATTATATTGAAAAAAATCCTTTGTTTGCAATCAAATTATTCACTAAGGCAGAAATATAGATACATATATTTATAACTGACATTTGCACAAGAATTGAATTGATGTTACAATAATATGATAATTGTTATGACCACAAAATAGTGTGGTACCACAAAAATTGTCTTAATTTTTATACTATTTCCTTTATGTTGTTAAAAATGCATTGGTTATTAGCTAAAATTCTTACTAAAATGAAGTGCTCAGTGGCAGAGGAGGGAGAAGCAGTGAAGTTTTTCACATAAATTTGGAGCACCTGTGTTTTAGTCATTCGCATTACAGATGTAGAACTGTAGAATATAACCTTAGCAACTTCAACAGCAGAGGGTCAAACAATCCATGACACATAGTCAGCATACGGATAGGTCACCTCTAGTTCCTGAGCAGTCCACACCCGCTACACCACCAGAGAACAGTTGTGGCCACCCCTGCTCCTTTAAGATGCCCTGGGTATTGGTAGGGAAATGATAAACTTATGAGTAACAAGCTGGTTTGTATCTTTCCACCAGATGCACAATTAAGCATACAATCACCTGCAAATATGTTGCAATGCCCTGATGTGAAACGCAGACCCACTAATGTTTTAACTGAGAAATTAGAATAATATATTCCCTCCCTTGATGTGCATATTAGTCCTTTAACTTTGAGCCTAAAGTTCTTGCAAGAGCGAAAGGAAGTCATGTCATATGAACTGCTGATAGCATGAGAAAAACCAAGGAATCTCTCAATCAGTTAATGCATGAGGGAGATGTAAACATCTTATTCACACAAAGCTGGACAGAAGTGACCTTTAAGGCTCTAATTGTGACAGGTGATCCTGATTGTCAGTGTATCGTTTTGTCACTTAAGATGCATGGTTAAGCAGCAAAAGGCCAAAACAAATGTCTTGTATGCTATTTTTTCTGTGCCTTACGCTGATACTTGTGTCACTTTGTATGCAGATTCTTATTATTATACAACAACTGTTTAAAGTAATTATTGTTTAAAGTTTTAAGATGTGTGCATATTTAAGAAGGTTGTTACCATGAAAAAAAATCTCATGGCAACGAGATAGGGAGTCTGTTGACACCTAAAATAGGCTGAGAAAGATGTCAAGGCTTGCCTGGGAGCAATGCTAAACAGCAGCAATTAAAGTTAGATATTCTTAAATCAGCAGGTGTAGATAACTTCCATCCAAGAGTTTTGAAAGAGCTGGCTGAGGAGATTTTGGATCATTAATGTTGATTTTCAATAATTCTTGAAACACTGGGGCAGTTCTAGAGGACTGAAAAAAAGCTAATATTGTGCTAATATTTAACAAGGGTAAATAGGATGACACGATATTAATAGGCCTGTTAGTCTGACACCTATACCAGACAAGACATTGGAGCAGATGATGTTGGAGTTGATTAATAAAGAATTAAAAGAGGATAATATAATTAATGCCGGTCAACATAGGTTTATGAAAAATAGATCCTGTCAAACTAATTTGATTTTTTTTTGGATGAGATTACCAGTTTGGTTGCTAAAGGTGCTAATATTGATGTAATGTATTTAGACTTCTATAGGGCATTTACTTAGTACCACATGATATTTTGATTTAAAAACTAAACAAAATTAAACATGGCACATGTAAATGCATTAACTAATAGTTCTCGAAATGTGCAGTAAATGGGGAATCATCATTGAATTGGTGCATTTCTAGGGGAATGCTGCATGGATTGGTTTTTGGCCCTATGCTATTTAAAATGTTTATTAATGATCTAGAAGAAAACACAAAAATCATTGACAAAGTTTGCAGATGACACATAAATTGGGGGAGTGGTGAATAACAAAGAGAAGAGATCATTGATATGAGTGATCTGGATCACTTGGTAATCTGGATGCAAGCAAGTAATATGCATTTTACTACGACTAAATGTCAACATATTTGTCTATGAACAAAGAATATAGGCCATACTTACATGATGGGGGACTCTATCCTGGGAAATAGTAACTCTGAACTAGATTTGGGAATCGTGGTGGATAATCAGCTGAACATAGCCCTTTTGGCCACATTGTCGCACGGAGAGCTAAGGTGCTCTTTGGAGGCATAAATAGGGGAGTCTTGAGTAAGAGTAAAGGGATTATTTTACCTCTGTATTTGGCATTGGTGCGTCTGCTGCTGGATAACGGGCCAGCTATTTAATATTGGGCTCTTCGGTCTAACAGAGGAAGGTATAACACAATTCAATGGCTGGAAGGTGGAGCTAGACAAATTCAGACTAGAAATAAGGCACAAATTTTTGACAGAGAGAATAATTAACCATTGGAACAACTTACCAAGGTCGTGGTAGATTCTCCATCATTGACAATTTTAAAATCAAGATTGGAATTTTTTCTAAAAGATCTGCTCCAGGAATTATTCTGGGAAAGTTCTATGGCCTTTGTTATACAGGAGGTTAGACTAATTGTTCACAATGGTCCCCTCTGACCTCGAAATCTATGAATCCAGACATAAATGATGCTTTGCAGTTAAGATAAAGATGTCTAAGGAATTTTTCTTCACTATGCATTACTTAACCTATTTTACTTATCCTATTTGAAAGCTGTTTTTAAGATATACTTTTCCAAAGCATTAACTGCAAGATGTATAAATCATGAAACTATTAAAAAGAGCGTAAACAATGCATAACCACCAAGTGTTGAGACAATTGGAAAGTTGCAATGGGACAGGGAACCTTGGATACAAGTTAAGGTAACGATAAGTATGTACCAGAATGAGGCAATAAAGACCAGAATGATATACAATAAGGGTTGTGACAGATATGGCAATTTCCTGCCATTTCCTTGGAAGACCTTACTGAATTAAGTTTAAATATCTTTAAGGTCCATTGACTTAAATGAATGGTTTATGTATTATTGTGAGCTGGGATTGCATGTATCTTTTGGAGGGGGGAGTTGTGATAGATGTGAGACTTGGTGAATATTTAGGGAGGTGAATGCGAATTCCCCACCTCCAGTTACATAAAATTCCAGCCTTTGAAGCTATGCCCTCAGGAGTGAGCCATTGTCTGCTGATCACCTGTAACATGGAACCAAGCTCAAAGGCTCCAGACATAAAAAGGAAAGACTGAACTATTCATGGTGGTTCTGAATCTGAGACAGTTATGAACTTGTAACCATAGGCAAAACCCAGTTGCAAGTTTTGAAGGACGGGCATCTACCAGAGCCAGAGGTCAGAGCTGGGGTGACCTCCGACAAACTTTTTAGCATGTGTTTTATTGTTTTTAGTATGTCTTCTCTGTAATGCTTTCTATTTAAGAATAAATGTGCTTGCTTATAAAGAGCTGTGTGCTAACTTATAACTGCGAGCCATTATGTTCTTTATAGCCTTCGAAAAGAAAGCAGAGTGCAGATGCTGGCCTGTTTAGGCAGTCTGCCTGGACGGGAATATTGCAGTGTAGGCAGGGAAATGTGCAGCCTGGAAAAACTCTGGGCAGGAGGGAGGGAGACATGGATCTCTACCCCAGAGAGGTGACAGTTAAGGAGCCAGAAATTTGCAAATACTTGGAGGAAAAAGGGGTGATCACTAGCAGCCAGCATGGATTTACTAAGAACATATCATGCCAGACCAGCTTGATTTCCTTCTCTGACAAGATAACTGGTTTCGTGGATGGGGGAATGCAGTGGACATAGCATACCTGGACTTCAGCAAGGCTTTTGACACAGTCCCACATGACATTCTGATAAGTAAACTGGAGAAATGCGGGCTCGGTGGAACTACCATTAAGTAGATACATAATTGATTAAACAACTGCAAACAAAGAGTAACTATTAATGGAATGATGTCAGATTGGAGGGAGGTCTCAAGTGGGGTTCCACAGGGATTTGTTCTGGGTCTGGTGTTATTTGACATCTGTATTAATGATCTGGATGTAGGAATAGAGAGCATACTAACCATATTTATAGATGACACAAAGCTAGGACGGGTTACCAATACTTTGGAGGATAGAGCTAAACTTCAAAGAGATCTTGGTAAATTGTAGAACTGGGCTATAGACAACAAAATGAAATTCAACAAAGACAAATGTAAGGTGCTACACTTAGGGAAGGAAAACCAAATGTACAAATACAGAATGAGGGATAACTGGCTTGGCAGCAGCACTGCTGAGAAGGATCTGGGAGTTGTGGCGGATCAGAACCTCCACATGACTCAACAATGCAATGCTGCTGCAAAAAAAGCAAATGCAATTTTGGGTTGCAATATCAGAGGCATAGCATGCAAGTCATGGGAAGAAATAGTACCACTCTACTCAGTGCTGGTTAGGCCTCAGCTTGAGTATTGTGTCCAAATTTGGTCACCAAATGTTTAGAAAGGATGTTAGAGAAACTGGAAAGGATCCAGAGGCAAGTGACAAAGATGATCAAAGGGAAGGAATGCAAGCCATATGAGCAAAGGCTGAAGGCACTAGGTATGTTTAGCTTAGAAAAAAAAGGAGATTAAGGGGGAACATACATGATTGTGGTCTTCAAATACTTGAAAGGCTGCCACAGAAAAGATGGAGAAAAGTTTGTCTCTCTTGCCTCAGAGGGCAGGACAAGGACAGCATAGCAGATTTAGATTAAATCTCAGGAAAAACTTCCTAACTGTAAGACCAGTAAGACAATGGAACAAACTATCTAGGGAAGTTGTGGAAGCTCCTTCACTGGAGTTTTTAAAAAAAGAGGCTGGATAGCCATCTGTCTTGGGTGTTTTAGACACAACAAATCCTGCATCTTGGCAGTGGGCTAGACTAGATGACCCTTGAGGTCCCGTCTAACCCTACAGTTCTATGATTCTAAGAGAAGTAGTATCAAAAATTGCCGCAAACCATTGCTAATAGGACAAACAGGAGTTGTGACAGGAACAGAGATGGTTTCAAGTTGCAGTGATTTGCCCTAGGTCAGGTTAAGGAGAAAGCCATGCCCGATTCTGTTTTCATTGTATCAGAAAATCAGGGTATTACCATTCTGAGCTTGGGGAAAAGAAATTACCCCAGGCAACCGTTATTAGGGAACAGAATCTCTGCATCATGTCTCCTTTAGGTAAACATGGACGTTGCCACATATCCTTCTACCAAACAGTCCACTGATAGGCAGAATCAACACTGACAGAGATCAAAGCTTGTACCTGACTACTCACTGCTGGACTGTAGCCAGCACAGAACAGAACTGAGCGCAAAATACTGTGGTACACTTTGTCCATATCACAGCAATCCCTCCCTTCTTCAGAATGGCAGTGTACTGAATACTACGCCTTTGAATGAAGCTAAGAAACACATAGCAAGTAAAGCCCTGGGGCTGCACAAAGACAACCATCTGCCTCACTGCAAGTGTAACAGTCTAGCAGCCTTTATTAAAATGATGTTAAGCAGTGACACATTAATCAATGGGCTGAGTAGAGCAATAGCAACCAAGCGACGCAGCAAACAAGGAACATTCAGCTGCTGAGAGAGAAAATGGATACACAGATGATTTTTGATAACATTGCCATTTTTATTTTGATTCCTACTGGTCATATGTCTTGCTCTGGCTCGCTGGATATTCCCCTGATCGCTGGGACATGCTGTCTCATACATTCCTGAGGATTTTTTTAAATACCATTTGCCAAATTCAGTATCGAGGCAAAGTACCGAGGATGAAAAAAGGGGCAAGTTTTTTAAATTTGTTTAAATACACTTGTTTGCCAGTTAGGAGGCAATATTTTAGTCTTGGTCCAGGACAGCAGAAAAGGTTAATCAGGAAGCACATTCATATGCAGTATTGCCAACCCAAATGTTCAAAATTCATAAGTCAAGTCCTCTGAAATCATGATATGAGGTTAGAAATCATGAGATCTAAAAATAATTGTGAGTTCTTTTTATTTGCCTTCTGGTTTTGGAATCTTTAGGATACATGCAGGTCATATTTTCAATGTTTTTCTCTACAACCAAAAAACTAAAACATATTGTTTAAAATATGAAAGCTGACATTCTCACAATCACAGAACTCCAGGATCTGGGGTGTTAAGAAAAACCATATCTTGTGAGAACTGACAATACCATAAATGCCCAGGGTTTTGTGTGTTAATTAATGTCATCTTTGGAGCATTTGCTCCTCTAGGAGAGTCAAATTTAAGATACCAGGGAATAATTTTAATGTCTGATGATACATTAATCAAAAATTTGCTAGGAAACAAACTTTCTTGCCTAAAGATCCCATTGTAGAGAATGGCTGTATCCATTATCCATAGAAACCACAGAATAAGATCTGATATTTGTCCCATTTTTATCCCATAGCTGGTCAGATACGCAGTCAAAATCTTGTATGTGTCCATCACAATCAGAGAAGTGCAATCACAATGAGATAACACTTTGCAGACACGGAAAGATACTCTGAGATTTGCATGGCATGAGCATATTCTGATTTCAGAGGCAATTTAATTTAATCCATTGATGCTTCTCCTGAAGACTTGGGAATGGTCATCTCATCTGTAGTGTGAAGACAGAGTAAGCAAATATCTGAGCCCATATACATCTAATTATCCAGTACACAGAGATAAGCCTCTTCTACTCACATAGGAAATTTGTGATTAATCCAATTTTAGTAAATATATACACTAGGTAAAATTTTGAAACCTGGTTCCTTAAGTCAAGCTCCTAAATCCATTTTAGGCTCCTAAATGAGTGTGGGAAGCAGAAGTTGCTCATCACCTCTGAAAAATCAGGCCACTTTAAATTAAAAGCCTAATTATGGATATAGGAACCAATATCGGCCGTTGCTTTCAATGATAACTATCCAACAATTTGGACTGATAATCTGTTCACCTATTTTCTAGCTTTTTGTTTGTAGCATTGGACTATATAACTCGTACCATGTAATTTTGAGATTAAGCATTTCTGGGAGAATGAATGTCATGGCAGATGCTCTCAGTAGGTAGCCTTGTGTGAAGCCAACTAGTCAGCGGTTTCTGCAGCTGTTCTATGAAGCACAGTTGGCTGACGCAGAAGGGATTGAAAATGTAGTAGCCCAAAATGGATTCTAGTCAGCTATTCAATGTCCTCAGGTAATTAAAACAGCTAAAGCCTGCTGATGAGTGACTCAAAATCCCAGTATCCCAGGGAAATTTTGACCAATTTTACAAAGTAAATCAGATAAGGAGATACCTAGATCCTTTGTACAGATGTTTTATTCAGCAATTTTGTCTCCATACCCTTTCCCCGAAAACCAGAATTAACAATAGACAAGCCTCAAAAGGCTCCAAGTTTAGATTCAGTCCAAACATTTCTCCACACAAAATTAATCTGGAAATCTGACAAGAACAGCCTCTCTCATAAGACTTCTGGCACTGTCGTTCCTGATCCTCGCTGCAACCTGGGAATAGCTAAATCCCAAAGATTTGGTTTAAAAATGGGCACAGATTTAGGAGAAGATTCTTACTTATACAGAAGGGTTTGCCCATGTCTAGTAAGGATACTTAATACCATCTGCTGAAGTTACAAAAGCAACAAAACTGACACAATATAAAGTTGTGTTTAACAGAAAATAATATGTACTGGGGGACTTCTCTGAACTGACAGACACGTAAAACAAGTTAACATGAAATTGTGTATGTGACCACTTCTTTAGCATTTATAGGTTTCCTTCAAAGAACTCACCTGGAGTGATACAAACTTGTCCAGGAATCTGCTGTCCACCAATCTCACCATATAGAATGCCAGACAATGGGGAATGGAAAGGTTTAATTGGATTTGAGGATAATGAGCCTGGTTATTTCAGATGATGTCTGAAACTGAAAGTGCATATGAGATTGCAGCGTTTACACCTTATCTTATGTTTGCTCAGTGTTTGCCTGTAAACATCTGCCTTAATCACACAAGACCTTGTAGGGGTGCTCAGTGGAAAGTGAAAAGTTGTCGTTCTTCATGTGCAGGGTATGTCTATACTGCAGTCCTGGGCTGTGATTATCACTTGAGTAGATATACTTGAGATAGCTTTGACCTAGCTAGCTTGGGTCCCAGAGCAGTGACACTGCAGCAGTGCATGCTTCAGCATGGGCTGTACGAGCCCGAGTTATTACTCACAGGGCTAGCCTGCGCTAAAGCACACACTGCTTTACTTTGCTGCTCCAGGACCTAGATTAAAGCTAGGTCGAGCGTGTCAGCTCCAGCTGCAATCATATCCCATGACTGCCATATAGATAGACTTGGCAGGATTGGATTTTTATTGTTTTATAATTTTGACAGGGTCACAGGATGGCTGGCCCCTGTAAATGAAGCAGATCTAGCTCCCCAGTGCCAGAGCATGTGCTTCCAGTTTGGCTAATTAAGAGGGGGGGTTATAAAGGATTGTTTCATTTCAAATCACAAGGGATGCATGCAATCCTGAAATGAGCCATGGCTTTTCTTTGCCCTGCTGGCCCAGACAAAGCCTTCCCCACCTCTGAGGTTGCAGGAGCCAGAGCAGGGGAGCACTGACATCAACTGCAACTGATGTCAAATCAGGAAAGTCTCAAGTCAGGCACCCAGAAAATGAGATACACACAATGAATGCCCATGTGTGAAAATTTTGGCTTTAGTGACTTGACCAGCATCGCATAGCCACTGGGTGGCAGAGGCAGGGATAGACTACAGTTTGCCAAGGCAGCATTCTACAGCCTTAACTCTGAGATTGTCTTTTCTCTTCCTGAAGTCCCCTGTCTCATTTGCTACACACCTTCCAACTTCTGTGAGAAATGACACAGAGGTCCTACTGACAACAGCTTTCTTCACTACACAACCCTGCTCTACACCCAAAGTAGGTCCATCCTATGCACCGAATGAGGCAAGAGTCCTCTGGGGAAAAAATAGTTTGTGATCATGTAATTGATTACTGTATCAGACTGCATACACACGAGGGGCATGGATTAAGGTTGCACAGACAGTGGTGGTGAATGCTTCTGGAAGAACTGCCTGTTAAACGTGGGAAAGGCTGACTGACCTTTTTACAACAAGCACGATTTCAGAATGTCCTTCGATCCTTATGGCTTAGAGCATCTTAGGTACAAATGGCTGATCAAGGAAGTCATTCATGAAAATATAGCAGGTGTTAAAAAGCAAAACGAATATCTGGGGGAATTCTGATGGTGCTCGGAGGGCTCTAGAGGTCCTCTTATTTTAAACTGTTCTTATTTTTTAGGAATAATTGGCTGGCTCTGCCACAGAAGCACCCAGGAATGAGCCTTGACCAGCTGGGAACTCGGCTTGACTTCTGGCTCCTATTATTTTAATCTGCACATTTCTTATTATTTTAGTCTGCGAGGCTGTCAAAGGCATGCCCTTGCATTTTGGTTTGTCTCTTGTTTTAATGAATGTCCTGTTGCACATGTTTCTGTAAATACAGTAGCTTATAGCCATAATAAAAACTGCCTGAGACCATAATGGCTAGTCTATACCCAGCAAGGGGCATTGCTGTGATTAGCTGCAGTTGTCCAAGCAAATGCTACTCAGACCTGCTAACCTTCAAAGAACCAGAGCACCGTTTAAGGGGGAGATTGGACCAAATGGTACCTGGTGGCAGAAAAATAATGTAACATTCAGGCTAGAAATAGACCTGTAAGAGCTAAGCAGATGGTCATCTGAACACTCATCCAGAATTCTGACCATACAAAGAGGCTCTTAGGGGAAAATGATGTCTCAGGAAGAAGAATCTTACTAGTCATTAGGACTTTTATTCTCTGAACTTATCTGCATGCTACTGGGAGTTTGAGTATGTGAATATTGTAAACACTTTTTCCACTGATTGTTCAGATTTTTAAACAAACTCATTCTGAGTGCTGTCATGCTCCCTATGGGCTCACTTCCTATGACAGTCGAGTGAGCAACTTAATATAATAATACATAGCTTGTAAATTGTACTTGTCAACAGTAGATCTCAAAGCATTTTCCAAAGGAGGTCAGTATCATTATCCCCACTGTATAGACGGAGAAACTGAGGCACAGAGAGGTGAAGTGACTTGCCCTGTGTCCTCCAAACAGGCCAGAGGCTGAGTCAGGCATAGAACCCAGTTCTCCTAAGGCCCACTGCAGTGTTCTATCCACTAGGCCACACTGCCTCCCTATCAGAGAACAGCAATCATACTATGTCACCTGAATGTCCAGACAGAAATAGCTAACCTACCTCAAATTTTGAACATGTACTACCCACAACGATCTGTCTTGAACAAGATGCAGATGAGGTTTTTTATATGGAAATTATTCACTAAATGAATTCAAAAGCTGAAATAATCAAACTGTTCCTACACAGAAAGTCATGAAATCTGTCAAATAAATTATTCACTCAGCACTATTTGTAGCCTTGTGGATTTGGATGACTTATTGTCTCCATGCTGCTTAATGTTTTTACTGGCTATTGATTTGGTATTTTGTTTTTAATTTATATTTGCAGTATACAAACAAATCAACAACACAGTCAGTCAATTGACACAGGCAGATAAAATGCAAGTAAGTAAATAACGTATTTTTGTTTGCTTTTAGATACTGTTCACAGTTTACTCAATAGTACTCATTAAGGTTGGAGGTCAATTTCTGGGTTCTACATCAAGCTAAGCCAGGCCAGTTTATCTGAGTGGATCCATATACAAATTTCAGTTGTTTTAAAAAATCTGGGAAGAAATTCCAATGATGTTTTTTCCCCCCTAGAAACAGGGAAGCATCAGACCCATTGAATCATTGATCCAAGAAAAGCATGTAACCTTTATGCCACTGGAGCATGTCAAGGATTTTGGGTACAAAGGGAAGGGCAAGACTTTCAAACATCTTAAGTGATTAAGGAACCTCAGTCCCATTGATAGTCACTGGGACTTAAGCTCCTAAATTACTTAAGTGCTTTTGAAAATTTTACGTGATGAGACTTAAGAATCTTTTTCTAACATTTAGCCCATACAAGTGATAACAGATTATTCAAAAGATAAATCTGTGGCTGCAGCACATTGTAGTAACGTCTTCAGACACTTCTAAACCACACCCACAAAAGAGCTGAAACTTCTGGTATCTCCACCTTCCCCAAGTCCTCTGTTTCCATCTAACATTTTGTCTATTTAACATAATTAGCATTCATTTTAGGTAGTCTAGCCACTATTATATATACATTTTTAGAATAAAACAGAAGGAGACAGATCTTTTGTTAATTAATATTCATTTAATTAATATTCACACAACAGTCACCCTCCAGGGATTCTGAATTTAGGTCTCCTTCCCCCTGACTTTTAGCATTACCTCCAGACCAATGCGTTTTTCAGTGAGCTAATCACAGTCCATGCTCCTCCTCATGGCTTGGGGTCACACATCAGGCATCTGCCTCAGTTTCCCCTCTTGGACTATTCAAATAAAACTTCACCCAGGCTTTTTGTGGTCAGAAATACCCCTCCTTGGGGACTGGGTTTATTAATATAAAATAAACTCCAAATAAAACTCAAAAGTTCCAAAGCAAAGTGCACTCAAAAAAGGGAGGTTACTTACTATAACTGTTGTTTTTTCGAGAGGTATGGTCCCTATCTGGATTCCACATATGGGTGTGCAAGCGCATCATGCGCCGGAACTCCATCGACCTGCGTGTGCGTCGTGCGTTCACCACGTGGTGCGTCCAAGGTGTTTACGTGGGTTGATGCCCCCTTGGCTCCCACTTACTGATAGACACAAAGCCTGCAACAGAGGGGACTGAAGGTGGGATTGGAATCCAGATAGGGACCACACCTCTTGAAGAACCGTCAGTTACAGTAAATAACCTCCCTTTCTTCTTCGAGTGCTGGTCCCTATGTGGATTTCACATGTGGGTAGCATAGTGAGCAGTAATCAGTATGGAGGTGGAGTATGGAGGTGGAATAATCAGTATGGAGGTGGGCACAAGGGCTCAACATATGTCAGTGTTTGGAGGACTGTGCGATTGATTGCTATGTCTCTTGTCGCCGGATTGGCTATGGCGTAATGAGCTGTGAATGTGGGCCATAATGTTTGATGGTGGATTGACTTTCATGATAGCATAATATCCAGCAATGCAGCATGAAATCCACTTGGAGAGGTATTAATAGGAGAGGGCACAGCTTTGAGTGTGTTCTGCTATTGTAAGAAAAAGTCTGGGTGAAGTTTGAAAGACACAGGTGTGGATAAAAGGCTAGTGCATGTTGGACGTTGAGGGAATGTAATATGCACTCCCTGTTGCAAGAATGTGGATTCAGGTAAAAAGTTGGGAGATGGATTACTAGGTTTAGGTGGAAGGATGAGGCAACCTTCAGGAGAAACTTGGGATGGAGCTGTAGGGAGACCTTATCTTTGTGAAATACAGTAAAGGGTGGGTCCACCATCATGATTGCTAATTAACTGATCCTGCGGGCAGACGTGATGGCCACTAAGAAGATCACTTTCATCGAGACGTAGGTGAGTGAGCAAATGGCAAGGGGTTTGAAGGGTGGTTTTGTAAGGCTGGAAAGGACAAGGTGGAGGTCCCAAGAGGGTAAGTTTCCTGATCTGAGGGAAGGTATTGAGGAGACATGGAGGAATTGGGCAGTAGTTGGATGGCTAAGGGCAGAGAACCCATCTACAGGTGGGAGGAAGGCACTGCTTGTTGGAAGGTGGACCCTAAGGGAGGAGTGGGCGAGACTTGAGTGGTGAAGGTGAAATAGATAATCTAGTATGGTTGGTATGGACATAGTATCAACTGAGTGATGGTTGTTGGATTCCCATTCTGTAAATTGACACCATTTGGCCTGGTAACAGGCTCTGGTAGTGGGGCGTCAGCTGTGGGTGAGAATGTCTTACACTGGCATGCAATATCCGATGTCTATCTGCGAGCCCCATCTAAACACCAGGCCGTGAGGTGCAGAAGGTATGGGTTGAGGTGGAGGATATGGCCCTGTTGTTGCATAAGAAGGTTCAGAAGGAGGGGAAGATGTATTGGAGGGTGAGTGGAAAGGCAAAGGAGCTCTGTGAACCAATATTGATGGGGCCAGAAGGGGGCCTATGAGTATGAGGACTGCACGGTCCCTTTTCACTTTGTGGAGGACTTGTGGGAAAAGTGGGACTGGTGGAAAAGTGAAGTCCCGGTGCCCGTGGGAGGAGAAAGGCATCTCCTTATAAGTTCTGCTCAAGGGCTCCCTTGGAGCAGAAGAGGGGAAGCTTATGATTGGTTGTTGTCACTAATAGGTCTCATGTCAGTGTGCCCCACTGTTGGAAGATGGAGTGAAGAGTGGGGTTGTGAATCTCTCACTCGTGACTGCGGTGGAAAGAGCAGCTGAGCATATCTGCTAAGGTGTTCTCTGTGCCTGGTATGTGGGTCATATGTAACATGACTGTGTCATAGGTACCAGTTCCACAACCAGAGTGCCACTCTCCATAGATCTGACACCTCCCTGTTTGTTTATGCATCTGAGCGCAGTCATATTGTCTGATAAAAGTTGCACATATTTGGAGCAGATGAGGGGAAGAAGTGTTTGGCATGCACACTGGACTGCCCTTAGCTCTAGGATGTTGATGTTCATCCTCGCTTCCCCGGGTGTCTAGAGGTCCTGCGCCAATTGGCTGTGAATGTGACCCTCTAGTTGACAAGCAAAGCATCCATGGTAAAGATGATTTCTGGCACGGGGGACTTGAAGGAGATACTCACCATGACTCTGGATGGGTCATGCCATCATACCAGGGAAGCTACCACCGTGGGTGGAAGGATGATTTGTTTGTTTAGGTGATCCCTCGGTGGGTAGTACGCCATGCGTAGCCACAGTTGGAGGCGTGTATGGAGGTGTGTATGTGGGGTAATGGCAGTACATGCTGTCATGTGTCCCAAGAGTGAAAGGCAATATCGAACACGTGTGTGGGGGCAGTGCTGTACGCGTGCAATGAGGACCTTGAGAATGGTAAATCGGTCTTCTGGTAGAAAGGCCTGGGCCACCCGAGAGTTCAGGTGAGCTCCTATGAACTTGAGCTCTCTGATAGGGATGAGAGTGGACTTTGCCTGGTTGATACAGATGCCCAGACTGTTCAAGAGCTGTTGTTGTATTCAGATAGTGTCTAGAAGATGTTTGCAGAATGACGCCACCAGGAGCCAATCATCTAGATATGGAAAAGAGAGTGACCCAGGTGTCGCATGTAGGCTGCGACCACCGTGAAGACCTTTGTGAAGACATGGGGCGCAATGGCTATGCCGAACAGGAGGACCCGGAATTGGTAATGGGTGTGTCCCACTGTGAATTGGAGGAATTTGTGGTGGGCGGAGCGAATGTCCACATGAAAATACGCATCCTTCATATTGAGAGCTGCAAACCAGGCTCCAAGGGAAGGAAGGAGATGATTTGTTGAAGAGTGACCATATGGAAGCATAATTTGCATATATATTTGTTCAAGACCCTAAGATCCAGAATGGGGTGAAGGTCTCCACCTTTCTTTGGCATAAGGAAATAAGGGGAGTAGAACCCATGGTCCCGATAATGGTGCAGAACCTTTTCTATGGCTCCTTTTATGAGGAGTGCCTTTGTTTCCTTCTGTAAGAGGTCCACTTGGGATGGATCTGTAGATCTGTGTCAGTAGGAGTAGCAGGGGGGAAGGTGTAGAACTCTATTAGATATCCCCAGTGTACGACATCTAATACTCATTAAAAGGTGATAATCTTGCTCTAATTGTGGGCAAATAGAGCAAGATGTCCTCTGAATGCTGTCGGGAAAGATGGGAGGTGAGGTTGGCTGCTCCCTGCTAAGGACCCAAAAGGCTGGTCTCAAGGGTTGTTGGTGGAAGGTGGACATAGTGGTGGAGAATCTGGGTTTCTGAGGACGTTGGCAGTGGCGAGGTTGTTCTTGTTGGTGCAGGAGGTATGGCTGGTAGGAGAGCTGAAAGCTGGTCTGTTTTGATATTGGGCAGGGGCCGGTGTGTAGAGACCCAATGACCTGAGTATGGCTCTCAAGTCCTTAAGTGCTCATCTGACTTGTCACTGAACAGTTTATTATTGTCAAAAGGCAGGTCTTCCAAGGTCGTTTGGACTTCCTTGGGAAATCCGGATGTCTGAAGCCAGGAGTTTCTCCAAATACCACCTTTGAGACAAGGGATCGCACTGCTGTATCTGTGGCATCTACTGCCGCGTGGAGAGAGACCTTAACCGCTAATTTGCCCTCCTCTATGAAGGCTTTGAACTCAGTTTGTCTGTCTTTGGGTAAGGAGGCCTGGAATTCTGTCAATTTCGCATCTGATTTAAAGTTGTAATTTGTCAATATAGCCTGGGTAACTGGCGATGTGGAATTGTAGGCCTGCTGAAGAACAGACCTTGCATCCAATCAGGTTTAGTTTCTTAGCAGCCTGATCCGCAGGGGTAGTTCTCGGGTGTTGCTGTCTTGCCCATTGAATGGCCACTTGAACCACAAGGGAATTAGGTGGGGGTGCAATAAAACGAAGTCTGTGTCCTTAGTTGGCATAAAGTAATGCCTCTCTGCCCTTTGGGTGTTGGGGTGAATGAGCCAGATCGCCTGGTCTGGTTATAAGATCGCAGTATGAAATGGCAGCGCCACTTGTGAAGGGCCTGTTGGCTGAAGAATATCCAGGAATTTGTCCTGAGGACCTGAAATGTTCTCAGCCTGTAAGTTGAGGGCCATTGCCATCCTCCACAGGAGATCCTGATACTGGCCAAGATCATCTGGTGGAGAGAGTGTCGGGGGGATGAGAGCTTCATCCAGAGAGGATGACGACTAGTTGGGAACGGCTGCTCCGACGCTTCCTAATGCTGACGGTGCACTG
Organism: Emydura macquarii macquarii; assembly: GCF_026122565.2. Lineage (NCBI taxonomy): Eukaryota > Metazoa > Chordata > Testudines > Chelidae > Emydura > Emydura macquarii. The sequence goes on from NW_027130506.1 coordinate 2,487,475, forward strand.
GTGCTTTGTGGTTCGCTGTACACAGAGGAGAGGCAGTATACGATGATGGGGGCCAGTAATGTGGAGGGGTTGATGTTCCCTATGGGTAGGTGGTCCCCGTGGGTATTGTACCCAATGTCCTTGTATCGGCGCATACATGAGTGGACTATATGATTTCACCTGTGAGAAAGCTTGGCCTGGATCCAAAGACCAATCTGACTCTGATAGTTCAGGAAAGGGCGGTGCCGTCAGAGCAGGAGGGACTGGCAGTGCAGGTGGTCCACTAGGTTCATGTGGAGGATGGTGGTAAAGAAGCAGCGGTTTGGTGGCTGGGGATAGTTGTGCAATGCTGGACAACCAGTGCTGCTGCATGGAGCCCTCAAGGGGCAGGAGCAGCTCCACTATCGATGCCACTGGCGATAATCGACTCTGCATGTGTGGTACGGGGAGTGGTACATTGGATGGGCCTGGCAGAGTGGATGGTGCTTGGGGCTGTGGAGGTGTTCCTGCAGCCGAGGTGGCAGTTGGCAACAGTTTGTCCTGGTGCTTGGTCTTACATTCTGCCTTGGATCTTTTTGACACTGGTGCCCCAGCATCCATCTGTGACTTCTCTCCCGGTTCTTCCTGGCTTTGGGAGGGAGTGCTGCATTTTGATATGGTCCCTCTGAGGTAACACCGTTGATTGAAACGAACTAGCTACTTCCTACAACTATCTAAAAAGACTATTAAAGTACTAACTACTAAACTCTATGTAAAATGTAACAGCCTAGATGTACTAAAATTTGTTTGTTTGTTTTTTGCTATGCAGCAGGGAAGTTGAAGGGGAATGTTTTGACTCTGGCCACGTGGTAGTAAGAGGGAACTGAGAAGATATCAACCCATGCAGTCTCATAACCCATCAGATGCACCACATGGTGAACGCATGACGCGCATGCGGGTTGACGGAGACTGCTTCAAACAGTTCTGGCTCCACTGCATGGTGCGGATGCACACCCATGTGTGGATTCCACATAGGACCAGCACTCAAAGAACAAAGGTTTTTCTTCTTCCTCCCAGACCTTCCTGCCTGGGGCCTTTCCTGCTTTGGCAGGCCAATCCCATGCCCTACCTGACTGGACACTCAGTCCTAACTCCCAGGGCTCTCTGCTAACTCCTGCTAACCCCTAAAAGTCTCTGATCCCTGAGTATCACCCCCATCCCAGTTGTAGCTTCCTGGTGATTTTTATATGGCAAATAACCTGATCTCTCCTGGCTCCTTAGTAATCAGGGTTGGTTGGCTCTAGGCTTAGGAGCAAGCCACCTGGTTACAGTCCAATAAAAAGGAATATCGGTTAGAGACTGTTTCATGAATAGACTTTAATGGACTGAACTCAGGCTCTTTGACGGAGTTGAGATCAGTCATTTTGCTGATAAAATGTCTAAACTGAAAAATATCTACACAAGTGAGAACAGTGAATGTAAGCGGTACTAGTCCTATCAGAAAACCAAAGAGCTTAATTATAATATAAAACTTTAAGGGACATAACACTCAGCTCATCCCAGAATTGGAGAAGGTTATCTCTAAGACCATCCAGTACATGGGGCTTGTGGGCGAGAGGGAGACTTCCTTGAGTGAATTTCCAAAATTTAAAGTACCTTGTGCTGAATATCAAAGTATGAATAGCATTGTCCTTCCTTAGCCTTCTCAGTTCATTTTAGTGATCAGAGTGAAATTGTTCTTGATTTAATAACGGTTTAAGCTATTACAGTATACGACTTTCATCCCACTTCCAATGCCCTCCACTTAATGGATTATTTCTGATTAACTGGGCCAAAGATTCTATTGAAATGCTAAATAGAAGGGGCAATAATGGTAGCCCTATGGAGTTCTTCTGAAGAATGGAAAAGTTCCAGACACTAAGAAGTTATTTGAACTTTTGTCCTTGTCCCTTTGACCTGAGTGGTACCCAGTATTGGAAGTTAACTCCAAATCTCAACTGGGTCAATGTCCCTAAAAGTTACCCCACTTGGTGCAGTTGAAGGCCGCTTCTCCACGAGCAAGGCCAACCTTCCTAGTCCCCACTCAGATCTAGCCATTCCAGAGAGATGGAACAGCATTTTAAAATTCACTGCCATATAGCAGCCACGAACAAAACCTGATTTCAGCTTTGATTTCCTAGCTAGTGCTTTGAGTATACATTAAAAACCAATTCTTTCGGATGAAATCAGTTGGGTGTTGTTGAAACGTATCCCCTTCAGATTTCCACTGTACTGGGTGGGCTCCGTCTGGAGAGAGATCATTAGTAAAAGCTTCTTGGTACATTCTTGACAGTACAGGCATTATTTTGGATTCAAAACTTCTAAAGAATTCAACCTGGAAGTGATGAAGTCACAGACCTTTCCATCCTCTAGTAAAAAGATAGCAATGCTGGTGTCATTATTTAAAAAGTGGTGCTCCCATGGTTGCAGATTGCTCTGTTGTTCAATGAGATAGTCTTAGCATAGTGCAATATGTGGCTATACTGATTTATAGTTCACTGGGATATTTTAAGACTATTTCATTCATATCTGTCTTTGGAGTATATGCACACTATGACCCTCCTAATGTAAGGTCTCTATAAACCAGGCTAGCAATGATCCAGCTTCGTTTGAAGTCTTCGTTGAAGACTTCTTTGCTTCATATATGAGAGCAGGACTAACTGCTGTCGCAGATTCAAGATTTATCGTGTATTTTACACTCTAATCTCAGAATCAGATAAAAAAAGTTTGCTTCCTAAAAGGACTGCTGTGCACTTTGCGGTGATGTGAAATGCATGTGCCCGGATGAATGTTCATGGCCTGATTTTCAAAAAATGCTGAGCACCCACTGCTTCCACTAAACAGAATGGGACATGCTCAGTCCCTTTGAAAATAAGGCCAGTCCATTCTGCTACAGCACATGTAACATAGTTGAGGTTAAGATTCTGTCACGGGTATTTTTAGTAAAAGCCAGGGACAGGTCACGGATAATAAACAAAAAGTCATGGAAGCCTGTGACCTGTCCCTGACTTTTACTAAAAAATACCCTGAGAGGGGGCGGGGGAGACAAATAGTCAGAGTGCCACTGGCTGGCTGTTGTGGTAGTCCTGGGGCTGGTCGCTGGCCGCTGTTCAGCTCCAGTCCTGCCCCAGAAGAAGTCACGACGGTCCTGAAAAGACATGGAATCCATGATCTCTGTGAGAAAATCTTATCCTTAAACATCATATGTCCGTGATAATGATGTTCCTCCTGGGAAAGCTGGGTTTTTAAGGCAATATCTACATTACCACTCATGTCAGTATAATTTATGTCACTCAGGGGTTTGAATATTCCACCCCTCTGAGAGCCATAAGTTACACCGATGTAGGTGCTAGTGTGTACAGAGTTTCTTCCATGGATGTAGCTCATGCCACTCGTGTGTGTGGGTTTTTTATGCCAACGGTAGAGCTCTCACCCATATGCATAGAGCATCTTCACCTGATGCGCCTCTGCAGCACTGTACATGTAGACATGGCCTAAGTTACTTTAGAAGAGTGAGACAAGATGAGAGAGTCAGTAATGTATGTAAACTGAGCAGTACACAATAGGCACAGATAGGTCTATTTAAATAACAGAAACGATGGCAGGCAAACGGATAACAGCCAGAGCATTGGAACAAATTCTGAATTCTGGGTTTTCTACTTTAGGACCCAATACTGGAAACCCTTATTCACCTGAGTCATCCCTATTATTATTTTTTGTATTGCTGTACCACCTAGGAGCCCTCGTCATGGACCACGACCCCACTGTGCTAGGCCATGTACCATCACAGAACAAAAACACAGAACACAGTCCCTGCTCAAAGAGTTTACAATCTAAGGCTTGTCTACACTTAAAATGCTGCAGCTGTGTTGCTGTAGCGCTTCATTGAAGACATTACCTACATTGATGGGAGGGCTTCTCCCCTCGGTGTAGGTACTTCACCTCCCCAAATGTGATAGCTAGGATGATGGGAGAATTCTTCTGTCAGCTTAGTGCTGACTACACTGGGGGTTATGTTGGTTTAACTGCGTCATTTAGAAGTGTGGATTTTTCACACCCCTGAGCAACATAGTTATACCGACCTAATTTCCTGATTTAGACCATGCATAAGTAAGAGTTCATAATCTAAGCAAGAAAAAACCCATTGGTTTAAATGAAAGTATGGATTATTGATGTGTATTACATTTTTGTATTAACTTACTTTTTTCATGGCAGATAGAAAAACAAGTGTTACCTAGCTACTGTGAAGTAATTAAAGGGGGAAAAAAAGGCAAATTTTGTTTTTAGCCAGGAGATTGGAACAACTCTGCAGTATCCCTAGTAAAACAAAAACAAGTAATTTAAATCATATCCCTATTAAGAACTGACAAAACTGAAATGGCTTCCACAGAACCATGCTAGTATCTTATGCAAATATATAATTTAGTTGTTTTTATATAACACAACTATTTTGTATTCACATAACCAGGGAGTAGACAAATGGGACATATGCCATTTGTAATGAAATTCTGGGGGAAAAAATATGCATTGCACTTACAGTTCAGATATTTAAAATTAAGATATTCTATATACCCAATGTTAAACTAACAGAAAACAATTCAGTCTTATTAACAATAGAATTTTTGATTTAAAGGAATAGATAAGATAATGAAAGCCTATGTATTTACCATCCTTTTAAAACTATTTTGGATGAATGACAACGATCTTGCATTTACCCAGCACCACTCTTCCAAATGGGTCCCCAAGAATTTTATAAACCAATTGCATAATTGTATAGAAATATAGGAATTGCTTTGCCCACTGCTGAAGTGCAGCCATCTCTGGCATGACATGCATTTCTTTTAAAAGTAATCATAGAAATGTCAGGCTGGAAGGGACCTCAAGAGAAGACTACAGTATCCAATCAAAATTAAAAGGGGGAATGTTAGGTAGGTAGTTAACAAGTTTGAATTTGTACAGAGCACTAGAATAAGTCTTGCAAAAGTGCCATAGGACTTTTAATAACCACAAGTAGCCAGGAGTATTTTTTTCTCATCTTATAGTACCTTTCAGGAGCACCTGATCCATAAACTCATGCAGAAGCATCAGTTGGCACTAACTGAGAAAAAATGACAGTCAACAGCCCTTCTCTTTGTGGCACTGAAGTTTTTCTTAGAGATTCATAACTAAAAATTGACCCGCTTAGTGTCTGAGATAACAGTTCATGGCTTGTAGCTAAATCGTTTGCAAAACTCCAGATCACCATCTCTAAGCTAAACACATGTTTACTATCCATGTTAGTGAAACTGCTTTTTAAATCAGGTTAGCATATTCAAGCCAGTTCCCAAAAGGCTTAATCAACCCAAGGTTAAGATTAACCTTCTTTACTCCCCATAAACAGGGCACAATCATGGTTCTCTAAAATGCATGTTGGTTTAAAATTTGCAGTGGAGATATGGACTAGATTAGCCACTTTGATATCACTTAAAGTTCCCTAGCACAGATTAAAGGTGGTATCATGACGTGGGCTGAACTCAAGAGCAGCTAAAGCAGGGAATGATTTTAAAAGATCAGCTGTCTTAGAACCTGTGGGGTGCAACAAACCTTCAAAAATAGCCGCTTAAAGATACACCAAAATTCAACCTGAAATCTGAATGTCAAGCTGGGTATTTTCAGGCTCGTGCATCAAATGGAATTTAGTTATCAATACAGCTGATATGTGAGCTATATTGGCCCTAGAGTGCTAAAAGAAATAAAAAACAGCCAAAATTATTTTAGTCAATCAAATGAGCAGGCATGAATCTGAACACACACAAAGAACATATCGTTTGAATAGAGGGGTGCAATTTTTACATAGTCACTTAGGATAAAAAAGACACTTTAAAATGTCTTATATGATTAATAGATTCCAAAACCAAAAAAGGACCGCTGTAATCTCCTGGAGTGACCTCCTGTATAATACAGGCCACAGCATTCCCCAAAATAATTCCTTTTGAGTTAGTGCTTATGTTTAAAAAAAAGAAAAGGAAAGAAAAGAAAACATACAAAAAAACACAAAACCCTAACTCAAAATCAAATTTGATTTAAAAATTGCCACTGTTGGAGAATCCACTATGACCCTTGATACATTGTTTCAATGGTTAATTACCCTCAATGTTAAAAATGTCTGCTTTATTTCCAGTCTGGATTTGTCTAGCTTCAACTTCCAGCCATTGGATCACGTCAGACCTTTCTGTGCTAGACTGAAGGCCCATTATAAAATATTTGTTCCTCATATTGCTACTTATAAACTGTGATCAAGTCACCCTTTAACCTTCTCTTTGTTAAACTAAATAGACTGAGCTCCTTGAGTCTAATCGTTATGTTTTCTAATCCTTTAATCATTCTCATGGCTCTTCTCTGAAACCAGTTTATTAACATCCTTCTTCAACTGTGGACCCCAGAACTGGACATAGTATTCCAGTAGTGGTCACATCAGTGCCAAATACATATGTAAGAACCCCTATACTTGAGATTCCCCTGTTTACGCATCCAAGGATTGCATTAGCCCTTTTGGCCACATAGTCGCACTGGGAACTCATGTTCAGCTGCTTATCCACCATGATCCTCAAACCTTTTTTAGCATCACTGCTTTCCAGGATAGAGACTCACTTCCTATAAGTATGGCCTACATTCTTTGTTCCTATATGTATACATTTACATTTAGCCATAATAAAAACACACATTGCTTACATCCAGCTTACCATGTGATTCAGAGCACTCTGTATTAGTAACTTGTCCTTTTCATTATTTATCACTCCTCCAATATGATTCCATTTTTAGAGATTAAATTAACTCAGATACTTTGCCTTTTGGTGATTATGCATCACAGCAACCATCAGGAAGGTGAGAAATAATCTCCCCTGGTCACTGTTTTCTGTTCAAAGTGTTAATTGCTCTGAATTGTTTTTAAAATTGCTGACTTTGCTATGGAATGCTTCAAGTCCTTTGGTCAACAACAAGTTGCCACAGATAATATTTCTAGCACTAGCAACAAGTTGTGTTAAAGCTTTCACTCAGCACAGATTTTTCTACAGACAAGACAAAGAACTGAGGACTGGAATGTATGTCCTTGTTTTGCTAATTTTTTTCTGTGCTACTTTCACACGAGTGCCACTGGCCGGTCTTTTTTTAAAAGGTATTTAAATGCACCGTTACCCACCCTGATAGGCTTTCCTGGACTTCTCCCTTTCTATAACAATTCCATGAAAGACCCACACTGGCTACATTCCTTCAAATGTTAATTGCTTGACTGGGGTGGGAAAGAATCAGGAAACTTGAATTCCCCTTTTCACCTCAGTCAACCCAGAGCATGGAATATACACAAGGAACTCTCACTAGGGAGAGGCAGTGTGGAGAGGGATCTAGACCAGTCCTGAAGGGACTGCTTTCACTCTGTGTAGCTTTTGTTCTAGTCCAATGTTACCTCCCACATCACAGCAGCTGTATTCATCCTTGTGGTAAGGGATAATCAACCTCTTCTAAGGCTGGTATTGGGAGCCTGGAAGTATCATGTTTATGGACTGCTGTACCCCGCTGGGCCTGCGTTGATCCTGTATCTGCTCTCTTGTGTCATCACTTCCCCGTAATACATTTAGTTAATCATTCGTAAACTCTGACCCTTTTAATAGCAAATGCCACTTACTAAAATCAATTGATATAAAACTAGAATTCCATTTCTCTAGTATTTTTCTAGCAGTACATTTTAAAAATTAAATGGAATATTTAGGCTGGGCAGGATTAGTTTTGTATTATTTCAGTTACGGGCGGTTTATTTATAATGACTTAGGCCTTGTCTCCTTCAGGGATATGTCCTGATTCCAGCCATCCATGGCCATCCGCAGTTGTAAGGGAACCCACACAAACGCCTAGTGTAGATGTGATCTGCACCAGTGGAACTAACCCGGGTTTCGAGAAGTTTGAACTGGTGTAGATACTGTGATGGCTGGCTTCCACTGGCTGGAATCAGGGCAAATGCCCAATGCAGACAAAGTCTTAATTTAAATTTTTATCAATATAAATAATTTCCTCTCACCTCCTCATATCTTTCTGATTAAAGTAACCAGACCCTTTTCCTGTGTACTGTCAAGCTACCAGTGACTCCATCAGAGGACATTTTTACATATTTCTCCACTCCATCTCTGACTTTGATTATGCAAATTAGGCTTACCCCTGAAGGTTTTTATTTTAATGTTTCAAATTCACAAACAGTTTCATCACTTCACATTTGAACTAACATTCATGGGAAGTTTGCTGGTAGCTTTTGGGACGAGGGTGAAATTGACAAACACTGATGCTAGCTGACTGAAATAAAATTTTCCTGTCTTTGTTCATTTAAAAGGCATGCCGTCAACTTGAAATCTAGGCCAGTCAAAACAAATGAATTAAAAGAGTGGCTTCAGGTATTTCATCTGCTCCTCAATCTCCCTGCCAATTTTTGTGGGTTTTCAGTCACATTTTCCTGTTTAAAAAAATATTTCTCTCTCCCCTTCTTCCATCACAAAGACCCACACAACCGAAAGGGGAAACTGGCTAAGAGCTTGATTTTCAGAGGTACTGAGCACTAATAGCTTCCTTTGACTTCAGTGGGAACTACAAGCACTTAGTATTGACAAAAAAAAACAACCCAGGTTGTAAATGAGTATATGGGGGGAAATTATGGGGGAACCAGAGTGAAGTTCACTATACTTAAACTTTGGACATAAAAAACTGAAAATAGAAAGAAAAATATTTTTTCTCATCCTTTCAGTTACAATATCTTAAGGTGTTACCTGTAACAACAGCAGTTAAACAAAATCACACGTCTGTCTGATTTTTATAGAATCATAGACTATTAGAGTTGGAAGGGACCTCAGGAGGTCATCTAGTCCAACCCCCTGCTCAAAGCAGGATTAACTCAACTAAATCATCCCAGCCAGGGCTTTGTCAAGCCGCAGCTTTAAAACTTCTAAAGATGGAGATTCCACCACCTCCCTAGGTAACCCATTCCAGTGCTTCACCACCCTCCTAGTGAAAAACTTTTCCTAATGTCCAACCTAGAACCTCCCCCACTGCAACTTGATACCATTTCTCCTTGTTCTGTCATCTACTACCATTGAGAACAGCCTAGCTCCATCCTCCCTGGAACCCCCTTTCAGGTAGTTAAAGGCTGCTATCAAATCCCCCCTCATTCTTCTCTTTTGCAGACTAAACAAGCCTAGTTCCCTCAGCCTCTCCTCCTAAGTCTTGTGCTCCAGCCCCCTAATCATTTTTGTTGCCCTCTGCTGGACTCTCTCAACTTGTCCACATCCTTTTTGTAGTGGGAGGTTTAAAACTGCACACAATACTCCAAATGCAGCCTCATCAATGCCGAATAGAGGGGAATAATCACTTCCCTCAATCTGCTGGCAATGCTCCTACTAATGCAGCCCAATATGCCGTTAGCCTTCTTGTCAATAAGGGCACATGTTGACTCATATTCAGCTTCTTGTCCACTGTAACACCCCGGTCCTTTTCTGCCACACTGCTGCCTAGCCAGTTGGTCCCCAGTCTGTAGCCGTGCATGGGATTCTTCCATCTTAAGTGGAGGACTCTGCACTTTACCTTGTTGAACCTCATCAGATTTCTTTTGGCCCAATCCTCCAATTTGTCTAGGTCACTCTGTATCCTTTCCCCACCTTCCAGGGTACCCAGGGTATCTACCACTCCCCCTAACTTAGTGTCATCTGCAAACTTGCTGAGGATGATTGCTGAGGATGCAATCTACCGCATCCTCCAGATCCTTAATGAAGATGTTGAACAAAACCAGCCCCAGGACCGACCCCTGGGGCACTCCGCTTGTGACCGGCTGCCAGTTAGACATCGAGCCATTGATCACTAGCCATTGAGCCCAATGATCTAGCCAGCTCTCTATCCATTTTATAGTCCATTCATCCAACCCATACTTCTTTAACTTGCTGATAAGAATACTGTGGGAGACTGTATCAAAAGCTTTGGTAAAGTCAAGGTATATCATGTCCACCACTTTCTCCACATCCACAGAGCCAGTCACCTCTTCATAGAAGGCAATCAGGTTCATCGGGCATGACTTGTCCTTGGTGAATCCATGTTGACTGTTCCTGATCACCCTCCTCTCTTCCAAGTGCCTTAAAATGGATTCCTTGAGGACTTGCTCCATGATTTTCCCAGGGATTGAGGTGAGGCTGATCGGTCTGTAGTTTTTGTATGTGTTAATGTTAATGGTGGTTCTTTAAGAAATAAAGTCTATTTTGTGCTCTGTAAGCATGTAGATATCTTATTGACATCAACAGTTTTGTATTCCAAAGGAGAGAATGAAGCATCCAGTCTTTCTTCAAACTTCTCCCTACAACAATTACATTTCAATGCAAGCCCCACCATTTTTAAGCTCTTAATAAATCAGCTTTCAATACAACATTTACTATTCCTTTGAATGAGAAGGATGAATACCTAAATTGTATTATAGTACTAGGACTCTAAAATATTACTGAAGAATCTTTGCCAAAATACTACTAAATAATTCTTTTCTAGTTTAGATTAAATTTATGGCTACTAGAGTAGAAGTTTGCTAATCCACACTAATGACTGGGAGATCCATTGCAAATTATTGAATTTTGCAAATAAGTAATTTTGCAAGACGTGTAGTGGGAAACACAATGAAAAAAGCAAGGGTAATGTATCACAAAATGCACTTTGCTCATTTATTTTGACAACTGTGTTTTCAATTATTTATAATACTTCATCATGTACTAGTAAATGTACAGTAGTCTATTTTTCAAATGTAGCCATTAGTAAAATTAGAGCAATACAACATCTGCTCTTACCTCTTTGCTCAGAAGTGGCCAGAAGTCACCACATAGACCAAGATTTTCAAAAGTGGGTGCCTAAAATTTGGCTCCTATGTCTATAATTGGGTATGTAAACAAGAGGCCTGATTTTCAAAACTTCTGAGCACCCAACAGCTCCCATTAACTTTAAACACCTAGACGACAACCTGAGTGAGAGCATTCAAGCCACTTATTTGGGTACCTAAATATGATCTTAGTAGACTAATTATAGGATTCCCTTTTGAAAGTCTTGGCCAGTGTGCATTAGCAAGAATGAATCTACTTCAGAAGGCCAAATCTTGGAGTCAGTGGGAATTTTGCCTGAATACGCCTATAGATATCAATCAAATATCTAAAGATTTAAAACAAACACACTTCCTTTTAAGAAAACAAAAACTTTATTTCTCCTTGCTGCTATTGCAGATACATCTGCAGAAGCAGAAGAGTGGATGGGAAATTTTCACTTCCCTAAGCGTAGTTAAACATAGTTCTGCTTTCCATACTTGAATCACAAATGCAATCTACGTGAGCAAAGCTCATTGTACTATGAGGAAGGGAAGAAAAAAAGACAAAGCAAATTTGAATTTTAGTCATTCCTGTAACAGAGCTAAGGGTGTTGGCTCAAGTTGCATCACATACAACCTACGCTGGGTGAACACCATGTACTCAGAAAAGTAGACGGTTGGGCATCCCAGGGGGATTAGTGTACCTGACTTGCCAGTGCATGCGATTCTGTTTTATCAAGTATATCACAATTCTGAAGAAAAAAATCCAACTTCCCCCCCCATAATATATTAGCACTCATAAAGGTGCCAGATTGACAGCCCGGGAGCATAGCGTTTTTATATGATCTGCAGAACAGCGTCAATGCAGGCAGCAACTGTACAAGCTTCCCTCTAGAACTGAGCTGAAATTTGAAAGGCAATGTGAGGGAACCATTTCTAGTAGCGATTGTTCCGCTCCGTCTCCATGATTATTGAATTCTTGCCTTCTGCCAACACTGCTAAGAAGTGCGTGATACGGTGGTATGGGAACTTGTTTAATAGGAACTGGAATGAGACCATCATTTCATTTCAGATAAACTTCTGAACTTTAAGTCCGTACCTGGGCTGGATTTAGGGATGCTAGTTTTTTTTTTTTTTCCTCCCTGTGCAAGGCATGTTGCAGCTGGTCCTTGTACAGGGAGAAAAGAGCTCGAAGGCTCATTGTGACCTCTGCCCTCCATTGCACAGTCATAAAGGGCCAGCCGCAATCTAGCCTTCAGTGTCTTACGTTTTCTTTTTAACAATGGAGACCAAAAGGAATGAAAATCCCTTCTGGACTCTACTTAAAAAAAAGCTCTTTGAAATTCTCACCAAGAAATCAAAGTGATTCTCCCTTCAACATAATGATCAGAAAAGCAAGAACTGAACCTACTACAGCACACTCTTGGAGCCATTCCACTTACCCTGCAGGGTGAATTCCATTGAGCAATGCTGAGTTCCTGTAGCAGAGACACTCCCTTCCTGCAGGGTAGCTGGAATTTTTAAGCTCCAGGAAGGTATAGAAGAGTGTCATGCTTACTCAGTTTTCCAGCAGAGTGCCTCTCAACCACAATTTATGGGGAAAGAAAAGATTTCCTGTAATCTGACTGTACTTGCAAATCGATTCGTGTCAATTCGCTTCCTGTATGCTGACTCATTTTTTGCTGTTTGTACCTGTTTCCTCATGTTTTGTCCTCTTCTTTCTACAATGGCAACTTTTCTCCACTTATTTGTGACAGGATGTACTCAAAGGTGGCTGTATTTGGAGTATATAGATACTAATGTCTTCCTCCCAGCAATTTCCCCTATTCCCCCACCAGTTTCTTATGCCCTTATTGGATTTGATAAAATGTAACCAGATAGTCCCCTTTGAGAGGTAACAACTCATTTGCAAGTTGTCAGCTGTCCGGCAGAGATACACAGTCAGATCATTACAGCTAGTGAAGTACAACTCTGTTATAGTTTTGAAAGCCGCCTTTGCATAAACAGGGCTTTGGGTGATGAAAGAGGGGAGCTGGAGGAAAAGCACGGAACAGTTTGGGTTGCCAACACTGGAGTACAGACAAGAAAATATTGCCAACCAGCTGCCTTTAAAGAGTCAGATGGAGTCCAGCTTCATTCAAGTGTCACTTGACACTCACCTTTGCCAACTTTAAAAGCCATTGAAGAATTAACCCCCAATGTGTGTGTGTGTTTCAATAACTGCAATTCAACAGTTAATTTTTAGATACCTTGGATTTCAATGAGACCCTATTCTTACACCCAGATGAAGCGCAGGGTCGAGGAGGAAGTTCAATTGCAGCTGGATTCTTGCAGCAGGAAAATGGCTGGGACTGGAGGATTTGCTTTCCTATCACAGGCTTCTATGTAGAATATTATTCTATGAATACGGCAGTATCTTTCTTAGGGTTATTCGCATCAGCAGCAGTTTCTGCTTCCTTGTTCCTTGCAATGGCCCAGATCCGTCTCTTATGCAAGAATTGAGAGGAGACTCCCATTTAAAACCTAAAATATAACTACTACATTGAAATTTCTGAGGGACTATTCCTCCACATCCCCCAGGGCAGGTCTTATTAGGGTCAACATGTGATCACAGTACAGGCTCTATACAACCCTCAGGAGACCAAAACAAAACTGCTTTCAACTAACATTCACTAAACTGGGATTGTACTGGGGGGTTTTGTGTGCACAGCAAATTATTAAGCACACTTCAACTATAAATAACAGTGGACCAAAAGGAGCAGCTCTTCTTAAAGTCGGCAAAAGCGAATCCTAAATTGTTAAATTACAAAGCACTAAACCTAAAATTAACTTCCTCTGGGCAATCTTAAAATAGTAGATTGCTAGATCTGAGCTGATGGGTGTTCTCTGTTAGCTGCTCCTGACGAAATGTAAAAGTGGTTTATTGCATCTATAATTATATAAACATTTTGCCCAGTACTTTTCTCTCTTGACTGGAGGAGACAAGTTTAGATGCATCATGTGAAATACAATGATGAATATGAAAAGGGCATTGCCTCACAAAAATGCATAAAGCACTGTAAACAGTCTCAAACTTTTTGCAACAAGTCTGCTACTCAGACTTACAGTTCACACTATGCAGGACTCTGTGTGTGTGTGTGTGTGTGTGTGTGTGTATTAGAGAATATATATATATATATATATATATATATATATATATATATATATATATATTTATAGGAATCATCAAAGTGCATAAGCTTAAGTGATCCTGTTTCTGTGACTCTTCCGCCCTTCCCTTCCCCCCCCCCCCCCCCCACTGTTTGTCATTATCACTCAAAAAATCAAAAGTCAGGCCCTGAAATAATAATGAGGTTGGCTTAAAAATCATGTGATTATACAAAATAATAAACTTGAGGAGTTTAATTTGCCTTCTGGTTCTTGAGCCTTTAGGAGTCATGGTTTCAAGCTGTTTTCTATCACCATAAAGGCTAGAAAGTTACTGAGATTCTCATATAATCAATTCACTTCAAAAGCTGGAGCCTGCAGAAAAACACCAAATATCATAAGACTCACAATAAAACCATGAGAGCTGGCAATACTGTTTTAAGGATTTGAAAGCTGAGACCATGTCTTTGGTTGCAGATCATATAGCTACACTTTTAATCAAGATGCATATATAACACTAAAACCAGGAAACCATTTTATAGGACAAAAAAGAACCAACATCGCTCTTTTAATAAACATCTCCAGTACATCATGAATATTTTTGTAAACTTTTCTAAATGAATTGCAGAAGTTAGAATTTATCTATGAATTTACATGCTTCAAACTAAATCCAAGGCAAGTAAAAAGATATTCCAGTAAATGATTTATCTTAGAGCATCTACTGAGGGATGATTTTGAAATTGAAACCACTGACTTCAATGAGAGAAGAATTAGATCAACACTGCACATTTCGGAAAACACCACCCTAGGAGTAATACCTGACCTATATCCTGTGTTTTCCTTCTCTGTGCTGTCCAGCGCATTTAAATTCCCCGAATTGTTCAGGTTTTCCAAATTTTCTGTGGTATACATATTTATATGTTATTGCATCTACATAGATGATTCAAGTCAAGCGTGCTAGTCTAAGTATCTTAACCATTCAGTAGCTGAAGGAAGGGCATCATGCAAGTCCATGAGGGAATGAGACAGTCCTTGCTGATGAGTGCAGCCTGCAAAAGTGGCCTAAATCTTACTGACTACATCATCAGTGGGAGGAGTCACAAAAACCTCATTTACAGTCATTTGCACATATCTGAAGTGACCGAGGTTTACCCAAATATAGCATGAAAGGTCAAAACTTGGGGGCTGGGTGAGTGAATCTGACCCAAAATAGGCACAGGTTATGTTTGAAGCTTGTTCTTGCCACCTAGTACACCACCTCGAGGCACTATTGATGTTCCTTAGGGGAAATGTGCAAATGGGACACTTTGAACTGAGAACTCGATGGATTAAACATCTTCAGACAGGAGATGTAAGGTAACTTGTCTCCTGAGGAGAGGTGATATGGGACATGACCATTGGTAGTTAACCTGTCCGAAGTGCTGCAATTGTGAGAATAAAGAATACACAAAATGCTACTGCTGTTTCTCTTTGTTAATGATTTGGAAATTTGCCACAAATAAAAATAATAATGGAACATATTCATCAGTAAATTACAAACAATCCAGCATCATTCTGCTATTCACATTATTTTGCAAGGAATTTCAGTTTACTAAAAATTCCAATATTTTCCTAAGACCAGTGGACACCTTGTTAATGTTACCTGGTACCGCCAGTGTTAGCATAGAGCGATACAACCATGAAAGACAATGTAATCACATTCTGTTTTAGATTCTTTTTGTAGAAACTTTAAAAAGTAAGATCTAATACAAAGCAAACTCCTGAGAAATTAAAATACAAATAAAACAGTAAGAAATAAGGCATGTATAAAATTGTGAGAAACAAGGTGGGTGAGGTGATATCTTTTATTGGACCATTTCTGTTGGTGGAAGAGACAAGTTTCCTAGCTTCACAGAGTTCTTCTTCAGGTTTGGAGAAAGCAACCAGAGTGTCACTTTCTCCAGACCTGAAGAACTGTGTGATGCTTGAAAACTTCCACCAAAAGTTGGTCCATTAAAAGAGATTACGTCCCCTACCTGGTTTCTCTCATATTCTGGGACCAGCACAAATACAACTCTACAAAGAATGTATAAGATTCACATTTCAAAATCTCATTTGGGGAAGGAGTCACATTTTAATTTAAAACCTTAACAAAGATTAAAATTGCTAACTGCAAATCTGAAGAGAGGAAAATTAAAATTAAAATGGAAGCATTGTCCAAATCATTTATCCAATGTCAGAAAAGAGAAAAACATCATAATATCTGTTCCCCTAAATTCTCCTGGTAGACAAATTCAACTAAGGGAAGAAAACAGTAAAATTGTTGCAAACATCGAAAGTCTGATTAATAAAATTTCTGTGTTTAATCCTTTTCCCAAGGACACAAAGTCACTCTTTTTCCAGGCAATAGTGTAATTTTAGATGCAAAGATTTTTTTCCCATCATTGTAGTCTCAAAAGATTCACTCTATCACCTATATGACAAGCTGCAACTTAGTGGAAATAAAAGACTGCGATCTGTACTTCAACAAGTACAAATTTAGGTTTAGACACGTTCATTTTTCCGCAGCCTGTGTCTGGGTTTGCCCTGAAAAGTGAGGAAACATATGGGTGAACCATAAGGTGTTTTTTTACTTTCATTTTGCAAATAACTGAGTCTAAAATTTTCAGAAGTGGTAGCCTTACTCTAGGCTCCTCAATCCGTATTATGGCACCTACAAAATGGACCACTCACCAACTTCCACCTAGGTGAATGGGAAATGTGGGGTTCTCAGCACTTTGGAAACTCAGGCTACTTATTTAAATTTGAATTTAGGAGCCTTACTCTAGGCTCCTATTTTGTAAAGTCTTGGCTCCAATCTCTAACTTTTATAGAATGGAAGATTGAGCCATCCTGTAATGAATTTCTGGGATTTGTACCTCACAAGGGGCTCCTCCAGTCTTACTGAACATCCCACTTTAAAGTGGGAAACAAACTTTAGTTCTAGCAAGTCTCATTATTAGCTGTTTCAATGTCATTGTTCCGTTCAGCAATGCCAATTAATTTAAGATTTTTATACTTGTACTTGTTCTCTGTGGCCTCTAATTTTCTATGTAAAGCAATGTTACCCTTTACTGCTAAAGCAGAAACATGTTTAATGCTGTCTAATTCAACTCTTAAAGAAAGCATATATGGTTGGAGAGTGTCCTTCAAGTTTTTCCATTTTCTCCTTCAATTTCACTATCTATGGTGCACAGGCAATTAGCATCAAATCTTTGCTCTCTTGATTTGATGGTATTTAATATTGATTTCAAAGAGACCTCAGACATTGAACAGTACCTTATGAGGTCCACAGAACTGCAGGCACATAGTGGATGAGTTCTCACAGGAAGAGCTTTTCCTTACTGTGTTTAACTTGAACTTAGAACTAGCTCTAATGGTCTGGCCTAGTGTGATGGTCTGAGAAGAAGGTTAGGACACTAGCCTGGGTCATGCTTCATTTCCCATCTCCACCACAGACTTCCTGAGCTTGAGTACCTCTGTAGAACTAAGCCTAAATCACATGATTTCAATGGAAGTTAGAAGGCTAAATACCTCAATGTCTCAATTCCACATCTGTAAAGGGAGGATAATAATATTTCCCTATCTCATAAGGGTGCTGAGAGGATAAACGCTTTAAAGATTATGAGCCATTCAAATACTGAGGCTATATAAATACCTTAGACCAGCGATTCCCAAACAGTGGCATGCGTACCACTGGTAGTATGAAGGCACCTCCCAATAGTATGTATCCACCTGCTGCTGGGGGGCTGGCCAGGGACCGCTCCAGCACCGCCTCTGCCCCAAAGCAGCATGGTGGCCACTCCCCACTCCTGGTCCTGCCCCTTCCCCCTGCCCCTACCGGTGATGGTACTACAGGTGCTGGCATTTTATGTTGGTGGTACGCAACATGGTAGCGTTTGGAAACCGTGGCCTTAGACAGATAGTGATTTCTGTTAGGTATCTGTGTCTCTTTTGGGAGTGATATCAACCTCACACAGACATTCCCCTTCAGACGTACAGGACAGCAGGTTAGGATTTTTTTTCTCCAAAAAGAAAAGCCAAAGTAGGCATTCTTCCCAGTCCAAATTCTGCAGGTCTGAGTGAATACAACAGTCTATGTGTTGGCAGAAAGGACACTAGCTGTGCTAGTCTTCAGTTGCCATTTTTAATCTCTTCCCACCAAGTAATGTTCAAAGTTAGGTTATCAGGGCCTGCTCTGCAGGGGTCAGAATGTCGAGACCTGAGCCTCAGCCCGTAGCCTGGCGTGAGCTAAGGCTGCTGTGGAAGTGGCTTGCTCAGCCCCTTCTGGGGTGGGAGAGAGCTGATGAGACAGCATTCATTGTTTGCTCTTTAATGATGCTTTGTAGCAGATTAGAAGATCAGTGTTGATGGATCCCAAAGTGGGATAATGACTGGAAATTCCCAGTGTCCCTGGGGGAAAAATACTCTCCCATAAAAAAATGGTGTGAGCTGTAAATTATAGAAGCTGAATTCCAACATCGCTGAAAGTTTGCCTGTGTTGCCTGCTTGAATTTTTCAATGTAAGGATACCCAGAGAGATTAACCATAATGGTTTCTGACTTTACCGGCCAAAATTTGAGAATAGGCAATGCAAATATTAACTCCGACAAGTCTCCAGCTTCATTTTAGCCATTATGAAGTAGACATAACAGCAAATATTAAGGTTGAATGCATTTATTTTTTATGCATTTTATTTTTTTTGGCAAAAAAAATACTTAGGCATCTGGTACATTGCCACTGTGGCTCTTGGTGCTGCTACGGTTTGGAATAACCTGGTCTACAGTATCAAGAGCCTTGGAAAAGTCAGTGAATTCTCCCTTAGTCCACTGTACTGAAATATCTGTTCATGCACAGCATCAGAGCTATGCATTGGCCTAACTCCTGATTGACCATGCAATATATGGCATAACATTACAAATCCTACACTTTTAACATTCACAAGAGAATATTTTCCCCGTTATAAATGACTCTTTGAAAATCCTCTGGTTTGCTAATTTGCTTGTTTTCATCTTCTGGATAGCCTGATTGTTGTTTTGAATGTGAACTCTCAGAAATGAAACCTCTTACTAATGGCACTGAGCAGCAATGCAAACTTCTTCATAATGCCCCAATCACGAACTTAACTTGTACCTCTGAATATTGTCTTTCTTTATAAGAAGGGAAATTCAAAACATCAAAATCATTAAGCATTTGGTGGTTCCATATTAAAAAGCAATTAAAGTTTTTAAAAGTTAACCTATTGCTCATTTGATATTAGAGTGCATGGTAAAGATCAAAGTTTTACTCTAACAAGTTACTAAATATAGCTGAACAGCTGCCATGGTCAGTGCTGCAGGAAAAGCAGCAAGTTAATATAGAATAAAGTGATAATTATCCGGCACCATGATTCATTTTAAGATATGGCATCTTCAACCAATGGGATGAACACACACACACGCACTCTCTAACTGATAACTGAAACTCTTCCTTCAGCTAACTAAATATTCAGTTGACTGAATTTTCATTAAAAAAGGGGAAAAAAAATCAAGATGTGATATCATTCCCTGGGGAAAATATTTTTCAGTTCTAAACATTTTACGTTCTCCTTTCCTATTCTGTCATGAAGTCTACGTTATATTTTTTGATCCATGCATGTGCCAGAAATCTCTTCCAAAGCAGGTTACACTTACATTTGTCTAAGAAAAGAATAAATAGCAATATTCTCCTCCACATTTGTGCAGGGTCACATGCTAAAGCATTTTCTGAGATACTGTAAAACAAGCCTGCCTTAAAATGGGTATTGTCTTCAACAAAGGGTATTTACTTATATTTCAGAGCCTTCGTGTTAATTTCAAAGCATTCAGCCCTAATGAAAGTACCTACTCCAGTTGTGTTTGTTGATGGTTTTTACCAGGTAAGGTGCCTAGGGCTGCATTTTGTTGTCAGTTTCACCAGGATATGCCTGAAGTAGCTGTGGACCAACCTGGTGTAGCAGAGTCAAATGTGGTCTTTAGCGTCCTTGCTACTACAAGCTTCAGGCTATGTCTACACTATATCTTATGTCAGTATAATTTATGTTGCTCTGGAGTGTGAATAAGCCACCCCCCTGCGTGACATAAGTTACATCGACCTAAGTTCCAGTGTGGACAGCCCTGTGTTGGCAGGAGAGCTGCTCCTGCCAACACAGCTATCGCCCGCTGGTGGGGGGTGGAGTAGTTAAGTCGACAGGAGAGCTCTCTCCCATTAGCTCAGAGTGTCTGCACTCGCAGAGCTACAGCAGCACAGCTGCATCGGTGCAGCTGTGCCTTTGTAAGATCTGTAGTGTAGCCATAGCCTCAGAGTCCACTCTAAAGAACTCGGAAATTTCTCAGTGCTCTAACGTCTTATCTGAATACAATTTAACAGCGGACTAGCTTGTCCCGTTCCTTGTAAAGAGTTGTTGGGGGAAGGAGGAAAATCCTCACAGAGATTTCCTCATGGAGATTACATCACACTATGTCACTGGGGTGGGATTAGGCTCCCGTTACGAACCGTGTGGGGAATAAACCAAGTAGGCATTGGGTGATCTATGGAAATCCATTGTTATCTGCACAGAGGCCCTGGGCCCCTACTCTGACTCTAATTCCTGGGTTCCTTACAAAGGAAGTGGGGAATCTGTGTAAAGATAATACTACAAAGATTCCTGGTCTGGATATGTGTTAATCTGCTCCGCCCACACTGTCAGAACTCTCTTCCAAGTTCTGCTCATCTTGTGTCTTGACTACTACCACCCTCCTCCTTCCTCCCAACCCTGACTGCTGCCACCTTACCCTTTCCATTCCAGTCAAAGTGCCGCAAAGTCATCCTCCTGTTCCACTACTTGGACTATGTCTCCCCAACACCTTTAAGTCCTTCCACAGGCTCCCTCATCTCCACCTCATGAAACTCAGACTTCTCACTCCACCTTCTAAGTCCTGCACCATCATGCTCTTTGCTACCTATGCTCCTATTACCTTATTAGCTTCAACTGTCCCACTTGCTGTCACAGGGTTGGCTGGGGGATTCCTTGCAGCTATCCACCAGACTGCTAAGGGGGGGATTTCATGCCCCCGCAGCCTGAACAGAGTCCAGCTACTGCCCCAATCTCAGGGTCTGTGAGTAAGCTCTCAGGATGCAGACCTTCTGCCTGGCACCCACTTTGAGCACAGCAGTGACCCTTCAGATATTTCCATACTTAAATACACCCTGTCCCAGAACTCCACCATAAAAGTGTGAAGCTTCTGGTTTACATTTTACCTCTCTCTCTAGGGCAAGTAGCAGTTGTGATGCAGTTAACAGACAGACAAGAGACACTTTGCACAGAGCCTAACCCATTTATGCTCTTTTATATTTAATCATGTAGACAAAACAAACACCACACACACATCCCTGCATCAGTTTCCTCACTTTCTAGTTCACCCTTCCCTTGGGACTTCTTAGGGACTATCAGTATCTAGGTAGGGAGTCCCCTGTCTGAGGAAGCATTATATGCTGGATTGATTCTCCCTCAAGGACTGGAGAAAATGGCCTCTGAGCAGTATTGCTTCCATCCTTTTAAAATTTTTTAGCCCCCCATCAGGTGACACCTTGCCAGCTTTTCCACATGAGCACAAACCCCTGCCAGGTCACTTTGTTGTCAAGGTTACCTTTCCTCTGACAAACCAGTTCCCCTGGGGAGAAACTAATCTTTTCTAGAGTGATTAGATTTCCAATGACTGGGTATTTAAAGTCAACTACCCTCTATTGTCAGCCCTGTATCTCTATGTGGTGGGATGTCAGCCCAAGGTAGAGGCAAACAGATGAGAGAGAAAGCAAAAGACTACCCCTTCGAAATGGAGTTTGCTGCTTGGAGTTCATAATCTCACACACAATTTATAACTTGTACAGGCAGATTGCCAAATCTTCACATAAGCATCTCCATGCTTTCTCCCAATCTGCTCTAAACACAGGAGGCAAAACCAAAAAGAACTCTCTGCCAAAATCTGGAAAGCCACCATATTATCCACCTTCAAGCTCTTTCTTAAAATCACCTCTGCCACAATGCCTATAGAAATCTGCCATCTGATTATGGCTAGGCAGCTGGTGAGCTGCAATGTCTTTGATTGCTGCTACTGAATGGCTTACTATATATAAGAATTATGCACACAGCTCATCTATATTAAAACACTCTGGCCTCTTGTTTGTCTCCTTCATCTGTCAGACTGTAAACTCTTTGGGGCAGGGGCGGTCATTTAGCTTATGTTTGTATAGTGCCAAGCAAAGCAGGACCTGATCTGGTCAAGACAGATCATGGCAGAGCTGGGACTGCTGATGATTGAACTGGGAAGGGAAAGGAGTGGGCTGGCAGTTTGCAGATGTGTGGCACTTGCTCATTGTCAAGAGACCTGGAGGGAGCAAAGGAACAGGAGGGGGAAAACGGACAGGTTCAGAAGAGACAAGGAAGGGGAAAGTGGAGAATGAAAAGCAGGGGAAAAAAATCTAAGCACCCTCCAACACTTTCCAGATCTGACACAAGGCACTGCCTGGAACTCGGAAGCTCAAAAAATACCAAAAGCTATGCTATATTTTGTCACTTGGCTATGGAAGAAAAAGTATAGAGGAAAAAAGTGGGTGGAGGGAGAGACTTTTCTGGATAGTCTCTCTCTATGAGGTGTTGCAACCAAATTTTTATGGCAGTGTTTTATAAACCTCTCAATAATGGACCGTCTGGAGTAACGGCTGAAAGACCATTATGTGCATAACAATGCAAATGTAACCATCTTCCCTAGGAAGGCAGCAGGGATCATATTAATTGATCGCATGCTAGGAAAATAAGCAGAATACTTATCATCAGACATCCCTTCTGTGTGCCAGGCTGGCTGTATGATACTGAGACACACCCTTTGGGTAGGACAAAAACCAACCAAAAAAACCTTGCTAATATTTTAAAGTCATACCTTCAAATTAGACAACAGTTTAATACCTAATGCTGGTCTCCATACTTCCTGCACATAGACAGTTTCTTATTCATACTCCCTAACCTCTGCCATGGAGCTTTCTGGAATACCCCCTGCAGACTTAATTTCAATCCCTGCAGCAGCACAGTTATCAACTGCTTGAACTAAAGCAGTAAATCCATTACTTTGTAGCAGGAATAGATTTTTATTCTTTATGATGATCAACCACTAGAGGGAGACATACCACACTTGGCCAGTTACATAAACTGCACTGAGGTAACATCCGCTCCACAGGACATTAGCGGAAACGTAGCTTCTTTGTTGAAAATCTGTTCGTCACAGATTTTTGTAATAGTGAAAAGGCATCATTAGCAGTTCAGGGTCCTACTTATCATTTCGTCTGAAGTGACTGCAGACACACCATTTAGAACATAGGTCTAAATTTACTTCTCTAGGAGACGTGACTGGATCCCTTAAGATATACACTTAAAATGTCTTTCCGTCAACAGACACAGACGAGTATTGCTCCATTATACATCGATTTATTCATATAATCTGCCTCAAAGTATTTGAGCGAGCGCCGCACAAAGCAAAATGGAGCATTACAGCTAGTAAACCATCAACACCACAACACTGGAGCAGATTTTCCCCACCCTTCTTGGTCTGCCAGATTTGGGGACATTCAGGTTACGTCTCAAAGGTCCTCTCTGTTCTCCCAAGCTTCTTCTGAAGTGATGACAGGGAGTTAGTGGATGTGAGTTTGTAGTGAGAAAAACTGAGTTTGAGGGAGGACAGAGTTTTGAAAGGGCTTTTAGTTTTGGACCTTGATATTAATTTGTATGCTGTATGTGACTTCTTTGTATTAATTTTCTGCACCTGTGCCCAGAGATTTGACCGGGTGAATTTTAAATAAATTAAATATTGCACACATTCGTCTTTGTGATTTTAATATGCAAATAACACTCCTCTCTTCACTTTGAAACCATACACAAACCCTATCTCCAAAGTCAGCTTGATTTATAAAAATGCTGATAGAACTAGGCCTTTCAAAGGCTTAAAACTAGTGTAAAGCACAAGGTTCAAAACAGAAAGAATTGAATTCTCTTTCTTTGGGTCCTGAAAGGTGAGTAAGCGAAACCAAGGTGTTCACCTGCTTTGTTTGAAAATGTAAATGTTTTTGTAATTTCTAGGTCTACATTTATATTCTGTTCTGTCGCCAGAGCTTTACAGATCCCCTGGAAGTCCTGCTTGTTTCCAATTCCTTCAATTATTTCAACTTTATCTGTGACATGAAACATAGATTGCAACATCTGACAGCAATGATGATTATTTGGGTGAAGAAGAGTGTGGGGGAGAGAAGGGCCACGCCTTTAGCCTCTCTTGAAATGCATTGGGATAGGAGGACTCTTTAGTGGGGCAGAATGAGAGTAAGAGGGACAGCTGGCATTTATGTGAACATTCAGATTGTTCTCGGGGGCCTTCCCTAAAAGCCAGGCATGTCCTCAGCAGGATGCACTGAAATCTTCACAGAATCTTCAGCCCCTCCATACAGTAGCTGGTGTGCATCTGGGCCACAGCAACTACTGCAGGGTATGTGAGAAGTAGGAGATGCTTCCTCCTTGTGAGGGATTTTGGCTTTGACATTCATGCTCTGCTCAGACCAACAGGCTACACCCTCATCATATTCACCCTCCTCTCCTTGTGCATCTCTCCTTGTGCAGCCCTGTGCAGAGATCAACAGCACAGCTCATCTCAGCAGGATGGGTGGAGAATCATGGCCTCTCTGCTGACTCCCCATTTCCCCCGTCAGCTCAAAACCCTACAGAAAATCCAGTTTTGGTTGCACTTGGGAACCTACCTGAACACTTAGGACTTGGCCCAATTCCTTTGTGAGTACCAATTCCAGAGCCTCCTGAAGGCTTTTTTCTACATGTTATTAGTTCCAGATCCCTTTCCCTTTCCCTTTCGGTCACACTAGCACACTGAGCAGTCAATATTTTTGGATAGGATTTTCTTCTTTATTGTCATCAGTTAATATCATAATGTCTTATTTTCTTTAATGAGTTCCCCATCACCTTTGTATTATGCAAGACCAGCTCAGTGTATCCAACTCAACCAGTAAGCATCGACCCCAGAAGGCAAGTGGTTTAATGATGAACTCCAACAGATCATACAGAAAAATAATTCAAAGGGAGCATTAGCAATTATCAGCTTATAGAGCGAAAACAAACCTAACACACAACAGAAAGTGTACGTATTTGATCTGCTCACATTTAGCATCAATTAAAGAGATACTGCCAAGTAGGCAGGCCTCAAATTTTAATTACCTTGAAATTTGCATACTGTTTTAGTAAATTCCTTTTTGTTTAAGCCTGTGTGACATTCCTTTTAATTATCTGTAAGTCTAGGTCTAACTAATCGCATTAAAAAAAACCCAAAATTTATTTCCTGTAGGTTCTCCACAACAGGGGAGAGCACATCTTGTGCTCTGTGACTGTGGGCCCACATACTCGATTGCTCCCATGTTTAGCTAGATTGCTGTCAGTTACCTAATAATAACCTCTACTATGGAAAGTCAATAAATGGCGAGATTGTGCGTTAGATTGATAAATTTTGACACAAGATAAGGTTGTTAGTAAGGAAAATAGATCCGTTCAATCCATGTCTGCTTGTGCACATGTGATTGGTGAGCACAAGCCATGCACAGCTTTGTGTGGTTAGGATTAAAGTAACTGGGGGAGGGAGAGAATTTAATTACTTTAATTCAGCGCTAAAGTGATTATTACTATAAGAAAGCAAATAAGTACCTGACAGTCAGGCTGATAACTGGTAAAAGAACATTCATCTTCCTAGATGAAAACTAAGATCCTCTAAACCTGGTACAATATATGCAGCACAAGATCGGTGGCTTTAAGCCATCTTGACACTTCCCTGATCCAGGGTCAGACAATCCTAGGTGTGTGTTAGAGATCTAACTTATACTTGGGTACCTCTGGCCCTAAGGGGCTGTTCCAGTCACTGTGAATCACTGGGGTAGACAAGCACTCAGCTATGTCCCTTTTTAATTCAGATGCCCCCTGCACCAGAGTGTTGGCACAGAAGTCGTTACAGAGGCTCTGTACCACTGAAGGATTCACCTAGGCATAGGGAATTCACAGCTAGCTGGATCTGCTGGCATTACTGATGCAAGACTAGAATGGGGGAGCCAAAAAGCTGAATCAGAGTACATAAAATCTGAGGCCTAGCAACCCAAGCTTCCCTTTGAAATCTAATCCTGTAAATGGTGCACCACCAAGGTCATGGGAAATTCAACATAGATTTACAAAACCTCTACATCTTGCTGATTCCTTCTGCATATGATCTATGGTGCAGCCTTTCTACTCTATCCACAGAGTTAAAACTTTTGTCCAGGCACTCATCATCCCATGTCTTGTTTACTGCAACATCCCCTTCTTTGGCCTTTAACAAATCGCACCTTACCCCTCTCATAGCCTTTCAAAATATTGCAAAGATCATTTTCCTACCTCATCACTTTGACCTTGTTACCCCTCTCTTTGCATCCCTTGACCTATCATCTCTCATTCACTATCAAATGTGAGTTCCTGCCTCTGTTCTGTCAACACTGCCAGCCTCAATCAGCCATTTGTTAAATTTTCAAACACCTTTATACTTTCTTCTATGTCCTTCATCTTTGGGTGGAGTTCCCCATAATCACCTGCAAAGCCACCTCATTGTCCTCCTTCATATCCTTCCTTAAAACTCTCCTTTGCTCTTATTAGAACTGCACAATCTTTTTCAGACAAATAGTTCATTTGCTGAAAAATGCAGTTTGGGGTTGACCAAAACTACTGATAAATTTGGGTCAAATTTGGCTAATAGTGTCAGCCAAGAAAAGAAAATGTGTTTTTTTTAATAGTCAAAACTTTTTGTCTCAACATTTTCTGAATGAAACACGGTGACTGTTTTGAAGTGACACTATTAAAAATTTAGCTGGATTTGATTTTAAAAAAAAAGAGAGGATAAAGCACACCTCAAACCAGAAAGTTTTGTTCAACATGATACAAATGTTTTTTTTGTTTTGTTTTTTGTTTCAGTGAGAAAAACTGAGAAATTTCTGTTTTGGGCCAAAGTAAAACTAAATTGTATTCTGATTTTTCAGTTCAGCCACTGAATTGAAAAATCAATTATTTGCTCACTTTAGCTTTGATACCCACCAACAACTTGACAATGGTTAAAAGTAGCTGGTGTGCTGAGACCACTGCCTCTCATGTTGACCAATAACGTCTCATGTACTCCTCTATTTGTGGTATCCACTTGTTGTCTCGTCTTACACTCACATAGTAAACTCTCTGGGACGGTCTTTTTGTTCTGTGTTTGTACAGGGCCTAAACAATGGGCTCCTGGTTTATAACTATGGTAATATAGATAATAAATAAATAATAAAAATAAAAGCATACAGAAAATGCAGATTTTGACTCAAACAGAAAAGTGAGTTTACTCTGCAGCAGTAAGAAATGGGGAAACTAGTGTAACTCACAGAAAAAGGATCAGGCACATTGCAGACAGATTGCACAGACACATTTCCTCCACAGTTCATATGCAAAAATCTGAAAATTTAGCTTCATTTGGAATCATAGAAGCATACTGCTTAATTCATCTGCATCTCAGCTTCTTTGAACCTGCTGATGAGAGATTCTATAGATTAAATTTGTTAGTCTTTAAAGTGCCACAGAACTCTCTTTTTTTTAAAATAGATTTTAAATACTTTAATGGCAATGATGGATTGCCAACATATTCCTTTGGGATCTGCTGAATGTATCCTGCCCTCACTCAAGTGGCCTCATTTTCAGAGGTGCTGATCCCCTCCTGCTCCCAGTTGATTATGTGTACACAGTGTTGGGAATCCAAGTCACGGCATCACTATGCTGGGATTTCTCTGAGACCTTCGCCCTTCGGTTCCCCAGGAATTCAGTCTGACTCCAGTCTTGTCACTCAGCTTCCTTTATTTGGCCTACAACAAAGCCATGCTGAGGTGATCAGAATGAAGTGTATTGGGTGGGTATAGGGCATACCACACATCCAAAGTTACACAGAAACCCTCTGCCTTTCTATACATTTACACATCACACTGCGATTACTATACATTGTATTACACACTTTGGGATCGGCGTGGTTACTGTGTAGGAACCAATCCTGTACAGCATGTTCTATCAACGCCCTGTCCATGCACAATTATCCTTTACCTCTATGGTAATCAGTGTGTTGGTCACCAATGTTTATCAGTGTAGGCTGCGTGCGTGTGTCCCCGTGGAGATGCTGTCCCAGCTCTGCGCAGGTACCTGAGACGGCTCTCATGATCAAATGAATCGACACGACCACAGATTAGCTGAGCAATGAAGGCACCCAGGCCAGGTTTATTGCGTGCGGCACAATAAGAAGTGACTTACAGAGTATCTCTGGGTCAGTTTCATATAGGCGGCGTTACAACGACCACGGCCCAACGGCGGAACTTTCCGTTATCCCCTAGACTGGACACTGGTATTCCCTCTGACACCCTCTTCTATGCATTGTTACATACACTTTTGTTCTGCCCCTTTTGACGTAGGTGGTTGCCACCCTTTTCTGTTAATTGGCTGATTTGGGCAAAACAACTCAATGTATCACCTTTTGTCATTTCTATTCATCAAAGTGTCATTTTAGGGCGTTAGTATCTTGGTACCTCCTAAGCCTGCTACATATTTTAGTAATATTTTGGCAATCTTGCGGTATCAGCACTTTCCTGTGCCAATCTCAGTTAACTTGAGTGACCCCTTATACTCCTGTTCACTCGGCTTTTTCCATTTAGGCTTGTTAGCTTGTTTTACAGGCCTTAAACTCTTACTCTTAAACTCACTTCTTACTACAACCTCCTCTTACATTCCAGGCTTATTTTATCCATTGTTACTTTGTCCATTGTGTCCCCAGAGTGTCCCACCCCCTTATTTTAGCTAGTACAGACACTCTGTTTCCAGCCTTCTGATCCATTTACTCCCTCTCCCCCAATCCTGTTTCCTGTTTACCTCCCTAATTCTGTTTCACCCACGTCCAATTACTCATGTTAAGTCAGGGCTACACATAGCTGCTGGGAGTGTGCTTCCCAGTAAGATGGATGCTAGCTTTGTTTGTGATATTGCACTAAAAATAGCCATGCGGCTGCGGTGCCCCAGAGGGCTGTGTGGATTAGCCATTCGCGTACCCACCCAGAGGGTTGGCCAGGCTTATCCTCAGACAGCTAGCCTGAGCCACAACCCTGGCTGCTGTGACCATCTTGCTCTTTTTAGTGCACTAGCTCAAGCAGAGTTAGTGCGTCTGTCTGCCCATCTTGGGGAGCATGCTCCCAGCTGCCATGTGGCCCACCCTGAGACGTAGTATGTAGACCTAGTGGGAGCTGAAGAGACTCGGTACCCCTGAAAATGAGACCACTTATTTAGATGTCGAAATATGGATTTAGGTTCCTAGTTTCAGAAATATATAGATCTGAAAAACAGTGGCCAGAGTCTCTCCAAAGACTAAACTGGCAAATAAAACGGCCAACCTCTGTTTACCCCATGCACCCAGATTATTTAGAAGCTGCTCAAGAACGGTGAAACATGCAATTATTGTGGTAGAATAGGAAGGTCTGAAGAGGTGCAGTTTCTAACTAGTACACTAGCAGCTTGATTTATAGAGGTGCTGAGCACCAGAAACTCTTATTGAAGTCAAAGACAGCTCACTCTCAAAGGGAAATCCCAAGGATTTAATCCTGTCTCTGATACACAGGCATGCAGTCTTGTACCTTGTAAATAAAATCAGCCTGTGTCTGGGAATGTACACAAAAGAGCTGTAGCTATTTTTACAAGATATGCAGTGATGTACAGCCTGGTTATTTACGATCAAGATTTGAACCCTAAATTAGAAAGCACTGATAGTAAATCCAGCAATGATGTGTGATATTTATAATTTACCCTGGGTAAGGCACCTTCTCTTGTCTAAATCCAAAGAAGACTGTATGTTAGCTAAATGAACAATTATTTTCATATTATTTTAGTAAAGAACTTGAGGACACATCCCACCACTCCTGATCTCTTTTGTGGTTTTAAAGGGAACACTGAATCATCCTCTCTCTTCTTGGGTCACAGGCCTCTTCAACTTTCAAGCCAAGCCCTGCCACCCACAAACACAGACTGTTCATCTACCTGCAAAAATTAACACTCAACTAGTCCAAATCACTTTCTTGCAGTTCACAAGGCAATCGGTTACTAAGTAACAGCCCCACAGGTTCCTTGGTGCACTTGCTGAATTTGAGACTCAGTGATAAAAGTAACAATAGCAAAGAGAAAAGGCACTCTCTAACAGTGAGTGGTTATTACCAAACCTTTTCACAAAAGAGCATTTCATTGTGATACAGACACAAATCAGTCTCGGTACATCACAATACATTTAAGTCCAGTTTTTCAGAGAGGCCCAACTCAGCTTCCATTTAAGCATGCACTATTCCAGTGCCAATACCTGCCCATGCACTGGATATCTGTGGCACAGGCAACAGAATTTCTGCACAAGTTCCAGTAAACCATGCACAAGAGATTAACAATGGAAAGTGGCCACTCAGGTGTTTTTTGTAAGCAGTGTTACATAGGCACAAGTGTAAGCCAGGATCTGAAAAAAATCAGGCCTCAGAAATAAGTTTTTAATTTTTGACCCAAAACAGGAAGCGAGAGAGAGAGAGGGAGAGAGAGAATCTGTCAGGGGGGAAAAAAAATCACATTTCCACAATCAAGTTGCTTTAACCTGAATGATGGTGCAGAACATCCACAATGTTTCTCCCTTTATAGCAAAAGATCTAAGATTCCAGTCCACCAGTGGTCATACCTAATCAGAACTGTGCTTTATGAAACGCTGGGAAGGGATCTCACTGCCTTGATATGTGCATGTGCACCATTGGATTCTGTAATGCAAGAATGACTCACAGGAGAATTTAAGAAGAGCAGAAACGTGAAGGAACCTATGATCCTCTTCTGCAGGCTAGTGGAGAATGAAGGAAAGACATGCATTTTCAGAAGAAGGGTTGAACTGAAAATCCAGTTGCCTGAACTTTGGGGAAGGAATGGATGTATCATCCTTTTAGCAAAGTGAGACCTGGAATGATGGCCTTGATTAGTGTCTTAAAGTAATTTCTTACTCATTGAAAGCCAAATCTTGGTCTGATTAAAGTCTATGGGGGTTTTGCCATTGGGTTCAACAGAAGCAGGACTTAGAGCTGAAGTTTCTACTATTATCAAGCGAGAGAAGGAAGGTTTTTGTGTTGCTAACTTTCCCCACTGTGCTGGGAGTGATTTCTCAAGGAAATGGGAATAGATAGATAGCTTTTCCACAATAAGAACATTCAGGTTCTGTGATCCTGTCTCTGTGATACTTGAAATAGCACCACCAATATGTTCGCTCTATATCCCAGCTTGACTCATGACACATACATCTTCAAGATGTCCTCCGTCAGCTAACTGATTAAGATTTGGCCAGAAAACTCCAGGTGGTTAATTGGTAAGAATATATCTCAAAGAGACTTCCTTTAATTATATGCATTTGACATCTTTATATATGTTTTATGAGATAATAAATACATTTTTACTAGGTATTCATTGATGCCATATGGCAGCTCACACAAAGCTGAACAAATTAGGTATAATGAGGCTCATTAAAAAAAAAAAGCAAGATCTACTACTACAAGGACTTTTAGAACTTGAAAGACGAGGTTCAGATGTCTGCATAATAGAGGAGATGCCCTCCAAGTCTTTCTTTTGGAAATGCTGGCAGATGTCCAGAGTATCAAGGATGCTAGTGGCCTTGAGAAGACAAAAAAAGGAGTTATCTGTGTGACTGAACAACTCGAACAACCAAGAGAAGACAGAGCAGAAGAGGACATGGAAACAAGGAGTTACTGGAATGTACTCTTATGATCTTCAAATACTTTATCTAAGTAATAACTTTTAGCAATTATCTAACTTTTATATTTTGAAGCATTCTATTAGAGATTTCAGAGTACATTAGTTGCATAAACAAAAGGCTTGTTTTCACTGGAAAGTTAACTCAAGCGCTAACTCAAGCATTACCCCTACCCTTGACTTCTGCCACATACAAAACCCATTAACTCGAGAATGGTGATGCTTTTAACTAGAGTTGGCTGGACTCAGAAAGGTAAAGGCTAAAGCATGAGTGAGCACAACTTGTCAGCTGCTAACATGAGCCCTATAGAGGGTGGTTGCTAGTGTTGCTAGTCCTTCCCAGAATTGCCCCGAGTGTCCAAAAAAGACAGAGAAGTTCTTTCACAATATGCTGTGAAATCATAAGTGGAGCTCAGCTTAGTGCAATACTAAGAATAATGGGATGTGCCTTCAGAAGTCTTAATTCCACATGAGTGACTACATTGCTAGTGTGGACACAACAACAAGTATTATTGTGCAGTGTGGCTGCTCTCACTTGAGGTAGACTAATTCAAGAGGAGTAACTTGTGTAGATAATTTGAGTTAATTCTTCAGTGAAGACACACCCAAAGCCTCAAAACACCCGGTGAGGTGGGCAGGTAGTTATCTCAAACAGTGGGACAATCAAATAGCATGATCATTTGTCAAAACTCAGCTCAAAAAGATTAAGTGATTTACCTAAGAAGTCTGATGCTTTAAGTGTATCTTTCCTCTTTACTCAAACACATGGACAACAACATTACAAAATGGAACAATTTATTATAGAAATTAAATAGAAAAGAGTGATAACAGAATGATAAACAGAAGGTTGTCTTGCTTGTGAATGACCATGTTGTGTTTTCTTCTCATTACTTTTTTTTACACTGGGATCGTGCAAGCAATAGGCTGGCTGCACCACCTGTGAAATTAGTTAATAGCAGGTGAAGCATTCTATTGTCTTGCTCCTGGACAAGTGTCCATACTGAACTACTCTGTTCCTAACCCTATCCCTTCCACGTAATTAAAATGGACCATGGTGTTATAGGATGGTATCAGTGTGGTACAAGACTATCTTCATTCTTCATGTCTCTCTTCATGATTCTATATCCCTCCAGCTCTAATATATCTCCTAGGAAAAGTGGTCATTGTGTCTACCGCTTGCAGCACTTCTACATAGTGTAGTGCTCTCACCAAAACCTGTCAGCCGTCGATTATTTTCTTTAGGGTCCCTGATTTACACAGCAATCTGAAGCACTAATGAAATTTGAATAGAAGTTGCAGATGCCTCAGGAAGAGATAAGACACAAAAGTACAAGAAAGAAGGAAAAAAACAAGAGGACAGCGCTGGTTCAGTTTTGCTGTGCTAGAGTGTGTTCTTTTTGGAAGGTATGCCGTCAGTTGATACTTATCATGGCATGTGTTTTTCTGGCTGGCTATATTGTTGTATTATTGGTCAGGTGCAACATGAATTCCTCTGGCTGTTGTTCCTGCACTAATTGCAGGCCCACTTCAGGGTCATTTAGCTGAGGAGTCACTCTATTTAACAGGATGCTCTATTCTACCATTCAAGAAAATGCTTGGTGCAACACATTATACAGAAGATCCTAAAAGAAACAAGACACAAAAAGCCAATTAAGTTATATTGGTTCTATTTCTTTTCCACCCCAGCCTATCTTTCCTATGGGAGTAAGATAAATTGTACTGTCTGATACTCTGTGTTGAATTTATAATTTATGTAGAATAAAGGGTTCCCCCCGCCCTTTTCCATGAAGCATTGGCACACGTCCTGACTACTGCAGAGAATGTAGATAGAGACTATATCCATGGGAAAACAGGAAGGTCCCTGCTGTCCAGCCTGTGTGTCATCAGAAGTGAGCAATCAGGCACGGTAAACCAGAAATAGTGCATATTAGGGCCATATCCTGCAAGGTGCAGAGGATGGGCATGCTTCCTATGGAACCAATGTGTCAAAATGGTCTTGATATTCAGGAAAAAATGGCAAAGTTTATACTTGTTTAGGGCTCATTCAGTAACTGGCTAGAGAGAGCTTTGGGGGAATTCCTGTTAAAGTTCTGCCACCCAACTGAAGAGGCTTTTCAGGTGATTTCACTGCCTCTGCTGTATTTTATGCTCTCTCGGAAAACTGCTGGGTCATCCCAGAGAGGACTTATCCCTGGGCTGATAAGTGTATTTCTGAAGAACACATTTCGCCTTTGGAATGGATGAGACCATATAAGAATGACAGGTAATTTCCATAATTTTCCTGAAGATGATATGCCCTTTCAGGCACACATTCTAAATACAGTGCTTTGAACTGAAAGTACTGTTCAAGAACAAATTATAAACATCTCCAGTAAACTGTATGTTCATATAATTTGTTTGTTCTCCGTGCTTGTGGTTATAAGAAAGTGTATTCTGTTCCTCACACTTCCTGCCTACAGCATAGTATTGCAAGCTAAAAGGGGGCCAGGATTTCTTTGCAGGAGCCCTTAATTAACATATAGGCAGCATATGGCTGTCTGATTTTCTATTATGATGGATTTCTGGAAACCATTCCCCCAAAAGCCATACTGGGTTAAGGTACTTTGCATGATCACTGAAATTCATTCCGGTGTAAAAGGTGTATACCCCTTGTGCTGCCCTTCTACAAAGGCTGAATTTCCTCCTTTGAGAGAAAAAAAGTTAAATATTTATAAACATCTCATTTTTAAATTCTTCTTCTTCCACTGAAGTGTAGAGGATAACATACATCTTTTCTGAATCTATTATATTCAGATGTTGGAACCTCTGATAAAAAATCCTATGATGTTAGTTTTAAAACTTTTGCAACATTATAAATAATTGTGTTCTGTTACTCTCAACTCTGCCTAGAACTGGTATATTCCAACACTGGACAATAATTCAAATGAGAATTTCTCATCAATACAATTGACATTCATAAGAAATTGTGCAATTGACGTTCATAAGAAATAAATCCAAGGAACACAATGATACACCAATCTGAAGTTTTTTCTTTCCAATGATGTTAATCACATTCAAGTTGTTCAAATTTTAATATGTTTCTGAGAGCAAATAAAGTTAACAAGAACAGAGCAATAAATATTTACTCAAGAGAAGTTATTGTCAACTCTCCTATGGACTATTCTTTGCATGCCTGCAGTGTGAATCGTTTTGCCCACTTTCTGCTGGATTAAAAACAAGTATGTATGTGTGTGTACATGTGCGTTTCTTAGGCAGTTAGTGGATAGTCCCCCCCCCCCCCCCCTTTTTTTTTTAAAAGGTCTTGAAGAGCTCATTACTTCTGCTTTACTTCACATCTCTTACATGTAACCAAGTGAGGTAACAACAATCATGATTCCATTCCAATCACATATGTGGGATTTGCTCCATGAAGGACCAATGCAGTAATTTAGGACCTTCACACAAACAGTTCCATTTCTTCTGCAAACTGAATTTTCTCCTCCAAATGGATTTCCCCCTCTTTTTTGGTATACAGGAATCAATATAGGTCCCTGAGGCATGTCTTGTTTCCAATGCTCAGAAACTCTCAGTTCAGCAAAAATATATCAAGTTTTCTGCAGCAGCATGAGGAGTTTGAGAGAGAAATTCCTGAACTAGCCTCTCAAAAAACTGTTTTTAAAAAAAAATTTTCACTCTTACCCAACACAAATTTATCAAAAAAAGTCTCAACATTAAGCACAAGCATATATTAGTTAATAAGCTATTACCAAATACTTACCAAATGCCTTCTATTCTATTTCATAGTACATATATTAGCATACAGCAGTTGCCATTTTGAATCTGAGAGGTAAGAAAGGCAAAATAAAATATAAAGTTTATGCTGAAGGTGGCCCACAGAATATACACAGTTATCCAAAATACGAGAGCAAATCTAAAAGATCTGACTAAAGCCTCTCACAGAGCAAAAAATATTGGCTTAATATCTGAGATGCAAACGGTCTCATAGACTATCTAAAGGGTTGTCTACACATAAAAGTTAATTTGGAATTAGGTAGAATGTGAATTTAAAGTGGATACATTATTTCTGATTTACTCCATGTGGGGATGCTCGTATTCTGGAATCAGAGTGCCTTATTCTGAATTTGCTTAATCTGCTTTGGAAGTGGATTCAGACTTCTGGAATAAGAGTGCCTGCACATGGAGTTAATCAGGAATACCTTGTCACAGTTCAGGGCACAGCACCTGTGCTTCCTCCCAGTGGTCCAGCACCCTCTCTCAGCTTCCAGCTCTCAAGCCAATGCCTTTCTGGAAGGTGACCCGCATCTCTCTCTCTTTTGACTGAACAGCATAGCTCCTTGCTTTCATTGTGAAGCACAGAAAGGTTGCCCAAAGGCACCTGCTTGCTTTCTCTTCAGAGATGGTTAACTGGTCTCTTCAGAGATGGTTAACTGCTACAATTATAAGGTACCACACAGCACTTCCTACACAAGCCTACTTTATTCTTAAGATAAAAAAGCTTTACAGAGAAAACATACTGAAAACAATAAAAGAACCTACCCATGATAGTAAGTTTACTAGACATCACCCCAACTCAAACATGGGCTCTGGTAGCAGCAGTCCTTGAATACCCCACCCACGGGGTTTCCTTTGTGGTCATAAATTCATCACAGCCTCAGCTCAGAACTAGCACTCTCAGAACATATGTAGTCTGCCCTTTATACAGTTCAGGAATCTTTGATCTGGAATTTCCAGGAGCAGGTAATTAATAGACTTTGGCTTTCGTCCCCTGGGTTTAGTTTCAAAAGGCTGGATTCAAAGTGGGTCATCCCCTCCCCCACCAGGTATTTTCTAGGAAATCCACATTACATGCATTGTCCCAAAAAGTCCTCTGAAGTTCCTAACATTCATATTAGTCAAGTCCCTAGAAAAGTTACATATAACCTTACCATCCCACATAAACAATAGCATTTTCAGTACAATGGACCCCATAGGCACCAAACCCAATTCAATAAGCTTTATCTTTATTCCATAAGGTGTGTCTAGGATATAGCAGGGTACTCTGAGTCTGTCACATAGCTATTCTGGAGTAACTCCCTGGATAGACAAGCCCTTAGTTGCATTTATGAATCTGAGTCAGAGAATCATACTCTAGGACAGAACATGATGAGTATCACATATTCAAAGTCACTTTTAAGATCTGTGTGTGGCAACTGTTTGGGAAGCTGTAAGTGTTGTTTGAGCAAATTGCCTTGCTATATCTAAGTCTCTCTGTTTAAAAAATACAAAGAATTCTCACCACAGGCAACACTATAAACGTATATACTGAAAAGGATTTGAATTTTATTTTACAAGTATTAAAAGCACATAAGGCTACAGTATATCTATAAAAATCTGTTTGTACCATTTATGTGAAAATATCAGGTTAATATCACAGGGCTTGCCAGCTACAGAAAGCTCTTGGGTAGGAGGAAGTTTGGCATTGTAAGATGACACAAGTGCAGGAGTTTGTAAGCTAAAGTTTTACGTGTGTTCTATTCCGAAAAATGATTCTGTTAAAAATAAGGAAGGTTCCATGTTTATTTTGTCTCCGTTACTCCTAATTGCATGTGTTCAGTTTATAAGTAAAAGATTTGGTTTTTCTAAGTGCCAGCCTTGAAAACTTAAGCTGGGATCTGAGAGACAAGCTGAATTTTTTCATTATTGTACCTGATTTGTTCTTAATTTGTATTTGCTTGCAGGGGGGTAACTGATACCTATTTAGTTCTGCTAATATTGCTGAAGAAGTCAATCCTTCCATTCCCACTAGTAGTTTTCATTGTTCCTCGCTGAACTTTTTGCCAATATCTTTCTGGAAGCAAGCTGCTCATGATTCAAAATTATTCCAGGTATGGTGTCTAAAGAGCCATATAGGGAAGAGCTATTACCTCCATATGTTAGCATGTGATGTCTCTGTCACCATCTTCCATTATAGCTGCCATATAATGTGTTGTTTTATCTCATATCTAACTTGCCCACTCATTAAATGAACATGAGTTACACCGAAGTGTCTGTTAACTCTCTAACTAAGAGTGTAGTACAAGCCACCAGAATACCCATTAGTCATCTCTGAGGCAGCCTAGATTTATAAAACTTTGAGCTGCCGGCTGAAGCAATCAGAGCCAATGGCTCTACAATAATGAGATGAGATTTTTAGAAGACTACCCTAAACTATAATTAGTTCATAATTAGCAAGGAACAACAACAACAAAAATAGCATTCATTCACTTAAAATGATTTTTAATGTTATAATGACTGGTACATAATTATAGTGGAACTGGGCTATTTAAAAAAAAAGCTGACTTAAAAGGAAGAGGGTTCATTTGGTGTTTATTTGCTCCAAGGTTCTAATTACTTTGGAAACTGCCAACCCTCCTTATGGGATTACTAACAAAAAGCAAAACGGCAGCTCTGAGGAATACTGTGCAAATCGGTTTTTAGCACCAAAAAAAAAAAAGTCTTCTATAAATACCAGATGCGCGCATGCGCACGCACACACGCAATGCACACACGCACGCAATGCACGCACGCACGCACGCAATGCAGAGAAATAGATCTCTTATTGTTATGGCAATGCTGGTGACAAAGAACAATTATTTTGGATTGGGCTATATTTCAGTTTGTTTTGTTTTGTTCCGTTTCATAAATATGGTAGTATTGATTCATCTTCCCCCGCTTTATGCTTCTGATTTACAGACTTTGTTAATCACTCCATGACAGTCACTTCAGCAATTTCATTTAGTAAAATTAACCAGAAAAATCTAGTCAGATTTATGTGGATTTCATCTGGCAAACTACAAAGCCCTGGCAACTTCAATTGCTGGAGCCTGGATGAGATTTGTGATGCTATCCATCCTGGACCTATCTAATAAATCACATCTACTCCAGGCCTTCACCTAACTGATAGATTGAAAAAGAAACACTAACAGATCTTGTTAGCGCTCTTGAAAAGAACACCAATGTAGGGTCCTGAGAGGTACTGACTTCAAAGGAGGACATGGGTATTCAGCACTTCTTTGGATATTGCCCACAGAGATACTTAAACAACAACATCTCAACAATGCAGAGCAATTAAGTGTTACCAAATACAATCTGAAAAATATTAAAGAAAGGAATTTTCCTCAGAGAGGAAAGATGGTCTTATGGCTAAGACACTGGATTGCGATTCAGCTCCTGGCTCTGTCTCAGACTTCCTATGTGACCTTATTCCTCAATGGGTAACATGGAGATAATACTTCCTTCCTTTCACCTGTTGGGTCTTTGGCACAGCAATTACCTTTTAGTATGCGCATGTATCACATTTGTTCTCATCTGGGCCATTAAGTGATGCCTAATGATTAATAAGTCTTAATTTATAAGGCTAAGGATAAACATAAGGCAGTTAAAATTTTCCAGGTAAAATATGAATACCAAGGAGATTAAATTGTATTTTTAAAAGGTAGAAATGATCTCTAAATCGGTACAGTTATCAATAAAAACCTTTCCATATACTTAGATATTAAACTGCTTTACTGTCAGTTTCATTACGACATCGTCCTAAAATGGTGTCTGTTTAGTTAAGATACTTGAAAAACTAAAATTCTTACATGAAACTTAGGTCTGGTCTACACTAGACACTTCTGTCGACCAAAGTCAGCTTTTTGCGCCAAATCAGTGGTAGTGTACACACTGCAATCCTTCCCTCACCAACACAACTCCCCTGATTTTGTGACAAAATAAAACCACCTCGACGAGAGGCGTAGAGCTTTTTGCGCTAAATTTTTAGTGACAAAGTGTCAGTGTAGACACAATGCTTGGTTATGTTGTGGAAAATGGCCTCCAGGAAGTGTCCCACAGTGCCCATCCGGACCGCTCTGGCCAACAGTTTGAACTCTGCTGCCCTACAGCCATCCACCCCTCCCCGTCTAAAGTCCTGGGAATTTTTGAAATTCTACTTCCAGCTTGTGACGTTCCCCGCTGCAATCTCAACTAGTGTATTGCTGTATCACCCTAATCCCTCTCTCTTGGAGCCCATATTACCCTGCTCCGCTGTGTGAACCCCCACTTCTAGGTCAGCCTACACACAGCTTACAGCAAGCAAGCTGCTCTCAACTAAGTGAATGAGTGCTTCTGGCCAGCCACTCTTGGGATTATGCACTAATATGACCCCAGCCACCACCACCAGTCCCAGATGCAATCCTAGGAACTGCCATTTTACAATGTTCAGTGCTGCCCACTGCACAACACTGTAAACTCCCTAGTTTGTCAATTTATCAAAGATATTGATATGCACCACCCTTGTCACTTCAAATGGAGTCTTAACACACCTTAAACCACATGTACTGCTTTAGATAAAACAAACAAATGTATTACGTACAGAAAGATTTTAAGTGATTATAAGTCAGAGGAAAGAAGGTCAGATTTGATCAAATGTAAATAAAAGGCAAATCCCATTCTAAACAAAGCTTAATGCTTTCAGCAACCTCACAGTCTTAGATGATTCTCATCACAGGCTGGCTGATCTCCTTCCCAGCCAGGCTCTCCCCTGGATCAGCATTTCAGTTGCTTGGTGGTGTTTGTAGATGGAGGTGGAAAAGAGAGAGATTGCAAAATATCTCCCCTTTTTAACGTGTTCCTTCGTCCCCCTCTTCAGGGTCAGGTGACAAACAGCATCCGTACCTGGTTCCCTCCATACCTTGAGTCACTGTGATTCTTTGTGGATTCGTTTGTCAACGTCTGGGCCAGTCCTTTGTTCCTGGAATGCTGAGCTGGGTTGTGCTATACAAGTCCTAATGAGGTGTGAACTGCCCTTCAGCTCTGTAGAGTTTTGCCTAGATCTGTCTCAAGCCATGAGACACGTATTTGGGAAGATTACATAGCGAAGCCTCATAACTATATACATGACATTGCAACAAACATATTACAACAATAATGTTCAGTATGCCGTGAGCATTCCAAAAATACACCTTACATGACATACTTGGCATTAAATCATACACAATTACACTATAAGTATGAACACAAATGATACACAATCACATCATAAGGGCGTACGTGGGGGTGCAGTGTGTCACATGGGTTGGTCGGCGGGGAGAGCTCATATCTCATCTTCCCAGATGACTATGGCAGCTCCACGCACCAAATGCTCCCCCGCTTGGAGTACACTAGAGCTTCTGGATCTGATTGGCATTTGGGAAAGGCGGCTGTGCAGTCCCAGCTCCGCTCCAGCGGAAGGAACTATGATACCTACGGTCAAATTTCTCATTTAATGGCAGAGAAGGGCTATGAATGGGACATGCTGCAGTGATGCGTGAAGATCAAGGAGCTGCAGAAGGGGTATCAAAAGGCTAGGGAGTCAAACCGTCACTCTGCTTCAGAGACAAAGATCTGCCACTTCTATAAGGAGCTGGAAGCCATCGTCAGCAATGACCCCACCTCCACCATCAAGAGACCCGTAGATACTTCCGCAGGCTTGGGGACAACAGACACTGGACTCAACCCCAACAAAGAAGTCGTAGACAAGGAGGTCGAGTTGGAGGATGATGCAGAGTAGGGGACTGGGTCGTTTGGTGATGTGAGGAGTCAGGAACTCTTCTTGACCCCTGACTGTTCGAGTGAATCGCAGTCCTCCAGCTCTCGCGTGCAGGATGCAGGAGAGAAGAGCTCAGGTATGTGATTTTTTGGAGCTGATACTGCTCAGTTACATGAGGTACAGCTGTCCTTTGCTTTGCTGCATGATACAGCTGGTTGAAGGGATAGAAATGCACAGAAGTAGCTGTGTTTGCATGTGCTTCCCATTCCCCTGTTCAGCTAAGCAGTGCAGTGGAAATGTGTGTTAATGCACACCAAGATTTCATGGGAATCCTCCAGAGAGATTTCTAGAAACTTTCCTGGAGGTACTTGCCAATACTCTGCCAGACATTCCTCAGCAGAACTGCTTTGTTTCTTCCCCTGTTGTTGGAAACTTTCCTGCA
Source organism: Emydura macquarii macquarii (assembly GCF_026122565.2). Classification (NCBI taxonomy): domain Eukaryota; kingdom Metazoa; phylum Chordata; order Testudines; family Chelidae; genus Emydura; species Emydura macquarii. The sequence goes on from NW_027130506.1 coordinate 2,529,344, forward strand.
CCAATTGGAAATCATTTGTGCAGGGACCAAAGCAGCACACAGGCGAGCAACATAGGGACCTGGTTTGAAGCGGCTCACATGGAGGACATGCACCCTAGCATCCCTGCTTACTCTCAGGAGTGACATATCAGCTTCTATGGCCCCTGCCTGTAGAAAATGTTGGCACAATTTGAAATTTTGTCCCTATCTATCTGCATCAATACCTCCAAATAACCACCCAGAATCTTTTCCCCAGCTTGAGTGCCTCCTCCTCCTGGGCACAACATAGCATGCCGTAGGCAATTGTTGAGCTATGCTCTTGCCAGGGGACAGTGAGAAAGAGGTGTATTTTACAGCATTGCATCAGTGCTGTTATTGCACTCTCAATCATGCTTCTGTTCATTGTTTATTGTGCTTCTACAGATGTGCCCTTGAGGGGAAGCCCCTCCACACCTGCTGAGTGCATGCGGCTGATAAGAAAACACCCACAGAGAAGCAAAGAGGAGATGTTCCAAGAATTGCTCCAGTCCTCTGAGTCAGAAAAAAAAGAAAAACGGCATGGAGACACATTGTGTCCAAAAATCATAAAATGGATAGGCAGGACAGGAGGGAAACCCAGGAGCAAGTGATAGCAGGTCACGAGTGCATAATAAAAGCCATGGAGGAGCAAACAGAGCTCCTAAAGTTACTCATAATGCTACAAACTGAATTAATGCATGCTCACGCCTCCTTGCAGCCAATACAGAACTGCTTTCTATGCCCTCCCCAAACTCCATGCACACATTCCTACCAATTCCCATCCAGTCTTGGTCCCCAATTCACTTCACCCCTTCAGAGAGCTACTAGAACGACAGCTGGACTTACTTCCAGCTCTCATAGCTCACATTGCCCCTCACTGCTTTCTCCCCTCCAGCCCAGCTTTTTGTGTGTGTTCAATTGTTGTTTAACAAAGACACTCTGTGAAGAATAAGCAATCTTTGTTTGTCTTGCCCACGGTGGTTGCAGCTTATATTGATATACAGTGCAAGCTGGATAGCAGTCATAGCATGGCACAATGCTGTTTACAAAAACACCTTATTGGTGCTCATTGTCAAAACAATTCCTCAAGGCCTCCCTGATTCGAATGGACCCCCGTTGTGGTCCTCTAATAACCCTGACATCTGGTTGTTCATATTCAGTTACAAGGCAATCTGCCTCTGCGCTCCATACAGGGGGAAATTTTTCACCATTAGTTTCACAAATATTATGGAGCACACAGCAGGAAGCTATAACTATAGGAATATTTTCCTCATTTAGGTCTAACCTGCCATAAAGGCATAGCCAGCAAGCTTTTAATCTGTCAATCACACATTCAACGGTCATTCGGCACCTGCTCAGCCTGCTATTTAAGTGCTCCTTGCTGCTATCTAGGTTGCCCGTATAAAACTTCATGAGCCATGGCAGTAAGGGGTAGGCTGGGTCTCCCAGGATCACTATGGGATTTCAACATCCCCTATTGAGATCTTCTGGTCGGGAAAGAAAGTTGTTGCTTGCAGCTTTCTGTACAGGCCAGTGTTCCTGAAGATGTGTGCGTCATGCATCTTCTCTAACCAACCCGTATTGATGTCCGTGAAACGCACATGGTGATCCACAAATGCCTGCAGTACCATAGAGAAGTACCCTTGCTATTGATGTTGATCCACTGCAAGATGGTCCAGTGCCAAAATCTGAATGGGTGCCATCTATCATCCTACCAGAGTTAGGGAATCCCATTGCTGTGAAGCCATCCCTCATTTCATGCACATTTCCAAGACTCACAGTCCTTCATAGTAAAATACGATTAATGGTCCAACACACTTGCGGTAACACAGTCCACAGTGGACTTCCCAACTCCAAACTGATTAGCAACCGACCGGTAGCAGTCTGGAGTTGCCAGCTTCCACATGGCAATCACCACACGCTTCTCCACTGAGAAGCCAACTCTCATTTTGGTGTCCTTGTGCCGCAGGGCAGGGGCGAGCTCTGCAGAGTTCCATGAAGGTGGCTTTGCCCATACAAAAGTTCTGCAGTAACTGCTGGTCATCCGAGACCTGCATAACAATGCGATCCGACCACTCAGTGCTTGTTTCATATGCCCAAAAGTGGCGGTGCACCGTGTGCAGATGTTCCGTGAATGCAAACAGTAATCTGGTGTTGTTTGTTTGCATGGCACACCGCAGGTCAGGTGCATCAGATTCCAGTTCTGATTGGGAGCTCATAATATACTACATGACAAGCCATGAAGTGTTCAGAACACTGACAATAACAGTGGAGAGCAGTGCAGGATCCATCCTTCATATGGAGATGGTGGGCACTCCGGAAACTGAAAAATGTCGCAAAACACAATGGGAAACTCATGGAATGAAAGGACAAAAATCACTGCATCATGGGATGTTGAGCCTGCACTCATCATGCACTGCGATCCTCTCCAACTTCCCACAACTCCTAGCAGCACAAGGTAGCAAGTTGCACAGTGGAATAGCTGCCCATATTGCACTGCTCTCATGTTGATGCTAGAGCACTAACTGTGGATATGCTTTGGCAACACGAGTGCTGTGTGGACAGGCACAAGCGTTGTAATTACAGCACTTTTTGATCACCACTGTAACTTCCGCTGACAACACTTTCTAGTGTAGACAAGGCCTTATAGTAGGCATTGCCACTGAATTTGCTGTTGGCAATTTACTTTAACATGTTGATCTTAACTTAGGGTCATGTGCCCAGATGCCACAGAGATGGGCACACAAAAAATAATTATATAATACTTAAAATACTTGCTTAAAATAAAAATTTACCATCATGCAAGACTTACATATTTTTGTCTCCTAGCAGAATGCCAATTTATTTATTATTTCTTACTCAGTAGGTAGCTACATCCAGATATGCCAGAAAAAGTTATTTGTTATCCCTAAAATTTGTAAGCAGTTCAATATAGTTTTAGTTAATCAGGAGTTGGCAAAGTGTGATCCATTGTTCAAACACTGAGTTCCATAATAGGGCCTGTACTGCCAGATATAGGTAATGTAGAACACAGGACTCAGCATGTAGCATTCCATCTTGATCTGAGTAGACCCGTAGTCTCTGTATAGTAGGGTGTATCTCATATTAAAGATGAGACACTTTAGTATGATGTATTTTATGCAATTAAACATGGCCCTCTGGCTCTTGGAAAATGGCCAGCGTAACTCTTGTTTGGATGCCCCATAATACAGATATAGCAGTAGAAAAACTGTACTATGTTTTCATTAGTAACTATGACATGGAGCTCAATCTAGAAAGCACTTACTACTAGGTGTAGTGCTTATTATGGCAATAGTGTCTATGTCTTTAATGGAGCCACTCACCACAGTAAGTACTGCACAAATTAATTAGTGTTTGCAGGATGTAGCCCTACGTTTCTGTGATCATTTTCTAATGTATTTAGAACGGGAGGGACAGGGGGTAGAAGGAGAAAAAGAACGGCTACCTTTAGTCTGGTAACAGTTTCTATTGTGAAAAGCCTACCCACTCTGTGATTCCTTACCTTGCTATTTTTGAAAATACGCAGAGACAACATTTTAACACAATACACAGCACATACTTTGACGTTCTTTACTAGGCTAATTCAGTTTTTAAAAGCAGCTTAGCAGAGATATCTGCTCAGATTTCTATTGGCATTCTATTGTGTGAAATCCTTCCACAGAAAAAGAAATATAATTTCTGAGTAAAAACAACCACCCTGTTTCATTAGTCTGAAATATCGCAGATGGGGATGGCAATCAAAACAGATAGCTTTTAGAAACAAGCCCAAAAGAGAAAATTAAGTTACATAAGGAGGGTTCAGGAGGACACTGTGGCAATAATAATCCACTTTTTCAACATAGGAAAGGGGAGATTCCTGTAAGGTAAATTTTTGATGGATTGGCACAAGCAGCTGGAGAAACTATTATTATTTGTCATCTTTGTCTTGTGCATTGATATAGTACTGCTCTGCTAATTCCAACCTTTCACAAGCAGTTGCTATATCACCATGGGGAAAAAACAGGAAGTAGAAAATGAGGCACATGGAATTCACTTACTTATTGTTTCCCAACAAAATAGTTTCCCTTGTGCACTAAAGAACAAATTCCCCTTATGATCTAAATATATTGTTTTCTCTGAACCCAAGTCAGGCAAGTTTCCATCCACATGCAGATGTCTCAGAACATTTCTCCTACTAACTTGTGATTGAACCTTACTCATGATGGGAAAGATTCATGACTATTCCCTTCCTCCACTTTACCACGAGGCCCAATTAAGTACCCATGGAAATCTACGGAGGTCCAAATATTGACTTCAGTGGGTGCCTGATTGAGCTGCTAGAACTTTCAGTTATTTCTAGAAAAACTACCAAAACTCTTCCTAATCAAGAGAGATTTATTTCAGGATTAAACCACCACTAGGACAAAAATAGAATCCTAATCCCTTTCCTTCCTGAAACCAAAGATATTAAGGGCATATCTACATTAGGAAGACTATACCGGCATAGCCATCCTGGCATAATACCATCGGGTAGACACAGCATACACTGAAGAAGGAGGTTTTTCTGTTGATGTAGGAACACCACCTCCCCAAACAAAGTTAGCTATGTGGATGGAAGCATTCTTCTGTTGACACAGCTGTGACTACACTGGGGATTTGGTCGACATAACTATGCTGGGGAGTGGTATGGGTTTTTTTTTTTTTCAAACCCCTGACAGACATAACTATGTTGACCTAACTGTTAATTGTAAGCCAAGCCTCAGAGTTCTCTGGACGGGGACATCTGAACATTAAGGACTCACGTTACTAATCAATATATAATAAAGCATTTTAGCACCAATGATATTAATTGTTCTGTGGCATTTCATAGCACCAACATTGGTGCTAACATTTAAAGAACAGAAGATGAATTAGAAACAAAAAGCTTGCAATGCATCAGCTTTTTCAGACGGGGTTGTGTTTTCGGCTGTTAATTGCTGAGTTTTAATTTTTAAAACCTATGTACATCAGAAGTTATTTTGGGAAGAATTCAATGTCAGCTATGAGGCGCAAACTGACATTCTGAGGTATCATCAGAGAGATTACAATAAAATGTTAAAGAGAAAAGCCATTCCCTCTAGGCTGACTGAACCAGGAATGTCATTTCCTCAGTCCTTTGTGTGAGATTCTCCAAGTTCCACCAAAAGCCTTCAGCTGTGCTACAGTACACCTCAATTCTTCCTCCACTTCCAGCATGCTAAAAAACAGGAGTGACATCATAAACTAATTTTACCTAATATTATAAACCCAAGTGCATTTCAGTGTCAGTAAAGGAAATGTAAAATTAACTGTGCTGCAAAAGAGAAAAAGCCTTGTGAAAGAATTTACTGTAGTAGTAAGCATACTAAATGCATACTATATGCCCTCAAGCTTCACTGAAAACATCATTTCTTACATGTCTTGAAGGCAGCTTTCAGAATGCAGACTTTTTCAATCTGACATTCATAATTTATTAACACGCAAACACAAAAACCAGACGGCCAAATCCTGAGTTAATCATGAGAAGTTAACTTCAGTGTAAGACAAACAGAATTTGACCTCCTATTTGTAGAAGTGATTGAAAGGAAGGATGCATTCAGAGCTTTCACAAAGGAAATAAATACCTACAAAAGGGGGACTAAAAGCACTGTTTTGTGATATAAACACAAATGTCACATTCTCAGCATTGCCGATTATTAAAACAAAGAGACAAACCTTAGCATGCAGTTTGAGAGATCATAGTAACTTTGTAAAAAAATAGAATTCAATACATTAGCTTCCTACATGTCCTTGAATCATAGCTGTGTACTGTACTGAGCAAAAGAAGATTTTAGTACAGTTAGTAATACACAACCAGTGCAAGTAGGAAGAGTGATCTGATGTCTATATTTCACCATACACATCAGTTACAATATTGTCAGCTACAGTAAGTCCTGGTTACAGAAGCAATATGACCAACCATTATGTTAGAATGAAAAAGCAGAATCAGGTAGGTTTGCAGTGGACTGTTAGGGAAAAATGTCATCTTGTAACTTGCAAATTGAGCAGACTATATAAAAGAAACATTATGCAAGGATACTCTGGACCCTACCTTTTTAGAAGTCACTTTCTTTGAATGTAAAATGCAATTAAAATGATCAATGAAAGAAAGGGATGAGGAATGAACGACTGTGATATATGGAAATTTAGGACAAGAACTTGAAGACAGACAAATTATATGGGTGCAGGGGCACAGGCGCTCTGGGGCTCACAGGGCTAGTTTAACAAACATGTTAATATCCATTGAAGATAATGACAAGAAGTGCAAGCTACGTCTCAAAGATGGGAAGAAGTGATAATGAGATGCAGCTGTTTTGGAAGGAGGCGTAAAGCTGAGGAGCGCTCCGAAGTGCCTTTTACAAGTACCTACATTGTCCACACATGCAAAAGCCTGTTCTTGCACAGATCCTGACCATGACTTTGTTGGAGTTGATTTTTAGCTAGTCTAAACATCACATACACAGTTGTAAATGCTCTATCACCTATGGAAATGTGGCCCTCTCTCTTTCTTTGCCTTAGTTTCCCAATCTGTAAAACAGGACTAATAGCCACCTCACATGGGTGCTATGAGGCTTAGTTCATTAATGTTTTTTAAAGTGCTTTGAGATCATTGGCTAGAAGGTGCTATAAGAGTGAGATGTTTTATTGCCAGTAGTGCTTAAGATACTGATCAATGCTAGAAGGATTTACAGTGAGTACAGACATACTTTTAACTGTAGCAGTGGTACCATGGATAACTGTAACAGAGGCATAGTTTTTCAGTACATCCATTGGCACACAAACTAAGGTACTGACACGTAAGCATGTGAATAACTTTACATTGATAAGGTGCCCCATTTACTTCAATGGGACTGTTCACATTAATAAAATTGTATACGTTTTAATATTTGAAGAATTGGGCACTCATACTAATTCAGAGTAGTATGGGAAAATATAACTCAAAGAGGCCATGTGGAATTTAGTTTAGGATGCTAACTAAATCTCAAATTTACAGATAAACATGTAGTTGTCAGAGATGAAGAATGCATGTCACCATAAAATGAAAATGTATAAAACTGTATTATCTTCTATTGGACCAACTTCTGTGAGAGCTTGAAAACTTGACTCTTTCAGCAACAGAAGGTGGTCCAAAAATAGGTATTATTACCTCACTCATCTTTGTCTCTAATATCCTGGGAGCAAAACAGCTACAACAACACTGCATAAAACCATATTTGTTTTTCTGGCCATCCCCTGCTGCGCAACTGGATAACAAAATGACACACATGAATTCTCCAGACTTAATCCTGGATGTACAACAAAGTTTAAAACTCGATTAAAAGGCCCCAAGGACTCTTATACAAGACTGCACCAACAGAACGTCAGAGTGAAATTTCACAATTATGCTTGTCAAAAGAATGATCTTTCACATGGGTCAGGCCAAGACTATAGACATTACTGAACATTCATAAAATCCTACAGGCAAGATTTAAAATTGAAAGGCAGCCTTTAAATGCAACAATTTAATCATAATCAGACACTTGCAGTGTATTTCTCTTTAAAATGATTATTGGTAATTGTTTATTTTTCATGTATTCTTCATTACACTCTCTGGTAGGTTTTTCTTGCTTGCCAATTAAAAAGAAAGCGAGGGAGAAAGACTGTCTTCATTGTATACAGTCCTTCTTAGCTACCTGAAAACCAAAGTTTCTTTGCCTACCAATTTTGACCTTTTCTGTTTGGGAGACATTGATTGTTTTCTGCCTCTGTTTCTAATGGAGCTTGAAATGAACATGGCTTTTTGTTTACCTCCTAATTTGTGCACCACCAGCTCAGTGTTGTCAGCAGAGCTCTGGGAATAGAGTTTGTTTTCTGTATCTGTAAAACCAGCAGAAAAAGCTTAAGAGTATAAAATATAGTTGTTGAGTATTTTACCCAGACCTATATAGGACATACATTAATGACTTTGGCAATTTTTTGTCATTTTAAAAAAACTGAACACAAAGAACTTGAGCTATCTCAGGGATAGGTTGAACTCCTTTGGCTTATATACCCCAGGAAGCAGAAAGGATTGCTGTGTCAACTCAAGGTGCCTGAAGCTTCCACTGTGCTAAAGGGCCAGCAATAAGAGCCAGCACTGTCACAAAGGCAAGTAGTGCAATACTATTACAGATTGGCTTGCCATCACTGGTCCAGTGCTGGGGTATGGAGCCTCATTCTTGACAATTTGTGTTGTGTGCAGAGCGGGCCACAATCTGGCTGTATATTAGTATCCCACGTTAAAAAAGATCCATTAAACACATTTTTCCAAAAGAAGCCTCCTCCTTATTCCCAGACTTAAATACTACAGCCAGAAAAAAACATTCAGGTCCAATCATTTTCCATAGCAACATCTCAATCACAAGACTCACTTGCTCCTCCAGTCCCTACCAATAATGGAGCTCTTTCCTCTTGCTGTAATGTAGCCATATTTATCTCTTCCTCAATATCCCAGATGTTCCACAATTTCCTCCCGCTTACAGAGGACGGTTGATGGATGTATACAATTTCTGCCAGAAATGTACAAATTCCCTCATTAGTTGAGGGTCAGAAACACGGAGATCTCGGTCTGTTTTAATAGCAGTGATTATGTTTATAGATACAGCCACATTAACTGCTCTATCAGATGTGTTACTTTTTAATGAACTATATCATATATTCCATGTTGGGTTTTTTCCCCTGTATTCACTCCCCAGTTCACAAATCTTCTTGTTTTCTGCTAGTGCCTGTCATCTTTTTATGTTTTCCCTTTGAAATTTTGTTTTCCTGTTAAGGTCATTAAGCTCTAAGTTTATTTCCTTTTTTTCTTCTGTGACCCTACCAAAATCAACTTGTCTCCATCCACAGCCTCCTAAGCATCCCAGAGACTAAACAAGTCTGTTTCCTTCTTGAACTTCATGAGTTCCTTTTTTGTTCTAACTAGAATATATATGTGTGCTTTTTAGCCCATTGGTTGTCTAGGGACTCTGTTTATTACCAAGAACTAGGAAGGAAGAAAGTTGGTCTTTTATTTGCCTCAGTTAATTAAGTGCTTATGAAACATGTTGGAAGAACTGCAGATTTAAGTGCACTGTTCAGCTGGAAAAAAAAAAGATAGGGCACAGGCAAAAAGCCTCACAATTGCACCAATGTGACAACTCCGCCAGTGTGACCCAAGTCTGTCCTGGAAGCATCATCTCTAGAAGTGAGATGGTGGTTCAGTCTTGGGGCCATTCAATACTTTGCGGTGGTTTGGCAATGTGGATACTTGTCTGCTAGTGAGAACAATAATTCATTTCAAATATGTCACCAAACCGCTATCTGATCATAAACTTTTGGTCACTCCTGGCCAGGGCTACATTTGAGCTAGTTATCTAGACCAATGGTTTTCAACTTGTGGTTTGCAGATTCCTGGGGGTCCGCAGAGTATGTCTAAGATTTCCAAAAGGGTCCACACCTCCATTGAAATTTTTTAGGGGTCTTCAAATGAAGAAAGGTTGAAAACCACTGATCTAGACTACATATATAATTAACAGCCTCCTAAGCAATCCAGTCCCTTGAAGGATTCCTCTTTAAGAAGTTTAAATAGCAGATACTTAGACTCCAGAGGCTCAATTCCACAAGATTTAAGGGTGCAGTAGCTCTGATTTTGGGTATAAATTACTTAATGGTGTTTCACAGTGGAGATTCTCCTGCAGAGGATGGGAAGGAATTCACTCTTTTTCCTCCCCCCAGTTGCACAGTGGGCACCATTAACACTCTACGGGTAAGTCTATGCTGCAGTAAAACACCCATTGCTGGCCAATGTCAGCTGACTTAGGCTCGTGGGGCTTGGGTGGTAGGACTATAAAATTGCATTGTAGATGTTCAGGCTCAGGCTGGAGACCATGCTCTGGGACCCCATGAGGCGAGAGGGTCCTAGAGCCCAGAATCCAGCCCAAACTCAGATGGCTACACTGCAATTTTATAGGGCTGCAACCTGAGCCCCACAAACCTGAGTCAGCTGACATGGGCCAGCCATTGGTGTTTGTAGTAGTGTAGTGCAGTGCAGGGTAGACAAACCCTGCATTTGCCATCAATTTGCAAATGCACCACGGTATCTCCTCTTCTAAGGATTTTATGGTTAAAGCAAACACCTAGAGTGGTGGACATGTAGCACTTAAAGATGGTCACTGCAGCACTGCACATTTAGTTAAATGGATTAAGGTGAATTCAGATGCTGTTCCCTGCCAGATGCACAATACTGGTCCAGATGGACCAATGATTTGATTGCGAATAACCAGTCTTGTGTGTGTCCTTGCAATCTTCCATGTGTTCTCAAGACATTGCAACTTTGTGTGTATGTGTATAAGCAACTCTAGGACTTATGTGCATATCCAGGTTTAGATGAACTTGTATTTAGTGTGTAGGTGGTTGGCCTTCACTAAATTGGTTTGCAACAGTAAGTGAATATTTACAGGGTTCATAATCAAAGGATCCTAAGGGCAAGTCTTAAAATAATGAGAATGGTTAGAGTTTACGCTCGTACCCATTCCTTCTGCAATAATTGTCTCATAAATAGATTCATGCATTTGTCTGTTTTCATTTAATTTTTTTGCCAAAGACGGATGTACTAGAATTTTAATGCTATATAATTATATATTCTGTAAATTAAAGCAGCATGGCGCACTGGTTGGGAAAAGCACATTTCACACTTCATTACTTCTGCAGAAACTCAACCAATGTTAAGCTCTGATTTTTCCTCTCTTCAATATTCAGTTATTTAAGTGTTTCTCTTGTATAGCTCTTTGTTGCTTATGCAGTAGTTTCACTGGCCCCAATGGTGCTAGGAGTCTAGTTCTCTTGTACTGTAAACTGCTGAAAGAAGAGTATGAACAGTTAGCACTGGGAAATGTACATAAACCTGGAGCCACATAGCTGACTGCATGGGGAATAATCACTGAAGCAGGAACCTGAGCTTGGGGCTTGCACACCAGGCCATAGAGTCATTCTCTCTCTCTCTCTCTCTCTCTCTCTCATCCAATGACAGTAATAGCCATTATGAAGGAGTATGAATTTCCACTATCACAAAACCACCATCATAACTGACCATGAAGACTGAGAAGAGTGGGAAAACTTGCTATAAGTGGCACATGAGTCTTCAATGTGGGGAGGCTTAAATGCGAGTGCTGGAAGCTCTCTAAAAATGTGAGAGGGGGCATCGGCGCCTGGCCCATGGCCCCACCCTAGCTCCACCTCTTCACACCACCAAGGCCATCCCGTCTACTCCACTTCGCCTCTTCCCCCAAAGTCCCCCGCCTGCCACTCACTCCTCTGTCTCTTCCCCTAAAGCCCCCCCACCCACTGACATTCTTCTCTCTGCCTCTTCTCCCCCCTACATCCTCCTCCTTTGGGGGAAGAGGTAGAGTGAGGGCAGGGCCTTGGAAAAGGCTGAGCAGCAGCAGAGTCTTGGGGAAGGACAGGGTCACAGTCTGGGTGCCGTTGGCCCCCACACTTCTAGGGAACTTGGTTTCCTGCACTCTAAAGACAGCGAGCTGGCGTGCCTCCAAAGGGAGATGACCCATGCTGCATTTGCCTTCCTGCATGGCATGACTGCCCATGAAACTTGCACTACTGTTAGCCGTATTGCACTTGTTCTATGGATAAATAGAGTCCAGTTTCCAGGACTGTCAGTCTAGCAACTTTCACAAGCATTAATGCCACTTTAAAAAAAAAAAAAAAAAAAACAATGTGCAACAATGTGCACTAGTGCCACCAAAAGGGGACCCAAGCATATGCATTTAAAATGTCCTTAGACAACCCATTTAGTTCCCCTCTGCAGCAGCTCCTGCTTTTATATCATGCCATTGGATGCATTATACTGACAACAAATGGATATATAGTTTATATATACAGTATTTGTATTGAATGGATTCACAAAGCTTTTAATATTTGATCTCAAACATATGAAATCTTAATACAGTAAACTCTGAAAAGCCATGCTATTGAAAGAACTTCCACCTCACTGCACTTACAAATATCAAGGAACATGCACCGCTATGAGCTAGGGATCATCTGTCCCAACTTTACAGATGGGGCAACTGAGGCACAGAGAGGTTAAGATATTTGTCCCATGTCCCACACAAAGTCAGTAGCCCCACATGTCCTGAATCACAGTTTTTGGCTTTAACCACAAACACAGCTTTCCCTACAGGTTTAAAAGCACACATTTTTCTTTCCAAACTCTATTTGTTTTAAAGAGACCTTTAATTATAGCTCAAATTACATTTGATTTATTTTTATATGATTGTTTTTTCCTGTCCGGGACTCCCACCTTTTTCCTCCCTCCAAAGCACTGAAGGTCTTTAAAAGTCTGTTTTATTGTTGTTAGCAAGGCAGGAAAGGAGGAGAATTCCTTCATAATGTGGTTGTCTCTCAGGTCAGGAAATAAAGCAGATGTTCAGGTGGAGCATCTTATCACAAGGCAGGTGTGAGTGAAGGGCACTTTGCATGTGGATGAGAGGAAAAAGGCGCAACATAGAAGTAGTTAGTCGGAAGATGGGGCATTTTCGTGAGAGCAAGAATGATGAAAGCAGCTTATAGGTGAGTGGGAGGCAAATGATAGTGTCATGCCACATGTTGGAGGTAAGTAGAACAGGAACCATCCTACTCTGCTGGGGCAGTAAGACAGCTGCACAGGACAGGCACCCCGTGGTGCCAGTTTTCACTATATTATTATGAGTAACATGATATTTAGTGTTTTTCTTAAAGCAACAGCCCCTGGAATCCTGTGATTATGTTATAATCTCTGCTTTCATTAAAAAAATGTTTAGTCCTCATGGTTGGGGAGAAAAGCTTGAACACAAGAACAGCCATACTGGGTCAGACCAATGGTCCATCTAGCCCAATATCCTGTCTTCTGACAGTGGCTAATGCCAGGTGCTTCAGAAGGAATGAACAGACCAGGTCATCATCAAGTGATTAGTCCCATCGCCCATTCCCAGCTTCTGACAAACAGCCATCCCCCTGCCCATCTTGGCTAATAGCCATTGATGGATCTATCCTCCATGAACTTATCCAGTTCTCTTTTGAACCTCATTATAGTCTTGACCCTCACAACATCCTCTGGCAAGGAGTTCCACAATTGACTGTTCATTGAGTGAAGAAATACTTCCTTTTGTTCATTCTAAGCCTGCTATTAATTTCATTTGGTGTGTTCAATTTGGTATTAATTTCATTTCTCTAGTTCATGTGTTATGAGAAAGAGTAAATAACACTTCAGTCATGATTTTATAGACCTCTATTATATTCCCCCTTAGTCACCTCTTTTCAAACTGAAAAGTCCCAGACTTGTTAATCTCTCTTCGTATAGAAGCTTTTCCATACCCCTAATCATTTTTGTTGCCCTTTTCCAAACTGAGCCTCAAGCACATCTGAAAGGCTCAAAAACCACAAGGCAAATACAAAATAATAAAATCTGGGGTTCTTTTTAAATTTTAAGATTTTAAACCAGTTTAATAATTTTGGAGGGCCTGACTCATGATTTTTGGACAGTTGGGATTCGTAACACTGGGTGCCTTGTATGGGGACAGGAAAGTAGAACAGCACAAAGGAAAATCTCAGCTCCTTCTTTCTTAACACCTCACTCACAGCAAAAAGACATCTTTTCATCCTATATAGGTGAATGCCTGAGAAAAACGAAGCAAGCACATACAGGTAATAGTCCTGTCTATATCAGCAGTGCCATCTCACAGTACCATCTCACAGCCGACAGTGTCACCATATGAGCATTTCCTGGACATGAGTTCCATGGCACATGGTAATAATTATGTAGAAAGTCAGATTAAAAGTTAGCCAGTTCAAATCACTGATTTGATTATTAGCTTCACTTATGATGCATCTGTGGTGTTTACTCTGTATCACGCAGGGAAAGAAAGGTCAGAACTCTTTCCTCCATTCCCCAAGAAAATCATTCTGTTAATTTTCATTTAATGTAAAGAAAAGCTTTCTGTGATGAAGCAGAGAAACTGCCTGCCAGCACAGCAGGGGTTAAAGAGAGCCTGTGGGCCCAGCTAACCCTGCCCTGTCACACCTGCAGCCAATGCCAGACCTCAAGGGGGGAGAAAAGGAGAGTGCCTGGCTCAGCTGTCTCCCTACCTGAGGGGAAGGGTAGCCAGCCACCAGAGAGGAAACACTGTCTCCCCAGCCAACAGAGACTGCGGAGGAGACCTAGGAGGCGTGGGGCAACTGAAATAACTGGGTGACTGAAGCCCAGAGACATTGCAGGGCTCGGCCTCACCAAATTTATGGCTGCCTTACCTGAAGGAGCCTGAGACTATGACAGGGCACCACCCAAAGGGCACTACTGGAGGCCCAGCCACCCCAGCGAATTGGACTGCAAGGGCCATGCCCTAAATTGAAGGAACAACAGTAGGAAGTAGCTCAGGGCAGTGGATTTGATTCATACAGGGCCCTGGGCTGGGACCCAGTGGAAAGGGAGGACCTGGGTCTCCTTACCCCACTGCATAAAAAACTGAGGCACCTAAACCAGAGAAACAAGGGACTGGAAGCCACATGTACCAACCACTAGGCCGCTCCGCCCTCCAAGCACCCTGTTATGCTCTCGTTTAAACTTCCATGTTTTTCCTCTCTCAGACCAAACAGTATGTCCTTGTGCATGAAGTAAGACAGGTAGGTGTAAGTGTCAACTCAGCTATTGGGGGAAAGAGTCTTGCACTTTGAGCTGACTGGGGTTAGATCTGGAGAAGCCAGTCTAAACTGGGAGACGTGAGAAGCTAATCTTCATCCTGCTCCCTAAATCAGATTTAAGAGAAGTCAGACAGCTCACAGACACTTCTTACGCTCAATGACACGTCGCTTACACATCTCTTTAAGATGGGCACATGCCACCTCTTAGACCCCTCAAACTTCTTCCATGAACCAGGCCTGGTCCCCTCCCACCCCTTTTTCTTCCCCAGGTGAAATGGCTTTTTTTCCCTCTCCTAGCTCTAAAAGCATGTCTACACAAGGACACTCAGGGAAGTTAAGATGAGTTAACTACAGTTGTGAAGGTAACGCACATTAGTTGAGGTGCATTACACCCCTCTATGTATGCTCTCATTCAGAAGTAAGAAGTGATATTTGTTCAGTTTAGCTTACTCTTCCGGAGGATGTGAGATATAATCATTGGATTTAATGGCAGCCCAGTAGGTAGCATATGGTTGGGGTGGCCTACAACAGCCCTTTTCTGTCATGCATATTCCAGGGATGAGTCAACATGAATTGGGCTCTTCTCTGCTGACATGACAGTGTGATAATGTACATCGCAAACCATGTCACAACGCTGGCAACTGAACAGACGCTCATTGTTCGGGTTCAGTTTGGCACAGCTGCACCGGATCAGCTCAGACCCTGCCAGTGCCACTTGCACACACACTTCCTATTGAATACATAGTAGGGAACAACTTCCAACACTGTTAAGGAATCCACTCGCCTATGATTTTAATGATCCTGTTCATGTGGCGCTTTAAGCTGTAGCAGAGTAGGCCAGCCAAGGTTTTAAAATGCAGCAGATATCCGGGGATAACTACCAGTGGTTTACTCAGAATCCAGTTAGTCTTCTAATAAATATCATGCATCATTCTCTTTTTAGGACCTGTCATCACATTATAAGTAAATATGGGCCAAATACCACCTCTGCCCCCATTCAGGCACAGGAGCAAGGGTTAAAGGGAGAATCCCTCCACCACAAGTCACATAGCAGCAGTGATACTGCTTCATAACAATTAGAGCAGCAATGAGACTACAATAATCCTTGCTGTTCTTGTGCCTGTGAAGAACAATGTAATCCCAGCAAACAGAGTGTACAGAGGAGCCCCCTGCAGAGCAGTGTTTCACAGTGGATAAGCGGATCCAGATCCTTTTGCAGGCTTCAGAATTCTTCTTCCTCAATGCAGTGGAATGGCACCTATATTCTACTGCATGCATGACCCTCCACAGCTGCTGAGGGATAGGCCACGTTTATCCCTATTACAATAAAGCATTTCATTCTTTAGAGAAACAACCAGATTAATAACCCTGGTCCATCAAACAATAAATAATTTGTGTGCACAAACAGATTCAATTCGCAACAGCCTGATGGTGCAAGCTACCAACGTGGTGAGATGCCCACTAGGAATGCAATGCATTCTCCAACTATAGGGAAGCAGAAGGATACAGCTGCTGAAGAGTGATGTGAAATTAAAGAGGGAATGAAATGTATGATCTTATTTAATCACACTTGGTGCTTCAATTTTTCAATAACAGCACCCTGCTAGACTATGTCAAATCGGTTTCACAAAGTAAAAATTATGGATGGAAAATGAATTAACTACTTCACCACCATCACTAATATGCTAGTCAGAGTTTGAAACATAAACTACTGGTCAGAATTGTTTTCCTCAGAGGGAATGTACTGCGCATCAATACATGGTTAAGAGGCTAGCAGCGAATTACAATACTAAAGGTACCAACCACACAGCATCTGATCTCAGAAGTGACACATTCAGCGGCACAAATCAAGTGGCTATACAATCTATTTTTATGCAAGAGAAATCTTCCTGATCAGAATCCACTTCAGGGATCAAAGTGTGGCCTTGGGATCAGCCTTGCTTACTTGTTTCTTCAGGAGGGTGGCACATATATTCAGACAGACAGAAAGAATAAGCAGGAAAGCTTGAGACAGCACAATGTGTAGGACACCTCAGAAAAGCAATGAGAATTCTGATCCATAAGGATCAGTCATTTTGCACAGCATAGATTTATGATAAGGAAACAATTCATCCTAGAAATTGTGCTTTTTTTTTTTTTTTTATTGAGGTCATATTTTGCATTTAGGTGTTTGGGTTTATATTAAATGTCAAATGTAATTCGATTCTCCAGGCATCACTATTTGTGATTACCCATGTCTCATTGGCTGGTCAGACACTGCATTTCAAAGAGTGTGCACCATGTACTAATAAATCACCTTTTTGTAATAGACAGGAAGGTTCTTTATCCAATGTAAAAAATGGTAATTGTAGTCAAATGTTCCATTCTTCAGAGAAAGGAAAAAAAGCTTCCACATGATTCCACTCAGCAGCAGAAAGTAAAAAGCTGAGGGACAATTAGCTAAACAGAACCATCTTTACATTAAATTCAGAGAGAAGCAACTCAAACATGAAAAATAACTAAAGAGTGCCCATTTTGATCGCTTTGCTGAATTGTGTACACTACTGCATTGTGGTATTGATAAGATACTTAAATACAGATGCAGCATGTATTTAAGGAGTGGTTCATTTTAAGACTGGAGACATTTCTTAATGCATGTGTTACATATTAAAAACAATTTACATTCATTCCAACATTATTGATTCCAGAGGAGTGAGGTTCCTGAGCTTCAATCAATTAACTGAAAAAATTAAATGTTAAGCATTATAGCAAAAGCTCCAGGATAATTTTAAGAACCTCCACCATTTTCATCATTAGTCATGAAACTCCTACTCCAAGACAGGGAGCACCCATTGATTCCTTTTAAATAAGGAAGCCCTACAGCAGAACACCATGACTGACAGATAGTAACATTGCAGTCTTTGAGGCTGCCAAAAACAGTACGCAACAGTCTACATAATTTTTTGCTTAAATAGATGGGGTGGCAGAAATATCAGAAGAAAAACATGAGTGGATCCTTGCCACTAAAAACAAACAAACCAACCAACCTCCAAAAAAATGCAGGAAAAATCAGCCTTAGATGCTCAGAAGTATCATGAGATTACTTTGAACCAAATACCTTATTTACTTTACAAAGCTTCTATTTCATGCTTTTGCAATTTTAAAATAGTCTTGAAAAGTTTATTCTGACTAACCTTTTATCAGCTGCAGTACATATCTTGCTACACTACTACTGCCATGAGTTCAACCTTACTTCTTGGCACTAAGTTTCTGACATTTTCTTCTGCTTCAGCCATATCTCCAATCCAAAATGCTGATAATGCCAAGCTCTGCTTTTGAAGCTCACCAGATCAGTTTTCAATCATAGCAGTACATTTGTTTGTGTGTCTTCTCTTCAACTTAAGAACCCAAAACATCTCAACATTTCTATATCAGGTAAATTTGGTGCATTTATAATAAACAGAATGGTTCTAGAATGGAACTAAAGACAATGCAACTGGGCACAAACAGAGGTTTGTTTTGGTTTTTTGGAAAAACTTTCAAGCATCAGGAAGATCTGATATGACAATAGAAAAAACTCTTCACACAATCTAAGGCCAGTTATTTAATATCCAGTCTGCTCTTTAGAAAACAGAAGAGAAAGGGACCTGGGTCCTTGTGGCCCTGTCAACAGGGGGGATATTTCCCGCTTTTGCTAATATCAGTTCAGTTCCATGAGTCTCAGCAAAGTTGGGAATTCTAGTGTACACAGCCTGATGGCGGCTGACACTATTTTAAGCACCATGTTACTTAACCCTATTAAGAGTGGATCTAGCAAACACTATGCTTAAAATGCTGGCAGAAGGGGTCCACTTGAGGGCTACCAATGTGTCCCTAGTGTAGAGAGGGCTTAGGTATTTCTGCAGGGTCAGTGTCTCCCAGACATGAAGATGCCTGGTGAACTCCTCCAGACATGCTCAAGGAAACTGACATGCCATCAAGGGTTTGGGTTAAATCGTCTGGGTTTGATGAGAATCATCTGCAGTTCCTACCTCTGCTGATTCATCTTTCCACTTGAGAAGTTCCACATTGCAGCATCCTATCAGCCTATGAAGACTGAACCTGGCTCATATCAGAGCCAGCCAATCCTGTCAAGGAGATGCTTTCAAACAGCCTGATGAACTCCCGCCTAACACCTATGAAGAACTTGAGCCCAGGTTTCTCACATCGCACCACAGAGCACTAATGTTAAGCTCTCAATTCAGTAACACAACACTCCTCCTCTCTAGACTCTAACTGGCAGGAGAGAAATAAAAGGGGGGGGAGGGGCAAGGAAAGAGTTAGTTGCTAGCCTGACACAGGCCATGGGAACCCAAACAACAAGCCGGAAGTTCAATGGCTACTAATAACTCATTTCTTGGCTGAGCAGTAGTTTATTTCGGTCATTCCAGATTATTGTGAGGTGGGGAAACGAGCAGAGTGAATGGTCAGTGAATGAGGAATTCTCACAATTACCCAAAAAGGGATTTGCAATCCAAACAGACAGTAGAACAACATTGAAAAAGACCTCACTTGATGGTAAACATCACGTTTTTTGAGGCCCGTTAGGCTTGTCTGTGGTCTACTGAGCTGCTTTTTCTTTAACTTTATGAAAAGATCCATCTTACAATAGGAATAATTTTATCTACTCAGTGACACAAACTGAATTCTAGAACTTGGAGCCAGGTGTTATAATGGATTCTAACTAGGGGCCTGCTGGCCAGTTGGGAGTTGCACCATTGACTTCAATGGAGGCAGGATGAGGCCCTTACTTTCCTGTAACGCTGAGCACCAGTGGTGAAAGAGTTAACGCACTTCACCTACTACCATTAAGGAAGTCACGCATATTGCCTCAAAAACTGGTACAAATTTAAAGGCACCCAAATGGCAATTAAAGCTGAAGGTCTGATTACTGAAACCCAGATATTATCCTTTAGAAAGCCTGCCCCGTTCATGGCAAATCAGTCTCAGCAGCCAATTTGAAGCTATCATGCCAGCGCACAGTTATATATAAGCTAATAAGCACTTACTATATTGATGGCTTCTGCAGAAGCGGTTTAATTTTTAATAATATTTATTGTTTACATTTTTATCCAATTACTGTTTGTGTGTGTGAGAGAGAGAATTGGAGAGATTTGGTTTACTATGGAGTACAATGACTGGATGACGCAGTCCTGGCAAAAACTGATCTGACCCCTTAACAATCCTGGAGAGACTGACATATCATCAAATTGTTAGAGACTTAGAAATCTTCCTCTCTAATTAGGGAGGAGCTTGCCACTTTTTCACTTGGAATTCTCAGTCAGCCTTCTTATTTTTAAAGAGAAAGCTATCTCCACCTACCGGGTTATGTGCCACCATTTATGCTGTCAAAATGAGCATCACTGTATCACTGCCTCTGTACAATGCTTTACTAACAGTCGAGATGTGCATTTATTTGTGCAGTTATGTTATCAACATATTCCTGTTGACACAAGAACTAGCAGATGAAATAAAGAGATAGATCATTTATTTTTAGGCATCAATTTTTTTCATGGTGCCTGCCAATAAAGTTCTCAATTATAGAGAGTATAAACAACCTAGAAAAAGATAGACCTCAAAACACAGCACGGTGGTGATGTGGGGAGCATTAGAGAGAGCAAAGGAAATAAATACAAAAGATCTCAGAGTCCAAGATACCAATTTATTTAAAATATATATATATATATATCAGAAAGCACTATATTGCCACTGTTACACTACACACCACTTACTGCAATATGTGGTGATAAAAACATTCCTGCAAAAAAGAACCCCTCATAGTTAACACCCTGAGAATTACCATCTTAATTATTTTTTACCTTCACAAAGATTATATAATTCAGTGACTCTAAAAATGTAAGAATTCAAATTTCACTTCTTTTTCTCCAGAGCACATTATAACACAGAAGTAAAGATGTGAAATCAATCCATTTATAGAAAAATAAATATGTGAGGTGAGACTTCCTAAAAAAGGGCCATTGCAAGAGAATTTAAAAAAAAAATCCAATGTCTGGATAGATAGGATTAACCAAACTCACACCGCTGTAGAGAGACAGTTTAAGGCCCATAATCCTTTGCTCTTAAAGTACTAAGCCTCTTCAGTTTACAATCTCTTCCTTCTTCAGTGCCTGAGATTGTCAAATCATGTAACCAAATAGCTAGTTGCAGGAGCATGCATGTCATTTCTGAAAATTATTGGATAACAGAATTTTCTACTGAGCATGCTCAGTCCTGGATTTTAAATGTTGTACTTTGGTATTTAAAACAACAGCCTTCTGGATCAACTAAGCAGTATAAAGTGTAGCTGCAACTCTCATTTTATGTCTTGCTCCTGGGCCAGAAACTTGTAGCAAGGAAGGATGAGAGTATGTAATAAAAAGGAGACAGGAAGGTCTACAGTAGGCTCTGCAGTTCCTAAAGATAGAGATGGAACCCGCTCTACGGGAAGGAGGAAGCCACCCGCCCACAGAAGAGGAAACCCCAAAATAAAATCTTCTGGCGGATGATAAAGCCTCAGATAAAATTAACAGACTACAGGGGAATGAATGAGAGCCTTTGAAGCAGACACAAAGTCCTAACAGAGGAAATGGGACCTAAAAAACTACACTCTTTCTTTTTTGGTAATTAATTGGGGCTCTTATTTTCACTCATTTCTTGATGAGCTATACCAGCTTCTACAATTCACTGAAGCCACGCAACTTCTTTCAGAGAACATTTTTTTTTTTGGTTTTGGTCAGTACCAATTATTTGAAATGAAAACCATTGTACTGGGTTGTCTGAACTGGAAGAGAGTCCAGTAACCAACCAGCATTCGAAACAATAATGTAGGCCTGATTCTGACCTCACTTAAAACACAGTAAAAGCAGGAGCAACTCCATTGAAGTCAGTGAAGTTACAATCAGTGTGAAATTGGTATCAGTGCTCACCACTGTCAGACTGAAGGGAGCAAACTCTCAGGACTTGGACCTTTATAGCTACTGTTAAAATAAAGCAGTTTAGGAAACGTCCATCTAAACACAGTAAAGGTTATAACCATCTCCAGAGACAATAAAATGAGTGCCTCTTTGCTTGAGACCAAAAGAGCATCTAAGATACAATTAGGTGGGTGTGATTGGCAGGCGAGGGACAAAAAAGTATAACAACTGCATTTTCCCTTTGATATACTTTCCAGAGGAGCGGTGTTTGGCATACAGGAACGTTTCAACACAGAAGCAGCTTGAAGAGGGGAATTCAACAGATGAAGCTAGAACTTGTAGCAAAATATGTAATTTTCTAGGGAATTGCTAAGCCAAAGTTTGCATGTTCACAAGAGTGTATATACACATATGGAAGAAACAATATAGTAGGGAAGTAAATATAAGAAATGGGGAAGAGAAGACCACATGTTCTGGGCTTCATTTTCAACTGTGGCCTTTAATCTCGGGTGCACAAATAATTATGTCCACAGTTATTTCCATATGCAAAATCAGAAGATGGTTTGTTGATACCCAATGGAAATCAGGCTGTTTGTGTTTAAGTCAATTGTTCTAAGGAATATAAATAGTGCATGTGTCCGATGCAGCACCAGACTGTACTTTTCTACTTATGAAAAAGCTGTGCTGGGTTAAAGGATAGAATGAGTATGTTTTTATATTTGTGTTACTAAGGTTCCTGGGTTTTATCCAAAGCTCCTTGAAGTCATTGGGAATCTTTCCATTGACTTAATGGAGCATTAATCTTGATTAACCCCAGTATATGGACAAGCAAAATCAGGCCTAAAATCTTCAAAGGCAGATTGATAGGCGTGTAATAATCCCTTAGGTCGTTGCGTGTGTGGGTTTACACGCTTCTTGAGTAGAGTAACTACCATTGCTATTTGCCCCCAGTGCTTGGAATTGCCACAGAACTCAGCCATGAGGAGAATGGATCTGTGCTTGGCTCAGCTGAAGCCTTCCACAGAGCCTCTATCCAGAGGGAATGTAAAAGGAGTGTCTCTAAGAAGCAGAAGAGGATTCTATGGTGATCTGAATTTTCTGAAACCAGCACTGGCTGCAAGAATCCCATCTCCATTATTTAAGTTTCAGACCCTTGGTAGTTTGTCTCTCATTTGGACTCTGCTTACTTGACCTCTCACAAAAACCAAGAGAAAATACTGGAGAATGAAATGAATGTAAGAGGTTACATTTATGTGTATATATTTTACACTGGAAACACTAGGTCAGTAGAGTCATTTAACAAAGCCGCAATAGAATGGATGGCAGAATGGGGAGCGTGTTACTTAGCTAGATAAACTAAAGAGATGTGAAGTAGTAATTGAGGCTAATGAAAGATGCATTTAGGCAAGTGCCCATGCCAACTGGTATATCAGTTGAGTTTTTAAGGCAGGATTGCTGCATCCCTTCTCTGCCTTGTCTCTTTCTGCTGGAAAACAATTTGGTTATGTAAAACATCCTTTAAATTTAGATCCAGAAATTACAATGTGACAGTGTGGAAGTCAAAATCCCACAAGGCACCTCTCTGCATCTTTAGGTGCCTAAATACTTTTAAAAATCTGGCCCATTGTCTCCGTTCCTGTTGACTGCTTCTCGTTGAACCAATGATTCTTTAAATACAGCTGAACTGTCCGGTGCCTTATGGCAGCCATTGGCAAGGAGTGGTTGATTACTGCTTAAAAACGCCATCCTGTCTGGATCGAGTGGGAGCCCACTGCCACTTCCTCATCAGGTAAGAGTAGCCTTGTCAGCCCAGGGATTCACACATTTGTGGGAAACCTCACAAAACAAACTGAATTTCAAGAACTTAAACTCTGGACCCAACATCAGTGGCAGCCTTCAGTTATCATGGATGAAAAAAGAAATATACATTTTCTGTCATTAAAAGTTTAAGGTGGGTGAGGTAATATCTTTTACTGGACCAACTTCTGTTGGTAAGAGACACAAGCTTTCGAGTTTACACAGAGCTCTTCTTCAGGTCTGGGAAACTTACTCACAGCGTCACAGAGATATATACCTCTTGGATCTTTTACAGGTATCGTAAGTTGTACAGATATGGTTTTTCAGCACTATTTCACTGCTGCAGAATTCCACAGTTGCATAAGTCTGACTATACACATATTTTAATTATCAAAAGACTGGATGGCATAACTATAGGAAGCACAATAAGTTAATTCAACAATATAACAGAGATTGAAAAAATCTGTTGCATTGCAAAGTATATGCATCTCCCAGCTCAAGTTAGAAATCTGAAAAGTGAATGCTCTAAGTCATCCAGAGTTGAATGGTTCAGTTGGAAAACTTTACCTCACTCGTGCACATTGTGTATATAATATGCACATGTGCACGCACATGCAGGAAGTGGAGTTATCTGAGAAAACAATGATTCTCAGTGAAATCGGGTCATAGGTGGCCTGAAGTTTCAGAAGCATTGCAGGAGTGATCACTTCTTCTGGCTCCCTGCCCTAGCTCATCTAAGAGCTTCATATGATCTTAATTGGGGAGTGGAGAGGGCATTTTTGTACTCAGGTGGATGGTTATAAAGTGACATCTCAGACTTAGAGGAGACAGCCTTATAGGATGAATGCTAAGACTCCTGCTGTGCTACAGGAAAAGAACACTGGATAGGGATATGTAGTGGAAGGGATATGTAGGGATCCGTATAAGTGATGTAAAAAACCTATATCAAGAAGAGGGAAAAAGCCCAGGTACTAATATGCAGACAGGCTTAGGGCTTGTCTACACAGCACGTTAGTCTACACCAGAGGGGTGTAAATTCTTGTGGGCACTAGTGTGTCACGTGCTATCTGGGCCTGTGTGAACCCAGATGGCATGCACTAAAAGTTCCCTACTGCGCAATAATGCAGTCCTGCTTCAAACAGTCTTATGTTAATATGCACTACAGAACTTTTAGTGTATGCAGGTCTGCATAGGCCAACTGGTGCACGACATACTAGTGTGCATTGGTATTTACATCCCCTTTTGTATGGACTAATATCCCGAGCCATTACCTCAAATTACGAACTGCTATGGAATACACTTTTGATCCTGTGGCAAGGAAGAAAACTGTTTTGACTCAGAAACCTTCTCCTAAAGACGTAGCCATTCCATTCCGCAGGAACCATTCTATGAGGTGTCTCAGAGATTGGTGACACCAAAAAGGCATAGGGCAAAGGAAATCTCTAGGGAATTAGGTTTGAGTGTGCTTCTCTGAAACAGCAAGGTTTTTTGTTTTGGAGAGATGCCATGCATGCAGCATATGCAGGAAACATTTGCATAGTAATTTGTACTATAAGGAACAGAAACAAGGCCCTTCCGGACTGTGGTAGAAATTGTTTGTTTAGGGTGGTGGAAAAGAATAAGGTCAGGACAGGATAATGATAACAAAAGAGGGAGACACACAATAACGGAGTAAAAAGGATTGTCATGCAATTCAAATAATGCAACGCCAGGGACTACGAAACACGGACGTGAAAACAAGATTCCATAGGTGTTACGCATTTCCTTTCTTCAGGCCACAATCCAGGAAGGCTAGTAAATTCCCTACCCAAAGTTGTGACAACGGCAACATCTGCTGTGTCCTGAGAGGATGAAAAACAAATATCTCAGGTGAAAGGAATTCAGGATTCCCCAGGTGCCAAAATCTGGAGCCCAAACTTCTGCTGGGGAAGCAAATAACAGACAGGCCTTTAGGAGAAATAATATGAAAGACTTTGCAAGTGTAACATTAGGGATTTCTAATCCTGAGCTTCAGTGATTTGCCTTCTGGTCATGGATGACAGTGTAATACCCCCATCTCTGGCAGTACAAGTGCTTCTCAAGAGGCACAGCAAACTGTTGATCATGGCAGTCAAGAAACTAATGCACCTACATTGTCTACATGGCGGAGGGAGCCAGGGGGAGAAGAGATAAGAGAAAGAAATATCTGAATGAACAGCCACATATACAGTCTCTCCCTTTTCATCCAATATTCTTCATCTATCTCCCCTTATTGTCAGGCTCCTTATGTAGAATTTTTTCTTCCCGAGACCCTTTCCAGATAAGAAGAGAACATAAGCACTGGGGATGCAATGGTGTAGGCTAAATTAGTTGACTTTCTCCATTGTCCTCTAAACTTCTGATGGCATGACTTGGCCTGCTTCTGTTCAATCTTCCATAATAGTGATACCCCAAAGGGAGCAGCTCCAAGTCTTGCATTCTGTGTACTCTGGGGCATCACAAGTAGGAAAGCCTTCATGTGTGAAATTCAGGAAGGGACAACAGTGAGTCTAGTACCAATGCTGCCTCTTTATGGGGAGAGGGGATAAAGCCTGGAACTTCTCACAATAGAGAGATGCGAGTAAGTTGGGAGGTGGGAGGGAGAAGAGGCACTAAATCCATCTAAGTGTCTAAACGATGCTGGAGGTTGAAAGAAAGAGGAGAAGAAAGGAGAGGAAGCTGAATGGGGTTTCCTCTGTCAATTGTGGATCAGTGTTCAGAGTCTCCACATCCTAGGAAACTTTTACCACCATTAAGGAAGGTGGCAAAGAATAGGGGAGAGTAGTAAAAGAGCTCTTCAAATATTTTAGATAAGCCAATAAGCATCCAAACGAAAACAAACAGCTGAACCTTTTGAAGTTAGATCATTGTTCCCTTTAGCCTTCTGTCCAAGAGCTCACAATGTTGCAAAGCTCTTGCAATAGGGATTTTTGTCCAGCACAGCAGGAAAAATTCTGGCCATAGCGTTCCTCAAAAGCCATTTTGGGAAGATAAACGCATCATTGGGCAGCAGCTTTCCTACATCTCCAAAAGGTAAGATGTACCTTTTGGGTCCCTTAAATTAATCTAATGCAGATGCATTACTAGGATACTTCAGTAGATTTTGAACTGGACTACTCCTTAGCAAGGGTGGGAGAATATGATAATGTTTATTTGTAGCTGTGAGTAATTTGCCCTAGTTAACAATGTGCACGTACCCTCTTTAGAAGCTGAGCACCAGCAGAGGATGAAGCATTCCCTGATAGAATAATGCCAACAAGCATCAACAGCTGCAATCCCTTATAATGAGGCATATGGCCTTAATCTAACGTATTTTGTCACCAAGGGAAATCTTCTTGCAGAATTAGCATCAATTTTTGTGATCGGCTGGTTAACTTCAAGTAGCACTTAGCCCAATTTGAAACTAACAGCAACTTATAAATGGGCACAATGTCACCTTAAAAGTATTCAGAGTGCAAGTATGACACAGAACCTAAATCCAAGCACCATTAGCAGATTCCTGTCTAAAAATATTTTGTTCAAAATCACAGCATGCCACATAGGTCTGCTATGCCAGTGCCAAGGGGACATGCTCTCTCTATGCCAGCTATGAGCTGGACTAGCATTGAAAATCCAAAATTAGCTTCACAACATCACTGTGTAGTTATGTAAGACATGTTTTTGGCTCTTATGAATCAGGATTAGGGAAAAAACAATATAACAACGATGATGCCAGCCTTGAACAGCTCTCCCCAAGAGACATCTGCAGATATTTTGCCAAATTAGTTCCATGACCTCGCTGTGCTTCTTGCCGAAAAGCTCAGTCAGGTGAGGAAACCCTTCCACCCCAGTGGAAGTCGGGAAAACATTTCTGCTGATAAATGGTCCAATCAGGCAGCCCATACTCACAAGAATAGTCCCACTGAAATTCAAGATACAGCCTTCAATTACACAATCACATAATATTGCCACTGTCAGATCTCTAGCACAGCCTGGAGGGCTCGCATTGAATGAAGGAGTATGAAATGGGTTTGTAAGTAAGTTACTACAACAGAAGTAAGGAGGAAGGCCTTACATAATGAGCTATCTACCTTCCATACAGAAAGTCCAAACACTTCTTAAAATAAATGATATTATATATAAATATTACATAGTACTTCTTTTTAATCTTTGGTGTTCATTGACTGGACCCTAACTTTAATTGAAAGTCCACTGAAGTCAATGGGAGACCTTCCATTGATTTCACTGAGTTTTGGATTAGAACTTCACTAATTATAGGCCAGCCTGTTCACTGAATGACTTCAAGAAAGGGTTTGTTAACTATATGCCCTTGCCTCCTTCCTTTAAGTATCATTGAAATCGTGCACTGAGGGTAACGTTTTGTCTCACACCAATTATCTGGAAGAACATCAAACTTTAGAGACACCACTGGACAATCATGGTCACCTTCTGATCTAACCTATGGAGGTGGAATCCCTAAAAGGCAGAAAGTATCTGAGCATAGATGCAATATTCATCAGGATGAAGGTGTGCTCTGCATTCCATAAGAGCTGCAAGAAAATATTCCTTCTACCAGAGATTCTAAGAGGACATTACTTTAATAAGGGCTTGTGATTCTGCAAGTATGCACTCCTGTTGCTAAGCTATTGCAGGATAAATTTAGACACAGACTGAGAAAACTGGGCAGCTGGGGAAGGGGGGAGTCAACCAATTATACTGAATATCCAACAGACACATGGCTTTCCATGGAAAGTGTGTATTGAAAAAAATCACACCATGATTCTTAACCTGCCCACTTCCAAAAATGTTTCTTTCGCAAAGCAAATGAGAGGGAACCTCTTCATAATGATGATTCTTTCCCACCAGTAAGATTCTCTTAAGGGGGCATCCAGATGGATACAAGCCCCCAAGGCAGAGACCAAATTACACAGATGTCTGCCCAGGACAAGAGACTTTCATCTATCTATAGCAGCAGACTCATGATACTCTATCCTGTGTTTACATGTGATTTTACCAAAGGCCACATATGTATTTTCAACAGCATGGACAATAGGCTAAAGTCTTGGAGGATGTCACATCAAAACACTTGAAATGTCAATCATTACTGATTGAGTCTGGATGACTGATACCACCAGTTGACCAATCAAGCTACCAGTGGAGTCACTAGAGAGCAGTCTCAGTCAAGCCTCCAACACCCATTAGTCGCTATGGGTCTGGCTATACCTTGAGCGTGGAGTGGGATTCCCAGGGGAGACACTTGTGCTAACTCTCATCCAGCTAGTGTGCTGAAAATAAGTGTAGCCATGGCAGTCTGAGCAATGGGATGGGCTAGTTGGCCCAGTATGTATCTAGGGTCTTGGATGGGCATGTACTTGGGAAAGCCAGCCCCCCACCTGCCACAACTACACTCTTTCAATTCACTAGCTGGATGAGAGCTGGCACAAGTATGTCTCCTCAAGCTGGGAATTACACCCTAGGCTTGAAGTGCAGATACACCCTAAAGCAATGACCTGGGGCCAATCAAGGGTTATTAAGAGGTCAGCAAGACTATAAATAGCTAACTGAGTCAAAATTTAAAGACAGTGGATCATTAATGACTCTTACAAACAGAGTCTCACTTTCCATAAGTAGGCTAAACCTGTGGGGGAAACTTCCAGGGTGTCTGGTATTGATACACAACTGGAACTTAAAATCCACAATGCTCTCAAATCACATTCCCTTTAATGGAACAGGTTGAGAAGGGTGGAAACTGGGAAGAAATGGTTTGAAGAGATAAGTTTTTGAGGAAGAGGTGGATCTCTGAACATCTGAGAATCTTTGGCACCTTCTCCTTACTAAGGCATTTTGAATACCTGCTATTGTTCATATCTCAGCTACACACACTAGCTTTAAGCAGCCAGGATTGGATAAGGTGATATTTGCAGGTGGTAGAGTGACAGGGTAGTCTCCCCCCTTTAAGGGCAGGATGGCCTACTGCACAGTCCTCTCAGTCACCTGGTATGGCCCTTTAACAGTTTGGGGTGAGGAACTATGATGACAGATGAAGGGGGTCCTGGAAAGAAGTAGCATTTAGAAGGAGTCCTGTTGCTATGTCTTTAAGGGCCTGGGACCTGGAACCTTCCAGAGAAGGTGGGGCCAGGCTCTCCTTTCATCCAACCAATAAAGAATGAGCTGGAAGAAGGCAACATAAATGCTGCCTCCTCCTTCAAAGCAGGGCAGATGCCTGTAAGAAGGCTCCTGCAGGGTCCTGAGTTAACGAGGAGAAGACAGCATCAGGGAACGTCCCAGCCTGAGGGTGGAGGGACTGACTCGTAAAAGGGCCAGCAAGAAGAGAAGCTGCTGAGTCTCTACAGCTGGTCTAAAGTACAACACCAGCTCTAAGAGGAGGCTAGGAGGCTCCTGTCTGAAGGAGAGGGACTGCCCAAAGTACAGACTAGATCCCGGAGGAGGGATGGGGTCTCCAGAATAGGAGAAGAAACTGACCAGGACATTCTTATGGACCCAGGATAAGCAGCAAAATAAGTGAGTCACCCTCTGTAGAATAAATGAATAAACAAGACATTGCAAAGAGGGGTTGAACTAATCTGGTCCAGGTAATTGTCTGGAGTGCCGAGTGCAATGTACCTGCAGTGCCACAACAAATCCAGGGGAGTGGGCTGGAGAGGCATGCGCAAGACAGGGAAAATCCTAGAAATATGGCCCATCATCATCAGAAATCACAGCAAACCAGTTGGTGTGATTTCTGGAACAGTTCATTTGGAGCCAGAGGCTTTTCCTGTCAAAAGGCAGTTACTGGACTAACCGATGAGTACGCACAGTAAGCACACCTTAGTCAGCTACATAATGCTGCATATGAAATATATAGTGCTACTCAGTGCACACAGGGTATTTTAACAATATTTATTTTCATATACATTGACACAAAATGGGCACTAAACGAAAAGGACATAGAAATTATCTGGCTGGACTATCAAACCACATCTTACAAGGATTGAGAACTGCAGATCTATAATAAAAGATGCCTAGCCTTTACTTTACATTGTGAGTACGTCTGCTCTGTTCCCATATTATTATAGCAGCTACAAATTCCTCAATAGAGCTGATAATGCAAGCCATTATTAAATGTTTCAGCCTCATTTGGAAAAGATGTACAGGCTTTTTTGTTGTTTTTAGATGACCTCCCCACAAATACACATCTAGACACACAAGATCTTCAGACTGAATCTGATTCTGTTCTGACTTGAACTGGTATAAATTAGGAACAACTCTATTAAAATCAATGGAGTTACCCCAACGGGAAAGTAGATCATTATATTTTTCAGATGCCTACCAGGTAACTCTCATTGCCAGCTTTTACCATATCCAGTGATGAGAGTAAACAATTAATGCAAAATTTTCAACGTCTGCAAAGATAGACAGTTTTGTATTATTACTCTTTTTATATAGTCAAGTTATTTTTGTCTTAGTAAGTAGGCATTTAAATGAGAATGCCATCAAGCTGTAGATCAAAACTACTCTTATCATGCCAACAGTCAGCTTAACATACCTTTTTAATTTATGCATTGTTTTACCTTTTGTTCTCCACTAGGAAGGTATTTGGAGTCGATGAGACATCTTCACGCATCATTTCTTACTGGGGAACGTCCAGTCACCTTTTATGCCTTTGTGCGAACTTTCCCTCCACTACCCTTTTATACGCCCATGCTGAAATTACTTCCTACCTTGTGTAAGTAACTGAAGAGTGCGGACTTCTTCTCTCACTTTCAGCTGGAGCACCTGCTGCAAAATGTGCTGTCGTAGGCTCTCCTGGGCAATCCCCATTCGTTCAAGCTTCTTGTCAGTAAGCCTCAGCAAGGCACGGCCTGGATCCAAAAGTAAAAAAAAAAAAAAAAATCATCTAAGGATTTCCATTGATGTAATCACCTCATTCTAGCAGATAAACCGATGTATGCTACACTAAAATCCTCAGCTGTGAAACAATCTGATTCACAATGTGGTAGATCTGAAATGCAAAAGGGATACTTCTTTATTTACAGCTTATAACCCACCACCATCTACTGATATACAGTATGGCCTACCAGCCCCCGGGGACTCACTGCTCCAGCCATTGCTCAAGGGAAGCGCACCCTCTTGCTGCAGCTTCTCCCTTTGCTGGCTGTTTGCCCCCCCCCCCCCCCACACTTCCTTCCTGGGAGCCTTTACAGTGCCTGGCCTAGAAGCCCAGCAGCTGCTCCTCATTACCCCCTTCTGTGCAGGGTTTACTCAGCCTTTTCCATTCCCTCTAGTTAGGGCACCAGTATTATTTGGGTACCAGGACATGCTAAAGCCCCTCCCCCAGCCTAAAGAAATATGGGTTGGATGAATGGACTATAAAATGCACAGAAAGCTGGCTAGATCATTGGGCTCAATGGGTAGTGATGTCTAGCTCCATGTCTAGCTGGCAGCCGGTCACAAGCGGAGTGCCCAGGAGTCGGTCCTGGGGCTGGTTTTGTTCAACATCTTCATTAATGATCTGGAGGATGGGGTGGACTGCACCCTCAGCAAGTTTGCAGATGACACTAAGCTAGGGGGAGTGGTAGATACCCTGGAAGGTAGGGATAGGATACAGAGTGACCTAGAAAAATTGGAGGATTGGGCCAAAAGAAATCTGATGAGGTTCAACAAGGACAAGTGCAGAGTCCTGCACTTAGGTAGGAAGAATCCCATGCACAGCTACAGACTGGGGACCGACAGGCTGGGCAGCAGCTCAGCAGAAAAGGTCCTGGGAGTTACAGTGGGCAACAAACTGGATTTAAATCAACAGTGTGCCCTTATTGCCACGAAGGCTAATGGCATATTGGCTGCAATAGTAGAAGCATTGCCAACAGATCAAGGGAAAGTGATTATTCTCCTCTATTCGGCACTGGTGAGGCCACATTTGGAGTAGTGTGTCCAGTTTTGGGCTCCCCACTACAAAAAGGTTGTGGACAAGTTGGAGAGAGTCCAGCAGAGGGCAACAAAAATGATCAGGTGGCTGGAGTACAAGACTTAGTAGGAGACGCTGAGGGAACTAGGCTTGTTTAGTCTGCAAAAGCGAAGAATGAGGGGGGATTTGATAGCAGACTTTACTACCTGAAAGGGGTTCCAGGGAGGATGGAGCGAGGCTGTTCTCAGTGGTAGTAGATGACAGGACAAGGAGCAATGGTCTCAAGTTGCAATGGGGGAGGTCTAGGTTGGCCATTAGGAAAACGTTTTTCACTACGAGGGTGGTGAAGCACTGGAAGGGGTTACCTAGGGAGGTGATGGTATCGCCATCCTTAGAGGTTTTTAAGCTGTGGCTTGACAAAGCACTGGCTGGGATGATTTAGCTGAGGTTAGTCCTGCTTTGAGCAGGGGGTTGGACTAAATGACCTCTGGAGGTCCCTTCCAACTCTAATCTTCTATGATTCTAAGGGGAGGAGCTACTGAACCCAGGACTCAGCTAATTACGGGGGACAATGAATGAAAAAAACAGGGACGGGCGTGAAGGTCAAAGGGCTAAACGGAGCAAACCTGAAGGGCACACCTGCGCACAGAACCCCAGACAGCCCCCACTGCTCCTCAAAAGTAGCCAAGGAGTCAGCGGACGCGGCCCAGAGGACCTCTGCTCAGAGACGTCATCGGATCCACAGAGCTGACTTGGTGAGTTAATTACTTTCTACTCCAGAGATCCAGGTTCAGAATTGTAGCATCATCAGTGAAAATGAATTTGGCAAGTTCCACCTGTCTTAGGTATGTTGTGGTATCATAATTTGTAGCAGGATCAGACTGGCCTATAGAATGACAACGAAATTTCCTTGGACTCCTCAAAACAAAATCCACCATCCCCCACCCTGCCAAGATCCCTTTAAATAGCAACAGACTGAGTACAGGTGCAACCGAATTATGGATCAGAATCCTGGGCTGGCAGGTTGCCTCATGTTGGCATTTAGCATGTTGGTGTATTATGAGGTCATGGTCTGAGATAATCCATAATGCAGAGCATGCTAAATTCAAACACTTAAGACTGTTAGCTCTTCCAGACAGGGACTGAATCCTCTCGTGTTACTACAGTGCTCAGCCCAATGGGACCCTGATCTGGTCTTTTGGACACCACTGTAACATAAATACTAAATTAAGAGGCAGCAAATAGCAGGATAAGCACTGAGGCACCTGTGTCTACCAAAAAATCACATCCTAAAGCAATTGCAGCAATGCTTCCAACCCCTTTATCTTAGGGGAGGAAAAACTTTCCCTGTTCTTTTAGCCCCTAACGTATTGGTGCTGGTGGTTAAGGCCCAGACATAAGCCCAATGCCCATTGAAGCCCATTTCTCCCCTTTCCAAAGGGGTCCTTGCCTCCGCAGCTCAATGCTAGTAAATAAGCACCAAGTCACACTGGGGCTACACTGATTTACACTGGCTGAAAATCTGGCACACGATGTTTGTTCAAAGCAAACTCAGCGTTTTGCTTCTTCTAGGTTCCGCTTCATTTACTTACTAGTTTAACTGAATTCTTTTGCCTTTTAATTATTAAATCTGCATCTTCTGAGGTACAAAATTACAATAATTCATGCATTTTGTCCCAATTTTGTGGTGGCACTCTTTAGCACTAAGGGTGATAATCCTTTGTCCAGTAAACCTTTCTGTGAAATCATAAACCAGAGGACTTCTGTGGGTTAATGTAATATCAATATATGGAAATTAATGTCTTAAAGATCAATGCCAGTCATCAAATTCCCCTAGTGAAAGAGACAGTAATAATGACTTCAATTGTTATAGCACCTTATCATACCAAGACATCTCAAAGCAATTTACAAAGGATATACAAGTCTTAAGAATGCAGTTTGCAATGCCAATCTAGCAATTGAAAGCAAGCAAAAATTTTTAAAAAGTGTCATCTTCGGGCAGAAAGTTACAGTATACAATAATGTGTCAAGACAGAAGGGTGCCATGTAGCTCACCCAGCTCTGTCCATCTAGCCGGCTAACAGTCATAGCTTTTAATATCTTTTTTTTCCTAGGCACTTATTTATTTCTCATTTCTCAAAATATCTTATTCATTTCCTGCCTCAACCACTGAGTTTATTGCATATACATAAAAAAAAATCTCTTTTCAACTCTGTTAGTGGCCAGTCCTTTCCTAGCTTCAGTTCAAAGCACTACCTCATCAGAACAAGCCCTCTGACAGTTACCATTTACTGCAGCTTGTGACGGCTGCCTAAAATTAGCTGTTTTACAGGTGTCACACGCACCAAATCCAATACAACCTATTAGACAGTGTTGAGACACGCAGCCCAGCATCAACCAGCAGGTGGTATTTCAGAGATGCAAGGAGAAAACAGACATGAAACAAAAATTGATAAACTTATGAGATCCATAAGGGAGGGGGCATAATACTTCACATGGGAAAAGTATAGTGTATGGCTCTAGGACCTACATTTTTCAGAACAAAGTTAAAGAAATCAGGGCCAAGATTTTCAGAAGTAACTAGTGATCTGGAGGGCTTCCATTTCTGGGTGTCCAAGTGTAATAGGGTCTGATTTTCAGGCAGTACTAAGCATCCAATCCCTTAAAATAAGGTCTCTTTAAGGTGTGTCAAAATCACTCATCAAAATCTTAGTCTAGGTCAATATTCTTTGGAGAAGATTAGTTTATTAAGATTACAAAGATGGCCATTTGGCTAGTATCAAGCACAAGCACAAGATAAGCCCAGGTAAGGTGTGAAGCTAAAGGAGGACTAGAAATAGTTGACACTTCAGGAGCATGAATTAATATAAAAACTACATTTCAAATGACTGAACAAACAGCAGGTATAAACAGAATTCAAAAGAGTTAATAAAATTAAAGGAAACATCATGAACTAGGTAGCACACCGACAGTGTACTTGGACCTTTACTAGGAATGAATCAAAGGGAATGATCTCTTCCCTAAGGAGCTTACATCCTACACAAAGATCAGGCCTAGAGTCCTGGAGGGCAGATTTAATTTAGATTTCGACCACTGCCCTTTTAGTTTATTTTCTATTTCAATAATGGATTAGTGACAGCATTTTTTCCTAAAATAATTTAGGAGGATGAGCCAGGTGAGGCGCTGCCACTCACAGGTGGGCCTGGTGCAAAGAAGTGCAGTCCTCACAAGCGAAGGAACACCAGAAGTGAAGCTGAATTTTGCAGCCAGGGAAAAGAGGAGCTGATTCCCTCTTGGGGTGACAGCAGGTTGTTAAAAAACTTCTTTTATTGTGATAGTAATTTACAGTTATTATTTTCCTAAGCAAGTTCTTGGTGTTACTTTATCCAATTAGTCTATTATTTATATTATTGTTCCTGCCAAATTTCTGGGTTTTTACCTTTATAACGTTTGAAATTTAAAGTTGGCTCTATTGTGTTAGTTTCTCGCCACCTCTCCTCACTGCAGGCATTGTCTAGCCAAGGTCTAGTTGCAGACTAGGGTTTAAGAGGGATTTGAATGGAGAGAGAGAAAGAGCGCACTTGGCAAAGGGAGATTATTCTAGGTATATATATAGGTCATCATGGAAGAAAGCTTGAAGGTGAATTAGAAAAAGAAATAAAGAGGGAAATAAAGAGTGATGTATTAGCAAGGCTTTCATAGAGACCATGAAAAGCTCAGATTTTATGGAAAAGGTAAAACAAAGCCAGTAGAAGGGAGTGACAGGATTTGAATTGTCAGCAGGGAAGATTATTTTATCTCCTGCATTCAATAGAAGATGTACATATGTAGATCAATGCCTAATGTTCAGTATGTGTATTGTGGGGCATAGCAGCTAACTGATAAGAAGGAATGGACCTAAGTAGCCGTTCTGGACATACTCAGCTGCAATTCCCTGTACAATCCTGCAGTCCTAATGCAGGCAGAATTCCCACTGACTGGGATAAGTGCATGATCTGTGGCAGTGGATGCACTAAGCTGCCTAAATTATCCAGGTGACAAAGTAGTTTAAATTCACACACTGTACCACATAATTTGTTAAGTGATTGTTGACATGATATGATGAATATTCCTGCTTAATCGATAGTAATGTGCTGCCCTAGTTTTTGTGCAGAGCCAATGTTACACAAATTGTGCTCAGATTTACCTCATTAGTTTAAAAAAGATGTTTGCAAAACTGGTTCTACTTAAAGAATCCAATCATAGCCTTTAACTGTGCTCAGGTGGGCTACAGTTTGCTCCTTTTCAACTCAGCACTTAAGAACAAGCCTCTTGTGCCAGCATGGATTAGCTGGAGGTGGCTCACATCATAGAGCAGCCTTTGGGCAGCATGAACTTTCATTAAAGGTAAGTTCCTAGTCCTTTTCCTTAAAAAGATAACCTTAAAAACAGCCCTTCAAACTGACGTCAGGACTGGTGAACAAATTGTAAGGAACAAGCCTCTGCCTCCACTTTTGCAGCAAGAAGCTGAGAAAGGAGAATTAAAAAAGACTAATATACTTGTTATGTAAAGTGAGTCAGTTAATTTAGGGGCATAATCAAAAGAACCATTAGGGGCATAATCAAAAGAACTTCTCTCCAGTTCTTGGCCCTGCCCTGGACTCAGTGGTATGAATACGGTGGACAGGAATTGGTTACCTTTGAGGAAAGCAGGAGAAAATTGTTTCATGGGCCTACCCCAGACACCAAGCCTGGCTCTGATTGTTGGCAGCTTCAGCCCTATCTGAGGCTGGGACTGAACTGCTGCTGTTTATGCAGGAAGCCAGCAAGCTGCAAGTTGCACTTGCTATTGTGCTGACCATGGCAACTGCTAAAGAAAGCAGTGATCCTCCAATCCCTCCCCTTGCACTTGAGCTGTGGAATATCACCAGTGAATCAGGGGAAACCTGCTCCACCAAACCACCCCAAAGCCCTGTGGATAATCAAGATACTATCACTGCTACCAGAGGCTGCACAACTAGCTGCCAACACTGCAACCAGCAGAGGCTGCAAGATACCACCTGTGGATACTACCGCTGATGTGAGGAGCAGCTTCCAGCTAGGAAGCCACCTAAAGGAGACACTGTGAAGCGCAGGGGAGGGAGAAGCAAGGGATACAAGTGGATCAGTGTTTGAAGTGGAGGGATCGATGAATTGGGGGGAAGTGCTCAGAGGAGGAAATGGAGTAAAGAATTAAAAGATTTTGAGGAGGAGCCTATTATACCCAGGGAATGTGCCATGTATCTGATTGAGAGAAAATTGTTTTGACAGAACCCTGTAACAGGATGCTTCTAATGTTCTATCATAACAACGAGAATCCTGTGACACCTTAAAGACTAACACATTTCTCTGGGCTTAAGCTTTCGTGGGCAGAAACCCACTTCGTCAGATGCATAAAGTGGAAACTTCAGTTCGGTGGGTATATATACACACATGCAAGGATGGGTGAGTTACATCACAGTGAGGAGGGCAAGTGTTAATGAGGTAAATTCAATCAGGATGGATGAAGCCATTCACAACAGGTGATGAGAAGATGTGAATGCCAAAAGAGGGAACATTACTTTTTGTAGTGAGCTATCCACTCCCAGTCTCTATTCAGACCTAGTCAGATAGTGTCAAGTTTGCATATGAGTTCCAGCTCTGCAGTTTCATGCTGGAGTTTGTTTTTGAAGTTTGTTTTTGTTGATGTATGGCAACTTTCAAGTCTGTTACTGAGTGTCCAGGGAGTGCTCTCCTACTGGTTTTTGAATGTTTCCATTCTTGATGTCTAATTTGTGTCCATTTATTCTTTTGCACAGTCCGGTTTGGCCAATGTACACGGCAGAGGGGCATTGTTGGCACATGATAGTGTATATCACATTAGTAGATGCGCAGGTGAACGAGCTCCTGATGGTGTGGCTGAAGCGGTTAGGACCTACGATGGTGTCATTTGAGTAGATATGCGGGCAGAGTTGGCAATGGGGTTTGTTGCAAGGATACGTTCCTGGTTTAGTGTTTCTGTTGTATGGTGTGCAGTTGCTGGTATTTGCTTCAGGTTGGGGGGCTGTCTTTAAGCAAGGACTGGCCTGCCTCCCTAGGTTTTTGAGAGTGAGGGATCATCGTCCAGGATAGGTTGTAGATCCTTGATGATGTGTTGGAGAGGTTTTAGCTGGGAGCTGTACGGGATGGCCAGTGGCGTTGTTTTCCTTGTTGGGTCTGTCCTGTAGTAGGTGACTTCTGGGTACCTGTCTGGCTCTGTTAATCTATTTCTTCATTTCCCTAGGTGGGTATTGTAGTTTTAAGAATGCTTGATAGAGACCCTGTAAGTATTTGTCTCTGTCTAAGGGATTGAAGCAAAAGCGGTTGTATCTTAAGGCTTGGCTGTAGACAGTGGATGATTGTGTGGTGTGTCCTGGGTGGAAACTGGAGGCATGTAGGTACGTATAGCAGTTGGTGCGTTTTCGGTATAAGGTGGTGTTTATGTGGCCATCACTTATTTGCACTGTAGTGTCCAGTTCTTGTGTGGACTGATCCAGGCTAAGGTTGATGGTGTGGTGAAAATTGTTGAAATCCCAGTGGAATTCTTCAAGGAACTCTTTTCTGTGGATCCAGATGATGAAAATGTCATCAATGTAGCATAGGTGAGAGGTAAAGGATCTGATGAGACAATCCACCAGTGCATTTCAAGCTCCTAGGAGATATATGAGTATCGAGTCCAACTGGTGTCTGCTCAGGGAGCAGACTGACAGTAGCCATATCTGCAGGGGTTAAAGGCCACCACATAGGTACATGCTGTCATGTGACCCAACAGTTTGAGGCAAACCCGAACAGTCATTAGTGGGTGGGTTGTGATCTTGGAGATCAGGTCCGACATAGTTGGGAATCTGGTCTCCGCTAAGGAGGCATTGGCCTAGGTCAAATTGAGCACTGCCCTGAAGAACTCTGTTCTCTGATCTGGGCTAGAGTTGACCTCTGATCATTTACAAACAGACCCAGTGCTTGAAAGCTGGCCTGTACTGCACTAAGGCTGCACTAATGCTGTGCTGGACCTGAGCCTGCGAGCGGCCTTTGAGCAGTCAGTCGTCGTGGTACGGGTAGACTTGCATGCCTCAATATCTGAGGAAGGCTGCTACCACTGCCATACACTTTGTGAATACTCATGCGCCTACTGATTGGCTGAAGGGAAGTGCAGTGAATTGGTAGTGGCGTTGACCCACTACAAACTTGATGAATCTCTTGTGTCCACAGAAGATAGAGATGTGGAAATAAGCATCTTTTAAATCGAGGGCAGCGTACCAGTCTCTTGGATCAAGGGAGGAGATGATGGAGGCCAAAAGACCATGCAGAACTTCAGTTTCTTGAGATATTTCTTGAGGCAAATGGGCCGTAGACCCCCTTTGGCCTTCAGGATTAGGAAATATCAGGAGTAAAACCCCTTCCCTCTCAAGTCTCGAGGAACCTCCTCTATGGCCCCAACACATAGGAGGGCTTGCACTTCCTGGAAGAGAAGCTGCTTGTGAGAAGGGTCCCTGAAGAGGGAGGGGGATGGAGAAAGGGAGGCCCGATGACTGGAGCCACAAACAGCGTCTCATGGTGACCGCTGACATCGTAGGCCTGGTGGCTGAGTCAGCTGCATCCAGAGCTGCCTGGAGAGAGGACCTGGACACTAACTTGCTGTGAATTCCTCCTCCAGAATGGCTGTGAACTCCTGCCTCCACTCTTGCAGCAGGGAGTCCTTAAATTTGGCCAACAAGTCCTACAAGTTAAAATCTTACTTCCCCAGAAGAGGCTACTGGTTAGAGATATGGAACTGGAGGCTACCCATCGAATAAACCCTTGTGTCTGAACAGCTGCAATCTCTTATTTTTGAGGGTAGCACTCGACTGCCCCGTCTGACCTGCTCATTTGCCACCAACACTACCTGAGACCACAGGGTATGCATGCGTGTGCACAAGTATAGGTACTCCAATCCCCTGGCTGGGACATAGTATTTCTTTTTTGCCCTTTTTGAGGTAGGGGGCAGAGACGAAGGGATCAGCCATAGTTCCCTGACAGGTCTCAACGGCGCTTCATTAACAGAAGGGACACTCTGGAGGGAGCCACTGCAGCCATGATGTCAACTAGGCTGCACGCAGACTCCTTTAGCACCTCAACTTTCAGCGTCAAGTTTGTGGCGACTCTTTTCAGGGGCTCTCAATGGGCCCTGAATTCATTCAGCAGGAGCAGGTTACTGGGGTCTGCGACTGCCTCATCTGGGCATGATGAGGAAGAGGCCTGCACCAGGGGAGGGACTGCCTCCTCTTCCTCCACCTGCACCAGGGGAGGGACTGCCTCCTCTTCCTCCACCTGCACCATGTGCATTGGGGCCATTTCTGGGATATCGGTACCAGGGTCAGTACCGGAGTCAGGGTCCGGTGCCAGACAGGAAGAGACAGTGGCTTGCCTCTTGGACACCACTGAATATGAGCAGTGCAGAGGGGGGCACGGTACTGGGGGAAACCCCCACGGGTTTCAATACTGCCACTGCACTGGCCAGTGGTCCGGTGGCCATGCGCCAGCTGGGGGGCTGGTGACAAAGTCTGGTGCATAGGCTGGGTACCGGTATGTCCTTGGTAAAGCAAAGGATTCCCCTTCAGATTCCAAAGAGGATTCTTCCCTCAAAGACCATGGTGGCGCAGTACCCGCTTCTACTTCCGGGTGGTGCTGGGGAACCAGTGAACAATGATTGGCCAGAGATCGCTGCATCGGGAAGGTTTTCTCCTGGATGGTGCCATGGAAGTTGGTGCCACGATGGAACTCTCTGCCACTTGATCCCTTCTATCCCCAGTTGCCTTGGCTGGCAGCAGGCTTTGAGCAGTTGGTGGGATCAGGAGAGACTTCAGGTCCTTTGATGCATGGAAAGCCTCCAGAGTCAAAGGGGCCCACAGGTGCGAGGTCCCAGGACCACTGCCAGGAATTGGAGGCAGGTCCCAGACCGGACTCGATGCTCTAGGGGGAGTCGCTGGAGCCAAGAGTGGCTCTGGGGAGGATGAGTGGCCCAACATGGGTGTCACTACGTTGGCCCCTTCCAGTTTGTCCCTCTTCGGGGAGCACCCTCTCTGCTGTGTCCTATGCGTCTTCCTCGGCACTGGGGATGGAGAATGGTGCTGTGAAGATCACGGTGGAGCACTTCGCACAGAAGCCAAAGTGCTCAGCACCGATTCGGAGCGGCTCAGCTCCGAGACTGGTCTGAGGGCTGCCTCCATGATGAATGTCTGTCTTTTTGAGTGCTCAGTCTGAAGCCCTGGCAGATCTGGCACTCCTCTTTAATGTGAGTTACCCTGAGGCACTTTAGACAGCTAGAGCGTGATTCACTCTCTGGTGTGGGCTTGCCGCAGGAGGCACACAGCTTGAAGCCTGGGTATCGGGGCATGCCCAGCCCCTGGGCCAAAAGTCCCTCGTCAACAGGAGCAACTATTCATACTACTGTATATACTAACACTAACTCAGAACTATGTACACAATCTACAATAACAATACAATATATGATAAAAGAGTCCAAACCACTGGGAAGAAGCCTTTCAAGAGAAAGAAGGATCATTCCAGGCAATTGTCACGGATGGGAAGAAGGAACTGAAATGGTGTGAAGCCAATGGCGCTCCTGGTTCTGGTGCATACATGCGCTGCTCCAGAGGGTGCTAGAGCCGATACCACCAAGGGAAAAATCTCCAGCAACTGTGCATGTGGTATGCACACACCTAGCATGGAATGGACATGAGAAAGCGCTCGAAGAAGAAACATGAACTAAAAAGAAAACTAAGTAATAAAGTAAAATGATTTTTTTTTTTAATTTTGCCAAAGTTTTTCAAAATTAAAAAACAGGAAAAGAAATGAAGATGTTGTGAATTTGTTTTCCTGGGGTTTTGATCAGCTATACTAAGCAAACAATAATAAATCTGTGAAATTCAATAACACAAATCACTAAGTCTGCAGCTCCTTCCTCTCTTGTGTTAGTATTGTCTTTCTCACCATCCTCATGTGTTCCACATATAGTGATTGTCATTTTCTCTATTCTCGTTCTAATTTAGGATCCAATCCTGCAAGGCTTAGAGTGTCCTTGACTCTCATTCAATCTGTGGGAATTCAGATGCTAAATGCCTTGTAAGATTGGACCCTTTGGTTGCATTCAGATAACATTACTCACAGTGAGTAGCACCGTATCCCAGAAATGATTCCTACTACTTGTGGAGTAAGGTTATGATGCAGTGCAAGTTATGCTATCAGAATCTGGCCCTAAGTGGATTATAAGTGGCCAAGGACCTTGTCTTTCTCTCTTTTTTCTCATGAAGTGTCACATACTCCATATAGTGCTAAATTCCATTCTACCCAGATAGCAACAAAACAGCCCACTAAATTCTGATAGTAGAATAATTTCAAATTAGTTATAACTGAAGAAGCAGAAGGAATACAGCTTGACTTTCAGATCCTAGAAAGAATTTGCAAAGGTACCAATGGAAAAAAACAACATTTCTAAAATTGTAAATAGGATCAATTTAATTTAAAATTACTGAGGGAGTAATAACACAAATGGGACCTCATAATGTTTCTTTTATAGAATCACTTAAAAGAAATCTACAAGCAAGATTCAAAAGAAAGAATGTATTCGTATCTTTTCCCTAATAGAAATTATCTACTTGCCAGGTAGCTCACAAATGGAGAAAATAGCTAATTATCTTTCAAAATCAGTGGCAAAGAATCATCTCCAGAAGTGGGCAATACTGCTTTCCAATGCCTGCCCTAAATCTCGAGAGTCCGTGATTCCTCTTTCAGGAGCTGGCTAAGAGACAGCTGTCCAAAAATGCACTTGTAAACTTGTACTGTACCTTATTTTAATCACATTTTGAATTAATTGCTCTTTGACTTAAGAGCCATAGATGATTCCAAAAGAACATCATTCCAAGTCAATAACACTGTTCTGTGCAGAGAAGGGACGGGGTTAATGAGAAATTGTACATCATGATTACTGGAAGTGGTTCAGTAAGTAATTTACTGTACTGATGGGAACTATATTGATTCCTTACAAGTCTTGGGTAAAGACTGTTAGCCAGTCCTGTTTTTCAGATGAATATATTCAGGACCTGATGATTTTAATAGGAGGAAATAGTAATAACTTGAATTCCCATCTGAAATATAAATTCAGGTGCAAATCATATTACACTGCTTTTCAAATGTGCTGTAAAATGTGAGACAATCATTTTAGTGCTCTCAGGAAGGACCAAACAGGACCCACAAAGCAAATTAAGGATGAATGTAAACCTTTAGCAGGCAGTCTATAAATCCACATTATCTGGTGTATATATATTTGCCAAGCTACTTCCTGGCTACACAAAATTAATTATATTTAAGCACCAAAGACATGTAATAATGGA
Source organism: Emydura macquarii macquarii (assembly GCF_026122565.2). Taxonomy (NCBI): domain Eukaryota; kingdom Metazoa; phylum Chordata; order Testudines; family Chelidae; genus Emydura; species Emydura macquarii. The sequence continues at coordinate 2,573,119 of NW_027130506.1, forward strand.
CTTCTCTTACACTGCACATCATATTTTTCAAGCAATGAACTCCAGTACTATTGCTTGATTGTATGTATCTGGTAGATTTATAGTACCCTAATCAAATAAACAACCTTCAAGGTCTTTTCTATTTGTGACAGGTAAAGTAAATCTGTCAACGCCTTTGATTTTATCTGCCATCAGCTAGATACATTGTTCTTCAATTCCTTGTTAATCTAATGTTGCTCAGTAGGCGGCCCATTATGCGCTACAAATATCCCATTTCTTTATTAATTGCAAAGAATCACATTAGAGCATACCTACTGGCAAAAAGAGTAATCACATTTTCATATATAATAATGTACAGTGTAGATGTAGAAAAGAATAGGAATGGACAAGACAATTTGGATAGTATTAGAACTGATACAACCCTTTAAACAAAATGCAAACAAAGTCTTTTCTGGAGTTTATAAAAGAGATGGAGTTTAAAAAAAAGTCCTGATTTCTGCCAAAAGGAGAAATATTTAAATACCACAAGAAAACACACTGCTTTCTTGGAACATCCAACCCAGCCAGCATTGGTAAGTACTGGAAACCACAACAGTAAACCTGTTCTTTTGGGAATTCTAGACAGATTTCTAAATCAAAAGAGATGATGAGGTTTTGTCTGGAAATAGATTTAGATAAGTATCCAAAAAAGAGAGGGAAAACCTCTGCAACGGATGTGAATTTAAACAAGATTCCCATTTATTTAAGTGGGAGACGTACACCTGCTTCCACTGTGAGTGCATATATATTTATTCATTAACCCCCTTGGATTGCAAAACACAGTCAAAGAGTCACATGACTAAGGGTCAAATTCTGCTCTGGAAGCCCTGTACCCAGATCCAAGGACAGAAGTCGGAACTCAATATTTTGTCACTTGCTCTAATTTGATATTAGTCGTTCTGATCAATTGTTCAAAACCTTTAGGCCTCTAACAAAACATTCTTCTAAGTCATTAACCTTCTCCCTTCCATTTCTGCTAGCTGGTTAAAAAAAAAAAAGGCAAACCATTTAAGAGCTGGTTTTTTTCAAACTTTTATAGTGTGGACCACATCTTAATAGAAAAGTTATCTTAGGGACTGTTTCTTCACCCATTTGGGAATGTACAGATCACCTACCCCTCCCCATTCATGATTGTCCAGTACCCACGTGGCAATTACAGCAAAGGTTTACATGGAAAAGTAATATTAGGAACATGTTTGATGTATTTTTTTAGCTTCTTTTAATGCCAAATTGCTGGAAATCAAGAGAACCCAAATCGTGTAATCAGACAGCTTTCTGCAGACCATTATCAAAAACTCTGTGGGCCATCCCTGGTCCCTGTGGGGCACAGTTTAAGAACCTCCATTTTAAAGCACTAGATTTTCCCATCATTAGCACTTTAAAAGGAAAGCAAAACTGAGCCCTATTATAAACATGCTTTCATGTACCAACACTGAATAAATAATGTTTCCTAAAACTCCCCCCTCCTGCTCCAGACCCTTATCTCAGCAGAGTTTTCAACTGTGCTTTTTTTCCATGCCTCCACTGGTTTTCCTTTTTTATTAAAAAATGAAATTGAGAGAATGGATGAAATCAGGAACTCCAGATCAGAGGTCATGGTTCTTTCCTAGAAGAAAGTGGAGTGTTCCCTCCAGGAGAAGGAGAGCATCAGCCCTTAGTGGAAGAGCTTAAGTATCTACAGGTCTTGTTCATGAGTGATGGTAAGTGGAAGTGTGAGACTGACCAGCGGATTAGTGTGGTGGTGATGCGGACGCTGTACTGACCTGTGATGGTGAAGCAGGAGCTATTTTTTGGACAAAGCTCTCAGTTTACAGGTCAATCTACATCCCCATCCACACACCTATGGTCATGAACTTTGCATAACGACTGAAAGGATGAGATCACAGGTACAAGCAGTGGAAATGAGGTTTCTTCACAGGGTGGCTGGGCTGATTCTCTGAGATAGGGTGAGGGGTTCGGCTATTCAGGAGAGCCTTGGAGTAGAGCCGATACTCTTCCGAATTGAGAGGAGGCAGCTGAGGTGGTTTGGGCACCTGATAAGGATGCCCCCTGGTAGCCTTCCTTTGGAATTATACTGGGCATGTCCCACTGGGAGGAGACCCCTGTCTGGGAACACCTGAGAATCCCCCCAGACCCTGTTGCGGAAGAAAGGGAGGTCTGGTCCTCCCTGCTGTCCATGCTCCTGCCGTGACCCTCACCAAGAAAAGTGGCATAAAGGAAAGAAGAATATGTTAATATTCATGTTAATAATATTAATAAAAAGGTAAATTAAAAGTAGCATGGTCACAGTTTAAGTACTACAGAAATCTTCAAACTTCAGAATCAGCCTCTCCCCTACCCTCAATGGCATCAATTAGACATTTAGCATTGACATTTCTCTTTTAAGTGGCAGCCTAGCACCTGTTAAGTTGAAATATAACCTTTGATGGGCCCTTAGCCTACAGCACATGCTGATCATTTTTCAACCTCAGGGGAAAATAATTTTCCATTGTAAGAGCCAGCTCTAGTCGATTTTGTGCACATTCCTATAGCTCTGGATATTGATTTTTATCTATCTTCTGTGGGTCTGAGTCATATCTCACTTGCATCATGTTACTCCACAGACTTCAATGGAGATTCTTCCAATTTTCACCACTATGACTGAGAGGGGAATTAAGCAATAACAATCTTATTCTGCCACTCCTACTCCAGTTGAGCAGCACCTTATTCAAAGTTGTCCGATTGAAATCCATAGAACTATAGCACTTTCAGGGTCAGGCACTACTCAAAGGATAGAGTTGGCAAGTTGAGCTCTGAGTGTTCCAGACCTTGTTTAAGCCAGTGAAAGTCCTTCTGCTGGATTTAGTGGGCTTTCGATCAGCCTTTGCAGAGAAGAATCACAAAAATGATTTGAGGGCTACAAAAAAATAAATAAATAAATAAAATAAAATAAAGGCCTGACACTGAGAGACTTAAGGAATTCTATCTATTTAGGTTATCAAAAAGATGATTGAATAGTGACTTGATTGCACCGTATAAAAACCCTCTTGGGGAGAAAAACACCGAGAACTAAAGGGCTCTTTAATCTAGCAAAGAAAGGCAGAACAATAATTAATGGCTGGCAGTTAAAGCCAGACAAGTTCAAATTAGAAATTACGCACAAATGTTTAAGAGTGAGGGGTAGTTAACCATTAGAACAAACTACCAAAAGAGGGGGTGGATTCTCCATCTATATCTTCAAATCAAGACTGCCTTTCTGCAAGGTAAGTTTTTGTTGAACACAAGTTATTGGGATCAGTTCAGGTGTAACTCAGTAAAATTCCATGACCTGTGCTATTCAACAGGTCAGACTAGATGATCCAATGGTCCCATCTAATCTTAAAAAGCCACCTATGAATCTGCAAAAGAAAGAACAAAAAAAAAGAGCGGGAGGGGGGAATGAGATAGTGTATATATAAAACAAACACATGAGGCCCTGGAGTTCAAGAAAGATGTGTCCATTTGCAACCTGCCATCTTAAATGGGTTTTCTTTCCAGCTTTATAAATCTAATGCAACAGTCAATTCACAGTTTAAAACTACTTCACATTAGTAAATACCTAGGCTCTGTAAGATGAGCCCTTAAAGTACACACCTTTCAATCCAGCATACAGATAGAAATGCACTTACATACATCATACAGTCTATATCTGAAAAGCAACCACACAGTAAGAGTATGTCTACATTGCAATGAGACACTTGTGGCTGGCCCGTGCCGGCAGACTCAAGCGGTGTAAACGTTCGGGCTCAATCTGCAGCCCGAGCTCTGGGATTATGAGAATTGGGAGGGTCCCAGGGCTCAGACTGCAACTCCAGCCCAAACATTTACACCACAATTAAACAAACAACTTCTTAGCCTGAGCCCTGCGAGCCAGAGTCAGCCAGCCCGGGCCAGCCACAGGTGTCTAACTGCAGTGTAGACATACCTTATGAGTCCCTTGTCAGCAGAGGAGTTGATTCCAATGAATACTAATCAGCCACGAATTACAGAAATTAGATTGGAAGAAAAACAACTTGTATCTGATAAATATATTTCTGTATGTAACAAACCATGCAGATAGGTAAAATTAGAAACTATCTGCATAAGGATTTCATACATCACACTTTCGTTCTATCGCTAAGAACTGTAATCTAAATGTGCCAAAAGAACAAGACAGCACTTTGCTAAAAACAATGTTTTCCTTACAAAATGTGCATTAGAGACTAAAGATCTGTTAATGAGATATTAGGCCAAATTCAGCTCTGGTGCATATAGGTGCACAGCATATCTGATTTCAACTGCAATGCAGCCATTTACATCAGAGCTGAAATAGGAATGTAGAGATGCAAATAATCTTCCTATATTTAAGGAAACACGTGTTTAACGTTTTTGGGTGTTGACAATTTTAATAAAGATTTTTCCAGACCGTATGTTCAGTGGAAAATCTCTATATCCAGATTAGGCCACATTCAACCTTGAGGCAGTAACAAAATCGCTCATTTCCCTCCAGTACATTAATCTACACTCACCACCTCGGTGTAGAAACTAAAACGTTTTATACTAGCTTTTTAAAGAAAGATTCTTTTTATGCATGAGTTACATTTTCTTGATTCTAAAGAATAAATGAACATTTTAGGCTCAGTGGTCTTGCATCAGCAGCATTCACATGCTTCTCAATATGGATCCTGATCTACTAAACATATTCAAAGAGAAAGGTTTGTATAACAGCAACAGAAGTGAACATAAATTAAAAAAAATATATTAGAATCATAGTTGAAGATGGAAAAGTCCTTCTTAGACATCTAGCCCATCCTCTAGCATATATTTAAGATACTGTATATGATTTACACAATAGGCAATCCATGATAAATACATTTTCTTTCTTAAAGTCCTGTTCAATTAATCCTTTCTATCCTGCTCTCCTCACCAGTAATTTCTCCAACTCCTTCCTTCCTGGAACGGTTGCTTTGTGCATTCTTCGTCTTGTCTATCTTGAACTATTATGCTCTTTGAGGATAGGTATGACAATGTTGAGGGTGAAATCCAGTCCATGCCCAAAAAGTCAGAGTAACTGGTCTCTGTGTGGGTGACACAGAGGAGGATTACAGCAAACACTTTCCCCACATCATGGATCAGGGTCCCTTAGTTATTTTTCTAGCCCATAAATGGACTATCAGCTACAGTCCCTTCACACCGATTGCATGAGGTGTTGGGGCAAGCGGGTCCATGTTTACATGGATCAAGTTATCCCTTGCCTGGCCTTTTCCAGCTCGCCCCTTGTGACTTTTCTATGCCAGGGGTGGCTTGAGATCTGTTCTGCAGTGCGCACGGATGTGCAGTCACCCATGCACACACATACACATTGCCCTCGTGCTGCCTTCACAGGTTTTTAAATGGTGTGGAGGACATTTCATAAGGTCCATTTATGATGCTATAGGAATTTTTAAAAATTAAAAATAATAATGTAGACTATCACAATCACTGAAAACCCTCACTGTCTGGGTTACAATAAAGTTAGCAAGGTCACAATTAGCAGTTAGTGTGCAGTAGAGTCTTACATTATTTGTATATCAATATAATCGATTGAAATGTACAAGCTGTGGGAAAATGGGAAGTGAAAAAACATTGAGTAGGTGAAACTATTTGAAATTGTGAGTATACCAATGCAAGTCATGTACAGCATCACTCAGACAAAGTGTCCAGAGATTGGATTTTTATAAAAGGAAATGTTACAGCTAGCAAGGCCAGAGGGGGAGAGGGATGAAAGATGTTAGGCGTGTAAAACCCTGGGCTTTCATCTCTGGAATTTAAGTTAACCCTTAGGAACTTATCATAGCATTGCTCTCTTTGAAAATAGACCTGGATTGCTCTGAGGATTCTATGAAAAGGTTACCAGAGGATGTGGACTCTCTTCCACTGCCATCAGCAAAGCAATAATATACAGTCTCCACAACAGCACTGAATGGATTTCATCTCTCCCCCCAAAATAAGTTTTGTCAAGAATAAAACAGGATCATATTGCGAGGCAAAGAAATGGGGAGGTAGATTTCTAATAATGGGGGGAGGGTATTTATTCAAAGCCTATACCAATCCTATTCAGCCTTTGTTTATATAGTTTGTGAATGAACGTTTGATAGATACTGCTAGTTTTAGGCCAAATTCTGCTCATAGGGTATGGAGTAACTCCATTGATTTCAGTGTCTTTAAATAAGAACCTGGGATTCTAAGTCTGAACATAGATTTTGTGATGGGGCCTTTTTGGAATAATTTCTTTTGAATAACTTCTTAGATCCAGGACACTAGTCTAGCCCAGGCAGATGGGGCAAAGTAGCTTCAAGTAGCTTTAACTTTGTATCTCCCTAATTCTGGACTACTTGCTGGGGCTGGTGTGGTCCCTAATTTCAGCTAGGGGCTGAGCAATCCCAGGGCCTTGAACAACTGTCAACAAGCTGCTCCACAACCCAGAATAGCCCTATTGCAATCCATTCTGGCCACCATAGATGCAATCCATTCACAAGCTTTTGAATAACGTTCTGCAGATTAAACCTATCTGCTGGTGACTATGATTTACTGACAGTAAAATAAACACAATATTCCAGCAATAATTCTAGTCCAAGCACAGAAAAATTCCCCCTTTTCTATAGTTAGGGAAAGTCATTAATTGTTATACGAAAAAAAGCAAAAATGTAATCAAGAAGTAGTCTAAATTTAGCAGGTCCTCAAAATGCTTTGTAGAAAGTGATCATATCCCTTGAAAAGAACTGAATGAAACTTATTGCTTCCTGTAAAGACTCTCACTAGTGGATGTAATTGCATGTTTGTACAAGTGGCTCCATCTCCAAACGGGGTGGCTTATACAATTCTTTTCATGGGGGAAGTTCACTGTGGTATAAAATGTATCTGGCTCATCAAAGCTTTTCTTACCAAAGTGTTAATGAACTAGTTTACAACACCTACTAAATCTTGCACAGGCCACTCCTGACTTTTTTTCCTTCCAGATGGATGATCATAATGGTGTAAAATTTCCTAATAATTTTTCCAAGTCAGGAGTAGCCTGGGCATAATTTAGTACGTGTTGTTTACTAAGAGTTTGCTTACATAAAAATATGTAAATATTTGTTCTCTACCATTCATTCTGGCGCTAAAGTGGGATGAAAAGAACCATCTCTTCCCACCTTAAAAAAAAAAAAGTTGTTTCTTATGAGAGTTCTGAGAAAAGAAGGAATCTATTTTCCATCTTCTCTGATCATAAATTACCTTTTCTGACATCTGGAATTCCAGAACAAGTAGAAAATGCTCAGATACTGTAACTGATGGTTTACTGAGAACTAACAATATCTCTGATAAGGGAATCAGATAAACAAAAAGGCAGTCCTGAAACGTATCTGGGAAAGAGTCAAAGCATTCTTTATCTGTCAGTGAAATGAAAGTCAGGCATCCATCAGCTTCAGCACAGTAAAGACTGGTCAAGATAGCTGATTTCAGATGCACTGTGAAGGTCAGAATTTAACTCATTTCTAGTAATCTACCACCAAACATAGTCCATTGTGATAATTAAGTTAATTTATGTAACCTTTGGTTTATGTGCCCCAATTAGTATTTTAAAAATAAGAAATAAAACTAAACTGAATTCATTACAGTTCAAACCTCCAGGCTGGTTACAGATAATTTAATTCAGTGGAGGACTGTGAATGACAATGAGTGATAAAATTAAAGAATTTATTTAATATAAATTAGTTAGTTAAGCAAACAGGTATTACAATATAACCACACACTGCATTTATATTCACATTCTATGATGAAATGATGTATTCAGGGATGATTCATCCCTGAATGAGAAAAGATAGATGAACCTTTCTCTACCGATATCTTGATGGTGGATGTGTGCACTTATCTAAAATCACCATACTAGCCTTCTTATAATCAACTATAATAACTCCTCTCAATTAATTACCATTACATTCACCATTTTACCATAATTAAATATTTTCTACTTTCTCACTGGCTACTTAACATTAAGCATCATCATTAACAACATCTGTGTAAATGGTACACCAACAATAACAATCTATACAGATAGCTTTTTCCCAAATATTAACATTTTATCTAAAAACCAGTTAGGACCAAAACATGTTTATAACATGACTTGGGATTATGTCCTAATTTATCTCCAACTTTTGCTTATACTAACAAACTCTACATTACAAGACCTCACTTGACTATTGTCAATCCTATTTTTAGGAAATAGATTTTTGGGCCTACTTACATTTCAACACATTTCTATATAACAGAAGCAAGGATCATCTTTACAGGCTGAAAGAAACCTCCTAAACTGCACAAACAAAATGTGCATGTATACTCATTGACATGTGCAATGCCACATGCTTGAAAACTCTAATGAGTGCTTGTTGACGTGCTAGCATTGGAGCCAGTTTATGGAGGTACAAATATTTATGACATCGAGTTACCTGAAGAGTTTATTTTCAATTACATTTTAAACTGAGTAGTTTTATAATCCACGTTCTTTAGTACACAGACAGTTTCTGTACTCCAGTGTTTGTTATGTTAAAACATCACCTTCTCAAAATATCTACCTTCATCAGCTTGTGACCGAACAATTATTACACAACATGTGCAAAGGAAGTGAGAAGGTTGCACTATTAAGCTTTTAGAAGTCAGGAATGCCAATGTTAAGGTTCCATGAACAACCCCAACTCTATCCTTTGTGCATGTGCATTATAATAGAGGTTTTATTGACATGATCACATAATATTTCTCAAATGACAACCTTCAATTTTCTACCACTTTAGTGACACAATGACAGTGTATATCTTTTAGGATTCTTTTTGAGCAAGCATCTACTTACACCATTTATAGTACACAGAAAATGTACCTACTAACTGCATCTGAGGAAGTGGGGTGCAACCCACGAAAGCTTATGCCTACTGAAATTAAATTTGTTAGTCTTTAAAGTGCTACAGAACTCTCGTTGTTTTTACCTACTATAGATTAGTAGTAAAAAATGATTTTGCTTGTGTCACATTTTCCAATCATCAAGCAATACTTTACTTCGTCTGAATGACTTTTTAAAATACATTAAAGGAAATAGAAACAAGAGAGAACAAAATTAATGTTCTATGAGAGCACAGCATGTGTCTTTCTGTAACATTCTGCCTCATATAACTGCAGCTGCTCCTAGAAACAGGCATTCTCCTTAGATATAGAAAGATGCACTACAGCGAAAATAAAGTCATAATTATGCATATGCACATGTATATACATACATACATGTACACCACATATCCTTTGTTATATAATATAATTAAGGTTGCCTGACATTTTCCATTAGCAGTCTCAGTTTTCAGTTGCTTATGACTTCATCAAACTAACCATTTAGGCTGAAATTATTGGTCAGGTGTCTGCATTTTTTTAAATAAGTTTTTAAGTTGTTTTGCCCATGTTAAAAAAATTCTTACGGACATTTGGTTGAGACGCTCCATGCTTGGGATCAGGGGGTTTGAATTGGGCATGGATGTCACCTTTGTAGGGATGTGCCTTTTACCATCCCCATGAAGAGCCGCCCAAATTTGGCCAAATTTAGAAGCCTTTAAAAAAAATCTCAATTTGCACATAGTGGAGTCTCATTAAAGTCTACAATTAAATTATCCAAAGATTCCATCTATTCCGCACCTGCTCCAGTCCAAGGCTGCGGAGGCTGAGCAGGATTTTCCATGGCATTTCTTCTTCAGGTCAGCCAGGGGCATCTGTGACATGGGAACATTGAGAGCAGAGAAATTTTGTCTTCTGTGCTCTCAGTGCTCCTACTGCTGGAACCCAAGGAGTGAGGATGTGGCAGAGGAGGAGGAGCATCCCAACTTGAATGCAGAGGGATGAGGAACCAGGCCTGGGGCAGTGGCAAGGAGAAGACTTGGACATGGACTATGGAACTGCAAGGGGAGGCAGGGGAGGGGACTGGGACAAGGACTGGATGAAGGAGCCAGGCTGGAGTGGCAGCAGAGGAGAGGGAGCAGAACAAAGGCAGACGGGTTTTCAACCATTTGAGTGTACTCCTTTCAGAACCTGGAATAGAACCCAGGATTCCTGAGTTTCAACATACCTCTGTTCTCAGCAAATAGCAGTGAAATCCAGTGGGAAAAATGTGTCCCTTCTAGAAAACGACAACCCACTCCTGTTATCTGTTACTCTGTTAGTTCAATTGGAAGAAGTCTGTTCGGTGATGTAAAGGTTCTAACCTACTGGTGAACAATGTGGGAGTTAATACCCTATGACTGGACAATTGCTAATATAGTTCCCATTTTTAAGAAAGGGAAAAAAAGTGATCCAGGAAACTACAGGTTTGTTAGTTTGACCTCAGTTGTATGCAAGGTCTTACCACAAATTTTGAAAGAAAAAGTAGTTAAGGACCTACAAATGAATGGTAATTGGGATAAAATACAACATCGTTTCACAAAAGGTAGATCGTTCATTGGAAGATATGGCTTCGGAGAACGGAATCCACGTGGAAAACGACTGGAAAGTTTGGCAGAAATGAAAGAAATATTCATTGGCAACACCTGGTTTAAGAAGAAGGCCAAGAGGAGGTGGACCTGGATCATGCCTGGATCATGCCAAATGCGAAGAACAAGAAGAAGATTGACTATATTCTGATCAATAAGCGATACATTAAATGAAACATTTCAGTAGTGCCATCATTTAACATCGGGAGTGACCATTGTTTGATTAGAGTTAAGCTTAGCTTCAATGAAAAGATGGAGAAGAAAGCGCTACAGATGGCAAATCAGAGACAGTAGCTGAAAATATATGACGCGGCAATCCTGAAAACGAACATTTCCAAGGAAGACTGGAGTCTCATAGATAGCTGCAACGAGGACTATTAATACTTTACTGATAAGCTGAGACAATGCATGAAATCAGCCAAGAAAGAAAGAAAGAAAGACCAAAAAGAGCGAAGGGAAGAATCTCAGAGGAAATGAGCAACCTGTGAGAGAAACGGAAGAATATGAAGTGAAATGGTGGTGACAAACTCGAGTACTCCATTCTCTGTAAGCTGATAATAAGATGACTAAAGGAGGACTTCAAGAAGTACTGAAATGAAAGACTCTTAAAGATGGCTGAAGATCACAGAAGCCTCAAAAAATGCAAACGGGAATTGACGCTGTTCAGATCGACAATAACAGCACTGAAGAACAGGGACAGAAAAGCAGTAATAGACAGAACAGGGATGGTAACGGTCTGCAAAGATTTGTATACCCAACTGTTCACATCCCAAATAAATGTCCCATTACCATCACTTCAACAGATCAATGAGCTTGTACTCCCGGTCCTCGTCACTTGCAGGTTTAAACTCATGTAAATGGTGAATTCTCTGTAACTTGAAGTTTTAAAACCATGATGTGAGGAATTCAGTAACTCAGCCTTGTAGGAAGCAAGCAGCTCCCAACCAAGACACATATATTTGCAATAACTGCAAAAGGTTATGCAAATCTTGGACTGGACTATTTAGTCACATGAGACATTGCAAACCATCTACATCATAGGCTGCAATTTCCACCATCTCTCACAGACAAAAGGATGCCAATCAACCAATGAGGGCACTTACAATCCAACAAGATATTAATGTTCAACAGATTAAGACTTTTAAAATGATACCTCTACAAGACGTACTTTGTACAAAACATCTTGTAATTATATAACTGTTGGGAATATGGGGTTTCTGGAGTGTTGCTTTGAGAGAGACAGTGTCACAGAGTGAAATCAACACAGACTACACCAAACAGTTTCAGGTCCAGGAGCCTATTCCTGCTTCTGTCAAAGAAAATGGCAACACATCACTGTAATTAATGGCTGCAGGATCAGGAACCTAAGCCACTTTGTGACTTTGAAGACTTTACCCTAAAACATTTTTGAAAAATACAATTTTAAGAGTAAAATTTTCAAAAGCACTTACATGACTTATGAACCTAAATCACTTAGGCACTTATGGAAGTGTCTAAAGAGGAGATTCAGCAATCTGTGGCTAGCAACCAAGCAAACTCAAGTGTAGACAAGGAAAGATAGCATTTCCATAGGCTGAGTTTACTCCTGCTTGAAAAAGGGGTAAATTCAGCTGGTGCAAACTGTGTTTTTCCTTGACAACACTTGGGGCTTGCACCAGTGCAGCTATACTAGTTACTGGCCATAGACTGTTGTATTTGAGCTAACCCCAAGTATAGAAAAGGTCTTAGGCACCTTTTGCAACAGTGTTATGAGATGTTAAGAATTAGGTTTTATGATGTTCTCCAAAGGCTTTTTCATCATTGCCTTTGTAACAATGAAATTGTCACTTTCACTGTTGCAAAGTGCAAACAATTCATAACAGGGATACTTTCTTTTCAAAATAGAAGAGTTGATTATTGCGCCAGCTGTGCTCCTTACAACTGTACCTTCGCAGTAGCTCTAAAAATGATAGGAGCCTCAAAGTCATTAGGATTCAATACCTGGCTCATTACAAGTACATCACATGCAATATTAACAATAAACTTCTATCTGGTCTTCTAAGAATGTGTAAGTAGACACTGATAACGGACAGAGATTCTTAAAATGCTGCCGGGATTGCATGGGGGAATTGTATTATTGTATTGTATTGTACATTAGAATTGTTTAACAAGAATGGGTTTATTAACATACATCAGCACTGCACAACATTGAATGACCATGTTTCAGAAGCCAGGATTAATGTGTAACTGATTTTTTTTAACAGACAATCTTGGCATATATCACATTCAGATAAATGTAAATAAAAGTATAAAGTCACAAGGACAGTCTAACAGGAGGTTGAAGAGTATTTTTTTTTGTTTTGTTTTTAATGTCTGAGTTTGCTCATTTATACATAAATGAGCAAATATGTTAATTAAAAATAATAAACGTGATTATGTTAACATGTTAATTTAAACAAATAAATCTGAGCCTCAGAGCTATTGTGAGATTTCTCCTTACATGTACAATTATTATATATGCAAATTAGTGATATGTTTAAGAGATGTTGTTTCCTATATGTACTCTTTCGTATGTTTCATTGTATTAGGGTGGGGTGCATCAGATAGAGAGGACAGACTTTTCCCCTCCAACACTAACTGGAAGTGCAAAGGTAAGTGGCAAGCTACCTTTGTGTTAGAAGTAGTAATTTCCATAATTGGGGCTGTGTGTATATTAAGAAAACTACTCATCTTCAACAAGAATGAGGTTTGGGTAGCTAATAAAGCATGAACAGCAGTTAGTCTCAGCTTTGCTAATGGGTCCCTCATCCTATGCAATGCCTGTTTAGCTGCTAATTTGACCAGCTTAAAAGCCTTCATTTTGGGCGGCAGTCTATTGAAAACAAACTAATGCTACAGAGTTATATCTTTTTCTGAGTTGCTATTTTTATGGCATACATCTAAGTTGAGTGCAATTTAAAAGTTTATATCAAACTTTATAAGTTCACATGTAATTTAAGATGAAGTTACAGGTGCTATTCATCTTTATACAAGGAGTTTGCTTTCAAAATTAGATATTTTAGTAGGAAAGTCATTCGGAGAAATGACAAAGTGTGTTGCGAACATTTTAAGTGTATAAAGAAATTTAATGCGTTATCAAGCTTTTAAGCTAAACTAATGTAATTGTACTATTAAAAATGTTTATTAAGCCAACCATGAATTTACATGACTATGTAATTTTGCAGATAAAATTTGTCACATGATGTCTGCTTATAAAAAAATGAATTAGCAAAAATTACCAGCTCTTCTTCAGAAGCCATGTGAGGAAAGAGTTTAAAATTTATTTTAAATCATTCAGACACACACACACACACACACACGGATAAGAGAGAATGCAAGAGAACACACTTTTTGTTTTTGAGTAACTCCTTTAGCCAGCCTTAAAGTTATATAGCTACTCCTTTTGGATCAAGAATGGTTGCTACAACATAATACTTTGAGCAGTGGCTCTCAACCTTTCCAGACTACTGTACCCCTTTCAGGAGTCTGATTAGTCTTGTGTACCCCAAATTTCACCTCACTTAAAAACTACTTGCTTACAAAATCAGACATAAAAATAGAAAAGTATCACAACACACTATTACTGAAAAATTTCTTACTTTCTCATTTTTACCATATAATTACAAAATAAGTTTATTGGAATATAAATATTGTACTTACATTTCAAAGTATAGTACTGTATATAGAGCAGTATAAACAAGTCAACGTGTGTATGAAATTTTAGTCTGTACTGACTTGGCTAGTACTTTTTATGTAGCCTGTTGTAAAACTAGGCAAATATTTAGATGAGTTAATGTACCCCATGGAAGACCTCTGCATACCCCCAGGGGTACATTTACCCCTTGTTGAGAACCACTGACTTAGAGTACATTATGTAACGTAAACAGGGCTTTTGATTTTAGGTTTTAACCAATAAACATCCCCGATACTAATGTGCTGTACATTAACTGGTCCATATAGATCCTGCTGGTGCACACTAAAGGTTGCCTGGTGCACTTTACCATAGTGCTGTTGGAAAGAGTATTATGTGAATATACAAAGAAAAAGCCCTAACTCCTGATTTTTGGACAGCTACTTAAAAATAAAAAATTGCTAAAAATAAACCCTCAAAATTAAATTAATAAACCCTGAAAAAAAGTCCTCAACATAAGCAATTGCTTAAAAATGGTACATTCACAAGTACAAAATAGCAGAGATGAAAACACAGCTTTGAAAAGTAAAACCACTTTTATAACACTACTGATAAAACAGCCCGAAGACCAGAGAATGAATAAATCTTCCTGAAAGTTCCTGAAGTGGTGCTTTAGGTCCCAACCCTGCAATCACTACAACCATGAGTCCCACTGAAGTCAGAGTGCCACTTACAGAGACTTATTTGCAAGATCTAGTCCTTAATAGTTTTGTGTAAACTGGTTCCTATCACCAGTGTTCCAGATCACAGCCTCAACGGATCCTAAAGAAGTGAGAGCTCCTTTCATGATCAATACAAAAGACTGTATAGATATTACACTAATGTTGGGATTTTTTTAAGCATGTGGAACCCTTGACAAAGGTATACTGATGATATATGAATTACTGCTCTGTATTTTCTAAAGTGGAGTGAGATCAGATGTCCCTTTGTCAGTGATTGTCTACTCCTGACTCTTTGTTATAGTATTTAAGAAGCAAAATTTGAGTTTGTGGAGATTTTATGTTTCTGTTGGCTATCTGGTGTCTGTTCTTTCAAGATGGAATTCTTTCCTGTCTCAGACAGAGAACAAGGAAGGGCATTTGACCTACCTGGTCTGGTGGGCACTGCAGGCTGTTCAGTTAGTCAGGACTTTCAAGCCATGGATTTGTGTTCTGACAGGTTTATATTATCCCCGTTACACAACAGACACCGAGTTAATATGTGTAGCAGTAGCCAGGGACTTCAGAACGGAATATCTTACTGTGAATGGGTATGGAATGCTCTGTGCTAACATATTGCCCGTCACCGTGTTTGCAGGTTTCTGACTCAGAGTAGGCTTGCAGAAACAGTAGGCACAACATTCATAACTGCAATCAGGTCTGCAATGTGCATGTGTGTTCTCTGCAGTCTCCTTATTTCTAATATGCATGGAAAATTCCCTGGGTTTGAGTTTTTGTATCCCTCATCTAGATGGAGGGGATCATCTTGGCATCTTGTAACTTTCTTAATATACAGGATACATATAATGTATAATTAGAGGCCCAACATGTAGCTGGGTATGTCTGTGTATGATCTGGAATCATTGGAGTTGGAAAGATCCCTATGCTGTGCTTTCCTATAGGAGGTTACTGCTGCCCACAGACTCCACCATATTACACTCATAAGCAGGATTTAATCAATCAATCAAGCTCCATGCAAGGTCATCAGCAAGAATAGAACTAGTGATTTTCAGCATCAAAACTCAGGCCACTACCACTTGAGATAAGTAGTAAAGTCCCTCATCCGGTAGCAATACTTTACTAGTCTATAAAGGAACACAACAAACCCTGGCCAGCATAATGTCTGCATACACTTGCCTGAGGAGGTACTACTGGTTAGAACATGGTGTAAATGTTTTTGTTCAAGCTAAGGACCTTCAATACTTGTCTAAGATCACACTTAAGTACTTGGTGTCTGGTACAAAGCCACTGTAGTAATTGGAAAGGTTCCCACTGATTTCAGTGGGCTTTGGATCAGGCCCTGGATTTGTAAAATATCCCAATGGAATGCCCCTTTTGAGTGCTGAACAACTCTGCTGGGTTGGGGATGCACTGAGAAGGAACAATTAGCCTTTCTCAGCAACCTGTTGAGTACTCAGCATATCCAAGCTCAGAGCAGATACATCAGCATGTCACAGAAGGTGCGCACAACCTCAGGGCCAAGTCTTGAACGAGGCAGGGGCTTAGAGAGAGTCCTGTCTTGTTTACTCTGAGCCCAGTCCTAAACCTATCAAAGTCCAAGGAAATCTTTCCATTGAATTCAATGGAAGGTGCTTGATGCTTCACTGTGCAGCTAAGTGAGCCTAGCACTCCTGGGCAACATGGCTTTCATTAGATGTGCACTCCATGAGCACAGGGAGAAAATTCAATGCCAAGTGAACTCCATGTACATATTGCAGGAATTTCATCTAATCCTAATAACTATGCCAAATCACAAATAATTTTCTCCGGAACACTCAGAGGCACTTCTCTTTAGTGTTTCAGTGCTAGTGCTGTTCAGAAAGAATGGTGGGTTTTATTTATTTTTATTGTAATGGGGGAAAGTGATTTCCCCTATTCTCCTTGTTCTCAAGGAAAAGCTCAACCATTTTTGTTTCAAACTTCCACAAACAGAATTGCTTTCAAGCAGAGACATGGAAAATTTCAGCCCAACAGGTTTTCCAGGAGCTATAAACAACTGAAGGTAGGGGCTAAGAATGGCAATTCTTATACAACTTTAACTGTAATGGTCTGTATAACATGACCAGACCCAGTACTGCAAGAATTTTCATTGTCTATTGGGATAAAGTGAGTCTATTGTAATAAATTATAGCTCTCTCTATAATTGCACTTCATAGTGGAAAGCAGAATCCCAATACTGTATTATAAAAGTAACAGCATTGCTGAAAATACAGCCTACTGAAAGCCCAAAACCAGCAGCTTCAAGTCAGCCAGTTAGCTTGTATATAAGCTCCCCCTTGAGGTACTAAGAATTATTGCACTACACATCTCAAAAGCATCACTAACCAAAATCCTTCTTGAACTTCAGAAACGATAAAAATTTTCTTCACAATTACTAGAGGGGTGTGAAAAAAAAAATCAGACGTTTTCTATGCTGTTCTTGAAACTTTCTGTCAAACCTGCAAAAAAAAAAGGCCAGTCCATAGTATTTGGTTTTTCCATGTAAAGAAGATCAGTTCTAAGTTCGTCCACTCTTAAATTGGTCCTATTTTCACATAAAATGCATTTCTTTGCAGATCAAAATAAATTCACATTAAAAGTTACAAAAGATTATTTCATTACACTCATGGACATTCTCTGAACTTGTGGAGGAGTGTGCGAAGCATATAAGGTTCCTCTCCCTATTGGGCAACCCAATGCAATCATTGGAATCTTGCCACACTGCCCCCCCAAAAAAGGGACGGAGCAGTGGGGGGTGGGAATTGCTTAAAAGTTAGGGATCTGGGGAAAGATCAAACTGGGGATAGGAAAGTCCATTTTTGGGGTTGGGGACAAAGGGTAGAAGGATCAATTTGCTAGAGAGGGAATAGGAAAGGAGAATCAAGGGGGAGTTAAGGTGGAAGAGCTGGGGGAGGGACAGAGAGGTAATCAGTTGGGAGTCTTCATGTGTAGTGGTGATCACAGAGGATGGACAGAGTATTAATACCTAGTGTGGGCCAGGATGAAAGAGGGAAAACAAAGGAACTAAGGAAGGACTAGACAGGTGAGATAAAATACAAACTTGCATGCCCCAAGACACAAACCAAATTTTAAAGTGAACCTTCCAGCAGCTTTGCATGTTCAGAAAACTTACGCTGTATTTTATTCATGCATTTCATCCTGAGCTGCAATGCACAGTATTGCCCTTAAATCTTCTGTCTACATTTTTATCATTAGGGAATTATATTACTAGAATGAGGAATATTGCCAGTACTATTGACATTTGCCCTAACAAGTAAAAAAGGTTAAATAGGAAACTAAAAGCACACCTATTGCTGAAGTGACATATCAATAAGTATATAATAGAAGAAATTCAGCTGTCAATATTTAGATGTCCTCAGTACAACTTGGAATAAAGAAAAAATTACAAGATTACATTAAGTCTAGACCCTCATATGATAACATATGCTGGCAAATAATTAGCCAAGTAAAAAGAATCAGCTAACTGCTTGTTGCTGTTGCAAAAATTCCTCCTTTTTAAAAAAATTAATTCACCACTTGCTCAAAATCAGGAACTACAAGATTTCCTACAACTCATCCATTGAATCCCTAATGTTCTCCCCATCGAAGACTTCCTTATCCTATGACTGAGCTAATAAAATTGATTTAGTGTCAGTATAGTATGAAAATAGTATTTCTTTCCATCCAATAGCAAAAGTAATTTGGAAGGAAATCCCCTGGTATTTTTCATTTTTGTGTAATTATATCCTGGTTCCACAGAGAACTGGTGTCAGAAGTGCCAACGTATCAAAAGAAAGACTGATCTTATGATGTACTGTTCTGCCTTTTCTGGTTTAACAGTCTAAGGCAATAAGAGATAAATGCCATGTCCAACAGAATGGGAATTTTAGGTAGGCAAAGTGTAAGTCCCTTAGTGAAAATCTAATCAGTGCATCACACTTAATACCTTACAAAAAGAGCATTAATATTTAATGACAAGTAGTCAGGGCCCCATTTTACATCTCACTGGAAAAATAGCTCTTCCAGATTGTGGAGTACCCTGCTGAAGAATTGGTTCAGTACTAAAGGTGTGTCTACACAGCAGCCAGAAGACAGATATGTGCTAGCTCTGCTTGAGCTAGTGCGCTAAAAATAGTGTGGCCGTGGTGGCACAGGGAGCAGCGAGGCCTAGTTGCATGAGTACAACCCCACCCAGACCTCTGATACATGTTATGATGGCTAGCTCGAGCTACCGCCTATGTTGCTGCCTCCACACCGCTATTTTTAGCATATCAGTTTGAGCACAGCTAGTTTGTCTTCTACCCATGCTGGGAGGCACCCGTGTCACTGTAGACAGACCCAAAGAGGAACAAGTGCTGAGCACAGAATTAACACTTCCTACAGTACTAAGTGTTCTTCAGAGGTCTCCAATTCGAGTACTTTGATCCTGCTTAGTATCTAGAAGACAATATAAGGGTCTAGGAGGCTTAACCTCCCCAAGCCTCGTATACACGCTGCCCATACTGTGGCTCATGGGTACTGAGCACCCTGTATTTTTTTTCAGTGGGTGCTTGAGCCCCATAGCACCTCCCAAGTCAGCGCCTATATAACCCAATGTTTAAGGAGCAAGGAGGAATAATACTGTAAGCGCTGGCTTAGTTCTGAGAACTTGTTGAGGATGGGTCTCCCTTTTAATCCTCAGGAACTTCGCCTTCAATACCTAGCAAATTGCTGGAATAATTAATAAAGTAATCAACACTAAGAAACTTGAAAAACATAAACTGATTTAAAATAGGATTAATCAAAAACAGCTCGTGCTTGTCTTAAAGTATTTGGTACGATAAAAAGATGAATGCACACAGTTGCTCTAGATTTGACGAAGACGTTTGATACGGTTCTTCATGAAATACTCATAAGGGAATGAAAGACATTTGGATTAAGTGACGGAATATAAATAAAACAAAGTTGAGTGTCAAGATAGAAGAAAGTGCTGTGGGAGGTCTTAAGTGAGGCTGATCTAAATTGGTATTGTCATAGAACATGAGGAGGATACAGTTGATCAGAATTATGAAGAATCTTAACCTGAAAGGATCACAGATTTTTGCAGATTAGAGTAAGAGACAACAAGATCTCTAACTCGAAGAAATTGACTGGAATAAACGAAATGGGATTCAACTAAAAATGCAGCATGATTAATGTGCTGCATGAACATTATTATTACATGATGCGATGGGATGTTCACCCCACATTAGCCCCAAAAAAATTAATGTGGCTCAGAAGGGGCAAAGAAACCTGACAGGCTTGATAGGAAAGCATTGACTGATGATAGAGCCCAGCTGGACAGGAGCAGGCAGGGCTGGTATAAAGTTAAGAAGTTGGCAGCAGAAAGGGGCTGCAAAGGGAAGATCAGGACAATCAGATACAACTATGATATAGGAGTTTATACATGGCAAATGGGGTCAGCATTGCCAAATCTATACTAATGACTCTAGAGATGACAGCACAGGGAGAATGGGAATGGCTTTTTTGTATCCCTGAATTTGGATTTAAGAGATCTAGGAGACTTACAATTTTGTGGCCATTATGATGGCTGAATTGCTGGGCATACTTCTGGAACTGACCTGGGTAAGGGATGCACACCTAACTATGACTGTTACCCTATCTGATTCTTTATCAAGTATAATGGCAATTAGAAAGGGAGCCTCAGAAAGCAGGAATGACTTAGTCAATGAAATATTGTTCTTAACTACGGAGCTAGTACAATTTGGTATACATATAGTAATAGTGTGGATTCCAGCACAGGTCAGGTTACCAGGGAATGAAATGGAAGATAAAGCAGCAAAAAATGCTTCACAAATGAGGAGGTTGATATACAGATCCCTCTGAGTAAACAAACTTTTGAAGTGCTGTTTAAGAGAGAACTTAAGAAGGAATGGCGAGAACTACGGACCAAAGAAAAAAAGGACAAAGGTTCTATGAAATATGTCCCGAACTTGAGGAGAATGGTATACTTAATTGCTAATAGACAGAAGAAGTGAAGTAACTATATTTAGGGTGCTAACAGGTCACTGTGACCTGAATGGCAATTTATATTTACTAAACAAATGCAAAGATGGGTTGTGTGACGCATGCAAAATCCAAGAAACAGATAAGATCTGCTGTGGCAATGCAGGGAGAATTATACAGAAAGAACTATTCTTGATGAAGGACTGAGATGCCTCAAGGTGAAAGATTATAGTCTGAATGGATTGATAGTACTGGAAATGTGAGGTAGCATTATAAAAGCATGACTTCGCCTTTTTAAGGATACAGGACTGCGTGAGAGGACAGATTTTTGCTTATGCGAAAACTATGGTCGGTGGCAGTCATAGCTTCACATGCTGAGGCTGCTGCACCAGAAAACAACAGGAAAGGAAAGGAAAGGAAAGGAAAGGAAAGAAAAAAAAGGGCTGCAGCATGGAAGCTTCCAGTCACTCTCTGGGCTTAGAAAGGGAAAGGAAGAAGCTCAGAGGGAGAGGAGAATCCCTGGGACCCAGGCCCTGAAGGAAGGGATACCAGAGGAGTGGGGGAGTGGAATCTAAGAGAGGAAAAGAAAGAAAAGGCCAAGGGAAATAGCAGCAAGGTTTGGGATGGTGCAGACTTTGGCTGCTGATTAGAGTGTCTCTGAGCTCAAACCCGGAGTAGTGAGTGGGCCAGGGTTCTCCTACCTGCCACCGGGGACGTGGCATTGCCTTGAAATGGAGGACTGCTTGGAACAATACCTGGTCAGCCATTCCACTGAGACTTTGATATCCAGGAAGGGGAAAACTATAGTGACCTAGCTGGAGGGTCAAGCCACAAAGAAGGAACACCCTAAGTTACAAAGAGGGAGCAATCAAGTTCACACAGAGAAAGGGAGCGAGACAGGGCAAGCAACTGAAGGAGGGGGCAACAGGCTGGTCAAGAGTTAATTGCCAGACGCAGACAAGGAGGAGTCACAGCAGTGAATAGAGAATCCCATGACAATGCATTGATTAAGAATTAATTCCCCCTTTTCCCTTGGTATCCGGGCACATTTCACATGAAATAAGTACACATAACTGCTTCTCCAAATTGAGACCACCTTTTACTTCTGTCTCGCAAAAACACACATTTAAAAATAAAGAATTGGGAAAACTTAACCATGGGCTAAATGACGGGGGATTCCAGACCTGCAGGTAGCGGATAAAGTTTCCAGTCTAAATACAGCCAGGTTTGGGTTCAGTTATACTTTTGGTAGGACTCAATGCTACAGGCAACACCTACTAGTCAGAATAATCTGCCTACCTTGGTTTATCTTGCTAAATGTACACACAGTGATGAAGTCGAGAAGAAGAGTTAACCTCTGAAGTAACTGGGATCTAGACCATTTAAGACTTTATAGGTAGTAACCAACACCTTGCATGCATCTGACTCAGAAGTGAATTGGCCACTAGTGCCGAGTGTGTTGCACAGGTGTCATGTACTCAGAATGGTGGGTGCTGACGTTCTGCGGTAGCTGAAATTTAGGAGAGACCTTCCAACATAGTTTCAGGTAGAGCATATTGTAAAAGTCTAGTGATGAGGTGACAAAGGTGAAGGAACAGCACAGTCTTAGTCAGCCAGAGATTAAATGTGGCATCTCTGATTGCTGTTATGTGGGAATCAGAGTATGGTGAGTCTAGTAAGACATTGGAACTGTGAATCAATTTCAAAATAGGCTAGAAGACTCCCTCAGCTGACGGTGCTACTACAGACTCCACTTCTTCCACAAAAGTTTCCCCTTTTCAAAACAGTATTATTTCCATCAGCCATTTGTTTTCATCAATGTTCCATCTGCCTGACAATGGAGAAGCAAGGAAACTGTTCACTGAGCCTGATGAGGGACATACAGATAAGCCCAAAGCTTCCAGAATCTTCCTCATTGTTTTCTCTTTAACAGAACAAGAAGGGTGAAAAAATGGAATCCTGAGGGACTGAACAGCAGGGGGGAATAGCAATTTCATAAAACCATCCTCTTGGCTCTCTGAAAGGAATGGGTATCACTTCAGAGTCTTCTAATCCTCCCTGCCATGCCCCAAACTTGTTTCAAGTATGTTGCATAATTAATGGTTATGAAGGCAGCTGAAAGATCAACTATCAGGAAGGACAGCTGACGTCTTCCCAATAGCCAAATATGATCACATATCACTTGTGACCAATAATGTTCCTGTGCTGACTCTAGGTCTAAAACCCTGCAGGTTGGGGTCCAAAGAGTTGACAGGTAACAAATGCAGGTGTATTTGGCCTGCCACCACTTTCTCACTCTATGTCCACACAGCAGTTAGATACCCCTGACTGCCCCGTGTCAGCTGATTGGGACTTGGGCTAAGGGGCTGTTTAATTGCAGTGTAGATGCCACCTCACAGTCCGAACATCCACACCACAATTAAGCAGCCCCTTAGCTCAAGCCCCGTGAGCCTGAGTCAGTAGGCACAGGCCTGCAACAAGTATTTAAACGCTGGGTAGACATACCCTCAGTGACATTTCTCAAAAAGGTGAGGTTAGTGGCAGGTCCATAACTGACATTAGAATATTAATGCCTGACATTCAAACATTAATGTCAAGAGATAATTTGTTGTGCTAGAGCTGAACATAGCACATTTGAGGGTTGATGGCAGGTTTATTTTGTCCAGGGAGGTATCAACAAATGAAGGCTCAGGCAATTCCCACTGGCTTACTTGTGGGCTGGACCATTCCCCTCCCCTCTGGTGAGATTGAATAGATTCTCAACTGGACCTAGGGCATCATTCCCCCACTCATGATCAGCTTACGGATGATCTTTAGAGACCTTATTGGTTGAGGTAGTAGGAAAATAGGACGAAAGGGGGGAGAGGGGTCTGTGGAAAATTTAAATAAAAATGGAAAAAAAAAAATCCATTTTGTTGAAATTTTCCATGGGAAATTTCCACCATGCAGCAAAAAGTCAAAAACCTATTTTTTTTATTCGAAAATGCCACTGCAATGCCTTGTGGGAGTTGTAGTTTGGTTGTCTTATGCTCCCCTTCTCTTTAGGCTGGGCTCCCTGATCAGACTACATCTCCCATGAGACACTGTAGGCCAGGCTGTAGGCCAGACTGAGAGCAATAGTTTGATAACTAAAATCTAAACCACTATCTGAGACCTCCACTATAGAGATGGCCTAATACGCTGAAATCTAACAAGAAAGAGCAACAGTAATAGCTTAACATCCTGATGTTTATTCTGCTGTCACTTAGACATCCTAGCATCCTTGACTTCTAGGGCTGTAATTGTGTTTACAAATGCATGGGAAACATCCTGCTTTAACATTCTGTAACACCTTGGAGCGTTGTTCCTCAGAACTTATGTATGTTTGTTTGGAAACATCTTGAGGCCCTTTTGCTGTAACATGTAAGTGTCAGATGCCTATAAAGAATGCATTTGTTTTGTAAATCAAGGAACATCCATTGTAAATTGGTCTCTGATAATTAATGTCAGTGGAACCCATATTGATGGTTAATGTTTCCCTGGTATCTGTTTTCTTTCTAAGATTGTAGAATGTAGTATTTGGTGGGTATGTGATGCCAGTTAGTGAATTTAAGAATGTTCCATTAGAAGTAAAAAGTTAGTTTGTGTGATTGAGGAGTGAATGCAGTTTGAGTTTGTAGAAAATAAGGAGATGGAGAGGTGGAGACCCTAAATCTCCATGGCAGTAGGAGGGAGGGAAGATGCTTTGTTTAAAAAAAAAAAAAAAAAAACTTTTCCAACCCAGATGGCCGAAGAACTCAAACCAAGATAACTCAGGAACACAGAGGAGTTAACACCCAAGGACAGAAACAAGACAAAGTGTGAAACAGGAACGGAAGGATAACAGAAAGCTGTCAAGTTTGCAACATCAAGAGTGATTGATAATCACATCAAACAGAGACAGCGTGACGTGGTGAAATCCATAGATCCTAATGGGGGTTGGATGACTATAAATATTGGGCGAAAAGATGAGGGCGTCGGGTTCGTTCTGCAACCTCCAAGGAGCATCGTGTCACGACCAACAGAGCCCGGCTCCATCCTCGTGTCCGATCCACCTGGCCAGTGGCTTGGCCCGAGCAACACAGAGGCTGGTTATATCCCTCCTGCAGAAGTGAGTGTGTGTGTGTGTTGGGGGGAGGAAGGGGGAGGGGAGGAATTGCTTTGTGGAATCTCTGTATTCACAATAAATGTAGCATATTGCCTTAGCGCCCTCCCCCCCCCCCATAATATCCTGCTGTTTATTTAATTTATAAGTGTAACACCATGGTCTCTTCCCCTCTTGGTGAGGGGAAATGGTACATCATAGGAATCCCTGGCCATGGTGCATCATAGCAGATGTAGTCCAGGCAGGGAGCCCAGCCCACGAAAGTGAATGGGGGCATGAGGCACAAACTTTTTGTGAAAAATTCCATTTAGTCGAGAACCGTTTCAAGAGAAAATTTTCAACCAGACCTCCTGGCTAGTCACAAGGTATTGGCTCTCTTCCCTGATTCCAGCTTCTAAATTGCACTAAAATGAGCTAAAATTATATTAAATACTTCCTAATATTCCTCTTCCATGTAAAAAAAAAAATTGCTATAGTTTCTACAGATTATGCTAATAGGCAGGTTGGTGACCCATGAGACAATCACTCTCTGATGTGTTCCACATTATGGAAAAGTTTGAGAAGTCTCCAAATGGGAAACACAAAACAGAGGAAACTGTTTGGTCCCTCATGTTCCAACACTAGTATTGTAGCTCTATAGGGAATGCTGCAGATCTTATCCAGGCAGTAGGCTGAAAGCTCCTTCCAGAGAGAAACAGTGACTTCACCACCAGATGGAAGCAGTCTGCATCAATTCAACAGCCCACCACACAGTTGCTTTGGCCAAGACTTCACAGATATAGTAGAGCAAATGCACAAATAAAGAATTTATGCTTGACTTGTCACCCCAAAGAAAGAGATGGATGTGGGGGCGTTACACTGATATGCTACCTGAAACCACTTCTATGTAATCTTCACTAAACCAGAGGTGTTGAGGGGGAGGAAAATGCTGTATTGGGCGTATTAAGAGGCCTATCATGCAAAACAAGCCAGATAATTATTCAACGGAACTCGGCACAGGTGATTTTTTATCTGGAAGACTGTCAGGTCTGAGTACAATGGGGGTTGGTTGGTGGTTTGTTATTAAAGCCATTTTCTGGTTCTCTCCTCTGGATACACAGAAGATTTTGTATTCCAAGACAAATATGAGCTACAACAGCAGAATGCTACAACAGCCACAGGTTTGGAAAAATGAGAGACCTATGAGAAAAGATTATCGGGACATGTCCAGCATAGAAATAGTTGTTTCTCTTTGTAGAATATCCAACTTAAAAAACATTTAGTGTGGACAGGGTCAGCATAAGATTCCAGACACTCCTCTGCTAATGCACCTCAGCTCTGACCTGGAATCTAGGTTCAGACCAACAAAGGGGTAGTGGAGATTCTGATGGGCACATCCCACTTGAAATTGGATTCAATCCACCAAAATGATGTCATATAGTCATTTGGTGGTAACAGTGTTTTGTCATAACCAATCTGGGCCAGACTTGAAATGACAACCCTAACCCAGGTGAGATTTTATGGTCACTTCCCTCAGTTTTATAATAGCCTAAAACACATAAAATGATAGAAACCCAAGCTGGTCCTCACTCCAGACCTGCAGTTGTATGGAGCTTACCCTCTCTCTGGAGACACAAGTTGCCCCTGCGGCCCTCCTTCCCCAGCCAGGTTAATTAGAAGAGGAAGTCTCAAGCTTTGGGGAGGAAAGAGATAGGGAAGCAACAGGAGTTGCACTGGTAGGGCCTTGAGATCCGCTGAAGCCCTATGCTGCCAGGGCCTACACTGCACAGCTTGACCTTGTTTTCACGATTGACCCCACAAATTGAACTTGACTTGCTGATTGATTGATTGTCCCTACTTCTTCCCTCCCAGTCCCAATGCTCTCTACACTCCATGTTCCTTTCCTTCCTCCTCACGGCTTTTCTGAACATGGTCCTCACGCTTTTCCTTATATTAACTCATCTCTTCCCTAGCAGTCCCCTCAATCCCTCCTTTACCTCATTCAGAACACCTAATTCCATTCACTTTGGATTCATATTAAAAACATTCTTAGGACACTCAAACATTAAATTTTGACCATAACAGTATCTGTGACCGTTGTAGCTTATTTCCCGACTGTTCTTTTTTTCCTTCTTCTCTTCGGTCATGTCTGCATGTAGAAAAACAAAGTCTATGGCAGTGGTTCCTAACCTGTGTCCCGGAGGCCGAAAGTGGCCTGTGGGGGCTTTCAAAGTGGCCCACGGGTCCCCTCCTGCTAGCTGCAGAAGGGAGTTGCTGCCTAAGGACCCAGGCAGAGCATGTTGCCGCGGGGCTAAAAGACCGGTGCAGGCTCCCTGCTGCAGCCAAGGAGATGGGAGATCAGCAGGGAGCACGGCAAAGTGCTCCACCTGGGTCCATAGGCACTGGGGTCACTGCTGGTGCCAGAGGGAGGGAAGCACTGATCTTCTGTCTGCCTGGCTGCAGAAGGGAGCCACTGCCTAGGACCCAGGTGGCGCACATGGGGCTACAGGACGCGTGCGGTTTCCCTGCTGCAGCCAAGGGGACGGGAGATCAGTGAGGAGGCTGCCTCCTCGCTGAACTCCTTCCGTCTGCCTGCAGTGGGGTGGGGAGGGTGGGGATGAAAGGCCTGCTGGCAGAGATTGGTGGCCCTTCAGGATTGTAAAAATATCTGTGGCCCTCGAGCCAAAAAGATTGGGGACCACTAGTGTTTGGGGTTCCTGGTACTTCCAGCTCCTGCTACCTTTATGGTCTTTAGGACAGGAACCATTTTTATTTTTAATGCCTACAAAGAACCTAGCACATTTTGGATGCTCAGTAAATAATCTTGTTATAAAGAAGACAGAAACCAATCACCAATCTCAAGGTCAAAAGAAGCAGCGATGGATTTAATTTGCAGCAAAGATATATTAGGTTAAATGAGGAAGAAAATGTGTAAGACTAATTTGGCTACATAACAAGCTAGCAAGGGAGTTTGTGGAATTGATGTTACTAGAGGTACTCAGCCTGCATATGGCACTCATCCATTAGGAAAGATATAGGGATAATGGAAGCCAATCCCTGCCAGAGTGAAGGTTATAGAAGTAGTGCAGAAGTTTACAGATGACCCAGTAGCAGTCAAATATTATGGAGAAGCTCAGACAGCAGGATATACGGTGTGGTTTGAATACATAAACAGATAGGTCCCTTCAAACTCAAACAAATATATGAACACAGGAAATTCTTTGATCCTAAGTGGATCTTAATAATACCTTGCTCTTACAAACATCTTTCATCTCTTTGGGACGCTTTCTTGGGGTGTCCAGAACTGCCTTAGTGAGAGAGACTTGCTGCTGCTGCTGAACTGTGCGTCTGCTCCTTGACACTCCAGTCTGTTAGCCAGCCCAAACAACTTCTCAGAGACACTGCCAGTCCCTCCCTTGCCTTACAGGTAACTCTTGGTGCCCCCAGTTCCTAGACCCCCTGTAAGAGTGTTCCTCTGCAGCATCCAGCCCCTGTCACTGTATGCCCACAGAAACACCAAGTCTGCTGTCTTCAAAGAGACCGAATACACATCAGCTGGTTGGCTTCATTGAGAATGAACCTTTCACTGTAGTATATCAGCACTGAGATGAAATTATAATAAAACAAGAATAAGTTTATTACTAAAGAACAGAGACTTAAGTGATACTGAGCAGAGATTATAGAAACAGAAAATGGTTACGAACAAAATAAAAGAATAATACGCTTCTAAGAGTCTGCATGTAACCTCAGCAAGCTCCAACCTTTGTCTGAAACAGTCTTCTCACCTACAGTTACTTTTCAGCATTATCAACCTGCGGAGACCGGGATCCACTGTTCATAGATGCAAAGAGCGCTGATCTCTTTGTTCCTTCAGTGATTGATAACAAAGGGGTTTTCTCACCCCCCCTTTTGATACTCCAGTAACCCTTAGAAATGCATTCTTTTTTAAGTGTATCCCCAGATAAAGGTCTTCACCCCTGCTGTTTGGTGTGCCAGTGAACCGATGCCATGCTGTTTCCTCATCCTCCTAACAACTGAGATGCAAATGAACTGCTTATTGTTTCTGGCATCACACTGCTCAATTTACATTGTAGACACAGGCAAAGCAACACCCCTTTGTCTAGGACAAACATGTTTATCAAGTCTGCCCCCAAAACATGTTTCCAGCATACATAACTTTTTACACACCCCCCGTACCTACATCATGCAATGATATTAAAGACTGGTGTGTTACCAGCTTTCATTTGATACTCCACAAATACTATGCTCTTTACAGATAAATACTGTGATGGCAATGTGTTAGGTGTAGTGAGTGTGTCACACCTGACAGGAGTTCACAGACAAGTTGGCCCTCTGCCAATCAGCATGGAAGGTTCCTAGAGCCACAATCCATTGATCTCAAAGCACTATACAAAGTAGTGAAGGTCATCCCCATTTAACAGATGGGAAACTGAGGTACAGAGATGGGAAGTGCCCTGCCCAAGGTGACCCAACAGGCTAGTGGCAGAGCCAGGAACAGAATCTATATCTCCTGAGCTCCAGGCCATCGCCCTAGCCATTGGATCACACATACGGTTTCATCAGAGCTCACCAGGATTTCCATTCAAGTTCTATGAACCAAGGGATGAAAGCAAGATATTTAAGCCTTATCTTGGTAACTGAACACTAACGTGTGTGAGTGAACAAGCAAGATGAAAATGCAAAATGTCAGTGACTTATCTAAATATTGATAGGGCCTCCATCACCATATTATCTGAGCACCTCACAAAAATGAATGGATTTATCCTCACAACACCTCTTTGAGGAAAGGAAATATCCCCATTGTACAGATGTAGTAACTGAGTTACTGAGGGACTAAGGTATGTCTGAACTGCTACTAAAAACCCACGGCAGGCTCATGCCCTCTGACTCGGACTCAACGTGGCTCAGGCTAAGAGGCTTTTGGGCTCTAGGACCCTGTGAAGTGGTAGGGTCCCAGAGCCTGTGCTGCAGACTAAGTCTGAATGTCTGCCCCACAATTAAACAGCCCTTTAGCCCGAGCCCCTTAGCCCAAGTCAGCTGGCACAGGCCAGCCACAGGTGTCTAATTGCAGTGGAGACATACTGTAAGTGTCTTGCCCCAGATCATAAGCGAAGTCTAAAGCGGAGCTGGTCGTTCTCTGAAATCCAGTGTAGTACCTTAACCACAAGACCATCCTTCCACTAATGTGTTAGTTAATCTTGGGATTTATATGGATATGGTAAACCCTTAACATTTGGCTGGTATATTATTCAAATGGACAAGTTAAAAGCTGCTCATATTTAGGAGCCAGATCTGTGTGTATAACAGTGGAAGGCTGCATAGTGGATTTAACACCTGCCTCTACCTGAGATTATAGAATTAGCCAGAGTTTAAAAAGCTGATTTGCAGCAGGTTTCCAGTGCTGGTGAACATTTCATCTCGAAGGTACTTTTTTGCAAATATGAATATGTTCTGGTCTCCTCTGACTTTTTTTTTTTTTTTTTTTTTTTTTTTTAAGGGTTATACTGACTCCTGTTCATTTCTTATTTAAAACCTTCATTTTAAAAAAATGCTTGTGTCCTTTCAAGTGCCTCCAATCAAATTATTTCACTTGGGCCTAGGTGCCTCTTGAGTATTACTTTGACAGAATGAGGTTTGTTTAATGATCATAGCATTAAAGATTCTTGCTCCAAAGAGATACCTTAGCACACTTCGGGGACTCTGTGTAAAAAAAAACAAGAGATGATGGAAGGTTTCTTAAAAAAATAAAACACACTAATAAGCGGTTCTTTAGGCATATTCCTTACTGTGCCGCCACCAGGCTGATAAGTTTTCCCAAGGATAGTTGTTCTTTATTTACCCTGGGCCCAGTTCTGCTCCCTTTAAAGTCAATGCAAACCAAAACTCCTACTGTCTACAGTCATGCAGGTTCAGAGTCTATAACAGAAGGGTAATCCACCTCATAACAAGAAAAGCCCCCTTCCAATATTTAAATTCGTGCTGTCACACCATATTCTAAAAACAAAGGCCTGGTTCTCCATTGCTCTGCACCTTATATTGCGATTCAATGTGAAGTGGGTTAAACGGCTATCCTATCGGAACAGAAGGATTTTACATTCACTGTACGCTGGTGTAAATTACAACACAAGGTGCAATGCCCGAGATTTTACAACATCTGCAATCATTGTGTTCCCTTGTAAATGTTTAAGTACAATAAAGACAGTTTTTTGTTTGGATTTCAGCACCTCCATGGAGTGCTTGCAGCCGAAAAAAGGCAGCATGGGGCTAGCGCAAGACGGCCGGAGAATGAAGATGATGTACCATTTGCTTCTGGTAACTGCCATGAGGTGGTAGGCACTGTGCACACAAAAGGGGGCACACATCCCTTGCCATGACAAGCTTAGAATCTAAAGAATAGCAAACAGCAAAACGGAGAGAGGAAATAGATACAATCTAAAAGTTAAGTGGTCAAAGCTCCCCTTACTGAGCAGGGGAGGCAACCTAGTGACAGATGATGTGGAAAAAGCTGAAGTACTCAATGCTTTTTTGGCCTCTGTCTTCACAGAAAAGGTCAGCTCCCAGATTAATGCACTGGGCAGCACAGTATGGGGAGGAGGTGAGCAGCCTTCAGTGGTGAAAGAACAGGTTCAGGACTATTTAGAAAAGCTGCACGTGCACAAGTCCATGGGGCCAGATGCAATGCAGCCAAGGGTGCTGAGAGAGTTAGCTGATGAGATTGCAGAGCCATTAGCTATTATCTTTGAAAACTCGTGGCAATTGGGGAAGGTCCCAGATGATTGGAAAAAGGAAACTGTAGTGCCTATCTTTAAAAAAGGGGAGGAGGAGGATCTGGGGAACTACATACTAGTCAGCCTCATCTTAGTCCCTGGAAAAATCATGGAGCAGGTCCTCAAGGAATCCATTTTGAGGCATTTGGAAGAGAGGAAGTTGATCAGGAACAGTCAGCATGGATTCACCAAGGGCAAATCATGCCTGACCAACCTGGCTGTGTGGATGTGGGGAAAGTGGTGGATGTGATATACCTTTAGCAAAGCTTTTGATACAGTCTCCCACAATATTCTTGCCAGCAAGTTAAAGAAGTATGGGTTGGATGGATGGACTATAAGGTGGATAAAAAGCTGGCTGGCTAGCTCATTGGGCTTAACGGGTAGCGATCAATGGCTCAATGTCTTGTTGGCAGCCAGTATCAAGTAGACTGCCCCCGGGGGTCTGTCCTGGGGCCCATTTTGTTCAACATCTTCATTAATGATCTGGATGATGGGGTGGACTGCACTCCCAGCAAGTTTGCAGATGACACTAAGCTGGGGTGAGTGACATATGCTAGAGGATAGGGATAGGATACAGAGTGACCTAGATAAATTAGAGGATTGGGCCAAAGAAATCTGATGAGGTTCAACAAGGACAAGTGCAGAGTCCTGCACTTAGGACAGAAGAATTCCATGCATGGCTACAGACTGAGGACTGACTGACTAAGCAGCAGTTCTGCAGAAAAGGACCTGTGGGTTATAGTGGAGATGAAGCTGGATATGAGTCAACAGTGTGCCCTTGTTGTCAAGAAGGCTAATGGCATATTGGGCTGCATTAGTAGGAGCATTGCCAGCAGATCGAGGGAAGTGATTATTCCCCTCTATTAGGCACTGGTGAGGCCACATTTGGAATACTGTCTTCAGTTTTGGGCCCCCATTGCAGAAAGGATGTGGACAAATTCAAGAGAGTCCAGCAATGAAAATGATTAGGGGGCTAGGGCACATGACTTATGAGGAGAGGCTGAGGGAACTGGGCTTGTTTAGTCTGCAGAAGAGAAGAATGAGGGGGGATTTGATAGCAGCCTTTAACTACCTGAAGAGGAATTCCAAAAGGATGGAGCTAGGCTGTTCTCAGTCGTGGTAAATGAGAGAACAAGGAGCAGTGGTCTCAAGTAGCAGTTGGGGGGGGGGGGGGTGTTCCAGGTTGGATATTAGGAGTGTGGTGAAGCACTGGAATGGGTTACCTAGCGAGATGGTGGAATCTCTACAGTTAGCGATTTTTTAAGGAGTGGCTTGACAAAGCCCTGGCTGGGATGATTTAGCTGGGATTGGTCTTGCTTTGAGCAGGGAGTTGGACCAGATGATCTCCTGAGGTCCCTTCCAACCCTAATCTTCTATTCTATGAAGTGATGACTAGCCACATCTTTATAACAATGTTTTATTATTTTAAAACTATATCTATATACAACCACATATATACAAATATACATTGATGAACATGCCCGTATTATGTGAGACTGGTAGCAACTCTATAGCTAAAGGTCAATTGGGATTTGCACTTGAAGCCCCCAGTCTGGCACAATAATGCTCCAGAGAACAACTGAATTTTCCATGTAGCATTTTAGAAAGTTATTTACTGACTTTTGCACAGGAAAATTTTAAAATGCTCCCTCCCTGAAATTTTGCTGTGACAGTCATTTCTCATCCCTCTGTTTTAAGGAGGCAGCATACTGGGGGAGAGGAGAAAGGTGTTTTCCTAGCTAAACAACCACAGTCCTCCCAAAGTCTACATTTCACATATACGTTGTTATAACCTCTCACACACAAGCTTATTTTGAAATGTCATAATTAAACACATACTTATTCCCCTCATTCTTCATAAACTAGTAGTGGTCTATTGAATACAACCAAGGGAACTGCTCAGAGACACCAGCTACTTCCCTTTTCTGAAGTTACAGGAGGCATCTACTTCTGTACAGGAGTTGCAAGCTCCCAGTCTCTAACAACTTGACTGCCACCATCCTGTCCTAATACGTTTAAATAACAAGGGTGAAAATCGAAGCCCAAGTTGTCAAAACTTGCAGTTCTGCTAAGGAGGCAGCTGTTTTCTGCCAAACTCCTCTGGATCATTAGTCGGCAGCCCCTTTCAGATGGACTTCAGGGAGTCTGTGGATTGGATGGACAAAGAGGGAGGCAGAGAGGCTGACAGCAGGACTGAGCAGTGGAATTCCTGCAATCTCCCTGGCTGCCCAACCTTCAACATCAGTCCCCTGCAAAGCCCGGTGCCTGGTCCCAGGACCAATGTGGGTCTCATGCTCCAACCCCTTTCAAACTGAATTTGTTTTATTTCAGTTTTTTATTAACATTTATTTTCACGATCCTTTGTTACTTTGAATTGATAAAACATCATAAAAATAAACCACCTCTGAAAAAAGCAAGCAAAAAAGCCATTTTCAGTTTAGAAGTGGAGTGGTTTTGGTGCCTAGGAACTTGCTCATCCAAAACAGGCTATTTATTTGGAGAACTGTCACTGGAAAACTTCTGAAATGTTGACAATAGAGCTGGCTGAAAATTTTCTGATGGAACAGTTTTCTAGAAGAAAATGCTGATTCAATGGAATTGAAATGTTCCACAGGAAAGCAGGCAGCTTGGCTCCCTAGCTAGCTCCGTAGCTACTCAGGTTTTTTCAGTTTAATATTTGATATTTCACCAATTATAATAGGAAATTGCCAGTTACCAAACCAATTACTAAACCAAATATCAATTATCCATTTGAATAACTATTACAAAGGACCAGTTAGAATACCAACTGAGGAAACCAAGCACCAATTACTAATTAGAAACTAAATTACCAATTAAAATACCAGACCCTGTGATGTCTCGGCCTGAAGGGTTAATGGGGAAACTGACTGCCTACTCACCTGGGGTTGATTGGGGGACTCACAACAGATGCAGAGATAAAATGACTGCAGAGCAGAAGAGGGCGATGGCTGCCAATAAGGCTGAGAAGCCACAGAAAGTAGGTGCCTTTGGCAACAGGTTAGCTGCCAGGAAACTGAACACTCTGGAGGAGGGGACCACAGTGTGCAACTCAGAGAAACAGCCTGCTGGTCAAGCATGGTAGAAAGTAGGCCAGGGAAAACAGTAAGAGGCTGGGAAAGTTTGGAGTCAACCACTTTGTACAGGGTCCCTAGTCCAGAATCCAGGAGAGTGGGCAGGCCTGAGTTCCCCTACCAAGCCCAGCAAAGGGGCTTATTAAGGCCTTGAATAAGACAGCCATACCCAAAGGGACCAGGGACACTCATCTAGGGCCACCAGTCTCCTGAAGAGGGGAAAAAGACTCCCAATGGCCTGGCCAATGGACTGAGGCCATAAAAAGGAATTGACAAGCAGGCTAGAATGTGGGCAACCCATCAAAGAGAGAGGGAAACTGAGGGAGCGTTGCTGTGTCATCCAACCTCGCCACGAGGCAGTGCCAAAGATGAAAGATGACCACCATAGACCAATTTCAAAGCCAGTTTCTAAAATTTTGATTTAAAATATAAAACTCAAAACATTTCAACTATTGTCATATCATAGCATGATGAAACATAATATAATGGTCCAAATATTTTTAATTTTGTGGTAGTATAACCATAAAAACTGAGACTACAAGAAACATTTCAACCTTATTGAAATAAAACTTTTCAGTCAGGTTGAAATGAAGTTTCACAATTTTGCTCCATGGCATATTTTGAAATGTATAATCTTCATTTCTGATTTGCAAACTTTTTTTTTCAGAATTTCCTGGAGAATGGGAATTCTAGGTTTCAACCAGCTCTAGTTGACAAGTATGTGGATTGACAGTCTAGCAAGATCCAGTTCTTTGAGGTTATATACTCATTCCCCCTGTTCTCCCCCCCACCATTGAATTATCCCTTCCAAATCTAATTTTCTGAGCAATGGAGAACAGTCAACTCACTAAGGTTAATGCAAGTTGGTGTATTCCTGCAGCAAACTTACAATTAACTAACAAAAGGTCCTTATTGTATAGTCATAACCTATTTAAGGGCAGCACTAAAAGCAATTTAAATAAAATGAAATATTTCTGATACTGCATACTTTACCAGTTATGTCATGCTGTTTGAATGACTCACTGTAGATTTGATACTGATTAGGGCAGTGTTTCTTCAACCACTTGCAGACATCCTGCTGGGTCCACAGAGCTACTGGTTTTGTCAGTTTCACAGTACCAGACTGGAAAGACAGAACAGGAAAAGAAATGGTATTTAGCCCTATGTATCAGATTTGTTTCTAATGTGATTAATATAATGTAGCAAAATAATTATATTTGGGAGCTTTCATTAGTGGCAAAAGGGCAAGGGATATAAATGGATTATAGGAGGATCAGTTATTCAAGTTTACATGCTGGAATCATGTCTAGTGCAAGATTCTCTTTGCATGTTCCTTGTATCACACACACATAACACTTTCTCTTAGCTGTATAGGTTCAGAGTCCAACTTGTATAAAGAATTAAGTCATAAAGGGCCATAATGAGCACCATTAGAAAGTCAGCACTTACCCACAGAGATAGCAGAAATACCTCAATAGTTACAACTATAGTTAAATGTTAACTTTTTAATGGTGACTAGTGTATACACCTTGATACTAAATACTACTTAGTGCAGATTTAATTATTTTGTATTGAATATGAAAAGTCACTGAATGTGCACTTTTCATAGCAATGGTCCTGCAAATTTGGCCAATGTTCTTAATTTTCACAGGATCCTACTCTTGACAGAAGACAACTTAGTACAGAGGATGTCAAGATGTTACAAAGTCCTGGCTCTCTTTCTCCCATGTCAATTTTGCATAGAGTATGCCTCTTAGCTTATGCTTTAGATTACAAAATACACTTCTTCCTCTGAAGCAGGGAGTAGACTCTGAACCAACAGACGGAACCAATAGTCCACTACCCTTTCTCCAGATAGATGGATCAGAGTCAAAGTGATATTTTATTCATAAAAGTGATGGTACAACTGGTTTAATGGGGTTTCACATTTATTGAGATTTGTGAGTTCCATACCCATTTAGCTTAGTTTATAAGCAAAGTGGTTTGGCTTGTTATTTAAATCTATCAGTCCATTAAACTCAATCTGGGCTTCTAATGTCAAACTGGCTTTTGGTTTTCATGACCCGCTGTGCAACTTCCTGTGTCAGTGAGGGCAGAATTTGGGGATAATTGGGGTGCACTGGTTTAACAGAGAATAGAATCTGGCTTGCAGAATATCTGGTACTAACGGTGAGAACACAACTTGAATTTCAGGTCCCAGGCTGAGTTTGCGCAGCTGGGAGCTATGAAAAACAATTTTACTTGTAAATTGAACAAAATTTGAGATGCAGTTAGTGAGACACAAAATCCACAATCAGTTTTACATAATCACTTGCAGAGCAGAACCACAAGTTAATATGGATCAATTTAATAGACTATTTTTGGAATATTGTATACAGATACTCCTACATAAAGACAATAAGAGTCATGAAAAGAAACATACAGAAAATAAAATGATTTTACATAAATGCTAGAATATTCAGATGTACCTAGTACCATGAATTTAAAAAGATAGAGAGCAAAATTGCAGGGTTATGATCAGGCCTACGAGAACCGGAATAAGATATCCTGGTTCAATTGCACCCATACCAAGTGGGTTTGTCATTTTAACTATATCAGTACGATTAAACCAGCAGAGTTTTCTAGCGTGGACAAAGATAAAACCAATCTATGAGTAACAGATTACACACTGACTGTTTCAACTTAGTTTGGAGCTCATACTAACATGCATTCCTTGCTTTGTGTACTATTTATATCTATCAACACAATCCACTGCCCCTCCCCCCTGATAAAATCTGTCTCTTTCAGGATTTCCTCTCTTCTACACCTCCCTCCCCAAGCATATCTATGCTACATTGGACTGGAATTTAATTAAGTATTGCTATCAGTTAAAATTGATATGTACTTGGAAAAAGGAGTTACTGTTTTGATATATTTCTGCAAAATTAGTTTTTCTACAGATAGATGAATTCCTGAGTTAACATTTTATACAGAGGTAAACTCCAAACCTTCTGGGTTAGGTACTCTGATGTAACTATATGGTTGAAAAATATTTAATGCCACCAAAAATCTCTCTCTGATATATTTTTCCCAGGCCAAACTATTTCTCTTTTATATGGAACAATTTGGGTTTCACAGGGACAGATTTAGAGCTACATAGATTTAAAATTTCCTGCAAAAGGGTCCAGAGAGCTATGAAAGTGTTCTCAAAGATTTCATATTTTCTACAACTCATGGTAACAGTGGCTTACATTCTCTATGTCAAGGAGAGTGAACATGTACAAATTTGCAATTACTTTGCAATAAATATTTCACATTGTCTAATGTCAAAGTGATTTTGAACTAACATGGGACAAAAGTCTCTGCTAGTGAAAATGGAGTTGCACCCATTAAAATCAGCAAGGAATTGACTCTACAGAATGAAGATCACTTTGCAATATAACCTTGTTTGCACTGAACCTCTTTTCACTTACATATTCTCCATCTCCTTTTGGTTTTACACAAGTAAGCCAAATATATTTTTTTCTTAAAAATTGATATAAAGTCATCTGGGGGTGTTTTTATCTGTTGTGACTCAGGGCGAAGTCTCTTAGAATTATCATGCAGAGTTTGTTCTAACACTCCTGCAAATGTATGCTGTCAGATACAACTTGTAAAAGTCGTTTTGCAAACTCCATTACTGTAAGCTCAAAAGAGTAGAGTAATTTCAGGTAATCATTTTGCCTGTCCTATTAGGTCCATAAAGAAGGAGATCATGAAAATCTACTAACCTAATTCCAAAGTTTTTGGGATAGCAAAATCTCCAGGTGATTAACATGTCTTCAATCTCTTCTATCCTATCTCTCTTATTGCCTGGGAAGAAGTTATATAAATCTTCTAAAAATCTTCCTTCTAAAGCAGGAAGTACATTACAGTCCATCTCTCAATTTAGATATGTTATATTTCTTTACAAACACAGAAATCAGGAACTAGTCTTCTGGGTGCATATCCAAAGATTTAAACATGAATAATAATATAATAATGAGATAAATTAATAGATTCTAGATTCAAAGGCCAGAAGGGACCACTGTGATCATACAGTCTGTCCTCCTGTACAATACAGGCCATAGAACTTCCCAAAATGATTCCTAGAGCAGCTCTTTCAGAAAAACAGCCAATCTTCATTTAAAAATTGCCAGTGAGGGAGAATCACTGTTAATAACTCTCACTGTTTAAAACGTGCACATTATTTCCAGTCCAAATTTGTCTAGCTTTTACTTGCAGCCATTGGAATATGTTATGCCTTTCTCTACCAGACTGAAGAGCCTATTATTAAATATGTATTCCCAATATAGGTAATTTTAGACTGTACTCAAGTCAGCCTTTAGCATTCTCTTTGTTAAGCTCAACAGATTGAGCTCTTTGTGCAGGTTTTTCAATCATTTTTGTGGCTCTTCTCTAACCCTCTCCAACATATCAATATCCTTCTTGAATTGTAGACGTGAGAACTGGACACAGTATTCCAGCAGCGGTTGCACAGATGTAAAATAAGCTCACTACTCCTATTTGAGATTCCCGTTTATGCATCCGAAGAGTGCCCTTGCCCTTTTGGCCACAGGGGAGCTCATGTTCAGCTGATTATCCTCCACAACCCACAATTTTTTTTTTTCCCCAGAGTCACGACTTCCCAGGATAGAGTTCCCCAGCCTGTAAGTATCACGTCATAGAATTGTCATGGAATCGTAGGACTGGTAGGGATCTCATGAGTCCAGTCCCCTGCACTTGTGGCAGGACCAACCATTATCTAGACCATCCCTAACAGATGTCTGTCTAACCTGTTCTTAAAAATCTCCAGTGATGGAGATTTCACAACCTCCTTAGGAAATTTATTCCAGTGCTTACCTACCCTGGGAGTTAGGAAGTTCTTTCTAATGTCCAACGTAAACCACCCTTGCTGCAATTTAAGCCCATGCTTCTTGTCCTAGCATCAGAGGTTAAGGAGAACAATTTTTCTCCCTCCTCCTTGTAACAACCTATTATGTACTCAAACTCTTATGTCCTTTCTCAATCTTCTCTTCTCCAGACTAAACAAAGTCAATTTTTTCAATCTTCCCTCATAGGTCATGTTTTCTAGACTTTTAATCATTTTTGTTGCTCTTTCTGGACTTTCCCCAATTTGTCCACATCATTCCTGAAATGTGGTGCCCAGAACGGGGTACTATTGAGTGTGAGGCCTAATCACTGTGGAGTAGAGTGGAAGAATTATTTCTCATGTCTTGCTTACAACACTTCTGCCAATACACCTCTGAATGATGTTTGCTTTTTTTGCAACAGTTTACACTGTTGACTCATATTTAGTTTGTGATCTACTATGATACCCTCCACCTCCAATCCTTTTCTGTAATGCTCTTTGCTCGGGAGTCCTTTCCCATTTTATAGGTGTGCAACTGATTGTTCCTTCCTAAATGGAGTACTTCACATTTATCCTTATTGAATTTCATCCTACTTACTTCAGACCATTTCTCCAATTTGTTCAGATCATTTTGAAATGTAATCCTATCCTCCAAATCATTGATGAAGATATTGAACAGAACCACTCGACGTGCCCTTCCAACTTGACTGTGAACCAATGATAACTACTCTCAGGGAACGTTTTTCCAACCAGTTATGCACCCACCTTATAGTAGTTCCATCTAGGTTATATTTCCCTAGTATGTTTATAAGAAGGCCATGTGAGACAGTCTCAAAAGCTTAAGCATATATTCATTGTTCCTAGATGTCTGCATTGACATTAGCCATATTAAAATATATGTAATTTGCATTTATCAGTGATTGTTTTATGTTTTCTTCCAGGTCATTGATAAAATTGTTAAATAGCACTGATCCTATGGGATCCCACTAGAAACACACACATTCAGTGATGATTCCCCATTTACAATAGT
Source organism: Emydura macquarii macquarii (assembly GCF_026122565.2). Lineage (NCBI taxonomy): Eukaryota > Metazoa > Chordata > Testudines > Chelidae > Emydura > Emydura macquarii. Next base: position 2,613,904 of record NW_027130506.1, read on the forward strand.
CTTTTGAGAGCTACCGGTTAATCAGTTTTTAATCCATTTAATGTGTACTAAGTTAATTTTATATCTTTCTAGATTTTTTAATCAAAATGTCATGTCTTACAAAGTCAAATGCTTTACAGAAGTCTAAGTATATTATATCAAACACTATAAGATTCATGAACCAAACTTGTAATCTCATCAAAAAAGAGAAATCCTGTCAAACTAATTTGATATATTTGTGTAAATAAATTTGTGTTGACTGGCATTAATTATATTACTCTCCTTTAATTCTTTCTTAATTAAGTCCCATATCAGCTGCTCCATTATCTTGCCCAGGATTAATGTCAGACCGACAGGTCTATAATTACCTACATAATCCAGTTTACTCTTTTTAATTATTGACATAACATTAGCTTGCTTCCGGTCTTCTGGAACTTCCCCAGTGTTCCAAGACTTATTGAAAATCAACATTAATGGTCATGGGAGCTGGTCAGACAGCTCTTTTAAAACTCTTGGATGAAAGTTCTCCAGAGCAACTGATCTAAAAATGTCTAACTTTAGTAGCTGCTCTTTAACATCCTCTTTAGATACTGGTAGAATAGAAAGAGTGTGATCATGAGAAGACAACAGCTAAACGTACAGCTATTGTACAAACAAACAAAAACTCAGAACAAATATCCACAAAAGGGTCAATATAAAACCTTTGCCCACCAACCTACACCAGGTAAAAGTCTAATAATGTAATATTAATACCTGACTCCTAGTGCTTTTACTCAGAAAAAGGGCTTTGGTTTGAAGGTTAAATTTGGGCTTTAATGGATTAACAGGGTAAATTAATTCTAGAATTGCTCATCCTCCACTGAAAAGTTCTACCACACACCATCCCATATTTAAATCTAAGGGTTGTTAATATGAGAACCTTTGGCAACCAGGTTGCCACTATGGTGTATAGTGAGATGGTCTTTCCAAAAATCAATGGTTTAATCTGTATGAGGAGACCAGCACTACCACTGCAAAACTGGCATGTGGTGTTCTCTATCACCAACCCTGCTAAAAAAATGAATTACTACCTTCTGCACTAGCTGAAGCTTCCCAATGATATTTACGTATGGTTCCTAGATTAGATGAATATGAAATACTCTATATAGGGATTATATAGAGTATTTCATATTCATCTAATCTAGAAACCACAGTGGCCTGGATAACAGTGGCAAAGTGTGTATCGGAGTGAAAGAGCTGTAATCATCAACCAACCACTCATTTAGGGAAGAAGAAGAAAAAAAAAGCATTTCCAGCCACCTCGGACTCTAGAAGCAATTGAAGGTCCAGAACCAACAATATGTGGCACATCGAACTGATACCCAATGGGGACAAGCACAAAGCTTTCCAAATCCCTTATTCAGTCAAACACCACCGCCTTCAGTTTATCTGGTCCAAGCTTCATCGAGCTTATCCTCAATGATGTCCCCAGTTTGGCCAAACACAGAGGAAGGAGACATCACACCAGGCCTCAATTCAAGACCTAGAGCTGTCTGTCACCAACATGCTGACAGTATCGCAGCCCAAACCATGTCACCCAGGACTATCACATACTGACATAGGAAGGGAGTGATAGAACCCTACAAAACCCACAGGGTACCCATTTGATGCTTCCATACAGATTTCCTCCACTTTAATACTTTCACTAAAGAATCACTATTACTGGTCTTCCTTCTCTTTGAACCCACTTGTCATCACTAGACAAAGATCTGTGAGAGAATCAATGAAGGAATGCAGGACAGAACTTCACTGAAGAATCAAATACTAAATATCAAATGAACAGTCTCTGTTACATGTACATAAGCGCCCTTCATATACAAATACATCAACTAAAGAGAGCCATGCAAGTAATGATACCTGTGTCAGAAGATAAAATTCCATAAGAAACCCATTCAAAAAGGGCCAGGAGCCTCATACCTAAAATATAAACATCTTCTTTATGCTGAATTTTAAGATATATCTTTAGAAACACTTGTGGAAATTTTGAAGATTGGAAGAAGCATGAATATCCTTATGCTGAAAGGCTAAACAGTTAAACTCTTTTCTTGCATAAGAATTTAAAAGCAACAATGACTGACTTCTCCCTAGAAGAATCTTGTTTCCATAGTTAAAAATAGCTGTCATTTTAAAAAAGTGTATGCCTGGCTGAATTCAAGTAGCTGAGAAGTATGGAGTCTGAAAAGAAATGCCTGGTAGATCTAGAAGATATTCTTAGATGGACACAAAGGATTAAAATGTTTGTCCTCATAATGCTGCAATGGATGCATTTTTCAGTTCACTAAATATTTTTCCCCTCTGTATGTTTTAAACACAGTGTTAAGTATTCAAATAGCAAAGTTTATTAACAATCACAGTACCAAAGCAAAATTTTCTCTTTTCCTCTGGAAGTGAAAGCTGACCATAGGTATATATTGTTCAGCACAATAGCTGCAAGCCATTGCACAGCAAATCCATTGCGAGCAAACATGCATTGCAAATTTTTCATTGTGTCTCTTACACATTTTCAGAATGTTTAGTTGAAATATGTCTGGCTTTAATTTATAACCATCGTTAAAATAGGTTGCATTTTTTACAGCACTATGCCCTTATATTGAAACTAAGCATAACATTTAATTCTCTAATTTGCAAGGTCCAGATGAGTCGAAGAACAGGGGTTTTAGAGACAACAACATATAACATTGTCACATTTGAACATCATCCAAACACTTTTTTCAACCAGGTGTCCGGTTACCAAAAATAAAAATTTCATTGAATTAAATGCCTCTCTGTTATAAAGCTAGATTTTATTAGATCTTTCTAATGCAGTAGTGCTCAGAAGCCCAACACAGGAACAAAGGCTTCGTTTGCTAGGTGCTGTACAAACATATAAAAAACCCACTATACAATTTATGAAAACAAGTGACACGTGAAGGGAGTTTGGGGGAAGAGAATACCAAGAAATGTATACAATCTGCATGTACATTTTAAAAATTATTGTATGTACATTAAGTATCAACTGTCATATCACAAGGAGAGCTGGCCCTTTAAGTAAGATTCAAGATCCAGCTTTGGCAATGTTCCTGATTCTGCCCAGAGCCAAGGCATTCTGGGACTTGCAGTCCAGAAGATAATAGATGTAGATTGCAGGGCAATATATGCAGGGCAACGACTGTGAGTGAGAGATGAGAGACGCATGTGAGAGCTGTTGTGGGTGTCCACCTGAAAGGAACAGGACCTGCTGTGGAGCCTCTCCTGGTAAATGGCCTCGGTTATGGAAGATCCTAGGAAGAGGCCTAATGGAACAGGCAAAGGGCTAGGTGAAGAACACAGAAGAGAGGCTTGATTTAGTTTAGAAAGCTAGAGACTGTTGAGAGACCTAGACAGTACAGCAGCTGCTCACAGGTCTCCACCAAAGACCTGTGGAAGAAGTCCAGTGGTAAATGACTACTCATGGGCCCCTGCACCTATAGGTGAAGCAGTTTACCCTGGAAAAGGAGTAGTTTTGGGGTTTAGCCAAAGGGCTACATTATCCAGTTAGCAAGGGGAAAAAGAGACAGCATCTACATCTGAAAGGAAGGGAGGCAAGATACCTTCTCACACCCCGTCATCTGCACACCCCCACACCCACCTAGAAATCATGAAGAAATTGTAGGCTTTATGGAAGAGGTGGGTCTTGAAGAGAGGGAGATTGACATTATGGATCAGTTCGGGGTTCCATTTGTAAAAGGCATAAAGACGTTTCAGAGAGAATTGCAAACAAGTAGAGAAGTCCAGTGAGCAACAGAAAGCAATTAGCGAGCAGGGTTACCAAACCTCTAGAATGGTCCTGGAGTCTCCAGGAATTAGAGATTAATCATTAATTAAAGATTATGTCATTGATAAAACCGCCAGGAATATGTCCAACCAAAACTGACAACCCTATTAGTGAGGGACAGAGTTGGGAAGGGTCTTGAAGACAAGGAGAAGGAGCTGGAATTTGATGTGGTGCAACAGAAGGAGCTGGTGGTAGAATTCAAAGAAAAATGAGGCAGAGTCAGAGTGATAGACAAAAAAGATGATCTTAGTGCATTATGGATGGACTGTAGGGGATGAAATGAGCATCAGGAAGGTTAGAGAGGATGAGGCTATGGTAATCAAGACAGGAAAGGACCAGGTACTGGGTGAGAGAGTTTTGGCCGTCCACACTGAAAGAAAAGGATAGATTTTAGAAATGTTATGAAGGAAGCCAAGGCAGCAGCAAGATCTGGCCACATGTGACAAACTTATTCTATTCAAGTTCTTGTACAGCTCATCATCGTAACTTCTATTGCTTAATGCACTACTGGAAGGTGATTAGGACTACCATTTGTGACAGCTGGTTTTCTCTCTCTCTTCAAGGGGAAGACTGAGGCATATAACCCCTGGGTTACAGACTTGGGAGACATGGAGAATGGTGGTGTTTTAAGCAGTGAGAGCTTATGGGGAGGGTGGGAGAGTGTGTGGAACAGAGTGTTTCAGAGGATAGATAAAGTTTAATTTTGAGGATAGCAAAATGATGCCAAGACATCTTGGAGGAGCAGTTGCAGAGACAAGCTCAGATACAGGTCAGAATGGAGGGAGACTGGTCAAAGGTGAAAAGGCAGATCTGGGAGTCAGAACAATTGCAGTTACCCCAACTGGATACCAAACTTGTCATCTGAAGCCCCACTCCCCACTTTCTTCTGTGTGTCCATTTTTCAAGGATGCAAACTCTTCCTAGCAGGGACTGTCTTTGTCCGTATTGTACATGGTTAACTATTAATAATCATACAAAAATTATGGCTACTCACATCATGCTGTATTTAGGTTTAGTGATTATAAAAGCAGTATAAGCCTTGAGTCTGCCAACCTTTCCATGTATACTTCTTCTACAGTATTCCAACTCAAAACTATTTTTATTAGGAGTTTTGCATTCAAATTCTTTTTCAGCATTGCATAGCCATAGCCTTGGTTATGGGTACCTCTAACTCAGGGGTTCTCAGATTTTTCTTGCTAGGACCCCTTTGAAAATATTTCAGGCTGTGATGACCCCTCCCCCCGAAAGTGAGGATCCCCTCCCATGCCATGCCACTCTTAGTTCTGTGCAGCTGCTGGGGGCAGAGCTGGGCACCCATCCAGTGGCTCTTTGCCCACCCAGCTCTGAAGGCCTCAGGCTGTCAGCCATGCATATAGCTGACAGCCAGAGCCTCTGCATGCATGGGAGCTAACAGCTTGTGACCCGCCCCCCGCCTCTATAATAACTTGGCAACCCCCTGAGGGGTTGCGACCCCGAGTTCGGGAACCCCTGCTCTAACTATAGAAGGGACTGTACCAGAAAAGTTAAATCAGTAGATTTAACATGTGACATTTAATTTCATGCTCTATCTGTTCCATTGTGCAAAGTATACAGTAGTTAAAATTGCCATCTCAAAATAATATAAAAATCAAAATGATAGCTTGTGCATGATTAGACAGCACTTCTCAGTGTTCAGAATAACATTAGCACTCAAGTCCTGTCCTGGCCCCTAACAGCCATGGAAAGTTCTAAACAATGGGATCTCATCAGGTGCTGTTTACAAAGCTGCCAATTTCTAGGGTCAATGTATTCACTGGCACTTCTACGTATTTATTAACTGTATCTTCCTCCTTAAACAAGTCTGTTGTATTTTTGAATGACAAAGGATTGAAGTGGAGAACAGCAATATTGGGTACATAATTTGAATCATAGTACATAAAGTGTTTTAAATAACAGGTTCTCAAAAACCAAGCATTAATAAATGTCGATGAATGTCTATGTTTGGAAGTGTCTGTGGATAGATTACAAATCTGGAGAACATGTTTGAATGGGACTCAAGATCCATTAAAGAATACAGGCCTGATCTTTCAGCAAGTCTGCAGGGAAGCATTTGTAGTTTGTAGACACCCACCTCAAGTTTAGAATATCCAACATATGTAGACACATCCAGGCACAAAGTAGATGTACATCTGCACACCAACCAATTCACCCAAACAGCAGGCCCTCACCTTTCAGAGCACTAATATGTAAACTAATGTACAAAAGAAGAATGACTGAGCAAGAAAGGCATGCGCTAAAACCTCACATTTACAATGTATACAGGCAAGACAGGCAAAGGGCGAGAGAAAGAAGTGGGACTACCATGTATTTAAAGTTAGGAATGAGGTTAAGTGTTTGCAAAACTGGGGCCTATAGGCCTTGAAGAAATATAAGAAAAATAATGTTTATGAAGCAGAGAATTGAAAATTACATTATTGAACAAGGTCATAATTTAGCAGCGTCGTATTCATAATTTAGTTCAAAAAGAAGCAAAGAAACACATTTGAATCCCAAAATCAATTTTTTTAAGACATGCTTCGGTTACCCTAAGCTGGGAAAATAGGAATCTTTTTGTTATATCCCAAATTATCTTTCTGCTGCTAAGCTGCCTGTAAAACTCTTTATGAATGACTAACATAAAAGTTAAAATTTAAGTTCTGGAAAGAATAGATGGACTGAGTAAGAACTGAGAATGTATTTTTAAGTGGTCTCTTAAAATATTCAAGAATTTGGACAGGACCACATTTTTCTTTAATAAACAGATTCCAAAAACATCAATTAAACAGAGAAATCAATTTTAGATTTTCTTAAAATGCCCTAAAATAAGATTGTATTGCTTCTAGAAGCCTCAACAAAGATTGGGGCCTCATTGTGTCTGGTTTTGCAAGAAACTGTCTATGCCATAAAGAGTTTACAGGATATAATACCAAACATAAGGTGTTTGTCATGGGGTGATGATCCCCTTTAAGTGGAAACGGGGACAGTCACATCTGTGCCATAATTAATTTGATGCTTCCCTGAAGGAGTGGGTCTTAGGAGGCTCACCTGACCTTATAAGAGAGCTCAGAGAGCTCAGTCTGGCAGTTAGGACCACAAGGAGCAGGCAGGCTCCTGTGGAAAGCCCTGAACCAGGCTCTTCAGGGGAAAGAGTACTCCAGGGGAAGCCCAAGGCCAGAGTTCTAGCCAAGAGTGGAGAAAGACTTGCAAAGGTAGCCCAGGGGTCGAGAATAGTGTCCAGAGGGTGGGCTGAAGAGAAGTGCCAAAGGGAAAAAACTTTTTTGGTTGTTGGGACTTTATAGTTTGGACTTCTTGTTTTGGGACATGACCATAAGGGTAAGACATCTTCAGAACTGACTGGTTGTGCAGAACCATGGACACCCACCTCAGTGAGGGAAACTGAGGCAGGAAGTGCCTGCAGTGCTACAGTTGGCCAGCAGGAGGCATTACAAAACACCTATGCCTGCGTACAATTTTTTTTTTTGTGATGAAAGGAACCACCACCATCTTTTATAATGATATTAAGTTTTTAAAAACACTCAATTTGTATTTAATTCAGAACTCTCATGTTTAATTGATTAGTAAAGCGACCTTGGAAAATAAGAATGATCTGTAGATAAAAATTTTTCAAACAACACAGTTCCAATTTAGCTGTAGCAAACTTGAACCATGACTAATGGGCCTGTGTGGCACAGACTTCAGTTTTGACCAAAAGGAATAAGCAGTTCTTACCTACACCATTAACATTTAACAGTTTATAAAGATTTCACTAACTGTAGTAAAAGGCAAGTAAATCTGAGACTGAAAAATCATCCAGTTTAAATGAAAACCAGGCCCATAGAAAATTACTTTATTCATAAGAGGGAGTGGAGGTGGATCATGATGACTGGTCAGTACTACTTCATGCCAGTAGAGTCACATGACTCCGGTGACTCCAAGGCCCAGGTTCTCAAATGGTCCAGTATATTTTTATAGGAGGAAAAGAAAAAGCATAGCCATTCTCTTGGGTTTCACAGAAGCACAATCCCATGTCACATGAGAGGCTCAGATCTGACCACAGAACTTGACACTACAGGCCAGCAGAGCTCAACTGCAATCTGGAGTGGAGGTTAAAAAGAAGTACCTTTCAAGGAGAACAAGTTTGGATTCAGTGGGAGGTTACCTACCCACCACTGCAGCCAATTGAAAAGAAGAATGGCTGTCTGACAGAAGAAGGAGAACTAAAAAGGAAAATGATGATGCAGAATAAGGACATATAGGAAAACTTCTGCACCAGGGCTAATTTAACAAAGCACATAGGCATGTGCTTAACTGCTTCCATGAATCAGGACCGAGGTCTGGACAGCCTTTCAGGCAATGCCACATAGGGATGCCACGTAATCCACATATATTGTCCTGGTCTTATTTAAATTCATTATACCAAGCTGTAAAAAAGGAAGGAAAAAATCAGTCCTGTAAAGTAACAGCTACCTGGTGGGAGTTATCCAGTTAAAAGGCTGTCATAAGCATAACTTGCTGAAGGGAAAGATATGCTGTGTTGTCAAATGAAATATATCACAAGGTGTTAGCATGATGGAGATAAAGACAATATCCAGACAACAGGCAGAAAACAGATAAGGTGTTACATTTTTGTGAAAGTACTTTTAATGCAACGAGATCTCACACTTTGAACACAAGAATCATGACTGACAGATGCTACTGTCAAGATAAATTGTACTTGCATTATCAGTGAACTGAAAGAACTGAAGTGGCAGAATAAGCGAGGTGAAGCCAGGGTACTTTTCAGCGTTGTCAAGGAGCTCACCTAACATCATCCCTGTTGCCATCATTGTATTGCAAAGCACTATAACAACAGGCAGGTCGACAGCCACTTAAGTAAAGTCACAAGCATTGAAGGATGCTGCAGAATTGACTGTGAGGCATTCACAAAGTAGCCTCCATATTGTTAGGCAGAACTCAAGGACAATTTTAGAAAGATCACAGTTGGCGGCAACTGATCTTAGCAATGCTAACATGGATATAAATCATGGATAACGACAAAGGCCTCAGCTCAGCAAAGAATTTAAACAGGTGCTTCAACCTTAAGCATGCAAGTAGTCCCATTAATTTCCATGGAACTTTTCACATGCTTCAAGTGAGGGATGTACACAAGTACTTTGCTGAATCAGGGCAATATAACTATATTAGTTATTGTTCTCCATAAAAATCTGCTGACCAACTTAGAATAGGAAGTAGGAGATTTATAGAAGAACATTATTAAGATGACTCAAGTGACATTGTTGCTGCTGTTATATAGTTAAACAGCATGGAGCTGGAAAAGACAGAGGAACATGCAAAAATTGAAAAAATAAATTCAAGATCAGATTTTCTTTTAATTCTTATTGTTAGAATTCTAAAGTAGAAAATCTAATCAACCACTCTGCACTTGTGTTGCTGATCAGTAGAAGATCTTTGACTGTTTGACATAAGCAAATATAGATGGAAATGCTTGACATGTAATTCTTTACTAAGTTAATTGGATTCCTTCTAACCCAGTTCAGCAATCAACGGTCAGCAGTATGAGCTGCAAACGGAATAGCAGGCTGCTCTGAAGTTGGAAGAGTTAGACATGGCTATGTTTTCTTACCACATCTCTTTAATATGCATTGGACTCACTGTAAGACAGACATGAATGAATGATCAAGTGTAGATAATTCAGCTATTAATCTAAGATTTGCAGAAAATTTATTTGTCTGTATTAGGAAGAATATTGCAACACAAATGTAACTTCATGCAGAATAAAAGGAAAAACAGTAAAATGAGTCATCTCACTTCACAAAAGATAATTATTGAAAGTATGCAAAATATGGGTAAATAAATGCAAAGTTGCTCAAAATACATTATACATTCAAAAGCAATTACTTTCAGGGAAAATTTCATACATATGTACACCAGTTTGGAAGAGCAGACCCATTTTTTATATGGCGGGAGGTGGCCAGTTTTTGAGGAAAAACTGACTCATTTCCAAGCAACATCAGAGTCAATTTTTAAGCAGAGGCAGCTTTCACATAAAAAAAACTGTACCATTTTGCTATTTTGTCAAAATTGTGAATAAATCTGAGACACAGCAGAACACAAGCATGTCTGTGTACACACACGTGTAATTGCATGAAACAAAAATTATAAATTTGATACATTTTTGTCTGACAATCACAGTGTTACAAGAAAAGCAAGCATACAATTGTAAATGAAGCAAAGTAAGTTATAGTCATACAAAATGAAGAATATTCCCTCAAATACATCTAAATAATACAAAACTTGCCTAACTACTCAGACATAAGGAACCATATTCTCACGTGGGGTATGGCTATTTTGTTTTGCACCAGCAGCAGACTCTGTGAATTCAGTGTAACTGATCAAGAGAGTAGCAAAAGCGTGTAAGGCTGGTTTTTGTAGATTCCAAGGATGGAGGGGACCATTGTGATCATCTAATCTGATATCCTGTGTAACAAGGGCCATAGCAGTTCCAACATTATTCTTTTGGAACTAGTGTATATCTTTTAAAAAAAAAACTTCCAGGGTTGAATATTTCAGCTACTTGGGACAATTTGTAGCAATATTAATTAAAGCAACTCTCAGGATCCTTAAGTTCAGCACAGGGGAACTAGGCCAGCACAGAGACTGCTGTAGGAGGGACAAATGGGGTGAGCTTTATGCCACCTTTACATCTTAGCAGCTGCACCTCATGATCTAAACCAAGCTGCTGAGCACCGCCAGTCGCCCCTCTCACCCTCTCACATAAACAGATGGATGAGGCATATGTAGGGCATTGAGGATGGGGCATGGATGGAAGGGACTGCACTGGAATGGAGCTACACCTCATCCTCCAGTGGTATAAGGTTGTGCTTGCAAGGGGCCTACTCTGGGAAGCTGAGGAGGATTAGTGAGCTGCAACCAGTAGCTCAGATACAGTGGAGAATCGGGGCTTAAGAATGTAATCAGTATTTTGGATTTTGCATCTGCACTAAAGAACAGACAGTCAACACCTTTTAACATATTTGGACATTCCAAATTATCTTCCAATCACCACATTAATGTTTAGGTTGTATCATCAATTTACTCCAGGGGTCTCACCCATTGGACATTTGCTGAAAAATACAGGGCCAAATCTACACTAGAAACTTTTTCCAGTACAGCAATTCTATACTAGCAAATGTCCTAGAGTAGACACAGCTATACCAGCATACAAGTTCTTTTGGCAGCATGGCTTATTTCGCTCAGGAAACGGGTATAACCAAACCAGCAAAAGCATTCTTATGCTAGTATAAGCTGTATCCACACTAGTAGAGTCTACCAGTAGATATATACTGGAAGAGCTATACTGGCAACGCTTGTCTAGTGTAGATCTCACCTAAATCCAGTCATTTACAATAGCAATATGCTTAGGGGCAGGTATTTTGTGTTTCCTGACTCGAACTATTGGGCAGTTGCTGCTCATTGTCTAAACAGCTGCTGCATATCAGAGGTGTGGGACCTAATTCATAATTAACAGAGTTAGTAAAGCATTTCAAGATGAAAGGTGCAAGGCAGGGTATTGTTGTTTCAATCTTACCAGGTATGGTAGCTAATTCTGTTATTAGCTCTACAAAGTATTTGAACAATGAGGATATTGGCATCCTGAGAGGATTTTAATACCCATTAAGGAGAGATAAGTTGCTTTCTTTCCATTCAATTGAATCACATTTTTGGCACTTTTGTTTTGCAAAGCTGCCAATTAAGAGGATTCTACTGTATGAAACAGTATAACATTTTTATGTTAAATTTTAGTCTTTATAGATAAGTTCACTCATGTGCAGCAGCCAAGGCACCTTAGACATTAAGGCATTGGTTCTCAACCTATTTACCATTGTGGGCTGTTACCTGTTTGGACTACCTGTATGTCCCTGAGGATGTCACACGGGCCGCAGCTGTGTGCTGATTGGGCTGGGGCTGCAAGTTGAAAACCAATGAACTAAGGGTACATCTACACGGCAAAATAAAAAAGATCTGCAGAAGCAAGTCTCAGAGCCTGAGCCAGTGGATTTGAGCTCACACTTCAGGGCTAAAAATAGCTGGGTAGAAGTTCAGGCTTTGGCTGGAGCGTGGGCTCTGAAACCTGGTGAGGCGGGGAGGGTCTCAGAGCCCAGGCTGCAGTCTGAGTGTCTATATAGCTATTTTTAACATTGTAGTATGAGTTACACAAGCCTAAGTCAGTTAATTGGGAGTCTGAGACTCTCTGCCATGGAACTGTTTTTTCAGTATAGACGTACCCCAACAGCAATCCAAGTCTTTTCTGGTTATCTCTGCCAGACACCTCTAACTATATTCTCTCAGGTCAAAGACATTTAGAGCAGGACAACTTTATAGGCCAGACTTGTACAAGCATAAAAGTAAAAATAGATGCTGGAATCTTGGCTGACAAGTCAACCTCTTCTTTCCTCACATGACATACCATTTCCAGTGAAAGAGCAAGAGAAAGGTAGCTATTGTATCAATAGATAAATTAGATAAGTCACTTGATTAATACAATAAGCATTTCAGAAGATGTGTAGAAGGTCATAATGGTTTTACCAACTAAAGCGTAGGAGGACAGTGTACTATGTATTTTTCAAAACACTTAATTTGCTTTTGAGCTGGATTTAGTTTCAAATTTTCCAACTGTAGTTAGCAAGAATGTTCTTAACGATAAAATGCCCAAGCAAATTTTTCCTGGAAGACAACCATGAAAGTGATCCTATTTGGAATGAGTGAGTGTGGAGATAAGGAGAGTTTAGACAGAATTAGATGCTAATATTATGTAACAGATATGTAGCCTACTTGCTACGGCAATGAGCGTGTTAGAACATTGGTTCTCAAGCTATTTACCATTGTGGGCTGCATCCAATACTACCTGTTTGGCCCTGAGGATGTTACATGGGCCACAGCTGTGGCCCACGGGGCTACAGGTTGAAAACCACTGCACTAAAGGTACATCTACACAGCAAACAAAAAAAAAAAAGATCTGCAGAAACAAGTCTCAGAGTACAGGTCCATCTAATCCATTTTAGATGGATTAGATATTATGGGTCAGATTCTCAGCTGGTGGAAATAATGGACTTCAGTGGAGTGTATGCAATGTATAATCTTCATGAAGAGGGAATCAACAAGTGGGTTCAACAAATGGGCTAGAAAAGCAACCATGCAAAGGAAAAAAAAATCAAGACAAGATTTCAGAAATGAAAAAAGTAAAACATAAGAATTCCAAAAATGTACCTACAAATCAAGGAAGACATCAGCATGTCATCAACAAAGTAATAGAACAACAAGGCAAAACCCTTTTTGCTTGTCCTACAAGGCATTTTAAACCATCTGTTTAAATTCACCACACTTTCATTACTGCCAAGTTTTAACAGAGAAATATAATAGCTTTGTTAGTCATCATACTGTAAACCGATGAGTTAGAATCACCCTTCTCATTTTGTAGTTTTTTAGTTTGCATTATATCACTGCTCATTTCTCTTTCTTTGACAATGGTCATTTACTGTTTGTTTAAACAGCTGAGAAACTTTTGTCAATCATTCTATCTCTACCCAGAAGAAGAACAAGAATGTCATCTAGTGAATATTATTTATGCAAATTATCTAGAGATAGTTCACATGGGTAAACTCAATTTATCACTTTCTCAGACATAGAATTTGACCCCTGATTCAGGAAAACGTGTTTAATTGTTTAACTCCATCCATAGTCAAGACAGCACTTAGGCACATAACTTCAAGCATCTTCTTCAGTCTCACTGCATGTGCTTAACTGTAGCATCTAGCAGGTAAATTAACACATTTAGAAAGCTTTCAGGATCAAAAATATTTTCTTGAATAGACATTTTGTGGACTGGAGAGTATACTGCAAGTGAATCCAGTTATGCAAAGTTCAGAATAATGCATATTCGCCAACAAAAATATTCGTTAGAGAACAATGGTGAAAATGTGTTTCAATGGAGTCTAGCTAACACCTAAAAACAACACGATTTCCTTCCAAAAATTCAACACGTTTTCAAAAATCCCAGCCGTTAGAATGCACAGAAATTAACGGTTAAGGACTTTTACAAGCGCTTCACATAAAAGAGATTCCCTTATATCTATGTAGATAGTTTATATAAAGAGCACCATCTATTGACAGATAAGAACATGCAGCATTTTGTCAGACCAAGCGAATTACTGTTAGGCATTACAAAAGGGTTACTGGATTACAGAGCTTTTAAAGAATTCACCCAGTTCTCCATGCCATATATTCCTTCACTCACTCTCGCCTTATCCAGCTTATTCCCTGACCTGCTAGTCTTGTGCCTCCTATATTTCTCTGCTTTTTCACACCTTGGAGCTCCATCACTCAGTCTCCTACTCTATGTCCAGTTCATTGACCTTCTCACTAAGCCTCCTCTCAGATCTGCCCTTCTATGTTTAACCCCATCTCTTACTCTTATTGTTCATGACCACATAATATAGAGTAGCAACTCTAAAAATCATTTACAATAAAAGCTTAATGGCTAATGATTTATGTTCACACCTGAGGACTCAAACCAAGACCCACCGAATCTGACGGGAATTTTTCCATTCACTTCACTGAGCTTTCAATCAGTCCCTAGGTGGAGTTATAATTGCCACTTTTATGATTACTGATATCTTTATACATCCTCACAAAGGAGACTCATCTTGGGTAAAGGTTTCTTCCATACTTTTCTGTTCCTTCTCAGTTTTACTTCTTTGAATAAATACACTATTGTAAATTTATTAGTAGTTTTACTACATAAAATGGCAGCCAGGTATGCTGGAGAAAAGGAGGAGAAGAAAATATTATCAATATCCATGAATGGTCTTGATGCCACCATTCTCTTAATTAATGTAATCAGAGATAACCTTTAATAATATTACTTAGAATCTTGATCATTTCTAAATTTGGCAATACTATACTGGTAGAGCAGTGAGCCTTCATACTATATCACTAGCAAATAATACATTGTCGTTATTAGCAACAGTGATAAGCACCTATCACAGGAGCTGGAATTTCTACACCCTGACAAGTATGGAGGTGCAATACGAAAAAGTATTTTATTTTTAAATGTACAGGAGACTGCAGTCTTAGGCCTCCAGTAGCTGATATATTTGGACATTCTCCTCCTAATGAAAACGATATGGCAAAGCCCCATATATTAGTTAACCATTCAGACTCAGGGGAAACAGTACCTTAAATATTCAGCATTGAACACCAACATTTCCAAAATGTGAGTGCCTCAGTCTGACTCTCTCAGTACTGACAACTCCAAAATTTGAAAAATCATGAGCCAGACCCCAAAAAGTCAGGAGATTTTTTAAAAAGAAAATAAAAAGATTAAATGGTGATGGGAGAACAGGGAGTCTGAACCTCAAAGAATAAGCAATACTTATACAATATTATTGTACTATAAAAGTATATCGAGTAAGGTCTTTTGTGAAAGCCAGTGATTAATATTACAGTGAAATGTATGTATTAACACTATATGCCACATTCTGGATACTCACTGATACGATGCTTTAAAGTCTGTGATCAAACAAAGGGAGAAACAGGTTTTCTCCGAGACTGGAGGGAAGGCAGCTATCAACCTGTCTTCCATATGAATTAAGCCCTATGAAATCAAAATAATGGAAGACCTATTTACATTCTAATCAAGAGGGAGATTGGAAGGGAACAGAAAGGGAAGATCAAAGGTCATACTGATGTTAGGGTTGGGGTTGGGGTTAGGGGAAATATAAGCAGAAGCAAAAAGCCATTTTGAGATCCATCACTGAGGGGACAGAGTACAGCACCCCAGGGGTGCAGAACTAGGGGTGCTGAGGGTGTGGCACCCCCTGGCTTGAAGTGGTTTCCATCATATACAGAGTTTACAGTTTTGTTCAATAGCTTTCAGCAACTATGCAAGTTGTTCCAACACCACTGCAGCACCCTCCAAATCTATGGAAGCTGGATCTCCTAGTCTGATGGGCTCAGGATGGGGTAACTCGAGGCAAGTGAGAACATTACTTAGGCAAAGATTGTAGCTTGCTGAAATTAATTTCGGTGAGTGTCCAGTGAGAAGGACTGGACATTGCTGGGACTCATCTCTTGGGAACTGGGGTTCAGTGATTGTTACCTGCAAGGCAAGGGTTAGACTGGCAGGGTCTTGAAGAGTTTGCTGGCAATGCAAAGAGGCTGGTGTGTCAGGGAACAGACACCCAGCTTAGCAGCAAGAAAGCTTTCGAGTTCCGGGTGTCCTGAGCAAGACGTCACAGGTACATTTTTTGTCTGCCTTGATTTTTGAACCCCCGCTGCCCACTTCACGTGTGTGTGTCTCTGAGAGTCAGTCATGTTGCCAACTCTCCCAAATGTATTGGGAAAGGTGATTTTGGCCCCTTGACAGGAGTTCTTGGCTGCCCCGTGATGCAGAGCTTCCAGCTTCTCCCTAACTTCCAAAATGTGAATTGACTATTTCTATGTCCCACAGGCCCACACCTGGCCTTCTACCAACCCAGGGATTAATTATATAGTGTTCCAGACCCCACATCACTCCTTCCCCACAACCCCTGATCCTCCAGGGTTTCTTCAAACCCATCCTCCCAAGCCTGATGTTGCAAGGGAGGATGGGGGAGGAATAGAGAGCAGACTGAGCTGTTGAGCTCTTTCTGCTTCCTCCTTCCTCCTCCCTTCTGTGAGAATAATATCAGCAGTTCCCTCTCCCACCTTCTGTACCCAAAATCTCTCCTGGGCTCCCAACTCACCCGAGGGAGTGCAGGAGGAGAGTGCAGCTGCCTACTTACTGCAGCAGCCCTGATTGGAGAAGTGGGAAAGGTAGCCAATCAGAAGAGGCTCACTCCTTAGGTAGGGCTGAAATGCTCATTAATGCTGTAGCTTCCCACCTCATAGCGAGACTGGCTCCAGGGCCAGCCAAAAATTACATAGTTTGTGAGAGCTGGCAATACTCTCCCAAGGGATGTGTAATCTGCTGGGTAGCGTCATTAACCGGGCAAATAAAGCTCCAAGGTCCTTTTAAGGCCCTTTCCTCAGGGCTTGTTCTGGTGTCCACAAAACAAAAGCAAATCAACTACAAACACTAGGCCATAACCCCCAAGAGCTTTGCCTGTTTCAACAGGACAGAGGACACACCCGTTCCCCTTAGCTCGTTTGACCCAGCTTGCCCTTCTTTTTATACTCTTTCGTAAGCAGACACGTGGACAGCCAGGACCTGTTAATCCTTGAAAGATTGCAGCACCTTTACGTGGTCACAGAATAGCTGCAGGTATTGTTTGCTGGCAGGATACCTAGAGAAAACAGCAGTAGAGAGGAGTAAGCAGACTCAGCCAGACTCCCAGGATTTTATAGGGAAGATGGGAAAATTTAAAAACAGAGACAGAACTTTCACTCTAGAAAAGTTCAGATCTACATGAGGACACCAACATCACCCTAATTAACAGAACTGACTCAGGTGACTTGACCTGAGCTAGGAAAGCAACAAGGCCCACATGGCCAATAATTGGTTGTAAAAAGAAATATTTTGATTTAAATACACTATCACACTGTCTAACGGGAGCTGTAGTCTAGTTATCTCATGTCCCCATTCTTCCCTCCCTGCCCTCAGTTGCATTATATCTACTAGGATGCACCTTGCAATTGCTTGGTCAAAAAGAGGAAAGGAATTGTCTTGCCTGAAACAAGATATGCTCTTGAGTTCTGCTCATCTTAGTGGTGCTCAAATGGCAATGCACCAGCTGAAGGTAACTGTATTTAAGAAATATTAGAATGTTCTTTAAAAAAAAATACTGCATCAGCTGCATAGGAATCTATTGTGGATTACTCTGGAATAGAAATGGCAGGAGTTGTTTTGATTAAAGCATACATTCAGAGAATATCCAGTAGGCTTTTGTATTAAATGTACATATTGAAATATTAATGTTTTCTAATTTAAAAAACCCTCTTCATTTAGAAACTTTCTTATTTGTATTATGGTAGCACCTTGAATCTCCTACTATGCTAAGTTCTGTATGGCTAAAAGACAAGGGAAGAATTATTATCAGAGCTGGTCAAAATATCCCCCCATCCCCCATTGGAAAAAACTGTCTAAATCTTCCACAGGAAATTTAAATTTTCAGCAGAAATTCAAATGCCAAAATAATTTAAATTGAAAACAAACAAACAAAAACATCTGTTTGGAAATCCTGCTGTAGTGCCTCATGCTCCCTTTTCTTCTATAGGATGGGCTCCCTTGTTGGACTACTTTGCCCACGATGCACCAGTCTCTCTCTTCTTGCAGAGAGAAGGTGATGCATCATATGGGTCACTGTCACATCATAATAGATGTAGTACAGCCACAGAGCTCAACCATGGAGAAAATGGAGTCAGGAAGCGACAGAACTTCAGCTCCTATCATGCACGGCTGTGGCATATTTTATTCAAAATATTTTGGTTTTCAGCTGAAAACTGAAAGGTTTTTCAGTTTGGGGGCATTTGCTATTTCCACAAACGCTCTAAACTTTCCATGGAAAGCACATACTTGCCTGGAAAATTTTAATGTATTAAAAAGAAGCCCCTGATTTTGCATTGAAAAACCAGTTTCCATAGGAATGTCAGGCTGGAAGGGACGTCAAGAAGTTATCTAGTACAACCCCCTTGCTATGAGGCAGGACCGTATAAACCTAGACCATCCCTTAGAGGTATTTGTCAAACCCATTCTTAAAATCCTCCAGTGACAGGGATTCCACAAATCTCCTTGGTAACCTATTGCAGTGCTTAAAGCTATCCTTATGGTTAAAACGTTTTTCCTAATAGCTAACCTAAAATCTCCCTTACTGCAGATTAAGCTGATTACTTCTTCTCCTACCATCAGTGGACATGCAAACAACTGATATCTTTATAATAGCCCTTAATATATTTGAAGACTTATCAAGTCATCCCTCAGTTTTTTTTCCCCTTAAGAAGAAACAAGCCCCCATCAGTGTGGTGTGGTTTGATTGTTTGTTTCTTTCAACCTTTCCTCCTAGGACAGGTTTTCTAAACCTTTTACCATTTTTATTACTCTCTTCTGGGCTCTCTCCAATTTGTCCACATCTTTTCTAGAAAATGTGTGGCACCCAGATCTGGACACAGTATTCCAGCTGAGGCCTCACCAGTGCTAAGCAGAGTGTGACAATTACCTCCAGTGTCTTGCCTATGACACTTCTGCTAATAAACCCCAGAATGATATTACCCTTTTTCAGAACTGCATCACTTGTTGGTTCATTTTCAGTTTGTGATCCTGTAATCCCCAGATCCTTTTCAGCAGTACTACTGCCTAGCTAATTAATCCCCATTTTGTAACTCTGCATCTGATTTTTCCTTCTGAAGTATAGTACTTTACACTTTATTGAATTTCATCTTGTTGATTTCAGATCAATTCTCTTATTTGTCAAGGTCATTTTGAATTCTAATCCTGTCCCCCAAAGTGCTTACAACCCCTCCCAGTTTGATGTCATCTGCAAATTTTATAGGTATACTCCAGCTCATTCTTAGCCAAGTCATTAATGAAAATATTGACTAGTACTAGACCATGACTGACCCCTGTGGGATCCCACTTGATATGCCCTCCCAATCTGACAGTGAACCATTGATAACTAGTCTTTGAGTACAGTCTTTCAACCAGTTGTGCACCCAACTTATAGTAATTTCATCTAGACCACATTTCCCTAGTTGGCTTATGAGAATATCATGTGGGGCTGTGTCAAAGGCCAAATCAAGATACCCCACATCTAGTGCTTTCCCCTCCCTCACCATCCACTAGGCCAGTAACCCTGTCAAAGAAGGAAATTAGGTTAGTTTGGCATGGTTTGTTCTTCACAAATCCATGCAGACTATTACTTATTACCCTATTATCCTCTTGGTGCTTACAAACTCATTGTTTAACTAGCCCTAATTTTACAGATGGGAGCTGAGCCACAAGGAAATTATGCCTATGTCTACACTGCAATTAGAAACCCATAGCTGGCCAGTGCCAGCTGGCTCAGGCTAAGGGACGGTTTTATTGTGGTGAAGACATTTGGGGGACTCTCCCACATCGCAGGGTCCTAGCGCCCAGGCTCCAATCTGAGCTGAATGTCTACACCACAATCAATCAAACAGCCTCTTCTCCTGAGCCTGAGTCAGCCGGGGGGTTTTAATTGCAATGTAAACATACCCTAGTGACTTGTCCTGGATCACACAGGAAATCTGTGTGTGAGTTAGAAATAGATCATCAAAGTCCCAGCCCAGGGCTTTAATCTTTCTCTTTATATAAGACCAGGCATTTTCCTGATTTCCTGGCAACCAAAAAAGTGCCTATAAGGACATGTCATATATAGAAATCAACAGATTTGGGATACATTAGTCCAGTGTGAGAACATTACAAAGACGGCACCCATAGTTCTAAAATTAATGTTCAGACTGAACAAGACTTTATTGCACAAATCCAACTCACCTAAAATAAAACGTTACTAATACTGGAAGAAGTCGGGCATATAGGGTATGTGTGCACTGCACACTAAGGGCTTCTCTTCACAAAGCTGCTCCATTGGTGATGCAGCCATCAATACAGCGGCATGAATTGAGTGGGTCTGGTGAAAGCATGCTCAGCCGATTGCCAAGCACTCTCCCGTTGACTCTGGTACTCCACTGCAACGAGAAGCGTAAGCTATTTCAAACAGGAGACGGTCTCCTGTCGACATAGAGTAGTGAAGGCAGCGCAAAGTGAAGACTGTCAAGGCTACTTGATGTAAGGTACCTCGACTTCAGTTACATTACTTATCTAACTTGACTTGCTCACCTTACATTGACCTGGCTGCATAGTGAAAACAAGCCCTAAATCCAGGTCTGTTTCCAAACCCATGCTTGAGTGTCCATACTGCACTGTAAACCTGGGTTTCCAGTTGCTGGACTCAGGTCTCTCAGCCATGCTAATGCCTCCATGCTGCACTACACAGGCCTTCTGACTTTGGTCTGTGGCTTGATGTGTGTTCATACTACAAAATGACAGAGCTTGGACCTGATGCACAGCAAGATTTGGGCTCTTACCCTCCCCCTGTAGGTTTCTATGTCCTGGTTCCTGAGTGCTTGCTGATCTGAATCAGCCTGATGTTTGTGTGGACAGAAGTGGGGTTTGGGCTCAAAACTGAGTCACAGCCTCAGTGTGCAGTGTAGACATACTTTCAATCTCAGTAACAACACCAGTCTAAGGAAGTGAAATCCTTACTTGTTTCTTTAAAAGAAAAAAAAAAAAAAAAAAAGGAGTGCAATTTATATTTTGGGGATGGGGAAGGATATCCAGTTCAGCCATGGAACACTGTGCCTACACTGTGATACATGAGCTATTCCAGGACATTTTTAATGAAATGATTTCATTCTTTAGACCCTCACATTACTAAAAGTGGAAGTTAACAATCTGGTAGTAAACAAGCTGGTCAAATCCAGGCTATAGTTACAGTAGCTACCTGGAAATACCCTTTATGTATCTATCATTGCTATTGAATCTAGGCATTCCCAGATCCCTTTTGTGGCTCTGGGAGGGATTTCACAAGTGGTGATAAGCAACTAAAAGCATTTTCAAGAGAGAAATTGAAGAAGTTTCCCATTTAAAAAGGTGAGCTATTGTAACTGCTAATCAGTTTTGTAGAAGGCACCTAGTGAAAGAATTTGGCAGATTAATGTAGTTATTGTTATAATACAGATGAGGTGATCTGCGTGGAGAGGGTGGAGTGCCAGCAGTGAAGCATTAAACTGCTTTCCTATTTTAAGCATTAAATTGGTTCTTTACTATGTCTTGATTGTAAAAGTGTAATCCCTTTTAATCAGGATTTTATATTTTAAGGGCATTTTTATATTTTTCTTCCCCATCAAGGCAATTGTGCCATTAAAATACTGATTTATTCTTGAAGCCATATCTGTAAACCCATTTAAAGCCGCTTCAAAGCGGAAAACAGTTTTTAGATGGCTTTCTTGGGCAGCTTCATAGTGAGGCAAAACACATCAGCAGCAGAATAACTACAGGATTCATATGCATACTTTATGGAACCAATTCCCCCTTCCCCCTCCCCACACACAATCACTTTTAAACTATATACTCTTTTTTTCCCCCCCAGCAAGGAAATTCAGCTTTAAAAAGTGAGTTTATGTCTTCATTTGTCTACAGTGTGAATATTACAAAGAGAATAAAGCTTGAAGCTTATTTCCATAGTACTGTCACCTTTGCTTTTTACTGCTTATATGCTTACTAATCACTACTGCAGCACATTCGATAATAGCTCTTCCTTTCCCTGCACAAACCCACATTAGTATTATGAGGAAGAATACAAATACGAGGATCTCATTTTGATTGCCTTGGTAGGAGAATAGAAACCACAGATATATATATTGTCTCACTGTTTCCTTATGCTCCCCCATCTGTTTGTCTCCACCTATTGTCTCTTGTCTTATACTTAGATTGTAAGCTCATTGGTGCAAGCACCATCTTTTTGTTCTGCGTTTGTACAGCACCTAGCACACTGGGGTCCTGATCCATGACTGGTAATCCTATGCGTTACTCCAATGCAACTAACAAACAAGAGATCTACAGACCAACCCACCAGAGCTAATTTTTAGGCACAGTCCTGAGCTGGGGGGGTGTGAAGAGCTCAGCCAGTCCCAGGCTGTCCGCATCTACCCTAGAGATCACAAGGATACAGATCCCCCCTGGGAATCAGAGCCTGACACAGCCTCTCCAGCCCAGATGTGCCAAGACAGAGCTCAGAAAGCAGAGTCTTAGACTTGAGTGTATATAGAGTTAACTGTAAAATAATTGACTTTAAAGGAAAATATTGTTAAAAAATAAGAGGCCTCACTGTCATCTTAGTTTCCAAAGCCACCAATACTCTGTCAGATCAGCAGTGTGTATTCATGTAGCCAGGAATTCTATGTTGTCACAATTATTTGGACCCACTGGGCTATTTGGTGTCTTCATATTTTGTTAGTTGTGCAAAGAGCAAAAGATAATAATAGTGTAAAATAAACACATCACTAAGAATATACCTGGACTGCATGTCACTGGATTTCTCCTCTAAAAATAACCTATCTGTTACCACTAGAAGGGAGACAACACCTTCTTTCCAACAATAGAATGGAGATAACACCTTCTTTCTTTTTCTGCTAGCTATTTCTGATTAAAGTCTCAAAGTAAGAAAAGATTTTGCATACAGCAGAGGGAGTTTCTATAAAAATATTCTCATTGACTGGACAGGACCAACCACAAAATTATGAAAAGACCCCACGCATTTCATGTGGGCAGGAGGTAATGTATGGTTCGGTTTCATTTTCATACTAGTGCACGCACACACGCACACACACACACACACACACACACACACACACACACACAGGCCATAGTCATGAACATCTAAATTATACTTCTCTTTAGCCTGATATTAATATGGATATTTCTGTTTTATATCAGTCATTTGTTGAACTGCAGATACAAGTTTTCATGTGCAAGAAAAGCTGTAGTTTGAAAAGCTGAAAGCTTTTTTCAATTTTTTTGTTGACATTGCTGTACTTCTGTGTATAAGTTTGACAGTTATTTTGCACACAAATTGTATTATTTATGCACAGTTTGGAGGGCTTATCTTATCTAAAAAATTGCCTATGTAAGTCATACAAATTCTCTGCCTTGATTCATATTTAATCAAAAATATTACATCACTCCTCCAGCAGATTCAAGGGGACGTTGAGAGAGAAAAAAGGATGTTCATATCAAGCATTTCAGCCCTCCAGTTTAGATACAATGGAAGGCAGAAGACACACGAATTCTAACTATGAGTTAAAAGAAAAGCACAACATCAAAAATGGAGATAGAAACCAGAACAGCTAAGTGCTGAAGATTACAAACAACCACAAAATGAGACCTCAGGGAGCCACATTATCCTAAAATGTAATGATGTCAGTTGCACTACATTATATTACATGCCAAATTGAAAAAAAATTGGAAACTGTTTTGTACTCAGAGCTACTGTAGACTGTGACTCTGTAACTATCCTTACTAATTCTATCAAAGATTGGGGAAGAAGAGCTTTTGTGTGTAACTATAACTACCATTAATGGGGGGGAAAGCCCACATTAAATTTACTTCCTCTAGGGTTTTATGTTAAGAATTGAGCTATTTCAAACAGCTGTTTGGGTTCTAGTGACACACCCTCCCACTCAATGAAATGTTTGTTAATCTCAGCCAACTGGCCTGGGTTTCAGCTTGCTGGGATTTCCTGGTGACACACCATTGAAAAGTGACTGGGAGTGACTGGGAGAAAAAATGTTTGCTGCGGAGGTTTTAAAGAAAGTCGTACCGCAGAACTGGTGGAAGTCACTGGCTAAGCACCTGGAACCAGAGATCATGGATAGGATAACCCAGTTTTTGACAGCAGTAGCTTCTGCAAGGGCAGAGAGAATATTTTCTTCATTTTAGTTTATTCAGCGGGTTCAATTCAAAGGCTATTTTATTCAAAGTTAAGAAATTAATTGTGAGTTAAAAAAGTAGGAAAGCCTGTTTTCCTCTTCCAATCTATGAAAAGAAATTAGGGCTGAGAGGAAAAGATCTACTTGTTCTAAAATTATGAAGGACCTGTTGATCAGAAACAGTCAGTTCAATTTATTAACTACAGATATTAGCTTCCTTAATTTAATAAATCAGTTATTTTTAAATGCAAAACATGTTTTGATAAACTTTTAATTTTTTTTCTTATCCAGCACATTTAAGGTAATTTATGTTAATTTTTTTTTTTTTTAAAATAAAATACTGCTTTTATGCATTTAATTGAATTTGAATTTCCACCTAAATAGGGCTTGACACAAATAAGTAAAAAACTGATCATCTAGTAAATAAGAAATGCATCACTCACCTTAATACAAATGCAAAAGTTAAGAATCTGAATAAATGCAATCGAGCTGTATAACTGCTCAAATAAATGTGTACATAGATACAATGTAACCTCCTGGTTAGTAAATAGAATCACCAAATTTAGCATAAAGGCTATATTTAGTTGCAAATCAACTTTTAATGATTGCCAACAAATGAGAATCAACCTCTCTTTAGGAAAATAAAGTACAAAACACAAAATAAGATTAAAATTGATGATTTAAATCATAACTTTAAATCAGCAAGCAAGAAACTTTGATTTAACCAATCCACATCACCATTAAAAAGTTACCACCAAGAATATTTCTATATATTTGTGCGCACACACACACACACACACACTTTAATAGCACCACTATAACAGGGTCTGTTTAACGTGACAACATAACCCTACGATAAAAAGAAGATACTAATGCAAAACTTGTGCTTTTGGGAGAGTTCTCTGTTTTGGATGCTCCTTTCCTTTATTCTGGCATTAAAAGTGGAAGCTAAAGGCGAAAATTCTTTATAAACGGTCATGACAAAGTATCCTTACACATCACCAAAGCTGGGTCAATATTAATCTAAGAGTTGCCGCTTGGAACCTGCCTTCCCTCTTTGTGCTCAGATATTTTAAGGCACACTGTTAATGGCCCGGCTCTGCAGTACACATTTTAACTACTGCCATAAGCAAGCAGAACTCCACTGACATCAACAGAGCTGTTCCTCTGTACTTGAGTGGTGAACTAGGCCTGATGAGCGGAGATAAGGTAATAGTACTTGGTTTAGAATTCTCATCACCAGATCTTTAATGTTTTTATGTCATTTTTTCATAACTAATTATAGAAAAATATAGAGAAGCAAAATGTTAATGAGCTACAATACAAAGGAACAGAAAAAAAAGTTCAGTACACGGATATCGATAAGCACTTGTCAACAAAAGGCAACAGAAAAGTATATCACTTCATCTACCATTTTATTTTCTTACAGTTTTTGTGCAGATTTGAAATGGCTGTAATTTGTCTCCAAGGCAGATATAAAACTGCAATTGCTGACTAAACAAGAGTGTCATTGTAACTCTAGTGGTCACCATTAGGCAGCCCGCAACATTTGCCCAACGGTTACTACGTAATGAGAACAAAGTGTTTCATCAGGTATATTTTCTGCATATGAGAATCAAACTTTTCTGAATAATCTTTGTCTTAATAAATGAAGGGCCAGTTTCTATTACCCTTGCTCACAATGAATAGTGCCTTACTCCATGTGAACTCTTGTTAAAGTTAATACTTTTGGAGAAAGATGCTACTAAAATTCTTACGAGAATAAAACCCAAACATTGTAGTGCTACTTTGAAAATCATGAATAAAATTTGTGAATGAGAACAAGAGATCAGAAAATCTGGGGCTAGAGAGGAAGAAAATGAAAGAAGTCAAGATGGACATAGGAGCCAGGAGAAATGATATTAAGGATTACGGATAAAATTGAGGAAACACTAAAATAAGCTCTTAACAGTGGACCTAACAGTGAAGCTATGGGGAAAAATGTCTTCTAAAACCATTCTTGACAGTTGTTAATGAAAAACCAAAAGGGAGAGGTTTCCGCTCCGTGCAGGTTCATTCAGCAGAATAGATTTTAAAGTTTACCTTTTGCCATACTACTAAGATTAATAGCAATCACAGACCGGGAAAAGAACACACGTGTATGTGCGCATGCACAAACATACCCTGATCATGCATCTATTTGTGTGGTCCCTGTACTTGGGTGGAGTCTCATTGATTTATGCATATCAACCCAAACATATGCCAATAAAGTCTTTATACACAGTCATGTATTCGGTGTTTGTTACATATACTGCGGGAAAAATCTTTTAGAAGCATTTTAAAGAAAAGTGGAGCAGGGGAAGGTTCTTTTTTTCCCATATCAATTGATCTTCAAAGTCAGATGCCCTAGTTACTGTGAGAATGAACATTTTAGAAACTTCCAAAACTTATATAACATCCAGCCCTTCTCCCCCCTCAAAATCTGATATTTTAGGACATTCCAGAACCAGGAGTGTTGTATATTTCATTCCTTGTCCAGTGGCATAAGGCTCCACTATATAGCCTTGATGGGTTGCAAATATTGGTCTTTTGCAGTCTGAGCCCCATGAGCTTATGTCAATTGACCTGGCCTCTGAGACTCAGTGCCTCAGGTGTTTTTGATTGCAGTTTAGATGTACCCTTTGTTGAGACTGCAAATAAAAGATTCAGACTGATGTGAAAATTTGTTCAGTAAGGATTCAAGCGAAGTCCACAGTTCACTTGACATGGGCCACTAAAACAGACTGCAAATAGCAATTACTTTTTGTTGATGTCAACTTGGGTTGGATTCATTTCATTGGTTTACCGAAGAAAGGATTAATTGAGTTTTAGTTGCATCTGTTTATAAAGCAGCTATCTTAGATAAAAACTATTATGGTGAATTCACAGTAAGCTACTGTTCACAAGCCAGGATATTTTGCAAAATATCGAATGTTGACTGATTCTAAAAGTAAAGTTCATACTGGTTGTGTGTACATTATTACATTTACTGTATCATCTACTGCAGGAAATATACTTATTTGTTCAAAGATATTCAAATCAATTGTTATTGTATCTTTCATTTTGACTCTCGTTTTATCTGCTCTAGTAACTCCTGAAGAATAAGGTTCAGTAAAAACCATCAGTCTTCCACTCAGCAGAAGTTTCCCTCCACCCATCTCTCTTTCCTTCTCCTCACCTCCATACATATAAAAAGCCAGTTTTTCAGGGCTCACAAGATCCAAAACATTGACCGGGTTTTCAGAGAATCTGGCCCAAAATATTTTACGTTCTCCCTATTTTTCATTCTAGTTAACAGCGCATCTGCCATGACCATACATAGAGACAGGTTATTTTCCCATATCCAAAATGACAGCAGGATTCACCTATATTTGATGAGTATCTCTACTGCATATAAATAAGATAACTAAAAATTACTAAAATAACTAAAGATTCATGTCAACTTACTAACCAGGACAATGTATTTGTCTTAAAAAATTCACATCTGAAGTATGGCTATTCACAGTGATGTCAGATGTGGAGAAGCTGACTGGGTATATTCTACCTCAAATTAGTTAATGTATCATACTAAACTCAGGGTACGTCTACACTAGAAACGTTACAGCAGTATAGCTGCAGCTGCTAGGCACTTACTACAGTGATGGGAGGGGTTATCCCATCGCTGTAGGTAATCCACTTCCCGGAGAGGCAGTAGCTTGATCAATGGAAGAACATTTGCATCGACCTAGCGCTGCCTACTCTGGAGGTTAGGTTGGCTTCACTACATCTCTCAGAGTTGTAGATTTTTCACACCCCAAGAGACGTTGCTATGCCAATTGAACTTTTCAGTTTAGACCAGCCCTCAGTCTCCATAAACTCATGTTAAAAACACAAATCCACGTTGGTCCACTCAGTCACCATCCTATCCTGTTTTAAAAATCACTCTGAAAACCCACCTCTTTTGCAATGCCTGCATTAGAGCAATTCAACTATTTTTTACTCTTTTCATATAGACAAATATAAAATAGTGGAACCACCATGAAGTGCATGCACCTAGTGTAGCTATACTTCTCTATTGCTGGAACACCTGTTCCCCTCCTGCTGTTGCTTTTACTCTTGGTTCATGACTTTGTGTCTTCTGTGAAGTGCTTGCATACTTCAGGGTTTGGCAAAATAAATAGTGATCTGAATTTACCTACCTTAGATGTTTCTGGTTCCAGCTGCTGTCTCTTGGGTGACCCTTTTGACTCAAGCATCTTCTGAGTATTATCATTCTTATGTGTGGGCAATTCAACTCCTTCACCTTCAAGTGACAGGTTAATACCTTCTGTGTGGACAGGATGATCAATGCCATTGGGATTCAGATTGCAATGGATAGCTGGGGGAAATATGACAAATATGGCTCAGAGAGAACACTGCATTCGAAGGAATAAAAATGTCTACTACAGGAAACAAGAAGTACAGATAATCACACAGGTATCTAGGGCTACTCCTGATGTCAAAGGTATTGTAGCTTGATATTGAGTCAGGATATGGCATTTGTGGAGGAGGAAACAAAACAATACTGCATAATACTATTCTATTCAGGTTACTGTAGGTGTAGGTATTGTATTGTAGGTAGCATCTCTGTGGTTCCAAATACCTTATCATATAGCTCTTATCAGCATGAATTAAATGCATTTTTTATATTTATTATTCAGTCACACAGAGCTTGGATGGAATGGAAAGTGATTTCATTTTTAAAAATGTAAAACCTTATGTTACTTGTCTCTGCTTAATATAGTACTGCAATTTCTAAATAGTACGGGGCACATGCATGGGGCATGCACAGAAAATCAGAAAGGCAACTCCAATGAATAAGAATAAAGACTTACACAGCTAATTGTCTCCCCTTCAACCTATGCACCACTGAAAATTAATGTTTCCATCACATGAACAAATGAAAGGAACTGAACATCTCTATAAACACACACTCCTGTGTGTACTAAAGATACACAAGCAGAAACAGGAAAACGCATTGAAATATGCAATGGAATTTAGAATTGTGTTGATAGTTTAACTGGATTTTTTGTTCTTAAATTACATATTCCCAGCATTTATGAATTGATAACCTTTTATGCAAACAGATGACTTTCAAATAAATTGATCATGAGGCTGCTTCTCTTTGATATAAACAAGCACCCAGATTTTTACCTTTTACTGATCTTTCTGATTAATGTACTTTTTTCAGACATATTTATAATTAATGGTCCAATCTCCCTCTATTTGCAAAAGGAATTAGCGCAGGCAATTTTGTTCAGTATTTCTTCCTAGGGGGAATGAAACTGAAGAGTCACTAAAGAAAACAAAGAATTCAAATGAAAGCTAATCTGATTTTGTTTTGCCTAGACACTGGTGGTTCTGCCTCCTGCTCTCTCTCCATCCCACTGGTCTCATTTCTACCCCCCATTAGATTAGCCTTGAAAAATGGTCATAGGCGACAAAGCTAAAGCAGCATGAGCCAGTACTCTCTTACTAGAAAGCCCTTTCATTAAATCCCAGATGCCCTTTTAAAATTGATACAGCTGAGATTCCAAAGTCTTAGCACAGCAGAAGACTTCAATTAGGAAACAGTAATTCTGCAACACAAAGTTGAAGCACAACCCTGGGAGCCAAGAGATCTGGGTTTTCGTCCTGGAACTTCCATAAACACCTCATGTGATGTAGGACAAGCTACTTCATCAGCAAGTGTGCCTCAGTTTCTTCCATCTGCACGTTGGATATAAAAATCATCAACTGATTGGAAGTCATGGTGGTATGGTTCAGGGAAACTCATTAACATAACACTACCATCTTAAAGTAGAACAGTCTTTCCTTTATCTCTTTGTAAAGGAAAGAAATCTGCACAGAAAGCATCACAATTAAATGTTTTCTTGAGATACAAACATAAAAATAGGGAACTAAATGTAGTACTGGTAATAAACAGCAGGAGTGATGCCCAAAGGTCCCATTAGGATTATGTCCCATTGTTCCACCAAAATTATGAGTGGGAGGAGAAACAAAAATCAACAACAACAAAATCAGTTCACATATGCTCAGTACAGACTTGTCAGAGTTAGGCAACTAAATTTGCCAAAGATTTCATCTGCACCAAGCATGATCCAACTAAGGGATGCAGGAATTTCACAACAACTAATGTTCCTAGTTGCACGGGGTTGCTAGGAGGCAGAACTTAGAACATGGAGATTTTCTCACCTGTGTTCTCAATGATCCCACTGCTAGCACCCAAGCAGAATGGAGAAGGAAACAGCCTGATTCATCTGCAGAGGGGAGATGAGCCTGGGACAGCAGCGGTGGAAGGACTAGACTGAAATAACAATCCTGGGGTGGGAGAGACTAGGGCTAGCTGAGCAAGGAGACTAGAAGCTATGAGGGAGGGAGATTGAGAGCCAGTCAGCCAAGAAGACTAGAATTGGCTAGGCAAGGAGTTTGGGACAAGAAGCTGAGAGTGGGGAGCACAAGTTTAGTGTAGCCCAGGAGGGAAAGCAGACTGAGACTTAGCCAGGAAGCCCAGAGGGGAAGAGTAAGAGTGTCCATGAAGAAAAGCAGCACTTCATAGGATGGACAATGATCTCTTAATGAGCAACCATTCAATGTTTGGTTTAATACTCATTGCAGCCCGAGGTCTTATTCAAACCCTGCTCTCAAAACAGAACTATTAAATTTCTTCATGGGCATTTTATGGTGCTCATCACCAAGGCTCATTTGGGGTTTTTTTTTTTTTTCTTTCTTTGAGTACTGAGCATTATCTGCACTTTATAGCTTCAAAGTACAGTCTCTTATCTCCATTGCAGATGTGAGTGCTCACAGCTGAAGATTAGACTCCAGGAACTCAAATCAAGCACTCAGAAAATTAGGGACCTATAGCATTTCCTATAATAAGTTTGGCTTAAGAGACTTGCCCAGCACTACAGAACTCTGGCAGAGACAAGGATAGAATGCAGTTCTCCAGGGCAACATTCAATTGCCTTAAGCATGACTCCACTTCTTCTCTTTCTTCACCCCCTCATTCACCTAACATCTTCCAATTTCTGCAACAAATGAGACTTCTGCAATGGCAAAGGTGGTGGAGTAACATTGCATATCAATGATGAGGTGGACTGTAAAGAAATTAGAAGCGATGGAATTGATCAGACCGAGTCTATCTGTGTAAAAATCAATTGGGGAGGAAAACTACTAGGGTTTCCCCTGGGATAGTGTTTGGGGTGTGTTACAGACCATCAGGATCTGATTTGGACATGGATAGAGAGACCTCTATAAGGCTTTTAATAAAGTAAATACTACTGGGAATTGTATGATTATGGGAGATTTTAACTTCCCAGATATAGACTGCAGGACAAGTGCTAGTAGTAATAATAGGGCCCAGATTTTCCTGGATGTGATAGCTGATGAATTCCTTAAGCAAATAGTTACTGAACCAACAAGAAGGGATGCCATTTTAGATTTGGTATTGGTGAGTAGTGAGGACCTCATAGAAGAACTGGTTGTAGGGGACAACCTTGGTTCGAGCGACCATGAGCTAATTCAGTTCAAACTAAATGGAAGGATAAACAAAAAATAGATCTGTGACTAGGGTCTTTGACTTCAAAAGGGCTAACTTTAAAAAATTAAGGGAATTAGTTCGGGAAGGGGACTGGACTGAAGAACTCATGGATCTAAAGGTGGAGGAGGCTTGGAATTAGTTCCTGCAACTTTGACTTGAAGTATCTGAAACCTGCATCCCAAGGAAGGGGAAAAATTCAAAGGCAAGTGTTGTAGACAAAGCTGGATGAGTAAGCATCTCAGACAGGTGATTAAGAGAAAGCAGAAAGCCTAGAAGGAGTAGAAAATCGGAGGGATCAGTAAGGAAAGCGACCTCTGAGAGGTCAGAACATGTAGAGATAAAGTGGGAAAGGCTAAAAGCCAAGTAGAGTTGGACCTTGCAAAGGGAATTAAAACCAATAGTAAAAGGTTCTATTAGCCATATAAATAGGAAGAAAACAAAGAAAGAAGAAGTGGGACCACTAAACACTGAGGATGGAGTGGAGGTTTAGGATAATCTAGGCATGGCCGAATATCTAAACAAATAATTTGCCTCCATTTTTATTGAGGCTAATGATGATCTTGGGGATAATGGTATGGTGGCTAATGGGAATGAGGATATGGAGGTAGAAATTACAACATCCGAGGTAGAAGCCAAACTTGAACAGTTTAATGGGACTAAATCGGGTGGGTCAGATAATCTTCATCCAAGAATATTAATGGAACTACCACATGAAATTGAAAGACCATTAGCAAAGATTTTTAATGAATCTGTAAACTCAGGGGCTGTACCCTATGACTGGAGCATTGCTAATATAGTTCCTATTTTTAAAAAGGGAAAAAACTACAGGCCTGTTAGTTTGACCTCATTAGTATGCAAGGTCTTGGAAAAAATTTTGAAAGAGAAAGTAGTTAAGGACATTGAGATTAACGGTAATTGGGATAAAATACAACATGGCTTTATAAAAGGTAGATTGTGCCAGACCAACCTGATCTCCTTTTTTGAGAAGGTAACAGATATTTTAGACAAAGGGAATGCATTGAATCTAATTTACCTAGATTTCAGTAAGGCATTTGATACAGTTTCACATGGGGAATTATTAGTTAAATTGGAAAAGATGGGAATTCATATGAAAACGGAAAGGTGGATAAAGAACTGGTTAAAGGGGGAGACTACAACATGTCATACTGAAAGGTGAACTGTCAGGCTCGAGGGAGGTTACTAGTGGAGTTCCTCAGAGATCAGTCTTGAGACCAATCTTATTTAACCTTTTTATTATTGTCCTTGGCACAAAAAGTGAGAATGTGCTAATAAAGTTCGCAGATGACACAAAGTTGGGAGGTATTCCCAATATAGAGAAGGATTGGGATATCATACAGGAAGATCTGGATGACCCTGTAAACTGGTAATAGAAATAGGATGAAATTTAATAGTGGAAAATGCAAGGTCGTGCATTTAGGGACTAATAAGAATTTCTGCTATAAACTGGGGATGCATCAGTTGGAAGTGACAGAGGAGGAGAAAGACCTGGGCATATTGGTTGATCATAGGATGACTATGAGCCGCCATTGTGATGTGGCCATGAAAAAAGTTAATGAAGTCCTTGGATGAATCAGATGAGGTATTTCCAGTAGAGATAGGGAGGTGTTAATACCATTATACAAGCAACTGGTGAGACCTCATCTGGAATACTATATGCAGTTCTGGTCCCCCATGTTTAAGAAAGATGAATTCAAACTGGAACAGGTGCAGAGAAGGGCTACTAGGATGATCCGAGGAATGGAAAACCTGCCTTATGAGAGGAGACTCAAAGAGCTTGGCTTGTTTAGTTTAACCAAAAGAAAGTTGAGGAGAGAGATGATTGCTCTCTATAAATACATCAGAGGGATAAATAATTCCTCTCCCTCCCTGGTATTTAAGTTCAGCGCCAGTGTGGATACAAGAACTAATGGATATAAACTGGCCATCAGGAAGTTTAGACTTGAAATTAGATGCAGGTTTCTAACCATCAGAGGAGAGAAGTTCTGGAATAGCCTTCCAAGGGGAGCAATGGGGGCAAAAAACTTAGCTGGCTTCAAAATTGAGCTTGATAAATGTATGGAGGGGATGGTATGATGGGACAGCCTAGTTTGGCAATTGACTGATCTTTGACTACTGGTGGTAGATATGCCAATGGCCTGTGAAGGGATGTTAGATGGGGTGGGTTCTGAGTTATTACAGAGACTTCTTTCTTGGGTGTCTGGCTGATGAGTCTTGCCCACATGCTCAGGGTTTAACTGATCACCATATTTGGGGTCGGGAAGGAATTTTCTCCCAAGGCAAATTGGCAAAGGCTCTGGGGGTTTTTCGCCTTCCTCTGTAGCATGGGGCATGGCTCACTTGCTGGTCGATTCTCTGTACCTTAAAGTCTTTAAATCATGATTTGAGGACTTTAATAACTCAGTCATAGGTTAGAGGTTTATTACAGGAGTGGGTGGGTGAGGTTCTGTGGCCTACATTGTGCAGGAGGTCAGAATAGATGATCATATTGGTCCCTTCTGACCTTAGAGTCTATGAGTGACAAACAGGGTCCTATGGACAAAAGACTCATTCGCTACACAACCCTGACTCTTCCCCAGAGCAGGGCCAGCCTATGCACTGAATGAGCGGGGGTCCTGTGAGAAAAATAGTCTGTGATCATGTAATTAAAGAGCGCCTCACAATGCATACACAAATGGAGCTGAATTAAGATTGCACGAGTAACTTTAATTCTGGCATTTCTTAACTGTTTAGTACTTGACTTTGCAACCTTAATGTTCTCGATCTGGTTCAACTTTACCCCCTCTTGGATTCTGCCTTTATTGTTACCTTACATGACTATAATTGAAATATACCTCAGCCTAAGCATTGCTTTTGCTCCTAGCTGTTCCTAGAGCTTTTCCTTGCAGGACCCCTCTAGTGCTCTCCCTATCAGGGAGACACTAAAATTCTCATGTATTCCTGGGCTGGAGGTAATAGGACTCACCTGATCTGGCTGCTCTGCATCCAAGTGCAGGGTCCTAGACCCTGCCACAGTGCACAATTCAAAGCAATCTTTCGGTCTCCTAAATTCTTGAATGCTGTGCTCAAAGGCTTCAGGGGTGTTACAGAAAGGTATTCGTTTATGGCTAAATTCAACATGAGGTGATGAGACGCTAGAAATTGGTCTGAAAGAAAGGAGTACATGGAAAAATCTACACTGTCTAGCCTCAGACCATAGAAAGGTAAGAGAAGATGTACTGGGTCAGGCCTTCCACCCTCAAGGCAGAGGCAGATTGTCCTGCTAACTGTAGTCATATACCTATATGCCCCCTTCCTATTGCAACAGGTCTGACACTAATACAGCAGTAGTCTCCCATGACACACCCTGGTCCAGAAAAGCAGTGGGGCAGAGAATGGATAGGAAATTATAATTAATAGGGAAGCAGAAACCCTGGAATCTACAGAAAGCTGATCACCAAACCTGATAGATCTTGCCTAACCACACAGAGAGACTCTTACGGTAGGTCTACACTGCTGGCAAGTTGGCAGTGATGCAGCAGGATCAATTCGATTGAGCAGGTCTCTACAACTCGCTTAATTGATCCTGGAAGTGCTCTCTGATTGATGCGATTAAACCACCTCCCTGAAAGGAGTAAGCCTGTGTCAACCGGAAGGCATCTCTGGTTGACACAGCGCAGTAAAGATGCCGCACTATGGCAACGTAAGTACTTTAGCATCGTAGCATTGACCACCGGTGGCAGTGTAGACCAGGCTTTATTCATCTTCGCTTAAAGGCCCTGTGCCTCTGCTACAGCACCTCAATAGGACCAATAGTCATGCAGCCTTTGGCTGCCAACTCGCATCTGTGCTCTGCCTTTCTGAAGGGGAGAGACACAAAGCACACAGTGGGAGTGAATGCTGCCTCAGGAAACATTCTGATTCTCCTGTGAATTGCAGTCCTCCACTCTATCCTTGCTCTTGCTCATTTCTTTCACACAGCCCAAAGACAATACAGATTTTTATTTTTTGGCGGGTTGACGGAAGCCTCTCGTGAAGCCACTTTGATTTGCTTCCCACTGCGCCATGCCCATGCAGAATAAGTGAGCCAATATTTGATGATTACATGCAAGCATAAACAGCACCTGGTACCTGAAAGGGTTAAATTAGTTTAAAAAAAAAAAAAATCACATTGCCCACTCTCAGCCCATCATCCTTTCAAGGTAAATAACGTTAGTGGGATCCTTCAGGATACAAAAGAAAAAGAATGACTGCTGGCAACGATGTGATTCAGATTCCAATAGGCTTTTACTAAAGAAGAAGCTTATTCCAAACAAACACAAGCTGCTTAAGAGAAGCCCATTGCAAAATTGTTGATATTAGGAGGAAGGAAGGAAGGAGAAAGACATTTTGAGTTTGTCATCCTGGGTTCTTTTGTTTGTTTTACCATGGATTTAAATGACTAAATAATTGCAAGAGAGACTAAACACAGAGTAAGCAAATGTTGTTTTAATGAATTTATTCCTTCAAAACAACATGAAAAGGGTCACCATAACGGGGGTCATTGCACTCATTTAGCAAAGTGAATTCATTTTGCTTCAGGAGCACTCCTCTACTTCCCAATGCTTTTATTTTTGTCCCACCCTGCCCCCCATCTCTCTCTTACACACACACCCACGCACCTCTGAAAAATGTTTGCTTGCATTGACTTGTAATTTTCTGCCCCACTCTCAGTAATCTTAGAATAAATAAGTCAATTCCATTTATTTGCTCAGCCAAGTTTAGGGTTTGGGTTTTTTTCCTTTTAATTTTCAACCCAAGTTAGTGTCCATCTCTCTCAATATTTGTCTAGGGTAGGAAAAGAGGTCAAGGTCAGGTTGTTAGTAGCTAACTTAACCTTTTCCCTAGAATCAACACAGGGCAACAGCTTTTAGCTTGGTTTAGCTGGTCTAAGTCAACTCTAGTCTCCTCACAGGAGCCTACTACTCTAGGGGAAAAAATAGTATTTAGATTTTAACACGTGTAAAAGGGCTTTAGCATAACTGTGAATTTGGCCCTGGGTCTCCAAGAACTGCAGGGTCAACTAAATAGAACTCAACAGGGAAGAAAATTATTAAGGAGTGTTTGTACGGATGGTGTTTTATAGAACTGAACTCAGGCAGGTCTTGAAGAGGGACGTGTGTCTCTGTTTCTCCACCATGTACCTCTCCCCTCAGCTTTCTGGCTGCTGTGAAAGAGGTGTGTGTGTACTCTGCCCACCCCTTTCCTCTGCTTTAGAATCATAGAATATTAGAGTTGGAAGGGACCTCAGAGGTCATCTAGTCCAACCTCCTGCTCAAAGCAAGACTAACCTCAGCTATTTCATCCCAGCCAGGGCTTTGTCAAGCCTCAACTTAAAAACCTCCAAGGATGGAGATTCCACCACCTCCCTAGGTAACCCATTCCAGTGCTTCACCACCCTCCTAGTGAAAAAATTTCCTAATGTCCAACCTAGACCTCCCCAACTGCAACTTGAGACCATTGCTCCTTGTTCTGTCATCTGCCACCACTGAGAACAGCCTAGCCCCATCCTCCCCCGGAACCCCCTTTCAGGTAGTTAAAGGCTGCTATCAAATCCCCCCTCATTCTTCTCTTTTGCAGACTAAACAAGCCCAGTTTCCTTCCCCAATGAGTAACTCCTGCTCATGTCTCTGCTTCCCCTCAAAGCTGTTCCAGGCACTAGAGGGAGATTTAGTGATTCTTCTCAATTGAAAAACTAAGTTTCTCCAATATTTGATGGCACCTACTAAGGAAAGCTTCGTTCTAACCATGGGTAACTGAACTTTGTGACGCTGGCTGAAGAACAGGTCATGGTAGAATGTAGTCAGGTCAATACACTCATATATTAGAGCAAATGTATAAGTGTTTTAGGTGTTTAAACTTCATAAAACTAATGGAATGTTACATGCATTATTTTCACTTATCTATTCCTGTCATAATGTAACAGCAAAACATTTATATGGTAAATACCCTTGTATTATTATTAGGTTACCCATCAAAGAAATCTTGGGAAACGCTAATGAAGGACTTTAACAGAAAATGCTAATTTCAATGCAAATGGCCACTCTGTATATGGTCAGAGGTCAAAAGTCTCAGTGTATTCCTCACGCACTGTCAAAGGAAAAGCTCATGTGGGTAGAGATACTGTCCGCTTGCTTTCTTTGTGAAGAGATTATAAATATGGATTCAAGGAAAGATCCTTTATCTCTGGACTCTTCGGATTCGAACATCGTAGAATAACTGAACGAGAACACAGAGATCCCGAGTTATTCTGGGTAGCCTTGAAAGACTTTTGGGAAACTGGCAGTTTATTACATCATAGCCACCATTTGGATTTATAATCAGTTATTGTATTTTACCTGCTTTAACCTCTAAAACTCTCATTTCCTTTTCTTAGCTAATACATCTTTAGTTAATTTACTATAGATTTGGCTGCCAGCATTGTCTTTGGTATGAGATCTGGAATACCAGTTGATCTGGGGTAACTGACTGGTTTCTTGGGATGGGGAGAAACCTAATATGGTGTGATTTTAGATTTAAGTAACCTTTTATCACAAAGTTCAGTTTGTCTGGATGGCAAGATAGGCTGGAGAGGCTAAGTCTGTGACTCCATGGTAAGACTCGTATCATGATCCAGGAGTTCACATTTGTTACTGGCGTGGTGAAATCTAATCATAGAATATACCGCCAGTTTGGGGTGTCTCTCCTTGTTTCCTGAATGCCTACCCTGAGATACATACTCACAGTGGTGAGCTACTCCAGACAGCATCACAAACGCCTCAAGCCCCGAACTCACATGATTGAGAAGAAAGAGGAGAACCACAGGAGCAGTATCATCAGCCTTAAGCATTCAGAAATCATGAGTCAAGTCCCCCCAAAATATGTAACTCATGATTTTTAATAAAATAAAAAAAATAAATAAAATAAATAAGGCAATTCTTTTTATTTGCCTATAAAGATTTTTCAGCCTTTAGGAATTACATTTTCAAGCTTTCCTTTACAACCATATGAGCCAGAAACCATTTCCTTTCTTTTTTAAATTAAAGCTGAGTTTATCACATAATCAGATCGCTCCAGGAGCTATAAGGTAATCACCAATTATTGTTGAGACATACAATAAAGTCACAAGAGTTGGCAACACTACGGATGAGAACACTGAGCCATTAGTAGGCAGTGAGGCTAGAATGGCAGAAAAGAAAGAGATGATTCTCTTGCTCTTAAGATTTTCATAGTAGCTCTAAAAGCTAGGGATGTTATACGAACATACACTGTAGATTTTTTCAGAGGCCAAATACGAATCTCAGTAATGATTCATTGCTCAATTTGTATAAACTAGTTGTTCTGCAAGATGATCCATATGGGCAGGTTTCTGTGCCCACACAAATCCCCACTAAGTCCAATGGGGTTCCATATGGGTGTAGAATCCTGTAGGGTGTAACTTGCAAAAACAGGGCCTAAATTTGAATTCAAATCTATAGTCACTTACTGCTACAATGTATTGTGCATTCTTGCATAGTGGGCAAGAAATGTTTCATAATTTTACTAACTGCTGTGGAAATATTGCCTGATGCTTAAAAAAGGTAAGCAGATCAATTAAACAACATTAAAGCATATTTGGTGAGTGGGTTAGCTGTATGCAATAATAATTGCTCTACTCGGAAAAGCAACTGAGTAAAAATAGCACTTTCTTACTCATCTGTTCTGCTCTGTGAGTATCACAGTCTAATCTGCTTGCTTTTGTTATTTAGATTTGAAAAACAAATACTATGAGAGTCTGTTCTAACCTCCAAGTATCCATTAGAAAATTTAAAATTCCCCATGAATTAAAAAAATATTAAACCATTTAAATCCTTTGCAAGGTCTTCCGTACTCATAAATTGGAGACAGCCCTAAAATGTAGCTGTCCCATGTCAAGAAATCGCCCCATACAACCTACATGCTGTCCCCTCCACAACATCCCACAGAGGTTGGAAAGGAGAGGGAGCAGAGCTCGGCTGAGCGTCTGGAAGATTAACAAACCAAAGCAGGTGGGG
This sequence comes from Emydura macquarii macquarii, assembly GCF_026122565.2. Classification (NCBI taxonomy): domain Eukaryota; kingdom Metazoa; phylum Chordata; order Testudines; family Chelidae; genus Emydura; species Emydura macquarii. The sequence continues at coordinate 2,653,841 of NW_027130506.1, forward strand.
AGCCACAGAGGTTCCAACAATCCCATCAGTCGCCCCCAATCCCCATGTACCTCGGCTGAAAATTCTGCAGGTTTTTAACATTCCTCCAAGGCAAGAGAGATCTTGCCAAAATCTTAATAATTAACCTTTTAAAGCCTCATCTGGGCTATTCCATAGACCTCTGCTTACCCGGCTCCTTTATTTATAGATGGATCAAAACTCCTTGTTAACTTTTTGTATGGGACATTTGTAAATTTCCAAGAGCTTCGTTTTAACATATTTCTTCATAGCTAATATAAAGTAGCCAGACAGCATTCCCTCAAGAGACTTCTGCTTGACAGAACTTAGTCAGTTGTAGCAGCATTCATTAAGGCAAATTCGCTGCCGTCAGATCAACTTCTCTGGATTGACTGAGTAGTCAGTGAAGATCCACTCAGTCAATCCAGAAATCAACATATTAAGACCACCTCCTCAAGTAGCATAGCGCTGCGTCGACGGGAACATGGTTCCCATCAGCGCAGTGCAGTGAAGACGGCATGCAGAACAGAAGCAAAGAAGTCAACGGGAGTTGCGCAAGTTTTTTGCGTAGCTTGCATAACGCCGGTCGACTGCCGCCAAATCTCAGAGGCAAGTGAAGACAAGCCCTAAGACACTGGCAGACACCATTTCCTTGCTCAGTTCTGACCCTAGAGATTGAAAATAGCAGTCTTATATCAACTGAATGAGATGGGTGACCTGACAGACCAGCCAAACTAGTGGGAAGATACCTGCGAAAGGCCACATGCAATACTAGATTCCCACATTTCCAGCAGCCACTATCTGAGCAATTCTGAATTTCCTCAAAGAATGTGGATTATCCTACAGATTAAATCTGAACTGAGTATTTGCCACATCCCTACCAAAGCAACAAAATTTAAAGATTAGTCGATACCGATAAATCTCCACCAGTGGAACTAGGCGGGATTAAGGTTTGATCTGGACTACTTTACCCAGTGGAAGACCATTCAAGGTAACCAATGTGTACATCTATCTGGCAGTCAGACTCTAATGAATCAGTCTGTTTCTAGATTTTAAATGGGCTGTGTGGACTCTACTTGTTGGAACTACTTGAATAAATGAGCTTTGGGGGTTTGAGCCCTAGCAGGTGTAAACCGGCACAGCTCTACCAAAATTTCCGATTTACATCAGCTCTGGCTGTTGCCCGTAGTATAGACAGATCAGCCTGAATCGAAATGCTGCCCATGCTGACTAGTAACAAGTCTGATTGAATGCTGGTAATATGCAAAGGTAGCATCTTCCAATTTTGTCTAATCCCATTTCCATGAATCTACACATCCAATGGCCAGTAAAGTCAGTATAATCCATACAGTCAGTCAGTCTCCATATCAATCATCTTTTTTCTTGCACATCAATGTAGATTACATATAGGCTTATAATTACAAAACATTTCTAAGGCTCATGTTTTTTTGGATTACTTTATTAAATAACATCTGTGTCTAGGCATTTGTTTCTATTAATCACAATAAACTAGCCCATCAATACAACAAGAATGTCAGACAATTACAAATGAGTCGGTAGTGGAAAATGTAGCACCACAGATATTGCTGAGGCTATTACTAATAATGATAAATTGGCAATTTCATTCTTTAGCAATCAGACCAATTCAATCATCTTTCTTCTTTCTAATATCACTGATGACCATACAAAAGATTTACGTTTGTAATGGAAAAAAACCTCTTACTTTCCTACAGAACAGAAACTTGTATGAAATACACCTGCTATGTTTGAAATCATATATGAAGGACAAAGTCTGAATTAACAGTTTAGGCCCTTATCTTGCCGTCATTTATGTACATACTTAACTTATATACAGGGTCCAAGCATAATTTTTTCAGGCCCAGTTCAAACTTGTAACACGGCCCCCCTCCCACACACATCCCACAATCCCATACATACAATCTCATAAGCCGTGAAAATTTTTTTCCTCATGGTAATGGAGGTTGCAGCCTGGGACGGGTCACCCAGGGCCTCCAGGCCCCAGGTATAGTGTACCCTCCCCCCCCTCACCCATGTGGGGGCCCTGCTTATACAAGAAGTTTACTCACGCAACATGGATACCTGTCTACTGGAAACTAGTTGGAGGCCTCTAGTTCATTTCACATACGTCAACTTAAGTTTTTAGGGTAGATATGTCCTAAATCGACCTGTGTTAGCTCAACTTAATTACTGCAGTGATTCATGTCCCCACTGCTCTCCTTCTGTCGGTGATGTGTATCATCACCAGGAGCGCTTCCACCAACTGAAGAGGGGCAGTGGGGGGAGGGGATGATAGCCTGGGCTCAGCTAATAGCTCCCTGCTAGAATCGAGTCTGACCCAGAAGCCCAGATGCTGCCAGGGCTCCCCACTTGGAGCCAGGCTGCCCCCACCCAGCTCCCAGCTGGGCTGTCCCCCTCGGCTCCTGGCTCCCTGTTCCATGCTGGGAGCCTGGCTGCACTGAGGCTTCCCACTCCCTGCTGGGATTCCAGGTGCTGGTCTGAGGGTCCTGGCTTCCCATTCCCCTCAGGCTCCCAGCTCCCTGATGGATGCATAGCTGCCTCCCCCACCCTCTGGGCTCTCAGGTCTCCACTGGGTAGCTGCTGGGGACCGGGAAGCTAGGAAGCTCAAGGCAGTAGCCTGGCTGGAAGCAGTGAGTGGGAAGCCCATGGGGAGGGGAGAAAGAGGGGCAGCCAGGATCTAGATGGAACTCCCAACCTACCCAGCTTTCTTGTCAATTTGAAGGCTCTAGCATGGAGCTGCGACATTGACAAGAATGACACCAACAGCCCATGTAAGTAACCCGCACTGTCCACACAGACATTGCGTCGCCCTAACTACACTGACGCAAGGCCTACATCTCTCATGGAGGTGCAGTTACGATGTCAGTGTAGTAAGGCACTTACATCAGCGGGAGGAAGGCAGTCGTGTGTGCACTGACATAATTAGGTCTACATAAGGCAGTTCATGGCTCTTCTTAGTACGAAGACTTATGACACCATTCTCATAAGACTTTTCTGAGAAGTGGGCAGATACTCCTGTTTTCTGGTGTGAATTATGAAAATGTGTAGATTAGAAAAAAATTTGTTTCGCAAACTGAGATAACAAAATGCAGTAGAACTAATCTTCACTTTGCTAAAGAAGCTTGCTTTAAGAGATTAGCTATTTACATTCCACGATAAATTATATTTCTAAGGATGCCTCATCATTTCCACCATTCAATTCTGTAAACAGCAATTGTAACATTAGAAATATTTTCTGAAGATTAGAAAGTACAGAAAGCCTGAAAACGGACAGACATTGGATAAGGTCTTTTTTTATTACTGCATAAATCTCACAGTAAGGAATTCAATACACCGGACACAAATTCGCACTTGCCTTATTATGGTTTATAAAAACAGATATCCAGTAAGTGTATGGAATGCATTGGACTTTGATTCAGCTGTGAATCCATGCTTTATCCCCACCTAAATTTGCTAGGCACACAAAGGAAGCTGGAAAATATTTATAAAATCTCATTTGCCTATTTAACTTATTTTGTTATCTGGTAATTGACTTTTTGTTTTTCCTCCCCGCTTTTCTTCATTTTATTACAACATGCTTCTACCTACCATCACTCCCACTCTTTGAGCATATCCCTTCCCTACAGAGACTGAAAATCCCTTCTTTCCTTCCAACAATGTAATTCCTCACCTCCTACTGCTTACTCATACCATTGAATCCTACTGTCTCAGATACCCAGCCCACTCCTGTAGAAATACACTTTCAACCAGCAGTGTATCACTTTGCTAGAGAAAAATACAGAAGAAAGCTGTCACTTACACGAATTACAATTCCTCTTTTTTCATTTTTTTTTGCAAGAGCGTTAATTAGAAAAAAGGGTCTATTTCTTGCTTTTGCAGTAACTTTATTATTCATACATACAGAATAATTTTATGGTCCCCGCCCCCCACACACACACGCGGAACCTCATGGGATTAAAAAGGCAGTTATTAAACTGCAGAGCCAGCAAGGAGACGGAGCTGGGCAGGAACCCAAATTCTGTAAACAAATAAGCATTCAGAGGGTCTGGGATCCACAGAAAATAGTGTCCTCAACCCCTGTTTTGACCAGATGCATGATGGGTCTCTCTTCCTGCATATGTTTTAGTTCTCACAGACAGGACTAAAACAGCTTGCTTCTGCCCATGTTCAATCCAAGCGCCTACTAGCTGCTCTTTCAGATGCCTCCCAGGGGAGTCACAGATTGAGTTAGAAGTTAATTCTGTTCAGAGCAGCATTAATTAATCCTTCTATGTTATGCCAGTTTTAGTTCATGCTGCACGGGGAATATGCTGCTTATTGCCCACTCCACCCCTACGTTCTGTTCTGCAGGATCTAGTGCATTAAGTTGCCGTGTTATCTGAAATACCTGGTAATTCAAATCTAATGGAACGAGCACAGGAACTTGTGAGAACTGATCTTGGCTCCAGACGTGCACTAGGGGTCTTGGACACATCACAGCTTCTCTCTCTCAGAAGCCCCATTTGTAAAATGGAGCTAATGTTTTATTTCCATAAACTGACAGGAATGTTGTCTGTACAGCGCTTTGAAAATGTAAAGCTCCATGTAAATAAATTACAAGTGGTTGCTACCAACTCCAGAAATCTAGTCAAAGCAGAAGACAGTTATGTGGCATCTACTAAACCCAAAGCACCACTACAATGTCCTACAAAAATCAGCGTTCAGCGCTCTGCTCACGTTCTGCATTCCATACTTGGTGGTCTTTGGCCACGTGCTGCTCCCAGCTGACATCATGCAAATCCAGAATAATTCTGGTTAAATAAATGAATGGAGTTACTCTGGAAATGCACAAGGGTAACCAAGAGCACAGCTTTGTCACTTTCCTCTATCGGCTACTTTTGGCACCTTTAATAACTATACCTCTTCTCTGCATGCCTTTAGCAAGTTACATAGGGCTAGGCTGGAGATCCCTGCAGTCTCATGGGTAAGTACATATACAAATACCCAGCTGAAGTCAATACCTCTGTTTGCATGAGTAAGTATCCACTAATGAAAATAAGAGATGCCCTGTACTAGACCTCAGCTCATGCTCTTGTTCACATCCCGGCCTCAAAAAGCCCACAATCTAAATGCCCCAGAGAGAGACAGAGTGTGGGATGGGAACAGGTACAGCAAGTTAGTGGCAGGAACATAACCTCTGTGTCCTAACTCACAGTCTAAGCTTCTATCCATTAGACCAGAGGTTCTCATAACAAATTTTTTGGTGGCCTCAGAGTGCGGCCACCAATTCCTGCTGGTTGCCGGTCTGACAATTTTTCATAAAATACTTAATTAAATTTAGGAAAAACAAATAAGTATGCACATATACATGTGCAAATCGTTGTAATGTCCAAATCAGTTGTCTCTGTTCTTTACTGGACCTAAACAAAACAGAGACGCAAATAGGGTGCTTTGCATGTTCTTGTCTTTTGTTGTTGTTTCTTTAACTTTTTTGGGTTTTTTTGTTTAAAAAAAAAAAAAAAAAAAAAAGACTTGTTAACTAGGAAGTTTGCTGGTGTGGAAAGTGATATTTGTATGTTTGTTAATATCACTTTTCACAACCTCCCAGCTAGCTATTACCTTTGCTGTGAAAAGTTATATTAACAAGCATACAAATATCAATTTCCACAGCAGACTTAGTCAGCCTTGGCAAGCCAGAGGAGACAAATTAAGCCCTAGATCGGGAAGTGAGTAGGGAGGCAGTGGAGGTCAGGGGCAATGGGAAAGTGGGGGCTAGGAGTGATGGGGGGGGGGGGAGGAAGAGAGGAGTCCAGGACCAGACCTCAGGGACGGTGCCTGCTACCGCACTGCCAGAGCCCAAAACCCCACAGCCAGAGCCTGCTGCTCACCATCCCAGGGCTGAAGTCTGAAGCCCAAGCCCCACCGCCCCCAGGAGAGTGGGGGACTCACACCAGCTGCCTGCTTCTCTGACATTTGTGGGCCTAGAGGGGGGCAGGGCCCAACCCCTGCTCGCAGCCCCAGAGGAGGGGTTGCTGCTTTGCCCCCCCCAAAATCACCACCCATGAGGTTGTGGCCTCAAGAGAAGCCCCCGGTGGCCACATTTGAGAAATGCTGAACTATACCATGCCACCTATAGTTCCTCAATAACTCTCCAAGTCCTTATGTACACTAGTGTTTTTCTCAGTTTCCCACCATTGCTACTGCCTGTGGCACACTTTAGTGGGAATCTTGAAAGCTTCATACACAAGTTTAACAGGAGGGGTGAAAGAATGAAGTCTTATGGAAAACTGCATAAGAGTGCCTTGGACAGAAAAGCAATTGCCCAATACCCTGGGATCTCGGAGGAAAGGAGTAAGACACTCAAGAAAAAAAATTCATCTCCTCGTTTTACACCTCATGGCCAAGAGCAGATGGCTGATCTGAAAGAATCAGCAACGAGACCTGGGGCTGATTGTCCATCGTGGCCAAAGTGTACTCAGTGAGTACAGGGACAAGAGAGTGGCAGGGAGGAGGAAGGAAAATTGGTTTGGCCCCTAGACAAGTTAGAACAGCCTAAGGACTGCGCTAACTTACACTTGGACTGCCTGTGCCCCCTAGTGGCTGTGGGCTGATAATGCTAGAACGTAGCAGTGTTCCAACCCAGGCCCCATTCACAGAACACCCCCGAATGCCTTCTACCCTAGGTTTACAAGGGTGAGCATAGAAACATTCTACCAGGTTCATGCCAGCCTTTTTAGTGATGGTATGCCCCAGAGTGCAGATCCACTGCCTTTAAAGGCACATCTTATGCTGATGCAGCATTCTAGAGGGACCCTAGGACAACAAAAAATTGGGCTCCTAGTCTTAGTCAATCATCGGGAGGAGTTCAGCAGCCAATGCATTACTCATACTATATCCAGGCCTAAAACCAAACTGACAGAAATCAGACCACAGCATTTGTCATAAAACCACCATACAATATAATTAGCAGTATTATTGTTCAGGAATAGGTAGGGCACTGCAGGTCAGAGCCTATGGGGCACTGACGACTGCTTGTGTGTGGTATGTCTGTGTTACCTAGCCAGTGCTGTCGGTCACTCATTTTTATGAGCAATAAATATGTACTAGATTCAACTTCCCCCGGCCTTCCCCACTGCACAAGAACTAAAAGAAAAATATTTTTGAACAAAGATCCAAAGGCTTTTTCTATGAGCTCTGACCTACTTCTTTCATTCTTACTGAGGGGAAGCAAACACTGAAAGGAGCATTGTCAAAACTGTTAGATCTAAAAATAGATCTACCTTGGCAGTGCTCCCATCCATATGGGCTCACTTTTTAAGGCCTGCAAATGGATTTTCCCCATTCCAACCAACCCTCTGGTGAAGCAGGAAATATAGACGACATGCAACTCACTAACCCAGCCAATCCACGCATTACCTCTTGGGATAACTACACTGATCTAAGACCAAGTCTCACGCTGTACCAGTTGTCCCCCTTCAGGTTTTTATCCTCTAACACACAAAGCAATTTGAGCTACTCCAAATTTCACATTTTGTGATTGCAATACCACCCCTGCCCACTGCCGCAACATGGAGTAAAAGGTCCCATATTCTTACATCCAGTGCTAGGTATTTGCTGTCCCAGCTAAATTCCTGGACAGTTGACTGAGTAAGGCCTTGATTCTGCAAGGGGAGCAGTACAGATGGACCCCTGGCCTTAAAGAACAAAAGAAAAAATGGCTTCTCTCCACTAGAGGGACAAGTCAAGCAGGAGGCTTGTGGCTGACTAATTGCCCTCTCCTTTCTGGGGTAGGGATGCACAGGCTGAGAAGAGTGGAGCAGTGAGGAGCTAGTAACCTCTTGGCTTCCTGCAGAAAGTAGGAACATCGCACAGCTCCAAAACCTCCTTCCAGCTCTGTGGCACTGGACACTGCTTATTTGGTGCCTATGATCCATACCCTATATGCAGAGACTAAGAAACATTTGGTTAGATAACAAGTAGGTTTTCAAGCATTGGTCACATGAAGAGTCATATACCTCAGTATGGAAGTATGATTTTATCCTACGAATAAAACGTAAGCCTTGCCCCATGCGAGTGTGTATATGTATGTGGATGTGTGTATACACCATTTCTCTCCTCCCACGTAGGCTCTCTTGATTTCTCACAGGTTTACACAGGTGAACTTTGAGAAGTAGATAACATTCTCTTTCTCTCTCACACACAAGAGAAAGGAACACAAACGGAAGGAAAGACAAAGACGACACATAGAGAAGAGTGGGGGACAATGGAGAGAGATACAGAGAAAAGGAAATGGGATAATTTCAGTAGCTGGAGAAATCAAGAGAGCTTACATGGGAGGAGAGAAACATGGGGAAGCCCAATGGGAGAAGCTCTTTGCTTCTGCCAGGGGGAAATAAAGAAAACTCCCAGATCTCCTCAGGAAGAAGAGAAAGGCTCTATGCCATTTCTCTCCCCTCCCAGGAAGCGAGAGAGAGGGACATAACTCCAGAAGATGCTGGAGGAAAGGAAACAGGACTATCACCCTCCTCTGAGAATCCTTTACATGCAGGTGTGGCTTCTGCCTACTCCAGTCTCACCTCAGTCACCTGGCAATGCAGCTATCTCCCAGTGAGATAGAACCTGTTGAGGAAGAGAGGTTTGGTGGGTAAAATAATCCAGGTTCAATTCCCACCTCTGCAACAGACTACCCATGTGACCTAGGGAAAGTCACTTACCCTTTGTGCCTCAGTTTCCCCATCTATAAAATGAAGATAATATTCCCCTACCTCAGAGCGGTTTAACAAGGCTTTAATTTATTAATATTTATAAAGCTTTTTGAGCTCCTCAGATGGAAGGCACTGCAGAAATGTCAAGAATTATTAAAGATCTGAATGGATTTAGATGACAGAAAAAGAAGAGTCTAATCCAGTGAATAAAGAAAGATGACATTATAGAATTCACTATAATGGGGTTTCTGCTCATGTGTGAACTGGAGCACTCCCAAACAGTAGTCTGTTTCATCACTTTACCCACCAAGCAGACACATCCAGTTTGCATTGCTAACCCTTTTTGCCACAGAAGCAGCAATAATTAAACTATGACTCTTCGTTTATTGTGGTTCACAAATTTAAAAAAAAAAAAAAATGGAGTTGCATCTGCTGAAAGAAGCAATTAATTTGGCCTATAAGAGTTTTAAGGACAAATTCTCAAAGTGGCCTTTAATTTTGGGTGGCCAGCTTTGGATACATATAGCCACATTTTCAGAAATAGCCAACAGGTGCCTGCTTAGAGAAAACCAGGCCCTGAAAATTAGGACCTGAATCCATACTTTTCAAAGTTGGCCAGTGATTTTGGGTGTCTAATTTGAGACAGCTGAGGCTTGATTTTCAGTGATGTAGAGCACCAGCAGCTCCCTTTGACTTCCAATAAAGTGGCTGATACTCAATACCTTTAAAAAAAAAAATATCAAGCTCAGAGTTGTCTTGGGCACCCAATAAATGAGAACCCACAATTAAGGGATGCTTTTCAAAATGTGGGGCTTAGTGACTTACCCTAGACCACAGAGAAAGGCAGGAGCCAGGATGGAATTAGAATTTAGGAATTCCTGATACGTAGGCCCATGCTTAGTGTATTAGAATATACTGCCTTTCAAACAAGTGTGAATTTCAGAGAAGGACAGTGGAGAAAAAGGGAGTTTACTTTTTCTAGTGTACCTAACCACAAATTCTCTCTCCCAAATCGCCTTGAAGTACTCAGTGGAAATAAAACAAGTGCTGCTACATACACAGTCAGTTTTTCAGAAAAGCTTGGTTTTCATTTAAGCACCTACATAAAGTGGCCAGATTTAAGTGCACAAGCACGCAACAGATGCCACTTCATTTCAGTGTTTCTGTGGGAGCTGGAGTTTGTTTGTTTTTGTTTTTTTAAACCTGGCCTATAGTGTCTGCATTTTTTTCCTTCTCCACTTGCTGATGTGGGATAGAATAGCATACTCTGGCACCCGTATCTTAGAAACTCAAGCTAATAAAACCAGATTCACATTCACTTTCTATATTGTGATTGGAAAGCATAATACAGTGTCACCATATTACACTTCTGAAATGTAGAAGCTATTTAAGGATAACAGGAGATAATTATAGCATCTGCTTTTGTATTTAAAATATGGGTGGGCCAGACAGGAGAGGTGATATGCAATACTCAATTCATGCTAAAAGAGAAAACCTATATAATTTGTGAGACATGCAGGAGCTGCTCAGCTGCCTTTCCTGTGACATCAGCACCTTAGGAGCCAGTTCTGAAGTTGTTTAACTAAAAATACCAGCTGCAATAGCAAGAGTCCAGGTAGCCTCAAGGCAGCACTTAGGGAGACAACGTTTAAGTGTAGGATGGAAATGCACTAGTAATAATGGCCAAAGAAGTACAGACAGCCTCCTACTATTCTGAAAAAGAAGAGGCCGGAGGGGGGGGGGGGGAACCCACTTCAGAGCCCTTCTTTATTCCCATAGTCACCTGATTATCCACTGAAGTTCAGCTACCATTTAATTAAACATAAATAGCGACTTATGTCAGAAATGAAAACACTGGCATTTCTCTGGGTCAATTTCAGGGCCAGTGATTTCTATCCCTGGCCTAGCCAGGCACTAAAATAAGAGGAGGGAATCAAGCCTATACACACACACTATATATATATATAACACCAGCTCTTCTAAAATAAGGTGATGGGGGGGAGGCTGAAAGCAAAGAGGGGCAGCGGAGTTCTCGGCTAACGATCGCTCCCCGAGACCAGCCAGGCGAAGGAGGGAAGGGCTGGGTTGCCTGGGCTGTCCGCGGGAGGAGTGCGGGCACTTCTCAGGCACGTCGATCCGCTGCCGCACGGCCAGCGGGTACACTCATGCCCTGGCCAGCCCTGAGCCCACCCAGCTCCAGGCATGCGGCAGAGGCACCGCTGGAGCTGCCGCCGCCCTCCCCGGTTCCGGCTCGGCAGCTGCTCGGCGGGGTCAGCCCCTCGGCGGCGCTCAGGTGAGTGCGAAGGGGAGGGGTCCCCCCCGCCGACGCCCTGGGTGCAAGGAAAAGGCAGGCAGGAGGGGAGCAGCCCTTACCTTCCACAGCCATGCTCTCAGCGCCCGCCTAGTGCATGCATAATTCGCCTGCCAAAGGCACTTCTCCTCTAGCCCCCCTTCTCTCTCCCTCACTCCCTCCAATGTTTCCTCTCTGCTCATCTGCAACCAAGACGATCAACCTGCAGCTCTCACGCAACCAGGGGTAGTCTGCACTCGAGGCAGCCTGGGAAATGTAGTCCCCCTCCGGGCCCCGGCGTGGGTCCGCACCCGCACAGCCCCGCCTGGGAGAGCCCTCGACATTTCGCTCCAGGGTCGCATGTAGCGCCCGGCCCAGAGCTCGATACCGCAGGGACGGGGGGGGACCGTGCTCCGCAAGCTTTGCTTGGATCAGACACAGGAGGTACGGGGCAGAGAACTACAAGTCCCGCAATGCACCAGTTCGGTCTTACCAGAGACCTGGAGTGGGGCTGTTTGATTGAACTTCCTTGTCAAATTAGGGAGGGAGACAGGTAGAGGCAGACTTGGGTTTGTGAAAAACGCCTTTTATTGGTTTGGGCAGCCGCAGAAGATTGTGTGAGTGATCAGAGACCTTGCACAGCAGAAAGCATCTGGTCCCTAGGCAGTTGCTTTTTGCAGCTGTCAAAATGCAAAATGGTTGCATACAATCTGATTTCAGCACTAATTTTAGCAATCGCATGATAATGGACAAAATAGGGTGGGAATATTTTCCCATGTGGACTGCCTTCCTGTCCTCTCTCTATCCCAAATCCATCAGTATAGTATCTGAGCTCCATTATATATCTATAGCGTTGGGGTGTTTTTTTCCTCCAATATAAGCTCCTCGGGGATGAGGCCTCTTTTCATATAGCACTGAGAACACAATGTTGATTAAATAATAATGCTTTCATGCAATCCAGGCACTCTTCCCTTTCCATATACCAATTCAGTAAATGCTACCATGGAAAAATATAAATGAACATCCTTTACTCTGCTTTATTTTGTAAAATCTTGGGACAAAGGCTGTCTTTGTACACCAACAAGAACAGTGTTGTTGCTTAATATCAAAGTGGACTTAATTTTAAAAATCAAATAAATGCTCCCCACTGGTTTGTTACCATATAAATTAATAAATGTACCTATTTCCATTGCCCATTTCCAGTGCCTTTTATACAGACTCGCATACTTTTTATTGTTTTATTGTTTATTTCAAAATGTGCTTTTTATATTTCAGATCATGAATGGTGAAGGGTGGGACTCTTAAAAGCGCTCAGCATTAGCTTAACTCTGTTCCCAATGAAGTAAATGGTAAAACTTCAATTGACTTCAGTGAGAGCAGAGTTAGGCCAGTACTGAACATCCACCTCCAGATGAATAATTAAACATTCTGGAGGGGAAAAAAAAGTCTCTGATTCCTCACAAGAACTGCGAGCTCCATTAATAAACTTGGGTCTTATCCTGCAAAGAGCTCTATGTGGGCAGATCCCTGCTCTTACACAGAGCCATGTTGGAGTCGATGTAGCTTCATGCAGCGGTCTGCCTGCATCAGCTCAGGATCAAATATATTTTGAAATTTGGAGGATGGTTCTCAGGGTATTGAGGACCGTGAGTCACCTTGTTATCCCCTCCCTCTCAAGAAAGGTAATCTTGCCCATGGTGGCAGGGTTTTAGCTCTCTAAAACCACCAGCCTGTCATAAACTCAAGCACTATCCTCTAGGCTACACCAGCCCTGCCTTCAACTTGAAGGTGAACAATAGGTGCACCTGAGTCCCTTTGAATCATTTCCCTATGTTATTCAGCCCCTGATGCTAGCTACTCATGGAAACCCAAGATCCTTTGCCCCCAAAGGACCAGTGTATGCCAGTTTACCAGTTTTACCTTAAAACACCAGTGCTGTGTAACACACAGCCCTTGTAATAAAACAGGAGAAGAAATAATAGATTTTCCACTAGAAATAAGAGAGAGTGAGAGGAAAAAATGGTTACAGTACAAAACAAAATCATAAAACATAAACTATGGCCTACGCTTATTAATTGTTACCTTTTCTATCTAACAAACTAGGTTTTTATCCCAAACTTCAGTCTGTTGCAGAGCTGGGTGGTTTCCCAGGGACCAGGATCCAAACTTTCATGAAAGACACCCCTGAGCCACAAGATGGTTCCTCAGTGAATGGATACAGGGTGCTTATCCCCACTCTATGTTATAATCATAGAATCATAAAATCATAGTTGGAAGGGACCTCAGGAGGTCATCTAGTCCAACCTCCTGCTCAAAGCAGGACTAACCTCAGCTAAATCATCCCAGCCAGGGTTTTGTCACGCCGCAGTTTAAAAACCTCTAAAGATAGAGATTCCACCACCTCCCTAGGTAACCCATTCCAGTGCTTCACCACCCTCCTCGTGAAAAACTTTTTCCTAATGTCCAACCTAGACCTCCCCCCTGCAACTTGAGACCGTTGCTCCTTGTTCTGTCATCTGCCACCACTGAGAACAGCCTAGCCCCATCCTCCCTGGAACCCCCTTTCAGGTAGTTGAAGGCTGCTATCAAATCCCCCCTCATTCTTCTCTTCTGTAGACTGAACAAGCCTAGTTCCTTCAGCCTCTCCTCATAAGTCTTGTGCTCCAGCCCCCTAATCATTTTGTTGCCCTCCGCTGGACTCTCTCTAACTTCTCCACATCCTTGTTGTAGTGGGGGGCCCAAAACTGGACACAATACTCCAAATGCGGCCTCACCAATGCCGAATAGAGGGGAATAATCACTTCCTGCGATCTGCTGGCAATGCTCCTATTAATGCAGCCCAATATGCTATTAGCCTTCTTGGCAACCAGGGCACCTGAAACAGTCTTTTGTCTCTATTCATAGACAGGACAAACTCCTGTCTGTTGTAATGTTCTTTTTTTATCTCCAAGTAGTTTCAATTGTTTGCAGTTATCTTTAATGGTTTTCCACTGAGTCTTGAGATGGAGCAAGGTTAGGCAATTGAGCTTTGCATTACATCACTAGCTAACCAGGGAGGGGTGACAACTCCCTCCTACTTGACTCACCGAGACTTAGTATCCCCTGGTGATTAACTTTTACATCCAAGACCATAAAACATACTTTCAACATAGTTACATTATTCCTTAAATATTACCCATACATGCACCTCATCATGATGAGACTTGATAAGTGAAGAACTTCTGTAGATATCTTACATGTTACCCATTGTGACCCGTCCATGCCTAGGGTTGCCACCTGAAAATGCCAAGGTCAGGGCAGGCTGCAAAAGGAGAGCAGATTCTCCCAGCGCTGGTGGGTGATACTGAAGTCAGACTTCCCAACCAGCCACAAACAATGCTTCTGATTCCCCACACTGGTTATCAAGAAGCTAAAACAAAAATATACACAGCCCCTTTTACTGCATTTCAGTCTCTGGCTCCCAATCAGCCACTAGATCCAGTAAAGAGATAAGTTATTTAAACTCTATGCTCTTTGTCAAAAAGATTCTCCTGACTCCAAAGGGTCAGCCACAGTACCAAATCATTATAAGTTTGGATCTTACCCAGAATACCATGCTGCCAGCCAACCCTTTAGTAACTAAAACTAAAGGTTTATTAAAAAAGGAAAGAAACAAACTATACAAAAATGTTAAATGACTAAAGCAATCAGATACATACAAATGGTTTGAAAGTCCATATACATCTGGTTCCCAGTAGAATTGTGGAGTTTGCAGGCTTGTATAGTCCCTCTGATGTACATCCAGTACCTGGATGGGTCTCAGACCTTTGAGTCACAGCTTCAGTTGCATATGAGTTGATCCAGAGGTAGATGATGACTAAAGACAAAATGGAAGTGGTGTAGCAGCCTTTTATGTCTCTTGGCCTCTGTCATGCTGCTTGTGGAAATTTACAGAAATAAGATGAAGTCCAGGGTCATGTAAGTAATTCCTGGTGACTCATCAGGTGTAGCCCCAGCTTGTCTCCCCAGGCCCATTGTACTTGTGAGTTTCCTTAGTGGGCCATTAAGCATCTTATTGCTGCTGCCATTCTGTCTGGGGAGTCGCCAGGAAACCCAGCACAAATTTGAAATACAGATACATTAAACATAATTTCCAATACAAATATGACACATACCCATAAACAATATTATCATCCTTAGCAAGCTATAATCTTTCTAATGGTACCTGAGATGGCATCTCTCGTGAATTATTGTAATTTTGAAATATTGATCTTAAATAGTATCATAAATGTTCCCCCTAATCCAGCCAGCATCACACCCATTACAGATAAATATCCTGCAAGACACGTGTTTGGTGTAGTGAGGTTGTCAGGTCTGAGATGAGAGTTGTTTGCAAAGAACAGGGGACCATTTGACAAGGGATCTCTGCGTCACATTTGGCAACATCCACAGAGTTATTTTGTCAGAACAAAACCATCTCGGTAGTTCGTCCTTTAGGCCACCACAGATTTGGAATCCTGTTGCTTAGTGCACTGCTGGAAGGCACTCAGCTACTATGGTGACGAGTATGGAACAAGAACCAGAGTAAAATAGGCCCTTTCTGACGTAAATAGTACCATCTTGTAGTCCCATGAAGTCAGTGAGATTAGCCATGTGAGCAAGGGCTGCAGGATTGGTGGCCTTTATATTGGAGTGAATCTTTGTAATAGTAGCTTTCATACTAGTAATGTAACTCCTCTTCTAATAGTAGGAGGCAAGGGGCACACAGTCATAGGATACATCTATGCTGGAATAAAGACCCACGGCATGGCTGCACCTGGCTTGGGGCAGCTGACTCAGCCCAGCTGGGCTCAAGCTGCGGGGCTGAAAATTGCACTGTAGATGTTCAAGCTCAGAGTGAATCCGGGATTCTGGGACCCTCCCCCCAGGCAGGATCCCAGACCTTGGGCTCCAGCCTGAGCCTTAAGGTTCACATAGCAATTTTGCAACCCCACAGCCTGAGCCCCCATTAGCCCGAGTCACCTGATCCAGGCCAGCCACGGGTGTTTCGTTGCTGTGTAGACATACCATACAGCACTGCTTCAGCCTTCCACACCTCTTGATCCAACCAACCTCTCATCCTTAAAATCTGTCCTGAAATGTTGCCTGCCATGGGAGGGTGGGGGAGTTGGGTGAGCTTGTGCCCTTTGTGAGGGTTGAAAAAAAGACTTGAAAGATTCCCCCCGTCTTCCCCCCCCAGTAATATTTTCCTGCCTTTTTTTAAAAAAAAAATACATATAAAATATTTAGGACTTGTCTACAGCTGGGGGAACTAATCAAATTATGACTCAAGATTCAAGAGGATAATAGCTGAATGACTGAAACAGGAAGGGGTTCGGCCATTTGAAACTTTATCGTTTTTGTTACTATTTGTCAGAGTTAAATAGGTGCTAACAACTAATGAACGTTCTGAAGAAAGGATATCTTCCTTAAATATCCCACTCGTTCAAAATGGAGTGTGAACTCGTAATACACCTGTACTGGAATTCCACAAACCAGGAATTTTGACTTTCCTGATATTTCTAAAATAACAAAATAAGCATGATAAAAAAAATGATTTTGGGAAAAAAATATTCCAGGATGTATATTCTGAAGAAGCACAAAAAATCTTATACGGGGCACCTTTAAAATATATTTCTTTCATGAAGCCTTCCAGGGCTGACCTATAGTAATTACCTCACCTGTGCTGATTACTCTTATATGCATTTGAGCTATTTCTCTCATATGTATTTGTACTGTGTATGTCTGTCAGGTTACAAGCTCCCTGAAGCAACAACCTTGTCATTTATGTAAGGCACTGGGCACATCTGCAATGCTCTATAAATAATAAGGATTGCAAAGAGCTGGTGATACTTCCAAGCACAAAAAATAATAATCTTTAGCAATTTGCTGTAGCACACTGTTGACAACCTTTATGGAGTCTAGTAGAAGTATTGTTTATTTGGGGAGGGGGGAGGTTAAGTTTATGTATTTGTTTTAACCACCCATTATGAACTGTGGTAAACTTTGGAGACAAAGTAGCATAATTAACTAGTTGGGGTATATGTATATGATTACCCTCTACTAGTTAGAATCAGAATTGTTCATTTATGAGTCAGATAGATCCTATAGTGCTATCGGAGATTTTTCCTTTATTTGAAGTGGTGGTGGCGGCGGGAGGTGTATTTTTTGAAACAGGAGGTTCTGAATTCTATCCCTACTGTTGCTATGATGTTCTGAATAGCAATGGTGTATAGCACAGTGGCAACTGAGAGTCGTAGGTGGCCAGAGTTTTAATAAGTCTTTGAAAAATAAATTTGGTTTTCAGTGATAATATTGTGGCTGTTGAATGTAGCAAAATGAGGGAAAAGGCAATCTGGTAAATGGGGCCACCAAGGATTTAAAGATGTAATGTTACCTAACTTAAACTATCTAATATGACCTAAACCTTATAAACTCTAGTCAAGACAAGGCAAGTTATGTTTTAATATATGTCAGACTGGTTGAGTTAAAATACAGGAGGGTGCATAATCTGTAACTCAAGTTTTAGAAGGTGTTAGTTAGATCAGGCTAGCTAAAACTCTCTATCTAACACCAGACCTTAAATAATAGCCTCCACAAAGCCCAGAGAGTTTCCTTGACACAAAGAAAGCCTCCTCCTCACACTTGCTTTCTATCTTCTTTTTCCTTCTTTCCCTTTTCTATTTTCTGTCTTTCTTCTCATCTAATCTCGCATACACTTTAGAGGTTTGCCAATATACCTATATAGGTATGGCTAGGCCAGCAAACTTTCCCAGCATAGATGCAGTTTATACTGGCAAAAAAAAGTACTTTTGCCAGTATCACTTATAGCAGCTCCCTAAGCAAAATAAGTAAAATTAGGGATACTGGCTGGCAAAAGGTCTTTTTTTGCCAGTTTAATTGCAGCTACCTTAGGCCTTTTGCTGGCATAGGTATTGGCAAAAAATAACTCCCCTAGCCAACATAGCAATACTGGCAAAACTTCTGAGTATAGACCAAACCTTAAGTGTTTTATACATTACCGCAATATTATCTCCCGTCTCTATCTTGCTTTCTATTTCCCTTTTACTTTACTGAAAAATTCTACAGTTTACTCAAGATCTTAGTGGCCCTTTATGAGAACAATGAGCATATGGCACAGACACTGCTAGCCTTCACCTGATGATCTCTTTAATGGCATGCCAGAGAGTTCCATCTTGTGCCCATTGCTTTAGGCCAAGATTTTCAAATGTGACTAGTGATTCTGGATACCTCCATTTTTGGATGCCCTGCTTGAGACACCTTGAAAGGCTCTGATTCAGAAAGTGATGACCACCCACTGACTCACTAAAAATCAGGCCCTTTTAAGATGTCCAGACTGGGATTTGTTTGCAAACTTTGACCATGATCTATTTAGTGATACTATAGCCATGTTTAAGTTTCCCATGAAACACTGGCATGACATCAGCTTTATCACAGGATACCATAATATCTACTTACACACTGCATATCTGGATCCTTAAAATGCCCATGTGTAGTGCAGAAAATCAGTATGTGGATTTCTTTTTAAAGGAACTCAATTCTGTTAAATGTAATTCACCCTTCAGGGCAGGTAATTCTCTACAGTATGGGATAAATGTTATGGCCCCAGCACTGTATATGTAACTGACATTGATTAAAAACATAGTGGAGTTTCCCCCCCACTGCTTTTACATGATATTTTAAATAAGACACACCACTGAAGGTTTCAGTAGCAAATGCAACCTACTGGAGTAAAAGTGGTGAACAAAGGCTTAACTCCAGCTCTGCTCCCCTATTCATCTGTCAGAACTGCTTGGACAGAAGAGAGGAAAGAATGCCTTCAGGGAAGCTTGGTTCCATATCCAGTTATAGGAGGAAGGTGGGGAGCTGTTGTGTGTCCTTTTTTTTGTTTTTTTTTTTGTTTATGTTAATTTATTCTGATTTCTTATAATAAATGGCATTCCTTAAGAAAAAGACTTACTAGGTCATTTCCCCAGCTTACATGTACACATAACCAAAATGTACTTTGTTGATTTTATATATGTATAATTGTAGTTCAGTTGCAATATCTCATTGCACATTAGTAAATGTGCTATGATATATTTTGTAAAAATAATAAAGTCTTAGTGTAATGGGACCTAACTAAAGAATCTGCTGTTAAATCCCTCCCTCTCTGCTGAAAAATGGGGAGAGACTGGTATTTTAGGTCTCAATCCTACAGTCTGACCCATACAAGCAAGACTCTTTTGTCTGTGTGGATCAGATCCCTGAACTGGAATATTACAGGGTAGCAAGACTCTACTGTATATTAGAATATAAATAATAACTATTTGGAGCCAGATCCTCAGGTGATATAAATGGCATAGGAAAAAGCTTTTTATTAATTACCTTTCCACAATTTTCCCCTTTGCTTCTATTACAAGCTGCATTCCACTGTAGAAGAATTTGTAATCATCCCAGAAATAAGAAACAAGTTAAAAATGTGTTTAATACCATTTAAACATTAGTATTTCTACCACTAAGACATCAGAGAGCATGTTTTAGTGGTGTAGTGATCTTCCTTCATAACACAGCATAGACATGTACCAGCACAGTGCTGACATACATTGTATGTCTTAATACTATAATTAACTATTTGTACCTATGCTAATTATTGGCTAAATTTAAGTTTCAACTACTACTTAAATTATAGAATGGTCTTATTGGGTGATTCCTTGTTTCCAAGATCAAAGGGCATGCTGTATAGCCAACTCTCAAGATTTTATCATGACTGTTGCGATGTCTGGTGTTTTCGTATATTCCCAGCTCCTGTAGTCAATTAATTACATAAGGATCTCAGCTTTTAGTTTAAAGAAAGGTAGCTTTCTTGCCCTTATGGTTGCAGAGAAAAGCTGGAAATGTGACTTGAGTGTGTGTGACACACAGCATCCTATGTACACCCTTATGGTGTGATTGTGTATCATTCATGTTCACCCTTATAGTGTAACTGTATTGTTTAATGCAAAGCATGTTATGTAAGGTGTTTGTGGAATGCTCATGACACTGAACATTATTGTTATAGTAGTATGTTTGTGGCAATGTCATATGTATCGTTATGAAGCTCTGCTATGTAATATTCCTAAATATGTGCTTCATGGCTTGCGGCAGTTCTGAGTAAAACCCTCCAAAAGCAGAGAGGTAGTTCACACCTCTCTAAAGCATGCATAAAACAACCCAGCTCTTCCAGGAACAATGTACTAGCCTAAGCATTGATAAGGGGATATTCATTTGACTCAAGTGGAGGAAGCCTGACCCCAGGAGGCAATGAAGGAACATGTTCAAAGAGGAGACATTTTGCTCTCTCTCTCTGTCTCTTCCACTTCCATCTACAAAACAACATCGAGCAACTGAAAGACTGTCCACAGGGGGAGGACCTGGCTGAAGGAGTTAGCCAGCCTATGGTGAGCATTTTCTAACTTTGTAAGGTTACTGAAAGTGTAAAGCTTAGTTTAGAATGTGATTTGCTTTTATTTCATCCTGATCAAATCTGATTTATATTCCTCTGTCTTATAATCACTTAATATCCTGGGGTTCCTAGGGTTGCTTCTTGGCCTGGGGATTTTTGCTGGGCTAATTCTAATGCATAAACTTGTGAGTGGCTGGCCAGAAACACTCAGTCACTAAGTTAAGAGTTGTTTGCTTGCATGAGACTGTGTGTGGGCTGACCCAGGAGTGGGGGGTTCACACAGTGGAGCAATGCAAGACAGGCCCCAGGAGTGAGGGATGGGGTGACACAGCTATACACCAGTCCAGATTGTAGAGGGGAACATCACAATGTGCCAAAGGGCTCAAGTCCCCAGAAGGCAAATGAAAAGACTCCCCTCCTTTCAAAATTTCATGATTGTTAAGCCAGGATCATGGTTTTGGGAACCTCACTCGTGATTTTTGAATCTTGCAGTTGGCAATATTGTGCCTGCTTACTACATTTATATCCCTTTTCTATGTAAGGTTGATGATTGGACTGTATCACACTAATGTATTAAACCATGCATGCAACGTGGCATGTGTGCCATTGAATACTGCCAGATAA
The DNA here is from genome assembly GCF_026122565.2 of Emydura macquarii macquarii. NCBI lineage: Eukaryota > Metazoa > Chordata > Testudines > Chelidae > Emydura > Emydura macquarii. The sequence goes on from NW_027130506.1 coordinate 2,674,938, forward strand.
ATGGAAATGCCATCTTTAAATGATCTGAAAGTAGTGTTGTTAGTAATGATTAATCAGTTTTTGTGGTAAGCAAGATAACAGCTTTATGCAAACTTAGGAGCATGTCAGATGGTTGTTGCTTGAATCAAATTTGTGGCAACATTCTTAAGCAAGATTGCCACAAAACAGCAGTAGGGAGCAATCGTTGACATTGAAACTGCAGCTGTGGTTCTCTGACATTGCTATAAAGCTGCAGCACATTTTTAACAAAGTTTGAATTTCTGTGAGCCAGAGTCTCATCCCCTTGCTTATGCTGAATAGTATTTACTCCACAGATAGCCCTATTGAGTTCAGTGGGACAACTTGTGGAGTCAGGTTCTATGTACAGTAGGTATATCAAAGACCAAATTCTTCACCTCTTCACCTTTTGTGTGTGTGACAGGGTGGCCTGCCCCTTTAAGGGCTAGTCCCCTACAATTCTCATTACAAAGTAGGCATACTGGAGCATGATCAAGTGATTCCCCTATAAGAGCAGCAGGAAGCTGCAGCAAAAGGGGGGTGATTGCATTGACTGAGGAGTCTGCAGGAAGTAAGAGACTTCAGCAGAGACTTGCCAAAGCAGAGAATAACTGCTGGGAACAAACAGGCTCCAGCAGGTATCCCTGAGTTTTCAAGGAAAAGTATCCATCCAGACAGGGAAGACCTCGGAGAACCGCAGCAGAAAGATAAGGAGCATGGACTGGATTTTCTTGGGATTTGAAATGGTTTGAGTAAGGATGGGTCTTGCCAATCTAATACATAGACTACTAAACCGTGCCTCTGAGAAAGGACTTGATGGGGATTTGAGAACTTTCATTTTGAACATTTAATGATGTTAATAAATCCAGCCCCAGGAAACGGGGTGGCTGAACTAGAGAAGAGTTTGTTTTGGGAGTTTGATTGAGTGCATCTTTGAAAAGTGGGTAAATCGAGGCATGGCACTGGCAGAGCAACTTCAAGCCAGAAGGGAGCGCTCAGGAGGCAGGAGGCTTGTTACAGCACTGAATGGATGCAAATTAATGTTGTATTTTGGCCAGCCTGGGAGTGCCAAGACAATCCTTACAGAACTACCCATGCAAATCACTTGTGCCAAAACCTGCAAGAGAGGTTACAAAATGGCTCAGGGCAAATCAGGATGAGGAAATGCAGGAAGGTTTTCCAAAGGACCTAGGAGATTTAGGAGCACATATCCCACTGACTTAAAAATTCCAACCCACTTACGCCCTTTCACCTCCCTACTTCATGGCTCTAAATAGATGACCTGTGGAGAGTGGGCTACACCCCTTTGGAGAAGCCAGGATAAGGATACAGTTGCTACATGGCATAGTTCCTCATGGGGCTATGGTTTTGGGGACATACACACAAATAGTCCAAAGCCAGGATTTGGTCATAGGAGTGTATTTGGTTAGAAGCCAAGAAAATAGTGGTATGTTCTCAGGTAGCATATACTACTGCTGCATACTTGTAAAATGTTTATATAGCCCAATTACTCTCGAGTCATTTAATGAAGTCTTTTCTTTTTACTATAATTTAAATCTCACTTACTGGAAGTGTTAGCAGTTATATAGATAGAGAACTAGCTCTTTCTATTTTTCTGTTAATCCTTTACCATTTTGAGGTACAGAAGGTCAGTATTACCACAACAGTGCATTGCTCACATTATTTGAATTTGTTTTACAGTTCTTTTTATTTATTCAAAAAGGATCAAGGCTGCAGGCCAACTGAAGAGTGCCAGATACTGAGAATAAGGTTATTTTTCTTCAAGTGATAGCGTTAAAACTGATGGGTCAAAGATCTGCTTATATTGCAGATATAATCCTACATATAGGACTCAAGGAAGATATTATACAATTAAAGCCATTTTAGAAGATATCAAAGACTTAAGACAGCAGCCAGCAGTGTGCAGGCAAGGAAGGAGTTTGAGAAGGCAGAGGGAAAGGAAGAGAGGAACAAAATTATTCTGAGAAATTTATGCAAGTGTCAGTCTATGCTTTATAACCTCTCTCGCACTTTACCACTTGATCCTACGTTTGTGTGCACTCAAAAATCCCACTGAATTCAAAGGGAGCTTTGGATGCATAAAGAAGGTAGGAGTAGGCCATAGCCTATCCAGACTCTCATGAGCTGGACCAAATGGCAGTGCTGATTCAAGAAAATATAGGGGTGTATTGTATGAATCCAGCAACATTAAATGCTACTTCAGTGAAAAAGCAGTACTGCAGTGGATTCCTATTAAAACCAATGGAGAACTTGCTGGCATTGTCTATTTCAAGTGAGCTAGCATTAAATTCCTCAGCTGAGATTCTACTAGTGTGGATTCAGGAGTGGTTAATCAGAACCTGGGGTTCTTAATTTCTGTTCTTTAGAAAACTAATAAGTTGAGTTTCTTCCCGTCTCTCCATATGACAACGCAAGGGTCTGTCTAAGCTGCAATCAGGGTGTGACTGTAGTCTATGTAGACGTACCTTCTTCTTCTTGTATGTAGTATAGAGTTCCATTCGAGTATTCATTCAGCAATTGTATGTGGCAGACCTTAGCCATTCCAGTGCAATGTTGGTCAGGAGGTTGAGGGAGACCCATCCTCCTTCAAGGCGGTGGATGGGGCATTCTTCCACAAGATGGTCAGCAGTTTGTATTTCTCCGCACTTGCAGGTTGCAGTAGCACAAAGTCTCCAGCTGTGCATGCAGGAGTTAAAGCACCCAATACCAGTCCTTATGCGGTTTAAGTGGATCCACTCCTTTCATGGCAGACTGCAGTCTATGGGTGAGGTGGAGATGGGAGACAGTTGTTGCTGTTTGCCAGGGTGTTGTTCCTTCCTCCACTGGCTCATGACCCACTAACTCCGGCTTTGGCCATTGTCTGCCTGAATGAAGGCCTGAGCTACTCTTATGAAAGGCCTGTGGCTCCTGAGGCGCTGAGTCGACCGAGGCTGGAGGATCCTTTCACAAAGGGGGTGGAGTAGATTGTTAGCAGCTTTGAATGCTGCCTGCCTGGTTGAAGCCAGCCATCTCAGGTGGTGGGGTGGAATGTCAGACAAAATGGGCAGTTCGTAAGATGATGTGGGGTGTAGGCATCCATCAATAATGTGAAGGGCAGCATTGAGACGCGTGTCCACCTTAGGTGCATGTATACTCCTGCCCCAAGCAGACACGCAGTGCTGACGCAGCAGAGCGCAGGGTTGTGAAATCCACACCCCAGTCATAACTACACAGCCTTCACAGCAGGTTGATCTGGGCTGCCACTTTCACTACTACTCCATTGGTATGATGGCAGAAAGAAAGGGTTCTGTCCAGCTTTACTCCTGGGTAATTTGGAGTGCTCAAAAATGGCAGGGATGATTCTTTGAGTCGGATGATGAGTTCTTTGTTTGCTTCCTTGTTTAGGTGGAAGGCTGAGCAGGTTGTTTTTTGAATGTTAAGGCAAAGTCACCACTGGTGGTAATAGATATGCATTGCTTGGCTGTCCCTTTTGTAGGATCTGTTGTGTGTCCTCAAAGGACTTGCTGGAGTAGAAAATGACCATGTCATTAGCATATGCAAGTTTCATGCCTGAGGTGTGTCAGGTGAAGAAGGTGAGGTGAGGAAGGTCAGCAGTATAGAGTTTGAAGAGCATGGAGGCCAAGACTGACCCTTGTGGGACACCATTTTTGAGGAGCCTTGTCCGGCTGGACCGTCCATTGACTGTAACGCGGAAGCAGCAGTTGGTGATGATTTCTTGTATTATAAGTGTCATATGACGGTCTTGGAGGCAATTATATAGCTTGAGGAGAAGGCCACTGAGCCAGACAGTGTCATAGGCTGAGGAGAGGTCAATGAACACAGCACCACACTTTTGGTTGGACTCAAAGTCTCCTTCAATATAGTCTGTGGCTGCAAGAACCTGATCTTCTGTACTCTTGTTCTTCCTAAAGTCAGCCTGCTCCTTACATAAAGCCTGCTCAATCTGTGACTCAATCCTGATTAATATTAAGCATTCCATAAGTTTAAATGGAATTGACAGGAGGGAAATGGGATGATAGCTCTTTGGATCATTGTTTGGTTTATGTGGTTTCAGAATGGCAACAATGTTGGCTCTTTTTCACAGATGGGGAAATTTTGCACTGACTAGGCAATGTGACATGAAGACATATCTGAATCAGCTTTAATCTACCTAATTTGTGTGCTGACAGCTATGAAGCTGCAGCAGCACAGACTTCAGTGAGGGCTAACCAAGGTCCCAAGCAGGCTCATACAGCTTGCACAGAAGCCTGTGCTGCTGCGGCTTCATCGCGATCAGTATATGAGCAAACTTAATAAAAACTATCTCGGGTATGTCCACACATGCTGCAGTCACACCCTCTGTCTGCAGTGCTGAGACCAAACTGAGGCTGAGCACATAAGTAAGTAGGCATTTTAGCTCCCAGGACGAGCAAGCATATTTGCTCCCACTACCAGAAGTGATGCATGTGGGGGGCATGCAGGGTCACATGCCCCCCCCATTTTTTGTTGCACAACACCCCCTGCAACCCAGATAGGCTGGGTGGCCCGCTGAGGTCAGTCAGTGGGTGAAGGTGGCTACAAAAGCAGAAAAATCAATAATCAATCAATCAATAAATAAATAAAATCAATACAAAGTCAATAATCAATAAAAATGGGGGATTTCAATTATCCCCACATTGATTGGGTATGTGTCACCACAGAAAGGGATGCAGATGAACTTTCTAGACACCATTAATGACTGCTTCTTGGAGTAGCTAGTCCTGGAAATCACTAGGGGAGAGACAATTTTTTATTTAGTCCTAAGTGATTTAATTCTAAGTGGAGCACAGGATCTGGTCCACAAGGTGAATATAGCTGAACCACTCAGTAATAGCAACCATAAGGTAATTAAATTTAACATCCATGTAGGAGAAAAATACCAAAGAAAGCCAGCACAGAAGCATTTAACTTCAAAAGGGAAACTACACAAAAATGAGGGAGCTAGTTAAATGGAAATTAAAAAGAACAGTCACAAGGGTGAAATGCCTGCAAGCTGTATGGAAACTATTTAAAAACACCATAATACTCTCATTCAAATGAAATGTATACTTCAAATTAAAAAAAAAACAATAAAAGTACAAAAAGAATGCCACCATGGCTAAACAGTGAAATAAAAGAGGTAGTTAGAGGCAAAAAGGCATCCTTTAAAAATTGGAAGTAAAATACTACTGAGGAAAACAAAGGAATATAACCTGCAGCAAGTCAAGACATTAAAAGGGACAGCATTAGGAAATGGAGAGCAACAGGAAAGATTGCAGATAAATATCACAGGAATGGGAGTTGGGGGACAGAGCAGGGGCAACATGCCCATCACCACTAGTTGAAGCAAGGGAAGGTTTGAAATTAAACTCATTTAAATTAGTAAAAATTGGAGTGGTGTGTGACACACTGCACTCCCATGCACACCTTTATGGTGTAATTGTGTATCATTCATGTTCACCCTTATAGTGTAATTGTGTATTGTTTAAGGCAAAGTATGTCATGTAAGTTGTTTTTGGAATGCTCATTACGTACTGAACATTATTGTTATACTTTTGTTCCAATGTCATACGTAGGGTTATGAGGCTTTGCTGTGTAATGTTCCCAAAGGTGTGTTTCATAGCTTGAAGCAAATTCAGGAAAAACCCTCCAAGAGCAGAGGGGCAATTTGCGCCTCACTAAGGCATGCATAAAATAAACCAGCTCTTTCAGGAACAATGGGCTAGCCTAAGCATCGATAAGGGAATGCTCACTGACTCAGATATGGAAGAAGCCATACAAGGACATTGTTTGTCACCTGACCCTGAAAGAGAGGGAGTGAAACCCCAGAGGGAAGAAGAAACATTTTAAAAAGAAGAGACATTTTGCAAGCTCTCTCTTCCGCCTCTATCTACAGACACCACCAAGCAACTGAAGTGCTGATCACAGAGGGAAAGCCTGGATGGTCTGCCTCCAGCCAGGTGAGAATCATCTGACTTTGTAAGGTGGCTGAAAGTGTTAAGCTTAGTTTAGAATGTGATTTGCCTTTTATTTTCTCTTGATCAAATCTGACCTGCTTTCTTCTGACTTATAATCAATTAAAATCTTTCAGTACTTAATATAATATATTTGTTTGTTTGATCTAAAGCAGTGCATTTGGTTTAAGGTGTGTCAGAGACTCCATTTGAAGTGACAAGGCTGGTTCATATCAATTTATTTGATAAATTGACGAACATATGAGCTTGCAGTTTTCAGTGGGCAACCCTGAACATTGTAAAACAGCAGTTCCTAGGGTTGCATCTGGGATTAGGGATATTGTCTGGGGTCATACTACTGCATAATCCCATGAGTGGCTGGCTAGAGGCACTCACTTACTGAGTTGGGAGCAATTTATGCTATAGGCTGTACGTAAGCTGCCCAGGAGTGGGGGTTCTCACAGCAAAGCAGGGTAAGACTGGCTCCGAGAGTGAGGGATTGGAGTGACACAGTGATTCACCAGTCCAGATTGCAGAGAGGAATGTCACATGGTGACAGTGAATCCTAATGTTAAGTTGCATACAAATGTGTAATTGTTTGTAGTTATAAGGGTTTAATAACTAATAAAGACAATTTTAAGTGGTTACAACCAGTGATAACAAGATGGCAGTTGCAGGGAATCACAGCCAGATAAACTAATTGGTTGACACATAGATGAACAAAATATACTGGGGAAGAGTCAACACAGGTTTTATAAAGGGAAATCATACTTCACCAAACTACTAGAATTCTTTAAGGGTATCCACAAGTACATGGACAAGGGTGATCCAGTTGATATTGTGTAGCTGGACTTTTAGAAACCTTTGACAAGGTCCCTCACCAAAGGCTCTTTAGCAATGTAAGTAGACATTCTCTCATGGATCAGTGACAGGTAAAAAGATAGGAAATAAAGCGTAGGAATAGATCAGTTTTCACAATGGATAGAGGTAAAAAGCAGATTCCCCCAAAGACCTGTGATGTTCAATATATTTGTAAATGATCTGGAGAAGGGGGTGAACAGTCAGGTACCAAAATTTGTAGATGATAAAAAATTACTCAATATAGTTAAATCCAAAGCTGACACTGAAGAGTTACAAAGCAACAAAATGGCAGATGAAATTCAGCCTTAATAAATGCCAAGTGGTTACCAATCAAGAAAGAGATCTTGGCGCCATTGTGGATAGTTCTCTGAAAACGTCTGGTCAATGTACAGCAGCAGTCAAAAAGCTAACAGAATGTTAGGAACCATTAGGAAAGGGATAGATAATAAGAAAGAAAATATCATAAAGCCACTATATAAATCCATGGCACACCCACATCTTGAATACTATGTGCAGTCCTGATCACCCCATCTCAAAAAAAGATATATTAGAATTGGAAAATGTACAGAGAAGGGCAACAAAAATAATTAGGGATATAGAACAACTTCCATATGAGACAAGATTAAAATAAACTGGGACCATTCATCTTAGAAAAGAGATGACTAAGGGGGAATATGATAGAGGTCTATCAAATCATGAATGGTGCGGAGAAAGTGAATAGGGAAGTGTTATTTACTGCCTCACATAACACAAGAAGTTCACTCAATGAAATAAACAGGCAGCAGGTCTAAAACAAACAAAAGGAAGTGGTTAGGAAGTGGTTAGGATAGAAGGAAGTGGTTAGGATAGAATCAGTGACGTATTACTACAGATAATAATAACTTAATAATGATTGAGGTTGATGACACCTAGCATAATGACCTTTGCCTGCTGGTGAATTGCTCATTGTAGTGTTGAAAAATTGAAGTAGTTGGTAGTGATTTGTGAGCATTTAATAAGGCAAATCAGATAAATGCATTTAAGGTCACACATGGTTTTTATTTTCTGCGTTGCTTTTTATTTCATCGCAAAAAGGTGACTCGGGAACTCGACAAATATTATGGGCCTGATTCATCAGTGCCTTGCAGCTTTTGTAGTAATTTACACCAGTGAAGAGTGTGGGGGAAACACTCCCACTTCAAGAGAGAAGCATTTTACACCCTTTTTGCACAAATGTAAAGAACTGTGCAAGATGCCAGACAGCATAGGATCAGCCTCTTCATTCCTTTAATTTTCTACATGGACATGAGATCATTCATGCAGTGTTACTTTACGTTCTGTACATGGTATGTCATCATCATGTGCTTTTACAGCCCAAAGAGTGGAAGAACTTCATAAAAAAAATCCAGCAATAAGTAATATTGGCTCCATCACAAAAAAAGACCAGTCTTATCTACATTGTTTCTCAAAAGCTTCCAGTTATTACTGAACAGTTAAGAGAAGGGAATTTTACTTGTATTCCAAGTATTAAGAATTCAGAGTATACTCAATACATGCAAATGTACTGTCACTCTTTTGCCAAGAAGTAGCAGATGTCAGGGCTTGCAGGTCTATTTCCTGTTGGAGAACACAGATTAGGTATTTTTTCAGTGTAATTTGTTTTATTTACACCAGTCCTTGAACAGAGGTGGTCACAAACAGCATGCAGGCAATCTTCTCCCTCTAAAATCTCATCCTCAAAACTAATGTCAAGTTCCAGGACATTTCCATAATAATTGATTCTGGTTAGGGAGATTAAGGCAGAGAACTAACTCTCTTGCTGTTTGCAACAGCTCCTCTCAAAGGGAATTGCATCACAAAACAATAAAGTAACATTTTTTTCAAGATAGTACACTACTTATGAGCTAAGAAAAAGGATTTATAAAATTATGTTTAACACCACCATCTGGTAACTCCTGCCATTTGGAATTGTTTCCATAAACTAGCAATGTATCTGAACACATTTTGTCTGTCTGAGTGCAGGGATCTCCAGTAGAGTCCAACAGCGGGGTTTGAACCTCTGACTTTCAGCACAGATGTCTATCATGTGAGCTAAAGAACTAAGAACAGCAACAAGGGGGCTATCCTCTATGGATGACCTATGTGGCAGAAGAGGCTAGAACACAAGCATAGTATGTGCTGAACAGTGGATTACAAAAGCACATACTTTTTGTGTATCTATAGTACCATATGGATGTTGAAGATAAATTATGTGGTGTTTAAGATCCTCCACTTGGGTGTCAAAAGATTCAAACTCTCTGCACGAGAATTGAAGTTGCTCAGTTCCTTGCTGGATTCAGCTTGCAGGCACCAATCCTGCAACTGGCTCAGAGTGGGCCTTAGAGAGGAAATAGTGGGCCTGATTTTCAACGCTCTGTACATTGTGTTGTCACTTACACCTCTGCAAAGTGAGCTGTGATTTGGTAGCATTGTCTGCCCTCTTTGCACAGATGTCAGTGACTGCCCAAGGAGAACCTGACTCTCACTGTATGAACTTTTAATACCATACTGTGAAGGGTCTCTGCATTGTGGAAACATGCTAGCATGTATGGAATCCTTTGTCTGAATATATGCATTCAGAATGTTTTTTCTCCATATATGGCCCAGTCAACACAATTTCTGCATAATTCTGCAATCAGCATGACAGGGAATTCCCCCTGCCCTTTAGATCTTGTTAGAAAATAATTCAATACACTACTTAGAGTGTCAGGGCCTGGATTTCCATTCCCTTACACCCAGTTTCACACCAGTGTAACTCCAGTGAAGTCAGTGGTGTTACTTTCTGACCTATGCTGGTGTAAAAGTGAGGAGAGTCTCAGTCCTCTTATGGATAGCACTGTTCAGCTAACTCAATGCTCAAGGAAAAAAATACCTGTTCACTTTGGCCAGAAACAGAGTAACTTAAATACAATAAATTAGCACAGGTTCACCCAAAGTGTGGATAGTGCTAGATGTAATATCCTTCTTGACAACAGCAAGGCAACGGCATTTCCTCTATAACCTTATCCTTCCCCCTCATTTATCTACCTGTCCTGTAAATGTGTCTATACTGCACTCAAATGTGTGATTGCAGCTCAGGTAGGCACATCCACTCTAGCATTAATCTAGCTACAAATAACAATGAAAATGAGGTGGCATGGTGCCTGGTCTGGCTCGAGGTATACCTAGGGCTCTGGGCAGCTTTCTGCAGCCCATAACACTACATCTTCATTGCTATTTTTAGCAAGATAGGTAGATTAAAGCTAGCACAGGTGTACCAACATGAGCTGCAATCACAGCTCTGATTACAGTGTACCCACAGCTGGTGAGCTCTCTGAGGCAGGGACTGTCTCTGTTGAGCTTGTTTGTACACTGGGTCCTTCGGCCCTGATCCTGCACTATTAAAGTCAATGGAAGCTTTGAAATTATGACTAATGGAGGTTAAGATCAGGCCCTTACTCCATCTGAGATTCTTTAGGCGCTAATGCAAGAGAAGTGATTACCAACAGTGGCTTTCTCCTAACTCTAGGTTTACTCTGTAACAACTGTGAAGGCCCTCAGTGGTTGCAAGCACCTTTGAAAACATCAGACTGTAACAAAGCATCTAAGACCTGCCCTGAGACCAAGTGCTTTGGCATTAATATTTCTTCAAGACAAAAGGCAATAGTATCATTATAGTTTACAAATAACTATTTAACTGGCTGTGTCTGGCATGTGCCCATCATACAACTGAAAACTGCCTTTTCAGGCTTCACTGCATTTTTTTCTTTTTAAATGTGGCCACAAAGAGCTTATTATTTTTAACAAACTGCAAGAACATACAGTACAATGATTTTTGTTTTCACTTTTTTTGCATTCCTCTTTCCCCTTCGGATCGCACGTCTGTGTGATAAAAGTCTGGTGGTGTTTTTAGTTTTTATGTAACTTAATGAACCATAAATGCAGAATTCAACTTTTTTTTCCCTCTCTTCCCTTTTCTTTCTTTCCAAACATTGGAGGGGAAAAATATTTTGTCTACACACTTGGGCTTTCTTAGGTTTTGATGCTTCTGATTCCCTCTCTCTCTACACCTCCAAGAACAGCCTTTTAAAAGAGATTTCTTTTAATTGTATCCAGAACCCATTCGTTTTTAAGAACCTACTGACACCTAATTGCCATCTGCCTCTTTCAATTCTTTCTCCCATAAGACTGCCTCATTTTTCTTTTTTTGCCCAGAATTGCACCTTCTTTTTTGCTGCTGTCTGTACTCTGAGTGAATTCTTAAGACTATTCTACATTTTTTGTTATAGTTGCTTTATTTTTTTTGTTATAGTTCTTTTATTTCAGCACTGACTGCTCCAAAATCCATAATAAAATATCTCTAAAGCTGAGATTTTAATTGCCAACAAAAGTCAGGAAATTTAGAATTAAGCTTCCCACAGCAACTTTAACATTGCCCACTTGTCTTTATGTATTAGAGTAGGATTCATTATATGATCACACAGTACCATATGCAGCACCAGAAAGACAAAGTAGCCCAGGCCAATTCTGAGGTAGTGTGGGAAAAACGTCATAAGCCATCTCACAAATGGTGACGTGCTGCAATATGAAATAATCTTTGTTCAGCCGGGCCACCACAAGGGCCATAAATCTACTTAAGACCTCAAAAGAGGATGTTAAATGTTGCAGAGGGTCTGTACTGACCCTCTCCTCAGTAGTGAATTTCCGCCTGTGTGAACGGCCATGAGAGAACTTCCACTGCAGGATCATTATTTGAGGAGCTGTGTGTAGAGGCCAGCACAGGTTGAGGTGACCACACTCCTAAATATACAAACCCCAACCCAGCCTTATTCCCTCAAATTTCCTCCGCAGCTCCTGTTGCAGAAAATATGCCCTTGCAACTTTTCAAGGGACTCGAGGTGAACAACTTCCACCATATGCTGTAGGAACAGCTCGGGTATCTTCTGACTTGCATGTATAATGATTGCCATTCTAAATGGAACACTTACATATAGCAATATGCGAGATACCATGGGCCTGGATCCTGCAAGCTGCTGCGTGTAGGGGGACCTTTCAGTCTCTGCAGAAAACAGCTTAAAGAATTGAGGACACATTTATTTCCTATCTTTCTGTGCAAGGGACTGCTTCTCATTGGTGGGGGCAGGATATTTTAAAGGATTGTAACTGTAGTCCGTCTCTTGCTGCATTCTTCACATTTGTGTTCTTCCTTCAGGGAAGAAGGGAAGAAGAAAAATGAAACTGCAAAGTCCTTAAGCACTTCTATGGCTGCCATAGCTGGCTTTCCATTTCCATGGAGGTGATGGAACATCCCTTTCTTTGTGCTGTTGCCACCAGGAGGAGGCAAGAGGGAAAAGTGATAAGCAGGAAGGGGGTAAGTTTTGACTCACTGCAATTAGCATGGACCATAAGCATAGCCGGCTACAGAAACTGCCAACTCACAGTTTAGTGCACACATGATATCACTCAGGACACACAAGGCTAGAATAGTTGATGACCTGAGCGGCAGTGTGGTCTATTGTTTAGGGTAGTGGACTGGGAGCTCAGAGACATGAATTCTATCCCCATTTCTGCCACTGACCTGCTGGGTGACTTTGGGCAAGTTACTTCATCTCTCCGTGTCTCTGTTTACCTTCTCCTTCTCCCCCTTTTTTGTGTATTGAGATTACAACTCTTCAGGGCAGGGACTGTCTCTTTGTTATTCTTCTGTACAGTGCCTTGTACAATGAGGCTCTAATTTTTCTAATTTTAATTCTCATTGGGGCCTCTAGATGCTACCCAAATATCAATGTTTAATTTTTTATTGTCAAAACATCTTCAGTCCTTCTTGAAGCCACCATCCAGAAAATTGATACGATGTCAGTGTGCATCAACACCTTATAACATATGGACAAGAGCCTCCATTTCAGTTACACAACAGCAATCTAAGCCTGTTGTAAGCCTGGCTATAAGTGACAGATTTTTTTTAAGTGAGCTGTCTGACTGACTGCCTTAAGCATTTACAAAGTACACACAGGCAAAGTATTTTAAACTATTTCAATTATAGTTTTATATCTTCAACTCTTCTGTAATTAGTGCCTCACAGCTTTTTTCCTGTGTCTCAGTGCAGTCTGTCCCAACCTCTTTCTTCCAGTCTGTTTTTAAATAAATCAAGACATTATTTCAGTACCTAGCAAACAAAAAAACAAACAAAAATCCACCAGATGGTTGGTGTGAAGCAAAATTATACATTTGTAAAATTATATTACTTTCAGATAGCTATTCAAGGTATATACCAAATATTATCTGAATGCAATGTCATGGTAGACGGTATTGCAATGTTTGTTTCTGATCAAACTTTACCATCTGTTGTAACTCAATGAAAAATGTATATCTGGTGTTGGGATATATTATACCCCCATGAATCCAATTTATCTAGTTTAAATTTTAAATCAAATTTAAATGAAAGAATAATCAGATGTGGATGTGTGAAGCAAAGCAATGTAGAATACATTATAAAGAGGATGGACAAGATGATCTGATAACTCTCTTATCTCTAATTTATATGATTCTGTACAACTATGTATTCCCATTTTAATTCTGAGAATTTTCTATAGTCCCCATCACATTAGTATCTAATATTCTTTGCATCCAAGAGGCAATTTCATATTTTCCATATGTTTAATAACAGGATTTAAAATCCTATAATTATGCTCCAAAGTCACATGTGATCAAATTTTTCCATCTCTTTCTTAGCACAAATCAAGATTTACCATCCAGGGTGTATAAATTTGAGAAAGATTGAAAGTCATCTGACACAATCTAAATCTAACATCTAATTTTCAATCCCCCTTTACTCAGGGCGGTGCATACAGTATCTTATTCAAGCTAACACAGTTTCATGAAGGCGGATACCTCGTTCTCTAACTTTGAATAAAAATTGCACTGGGAATACTCAGTGATAACATTTGTAATGAGAAGTGAATTTTTGGAGTAGAAATAATTTTAATTACATTTGCTCTTCCCCAGAGAATCAGATTGTCCTGTCTTTGAAATAATCTAATATATTTTGCACCATAGGTGACTGAATATGTTTCACTATGCTATGAAAGCCCTTATTTAGTTTAACTTTGGGCCAGATTGGCTTATCCTGTGCTGAAGCCAATGGGAGAGGGCTACAGAACCAGGCAAACTCTGCAAAGTTGATTTCACAGACTTCTCTGTAAATCTTTTCCTTTTAGGGTCATGGATTTAGTTGGACATGGAGTTTACAGAATGGAAGTTGTCTCTTTGCAGAAGAGACTCTGCCTGGCCCAGATCCACATAGCATCTGTGCTGTGGAGTTCTCCTGGAGAGCTGGCAATCTACACACCTTCTTCTATATGGGCAGTAGGAGATCTGCCATTGGAGAGTTCCCTCTGCCCTGTAGATACATATGCAATCTGAACCTAGGTTTTTAGGACTTCCTTTAAGCCTTCATTTATTGTAGAAAAGATTGGAGTAACAGACTTTAGATAGAGCAAAAATACTGGATTTTGTCTACCAGGTTCTTTATCTTGAAACACTGCAACATCTATTTATAACTGGGACTGGGACATCTATCCCTTTAATAACAATATATCATCCAAGTAGAGTGTAATACCATGAGTTTGTGACCTGTTTTGTTTACCTTTTTAATATCTTTTTTTTCCTAATCATGGCAGCAAATGGCTCACTTACTATGGAGTCCAATAATAATTGAGGCCATTAGGCAACCTTGATGTGAGTCCTGCAGGGTAACAGATAAAAAATTGACATCCTTTCATCTGGAACACTTTTGTGGGGTTCACATCAATAATTTTGATAATTGCAACGTTTGGGACCAAAACCAAATTCAGTGAATATAAAACAAACAAGGTAAGACAGAACCAACTGCCACTCTCTATTTAATCATGCTATTCCCATGTGATGTGTTATAACCATCTGTGATGGGGTGTATAAAGCCCACACTGGGAGTGAAAGGGTTAAGGACAACTCTGGGCCCAGACAACCCCACCGAGTCAGCCCTGAAGAGCATGGGAGGTGGAGGTGGGGCTTAAAAGGCACACAGAAGGGGGCCAACCAGGCAGGGAGAAGGACCTGGCCTTGGGAGGTCCTGAGGAAGGATGAAGAAGCTGCTCCTTTGAGAAGAGAGGAACTGACCCACTAGAACCCAGACAGACTAAAGACACTGTGATTGTTCTGCATTACCTAGATTGCAGATTGGAAGAGCTTGAACTATAGAGTGGAGAGGAAGGAAGTAGCCCAGCAAGGCAGTCTTAAGATGCTCCTGGGTGCTTGACCTTGGCTAACCCCACAGGGCCCTGGGCCAGAGCCTTGTAGAGTGAGAGAGCCCAAGCTCCCCTACCACCCTCTAATCATTAGGTGCCAATTCAGTCAAGCATCAACCATTACAACTTGGTAGAGAATGCAGGCATTTGCCCCGGATCTATGATAAGACACTGAAAAAGAAAAAAGAGAAAAAAATGGATCTTGACAAATTGTTGAAGTGGCTGATGGACAACCAACAACAACAGGTGGCCCAGAAACAGCAGAACCCGATGTTCCAACAAATGGTTGCCCAACAACAACAACAAACAGGACAATAGTTCATTCTGGGGCTGGCAACTCAACAACAGGAAAAGCAACAACACCTGGTTCAATAATGCCATTTTACAAATCCAAAGGGCCAGCGCGAGCCAGGTGGCTGAGGCACCAAGCTCTGCCATGACTATGACCCTCCCCATGAAACTCTCGAAAATGGGGTCTAGGGACGACCCAGAAGCTTTCCTGGTCACTTTTGAGAGAGTAGCCGCCACAGCTCATTGGCCTTCTGAATACTGGGCTGTTTTGCTGGAACCATAGCTAACTGGACCTTCTCAAGCGGCATATCGGAACCTTGACACGATGGACACCCAAGATTACAACAAGGTCAGGGCATCCATCTTGGTTGGACACCTTTAACGTCACAGCAGAAACCCACCAACAGTGCTTCCATTAGGATAGATTTCCCCAAACAGGCAGACCTCAAGTAGTGGCCTAGAGCCTCAAGGAACATTGCTGATGGTAGCTCCAGCCTGACAGATGAACAGGGGAACACGTGCTGAACAAGGAAGGAAGAGAAAGGGCTTCTGTCCTGTCTTTCGGAACTCCCCTACTTTTAGTGGGAATCTACCTCTGCCAAAGCACAGAACTCCTCCAAACATTCCCTTTACTAATGTTTTGGGAAAACCTTTGACTTGATGGACCTCTCTTCCTTGACTTTGTGAGATCAGTCAGGCAGCGAAGAATACACCATGAGTTCAAGACCTCTGTTCAATGCATCCCCTGTATAACTCCCAAATGGCTTTGAATCCAGTCCTAGGAAGAAGATCATCCTCTGTGGAAAGGAATGCTAAAGCAGCATCTGAGTTGGAAACTCCTGCCTGCCTTTGCAATAGATAGCTGTCTCCACAACTGTGTGGCTGCGGAACTAGCAGATCTTTCATGGATCAGCAGCTGCTAAAGCCAATCTGGCCTGCATGCCTAAATTAGACAATACTGTACATTCCAGTTATTAGCTAAAATAATTAATTCATTAATATTTTAGAGAGACAAGGTGAGTGAGGTAATATCTTTTATTGGACCAACTTCTGTTGGTGAGAGAGACAAGCTTTTGAGCTTACACAGCACTCTTCTTCAGCTCTGTGTAACCTCGAAAACTTGTTTCTTTCACCAACAGAAGTTGAGTCCAATGAAAGATATTACCTCACCTACTTTGTTTCTGTAATATAGAATCATAGAATCATAGGGCTGGAAGGGACCTTGAGAGGTCATCTAGTCCAGTCCCTTGCATTCATGGCAGGACTAAGTAATATCTAGACCATCCCAGACAGGTGTTTGTCTAACCTGCTCTTAAAAGTCTCCAATGATGGGGATTCCACAACCTCCTTAGGCAATTTATTCCCGTGATTAACCACCCTGACAGTTAGGAAGCTTTTCCTAATGTCCAACCTAAACCTCCCTTGCTGCAGTTTAAGCCCATTACTTCTTGTCCTGTCCTCAGAGGTTAAGAACAATTTTTCTCCCTCCTCCTTGTAACAACCTTTTATGTACTTGAAAACTGGTATCATGTCTCCTCTCAGTCTTCTCTTCTCCAGACTAAACAAACCCAGTTCTTTCAGTCTTGTCTCATAGGTCACGTTTTCTAGAACTTTAATCATTTTTGTTGCTCTTCTCTGGACTTTCTCCTGGGACAAACATGGCTACAAGAAGACTTCATTAATATTTTATCATCCAAATCAGGAAAATAAATTGAGCTGTAATTGCAAAGTCTCCAGTCTTTCTTAGATTTGAATATAAACTACTTGGGCATAACATTCAAGGATCTAGTATTTTTATTTTAAAATACCATGAATTTGGATCTAAATTTCCCTAAAGATTTTATAAAACTCTCCCATTCGTCATTCATACACACAAAGATTTTCTTGTTTAAGGTCTACATCTTTCCCTAATGAAATAGGGATTTACATATAGCATTGTAGCGAAGCAGTGTATCCTCCCTCTGAGGCCAACACTGCGAGGGCAACGCACGCCCTGGTGGGAAGGCCCAGGTTCGGCACCCCCTGCATGCCAGAAGTGCAGGGGCGGGAAGTATAAAAGCAAGGCCTTGCAGCTCAGTCAAGGGGGAGCTGCTGGAGGAGATGGATGTCTCTCCCCCAGAGCTGGGACTTGCACCTGACCCTGGGCTCCCTGGGGAGCCACCAGCACTGCCTACGGGCTGGAGCCTAGAGGGTCTGCTGGAGCTGCCTGCTGCCTGCGACTTGCCAGAGCTGCCAGATGCTAGCAATGCTGAAGGCGTGCTGGGACTGCCCCACACAATTTACCCCCAGGAGGTGGACCACAACTGGGGATAAAGGTATGAGGACACAGGGGTGGAGGAAGTAGCCCAGGGATAGCTGACCTCAGTCTAGCTGTGGTCAAACCCAGGCACTCATCAGCAAGTTTTGGCTGGAGCCCTCCTGATCCAGTGGCGGGATGCCCTGCCTCTGTTAGGGCCCTAGGCTGGGACGTGTTGGAGTTGGAAGGGCCCACCTCCACCACTGTATCCTGCCAACTCTGGGGTGACCACTGCCTTGGCCTGTGAAGCCTCACAAGGCTATAGACTGCTTTGCCTGTCCTGCCCTGGCCAAGGGCTATAGACGGGGGGCCGCCCTGCCCTACCAGAGGGCTGGGGTTCCTAGACCTCTGAGGGGCTGGCTAGTGAAGCGGTGTGGCTTTCCTCTGTGGCTGACACCCTGGGTCAACCTGAATCAGTTACAAGCATACATTTCAATTCTTGCCCATGTAGTCCTGAGCACACTCCAGAACCAACTTCAATAGTGATTTTTGTGATGCAGACATTCATCCACTGGAAAATAGCCTGAAACCACCACATTTTTTTCACATGAATCAGGTACCAGTCATGACGTGCTAATGACTTTCAGGCATGGTCTACACTGGCCACGGATTTCGGCGGCAGTTGACAGGAAATACGCAAGCTATGTACAATAACTTGAGTATCTCCCATCGACTTCCTAATGTCTACTTACCGCAGCATCTCCACTGTGCTGCACCGATGGGAAATGCAGTGCTACGCTACTTGCTGGGGTGGATATACAGAGTCAACTTCCAGGTTCAATTGAGCAAGTCTTTACTGCTGTTCTGTCGAACCTGCAAAATTGATCCTGCACTGCCAGCGGTGCCACCAGGAGTGTAGCCTCAGTCATTATCCAATCCAAACCAGATTGGAGCTAGGTATTTGGGATCAGATTTTCCAAAGCAATCAGCTCACATTTTGTCAAGCTATTGAAGGAGTTAAATCTTCAGAAGTACTCAGCGTGACAGATATGGCATTTTCCTGCAACTTCCTTGGGAGACCTTGTGACCTGTCCGTGCTTAGGGTAGACCACCTGAAAATGCCAAGGTCAGGGCAGGCTGCAGAAGGAGATCAGATTCTCCCAGCACTGGTGGGTGACACTGAAGTCAGACTTCCCAACCAGCCACAAACAATGCTTCTAATTCCCTACACTGGTTATCAAGAAGCTAAAACAAAAATATACACAGCCCCCTTTACTGCATTTCAGTCTCTGGCTCCCAATCAGCCACTAGGTCCAGTAAAAAGATCAGTTATTTAAAACTCTATGCTTTTTGCCAAAGGGGTTCTCCTGACCAGGCAAGAATGGACTTTTGGGACAAACTGTGTCCAGTAGTTTGCCTGGGGAATCCCTAGGAGGAGGTAAATGCAAATTCCCTAATCCAGTTACACAAAAAATCCCAGCCTTTTGACACTCCACTCTGGGGAGAGAACCATTGTCTGCTGACTACCTTCTTGGAATCTGAAGATCAAAGGCTCAAGCTGCATAAAAGAAAGACTAACCTATTCACGGGTGTGCTTGGTTGTGCTAAGGCTGTTAAGAAGTCGTAACCACAGAACCGTACTTGGGGTTTGAATGACTACCTCCTACCAGAGCCCTTGTTGGAGTTTGGGGGGGTCATCTCTTGTACGCTCCCCTGGCCGACATCCTGACAGCAAAGGGCTACGAAGTTCAGACCGACACCCTGATCGTCAGAGCCCTGAGCGCTTGGGATCCCTGCAACGAGTGTGTGCTGTGAGCCTGCGGTGTCGGTCTGTGCTATGCCCGGCTGATGCCGCGCCTCATGGTGTCCGATGCCATCAGGTGGTTGAGAGATATTTACATTGAACACATCACTGGGCACAGACAGTACTGAGATGAGTAAGCCAGTGCGCCACCGTGATTTGGCATCAGGCAGACTGACAGACCTTCCTCTCCAGGGACAGGAATTTATAGATTAAAGGACTATCTACACCACATCACTGACTCAATGAGGGACAATCCACTAATTTGGACATATCTACTCCCCATTACTGCATCCTCTGTAACCGCTGCAATAAGTGATGTTCCCGAATTACTGATCACTTTTTTGTTTTGTTTTGTTTCAAATCAAATCCTCGACCCCTATATCCAGGTTACTGCAGATTATACATTCCTTGCACTTGTTAAAACTTCTAACCAAACTCTGCTCTCGTCAATAATCTGTACGCTATACCCGGATGTCCAGCAACTCTTTGTGTAAACTCTGTGAATTGTTTGTACTTTTAAACATTACCTTTCATAAAATATATTAGTATGCATGTAGTTTCTTTTATTGTTTTAATATGTTTCCTGTGTAATGCTTTCACCTTAAGAATAAATTCACTTGCTTAGAAAGAGCTGTGTAGTACTGGTAACTCATGCAAATTACACTGTTTATAGCCTTTGACGAGAAAAAAAAGTGCAGATGCTGGCCCGTTTGGGCAGTCTGGCTTGCTGGGAATATCAGTGTAAGCAGGGAACTGTGCAACCTGAGAAAAGACCCAGTCAGGAGGGCGAGAGACATGGGTCTCTCCCCAAGAGAGGTAATATCTGAGGAGCCAGGAGCCTAGAGCAGGTGCTGTTCATGGACCACAGAGGAGGAATACAGGTGAAATTGCCCAAAACTGTGAAACTCAGCAGCTCCCAATGGGGGCTGTTGAAGGCTGAACTCTTTAAGAACTGGCACCTGGTGGTGAAAGGCCTTTGTCCCTGAGCCATCCAGTTTTATCTTTAATTGCCATTTCTGGTACTATTTTCTTCATCGGTGTCAGCTACGTTTGTGTGATATTGTACATTCAAACCCAAGAGCACAAAAATTGTGAATCAGACCTCCCAAAATAATGATTGCTCCCAAAATCATGAGAATTGTAAAAATGCATTAAATAAGTAATGTTTCTGGGCTCCCTCGGGGTTTTGAACTCCTTCTGCCTGCTCTCTCAATGTGGATTTGAAAATTAGTCTCGCCAGTTAGCAGTGAGATATATGACTTAGGCCACCACACCCTTACATCATGTTGACTCAAAGGAGCTGTAGTTCAGGTGCTTTATACTCCTATTCCCCTGTATGGGACAGGTTCCGTGGCTAGACTATATATCCCCTGAGCACCACAGTCTTTTCTCTTACATTGGGGTGGCTCAGCATCATGGGAGACCCTGGACATGGTGCATTAGTCTGGCTGGAAAACACAGCCCATGAAGAAGAATAGGCACCAAAAACTGTAACTCCCATGAGCCACTGTGCTGGCATTTCTGAATTTTTCAGGTATTGGGTGTTTAGGTTTTAGATGAAAAGTCAAAATTTTCCACAGAAAGCAGACACTGTTTACAAAAATATAATAATAATTTAGTCAAACCCCAATTTTCTGTTAAAAAATAATTTTGATGGATATTTTTTGACCAGCCCTATTTATAATCTTTTAACTAGTTCCTAATCTTTCACCTGGACTATATCTCCCCTGAGCATTACTATCGCTATCACTCCCATAACCACATTTGGTCATTGGGGCACCATCACTGATGAACGATCAACCAATTGTCTCTACCCCTGACAACTGTGAATCAGTGCCTGAGTCTCCACAAAGTCCATTCCTGTCCACTCTTTCATGTTGTCACTCCATCTCTTCTTCTGCCTGCCTCTTCTCTTCTCCTGTACTGTCTCTTGTAGGATGATCTTAGATAGGCCAGATGATCTTGGTACATGGCCATACCACTTCAGCTTGCGCTTCTTCATGGTTGCCAGGAGATCTTCATATGACCCAGCACATTGGGTGATGATGTTACGAACCTCTTCATTAGTGACATGGTCGAGGTAGGACTGCAGTCTTCCCTTACTGGGAAAATCCATCACTGATGTAACTCCACTAAAGTTATAAACGCCAGATGTTAAGACAATTATGATTTATACAAGTTTGTGTCTTAGACTATTTTTTTCTCAGCTAAGCATTAGAAAGACTTTTAGTATTGATTTGCCTATGAGGAGATGAATTATCAGACTGAAATTGCTTCCCATTATTAACCAATGTTGCTAGTAGCCCAGGTAGTTGATCAAAAAATCCTGAATTGTCTACATTATGTAAATATTAGTAATTGCTATTTTTCTGGCCTAGAATATTACACGTTAAAGCCAATATTAAGCCCTCTTTGATGGCATATTCTTTCAATACCCATTGCTCGTCCGATTTAATAAAATGGAAACCCTTTTTTCTGTATGTGAATTGTTTTGCTTGTCCTCCATCAGTTGTTAATATGCCTTTGGAATATTTTCCATTAGTCCTGCAGAATTTCAGTTATCTTCTTTTTTATTTGTAATATTTACTCCTTTTTATCAGAGCCATGCAAACAATCTAGATCACAAAACATTATTTCTAAATTATGCAGCTTTTGCTAGAAGAACTTAGCTTGTTCAAATATTTTTCCAATAGTGACTCCGATGGATAGGTATTGTTCAGTACTGTGCCACAAAGCTCTTCCTGAGCTCACCACACCCAAACTGCTCATTCATTCTTCTAACATTCCATTCCATATCACACATTTCTCCAGAGGAATTACCCACTGTATTATGAATGCAAAGGTGCTAGGTAGAGGAAAACACTGCAGTCACTAGCCTTTATACTGACTGGCCAAGATTTTCAAAAATGGAAGCCTAACATTAGGCACCTAAAAGAGTGGCCTGATTCTCAAGCATGTCGAGCACCCAGTAGCTCGCATCAAAGTCAGTGGTAGTTGCTGGGTGCTCAGCACTTTTGAAAACCAGGTCACTTAAGCCATGATCCTGCCACTTGCTGTCAAGCAGCCCCCTGCCCCCACTGAAGTCAATGGAGCTCTGTGCAGGTGCCGGGGCCCACACACATGAAGGCAACTGCAGGATCAGGGTCTTACTTAGGTGCCTAGATATGGATTTTGGGTGTCCATTTTTTGTAATCTTGGCGGTATCTATTATACCTGTGGCATAACTAGAGCAATGAGTCCACTAGAACTGTCCTGAATTAACACATTTAGTCAGAAAAAAATGAGTTAGAAACGCAACCAGCAGACAGAAAATAACCTAAAGACAATATTTTCCCATGAGAAAATATGCAAAGATCAGTCTATGCTTTATTTTTATTCATTCATTCATTCATTTGTGCTGTGGTAATGCCCAGAGGCCCCAGTAAAGGATAGGGGGCCCATTGTGTTGGGCACCATAAAAACATATGGTAGGAAACTCCCAAAAGTTTACAGTCTAAAAAAACCTCTCCTGTTTTAGGTCCCAATCCTAGAAGCTTTGAATAATCAGAAGCCCACTTGAGTTCACTGGGAGCTTTAGGTGCGCACGGAACTTGGGAGCAAATCCCTACTGCCTATCCCATGAGGGCAGTTAGACCAAATGGCAATTCAGTCTCATGGGAATATAATTAATATTTGAATCAAGAAATTGCCAGTGCTACCCGTTAACTAAAAATGCAGCTTTCCTATTTCAGATAATGCATAACTAGCTAGCAAAGTCCATTTTAGGTGAACCAGCACTAAACTCCTCAGCCCTGATTCTACTAATGAGGGCTGTGCATACTTCCACATCTGGGATTCCTAATTAGTCAACTCTTAATCTACTGAAGGGCAAGCTACCTTATTACGGAAAGGACGATTCAGTCAAGGACTAAAAAAGGTCCATTCATTTAGACAATTTTTTTCTTAAGTGTTAATGGGGAAAAACAGAATATAAATGGAATGTCATTTTACTTTAATTAAGAAAAAATGAAAAATAATTGTGTATTCTGGTTCCACATAGGTCACCTTGTCAGTAGCTTAATGTACAGTTAAAGTGAGCTCAGTCAATTTCAAAAGTGAAGATTCTCTGTTCCTGTGACAAGCAGAAGATACCTGTTTATAAGAATGATGATCTGATATTATTCCAGCTATGTTTCTTACATTCGGTACTTGTTCACTTCCTATTTTGTTTTGGGTTTTTCTTTCTTCTATTTTTAATTCACTTTGGCCTCTCCTGTATTCCTCTGCTCTCGTCTGTATGCTTTGTTATAGTCTCTTTTCCTTCTTTGTCTGCTCTGGCTCTCATTCTGCCTCCCATGCAGCCGTATGTCAACACTAGGAAATGCTTGTGAATCACAATATAAGATTTCCACAAAAGTATCCTGCTAACCAACGTAGCATTGTGCCAGTCAGCAAGAAAGCTCCTTTTTCACAATGCTCTGAGAAAGCATCATACTGAGCTAAGAATTTGGGCCTGACCATGCCTCCAATTAGGAAGGCCATCCCCATTTTTTCTACAATATGCCCCAGAAGTTGTGCAAGCCAAATGCACCAGGTTACGGTCTCCCTCACTGCCTGGTAGTCGTTTGGGGTGTAACTCATACTTTTGAGATGGTAAGTTTTGTAGCCTGCATCCCGTGCACCAGATGACACAATCACATTCCAGAAAAGTCTGAGCACATTAATAGATAGACATAGAGCAGAAAGAAAGGCTGAGACAGAAATTAAGACTAAATCAGCATACACTCAGCAGGTCCCAATTAGCTTGTCACATACAGCTCCTATTGACAGGATAATTGGTCCCAGAATTTTGCCTGAGATGCAGGCTTTGGCCAGATTTCCCAGGACTGCCTGCAAAATCTTAGGATATCCAGATGGTGCTGCACTGTCTCAGATGCTAACTGGGAAAGTAACACTGAATAGAACACAGTGGGGAAAGAGAGATGGGTCTTTTCTTTTCAGTTGGCACAGCAAAACTCCTCTCTGTGGGAAAAGGATCCAGCTAAAACGAAAACCTCCGACTTTTGAGTTTCCCATTGTAGGCAGATGTAGCTTAGCAGCTCAAGAGAAGAGTAGTATTGTATACATATATTTAGCACATCATTTTAGTTTGCAAACTCTCATTAATAGGAGTTACTCTTTAATAGTCAATCCAATGTGCACATGAAAGCTGAGGAACAGGAGTGGAGTATTCCATCCCCACTTAAAATAGACACCAAAGTCTCTTTTTAATACCAAAACAAACACACACCTGCCATTTCTTCACAACAGATCAATAGATGGTTTGCATCCTGCACTTGTCTGGAACACTCACTCAGGTACCTGTGTCCATGAGGCTTTTCTGTGGAATATCATAGGAGGTATGCAGCAGTGTTCTCCCACTTGATTAATCAAGAACTAAAGGAAGGTAATATAAGTAATGCCAGTCAACAAGGGTTAATGGAAAATAGATCATGTCAAACTAATTTGATACCTTTATTTGATGAGATTACAAACGTGGTAGATAAAAGTAGAAGTGTTCATGTAATGGACTTCTGTAAGATATTTAACTTGGCATTGCATGACATTTTGATTAAAAAAACAGAACTATATAAAATTAACTTAGCACACATTAAATGGTTTAAAAGCTGGCTAACTGATAGGTCTCAAAATGTAATTGTAAATGGGGAATCATCATCTAATAGGTGCGTTTCTAGTGGGGTCACACAGGGATCAGTTCTTGGCCCTACACTATTTAACATTTTGATTAATGACTTGGAAGAAAATGTAACATCATTACTGATAAAGTTTGCAGATGATACCAAAACTGGGAGACTGATAAATGATGCAGAGGCCAGGTCACTGATATAGAGTGATCTGGATCACTTGGTAAGCTGGGTGCAAACAAGCAATATGTATTTTAATACGGCTAAACATAAATGTATACATCTAGGAACAAAGAATGTAAGCCATACTTACAGGATGGGGGACTCTAACCTTGGAAAAGGTGACTCTGAAAAAGACTTGGTGGGTGATCAGCTGAACATGAGCTCCCAATGCAAAACTGTGGCCAAAAAGGCTAATGCAATCCATGGACACATAAACAATGGAATCTTGAATAGGAGTAGAAAGATTATTTTACCTCTGTATTTGGCACTGGTGTGACTGCTGCTGGAATATTTTGTCCTGTTCTGGTAGCCATAGTTCAAGAAGGATGTTGAACAATTGGAGAAGGTTCAGAGAAGAGCCATGAGAATGACAAAAGGATTAGAAAATATGTCTGATAGTGAGAGACACAAGGAACTCAATCTATTTTGCTTAACAAAGAGAAGGTTAAATGGTGATTTGATTATAGCCTATGAGCACTTATATGGGAAAAATATTTAATAATGGGCTCTTCAATCTAATAGAGGAAAGTATAACACAATTCAATGGCTGGAAGTTAAAATTCAGTTGGGAAATAAAGTGTACATTTTTAACAGGAGGGTAGTTAATCATTGGAAAAATTTACCAATGGTCGTAGTGGATTCTCCATCGCTGGCAATTTTAAATGAAGATTAGCTTTTCACAAAAAGGTCCATACTCTGAGGGAAATTCTATGGCCTGTGTCATACAGAAGGTTAGACTAGATTAACATAAGGGTCCATTCTGGCCTGGAATCTATGAATTTTTACTGTATTCCAAAGAAAATAATCATAATCCGAAAAAGAAATCCAGTACATTTTCTTTAGTTAGACTTACTGTAGGTTTGCATTTGGAATAAAAATAGCTGTATCCTTCATTTCTGCTTTTGCAATGAGGATGAAGGAGACAAGGACCAGGCTGAAGATCCAATACTCTTACTGCAGTTATCTAATGGGAATCTTTGCTCTCAGAGGTGCTGATGACTTTGTAGAAAGCTAGCTTGATCCAAAAAGGATTTCACCGACACATTCCATCATTTTTATTCTATAAGGTTAATCTTCCCTCCCTGTCAGCAGCCTCTTTGTGCTGCCCTCGCTTGGCTGTGCCTGGGATGGTGAGAGGTAAAAATTTGAAGCTCTAGAGCATCTTTCAATACCCAGCTGATTAGGGGAGTGTTTGCAGGCTGAACTATTGTAATGAATGTTTATCAGTGAATTTCACCTTTTCTTTGCACAGACTTATCACAAACAGACTGATAAAAAGGTTTTCTATTCAAAGTTATCAAATGTTTCAAGAAAAAAAAGTTGTAGCCTGTGTGTCACTTCACAGCTGTATTCACTGTGGATATGTGCCATTACTTATCACACTATTACTGCAGCTGGTCACATTGCTGTGAGAAAAGTTAGCAGAGCCTTTGTGATGGGAGTGTTCACCGCACACAAGGCCTTAAGGAGTTAAAGTGGTTAGGTGCCCAATTAGCTGCCTAGGCTGCACCTGGAGGAGGAGCCAGGGAGCAAGGATTAATTAGAGATGAGGCTCCACTGAACAGGAACAGGAGGGGTTGTATAAAACCCAGGAGCTGAGAATAGAAGGGGTACTGCAGAGAGAGAGAGAGTCACTGTTGGGGTGAGAGAAGGCAAGGTAGGAAGTAGTCCGGGGATACAGCAGTAAGGGATAGGACTGTGCAGATGTTGACTGCTTGTTGTAGGGTCCCTGGCCTGGAATCCAGTGTAGAGGGTGGGCCCAGGTTTCCCCACCAGCCACTGGGGAAGTGGCACCGTTAAGGGGCAGTGAGTCCAGAGAGACTTTGATGCATGCAATTTTCCCGGAAGGGGAAAACCACAGTGACCTGCTTGGAGGGCCAAGACATGAAGCAGGAGCAGTTGAATCCTGAGCGCGCAAGACTGAGAATGACAGAGTACAACTGCAGAAAGGGGCATCAGCCTGGCAGTGCTAATCCCCAGATGTGGCTAGAAGGAAGTGAGTAGAGCACCCCGTGACACTCATTATGGGCATCCCCAGCTTCGTCCTCATCACCTGGAAGTTCTGGCCAAAGCTTGCATAACAGGCCAACCTAAAAAGGGTAGATTGTTAGGGCACCAGCCAAGATTTGAGTTCAAGCTGACCCAATGAAATCAAGTCAAGCCTGCTCCACCAGACTTCCTGTGTGACCTTGGAAAAATCACTTAGCATCAGTTCCCCATCTGTAAAATGGGGATAATAGTAGTTTCCTTTTTCCCAGAGGTGTTGCAGGGATAAATACAATAAATATATGTGCTCAAGGGCTCCACTAATGGGGGCCATAGAATCACCTTAGATATATAGAACCTGACAATCTGCTGTCAAGAACTCTTTGGACAAACTGCCTGGGAAAAGCAAGAAATCAGCTGCTTTCATTTCTATCCAAAACAAGTTTTGTTTCAGCAAGAAATGAGATTTGGCTGCAGGCCCAAAACTCTTTTTCCTTGAACACTTGTTGAACAAAGCTTCATTCACAAGAGTGTTTGTGAAAGGGGAAAACAAAAGGGGCGCAAACACGGTGCATCAAAAGTTGGTTTGTACTGTGCTGAAAGGTTGTGATCCTAAGACCCCCTCAATGCCTGCTGGCAGAGGGCCCACTGTACTGTAACTCATATCAGACCTGACACACTTGCTACCCACAACACACTATTGTCATAATATGTATCTAAAAGGTGTCATGTAAGGTATCATATGTAGACTGGTGGCAGGCTGGTCTGAAAATCATTTTGCAATGTATTTATGGGCTGTGTACCAAGAATTATATATGCATGTTCTGGAAATACGTTCTTAACATGTGTTTGGGAGGCAGTGCATAAACCCAGCCTGCCCTAGACAAAGGAATGTGGAGTCACTTTTCTGCCTGGCTTGTTTACAGACAGAGGACAATGAAAGTACAATTCAGTATAAGATAAAGAAAGCAAGCAAGGAGGAAGGACCTTCGTGAGCTCACCGTGGATCTGAGTCTGCACCCCCAGGAAATCTTTCTGGCTCTTGAGACAAAGACCATGGACTTTGGAAACGGGAGCATAAAAGAAATTCTAGTTATTCATCACTTAAGGGACAAAAGACGCCAGAGCTCTTGGAATCTGTGAAAGGTGGATCCTTCAACCCCACGGGCTGAAGTCTCTGGGAATTGTCTATAGGTGAGACATTGCCTGAGACCAAGACTGTAATCTGTTAAACTTTAGACACTAGAAAGTGTGTTTTACTTTGTTTTGTTTGTAACCTTACCTGTCTCTTTTTCTCTTGCTTCATATCACTTAAATCTCTGTTCTTTAATAAACTTATTCTTAGTTTTACTATAACTTATCTCAGTGCTGTGATACTGAAATTTAAAGTGAGTCCTCAGCTAACCAAACAGCTGTTGTGTGCACTGTCTCTTTGCAGGCAGCGAACTGAATAATTTCTGTGAGTATCTAGTGAGAGGGACTGGACACTGTAGAGACATGTCTCTGGGGGAACTGTGGTTCACTGATTGTTACCTGCAACTTAAGGTAAATACTGGCAGAATCTCGAAGAGTTTGCTGGTAAAATGGGCAGACTGGTATGACAGGGAGCCAGTGCACAGTCTGATCTCCAGTAAAGCTAACTCTTGCTAAGGCAGAGGGGTAACAGTGGCTCACAGTTCTGGGTGACCTGAACAGAATGTCACAAAGGTTCACAAGTTTTCCTCACTATCTTCCCAGTTCTGCCTGTGAGAGAGAGTTGGCCACTTCCTTCCAATCAGCATCAGCTTTGTGACATACAGCTAGTCCAATGCGAATGTATTCCAGGGATTATTTCCAATGTACTGTAGCACAGAGCCACCAAAATGCCATTCTGGATTTGCCAATTAAAATATTTCATCAGAGAAATGCCTTTCCTATCAGAACCATTTGCTACTGGATCGAATGTGAGAGTCATTTTAGCTTTTAAGGATTTTATTTTTATCAATGCAGACATGAGAAATATTTAATCTGACGTCGTAATTAATGTGTATATGCCAAAAAAAGCCCTTTATTTTCCAGAGAAAATTACATTACATTTACATTTCCACATTTTCTGGTTGCATATATTATATACTGTAACCATGGTTACTGTGTCATTAAAGTCTAGTCAGAGATAGTCAGGAATAGGTATAAAGCTATCACAAAGAATGATTGCTTTTGTAAATTTAAAAGAAGCTATGCAGTTAATTAGTGTGAGTTTGTGTAGATTGGACTGATGGAGAACGTGGACTATGGAACAAATTGGTATTGAGTTTGAAGCAATGAAGAGCGTTTTTAATTTGATTTAGGAACTTGCGTGCTGTAATACAAGTGTCTTAAAGTTTTAATTGTTTAAAGGCTACGTTTATGCAGTGGCAATATGACTTATACTAGGAATACAAACATTCAACACTTCCCAGCCAAAAGAGATGAATGCTTTAAATGGGAAATAATGGTGATGTGCACAAAGAAGAAAGGAGAAGTAAGACATGCTCTGGACATTTAGATTTTCAAGAAACAGAAGCTAGACTGTTGGGTCCTCTTCACAAAATGTATTCTGGATTCTGCACCATTAAATTTTTCCCATACAGTGTGCATGTGCATAGTGTTGTTGGTGTACACATCTGCCATTCCTCTTCTGTATTTTCAATGTCAAAGTACTGGAGCTGCTTTTTGAATCAGAGCCTAAATTCCTAAATGTTTTCCAAATGTTGAATTCCCTGCAAGATATCCACATTGCCATAGCCTCACACATGCCAGATGGTCTTTACACTGTAGGAGTGGAATTTGATTTCACCATCTGACAATCTCTTTTTCTACAATTCATGAATCACCTTTCTCACATGTACATGCCTTCCAATTGTGGAGCTGTCACATATGATTTGTGGCACCACATGGGTTAGGAAGAATCTCCTTCCTATCACAAAAACAACAAGAGTTCTGTGGCACCTTAAAGACTACCAAGTTTATTTGGGCATAAGCTTTCGTGGGCAGAAACCATCTGACAAAGTGGGTTTCTGCCCACGAAAGCTTATGCCCAAATAAATTTTTTTAGTCTTTAAGGTGCCACAGAACTCTCATTGTTTTGCTGAAAACAGACTAACATGGCTACCCCCCTGGAACTCTTCCTGTCACAGTATTTCTTAACTGGCCAAACGCAGTTTACTTGCATTCTGTTTTGCTTTCCTCTGAAGCATCTGCTATAGACCACTGCCAGAGTCGGGATGCTCATATGACAGATTCACTAGAACTGCTGGTATTTTGGGCAAAGGAGCTTCCAGCAGCAAAGTAGTTAATTTCCTATCCTTGTCAGAACTATGCACATGTGCACTGCAGCACAATCTCCATCTGCCAGTTCCCAGGAGCAGCAACAGACGAGACTCCTCTTGATGAATTTATAGATCTCAGGGAGTATCATTGGAATATTCAGCAGGCTCTAGCAAGTCAGAGATGATCATTCTTAACAAGCTCAGGAAAATCTAGCACTGTCCCGCTTTAACTTGGCATTTCGGCTTGTGTTTGATTGGCTTGAGTGGTGTGAAACAAAGTGAGCCTGAGAGGGTTACACGGCACATTTGTTCTATGGCAACATTATAAAGGATTATCACAGAATCTGCAGCATCCTTTCCAGACAGTGACAAGCAGATGCTATGCCAGACCCAGCAATAATTCTTCACCTCCCCGTCACTCATCCCTCACCCCCACGCTGTGCTAACAGGACACTGGCACATGGACTACTGCAGCAGTTCCAGGTCTACTACTTCCACAAATGAATGAGGCAGAGACCTAAGATGAACCCTTATTTTTTTATATTCACCCCAGAGGAGTTGTGAATAACCCCTGCTCTGCTCTTACCTTAACAACAAATGTCCAACAAATGTCTGGCACCTTCCACAGAACAACTTAGTGTCCTCAGCAGGCGAGGATAAGCAACCTAGCTACTCTGCATGTACCAGTGCCATTTTGGCTAAGCCCAGTGTCTGGCGTAAGCAGCCCTCAAAGCTAGTGAACAGAAGCAGCAAACCAGGAAGTCTGCCAAGGGAGTTTGAGGATGGAGCGTGAAAGCCAATACACCTAACGTTCTCTGAACTTAGACCAATAAGCACAACCACCTCCCTCCAAAAAAATAAAGAATGAATAAACACTCCTGCAAGAATAAAAATCATGCAGGCAGAAGTCCAGCATCAGACTGGGGGGCCATCCAGCTTATTGCAGTGAATGTAGCATGTATGCTTACCTGCCTGGTGGGAAAGTGGCATATGTGTGCATTTGGTACAAGCAACTCATGGCCAGTTCTGGGTTTACAATGGCGCTGTGGCACTGGGCCCATACTCAGGAGGGGCCCATTATGGCTCCAGTTCCAAGCAGTCCCTGTTGCCTGCCACCTGTAGGACCCACCTATCTCCCTGGGGTCAAGCTGCCTGGGACTGGTGTAAAGGCCAGACAGTCTCAGTCAGTGGGCAGGGGGCAGCGCGGGGGGCTTGGCTGGGTCACACCAGGCAAGTGGATCCTGAGGGAGCCTGGCCTGGGCAAGCCCCGTTCTTCCTCCGGTCTGGCTGATCATGTTGCTTCTAAGGGGCGAGAGCAATCTGCATTCTGGGACTGGCCCTGGCTGCGCTGCCAGCTCAAGCTGGCGGACATGGTCAGCTTCCTGCAAAATCCATGAGTGCAGCTGGGGTGCATGGCATGGGAGAGTGGGTCTGTGGGGGGGTGCTGGGTAGTGGGGGGTCTGTGTGGGGCACTGTGCAGTTGTGGTGGGGGGCTGTGCTGGGCGCTGTGCAGTGGGGAACCTATGGGGGCACTGAGCATAGGGGTCTGTGGGAAGAGGGCACTGGGTGGTGGTGGTGGTGGTTGTGTGCAGGGCACTGTGTAGTTATGGTGAGGTCTGTGTGGGGGACGGGAACTCTTTAATAGCAACCGAAATGTAATTAAATTTAACTTGCTTGTAGGGGGAAATACTAAAGAAAGCCACCACAGTACCATTTAACTTCAAATGGGGAACTACACAAAAATGAGGAAGCTAGTTAAATAGAAATTAAAAAGAATAGTCACAAGGATGAAATGCCAGCAAGCTGCATGGAAAATATTTTAAAATACCATAATACTTTCACTCAAACTAAATGTACACCCCCCCAAAAAAAAAACAAAAAACAAAAACAAAACAAAAAACAAAACAAAAAACAGTAAGAGGCAAAATAAATAAATAAATTCCACCGTGGCTAAAGAGCAGAGTGAAAGAGGCAGTTGGAGGCCAAAAGGCAGCCTTTAAAAATTAGACGTCAAATACTACTGAGGAAAACAAGGGAACATATACTCCGGCAAGTCAAGACATTAAAAGGGACAGCATTAGGGAATGGACAGCAACAAGAAGGACACGGAGAGACTGCAGATAAACATCACAGGAATGGGAGATGGGGGACAGAGCAGGTGCAATTGCTGAGGTACAGTAGTGGGAACTGGGGTGACAGCACTAGGAATGAGGGAGATGCAATGGAGAAAATAGCAGGGGGAGAGCTCTGAAGACAGAGAGAGAGAGAGAGACAGTGTAAGAGTATTATAAAGCAAGTCAAAAAAATTTGATGAGCAACTAGCAAAAGACAAAAAGTAATTCAATATTTTTTTAAAATACATAAGAAGCAGGAAATCTGTCCAACAACTAGTGAGACCACAGGACAAACCAGGTGCTAAAGGAGCACTCAAGGAAGACCCGGCTGTTGTGGAAAAGCTAAATGAATTCTTTGTATCAGTCTTTACTGCAGAGGATGTGAGGGAGATTCCCACACCTGAACCATTCTTTTTAGGGGACAAATCTGAGGAATGGTCCTAGACTGAAGTGTCAGTAGAGGAGGTTTTGGAACAAATTGATAAATTAAATAAGTCACCAGGATCAGATGGTATTCATCCAAGAGTTCTGATGATACTCAAATATGAAATCGCAGAACTACTTACTATTGCTTAAATAAGCCTCTGTGCCAGATGACTAGCGGATAGCTAATGTGATGACAATTTTTTAAAAAGGCTCCTGAGGTGATCCTGACAATTATGGCCCAGTAAATCTAACTTCAGTACCAGGGAAATCGGTTGAAACTATAGTAAAGACCAGAATTATCAGACACATGGATGAAGAAGAGTTGGGGAAGAGTCAAAATGGCTTTTCCAATGGAAAATCATGTCTCACCAATCTATTAGAATTTTTTGAGGGTGTCAACAAACATGTGGACAAGGTTGATCCATTCACAGTAATGTACTTGGACTTTCAGAAAGCCTTTGACAAAGGCTCACCAAAGACTCTTAAGCAACTTAAGCAGTTATGGCTTAAGAGGGAAGGTTCATGGATCAGTAACTAGTTAAAAGATAGGGAAAAAAGATATTAATAAATAGTTTTCACAATGGACATAGGCAGATAGCAGGGTCCCCTAACGACCCGTATGGAGACAAGTGCTGATCCACATATTCAAAAGTGATCTGGAAAAATGGGTCAACACAGAGGTGGCAAAGTTTGCCAATGATACAAAATTACTTAAAAATTGTTAAGTCTAAAGCTGAGTGCAAGGAGTTACAAAGGAAACTCACAAAATAGCAGATTAAATTAAATGTTGATAAATGCCAAATAATGCACATTGGAAAACATAATCCCAACTATACATACAAAATAATAGGTTCTATACTAGCTGCTAACTAGTGAAAGTTTCCAGATCACAGGCCCTGGTTCTCATGGGAGATTTCAATCACCCTGACATCTGCTGGCAGAGCAATACAGCAGAGCACAGACAATCCAGGAAGTGTTTGGAGAGTGTTGCAGACAGCTTCCTAGTGCAAGTGCTGGAGGAACCTACTAGGGGCCATGCTTCTCTTGACCTGCTGCTCGCAAACAGGGAAGAAGTGGTAGGGGAAGTAGAAGTGGGTGGTAACCTGGGCAGCAGTGACCATGAGATGGTCGAGTTCAGGATCTTGACAAAAGGAAGAAAGGAGAACAGCAGGATATGGACCATGGATTTCAGAAAAGCAGACTTTGACTCCCTCAGGGAACTGATGGGCAGGATCCCCTGGGAGGCTAATATGAGGGGGAAAGGAGTGCAAGAGAGCTGGCTGTATTGTAAAGAAATCTTATTGACAGCTCAGAAACAAACCACCCCGCTGTGCAGAAAGAATAGCAAATATGGGAAACGACCAACTTGGCTTAACAAAGTCATCTTCGGTGAATTTAAACACACAAAGGAAGCTTACAAGAAGTGGAAGCTTGGTCAGATGACTAGGGAGGAGTATAAAAATACTGCTCGAACATGTAGGAGTGAAATCAGAAAGGCCAAATCACAACTGGAGTTACAGCTAGCCAGGGATGTGAAGGATAAGAAGAAGGGTTTCTATAGGTATGTTAGTAACAAGAGGAAGGTCAGGGAAAGTGTGGGCCCCTTACAGAATGAGGGAGGCAACCTAGTCACAGATGATGTGGAAAAAGCTGAAGTACTCAATGCATTTTTTGCCTCTGTCTTCACAAAAAAGGTCAGCTCCCAGATTACAGCACTGAGCAGCACAGAATGGGAATGCATGAGCAGCCCTCAATGCTGAAGGAACAGGTTCAGACTATTTAGAAAGACTGGACACCCACAAGTGATTGGGGCCAGATGTAATACATCCGAGAGTGCTGAGGGAGTTGGCTGATGTGATTGCAGAGCCATTGGCCATTATCTTTGAAAACTCGTGGCATTTGGAGGAGGTCCCAGATGACTGGAAAAAGGAAAATATAGTGCCCATCTTCGAAAAAGGAGGACCTGGGGAACTACAGACCAGTCAGCCTCACCTCAATCCCTGGAAAAATCATGGATCAGGTCCTCAAGGAATCCATTTTGAGGCACTTGGAAGAGAGGAAATTGATCAGGAACAGTCAGCATGGATTCACCAAGGGAAAGTCATGCCTGACCAACCTGATTGCCTTCTATGATGAGATGACTGGCTCTGTGGATGTAGGGAAAGTGGTGGATGTGATATACCTTGACTTTAGCAAAGCTTTTGGTACAGTCTCCCACAGTATTCTTATCAGCAAGTTAAAGAAGTATGGATTGGATGAATGGACCATAAGATGGATAGAGAGCTGGCTAGATCATTGGGCTCAACGGGTAGCGATCAACAGCTCAATGTCTAGTTGGTAGCTGGTAATAAGTGGAGTGCCCCAGGGATTGGTGCTGGGGCTCATTTTGTTCAATATCTTTATTAATGATCTGGAGGATGGGGTAGATTGCACCCGCAGAGAGTTTGCAGATGACACTAAGCTGGGGGGAGTGATAGGTATGATGGAGGGTAGGGATATAGGATTCAGAGTGACCTAGACAAATAGGAGGATTGGGCCAAAAAAAATCTGATGAGGTTCAACAAGGACAAGTGCAGAGTCCTGCACTTAGGATGGAAGAATTCCATGCACTGCTATAGACTGGGGACTGATTGGTTACGCAGCAGTTTGTCAGAAAAGGACCTGGAGGTTACAGTAGACAAGAAGCTGGATATGAGTCAACATGTGCCCTTGTTGCCAAAAAAAAGGCTAATGGCATATTGGGCTGCATTAGTAGGAGCATTGCCTTTGATTTGATTTGATTATTCCCTTCTATTCAGCACTGGTGAGACTTCATTTGGAGTACTGTCTCCAGTTTTGTGCCCCCCACTACAGAAAAGATGTGGACAAATTGGAAAGAGTCCAGCAGAAGGCAGCGAAAATGATTACGGGGCTGGAGCACATGACTTATAAGGAGAGGCTGAGGGAACTAGACTTGTTTAGTCTGCAGACGAGTAGAATGAGAGAGGATTTGATAGCCGCCTTTAACTACCTGAAAAGAGGTTCCAGGAAGGATGGAGCTAGGCTGTTCTCAGTGGTAGCAGATGACAGAACAAGGAGCAATGGTCTCCAGTTGAAGTGGGGGAGGTCTAGGTTGGATATTAGAAATAACTTTTTCACTAGAAGGGTGGCGAATCACTGGAATGGGTTACCTAGGGAGATGGTGGAATCTCCATCTTTAGAGGTTTTTAAGGTGTGGCTTGACAAAGCCTTGGCTGGGATGGTTTAGTTGGGGTTGCTCCTGCTTTCAGCAGGGGGTTGGACTAGATGATCTCCTGAGGTCCCTTCCATCCCAAATCTTCTATGATTCTATGTTACCACTCAAGAAAGATCTTGGAGTCATCGTGGATAGTTCTCTGAAAACATCTGCTCAATGTGAAGCAGCAGTCAAAAAACTAACAATGTTAGGAACCATTGGGAAAGGGATAGGTAATAAGACAGAAAATATCATAAAGCTACCATATAAATCCCTGGCATCTTGAGCACTGTGTTCAGATCTTGTTGCCACATCTCAAAAACGGTATATTAGAAATGGAAAAGGTACAACGAAGGGCAAAAAAAGTGATTATGGGAATGGAACAGCTTCCATAAGAGGACAGATTAAAAAGACTGGGACTGTTTCTCTTAGAAAAGAGACAACTAAGGGGGCATATGATAGAGGTCCATAAAATCATGAATAGTGTGGAGAAAGTGAATAGGGAAGTGTTATTTAGTCCTTCACATAACACAAGAATGAGGAATGACCCAATGAAATAAATAGGCAGCAAGTTTAAAACTAACATAAGGAAGTATTTCTTCACATAACACATCGTCAGCCTGGTGGAACTCATTTCCAGGGGATATTGTGAAGGCCAAAGGTATTGCTGGGTTCATGGAAGAATTAGATAAATTCATGGAGGATAAGTCCAATCAATAGCTTTTAGCCAAGATGGTCAGGAACACAACCCCATGCTGTGGGTGTCCCTGAACCTCTGACTGTCAGAAGCTGGAACTGGAGGACAGAGGATGGATCAATCAATAATCACCCTGTTCTATTCATTCCCTCTGAAGCGTCTGGCACAGGCCACTGTCAGAAGACAGGATACGGCGCAACATGAACCATTGGTCTGACCCAATATGGCCTTGCTTATATTCTCAAAGGCGTAACTATTGCAATAGGGGCAAAGAAACAACAAGCAGCCAACTTTAACGAAGATGAACAGTTCCCTTGTTCTCCCTCTCTGTAGGAATATATCCTTATCATACAGTCAGCCTGATTATAATTGTCTTGATCTCATGACTAATAAATAAGCAAGTATCATTACCACCTCAAAGCTTTGAGTGTGAATTGTGCATATGTTTATTCTTCCTTTACTGCTCACCAGCATAGTTGCTGGCTATCTGCCTTACAGCCGAGGGGTTCAGGCTACCTTGCTAATATCTGAGCTCCTTTACTGTCACCACCTTCCTAATCCAGTACTCCTGCTTCCTATAGCACTTCCACAGCCTACTCATCCTCATCTCCTTTATTTGCAGGATTTATTATAAGGTCATTAAAATCTGTCCTCTCAGCCAAGGGAGTTCCTCATCTGACGGCCGTGTTGGGAAGTAGCATACTAAGAATATAATGTTTAGCTACCTGTGGGCTTTTTGTGACACCACTCTGATGCAGACACCTGAAATGTATTTTGAAAAGACCAAATGCCCTCAGTGACCATTATGGTGCATCTAAAGATGCTGCTGTATCTGTTCTGCCTTCAGAGGGAAAACAATGGGGGTGAGAAGCAAGGATTTCAGATGGCACTTTGTTTCCTGCCATGCACCAGTGTCATGAGTGTGAATTTTCTTTGAATGAGCCATTGTGGTGTGAATAGCATTTGGGCTCCCTATTCATGTTAGATAAAAATCCAGGCACAATGGCTCCATTCTGATGCGACAGACTTGTTAAGGGGCCAGGGCGAGCTCTGGGGAACCTTGCTACCACACACACATACTATTTTGGAGTCATCCATGTATCACATTCATAGCAGAGTATGTATAATTTCTCAGGGCTACATGCATCCCACAAGGAGACTTACTGGAATGCTCTGTTTACCATGGCATTGAGGAAGTCCTCAGGGCAGTAAGAGGCAGCAGCCAGGTTTATTTTGGTGGTGTCCTCTAAGCAGTAGACTTTTTCAAAAGACACAGGAGCTTGGTATACTCAAGGCAGTTGTGACCCTGACTGCAACTGAGGGAGTAGCTCCTGTTGGTCACCCCTCTGCAGGGCGCCCTTTGGCTCATAACTGAAGTGCACAACGTTTTCTGAGGTAAGTTTGTACCTCCAG
Source organism: Emydura macquarii macquarii (assembly GCF_026122565.2). Classification (NCBI taxonomy): domain Eukaryota; kingdom Metazoa; phylum Chordata; order Testudines; family Chelidae; genus Emydura; species Emydura macquarii. Next base: position 2,713,403 of record NW_027130506.1, read on the forward strand.
ATTACCTGTGCCTCAGTGAAGACAAAGACTGTCCTGGTTGCCAGGGACCTTATGTGGAGTGTTGGCATCTCCTACATATCTGAGCTATGACCATCTTCTTCCTTGCCCTCTGTTTCCACAACATAGAGCATTCTGGCAAAGGACTAGTAACTCATCGGTTGCTCTATACATTACCTATCTAAAAACCTTACTCCCTATTTATTAAAAACCTTCCAAACACACAGGAGAATGTAGGTGAGAGGGAAACACTGTCCACCTGACACCTGCAATAGCTCACACTCCTCTGTAATGGCTGCTTGCAGACAGCATGTACTATACTGGGAGAAGCACTTTGGAGTATTCCACTGATTTCCCAATCTGATATGTATTGTTTGTTTTGTTAAAAACTTCATTTCACATTGATAATTAAGTTACTAAATGCTCATTTCACAGAAGCCCCTGCCTTTTTTTTAATGTTTCCAAAAATAAAATATAACCGGAGGGTTCTTGTTATGTAACCTAAATATTTGATCATCCCTCACCTTACAGGTTGACAGAAACAGTTGTACCACATTTTCATGTTCATTCATTAGCTTCATTTTCTTTAAAAAAAACCTGACCCCATAATGTCCATTTTGTCTTTCTGTATAACCAAGTAATATTGTGTACAGTAAGACTAACACTTGGCAAAGTCTGTGCTTGAATTGATTGAAATATATTCCTTTAATTTGCAACAATCCCTAGTGCTTTTGAGCTAAACAGCAATTTTGCCTGGCACTATTATTTCTTCTGCATCACAAACTATTTTTGATATTTCAGAAGTCGTGAATTACCATTATTTTTGCAAGGTTCCTTACACTGAATGAATCCCCGAATCCTGCAATTGGATCTACACAGCAGGCAGAGCTCCATTGATATCCATAGGTCTTCGTATGGGTCTGCTGTGCAGATCGAGTAGCAGGATTGGGGCTCATCGTGTTTGAATATACTTACGTAGAAGAATGCCCATAATTACTGGAAATATTACCAGTATAAATGCAAAGACACGGTAGTATGGTGTCTAACACAAATGTGATCCTGATGCTGGATTGACATGCTAATGAGAGGTTCACCATTTTAGCAGACACACTGAGATTGAAATTCCAGAGATAAACATGTGCTACTGCAGGTTGAGCTAAAGCTCCCAATCTATGACTATAACAGACTCATATCCTGTGTGAACTGGGCACTGTGGGTTCCACTACCACAAAACAACAGGTGAACATAAATAGCAAGTACGAAAAGGTATAAGGATGCACAATGTCAGTAAAACTACTAAACAAACCAGTTGTACAAGCACAAGCATTATTCTCCAGGTTATGTCAGTTAGGGGGTGTATTCCCAACAAAAACTGTGCGTGGGCTTTTCTACCTGAGCGAGCTTGATTCCAGCGAGTGCAGGTAACAACAGCGGTGAAGACAGCTGGGCTGTATAAGCCCAGCACAGACCCTGGATAGGTATTCAGCTTTCTAACTTCCTCTGCACAGTCTTCACTGCTATTGTTATCTGTGTGAGCTGGATTCAAGCCAGCTTGCAGAGGCTAGCCTGTGTGTGTAGCTTTTGCTCTGTCAACATACCCTCTGACATAACGAAGTTCTCCTGTTAGTTGATATAACTACTATAAAAGGTTTGGGGTAACATTTTTGGTTGACTTCATTTTTATTTGAATTCCACACCAGGAACATTTCACGATTCTTTTCAAGTGAAGAATTTTAATATTTACAGATAGACTTTAAAAGTGCCAGCTGCTAACTTTTAAGAGTTCAAGTTCTTCTCAAGAAAAATTATGAGTGTCATTTATGTAAGGCTTATTGACAGTTTTCTCCAGCTTTGGTTTCCAAGACAGAAAAATTAGTGTCTGTGATTTACTTTACGAGTCCCTTGGAGAGGAGAAGAGAGCCCTTACCCTTGTGTTAATAATAATAATCAAATGTATACTAGTCACCCAATAATCACATGAATCTGAAGAGGTACATGTCATGTTTTGAAAAAGCTGCAGTTCAACTTCAGTGCACCAAGCCTGTTCGGAGCAGTGCACATCAGGCCAATCAGTGACTGGGCACAATATGCCACTAGAGACAAGTCAATATTGATACGTTCAATAGTACTTTCAAATAATGTTCAGAGTACCATACAAACATATATACATGTACATACTGAGTACATGGGCCAGCCTGAGTGTGCACAGCTAAAAGAAGGATTCTGTAAGAAGTTGGTGTTGAAATCAAGCACTAAGAAGATGGAATTTCTCCAGCAGATGACTAGTGACCCAAGCCCCAAACATGAATGGTTGGATAGATCTGAATCGTTGCACCCACACAGGGATGGAGGTAGCACCTTCTTTATTCAGAGGCTGCCGGGGCTGGTATAGCCCCTAGTGAAGGTTAGAGCAGCCCTGATAGAGGCTCTAACCTGCAGCCCTACCCTCACACCTATGATCGGACCATTGCAAGGGTGCAACATTACAGGGATGCAGATCCGCCCCACCCACACACTCTCTTGCCCCAGGATTTCCCCTGCTCCTGGGGCTGCTGCAGAAATGGCACACAGCTGGCAGAGCCCAGCTACCCAGAACTGGGGATCCTCTGGAGCAAAAAGTACCAAACATATTAAAATCCAAATGAGGCAGTGGCAAACTGGGGAGGGGAAAGAGGTGCACTGTCTGAGCTGTGGTGTCTGGATATCTTTATAGTACTGATCCCCAGATTTTTGGGGTCATGCCCCCTCCTTTCCTGGTTCATGCCCTCCCATGGGAGCCGCAGTCAGGAGCCGGGGCTAGAGCTGCAGTTGGGGGCTGCGATCGGGCCTGGGAGCCAGGGCCTGGGAGCCAGGGCCTGGGGTCAGGAGCTGCAGTCCCGGGGCCAGGAGTGAGGTCAGGAGCTGTGGCCAGAGCCGTAGCCAGTAGTGGGGCTGGGAGCCTGCGCTGGGATTGCAGCTGGGGGCAGGATGAGGGCAGAGTGGCACTGGGTGGCACTTCCTCCCCACCTCCATGGGGGCTGGCTCAGGCCCCGCCACACCCCTCTGAACATTCCTGCGTGCCCTTTGGGGGGGGCGAACCCCACAGTTTGGGGAACCTCTTCTCTATAGGCAATGGGGGACCCACTGTAAAAGGCCAGCCTTTTGCTTCACCTTTCAGAGGGTGTATACAAGGCTGCCCTTCCCCCACCAGTACAGCCACGCTAGTGTGCAGAGCAGCAAGGCTATGGCTTTGGACAGAAACCCCCTCCTCTAGAGTCAATAGTGCACCACTCCCTTGTGCTCCCAGTGCAGGCAGCCAAGTTATGAAGTTACCCAGACCAGACACACTAAGCAGGAGTCTAGTCCTCCCCTCACCCTCGCTCACATATCCAAGAGAAGGTATAATTTGCCTCACATATCTCCTTTCCACAAACCTGCTCCCTCCTCTGTCTTCTTTGACTCAGACTTGTATTAAATTTAAAATTCAACTCACTCTTTCTCCATTGGATATGGCATAATACCAACCCACGCATCTAGGTAACTAGGAAAAAGGAGTCCTCAAGAGATTGCAGTATTACTCCTTGCTTTGAGAAGAGGACGTGGTCTGGGGAAAGAGGACATGACTGAAGAACCCTTGCACTCCCACAATTACTAGATTCCCAAGCAATCCCTTGGTAGCTGGGTACCAGATATTGCTGAAAATCTGCTGACTTATTTAGAATCTGATTCTACACTGGCACATGCATGTGCTTAAGTCATTGCACTGAGTTGTGCCATTGAATTATCAGTGTGGTAGGCGCCTAACAGGGAGCTGAAATGTTTTGAAAAACCAGCCATTAAGGTGCCTAACTGAGAGCTACTGGATATGCTTTTCAGGATTTAAATGCCGATATTTTGCCATGAATTAATCGTTCTGCATTCTCATTTCCCCTGCTCACCATCCTACTTGGAAGAATGCTGAAATGAATCCTGAATTACTATGTGAAAAAAAAATTCTTATTCTTTAGACTCAGTTTCCTGCTTGATCTGTGAAGTCTCCAAACAAAAGTCACTTGGCTGTATGGCAGTGACTGTTACTGATGCCTTGCAGAAACTTCTGGGAAGGAAATGACATTGAAGGCAGAAAAAAAAGGTGAAGGAGGAAGTTGTACCTGAAAACATGCTTCATGCAATCTGTCTGAGCATTTCCAGGCACTACTTTCAAATCTGCACTTGAAATATGCATTAAACAAGGCAGCCAGTGTGTACTTTCTTTGTTGAGTTTACTTTAGGCTGACACATAACAACCATTTGTTCCACCAAGGTTACTTCAAAGATGTCTCCTTTGATTTCAAATTTAGTTCATGTCTCTTAAAACCAAAGACAGTGAAATCAATAGTATTTGTACTCTAAAAACCATAGGGAAAGACTCTTGCTTATGCCAACACTCATGTTGGGCTTGGGATTGGTTGCACACCAGTGGCTCCTCTCAAAGTCCTTCGGTCCAAGTTTCTGTGGGTGTGGTACCTGAGCAGTCCCTGCCTCATCCTCTTCGAAGGCACAGTGTATTCTCCCTTCAGCGGCAGCCCAGCTCCCTTGGCCAACATTGAGTGTAGATGAGTGAACCCATTACCTCACCACACTCCTCCACAATTGGGAAGCCTAAAACTGCTATTTGTGCTGGACTTCCCTTGGTTATTGGGTGCTGGATTTGCAAGGATGAGACTGTGGTTGGCCCTAGACAGAGGTACAAGGAGAGAGGGGAAATTATTGGCATCTGATCTGGGCTTCCTGGGTTATCTGCTTCTGTATCTAAAGTTCTTATGCTGCACTTACCCAGAGATACCAAAGTACATCGCAAAATTATAAAACATTTTAGACCAATATATTCAAAAGTGGCTTCTAATTTTTGGTGCCCCCATTTTTATTTATTTTGGAGAGCCCAATCTGAGACATTTAGGGCTTGATTTTCAGAGACCAGGAGCACTTACAACAGGGGAAATAAATGAGAGCTTAGCACCTCTGAGAACCAGGATCTACACATGGCACTCAAAAATTAGAGGCAACTTTGGTCTCAGTTTTGTGGCAATTTCAGTTTTTATGCCCTACCAGTGGCTTAATATTTGTAACTGAAGCATCTAAAACAGGGGTGGGGAAAGTCCGGCCCGCGGGCTGTATAAGGCCTGCGAAATCATTTGGTCTGGCCCTGGCAAGGCAACCGCAGGGGGGAATTCAGCGGTGGCGCGATTTCATGGCGGCGGCGGGGTTCCGTGGGGGGGGGGGCAGTGCCCGCCGCCGAAACCCTGTTGCCGTTTGCCCCTTTTTGGCGGCGGGGGGAAATTCAGCAGCGGCACGGTTTCACGGCGGCGGCGGCAGGGGGGAATTTGGCGGCGGACACTCAGCCGTCTTCCGCGTACCACCATCAGGCTAATTTTTAAGTTGATAATTTTGTATGGCCCGCGATTGATGTTATAAATATCCAAATGGCCCTTGGCAGAAAAAAGGTTCCCCACCCCTGATCTAAAATAAAGTAGACTGTTAAATCAAGTAAAACCCATTGGGAATTATGTGGCTATATTCCATGTAGCTCTCTGGCAACTATGGCCAGCTCAGCTGGTGAAAGTCAGCATAGCTCTGTTAAAGTCAATGAAGCTACACCGATTGACACCAGCTGAGGATCTTGTCCTGTATGTCTTCGCAGGAATGCTACTACACAAAAAATACACCCAGAAAACTATTTACAAAAAAGCAGAGGGAGTGTGAGTTACGCTACATAATATTAATAGTACGTTGAAAAAATACAGTGGCCTGTTTTAGTTATTTTTAAACAAATTTATACTTCATTACCAAGATAATGCACATGACTAAGAATTCCTTTAGCATACAAATATCTTTCTTAACTTCTTGAAATTCCATCTGTTGGTTCTGTGATAATCCTGGTAATGAATTAAAGAGAGAACACCACTCACCGCATAAAATGAGGGCGGTTATCTTCCAATTATTGTACATATTCCAGATGATGACATCTTTAGGTTTTGCAACATAAAAAGGAAAGACCATTTAATTTACTTTCGAGCTTCTAATAGAAGACAAATTGATTTCTTTTTAGTTAACTATCAGGTTCTTGACATTTCTGAGCAAACACAGTACAGTATTTCATTTTCACAGTGGTTCTTGCAACTGCTAGCATTTGCTCATGTCTAATCAAGCAAGAAGTTAACCTTGAATACCCAACACAAAATCTATAAACTAAAAGCTAGAACTAACTTGAGTCCCTGAAGGTCAGCAAATTTAAATAGAATGGAGCAATGGCACCTGAAAATAAAGTGTTCTTTCATTTTTCCTCTGTATTATTCTAGGCATATAACCATGTCTTTAATGCACGACTTTCAATTTGTTTATTAACCCTTTTCAGGAAGTTACTTTAAACACTAAGATCTTTGGGTCAAATCTTGCAGTGCTTAGTCCTTATGTGACCCTTATATGTGCCTACGGTAGCCTACCTGAAAATACCCAGGGCAGGGCAGGCTGCAAAAAGGTGAGCAGATTCTCTCAAAACTGGTGGATAACACTGAAGTTAGATTCACCAGCCACTCACAAACAATGCTCCTGATTCCCCACACTGGTTATCAAGAAGACCAAAAAGAAATACACAGCCCCCTTTATTGCAGTTCAGTCTCTGACTCCCAATCAGCAATTAGGTCCAGTAAAGTAGAAGTTATTTGAAACTCTGTGCACTGCATAAAACGTTCTTCTGATCCCCAAAGAGTCAACCACATTACCAGATTAATATAAATTTGGATCATACCCAGAAATACGACTGCCAGCCAATCCTTTAGTATCTAAAACTAAAGGTTTATTATAAAAAAAAAGAAACAAAAAGAGAGATGTTAAATGATCAAAAGCAATCAGATATATACATAAGACTTCAAAGTCCATATATCAGGTTCTTAGCAGTATTGGTGTGTTTGCTGGCTTGTATAGTTCTTCATTAGTGATCTGGATGATGGGGTGGATTGCATCCTCAGCAAGTTCACAGATGACACTAAGCTGGGGGGAGTGATAGATATGCTGGAGGGTAGGGATATAGGATTCAGAGTGACCTAGACAAATTGGAGGATTGGGCCAAAAAAAATCTGATGAGGTTCAACAAGGACAAGTGCAGAATCGTACACTTAGGATGGAAGAATCCCATGCACTGCTACAGGCTGGGGACTGACTGGCTAAGCAGCAATTCGGCAGAAAAGGACCTGGGGGTTACAGTGGACAAGAAGCTGGATATGAGTCAACAGTGTGCCCTTATTGCCAAGAAGGCTAATGGCATATTGGGCTGCATTAGTAGGAGCATTGCCTTTGATTTGATTTGATTTGATTATTCCCTTCTATTCAGCACTGGTGAGGCCTCATTTGGAGTACTGTCTCCAGTTTTGTGCCCCCCCACTACAGGAAGCATGTGGACAAATTGGAGAGAGTCCAGTGGAGGGCAATGAAAATGATTAGGGGGCTGGAGCACTGGACTTATGAGGAGAGGCTGAGGGAACTGGAATAATTTAGTCTGCAGAAGAGAAGAGTGACAGGGGATTTGATAGCAGCCTTCAACTACCTGAAAGGGGTTCCAAAGAGGATAGAGCTAGGCTATTCTCAGTGGTAGTAGATGACAGAACAAGGAGCAATGGTTTCAAGTTGCAGTGGGGGAGGTCTAGGTTGGACATTAGGAAAAGCTTTTCACTAGGACTGGAATGGATTTCCTAAGGAGGTGGTGGAATCTCCATCCTTAGAGGTTTTTAATGCCTGGCTTGACAAAGCTCTGGCTGGGATGATGTAGTTGGGGTTGGTCCTGCTTTGAGCAGGGGGTTGGACTAGATGACCTCCTGAAGTTCCTTCCAACCCTAATCTTCTATGATTCTATGGTGTATATTCGATACCTGGATAGGTCAGACAACCCTTTGTTCAAAGCTTCAGCTGTAGAAACGTTGATCCAGAAGTAAGAAGCAGGAATGGAGACAAAATGGAGATCGTGCATGACTTTTCTATTCTCTGCCGTGTGGCTTCTACATCCTGTGTTTCAAACAGAATCTCACAGCACATGGACAATCAAAAGCTCTTGGAGTTCTTGTCCACAGGCATGTCCCTACAGGTACTGATGATTCTTAGGCGCAGTCCCTGGTTTTTCTCCCTGGGCCATTGTATAGCTGATTGTCCTTGATGGGCCCTCAAGCAGGCTGGACAGTGCTGATGCTAATCTCTTGTGAGTGTCACCCAATAGCACAGCACCAGTTTGAGATACAAATATATCACACATATTTATAACTCACAATACAAAGATGATACGAATACATAAACAATATTATCACACCTAGCAAATTAGAACTTTTCTAATGATACCTTACAAGGAATATCTTGTCAGCTTCATGGCAATTCTGTCATATTGGCATTAATAATATTACAAATGAACACTCGTATTTCAGACAGCATCTCACCTTAATCAAGCCAAGCCTGCAGTCCTGGGCTAGACTGTCACTGGATCTGTGCAGAGGTTGGGGAAAGGATACAAGAAACCTTTCTTGACCCCATACTCAATAACGGGGTTTAATGCAAGCTGAATGTTGTGCTGTGGTAGATGGGGAGAGGGAGATAGGAAAAGAGCCTGCTCTGTGTAGAGGGATGAGAGGGAAATGACTCCTTTTTATAACAGAGTATATAACAGAGGCCAGGGTCCCGGTGCCTGTTGGAGATGCATTTCTTTGCCCCACCCCTGTGCTTATAGCCACAGTTTAGCTTTAGAACTGCAGTGGGAGTTTTGCCTGAGGAAGAACTGCAGGACAAGGCCTTTGGAGATTCATAGGAAAACATTTATGTTTTAAGATTAGCCCCATTCATGATTCCATTTGCAGAACTAAAGTCTCATTTAGAGACCAAATATTTACAGTTCCTCTTTATAAGGTCATTTGGTCCCCTAGAGATTCAGCACTCCTTACGACTTGCAGTTAAATTCTTATTATCTTATTTTTTCTACCAGTTTATTCCTTTTACCCCAAATAAGAGCCCTAATTCACTTGCATTTAAATGAAATGTTACTGTTTGGTTAACTACCAATGGAACTGCTGTATTACAATAGACCAATGGTCCATCTCCCCCAGTATCTTATCTTTGTCTTAGGCCAGGGGTCGGCAACCTTTCGGACATGGCGTGCCAAGTCTTCTCCCCTTTCCCCGTCTCGCCTCTCTCCCATGTGCCGTAGGCCTAGCGTCCTGGCCAGGAGCTGCTCCCAGCTCCACGTAGCGCTGGCGCTGCACAGTGGCCACTCCCCCCTGCTGGCCCCGCCCATTCCTCCCACACCCCTTTCCCTCATGATGTGGGCCCAGTGCCCTGGCCAGGAGCTGCTCCCGGCCCCAAGCAGTGCTGCATGGAGGCTGCTCCCCCCACCCAACCCTGCCCCTTTCCCCCCACCCCTCTCCCACATGACGTGGGCCCAGCGTGAGCGCCGCTCAAAATCATCTCGTGTGCCACGTTTGGCACGTGTCATAGGTTGCCAACCCCTGTCTTAGGCCAATGCCAGGAGCATTGAGAAAAAGTGCAATCTCCTTTGTCATGCACCAAGCTCTAGCTATAAGTGTCATGACCAGCTCTAGCCATAAGTGTTTCTCTGCTGGTGACCTTATACTTCTGAAGGGAGACAGAGGAAGAAGCAAGCAAACAACTGCTCTTTCCAAGAATGTCAGCTAGTAACTGCCTCCAGCTAACAATTCAAACACCCAACTCGTTTTGTGTTAAATCTTTAAAAAATGATTAGCAGAAGTAGGGCTTCATCCAAATTTCACTGTAGTCAATGCGTATTTTCCCATAGAGTTCAATGGGATTTAGATAAATTCTGTAGATAAATACAAATGTTCATACAAATAGTGCAGATGGCATCACTAATTAGGAATAAAAGTAATTACAGAATATTGAAACATTACCAGGATTTTCAGTATAGTATTAGCTTGTCTCTTCACTGACTCTTGTAAGAGACATGTGACAGCCTCTCAGAAGATATATGCTCCTTGAGAATAAATGTGTCAAATTCCCAGCTATTCATGTTTAAGACCCATCTTCTGTCATGTACAGATAGCCTGCCTTTTACACAAAATGGGTATTTCTTTGCAGTAATATCCCCACATAGGTACTCCAGATCGTAGGAATTGCCATACTGGATCAGAGCAACGGTTTATGTGGTCTAATAGCCAGTCAGTGGCCAATACTAGGTACTTCAGTGGAAGCTGCAAGAAATCCATTAGTGAACTATTATATGATAACCCTCTAGGGAAAGTTTCTACCCAATTACTTATTAATTAGATATTGCTTTGTGCCCCATAGCAGAATGGTTTATATTGCTTCTATAGCCTACTTTTCCATCTGATTTAATGTAACATTATCCATATAAATGTATTTTTTTTTAATCCACCTAAATTCTTGACCTCAATAATTTATGGCAATGAGTTCCACAGGTGAACTGTACATTACGAAGGACCAGACATTACTTTTTACTCACAATGTTTCTTCCTGGCCTAAGCAGGCATGAACTTCTGAAGATACTCTCTGGGGATAACAATTTTTCAAAGTGTATGTCAATTCCTGTTACCTACTGTCCTCCAAGTCTCACATTCATATCCATTAGAATTGATTGGACATTATGGTGCAACTGTGCAAACATCATATAAGAATCTAGACAAACATCAGCCACTCTTTGTATTGTTTAAGTCTTTGGAAATTATAGCTTTAAGCAGCCTGGATTATCATGTTAATTGGTCAGTCCTGGACTTTCCAAAATTATAAATTATATCTATTCTCCCATGTCAATAGTACCATTTATGCAGATAAAAAGAGCAAGTAGAATTGAGTAAGATAAAAGAGATCAGATAGAAGCTGTACAACCTGGACTAGTAGTGTTTACTATAGGAGACGGATTCCACGTTGTTTGTGGCATAAACAAATTGAAACTGGGCAACAGATTGTTATTTCAATAGCTAAGAAACCAAAAAGAACCCTGTCCATGTGGGAGCTCAAACACTTGGTAATTCTTATTAAAGTCAGCTTACAAGCCATCAGAGCCAGGGGCCTTTCCTTACTGCATTTTTAGAATAACTATCTGGACATCCTCTGGTGTTATGAACTCAAGTATGGTTTCTGGTTTTTACAGTCACTGCAGGGAAATTTACCCTGTCCAGAAGATCTGAGACATCAAGTGCCATAAAAGTAATGACTTAAATACAGCGATGTGCTTTCAGGAGGTCTCTTCAGGAAACCCTTGGTAAAATTCTACCACCAAACTAAAAGAAGGAATGAGATAATATCACTGGCTGGGATGGAGCTCTCTGGATGGCTGCTAAATCATCCCTGCCAGAGACACCTTATCCCTGGTCCTCATAATATACAACTGAAGAAGAAATTACTTTCCTTTCTGTAAGCACATGCTCCCCTCCTGTTGTATCCAGGGCTTATCACAGGCAAAGAGGATTTTTTTTTGATGAAATTTCCTTACTGGCAGCACATTACTGGGGTGGTAGTGACATGCAGAAAAGATTAGTGATATGAATTATGGCTGAATCTGAGACAGCCTCTCAGGTTATATTTGGAAGATGAAGCTGCTAAGTGATTTGGCAAGGAGACAATTAGCCATTGTGCTTTGTCACAATGCTGAGATCCCATGTCAGTGGAAGGATCCTACTATATTGACCCATTGTGTCCAGGTTGAACCTACAGTGTTATTTTTCTAATTTTTACTCATAGATCTCAAGGTCACTTTCAAACCATTGATTCTATTCCTCAGTCCCACATTCTGCATTTTCTCTCCTATTTGTGCATGAACATTTTAAAATCCTTCAAGTTCTCTTTTTTGACTTTGTCAACTCTCTCCTCTGTATCTTGATTTCTCTATGCTATGACAAGACGAATCAGAGCTATGCTTACATAAGGATTAGTATTGCTAGTTAAACTGGCTCCATTACTTCTCAGTTTTAATAATAGTAGGAACATTGGAGGAGGAACCAAATTTACTCATAGTGTTGTAGGGGAGGAATCATTATGTACTGAGTCTTATCAGTCAAAAGCACATTGCTTGCACTGGGACTCGCCAGGCAGGCAAGCCAGCACCACCTATCTCTACAGGTCTCAACAACAAGTTAAGAGTTTACCTTCCTTAGGTTATAATAGCAAGTTGGCAGAAGGTATTACATGGCGCCATGTAAAAACTAAATGTAAGAAAAGAGTAGAACAAACTTGAAAAAAAATGGATCAACTAAAACCTCCAGGAAAGGTCGTGTTTGAAGGAAGTGCAGCAGAAAACTGGAGAAAATTGAAACAAGGATTTGAACTGTACAGGACTTCAAGTGGTGCAGACAAAAAAGATGAAGGGCTGAAAACAGTATTTCTTCATGTGGTAGGTGAAGAAAAAAGAGGAGTATTTACCACTTTTCAATTTGAAGATGCAGCAGCCAAAGAAAAAGAAGGGTCTTAAAGAATAAGTTTGAGCCATACTCTGCACCATGAAGAAATGTAACATATGAGAGGCACACATTTTTCACCAGAAGTCAGACAGACATGGAAAGTATAGATCAATAGATGACTGATCTAAAATTGGCTGTACAATATTGTGAATTTGGAGAACTGTGTGAATCACTCATTAAAGAGTGCATCATGTGTGGCATTGTGTCACATTAAGTGAAAGGGAGGTTATTGAAGGAGACTAATTTAACCAATGAATGTGCTGTGAACCTGTATTGTGCAGATGAGATGATTGCAAAGCAACTGAAAGGGTTGGGGGCACCAAAAAACTCACGTGCACACATTGAAGCATAAATCTGCCTTTAGTAACCACCCAGACATGCAGTCATGGACTGGAGGGCATCCTGCTGCTAATAAAACATTGCAGTCAAGAGAAGTGAAAAAAGATGGAGAATCCACCACGGCCCTTAGTAAATCGTTCCAATGGTTAATTACACTCACTGTTACAAATTAACACCTTATTTCCAGTTTGAGTTTGTCTAGCTTCAACTTCGAACCATTGGATCATGTTATACCTTTCTCTGCTAGACTGAAGAGACTCTTATTAAATATTTATTTTCCCCATGTAAGTATTTATAGACTGTAATCAAGTCACCCCTTAACCTTTTCTCTGTTAAACTAAATAGATTGAGCGCCTTGAGGCTCTCACTAAAAGGCATGTTTTCTAACCCTTTAATCATTCTTGTGGCTCTTTTCTGAGCTTTCTCCAATGTATCAACATACTTCTTGAACTGTGGGCATCAGAACTGGACCCAGTATTTCAGCAGAGGTCACACCAGTGCCAAATACAGAGGTAAAATAACCTTTCCCATGTTATACTTGTAAAGCTTGTATACTAGCAGGATCTTATTCGAGGGGGACAAGGCAATATGCCAAGTTTATTGTAAATGTAAGAATATCAAAAAGCAGTCACACACACACGCATGCACACATTCATACTGAAGACATTCTGCAAGCTGGTGTAATATAATTACCAGTCCTTTTATGCGTTGTTCGAGCCAGCCTCGTGGTCAACTAGACTGGGCATGAGGAGGGAGCCAGGCTTCTGTCGGTCGCAAATTCGATGCTCCAGATCACAATTGCAGAACAAGAGCCCCTTCTTACTTTAGGGTCGTTTATTTGCACTTTAGGGTCATTGATAGGTATTCTTCGGCCTTCAGGGTTAGGATGGCAGTCGGTGTCTTTACTCTCCTTTCTGTTGTTAGAGCAGTTTAGGTTGGTGTCTTTTTATGCCTTGCACATACATTCCTCACATGCACACACAAAGAGAATTCATCAGGATATTTTTAGGTTCAAAAGTACAAGTTTCAGGAAAGAGTTCACTCACTTCAAGAAACTAACAAGATGGAGTCCACTTATGCCACACTAAACAGTACTATACCATTATCATAACAGTAAAGGAAAAATCTCTCTCTACCTCTGTCTCACTTGTACAATAAATCAAGGAGTCTACATCTGATTTGTTTGCACAGCTCCTGGGGATGACTCACACCCCTCCTACTTGAGATTCCCCTGCTTATCCATCCCAGGATTGCTTTTTGGCCAGGCCTCACAGTGGAAGTTTATGTTCAGCTGATTATCTGTCACAATCCCGAAATCTCTTTCAGAGTCACTGCTTCCCAGGATAGCGTCCTCCATCTTGTAAGTACAGCCTATATATCTTTGTTCCCAGATGTATTCACTTACATTTAGCCATATCAAAACACATACAGTTTGCCTGCGCCCAGTTTATCAAGTGATCTAGATCATTCTTAATCAGTGACCTGTCCTCTTCATTATTTACCATGCCCCCAATTTTTCTGTCACCTGCAAACTTAATCAGGGATGATTTTATGTTTAGAGTCATAAGTGAGAGGAGCCCAGTTTTGTAGCAATACAGCCCCAAATCCAGTAGAACTTGCATCTACTGATGCAATAACTGGTTCTTTGATGTCAGCACGGGTACCCTTGTAAGCAGTTGTTTCAAGTGTTCATATGCCACCTCAGGCATTGGCAGCCAGGTGAACTTGAATATTATGTCTCTAAAGCTCTGACAACTACACAACAGAACTGTAGTAGAAAGAGAAAAAGCCTGAGACATGAAGCCTAGTATAAGGGGCCTGGGGTAAGGCCTAAGGCCTGAACTAAAGTCAGACACTACTAATATAAAGCCAAATTAGCAAGAGTCTATGAACTATGAAGGCTATGAACTATGAAGGCTATGAACAAAAGTCAGGCCTAATCTACACTTACGGGCAAATTCGGCAGCAGTTGACGGGAGATACGCAAGATATGTATCATCTCCACTATGCTGCGCCAATGGGAAATATGTTCCCGTGGACTCAGCGTTACTCTTTTTCCGGGGGTGGATTTATTAACTTGGTTTCAGGATCCATAGAGTGGGTCTTCATTTTCACTCAATCGATCCCAAGAAATCAATCTGACAGCAGCGAATTTGCCGCTGTTGGTGAAGACATACCCTCAGTAACAAATGTGAGCTCTTGGTTCATTATCCAGTCTTACCATGGAGTTACAGGGCAGTCCCCTTAGACTTTCCAGTCTATCTTGCCACCCAGACAAACTGGATTTAGTGATAAATGGTCACTTACACCTAAAATCATACCACATTCAGGTTGCTTCCAGTCCCAAGATACCAGTCACTTAACCCAGATCAGTTGGTACCCTAGATCTTACACCAAATGCCTATAACCAATCCTGTAATAAACTATCTAAAGGTTTCTTAACTAGGAAAAAGAAATGAGAGGGTTATTTACAAAGTTAAAGCAAGCAAACATATACACACAAATGAGTTACCATATAAATCCTGAGAGTGACAGAGTTGTAGTGATCTGTCAATTCAAAGTGTCTTTCAGAGCAGACCCAGGAGACTGCCTGTAGGGACCTCTGGCTTCAGTTTAGAATCTCTGGCCTTTCAGAGTTCAAACAGCCAAAAAGATGAACATTTTTCCTGTGGCTTTGTTTTTATGTCTTTAATTCAGCTTCCAAGCCCACAGGATAGCATGCACATAGCATTTCCATGGTGTGATAGGGCCATTAACCAGTCCTTTGTATTCTGATGATCCTTGATGTCCTATCTGATTTTGACAGTTCTTCTGGATTGGTGGGGGGAAGGAGGATTCCCATTCACAAGTTCAGAGCAAACATTGTCAAAATTATAAAGCAAAACTTATATATATATTTTTATGTGTAATACAGACATTACAAGTGAATTAATGCATGCAGCAATTTGCAAGCATGTCATAGAGTCTAAACACTAAATACAGTCTTATAAAACTAATATCTATTTTGAGCAAAACTAACATACAGGGGACCTGTTCTGGTCTCCAGCTACAAGGTTGTCAGCTCTTAGTTAATGCCTGCAGCCTGAACAAGAGCTGGCATCTGGACTGCCAGCATCACACCCCTCCTAGTCATTAAGAAATGAGGCAAGTTACTTATGTCAAGCCAGGCCTACGGCAACATGTCAAACCTTCAGAAACAAAAATCAAAAGCAACAAGTGCTACCAGATGAGGTCCCAAACAGACCTTGGCAAAAACTAGGCATGGACCTGCTTGAGTTTCAAAGTGCAGATTATCTTATTCTAGTTGATTATTATTCAAAATACCTCAAATTCTGCTTGCTTCAAGATAGAATAAGTATGCCTGTCATTTCCAAGTCTATATTTGCAAGTTATGGCATACCTGAAGAACTCATTAGTGACAATGGACCACAATTTTGCTCCAGAGATTTAAAAACATTAAGTCAGTTGTTCCCTCAATTGAATGGAATGGCTGAAAGAGCAGTTCAAATTGTAAAAAGGATTCTTAAAAAATCTAGCTTGGAATAACTCAGATCCCTACCTTTGCTTGTTGGACTACTGGAATACATCGATGAGAGATTTGAGAATCAGGTACTGAACCGCACATGGAAAGACATCTATCGGGAAATTCAACATTTTACATTGAAACAAATATTTTGACATTGCTGAACTAAAAAATTGTTTCCAGTTCTTGGACTAACCCCACATGCTTCATTTTGAGTCATTTCAATATTAAACTGCATTCTCCTATTGTGTCACATTGCCTCATGAGAGTTATAGTTTGGGAGCCTCATTCTCTCCTATGCCCCGGACTCCCTGGCAGGACTACATTTCCCATGACAGAGCCACATTCATGTGATCCCATGATGCACCATGCCAAGCTTGATTAGAGGGAAATCTGCTTGCATTATGGGAAATGTAGTCCTCCATGGAGCTTGGCCCATAGGAGAGAACGGGGGCCTGAATGACAAATTCCATAAGGCAACGCGCTTATAGGGAAACACAGTTTAATGTTTTATTGAGCTTATTCAAAACAAAACATTTCAACTTAGTTCAACAAAATGTATTATTCCAATCAGTTTGAACTAATCCCAAACTAAATGTTTTATTTTGATTTTTCCAACAGAAAATTGAATTCTTTTGGCAAAATCCAAGATTTTCCCACAGAAAATCTTGATTTTTCAGAAACTGCATTTTCTGTTGGAAAATGCCCACCCAGCTCTATTTCTTACTTCTGAAGGAGGACCCTCCCATTCAGGTTTGAGGCACACTGAGGTTGTGACTGTGAATAAATAGAGGGACTCAATCAAGCATCTATCATGAATACCAAATCCTCTAACACATGATGTCCAAACCTTTGTCCTAGTGTTTAACACTAGGTAAAAGCAAACAATTTTCATGTGATCCTGGTTCTAAATGAGAGTGGAAGACTGGCCAGTGAGCCATTTAACGGTACTAATTCAGATACATATTTCAAGAAGGCTAATATCCCAAACTTCACAACATTAAAGGAACATTTAATCATTTTTGCAAAATGAGTCATTATTCCAAGCATTTTTTTTATAATCTGCAGGTCATGCAGTAATATTCAGCTCTGTATATAAGTATATTGTTATAATGTTTCTGCAGCTCCAGAGTATTGTGTAGGTTCTCCTGTCACTGTGACTCCTGGGATACAATGGAAATTCACTGTTAGTAGCTATCCTGGGCTTGTAAGTAAGTTGCTGCTGTGTTTTTAATCAATAATCTCCATGCTTATCTGAGACTGTAGGCTCTATACATACTGATTACAACCTAAAACATACCACATAAAGGACTAATAAATAACTTGCATAAAGTCATATTTTTTCAAACAGAAGAAATCAAATAAAGGATGACTATTTTGGATAGGCAGTAATACTACTGAACTTTCTTCCTCACTGTGTACATTACAAGCAATCCTATTTTTGAACTGTTCCCATTCCCTCACCCACAAACTACTGCATCCAATAATGATTTTCTAGTCTACTGTTGTTTAAACATCAATATTTTTCTAACCCATAGCTTCATGTAAATACAGCTCACCCGAAGGTATTTTTATCTATCTGTTTTTGAGTAATTTATTTTATATCTGAACTGCATGCTAGGAAGGGTGAATAGTTCATGAAAAAAAAAAAAAAAAGCCAACATACCCTGAACATCTGCCTTCTTGAACATCCAAAGTTTAAGGTGTGGATCAGTTAAGATTAAAAAAATAATTAAAATACACACACATTCCTTCTCTTCTTCATTTGATTTGGTGGCACAGGGTCAGATTTGTGAGTTCAGCACAGTTGGGACCACATTTTCAGAAGAACTCAGCATTGTGGGTATTCTTTGAAAATAAGAGCCACAATAAGGTTGTCTGAGATAGAAAGGCATCTGAAGCTTATTCTAGAAAAGACAAAAAGCAATATTGGTTGACAGGCAGAAACTTCTAAAGAGGGTGATCTCTGTGGCTGTTACCGATGGGGTGTGCAAAACCTGTTGAGGAGTTTTTGTTATGTGTTCTCTGTTTAAAATCTACCATCTATAAGAGATATCAGGCACTGAGGAATTCTAAGAGTTTATCCCTTACTCTTCCCAGGTATGTTACAGTAACATATAGGTTAAAATATAGAAGATTAAATTAAATGAAGATGTGTGTGAAAAATATATTTAGACATTCTTGTGTAATGTGTGTCATAGACATGCATATGTACAAATATAAAAGTGGAAAACCAAATAAATATTCTAAGTTTTCAGTCAATGAACAAATCAAAACATCCCACAGTTTATCCCCACCCTCCATCAATAACCCTGGGCTAGGGAGTATTTGGTCTTGAAGACAGATACGTTCAGGTGTTAGTGGACATCAAGTGGGTGCAAGTTCCAGTGACAGGAGCCCCTGACAGAGAACATCCTGGCCTCTGCTCCCTGGGCTTCAACTCTGAGGAAAGCTAGCAACAGCAATCCTGCCAAGTGCAATGGTCACCGTGGAGGAAGTGGAAAAAGTTCCTTAACAGCCAGTGCAACGATAGGTAGCCTAACATAATTTTCTGTTATGTTTCTACAATTGCTCCTTCTGGTGGTCACAGTGCTAACTCAAAAGCAGTCTAATAAATAAATAACTCAACCTGAATTGCTTCTGAATACAACAGTACAACAGGTTTGTTGTTTGCTGGCAAAATTATGTTAGTTAGGATTATGAAAATAAAATCATGTGCCTAATAGACATAGCTATGCTGGCAAAACCCACAGCATAGACATAGTTATACTGGCAAAAAAGTACTTTTTTATTTGGGGAACTAGCATGACCTATACCATCACACGAACTCCTGCCACTATAAGCTGTGTCTTCACTAGGGGGGCCTCCCAGTGCCAATGTACCAGTATATCTATACTGACAAACCCTTTTAAGTGTAGACAAAGCCTCAGGTGGTTTAGTGCTTTTTGAGTAGTTCTGAAGATCCTGACTTGCAGCCGGAGGCAGAGAGGAAGCCAGTGCAAATTCAGAGTACGAAGGCTGTAATAATCAATATCTCACAGTCTCCACCAGTCTCCATTTTCATATTAAGCAAGACTTATGGCAAGATGGAACCTTGCAGGTCCCGCAAGAGATCAGAACCTCGGGGAGGACGAGCAATTGCTCATCACCAGTCTGTCAGTTCTCCATGAAAGGAACCACTACAAAATAACCCATCCACCCTTGACTGGTCTTTTGAAAGACCCAATGGAATCAGCCTAGACTAAACTGATTGGGCCAGGAATTTCCCTTAACAAATGTTTGTATAGCGCCTTAGACAATGGAGTGCCAATCCTTGATTAGGGCCTTTACATGCTACTGCAACACACATCATAATGGACACTTTATTTTTTTTCTATTGCCAAATATCAACCATCAACTGTATCATTGTGGTCTGTGCTATATGCAGACTTGAAACCCAAGTGATAAGGGTTATAACATCTGGAGGAATCCAAATGCCACTGGAGATGGCCATTCACAATCATCTTGGTAAACTTCTCCCAGAAGGGGAGGTTATAGGCGGGGCAAAACCTGATGACCTAAAGAAATGGTATCTTGAGCAAGAACTTGATCAAATACTTGTTTTAAAGCAGCAGGTTTCTTTTTCACACAGGAGACTTACTGAGTCCTCAGTAGTGAGGAAAGACTATCCACTTTATTGCACCATTGTTGAGGAGCAAGAGTAAAATCCTGGCTCCACAGAATCAATGGAAATTTCGTCATTGACTTAAATGGAGCCAGGCTTTCTCCCTAAGATCAGCCTCACAGGAAAACATGTCTGCTCTACCAGGTTAAATCTAACAAAAGACTTAGACACTGTCCTGACACTGTCCCATAATACTGAACAGACTGTCACAGATCTGATAAATCTTAGCTATAATGCAGCTGGAAAACTGTTCACGAGAAAGAATGTCTCTGAAAGGAGAGAGTCCAGATTAATTGGCTTGCTCATTACTTGAAGGAGTTCTGCTGCTTGAGACTTTGCCAATGTGATGATGCAGGGAATGAATCACATCTTAGGCCGTGTCTGCGTTATCACTCTTTGGAGAATCTCTCTCATTTGCACTATCAATGACGCAGATACACTGGACATAGCAGAAGTGTAAACCAGGAACAGACATTTTACCATGTTACCTAGACCAGCTCTGAGCAGGCTTAGAGGACATTGTAGGTTACACTATCTAGATTGGCCACAGGCATTTTTAACCACATCGAGGGAAGTCAATTTATTTACCAATTCTGTGCTACAGAATTCCTCTATCTGATTTAAAGTATTTGCACAAACCATGACTTTGAGAGACTACAGCTGGATTTACTGTAAGAACTCAGTACCAGTCTTTACCATAAGACAGTTATACACACACACACACACACACACACTGAGCAGTTTCAAATAAACCATTACAGCACAGCAGTTACAATACACCCTAGCTAGACTAACATCACTAACTAGAGATTTGTTATTTTTCTTTAAAATTAAAAGAAAGTATAATACAGGGCCTAAATCCACATACATATAACCTTCACATATATATAAACTTCACAAAATAAGTACAGAGACTGGAACTTCTGACAATTGGAGATCTGCTTTCATGTAGGATCACACTGGGTATTATATTAGATAAAACTTTTAATGGTACCTCATAACCAGTTATTTCAGCATCTACAATACTGACCACATACACAACTTTAAATAAGAAAAGTTACTGTAGCTGACAGTTACTGTAGCTGTTAGGCACACATGGTGTCTTTGGTTCAATGTAATACAACCCACAAAGACATTTGGCCTCCAGGCTACAATTTCTCCTTTCCGGTGTTTTCCCAGTCTCAATCCTAATGATTTCTGTAAAATTTCTGGAAACTGTATTGAGATCCTACCCACAGATTCAGTCTGGGCAACTCCTGGCAGCTCTATCTTCTCTGTGGGGCTGGGCTGGATCTGACTGGAGCTCTACCACTCAGGGCGCAGGGCCATGCCTTGTGTCTCAACAATATATATTCATACAAACACATCTGCCTTACTTGATTCTAAACTTGCTTCTTAGAATAACTAGAGTAAGGCAGCAGCCCTTTAGGCAGGTAGCAAATTTCCCTGTCCCCTTAGCTATAACCAATTACTGTATGAAAAAAAAATGCCTATTTTCCTTCTTAGGACTAAGGATTTTACAGATGTCTTAACATATAAATGCTGCAGACCAGCAATGGTCAAAAGCTCTCAGCTTCTAACTAAGGGTGTGTGTGTGCATGCAGGAATGTCTTCCCTCTATGGCATATGCAGCCTTCCGTCCACACCAGCTTCAAAACAGCTACTGAGCACGGTTAACAACTTCCCGCACCCCTTCTAGTGTGCTGAAATAGCAAGTATTTGTTTATAGACTCTCAAGGTCTATATTGCCACCTTGTCTGGGAATGTTTCCATATCAACTCAGAGCAAGTAGAAACAGCAGCTGCAATTACAGAAATAATGGTTTTGGCTGAACACCAGAAAATAAGAAAACAAGAAAAGGGGGTTACACAAGCACATTGCTACCCCCACTGGAGCTGCACCAACAACAGTGCAACGCTGAAGTATTTCTTTTCAAAAATAAAAAGAATGTTAGAGTATACAAAGCTTTAGCTTCCACCACAGCAACACCACTGTGCTGCAGTTGGTCAGATTCAAAGGACATCTTCTGCTTCCAACACTGTAGCCACTTCCCGGCTCTTCCATTTGTTTTCAGGCTTTCTGCGAACACCTTTTCCAAAGATGATGTGGTGGGACTGTGTATCTGGGGGCCAGTGCATTGACAGGCATGGACCAAAAGATGATTACAAGATGTGATGGAGGGCATGGGGCCCAGAATTCATATATTTTTAACACAGTAAAAATTGCTTGGAGGAAAAATTGATTAAAAGGTTTGAAACAGAGGCTGGATAAACTGGGTTCTGAGCAGACAAGAATCTGTGGAATATGGTCTCTGAGTTAAACAGTTAAAAGATGGCTATTAATTATGAAAGGTCTCTGTATCATCAATAGGATATCTTAGTGCTGGTCCACACACATTTTTTGGAAATTAATGACGTCCCTTTGAAACTGGTCTAATTAAAGGGGTAAAATCCCCAAATGTGTGCACTGTTATTCCAGTAAGTTCAGGGGAATAAGATATACTGGTGTAAGACAGCTTTATAGGGCTGTAAAAAAATCCATGCTATGGGAACTGTACAGATTTAATTGTATCAATAAAAAATAAAAATCATACCCCCTAACTGAAATAGTTAAATAGGTACAAAGTGTGCAGGCCTGAAAAAAAGCAAGAAGTCCAGACCCTATTGTGTGTGTAATTAACTGGAGAAAAGTGGGCTAAAAAAAGGGGAATAACCCTGAACAATGTGGGCTTGACAAGAAGGATCTCTTCACACAGCGCTGAAAACCTCTCTCTAGACAGCAAGCAATGTTGGCAGGCTGAACAAGGAATGGTCAGCGAGATGGAATTGCTTTCAAGAGGTGTAAGCTATTGAGTTTTCTTTTTTCCTCTGCAACTGAGCTGAAAATGCCTCTTCTAGTTTCTGAGAAGTGCAAATGTAGATGTTAAGCAAGCCTTTTCTCTATTTTGTTTGTTTTGATTCCAGTTTCTGTGTTTAATAAAGCTTGGTTTTGTTAAGACTGCTGTTGTATGATTGTTTCACACAGACATCCTGTCACAGGCTGGCTGGCCCTTTAAGACAAGCTGGGCTCACCCTTGCCTGTGACCTTCCAGCTAGCCACTAGCTGACGGAGATATGACAACTTAATGATAATGAGTGACCCCAGTTGTGAAAAAGTCAGGAAAAGACTATAACCAGAGTGGAGAGAGCAGTTAGGGAGGGAGAGACTCAAGAGAGAGGAACAAGGAGAGTTCTTTGTCTGGGAAAGACCTGGGGGAAGTCAGGTTGGAAGAGACTCATAAGGAGTAGGTCAGGCTCATGTGTGGGTGGCGCTGAGACAGGGCTTGCGTGAGTCGGGAAGATCTCTGAGATAAACTGCCTGTGTCCCTGGGGAAGGAATCCTGTTGGACAAGAATCAGCTGAGCAGGAACTCTGCAGGGCCCTGGAGTAGACAGGCCATTCGTCTGGTTTCAAACCTGACAGTCCTGCTTTTCTAATGTTAGTCCCCTACCTAGTACTGAGACAAAATCAGATGTGGTTTTGTCTGGTATCAGACGTGGGGTGAGAGAATGAAGAGCACACCGCTTCCTGCCCACTGGCATGACCTTGCACACATCGTGCACACAAGGTCATGCCAGGGGGGGCAGAGCGGCATGCTCTTTCAAATGGCGTCCTCCATATGGCATGAAGACATGCTGAGGGAAGCAGGGTCACATCACTAGGGGCAGGCCCACGCTGTTCTCAGAAGTACTGGAATGTCCCGTGTTCTGGGACTGTGTCGGTGACCACCCCCCAAGAGGGGAGGCAAAGAAGAAGACTTTAGAGTGGCCCAAGAAGAGCAGAAGAGTTATATCTGAAGATAGTTGGACCTTTTGTTACCCTGGAAGGGGTTTGAAATTTTATGTGACTGAAAACCCAGACAGAGAACTGGAAGAAGACACAGGCTGGAAAAGGCCATTTCAGGGCCAATAAAGTGGCCACTAGGAGATGCCAGAGACAAGGGCCCCTTGCAATGCCTCTAGGCCTGAGAGGACATCCTAGAGGAGAAGTTTCAATATTACACATCCTCAGAAGAAAAAGAGAATGCTGTAACTCCTAAGGAGAAGTGCTAAGGGGTAAAGAGTTTCTGGAACATACATCCCTCACTTAGTCATGGTCCCACATGTGGTGGGAGATATGTTGCCATCATATCCCAAAAAGTAGTATCAATGGGGAATCCTCATTAAATGAGGCTGTATTCAGTGGGGTTCGACAGGGATCAGTTTTAGGGCTGACATAATTCAACAATTTCCTCAGTGATCTAGAAGTAAATATAAAATCACTGTTGCTAAAATTTGCAGGTAACAAAGATTGGCAGAGTGGTAAATAACAATAAGGGCTGAGCAGTCATACAGAGCAATCTTTAGCACTTGATAAGTTAGGCTCATTCAAACAAAATGCATTTTAATACAGCCAAATACAAGGTCTTCAAGGAAACTCATATTCATTGGAAGAAGAGACATTTTGGTTACAAGGGCAGAGATGAGGGAGTTTTTTTGCTCTCTCATTGACACTGCTCAAGCGTCCATCAAAGAAAGGTTTGGACAAATGAAGAACCATGAAAAGACCTGGGGTTTTTTGCATGACCTTGGTAAGCTGCTGGCAGACAGGAAAAACACTCTTGAACAATTGTATGGACCTTCACTGGACACTGACACATGTGGAATGTTCAGACGTCAAAGATACTCTACATCCAACTGGACAATGTCTGTCACATTTTGCCAGATGGGAAATACTCTCCACTCCAAGTTCTCCAATTCACTCATGATGCAGAGCTAAAGGACATTTTTCTAGAGTGTGGATAGCTTTGAGGAGTCTGCTCACGCTGCTCATAATAGTCGTGAGTGATGAGCACAGCTTTTCGAAGCTCAGGCTCACTATAACATATCTTTGATCGACGATGGCCAACAAGAGACTGACATCACTTGCTATTTTATCGTTTGAAAATACCATTGGCCAATCTTTGGATCTCTCTGATGGTGTGATTCAGTTCACAAGGGTAAAGGTAAGAAAAGCAACATTTTGAACTAACGGACTAGGATTGACATTCTAAGGCTGTCATCTACTGTAACACTATTTAATACTGGTCCATCCAATATTAGTACACAGTTCAATTTCTTGATGTTAGTACATTTCAGTTATTCTTAAAATTAAGAAGTTTCTATAAGCTTAAAGGAAATGATTTTTTTTAATTTGCTTGTATCAGACATGAATAAATACAGATTTACAGATGCTAGCATGCAAATGTATTGTCTTATATGACAGGGATAAATCATGCATGTAAATTGTACATCAAAGTCATGAAATGGGCTACAAATGCAATTAAAAAAAAAAAGGTATTCAAAAGCTTAACAAATGGGGGGAGGGTGCTGAAGATGCTCCTCGCCTGGGGTGCCATTTGGTCTAGGTGCGGCCCTAGCTATGTCTACATTGCCCTGAAGTGTGCACCAGAGAGCTGCACTGTAACTCCCCCGTGTGTATGCTGTGAGCATGAACTAGAAGGTTCCTAGTTTGCATTAATGTAGTCCAGTTTGAAGAGGACTATGCTAATGCAAACTGGAAACTTTTTAGTTCACCTGTGCAACGTCCACATGAGTGTTACAGTGCAGTACGTTGATGCACATTGATATTCACACCCCAGTGGTCTGAACAGTGGGGCAGTGTAGACATGCTCTTAGTCTCAAGATTGGGGCCAGCTATATTAGAGGCTATATCTTCATTTATGACCCCTCCTCTAAAATAATACAGCTGCCAGTGCCTTCTATGGAACTGTAAGAGCTGGAGACAAGGTGTTCTCATCTGAGGTCTACAAACTCTGGAATGACCTACCTGAGGAGATGAGGTCTCTGCTTTTGGAGCAAGCTGCAAGACTCAGCTTTTTGTAAAAGATGATAAACCAGAATAGAGATTGCAAGCAATGCTTCTATAACAGGGATAGGCAAAGTGCCTGTCCACTATGGATACCTCTGTGCAAATGTGAATCACTGTATTAGAGAGACAAGGGGAGGTAATACCTTTTATTGAACCAACTTCTGTTGGTGAAAATGATAAGCTTTTGAGCTATGCAGAGCTCTCCTTCAGGTCATGGCACTTGGTTACTACAGCGATAGGCAACCTAGATGTAGATCAGATAGAGTACTGGAATCCACTTGAATCCATCAATCTGAGGGCAATTCAACAAAACACACCTTTCACATCCCCTCTACCAGAGTGAGGCAAGCCCTGAGCTCAGTCTGAAGGAAATAATAATCAGATGACGACACTTATCACTACACACCCTCTATGCCCAGTGTGGCATTGAATATTAGCTTTTTACTGGGGTTTTTTTAAACCAAGGGTGAAATATACAGGGCACTAGAATTTCACCCTGGTTCCCTAGCTAGAGCCTAGCATTCCCAAAGAAAATAGAAGATTTTAAAAGTAAGTTTCCCAAGAAAAAGTAACTTGCACAAGTTCCAGTCTTAGCAGTGGTAAGCCTAGTCCAGGAGATGGCAGTCATACTGCATGCTGCTGATAACTTTAATTGAAAAGTGGTCCCTCCTGTGAGCCTGACATCAAAGGTTGTAAGAAAAACTGGCCACATGCAATAGGGGAAAGTCTGCTTAAACCAATACGTAAAACTAAGCTGTAGAATGACTTATTCAAGGTGTTGTTTTGTTTGATTTGTATATGAATAAAATATCCACGTTTTCAGGCAATACATTTTTCATGCCCTGAAAACCGAATCTGTTGCAGTCTTAGCTGGATTATCTCAGTGACTGTAATACAAAAATATTGGAATATCCAAGCATTTTACCCTGCACACAGATGTGATGCCACATACTCAGAGTGACTGCAGTCTAGAAGATGACCTGTGATATAGTCAGAATCTATTTTAGAAACTAATGAACCCAATTGGATAGGAGAAATGTCTGTTTACCAACAGGGTCTTCTAAATCCCTGAGGTTCTTCCCATAACTTTGCCATCATCCTTTTGGGAAAGGAGAACCAACCAATACTCCCTTCAGAGCCCATCAGTGCAGATCAGTTAGCTGGAGCAGTTGAAGCTGAACAAAGGCAAGCCACTCTCAATATCCCCCATTCCATGGAATGGAGAAAGCTGCAGAACAATGCTGAAGGTTAGGTGGGTAGTTTCAGCCTTCAAAAAGCTAGTGGAAAAAGTGAAGCATATTGCATTGTGCGAAAAGAGAGAGCCTGAATTGGAAACATCTAGTTAAGAGTTCTTGTTTAAAGTTACCTCAGACCAGTCCCTTCACAGGAGCACAGTGGGGGTGAAGTCTCAAAATGATACAAAGAACGCCATTCCCCACCCACGCAGTTGCTGGCCAGATCCATAGTGAGAAGCGTAGTCCATGTTCCCTCCTTGCATGAATAGTAGGGCTCTGAAAGGGGAAGGGAATGAGGGTGCCCCCTCATTTTCCACCACACACAACTAGCAGATAGGCACAGCAATGCATATAGTTAAAACATCCTTCCATTGGCTCCCCTCTTTCTTATCGCATCAGACATATGGGTGAATCCCTCCATTGGCTCCCCTTTTTCTATCATGTCAAACATAAGCTGATTGAATTCACTTTCAAAGCCCTTCGTGGTCTAGCCCCACCTTAAGATCATCTCTCATTTGCTATCGAGCTGTTGATACTCCCCTCTGATAAGCCCAAAATGCCAGCCTCCATTGCTCACTTGTTATATTTTCAAAAGAGTACCTTTGTGCTTTCTCCCATCCTGCTTCTCATGCGTGGAAAGAGCTCCCTGTAAATGTCCACAAAGTTACCTCATTATCCTCCTTCAAATCCTTCCTCAAAACTCTCCTTTTCCATGAGGCC
This sequence comes from Emydura macquarii macquarii, assembly GCF_026122565.2. Taxonomy (NCBI): domain Eukaryota; kingdom Metazoa; phylum Chordata; order Testudines; family Chelidae; genus Emydura; species Emydura macquarii. Next base: position 2,741,212 of record NW_027130506.1, read on the forward strand.
TACAATAAACTTGACAACAGTTAAGCCGCATGTGTGCGGAGAAGACTACTTATCATGCTGACTAATAAAGTCTTACTGTTTCCTTGTACTCCTCTATCTGTCTGTAGACATCTGTTGTCTCTTATGTTAGATTGTAAGCTTTTGGGGCAAGGACAGTCTTTTTGTTCTGTGTTTTAACAGGCCTAGCACAATGGGCTCCATGACTAGAGGTCCTAGGCACTACAGTAATACAAATTAATAATAATAATAAGGTTCCCCCTACTTTTCATTATAAGACCCCAGTTGCTTACAACTTTGTTACATTTACACCGTTCAGGCTCAGATTTTTCATGCCAGATGTCTGCCCCAGGTTGAATTTTTTTAAAAAAATTCACCAAAATTTCTTGTATTTCTGAAAACAATATTAGAGATAATACTTTGTTTTGCTAATGTTAATAAATTGGTTACAAGAATACTTTGTAAGACGCTCCAGTGCCTCCATCTGTGCCTTTTGCTGTTTCCATGAACATTTGCCCTATGCTGGCTAAATTACAAGCCTTTGGAAAAATCTCAGTTCACACGTACTCAGCAAAAACTTGTTGCAGTTTGGCAGCTAAATTCTCCAAAGATTCCACCTGCACTGAGCATGCTCCATTCCCTCACAGCTCCTACATGTCGATGGGACTACACATGCATCATCCCCATTGAGTGACTGGAGCATGCTACATTCCAGGGCTGCAGGGGCTGAACAGGGTTTTCTCTTCAGTTGCTGCTCCGAGCTGAGCACAGGAAATGAGAGCAGGGAGACTCTCTCCTGTGCTCTCAATGTCACCCCACAGCCCCTCATTGGCATCTAGGTAGCATGGGGCAGGAAACTGCCTGACTCAAAGGTGGAGAGGACAAGAGCCAGAGCTGGAAGACAGGGTGAGTAGATCGGGACAAGAAACCTGAGGGGAAGATGACTGGGGGCTGGCCAGGTTTGGAGGAGGGGACGAGAGAGAGAGAGAGAGAGATGAGGCAAGGAGAATGGAAGCCAGAAGGGAAACAAGAGCAGGAGTGGTGGAAAGAGAGAGACTTAGATCAGATGAGGCAATTGAATGTGGTGAAACAGGGTCACCTGGGAACCTGTGTAGGTGAGGGAAGAGAGACTGGATGAGGAGTTGGATGTGGGGTAAGACTGTGGGGACTGGCTGAGCAAGGAGACTGGGACAATGCACTGGGATGGGGGATGGAGATTGGAATCAGATGAGGACCCCTCTGGTAGGAGGCAGTTGGAGTTTGGGAGAAGACAGAAGGCAAGATTAGGGAAGTGGAAGACTGGGACAGGGAGTGAGAGTGGGGACGAAGCTGGGGAACAAGGACCAGCTGGACAAGGAAGCTGGGATGAGAAGGCTGGGGAGGGGGATTGGGGTTTGGTGTGTGTATGGGGGAAAAGACTGAAATTAGCTGGACAAAGAGACGGGGACAAGGAGCCGGGGGAGGGGAGTCTAGGACCAGTTGTGGAGACTGATATTGGAGGAGGAACTCAGGGGTAGGAGAGATTGGAACTGGCTTGGCAGGAATACTGGGATGAGAAGCCAGGGGACTGGGAAGAGACATGCAGGAATGGACTGGAGGGAATGGGGCAGCAGGGGCCAGGTTAAAGGTGGGAAAAGGAAGAGAACAGGAGCAGAAGGGTCTGTGACTGCTAGTGCACACTCCCTTCCAGAGCCTGGAATGAAACCCAAGATTCCTGAGTCTCAACATCCCCCTGCTGTCAGCAAAGATCTGTGAAACCTGCCTCCAAAATGTATCTCTTAATCCCCTCTAGTGCTGGTCCACACAGTGGTTCACAACCAGTTACTGCTATCTGCTACTCAGTTAGCTCAAGTGGCAGCGGACTGTGCTGTGGAAGGACAGATTCCAACCATGCTGGTGAACCTTGTGGGTTCCACATGGAGTTTCTGTTTTTCTGTTTGCTTTTAAAAACCTTGGAAATTACACACACACAAATACATTAAAAGAATATTAATGTTGTAAAGTCAAGCACTCAAAAGTTAAGGAATGCTAGAATTAAGGTCACTCGTGCTTTAGTGGTGACTCAGAATGCTCAGCAGCATTTCCTGTAGCACTCTGCTATTCTATATAGGTTTCCCATTCATTATTGATCAGACCCAACTCTGCTTGTTTTGTGAGACCTGACAGAAGATCACATCCCTAGGAACTATCTAGATGCACCCAAGTAACAATTTTTGTATATTACTGTAACAGATGTCTTACCTCTCTGTATCATATATGTATCATCTTCCTCTGTTTCTCCTAAAAAATGGTCTACTTCCATAGAAGACCATGACTTCACCATCCGATTAATCAGTAAGAGTACTCCCCTCTAAGGCAAACGAGAGTCCAAATCTCCCATTTTTAGGAAAGGTTATTGAGAAAATTGTGGCCGGACAACTTTGCAATTTTTTTTTTTTATTTCTTTTCATTCTGAGTCAATTTGGTTATAGGACTAACGAGGGATGAAGATAAAGTGTCCATGCTGAGTCTTATGGATCCATCAGCAGCCTTTGATACAGTTGGTCATGAAATTTTATTGGCTTTTTTTGCGGACACTAGTCAGGATGGATGGAGCTGCTCTTGAGTGGCTGTGTTGTTTGAGAGAACCCAAGGGGCAGATGTGGGCAGTTTTTTTTGCGGACACTAGTCAGGATGGATGGAGCTGCTCTTGAGTGGCTCTGTTGTTTGAGAGAACCCAAGGGGCAGATGTGGGCAGTTTTTCTGGCCCAAGGATTCTCTCTTATGGGCTCTCACTTGGGTCTGTATTTTTACCCCTTGTTCAACGTGTGTATGAGTGTTAGTGAGAGGACAAATGCTGCAGTGCATCCAGTGCAATGATTATATTCAGGTCTACATCTTCACCACCTCTGACCCAGGCTGAGCAGTGGAACAATCACCCCGTACCTTGATGAACTTGGGGCCTGGATGAGAGCTAGCTGGCTGCAGCTCACCCCAGGTGAGATAGAGATAATTTGGCAGGCTGGGAAAGTAGCCAGAAAAATTGGCAGAACTTTTGTTAGTACAGGGTGACTTTGCCTTTTGTAAAACAGCAGCAAGTCATGATCTACCACCCTGGAGCTGTTCAACTGGATGCTCAAGTAGCAGCTGTAGGCAAGAAAGATTTTTCCATCACCTCCTGGCAAGCCAAGCTCCTCCTTTTCTCTCTGATGCAGTTCTCACCATAATTATCCATGGCTCTGTCACCTCAAAATTACATCTAGTATCTACATATATAAAGTTTATGTAACACATTCTATGCCTACACACGGGGACCATTAAGAAGTCAAAGCTAATGCTGCAGAATGCTGCAGTCCATTAGGTGGAGCTGCAAATTGGCACTTATAGGGCAGTGTACAAATACCAGACTTCAAGCCCACATCTATACCGTATTGCTCCACATCTATTCCTTCCTGAGGGTCCTTCTCTATCCTCCCTCTCTATGGGTCTCCTCACAGCTCCTCCAGGCCTGAGTACTTCCTCGGTTCCCTTAACAGAGAATGGTACAACAGACCTGCTCTTTCCTTCCTCTGTAGAGGGACAGATGCTCATTATATTCCCTGGCACTGCTTCCCAGCATTCCCCAAATTACATGACCCTCTGGAGACTCTAATTCCCAGAATGCTAGTTCTTAAAGGGTCAGAACTTGAAGCAGGGATGTGCTGGTCCTGGCCTGCCCTTAAAGATACAGCACACACTATAACAATTAGAAATGTCCTTATACTAGCTTAGGGCCAAAGACTCGTGGCTCTGCAGTGGCTGTGGAAAGCAAAACACACAGAACTACCCCAGTCCTATTGCGGCTGCATGAGGAAGGGCCTAAGAAGCAGTCATGCCTTACAAGGAAACTGCAGCAACCTGTGAATCATGGAGCTGAGCTTTGTGTTGCTTCCCACAATGATAATGTGGAGGAGTACGTGGGAGCCTATAGGTGAGGTGGAAGAGTGGTAGAGATAGAGCAGGAGGGTCAGTTGCTGCACAGAAACACTAATTGCAAAACCTGCCTGATAAAAGGGAACAGCATGCCAGAGTCTGTGCTGGGACTGGGATGTGAGAGTCTTTAGTCCAAGCTTGAATGATTCCCCATTGGCAAACTACTAAGTGCCTAAATCCCTTCTGAAAATGAGATTTAGTCTTCTAAATCACTTAGACGTCACAAAGCTGAGCACAGCAAATCTTAAATATCTTGAAAAATCTGAGTCTTAGAGTTTTATAGGTGAAAACTAGCACCTTTACTTGAATCTGGAAACCAACAAGCCCCCAATGCAGATCAAGGAACACCAGTGCTGTGTCAGTGGCGTACCGACGGGGGTGGAGAGAGGAGGCAGGAGGGGCTAGGCCCCAGGTGCTGGCCTGGGGGCGGGGCACTGACCGGGCCCTTCATAATGCGCAGGGGGTGGGGGGCACTGGAGGCTCTGAGAGGCAGGTGGGCAGAGCCCAGGGGCAGGCAGGGAGCTGTAGGTGACCTGGAGGAGGAACTCCCAACCTGCTACCTCCTGGCCAGGGGGTGAGACCACCATGCCCGGGAGGGGGAGCCAGTAACGGACTGATTGTGCTGCAGGGCTGGAGTGAGAGGCGGGCACTGCATGGCCAGTAAGTGCGAGGGGGAGCAGCGGCGGAGCCCTACCAGAACAGGGGTCTGCCGCATGAGCTCCAGAAAGTCTCTGGGGCACAGGAGGAGGAAAGCAGTGTGTCCCCCCTGCGCAGGTACAGACCCCTCCTCCCCAGGGCAGCTGCGGGGTGGCGCTGTCTGGTGGGAGCTGAGGATCCCTCCTACCCTGTACATGGGTGTATGAGGCCAGAGGGAGGGGCGCAAATGCAAGCATTGGCCCCCAGGTGCTGGAGACCCATGGTACGCCCCTGTGTTGTGTGTTCCTGCCAGGAAGCATAGCTGATAATGTAGGCTACTGCAGTCACTATCAATTTATGTTTCTGGATTAACTTTAGGGAGCAGATCGTCAGTTGGTGTAAACTGTCATAGCTCAGCTCAAGACTATTTACACTGGCTGAGGATGTAGATGAAGCACACATAGAGTGGAGTTTGATGGGAGCTAGAACTGCATAGAGAAGAAGTGTTTTGTAGGAAATAGGAGGTTCACTTCTGCTGGCTCTTGGGGGGAGGTAAGGGTAAGGTGCTGATGCTGTAACATGCACCAATGGCATCATTTTTAATTATTGTAGGAATCCAAATAACAAAACTCAAAAGATTAAGAGCAAGGTTCAACAGATAATACAAACACTATGTCACGAGCTGCACATGCTGTTTGCATGGCATACATATCTTCATTTGATCAGATCACAACAATCCAGAAATGAAAATTATGGAATACTAAAGTTCAAGTGTTACAAATGACACAGGAACCATGATTACATAGTGCAAAGCAAAATCCAAGAGGCGGATAGCAGTCTATGAAAAACACAGCAGGCATGAAGCCAAAGTCCTTTATTTTCTTATGGGAGGATACAGATCCATTCGTTATGTAGCTTAGACCTAGGAAGTGGTATGGGATTGGTTTTGGCTTCTTTGCCATGGCTCTGGATCAGGTGTCCTTATGTGGGCTGAAATGACGCTCAGATTGCTCCAAGAATTCATCATTTTCAATGGCTCAGAAAAGTGGTCCAAAAATGAAATCCCGTGGGTCAATTGATGTTTGAAGAAGCCATAATTTTAAATTAAAACAAGGAACAAGTAGCTATTAGCAAATGTTTTCCATGAACATCATAATGTGAATCAGTAATAGAACATCTGATGAGCCCCAACTAAGCCTGGAAGTACAGGAGATGGTTTTAGATAGATATGCTATTTGACCAACTATTTCAGAAATAAGTTGAATGCTGTAACCGGTGAAGTCTGAAGAGTGTGGGTGTGCATAGCCAGTTTTCAAGAGCAGTAGGCAAACTTGTATTTGTTTTGACTCAATCCCCTGAAATAAATTTGGATCAGATATTTAAAATCCAATTATGCTATCTCAATATTTCAAATGCTAAAATAAACCCCCCAATGAGGAAGTGAATTCTTCTAACTGTTTTCAAGTGGGTATTAGTGATGGAAACAACCAAAGAACACTATCATCTTGGTGTCTGTCTTGGTTAAGAGAATGGTTTCTCTTTAATCCTAACTCCCAAGAAGACAAATGGTACATGATGCTCATTAAAATCCAAGGCACCCAAATGCATTGGGGTTTCTGTGGCATTTTCTCACTGAAAACCTCCCAAATGCTTGAAATGGTATGCGAAAAACCAAACAGATTCTAAACTATTTCATTGTGCTAGAACTGTGGGGAAGAAAGGCAGAGGGGAAAATTCTCCTTCACTACACCAGTGCAGTTTAACTGAAAGCAGAATTTGGCCTATAATGTGTACAGGGTTCTTCTTTATGACCAAAGAGGGCCTGCACACTGTGAAAGTGTGCAGTGGGGGGGGAGAGGGGAAGCAGCAGGTTTGTCCCTCTCCTCTGCCCACCCCTCTTAACCTTCCCCCTAAATGCTCTGTAGAAGATCCCCTGTAGGAGGCGGCGCCAGTGGCTGTCCCTCTGCGTCAATTTCAGAGGGAAGCCACACCTCCCGGTGCTTATGTCCTTCAGGGAGTTTGAATTAAGGGGCTGCTTCCAGCCCTCAGTAGGGCGAGCCTTGGTCCAGGCCGCTCCTTTGGGGGAATAGTCTCTTGCCCCACGGGCCATGCCAGCAGTCTATGGTCCGGCCCTCAGCCAGGGCCAGGCCGGCAGCGGGAAACAGCCCTCAGCAGGGCGAGGAAGCAGTCTATCACCTAGCCCCTCGGGAGGGCAGGCTGGCAAACACAGTCTCGCGCCCTAGACACGGCAAGCCAGCAGTCTCTGGCCTGGCCCTTCTGTAGGGCAGGCAGGCAACACACAGGCTCTAGGCCTTAGCAGGGTGAGCAGCAGTCTATGGCCTGGCCCTTAGGCAGGGCAGGGCAGGGCAGTAAGGGCAGGTTCTGGCACTCAGCCAGCATCCACCACAGGTCAGGGTGAGGGAAGGGGGGTGGGGGGGACACAGGCCCACCCATCTCCACTGCGTCCCAGCCCAGGGCCCTGGCAGTGACGGGGTGTTCCATCACTGGGTCAGCGGAGCTCCGGCCGAAATGCGCTGACTCACAGCGAGTGTCAGCTCAGCCGCACCGTAGTTGGCTTCCCTGGGCTTCTTCCTCCCACCCTCTCCATAGAGTACCTGGAGCTAGTCATCTCCCTCTGGGTCGCTGGGGTAGATGGCATGCGGGAGTCCCACGATTCCCTCACCGTCAATCAGCGGCAGGTCCAGAAACTGTGCGGGGTCCTCTGCGGAGGGCAGTTCCTCTAAGTCCTCAGGGCCCCACGCAGTAGGCACTGCCGGCAGGTTCTCAGGGCCCCAGGCAGCTCAGGCAGGCCTTCGTCTGGGTCATGCAGTTCAGGTAGCTCCTCCGAATCTGCAAGGCCCTATGACATGGGTAGATCTGGCAGCGTCTCCTTTGGGTGGACATTGGGCACGGCCCTAGGCTCAAGCAGCAAGGGAGAGGCATCCTTCTCTCCCAGCCAATGGCCCCGACTGAGCGAGCAGGCCTGGGTTTTAAAGGCCTAGCCCCGCCTTCCTGCTTCCAGTCAGGTGTTGTCAGGTTTCAACCCCCAGGGGGGGTTTGGCTCTCCCTCTGCATCAATCTCAGGGGGAGGCCACACCTCCCAGCTACATGCTCCCATAGGTGCTGGGTTGAATCAGAAACTTCAGGGAGCCCAGGAGCACGTGCACAAAGAAAAGAAAGCAGGAGAGAATGGTCACCAGCCAGCAGAGCTAGCCAGAAGGAGGGGACTCCCTTAAGGAGTCATCACACAAACATCCCAGCATGGCAAGGAACTCAGGATTCGGTGCCAAACACAGGGCAGTGTCCCAAAGGCATGGTAGAGCTCTTAGTTATGAAACAATGAGCTGAAAATGCATTTCACTTACAAAATGTAAATTTGTTGTGGAACCAAAATATTTTTGGATCATGTGATGATTCATTTAATAATATTTGTCATTTAAAATCTTCAGCATTATTTAACAAATTGTGAATGCTTTAAAAATAGGGAAAGGTATATTTGACCATTTTTCTTGTGACGAGAGAAATATTTATAGCATACTGACTGTATGGATGGTAGGGCTGTCATTTGTTAGCTTGTTAGGCATGGAAGATGTATTTTTTTATATGCTGTGGCACTGCTTTTGATTAGTTTGGTGTTGCCAGTGGAACAAAAGTCGCAACTCTCATCCCCTCACCCACTGCCATTGCTATTTTCCTTTGAGTTGCATTGAAAGGGAGCAACGTCAAGTGGTAGCAATTTCCCAGTTCTTTCAATCCTATCAATTATTATTCCATTAATAGGAGTGTAACTGGGTGGACTAGGCCCTGAGGCCCCCTGCTGGAGGCCTCAAGGCCCTGCACACCCCGTCCTAGAAAAGGGCAGTGGAGAGGGTCCTCTAAGCTGCCTAGAGTGGTTGTGTGGGAAGGGGTTTCAGGGAGCACCCAATCAGAGCTCAGTAGGCTAGTATAAAAATCCCCTGGAGGGGATTTAGCAGCAGCAACTACAGAATCATCAGTCTCAAGCTTGGCAGGGAGCTTGCCAGCTGAAACAGCGTTCATCCAGGCTCAGCCGCTGCAGGTGCTGCAAAGAAAAGAGTCAGAAGACCCACTGTGGAGCTGCAGGTGCTATGGGCAAGTGGGCCAAGATGGGTTCACCCTGGTAGAAATCATGACTCTAAGGCTAGCTTGGTTGTTATGAGGGCCACTAAAACCAGTCAAGGCTGGGCTGACAAAGACACCTGGCTGAGGCCCAGTCTGTAGTGAAGGTGGAACAGAGGACTGTTGGGACTCAGTTTAGGACTTGGAAGGCTGCCCCAGGGACAGTTTTTTTCAGTTGTGGGTATTGCCCCGAGAAAAATGCAAACTCTGGAGAGCAGTACTGTTACTATTGTAGACCTAGGGTTCCTCGTAGCAGGCAAACCTGGTAGGAAGTGGGAAACCGATCCTGGGGCTTGAACAGCCCTTTTGCTGAAGGCAAGACCCAGTCTCTATCTTGAGGTAAGAGAATGTGGGGAGTGTGTGTAATTTGTCACAGGGTCTGGAGCTCAATGAATGATTGATAGCCAGAACTCTTGGTTGGACACCAGACACAACCTACAAAACCAGATAAATGCTCTCTGGCATGAGCTAGATAACAGGATGAAGGTTTACAAGACCTCAGAATATGATATGACTGCATCAAGTTGTTACCCAAATACAGAAATATTTATTGAATACTGTATTTTCTGCATTATTATTGATAATTCAACCGTATCCATCTAGTAATGAACGAGTACCATTGTTATAAATTTTTTGTTCCTAATATAGTTTAAAAACTCCTGATTGTCTTTAATTTTACTGGCCATACCTTTCTCTTTGTATACCTTTGCTTCCCTTATCAATTTTCTACAATTCCTAGCTCTGATTTTTTCACTTCTTCTCTAAACCAGGTCAGTTTTCTAACTAATACAGCTTTTGTCCTCAGTTGTGGCTTTTGGGACATTTAGCAAAGCATTCTTAAACAACTCCCAATTACCATTCACATTTTTCTGATTAAATTCTTCCCAGTTGATTTAGCTCATTATGATTTGACTTATGAAACTGTCCCTTTTAAAGCATCAAGTATATATATAATTAGTTTGGACTTTATTCTTTTTGCACATTATAAATATGATCAAGTCATGATCACTTGTACCTAAGTGTGCTTAGCAGCTAGCAGGAGATACTCAGTACCTCAAAGATCAAGTCCTTTGTGAAGAATAAAGTGTTGGTCTACAATGAAATTAGCAAAAGTCATGATTTCCCCCTTACCTCCAAGCAGTTGGGTGTAATACTGCTGCAGTTACTGCCTCAGTTTCCTCTCTCAGGCCCCTTAAAGACTCTACCACAAGTCCATTATTACCCCTATCCAAGGCCAGTTTATTATCCCACATAGTGAATGTAGTCCTCAAAAACTCCCAAACATCTCCCAATAGTGCACATAGTCCGTAAAAGTCCCAGTACCCAGTTCAACAACATACCTCATACCCCAACTCTGGCATCTTCAGTCTCACATGAACTTTCCTTTAGTTCCTGTCTATTCTTTTATCAAAACAGCCACTCCTGCCTTCCAGCTGGAGTCCTTCCTAGATTTCTAAGCCTCTGCCTGAGAAAGTTCAGCAGGCTAACCCTCTGACAGTCTCCTGCCCTCAGCTTTTCCCAGGGAACTCCCACCAGGGAGCTGCTCCTCAGTCACAGCTGTCCTTCTCTCATTAATTAGCCTCAAATACCACCCTGTGTTCTGTGATGTTCCCCTCTGTGATGTTCCCCTTTGCAATCTGGACTGGTGTATAGCTGTGTCACCCCAATCCCTCACTCCTGGGGCCCGTTTTGCACTTGCCCCCACTGTGTGAACCCCCCACTCCTGGGTCAGCCCACACCGCCTTCTCAAGCAAGCGGTCCTTAATTTTAGTGAGTGAGTGCTTCTGGCCAGCCACTCATGGGATTATGCAATAGAATGACCCAGAAAACACCCCCAGCCCCAGATGCATTTTTATAGAGTTCAGTGCCACCCCCTGCACTCTGCAAGCTCATTTGTCCATCAATTTATCAAAGAAATTGATATGCATCAGTCTTGTCACTTCAAATGAAGTCTCTACACACATCCAAACCACATGCAGTACTTTAGATGAAACAAACAAGTACAGAAAGATTTTAAGTGATTATAAGTCAGAGGCATATAAATCAGATTTGACCAAAAGCAAATAAAGACAAATCGCATTCTAAACTAAGCTTAATACTTTCAGTAAGTTTCCAATCTTCAATAATGCTCACCACAGGCTGGTTGACTCCTTCAGCCAGGCCTTCCCCCGTGGACAGTATTTCAGTTGCTTGATGTTGCTGTAGATGGATTGCAAGAGAGAGAGAGCAAGAGAGCAAAATGTCTCTTCTTCTAACACGTCCCTTCACCCCCCTCCGGGACCTCACCCTTCCCCTTTCAGGGTCAGGTAACAAAAGTATCTGCTTGGTTTTCTCCAGGTCGTGAGTCAATGAGCATCCCCTTATCAGATGCTTTGGCCAGTCCATTGTCCCTGGAAGAGCTGAGCTGTTTTATGCATGCCTTAGTGAGGCGTGAATTACCTCTCTGCTTTTAGTGTTTCCCTGGATCTGCTTCAAGTCATGTAAAACACACCTTTAAGATATTACATAGCAGAGTTTCACATCTGTACATATGTGACATTGCAGGAAACATACTACCATAAGAATAATATTCAGTATGTCATGAGCATTCCAAAATATTCTATGATTCTATGATTCTATGATTCTAAGAACAATATTCCCATTTTACATGACATACTTTGCATTAAACAATATATAGTTACACTATAAGAGTGAGCATGATACACAATCAGACCAGAAGGGTGTAGTGTGTCACACATTCTTAATCAGGTCAACCTGGGATGCACTTGTGCTGGCACAGGGGAGCAGTTCATTTAAAGCCACCTTGTGACTCCAAGGCTTACCTTGATTTGTAAGGATGGAAATCACTGTGGTTCAGAGAGACCACACAAGGTAGGACTTAGGTATCATGGGACTTCAGAAGAACACAGAGATTGTGTGGGGCTTCTGCATGGGAATGTGTGTGGGTATATTTCATACCTTTCTATTTTTTGTCATATTTACCTGGCTTCAAATGCTAAGATAGAGCTGGTGCTCTCCAAATATGTTTGAATGTTCTTATTCATTTTCCCACTAAGTAAACTTTGATATTTATTTAGTGCTGCTGCTAATCAGAGTCCTATAAAGTCCTCTTCCTTTGAAATAGAGTTAAATCATCCCCTCAGTAATGGCAACACTTTTGATTTCCCCCAGTCAACTTTATACTTTGGGAGCTATCCAATCTGAGCAGTTAGGAAAGGGATTTACGATAAATAAAATTGTAGTATCTGTTTGTCTAACTCACCTTTCTCAAAACACTATTGTGCAATGAATTCAGAATTAATGATTATAAAGTGTGTAATTGTATCCATTTTACAAATGGGAAACTGATGTGAAGAAAAGTTTAGTGAGTTGCCTGAAAAGAAATAATTTTGTGACAGTAAAAGTACAATCTTAATTTGGCCCTGTCTAGCAGAGCATTTAAGCACATGCTTTGCTCTAAGCACAAATAGCCCTCTTGACGTCACAGGAATTACTCCCATGATTAATGTTAAGCATTTGCTGCATCAGGGTCACATACTGTAAGCTCCTTCAGGCAGGGACTTCTATTTTTGTTGCCTATGGAATGCCATACATTCTCTTGGCACTGAATAAAGAAGAACAGAACCAAGGAGTCGTGACTTTAAACCAGACCATAATCTTTCTCCAAGGAGAATGGGGAAAAAAGCAGAAATAAAAGTGAAGGAACTTACTGAATATTTTGTCCCCATTTACCTACTCTGCTGCATTTCAGACACACATCCAGCACTTAAGCAGTCCAGAGAAATATCATTCTAGGGATTTAAACAAAACACTTGTGAGTTTTAGAGCAAGTACAGAACAAATGCATGGTCTCGCCAAACCTCAGACAATTTACTTTGGCTACCACTGTGCCCACAGAAAGTGTTTTTCAATGTATATATTTATACTTTCCTTACTTAGTATTGATTCTAAATGAAGAAGCAGCCATGCTTGACGGGAAACCTATGAGTAAGGACATATGAATTAAAGAGTTTGCTTTATCTACCCACTTTCCTTTTACTGTTGCCAAAAATAAAAAAGTTTTCCTTTTTGTAGTTAAGAGTAATGGTGCTCTGGGTATAATCATTATACTATAGGTTCACCAGAACCTCTCCTTTTTAGGCTTTGAGTATTGAGAAAGCATGAGGTTATTATTCCTACACCATTTTATTATTCACCTTTCATTATTCCCACACAACATTGCCTCCAAGTTTTGTTTTAATCATACTCTCACCATATTCACAAAATGTTCTTTATTTGTCTGACACTCTGATCTCCCATTTTAACAATATCTACATTTTATTTTATAACAATATGTACATTTTATTTAAACGTTTCAGGTTTTTATGGCTGCTTCAGGAACAAAAAAACCGGGAAACAGTTCTGTGATAGTAAAAGTGCTAAAGTATAATTAGTAAACATAGCCCTGTTGGTAAAAGATCTAATGATCTTATTTTACATCCACTTGTTATCAGAGGTCAAAGTAAAAGGCAGCCATTTTATACAATGGATAAGTTTGAAACAATATTTTTGTTATGTCTGTGGGGAACTATAGTAACATAAAACCGGCACTCCAGATGCATGTTGCACTATATAATTAGGTACTCTAGATAAACATTACTGTAGAAGTTAGAACTGAACGAACTTTTACAGAATGGAAAGAAAAGGAATTACGACCAAATGGTAAGAATGCAATTCTGACCATGGCCAAGTAACAGTGTTTTTCTGATGACAGCTTTACTCACTTATTTTAGTAAATAAGATATGCTTATAAAAGAATGCTGTTTTTTAAATAAAATGCTCACTTTGTTTTCAGCTGTCCCCTTTATGTATGTATGATTACAAAATAGAGTACTTCAATAATTTCAGATGCAGTCTTCTTCCATTGATTGCTGAGATGTTTTACAGGCTAGATTATGCTTCAGCATTGCTATTAGCAATTCGTTATTTTAACATTATAGAAAGAGGCCCTAGACTGGTGTAAACACTGTGGACATATTTAATAGAAAGAGAAGTAGGAAAACTGAACATAGAAAATTTGCACAACAGATTATAACAGGTGTCAGAACTGATGGTGCTTTTTATATGTGTAAGTATCATTTATTATCCAATAGAATATTGAGCATGGCTGGGTGTTTGACTGCAATGTAGTGTTTTGGCCCAAATGCTACAGTGGGCAACAAAGGGGTTGCTTCGATGTTGGTTATGCAAAGATAAAAACAAAGCAGATGATACACTGTGGGATATGGTCCAAAGTCCACTGAAGTCAATGGAAAGGCTCCTATTGACTTCAGTGCGTTTTGGATTAAGCCCTGTGGTTAGATAATGCATAACAAACGAGCTCAATATTATGGTTAGATAATGCATGACGAGGGAGCTCAATACGATGCAGATGGTCAATCATGCAGCATAAGCAACCATACATATAGAATAAACGAAAAGGTTGTTTGCTGTCCTCAGTGTGAATCCACATAGTCAAAACCCAAAGTAACAAGTGAGCAACTATTTCCTCCTGTACCGAAAAATAACCAGAATAAGGTTGAAGTGACACCCTCCATTTGAGACATCTTGTTGATGGTGATACCTCTAGCATCAACACTCCCCTCCCCTGTTCCTCCCCCCCTCCCACACACACACACAACCCCTCCCACCCCATTTCCTCAGTCTTGGTGCACAGGTGGAAGATTAGCCCCCTTTTCCCTCACTTCAGTTTGTGGTCCATCTCTAAGTTCAGCGCAAAAGAAATCATCTTTGCATGTGAAATTAGGCCACAATATGGGGTTTGAATTTGAAACAAGACTGTTTGAGGATTAGATGGTGCTAAAGTCTTACAAGTTGTTCTTGCAAAATCTCAGCTCAGAGTGCTAGAAATGCAAGATCAGGTATCCACGGTAATAAGTATAGCAATCACCAAAAACACACAGTGGAGCTTCCTTCTCTGTGGCAGGTTGTATGTCTAGTCACAGGCCCCAGACATTCATTATGCCCCATCACACCTCTCCTGTGAGAAGAGCTTAGAAGTGACTCTAGTAAGGAATGTGAGATTTTGGGTCTGTAGCGAGGGGGTGTGGCCTCCCTCAGAGACAGACAGGGAGGGATGGCCTGACCCCCTCGTGGGCAGAACCAAAACAACCCAGTCTGCCCCACCGGAAGTTGAGGGGTGGAATAGGAAGTATAAAAGCTGAGCCAGCTAGCTCAGTTTGGAGGGAGTTGCTGGATGGGGAAGGAAGCCTTCCATTGATGCTCCAGTTGGACTACTGCCTGGGCCCCAGATGAGCTACTGGAGTCTTCTGCCTGTGACTGGGAGGAGCTGTCTGCTGGCAGTGACCTAGAGGAGCTGCCAACTGACTCTGATGCTGAGGGCCTGTGGGTGCTAGCCCTGGTTATCTACCCCAAGGAGAGTGAAGGCAATGTTGAGGCACAGGTACTCCAGGGAAAGGGGAAGGAGGTAGCCCAGGGGAACTGGATGACTGGTTATGTGGTGTCCTGCAGCTGTGTTGGAGTTTTGGCAGGAGACCCGCTGACCCAATCACAGAACATTCTGCCATTGATAGGGACTGAGGCTGGGATGCAGTGGAGTCTGTTGGGCCTGTGTCCCTCTTCCCCCACCACTCCTGGGGTAGTTGTCTCATCCTGGCCTGTGATGCCTCTGAGGCCTGTAGACTACTTGCCTGCTACACCCTACCTGAAGGGCCAGGGCTATAGACTGCTTGTTTGCCCTGCTTTGGCTAAAGATTGGTGGCTTGCCCTGCCTAGGGCCAGAGGCTGCTTACTTGCCCTGCCCTACATGAGGGCTTGGGCTATAGACTGCTGACGTGCCCTGCCTACGGCTAGAGACTACTTGTTTGCCCTGCCCAGACTGAGGGCCAGGGGCTATAGACTGCATAGACACCTGTAACCTGCAGAAGGGGTCAGGACTTCTGCCCTGAATGCTAATTCCCCCTTTTAGTGTCTGCATCCACAGGAGCACAGTAGCGAGGAGGCGTGGCTTCTCTTGGAGACAGACAGGGAGGGATGGCCTGACGCCTTACAGGGTCCCTGACTAGAGTACCCAGCTTCAATAGCAAAATCCTTTGAAGTGTTCATCCTCCTGTCTCTGTCCGTTAGAATTTTGATGGAGATGAGCTAAAACAAATCTCATTCACCTAATAGTCAAAAGTGGCTCATTTTCCCTTTATTCAAGCTCATGCAGGACATCTTTCATGACCAAGACCAGCTCATCCATCACAATACATTCGGAGTGCATTTAAAATGGACTTCCTTTGTAATTATAGTTCACATTTTCAAACTTTATAATTAGTTTTTATTTCTGGTGCGCTGTGGCTGCAGAACACCACCTGCTCATGATCTGGGTTAGAGATCTTAGAGAGTGCTGTGAAGCAATCCTTGGTTTGGAAAGGAGCTAGCAGATCCCCCGTCCTTTTAAATAATGGCTATAGTCTTATTCGTAACTGAATATGAACTGAACAGCACCAGTTGAAGTTTAGGGAGGGAAAAAAGGCAACCTGGTAGACACAATTTACACAAGTATTCAAAAAGGTCCTGCATAAAGTAACTAACCTTTTAAATAGAATGTAAAAATGTATGTCCATAATCCAAATAGGGAGGGGATATAAATAACCAGAAGTTAAGGGGCAATGTCTTGGCATGGATTAAGAAGAGGCTGTTCCTCAGAGTGGAGAAAAGTAAATAGTGGGGGTACCCAGGGATCAGTACTGGGTCCAGTGTTATTTTGACACATTAATGATGTGGGAAGAAGTAGACAGTGGAGTTTATTGATGACTAAGTGGTTTTCATTAATGAAAACTATGGGAGTTTGAGAAACTCCAAATGAATTTAAACACTTGAGGTGACTGGAGAACATGATAGTAGATAACTTAGCTTGGATAAATTTTACTACCAATGTGCTTTACATAGTCTCATCTTCTCCACTGTATATTGAAGGGCTCAGAAACTGAAAGACTGTTCAGCGAAAAAGGCATAAAACAGCCTTTTAAATGACTTAGATGTCCATCCAGTCTAGAGCTAAACCAAACAATGCTGGGGTGCGTGCAAGATAGAACATATTCTGACATGTTGAACAGTGGTACATGCTTACCTGGATAGCTATGTCCACAGCTGGAATCTGATTACTGAATTAGGCAGGCTAATCAGCTGATCTGACGGTCTCATTCTAGACATAGAGAATGCTTGACATTTTCATATTATACTTCTCATTTTTGCATTGCTGCTGGAAGCTGAACCAGTTGAGCAAATTGAGATGGGGCGTATTCACTTCTCATGAGCACCTCCCTGTCTTCTGGGTGTGAACCAGTATTCTCTCTGCTCATGATGCCCATTGCTGGCTGTTTCCTTTGTCAGGTGGCTCTTCAGTGTCTCAGACCTCCAGCTAAGTCACACAATCTAAAATGGAGGCAGGAACCGTTTCTGCAGTAAAAGGTCCAGCAGTGCCTGTCCCTGTGCCCTCAATAATGTCTTCAGCCCTGTCTCTGGGCTCAGCCCTCAGCCCCTTCTGGGCTCGCTTTAAGTCCATGTCTGTCTTAGTATAAAGCAGTGCAGCCAGGGATTTCTTTCTGGAAACTCTAAGTCTTGCCCTTCACTTGGGCCTCTAAACAAGCCTTAAGCCCTTCTCAGGGCTTAGGCCACCCTACCAGTGGCAGGTAGGGAGGAACCAAGCCTACCCACAACTCCAGGTCCAAACCCAGGGATCCTATAAATGGCAGCCATGTGCTGCTTCCTGTAATAGTTGCTGCTGCTATTCCCTGGGCCACTTCCTATTGTAGCCTCTTATTCTTCACCCTTAACTCAGGGCTGAAATTCTGTCATGTAATGGCAATGTCACCAGAATCCATCTTCTGGTTCTTCCTTGACTCCAACAAGGAGCACCTTCCTTACTCCTCTGGTCCCCACCAGGAACTGACCTGCTTAGCCCCTGAAGCTCCTTTTATCTGAGCTTGCTTCACTCTGATTGGCTGCTTTCTTGCAGCCATTCTAGATAGGTCTGGAGGACCCACCTTTACTGCTCCTTTTCTGGGTTGGAGTCTGGTAGGATCTTGAGACCTCCACCAGGAGGCCTCAAAATTCGCAGTATATCCCTTCACACAAACAGAAAAGTTTACAATTTCATTTAGCATGTTTAACCACCATGGCCAGTTCAAGCAAACTCTGGGCCCATGCAAAGCCATGTGATTGCCCAACCCAGGTGCTCACCCAGGTGAAAGGCCCATGACTTCAGCTCCAAATTCTTATTCCACATTAGCTGATGTCAGCAGGAAATAGTCCCCTTGGCCGTGGGGTGAAGTTTTAATAAGTAGAATATAAATAATGTGCTCAGAAGTGGGGTGTGTGTCTGGATGGGCAGTTAAGTGGACAGAAGTTTTCATCCTGTTATAGTAAAAGGAAAAACCTGGCATGTTCCTGAACCTGGGTTGTGAGAGTGGGAACAATATTGCAGTCCCCTAGGGTGCTCACATTGTCATAGAAATGTAGGACTGGATGGGACCTCAAGAGATAATCTAGTCCAGTCCCCTCTGCTGAAGCAAGACCCACTATACCCAGACCATTCCTGGCAGGTGTTTGTCTAACCTGTTCTGAAAAATCTCCAGTAACAGGGATTTCACAACCTCCTTTGGAAGCCTGTTCCAGTGCTTAACTAATAAACCCCTTTATTTATTCCTTTTTTGATTTTTAGGTCATTAAAGAAATCCTGAGAGAGCCATACTGGCCTCTTCCTATCTCTCCTTCAGATCAGGAGAGTTGGCAGTTGTGTCTTTAATATTGTATCCTTGAGAAATTGCCAGCTCCCTTGCATTCTTTTTACCCTAAGATTTTCTTCCCCTGGAATCTTACCTACCAGTTCTGAGTTTGCGTAAGTCTGCTTTTTATACGTTCACTGCCCTTATCATTCTGCTGCGCTCTTCACTTTCCTTACAGTCACAAAATCTCTCTCTTCATGATCACTTTCACCTACATTGCCTTCCACCTTCAGATTTGCAGACAATCCCTCCCTGTTGGTCAGAATCAAGTCTAAAATGGCTGTCCTTCTGGTTACTTCTAGTGCAACAGGGTCTGGAGGAAAAGTAGCTTCATGAAGCTAAATGTTATTGATAATGTCAAGTAACTTATTGGACTATATTGGGGACAACTTCCCTAATACATTTCAGTAAGTTATTGGACATTATTATTAACTCTCGGCTCCATGGAGATACCTTTTTTCTCCGCATCCTGATGCACTGGAATATGAACAGAAGACATCACACTAGCATTGGCAGCCCCCATTTCTGCCCTTCTCTTCACCTTATGCACATGCACATGAACAGTTCCAAGTGTGAGACCTGTCAGACACTTCCAATCTCTCCACACCACTTCATTCTCTCCTTAGCCCTTTGACTTCCATCCTTCCTCTTTGGCTGGGAAGAGGGTGCCGGCACATTTATCTCAGCCATTTGATGCTCCACTCCCCCAGTCTGTCTCCAAAACACACACTAATGTATTGCTTTTATCTGCAGTTGTTTCTTTTACTGAGCCACTAATGCAGTTAATTACAAGGTATTAGTTAAAGATACTTTTATTAACCCCTTTGCTGCTATTCCTTCCATGTGCTTAGTCTAATTATTTAGAAAAAATAGCAGGATATTCCCTGTAACAATAGGAATATTTCTTCAATAGTGGTGAATTTACTAAACATCCAAAGTCACTGAAAGAGCTAAAAAAACAGCCAGGTCATTTTTTCCCCTTATAGGTACTAATATATTTTCATTTGCTTCTATTAACTGTTTCCTTGACTTCCACAGTGATCTCAATTGTAATTATGTAGCAGTTAACCTATTCCCCATGCCTAACATAACCCATAATTAGTTGTCTTGTGTCCATAGTTCATGACTCAACTCTGTGGTTTTTCTATATCAAAGGCCCAGTTACCAGATTTTTTTAACTGTAGTACTTATGCCTCTATTGGCAGAGGGCAGAAAAACCTGAGCACAGCTGTTTCATTTGAGGGGTAAAACCACCAGAAAACCAGACAGTTAATTTTATGAAGAATTAAAGCTCTTACTTGGGTGCATTCCAAATACAGCTGCATATTCTTAGGAGAAATTGTTTTCTTGAATACATTTTATAACTTTTTTTAAAAAGTCACATGGGGACTGAGTTCAGGCCTTTTCAGAAGCCAATATGATCTTCGTGCTTATTCATAGATGATGGGAATGGAAGTAGTTATGCTCTTGAACTAAGGAGGGATTGACTTCTCCACTGAAAAGCTAAGTGCTTTATCTAATGCAGGGGTTTTCAACCTGTAGTCTGCAAACCCCTGGGGGTCTGCAGACTATGTCCAAGGGGTTGCAAAAGGTGACTATGAAAATAGTTTCAGAGGTCAGAAAAGGCATTCTGTTTTTCTGATCATTCAAAAGTATGTGAATACCCCCACCTACAGGTCAAAACATGGAAGTGTTGTTGTTGTAGTAGAAGCTCACAGTTTAGCCCCATTTCTCAGGCAGCATCAAATGCCGTTGTCAAGCTTGTGCAACATTTATAGTGGAAATCTGTTCAGTCAGTTTTCAGTTTAAGACTTCTTTGGAAGGGGTCAGAGGACCACAGGTTGAATTTCCAAAAGGGTCTGCACCTCCGTTTGAAAGTTTTAGGGGTCCACAAATGAAAAAAAGATTAAGCTACTGATCTAAAGAATTCATAAACCCCTCTGAGATCCACTTACAGACGTTTAAGTACATGAAATCAATGTTTGCAATAAAATAGTCTGCTCGGGTTGCAGAACGCGAGTAGATCTTCTGATAAACTTTGAAGCTGTTTCTATATCTCATGATCATTAATGGATACCACGAAGTATGGAGGGAAAAACACACGCACCCCTTGTAATCATATTACATCCATGCATTCTACATCTATTCAAGAATATTAGTGTACTAAACAAGAATAATTTATATACTGACCAATCTCCTGAGTTTCTGTTGAGCGGGTATGGAGCTAAAGCTCTATGGCTGCTATACCCATAGTACAGTAATTAAATCCAGAGTAGGATGGTCCATGATCACACAGCCCTACCCCTTCCACCAGCCTACATCCCTGCTGACCGACATGCCTGTGGAGGATTTCATATTGCCTTTCCTTGCATCGGAGATGAGTTTTCCTTCAGTCAGATCACAGCTGGGGAGCTCATCTCTTCTGAAGAAGTGAAGAGGCCAAGTAATATTGTGCCAGTCACATCAAAGAAGAGTCTTCAGGAAAAGGGCTTCTCTTCTGCAAAATGAATTAGACTGCTTTTAGAGAGTGCATGTGTTAGTCTCCAATCAATATTGTAAGTTGTGATACAGGAGATGGTAAGCAAAGTCTGTCATGTTTTATACTTTGTAAACAACCTAGTATAAAGAATCTTCAACATTTTTACCAAATGGCCTGTCTTTCAATATTTTTCCATGTCTTAAGTGTAATTCTTCTGGCAGCAGACCAATGAGTCCTTCATATAATTTTTCTTGGCAGCAAAGAGTAAACTATATATCAACAGTGAGGCTCCTGGTGGATGATTGATTAGTGCAAATAAATTCTGAATAATAATGTAGTAGAGGGAGAGAAAAACCATGGCTGATGAGTCACTGAATATTGTCCAGAATATTTTCCCAAATCATTGATAAAGAACTTAACACAGATTTTACTTGCTGGGTCTGACTGATCAAAGCTGTAGCGTCATAGCCATGAGAGGTGTGCCGTGTAGAGTGGCGTGAATGTATCATGTCTATGACTCAGGTGTTTTTAGAAGCTGAAAAGGGTTTGGAAGATAAAACTTACTTTGCTCTTTTTGGTGCGGGGTGGGAAAATTAAAGTGTCTCCTGACTACTTGGTCCTGTGGTGAGCCTCATCCTCTTCCAAGCTGCAGCCACTTCTCAGAAGCTACAGAGCTCAGATCCAGATTTACTGAAATGGAAGAATCTTCAGAACCCTACAATGAGGAGACAGGAAGCATCTTCCTACCCTCCTAGGCGGAAAGGTTAGGCAGCAAAATCTTCTCATATCAGATCAGGAATGGCTACATAGCACAACTTAAAAATTCAAACAAAGTAAGCAAGGAAGCGTCCTTTCCCCCACGTCTCCAATGACTTTCTTTGATGCCCAGGAACCCAGACGACACTGCCTTCATTCCAGTTGTGTTTCGTTTGTGTTTTTTGTTGAATGTTTTTTCAGTCTGGGAATAAATAATTAGTAACAATAACACAAGATACTCTGAACTGACCTTTAGGCAAGCTTCCAACATTATGGAATGGGCGAAATAATTAGGACCTGATGTCAAAGAATTGTGTGGATTTATTTTCATTTATTGAGATGTAAGGATGACACACCCTCACTCTATTAGAGAGGGGGCTAATGATACAGTTCCATATGAGAAATTATTAGTTAAATTGGAGAAGATGGGGATTGATATGAGAATTGAAAGGTGGATAAGGAACTGGTTAAAGGGGAGACTACAGTGGGTCATACTGAAAGGTCAACTGTCAGGCTAGAAGGAGGTTACTAGTGGAGTTTCTTAGGGATCAATCTTGGGACAGACTTATTAACATTTTTATTAATAACCTTAGCACAATAAGTGAGTGTGCTAATAAAATATGTGGCTGACAACGCTGGGAAGTAGTGCCAATATGGAGGAGGACTGGAATATCATTCCAGTTTATAAGGTCATCCAGATCATCTTGTAACAGAAATTGGATGAAATGTAATAGTGCACAGTCATGCATTTAGGGACTAACAACAAGAGTTTTTGCTCTAAGCTGGAGACGTATCAGTTGGAAGTAACTGAGGAGGAGAAAGACCTGGGTGTATTGGTTGATCACATGATGTCTGAGCTACCCATGGGATGTGGCTGTAAAAAAATGCTAATGCAGTCCCAGGATGCATCAAGGGAGGTATTTCTTGTAGAGACTGGAAAGTGTTAGAACCATTATACAAGGCACTAATGAGATCTCAGCTGGGATACTGTGTGCAATTCTGGTCTCCCCTGTTTAAAAAACATGAACTCAAACTGGAACAGATGCAGAGAAGGGCCACTAGGATAATCTGAGGAATGGAAGTGTAGGAGGATAGACTAGATGATCATGATGGTCTCTTCTGACCTTAAAGTCTGAGTGTATGAGCTCTTATGGGTTCAGCCAGCACTAACTAGGCACACCTGCAAAGCCTGCTCTGCCTGGAGGGATGGAGCTCAAAAAGGGAAAGCCTCCCCTCACCATTGGAAGGGGTGATAGCTAGGGGAAGACTGTTAGCTACAGGGGTAGAACAGCAAAGAGGAAGACAGTTGCAGACCCTGCCAGCCTGAGGCTGTATGGACCATGTACAGAGCAGGGGTTACCGAAAGGAGGGGACCTTGGAAGGACCCTAACCCTGATCAAGGACACTAGATCTTCCAGATAAGCTGAGCCCCAAAAAGGTGACAGAGACTGCCAAAGAGACTGACCACCTTTATATTTTTTCTCTGTCCCCTGGGAGGGAGAGGAAAGGAACATTTTTTGTTTGTTCGTTTGCTTGGAGAAATTCATATCTCACAAGCAGAGGAAGGACTCTAACTGCTAGAAAAGAGAAGCAACCCAAATAATGGTCTGGTGGAGATGCAAGAGTGCCCCCCATCCACCACATGAGGTTATATATGAACATTATGGTCTTATATTCACAGCTGCCCAGTCTGCATGCATAGTTATGGTAAGTATGCATACAAATTAGATGCCATTTTGTGCATATTTTGCATGCACACAGTTGTATACCTAACTTGTTATCAGCAACCCAATCCTGCTTCCCTCAAAGTCAATAGCAATGGTTAGTGTAGATCTTTACAATTAAATACATTATTGACTCCTCTGACGGATGTCTAAAAGCCAACTAAAGAGCTCTGTATATGCTCGAAAGCTTGTCTTTCACCAACAGAAATCTGGCCAAGAAAAGATATCACCTCCCACACCTTGTCTCTCTAAAAGACAAACTATGAAGAGTCGTGTTTAAAAGAACAAACAGCAAAATCAGGCAATGGGCATACAATTTCCCTTGAAGAAGCAAGTGTTATTTTCAGTCATGGATGTTTAAAACAGACATCAAGCATAGTCCTGCCTGTGGTATTACTGTGGCTTTAAGAAAATGAATACAATTTTCAGGGAGCTGACAGTTTGCAGAACAGTTCCATTACAAAATATAGTGATGTATGGAAACCAATTGCTTATACATTTAAAGCGATGTCAAAAATGAAAAGTCTAATCTCAAAGAGAAAAAAACTTTGGCATTGGTTTTTGCATGCAAAAAATGTCATGTATTTATATATAGTAGATCATGTGGCCTTGGTTACAAAGATTATTTTTTCAGTTGTATTTATAGGACTGTAGCATGGCGCTGTGGCCTTCCTTGGAGGCTGGGCCCGAGGAAGGGTCGCTCTGCCCCCCCGCTGGACAGAACCCGGCCTTGCAGGTCAAGTCACCCAGAAGCTGAGGAGTAGAGCCAGGGCCAGGGGAGGAAATATAAAAGGCAGGCCCAGCAGCTCAGTCAGGGGGAAGCTGCTGCTGGAGGCAGATGTGTCTTCCCAGAGGCTGCAGCCTAGGCCTGACTCAGGCTGTTTGGTGCAGCCGCCCCGCCGACTGGGGCCTCCAAAGCCTACCCGAATTGCCGGGCCTGAGTGACTGGAGAGGGCTGCCGGACTCGAGTGATTGGGTAGGGCCACCAGACCTGAGTGACTGGAGAGGGCTGTCGGACCCTAGTGACAGGGTAGGGCCACCAGACCCTCGTAGCTGGGAACAGTTACCTGAGCCCCTGGGGTGGGAGAAACCCCCTGAGGCTGGCCCTAACCTGGAGGAGCTGCCTGGTGTGGAGGACCCACTGGCATGGACTGAACCTTGTGAACTGGAGGAACCCCTGGGGCCCTGTGACCTGGAGGAGCTACCTTCCACAGATGACCCGGAGGAGTTTCCAGACCTGCCACTGGTCGATGGTGAGGGACTCGCCAGATGCCCGCTCATCGCCTCCCCCAGAGACCTGGAGGGAGCCACGTGGCTTCAGGTACCCGGGGATTGTATGGGAGGAAATGGCCCAGGGACAGCCAACTAGCAAGTGGCTGAGTCAGGGGCGAAACCCCTGTCAGTGTGTTGCGGCTGTAGCTCTACTGACTCAGTGGCAAACGGCTTTGCCACTGATAGGGCCCTGGACTGGGATGCAGTGGAGTTGGATGCTTATTCCTCTCAGCAAAGGCACTGTGGCCTTCCTCGGAGCCTGGGCCCAAGGAAGGGTCGTGACACCGCGGGCTGGACCGTGCCACCAGTCTACAAGGACAATTAGTGTATCAGCCAGGCAAATCATTAATTGTTGCTGGTACTCTTTCTAGAGCTTATGATCTAACTAATGTAACTGAAGAAGAAGTGGCACATGTAGATGTACTTAGAAATTGTTTCCTATATCAGAAAGAGCATGGGAAGAAATTGTACAAGCAACTAGACAAGATTAGAAACCAAAGCGTTTACAGCTACTGAAAATGGATATAATAAAAAATTGAAGCCATATAATCAATTTACTCACGAATTATCAGTAATAGAATTTCTTCTATTTAAAGTTAATAGAGTAACAATTTCTTTAGGGTTAACAGTAGAGATGTTGAAATGCCTACATGAGACATTTAGGCATAAAAACCAATGTAAAAGCAGAGCAAGAGGTTCTGTATTGTTCACAAATGAACTAAAACAGAGGACTATATTAAAGAATGAGATGTCAAAAATATAGAAATGCTCAGTCTGAACAATCTATGACAGTTTTTCAAGAAGGTTAAGATCCTCATCTAAAGTAGGTTTAGATCTATTTTGAATATAAAGGACATGCATATGTTATAGTTTTTGGTTATTTTTTGCATATTCCCAGAAATATCTATACTAGAAAACTCATGTTCCAAACAAGTCATTAATACAATTAAAAAATTTTTGCAAGGCATAGCATTCCCAATACAGTAAGAATATGGAATGGAGATCCATTATCAGTCAAGAGTTTAAAAGCTTTGCCATAGCATATGATTTCAAACATATTACATCAAATACAGGTTACCGACAATGAAATGGGCTAGTTGAAAATGGTGTTAACATAATACAAAGAATAATAATGCCACATATAAATCAGTATTTGTTTCTTCAGCTTTTGTTAATAAATTATTTAACATGACCTTTACAACAAGGTTTATCATCTGCACCGATGTGATAGACCGTACTCAACTGAAAGAACAATTGAAATAGTACAGTAACAAGAGTAACAAAAAATGAAAACATCATCATTAGCCATATCAGTCCCACGATATTAGAGAGATAAGGTGGATGAGGTAATATGTTTTATTGGACCAACTTCCACTGGTGAGAGAGACAAGTTTTTGAGCCACACAGAGACATGAAGAAGAGCTCTGTGTAGCTCAAAAGCTTGTCTCTCTCACCAACAGAGGATAGTCCAATAAAATATTACCTTATCCACCTTATCTCTGTCATTCCTCTAAGTAATAAGCACAACTTCAATAATACAGCAAATATAGACGTAAAGTGGCCATTACATCAAAGGAGACCTGCTTAAAAGAGTTATAGAAAGCTGTTAAAATAATTCTGATATATATACACACACACAGAAATAAATGTATGCTAAAAATATTAAAAGCAAAATGCAGTGTTAATGTGACTTTAGGAGAATAGACTCTTCAGAATGTGGGAGCTGACAATAGGAGAAGGCTGTTGGTTTTAGGTTAGATTGATGCTCTATATCTATATTAACTATGTATCTAATAAAGACTTAAGTTACTAGAAATAAATTAACACTAGTGAATTACATGAATATAAAACGTACTGCCTGTTTAATGGCAGGACTTTACTTAAAGTCTGTGTTAGTAGTATCATACTTTATTGTCCATAATATACAGTTATTTTTCTATTTTATACATTTAAAATCTAAGGTTAGGCTCTAGCCTGGATGGACATAATCCTGGTACAAGTAATGGACATTTGCTTCATCTTTTAACATCCTGTCCAAAGGAGAAGTTTTCCATCTTCCCAATGCATAACGATATGGTCTTACAAGGCAAAGTTTTATACATAAAGGAAAAGTTTCCTTTTAAAAAATAAGCAATAGGTAAGAGACATTTTTAATTCAGGCTGTTTAGTGATTTTTGCTTTCAGGAAAAATCTTGTATCTGTTTCTCATACAGCAAAATTAGAAGTAGAACTTCTCCATAGAAGGGAAGGCTGTAAGTGAAAGCATGAATTCAGATCACAGTGTCATCTAGTGTTAGATGAAACCATTAACATCTGTTGTATGTGATCTCACTCACTAAAATAAAGGGGGATATGAGATGCTAATTTAACTTCGGAAGAAAAAAAAATTACTAAGAAATCTACTGCATATCAGTCATCTGACTTCCAGAACTTGGTAATAAGAGCAGAATTTCCTTGCAATATTTTCCGTTCATTGTTCTTTTTCAAGGTGCATGAGAAACAAAAATACTTGATTTTTCATTTGAAAAGAGCCAATCAAACCACCCAAATATAATGGTGGGAAAGCTGTACAAACTCACAGGCAGTTCCTGGATTTTACAGAATGTGGCGGAACATGAAGAATAAATCTGGTACACTCCAGATGAATTGGAATGCATTTTAAGCAGATGTGTTAACATAGTGTGTGGCAGAATCTAGCTCTTAGATTTTTTGCTATTCAAATAGAGCTGCCTTTTTGACTGGTGGATACATTTTTAAAGCTCTGCTTCCTAGTTGTGAAACAAGGGCCTGATCTACACAACAGGTTTAGATTGATGTAAGCTGCCTTGCATTGACCTAACTATGGTAATGTCATCACTTAAATTTGGTCCCTGCCGACGTAACTGCTTCTCTATGCCGAGTTAGTAACACCACCTCCCTGAGCGATCTAAAGTCATGGTTGATATAATTAGATCAACACTGTGTCAGTGCACATCCTGTGTTGCTTACGTCACCTATTACTGTCGCACAGTGCCCTATACTGACAATACAATTGAGAGAAGCGCTCCTAGTATGGACACACATCGCTGACACAAGCAGCCTAGTGTGCACTGACACAAACAGTTTAATAACTGTGGTAGCTATATGCCAACATAAGCTAGGTTGACATAATTTTGTAGTGTAGACATGGCCTAGGAGTTTGCACATAAGATGAATTTTAACCCTTTGTAGATAGCCCTTGAAAGGGAGGCCAGTGTACTACCTGAGTGCATCAATGTGAATTTAAGCACCTTATGTTACTCATCTGGATGTGAAAGTTTTGATTCATGCATCTCTGACTCGGTTTCCTTACTTAGAAAATGGAATATTTACCTATACCACAGGGGTGTAGAGAAACAATATCTGGAAAGCACTTTGGGGTCCTAAGAGAGGGCATTTTAAGAGTGCAAGAGTATATTATAATAATCAACTTTTTCCACAGTTTGTATGAACAGAACCTCTGTACCTGTAGAGTGTTTGCCCATTACTAGGGGTAAGCACAGCAGAGGACTTCCAGTCAGTACTAAATAATGACACATAGTTTGCTCTTTCCAAGACCATAAACTGAAGTGAACTCAATGCATATGGATGCCTGGAGAAGAAACATATAAAAATGGCCTGTTTGTGCTTGATCATTACTCTTCCATTTCATAGGTAGCTGGTACGACAAGCAGCCTCTCTCTGTAATTGTGGCAGTGCACAGTCGCTGCTCTTTTGGTCCAATGGGGCCATTTGGAAGAGATCTTAAGTATGCTGCCTCATGGCATTTAGTCCCAATAGTTAAAAACAAAACAAACATAAAAAGCTCAATAACTGTGGTTATCCTAAAAGTGTGTTTATTCTTGTCAGTTCACTCTCAAAAACCCACAATCCTTAAGTTCTTTTGTTACCATCCCAATTTTCTAGGTCTGGAAGTGAACAAAAACTTGCACGGTTTCCCTTTTGTATACCTCATTCTCCCTACTTCCTGCCTCTCTAGTTTAGATGCTGCATTCCATATTGCAAAGTGATGAAGCCATCCACTTCTCACTTACCCCTAAATACACATTTAGATATCTATGCTTGACAGTCTGTCTTTCAGCAATGATGCAACTTTATTATAATAATGCTTGCTAATTTCTAGGCATCCATACCTGACAGTCATTGGGTGCCATAACTAAAAATGAGATTGCAATAAACCAGGGCAAAATGCCTATAAAAACAGAGATCCAGGGCCAACAACATAAAATCTCCAAACAACTAAACTAAAAAGGAAACAAGAAAGTCAGGAGCCTTGCCCAGAAATGTACCATGACATATATGGAGGGACCATGCATTCCGGAGTCAAGAGAGAAAGCCCAGCCCTCCTGACCTCTTCAGATTTGAATACAAAATTGTCAGACGTCCATCACCAGTGTCTAAATTGCCATGCCAAGATACAGGGTCTTCGACTGTGTCATGTGACAATAGAAAAGAGTTGCAGTAAGTCACCTTTTTCATTAGGAAAAGAGTATTATCCTTAAAGTTACTCTGTCTCCCTTTGCTTTACATTCAACATCAGAATATGGGCAGGAGTCAACCAAAGCCTTTCATAATTGACAAGTTAGATAATGTCCTTAACTCCACCAAACCAGGCACCAGCAGCAGGGTACGATAAACACCTAGGACCAAAGGCATCACAGTGGCTCACTAATTTCTATATACAGGTCATTAATGAGAAGAAGCCACCATGCACTTGGTGTCAAGCAAAGATGGGCAAGGACTCCCACAATGTGACGAGTTACCGACTAATATCCTTTCTGTCAGAATGCTTCAAGGTTTTTGAGTGCTTGATCCTCCAACAAATTTGCCCCAGAGTTGGACAATGTCTTGCAGGTTGAGCAGGCAAGGTTCAAGAAAGGGCGTAGCACCTGTGATCAAGTCTTGGCCTTGACCACCTTTACCAAAACCGGTTTTCAACAAAATCTAAAGACAGGAGCCACCTCCTTGGAATTAACCGCAACTTATGACACTGTCAGGCACAGAAGCCTTCTGTGTAAACTCTCTCGAGTTGCCCGCATTGGGTGGTTGAAGTAGTAGAGCTCTTCATCCAGAATAAGCAGTTTAGAGTACACATGAGCGACCATTGTAGTTCCTGCCACATGTTTAAAGCAACAGTACACATACCCTCACAGATGGCCCAAGTGGCCGTATATTATTTGAGGTTAAAAATACTAATTGCTGAGTATGGGTTTCACTGACTCAGTCAGAAGATTTCATCAAGAGCCAATGGGTTTAAATGATTGAATGAGGAGTCAGGAGATTTGGGTTCTAGTCCTGGTTCTGCAGCAGATTTCCTGCCTAACTGTGTGTCACTCAAACCCTTTGTGCCTCCATTCCTTAATCTGTAGAGTGAGGATAATACTCCTTGCCATATTCAGAGGGTTTAATTCACTCTGATTTGTGAATCTCTGAGATGCACAGTTTGAAGGTATTATAGACATGCAAAGTTACATTGTTGGTTTATTGTTCTCTGTATTAAGCAGCTGCTACTTTCTTCAGCAGCTGATTGCTTGCCTTCCAGCATACTAAACACTTGTGTTTTATATAGTTCATCAGCTCCCCTAAGCCTACAACTTCTCCTCTGCCTGTTTCAAATTTGAACAAAACCCTTGACTTGACGTTCTATGTTCCCTTTTGAGGCGCTAATAGCAATAAAAAAGTCTGGCGAAACAACATTAAAAAATTGTGTTTATGATTTGTCTATAATTACCACATCACTTCCCTTTTATGTTTGTAAATTACAGGGGAACAAGCTACTCTGTTTTCTGATGTTCTATTATTTTAAATTACCCAGTGGTTTTGTGGGGCCAGCATAACTAAATAGCTTTGTTGCTGTTTCAAAGGGAACGCCTTCCCCATTAACTTTATGACTCTTCCTCAATCCTAAAGTTTAGCTTCAAGGGAAATAAAAATTAATTTCCCCTTTTAGTAGTTTAGTCAGTTTGATATAAAGTTTTAAATTCTGCATATAGGCTTTAAATTAACTAGAATTAAGCAACCTCTGCTCTTATTTCAAGAATATAATTTTCCAGAAGTACCTTGAATGAACAAATTGGGATTTTTAGAGACCACATGGATCAATAACTTGTGTTTTGTCAAATGTGATTGGCAGTTCAGCATTTCCCATAGCACCCACATCTGCTACCATCTGTCTTCTCTGAACTAACTGAACTGTGACTTTCAGCTTTCTACCTTTATAGGAAGACACAGCACAGCTTTAATGAGAACCCCTATAGTTGTCACCAGCACACAGCCTACCTGCATATTACATATAGAAAGAAACACTGTGGGACAGAGTTAAGATTGGCATTGAAATAGTAATTAAGCAATACCTGGTTCTCTCAACTTTAAATCCTCAGTCTTAACTCTGCATCCAGAAAGTTGTCTTGCTTAGAGAACTGTGTACTTGTGACAGAGTACAGAGGTCCTACATGCTTTCCAGCGAGCAAAGACTTCCTTCATTACTTAGGTTTCTTGGCACCCTCCCCACTTCTTCACCATGCATGATCCAGCTATAATCAGGCCTTAAACTAAGATTGGCTCATATACACATGCACATTATTTTCCTTTGTTATTTGACTGATAGTCTCTTTCCATTTTCCTTATGTTTTAAAGCCATTTCTTTATTGGAAATTATACTTAGCCCTGGTCTACACTGACCTGGCGATTCGGCGGCAGTCAATGGGAGTTACGCTAGGTACGCAGAGTAGTTTGTGTAACTCCCGTCGACTGCTGTGCTTCCCTTCTGCGCGGTGTCTTCACTGCACTGCGCTGATGGGAACCGTGTTCCTGTCGACGCAGTGCTACGCCACTTGAGGGGGTGGTTTACCACCATCGACTTCTGGATTGATTGAGTGGGTCTTCACTGACCGCTCAATCGATCCAGATAGGTCGATCTGATGGTGGCAACTTTGCCGCCGTCAGTATAGACATACCCTTATAAAAAACAGGTCTCATACAATATAAATCAGATGAAGTCACAGATTCATATTTACTGAAAGTAAATGACACATTTGTTTCTATTCTGCTTTGTTTTAAAAAATACAAGCAAAGGTAATTAGGAGCATAAATGTGTGAAGTAAACAGTTGTTCAGATAACTCCTCAGTTCAAATAAAAAGCATTAAGAATGGTTTTTTTTAACTTCTCTTTTCGT
The DNA here is from genome assembly GCF_026122565.2 of Emydura macquarii macquarii. Lineage (NCBI taxonomy): Eukaryota > Metazoa > Chordata > Testudines > Chelidae > Emydura > Emydura macquarii. Next base: position 2,773,130 of record NW_027130506.1, read on the forward strand.
AAAGAATTTTTACAAGAGACTCATGAGGATGGATGTTAGTATGCAGTATATCTAGTTTACTTAACACATAACTGCTTGGATCCATATAGCCATGTCACTGCATTGCCCCTTTAGTGGTTAACCAGTATTTGGAGTCTTGCAAGGTTGTTTCCATTCAGTGGAAAAATTGATGACGTAAGTAGTTATATTCATGGCGTAATCTTGTTTGCTTGCAAAAAACAAAAAAACACCTACACAAGGTCCTATTTCCCTGATAAAATAGAAAGGTGGTGTCCTTGCTCAGAAATCCACTAGTCTGCCATTCCAGCAAGCTCTCTGCCAAAGAAGCTGTTCCCTTCAAGCAGAAACTCACAACTCCTTCTCCTGGGCTGGCTTATTGGTGCGGTGCCTCCAATACACACAGCCCGAATCCAATCCTAGCTCCTGTGTTTGCAGCCAGGGAAACTGGTCAGTCCACATGGACTAGCTCTGACCTGTCTCAGGTGGTAGCCCCACAGCCCTCACCCCTCTTGTTACTACATAAAGGGGCTTGATTGTTCCTGAGCTTGGCTTTAACAAGGTCTGTGATTGTCTTTGGATCCAAGACTCCTCTGACTGCAGCCATTTGTACCTTTCAGCATAACAATAATAGCACTCTCAAAACATTCATTTACATTTTGTTAGACTATACCAGTGTTTCTCAACCTGGGGGGCCGTGACCCCCAAGGGGGTCGCAGGACAAGTGTGTGGGGGAGAGGGGGGGGTCGCAAGTGCTGGGACAGCATTAGGGGATGGCAAGCAGGACAATTACCCGGGGACCCACATCAGAGGGGGCCCCTTAAAGCTAAGTTGCATGCATCAGCCTTGGTTAGTGGGCAATTGCTCTGCCTGCCACCCCCTAATGCCAGCCCTGAGTATTATGCACAATTTACTTAATGATGTTTAAGAATGGGGGCTGCAATTTTTTCAAGTCTTAGTGGGGGGTGTCACAATTTTTTTTAAGTCCAAAGGGGGCTGCCAGCACAAACAGGTTGAGAAACACTGGACTATATCATGTATAAGAATTGTACAATAGTTTCATACAAATTAGTTATCATTCAACTAATAAAATTATTGGAAAATGGGTCCTTTCTATTCTATAAGATTTTTCCTCCGATTCTAAGTTTACTTTGTTTTTGCTGTATTGTACTCAGTTAAAAAAAAAAAAAAAAAGCAGAGACCAGTGTAAATTCTGTTCCCTTCTCAGCACTAACCTAGTATTTTTGTTTCTGGTTCAGGGAAACAAATGCTGGATGAGAACTAAACGCTAATCAAATCTTTGCTACATATAGGTCAGGAAAGTTTAACGGGCCAGAGGATCCAAATGATTTTTTTCTGGATAGTTAGAATTGTATTATATTGCATAGTGTTGAATTATATAGTATATGTAATGTGTTTTTGATTGCCTTTGTATGATTAGGTATATGGTTGAGCTGGTTTCATATATTGTGGACTGGAACAATAAAAAGCTGAAGTAATCATTCTCTAAGGTATTTATAATAAAATTTTATTTTTCCTTCAAAGTACTCAAGAAAAAAAAATAAAAATCACAATTCTCTCTCCATCTGGCTTTGCTACAGAAGAAATATTTAGACCATTGCTGCAACAACACTGGGATTAATGTTTGCCCCGAGTTACAACTATGCAACCCCTTTTAAAAAGGAAACAAACAGAAGTTGCATTTACAAATGAGGGTAGCATTTAGCCATTTGAGTTTTGTCCAACTGTAGCTTGCACATGTAGGCATCTGAGTTCTACCTCAGGTGACTAGAATATCAATAATATCTTTTACTGAACCATCTTCTGTTGGTGAAAGAGACAAATTTTGAGCTTATACTGAGTTCTTGCTCTTGTTCTGTGTAAACTCAAACTTCTCTGTCTCACCAGCAGAAGTTGGTCCAATACAAGATAATTCACCCATCTTGTCTCTTTAATATCCTGGGACTGACGTGACTGTAAGAATACAGCATAGATTATCAGTAGTCAGCATTCTTCTTTAAGTGAGGCATGATGTTTCTGCCTCACGGTCCTTTGACAGTGGTGCAGAGGTAAAGGGCCTAGAGCCCTGCCTGAATTTCCTGACTCTGTTACATGCTCAATGGTGCACACTGTATTGAGTACGACATGCAAACCATTGTCAAAATCTTTGACTAAACTGCTCTTGCTACCTTTGGATTACAAAGCAGTCTCCAAGGATTTTGTTGACCTCTGCAAAAAACCTTTCTTACAGTCTTTAGTTGCTGATCCAGTAAGCAGCCATTAAACAGTACACTGGTCTAAGAATCTTCTTGTCCTACCTAGCGTTAGCGTTAGCGTTTGCTATAGTAGCTTTTTTTTAAAAACAAGATTTAGTCTTGTGGTACTTGATTCCTCTCACTTTCCATCACAGCCTTGGTTTGGCAGCTTTCAGACCATAGCACAAAGGTGCTCAGAAACTACAGTGATGAAGACCAAAGTAGATAATTACTCAGGCATTTCTCCATCCCTCCCACCGATGATTCATCTTTGGGGGAATCTGTTTGGCAATGAGCTGGGGTCTTATGGTAGGGATAGATAATTTTACCACCTAGAGAGGGTAACAAACATGACCTATGGTGTCCATACACCATGGCAGTGAGTTAATCTGTTGTATGAATAAATGTATGCAGTTAAATTCTATTTTTCAATTATTATTCCATAAATTGCCTTTGTTTTTAGAATCATAGAATCATTGAGTTGGAAGGGACTTCAGGAGGTCATCGAGTCCAACCCCTGTTCAAAGGATTAACCTCAGCTATATCATCCCAGCGAGGGTTTTGTCAAGCCGCAGCTTAAAAACCTCTAAAGATGGAGATTCCACCACCTCTTTAGATAACCCATTCCAGTGCTTTACCACTCTCCTAGTGAAAAACTTTTTCCTAATGTCCAGCCTAGATCTCCCCCACTGCAATTTGAGACCGTTGCTCCTTGTTCTGTCATCTGCCACCACTGAGAACAGCTTAGCTCCATCCTCCCTGGTACCCCCCTTCAGATACTTAAAGGCTGCTTTCAAATCTCCCCTCATTCTTCTCTTCTGCAGACTAAACAAGCCTAGTTCCCTCAGCCTCTCCTCATAAGTCTTGTTCTCCAGCCCCTTAATCATTTTGTTGCCCTCCACTGGACTCTCTCCAACTTCTTCACATCCTTTTTGTAGTGAGGGGCCCAAAACTGGACACAATACTCCAAATGCGGCCTCACCAATGCCGAATAGAGGGGAATAATCACTTCCCACGATCTGCTTGCAATGTTCCTACTAATGCAGCCCAATATGCTATTAGCTTTCTTGGCAACCAGGGCACACTGCTGACTCATATCCAGCTTCTTATCCACTGTAACCCCCAGGTCCTTTTCTGCAGAACTGCAGCTTAGCTCATCGGTCCCCAGTCTGTAGCAGTGTATGGGATTCTTCCGTCCAAAGTGCAGGACTCTGCATTTGTCCTTGTTGAACCTCATCAGATCTCTTTTGGCCCAATCCTCCAGTTTGTTTAGGTCCTTCTGTATCCTATCCCTACCTTCCAGGGTATCTACCACTCATCCTAGCTTAGTGTCATCTGCAAACTTGCTGAGGGTGCAATCTACCCCATCCTCTAGATCATTAATGAAGATGTTGAACAAAACCGGCCCCAGGACCGACCCCTGGGGCACCCCGCTTGTGACCAGCTGCCAGCTAGACATGGAGCCATTGATCACTACTCGTTGAGCCCTATGCTCTAGCCAGTTCTCTCTCTATTTTATAGTCCATTCATCCAACCCATACTACTTTAACTTGCTGATAAGGATACTGTGAGAGACCGTATCAAAAGCTTTGGTAAAGTCAAGGTATATCACGTCCATTGCTTTCCCCACATCCACAGAGCCAGTCACCTCTTCATAGAAAGCAATCAGGTTGGTCAGGTATGACTTGCCCTTTGTGAATCCATGTCGACTGTTCCTGATCACCTTCCTCTCTTCCAAGTGCCTTAAAATGGATTCCTTGAGGACCTGCTCCATGATTTTTCCAGGGATTGAGGTGAGGCTAACTGGTCTGTAGTTCCCTGGATCCTCTTTCCTCCCTTTCTTGAAGATGGGCACTATATTTGTTTTTTTCCAGTCATCAGGGACCTCCCCCAACTGCCACGAGCTTTCAAAGATAATAGCCATGGCTCTGACATCACATCAGCCAACTCCCTCAGTACCCTCGGATGCATTGCATCTGGCCCCATGGACTTGTGTATGTCCAATCTTTCTAAATAGTCTTGGACCTGTTCCTTCAGCACTGTGGGATGTTCACTTCCTTCCCATTCTGTGCCGCCCAGTGCAGTAGTCTGGGAGCTGACCTTGTCTGTGAAGACAGAGGCAAAAAAGGCATTGAGTACCTCAGCTTTCTCCACATAATCTGTCACTAGGTTGCCTCCCCCATTCTGTAAAGGGTCCACACTTTCCCTAATCTTCCTCTTGTTGGTAACATATCTGTAGAAACCCTTCTTGTTCCGTTCGCGTCCCTTGCTAGCTGCAACTCCAGTTGTGCTTTGGCCTTCCTGATTTCATTCCTGCATGTTCGAGCAGCATTTTTATACTCCTCCCTAGTCATCTGACCAAGCTTCCACTTCTTGTAAGCTTCTTTTTTATGTTTAAGTTCACCAAAGACTTTTGTTAAGCCAAGCTGGATGCTTACCATATTTGCTATTCTTTCTGCACAGCAGGATGGTTTGTTCCTGTGCCCTCAATAAGGTTTCTTTAAAATACAGCCAGCTCTCTTGGATTCCTTTCCCCCTCATATTAGCCTCCCCAGGGATCCTGCCCATCGGCTCCCTGAGGGAGTCAAAGTCTACTTTTCTGAAGTCCATGGTCTGTATCCTCCTGTTCTCCTTTCTTCCTTTTGTCAGGATCCTGAACTTGACCATCTCATGGTCACTGCTGCCTCGGTTGCCACCCACTTCTATTTCCCCTACCATTCAACCCAGGAGTTCAGATGAGGGGATAATGATGGCCCCTTCTGGCCTTAAAGTTTTTGAGTCAGCAAGATACAAAAGCCTGTGCCTGAGTACAGGAGTAGTCTCATTGCAGTCAGTGAGTCAGCTCATGTGTTTAAAGAGACACATGAATGAAGAGCCCTCTCTGGCCCTTTTTTTACAAGCCAAACTGCCATGGACATCAATAAGAACATTGTGTGGCTGTGGGGGAGGGGGGGCGGCGTGGGGAGGATATCACAAGGGTAGGATATGGACTTTGACTTCTAACACGTTCTTTGTTTTGCCAACACCCTTCATTTCACTGCTTCTGCTTTTCCTGAAAGGCTTCACTGCTGAACTTGTCTCACAACTGATGGGGGGGGGGGGAACCAACCAAAGCAGCACAGTGGTCATTGAATAAGCAAGAGTTTCGTTCCTTTGCCCTTACTTTAAAATATGTGCTGAAAGAAATGCACCCCTTTTCTCAAGCTTGATAGCTGGAGACACACCTCTGCTACTTCTGTGTCCTGCATGCTGATGTACATGAAGATCATGACAAAAAGGTTTCGTAACTTCAATCACGGTAGTACAAAGGAGAAGTGTACACTTTAGGAAGCTATGATACAAGGAACATTTGGAACACTTGGAACATTAAGAAAATAACTTCCTTCTTTGAGGTATTTTGATCAAATCAGTTGCATTCAAAGCTACAGTGAAGCACTAAATGAAAGTTTTGTATCCATCAGTTAATAACAATCTAGGTCACGCACTGCATCCAAGTTACGTGCAGTTAACTAGTAGGCCTGATCCACTCTCTTAGACAGAAATTCCAACATACTGAATTGTTGCTAATGAAACTGCACTGATATTTTTTAAAGTGTAAATGACATGTGGTACAGTGACTTATTTGCCAGGCATGGCTTTTCTGTAAATGGATAATCCAAGTCATAAATGCCAAACTGATTGGACCTAATTCCCTTCACGCTGTTCTAAGCTGATTGATTTCAGTAGGATCACTCCTGATTTGTATTGGTGTGAAAGGGAAAGCAGGCCCACTACATATCGGAAGCTATCCTTTTAGTCAGGATGTGTTTAACTAGCTATTCAAAGTAAGAATTTATGGCATGTGGATGTGGAGCTGCAGGAGAAAAACAGGTCTGGTCATTTCTACAGGATACTCAGTTATGTGTAGATGTGAGTTGTCATTCATAGAAGCAATGTCATTCCGTGTAAAACTTATGTGTAATACTACATACACTGGTGCTGATCTCAGTTACTCAGTCCCAATGGAAGCTACATCATGAGAGAAATCATAGTCCCACTGAAGTCAATGCTAAGATTCCTGCTGATTTCAGGGGGACCGGGATTTTACTGCACATGCATACAGAGAAAATATCCTGCTGCCATATCTTCATCAAGGAGGACGTTGGAAAGGTGCTTTCTTGAAACATGAAAAGAAACACAAGAATGAGGAGGGAGAACAAATAGTAAAGCTAGTAAATGCAGATTAATTCTCTCCAAGGAGTCTTGATTTGCGCTATGGTCCAAAACGCCCTCCAAGCTGAGTGTCCCGATATAAACATGAAAAAAGCATTTCATGTGTACTCTAGACTGTCACCTCCAGTGCAACTCTTCACGTCAGGATGCAGTCACTCCTTTTGTTCATTCTGACCCTCCGGCCAGGTCTCCTGTCAGTCAGTTCCTCTTCTGGGGTTAACAGAAAAGTCCATAAAAAAGCTTAAAATCTAATGGCCTCCAAACCCATCCTTTGGTCTTGGTCTTGGTTTCGAAGATCTTGTCTCTTTTACTCTTGATGCCTGTACTTCCCCTCTTGGTCTGCGGGAGAGGTAGGGGAACCAAGGCCCACTCTTTCCTCCAGGTTTCAGCCCAGGGACCCTGTTTTAGGAAGCTAAGGACTGTGCCTTCAATCCCTCCACTACTTCCCTGAGCTGCTTTTAGCTTGGCCCTGTTTGTCAATGTCTTCACCAGATTTGCAGACTCTGCTATTCCCTCCTTGGACTTGTGGTTCCTCACAGCTTCTTCTCAGTCAGCTACAGAAGCACTTTCTCAGAGATGCTCACAGAGCTTCTCACAGCAGCTGGGCTGTATTGCAAGTAATCCCTGTGTCTCTCAACTTAAGGGAGCAGTATCTCCCTCCTCCATCCAGGAACCTGTCTTTCAGGCCTCCTTCTGGGGCTGGGGCTGGGGCTGTATTTCAGGCAGTCTCTCTGCTGCTTGCTTTGGGACATAGCATATCTCCCTCCTTCAAACAGGAGTTTCCCCCACTGTCCTTTCCCATGGAGCTGGGTTTAGGTTTAGGCCAGCTACAAGGCCTTAACCAGCTTCATCTTCAGCTGAGCAGCCTTTCCCAGTTAGTCCTCCAGTTTAGAGGCTCAGCAAGCAACCTCCCTTATTGATGTCTGTGCTACTCTGTGAAGGGAGGAGGCAACATATATGCTAGTGCCCTTCTTCCAGCTCAGTCCCAATTGGCTGGATGAAAGGGGAGCATTGCCCTCCACTCTGCAAGGCTCCAGGTTCCAGGCTCTTAAAGAAACATTAATTAACTTTCTTCCAAAAACTACTTAGTCCCAGGACCACCTCCTCTCCTCTCCGACCTCTTATTTCCTAGGTCTTTGTATACACCAAAAAACCCCTCCCAAAATCTTAAAGGGCCATGCTACATGACTAAAGGTGGGCTGACTGCTAGGCACCGCTACCCTTAAGGGACAAACTGCACCATACCATGTAGACTGTGGATTACTGTGAACACCATGACAAAAATAAAAGAACTGGCACATGCGTTGAGCCTTCCATGTCCAAGGATGTCAGTTAGCTAAGGAGCTGAGAGCCGGTGCCAGGCTGTCAGCTCAGGCAAAGCTTTCACTAGTTTGGTTCACATGTGGGTTGACATGGTCCCTGCCCGCAGAAGGTTCCAACCTAATTTGCAATGACACAAAAAGTGAGTGTGATAAGCAAAGGAGGGAAGAAGGACAGAAAGAAGGAGATAATGAAAATAGGCACATGCAGTTACGTGGTTATTTACAGCACAAATGATGGCTTCAAGAATGCTCTTTTCAATATACAAAAAAACCAAAATAACAAACAACAAAAAAAAGAGTTCTCTCTAACTGTTTCCCACCCTACAGCTGTAGTCATTGGTCCAGATCATCCCCCTCAGGTCCTCTATGCATTTTGAAGGTTCTCTCTGCACTCCTAAGAGCTAGCAATTATGGGCCAGGATCTCAGCTGGCATAAGGCAGCACAGTTCCATTGAAGTCAGTGGAGTTAGACCAGTTTACATGTGTTTACTTCAGATTAAGGAAACAAACTCCAGGCTGATGGTTTGCTTCTGTATCAAAAAATCATAACAGCAACTGAATCGTGGTCTTGCTATCTAAGGTGCTGCAACAGGCTATTAATGTTATTGGGCAGGCCTGGGGAGCTGGGAAGATGGAGATCTGCAATTTACCAGGGGACAAACCCACTGGCAGTGGTAGAAGAAATAGTGTAATAGCCACCATGTGGAAAGAGCAAACCAGCAGGTAGTTCATTTATTACAAAAATTGTCTGAAACACAGCTTAGGAGGAACTGAGAAAATATTATTAAAAGGAATGTGCAGATAGATCCAGCATGAGACTGTGACAGGCACAAAGAATTAAGCAGCACTAAATTACTTGAAGGCATCCCAATGAAACCAAAATTAATATCCCTACTAAGAGGCAGCCATGCCATTAAGTTTAATTAGGTCTAAATCAGTTCTCAAGGAGACATGCTGTTTAAAGACTTCCCACTTAAAAGAGTATTGTACATTTGAAACAGGCTAGTAACATTTATGCAAATGTGTGATTTTTCATTGAAAGTACATGGAGATCATGGCTCTAGTTATTACTACCTTCTGTTTTTAAGGGTGTGTCTTCACTGCAGAGTTAACTTGAGTTATAATTCAAGTTCTGTTCACATACAAAACCCCCTTAACTCACATGTAGTTGTGCTTTTATCCAGTGCTTAATTTGTAATGAAAGAGGTGCTGGGGCTCAAGCAATTAGGTGCCAGGGCTCAAGCAATTTTTTTTCTTTCATAACTGATGTGGCAAGCCCAGAGGTGCTTGGATTATGAACTGCCAAGCCTAGAGATGACGGGACTCAGCCCTGGCGAGCTCTGGCACAAATTAAGCACTGCTTTTAGCTCAAGTTGACTGACCTTCAGAAAGTATAGGCTACAGTCGAGTTAGCACAACTCATCAGCTGCTCACATAAACAATCCAAGGAGCTCAACTGACTTGAGCTAGACTAACCTGAGAGGAGTTCAGGGTAGCGCTAACTTCAGTTATCTGTAATTGAGTTAACACAAAGCCTAAGAGAAGATGCAGCAAAACCAAAATGAAAGACAAGTACAGATACAGTGTGGTCTAGTGGATAGAACACTGAACCAAGAGTCGGAAAATATGGACGTTCTTCCTGGCTTTTTCACAGACCAACTTTGGGAACCTTGGTCAAGTGACTTCGCTTCTCTGTGCCTCTGTTTTTCCCTCACACCCTTTGCCTAGTCTACTTAGATTCCAAGCTCTTCAGGAAAGAAGGTGTTTCTCACTTGTTTGTCAAGTGCACTATACAAATATAAATAATTAAAAAAGAATGAGAGAGGCTGTACATAATGGTCTTTTCCTGAAGATACCAGAGATGTATCCCTGCTGAGAACATTAAGCAGTAGGTTTACCTGATGACTAGAGCTGTGAAGAGGAAAGTAAAACTGTTTCAGCAATGATTTTATTATTTCAAATTTTGGTTTTCTTCCAATATGGAATGCAAACCAAAAATTCTGAAATTCCCCGTGAAAGGCAAGGGAGCTCCAGCTCTGGGGACATGCAGGCTGGCAGATTGGCTACTGAGGAGCAGAGCAGGTGAGCTGCCAGGAAATCATGCAGTGTTCCAAAACCTGGGTTCTGTTAGAACTTAGAAATCAAAGCACCGCAATGAAATGTTCAGACGGGGGGAGCAAAACTGGCAAATCCCAATGAAAAAGTGTTTTGTCAGAGTTTTTCTGACCAGCTCTACTTATTAAAGGGTTTCCAGACTGTTCTGTGCTGTCATGTGGTCTGAATTTGCTTTTGAAAGAGCCTAGTGAGAGACTTGTTACCTTTACTTACCTTTCTCATGGTCAGCTCAGTATGTTTAAATCTAATCAAGGCTATTCTTATCAGGGCCTGTTTATCAGAAGTATTGCTTAAGACCACAAAGGAACCCTGGTAGAACCTCTGATTTTATATTCATTTTGTCTGATTGCAGCATGCATTGTCTTTTAACAAACAGGAGGTTGAGTTAAAATGGTACATTGTCTATTTCTGTAATGTTTGCAGTATTTGTGGTGATTGATTTCTTACTCACCTTAGGTCTCTTATTTTTGTTTGTTTCCTATGTAAACAAATTGTCCAGGTCTAGCCTCCTAATTAGGTAGAGTCTCTGCATCTGGCAGTCTTAATGACTGAATAACAGGCTTTCATGATGAATGATTTCATTCTTATTCTGTTTTTATCAGTATTTTATCTTAGTAAAATACAGAATAACAAAAGAGGAGTCTAAATATATAGACCGTGTATTTTAAAAAGTAAATAAGGCTTTTTTTTTTTTTTTTGGAAGAAAGACTCAGTGGATAACTATAAATTTAGGGAGTGTCTAAAAAAAAACCCCAAGACAATCAGCAATGTAATCCTACAAATACCCAATAAATCACAAATAGCTCCATTTTAAGCATGCACAGTTTTATTTCAATGCAATGCCTTTTAGAACTAAATTCATATTGCAGAATTATGGAATGAAAAGTTTAGAGATAACTCCAGCTGACCTGAAATTTCACATTAGTAAAAAAATGCAAAGCTTAAAATAAAACAGGTTAAATATATATCTGTCTGTCTTCGAGCAACTTTAGCTCATGTGTTAGGAAGGTAGACAGTGCTATCACAATAGCAGACGTTGGGACTTCTGGCTGTGTAACAGGAAGGAAAAAATATTTTTTTGTCCAAAGAAAAAAATAGAAAGATTTGCCCACCCTGATGCTAAAAATGCAGAATAATTATCAGCTGAGGCAAGTGCACTTCTGAACTAAACCTAAATAAACATACTCCACACCACAGTAAGATTTCTTTTCAAATACATTTTGCTATGCAAAAACAGGTGAATCTTTGGTCAAGTACAAAGTTTAAAAGCCAGTGAAAGTGATAAGAATGGACACAGTTCTCTTTTACTCAAGTCTAATGTTGTTTTGCAGTTCTCTCTTCTGTTTCTAGTTCATTGATTAAAACAGTCACAGTAAATAGATTTTTGCCCCTTGACTTTTTGTACTAAAAAATGGGGAGGCTCAGCTCCTGTCAGGAATTTGTCCCTAGTTATTGTCAAAATACATATAAATGAAGAAATACATTGTTATGAGAAATTATTCTAATTCAGTTAAATATAGTTCTGTGATCACATCTTTTTAACATATTTTCCTCCCCTATTAAATAGTTTAAGACCTTCTTTATTCAGTCTTCTCTGCCTCTTTGTCCTCTTCACCTCCATTGTATTTCTTGGCGTTGAAAACTCCCTCCTTTGCTCCAAAGGCCTCCCTTTTTTTTCAGTCCTTAGTCTCAGCCTGAGGATTTGAAGAAAGTCCTTATCTTCCCTCATCCCATTCACAACATGTAGCAAAATCAGATATTGTGAAGGACCATTCCTGTTTTTTGTTACAATAAATAGCTTCCCTGATGAACTGAGGAACAACTGAGCCTGCAGAACATCAGGCCTAATCTTATTTTAAAGTAAAGTACCATGTTTGGTAAATTCACACACATCTTCTGTGGCTTCAAATTATTTACTTTCAATGAGGCTGCTTGCTGAAGGCAGGAAGAAGATGCTGCTTTCCTCCTACTGCTTACTTTCTTTTTCACTGTGTCAGTAAGTCTCGGCTCTGATTCCTCCCAGTCTTTTTTCCTGTTGAATTCTGGTTCTTTCTATGTGACTTCAAAGCAATTGCTGGTCACTACGAAAACTAAGGAGACATCCCAAGTTTTGCTTTGAATCCTAATGCCAACGGACTTTGGCACTTCTATACATGCAATGCACAGTCAGCCGCTTGATACCAGAGAGTCCTTTCACAACCAGCATAAAAAAACCGTTTTTAATATGCATGGAATATATCTCATATATTCTGTTACACAGTACAGCATCCTCTGTTTACACAGTATAATGCACTGTTGTGACAGTCTATACCAGTATGTTCACCACTTTTACAGAATTATGACAAATTTGGTACAAAGTATGCCTTGTGAGGTATCATTTGAAAACTCATAATCTGCTGAACATTATTGTCCTGGTAAAATATGTGTATCAACATTATATGTAAAGTTATATGTTTCTACTGTATAACATTGCTGTAACATGTTCCAGAGTTAGAAAGACAGGCCCAAACCAGTTTTTCAGAGACAAAGAGACATTGGTACACCCAGACAGATATCAACAAAGTCAAGTGGGCTATCACTTAGCTAAGCGACTATCCCCTGGTAGGGGGCAGGTGGGAACAAGAAATGTGCATTTCGTCACAAGGACAGTTCAAATCTCACATCCACAAGTGACTGTCACCACGACTCAGCAAGGATTTTTCTAGCAGAAGAAACTGAATTATAAAGAGGGGAGAAAAATGCTTGACCTCACTCTCCTCCTTCATCTCTGCTCATGACATCAATGACTCTTAAAGAACTGAAAATTAGGGGAAAAGGCGAAAACTGGCTGAAAGACTTTTCAACCAGTACAGATTGCTGTAAGCTTATGGTGAAAAAAGCCTTTTGCTTTTAAATTCACTTAGCTTGTTAAATTAGGCAATTAGCTTGTGTTTTATTTTTTTATTTCTTTTTTAACCAGTCCTGACTTTTATGTCTAATTACCTGTTGTCACTTAAAATCTCTCTTTTCTTTCTGTAGTTAATAAACTTGTTTTATTGTTTTATCTTATCCAGTGTCTTTGGATTAAAGTGTATGGGAAACTCCATTTGGGATAACAAGGCTGGTGCATATAATTTTCCATTGATGAAGGGATGGACTTTATATAAGCTCACATTGTTCAGCAGTGTGTTGGACAGCACAAGATGCACATTTCTGGGGGAAAGTCTGGGACTAGAGAGCTTGCTGTTGTTGCTCTGCAGTTTAATTCATGAGTGGCTAGCTAGTAGCACTCAATACTGTGTAACTGGGAGCAAGTTACATGCGGGAGACTGTGTGTTATCTGGCCAGGAATGGGTATTTTCACACTAAAGCAGTGTAAGAGGCACAGTAGGTTGAAGAACTGTTCAACAGTCTGGATTATATCCTGAGTTATGTCATAACCATGTATAAACATATTGCATATCTAGCCTTATCCTCCTTTATTTTATCGCACTCTTTTTCACCACCATTACCTTTCCTCCCTCCATTCTGAGTCTCTGCCCTCTTTCTTACATACCAAATATCCCCCATCTTTAGATAAGAGGATACAACCTGTAAAGTTCCCAACTTTCCCAAGGGTCAGAAGGTGAACTAGATCCAGGTTACTGGTTTGGCCCCTCTCTTCTTAAAACATTCACCTATTTTAGAGCCTTTATTTTTTCCAACATAGTTTCTCTTTAGCTCCAATGCCCAGGGTATAAGGACACAAACTTGGGGTTTTTCTCCCAAGCACAAATATTTTCTCTTATTCATAATTATATGAACACACCTAGATCAATAATTAAGAAGAATCAGTTAAGAAATAACCAGTTGCCCTTCCAGCCCAAGCTACATAGTCTATTTCCTACAAATCTTTCCAGATTTGCCACAAAATTGACAGTTCTGTATTATTTATTTGTAACACCGATGGGTGGCAGACAAAATGAGTGCCACCATTATGCATTGTACATAAGTAGATGAGCCCTGCCCTGAAGAGCTTACAATTTAATTGAAGACAAGACACAATAGATTTAATACATAGGAGGAAATGTGAGCATAACCATGACTTTAACTTTAACTGGTTCCGAATTATTTAGAATGTCCTTTTAAAAAATTATATAATGAACCCTCTTTCTAAGGACACATTGCGCATTGGCAGTCATGCCATTTGTACGGAGTACCATCCTGGTGGATTTCACAGAAGCAGACTTCGAGTCAAGTTAATGTTTACCTAATAGGTACATTTGTTTTTGTGAATACAGAAACTAGGAAGGAAAAGAGTCAGCTTGTCCACTCTCCCACCCCACAAATGCAGGTGTGTTCCCTATAGTGTGTTGGTTCTTCCAAAGTTTGTCTAGTTTAGCTTTAAATGGCTCAAGTGATAGGGGTTCCAAAATTTTTCTGGGAGACTCTTTCATAGTCTGAGATGTGTTAAGATGGAATTCTGAAAGCGTCCCTAAAATAATATGAATGCAAATTGAATCATGACTGTTTTCAAAAGGCTTGGTTACAGATGGAGTTTTTTTTCTGTTAAAAGTTAAGATGTAGCATAGGTCTTTTTTTAGGAGACTGGCTTTTTGCACAATCTATCAGAGGACTTGGATACAGTTGTACATTGAGGCAGTTTGCTGGCTCTTATGCCTTTGCTTAAACTGCTATAAGCGCTACCTTATTACTTCTGCCCCTGTTCTCTAAGTGCTGGTGAAGAGTTCTTTTTATCAGTCCTGGGGGTGTGTGGAAAGGTGGCTTTCAGCTGTTTTTGCAACTCTCACTCCTGAGGGTATCCAGATGCCAGGATAGTCCTTGGACCAAATTAAAACAGATCAAAGTCTGCTGTGGCTTGTGATGGCTGCCTGCAGCCGCAAGAACTCTTTGAGCAAGCAGTAAGCAGGGAAGGCCGAATCATGCCCTCTTTTCCTCAGCCACACCCCATGAACTGGGAATCCTCCAGCAGCCACATCTATTGGTTCTAGGGCTGTTTGGAGGCAGAGGCATTATCCATGTGGTAAGTCACAGATGCGTGTTTTTATATATGTTTTTTATATATATACACACACACATTAATATAATCATGCCAAACAACTTTCAGAGCACAGTCAGTGGGGTGAGTGGAACCTACAGGCCAAAGCTGAAGGCCTTACTCTTGTGAGTTGGCCCATCAGCCTTTCAGACAGAACTCATGCAAGTAAGGACTGAGAGAATGGGCTATTGGTGCTTAGTCCCCCAGATGAGGACCATGGACCAGATTTGTAAAGGTATTTGGCCATTGCTCCTCTCAGCGTTGTGAGGCCTAAGTGATTTAGGCTCCAACATCTCATTTTCAAAAATGACATAGCCACTTACGGCTACATTCACAAAGAGACTTAGGTGTTGCTATGTTCAGTGTCGCAACGCTGACATTTTGGGTGTCCTGCCACCCAGTGGAACTCACAGCCTGAGGTAGGTGCCCACGCTTCCTATACAATGTATGGGGAGAGTTAAGTGCCTAAGAATGGGATTCATAAAAGCCACCACACTGAGTGGGGGGCTGCCTAAGTTAGCCAATAGGAAACACTAAGGAGCAGGGGAACTGGAACCTAGGTCTCTCACATCCCAGATGAGTGTTCTAGCCACTGTGCTAGATAGTCATTTTCACCCTAGCTCTGGCCTAAAGCATATTTAAATACACAGTGGAACAACTTCAACATGAGGGATTGAGGGAGCCCTGACCCAGAATAACCCATATCCCAGTTGTTAGGGAGGGGGCTATCCAAATTCAAATCTCTGAGAGGCAGAAGAGGCAATTGAACCCAGATTTCCTATAGCCTAGGTGAGTACTCTAATCACTAGACTAAACGTTATACATGGACACTGCCACCACTTCCAACTCCTTTGTGTGGGTTTAGGTGTATTCAGAGGACACCTGGCAAACTGAGCCTGATAGGCAGAGAGATACCTACTTTGAATATCCCAAGAGGACTTCAGTGTGAGCCAAGTATCTGACTGTCAGGACCGAGGTGGCTGTTCACATACTCACTGGCAGACGTTTAGTTTCCTAAGGGACTTTGTCAGTGGAAACTTAGTGTCAGAAGACCAAGACCATGGAATAAGGGGAGAGTGCTATCAACACTGGCAGATGGGTGATTGGTGGATAACAGTATGAAAGAGCTGATGATTATCTATCTTGGATGTACAATATCTGCTTCTGGGCAGCTCACTAAAGAAGTGAAGGCAATTATGAGCAAAGCCAGTGGATCATTTTCCCATCTGTCAACTTCTGTAGGAAGAGTAGGAAGATACATCTATACAAAAGCTCTATTGTCTTTCCAACACTACTGTACACCTCAGAAATGTGGCAGATGGTGGAAATACACAACAGGAAGCTGAATGCCTTCCACTAGTGTTGTCTGAGTGTAATCTTGGGGATTTATTGGAGAGACTGTATAACCTATGCAGAAATGCTGCACCGCATGGGTCAACAGACTGTGGACTAATTAATTTGACAAAGATGGCTACATTGGTTTGGCCATCCCATCAGGCTGCCCAATGGCAGAAACACAAGGTATGTCTTAGATTGGATTTCACTTGGAGTCAAGGAAAGGTGTTAAGAAAGAATGCCCCATGGAAGGACAATTGAAAAGGATACTACCATCCTGGAGACAACTTATGATGGAGACAAATATCTTGTTATTGATAGACAGAAGTGGGAAAAATGGATTGTCTCATGTGTTACTAGGCACAAGAGATTCTAAATCTAAGTAAGTCTGTGGGATTGTTCATGAGTGGGAAGTATATTGTATTACTCATATCTCTAGTATGAAAAGCCATAAACCACCACATTGACATCTAGTATGAAAGTGCAGTTGCTACAGGTTTTAGAGTATCAAATAATTGCATATGACATCAAATAATACTAGCCCTTTATTGTTTGTTGATTTTATTACAACTGGCAACATGACTCATTTCTGTCTGAAAAAAATTATATACAACTGGGTGAAAAAAGCAGAATGAGAAAATGAATGACTTTGACTTTTTTCAATAGGGGTCATTCCAACACTATATTGTTGACCTCCTACCTAGTTTTGTAACTGGACTACATTTGTTTTAGATCTTGTTAGGAAAACCGCAATGGGTTAGACTGCAACTTGACAAACTGGTCTGCTTAAAAGATGGTCACTAACCTTCTGTAACTGTTGTTCTTTGAGATGTGTGCTCATGTTCATTTCCATTAGGTGTGTGCGCGCCTTGTGCACAGTTGCTGGAAGGATTTTTCCCCCATTGATATCCCTAGGGTCGGCTCGGGAGCCCCCTGGAGTCGCGCCTTCATGGCGCCCTATATAGGGCACTGCTGATCCTCTGTCTACTCAGTTCCTTCTTGCTGGCAGACTCCAACAGAGGGGTAGGTGAGTGGGTCTTGGAATGGACATGAGCAACACATCTTGAAGAACAACAGTTACAGAAGGTTAGTAACCGTCTTTTCTTTGTCGACTGCTTGCTCATGTCGATACCAATTAGGTGACTCGCAAGCAGTCTCACAGGTGGCAGGGTCGGAGTTCAATGGGACACTGATTGCAGAACTGCTCGACCAACTGTTGCATCATCTCTGGCTTGCTGAGTGATGGCGTAGTGCGCTGCAAAGATTGATTGATGACCACGTTACTGCCCTACAGATGTCCTGGGTCGGGACTTGAGGCTGCCTGGGCCCTTGTGGAATGGGCTGTCAATGCTGGGGCAGGCATGTTTGCCAGGTTGTAGCAGGCCTTGATGTCTGACATGATCCATGATGAGATCCTTTGGGAGTCCCTTCATTCTATCTGCCACTGCTACAAAAAGTTGAGATGTCTTTCTAAACAGTTTCGTTCTTTCAATATAGAAAGCCAATGCCCTCCTAATGTCCAGGGAGTGAAGCCTCTGTTCACAGCTGCTAGCATGCTGTTTGGTGTAGAAAACTAGAAGAAAAATGTCCTGGTTCAAATGGAATTGTGAAACTACCTTCGGAAGGAAGGCTGGGTGCGGTCACAGGCGAACCTTGTCTTTAAAGAGACTGTATAAGGAGGCTCCAATGTCAGGGCTTTGAGTTCCGAAATCCTCCTGGACAATGTAATGGCCACTTGGAAGGCTACCTTCCACAAAAAGTACAGGAGGGATCATGTTGCCAATAGTTCAAATGGTGATTTCATCAGTGCTGACAGCACCAAGTTAAGGTCCCATTGGGGAACTGGCTGGCACGTTTGAGGAAAAGAACCTTTCAAGGTCCTTGAGGAAGCGACCTACTATGTGGTTCGCAAAGATCAAACGGTTAGCCACCCATGGATGAAAAGCTGAAATTGCAGCTAGGTAGACCTTAATTGAAGATACCCAAAGACCCTGATATTTAAGATGTAACAGGTACTCTAGGATAAGGAGTATAGGTGGCATCTCCAGAGACGTGCCTTTCTGCGTGGGCCAGATGGAGAACCTCTTCCACTTTGCTAGGTAGGTAGCCCTAGTGGAGAGTTTTCTACTTCCCAGGAGAATCTCTTTGACCGGCTCCAAATATTCCAACTCCTGTGGGTTCAGCCACAGAGCTTCTACATTGTAAACTGTAGTGATTGCAAGTGCAGATGATGAAGGCAGCCGTGATCCTGAATAATCAGGTCTGGCACTAATGGAAGACTGACAGGGGCCTCCACTGACAGCTCAAGAAGCGTGGTGTACCAATGTTGGTATGGCCACACCGAGGCTACCAAGATCATTATCGACTTGTCGTTCCTGACCTTTAGAAGGACCTTGTGCACTAGAAGTATTGGAGGAAACGCGTAGAACAGTTGCCTTGTCCATTGAATGAGGAAAACATTTGCAATCGACCCTGGGCTGTGGTTTTCGAAAGAGCAGAACTGCGTGGACTTCCTATTGAACTTCGTCATGAGTAGATCTAACTTTGGAAGATGTCATTCACCACATCTGGATGGAGAGATTTCTCACGGATATTGACCTGATGAGGAAGTCCACAAGCACTTTCTGAGATCTGGTAGATAAAAGGTTTCTATGTGTATCGTATGAGCTATGCAAAAGTGCCAAAGGTCGAAGGCTTCCTGACACAGGAGAGAGGAGCAAGCACCACCCTGTCTGTTTACATAGAACATCACTGTCATGTTGTCTGTTCTTACCGTGACGCATTTGCGTTTCAGATGGGCCTTGTAGGCTTGACAGGTGAGTCGTACTGCTCTTAACTCTCTCATGTTGATGCAGGTGAACAGATCTTCCTGCGACCACAGCCCTTGGATCCTTAGATGGCCTAGATGAGCCCCCCAGCCCATGTCTGAGATGTCGGTCACTAGGGTCATGGTGGGAGATGGCCTCAAAAACAGGACTCCTGCACATACCACATGCTGGTCTAGCCACCAGTGTAGCAAGTCCAATGCTGATGCCGGGTTTGATACAATCTTTTCTATGCAATCATGGGATGGTCTGCCAACCATGCCTGTAAAGGTCTGAGGCACAACTGGCATGCTGAGCCACCTGATTATAGGCCACCAAGTGTCCCAACAGCCTTAGGCAGTTTCTGACTGTGATCATGGGATGTCATTTCCATTCCTCTATGATGGAGAGTATGGTCCGGAACTGTGAGTCCGGAAGAAAAGCCCTGGCTTGGTTCGAGTCCATGACTGCTCCAATAAATTCTATCCTTTGTGTGGGGGTCAGGACTAACTTTTGTGCGTTGATCATGAGGCCTACTCTGACATATGTCAGCTTTATGAACTCTGTGTCCGATTCCACCTGTTGTCTGGAGTGACCCTTGATCAACCAACTGTCCAAGTATGGGTAGACCTAAATCCTCCCATTTCTGAGGAATGCAGCCACCACCGCCATGCACTTTGTGAAGATTCTGGGAGCTGCTGAGAGGCCAAATGGTAGTACTGTAAACTGGTAGTGGGATCAGTTGACCTCAAAGCGGAGGAATCTCTTGTGTCTTGGGATGATCAACACATGGAAATATGTGTCTTTCAGGTTGAGGGTGGCATACCAGTCTCCTGGATCCAGAGAGGGGATGATCGATGCCAGGGAGACTATTCAGAACCTAAACTTCTTCATGTATCTGTTGAGGTTTCTCAGGTCTAGGATAGGTCTGAGACCACCCTTGGCTTTTGGAATTAGGAAGTATTAGTATTAGGAAGGAATAGAAGGCCCTTAGATCCCGAGGAACCTCTTCCATCACTCCTGCCTTCAGGAGCTGCTGCACTTCTTGAATCAGAAGTTGCTTGTGAGAGGTGTCCCTGAAGAGACATGGGAGGGGAGGAACGTGAGGATGGGAGGGAGCTGAACTGGATAGAATATTCCAGTTCCACCATGTGTAGTACCCATCTGTCTGATGTAATCTGGGCCCACACATGGTAGAAATGGGATAAGCGGTTTGAAAATAATTGGGATGGAGGATCCAAAGTCTGGATTGGTACACCATTCCTGGGCACACCCTCAAAAGCCAGGAGGTTGTTTTGTTGGACCCTCACTGCGGCCAGATGAACCCTGATAAAGCTTCCTTCTGTTGTTTCTGCCCCTTCTGCGATTAAAGTCCTGTCTTTGGTGGAGTTGGTAAAAATGGGGAAGTGTTTGTGGCCTAAAATGCCCACTCTGGGGTGCTGGTGTCTGCAGACCCCTGGAGTCTGATCTGAAAATAGTGACTGGCCCTTGAAAGGGAGGTCCTGCACAGTTTGTTAAACTTCATGGGGTAGGCCCAAGGCCTGTGGCACAAGTTATGGTGCATTGTTACCCCCAAGGCCATAGTATGGGCTGCTGCATTGCCCCCTGAAATGAAGCCTTCACCGTTGCCTAGCCTTCCTCCACCACAGCCGTAAATTCAATATTGGAGTCAGTTGAAATAGATGCCGTGAATTTCATTATGGACCTCCAGGTGTTAAAGGAGTATCTACTTAGTATGGCCTGCTGGTTCACTATTTGGATTTGCAGACCCCTGGTGGAATACACCTCCCTGCCAAAAGGTCTATTTTCTTAGCCTCCTTGACTTTAGGACCCTGGTTCCCCTGTCTCTCCCTTTCGTTAGCAGCTGCGACCATCAGAGACCCTGGAGGGGAATGAGCGTAAAGATATTCATAGGCTTTTTAGGGAACAAAGTACTTCTGTTCAACTTTCTTGGCAGTCAGGGGAATCGAAGCAGGGGTTTACCACAATGCTTTCATGTTTTTGTCAATTGTTTTTTATTAAGAGCAAAGCAACCCTGGCTGATCCTGATGGAAATAGGATATCCATCACCAGGTCCATCCCCACTTCAGAGAATTCCTCATCCTAGATTCCCAGGTTTTGGGCATCTCTATGGAGGAGGTCCTGGTGGGCCCTGCTATCTTCCACTGCTGGTGCCAGAGAGGCACTGGTGACCACTCCGGTGATGAGCATGACGATTCCCTTATCCAGCTGGTTTCCTGTCCCTCGGTGCCCAGGGGATCTCATGGAGTCGGGCATTTTAGTTCCACAACAGTGCCAGTGATCTCAGTCTCGGTACAATGGCAGTGCCGTAGCTGGTGCTGTACCCGGGCTCAAGATCCTGCTCGGGGCCGGTATTGGTGTTGGGTTGAGAAAAAATCTCCAACCTAGCCTCATGGTACCTGCTTCCTGATGCCAAGGACAGAAACTGTCCAGAGTGGGGCCCCTGGGCTTGGTGAAAGACCACTGAGTCAGGACCTGCTATTGTGGGGGCTATCGCATGGCAAAGGGGTGAGCCATCTCCTGGCTCTCTGGTACTGTCCTCTGTCCAGATGCTGGTTCCTCTGCAAGGTGTAGGACTCTGCCTCGGAGTTATATCCAGAGTGCTCGCTCCTAGGGGACCATGGTGGTGTGGTGCCCCTTGGTGCTGGTGATCGGTGCCAAGGCAATGGCTGCCAAGGCATCATCGCCAGCTTCCCTTTTTATGGTACTGCCCACTTTCCTTATACTGCAACTTCTACCTCTGGTGGTCTTCCATGGGTCTACGACGGCTTTGGTGCCATACTCTCAATGAGCTCCAAGGCCACTTCAAAGGTCTCTGGGGTGGAGGGTAGCTCTAGGTTTTCCTCCTTCAACTCCCTGGGTGGGGAGTTTGTCAGCTCCGGACTCAACATACCCCTCTCCAGGGCCAGAGTCAACGATGCTGCGGCCATGGGAGCAGTGCCTGATTGGCCCAGCACGGGTTACACTGCACTAGCACTCTTACACCCCGATAGTCTAGGTGTGAGCGAGCTACATCTGTCTGTCTTCTTTGGCTTCTTTCTGGGGTCAGGGGAATGAAAGCGGTGGTGGGTGCTCATCTTCTGTGCCAGTAATGCTTTGTGGTGCCGAGGGTCTCGTAGCCAGAGTCCTTCCTAGTCACCGGGTCACGAACAGAAACTGGTGTGCTTCTGACTGACGTAAACGTGCTAGGCTCCAGTTCTGATGGGCTCGGAGATGGGCGAAGAGCCACCTCCATAAGGAGAAACTTTAACCTTTGGCTCCTGCCCTTTGTTCGGGGATGAAAACCTCTGCAAAATTTGTCCTTCTCATGTGCCTCCCCAAGACATTTGAGGCACGTAGAGTGTGGATCACTCTTCAGCATGGGCTTTTAACACACCTCACATGGTTTGAATCCAGGGGACCAAGTTGTGCCCCGGCCCCTGGGAGGAAAAGACTGATCCCTAAAGGGGATCTATCTATAACTATTCTATTCTAACCTAATTACTTGACGATTAACACTATTCTAACTGTTTACAGGACAATGAAAAGGAAAACACTGGGAGAAAAGGACCCTTGCAGAGCAAGAGGCAATGGATTCCAGACATCCAACCGTCAGAGGTGGTAAGAAGGAGCTGAGTAGGTGGAGGGTCTGCAGTGCCTTATATAGGATGCCATGAAAGTGTGACTCCAGGGGGCTCCAGAGCCAACTCTACAGATACCATGGGGGGAAAATTTTTTAGCAATTGTGCACAAGGCATGCACACACTTAATTGGGATCGACATGAGCAAGCACTCAAAGCAGAAAGGTAGCTACACTATCCCAAGACCAGACAAGAAAACGAAATTGTAACTCGGCTTTTATACACTTTCATTGGAAAGTTAATTCAGAATAAGGTAGAGTATGAATTTAAAGCTCAGTACCTATTATGAATAACTCCATGTGTAGACAAGCCCTCGGAGACACCTTTGTCATAGAGCATGTGCTGCCTCAGTCAGGAGGGTCCCCTCAATCCCTGTCTTTTACAATCCCCTTCCTTGTAGTAGATGGTATCAGACAAGTAGCCTCTGCCTTCCTCACTGCAGGTAGACTCACACTATGAACGGGAGTTTGGTAGGCATTGCTCCCCTGCATGCCAAGCGTGGTCTGTGATAATCTAGCCATATATAAATCCTAAGTATTGTCTGTCAAGTCATAAAGTATATCATAATGAGAAACAGGCGCGTCCAGGGCCCCCTGCTTACATTCCTCAGACTATTAGCAGAACAGTAAAGAAAGCAAAAAGATAAAGCTGAGAATGTTACTTTTCTCATAATAAAAGTAGACTGGTGCTAGGCCTGGGAAAGTTGGCTATTTAGGAACATTAGGGGAGATTTGCTAAAGCACCTAAGAGAGTTAAGCACCTGAATATCCCACCCACGAGTCTCGTAAGCCATGCACTGCATGAAAATCACATGCAGCGTATTATATGCTCATTTAATGGGAGAAACTTCCAGAAAATATCCAGACTACACATGCAGTATAAAGTGATACTTTACGTGCAGTATCCCATTCTTCCAGATAAACAGATCTATTAATTCCTTTCAGAATTAATTAATTCCCTTCAATAAATGTGTTGCTGATTATAAATAAGGGGTTTCCTGAATTTTCAAGCCATGTGCAGCCCACGTGTGGACTGGCACCATTCCATTGACTGCAGTCAATTACAACAGGGCTCAATTTGGCCATTTGTGTTTAAAAAGATAAATCCAAGCCACTTTGTTTTCACATTCAAGAAAATGAATCACAACTTCAAATCTTCTGGAACTCCAGGATATTGATTTTAGCAGCAATACTCAAAAGTGAGTTATTAACTGTAATCAAGAACATGAAATAAATTAATTTTAAATGCTTTTTTTCCCTCCTAGGGCATTGGGATTAATCAGGCATGTAAAAAGAAACAGTTTCTGATAAGTCCCAAAAATACACAGGAAAAAGTGATTCACCGTCTACAAGAAGGATTCATCTAAATTAGTGACATCATTTCTGTTCCTTTCATAAAGAAACTAGCCAAGCACACACTAGTCTTTTTTTCCCCTGGAACTCCCCATTGTTACCAGTGATAAAGCTATTGTAGCAAGAGCTCCCAGGTGGTGACTGGCATTCTAACCTCTCCTAATCTTGTCTAAATAAGATGGTTAATCCACCTGTAACTGCTGATACCTTGTCTGCATTATTACCTCCAGTGGAGCTGCATCAGTAGGAGGAAAAAAGCTAGTGTAAATTAGGCCATAGCACCTGATTTGTCTCTTATACTGCTGTAAGTTAA
Organism: Emydura macquarii macquarii; assembly: GCF_026122565.2. NCBI lineage: Eukaryota > Metazoa > Chordata > Testudines > Chelidae > Emydura > Emydura macquarii. The sequence continues at coordinate 2,797,493 of NW_027130506.1, forward strand.
GAAATCCATGGAAGTCCATGGAGTTATAGTAGAGTAACACCAGTCTAAGCAAGATTAGAATCAGACTCACATAGAAAGATTAAGTTTCATTTTACAGTAGATGCAGCCAAAAAAGAGGAACCAAAACTAAAATCTGCAAAGACCAGACTGAAACCCACCACCTTGGCATAACCTAGAAATTCTGAAGGCACAGTGAGGTGTCTGTCTATGATGGATCAGAAATCCCCTTTAGAACAATCATTAAACATTTGTTTATGAATAATGAGTAGAAAGCCAGTGACTCTGATATCTGCATTGTAGCAACATTTCTGTAGTTACTTTTCAGTGTTCTAGCCAGTGGTTCAATATGACTTCAATATAAGATATGGAATGGCTGGGTAGGTTCCCAACATTTTGATTATGGCTTGAGTAATCCTATATAATACACATCAATTTAAAGTTCAGTTGTACCCCTTTTGTTCAGCCCCCATAGTCCAAAAGCTGCAGAGACAAGAAGGTGTCTCTCGCCAAGTAAACTTTAAGAATAATATTTTGAATTAAAATGATCATTTCTAAGAGTCTAGTCATCTTCTTACAATCAGTGAGTTCTCATGCTGCCACTGGCACAGATATCGCACTAATTTTCAGCCTGCTGCACTATGGCTTATCAAGCATTTTTTCCCTACCCAAAATCATTACTGAAGTCAATGAGAGTTTGGGGGTTGCAATGAATACAGGTTAAGACCCTTAAATTGTAACAAACCAACATTTTTTAATGTTTAAATACTGCAGTTTGCGATTCTGCAGAATATGGTTGAAGGAGGTTGAAGCTGGCTTAGTAGTCTTTGGTGAGGCCAACATCAATACTTTATCCTCCAACAGCAGGAAACTCTAAAACATCAATGGTAACTAGCTCTTTTTTCAAACCCTGTTCAGATTTCGTTCATGGCAAGAAGGACTGGTAACTTTTTCAGAGTAGTGGCCTGAATGATAGGAGGAAAGTGTTCTTCATTGCTTAGGGTAAGAACAGAGATAGGCTCCATACTACAGTGTTTGGCTTTAGATACATATTTCATCAAAATAAGACATTCAGTGGACCCATGTAACATGCATTCATGCAGAGGTCATCCGAACATTTATATCACAAACAAGTCTACACTCACCTTTCCTGTAGCTTGCCTTTATTAACACTAACAGACCGTAAAGTTCAGCTCAAGCTTGTACCCCAGGCCTGTCTGTTGCTTTCCCGTGTCTGCGTCCTTCTTCCTCTCTAAAAAGCCACTTTCCCACTTCTTTCTATATGGGTTGGTGTAGCATGGGGGCAGGGAGGGACTGCCACTCTACCCCTGGTGGGCAGAGCCAGGGAAGCCACACCTTCCACTCCAGAAGCAGAGGGGTGGAGTGGGAACAGGAACAGGAAGCATAAAGGATGGACCCTACAGCTCGGGGGAGGGAGGCCAGCTGCTGGAGGAGAAGGACGTTCCTGCCCACTGCTGGAGGGAGAACCCAGGGAGGACTCTGGCTGCTTCAAGGACTCACCCGACCCATCTGAGCAGTTGGCCAACCCAGATGGCGAGGGTTTGCTTGGTCTGCCGCTGGAGATGCATCCTGAGAAGGCGGATGATAACCCTTGGCCCCGGGTACATAGGCACAGAGGTGGACGAAATAGCCCAGGTGTAGCCGATCACAGCCCAGCTGTGCTCGTGCTTACGTACTGGTTGGCATGTTGCAGCTGGAGCCCCGCTGACCCAGTGGCAGAACGCTCCGTCAATGTTATGGCCCTGGGCTGGGATGCGGTGGAGTCGGAAAGGCCTGAGTCCTCCTCCCCCTTTGTCACCGCTTCTTGAGTGGCAGCCTCGCCCCGACCTGTGAAGCCTCCTTGGGCCATAGATTGCTTGTTTGCCCCACTCCCTGCTTGAGGGCTGGGGGCCATAGACTGCTTGCCCACCCCACCCTCACTTGATGCCATATACTGTGGAGAGCTAATCCCCTGCCTAAAGCTTGGACAAACAGGTGTGGTCACGAGGGGGGCATGGCCTCCCTCTGAGACTGACAGGGAGGGATAGGCCGCATCCTCTACAGTTGGGTAATGAGCCATCTATTTCAATGAGTAACCAGAGTCCACTTAATCCTTTCCCAGCAGGGTCAACAGTCGCCAACAGGATGGGATGTTTCAGGCAAACACTGGTAACTTGTTACACCTTTCTGGGATTTTTTTTTTTTTTTTTGGAAAACACCTCACATTTGGCAAGAAATTGGCAAGAAATCGCCTTTAAGAAGTAATTATATGTACCCCAGAGATAGTTTTCTCTTAGATGGATGCAGTAAGGTGGTGAATTCCACTGGAGGCAGAGAAATCACTCCAAGTCTCCATTCAGTTGTGACCAGAGGTTCTCTCCATCTCTGAGTCAGACCCATTGAAACTAACTTCCTTTTAAACAACAGTGAATATCTCCAGGGCCCAATATTAAATCCAAATGTTCTCACACAAAAGAGGAACATAGCTGATTAGTAAATAAGAGCAAGAGAGACTCCTTTTAAAAAATATTTAACATGATGTATAAGTAGCCTGCTTTGGAAGTGTGTATTTATTTCTACACTAAAACGTTCCTTGGGAATTGGGAGTCTGAAGCATCTGTGCAATACATTGCTGAACTGCTGAATTGCTGAACAAGTATTTTCAATGCTGAATAAGCTTTGTCACAATTTTAGCCTTGCAGCAGATTTGACAGGCAATAGGACTGAGATTTTCTCATCAGATTTGTTGTTGCTCTAGGAAAACTGGAGCATATGTCCTATGATATGGGACTACATTGTGGGAGTAGTATAGATTCTTCATAGAGCTGCATTTTCTTAGCTTAAGGCTTTTCCTAATCATTACCATTCACATAACCTAGGTATTCGGTTTGTCTGAGTCTTTTTATTCTGTGTACTAAGTGTGCTTCTCCAGTGCTGTGGTGTATAGTGAAGACTTATTCTGCAGGGTACTGCTTTAATCACTGTATTATTGCTGTGCTGCATTCAACCTTTGTGCAGTCTCTGCTTTAAAGATCAAAGTATCAGCCCTAATGGAAAAAATAGATTGGGTGCAAAGGCATGCAAATACAGGGTAGCACAAAGTAGTTACTCTGCAGCATAGGTCCCCATCACAAGCTACCAATAATCTCATTGTATGTACAACATGTTTTTGGTGCTTTCTGGGTCTCAGGGGTTTGCCCATGGAGGGTGGGGGGAAGCTAAACTAGACAGCACTCTGGTGGCATTCTCCTCTAACAAATGCATTCTGGTGCAAATCCCTGACAGAGTTAACAGTGCTCCTCATGGTACTGATTTGTGTTCTGCAGCTTCTAGCTCAGTGACAGCAGAATGCAGGTATGGCGGGAGGGGAGGTCAATGGTAGCACATCTACTGAGCCAGTCATACTTATGGGGTGGGAAGGACCAGGGGGGTGAGGGGAACAGGGAAGCTCGCAGAGACGCTGGTCTAATAGACTCATTAGACCTAGATCTGGGAGTTTGGGCCAATTTGTTTCTGCAGATCTCCTGCTTCCATGAGGCGTTCAGGTTTGCACCCACTCTCCATTTTGTGCTACCTCAAGGGCTGCCTTAGGTAGCCATAGATTTATTTAAGTAAATTTTCTCTTTCCACATGTTTATTGCAAGAAATAGGACATATGACCCCATGTGACCCAGCACTAATTGTAATCACCATCTTGTCATTTTAAATTCTCAATCTCAATATTGAAGTATCTTTCCAAAATCATATAATTTACTGGAGGGTGACTGATAGGAAAATATTGATCAATGTCTTCAAATTAGATCCATATTTCCGTTATCCTTAAAGATACATAATCTGTTTGTAAATCATTTCCCCAAGAAAGCAGACAAAGCCTTAATAGGGATACCTATTATGTGAGCAGAATCATTTTAATGGAATAAATAATATATAACATGAACATTCAGAACTAACTACTATCCATGGATTGTCATACTGCTTATCTTTCTTTTTGAAAAAGCAGCATCTCTGTGCATGTAGAAATATTGTCTGAAAGTGTTCAATTGAAGGGCGAATTTCAATGGGTTCACTTATCCAGACAATCTCATGCACTCCAAAGGCACTATACAAATAATAAATCATTGTCACCATTAATCAAAATTAAGCACATTTTTGCAGTTTTGCATATACGGGCAGAATTCTAGGCATCCAGAATGCTACATGATTTCATTGCTGGTAAATGTTTGTTTATTTTCATAGTGAGTGAAGTCTTTCTTCCTAGATTAAGGAGAAAAGGGAAAATATTCTCTAGAACATGCCGTATTTCACAATTTTGACCCACACCCTGCCCTCTTCATGTATAAAATATTGCCAAAACGACTCTCTTTTATTGTGTGGTTGTTTTTAAATAACCTCCTGGGTACTAAAGGTCATGATGATTAAAAAAATAAGCAGTTAGTACGAAAGAACTTTTTTTAAACATGAAAAAACAAACAAGAGAAATCCTACGCAATCTTGCCATAAATATAAGGCATCATGATGATGATGAAAGTGGAATAAACTATTTTCATGTACTTAGGGTGACCAAACCGGCCTCACTCGAATTCTGCTTTACTTTTGTACTTGGGAACTATGTAACAAGACTAAAATTGTAAAATAAATAGTGTTATTCCACTCTTCAATCATAAAACTTAATCCTGCAGCCCCTACCCATATGAGTAGCCTCATTTAATCCATTTGGGCTACAGTAAAGGCTGAAGGATTGGTCCCATATATTTTTTTAATCCATATTTATTTAGCAGTAGAGATACTAATGTTTAATGAAGGTGAGGAAGGACAAATTCAAACCCTTTTCTTACAGTTATATCTCCAAAACAGTATTTTGGGGTGGAAATTTCCCATCCTCAGCCTGAGTCCAACACTGGATATTTATAGAAGGCTGGAGAAAATCCATTTAAATATTTTAAAGTTACGCAATCAAGCTTCCAAAAAAAAAAATCTACATGTTCCCCTCTCTGTGTGTTAGTTTATATCTATATTTATAGCCATAGCTATTTATAGATATCTAGATATACCTAGATAGTGTGTATGTGTAGGTGATATCCAGATGATAAATTTCAAAGACAAGCAATTAGTAACTTTATCATGCACTTTTGAGCACCTCATTGGATCTGACTGATCCAGCTATCCAAATGGCTGTGCTGCTCTCAGATAGCCAACATTATTTTTAAATCAACCTGCATTTATTATTTATATTGCTGTAGCACCTAGGAAACAGTCATGGATCAGGACCCGTTATGCTAAGCATTGTACAAACACAAAACAAAAAGACAGTCCCTGTCCCAACATCTTGTTTCTACCTTCTCCAGGTATGGAAGTTTCCTTCCACCAAAAATCACCCTGCTCCAGAGGGCCAAAATTCGGGTCTGCACCAGTGACTGGTGTTCTATATCTAAAAATGTCAGCTCTCTGAAGACCCAACATATGGAATCTTAAACTCATTACATTTTTTTATACCTAGAGGATATTGGTTAGATTTAGAGGGGTTTGTGTCTCTTTGTGAGCCCTGCACAGTTGTACAGGTGGTAACTAAGGCCCATATGCTCAAAGCTATTTAGGCTCCTAATTTCAATTTATTTCAATGGAAATTAGAAGCCTAAATATCTTTGAGGACTGTGTCTTAGGCACCTCCCTTTACAAGCTGAGGGATATGAAAAACAGTCCCATTAAAAACTGTTTAAAATGGCTTTAAAACATTCCTGAAACTTCCTTCCTGTAACACGTGGCATATACAGAGTGCAAGAGGGTGTGGTGTGGTAGAAAGGTTTGGCTGGCACTTCTCTGGGATGACCGGCATTGCTCGCTCCTGACTTCACCACTGAGTAATGTGCCCATCCCAAATGCAGGCTGGTAAAACCTCAATACAACTCCGGCTCATCGGGCATTCCTCCACTCAGAGAGGAACCACAGAACCTGACTATGCTATTAGAAATCTGTATAGCAGGAATTCCCAACTCATGGGGCATGGCCCTAAGTAGGTGTGTCCATCTCTCTGGCCTTGTCTAGCCAGCTCCAGTGCTGGTCACTTCCTCTTACCCTCTCTGTGGTTCTTGGTTCTTGGTTCTCTGACCCTTTCAGCTACTAGATGGTAATACCTAGTGCAGTTTCCAACAGATTTTGTGGCAAGAGGCAAGAAACTGCACCTGATAGCACTGGAGAGGATGTGGGTGGGGATGAAACATGTTACGTGTGAAACAGTATTAACTTTAAGCAGGGAAGGACCATCACTCAAAATGGAAGGGGGCAGAGGGGAAATAGAATCCCCTCAAAGTGTAAATGGGGTGTGAAATGGAAGGGGAAACGAAGCACATAAGAAAAAAAGAATGGCCATACTGGTTCCACCTACCCCAGTATCCTGTCTTCTGAGAGTATCCAGTGCCAGATGCTTTAGAGGGAATGAACATAACAGGCAGTTTATTGATCCATCCCCTGTCATCCACTCCCAGCTTCTGCAAGCCAGAGATTCAGGGACACACAAAGCATGGGGTTGTGTCCCTGACCATCTTGGCTAATAACCGTTGAAGGATCTATCCTCTATGAGTGGCATGGAGGGACAGTTAGCACAACACAGTGAGATATTAAAAGGGACAGCACTGGGGATTGGGGAGCAACAGGATGGATGTGGGGGACAGCAGAGAAACATCACAGAAATGGCAGATGGGGGACAGAGCAGGGGCAATGATTGAGGTATAATAGTGGGAACTGGGGAAACACAGTACTAGGAATAGGGGAGAGGCAATGGAGAAAATAACGGGGCAGGTCAGATAAAAATTTGAGGAGCAACTATCAAAAGACACAAAAACTAATAGCAAAAATTTTTAAGTACATCAGAAGCAGGAAACCTGTCAAACAATCACTGGAGCCACTGGACGATCAAGATGTTAAAGGAGCACTCAAGAAAGACAAGCCCGTTGTGGAGAAGCTAAATGAATTCTTTGCATCAGTCTTCACTGCAAAGAATGAGGGAGATTCTCACACCTGAGCCATTCTTTTTAAGTGACAAATCTGATGAATTGTCCTAGATTGAGGTGTCAGCAGAGGAGGTTTTGGAACAAATTGATAAATTAAACAGTAATAAGTCACCACTACCAGATGGTATTCACCCAAGAGCTCGGAAGGAAAATATGAAATTGTGGTGATTGGAGGATACCAATTGTAATGCAGATTTTTTTTAAAATGTCCCAGAGGCAATCCTGGCAATTATAGTCCAGTGAGATAAGGTGGATGAGGTAATATCTTTGATTGGATCAATTTCTGTTGGTGAGAGATATGAGCTTTTGAGCCACTCAGAGCTTTTTCTTCAGTTATGAGAAGGGTCCCCCAGCGTCACAGCAAAATGCAAGGTTGAACAGATTGCTTAGGGTAAGTAGTTAGCACATATTGTAAGGGACCATTCAAGGTAGAGTGGTCCATTAACACCTCTGCAGTCACAGGACCAGAGACGGAGTTAGTGGGAATCTGGACAACCCATATTTTTATAGTATAGCTACATTACATTAGATTTTAATCCACTACATGCAGAATATGAAGGAGAATTTATTCCTGCATAATAGAACATCAGCAATAAACGTTTTTAAACATGCCTCAATTTTTAGTTCTCTGAAAGCACATTTTTGGGTGCATATTTCCAGAGAAGGGCTACCACAGAATGGAAAACCTGCCTTATGAGAGGAGACTCAAAGAGCTTGGCTCATTTAGCCTAACCAAAAGAAGGTTGAGGGGAGATATGATTGCTCTCTATAAATACATCAGAGGGATAAATACTAGGGAGGGAGAGGAATTATTTAAGTTCAGCGCCAGTGTGGACACAAGAACTAATGGATATAAACTGGCCATCAGGAAGTTTAGACTTGAAATTAGACGTAGGTTTCTAACCATCAGAGGAGTAACGTTCTGGAATAGCCTTCCAAGGGCAGCAATGGGGGCAAAAAACCTAGCTGGCTTTGAAACTGCGCTTGATAAATTTATGACGGGAATCGTATGATGGGACAGCCTAGCCTAGTTTGGCAATTGACTGATCTTTGACTACTGGTGGTAGATATGCCAATGGCCTGTGAAGGGATGATAGATGGGGTGGGTTCTGAGTTATTATAAAGAATTCTTACTTGGGTGTCTGGCTGGTGAGTCTTGCCCACATGTTCGGGGTTTAATTGATCACCATATTTGTGGGTCGGGAAGGAATTTTCCCTCTTTTGCCTTCCTCTGTAGCATGGGGCACAGCTCACTTGCTGGTGGATTCGCTGTACCTTAAAGTCTTTAAACCATGATTTGAGGACTTTAATAAGTCAATCAATGGTTAGAGGTTTATTACAGGAGTGGGTGGGTGGGTTTATTACAGGAGTGGCCTGCCTTGTTCAGGAGATCATATTAGATGATCATATTGGTCCCTTCTGACCTTACAGTCTATGAGTCTATATTACAGTAACCGCTTTCCCATTCTTTGCTTAATATATATAAAAAATCTCATCACCTCTAGTGCAATAATAATTCTCATTTGGGACTAAATGCTGCTGTCCCTTAGCTTCCCCTGGCTCATCACACCCTGAGTTAACAGGCTTTGTATATGCAGCGTTGTTGTAGCTGTGTTGGTCCCAGGATATTAAACAACTGAAGAAGAGCTCTGTGTAGCTCAAAAGCTTGTCTCGCTCACCAACAGAAGTTGGCTTAGTAAGAGATATTACCTCATCCAGCTTATCTCTTAGGCTTTGTATAGGTGGTTTAAAGGGACAATCAGGCAAGCAACTCTCTCTAGTCCTTTGACTTGAAATAACCTAAGCTGAATTGGCTGCCATCATTATAGCACATGGGCTTTTCATAGCACCTCAGGCCTTTGCACACTCCCTACACACAAGGGTTAGGCCTGTGAACCTGCAGTTGTGAAGCCATATCTTCATTCTTCCCTTTGCATGGGTACTGTGGAATGAAGCATTCCATGCCCACTGAAGCCACTGCCTCCTCCCTTCATGAAAGAACAATCTGTGGTATGTTCAAAGGTTGTGAACTCTGCAAGGATGGGCCAAATTCAAATCAGGCTGCAATGGAGTTGTACCTGCTTGCACCAGATCCGATTAAGCCCCAGGAGGCTGATTCTCCACTATCTGACATCTTGTATAGTCATTGACCCCTGGGCAGTGAGTGCAGAATGCTACCAGGTCAGAATGCTGGTGTTATTTAAGCCCGTTGCATTCGCTTTGTTCAGATGTCAGTGATTGCACAAGATATGGGGCAGTGGTGAAACAGGCCCTATGTCTTCAAAACAGGGAGAAAATCTACAGGAAAACATCTATGTTGGGTTTGTCAAATTCAGATGAGAATAACCACATAAAGAGACAACAGGTAAGCTGGAAAATTAATTGTTTTATAAAATAAGATCCTAGAATCCTATCTGAACTCCAGTTTTTAAATATGGTACATTCATTTTCTCACAGAATATTTAAATATTCAGATCATTTGTGGTATATTTCTCATACTATTTGAGTTAAAAGCTTTGGATAAATTAAACTCCTACCAAAAAATACCACAACTTATACAGATAAAACTAAGTAACAATTAAAAAAATATCCACAAAATAAAGAAAGTAGACTCTCTTAAGAAATGCTACATAATATCTGCTTAAAATATACTTGATCATTTTAGTCTATCTTGAAAATATAGTTTGTTTTTCATTTATCTTTCTAAATTAAATCTAATATAATTTCCATTTAAGTTAATAAATATGTACAACAAAATCCTTTATATCTTAATGAATATAAATAGTAAATACTGTATTAGGCCTGGTCTAGCATTCTTTTCTCATCCAATGACTTCAGTGGTATTTTTCAATTTTGGATGCCCAAGGTTGTAGATCAGGACCTAAACGTCATCAACTGATTGATAGCTTTTATAGAAGTGACTTTATAATAAAAAGCCCCCTAAGAACACTGCTATAAGCTTAGAGTTATTCCAGTTATACATTCCTATAAATAGTCAGGTACAATGTAGGGGAACAATGTTTCATGTTAATTACTGCCAACAGTAATTAAGGGGAAATAGTGGAGAATGAATAGAAAAATAACTTGAATTAGACACATCTTTTTTTTACCGATTGCACTTGGTTCCCTATCATTTCTAAAAAGAGTTTTTGGTATAACTGGTACATTGTAAAACTGTGAAGAAACTTGACCACCTTCTTCAGACTTTGGATTGTTTTTTTGGGAAAGTGATATGCTTTCAAATGCTTTAGCCCATATGTTAGGGCCTTAATTGTGTCTTGATCTCTGTTTTTTATTCTCCACAGGTTAAGAAGCTTTAGAATTTGTTCTGTAGATTTGCACAGCTTCATAGTGCGCTCAATATCTTCTTTTCCTACTTTCTTTCCTGGTAAATTCCCCATCAAAATGTTGAGATGTTCAAAGGTGAGATTAGCGTGGACAATATGTTTTAAGACACTGTTTTCACACAGATCAATATCTACACAAGACAAAAAGCAAGGAGGGACATTAACAAGATGCATTACTATTTTATCATTTTAAAACAAACTCTAATGTTAGAAAAAGACATGTATCCACTCAATATTTCCTAGTTTTATTTCCAAATAACTCTTTTATCATTGCTGTTTTAGGCCCCAATCTTGCAAAGCATTTAAGCATGTGTGTAACTTTCTTCATGTAAGTAGTCTCAAGTTACACACATACGTACTATCATACATTTATTTTTACAACCTCGTAATGTGCATCTTGTCAGGTATACAGTGCATGAGGCAGGGCTCTGTATCTTACTTTACGTTGCATGAACATTTTACTCCTGATATACTGGAAATGCCTAGGCATTTTAGTTATAACTGTCACTGGTGCTTCAGGTCCAACATAATGCCAGCTCCAGCACAGACATAAGTAGACATAGATTAAAAATGGTTTCTCTAAGACACCATTTCAAATCCATTTCCTTGTAGAACAAAAGTAATTAAAATCTGGTGATTGCTGAGGGTGGCTCAAGTGAAAAGGGTGTGGTGGTTTTCAGTGAAAGCTCCAGCAACAAGTGTTAACATCACAAAAACCTGCCATTGCAGTCTCACCTTTGACACCCGGGTTGGCAGTTTCGGCAGAGAGATGAAGGAACAAGTAGGGATATTCTTTCCAAGAAGGGAAAAGCAGCTTTTCAGGGGTATGTGTGAGACTTTGAATTGCCAGTGCCCACACTATACGTGTTCTGGATATCTAAATGGTCTCTCAAGCCAGCACTTATAGTGCCTTATATCATACATTGTGAGCCTGAGTTTCCCCTCATCTGTACACACCCACCTCCCACTTACCTCTATAGTTCTTGCTCTGGTATAAATGAGGGCAGTATGGACCCTGAGTATCACAATACTCCCTCTTCTGATGGTCCCAAAGGGGCCCTAATTTACATCCCATAAATATTACTCAATGGGGTTGCATAACATGCGAGTCTGGAGAGAATTTGGTCCTTTCTGTTGAACCACAGTCACACTCATGCAGCTCCCATTGACATCAGTGGGAGCAGTGTGCCCACAACCCAGGGCAGAATTTAGTCCCAAGAGATTACAAAAGTGCTATTTAGAAAGTTACTTCTTCTGTGCTTTTTATGCCATCTGAATTACCTTGAATGATCTTCTTGACCATATCCTGTTCTTTGTTTTGCAGCTTCCATAATTTCAACAGTTGGAACATCTGTTCTTGAGAATTATGTTTTTGTTTAATCCTTTCTATATTTTCTGCATTGATCTTTGTCCCCGGCAAACCATCCGTTAGTATATTCAGCCAGTTAGGGGCGAGTTTTGTAGGAACAGCAAACCTGAAAAATGCTTCCTCGCATAGGGTTACATCTAACAAATAAATAAGAGAAAAAAGGATGTCATAGAGTTCAACGCTAGAAGGGGCCAGAAAATCTTCTAATCTGACTTTCTGCACATCACAGGACACTAATCCTCACCCAGTTACCCCTGCACTGAGCCCCAATAACCTGGATAGACCATTATTACAGCTTTCAGCAGATTAAACTATTGTATGCCACAAGCACAGAACAGAAGAGATCCAGGTGCACCAACATCGAAGGCCCCTGCAATGACAGGGAATTGATTTGGTGAGATATATCAGGATGATCCTAGCAAGTGTCTTAATTCTTGTGAAATTGTTTGGCCCTTGACAAAGCACAGAGGGTGCAGGATTGTAAGAAAATCTATTTTAAAAACATGTTTAAAATAAGGGAGTGATCTTTATTTAATAGCACTATGTGCTTCTTACCACTTCTATATAATCTAATCTACAGTAACTATAATTTTACAGCTTGCCCATTACTGTAATAACTGAGCACCTACCAAGTATAATAATTTTACCATAGCCATTGATAATCCCATTTTAATAATGCTTGTAGATATACTTACACTACACTCTGGCATTATACATACCTATTCCGCATTTTTGAGTTGATGCATCCGTGTTATCATGACACATATTGTCACGAAACATATTGCCCGTCAGTGCTGTTTTAAGACCCAGCGCACTGCAGTTTGTGTGTTTTTGGCAGGTTGCTTTGGATGACGTTTCATTTGAGAAAAATCCTTCTGGACATCTCTTGCAAATGGTATCACTCTCAGGGGTACCTTTAGAAAACCAAAAACCACTACCTTTTACAAAAGATACATATTGTGTGTGAGTTTTTGTGCATTATGAAAGAAAATAGCAAAAAATAAATGAAGAATTCAGATTTTCATGCTTTCTCACTCATATCCGAACACTCACTTGGAACATATTTGTATAATTTTGAAAACTTTTCTCTCAAATTCAGATGCTCATGCTACAGAAGTATGTTAAAAAATGCTTTTAAATACACTGGCTTCTCAACTTTTCATACATTTGTAAATTAACATCAGATAACTTGACTCTATTCAGATGTTTACAAAAGATGGCTGACCTTCATTTTTCATCCATATTGATTTTTTTTGTTGAGAATCTATTAACAGGCACAAGAAAGTGGTCCAAATTCTGTTCTGTTACAGCTGTGCAGACAATCATGAAAATAAATTACTCTGATTGTAACTGAGTAGAATTCAGCCCATTTCTTTAAATTTGTTGCAAGTAGGTTCTTTTTGTGTGTGTTCAGTAATATAATTTGAATATAGTCTACATATTGGCCTTTAAATTAAAACCATTCATCCATTACAATTTTCCTTCCTTCCTTTACATATGCACATTTGTGGAAGTTTCTCCAATAGGTATTTTTAATCTCTTAAGTATGAAATTCCAAGGTTATAATAAATTATGCCATTGCATAATCTAAATGAGTTTCCAAAGCCTTTAAAAGTAAAATGTTGTTCAGTAACATGGTAAATTCAAAATTATATATTGACCCCTCTTTCTTGGATTGATTATATTATGCTACACTTGCCCAAAAATCTAATAAAAATGTATGATCAGGTAAGTATATAGACAGTATATGCCATAACTGCTATTATAAAGAATGCATTTATTGTCCCAAAGTTAAAGAACTGAGACAACATGGAACATTACTGCACCACATTGACTGAGAGGGAGAAAATGAATGCATGAAACTTAAGACAGGCAGCTACTGTAAAGAGTCTATCAATTGAAAATCCTAGCTCAAATCAAAACTCATACAATATAGCCCCAGTTCATGAGTTCATTTCTATTCAGCAAAGCATTGAGACCAATGGGACTTAAGTATTTGCCGAGAGAAGCACATGCTTAAATGCTTCAACAAATAAGGATGTACTTAAAGACATGATTTAATTCTTTGCTGAAATTGGGGACTATATTTGCATATGAAAATGCCTCCATCTAGTGTATTTTAGGAGTACTTGCTGTTAAAAGCTAAATGCACAGAGGTTTGCATTAAAATAAGCATATCCACCTTTGCTACAATTTTACATTTCTAAGACTCCCTTAGCAACAAAAAGATATGAATCTCTGAGTTTTCAAGTAGCCAAGAAATAAAGAGTATGTTTTTATATACTCACATATAGAACTTCTGCTTTCACTAGTTAATGAGTAAAAACACCTGCTGGACAGCAAGAGCTCTACTTGTTCACATCTGAACTTCAAAAGTGATTCTGTAAAATCACTTAAAAGAAATTGCATGTTTCCACAGCTAACCCGCCAAAAAGACAGTGACAGAATAATGCATCACAGAAGGCTATGTACAGGTCTGCCTTTGTAATCGGCTAATATTATGCAATGCCAGCTGCTGTAAACAATATGAACATCCAGCTGACAGAGATCTGCACATTTCAGATGATCAGGCATCAACTAGCATTTCTAAGAGAATTTCTGGTGGACTTTCCCCTACCACAGATATGCTGCTTTCAGGTTTTTCCTTCCAGAGAGATTAACAGTTCCACATTTTGGGAGATGGAGCCAGATTGTCCTCATTCCTAGAAATACCTACGGGGGGGACACAAAGTCCATGGAAACTCCATTAGATTCCCCTTGCAGAGTTTCTTCTGCATCTTCACCCAATTTGGAAAGGAGTAACATGGGGAATCTGGGGACCCAGCAGAATCCTAGGCTCTACATGGATAAAGCAGCATGGCACCTCTGCACTGCTCCTCCAACCTCCCTGCCATAGAATTTGTGCTGCCATCGACTGTCCCTCTTATGCCCACAATCCCCCACTCCCCTGAGGGAAACAGCAGATACAGAGTGAGAGTGAATGCTGCTTTGATCTGCATTAACTCCCAAGAGAATTTCTGCTAGGAAGTCTGCCACATTATTCAGCAGCATAGTGCAGAGAGTGGCTAAGACTCGGTGCGGATTTGACAGGATCAGATCTGAAAGACTGTTCTTGCAAAATGGTCGAAAATGGCAGAAACTTTGTATGATTAGGCAAGCTCATGTAATTTCTGTCATTTTGGGGTGAAGTCTCCCGAGAACAGATGTCACTATGAGATTTCAGTTGAATCCAAATCCAAACCAGAAAACAAGCCCCCTGTAGCTTCGATTTGACCTAGAATCAAAGCTATAATGGCTGATTTAGGTCCAGAGATTAAATTCCTAATCATTTTTGCAATTTGAGGTTCTAATTTTGGCCCACCTCTAGTTCGTTATCAGTCCTTCGAAGGAACTCACATTCTCGTTAAAATGACAGTTTCAAAAGTAAGAGTCATATGTTATTAAAACTACAAAACACCAAATCTTATTGAGAGCGCCAATGTGAGAAACACTCTGATCAGTTTACAAAATACATTAAAATAAGAAAGTTCCAGTTGCCAGAAACAATTTTGTAGGACAGAGTCTATATACTATAATGCAAATATAGGAACAGTCCCAGAGAAGGATGAGGCCTTTATGTATCCAAAAGAAACAAATCATGTACAATGAGCTCTCTTGGATGACTGCTAAATTAACAGTGTCTAATAGTCTGTCAGTAGGCTCCCTTCCCAGAACAAATATGCTTTGATGGTGTAACATGCCTAATATTAGACTGGGAGGGTTACTTGTTGTCTGATTTCCTTGTCTCTGAAATATTTATAATGGCCACCAGTGCATGCCTCAGAGCCTGGGTGCCAGGACTAAGATCAAGGAAGAAAAAATTACTCAATATGCATAATTTTACAGTGCTACACTTTCATGGATCTCAACACACTTTACAAAGCTGATTAATTGTCCTTTATCTGCACTTACAGAGAGGGAAACTGAGGAGCAGAGATGTTAAGTGATTTGCCCAAGGTTACACTGAGGCAGTGGCAAGTGGAAACAGAAGTCAGATTTCTGATTCTCCAGCCTGTGTCGCAGACACTACATTGTTTCCATATGTGATTCTGAGGCACATTTCTGACAGACTAAGGCCACATTCTCTCCTCAGTTACACCAGTGCAAACACATTGTGTTCAGTGATGTTGCATGAATGTAACTGAGAACACAATTTGGTTCACTGTCGTTACGTCTTCCCGCAATTGCCTTGTCTTAAAAAAATGAAGAATGGAAAAGTAATTGTCTTGCCAGTGTCAGTGTCGCTATTTCTTGTTTGACGCGTACTTCTCTTTCGTATGTGCACAATGCTGTGGTTTGGGAACCTATCTCTCCAAAAGATTATGTAATTAGATCATTTCTCTTCTTCTGGAAGACCTATTAGCCTAATGATTTTGGCTTGGTCTTGGCTGAATGGCTTCAGTTTAGCCATTATTTTATTATCCTTTGATGGATACAGTAAGCAGGCTTCCCACATAACACAGACTCCTTTCATGGGTCTTCCAACTGGCCATGCTTATGCACATTGTTTCAGGCCCCTTGAGTCTTGCTTCTAACATAGTTATAAAAGCCACTACATCAAATTTCTTATCTAGCAATGCTTTTGCAATCTGTGTACCAACAAATTCAATACTAGTGTAGCTCTAAAAGTTTCAGCTAATGCTCCTACAATAGTTAATCTCTTGTCACTTTCTGTATGTGCATGACTAGGCAAGCAGTTCTTCAGCTTTGGAGATTGGGGTAATATGGTTGAAAAAGACATCTCTGAGACATTCCTTTGTTTTCCTGTGTCTCCGTCCCTTCAGTCTCTTCTCTAGGCAGTAACCAATCTCAAGTTTGTACCTGCCTCTATTCTTATTACTGCACGTTTCTATAACACCTTCCATCCAAGGATCATGATGCCCTTGACAAACATTAGCGTGTTAAACCAAAGAACATATTGTGTAAGAGAGTGACTATTATTACCCCAGTTTACAAATTAGGAAAATGAAGCACAGAGAGGCTGAATGATTTGCCCAAAGATCATACAGGGAACCTGTAGCAGAGTTGGGAATAAAACCTATATCTTCTGACTCCCAGTGTGCCTTAATCCTTATTATTCATCCCTATTATTTTATCAGATACTGTGAAACTACTGGATTATTTTTAATGGCTATCTGGTTTAAGCACAAGAATTGCCATAAGTATACATTTTGATATCCATTGGGTGACAATAAAACCTTGGATCCCATTCTAGTTCAGGAACTCTTGACTAAACTAATCTGGGATGTGTATTTAGGAGTATTGAACTTACTCCTAATAGCAACAATTATGTTCTGATTAATAAAGTGCCAGAGACAGGAATGTATTGCATTGAAACGTTTCAATGTTGATAAATTTCATGTTGAAGCAATTGCTAATAGCTACATGGTAGCGACTTCCAGCAAATTCTGTATATTGGATAACCAGCTGTGTATCGTGGAGGAAGAAAGGGATTTTTTATTTTGGGATTCTGTCACAGAGATTGCTGGAGAACAACTGGAGAATAAAGGAGCATGAAGGAGAATGAAGAAGCAACACTGGATTACAGATGATACCATCAAATTATAGGAGAAAAAAAGAGGTGCCATGTAGAATGGATGCACTGGAAAGTCAGAGTTGAGTCAGTAAAGAGAGGAGGAAATGGGCAAGAGAGGAGAAGAAATGTCTTGAACAAGGGCTGTAGAAATTATTGTAATCAATCGTGGACTTGTATGACACAGTGCATTGAGGAAGCCTCTAAAAGACATGACCAGAAATGTGTATTTGACACTTTGAAGGTCCTAATTGAACATCCATTCTCACAGCTTCCTCCAGTTAAGGACAAAAATAGAGAATACTGTCAGGATATTGGTGCACAACTTAAGCATTGGCAGGAGCATTATTGTGAATTAATGAACTGATCCCCACCAAATTGTAAACTACAATTTAATCCAAAAATGAACCCAGCAGAAAACAGGCTGGTGACAGTAGAGGAACTAATGCTTTCAGTCAAACTGTTAGAAAATGATAAAGCACCTGCTCTTTGCAATATTTTATCAGAACTGCTAATGAGTGGAGACCTGGATTAGTTCATTGGCTTCAGAGTTGTCATAAAAATTATCACATTCCAGAAGACTGGAAAAGCGACTGCATTATTTCTTTTTTCAAAAAAAGAGAGCAATCAGCTTGCTCAAATTATAGGAGAATAATGTTGCTGTCAATCCCAGGGAAGGTGTTTTTGATCATACCACTGAACCAAATGAAATACTATCTCAACCCAAAAATGGGAGACAACTAGTGTGGTTTTTGTACAGGTCAATCTGCAATCCATGCTATATATGTTCTGTGAAATGTTACTGAAAATGATTCAGTGGGACTTAGTGGGCCTAGTGGAGGAACTGTACCACTCTACATTTAGCTGTATGAGTATCAACAGTTATATTACAGACTGGTTTTCAGAAAAATTAGGAGTATTGCAAAGATGCGTTCTCTCGTCTATATGTTCTAATAGACTAGATGATGACAAAGCTGCTTGAGGCCAAAGTCGGAGATGTGAAACTTAATGATTCATCTTTAGAGGACCCTGAAAATGTGGATGATATTGCCTTACATGGAGAGACTACTGACCAACTACCGCTAATGCTGGAAGAGCTGCGAGAAACTGCAGAATCCATGGGATTTAAGATCAGTGGTGATAAACCAAAGCTATGCATGCCTCCTATAAAATCTAAATGGAGTTGAATGTTCAAACTTTGGCTCCTGACTTAGGCACCACATTTCTTTACTTGGGCACTCTGGTCACTTCTTTCAAACGTACTCACTGGTAGCCTAACTCTGTTCCCATTGAGGTCAATAATATAACTGTCATTGGCGTCAATAGGAGTAGAGGTAGGTCAATGCTAACTACTTTTGAAATTTCTGTTCATAATCCTTTGTTTTTCTGCTACCAGAGTTTCAAAGTTAACAGTGATACTAATTATGCCCCAAACCTGCATGGATCTTTGTGGCCCGAATTCCATAGATTTGCATGGCTCTCAACACGCAACATTCATTGGGATTCAACACAGGAATAGAGGTCTGTGCAGGTAGATCCTTTTGCACAATCAGAGCCCATGAAACAATTTAAATACCATATAGATCTATGCAGTACTATGAAGGATATGGTGTAACTATGACTAGGAAGAATGCCAACTTCCATTTCTCTTAGGCCACATTAAATGTTGGCACTAGACTTGGCCACATCATTTGCAGAATGATAAAATATTTTGTTTCAAGACAAGAACTTAGTCTTGTCTTAACAATTTATTTAGTCTAAAATGAAGAATATGCTCCATTCAAATGACATTGCGCCAGCCTTTATCCCTCCCAGACATACAGCATGTTACCAGCTTGTCTGACAAAGAAGTAGTTGGCTGGTCTGTGGATGATAATAAAAATGGTTTCCCTTGCAGTTCTCATTTAGGACATGGGTAATTAATTATTACCACATATTGCTCTGACTCTAGAGTTACATTAATATTGTTATAATTATGCTCTTCGTGCTGCATCAGTTAATGCTTCTGGTGTTTGTCAAGATACACAGTGGCTTGAAACAGCAGATTTCAAAATGAAAAACATTATTTATCACACAGAAATACTGTATCCCAGATAATGTTCCTTTAAAAGAGGCTATCCATCATGTTTCTCATTTGAGTGCAATTTGCTACATTTGGTACTGCCATTAGGTTATATATTCAGTAGGAGCAGAGTATTCCACTGAGAAATGTTCCTTTGACTATAGTCCAAAGCAATGTCACAACAGTAACAGGTTGCATTAGCTTTGCCATTTAGTAGCCTGTAATTTCATCTGGACAAGTTTGTTTCCTAATCTTTAAGTGCCACGAGTCTTTAATGCTTTGTACAGCTCTAATTAATTCTGTTGCATATTGAAAACAGATACATACCTGGTTGTACTACACCAAATCCAGGAGGACATTCTGTGTGCCGTAAGCAAAACTCTAGTTCAAGGTATCTCCCTTCAATACATTCACAGATGCGGTTCTGTGTACTGTTGCATTCTTGCTTCACATACTGCAGCTCTTTGCACACTATGTTGCAGTACTGGCATTCATCGTTGCTATTCCAGTCCTCTGCGTAGTACTGATCTGGACATCGTGTGCATTCCGTCTTTCTTACAGCTGTACAGTGCTGTTTGACATAAGTTCCAGGAGGGCATAGGTCACACATCAGTTGACGAGATGTTACTGGGTCATAATGGAGGTACTTTGGGGGGGTGGCTCCTTGAGTTGTCCACTTAATAAAGATATCCAAGAACTAGCAAAAGGGAAATAAAATATTGTTCTCTTTAGTCCTATGAGACATCACGGGCAAAGAAACCTGCAGTTCTAGGTATTTATGTACCTAATTATGTTTATCTCTTCAAAGTCATTAAAATAAGATGTATTGCAGCAATATATAAAAATATTAACCAACTTTCCCACTCTCCAATGGCTACATTATCATAGAAAATTTAATATTTGAAAAAAAAATCAGGCATTCCATATTACAACTATTAAAATATTCTGGAACCAAGCAGCTCCACGCTAACCCTAAAAAATTCAATAGCATGATTTTATGTTATACCCCTCTATTTTCCTGTGTCTATTCATTAGCTAACAAAGGGACTTTCCCTACAAGTTCATACGCATTTAAGTTGTTCTTTGCAGGATAGGGCTCTTAGACTGTAAACATTGTGGGAACAGGACTATGGGTCTCGATTGTCTTCTGACTTACGCTGGTGTAACTACAATGGGCCAAGGAGCTGTGCTTGTTTGTTCCAGCTGTCTGTCTGGCCCACTGATTTCAGTGTAATTGCTCCTGTTTAACAGTGATGTAAGTGAAAGAAGGAAAATCAGGCCATCAGTATCATGAAACATCATGCAGACTTATAGAGCAACAGAAATTATAAATATATTATTGTACAGTTGCACATCTTAATTATGCTGTGCTAGATAAAAAACTACTGGACTGCACTATTACCAAAAAGGTAGATCAAAATTCAAAGCACGCTCCTTTACTGTATTTATTTTTAAAAACAAAATAAATATAGAGCATGCTTTTTTAAGCCTGTGATAAAATGTAGCAGCTGTTTAATATCCAACAGCAGCACTAAACAATAGCTTTAGACAGATGTGGAGAATGCTACAACTAACTGAAATTGCAGGGAGATTTTAGGGGGGGTAGAATTTAATCATGTAAACTGGAATGCCCCAGAACACTAAGGCTAATGCTTCCTGTCATGGGATCTCAGTTTTACATCTTATCCAAAAGGCACATGCACCTGTAACAATACTATCACTATACTGGGCGCTACCTAATGAATAATTGGCTCAACTACCTGCAGTAACTTGAGTTTTCCTTGGAGGTCTCAGCAAATGCTAATCTGGGATGACCTTGCTCAGCTGTGAGATCATCACTAGGATGTCATCGTTTTGTCATCTAACTACAAATTTGGTTTTGCAGTTTCTCCATTACTGCACCAACAAAGTGCATGAACACGTGTTTATTTCGCTGCATTAAGTGCTGTGATCCACACGATTCAGAATTCTGCTCCATCCAAATGCTGTGCATTCTAGTCATTGCCTCTCTTTTAAATCTTGTTCGTTTTACAATTATGTGAATCAGTTCCTATGTATTACCTTTTCTTATGGCTATTTGTGGAAAACTAGCGTGTGTGTGTGTTACTGAGGGATTCATCCTCTAGATTGGATTATAATGAGAACTGAATATAAAGGGTACACCAGCAGATCTTTATTTTTTTAAAGTATATTTGGCTGTCCATCAATAGTGCTGGATTGATAACTCTAGCACCACAGCTCTCTGGTTATACAAAGGAGAAATGTGACAGTGACAACACAAGCTTGTCCACACCAATGTGCCCTAATCCTGACCTTGAGGAACCATCTCTACGTATAAGTGGCAGCTCGCGCTCTATGACCATTCAGCATTAGCCTCCCTATTGAGGTTACATTAAAGGGTACCAGATTTGCACTCTTTATACATGGAAAACTCCCTCAGGCACAAAACCAAAACTGATATGAATGGGAGACATGGACACGTGACCATCACTTGATTATCAGGTAGGTTTCCAAACAGCTATCAGATTATACTGACTTTTGGTCCCTGCTGCCCTGTTAGGGGTCAAAAGGCTTTCTCTGACTCTCCTCGTGTATCCAATCCTCCCTGGAAGTGCAGCATAGCTTTCATGGGTTCAGTCATACATTTTAAGGCCAAAAGGGACTATGAGATCACCTTGTCTGATCTCCTATATAACACAGGGTATAGAATTTCATTCAGTTACCCCTTCATTGAGCCCAATAACCTGTCCTTGGTTAAAGCACGTGTATCCCCCTTGTGGTTTAGAGAGCATGGTCTCTTTAAAACCTCGTCCTGAGACAGAGGAAGGCCTGGTTGTTCCAGGAAGAAGAGGTGCTGGTTGTTCCAGAGGGAGGGGAGTCAAGAGAGGAGAAAGTGACAGTGGCATGTGTGTGTCTGGAGCTCCAGACAAGAGGCATACAGTGAGCAGGACCTCATGTAGAGAAGCAGATGAGAACCAGCTGGAGACCAGGAGGGACAGAGCAGCCAATCAGGGACATCCTGGGCTTGGAGCCAGGAGAGGCACCGTGCCAGGAAGGAATCATCTGAGAAGGACAAATCAGAGCCAGACCCATGATTACCGTTACCCAGAGCTGCATGGGGCCATGAGTACTGGGGCTTGTGACCTTGCATTGGGAATAAGGAAGGAAATTGTAGCTAGCTAAGTGGGGTGGTTTTCACTCTGTGTGGGCTTGCAGAAGGCGGCAGAAGAGGGCACTGGAAAGGTTTGCTGGGGAAAGTTTACTGATGTTGAAGATGACCAGGAGCATCCAAGACTCACTGCTGAACTGGAACTCTGCCCAGGATTCCTGACCTCTGAGTCTTGACACAGGGCTCAGTATCTATCCTTTTATACTCTGGCACCACCGGTTCCGTGGATGCTCATCTTGGCTGTAACCCTGTTTTCCCACTCCTCAAATATTCTCCCCTGGTTGTTTTTCTCCATTCATCCCTCTGTAAATAAATATTTCCCTTTCCTACATTCGTTCTACTATTCCAGTGTGTGTGTGTGTGTGTGTTTACACTGAGGGGTTTGGAATAGATGTCCTTGGGGTGGAAGGGAGTTTCCCTGCTGCATTCCTGCATGTGCCTTTTCTTGGCCAGAGCTACCCACAGAGCGGACTCCGTGGTGGTCACGAGGGTGCTATAGTTACACATGTCTTCCAGAAAGGCATCCAGTCTTAATCTGAAGAAATAACAAAAAGGAGACTCCACTCCTTCCCTCAGTACTTTGTTCCAATAGGAAATCACCCTCACTGTTAAAAATGGGTGCTTTATTTCTAATTCGAATTTGTCTTGACGATTTACAGCTCTACTTTTCTTAAATGTCTGGATCTGATTCACAGAAGCTATTTTTTAGCAAGAGGGAGTAGCACATTTTAAAAAAATGAATGGCTTTTCACTCATGAGCCACATATCCACCCTTGGTAAAACCTCCGACTATTAATCTAGTAACAAAAAAGCCCTGGTAATCTCATACATCGTTGTTAACAGTCCAAGATTCCCTTGCGGGGTTTTTTGTTTCCTTCACCAGGCAGATCATTTAGCAAGAATGAAACCAGCCTCCCAAATATCCTAAGCGCTTGCATGGGCAGCACTTCTACAGTACATTAGAGCAGCATTTGTCAGACGTCAGTGTGGGGTGCAGAAACTGAAGTGACAAGTCTAAGCCAAATGCTGTAATTTGGATGTTTATGGAGCGCTGAGGGCTTCAGATAGCACTCAGCACAGATGGGAAGCTGGCATTATGTGAAAATTATTATGCAGCTTGAATGGAAATTACAGCAGGTCCTGGGTACAGAATATCTCTGCCCTGTAATGCGTCTGAACGCTGCTGTAAAGGACAAAGCTTCTCTTACTGCAGTTGCAGACTTCTCCCTCTTACCATTCATTCTCTCATTGCACACACAGGAGCACATTTTCCAGACTGCTCAGCACCCAGGAGTTCCCACTGTGACATGGCTGAGTAAGGAGAACAGGGTTTGGCTCGTTGTCACTAGCTGCCAATTGTTACAGAAGACCATATAGGGGAGGCAAGTATGAGATTTCATTGTAGGGGCTGGGCCAGTTTTTCGAAAGAGCTCAGTTCCCAGAATCAGGGTCAGATGGCAGGGAGAGGAAGAGAGTGGGCAATCACTGCCTTGCAGGATCTGGTCCTAAATGATGCACCTCATTAAAAATAAGCAAATTGTTCCAGCCAGGTTCAGAGGGGAGTTAATATAAATATTGTTTTGGGGACCACCGAGGTCCAGCCTGGTGGGGATAATAAAACAAACAGACCTGTGTATGGGTGAATCTACTTATTTAAATGTCTACCCCTGGTAAGCACAGACTCCCATGTAATACTGTGGAGGAGCATCAGTCATAATAATCTACATGTGGATATAAAAAGAAAAATCATGAATGAATGCCACAATGGGCCATTCAACAGGCCAGGTTGTTTGTTTGCTTGTTTGTTTTAAAAAGAAAAGAATATCACAGGCACTAGGCAATCTTCTTCTTCTTCTATTCCTTGACACACATCTTGGACAGACGTATAAATGCAATAATCCAGACAATCACTCACTGGCTCACTCATAAGTACATAGCACCATGCTATTCTGTTTTGTTAAAGGTTTTTAGGTAACATTACAGGCATAAATTGAATTAGGATCTCAATATCCTAGCAGATATTACATTTAGTTTTGAACACAATGCCATGTTATTCATCCAAACATTCACAGAACGCCATTCTCATGTATCATGGCCCTTTATCACAGCTGTAGGCCCACCAAAACGACCCCTTGAGACAGAGACAAGAAAACCTATTATTTAGAAGAATATCTTCAACTTAAGAAGAGACACATTACACACTTTGGGCATTCTGAATCCATAGTTAGGTATTTACCTGATTTTCAGAAATGTTATAGAAATATGTGCATAGAGGCACTACACAGCATTATTATTATTTATTATTTCTATTAGTGTAATGCCTAGGAGCCTTACTCATAAACCAAGACATCATTGTGCTAGGTGCTGTACAAATGCAATACAAAAACACAGTCCCTTCCCCAAAGAACTTACATTTGTTTGCATCTGCTTGACCTTGAGTCATTCCTATCTTAGGTATGCATTGCACTTTATATAGCACATGGCTTCCCCCCCCCCCCCCCACCAGTCCAGGCTGGGATCAAGCTCATTCTTCACTCAGGCAAAACTCCTATTAATGTGAAGGGCCTATGGCTAGAATAGGTTGAAAGAAAATATTAAACACTCCACCTCCACCCATAAGAAACAGACATTTTAGATTAAATGAAAGCATAGCCTGAGTTGCTTGGCTGGTGGCCTAAACAGAAAAAACAGTATTGAATTAACTATATCAATGAGCCAGAACCATAGCTGGGGTAAAAGGGGCACAGTTCCACTGATGTCAGCTCATGGACACTAGCTGAACATACAGCCTATCATCTTAAACTCCATTGTTATGTTTGATATATCTGTTATCTGAAGAAGACAAAAAGTTGAAAGACTGAAAACCTCTTGTTTGAATGCCTGCTGGTTAATGAAAAGTAGTACACCTAGCAGCAAAGATGGGAAATTCAACTACATTGCATATGCCTGACTCTTTTTTGTAAAAACAGTGACAATTTGTCCTACTCTGAGCAAAGATTTTAAAGCATTTTATATTTTAGATGGCATCAATACTGAAATTGAAAGGCTTTTAAGAGGTTATCTAGTAGGAGGAAACAGTTTTAACTGTTTTTTTGTTTTGTTTTGTTTTGTTTTGTTTTGTAATTTAGACTTTGGACTTTTTACCGTTTCATGGTACTCTAAATACTAAGGGTAAAATTCTGGACTGTTAAACCACCTCAAGTCTATTGGCTTCAATACAGTTTCACTGAGAGCAGAATTTGGTCCTAGCTCATACTACCTCATGTCTCCTTCACCATCAAATCCAAAACAGGCATGTTTTACTTTGAAGGAAGAAAAAGTCTGTCTTGAATTTATAGAAGTGAGTCAGAAATAATGGTTGAGAAACTATAATTGGGTAATAAATTGGCATCCAGTTGATCCCTTACTCATAGATGCATCGACTTTAAGGCCAGAAGGGACTATCATGATCATCTGGTTTGCAGGCCACACAACCGCATCCACCCACTCCTGTAATAGAGCTTAAGGCACTGTCCCAGGAGTCTACTGCAGCCAGCCATGCCCCAAATCATGGACTCAACAGTTAGCCTCAGCCTTTGTGCATACCATGACTATCACTTTCACAATTGCCATTTAATGCATTTAAGGCTACCAGAGACAGCCTCTGAAAAACCAGTACTAAAGAAAAACGTAACAGAGAGAAAGAAAACCCACTGGACATTGACTTTGCCAATACTCTGTTGGATCCTTGAGACTCCCTTCAAAATTCCTCTGATTTCTATGCTCAGATTCAAAGTCCCCCTGGTCATAACCACTACCATTCAGACCAAGCAATGCCGGACCGGACTCTTTTTTCAGAATCAGTCAGTGATCTCAAGCGACCATCTAGAAGAGTGATGCAAAGTGCCACATCTCCCTTCCAGGAGACTACAACCATGGCTAGTCCAAATCCTCATCCAAATCGCACTGAAATCAATGGGAAAGAGTGGGAAGCTGGGACCAGGAATGGGACCAACATTTTACTGCACAGAACATTAGGGCACTGCCTGAAAATGACCAACCTGATCCTGTAGGATGCTGCCTGAACATTCCCAACACCCCTTGAAGTCAATGATACTGAGTACCTTGTGGGATTGAGCCCTTACACCATAACTACAAACTGAGCAGTGGACATATGTAGAGCAACAGGTGGTTTGTTACAGAGAAAGGTCAAGAAAAGTTACTGAAACTTAAGATTCAATTTAAAAAAAAAAAACAATTCAATTCTGAAATGATACTGGTAAAATAATTCCTATACATCAAAAATATCTCATGCCATATGCATTAAAAAAAGAATAATATCCACTAACCTTATGGGTGAAATTCAATTTGATCTCTGATGTCATATCATAGGTCCAATCCTGTGAAAGTTCCTATTGGACCCTACAGGCCCAATCTTGCTAAGAAGTACTAAGTATCACACAGAATTTAGAACTCTGCCAAGAAGATTTGGGATTAATCTTAAAGACTTTCATATAATGTTTGAATCGGTCAATTGCATGAAAAATAATGAAGTAATACATGATGCATTAGCCATAACTGATAGTCCCTAGAGACTGTGTTTAACTTGGATTTATTTTTTTTTAAATATTCAATTAGTTCTATGTTTATGTGTGGTTTTTTGTCTAACATATTTAATGCCTTTTAACGTATCAGTCAAAATTAGTTATATAAAACTAAAAAGCAATCCTTTGGCAGTGCCATTCAGCACACGGGCCTAGAGCAACATTTTTTCCACACATGCTCTACATCAGCCTGCACAAAAAAATCAGAGGACCCGCCAAATGCAACATCAGACAGTTTTTTTTCTTTGAGCCTTTAGAAGAGGCTTTACAAAGAGAAATAAAGTGATTGATTTACTTTATTTCAGACACTGGGCACAAAAAGTAGTACACACCCTTTACTTTCATCTTTAAATGCAGCTGCTTGATTTTCCCCGTTAAATTAAAAATTAACTAAATGACAATGCAAATACAGAAAAAAACCCTTTAAGCATTGTTCCCTGAAATCACTGCTTTGTGAGTGTAAGGAAAGTAGTTTTTCAGAGAACAAAAATGTTATTATATGGCTTGGCTTTGTGGTTTTGGGCAGCACACCAAAGGAGAAAGTTTAATTTTTACTGAAAGAGATAAATCTGTTTCTGTTTTGAATTCCAAGTCCATCCTGAAGCATATTTTCCTACTTGATAAATAATGATTCAATTTCACTTTGTCAAAAATGCTGCCCCTTTGTAATCGATACAAAGTAGAATCTCAGAACTCTGCTGCTTTACTTTTCAACAGAGTATTTGAATGAAGTCAAAACTGAGGGCTAAATTATGCCATCAGTTCCTAAACAGAACTCTCAATTGAAATCAGTGGGAATGTCCTGTTTAAAATCTAGTGGCACAATATGGCCTATAGTACTGAATACTTGAAATGACATTGAAGATCCATCACGCTATTAATAGTTTAGTTAGGCAAAACAGCACAATAGGGAATCACCGAGTAGATCAGATCAATGGCCATCTAATCCTAACATCCTGTCTTTGGCAGTATACAAACTTTTTCAGACCTAGAGGGGAAAGAATCCTATCACCTGGCTAACTAAAAGATACTAAAACCATGGGCCTAATCTTCCTCACTTTCCTTACTACTAAATCCTATTGACTTAAAATATTTCATTGGGACTGCTCATCTCTGAGTAAATTCAACAGAATTTGACCCCATGGGGAGAATTTCTTTTCCTGAACTCAGCTCATGATTATCTCATACTCTGAAGCATGGGTATTGACAGCCTTGTAAATGTTATCCCACCTGTTGTAACTGCAGGTGCTATTCTTATAGATATGTCTAATCCCTTTCAAATCTTGCTCTGCTTTTTATCCACAAAATATCTTATGGCAGTGAGTCCTAAGGTTTCATTATATATTGTGTGAAAACTCTTGTATCCACTTTAAATTTATGTCATGGCTTTTTTTCATATACTCTTCACAGATATTGTAGGGGTTACAAAATACTAAATTTCCATGGTATATTAACCTCCTTGTTAGAAACTGGGATACCAGATAGTTTACCAGTGCAGGCAGACAAAATATGAATGACATCTTATTCCATCTACATCATTAAAAAATGAACATCAATTACCTCCCAACACTATCTCTTGTTCTAAAAAAATCTATGGTATCTTAAATACTGTTATGTTCACTTTTTAATAGCAACCATATAATGCTATGGGCCTGATCCTGGATGATGCCACGTAACCTTAACTCCAAAGACTTCAGATGCTAGATAACCTAAACTCCAAAGACTAAAGGCAGTGGGCACTTCAAAGTATCAAGTTGGAAGTAGGCAATTGTTAGATCTGTACAGACATGTGATCTTGATTTGTGTAAAATGTTTCTGGCATTCTTTCTTGTGGGATTACACCCCTTGTATGTTACTTTTTGTTTGGGGGGTTGTATTAACCCAAAAGCAAAACTAATCTGAAAGCACCAAGTCTGACTTGTTTTGGCATGAAACACATGTAAAATGACTGAGCTTTACATGCTTTCCATCCAAAGTCATAATTTGTCACGGGTGCACTTGAATCTCAGCCCAAACTCAGCAAACCTTTCGGCAAACAAAGGCTACGTTTCACGTGTGCAACAGAAGCTAAAACCAAACTGGTTTAATCTGGTTTGGGATTTCTTTATGAGGGTATTGCACAACTTCATCACCTTTTTTTTTACATAAAGGGCTTGGGCCCTTTGGAGTTACTAGGACATTTGTTTGATTGCAGTGGGAGCAGAAGCAGGCCCAAAAAGCTCTGAACAGCCTAAACTCCATGTTGAATTCTTCATGTAAGCTAACCGCAGCACATTCAGTATTATCCAAATCTGGAAAAATGAAGCAATACCCTAAAAATGCAAATGTAACTCAACAACTATATGACAAGTACATATATCAATTATCAGGGCCTCTCAGCTCATTGCAGGATCAGACTCTAATTACATAAACTGAGATCTCTTAATCATTAATTGTTCAACTTAATCTTTTAGAAAGATATCTAGCCTATACATTTTCCCCCTAATGTGAGAGGAAGTAGGCTGGCAGTTACAGCACAAGGATGGGAACCTGGAGAGCTGGTTTGTATCTCTGGCTCAGTCGTACACTTAACCCGGGCAAGTCATTTAGGGCACACATTTTCAACTTGGCTGCCTACTTGACTTTAACGAAGTCACCTCTGACCATCAGGCCACTTATTTAGATACCTAAATATGAATGTAGGTGCTAATGATAGGAACCAGTGTTTGAAAGATGTGGATCTTAACCTGTCTCAGGGCTTGTCCACATGGCAAGTTACTGTGCTGCAAGTCAGGGTGTGAATCTACAGCACGTCAGCTTGCTGCACACTAACTCGCCATGTGGACGCTGCTGCAAGCGCAGTGATAGTTCTAGTGTGGTTTAGTGTACCGCTACTTCAAAACGTAGTACTCTAAGCCACACTCAGGGACTTTCACTGCACTATAGTAGTGTCCACATAGGACAATACACAAGCCAGGATATGAATCTACAGCACACCAGCTTGCCGCTCAGTAGCTTGCTGTGTAGACAAGCCCTCAGTGGAATGGGGATGGTAGCCTACCTTACAGAGGTTTAGTGAAGATTAATTAGTCTGCATTTACAGATTTACACATTTACTTTCAGCATTGTGGATAAAGGCTCTCTGGAAGGCTACATCAGTATCATTCCATTTTCAGCAGTCTGAGCATGGCACTGATTAGACAGCAGCTGCTCTTGGATTTGAGAGATGCTGAACTAAATATTCTTCATAGCTACAATTCACAATCTCTGTGAGGATGAGGAAGCAGAGAAAGAAGAAAACCAACCAACAAAACATCTCTGGAAAGATGTATCAGATCTGCAAATCATATATTAATCTCTAGTTAAAATTACCCATCTTATAGTGACAGCAGGATTTCTGAGATAACCCAAACCTATGGCATGCAACTGTCATAGGTATGAATTCATGTCATGGATGCATGCAGGCTCTACACTGAACAGAATTACTACTACAAACACAGTATTCTTCCAGGACGAATGATGGGTGACATAATTTGTTTTATTGGACCAACTTCTATAGCTGAAAGAGACAAGCTTTCGAGCTTTCACAGATCTCTTCTTCAAGTCTGATCAGGAAGATGGTCAGTTAGTAGCAATCCTGTTCAACACAGAGGCTGAATCATGGCCGGAATGAAACATAAATGAGGCAGCATCAAAGTTGCTACAGCAGATTAAAACAATGGATCTAGTTTAAAGTCACAGCAATCTCTTCCAAATGTTCTCCTCACCTGGTAATTTCAGTCTTCTGTTTTTAACACACAAACTAAGTAAAAAAAACAAAAAGAAAGAAAGAAAGAACCCTAAAGGGCTGCAATTAGGAATGTATTACATTAAAATGTTTAAATGATATTACATTATGATGAACAGAGAGGAAGCCAACTTGGTAAGAAGTTAATGCTGACATTCCACACTTAACTTCATGTACCTTTATATAAACAAAAAAGGTGTAATAACATAAGGTAAATAAAAAGGTTGTGGTCTCTCATTTCAATTTCCTGATCATAAACATAACAATTTTCCCTTTCCTTCCAGCCCCTATTAATTACTTGGGTTTATTTTTCAAAAAAGCTCATTCAGGAAATTCTACCCAAAGTAGTATACATGCATTACTCATCAGTGACTGGAAGTCTTGTAATTTGTTATAAATGTAACTCAGTTCTAACTGTTTCAGAGAGTCCCTGGATATCAGTGCCACCATACTTGCTAAGACATTCTATAAAAGTTACTGTATATGAATACATAATAGTCCACTTTTAATAACAACCAAGTACCCTTTAAATATACTGCACAGTCTGTACACGTTTTAAAATGATGTAATGCTTTTTTAACTTCCAAACAGCTAAATGGATTAAACAACATTTTAAAAGATTTGTGCCAGTGCTAAGACCACCAGAGGTCTATTCAGAGCAATTATTTTTAAAAATCCACCAACCCATTTAAAACAGGGGCTTACAAGAGATCTGCTGCCACAGCCTTTCCTGCAGTGACATGAAGGACACTGCTACTAATTCATCATTTGTATATACAGCAAAGTTGAGTAGTTTTAAAAAGTCAAAAGAAACATAATGTGTTCGTGCTTTAAAATATATTCTGTGGTCACACCCTTTTTCCTAAAACAAGAATGTTCTCCCAAGACTGGAGACATTGATCAGTGCTAGTGCAATAATAACCCACATTGACTAGGAAGATTAGGCAAAGATGGAGCTTTAATAAGTCATGAAAGAAACATCCCAAGATAAAAATCCATTCCCAGCTAATATATTTATGCTAATGAAAGAGTGATGTTAGCCTGGTAAAATCGGGGACAGGGGGGGAACAAGATAGGCAAGAACATGAATGCAAAGCAAATGATGCCAATACCTTGAATATGTGATTTTAAAAAATCTGCTTTTCTCCTGAAGTTGGAAGTTCATCCCAATTGAAATCTTACCACAAAAGCCCATGGTGATGAAACTGAACAAGTTTACCAGGGAAATGAAGAGCAACCAAAGAGCGAGGGAAAGGCAGAGTGGATCTGCAGCCTGACCTCTCAGCCTGCAGTGCAGCGTTGCAGACCCAGCCATCCAAAGCCTCCTAGCTGGCTAGTTCCCTCTGCGAAGGGACTTACCACAAGCGTGCAGCACAGGAACTGGTTCATTGTGGTCGGTGTGAGAGAAACCTCAGGGAGCTGGGACGCTAGACAGGGAGTTAGTGAAAGCTCCGGTCTCCTAGCAGCCTGCTTTTACATCCCCCCAACATGAAAGGCACGGTGTATATATAGCCCCTGCTGCAACAGGAAGCATTAGCTCAGCTTTGATCACTCATTCCCTCTCCATGAGCAAACTTTTTTCTTTTTTTTTAAGGAACTTGTAAAACTTGATGACTTCATGGAGCCTGTCAGTGCTGCCCACAGGCTGGAAAAGCAGGAGGGAGTGTCAGGGGCTGGCCTCTGACGGGTTAACTGGGCGGTGTCTCTGCTGTTTGTCCGTCTGCTTTCCAGGGAGGGGAGAGTCACTCACCTCCTGGACGAGAGCGGCTCGTCGGTGGCCCCGAAGAGACAGTTTAAAAATAGCAGCTCCCGGGCGCTGCCATGCGAGAGTCCAGCCTGCGGTGCAGAGACGGGGGGCTTGGGCGCTTTGCATCTGCCGGTGCATCGTCCCCAAACTGGGCAGAACAGAGGAACCTGGAGGCCCAGGGGAGGAAGCTGTCTGCCCAGTGGTGTGCTGCAGCAGGGGGTGGGGAGGGAACCAGTGGGACTCCACTGACGCCCCGTCCCTTCTAATGCAGAAAAGTACCACGCCAGCCCATCTCTCTCCAGCCACCCTGGCTTTGGAGGGCATCACAGAGCTGGATGGGCTGCCTGCCGGTGTAAAGACCTCTGTCTTCAGTCCCTAGGCTAGGGAAGCAGCAGAGTGGGGCAGGAGGGGGCAATTCAGATTGGGGGGAGCGACTTTCACTGTGATTCCAGGGGCAAATTCTAGGGTTTTTGGGGTTTTTTTTGGGGGGGGGGGCAGGGGGGATGTTGCAGATAATAACTTCAATATTAGCTGGCAGGAGCACTGTATCTAATTCCTGTATAAAGAAAGAAAAATAAATAAATATTAGACACACACCGCTCTAATACTAACATGTTCTGACATCTTGTGTCCTGGCACTTAAGCGACGACCCTGGTTAGGTTTAAAATGTTAATGCATATTCTTACTTTGTCACTAACTCTTGAATAAAACAATTGAAACGACTGTAGAAAAATCTAGATGACTTGAATGATGTAGACCACTTATTTTTGCAGTTCACCAAGCGAGGAATAGATCATTTAACTTATGGTAGCATCTTACTAGGGCAAGACCCTGTGAGTTTATGCTGCACCTGCTGAAGATTATAGGGGTGTTACTATACTACAAATAATAGGCTAGAAACTGACTTTAAACAGGAATGAAATGGACGCTTTCAAGTCACTTTCACAGTATTGCCCACCCCAAATAGTAAAAAATCATGAGTCAGGCTCACCAAAACTCATAAGATCAGCTTAAAAATCATGAGATTATGTAAAAATAATAGATTTGGTGTTCTTTTTATTTCCCTTTTGCTTTTTGAGTCTTTAGGATGTACTGGGGTCACATTTTGATGCTTTCTTCACAGCTACAAGGGCTAGAAACTTACCTTTCCTTTTAAGAATGAAGGCTGAAATCATCACATATTCACGTGACTCCAGGAGCTGACTCATGACAAAATCACGAGAGTTGGCAACGTGTTCTGTTACAGCAGTGGTTCCCAACCTTTTTGGCTCGAGGGCCACAGATATAATTTTTACAACCCTGAAGGGCCACCAGTCGCTGCTAGCAGTCCCCTCCACCCCGCTGCAGCCAGATGGAAGGAGTCGCTGATCTCCCTCCCCTTCGCTGCACAGTCTGACAAAAGCTCCTAAGCAGGAGAAGAATTTCCTCTAAGCAATACAATAAAAGTGACCCATTTGAACAGAAAAAGTGTGTCTGAATCCTTCTGCATGCATGCAGGTACCATTTCCTAGTATGCATTGTGCCATGATGTTTTTAAATTAGAAACCACCATATTTAATTACCACCTTCAACACCTGATACATGGTGTAAAAATCTGAGGAACTTAAACTAATGAAGATTTGTTTGTAAGTAATTGTGGGAAAACTGGAAAAAGGGGAACAGAAACCTAGCACTGAGAGGAGAGGAAATGCTTCGGTTATCTAGCAGTGTGAGAACTAATTGATTCTTTATGCACTTGGAAGGTGTGTTGCAACAACTCCTGTAATCTTTTTACCCTTAGTGGTTTCTATGCCCTTAACATATTTACTATCATATACTTAGAGCTATATTTTAACCTACCTGTTGTCACGGTATTCTAGCCCAGATCATCAGCTGATGTTAATTGGCCTACCTCTGACTTCAATGGAGCTCCACTGAGCTGAAAATCTGTCCCTAAATTTCTTCTGAAAAACTATTTTTAAAATAGGCTGTATTCAGGCTAGGCTAGTCATGCCAGAGAGGATTTCTACAGGGAGGCCGATTTTATATCCCATCCGTAACTTCACAGCAGCCTCTCCTGCCTAAATTGCCAAGACAGGGAGGGGTGTGATTGCTCAGATAGGCATATCCAAGCTAGCTTTGCTCTAATGGTGGTTTGTTTGTATGGGATAGTGAGGAAGCTGGAAAAGGATAATAGAAACCCTAGCTCTGTGTACATGTTCAACCAGCCAGCCTCTGCCAGCCTCCGCCACTACCACATGCTACCACATTGCTATTGTTACTCGCGCTAGCTTTGATCTAGTTAGAGGAAAGCTATCTTGGGTGTGGCTACACATGCTGCAGTCACACCTCCTTATTGCAGTGGAGACATACCTTACATCTGCACTGCTATAAATCAGCCTTGGATCAGTCGCCCCCACTTCGGGGATTTTGTCCTTTAGTTCTGAGCACCCCCTGTGAAGCAAAGGCTGCAGGAGGCTTACACTGCTGAGTCCCCTGGCAGTGGACAGGAAGAATCCATGATGTGAATTGGCCCTATGTCCTTAAGGCGCATGATGTTTACTGCTCCCAACTGTGAAAGTATAGAGGACAAAGCACCAAACTCATATTTAGCTCCAGCCTATGGGACAATAATAACTCTTAGTGTGAGATTAACAGAACAATGTAACTTGATTTCAGTGTAATGTTTTACATAAGAACATAAAAATATAAGAAAGACCATACTGGGGCAGACCAATGGTCAATCTAGCCCAATATCGTGTCTTCTGACAGTGGCCAATGCCGGGTGTGTCAGAGGGAATAAATAGAACAGGTAATCATCAAGTGATCCAGCTCATCGCCACTTCCCAGCTTCTGGCAAATAGCAATCCCTGCCCATCTGGCTAATAGCCATTGATGGACTTATCCCCCATGAGCGTATCTAATTCTTTTTTGAACCCCATTATAGTCTTGGCCTTCAAAACATCCTCTGGCAAGGAGTTCCACAGTTCAACTGTACATTGTTTGAAGAAATACTTCCTTTTGTTTATTTTAAACCTGATGCCTATTAATTTAATTTGATGACCACTAATGCTTGCATTATGAGAAGGAGTAAATAACATATCCTTATTTACTTTCTTCACACCAGTCATGATTTTATAGACCTCTATCATATCCCCCTTTCTTTTTTCGTGTTTTGTGGACCTGAATGAAAACTTATTGAAGACAGTGGGAGTTTGGGGAAGTTTACGGCCTGAGCTATACAAGAGTCTGATTAAATGATCACAAGGATCCCTTCTGGCCTTAGAATCTATGAATTTTTCCATTTACTTCAATGAGCTTTGGATCAGGTCCTATCTTCACATCTCTAGCCATCAGCCACACTTAGTCACTGTGGCCTAGATCCTCAAAAATAATTAGGTGCCCAATTCTTATTGACTTCAGCAGAAATTAAATCAGTGGGAACTACATCCCTTTGAGGATCTGGGCCCACCCCTATACAGAAGTGACAAAGCCCATAGGAGGTAATGCAAAGGTATTATTATTATTATTGGTTAGCATACATATTGTTTATTGTACAGCACCTATCAGGGTTTTTCTAGGGATGAAAGTCTCTTATACCATGTAACAAACTAGCACAAAGTTTAAAAAAACTGTTTAAAAAAAACTGTTTAGCTTAAAGCATGGTTACGGTCTGAAAAGTGACTA
Organism: Emydura macquarii macquarii; assembly: GCF_026122565.2. Taxonomy (NCBI): domain Eukaryota; kingdom Metazoa; phylum Chordata; order Testudines; family Chelidae; genus Emydura; species Emydura macquarii. Next base: position 2,833,779 of record NW_027130506.1, read on the forward strand.
TCTAAAAATGGTATCTTTTTCCTCAACAGATCTGCTCCCTGTGTTTTCAGAGTCTGATCCTCTGACTTTAGTGAAAAATGTTTTTACTACAGTTTTACTCCCATTAGAACTGAAAACCTAACACAATTTTGAGTGAGGGAACTGGATTCTCGATGAGTCTCTAATCCACCCCACAAATAATTAAGTTGTATATGGAGGGCCAAAGAGTGTCTAATTCAGTGAGGACAGTGGTTTGGCCAGATGCAGAGGAGCACAGCATTTTGCTGTCAGAGTCTATTTCAGATAATGGTGCATGAACCAGAAAGCTTTAACTTTCAGATCCCATGGTGAGACTGTGTAGCTGGCAGTAAGGGGGAAAATACCTGAGCATATTTGATCTGGGACTCATGAATTGACAAGACATAGAGAACGCCACAATGCCATTTTTAGAGTTGCTTTTCAGAGCAGAACTACAAGGTCTAAACTGTTTTCACAACTGCCTTCGTACAGTCCCACTTCCTTTGCCTTTGGGTATTAACGAAGACGTGCTTTGCAATGCATGGAATCATAGGAGAAGGTAACAAACCATGTAATAAAGACATGTCCACCCAACAACCAAACTGCTTTCAGCAGTGTTTTAAAAGTACCATGTTTGTGACCACATCCCACAGAAGGGTGTTTGAACAGAATTTTAAAATTATTTTAAAAAGTTAATTACCTTTGCTTTACTTCCCTTAAGACGGTTTAAAATTTGTAGCATGAAAAGAAGCTTACACATTAAGATTTCCTCTTTCTGGAAATAAGTTTAATATATTCAGTATGAATATACAGGGAAATTGGCTGGCTTACCGTAAAAAAAAGTAATCAATAAACAATTATGCATGGAACAGTAACTATGTAGCGAGCAGAAATAAGTAATTGCAAGAGTTGTATCAATACATAAAACTTCTCTATTTCAGGTTAAAGAGTGATTTTATTGGGCAAGCTGAAATCTGCTGCTGTTTTATATTTTTTGCTCTAGAATGGTGTGCTTTGGATAGGGTTGCAGTTTATTGGTTTATTAGTAGTCATAGATCCAGTATCCAATATTTGTCTTTCCATAGCTTTTATTCTCAGGAGCCATATTACCATTGTGTATGTTATGATTGTTATAAATCTATTTTTCTTTCTGTGCATCATTATAATAACTGGGTCTATAAATGGATTTGCTCTTTAAGCCTGTCTGCTATCTGGAAAAACTCAGAAGTCCAGACAAGTGACTCGGTGGTTGTAGGTGAATGTTGTGTCCTTGAGTCATCTCAGGGAGATATTTGTTGAACTCAATCAACAAACAGTGGAAAAATTATGGCTTCAAGCATAGAATTTGTTGTTCACCAGAGATTACATTGAAAGGACACCAAGAGCTTCATCAAGGAGGGAGGATCTCAAAAGTACACATTGTGAAAAGTAATCATAATAGCAGCTGCAGGAAGAGAGCAATTTGGCATTCTATCAAGCCATTATGATAGTCCCTTAAAAATGAGCAATTCTGCTAAAGTTATAAAAGCTGGTGATCTCAAGTATCCCAGAAGAACTTTCAAAACAGAGCACTGAAAAAGAGCAAAGTCTTCATATAGTAGAAAATATAATGACAGTGTCTTCCTCTCTGTTCGTGTAGCTCCTAGCACAAAGGGCTTTTCATGGTGATGGAGGCACAATAAAAGTAAAATAAACAAACAGGTGTTGACAAACGTGCTTGCACATGGGGGACCATGTTCTGCCTACAGTGTCACCTCTTCCCCTTTCCCCCATTGACCTCGGTGGGATTGCTGTGGTGTAAGCAAAGGCAGCCTGTGAACCTTTGTGAAGAACACAAAGGGCAGACGTGCCAAGTGTGAAGAAGCTAGCAATATTCATTTGACATGCAGTGCTGTGTCTGCAGCAGATAGACTACACAAATGTATGCGCTATGTTCCAAAGACTTTTAGGCACTTTTGCCTCTGGTCACACATCAGGCATAATAAAACTTTTGTCCTTTTGTTGGCACAGAAAATTCAGAAAGCAGGAGATGAACAAATGGGGAAAGCGTTTCCAACTCTTCAAGAGTGATGGTCCAGAAGAAGTTGATTGATTTACATTGTAATTAGTTACTAAAATTCATTTCTTTGTTCCTGGTGAGTGGACACCTCCTTTTGTTCAGTCCATCAGTACCTTGCAAGGTTTTACCTCTCTCATTGGGCAAAGTGCAGTGGGGTGTATTTTACTGCCACTATCAGCCAGAAATAGAGCACGGGAGTCAAGATAAAGGGCTGGCTGATGGGATGAATGAGCAAAATAACTCTGCATTTCTACAGCGTCTTGCAAACTACCAAACTCTTATTGTGTCCCAGGAGTCAGGTCCTAAGAGACGGTCATTAATCACTATGGGCCAAATTATGGAAGCAGCACACAACCCAAGTTGGTGTGCTGTGCAATAGACTCCTCCAAGGGAACATGCAGTTAAAGGATCCTTCCTCCAGTCTGCAAAGAAGAAACAGATTTTCTTGGCAGCTGCAAAGGGCAGATTGGCTGGTGAATGCATGTGTCTGACAGTGACCCTGTGATGCTTTGGGTAATCTGTCTATGTACAATTTATGAATTCTCTTTGATTATTCATTCTTTGTCTAGAGCTGTATCAAAGTCTATTTTGATTGTAAGGATAATCTGCCTTCCCTTCTGTCTTTTTACATCCATTTTGGGGTGAAATTCCAAGGGGTGATGACACAGAACTAATTGTGGAAGGTTGACTTTGATAGTCTTCTAGTCAAATGGAAGGACCCTTGGAGAACAAAGGTGGATAAACCAAGAAAATTGGTCCTGCCAGGAGGACTAGTAACCAGGCAATGGGCCAGCTAGTGAAGGACTTTGAATACTTGACAAAACTGGACTGGGGAAAAGGGGTTCACAAGACAGAGGGGACTGAGACTTTATAAAAGGGGGATTCTTTCACCAGCCATGTCAGAGGGAGGGCGAAGTGGCCAGAAGCAGAAAGCAAGGCTGTGCAGAAGGAGGATCCTGGACACTCTAGAAGACTCTGACCTAAGCCTGGAGAATGCGCCAGAGTGGTGAGGAAAGTGAGACAGGGAATCAGGTACAGGTGTTTTATTGTTTTGTTTGGATCATTTTCTCTCTTGTGCTGTCTAATTTACAGAGTAAATTGTTTCAGAATCCCTTTTGCAAAGCCTGTGTGTTGCATGCTTCAACTCTCATGTGTCCTTGGAGATGTAAACAGTAAAGCAGAGTGTCCTCAAGGTTGGAGCTCTAGGAAAGGAGGCACATAAGCAATTCTGGTGTCAACCAAGGTCAACTACTGGTCTCGGTGAGCCGAGACAGCTGCACTTGGCTCTCACTTCTGCGAGGTCTCACTTCTGTGAAGAAGTAACAGACAAAGTCTGTGCCCAGGAAGCATGTGAAAGAGTGTGCCACACACAAAATGACAGTGCTGGAGCCTCCCCAGAACAGCTTAAAAGCACACAGGTCCAGTGTGTGGGACACAAACATAGCAACCTAGTGAGTATTCAGCAGGGGTGGTTCAGACATGTCCGTGACAGACCCTATAATCTTGATCTTTCATGAAACCTTGCTCTATACTGTCGACTCCCCCACTGCCATAGTGCTTTTAGCCCTGGAAGAGGAAAGAGCCTGGCTCCTTAACTAGCTGTTCTCTTGGGAGGGTGTGGGATAGAAGTGCCTGAGGAAAGTAAGAAAAATAGTGGAGAGGGGGGGAACGAATGTCTGGTATATGGAAAAGGACAAAAACTGTAGGGAAAGGCATTTTTATTTTCAGGATTGGAGATTGCAAACAAGAAAGAATTTATTTTAAAAAAAACCACCACTTTCAGCCAAAGAACTCAGTGGTTCCACTTTAAATCGTTTATTCTGAATACACAAGGAAAGCTAAAGCAGGGCAGTGGAAAAAAGCGTTCTGATTTGTTGTGAGAACCTCTCTCCAAAAAATAAAGGCATTGTGATAAAATAGCCTTTTCTTACTCTGCTTCCTTTTCTCATATCTCTATAAAAAGACAAAATGTCTATGAAAAATGAAGGAAATGTGGAAACGTATAGGAACTGCTATCCTATTTTCGCCATGAATTCTTTTAAACAATTTTGATCTGAATCCAGAATGGTTTGTAGAAACACAGAATAGTATGTGTGGAACATCAGACGAGAATGCAGAATGCATACTAATGCATCAAAACAACCTTCCTTGAAGCTTTGTAAGCCTGAAAAATCCTTCTGCAACATAACTTCCAGTTCCTGTCAGGTTTGCCTATATCCTCCTGGAAAAAGCCCTTCAGAATTGAATAGAAAATGATTATTTTTTTCTAAAGGCTTTTTAAACTGTTGGAATGTAATAGAGAATGACATCCTTGCCATAGAATGGTTAAAAAACCCCTACAGAATTATCTCACTCTAGTAAATTCTATAAGTTTTACAGTGATTTCTACAGAAACCTGTTAAATTTCTATAGAATCCGAAGGGTTTCAATCCCTGTCAACTCTTATTTGGGCTTTTCTACAATACCAGAATCACGCTTACTTCAGGGCAGAGTTTCACAGAATGTAAACCAGGATAGAATTTGGCTTTTAAAAGCAAAAGATGAATTCAAAGAATACAACTATGATTAATGAATAAAACAGAGCAAAATGACAGGCATTTTCTCCCAAGGTAAGCTGTCATTTGAATAATTTCTCGCCAGTTCTGCACAAGGTGACCTAAAAGGTCTGTTCTTCAGTTTCTAGGGCCAAACTCTGGTTGCACTTATAACCCCTGCTAGCCCAATGAAGTCATTAGGGTGCGCAGGATATAATAAAGGTCAGAATCAGTGCCAAAATGATTTGTTTCTGCACAGAACCCAGTGCTGCTACTTAGTATTCCCATCCTGCACCCCATACAGAAGGAGCCACTGTATAATAATAATTTGAATGATATTTAATTTACACTCAGGAAAACAGCAAAAAGAAAGAACAAAGATAAAGTTGCCATGAGAGTGCATAATGCACGAGTCTTTTCTGCATAAGCTGATGCAGTTCTGAAGGCAAAGCAGCTACTGCCCCTGCTCACAAGTGGAGTTAGTAATTTAGAAGCTGACATTCTCCAAAAACAAAGCCATTATAGTTCCATAACTAAATGCAGCACATTTACCATTTCTAAACCTTGCAAGCATATGGCATAGGATACTTACAAACGTTTGTCACTGACAGGTCTTTTACTGTGCCAGGTCTTATACTTGGCCCCATGCTTCCCAGGCCGAGAGTATTCTGGATTAAGCTCATCAGCCTGTGAGGAGGAGGGAGAACTTTACATTGTTCCCACGATTCCCTCTGTCTGACTGAAAATTGGTGCTGACAGGCCCTGGCGTTTTGTGCATTGACTCTGACAACAAAGAGATTTATACAAAACAAAACTACTGCTTCAATTAGAGAGTACATTTTATTTCATTGCAACATGCTCCTTGGTGTTTTGCGCACTAAGCAGGATGACCTGCCCTCTAAATATGTCAGCCATCTGTCGAATGACTCAATATCCATGGCCTTCCACAGCCTGCGTAGCTCAGAAGGCAGAAAACAGACACCTTGGGCTAAGCAGGCCTATGCAGTTAAACAGAGATGTTTGGTGCTCAAAGCAAGGGTTATACAAAACACAAAATACATTTGCTAAATTTCTAACAAATCTGGATTCAGGGAATAAGGAAACAGTGCTAACAACCCCAACTGTTAAAAAGTCATGAGTGAGCCCCCCCTCTTCCCCCACAATTGTCATAAAATCCTGAGAGTTTTAAAATACATTTTTGGTTCTTGATCTTGCCTTCTGGAGTCAAAGCCATTCAGGTTCACATCTTCAAGCTTTTCTCCAAAACCATGGGGGCTATAAATTTTGAGATACTAAGGTTTTCTCATGACTCCCGTGCTTTAAGAAAAACACCATATTCCATGGGAGCAGGCAACGCTGGAAGAACATACTTGGGGCTACACTATTATAAAATTCACATTTAACTTTTTGGGCCACACTTTTATAATAGGTTTAATTTGTGCTTGCATACCCAGTTGCATGTCCTGACTGGATGGCTAGGTAGGCAGTTACCTCATTTGTATGTGCAAATGAAGGATTTGCCCTCTTTTTCCTGTTTCCTTTTCCTTTTTCCCCTTTCAAGTTCTGTCTGTAATAAGCTAAACACACTAGGCCTATGCAACAATTAAATTCCAACTCAGATCTCAAAACAGGGCTTAGGTGGGACATAGGTGGTGCTTAGGTATCACAGACTCACAGACTTTAAGGTCAGAAGCATCATGATCATCTAGTCTGACCTCCTGCACATTGCAGGCCACAGAACGTCACCCACCCACTCCTATAATAGACCCCTAACCTCTGGCTCAGTTACTGAAGTCCTCAAATCATGGTTTAAAGACTTCGAATTACAGAGAATTCACCATTAACACTAGTTTAAACCTACAAGTGACCTGTGCCCTCTGCTTCAGAGGAAGGCGACACACACACACACACCCCCCCCCCCCCCCCCCCCCAGGTCTTTGCCATTCTGACCCAGGGGAAAATTCCTCCTCGATCCCAAAATGGCAATTACTTAGACTCTGAGTATGTGGGCAAAACCCACTAGGCAGAGACCTGGGAAAGAATTGTCTGTAGTAATTCAGAGCCTTCCCCATCTAGTGTCCTGTCTCCAGCCGTTGGGGATTTTTGCCACTGACAGTTGCTGATGGGCCACATGCCATTTTAGGCAGCCCCATCCTACCACCTCCCTCCATAAAGCTCAGTCTTGAAGCCAGTTAGGTTTTTTGCCTCCCTGTGTATTGAGTTGGCCCTCTACACAGGGATCAGTTTCTGTCTGTGTTGGACCCTGATTCAGCAAAATCTGCAAGTACATGCCTAACTTTATATATGTGAGTAAGACCATTGACTTCAATGGGATTACGCGTGTGCTGAAGTACCTTGCTGAACTGGGGCCTTAGACCCAGATGCTCTAAAGTATGTAGCCTCCTGATGTCCATCGAAATCAATAGAAATTAGGAGCCTGAATACCACTGAAGATCTGGATGTCTGTGCTAAGCATTATCACTCTTTTGGTTAAAGACAAAGGAAACACTATTGACTAACTTTATTAACATCTGATGCAAAAAATGGCAAGTCAAAGCCTTTTTAAAGGGGGTGGGGGCTAAAAATGAATTTGTCTATTTTATTTCTGTCACATGAGGAAATACACACTCACCTTAGCACAACTAACTTGCTTTTGAATACACTTTTATATTGCAAGTTACAGGAAATTAAATAATGCTTCCCATTTTTGCCTGTGGTAACACCACAATAAATTCCAAGCAGGCAAACATACACATTAGTGTTCCAAAAATTCAAACAGGAAACTAACAATTCAGTAGCAATAATGGTTTTGTAATAAATGCTAATGGACAATAAAACTGAGGGCTGGGGTGGGGGAAATCATGCATTTTAAACAGCTGCACATATCAAAACACATGTTAAAAGCTACAGCAAATAAAAATGAAGTGTGATGGTAAGTGGATTTATGAGTGAATTGTATTTTGCTTGTTTCTGTGCATCATCTCTTTCTGGAGATCTTTTGTTTTCTTCTAGTCAGTGTGGGCATTTCATTCTGCCTCAATGGTGCATGTTTGCATTGCCATTGGTCTGTTCCTGTGACATTTTAGTAGAACTACATTTTGTCCCCGTTCTTGTATTTACAATGACATATTGAAATGACTGAAAATACCCTTAGGGAATGTGAGACACATATAGGAATTTTCCTCCCCAGGAGATAATGTAAACAAACAAACAGATTACAGTTTCATCAGAAGCCCAGGAAGGTTGGAGTTGGTTCACCTCTTCAGGGGTAAAGAAAAGGTAGTTCAGTCTTCATGACCATTTGGTCCTTTTTTTCTCTGCTAAGAGGTCAGTTAACATCTGTTCACTGCGAACTGGAATGACATATTCAAATTCATAAATTAGGACATCAAAAATCCACAAGACTAGTAGCTTCAGTTATTAGTGACCTGGGCTGGAATTGAATCAGCAACTTAGAGGTGAAAGACTCTCAATCCTTTTTCCGATCCAATCTGGTAGTTAGTTCTCCAGTGTTCTATTTTTTTAAATTAGAATTTTGCCAAAAACATCAGGCATATATCATTAATATTAAATATTGTTTAAAGGAATTAACTTATTACTATAATAATACACTGCACTATGTTCAGAGTATCAGTTAACAGATTCATAGATTTTTAAGGCTAGGAGGAACCACAAAATAATCTAATCTGACCTCCTGTATAAAACAGGCCAAAGAATTTCACCCAGTATTGAGCCCAGCTTGTGTTTGACTACAGTATATCTTCCAGAAAGGCAACCAATCTTGATTTGAAGACATGAAGTGATGGAGAATCCACTACTTCTTTGATAGGTTGTTCAAATAGTCAATCATGTTCAGCATTAGTAATGGACATCTATATTTCCTGAGTACTTGCAGAGATCTGTATGATAACTTCATATTTTAAATATACAGACCATTTCTCTTGATGTCATCCTTAAAAGTCTGAAGGCCTAATCCAATGCCTATTGACAACAAGGAAAAGACTCCCAATGACTTCAGCAGGAATAAGATCAGGCTCTGAACAGAGCTGATATATTTTGTAAAATCACTGTTGTTTATGAGATAAACCTTAGAGAAAATGCTTCTATTAAGTTCCTAACAGAGTAAATGAATGATAGATGAAATGCTGCCCTCTTATGGCTCTATAAACAAATATGTCCTCATAACAAATTACAAAAAGTAAAAAAAACCTAATAGGAGTTTTGTTTTGTTTTTTAATGTAGGCTAATAAATGCTGATCCAAAATACTTTGGCTTTTATATGGTACTGACTGCCAGTCAACAGGCTTAATGGTGATAGCTGATAGCACCCAGGGAAGATATCATTAATGAGCCCAAATAAGCAGTTTGCTCTGGGTGATGACACAGGAAACACCTACGGTTCACTATCGGCCAATATCATTTCCAGTACCGAGTGCTCCTCTGCCCCAAGGGTGGTCTCAGAAGTCCTGGCATTAGTAGCTGCTTACCTCCGACAAGAAGCATGAAGCACAGATTACTTGCTGGTTTGAACTAGAATAAATGATGGATTCTCTGTAACTTTAAGTCTTTAAATTATGTTTTGAGGACTTCAGTAACTCAACTGGAGGTGATGAGCTACTGCAGGAGTGGGTGGGTGAAGTTCTGTGGTCTGCAATGTGCAGGAGGTCAGACTAGATGATCATGATGATCCTTCTGACCTTAAAATCTATGACCCATCGTTTACTGGCTCCTGTGCAGACCCACTTGAGGCAAGTTTATCTGCGATCACTGCTTTTGAGGATGCTTTAAAACTAAAGGGTGGGTGGACTGTGGTTGTATGTTGATCCTTTTCATAACGGATAAAACATACCAAGTCAAAATGGGGACTTTCCATGTGCAGCTGGGCTGGGGCAGAGGAGGAGTGTTGAGGAGGATGGAATTTACTCACCTCCAGCTCAGAGATAAGCTCTGGGGCAACAACATAGTCCTCCCATGTCCATTACTACAGTCCACACAGGACAGAAAAGCAACCTCTTCCCGTCTGTGCCCCCCTGCCTCGATTGAGAGCTACTCAGTCTGGGTCATCCTGGATCCAATGATCCCAGCATGCCTCCCTGCGCCGATTTATTCTCATCTGCAGTTTGGCATTGTGCCCGCATGCTCAGTGGCATCACAGGAGTTCCCCAGTATGAAGAACTCGGCACAGACCCAGGGGTAAATTTACCTGAAGAGCAGATATTGGCTGGAAAGTCAGGCAAGTTAGAAATTAGAACAATTTATCAATATTCTTAGGTGGCAGCATTCCATTTTGGAAATCAAATTTTGCTTCGTTTCAGTTTGGGCTGATTAAAGTCACTTTGATAGTGGCTGAAATTTTTGAGGCCTGATCATGCAAATACTTACGACCTAGTGTAGTGCTTGGTACCATGAATCTTCCCCTCTTGTTGCGTGACTGACTCTATCATGAGAGGGCTAAAATGAATTTCATGTGTTTTTCTTTCGGGGGAGGGGAGAGCTCACTGAGCTGTACTTTAAAGAAGTTATACCTCACTGTTTACCACTATAGCCCTTCTGCTGCTCTTGTATTTGATCTAATTTGTAGAAGCAGCAAAACATGCAGGAATGTATGAAGATAAATGCTTGGCACAAAACTGACCTAACTTGCTAGCAGAGGACTCCCCCTGCATAAGGGAATCTGCTGGTGGAGCTGATCCACTGTAGCAGCTTCTACACCAGCGGCCAAAGAAATCTTGGTGTGGGGGCTTGTCCAGGGAAAAAGGGATCTCCCTATGTCCCAGCAATCCCCAGATGCCCAAAGGGCTGAGGGATGTTGACAGCTGTTTGAGCAATCCTGAGCCTGCTCCAAATTATGCCAAGTTCTGGGTTGTGCAGAATCAGCCATGGGATCAGGAGTGCTAATGACTCCTCTGTGCCCTCCAGTTACACTCTTAGACACAGTTTATTGTCCCCATCAACAGCGGAAATTTCACATTACAAAACATAACTTCGAAAGGAAAGCCTCAGTGTGGTGGTGTCCTTGGAAGAGAATTCTGCAGCTAATTCTTTTGTGTAAGGAGACACTGGGTCTATAGTGCAGTATGACCTCAGAGACCCTGAACTTACTCATGTCCCACACACTGCACAGTTCCTCATGAGTGAAGCCATGAAAGAAACCACATCAAGATGTGTAAACCATTGAAAGCTTCAAGGAAACATTATTACCCACATTTTTCTGTCACTTCCTTACTAGAAATAACCAAATTCAGCCTTGGCTAACTGCTAAAATATGCCATAGCTGAAAGAAAGATTAAAATATACTAGTCATTTTATTCAAAGGTTCGTGGATTTTAAGGTCAGAAGGGACCATTACCTCATCTAGTCTCATGCCCTGTATAGCACAAGCCATAACATTTCACCCAGTTACTGAGCCCAGTAATTTGTGTTTGACTGAAGCGTATCTTCCAGAAAGGCATCCTGTCTTGGGGTATGGCTACTGTTCGAGGTGGGGGGTCTGATTCTGATCCAGCTAGTGCACTAAAAATAGAGTGTAGCTGCAACAGCATGAGCAGTGAGACGGACTAGTCATGCCGAGTACACACACTCAGATGGGTACATACTTGGGCTGGCTAGCTCCTTCTACTGCTTGCGCTGCTGCAGCTCCATTATTTTTAGTATGCTAGTTCAGTCTGAGCTAGTGCAAGTATGTCTCTTCTAGCTGGGAGTATAGACATATCCTTTAGTTGAAGATTTGAAAAGATGAAGGCTCCACACTTCCTTTGGTAGTTTGTTCCACTCGTTAATCACCATCATTGTAAACAATTTGTGCCTTATTTCTAATCTGAATGTGTCTGTGCCTTCTAGACATTTGTTCTTGTTACGCCTTTGTGGACAGGACAATTCCATTCATTTAATAAAACTAGGATCTCACCACAGGTATTGCTTATGAGGCTTTTAAATTAGACTCCAAGTGTTTGTTCTACAAAATGGTATTTCTTTTATTTCTTTTTCATACTTATTTTAAATTTTTAAATTTTTTAAAATTTATTTTATTATTTTTATTTATTATTATTACTTATTTTTATTTGTTTTATTTTATTTATTATTTATTTATTTGTATTTTTATTTATTTAATTTATATTTATTTTATTTTTTATAATTTTTTTATTTATTCTATTTTTTTTACATGTATGTATTTATTTATTTATTTTTATTTATTTTTGGTATTTCTTTTATTTCTTTTTATTTCTATTTGTTGTGAGTATAGTCAGCACAAGGTACTGTAAAATAAGTTGCTGTTCTCTTGTGAGGCATGCGAACAGATGAAACAGTTGCACTAAGAGAGGAACGCCACTCACCCTCTGTCATTAAGGATGTGACTAATCCACTTTTTAAAATTGTGTCCGATGCTGAACCAAATATCAGGCTTTAAATTTTGTTGGATGCTATATATGAATCTGAATAATACTGATCACATTTTAAAAATGCCTTGTTTATGGCTAGATTATAACCTTAGAAGGGGTAGGCCAATGAATAAACCATAACTAAGTGACACAATGTGTTCCCCCTGGTTCCAGAAGGAAAGCAGTCTATGACTTTCTTTGGTCTGCAAGATAACTCCCCCTCAGCACAGGCTCAGCTCTGCTGGCCAATGCATTACAGGAAGAGAGATTCAAGGCTCCATGGATTTCTCAACCCTGCCTGCCTACCAGCATGGTGGGGGAGTAGAGGCCCCACTGGGCCTGCTCCTCTCTCCACACTACATCCAGAGATAAATGTCAAAATCAATTTATAAGTCAATTTCCAAGTCACTTCATTTCTCCACAGCCAGCTTTGGTGGGACTTCCTTAAACCAGATACCAGCCATCCTTACCTAGAAATAGCCTGGAAGAGTCCCTTAGATGGCTTCCTGAAGCCATGGCATCAGATAAAATATGGTAAGAAAAGCTCCAACTTTCTAGTATTGGTTCATAGGCAAACAATATACATGCCTGCTCTGCAAGGATATGATTGCTATTTGCTCAGGAAGTCCATGTCTCATACCTCTTCGATGCCCTTCACAGGCATGTATAAAATATGAATGAGGCAAAATTGTTAGTCAAGTGCACAAATAAATTCTAATTCAGGGAAGAATCACAAATCTTACACCCAATTCAGTGGGATGCTAACTGAAGGCACTAAGTGGAAAAGAGCTTGTGCAGGAATAATGCAGCAAATTTGGCTTATGCAACTATTGAATATTCTATTATCATAGAAGATGAGGGTTGGAAGGGACCCCAGGAGGTCATCTAGTCCAACCGCCTGCTCAAAGCAGGACCAATCCCAACTAAATCATCCCAGCCAGGGCTTTGTCAAGCTGGGCCTTAAAAACCTCTAAGGATGGAGATTCCAATACCTCCCTAGGTAACCCATTCCACTGCTACTGTCCATTTAAAAAATCTAGAACCTGATCTTGGAAGGTGTTGAGCTTCTTTAACTCTCTTGGGGTTAACCCAATACCTCCTGAAGTTAATGGGAATCTTTCCATTGACCTCAATGGGAATCTTTCCATTGACTTCAATGGGCATTCAGTCAAGCTCTTTGAGACTAATGGAAGTTGAGGCTGCCCAGCACTTACCTGAGGCTCCACCACCTAACTCAGCTCTGGTGATTTCAATTATATTTAATGGTTGGGTAGGAGGATGCTCCTTCATCACTCCTCTCAACTCTTATAGGCCCAACTGAGTGACAGTTTTGCCCCTCAGCTTTAGTGGGAGCTGGATCAAGTCCCAACATGATGAATAGCAGGAATTTTGATAGAAGTTTTACCAGCATCAGTAGAAGCAATTTGGTTTAATAAGCTAAGAAATATTTTTGATGATGGGTTACAATGGTATCTGGTATTGGCAATTGCAATAGGGCTTAACCCCCATCACCTGCAAGGTGAGCAAATGTGCCCAATTAGTCATGCTTTGTGCCTGGGGAGATGGGTAGCTAACTGGAGCTCAGTTGAGGGACGGAGGACTCAGGTCTACAGGAGCCGGTTACATAGGATTAGGATACACAAATAATGGGGGGCAGCACACTACATGGGCAATGCAGGCTCCTGCAAGGGAAGCGCTGAGATAGGGTTTGTAAGTAGAGAAGAAAAGACTTCAGCAGCCCAACAGGGTAGGAGAGCTCTTCAGTTTCATTTGGATTTTTGTTTTGACTTCTTTGTGACACCCCAGAAGGGGCCTGAACTTAGGTGACTTGGAGAGCTGAGCCACAGAGGACATGGCACCAGAGGCAGGTGGCTGGCAGGAGGTACTGGAGCTGATGCAAGGGGCTGCTCTGAGGGTGAGTTAGCCTGGCCACAGCAAGTCAAAAATAAAAGACACCTGCAGAAATTCCAAAGATTTGAGGGGAAAATCCTTACCAATTTCTGTTTTCTCCTATCTATGGCTATACATTGGTGTAACCAGTGCTGTGACTCACCTTCTTATTACCAACAGGGCTATTTTGTTAGTAGTATTCTCTACTTAGAAACTTACAAAATGTTTTACTAAGAGGTGGATTCAATGAAATGTGAACCAAATACATTTTTCCTCTTTCAGAGTAAATGCATATAAGCAACAATGCTAGTTTAGTGAGTTTGTCAAAAATCGCTTGGTGTTTTGACGCTCCCATTCTGCCAGTCAATGCTATTTCTTTCCTTCCAAGGATATTCTAAATATGGTCACAGAACATACCGTACATGTTACATAAGATGCAACATCAAATGTATTTTAAACTGGAAAACTCTTTAAGCTTTACATCATGCACCTTCAGAGTCTTATCCAGCGATATGCTTTGCTAAGTACCTGTATTCATAACAGTGAAATCTCTAAACCTAATACTGTTGAAGACATTTTAGGAAGACACTATGCAACAACAGTAAATCACATGTAATCCCTGTGGCCTGATGCTCTAGATCAGAGGTCCCCAAACTGTGGTGAGGGATTACAGAAGAACATTTGGCGGGGGGCACAGTGGGACCCAACCCAGCCCCCACGGTGGACAGTGAGTGAGTGCCACCTAGCCCTGCTCTGCCCCCATCTGCAGCTCTGGCCTCAGCACTTGGTCCCGGCCCAGCTGTGGCTCCACTCCTGGCCGCGGCTCTAGCCCTGCCCCCAGCCTCGGCCTGTGGCCCGGTCTCGGGTCTGCTTTCGGCCCTGCTCCTGGCCTCAGACCTGCCCCCAGCCGCAGCCCTGGCCTCAGCACCTGGTCCTGGCCCAGCTGTGGCTCCACTCATAGCCACGGCCCTAGAAGGTAAGGAGCTCTCTCTTGATGAACAGGAGGAAGAATGGCCATGGAACTGCATCACTGGCATAAACTTTCTACCCACAATTCCTCCAATGATATTTTGGGAGTCACCATAACTCAGAATTGGCTGGGTAGTGGAACTGAATAGCAAGAAGAAAGGGGATCCTACTTTATAGTCGGGACTAGGGTGACCAGATAGCAAGTGTGAAAAATCGGGACGGGGATGGGGGGTCATAAGCACCTATATAAGAAAAAGCCCCAAATATCAGGACTATCCCTATCGAATCATAAGATCTGGTCACCCTAGTCAGGACTCCACTCAAGGGTCCTAGCTCTTACTTGTTTGGTTTTTTTCTCCTGAGTATTCTGTGCAATTGAGAAGGCTTCATCATGAGCGCTACTGCAGTGGAGTTCATGGTGAGAGCTAGCACAGCATGGTTTGATGCAATGCAAAGACATTCCTTCCCTGAAACTGCAGAGGGCAGCAGCACAGCTGAGTGAAATCTGGTGAGGCCCTTCCTAACGAAAGCTGAGGTCACTATAGCTGGGTTAGGTGGTGGAATCTCAGGACAGGACCAGGCAGCGCTTCCCAAGAGACTGGAGAATGTGTGCACCTCATGACTCTGGAACTGTGCCATCCACTGACACCAAACCATGTGTGTGGTTGAGTGGATAGTGAAGAGGGAAGTGACCTAGTGAACAGATATTTGCTTATTAGACATTCACAGCATCAGGTGAAGAACGGAGATAACCAACTGCTGCCAGAATAAATGGACTGTTGCCATGATTGTTTTCCTAAATTGATGCTGTGTTCCCATTCCCCTAATAGTTTCCCTTGTTTCATACAGACTCATTGGTTATGAGTGGGGAAGTACTGCCTACTAAGGACGCCCAGATAAGGTATTTAGAACTAGAGCTGCTGGTTTTGTAAGCGGGATCCACAGCTTTTTAAACCCAGTCCTTGTTGCTGCTGACAACACCTTGGGGAAGGGTTTCCCACAGAAAGTCACTTTCTTCCAGCATTGAACAGACCTGTATTAGAATACAGAAAGTTCTCACTGTCTTTGCTTCTCTGTAGAACCTCTTCCTAAAACCTTCCCTAGCAATCCTGCCACTGGTGCCTGGCTTTTGTAAAAGATTTAAAGAAACAATACACCCTGCCACAGAAGACATCTTTTTTGCAATGCTTAACTAGATCTGGGTTCAAGCAGCAAAATTCAGCTCTGGGTTCTTATTTCAAATACCTCGACATTTAGGGATTTTTAGAGTCAGTGCATTGCAAAGAGGCTTATTGCAAAATTTCAGGTGTATCAGAATCTACAACATACCCAAAAGTTCAGGGGAGTTCATATGAAGTTTTTGTTTGGGGTCCAACTCTAAATATAACCAAAATCTCCATCGAATTGACCTGATTCCATTGTGTATCTTTGGAATCACAGCCTCTTTATTACAGCACTGTACATTGGAGAAAAAAGTAAGAAAAGAGAAACAGAAAGAATCTGATCCTGTATTTGATGCCAGCGGCTAAATGGCACTTACAGGTGTACTGGAATGCATTAGTGTATGGTCTTTCTGATACTGTGTGTAATAAAACTAATGTGGATCAACTTCTTCACCTAAAATCCTGCCATTATGTATTATTGTTAATTCCCAAGAATTAGAGAAGTCGCTGGAACTCCCTAGATGGCTCTTAATGTGTTGCATACTGCCAGAAATCAAACAAACAATATTAATTGTTCTCTGTGGTGATCCCTTCCAAGAATGACTGTGTGTCTGCATTGGATGTATTACAACTTTTTGGCCAATGGATGCCATGCATGCCTAAGAAAATAATGTTGTGTGGAGGAGGAGCTACTGAGAAAACATCTTTCTAGTTTTCTTAGAGTTGCTATGAGCTCAGTGAAACCTTATTATTGGGTTAAATCCTCATTGAGATTGATAGGTGTGAACTCACCCTGCAATTAAGAACTGTAAGGATAAGCCCCCTTCTACGACAAAAGAAATATGTGAACATGACCAGGAGTGTTGAGTAGTGAGGGGTGGGGGTAGGAGGGTGAGTGAAAGAGGCAAAAAGCAAGGGAGCCAAGCAGTAGCCTGAGAACACTGTGATTCTATAAAAAGCTAGAGAGAGCTTTTGGGTCTGTTGGCTAAAGAAGTTTTGGGCTGCTCTTTTTGATCTTGGTTCCTTCATTCAGACTTGGACTTGGACTTGGTACATTCCTTGTAAATAAATAAATTTGTTTCAAAAGATAATACCTCACTATCACCAATTTCAGCTCCCAGCTGGCACATCTTCAGGACCCCAAATTTTGGCTGACTGCTTGGGTTGAAAAGGGCAACACATTCAATGTGGACATATCACAAATAGCAAGTTCAGTATTAAGGAAATTAGGACTTGAGATGGAGAAGATCTAATGATAACTATTTTAAGGAGCTGAGAACTTGGCCTATAGTAAAAATACTGACCAAGGCATCCTCTGTTTACCACTTAGCACATAACTTAACATCAATTTAAATTTATCCAACAGTAGAATCATACTGGCCCATAATCATCTTCTTCATGTACTGGGCAAAGCTTTGATTGAGGGTGAAGTCTCCAATTTAAATAAACTGTTTGGATCCTCAGCTTTCTTTTGGTGAAGACTCGCCCAATTGTGAATCTGTTTAAAATTAAATTCCATGACATGAGACATAAATAAATATCCCGTGCATTACTGCAATTTAGCAGTTGCTTTTTAAGGCACTCTCAGGCACAAGTTCCTGGCTTTTCTAGTTTTCTCCTTAATATTTCCTTACTGGAAAAGATTTATCGTTGCCTGGGATTCAGATTTATTTATGCTTGTGCTTTTTCCTATGTACTAAAGGAAAAAAACACAGCAATTTTCAAAGTTCTTTTAGAAGTTTTATTCCATATGTTATGATTTCTGTGAGATCATTGTACACACCCTGCCTTTTCACTTTGAGGATATTCTTGTACATTATAATAAAGACAACATGTGTTTTGCAGAATGCACCAGTTCCAAACCCTAAAGGTTATAACAGTTCATGCTCTGGTTTGTATTTTACATCTGTTTTCTAAGAACTTTAGACAGAGTAGGGAAAGGATGGATCAGGCTATGTGGAGCACTGACTATTATTTTTTAAATGACAGAAGAGAAGGGTTCTAAGGGAGACTTGACAGGGGTGGTAATTAATGTGAGTAGAATTCAGTACCTGAAAACAGTGACTATATATATGTGTATTGAATTTCCATTTAATTTTATTAAAAAGAAATGGCTGAAAAGAGAAATCACTGAGATGCATAAGCCATTAATTATTGTGGCTTAAGGTGCATATATAAACAAGGACATTACTATTTGCTAGATATAGAATGTGCATAATTTAACCAACATAACCAATAGAGTTGAGCACATAAGGCACATCATATAATTTTCCCGAAGTAATGTTGTTTAAGGTGCTATAGAAGGCAATGCATTACATCACATTCCATTTGAGACACCTGTCTGTTCTGGAAAAATGCTTAATCAGGACATCTCCCCAGGAACTTAAACCCAGTGTAATTTAATAGCTGATTAATGGGGATGGTATATCTGCTTATCTACCATTGTCTGACTTAATGGTCTTACTCTTATGATGATTCTATTTATCACAGCTTGTCTCGCCCTTCTTAGTTATGATTAGAGCTGGGTGACCTTTTTTTGCAGTGAATAATGTATTCAAGAAATTAGGTCCTCTTTTCTTTTCATGAATGATCTGCAAACTGAGTTTGATTTTTATTAATTTGTTTGTTCTGAATTATTTGATGAATGGTTTGAAATAACATATTTCATAGCTACTATTGCTTTGAGTGTTTACTATTCATGATGGATGAAATCTTGGTCCTATTGAAGTCACTGGGAGTTCTACTATTGCCGTCAGTGGGGCCAGTCTTTCACCCAATGTACTTTATACACTGTGTGATTGGTTAGATGATATTGTTTCTGCTTCCTGATTGGATGACTCCAAAATCCACAGAGAACTTTAATGAGAGCCATGTTAACACCACTGGCATGAGCAATCAAACCTCACACACAGAGATATGAATTTACAACAGTTCCCTTTTCCACTATTTGTGACTGAATCTTTGTTTGCACAAATGGCCAACCAAAAAGGCATTTTGATATCTCATCTTCAGTCTGAACTCTTTCAGTCTGATGGCAACAGAGCAAGTGGGACCAGACATCCCCTCTGAATCTCCACTGGTGCAGCTGTGTTGCTGTAGCACTTTAGTGAAGATGCTACTATGCTGATGGGTGAGCTTCTCCTGTCAGCACAGTTAATCCACCTCCCTGACAAGTGGTAGCTATGTTAATGGGAGAAGCAACATAGTTATACCAGTACAGTAGTGTAGACCTGGCCTAGGACAGGAAACATCTTCAATGCGGGGTTAGGGTAGTTTAAAAAAAAAGATTTAATTCTAAGTGTATAGTTTTAATATGTATACACAATGGATTACAAAAATACTCAAATGTTTAAAAAAGGAAACCCTTTCCAATCAAACCCAAGTGAGAGGATTTGTTGTATTCAACAAAGAAAATAACTCATATTTTTTCATCTTAACAGAAACAGCACAGAGTATTGCACTGAGATGTTGTGATGTCGTGGTTTTGTTTAAGACACATTTGGAGAGTCCAACATTGTAGGGACTTGCTTACAAAAAAGTTTATCCTATCTGATTGCTGGAGCATTTATTTCTCCAACAATTTTGCTGACAGACAGTGTGGTCTTTCTATTATGAGCCTGTCACAAAGTCAGAGCACAGAGTCCTTAGGACAAAAGTGTTCACATGCATACATGCAGAGCCCATTATTAAATATTTGTTCCCTGCATAGATACTTATAGACTGCAAGTAAATTGCCTTTTATTTTCTCCTTGTTAAGCTAAATAGATTTGGCTCTTTGACTGCATCACTATAAGGTATATTTTCTAATTTTTAAATCATTCTTGTGGCTCTTCTCTGAACCGCCTCCAATTTATTAACATCCTTCTTGAATTGTGGGCACCAGAATTGGACACAATATTCCAGTAGCGGGTCTCACCAGTGCCAAATAGAGAGGTAAAATAACCTCTGTATTCCTTTTCAAGATTCCCGTTTATGAATCCAAGGATCCCATTAGCTTTTTTTGGCTGCAGCATCACAGCATGAGCTCATGTCCATCTGATTATCTACCACATGCCCAGTAGGGCATCTAGAGCACTCAACTTATTGCTCATTCAGGGAAAGAACGTAAAATTTATGCATAGCATAAACTTCAGGAGAATGATTAATGTGCTTTGTTTTGCTTTCAGATGGTTACATTTTTGGAAGGTAGGTGGTGTAGTGAGTCCGCAGACAGCTTCCTTTTAGCAGGTAGGAAGAGAGAAAGCTAAAAAGCAGTAATATGCCAAGCGCACTCTGAGGCTTTAAGTGCAATGTAGCAGTGCCCATGAGAGACTTTAACTGCATGGCAGCAGATGTGCTGCAGATTCACACCCTAGCTTGCAGTGCAGTCACTTGCTGTGTAGACATGCCCTTGGCAGCAAAGTATCTATCACAACAGGACCCAGGTATAATAAACATGGGATTCTTCTTTTGCATTTCTTGAACATATACAGACCTAGTAACTCCCTGGATCTCTAACCTACAAAGGGTAAAATTTTCCCCTGTCCAGAGGAATCCAGGCACTACTTACATCCTCATAATAGGTCTTAGATGGGAGTGAAGTGCTGCACAATCTTTGTGCTGGCCTCCTGAGCAGGTGTGAGTACACTCAAACTGAGGTTCACTGGGTCTTCTTAATTCCTGGCAGACATGGACTGGGATTGTTGACTACACTACAACAAATGGGAATTACAAACTACTGCAGGACAACCAACTTCCCTCCATACCCTGCTTGAAGTCTATATTCTCCTTCTGTAGTCTGGCTATCATTCACCCTCTTACTATCCCATCCTTTAATTTTGGTATAAACAATGCCAGCTCCATTACTGGGATCCAGTGACCAAGATTATAAATTTAACAGTCACACAGTTATTCCCTCTTTCATTATGGGATTTTCCAAGATGGTCTCAGCTATATTTAGTAGTTATGTGTAATGAGTCAGCGTATCCACCTGTGGTGTCCATAAACAGAATTTGTAAATAGCACTGATTGATGTGACTCAAGTATTTCAAAAAATAAAAAAAGTCCAGTTTCTGTTTTCCAGTTTTAGCATGAATTCAAACACTGTTCCCAGTTCCAAGAACCTTGTGGCTTTCAGGCTCCGGGTCCATGGGGGTGGAGTACTGGAAAAGGCATGATTGGTCTTGACTGTCAGTTCCGTCTGTGGAGGTGGGAGTAGTGCTGGCAAAAAAGATGATTATTTCATAATTCAGTGAACCCCTTTTTCCGAGGATATTTGCAGTCCATTTAATGTGTAACATGTTGATGAGGTCCTAGTGCACACTCTCTGTTTTGTTTAAAACTTACTTGGAAATTGTCATAACAAGGAGCTGGATTTTTACTTCAAATGTGTGTACAAAAAAGTCTTTGATATGTTTTTCAAATCTCACTTTCAGAAGTGATTTGGTCACTTTGAAGCCTATGTCTCATGGTCTTTTCACTGATATGTAGGCTCCTAAGAAGCTATGGGTATGTCTTCACTGAAGCATTAACTCGAGTTATCTAAACTCACGTTACTCCTCTCAAGTGAGTGTAGCCACACTGTGAAATAACACTTGAGTTGCTGTGTTCACACCGGTGCTACACTCATTTGTGTGTGGTGCTAAGTCTCCTGGGGGCATATCCCATGGTTCTTTGTGCTGCAGTAAGAGGAGCCACTCTATGAATTCTTTCCCAGTGAACTGTGGAAAAACTTGTCTTTTCTTTTGGGGGCACATGAGGGAAATCGTGGGAAGGTGTCAGAGGACAAGAAGTTCTTGAGTGGAGCTAGCCTGCATCCACATGACAGAGTAGTCATGTTAGCAGCAGACAAGCTGTGCTACCTCAGAGGTGTGCTAACTCCAGATTAGCCTATAGTCCTTGTTGGGCCAGCAATTCAGGTTAAAACCACCACCACCCTCGAGTTAAGAGGCAACATGCCAGGTGTAACTCAGGTTAATTTTGCACTGAAAACAAGCCCCAAGCCACTTCAATCACTTAAGCACTTTAACTCCTGTCCTTAAATTTTGGTTCAACCTACTATCTCTTGTAATCTTTGCAGCAATTCAGCAAATAGACAGCTGTTCCATATCTGCAATTGATAATGAGCATGGGAAATATCACATGTATTCAGATACATGTGTTAGACCCATATGCTTAAATGCATCCTCCTATGTGTTAGAGGGATTTATTTGTACAACCAAAAATAATTACAGAAATAAAGTAAAGGGATATACTTACTGAAAGCACAGAGCTTCTAGTAACAATAATGAGAGTTCAGGCAAAGAGTCAGGGAAGAATACACCCCTTAATAAATGAAGCTATATGAAATATTTCTGATAATGCCAAAAGTCACATGAAGCTTGTTGGGTTTTGTGTTTAGTAACAAACTCAGAACAAACCTTTTGAACCTGCTACCAGTTTCAAGCAAATATGACATAGTTGGGAGGGGTGGGGAGAAAGAATTGCATCAAAATTCTGTAAAATGTACCATCCTCCTTGTTTTCATTATGAAGCCAGCAGAAATGTGATGCTCTTAAAGGACTTTAACATTAACATTTTGGATTCACTTGAACCTGAGACTCAAAGCAAAAACATCAGGAGGTACAAAACCATATATATCGAGACCAAAAACAAGTGAGAAGTAGTTTGCATGAATCTCTGCCAGCTGGAGCTGCCAAGTGTCACACATGTCAGTTAGGGCCTGACTCTGCAAGGTGCTGAGTGCCCTCAGCTCTTAGAAGTCAATGGAACCAAGTCAGGTGGCACTCGGAACTCATCAAGAGCAGATCCCTAATGAATATCAGTAAGAAGGTGTTTTCCATGAAATGCTTTGATTAGGAGTAGAAACCAAAACACCAACTAGCAGAGTGACATTAATAAAATCCCCAAGGAACTAGAAATTCATAACAGCATAATGAATGCAATGCAGGCAGCTGAGCTAGCCAAAAACATGAGGCATATTAATCTGGAATTATAGCAGTATCTGATTACACAGCAATAGCTAAGGGTCCATCAACTTTTCTATTATAAACAGCCATAAAAAATCTGCTGAAGGCAGAGATTGGGTGTACAGTTTCTCAGCCTCAAAGTCATTTTAAAAATTGCACTGAATTAATTGTTCATTTTTTTAAAAATAAGTCTTTGTGGCATTCACGACAAAAATTAAATCCAAGTTTAGCAGAACAAATGTTGCATGTCTTTTTCTTTTAAACGTAACAAGCATTGTTTGGGTTTTTTTAAAGCAACTTGCAATGCTTATTATTCCATAATGGTAAACTAGAGTCTTCTTAGTTTAAAAATAATTTGCAGCACATAGAATCATTACTCGTTCCCGACGAGCGAGACATATACGGCTGCTCATTTGCTGTCAATGTTAAAACGATACTTTCGAATTAAAAATATAGCGATTAACCTACGTTAAGACATGTACAGGTCTTGCCTGTTTTCACTGCCGGATGAAGAACGGATGTGCATGCAGCACTTAATTTGTAACGTGTGTGTGATGTGTTACAAAGATCATTTTTATTGATTGGTATAGCAGAAATGTCAGATGCTTTATAGACTATTATTTTGGTAATGCTCATGATAGGCTAGACCCTTTCCAAACACAAAAGGTGCCACAGTCCTTGTGGAAGCTAAAAGGAACTACGTATAGGGAATTGCTCTATTAGTCATTTAAATACAGCCAGACATCTCTGGGATCAAAGCCAGCCACCTCTAGAAAACCAGCAGCTACTTTAACAGTGCCAGCAACACTACACAAACTGAGAGGAAGGAAGTAAAGATGAAAGTGTTTTAGCCAATTAAAGCAACAAGAGGATGTAGGCAATTATCCAGATGTAATATGGCCAAGAACCCAAGACAGACGCTGCTAGTGAAATGCTAGTGAAACTCTTTTATGATCAGCTTGTGGCTATGCCTCAGAACTTCAGTGTTAGGATTTACCTGGGAGGTGCGCCCCCAGCAGCAGAGTGGGGTATTATTTCACTACTGACTCACTGAATGTGGTCATCTTCTGAGTCACCCATACCACTTCCTGTAACACTTAGTTTTTCCTTTCAGGATTCCCATTCATGTCTGATATTATGTAGATTATGAAATTATAGGGAATCAAAATATATCTAACGTCTTGGTCCAAATTCATCCCTGGTATAGCACAACTGACTACAGCAGGGATGAATTTGGATTGTTGTATTTACTCTGATCCAAACAGAGCAAGCAATTGTTTAGAACTAATTTTAAAATATTCTTCATTTGTTTGGTTTTGTGCCTTGACTGGTAGTTCCACAATCATTTAAGGGGCAATTAGTGTATTACAACCTTCTCTTTCAGTGGTTTATCGTTCTGCTGTGTTTAGAGTGTGTTAAGGTCTCAGCTCAAGAGCACATTCTTTGTATCAGATTTGGGGGAAATAATTTGTCATATGGAAAGGTGACAAAGGAAAAGGCGTTAAGCCCTGATCCTGCAAAACCTTAAGCATATGGTTAACTTTCAGCAGGCGTGTATTTCTATTGACTTCAGTAGGATTACTTAGATGTTTAAAATTAGAAGGACGAAGCCTCCATGGTTTTGTCCATTGGTTAAAATGCGGTATAGTATTGGTTTGTGTCATGACTTTCAGAATTGCTGAGCACCCACATCTGTTGTTCAGTCTAATTATGGGAGCGGCAGGTGTGCAGCACCTCTGAAGTCGAGCTGCTAAGAGCTGATACCTTGACTAACTCCTGCTCTTGCAAGGGGATGGGTTTGATAATGTGATATATATAGGTCTTATACATTTCTCTCTGTATATCTATTTTACCTATCTTTTGTAGATATAGCTATTGGAATTAATATCCTATTTTAAGCTATTGAACATATGGGTAAACTGAGGTAGAGGGAGGTTAAGAGATTTGGCCACATACATATAGCAAGTCAATGGCAATGCTGACACTAGAATTTGTACCCGACGTCCAGTGCTCTAACCAGTAGAAAACACTCCCTCTCTTCTAAACATAACACGTTGCACAGGACCTTATTTTGTCAACAATATCTTTCCACTCAAAGCCCTAGAACTGTAGTTACAATGATTCAGGTAAGGACAGAACTTTGGAATAAACCCTGAAATTGTCTATTGACACTTAAAGCTAGTTACTAAAGTAGTTTTTTTCAGTAATAATAATA
Source organism: Emydura macquarii macquarii (assembly GCF_026122565.2). Taxonomy (NCBI): domain Eukaryota; kingdom Metazoa; phylum Chordata; order Testudines; family Chelidae; genus Emydura; species Emydura macquarii. The sequence continues at coordinate 2,858,932 of NW_027130506.1, forward strand.
ATTTCAGTAAGAATAAGCTGTGTTCTTACTTGTCAAAATTGTTTAAATTACGTCATCCAATTGTTTAAATATTTATTTTTACAGTAGATGTAGTGTTACATATTGGTTTATCTCGTGTTTGTAGAGATTTCAGTACCTATATGTCTAACTATTGTGGAGAGGACACTTACTTTTCTATGAAATTTCAGGATGAAATGGTGTAAGGGAGATATCCATTGTGGTTATTGCTGAAGTACAAAACACTTTCCTTTTAGAATTGTGTTACTAGTTTGCAACATCTTAACTATAAAGAGAAACTTGTGTGAGACAGAGTGCGAGAGAACAATGGGGAAAGAGAAAAGAAGGCAATGAAGGAAAGCTCTGTAGGCATCTTGAATCTATTTGTCAGTATTTATGTCTCCTAATTAGATTCTTGACTGCAAATACCACAAATGCACATTAAATATGCAAAGAAACTGCCTTGCTCCAACACATCCAGTAAGTCGTATGCCAAAGGAAATCAAATGGAAATATTTTTTTCACAAGTAAGTTTACCAACATTTTATCATTTCATCTCGTGGGCTGTAAGTACTGATAAACAATGGCTCTCATATTTAAAAGAGATTTCATTTTCTATCACACATCCATAAAACCACATTTTGGCATTTGTCACTCTATTCTCTGTGTGGTCCGTTTTCCTACAGCAATATCTAGAATAACACCCCCCCCCCCCCAGTGGATATTCATCCCATAAATAGTTTCAGCACACTATAAATTACCTATTTAGAGGATTTTAAATATTTACTTCCTGAGTGGAATGGAGAGAACTTGATATGGAAAAGTCTGATCATTCAAGCCCTCTCAGAATGGAACATCCACCATTTCTGTGTTGTGTTTTGAACTCAATGCACAGATAATTTTTACAGGCTTTAGTTATTATGCAGAACTGTTACAATAATGTGGCATGTTGAACTCTACCAGGAATAAAGAACAAGTAGTAAGAGAAGTGCCAGTTCCTCAAGTACTGGTACAAGGAAAGTACTGTTACAGGGAAAGTGAAAATACACGCTCTCTCTAATTAAATCCACTGAAGCAATTGCCCAACAGACAATCACTCTGACTTTCTGCAGGCTTTGGCTCGAACCTATAAGTGATCGAATCCTTCCCTGAAACAGTATCTGGTGCTCTCTCTCTCATGTTTGGCATGAGAAATTAGAAGTACCACAAGAATTAGTCACAGAAATTCTTGGCAGATAATACTGAACAAAAAGCAAACAGATTCAAGAAAAAAAATCAAACTTTTCATGGAAAATTTGTGGACAGAAAAGGCTAAATGTGTTGAATAAATTATTCACTATTAATAATTAAGTCTGTTGCAGTGGTAAGGCTTGCAGGGACACACTAAATAAAAAGAGAGTTCTCTGGAGCACAGTTAGAGCTGACTTACATTTTTTGTTTAATACAAATGTTAAATGGTTGGAAAGTTCTCTTATTGAAAAGATAGTCAAGACTCTTATTGAAAACAGTTATTCTCAACAAAAGATGGATCAGTCACTAACATCACCATCACAGTAGATGTCATTGCTTTTAAGGAAGAGTCATGAGGACTATGGGTCCAATTTTTTCCTCCCCGATGCACACACCAGTCCCACTGATGTCAATGGAAGAGCCAGGTGCATAACCGATGGAAGAATTTGGGGTCCCCAGATATCAGGGATGCTTGTTAATTTTGCTTAACAGACCAGTTTGATATTAAGTTCATCTTCAACCCCTCTTTTTTTTTCATCCAATCCCTGGTGCTCTGGACATGGAGAAGAGAAGGGTTCTTGGAAATGACCATGTAATTCACAGCAAAACATCTGAAAGATCTTCAGAGGTAGCTCTCCAAGAAAGGAAAAGCCATCCCAATACCCACTCAGTTATTATCAGCTAAATAAAGTGACTATTTCTGTTCAGAAATACAGAAGAAAATCTTACTCTGTAAGAGAAATTAGGACAGAAAAATTGCCAATAGAAGATTGTAGATTCATGTTTGTTACTGATAATTTGTGTAGGGAGGAGATAATAAAATCAGTCCAGCTACGATATCAAGAGATGTGATCAAATTAAGCATTAAAGGTCCCTGTTTCTCTGGGTTTTCATAGTGCCCTTATAACGGCCTGGCACCCACCTATTGCAAGTGCCCCTTCTGGTCAGGTGTGTCTGTAGTCTTTAAACAGTCCTGGTATTGGGCTGTACCCCTCTTTCCTGGAGGCAGTGGTTTCAGCCTTTGTGGTCTGTTCTGGCCCCTGCTCTCCAGCTGGGCCTCTTAGCAGTTCAGTTTCCCTTCCGGAGGTGTATCACAGTTCGATTGTAGGCTGACTTTCCCAGTGGCCTAATTGAAGGAACCTGGTCTGCTCATTACTCCAGGTCCTAGTGCAGGGACCCTAAGAATAGCAGCCACACGCCCTTTAGTGTCCCTTTAGTGAAACTGCCATCAATTCCCTGGGTCACTTACCTGTGGCCCAGCCTTTGCCAATGCTTTACCCTTACCTCAGGGCTCGTCTCAGTTCAGGCCTAGCAGTCAGCCAGGCGCCCTTCCTCACTCCCCTTGTCCCTTCCAGCACTGAGTTGTCCATGGCCCTTTGGCCAGCCAGGAGCAGCATCTGCACTTCTCTGGCTCCAGCAAGGAACAGACTGTCTCTGGCTCTGCAGCGCCTTTTATATGGACTAACAACCTTAGTTGCTGTTGGAAGAAATCATTTATTGCAGAGGGAGGTTGTGCTGCTGGGGCCATGGGCTGGGCTCAAGAGAGTGGTGTGAGGAAACCTGACCTGATTCTCTCCCACAACTGCCTCCCCCACTGCTGCTCCTCCAGCAGTTACTAGCCTGGTGCTCTGGGGATAGAACATTTGTGTTCAGTTACCACTTTGGCAAGCTGCCAACATTTTCCTGAGCAGTGCACATGAGATGGGAAATTGTGATTTTTTAGTGTTTGTACGTCAGCAAAACCTTAGCATAACGTTCTGGGACAAAGAAAAAGGCACTTCTCTAACCCAAGGCCTACTGCAAGCCACAGAGGTGTTAAAGATTATCAAAAGAGATCACAAGAATGTTTTATAATGGAAGTTGTCAGGCAACCTAAATAAACAGGGTAGCTACCTGTTTCCCTTACAATTAAATGAATGCAAATTTACAGCCAATTACAGTGCCTTGGATTAGAAAGATAGGCTACATTTCCTTCCTGTCAGTGCTACCATATTAGCATTAAGGTGGAATAAGAAGGTCACTCCTGGGCCAGTTAAAGTCAATAAGAGTTTTACTGTTGACTTCAGTGTGAAAAAGGTCAGGAGCCCTGATCATCTTGAATATCTGACCTTCCTGTATGAATCAGGATACTAGATATACAAAGGAAAAGGATGAATGTCTGCCATGAATATTCCCAGAAAATAAATGATCATAGAATCATAGAGTTGGAAGGGACCTCAGGAGGCCATCTAGTCCAACCCCCTGCTCAAAGCAGGACTCACCTCAGCTAAATAATCCCAGCGAGGCGTTTTGTCAAGCCGCAGCTTAAAAACCTCTAAAGATGGAGATTCCACCACCTCCCTAGATAACCAATTCCAGTGCTTTACCACCCTCCTAGTGAAAAACTTTTTCCTAATGTCCAACCTAGACCTGCCCCACTGCAACTTGAGACCGTTGCTCCTTGTTCATCCTCACCAACTACCATACATTCTCTCTCAATGAGCTTTGATGTCTCTGAAGAACGGTCCTTTTAAAATAAATTATTTTCCTACTTAGTTCATCTTTGGGGATTGCCAGACCTTTGTCTTTCTTGACTCAACAAACCACCACAAAGTTCAGACATGGAGGAGAAGGGACCTTCCACATGACTCTTCTACAAATTATTTGTATTTTTCAAATGGCAACTTACAATTACGTTTATTCCTTTTCCAGTCAGTACTGCAAAAATAATAGCGGAGAAAACAATAGAGGTTATGTCAATAGTTCCCAAATGACTAAAAAGAACACATAGTGCCCATGTCTGATGCAGATAACAGCAGATTTTCTTAGGAAGCTAAATTCTTAGGAATTTAGGAAACAAACATTTGTATGATTCACATTTATAAACACTTATAACGGAAAGTTAGTGTTCAAATAATTCTTTTTGAATTACTGGCAAGATTCATCAACTCATCCAGCATAGACCATCTGATACAGGTTATAGGGAATTTGCCTTGTGGAATTGGCTCAGAAGTTTAAAATCCTACTAAGGAAACATATCTACATAGCTATTTTTTCTTGTAAGATTAAAAAAAAACAGACTGATACTCTTCAACAAAAAGTATTGAATAGTCAGCACTGACATCAAAAGCATTTTCCTTTCTGTGCTAGATTTATTAGAATCCTTGACTTAAGTGACCTCTTTAAAGTATAACTGAATCCTTACAGTTTGCTCTGACTTTTAATTAAAGATCACTCTCACTGATCAATTTTTGCTGGTCTCCAACAGCAAAATCAAATGCACCAGTCTGTATTCCTGCTAAGGCAATGGTGGGACCAACTGTACTTGCTCCCTTGTTTGGGATGTTGCTAACATAGAATTATAGAACATTAGGGTTGGAAGGGACCTCAGGAGGTCATCTGGTACAACCCCTGCTCAAAGCAGAACCAACCCCAAATAAAGCATCCCAGCCAGGCCTTTATCAAGCTATACCTTAAAAACTCTAAGAATGGAGATTCCACCACCTCCCTAGGTAACCCAGTCCAGTGTTTTACCACCCTCCTAGTGAAAAAGTTTTCCTAATATTCAACCTAGACCTCCCCCATGCAACTTGAGACCATTGCTCCTAGTTCTGTCATCTACTATCACTGAGAACAGCCTAGTTCCATCTCTCCCTGGAACCCCCTTTCAGGTAGTTAAAGACTGCTCTCAAATCCCCCCATTCTTCTCTTCTGCAGACTAAACAAGCCTAGTTCCCTCAGCCTCTCCTCATAAATCATGTGCTCCAGCTCCCCAATCATTTTCATCGCCCTCTGCTGGACTCTTTCCAATCTTCCATATCCTTTCTGTAGTGGGGGGCTCAAAACTGGACACAGTACTCCAAATGAGGCCTTACCAGTGCCGAATATGGGAGGATAATCACTTCCCTCAATCTGCTGGCAATGCTTCTATTAATGCAGGCCAATAAGCCGTTAGCCTTCTTGGCAATAAGGGCACACTGCTGACTCATATCTAACTTCTTGTCCAATGTAAGCACCAGGTCCTTTTCTGCCGAACTGCTGCCTAGCCAGTCGGTCCCCAGTCTGTAGCAGTGCATGGGATTCTCTGTCATAAGTGCAGGACTCTACACTTGTCCTTGTTGAACCTCATTAGATTTCTTTTGGCCCAATCCTCTAATTTGTCTTAGTCACTCTGTAACCAATCCCTGCCCTCCAGTGTATCACTGACGGTGCAACCCACCCCATTTCCAGATCATTAATGAAGATGTTGAACAAAACTAGCCCCAGCATCGACTCCTGGGGCACTCCACTTGTTACTGGCTGCCAACTAGACATCGAGCCATTGATCAATAACATTGACCCCGATGATCTAGCCAGCTTTCTATCCATCTTATCGTCCATTCATCCAACCAATACTCCTTTAACTTACTGATAAGAATACTGTGGGAAACCATATCAAAAGATTTGCTAAAGTCAAGATAGATTATGTCCATGCTTTCCCCACATCCACAAAGCCAGTCATCTCATCATGGAAGGCAATCAGGTTGGTGAGGCATGATTTGCTCTTGGTGAATCCATGCTGACTGCTCCTGATCACCTTCCTCTCTTTCAAGTGCCTCAAAATGGATGCCTTGTGGACCTGCTCCATGATTTTTCTGGGGACTGAGGTGAGGCTGACCGGCCTGTAGTTCCCCGGATTCCCCTTCTTCCCTTTTTAGAAGATGGGCACTATATTTGCGTTTTTCCAATCATCTAGGGCCTCCCCTAGTTGCCACAAGTTTTCAAAGATAACGGCCAATGGCTCTGCAATCACAGCAGCCAGTTCCCTCAGCACCCTTGTATGCACTGCATCCGGCCCCATGGACTTGTGCATGTTCAGCCTTTCTAAATAGTCCTGAACCTGTTCTTTCACCACTGAGGGCTGCTCACTGTCTCCCCATTCTGTGCCGCCCAGTGCAGTAGTCTGGGAGCCGACTTTGTCTGTGAAGACAGAGTCAAAAAAAGCATTGAGTACTTCAGCTTTTTCCACATCATCTGTCACTAGGTTGCCTCCCCCATTCTGTAAGGGGTCCACACTTTCCCTGACCTTCTTCTTGTTACTAACATACCTTTGGTTCTACATAGATACATATAACATACATGTAGTTATATGTACATACCATATAATGTTAGTTTTAATATTAAACAGAACAGCTTCCCCTTGTGATTTTTTCCTAAGAAACTGTTTCACATGGGCCTCAAGAGATTCTGAACTAGACTTAACTCAAATTGATGAGCCATGTCAGAATGAAAGCCTTGAAGGAAACAAAATCCTGTTGTCTGGCAAAAAGTGTAGAACAGTCTTCATCAGAAATAATTCCAGATGATTCTCAGGATTTGTATGACTTTATTTGCTATTTGTATTCAGTCTATTTCCAAAAACATAATGAAAAATCTTATCTATGGCTTAACATTCAGAAAGCTTTGTACAAATATTAACTAAGCTAATGGTATCTTGGTTAATTTCATAAGTAATTATTGTTTCTGTTAAACATATGGGGAAATTGACCCTTATTAAATTCTCTAGGACTATTCCATAGATATTAAACCAATTGGATTCTATAGAAATTAAAGTGAGTTTTATAGGTGTTAGTCTAAAAACATATAGAATTTAGCAGAGAACTAGTCTTTCAACAGTATTTTTGCTCTATCCTATAGAACTCTGTAGGAAGAGTATAATTTTCTATTATGTTCTATGGGATTGCCCAAAACACCTGTGGAAAAGTTCAATTTTTCTATTAAATTCTATACAATTTTTCCATTAGGGGAAATTCGGACACTAAGTGAGTTGCTCAAGGTCTCAAAGCTGTGGAAAGCAACAGGTAGGCTTTCTGTACAGGTTCTTATACTTCCCTCATCACTGTAATGTATCAAGGAATTGAAATCAAGCACTTGGATTCTATCTTCAGCATGAGGTTGAAGAAGGTTGGTGAAAGAGCCCCAGACATTCGCCTCCAAAGCAAACATACACTCTAAATGTGAAATATATCACCTTAGTTTGGGATGTGGACCATACAGTCATCTCACTAGCCCTTCCCAATATCTTTAGGTTGGCCTTGCATTTAGATATGCAAAAATGGTGGGCAAGATTAAGTTGTATTTGTAGGTAGAGAGAAAAGGCCTGCTTTAAAATATATAATCTAAGCAGAGCTAGCCTAACATCTCCAGGAGACTCTGGTTTAGGTAACTCTATATTCCAATCTTATTTGATGTGAATTACATATTTAATGGTACAACGAGTAGATATGCAGACATTGGGACTGATTTTGATCTCGCTGATATCAGGATAAATCAGGAGTAAATCAGGATGAGTTATACTAGTTTTATGCTAGTGTGAGCTCAAAGTGAGGCCATTTATTTTCAGTAGAATTGTCCAAGTGAAGCACCTTTATCGGTATCCATCAGATGACAACAGTATGCAGCCAGCTACCAGTATTCCAGGGAACTGTTGTGCTCATGTTCTAGTTTTTCATATAGGAAAACTAGCTGAATTAGGAACTAGCTGAAACAATCTGGGAACCATTAGCAATTATCTCTGAGAACCCCTGAGTAATGGATGAGGTCCCAGAAGACTGGAAAAGAGCAAACATAATACCTATCTTTAAAAATGTGAACAAAGAAGATGCAGAGAATTATAGACCAGTCATTCTAACTTGGATACCTAGAAAGATACTGGCACAAATTATTAAGCAACCAGTTTGTAAGCACCTGTTGCATAATAGAGTGATAAGAAATAGGCAGCATGGATTTGTCAAGAACAAATCATGCCAAACCAACCTAATTTTCTTCTTTGTTAGGGTTACTGGCCTAGTGAATAGGGGGAAAGCAGTAGATATGATATATCTTGATTTTAGTAAGGCTTTTGACACAGTCCCACGTGACATTCCTATAAGGGAAGTAAGGAAATGAGGTCTAAATGAAATTATTATAAGGTGAGTACTCAACTGGTTGAAAGACTGTACGTAAAGAATCTTCATCAATAAGAATCTTCATCAATCTCTCAAACTGGGAGGGCATAACTAATGGGGTTCTGCAGGGGTCAGTCTTGTACTATTTAATGTTTTCATTAATGACTTGGATAATGAATGGAGAAAATGCTTATAAAATTTGCAGATGCCCTCAAGCTGGGGGGAGGAGTTGCAAGCACTTTGGAGGACAGGTTTAGAATTCAAAATGACCTTAACAAATTGGTCTGAAATCAACAACATGAAATTCAAAAAGGACAAGCGGAAAGCAGTCACTTAGGAAGGAAAAATCATTTAAATGCAAACTACAAATTATGGAATAACTAGCAAGGTGATAATACTGCTGAAAAGGATCTGGGGGCTACAGGGGATCACAAATTGAATGTGAGTCAACAATATGATGCAGATGCAAAAAAGGCTAATATTATCCTGGCGTATATTAACAGGAGTGTTAAATATAAGACACGGGGAGCAATTATCCCACTTTGCTCAGCACTGATGAGGCTTAGCTGGACTACTGTGTCCAATTCTGGCTGCCACACTTTAGGAAAGATGTGGATAAATTGGAGAGATTCCAGAGGAGAGCAACAAAAATGATAAAAGGTTTAGAAAACCTGATCTGTGAGGAAAGGTTAAAAAAAGGCATGTTTAGTCTTTAGAAAAGAAGATTGAAGGGGAAACTGCTAACAGTCTTCAAATATGCTAAGGGCTGTCATAAAGAGGATGGTGATCCATTGTTCTCCATGTCCACTGAAGGTAGGACAAGAAATAAATGGGCTTAATCTACACATTAAGGGACATTTAGGAAAAAACTGTCTAACTATAAGGGTAGTTAAGTTCTGGAATAGGCTTCCAAGGAAAGTTGTGGAATCCCCATCACTGGAGGTTTTCAAGAACAGGACAGATAAACACCTTTCGGGGGTGGTCTACATTTATTTGATTCTACCTCAGTACAGGGGGCTGGACTTGATGGCCTTTTTAGGTCCCTTCCAACCCTATATTTCTATGATTGTATTACGTCTATGAAAAAGAAAGATTACCCTGAATTTACAATGGGATGTTTGTGTTTCGTTGTGTCCTTAGAGTGAATTTATGGGCCTGATTCAACACTATGTTACTCCAATTTTATGCTGTTGTAATTCCTTTGAAATGAGTGGCATGAGGTCATGGCAAATCAGGCCCTATACATTAAATAATCACATGCTACCAAGTTCACAGAGGGCCTGTTCCAGAGCGCTTTGAAGTTAACGGGAGTCTTATTTACTTCAGTTGGCTTCGAACAGTTCCATAATGTGATCCAAGTATCTCAAGTGTCTTCTTACTTCTCCTCCACCTCTAAGGCTGAGCCAAAGGATCAAAAAAGACAACAAAATCCCTATATTTTGTTCTTTAATCCAACATGTATCACAAGACTTTCACCAGTCTCTAAAAGAGTCAGGAAGCCAGAATAGAGACCTAGAAAACAAATGGGCCCAAACCAAAACCCCAGATCCAAACACTCTGAAACTTTGGAAAAGTACAAATTCAAATGCAGATTCATTGATATTAAGGTCAGACAGGGCTATCGTTGTCATCTAATCTGACCTCTTGTATAACACAGGCCATAGAACATCCCTGAATTAATTCCTGTTTGAACTAGAGCGTATGTTTTAGAAAATGATCCAACCTTGATTTAAAAATTCCCAGTGATGGGAGAATGCACCACAACCATGGTAAGTTGTTCCAATAGTTAATTACCATCACTATTAAAAATGTACACCTTATTTCTAATTTGTATTTGTCTAGCTTCAATTTCCAGCCATTTGATTTGTTTATACCTCTATCTCCTAGATTAAAGAGCTCTCCATCACATTTCTGTTCCCTATGTAGGTATTCATAAACTCTGATCAAGTCCCCTCTGAAATTTCTGTTTAATAAATTAAAGAGACTGAGCTCACCACTCCTTTAGTCATTCTCTTGGCTCTTCTCTGAACCCTCTTCTAATTTATCAACATCATTCTTGAATGGACACAAAACTAGACATAGTATTCAAGTAGCAGTTGCACCAGTGCCAAATATGGAAGTTAAATAATTTCCCTACTCCTACTCAATATTCCCATGTTTATTCATCCAAATAGCGCATTATTCCTTTCAGCCACAGCATTGCTCTGGGAGCTCATGTTCAGCTGGTTATCTATCATGACCTGCAAGCCTTTTTTCAGTGTCACTGCTTCTCATTCTAGAGAATACCATCCTATAAGCATGGCCTACACTCTTTGTTCCTAAATGCATGACATTACACTTAGACATATTAAAACACATATTGTTTGCTTTCACCCATCTTACAAAGAGATCCAGATTGCTCTGTATCAGTGACCTGTCCTCATACCACTCCTCCAATCTTTGTCATCTGCAAACTTTGTCAGTGATGATTTTATGTTCTCTTCCAGGTCATTGATAAAAATGTTAAATTGCATCAGGCCAAGAACTGACCCCTGAAGGACTTTCCTAGAAGCATACCTACTCAATGATTCTCCTTTTACAATTACATTTTGAGACCTATCAGTTAGTCACTTTTTAATCCATTTAATGTGTACCATGTTGATTTGGTAGTACACTAGTTTCTTAGTCAAAATGCTATGTGGTACAAACTCAAATTCCTTCCAGGAGTGATATTACATCAGTGCTATTGCCTTTATCAATCAAATTTGTAATCTCATCAAAAATGATAGCAGGTCAAAAATATGATATCAAAGATCTCAAGATCTGGATCCAACTCTTTTAATTCAATTTTGTCAACTAAAAAGCAAAAGTGCATCAAATAAGAACAACCAAGATCACTGAAGACAGCCAGACACCCTCTTGGCAGTCTCATCATATTAAAGGCAACACCAAAGACACCAATACAAATAGTTGTTAAGTTTGTCAAGTGCACTATCTACTACAGTGAACAAAAATCTTTGGACTTCAGGACTTTTATGCCCCAAAAAGTAGTAAGCAGAGAAGGATCACAATATGTTAGGGCAAGACATTCCCCATCACAACTCATTTTGATTTAGCTAGCAGTATAAAAATATCCTTCCTTTGGGGAAATGTGTCTGTGTAAGAACTGAATTACTTTTTTCAGTTTGAAGAGCAAAAAAGGTTTTAACTCTTGTTGAAGAGCAACGTGTGCTATCTTTCTGTGAACATGCAGTATGACCAGCTTCCAATACTCTATGAGTAAATTGTACTCTGTCTCCCTGAAGTCCCCCTACTTACTTATTCCATTGATTTATATAGCACCAACATATTCTAACTACTTTGCAGACAAATGTGAAGAAAATAACCCTGCTCTGAAAAGCTCACAATCTAAGTGCAATCTATGACCCCAATCCTGCAAAATGATCCACACAGGTAGACGCCTGCACCTGCATGGATTGGGGATTATATGGTAATCATCTTCACCTTCTATCCTAAATTGTTGACGTGAACTGGTAAACAATGTGCTTTCCACCCCTGAGGTGGCTGGTGAGTAGTGCTTTGGAATCCTTCAGGATGAAAAGTGATGTGTAATTGTAAAACACTGTGTCGTAATTGAGATATTATTCTGTATGGATTAAAGACATTTTGCAATTGGCCCTAAAATTATTGAAAAAAAGATGATTACTACTAGGAATGCCATTTATTTCATTTATGTATTCAAGTGCATACACAATACATATATATAAAGATAGGATCCAGTCACTGAGAACTGAAACTAGATCAATTCAAATTAGAAATAAGGTACACTTTATTTATTTACACAATGAGGGTAGCTAATCATTGGAACAATTTACCTAGGGATTTATAAGATTTTCCATCACCTGAAGTCTTTAAACCAAGATGGTTTAAAATACCTTACAGCTCAACCAGAAGTTATGGGTTTGATGCAAGAATAAGTTGGTGAAATTCTATGGTCTACATCAGTGGTTCTCAACCAAGGGTATGTACCCCTGGAAGTACACAGAGGTCTTCTAGGGGGGTACATCAATTAATCTGGATATTTACCTAGTTTTACAACAGGCTACCTAATAAGCATTAGAGAAGTCAATACAAATTAAAATTTCATACAGACAAAATGAGAAAGTCAGCAATTTTTCAGTAGTGTGCTGTGACACTTTTGTATTTTTATATCTGATTTTGTAAGCAAGTAGTTTTGAAGTGAGGTGAAATTTGAGGTATACAAGACAAATCAGACTCCTGAATGGGGTACAGTAGTCTGGAAAGGTTGAGAACCACTGGTCTACATTACACAGCAGGTCAGGCTAGATGATCATAATGCTTCCTTCTTTCCTTATAAAAATAATCTATGAATATTTTCTGTAATCCGAGTAATGAATCTAACCCCTCCCAGGGCATTTATTTACAATTCTTCTATTTTGGCTGTGTGTGTCACTAGAAAGAACTAGTTTCAGACAGTAATGGTTTATTGAAAGCAGGGAATTGCTATTTGGAACAATGTTTGTTTCTAAAAAGCGTGCCATATTAGTCTATGTTCTTGGGAACCACAGAAGTTGTTCCCTATGACACATACTATTTGCTGAAAATTTACGGTAGACTGACTCATGCAGGTTTATATTGTGCTCCATTTAAATACTATTTTTTGGTTAAGTGGTAGCTATTTCAGTGGTTACCTTTTGGTCTGATGGTTTGTTTTTTACAGGGCAGAGAAAGTTTACCCAAATTATAAGCCACTGCCAATATTGCCTGAGGGAAATTGTCATCTTGACATTGATTTCTTAGGGAATGAATCATGCAGCCATATAACTTACAAGCACTGTCTGTCTAGATTCGTGATCTTTTTTGTTTCTGTTAATACAAAGTTTATCATTTGAAAAAATGTGTGATGTCTGGTCTTATGTGTATTTATAGTTTACCCCATGTTTACTAACAGTTGTGCCATGTGGCTCATGCATGTCAGACATACGCATCACCAGTAGTTCCATTTCAGTGTAGAAACCCATTATTTCATTTTACATTTTGTCCATATGCATCATTTTTGTGGCTGCACTTTGTCTATGATGAGGCATTATAAAAATGCATGCTTAATGATCAAAACCATAATTTGTACCATATATAGCACTCTATGTTTATTGTAAACTGGTGTTTGACACATATTTATGATTTAGATAATTAATGGCTGTCTGCATCACAGATATTACCCATTGCATCACTTTAAAAAAAAAAAAAACAATGACACAATCCTTTACAGATTCCCTTTCACTCAGATAATTGAAAGAAAATCAGAAAACCAAATCTTTAATCAGCACAAATTCAAATTCTAAAGTGTGAATAGGATTTAAAGGATTTCTTGGGGCCAGAATCTGCTACCTTGAATTATCACTTAGGTAGGTATTACTTTTAGGAATAAGAGTCATAAAATCAGGCCAGCATAACTGATATTTCTAGTCTATGTTTTAATCCTTTGCACTTGACTAATAGATGGATTGCATCTTCTCATTTATCTTTTTTTTCTTTCAGATCAGTTGGTTTCTTTGTTTCCCCTCTTCAGTCTTAATTGCTTTTTTTTTTTTTTGTTCATTGTTATATAGAGAGTGCTTGGTGCTGTACAAACATAGAGGATGTCACCATATGTTTGCAATCTTGATTTAGGATTCTATTCAGCCAATCACGTCTTTTGCCCATCACCCCCTAAAGCTCAGGATTCCATGACTTTCTCTGGTGCTGAGGTGATGTAGAAGGTCAAGTCACACCATCCTCAAACCTGTGTTTGAAAGTGGCCCATGCTAATGACATCAGAAGGAGTCAACCTAGTTTGGTACTGAGGGTACATTGACACCCACACACAGGGCAAGTCTCTCAGGGCTAACTGACTCATTCCACTGCTGTTGATCCTTCTTAAAGGAAAACACGTGCTTCCTGTGAATCCCTTTTGGTGCTGACTAATGGACATAAGGTCCTGGATTGCTAAAATAAGGAATATAAAGAATTTGTTGTCACCGAGCAAAGATCGATTGCAGCAGAGAAGCTGGCACTAGCAGCATTAAGCAGAATGTCAATCTAAATCCATCTGCAGTGTTCATCTGTGCCCTAGTAAGATTGACTTGCCACTTTTGTGAGCAGGCACTATGCCATCCTACCATATGGGTATCAGAGTAGGTAGCCAAGCGATCATGTGCATACATTCCAAGCCCAGCAATGTGGACACAGCTGCATGTCTTGCTCATCTGAACATATTCAATTGTTAATGAGCCATGTCAACACAGAGATGGATTCACTTGAGACATCAGCCAAACTGCCTCCACCACTGTGCAAAGTGAGCTTTTTGCATCTCAGAGACCAGAATGCGTGTTGCACAAGAACTGAGGGGGGAGGCGGAGAGAGAACAGCAATCAGAGATTTCATAATGATGCTTTACTTATTTTGTCACATTCAGACTCTGTGAATCACCATCATTCTTTAAATGGGAACATACCAGGGATATGATGCAGCATTGTGTATGCTTTTTATACCTGTTAGGCACTGTGGCAGGGAACTGGTTAATACTGAAGTGGTCTATCATTGAGAAACCAGACCCTTGGAAGAGTTCAGATCCTAATCTAGATCTGAACTATGCCGGTCATGCCAGGTTCTAATTACTATCCATGGCTTTAGATCTCTCCACGGGAAACTAGGAATTAAAACCCATGAGCATCCAGTGCTTTGGTTCAGGCAATATTGGTCAGAAGTGTGCAATTCCTAATGTAGAGTCCTAAGGGTGTGCCATGTTCTGGATCTTGAACTGAAAAAAAGTGTGATTCATATTAATAAAATGTAGTTCCAGCTAGCATCTGGATAAGAAACATTTGGAGAAATGAAGATGTTGGATAACATTTAACCTACGCTCTCTTCCTCTGGAACTGATTTAATGTTATTTCTAAACACAAATTCCATTATCCATTAGCTTAGAACTGCAATTATTAAACAACGCCAAAGGGCAAAATCTGGAGATGGGGAAATACTTTTGTGACTTACGAACATTTCTTTTATACCCAGCACTAAATTTGTAAGTGCAGGCAGCGGATTAATTGTAGAGCAAAGCACCTAAATGTATGTCATTTGAAACATGAGGCAGAAATAGCTTGTAGTTTTGGTTATCGTATCTCAAGGACATATTCTGAAAATACCTGCTATTCCAATGGCAAAATTACTATTCAGAAATATTTTAATGAGCCCCAGAGATAAAATGTATTTTGGTCACAGATGGCTGGGCAATGCCTAGGGAGGATGTGTACTTCTCCAAAAGCAGAGAAATCACTTCTTACTAGTACTGTCCTGTACAGAGGTGTGTTATTCAAGGAGATAAGAACTCCATGTTGTACAAACAAAAGAACCAGTGACTGTATAAATCAGATACACACATGAAGCCGGCCCTAGAACCTCCAAAATCACAGGCCTCTGCCACTTAAGACAAAGGAGAATTATCTGCTACTAGTAGTAAGTCTTTTATCCTGTGTGTCAGCCACTAGGTGGCTGTACAAGACACTCATAAAACACAAACACAGCTGTAAGGGAGTTGGTGTTACACAGCCCCCCACACTGCACTAAAGGCGAAGAGGCCTTCAGCTAGGCCACAGACTGTGCTAGGACATGGACTATGCTGGAGTTGGAATTGTGCCAGCTAGAAGTCTGATTAAACAAACATTTTACCAGCAGGATACCAACACAAGTGTCCTAGGCCATATTTTGCCAAACTATGCTACAGAACATGTTCTAAACCTTAAGGGTGTCTAGTTCCCTGTGGATCCCCTCCTGGGTTGAGAGTGGGGTGGGCATAGTGAGGTATCGCTCCCCCAAACTGTATACATTGATAGTAGGAAAACAACTGAAACCAGACATGGGAGAAAAGAAAAGACCAGCCCTGGACTGTCTGCCATAAAGCTGTGGCAGAGTTGGAGGTCCGGTTCTAATGGTTTCCCACCAGCTGGGACCTGGTCCCCACCAACCCCTGGCCAGCCCATTCAGCCCAGCTCCTCTCTCTCCTTCCAGCTACAGTGATCAGTGGTGCACAACTCCAGCCCACTCCCCACCAGCAGAAGCAGCCCACCGCCAAGCCCAGCTTGGAGGACAAAAGTCCCCAGGCGCTTGCTGCAGCACCAGAACAGAGGATGGGATAGGCCCTCATCAGGGGGAGGCACTGCTGCCTGGCTAGGGGCTGCTGCAGTATAAACCTGGGCAGTAGGAGGGGGCTAGTGGACAGGGCATTGGCTGTGACCTCCCCCCATCCCCTGAAATGGCTCTCTGGCATTGAGATGGCGGCAGCAGCAAAGCAGGGGGATGGGCTGAATCTTGGCAGCAGAACTGACTGCGATAGCAAATGGCCCCCTCCGCTCCACCCACCCTCTGGAGGAGGTGGGGGTGGGAGAGTTGCTGTCTCTGGAGTACTGTTGCCAACCCTCCAGGATTGTCCTGGAGTCTCCAGGAAGTAAGGCTTAATCTTTAAATTAAAGTCTATGTCATGTGATGAAACCTGCAGGAATACGTCCAACTAAAATTAGCAACACTATTTTGGGGCCAGCTGTGGAGGGTACATGGGGGCTCCAGCCACCTGCTTAGGGTCACCACCCCACCCCTGCTGTCTCACAGCTCCACAGCAGCGTGCCTGACATTCCACGGGGTCTGGGCAGGCAGGAGCGCTCACCAGGCACCCTCCCATCTCCAGCCTCCTTCCAGGGCTGCTGCGAGCTGTTGAAATCGGGTTTTCCACCCAGTGGGACGTGCACCCCCAGCCCAGAGCTTAGGCTGCTGCAAGGGTGCCCGTGGCTCTGCAAAGGCAGCTAGCAAGGTGAGTTCAGCCCATAGTTTTGGGATCAAGTTGCTTCCACCCACTAAATTCCAACCCAATCCCTCCCCTTGTTAAATTAAGTTAAAACAAAAAATAAGGGTGATTAAATAATGAACATAAACTCTATTTGTAATTTCAACTATACTGTAATTTACGTATCACTAACAATCAGTAAAACTGGAAGTTAGGCCTATACCTATTATTAATAGTATTAAGCCTCTTGCTCTCCAAAGATAGAAGCCAAATTATGCCTATGGTGTCACCCCTGCCTTACTCCCTTCTTAATTTGCAGGCCAAAATTACTGAATCAGCTAGAACAAGTCCAGAAAGTACCCTGGGCAGCCAGCTGCCTCCTCTCTGCCCTGCCTGTCCTACCATACACCACTTTATCAAATGTTTTGAGATTTGCGGATGAAAAGTGCTAAGAAAGCACTTCAGGGCAGGGACTGTTGCTTGGAAAGTGCCTAGCACAGTTTGGGTGGCACCACAATCTAAATAGTGAAAAATAAGATATAAATAACTATAAGTGTGTGTGTGTATGTTAATGGCATACACACACACACACACACACACAAACACTAGGTAAATTCATAAATGACTCTTGCTGGAAGCTTGCAATGTAACACTGCTTTATTTCTTAAAATTCAGAGCAACAACACACATGAGCCCAAACCAGAGAGAGACAAAGCAGGCTGCTCCCTAAAACAGAGCAGCACAGCCTGCTGCACCTTACTCTAGGCTGGCTGTCTTATCACTGTCTCTGATAGGCCCAGATCCCCCACTTCCCTAGAGAGTCCTCTAGTCAGCATGCAGGATCAGAAATAACCCCTGAGCATTTTAAGTGATAGCTTACAATTTTCACACAGTTTACAATACATCACAATGTGTTTGGTTGCAATATTTAAAACAGAGAGGGCTAGGCAGGACACAGCAGCCAGAATGCTGGGTGCAGGAGACAGGAACAGAGTTGATCTGAAAATTGATGGCTAATGGTGCTCTTTACTGTCACTGCAGTTCTGAAAGTGGAGCTTTCTCTGAGGAGCTTTGCTGTTGGTTTTGCCATTCTTGGTCAAGGTAAACAGAACTCGTGTACCTAACGGGTGAAATTTGGCCCTATGCAGAAAGGCAGCAGAAGGCTTAGGTCTTAGGGTGAAATTCAGTCCTGTACAGAGAAGGTTTGCTAACAATCCCTTTGTACCAGGGACATCCCTTATTTTTTCCATCTCTGTACCACAAGATTGGGAATTGCTGAGTGCTTCAAAAAACAAAAGTAGGTGAGTACTGATTATAATAAAAAAATAATAATAATATCATGAGGAGGAGTGGGGTGAGGGGTGCTAAGCAAACAGTCATTTACTTTTTAAATATGCTGGTTCTCTGCATAGGACCGAATTTCACCCTCTGTCATTAATTTTTCTCCCAGCAATGGATCAACCTTCTCCAAAGTCCCAAACACTGCCCGTCTCTCAGTGGAGGGGACAACAGCGTGCTAGGGTGCATACCACACCCTTCTTGACAGTCCTCCCCTCTCCCCCCAAAATCTTTGGCCTTTCTGTGCTTTAACATATTAAAACGGGTGTTGTCACCCTAGACAACTGCTGTGGAGGAGAGGAAAATGCTCACTCTCTCCCAGGGATTCTCAATTCCAATCTTTTTCCAATCTTTCCCTTCCCTCTCCCCACCAATATAAGGGTGGTATCATCAAGCAGTGAGAAATGACATTTAGAGATACAAGGTTAATTCCATTTATGTTGGAATCAGTGCATTTCCTGCTATAAATGGAGGGTGGCCTCCAACTATAAAAGGTTTGAGAGTTATACTCTGCAATTGTTTTGTTGGCTCTCAAACCAGACCTGTGGATTTGAACTCGTAGGAAAGCTCAGATTCAGATCTGGATTCTATCTCTGGCCCCAGTGTGGGCAGCGTGAAATACTGGAATGCCAAACCACCTTTGGAATGCTTAAATCTCAGATCTGGATTCAAATCCTGTGACTCAGGCCCATTATTAGATTTTTAGAAGGGAGAAAGATATGTAAAGTGGCAAGGGGAGGGGGGGCCTGGAGGCGACTGAGATGGGACTCATCTTTCAAATGTAAACAAAGAATTACATTTGTGTCAGGAAGCAGTGGGCTTAGTTTTCTAAAGGAGACATGATTCCCAGAAGGAATTACATAAATATTTATGAAAATGGAGCAGGAAATATTTTCCCAGGGTAGGACACTTATTCAGTGCTACATCAGGTCAGTGAGAGCTGGAGGTTATTCACTGGAATTGAATTACTGCCTGCTTGTTTGCGAGGCTCTGTTCTGACACAGGAACGGGCTGCACTTTGACAAACACGATTATGAAACATTTACAGCATTCCCCTATATATTTTGCATTTATATTCATTTCTAACAGAACTTAACATTCTTTTTTTAAAAACAACCAGAGTATATGGCAGCTTCTGTATCTGTTTCCATGGCAAACCATAATGGTGACATTAATTATTATCAGGCCTTTCATGAAGTCTCATGAGAGTGTTATTGTAGCCAACGGCCATTTTTCAGTAATTAAAGCTTGAAATGCTCTGTGGCCAATTGCTAGATCTGACAATAGGGTTGAAATTAACCTAAAGTCCCTTTTAATGTGGTGTGATTCCTGGGAGATGTGAATACGCTCCAGAAGGGCCTGGTACTTCATATTTTATACACCACGCTGAAGTGGGCTTTAAGTAAGAACAGACCATATATTATCTTCAGGCCACATGTTTGAACAGCTAATAAATGTAGGCTTTGATCTTCCAAATCCTTGCATACTGCACAACTAGGAACACAAGGCTGTGACGTCTCAGTGCAAGGGTGAGCAAAGGCAATGTGTAGCTTGGATATGCTTGAACAATACAACATAAAAGGACCTCCCAAAAAACCTGCGAGGCCAGAATGGATGTTAGGCCATTGTCACCAAGACTGCTGGGTCCTATGTAATCTCTTGAATATCATATTGGAAGTTATGTAAGACTATTACAGATGATCTTAAAAACTCTATTTGATTGACAGCACAAGCAACAAGAATGTGGAGAAATGCCTTTGAACACCTGCAGATCCCAATAGCTGATCTGTACAACACGGCACAGGTAGAGAGAGGCTCCCTGAACTATTGAACTCTTGGGCTAGAACTGCTACAGGTGGACCCTGGGCACTCCTATCTCACTCTTACCCCTGGTATGGGCAGGATGTGTAAACCTTGAGTCCAGCCACAGATAATTAGTTAAGTTGGCACTAGCATCTGGCCATGGACTGGTAAACTCTACAGTTACCTGAGCCGGGGGTTATTTGTACTCTATGTAGCTTATTGACCTTTGATGATTAACATCTGAGGGATAGTCAGGTAAAGGTAACACTCAGCTCCTTTGGGAAAGGCTTAGACTCTAGAAAGGTAACAGGCAACATAATGGGGACTTGCCTGCTGCTGACTGTAAATACGGAGAACATTTCATGATTTTCTTTAGACTGTTTTCAGGGGTTTCTTGTACAACGTTCTTGCTGCAGGAAATGTTTGTTTTTTGTCTTTTATGGCTAGACAACACTGGTTTGTTAGTTGATTCAATGAGAATTAAAATGCACAATGGTCAGTGTGCCTCATTAAATTCAGTCACCAACTGAACTCTCTGAACAAATGTTTGCCTGCATCACTTTCTCCGTCACTGTTTATTGCTGAGGAATATCAAACAATTGCTGGAAGATTTCTCAGTACTGCTGAGCAGATCCTGCCATTCACATTGGTTTGGCAATGTTCGGTAAGGTTCGCCAACATGCCTCTTTAAAGCCTTCCTCAGAACCAACTTCACCAACTTCCCACTCCTACACAATCATCTGGGTCTTCCGCTTAAATGGACTTTATGCTCACAAAATGAAAGTGAAGTGTTGGAAAAAGAGAGAGGATAAATAACACAAACTTACAAATGACAAAGTGATAGATACAGTTCACAATGCAAAACACACAGTCAAGTTTACCCCTGGGGTGGCTCCATCCACTCATAATTCCAGTTATTATTCTTCCTCTATCCCCTCTAGCTATGGTGTATTTGTTTTCAAGCCCTCCATCTTATTTAGATTGCATGCTCTTTGGGACAAAAAAACTATCTTATATTTCTGAAAAGCACAGTGCATGGCACAATAATAAAGAGAGAGGGATTGTTTTGAAACAGTGTGGCAACCCATGACAAGACTGGATATCAGAGGTGAAATCTTGTCCTGCTGAATCAGTGGGAATTTTCCAGTGTGGCCAAGATTTCCCTCTAGGTGCACTGTGAAGCTTGAGATCAAAGGCCTCCAGCCATCAAAGAAGAGCAGGTACCTTGTGTAACTGCACGCTTCTGTGTGGGTACACTTGATGATATGTTACCTGTCTGTCAAGAGCCTGTAGGGCTATAAAATTAATTTCCCTTTAAATAATGAGGAAAGCATCTGAAAAGCTATTTCCCCTCTTTAATGTGTTTTTGCTTAGGATGGGCACAAACATGTATGTGTAAGCAACAATAAATTAGTTCGAACAAATTAACTTCACTTCTAGAGCAGCTCTCACCTTCTTGGGCTGAATTCATCCTAGACGTAATGGGACAAAAGTTAGTAGAGCTCCACCGGAGATTAATATGAGCATCCATCTGCCTTTGCCCCTTACCTGCATGATTCATTGTCATTGGTTACTATGTTTTTTTATCTAATTAAGAGCTGGAGCCTGTCTTTTTCAGGAAGGTTGCTCCGGAAAAGGTGCAGTGGGACCACACAGTAAGCCCCAGGAAGAACCCTTGTGACTGTCAGAATTCCTCCAGGAGATCACACAATACTGTGGTGTGCTACTAGTCCCTCTACACAGGGGTTTTACATCCCTTTGTCTCCGTGTTTGAGCTTCAAACCCACACACACTCAAAGCACAACTCAGAGAACCATGTCACGCAAATCAAAACAAGCACTAACTGAAAACCTCGTGCAGTGAGAGGACAAAGGCTGAATGGGCATGGAGCCTGAACTACTTCACTGCCTATAGAGGTCACCTCTCCTGGCTGGCAATGATGAGAGGCATGGGCCGAAGGCAGGGTGGAGATTTTTGCACTGCTATTGCTCAAGCTTACCTCTTCTGTGGCTTCAGTCCTCAAGGTTGTCCTTCTGGATGTTGTCCATCAGCATAGCCAGGGCTCAAAGCAACCACTACAACAGTCTCAGGGCCCTAATAGCGGCCATGGCTTATGGATTTTGGCCAGAAGATCAGCTTGGTTCCTGCTGCATGGCATTCAGGAGGTGTGAAGTCCCATTATGGGTCTTCTCTTTGAGGCAGAGCTGCAGCTGTTCTGTTGTTTTGGGGGGTCTTTACAACCTGCCTGAGGCCGGTTCTTGTTGGAATATGTCTCTTACTTGTTACAATGAGCATGAATTAATTTCCTTAGGTAACAACACACTACAAGCATCTTATAATTAATTGACGTTCATTTGGATAGAAAATCAAAGTCTTTTTCTTCTAAATGAATGGAGTGTTGGGTTTCCCCTTTATAAAGAATAAGTGTAAAAAGAAAAAGCTAACACAAACAGAGATAGCCTCATATATCCTAGACATTTCCTCTGGCCAGTGTAGCTAAATCTCTTACAACTAAGAGATAAATTGGACTAAACAACTGTCACTGTTAAATAAATATTCTGGACAATGTATCGTCTGTGCAGGATACAAAAAACAAACAGGAGTGACCTCCTTTTTCCCACTTTATTTAGCTTTTTTCAAGTGTAAGCTCCCAAGTCTTTGCTCTGCCTCATTTAGTGAAACATTTATTTTAGAATCAACTATTTTTTAAGACTGTAACAACGAAAGGCATTTCCTGAGGAACTGCAAGGATGAGCAGCATGAAAGAACAACAGTGGAGGAAATGTAGAACATTAGTAGTGCTCCTTATTTTCCAAGTTCAGATTTTTGGTTTCGATGTTGACAGTCGACCTGCAACAGAGGTCTGCTCAACACACACAATTTTACCTGGACCAAAAGGTGAGGAATACCAAACTGCTAATGTTAATGCCAGAGCTGATCAGAGTGGAAATTCTGAGACACGAAAGGACTTGTGGTGTGGGATATGCATCACCAAAGGGCTGGAGAGGAAGGATCCGAAGAATTGTAGACCTAGCAAAATGAAATTGGGAGGGAGAGGAGGAGGCGATTGGGGCAGGGGGAGAAGGGCTGCAGTAAGGAGACTTGAAAATTGGTTTTGGTTTTTAAAGTTACTGGAACAGACTCCTGCACTTTTAGAGAAAGTGGTTTTCAAACTGGGGTACATGTACCCCTAAGAGTACGTGAGACCTCCTCAGGGGCATATGCAAGAAAAATCCTGTAATGGCCACAATGCCTTTTATTTAGTAAGATTTGGCAATCTAATCGACATTGAATCGCTTTTCAATTAAAACTGCAGCTGCTGTATGACTCAGAATGAGAGGTTTGTCAAACTGTGGGGTGTGCTGCACAGGGGGGCGTGGAGGAACATCGGGGGGGGGAGGGGGCTCAGTGAGGGAGCACCACCTCCACCCCCTGACTCACCTCAGCGGGCCTCCTAGCTTGTCTGGGTGGAGGGAGAGGAGGGAGTGGCAACAAAACTTGTAACTCAAAGGGGAGACTCAGCTCAAAAAGTTCAGACTCAAGTTGCCGCTTGCCCCTCTGAGAACCTCTAGAAGCTGTTGCTAAACAGAACAAAGAAATCAGGGGGGGGGCATGTGACCCCGTGTGTCCCCCCTCCACGTGTCGCCTCTGCCTAAATCAGATGGGAGATACACAGCCTAAAAAGTTTGAAAACCACTGATATAAACTAAACATCTTGTCCACATTGTTCCCGCTAAATTTGGATGTGCTCGCAGGCAGCTGACATACAAAATAATAATACCATGACTTCCCTTAAAAGCAAGCATTAGCCAAGAGACAGCTGATGGTTACTCTAGTTGTTTCTACACTTGTGGGGAGAATACCATCATATAAATGCCTACTTATAGAGGGTGAGCAGAGTTGTACATCTGAGACTGGATCTTGCAGCTCCTGTTGAAGTCAATAGGACCCTCACCATTGACTTCAGCGGGACCTAGCTCAGCTCTTTAGTGTATCATTCTTTCACCTTCAAGACACTTTACAAATATCTGAGGCCAAAATCTATGCATCAGCTTATGCAACTGAACGCACGTAATGTAACTGAAGTCAATGGAATTGCCTGGGGTGTAAATAGCCAAGAACTTAGCCCATAACAAAGAGATATATCTTGCAGTGTCAGCTCTAAAATATTTATTTCAGGCAATGGCTATTACAGCTCAGACTACTGCTTCCTTATTAGTAATTCATTATATTTTTCCATAGGCTACAGAATAAGGGGAAAAAATGCAAGTGATTTATAGTTTAAAGAGAAAAGAGATTTTATCAACACACAAACATTGCTGCAGACTCATTTGTTTTTATGATGGATTATTCAAATGCATGTTGCTTATAGTTCCATTTTTAATCATCAAATTAATTTCTTTAGGATTGAAGTCGAAACTTTAACCTTTGCTGAGGCAGTATAAGCTCAGAGAGACTCACTGAAACCAGAGAGTGGGGTATGAGTTTGTTTAGTTACTATCTGAATAATGGAAGCTTCCATGGTTGGAAGAGAGAGTTTGGCTGACCATAAACTTTTGCAGTTAAACTGTGCCTGAGTGAGTCAAGTAGTCTAGTGACACCGCATCGTGAATAGAGCTGTCTATGCTAGGATAGACTTGTTCCTTTGGTCTCCCATCCAGCAGGGACTAGGAGCACTCAGTGCAACCCACGCCCGGTAACGAGCAAATCCAGCAATAGTCATGTTCAGTCCTTGTTGCTTTGTGGCCTGAAGAAAGGGTTGGCATGATGACCCCAGGGGACGGGAAGAACAAAAGGAGTATATTGAGGGGATGCTCAATGCTCCCTCAGAACTAGAATATTACTATTTCCAAAGGACTGAATGGCTCAAGACTAGTAATTAGACATGGAGCTCAACACCTTTGGGTCACTGCTTCAAATCTCCTGTCAAACAGATGACGAGAGACCCTCTGACAGCATTCTCCACTCCATGGGAGATGAGTCTGTGGCCTTGGTCCAGTTCCTAGTCGACAAGAGCCCATGTTAGAAAAGTCAGAAGTGGCTTTTACTAGCATGACAGCCTTATCTGCAGTCCACGTGAGAAGCTAAAGACTGAATGGCTCAGTGTCTGAACTACTGCCTTACCTGCAGAGCAACCTCTCAGGGTCAGTGATGAGGCAATTGGCCAAAGGGGGCAGGAGAAAGTTTGCAGTGCTGCTGCCTACACCTGTACCTGTCCTGTGACTAGAGGACTCCAGATACCAGGCGTTCTAGCTGCTACCAGCACTAAATCCACCAGCAAAACTTTCTTACTATATTTCTAACTGTAGTATCTCAAATGAAGGCTTCTATTGCTTGAATCACCATCATCATTGTTCTTTTAAAAATGCAGTATCTGTGGTGCAGCCCGTTCTCCAGTTTCAGAAAATAGGCAACTCTCCAGCTTCATAGTCAGTTTTCCCACATTTCATCCCTTGACTATCTTCTTTCCTCTGCTAGTGGTAGGTGCCATGGCATAATTTATTCTGCTGAGAGATCACACAATATGCCGGGCAAGCACTTTGTAGCTGTGCGTCTCACAAGCTTTGTGCCTCTCCTGTGACAAAATCTACCTGCACCAAAAGAGGATTGTAGGAGCACTGAACATTGCAGACCCTATGGCTCTACATTAAATTGCAGTTGTACTACTCACTTGCATTACCTTAAAGTCTGTGTGTCCTATAGCAAAGAGCAGCAAGAACTTATTTTTTTCCCATTTGTTCAATGTGGAAACCATCTTTATTCAAAAAGGGCCAGTTTTCACCAAGAAATTATTTGCTCAGAATATTTGTAACTTTTTTATTTTACACTCATAACAAGAGATGTCAAATTAATTACTTAGGCAGCACAAGGAGGTATGACCAGGAGTAATGGGGTGAAAAATCAGTGAGGGGAAATTTAGGATGAATATCAGAAAAGGCTTCATGACAGAAAGAACAATTATGCTTACAAAGGCAAAAAGAGGCCTTTAAAAATTGACTGGACAAAGCACTAGACAATGTACTGGAGGGAGGGAATGAATAGGGAGGGACTATGGGGGCTAATAAGACTTTACCATCTTTACTGTCTTTAATTTCTATGAAAAAGCTCTAGAAGTTAGTATTTATTAGAACGGTTTGGTATTAATAACTTCTTAATAGGCATTAAAGCCTGACCTCTAGTGGTCATGAGTGATATCTACAATGCACATTTTAATTGACTAGTATTCCCATTTGTTTTCTCCACCTTCTGTTCACACACCCTGTTTTTCTATTGCTGGTATAGACAGATCTGTTACAATTTTTAAAAACAGTGTATGAGCAGATGACTGACCTTTGCATGCAGACTAACACGTACACACACACACACACACAAAGCAGGCAAACCTCACCTAGTTTCCAGTTTCCTCTACAATCTAAAACTCAGCTCAGATATGCAAAGAAGTCCACTAATCCTTTTGATGAACTTGGGCCTAGTGTTACTGCAGCCTGGTCCCACCATTTTGAAAAGGTTTCATCCCCAATAAGTTCTAACCAGGTTCTATAGACCTTTTTCTGAACAAGCCTATAGAATTTCATCAAGACTGATGACCTCACTATGGAATTTATAAGCTCCCCTATAAAATTTAACAGCAGATTATATCCTCACTCTAGAATTCTGTATTTGGGACCAATGTTGCTATAAGAATTTGAAAACTTAGGTCAACAAAGTGATTAGTGATTTTGGATCCTAAATTTAGGAGACATTAAAGGGATCTGATTTTTACAAGGACTGAACGAACACGCTCTGAAAACCAGATTACTTTAAGGTGCCACAAGCTGTGCACCCAAAAAATTCAGGCATCCCATATAGCTGGCCCCTTTTGAAAATTTAGACTATTATTATTCAGGATTAAAAACTATAAAACAAGGGCCAATTCCTGGCTTGGATAGACCCCTGAATGGGGAAGACTATCCCACCTACACACACAGTGGGCAACAAAAGTACAGGAGGAATCATTTGGAAGAAAAACTGGGACCTTGCTTATGGTCCCAGATAGAAGCAATGCAAACCATGCTGACTCTCACTTGGTTTCACTGAAGCCTTCAGCCCAAAGCAAAGCACAGTGGATGCAACCTCATATGAAAAGAAGCTAGAATAAAATTTGCACAAACCCCTGAATTAAACAACCCAAGTTTCATCTAGTTAGAGCAATTAGCCTCTGATCTGGTCATTGTGGTCAGTACTGTTATTAGGGAAATGTGGTTTCTAGGCTGATGTGGTTATTTATGCATCACCAGTAAAAACTACACAGAAAAACAAAGTGCTGCATAAGGGTACAGAGAGGTTCCTTAAAGCAGCCAGTATGCACCAGGTCACTTTATCATCTTCTGTTATTGTCTCTATCTGATGAGATAAAGAAACCGATATTTCCCAGACACCATCTGTATTAATCAACTCTAAACTACTGTGACATGCTGAGCCTAAAAATTTCTACAAAAACCTTCTGATATGATCTCTGCGGCTTCTTTCTTTCTTTCACAATAGCCTGTTCTCACACACACACCCTATTGCATATCCTCGCCAAGGGATGTTTAGGGAACTTTAAGCCTCCCTCGGGTTTCACAATCCTGACCTCTCTTGGTTCTCCTGTGTCCGATGCTTCCTTCAGTGTTCCTTCCCCTCTGCTTCTCTCCACGGGAAGTCTCACAAATTTCCATCCTTGGCCCTTTCCTCTTCTCCCTGTCCACCCTCTCTCAGGGTGATACCTTCTTTTCACACAACTGTAGTTACCATCTCTGACCTGCAGTCCCACAAATCTTGTGTCCCATTTCTGGGATGTCTCACTTTATTCAGCCCCGTTTCTCAGACTGGATATCACACCATCAGCTTAAAACTAATCTGGCCAAAATTCAACACCAGGTCTTTCTCTGGAACCCTTTCCATTCCCCTCATTCTTTCACCATTGTTAAATGCATCATGATACCAGGGGTCATCTTGGACTCCTTCCTTTCTCATGCCTCTTGTGGCCAAATCCGATCACTTCTTCCTCACTGATCTGATTTTTTATTTCTGTTCTGACCGTTAGAACGCTCCCTCAGACCCTGTACTCTCCCATCTTGATCGTTGTTAAGCTTTTCTCTGTATCTGCTGACACACACAGTGCCCTCCTCTTGTCCATATAAAATTAGGCCACTAAGATCATATTTCTTGCCAATCTGACTACATCAACTCCTCTTTGAATCCCCTTTTCCAGCACATCAAGTGCAAGTCTCTTCTCTTTGACTTCATGGCCCTACTTCTATTACTTATCCAACTTTGTCTCTTATCACATCAGTAGGACAGCGGCAGGCCTGGTTTCTGATAGAGACTGAGACTTTCCTGAAGTAGAATTGTGTAAGCACTGTTACTTAGGATGAGATGGGCAGCAGTACTCGAGACCCCCATGAACAGCACTCTTGGCTGCTCTTAGGATACAGAAAACTGTATCGACATAGATGTGCCTAAAGCACCTTGTCACCTGGTATCTGGGCAAAAACTAACATTGTTAATGTTAATGTTTTAATGTATCAAATCATTTTTAATAATATGTTGTATTACTCAAGAGCTTTTCATTAGAGGATCTCTAAACGCTTTACAAAGTTATAGATGATCAGCATTGTGCACCTATGGTAGGTGGGGCAGTAAGGGCCAAATTCAGAAATCTACTGCACCCCAGTGCCAATGAGACCAGGATCTGGCCAGAAGAATTGACCCAGATTAAATAGTGATTCAGGGTAAAATCAGAAATAAAACCTACATCTTTTGACTAAAAGATATGCCTACACTGCCGGGTCTGTGGGACCTGGGCTTGTGGACTCTGTTTCCAAGCCCACACTTGAGTATCCACCCTGCATTGTAAACTTAGGTTTACAGTGGCTGGACCTGGGTCTCACCGCTGTGCTAATGCATCTATACAGCACTAAGCAGACATATAGACTTGGGTCTGTGGCTTAATCTGTGTCTATACTGCAAAATGACAGGGCTTGGACCGGAGTCACAGTGGAATTTGAACTCTGATCTAGCCCCCTAGTAGGGTCATAGAACCCAGGTCCTGCGTGCTTGCTGACCTGAGTCAGACTAATTTGTGTGTGGATAGAAGAGGGCATTGGGCTCAAATCTGAGTCAGAACCCAGGGTTAGTATGCAGTATCCCTAATCTGACTCTATAAGCACTGGAGGCCTGATTTTCTAGTAGTGTACTGCACCCACAGCTGCTATTGACTTCTTTTGGAGTTGTAGGTGCTCAGTATTTCAGCAGATCTGGCCCGAGACTGTGTCAGCTCTCTAAGGTCTCAATCCATGTCCCTAGGAGTCTTTCCAGGAACTTCAGTGGGTGTTGGATTGGCCCCAGGCTGAGAATCTGGACTGGAATGAAATCTGAAGAAGGATGCAGGGAGTCTCCCTGTAGCAATGTTTGGTTTTTTTTTAAAAATGTTTTCCTTTAATTATTCTGACAAATGTTGCTTTTAAACTCTGTGACATGGGTCAGTGCTTCAAAGTAATGTTTATTGTGGTCTTCAGTTCTGCTGTCCATCTTTCAGCCTTAATAATTGAGTTTACACAGTTCTCCTTCTGGAAAATCTCAAATTCTGTCAGAAACCAGGCCTGCCACTGTTCACCTTTCCTGCTGAATACGTAAAAGTCTGTCCTAACCCATAACCAGTGTTCCCTGTTAGCACCTCACCTGTCTGAGCTAAAACATCCTATAATTTCAAATATTATTTTAATCCAATTTCTCATGTATTTGGACTGTTGAGAGCTCGCTTTCCTTCTGCTGTACACAACATATATGTGCATTTTTTTTAAAGACTATCTATATGGATGAGGTGGTATATATAAACTCAGAACATGAAGAGCTGGATTCTCTTCTGATTTACACTGGTTTTACATCAGTGTAACATTAGTTTGACTCCCCATGTACACCAATGTAAATCATCATGAGTCCATGGAGTAACGTCATGATGGCAATGACAGGAGACTTAGGCCAAGAGATACACCTGTGTAAAACACATGTAAGAAGAGGATAATCAAGCCCAATGTGTAAATGGTTTTTCTGTTATTTACCAAAAAAATTCCACCCAGAGGTCCAGGTTCTCAGCATAGCTCTATTAAAGTCAATGCTGGACCCGGATCTGCCCTAAGGATCCTTATGGAAATCAGGAGTGGAGCTGGTCAGGAATTTTTCACTAGAAAATGGCAATTTGTTGAAACTGGTTTCTTTGGGTGAAACCAATGAGACAGAGACCAGAATAGCCCAGTTATGGCCCTCATCTGGCATGTAGGAGACCTAGCTCCTACACTGCCTGATTTGGAGCCGGATTTTCATCCTGGGTTTCCCACATCGCAGGCAAGTGCCCCATCCACAGGGCTATAGAGTCAATCTCTCCTGTTGGGACTGTTCTACTTTGTATACATAATAAATATTCATGGGGGGGGAGGGGAGGGAGAAGAGAGTGAAAGAGACACACCCACACTATAGCCCAGTGGCTAAGACACTGCGGTTTGAGTCCCTGCAGTCTCCCTTGCCCCATCTGATGTAACTATGTATTCAAAATGAACAGCTCCAATCTGAGCAAGATTGATGGTATACTCTGCTGGCCAGCTTGCCTGGGATGAAATCAGGCAAACCAGGGACTAGAAGTGGGTTATTGGCTATTCTAGAAATGGAATTTGATGGAATACTAAAAGGGTACAAAAGACAAAATCATGCTTCAGCTTGATGCACTGAAGTGCCCACATATGGGGGTAGAAGTAAGTAACTTCTGGGCAATCATACTTTAAAGGAGACCATCTTTTAATAGGGGATAAAATTGAACCCATCACACAGCCACCTTTGCCTCCACCCCTGAATACCACCAAGAGAAGCTCAAAATCTGGGTCTTAGAGTGTAAGGTCCTCGGGGCAGGGATTCAGTCTTATTTTTCTGTAAAGCAACATGTACACTCAGGGTGCTGTACAAAGAAAAACAGTACAATGTTCTGATCCCAATCCAGAGTTGTGACCATATGTGACCATAAATATCATTTGTAATTTACTTGTTGAAATAAGGTAAGTGGATAAAAAGACGAAGGTGGCCTGTACATATTAAATCACAAGAGATGATGAGGGACTTGCTCATTTAAAGAAATGCATCCATCCCAGTCCTTGCTACGCAATAGGAAACCACGAGATGGCAGCATCACTTAAGACTTCACATTTCAAAAGGAAACCTGCACAACACTTTTGAAAGACAAGCCGACTGGGCGGGAGGGCTTACATTTTCATAACTCTGCTAGATACTAAAAATCACGGACTGAACAGAGACACTGGATTTATGGCTCATTACAACAATCTGTAACCCACTAAACCCCTTGTTTTGGCCTATGACTGCAGAGGTGTTAGCAGGCCGATGTGCATTGAATAGTCCCAATCTATCATACACTAGCCCATCTACTAGTTAATTAACAGGAAGAATGGTATGGAAAGTAATCAGTATTAACATTCAACTGTTATAATCTCAAAGCTCTTTACAAAGGCAGGCAAGTTTCATTTTCCCCATTTTCTAGAGGGGGGAAACTGAAGCACAGTTTAGTGAACTGACTCACTTCAAGTCATACAATGAGTCATACAATGAGTTGCTGGCAATAGAACCCCTCCTTCTGCCAACTCTCAGTCGAGTGCCCCATGCACCAGATCATAGGTAAGCCACTGACAACCCAGTCTCTGCTGCTCAGTAGGTGCTCTGCTACAGAAGGAACCATTGCAGCTTTTATCACACTTTGGGAGGAGTAGGGAAAAGCACCAGCCAATGACAATGACAAAGTTAAGTTGTGATGTCTATGGAGCAGTTACCATCTTTTTGTGTGTGTGCTCAGTGCCTAGTGCAGTGGAACCTGGATGCTTGATTGGTGACTTCTAGGACAGCAGCTCCCAAACTGTGGGTCATGACCTCAAGTGGGGTCGCTTCATCAGCAGATGGGTTCACGGCAATCCTGAGCATGCAGAGGACGCCATTTTACAAAATGGCCTCCTCTGAACAGCTTG
The DNA here is from genome assembly GCF_026122565.2 of Emydura macquarii macquarii. Lineage (NCBI taxonomy): Eukaryota > Metazoa > Chordata > Testudines > Chelidae > Emydura > Emydura macquarii. The sequence goes on from NW_027130506.1 coordinate 2,891,061, forward strand.
ACCACACGCGCACTGTATGCACAAGCTCACATCGCACAGGGGAAGCTATTTTGCTCTACAAAACGGCACCCTCCATGCAGCATGACCTCACACGCACCATGTGTGAGGTCATGCAGTCGAGGGGACGCCATTTTGTAAAGCAATATGGCATCCTTCTTGCGGCGTGCCCTTGCACGTACAGTGCGTGTGAGATCACACTGGAGGGAGGACACCATTTTTAAATGGCAGCTTCTGTGAAGTCTGGGGTCATGGGAACACAGCTGAAAATGGACTCATGCAGGGAAAATGTTTGGGAACCATGGCTCTAGACACTTCCACAACACAAATAACAACAACATTCCCACTGACTCCAGGACTGGCCCCAAAGGCTGATCTGGATTTTTAAAGGGCCTAGTTTCACAAACATGTGTCTGCATTGACTTTATGAAGCACCGGTGCAGAATCACTGCAAACAGCTTCAAGATAAAGGGTCTTCAATGGCCCGTTGTTTGCTAATTAAAGGTCATGGCATTTCTGTATTTTGTTTTATTTTAAAAGTACAAACATTGTTTATGTAAAGGAGCATAATCCCCTCCCAGCTCCCCATCCAGCCTATGCATGGCCGGCTCTTGTGCAAAGCCATCCTTGGCTTTGGGAGTTGGGGTTTGCCTTTATTCTGCTACCTAAACAATTAAACAAAGACATGGGCAGGATTGTACTTACTGACTGCACTCACTGACAGTTTAGCATGTTCCTCAGCCATATTTCCTCGTAGGCTGTTTATCCCCAGGAGTTCCTGTCCCTCCCTCAAGATGTTCTCGCTTTAATCTCAGCTTGACACTCAACCTTTTATTTTCCTCATTTTGAGCTAATGAGCCCTCGTCTGGCTGCCAGCATAAGTCAACAGAGTGGCTCTGCACTCCCACACAGGGTCCCAAAGCTTGACATCCTGTCAAAGCTGATCTCAACCATGTCTCGAATATATTCACAGAACCAAATCAAAAAGCCTGTCTCTTATGGAGAAAGTGCAAGCTTCATTTCTCTCTTGGCCCCATCAGATGTAGTTCAGAAACAAATGATGTGAGATTAGAGGTAGGCCTAACTTCCCAGCTTGTTTCCCACATTTTCATTTGGACAGCAGGAGATCACATGCTGTTTGTATTGTTGACTTTCCTATCAATAAAAAAGTAGTTTACATATTTTCAAACTGTACAGTTTCCCTGTACTTCTGTGTACATCAGAAGAGGAGTTTTTGGTGGTTGTTTTCATTTGGGGGCAGAGAGGTTTGCTGCTCACAGATGAGGATAAGAATATTCTTTGGGTTCAGGCACAAAACTGGACCTCAGGAGATCTGGGTTCAAGGCCTGCATCCACCTCCATCTTTCTGTGTGACCTTCAGCAATTCACTTAATCATCTAGTGCCTCCACAGTTTCCATCTGTATGTGTAAAGCCGACCCACCCGGGCATTTTCGGTGGGGATCACACCTGGGACCTCTAGAGATTAATGCATGAGCTTCTACCTGCCACATGAGCTAAAAGACACATGGTTAGCCAGGGCTGTAGCAGGATCATCATTCTCTAGAGCAGCAATTCCCAAACATTTTCCCTGCATGACTCCATTTTCAGATGTATTATTTCCCACTACCCCAGACAGCATGGAAGTTGCAGTTTAAAAATGGTGTCCTCCCTCCTGTGTGACCTCACATACACTGTACATGCAAGGTCACGCAGCAAGGAGGATGCCATTTTGCTTTACAAAATGAAATCCTCTGGACTGCATGACCTCACACACATACGGTGCATGCGACATGACCTCATCCATACGGTGTGTGTGAGGTCACGCTATGCAGGGGAAGCCATTTTCTAAAATGGCATCCTCTTCACGGTTGGGATTTCTGTGACCCTATTTGCTGATTAAACGACCCCACTTGGGGTCACAACTCACAGTTTGGGAACTGCTGCTCAAGGGGTCTAGCCACCACTAGAGGGGGGCAGAGCGTCTCTCCGAGCAAGCAAGAGTTACATATAAAATGGGATTTTTTTGTCTGCCTTGTCCATTTGGAGTGTAAAACTCTTTCTTGCAAGGCTGTCTCTTAGTATATTTATGAACTGTGTGCAATGGGGCCTTGGTCTTACCTGGAGTATCTATGTGCTATGGAAGTCAAGTTTGAAGAACTTACTGTTCTGGACTTTCCCTACAAGTAAAGTCATTTGGAGTATTTGCAAAACACGAATTTTCTATTAACATGTGCCTACAGCACCTGCCATGGGTTGACAGGTTGACTTGCTGGGATCTATGTCTTGCTCTATTCCAATTTCTACAGCTCTCCATCTATCTATCTTAAGGTGTTATACTGCTGTCCATCACCACGGTATCTCAATGCCTTCCACATAAAATCACTAGCAACAGGAAAGGTGGTATTCCTCCCTTTTTAGGTCACCACTCTGCTTGGGGTAGAGCTTTGTTTATTTTTTGTTTTGGGTGGTGGGGGTAGAGGCAGAAGGGAGTGTCAATGTCATTCTTATGGTGAGAAGGCTTTTTCAAAGCAGAATGTTTGGCAGCATTTCCTAAAGCAGGTCAGACACTGGCTGTGCCTGATCTTCTCTTTTCATATATACCCGCTGTACCTTCAAAATGAAAACTGAAGAAAGCCAGTAGGGTCAAACCATCAATATTACTTTTGGAGAAACACATGGTAATGTTTATTGCACTGCGTGAGCTGGAGCATGATGTTTTGTTTTATGTTTTTTAAGGGGATGAAGGTGAAAATGGAGATCAAGGAGAGGTCGGAAAACATGGAAAAGTAGGCCCCAAAGGACCAAAAGGTACATGTGGTAGTATTAACATAGGGATATTCATGCAAATAAAACAGAACAATATGCCAATTCCTATGCTTAATAACTTGCACTAATGCTGTGACAAGGGATCCCATAATATTTTCTAAACATCAACTGATTAAACCTAACATCATGCCGGAATTACTATTAATATAGGTATTATTACTACTGTATATACCATAAAAAAGTCACAACTCATGACTGACTGAAAACAGTCTTGTGACAGGCCAATAAATTTCTATTGCTGACTTCCTGGGGGTTCATTGTAAATGAGATGTAGAAGATTGTTAGCTGATCAGATCACATATGTGCATCCCAGCCTCATGGTTAGTTCATCAAAAGTGACTTGGGCCCTAATTTCATCTCCTCTCCAGAATGTGAACGAAAGGAAAAACTGCAATATGTCTGAAATTATATGGCCATAATAGGGGGAGGGGGGGGGGATTTCCATTTAGTTCTGATGAGGAACATTCAAAGCCACATGTAACAATACATATCCTGACTTCATAGTTCAACATACATCAAGGTTTTACTGTCCACTGAGTCAAATATTCCCTAGGGTGAAACCTAGGCTAAGAGTTACCCTAGGGTCAATAAATCTTGACATTTATCTCACCAGAAGCCAATATCTGTGGGATTTTCTTATTTACAGGTGAGCAAACTGTTGCATAGAGGCCTAGGTCCTCAGCAGTATTTATGCTCCTACCTTCAATTGTGGAAGGTAGGAGCCTAAATATCTTTGAGGATCTGGACCAGAGAGACTAGGTGAATTACCTACAGTCAAACAGCAAGTCACTGTCTAAAGTAGGACTAGAGCCACGGACTCTCAGTACCCTGCTGTATTAGACACACACCCTCCTTGGATGACGAATAGTACAACAGCATTCTGAGGCAGAGGAAAGTGCTGCTAATTACAGATTTCAAAGTAAAGCTTATTTGGGTGTCCCATCTCATAGTTTAACCAGCTGTTTTTGCAATACTGATGCATACACATGCTCATTCTCCCATTTGGCAATGGGCTAAGTATTTCAGGACTAATCAGCAGCATTGTTTTATAGTTTATAACTAGAATATTTTAAAATTTTATTTACTAGCTGTTATAATTAATAAATCTTCGAATTCTCTATATAAATGGGCTACATAGGCCCATGTGTGACATTACTTCAGATCATAAAATAGTGACTGAAGCGGATGAGAAGGAAAGGGATCAGTTAACAAGTGTGTTTATTAAATAGTTTTGTGGCATTAAAGTCATATGTGCAGATGGAGAGCTCACAAAATTAGGGGCTCACAATTTAGCCAGCCAATCTGCAACATAAAACAATGGCGAGTATAAAGGGGCACATTACCATTGGACTCTGTGTAACGGAAAAACCCTGCAGTGACATGCAGCCAAACACTGGGCCACATTCAGCAATTCTGACTTTTACCTCAAGTAAGGACTGCAGAATTTGGTCCAGTAAAAGAAATCAAAGAAATACTTACTGAGCTACACAGTGAATCCACCATTGGCTATGGGTTAGCTGTGCAGTATAGTTAATATTTGATTCACTAAAATTGCTTTAAATCTGTATTTTCAGTATAAAGGATGATGCCTTGGGGCATATCAACTGCGAATTTTAACAGGACAAGCAAGCTCTGAAATGTCATGCTCTTTATTCCATAGTTCCGGAGGTTGGAACTCCAGATATATATGCCTTGCAATGCGGAGCAGACTAATCCCGAAATACATTTAAAAGTCTGGGCCAGGGAGACTGAGCAGAAGGGGAAAAGATAAGAGATCCTCTCCATAAAATCAATGGGAATCCTGTTTAAATCTTATTTTCTAGCATTAAAGTTATATTTCTGATGCTTGCTCAGAGCTTGTCAATTACAGAGATTGGCAAGAAGGATAGAGAACCAGATTTTTGGCCAACACACTGGGGACCACCAGAGCTAACAACACGAGCTACTACAGAGCGAAAGAGCAAAAGCCTTCTAGGTGCGGACGTCACAGTCTCATATCCCCTGTGGATCGGCACAGAAGAGGACCTGTAACACGCATTGACTGATTGCACTTGCACACCTTCAAAATGTGACCAATCCTCTAAAGAACTAAATGGTCTCCTGCGGATGGATAAAACCATTCACATTCTTTTCATTGCTTTCTTTTTCAGGAAACAAAGGAGCAGTGGGGGATAGTGGTGATCAGGGAATGATTGGGAAAATTGGCCCAATTGGTGGAAAAGGTAATTTATGTTTACTATTTTTGTCAAGGTACATATTCAACTATGACGTGTTCCGTATGTTTAAGAATTACAGCTATTAGGTAAAATAATTCAAGTTCAAATATTGTCTGTTTTATGTTCCCTAAATATATTTTACATAGGCTAATTGGGGATTGTGATACAGTCTGGTGTGTATATGTGCTACTGCCTACTGGGATATATCAGACTTATTTGGTTAGAATCATTTTCTAGCTAAGATTAAAAAAAAGCTGTTCTCTTGTAGATTACACAATAAAAAGCACAGGGTAAAATGCTGGCCCCAATATGGCAAAACTCCCATTGACTGCAACAGGGCCAGGATTTTACCCACTGGCTTTCAAAGCCAAGGAGTCAATATTCTGCTGCCTATTATTCCTACCTCCTGTCTGGACCTGGCTAACCACCCAGATGTGTAATAGGTGGGCAAGCTCCTTGCAGAAGACCTCAAATTGGCAGTGATTTTAGAACTCATGTTCAGACACCAATTGTTTAGTCTGAAAGCCTGTCCCTTGTATATCAAGGTAGACTGCAATTCCACCTGGGAATGAATGGCCTAGGAGCTTGAGAAGTGGCCCTCAGTTTTCCTAGTTGCTACAGTAGAAGCCTAGTTGGGGAAGAATGTTATTTCTATCACACACATGTAGAAGCTGTACACACACACAATTATAAATTACTCTATAAATACATCAAATAAACATACATGTGCCCTTCTTGTTCACATACTTTGGTTTAATTTCCACTTAGGCAGGCGGGAAAGGAACAACACTTTCATTATCCTTCGTTACAGTGGAATGGAAATTTGATACAGCAATGTGACTGTTTGAGGTTTAATTTTTACTCTGGATTGTAGCAATCAATCAGAAAGTACAACGCATGTCTACTCTGCTTCATTACTGTGTGGATCCCAGGCACTAGCATTGCTTGTGTTTGTTTTTAAGACAAAAGAACACTGAAACGTTTGTTTAAATAATCTGAAAGAAATATGTGGACTTTGCAAGCAAAGAAGAAGAAAAGGCAAACTCTTAACTTTATGCTCTCCACTGCTGAGTCTCCACCTACCGCCTTTTCTTACATCAGTTCCCATTGGCTTCAATGGGGAACATGGCTGAATAAAGATAGCTGCACAGAGGGAATGGAGCACTGCTTTAGACGTCATAGGGGGAATACCCATTTGGAGTAAAGGTAGTGTATGCTCTCAGGCATAGGAGCGGGCTGGGGATGGGAAGAGGATGGAGCCGTCCTTAGCTGGCTGCTGTAGCCTGTGTAATTGAGAACAGCCCTTAGCCTCCCAGACAGCCCCAAGATCAAGGGAGCAGAGAGGTAGCTTAGAGCTGCAAACCCTCATCCCATTGACTTCAATGAAATTACTCCAGGTTTATACAGCATTTGCAGAATTTGACCCCAAGGGACAGATTTTCAAAGGTATTTAGGCACCTAACGATGCAGGCAGATTTTCAAAAGCACTTAAACATATAAGGTGCCTAACTCCCATTGATTTCATAACCTGCTAAGGTGCTTTTGAAAATTCCACTAGGTGCCTACCTGCATCCTTAAGTACCAACATACCTTTGACAACCTGACCTCAACTCTTTAACTCAAGCCAGCTCTTTGTCTAGTATAGTGACTATTGCATTTACACTGCCTCTGACGGTTGGGAAAGAATTATACAGTCTGTCTGGAAGGAAATGAGGAAACAAACAATAAAAACTGTTTTTCTGTTTTCAGAAGCAGAGGTCACTCAAGCTAGGGGGAAGAAATTGCTGCTGCTATTATAGTTCAGTTTTATTGTGTTAGGTGTGTCAGGTGTTTCCTGTCAGAAAGCTGAGGTTATACACAGACCAAGAGATGAATGTATTGGATCATGCTAACTTACCATATATCTATGATGAGGACTGACAGTGCGAAGGAATTTTTGCATCCCAGGTTAAAACTAGAAAAGGTCATTCTGAAACTGGGGGAACTGGCTCTGATGTCAAAGTATCCCGTTCTTTATTGCCAAAATTTGTAAAGGATTTGCCCACAGCAAGTGATTCTTTAATATGTCTCCTTATGCCATCACAAACAATAGCCACAATCTTCAGAACACTGACTGGTGATTGTGTGCCTCAGTTTTATAGAGATTAATCTGAGACACTTTAAAGGGGCCTGATTTTAATGAGCATTCCCTGAAAATTAAGTCCCTTTAAGCTGAACCAAATAAGGAACCTGAGAATTGTGGCACCTGAAATCAGTGGTCACTTTTGAAAATCTTGGCCAATGTCTATTATTGATTTTCATGAGATAAGAAGTCAGTAGAGTTACTACAGATTTACATGGGTGTAATTTGGAGCTTCTACACGGCATGTTACTGTGAGACTCAACAGTGCAGCAGCTTGCTATACATCAGCATCCCTGTCTGAAGACTGCTACTGTGCAGTGAAAGTCCCGAGTGTGGCTGATTACTACTACTTGAAAGCGTAGTACACTAAGCCTCACTTAAGGACTTCCAGTGATCTGTAGTAGTGTCCACACAGGATGTTTCCACACAGCAAGCTGGTGCATTGTCGATTCGCACCTTGGTTACCATGCAGCAACCTAACTTTTACTAGATATATTAATATTCTTCAGTATCTGAACAGGAGACCCAAAACCATTCATGTTTTAATGCAATAGAATATTGCATGCTTTAATGAAATTTTCCAGAATGTCCATCTCCCCATACAAATAGGCATCAGTTATCTTTAATTAAAATGCCCAGAAGCTCCTGATGTCTTTAAAAAAATACAACTACATGAAGGGGAAAAATCATGTAAAAATACATGGTGTGGAGCTACAAGATAGAATTAATATTAAGCAGTGTTTCATCACTGAACTAAAGGTGCTACATAATCTACTGGAGAGAGCTGAAATGCATTTTACATAAAAGGCAGTTTTCTGATTCAAATAATTATTAGTGACTTTGAAATAAATCTATTCACACATTTTTGTATTTGCAGATCCACTTAGCTATGAATCATTTGAATGATTTTCAAAATATGAGAAAAATCAATAAAAAAGATGATATCACATTTTATGGATTTATTCTGAAATGAAACCATGTCCCCTACCTACCTCAGCTAAGGAGCTATTTGTCAGCTCTGTGCATTGCTTAATGTAGTGGTGCCCAAACTTTTCCTCTTCTGCTTCCCCTTACCAGTAATAGAACATGTTCACACCCCTCCCCCTGGGCCAGAAGTAGGGGCCAGGGATAGGGGACAGGGCTGGAGGCAGAGCTGGGCTGGGTAGCTCTCCCTGCCCGCCCCCCTATTGGAGCTGGCCCAGGCCCTGCTGTGTGCCCCCCAGGATGTTCTCTGTGGCCCCCTAAAGGGGGCACGCCCCACAGTTTGGGGACCACTGGCTTAATGCATCCATGTAAATTCACTCGGTTTTGTCAAGCCAGGCTTATCCTGTATCTTAATTTTACATGATGTAATCTAGTGCAGTATGGACTCTGTCCTACAAGGTGCTGAGAGAATTCCCACTGACTTGTTGAAGGCTTTCAGTATCTCATGATCAACTTATATAAAGGGCCTTGTGTAGCTCCCACTTACATTGCGTAGGTACCAGGCACCAGCCACCCATAGGAAGCCTGAACTATCAATGGATCAGCTATTAAAATGTTCTCTTTATTTTGATTCACCAGAATTAATCATGGACTGTTTGAGTTGGCACATCTGCTGGAACAGCACATCCATGTCCTTCTGTCAAATAGCTTATACATCACTAAATAGATTTCAAACATGTTTTTCACATGTGCTCTACTGAGATGCACCCTCTCCAAGATCTGGGAACATATTTTTTTCTTCTTTCAGGTGACAAAGGAGTCAAAGGTTTATCTGGAGTGTCTGGAGGGAAGGGGAAAGCAGGTACAGTATGTTGGTTCCACTACATTTCCTGAGCTGTGTCTTTCTACTAAGGATAGTTGAATCTACTAGGGTGCTGGGTTTCATGACATTTTGTTAAGTGTGGGGTTTCACAAAAAAAATTGAGATCCATTAAATGTTTTTCACCCTCAAATTAAACCATGTTTCTTTATCAAGATTTTCTTTCTAACAAAATATAGATTTCTAACTAAATGGCAGCTTAGTGCAAACCATAATAGTTCTTGTAGGGTGACCAGATAGCAAGAGTGAAAAAATCGGGACAGGGGGTTGGGAGGTAATAGGCGCCTATGTAAGACAAAGCCCTGAATATCAGGACTGTCCCTGTATAATCAGGACATTCAGTCACCCTAGGTTCTTGTGAGAAATTAACTGCATCCCTCTTCTTCCTGGGAGTAGCAGAAGAATGACATAAAATATACCGCACATCAGAAGTCATATATATTCAGGCCCAAACAGAACTCAACCTTCAATGGGTTCAAGTTGTCATTGCTATTAATTATTTCTACTGCATCATAAGTGCACAAGAGACTTTACTGACCTGGTGCTCCCTCCAAACAAACAGTTTCCAGTCTAAGGGCTCCATGCTCTTTTCTATGTCCCTGGGGGAGAAGAGTCTATGGCTGAAAAGGGGAGTGTTCCATTTCTGTGGCATACCTTTCCCTGACCTAATGGCAGTTCCCCACCCCAACTCTCTGGAGAGACAGCCGGCTGGGCTGGAAAGCCAGCTGGTCTCCTCGGGATATCCTCAACCCCACCCCACAGGTGGCATGAATAGATCCCATGAATAGTGTTAACTTGCCATGCTTTTACCTCTCTGCCATAGGGAGATGAAGTTATAGAGAGAGCTGTGACAGGGGAAGTCCCTGAAAGGTGGATCACAGAATAGATATGAGGGGCAGAGGATATGGAGATTGAGAGAGTAAAACCTCCTACATCTGGAATGGGGAGGAGGGAGCAAACAGGGCCTCCTCCACCCCCAGGAAAGAATTGTTATTTTTCCAGACGTAACAGGTCCCTGCTCACCACCACAGCCGCCTCTTGCTGGTCATCCTGGGGAATCACTCTGGCGGCCACTGCGCCCTCTCCAGTGGTGCATTGCTCATCCTTTCTTCTCTCCCAGACTCACATCTCCCTGGAGTCCCAGCATCCGCTTCACAGCACAGCCCTCCAGCTGTGTCTCAGTCTCTGCTCCTCCCACTTCCAGGCAGGAGGTTGGGGGGAGGATTCAATAGTCCTTAGCCACTTATATCAGTGGCCTTGGTAGTCCAGAGTCAGTCTCTTACCTCAGGGCCCAGCTGCTCCCTGTCTGGAGTCAGCCCTGCTGTCTCAGGCCAGCTCTTACTCCAGGGCCCAGCAGCTGCTCCTCTCCTGGAGCCAGCCACTGCTCTATCCAGGCTGCTGACCTGCCCCACCCTGCAAGCCAGCCTTCTCCCTGTGAGCTCCTTGAGGATAACTGTCTCCTCTCTCTGGCTGGCAGCCCTTCTTATATGGGCCTGCCTGGCCCTGATTGGCTGCTTCCCCCTTGGCACCTCCAATTGGCTGCTACCCTTCAGCCTCTCCAGGGCTCTATTAACCCCTTCTCTGCCAGGGTGGGCTACCTGCCCCACCACACCAGATCAGGGATATCTAAGTAGGTGAGACAAATCTAAACCAAAACTTCAATGAAAAATTAACATGGGATTGTAAGGAGGCACAGTCCTGCTCCCAGGAGGTCAATCACAGTGTTATCATCAGTGGGAACAGCACTGGGATAAGGAGAGGCTAGCTTACCACAAGCCAGTGGTAAGTCTTCTACAAGATCTGAGAGCAGATTGGTAGGTCAGACAGTACCACATGCACCCAACCCCCATTCCCAGCTGGTCAATCAAGTGTTTCTTGTGTTGAACCAGGCACTGTCTGTGACTGTGGGAGATACCGCAAAGTTGTTGGACAACTGGATATTAATGTTGCTCGACTCAAGACATCAATGAAATTTGTTAAAAATGGTAAGCTTCATCATTTATTTTTCAGTTGGTTCCTACCTTATTATTAATTATTATTTTGTGGCTTTAGTTACACCTACAGGGCAGGGCCCCTGGCACTAGGCACTGTGGAAATGTATATATAGCAACAGTCCCTGCCCCACAGAGCTTACCATCTCCGTATAAGACTATAGACAACAGGTCAATACAAACAAAGAGCTAAAGGGTGCACAAGGGACCAAAGAGATGATAGGTTGCATGAGTGGCAGTGGGCACCGTACACCATCTCCCAACCATGGTCAAGTTTGTAGTAGGCATTGCAGCAGAGAAGAGCTATAAAGAGGGATTTGAAGGAGGACAATGAGGTGACTGTGTAGACATTAGGGATGTAAAAGGTTAACGGTGTAAATGTTGAAACGGAAATCAGCTGTTTAAACATTTTAAACAGCTGATTACCGTTTAAACTGGAGGGGAGGGAGCGGCAGCTGGACTGGCTCCCTGCCAGCGAGAGCAGCTGGGCAGCTCTTGCTGGCGGGGAAGCGTGGAGCCCAGCACGGGGTGGCTGCAGCTGGGCTTGGCTCCACATGAGCAGGGGGTGGCGTGGATCCCAGCAGGGGGATAGGAGGTGAGCTGTGGCGAGGAGGTATGGAGCCTAGCGCAGGGTGGGGGAGGTAAGCCACAGCTGGGCTCAGCTCCCCGTGAGTGACAGCTGCCCAGCTAATGCCACAGCTAGGCAGCTCTCACTTGGCAGGGAGGAGTGAGCCCAGCACAGCTTCCCCCCAGCGTTTAACTGTTTAAACGGTCTATTTTTAGAATGTTTCAACAGATTTTTAATTCAACTAATTTTTACACCCCTACTAGACATTTACTAGGGAAGCGATGAATGCGGCAATCTCATCTAGTTGTACAGGCTGGTTTGTCCATGTCAAAGGACATGATCTGAAAACCATGTTTCAGAGAGGCCCAGAACTGTAGTGGCAGATGCTGGACAGTCAGGACTGAAGAACACTATGCCTTTGTCCTCACTTGTCACCCTCATTAGTATCATTCCTTGTTCAAGCCTTCATCATTATTACCAGAAACTCAGTTGTGGAAAACCCATTTCTTAGCTTTATTGGCTATTTCCACTGTTGTTCTGTTGAAGAAGGAGAGACCCGTGTGCATTTTGATAAACCATTAAAAGGATGTTTGTTTTTCTTTCTAAAGTAATAGCAGGAATCAGGGAAACAGATGAGAAATTCTATTACATAGTCCAAGAAGAAAAGAGCTACAAGGAGGCCATGACCCATTGCAGGATCAGAGGAGGGATGCTGGCAATGCCGAAGGATGAGGCAGCCAATGCACTGATTGCTGACTACGTCTCCAAGAGCGGTCTCTTCCGTGTGTTCATTGGGGTGAACGATATGGAAAAGGAAGGACAGTTCATGTATGCAGACAACACCCCACTGCAGAATTACAGCAACTGGAAAGAAGGGGAGCCGAAGGATGCAGCTGTGCACGAGGACTGCGTGGAAATGCTCAGCACAGGAAAGTGGAACGATTCAGAGTGCAATCTGGCTATCTACTTTGTCTGTGAATTCAAGAAGAGAAAATAAAATGCCAGAGCGCTTGCCAGGCATCTCCTAGATATACAATCATTCCTCCTGATTTATCCATTAGATAGGTAGGGCTGGGTAGGGCTAAGTGGGACAGGGCCTGATGCAGCACTTACGTACACTGGTGTAAAGCAGGAGTGACGACATTTAAGTCAGTGAAGTTACACTGGTGCATGTGGAGTCAGAATCAGGCCTGCAGATGGAATCCTAGCTTCCCAACTAATGGGGAATCTCAGTTATTTTTATTTGGGGTTTAAATTTCTTGGGCTAAATTTAGAACCAACAGGAGTGAGCCTGACTCCATTGATGGAGCGACAGTATGTGGATAATGGTTGAACAGGTTATTCAAATGGTGCACAAACTCCTTGGAGGGAGATAGTGTGGTTTTTGGCCAGCACTGCACTGCACTGGGGGGTGGGGCACAACCCCACTGCTCCACAGGCAGCACCAGGCAGTAGACTGCACCAGGGAGGCCCAATGTTTTCTGCTGCTTCCTGGTTGCATTAGGGAGAGGAAGGAATAATGTAAAACATCTCTTTAAGGGCTGCAGAAAACCTCCTCTACTGCCCCTGCGGTGGCTTGACAGATATGCTGGCTGGTATGTGGAGGAGAGGGAGCATTGCTTCACCTACTCCCCTCTCCCTGCCCAGTTGTTCTCGGGTTATTGGGCCTGGGTGCCAACTTCCAGGGGGTGCTGGACCACTGCACTGTTCAGGCTTTTTTTGTCCTTCAGTGAGTGGCTGGCTGTGGGTTTTCTTTGTTTGGTTTTTGGGTTGGTTTTTATTTGGCTACGCCGCTCAGGTGCGTGAGCACAAAAATATTTTCTGCCCTGGTCCGCATAATGGCTAGGCCTGCGCCTGCTTGCATGAGCACATGGTCAGTAATGAACATGAAGGCTTTACTAATCAGACCCCAGCTATTTATTATTCTCCTTCACCATTTACCTAAGAGGCCAGGTTTTGATACCCTTGCTAGTGCTTCCTCCATGGGTAGTCCTGATGAAATCTCTGAGGCTGCGCCAAGACTCTCTGTAGGAAAGTACTCCAAGATCGTTTAGGTATCAGACTAGATTTTAACTCAGGTTTTAAAGGTGTGTAGGCATTAACGTTTTCAAAAGTGATTTAGGCACTTAAGAGCTTATGGGCGTGTCTACATATAAACCGCTACATGGCACAGCGGCACTGCTGCTGCAACACTGCTGTGGCACTTCCGTGAAGCCACTACCTACACTGCTGGGAGACTTCTCTCATTGGCGTAGGTACTGCACCTCCCCAAGAGGTGGAAGCTAAGTCGGCGGGAGAATTTTCCTGTCGACCTAATGCTGGTTCACATGGAGGGTTAGGTCAGTTTAACTGCGTCTCTCAGGGATGTCGATTTTTCACACCTCTGAGAGACGTAGCTATCCCAAAGTAAATTCCTAGCACAGACCAGGCCTCAGTGCCATTGAAAGTTAACGGGACTTAGGAGCCTAAGTCACTTTGGAAAATGGGACTTAGCCATGTAACTAATTTAGGCCTTGCAACGCTGAGGAGAGAAACACCTAAATAGCTTTAGAAACCTGGGCCTTAGACTTAAGGCCACGCCCTTAGCTGGAGGTGAGGAATAGGCTGCACCAACCCAACAGCAGCCACAGGAGACACTGTGACTTGGATACATCCCTCTCAGTCAATTTCTCCCCTGCTCCCTCCTCGTTCCCACGAGGATAATTTATTGCTGAGCTATAGCAGTAGTTTACTGCCCCACCTCCCCACACTGACTCAGTTCCTCTGACCATTGAGTGTAGGCATGGAGCCGAGTCTCTGCCCATTCCCTGCCCCTCTTCTCCCTCCTGCTGTTGGAGCAGGCAAGCAAGTAGTCCCCTGGGCTCCTATGTGCTTGGACTCACGGTCTAGGTAGGCGCTACAGAGATGTAAGGGGAGTTTGCACTCCCTCACATGCATGTATAGTGTGAGTCAGAATCTAGCCCTTTGGGATCTAGTGTAATCAACACAAACACACCAGGGAAAGCTACACATTTCATTAGTGATGGGCCAATGATGACACCCTCACTCATGTTTGACAGTATCTTATTCTGCAAGTATTTGCAAGAGAGGCTGACATAGCCAGTGTCCCTGTGGTTCAGATCAGCCCAGGAGTAGTAGCAGGAGCAGAGTCACTTGAATTTGGTTTTTCCCCCATTCACTTCTTGCCCTAACAATGGCAGTCTGCTCCCCTCCAGGACAGCAACTAGCAGCTCAAGCTGCTTTGCTCAGTTGCTCCCCTGATGGGTCTAAACCACTTTAATTTGAAGGGTTGGGGAGCCAATGAACAGAGCAGCTTGAGTTTCTTGCCACAGTCCTAGGACATTGGCCAAAACACCAAGTGCCTGAGACGGGTGTTCAAGCCCTGGGACTGTGTAGCCAAACTGGAACGGCTGGTAGAGATGATTCAACGGAAGCCCAGGGTAACCTACTGCTGACAACTGTTGTCAGCAACATGTCATTTCCGTAGTGTGTAGGGAGGCCTCTGAGTAGAATGTAACAACGAGGTGGAGGATAGAGAGAGAAAAAGAAATGGTTTGTTGCAGGGTCAAAGCCTGGTGATCGGGAGACCTGACTTGGTTTAAAGCAATTGGGTCTGAGTTGCTCATTCAAATACATGATCAGGCAGCGGCGGTCCAGACTGGAACTCAATTCAAAAGAATGGTAAGAGATCTGAGCTGCTCCTTGGCTAGCGATGAGTTAAAGTAATCCGGGAGCATGCTCAAACTTGGGGAGAAAAGCACTAAGGCAGCCTTCGGTTTCACGGCCAAAGATACAAAAAAGAGAAATGAGCCAGGAACTAATTTGTTGGTATCTTCTATCCTCAAAGAGTGCAATGTCATTTGCTAGGATTGGCTGCTTACGCTGAAACCATTGTCAAATACACCACTCCTCCTGTGCCAAGGTTGTAACATTTGCGTAACCTTTTCCTTTTTAGAAAAAAAAATAGTTAAATATAAAAATATCCTACCCTTGCAATAATGCAACATTATGTTTAAGGATTTGGTTACAAACTTTTTATTAAAAATAACCAAAATTTATAACAGTACAATTATTTTTATATATGTAGGAAAAAAAGGTTGACAATATAAAAGGTAGGTGAAAACAATGAAGTTGAGACTCAAAGTAATTTTAGTTACAGTAAAATGGGAACACCTAAAATGTTACTTCTGGTCCTAGAGATATTCAAGATTTCACAAATATTCCCTAGTTTGTGAAATATCTCTTTAGGACAACCACTAGAACTGGAAACATCTCTAGAACCAGAGTAAACTTTAAGTGCACCTACTGTAGATTTTTACACACACACTCTATAATTTATATATAGTAAAACTTATACCAGGATCTCTTTATTAAAATAATTTTAGTCTGTTTGACCCATCTTTCCTCAAACAGTTCAGCCATTAATTTCATACAGGCAGTAAATCGTTCCATTTCCCTGAATTTTTGTATTCTGTTCGACCACATCTGGACAGTTGGTATTTGATTTTGTAGCCATAGTGATGCAATACATTTCTTGGCCACAGTCACAAGATTTCTAAACAGGAATCTGTCTTTGTTTAATTTCAAATAAGATCTTAAAGGTGTACAAGTCAGAAAATACAGCCATTATAACAACCACATGACATGTACTAAGACAACTAATTTAACACTATGTTCAGTAATAAAAATAGCACCTATGCATTGAGAGAAACAGTCAAGTTACATTTGCTTTGGAAAGCATTAGTCTGGATTTTCTGGCTTCCATGTGCTTAAATTTTGCATTTAATTCATATTTAGTGTCATCAAGAATGTTGTGAAAGAAGGACTGAGCTGGATCAAATAAGAGCTATAATGTTTGTTGTTTTTCTGTTTGCATGGGAAGAGAGAACAACATCTTGTAAAGGTATTTAACTCTTCCTGTTTAATTACTACATACTGTATGCACTCATCCCAACTCGCCCTCTTCAGTTCTCGAAAAGTTTCTCCGTGCTGATATTTCAACATACTGAGGCAACATTTCACTCTAATTTGTATTAGAAGGGTGGGGCACGTAACTTGTACAGTCCTGTTTTACAGACAACAGTGGCAACAGGAAAGAATAGTAAAGCAAACTAAAGAGAAACCACATGGAGGATTTGGTGGGGCGAGGAGAGAGTGCATATACTTAGGCTGTGATTCAGCAAAGCACTTATATGGTGCCCAGCTGTAAGTGTGTGTTAAAGTCCCAATGAAGTCATGCGCTTAAGTGTTTTGCTGAATAGATGGATTTAGGGATGTGCTTAAACCAGTCCAGTGCTATTTATTCCTTTGGTTTTATTATCTCAACTGTAGAATGACCATAGACAAAAATTAAATAAATATATCTTTTTAAAAGAGGTTTCCGAAGTCATGAATCCTGCAACTATTTCCTTTCATCATGGACTTGAAACCTAATTTATCTTATCTATACGTCACCAGTGAGCTTCCCTAATAGCCCTGCAAGCCATGCCTATTTCCCAGCTTCATGAAAGCTTTACAACAGTGTTATTAATATCAATTACTTACATAGCACCAGAGGTTTGCACACTACAGTGCTTTACAACATACACAAGTGGTACAGGGAGCACTGCACTTCACCAAGCTGCTTACCATCCAGACTGGATAAATATAAACGAAACAACTACAAAAGTGTGAGGCTGCGAGCAGACAGAGTCCTGGCTGATCAACAATGGAGATTAAGCAAAAAGTTATGAGTCTTAAAGAGGAATTTGAATGTGGAATTGGAGGAAGCTCAGCAGATAGTCATACATGGAACAACCTCCCTCTTCTATGGAGTCAACTTCAAGGTCTTTCTCCTTATCTTGAAGTCACTCAGTGGCCTGGACCTGGCATAGAAAGAACATTGCCAGAGACCGTAGTCAATAGCTCTGCTCCCCTAACACAATGGAACTTTCTACACTAAAGGTAAAGTACATCTGTGCAGGAGACAGCTTTCCCAGGGACCAGTCCAGGACTGTGAACTGAGCTCCCACAGGAATGAAAGACAATTCCAGATCTCACCATCTTCCACTAAAAATGCAAATGCAGTTTTTTGACCTGCCTTATCCAATATAAACATAGAACAGTATGGACATTTAAAAATGAAAAATAAAAACAATGCCCCACTTAAATGAAACACTACACTGCACACAATTTGCTTAATGCACCACTCAGAGGCATTCAAATATTAGGCAATGAAGGTGGTGTAAGAATCTATGTAGAATAGAATAGAATAGAATAGAATAGAATAGAATAGGAGAAATGTGGAAAAAGGCACAGAGTTAAGAGTTGGAGAAAAGAGAATTAAGGAGGAGAAATTGAGCAAAGCCCAATAATTTGTTTGACTTACCCATAACTTGTGTTTGGCTAAAGCATATATTCCAGAAAGGCATCCAGTTTTGATATGAAGACATCAAAAGATGGAGAATCCACTACTTCCTTTGGTAGTTTAATCCAGTGGCTAATCACCCTCGCTGTGCCTGATTTAAGTTTGTGCCTGATTTAAATTTGAGATTTAAGCTTCAGATTTCAGTCATTCGTACTTGTTCTATCTTTCTCCACTAAATTAAAAGAATCCTTTAGTACTTAGTATTTCTCCCATTGAAGGTACTTGTACTCTGTAATCAAGTTACTTTCCAGTCTTCTTTTTGATAAGCTAAATCGATTTAGCTGTTTAATGAGACAGGATGGGTGAGGTAATATCTTTTATTGGGCCAACTTCTGTTAGTGGAAGAGACAAACTTTCGAGCTACCCAGAGCTCTTCTTCAGGTCTGGGAAATGTATTCAGTGTTGCAGCAAAATGCAAGGTTGAACAAATTGTTTAGGAGAAGTAGTTAACACAGATTCCTAGGGATCATTCAAGATGAAGTGGCCCTTTAATATTCCTGCAGTCTTAGGACAAAAAATGGAGGGTGAATGGGTTACAAATTGTTGTAAATAAGCCATAAATCCAGTGCCTTTATTAAGACCATGATTTTTAGTGTCCAGCAAAGTTATGAATTTAAGTTCCCAGGCATGGGCAACAGATGAGGCTTCCTCTCTAGGAGGCTAGCTCCCAGTCCCACCTCTTCCACCCGTGGCCCTGCCACTATTACATTCTTGTTCCACTTCCTCCTTCCTCGCCATGTGTGTCCCTCCTCTCCTTTCCCCTTCCTCCCCACTCGACCCCCCCTGCTGCCACTCACCATGTCCCTCCTCCCTGTTCGGGTCCCCCTCCTCTCCTCCACACCCCCACTTCCTCTGAGGCCCCCGCTGCTCATGCTCTCCACCCCGCCCCTGAGTCGAGCTTATTTATTATGCACCATGCAGGTTTCCTGGGCAGCTGAGGAGGTGGTCTCTGCTACTCAGCTTCCAAGGTTCATCAGTAATCTCCCAGGGGGAGTCCAAGGGACCTGGGAAAGTGAGTAAGAGATACTGCCGCCTCAGCCACCCGGGAACCTGCATGGCACATAATAAATAAGCAAAAACTTAGCCTCCTCTGGCCTATTATATCCGCCACCCATGTTCCCAGGCTCGTCTTTTGTAGATGCTGTGCAGGTTTCCTTTGAGGACAAGGATTGAGAGGTCAGATATGGAGCAATCATTTTGTGAAAAGTATCCACCCACAGGCGATATGGTTTTTTTTGTCTTTTATCATTTTCCTGTGAGAGTTGATTCGAGAGCGTAGTGATTGTCTGGTTTCACACACGTGGTTATTATTGGGGCATTTAGTGCACAAGATGAAGTATACCACGTTGTGATGGGCATGTATAGGACCCAGGGATCTTGAAAGGTGTGTTTAGTAGTGGAGATATGTCTGCAGGTTTTGCGTCTGTTGTTCTGGCAGGATCTGGTACTGCTTTGAGTTGGTGGGTCTTGGTCTGCGGGGAGCTTGCTTCTGATGATGAATTTAGCTAAATTGAGGGTTTGTTTGAAGGCCAGAAGAGAGGGTTTGGGAAAGATTTCTTTCAGGGTGCGGTCCACTGAGCTCTTTCAGGTGTTTAAGATCAGTGTAAGAGATTTTCCCCAGCCCTCAAATAATTTTTGTGGCTCTTTTCTGAACCTTTGCCAATTTTCAACATCCTTGTTAAAATGTTGACACCAGACTGGATGTAGTACCCCAATATCAGTCTCAGCAATGCCATATACGGAGGTAAACTCACCTTGCTATTCCTACTCATTACCCCCACCCTCTTTATACATTCAAGGATGTCATTAGCCCTTTTGGCCACAGCAATGCACTAGGAGTTTATGTTGAGTTGCTTGTCCACTATGACCCCTAATGCCTTTCAAGAGTCACTGATTTCCAGAATACAGTCCCCTATTCTGTAGATATGGGATGCATTCCTATTACCTAGATGCATAATTTTGCATTTATCTGTATTAAAACACATATTGTTTGACTGGGTGAAGGTTACCAAAAGTGATACAGATCATTCTGTATGACTGCCCTGTCCTCATTATTTACCACTCTGCTAGTCCTGGTGTCACCCACACACTTTATCAGTAGGACTTCCAGATCATTGATGAAAATATAAAATACATCAGGCCAAGTTCCAATCCCTGCTGAACCCCCACAAGAAACACTCCCATTCAATAATTTCCGACCGACAATTACATTTTGAGATCTGTCAGTTAGCCAGTTCTTAATTAATTTAACATGTGCTCTATTAATACTGTATAGTACTAATTTTTAAATCAGAATGTTGTACTATGTCAAACACCTTACAAATGTCTAAGTATACTACTTCTATGCAGTTACCTTTATCAACCAAATTTATAATCTCCTAAAAAAATGAAAGCAGGTTTGTTTCTCTCGACCTGTTTTCCATAAAACCATGTTGACCAGCAGTAATTATGTTCCTCTCCTTTATTACTTGAATCCCATATTAGCTTTTCCAGTATTTTACCCAGGATTGATATCAGGCTAACCAGACTATAGTTGTCATCCCACTTGCCCTTTTTGAATAAAGGAAAAACATTAGCACTCTTCCAGTCTTCTGGAATTTCCCTGGTATTTCAGATTTATTAAAAATTAACATCAGCAGGCCAGAAATCTCCTCAGCCAACTCTTCGGATTCTTGGGGCAAGTTATCTGGGCCTACTGATTTTAAAATATTTATCCATAATAAATGATGTCTAACATCCTCCTCCGTGACTAATAGACTAGAAAGTGCTTCATCCTCATGTGATACAAGTACATCATCCCGCTTCTTTCCAATACAGAATATTTATTTATAGAACACTCCTGTCTTTTCTGCATCACTATTAACAATTTTACCATCTCCATCTAGCAATGGGCCTACACCATTATTAAATTTCATGTGTTCCTGATATACTTTACAAAACTCTCATTAGCTTTGGCCCTGCCAGCTACGGATTTTTCTCTGATGTTTTTACCTTCCCTTATCAATTTTTTGCACTTAATTTGTTTTATATCAATTGCTATCCATTTCTCCCTTTTTTCCATTTGTTATATATTGTTTTTTTAAATTTCTAATTGTTGCCTTCACTTCACCACTGAACCAGCATGGGCGTTTAGCCAGAGTTTTCCTCTTTCTTGATTGTGGAATTGTGGCTTTTTGGCTATCTAATAAACTCTTCTTAAAGAACTCTCAATTTTCATTCACATTTTTCTGTCTAAATTTTTCTTCCCAATCAATTACATACATGATTTTCCTCAGCTTTGGGAAGTTAATCCTTTTGAAGCACTAACTATATTTATTTTACAGGTTGGGAATGTCTTCTGTTTGCCCACATTAAATGTAATCAGATCATGATTACTGGTCCCTAAGCAACCACGAGTTACCAGTCCAGTGATTAATTCATCAGCTTTGCTTAGGTTTCTATGGAATGCCATGAACATCCATTGTACAAGTAACAGATCAATTATCAGAGTAAGAGTAAAAGTATTAATGTACTGGGAAACAAGAGAATTTTTTTAGTGGTCTCCACTATGCTTCTGAGCAAGATACATTACTATGCCCCTTATTAGATCATTT
This sequence comes from Emydura macquarii macquarii, assembly GCF_026122565.2. Lineage (NCBI taxonomy): Eukaryota > Metazoa > Chordata > Testudines > Chelidae > Emydura > Emydura macquarii. The sequence goes on from NW_027130506.1 coordinate 2,912,585, forward strand.
TAAAGACTGACCAGAAATGTCTGGTTCTATGGCCAGAGCAGTGGCAATATGCACTGCCATGAACATAATCCATTTTACATTCCAGGATAGTAGAGATGGGAGAAATGGTGAGACTTCTCTTGGCTTCGGGATAAAGAAATAAGGTGGGTGGAGGGTGAGGAGGTGCTTTCATTCGTGCTTCAGTGAATTCAGTTTGTTCTTTTTGTTGACCGCTATAGCTCAACTCAGCTGAGATGCAATATCCAATGTTCTGTGAATTCCCACTTTTTACATAGTTTTCCAGGCTGAGTTGTCTGAGTCATAATGTGTTTTCTTGCCTAAGGACAGTAAATTTAACCCAGGCTTAGAATTTAGGTTTCTTCTGCCACCCCATGAATTGGCTGGACCAAATGGCTTTATGCTAGGTTATATAAATAACCTAACTATATTAATTTCTTTTCAGGTGGAGGAGGATGTGACTATATGAAGAAGGGTATGAGAACACTCAACTAGTTACCTATAGCAATTTACACAATATAAAAATTAATTGCAGGGCAAGCAAACTACCCTATTAAATAACAGCAATACAGGATGACTTTTTTGCTATTATGTACAATTTATGGGCTAAATTTTCAGCACATTCATCTGCCCCCCATCGATGTTGTACCCAAAATAATTTATGAGTGAAACTGAAGCCATCTAACTGCCTTAGCAGATGATCACAGGAACTATTAGACATCTAAATGCCAACCATAATTATTTGCAGGAACAAAATGAAGGCCAGTGTATAAAAATCTTGTCTTATATATTTACATATGAATTCAGGATTCTCTGTTCATCAGTATTTATTTAAGGTCCAGTCCTGAGCCACTTCCTCAGGAAAGACTCCAATGAAGTGTGGAATTTTGCTTGGGAGTACACTGTAGGGAGGGGTGAAAATTTCCTATTAGCCTATGGAAAAAGAGGGAAAATCCATCAATTTTTTCCTATCTTCAGAACTCCTTAGAAAGAATTCGAAGGTAAGCCACCCAGTTGCTTAGGCTACTAAATACTGTAGAGAATACATGTGTGAAAGCATCATTATAAGCAGCTGGCATGGAAGTATACGCAGGGATGGGGAAGGAAGAGATCAGGAAGCAGAGAAGCATGTGCCAGCAGGAAGAGAGGAACAGAAGAGATGAAAGGGGGAGACTAAAGGAATGGTAAAAGTACAGTATGAAAAACCGTTTCCAAAAAGGGACTTAACACTTATTGCATTTAAGACACTTAAAAATACATTAAATATTTTCCCAGTTTTTTCCATGTAAGCAAGTGATGTGATTGCTGCTGTTGGGTTGTTATGGATTATAGCTAAAAGGGGAAATGGTCCATGAAATCTTGAATGCATGTGGGGAAGTGTTGTTAAGACAATCTCTCTGTTAATATGAGATTGTCCACTGTAAAAAAAGTTAGAGAAGCTACAGTCTTTTCCTCTCCAGCAATTCCTTACATACTGTATGTGTTTTTTACTTCCCTGTAAACGAGACAGTCTAACAAGAATGCAGACTAACTGGTTTAGGTTTTGTGAAAGGAACAAAAAAAAAAATCAAACCTGTTTGCTTTCTTTTGAATTAATATGTACTTGATTAAATGCCTCCAATTACTAACTTCTCAATGACTGAGGAAACCAGCAAAGAGAGTGAAAATGTGTAAAGAGCTGGGATTAGGTTGGATCATAATAACATCATAGCAGTGATGCTTTAAATAGGCTTGAGGAACCATTTCATAGCAAATCCTTGTTTTCAGCTACAGTACTTATAAATATTTCAGTAAACTGCATTCTGAGCTAAAGCTTTTTGGGCATTTTCTCCGAAGTTAAAACCTTTTTACAGGGTGGAATAATTGCAGATTTGCCATAATATGTAGTCATTTTGCCATTTTTGAGTTATCTAATAGTGAGACAAAGGTGTTTTTCACACTTTACATAATTTTCAGACACTGTTTCTGCATTTGGAAAAGTCAAAAAATAGTATTTTGTTACCATCTGAAGCTTGCCATGTACGTAAGGCCTGTTTTTCAGAGCCTCTGAACATTTGACACCCCCATTTGTGCATTCTCAGAACCTCTGAAAATCGGGCTGTAATCATAGAAGTGTAGGACTGGAAGGAACCTTGAGAGGTTATTGAGTGGGAAAGTCCCCCAGTCAAGACAGGACAACATAATAACTAGACCATCCTGACGTGTTTGTCTAGCCTGTTCTTAAAAACCTACAACTTTCCTAGGCAATTTGTTCAAGTGCGAAACTACCCTGACAGTTAGGAAGTTTTTCCTAATGTCCCACCTAAACCCTCCTTGCTGCAACTTAATCCCATTGCTTTTTCTCCTATCCTCAGAGGTTAATGAGAACAACTTTTCACTGTCCTCCTTGTAACAACCTTTTATGTACTTGAAAACTGTTATCATGTGTCCGCCCCCCCCGGTCTTCTTTTCTCCAGACAAAACAAATGGAGAATACTGGGGTAATGGGCTATAATGACCCTTTAAGAGTAGAGGAGGCCAGAACACCCTGTTCCAGGAAGCAGAAATGAAAAAAGGCCCAGGAAGTGGCCTCCTAGCAAAAGAGAGGAAGCAGACACCAGGACACTGTCCCTCTAAGGGCCAGGAGGGTAGGGTAGGACAGAACTGTCCTCTCTTCTAGCCAATCAAGAAGGGCTTTCTGGAGGAGGGCAGTATATAGACAGGCTTCTTCCTCTCAGAAGAACAGAGGAAATGCTGATAGGAGAAGGAAGACCCCCAGATAGAAACAGCTAGGGATGGTGATTCTGTAAAAAACAGATGCTGGCAGAAAAAGAGCTCTGTGTGGGTAGCAGAACAGCCAGAGATAAGTGTGAACTGTTGCAATGCTGAACTTCATTTCTGAGCCATTAAGGACTATGTGGGTCTGTTTGCCTCATTAAATCAGCTCCAAGTGGAGGGTGGTTCTGCTCATGAGAGACTGTATAGCACTCAGAAGGGGCCTTGAAGATGAAGAATAGAGGGAGGGTGCTGCAGGAGGACCTCTGGCCATGAGGGAGCACTCAGTAAAGTGGCAACCCTGCTAAACAGGCCTTTAGTCTTTCATCAGATGTTTGAAAAGGCTTGTATTAGAAATAAAAGTTCATGTGCCGTATGTAATTTTCCACTCAAGTCCCATTCCTGCAAGGGTCTGAGCATACAGAGGGAGCTCAGCAATTCAGAAGACATGCATACAACTTGCAGGTATTGTAACAATCTTGAGGGTTCATTACAGAATAAACTATTGAATGAGTAAGTAATAGAACTGCAATAACACAGATGGGAGAGACTCCCAAGTGTGCAGCTGGGAGCAGCCATGTTATATCTGACGTTACATGTTACATCTCCCAGTTCACAACGCTGTCCCATGCTAGAGAGCGTCTAAATCACAATCCTCTACAAACATATCTATCTCTACAGGTATCTTTGAATTAGTAGTACTTGTGCATGAGTCTATCTGGAGTCCTCACACTCTGAACCCAATTTTATGCTGTTTTACATTCTGTGTGACTCTGCTGAGATCACTGGGGTTGCCCAAGACTTAAATCACCAGCCCAATGGAAATCAGTTCTAAGTATTAATTTCATAGTGTGATTGCATCTATGCAAGACCATTCAGACAATCCCTCTGTGTGGGCACCATACTAATTTCACATTGAAATCAATCCATCTTCTTTTCAATCTTTTCATTGGATAAAAAACAAAGAATCCAGAGCAAAAATGTTATTAAATGCTACATAATGGTGTAACTGCTACATATACAAAAATCAAGGAATTCAAAATTATGGTTCATTCAGTGCAATGATTTGGCAAACCAGCTAGGAGGTAGCAATGAATCTGGCCCAGGACTGGTAACTCAGACTCATTGTACACATACATCATGGCATAATTTCAGTAACACAAAATATTACAGATGCATGAAGGTGGACGAGTTACAGTAACTGCTAGAAATACAATGTACCTTTGCATTTCCTGTCTCTTGCATGTGTAAATTCTTAGCCATAATGTTGCATTAACTGCAGCAATAAGGAAAGATGAAGTGTCAGCAGACACACAAGAGAGCTGAAGTATTTCAGTGAATCTGTCTCCATTTACTCTTTGGATTGGATTCACCACCGTGTTATTCCATTTTATACAGTTCAGCAATACGCCAATGAGAGGCATTGCACTGGCGTAATACTAGAATGATGCAGTGGTGAATAAAACCCAAAGAACTCATTAGGCTAGATTTACTGGTAAACTCCAGCTGTTTTGTAACACACAGCAGCTATAACCCAAGTTTAACCATCCAGTTAAAATGGATTTATGGCTCCTTTGTGCCACCGGAGCAGCACAAAGCAGCTGGAACGTACTGGTGAATCTTCCCATAGCATTTTGTTTTTTAAATGAAGACTGTTGGCCTGATCCCAAACTCCAATGACAATGATGCTTACTACCATGGGCCCTATGGTTTTAGTAAACTGAAAGTAATTACACACACACAGGTAATATGATGGTTCATTTAATTATGTTTGTAACTGTAATAATTATTTACCATCCTATAAAGAGATAGATGATCAGATAATGCCTGATTATATATACTTCGTCTCAGTTTAAACTTAGCCATTTTTAATATATAGACTCATTCCTTTACTACTTTACGGCTATTTTAAAACCTTGAAAATCATCTGTGGACTGGCATATATGTAACTTTCCCCTCCTTGTTTTTCCTTCCTGAACTCATTCATCACATATAATCGAGCAATCTCATTATGCTGCTTGATTATTCTTTGTCTTCTATTGGATTTTTAGCTAGCTCCCTGCTCAGTTAAAGAAATAGTCTAAAAAAAGTAAACAAGCTACAATAAAAATATAATGACTCAATATTAATAGACTGTTCATCAGGATATTAAATACAAGTTGGTGCCTAATGATAAAATCCAGAAATAAATTTTGATTAAAGACTAATCTGTTAGTATGTGACTGGTGGCAACTTAATCATAGAAATCAAGGACGAGAAGGGACCTTGGTAGGTCATCCAATCCTGCACTGAGTCAGTATTATCTAAATCATCCCTGACAGGTGTTCGTCTAACCTGCTCTTAAAAACCCCTAAAATCAGGGATTCCACAACCTCCCTAAGTAATTTGTTCCAGTGCTTAACTACCCTCACTGTTAAGAAGTTTGTCCTTAACGTCTAACCTAAATCTGCCTTGCTGTAATTTTAGCCCATTACTTCTTGTCCTCTCCACAGTGGTTAAGAAGAACAATTTATCATCCTTCTCTTTATAACTATCTTTTATGTTCTTGGAGACTTATCATGTCTCCCTTCAGTCTTCTCTTCTCCAGGATAAACAAACCCAGGTTTTTTTAATCTTTCCTCCTAGGTCAGGTTTGTTAGATCTTTAATCATTTTTGTTGCTCTCCTCTGGACTTTCTCCAATTTGTCCACATCTTTCCTAAAGTGTGGAGCCCATAACTGGACACAGCACTCTAATTGAAGCCTTATCAGCGCAGAGTAGAGTGGAAGAATTACCTCTCATGTCTTTCTTACAAGACTCCTGCTAATATACCCCAGAATGATATTCACTTTTTTTGCAACTGTATTACATTGTTGACTCATATTTAGTCTGTAATCCACTATAAACCCCAGATCATTTTCTGCAGTACTCCTTCCTAGGATTCCTATTTTGTATGTATGCAGTTGATTATTCCTTCCTAAGTGTAGTACTTGGCATTTGTCCTTATTGAATTTCATCCTATGTATTTCAAACCATTTCTCCAGTTTGTCAGTTTTAATCCTGCCCTCCTACAAGGACCAGAAAGCTGCCCTAAAAACTCAGCTGAAGATCACTTGGATGTAAGGGGAATTCCTAGATGGTGTAGCGCTAGCATAGTCAATTAAAGGCTCACAGCTCCTGTCACAGGAGGCTTGTCAGAGGGACGGGGACATAGCCAGAGTGTAGCTGCTCTCCAGTGATCCCTGGCTGGCTTATAGCAGCTCTGTGGTTGCTTTAAGTTGTTTTGGAAACTTAACTGGCCTCCTGCCAGTCCCAGAACTGGTGGAATACAAAAGGTGGTTGTATGGCTACCTTTACTCCCTGCCCCGCCCCCATAGGTCATGTCCTAAGCACAGTTCAGCTGGATCAGGGCCATTAACTTTAATAGAAGTAGTCTGTTTTATTCAGAGAGTGCAAAGAGGTTAGAATGAAACAAAATACCCAGCCACATGTGTGTTAAAACAAAGCTAGCATCATTGTCTCTTAGAAAAATGTCAATAACCTGGTATTTGCACATTGTAATCTGATATCTGCTATCTAAACATGATGTTAGTGTACTATTACCATTGGGTTAACATTTAATTTACAACCCATGCAATAGTTAAAAATCCAGATCTTTAATATCCGTTAGGCATTTTAGATCATTCACAGTTTAAATGCATGTTTGAGGCCAGATTTCAGTTTGTGTTAACTGGCATGGTTCCATCGTAGTCAATTTACACCAGCTGGGGAACTGGATCTTCATGTTCAGCAGAGTGACAATAGTGCTAATTGAGAGAATAATTTACAGGATTTGTTGTGTTTACATGGTACATAGGCTTTTTCTACCTATGTCTCTTTTCTACTATGAAATAATTCAATTTCATGGTAAGCTAAAGAGACTGCTAGAAAACCTTCCTGACTCATATTATTTGGAGAAGAAAATATATCCTATATTTACCTCTGTAATGAGTTATCTTAAATATCTAATAGAAATAGAAAATAAAGATGAGTGTCAATTAGAAACTTCTTCAGGATAAGGCTATGCAAAAGACACAGAGCTTGCTTCTGATTTCACACCAGTTTACACTGATTTAACTTAAATGATTTCAGTGGAGCTACTCCTGATTTTATACTAGTGTGACGACAGGATCATGTCCACAGTTATCAGAAAAATGCTAGATAAACTGAAGTTTAAACAAAACAGTGAGTTTCCTGTGGTCTTCTATTTTTATGATGATATAAATAATAATTGGATTAAGACAGACAATGAAAAATTCTTGAAAGCTAAAAATGTGATGGGTCTTTTTGTGATCTTTCTGCAGAAAATGAATGTAACCAGGAAAGAGATGTGGATCTTAGAGTGGCCGATTGACTCACTGAACTCTGATCTGTTTGTTTAATCAAGCTGTGTGTGAACAAGTCTAACTGTGGGCAAATATGGCCAGTGACTGACCAACAGCAGTGGCCATTCGGGTGCCTATTTCTGCTTTGGTGTGTACATGTATGTGTTTTGTTTTTTAACCATTTACCTGCCCAATCCATTATGGCCTTAGTTCCTAGACATTGCAACATGAGACATAAGAGATTAAAATATCTATACCTACATTTTGGGAGTGCTGGGAGGTTTAGATAATATAAGTAAAGTGTTTGGAACACAAAGTGTGATGTGTAGATGTTGTTATTATTACTGCCCATGTAGTGTTAATTTAAAAAAAAAAATTTTCAGCTGCAATTCCAGCATCATCACAGCATATCCAACTATCATGACAGTGCAGATTTATTGAACATATAGTATGCACTGTCTTATCTCAGGACTGTCACTTTCATCAATGAGATAACACTGCACTACTTTTGACCCAATCAATAAGTACTACGTTTTGCAGTTAGAGCTGCAATATTTTATGGCAAGCACCTCATTGAAGTCAGAGGTTTATGACTTTTAAGTTAGGACACGCCATAGCTTAGGTGTTTCAGCCAGCCACTGAAATTGCTAGGCAGTTGTCTGCAAGTGGGACGCCCAACAGTGCCAGATAAAGAGCAAACAGCTTAGGAGTACTTACAGTAAAATGAGGGACAATAGGAAAAAAATCCATCAGGAGACATGCAATATCCTTTTTATGAGGAGCTGGACAGGATTTGACATAAACTACGAGATTGCCACCCCTGGCAGCTCATGGATCTTGCTGGCCACCGTCTTCCTCCCCACTCCCACTCAAGGTTTACCAGTAAGACCCACAGGGGGTTGAGCAAAAGTCTGGTGAAGACATCTCCCCAGATAGCCAGGATTTGTTTGGAACTCATCCAGGTCAAAGGTGAACCCAATTCCTGCCCTGCAGCAACCAAACCTGACTCCGAGGTAACTACCCAGACCAGGACTGAGGAGGATGATCCTATGGAGGGAACCTCAGCATGCAAAATTATTTTGATTACTTTTGTAATAATTAACCATTTAAATGTTAATGTATTATTGTTATATTGTGCTATACTGCCATGCTAGCTTCTGTTCTGGGTGTCCTCTGGCCACAGCTGTTGTATACCGGATGTGGGCTAGAAGTCTTTCCAAGTCTGAGGTCCCCTCCTCCCATCAGCCCATACTGTCCACTCAGCCCCCATCTGCCCATACACGTTTCCCAAAGAGTGGCTCGTGCAGTTGGGCAATCAGCCTCTATCTCATGCTAAAGCCATGAAAACCTATTGTTTTCAAGCCCATGCCAGGAAAGGTACACGCTCATGTACCTCTTTTCCTTTCCCCTTCCCTCAGCCGTCCTGCCCAGCAAATGCCGCCCTTCCCCCCCCCCCCAATATGTTATCTCTGAAAAGCTGCACCCTGCCTTCCCAAGGCAGATTCAAATAAGGAAAACATTCTTTTGCGTGAAATGCAAAGGTTTGTTGACCTGCAGAAGAGTTCTGTGTAAGCTCAATAGCTTGCCTCTCTCACCAGCAGAAGTTGGCCCAGTAAAAGGTGTTATCTCACCCACCTTGCCTCTTTTATATCCTGGGACCAACACAGCTTCAACAACACTGCATACAAAGGTTTATTGAGGCAGAGGTTACAGGGAAAGAAGTTTGGCTAGTGCTCTCACTTTGCAGGAGGCAGCCATCGACCCTGCATGCCTGCGAAGCTGCAAAGAGCACAGCTCCCCTGTAACGCACATTCTCACAGACTGGTAACCGTGAGTAACTTCAGGCAACCGTTGCAGAACCCTCTCTGGTTTTCTCTGAATTTTCCACACGTCTGCAGGGAAGAGAAAGCAAACTGTAAGGCTGAGAAATTGTTCAATATTTGCTCCAAGATTGTGAGGAATAGCTGCCTAGTCATCCCAGCCCCTTGCATAACCCGCAACTCTCTTCCACTCCTGCAGAGCTTCTAGGGGTGAATAATTTCACAGCGTAGCTCACTAGTTTGCCCCTGGCCTTTTTTTAATAAGGCCATTCTCTGCCTCTTAGACACCCACCTCAGTGTGATGTCATCCAGAGTCAGGACACCCGAAAGGGCTTGCAGAGGGCATTACTATCTAATTTGACACCCAGATTCACCCCGCTAACCCTTCCAACACCATATCAGCACCTCCAGGGCACAGAAAAACTGCAAAGTCAGACTGGAAACATAATTCCCACCCCCGCCTCCAGCTTCCAAGTCACAATGGCAAAGCTACACAGCATGTACTGCATATACCAAAATCCCAGTGCACACAACACTTATTTCTGCTATTCCCCCAAGACTGGGAAGAATCTCAGAGAGGTAAATGTAATTTTACACACACACACACACACACACACACACACACACACACACACACACACACACACACACACACACACACACACACTCTCTCTCTCTCTCTCTCTCTCTCTCTCTCTCTCTCTCTCTCTCCCTACAATATGAACAATAACACTATTCATATTTTTATCCCCTCCTCCCAACCCCCAGTTATGGCACCAGCACTGGCCAGATTTTTATCAATGGGACCTTTATCAATGGCTAAGCAACTGGCAAACCAGAGGGTGAGAGAATGGAAGACTCCTGATGACATGTTCATGGACATAATTACCAGAGCCCCCAAAACTGCTGAGAGATGCAGAGAGGTGGAGACAGTAGCTGAGAACTGAGAGGGAATTCAACAAGGCACTTTCCAAGGAGATCACTGCAGTGGCAAAGGACAGAATGGCATGGCCAGCATTGCCATGGCCAAAGAAAGTATGCTAAAAGACAGGGAGATGCAGACAACTCCTGGATGCACTAAAAAGCCAAAATGCCATTGCAGCACATATTAGTATTAGGGCAGCAGCATGCAGTGAGGTACTGCAGCCCAGCATCCAGCCATGATATGCAGCCCCTGGCCAATACAGGCTATGGGAACAACTCCTGCGTGCTGTACCCCCGCAGCTCTGCTCCCAGAGGCCATTCCCCTCCCAGTCCCCAGCTCAGGGCACTGAGAACAGTGGCACCTGGGACCCCAGCTCTTTTGCGCCCTCTGTCTCTCCACTCCTCATACCTTTGAGCCTGGGCACTTAATACCAGAAGAGGCAGAGCCAAGATGTATACTCACCTGTGGCTTTAAGCTCTCAGTCCCTTCCATTGTGCCTTGCGCTGCACGGTCACATATTATTTTGTTTTGTAACCCCCTGTGGAGTTGGCCAGCTCCTCAAATGCTGAACTGAGCCTCTGGGTCCTAGCCTCTGGACTACAGCAAAAATGGCTCCAGAGCCTCCAGACATCATTTCCCAGCCTACTGTGGGTCTGGGGCAAGGACGGAATAGACTGGAAACTCCTACAAAAGCCATTGGGGAGCTTTGGATGGAGTGATGTGTATATATATAGTTTGCTGGGCCAGTGATGAGCCAGGGCTGCTGAGTCCTTCAGTGCTCTACGCAGCTCCCGCTCCTCACACAAAGGGGGTCTTTGAACTACTGGAGAAGTTAATATGTGATCAGGGAGGCACAGAACCAGCCCAGTGCCTGCCAGTTACGTAAAGCCAGCTGAGACATCCACTGGGCTCCTGGCTTCCTGCTCTGGAGAGGACCCTGCCCCACCCAGGGGCAAAGACACTATAAGGAAACCCCCTTCTTTTCGCTTAAAGATGCCCAATGTTCACAGTTCTATAGCACTCCTCACAGGACTTATCCCTGGCACCCCACCTGCCTAGAAATGTTCTAGGGAAGGAGCAGGGGGTCCATGTACAGTGGTCAATGCAAGGAGGTGGGAAATTTGTTATATTGCTGATGTTTTAGTTAACTTTAACCCTTTCCTTCCCTAGTGTTTTGGTTTCCTGTCCTCAATAAAGTCCCCTGTGTTGTATTGTTCTTTTTGAGTGTGGTATTTCGTTTGTTGAGTCTGATATTAATGTGTTTTGTTGTTAGCATACTGGGTTCTATTCCCTGTGAACAGAGTAGTCATTCTCCAAGAAACAGCACTCCTCGTGTGTCCAGAACAGAGGAGACACCTGGGATGGAGACACCAAGTGCCAGACTCAAGATCCCAGTACCACGCCCATGCGAGGAGGTGGGAGAAGCCACTCTAACAAGCAAGCACCTGGGAGCAGGCTTGAGCCATGCCTCTGGGGAGGGGCTATAGTTTCACTGCTGGTTTAGTGAAAGCATTCTCTGTAGGGTGAGAGAGAATTCCTTTTTAATATGTTGTTTCATACTTAAATGCTGTTTTCATTTTTGTTTCAGTTGAAGGTTCATTTCTGCTACTTACATAATAATTGTTTAATAATCAAATCCTTTAAAATGTTATTCATAAGAAGTTGATAACAGTTCCTTCCCTCTGGCCAAGATACCTGGGAATGGCTTCATTAACCAAGGAAACTGAGGATAAGCCGGTTCTCCCAGGATCACCAGAGAAATGTCCACATTATTAACGTCCACAGTGTTCCCAGGGGCAAACAGTCCATTAACTTAAATAGTGCTGATTTCCAAAAGATCCTAGAATCCTAGACCTTTCCAACCCACCCAACATTTATATCCATATACCTGCCATGGAAGTCGACAAGCACTTGAAACAGCATAAAGAAATACCCCTTTCTGTTTATGAATTCTGAGCCCTGATGACAGGGTTGGGGGGTATAATAGGCACATAGGTCCCTTCAATTGCCCCAATACAGTTTGGAAATCCCATGCTTACAAAGTCATCAATAACCTCCTGAGCATTACCAAGCTTTATAAACTGGTGCACCAGGACCCTTTCCAGGGCATCACACACTTCCATGATAATGGCCCCAACAGTCAACCTCCCCAGGCCAAATTGGTTCGCTGTTGACTGGTAGCATTCCTGGGTGGCCAGCTTCCAGATAGCAATTTTGACCCACTTGTCCACAAGGTATGGGGCATCACATGTTGGTATGATGTCACTGCAGTCCTGATGTTAGTTCAGCACATATCTGCAAAAAGATTACCTTCCCCTTCCTGAAATTCTCTCCCCGCTGCTGCTCACCCCAGGTTTGCAGAACAATCCTTTCCTACCAATCCTCACTAGTTTCTCAGGCCTAGAAACAATGCTATGAAGCTGCTCCAGGGGTCCTCTGCTGCTGAAGCTCCTACTGCTGCTGGAGGAGCTTTGCTGCTGCTGCTGCACCAACTGCTCAGTGGTGCAGCAGGTGAAGTCCCAAGCCAGAGTCATCTGGCTTTGAGTGCTGAAATACAGCCCAAGATGCTTTTGTATACTTGAGATTGCCAGCATAATGGCATGGACCATTATTGGGTCCACCCTGGCTGAAAAGCAATTAAAAATGGTCCATACAGAAAGTACGGGACAGAGACAGATGAATCATAGGATTTAAAAAAAAAAAAAGAAAAGAATTAGCCTAGCTTCCGCTATGCATCCCAGAATGCACAATGAGAAAAAACCCAGAATGCACACCACTCTGTAGAGAAGCAAAGGAGCAAGGGATATCCTCCAAGAATTCCATGCCTTCAGTTCACAGCAAACCAATGCCATGTGTACACGATGCATCCTGACAGAGGGCAAACTCTCCCGTGTGAATGCTATTACTGTGGCTTGCATAATGCATGTTGCCTAACATGCCACAAAAAGCTGGGGATTAAACACCTTGTGTAAAGAAGCCCTAAGTGTTATAGTCCTCATCTCACTTTCTGAATAAGTAATTTCCATTCATTAGGGAAACATGCATGTGGTTTGTCTCACTAGATGAACCCTTCTGAGTCTCCAAAGCTTTCTGCACAAGTCACCAGCTGACTATAACTACCATAATTTAATTGTCTTCCTTAAGGCTCTATCACATTTTGGGAAAACTACTGCAGACAAAAGCTCAAATATTTCAACTATTTACATACATTCAGTGCACGTATCAGTAAATAAATAGCCAAAGAAAAAAGTACATACTACATTGTGATATTGGGAAACAAGATCACTGATGATTAATTAATTCAAACTTTGATGCTTATTACATATTTAGCACCACCTAACATATGTTACAGGAGAACTTCAATTAAATAAGCAGAACAATGGAAAATTCAAAGGATTCCCTCTTTGTTGACAACAATATAGGGATAATTTAAAAACAATTAACCTACTTTTAAAAAACAAAGTCTCATGGTCTCAATGCCATCACAACACTAACCATGACCATTGTCCATACTATATAAATCATGAATTTGTGTTTTGTGCTCACACTCCTTATGAATAATTTTGTCATTTTAAAAACTACAGCAACTAATTTCTGAGTTCAATGACAATACGAGGCTTTATACCATGCTGAAATATAAGACACATGGACAGTGAGGGCAGTAGCCATCTAGGAGTTTAGAGCTTGTTTACATAATATTTTTTAAAAACAATGGTTGAAGAGATAGACTTTGCTAAGTACTGTTATCAATAAGCTCCTGTCATCTTGTTGACTCTGCAGCCAGCCAGACTGAAACAGCAGCATCAGTTTATCCTAATAAGACGCCAAGAGATGGTTGTTTACATGAAAACACTATTAACCAAGTTGTCCAACATAAACGCCTGCCTAAATCACAAACTAAATATTCAATTTACACATCACCACATCACCAAACGCAGATGTTTCAAGCTAAATTCCTTATTTCCATTTAAACAGCTAGGATTTAGGGCTAAGTCCTTCCCTAACTCTGGTTTGGGATCAGTGGCACCCTCTACATGCGTGCCCAAAAGCAAAATTTGGGCCTCATTATAGAAAACATTACTCTGATTCCAGAAAAGCTTTGCTAATTACTACCATGGCTTAAAGGAATGTGCAGACTGAAATTAATGGTAAATTTAGAATGAAGGACTGGAAAAATGACATTATATAATATATAATCAGCCTGTAGAATTTGCTGCTGCTGCTGCTGGAGGTCATAGGCCAATTCTGTGGCTCAGTAACAAAAGAACTAGATAATTTTGTGACTAAATAACATTTGTACTTATTCAGGATAAGATGATAATAATCAAATCACATGCTTCAAAGCATAAGCTGATCAGGAAGAAATCCACCCACACATACTTGTCCCCATGGATAGCATTGTTCAAGTAACTCAATGAATTATGGGAAAGTCTTGGATCTGGCAACTGGTCCTGGCCTCCCATCTGGTGGAAGCAGACTATTTTATTGTATTTAATTTGATATGGAAAATCCTATGTTACTTATAATGAGCCTGATTCCACTTCCATTAAAGTCAGTTCCCAATGTTTTCGAAAGACTCAGATTAGCACAAGATGTGGAGGCCAGATTTTTAATGGTGTAACTGCAAGTGCATGCACATAGGAAATGGCATTGTTGAAGATCTAAGACCATTGGGAACCTTTCCACTGATTTTAATGGAAGTTGGATTGGGCTCATTATAAGCAACATAGGATTTTCCAATCAAATTAGATGATATAGATAGATAACTGCAGTAGTGATTTCCACTGCTATTGCGCCTCAGTTTCCTCATGTTTTCCCTCAACTTTTAAAAAATGTCTTCTCTGCTGTATATTAAACACTTACCTCAAATTACTCAAGCATAGTCGGTGATGTTAGTAGCATCCTAGCAATGTTAGTGGAGAGGTCAAATATGACACCAACACATGCTCATTAGGCAAAATTTTGCCCATCACATTAAACCACAATTTTTAATTCTGATCCATGCCTTATCCTCCAGGGTGGAAGCAAGAACTGTAACATTCAGCTCACTAATCGTAAAAAGCACAAAATACAGAACATTTTACTTATTGGTGACCAAACAACTTTTAAAAAGAGCTACATCTCTGATATTCTCTATGTGTGGTTAATTACACTTATATTCTGACAATCTACTGGATTGTGGCATTCTAGCAAACCAATGGGTCACCAGGATTTAACTTTCCAAGAAAAGTTATAGACAAAGAATGACCATTATTATTATTAACAGAGAGAAAATAAAACCTAAACACAAAATAATAATCTAATCTAAAGTTTCAGAAGTGCCATAAACTGTATATGCTTCAATTCTGAGGTACACAAATTCAATGGGAGCTCTGGGTCTTACTGTGATAGGGTGGGATATTCAGTATCAGACTGTGGATTCCATTTTGTGTTGCTCAATGAACATCTCTAAATTTGTCCAAGACATCTTATCATATTGCAAACTGCAGACAGTGCCTGCTCAGCAAAGGTGCTTGACACTTCATTAAAGGATGATCACTGAGGCCTGGTCTACTCTACACAGTTAAGTTGACGTAAGCTACCTTGCATTGACTTAGCTGTGGAAGTGTCTTCACTTAAATTTGGCTCCTGCCAACGTAAGTGATTCTCTACACTGATTTAGTAACACCGCCTCCCCAAGCAGTGTAGAGTCAGAGGGTATGTCTACACTGCGGAGTGAAGTCAATTTATTTTAAATCGACTTTCACCCGTTTAATTTTAGAAGTCAGAGGCACATGATCACACCACACTCATTGCGTTGGGGAACTGCGTCCCCACTAGCCATTCTTGGGTCGACAATCAAAACAGTGCACCATGGGTAACTATCCCACAGTGCAACTAGCCGCAGAAGCTTTTGGGAAGGTTGTCATCTCCCATGATGCAATGTACTCCCCCCTCCCCTTCTTGCCCCAGTCCAAAACAAACAGACAATCTCCTTTTCTTGCCATTTTTTCAAACCCTCCAGTCTCTGCCATGCGCACGCCATTGCCTGAGAGGAATGGAGCCCGCTCAGCTCTGTACTATAATTGTGAGCATCACAAACACCTCATGACTTATTCTGCAGTATTTTCAGGGGTGAGACAGGAGCTGTAGTGCTGAAAATTGCGATGTTACAGAGGCCGCTTTGCTACAAGCCATAGAATGAAACAACTTCTGTTTGCTGCAGGCTGTCACGCACCATCTGCAGTTGGTGGAACACCGCTTCTTGTCCCAGGAAACAAGCAGTGACTGGTGGGATTGCATAGTTATGAAGGTGTGGGATGATAAGCAGTGGCTGCAGAACTTTCAAATGCGAAAGGCCACTTTCTTTTGAACTTTGTGGAGAGCTCTCCCCAGCTCTGAAATGCTTCAGACCATCTGTGACAGTGGAGAAGAGAGTGGCCATCGTTCTGTGGAAGCTAGCAATGTCAGATTGCTACTGGTCAGTTGGGAATCAATTCAGAGTCGGTAAATCCACCGTGAGAGCACCTGTGATTCAAGTGTGCTGTGTCATTGATAGACTTCTGCTAAGAAGGGTAGTGAATTTGGGAAACATGGAGGACATAGTGGAAGGCTTCTCTGCAATGGGGTTCCCAAATTGTGGCAGGATGATAGATGGCACACACATCCCTATCTTAGCCCTGGACCACCTTGCCACAGAATGCATAAACCGAAAGGGATACTTCCCAATGGTGTTGCAGGCCCTTGTGGATCACAGGGGACACTTCATTGACAACAGTGTGGGGTGGTCTGGAAAGGTGCATGACACGCACATCTTTAGGAACTCAGGTCTGTTAAAAAAGATGCAGGCAGGCACTTTCTTCCCTGACCAAAAAATAAATATTGACGATGTTGCAATGCCAGTAGTGATCCTGGGTGAACCTGCCTATCGAAGCCCTACACCGGGCACCTGGACAGCGAGAAGAAGTGTTTAAAAAATGGGCTCAGCAAGTGCAGAATGGTGGTGGAATGTGCATTTGGACATTTAAAAGTGCGCTGGCGCAGTCAGCTCACTAGTTTAGACCTCAGTGAAAAAAAATCCCAATAGTTACCTCTGCCTGCTGTGTGCTCCATATTGCCTGTGGGTCAAAGGGGGAGAAGTTCCCATTGGGTTGGATTTTGGAGGCAGATAGGCTGGCCGCAAATTTTGAGCAGCCAGATGCCACTGCAATGCTGAGAGCCAATCACGGAGCGCTGCACCTCAGAGAAGCATTGAAAAACTGCTTTTGCAACGAGACACAGCAATAATGTGTGTTGCTTATCTGTGCTGTGTTTTCACTTCACATCCCCTACCCATCCTGCACCGAGCCAGTTCCCCCCCTTTCACTTCACCCACCGTTTCAGTCCCCACCTCCTTCCCCATCCCTTTATTGATAAGAAGGGAATAAACGAACAGTAATGAAATGTGAAGCAGTATGTTCCCCCCAATCTTCCTCCTCTGATCCATTCCCCGCCCCCACTTCCCCCTTTATTCCCTTTTTATTAATAAATAAAGAGCAATGAATTGGAAAGCAGTACTTTCTTTATTGGTGATCCTTCACAGAGGGGAGAAATGGAAGAAAATGGAATTTTCCGCATGCATTTTGTGGAGCCAGGGATACAGAGCCCATTTTGGCTGTGCACACACGAAAGAATCACACATCCCCACTCCTTAAAGGGTCGTCGCCTCTTTCTGCTCACCTCAACTGGTGAGTAGTGCAGCATATACTGCACCTTGCTCAATCTCCTCCTAGATCGTCTTGGGGTGGGGCCTAAGAAAGAATGCGTTAGCTCAGAGTTTTGCAGGGACTGCAGAGGGAGTCTGTCTTGTCATTGAGCTTCCTGAAGCTCAACCCAATGCCTCAACATGTCTGACTGATCACGCATTATACATAAAAAATGGGAACCCATTTGTGGATGCCGAAGGGCCACCGCAACAGCATCCTGCTTAGGGACTTGCGGTGTGCTGAACCAAGACACCATCCCCGGCTGTGCAATAACACACACTTTAAAATATTTTCTTGGTCAGCTACTGTAAATGTGCGCCATCTTCCCTAGATAACCATGAGTGGTGTCAGCCTGCTGAGGGTCACAAAGGTGAAAAGGGAGGATTTGCTGCAAGCATCTGGCTACAGGCCCGGCCCTTATGCTGTTATGCTGTGTTCTGTGATGATGCCTGCACAATTAATAACAGAGTGATGGGGGAAAGTGTCCTATCGCGGTGGAAGAAATAAGGCTGTCCTCCCAAGAAACCTTCTCCAAAGGATTGCAGAGTACCTGCATGAAAGTTTCCTGGAGATATGCATGGAGGATTCTCAGAGCATAATCTTTTCTGGGGTGAACCCGATGCTTAAACACACCAAGTACGAGCAAACACAGCCCCACTGCCACACACTCCACTTTTTCCCCACTGGTACAAGATTCTGGACAGGGGATATAATCAAATACATGCAATTTACAGTATATACTCACCAGATGTGCCTTCCCTATTATCCCAGTCAGTCACAGGTTCCTGCATCTGGGTGGGCTGCTCCTGTGCTGCAAACAGCTCCTGGCTTTCAGGGAGAAGGGACACCCCACTCGCGTGCCCCCTCATCTCCTCGTCCACGAACTCATTCTCATTCATCCTGGACTCGCATTCCCCTGAGGTATCAACGCTGTGTGGAGGCATAGTGGTGGGGTCTCTGCCGAGAACCGCATGCAGCGCCTTGTAAAAGCAGCATGTTTTGGGTGAGGCGCCAGAACGGCTGTTAGCTTCCCTAGTTTTCTGATAAGCCTGCCTCAGCTCTTTGACCTTAACACGGCACGGCTGCGCGTCCCTGTTGTGCCCTATCTTCTCATAGATATCCAAATTTCTTTTTCTGGCTCAGATCTGAGCCAGAACAGACTCTTCGCCCCACAGACCAATGAGATCCAAGACCTCAGGTCAACTCCAGGCTGGAGTGTGTTTGGGGTGTGCAGTCGTCATGATCAGCTGTGCAGGCAAGCGCTCTCCATTCTGACCAAACAGGAAATGGGAATTCACAATTTCCCTGGGCTTACGGGGAGGAGCTATTTCCTGTTTACGTAGCCATAGTGCAGCAGACTGCAAATGTGCAGAGTGGTCAGAACAGAGCATTATGGGATATCTCCTAGAGGCCAATGACATTGATTTACGCTGTGCTCTGCTGACACTGATGCTCATTCGATCCACAGAATTCAACTTCAGCATTATGCCACTTGTGGAGGTGGTTTTATTAAGTCGAATTTTACCATGATTTAGGTCGGCGGAACTGACCTGTCAGTGGAGACGCATATTTTATGTGGTCGACATAAGCCGCATTACATTGACCTCCATTGTCAGTGTAGACCAGGCCATAGACTCATGGTCGATGTAATTAGGGCAACACTGTGTCACTATAGACACTGCATTAAGAACATAAGAACGGTCACACTGGGTCAGACCAACAGTTCATCTAGCCCAATATCCTGTCTCCCAATAGTGGCCAATGCCAGGTGCCTGCAAATAGAGGCTAGGGACACTTCAGAGCATGATTTTGCATTGCTGCTCATCCTGGCTAATAGCCGTTGATGCACCTATCCTTCATGAATTTATCTAGTTCTTTTTTTAACCCTATTATAGTTTTGGCCTTCACAACATCCTCTGGCAAACAGTTCAACAGGTTGACTCTGCATTGTGTGAAAAAATACTTCCTTTTATTCATTTTAAACCTGCTGCCTAATAATTTCATTTGGTGACCCCTAGTTCTTATGTTATGAGAAGGAGTAAATAACACTTCCTTATTTACTTTCTCCACACCAGTCATGATTTTATAGACCTCTATCATATCCTCCCTTAGTCGCCTCTTTTACAAACTTACAAGTCTTATTAATCTTTCCTCATATGGAAGCTGTTCCACACCCATAAGCATTTTTGTTACCCTTTTCTGTACCTTTTCCAATTCCAGTAACCTTTTTTGAGATGGGATGACCAGATCTGCACAAAGTATTCAAGATGTGGGCATACCATGGATTTATAAAGAGGCATTATGGTATTTTCTGTTTTATTATCTATCCCTTTCCTAATGATTCCCAACATTCTGTTAGCTCTTTTGACTGCCATTACACATTGAGTGGATGTTTTCAGAGAGCTATCCATAATGACTCCAAGATCTCTTTCTTGAGTGGTAGCGGCTAATTTAGACCCCATTGTTTTATATGTATAGGGTATAGTTGGGATTATATTTTCCAATGTGAATTATTTTGCATTTATCAACACTGAATTTCATCTGCCATTTTGTTGCCCAGGCACCCAGTTTTGTGGGATCCCTTTGTAATTCTTTTGCAATCTGTTTGGACTTAACTATCTTGAATAGTTTTGTATCATCTGTAAATTTTGCCACCTCACTGTTTACCCTTTTTGAGATCATTTATGAATATGTTCAACAGTACAGATGCCTGGAAGACATCATTATTTAACTCTCTCCATTCTGAAAACTGACCATTTATTCCTACCCTTTGTTTCCTACCTTTTAACCAGTTACCGATCAATGAGTTACTGATCTTATTCCATGATAGCTTACTTTGTTTAACAGCCTTTGGTGTTAAAGGCTTTCTGAAAATCTAAGTATTGTACACTATATCCACTGGATTACCCTTGTCCACATGCTTGTTGACACCCACAAATAATTCTATTATTTTGGTGAGACATGATTTCCTTTTACAAAAACCATTTTGACTCTTCCCCAACATATCATGTTCATATATGTGTCTGATAATTCTGTTCTTTACTATAGTTTCAACCAATTTGCCTGGTATTAAAGTTAGGCTTATCAGCCTTTAACCGCCAGGATCACCTCTGGAGCCTTTTAAAAAAATTGGCGTCACATTAGCTATCCTCCAGTCATCTGGTACAGAAGCTGATTGAAATGATAAGTTACATACCACAGTTAGTATTGCTTATATTGTTTGTTACTGGCCTTCAGGAGCCCCACAATGCCCCACACTGACAATACAATTGATACAAGTGCTCCTGGCGAGGATGCGCACTGCTGACACAAAGAATCACAAGTGATTTCATAACTATGGGGGCTGTAGGTCAACATAATGCTGTAGCGTACACATGGCCTGAGAAGCCATCAAGAGCGCAATCAAGAGCCATTGGCTCCGATTCTCTCTCCACTACCTGCCCCATGGAACAATAGACTTTCTGCACTGGGGTCCATAGATTGCAGGAGCATGATCAGGAGAAGGGCCTGGAGCATCCCAGGGGAGCAAATGGCAAAGAGAGAGAGAGAGTCTATTGAAGAGAGAGTGCAACATTGCAGGGGGCTGATCACCACCACTGGAAGCAGGGCACGCAGGAAAGAAAAGGGCAGGAGAGACTCTGCCCAGCCTGAAACGCTGACAACCCCCCAACTTCTGGTGAAAACAAACTAAGGGGCATTTGAGGATTTTTATTATTTGTCAAAGATCTATAACTCTGGAGGACTTTTAAGAATTAAGGGGCTGTGATTATAAAATTCCTTTGCTAATCCTCTGTGACTTGCTTTCCTGTGACAATGTCCCTGAAGGGATTAAACTAGAAGGGCAGAGCACCACAGCCTATGTGGGACTCTGAGGGCTTGTGTGTAAGCAGCTAGAGGGCTCAAGAGGTCTAAGGCACTGGTTTGGCACTCTAGGGCTGCTGGATTGTGGATTCTCATGTCTCAGTGAAGGGTTCAGACAAGCAATCTGAGCGTGGGAATGTGCCCTATAGGCCCAGAATTAGAAACAGTGACTAGCCTGAAGCCAGATCCAGTTGGTTTAGAACCATGTGGGACCCAGTGACTTGGTCCCCTTACAACAGACTTGTATCCATACAGAAGAGTGATGGGCCAGGTTGTAACACTTAGCACTTCTGAAAATCAAGCACAAGGTATCTCAATGTAGGCACCCAAAAACTGAGCTATATATTAGAGAACTATGTCAGTAGTTCTCAGCCAGGGGTATCTGTACCAGGGGATATTCAGCTCTTCTAGATCAGCGTTTTTCAACCTTGGGGTCATGGGATGGGTTTAAAGGGATTGCAAATGCAGGGCCAGTATTAGGGGGTGGCAAGCAGGGCAATTGCCAGGGGCCCCACACCACAGAGGGCCTGTGACACTAAGTTACATGCTGCAGCCCCGCCACCTGGGGCTTGTGTTTCAGACAAGGCTCACAAGTGAAAAAACAGGCTCAAGTGACATGTAAGTCCAGTATTTGTATTCCAATTGATTTATGTTATAATGATATGGTAAAATGAGAAAGAAAGCAATTTTCCACTAATAGTGAGCTGTGATACTTTTGTATTCTTTGTTTGATTTTGTAAGCAAGTAGTTTTTAAGTGATGTGAAACTTGGGGTACACAAGACAAAACAGACTCCTGAAAGGGGTACAATAGCCTGGAAAGATTGAGAACCAGTGAACTATGTAGACTGAGGCAGCAGAGCAGCTACCCTGGCAGGAATCCTTTACCTGGAAAAGTAATTGTTTGGGGGAAAAAGCTGAGAATGGTGCACTGATTTGGGATGAAGGATATTTCATTTTACTCCAATCTATTTTCTGAGTGGGGCAATGCCCCAGATATCCCCACAAAGTACTCACCCTAATCTCAAAATCCTGAATGGGGACAGCAAACAAGAAAAAACATTTTAGAATTATTTTATATTTTATCTGTGAAGGTATTTTTTGCTAAATGAAATATAATAAAGTTCACAAGTGGCATGATATTTCCAGATGTATCTGGCTACAAGTTTGATCTCTCATTAACCTTTTCCCCTATTGGAACTTAAGTGGCAGTCTTTTGTCCTGCTACACTTTTCTACACTTGGATGTTACTGAAGTATATTATGCAACTTTTTAATTGTACTTTGGATGGGAAAGACACTGCATATTATAAACAAAGCTTGAGGAAAGTCCATGCCTTTAATGTTGACACTTCATGCTTTCTTCATGAACCTTGTGATAGCTGACGTTTCTCTTAAAACTCCAACTCCTGGAGTCATGTGATCGTTATAATCTGTTTTGTTTGGTTGGTTTTTTAAAGGTAGATTTCTAAGCCTTTGCATAGAAAAAACTTGAAACCATAAACCCTAAAATCTCTGTAACCAGAAGACAAAGAATTCCAAATTATTTTTAAAATCTTATGATTTATTAGCCAATCTGATGATTTTGGTAGCTTGACATGAGTTTTGAACGCTGGGGACTGGCAATGCCGTTAGTCATTCAAAGCATTTTGACATTTATTAATTAATGAACTTCCTTCAAACTAGAAGCGGGAGTTACTATTTCTGGCAGCACTAGAAGACATAGTTTTATCAAATTAGGTTTTTATTTATTAGATATTTATTTCAGTATCCTGGGATTCTGAAATATTCATTGCAGCATTAAAACTACCAACACTATCCTGGGTATAAAACCATGTACCCGAGTCACAGTGTAGAGAGTGCTAGTTTATCATTATAGCAGTGGATTGAAAAAGAAAAAGAATACTCAGGTTTATGAAACCTGATGTCAATCTTCCTGCACATATTAAAGCCACACCTCCTGTGCTAGAAAATGTCCTTGCTATGAGAAAACCTACAGGTGAGCATGGAAAGCTAGCAAGGAGCTGTAAAGTAAAATGAAAGCAAGGATCTGGACCCATTGTGTAAACATCTTGCTTTTTAAAAACCCTGAACTTCAGACGCATCACATTTTGCTTGAACAAAATGAGTGACCAAAGGCCCTCAGGGAAAAGCAACTTTAACTAGGGATATGTATGTGAACTCCAGGGAAGTGGAAATCAGAGAGGGGCCTAATCATTGCAAAGCAGGATAGCAAACCTGCATCACACCAATGGGACTCATATTCTCTGAGGGTATCTTGTACCCGAATACCCCCAGGGAGGCTGAAAAGAAAAATCTGGATTTTCAATGCTGCCGAGTTAGGAAGTGGTTATGGGTTTGGTCCGAGACAGGGTCCGGGTACAGGCAGGGAGTTTCTGGCCCTACGCTGGGAACACCATGGGGGCTGGAGGATGGGGGCTTGCACTGGGTTCATGTTGAGAACAACCTAGAGGTCTCCAGCAGGGGGCTTGGGTTAGGAACACCCAGAGGCCAGGGACTGAAAGGCAAGGCAGGTCTGATCTGGTCTGGGTGCAGGTTGGGAATACCCCAGAGCAGGGAGCGGGGGTTGTGGAGGAGCCTGGTCCTGGGTGCAGGTTGGGAACACGCCAGGGCCAGGTCAGGGCTCAGCGCCAAGAGCGGGGGTTTGTTGCTGTCTGCAGCCCCCGAAGCAGGCGGCGCCGCGCCTAGTGTCCGCGCGAACCCGGCCCGCCGCTTCTCTCTAAGCGCCGCGGCGGAGCTGGCGCGTGCAGCCCCCGGGCTGGACGCGGGGCCGGGCCGGGCCGGTGTGGCTGGGTGTTGCGCACACGCTCCCTGCACCTGCTGCTCTCTCCCGGCGCAGCTGCCTCTCTCCCTCCCCCCGGCCGGCCCCGCCCCGGTCCCGGCCACCTCAGGGCCAGCGGCAGCAGCAGCAGCAGGGGCCGGGCTCGCGACTCGCTTGGCTGCAGCATGTCGGCCAGGGGGGGCTCCATGCCGCCGCCCCCCAACCCCGCCACCTACTTCCCCGCGCCCAGGATCACGCTGCCCGGCGGCCTGGACATCCTGCGCACCTACTCGGGAGCCTTCATCTGCCTGGAGATCGTGAGTGACCCACCCGGGCCAGGGGCGGCTGCTGGACCCCGGCTCGCCCCGCTCCTGCCTGGAGCGCCAGCCTCTGCCAAACCCCCGCTCCCACACACAGCCTCGAATCCTTCCTCCCGAGCGCTCCCCCCTTCTCCTCCTCCTCGCCCCCAAACCGCCCCTTGCCCAGCACGTGTTGCGCCGAGCCCGGATCCGCTCAGCTGGCCAGGGTGGTGCCCGGCACGGGGGATGGGGGCACCTGTCCGCCGCGCTCCCCGTGTGCAGGTCGGACCCCGGGCGGCACCGCCGCCCTCCCCCACGCTGCTGACCTGCCATTTTGTAGGTGGGAAAAGGTGCAGCCGGAGCGGGTGGCAGCAGCGTGCGGCGCTGTGTGATCACCTTCCCGGAGCCATTCCCCAGAGCAGGATCCGGGAGAACCGCAGCGTCGAACTTTATGTGGGGGGAGGAATAACCAGCTGGGAATGAATTGGGGGCGGCACTGGAGCCCTTCCCTGTGCCTCCATCTTGCCTAATCTCTGCTTTCCCACCTCAAAGCTTCCCTAGACTGGGGGGAGAGCGGGATCCTGGTTCCTGTCCAACATACAGCTGTGCTGAGTAACACCCTGGAGGTGTTTGTTCCCCTGATTTCCACTCAGATCTGGTTTTTTCACAGCTGTACGGCAGCTCGTGCTCCCTTTTTATTTCCTGGGGTGCACGGACCCCTGTGTCTGTATTTTACCCTGTTTTATTTTAATCAAGGAAGTCTAGATCCTCCACAGGTTTACGTCAGATGCAGGAGTCCAAGGAAGTAAAAATATGCAGGGTGTTTGTTTTTTTAGGATCCATGAAACTCTTGTGTACGTGCTTAACCTTACTCAGGTGACCTATCCCATTGATTTAAATGGGACTACTCATGTCCTCAGAGTTAGGACAAGCATAAGAGTTTGCAGGATCAGCACCATGATTACTAACAGGTTAGAGGTGAAATGCTGGCCCCACTGAAGTTAATGGCGAAACTCCCATTGATTTCAATTGGTCCAGGATTTCATTCAAAAGCGCCTTTCTTCCTACAGTCACAGATTTGAATACAGACCTAGGCCCCAATCTTTCAAATGGATCCCTAGAGGCAAGCCTGCCCCTTCAAACGGGGCCCTGAGTTTCTTCAATACAGGCTCCACACTGGCCCAAGGATCTGCTGGTGTGGATTCAGTTGCTGGACTGGGGCCCAGATCAGTAGTGACCAAAAGTTACTGCTTGATGGATTTGCCAGCCTGTGTAAAACCTGAAAAGAAGCCTTTGAAAATAACTTGAAGGCTGATAATACTAACCCATGGGAATTCTGCAGGCTGCTAGTGCACTTTTACATCAGCTTCATTTTACTCACATATTGCTGCATTTTATACCAGAGGATCTACTTACTCTTAACAGCAGGCAACTTCTTCTGAAAATTGAGTCTGTGGTTCTCAATTTAGAAAAAACTGGGCAGGTATTATTTTGAAGTTGTAGTTCTTGCGGTCTGAAAATTTTATCTCCAACTTTATACCCTGAGAGCTGCAAGGGTTGAACCGGAAATGGTAGCTCAATATTAATTTGAGCACTGCTCAGTTAATAGATGAATTCTATTTCAGTCAAGTTAAGCCTTTCTGTGTTAAAGGAACACATTTCAGGAAGCAACTATCACTTTTATAGATACCTATGTTTATGATTGAAGTTATTAATTGATCAGATCTGTGTGCTGCAACTTAAACTTGTAGGACTAAATTCTGCTCCTAATTATATAGATTTTGACATGAAAAGAATTTTGCTGGGATACTTCACTTATCTGACTTTCATGACTCAACAGCCTACCTCAGTTATGCTAGTCTTTTATATTTTACTTTAGTTTGTTGCCTTTTACTCTTTCTTTTGGATATAAACAATAAATCCTGTGTTTCTATACATTTATAATGATCTCATATCTGTATCTGCTGAGAGTTAACAAAACAATATATAGGTATAAGATTTAGATTTCACTCTCATTTACATCCTTGGCATACCAGTTGCAATAGATATAGATTATTTATTTTAGAATAAATGCATTTTGATGATCTTTTCATTTGTCCTGTATTTCCTTCAAAATCAGATTTCAGGTAAAACTTCAGAAGCACTTAAGTGATTTAGGAGCCTAAATCCCATTTTCATTTATAAGTGTGTGTCCCATAGAGTTGCAATTCCTTAGCGTCCTGAGTAGCTAAATCACTTCTTAAAATATTCAAAAAAATCCCATTTGTCCCTAATGCCAAAAATTACATCTGAAAGCTTTAAAAAAAAAAAATTAGTTGTTAGTTCTTAGTCCAGAGGGCCTGGACAAGATTCAACTTTAAGCCTTTAGTCTCATAATTATTTTGTTTTTTACTACAGCTGTTTGGAGCACTCGTCTGGATTTTGGTAGCTGCCACTAGAGTTCCACTGCCATTGCTACAGGGATGGGTGATGTTTGTGTCAGTGACTGCTTGTTTTTTTTCCATCCTCTTCCTGGGTGTGTTCCTTTTTAGTTATACACACAGAATTGCTATTGACTGGAACCAGATGGTAAGTGTTTTTCTCTCTTATGAGCATAATTTTATGAGGAAAATATAGTTCAGTATTCTTCTGAGAGACTCATGTCTGCCCTTTTCTTTTAATATGATAGTGCAGCCTGTGGGAAATTACAGGTCCCAGCATGCAATGTTCAGAGTTCATTCAATCAGATGGCAAGATTCTCCTCATGTTATGATGGAGCTTTACATGCTGGAACCAGTAGTCTTCACAAGCTGTTCCTCTATATTAAAAAAAATAGACAGCTGTAATCTGATCCATTTTATGCAAATTACATGCCTATCCCAAACTATTGGCAAGTTACCAACTGCGTCCCTCAATGACTTATAATTTGTGCACTCCTGTGTTATTACCTAAAAATGTGTTCTTGTGAGGTGTTTGCTCTCAATGGGGAGGTTCTAACTGCCTAAAACTGGTGAAACACAATACTGTATCATTCAATTTATAGTATTATGAAGCTTTTTGAGTGAGCAGTAACAGGCAGAGAAAATACAGAAAGAATCAGAACTTCTAAAAATCTTTACGGCATTAAAATGCAGTTATGCCTGATTGTTCAACACCTTCATTAAATAACCTTTCTTTTGTGTGGCTCATGTTTTCTACTGGCAATCATACTGCTTTTTTAGCCAGATTTGTATGTTTCAATATAAACATCCATGATTCTGTATCCCTTGATATCTACGTAAGTAGGTAGAGAGTCCCTTGATCTGTGAGTTTCTTGAATCAAAGGTCATAGAATTTCATAAATTTGGGGGTTTGAAAGGTTAAGCTTGTGTAATGAGTCCATTAGCAGTGATACCCTGGATTTTGTCCAAACAGACTTTAGCACCATAGCAGCAGTGTTTCACTACACATACACACAACGTACAACTTCAGCTCTTCAATGGAATAAAACCACAAATCAAATTAAGCTTGTTAATGACTTTTTTTAATGCTTTATTCACAAAATACACGTCATGATCCAGGGATTGTGAGCAGGATGTTGGGGAAACTGCAGGGAATTTCACAGAGGGTTGTTGTTGTTCAGTGGCAGTCACATCAGTCATTATGCAGGAAAGCCCATAAAGCATGTGCATCACTTTAGAGCAAGTGAATAGTGTCATTGGTTTCAGTGAAGCTAGTCACAGACTTAAAGTTCTGTACATATTTAATACTTTGCTGGACTGAAGCCACATGCCTTTTTGCACGTTCAAAGTACTACACAAACATTCATCCTACAACTCTCCTTGTAAGTATACATTATTGATTTTGGCCTATCAGATGCTTGTTATTGACTGTTATCTAGTAGGGTAGGAAATTTTGACACCTCTCTGTGATAAACTTAGTGTTGTTGCGGGACCTTCCCCTATGTGAGAAAAATAATAATAGGTGCACATCATCTGTGAAAGCCATGCCTATGACATTTGCCAGTGATTTTGTTAAAAGTTCCCCATAACTAACAGCTCAAATAAATGAGATATGGAACCTTTCATACCTACTTCACTGACTCAAAATCCAGCCCAGATCACTAATCACCAAAAGATAATTACCATTGAGTCACAGTTCAGCATAGTATCTGCTGGACCTAAATTTATATGTCCTGTAATATGTTAAACCTAGCTTTTTTCAGCAAGATACCATGACTTCCACACTGCTGAATTCTATTGTAAATGGCGAATTCTGTGAATGACTAAAAAATCCTAGTTGTATAAACTAATTTTTATTTATTTATATATATATATATATTATATATATATTAAATATAGTATACCATGTTGCTGTTCATTCTAACACTTAAATTGGAAAGTGTTTAAAGAAAAAGATTTTTGTATTATTCCTTCTTTTGCAGAAACTAGAATTTGGCATGGAATTCAGAATGGCTAATTAAGGCTAGTATTTTGACAAGGCCACTTTTACAAAGTGGACTCATTTGATTTAAAACAAAAACAGATAACCCATCCTCTCCTAAAAAAAATCTATAAAGAAAATATTTCTCTAACCAGGGAAATGAAGGACATTGATATCTTGATTATATCTAAATAGAGAGCTGTCAACAGTATAAGAATAATATAAGAATTCCTGGCATTTTAATTATTATTGTTTGTCACGGGAAATAAGAGGAATCTAGTATCCTTTATTTTAAAATAAAAATTGTGTAAAACCATTTAATAGTTAAAAACCATAGAAGAAATGAGAAGTTGTTTCTTGAAAATACCTCTTCTGTGTACAGCTCGGACTAAGCTACTCATTGAGCAGTATGTGCCCTTTCATGGCATGTGCCAGAAAATTGGCCAAAAAGGTTGAGCAAGGTAGTTGTGCGCTAGGTATTTGGCAGGCTTTGACAAGGGAACGCATCTCACCAGTCATTTATTGCAGAATACTTATATAGTTCTGCAGTTTTACATAGCACCTTACAAAGGCCATGACCCTACAACCAGATCCTTGATAGTACCGCCTTGTGCCCACCTAGAGTCCTGTTGAAGCCTATGAACCCCAATGACATCAGGCAACAGTAGAAAAGAACAAAGACACAGGCAAAGGACCAGGAGTCAGGAATTACTGCAGCCATCCCTGCCAAAACCAGGAATCAATTACTTGAAATTCAGGCTCCAGCTAATAGATGGAAAGTGACTTAGCAATAAAACCAGCACCCTCCATGACCTGATGTGAAATGATCATTGATAAAAAGCTATTTTCTGGTCTAAGTAAAAGGGGAAACTGTGGTGGTGACTCAGATAGTAACTTTTCAGAGTTGACCACTGTAGGATTTTATTCAGAGTTAGCTTCAGTCAAATATGGGCTTGCTGATGGAAGAACCACCTATTTTTACAAAGTGGACTCATTTGATTTAAAACAAAAAACACACAAGACTGCCCCCTTCTCCCCCCCCTCCAAAAAAACCAAAAAAAAACAAACCAAAAAACACAACTATAAAGAAAATATACCTTCAAGTCCTATACCTTCAAGTCAACGGCACAGCTATGGGTACTCGCATGGTCCCACAGTATGCAAACATTTTCATGGCTGACTTAGAAAAATGTTTCCTCAACTCTCGTCCCAAAGTGCCCCTCTTCTACCTACGCTACATTGATGACATTTTCATCATCTGGACTCATGGAAAAGAGTCCCTCAAAGAATTCCACTGGGATTTCAACAATTTTCACCCCACCATCAACCTTAGCCTGAACCAGTCCGCAGAAGAAATCCACATCCTGGACACTACAGTGCAACTAAGAGATGGCCACAAAAATACCACCTTATACTGCAAACCTACCGACTGCTATACGTACCTACATGCCTCTAGCTTCCATCTAGGACGCACCACACAATCTATTGTCTACAGCCAAGCCCTAAGATACAACCACATTTGCTCCAATCCCTTAGACAGAGACAAACACTTACAGCATCTCTATCAAGCATTCTTAAAACTACAATACCCACCTAGGGAAGTGAAGAAACAAATTGACAGAGCCAGACTGGTACTCAGAAGTCACCTACTACAGAACAGACCCAACAAGGAAAACAACAACACCACTGGCCATCACCTACAGCCCTAAGCTAAAACCTCTCCAACACATCATCAAGGATCTACAACCTATCCTAGAAGATGATCCCTCACTCTCATAAACCCTGGGAGGCAGGCCAGTCCTCGCTTACAGACAGCCCCCCCAACCTAAAGCAAATACTCACCAACAACTGCACACTATACAGCAGAAACACTAACCCAGGAACGTATCCTTGCAACAAACCCTGTTGCCAACTCTGCCCCCATATCTACTCAAGTGACACCATCACAGGTCCTAACCGCTTCAGCCACACCATCAGGAGCTCATTCTCCTGCACATCTACTAATGTGATATACGCCATCATGTGCCAACAATGCCCCTCTGCCGTGTACATTGGCCAAACCGGACTGTCTCTACACAAAAGAATAAAAGAACACAAATCAGACATCAGGAATGGTAACATTCACAAACCAGTAGGAGAGCACTTCAATCTCCCTGGACACTCAGTAACAGACTTGAAAGTTGCCATACATCAACAAAAAACTTCAAAAACAAACTCCAGCGTGAAACTGCAGAGCTGGAACTCATATGCAAACTTGACACTATCAGCCTAGGTCTGAATAGAGACTGGGAGTGGTTAGCCCACTACAAAAAATAAAGTTCCCTCTTTTGACATTCACACCTTCATTTCAACTGTTGTGAATGGCCTCATCCATCCTGATTGAATTTACCTCGTTAACACTTGCCCACCTCACTGTGATGTAACTCACCCATCTTTGCATGTGTATATATACCTACCAAACTGAAGTTTCCACTTCATGCATCCGACGAAGTGGGTTTTTTCCCATGAAAGCTTATGCCCAGAGAAATGTTAGTCTTTAAGGTGTCACAGGATTCTCGCTGTTTTGCTGTAAAGAAAATATTTCCCTATCCAGGGAAATGAAGGACATTGATATTTTGATTATATCTAAATAGTGAGCTGTCAACAATATAAGAACATCACATAGTAACTTGTATGTCTAAATGCAACACACTATTATGGCAGAGGCATGGGATTGTTACTTTCCTACCAGCAAAGCCACACGTTACTTACGTAGGTTACCTGAAATAAGTGATAACTTATTCCATACTATTCTGAATTCTGTATAATGTGTGTTTTATAGAAATATTTTAAAGAGGTTTTAAAAGCTTTATTGGAACTGTTTTTGTATCCCTCAGCCTGGAAAGTCAGGCTGTTAGTGCTGGAGCTGAAATGTACAGGACTCAGGAGAGAGAAATTAAAATTAAAGCTTAAAACATTTCTTTAAATGAACTTAAATAGCAAATGTTTGTATACACAAATGTGCACAATAATGTGTGTGTGTGAGTGAGAAGAGTAATAGGATGTGATTTGTGTTTTACTATAAATACCATATATGCCATACCACTTTGAAATAGTGGGTTTTGTTGCTTTTTTAGTAACAAAGTTGCTGGGTTACTATTATAGACATTATTGCAAATGTGCCTTAAAACATGGCAACATAATTGCTGACCTAGATCACCTACGAGGTCAAGCTACATTTATTTTAAAGGTGGTGGTGAGAAGGATTGTTTGTTTTTGTAGTACTGCACAGTAATATAATAACTGAGTTGTATCACTTTGTATACTTTTGGGACATAAAGATTAATGAGTTTTACTATGGTGTGTTTCTTTGTTATATGACTACACTCTCAGAAGACTTTCAGATCATTTATCTAAAATTAATGGCATCAGTGATCAACTATGTGGCACCTCTAAGCTTGTTTTTTGTTTGCACTGAAACTCAGAGACTGATTAGGATGAATGCATATATCCAATCATTACAACATAGACTAATTCTGTCACTTTCTTTTCAGGATTTTCTTTTCCATGGAGCTACTTTTGTCTTTTATTTTGGAGCCTTTTTATTGCAAGCAGCAACAACATCTCTGCATAATTATCTAGTTAAATCAAATTCCACGACATTACTAAGTGATCATGACTATAACATAAGCATAGCAGCTTCAGTAAGTATTTCATAGATATACATCAAGAGATGGAAGTCTGTTTCAACCCTTTCTAGCTACCCAACTGATCTATGAATCTAATGGCTAACTAGAATGAAAACTTTTCTGGGGAAGGGTCTGTCTGATTTTGTGTGTTACACAGCATTAAGTATTCATATATTGATTTAAAAAATTATTTCTCCCTCTGCCCCAGTAAGCTGTTACTATGTAGTAAGTATATGCTACACAACAGAATAATGTTCTTTATATATGATGATAGGGAACCATTTGAAGTGAGGGACTTTATAAAAGGCATACTAATCCGTGGAAGTGAAGGCTCAGTTATTAATTGTTTTCTTTTGTATCAGAATGATGTTGCCTCTTCCATAGATGTGTGCCAATGGGTAGCACAAGGAATTGCAAGTACTGTTCTTAGTTTTACACCTTCTAACGTTGTCTTGTTTAGACCATGGGATTATATGTATTTATTTAAGATTATTAAAAACCTCTAAACGTGCCCATCACAAAAATTAAAATTCACAATACAAAAAATAATAAAGGACTGCTCAACCCACGTACACATAAATAAATATCTATCAGCTGATCTGAAGATAATAAATCAAATAAACTGCTCCAACATTCAGTCCTTCTCTCTGAAAGGCAAGAATAAAAAAGGATGAGCTTTGCAGCTTGACAAATGCTGGCTTCAATGGGTCTGGCAGTTAAGAGTTAGTTTCAAAGTCCAGGAAGCTCACTGAGAATACCCCACAAGCAGCATCCTCCCAGATATAACAAGGCAGCTCCAGCTGATCCCACCTATGGTAGTATGGCATCGGAGTTGAGATGATCTTTAATCTCTTTGGTAACCATGTCCCAAATTAGTCAAGTCTTCATAATAGGTCAGCATCCTGAATTCTACCCCGGAACGTATTAGGAGCCAATGCAGCTCCTAGAGCACACCTGTAATGCATGTCTGATGTAAAATTCCACAATTCCTGCCTTTCTCACAGTTCTGATGAACTGTAGTGGGTTGGGGAACTCTTGTGAAGCTCCTCATTGAGCTTTTCCGGGCTGTAAGTGGGGAAGAAACTCCAGTCTCTATGCCCCTCACACTGCTGATGGGATGTGGGGAGGAAGAGCCAAACAGAAGAGCTCTGTCCCCAAGCTCTTTCACAGCTGTTCCCCAAGTGTTTTAATTAAACTTAGTATGAATGAAAATAATTCTCCTGTCACACATTCATTTTTGCTGTCATTTATTAAGAAAATGTTAAAGACTGCATAGAGAAAACAGAAAAATTAAAGCTCTGCTAAATATCTGCTGTCAAGACAATGACCTTTCAACTGTTTATATTACAAATGAAAGTGTGTATAGGTTCTTTTTAAAAAAGTTATAGTCCCAGCAATTATTAGCATCTGTTTTCCAAACATTCCCTGTCTCACTCGAAGCATAAGTATGGGTAGGATGTAATAATCTAAGTGACTCCAAGTGGAGAGAGGGAGAGGCAGGTCTCCATCATTCGGACACATCAGAAAGTATTTCAATTAAATAAATAAATCCCTTTGGAGTTTCCATCCTCCATAGTTCTTCACAAATGCATTCATATCGAGTCCAGGATGAACACAAACAAAGATTTCACCTTTACAGCCAAACAATTTGTGGTTAAGCTAGAGCACATCTTTTAGAAAGACATTCGGTCCTTATTTAAAGACCTTAAGTACTAGAAACTTTACAAAATGCCTTAGTAACCTGTTCCAATGGCTGATTATCCTCACTGATCAAAAAAAAAAAAAAATTTTTTTAACTGTGCTTATTTCTACAAGTAGATGATAAATGTTGATACCGTATTGTTTTAGTGATAGGTTTCTCTTTAGTTTTTGTTTGCGGAGGTAGATGCATTAATTTGGAGATGAATGAGATTAAATACTAATACAAACAAAAGCCAAATGATTATGTTCATCTTTCATAATGAGAAAAAAACTTGATTACAAGGTATAAAAATAAGTATTTAAAGGGTTGCACCAGGATCTAGGTAACAGACATACTTCAGTTACAAAATAGGAAAGTGATGTCAGGATTTGATGCTTGTGGCAAAATTTAAAAGCAGTAGCACATGGGTTCTCAACCTGGAGGTCATGATGGGATTTCAGGTGGTCACAACCAACCTTCATTACTTTATGGCTAACTGGGGGAGAATTCTGAAGCTTCCTTGTAAATCGTGGTTACAGTATGGGAAAAGTTGAGGAGCACTGCAATAATAGAAATCTGATATGTGAGTCATATCATTTTCTTCTTTTTCAGATTTTTGCCTTTGCAACAACTATTTGTTATGGTTGTAGCACAGCCCTTGCTTTAAGAAGATGGAAACTATAGCACCTGAAGAAGTTAATGGCTCAGCATTCTAGTTTAGTTTGTGTAATTGTGCAGAAGATCAAATTAAATGCCACTTGTCTTTCAAACTATAACAGAATTCCAAAAGCTTTTATGTATAAAATCTATTTTTAAAATGTTAAAAATTCAGATAAACTCATGTCAGAATTACTTTTTTAATTGTAATAATCTGAGATTGTTTTTTACTTTTATTATATATTAATTAGAAGCATTAATCCACTATCTATATAGTGTTATACAGTTTAGTGAGAAATAGATGCATCATTAGCAAACAACTGAATTTTGGTGCTAAACAATTAGGAGGGAGAAAATGGAAACTAAACAAATGTGTTAAATGCACAGGCAGCTAAAAGCTACAAGTTGCAATGCCTATGGTTGATTACTATTAAAAGCTCCTCTCCTGCAATAAGCTCCATTCAGGCAGAATCTCGGGGGTCTCTGCACAGATTCAAGGGTCTGCCACACAGTGCTCCTTGCAGGATGAGAGCCTGGCTTGACTTGTGAAATTGCCTTAATATTTTTAAAAGCAGAATTTAGAAAAAACTATTTTAAATTCCATCCAGTACAATCTTCTGATATACTTTATGGCCATTTCTGGCAGTGATGATCTGATCTTTTCTATAATTTTATTGTATTCCTTAGTAAATACAAATTGTTAGTATGGTTGGTCTGTAGTTTCTTATAGTCATAGATTTAGTTTTATCAAGTCTATTTATACTGCAAAATGTAAACAGTGCATTTGTGTTGTGTATATCTGTGGTATATTTTTGTTTAAAACAAAGTATTTGCACTGTTTCACTTTGTTGTGGGTACAGTTTTTACTTCACATGCTGCATTTATGTTGTTTACTGTATGAGTCAATGTCATTTGAATGGAGTATTACAGAACCTTGAATTTTTTCTGACCTAAATTTTTGCAGTGGTTTATTTGTTGCATCCTAAAGTCCCAATTTTGCAAAGGAATTTTTACATGGGCAGATCCTTATGCCTATGCAGAGTCTTGATGAAGTCAGTGGGACACCTATGTAAGGCTCAGGGTCCACCCACTGAGATGCTTTTGCAAGAATGTTGAAGTCTGATCAAATTTGCTTTGAATATCCCAGTTATGTAATGAAACACAATGTGTATAAATGCACCTAACTCAACTGAGCAAACATTTGTGATAGTGTATCACTTCCCTTTCTCATCATCACTATTTAGCAGATAAGACTTTTAAAATAAATTTAATCATTTTAGTGCACGTAAAAGTGTCAAATTGATAACTTCAGAGACAGAAGACCTGTTTTCATCAATGGAAGGCAACAATGCAAGCTTCCCTACAACACCCTCCTGAAGTACCTTGCATTTGTTCTGCAGAGGCCATTTGCAGGTGGACAGGGCAGAACACTTTCTTGCCTATTCAGGCCTGGACTATATACCTAGAATTTAGATTCATCTAGCTACATCACTCAGGGCTGTGAAAAATTTCACACTGTAGATGCAGGTAGTTCAACAGAAGAATTCTTCTGTCAAACCAGCTGCCACCTCTCAGAGAGGTGGAAGACTGTTTTCCAATGTAGATAATCCATCGACGTAGGAAGCGTCTACACTATAGCTTCAGCCTGTAATGCAGACATGGCCTCTCAGCATGCCAACAAAGGTGCCAGTTGCAGCGAATGTACTTTTTGTTAGATTATCATACATGAGGATCTCTGATGGGAGCCTAACTTATTTCACATGTGCAACTGAGTCAGTGTCAATAGTGACAACTTTCAGTCAGTACTGGCCTGGGCCAAATTCATACCAATGACCTGGAAATGAATGGCACTTTCTCAATGCTCTGAGCCATTCAGCTGTCCTGAATTATTATAAGAAGTTAATTAGGTACATTTCATTTTCTGAAAATTTCTATCTTCCTCCCTCTTTGCACTGGCTGAATCTTCAACTCTTTACTCTCATTTAAACTTGTATTGTGATTTTAAATTTTGGACTTCATATTGTATAAAATTTCTTTACACTGGAGTTTACAGATGAAGGGGATTTCTCCCCAAGATACAACAGTGACTTACATTAAGCTGCATTAAATGATTTAATCCAGTGTACTTGGTAATGTGGTTATTGATGGATTTTCATCAGTTGGAAGTTCAGATATTGGAACAAAGAATGGAAATCTCTGATATTTGATTAAATTGATGCTAGATTTATTAAAAGAATAAATTCTCGAG
This sequence comes from Emydura macquarii macquarii, assembly GCF_026122565.2. Lineage (NCBI taxonomy): Eukaryota > Metazoa > Chordata > Testudines > Chelidae > Emydura > Emydura macquarii. Next base: position 2,949,742 of record NW_027130506.1, read on the forward strand.
AGGGCACTTGCAAAAATTCACAACACTTGTAACTGTAAAATCTTATGAGAATAAAATGTTGAAACAGTAAGACCTGGACTATATGAAAGATGACACTGGGTCTGGGGGGAGGACGTGCAGATATACATGGTGATGGAGGGAAAAGAACCACACTTGACAGATGCTACTCAAATCTCTTAATGCATCAGTTGAAGGTTCTTATACCACAGCAATGGGTGGGGTATTAAAATGTTTAGTGTAGTGAGAAATGGCTAAACTCTCCCTTCCTGCTTTAAGAGTCAAAGACAGGCAAAGGGCAGAGTGAGAGGAAAGTTAGCTTTGTATACTATTGAAACTAGAGTGGTTTGCTTAGCTAAAAATAGAGGCATATTTCCTCTCTATCACCATCATCTCTCCTTTTGCAATGAAAACTGCTGTGTTAGACTCTGATGTAGGTATATGTAAATAAACACTAAAATAATGTAAGGATGCAGTCACACAATAAAGAAACAGTAAAATGAGTATCAGGGGGCTCAGCATGATGTAGGAGACTGTATCCAAACATTCTGGGGGCAGGTATAATGCACAGCCTTCTGATGTTCATTATACACAGTGATTACAGACTACACGTGAGTGTCAATATAAAATAATGAAGAGGACAAAAAGACATATATACACACACACACACACACACAAACACACACACGTGCATGCACCCTTACAATTCCCAAAGCCCATGGAGCATTCTCGCCAGAGAATGGAGCAGTAGAGAAAAATCTGTGAGGAAAGATTAATACAGTTTTGGACACTCACGTTTAAGTTGAAGTGAAATATCCGGGAAGATATGCCAGACACCAGAAACATTGCCATTAAGAAGTGAAGTTACAATGCCGTAATAGCTGAGATACCATAGCTATCTTCTGTGCCAAGAATGCTGGCTTGGAAACATTGCTTCATAGCTATTGGTGAATATTTACTATTTAAGAGTGACCTTTCTCAGAAGCGCATAGTAAAGAAACTGCACTTTACACATTAGTGCTACAGGAAGAAAGAGGATACAGTCTAGAATGTAAGGCTTTGTTAAAGCCTACTCATCAGGTGAAGCAGCCAAAAGAACATCCTGCTCAACCTAATTTGGTTTAGAATAATGTAAAATACACACATAAATGTGTACAACTTGCAATGTAAAGTGGCCTAAATCATTTTTATAGCATCCACATATGTGCTAGGTCCTTCACAGAAAATCCTTGAGATCCGTCCCTGCTCCAAAGAGTCTACAGCCCAAATGCTGCGTATGCTAGACAAATGAAGATGTGTGATTGTATATAGCAGAAAAAAGAGGGGTGAGGAAGGACATTACTTACAGATTATATGATTAAATAGTTATTCAGTCAGACTTCTATATATAGGTCTTGATGATTCCGGCAGAACTTCTTTATTGTAAAACGTTCATTTCTAAGTAATACTGCAAAAGTATTTTTTTAATCTAGAACCTAAAAATCTCCTATCTTGGTCATTTACTAAGAAAATGAGTTTATTACCATATAAGGCTGTTCAAAGTTTATCAATATTGCAGTATTTGCTCTCAGCCTGACAAATCAGTTAGGCGTCCCAAGCTGAGGTGTGTTTGATACAACAGGAAACAAAATTACACCTCTCAGAATGTGGCCATTTTCTTGTCCTTGCATCTGACATCATGCTCAAACCTCCACTAGCACTAAGGAAAGTTCTTTAACATTCGGAGGTTACCTCCTCTATTAGTATTTTATACAGAACCACACGTGTGCTTTGGTGCTTTATGCACAAGCACTTGATATCCCAGAAGACGACTCAAATTACATGTCCAATAATCCTGAGACAGTGCTTAAAGCATCTGACTGCTCTGACATTTCCTGGACACTTGGGAAATCTGAATTCCTTGCTCAACTTAAGTTGTTTTTGAAAAGGTCTAGGGTGGAGCTGCATTACTTTGTCTTGTGGAACTCTGTGGATCTGAAGGGGCATTTTATATATGTCCCCAAGATCACTCTCTCCCATTTCCAATGCATATCCAGACACACACTGGTTCTCCATTGGTCCTGGGAGAGATGGGGCCAGTGCTACATAAGATAACCAGATGTCTTGATTTTATAGGGACAGTCCCAATATTCAGGGCTGTGTCATATAGGCGCCTACTAACCCCCCACCTCCTGTCCCACTTTTTCACACTTGCTCTCTGGTCACCCTAGTGCCATAGGGTATCCAACTCGCCACCATGACCACAACCAGTGCATGGGACGTGAGATCTCATGGCCATGCTCTAGTTACATGTTCTTAATTAGCTTATACAAGTTAACCGAAGAGATTTAATCATATTCTGGGATAGAATCTCTTGCAAAGTTTGGTGGGAAGATGAGCACTGAACTGTAGTGGAGGCATTGAAACTCTATTTTCCCCCATTCCAACTCTATTGTATCCTGATGTTCAGAGATGGCCAAAGGGCATGGTGGGGAGACATCTCTGGTGATTTTTCCTTTTCATTGAGGCTGTCACCAAAACAGAATTAAAAAAGTCCATCCAAATCCTTCTCTCACACCTCTGTAAGTCAGGCATACCTCCATTGAAGAAAGTGGAGTTCTGTCATGGTAAAACAGTTGTAACTGGCAAGAGAATCAGAGCCAGTCCCGCTAAAAAGCTATAGCCTTTGTAATGACTGCACTGCATCATTTAGAGGAAAGCGAAACAGGAGTGAATGCTGGGGAATCACACTGCCAACATCTCCCCTTTTGCTTCAGAAAGCACATGGAAACTCATGCATACATTCCACTTCCTCCAATTATGACAATTTCATTACCATGAGCCTAAGTAACAGTAACATGTTACTGATCTTGGTCTTCTGCTGGCCTTTACAGCTGGGTTTAAAAAAAAGTTTAAATATGCTTTAAACTCAGATTTAACCCCATTTGCCATTTCTATGGCTGAGCTATACACTATGTGTTGGGGTTTTGAATATCATCCTAGTGCAATACATTCCCTTTAATGCTGACTGGTCAAAATGTGTTAGATCTCCATTTGCCTCTTTTAGCATGATTTGAGAACTTGGCTTTAAGGATTGTGTAGAAGAGGTTTCCATGAACTCTCTGGATTTTGTTTAGTTATCGATGAGCCAAGAATGCTTAATAGCTTGAGAGAAAAGGTGAGTGAGATAACATCTTTTATTAGACCAATTTCTGTTTGTGAGAAAGACAAGCTCTGTGTAAGCTCAAAAGCTCCAGATTTCGGTCCAAAACCCAAAGACTCTACCAAAGTTCAAGAAAGTCATTTATTCTGGCCATCACCTATCTCCCTCTTGGAAGCAGGTTTGACGAACTGCAAGCAGCCTCGGTAAGAATCTCCCTTTCTGCACTGGTTCTTTGTGACTCATTCTTGGTGCAGGGGATGCCTGCCAAAGCAGAGCACCTTTCCATTCAGTTTAACAGAAACCTGATACAGTCTCAGAGAAATATGTTGTCAAACTCCCCTTTCAAGGAACCAAAAGCTGTTGGCGTATGTTAACAGTAGGTACACTTTAACTCCTGCCTTGTTGCAGAACAATTGCACCTGCTGACCTTGAAGGAACTGTGGTGGGGTTTGTCTGATCCAGTCACAATTTTTTAATATTCTCAGTAAAACTATGGCCCTGAGTCTGCAGTGAAATGCATGCAGGCCAATCCGTGTCAATGGGTCTCCCTTAAGGCAGAGGAGATTCTTCTGCTAACATCTCATTGCAGGATCACGAATGTATGTTTATGCTTTTCTGCTGCCCATTTGTTTTTAACAGAGCTGACATTTTGAAGCTATCTGATAACATGATGAAAAAATTCTATCCACCCTGCACTCAAATGGTTGAGTTGTACAGTACTTTTCCTAAGGTTTTTGTTTCACGTCAGTGATACTCAGTGGTACAGGAGCCAAATTAAAGATGAACATTACTCAAAAAAGCCACAGTCGTGAGAATTCATTGTTTCATTCACTATTTTCATACATATTATTCTCACAGCAAGATGACTGACCAAGTATACTACAGTTGGCTAATAACCCAGTATTATGTCATATAATGTGTGTATGTACAAGCATCCTGTTTGTGTGATTGAATTATTAACCAGTGTTTTAATAGCATGTGCTGCAAAGAGCCGCAGGAGACACATTAAAGAGCCACTTGCAGCTTGCAAGCCTCAGTCAGAGTATCCCTGGTTTTGGTTCAATAAGCCTTATGAGCAAAGTTAATGAGGTGAGATGCTTTTATAAAGCCTTTATTGTGCTTTTGTCTATATGAGGGTAACACTCATTGCTCTCTCTCTCTCTCTCTCTCTCTCTCGAGTTACTTTTTTAAGTTGAAGTTGAAAAGGCAGTTGAGCATTAACAACATTTTGGGTCTTGTAGAAACCAATATTTTCCATGAGACGCTACCATGGGAGTGGCACACCTAGTGGAAATCACAGAAATGCATGAGTTGGTTCCACCAAAGTAACATACACTGCGAAGTAGTTCAAATGGGAGATTTTTACAGATTTAGAAAGCAGGATTAGAGCCTTCATAGTTGGCCCAAAGGAAAACAGAGGCTTTAAACTAAGGGCCAGATCCTCAGAAGGAGTATGTTAGTTGATTTACAGCGGCTGAGAATGTGCCCCTTAGTTTCTTTAAAAAAAAAGAAGGAGGAGGAGGAGGCGGCGGCGGCGGCAGACGCCTGAGTATGTGCTAGCAGCAGATAGATTTCACTTATGTACTCAGGGCCAAATTTTGCTCTTAGTTACATAAATGCAGCTTCAATTGACTTCCAACTACTTTCAATGGAATTTCACTAAGGTAAGTGAGGACAGAATTTGCCCTCGAGATTTCCACTAAATAAAGCAGACTTTTGAAGCAAGCAGTGACAATATTCTCATGATGTCTGATATTTTTCTTAAATCCCCCAGTTCTGAAGTCAGGTCATTACATCAGAATCTCAGCATTCATTAAAAACAGTTTCAAGCCTTCATGGCTGTGGAAAAATGTATGAAAACATGAAGGCTCAAAGACCAGAAAGCAAACAAAGACAAACCAGCTTTTATTATTTTTAATCAGATGACTTTAAAGCTAATCTCATGGTACTGGGGGACCTGGTTCATGAGCGCTGAATGCTTGGAGTTGGCAGTATTGAGCAAAGTGCCACTGGAAAAAGTCACTGCAAGCTGCTGAACCTAAATGTAATTGAGCTGCAAAGAATGATTGCCTCTAGAATTCTTACGTAGAACTAGGTTCTTCTCACTGGTGTAACTACAATGATGCAAGTGATGTAGTCACAATAGGGCCCATGAGGTTTTGGGGCCCAACCAGAGAGCCCACGTGGGTGGGATGGGGAGGCCCCGGTGGTTGGAGCAACCCAAGACTCCAGACTTGAGCAACCATAAAGGGCACATGGAAAAGGCATAGGGGGATTACTGCATTGGGGGCTGTGAAGGGCCGGGTGGTGGAGGTAGGAGATACACCCTCCCCCTCACAAAGGTGGCATGCAAGGCAAAAGCATTGGCTGATCTGAATGGGGTGGAGGAATGGGGGGAACTGGGGAGGGTTAGGGAAGGGAGAACTGGGGGGTAGAGGATTGGAACAGAACTGGATGGAGTTGGAGGACTGGAGTTGTTGAGGCTGGGGGAAGGGGTTTGAAGCAGAGCTTGGGGGCTTGAGAACAGAGCTCAAGGCATGAGGGTGGTTGAGGTGGAGTTGTAGAGGGCCAAGGATCAGGGAAGTGGGGGGGCAGGAGGGGAGCTAAAAAGGCCTGGAGAGGTGATTGGATTGGGGCTGAGGATGCTGAGAACTAGATGGAAGCAGGCTGGAGGGAGGTTAAGGGAGGGTGGGACAGAGGCTGGATCAGAACTGGAGGAAAGCAAGGGGGAGCCATGGAGGGAACTGAGCATCCGTAGGGGGGCTGTGAAAGGGATGGAGGGAAGCCAGGCAGGAGCTAAGAAGGCTGGAGTGGTGCAGAGAGGGCAGATTTTGGAATCAGGAAGGTGCCCCTAATCTATTATTGCACAAGAGCCCTCCAGGGCCTTGTTACGTCACTCATTCTTCTGAAGGTGACTAGCACCCTACAGATTCCAACTAAATGGCTCTAATTCAAGTACTTTGGGGTTCACCTAGGCACCATGGGATTAGGTAACAATGACCGATTCTCTTTAGTAGGAATAGGAGTACGACCAACCCAGCTCTGTTTTGAAAGAAAAATATCTGTCTGCTTAGGTCCCAAGAAGTTAGCTATAATGCATGTTGGTATAAAGTGTATAGAAGAATATTGTGTTATCTACTTTTTGATATATAGAAATCTCCCATATATGACATTATTTTTAAAAAAAGAGACCAGATATTGACCAGTGCACGTCTCACATAATCTCCACCTCGATAAACTTAGCCACATGCCACTACCTCCTCTGGCAAAAGCCTGAGAAAATATATGAGCATTACACCGTGCCCTAATATCAATGGATTCAGTCGCTGCTAGATCGGAGGGAAAAGTCAAACATCCTCTATTCAAATCTAGGGGCGATTAGAAGAAGTGCTCTAGCTGATCAGCTGTTGCAGCAGCACACAGAGAAAAATTGATATCAAATAGTCAAGAAAGGCCCAAACCAGATAATGTAGCAATACATAGGGGTATAGATATCATACAGAAAGAGCTAGTAGTGATTTATATTGCAATATAATTGTGTGGGTTTCCAGACTACCACATTCTGGACCGTAACACCTACAGCATATATTCTCTAGTGACAGAATTAAAGTCCATAAATAGGCTGGTACTTTTCACTAGGGAAAAGAAGTGTATTTTGATTCATACAGTAACAGGACATCAGGGTTAAAAAAAAAAAAAAAAAAAAAAAAAGTGAATTTACCAACCGTCCCCCCCTTCCAACTTCATAATTTTTTAATTCCAAAAAATAGAAAAAAGTCATGTGACAGTTTATATAATTGAAACAAGGTGGGTGAGGTAATATGTGTTATTGGACCAACTTCCAAAAGATATTACCTCACTCATCTTGTCTTTCTCATATCCTGGGACCAACACCGCTACAGCTCTGCAAACAAAATTGATATAGTTGAAAAAGTGATGAACAGGCCAATTAATATCAGTAGGTGGTGCTCTAATCACACATAACATTTCACTGCCTGCAATCTAAGTCGATTTATGGAACTTTCTTTTATAATGTAATACTTCTTGATTCACCTGTTGTTATTTCTAACTAAACAAAACCTGCAGTCAATCACAATATGCATTTTAACAAACAATCTATTATACATTTTTTAAAGAAGTTACAGAGGTCTCATTTCAGACATTTGTCTAAGATCTTTAACAGGACCCCATTGTACATATATATAGGAATACACAGTTCTTAGCTCAAATAACTTACAACCTATTGGAGGTGGTTATCCTTCACTCATGTAGGGATAGACTCAATGGACTTGATTCTCTTCTCACTTAAAAGTCACGTGTGACCCCACTGAGGTCAATGAGGTTGCACCAATTTAAATCCAGAGTGAGTGAGAGTGAAAATCAGGCACTATTTATTTGGTTTTTGTCCTACAGTTATGAATTAGGACCTTGAAAATGGAGTGAAGATTTCAGCTAAATAAATTCAGTCACACTATGGTCAGCAAACAACTTGTGGCTTTTTCCAAACAATGAAGCTCCTAAAGTTGATCGTTTGTTATAGACAGACCTATACACTTAGTTGTTATATCACCAAGATGATGCGTACATTCCTCAGATTTGCCCCCTCAAATTTTGTTTAAAACCACGTTAGCCAAATCAGCATTATCAGGTTATGCAGAAATTGTATTTCCCAAGCTAAACAGAGCATATAGCTTCTGGATTTGATAAGTCTGAATAACAGCTCTGGGTATTGGTTCTGCAAACAGCAGTGAAAAAAACAATAGGTAAAATCAGCTCATGTTTCTATACACAATTTTGGGGACAGTAAATGGCTACAATACAAGTTGTCCCTGTCAGTCAATAAAGTTCTATCTTACCCACTTACTCCTTCAATTTTTTTTTTTTTTTTTTTTTTTACTTTTACATCTAACTTTCCCCAAACAAATTTATCTGTAGTGTCATAGCCTGAAATGAATGAAGTATGAGGCTACTGAATAAGAGTTCAAGCTGTAAAGTTCCCAGATGGAGATTTGAGCTTTGTGTGAATTTATCTTAGTTGTCAACTAACTGTGGAAAATGGAAATGCATCATGTACACAGATATCGTCTGGCACTATCTCTGTGCATTTTCAGACTATAATCAAAATGATGCAGAATGTATATCATAATATACAGTCACTTGTACCAGAGAGCAATGTGTGAAAAAAATGACTGTGGAAAAAGCTATAATTTGATTTCATTTTAAAAAGCTATGTTAATAGAACATAATTAAGGTTGCAAAGTCAAGCACTCAAAAGTTAGGAAATGCCTGATTTAAGGTTGCTTGTATAATCTTATGACAGAGTCTTAATTACATGACCACACACTATTTTTTCGATAGGTACCCTTTCTCATTCACCTCACCTCATTCACCATGGATGGTGCTCTGGGAGTGAATCAGGGCTGTGTAGTGAAGGAGGCTGTTGACTGTAGGACCACTCTCCCTGGTATAGAAATTGAAAAATGTGGAGAGAATGACACAGAGTGAACATTAGGAAGAGAGAGTATGGTCTGGTGGTTAATGTAGCTCAATACCCAGTAAGGGAACTGGGTTTTATCCTTGACTTTGAAGCAGAGTTTCTATGTGTTGCCAGGGATGTCACTTAAACCAAATTTTTCACAGATGGTTAATTACTGCATCTTCTTCGCTTTCTGCTTGCTCAACGTGAGACACGTCAGGCTGTTTTTTCAGGAATGTATAAGGTATTTAGGTAAAAGCCCACTCCTTTAGATACTGCCAACACTAACAAGTATCACTTCCATCTTGTCAGAGGTGTAACCAACTCACCATCACTTAGATACTAAATTCACTACAAAAAAAGCCTTTGGGCTGGTCATTTTAAAAACTGACATTGTCCAAAAGCTGGTTTATTAGACAAGTGATATATACTTAGAGACATAAAAGCAACTAAAAGCCAGATGCTACCTGTTGATTTCCAGTTGTATACATTTTAAAAGCTTCTGTTTCATAACCTGGAAAGACTCCAGAGAAAAGAAGGTGGCAGTTAATAACATACCCTGGCCAAAGTGCTCAACTAACATAAACCTATCCCAACAACATATGCCATTTAGGTGAGTTCTACTTGCTTGGCCCCAGTTTGACTGAGAGTTTCATAAGCCAGAGGTATCAGTAGCACAACACAGAGGCTGTATCTGCTGAAATACAAAATGAAGACGATTTACTGAATTGCTCAACGCAAACCTCCACATACCCCTCCTGGAGGTGTCCTCACCCCACCCCTTAAAATTCCTGTCACCCTCAAGGAGGCATGCCTTAACTTTGGCAGTTCCACAAAAGCAAGACACACAAGTTCCAAGCACATTGAGCAATGAGGCTAAAACCAAACAAGCATGTGTAAGGTGTGAGAACATACCATCACCTGGGCAATGAAAAGTGGGAAAGCTTGGAAAAGACATAACAAGTACTTACCTGCAAGGAAAAGAATGAAGCAGCTGCTAGTTCCAAAATAGCCCCTTCAGAGCTCTGCTCAGTTGGCTGTGTCAAACTGAAAGGACCAGCTGCAGACTAGCATCCTGGGAAAAAAGTTCTTACAACAGGGAAAACCTGCGATGAGGAGAATTAGTAGGAATCCAGACGTCCTTAGTAAAGGTGCTGTGCTTATTATTGCCATAATACACAATTTATTTAGTGATCATCAATATTCGTGTAATACATTGTTCTAATATAGATATTATTACATCCAAAGCAACTATGTTAAAAGAACATTAAGGTTGCAAAGTCAAGCACTCGTATGTTAGGAAATGCCAGAATTAAAGTTGCCACTGCAACCTTAATTAGGGCTTCTGTGCATATATATTATGATACTGTCTTTAATTACACGATCACATTTTTTTTCACAAACGGCCCCGCTTCATGCAATGCACAAGGTGGACAGTGCTCAGGAACGAGCCGCTAATTATTCAAAATTTTGCTTTCTCCCCATTGTTCATTGTGTCGCCCCATCCTGCTCTGAATGCAGGATTCTAAATTACCTCAGGGGCTTTTCTATGGTGATCCAAGGGCTTCATAACCATTATTTTCACAGCCCCCTGTGAGATGAGGGGTGGTAGCGCTAAACCCTGCCACTGTAATCCACAAAACTCCCACATGGCTGCCGCCTAACCCTGAACATACCTAAACTCATGCAGCATCTACGTTTTTAGGGTTAAAGTTCCCTAAGTCCCAGAGGGGCAGAAGCTCACTGTGAATGGGGGAGCTGGAGGAATAGGAGGGAGAGTGAGGAGACCTATTGAGACTTGGCAGGTTGAGGCAGCTGACCTCCAGGCTGGGAAGAGGGGTCCCCACAGTTCCTATCTTCTGGTCCTGATCCTGGGTGCTGTGCTCCAGGTCCTGCTCCTGCCTCTGCCCCCTGTATGTGCACAGGTTTACGTGGAGATAAAGCCCCTACAATATTTCTATTGCAGGGGTGTTAGCCTCCACAGGGCCAGCCTTAGGAAAAATGGCACCCTGGGCAAACTTGTTGCCCACCCCCCACAGGGAGCCCTTGGGGAAGGTGTCATAGAGGAAGAGCTTGTCCTCTGGGTAGGCTAGGTGGACGAAGCAAGCCCAGGGGCCCGCTCCCTACCTGGGCTCCCTGGGCAGCAAGTGGCCGCTCAGCAGACAAAGCTGCAGCTGGTGGAGTGGCAGTGGCACTGCAGGTGTCATGCTGCCGGGAGGGTGGAGAGGTGCATGTGAGCACCTGACTCATGCCCCACAGCCTCCTTCCCCCCCACCTCCCAGGTGGGCAAGGCTATTAATAATTACCTAGGAACTCAGCATCCTTCTGCAGCCTCTTGACCATGGCGTGCCTCCTCACCCCCGACCACGGAGCCCTGGGCAGTTGCCCACATGGCCCACCCGTAAGGCTGGCCTGCAGCTCCCACTGCTGTTCCAGTTCAACCACCCCTGGGGAGACCTGCTTCAGAATATCCCATAGCTCACTGGTAAGAGCACTCTCCTCAGAAGTGGGAGGCCCCTGGACAAATCCTTCTCCCCATCAAACAAAGGACAGACCCGTATTCCTATTCTTAGGCACCTTTCCCTCCCCATGAATTGTGTAAGGAGCCTAGATGCCTAATTGAGGTATGTGGATCCCATTGCTGATCCAGTGATTTTCTAGGCACCCAGAAGTTAAGTAATGCAGTGCTAACTGCTGCAACTTCTAAAGCCCTTTGCAGATGAAGGCCTCAGTGACTTTCCCAGCCTCACATAGGATTTCTGTGGCAGACGCAAGGACAGAATCTAGTTCTCCAGGGCAGCATGCAACGGCCTTAACAATGAGTGCAGGCCTGCAGGTCCCTAACTCATTTATGATACATCTTCCAACTTCTATAACAAAGGATGCAGGAATCCTACAGACAACAGCCTCATTCTCTATTTGGCTCTGATTTATTCCCTGAGCAGAGTCCATCCTGGGCATTGTATAAGGCAGGGGTCCTGCAGAAAAAATAGTATGGGATCATGCAATTAAAGACTATATTGTAGTGCATACACAAGGGGGCTGAATTAAGGGTGCACAATCTCAAATCTGCCATTTCCTAACTTTTGAGTGCTTGATTTTACAAACTCAATGTTCCTTTAAGATAGTTGTTTTGGATGCAATTTTCTAGGTAAAAAAAATACCTGAAAAAAAATAGAAATTCCATGATGTGGCATCATACTGACACCCACATGTATCATCAACTGGGCTGGGACGTTTAGATCCACCACATGGACCTCTGCAACTTGAGCTCATGGCGTAACTGAGAGCCATTGTAGGATGTCATCCTGTATGTGAGACAGGCATTAGGAGCAGATAAGCTGCATACTTTGTCAGGGGGGGTTCACAGCTATTTACTGACAGCAGAGGAATGGTGAGAGACTCAAAACTCCTGGGTTCCATTCAACATTTTGGAGGGGAGTATGCTCTACTGCCACAGACCCTTTTGCCCCTATCTCCCCAAGACAGTTCCTCTCCTGTCTCTTCCCCAACTCCCAGCTCCTCATCCCAGCCTCCCTTACAGCTCTTGGTCCCAGTCTCAATCTCTTCACCGAGTCAGTTCCAGTCTACACTTATGGGGACCCCTCTTCCCAGTTCAAATCTCTTTGCCCAGTCAGTTCCAGTCTTCCTTCCAGACTGCACATCCTAGTCCCAGTCATTTCCTGAACCCTGCTCCCAGACTTGGTCTCTCTAAGGGCTCCTTGTTCTGGTCTCCTGGCACAATCGGTCCAAATCCCCACCCGCACCTTTATGCCCCTCATCCAGCCTCAGTCTTCTCCTTGCCTTGCTCCCTGTCCCACTCACCCCCAATGGCTCCTTATCCCATTCTTTCCCCTACCCCTTATCTGACCTCAGTTGTTATCCTCTCCCTGTCCCATTGGCTCTCAGTCCAACCTAGTCTCTCTCGCAACCAGCAACTTACCCAATCTCAGTGTTTCCCCCCTCCTCCATTACCCCTCCCAGTCCCAGTCTCCTTGCCCAGACAGCGCCTGTCTTCCCAGCTTCCAGTCTGGCTCCTTCTCTCAATCTACTGCCTCTTCCAATCTTTGTCCTCTCTGCACTTGAGTCAGGCAGCTTCCTCCTCCAGGCTGAGGGTGTGCCAGAAACTTTGAGAGCACAGGAGAGTCATTCTCCTTGCTCTCAGGTCCAAATGCCACAACCAGCTGCAGCAGCTGGGCAGAGCAAGTGCAGAGAAAGTCTTACTCAACCTCTCAATTCCCAGGCTTGAGAAGTTCAGTACAGATGGAATCCTCTGAGAATTCAGCTGCCAAACTCTAACAAGTCTCTACCGAGCATGTGCAAACTCAGATTTTTCAAAGGGTTATCATCTGGCCAAATTTGGACAGTTTTTCACAGAAATAGCAAAATCCACATACTTGACACAAAGACCAACCTCTTCCAAATTTCAAGGCCTTCCACCAAAGCATGGAGGCATTAGAACTTCTCAATAAAATGGCTGTAAGAGGGTTTTTTTTTTTTAACATGGGCAAAACAATTAATTTTTCTGTCATCTCCTGCTCAGAAATGACTGAATCATTTTTTCCTGAAACTTTCCAAAATTATTCAGCCTAAGGCAGACAACCAACATGGGAAATTTCAGTTTGAATGGAAAAAGTTGGCAACATTTAGGCATCCTTAATAACAGGCAGGACTACTAGCACACCACCTATAACAACACCTTTAAATCTTTGGATTTTTGAATGGCTTTTCAGAGACCAAAGTAATAATTGCTTGAATGGGCAAAATCTAGGTGCGTCCATATTCTAAGCTGTAGAAACACCACTGAAAATCATGCAGACTATGGTGAGAGATTGTGTCACACACACTCAAAAAAACTACGGAACCACCTGATCAGCATTCTGTACAGCAAACAGGAGAAGATCAAGAAAGAACTCTCAATGCTGGATAATCTCATGAAAAGTCGAACTTCCACAGAAAATTCCACGTGGTTGATCTTTACAAAAACAAGATGGGCCATTTACAACACTCACTTTGCTTCTCTACAGAGGAAAAAGGACTCTAAACTATCTAAACTCCTATATGCCACAAGAGACCTCAACTGTGATACCCTTAACTCATCCAACAATATTGTAATTCTATCCAGCTATACACTTAACCCAGCAGAAGAGTCGGTCTTATCTTGGGGACTCTCTTTCTGCCCTACCACCCCACACATATGATACAATTCTGCAGTGACCTGGAATCCTACTTTTGCCATCTCCGACTCAAGGAATATTTCCACCACACCACTGAACAACACACTAACCCAGAGATACCTTCCTACCAACTCTACAAGAAGAATAATTCTGCATGGACTCCTCCTGACGGTCAAAACAACAGACTAGACTTTTACATAGAGTGTTTCCGCCAATGTGCACAAGCTGAGATTGTCGACAAGCAACACCACTTGCCCCATAACCTCAGCCATGCAAAACGCAATGCCATCCACGGACTCAATAACAACTCTGACATTATAATCAAAGAGGCAGACAAAAGAGGTACCGTTGTCATCATGAATAGCTCTCATTACTAACAGGAGGCTACCAGACAACTCTCCAACACCACATCTACAAGCCACTACTGTCCAATCACACTGAAGAATACCAAAAGAAACTACAACATCTACTTAAGAAACTCCCTAAAGAAACACAGGAACAAATCTACACAGACACACCCTCTGAGCCCCGACCAGGGTTATTCTATCTGCTACCTAAGATCCACAAACCTGGGAATCCTGGACACCCCATCATCTCAGGCATTGGCACTCTCACAGAAGGACTGTCAGGCTATTTGGACTCTCTCCTCAGGTCCTATGCCACCAGCACTCCTAGCTATCTTCATGATACCACTGACTTCCTGAGAAAACTACAATCCATCGGTGATCTCCCAGAAAACACCATCCTAGGCACTATGGATGTAGAAACTCTCCACACCAACATTCCACACAAAGATGGACTACAAGCCATCAGGAACATTTTCCCTGATGATGATATGGCACACCTGGTAGCTGAACTTTGTGACTTTGTCCTGACCCCCAACTACTTCAGATTTGGAGCCAATCTATACCTCCAAGTCAGTGGCACAGCTATGGGCACCCGCATGGCCCCACAGTATGCCAACATTTTTATGATTGACCTAGAACAATGCTTCCTCAACACTCATCCCCAAGCACGTCTCCTTTATCTGCGCTACATTGATGACATTTTCATCATCTGGACAGACAGGAAAGAGTCCCTCGAAGAATTCCACCGGGATTTCAATAATTTCCACCCCACCATCAACCTCAGCCTGGACCAGTCCACACAAGAATTCCTCTTCCTGGACACTACAATACAAATAAAGGATGGTCACATTAATACCACCCTAAACCAAAAACCAACTGACCTCAATACATATCTTCATGCCTCCAGCTTCCACCCTGGGCACATTACACGATCCATTGTCTACAGCCAAGCCTTAAGATACAACCGGATTTGCTCCAATCTCTCAGACAGAGACAAACACATACATGATCTCCATAAAACATTCTTAAAACTACAATACCCACCTGGAGAGGTGAAGAAACGAATTAACAGAGCCAGACGGGTACCCAGAAGTCACCTACTATAGGACAGACCCAACAAAGAAAACAACAGAACACCACTGGCCATCACCTACAGCCCCCAACTAAAATCTCTCCAACACATCATTAAGGATCTACAACCTATTCTAGGTGATGATCCCTCACTCGCTCAAGCTGTAGGAGGCAGACCTATCCCTGCTTACAGACAGCCCCCCAACCTGAAGCAAATACTCACCAGCAACCGTACACCATACAAGATCACTAACCCAGGAACATACCCCTGCAACAAACCCTGTTGCCAGCTCTGCCCACACATCGACTCTAGTGACACCATCACAGGTCCTAACCACATCAGCCACACCATCAGGAGCTCATTCGCCTGTACATCTACTAATGTAATATATGCCATCATGTGCCAGCAATGCCCCTCTGCCATGTACATTGGCCAAACCGGACTGTCACTATGCAAAAGAATAAATGGACACAAATCAGACATAAAAAATGGTAACGTCCATAAACCAATCGGAGAGCACTTCAACCTCCCAGGACACTCTGTAGCTGACTTGAAAGTTGCTATACTTCCACAAAAAAATTCAAAAACAGACTTCAAAGAGAAACTGCAGAGTTGGAACTCATCTGCAAACTTGACACAATTAAACTGGGCCTAAATAGGGACTTGGAAAGGTTCTCTCATTACAAGAAGTAATTGTCACTGTTCACACATTCTCACCTCCTAATCAATGGTTGTGAATAGGCCTCAACTACTCTAATTGAATGGACTTTGCTTATACCTAACTTCCCTATTGTTGTTCCTTACCCTTAGATGTATATATATATATACACACCTCCAATCTGATTTCTATTCCTTACATCTGATGAAGTGGGTTACAGCCCACAAAAGCTTATGCCTGCAGAAATTAAATTTGTTAGTCTTTAAAGTGCTACAGGACTCTCGTTGTTTATGCTTTTTACAGTAATTTATTCACACCAGTAAGGCCATATTCTGTCCTCAGTTACGGTCTTAATGGTGTTCCACTGATGTGAGGGAAGGATTTGACTCTGTGACTGAATGACTGGTGTAAGTGTCAACTATTGCTTTAGAATTCCTACCATCCATTGTAAAGGTAGGGATGAAATGAGCACTCAATTAGCCCAAAATTGAGCTGCTGAGAACAAATTAATCAAGGAACCATAGGAGACGAAGAGAAGAAATTCTTTAACTGTTTATACACCAATGCTATGAGCCTGGTTAACAAATAAAGGGAACTGGAATTGTTCATTTATTAGCATAAATTCAATCTAGTTGGCATTCCGTAACCTGGTGGGATGTGTGACAGGTATACAAACCTTGCATCAGCATGGAAGGGGTTAAGGAGCTGCTTTGCTTTCCACAATCCCGCAATTGAGAAAGAAGGCTAAAACAACCTGACTTAAAGGGGAAGTAAAGGCAGCTATGAAATTTTTTAAAAATATACATCACAAGTGGAAGAAATTAATATAACTCAGAAACTAGGAACTATAGAAAATTGATAAGGGAAGCAAAGGAGAAACTATGATCAGCACAGTTAAGGACAACAAAGAGTTTTTAAAAGTATATTAAGAATAAAAAGAATCCCAACAATGGTATTGGTCTATTGCTAGATGGAATGGTAGGATTATCAATAACAATGAAAAAAAGCCAGAAGTGTTCAGTAAATATTTCTATTCTGTATTTGGGAAAAAATAGATAATGTAGTCATATCATATCATATCATAATGACGACACTCTTTCCATTCCAGCCATAAATCAGGAAGATGCTAAACAACTACGAAAGACAGACATTTTTAAATCAGCAGATCCAGGTGACTTGCATCCAAGAATTTTAAAAGAGCTGGCTGCAAAGCTCCCTCAACCATTAATTTTTATTTTTCAGTAAGTCTTGGAACACTGTGAAATTTTCAGAAGACTGGTAAAAAGCTAATGTTATGCCAATAGCTTAAAAAGCAAACAAGATGACCCAAATTGAAAGCCTGTCAGTCTGACATCAATTCCAGGTAAGATACTGGAGTGGCATAAGGGACTTGATTAATAAAGAATTGAAGGAGGATAAAATAATCAATGCTAGTCAACATGGGTTTATGGAAAATACATCCTGTCAAAAACTTGATATCTTTTTTTGATGAGATTACAAGTTTGGTTGATACAGGCAATAGTGTTGATGTACTATACTTAGACTACTGTAATTTGCAATGTTGTTGTAGCCTTGTTGGTCCCAGGATATCAGCAACAAGGTCCATGAGATAATATCTTTTATTGGACCAACTTTTGCTGGTGAAAGAGATAAGCTTTTGAGCTACATTGAACTCTTGAAGAAGGAGTAGGTAGTGGGTAGCTTGAAAGCTTCTCTCTTTCACCAAACAGAGGTTGGTCCAATAAAATATATTATCTCACCCACCTTTTCTCTCTAGACTTCTTTTAGGCATTTGATTTGGTATTACATGATTCTTTGACTAAAAAACTAGAATGATACTAAATTAACATGCACATACTAAATGGATTAAAAACTGGATAACTGGTGGATCTCAGAATGTAACTGAAAACAGGCAAGCATCATCAGGCAAGTGCGTTTCTAGTGGAGTCCTGTAGGGATCAGTTTTTGGCCCTACACTGCATAACATTTTTACCAATGGCCTGGAAGAAAACATAAAATCATCATTGATAAAATGTGCAGATGACTCAAAAATTGGGGGATGGTAAATCATGAAGAGGACAGGTCACTGATATAGAGTGATCTGGATCACTTGGTAAGCTGGGCACAAGTAAACAATATGTGTTTTAATACAGCTAAATGTAAATGTATACCACTAGGAACAAAGAAAGTTGGCCAAACTTATGTGATGACAGGACTCTGTGCTGAAAAACAGTGACTCTGAAAAAAATGGGAAGGTTGTGGTGAATAATATAAGGGATGCATCAAGCTTAGACTAATCAGCTGACCATGATCTCTTAGTGCTATATTGTGGCCAAAAGGGCTAATGTATAACCAAGGGAATCCTGAGTAGGAGTAGAGAAGTCATTTTACCTCAAAACCTGGGTCAGCAAGGCTTGAGCTGCAGGGATAAAAATTGCAGTGCGGACATTTGGGCTTGGGCTGCTGTTCAGGCTCTGAGAACCTTCCCCCTCACCAGGTCTCACCTCTGGGATTCCAGCCTGAGCCCAAATGCCTACACTGCAATTCTATAGCCCTACAGCCCCATCCCCACAAGCCTGAGACAGCTGACCTGGTGAGCCACTGCCATGCCATGGGTCTTTTATTGCAGTGTAGATGTACTCTATCTTCCTGATGCTCTGTTCCATTGACTTCAGTGGGAGTTCTGCGCATAACCGACTTGCAGGATCAGGCTCTTAAAGAATGGTCAGACTCAGAAAAGTGATTGAAAATGGCATCCTTGTTAATGCCGTGTTTATTGCCGTGCAATGACTTCCCAGTCAAGAGTGCTCACATGGGTCTTGGTCCTCCATGGCCTTGTTCTTTGTGTACTCATTTGCACTCGTCAGTAAAGTCACCACACTACAATGGTAGCATTTTAAATTCCCTTTGCCCACGTATAAATGGCTACATAAAGTGCAAGGCCATGAAGAATCAGGCCCGTGGTTCTCCTATTTACCTGCAAGTTCAGAAAACTCAACCTGGCATCTGAAAGTCAAGCTTGAGTTTTTTTCTCTCTTTTCCCCCTTTTCCACATCAAGACCAGCATTTACAGTTCTGTGGGCCAAATTCTATCATCAGTTATGCCTGGGTTTCCTATTGATTTTAACAGGGTGCATAGGATTAACTGATTGGCTTATAACAGGAACCTAGGTTATGATTTTCAGTATTAACTAGTGATTTTGGGTGCATCACTTTAAGCATTCAAATGGAAACATCTCAAAGGGTCGTAAATTTCAATAAGTACTGAGCACCCTCTTCTCCCCTCCCCCAAAGAAGCTAGATGGGCATTGACTATGCACAGGAACAATAGATTCTGATCTATTCTCTCTTTAACTATGTAGGCTGTACAGAGCTAACAGGAGCAAAAAGCTGGAAAAGCTTATTTTGTCATTGTCAGCACATACAACTCAGAATATAAACAGGGTAAGAAAGTACCACTGTTACATAAAGCAGAGCCACACTTTAACTCTGTGTGTCACACTTTCTTCATTTATCGAATGGGAACAATATGTACCTACCTCGCTGTGGGTTTTGAGACTAAATATTTTAATAGGTGTAAAATGCTGTCAGAATTTTGGATTGCTATAGAAATACACAGCAGTATTATTATGAATGAAAAGCACACATTCTGTAAACAGAATAAAGGCAGATTTCATTCCCACTATTTCCATCATGCAGAGTGAACCAAGATCTGTCCTGATGATGTGATCTCAGGTGGGCCCAGTTCAGATGGCAGTTTAGGAGGTTGCCACCCTGACTACTCCTCCCATGGTTAAAATGTTGATGCATAGCCTGTTCTAGATTGCTGAGCCCACACTGTGTACAGTTCCTGGAGTGAGCTGGCAATTGTCAGAAGGGCAAAGTGTTCCAAAGCAACACATCCAATCAAGTAAAAAAAAAATGGAATGAAAATATTTCCTATTTTTAGAATTTGAAAAATATTAACTGTTCCAAAGGTTAGAACATTATAGCGTGCTCTCTGTGGCTCACTCCACAGCTTTGTCCAAGTTTTCCCTTTGATGTTTTGCCCAGAGTATAATAAACTTCACCAAAGAAAAGAAAAACAGCTCATCTCCTTGAGAGCAATGAACAAAGTGACTGGAAGCATGAACTGAAACTATAGCCTGGTTTTTCCAGCAGCAGAGTTTATCACATCAGATGTCATAAAGGGATAACACAAACAAAAACAAAACAAGAGAAAGCTGTAGAAGATTGATAGCCTCGTCTGTTTGGTACTTGGATTTTTTGGACCTGGTGGGAAACGGCATATGTGACCTGCACTTCTGATTTACTAGTAGCCCCAAAATAGGAGAGAAGACTGTTTCTTCATAGTTATGTATCCTAGGTGTTTTTCTGTTCAGACTTCAGCTCCCAGCAGTATAGGGTTAAAAGTTCCAGCAAATTCACACCCAAACAAACCAAAAATATGATTTAAAAAAAGCAAACAGCTATGTCAAGGGCAGAAACCTCAAGCCAGGGGACTCTTTTTAGTAAAACAACTGCTTTAGGGTCCATTGACATGAATAGCAAAATTCCCAATGGCTCTTTAAAAAGAGAAGAGCAGCTTTCTATCTATCCATCCTAGTCATTCTCTATAGCAGTTTCTGTTTGTGGATTTTTTCCCCTCTCCATGGTAATTTCTGAGTTATCATAAAGGGGCTTCTTTCTGATATGTCTTCTAATATTGTTGTGGGATGGTGGACTTAAGCTAAGTGCCAATTGCTTAAAGAAGTTCAACATTGATAATTTCCAACAGGAAAAGAAAATAAGTTGGATGGACACTCTCCCCTCTTACTTCACTCTGCCTGACTGGTACTGGCCAGCTCCTGTAGGAGCTTGTGAGAAAGCTATACTTGTAATAATAAAATAGGCTGCACTCCACCCTCTCAATTTAGCACTTGTGCAACTCCTTTCTACTGATGAACAGGAAGCGCTAAATGAGTAAGAAAAGCTAGTGCCTCAGCAGTATTATGCACTACCACTGGGCAGAGTTACACTTTGGGCATAATTTTCAAAAGCACCTAAGTCCCATTGACTTATCAAGGGATATAGGATCCTAAGTCACTTAGGCACTTTTGACAATTTTGTCTATCATTTTTTACATAATAGAGATGAAAATAAATGCTATTTGGTCCATTAATATCAACGGTAGAGACCCAAAGTCATGGCTTGGCCAGGGATCAGGCTGCAGAGCCGCAGTGAAAGCTACACCACCCAGCATGGCGGATAAATGATTCAATCTTCCACCTCTTCAGTTCCTCACTGCCTTGTGGTACTTCCCAGGAGTACTCAGGGTTGTGAGGCACCTCCTTACTACCTGCCCTTAGCGTGAGGAAGCCTTGTCTGTACCTGCCAGGGGTCAGCTCCTGGATGCTCCTAGCCACAGGCAGCACAAGCACACTCACCTCTCAGCCCAAGCAGGCTCTGCCATCCCTCAGGCAGGCTAGCTATAGGTAAAGTTAATATTTTGTCATCATTATTTCTAGTAAAAGTCACGGACAGGTCACAGGCAATAAACAGAAATTCACTGAAGCCTGTGACCCGTCTGTGACTTTTACTAGAAATAATGGAGGGGCCAAAGCGGGGATGACCCAAGCAGGGGCGGGGAGCGGAGGAGGGGGAAGAGAGCCTGAGCCCTGCTGCAGCAGGCGTTGGGCGGGGGAGTGTCCAGCACCCACCACCACGGAAGCTCACAGCTCGGGGGCCCTGCCACCCGGGTCAGCTCAGACCTCTGAGGCTCCCGCCACCCATGGCAGCTGAGAGCTCCAAGGCCAATGGCTCAGAGTTCCAGGACATCCCACCACCCACGGCAGCTCAGAGCTCCAGTCCCTCCATCACCTGCGGTGGCTGGGTGCTTTGGATCCCCTTGCCAACAATGGTGGCTGAGAACCGCAGGGCCAGCAGCTTGGGTTTGCAGGGCCCCCACTGTGGCAGATGGCTCTGGGGTCCCCGCTGTACCTCGGAGCTCCGGGGTCCCCACCGCCTGCAGCAGCTGAGAGCTGCAGGGCCCCTGCCAGCTGACAGCTTTAGTCTCACTGGCCCGGGGCTGAAGCAGAGAATGTCACGGAGGTCAGTGAAAGTCACGGAATCTGTGACTTCCGTGACGTCCATGACATAAACTTATTCTTAGATATAGGCACACTCCAAACCCCAAGTCCTCTGAGCCTCCCCCTGTAGTGTCCACCCCTTACCTGCTGGACACTCACTGAATTTACCAGACCCACCCTTCCCACCACAGCTTACCTGTTACACCTTAGAACACAGCTCTGCTTCTCTAAACAACTCTATGGTTATTTAACAAAGAATAGAGATTTATATGATAGCAAACAGGACTATTGGAAACAAAGGGTTACATATCAAATAAAATCATAACACGCATTCTAGAGCCTAAACTCAACTCACAAGATGCCCTCTTGTCTAACAAGTAGCACCCTACCAATTGCAGAGCCCTCAAAAACGTGTCATGGACCATGAAGTTGGCCCTTTCCTGTGAATTCTGATCTCCCCCATGCTGCTGGGACAGCTGCTGGGACAGCCGGGGCACTCCCAGCAGCACAGTGGAAATCAGACTCACCCTCTTGCTGCCTTCAGAGCTAGGTTCCAAAGGCCCAAACAGAAATGAGGGAGGCAATCCTGCCACCTCCCTCCAACAGGTTTGTGACCCCCCCTACAATCCCATTTTGGATTGGGACCTCCAAGGTTACAACACTTTGAAATTTCAGATGAAAACATCTGAAATCGTGAAACTGATCAATTTTCAAATCCTATGGCCAGGAATTTGACTAGAATGGACTGCGAATTTGGTAGGGCCCTACTAATCCGGTACTGCTTACCCCAAAATCCTTGCAGCATATGTCAACTAGGATGGCTGGGACTCACCCCTCTTTCATGAGGTCAATCCCACTGGCATCTTGACTCATCCTGGTGAAGGATGCCTGGGTGTCTTTCCACACCCCCAGATATATCAGCTCAGACCTCTGATCTTTACATGAAAACATGGTCTCCCCCAACCCCCTGCTTTTTACCTCTTCCTCTTAATTTTCCTTCTGAGGTCCCTGAAAGGTCTTCATTAGCATTTGACTCAGGATGCTAATAGGCTCCCGTTGTAAGACACACACTACACAGTTGTCAGCCAGTGAGATAAGTGTCTCCTATCATCTGTCCGGTAGAACCTGACTCAAGGCATGTTACCTCTGCCTTTAACTACAAGGTCTTAGAAACATAATTTCCAATAAATATACACACGTATCTTCTTATATATTATCAAAATAATTCCATTATTTTGCAAAGATGATGATCTGTGCCACACAGGTTTTCAGCAGAAACCTCTCATGACATTCATTGGTGCACTAGAATGTAAATACCAGAACATGGGAATCTCTTATGCACCCCTGTGCCCTTTGCCAGTTGGCATCAAGAGGTCCTTGGGTCACACGGGGCAGAAAGGAAGCAGGAAGGGCCCAGAGATGAGCTGCCAGTGGAAGTGGATCAAGCCAGAAATAGATTTGGGACCAGTTCAAGGGGCAAGGACAGCTGTGAAGTGGAGTGGCATACCACACAGTAACCTGAGCCAGCAGGCCATCCTGGTTCAGAGAGGAGTAAGCCAGCTAGCTTTTGAGGAAGTAGCCAGTCATGTAGTGGAGCAGATGAACAAAATTACCAGTTCAAAGGAAGGATGCTCACACCACCATACTGCCTTTACTGGCAGCAAGCTTCTAAAACAAAGACTTATTACAGTTGTCTAGCAAGGTCACTACAGCAGACACAAGACAAACAGTGTATGTACCGTATACAGGACTCCGATTCAGTAGCCATTAGAGATGGAATGCTAAATCAAACAACTCCTCCTCCCCCGCCCCTCACACACACACACACACACACACACACACTCACACACTCCCTCTTTCTCTCTCTCTCTTTTGGGGATGAGGAGAAGGGTTGAAATCCAAATCTTGATTGTTGTGATTTGGACCCACCTCTCCTAACACTACTTCAAAGTTAGCCTT
The DNA here is from genome assembly GCF_026122565.2 of Emydura macquarii macquarii. Lineage (NCBI taxonomy): Eukaryota > Metazoa > Chordata > Testudines > Chelidae > Emydura > Emydura macquarii. Next base: position 2,973,638 of record NW_027130506.1, read on the forward strand.
GGAACACAAACCTCTCTTCTCCTACCCAAGTAGGGATGCTTTTCACTTATCAGATAGTCAGTGATGGATTAACCCTTTCTCTTGCTTTGGGCAAAATCTGAAAATGTTTGTAAGACCCAGTAGGTCCGTGAATCTGGGCCTGCAGAGTCACCCCGCAGGAAAGGGTCCATTAAGCGTAGCCTCACAGCTTCTCATTGGTTCCCCACCCTACATAAACGCAAGGGGCAGTCCAGGAAGCGGCCAGGCAACAGAGTGGCTCTTCTCTGGCTGCCATGACCATGCCTGATTGTGAACTCCTGGCTTCAACTTCCGCTTGATTTGGCTTTCACTTCCAGAACCCGAAACCTGACTTGGACTCTGATCCATGGTGTTGATCCTGACTTTCTACCTTGACTATGAACTTCTCTGCTACTCTCAGCCTCAGGTTTGACTGTGCTCTGACCCTTGGTCCTGACTGCCCTTATCAGACTCCTAACAATGATGCCTCTCTGGACCACTTCCCTCAAGAGCACTTGCCACCACCTTCACCCAACAGGCTACCAGTGGCAGCAAAAAGGCAAAACTTCAAGCACAACCTATGCCAAAATATGCTGGACAGAGTGTGCAGATGATGCAGGAGTGAGACACAGAGAAACACACTGCATGAAATTGAAACAAAAATGGCAACTCTCTGTTGAAAAAACTCTGTGCTTCTCTTTCTCTCTCGATGTTGCCCCTAAGTAAGGGTGGAATTCATCCTCAAACAGGGCCATATGTACTATTTAAGCTATTAATAACTTCAGAGCTGCTTACCTAGTGTGCAGGGCCCTGTACTTGTTCTCTCTGCTGGGTTGAATTTCATCCTGTCATGGACTGGCTGGCCCTTTGAGGCAAGCTGGGCTGAGTCGTGTCTCTGACTTAGCAGCTATCCTGTAGCCTCCCTGATGAGCTGGCAAGGTAAGGGCTAATTAGTGACCACAGTTGGGTGTATTGGGGCTTAATGAGAAAGTGACCCCAGCTGTGGTGGTGAAGCAGGGAGCTCACTACTTCAATAGAGCTAGGAATGCTTTGTGTGAAGGTTCTGGAGGGAGGGATGTGGGGGAGGTCACCCCTGGGAAAGTCAGGCTGAGTTATGTGCAGGGTAGGCTCCTGTAGAGAGAAGCCCAGAGATAAGGGCCTACAAGGATAAGGGAATAGAAGAGTAGCCCCAGAGGGGTGGAAGGCCAATTTATGTGGTATTTGTACTCCCAATGGAGTTAGTGCTCTGACAAGCGTGAGCAAAGCTAAGCAGCCCAGGGATGTGTATGTCAGCTGGGATGCTGAGTGCCCCAGAAGGGGAGAAAACTCTTATGAGACTTGGCTGGAGGACTGAGCCATAGAAAACCCTGACAGTGAATTGGGAAAAGACACCGGCTGGGATTAGCCATTGCAGTCAAGGAAGTAGCCAGCCGGGGGTAAAAAGAGAGAAGTCCCCTGCAATGCCACCTGCAGGCCTGAGGATGCCTTAGACACCCCCATTGCACACCTGTTTTGCCTGCATACGCTATGCGATGGAGGCATAATATTGTCCTCCTTGACTCCACAATCTATTGTAACAGAACTACAGTGCTGGCTAGGTCTGTGCATATGGCACATCCACAGACAGCCCCTGAAGCGTGTGGCTACTTCAGGACAGGAAAGAGCCCTGTCTTGGAAGTGACTGTGAGAGGAAGTTGAAGACGGTGTATTTCTTGCTTGTGGCCAGCAGCAGGAGAGGCATTGCCTCTGTCCCCTCTTCTAGTAATAAATAGATGTTTTTACTGTGCTCTTGCCAGTATCATTCCAAGGGCTCTGCCTACTTGTGCTAACCTCTGATTGTATAATCAGTAGATTACAAAGTCACAAAACAATAGTGAGTGGGAATGTTGTCTCTGCTCTGTCGTTTCCCCTTATTGCCTCAAGCTCATCCATGGGATTCAAGCCATGTCACTGGGAAGAGGAGGGCAGGAGCAAGGCTGGGGATACACATTCTCTGCAGCTTCTCATCCCCTCACAGGTCTGGTCTTTTTATGGATAATTCAGTATTGAACCCCACACTGGTCCTTGTGTGCTCCTTACTCAAGGAAAATTTGTATTGCAGGATCAGACTCTAGACATTTAGGGGGATTTTCTTAATGTTTTTCCAATATTTTATTAGGGAGAAATCAGACTTGCAGAACCAGATTATCAGTACATACTGGCTGCTTTTCACCACTCCGGTAATGCAAAGCAGTTATAAAACCAGTTTATCCAGACAGTTAAAGCCTTGTTTACCCCCATGTGTGAGGCAGAGAAGGGGGAGGAATATGGGGAGATAATGATTCAGAGTTTGTCCCTGATTTTTTCCTCCCACTGGAGCAAGGTTGGGTGGGTTTCCCCGCAGAGTATGTCGTTGGGCCAGCCAACCAATCTATCATGTCCCCAGGGATCAGTGCAGACCTGAGGGAGGTCAGGCACCCACAGACAGCCCACACACTTGTGATGGCTCTGGGCCACCATTCCCTGGCAGTACTTATGAACCAGAATGCCAGAAGAACCCTAACGTCATCTATCTGGTAAATGGCCATTAGTTATAGCCTGGTCAGAGTGACCAGTAACCATTGTAAGCCTCTAGGGATAAAGATGAATGCTAGAATAGAATAGATTCCTAGTTTCCAGTGGTGTATTCACTGTATTTGTATCAGTGCACTTTAATGAGAGATCAGACCTTAAAAATCACATCATTCTCATTACCCTGTTACTTCCTCACAACATGCTGTAATTCTGACCTGATTGTAGTGGCCTTTGTTTCATGGGCTATTATTGATAGCATTAGTGCTGTATTCTATCTGAAAGCCTGTGATTCCAGCTTTCAGATGGCATCCTCATCATCCCCATTCTACGGTCGGGTAAAGGTAAACTGAAACACAAAGTTGAAGAGACTTATGATCATGCTAAGAGTCAGTGGCAGGACTAAAAGAACCCGGTAACCCAGACTCCCCCTACCTGTGCTAACCATGAGACCACACTTCCTTCATTACAAAATTCTATTTGTCTGGCATCAAAATGCTTTAACTTGAGCTCTGTTTATTTCACGTACATTTAATATCCTGTGCAACTGGAATGATCAGAGGATATTTGAATCCTTGATGCTCAAGGACACTGTGTGTCCCAATACAAACAATAGAATGTACTGGGAGCTGGGAAATCCTGGCCACCAGTAGCAACGTGTTAAGCTAAGCAAATTTGAACACTACAAAAGCCTTTTATGAAGCAGCATTGTGCTTAAGGAGCTGAATAAGAATCAGCTCTCCTATCAGGGTGTGAAATTTCAGCCACCAAAGTGTATACAGACGTAAATTGCATGCCACTGTCAAGTCATTTTTCTACAAGCTCCCCACTGAGCACAGATATCTGGGTCTAACTAACAGGTCTGCATCCAGGTCAAAACAAAACAAAGAGTTCTGAATCCGATGTTTTCCTGTTCCTGCTTGGATTGTGATGGAATCACCTTGAATGTCACAGCACCTTACTATTAGGCATAGGAGTGACAGTTGACAAGCCCTGAAATTTACATTGGCCATAAACTAGCACATCAAACTACTAGAACTGAATTGGTTCTGTGGAGAATGCTAACCGAAAACACGTTTCAAAAAAACTGCCAGACTCTTTTGATACCCAGCTGTTGATTTTAGTGCATTTCTCTGTTACAATTTATGTAGAGTTGTCAGAGTGCACAGCACACAGAGGAAGATACTGTTTCTGCTCCAAGGTCTTTTTCTCTTCTGTATAAAGAGAAACAATGCAGTGGAGGCACAAAGCTCGGAATGACCATGATGCTCTTATCTCAAAGTGGTGCATGCAGAATTTTGTTTACATAGTATTCGTCATTTGAAATAGCAATACTGTTTTCTGGCAAAATCCTGGTCCCATGGTGTCCTGCCTCACTCAGCTGGCCAGAACTCCACAACCAAGCCTAGTTCCACGGTCCCTCAGGATTAGCTGTATAGCAACTCTGCACCTACCAAATTCTTCCCCCTGCCCAGGGATGACACAGTTTGTGACTCCATCCCTTCAGGCCCTTGAAGATGATGCTCAGGCTCTGATCCTGAATATGGGAAGGGGAGAGGGGCTGGTCTCAATAGGTGATAGTCAGGGAGGGAGCACCTTAAAGGGGCATTGTACTCCTTATGGAACATGAATGGTGCTGCCAGCTGAGAAGACCAAATCCATTAGGGTGATGTTCCCCTCCATGTGGCAACATAAGCCATATAAAGTCCCATCTACAAGGTTGCCTTGCACAGTTATTTATCTCTATGGTCTCTGCAGGGGGAAAGGAAAGGACTGGGAGCTGAAGAGGGATGCTTGAGTGTAGAAAGTCTCATCTGTATTAGTCCACACCCCTGATGACTTTATTGGTCTGTATGTGAAGCAGACATGGAATCCTTCTACATTCCCTCTGCACCAGCCTCAATGTCCTTGAGATAGGTTGGGTCAGTGTGAATATGGTATTCATTAATGTAAATAGCTAACACACTCCTGTTTCCTGCCTGAAATGAGGGTCAGGATTGGGTCCTATGCAAGGAACAACACATGACAGGGAGTGCAATTGTTATGAAATGACGTCTTACCTCAGAGGCATAGGCTTGAAAGCCAGGTGCCTCCAGCACACAATAGCCAATAATTGCAGTTATATCACAGCTGGCATCCCTGGCATTGTTATTCCACTAAAGGCTTGTCTACATGAATGCTAAGCTTGCAGCAAGCTGGGGTTAAAGCTACCCTGTACTAACCTGCTACATGCTAAGTGTCTGTGTGGACCCTGCTGTCGTTCACTGAAAGTTCCCTAGTATGCTTTGCCGTACCCCGCTTTGAAACGGCAATAGATCAGCGGATACCAACCTGTGGTCTGTGGACCCCTGGTGGTCCGCGAAGTTACTACAGGAGATCCGCAGAAAAAGAAAAATAACATCCTCACCAAGGAGATGTACAATTTCAAATAAAACTAGTAGCACGTGGTGGTCTGTGAAATGTTTGGAGATTGAAAAGGGGTCCACCCACTTGAAAAGGTTGGGAACCACTGGAATAGATCCAAGTGCCCTATGGAACTTTTAGTGCATGGCAGCAGGGTCCACATGGACAGTTAGTGCATGGCAGATTTACACCTCAACTTGTTGTGAACTAAAGGTTCACACAGACAAAGCCTTACAGAATGTCCTTGCTGCATTTTTAAAGTGAAGACGAGAGTCCGGGGAAGTAGCTCCAAGATGGATGGTTATTACGACTCTAATTATCCAGCCACTTTTCTCCCTCATTCGCCCTCTCCCTCCTGCCCATTGTCCTTCTGTTGCCTCTTTGTCCTACATGGCTAGCTAATATTTGAGGCCTTACAGGATTGTTTCTATTAGGATGAGAAATCGGTGATATGATTCAGGTATATTCTTGGTGTAATCTTGTGGATTTATGGAAAATGTACATAACCTCCCGTTTCACTGAACACGGTAGAAAAAAACAGCAGGCAGTTTTCCTGCTCAGCAATCTCTGACTGGGCCCCTCCCATGAGCTCTCTGACCCAGAACCTCTGACCCTCTGCTTCCTTTCCTGGTCTTGCTCACAATTCCATCTCCTGGCTTTCTGCCTCCAATGCACACAACCTAACCCCTACATCATGCCACCAAAAGACCTAAATAATCTACCCAGGCTAGCTCTGCCCAGTCATGTGGCTTATTGCTTCAGGCAGTCTCCACCACTGGCTACAGTTGTTTTTATTATATAAAGGGATTTTGATTGCTCCTTCTGCTGAGCCTGAGAGAGACAGGGTGGGGCATATTCATTGTCTTTAATAAGAGTTGTGATGGTCTTTGGATCGAAGAGCCACCAGCCATTAGCACCTTTCAGCACGATATCTCTGTGCTTAACAGCTTCTCAACTTTAGACACCTAAATGGGAACTGGACATCTAAAGATCCCATGGGAGTCCCAGGAACAGGTCATTCAAAACCACAGCCTTGATGCTAAACAAATTTAAATCCAAAATTATAAAACTCCCATTCAGCAACGTAATGGATCCACCACTGAACAAGCTTGCCAGATAATAATTGGAAAAATAGTAAACCCAAATGAGACTTACTGTCAGCCAGTATTAGCCACATCCATTGCTCCATCATCTCCTCCAGTAACTATGCGGAAAGGCGAGCTTTACAGATCACTGTGGGCTGCTCAGGGCAGGAAGAACACACTTTTTCTATTTAAATCTTGCCTAAAACGCTATTGGCTGAAACTAGAAAAGAACAGCAGGTTTAAAAAATGTGACCTGGCAGTGCTACATTGCTTGCAGCCAGACAGATGGGAAACAAAGAGAAAGGTTCTTCGTCTGAGGAGAAGGAATAGGCAAGCCTGGAAGGAGGCAATCAGAGGGAAGAATGGTCGTTGATGGAGCCTGTGGGAGCAGGACATAAAGCAGAATCACCGCAAACTGGTTTGGGAAAGATGAGACTATAAGGCTGCTGAGTTTTTATGGGTAGGCTTTGGAGGCTTTTGAAGAGAGCATAAAACCCTATGAAGTTTTGAGTTGTTCCCTAGACACAGAGACCATGGACATGTCACCTGGGCTAACAGTTTTGTGTCAAGGGTGACTACTGCTGCCACTTCCTGAAAACAGAGGGACTTGAATGGAATTCTGATTAGACAGGCAGCTTATTTAAACCATGGGCCGTGTGAAAGGCCTTTTGAGCTATGTCCTCGTTAATATTCCATAACAGTAACAAAGCCTCTAGACCATTTACCAATATTTGTGTGCGGCATGTGCACATTTAATTACTGTTTCTTCGATTACTCTCTCTCTATTTTTTCTGTAATAAATCTGCTTTTAATTTAAACAGCCTGTGAGGTTGGTGAGGTCCAGGACTGCTGGATATTCCTAGAGACAAGAACTTACCTTCCAACCTCAAGGGAGGGGAAAATAAGAGACATAGCCCAGCCTAGGGACTCAGTTATGGCAGGGGAACTACAGGTCACTGAGAGGGACTGGGCACAGGCAAGCACACAGGCAGCAGTAATACTCACAAACCCCTCCCGCAGCTTTGGCGCTGGTTCACACTATTGTAGGTTCTGTGAGTGTGTATGATATGTAATTATTTATGGATGTATATCCAACCAAATATAACTAATACATTGAAAGACGTGTTTCTGTGCTGACCTACACCTTGTGCAACCACCTACAAGTCAATGGAATTAGTCAAAACAGAGTTTCAGCATAAGTGTTCATTTTTGTTTTTAAAACAGCTTGAACTAAATTCAGAGGTGGCATAAATTGTGGAATAAACTATGTATCAATAAGTCAATGCAAGTTCATTTAATTTCTTCCTGTCCTGTTTCTTATACTTTCTTACACCACCACATTGGTTGCTTTTCTGTCTCAAACCCTTCCTTCCAGTTTATGCAGTGTGTAAGTTACACCAGGTTATATTGGTTTAGAACTATTTACTCGTATAATGTCACATCATTGTGCACTACAACCAGGTTTGACTGTGACTGCTGAACTGGTTCTCAGAGCTGAATGGAAAGAGCATGAAACAACAAGTTCTTTCATAGCTCAAGACATTTTATTAATTCAAATTGTATTTGCAGGAGCAGGGCCCTCAAGCAGGAATCCATGTGTGGTAGTACCTGATACAGGTCTTCCACCAGCATATCCCACTGGTTTCTTTAGGACCCATTGTAAATTCCATTTATTTCAACTGTCTAATCTTTGTTGGTTTGGTTTTTTTCTGGTGGGGAGGGGAAGGGTGGGCACAGAGGCCCTCCATTTGTCTTCCCATCCATTAACTTGTTCATTTTCCTTTTTTGGGGAGGAGGTAGATAGCAAGGTGGTTGGTGTTGATGCTACTTAGCTGTGAATTGTATTTGACTGGTTGGCTTTTCTTTAGTTTTAAACATGTAATATTTGTTTTTTACTATAAAGCATTCCAATGCCTCATGTTGACTGCCCTAAACATGGATTATATTAATACATACAAATATTGGGCCAAATTCTCTGTGGGCATAACTCCATTGACTTCAGTGGGATTATGGCAAAAGAGATTTTTGCTCCACTAATATCTTCACATAGGGCCTGAACCAAAGGCCATTGAAGACAACTGTAGTCTTTCCATTGGCTATAGAGAGCTTTGGATCAAGTACATAGTGCATCTATGTCATATAAATAACTCACAGAATGTTCTCCTAAACCTCACCTTGTAGAGAGTGTACTGCAAGTTTTACATACAAAAATGATTGTGCCATACCTTGTACCTCCTCCAACACTGAATTCAACATCAAAGGCCAAAATCTGAAGGAATGAAGGGAGTTCTCTATTACTAAGAAAACACATTTTTTATTAAAAGCAGAAGGTGAGTTAAAGGCACCATCCTCTTAAAAAAAGTTTAAATTTTAGCATCAATAGCAGAAATTTATGTACTGGGATTAGGGTATGTCTAGTGCCTCTCCCACCTTTTTTAATGTCCATAAATAAAAAGTTCAAGATGAATTAATTATAACTAATGAATGTTTTGATTTCAGATTGCTTCGTTTCACAAGGAGTTCAAGTTTCCTTTGTATTTTCCTATGTATTCCCACATTCCCGTAAGCTATATTTTATCTAAATTAAGTCTTGCCTTATTTATTTGGAAAGAACAGAAATTGCACAGAATAACTGAGTATGTGATTGTTTTTAAAAACTGATTTTTCTTTAAAATAGCTAACACATCCAATTATTTTTTCCATTTTGAAAGAATAAGGGCACCAGAGTTTCCAAAGTTGCTGTAAAGGCCAGATCAGTGTGAGTTCCACATAGAGACCTTGCAGATTGAGCCATATAGTTCATTACTAAAAGACATTTGGTGTAAGCATGAGCCTGGATCTGAATGGACAAATGCCTAAAACCATGCATAGTCCCATTGACTTCAATGGGACTCCAAACAGGTCCCAAAGTCTGTCTGCACATAACAGAGTGTGGGAGGAGGGCCTTGATTACCCAGAGATTTAACTTTGACCCCAGATCGAGAGAAGTAACTATTGATCAAACAACATATCTAAAACAATGAAAGTTTGGTGAATGAGTCTTGCCCTTTCAGAACCTTTGAAATCTGTAGCATCAGCCATTGTGAAATGGGGGAAAAAATAGGATGTATCTAGTTCTAAGGAGTCTGACTCAAGAAAAAAGAAGAAATAATTTATTTTTAAAAACCACGTACTAATTTTTCTGTGGAACGTTTTTTCTTTTCAAATTAAACACTTTCTACCCTACATGGAATGGGAGCCATTGTTGATAGCAAATACAACATACCGTACTAAAATGGGGAAACAGGTGAAAATATGGGAGTTCTCTGCACCAAGCCCTTGCAGGATTGGCCCTAAAAATGAAGAACTGAACTTTTCCATGACTATTTCCTTAAAACTAGTGTCAGTGGGTGTTTTTTCTGCTTCTTGCACTTTTGTCTGATAGAAATTAAAAGGAAACACTATCTAAACATTGACACCACACTCATCACGATAGTATTTAAGGGTCAAAATTTTACAAAGACTGCCAGGAAGATTTAGGCTTCTCAGGGCTGGATGCACAAAAGAAGTTAGGCACCTATGCCCCAGTTACAGAACCACGGTGATGCACAAAATTTGTAGGTGCCTAAAGTCACACAGCACCTAAGTTTTTGCTGTAAAAGATCCCTCCGTGCCTGTGTCTGCCTCTGGGCATGTGTGCTGTTGCCTCCATCTAGGTGTCTGGATGCCTGTCTTCTACTTAAGCTGCAGAACAATTCACAAACTGGGGTAAGATAGGCGTTTGATCGCTTAAGTCACATGCAGGGGGTGCGGGACCTGTGCTCAGAGGGTGCCTACCAGACTGGACCCCTGAGGAGTATTCACACAAAAGAGGTGGGGGAGGGAGGGAAGGAAGGAAGGAAGGAGGTGAGGGGATGAGGAGGAGCAAGAGGATCTCTTTCATAAGTTTTAGTCCTGTAGTTAGGGTACTCACTTGGGATGTGAGACCCCCACTTCAAGATCCCCCTTCCACCTCATGGGGAGAAAGGATTTGAACAAGGATCTGCCACCACGCACTAGGCAATGGAATGTTCTGATGTTGTCTTCCTCAATCTCTTCTTTGCATGGTGGATAAATAATGAAAGTCACTGGAACGAGGGCATTGGACCGAATCTCCCATGGCTGGGGTCAGTGCTCTAACCACCAGACTAGAGTAATTCTCATGCCTCTCTCTCTCTCTCCTCCCTCTCTCTTCCCCCCTCCAAATGATTCTTCAAGTATTTATCCAGACTGCAACAGCTTCAACAAGGGAGCCTGAGGGAAGATGCTCATCAGACTATCGCATAGCCCAATTCAGATCCCTATTCAAATCTCTTCTCCCTGTCAGGAGGGGCCTTGAACGGGGGGGAGGGGGGGGTCTCCCACATCCTAGGTGAGTACCCTAATCACTGGGCTAAAAGCTATGAGGGAGGGCTACCTCTTCCCTCCTATTCCGAAAAAAACCTCAGCGTCACCAGACCTAACTCCAGGACTTAGGGGCCTAAGTCACAAAAGTGCTTCTGAAAGTGTACCCTTGAGTGCCTGAGCTGTTCTCTGCTTTGCACATCACTGCCCTTGTGCCGATTAAGCTGTCTCTTATGAACTGGGTATCCTCAATTCATAAACAGCTTTGAATAATTTACTTGACAGAAGCATGTCAACTGCTATTCCAGTGTGAATTATCTGCCACTCAGGTGTGAAGAGATGGCAGGAAGAGGAACTCAGATAAGGGCCATTTAAATACATTCTGATTATCTGGTCTGACCTCTGACACAACACAGGCCTTAGAATTCCTCCACGTGATTCCTGAATCAAGAGTTGAACTAGAGTATAGTATATCTTTTCGAAAGACAGCCAGTCTTGGATACCTAGATCAATAATTACAATTCTGCAAGCTTTCCTCACACTGAGTAGTGCTTACTCATTCTTGATTTCAGTGGGACTACTCGAGTGAGTAAATGCTGTTCTGTGTAAGGGTTGAATGACAAGGTCCTAGGCGAGTTGGTGATAAACTTGTCCACACTGGAGTGTACACAGTCTTCTGTCTATATTAAAATATGCAATTTTTCACTGATAAATTAACATGAAGCAATTGTTACATAAACTGCGTCCATGAAAATGAAAGTACAAATTATGGGGTCAGAGTGAATTAATGGTCTCTCCACTCAGATCTGGAAAGCTCAGTTCAATCCTGGTTCAGATCAGAAGTTAAATGAACTTTGTAAGGTGTTCCTAATTAGTCCCTGTAGCAAGGCACTGTGGCCTTCCTCAAAGCCTGGGCTGGAGGAAGGGCTGTGACCCCCCCGAGGCCAGCCACGACCTAGAGGAGCTGCCCGTCACCTGGGACCCGCTGGAGCTGCCTGAGCCCAGTGGGCCAGAGGACCCACCGGGGCCCTATGACCTGGAGGAGCTGCCATCCACTGATGGCCCTGAGGAATTCCCGGATCTACCGCCGGCTGCCAGCGAGGGACTGGAGGGACTCCCGCTAGCCACCTATCCTGGGGAAGCTGAGGATGACCCCTGGCTCCAGGTACCCAGGTTCAGGGTGGGAGGAAGTAGCCCAGGGGCAGCTGACTTGGGTCTGGCTGAGTGTGCACTCGAACCAGTGTCAGCGCGTTGTGGCTGGAGCCCTGCTGACCCAGGGGCAGAACCCCTTGTCACTGGTAGGGCCTTGAGCTGGGACGCAGTGGAGTTGGGTGGGCCTGGGTCCCCCTCCCCTCTTTCCTATCCACTCCGGGAGTGCTTGTCTCCTCTGGGCCTGCAGCCACAGAGGAAACCAAGTGTTGTGTCTACAGACTCCTTGCCAGCTCTGCCCCGCCTGGAGGCTACGGACTCCTTGCTAGCTCCGACCCGCCAGGAGACTGGGAACTAAAGACTCTTGTGAAGCTGCTAACTTTCCCCCTGTAGCAGGGTGCTGTGGCCTTCCTCGGAGCCTGGGCCCAAGGAAGGGCTGTGACGCCCCCACTGGATGGAACAGCTTACAGTCCCCAATGGACATTAAAAATATATCCAGACCTTTGCTTTCTCTACCATGTGAAAATGTACAAAAATCTTCAGATCTGGAGTCAGACCTGGATCTAATTTCAGAGGCTTCTTCAATGCTACTCCAGCTCTTGCTATCCCATTCCAGTTCTTCTTCAAGAATGAAAGTCATCCCTGTGCAGGGAGGCACTAGCCCTATTGCAAGAGCTAGGTATCTCTTATATCCCACTTCAAAATAGGGCTTAAGTGATGTGTAAACCTTGTACTGACCCTTTGCAAAGGAGTGAATTACATCCTAGTACGCTACTGCTGCTCTTTAGCTCTCTGGGTGATTCCTAACCTCTTTAAACATTCCCCACAGCCCAGGAACTCATGTTCCTAGTATCATTCCTTCAGTTCTCTATAGTGACTGACTTCTCCTGCTGCTTCCCTGTTCTCTGTGGTGCTGTCCTCACCCTCACATCTTTCCCTGCCTTCTCAGCTGCTCCAGGGAAAGAAGCAATATTATCTGGGACATGTAGCTTAATTCGTTTATCATTCATTTCCTTGCACACATTTTACCTGACATTTTGAGAAATGAGTCTAATACACACACACACAGAAGTAAGGTTGAATCAAATCTGATAAGTTCCATCTCTGTTTCCCCTATTAGGAGAAAATATGGGCAAGAGCTAGAGTTATGGTGCTAAGAATGTGACTTGTATAAGACAAAAATAGCTCTGTCAGCTACAATTCAAGCCATTAAGAACTAGCATTATTGCAGCCTGTAGGTAAATTCCATAATGAACATTTTAAATTAATTTGGACATGCAGCTAGTCATAAATTTACACATACCATACATTTTTAAAGACAGGGATATTGATCTTGGCAAGGCAATACATTCCAGTAATATCTGTCCTCAGAATAAAGCCAAGACAATTCCAGCCCACTTCTTCGTTGTCTTTAAAACATTTTGCCAAAACCATCATTTTGTTGGCCACATCATTCTGATTTATATTCAACAAGCATAGTAAAAAGCTTTTACAGAGGAGACAGCCAGAGTGACATTTGCCTATAAATCACTGATTTTTACTGCCACAAGATTCTGGTGCTCAGTTTCAATACCTCTGGGCTGTAAACTGTGTGGACGCAACTGCATTCTTTGTGAATGAGAAAGATGTTTCCCTTTTCACTGTGAGCAACTCCACATTCCAGTCAGTCTCCAGCAGATAATAACAATACCCAAAGAAAAGAAGGCATTTTAAATACAGCTGCCATGGGAGAACAGATTCATTGAGGGTGCCACTCTGCGCCATGTAATTATTTGCATAAATATACACTATGCAGGCACAGTGGGTGTCGGACAGGAACTTCTCCACACCATTTGGTGTTTCTTACAAGGTTGTAGTTACTTTGTGTGGATTCTCCTTTGGCAACAGAAAAAAATAGCTAAAAAAAAGGGGTACATCAGAACAGAATTATATTCAGGGTAACATTATTATTTGGGGAAATTTCATTCAGCTATTCTGCTGGAATCTAGAAACATAACATAGGCCTAAACCTTCTAGTACTTCCATCTGATATTGAGAATTGGGAAATACCTGCATTCTCCTCACAAGCATTCAAGAAAAATGGAAAAACACCAAGTATTGAAATTAAAATCTTAACCTGTGCTTTTTCATGTAGTCATGCTATAGAGGATCACTGGCCTCCTGTGATATTTTATAGGTAGTTTTACAATGGGGAAGTTTTCTTTTGTAATAAAATGGTGTCACAGGAGTCCTGATAGGAGACTGAGTACTGCTGTCCCCTTGTGTTCAAAAGTCATGAGTTAAGCCTCCCTCATAAATTGCAAAACATGAGGCATTTTTCCTAACTAGGGTTGACATTTCTGTTCTCTACTTCCCACTCTATTGGGTTGAGAATTTTCATCACTAAACCCAGATGTGTTGTGGGTGGAGGAGGGTCAGTGTTCAGATCTGTATCTAGATTAGGTTAAGGTGAAGTCCCAGCCACCAGGCCAAACCACGGCTGAGGATCTGGTTCAGTAATGCCAAAATCTCACAAACTGCTGTCTTGAGGTTGAAGCCATATCTGAAACAGATGTAGAAAACCTTGTTAAAGTACCAACTGGTGTCAATGGAGGCAGACCTTCCTCGTCACATACATGAGCTAACTTCTGATTAAAGGTGCCATCAGGGCCACAAAATAATATCACTCTCCAGCCAATTCATGAGAGGTCATCACTAGTCTCATGATACTTGCTGTTTTTCTTAAGGTCCCAGCTTCTGGGGTCATGTGATTACAAAAGAATCACAGCTTTCATTTTTTTTAAAAAGTAATTTTCTAGCCTTCATGATTGCAGTGAAAGTCTTCAAAGTTTGAACTTTAGGACTCAAGCACCAAAAGGCAAATAAAAATAAATCAGAATGTGTTATTTTTAAATTTTCAAGATATGGGGGAGGCTTAATTCATGACTTTTGATCAACAGGGGATGGCAATACTGAGTTATCTATCAGGACTCCTGTGGTGTCACATCTCTATTACAAAAGAAAACTTCCCCATTGTAAAACTGCTATAAAATATCACAGGAGGCCAGTGATCCTCCCTAATATGACTATATGGAAAATCATAGTACACTTGTCTCAATCACTTCCATGTTATACATGTACTAAACTATGCATGCAGTAACCCTATTGCAAAGCTGTATAGATAGCACTCCGTAATTCAGCTTCATCAGCCAGTCTCACATGGAAAAAATACACATTGTATTAGCAATAGGGGAACATCAGAATGTTTGGAGTTCATTCTAGATAAGCATCCAAAAGTTCAGATCTCTCTCTGAACTGTCCAACCCTATGGAATCTTTCTATTTCCTCTTCCCTAAGGACTGAAATTCTATAGCCTGTGACATGCAGGAGGCCAGACCAGATATCCTAATGGCCCCTTTGAGGGCCATAATAGCCTTAAAAAAAAATCTACGGGTTACACTATGATCCCTTACCCATATTCAGTAACACCTTACACACAGATATAACCCTTTTGCCAGTCGGAGTCTGCAGCAACAAGGGATGGGTTCAATATCTAGGGGTTCTTTTCAACACTACAACATAAATCGGCCTGAGCCCCCACCCAGTAACCTGGGACAATTACACACTTCCCCTCTCACGAGCACAGAGACTGAGTGTAGAAAAGAGACTTTTAATAAAAGGGGGAAAGTAACCCAGCATTAACTTGGGAAAAAGCCGCAAACAGGATTCACATGTGTAAAACCATGAAGAAAAACACCCATCCAGAGTACGTGGGGCAGTTTCCTTTTGCCTCAGGTTCTTAAGTTCAGCAACAAGAAGTTCCTTGAATGTGCCTCTCCCTTAACAGCACCCCACCTCATAGGTTTTGTCTTTAGTCAGCGCAGACCCAGGCCTAGTCTACACTGGCCACGGATTTCGGCGGCAGTCTATGGGAGATACGCAAGCTACATACAGTAACTTGCGTATCTTCCATCAATTTCCTAACAGCTACTTACCGCGGCATCTCCACTGCACTGCGCCGACGGGAAATGCCCTCCTGTTGACGCAGCACTATGCGACTTGCCGGGATGGATTTACAGAGTCAACTTCTGGGTTCGATTGAGCGAGTCTTTACTGCTACTCAATCGAACCTGCAAAAATCGATCCTGCACTGCTGGGGGTGCCGCCAGCAGTGTAGACATAGCCCCAGAGACTAGAGGTGCAGCTGCACAGTTCACCTCCCACCCTGGTTGGGGGTTTGTGGAGAGCACCTTAGAATCATAGAATATTAGGGTTGGAAATCCAATCCCCTCCAATCCTGCTCCAATCCCCTGCTCAAAGCAGGAGCAACCCCAACTAAATCATCTCAGCCAGGGCTTTGTCAAGTCACACCTTAAAAACCTCTAAGGATGGAGATTCCACCATCTCCTTAGATAACCCATTCCAGTGCTTCACCACCCTCATAGTGAAAAAGTTTTTTCTAATAACCAACTGTAAGAAGGCGCTGTGGCCTTCCTTGGAGTCTGGGCCCGAGGAAGGGTCATGATGCCCCTGCTGGGCAGAACAAGACCCTATAGGCCAAACTACCCGGAAACAGAGGAGTGGAGCCAGGGCAGGAAAGGGAACTATAAAAGGCAGGCCTAGCAGCTCAGTAAGGGGGAAGCTGCTGCCAGAGGCAGATGTGTCTTCCCAGAGGCTGTGGCCTAGGCCTGAGAGGCCCAGCAGCTGTTTGGAGCAACCGCCCCACCAACCGCAGCTTCCAAAGCCTGCCTGGATTGCCGGGCCCTAGTGACTGGAGAGGCCCACCAAGACTACTGGGTAGGAATAACCCCCTGAGGCCGGCCCTGACCTGGAGGAGCTGCCTGACATCAGGGACCCCCTAGAACTGACAACCTTGTGGACCAGAGGAACCCCTGGGACCTGGAGGAGCTGCCCTCCATGGATAACCTGGAGGAGTTTCCAGACCTGCCAACGGTGGACGGTGAAAGACTTGTGGGATGCCCATTCGCTGACTGCCCCAGCAGCCTGGAGGGAGATGAGTAGAGACAGGTACCCAGAGAAAGGGTGGGAGGAAGTAGCCCAGGGACAGCCAACTAGAAAGTGGCTGAGTTGGGGGCTAAACCCGTCAGTGTATTGCGGCTGGATCCCTGCTGACCCAGTGGCAAACTGTTTTGCCACTGATAGAGCCCTGGGCTGGCATGCAGTGGAGTCGGGTGGGCCTGTGTCTCCCTCCCCCCTTCCCTAACTACCCTGGGAGTGCCTGACATCCTCTGAGCTTGCCTTGCAGAGGATATCGAGCTCTGCTAGCCCTACCTGTGGGAAGGCCAGGGGCTATAGACTGCTTGCTTGCCCCGCCCTGCCTGAGGGCCAGGGGCACCAAACCATTTGCTAGCCCCACCTGTGGGAAGGCTGGGGGCAATAGACTGCTTGATCGCCCCGCCTGTTGGAAGGCTGGGGCTACAGACCCCTTATCAGCCCTGCCCTACGGGAGGGCCAAAGGGCTACAGACTGGGAAGGATGCCCAACCCGCTGGGGGCCAGGGCTAAAGACTTGTAACCAGCACCGCTTATTCCCCTAGAGGAAGGCGCTGTGGCCTTCCTTGGAGCCTGGGCCCGAGGAAGGGTTGCAATGTCTCGGCCGGACCATGCCACCAGCTTACAGCAACCTAGACGTCCCCCACTGCAACTTGAGACCATTGCTCCTTGTTCTGTCATCTGCCACTACTGAGAACAGCCTAGCTCCATCCTGCCAAGTAGTTGAAGGAGATTATCAAATCCACCCTCACTCTTCTCTTCTGCAGACTAAATAAGCCCAGTTCCCCCAGTTCTTCTCCTTGTAAGACATGTGCTCCAGCCTCTTAATCATTTTTGTTGCCCTCCACTGGAAGGGCAAACCTTCATTTTGTCCGCATCCTTTCTGTAGTGGGGGACCCAAAACTGAACACAATACTCCAAATAAAAATGAGAGTTCTGTGGCACTTTAAAGACTAACACATTTCATTTTTGTAGGAATAAGCTTTCGTGAGACTCAGCTGTATACAGACTAACACGGCTACCCCTCTGGAACTGAAATACTCCAAATGTGGCCTCCCCAATGCCAAATAGAGGGGAATAATCACTTTCCTCGATCTGCTGGCAATGCACTCCTACTAATGCAGCCCAATATGCTGTTAGCCTTCTTGGCAACAAGGGCACAATGTTGATCAATATCCAGCTTCTTCTCCATTGTAACCTCCAGGTCCTTTTCTGCAGAACTACTGCCTAGCCAATTGGTCACCAGTCTATAGCAGTGCATGGGATTCTTCCGTCTTAAGTGCAGGACTCTGCATTTGTCCTTGCTGAACCTCATCAGATTTCTTTTGGTCCAATCCTCTAATTTATGTGGGTCATTCTATATTGTATCCCTACCCTCCAGTGTATCTACCACTCCCCGCAGTTTAGTGTCATCTGCAAATTTGATGAGGGTTTAATCCACTCCATCCTCCAGATCATTAATGAAGATATTGAACAAAACTGGCCCCGGGACCTACTCCTGGGGCACTCTATCTAATTGGCAGCCGGTAATGAGTAATGAGCCATCAATCACTATCCATTGAGCCCGATGATCTAGCTAGCTTTCTATCCAATTCATAGTCCATTCATCTAACCCATACTCCTTTAACTTGCTGGCAAGAATACTATGGAAGATTGCAAAAACGAGAGTCCTATAGCACATGCCTGCAGAAATTAAATTTGTTTTTGCTGTACACAGACTAACACAGCTACCCCTCTGGAACTTTTCACTATGGAAGACTGTATCAGAAGCTGTGCTAAAGTCAAGATCTATCACATCCCCCACTTTCCCCATAGCCACGGAGCCAGTCATATCATACAATGCAATCAGGTTGGTCAGGCATGACTTGCCCTTGGTGAATCCATACTGACTGTTCCTGATCACCTCTCTCTCTTCTAAGTGCCTCAAAATGGATTCCTTGAGGACCTGCTCCATGATTTTTCTGGGGACTGAGGTGAAGCTGATGGATCTGTAGTTCCCTGGATCCTTCTCCTTCCCTTTTATGAATATGAGCACTATATTTGCCTTTTTCCAATTGTCTGAGTCCTCCCCCAATCACCACGAGTTTTCAAAGATAATTGCCAGTCACTCTGCAATCACATCAGCCACTCCTTCAGCACTCTAGGCTGCATTGCATACGGCCCCATAGACTTGTGCATGTTTGACTTTTCTAAATAGTTCTGAACCTGTTTTCACCACTGAGGGCTGCTCATCTCCTCCCCATACTGCGCTGCCCAGGGCAGTAGTCTGGGAGCTGACCTTGTCTGTAAAGACAGAGGCAAAAAAAGCATAGAGTACATCAGTTTTTTCCACATCACCTATCACTAAGTTGTCTCCCCTATTCTGTCAGGGGCCCACACTTTCCCTGACTTCTTGTTACTAACATACCTGTGGAAACCCTTCGTTATGCTTCACATTCCTTGCTAGCTGCAACTCCAATTGTGCTTTGACCTTCCTGATTTCACTACTGCATGCTCGAGCAGTATTTTTATATTCCTCCCTAGTCATCTGAACAAGCTTCCACTTCTTGTAAGCTTCCTTTTTGTGTTTAGGCTCACCGAAGATTTTTGTTAAGCCACGCTGGTCGCCTGCCATATTTGCTATTCTTTCTGCACATCAGGATGGTTTGTTCTTGCACCCTCAATAAGGTTTCTTTAAAATACAGCCAGCTCTCTTGGACTTCTTTCCTCCTCATATTAGCCTCCCAGGGGATCCTACCCATCAGTTCCCTGAGGGAGTCAAAAATCTGCTTTTCTGAAGTCCAGGGTCTTCTGCTGTTCTCCTTTCTTCCTTTTGTCAGGATCCTGAACTTAACTATCTCATGGTCACTGCTGCCCAGGTTGCCACCCAATTCTACTTCCCCTACCAATTCTTCCCTGTTTGTGAGCAGCAGCAGGTCAAGATGAGCATGGCCCCTAGTTGGTTCCTCCAGCACTTGCACCAGGAAGTTGTCCGCAACACTCTCCAAACACTTCCTGGATTTTCTGTGCTCTGCTGTATTGCTCTCCCAGCAGATGTCAGGGTGACTGAAGTCACTTTGCTCGCTCCGCTATTTGGCCACTATGTTCCAGCTGCCCTACCAGCCACACCACCAGCTGCCCTGCTGACCGCCCTGCCAGCCCCTCTGCTGCACACCATCACCTCCTGCTACCACCTGCTTCTCCACTATGATCTCTGGGGGTTGGTCTCTTGAGATTCCAGCCAGCCCTCTGAGTCTCAGCTCTCTGTGATTTCAGCTCTGAGTGGGTGAACCTCAGTGCTGAAGCTGGGCAGGAGCGCTGTCCTACAGTAAATGAGTTCAGCTCTAGTGAGCACTTAACAAAAGACTCCTAATGGAATCTTAATTAGCTCTATCTGCGAACAGTGGGAGGTTAGGCCAGGCCTGTGGCTTTTGGACAGAGCCCACATGCCCTGACAGGAATATCTGTCTCTCCCTCTCCCTTTACAGAGCTCTGGCATCCAAGCCCCTAGCTTGCCAGTTCGGTTCAGATGACAGAGACCCTTCAATCAGAACAGGCTGAGCCCAGTTCCGCTGTGCTTTGCTCATATAATAAAGGGAATGACCTTTTGTTACAAATCACTCTAGTGTTAAATGCTGGGGTAATCCAATGTCAGCCAAAGAGATCACTTGGGCAAAACAGTCCCACCATGCTGAGCACCTAAGCAGGGTGGGTGTGCTCATGCAAATACAGTCTGGCCCTGATGCCTGTTCCCCTGCCCGCCCAGCCTGCTTGGCAGGACGTTCAGACCCTGCTTACATGGAGTAATCCCATCGAAGTCAATTGGACTAAGGTGCTATTCAGTGCAAATAAGGGGATCGCAATCTGGTCCTATGAATCTACCAAATGCTGTGGAAGAGCCTTTCCCCCAACAGGCTTTGGGTGATAGTCTGGTCACCCTGAAATCACTGACAAAACTCCTACTGACTTTAAAAAGGCCAGGATTTCACCCTACATTTCCCCTTCCTGACATTGCCATAGAATCATAGAATCATAGAATCATAGAATATTAGAGTTGGAAGGGACCTCAGGAGGTCATCTAGTCCAACCCCCTGCTCAAAGCAGGACTAACCTCAGCTATATCATCCCAACCAGGGCTTTGTCAAGCCTCAGCTTAAAAACCTGTAAGGATGGAGATTCCACCACCTCCCTAGGTAACCCATTCAAATGCTTCACCACCCTCCTAGTAAAAAACTTTTTCCTAATGTCCAACCTAGACCTCCCCCTGCAACTTGAGACCGTTGCTCCTTGTTCTGTCATCTGCCACCACCGAGAACAGCCTAGCCCCATCCTCCCTAGAACCCCCTTTCAGGTAGTTAAAAGCCGCTATCAAATCCCCCTCACTCTTCTCTTTTGCAGACTAAACAAGCCCAGTTCCCTCAGCCTCTCCTCATAAGTCCTGTGCTCCAGCCCCCTAATCATTTTGGTTGCCCTCCGCTGCACTCTTTCCAAATTGTCCACATCTTTTTTGTAGTGGGGGGCCCAAAACTGGACACAGTATTCTAAATGCGGCCTCACCAATGCCGAATAGAGGGGAATAATCACTTCCCGTGACCTGCTGGCAATGCCCCTCCTAATGCAGCCCAATATTCCATTAGCCTTCTTGACAACCAGGGCACACTGCTGACTCATATCCAGCTTTTTATCCACCGTTACCCCCAGGTCCTTTTCTGCAGAGCTGCTGCCCAGCTCGTCGGTCCCCAGTCTATAGCTGTGCATGGGATTCTTCCTTCCTAAGTGGAGGACTCTGCACTTGTCCTTGTTGAACCTCATTAGATTTCTTTTGGCCCAATCCTCCAGTTTGTTTAGGTCACTCTGTATCCTATCCCTATCTTGCAGGGTATCTATCACTCCCCCCAGCTTAGTGTCGTCCGCAAACTTGCTGAGGGTGCAATCTACCCCATCCTCCAGATCATTAATAAAGATGTTGAACAAAACCGGCCCCAGGACCGACCCCTGGGGAACTCCGCTTGTGACCGGTTGCCAGCTAGACATGGAGCCATTGATCACTACTCGTTGAGCCCTATGCTCTAGCCAGTTCACTATCCATTTTATAGTCCATTCATCCAACCCATACTTCTTTAACTTGCTGATAAGAATACTGTGAGAAACCGTATCAAAAGCTTTGCTAAAGTCAAGGTATATCACATCCACCGCCTTCCCCACATCCACAGAGCCAGTCACCTCATCATAGAAAGCAATCAGGTTGGTCAGGCATGACTTTCCCTTGGTGAATCCGTGTTGACTGTTCCTGATCACCTTCCTCTCTTCCAAGTGCCTTAAAATGGATTCCTTAAGGACCTGCTCCATGATCTTTCCAGGGATTGAGGTGAGGCTGACCGGTCTGTAGTTCCCCGGATCCTCTTTCCTCCCTTTTTTGAAGATGGGCACTATATTTGCTTTTTTCCAGTCCTCAGGGACCTCCCCCTGTTGCCACGAGCTTTCAAAGATAATAGCCAATGGCTCTGAAATCACCTCAGCCAACTCCCTCAGCACCCTCGGGTGCATTGCATCCGGCCCCATGGACTTGTGAATGTCCAATCCTTCTAAATAGTCTTGAACCTGTTCCTTCAGCACTGCGGGATGTTTGCCTCCTTCCCATTCTGTGCCACCCAGTACAGCAGTCTGGGAGCTGATCTTGTCTGTGAAGACAGAGGCAAAAAAGGCATTGAGTACCTCAGCTTTCTCCACATCCTCCGTCACTAGGTCGCCTCCCTCTTTCTTTAAGGGGCCTACACTTTCCCGAATCTTCCTCTTGTTGGCAACATGCCTGTAGAAACCCTTTTTGTTCCCCTTCACGTCCCTTGCTAGCTGCAACTCCAATTGTGCTTTGGCCTTCCTCATTTCATTCCTGCACGTTCGAGCAGTGTTTATATAATCCTCCCTAGTCATCTGACCAAGCTTCCACTTCTTGTAAGCTTCTTTTTTGCGTTTAAGTTCGCCAAAGACTTCTTTGTTAAGCCAAGCTGGACGCCTACCATATTTGCTATTCTTTCTGCACATCGGGATGGTTTGCTCTTGTGCCCTCAATAAGGTCTCCTTAAAATACAGCCAGCTCTCTTGGGTTCCTTTCCCCCTCATATTAGCCTCCCAGGGAATCCTGCCCATCAGTTCCCTGAGAGAATCAAAGTCCGCTTTTCTGAAGTCCATGGTCCGTATCCTGCTGTTCCCCTTTCTTCCTTTCATCAGGATCCTGAACTCGACCATCTCATGGTCACTGCTGCCTAGGTTGCCACCCACTTCTACTTCCCCTACCAAATCTTCCCTGTTTGTGAGCAGCAGGTCAAGAGAAGCACGGCCCCTAGTTGGTTGCTCCAGCACTTGCACCAGGAAATTGTCAGCGACACTCTCCAAAAACTTCCTGGATTGTTTGTGCTCTGCTGTATTGCTCTTCCAGCAGATGTCAGGGTGATTGAAGTCTCCCATGAGAATCAGGCCCTGTGAACTGGAAACTTTCCCCAGTTGAGTAAAGAAAGCCTCATCTACCTCATCCTCCTGGTCTGGTGGTCTGTAACAGACACCCACCACGACATCACGCTTATTGTTCTTGCTTCTAAGCTTAACCCAGAGACACTCAACTGACTTATCTCCAGTTTCATACTGGAGCTCAGAGCAGTCATAGTGCTCTCTTACATACAGTGCAACTCCTCCACCCTTTCGCCCCTGCCTGTCCTTCCTGAACAGTTTATACCCATCCATGACAGCGCTCCAATCGTGAGAGTTATTCCACCAAGTCTCAGTTATTCCAATCATGTCGTAGTTTCTTGACTGTGCCAGGACTTCCAGTTCCTCTTGCTTGTTTCCCAGGCTTCTTGCATTTGTGTACAGGCACTTGAGATAAGTAGCCGACTGGCCTACTTCCACAGTATGAATCGGGAGGCCTCCCCTGCTGCCCCCTCCTCCTTCTGCTTCCATGCGGTGTCCCTCTTCCCCACTAACCTTCGGGCTTAGGTCCCCGTCCCCCGTCAAAACTAGTTTAAAGCCCTCCTCACTAGGTTAGCCAGCCTGTCTGCGAAGATACTCTTCCCTGTCTTTGTTAGATGAATCCCGTCTCTTCCTAGTAGTCCTTCTTCCTGAAACAACATCCCATGATCGAAGAATCCAAAGCCCTCTCTTCGACACCACCTGCGTAACCACGCATTTACTTCCACAATGCGACGGTCCCTACCTGGGCCTTTTCCCTGAACAGGGAGGATGGATGAGAACACCACTTGCGCTTCAAACTCCTTTATCTCTTTTCCCAGAGCCACATAGTCTGCAGTGATCCGCTCAAGATCATTCTTGGCAGTGTCATTGGTGCCCACGTGGAGAAGCAGGAAGGGGTAGCGGTCTGAGGACTTGATAAGTTTTGGCAGTCTCTCCGTCACATCCCTAATCCTAGCTCCAGGCAAGCAGCACACTTCTCTAGTTTCCCGGTCCGGACGGCAGATGGATGACTCCGTCCCCCTTAGGAGGGAGTCCCCGACCACCATCACCCTTCTCTTCCTCTTGGGAATGGTGGTTGTGGAACCCCCATCCCTAGGAGAATTCATCCCTTGCCTTCTGATCAAACGGGTCTCCTTCTGATCCATTCCCTCTGAAGGGTCCTCCAAATCATTCTCCGCCGTAGTACTTGTGCAGAGAGGATGAAAACGATTCCTTACTTCTATCTGCATGGTGGGCACATGGGTTCTCTTTCTTCGGGAGGTCACATGCTGCCAATTTCCTTCCCCGTTCTTCATTTTCGCCTGCCCGGCCTTCTCTGAATTTTGCTTACCCTCTGCCTGTGCCTGATGGAGAAAGACATTGTTTTCTGTAATGCACCGCAGGGTTGACATTTGGGCCTCTAGTCCTTTAACCTTCTCTTCCAATAAGGCAACCAGCCTGCACTTGGTACAGATGAAGTCATCTCTATCCTGGGGGAGGAAGACAAACATAGCACACCCAGTGCAGGTGACAACAACAGATCGCTCCATCTCCATATCTCTGCTCTGAGAGCCTCCTCCGCAATGCCTGAAAGGCAAACACCTGCAGTGGGCTCTCTCCGCAGGCGAACTCCCAGGCAAACTCCCTCCTTCTCCTTCTGTTAGCCGCCCCTCTGTTCGCTGCTCTTGAGGGGAAAACAGTGGCTGCCATACCCACCCGTAACTTAGATGGCGGACAAACCTGTTCCCTGCTCTGGTGCATCGTGGAGGCATATCTCCTCCCACCCACACAGGCCAGTGGAAAAAAAAGCCAGATGGCTTCTGCTGACCCTCCTAAGCACAGGAGGCAGTGCTCACCCCTCAGGGAGCCAGAAGAAATAGAGTGATTTCACCTATGCAATGAAATCCAATAAATTCAACAGAAAAGTTCAACAGCAGCAGCAACACCCTTTAAAAAAACCTGTGCTGAAATTTTCCCTGAAATCCAGATAGTGAGATACAACATTGTGCCACGCTGTCACTGAAATATTCAAATTTTGGAAGCACAGCATTAAATTCAATTCAATTTGGAAGCACTCCATTAAAATGGGGCAAATGTAGGTGGTGTTTCCATTTTGTAGTGGCTCTACTATTAATGGAGCTGGGTGAGTAACTGATTTTTCAGTTTGGTGGCAGTTCTGGAGGGGGGGGGGAATCAGAAAAATATTTGATTTGGGTCAAACTGAATCTGATTTTTTTTAGAAGTTTTCCTGATGGATTGAAGAAATCTGTTTTGGATCTGTTCAGAGCAGGGAAGCGAACATGGATCTCGCTCATCCCAGGTGGGTGCTCTAAGCACTGAGAAAAGATTATAGGGGGAGTGGGACGGGAGGAGAGTGACAGCACCACCTCTGACCATTTTGTGAATGGCTTAAACAACTCATGTCACAAATAGCTTCAGTTTAACTGACACTGCATTTTTTTAATCAAATAAACTATTTGTCCGAAAAATTTTGCCCAACTCCAATTGTTGCTGAAAGTTACTTTCACTGCTTTCTTTCCTGCCCTCCTCAGAAAGTTCTGATGAAATATTTTCCTACTCAAGCCAATTTTCTTTGTCCCCCCGGTAAATCTAGTGCTAGTGAAAGCTACCAGATTGGACCAGTCTTGGCCATTGAATTCTGATTTTTATTTGCACAATAAGTAGGCATGGCTGAATTTGACTTTTATTTCAACAGCTAATATCAATGTTTACTTAAGGATTTTTTTTATTTTTATCAATTTAAATTTCTGCCATTGTGTAAAGTTACGGGGAGTCAGATAATTCAAAAAGCTCTATAACTAGGTTAAGATTGTGTCATGGTTGTTTTTAGTAAAAGTTAGGGATAGGTCACAGGTAATAACAAAAATTCACGAAGCCCATGACCTGTCCCTGACTTTTACTACAAATAACAGTGACAAAACGGAGCTGGTGAGAGCCCCAGCCCTGCTGTGTGATGGGTATGAACTTGCTGCAGCTGACAGCTCGGGAACCCACTGCCCACGTGGCTTGGAAACGCCAGGGAGGGCTGGGAGCTCCAGGTCTGTGGGGCCCCTGCTGCTCTGGGGGGACTCAGAGCTCCGAGTCTGTCCCCCAGCCACCCGCAGTGGCAGGGAGCTGAGAGAGGCCCCACAAGGGCTAGTTGCTGCGGGTCGCCCCACCACCTGTGGTGGCTGGGAGCTGTGGGACCCTGCCCCACAGCGGCTGGGAACTCCAGGGGACCCTGCTGCCAGGGGGGCTCAGATCTACAGGGCCCCCACCGGCTGAGAGCTCCAGGTCCCTCTGCCACCCTTGAGAGCCCCAGCCCCGCTGCGCTAGGGCTGAAGCAGTAAATGTCGCAGAGGTCTCTGGAAGCCACGGAATCCATGACTTCCATGACCTCTGTGACACCATCTTATCCTTATCTACAACTGTTGAAACACAAATTGTCAACATCATGTGTCAAAATATACAAAGGAAATATCCTTAAATCAAACTCTAGTAAGTCCTCAAGCAGCAGTTTTCTACTTTGACATTTTGATGATTATTGATGGAAATATTTTTTTGGCAGTTTGTGTGTGCCCGGTGAAATGAATGTTGATCAATATTTACAGGGGGAGGAGGGGAAGGAAATCTAACCTTCCAAGCCTAAGAATAAGCCCTCTTGTTTTTCCTCCCCTCAAAGTAAGCTTTCCCTCCCCACCCAGTCAATTGAGCTTTGTTAATGCTCTATTTCCCTTTTTTTTTTTTTTTTAAATATTAGTTGTTCCAGAGCAGAAGGTTGGAGGATGAAGACAGGTCTCATCCTGACAAAGAGGCTGTGTTTTTCATTAAAGATCATGAAGAGCGGGGTCCTGTTCAAGGAGGATTATGGATGAATGGGGAGCCAAAACAGATCATAGAAAGGCTGCCTTCTGTAGTAAGACAAAGCAAGCTGTAAGGAGCTTGACTACAGAATATAGAGAGCCATTTGTTCATGGCAAGCTGGTGTGCCCAGTGAAATACGTAGGCAAAGATCTGGCAGACAAAGACTGTCTCTCTGCCAGGTTCTTTTCAGTGTTTTTTGGGGGATATTCTAGGCACATAAATTTGGGCAAGACTAGGGGCATGGTGGAATGTCCATGTTTTTCCTTTCAAAGGGAGCATGCCTATGGAGTGCCTAGCTACCATGGTGATGGTTGCTTTAGAAAGATATATAGTGATAGCAATGAAGTAATAAAGTAATTATAAAAGAACATAAGTGTCCGGCTGTGTTTTCACAGAATTTCTACTCTATATATGGGTAATGGTTCCCATCCCTTAATATCTGTGCTAAGCATCCTAAGGTAACTGCACTATACCTGTATTAATGATCTGGGGTCAGATAGAGACTGATTTGGCTGAATGAAAGAAGAACCAGGTGTGGCAGTGTGGTACCATTATAGAAAGGCATCCACATGGCTTTGAGTTACCATGTAAGCTCTGAAAAATTTCCAATCTGAATTATCCAGTACAGTTATCTAATTGGGGATCAGAGGTAAAAGGATATCAGCATAACCAAGAATTTATAACTATTCAAGGCAACTTTACTACTCTGTGCCCATCTGGAATCTGATATGCATCACAAGAGGCTCAACAGAAGTGGGAGAGGAACTTGTCTGATGCCAGGGCATGACTGCAAATCACTGGCTGAGCCTGTTTCCTGGGGATTGAAATATATTGTCAAGATCCATTTACCACCTTTTCAAATAAAAACTTAAGAGTAGGTAAATAGTGATGGATTCAACCCTTTAAAAACCTAGCCCTAAGGACAAAGTTCATTCATTGTGTCCAGTTGACACTTTATCCTTGCTGCTGAAACTGAATAAGTGTGCCAGTTGTTAGGTAATTTTTGTAATAGACAATAGCATGAGACAACCACCATCCTATATCAGTGTGAACAGTCGTTACACACAGTCATTTCAAACGGAGTCATAACTATGGTCATGACTAGCCTGGGATGGATTTAAACTTGTAACTGAGACACAATGAGTTTATCACTCTCCACTGAGTGATGCAGTCTCCAAATCCAATTACAGTTTTACATGCATAGTATTTAACATTCCTCACTTTGTCAGAAAATCACATTAAAGAATTCCTTAGCTAATTTTAAAAAGATGAATGCACAAAGTTATGATAACAAAATGGGACATCCTGATGCCAAAATATGTACCAAAGTATTTTGCTGCTCTGAATAATATTTCAATACAATTCAGGCCTCTGTTTCCATGTTACTGAAACAGCAAAACCAGAAATATTTGCAAGTTATTTTGACTTTCCTGAACAAGCCATTAAGCAACAATAAAAAGAGGCTGTTATATCCGATGTGCCATAATGGAATGAGTTTCTCTCTTTATCTCCAAGCTACTGTGGCATTCTGCAAGTCAGAACCTTGAGAAAAAATGTTATATCCAAAGCCAGAAAAAGGTCTGAGAAATGTATAAATTATCTTTTTGTTTCATCTTAGCTTTTTTGTTTTTTCAATCCTTTAATCAATCTTTGAAATAAAGACAGAGATAAAACTTAAATTAATATAGATTAATCACACACTCTTGCATTTACTCTCTCTTCTTACTATTCTCTTCTGTCTTGCACAGACTATCAAAAATATCTATAGGGAAAATATGTAACTTGCCATAAGCATATTATGAGCATGATTGTGCAGGGTGCTCAGCACCCCCACATCCCTTTGGACTTCAGTGAGAGCTGTGTACATTCAGCACATTGGAAGAGATGCCCTATGTGACTTCATACTGTAAATACCTTGGTCTCCATCTGTTTATGGATTGTGAATTACTGCATTTCTGGAGGCTATATATTCAAAACCTGATTTACCGATACAAAAACCAGGGAGCAATTGTGAAAATGTCTGATGCAATCCTATTAAACACTTACTATATTTTCACTAAACAATATATTAGAATTAATTAACAAATGTATTCCTAGGCCACATTTTGGATCTCTGTTAAACACAGTGCAAGATGTGTATGGATATAACTGAGTGCAGAAGATTTAATCATATATATATCATGTCCTCACTGCATCTGATATTCTGATCTCATGGTTCTATAATCAGTGTGGAGAGAAATTGTTTTTGGGTAGCCAGCTATGCAACCGTTAACAGGATGCCCCTCCAAATCATGTAGTTTAAAAAATAATTGTCAGGAAAAAATATTTCCTGACCCCATTAGTCAGGGAAATATGGCTAGAGCTGTATTAGCAATAGCCATGCTTAAAGCATAGTTATTGCAAGGACAGTCTCACTAGACAAGGCCATATCTTGTACAAAGACAATTATCTTGTATCTAAATCAGAAAACAAAACCATATTATCAGTCTATAGGCCTTCAAATAAACTAGACAGCAAATTCCAGCTGAGAAATCAAGCTCAAGATGCTGAGGCAACATTTGTTTCAACAAACAATATTATTAGTTAGTTAAGTAGTGTGTGTGGGAGGGGGGTGCTGTGATGTGCTCAGAGCTGGAGAAACATAGAAGATGATTCTTCTCTAAGAGACTGATCTTGAGAGAGGGTGACCAAAAGTCATGTTGACTTCAGCTGGAGTTCTGGATGTTCAGATCCTTGCTTCTTGGTCTATCATTTGGTGAGATTTTTCCAGTGAAAAGACTCGCCTTGACTTCAGCCAATGTTGGATCAGGCCCATAACATGCAAGGTTAAGTTGTGTGAAGGCCAGAATCTTAGCTGGCACTAGATACTGGACTGGTAATCGCAACAGCTAAAATGCATGTCTTTATAGCTTGAGCTAAATGTCAGGCTTTCCAACTGTAAGAAACTCATATCCTGTGTGGATCAAGAACAGACAGGGACAACACACACTGACCCGTGATTTCAGCTGCATTACTGAAACAATGCAGATATTTGTGGGTGCTCATCAATGAAAGGATTCTTAAATAAATAACTGACATAAACCAAGAATGATGAGCACAATTTTTAGTTCGTTTCTTTGTCTTCACTCCTCTGTGCACCAAAAAGTCAAATTAAGGATGCAGATCTTCACGGGGGCAGGACTTGACACTAATACTGGAGTTTCATGCAACTCATGCAGTTTCAATCATCAGAAAATCCTTTGTCTTCAGTTGTTTATGTTCATGTGGCAACTAGGTTTAAACTTCTCTTGTCAACCGTCTACTGTCAGGTGCCAAAACAGTTTTAAATACAGCATTGCATGGGCACTCTTCAAGGGGCTACACAGCAGAATGAGTGGCAGGATTTCATCCCCCCTTTCTGTGATCCTATTCTGAAAGGCTTCCTAGAAAGATTATAATCTAATGCAGCAGCCCTGAGAGAGCGTTTTTGTATCTGAAACATCTGGCACATGGAGGCCTTTTAAATACCTTTTTGGCAATCTGAGCCACCATTACAGATGGCTAGTCTGTTGAAAAGATACTTTGGAGACTTTTGGCATTATTGAGCATATTCACAAAAAGCCTCAAAATAACTTTACTGTCCTGCTGAGAGTCACTTCCCTCCCTCTCCCCTCCCCCCCCCCCTTTTTAAAAAATTATTTTCCTGCCACAGACACAGTACTGGAAAAGCCTCATAATGGATGCCTGGATAGCTCTAATGACATCCTTTGAGCAGTAAATGAATTGTTGGCATTTGCATCTCAAAGCCATACTGGCTTTTCCTTTGCCACCTTCTGATAATATCATTATAAGAAATAAACACACACAAGCCCAGAAAGAGCTGTATTAGTGGACTGATTTCATTAGTCTGTGCAGGAAAGCACTGCAGCTGGAAGTAGGAGGCTAGATTGAAAGGGAGTTGAGGACCAGGGACCCCAGTTCAGCAAGGCACTTATATACATGCTTAGTTTTAAGTCAAAGGGGCTTAAGCATGTTCTGAAGTACAGTACTTCACTGAATAGGGATTTACTGAAGTATGTGCTTAAAGTTAAGCACTTAACTCAAGTGCTTTGCTGAATTTGAAAACTATCAGCATGCCAGTGCACTGCAGTCTAAAAAAAAAAAAAGATGACAGCCCTATAGTTGGAACTAAAGAGATCTCTTAAATGTACACCGAGATGAGAGTTAAAACTCTACGGCTAGGATGCCCTTCAGAAAAAGTCTCTCAGAAAGAACAAATAGAGCTAGTAATACTAGGAAAAGAAACCAGGTGTGTTTAATAATATAGCCTTATAATTTCCTTACAATGTTGGACACAAACTCCTCCTACACTACATCACACATCAGCTATTTGTCCACACATCTCAGTTATTGGCAAGCATAAGTTAGGTGAACTCAAATGTTTGTGTGCATTTGTACATTCCCACCTTCAAGCATCTGGCCCAGTGTGGCACTTGGAAAATAATTTTCCCCCATTGTTCTGTAAAGTTTAGGATTTAACCTCGATTTGTAATCATACATATGAATGGATTTGTTTCAAGGTCACAATAGTCATCATTATAATTGGGCATTAATAGTGAGCTCTGTTCTCTACAAAACAGTGGACAAAATGGTCCTAACCCAAGGATTTTCCATTGAAAATAAATAAAACAGACAACAGAAACAAGTTGCACTAGACTGGAAGAAAATGGATTTGTCTGAAAGTAGAATAGGGTTGAACATATGACAGAGAGAGGAAGGAGTGACATTTTGAGAGGCCCCAGAGTCCTATTGAGACCCAGTTAGTAATATGCCCCCATCAGAATGTAAAAAATACATTTTATTTTGGTAGATTAACCTCATGAATTTGCCAGCCCCACTCAGAGACAGAACTGCGTCTAATTTCGGATAGGATGCTTCTGCATATTCATCCCCATGCCCAAATAATGGTTTTGCTTTTGTATTCTATTCTAAACTAGTATCTAATTTTCAGTCCAATGTCATCCCTGGACATCTTTCAGCATTATTGTGCTTCCCAAGTTTTTCCTTCCCATTGGTTTCAGATTTATTTTCCCCCTAGTATTACCTAGCACTTACATACCTCTTCATCTGTAGCTCTCAAAGGGCTTTACAATGATGTCTTATCCTCATTTTTGCAAATGGGGCAATCTAGGGGCCAAGATCTTAGCTGATTTGTCCTAGCTCACACAGCAAGTCAATGCGAGAAGCAGGGATGCATATCCCTTGGGCTCTTTACTATACACTAGAGCTTACTCCCTCATCGTGTTTTAAGAGATACAGCCTAATCCCAACCCTAGGGAAGTCGATGGGTGTCTTTCCACGAACTTCAGAAGGCTTTGGATCAGAACCCTAGTACATCTGTGAACATGGGGGCAGGATCACTGTAAAGGAAAATAATATTTAAATAGACAGATGATATTTCTAAATTGCCTAAGATTAAATTATTAAAATGCCAGCCGAGTGGTGAGAAAAGAGATGAGGTTATAAATATGAAATTAAAGAATAAGGTGATGGAATCCTGAGGTGGGAAATGGTGGGGGAGGGATAAGTGAAAGTAATACCGCTATTAAGAAAAGTTGAGTCAGACTGGGATATACTCTCAGATGGTGTAAACTGGTGTGGCAGGAGCTCTGCTGACTTACACCAATTGAGCAAGAGGCCCACAGTTCCAAGGCACACTGGTGTTTCCAGCATTGAAATAAGCGAGGTTGGTGGCCCAAGCCAAGCTTTATTTGTAAATGTTTGGGAAATTTTTTTTCCTCCAATTCTAGGACCATTAGCTTGGAAACTGGTTTCAGTATAAGTTTTTAAATATTGAGATATTTGCTTTGCTGCCTTTTATATGAAAAACCATGAACATTTGCATCCCTGTATTGAGCACTTCCATCTCTTTATTCCATGTTCTGGTGGCTTGCACATTAGCAAGTCAGCTAGCTGAGAGACATGCTTCCAAATACCGCCGCCGGAGGATATTCCGACGATAGGTGTAGCTTTTGCCCGCCCCCCCCCCCCCCCAAATGGAGAGTCAATTTAGAGATAAACTCAAATAAGTTCTATTTGAGTCTGAGCTATTTCTACTCCTACCACGCCAACAGGGCCACACATGGGGGGCAATTCCATACCTGTCAGAGGCTTGCAGTTTGGGGCGCAATACCCCACCTGCCCACCCAACCTACACCCATGATTCCAACTATACCAGGATCTTTTCAAATACATTGAACCCTTGGTGAAGAAGGTTAATCCCATCTTCTTCCCTCTGTTCTCCTCCTTTCATTTTCTCTCCTCTCCGTCCATCTTTTTCTTCCTCCTCCTTTACATCCCCCCCTCTTCATTTTCCTCCTCCTCCTCACTCTTGTACCCTCCTCTGGGCCTGTGTCTCTCACTCTCGTCTTCACTTCTGCCTTCCCTTTTTACAGTAGTTTGACAGCTCTCTTACCATGACCATGGATGAGCAAACCGTGGTAAGCCACCGAGGCTGCTGATTCTGAATGTGCCTGCTGGAACCAATATTCTTCCCCCTGAAATCAAATGGCAGAAGTTACATTGACTTCAGTGGGAGCAGGACTGAACTGATTGCAAGTTGCAGCAGATCTTTCAGATCTATAGTTTTCCAGAGTCTCTTGAGATAAGGATGAGCTGCAGTAGACCCAAATGTTCACAGAAATATTCCACCCCTTCTCCACAATACTGGTTAGAACAAGTTTCCCCTGCCAAAAATTCATTAAGGCAAAAGTTAAAGGCTGAGAATAAGAATGAACAAGAAGAATCAGGAAATTCTCAGTGAAGCCTCCCTACAGTAGGAGGACCTTCACAGAGAGCCCTGAATATTTAAACCAAATTATTTTTGAGTGCTGAGTATGGCATTGGTAGAAGGTAATGTTATTTTTAAAAGAGGAAAACAATCCCCCTCGCCCAATTGCATAGCATTGAAGCAGTTTGATGTGTTTTATATTTAGAGGCAGATCCTCAGTTAGTGTAAATCAATATTACTCCATTTAAAGTCAGCGGAGTTTTATTTTACACCGGCTGAAAAACCTAGTTCTTTGCCTTTCCAGAAAAATTCATTTTGAAATGACCTCAAGCATAGTAGTTTTTTAAAATGGAAAGTGCTCAGCTTATCTGTAACAGGGTAGCCGGCTCCCGAAATGAAATCAGGCCCAGTTCTCCTGTTCCAGTCCAGGTGCACCCCACTTTGGTGTACCGAAGAGGATGGGGCTGCCCCTGGGAGTTGAGAGAGTGCCAGGGCAAGAGAGAGAGAGAGAGAGAGAGTTCAGAATCTTCAGGGAGAGGATGCCCCTAAAGAAGGATTCAGCACCCAGAGTTGCAAGTAGAGAGAGAGGGAGAGATTCAGGACAGAGTCCAGAAAGGGAGCTCAGGAGAAAAACATAGCGAGGCTGAGAGCTTCAAGGAGGGGATGCCCCTGATGGAAGGAGCAGTGCGAGTTCCTGGTTGAGCAGCAAAGTCAGATCAGGCTGGTGAAAGCTGAAGGCAGAGAGGCAGCCAGAGGTTACCTACAAACTTCCCCGGGCCATAGAGCCATGGCTGGAAAGGGCTGAGAACAGCAGAGGGGGAAACCTGCTGCCTCTCTGACCCAGATAGATGAAGCTTGAGGACTGGAGAGGGCTGTAGGTTGCAGAATGATAGAGAGGTGAACCTACTGTTGTCTCTGGGTGATAGCTGGAAGTATACCCGGAAAGGAAACTGGGCAGAGAAACACACCAGCTAGAGGAGCAGAGGTGAGACATTGTCAGAGATGCTGGAGCAATCTGTGGTGTGTTGGACTCTTGAGACTTGAAAGAGTGACTATTATTGCTTGGACAGTTCTGGGGAAATCTGGTTTATGGTCATAGAACCTTTTGTAATAGGTTAACCCTGCAAAGGGTTATTTCTACTCTGAAAGATTGCATGGAGTTATTGGGGGCTCCAGAAGAAAGGGGGAAATGAAGGCAGATGCATCAGTCATGCCACAGCCTGCCACTGGAGGGCATCCAGCTGCCTTATCACATATGGTAGAGAACGTGGGCAAGTGATCTGCCCATGGAAAAAAGGGGAACTGCAAAAGAAAAATTAGGTAGGGCAGCTTGCAGGGCCACACTTAGGCCATGAAGGGGTGCCCTGGATGTAGTTGTGCATTGACACTATTGCAGTGTTTTCTGTGAAAAATTATATTTTAAAGACATCAAATGTCCATGGATATGTGCTCAGCTCTGTCTTCCACAGCAACCTCAAATTCAGGCTAAGCAAGTAGGTTGATAGGGATCTCTCAGTTCTACTCTAAGATGGGAAAGCAAATTAGCTAACACCATCTTCTGAAATCTCTCTCAAAAGACAGAACAGCACCACTCATGTGAAATCTCATTCACTCTTGCCAGCATTCACAGTCAAGTCAATAAAACATTAAGAGCAGTGGTATGAAAGGTTGCCACCAGAGCGTCAGTGTGAACTTTCCAGCTTTGTCCTTCATTAGTAGACCATTAACAAAGTTGTTCTACTTAGGACTAAAACTCAACTAACAGGGCTCAAACAAGTCTGCAGGGGACAGATTTCAAATAGGTGCCAGTCATCAATATTAAGCTGGTTTCTGGAGCAAGGGCAGAGTGACCGCATCTTTGGCTTGGGTCAGTCAGTCTCCTTCAGAGGCACAATGTATCCCTCTGCCCAGCTGGGAGTAAAGGTGAGCCTTGATTTCAAACAGCAGGCAGTGATGGTATAACCATGATAAAGCTGTCTCCAAATCCAAACCCAAACAAATGTGTCTGTCTATAAGCACTGAGTTTAAAAAAACACTTAGGACAGGTCCAGAGTTGTCAGCAATGAAATCTTACCCCACCCTGGAAAGACATCCTATGTATAGACTCAGTATTGCCCAAGGACAGGTGGGTTATGTGACTCCAGCACCAAAACTGGGTGAGTTTGCCTGGATAATGAGGTAAAACTAGACAGTCTACACACCACAATCATCTAATTTAAGGGACAAAGGCCTTGTCTACACTACAAATGCTTGGCTGGTGTAGCTACACTGACAAATCCTACTGTAGAGGCAGCTTACACTGACAGGAAGAGATTTTCCTCCAGTGTAGAAACGCTACTTCCCTGGGTGACATTAGCTATCCTGATAGAAGCACTTTTCTGTTTGCTTACCTGCATCTCAACCGGGGATTTTGCCAGTATAAAGCTTTCACACCACTGACCAACATAGTTATTCTGACAAAACTTTGTAGCGTAGACTTGGCCTGAGACTCTCAAACCAGGAAACACTCAGATGAATCTACTTTTGGGGCTACACTGATACCAGCTCGCTGAATGTCCCTCTGCTCAGGCCTGATTAGGTACATATTTGAAGAGATGGGGCTAGGCTACCAGAGAACCTACTGCAACATCCAGCTCCGTGTTGTTGGCCAGGGCCTTGTCTTTTGTCATATCATAGATTTATCAGGGAATCTAGATTTGAAGACAGTTGATTCTTACATTTATGCTAAAAACACCTGAGTGCCTTGGTCATGCAACCTCACAGCTTCTCTGCAGTACGCCTGAATGACCTATTCACCACTTAATTCTTATTTTGAGGGCATAAGTGGGATTTGATTGTTGCAAAGATCTTGTGCTGACCCTCTGCACAGGGGTGAATTTCCCTTTGAAGGAAAAAGATGCTTATCTTTTTTAAGATCACTAAAAGTGGCAGGAGAAGAATCCAAAATACAACATATGTAAGAGTGCATCTCGAAATAAAGACAGTAATCTTGAAATAAACACATCAGAACTTCACTTCAGAATGTCACCTTCTCTAACATTTTATCCTGGTCATGTGGTATAAGTCCATGTCTGATTGCAATGAAGCAGGTTATTGTGCAAAAAGATCTTCCCTGCACTATAACCTATTTAAAACTAAACTGGTATCTTTGTTTCTTCTTGTGCTGTTTTCTTCCTTGCGTCTTATATGCCCCTCTAATTATTCCCTTAGAACATTCAAAACCTGCTTTATGTGTGCTAAATACCAGGGCAGCAACTAAGGACTATCTAGACAGAAGCAGACAGTGAGAAAAAAATCCCTTAAGAAGCCAGCTGGTATTCTACACCTTTGATACTTCAGCCAGTGGGCTATTCTTATTAAGCCACATGCCATACATGGACAGTTGAGGACTAATGAATATTGTGAGTTTTCCACCTTTATATCATAATTACAGAAACAGGTGGGTGAAATAGCTTTGCGCTGATTCACTATGGAAATGCACAGATGAGCACTCAAGGTCCTCTTGCTCTCTCTCTCTCTGATGTGGCTGAAAGTTGAGCTAAGGTGTGAAAAACATTAAGAGCATCAGGTTCAATACTGGTGTGGGATATTATTTTTAACTCTCTGCAAGGTAAACTCATTATTGATTGGTGATGTGTTTCTTTGTTTCTCTACTTTTATTTAACACATTCAAGAAAGAGGAAAATGGTTATTGTGAAAGAAAAAGACTCAGGGAAACCCATCATAGAAGCTTTTCTTTTTCAAAAAAAAAGAATGTAACCTTTGTGAAAGTTTCTGGTTAAACACCCCAGTCCTGGCCAAATACATACAGCACTGAAAGCTGTATAGGATTCTCCCTGCCACTCAACCAGCATACCTCTTCCCTAATTTAGAGGGAGCCAGTGTGTTTGTACAGCACCTAGCAAAATAGGGTCCTGTCCATGACTTGATCTCCTAAGCAGTGGTAATACAAATAATACTAATTTATCAGTATGAAGCTCATTTCCCCCCCTGCTTAGTCCTTGGTCTCTGTCCTGAGATGAACCTGAAGGATGTCATTGTGATAATGGTTTGTGTTGTGCACATCTCTCACATCGGTGCTGAACTAGTGGCTTATCCACATTACAAAATGTTATATTCATACACAGTCATGATGAGTTAGGTTAACTGATATGATGATCACGACTGACCAATCAGTGTAAACCCAGACAAGCTGTGCTCTGTCTCCTGGCAAGTAATCATGGTTGAACCTACCTAGGACCATATCTTTCTATTAAACAATAACAGCATACAAATTAATATTTATTCCTAGCTATTTCTTCCATGACACTGTTCCACTGAGACTCTTAAAAAGGAAAATTTTACTAAATAACAAACATTCCATAATGAATTGCAATTATAAAATGTCAAATTCAGGAAGTTTAGGCTACTGCTTCTCCTGGTGGTGTCTCTCCATTCGTTCATCAATATCAGCATAGTATTGCTTCCACAGTTTAGTTACTGCCTAGTTGGACTTTACAGTTTTGGTAGATTCACTTGTAGCAAGTTACAAACCAAGCCCATTGTTTTACATTTTTTTGTGATCTAAAAGGAAGGGTTCTTCTAGGCTTTGCACTGACAAATGTTAGGGTTCTTGCAGCTATACCAATTACCCTGTAGCAGATAAAGATGAGACAGACTAACTCATCTACCAAATGATGCAAAGATTACCATTTTATCAACCTCTGAAATATGAAAATATTGGTTAAAAGCACAATGGCTGAACCAACTTGAGGAAGAGAAAAATGAGACATAAGCAACGGAGAACATATTTTCTCATTGATATATGAAAAGCAATGGAGGAGTCTATGCAGTGGAGAATACAGAAAGATTATTGTAGATGACAGAAGCTCTATAGGAGAAGACCTCTCTGACTCACTTTCTCCAACTGTAAAATAGGTATAATACTGCTTAATCTAGCGGAAAGCAAGTGTGCATGTGTTAAATCTTACTATTATCTGACCCAACTCAAACTAGAACTGAAAACCTGTTGAATTGTGGTGGGCAAATTTCAGAGGTTAGAATTTAATTCTCATAATCATCTGAACTGATAACTGTTTAAAGATGGGGTGGTACAGTTCAATACACATACAGAGTGACATTTAAAGATGGATTTTTCTAAGTCTCGTAGCTCCTCTGTATACATTTTTGGCTTTGTTACAGGAAAAAACATTGTTTAACCCCTCAGTGGAGAATTATCAATATGACCTTGGATGCTACAGTACCTCCCTTCACCATACCTTTAATAGGTTAATGTTGTGTATTTTGTGACTTGCCTAATCTAGCTTGCCGTAGCAACAGAGTTTAGCTTGTTGCCATAGCAACAGAGTTAGAGTATTAGGGGATAGCTCAGCCAGTCCTGGCAGGTTTTAGTGTTAGTTCAATAAAGACTTTTCATGGGTTTGCATCTCTGTGTTCCGTGCTGATTTCTCTCTGAATACAAGTACTTTCCAAGGATTTAACATAAAAGTGGAGACAGTGGATGGGATTGACCTGTGCTGCACCAGCAAAAAAGTAAAAGTCAATTGAAGCAGACACTGGGAACAGTGCTATTGAATGGAAATCACCAGCAATTCTGTGTGAATTACCTCAACACACATGAATAAAAGACACTAAAAAGACAAGAGAAAGAAAGAAAGGAAAAAAAAAAGAGGGGCAGCCCTGACTAAACTTATGGGGCCCCTAGGACTTTTAGATGAGGCTCTAGAGAACTGGAACTCATATACTGAGCGCTTTCAGCTTTGTTATTGCAAATGAAATTACAGATGCAAAGAAGGTGCCATTTTCTTAAGTGTTGTAGGAGCTAAAACCTATATTTTATTGTGCAGCTTATTGCACCCTGATAAGCCAGAGATAAAAATGTTAGTGACATTGTGAAAATCCTGGAAGCACATTTTTCTCCAAAACCGCTGGTAATTGCAGAGAGATTTAGGTTCCACAAAAGGAAGCAAGAAGGTGAAACAATTGTGCAATTTGTAGCAGCTCTGAAGAAGCTTTCTGAGCACTGAATTTAATGATGTGTTAAATGACACTGTGTGATAGGTTAGTGTGTGGTCTGCGCAATGAAGGAATACAGGCACACCTATTGACAGAGGCCCAGCTTACCTGGCAGAAGGCCATTAGAGATTGCAATCTCTATGGAGTTGGCCACAAAGGAAGCCCAACAGCTCAGTGCATTGACCAGAGTACATAAGGTGTCACAAGAACCTACCCACAAGATAGTGAAGAGCCAGGAATGTTGTTGCCATGCATCGGAATGCTGGTGTAAAGACCTAGTGTGTTGACAATGTGGCAAAAAAGGACACATTGAGCGTGCCTGTAAACAAAAGAAAGAAGAGTCAAACAGAACAGGCAAACTGGAGAAAAAGAAGCCTGCTATCTGGCAGACCAAAAAAGGAAAATCTGCATGTGGTAGAGCAGACTCAGGATGATCAAAGTGACACCCAGTTAGAAGAAGTGCCACTCCAGGTCTTGTCCATAGCAGTTGGCTCACATGACTACTGGGTAACCCTGCTGTTGGAAAGTAAACCTGTATGCGTGGAACTGGACAACGGCACAGCAGTTTCGCTGGTCTCAGACATGGTGTATAAGGAGAAGCTAAAGCATCTTCCGCTTAAGCCGACAAAAATTGTTCTGAAGACGTACACTGGAGAAGCTGTATCCATGTTGGGCACTACTGATGTTAAGGTGGAGCTCAATGGACAGACCACTAAATTGCCAATGTTTGTGGTGGAAGGCAATTACCTACCCTATTGAGTGTGGGTCTGTCAGGGGCAGTGGGAGCTTCTTCTTGGGCTAGGGATGCTGATGATTCCTTGGAGGGTCCCTTGACTACAGGCACAGGCCCCTGCATCTCTTGCTCTGTCCTGGCAGATCCAGGACTTCAGAGATACTTCCCACCTGTGTGTGCCCACTGTCCAACAGCCTAGCCATGTCATCACTGGTCTGTTGTGCTGCCTCAAGCTCTGAATGTTGGAGACACAAGCTCATTGTCCCAGCCTGGTCCTGCTGTCAATGTGAGTGCATCAGCAACAAGCCTAAATGCTTCTGCCATGGGGTTTAGAGCTGAAGAACTGGAGGTTCCGCTGGGTTCCTCTGATTGAGGCCAGGATCTGGTCTCCATCCTGGGGTATACTACTGACTCACTCTCAAATATGAGTAGTAGGGGTGGGTTAACCCCTGAGGACCTACTGAGCATGTTGGGTGGTGGGTTTGGTTCAGTGTCTCTGCTTCACCCTAGTACCATGTGATGGGCCAGTCCATTGGGGCGTCTACCAACTCTCGCACAGGTAATAAGAGATTCCTATATACCGTCTTCATTTGTCCTGACCCTGCTTCAGGTCAATCTTGTAAACCGCAGATCTCCCAGCTTTTCCACCACTAGGTAAGGTATTGCCTTCCATTGGTCAGCTATCTTGTGTTTGCCAGCAGCCCCCAGGTTATGTAGCAGGACTCTGTCTCCTGGCTGGAGGTGTTGTGACCACACCCTGGCATCATATCAGTGCTTGTTTCTATCTGAGTTCTTGCAGGCAGTAGCTATAGCTAAGCGGTATGCATCCTGCAGCTTTTCTTAGTTGTGAAACATACTGCTGTTGTCACATAGCTATCTCTATCCTCAGAGATGCTGAAACACAAGTCTATGGGTAATCTTAGTTCTTGCCCAAACATTAAAAGATATGGGGTGATGCCAGTAGCATCATTCTTTATACCATTGTAGGCATGCACCAAAAATGCTACATGCTGGCTCCAGGTTGCCTTTTGCTCTGGCTGTAAAGTCCCCAGTATATCCAACAGAGTTTGATTAAACCGCTCTGGCTGAGGATCACCTTGCAGATGATAGGGTGTTGTCCTGGACTTCTTAATTCTGGCCATCCTCAGTACTTCCTTCAGAAGGTGACTCTCAAAGTCCCGTCCCTGATCACAGTGTATTTGAGCCGGGAATCCATATTATTAAAATATTTTTCCCATACTTTCCATCTGTCCATACTTGAAATTGAGCACCATACAAGTAGTCTTGAAATTTCTCAGTGATGTCCCATTTCAAAGCCAAGAATTCCAGCTTATGAGCAGGGTAGTGGGTTTCATTATCCTATAGTCCTCGGCTGGCAAAGGCCACAGGTTTTCATGCGCCTTCAACTTCATGTGCCTCCTAGACCCTCCAAACTAGCATCTGTGTGTGTAAGGTAAATGGTTTGGCCTGGGTCAAAGCCCAGGAAAAAGTGGTTATATTGATGACTAATGAAACAAGCCGTGATGTCATTGTGAAGCAAGGGCAGAAGGTTGCCGTAGCAACAGAGCTTAGCTTGTTGCCATAGCAATAGAGTTAGACTATTAACTAGTCCTGGCTGGTTTTAGTGTTAGTTCAATAAAGACTTTTCATGGGTTTGCATCTCTGTGTTCCATGCTGATTTCTCTCTGAATACAAGTATTTTCCAAGAATTTAACATAACAATTAATAACCCTAATCCACTGTGACACATTGAGCATGTTACTTTTACTTAGAGACTGTAAACTCTTTGGGGTTGTGTAATAGGGTGTCTCACCCCCTAAAGGCAGCCAACTCGGACTACTAAAGAAGCACACCTGCGAGAGATCAGGTGATTTACCTTTAAAGAGCAGCAGGAAGCTGCAGTGAAGGCAGGGAGGAATTTGAGGTTAGGGGGCTTAATTTGAGGGGAATAGCTGGGCTGGGGCTGCTGATCTGGTGCTCAGAAGGCTTCTGGCAGGTTAAGGCTTTAGCTGACAGGCTAGGCAGAGTGAAATGGAAGACATAACAAATGAAACTGAAACCAGGCCAGACAATGAAGACAGGGAAAGCAGTGAGGTTGCAAACAAGGGCAACATGGGTGACTCCTGCCTTTGGGGAGGTTGGGCGGAGGAAGGCACCAGTGTTCAGGCGGTGGCCCTGCCCCCTGTTCAACCCCTCCCCCCCCCCCATGCCTCTCAGGGCAGAGGGCAAAGAGGAGTGAGCGGAAGGCAGGGGAGGGGCCTCAGGGCCCAGGAGATAGGGCTGAGCAGGAGCGTGGCCTGGGGCAGCTTAGCCTTCATAAACCTGTTATATCTGCCGTGTATGTATGCAAACAAGGAAAAAGAAAACAGTAGATTTTCTGGAACCAGAAGAACAAGCAGCAAATGGGAAGGCAGAAATGGAGAAATGGAGAAAATTACATAGCAGTAAAATCCCTAGGTAAGAACAAAGAGGGTATATCAACCCTCCAAGGATTGCAGAGTGGATCAAAAAAATGCAGGAATTATAGTAAGAGATAAGAAGTTACCGGTGACTTATAACTGGAATGTAAAAACAAGGAACAACTAGGGAAGCTCCCTAAGACAAAGGTGGTAGGTAAAATAAAAATAAAATGTCAGCTACCCATATTTCTCACAGAAACAAGGAGGGGTAGTATATGGTGTGCTAATTGGAATGTCAGAAGATGAAATAAAGCAAGGAATAGGTGAAGATAAGGTGGTAACTGCAGAGAGGCTAATTACCAGAAGAGGCAGTGATAGCAAGCCCTCAACAGCTGTGCTTGTCACATTTAAGGGAAGGATGCTACCAGCAGAGTAACTTTAGGGTATCAAATATTCTGGACCAAGCCCTATGTTCCTCCTTCTGTGAAATGCTACAAATGCCAAAACGAGTTGGTGACACAGCAATTAATTGCAAAGAGACAATATGGTGCAGTAAATGTGGTGGTGAACATTCATATGATAATTGTGAGGCAGGAACAGAACAAAAAAATCTTTGTGGAGGAAAACAATTCAGCATATGGAGGACATACTGAAGCAACATGAGCTAGAGAAATACAAGAAA
Source organism: Emydura macquarii macquarii (assembly GCF_026122565.2). Classification (NCBI taxonomy): domain Eukaryota; kingdom Metazoa; phylum Chordata; order Testudines; family Chelidae; genus Emydura; species Emydura macquarii. The sequence goes on from NW_027130506.1 coordinate 3,017,060, forward strand.
ACCAAAATTACTACTAATATCTCATATGCAGAAGCTGTGAGGAGATTCCAAAAAACCCAAAACAAAAACCAACTCAAAACCTGACATGGGGAAAAGGAAGAGCCATCAACACCTTAATGGTTAGGAAGTAATGAGTGACACAGGAATAAAACAAAAAGTACTACTTACAGCACTAGAGGGATTCATTGCGTTTATGATGGAAAAACTGTACATCTCAAACAGGAAAGAAAGAAAATGAGAATTCTAGTTAAAGTTGCTGAAAAGTGCCCATGGGTTAGCAACCTATCAATGGAATGACTTTATACTTTGTGAAGGAAATGTTGAAGATTAAAAGAATGGTCATGTCTATTTTCATCTGAAATGTCCATACCCTAATAGCACATGGGAAGGAGTTAAAAGTGGTCTTGATATGAAAAAGCCTGATACAATATGCCTACAGGAGACTGGCTAATAGAAAAATGAGACTATAGAATCCCAGGATATGGCATATAGATACGGTAGAGAAATAGGAAAGGAGTGGGGAAGGTGGTGTATGCACCTTCATTAAGGAGAACCTGAACTACCTTGGAGTATTGAGTGTCATGCTATTGTGATACTGTCTCTCAGATACTGACAGAATATTGAGTTCTGTCTCTCTAAAACTTTATAATGCCTATAACCCATGCAGGAAACTAGAGGCTATGGACCTGAAAGAATTAATTGCAGATGTCACATGCCTGTTCATTATCTGAGGTGATCTGAATAGTTACAACAGATTGTGGGGAAGTAAGAAAATGATAAAAGTGGAAAAATGTTTAGAGCAATTCTTTGAAATGATTAATTTAGTAACATTAAACAATGCAGCATCTGCCAAGTTCAGTACAGCTGAGGGAAGCTTCTTGCACCTGGAACTGGAGATTGCTTCTAGCAGGATGGCAAGTAAATGCAGCTGGGAAATGTACAGAGGAGGGAATGGGTAGTGACCACTTCCTGACAGTAAACGATTGAAGACGAGGATATTATTCCTATCAGCTATCTATAAAAAGAAAATTGGAAACTCTTTAGAAACAAGAGTGAGGAATATGTGAATGGGCAAGTATAAATGAAGACAGGAATTCTGTAGTAATGTTACAGAGGAAATCATAAAGACAGTCAGCCTAGCTATTCCTAAGATACCAGCACTACTTAAAAAGATAGAAAAAAGTGTTCCATGGTGGAGCAAGGAATGTGAAATGGTAATTAGGGAAAAAGACAAGACATAAGACAGCAAAAAAAAGTCCTTAAATAGCAAAGCCTTAATGAAATATAAAAAAGTAAGACAGTTGCACATATGGCTATACAAAGAAAGCTGGAGAACATACTGCAGGAAAGGAGATAAAGATACCAATACTGAAGTATATAAACAAATTAGGGAAATGAATGGAGTGAAGAGTAAGAGCCACATAATACTATGCCTTTTAGTTGTAGGGCACAGAGTATTAAGCTCTAACAAAGAAATAGTGGAAATTCTGGCCACCATGTTTCAAAAAGTCAGTAATGACAATGATCAGAGGATAGAAATTAGGGAGAGGAAAACATTCGTTAAGAATACTTATAAGATGATAAAGAGGTGGGAGAAGAATGTGGGTATTATTTTAACTGAAAAATTTCAGGATGAGAGAAATCCAAAAAAAATGATAAGGAGCAAAAGTATTACACCAGGCCTTTCCTGCAGGATCCTGTCACATTCCCTGTAGTTTCCTAAACTTCTCCCCTTCACTGCAGCCTCCTGTTTCTCTGTCACCTGATCTCACAGATATGCATCTTTAGTAATTAGGAATTGTTGGTCGGAGGCTCCAGCTCTTAAGAGGCAAGCCACCCTATTACAGGCAGGGACTATCTTTTGTTCAAGGTTTGTAGAGTGTCTAGCACAGGGGGTCCTAGTCCATGACTAGGGCCCTAGACACTATAGTGTAACCCTTCTGCCAGACCCAGTCGGCCGCAGCAAGGGCCGAGTTCTATATATAGGGGTCCCTGTAAATGATGCAACACCAACTGGCTCGAGCCCCCACCCAGTCACCTGGGAAATTACACACTATCCCCTGGGCGCCCTCCAAAGGGCAATACTTCCCCTCTCGCAAGCACAGAGTCTGAGTGTGGAAAGAAACCTTTTAATAGCAAAACAGAGATAACACCGCACTGGTTTGGGAAACAGTGCGAACAGAGTTCATGAACTCAATGGGCCCAAACCCATCCCAGAGTACAGGGCGTGTCCTTCGCCTATGAACTCAATGGGCCCAAACCCATCCCAGAGTACAGGGCGTGTCCTTCGCCTCTCCCTTCCTTCTTGCCCCTGTACTGACCGTTGTAGTTGCAATATCCACCTCTCAGGTGTGACTCCGCCCCGTCGGCTGCAACGGTCCAACACAGGCCTGTCCAGGCCCCCACCGCGCTGTCTCCTATCGCCTGTGGGCCTCACTGAGTCCCCCACCGCTGGCGACGACCACGCCGATCTCCCACCGACTGCTGGCTGGGCTGGCACCGACTGTGCCCGGCCCCTCCGCCGATCGCCTTGGGCTGGCACCGACTGTGCCCGGCCCCTCCGCCGATCGCCTTGGGCTGGCACCGACTTTGCCCGGCCCCTCCACCAACCGCTGGCTGCCTTGGGCTGGCATCGACTGTGCCCAGCCCCTCCGCCGCCCGCCTTAGGCTGGCACTGACTGTGCCGGCCCCTCCATCAACCACTGGCCGCCCTGGGCTGGCACCAACTGTGCTAGCCTCCCACCAGAGTTGCCTGTTGCCCACTCAGCTCTGTTAGTGGTCAGGCAAAGTTCAGCTCTCAGTGATTTCAGCTCTTAGTGATTTCAGCTCTTAGTGATTTCAGCTCATAGGTAAACCTTCTGCTGTCATACAGAGAATGTTCCTGCTTTCAAGAGACAAAAGACTCCAAGGTGAGTCATTAAGTCTACCTTTTAACAATGGGAGGTGAGAGTCACTCCCTGCCTGGGGCAGCCCTTTCACTGGCCCCTGCAATCCCAATAGGAGACTCCTCCACCTCCACTTTTCCAGGCTGGAACATCGGCCTGCCACCCTTGTGGAGCTCTGTCTAGTTTGGGGTGAAGTGTTCTATCATAACAGACTAAGCACAGTTTTGCTGACATCTGTTCATACAATTGAAGGACAACATTTCATTACCCCAGCAGTTAACACAAAAGTGGTTTGTAACCCAAACCCAGCCCTGCTAACCATCTCCCATTATGCTCCACACCTAGGTAAATTATGCTAAGTACTTAATTGTACTCATGCAGATACCAAGCCCATGCAAATAATGTGCCCACCTTTACTCAGACACTCAGACCTTGCTTACAATAGTAACACAAATAATAATTTTATATCAAACGAGGAAGAAAGTGACTTCTGTGAAGGGCTTTCTGGGTTATCAAGTTAGCTTTCTGAGTTTAAAAGATCTATATGGAGTCTCAGATTTGATCATGAACGCTCCTTGTTTTCATACAGGAAGATAGTGAGCAAAGTTCGTGGTGTGCCTTAAATCGTGTACATAGTTGATAGAAAAATTACTTTACATTTTTACGGAACAGTTTGTCTGTTTCTCTCTATGCCTCCTTCCCCTTGTCATTCATTTCCTGATCTCCATTCTTTGGTTCCACTTTATAAAAAATTTTCCTCTCTTTGGCAAAGCAAAAAAGGGATTGTGGCCTAGAGAATTTACAATATACTTCTGTAGCCATACATTTCACATACCCAGTCTGGTGTCTGCACCGTACTTCAGTTGAAAGGCTACACCAAGGCTAATATTTCTGGAAGTTATGAACTAATAGAATTTTACAGTCATTTATAATTGCCTGGCATTTGTACTGAAGAATGAATGGATGTCTGTTGGCATGACATGCTAACTACCTTTGCCAGTCTTTTTAACACTGGTGTGAGCCACTGCATATATCCAAGAGGAGAAGAATAGAATGAAGGGAATGGATCAGAGATGCTGCTCTTCTCCCTCACTCTTATTTTTTCTGCCACTCCCCCGCCCCCTTCTTAGTTTGTCTTAGATCCAAATCAATTTTTGTTTGGTTGGTAAATAATTGAATGAAGAAGGATTTATTTTAATTTAATAAATAAAGCTGATTTGTTACTTATTTACCCATGTTTTCAGTCTGCTTTACCAAATAAAGGAAGTGAGTTGCTAAAATCTAAGTAAGCTGTGTTTAAAGAACATTGAAGCCACCATACAGCTAGTTTTCATACAGCTAAACTACAAGCCCATCAACTGGACACTTCTTCACATGCTGAAGTTTAAGGCTACTGCACCTGCACCTCTGTAGTTTCAGTGTAGACACTCACTACAGTGACAGGAGGGGTCCTCCCATTAGGGTGACCAGATAGAAAATGAGAAAAATCAGGATGGGGGTGGAGAGGAGGAGGAAAATAGGCACCTATATAAGATAAAGCCCCAAATATTGTGACTGTCCCTATAAAAATCAGGACATCTGGTCACCCTACTCCCATCACTGTAATTAATCCATCTCCGAGAGGGAGTCACTAGGTCAGCGAAACAATTCTTCCATGGACCTAGCGCTATCTACACTGGGTCGGGGGTTAAGTCAGCTTAACTATATTGCTCAGTGATGTGGATTTTTCACCCCTCTGAGCATTGTAGCTAGGTCAACCTAACTTTTTAGTGTGGACCTGGCCTAAGTATCAGTGACAGGTGTAGCATGTTCTCTACCTAAGATTAACTAGATCTCTTTCACTGTGCTTTTCCACTTCTCTGTATGTTCTGAACTGCCACAATGCTTTTTGTTTTGAATCAAGTTGGTCTTTTCATGCTACTGGACCCAATGCCCATAAGCTAAGCACCCTTAACTCACTGAAGTCAATAGGAGCTGTGGACAATCAGAACCGTCCATCATTGGTTCTTAAATTTCTATATTCTCATAATAGTCAGCAAAAATTATTATATGTATGCTCTGCTGCCTGTAGCCATCCTGTGATTTTATTTCAGCCAAATTGGGCATGCAAAGGACAGAACTACCAAGCAAACACTAGTTGGTTATGTAGGACTCAGTTCTCCATTCCTGAATCTTGTGTAATAATTTACGCTTGGACAAAAAGTGTGCAAAATGGGTATAACACTATCAAATTAGAATGGTACCCACTCTGCACAGATGTAAATGGCTAACAAAGTTCAAGACAGTGGAGAACCAGGCCCCGCAGTATGTGCTGTGAAGTTTCCTATTAACATTAATACATTCTCTGTTATCAAAGAAATGTTAATAGCCTGAAAAGCTCTAGAGAATGAAGTCATGTATCTCCAGAAGAGGACAGCACGAAAGAAATTCCTGACGTCGAAGGAAATGCTGTGGAGGAGCAGTAACCGGAAGAGGACACTTTTCTAGGGACAAGTCGTGCCTCAGTCTCCCTGACAATTCAGCCCTCGATCTCTGCTGAGATGGCCAGAAGATGTCCCTTATAGTTGCAGTTTTGTGATGTGAACACACTAGTACTTTCTAGGAATTGGGTTGAGACCACTAAATGTAATCTCATATAGACTGATACAGAGACAGTCATTATTTCACAAATAATTTTATACAACTAATTCTGTTAGCAAATTACCCACAAGCTGATCATCATTTTTATGCAAACACAAACTTTTAGGTTTTGAGTCTGAGCACACAGCCAACTTGTTTCCTGGCGCTGTTGCTTAGTAGGGAGGCACACAATACCTCAACTATCTGGAACACAAGCCAGTTGCAGACACCCGCTCAGGCACACAAGGCCCACTTCCCAGCACACCAGGCTGGCAGAAAGTGGAAAGAATCCACCCTCAGGGGCACACAAGGCCCTAAGCTCCCAACACTCAGTCAGGTCACGCAAGTGAAACCGCTCTTCGGGCACACAAGGCCCTTGCCCAGCACGCTGCTAGACAATAGCAGATTCTTGCTTCAGGCACACAAGGACCATCTTTCCGGCACACAAGGCTGGCAGTGAGCAGGGCATCAGCTACTCTCATGGACACACAAAGTCCAAGGCTCCCAACACTGTCAGGTTGAAACAGAGAAAACTACTTTTCAGACACATAGGGTACTGCAACACCAGTCACCTCTGGCGCCCCTGGTGCAGCCTACTCCAGATTCCCACCACAGTGAATTTAAGGTACTGTGACACCTGTTGCCCCTGGAGCCACAGCAACAACCTATTCCAGAGTCCCACTAAGGTGGATTTAGCATCCTCCCATTCCAGAAATAAGCTCTGACACTCAGGCCAGTACTACGACACTCACCAGCCACACAGGGCTTACTGTTCCCTCCCATACAGTCAGTCAATGGACTGCAAGGAACCACTCTGAGCAACAATGCTTAAAGTCAACAACTGCTGTTGTGTCCTGCCGCGGTTGCCACAAATGTTTCAGGAAACTATCCCACAAAGGTTACAGAAATTCAATTTGGACACTGCTTACCCACGTCTATCAACAAGGCAGTAATTGATCTTAAACAAAAAACAGTTTAAGGAATTAAACTGGGACTTTGGTTGCTCTGGGGTAAACACAAAGGCAATAAAGCCTAGGACCTTTATATACTTAAACAACAACAACCCTGATTCTAGACAGTAAAATGCAACAGATGCTTTTGCTTCTCCCTTCATGGTGCTGGAACACTGATATTGACATGCAGAGATCTAGCCAAACCGGGAACTGGGTCAGGAACTCAGGAACCGGGAGCACAGGAACTAGGAACAGGTAAGTAGATTGGTGGTTAGATGGCTTCTTCTTCTGGAAGGAACATTGGAACCCCTTGGAAAGACGGTCTGCCTGCTGCTAGAGATTGCGCACCACTTCCTGTCTCTAGGGCGAACAGCCCCATCTAATGGGACCATTAAACCTATATAGTCCCAGTCAGACCAATCAGGAGCCAGGATTCTTCCCGCTCCTTGGGCCTTTGCACATGGCCCTAATTCTTGTGCACACGGCTCCAACAGTCTCTGCGCACAACCCTATAAGAACGTCCCACTTTTGAATTTCAAAACATACACAAGGCAATGTATGATCCTGAGCAGTAACATCCTGTAGCAAGGCAGTTACATACAGAGCATATCATTCTATCAGGATAGACAATACCACTTGCAACTACAGGAAGGGTAGGAAAACAGAAGGAACTATTACTCTGTAACAGTCCCAGAGTAGGACTATTGAACTGGTCACCTGAGACACATGGTACTGCTTCTTTTCCTTGATTGCATGACCTAAGTGATGTGGTCAAGAGGTGTGTCATCTCTTGGTTTTTGCCAATTATCCATGAATGTTTGTAACTGTTCAAATTTATTACACAAATAATAAAGAGCTTTTCAAAATGATAGGGAGAGCAATTCTGGTGTATGTGTATGTATATTCATAAGCATTTGCTAGTACTAATTCACAATGCTTGTGCATTCTGTAAATCTTGTGGCTAAATAAACCAAATGCTCAGGAATAAGCATATAAAGAGTTGTAAATACCAGCAAAGCAAATCAGCATGTTTCATTTGCCAGAAAATTCAGGAATATTTTTCTGTTATGTTTCCATAGCTGTGTAGGTCACCAAACAGGAATCACATGGGAACAAACTTTGTCATTATCAAATCTGCCCAGGTAGGGACTAGTGACAAAGAAGCATCATACTTGTTTAGCATGATCATATGTAATACTAATGGGTTTAATATTAAACTTCTAATATGACCTGGATTCTAGGAAGATTGGGCAAACCTGTGGTAAGCAAAGGAAAACGTGATGATACAGTAATAAGCCTTTGTCTAACCACTATTGCTTAACATAAATACATGTCACAGTTTTGAGGTCATCCTGCTTCACAAACAATCAAGTATATGTGTGTGGGCACGCATACACAGTAATTAGTATTTAGCACTTGGTATATTGAGCTCTTTGCAGCATTGGCAAAAACCCCACAATAGATGTGACAAAGTTTGAAGCATTGCTCTATGGCTACTTTTCAAGCCACCTCTGAAGCTGAGTTTATAAACTAACCCATTGGATTGGAATTTTCCCTAGTTACTGTATTTTAGTCTTTACAGCTGCTCCCTGACTGAAAATGCAATAATTGATTTCTCACATCGTTGTGTATGTAATAGACAGCTGTTGGGGAAAGAGATCAAGACACACAGAAGAAATTCTTTTGAGAATGAAAAATTGTGTAAAGCCATTGCTTTTCCTAGGTTACTAACCCCAGTGACTTTGAGGCAGTAATTAGCATTCAGATCTGTGAAACAAGTTAAAAAAACCAATTGACAGGAATAAAGTTAACCCTAAATCTATCACTGAAAAGTAAACTTCTTGACTAGTTGGAAACAAAAAATTAATCCACTTCAGGGTAGCCCATGGCCTGCAGAACACTGATAATAAAACCCTAGCCAATCTAAATGATTTAAAAACCAGGGGTTCAAACCTCCTGCTTTGAAGTTCCTGAGATGCATTACCTTTCTGATAACTGTCCTTCATTTGCATTTCTCAAGGCTTCTTTCATGACTGGAGAATTATTTAGATATTGCGGGTCATATACAGTGCAAAATATGACCAAGATACAGATGAGATTTTGCATGCACTGTTATTACTTATTAATTTGATGACGTTTAAACACCAAACACATTCTCATATACTTATCAGCCTCTTTTGATCTTCTGTTCACACAGAAGTGAACTGGCCTGATTGCCAGCTGTGAGTTTGTCAGTTTACAGCTGAAAATACTGATTTGTTCAGAGCTGGCATCAGCATCACACTCCCAGTGCAAAATTGGTATAGGAAGGGATGTCACCAATGTTGCTGAATACACCTTATAGTCCCTCCATTCCTTATAAGGCATCAGACACTATGCATTCTTTCCCCTTGATATGAATTATTTCCATGTCAAATTCCTGTAGGGCTAAACTCTTCAGGGACTAAATTATTGTTTTAGCTTGATGCAGCCATGTTAATGGCACATGATTGATCAAAATACACAAATAAGGTTTAAGTTATTTGACAGCCTCCCTAGACTATGCCATAGCATTATTTTTTCAATTTTGTTCAGTGTGTGTGTGTGTGTGTGTGTGTGAGGGGGGGGGAGGTGAGATATTTGTTTAAGTGGGCAATGGGAGACCTCTTGCCCCCTACCCCATCCTGCATTGGAACTGCATCCAACCCAATGTTAGAAATGTCAGAACAAAGCATGGGTGTTATGGGTGCCACATAGGGTTACCAGTTTTTGTTGGATGTATTCCTGGAGATTTCATCACATGACAATGCTGGAACAATCCTAGAGGGCTGGCAACCCTAGTGCCACCATATCATTAAACTCCCTTGAAAACCTCTGGTAATAGTTGGACAGAGTAAAAAAAGGATTGGATCTGCTTCTTTGGCTATGGCTACACTGATGGCAGCAAAGTCGCCACTGTCAGATCGATTGCTCTGGATCAACTGAGCGGTCAGTGAAGACCCGCTCAGTCAATCTAGAAAAATTGATGTACTAAGACCTTCACAAGTGGTGCAGTGCTGCGTCGACGGGAACATGGTTCCCGTCAGCACAGTGCAGTAAAGATGGCATGCAGAAGAGGAGCCCAGAAGTCAATGGGAGTTACTCACATTTTTTGTGTAGCTTGCGTAACTCCCATCAACTACTGTCAAATCCCAGCGTAAGTGTAGACAGGGTCTTAGTTTGTTGGGTAGGCCAACTCTGAATGGCTTCTACCTTTGAAGGGTCAGGGCAAACCAGCCCACTGCCCACTCGGGTCCTAGGTATGTTATCTCTGCAGCCCCTATCTTGCATTTAGAGACCTTGACAATGAGGGTGGCTTCTCTAAGCCTTTGTAAAACAATCCCACATGGTTCAAGCAGTCTAACCAGGAGCTGCTGAAAATAGCCAAGTCATCTATATAGGCTCTGGCAAAAGCTTGCAACCCTTGCTGACAAGTCACTGAAAGTTATCCCCTAAATGTATTAATCCAAAAGGAATAACATAATATATAAAAAAATAATTTAAATGCATATAATCCAAATTCCACTATAAAAGCAGATTTTTCCTGGGCATCAGCATCTAAGGGAATTTGCCAATGCCCATAAGTCAAATCCAGTGTGGTTATGAATTCTGCACCCCCAACAGATATAGTAAATTCTTTATTTCAGATGTGGGGTATGGGTCAGGCTGGATGATATCATTTGGCTTTCTGTAATCCACAGATAATCTCATGGTTTTGTCCTTTTTAGGTACCATTACAAGAAGAGATGCCCAGGAGCTTTTTGACTTTGTAAATTACTCCCGTTTGCAGCATACTTTCCACTTCTTGAATTTGTTTCTGCATTTTCCCTTTAGTCTGGTATTCAGTGCTAGGAGCAGGGTGGAGCCTGAAATTCCAATGGAATGTCCAATTCTGTCAGTTAAACCTGACTAATTGGAAAATATCCGTTTGTGATGTTTTAAGAGGGCTGGCATATCCTGCTTTTGGGTTGGATTTAAACCCTCCCCAATTTCAATGTTTTCCAGAGGAGTCTCTTCCTCACTGTCCTTGACTAAATCAATTAAAGGGGTTGAGAATGTTCCCTCATTGGCACAACAAATCCTATTCACTGCCATCTCATTTCCATGGTAAGCTTTTGATGTATTGATATGTACTGTTTGCACAGCTCCTCTGCTGTGGGGCTTCCTTACATCATATGTGACTTCATTCACTCTTTCAATTGCCTCGAAAGACCTTTCCCAATAATGCTGCATTTTGTTTTTCCTCACTGGGTTCAGCAGTAATACCAAATAACCAATATCGAACGATCTTTTCTCTGTATGTCTATCATATCAAACTTTTTGAACTTCCTGACTTTTTTCAAGGTTCTGTTGCACTAAGCGCATCATAACCTATACATTTTTTTTAAATTAGTGACATACTCCCCTACAAGCTGTCCTGTCTTTTCTATATTACCTTCCCAAGAGCCTCAAGTCAAAACTAGGAATCCTCTAATCTGCCTCCCATACAAGAGCTCAAAAGGGGCAAAGCCAGTAGATCCTTGGGGAACACTTCTGTACACCGATAACAAATATGGAAGTAATACATCCTAGTCATTCTCATGCTTTGTGACATTCTTAGCATAGCTTTCAAAATCCCATTAATCTCTCCACCAGACCATTAGTCTCTGGGTAATGGGGGCAGCAGTTATGTTTTATTCCACATAACTCCCATAGCTTTTTAAAGACTACAGACACAAAATTTGCACCACAGTCTGTCAAGATTACTCTGGGAAAACCTACTCTGCTTAAAATGGTAAATAAGACAGTAGCTACAGTTTCAGCTTCAATATTAGATAAGACTGCCTTCAGGGTACCTGGTGGCAGAATTTATCACAATAATATACCTCTTTCCATTCCTGGAAGGTTTAGAGAGATGTCCTAAAGTATCTGAAGGCACTCAAACAAGTGTCTCTTTAATAATGGGCAGAGGTTTTAATGCTGCTTTGCAGGGTCCCTTTAATCTCTTATGCTGCTGACATCAGTCACAACTTTTATAGTAACTTTTCACGGTTTCAGATCTGAGAGACCAAAAGAAGTTCTGTTTCAGTCTATCACAGCTTTCTTTCTTAGATGACCTGAAAAAGGGCAATCATGAGCTGACCTCAGCAAATCTTCCCTGTATTTCTCTGGGACAACCACCTGCTTACAGACCCCACAGGATGCCTCTTTTTCCCTACAGGAGCCTCTCTATATAACAGACCTCACTGCATTAAAAAACAAACAAACAAACAAACAAACAACCCTACCTTTTCCTTCTCCGGCTGGGGTATTGCTCTGAGCAGTAACCCTCTCCTGGTTCAGAGAAGAGTCAATTTGCTGAGCATTCATAAACTCCATTTGAATCTCATTTAATACATGCAGCCTCTGGCACAGCAGATTTCTCAAATTGTTCCCCTGGGGGCAAGCTGCTGCTCTAAACAGATACAGGAACAAGGGCAACCCCCGTCAACACACACACACACACACACACACACACCCTTTCTGTCTATAGACAAAAGAGGTGAGTCAGACAGAGTCCTTTTTGATCCTGGGTTTATAACATTAACGGGCTTAAACATTGGTTAAAATGTTATTACCTATTTGAATATCCGCGGGAAGCAAATTCCTGACTCCAACCACCACATAACTTTTAAGATCTTCCCACTCAAGTTGGGTTTTAGTTTGAGGTACAGTCACAGAAAATTCAACCAAAGCTAAAATATTTAGACTTTTGTCAGGAACTCTGTCCTCTTCCCAAACTTTCCTTAACCAAAGATACTTGTGATGCTATCTCTCTCCAAAGCATATAATCAAGGCCATTAATGGGAGCATTTTAAATAAACTCTTCACTACCTTTCCAAAACTCTGTCCTAACATAATTCACTGGGTCATCTCCTTCCTCTACAATTTCCTCTGGGATCATGGTGTTAGCTTTAGTACTTGTGATGTGGGTTGGGGTGTGGATTGTGTGGTAACCTCAAATTTTGGGCAATTTGCTTTTACCTGCCTCCCCTTAGAGCAAGAGGTATTAATATCTGGGCTCCCTTGAGGTTTTTTATTAAAACTGGGGTTAGGCTTATTCCCAGCCCCCTCCTCCCACTTAACCTGGGGAGCAGCAGGATTTCTCTTCCCCTGGGATTTGCACCCAGTGTGAGTCCTTGATTCAATATATTCAATGGCAATTTCAGCTGCTTTCAAAACTATAACAAGTTTTTTTGTCACAGTGACTGCTGTCACCTCACTGACCATCTATAACGGCTCTTGTGCCATTAAATCTAATAGTCTGTCAGTTACCTTCAGCCTCTGCTACCCATTTTTTCATATAATTACATATTTTGTGCATGTATTCCACATTAGCAACACTGTCAAACATCTTAAGATTTCTATATTTTAAATCAATAGCACTCACAGGTATTGAAATGGTTTAAGTTTAAATTTTCTTTAATTCTCTTAGCCTCAACTTCCTCCTTATTGAAAACCGGTCTGGCTTTCCCAGTTAACCTAATAAAGAGGATAGGCATTCATTTATTCTCTGGGATCTTGTGGATCCCACACAGACTCTCAAAGATGGACAGGAACTCCTCAATACAATCAGTCTCTTGACAAATTGGGCAGGCTTTCTCTCACTTCCTGCTGCTGAGGGAGGAGAGGGGGGATGTACTCAGAGTCTGAGGATGCTCCTTTTGCTGCTCCACTACTTAAAGCTACAATGCATGAGCTGCCATCTGTGTCTGGTGTACTCTTTCCTCAGCTTCTAATTGTTCCATGAGACTTCAGTGAGCTTTCCCCTCAATTTCTGTGTTGGCTTTGACTACAGCCAGATGATCCATGACTCTTTCACAGGATTTATCCTTGGCCTCAGTTTCTCTGAGCCACAACTTTGCCATCTTTTCCTTGTGCTCATATACTTTCTGGGCTGCCAGGTGCTGCAGATGGACCAGTTCCTCTGCATGGGGCTCTGGTATTTGGAGCAGACAAGCACTCATGCTCCCCCTCCTCTTCTATCAGATCAAAACTTAAGGGCATCTCAACTCCTGAACTGAAGTTCTCTTTTCATGGGGTATTCTAGTTTTACACAATGGTTCTAGGTCTTTTTTTTGTCAAGACCCTCATATGACCATGATTCACTCACTGTGACTAAACGTTAGCCTTCAAAACTCACAATATTAAATTTAAATTTTAACAGCATTGGAGTTATGATCAACCAAATCAAGCTGTGGTATGTGACTCCTGCTACACCCATGCCAATTGTCACACCATCTGGGAGGACTTCGTGTGATCATGGGTACGTTATTCAGGATAGACTTATTCAGTATGACACTCTCCTATCCTTCCATACTGATGTCTGCTGTTGCTCTTCTCCCCCAAACAACTTGCCATAATAAACCTGGATCACATCTAGTATCTCCTCAGAGTCTCTGGTATACCTCCCTTCTACATTTCTCAGACCCAGCATGTCCCTAGCCTCCTTCCTCTCATTTTTAGAGGTAAAAATCTGGTGCCAATTGGTCTTTGCTCTTACCCTAGCAGAAGCTACTTCCCCTTTACTTTTATTCATAACCCCGACATGAGGGCTTCTGATATTCTTCTCCCCATTCATGAGATTATCATCCTGACCCCTGACTTCTAAGTTAGGAACATAGGAGGTGAGAGGGGAAGGGCAGGAGCACCCTGATAGGGAAGAGGGAGTGGTCTAAGCTGAGGTTGTGGGGTTTCCTTCCCATAGAGCATGACAGCTCTGAGACTCTGCAGCCATTCTTGATGATACAAGTGCAACACCTTTTAACTCCACCATTTCTTTCTCCATCCATTCCCTCCTCCCCCAGCCTTTACTGTGCCAAATGGTTCAACTTCTTCCTGTACAATCGATCTCTCTCCATTTCCTGAATCTGCCTGACCTTGGCAAAACTCATGAAAAACTGTTTCCTTTCCTCTTTGGGGACATACCCCAGCTACTGACTCAATCCTTAAACTGAGCAAGGAAGTGAAAAACCCAGTCCTCTTCCTCCGCCTCACCCGATCACTACTACTCCTTACTTCCAAAAACCTGAGATGAAACTTCCAAATTCCCTTCCCAAACCGAATGACTGTATCCAAGTGCAGTCACCTGCACCAATAAATGACCCGATCCCTCCAATGCAATGGTCCTAAACCCTACACCCTTCATTCCTTTCTGTATGTACAGTCTGACAATTCTAGTCTTCCTTGCCCCTGTCAAAATATATCTCCATCACCCTTCTCACCCTCCTGCTTCTGGGTGCTGCCTCCAAATCCTCTTAAAAAAAAAAAAAAAAAAAACTTTCATTTCAGCTTTTTGCACTAACATTCATAGTTATTGAACATCTGCTCCTTTGATGCCCCTTTCAATCTGCCTCACTGCTCACATGCTCTTACACCTGAACATGAAAGTTAAAGTCACCTCCCAAAATAACAGTACAAAAGGCAAAAAGAGTAACATCCTCCAGCAATAGCGCTCTTTCCCTTCTTGTACTATGGTGCCTGTAAACATTAATAAGCCTGTACCTACTGCCATTCTCACACTCAAAGTCCACCATTATTGCTCTCCCTGACACTACCTCCCAAAGCTGCAGCTGAGGGATTTTGAAGGTGTAGAATAATACAACCACACTATCAGTTTCACTTTCACCCTCTGACCATACAGACCATCCCCTCCTCCAGCAAGATCTAGCCTTTTCATAATTTATTTTGGAGTGTAACTGAGTTTCCTGAATCATTAATTAACATGTCCCAGTGCTGCAGGTCTTGTAACAGCCATCTTCCACACCCCATGTCCTTAGTGCTCAACTAGTATACTCAAATACTGTGTCCCCACTGTCAGAGGGGACAGCTCCCCATCTGCCCCTGCCCATGGGATCCACCACCATCAGAAGATGCCATTGGGAGTGCTCAAAGGGCATTTGATAGGCCTCCCACTAAAATCAGGCACTTTTCCATCCCCTATCCTCAGTATCTCAACTCTCCCTCCTTCCTTCAGTTCTCCCCAAGTCCACCCCCTTCCTACTCTGTGCTTTCTTCCTAGCGCTTCTCAGATGTTTGTGTTTCCCCATCCCCAAGATGTAGGGGAAGATTGTGCCTGTGATACTGACCCCCTCCCCACCAGCTGGGGATAAGAATCGACTGGTGCAATTCCACCACTGCATGTGACTGATCTGCAATGACTAAGCCAGATGTCCCCACCAACTCCAACAGTCCCTTCCCCTGACCGTCCCTCAGGCTTTTCATCCATTTTTCCATTCCCCTCCTGCTGACCAACCAATACCTCCACATTTCCAGATCCTACCCTATCATGCACCACTATCTCCGAAGCCTCCGTAGCTGCACCAAGGGTGCTCCCCAGCTACTTCCTGGGCCTCCATCTCCTTTGCCCAATTATCCAGAGGGGAAAATTTGTTGCCTGACTCTATAGGTAAGGGAACAGGTCCTTGAAGAAGAAGGGGAGAAAAACTATTGGGGGCCCCCAGCCCCAGAGAATCCCTTTCATCCAAGCCAGGACCCCACCAACCCTCTTCAAAGCTGCTTTGTGTGATAGGGATCTCCAGGAACTGCCTCTCACTCAGAGAGAAAGAAGGAGCTCCGCCCTCCTGGGGAGAAAAGGGAAACACTGTCTAGGGAATAGCCGACTGAGCTGCTATCTTCACGCTCTTCCCTGAGGGCAATAGAGAGGAAGCCCTTTCCTTCCCCATAAGTTCCACCTGGCATCCAGCGCTGCTGCTGGGGTTCTACGAGGAGAGCTCTCACCCTGAGGTCAACCAAGCTCCACTCTTTTTGCTGTTGCTCCAGCACTGAACCTTCCTTCTTCATCCCACCTCTCCTTACAGGAACCCACTCTGCCCCTCTCCTTCTGTGGGCTCACTGGAGTTTTGCTTCTTTGCCTCTTTCTTGGTCCTACAGGAAACTCTATCTCTGCTCCATATTGATGTCCTGTGCCAACCCTCAACCTCCCCTGGTATGCATTGAGAATCTACCCTCCCCACCATCTTCCCCTTGCACTTTCCCTCTGCTCTTCCAATAGACTCAGGCTCTCCACTTCAAAGCCCACCCCAGTCACAGCTGAGACATCTGCTACCAGACACAGGACGCTGGATGATCATGTCTCCGAATCTGGGTCCCAGCCTGGATGGGCTCCCCAAATACACCCTTCAGCTCTGTGCCCCCACGCCCTGCATGGGGAGTATTTGTCCCTTTTGGGGCACAGAGCTGCCATACAGCCACATTACCAACATTTGAAGCACTGCACATTAGAACAACCACCTGTAACATGTTCCTCAGACCCACACCTATAGAATTGTCATTTCCCCACCTTAACCAGGCCTCAGTCAATTCAAAAGGAGCTGTATTGTTTCTAAAAAGATTTGTTACTTTCTTTACATCTGGAGCAGCTAAAGAAACAGCCACCACACTCTGCCAATCTCTTACCTCATACCTTCCTGTAGTGCTTCCAAAAATTCTCCATCAGAGACATTCCAAAAAGCAGAGCTCGACCTCCCAGTCTCTGGCAGCTGAACTGCCAGTACAAGGTCCAATGTCACCTGCCTTTTGATACAAGATTCTCTATTAAGAGATATCTTTTGGGCACTGATGGTGTAGGGGAATGTATTGCAATTGGACCGCATACCTCCTTGCCCATCTCCAATTAGTTGGCCCTGTACCCACAATTCCCTTCATCCTGTTTCTGTCCCATTTCCCTCTCCCTCCCCCCCAGCTCAGCCTCCTGCCTTAACTACTGGCCACCATCCCTTCCAGGCCTCTGCATAAAAGATACCACTGACCCCAGAGCATCCCACTTAGCAGTGATACATGCAATGCTTGATTGCAACCCCCTAGTTGTCATTTTCATTATCTGTGCTAGGGGCTTCAGGCCATTCCTTGCTCTGCTGCTGCATCTATACCACACTGACCTCTGCAGCCATCCCACTGTCCCAGAGAGCCCAAGCAGTAAAATTGCCTCTGTCATCCCCACCTTCCTCAGTATTTTAGTAATCTTCACCTATTGGTTGGGAGACTTGTTACCCATTCACCGAGAGTTTGTCCAGCAGATCCACATTCTCCAACCCTACTCCTCCTCCTCCACTTCAGTGTCCACTCTGGTTTGTCCCATCCTGCTCACTTTCTTCTGGTCCATGTCCATAACTACATCTCTTCTTGGTGCAGCTCTCAAACCAAGTGCTGTATGAGTAGTCACAGCCTTCATCACTAGCCCCATATCAGGCTCTGCTCAAGTCACTGGTGACTCACCAGGCACCCGGGATGCTACTCACTGCATCACAGTCCTCTGTCATTCTTCTCACATTGCAAATTGTTCTCCTCTGCCACCACCACACCCGCTGCTTCCTCTGTCATCCATGTCAGCTGCTACTGCCAGACCTTGTAACTCGATCTCCACCACGGGGGGAGGTGCCCAGCTCATGTCCCATTGTCCTTCCACACCCCCTGCTCTCCTTGGTTCTGTTGCTGTTCCTGTTCCAGTATTCGCTACAGCCACCATGCCCAACAATGCCTGCCCCAAGTCCTGTAGCTGTTACTGCTGTACAGCTCTTTGCCTTCTCCTGGGTCTTCTGCCTCAACCTCTCCCAACCACTGGCCCTCCTGAACCTCAACTTCTTTCCCTGTCGCCTGACCAGTTCACTGTACTCAGCAGTCCTCCAGTTTGTTTGCAAGAACTTTCCCTGGATGAACAAGCTACCTAGAGAAGGCCTTCTCCTCTTCCTTCTCCTCTTCCATAGAAGACAAGCCCTTCTCTCCTGCCCCAGCCCTTCTTGGCTGTTCCAAACTACTCCTGCTAATCACCTCTTTGTGCCCTTCTATTACTGAAACCCCACCCAATGCCTCTTTTTTCTTGCCCTTCTTCCTCCTGCTTTTTGTCCACTCTCCTTGAATAACAGCCTTTCAGAGGGAATCAGACTTCAGTCTCCACCCAAGAGCTGGAGAATGGCCACATGCCCCCCTGATTAAGCAGCCATCTTGTACCTCTCACTCAATGCACAACTGGCCCCTGAGAAGGGCAGGGACCCACCCTACTTCTGACAGGCTCTACAAAGAGGACTGAGGCAACTCAGGTTGATGTGGGGCTAATTAACTCACTGAGTATCTGGGAGGAAGGGAATTAGTCAGGGTAGTACCCAGGCATGATAAAAGGAAGCTACTTTCAGTGAGGTCTGGCTAGAGAACAGAGGCTCCTATAGAGAGGAACAGTTCCCAGAACACAGAAAGATAAAGCTCCCAAAGGCAGAACTTCTCAAGGGGTACCTGGGGAGGGGGGTCTGTAAGCTTTTAGGGGCAGGAACTATCACTAATGTGACACATTACAGCACCTAGCCTAGTGCCAACACCTAATTGGGAATGCTGAATGCTACTATAATATATACATTATAAAACAAGAAGTTTGAGATTATGCAGGCAAGGAAGGAGAACCAATGGAGGAATTTGTGGAGAGGCTACACGTGTCATCCCCTCCCCGGCTCATCCCCCAGTTGGAGGTGTTTGCTCATCATTTGTTAATCAGTCTCAACTTGGAGTCCACAGCTGCTCCTAGACAACATGACTGTAGCACCAGTGGCCAAGGTGGCTCTTCATCTTTAACATTGGGCCATGAGGTTGTACCCTTCCCCTTTGGATGCAGAGCTCGCAACAGTGACCCATGCCTTTTTCACTTGTAGAATTACTCTGGCATACTCTGCAGAGAGCTAGTCTTAAAGACTAGCAAGTCCATTAAGCAAGTCCAGCTGGAATAAAATAGGTTGGCACACTTGTAATGGGGTGTTCCCCATACAGAGCCCTTTACTTCTGCACTTAGCTACCTGCACTGGCTAACAATTTGTTTCTAAGAGCAAGAACTGGTTTTAACTCCAAATGCCTTAAATGGCTTAGGTCATGGTTACCTCTAAGATCATATCTTTACCTGTGTCATAAAACACCAGTGGAGGCCATCCAAGGTGCTCAAGCTGAGGCCCCTGACTTACCTGTATTTAATTCCCTCCTTTCAGCAGGCATGGCACCCAGAATTGGACACAGTACTCCAGCGGAGATCTTACCATTGCTGAGTAGAGTAGGACAATTATCTCCCCTGTCTTGCATACAACAGTACTGCTACACTTGTAGTTATTGAATTTCATCTTGTGGATTTCATACCAACTCTCTAATTTGTCAGTCATTTTGAATTCCAATCCTGTTCTCCGAAGTGCTAGCAATCCCTCCCAGCTTGGTGTCACCTACAAATTTAATAAGCATACACTTCACTCCATTATCCAAGTCAGTAATGAAAATTGAATAATACAAAACTCAGGACATACCCCTGTGGGACCCCACAGGATACATCCCCCAGTTTGATAGTGAACAATTGATAACTACTCTGAGTACAGTCTTTCAACTGCTTTTGCACCCACCTTATAGTAATTTCTTCTAGACCAAATTTCCCTAGTATGTGACGGTCATATGGGACTGTCAAAAGTCTTACTAAAAATCAAAATACATGACATCTACAGCTTACCCCCATCCACTGACCAGTAACCATGTCAGAGAAGGAAATGAGGTTGGTTTGGCATGATTTGTTCTTCACAAATCCATGATGGCTATTTCCTATCACCCTATTATCCTCTTGGTGCTTACATACTGATTGCTTAACAATTTGTTCCAGTATCTTTCCAAGTATCGCAGTTAGGCTGACTGGTCTATCATTCCTCGCATCCTCTTTCTCCTCTGGGAACTCTGAGCCATCTGCCCCTGTGTTACCCCTCTGCCTCAGCAGTGAGAGCTCTGCATCTGCTAATCTATCAGCTCCCTGACATTCCAGTCTGTCTGCCTTGCTCACAACCTCCTAGCCATAAACGTGCCTTTCTGGTAACAGTCAGTGCACCCATTCCCCAGAGACCTCTCCCTGCCGTGTCCAGTCCCTCTCAATGGACACTCACAGCAATTAAGTTTGCTGCCTCCCAAGAAGCATAGCCCACATCAGCATTTTAGATTAATTGAGGAGTCCCACTTCAGTGTAACAGCACTGAAAGGGTTTTGTAATAAAACAAAAATGTTTATTAATGCAGATTTAAGTGCTATTAGGCAAAAATAAAAAACAAAAAGGGTTACAAACAAAAACTTCTTAGATCTTAAAATGTAGTTCTAGCAGGCTATGTCTTTGCATAAAACAGTTTCACATTTACAGCAAGTTATCAGCAGCTCTTGCCCTTCAGGCCAAGAGGATCCACCATTTACACAGACTCAGAGGGTGCTGTTCCCTAGGTCCCCTGAGTGAAGGATAACTAGAATGGGAAATAAGGGAAGCAAAAAGACAGTCCATTGTCTTTGCCGCAAGAGCCAGGAAGACCTCCTGAGTGTTCAGACTTCAGTATCCCCTACTGTGGTCACCAAGCTACCACTTGTTCGTTTGGTTGCTTTGTTTACCTTACATGTAAATGTACTGTAATTGTCCTCTGGTTCACAAAGCTTGACTCAGACAGGTAAATATAAATTGCTTTGTCTAAGGAGGCTTGTTTATCAACTCTCTCCACAACACATTTTAGGAACATATTTCCAGCACACATACATGGCTATACACCATCCATCCATTACACAATGATTTTCATGATTAGCATGTCACCAGCTTCTACAAAAGACATTACTGGATATTCTTTTATAATACAATATTGTATACAATCAGTTGATTCAATTGCTTATTCTTTGTGGTTCAGACTCTGTTCTTTGCCATTTTCACATAATTTCCCAGATACTCTTTTTAATAAGTATTATGTTTGCCTTTCTCCAGTGCTCTGGGACCTCACCCCTCCTCCATAAGTTCTCTAAGATATTAGCTAATGGTTTTGAGATCGTTTCAGCTAGTTCCTTAAAACCATAAGAATGCCCATATGGGGTCAGATCCACAGTGCCTCTAGCCCAGCATCCCATCTTCCAACAGTGAACAGCGCCTGATGCATCAGAGGAAATGAACAGAACAGGCAATTCTGAGTGATCCATTCCCTGTCATACAGTCCCAGCTTCTAAAAGTCAGATGTTTAGGGACACCCAGAGGATGGGGTTGAAAGCCTTTGAGGGATATCTCCTCCATGAACATATCTAATTCTATTTTGAACCCAGTTATCCTTTTGGCCCTCACAATATCCCGAGTCAGCTGGACAAGGCCTGGCCCCCCAGTCATGTTTCAGGTAGTTTTGCATCATTGTCATTAACGACTGGAACAACTTACTAAGGAGTGTGCTGGATTCTTCCGCTTTACATCCAGACTGAGCATCTTTCTAAAAGATATGCTCTAATTTTAAACAAGTTGTTGAGCTTGATTCAGGAATCACAGGGTGAAATTCAGTGGCCTGGGTTATTCAGGAGGAAGCTAGATCATTCTTGTCTCTGCTGGCCCTGAAATTTCTTAATTGTCCTTACTGTGATCCACACAATGGAAGTATCAATTGCTTTTCCACACTCAGCAGGAACAGACCTTCTTTGAAGCAAACTGTTTCACTCATGATGGACAACATTGTACCTATGATAATTAATTGCAAGTTGCATGACTCCTAGGAACACGTTTGGTTCAATATGTTCTCCTCTGGGAGAGAGGCTGTTGTAGCACTGTGTTCAGAGAGTGTAACATGATCCGACTCTCCACTTTGGCACCTCCTGCAGGTTATCTGTGGACTCAGCTCTCAGCCAGGCAGATGCCCCCTCTCTGCATTGTCTCGCACTCAGTCCTGTCTCCACTGGACCCTCTTTCTCGTGACTGAGCCCTCCAGTCAAGTCACAATTTGCACTCCCCCCCCCCCAGGGATTCTGCAGTCCATTTTAGCCACCTTCCACTGTAGCCACTGCTGTCCTGCTATGAGTCCTATGGCAATCAGAGGTGCAGAGGGGACCCGGACCCAGGCCCACCCACTCCTCTGGGTCCCAGCCCAGGAATCCTATGTGTGTGGCAGCCTCCCACATCCACCTTCCGCTGCATCTCCCGCACAGCTCCTCTGTAGATTTCCTTGGGCCACTTCCCCACAGCCCCAGTACCTTCTCTGCCCTTGCTTCAGGGCATTTGGTTTTGCTGAGTCCCAGCAACCGCCCACTGTTCTGTCCAGGGCACTGAGAGTCCTTCCCCTTTGACCCCCTGGGAGGCACTATCCTTACTCTGCTCTGCAGCTTCCTTTTACACTGGCCTCCTGGGCCCTGATTGGCTGCCCCACAGCTCCTTCCTATTGGCTACCTCTCATGTGGCCTCACCTAGGGTCCTCTTAACCCTTTCCTGGCCAGAGAGACTGTGCTGGATACTGGACAGCATACCCACTAGATCCTGCTGCAGAGGAATAAATCTCAAAATATAAAGGTGTCTATTAAAATGGGGAGGAGGAGGTGAGGAAGGTTGTCACTACCTGTAGAGACTTCCTGTATTTCTACAGAGTATGTCATGCAGTTAGCTAGTACAGCTGACTTGTTTAAATCCTGAACTTGAATGACTCCAAGGATGCAATTTTCCAAGTGACTTGGTGTTGGTTTAACTCCGTTCCTGTTGTATCTAACAGGACTTCTATCACTGACTTCAATGGAAGAAGCTAGGCCAATGCTGAACACTCTCGAAAATCCCACCCTAAATATTCAATGATAATCAGCATCAGCTGAACCCTTAATGTCCCAAAGCATTTGAACCATTTAATCTCAGTATTTTGTTTGGTTAATATATCATGTATAAACGTTAAGTCAGTAAAGCTGCTTCTTCAAACTGTATTGGACAACTTTAGTCATAGGAAAGAGATGTCGGAGAATGGATCTGGTCCTCTTCTGGGATTTTCTCAGATATATTCAGCCTTAATATCTGTTTATGTACACTGAGCCTGATTCTGACCCCTCTTACACCATCCTAAGTCAGGTGTCACTTCACTGAAGTCAATTGAGTTACACTAATATAAAAAGTGAGAAATCAGAATCACTTCCAGTTACAGCTGGATACCAGATGCCATCAATCATACCCATAAAACCCTTATCGTTATTTACTTAAACTTTTTCCTCACCACTTACAGACTCCAAGCACAAATACCTTCAGTTATATCTGTATAGTGCTACAAAAACAAGCCTAAATCCAAATGCTCAGTCACTTGCATAACTACATCAACTGAGCAGAGAAACTAAGGTTTCCCACTAACATTCATTTTTTTCCATATTTGCAGAATAACTAAAGTCTATGGAGGTGAACAGAGTTCTCTTGGGGTGCTAGCTGCTAGCAATTAGCGCCAAGCAGAGCTTATGTTCTGGTACTTAATTACTAAGAAGTAGGATTTCTGCCTAAAACTCATTCAGGAAGGCTCAGTGTCAGGAAAAAGTATTTTTATCTCTGGTATCCAGCACAAAATGAGCCTCATTTCTTCAAAATTTATTTTGCCTTTCAATTTTTAAACACAAAATCATTATATACTCTAATCCAGGAGTGTTAGAGGTTATAGGTGTTACCATTTCTATCCCCCAGCCTCTCCTAGACACATACACTCCCCCCACCCCTTCCTGGAATGAGGATTCCTTTCTCACATGGCTTAGCCCTAAGAGGAGTAATTCTAGAGATCCCATGGATTCCTTACTGGTCTATTCATTTCCTCTACAGAGCAGTATTTTCCTACAGTACATACTCCTCTCAGATGTCTGTGGTTTCATTCTTTGATCAGCAGAAAAGGATGAGTGACCTCTTCAGAGGTCATAAACCTCATAACAGTATTTCCTAAACTATTAAAACTGAGGGCCACCCCAATCAGGAAAAATGAAACTGATAAAGCTCCCTTCTTACACTCCACAAGTGTAGTTGAAAGCCTACCCAAAATGAGTCAAGAGTAGATCATGTAGCTCTTTGTAAAATGAAATTTTATCTCCTTTTCTCATATACTTTAATGAGCAATAAAGTAATTCAGACTATAGACATTCAAGGTATCATCACCTGTATCTGAGTTACCACCTATTGAAATGAACATGGCAATTCACACCTTAGAGCTATTGTTTCAGGCTCTCTGGAAACTAAGGCAGACATTGCTGCATCAGTTATAGCCATTTCATGTTTTCAAAGTTTTCTTCACATATAGTAAAAGTTATAGACTTTTTTTAAAAATGAAAGCTGAAACTCTGGAGAACAATTCAGCGGCCTGTCTATGCCCCCAACTAGTCCTTCCTATGCCCACAAAAACTACATCCCGAACTTTGGGAAACACTGGCCTACAACACCATTTTCTTGAGCCATTGTAAAGATGGGCTTGGTGACAAACAGATACTATCAATGATTGTACCATTTTACTTTCAAAGAATAAGATGTAATGATTGCAGTTACTTAATTCCTTTAATGGGCCTTGCTCTTCAAGTTTCTTGGAAAGGATGTAAATATATTTTTCCTTATTAATTTGACTATGGACATCCAGCTATCTCCCATGGTTTGTATTTGCCTTGCCAGGCTGAAGACTGAGGCTGCTTGTGACTCTGAGCCTTTCTTTCACAACTACTGCCACACAAAATATTCTACTGCATCTGGGCTCCTATTTGGGAAAGCCTCCCTATTCAGGAAAGCATGTAAACTTGTGCTTACATCACTTTAAATTAAGCAAATGCTAAATGTTAAGAATGTGCTTAAGTGCTTTCCTGAATTGGAACCTGAGCACATTGCTTGAGGATTATATCTTCCTGCAAAATGAGTAGCAGAGTTTAATGTCATAGCAGGAAGGATCAACTTTTGCAATATCCACAGCTATCTTGGCAACCTGCATACTAAATTTACATAACCATATTGCATAAAAACAAAGCCACAGAAACATTTACTTGGACTTCCATCTTCCATAATAAATGAATAAATATTACTTAGTGACTGACTGCATCAGCAATAAAACCCTGCACCTGATCATCTCTGGCTCATTTTGTAGTTCAATGAATAACATATAGTTGTATATGACAGGTGGATACTGTGATCTTAAAAAAAAAAGTTATAAAACAAGCCACCAAAAAAAAAAAAAAAAAGAAAAAAAGAAAATCACCATTGGAAAGATAAAGCAGCCTGTTAGAATTATTGGTCTCCATGAGCCAGCCTCCAGGCCACATGTGTGTTGGGGGATGGAATAGCTGGGTGTATGCAATTGCATGCATCTACCAGTGTTACACACACACTAATGGATATGCACAGTTATAGAGTTACATGTTTCTGACTTTGATAATCTGGCCTTCCAGGATTCGCGGGAGGGGGGACTTTGGTACCTTGACGTTAAAAAGCGCTACATCCCCAGCCAGGGTAAAGAACAGTCGCAATCTCAGATGCTGTCAATTGATAGCATTGTCTCAGGAGGCCAGGAAATGAACCGGGTAATCACGCAAAGTTCAGGCTATCAAGAGTTTATGAAAACTGCCTTAAAAACAATAATCACCCAGGCAGTTCAAGTTTCAGGTCATGGCTTGAAACGCAGTTCAGTCTACGTGTGGTAAAGCAATTCAGAGGGATTCACAGCGAATCAGCACTCGGGAGCCCATCTCCAGCGCCAGGGACAGCAGCGGCGGGACGCACGTCCCGCCGCCCCGCTGGCCAGCCCGGCGGAGGGAGGGCCCGAGTCTGAGAATGGGCAGAGGGGACCGGACCCGGACCCTGCACCTGGGATTGGTTCCCTCGCCGCGCCCCCGCCCCCGGGCTACCCAATGGCAGGACGGGGTTTCGGAGGCGCGCCATATAACCGGCTCCAAAGAGCCCGGCCGCCGCGCCACGTGCAGACAGAGGCAGGCGAGCGGGGGTCGGTTTCGCGGCAGCGGCATGAGGCTGACGAGTGGGGGCAGCCGAAGGTGGCACCTGCCCTACCCGCTTCTTCTCCTCCTCCTCCTGCAGCAACTGCTGCGCAAGGCAAGGGCAGGGCAGCTACACGGGTGCGCGGCTGGGATCGGGATCGGGGCCGGCCGGCCGGGGGGTGCCCGCTGACTTGCTCTGTCTGTCTGTCTGCCCCGCAGGTGAGTGGCCAGGCGCCGCCGTGCCCCCTGCAGTGCGGCGGCCGCCCGTGCCCGGCGACGCCTCCCGGCTGCGGCCCGGGGGTGCCCGCCCTGCTGGACGGCTGCGCCTGCTGCCTGGGGTGCGCCCGGCAGCGCGGGGAGAGCTGCTCCGAGCGGCAGCCGTGCGACGAGGGCAGCGGCCTCTACTGCGAGCGCGGGGCCGGGAGCGGACGGGGCATCTGCGTGGGTAAGTGAGGCCCCCCCGGCAGGGCTGGCTGCGAAGCCGGAGAGCGGGTCCTGGGCCAGCGGCAAGGACCAGGGGAGCGCCTGAGGGCATCGCAGCCAGAGCTGCTGCTCCCTACAGCCGCCCCCACGCTGCTAGCCGGGGCTTCAGGGCTGTGCGGGAGCGAGAAGCAGCATATCCCAGCTGAGCTCTGCTTCCCTGTTCCCCTCCATCCAGATGTGGGCCCCCTAGAGATGCCCATGGCTGCAGCACATGGGGTGGGAGGGGGCGGGGAAGCCAAGTGATGGGGATGCTCACGAACTAAGGACATGTTTTCTGGCTCGAACTGTTGACTGACTCCAGCTACTCAGATATATTAATCCTTCTTCCACCCCCCCTCTGTGCCTTAGTATTTGCTAGCCCTATGAGCTAGGGTGCCACTGCCTCCCTCCTGTCACAGCTTGGGCACCGCTTCCTCTTCCTGGCATCACCTAGGAATTTCACCAACAAAGCCCTGGGCTGACAGCTATGTCAGACAAAGCCA
The DNA here is from genome assembly GCF_026122565.2 of Emydura macquarii macquarii. NCBI lineage: Eukaryota > Metazoa > Chordata > Testudines > Chelidae > Emydura > Emydura macquarii. The sequence continues at coordinate 3,044,231 of NW_027130506.1, forward strand.
GATCCTCTAAAGGGGAAATGAGGAGAGATCTTTCATCTCACCCCTGCAGTGTCTCATACCATCACTGTGTTCAGCTATAACCTCATTGTTCTTTTAGTGAAATGGAGCAAATCATGCCCCTGCGTGTAGTCTTAGTTTTACATGTAATGCTTGCACTTTTCCCTCTTTATACTAGTGCTTGAAGGAGACAACTGTGTGTTTGATGGGGTTATTTATCAGAGTGGGGAGATGTTCCAGCCCAGCTGTAAATACCAGTGTACCTGCAGAGATGGACAGATAGGCTGTGTGCCCCGCTGTAACTTTGACCTACTGCTCCCTGGTCCTGATTGCCCTTTCCCAAGGAAAACTGAAGTCCCAGGAGAATGCTGTGAGAAGTGGACTTGCGACCCTGAAGAGGACATGACTTTGGGAGGTTTTGCTATGGCTGGTGAGCTATTCAGACTAGCTGTTGCAGTCAAATTAACTCTCTAATGATTGTGTATTGGAAACACTTAGTTACCAACACTAGAACGCCCCTTCTATTTCTTCTCTAAGAAATACATAGAACGTTCTTTAAAGCCATCCAGAGTCACTAGTGATTATACAGAAAATAGGAATGAAAGTGGAACTGCAAAGGCACATAAAATAGCCCCAAAGGAAAGAGGTGCATAGCCATTTTAAACTGTAATTAGCTTTTTCTTAAAACAAAGCTAGGGCCTGATCCGGCAAACCCTACCTGCTGGGCACAGCAGTGCTTACCCTAGAAGTAGTCCTGTAAGCACGACACCTGATAGTGTGTGGGGCAGTGGGGCCAGCCTGAGGAATGACTTCATTATTATGGTAGTGCCTAAAGGCAAACCAAGAATGGGCCCACACTGTGTAAAGAGTAGTAAATGGTTGCTGCCCTGAAGAACTTACAATCAACTAGACAAGAAACCCACAGGGTGGGGGTTAAGAGTAGAACACAAGCAGAATGAACAATGTGATGGTGGCAAACCTATGAGTTCTCAGATCCTTTTGGGAAGAGAGGGTGGGTTTATCTAGGAAGGGATACCCTTTCGCCTCATCCCTCTTCTCTTCAGGATAAGAGGGGTAGGTGTGTAGTGAAGCTAAGGTTTGCTCCACTCCTTTCCTTCCCAGGCTCTTCACAACTGATCAGCACAGGGCAGAGCAAGTCTGATCAAAAGCATAGAAAGGTCTCCAAAAACCAAAGGTCTGCTTTGAATGCATCCAATCCTACTTGTGGGAGATTCTGGATGGCTTTTCTCTCCAGTCTTCTCCCATGGCCACATGGGAGAATAAGGCTGGAGACAGGGAGGGGCAACCAACCACCAGAGTCCTAATATCCCAAGATGTACAGTTCACTGGTTTCTCTGCAAGACTAAATAACAAGAAATGACAAAAGTCACCTTGTCTATACTAGATGCTCTTCCTAAAACTTTTTTCCATTGCTAGTGGTAACAATCTAGAAAGTAGTAGAAGATCTAGTATAGACACAGTAGTTAAAATGGTGGCAGCTTCCAGTATCTGTGAATGTTAGAGCGCCTATAGTTACTGCTGTTGGTAACAGCACCAGGAAATATTAGGGGAAACTACTACTGTAGATACACTCAGTCACTGGGTCTGAAAACTGTCCCATTCCAAACATTCTCATTCCTCGTGTTTATGGCAGTTGTGTTGTCACTTGTCTGGCAGGGAAACTGGGAAAGTCTAACTCAGTTCTCAGGGAACTTGAGGAGCTAATTTTAAGGAAAAAGTGCCAGTTGGATTTTTTTTTTAAATAATCCCCTGCCATGTAGTAGTTTTCCCTCCACGCCTTCTGGAATTACAAATGTTTTTTTTCCTTTTTTAACTTGAGCTAAACTGATCAGTTCTTAAGGTGAACCTGCAAATCTACATCTAGTGATAAAAGGTGGGAGTTTGGGGCCACTGTACACTGCTTTTCTGTGTGGTCTTGCTCAGCAGTGTTAAGAGATTTGATCATCAGCTCACCCTTCTGAAAAAGTAAACCATATTTACTGGTACTTGCCTGGCAGTAATGTTGAGTTCTAGTTACACTTGAGAACATGCTTTGACATATCTGACAAAAGGTACCATAAGATATAACTACAAATAATGCCACCTCGCCCTACAATTCCTTGGCACTGTTTGCTTTTTGTTGGTGACAGCTTGACACCTGGACATTGGTGATATTGGTCCTGCCCTCCTCCTTTCTCCTTCCCCTTTTGCAACTGGAAATATCACTTAGATTAGAAGATTTCTTTTTTTTAAACCTTACTTTGCCAGAGGCTAATGGAATAACTTCTCCAGGAACTTTCTAGCAAGAGTTGTAGCAATGATGCAGCCAGTATGTTTCCCCTGGGGACCAAACCCTCTTGATTGGCACAGGAAATGGATGTTCCAAGGTCATGTGGACTCACTCTGCGTCTCGCCTATGGTAAAAGAATGTTAGCCTGTACTAAGTAACCAAAGATCTGGTAATATTTGTTTTATAGCTTAACGCATGCTATGATGGTAGTACAGTGTCATAATAATGATCAGTCTTTGTAAGTACTTGACCAATTATAACTGCTCAGACTGAAGTCACTCATAAGTGTCCTCTAGAACCATACTCTTAATTGACGAGAGATGATTTTATGGTTATGGAAATGAAGTTAACTTTCTTTCACTGGTGTTTAATGGAGTTCAATAAGACATAAGGCTGGTCTTGAATTTATTTCATACCTACATTTTTTAACAAGCCTATGTAAAGCTTCTGACAACGATAAACCTCTTGTAAAATAGTCATACACATGACTTACAAATCAGCAATAAAATCCTCATCACAACTAACGGTGACAGGAAAGTTGTCAAAGGGCTTGTCTTCACTTGCCTCTGAGGTTTAGCGGCAGTCGACCAGAGTTATGCAAGCTAAGCAAAAAACTTGCGTAACTCCCGTCGACTTCTCTGCTTTTCTTCTGCGCACCATCTTCACTGCACTGTGCCTACGGGAACCGTGTTCCTGTCAACGCAGCACTATGCCACTTGAGAAGGTGGTCTTAATAAGTCGATTTCTGGATCAACTGAGCGGGTTTTCAGTGACCGCTCAGTCGATCCAGAGAAATTGATCTTACAGTAGCAAATTTGCTGCAGTCAGTGAAGACATAGCCAAAGACTAGGCAAGGAGACTGAACTACTCTCCCCTTCACTTTAGGGTTGGGATGCATTGGAAGGGCTAGTGCACAGAATTTATGCTCCTGATTGTACTAAACAGTATTCATTTTGTTGCTAGAGGACTTCAGTTTCAGGCTGTCAAGCGGGTGCCTTTCAAGCAACACCTCAATAACAAATCTCTAATGCTAAATCACTCCAGTTATCAGTGTTAAAGGTGCTAGTCATATTTCAAAGTCATAATTTTAGAGACTGACACTTGTCTTGAATTGTTCACTATTTAATGAACTAGGTTGAGTTCAAATGGACTCGTAACTGAGTATTTTGGGGTTTTGCTTATAGCATACAGACAAGAAGCCACACATGGAATTGATGTGTCTGACTCCAGCTCTAACTGTATTGAGCAGACAACAGAATGGAGTGCATGTTCTAAAAGCTGTGCAATGGGCTTTTCCACCCGCATTACAAACAGGAATCGTCAGTGTGAGATGGTGAAACAGACACGGCTCTGCATGGTGCGACCTTGTGAGAGTGAACAGCTGGTTGATAAGGTATGATCCCACACACTGGTGCCAGTGAGTTTTGTTGCCCTAACTCTTCCTGCTTTTCAAATATGAAATAACACTGGCCTTTCAAGTGCATTAAATGGACACAAACAAGCTAACAGTTAGCTTTTCCTATACAGAACAGAAGTTTTTATTTATAAGGCAGTGTTCAGTTAAAAATGTTCTGGCATCTATATGTTTCATAGGGTTTATTATAAATAGTGGATAACAACAGAGTAACTGTTTGTTCCTAAACTTCCTGGTGCAATTCCACTGCCTTCAGAGGCATTACACAGTTTTAATTTGGCCAGGGGTTTTGGATTTTTCTTGGTACTCACTTGTCAACAATGGGCCTTACCACAGGGTAAGTAGAGGTACCTTATTAGAGACTTGTGCGGTACATGAATTAAGGGGCCAGGGTCAAATCTCACATGGGTGAAAACCGTAATCTCCATTGATGTAACTACAGTTCTACTGCAGTAGAACCAATACAGAGACCAGAAACAGACCAAGGTTTCCAAAACCCACAATAAGCCTGCATGTTGCAACTTTCTTTGTCAGTTGTTAGTACACTAAACTGCCTGTACGACACACGTTTAATGACCTTTCATATTTTTCTCAGAAAGGGAGAAAGTGTGTCCGAACAAAGAAGTCCCTGAAAGCTGTTCACTTCGAGTACAGGAACTGCACTAGTGTACAGACATATAAACCTCGCTACTGTGGGCTCTGCACTGATGGACGATGTTGCACTCCACACAACACCAAAACAATCCAGGTAGAGTTCCAGTGTCCCCAGAGCAAAATCCTCAAAAAGCCAGTGATGCTGATCACCACCTGTGTCTGTCATAACTGTCCCCGGGACAATGTTTTCTTCCAGCTGTTGGAGCCAATGGCCAGTGGAGTAAAAAAATGAAACACTAAAACCAGGTTACTTTTTAAAAAAAATTTAATGTATGAACAGTTTGTGAAACTTGACCCATGATCAGATGAATGGATATTTTGTGCATATTTATATTATAGCCTCTTCCTAAACTCGTATCATGTCTTTCTGTAGTCAGTCAAGTAACTCATGTTATACTTTAGGGGAGGCAAAATGTATTTTACTAACTTGGAGAAAGTTCAGCGTCTTGGAATATAGTTTCATCTTCCATGTAAAGATGAGTAAGCCAGTGGCAAAATTCTCTCCTCCTTATGAAACTTTGCTATTGACCTCAGTGGCAACAGGACTGGTGCCTTTTAACAGGAAAAGGATCTTAGTAAATGCATGATACTTTATTTAACACTTCCATGTTCTTGTCCCCTCAATTTGCATGCTGTACTAGCTCTGTTTCAACATAATTGTTCCAATTGTAATTAAATATTTTGATTAATTTAATAGCCTATTGACAAGAACATTGTATTTTTGAGGCCATGTGCAACTGAAGGCAGAATCAAGTGCAATATGTGGCCCCAAAAATCCTAGAACAGAGGTATAAGACACACACAAGGCAGATTAGAAATTTCTACTAGTCTCCAGATACTTAATGGCTTCATAGGAGGACCAATCCAAAGCCTGTTCAAGTTGACTATCTAATACTTAATTCTTACAGCATTTTCCAAAGCATGGTCAGCGTCTTTATCCCTATTTTACAGATGGGAAAACTGAGGCACAGGGAAGTGAAGTGACTTGAGCAAGGTCATTTAGTGGTCAAGCCAGAAATAGGACCTTGTCTGAATCACTATCCAATTTTCTAGCCACTAGGCAAATCTGCCTCCCAAATGTTATTACAATATTAGCCTGCAAAAATAAAAGGCTTGTAAATTCCTTTAAAGTATTTTTGATTTCTTCTATAAAATGGAACACACTAATGTAAATAGAAACTGTATATATTGTAATGTTGCTGTAAATGTCAAAGCCATGAATAAATAAAAATAAGGTGAGCTGAAACTTTAAGAAAATTACTTCTGTTGCTACCATACTTTCAAAAAAGGAAAAAGCTAAAAGTTGCAGTTAAAATCAGACCCCATTCTTGGTAAGCCTGCAGATCCTAAGTCTGTACTGTAACAGAAGTGCTAACAAGCTCCTAGAATGGAGGAATAATTTGTAAGGGGGTAGGCTTAGAATGTACTCACCTGTAAGCAGTTATTGGAAAGGGAGTGTGCAGTAAAGTGATGGGGTAGATAAAACTTGACAGTAAGGGTGGCACTTTTTAATCTGACACTGACCACTGTCTAGCAAATTAATTTAACACTTACTGTGCCACACGTGTAAGATGCCACAATTTCCCCTTATAATTAGGAAATAACTCTTCTAAGGGGGAAGTGTTGCCTTGTAATAGTAACAACTGTATAAATAGGCTGCAATGGCAATTACTTGTTAAATAAAGGTGTGTAGTAACACCTATGGAACCCAAACAGACCAGGATCCCATACTGTTGGGTACTCTACAAACACCGTCCGTCTGTCATACCCTCCACCGTCCTGGAACATACAACAGGAGGATTGCATTAATATGTATTTGCATTATTTTGTATACATTGTGTTGCATTTGGTCTTGGGTCATGCAAAGCTTTCCAATGCAGAGGATATCAACTCCATATCAAAGCATGGTACCATCCTGGCTAAACAGCCTAATCATTATGGGAGTGCTTCCATGGGTAAAGCTCACCAATCTTTATAGGACTGAGGCATCAATCATCAGTTTGAAACTTTCTCATCCAGGTCACCTGGGGATATTGTTCCAGGACCCCTTCCCCTCTTTTAACTGAAGCCAGGGGAATTTGGTTGCTTACTCAGGTCCCCCATGACTGAATGTACTAGTACCAAACTACTGATGAAAACATTAATGATCACTAAAAGCTTATTGAAACAAACACTTTCATTATAGCTCTTAAAATTTTACAAGGTATAATTTTTGCCATTTGTTAAGGCAGTAAATTTTCCCATGTAAATAAAGTGCTAAGCACAGGATCAGTTCAATACATACATAGATTTTACATTTTGTGGCTTCAGTCTTAATGACTAAACTTTAGTCCCATGGGTAATGCTACTTCTGTCTATAAATCTTTGCAGGATCAGAGAATGTAGCACCCTACAATGGGAAGCTTGGGCCAAATTCCATCCAGGTTCTAGTGACTCTGCACTGTTCACATGGCAAAGTGGCAGTAACAAGCCCCTCATGAACTCCCACAGCAGCATTTGTGTATGAAATAGTATGATTCCTCCCTCATAGCCACCAGCACAAAGAGGTGCCCTAAGATGCCTCAGTTGTGGGGTGTAGCATTGCATGGCTGCTGCCATTTAGAGGAGGCCAGGGGCTACTCAATCTTTCTAGGGCTGTAGCTCCTTGAGTAACCTATCACTGAGGTGGTACAAAGGTAACTTAAGCTGTGCTTGCCCTCTGGTGGCCTGGTCCTTATGTTTAGGCTACTTTATAAAGAGCCTAGTATGCTTTTAGCAATACATAAGTTAAATATTTCTTAAACTTCCTGCAAATTATTAATTTCATCCATTAATTTGCAGCAGACAAACCATCATAGGCACCAAAGTAGTGCAGTTACCTAGCCATGTTTTAACAAGTTAAAATTAACTAGTCTAGGTAATCCTGATCCAATGGTAATTTTTGATCAGAGGGCAGCTACTGCTTTCCTATGAGAACACCTTCAGTTGATTTCTGCCATTTGACACAAAGTTTCTTCCCTCCTCTCACTTTTGAATAAAATTTGGACATCTTAATTGTTTAGTTTTTGTGGCTCTCGTGGCATCATTCCACCATGAATTTACTTTCCCTTCACTCTTCCTTAGTTTGTTCTTTCTAACAAATACTTCTGTGATTTGAGCCTAGTTTGCCAGATTTCTAAAGCAAAGCATAGGATGCTTAGGTGCTCCAGAAATGGAAGTTGACAGTTAAGTAGTTGACATTTGTTTATTCTGAATCTGTACTAACATTATATTGTGACTTCCCCTGAAACGGAATTGTTTCTGGTGCTCCCATACTTCAGATGGGACACAAATTCATGTTCTCACTGGTGGGTTTATTAAAAATCCTATGCCTCATTTGGAAAGAGGAAGCTGTGTTCATCATGAAATACTTCCTAAAGTCTAGCTTGGGTAATTATCTGCATCTGCTCCCCTGGCACTTTGAACTGAACACAGTGAGCTCCTTCACTTCCTGTCATAGACTTCTGATGTCAAATGTCTACTGTATTCCAGCTTAGTGGAGGGTAAAGATAGCCTTATACTCATTGTTCCTGTCTCAGGAGTGTGGAGTTAAGTTTTATTAGTCTGAGGCACTGTGACATCCTCAAAAGAAAAGTGATATGCACTACAAAACATCATTACACACCACAACTGGGGCTTTTGTTGTATTTTGCTCTTAACTTCTTAATGGTGCCATTAAGGAAACTACTTTTCTTTAGAAAGGCACACAGATGTTCACTCTAAAATGAAGCGTCAAAGATCTAAGCTGATTCTCCATGCTGTATTTTAGACTGAGTCTGCAAACAGAAATTGCACCAATTTAACTACATCCATTTCATTTAGTTAAATCCATACAGCTTCTTTTGTTGATGCTCTTATTTTAAATGTGCCTTACATTGATTTAGATTAGTTCAGTAACTAACCAAATTACACTAAAGCAAGATTAGCTACTCTTAAACCAATTTAGGTGTGTCTGCACAAGGGGGTTGCACCAAATTAACTATATAGAAATGGATTTAATTAAATCTCTGCAATTTGTTTGTGGAGACAAGTCTTAAAGGCTAAATCCTCATTACCCCATTTCTAGGAGTTACCCAAACAATCAAAATTAAATTATTGAAATATATAAGTTGGGACAACACCCCAGTCATTTTTAATCCTCTAAAAATTCACAGATTATCAACTATGGGCCTTATTCAGTGTATCGCTCCATGTTTACCCCAATGTAATTCCACTGGTGTGGAACTGAAGTAACAGTGGTGATTAAGGCCCATAGTTTTTTAACTCCCCCTCCTTTATGCCTGAAGAACACTACACTGACTTACCACAGCTGCCATATTTAAAAACTTTGGTACTTAACTGTTTCATAGTCACCAAGGGCTGACCAATATGCAATTGCTCACAATAGGAAGGCTCTGGGGCAGCTGGACACGTGATATCGATAGAGCAAAAGGCTATCCGACATGGCACCTTACATGCACATCTGGGAGGGAGGCCATGCCCCTGTGCTTCTGTGGGTACTGAAACTCACAGGAGGGGAAATTAGTGTTCAGGGGCTCTGGCCCCTCAGGCAGGAGGTAGAGCAGGCAAGTAGTCAATGGCCCCCAGGCCCAGGGGGCAATCAAGCAGTCTCTGGGCTCATGGGGGGGGAGGTATTGAGCCCCCCCACTCTACAGATTCACAAGCTGGGAGGTGAGTACCAGCACAGTCTACGGTTCACAAGCAGTAGCTGAGTGGCTGCCACCCCAAGGGGGGCGTCAGCAGCAAGGGAGAGGGCAGGGGGACCCAGGCCCACCCTACTCTATCAGGCCTCAGCTGAGGGCCCTCATGGTGGCAGAGTATTCCACCACTGGGTCAGCGGGGCTCCAGCTGAAACTCACTGATCTTGCTTCAGGCCATAGCACAACCAGATGATTGTCTGGTTCCCCTGGGCTCTTTCCTACTCCTCTTCCATGGAGTACCTGGGCCTCAGGGTCACCATCCATCACCCCGGGATAAACCACGAGTGAATAAGGGGTGACCATTTAAAATATTATTGAACATCAATATTGCAAAATTACAATAATACATACAGGGTCAGGTACCATTAGAAAGGTTTAAATTTGCTAAACATAATATTGTTTATGTGTATGTATCCTCTCAATACTGTAAGTTATAATTAAACATGGCATATCTGTATGTCATCTTGTGCTGTGTTTCTGGGCAATGCCCCACACAGAATGGCAGTAGCAATAAACTGGCTTAATGGCCCATCAAGGAAACTCCCGAGTACATTGAACCCAGAAAGAGAAGCCAGGGCTACATCTGATGAGTCACCAGGAATATAAGAATATGCCCGATGGCCAAGAGCTTCTCTCGGAGGCTTTTCCATGCCCATGTGCTGAAGGCTTGTGTTTGGAACAAGCCACGTGGTAATCTACTATAAAAGGCAGCTGTACCACATCCATATTGTCTTCAGTCCTGCTTCCTACCTCTGGATCAATTAATCGGCAACTGAAGCTGTGAAACAAAGGGCTGATACAACCCAGGTACTGGATGTACACCAGAAGAACGATACAAGCCTGCAAACACCACAATTCTAATGAAAACCTGATATACATGGACTTTCAAATCATTTGTATGTATCTGATTGCTTTAATCATTATAATACCTCTTATCTTAGTTTGTTTTTTTCATTTTATAATAAACATTTAGTTTTAGCTGCAAAAAGGATGGACTGGCACCGTGGTACTTTGGGTAAGGTCCAAACTCATATTGATTTGGTAATGTGGCTGACCCTTTGGGGTCAAAAGAACTTTTTGGTAAAGAGCATAGAGTTGTAAGTCTTTACTAGACCTAATGGCTGATTGGGAGCCAAGGACTGAAATGCAATAAAGGGGTGTCACCGGGTTGCCCTCACTGGCCCGGTTGCTGGGGTCCTCCCTCGGGCTCTGTCTCCGGGGGAGGCCACAGCACCTTCCTACACAAGGGGAAACGGTTTGCTTTCGGCAAGCAAGTAGTCGATTGCTCTAACCCTTAGGCAGGGTGAGCAAGCAGTTTAGCGCTCTGGCCCTCAGGCAGGGCGAGCGAGCAAGTCAGCAGTGGGTTCACTCTCTGGAGCGGAAGGGAGCAGGAGGCTCTCTTCGGGGTGTCTAGGAAAGGGGGGACTGGAGGGGAACGCAGGCCCACCTGTCTCCACTGCGTCCCAGCCCAGGGCCCTAGCGGTGGCAAAAGCGGTTGCCACTGTGTCAGCAGGGCAGCACACCGACTAAGCCGCAGATTCAGCCACAAGATATGGCTACCCCTGGGCTACTTCTTCCCCGCTGGCCCCAGTACCTGTCTCCTCAGTATCGTGGGGGTATTCCGTCTGGGGTTGGCCCGTCAGTCCCTCCTCATCCACGGGCGGCAATGCGGGGAACTCCTCTTCCTCCTCTAGGTCATTTGGCGCCCGGGGGGGGGGGGGGGGGGGGGGTTCGGGGGCCGGTAGCACCGCCAGGGCCTGTCCCGCCTCGGGGGGGGGGGTTGGGGGGTATCCTCCACCCGAGTTGCTCCGGGTCCTCTGCCCAGTCCCGGGGCTCTGGTGACTCGGTCCAGTCCCGGGGTCCGGGTACCTCGGCCCAGTCTCTCTGGCCGAGGTGCCTGGTCCAGCTCCGGGAAGGCCCTACCCAGTCTCCAGGCCCAGGTGGGGCCGGGGTTGGTCGGCGGCTCTGCTCCGGCCTAGGCCTAGGCCTCTGCCGACGGGGCAGCACGTCTGTCTCCGGCAGCAGTCTTCCCCTGACTGAGCTCTGGAGCCGTGCTTTTATACCGCCCCTTCCTGTGGGGGCTCTGCCCCGCTGCCGCTGAATGGGCTGGCTGGGCGGTCCTATCCTGGCCCGCTTCCCTGGTTGCCAGGCAGACATAGCTGCTGGGTCTGGTTTGGTCCACTCAGGCTGCTCACACCCTCCCTCGAGCTCTGTCTCCGGGGAAGGCCACAGCTCCTTCCTACAAGGAGGCTATGTATATTTTGTTTTAGCTTCTTGATAACCATTGTGGGAAATCAGAGGCATTGTCTGTGGCTGGGTGGAAAGTCTAACTTCAAGTGTTACCCACCACTGCTAGGAGAATCTGTTCTCCTTTTGCAGCCTGCCCTGAGCTTGGCATTTTCAGGTGGTTACCCTAGGCAGACAAGTCAAAACCCCGACAGTCCCTCAGTATCACAGGCCATAGGCAGCTCCAGCAACTCCTCCCAATCCCAGGTAGCAAACAGTTCCAGCAGCTCCTCAGCACAGCAGCAGTCAGGCTTGGGCACCAGCAGCAGAGGAGGAGATACATCCTTCTCCTCCTGCTGCTGCAGCCCAAGTGAGCTAGAGGACTCACCTTTTATACTTCCTGTCCCGCCCCTCTGCTTCTGGCAGGGCGGGTCTCGGTGTTCTGGCTCCGCCCACCAGGGGTTTAGGCTGTCCTTCCCTGTCTGTCTCCGAGGCAGGCCACGCCCCCTCATTACACATCACATTAAACAAAGATGTTTGCAGCCACCTCTGGAAACATCTCATCCAGGGATTTTCACCGGATCATCAGGAGCCTGCACTGTTTCTCCACTAATCTTGGTTCTGACCTGCTAAAATGGCCTGATGGCCACATGTTATCCTAAGATACATTGTATATAATAGAGGCAGGCTGCCTCTGACTGACCAGTAACCTCATCCTCTCCAACCACAGGAGTGCCCAAATACTAAGGTAGTAATGGAAATCTTGCACTGGGCGCATACATGTTCCCTCCTCAATATTAGGAGCATGCCACCATGTTCCCATGTCCTAACCCACCAAATGCTGCAGCTTCAACCAAGGTAGCAGCACAGATTTCCAGCCAGCACCCAGAAAAATTTGCATGGCGACAACCTAACGCCAGCTGCCTGATCCACAACGAGACAAGGTGATTGAGGTAATTTTTTTATTGGACCAACTTCTGTTGGTGAAAGCGACACGCTTTCAAGCTACACAGTCCTTCTTCAAGAACTCTGTGTAGCTCAAAAGCTTCTCTCTTTCACCAGCAGAAGTTGGTCCAATACAAGCTTTTACCTCACCCATCTTGTCTTGCTAATATCCTGGGACCAACTCGGGTACAATTGACACTTTTAAGACATTATTTCCTTGCTGATTTAGGAAGTGAGAAAAATATCCTAGTATTGTCATAGAATCTCAAAACAGGGACTCCCTCATACACTGCCATTACCATACTGTCCATATTTCCAGTAATTTTGTCTAACAAAGAGCAAACATCCAAATACTCTGCTTTTTTCTTCTCCAATACATTCTCAGTGGAATATACACACACTACTTTTTCTCCCTCATTCTCTTCCAATCACTTACGTCCATCTCATGTGCTTGTTAGGAAGTGCTGTAGCTACATCTGGACCCTGAGAGAGAAATCTTGGGGATCAATCCATAATCTTTGAATGTACGATGGGGTGTTTACCCCACAAATGCCATGAAATTGTTGGTATGGGCCTGAAAAGCCAATTAACCAGCCTGAGTGTACCTGGAGAGGGAGCCAGGCTTATTTAGAGAGATAAAGTCCAGTTGGGGGGGAGAGAGGGAGGAAACAGAAGAGCCCACAAGCTTCTCCAGGGGTGAGCTGGACGCTTGACTGGACTCAGAGGTCCTGATGTCTCATAGACTTTAAGGTGAGAAGGGACCATTGTAATCATCTAGTCTGACCTCCTGCACCCTGCAGGCCACAGAACCCCACTCATGCACTCCTGTACTAGATCCTTTACCTCTGGCTGCGTTATTGAAGACCTCAAATCATGGCTTAAAGATTTAAAGTTACAGAGAATCCACCATTTACACTAGTTTAAACCTGCAAGTGACCCATGTTGCACAGGAAGACGAAAACCCCCCAAGGTCTCTGCCAATCTGATCCAGGGAAAAATTCCTTCCTGGTCCCAAATATGGCAATCAGCTGGACCTCGACCATTCCAGCAAGACCCAGCAGCCAGACACATGGGAAAGAATTCTCAGTAGTAACTCAGAGACCTTCACAACTACTGTCCCATCACTGGCCATTGGAGATATTTGCTGCTAGCAGTCACAGATCAGCTACATGCCACTGTAGGCTGCCTCATCATATCATCCCATCCATAAACTTCTCAAGATCAATCTTGAAGCCAGCTAGGTTTCTTGCCCCCACTGTTCCCCTTGGAAGGCTGTTCCAGAACTTCACTCTTCTGATGGTTGGAAACCTTCATCTAATTTCAGTCTTACAGATGAACTTTAGCCTGCCTGAATGCCTGAGTGAGAGGAAGAATGCACCAGCCATTGGGCTGTGGGGTTGATCGAGGCCCAGAAGCCAGTGGTCAGGCAGGAAGACTAGCACAACAGAAGCATGCCTGTGATGAGGTGGCTACCAGATGAGCCCAGCCAGGCAGGAGTTTTGGTTTTGCATATATTTCTGTTGGACTTTAGTAAGGACTCTGTGACCCCGGAAGGGGTAGGACTCAGTGAAGTGGTCTGGTTGAAAGCCAAGGACACTCCTATAGCCAGAGTTCGCCAAAAGAAGGTGGGGGAAACTGAGGCCAAATGTCCTGCCTGCAACACCACATTCAGCCAAGAGGGAGTGTGTTGGGGCAGCAACTTTGCTACAACATTGTACAACATTTTTTGTTATGTGCACCAATCTCTGTACAAGCTGCTGTTCTGCAGTAATAAGTCACTGCCTCTGTGCTTCACACACTCCACAAGTTAGTAAAAATGAGTATTCTCGCAGTGGGAAATATTCTGAGTGAAATTTTGCTGTTGACTTCAATGGGATCAGAATTTCATCCAGCGTGCATTTTCAGATATTGCAATACACGATAAGAACTGCAGGGACAATTGTCACTCTTCCTTCCCAGCCCAGACTTTATAAGCAATCTTCACTATCTGTGTTTTATTATTTATGAAGTGCTGTAGCTGTAGCTTCTCTGCCAGGAAAATCCAGAATAATAGCTAGTCCTACTTTTAGTTGATTTTTCTCTATGCTGTCACGAAGAGTTGTTATGCTTCGAAGCCCCATGCACTAGCTCAAGTCTCATAGAACCATTATGGTTATTCCTACTGTGTATATACATCTGATGAAGTGGGTTGCAGCCCACGAAAGCTTATGCCTAAAGACTAACAAATTAAATTTCTGTAAAGTACTACTCTCGGGTTTGTTTGTTTGTTTGTTTTGTATATTCAAATATCTAGTATAGTCACCAACTTCAAAGTTACAGTACTTGCTTTGAGATTTAACACATGGCTGTAACTTAGTGCAAAATTGTGCTCTGAGATCCACATTACTAATCTCTTAGCTCCACTATTTTGTACTTCAGTAATGTCAATAGTGGTTTTCTGGCCGTAGAATAACTGAATTGATATCAGTCAAGACACCTGCCACACAGATGTGAGAGGAGCATGTTGCTCTCAGTGTATAAAATAAACTACATATCAGCTTAAAATGGGACCTCTCAAATGACAGAGTTAAATGACATTTGACCCATAATATTCAAGATTTGAACTAAGGTGCTCCTAAGATTAAGCAATCAACACTTGAACATCAGTCTTTAAAGGTTCCCCAAGAATACTGGGTCAAAAATCTTTCAGTACCTTTCCCTCCCCTCAGTGGAGGGTGTGGTAGTCTTTAAAAAAAAAATATCTGCTCACCTGCCTATTGATAGTATCTAGATCTCTCCCTCTGGGGGAAAGGAGACATCTGACACTTTCTCAGTTCTCAATGGATGCATGGACTCCCCCATCAACCACTGCAATACTGAATGGCACATTTTAAAATAATTCCACGAAGCTTGAAACAAAACTGAGCTGGGCCAGAAACGTAGCACCTCTCTTTGTTTCTCTAAGAGTTAAATCAACTGAACAGAGATAATTAATTACATTCCAAGGAGTGGATTTACCCATACTGATAGGAATAGCACACTTTATAACAATGGAGAAAAACTAGACTTCTTTGTCTAGATAACTTTCAAAGTTCTCCCTATGTTCTTTGTTGGTGGTGATCTACTTATTATCAGCTATTTCATCAGCCCCTCATCCACAATAAATTTATTTCATTTGGTTGGGAGCTCTAAATCTCTGATCTCATCTATTATGTTTTCGCTCTCCCTCCCCCCACTTTCATAATTTTTTTGCCACCTTGACACCTCCTTCATCACTTCCTTCCACATTTGTCTCCATGCCTTCCTCCACAAAATGCCCTGCCCATTTTGATTCACCAAGCCTGTCCTTCCTTAATACACACAATGTCCACAAGCAGTGAACTAAACATATATATCAACTCCAAGTTATTGTTTCCTTTTGGCTTCCTAATGTATCTTGTCTTCAAGCCCACCCGGGCAAAATATATCTATTCTGCATCCCATACAGCACCAAGTGCATTGCTGGTGCTTAATTAAATAATAATGTGTGATGGGGTGAAACATACCAGGAATATTCTCTTTAGCTACATTGTAAAAACTGTAACTTAAGAAAGCTCACACAGGCAACTGCAGCAGTGTTTATTTGAGAAGCAAAATGCAGTTGCAATGGAGAAAAAATAATCTGCCTGTTACAGAAATCTTTCATGGTCAGTGACTAACATAAGGGCATTTCTTATTTTGTGGATGTTGATCTGTGATTGAGAATTAAAATTCCACAGTATATCTAACTTATAAAGATCACATCAAGGCCCATTCAGCTCTTAGACATCCAAGGCTTTTAGGACCAGAATACTATTTGCTACTGTGGTGTATTGAAAATTCTGTTAAAACTGTAGGGTGTCACGTTAAATCTCAGAAGGTTTTCTTAATCCTGCTTGCAGGCTAAGTAGCTCTATAGAGAAGTGTGTGATCTGGGCCAAGCAGCAGTCAATCAGCAAACAGCTTAAAATAAAGTGGGATGACTCGAGTCTCTGTTTTAGGGAGCAGCCTGCTTTGTCGCTCTCTGTTTTGGGGTTCTTGTGTGTTACTGTGAATTCTCAGAAATAATGTAGAGTTATTTTGCAGCATTCCTGCAAGAGTATTATATTTTTTATCTAACTTCTCTGTATGTATGCCATGGTCATAACTAGTGCCTTAGCCACTATCTTATTCCAGTTCCACATACAGTGAAACAAAACCACCCAAAATCTACAACACCAAGTAGATCAAGTACATTAGGTGTCTGTAAGGAAAATGCTAGGGGGTTACAATCCCCATTCCAGTGAAGACACATACTAATTCTCAATATTTGCTACTAACATTGCACTTCCTTATATGGGTTTAAACAGAATGGCCAGATTCTATAGCAAACTACAGAGAAGAGAGACATCTAGTGGTAATAAATGAATTTATGTGGAAATTACAATTTACTTAGTGTGAGTCTGATCCTGGAAGTGGAAGGTGCTTAACATCTGGCAGGATTAAGTCTATAGACAATTTGACTGATAATAATTCCATCTCCATTTGTTGGAAGGGCTTTCCCAAGGCTGGTAGGGCAAAAGATGCACTGACAGCTGTCCCAGTTTTGAAGTATTTCAAATTATTATTAGCATGATGGTAGCACCTGGGGACCTCAATCAAGACTGGGGGGCTCCATTGTGGTAAGTGTTGTAGATACACATAGTGAGAGACAGTCTCTGCTCCAAGAGAGGCTTAAAATCTAAATAGACAAGACAGCTAAAGGGTAGAAGAAAGGAAGGATTTTTCCCCTGATACACAGAGAGACTGTGACAGTCATTAACTGTAGATTGTGTCTCAAGAGACCCAAGTAGTGTCTTAGTCACAAAGGCCATTCTTGATCTTGTATCTTCCATCCTTTTCTTCTAATGATTCTTGCTCCAAGGGGAAGTGAAACAATATTCTCTCTTTATGTAGCACCATAGAGGTGTCAGGTGCTTTATAGACAAAGCAAACTACAAAGTCCTTGGCTCAGAGAAGTTTACAATCTAATTACAAAGAAAACAAACGATGATGGAGGATGATGTGGATGAACTGGGGGGAAAGGAGAACTGCTCTTGAGAACACTAGCCATAGTTTAGCAATATCACAGTTTCAGCATTTTCTCTTTCCTGCAAGCATGCTGTAAATGTTTGCTTTGTTAAGTGTTTTAAGATTTTATATAGCACCAATCACTCTGGTATCTAAGCAATGCAGTCAACAGGGCTAATTCTGGCCCTCATATGCCATCACTACAGATATTCTGAGCTACAGTGAAGCACAAAGACAGGCTGAGAAAAACTGCCATAAATTAGCTCTCAGAGCTGCTGTCATTTACATACAGGGCTGTCTGGGCCTTACACCAGTCTGAAATCCTGACAGCACAAAGATGGCCTAAAACCGCCTTTGGCCATTGCCTTTAGCTATGCCTTCTGTGTTGCATCTCTCAGGAGACATAGTACAGAATCTGTTCCAATATACATAAAACATTGGGTGGCTGGAGGTGGATTTCCTCAGAGTGCTTGTGGGAAGGAAGATGAAAGAGGGATTTATTAAGATTTCTACAGCATTGTTGTGTGTTTTGCTCCTAACACAGCAATAATAATATGAAGAAGTCACATGGGCACAGTTGGATCCCAGATAATGGTGTTTATTAACTATATACATATGTGCAAGGCCTACCTACATATTAGAGCTAAGCAAAAATCTGAATTATGTCCCTTGGAAATTCCAACACATGTCATTTGTTTTTGTCCCAAATTCAGATGAAAAGTTGAAATACCAAAATCTCTCATGGAATGAAAAATTCTGAAAAATGTTGATCGAAATGAAACATTTAACTTTCAGCATTTGTGAACGTAAACATTTCAGTTCAATTTGTTGAACCAAATCAAAACATTTTGTTTTGAGTAGCATCAACATTAAAGTGCATCTCCCTATGGTGCCGCGATGCCTCATGGGCATTATGGTTTGGGTGCCCCGTGTCTTCCTTCTATGGACAGAACTACCTAGCCAGGCTACACGTCATGGGACTCCCATGATGCACCCTGTGTCTTGGTCAGAGGATGACCACATTGCATCATGGAAGATATAATACGGCCAAGGAGCCCAGCACAGAAAGGAGAATGGGAGCATGAATTACACAAACTACAGCTCCCCTGAGGCACCATGATGCTTTAGGCAGATGCAGTTTAACATCAGACTGATTCAAATGAAAATGTTTTCCACCCAGAATGAAATATTTCAGCAAAATTAAAATTTTCCCAACAGAAAATTGGAATTTTGCAGAAACGGCATTTTCTGTCACAAATCATTTCAACAGAAAGTTCTCAACCAGGTCTACAACTCACACACTGCTGCTGCTTCTAAAATCATAGAACACAGTGAGCACCACTAGATGGCTAACAAACTATTTAAAGGGATGCTTCCCTATTCTCATAGATGACAAGTATTTAAATAAATAAAAATAGAGGCTACTGTCCAATAGAAGATATTACCTCATCCATCTGGTGTCTCTAATATTTTGGGACCCCAACACAGCTACAACACTCCAAAATAACAGAGCCACACACATGCTTTTCTACATGACTACATCCTCCAGGATAGAGCTGTAATATCTGGTTGCCTTACATACACTAATGCAAGAGTTGGATAATGAACTACATTACTGCATGTAAGTTTTCAGCTGGGGCAGGAGAAATCTTATTTTGTACATCTCCTTTGGGATGTTTTGGAGAAGACTAGTCACTTCCTGCTTGTGCTAAACACTTGTCAGATAATTTGACTAATCATTTCCATGCAGGTTGTCTTGAGAAGTAAAGCTTCTGTTTCAGAATGAAGCCACAAAACTCTAAGGCTCAGAGAAAGATTAAGACAGCACTTAAACAAAAGCAGAATGGTTTAAAAAACAAACAAACAAAAAAAATCCACCACCACCACAGTCAGTTATTTCTATAGGTTTTTGGAGCAACTACAGTACCTATTGGCTTTATCAATATTATGTTTTATAAGACTTTTGCATAAAGTATCTGCTTTTTTAGGTTCTGTGTTCATATTAATCACATTTTAAAGGGAGAAAATTGGGATTCTTTTAAATACATATGGATTTAGGCAGTTTAAACAGGTTTACAGTTTTTAAATATTAAGATTTAAATTGTAACTACTACATCCATGACACTTACACAGAAAGGAACTGAAAAATTAAGTGAAAAGTAATTATTTGTACCCAGTTCTTAATTTAGCCATCATCCCAACACCTCTGGGAGGGAGGAAAGAGCTAATACCCCAATTTTACAGGGCTGAGGCACAGAGAGTCTAGGGACAGAGTTCAAACAAAGCCCCAGGTCACACAGGAAGCAGGGAATTGAACCCAGGTCTAACCACTGGACCATTCCTCCTCTCACCCTAAAGCTGTCACTACACTGGTAGTATTACGTAGGGTACGTGTAACTCATACCACAGTTAACCGTAAGTTGTATCCACATTGCAGTGCGTAGCTACACATGGCAGTGAAAGGCTCTGGCAGTGGGGAGGCTGCAAAAGACATCCCACTTGTCCATGTAGACTAAAGAGTCATGGAGGGTATATTCCCTGAGGTTCTGGTGTGTCTTTACTCTGCTCTCCTAAGCAGTGCCTCATGCTTTGCATCGCTATTTACACCCGCGCTACAGGGGCCTGCAGTGTATGTATAGGCATATCCGAGGAGTCCATCTCGGATTAAGATATTACAAAGCTTGTGGCCAAAGCACAGAAGTGGGAATCCGAGGACAGGAGTTCTAGTGCCATCTTTTATACTATTTATATTGTTCTGAGTTCCTGTTACCCATCTGTAAAATGGAGATTATCATAATTCCCTGCCTTAAAAGGAGGGTTTTAGGCTAATAAATTTGTCAATCACTTTGAAGCTCTCAGACCACAAATGCTAGAGGTACAAAGTAGCACTATTAACCTCAGTCCCTTAATATATTTGAATTGTAAAGATGTTTTCACAATTTACCACAAGGTGGAGCCAACTGAAAATGTATCAGAAAAATCATTTTAAGACTTCCTTTGCTTTTCACAAAAAGCAAACCAAGACTGCATACAAAAAGAGGCTGGTGTAGTCTGTCCTCATGAGCTTAGTGGGAAATATTAACGCTTTCACAGCTTTTCATTCTTATTGGTGTCCTTTCTTAATTAAAAATTTTAAAGTCCTAATAAATGCACATTGTATAGCTTTATAATGAACTCTGAAATCTGGCTGGAAAGGGAGATCAGATATTTGAAATCATGCACCAACTTCCATACGTACACACCTCATGGAATGACAGAAGTAATCTATCCTATATGTAAACCAAATGGCAAATGCACCTCTCTACGTAACTGCTAACTAGCTCAAAGAATAATACATTGCTACAAATTGTGTTTGCGTGTGCTGTATGCTGAATCCAAAAACATGTGCATGCAGTCAAAACCATAGCTATCTTCTCTAAAATGATATGCTATTCCAGAACTAAAATTCTCTGTTTCCCAGACCATGTACAATTATTGAGTGAAATCAATAGCTAAGGATATCGTACATCACCTATAAAACTCAACCAGAACCTACATGGACAAGGCAGACAAAGGCTAATCTATACTGCATGCTTCTTTTGGTGGCATGTAGCGTACATACTCAGGTAGCCACCCTCACGTGGGATTAAGTGGTAGTGTAGACAGAGAGGCATGGCCTAGCTAGTAGATTACAAACATGCCTGAAAGGTGGGAGTATGTACTTGAGTACATATACTACACATCTGTCTACTTGCCCAAGCTGTGCCTCCCTGTCTACACTTCTATCTTTAGCCCTGAAGGGTCCTGCTGCCTCCCAGTTGCTGGAGCCCTTCCCCACTGCAGGAAAGACTCCAGCAGGAGGGAATGGCTCTGGCAGAGGAAAGGCAGGCAGGAAAGGCTGAGACTTTCCCTGCTTTCAGAACCTTTCCTCACCCAGTGAAAGGCTCCAGCAATGGGAAGCTACGGAAGCCTTTCCCCACTGTCTCCCCTCTGCCAAAGTCTTTCACTGACACGCGTAGCTACACACCGTGGCGTGGCACGTAGCTACACATACCCTACGTGCTGCTGAAAGCGGTGTGCAGTGTAGACGTAGCCAAAGGGTGGGAAGGGAAACAAAGGCACAAAGCGGTGAGTGACTTGCCCAAGGTCATATGGCAGGTTGGTGGCAGAGCCAGAAGAGAATTTAGGTCCCCCAAGTCTCGGTTCTGTGCCCTAGCCACTAGACCACACCATCTCTTAGTCTGCATCCTCTGAGCTTTTAAGCTATGTCACACTACAGTTTATGTAGGCATAAATTATGTCGCTTGGGGGGGGTGAATAAACCACCCCCGAGTGACCTAAGGTACACTGACATAAGCGCTGGTGTAGACAGTGCTCTGTCAGTGGGACAACTTCTCCTGCTGACACATAGCTACTGCCACTCATGGGGGCTGGAGTACTTAAGCTGATGCGAGAGCTCTCTCCCATCGGCTTAGAGCAGCTCCATTAGCGATCTCACAGCTGCGCCGCTGTAAGCTCTCTAGTTTAGCCATAGCCTCTGACTTGTATTTGGTTACTTCAGTGACAAAAACAGGCTTTTTTGGCCCCACACATACCGGAAACATTAGCAAGCACCAGAGCAGTTAAGGTACAAAATATCGTGTGAACTGAAACCAGCTTTTGGGAAGCCATAATGAGGGACAGACAAAAACAGACATCTCCCCTCTGGAAGGCACCGACCCACCCAACATTGTCATTCAGTGGCAAGGCCACATAACAGGCCACCTTTGAAAGCCATAATGAATAACTTCTAAAGAGCCCTTCATAAGAAGAAGAATTTTTAAACAGCCACAAGGTACTAGCCAAGAGCTTAATAAAATACACAAGCACCTCATGCAAAAAACAAACAAACAAAAAATCAGAGAAAATAGAAACCAAGAGCAACTCCGAACATAACAAGATGGGCCTCGTAAAGGGGAATTAACTGTAAAGCTCCCAATAACGTGCCAATGGGTGGCCAAAGGGCTGCTCCCTTCCCCAGCTTACTGAGCTCCTAGAAACCAAATTAAGCTATCGTTATTGGCCATGTCCAGAGACATCCCTTCAGAGCCATGTCAGAGCACACTGGTAGTTAAAGCCCAGGATTGGGAGTCAGGAAGTCTGGGGTCAATACCAAGCCTTGCCACAGGCTTTCCATGTAGCACTGGGCTAATCACTGTCTTTCTTTGCCTCAGTTTCCCCTTTGTAAGAACAGGGAAAACACAGCATTAACTTGCCTCACAGTCGTGCTGCAAAGCTTAAGTATCATTCCTGTTTGTAAAACACGTTGTGGGTAGAATAGGGTGGAAGGCACTGAAGTGCAAAGTACTGGTTTCATCTAGATTTTTCCATGACTTTAATTTTCTTGCTTGATGAGGGGTCTTGAAAATGAATGGCTTTCCAGAAAAGCTCCACTTAGAGGTTAGTGAATTACATTACTGCAAATGACAAATATCGTAGTGTTCTATGTGCATAGAAAGCAACATGTGAGCAGGAGCCCGATGTTTGTGATTTCCATATCACACTCTGTAGTCATGAGTTGATACAGCAGCAGCTGGGTGCACAAGGAAAGGATAGCCAGAGGTGCCACCAGGAATCAGAACCACATCACATGGCAACTGGGAACTGGAGCAATTATATAACCTTTCTAATTTGTCACTATTGGAAAAGGAGCTTAACAACAGTAGTTGTGTAACATCCTATTTATTCAATAAAACCAACTCCAAATAACGCACATTTATGCCTCTCATGATCCGTGCAATTTATAGATGGTATCTAATGGCCTAGACTAAATCCAATTCCACAGAAAACAAAGCTCAGCAGAAATTCTCAGACCATCACTGTAGATAGGTTAATGTCACTTGGCAAGTACTAGTCCCATTTAGAAGCAGTAGCTTCATGTATTTCCAGAATGAAGATCCCATATCCAACCCAGTTTCTAACCCAGGCATACTTAACATTCATTTCACCTCACAAAGGGAATTTGAAGGTAACTTTGAGAGAAGGAAGTACTTTAAAACAGGAGTAAACAATATACAGAAGGGGTGCCAGGACATTGGGCTCAGGATTTGCCTGTGGAACTGGCTCCAAGGATCTGATTCTAACTGAACTTTATTCCAGACTAGATGAGGAATAATTCCAGTGAAGTCAATAGAGCTTCCCTAGGTAGGGGAGTGTAGGGGAGATCAGAGATTCAGACCCTAAATATCCCTATTACACACAAAAACACTGCATTAAAATGAACATTACTAAGGTAGCAAAGTCAAGTTCCCAAAAATTAGGTAATGCCAGAATTAAGATTGCCTGTCTAACCTGGTCCCTCTCCTTGTGCTGTCCCTCAGGCAATTCCACACTTCATCCTAGAACTACTTTCACTTCCTTGGTCCCATTGCGGAGGATTAAGACTGCCACAGTGCTGCTAAAGGGACGGAGAAACTCAGACCTGGTCCACACTAGGAAATTAGGTCAGTATAACTATGTCACTCAAAGGTGTGAAAAATCCACATCTCCAAGCAACGCAGTTTAACTAACCAAACCCCCAGTGTAGATGGCACTAGATTGACAGGAGAATTCTCCTGCTGACCTAGCTATTGATTCTTGGGGAGGTGGATTAACTACGCCAACAGGAGACACCCTCCCAAGGACACCCTCCAGAAGGTTTTAGTTTTAGAAAACAAAGTCTATCCACTATTAAGGACTGAAGATCAATTATAAAAGCAGATTGTGATTTTAGAGAGAGACAGCATAATGCAACGGCTTGAACATGGGGTTCTGACTCGGGAGACCTCAGTTCTATTCTTGCCTCTGCTTTGTAACATTAGTCAGGTCTCTGCACCTCAATTACCTCCACCACCCATTGTCTGTCTCACTTATTTTGGATGAAAGCTCTTCAAGGAAGGGGTTGTCCCTTCTCTGGAGTAAGCACAGTGCCTTGCACAGTGGGGCTTTTATCTAATTTGAGGCTTCTACATGCTACTGTAATACAGATAAAAATATAAGTGAGCTTTTTACCTTTAAAAAATGAAATAGAGCTAGAAATAAAAGAACAAGCAAGAAGGGTTCTTCAAGAATAGGAAGCTGGGAAAATAGAAGTGAGGGGTAATATATTTACTTAATAGGACATATTTGGTTCAATATCAGTTAAGAAGGGATCCCAAACACCATAAACGTTCATGTTTATCTTTTGTTCGGTAGATGAGTCTTTCATATGGGGCACTTGCTGTAAGTGCCAGGGTCAGCAGAGAAACAGATGGTAGTAAATAGTCTTTCCAGCCTCAGGATTTCTCTCTCTCTTGGGTGCCATGAAAAGGCCTATTTTCAGTCATTTCATTTCATGTTTTTAGAACTTGTATAAGTTATTTATGTCCAAATAAACAAATTAGGGGTTTCACGCCATAGTGCACTTCAAAATATCCCATTCTATTCTATTCTAAAAGAGTCCCTTTCCCTCCTCCCCCAGATTCATAAATCACAGAACAGACGTGGGAGATCAGCAACAGCACAAGTTGGAGCCCCGAGGCCTAATTTATAAAGCCTCCCTCCTGTTCAGTATGACCTCCTCAATCAGTTGATTCCAAATTCACCAGTACTGCCCTATAGAAGTCCAGTCTGTATCCCAGGCCTTGTCACTGTATATTAAGTTCTTCCCTCACCCCGCTCACTGTTTTGCATTGTTCTTTGTAGTTCTATGCTGCTCTAAGTTCCAGATCTAAGGACTCGTCTGCACAGAGAGTTAGTGTGTAGCAAAGCAGGGTGAACATCTGCAGCACTTTAGTGTGCCACACACTAACCAGCCATGTGGGCCCTGCTACTGCACACTAAAAGTTGCCTAGTACGCTTTGACCTATAGCTATTTAAAAACTGCAGTATGCAAAGCACACAGCAGCAGGTTCAACACAGCCACTTCATACTCAGCAGGCTAAAATACTGTAGCCTTCACACCCCGGCTTGCCTTACATTCTCTCCATACAGGCAAGTCCTAAAAGCCAATCGTATAGACATGAAACTTTTCATAGACAAGGCTACATTAGCTTTATGATGGCATAACAATCATAATAGCAGCAGCCAGCAGAACACAACTCTTTGATCTCTTTAAATAAAAGCAGGGTTTTAAAATGAACTAATTTTATATCAGTGGGCCTTTATTTTGGCTCAGTCTTACAGAACCTGGCAGACTGTGAAATGTAATTGCCATGATGGAAATTAGAGCCCAGAACTAGACTATATTTCTGAACATTTCTGAACTAAAGAGAAGTTTGTATCTGGATTCAGTTCCAAATTTTTGTGCTTTGTGCCATCTCTAGCAAAAGTAATGTCAGATGATGCATATAAAACAGGCACTGACTGGAATTCAGTCTGAAAGATTAATAACTCTTGGATAATATATACCTGAAAAATCTTTGAACAAACTTCCTAGAGCTGTATATCTTATACTTACATTATAAGTTCTTCAGGGCAAGAACCAGATCTTTTTTATATGTTTGTACATCACCTATCACAATGGGGCTTATGCTTGTAGCAAGACTGTAATAGAGAGAATAAATAATATCATTAATTATAAATAAACCAATAATAAATATCAAACCTGGTAAAAATTTCCACTGAAATATCTAGAAAAACTCCTGTAAAAGAGGAAAAGGGAATATGCGGCAGACTTTAGATGAGTCAAGGGTTACTGAAACAGTCAGGCTAGTTTTTTATCCAGAGTTTTGGGAATTTGGAAGATATAAAACAATCCTACATACTTGAACAAAAATACTTTGATTTCATCAAGACCCTTTCATCTCAGCTAACCAAAGGATATTCTAGTTTGTGCCAGTTTAAAGCAGGCCATGGTTCTGCACACTAAGAGACTGTCCAGAACATACAAATGAAAAGTTACTGCACTTCTAGCAGTCTGCCCCAGTCTGCTGTCCTGAAATAACATAACAGGTAGGGCACATCACTCTTCTGGAACATCAGGAAAGATTGACATTTGGGGCTGTGAAGTGCTTCTGGGCCTCTAGTCAGGGAGCTGCTGGCATCATGACATGAGTCTGGGCTCCCTCTCACATCTGTCCTACAAATAACTAATGCAATGCATCCTCAGATGAATTTCCACATTAAAAGATGGTTCAGAAGGACTGGACCACTCCCAGGCATTCTGTTGGGGTACCCAGGAGAACTTGTTCCTAGGGAAAGCTGTAAAGAGAGTAAAAACGCACTTCTCACCCCATTTTGGGGTTTCATACGACTGCCAGTCACTGTAGTTTCAGAGTACTGCCCATGTAAACACCAATAGCAATAGTTAAGTCTTGGACTCTCCTCCCATTTTGAGTTAAACATACACTTTGGGGTACATTTTGTTGTCTGTGTTGTTGGTTGATTTGTTTATTAAAGGGTTTTTATGTTTGTTTTGTTTTTTAACCTTTAACCCTTTATCCCTAGCTTACACAAATTAAATACACTTTTATGTTCATGCTCTTTAGCCTGCCTTATCCAAGAATTCTTCCTCCTACATTAAGATAAAACCAGGTAAATACTATATTAGGGAAATTACCTTAACCATACTCAAGAGTACAATTCAGTTTCCTAAAGACAATAGCATTAATCTCACTTCTTTATTCTTGACCCTTCTCTAATATCCCTCTTTCCCATGCTGCAGTAAATGTCTCTCCATCACAGCTCTGAGAGAGCCCTGATTCAGATAACCTATGATGCAAAGTCTCACCTCTACTTTCTAGTCTTGCAGGTCTTTCCAGTTATGATCTCATAGAGATGGATAGTGAAAATATTCACCTCTAAGCTCCCCCATCTTGTGTTGGGAGCTCTCTTTTAATTACCCTCTTTACAGACTGAAAAGACAGGCCCCAGGGTAGTATTTACTATTATTTTGTTATATTCTTATTTTTTAAATTCACAGGCAGAGGGAATTGTGGCAATTCAAGTAAAGCAACATGGTAAATGCATTGGCCATCCAGAAAAATGATGTGGTTTCAACAACTTTCAGTAAGCCACAGAACAGGCCTGGCAAAATCCAATACATGAAATAGAATGGTCAATCATTATCATTAAGATGGTGCAAACTAGAATTGGTTTTGATGGTCTAATGGCAGCAAAGACAAAAAAGCCCAACACTGATTAAATTTGCCAAGACACCTAGCAGTACAAATAACGTGTTTATGTACACACCAGGGTCTTATGTCACTGCGCTGCTTTCCTTGATTCCAAAACACATTGGACTGTAAGGTAGTGCCCGGAATAGCAATGTAGTCAACAGATGTCCCTATCACAGCATTGCATCTTGTGAGGCATGAGAGGAGTTAAATATATCCACTGTAAAATCTGATGGTGGCTATTTCAGTGATCTCGGAGTGCTGGCATTTTTAGGCGACTTCTTCGATATGCAATGAGAATAACACCCCCTCACTTATTTTAGTGTCTGTATTATTGACCAAGTGACTCAAGACTATGGATGTGCCAGGAAAACTGAGAATAGCACATGAACAAATGTTCTTACAAAGACATTACACATAGCTAACCATACAAGTTACCAGTACAGAGTTCTTCGTACCACCCTGGAGCTTTTCATGTGGGATTGTGGTTCCAGCTCCTGATTGTCTTGCTCATGCCTCCCCATACAGTGTATTTTCCTTCAACAAGTCTTGGGGCTTGTTTACATATGAGCTCTATGCCCTAACCAGTAAGTACTACTAAGACATAATTATATATCGTAGGGCAGTCAGAAAATGTTGGTTAGCAGTAAGTTTCACAACCGTGGTTCTCCTCAAGCTAATAAAATACTTTCATTGGGCTTCTTCTTTTTGCCTGCTTCTTTAACTAGTTATGGCTCTGAGCTGCTTCTCCAAAGCTCAGAGCTGCTGTGGATCCTTGGTTTTGGCTCTGGGTCAATCTCTCTCTCCTGCTAATACAAAGAAGATGGAGCAGTGAAAACCAGAGATATTTATCCACAAATAACTATGTTAAGTGGTGTTCTGCCAATTTGTTTTTCATCTTTTGGGGGGTCACTTGAATTCTCAGTTTATGTTTTCACATCTATCCAGCTATTAAAATATCTTAGGCTTTGTATAACAGGTCAATTTTTTTAAACTACTGTAATATACTGACGTGTGCATGTGTGTGCACACATGAACCCCGAGTACCCTGGAAGTACCCTCAACTAAGTGTCATCTGCCCTTTACTGCCAGCAGATTCTCCTTCAGCTCCAGGAGAGCCTTTGGAGTTGGATAATGGGAGTTCTATCCCACTGTCACTGTGAAGTTGTAAACAAGCATGGTGTGTAACATAGTTACAACTCTGAAGTGCTAAGTGGCTGTGCATTTGTTACAATATGATCAGTGCAAGTAGTCACATAGGAAGAACTGGAAGTGATTAAAAAGGGATGAATGAACCTGTTCAGATAATGCAAAAACCATTCATCTCTGCCAGTGGTGTACGGAGAGTCTCTGGCGCATGGGGGCCAAGCCTACATTTGCGCCCCCTGCCCAGGCCTCATGCCCCCCCCCACCCCTGCACAGGACAGGAGGGGTTCCAGCGCCGCCCCCAGCTGCCCCAGGGAAGGGGGATCTGTACCTCTGTGGGGGGGTATTAGGCATGGGGGGGGGGAAGGCACAAATGTAGGCTTGGCTCGGCTACCCCCTCCCCCCACACTTACCTGACTCCGTGGCACCCACATCTCTCCGTGCAGCCCCACAGCCTGCCTCCAGCTTGGATGGGGTGGCCTCACCCTTCCCTCCCCCCCCCCCCAGGCTGGGGAGGGGCTGGGCCAGCCTTTCATGGTGCGCGGGGGGAGGAGGCATTGAGGGGGTGCCCCTCAGAGCCTCCTGTGCCCCCCACCCATGGCGAAGGGCTGGCCTGGCGCCCCCCACTTACCCACCCACACAGCAGAGGAAGGAAGCATGAGAAAAGTATCTGGAAAAAAGATTACAGAAAGGGAGACACTACATAACACTTATTAACAGTTATTTGTTAAAGATAAACTAGATCATTTGTCCCAAGCCAAGCACATGGAGACAAATTCATCCCTTATGTAGCTTCAACGGAGTCAATAAATTGAATTCCTTGAGGGATGGTCTTGGCCTTCTAAATCCAATCCATATTTGTCTGGTTGTAACAGAATTTTACCTTGTTCTAGTCTGGTTTTGTCCTAGTTTTCTGAAGGGAGAGTAGGGGAGAGGGACAAGAGCTAGCAGGTATTAACATGAGATGGAGGAGCCATGGAGATTTATTTTTTAAACAAACTAATCCTTTCCGAGTTATGTAAACCTCCTTGATTGACAGAAACATTCTGAAAGGCAAAGGTTTTTCATCCCCAGTGAAGTACTGATGTTAACATTTGCCCATACCGCCTGCTAACACGGTTACATAGTGCTCTCATGCCTTGGGACGTATGGTTTGAAAACTCATAATTTGCTGATCATTATTGTCCTGATAAAATGTGTGTGTCAACACTGTAAAATGTGAAGTTATAGGATTTCCCTGGATGATGTTATTAACACATTCCAAACCCCACAGCCCTGCCCAAGCAGAAGTTGGCAAACAGGTAGACTGTCCTAAAGAAAGGAACGTGCGCTTACCTTAATTTGCATTTAAGCAGTAAACAGAGTCATCAAGCAGGAAGGAAGAACAGAAAGTTCAAACAGGTAAAAAACCTAGCAGAGAACATCCTTCCACATAGGCTCTTTGTCTCCTTTGTTGCCACTTGTTTTAGTGTTTTATGTAATCCCGAGTGTTTAAACTGAAGTGTCTGGGTAACTCTATTTAAGAAAATAAGATGGTATATTATTCCCTTACAGGAATAAAAATATTTGTACTGTCCAGGAGAGGGCTGGTCAGTACAGGACATACATTTCTGGGGGAGAATCCAGGACTGGTGGTGTGTTGGGGTCACTCTGCAGTATAAAACAAGGTTACTCACCAGTAACTGCTGTTCTTCGAGATGTGTTGCTCGTGTCCATTCCATTATAGGTGTGTGCATGTCTCCGTGCACAGCTACCGGAACTTTTTTCCCCTTAGCAGACCCCGTAGGGCCGGCTCTGGTGCCCCCTGGAGTCCTGGGCACATGCCACGGTATATGAGGCACTGCCGGCCCTACACCCCCTCAGTTCCTTCTTTCCACCAACTCCGGCAGCAGGGACAGGGGGTGGGTTGTGGAATGGACATAAGCAACACATCTTGAAGAATATCAGGTACTGGTAAGTAACCTTGTTTTCTTCTTTGAGTGATTGCTCATGTCCATTCCATTATAGGTGACTAATACCTAGTACCTTGGAGGTAGGCTGGAGTTAGCGGTGAGTTGACTGCAGCCCAGCTCCGCTGAAGCCCACTACTTCCCGTGTCTTGGACAGAGATGTGGTGGAATGTGACGGTAGGTACCGCCAGCCTGGCAGCTGCTCTGCAGATGCCATGCCCTAGCACTTCTGCTAGGAAGGCTGTAGATGGAGCTTGAGCTCTCCTGGGAGAGCTGTGGCGTCCGGAAGCGGCACCTTCACCAGCTCGTGGCTGAACGCAATGCAGGAATTTATTCGCAAGGAAATTGCACCGGTCGGTGACCGGTGAACCTTTCATCCGGTTGGACACTGCGAGGAAGAGCTGCATCACTCTCCAGAACAGCCTCGTACATCTGGTGTAGAAGCCAGGGCCCCACTCGCGTTTTAGCGAGCGCTGCCTTTCCCTCTCCTCCGAGCTGTGTGGTGCAGGGAAACCTGGGGACAATATATAATTGGTCCAATGAGACTGGGCAACCACCTTAGGCCGGAAGGCCCGGTGCGGTCCCATCTGAATCTTATCTTATAGACTACAGTATGAGGGAGGAGCTTTGAGGTCAGAGCTCTGATTCTGGAGACTTTCCTTGCCGAGGTAATATACCCCCAGGAAGACCACCTTCCTGGAAGGCCCTAGTAGAGAGCATGACACCATGGGTTTCAGGGGGAAATGGGGGGGCCATGGGCCGGGAAGGACCATGTCAAGATCCCAGGGAGGCACTGGGTCGCGGGCCTATGGGTAGAGCCTCCACCCCCTGTCGGGACCGAACCGCCATCTGACGGGAGGACCACGATCCCCCTTCCAGCGGCTGATGAAAGGCCGATATGGCTGCTAGCTGTGGCAAGCATTTCCCAGATCACCTATACTGGTGAAAGGCCGGGCAGAGTGTCTCGGGATTGCTCCCAGCAGGCCACAGCCACTTCGCCTGGTACACGACCTAGGTGGAGAGCTTCCTGCTACCCATCGGTACCCGCTGGGCTTGTTATGAGAAGTTCACTCATCGCCTCTCGGCCACCGATGTATGACCCCTTGAGGTGCTGAGGGTCCAGGTCTGGGCACTACAGGTGACTGTGATCCCTGGAGCTGGGATTGTGCTGGCTTGGAGGATCCGAGACAGCAATCAAGAAAACCAGCAGCATGCTGAATCCGTGCTGGCATGGCCAGGCCAGAACAATCGAGACGGCATCTGTTTAGCTCCTCCTTGCTTTCAGCAGGGCTGTGGGCAGGAGGGGGAAGGCAGGAAAGTGAATATGAAGGCCTCTGACCGCTGTAGACGAATGGCATTGGCGAGCATCCCTGCCCCTTGACCAGGGAGAGGGCAGTATTGCGGACCTTGTGCTGCAGTCCGGATTCCCTTTCGGGAAAACCCCCCTCCAGACCATCGTAAATGCCCTTCGTTGGCACAGCGACCCCTCGTGGTGAGGAAGAGCGACCCCTTGACGCGGTCCGCCTTGCCGTTCCTCACCCCCGGGAGGTGATCACCGCTGGGTCCTAAGGACCGATAGGTTCCCTTTATAAGGCGGACGAGTGGGCTCCCGTGAGGGACTCTGTCCCACAGCACGGCTGCGGCAAGAAGGTCTGGTTCGGGAAGCAACCGGTCACACCGATGCATTCCATAGACTGCACCTGCGTTAACGTGAACTTGTGTGTTTACCAGCAGGATCCACCGGCCAAAGGAAATGCCTGACTGGCTCGCACTGCTCTGGGCTTGGGACCTGGGCCTGCGTGGGCAGATCATGCACCATCAGCATGCAGCTACCACTGCCAGGCCTTCAGTAGATACGGTTGGCCAAGAAATAGACCGTGGGGTAAGCCATGAAGCTTTAGAGGGAGTCGATCCCTATGAAGAGAGGGAACCTTTGAGGGTGTGTCCCCCTGACATCCAGGTCGGCACGCTTCCACTACTGGAGCTGGGGGAATCATGCGGGAGTTGAGCCCCTTGTTCGGTATTTGTGGGATGACATAGGTTTGCCACCGTCCTCAAATCCCCCTCTTTTCTGGGGGGGATGCGGGAGTACCTCGAGTAGGGCCTCTTCTGCCATCACCTGCGGGATCTCTCCCACTGCTCGTGGCTGAGGTGCCCTCAACCTCTTGGATGTGGAAATGTCACTGAGAGGGAGGAAGGGGATGGTGTTGAGGGCCCGGAGGGAGGAGAAGACCGGGGCCCCTAGCTCACTGAACTATATCAAGGACCCAGTGGTCCAAAGGCCTTCCAGCTCACCCAAGCCTGCAGGAGGGTATAGGCTAGAGCGCTGCCCTTGTGTTCACCAGCAGAAGGGCCTTTTCCGATTGCCTTATTGCCGAGAGGACCCTTACTGAGGGCCTAAGGAGCCAGTCAGGGCGGATGGTGTCTCCCAGACCCCCTTACTCTGTCTCATTGCCTGTAGGTCGGGAGACGGCCATGGCTGGCACTCCTGCTGCTGCTGTCCCTGGAGACCTGCCTGACACAGGAAGGTTTGTGGCGCGTAGCAGCCCAGGGAACAGAGCGTGGTCTACGAGGCCCTGAGACCATGCAGCTTCATCGCTATCCGAGCCAAGGAAAAGGCTGACTTGTCCCAGGAAGGGCCCCGGATAGGCTGCTGGACCTTTTGGGCTAGACCGGGATTGCAGCCACTAACCTCTGGGCATGCTGGTGGCGGGGGGCATGGCTTAGCACACTGAATCAGCAGTGCCTGAAGGTGCCTGGAGCGCTGCTCTAGTTCCCATGGTACTCTCTTCTGCAATGGCATACAGGTTCTGTGCCTGCTGTTGGGCGGAGCCTCAGCAAAGGGGCTCACCGAGTCCCTCCAGGGCTCCCTCTCCACCTGCTTGTAGCACTATTGAATACAATTTTCTCCAACAGGTCTGGCTTGCAGTCGTCCTTGTTTTCTGGCGTAGAGTCCGTCCACCCTGCCCTCCCTGTGATCAGCGGCCTCCACCACCAGGGACCTGGGGCAGGGTGGTGAACAGTACACTCAAACCCCTTGGGTGGGTGTAATACTCTTCCCTCTAGGCATTGGGCTACGGAGGAGGGGGTTGCCACAAGAACTTCTCTATGCCTGGCACCCTTCTGTAGACCAGGAAGGCTACCACCCTGTGGAACCCACCAGTATCACATTAAAGGTAGTCCACTGTCCCTTTTTCCTCCTTGCCCTCCAGCCCCAAGGTGGAGGCCGCCTCTTGAGCAGTTCCCGTTGTGCCCTAGAATCAATCAGGGCTTGGGCGTGTGTTTCATCTGGTGGGGAGGCAAACTCCTCGGCACTGAGCCTGTCTCCAGCTACCGAGTTCTGTACCTCCCGATGAACTCCTTGGTGCCGAGACCATCTCTGGCATCCGGTTTTTGCACTGCCCGGCGAAGTCCTCAGTACCAAGACTATCTGAGGTGACCGGGATCAGCTCTGCATCCTTGCGGGTGAACTCCTCGGTGCCGGGGTGGTGGGATGGACCTCTCCTGGTGCCGGGGGGTTGAGACCAGTGTTGGGGGGGCAACTTCGCTCTTCACCTCGATGCAGGTCGGTCCAGCGATGCGACCTGGGATGACTTCTAGGGGAGCGGTTCCTGCTCTACCCTAGGAAACCAGTCTGCAGAAGATCTTCCTCCCCATACCGGAGATCTCCTGAGCCATTCAGGGGGGTTTCAACATTGGCTTCCCCTTAATGCCAGCCCCTTCTCCCTTGTGGAGGCATAGGCGGCGGTGGCGTATGCAAGGCCAACAAAGCTCTTGCCGCCCTTCGGCCACCAAAGTTGATGGTGCCGGTAGGTGCTCCACCCCACCTGCTCCGACGGTGCAAAGGAGTCCGCCTCCGTGGAGTTGAGTCAGGTCAGTACCGACAGTGCCAGGGGTTGCTGAGACTGGTGCCGGGCGGGTGACTCCACTTGCCACCTCGGTGGAGGTTGGTCCGGCGACCGTGACCTGGGATGACTTCTAGGGGACTGCCCTGCTCTACCCTAGGAACCGATCTGCAGGAGATCTTCCTCCCCATACTAGGGACCTCCTGAACCATTCAGGGGGTCCCAACGTGGGCTACCCCGAACGCCAGCACCTTCTCCCTCATGGAGGCATGGGCGGTGGTGGCATATGCAAGGCCAAGAAGACTCTTTCCGCCCCTTGACCACCGAAGTCAACGGTGCCAGTAGGTGCTCCACCCCGACTGCTCTAATGGTGCAGGGAAGTGTCCATGCTCCGTCTTCGCAGCGCAGAGTCGGGTCGG
The DNA here is from genome assembly GCF_026122565.2 of Emydura macquarii macquarii. Taxonomy (NCBI): domain Eukaryota; kingdom Metazoa; phylum Chordata; order Testudines; family Chelidae; genus Emydura; species Emydura macquarii. Next base: position 3,078,971 of record NW_027130506.1, read on the forward strand.
TGCCGACGGTGCCCTCTGCACCGGCAGCACGCTGGATACTGCGGCGAAGCGGGATGGCTCAGAGCCGGCTTGGGGCTCCATGAGCCAGGCTTTCAGACGGATTTTCCAGGTCTGAAAGCCTTTCTCCTTCCACAAAAGACTTCCGCCCCACGCCTCAGGCAGTGGGGGCCAGCTAGCGGAAAAGCCTTCCTGCCGAAAGCGTGTGGCATGAAGCCATGACACCGGAGTATACCTGCGCTCAGTAAAGTCTGAGCTAGACTATCTTTAAGTCTCTAACTACCACTACAGCAGTTATTATATCTAACTAACACAAAAAAAACCTTGTCTAAAGTTTAAACACGGGGAATGAAGCGCTTGCAGTGCAAGCGCAGGCAGTTCCAGTAACAGCCACAGGTGGAAAGAGGGAACAAGGGGTGTAGGGCCGGCAGTGCCTCATATACCGCAGCATGTGCGTGGGACTCCAGGGGGCACCAGAGCCAGCCCTACAGGGTCTGCTAAGGGGAAAAAAGTTCTGGTAGCCGTGCACGGAGGCGTGTACATACCTATAATGGAATGGACATGAGCAATCACTCGAAAAAGAAACACAGTTAGTGAAAGCCACCGTGTAACCGGCAGGCTGCAGTTACACAAACTCTCAGGGTGTGATTGGATGCTGGAAGGCTGCTTGTGAGTGGCCCAGATGGGAGCTACTTCAGCAAGGCATTGCAAGGCACCCAAGGTTGCAGAGCAGGGATGAAACAGCCCCCCACTGGTCTGAACTGTACCCCAGTATGTCGCAAGCACTAATTATCTTGATGGTTTCATCTCTGCTTTACGGTACAAGGACCAAAACAAGACATGGGGCTCCATCCTGTAAGGTTAGGAGCATGTTCTGTGGGATGCTGAGCACCACAACACCCACTTGATTTCATCAGTTGGGAGTGCACAGCACCTCCTAGGATCAGGGCCTGCGGCACCCAACATTGTCAATGTCCATCTGTGAAGCTCCCCAGAGGTATCCAGGCTTGTGAGACACCTCACCACTACCTCTCCTTAGCATGAGGGAGTCTTGTCTGGCCGCTGTGGATCAGTTCCCTGAAATCACCAGCCTCAGGTAGCACATGCACTGCCTTCCAAGCACCTGATCTCTCTGTAAATGTACCGAGAGGCACACACCAACCCGCAAGTCATTGGACCATGGCCTGTACTGTCCAGCCTTTTATCCACTGAACACTCACAGAATTACCAGGCCTTCTGTTCCCAAAGGAACAGTAGACTCCTGAGACCCCTTTTTCATGAAGCAAAATCATCATCCTTTTAGTTCCTTCTCTGCCCCCCACGTATATTCAAAGAAACCTTTGAAGGGCACCTCAACATAAGCGGGGCCGTATCCAGAGTGGGGTGAGTGGGGCAGTCACCCAGGGTGCAAAGCTATAGGGGTGGAGAAATGGGGAGGTATGGGGGACACATAACCACCCCCCCCCCCCAATTTCTGCTTTCCATTTAGCACAGAGGTTTTCAAACTGTGGAACGTGCCCCACAGATTGAACCGTCACCTCCTGCCAGCAGACTGGAAACTTGTGGGAGCTATGCAATCTGCTCGGGCCACTGGCTCTGTGTTGTGGGAGCCGGGGCACTAGCTGGCTGCCCAGCAGTCCTCCTGCCCTGCTCCCTGAGCTGGGCTGCCTCTACATGGCCGGGCACTCTCCAGCCAGGGCAGGCGGCAGAGCTCCATGCTCATACCTCTCCTCCAAAGGAGCCTAGTGAGCATCTCATGGCAGCCAGGCTCCACAGGCAGGGGCTGGCTCCATAGGGTGTCATCACCTGGTGCCAGGATCCTTCGGGGAAAGGCAAGAGCACATCGGGGCGAGGCTCAGAGCTGTGCTGAGCACCCAGCCAGGCAGAGACAGCCTGACTCAGGGAGCAAGGCAGGGAGGGCTGCCGAGTAGCCAGAAGAGCCAGGGACCCAAGCGGCCCCCACCAACTTCCAATCTGCAGCTCCTGGCAGGAGGCAATAGTTTTCACCATGCTTTGAAAACCTCTGTGCTAAATGAGAAGTTCCAGAGGAGTAGCCGTGTTAGTCTGTATACAGCAAAACCACGAGAGTCCTGTCGCACTTTAAAGACTAACAAATTACTGCAGGCATAAGCTTTCATGGGCTGCAACCCACTTCTTCAGATGCATCTGATGAAGTGGATTGCAGCCCACAAAAGCTTATGCCTGCAGTAATTTGTTAGTCTTTAAAGTGCGACAGGACTCTCATGGTTTGTGCCAAATGGAAGACAATGAAATCTGGGGTAGGCACATGACCCCGCGTGACTGGTTCCACTCCGCACCGCATTGCATTGCTAGCTTGCCCAGGTGCTATTGTTTTTCTCTTCCTGTTAATTTCTTTCTGAAATTCTGACAAGCCTTCATTTGCATTCAGCTCAGCCCTGGTCTACACTTATCGAGCAAGTCGGCGGCAAGCTTGCGTAACTCCCATCGATTGCTGTGCTTCCCTTCTGCGCGCCGTCTTCACTGCACTGCACCACTTGAGGGGATGGTTTTACTGCGTCGACTTCTGGATCGACTGAGCAGGTCTTCACTGACCGCTCAGTTGATCCAGATAGGTTGATCTGACGGCAGCAACTTTGTAGACATACCCTCAGCCTGGTGATAGGAAGTGCATTGTGAACATGATAATGCTCGGTTTACATGTAAACAGATGGATAAACATCTCCTTTAATAGAAAACCTGTTTTTCACCATTGCTGGTGACCAGCTCTTGATACAGACTTTCAAACCTATTTTCAGTATGAATATATAACACCTTCTACTATATCAGCACATACGTTTCACAAGGCTATAAATGCCCCACATGACATCGGTTTTCATTTGAGACCTCACATGACACTCTTTGGTGAATTAGAATGTCTATGTCTGACCTCAGAGAATTCTGTAACCTGCAGGTACCCACTTGCCAGCTGGCATTAAGATGTTCTTGGGTCACATAATCTAAGGATAAATGTGGCCTTATTGTTGGTGGAACTGAGTGCCTAGTAGCTATGGGTCCTGTGGCTCTTCAGCACGTCTGGAAAAAAAAGAACCCTCTTTTACTTAAGTGCCCAAGTCTAGCAACTTGCCTTTTTGCCTTCCACTGTGGCTTTCCAGACCACAGGGAGTCTATAGCTATCCCCTCTCTCCCTGACAGAGGAGCACATGCAACCTAGCATTCATATTATTAAATTCTTTTAGTATTTTTGTTTATATTTTTCACAGGCTTCTTAATGCCTCCAGGAGCTTATGGGGCTGAAATAATGGGAGAGTTGGTTTTCCCCATGATATTTCAGATCTTGAATGGAGGAAGTATTGCAAGAAGGCTAGACGTGATCTCATCAATGGCTTCTTGAGGAATTAAAAATGGCTTGGGGCAGGGAGGGGGAGGTATGTGCAGTACCCAACTGCTTAGCCCTAGCCATTAAGATGATATATTTGCCCTTCATTAGGACCAGCACTAAATGATGCATATTTGGGCCTTCCATGTCTGATTGCCTTGTTACGCCTTACTTATTTTTCCCCAATTGCCCTTCCAGTAACAACTTTCCATCTGACAAATTTAATTTACAATTATACTCTTTGGTTCCTGTCTTGTAGTCTTTCGGACTAAGCAATCTTCTAAATCTGTTTCCTGTTCTCTGAATTTACATCCCTGTTTGCTTGCATTCTTGGATATAGCTATAGATATGTGCTGTATTGTCCAGAAATTAAAACTAAGTTAACCATATGCTTGTGAAATTTTCCTTTTATTCTATTTATTATAACTTGAAGCCTTGTAAATTTGCTGATTTGAGAAAAGTTCTCTCTTGAGCTGTACACATGCAGATAGGAAGCAATTGATACTGTTGTTTTCATGTTCTCTGCCATGTCCATTATCAGTGGACACCTATGTAATTAGTCTTTTCATGTTAGGGAGGTGTTCCAATGCATTTAAATTGGCTTATCTGAACCTTCAGTATTAATGCATTGAAATATCATATGCATCCAAGTTAAGGACTGCACAGCATAATCACAGAATGCTTTGCATTTCTACTGCTGAAATATGAATAATTGAAATATGAACATATACTGATTTTACCAGAGAATGGATTCTTTCACAGGTTTGTTACATCTATTCGCACACAAGAGATCACAAAATGAGCTCTCAAAGCTAGTAGCTATGGTCCTAGAATGCATATTCCTTAACTCTGGCATCTAATGGCAACTTCAGAGGAAGAGGGAGACAAAGTAGAACTGGTCAGAAAATGAGAACATTTTTCAAAAATATTTATGAGAAAAATATTTTCCTTTTTCCCTCTCACAATATTTCAAATTTTGGATCCTCTCTCCTCAGAAGCGCTCCCCACCTCTGCTCTCTTTCCAGGGACTGAATTAATGACTGAGTGGGACCCCACACCCCTCCCTCCCTCCATTTTTGGAAAAAAATCATTTAAATAAAATCCAAATGTTTCATTCAGATTTTGCTTTTTAAATTTTATTGTATAATGTATACTATAATCTATATAATAAAATTACAGGATTGTCACTGTGTGTGTCACTCTGAAGCCTATAAATCTGCTGAGTCAATATGAAGCAAGGGAAACAGCTATAAACATGGCTGAGAGCTCCTTTTGTTTAGAATATCACCAGATTTAATCACCACAGGGTTTCACGGTCTGTTACCATCCAAGACAGTATGCAACTACAATCAGACATGTATCTATATACCATGCCAAGAGTCCTAGATCATTGTGATATCAGAGGTGACTCAAACAATGACTACCATTACTCTACAGCTAATTTGCATGCAACAATTTCATTGCTTGTCTGACAACCATTGAACAGCTACCAATCTGATATGTACTTTAACAAATATTGAAGGTTTCCAAATTAGTGTTCTCTAATTTTTATTTGTATAACTTTATTTATTTTGCCTAAATATAATTTAGCCAAGATTGGTAAAATGAGCTAGGTGAAAATTTTCACATGAAACTTTTTTTCGTTTGATCAACAATGAATTTTTTTTCAACTTTTTATTCCACTGACCCAAACATTTTTTTCTTCATTTTTTTGTTCCAGGCCCCACCCCAAAATAATCCAGCCATAAAGGAAGATTTGATGCTTGGCTGTTTGAGTGTTTTTCCCTACAGAGATAGTATACAAATGGTTAAAGAAATTTCACTCAAACTTTCTAAATCTCATCTAAATCTTAGACTGAGACCAAGTACAGAAAATTTCAGCTCCAAAGGACAATTTACCCAGAATGTTGTGAGTCAGCACAAAAGATAAAAAAAGGTTGACATGCAGCTGTTACTACAATTAACTCTACTATATAATAATGTTTATAAAATCCAAATTCAACTTTGCAATGTAGGATAAATGGCTTTAGCAGCAGCGCTTCTATGGACATTGTGGACTTTTTATACCAGCAGACACACTTTCATTGTCCGATTTGGAAAAAATATTTCAGGGATTACTAATAATTGGTAAATAAACAAAAGTCAGTACTTTTTGGAAGGAACAAACAGCAGTGCTTGAGATTTTTTGTGACGACTCAAGCACTGATACTGATCAACGACTTCCTGGAGGAAGCAAAATTAAAGTGCAAAATTAGACACACCATTCAGTTTAAATGAACAAAGCCTTATGTAAAAAAGGGAACAATCTTAAAGTGTTTATCCACTCTGTCTCATACCTCTTCTAATGATCAGCATGTTTGATTGTACAACCCCTTTAATATCATTCTTTAGTGGCCTTTTTAGATGTAGTTGTTTCCTCCCATGAATAGAGCCTAAAGCCTTTATGATACAAATTATTACCCTGGAGTTAAAATCCTGGATGCTCAGTAATGCTAGGTGGAGGAGATGGGGACTTAAAAGTGTACAAAAACAATACAATCATCAGGCAAACAGAATTACACCTTGTGAGTGGGCAGATGTCATATTGCAATAGCACACAATAGTGTACTGGCTCTACGCCCACATGAGGAGGCCTAGCTAGCTAGAAATGACGTATTGACTGGTCCACAATCCAATGAGCATCTGTGCTAGCATCAGCAGTAAGCAGTAGCCAGAAACAGACTTAAGGCTAAATTGAAACTTGACTACCTGTCTGGAGTAAAGGACAGCACATAGCTGCATCACCCCAGTAGCAAAGTAAGGAGAGTCACACCACCTTCTCTGGGCATGGCCCAGTCAAAAAATTTTTTTGTTTTTAATCTAAAGTCAAAATGGTTCATTTAGCTGATTTTGAAACTATGTGTTTAACTTTTAATTTAAAAATTTAGCCATTCTGTATTTATTTATTTTAAGAGGGTAACACGCCTTGAAGCTAAGCAAAATGAAAAAAATAGTTTTGGATCAAACCAAAATCAAATTTATCATCAGTCATTCACTCAGGAGGAAGGTTATATTATCTCTGTATTTGCACTGGTGAGACCACTAATGGAATAGGGTGTCCAGTTCTGGTGTCCACAATTCGAGAAGGATGTTGATAAATTGGAAAGGGTTCAGAGAACAGCACGAGAATGATTAAAGAATTAGATAACATGCCTTATCACCAAAGACTCAAGAAACTCAAATCTATTTAGCTGAACAAAGAGAAGGTTAAGGGGTGATTTTATCACAGTCTACACGGAGAACAGATATTTGATTATAGGGGGCTCTTCAGTCTAGCTGACAAAGGTGTAACAAGATCCAATGGCTGGAAGTTGAAGCTAAAAAAGTTCAGGCTCAAAATAAGACCAATTTTTATCAGTGAGGATAATTAACCATTGGAACAACTTACCAAGGGTTGTTGTGGATTCCCTATCATTGCACATTTTTAAAGATTGGATATTTTTCTAAAAGATATGCTGTAGTTTAAACAGGAATTAATTCAGAGAAGTCCTTGACCTGTGTTATACAGAAGGTTAGACTAGATGATTACAACAGGATTTAGTATATTGTTTGACATTAGTATGTCAAAATCATAATAATCCATGTGGGATATGCCATGTCAGGTACTGTTAGAAAGGCTATAATGTGCTAAGTAAGATGATGATGTTTATGTTCATGTGTTATATGGGAAGTGGAAGTTATGGACATATTTGAGATATCTGTATTTAAAACTGGACACACCTTGGACAAGATGGCTGCAGAACAATAGCCTGCTTAATGGCCCACTAAGACATTCCCAGGTGCAAGGGGGCCCAGGGGGAGAAGCCAGCATCACCAATAAGTCACCAGAACCTGCTCATATGACTCTGGACTCCATTTCAATTCCTGTAAAACTCCACAGGCAGCATGGCCAGGGCCAGAAGGTATAGAAGGCCAAGCCACAGAAACCATTTTGTCTTTGTTCCTGCTCAGCTACAGACACATACCTGCCTCTGGATCAATTCTTTTTGCAACTGAACCGAAGGACTTAGACTCATCTAGGTACTGGATGTATACCAGAGGAACTATACAAGCCTGCAACTCCACAATTCTCCCAGAAACCTGATGTATATGGACTTTCAATCATTTGTATGTAACTGATTGCTCTAATCATTTAACATGTCTCTCATGGTTTCTTTCTTTCTTTTTACAATAAACCTTAGTTTTAGTTACTAAAGAATTGGCTGGCAGCGTGGTATTTTAGGTAAGATCCAAACTTATATTGAACTGGTGCTGAGGCTGACCCCTTGGGGTCAGAGGGAACCTTTTTAGTAAAGAGCATAGAGTTTAAATAACTGGTCTCTTTACTGGACCTAGTGCTGATTTGGGAGCCAGAAGCTGAAATGCAGTAAAAGGGGCTGTGTATATTTGTATACTGGCTTCTGAATCCCACAGAAGCGCAGTTTGTGGCTGGTTGGGAAGCCTGACTTCAGTGTCACCCACCAGTGTTGGGAGAATCTGCTCTCTTTTTACAGCCTGTCCTGATTTTGGCATTTTCAGGTGGCTACCCTGAGCATGGGACGGGTCACAGAGACCATCTTCACAAAGCATCACATGGCATCTGAGCAAATTAGAGGCCCAGATCCTTGGCTGTGGCAGAGAAAGAAGCAGCAACAATGAAGCCAGTGGCAGCTCACTAATCCTGGGGCCAATTCTTTGCCAGCCCCAAAGTAGATTACAGTAACCTTTGGCTAATATTCACCAACTGGTGACAACCCAAAGGGGCAGTCTTAAAAGTTTCATTCTGCTCAGACTAAATCCCAATATCCTACTTATGCTGGGGCTGCAGAAATGGTAGCATGGGAGCCAGCTGCCTGGTTTCACATCAGCTAGGAAATAACTTACATTATGGAGTTGCCAGATAGGGATATCTGAGTGCAAAGGTATCCACCAGAAGAAGAGCATCTGGCCCAGAGCACGTGTGATATTTCAAACGGTTTGCATCAAAGTCTGTATGTGCCTATTTTTGGCTTCTACATATCAGGGTTTTAGGCACAGATTCCAATACCTCTGTTTCAGATGCACAGTGAGAACAAATCTGTGCACTGGAAAATTTAGTCTTTGTAAAGCACATTGGCCAGATTTTTCAAGTCAGGTGCTTGCAACTGCCTGCATAGATCTGATTTCTGCAAGTAAACACAATGGCTGCTGTTAGAAATGTTAAAATGTTGCTCTAATTATTACTTCAATGTTTGCAGTATTCCCTCCACTGTATATAGGGTATAATGTAAGTGCTGAAGAAGGCTGTGTTATCTACATCAACTGAAAGTTTGAGGGATCACCACAGCAGATGTGTGCAGGCAAATCAGGCTTGTGTGTACACATCAAATATCTAAGCTAAATTTAGCACATGAAGCACATAATTGTACACACCTAACTTTGAAAATCTGGTCTTATTTGCACCTTATACAGGCAGTGTTACAGATGGTACATTTGAGTTTCAAATTTGGTCATAAACTACTGCCATTTGTAAAAAAAATCAATGTGAGCGTTCATGAAGAATGCCAGACTGATGACACCAGAGAGTGAAGTTCTTCGAGTCACTACAGAGCACACATAGCAGCATGTGTAGCCTATCCATGTATTTATTTTGCCCATATCACTGCAGTATCTGAGCACCTCACACAATAAATTAAGTGACTTACCCAAAGTCACATGTGAAGTCCATAGCAAAGTGAGGAATCAAACCCAGGTTTCTTGAATTCCCCCTCCAGTGCCCTCTTCCCTAGACCATCCTTTCTACAGTGGAAATTTGTTTCAGCTCTGACCTACAAGAAGCAGATCTAAAGTGAATAAGTAGCCTGTTGTCTGCACAGACTCAAACGGTGGCTTCTCTGATGGCTTCCCAAAACATGCCACACTTAGTGCAGATTGTGAGTGTGCTGAAGGCTTATATAGTGAAGAACTAGGAACCATTACATTTTACACAAGCTACCACTCTGGACCCAGGTAGCCATGAGTTTTGGTCATCATTATCCTGAATCAAAATTTCAAACCAGCAACACAGAAACTAAGGCTGGTTACCAGAGACTGGAGACATCACTCCCAGCCATAAACCTTTGTGTAATTGTAATTCAAAAGAATCTCCATTCTACAAGGCTTCAAACAACTTTTAAAGCTATTTGTTTATGATAAGCCATCTCTGAGGCGACTGTAAGAAAGGGAAAATGGATGGCAACACAATGCATTGTTGCTAACCACAAAAGTGCATTAAGGGAAACCCAAACCAGAAGTTGTGCATGTGTCACCCAGCCACACTGCTCGTGTGCATAGTTTATTTCTCTACTAAATGAAAAGGAGTCAGGGGAACTGTTCAGTGGAGGCCTGTCACTGTAAGGTGCTGAGTGCCCTCAGTTCCCATCGACTTCATTGGGAGTTGGAAGTACTAATTACACCTTATGCCATCAGGCCCTTTATTTAAGACATTACTAACATAGCTGCAAATTGCTCAAGAATCAATGGTAGTACTCACATGCATAAATCTTCGCAGGCTCTGGGCCTAACTGAACAATACACTCCTCCAGAGCCAGGGATAGACATCTGGCCCTATAGCTCCAGAAATGGAGGCCTTTGCCACCTTAGCTGAAATAAAATCTCTATGAGCAGTCTGCCACAGAAAGATCCTTCTATTCTCCGTAGGAAAGAACCAGCTACTATAGAACATGTTCACAGCAAACAGATGGACCCGTCACAATATTCCTCCACACAACATGGTCTTGTCAAACTCCTACTGGGATTTTCCTTTTCTCTGCAGCTTTAGAAACACAAGAAACAATTACTCGAAGCAGAATTTCACTCTCACACAGTATTTCATACATCTTTGCACAAGCTTCTCTTCTGGCGATTTGACTCCAAGGCCTTCCCACACCTTCTCATAGCTCTCTCATCTCACCTTTACTCTTGCTGAGTTGGTTGTAATGAGACCCACCTGATCTGGCTACTTTAGTGATTCAGCAAAGTAGCTCCACACCTTCTAACAAAGTCTTTGAGCCTGATAACAATTATAATTTGATACATCATTTGTGTGTCTGAAATAAATAAATTATTAATACATTTTGCTTAATTATAATCCATTCTTAGGTTGTGCTCGATAGACTGCAAGCAAATTTTCAAGGAGAGTTAAGTTTGAAGGCATAGTAGCAATCTTCTTGTTAGCAAGGGGGATCAGAAGAAGTATTATCAAAATTTCAAACCAGTGTCACATTTAAAATAACCCATAAGACCAGTTTCACCAATTTCCTTCAAACTCTGCAGAAACATTCTTCTTGATTTTCAGAATAAAATTAAGCAACCTGCAGGTCATTCCATAGTCTACAATATCAAGCATCCCTTATCAATTGCTAAAATGCTCTATTTTATCAGAATGGGAAGATAATGTTTATGAAAAGCTGATAGACTAAGAAATATTGATGTTCAATTTAGGACTAATCATTCCATGTTTCTTCACTGCTATTTTTCAGACCCTCTCACAAGTCCGTAATTATTATTCCATTTCCTTCTGTACACTTTTCTTTTTTCTTTTCTTCTTTCAATAAATACAAAGCTTTACCACCAGACCACCTGACAATTAAACAAGAATAAAACAAAACATACAACTTGGTACAAGGCCAAACCATAGTAACATACAATTACTTTTCCAGCATACAGAAATTAGGTACAGAAATACAAAAGACTAATAATTTATGTATATTCTGTGTAGCTGACAGAAATAAACCCTATTTATAAAGATCAAAGGTTGTTTTCAACAGTATATTACCATTTCTGGAAAATCAATCTACATTATTTTTAGTACAGGTTAGGAACTGTGAGCAATGATTGAGTTATTTGCCAAGAACATGGTTAGACAGAGAGACTTGGAAAACTGGAAACTGATTTCTTTCCAAAGGAAAAGTATATCATAGTCACAACTGGCATCACTACACAGAGGACTTTGGGCTTCTAATTCATTTTGTGAGAAACAACAGACATTTTAATATAGAGCAGCATATAATTATCAGGTTAACAGGAATTATCCTTTGAGAGATTTTCCAGGTCTATCTGAATCTTCAAGATACTGAGTTGCCTCTGAAATCCTGAGATGAATCTGAAAATATTTATACTACACCTTGTAAAACAGAATGCACACACATTTTGAGGATATCTGCCTAATAATAACAATTACCACCTCTGAACTAGATGAAACTTTTTGGTGAATAATCCAGAAATGCAGTTTTGGTCAACCCAAAACTATTTTCAAATTTGATACACATTCACTGAAAAGTTTCCACCAAAAACTTCTTTTATTTGAGAGAGAGGGAGAGGGTGAGTGAGCACCTAGGTATCATTCAGAAACCAGCCACTGGAGGAAGAGGAGGTGTCACCACCCCATATAACTTTTAGCCCAGTGGTCAGGGCACTTGGGATGCGGGAAACCTGAGTTCAAATCCCTGCTCTGCCTGACATAGAGCAGGGATTTGAACTTCACTTTCCCACACTGAAGTTCAAATCCCTGCTGTACATCAGTTAGAAGGAGAGGCCGTGGAACTGAACTCAGGTGTCTCACATCCATAAAGCTATGGGATATCCTACCTGAAGTCTCAATCTCTTCTGTTGAAACTGTTCCATTTTTATAGAAAATACTTGAATAGTCATTAGGCCATGAAAGAGAAAGAAAAATAACAACTCTCTAGACTGGTGTTTAAGATATTTCCCTGGTACCTAGGTCATCCTAGTTCAGATCCATACTTCAATGTCTATTTAATTATTTATCTGCAGTGTAACCTGGATATTGCATTGATGGGCTTACTAGATATGCCTGGACAGATTAGATAACCAGGACAAGCCCAAGTCTTGCCACTTTTGGAGCCCAAAATTAAGACCAGTCTCATTGGTCCCTCATGTGGTTGCTGAATGACCTGGAAATGTTTCTCCTGAGAACAAAGGACAAGAGTAATTCCTAGCCGAGGATCAGGGTTTAAAGATGCAATGTAAAACAATGGGTGGAGGGGGGAAACATTATATTCCTTTTAAAAAGGAATATTGTTTTCCATACTGGTGCCTAGGGATACATAGGTAGATAAGATAATAGAAAGGGAGCTATTTAACTCAAATACCTAATGCACAGCTAGAAGAAAAGATTTTTTCTCTTAAAGATCCCACATTCTAACCCCTTCCACTAAGTGCTATAAAAACTCTTACTCAAGTTCTTTTGATCCTCCAAGAACACGTCTAGGAAAATTGAGGAAAATAAGAATTGATATTTTAAAAGATGAAAAGCAAGCGGAAATATAGATATTGGGACAAGGGAGTTAGTTAGGGTGGAGCCAGGGGCTATAATTGGGAGTAAGTGAATGAAAAAGAGCAAAGGAAAAATGTTGAGTGCACAAAAGGAAAACATTCCAGACAATGAAATCTTTTAGCTGCCAATGGGAGTGGTGGAAAGCCCATCACTTGTTTCCTTTAAAATTAAGCAAGAACATACTGTAGGGATCATTAGCTGAGAAAGGGACAAGATGACCTAATTAATATTTTCCATCAATAAATTCTGGTACTGTGAAATTGACTGAAACTGTATGTTGCCAAACTCTCTTTTCTTTCTGGTGCCTTGTTGTGGGCTTCCAGAATAATAGCTTATATTCCAAATGTATAAGCACATTTGTGTGTAAACATAGCCTGGTCTAAAGTTCCAGAGGGGTAGCCGTGTTAGTCTGTATACAGCAAAAACAATGAGAGTCCTGTAGCACTTTAAAGACTTTAAAAATTTAATTTCTGCAGGCATAAGCTTTTGTGGGCTGGAACCCACTTTGTCAGATGCAGGCTTATGCCTGAAGAAATTGAATTTGTTAGTCTTTAAAGTGCTACAGAACTCTCGTTGTTATAGCTTGGTCTATCGCTGCTATAAGTATGAAATATATATCTTTTCTTTTGCATCATTTGTTTTCTTGACCACCGTTGAGTCATCAGAATGCTCTGAGTCTGCTTGAAGGAAAGTATCTTTCACCGAAAAGGTCTAATGCGATAGCAGTGGTGATAGCCAAAGATGACACTAGTTACTGGTGGTAGCAACAGTGGCATCGCTATGTGGTCAAATTTTCAAACAGATGAAGAAAGGTGCCTAAATCCATATTTACTAACTAAAGCCCCAATTCAGCAAAGCATTTAAACTCATGCTCAAGTCCCATTTAAGTCAGTAGCACTTAAACATGTGGCTAAAGTTACTCATGTGTGTAAATGCTTTGCTGACTAGAGAGTGGGCTGCTGAAATGGGGCCTCCGTGGCCTGTTTTTCAGAATTGCTAAGCTGAACAAATCTCACAGATGGTAGTGGGAGCTGCAGGTGTTCAGCAGCTCTGACAATCAAGCCATTTCTTTAGGTGCATAAATATAGAGGGAGGTGTCTACCTTTAAACACCCAAGTTTTAAAGTTATGACTTTAATGTAGACAAGGTGCTGGTTTTTCCCCCACTGTGTTGTCTAGAGCTCCTCTGAGCAGGGTTAGGTGACACAATAGTAAGAAAAGTAAACACAGCCTTAGGAAAGGATTTACCCTGAAGTGTTTGGGGATGGAGTGGCTGCCAAAAGGGCATTCATTTTATTTGCAGGTGTGTATTTAATAGAGTGAGAAACACAGTCTACTATACAGCACCTTTATTGTATAACTAGAATTAGGGAAAGGCGCCCAGACCATAAAATTCAGGCCTATTCCTAAATCCAAATACATAAAATAAATACAGAAATAAAAGAAGCTTCAATTTTTTTCCAGGAATAAATTAGCAAAGTTTACTTATTTGAATCTTTTTGCAAATGTCTTCAGGACGACATTCACCCCAGGGCCCGTGCAAGACATATCCGAATCCTTCCTGCACATCACCTCAGGACCAAACAAGGCTCTGCCCTCCCCTCTCTGTCTAGGCAACATTTAATTGACATTCAAGCCCTATTTTGATAGCTTACGTGGTACCCTAGCTCTTATACTGACCCTCTGCTGAGCAAAAAGTTATATTGCAGTGAACCTTCAAGATCACAGCCAAGTTCAAACCCATTGTGCTAGGTGCTGTACAATCATATAATAACTCACAAGATATTCAGGCAGGATTGTACACCATCACAGAGTCCCAGGGTGCTTTTAAATCTTAAAGGGGAAGAAGCAGCCCAACCAGCTCCATGAAATGAAGACTGCATTGAGGGAGATGGAAAGGGGCAGAAATGGAGAAACAAGGCTAAACAACCCCCAGCCCACAAGACGACAAAGCGAGAAAGGAGAGCTATACTAAGGAGAAGGCCATCAGGTAGGTGATCTCCAAATCTTCAGGTAAGCAGCTGAACATGCAGGTCTTCGTCTGAGCTGACTGAACCTCTCCTTAATTAATAGTGTATGGGTAGATTTCAGACTAGGTTAAGACTCCAGCTCTGCTGTTCTTGTGCACTCAAATCTCCCACTGACTTCAATCAACTTAGGTTGGGTTTTCTCTATGTTTTTAGGCTATACACAGGACTTGGGGTAACAGCTATAGGAATGGCTAATAATTTTTTGACCACAGGAGGGCTCCCATGTTTCATGAATGCACCTGGAAACCCATTGAAAATGGTGAGAATAATTTAGGACAAAGGAAGGACTAAGAGGTGATAGAGTTGAAACAATGTGTATTCTTTAGTTCAGGCTGAAATCTCCATGCATGCCAGACATTACATAAATTGGAAAGGTTATATATAAGCAGCTTTCTTCAACAAAACACCAATAAGGAAAAGAACAAATATTTTCCTGCAACTTTTGTTTTTTTATAATATCTCCATAAAAGGGGCATCTATTGAAATGTGTGATGTTAGCTTGTATGCTCTCCAGGGTAGAGGACCACCACAACATCTCAACAGAGGATTTCAGCTTTTTGCTAGCTCATTTCCCAGAGGTGAATTTTAGAAGTTCAACTCAGCTCCCATTTAATTCAATGGAAAAACTCCCCCTAATCTTAATGGAAGTTGCATTGGGCCCAAGTTTTAGGTTTTGAGTGGAAGGCCAACTGCCTCTATCAATTCCAGTCATGTATAGACAGAAGTGGTCATGCTCTTTTTCTTACTTGGCTTCGAGTCACAGGGGAGGCAATATTCAATGTATTCTACTGAGGAGCTGTGTCAAATCTGTATTTACCCAAGAGTTTGTAACCTGGTCTAAGAGGTCAAGGCTTGCCCTGAGAATTTCCAGTTCATACTATAGATCATTGACCTAATAGACCTGATGACTTTCAATGGTTCCACGCAGACACCACACACATGAAGTAGAGTTAAACATGTTGTTACAAACGCTTCTGACATTTTTCATTTACAAAACCTGATCCTGTGCTCTCAAGGTGAAAATCAAAACTGGTGTCATTTTTTGAAAAAATATGTCTTCTAATAAATTATTATTTTCAAAAAATAGTTGCTGGAAAACAACAAAATCAAATTTGAGTTCATGAGTAATTCCCCCGAAATAAAAGCTACAAGTGGTAAAAATCTAGCTTCAGATTTTGTATTTGCACAGTATTTTAAAAACCAGCCGAACAGATGACATCTACATTTTAAAAGGGTCTTAAAGCCAAGTGGTACAGGTGGGCACTTTTGTTGATCACCATAGAACATTTCACAACTACCAATGATTTAAGCCCCACAGCATCCCTGTGAGTTAGCTCAGTATTATGATTGGGGGGCAGGAAAAGGCACAGCGCTACTTATTTGATATGTACAAGGTCACCTAGAAAGACTGAGTTAGAATGGGGAAAAGAACCAAGATCTCTTAAGTCCCAGGCCTGTTCCCTAATTGTAAGACCATAGTTCTAGGGGGGTT
This sequence comes from Emydura macquarii macquarii, assembly GCF_026122565.2. Classification (NCBI taxonomy): domain Eukaryota; kingdom Metazoa; phylum Chordata; order Testudines; family Chelidae; genus Emydura; species Emydura macquarii. The sequence goes on from NW_027130506.1 coordinate 3,095,181, forward strand.
GAAGGGCAGGACTTTTAATGGAAATGGAGGCAGATTCTCTTCTCAGGTAGGTCAATAGGCGTAGTTATTCAGTGTTGGGAATGATGGGGGGAGTGCAAATTCTCTAGCCAGAGAAGATGGCTTTTTTGGTGTGGAAAGTATGAGAGTAACCAGATCAGATGTGAAGGGTTTGACAATGGAGTGCTCTCTCTCTCTGTACTAACATCATCTCTCAGTAAGGGCTTGGACTAAATACTCTACTCCAAGAATTTGGTCTGGAGGATGTTATTGTTGTTAAGTTACCTTCAGTAACAAATACCATATTGTACTGGTTTATGGAGAATAACTGTACAACTCTTTGTTATAAGACCATTGACTTCTCCATGGGCGTTTACAGACTCAGGGCCAAATTCTGCTCTCACTAACACAGCTCTTACATCAGAGTAACCCCATTGACCTCACTGGAGTTATTCCGGATACATCATTATAAGGAGTTTCAGAATCAGGCCCCTAACCAGTAAACCTTCTAGATACTAACCCTGTTAATCCTTTAGCTGTTGATGGTAATCTGTATTTTTATTTTTAAAACCATGTCTAGCTGTTTATATTTTTAAGGATATTTTTGTATTCTAAACAGATCGCTGGGGTGAAAACTGGTCATTAAGAGGTGTATTGGAAAGTGAGAGCCTGAGACATGAGGTCTAGTGTGACAGCCGGGTATGAGGCCTGTGATAAAGTAATGGCCAAGTCCTGCTGTTATAAAGCAAAGTTAGCAGAAGTCATGCTGTGGGTGCTGGCAGGCTCACAGTAACTGGCAAGAACAGAGCTGGAGTTGCAAAAACACACATTCCTAAAGAAATGCTAGGCACAGAATACTCAGCAAGCACATTCTAGAAAACTGGTACCAGAACATCCCAATACCAGGAATGATACAAACTCACTTCTCAAAGATAAAGACACACTGACCCCTCTCTAAGGCCAGGATGACACTGATGAATAGAGATGTCTTGATCATATGATGGAGAGAGAGATGAGTTGACTAAACCATCTGGTACAAAGTAAAGGGTGGTATCTTGCCATATCAGATATGCAACTATGCAACTTGTTTGTATCAAAGAGGGTCTCAGAGGAAGCATCTCTGTCCAGCCGAAGGGGAAATGGAAAGTCTTGCCATTTATTGAGCTGGTCCATTGTAACAAGCATACATGTGTTAGTGGTTCTGTAGAATCTGCAGCTTTGTCTACAATAAACCTGAACTGGTGCCTTCGTCACTGAAATGGATCTTTGGTCTTATTGGACAATCCAGTCATGGTTTGGTGTCTCAGTTATCTGCGCAGAGCTGGGACAGCATACACACTGGAAGAACACACACGATGGGCGGGGGCGGAGGAGGCTCTGAGGGGTGCCCCTCAGTGCCCTCCCCTGCGTGCCATGAAAGGCCGACCGGGCCCAGCCCCCCACTCCAAGCTGGAGGGGTGAAGCTGCCCCATCCAAGCCAGTGCCGGGCTGCAGCAGGAGAGGCAAGCACCACGTGATGGGTAAGTGTGGGGATGGAGGGGTAGCAGAGCCAAACCTGCATTTGCACGCCCCCGCCCTCCAAGCTTTACACCCTCCATCCTGCAGGTACAGACACCCCCTCCCCAGGGCAGCTGGGGGTGGTGCAAGGACCCCTTCTGCCCTGCGGAGGGGGGGGGAGGCATGAGGCCTGCAGGGGCTGCAAATATAGGCTTGGCCCCCAGGTGCCGCTGACCCTCATTACACCACTGCTACATGATAGGGAGCGCCCCATTAAAGAAGACAGAAAGGGCTGATGAGGGTCAGATTCAGAGAGCAAGCTACTGGGAAACAGTGGAAGAAGGGCACAGGTGCTGGAGAAGGTTTACTTGAATCTCTCTGGCTTACCAGGTCTCTCCTCTCCCTTTCATTCCAATTTTCTGCCCACACATGCACACCAATTGGTCAGTCAGAGCTGGATCCTCTCCCTTCTTGTACAGCAAACAGAACTGTTCACTAAATTCTACAGCTGACCAAAAAAAACAAACAGTTCCAGGGTAAATTCTCATGAAGAACTAACTGGTCAAGGCTTCATTGTGACAAAGTTTCCAAAGTTCTCTAGCAAGTTCCATTTGCAGGGTCAATCAATTACAGCTTGCAAACCTACTATTAAAATCAGTCTGATTTCTTTGCCTGCTAAGTTCCCTATAGTGAAACGTGCAAGTCAAATCACAATGACCTTTATGTGCCTTTTGACCCCCAGATTCAGAAAACAATAATGATGTTATGCTTCAAAATAGCTATTCCCTCCGCATGCATTTGCACTGTACATAACATTATAAAAGAGGAAAACTTTAAAAAGACTGTTCTTTGGGCACTGAGATCTAGTAAAATGTTTAAACAGTTTACATCTCATTGTTTAAAACTTTTGACTTGTAAACGCCAAGAAACAAGTCGTTTTGTTTACCGCAATTTACTGCAGCGATGCTGCTTTTTATGTCAACATAAGTTTTCGTAAATGTTAGCTTGTACTCTGTAGTGATGGCTGTTTGCAGTAACCTTGGGAGTACTGTTCTTATCTTGTATTTACACAACAAGTGCAAAGAAGAAACTAGATTAGGTATTTTTCCACAGTGTTTAAAATACCTTTTCTCCTGTCTTGAACAAGGGCTGAACTTTAAACGCACCAAACAAATATGGCCCCATTTTGAAGCTGCTCAGTTAATAGATTATCATTCATTTGCTGGAAGCTTTATTCTCACCAATATATACTTTTCTTATCAGCACATATTCCATACATCAGAATGGGTACATTAGCTGTATAGCACTCCACCCAGGGCCAGATGAAAGTAAAACCTGGAGGCTATAGACCCACAAAGTTTGCATCTAAAGATACCCAGGCGACCCCACCTCTAGAAAATGCTGGCATCCATGCGAGTCTAGAGAGAGCATTGGCAGGGAGCCAGGATTGCCACAAACACTTTGATTTGATATTTGGTTCATATTGGATACAGGCCCCACTGAGGATTAACCAAGCACTAATTTACTGTACCCAATGTACTAGACTTTTGCCTCTGGAATCCTGCGTTTAAATTTGATTTAAGTCACATGAGGAACATATTTTCTGCTCTCAATTTTCCACTATATAGAGTTACTACATCCTTTTTCACCATTGGCAACTCTGCCGGAAGAGTTTTGGGTTTACGATGATCTGGGCATGAAAACTAGAGAGTGGTATTCTAGCCTCCTGCATAGAACTATGCACAGCTCACTGCTGATATGTTGAATACACAGCCTTGAACAAATGACTCAACTGCTTTGTGCCTCAGTTTCCACATCTGTAAAACAGATAATAGCTACCTTACAGGAATGGTGTGAAATCTAATTAGGTCAGGACTGTAAAAGCAGCACAAGATCCAGAGATGAAATACACTGCTGTGACTGAAAAAATTACCAGACTCTTGTAGTAGAGCAGAATTGAGGTACATCAGCAAATCTGCAATACCTGCCATAAACTACTTCTCTCATGAACATTAAAATTCCCCACACTTGCCCAAAATGCAGAAAAATATGCAGCAGCTCAACTATCTAGTGATGGGTACATAGACAGAGCCTATGCCAAGTTCTCACAGAAAGAAAAATGGATTTCCCATTCTGTCTTGGCATTGTGAGCAATATATCCAGGACCAAAGAAGTACCGGGGCCCACAAACACCACAAATCCATCTGTTCTAAAACAAGATCACTCACAAGTTGGTTCTTCCTCACCTTTCCTTACAGTACAGATTCCTGCCAGTTCCGGAATTCAAGATTCTGTGCTTACAGCTGATTTCTTCAAGATATGAAACCATGTGCTTTTGAAGGATTTTACATGTCAAGAGCTGCATTCCATCCAAAGATGTGCTGACCCATTCCTTTGTAAATAAATCACTGAGAGGTTGGGAAGTGTAGGGGACTTGTTCAGTAACTGCCTGCAGCAATACAACAAGGTTGATCTTGCAAACTTCAGTCTTGAGAGTAGACCCATTGTATGATGTGGAGCTAATGATAACATTTCAATGGTCCCTTTCACTCATAGGGAGCCCAGAGCACTTTAGAATATACATACAATATAGGAAACTGATCTCCCATTACTGAAACATAGTCAGCTCTGAGGTGAAGTGCAGGAACTGTTTAATAGTTTCCCAGGAACATGCTGACTGAAAATTTCACAGGGGAAGGCAAAATCAGAACATGTCATTTCAGTGAGGTAAAATGTTTTGCACTAACTTTACCATTTCAATTTATATTATATAAGACTCCAGCTGAAATGAGTCAATTTTAAAACCAAAGCAAAACATTTTAGCTTATTGAAGCAACTCATTTTGATCATCCTAAACTTGAAATTTCTCAGAATTTTCAATTTGTAGGAAAATTTTGGCTTTGGCATGGAAAAATATGAGAATTTCCTGCAGAACTGAAGTTCCCATTTCTGACCAGCTCTGCAATCTAGGGAGGATTTTTCTCATATTGCAATTTAATATGCAAGATATGTGCAGTTTTCACTGCCTCACAATTCCTCAAGGTCTGGACTACCTCAGATTATAGTCACAGGAAAATCCAGTAATGATACATGTGACTCAACACAAAATGTTCTGCAGTGTGTAATACATTCCAACACTAAGTACCACCACATAGGTCATTTTCTGCACCTGGAAGGCAAATTCAACATTCATTCTCCTGATAGTGACCATTCTCTTCACCACATAAGCCATGGTAGTATCAGAACTTTGAAAGTAACAGCTTCTCATTTGTGCTGGAAAATGATGTGAAAGACACACAAGGTTTATGGAGGGGATGATATGATCGGACAGCCTGATTTGGCAATTGACTAGTCTTTGACTACTAGTGGTGAATATGCCCAATGGCCTGTGATGGGATGTTAGATGAGGTGGGTTCTGAGTTACTACAGAGAATTCTTTCTGGGTGTCTGGCTGGTGAGTCTTGCCCATATGTTCTGGGTTTAATGGATCGCCATATTTGGGGTCAGGAAGGAATTTCACCCCTGGGTAGATTGGCAGAGGCCCTGGGGGGTTTTCACCTTCCTCTGTAGCATGGGGCACAGGTCACTTGCTGGTGGATTCTCTGTACCTTGAAGTCTTTAAATCATTATTTAGGTTAGGGGTCTATTACAGGAGTGAGTGGGTGAAGTTTTGTGGCCTGCGTTATGCAGGAGGTCAGACTAGAAGACCATAATGGTCCCTTCTGACCTTATAGTGTATGCGTCTATAGGATGGAAGGGACCTCAAAAGGCCATATCATTCCCTGCTATAGGCACAATGGAAAGTAAATCATTACATTCATTGACTTTGACAATATGGAATGATGTTAAATTTCACATTTCTCTACACCCTGATCTTTAAGCCACCAATTAAATTAAAACACAAAAGCAAGGACCCAGACAACCATTTCTCTAACTGGTACCTAAAGTAAAGTCTGTTTTTTAGAGATCTAATACTCCGTGGTTATCTCTCTATTTTTCATTTGGAGGAAATGTAAAGGGATTACATCATTAAAAAACTGAGCTGAAGATCAAACACACAATATTGGTGGTTTTAGATTCAATTTATGAGAGTTCACATCATAGAATAGTTATGATCAGTGTCAGGGACATTAGGTCTTAACTGTAAACTGTTTCAATCTAAAGGAAATACCGTTTTAGTACATGTTTGTGGTGGCAGAAAGCCATGCCTGCAGCCTACAGAAAAATAAAATACTTCCAATGTTACCAGACAACCACAAGAGACAACTTATGTTGCAAGAATAGAACATTTCTCAAACAAAGCTATGTGCACTTACTTCATTGCCACCCTTAGTACTTCATCTGAAAGTCTCTCTTTTAACAATGCTAATTTTGTATTCATTTATAAATTAAGATGCCTTTGGCATCTGTATCTAGAATACCAAGACCTGACTACTGGACTACTCAAAAGTATTGAAAGCATTATCTTCATAAAAATCAATGGAAATATTTACCATAGGTTGTTTCATTTTATCCTCACATTTTCATCCTGGGGTGCAGACTGTTACAATGGGGTCATAACTGACACACACAGCCCCAAACTCTCTGAAATCTGACTCGCATTAATTTGTATATGCATATCCCTCACCTAAAGCCATTTGTCCATCTTCTTTCCAAATCACGCTCCCCATGCCTCAACATTCACACAAATTTATGGATGAGAAAGAGAAATATGGCAAACCTGAAGTTTGAACCTGAAGTCCCATAGAACCTGAAGTCCCATACTACCCTGAAGAATAACTTTCTGAGAATGGAAGCATGGGGGTCAGTCTGCATTGTTTACTGCTAATCTCCAGATCAATTTTGCTCAAGCCATCCCCCCTGTAATTGACTATAACACCAACTGTCATCCACACAAGCTAACCTTGGGTTTGCAGATCAAGCTGGGTCCTTCACATTTCATGGTCCAGACCAGTAACAGAGGTTTTGCACACCAAATTAGGACCTTGATTACACCTATGTGTAATACACAGTCAATTCCATTGTTTTAGAATTGTGCTCCCAACCCCATTAACTGTATGTGGGCTTACACAAGTTTTATGAATGCACGATCTGCAGACTATGCAGTTGCACAGATGTAGCCACAGAGATTTTTACAGGCTAAAATAGGCAGTCACTGATGATTAATTAGAAGAGGAAAGAATCCAGCTTGACTAAGTCCCAGGGGAGTCTGTGGTGCTGGTCAGTGTGATGAGGTCAGGCCAGAAGGCTACCAGAGAAAGTGCTCCTATTTTGTTCTGGGAAGTGTTCGCACCCACCTACAGCTGAAGGCCCCTCCCCCAGCTTAAGGGGAGGAGCTACTGAGCCCGGGACTCAACTAATTACAGTGGAAAACAAATGAAAATACAGGAACAGATAGGAGGGGGGGGGTCAAAGGGTCAAAAGTGGGGAAGCTGAAGGGGACCCCAAGCAGGGAACCCCAGACAGTGCCCACTGCTCCTCAAAAGGTGGCTAGGAAGCCAGCGGATGTAGCCCAGAGGAACTCTGCCCAGATGTATGAACGGAGGGAGAAACAGAAATAGGCCTCACAATCACAGAGCACCCCCTCCCTGGTATTGTAACTGGCCACTTTGGCCAGCACTAGGAAGAGGTTGATGAGGTCTCGTGACTTTGTGGGGCCAAGGATGGGGTGTGCATATATCAGAAGGTGTGGGGAGAAGTGCAGCCAGAACCTTAGGAGAAAGTTCTACAACCTCATGCACTCCAGATAAATGTGTGCCAGGGTCTCCCTCACACCACAGAAGGGGCAGCTGTCAAGGAAAGGGGTGAACTGCACTAGGTACACACCTATGCTCATGGCTCCATGAAGGAGCTGCCAGTTGATATCCCTGGCAGGCCTGGGAAACAGGATGGAATAGAGGCTGGCCCAATGGGGTTTGTCACCTTCAACAGACAGCAAAAAGTCCCGGCACTTAGTGTCAGGGCAGGATACGAGGGTGAGGAAATGGCGAGTGTGGAGCACAAATGTGAACAGATATGCCCTTGGCAATTCGGAAACAGCTGAAAATCTCGCAGCTGATTCAGTGTGTGCAGAGAGGGTGGCCTAGGGGGCTCGCGGGGCAGGGGGCTGATGAAAAGATCTGGAGAGCCAGGGGTGAAGGGTGGGCAGGGAGTACCCATGCAAAGCATCTCTCGGGTTTAAGGCTGTTCTCACCTCCTGGAGTACACGCCAGGAGTTTCAAAGGGTGGAGAGCCCCATGCGCCAACCTAGCACCTGGAGATCCACCCAATCCCCCCAAGTCACAGTCCAGGAGGTTTCTGATCCTGGTGACTCCTGCTAGAACCAGCCTTTGGTGCACTGGAGGGGACTCCACCACCTGCACACTGAGTTGGAGATTGTGTAGCAGGAGCTCTGCGAGGAGATCCACCCTCGGAGGCCGCCACAGACCTCGTCACCGAAACCAGCTTCCAGGTCCAGAGGAAGTCCTGGTAGAACACCAGCAGCTCAGAGAGATCTTGTGGAAGACCTCTCGGATGGAGATAAAAGAGCTGCCAGTCATATTGGCATATTGGCACCCTGCTCCCTAAGGACTTGGCCCAGACAATGGCCCAGACGATGGCCATGGACGTCCCAGAACATGCGGTAAAAGTCCACAATCAGCCTGTCCATGCCCAGAGATTTATTAGCAGGCATGAGACAGAGGGCTTCTGAAAACTCAGCCAGAGTGAGAGGCAGCTCCAGCTGGTCCCAGTCACCCACACTGACCATCAAGAGTCCATTCCAGAGTTCCATTCAGGCTTTGGCATCAGTCGGATCTGGAGAGAAGAGGATAGCTTGGAAGGCTTTGGATCTGTGAGGGGGGCACCATCCTCTGCCAGGTGATGTGCTTCTTAGCCCCCCACTTTTTCTCCATGGCCAGAAGAAGTGGGAGACGCAATCCATTTTCTGGAGGAGACGGATGCGGGATCGACCAAAAGCAGCCTGAGCCCAAAGGTCTTCAAGGTCCCGGAGCACCTCCCGCTTCTCCCAGCATGCTCCGCAGAAGGATGGATCCTCAGGGCTGGCAGCCAGATGTCCCTCCAGCTCTAAGATCGCTGAATCCCTCTGCCATCTGGTCCCCTGGATGTAGTCACAGCGGAAGAGTCAGGTGCGAACCTTACCCACATCCCACCACTGCTGTGCCGAGGGAAAGGGGTGCCTCTGCCTTTGCCAGGCCAGCCAGATATCCCAGAAGGATCCCATGAAGCCCACATCCTCCAGCAAGCTGTTATTGAAGTGCCAATAGGCCAGCCCCAGCTTTTCCTTAGTGGGAGTGGATGTCTGGTCACCAAATGGTGATCCAAGAGCAGGGCTGGCTGGACTCCAGAGGAGTGGGCCTGCAAAAGATGGTGACATGACAAATAAATGCATTCTGACCAGGAGTAGCACAACCAAGTGCCCTCCACCCAGACATAGGTGAAGGTGAACACATTGTTCAGGTGATGGTTGTGCCAGACATCCACCAGAGAGTGATGGTCTATAATCTCCCAGTGGATGTCTGTGGCGGCCAGGCACTGCTCATTCCCCGTGCGGTCCCCCTCCTTGAAGGTGGTGTTGAAATCCCCACCCAGCACCAGGCACTTGTGAGGATCCAGGGAGCTGAGAAAGGGGAACGCCTGCCGGAAGAAACACACCCACTCTGGACTCAATGTTGGGTCATTGACATTGACCAGGTTCAATGTCAGCCCCTCCGCATGGGCCTGGAGGTGCAGCAGGCGGCTCAGCATGACCTCGATGACCCTGAAAACCTATGACTATAGGTCAAGGGAGAACAAGGTGGCCATACCAACCAAAAAAACTGGAAGATGGCTAAAAAAAAAAAACACACCCTGTACCCCCACTCCAGCCACCAGCTAGCCTCAGAGTCTGGAACCACATGGGGTTCCTGCAGGAAAAAGAATCAGAGAGTACCTCCCTTCTCAAAGAAAGGAACGCATCAGCGGAGACCCGCCCTATAGTCCTGGGTGTTTAATATAACAAAGGTGATTGGCATCATGATGAGGGCTGGGGAGGATCCTCACGGGCAGGAGGCCCCCGTAGAAATCCATGACCAACCCCATAAGCCATCAAGGAAGATATGCAGCATCCTGCCTCCCAGTCCCTTCGCCCTCCCCTAAGATGGTCCTTATGGCCCGGAGGACGAGGTGGATATCCCTCTAGTGCTGGAGGGTGAGCTGCACCCTGTTCCTGACACCTTGCATATGCAAGAGAAAGCAGTGCAGCTCACCCCACAGCATATCGGGGCGATTGTCCTCTGGTTGGGCCCCCGCGACAGCCCTGCAACCCACCAATATGGTCAAACAGGAGGCAGACTCCCAGCACGGTGCACCGTCAGCCGGCACCACTCAGCTCATCTCAGATCACTGCACAGGGAATAATGGCGAAGGGATGACAGCAGCCCTGGATAGGCTGGGAAAGGGGGAAAACACAAAAACTGCCTCCCGGGAGCTGTCAAAAGGGAATGTGAGAACCCCGGGTGCAGCAGCGACGCAGGAGATAGAGACAGGCAGGGGGAGGGCACTGACAGGGATGGAAACGGGTTCAAGGTCAGGAACAGGAGAGGGAGCGGGGTCAGGGTCAGGAGCAAAATCAGAGGTCCCGACAGCCAGACAGTAGGGGTGTGGTGCCTCCTGAGCAGGCAAGGTGCTCAAGGGGGTGAATAGAGGAGGGGTTTCCCTGTGGTGCTGGGCCCAGGCACTTTGATTGTCTTGGCGCCCACAGCCACAGTCCAGGTGGAAGGCCATCTTGACACGTGCCCCCAGATTGTAAGGAAGGCAGCCAGCTCGTCTTGACGGAAGAGGCGCCCAAAGGCTCAGAGCCTGGTTGCTCGGCCCTGGCTATTGCCACAGTGGGTTTGGCAGCCTCGAGCGGGGTGCCGGTTTCAGCTGGGCGGGTGAATGATCCCAAGGGTGTCCCAAGAATGAGAGCAGGGGTGGCAGCCTGGAGAGGGAGGTACGGAAAGAAAAAGAAGGGGCAGCCACCACCCAGATAGGGGCGCTCCACAAGAGAAGGGTCATCCTCCCTCTGAGAAGCTGTAGTCAGATCCAGGGCCTTGATCGCCTCAAAAATGGAGGTAAGGTCCCCACTTGCCACCACAAGGTCTTCCCCGGTAGCAACTGAGGCAGTAGTCGCCACGGCGCTGATGGGAGGGGTATGGATGACGAGGGGGCAGAGGAGACTGTCTTCTGGGCCTCCTTGAGAAGGGACTCCAGGAGGGAGGTAGTGCAGTCCTCCTCTGCTTCTTAGCCCCCCATGGGAGTCTCGGCCAGTGCCACTCACCAGGCTCCAGCAGGAGACACAGCAGAGGGCTCGGCAACAACAGTCCCTTCATTGTCTTACAAGGGGCTCCCTCCCACCCTAATAGGCACCAGGAAGGACCCTTCAGTTGCCTCACTGCCACTGGCCAGCAGCGGCAGTTGGAGTTGCACCTGTGAGCAAAACAAGAGAACGTGGCAGAGGGCAGGGTCCTTGCAGCCTAGTGGAATGGGGTTGATCACAAACAGGGGCTTCCCCAGGGCGCAGTGGAGAGGCAGAAGGGAGGCATTGGGAAGGAAAGGCAGGGCAGAGTTTAGAACCACCCGTAGGCCCAGGTCCTCCAAAGGCTCAAGAGGTATGTAAACGGTCCCCACCATGAAGCCCTTCTCCACCACCTCCTGGGCAGCAGCTTCAGATGCCAGGAATAAAACAACCTTCCCATACATCTCTGAGGCCGCCACCATGGCCGTGGGCCCCACCACCCATAGGTTTCCACATGGGGCAAGGCGGGCATCAGAAGGCAACAGACCCTGTGCTTCCCGGTTAGGGAGGGAAAGGGGCCCCGGTCCCCAGGGATGGAGTTGCAGGAGGTGAATGGGATAGATGGCAAGGCAGAGAACAGAGGGGTTGCAGTCACCTGGCCATACGCCGTGGGGACTGATGCCCCCAGAGCTGGTGGAGGGAACAGTAGGGAAGGGAAGAGAGAGAGGGAGTCCCTCCATAGGAGGTTTCACCTTCCGGGCATGGCTCTTGCCCTTCTTCTTGCCCTAGTCTTTCCTACTGCCTGAGGGAGCATCCCCTGAAATGGTGGGCAGAAGCCATGGCAGCAGCAGAGTCCCTGGAGTCCTCACAAGAGGGGCAATGGTGGGTAACTTGGCAGCAGCAGCCAAGTTGGTCACTGCAGGGAGGGGCAGGGACGTTCAAGGGGGCCATGTCCTCTAACATACCTGCCATTCAGGGAGGGGAGACGAACAGGTTAAGGGGGAGGGAAGGCCAACCTCACCTCTCCACTATGCTGCAAGCAGGGGAGGAGGGTACCGACAAGAAGGAACACAGGGGTGCCAAGCTAAGCAAGGGAACTGGGGAGTACACACACCAGCACAAGATGGAATACCGGTTCCTCTGGCTCCACTGGGGAGGGCAGGGGCTGCAGCAATGTCAGGACTACGGTGAGTTAAGGGGGCTCACTTCTAGGAAGCCAAAGCAAATCAGGGGAGAGCAAACAAATGGTCAGGGGGGGAACAGGCAGGGAGGGCAGCAAAGGGAAAAAGGGCAAATGGATGCAGGGAGGGAGGCTGGTGGGTGAAGTGGGAGGGGGGTAATCCAAGAAGGAAGAGATAGACACACCCATGAGCACTTGCTCACAAAGACCAGCAGCAGAGCACCCAGCAAACGAGCCAAGAGAGGCTGCAGGAAGGATGGCGGAGGTGGTAAGGTGCCCCTGACTCCCTCTCTGGAGGGTGGGTCGATGGGCCCCCCCCCCAAGCAGCAACCACCAGGGGCCCTACCAGTGAGCAAGGCAGCAGGAGGGGTCCAGCCAAGGTGGAGGTTCAGAAAACACAGCATGGTAGACTCTCTGGTCCCTGCAGCTCCACACCCACAGGGAAGTGGGGACAACAGGTCTATTATCCCCAGGCTCAGCAGGGCTCTTTTCCCTTGGTAGGTGAACACAAGTTACTCCTGGTTAATTAGGGCACCTGGTTAATTAGGGGCCAATCAAAGACCTGTCTGGAGCCCTTAAAAGCTTCCCCTCCAGACAGGGCTGGCTGATAGGAGCTGTGGGAGTGAGGTGAGTGGCTGGAATGGACCCCACAGGTACAGCAGCTGGAGGGAGAAACCCTGCCTAAGCAGGACTGAGGGCTTTTCCGGCCATGGAGGCCTGAGGGAAAAAACCCTGCCAGACTGAACTGTGTGTTTGATTTGGTGCTGCCACTCCTGGAGGGGTTATCAGAGACTGAGAGACTCCCCGGACAAGGAGATGGGGAGAGGCCCTGCTTAAGCAAGGAGTGGAAAATGAGTGGAGGGGCTGTAGGCAAGTTACCCAGTGAAGCTAGTAGCACTCTTGAAAGCAGCAGCATGAGGCTGCTACTTGTAGGGTCTCTGGGTTGAGGGTGTGGAGTAGAGGATGGGACTGCCCTCTCTCCTCTCCCTCCCCCCACGCTGTTTGCAGGAATGGTTAAAGCCCCAGTGAAGAGGCGAGGGCCTAGCAGGCCCAGAGACAGGACTGGAGACCAGGGGAATGGCCATTTTGGGGAACAGTGTTCCTCTCACCCACCTCTAGAGGGGGAAAATTCAGCAGGATGAAGCGTTACCCCGGCTTGCATCTAGAAGGAAGTGCTGGACCCACTGAGGCGGAGAATGGGCTTGCCACATCAGTTAGAACAAATCTACTTGCAAACTAAACATTTGATCTGGAAGTCAGAGATGCCTGATCAATAAAGAACCCCAAGCTGCCATTTTTATGAAGCCAATTTTTAAAAAGCAAAACCATAGTGTCTGTGCAGAGTTTGAGGTACCATGCAGTTGTGTGTGCACGAAGCTGGGCTGGTTTGCTTCCCTTGTATAATGAGAGCAGGCAGAGACCCCAAAACATCCCCCCCAAAATAACGGGGAAAAAGTTTCCATAGGAATAAATGCTGACAAAGTCACCTTTAACATTTACTGGTTTGCAGGAAAAAGTGTTGCCTAGAGTGGCTCCTTTTTAAATCCTCCCTGGCCTGTGTTAAGAGGGGCATGGCCCGAGAGCCCCAAAATTTCAGCATATGTATGATTAGCTTGTGCATTTGGGGAAAGAGGCTGATGAGGCCGCTTGAACTCCTCTCCCCACCCTAAGATGCTTACATGGCCCATATTGACTGTCTGGCCTAGTACATATTCTGTCCTTGACACTTAGAATCAGAAGGAGACCCAAGTTTATAATAACTTCAGACTGCAGAACCACACAGCAAGCATGAGAAATTGGCTCAGGCTTTGTAAGTAAGAGAGCCCGAAGCATTCAGTATCCATTGATTCCAATATCCTCTGAAAGGAAAGCAAAGTCAGACATTACAAACTGAATGTGTGGTTTATTATATTTAAGATTCTTTTTGTCTATAGGGTTTAAATATGTTTGTCACATAGTTAACAGTAAATGAATGTACTTTTACATGTTCAGTATTTTGATATACAGTACAGGACTACAAACGTGGCAAAGGCGCACTGAAAAATTAATATTTCCTCAATGCAAGTATCGATTCTGCAGCACCACTTAAAAGCTTTGACTAAGGATGCAAGCTGCAGTATTACAAGGGCACTAAAAACCCATACCTACAGTAAATATTAGAGAAACAAAACAACTGACACAAGGTCTTAATATTTAAGATTTGATACAGGATTAAAATACTAATATTTTTAATGTCCTGGTTTCAAATTAATAAATATAAAAACAATATAAAAATATACACCAGTTGACAGAAGGATGCACTGAGTAAAATTAGAAAGTTAAATTTCACTTTCAAACGTGTGCAGGTATGTCTTTAGGGAGAGAATTTCTACGTAGCTTCGACTGGTCTTTCGGAAGAAGTCCAAGCTCGTAAGTTGTTCAATGTCACGCACTCGTGCGGTATGCATTTTAAGGAGATCTTCAACCCATTTGGATTCTTCCTCTGAGCTCTGAAATGAAAACAACTTGATTTAGTTTCTTAGTGCGGAATCTGTCCTGTCTTTGAAAGAGTGTTATACCTTTCCTAATTAGTTAGCTCCATCAGACACATGATCTTCACACACACTTCAGTTCAAAGTTAATTAATGATAAAGGATGCAGGGAGGTTGGTGTGATGCCCTGAACCCCCATGTTCACCATTACAGTATAATTGTGTATTGTTTAATGCAAAGTATGTCATATAAGATGTCTTTAGTATGCTTATGAGTACTAATTGTCATTCTTATAGTAATATATTTGTTGCAATTTCATGTGTATGGTTATGAGGCTTCATTATGTAATATTCCCAAAGATATCTTCATGGCTTGAAACGTGTCCAGGCAAAACTCTCTAGGGCAGTTCACACCTCTTCAAGGCATGTATAGGACAAACCCAGCTCAGCCTTCCAGGAACAAAGGACTGGCCTGGGCATCAAGGGAGGATCAGCTGGACTCTCGAGTGAGTCACCTCCCTTCCCTGGTTTAGCTTGGAACCCTGAGGGGATAATGCTAACTGACTCAGGCCATGGATTGGTCCATATAAGGACATTGTCACCTGACCCTGACAGAGGGACAAAGCCCAGAGGGGAGAAGGAACATTATAAAAAGGGGAGACATTTGCCATGCTCGCTCTCTTCCACCTCCATCACTACTAACAGCACCAAGCAACTGAAGTACTGACCAAAGGAGAAAGTCTGGCTGAAAGGAAACCAGCCAGCCTGTGGTGAGAATCGCGTAAGTTGGTAAGGTTGCTGAAAGTGTTAAGCTTAGTTTAGAATGCATTTTGCCCTTGTTTATTTTGACCAAATGTGATTTATTATGCTTTGATTTATAATCATTTAAAATCCTTCTGTAGTTAATAAGTTTGTTTTACCTAAAGCAGTGCATTTGGTTTGAAGTGTGTTGGAGACTCCACTTGGAATAACAAGGCTGGTGCATATCAATTTCTTTGTTAAACTGATGAATTTTATATGAGCTTACATCGTTCAGTGTGCATAACTGAACATTGTAAGATGGCGGTTCCTAGGGTTGCAGCTGGGACTGATGGTATTAGGTGGGGTCATTCTGTTGCATAATCCAAAGAGTGGCTGGCTAGAAGCACTCACTCACTTAGTGGGAACCAGTTTACATGCTGGAGGTTGTGTGAACAAACCAGGAGTGAGGGTTCCCACAGCAGACCAGAGTAAGATGGGCCCCAGGAGTGGGGGATTGGGGTGATGCAGCAATACACCAGTCCAGATTACACCATGGGAACATCACAGTTGGTTTTAAATCCTCAGACATAAGATCATTCCCATAGTTTTGGGTCAGGTTTTAATTTTAGGATTTGCCTTAGAATAGCTGAAGAATGAACCACTGTCAGGAGTCTCACAAGAATAGCTGTAGTTTTCCTGGTAGGAACAAATGATGGTGCTATTGGGAGATGTGGTGTTCACTCAATATTTCTGCCATTTTGTTTCAAAATCTCATGAAAGCAGTTCACAACTTTGGCACCATATTACCTAAACAAGTTCTAGCCCTGGTTAGGCTTTGAACCTTCATCTCAAATTTTTGCCCCAACCTAATTCTGATCTGACCAGCACCTCCTTGCCTCATCTAGTAACAATGCCACAGTACTATTTTAGTCTTCCACAAATCCTCACTAAGAATAATAGTGATAGCCATTCAACACCATCTCCAACCCTTCCATGTCACTAGCCCAACTTGCCTAAAGGACCACTTCCCTCTGCATGACCATGACCCTTACATTCCACTGGAACAATTGAAGTGTGGCGCTCACAAGCAAGATTTGTGAGCATCGTGGGGACAACTGTGGAATCTTCTTCCATAAGAGAACAGAATGACCACAAAGCTCAGCACCTTCAAAATGAAAGGTAAAATCCACTGTAGCCTAGGGTTTCCCCCAGTCACCACAAGCATATCCTCTCCCCCAGGCTCCTTGCCTTCTGACATCTTTCCTGCTCTGCAAAATCTCTACAGAAGGGGGAAAGAAAAGATACCAAGACCACCTTGTATTCATTTGAAGGCCCAGTGCCAGTCTGTTTTGATCTGCTATATTTCTCAGAGACCTATTTCACCTTTAGCTCCACATGCCAATAGTAAACCTGCCAAAACAAGAAGTCTGTAGGACAAATCAAGATCAAATGCAAATTTTAAAAAAACAAAACACTAATTTTACAAGAGCTTCATGAATCCAACTTGGCCATATACAAGAGCAGAAAATTCCCTGCTTGGCATTTAATTCCTGAGTTTGGAGATCAACTTTGATATTATGCAAACATGTAAACAAGTTTACTATTGAGAATTTAATCTACCCTAATGTTTTTCTAATCTTCAAGCTTCCTTGCAAACTGGAAGCCATATTCTGTGCTCTAAATTTAAAGGGACAGAGCTCATAGAAATATTGTTGGACTCTGAAGCTCAAGTTTTAGACTATTGGGAAGACCAAAGACATGCAATTAGTTCTAGAGAAGGATAGTGATGTGGTGGAGGGGAAAGTGAAATTGACAATCTGCCGCCAAAATTGACTGATCATTGGCAATTGTCTGCCTAGGGTAAGAGTGGAGGGGAAAGTGGAATTGACAAGCTGCCGCCAAAAATGAGGAATCAATGCGAATTGTCGGTGGAGGGTAAGGAAAATGTGGCTCTTAGCATTATCAACAGCTATTTTTTGGCTCTTTGTCTCTGACTGGTTGGCCAATAATTAAGCCAAACAGGACAAAAACAGAAGAGGCTGTGGCCATTAGTTTGAACATTTCATGAATAAGTAGGACTAACTTTCTTGACAGAGGAGTGAAAGTAATTAGTATATTAGCAGAAAGGCTAAGGCCTACTGCATGGCATTGAAAAAAGAAGATTTGAGCAGACGATCAAAGCAGGAGTGGGTGCAGGAAGAAATCAGGACAGAGGTATCGGAAGCAGTAAAGTTAAGAGCTTTGAAGGTTAGAAGCTGGAGATTGATTCAGGGAAGTGAGAGCCAATAGGAGATTCAGACAGGAAGGAGATATATAAAAAACCCAGCATCACAGATTTACACCTATATAAAAGCTCACAGCACCTAAACCTTGATAAAATACATTCCCTTCTCTAAAAGTTTAGCCTAAATATGGCAATAAGTTCAAGGAGAGGATGTGGGAATTACTGATAAGAAGACTGCGCAAAGATTTGTGATTTTAAAGGAAGGAATGGAAGAAGAGAAAAGATGCTTGACGTATAAGAAGAGGGACAGTGTTGGCAGGTGTGCAGTGAGTGGAGTTGGAAAAATTACTCCTATTTGTAGTTAGAATAGGAGTTCTGGCTTTGTGCACCAATACAAAACACAATAACATTTTGGTTCAGGAAACAGACTCCTGGAAACCTACAAAGAGCTCATGTGGAGAGATTTCTCAGAGAGAGATGAAGTTCAAGCAGAAGGACAATTCCAAAAATAGTTGCCTATGATACTTGCAGTTCACACAATGTAGTATTCCCATTGGTTTGTTCTGTGCACTTGCTCTGCTGATATTTGGACCATGTATAAATATTCAGATGTTAAAATTTAAAAGCCCAATACAGACTGGGTCCATTGTATTTTCCCAAGCTTCTGCAACTATAAAGAGTCTTACCTCTGATCTAAGAGAGGAAGAGTTTTTTGGCACCAAGAAGATGCAGGAACTGAACAGAGAGCAGCTCTTTGCTTCTGCAATCCCAGATAGAACATCATTTGGGGATTTGTGTTCATTTTTAAGTTGTAGCTATGTTGTATGAGGCACCTGGAATGCCATGGCAGACAGACACTATGAAGATGTAAAGATTTAACTCTAGCTGCATCTCACAATGGACCCCCCCATGAAAACACCTGGTTGTCTGCCACCAACTAACATATTATGGCCTGCATACTGAACTTTTACTGCTGAGCAGATCCAGGATGACTTCACTAGGATTTCTGCCATGTTTTATGACCCTGCAAGTTATTTACTATGCTGCCAAATCATTGCAGCTCCGTACGCCACGTAACTATTTTCACGTGCTTTACACAAAACATATTTTAGAAGTTATTTTTTAAAGATAGTGAGCAGTAATAGTTCCACGCCTTCCTTTGCTATGTCACAGTGGATCAATATTGTCCAGTGATTAGAATAGGGGCCTCAGACTAGAGGCAGGAGTCTTGAGTTCTGTTCCAGCTCTGTCACCAATTCATTGTCTAACTACACGCAAGACATTTTGATTTAAGTTTTCGTAAGCATTCAATAATAATTTTTTGACATTCAAATGTATCACTAAATGGGATTAGACTCATGTCTATGTCCACCTATACTAGTTATGGAAACTAATGCAGCAGGGCCAATTTCAACTTACATTGCAGCTCTCATCATTGTCAGGCCGGTGGGGAAGTATATATGAAAGAACAGATAGAGGTCCATCACATTTCTCAGCAGGCTGAGTGAAGTCTATACAGCTAGTTATGATACTGTAGTAATGAGTAGGAACTGGAACTGAACTGCCTTCCACATACCTAGGAGGAAAATGCAAACAAATGTTTAGCAAAATCTGCTAGATACACTCCTAGAGATAAAAGATTTCAAATGAAGTACGATTTGTATGTAATGTTGTCAGAGTACTCATTTCCACCTTCGCAGAGAGGTGTCCTCTTAGGTTTGAATGTGGTTAAATGTAGGTACAGCATATAGATCACTAGGAGGCTCCAATTTCTACATTATTGAATACAGTTGAAACATCCTAAAATCAATTCCTACTTGTCATCCACTAACCCCATTTACAGGGCTTCATTAAAGACTAGGAAGAAAAGGGGCTTCAGATTCTGGACTCTTGCTTCAGCTAGGAGAATTCCTTCAGTACATGGGAAATCTTCAGGTCAGCATAGTCCCCTTCTCTCCTCAGGCTCTGGAATGAGGGGTATGGCTAGAATGCCTTTGCACTCTGGTTGTTCCTGGAATGACCCCACTGGAATTGTCAGCCATTGATAAGTTATTCATAGATTTTATTGCCAGAAGGGACCCATACAGATCACTCTGTTGAGGTGGTGTTGACAGGGCCTGCAGACAGGTTTCACCTCTGCCATTCAAACCTCAGAGCTATTGTTTCTGGGCTATCAGTTGCACAAGCTACTCATTTATAAGATGTTGTTTGGGGCTACAAACATATATTTTTAAAATTGAATACTGAGATTCTAATTTAATAACCTGATTCTAGGAGCTGGGGCTTTAGACATGGCTATGCCGTACTCTATCCCTGCTTCTCCATAAAAGACCATAGAATTTCATTAATTAATTCCCATATGAATTCCAATGGTATGTGACTGAACTAGATTATCCCCCTTAGAAAAATATCTAAGTCTTTAAGATTGCTTTAATTTATAGTGGGAATTGGAGTGGTCCCAAAAGGTCCCAAAATCTAGGGCCTACAGAGATGGCAAACAACCTTCTTTACTTCTTTTCCTTCTTCACCCTAAACTATGGGAAGTCCAGCTCAGAATGTGACCCTAGAAGTCAACAGACTTTCTTGATGTCATCAGTATCATAAAATGAATCAAGTAGTTACTGTATAGTTAGAGCACCACAGATAAGCAGAGGTTCTATTATGCTTCTTCAGTTCAAGGATTTCAATATTATTGGTAGGAAAGCACTGTTCAACATGAATTAACAAAAGACTTAAGTATTTAACTCAATAGCCCTATTGTCTTTAGTATTGCATTGGGAGCTATGTAAGCAGAATTTGCACCACACTTACAAAGTAAAAGTATTGTAAAACACTGTAGTTAGTGATGTTCCCTGAGGCATTAATCAAAGTTGCCACCCTAGAAAGGATGAATGAACATTCCAAGTCAGAATATAAACACTACAAGGTCAAGGTAGGGAATTCTCTGGTGATTGATTGTTATCTAGAACTGAGTGAACTGCTTTCTAATCCCCACCCATAAGGACATTTAGTCCTGAGAAGCATCCCTTTAGCAAGATTTGCAAGAGTTAAGAAACTTATCCATACCAGATCATAAACTTACCAGCAGTTTTATTGCCTTCAGGGAACTTGATTTTTAGCTTTACTAGTTAGCACTTTGTACCTCGAGCTCAAAAGCCAACTGACTGGGAAATACTGTATTTTTAAATAAGATAGCTATTAAGAATAGTTAATGCATTTAAATATAAACACTTACTGTTTTATCTTTTCTGGTGTGTCATGTAAACCATCATAGTCATAATCAAAGATTGGCCCACTTATAACATTGACTCCATTTCGTTCAGTTGCATATCTCTTCACCAAAACCCTTTGAAAATAATTCCATACCTCTGTGTAAAGACACAAGATTAACTTCAGTGAGCAAAAAAAAGCTTAGATATGAGTTTTTAGATCTACTTTTCATGCAAGGATAAAAATCCAGATAGTTCTCATTCAGATTGTGTGTGCACCTATCTGAGGCATTATTGTAGATTTATGGTAGCTTAATTTAGTTTCTCTAGATCAGTGATACTCCAACTGAGGCTCATGAAATGCAAGTGTCTCTTTAATGTGTCTTCTATAGCTCTGTGCAGCCCATGATATTAAAACACAGTGTGATTTAATTTTGAACCAATCAGGATGCTTTTACTAGGTTGTTAGCCAATTGTAGTTGAAAAAATAATACTTGATCAGTCATTTTGCTGCGAGAATTATATAGATACAAAACAATGAATTCACACTACTGTGGCTCTTTTGGGTAATGTTGATCATTAATTTGGCTCCCGAACTGCTGAGGTCTGAGTACCACTGCTCTAGGTGAAGCCTGCTAGATTCCTTTGTGCTTTATTCATTTTTTCCTAACCAGTGATAAAGGAAACGCACAGTACCATTTTAAAACTGGTACTGCAATAGACCTTATACAGACTTGCTGTTTCTTCCCTAGCAGTAGGGCTGAGTATTCCCATACACAATTTCAATGTCTTTGGCTCTTCGTAAGCATTCCAGTTCTTGTTTGAGTATCTAGTAACATGGATCAATGCTATTTTCCCCCTTAAAAAGGCACACAGTCTCAATGCTGTTATGATTAATTGAATAGCAAAACCTCTAATCTCAAAAGAAGATCAAGTTTAAAAAGAGCATTAAAGGCACATTCCTTTCAGTGAAATTCACTCAGATATTAATTGTCTAATTTCTGGAACTAGGTGGACTCTGCAATGATTTAGTTATATTGTGACATATTACAGTAGAGCGATGTCTTCTACAGGATGTAGATAGATTGTCATACTGGACAAGATATCAATACCCTTCCTCCCTTCATCTATAAACAGCTTAATTTATAAAAATTGGGGCACACACAGAGCTCCCAAATACGTTTAAAAAGTAAAATAAAGGAACTAACAGGAAGTGTATGTAATCAAAGCACACTATTTTCAACTGTTGTCCTGCTCACTAAGATATCCTCCATTTTTCCTTGTTGTAAATTTTAAAACCCTCTGTACAGTAACCTCCTCCCTCTGTACAGCTCATGCATACTTCAGGTACTACAGAAATCATGACTACCATCAATCTCTCCATTGGTGAACCCTGTGAGTTGTTAGGGACTCATATATCAACTTGTAATAAAAAAAAGAATGACACCACAGTATGAGCAATTTATGGTTGTTTGGGCCTATGAAGATGTTCCCGGAAATAGCATTTTTATAAATCATGATCTCAGAGTGGGTACTCAGTAATGATTTTACACTGTTTGGTCAGGAAACTGTCATTCTGCCATCTTTGATCAAGCTCCTTACGTATATCATCACTTCTTTCTACCCACAGGTTTGCACCCCCCTCTGGTTTGAAAAATATCCCACAGTTTTGAAGTTTATCCAAAGCTATCTGGTCTAGAATTTGAGTTGGAAATCTCACAAGAGCAGCTTCTTGAGCCTCTTCCAAGACTTTCTGATTCCAGCCAAGCCAGAAATACCACCAGAATAGTCCGATGGTTTTGCAACCTCCTGCCAAAACTAGAAAGCAAAGGAGTGCACAAACAAAAGAAAAGTTAATGGGTTTCAGTTAGATTTAGGTCAGTTCTCATCTTATTTAAATCAGTTCACTTTTTGTTTAGAGATGTTTAGGTCAATCTGTGATAAATCCATTTGATCCACCTCTACTCTTATAAAGGTATTACCTGAGGCCAGCTGAAAGTTATTCACTAAATCTCTAAATCAGCTCATTCCATAGTTCAGCAGCCACTTTATTTTTGAAAGGTATCTAAGTGGTGCTTGTACTCAGCTGTAAGCCACAAGGGTGTCATACTTACTTTTGAATGCAGGATACATTGGAATTATATTTGTTACTAGAAAGGCATCATATTTAGCTTCTGGAGAGGAACTTAGTTCTGAAAATCATAGAACAAAATGTGTTAACTTGACAGTTCCTAGTGATAATCTCAGAGACTCAAGGAAAATAAATTAATTAAATAATTGAAGGCAGTATTCAAAAGAAAGATTATCTTCTAAATGAGACTCTGAATTCTACAATCAGAAGACTGGATTAAATTAACACAATTTTTTGTTACTTCTAATACAGATGGAGTGAGAACATAGGGTTTTTGTCCTTGTTTCAATCTTTCACCAGCTAAATTTGTTTCTATTTTTGCACATTCTCAGAGGTGTAATAGTTGTGCTGTATTGTTTTGCAACTATTTGTTTTTAAAAGGCTCACACTTCCAAGGCAGAATAACCTGTTCAGAAAAATCAAGAAGTGATCCAATTCCCTACTGCCATTAGTTCCATAATGTTCACATGCCTTTTAAAAACCATTTCAACCCTTCCCTTAATAAGTAAGAGGGAGGAAGTTGTCGCACAAGGCTGCAATGGTCTGCTCAGACATTAATTCTGATTGGCAAACCCAGCTGTTCCCCAGAGACTGAAGAGGTGGTAAGCAAGTCAACTAGTAAAGCCTAAGATAATCATTTGTACAACATGCATGAAAAAGTTCTTGATATCTCTTTACAGACAGACAAATTAATTCTCGTTAAGTTTTCAAATTAAACGATTTTGGTTGTGACATGTATTAATAGTTTATTAAAACTTATAACTGAAAGAAATTCAGACAGTAGCTGTTTTTCTGTAGGATTTTGAATTGAGGACTTCTGGCCAGATGCTCAGCTGGTCTATATTGGTGAAAGTCCAATGTCTTCAAGAAAGAGTAATGCCAATTTTTGCCAGATGAGGCTCTCTCCCTTCATCATTACTGCATACACAGTAAATGTCAGATTTCAGACTATTCAAGCAGTATTTGATGGCACAAAATGTCTCTTTTGTGATCATTTCATTTCATATCCGTGGATTTTAAATACAGAAGGGATCACTGTGATCTATAATCTGACTTCATGCCTAACCCAGGCCATAGAATCCCAGCCTGTAAATTCAACATCAAGTCCAGTTACTTTTATCTGAGCTACAGCATTTCTTAAAGACATCCAGACTTGACTTGAAGATTGAAGTTATGGGAAAAATCTACCATATTGGACAGCTGTTCTAACGGCTAATTACCCTCATCGTTAAATATTTATATCTTATTTCCAGTTTTGAATTTGTCAAGATTAATTTAACTTTCAACCACTGGGATCTTGTTTTGTCTTTGTCTGCTAGACAAAAAAAAAGTGCTTCTCTACTTTCAGATATCTTATTCCCATATAAATACTTCTGGATTGATCAAATCACCTATTATCCTTCTTTTTGATAAAATAAATAGATTTGATTACCTAGCTGAATGGATATTTGAGTTACTGAACTTTTTAGAAGCAAAGAAAACTGAAATTCATACGGTAGTCAAAATCATGTATGATTTAAATGGAGTTACATTTAGCTGATAATAGTACCATTGAGTTACTACAATCTCTCTTCAAGAAAAACCGATAATATTGAGGGTCTCTCTTCTGTGACACTTAAAAACATGCAACCCCTATGGATATGGTGCCTTCTTTTTCCTAAGGAAAAATTTCCCTAACAGCTAAGAGGAAGGTCAAAAATCTCTAGGGAACAAAAAGTAACTGCATACAGAATAGCTCCTTTAAATTCTACAAACATCCTATTTAAACTTACGAGGAGGAAAAAGGAATCCATAAGTCATTTGTTTATCTGCTCTGTAGGCTGAACAGCTTTGACTGTTTCCTGGAGGAATGCGCAGATCAGGTCTCACACAGTTAGTCAGATGCTCAGGGACACCAGATACATCTGCCTGCATTGAAAGGCATACATGGAACCAACTGTAAATATCATTCCAGGAAAAGAAGTCAAGAACAAGAGAGAGTGACTTCTTTAAGCTAAAACCAAGGAAGAATATGTTGTCTGAAGCATAATGATTTCAAACAGTCAACAAGTAAGATGAAAGACCCTCTATAATATAAAATATATCCATCGACCTTAATAGTAAAAATCTGTTTATGAGAATACTTCTGTATCTAGTAGTAGGAATTCCCATTGGAAACAACAGCAGCTGATTATGCTAGACATTCTGTTGCAGAAAAACAAATCCTGGCTTACGCGTTTAAAAAAAAAATGAGCAAAAGCAGCATATAGGCCTTGAGCCTTAAAATTGCCCTTTTTGTGGAGAATGGAAGTGCCCTTTATAATGGAAATCAACATTATTCAAAATAGGAAATTCCCTGTAGGGAAGGGAATTTTAAGACTCCAGGAATACAGGTGCTAGTGATCTTACATGTCTTTTTTTC
Organism: Emydura macquarii macquarii; assembly: GCF_026122565.2. Lineage (NCBI taxonomy): Eukaryota > Metazoa > Chordata > Testudines > Chelidae > Emydura > Emydura macquarii. The sequence continues at coordinate 3,120,287 of NW_027130506.1, forward strand.
AAAAGCAAAGATAAAACTGACCTGTTTTGAAATAGTGTACGATGTCCAGAGAGGCATCAGGAATGTTTCACTGTAACCACTTTCAAAGTCTTGGTGATGTAAGATATTGTACTTTGTACGATAAAGTACTGCAGGACGCCCATACAGGAGATGTTTCTCTAGAAATTGGAGGAAGTTACATTAATTTACATACAAGTAATACCTAAAGGAGAAAAAGTCCAACCAGAATTAATTTGTCCAACACATGTTCATTTAAAAGGCAAATCCCCTGTGTAGCACCCAGCCTAAATAACTGAGCTGACTGCTACAGAAATACTGTGGCTTAGTGGAGCTGCTCAGATTCAGAATAGCCTCTTTGGCCATACTGTCCACCATCCATATTGCAGTTGGGGTGAGTGGATCAGCAGAGGAACTACCGTACCTGCAGCTCCATCCTGGTTTGCTCATATGCAAGTAGCTCCCGAGAAGCTGGGCCCCACGACATGCAAAACCACATAGCAGTGATGAAACTTGACAAGAATGTCCATTTCAGTCACTAGCTGTGAGTTCAGGAAGCCTATTACTTTTTGGAAATGTGTCAGTGTTTCTGAAGTGGTACTTGTTTGTTGTTGCCATTAATTGGTACAGAATAAAGTAGTACTTCACTAATTAGCAGAAATTGGCTTAAGACAAAGTTGTAGTAGCATGCATTACTGTTAAATTTCATAGTGAAAAGAAAATTTTAATTCTGTTTTTGATGTGGATGATGGTTTTCTGAAAGACATAACAGCAGAACTACAGGTAGTTAAAAATGCCAGACCTAATTTTCATCTGGTGCCGTGTTATGCTTTATGATAACCTGTAGAAAGGCAGTTGAACTTGCAGAAGCAAGGAATAATTTTATCTGTAAAGAATGAGCTGCACCAATTGTTTGTATTACTAGAACTAAGGAAAGGGAAAGATTTATGAAAACCATTTTTAAAAGTCACCATAAACACCTGACAGGTGGTAGATCAGAATCCAATTCTAAAACCACAAGATTTGATAAACAAGCAGGAGGGAAAGTTTACAAAGCTTGATCCATATCAAGCTTACTAATACCTGGCTAATAGAATTTAGCAAGACTCTTTTGGAATTTATACTGATAAGAATATTCAGAGTTATTATAGTTAATGCTAAGACACATTTTGGAAGGGATACAAAACAATACATTTCAGATTTTGAGCCAATCTCTATTAAGGACCAGGATGCAATTAAACTACAACTGCCTAATGTGGAGTTTCTTGCATCTTCTTCTGACCACTATCAGAAACAGGATACTGGGCTAATGGACCATAGATCTGATTTAGTAACTGCTATACTATGCTTCTAAAATCTACAGACACTACAATTGCATGACTTTACAGTATTGTATAAATTCCCATTAGGTGCACAGGGCCAGGTTCTCTCACCTCTTTCACAATGACTAGTATCTTACTCCTCAAGAAAATCCATTTAAAAAAAAAAATTTGTAAAGGTCACAAAATAAAGCTCTGTGGCTTTGATCCAGAAAAGCACATGCTTAAGTTTAAACATGTGAGTAGTCCCATGGGATCCTTATATAAGTAAATAAAGGTAAACCCAGGGTCAGGGTTTATGCTAACAAATTTGGTTCAGAGGGATGTTGCAATGGTGAACAGTAGCAACAGCCTCCTTCCCAGAGGACCAGAACAGTCCAAAGGATGGGAATGACCAAGGATGCATTGATTTAGTACATCCCAATGGCAGCCTCTATTGCTTTGCTTATACAGAGCCCTCAGCAGAAGGTAAAGCTGCCTTGTCCTGGTTGAAATGCTAAGGGAAAAATCAGATTGCAGCCATCCATCTTACCCCTGGATGGCAGCAAGCCAGACATTTTGCAATTCCCTGCATCATCAAGGGTGAATCTAGTCTTACATCTTATGTAAAGCCATGTGTTACTCGGTAGAGTTGTAAGAAAAGTTGATTTACTGTCCAATGTAGTAATTAAACCAAAATATGATTTTTCCATTAAAGCGCCAATGCAAATAAAAAGAAAACATTCATATATTTGGTTTAAAAGTTGGTTGATTTTAATTTAGCAAACCATCACTGAAACTTAAGAAAATAAATGTTTTATTAACCATCGTGTCCTTACCTTCTGTTCCTTTGACATGAAAGCGCTTATTAAGTTCCTCCAACTTGTTCTTTACAAAAATTTTAAAAAAGAAATAAATTAAAATTAGCAGCTGAACCATAGGAGCATTCTCTGACATCTCATTTTCACTATTTATTTAGCAAAGTAATACTAGCAGGGTAACACCATGATTGTGAAGGGCACATTACACTAAATATTCCAAAGGGTATGATAGATCCTTAACAGCATGAAGAATCAAAAGGATACTTAAAGGTTAGATCCTTCTCTTAAAGTAAGAACATGCTATGTATCCCTAACCTGCAGTACAAGACAATTATCCTTAATGATATCAGTATGAATAAATCCATGAGTCTACCTTGTCATCACATGTACAACCCAAATCAAATTCAGATGCAGAAAATGCAGCTATAGGATAGAGCGGCCTCGCAACTTCCTCTGGCATGGTCGGTTTATATGCATTGCTCCTCAGCAAGTGATTTAAACTTCCATGGGTTCCGTTATTAGGCGCAGGTTTTAATCCAAGGAGATCTGACAAGGCATCAAACACAATAGCAGTGTTCTACAACTGTAAAGGTACTACACAGTACTCATTTCCTAGACAGCTAGAAACAAGACACCAAGTACTTTACATCCATGAAGTAGAGATAGTTGTTTTTAATTTAACAGAAGAACAATACTAAGCTTTCGTCCACATCATAAAAGCCTGCTTTGCAATTAGGCAGTGTTGGTAATTTCCACGACAGGAACAACAAGGTTTATTATTATAGCTAGGTGGAGAAACTACTAACAATATGAAACATTTTTATTACAGTAACTCCTAAGGCATGTTTGCACTGGGGAGAAAACACTTGCAGCAGCGAGTCTCAGAGCTCAGGTCAACTGACTCAGGCTCACGGGGCCCACACTGTGTGGATAAGAACAGCAATTTAGACATTCCCACTCAGACTTGGAGTCTGGGCTCCGAGACCTGGGGAGGAGAGAGATTCAGAGCCCAAGTGGGAACATTTATACCGCTATATTTAGCCTTACGGTGCCAGCCCCACAAGCCCAGTTCAGTTGACCCGAGCTCTGAGACTTACTGCCATGGGGTGGAGGGTGGAGTTGTGCTGTAGATGTATCCCAATAGACTGCAAGAAGGATCAACATATTAGAGGGCAAACCCACAGCATGCTTGGTTAAAACCTGATGGTGCTATCAGCTTTAAAAGACTAAAAGTCAAACTGATATACAGCATTCAACATCCCCACTAAGCAATTTTTTGGCATCTTTCAGCCAGAATTTTCTGGTACTGTACAAACATTAAATAAGCTACATAATGCCACTGAGAAACAGGAAAGTCCAATATGGCAAAAATTTGGAGAAGAGTGAACAGAGATAATGAGCCGTTAAGTAATTTGCACCACGGCACCTCATGTTAACGACAGTAGTTCTGCTCCAATCTGATCTCTACATTGCAGCACATATGTGCTGGAACTACAGATGAGGGGGTGCTCCCACACCGCCCTGGCTTGAAGTGGTTTCCATTATATACAGGGTTTATGGTTTGGTTCAATGGCTCTCAGCACTCCGTCTATAAAAAGTGTTCCAGCACCCCTGCTGCTGCATAGCTGAAAGGAAGCCTGGTCTACTAGCTAAAGCAGGGCTCAAAGTAAAAAAAGTGATCTTGGTTCTATTTCCAACTCTGCTACTGACTTGTGAGACTTCCAGAGACTTAGCAGAAACATTTAGCCTCCCCATCTATAAATGGGAATAATTGTATATTAACCACAGAGGCGTATTTCATGTTTATGAATTAATGTGTGCAGCATATTTTGAAATCCTCAGATGGACAGTTTTTTTGTAAAAGGAAATGTACATTAAAGGAGACAGGATCATAAAAAATTATATACTTGCATTGCCACATCTAGCTTCTCTACTTCATTGATGCAGTACGAGTTGTGAAAACAAATACCACCAACAGGGAGTGCTGGAGTAGCAAAACAATGGCTGAGCTGCCATGAGTGAGGCAGAAGCTTTCTCTGGACACAAGTCTTGCTCTCTCTAATGGAGAACAGACATACTAGATTGTAGCCATGTACATATTTGATCTCTGGCAAGCGTCCAGTAGCAACACAATGTAAATGCCCTTTATTGGCCAATTGTGAGAGCAGAACAAATATAGGCCTCTAAGGAGGCTGCGCATTCTGTCCTTCCAGCCAAAGGGTAAGTGAAAGTGCAGCGCTGGGGAAGAAGGTGGTGGCCCAGAACACAAGCATAAGCTGTACCTGCACCAACCTCCCAAAGCCTTATTGGTAAAAGTAGCGTATTTATTATTAGAAATGGAGTAGCTCACCACACATAATGTTGTAAAGTTCAATATTTTCAAATGGAGGTACTTTGGTCTTGTACTTAAATGTGGGACCATAACCTACAAAGACAGTCTTCAAAGGAGAGGGAAACATGGTAAAAAAAGAGGTTTGCTTTAACACTTAAAAAATAATTCCAAGACTCTAAGTTTCACCCCTCCTCCCCCGCCACAAACCCCCTATTATCTCCCCCTCTCCCCAAAAAAGGTTAGTTTGCTGCTTATACCTGCATACTATTGATCTTGTTGTCATATCCATGATCTCCGTGGAAAAAGCATTTTCCTGATAGTTTCTTATACACATCCATGGATTTCCTGCATCGAAATGTAAAATTGCGAGAATTATTGCTGACCTGATAAATGTAGTCTCAGAAGATTAAGATTTAGGCTGCGATTTTCAAAAGGAGTTTAAAGGAGCTAAATGCCCAACTCCCTTTGAATGTCAGTGGGATTTGGGCACCTAACTTCTACAAGGCCCTTTAAAAATTTCAGCCTTAAAAACACAAAAATAGTGAACACTTATACAGCAGCTTTGCCGTAAACAATCACACTGCACTTCAAAATTACAACCATTGCCCACACCGGAATGGAACATGACAGCTCTTTAATGCACCAGAAGTACACTCTGCTTGGGACAAGAAGTGAATACTATATCCAAGTAAAACTCTAGGGGGAAAGTTAGGTAGACCGTTCTCCAAACAGGACAAAAGTGGCTAACATTTTAATAAATTTCAAAATTATAAATGGGATTTCATGTCTCTCTTTCCCAATGATGCTCCTTCAGCATTAAATATATTCCACCAAGGAATTAATAGCTTTTGACTGACAAGCGCATGGGTCCTCCCACTACTCTCAAAGTCTTAAAGCTGAATTTTGCTCAGTATTAATAAGAGGCCGCATTGTGAAACCAATTCCTAACAGAAATCCCCACTGGCAACCATGAGGGTTTCTGTTTAAACTGTTGGCACAATATAACCTATTATTTAAGAGAATGAAAAACATGGGACATCACCTGCCTTGGATGTACTTGAAAAGAAGCCAATGTATATGGGATAGCTAGCAGCATCTATTTTTAACCTTGGATAACTTGCCATTCCCAGGTAGAAGATCTTCCCCACTGGTGACTCCTACAGATTGAAGTGGTTTAGGATCACGTTTCCCTAAATCAGTAGCATTCTAACAGATGCTTTTCAGAAAGCACTTTTGTAATAAATTACAATGCTATTGAGTCCTTTCTCCTGCTTGCCTACCACTAGGTGAAAGCAGGAGAAAAAGTAAAGAATAAATAGACCTGGAAAGAAAATGGGAGGAACTCAGAAGGAAAATGAACATATGAAGAAAATAAGTGGTAATCATAGAAATATAATGACTAGTTTTGTTACACAGTATTTTTTGCACTAAGGTTTATGAACGGCATCACAGAGGTTGCCTAGCAGTCCAGTGGGCTGCCATATTAAAAGTCAGTTTGTACACCCATTAGATGATGTTCTCTCAGAGATTTGGCTTTTGTCCTTAAAACCGCAAGTGCAGTAATCTGACCTGTAACTGGAACAGGAATAGTCTTTTCCTGGCTATGAATATAACATGTATTATAGTTACATGAACAAAAAAGAGGGAGGGACCCATTAAAAGGTAGCTTTTAAGAGCAGCAACAAATAATTCCACCAAAAGGAAGTTTGAATGGAGATGGAGGAAAAAAGATTTGAGTAAAAAAAGAAAAGAGTAAAATATTCCTATTACTGCTCTTTCCCTGTCCTGTATCTAGAGCTGTTTGGGAATCTGACAACTTTTTTTTTTTTGGCTCAGAAAATGATGATTTGCCTAAAACAAAACTTTCTGTGGGAACATTTCAGTTTTGATAAAAAAAAATGTTTGTTGGGAAAGGTTCACAGGTCAAAACCAGTGAGACACAATGACTCCAAAATAGCCAAGAGCCCAGTGACTATGGCACTTAAGTAAGATGTGAGAGACAGGTTCAAGTCCCTGTTCTGAATCATGAAAAACCTGTAAAGGTCATGGGTTCATCCTGATGTGGAATGGGAAAAATTCTATACTGGAACTGGGAAACTGCTTCTTGTCTACTTCTGTCAGTATCAATAGAAATAGAAATTCTTAAAATGGCAGGCCTAAAACCAGAATTTAAATTATTTGAGAACCATCATCAGAAATTGTAAAAGACAAGTGACCCTGCCTAGTGGAGTTACATCCTGTCTCAGAAAGCAATTGGGATTTCCCATTCACCGCTTTAATAGAAAGATCTTTGCATAAATACAGGAAGATATGCACAAGTGTCAAAGATACTTAGACAAGGGGGGTATCCTGGGACCAACACAGCTGCAACCACACTTTATGCAAAGACACTTATGACACACTGCATTTGACTGGCAGCAACATACTCAAGAGAACTACCATTTCTCAAAGTCCATCACAAGATATGCCAAGAATATAAATCTATTCTCTTTTTCTCTACCAAAAATACAGTGACTCAGCTTTACGAATAAAGAACTAGCTGTACTCTATTTAATATACCATTTGCATCAGATCAAAGGAAAAAATAGAAGATATTTTAAACACAAAAGGATATTGACAATAAGAAAAGATGTCTCCTTTTCTATTTTCTTTAAAAGCAAAGTAATAGTATATATTGCCCGCCTCTCTAAATAGGATTAATTTTGTGCCTGGCTAATTGCTAAATAACTTAAGTATATTCAAAACTGCCTGTAACTAAGCTAGAGAAGGCAGAAGAGACTGTAAAAAAATACACCACAGTTTACCTTGCAACATGCCATCTTCTGTCCACCAGTAAGTGAATATCCTCAATTCTTCTGTTGTAAGCATAGTGCAAACGCTTGGGAAGGTGCTGTTTCAAATAAGGTTTAAAGTGCTGGTCTGGCTTTCTACACTGAAACACAATTGTAAGAAGCTATATTGTTCCAAGGCATCATCACTAGTGTGCTTCAACCATACAATCTGCTTGATTTCAGGAGTTCAAGGTTACATACACCGGACAGATGTCCGAAATCTTACACAACAATCTACAGGACCTTTAAAATATTTGGATCAATGCACTATTTATACAACACTTCTCCCTAAGGAGTGATGACTTTTCAATAACGTTCTATGCACATCTGACGCTTTTGCTTTCAATACAGAGCGTTCTCCAAAGCTCTTTGCGAAACTCCACCACATTTTCCTTGGTGATGTGCAAATGGGTTCATACCTGACCAAAGCGCAATTTCAGAAGAGTCCTGAATACTGAATAGCCAGCCTTTCCAAAAATATATTTAAAGCAGTTTGGCTTCTACATTCAATAAATTAGTACATTTTTAATGGGAATTTCATAAAAACAAGGTTTAGGTTGAGGGATATCAAATGGATTTTTTCTGCATTTTCCAAGTACTACTAAAATGTTTACTCATAAAAAGGTTACTTTCCATTTCTGAAGGAGGGAATAAATTAGCTCAATTCAGGGACTCAAGACCATCAGGGAGGTTCTGGCTGTGTACTACCCAAAAGGGTTATAAAAGCTACTACAACAGCAAACAGTGGAACTCATGACCAACATTAATCCCTGCTCATGAAGGGCTCTATTCATCACTTTATCTTCAGCCTATTGGTGGTTTAGCCTGACTAAAGAGTGAGCAGGGAATACTGAATAAAGCCCCAAATTAACATGTGAAATGAACAATATACTGTAGACAGAGATACCTTCCAGTGCTAAATACTTACAGTGAGATTGGCAACAACTACTTTAGGATCATCTGTTAAGAGACACAAAGACATAAAAACAGTCATCTGTTTACCCAACTTACAAGATAAGCACCCCTCTTTTCAGGAGTCAAGGGTCCTCTTAAAAGCTACTCCATCTTAGAAAAACATATTGCACGTCATCTAACACAATACACTTTTAATGTGCTTTTTCTTAATTATCCAAGTGTTTTGTAGTAGCATTGATCATTCTTTTACACTTTGGACTTTAGTCTAAATGATCATAGAAAGAAAAATTTTAAACTAATGTATTGAAAATCATCTCTCTAACTTAGCAAGTAAGCAGTCATATCTGAGAATTTGCAAAAGCTTTCTTTAAGCATGTTTAAATGCAAGAATAAGCATCCTTATTTATAAGCAGTAATTAATAAGAAAGCTGTGATTCTTTTAGCTGGTTTAGCATTACACACATCTGAATAAGTGACTATATGAATCAATGAAGTAACTGGAAAAAAAAAATTCTGGGCAAGACTTGGGACTTTACTGTATGCAAGCTGCACTACCACTTGGACAACTCACATTAAATTCTCAGTGTCGCTTCTTCCACGGCCAGCAAACAGCATTTCTTAGGCCCCGGAGGAGAAAACAGAGAGGCAGAAAATGTTTTCAAGATATGAGAGTGAAGGTAGTGTTAAGGCATGGAATAGTGGAGAAGGGAGAAAGTAGGTAGGTAATTTGCCATTTAATGTGCAAAATCTGTTCTAAATCCAGGGAATGTGCCTATTTGTTTTATGTTTGAATTGTTCATTTATAAGTATTTACAAATATTCAGACTAGGGAGAAAGGAATAGAAAGAGACCCATAGAAGAGAAGAATGACTCACAAGTGGGGGTGAAAAAAAACAGAAGCACTGAGCCAAGGATTAATGGGGACTAACTGATCTTCTCTTTGGAAATTCTCACCATGATCCAGTCAAAGAACAAGAACTTGCTCAACATCAGGAAAATTTAAAAAATGATTTTTCCCATGCTATTTCACTCCTCTTTACATATCAGTAAAATATGATGCATCTAATTATCTGTAGATCTTTAAAATAGTAGTGCCTGATCCCACTCTTACTACACACCATAGCAAAATTCACTGGACTCAATGAAAGGAGGATGGAGGTTTTTTAAAAAATTCTCAGTGGAAGAACTGCAAAAATATTCACTCATGGTAAAGATAATAGGCCTGGGAAGATCTTAAAATTAAAAAAATGGGGGAGGGGACAAGCAGAAGTTTACTAATAGTTTAGGTAGAATCTGCAGAGAAAGAATTTAGTCTTTATGGTAGCCCAGCAAAATCACAACATTATACATTTTTGAGTGCACTTTGAAATACTTTCAGCCTACGAAGTGACCAAATTCATTTTTATGCTCTGAAAAAACTTAAGATACACATTAGTGAATCACTGGTATTTGAAAACAGATCTTCACCTATGTCCCCTAGACAAACATCAGAATACATTTGTTCATAGTTAAATTTTTAATCTAGGTATTGATTTTAACCCATTGGCACTGATGTACATTTGGATTTTGTAATCTTGAAATATCACAATCTGATCTTTGCACAGCAACATATATCTTCAAGCAAATTGCACCCAAAATGTTTTAATTGGTCTCATGGAGGGATTACCTAGAACTCCAAGCAAATTCTTAAAAGCATGTTGCAAAAAAATCCAGTACATGAAAAATTTATCACTGAGCCCCATTTGCTCAAATTCGCACTTCACAAATTTCTCTTCTGCACACCCTGCCTTAGCTGTGCCTGACTGCCAAATATCTAAAACTGAGTTTTGGCCACAAGAGTGGGGGAAACTAATGGATTCATAAATAATACCACCACTTGATGAGTCAATAGCCCCTAGTCAATAGGCCATATTTAATAAAAAAAATAATAAACATTCTCACTTAGCATCCAGTTCTGTAAGGTGATGAACTCCTTCAAGGCTCACAATCACTGATAAAGGGACAACTTGTCTGGATATGCGCTACTCTACCTGAGTTAGAGTTGCTGAATCTAGGCCTCAGTATAGTACAATACTTGTAAAATCAACTTACATTTCAGATTATTATTAGATCGAGGGCGAATTCGTCCTAAAGACCCAGGCACCAATACGATATCTTCTACATTAGTCAGATAGTTACTCAAAAATTCAGTTCTTTCACAAGTGGTGTCCTCCATTCCTGTGGAAGGGAAATAAAATTCCTTTAAAATAGAATTATATCTTGAAACAAAGTTATTTCCTAAAATACAGGCATCAATCTCTGGTTTCAGAGCAACTGTTCAAAAACAAATATTTCTTCTTTATGTATTCATCCTATTTCTCTCTTTCTAGCAAGTTAACTAATGTTAATCTTATGGGAAGCCTACACGGTCATGAATTAGTCATCAAGAGTGGCCAATGGAACTATTTCACCTGCCAAGGACCTGTCAGATACATGCATACCTTTGCTGGTTTTCAGCTTTCACCAATATCAATATTATTTTGTTAACATCTTCTTAATGGCAACATTGATAATCCCCAACATCAGATATTGTTTAAGAACCAGTTATAGCTGGTGCTTGCACCTATGTGCACAGTAGAGGAGCCACTACATCCAGGGAGCGTACACTTGTTTTACATCCAGTTTTAATTCACAGAAGAATCAAGACCAGCTCCTACTTTCAAAGTTATTTTAAATTATCATTTAAAAAGAGGACACCCACACACAAAGGTATTGTATCTTGATGGTCTATTCTAAATCAACTGTGGGTTGAGTGAACAAACAGTTGTTACCATCTGAGAGGTGTTTTGTGGCATATAAGAGGTGTATAGGTGGTCTCAATCCAATTCTTAGTGAATAAAGCACAAAAACCACTAGACAATGACTGACTAAGTTTGAAAAATAAACTCTTCCCACAATCACTGCTTCCAAATCAATGAGGAGACATAACTAGTAGAGGAACAAATAGCACTGTGCTGTATCTGTTCTGTGGACAGGGAGTGAACTTTACTGTCCAAGGTTATTAATCTGGCACTTCATTCACACACAAAAATCTTATCTGAATAGCACGGCATCCCATAGGAAATTCTGACTCATTTAGTGTACTATTACGCTAATTAGAGACCTTTAGTAACCTCACTGAAATGTCATGCCAGAACAGTTATAGCTCAAAACTTGATCTCTATTTCCTTTCTATCTCCTATTGTATTTTCATTGGAGTTTTTCCTTCTTTACTATTAATTCTTATTGTGAAGTTTTCCATAATTTCCAAGTGACTTGAAAAGTCTCTGTCCCAATTTTCCAGATCTCGTAATTCTGCCCATTTTTGCCACTTATTCCCTCCCCAAAATCTCCAGGGAAGGCTTTTCTCCTTCCTCCATAACTCTTCAAAGCTGGGCCCAGGCCCTCATAACTACCCCAACTTTGTTTCTCTGTATCTGACCATCTGTCCTGCCATGGAAGCTTACTGTTCCAAAATTTTACTCCTACTGTCATTAAAGAGGAGATGAGACTGCTACACCATTTACCTTCCATTTAAGCTACTTTTTAAAAAAAAAGGCAAAAATCAACAGATTTAATTCTGAATGAAGGTACAAACACTTAAACCAAGGAGGAATTCCCACACAAGGTAATTAACAGGCAAGTTATATGTTGGGCCTACATTGGTTGACAGTGTCGTATGAAAAAATAATATTTGCACTTTTAAAAAAGAATTTTTAAGAATAGGATTTTCATTTAGGCCCTGATTCAGTAAAACACTTGCAGTATGTGTAACTTTAAGCACAATGAAGTTCTGGAAATTGCTCAAGCATCAGTTTCTATCCACATTTACATACTAATAAAGGACAAGTAAGAGTTTTTACCATGGTCTCCAACAAAGATAACATTGACACATCGATGTAGTTTCAGCTGCTTCAGTCCATCCATTAATTGTCCTACAATCTTGTCAATATCCCTTAGGGGATTTATCATCTATACAAAGTTTTCAGAAAGAAAGGAAGTTAATCACCATAGCAATGCTCTCTTTCACTACAGGTGGTGCTTCCGCAGCAAAATTCTGGTAGGTTAACCTTCCAGATCAAAAAGGCAGATCCTTGGCTGAGTAGTTTTCACCCTGACCTAAAGGTCATCTCCCCTCCTATGACCTTTGTGTGATTTCCTTGCAGGAAAGATGCAAAAAGGGAGGGTGGGGGGGAACAGTTTTAAATGCTGTTCTTCAAATGGAATTTTCAGTTTTTCCAAACACCAGCTACATAGACAAAGTACACGACATGAAGCTGAGCTTCAATCTCAGTGTTCATATGAAAATCCCAAGCCATGTGAAGGGTGCTTCAGGAGATATCTGGTGCTAAAATGGCTGCCCTCAGTCTTCCGTTATAAGCAGTAGAGGGGGAAAAAAGGCAGCTTCATAGCCAAGGTTTCTAAAGGTTCAAGGGACAATTCTGGCAAATTTTGAAAAAGGTTTGCCCAGGCCTAGAATGATAAATACATTTTATTTTATTTTATTTTATAAAGAGGCAAAACTATGACAGCATGCCCACCAGTTACAATTTTCAGCAGGAATAGAAGAGAGTGCAACTTTTTTTTATTAGACAATAAATACTTTGATTTGCATAAATTTTAGATAAAGGGCAGTTTAAAAAATAAAACCAGATAATATTTTCCGTTCGTCACAATATGCTGAATTTCTCATATCTGCATACTTAACTGGATCAGTCAAAAAATTGAAACAAAAACCAATTCTCCTGTTGGAAAACAGAGTTTTCTAAAAATCTTCAATAGGAAAGGTAGATTTCAGCAGTTTTCCACTGGGAAAATCTAAGCAACACTTTCTGGTGACAAATGTTAACCTGACCCAAATCTGAAGGGTTTACAATCACTCTTTCTGCCTGAACTGTCACCTACTTCGTGGAGTTGTAAATTCTGAAAACAATCAAGGTAAGACAGGAAGCTACAACTCATATGAGGCACTATGATGACTCTGCCACAGGGAGAAACTGCTGTGCAACACAGAGATGCAGTTGATCTGGGCAGCAGGAAGAACGCAGAATTACAATTCCCGTTAGACATTGTAGCAGCTCCGGCAGAGGGAAAGATTCTGAAACTAAACATTTCTATTCAGAAAAGTCTGAACATTTAATTTCAGTAAAAAATGATGACACATTCTGAATCAACATTTTTCAGAACTTTTCGTTCCATGAAAAGTTTTACTATTTTGACTTTTTGTCCCAAAAAAAACAACGGTTAAAATAGCACATTTTCCCCGTGGAATGGAAAATCTGTTTTTCAGTCAGCTCTAATTGTACCTCATGAAACACATAAGGAAATGTAAGTCTTTTCTTTCAGCCTCAAAATCATAATGCTGCAGTTAAGAAGCTGGGAACTGTAAATCCTCCTAGATTTCACATAATGTTTTCTGGTGGAACGGGTTTCTGCTTTTCTTAAAATAGAGCAATAGTATTTTCATAAATAAGGAACCACAAATCTCAGTATTTTTCTAAGGTCCTATATCCACCAAATTTCAACTGGGGATTTGCAAAGATGTTTTAGGTACCAGGAAAACAAAATTAACTAATAAGGGAATTCCTGTTCTTAAAAACCACTTCATCACATAAAACCACACCATTTCACATGAGCACAGCCAGAAAACCTCAATCTAGTTCCTTCACATCAATTATTCTCACTATGTTCTCTTTTAAAAATTATTTCTATTTATTTCTGAAACACAGACTAAGGTCTATACTGAATGTCATTAATACATTTATGTGAGGATACTCTCCAGGATGTGCGATTTCTCTGAGACCCTGTTCTTGTCCAGATATAAGCTCCAATGAGTTATCAGTGAAAGAATAGAAGCCTTATGTGTACCTTTGCTCAGATCAAATGCAGATCTCCACTACCTCAGATCTTTGTAAAGTTGTGTGGAAGGCTTTATTTTCCAAGACAGGCAAAAGAAACAGTTGACATTATTATAAGAGGGTCAGATATGAAACAGAGAAATGAAGACCAATGTTAGTAGGTAGGTTCTAGCCTGAACTTTCCTTCTGAAGAACTATTGTAGCCTGATGCAAGGAGAGGGGAAAGAATTTGATTATATGGCATTTTCCTTAACTCCTAGGCACTGGTCTTATGATGCATCCCATTGCTCTTAATGAGAATAAACAAATGTTGGCACCAAAGGGTTAATTTGCACTAAATGTGGATGACATTCTGGCCAGAATAAGGTGAGGTTTTTGAAGATTTAGTGAGAAAACCACAACAGGGTTTGCATGGAAATTTGCATGGATGGAAAAGCTTTGGATGAAATATTCATCCAGAGAAGAGAAGCAAGAAATAAAAGATACAATTGCTCCCACTATTAGGCCACCCAGAGCATATTTTATGCTAAAAAGAGCAGGACCTTGAATTGGCAAACTATTCTGAAAGGGGAACTCTTGCATAGTTTGTTGAAGGGGACATCATGCACGTAAGCAGATAATCAGCCTTCCTCTTGAGAAGACTATCAATGCTCAAAGTATTGTGGGAAATTGCAGTTTCTTATTCTTGATGACTGATTTCCCCCCGCCCCCTCAATTCCAGGATGAGTCCCAGAATGTCTGATTGTTTTCAGAACTATATTTTTTTTCAAAGTCAGGAAGTAAAAGCTACTGGGAGAAGTCTCTTTATTGCTTCTTTTTAAAAACATTGAGTGTCAAGATTTTTGCTTGGGTCCCACTGGAGATATTTTTAGGCCAATTATGTTTAGGCCCCATGAACTGTATTACAATTAGTTTAAAATACCTGAATGGAAGGGACGCTGAAGAGATCCACAGCCCCTCCCAAGTTGTCAGTTAGTGGCAGGTAAAAAGATTTTGTTTATTAAGGATCATCCTTTCTCCTCTCTCTGAATCTTCTCCTGGGGAAGTTAGCTCCAACTTCGACCGTTTTGAAGACAGAGACTTAAGTACCATCATAAAGCATTATTGCCAGACCCAAGTGTTCAAAAAATTCATGATTCTTCCCCCCCTCCCGAGTCACAAGATTTTTCAGCCAATGAGATTTTTTTTGTGCACCATCTGGTTTTTGAGCCTTTAAAGTTTACACTCAGGTCATATTTTCAACTTTTCTCCATAGCCATAGTTTCTCCATGGAAACTTGGTTTTATTTTTAAAAAAAATAAAACAGGTTGACATAATCACTTGATTCCGGGAACTGGGGCTTTACGGAGGACACTCAATATTTGAGACTCATGATCAAATCTTAAGGGTTGGTGTTGCTGATAAGGTCTTCCCAGAGATTTGTTTCATGTTCCCTTTGTTTGATGGGTTTTAAAAAGGTCCTAAAGAGGCTTTCCCTGGAGTGAACAGGGTCTGAAATAGAAAGAACATAGCTCCCAAAAGACTCAGTATATCCTGGCTGTTTTGCCAGCAGTGATCTTTCCGTGCAATTACAGCAAATCTGTTTCAGAATTCCCAACTGAAGTATGGAAGGGACTCCAAGTTGCAAAAATTAAGCTACATGAGAGCCTCAAATTTGACACTTCTGTCACAAAGTTTTGGAACACAGGTAAACTTACTTTGTTCCGACGGGATTCCGCAGGATACTGATCCACTCTACGTACTTTTCTTCTTTTCTTTGGGGACGCAACTCGTCTTTCCTGTCTCCTCTTAGGAGTAAGCTTTCTCTTAGGTCTCTTAGGCGGAGTAAGAGGTGAGCCATAACTACTCTCCTGTACTGGCGGAGAGAGATGTCTGGACTCAGAGAAATCCTGACTCAGCTAGCATCAGATACTACAGCGACCTGCGTCATCAAACTGAGGAGCATGAAGATCAATGCTTCTTCAATAATATAGCAGTTGGCAAAGGGACAATTTAGAGACCTCTCTACAAAGGCACTCACTAAATTGTACTTGAAAGCAGGATACAAGTTATTAGAACAACGAACGTGAGAGCAAATGAAATTGGTATTTCAAGAGAAGGTAGATGAGGCCAATTTTTATGAATATGTACTGTAGTGTTATGAGTAGTTGTCTTCATCAAGTGTCATCCTAGTCACAAAATATACAAATAAATACACAAAATATGTAACAGTATCAGCTTCACATTTTTGGTAGTGTACATTTTTTGGCAATTCTTATGTGGCAAGGGGGTGATCTTAATGAAACATGGAACACCCGACTTGCTGGTTACCAGTTCAGCTGTAAGTGTCTGTGTAGTACAAAGCCACCACACACTGGCAATCTTGAAAGAAAGTACAGGATTGAATCAACATGGAGACTGCATCTTCTGAATAATCTAAAATAATCTAATAATTTGTTAAGGGCACTGTGAGAGAAAATGGCATTGCTGCTAACTGCCCTGTACCAGGTTTATGGGTAAATTGAGGACTTCCGTCTCCAGGACTGTCAATATGGCACCTTTTGTGAGTAATACATTATATATTAAAGTAAGTCATTTGAAATAGTTTATTCATTTTTTTATGAATGCTATGAAAGAAGAGACAGGAATAGCCCATTGTTCCTTTTTCC
Source organism: Emydura macquarii macquarii (assembly GCF_026122565.2). Classification (NCBI taxonomy): domain Eukaryota; kingdom Metazoa; phylum Chordata; order Testudines; family Chelidae; genus Emydura; species Emydura macquarii. The sequence continues at coordinate 3,137,005 of NW_027130506.1, forward strand.
AATAAGCCTCACTTTAAAGATATGCAGGGTTGCCAAGAACAGCTCTCAATTTTGGCATATTCTGCATCTGAAAGATGCTAAGGATCAACTACTTCCATCAACTTTAATGGGAGTTGTGGGTTCTCAGTACCACTTAAGACCATCTGTGAACAGCGTGAGATGGCACCTACAGGTAGATAATACAGCTAAATTAGCAAATAGGGGGAAATGGAACATACTAAATAGGCTTGAGGAAAGTCAGTAATTTATAATATTTACTTCTATCAACTTAGTCAGTTTCTCTCTGTTGTTCAGTCACAGAGCTGTATAAAGGGAGGGGAAAGAAAAAAACAAACAAACAAACAGTGTTACCATCTGCCATGCTGTTTCATTGCTTCCAAGGCAAGCAGCTGGAAAGGAGATTCTAGTCCAGTCTCATTCGTCTCGCTCCAGAAAGGCATTTTAATAAAGCAGCACGAGAGTTTTCTTTCTAAAATGTTTCAAACTTCGTGCAGTCCTGATGAGAGGAGCAGCAGGGAAAGGAAGGATTCTCATTTTACACCGTCCCTGAATAAACTCAGCCAGAGCTTAACAGTGCCTAAAGACACTGGCCAGTGCAAGAAACCTAGATATTTTGAACACTTAGAAGATCCGTCTCAAGACAGCATGTTAGAGGAGCAGCAGGAACAAAGTTTAGGAATGACAAGTTTTGATATATTTAGAGCTCTTACAGTAGTATGTATATTTATATAATTTTTAACTACATATTCTTTCAAAAAAGTTAGCTAGGAAAAAAAGCCAAGTTCTTGTTAACCAGCCAAACCTTAGCCTCACTTGAAAAGAATCAGAACAGGGTTATTACTTTGAGGGGGAGAGGGGCAAGGGAAGGGAATGAACAAATCCATCCCTCCCTTTCTAGACATAACACAGGGTGGGAACTAGCCAGCCAAAGCTCTGCCTCTCGACCCAGGAGGACAACCCATCAGTGTCACTGCAGAAGCACAGAAGGGAAAAGAAAAAAACAGAATTGCAGAAATAACCAAGGGCAGGCACACATTTTAATCTCTCATCAATACATTCTGAAATAGAGTGAAGCTTTATAACAAACTTCCTAGTTCAAAAGAGCTGTTTGTGAATGTCATTAACAACAATGTTACATTTCTAGTGTAAATGAACTTTACCTACACTGAAACACCTAATAAATAAAGCATACGGCAATTTGTTGTAATCAACATATTGGGCGAAATCCTGGTTCCATTAACTTCAATGAAATCATAATTTCACCAATAAATTTTGAGTACTTCTACTCCATTTTGCTCCTAAATTTGAATGTACTCTGCACTCAATACTTTCTGTGAGGTTTGAGTGTCAACTGAAGTCACTTGGGGTTGAAGATGATCAGCACTAGGCAGGATCAAGCCTTAAAAATCATGATTTTTTAGCTATTTCATTAGTAAATTACAGCAAACATCCACTCTACATTGCAGGATGGGTGTTGAATTCCCCCCACACCATCCAGAGAAGTCAGCGGCAAAACTGCTCCTCAACTGACAGAGTCTGAGGCAAGACTCAGTATAAGGAGATTTTTACTCTTAAATACAATACACAATTTTCAAGAGCTTGCTTCCAAGCTTTAGTGTGTTGCTGAACTTGCCATGGAGGAAAAATTGGTCAGAACCATTCCAAATGTCTAAGTGCTGCCAGTTCTCTATACAGAAGAATGATTTCATGCAGAGGTCAATCTCCCATTACTAAGGAAGCAGCTTAGAGGGTCCCATTGAGGGCTTCCTTTCCAGCTGATTTATAAGATGTTCATAGCTTCCAGAAAGTGTAAAAAAAAAAAAAAAAAAAAAAAAAAAAAAAAAGCACCAAGATAAACATAACTTCCTAGCTCTCCCTCATGAAATCATGCCCTACCAAATCTTAGCAGTGTATTTGTTTTTAAATCCAGATTTACAAAATCATGTCTTAGAATTGTAAATTTGTGGATGGACATATATTCATCCATTAAACAGCCTCAAAACAGTTCTCAATTCAGTCACTTTCTCCTGCTCTTGTGATTAAAACAAATGGTGTGAAGCTGTTTAATTAAAAAAATTATAAACTCTTAAATCAGACTGCTTTAATTTTATAATTACAGGCTAGAGTTTAGATAGCTATCCCAGAAGAGTTCTAAGATTATTTTTACCATTTTCTAAAAGAGACCCAATTAACATCTCACATTGCGTAGAGTAAGGGTTAGCTAGAAACCCGACCATGGGGAAACACCTTAATCCCACAAGTTACTGAGAACTTTAACTCCTAGTGACTGAGGTAAGCAACTCACAGTGTCAGGCCCTAAATTAGCTTGTCCAAAGACCCTATTTAGAGTTCAAATTTGAAGAACATATTCAATTTAATCTTCAAATTTCACTTTACCTCAGTGAAAAGACAAATGAGAAAGCATCTTTGCTCCGTAGAAAACTACATGCTACAGATAAAATACAGTTACTGTTTTCTTTTAGTTTTATGCACAAGATTTGTCAGTCTTATACTGTATGTAATTATACCATGTGTTATAGGCTGAGGTACTATAAAGCGTCAGTGACAGTTCACAGGAATAAGAACCAGGTTTAAATTATTTCAAAGCCTACCAAGACTTGGTCCTAATATTTCAAGTAGCACAGATTCCTCACTTGACTGGAAGTCAGACTCCCATTACCCAATGAGAAGACACATGCAGAAAGTCAAACAGAACTCTTCCCTTTTAGCAAATATTTTGGTTTATAGATTTAAGATGGTAAGCTATTTGAACCAGCAAATCTTTATTCTGTCGGGTACAACACTGATGAGATTGCTGGTGCACAGTCATTTATTAATAATGGCTCACAATTACTTTTAATTACATGCATATATTATTGCTTATGAACCTGTATGTGGACTGTTCCAGAAGAGATATTGCCTTTGTCTAACAGGCATAACTGATATTAGGAAAGGGAACACAGAGAGAAATTTCTCAGAATTTAGGGTTTTTTAGGGAAAATTACTAAATGAATAAATGAGAAGAGGTTATCAGTCAAGTTGAAATGGAACCAGTCCATGACAAAAAGCTTTTATTTATAAAACCCAGGAAATTCTGAAATGTTTTAAAGGACAGTTTTTGAATGCTCCCATCTCTAACAGGAAAAGACATGAGAGATTTTATGTAAACAGGTTGAGAAATAGTACTGGACAGATGCACCCCCTTGAGTGCATTGTGAGACATCGGCTACTGAAAAAGTGCTTTCAGCTGCTCAAGAAGTGTAGGTACCTGAAATAGCTCCAAAATGTTAAATGCTGTTGCTTTTATAAAATGTTGCTTGCTTTAAAAGAAAGTGTATAAATTTGTTCTTAATTTTAAGAGTTTGATCTTGAGCTTCCACAATTTTCATTGAATTCACTGTGAATTTGCCTAAGTAATATGTTCAGGATGAACTGCCAAGTGTTTAAATATGTAAGTGTAGAACTAATTTGCCTCACCACAACCCCAAAATAACATACTCCTTTACAAATTTTTGGATATTCTTGAAAAATGTAGTAATTTGGTAAGTAACCAGGGCAATTCATGTGAGTTCTGAACACTTTGTCACCACTCCTGAGCCCAAACCAGAGGACAAAACAAAGTATGGTGCTTTAAGCACCTCTGGGAAGTGATAGATTTTAAAGCTCCCTATCTCATGCTTTTAGGATTCAGATGTCCATTTCTTAGGGAATAGTATTGGCAGGGCTAATCAAAGTGCCTGTTCATAGACCGAATATTGAAAATTGCAGTTTTTCAACAGCATCTCTAGAATAGAATGTTATCCAGGTTCTTTTAGATTTTCAACTTTGAAAAAAATATTAACCCTCCCCTGTCCCCCAAGGAAACATACCAGAGAAACAAAGATCCTTTTTGAAACCTTTGTGAGGCAAATACCTACATCCTTAATGTGAACTTTATACATTTCACTCTTCATACCACACAGAGAGGGGCTTCTAGAACAGATGGACAGTTCTTAAAGTCAAATGACCCTTGGTCATAAGTTCTTGTTTATTTTAGCCAATTGTTTTCCCTTTCTTACATATAGGAAGAGCATTGAGAGATAAGAAAGCACCTCAGCGTAGGAGTAAAGTTTTAGCAAATACTCCATAGATGGCATAGTTGATCCTTGAGATGTGTACCTTTTATACAGGAAATAATTATACTAACCTCAGGACCAAAAGGACCATATCTGTGACCAGCAGCATCTGGTTGTTCAGAGTAGAAAGCATAAACATAAGGCCTGAAAGAAAGATTTTTTTCAGAAAAGTTTGCTTTCAACCACAAAAGAAAAAAATTGCCAGGTCATGTTAAGTCAGCCTTTCAACTATTGTTTGCCTTATGGAAAAAATTGTTGCTCAGTCATATGTTTTCCAAAGTATGTTTAAGCAATTAGTTGCTCCAGAACTTCATTAGATCTCAGAACACATGCTGGGAAGCACACAGGGCACAATCTGAGGACGCTCTCTTAGTTCCATAAGAAGGAGAGATCACGATACCAGCTCACATGGGCTCTGCAGCCTCCAGCATGTGAGAACTTGTGCAATAAAAAACACAATTAAGATCTTGACATTTTCCCAAGCCTCAGGGTGCAGCTTCTGCATTTACCACTGCCTAGAAGTTTGTTAAGCCACATTAGACTAAGAAGCATAAAACAGCCAACGTTAATCCATGTAATTAAATGTTTCCCAATAATCAAAGGACATTCACATCAGAGGTTTTTTGAGGAGGATTGAAACACTGCTGGTTAAAAGCTAAGAGCTACAAAGAATAGTAATACTGAATGCTGGCAATAATAATTTTAACACTAACATTCCATCTGTTTCTGCAGCTCCAGCTACTTTTAAAGAGAAGACAAGTTGGAAGTTTACAAAAAAAGAATGCTACATTTGTTACCTTTCATTGTCTGGTAGGGTTAGCCACTGCAATATTGTTAATATTCTGCGTTCATGAGGGATGACACTAGACCACAAAAGAAAAATAGGTTTAGTTACTGTTGTGTACAGAGAAGATAACCATTAGGTATACCATGAGCTGCATCCAAAACCATGATCAGGACTTATCATGGACAAGCTAATCTTCTCTTTTTGCTTGTTCGTGTTCAAATTTCATTCCCATTTTGCAATTCAAATTATTGCACATCTCCTGCAACTCCATGTAGTGTACTGAAAAGGAAATAGTTCATTTTTCTACTACCCTATGTAGCAATGGATAAGGACCCATTTCTGCAAACTTTTACTCATATGGGTAGTCCTTGCTCATAACAGTAGTTCCATTGAAGTCAACACTACTGCCAGCTTAAGGACTACTCACATCAGTAGTGTTTACATGATTTGCTCCCACTACTACTGAAGTTATTAAAAAGGCTCACATTGACTTTGGTGGGAACTGATCTAAACCAGTTTACCCCTCAGATATATTTAGAATGCCAGTCACTCAATCAGCACCATGTCTCTCACAATTTTGAAACTCTTATTCTTCTAAAACCATCCTTAGACTATTGAGACTTCCCAGTTGGGTGGTGAGACTAATATCTACTAGAAGAAGAATTTATAAACAGACGTTAATCTTTAAAACATTCTTCCTACAGAAACTGGCTGAATCGCTACGTTCAGAATTATTTCAAGTTTGCATTTAACTATGAACTATGTAACAGATTCTAAATAATGTGAATTACTTAAAACCATTAGTCACCAAGCCCAGCCTGGATACTTATTGGTAGCATATTTTCCTAACAGACAAGGAAAATAAGTGAGGTCCCTTGCTCCTAGGCCAGCAGGTTGAAACTCATGGGGGTTGAGGGGAAGAGATGTGGGGGGGGGGAGGGCGGGAGGGAAAGCCTCTGTCTATCATAGGTTTTTCATAGCTGTCTGAGATCCACAGGAGCTGTGGTATGCCCCAGTTTTTACATTCCCTTGGACCGAGGGGACCCGCCCGCCCCCCTTTTTTTTAAGAGTAGGCTCTGCAGACTCGGCACCTCAGAATGAATCTCTAAGTGTCAGCACTCCTACTTCACACCATGAGTTTAGCCCAATACCACTAACTGAGACAGACTCCTAGTCAGAGACTTTTACTCTCTTCAGGGACCCATGCACCTCAGCAAGTACACCAGGCAGCTTTTCCAAAACAAAGTAGGGTTTATGAGTCAACTGGAACACAGCATCGGAAGTCCTTAGGTTAGCACATTTCATTCTCTCTCTCTCTCTGTCTGTCCCTTTGTCAGTTCAAGGTGAGAGCAGTACAGCCTCTCCCAAAAGTCAACCCTTTAGCCTTTGCCTGTCACCTCTCTGTCCTTTGTTTTCGAGCTGGCCTCTGCTCAGCTACCCTGCTGAGAGGTGGGGAGAAAACCTCCTTCCCCTTGGTTGTTGATTGGTAGGTGTTAATGTGCTGTCCATTGGGGGTTTCCATAGTCTTCTTAGATTTTCCATTGACATGGGTAGGCCTCAGCCAGTCATTTAATGACCCAATAAGTCCACCCCAGACTGCTTGGCAGCTTGCACACTTCATGCCTCTTGCACTGCCCGAAGAGCAGACTTAACCTACCCACAGGGTAGAGCAACCCAAGTATAGGGGGAAACTGAAGCACACATAGGATTCACAAAAAATATTACAGAAAATCACACTTCATCACAATAGCACATATCAATGTGATATTCAAGAGCCTCACAAAATTAAAGAGCATAATTCTGGTGGAAGGCTTTAACACAAAATGGGAAAGACCCATTTATCTGAATATAATCTGCTCTCTTCCAGCAAGGAGTTCCACAACAGGACCCCTCCTGCCAAAGTTAGTCAGAAGGAAGAAAATGAGGTGATCTCACTTCACTCTAGTAATCCTTCAGAGCTCAGAAGTGATACCTATCCAGCCATTTTCAGATAGAAAGATGACTGGCAGAATGTAAGATTAGGCAGTAAAGGAGGAAAAATGGCAGGGATCCTCAGAATTGTCTTCTGGATTGGAGCAAGGGGAAGAGGCTATTTTATCTAAGCATGAAACAATTTCTCTTCTAAAAAATGACTGCGTCTATTCTGAGGGGGGAAATTTCTCAATTAGTCAGGCTGCTGGCACATTTTCATCATGCCAAATGCTGTAAGTGGTAGGAGGGCAGAAGAGGCTCCTATAAGCACCCATGACATCCATGGGTTAAAAGAATATGTTGCTGATAAGGCCTGGTCTATATTTAAAAGTTAGGTTGACACAGCTATGGCAGTCAGGGGTGTGAAAGATTCACACACCTGAACATAGTAGCTATGCCAACTTAACCCCTGGTGTAGCTGCAGCTAGGTTGACAAAAGATTGCTTCCCTCTGTTGTACACTGTAACTTCGTTAAATATTAAAAACCCCATCCTTGTTGTAATGTGAAAAAGATTCAGTGTGGAGTGCAAAACAGTAGAGGGCCATGTGCACTGAATTAGAGTGCTGAGTGCAAAAAACAGTGAAGGGCCGTGTGCATGGGACTGGATATTCCTGGAAATACTTAAGACTTTGGAGAGATTGAGCTGGACTGTCCTTCATGGTGGCAGCAGCAGTGCAGCAGAACGCGAGAAGATCCTGAGAGACCTGAGAGAGACAGTTTTGGTTCCTGTTCCTTCCTCATTGTTCCTGCTGGTTCCTGAGATCCTGTACCTGTTTCCAACCTGATCCTGACCTGACTCTGAGTTGATCCTATTCCATTTTGGGATAGTGATGTATTGATTTCTCCTTTTCACTTGTTCACTATCCCCGTGTTTTGTTTATGTGCTATTGGAGCCTTGGCTTTAAGCCTTTTTGATAAACCTCTGAGCGGTTATTAATAAAACTTCCATTTGTTTATACACTTACATACTGTTGTATTAGTCTGATTAACACATTTCTCCTCCCTGGTGATTAGATACAGGCTAGGGAAAGAACCTATGGAAGGAAGGGGTCCTTGTAAACATTATTGTCTTGGACAGACACTATTCCTTGTACAACACTTTGACCAAGCTACAGGGAAGTGGCATTCCTACATCAATGGAAAAAAAACCTTACACTATGGGCACTATAGAGATACAATTACAGTGCTGTAGCTGTGCCACTGAAGCACATGTAGTCTAGATATGGCCTGAGACTAAACTCCCAGCTCCACATCCAACTGAAGATGAGAAATAAGATTTACATCATACCTACACTTATTTTCAACTCAGGAGCCTTCCACAAAGAAGTCTTCAAGCTATGAACCAATGTAAATGTCACACTGTAATATATTATTTAACAAAATTATTTAAAAAGCCACCACAGGGGGGAGGAAAGGGAGGAGGGTAAAAAAATGCTTTCTTTTACTGGGAAGCTATTGAATGTTTCGAGCCAGGGAAACTAATGAACATTTCTTTACACCAAATTAATTCAGAATTATTTGCTACAGGTCTCCAGAAATAAAGGTCACTTACACAGACCAGAAGAATGTTCCAGTTTTCACCCCTTGCTTTGGAGCAGTAATCCATATCTAATGAGGAAAATATAAAAGGATTATAATAGGGCTCAAGTCTTGATTTAAAAAGGAAAATTAAAGCAAACTTTTTCAAAACATGTTTTCTTACCATAAACACGAAGGTAAAGCATAGCGTTTAGAACACGGTCTCAGATTTGAGCATTTGTAACAAGACATGCTATTCCACACAGATTTTGGGGAAGTGAATTACTGTTTAGTCAGCCACGTTGAGGTATGCAGTGTTATTGTAGCCAACTGGTCCCAGGATATTAAAGAGACAGGGTGAATAATCGTTTATTGGACCAACTTCTGTTGGGGAGACAGACAAGCTTTTGAGCTGATACAGAGCTCTTCTTCAAGTCTGGAAAATATGAAGAAGAGCTCTGTGTAAACTCAAAAGTTTGTCTCTCTCACCAGCAGAAGTCCAATAAATGATATTACCTCACTCACCTTGCCTTGTAGCCACATGGAGGGTCATTTTACACTTTTCTTCCCTTTCACCTTAAATCTCCATTATTACTCTTTCATAGGAAGTGATGTAGCTGTATGGCCTACATGAGGCATTTCTAACCATTGTAGACATCACGGGACAGCAATATCCCATCTTGGCCTCTTACTGATCAAAACTGGGAAAACACCAATTTATCAAACTGTCAAAAATTTGTTTCTAAAACTAGAAGACATTCTCTCTGGCTGAACAACAAATAGTTCCCAATGGCCATGTATTAGAAAATACTTTTCTTAACTCTGAACCTACTGTGTCAATATATATGTTTATTATTGTCGTACTTTGCCCAAGCAGATACTTACAGATTGTTGCCTGGGCATGCATTACTCCACAGCCATGTCCTGAATTTTCTGCACACATCTTATATTAATCTTAACTGAACTAATTTAATGAAGTGTTACAGTGCTAGGAAAATGGAAATTTTTATATTTGAGACAATTGTTAATAAACGTTTAATCTAGGTATATTATTGTACTCATTACACAATGATGATAATAAGCATCTTCTCTCCTCCTTTCAATCCATTTTTCTCCTTTAAGGGTTCCACAATTGATCTCCGCACCTTCAATGCCTCCAAACCTTATTTCTCAATTATTTCTCAATTTTTTGTTTGTTTGTTTACTGATGGATCTATTCAGTCCAGAACAAGTGATCATACCTGTCTGTTGTTTGGCCAGATAATAAAGCAGATCAACCAAGTCCCTCTACAGTAGGTAAAGTTATGTACTAATCCTAACTATGATTCTATAATTTACTACTGCTTCCACCCAGAGTCAGCCTAATAATTTTTCTAAGTATCCAGTGGATGTAAAATTTAACGAGTGAGCTAAATTGTTCAAGGTGATAGAGTAAAATCAGAAATAAGACGAAGTAAAGAAAAACTAAGCCTGTATGCCAGGGAAAGCTTCCTAAGGATTACATGCTTTAGATTACGACATAGGTTCTCTGGGGCAGGGTGACTTGAATTTTGTATGGTTCAGAAATACCCTATCATGGGTGGAAGGGTAGGGTAGAGAATTGGTTCCATGCAGGCTTTGGATGATTGTGTAATAATTATAATTTAAAAGTTCATTTAAATGATCAACATTGCATGAGAACTCACAGATCACCATGTGAGATCAGTGGGATTTGGCAGATCACTTGTATGTTATTTTCAGGTGAGTATGGGAAGGTAGCTTGAGGGCATATAAAAAAAATTATGCTCGTTTTTGTAAATGCTATTTACTGCATCCTGAAGTATTTTAAAACCTGATCATGTGAATTCAACAACCTAGTTCTCAGAGTACTGAAAACAAGTTATTATTTATTAAAAATGTGACACGTGCCACCATCAGTGTGCAAATATCAACATAGAAATAATGGGCATCTGGGCCAGTGTCCTCAAAGGAAGAACTAAAAAACTGTTTCTTGATGCTTGTAGCTCCCTTCTCAGTGTTTTATGACACCTAGCCTAACCATAAGAGTGAATCTAAAAGGTCTCTTAACCAGTAATCAAAGCTATATTCATTTCTGAAAATACTGATCAGATGGTGTGTGGGGGTTTTTTGTGTGTAGAGTAGTTTACATCCTCTATGAAACATGAAAATCACACTGAGTCTTGTCAGTAGATCAGTCCCTTCCTTCCCTGCTCAACAAATTCTTCTACTATAGAAATAAGTTGTCTAGAAAAATCAAAGAGAAATGCGTAATAAAAATGAAAGCCATGTTAAACGTCCAAGACATAATGCAGGGTTTTGTAGCATCCCAGAGAAATTTGTCACTGTTCTGAAGTGTCTCTTAGGAGAGGATAAGCCCTTCTGGATGATTTATATTCTTAAAAGCTTTACTTTTAATATAAAGAACTGATTTTTTTTTAAGCTCAAAATCTTCACTCAATGTCAAATCTGATATGAAGACTTTTTTAATGGTTGAGAACTTCCTGTTTTTCAGAAATAAACTCAAATAGGAGAATGCCACTTCTCATACAGCGAAGCAAGCAGTAGGCCCATGTTTTCTTCCAAAAAAAGGCATTGTACTTTTCCAGCTTTTCACCCACTAACTTTTAGATCATGGCTGTATAAAAACTGCAGTACATCTCATAAGCTCTTTTAGCTTTCTGGTCAGCCCCCTAGATTGGTCCTCTGTGTCAGGGCTGGTTGGTTTTTTCTGAAATTTTACTTTCACTTTAAATTTAGACTGGAAGCATTTAATAATTCTTGTGGGGTTTTTTGTTGTTTTTTTTAAACTGAAGGTAAGACTTCAAAAGGGCCTGGTGAGAAGCACTGAACTGTGTTGCTGGCCAGCTGAGGCTCCAAAAGGAACATCATGTTCCTAAACTGCTTCCTTAATCTTAGCCGCTGTATATTAATGAGCCACTGAAATACATGTTGTGTTTTAATGCTATGTTTATAGCCTCTAGACACTGGGGACAAATACTACACATCTTAGCTATATACCCCTGAAACTGATATATTTCAAGTCCTACATCTAAGCAATCTCTATTTTTGAAACAAATCAGAGTTGCCTCTGTCTAATGGGAATATGTTGTATTGGCTCTCAAAGGATCAAGCTTAGGCTAGCAGGGACTGGGGGGCATGGAGACCGCAGGAATATTCCCTGAGGGAATAAGGAGCTTCACAGTTTACTCAAATGGTCTCTCCCAACCACCCTAGGAACAGTAATGATATGATGGTGATATAAATGGAGAGAGATGGGGCTCTGGAGGAAGTTGCATCCAGCCTTTCTATCGTAGAAGGATTGTCAATTGTTGTAAAAATATTTTCCTGTAACTTCATGGTCAATGGGGGAGAAAATGGATATCCATAAGCAACTTTTTTGGCTTTAAATTGGCAATCCACCCTGTTTGTCTGACCTGTCTCAGCCAATTACTAACTAGTAACTTTCTGACACTGAAAACTTCCGGCTCTGCTGGAAGGCAATTGTGCTAAACTTCTTAGTCATATGACTATCTCAATCCAATAAAGGGTGCATGGTAGGGAAGGAGTTACTGTATATCTTACTTTTTGGTAGTATGGTTACCTATGAAATAGCTCTGGTTTTAACGCTATGTACTTATACCAAATTTTAACACATTTCTTTACCTCAGAAACCCTGTAAGTTACTGTGTAATCTCCTCTCTTGTTAAGAAAGGGATTTCCCACCCACAGATTGCCTGTCCTCAACCACAAATGGTGTATACAGTACCTCTGCTTCTGACCAGACTTTCCTTTCTTGGCCAGGTTGCAAAAGAAGTGTTTGTACAGTGCTCCCACAAGAGCCAGAGTTCAATGCGTTTACTCGATGTTGGCCTTGGCCTAGGATGTGCTTTTGCTCCTTTCATAATGCAACAAATCCTGGGTGAGCTTCATGAAGTGATTTGGAACTTATTTTTCCAGAGAAGATAAAAGTAGAAAGATGTTGCATTTTGCTGGCTTTTACAATCTCGTTCAGCCACCATGCCAACAGACTTTCCTCGTACTCCTGTATGTACACAAAGGCAGTCTTGTCTAGCAGTTAGACCAGGAGACAGGAAGTTCTGAGAACTCCTAGGTTCTATTCCTGAGCACTGCCACTGACGTACTGTGTAATGTTGAATGAATCTCTGTGTGTGTCTACCTACTAATAAAAGGAATAGAGTAATACTGTAATTCAGAGGTGTTTAAAGGCATTACTATATAAAAGCCACTATAAATGTGCAAAATAGTGTATCTTACTACTCAGCTGGATTTGGGTATTGGCTGTTGCACTAAAGCTGACTCTTTGGATCCTTAATTCAACAGACTTTTCTGCACTAGAGAAATTAAACACTCTGATACTTGTGATATACTGTAATGGGAATACTGGTTAATGCTTGAAATGTTCATAGATGGTCCTCTCCCCTTTGTGCTAGTAGGGTATTTTGACAATGTAGACTTACACCCACCCACCTGGTTTTGCAAGCAATAGTGATGTGATATAATATATATGCATGTTATATAATATAGTTTCCAAAACTGACTCAAAAATGCTATACGACTAGCAGCTACAACGGATGTGTTTACATACAGCAAATAAATGACAAACTCACAAATGGTGCTGACCTTGCAAAACCAAGCACAGCAAACATTAGGATAACTGACCTGAACAAACATGCTAGGCAGAGCGGATAGTGTAACACATGAAATTTATAGGTACAGTACAGAAACACTGAAGTATGTATAACTTTAAGATTGTGAAATGAACCAGCGAGGGAGGTCGTTCAAAGATAACCCTCATGCTCGGTTCTCAACTCTTCCTACTCTGGAGGGAGGGATAGGATGTCAGTCTTATTTTTGTTTTCTACATTGGCTTTTAGGCTAAGATCATTGATCATGTCCATTGGGAGGAGTGGGAGTGAGGGGGGCACTTACATCCTGTTCTTTCAGGCCTGTGAATTCAGTCTAATTTGTCTGGTGCAATCCTATTTTGTGTTAATATGAAACTATGCACCTATATGTTGCATTTGAATGACCCTGCAGTCTCCTCTTCAGAGGCTCTGAAATATTTTTTCAAATGTTTTATTGTTGTGACAGTGCATGAAATTGCATTACAGTAAACTTTTTCCTTTTAGTTCTAAATAAATAAACCAAAGTAGTTTTTCAAATGATCCTATGATATTTTATGGTCAGTGTAACTTAAATCTAGCTCTGTGTTACAAGGTCATGAAGATAGAGTATGCTAAGGATAAAAAACTGATTGAGACCCTCTTTCCCCCATAAGTCATCTGTTCAAATATGGACTGTATGGGTAGGTAGTCTTTAATGACTTCTGACTGGTCATTTTCTGAGGAGGAGTTGGACTTATTTCAGGTCTACTAAGTGGGTGTCCATGTTCCAATACCAAGATAATTGCAGTCTCATCCCTGTTAGATGGGCAGAACAAGTCTCTATTTGATAGGAAAGGTTCCTCCAGTACGGTGTGGGGAAGCTTGCACTGCCACTGTCCGTGCTCTACTTCTATCTATCCACAGAACAATTATCATGTAGAGGACGAGGCTGTCTCTTGTCACATCTTAAACTCAGTCCTGTAAGACTATTATATGTAGAAGATCCATGGACTGGAGTGGGAGTCTTGCACACAGGATCAGGATCAGGCTTCATGTGAGCATAACTTTGAAAAGCAGAGAGGTCTTATGCATTGAGTCTCCTATTCCAAGCAAAACCGTGATGTTCAGAGAACATGCCCTGATCAGTGTATGCCATACAACAGAACTTCCGTAAGGAGGCTGGGCAGAGGATCAGAATTAAAAACAACTATCAACCTCTCAACTGATATGCAGGATGCCTTGGCCAAATGTGCCACTCCTAATAGTTAGTCTGTCAAAGCTACTTCCATTTTACTAACTTGGCCAGAGGGAAGATGTCTCTTGGTGCATTTGTTTAGAATCACTACCTAAAAATAGACAAGGTAGTGGTTCATTTCTGCAGTAATACATTTTACTTATATAGAGTTGTGTAATATCTTTCCTCAGCAGCACCTTTCGTCTTTTGTATTTTGCTGGTTGCTCTCTGAATTTCCTTGAGGTTGCTAAAAAGATTAAACTCTGAGGTATCCAAAACTGTATTTGATATTTTGGGGACCTCACCACAGAGGGGGTCTCTTCCACCCTGCTTAGGTAATGCCTTTGTACAGATAGTTCAAGAGTAAGTTTGGGTTTTTTGGGCCACCTTATTTTCCATCCACTGCTAATACCAGGTTTCTGTCAGGGTTATGGCTTTCACAAGTTTCTCCTCCTTGAGTGTCTTGGGTTGGGATTTTTCCCTCCCGGATGTATTAACTTGCATTTTTCCAGGTACGCTTTCAATTTGTTATTTTATTCATGCCTTAGTAGTGCTTGCAACACCTGCCAGTCCCATATGTGACTTTAACTCAGTCAACTCCTTAGTTGTTCCAGAACTCCCCTGTATTCTTCCCATTACCATCTCTCAGGGCCCTTTGTTTCGAGTCTTCAGGCAATTTTTAGTGTCAGTGACAGTATTCTGCAGCACGTTTGTGAGAACTAGCTGATCTGTCCCACTCAGCACACCAGGTGATGTGGCATCTACAGTGCTAAGTCAAATACTTAAGTGGTCTTTTATATACACAAGCACTTTATGAAGCCGGGCCTGATCTTTTCTATTCTTCCCATTTTGGAATGAAAAAAGTGGTGGCAAATATTTAGACTGCACCAACTCCCAATGAATTTCAATGCAAAATTTAAAATAACTGCTTTGAGGTCCCTTTGAAGACTACAGCCTTACAGTGGAAGAACATGGCCTACTGGCCCCAGGGTAAAGATCCAAGACTAGTTTAAAGTTCAAGATCAGATGTTTTGCTTGAGAGATATGCTCTTGTTCAACTGAAGCAGGAATTCATTCAGGGAAAGTCTTATGGCTTGTGCTATGTAGGAGGTTGGAGCATGTGATCACAATTGTCCCTTCGGACTTAAAAAAAAAAAACTCTGAAAATGTCCGTTTATAAATATTGAGCGTTAATATGTTTCAACAACCACACACAGTACCAGGACTTGTGGTGTATTGAGGACTGGGTTGGAATTGCAAGCTACCACTTTTAAAGTGGGGGTGGAGGCACGGAGGGGGAGGTTCCTGGTACTGTTTGCAGGCTAGAGGGCTCTGCAGAAAAGCGTGAGAGCAAAATTGGCCTGGGGAAAAAAAAAAAAAAAGTTATTTAAAGCAAAGTGAGATGAGTGGTGTGTCTCTGCCTTAGAAAGTGAAAAGGATGCTGTCTCTCTTTGATTCTGGGGTCTTGTGTGTTATCATTCTGAATTCTAAGAAATAAAAGTAGCACTGTTACAACCTTCCAGCAAGAGTATGTATGCTTTTATCTAATTTCTGTGTGTATGTTTCTAACAGAACTAAAACCTGACTAATTTGTAATGTGCAAATTAAAGGGAAATACCATAGAATCATTGAACTGTATGGCTAGAAGGGACAACAAGAGATCTTCTAGTCCAGCAGCTCCCAAACTGTGGTACGCATACCATTGGTGGTACGCAGGTCACCTCCCAATGGTACACGTCCACCTGCTGCTGGGGGGCTGGCGCTCCCAGCCCCACCCCTTCCTCCTGCCCCTATAGTTGGTGGTACTGCAGATTGTAGCGTTTTATGTTAGTGGTATGCAACGTGGTAGAGTTTGGGAACCGCTGTTCTAGTCTAATGATACTCAGACCTTAGTGTTCGGGAGCCAAATTAGCAATCAACATTATCCAATAGCGCCATAGTAGTGTGAATTCATTCTCAATGCACCTGGATATCTATAAGATGCCTCTGTGTTACCTATTTTCTGTATTACTGCATCTGAAGAAGAGAGCTGAAGTCTCTCGAAAGCTTATGTCTGCAAATATTAAATTTGTTAGTCTTTAAAGTGCCACAGAACTCTCATCATATTATGTATATAAATTCTCACAGCAAAACTACTGACCAAGTATATTATTTTATCAACAATTGGTTAATCACAGAGTAAAAGCATCCTGATTGATAGATAATTAAGTCACACCCCGTTTTAATATCATATGCTGCAAAGAGCCACAGGAGACACTTACAGCTCACAAGCCTCACTGTTCTAGTCCATTCCCCTGCACTGAAGCAGCATTACATATACCTAGACAAATGCCACACTCTGACAATATATTGATTTGTGTTCAACTGTGCTCCCTAGAACAAGATATTTCTAACTACATCTAGTTCATATGTATCAGAAAGAGCCCTGTTGCATAATCAATGCTTTTACTATTCTGAAAAGTGAGAGCCAACTCAAAAGTTACATTAAAATGACAGAAGCTGGGCCAGATGTCAGGAGATTAGGTTCAAATTGTTCACAGATGTATTTTTATTGCTACTATTATTGGCTGTATTCCAAAGCACAGGAGGAAAAATAAAATTTGAAACTTACTGGTTGACCTCCCCACCATCTGGGATTGAATTTCTCTCGCCCTCGAAGACTGAAGCTGGCATCAAACACAGGGTCATACATTGAATTGCCAACAATTCCATGTGATTCAGGATAGAGTCCCTTTGTGCAGAAGTAGATTAATTAGTGAACTTTTAGTACATGTAAAATGCAGTTCTGCAGTGTTATCCACAAATACCACTAAATTCTTTAAGAATGGAAAACCAGGTATGCCTGTAACTGCACCTGAATTAGAGATTTTAGTTTTAAGATAAAATGTATAGTACTTTAGATATTCATTAAAGCAGTATGAGATAAATTGCACATCCTGATCTTGTCTTAAAGTATAGGTAATTCAGCAGTTAGCTGAAGCTTTTTCATACGGGGTGAAATCCATTTTTTGCCATTTAAAGTATGAAAATAAGTAATAGAAAGTTCTTTTAAAGTAGTACTTCCAGTTCATCTTTGTAAAATATTCCGGTGAAAGTAAGTGATTCTTTGGTGGCAATAATAATATAGTTAGCATTTAAATTTTATCATGTTTTATCTTCATATTGCTTTGCAAGCATAACTTAATCCTGAAAACTCCTGAGAGATGAGTAAGTATTATTTCTAGAATAAAAAAAAAGAAAGAAACTGAGGCAGGTCAGCTAAATGACTTGCAGCCAAAGCCACAGTGGAAATTAATGCCAAAGTTGTCATTAGGACATAGGAGTTCCTGGTTCATAGCCCTGTACTCACATCAGGGCTAATACGAAACATGTAGACCAGCTACTAAGCTGGTGTAAATTTGCGTAGTTCCACTGAATTCAATTATTTCAATGGAAAAAACACAGATTTACACCAACTAAGGGTCTGTGCCTGTGACTTCAAGTTTATTTCTACAAAAACTGTAAGCTGTAGTTACAGAACAGGAGCATAAATCACTTCATTATAGGAGCAGGCAGAAAACAAAAGCGGCAGGTGTTTTACATTTATATTGCACACTTGAGCTAAGAATCTCCAAGTACTTTGATGCTTCCTCCCCCAATTAAAAAATATCTAACACAGCGAGTGACTATGTTAACCAGTTTTTATTTAAAAATTCCTCCCTCATTTCCCAAGTTTGTACTAATGTGCAAGTCCCTTTAATTACAGTCAAGAAATCCCCCTCAGACTTACAGTAGCCAGGGTGTACAAGTTAGGAAAGGTTTTTGTAGGGTATACTGGTCTCATATAGGGAGAATGCGTTCCACAAGATCCTGAAAATACAATAGAAAGTGAGACTATCATACACTGAAAGCAGAAAGATAGGAAGACATTTGCTTAATTAATAATTGCCAAGAAACCTGTTTGAACAGATTTAAACATATACACTACTCTAGCATACAGGTCAATAATGCTTCAGCACACATAGTAAACAGATACACCTGGCCTAAAATATGATAATTTCTTTCCTTTGTACAAAAAGATGAAAAGAAATAATAAAACAAACTAGATAGATTTAAAAGAAAAAAAAGTGTCCCCTTTTAATTAGTCCTTCAGATCATTTTCATTACAAGTTTGCCCATATTTGCAGCAAAGGAACTCCAGAAAATTCATACTAATGTCAGGTGACAAACACACTGCATTAATAGGCCTATAATTATAATTCCAAAGTCACAGGGAACTTCTCACAGGACTTCCCACTAGCTTACAGTGCACACAATTGCCACTACACATATTGAATTCAAGATTAGGTTCATTTAGCCAAAAACAAAACAAACAAGCCAATCAACCACTGCACCTATTCTGGGAGGCTCTCCCAAAAAACAATGAACTCCTGCCATTCTTATTTTATTGTTCAGCGCTGCACCAGCTTGTGTCTTTCAAGCCTAATCAGTTGTACACCTTTTAAGCCAAGAAGATTTTTGCCATTTGACTTTATTGGGAACAAGAATAGTCCTTTGGATTGTTAGACCTGTGGGCCAGAAAGCCAAATGCAGCTCTTCTACTGCACAGTACTTTGTTGGCTTATGGTGCTATATAAACAATGAAAACAATATGAGAACAAGAGATTGTCCTGTTTGCTTGTTCTAATAAAACAGACTGACTTACTTAGTTTTTCAATGTTGGGCATGACCTTACTCCCTTTCTTCATGTATGATGCACGGAAACCATCGACAGAGAAGATGATCAAAGGAGGGCGAACAAAACTGAAACAAAGACCATGTTAACATATCAAAAGTTGAAAGGCATTTCAAAATCACATTTCTGTATGCTCATGCAGTTAGACTAATGAGAGATGAAAATACTACAAGTTAGAAGTCTATAACTTTTAGAGTTGGTAGATCAGTATAGTTTTGTAACATTTATAGGTCAGTAACATCCAGAAGCTCAAAATCAGGATCATGGTCCTATTATGCTGGATGCTGTACAGACCCATACAGAGACCTGGTCCCTGTACAGAAGAGCTTACAATCGGAGAAGGAAAGTGATGTACAAAGGGTTGGATAAAAGGAATATGACCAAATACATATGTTTTTACGTACATACACACACGCGTGCGCAATTTAAAAAAAAAACCCACATACCACAAGCACAAATCTTTTCTCTTTACAAAAACAGAAAGGGTCACAGGATGTTTAATGTTCACATAAAACATGCGAGAGATACTATCTGCTCTGACACAGCAAAGAAGAGGAGTACTCATTCATTATTCTTTCATAGAACCAAGAGTCCCATTGCTCCTCTTGAGATGTGAGCCCGCCAGGACGTAGAAGTATCCCAAACCTCACTCAGAGGCAGGAAGAGCAACTTCTTCAAACATGGGTGTCCAATATTAGGTCTCTATAGTGAGCTCAGTCTTAGGCATCTGAAGCCCCAAGCACCCATAGCTCCCACTTAAGTCAACAGGAGCTGTGGATGCTCTGTATTTCTGTAAAAAAGTCCCCTTTTTAGAGATCTAAATTGAGATTTAGGCCTTGATTCAGCAAGTTACCTAGGCACATGCTTAATTTTAAACAAGTGAACAGTCCCACTGGCTTCAATGAGACTACACACATGCTTAAAGTTATTCACATGCTTAAATATCTTGCTGAATCATGGCCTAAATCAGCTAAATTTCAGAATCTAATTTGTTTTTTAAATACTGTACAAGACTGGTGCCTTAAGATGTAATGTTTAAAGAAAAGTGGCCTGAAGGCTGCTCACATCGGGTCTGATCCAGTGCTTATTGAAGTCAAAAGGAAAGACTTCCACTAAATTCATTGGGCACTGGTTCAGATCCATACCTAAATAAGTGAAATGAGCAAGTTTATCAGCCTGTGGCCAGCGGATAAGATTTATACAGCTCTTTTCACAAATGTCTTCCGCACAAATTCAAAATAAAATGCACTTACCCAGCTGGGCATTCAGGAGATTTTATCTCTTCACAGTCATCATCCATCCAGTGAGTCTCTCCTATAGGACGAGAAGGTCATCATTCTTTAAAACAATTCTCAATACAGCTACAAATTTTACCAGCCTACAAAGAAAACCTGACACCACACAACTGACACACTAATTAACCGATTATACCGTCATACTTGTGAGCAACATGTTTTTACACCCATTGCTCTCCTATTCAGCAGTACGAATGTGCTGATTATGTCCCTGTGTTCAACAAGAACATCTGAAGTACAAATTAGTACCTGTTTAAAGCACAACTTAAAATCTGAATAAAGGGATTTCCTCTTGATCCTATGCACAAGTTTTCACATGGTTTGAACATTTGACAGTATAGAGCACAAAAGCAGCGACCAATATGAAAGTATGGTGCTTAGTTTCATAGCCTAGATGGAAATATTTAGTTTCATAGATTAGATGGAACTAAACCCCTTTCAGACAGTGTGTGACCATAGTATTAGGTTATGTAGTCAATTATTTTCACTGTGTTCTCCGTTAACGGTTTCCACTGCATCCCATTGAGACCTGTGACACCTTTGTACTTTCACAGGTCAAAAGAAAGTCAGATCACTAGATACTGCTTCTTGCTTTATGGCACTGGTGTTATTAAGAGGAATTGTACTTCCTCAATTAAAAAAACACAGATGTTTAGAATACAATTTTGAACAGGAGCAATCTCAATTGGCCATGATAAGGGAGAGCGAGAGAGAGAGAGAGGAAGTCAAAAAGAAGAGATGTGAAATATTTGTTTGAGTGGAACATTTAATATTTAAAAAAATATTAAAAAATATTAAATAAAATATTTATTAATAAATAAATAAAATAAATAAATATTAAATAAAATATTTAAAATATTTAAAAAATATTTTAAAAAAAAGTAAATTTGTAACCCGTAGCATGGAGATGTTGTTCTTACGTAAAGGTCACTCCTGTAATGGTGCCAGGATCACAGAGATCTTTTGTTATTGGCTAGTTTAATCAGGACTACGTACATTAAAACAAGGGACGGCTTTAACTACTTTTTCTGTCCTTTCTAAGGAAAGGCACCTCAAAAGGAACTGGGAATACCTAACATTTTACCACCCTTAATCTGCCAGGGCTTCTTCAGAGCTGGGAAGAATGCAATCTGTTAAAACTTGCTGGAGGATGCATATTTAGTTTTCCTTCTGCACTGTATATCTGGAGATGAGGGAGCAGTCTCCATTCACTTACACGGACGCATATCTGGACTATTTTCCTTACCTTCTACACATATGCAGTTTCTTGGCAGAAAGGAAGTGGGGAAGAAAATGAAGATTCCAAAGTAAAACCTTTTCTGAAAGTGAATAGATGGGGAGGCTAACAATCAACTGAAACTGACATCTGGGTAAATCCAATTGAATCATGCAGGAGTGTATAGAAGCAAGGCCAAATGGCCAGAAGATCCATTCAGGAAAAAGAAGGTGCACCTACACAAGGCAGGACATGTTCCAACGGGATTAAGGTTACTATGGAAACGAAGCCTTCACAGCCCACTCACCAAGCCACCGCGATCATGATTATTGAATTATTGCCATTAAAAAAGGAGGCAACTCTAAATAAAGAGAGCACAAAGAGACCATCTAATCGTGCACATACCTACTCTATGTAACTATGTGTTCCTGTCCTCCCATCATTTATCTGTTATATCAAAATGTAACACAAGTTATGCAAGTGCTTCAGGACAGAGACTCAGATGGTTTGAGTTTTTTTTTTAAATGGAACACCTAGCAAAACTAGGCCTAGTCCTTACTGAGGCTAGTAGACGCTACCATATTGACTGTAAAACAATTGGGCACATCTAAACTATATTTGTTTTACAACACACTACAAAGGAGTTTTAGACTCCATCTCAGCGTGCAGAATCTATTCCTTCTCCACTCAGCCTGGTAGTTTCACTTCTGACTGATGCAAAGCATTCCCATCTTCCCCAAAGCCTAAACACACTGCTTCCACAAAGCTGACAGCACCTGTGAGCCTAGGCTTCAGGAAAGGAGACCTGGCCCCTCCTAAAAAATAGAAAATAAAATGTGTATGGTGTGGGGGCAGGGCAGGAGGGAGGCTCTTTCACACAAATGCGCAACGTTACCCACAGGGCTAGCCTCTGTCAGTTCAGGATAGATAAAAGTGACAGAAATATGTACCTTTGCATACAACTTGATAATTAGTACAACAGTCTCCTCCGGTCAAGCAGTCTTCAGAGCAGTGACAGGCATTCTCTTCATTCCTTGCTTCTCCACAGCGATCTTTGGTACATTCCCAGCCTCGAGCTAAAATTTTCACAAAGTAAGGGAAAACATGAAAATTGAGAAAATAAGATTTTGAAAGAAAGAAAGAGTCCACAGCACTCAGTTGAACATCCCAGTGAAGCTAGCCAATCATTCTAGTCGGGTTTGGAAGTTTGTGATCTGCAGAGTATTTTCAAGAATTTTGAAACTGATAGGTTGACTATAAACAGAAAGAGACGTGAGTCAGAGGGCTGTGAAGGCATGAGTGCTTCCCCATTCACAAGCAGGTTTTATTACTCTCAGATGCTGTCATTTAAGCCACTGTCCAAACTTAATAGAAGCAAAAGTATCAATAAAATATTGTTAAGGAATCTCTCCCCCTTTCCCCACTAACTCCAGAATGAAGGATACAGTGGGGGTTCTGGAGCATAACTTAAGAACATTAACATGTCTCACATACTTAGTTACTCATGCATACACATACTCATTATAGTGGATTCCTAAAGCTACTATTGAATGACCATCATATAGGAGGAGGATTGTAAAAGGGAGCAACATGGCATGCAATTGGCGCTTTTACTCATGCCAAGCTCAACACACGAGATACAAAGATGGAAGGAGCCCCTTTATGAAAGCTTAATTAGGTAAGATTCAGTGCTGCACCTCAAAGAGGCACAGCATAAAACCCGCTGCCCAGAGCAAAGTGGCTTATAGGTGACCTTTGCACCATGCAATCCTGGATAGGCCACCCCCATGATGACTGACAGTCCTGAAGGCCAGTCTAAGCCAGGCAGCCTCCCTAGGGTTGCACACGCCTATACCAGGGCTTGCAAAGAGGTGCTTAGGAGGCAGCCTTATGGTTGTCTGTATATTGCCTGTGCTGAGGAAATCCTCCACCCACTGGATATTGGACTTTTAAGGCCCCTATAAGCCATGCCAGCCCTTTTACCCAGCATAAAGGGGCCAGAGCAGAGCCGAAGATCTCATCCACTAATTCTCTCTCCATTCTTTCTCATTATTCTAACAACTTTTTGGTAGGAAGTAAGTTTATATACAGGCCTCCAAAGAACAGTTTTGTAAGGGAGGGTGTTAAGTATCTATATATATATTTTAACATCTGAGACAGGACATTGTGGGCCTGATCATCGATGGTGTTGAGAATCTTCCAAATTCCATTCTCCTGAAAGCATTCAGGTGCCTCAGAGCCCTATTATTTGACCAAGGCCAAAACTCAGACGTCCCTGGCCCCCAGAACTATGCTCAATTTTCCAGACCACATCAACTCACTCTTTTTTGGATACCGAGCAGGTGAAGTTATATGGTGACCTACGGAAGTCTGGGTAGGTCACAAGGTTCAGACTTGGCTCAGAGCTGTACGGAAGTGTCATTTTCATGTAAACGAACTTAACGGAGGGGAAAATAATTTGTGCTGAAAAATGGAAATATTCCTTATTCCATTCCACACACTAGTCATTTGTTTCGGCTACTTAAATAAATGTGATTCTTCATCAAAGACTAAAGTAACAAGAAGGATTGCAAAGGCAGGAAGACTGGGCACCTATGTCAACCTAACCACTATACCAATCCAGCTACATATTTTTTGATACAGTGAATAACTGAAATACATACACAGTATTTTAGGAAACAAAACACTAAGTTTATGCTTTGCCATTTGGAAGTATTTTCCAAAAGGTGTTAGTAGGGAGATAGTCCAACTAAAAGTTTCTGCACTCAGGTATCAAGCTAAAAACAAAACCAAAAAAACCCACAAAAAAACCCATGAACAGTGCTGTATTCTCCACCTCCTAGTGTCCAATTAAATGAACTTGAAAGGTTCCATCAGTGTGTTGTGTGTGCCCTGACATCTGGAAATAAGTGTCTGAAGTAATAGCAACCAGCTCACTCCTTCACCTGCAATTAACTCCTTTTAGAGGACCTGCACAACATCTACGCAGCAGTTAAGCCCTAACAGCTTCAGTGGGATTTAACTAGTACAGTAGCCTGTGTGGACCCCTCTGCAGAGGCATGAAATCCACAGTACAAGAGTGAACATTAATTTCATAAGTATTCACTATTGTTTAGTGGAAAGGCAACATCTCATAGTTACCACAGTTATTTCCTATTCTAACTAGAGGAGAAAACTTTAGCATCTCAGTGGGTGTAACTGCCGATGTTTTTAAGTGGGGCACTGCAGTAATACTTTTTAAGTGGACTCAATGTGAATAGAGACGCATGATGCTGCCTTGAGACCAAGGCAGAGGCAAAGGCATCCCAGTAACTGGGGAAGATTAATTTGCTTACTGGTCCTTGTAAGGAAGCAAGGACCGCACATTGAGAAAGGCTGAATGCGTTGGGAGAGGGGAGGAGTACAGCATGCCCTGACAGTGCTCATTAATTCATAGCCAGATATGTAGATATGGGGGAGTAGAGCTATCATACCTGTCTTTAAACATAGTTCATCAAAGTCGGAGCAGCAACTGTTGTAACTCTTGCACAGGTTGTCACAACGGCAGCCAGGAGGCTCAGCCTCTTGAAGTTCAAAGCATCTGTTTTTGCAGGATCCAGAAGTACTGATCCAGGGGGAATCTGACAGGACTGCATAAAACAAGAAACAGGGCAACATCTGTCAGTCCATCAATGGCTGATGAGTGATTGCTCAAACTAGTGCTATGCTGAGTACTCGAACTTCAGCTGCCCTGTTACAGGAGAGGTAGGTGAAGGGGAAGGAAAAGGAGAAGGAGACGCACCCCGGATGTTTGCAGAAGCAAAAAAGTCTAATTAAGTCCAAAAAAAATTTTTTTTAACCTAAAAGGGTGGGGGAAAAGGGGGGGGTGCAAGCAGCATGCTGTGATATTGTCCAGCAAAGAACTGCACCTGGCTCTGAGTCCATAATAAACAAGAGTTCATTAGCAGAAATACATTGAAGTCTCAGAGGCCCAGTTATGAGAGCATCAAAAATTTTCCAAAGCAGGCCTTTGCAGTTAGAAACTGCCTGACATTTTCAGGGAAAGGAACTGCAATTAGTCTACATGACAGTCAGCAGGATTTTGTTTACTGTACAATAAGGTGCCAAATCAACATCACAGTAAAAGGAAACTGTATGATACTCAACAAATCTGAGTTAATGGCCAATAAAGTGAGGAAATCCTTTTTGGTGGCTTCTGGAGAGCATTAAGCTATAAAAAGAAAACTTTTGACAATAACACTAATTCAGAAACTGTAGACCATTAATCCTCAGCCCATTACTAAAGCAAGCATTAGACAGCAATGAGTTATTAGGTGGGGATTGAGGGGGCAAGATGCCCAAGTGGGAGTTATTGAGCAATCAGAGAACAGTACTATAATTTGTTTCTATACTCCCTTTTCCCCAAAATGACAAACCAACCACATGTTGGGCTAGAAATGGAGCATACCTTCAAGTTTTTCTTCCTAAGTAGGTGTTTACAGTGTGAAATTTTACAGTACCTTTTGAATCTTTTGATATCTTTTGTGGCATTTTTTGACTAAGAAGCATTTGAAACCAGTTTGGGGCTGAAGTTTGTCAGCAACAGTCTATTTTCTTGTTGAAATAGCTACATAAAATTGGTAGGGCATAAATCTTATGTAGATCTGATTCAACAGGTACTTTTGGAAAATATTTTGGATTATGAGCCATTCTTTGCTGATGTTCTACATAGCTGAAAGTTTATCCATCAGCAGAAAGGGAAGGGGGGGCAGTTATCTTCTCCAAACAAAAACCATCATCCCAACACTATTAGTTGTGGGAGCATACAGCAGGGAGGATGGAAGGTAATCTACTGGGTTTTGAAGAAATCGCTTGGTAAAGGCAATGCTGGAAGGTTAGCAAGGCTCAGGAACAGAATTAAGGTTGTGGGGTATGGTAATGTAAGGCATGTGCACATATCTGGGGCAGAAAGTAACATTAGATGGTTTAATTTTTTCCCCCTTACTATTATAGTTTTTGGGTCAAGTAGGTAGCATCTGTGTGTATTCATTGTGTGTATATTTAATACTCTATGTAAAAGCACGGGAGTGTCCCTTCAGTTAGGAACTTCCTCAGTGTTCCCTTGATTGAAATTTAAATTTTCAGTATTTGGGCCATTTAAAATTCTATAGGGCTAAAACTTAATATATACATGCTGCCAGCACAAATACAGGAGTGTTTCCTTCAGTTATTGAAATCAGTCCTCTTGTTTGTTTGGATAGTGGCCAGACCCAAGCAAAATTCTCTGCTTTACATTTGTTTCTTCTTCCCGAAATCCCTATAACAAAAGCAGATGAATTTTGAAAGCTATATTTTTACCAGGAGTTACTAATTGAGAGTGATTAATTACTTCTGGTGTTACGAAAAATAAATGTTTTGAACCAGCCCTCATTTATCAGCTTTTAAACAACCAGTTACTGAACAAACATGGGAGCATCTGTATTTTTCCAATCAAAGCCGTGAATGATCTATTAAAGCCTTAACTCCACAATAGGCATTGATATGCAGAGCATACGCGATACCCAGTTAATCCTGGTGTCCTATTTTAATCATTTGTGCCCCATCTGAAGAAGTGGCAAGCATCAATTTCTCTCACTGACGTCAGCAGGGCTTGTGGCTGCCCTGGGCTTATGGAAAAAAAAAATCAGATCCATCTGTTTCAAAACAGAGTATGTGTGTCAGCCCAAGTTTCCTATATTGACAGGACACTGGAGCCTCTTTGAAGTTATAAGAAGTTTTATAAAGTATCATTACTGCATTAATCCTTTATTTCAGTATGACAACTACTCTTTAGAAGGGAAATCTACTTCCAAACTCAAATTTATGCCTTCTCTGCACAGAATGGCCTTTCTTTCTTATATATTAAAAAACACTCCAAATTTACTAGAGGACTTTTAAGATTGCTGTAAAGTTTAATGCATGAAGATTTGTTTCAATGAATACTAAAAGCCCAGCACTCATTTAGCTACTTAAAAAGGACAGATTTTCAGAAAAGTTCTGCTGCTAGCAATCCCATTATTCTTAATGGCAGCTGTTAAGCTCTTTTGAAAAGACAGTGCTGAGCTCTTTTGCTCCTATTCCCCGTACATGCTGTGTCTTTGTTTTAAGACCCAAACCCTAGATATGGCAAGTTATGAATATGAGAATCAAGGATGTTATTTCAGAATGCTTTATAATATTACCATTGCCCTATTCATTTCAGTGGGACTAAGTTACTTTCAAATGGGTCTTTGCATAGTAGGGAAACTACACCATAATGCTGTTGAAAACCACATGCCAATGTGTATTTACAAAGGAAAATTTGGTGAGTCTTACTCCATGTTATATAAGCAACAGTCTGTCAGCAGTGTTTGAAGTAGTATCTCAATGGCTTAGTGTTAGATGTGGGGAAGAATAGCTTCCATCATCTTCTAGGTAGAAGATCATTCAGCTATATCTTGCGCTATTTTCCATGCATCTGACAACCATGGTTATGCCTTTACTACTCATGTGACCAACTGTAGACAACTTAACTCAGATGTTATATCAAGCTACTGTAACACATGAGGTATAACCAATGGATTGATTTATTGTAAGACACTTTACATCACATCACCAAGAGGACTCATTTTAACTCACGTATCTAACAAATACTGAGATTGTTCAATTGTTTGTTTCAGATGACCTTGCCTTTGAGGCTGATCCACAACTTGCAGGTCACACACAAAGGTGGCCAGGGTACTGATGTGTGCAGAATAGCTTTATAGGAGCTGCACTGCTGCTAATTTGTCGCAGGTTTGAGTTGTCAGATGCTCCTGCATTGAATATGAAGTTATGAACTTTTTTGAAAATTCCTAGATTGGCAGGAGCTTGTAAATCATCAAATCTGGATCCTGCTGGTGATTGATAGAGGACTGTGGATGCCTTTGAACTCCAGGATTTTTTCCCCTTTAACACAAGAGCTGCTCACACACTTTTTTTTTTTTTTTAAATTTCATTCAGTCTTTGCCAGTTAAACTCAAAACTATTGGTCTTTAAGGAGAGCTTTGGGTGAAGTGGTAGACCACTGATTAAGGGAAGAAATCCTATTGAAGCACATTGCCTTTTGTTCTTTATGTAAATGATTATGATAGCATTTCCAGGCTGTGTGCAAGATCCACCTACAAGAGTGCCATCTCAAATTGGTTTGTTTAAGTATATTGGAGTATGTGGTAAAATTACACTCTCTTTGCAAAAGACAGATTGCTTACTGTAGGACTTCCATCCTATAACAACTGCTCAGGCATGTCTGCATAATCCTTAGTAGGGACACTGCATGGTAAGAGTTAGGCAATAGTTACATATATGTAGCAAAAAAACCAGTTATTTGAAGAGTTTGGAACAGCAGTGTCACTGCATATTATTTACACTATATTTTGCAATGTGCAATTGAAATGGATAAGATTTCAATGAGAGACCATTTAAGTTCATCCTAGTTATTCTAGTATAAATATAGTACAATTCCATGATTAGTTGTACACTTAAAAATACAGATATGATTAGTATCCAGGCTCCAACATTCACATATCTAGGAAACAGATATTAGCTCCCATCCTGACAATAAAACCATCCTATTGTGCTTAAAGTAATGTGGTTCAAATAGATCTATACTAAGACCACACATTCTGAAGCTACTTAACAACAGGCCTAGAAGACTTGTACTCTACCTAAACTTAATAGGTCAAGATAAGAAGTGGTTGCCTCAGTAATTCATTTCTCTTTTGGGGGATGGGTACGTAGGTCCTTAGATGTTATTTTATGCAGCTATTTCTTCAGTACAAATACTGAAAAACTTATTAAATATAAAAAAGTTCAGTTTAAGATGAATTCTTTAGCACTTACAACTTTTGTCATTAATACATAATAGAGTTAAAATGATGATGGTATGGATTCATAAAGCAGAACTAGAGCGACAAGGTTTGGAATTTGAAAGTGCTATAGTACACACCTGTAAAGACAAGACACCATTCACATGTAACAATGAATGGTGAAAACATTTGTTTAATCTTAGTTTTTCCCAACAGCAACGTCAATCCTATAAGATTATGATGCAGACATCAAAGTACATGTAAATACATAAACCAAAACTCAGTGGAGTTGAACGAGAACCTGCAGTAATCTTTTGGCCTGGCATTCATTGCACTGGATTTCTAAGCAGGCTATTTCCATGTGCAGTTTCCATTAGTACTAATGGGAGTCATATGTGATTAGTAATTTCAAGACATAAGTAGACTCCTTTGATCAGAGTATGTGTTACCAGTTAAAACAAGATTACCCTGGTGCAAGGTAGTTTTCCTCTCACAGAAGGCAACTGAGTTCTTCCATTTGTACATAGATTCCATTATCTCAGATTTTACATCCTGTTTTCATTATAAATTAACTTTGATATATTGGAAGTAACTTGGTTGGTATAAAAAACAAGAGAAGAAACCCTCTCTTGCTTTCTTATTGCCATATTCCAGACAATGGGCTGTCCTCATACTGATCAAACCAAAACAAGTGATAGTCTCTATGCTGAAACCATGAAGCACAAGTCTTCCTAGTACTGCTACGAACATATCAGGCATACGACCTTAACATCCGTGGAGAGACATGCTAAGAAGAAACTAAGAGGAACAATGTATGTTTTAGCAGCAAAGTAGGAGGTGCTCTTCCTTGCCAAGGGAAAATCCAGAAGCAACATCCTTTTTAGTTACCTAAATGTGCTGACTCAGTCAGCTACACTGATCAATGCTTTGAGTGGACACCAATTCTGGGGAACGTAAAGGGGGGGAGGAACCTAACAAACTCATTATCAGGAACCCAACTTACTCAAGTCACTGTAAACAAGCAATTTCCTTACAAAAGTTCTCAAGCTATCTTTACAGTTGGGTATTGTAAATGAAACCCTTTCATTTCAGTTATATTAACCAAGTCAAAGTCAATTACCACAAGCTTCCTTTTTCATCCTAAAAGGAGGAACAGAATCATAAGTCAAGACTACTTTTTTCCAAAAAAGACTTCAATGTTATATATTTTTTCACTTGGACTATGCCTGAGGAGACAAAATCCAATGTTTCCCAACAAAATATAAGCAAAAGTCTCTATTGTAGCATGTCCTTTCTCTTCTTTACCCAGAAGAGAAGGGTGGGAAACTAATGAAAAAATACATGACTGAGTGACAGCACATCTGCTTCATGCAGTTCCCAATATTAACACCTGCTGATCGCTCCCCTACTGTTCACAAATCAGCATGACTAGCAGATACACAAATCTAAGAAGCTTTTCTCAGTGACTCTAGACTTGAAATGACCCTAACCAAACAAGTACTGCACAAATTGCCTCTCTAGCTAACTGAATGAAAACTGTGCACTTGGAAATTACCTGATCAAGTTATATTTCTTTTATTTACCAAATGAACCTATTCAGTAGGCTCCATGAACAACAGTCAGGCACAGTGTACAACAGTTAATTGCAATATCAGACTAAGTTAACAACTCTAAAATAAGCCTACTTCTCCATAGTCACATGAACACAGAGCAAAAGTTTAAGTAAACAGGTAACCTAAAGGTGAGTCCCAAAGGTCAACAGACTCAAGCTTGTTAACATATTCTTCACTATATCCCAGACCTAAAAAGAATAGTAAACTACTATTTCAGAGTGGGAGTGTTTTCTAACCATGGTATAGAAGGTAAGATTAGTGAGATGTACAGTTTATGTCATTTACTGTACCTGAAATTGGGCCTTCATCCCATTCTTCAGATCTTCTAAATCGATTTGCTGTAAATCCTACACAGACATTAACTCCAAAGGCAAAAGCAAATAAGGATATTACCTGCAAAAGTAAGAGAGTGAAATGATCAAACTAGGCAAAACAAAAAACCCAAACTTAAGAGTATCATGATTAAAAGGGGGGGGGGGGGAGAAAGAAACAGGGGACTAGCTATATAATTAGAATTTCAGGTCACTAAAGTTGCTATTATTGGAATAGTAAATGATAGTCACAATTTTAGAGTAATCAAAGCCAGAACAGGGCTTATGAATAAAACATTTGATTTAAAAGCTCAAATGTTTCTTTTTGTAGGAACTTTTTCAGGAGACACTGGTTACTCCTCCTTTAAAAACGAACACGTTTTTTCCCTTTCCTTCCCTACCTGATGTAGCTGGAAACACTTTTTCTTAGCCATACTAGAGAATTCTTGAAAAGCCTTTGCAGTGTGCTCTTTTCTTTATATTGAGTGCAGTGCTCTGCTTGCTCCGGACCGTGAGTTCAGACTATTAGCTACAACTAATCCCACCTGGTGAGGTTGACAGGCTCATTTGATTTGTCCAGGGGTGATTTCATCATGTTTCACTCACAAATCGCAGCTCTGAGTGCAAGAAGCTTCAGGCATCATCATCCTTCTCTCTTCCCCTCCCCCACAAAATGCACACACACAAGCTTTTATGTGGTTTCCTCTGCCCAGGCAGGGTTTTCTCATGCTGCTGTGGCCAATACCAGTTCATGTTCATTTTATTCTCCTCACAAAAGTAACATGGTTAAAAGAGAAACCAAATGTGTTTTCATCTTGCTAGAACTGAAAAACCTCTTGGGCTAGGGAATGAAAAATTTCTGTTGTCACCTCCAAACATGAAAAAACTTGCAAGTGAGGATTTCAGTATACTTAACTTTTAGCTATGAAAAAAAAAAAAAAAACCCACACACAACAACTGAGCTGATTTTATGAAAAAAACCGTATGTTTTTTTACTGCTTTGATCAACTCAGTCATTGATCTCCCACTTGGGAACTACTTCTGAAGTTTCCAAGTTGTTTTCATGGCAGAATCCCCAGCAGTGTGAGGATCCTGATAAGGTCCCTTCTCTAACATTGTGATCCCTCGCATTGCGGTTACATGGAGGAAATATTTATGTAACTGCTCGCAATTTCATCCAAGCATTTGGAAAACCCAACAAATCTAAAAGAAAAAAAAATCACCAAATGAAGTGGTTCAGCAGCTTTGACAAGCAAGCAGTTCTAGTTGCAAAGCCGACCAGAGCGGGGCACAGAATTATGGTTCGCCCTGGTGGCTTAAATATTATTTGCTAAGGCAAATTATTTACCCAGTTAGTTCACCACTTTTTTGATCTGCTGAAAGCGTCTTTCACTAAACTGTTTACTAACAACTACACCCTTCCATCCCAGCCTCGCCTTACTAGGGAGGGCTAAAGCCCACCCTTGTTTACTAGCCACACCTTATCACACAGCTTTTCACAGAAGCCGCCCTCCATCCTTTTTCATGCAGTTGTGTGACTAGAAAGTGCCCTCCCTGCGCAGCTGTATCTTTGCCATGCAAGCTACAGGGGGCGTAGACAAGTTGAGCAGAAGCCCCCAGGGCTTTTCATGGACATCCTGCAGACGATTGAAAAAAAAAAAAGAAATGCCCAATCTACTCCGGAGCCAGGGCTGCAAACAAACCGGAGCATGCGTGCCACAAGAGGGGATTTGCACACAAGGGGATCCCGGATTTTAACACCGTCCCAATGGGGTGGTTTGAAAATGAGACAGCTGGTCGGACTGCAGATCGCACTGCGTGCTAAAATCCATAGCTGCGCTGCCACACTCGCCTGCAGCGCCGTGCATGCCAACATGGGGACAAGGGGCTCCCACGAACTCTCACGTTCCTCTCCCCCCGTAGCCTGCGATAAACCCAGTCTGCACTCACCCAAAACAGGGGGGAGGAACCGAGGAACCGATTCACTTGTGTTCCTCCCCATTGAAACAAAAAGGCTTTCTGGTAACCGAAGAGGGAGGCAAGGAACCTCTTGGCAAAGAAACTTAT
This sequence comes from Emydura macquarii macquarii, assembly GCF_026122565.2. Taxonomy (NCBI): domain Eukaryota; kingdom Metazoa; phylum Chordata; order Testudines; family Chelidae; genus Emydura; species Emydura macquarii. Next base: position 3,170,316 of record NW_027130506.1, read on the forward strand.
ATTAAGATCCATGTTGATGGAAAATGTTTCTATTTTGTTCCTGAAAAATATACTAAGTAATTGATATAGTAAGACACCGGCTTCAGTTCGTGTCATTGGAAATGAAAGTGAATGGGGGTGAAGTCCGAGAAACTTGCAAGGGGTCTTCCTCAGCAGGATTAAAAGAAAAAAATCTGTTGCAAAAACGTGCCCTTTGGAGGTATTTCCTGAGCACCAGGGATAAAAGGTATCTCTGGCTGGTGTGATTTAGCAATTCACGGAGGGGGAGTGAACTATGTTGGGAGACCAGAAATCACCCCAATTTAGTAGCACCATTTTAACAAGGAGTGCCAAAGACCATCTGCACATCAGTAAATATCTGTTATATTCATTCATTTTCTTTGTTGATAGCTACCCATAGTTCCTGACTCAGCTGCATAATCAACTGCAATAGCCTGAAGCCTGTACTCAGATATGAATGTTTACAGATTTTAAAAGTGCAGTATGTTCCTAACTTGCTGCTCTTAATTTCAAAATCTATCCCCATAACTGAAGGAAGAAAAACAGTTAGTCCTTTAATCTATTCACCACATAGTACACATTTTCAGGGGTGCTACCCTCATATTCTTATAGAATTTAACATCTCCTGTTGCAGTTTGACCCTGACACAAATTTGATAAAACAAAACAAAAACATACAAAAACACTTGGCGTTTTTAAGCCCTTTTGTACAATGTCATCCATGAACATATTTTGTTATGTAATAATAGCACTATGGATGTAGATGCTCTCTACACCAACATTCCATATAAAGATGGACTACAAGCCATCAAAAACACTTTCCCCGATGATCATATGTCACACCTCACAGCTGAACTTTGTGACTTTGTCCTGACCCACAACTACTTCAGATTTGGAGCCAATCTATACCTCCAAGTCAGTGGCACAGCTATGGGCACCCGCATGGCCCCACAGTATGCCAACATTTTTATGGCTGACCTAAAACAATGCTTCCTCAAAACTCGTCCCCTAACACCTTTTCTTTACCTACGCTACATTGACGACATTTTCATCATCTGGACCCACGGGAAAGAGTCCCTCGAAGATTTTCACCGGAATTTTAATAATTTCCATCCCACTATCAACCTCAGCCTGGACCAGTCCACACAAGAAATCCACTTCCTGGTCACTACAATATAAATAAAGGATGGTCACATTAATACCACCCTATACTGAAAACCAACTGACCACAATACGTATCTTCATGCCTCCAGCTTTCACCCTGGACACATTACACAATCCATTGTCTACAGCCAAGCCTTAAGATACAACCAGATTTGCTCTGATCCCTCAGACAGAGACAAACACCTACAGGATCTCTATGAAATATTCCTAAAACTACAATACCCACCTGGAGAAATAAAGAAACAAATTGACAGAGCCAGACAGGTACCCAGAAGTCACCTACTACAGGACAGACCCAACATAGAAAACAACAGAACACCACTTGTCATCACCTACAGTCCCCAACTAAAATCTCTCCAACACATCATTAAAGATCTACAACCTATCCTAGCAGGCAGTGGGCAACAGACCCATTCTAGCTTACAGACAGCCCCCCAACCTGAAGCAAATACTCACCAGCAACCATACAAAAAGTCCAACCCAGGAACCTATCCCTGCAACAAACCCCGTTGTCAGCTCTGCCCACACATCGACTCTAGTGACAACATCACTGATCCTAACCACATCAATCACAACATAAGGGGCTCATTCACCTGTACATCCACTAATGTAATATATGCCATCATGTGCCAGCAATGTCCCTCTGCAATGTACATTGGCCAAACTGGACTATCACTACGCAAAAGGATAAATGGACACAAATCAGACATAAAAAATAATAACATCCATAAACCAGTGGGAGAACACTGTCACTGACCCGAAAGTTGCTGAACTTCTCCAAAAAAACTCCAAAAACAGACTTCAAAGAGAAACTGCTGAGTTAGAAATGATCTGCAAACTTGACATATTCAAACTGGGTTTAAACAGAGATTTGGAATGGCTCTCTCATTACAAGAGGTAAATTGCTTTGCTCACCCATTCTTACCTCCTACTCAATGACTGTCATTAGCCCTCAAGTACCCGGCTTTCATTCACCTTCCCCATTGTTCTCTATGCACTTGTGTATCTATATTTCCTATTTACTGTATCATTCTACCTCTGCATCTGACGAAGTGAGTTGAGTCTCACAAAAGCTTATGCCTACAAAAATTAAATTTGTTAGTCTTTAAAGTGCCACAGAACTCTCGTTGTTTTTAATAATAGCAATGTATCATCAGAATTATAGGAGAAAGCCAAAGCAAGAGGAAACTTGTAAGAGCCACTGCATGTCAGAATTAATGAAGTCATTGGCCCAGTGAACAGGACATAGACCAGGACATAGACCATAGATTCCTGAGTTCTGTTACAATCTCTGCCACTGACTCATTGGGTAAGTCACCTACAATCAAATTTTCAGAACTGGTTTCTGATTGTGGGGGCCCAAGTTGAGACACCTTTGACCTGATTTTTGGAGGTGCTATCACTGACTTTAGCTGACCTCGTAGCGGCTCAGTACTTCTGAAAATCGGCTCCAACATGTCTGAAAACTGGAGGCCCAGAAAACTGAAGTATCAAAAATCAGTGACCACATTTTTCAATATTGGATTTTTTTGGTCAGATTTGAAACTGTGTCTTATGGACAGATCCTAAACTGGTGTAAATTGGCATAGCGCCACTGAAAGCGACAGAGCTGCACCGATTTACACTAGATGACGATCTGTTCTTAAGTTTCTTAGTTTGTAATGTGGGTATAATGATATGTACCATCCTTTGTCATGTCCTTTAAGATCTATGTCTGATGAGCACTCCAAAATTGCTAATTTTATCATTTATTATACTTCTTGTGTGATATTTACTATACATTTTCTAGTAGCTCTGAACTGATCACACATTCACACTATCAGTCATGTTTTCTGCAATGAAGATTCTGCCTGAAAGCATCCCAGTAACACAGGAGGAATTCATTAACATGAACAAAACTACTAATCCTTATTTAAGCTGAACCTCCCTGCAGGGTTCTGCAGCAGTTAATTGTCATTTGTAATGGGAACAGCAGGATGACTTCACCAATCAAAAATACACATTTTATTATTTAAAGAAAGAATAAAAGCATAAGTAATGTATGAATAAGTTATTGTGTATGCCCAGCATTATTTAATGGAAAGAAAAATACAGCACAGAGGTCCAATGAAAGTCTTACAATTAAAATGAAATACACTTTAAATAAGATGCTTAAGAATCCACAGGAAATTAATGTTGCATTTATAAGGTACTCTGATTGTGTATTTGAAGTTGAAATATAAGTCAGATGTAGTTCAATCCGCAAAAGAAATGTGCAGAAGATAAACTTTAAGAATTTAGGACACGCAAGCACATGAGTAACTTTACTCACATGTCTAGTCCCTCTGAGTTCCACACATGAGTAAAGTTACTCACACGTTTAAGTGATTGCTGGATTGGGCCCTTAGCTTTTTCTGCTGTTTAACATACAGCCATGTCACTCCTTACTGTAGACCTCCCAGAATAAAAAGCATTAAATTAGCCCATAGGTGACACTTTAAATGAAACATTAACATTGCAATAATCCAGCAGAATGACTAGGATTTCTTTTCTACCATTCAACAGTATTACCAGAAGAGATGCAATACATAAGAATGTGTATAAGACACATTATTAATAAATGCCATATCTTAATGACAGGAGAAAATGCTGTGAAACTAGGAATGTTTGCTCTGAGACAGAAGGTGACCGTTGCCACTTGAAGGACAGCCTCTGTAAATGTTTTTTATTTTGTTTTTTAATATGTTTTTTTTCTGAGTGTCAAGGCAAGGATAATGGTGCAGTTGCCCTGAAACTGTGACATCTATGGTGGCAGGGGTGGGATCTACATTGTAATATGTGAAGCTTCCGAAAACACATTAGCAAGGGTTTATGCTTTGGCTCTTTAAACTGAAAGCCGGGAGCAGATCTGTTAGTATGTTTTGGGTAAAAGCTAGCTAGCAAGCATGAATTACAATCAACTCATAAATGAGCAGCTTCTGAGTCTGTGTGCACAGCAAGGTCTGTGAGCTGCTGATCAGAAGAAACTGGAGATGCTGCACTCATATGCAATGAGATAAGATGAGGCACCTGCTCCAATCAAGAGGCCAGAAGGGGTCCCTTTTTCTCCTGCAGGCATGCAGATGACCAAGGAGATGGTCCCACCAACAATCCAGTAGAGATAGTGGTGATGGAGAGGGGTCCAGAGCTGTGGAGGTTGGCATGGAAAAGTTGGTCGTGAAGGAGAGACGGATGAAGCTGGAGGCCACGTGTCACAGACAAAACTGGAGCAACAGAACAGAAGCTTGGTGATCAAGACAAATGCATCTGGCTTGAACAGGAGAAGGGGGTCAAATCATGCCCATGGGACTGAAGAGGAAGGAGAAAAATAAGAGTGTGCCTGATAAGTAGCTAGCATTGATGAATGCCATTGCCCTGCTTGTAGCCTGAGACAACATGGACACCAAAGGCTCTGTGACTCTGAATATGGGAAGTTATTATTCTTGATGTGTTATTTTCTGTAATGATGTAACAGGGTTAAACCCAGAGTGCTGAGGTGCAAATCCACCATGGCCAGACTCAGTGTCCAAGAGGGGGAACTCGTTGTCTACTCTCCCTGGGAATCCAGAGCAGCTGGGGCTTGAAGTCCCCGCACATTAGTCCTAGAGGGTGGCCAGGAAGCAGCCCTCACTAGTAACTATGACAGTTAGGCCCATCGAAAATGCTAGGGGCATACACGAGAAATCAAATTCAACCAACAGCCCTAATGGACAAACTGCATAAACTCAGTCCCAGAATAAGATCATTTCACTCCCATTTTCCTCCCGCTCAAACAAAATCCTTAAGTGACCAGGTGAGCCTACCAATGTACTCTGAAGGTCGCCTGATTCAAGCTTTGACTGATCAATTATGGAAGCAAAATCCAGAAATAAGGACACCTCACTGAAAAAACCCTGCTTCCACTCCTCAGCTAACCAAACATAGGTAATGTTGGCAAAAGCAACACTACTGAAGAGATAACATACAGCAAGAAAAGCAGATTCTCGGTAGCCAGGACCCTAATCATATTTATAGGGCTTCATTAATCAAAATAACAGCCAAATAAGCCAGCGGCCTACAGACCTCCTTTCTCTCTTCCCTTCATTTAATATTAGGTATGTAGTTGGGGTAGTGACAGTATCAGATCTAGAAGAAGAGGATGGTGAGATGGCTGCAAACAGATAATGGCTGGGGTGTAAGCAAGCCAAGGTGTTGGCAGAAATTGTCTGGAATGAGAAAAAGTGAAGGCAGAAGGTGGATGTGAGCAGGCAAAGTAGTGAATTGGGGTGGAAGTTTTCAGTATTAGATAGTTTGGAGAGAAAGAGTGTGAAGGAGATAAGGACTGAGGTCAGAGTACAGCATGCCTGAGGGGGTTTGGCTTTAGTTTGCGGTAAGCAGTCCGTCAGTGGGTAATACACCAGGGTCCCTGGTGCGACTTGCTTTTGTTCCTGCATAAGATTCAAGGAATTTACAAAGGGAGTCTATGTCCTAACAGGTCTCACAGGAATAATACATAAGAGTTGTTGCAGGTTGTGGGTAGAGAGAAGTTTATACCTTTTCAGCTCTTAAGGTTAATGCTGTAGAATATAAATACAACTAAATATATAATCAATATGACCTATATACTTGATAGATTGGTGTAAAATGTTAAGGCACGTGAAGAACTTCTAATAGCTAATAAGTAGAACCATGAATAAATTTTAAAAATACAAACAAATTATAATAAGAACAAGAGAGAGACCTAAAGTTCTTATTGATATGTTAATAAGTTGGGCTGGGCAGAGACAAAGAGAAGCCATTAGTGGAGATCAGGAATGTATTGTCACATCCCAAGGTCATTAGAAAAACTATGACAATTAGAGAAACTTCTCTGGTTATCTTTCTCTTACGTACAACTTTTTGTAAAAATTAAATATGTTCTATTCTATATAAATTCTTATACCGGGTTTATTACCATAGCATCTAAGCACTGTTCAGTAGTGTGTTAAACAAAATGAATCTGATTAATATCTATTACATGTAGTTTGTTCTCTCATCCTCTCTCCCCATCCCAGACACAGCAGAGGCAGGAGATGAACTCTGAAACTTTAATAGGTCATAACTCTATGCCAGGAAGACATCTTAACTAAATATAAATGATATATGTTTATGAGCCAGAAATATGAGTTCACACACACACACACACACACATATATATATATAATTTTACCATAAACTAATAATGTTATTCACTTTTTCAATTATTTACGTCATTCTCAAGAAAAAACTTTTATAATTATTTTCCCAGACCTTCTGTCAATTAATACATATATTTCCCACTTAAAAGTATCCTTTAAAAGAAATTATTCAGATATCACAATTAAGATAACAATAATAACATAAAATCCTCAATAAACAATGTATCACATAAAAGCTGTGCTGTGATGAAATATCCATTTCTTTATACTTGATATGAATAATGGGTGAAATCCTGGTTCCACCACAGTCAGTGGCAAAATTATCATGGATTTGACCCAACATGTTTATTATGTGGCCAGTATAAGGTTTGTATTGAATATTCCTTTCCCCACTTTTAAGTATTTGGGGTTTGTAATTGATACCAAAGGTAAGCATCTTGCTTGCCAATTAGCAATCTTAAGTGGTTTTCAAAATAACTCTTTACTTTTTAACAATAGCCAAAGGAATTAATTACATAAACATACATTCTTAATAACATAAATGCCATTAGGCATAGTATTAGTAGCTGTCCCAGGGGTCTAATTCATAAAGTCATGTGTGTGAAAAAAGCCTAAAATGGGGGCTCTTGTTTCCATGCACTGTGTTGTAGGGAGCAATGTTGCTGGTTGTACATGTTCCTCACAGCTTATGCACAGTTGTGCTGATTTGTGTAGATGATGAATGAAAGGCTATGTGTAAGAAGGGTTCTTGTGCATGCTAGTTGTGTTGATTCATGTGTGGGTTGAGTTGTGCTGGGAGAGTTGTGTGGATTTGTGTGGATGGTGAATGAGAGATGTGTATTGCAATGAGGAGTTGTGTGTCTTTGGAGTTATTGTGTGTACTTGTTGTATGGGCAGTGGTGAAGAACTGTGGCAGCTGAGCCAAGTAATTCACCACCTGTGCAGTGTCCCTCATGCAGCCAATGAAACTGTTCCATGCAAATTTGCATAAAAGTGGTAATTGGTTGAGTTATCTCTAGTGGTCTTGAGCTCTTGGCATGGCATAGATACATGACTAACTGGCGCGTGGGTGTAATTTGTAAAGTCATAATGGTTGAGAATTTAAAAAAAATAATACAAATAATAAATAATAATAATTAGGGAGAGAGGAGTTTCTCTTTTTTCTAGAGGCTCGGTTTTCTAAATCTGAAAACTACTGAATTTAGACTGTAATCCTCCCCCCTCAGGGAGGTCTCTGGATTGCCAAGGTATATCCACACCTGGCAGTGCAACCTAGCACTTCAACTGATACAGCTCTAGTAGCTGGTGGGCCCCAAATAGTGCTCCAACTACCTACAACCATCATGCTAGGGTAACCCAGACATGCTACCTCTCAGACCCATGGAACTGTCCCTCCCTGACAACCAATATCCCTCCACAGGAAGAGGAAAATTCAGCAGCAGCATATTCGTCACATTGACCTATTACTGCTCATCCAGTTCATCACTAGGTCAACCCAAATAATCAGACTACCACAGTATTCACTGCTGCCAAGTTCTGTGCAGCTATGTGCGTTGTTTCTGACAGATAAAAGTGGGAGAAAGATTTACTTTCCCACTCCCCAACAGGCAAAAGGGCCTGAGTCCCTCCCAGAGCCACTGGTGTGAGTGGGAGGCAGGAAAGTATGAAGATAATGGTAGACTCATCTCCCACACATGTAGACTTTATTTCTATGTACCTGAGGAAAGCAGATGCTGGGAGTGCCAGGGCCAGCTGTGTATGTGGTATGGTAACTAGGGGTGCTAGCTGAGGCATCTATGTAGGGTCCCCAAGGGGTGCTGGAGCAGATATGTTAAGGGGAAAAGAAGTGTCTGAAGGTTGCTGAACAGCTCTGTGTGTGTGTGTGAGAGAGAGAGAAACTTCCTCTTCCTGACAAGATGGCTGTTGCCTCATCTGGTGGGGCTGAAGATGGAAGAGTCTGTTTGTGTGGAGACTGATGCAGCAGTTACTGAGTGCAGACTTGTGGATCCTGTGGTACTATCAGCTGAGGTCATGAGCTTTGTTCCTGTGGTGTCTGAGGATTTGAGCCCCCAGGCCAAATGTACCTATGGGGGAGGTGACTAGGAACTGTACTGGGGGGCAGACCCAATGCTAGTGGGGGGAGGAAAGGGGATATCCTCCCTCCCCCCCAAAAAAGGATCTTCAAGTGGACCCAAATTTTTGTGAGAAAGGCCAAAATGTGTACTAAGTTATCCAAACGTAAGCACTGGCAGAGAAATATGGTGGAAAGTCTTCAGCCTTCATATAAATTACAGATCACAGCAAAACACTTACACAGTAGCAAAATTTTATTTTTTTAAAACTCTAATCTTAGACTTTCCAGGGGTCTAACTAGCTCCTAGACGCCTAGAAAGTTGCTTGTTTATTGAATAGCAACATCCAGGAGCCACAGAATACCCACTTCCTTCCACCTTCCCCCCATCCCCACAATAATGGGACCCTACAACCAGCCCTGCTGGGACATAGGGAAGGATTTGGGGTAAAGGGACAAGCAAAAGGAGTATGTATTCAAAAGGACAAGGAGTTCGCTTTGCAGCTTCCTGCTGTTGCCACAGTCAGGCCATATCAGAAATGTAGAGGTACAGGGCAGTTTAGTAACCACATCTATGGCCTCCCCTTCCTTGTAAGTGGAGAGGGGGGTAGTACTGGGGTCTCCTCTGCTGCAGGGGCTCCATTCACTTTAAAGGACTCCTCCCAAGAGGTTATTAAAGGTATGAGTCAATCAGAGGGAAAAGTGGCCCAGAAGAGGCTTTTCTTAGAATCTGAAGTTAGGTCTTTTGTTCTTCTTGACCCTGAAGATCCCAGTCAAACAAAGAGAAGCCCTGGTGCTGAGGAGGGAGCACAAAGTCTTGGCATGAGTGAGCAACTGAGGAACAGTGCAGTGACAGTAAGAAAGGACCTGGGGTGTCTGTTTCCAGCCATGAGACTTCTGAAAAAATCCTATGCAGCAGTCACAGATGGTCAGGATTGGGCTTCTGGGCAAGACTCCTCACAATGGAAGCATTATCCTAGGATGCCTCGGCAGAGATACATGGTTTGACTGTGCTATGTGGTCACGTGTCCCACGAGGGATTTTGTTGTTGGATCTCTTTTGTTAAAATATTTAGGATTCTCAGCTGCACAACTGCAAGCTGTGATACACCTCCCATGCAACAGATAATTCAATGTCAGCTTTTACTGTTACAGTGAAGAGGAATTTTTCTGTGAGCAGTTTGGAATTAGGAAGGGGACCAATGAGCAGGATGATACAGTAGCAATTTCTTTATTCCAACCTGTTATTAAGCCTGTGATTCGTTTCTTCTGCAATTAAAATATACATGAAGCAATGTTCTGGGTTGGGTTTCATGATGTGGCAGTTGAAACTTTCCGTTAAGGTTTATGATCAGTTTAGGGTTTGGCATGATGAATTTAAAGCCACCATGGAACTTTTTCAGGTTAATAATACGGTGAATCTCTCCCCGGTGTATTTTATTTATGCTCTGAGCAAGGTTATTGTGGGTATCCCAGCCAGCCACACACTTGTTTTACCTGCAGCTCTAAAGAGCATCTTAGTGTGGACTGTGGTGTGAGGAAGTGTATGTGCTGTGCTTCTAATGCACACGAGACTTTATTAGATTCAATGTGTGGGAAAAGTGGACATGTAGATAGGCAGTGCCCAGAGGCATGGCATGACAGGGAAAGTTATCATTCCCAGGCTCACAGGGGGTCAGAGGATCTCGAGTAGCCCTGCAAGGAGTAACGAAAGCCCCATTTTGAGTGGCAGGGCCCCTCTATTTTGAGGGAAAGGATAGACCTCATCCTTTACTGACGCTGGACAGGGAAGGGGTCATGGTGAGGTAGTAGGAACCATTGAGAGTCAGGACGATAGAGACGGGGACAGGAGTACTGGTAATGTGGGGGAAACTATCAGAGATAGGGAGCAGGGAATAGAGAAAATGGGACAGGAACATCCACAGGTGCAATTGGTTATGCAGGAATCTAAGTCATCAGGGAGGGATTGGAAAGGTATGGGTATGGCAGACCCTATAGCTGGAGAACAGGTTTTCATGAGCTCAACCTCAGGAAAGGAAGAGTTTCTTGAAAGCAGCCAGGGAAAGAGAGGGTCCAAGAAGACTGCTGGAGTTATAGTAATTGGGGGTGCCCTACAGCTGTCCAAACCACACATCATTCTCACAGTTCAAATGGATAACTGGTTTTGTGTGTTAGGTGCTGTTGCAGATAAGGGAGACTTGCGGACGTGTTACATAAGCATTCACTGTGGGGAAGGAAGTGTTGTATTAATTTGGATGGAATAAATTGACCAAAGATGTTAACATAAGTCAGTTACTGTCCAGCATTAAACAGAGTTCAGGCCTGGGTATATAGAGGCCACAGCCTGCTTAGAACCAGGAGAAACATACCAATATTTTTTTAACCTTATTAAAGATAAAGAAAAGAAGGAAAAACAGTGAAAGGATTTGAAATATAAAGTAAGGCTTTCATTTTAATAACACCCTTTGCTCCCTTTCCCTTTAGTTGGAGAGAGTTTTTAGAAGGAAAAACCCATTGTTTTGACAGTCTTTTAGATGGTACCGGAGATGGTAATAACAGTCCTTTTGGGGAAAAGATTTAGCTCAGAGGGGCTGGACTTGTTGTTGCTGTTGTTAGATCTGATCTTGTTGCATTCCAGGTAGTGTTTGGGGTTCAGTTGAGGTGGTGATGTCTTTGGGGCCCCTCTCTCTGGCCTGTTTAGGCCAGGATGTCTCTCAGACTCAGCATGACAAAAGCCCAGGGTCCAAGGAGATGCAGGGATGGCAGCCATAATGGTGAAGCTCGTTCCAGTAGTCAGTTTTTCTCCCCAAAGTCTTTATTTTTTCTTTAAAGGACCCACCCATAGAGTAATGGGCAGAATAGCCTCATTATTTTGTCTACTCATTATCCCCTCATTATTTTGTCTACCAATTAGGTCTGGTTTTCAACACACCAATTTTGGTTCACTTATTTTTGGTTCCATGCTTTTCCTTTTTACCAAGCATAATCTTAACACAGGCCTTGAGTTATAGCACTAAACCTTTTTATTTGGACTACTTCCATCTTTCTAGAGTCCTGTCATAACTTTTTTCTTTAACCTTTGTTATAATTTATTGTGACATCTTATGAACTTTCACATGCTTTTTACAATTGAATTGACAATTTGGGTAAATGTATAGGCCTCATTATTATAACAGGACCCAAAGGTTATTGGTCTTGAGCTTCTTCAGAAAGAACTATCACAGGTGGGATCAGGATTCGGGGGATTCAGAAGACACCCTCCCCCCAGTTGTGAGTGATGAATCAGTCAATAAGGAAAAGGTGGCTAAAGAAAAAAATGAGTGAGAAAGAAAGGGGTAAGTCAAAGGGTTTAGTAGCAGCAACAAGGTAGTCAACTAGATGGGGATCACAAATACTGATGACAGAGATGGATTGAACTTGTTTAGATGGTACTAAAAATTACAACTTGGAATGTGCACTCCAGCCTGATTGTGTGCTGGTGGCAGATGATCTTTCAGTTTCTGGAGGGGCAGGACTAATGGGGATCCAGGAAACAAGACTGTTTTAGATGTGACATTTTGGATGTTCAGAGAGATTGGAGGAGTAGCCTATCTTTTTGGTCCTCAGGGCCTGATATTTATGACAGAGTAGGGATACTGTTTTATACTAATATGGGATCTGTGCAGAGGATGCAGCCAGGAATGGGTTCATGAGTTGATTTCTGTTGCTCGGGTGTGAGGTATCATTGTATCACTATCAGTGGCTCACGACATCAGAAGCTGAGGAAAAGATCTTTTTCCAGAGGGTGCTCCTTTTCTACTGATGTCTCGATAGTTATTTTTTATGGGGATTTAATTGTTTAGCTGCAGTGACTGACCGAGCGAAGCAACCTAAAGGGTTTTGAGCTGATGAAACTTACTTACAAGCAGTGTGTGATGCCTCTGGATTAAAGGATATTTTGGGGCATCCTCATTAAAGGAGGGGGCATTTACATTTATTAGAGGGGAATCAGGTAGTCAGTTGGACAGTGTGTATGTCAGTGATCAGATAATGTGTAGTGCAGCCTATAGTTTTCCAACCACTTCTTGGTCCAAGCTGAACTTGGGGCGTTCAAAACAGTGACCTTTGGCCATGGTTATTGGAAACTAAATACCTGTTCACTTAACAATGCAGTGGCAGATAGAAAGGGTGAAGGCACCTTCGTGGAATGAGAAAGAGTTCAGAAGTTTTATGTATCCCAGATGGAATGGTGGGAACTGACAAAGAAGAACCTAGTGACTTTACATTCCTTTTCAAAGACATCTGTATGCATCTGATTACAGGCATTGCTTAGCATTGCATAGCCATTTAAGAGATCTTCATAGTTGCCTGCAAGCTGGGGAATGCAAAGAAATAAGGGTCTCAGAGGAAGTTAAGAAGGAAATGGTTCTGCATTGAAGAAGAAAACTGGAATCAGCTAAACTTGCAAAGAACTTTAGGACAAAAGCTGAGGAAGCCTCTTCTGATATATTTGCAAGGTGTAAGGAAAAGAGATTGAAGCAGGATATGGTGGGGCTATGGAATCCAAGCACTGGGGAGATCCACAGGAACCCTGCTGGCATGATGAGGATAGTTCAGGAATATTACAGTGAACTCTTCTGGGGACAAAGCTTTCCTCCTTTCCAACAGCAGTAGTTTTTGGATAATATCACAGGTTTTTCAGCATTTGCAGATGAGATACAGGACTTGCTTGTGAAGCCAATGGAGGAAATTGAGATTCAGACAGCATCTTGTCACTGAAGAAGAGAACTTCCCTGGGGGCTGATCATTTGACAAACGAATTTTATCAGAAAGTGATGGATCCCCCTGGAAAAAAACTGTTTATGTGCACAGGGATGGCCTGGGAATCCTCCATGAAGATATCCAGGAATCTTTCATAGAGGTACTTCACAATTCTTTGCAGAAGGTTTCTGGGGAGGGCTGCCTTATTCCTTCCAACATGGTAAGAAACTTCCTACACCACTCCAGTATTAATACACAGCATAGCAGCATAAGGACCAGGTCTGTACCCAGACGCTTGCAGGAAAAAGAGAACGCATGATGACATGTTCACTGAAATAATGAATGCCTCTGGGACAGCTGACAGAGAGCTAAAAGCCGAGAGAATTCAATTGTCTGAAAAAATGGACATGGAAAGCAGGAGAGCACCCCAGGAGCATGCCATGCTGGATGAGATGCTGCAGATTATAAAGGACCAATCAGACATGTTGAGGCATCTGGATGAATGTAAAGAAAAACATCTTGAGGCTAGAGTCCCTCTGCAGCCTCTACAGAAAGGCCTGCAAGCATTGTCCTGTTCCCAGTCCCGCTCCCCAAAATGTTCCGGGGTGGGGGTAGGAAGGTGCAGTATCCCTTCCACTCAACACCAGGGGAGGGTACTAAGAACAAAAGGTGGCCATTCGAAAACCTTTGATGGGCAAGACTTCTGTGCTTTCACAGACAAGCTGCATTTGTTTCTCCCTTCCCAATTTTATCGCACCATTTGCCCCAGGTTAAATTATTTTCCTATTCTTTCAGATTCTTTATGTTTATGCAACAAAAGTCAACATTTCCTGAATGGAATACTTTTTATTTATGCCAATCATGGAGGTTTGGGGGGGAGATGGGGGTAGGAGGAAAATGATGCAATGGAGGGGAAGACATGGGAAGGCAGAGTGCAGATAAGTGGAGCACCTTACTGTGCTCATTACTGAAATGGGTTTTCAAAGCCTCCTGTAAACACAGAGCTCCTTGCTGGGCTCTTCTTATTGCCCTGCTATCTGGCTGCTCAAAATTAGCTGTCAACCCATCCACCTCCACACCTCACCACTGCAGAAACTTCTCTCCCTTTTCCTGACAGATATTATGGAGCACACAGCAGGCAGCAATAACAATGGGGATATTGCTTTCACTAGGTCTAACCTAGTAAGTGAACTGCACCAGCGACCCTTTAAATGTCCAAAGGCACATTCCACCACTATGCTGCACCTGCTCAGACTATTGTTGAACTGCTCATTACTGGTGTCCAGGTAGCCAGTGTAGGACTTCCTGAGCCATGAGAGCAAGGGGTAGGCTGGGTCTCCCAGGATCACTATTGGCATTTCAACATCATCAATGGTTATTTTGCAATCTGGAAAGAAAGTCCCTGATGGCAGCTTTCTGAACAGACCTGTTTTCCTAAAGATGCGCGCATCATGCACCTTTCCCGACCATCCCTCGTTGATGTCAGTGAAACGTCTCCTGTGATCCATCAGTGCTTGCAACACCATTAAAAAGTATCCCTTTCAGTTTATGTACTGTTTGGCAAGGTGTTCCGGTGGTGCCAAAATAGGGATATACATGCCATGTATCGCCCCGCTGCAGTTAGGGAACTCCATCATGGCAAAACCATCCACTAAGTCTGCACATTGCCCAGAGTCACTACCCTTCTTAGCAGAAGCTGATTCATAGCCCTGCACACTGGGATCAGAACAACTCCCATGGTGGATTTACCAGCTCCAATTGATTCCCCACTGACCGGTAGCAGTTTGACATTGCAAGCTTCCACACAGTGATCACTACTTGCTTCTTCACTGTCAGATCAGTTCGCATTTTAATGTTGCTGCGCTTAGGACTAGTGAAAGCTCTGCACAAAGTTCCTGGAAAGTGGTGGTCCACATTCAAAAGTTCTGCAGCCACTGCTCATCATCTCAGAGCTGCATAACGATGCGATTCCACCAGTCAGTGCTTGTTTCCTGGGACCAGAAACTGCATGGTCAGCTGCTGGGCAACTGCCACCAGCAACCAGGAATTGTTTCGTTTTATGGCTTGCAGCAAGGTTGCTTGAATGACATCACCATGTTCCATGCAGCGGCTCCTGTCTCGGCTCCAGAAATACTGCAGGATAAGGCATGAGGTGTTTGTAATGCTCACAAGAAGAGTGCACAGCTGAGTGGGGTCCATGCTTCTCAGGCTACAGCATATGTGTAGCTAAGACAAGCTTTTGAATAAAGGCATGGAAAAGTATAGGTTGTTTGCAGTTCATATCAGGGTAGGGAAGGAGGGAGGAAACCGCAACATGGGAGGCTGAAGCCATGTTCTTATTCCCCCATGTGACTATGTTTTGGTTCCATGAGAACAAAACCCTTTGTGGCTAGTTGCACTGTGGGATAGCTACCTGTGGGATGTGCATCGATGCAAACGCTGCTAGGGAGGACACACTCCACCGACACAAAGAAAGTAGCGTGGATATGCCCGACTGACTTAATTACTGCAGCGACTGGATGTTGACTTAAATTAAGTTGACTTAACTTTGTAGTGTAGACATCCTCTCTGTAGGGCATTGTTGTACCTTTGAAATAACAGAGTCCCCTTCTAGTACAGGGACATACAGTGGCAGATATCTCATGGTTAATTCTTATGTTAAAGATAACCAAGATGGAAACCCGCAGTAGATAAAGGGTGTCCCAGGGAGACCTGCTCTGGAACAGAGGCGACAATAGAGCACTTAATATTCTGCTCCTTTAATGTCGGGATTTGGGATTTGTTGGCTTCAGAACTCAGAGCTCCTGCTGTTGCATGGCCAGACTTAAGGACAATTGGCTTCTGGACTTTTTCAGACATCAGGGGACTCTGTATCTGCTTCAATAAGGAGAGACAGACATTTGCTGCATATTTTCTTTGCAACGATGGCAGTTGATAATGCAGTGGTTTTATGGTACCTATGGCAGAGTTAGTCTGTTTGGCCTGCCTTCAGGCACAAAACAACACACCCGATAATATTCAGTTGCAGTTATTTGGGCAATTATTCAGTCAATGATGGAGAAAAAACAACTGAGATCAGCAGAATGGTGGGTGGCCTGGGGCCTATGGTAATGGATTGATCTTCAAGTTTTCAGGCCTAAGTCTAGGGAGGAGTTGGAGAGGGCTGCATAGTTTCTTTTTGGGTCTGTGACTTGTTCTGATTGTGAATAACTTTTGTGCTGTGACACACATTTTTGTGCCTGATTTTGTAAGCAAGTAGTTTTTAAGTGATATAAAACTTGGGGGTACGGAAGATAAATCAGACTCCTGATAGGGGTAATGGAAAGGTTGAAAGCCTGATCTAATCTGACCTTCTGCATAACACAGGCCATAGCATTTCACCCAATAATTCTTGTATCAAACCCATAACTTTTAGAAAGACATTCAATCTTGATCTGACTTCAAATGATAGAGAATTCAAACAATAAGTAAGCTGTTCTAATATTTATTTCACTGTCAAAACGAAACAAGCAAAAATCCTTGTGCCTTATTTCTAGTCCGATTTAATTTAATTTTTGCTACCAGTCATTAGATCTTGTTATGCCATGGTCTGCTAAATTAAAGAGCCCTTTCTTATCAGAAGTCTTTTCCCATATAGGTACTCATGGACCATGATCAACTTCCTCTTTGTTAAAATAAATAGATTGAGCTTATTTTATTTATTTTAGTATTTCACTGGTAAGGCAGCTTTCCTGACCTCAGATCATTCTTGTAGTACTTTTCTGAACACTTTCACATTTGTCAATATCCTTAATGTTTGGGGTTTTTTTTATTTAACCCAAGCTCTAACTTTCATCTGTTTGTAACACTTCTTATGGGAACAGCTACAACAGCTATAATGTATTTCACCTTAATTAGTGATATGTATTCTCAACCTTACCTCCTTTTTATCATAATTTGTGTCTGGGAATGTACTCAGGCCTGATTACAACTGACAATATTTCTAAGGGCTAGTCTCCCTACTGCCAAAATATGGAGCTAAGTAGGGTTGCTTTATTTACTTTTAATTTTTTACCCTTGCCAGACAAATGCGAGATTCTGTTATGTAACTTTTTCAAAAAATTATTTGGCATTTGGATCAAGAAATAATGAACAAAAGTCATTTTAATTAATGTATTTATGCTATTCTAGGACCTTGTGATACCTTTTTATGTAACCCAAACACTTTTAATTTGACTTAAGTAATGTAATTTAGTTAAATATTTGTCCTCCATTTGCCAAGATACAATATGTATTTATATATACTTTATGGTGCTTTGAGCTCAATTACGATTAAAACAGGATTTTCCTGTATCTTTTTTCCTCTTTTTACTTCTGCACTTTTACTTCTGCACTACTTTTTCACTTCTGCACATATTTCTTTCTTGTTTTAATTCATTTTGAACCCAGAGGGTTTTCCAAAATCTTAATTTCAAGGGAGGGGGCGGAAGCAGAGCACATAAGAAATGGTATCCAAATAAAGCACAGAATCATGCTCTGATTACCCTATTGTTAGATTTCTTGATTTTTCTTTTTCTTTTTTTTTTCCACCAAAGGGTTAACTTCTAGGATGAAAAGAAAGTGCGAGGGTTGGATTCCTTCTCTGTTTCCCCAACGTAATTCAGATCTGGGGGACTTATTTTCATTTACCATAACACTATCAATTTTGTATCAAAAGCTTGTAGTTATCTCCATCATTCTTGTGTGTAATTTCCAGTCCTACCTTTATGAAATATTCCATTTGACCCAGTCAAAGGCCTTGAACTCAGACTCTGCACATCTGAAGATTTAGCCCAAGGCCTTTGACTGGGTCAAGTGGAATTAAAAAAAAGGGAGTGGACAAGGTGCTTAAGAGACAACTTTCCATCTCTTTGACACTGGGGCCGGCCAGGGCCTAAGTGCTGCTGTGATTAAGGCCAGCAACCCAGGGAAGATCACCACAATGCTTTGTGGTCTGTTCCCATGATCTCCAACTTCCATAATGCCCCTCCTGCTGCTTATGCCAGGGGAGGAGCAATGAGCGGCTGTTGTAGAGCTGTCTATATTGGCTTTAAAAAAAAGATTCCTCCATACTGAGGGAGTTCTCAAATGCCCATTTGGATGGGTTTAAGGTCCTTTTGCTGTACAGCGCAAACGGATTTTCCAGGACTGAGGATTTGCCTCCTATTTTTTTATATATAAGGATACAACCTTTCCAAGTCTCTCCTGTAGGGTAAATTAATGTACTGCAATGTAAGACAGTCATGTTGCAATGCAACCTCACAATGTGGTGATATTACATTTACTGTGAAAGATATTACGTGTCCTGTAAGGCCTGACCGCACATTACATGGCCAAAATTCTGAATCAAGGCATTGGGAATTTTGCTTGCAGGGAGATTGCAGACTCATGCCATTAATGTCCTGTAAACCTAGCCTAAAAGAGAAGGAACTTTCTGATGAGATGTGTGTGATCCTGCAAAAATCAGGATAGGTGACAAATATAAGATCTCCTCTGCATTAGGGATTAGCCCCATTTCAGCCACTGATGTAGCTACAAGTACCTAGTGCACTCAAGGAAAGCTGTGATTTGCACCTAATGTCTAGTAAGGGATAGTGACATCAGAAGGGATTGCAGTCACTCTTGACTCAGCCATACAGATTACATTTAGCACATATCTATCATCATCAGAGTTATTAACCAGCAATTAAACCTTTTTGGTTTCTGATGAAGAAAAGATTAATACCTTGCAGGATGATTTTTTTTTTTTTTAAACCAACCATGGTTGAGTCAAGAGATGCATCTGTAAGAATTTGAAAAGCTTGAGCTCTCCCCTCAGTTTTGATGGGGCTGAGATAGATGTTGGCCACATAGCAGACAATGTAGGTCTTTTCTTTCCCCTCAGGACAGCATTCAAGACAATAGTAGAAGCCAGATAGCCACATATTTGTTAAAACTTCTCAAAGCCCCAACCAGATATCCATCTAGTTTTGGAGCTTTGCCTTTAACCCCTCTCTCCTCCATCCACCCACCTCCTTCATATTTTTAGTTGCTTCTCATATTTCTTGTTTTCACTCTTTTCTTTCTATGCTTTCCATATTTCATCCTGTAATAACCGATCGGGTCAAATCCTCACACACAGGTCCAGCTGTTTTGCACAGATTAGGCAACAGAAAGCGGCCTTAAAGCAGTTCCAATAGGGTAACTGGGGATGGGGGGGGGTGGTTCCCTTTCTTTACAGCAGCTTTCATAAAAAAGGTGCTACACCACCTGCTCCTGACTCTTCTGGCTTTGGGGGGCGTTGTGAGAGAAAGAGGGAGTGTGGCGCTAAGTAATTCAAAAAGCTTAACTAGACCCTGGCCAGCACAAAGTTTGGGGAATCATAAAGGTGGCTTAGATACATTTTTCCCACTCCATCTTATATCCTACACTGAGTGCAATTGGGGCCCAAGGATCTGTGATATTTTGTGTCTCAAATATTTCTGAATTACCTTAAAATATTGGCTTATTTCAAGTATACTGGTCTATTATCATTTGCAATATTAGGCAAAAGTTTGTTTAGTTTACTCAGATCAGTAATTTTCCTTATATTTTGTTTCCATCTTGAATGGGGTCCATTTAACTATATTTTACTGGTGAATTTATACTACTAGATATTTACCAGCCTTGATTTTCTTGTAAAAGTTTTATTTTAGGAAACACAGAGTTAAGTTTTTGGTTTTTTCGTTGACAAAAAACAAACACTTTACTCAAATTACTCTTTTCACTTCCTACTAGAACAGAATAGATTTTTCTTAAACCACTTATGCAGATATGACTTTTTTAAAGTGTCTCACATATCTGGGCTCTTATCATTCTCAGACCAGCTGCTATGCTAATCAGCTTCTCCTTAATTATTGTTTTGGCTTTTTCCCAATGGATGCTCCTGCAGATATCTCCTTTATCATGTATTTCAAAATATAATACCAGAATTGATCAATAATCCAGTCAGTTCCAGTATCTTCTCACTGAGAGAGGCCAATGCCAGATGTAACAGTGGGAGGGGTAAAAAATATACGTGCTCTTCATTATTCTATTCTATGGGGCTAAATTTCTTCCTGTACACAGCTGGTCATTGCCAGAGGAAAAGACTTGATGTGAAGCAACCAAATATGGATCGAGCTTAGAGGGTGAGGATTTAGCACAAACTAATACAATGGTATTTAATACTTTGTTATAGTTTGCTTTCTTCTCTTAGGTACTGAACCTATGCCCACTGAAGTCAATGACAAGGCTCCCATTGATTTTAAAGATGCACGGTCAGGGCTTGAATGTAACCTCATATATTTCCTGATTTTTACTTGATATTTCATTTTGAATGAGCTGCCAGCAATCAAACATAGAGGCCAAATTCACCCAAGCTCAGTGCAGGCAGGGGGCCCAATGGCAGAAAGTCTGCCCCCAAGCAGAATGCACTAAATCAGTGTTGAAAGGGAGAGCAGAGATAGGCAATGGCAATGAGTAGGGCGTGGAAAACTCTTGTATGAAGGGAGATTGGGATTATTTATCTCATAAAGGCAAATCAGAAGGGATATGATGGTTTATAAAAAATAAATGGCATAGACAAGGTAAATCAGAAATTCCTCCATGCCCTGCCTCAGGAGATAAGAACAAGGAGGCATGGAATATAATTGCGAGGCAGCAACTTCAAATGTGACTGTAGCCGGGAGGGGTGGTCCCCCTCTGAGGAGGACCCAGAGAGGGAGCCAGACCCACCCTGGCTGATAGAGCCCCCAAGAGGAAACCCTGGCCAGAAGCAGGTGGGCGGAGCCAGGCCTTTAAAGGCCCCAGGGTCCCCACCTGACCGGAAGTGGAGGGGGCGGAGCCAGGCCTTTCAAAGCCAGGCCTGTCAGCTCAGTCAAGGGAGGATGGCCAAGGGGGAAGGATGTTTCTCCTCCTGGGCTCCCAGCTAAGGCTGGGCTGGAGAGTCACGCTGAGAGGGAGCGGCTGGCCTTAACCCCAGCCTGGGGATCCGTGGAGGCCTCACCTGAGTTCCCTGCTGCCTGGGAGCTGGAGGAGGGCCCACCGGAGTACCCCACTGCCTGGGAGCCAGAGGAAGGCCCATCGGGGTTCTCTGCTGACAGCAAGCCTGAGGAGAACCCCCCTGAGACACCCGTGACCTGGGAGCCGGAGGCGGGCCCGCCGGAGCAGTACAGAACCTGGGACCCAGAGAACTTACCGGCCCTGCCCACGGCCTGGGGGCCAGAGGACCTGGAAGAGCTGCCCTCCAAGGATGAGCCCATGGAGCTGCCAGAGCTGCCATCTGTGGATGAGGAGGGCCTAGCGGGACTACCACGCCCCAGCGACCCAGAGGAGGCAGGTACCGGGGGTTTTGTGGAGAAAGAAGCCTAGGGGTAGCCACGAGTTTGTGGCTGAGTCAGGGGCAACCCAGGCGGTGTGTTGCGGCTGGAGCCTCGCTGACCCTGTGGCAAACGCCTTTGCCACTGCCAGAGCCCTGGGCTGGGACGCAGTGGAGACGGGCGGGCCTGCATCCCCCTTCCCCCTTGCCTAACAACTTTGAGAGAGCCTCACCCGCCATACTGCTCCAGAGAGTGGACTGCTTATCTGGCCAGCCCTTCCTGAGGGCTCAAGGCTACTCCTGGTGGGAGGTAGCCAGGAGGGGTGGTCCCCCTCTGAGGAGGACCCAGAGAGGGAGAAACCCGGACGCTGCTCCCCGCTTTCAGGGGCACGTCCACAGTGACAAACAGATATACTTTTCCACAATACACAAATTAGTTTGTGACAGTGAGTTCCAAAGGCTATCACTGAAGCAAAGAATTTAGTAAAATTCAAAAAGGATTAGGCATTTATATGGCTAATAAGAACACCTAGTTAAAATAAATAATAAGACAAGCTAGTTAGAACAACAAATTAAAAAAATAAACAAGAGTTTTGGAAGGAATATATAATCCTTATGCTTCTGGCCTTAAACCACCATGTAGCTGTTGGGAAGAAACTTTTTTGGGGGGCTGGTTTTCCCATAATGCCCTACTAAAGGTTTTCTTGCACTTTCCTTTGAAACATCTGATGCCAGCAAGTGTCCATGATGGGTTACTGGACCCTTGCTCTGATACAGAATGGCAGTTCAAATGTTCCTAATATTCATCAACCTAACTCCTGCTGAACTGGCTTATGTTGGGATAGCTGGCTTTTTCCTTTTCTCTGCAGCTCCATCTCTGATACTGAGAATCCACTCCCTGAAAATTAGAATCACTGCAAATCTCACCACCTTCTGGTTGAAATTTAAAACCCATTTCTTTTTATTCACAGTAGCAAACCAAACATCCATACACATCACAGAAATGAACCAAAACCAGTCTGACTGGGACTACAAGAGAATGGTTAGGAATACAGAGATCCTTTATTGTGATTATTTCTTGGACGCTTACGCGAGGAGCATATTATAAAGGTGCAACTGGGAAAATATATTTTCAGTTACACTAGGGATTTCAATAACGCTTCTGAAGTTAGTTATTTCTTTGCATATGGAATTTTGTATGCCATTTGCCTTAAATAGGTGCTTTATTGAACTGCCACAGGGTCTGTGGAACTGCAAAAGAATCATTATTTTGGCTATACCTTTGGAGCAACAAATTTAGGGTGAAATTCACCCTATGCAGAGAACCAGTGCAAGACTTACACACAATTTAAGTCCTCAAAATAGAGTTCAATGAGACTTCAGTGCGTCACAGGCTTAGAGCTGATCCTCTGTACTGGGGTGAATTTCACCTTTAAAGGACGTTTTAATCATGACACAACTTCCTCTTGCAAATGCCTCTCAGAAAGAAACCAAATCATTTAGTATAGTCAGCAACCTGCAAATGGAATAGGTAAGAAATTATTTCCTAAATACATTTCACAGTATTAACATGTTAAATGTTTAACTGCAACAGGTATTTCTGCACCTATTGCGTTGGCAGCCATCTTGCTGAATGTGATATCTATTCGATGTCCCTGCTTATTGTTCTTGGCTTCCCTGCTTAGGCGGCCAACAGTAGATGCTAACTGCGGTGGTGGACGTTATGACAGAGACAGCATGCTCAGAAGTCACCAATCTGGACTGGAGGCAGGCCAGTGTCCTGGGGATGAAAAGCTCTGTGTCCCATTAAAAACTTCCCAAGCTTCGCTCCTTTAAATTAATAATGCTTGCATGTGAATCAATTATCCAGTAATACCGAGTATGACTACAAAGCTAACCACAGCAAAAATAATTAACAATGATGGCTTCAAAGTGTAATTCAGGTATTAAGTCCCAGGCCCATTACTAAATATAAGGGTTCTCTCGATGATTACAAATTGCATTTGTTTTTGGTTCCCTTGGTGGGTCTGTACCATCCTGCCAACATTTCATCATGTAATAGTTCTTAGTAATCATTCTTCCCTATCACACTATAAATGCCTAGATAGAAAAGTAATATCCCACTGATGGTCCATGTTATGAACAGAGAAAGAAAGATAAACTAGAGGGGAAGGGACGAGAAGATCTATCCTCTGTGAAACATAAAATAATGTTATCACAGCATATGTTCAGGGTTCAATATTTCCAAATGTGTATCTGCTTCAGCATTCTTGAATAATGAACCTCAAAATCTAAAAACAATTCCAGGTTACCATTTAATCATTTAAGAGAGATGAGCCATTCATCAAGCAGTGTGGATTGTTGTATGCTAAATTGTGTCACCACTAATTCGGTCCAATGCCAGTTTTTTTCTGATTACACCAGAGCTCAGAGAAGGGAAATGTACAAACAAAAGGGGTAAAAAAAAACAACCAACCCATAATATCCTGTTGGAACAGTACTCATTGTTTTCTCATGGAAAGACAAGTATACACAATGTTTCGACAACAAAATGTTATCTGTTTGTTTGTTTTTTTAAATCCTGTGTCATAGAGTACAGCTGAATTATATTTCAAGCTCTGAAGAAGTGCAACAGGAAATAATAAAAATGTAGCACTTATACAGTTAGCTATGTGCCCATGAAAAAGAAAAACTAGAGAGCAAAAATATGTATGTTTTATGTTAGTGATGCGCTAGACTTTATATACAAGTAACGAACACTAGAATGTCTGTTTTAAATTAATATTTACCTGGTAATGTAAACCTGTAGGGTGGAATGAAGATTGTAATATTTCCAGGAAGAAAAACTTTTAAATTTATGTTAGGGAACTCTGATCATTTCTAAATTCACAGATCTGTTCACTATTTAAAGATAATAAACTTACTGATTTTAGCGGTATTTTGTTTCTCTACATTCATTTTTGTATCAACCCTATAAGATTTTCAGAAATCTGCTCTTCGATTTTCATTATTGCTAGCCGTGATGCAAGGAAAATATTCTTATATTGCTCAGACTTTGCATAAACAATTATTCAATTTTTTTCCAGGAAATCCCTTTGAAACATACAATAGCAACCCCTAACTCAGTTAAAAATGATATTTGCTTAGCCACTGCATGCTTCTCAGTCATCTTCACATCTTTTTCCAGCCAGCACTCTATCCTAAGAGTTCTCTCTCTTAACTCTCCTTCAGGGTCATGCTATAAATATTTCTCTGGCTGTTAGCTTTCTGCACCTTCTCTGGTGTTTCCGGCTGCTTAGCTCTCTCACACACACTCACAGATCTATTCAAACAATAGCCTGCCTCCAGCATTTGCATTCAGCCCAATGAAACCCTCACTGAACTCAGCTCCTGACCAGCCTTACGTGGGGCCTGTGTTTTAGGTGATGGTTTCAGTTATTTTCCTCCAAAAGGAGCTTAACTGCTTCTTGGATTTATCCTGAATGAAGGCCAGCTAGCATGCTCACTGCTTTAGTGAGGTTTCACCCCACTGCCAGTATAATAACCCCCACCTCAGCTCCGCCCATTGTCTCAATGAAATCCAAAATGGGGATGCCCTAGGCAGATAGTATTGGAAGGGATCTCCTGTGTTCTCAAGACTAGTCCCCTGCTAACACATTCAATAATACCATCAATAAACTTATCAAGCTCTATCTTAAAACTAGCTAGGTTGTTTGCCCCCATTACTCCTAGTGGAAGGTTGTTCCAGAATCCCAGTCCTCTGATCAGAGGAAATTTCCTAATTTTCAGCCTAAGTTTATTCATGGCCAGTTTATACCCATTTGTTCTTGTTCCAGCATTGTCCTTTAAATTAAATAGTTCCTCTTCCTCCCTCATGTTTACTCCCCTCCCCATGTGTTTATAGAGAGCAATCATATCCCCTTGGCTAAACCAGCCAAGATATTTTAGTCTCTTCTGGTAAAATAAAATTAATGTTCTGGAGGATGGGGTAGATTGCACCCTCAGCAAGTTTGCAGATGACACTAAGCTAGGGAGAGTGGTAGATACCCTGCAAGGGAGGGATAGGATACAGAGTGACCTAGACAAATTGGAGGATTGGGCCAAAAGAAATCTGAGGTTCAACAAGGACAAGTGCAGAGTCCTGCATTTAGGAAGGAAGAATCCCATGCACAGCTATAAACTGGGAACCAACAGGCTATGCAGCAGTTCTGCAGAAAAGGACCGGGGGGTTACAGTGGATAAAAAGCTGGATATGAGTCAGCAGTGTGCCCTGGTTGCCAAGAAGGCTAATAACATATTGGGCTGCATTTAGTAGAAGCATTGCCAGCAGACTGAGGGAAGTAATTATTCCCTTCTATTCGGCATTGGTGAGGCCGCATTTGGGGTGTTTTGTCCAGTTTTGGGCCCCCCACTACAAAAAGGATGTGGACAAGTTGGAGAGAGTTCAGTGGAGGGCAACAAAAATGATTAGGGGGCTGGAGCACAAGACTTATGAAGAGAGGCTGAGGGAACTGGGCTTGTTTAGTCTGCAAAAGAGAAGAATGAGGGGGGATTTGATAGCAGCCTTTAACTACCTAAAAGGGGGTTCCAGGGAGGATGGAGCGAGGCTGTTCTCAGTGGTAGTAGATGACAGAACAAGGAGCAATGGTCTCAAGCTGCAGTGGGGGAGGTCTAGGTTGGATATTAGGAAAAAGTTTTTCACTAGGAGGGTGTTGAAGCACTAGAATGGGTTACTTAGGGAGGTGATGGTATCTCCATCTTTAGAGGTTTTTAAGCTGCGGCTTGACAAAGCCCTGTCTGGGATGATTTAGCTGAGGTTAGTCCTGCTTTGAGCAGGGGGTTGGTCTAGATGACCTCCTGAGATCCCTTCCAACCCTAAACTTCTATGATTCTAAGATCTCCATTCCCCTGATCATCCTAGATGACCATCTCTGCACCTGTTCCAGTTAAATTCATCTTTCTTGGACATGGGTGACTGGAATTGTACAAAATAGTCTAGATGAGTTCTTACTAATGCCTGGTGCAATGACATTAATATTTTGCTATATCTACTGGAAATACCTCACTTGATACCTCCTATGATCACATTTGTCTTCTTTACAGCCACATCCTATTGTTGGATCATAGTCTTCCTGCAATCGACTAATACACTCAGGTCTTTCTCCTCTTTTGTCATTTCAAACTTATGGGGCCCCATCTTATAGCAGAAATACTTG
Organism: Emydura macquarii macquarii; assembly: GCF_026122565.2. Lineage (NCBI taxonomy): Eukaryota > Metazoa > Chordata > Testudines > Chelidae > Emydura > Emydura macquarii. The sequence continues at coordinate 3,197,014 of NW_027130506.1, forward strand.
TTGTTAGTCCCTATGGGCATGATTGATCTTTCACTTGGTGCTATGCCCTATGTGATCCAACCCAAAATAAAATAAATGATTTTCAAATGACACATGATACAAGCTTAACTATGACATCCTGTTTCTCTCTCAGGATGAAAACCAGGTGATACCTATGCCCATCTCCCACTGGGTTGGTTTTTTTGGGTTTTTTTCCCCCATATTTCATCTTTAATTTTCAAGCTTTCCTACCATGACCAGAAAGTTTTTACCATGGCATTTCTGTGAGGATACTACATTCCAAGGTAGCTGCATTTGCCACCTGATTTTCCAATCACACTCTATTCTGATATCAGTTCCTCTCTTTGTGAAGCTTTTAGCTCATCTGGAATCCATTCCTGCAACTTCATATCCACAATTTCAGTGGATGAACCTGGAAAATTTGCACTTCTACAAATTATAGGAAGAGATGTCTGTCCCATCTCTTCCTAGACTTGCTCATTCTTTGAGCAACCAATTTCCTGCTCTCCTGCTTAGGGTAATATTACCTTTTAGCCTCCCACCAAGGTGTCCACAGGCCTGCCTGTGACTATGAATTCAATGAGTTCTTCTAACCAACCAAGTTGTCCCTCTGAGGATTCCTGATTCTAAAGAGCTTTTGCAGGGATGCATGGTCCATCCTGACCACAAACTATCTTCTGTACAAATAGTAGTGAAAATGTTCCCTAGATTTAATCACTGCTAGGAGTTTCTTTCAGGTGATGCAATAATTTATCTCCGGAGAACTTAGACTTTTGCTGTAATAAGCCATCACCCACTCAAGTCCCTTGTGTTCTTGTGTCAATGCTGCCCTAAAACCATAAGTACGACTATCTGCGTCCAATATCAAAAGAGGTTTTTAAACGTGGGTAGGCTGAGACAGGACAAACACAAGAGTCTTCTTCAATTCTGAAAATGCTAAATCATGCTCTGCTGACCACTGAAATGGTTTACCTCTTCCCCCAACCTATACAATGGTTTTGCAATATTGCCAAACTCACAAATAAACTTTATATGACAGGAGCAGCATCCTATACAACTCTGAACATCCATATTTCTCTTATAGCAAACCCTGTGGAAAGATCAATGTGGGGTAGAACTGGTTGGAAAAAAGGCAACTATTTTTGGTGAAAAATGTAAAAATTGATTTTTTTCCCCCAGTTTTATTTTTGGTCATTGATTTCCACCCTGGAGGAATACAAATAATCCAAGAAAGGCTGCTGGACTTGTCTTCAAATGATGATGAAAATTTGTGCAAATGCAATGACTTGTTTGTAACAGTAGCTACTGGAGTGAATGGATACTGACATTTGTCATGTGTTCGGGGCCATAACTTTTGGTAATCACCATGTTTTGTGATTGAAGCCAGGAAATAAAATTCTGTCTCTTACCCACATACCTGTGTCACACCTGTACTGCACTATTCTTATTAAAATTATCATCAAGTGTGTGGCTATCCCTTGTGCTGACTCTTAAAAATACCAGTTATGTTAAATCAGTGTGCACCACATTGGGCTCACTATAAAATCTGGGACAGATTCCCTGGAGGCACGCTGTCCTTTGAGAATCTGGCTTGCACATTCAGCAATATCTCACGTACTGACTTGGAGCCCAGTTCAGGTCCTAAACTTTTTTACTGTAGCATGGACACAGGACTAAATTAACCCAGCAAGACTAGTGTGAATGCGGGCCTATGTTCAGATAAGCACAGTCACATAATCCTGTAGATTATTCCTGGAATGCAAAGTAGTAATCTGCATGGGATGCTGAGCGATCAGGTTAGTATGCGTTTAAATATGCAGTCTGTGGTGCTTGACCCAGGCCTCATCCTGGAATGCCTTTCATGGTTTAGGCCTCAGTGTATGTGCTTTACAAAGTAGGTAGTTTCTGGCCTTTGGAGCAAGTGTCTATGAACAGCCAGAGGCCTGAGTTTTGGCCTTGGTCAATAAAGCCTATATAGTAGGAAGGATATAATAGTCAGGACATTGGGTTAATTCCCAAGTCATTTTGAAAAATGCCATGGGATCTTTAACTTCTATCAGAGACGAGCAGACAAGACTTCAGATGCTTGTGTCATTCAAACACTGAGGTAGAGAGTAATTAGGTCCCCTGAATAGTATGAAACACAAATTGTAATAGTGGGATGCAACAAGAGTAAGGATTTCAGCAGAAAAAGGGTCAAGAACAACTCTGGCAGTGTTCCAGAAATGATATGCAGACTTACACAGAAGATGATACTGGAGGAAAAAATAAGGTTAAGTTCAAGGATGACTTCAAGATTTCTGCTCTTTGGAACAAAGCGAAGGTTTACATGAGGAGAGTGACAGCAAAACCTGCAATGAGACTAAGAGAACTTTCTACCAAGAAGGTGTTTGATGCATATAGTAGTAGGAAGATCTGGTATAACCAGGGTCTGGCAGAATCAGAACATACAAATATATTGGAGACCAAAGTATCAGAGTGAGTCCAGGCTGATGTAAAATTCTGTGTCATTTATTTAGAGATGGTGGTCAGCCGCTGGGGCTGCCCATGAGACATCTCAGAGAAACACATATCATATATATAGGAAAAAAAAAATAGGGATAGAACATTGAGGCACTCCACTGGGGGAGGGGTGGAGGAAGAATGAGAACCCTCCACCAGAAATTTAAAAGGAGTAGCTAGGTAGGATTAAACTCATGACAGGCAAGTGCTGGGAACATCAGGTTCCTGCTTCAACTGTGCATGAAAGGAGGAGCTAGTGTAGAAATAGTGTAGAAAGTTTTGGTGAGGTCAGACAGGACGAGAAGAGAGGAGTTAAGCACAATCTGGCTAAATTTTCATATTCGCTTTTCATCAAGAATACATTCATAGTTAAGATTTTTTCGTATAGCACCAGAAACCAGAGTTTTTGCAAATTAGCATCTTCAAGAAAAATACATCAATCTTCCAACTTTGAGACAATATTGATATCTTGATATTAATATTTTGCCCCAAAGCAACTATAATTTGCCATGAACTATTTTTCATGACAGAACTTTAAAAATATATGCAACATCAAAATGTAATCTGTAAGCAAATCAGTAATTCTGCATTTATATGGCCGATATGAATCCATTTGGCATGCATAGTGATATCCTCACTGTTCTCTATCATTCTGGTGCTGTGCAGTACATAATTCATAGATCCATATATTTTAAGGCCAGAAGAGAGCATTAGATCATCTAGTCGGAGCTCCTGTATAACATAGGCCATAGAATTTTACCCAATTACACCTGCATTCAGCCTAATAAAAGTATGCATGTGTGTAAGGGTAGTATTTTCACAGCACTGTGTGTAACCATTTTATTAGTAGTACTGTGTTGGCACTGGACCAAATTCATCATGTATAACTCCATTTACTTCAGTGAATCATTAATTTGGTGCATTGTATCTAGTAATTAAAGCAGAGACTGGGAATCAGGTCTGGTTTCTATCCTAAACCTCCCACTAACTGATTATATGATCTTGGGCAAATCACAATATCACTGTGCCTATCTGTGAAAAGTACATAAGAACAGCCCTACTGCGTCAGACCAATGGTCCATCTAGCCCAGTATTCTGTCTTCTGACAGTAGTCGATGCCAGGTGCTTCATAAGGAAGGAATAGAACAGGTAATCATCAAGTGATCCATCCCATCGGCCATTCCCAGCTTCTGGCAAACAGCAATCCCTGCATATCCTGGCTAACAGCCATTGATGGACCTATTTTCCATGAATTTATCTAGTTATTTTTTTAATCCTGTTATAGTCTCGGCCTTCACAATATCCTCTGACAAGGAGTGCCACAGGTTGACTGTGAATTGTGTGAAGAAATACTTCCTTTTGTTTGTTTTAAACCTGCTGCCTATTAATTGTGTTTGGTGAACCCTCGTTCTTGTGTTATGAGAAGAAGTAAATGACATTTCTAAATTTACTTCCTCCACACCAGTCATGATTTTATAGATCTCTATCATATCCCCTCCTTATAGATCTCTTTTCCAAGATGGAAAGTCCCAATCTTATTAATCTATCCTCACATAGAAGCTGTTCCATACCCCTAATCATTTTTGCTTTGTCCCTTTGTAACTCTTCACAATCTGCTTTGGACTGAACTATCTTGAGTAGTTTTGTATCATCTGCAAATTTTGCCAACTCACTGTTTACCCCTTTTTCCAGATCATTTATGAATATGTTGAACAATATTGGTCCTAGTACAACCTCCTGAGGGACACCAGTATTTACCTCTCTCCATTCTGAAAACTCATCATTTATTCCTTCCCTTTGTTTCCTATCTTTTAACCAGTTACTGACTGAGGAGAGAACCTTCCCTTTTACCCCATGACCACTTTCTTTGCTTAAGAACATTTGGTGAGGGACCTTGTCAAAGGCTTTCTGAAAATCTAAGTTCACTATATCCACTGGATCACCTTGTCCACATGCTTGTTGACCCTCTCAAAGAATTCTAGTAGATTGGTGAGACATGATTTCTCTTTACAAAAACCATGTTGACTCTTCCCCAACAAATCGTATTCATCTATGTGTCTGATAATTCTGTTCTTTACTATTATTTCAACCAATTTGCCTGGTACTGAAATTAGGTTTACCGGCCTGTAATTGCCCAGATCGCTTCTGGAGCCTTTTTTAAAAATTGGCATCACATTAGCTATCCTCCAGTCATCTGGTACAGAAGCTAATTTAAATGATAGGTTACATACCACAGTTAGTAGTTCTGCAATTTCACATCTGAATTCCTTCAGAACTCTTGGGTGGATGCTATCTGGTCCTGGTGATTTACTACTGTTTAATTTATAAATTTGTTCCAAAACCTCCTCTACTGACACCTCAATTTGGGACAATTTCTCAGATTTGTCACCTAAAAAGAATGATTCAGGTTGGGAATCTCCCTCACATTCTCAGACGTGAAGACCAATGAAAAGAATTCATTTCATTTCTCCACAATAGCCTTATCTTCCTTGAGTGTTCCTTTAGCATTTCAATCATCCAGTGGTCCTACATGTACTTAATTTTTTTTTTTTTTGCTGTTACTTTTTGAATCTCTGGCTAGTTGTTCTTCATATTCTTTTTTTGCCCTCCTAATTATATTTTTACATTTCACTTGCGAAGGTTTTTGATGCTTTCTATTTTCCTCAATAGGATTTAATCTACTTTTTAAAGGATTCCTTTTTATCTCTAACTGCTTCTTTTACTTTGGCACTTTTTTGGTCCCCTTGCTATGTTTTTTTAATTTAGGGCATACATTTAAATTGAGCCTCTATTGTGGTGTATTTAAAAAGTTTTCATGGAACTTGCAGAGATTTCACTTTTAGCACTATACCTTTTAATTTCTGTTTAACTAACTTCCTCGTTTTTTGTAGTTCCCCTTTCTGAAATTAAATGCTACCATAGTGGGCTACTGTGGTGCTTCCCCCCATCCCCAGAGATGTTAAATTTTATTATGTTATGGTCACTATTACCAAGCGGTTCAACTATATTCACCTCCTGGACCAGAACCTGTGCTCCACTTATGGCTAAATCAAGAATTGCATCTCCACTTGTGGTTTCCAGGACTAGCTGCTCCAAGAAGCAGTCATTTATGGTATCAAGAAACTTGATCTCTGCGTCCCATCCTGAGGTGACATGTACCTGGTCAATACCCATTATTATTGAGTTTTTTATTTCTATAGCCTCTATAAACTCCCTGAGCATTTCCCAGTCACTTTCACCATCCTGGTCAGGTGGTCGGTAATACATCCTTACTGCTGTAGTACCTCCACCTCTTAATTAAAGTCTTAATTAAACTAGTACTGGTGAATCAAATTTGACATCCTTGAATAAAATATGTGATATGAGTGCTCTTACTAACAGATATAGCATTTAAGAATGACACTAATATAGCTTTATATATTATAGTCATTCAAACTTAGCTAGCATCCATTATGTATGTTTGGAAACCTGATCACTGCGGTGACTTTAAACTCTCACACTGTAACCATTATGTTACAAAAGCTGCATCCTCTGAAATGGATAAAATTTTACTAGCCTCAATACAAGTACATCAGTGGAGTATTTTTTGTCAATATGTTGTATTAGCATCCAACGCAACTCTGACCTGGCTCATTTAGATGAAATTGCTATGTGGTGTAAGAAGCTTCTAGTCTCAATATAGGAACTTATGTGACATTCTACATGTAATTCAGTGCCACTAACTGATCAGCCCTGCCATTATTTAAGCACATTCCCATTTATGGATAGTGCTCAGGCCTTCATCCATTATCTGCTGCTCTTCCTGTTCATACACCAGTCCTCTCCCTCGCCTACATGCTATCTTATATCCTCAGACTCTGTTCCTCCTCACTTCCCGTCACACACACTATCCAGTCAATATGTATGGAAAATATTGCAGTCTTAAGTTTCCACAAGATTATTATACCATAAACAGTGAGGGAAGAGAGACATTTGTGAAAATTACAAAATAAGCTTGACAGCATTCTGTTAACACAATCTTTTGAACAAAAGTAGCAAGTACTTTTTTGCAACAGAAAGATATATATCTACTTGACAATCACTGTTTCTTAAAGTAGAGAAATTACTTAAATGCTTCACCCCACAGAGCTCAACTCAGTATGTCTATCACTGATTTAATGGCAATGGCCACCATCCAGTTTAAATACACCTAGATTAGTAATTGAAAAATTGTATAGATGATTAGTAATCAGACATCAGAAGGAAAAGGTTTGTTTTGCAGTCCAGAAGGACACAATGTTTAATTTAGCAAAATTAGCTTGATCAAAAATGCCACACTCAAAACAGTGCTATGGGAACTACAAAGGAGAAGCTGTTTTGATCTTGCCTTATTATCTAGGGTCTGTAATCAACATTTCCCATTTGTAGGACAGTGAAATTTAACATCTGCGTGAGGTGTTAACACTCTGGGGAAGGAAATTCACACATTTTCCTAGGAAAAGCTTCAGTGGACACGTCTTTCATGGAAACCTCATTAAGAGACAGGTTGGCTTAAAGAGGTCCATTATTTATACAAATTAAATACTCAACAGCTGACAAATGTTGCTTAAATCAAAAGTCAGAATCTATGTTTGTTTAACTCATAATTGATTTATTTCCATAATATTGACATTATAGGGGGAAAGTGCATTTAAAACACAAGCCACTTTAATAGTGCTTGGACTGGATGCCAGCTTTAACAATGCTACAAACTAAAAATATATGAAAGGAAATTTATATTATATAGGATAAGACCATCTCTGCTATGTGTAATAGGATTAGAATAACCTATTCACTCTTTCGGCATTAAATAATACTTTTTACCTAAATTTAAATCTAAGGGACTTCATTACAATGTCTAAGTGTGGTAGCTAAAGACTTTAAACTTGTCTGGACAAAATCCATGCTGTGTTAGGTTAAAACTAACCTGTGTAATACTACTATCCAGCCTCACTTTACCTGTACATTTACTTTAATAATACAACACTATTTTTAAGAAGCTGTTATAATACTTGGAAAGAAAGAAAGAAAGAAAGAAAGAAAGAAAGAAAGAAGATTATCCTACCGTACCAATTCGTATTTCTTATCCATGAGTTAATAGGCGTTTGGATCACTTTTCTTACAGTCACTGCAATAGCTCTTCTCTTGGACTCAGTGTGGAAGTGAAGAGTGAATTGTGATAGGTGCAGTGATCCTGGTTTGTTTTGTTTGTCCACTGTCTCATTTGCTTTTGAGATTGATCCAATGCTGATGAAGTCAGGGTGCCAGCTGTCCTTGGAGGACAATGGCTCAATTGGAAGATGCCTTTGGAACAAAGGAGCTGCTTCCAGGATTGATTTTACATGCACACATGTGACCCATTGCCTGAAATGACTCTATGGAAAGTGTCACCCCCACTAAAGACTTGCTTTTAAATGAATTACTCTGATTTGCACGATTAAGTCCTTTCACCACATACACAGTCAAGAGAGGTCACTCTATGTAGAGATAACAATGTGATGCAGAACTCTTTTTTAATCATTTCACAGAATTAAATAATAGGTCTGATTATTTTATCTCACTTTCAAGATCCTTGGCTACATTTTTCAAAATTGGGTGCTTAAAGTCAGGCACCTGAATCCATATTTTGGTATTTAAATAAAAGTGTCCTGATTTGCAGATGTGCTGAACATGCTCAGCTCCCATTCATGTCAGTGGGAATTATGAGAGAACAGCCCCTTTTAAAACTAGGCCACCTTTACTAAGGTGCATAAATAGAGATTTAGGTGCCTAACTGTAAGCATCCAGATTTCAAAATTAGGGCCCTTGGATTTTTTTTTAAATGGCTTTATTGTATGGAATTTTATACTAATTCCTGCACTGCAAATGCATTTTTTTAACAGATTCATTTTATGCAGGTATTTCCAATTTCGTAATATTAATATTAATCAGGAATTGGACAAATCCACATTTTACCTGTTTAGAGAATACCTGTGGAAAAATAGTTAGTGAGCTTATATTGAGCCATTATGTGAGCCTGTTGAAATGAATGGAAAGCCTGATTATACCTTTCCTGCCACTCTTGAAGGAAGGCTGAAACAGTCACTAATGGATTTCCCTCCCACCTAAATTAGCACCAAAATACTTTCAATTAAAATACAAAACAATACAATACATGCTGTGAATATGGGAGGTAAAAGACAACCCCAGAATTTCCTGCTGCATTCCAGACTTTCAGGGAGGATGGCAATGACTTGTAAATATCATAGTTTTATAAAGGCTGGAGGAACAGGTGTGATCATCCAAACTGACTTTCATAACTCAGGCTTTAGGACTTCCCTGAATTAACTATTGCATAAGGTTAAATATCTATGGTTAAACTAGAGCCTATCTTTTGGGAAACATCCAATCTTGATTTTAAAAGACTGAATGAAGATCCAATGAGAAGTGAGTGATTGCAAGACCTATTGACTCAGCCTAACCATCTCCCCATCACATAGAGGAGGGTTGTAATCAGCACTACATACTCTCATGTTTTTTCCAGTTTAGTTTTAAAAGTCCTCGGCAATAAGCCTTCACCACTTCCCTTGGAGACTATTGCACAACCTAAAACATCTCACAATCAGAATATTTTTTGCAAGATCCTGATATTCAGCCTAAATTTTCAATCTCTTAATTTCATCACGTGACTTGTAATTATGGCCCTGATCAGCAAAACATTTAATGACATGTTAATAGGATTTAATCACGTGCTTAAAGTTAAGCACATGCTCAAGTGCTTTGCTAAATCCAAGACTATGTATCAGCCTAAATTGTTTCTCTATATCCTTGGTGTTTATATACTTCCAGCATTTGTAGACAGTCATCAGATCCCTCTCCCACATAGTTACCTTTCACACTAGAGATAATTAGGTTTTTTAATGTTTCCTTATGTCAATATTTGTGCTAAACTGACATGTAAACGGTTTAGAGGATTTTTGTACAGATTTTAATGACATAGCATCTTGATCTCATCAATGTTTATTTCTGCTTCTTTGAGCAGTATTCAGTTAATATAAATCTAAGTTTCAACCCATCCTCATTTTATATAAGCTAATGCAAAACATTTTGTAAAACAAAAGCCTGATTCTGCTCCTATTGAGGCAATCTCAGAGTACTTCAGTGGGAACAGGACTAGATTCCCAAGTAAGATAATGTTAAGTAGGCTTGCAGTAAACACAGCTGAAAGAGATTTTATGAGAACCTCTAACTTCCTGAGACAGATTTGAATGGGATAATTTATGGTTTGAAATTAATGGGTCTCCCTATCAAATTAAGTTTTTTTAACATTTGAAATGGAAAAAATAACTGTTTCCATTAAGGCACCTCAGAGTACAAGCAGGGATTTATTTATTCTCTGACTATAAAGGATGTTTTCTTTTTATGCAATTAGCTGCAGGGCTAGTTTTTTGGATGCTTGGAGAAAAGTCTTTTCATGTAACAGATTACTGACATTTTTTCATATATTAACAGCATTAGGCAGGTGATATATTAAACAGCTGTATTAGAGAGCCAACAAAAAACAAAGTATAGGTTCCAGAAAGTAAGGTTAAATCCAAAGATCACAAATTATAGTCTTTATCCTGCAAAAGGATCTACTTCCAGAGAGTCCCACTGAAGTAGATTGTGGACCCTCCAGGACATGGGCCATGACTTCATATGTAGCACAGCCTGGATGGTATTAGAATCCTAATCACAAATAATAATTCAATCAAATTGCAGGATTCAATACCTAAAAAGTATGATCCTGTGAGGTACTGAATGCTGAGGGCACCTGGCAGGATGGACCCTGAGGTCCAAAGGTGTGAGAGCCTCAAAGGTCTGTATTGAAATCAATGTGCTTTAGCTAACTACATAATTTTGAGGATCTGGACCAGAGGATTTAATTTTCAGAGATGCTGAGCAAAGTATTACGGTTCTAACTGAAGTCAATGATAGCTGCCAGTCCCCAGAGAAAATCAGGCCCTTAATTTCTTGATCTTTCACAGTCGGAGGGAGGTGCTGAGTACTTAAATCAGGCCACTTGTTAGATGCCTAAATATGGATTTCAGGATCAAACATGCAGCTTTTATTTTTGAAATCTTGTTTACATATGTCCCAATAGGCTAGAAATTCAGAAATGGTGAACTCTGCTTATCTCATCTGGCACTTTTTAATCCTTTTTTTCCCCCTGTGTTTTTAAAAAAATCTTTATTGTTGTAAACAAAAGGCATCAAAAACACCATTCCAGCTGTCAAGTTTGTCATGGAAAAAAATAGAAAAAAATAGCACTTTGTAGAATCTGCACTGCAGATATTCAAGAATAAAAGATTGTGATTTATAAAGGAAACACACAACCCCTCCATAATATTAATCTGTTCCATATTTCATTTTTGGAAGTGAATTATGGCTGAAAAATATCCTTAGGGTTTATTTAATGTATTGCTTAAACCAGCCATTCACCCCCTGAGCAGTGGAACCTGATGTGGTTATGCTTCATTAGGAGCCTTTCATAACTTCTATGCCTGGGGTCAGTTTCACCTACTGTGAACAGGTTTATGCATGAAGAAATGGATTCATGGTTTTTTTGTGGCCAGAACTGTACACCAATAGGTAATATTATACAAACACAATTTCAAGGGCTGAGTTAATGGAAAAAAAATATTCTGATCTGGTGCTTTATACGCATGGTTTGAGTCACATCCATCCTGTAATCTGAATGGATGATGATGTACAGTATCTATTTGCTTTGGCATGTTTTCCACAGGTATTTTAAGTCTTTAATTTACAATGTTGTAGCTAAGGCTCTGTTAGTTCCTTAATTTTCAATAGTTTACCATTTATCCATCAACATTTTCTTTGGCCTGAATCATTTATTTTAATTTACTTTTCCCATAGGGAGGGATATTGAATTATTCTTAATCACCTTTTAAGAAATGGCTTGTAAAAATATAGATATTTACTCTGACAAATGATCAGATTCTGATCTCCTGTAGCAAGGAGTTCCACAGCTTAAGGCCCTCTACCAAAAATTCACTGCTCCCATCTCCTGAAATTTCACCCTGGGCTCTGTTAACCACAGTGTCCCTAATGGACCAGGTCTTCAATTAGTGCAAAGTGGTGCTGGTCCAGTGAGCTATACCAATTTAGGGGCTAGCCCATTGAGTGCAGCTAATACAGTGGGTCTTGAATAGAAAGATGGTATATATGATAAGGTGCGCTGGGAGGGGAGTGGTCTAAGGACCTTACAGATTTGTAGCTGAACAATTCTATACTGGCAGGGGGGAAAGTGGCTGATCTTAAAGGTCTCTGTCATTTGTAAAGTCTATGAATATGCTGAGGTAGCTTGAAGACTGGTTTACCTCTGATTACTCTAAATATTATATTGGATGTTCCAGGTCAGGGGTAAGGTCAGAAAAAGAGCTGCAAGCCAGGTCAGCATGGGAGAGTGGAATAGTACTGGTATCTGATAGGATCCCAGGCTCCTGTGGATTCTATAGCTAACATCCTTACCTTCTTTATCTAATCTTCCCCCTCTCTTCAACTAATCTCATTATTCTCTGCAAGGAGACCTCACAGTCGAAATGTTGCCTCATTTTTTTTCTTTCCAAGGCAAATATTTCTGCACTGCTGCTCCTACCCACCCTGCTTTCCCTCCCTATCCCAGTAGTCCTACCCCAAACAACCCTTCTATAATCTGATGCAGACCCAGCTGAATCAGCACCATACTTAGTTTTAAAATTCCAGATCTTGTGCAATATGTACAAATTTCTTAAATGAGATAGTATCCTACATAAACTGAGGACTGTAACCAGGGGACCTAGTAAACAAAACATTCAAGAGGTTTTGTTATACAGAACTGTGCCAAAAAGAGAAAGTCACAAACTTCAAGGCTGCTCTTAAGAAAAGCAGAGAATCCAGTGTTTAAGGAAAGTTTTTATAGTTTTCCATCAAAATGGTTGTTGTCAATGTTGGAATTTGCATATGTAATTTAAGGAATTGGTGAACCAGTTTGGTGAGTACAAAACCCCCGACTGTAAATTTTTCACCAAATCAAACATGACCCTTCTGTAAAGGGCTGAATAAATTTTGGTTATGGAGCCTTGCTATCTCCCTGTCCTCTCCTCTCTCTAAAATAGGACTCTTACCTTCTAATCCTCAACAAGCAACTCCTCCCAGTTTTCCTAGCAGACCACTGATCTCTTCAGTCCCCCTTCCTCTTCGTAATCTAATCCGCTTGACCCCACAATGCTTCACAGTCTCCCTTGTAGATTTCTGCAGTGTTCAATGACTAGGGTGTCTACTACTATAACCAAAGAAATTGGGGTTACTTTACAGAAATTGACTTCAGAGAGCAGAAAGTAGATCGTCTCTCTCTCTTTCAATACTGTGGCCTGGACACCTCAGTCACAGGAAAATATCAACAAACTAAAGGTAATTCAGAGAACAACAATGATAAAGGGGAGAAAGATTGAGTTAGGCGGGAAGAAATAGGTGTGTGTATATATATATATATATATATGTATGTATGTATGTATGACTTAGCTTAATTGACAATGAAGAGGGAGTGGGAATAATAACCACTGACAAGTATCTCAGGGATGTAAGAACCTAGAAATCATTGTTGGCGATACAAGGTGGGAAATTGAGCAAAGGCAAAATTTCCAAACAAAAGGACTGTGGAACAGTCTCTCAAAGGAAATAGTGGTCGTCTCAGAGTGTAATTCATTTTAAAATAGACTGGAGAAAGCACTTGAGAATGTACTACAGGGAACCATCCTGCCCAAGAATGCACAAGATAATTAGGAATCCCCCAGTATTAGGTTATCACAGTGCTCTGGATTGCCTAAACAGAAGGAAATACTTTGGAGACCACTTTCAAAAATATGAATGTATACCATTTTTAAAACAGAGCCTGAACCAAAACCCATCAAAATCAAAGAAAGACTCACCCTGGCGTACAAAGCCCATAGTGAATTTGTTGCTGCTGAGTAGTGAAATGGTGGCAATGGAGACCAGCATCCTCTGTTTATAGAACAAATGGGTACACTGCCCACCACTCCTGAGTCAATGTGCCTCAACTAAGAGGACTTGGGGCAAGAAGGGGAATGAGACTCCAGGCCCCTTCAGTTCTTGTCCCTCATTCAGAGGGGAACAATTAGCAAGGCAGGGGTCTTGGATTGTACACACATGGACTGAGATCAACCAACTTTAAGTTCATATTTAATTATTTGAGGCTTTCATGATCTGATTCCATTTTATTTGCAAAATTTGGTTTATGTTCCTGCTCACAATTTATGGTCTGCTTCTGATTAGCTATAACATCTGTGGCCTTTTATCAGACCCCCTTGCCTGGTTTTCCTCCTAAAGCTTTTAGAGGGTGGTTTTCATTGTAATGTTTTTATTGTATTTTAAATTGTTTTTTATTGTGATGTACATCACCCTGAGTGCTTTGGCAGCCTGTGAGGGGGAGGGGTGCTTTAAGCAGAATAAATTATGATGTGCAATAATGAGGAATAGGGCTTTTGAACATTTGGCTTCAACTTGAAGAGATTCTCTTCCAAATGAGAATCACTCTGAGGATTTTCTTTTTTCTATTATTAAGGTCTAACAAAGTAGTTCTTTATTGTAGTGTTCTATGTTTTCTTGTATTTGTTCTCTCTGTAGTCATGTTTGTTGTATTGCTTTCCTGCTGTTTCTCATTACATAGTAAAGCACTTGATATATGTAAGTCATTTTATTGATATTCATTTCTTTTAAGTTTTCTGTTACATCATTTTGGGGTTTTTTTCTGGGTAAGAAATAGTTATTTCTTTTATATGTAATAGCTTCTAGAGGAGTAGTTATATAAAATAAATCAATACCTTCTCCTCTCTATAAACACATTTAAACAAATATGCAGATTATTGCAAATTGATTGGCTGCATTCACAACTGAGTCAGATAGCTCAAAAAAAATTAAGTCGTGAGTCACAAAATGTATGCAGTCCTCCTTAGAAAGTCTTCCTTTCCATGGGCCTGATCAGGCAAACATGACTAACTTTACTCACATGAGTAGTCCCACTGAGTTGTGCATAAGTGTTTGCAGGAATTAGGCCTTGATTTGCAGGACCACTTAAACCAACATACCAGTTCTGAATGTTATTTTCCCCCATAAATCATGTCACATTAAACCCTTTTGCCACCTTGACTTTATCTGCTTTGTCCCTGCCTTACTTCTCCTTTAAGCCCCAGTTCAGCAAAGCATCAAGTGCTTTGATGAATTGGGATATACACAGGCATGTACTTAAATGCTTTGCTGAATCGGTGCCTGAGTCACAGTTTCTCATTAATGCCTATTTTCATGCAGCTCCCAACATGCTTGGAACAGTCTTCCACCTCCTGTCTGCCAAGCACCCTCTCTCCTTCAAATCCTTTCTTAAAACCCACTTCATCCAGCCATCCTTCTCACATTCACACCTTTTCTAATCTTCCGCTGTTGCCCCTTTTTCAAGGAAGGGACTTGTCAGTATTAAACTCAGTGCTCTTTGGGGGACTGTGATGATGTGCTGTTAAGGCACTATGTACATTGATTGCAGCAACAGATACATAATTACAACCACCACCACAAACCATCAAACAACCAGTCTAGATTCTGATTGATGACCTAATGGAAGAGGACCAGAGTCTCACCTAGTGTATATCAGTGCAGCTCCATTCACCTCCAGGCAGTGGAGCTACACCATTTTATACCAGTTAATTTTTATAGTGTAGTTCCATTACCAATCTTCTGAGCTATGAAGTCTTTCATTTTTAGCCACTATTTAAATAAAAATAGTGGGGAAAAAAGATGCTAC
Source organism: Emydura macquarii macquarii (assembly GCF_026122565.2). Lineage (NCBI taxonomy): Eukaryota > Metazoa > Chordata > Testudines > Chelidae > Emydura > Emydura macquarii. The sequence goes on from NW_027130506.1 coordinate 3,212,366, forward strand.
CTATAAATTCCCTAATGGTACCAGCTCTGTCTTTGTGTATGAATAAGCACCCCAGTATGGTATAAATCTATTTTGATCTTATTTTTAGGTATGTTATGAAGTTAGCTTAAATTACAGTAAAGACACAAACCTATTTTGGTTACATAATATTCAAGATGGAAAATGCGGGGGAGATAAACTTTACGATGTTTTATTTGCACTCAGTGAAAACATGTAAGGGCTTTTATTGATGTTTGCACTTCCAGCTGACAGGAGTCAAGGTAAAAGTGACTTGTTTGTCTTCTTATCACCTATCCACTGTGATACAAAAACAGGAATCAGTTAATTACTTCAGACACCTAAGGGGTCAGATTGGCAGCATGAAGGGTTTTGAGACTTTTCCTTGTAAATAATGTCATGAAAATCCTTGTGTGTTTCCTTCCTCTCTGTATGTGTCTTTTATGAGCAGACTGTTAGATTTACTGCTGTTTTTTAACTCACACGTCAGTGTGCAAATCAAAATTCATGGCAACAACTGTGGAGATTTATCTGTGTTGTAGTTTTCCCTTTTGCTAGGCCAAAACATTTGGCGATGAAAAAGAAGATACCTAATGAGAAGGGAAATGCCACGAGTGGCAGTGTTAAGAAGTAAGTCGGTGGCACTGCTTCCCCTGGGGGGATAATAACCTGGATCTTCTCCCACGCTTGCCTTGCCCACCTGCGGTGTTGCTCTTGGATCCCTGAAGGCTCTGAATGCTGCTGTTGCTGTGACTGATGGGAGCAAAGCATTCTGGTGGACAAGCAGCAGATGGAAAAATCAACAGAGTTTGGAGCTGGTGTACAATGCTGCTAGCAGAGAGCAGAATATAAGAACACAGAGAAATGGGCACGTACTTATGCTTGCTTAAGTTTTGCACCAGAGGCAAACTCAAGTCTGGGAACAACTGCCCTGCTGCCAAAGCCATTTATGGCCTCTGGGGCACCCCTAGGGTACGTTTAGGCAGTGGATGGTGTGATATAGCACAGATCTGAGCTTTAACTTAGCTTCCTCAGGTATTTAACAGCTTTAACAGCAGCATGGACATCAGCATGTGCTAACCACCCAAGTAAGTACCCCAGGTCCCAGGCAGGCTTGTACAGGCCATGCCGCCGTGGTTTACCACTATCAGTACTCATCCTAGCTAAAGTTAGCTCGAGTTTGCCTCCACATGCTGCAGTCAGATCTCTTGATTGCAGTAGAGGTGTTCCCTTTGTGAGTGGTCTATTCTATCAGTTATTGCTACTCTTATTCACTTCACGACTTCATATAGACCAAGATTTTTAAAAAACAGGTGCCCAATGTTAGGCTCCTAAATCCATATTTAGGCATCTAATAAGTGAACTGATTCTCAAAAGTATTGACCACCCAGCAGCTCCCATTGGAGGCAAAGGCGTTAACTAGGTCTTTTTTCCGGTTTAGCCTCTGACTCAACTCAGCCTCACTCATTGACTGTCCTGTACAAATTCTTCACTGCCCCCATCATCATCAGTTTCTTGTTCCCCATCCATCAGTTGGCCCCCTAGACCAACAAGCCTCAATTCATTGCCCCGTGTTCAGCCCTCATATAAATTATGTCTCGCCAGACCAGCCAATCAATCATCTGCACCAGTGAGCCTTCTTCCCCACTCCATCCATCCATCAGCTGCCACCAGCACTTCCTAGCCATCTTGTTCTCCACCTTCCCCCCCTCCTCAGTCAAATGGTTCTCTATCCTCACCCCTTCCAGCATAGACTCCCAAATGTGTGATCCCACCCTTCGTTTTCCCTGCTGCCTCCCCAACTAATTCTCTGGCCTCCACTCTATCTCCTGCCCCCACAGCACCACACCTCCAGGCATTATTAAATAACCATTATGTGGATTGTGGACCGTCAGACCCTAACTGAAGTGGCAGGGGTGTTGAATCTTAAAAATGTCCATTCTCCCAAAGACTCCTCAGCTGTTTAAACTGAACAGGTGTTAACACAAACAAACAAACAAACAATCTAAATAAAAATCACTCCCCCTTTCAGTTAATTAGGTTTCATTACCTTGCTACCAATTCTCCAGGTGTCCATAAAGATTCCCAAGGGCGCAAAGAACTGAAATTTTAATGGAAGAACAAGCAGGAACAATCTTTTTAAAGCAATCAAACAGCTCTTCAAGCTGCCTTCATACATCTGAAAGAAGCAAAATAGGGCACAATCCCTTTTCTTTTTAAGTTCTCCATAAGGCACTTACAGTACTTGAAGCAGAATAGCTGACTAGTAACCCATTCGATTTGTGGAACACCTTCCTGAGAGCACAGTGCTTGGTATTACATTGTAGGTATGTGTAAAACATTTGTCTAAGTAAGCCTGACTTTATTTTTAAACTTAAAAACTGAAACATATTCACTTGAAAAGACAATCATTCGATCCTCTATCACAATAATTCACCTCACTCCTTACCAATAAGAAAACTAAATAATCAGAGCATCCTGGAACCATATAAATATCATAGTAACACTATAATTTGAAAAGAGTTCTTAGGCGGTATGGTCTTCCTATAGCAAAGTGTCAGTGTGTCAGGGTTACTAGTCAGCTATTCTGCTTCAAGTACTGTAAGTGCCTTATGGATAACTTAAAAAGAAAAGGGATTGTGCCCTATTTTGCTTCTTTCAAATGTATGAAGGCAGCTTGAAGAGCTGTTTGATTGCTTTTAAAAGATTGTTCCTGCTTATTTTTACATTAAAATTTCAGTTCTTTGCTCTGTGGCTCTCTCTGATGTTTTCCCCATTCATCTAACTTTGGAAGTGAGAATCCAAATAGCTAAATCAGAACTCAGGAGGAAATCAGGCTTCCAAACCTCTGCCATGAAAGGCTCCTTCTGTCCATTAAAGAGTTTTATGGCGATTGCAGACATCAAATCTTAGTCAGCTTTTTGTATCTGTCTTTCATCAACCAAATTCCAAGGTGTCCCTCCCACTAGTATCTGAGGGGTCACAGATCCCTGGTTGGAAAGCCTAGGACACAGGACTTCAGCGGTGCAGAACTTCTTACCCACCTGAAGCTCCAGCTTGTAAAATCTTTCAGCTTGAACAGCAGTTTGCAGATTTTTGTACACTACAGGCCACTGCAAAACCAATTTCTCTCCCTTCACCTTCCTGGAACCAATTAAAGGGTTTAGATTTGTGAAAGAATAACATTAAGACAATGATAAGGAGAGAACATAAAACTCTCTCCACTGTGATGGCTTGGTTACATTTTCCTCCCCCATTTTGTACCTAGGCTGTTTATTTCTTTCTCCCTGGGTCGAGGACTTTACATTCAGTCTTAGGCATTGGGTTTTTTCTTTTTCTTTTTAGCTACTTGGTCTGTGACAAGCTGTATCTTTAAACATCAATAGACTATTACTAAAAGTAACCAGCAAGTAAGAGAAGAGGAAATAACAGTGAGAATTAAAGAACTTAGAATCTCAGTGAGAGGAGAAAACCCCCTTCATGAGGATGTTTTATAAAAGATACTGGAAGAAATCAAGACGCTCAAAAAGAGCAAAGGCAGCAATTGAGCAAGTTTTTAATAGGAACCAGAATGAACAGTAAAAAAGAACAAGATAGATGGGTGAAGCAGTGATTTGGCAGCAGTTCTGACGCTCCTTGCCATGGGCTTTCCCGGAGAGTCACAATGAAAGCAAATAAACATGCCTCATTAGAAACAAGGTTAACAACAGGCACGTCAGTAACCCAGCTGTGCAATTCATACAAAAAAGGGATTCTTTCATGTACATGACGTGACACTGTCTGGATTAGGGGTGACCATTTATAATATTATGGATATCAATATTGCAAAATTACAATAATTTATATGAAATAAGCCATGTCAGGTACCACTGAAAAGGTTATAATTCACTAAGATTGATAAACTCTTATCGGTATGTATCAGTGTTGTATTATAAGTTCTAAATATGTATGATGTATCTGTAGCCAAACACTTGTGCTATGCTTCTAGGTTACACCTCCCCAGGCAGATTAGTGTCAGCACTGATGACTCATCAAGGGTGATTATCTTTACAATGAGCCCAGGGAGAGAAGCCAGAATGGCACCTATGTCATCAGGAAATGTAGGGACATGTCTGTAGTCAGGGGGGCTGCAAGCGCCTTTCCCTGCGCATGTGCGGTGGCCTTGTGTTTGAAACAAGCCACATGGTAGACCAGAGACTATAAAATGCAGCTTCACCATCTTCATCTTGTCTTCATTCCTGCTTCCTACCTCTGGATCAACTCATCTGCAACTGAAGCTGTGAAACAAAGGACTGAGACTCATCCAGGTACCAGATGTATAGCAGAGGAACTGTACAAGCCTGCAACTGTACAATTCTGCTGAGAATCTGATACATATGGACTTTAAAGTCATTTGTATGTATCTGATTGCTGTGAATATTTAACATTTCTCTTCTCATTTGTTTCTTTCCTTTTATAATAAACCTTTACTTTTAGTTACTAAAGGATTGGCTGGCAGCGTGGTATTTTGGGTAAGATCCAAACTTATATTGATTTGGTATTGTGACTGACTCTTTGGGGATCAGGAGAACATTTTTGGTAAAGGAAATAGAGTTTTAATAACTTCTCTCTTTACCGGACCTAGTTGCTAATTGGGGGCCAGAAACTAAAATGCAATAAAGGGGGCAGTGTATTTCTTTTTTGGGGCTTCTTGATAACCAGTGTGGGGAATCAGGAGCACTGTTTGTAACTGGCTTAAGAACCTAACTGCAGTGTTAGCCACCAGTGTTGGGAGAATCTGCTCTCTTTTTTGCTGCCTCTCCTGACCTAGGCATTTTCAGGTGGGCTACCTTAGGCTCAGACAGGTCACACATGACAATAAGTCTCACTGTATATACATCACTCTGAACTTATGCAAGATTTGCCTTCCTACTACCGAACCATGTTTCAAACTGTGGCTGTAGCAATTTAGCTTAACAGCTGAATTCATACTTCATAACAATAAGCATATGGTTCGACAAGACCATGCCTTGTAGTGATAGATTCGAGGAGTTCAATCTACTGTATTTAACTTAATAAAGAGAAGGTTTAAGGGATGACTTGATTGCAGTCTGTAAGTACCTACATAGCTAACAAATATTTAATAATGGGCTATTGAATCTAGCAGAGAAAGGTATAACATAACATAACAGCTGGAAGTTGAAGCAAAATAAATTCAGACTGGAAACAACATTTTTAACAGAGAGGATAATTAACCATTAGAGCAAATTACCAAGAGTCATGGTGGATTCTTTATCACTGATAATTTTTAAATCAAGATTGGATATTTTTCTAAAAGGTCTGCTCTAGGAATTATTCTGGAGAAGTTCTATGGCCTGCGTTACACAGGAGGCCAGACTCGATGATCACAGTGGTCCCTTCTGGTCTTGGAATCCATGAATAAGAAGTAGCATGATGTCTAGTCTTTATTCACAGTGAATGCTGGAGCCAAAATCAGAGAGCTAGGAATTCCTGGCTCCGAGTCTTGTGCTCAGTCCACTGAACACAGAAACTTTTGTGTTCCAGTCCTGGCTCTACCAGTCACAGCATGGGCTTCCACAAGTCAGCCTATTTCTCTCTTTTCTCTCCTGTAAAAAAAGATTAGTGTGTGTACAGCACTATGAAAATACAAAGAACTGTGTAAATTCTAAGTATATTACTAATGCTACAAGATTTTTCCCCCCTTTTCACTTATATTCCATACAGAGAAATCCTCTTTCTCGGTCATCCACAGAGCATGTGAACCATACAGCATATATATAGCAAGCAGGGCCAGATTCCTCCCCCCCTCCCCCCCCCACAGTAATGACAAAAATAATGTTACCAAGCCACATTTCCAGAGTTGGCAACATAGGGTTCATATAATGTCTTAGACCCTGGGGCCTCATGGCCACCCTCCTTTTCTTTATGTCTAGATGCAAGAAGGGAAGAGTGTCACAAAACCTTTTTTCTTTTGTGACATGGGGGCAAGGTTGAGAAGCACTGTCTTAGAATGATGTAGCTAACAATCAACAGCAGCTGTATAGCCAAGGTTTGGGTTTTAGGATTTCATTCCAATAAACCAGCATAACCCAAGAGGAAGGCTGCAGTATGAAAGATCAGTTTTCAGTTCCAACGTTTGGCATCTCCAACTTCTAGAGAAACTTACAGAAAACAAGAACATCACTCAAAATGACATTACATCATTACCTTCAACATGAATTGACACACAAAAAACTTATTCAATTAACACTGGTGTCTGATGTGATTCCAATAAAACTTTCTGCTGAATCTCAGAGGTTGTGCTATATTTGGTATAGTGTCCAAAGAGAAAACCAGTCATTTTCACCAGACGTTCATCTAACATTTTGCAATGACTTTAAAGCATCAGGATGCAACAAAGGATGGCAAATAGCCACTGCTATGAATTACATTTCATTTCAGCTCTAAAGCTACTTGACAATGGTGATCAAATACTGAGAAGACACATGGTGTACAATATGTAGCACAAGGGTCAAACCCAGTTCATAGAGTCATAAAAGGAGTCACCCGGCTGCTCTCTACAGGGTCAGCATAAGGCTAGCGATCAATTACATCTCTGTTACTTCAGATAAACGCAAACATAAAGCAAGTTCTATTAATCTATCACAGAAGACACAGAGGTGCCGGAGGCGCCGAGTCTTTCAGTACCGGGATCCGCGCCGGGCTACGACCCAGGGATCAGGACTGGTGCTGATGTGTGTCCGCCGGTGCCGGCATGCACGCCGGGGATCGGGAACAGCGTCGCCTGTCCTTATCCTTGGGTACTGGGATTCGCGCCGGGCTGCGAGCCGGGGATCTGGACCAGTGCCAAGCTCATTTGGTCTCCCTAGGCGACGGGAGCCGCGATGGACTGCGGGTCCGGGGTCGGGACCGGTGCTGTCAAGCCTCCTCTGTTGTCAGGCTCCGCGCAGGGCTGCGTGCCGGGGAGCGAGACCAGTGTCGGACGTGTCGGGTCTGGTCGGGTGCCAGGATCGGGATCGGCGCTGAGCATGTCAGGCCTCTTCGGCCCCCAGGATCCACGCCGGGCTATCTGCCGGGGATCGAGACCGGTGCCATGCTGGACTAAGTGCCGGAGTACGAGACCCTGAGGTGCGATCCCCACGCGAGGCGGAACTGTAGCGGTTTTGCCTCACGCTTGAGCCTCAGGACAGCCCATGGTGCCGCGGAGCTCGACGACTCTGAGTCGGAGCTGAGAGGGGAGCCCGCACTCTCTACCCTCCGTGACCATCTGGGGGGATACCTGGACTCCTGCCTTGACCACCCACCAGGGCAACCCAGTGCGGGTTTACCCCAAGACACTGGTCCCTGCGCCCTCGGCCGAGGGGAGGGACGGAGGCATGGGCATGCCCATGAGGGCGCGTGCTGCAACGAACACCTCCAGCGTCGATGGCCCTTGCAGGGGCACTCCCCCACCCCCAGGAGTTGAGGGAGGCTCCCTGCGAGGTGATGCCAGTGCCGGAGTACTCTCCACGGCACGTGGCTGGGGCATCTCTTGACCAGCTCCTGGCCCGACCCACGGCGTGGGGGAGTTCTTGGGAGCGGCCGCCTGCCGCTTCTTCTTCCTCGGCACCGAAGGTTCCTGTGCTCCGGTGCCGGTGGGGCACTGCGCACCGAGGAGACGCTCGGTGCCGCCGGGGATCGCGCTGGTTCGGAGTCCGGCCAAAGCGCGGACTCCATCAGGATGGCCTTCAAGCGGGTGTCCCTCTCCTTCTGGGTCCGCGGCTTGAAGGCCTTACAAATTTTACATTTGTCCTTTCAGTGCTGCTCCCTGAGACAACGGAGGCAGCAGTCATGAGGGTCACTCACTGGGAAAGCCTTGCCACAAGCGGCACAGGCCTTAAAACTGGTTGAGCCAGGCATGGACCAATCTTAAGCCCCTGAGGGCTATCTAGCTATTATCTAACTCTAACACTTAACTATGCAAACTTAACTGTCTGTACTTAACAACTATAAACTAATGACAACACTGAAGAACGGGGAAGCTACTTGCTGTTAGCAAGAGACAAACGTTCCAACAACCATTACGGGTGGAAAGAAGGAACTGAAGGCCCTCAGGGCTGGCGGAGCCTGATATACCGCAGCATGAGTGCGGCACTCCAGGGGGCACCGGAGCCAGCCCTATGGGGCTTGCTAAGGGCAAAAAAGTTCTGGGAACCACTGCACGGGGTGCGCACACACCTATATGGGAATGGATATGAGCAATCACTCGAAGTAGAACCAAAATTTTCTGAGCCAATTGAGTATAGTGAGGATGATCCTGCTGTTGTTGTGATGAATCTTCCACAGAACATGAAAGAGCAGGGGAATGGGAGGAAAGACGTACTTCAGATTGTCTGTCCAGGATAACAGGACATCACCCATGGAATCTTGGCTGAGTGCTGTTCTGGAATAGTAGAGATTTAACTTCTGTTAAACTTTTACTCACTAAGTGAAGCTTTAATTCAAGACGGAAGGTCTGTGAAGAAGTGTCTGCTGAGATTGTCTGCCAGAGAATTAAGCACACCCGGTCGGTATATTGCTGAATGTGATGTGATTCCTGATGCACCAATTCCATAAATTCAATGCCTTGCTCCACCCTGTTGTTTTACATAAAAGCAGTCATGATATTGTCTGACATTATCTCACTGTGAGCAAACTGAACGAGGGGGAGGAATGTGTTTGCAAGCTAGATGAATTGCCCTCAGCTCCAGGAGACTGATATGCATTCTGGCCTCCCCAGGGGACAATGTGCCTTGTGCAGTGTTATTGTCTATGTGGACTCCCTATGCTATGACAGATGCATCCATAACTATAGTTGCATCAGGTGTGGGTGGGAGGAAAGTGATTCATGCTTGCACTTATTCTGATTTCAGCCACGACACAAGGGAGGCTCTGACCTTTTGAGGAATTGTTACCTTGGTATTCATGTTGTCCTTATCCAGAGAGTAGATAGACCACAGCCAGGCGTACAGGTGAGGGAGGTGCAGCCTGGGAAATGGCATTATGTAAGTACATGCAACTATGTGGCCTACTCGGCAAAGACAGACCCTGATTGTGGTATGAACTCTGAGGCTGAGTTGAGTTATCATAGGTTGTTTGTGATCTGAAATCTGTCTATAGGAAGGTAGACCTTTGTGGAAAATGAATCTAGGCTCGCTCCTATAAAATTTATAGTTTTCATGGAGGTCAAAGTGGATTTTTATTTGTTTACACAGATACCCAATGGAGACAGAAGATGGAGTAAAAACAGAGATGACAACTGGGCCTCCTGACTTGATCTGCACATTAGGAGCCAGTTGTCAAGATACAGCAAGATAGTGTAGCCATTGTGTCTCATGTGGGCTGCCACTACAGAGAAGACTTTTTGTAAATACTCTGGGTGTTGTCACCAGCCTGAATGAAGTACTCAGAACTGCCATGAATTGGAGAAACTTTTGTGGGATCAGTGAATATCCGTATGAAAGAAAGCATCTTTCATATCAAGAGTCATGAATCGCCTCCAGGGAGGGAATTATCGATGCCAACATTTCCATGTGAAATTTTGATTTGTGAATAAAGATGTTTAGATGGTATCGATTGTGGAAGAAACACTTCAACACAATCAAGAATTGATCTCCATCCTGTTTTTCTTGGGAATTAAGAAATATGGGGAGTAGAAGCCCTTCACTTGCGTTGGGATGGCACTTGTTCTGTGGCTCCCTTGCTGAAGGAGAATCCACTTCCTGATGAAGGATTTCCTCATGAGAGTGATCCCTGAAAAGGGATCAGGAAGGGAGTTTGTGGTGAGATAAACTCAGTTGCGTCACTAGAATGGATAACCTTGGGTACCCACTTGTCTGTTGTTATTGCCATCCAGTTGTGGGGACAGGACAGTGTGGCATTAGTATTGGGACACAGTTCTCAAGCAACCTGTCAAAAGAAATTCATGGCTGGAGTTGGCCAGTGGTAATAGACGTGAAAGACATTGCATATCTGGGTCTCTGCACCCTCTGTTGTTTACAGTATAATTCATGAGCGCACTGTTAATAAAACATCTGAGGAGGTGGTCTGGGCTTGGAAGTTTCCTTTTGATGTTTTCTCTTCAGGGTCGGGATGTAAATGACCAGGCAGCAGAGAGTTGTCCTAGAGTCCTTGAGAAAGTGAAGTGACTTGTTGCCCTTCAATGACACTAATCTCTTCACTGAGAAGAACAAGTCCTCAGTAGACTTTTAGACCTAATATTATGCTTTTGGCATTAATGGCAGTGAGTGGATTTACAGAGCTTGTTGGAGCCTGCTAAAGTGCAGGCTGGTGTTTTCTGCACTTAGCTTGACCTTTGAACAATGTCAGAACATAATTCATTAACCTATTGACATCATTGACACTATCCTAAAGAAAAAATATGGTTCCCCATTCATCTCTCTTCCCCACCAGTATCTCTAGCCTTTACAGCCGCTTGATTTCCTTTCCTCACTCCTGTCTTTGTGCTTTTTTCGACACTGCATGGCAGATGCTCCCACTTCCTACATGTCAAGTCCTTACCTCTTTTCAAATCGCAACTACTCAGTGCATTCCTACCCCCAGCCCCATATCTTGCTACTTGCCTACAAGTGAGTTCACTGACCCTTTAAAAAAAGAAATGCAGACTGCAATTGTAACCACACACTTTTATTACTCTCACCCTCATTCTTCATCATTACAGTGCTAGTACAAAGCTTTTGGAATTGTAAAGTACTGTGTAAGTGCCAAGCTTAAATCCATTTTGTTTACTGTGAAGTAAGTTTGTTTGAACCATCTGACCACCAGGGTAGGGTGTTGATCACAGTTTGCAGCATGCCTATTAGTGAACTGAATGCAAACTTCAATGTTTGCAGTGCTGAGTGGAAAGAGGCTTGAAACTGTGAGCAAAGAAGCTGCCACCTGTTTCCTGCAGTATTCCTGCGGTATTCAGGAAAACGGGACTGCATAACCTTCCTTGTAAATAAACAAGCTTTCACTAAAGAAGTACCTGACTCCATCACTGATTTATCCTCTTAACAGAAACAATCTGCAAAACAGCAATTATATGCTAAACTGCTTGGATCGAGAGAGGCAACAATGCTGTCAAATGTATTTGAAGTTAGCAGTTATTCACTGCACATTACAGCAAAACCTTGGTTATGTTTTAGCTAGATTTGAGGTGAGAATAGTGTAGCAAAAGCACGTGTTACATAATCAACTGTAAATCAATGAACCAGCTAGACAGTTCATTAGATTTTTTTCAATATAATCCTAAATCATGTACATTTGCCAGCTTGCCCACTCCCTAATAACTCTTCATAAGTAATTAAGGAAAGAAGAAAACATCCCAGCTATAACAGTTTAACAAGCTATTTAAACTTTTGGAGGATAGATCTTTAAACTTAATTAGGCCATCGCTCTGCAAGCAGCAGAGCTTCTCTTACACTGTGACTCACAGCTACTTAACATCTAACCTCCCTTGCTAGCTTGTCCATATATTGAAAAAAACCCTGTCAGTTCTAAAATATTAAGTATTTGTTAGAGTGCTGCACAGCCAATCACGACGGTAGTGGCTTGTAGAATGTGGTGTTGGAAAGTAGTCTGGCAGCCTCCTGTTGCCATACTTCTACAAAAAAACTTCAAAAACAGACTTCAGCAAGAAATTGCAGATCTGGAACTCATATGCAAACTTGGCACAATCAAACTGGGTCTGAACAGAGACTTGGAATGGTTATCTCATTACAAGAAGTAATTGTCACTGTTCACACATTCGCACCTTCTAATCAACAGTTGTGAATAGGCCTCATCTACTCTAACTGAATTGACTTTGTTAGCACTTGCCCTCCCCACTGTTGTTTCTTATCCTTGCATGTATATATATATACCTCCTATCTGTGATTTCCATTTCATGCATCTGAGGAAGTGGGTTGCAGGCCATGAAAGCTTATGCCTGCAGAAATTTGTTAGTCTGTAAGGTGCTACAGAACTCTCGTTGTTTTTGCTGTCTTGTGACAGTGGCCAATGCAGAGTGCTTCAGAAGGAATGAACAAAACAGGCAATCATCAAGTGATCCATCCTGTCACCCATTCCCCGCTTCTGGCAAACAAATCATGTTCATCTATGTGTCTGATAATTCTGTTCTTTACTATAGTTTCATCCAATGCGCCTGGTACTGAAGTTAGGCTTACGGTCTGTAATTGACTGGATCGCCTCTGGAGCCTTTTAAAAAAATTGGCGTCACATTAGCTATCCTCTAGTCATCTGGTACAGAAGCTGATTTAAATGATAGGTTACATACCACAGTTAGTAGTTCTGCAGTTTCACATTTGAGTTCTTTCACAACTTTTGGGAGAACACCATCTGGTCTTGGTGTCTTATTACTATTTAATGGGAGTCATAAGTGTATCTATAAGTAATGGAAGCTGTCTTTAAGTGGGTAGAGACTATTTCAACCAGCGGGAGCTATTCTTCATGTGGGAAAGAGAGTCTTGGGGCCTTTACCTCTCTCAGATTCTTCTTGCTCTTTTGGGATGAAAAGAACTATTACCAATTTTCCTCCCTTAATTTCTCACCTTAAATGGATATTCAAATACAGAAACAGGTGACTGAAGCTAGCAAAACTGAAATACTCAAATCAAATAGAAACTAGTGCACAGGACTTTAAAACAAGGATAATTGAAAGATCTGCCATTTTGCTGACACACCAACTACTCCCACTGCATCTGAAGAGCAAGAAGAAATGCAAATGAATTCCTGAAGAAATTAATACAAAATTCGTAAGTGTACATGCTTGAACTCCAGCCCTAGGAAACACAGATACTTTTTGTAGATATCAAAATTTCTAATGCTAAAAATGCAATCAAGATTCAGGAGCAGAAATAACTATAAGATCCTTAAAAATCTTACACCAGTGGTGCAAGTTAGACCAGGTCCGCCAGCTGTTCTGGCGCCTACTGAGGCTGCTTGGTCAGAATCAGAGAGCCAGCTTCCTGTGCTCCCAAACCCTCAATCTCCTGCATATGAGTGGAGCTTTTGCAGGGTTGAGAATCCAGCTCTGTCAGACTGACATCTAGATTTGAGTCAAATCATTTGGACAAAAAAGATTCTTTGCACCAAAGAGACTATTAATAAGAAATTGGAGCTGTGCTTTTTTCTTTCATGATTTAAGATCAGATACGCTACAAAGGAATATGTTTTCTGGGACTTAGAATCAGTTGAAAAACTACTAGCAAAAATTACCAAGCCTCAACAGCCCAAAAAATTGAATGGGAATCAGAGTAGTCTGCCATTGATTAGTGATTTCCATGCTTCTAATATGTGCTTTCAAGTTTAAAGGTGTTTTGCTGTCTTAATAAAAGTTCTCTACAATTTATGAAAATTCAGGAATGATTTTTTAAATTTCTTTATTCCAAATATATAAACAACTCCTTACATAACTATGAATGTAAAATCAACCTGAATTGACTGACATCTTACGTCTGGAATAAGAAATAGCCTAAGCAATTTTGTTATGAAGTTGTTGCTGTCATTTTTACCTCAGCTATCTTATGGGCCACATATGATGCTTGGATATTGGATGAGAAGTATTCAGACCTTTGTTTTTAGTGAAGAATAAACTAACAAACTTAAAAACATGTCTGTAATACATTAATGCAATTTTTTTCTAAAACTGATTTCTGGCTCACTTGTTTATATATATATCTCAATGTAGGTTATTACTATGTTATAGTTTTATGCCAAAAGATAAGCAATGTAAGAACAATATATTTAAATAAAATCTTGACACTTATTGAGGACATCAGAGAACCTTATAAGAATACAAAATTTATATTAATTGTCTCTGGCTTATTATGAATGAAAAAACATTATTGTTTTTAAATTCCGAACAGGACAACAATATATAAATATAACAATTTAAAATCCTATTAAAAGCATTAATATTTACCTTCAGTATTTTAAGGATCATATGTGATATCTGATATTGTGTAAACAATTTTCATGTTCCAACATTTAGTGGATAAACTGTTAAAGAAATTATGGAAATACTCATATAAAAATTATCTATGACTTTTATGAATACAAAGTCAACATAAGTAGTTATTAAAATGCTGTTGTTTTATGCCCTAACAGGCTAGACAATTGTTAGGTGGTCTATTGCTGTTCTCAATATTCATCTTAGAAATTTAGCTTAGAGTACTTTATGGGCTTGCATACGAATTTGCTATATAAAGATAAGAATAAACTCTTGTGCCAGAGTTCATAGTGGCACTTGCATTCTGGAATCCCTCCCCCACAGGACAGAACAGAAATCCCGCCCCCACAGCCACAGGACAGACAGAAAAGGTAACAGCTAACTGAGCTCTGGTCTATACTCACCTGGAAATTCAGCCGCAGTCGACAGGAGTTACACAAGCTACACAGAGTAGCTTATGTAACTCCCGTCGACTGTTGTGCTTCCCTTCTGCGTGCCGTCTTCACTGCACTGCGCCGACAGGAACACAGGTTCCCGTTGATGCAGCACGCCACTTGCGGGAGTGGTTTACCAGCGTTGACTTCCCGATTGATTGAGCGGGTCTACACTGACCGCTCAATTGATCCAGACAGATCGATCTGACAGCGGCAACTTTGCCACCATCAGTATAGACATACCCTGAGCATCAGACACTGAAATGAATTTAGTATTTGCACTCTCCGTGTTTACATACACACACAGTTTCTTTCATATTATATATATACATATATATACATATATAATATATATAAAAACAAAAGATAGACACAAACATGTATGCATGTACACATATATATGCGCGCACAACTTTCACAGTGCTTGAGCAAATGCAAACCTACCTAAGCTAAGCATTTTCCCTTATGGCCCAGGTAGCAGAACCCTACAGATTCGGACAGTCTACTACTTTGAATATCAGAACCAGACTGTACAAAATGAACTGTATTCATTGCAGGTAACCTGTACATTTTGAATGTACAAGAGATAAATAAGCCAACAACCAGGTGTTACACTGAATCACTACACATCCTGCTTTTAATGTTGAAGGAGAAAACGTCAAAACAATTGAACACTGAATAGTTATAAATTATACACTTTGTGGGAGCAGGGATTGTGATTTTCTACATCTTTGGGGAGCAACCACAAGTCCGTTTTTTCTTCTTTAAAACTGAAACACATAGATGTTAAACAATTTAATCAGAATAAAACAGCTAAATAATGTCACAATGGGATTAGAAACCAGGTCTCCTGACTCTAAGCTCATATCACTAGACAGTGCTGCTTCCCCTAAATATAATCACAAGATGTCTTCAAAAAATAAAAGCAACGTGAGACTTAGATATTCACATTCTTTACCATGTAATCATATTTGCCTTTCTACCACTCAATAATGCCAGTTTTCATTGCCTTTTTGTCCACTTCTCCCACAAACACCTTTTCACTGTTGTGTCATTTCTTAACCTGTGACAAAAACAATTTGAAAAAAATGCCATCAAGCCACTACCATATCCTCTTCAAAATCCCTCCTTGTCAATTCATGATGCCAGCAGATACTGTCAATTGACAGTGGCTAGGCAGGTGTTATGTCAAACTGTACAAATAATGCTTGTTTCCTTCCTTCCCCACCTCATGTTTTTTCCTGCTGCCTCTTATCATTTACCAATACTATAAAGTTTTTAGGGCTCTGGTCTTTGATTAGGGTCCCTCAATGCTAATGGTAATATAAATAAATAAATCCCTTTACATGTATTGGCGTTTAAAACATCAGCTCTCCAAAGTCTATAACAGCAATATAATCTTAAAGCCTCATAGGCCTACAAGTATCAGAATATCCTAAGTAAACCCACATTAAGGAATGTCTGCTTTTTTCCCCTCTTACCCCCTGCTTCTTGATGCATTGTTTTCCCATAAATTGTAGATTGATTTGTTTCTGTTCAGTGATACACTCCAAAAATATGACAAGATCCAACAGCAGGTATTTCATATAAAAGTGTTTATTTGGGAAGGAGGAGCAGAGGGGGGAGAGGGAAACAGACTAATTTTAAAAAAAATCCTTCTTGGGTCACTTTGGAACACTTTTTTCCCTAGATGTAGCATCATTCTCTCTCTCTCAGGAATCCTTTAACAAAAACATTTGAAAATAAAATATTTAACCTAAATACAACCATTTTATAATAGAAAGCTGAATAAGATGTAAAATCCACCCAACAGTAGTAAACTGGTACATGAAAATAAAAACATAAAAAACCCTACCTCTACGCACAAATAAGGAGAAAATGTAAAAAGAAGCAATGATGTTTTTACATGGATTGCCAAAACTTTTAAAAACTGAAGTTTTAAAACAAAGTATTTGCTGGGTGTGTTAGTATAACCAAACTGCATATATCACAGCTAAAGACATCTGAATTCACTCACCTTTTAAAGTCCCAGGCCTAGGTTAATGTAGTAATATATTTTTCCCATAGACTAATGAACTGACAGTAGAATACTTCCAAGAAAATTCACTCGAACAAGAGTATATTTTTTAATGTACACAGATTTCAAAAATATTTTTAATTTCAGCAAAAGCCATTTTTTCGAAAAAGTGTCTTCCCAATTTCATTATAGTCACCTTTGCCAAAATAATTTGCAAATTTTATTATATTTTAAAAGCCTGATTAAGGGCAAAACATGCATTAAGTTTTTCTGCTAAAATTACGGAAACATAATTGCAGAATGCGATTATATTCAAAGGGTCGTGTCCATAATAAAAATCTGCAGCTTAAAAGAAGCTTGGAACTTTAAGAGTTTTAGTATCTGAAAAAGGCAGATATTCTATATACTATTTTTTAAAATTCTGACATTACACTGCAATGGTTAAAGCAAGAAATAGCTCAACAGAAGATTATAGGTAAGCCTTTGTCTTCTCAGGAGGTTTATGCTTGGTTATACAATACTGTCTTGGAAACAGTGCTTCACCAGAGGTCTGGCAGTTGGCTTCTGTTTAAAACATACTTTGCCTCACAACATTCATCAAAGGCTTAAAACATAATTCAGTCTGGCAGTACACATGGACAGCATGATGTTCAGGGGGTTGCCAGTGAACATGGGGTCCTTATATAAAGAACTGTTTTCTTTGTTTAAAAGGGAAAATGAGTGGGAGGTGGGGAAAAAGAACAGTGAAAAAGAAACTGACTCAGAACCATAAAACATTTTTCTGAATCAGATTCAGTTCAGCAATTGAATATACAAATAGAATGTTTCAAATTTAGATTGTGACTCAGCTTCTGAATTGCTAAGACAATTCATGCTTTCCTATTTTCATACAAAAAGATAGAGGCTTTAGTTATATACAACCTTCTAAATGCTGTGTGAATGCTCTCGGTTAAGTTCTTGAAGTGCTCACTTCAGTCCGAAAGTGAGGGAGAGCGAATTGACCGCCCACTGGCTGGGCTGTTAGAGAAAGTGAAGGGCTCCTTTTCTTTTTCTTTGTTGTCATGTTTATGTTTATGCTTATGTTTATGTTTATGCTTTTTCTTCTTTTTCTTGTGCTCGTGGTGGTGGTGGTGGTGATGATCACTATGTTTTGAGGAGTTTGATTCTTTACTAAATGCAGAGAGTGGAGTTGCTGGCACTGGAAGCATGTTCAACTCTAGTGAAGACTGTTCTTTACCTAAGACAAAGATACAATTGAAATTTCAATTTTTACTTTGCTATAAATAAACTCACATAACTTAACATCGAAACTGAACAAATCTGCTGCTGAAATATAAGCTAGTATCTACACTATCATGTCTTTCATCGTTTTAATATTCTAAAACAGATGCTATTAGTACACTGGTGCCATTACCTTCAGTTATTCCCAGACAAGCCTCTGAGCACACTGACAGTTTCCATACAGACTTAATTTTTAGCAGCATAGGCGTGATGTGCTATTCCCTGCTTCGAATGGTACAAATGTATCCCAGATGACTAGTGAGTGTACATCTAAGGAACCGTAAACCATACCAATTTCAAGAGATCAATTTTCCAACACAAGTTCAGAAACCTAATATACTGTATTCAGTGAACAACTTAGCTGCTTTTGAAAAATTCTGGATATAATGATAACAGACAAATATAATCAAACCAATGATTGCTGCAGAAATATTGTATATTGTCTTCCCAAGTACACCATGATTTGCTCTCAATCCACTGCAAAGGCAAAACTCAGTATAACTGCCTCTGTCCTGGTAATCCTATTTTCTTAGAAGTTAAAACATTTCAAAAACCAACTTTACAATATGACTGACAATCACAGTGGAAGACTTAAAAAAGCTCAGTCTATTCAGTTTATCCAAGAAAAGATTAAGTGGTGATTTGATCACCACCTAGAACTACATACAGGGGAGGAAATTTCAGAGAGTACACTGTTTTTTAATCTAGCAGAAAAAAAACATAAGATTCAATGTCTGGAAGCTGAAGTTTAAATTCAGGCTAGGAATAAGGTGCAAATTCTTAACAGTAAGGGTGGGTAATTAACCATTGAAACCATTTACAAGGGATTTGATTAATTCTCCATTACCTGAAGACTGGTTGCTTTTCTAAAAAACATGCTCTAGCTCAATCCCGAGATATGGGCTTGATGCAGGAATTACTGAGTGAAATTAAATTGCTTATGTTATGCAGGAGGTCAGACAAGATGATCACAGTGGTCCCTTCTGGGCTTAAATGCTATGAACATTTTACAATTCTGAACTCAGCGGAATAATATGTGATTTACCAATTTGTTATCAAATGAAAACATTTACCATCACAATTCAAAGTGGCTTTAATTTCTGATATACTATTAACTCTGTATATTTTCATATACACATGATGGGAACACATAAACACACTAACCAAGACATTCATTGTTGACCTTAATGCATATTAGCTACATCCCTTTTCATTGAACCCTGGACAGGTCTAATCCAAGTCTGTAGGCCACTAGCCAGTTTACTGCAAAAAGATAAGGGACTGCTTCGTGACTATACCTGTGATAGCTCTAGATTTCTAATAATCTTAAGGCTCTCAAAAGACTTCCCCTCGGAATCCGCTGCCACGTCCTGAATCCATTTCTTTAAATCTTGCCTACTTTTTAGGCATCTAACATAGCATGGTTTCTGCCCCCATGCTGCAAGCAGACTAAAGTACACATTGTAGTGAACCTATGAATCTTAGCACAATGAAAGATGAACATGTCTGTTCAAGATACTAAAATACAGTAGAAGCTCAATTTTATGAACACCAATGTTATGAACAACCAGTTATATGAACCATATTTCCTGACCTGGCAGGGGAAGGGGGGAAATCACGTAACAACAGTGGCATCCCTTCACATGCTGGCCTTCAGTGCATTGGAAATCACTTTGCAGGGGTTTGAAGGACAAAAAGGAAGTGATGCACTGTACTGTAACTTATGCACTATATCTACTATCATTTTGAGATATTCAATTTTATAAAGTTTTGATTTTATGAACTCCTCAGTCCCCATTTGCTCATGAATCATGAGTAAGGAAGATTGCACTGCAGGCAATGTTAACAAAAGCGTAGAAATATTTTATATGCACATGATGTTGTATACAAATATTTTATTTGCAATATGTTATAATCGACAAAGTATATACCATGTATGTTAAAGGCTATTTAGATGAACAATTCTATTACCACAGTACACTGTAAAACAAAGAGGGTATCAGGTGAGCCCAATCTATAGACTTCAGCTCTGACTAACTTTTTGGGGATAGAGATTTTCAGATCCAGGGTTTTGTTTCTGGCTCACCTCTAATACTAAATGTTGCATTTCAGTGGGCTAGATGACACAGCATACAAAGCATCTCTGATGCTAAGCATACTTCTGAATCTTCCAACTGTGGAAGGGCAGGGGAACACAGCAAGTACCTGAAGTAGTATGTTAATATTGATAAACAAATGGCAAATGTCCCTGAATGATAGGTCAGTGCTCCCCCATGACAGAAGCATGAAAGATTAGCTGAAGGGCACAGTATGCTCAGGTCTCTCTCTTGTTCTTCAGAGTTTGTTTTTATTTTAAAAGAATAGGTCTCTAGCTCTTACAGTTGCAAAGAAAACCTTCAAAACATGAAGCCAGTAAAACTGATGCAAAAACATATACCTGAGTTTGCAGAGAACCTGTAACAACTGTTCTGAAGTGTGAACTGACATTTATTTTAGTGAGTGCTAACTCAGATGTCAATGATACTGTTTGTTAACTATACCACTGTGCTTCAGAGCATGTAAGAAAAGATCTAAACCAGCGTTTCCCAAAGTATGGGTTGTGGACCCTACAGGCAGGAGAACAATCAAGGACTAGCCAAGGAGGAACAGAAAATGTACATATTAAGACTTGTATGCCTTTAACACTACATGGAAAGGAGCGATTGGCTTCATTTTCCAAAGAAAGAGAGCTCATCTTTCAAAAGTCTAGGAAACACTGAGACAAAATGACATTCATTAAACTGATCACTGAAATCATCATCTAAGCCTTAGACTTCAAAATCAATGGAATCACTAATTTATTCCTTTTCCAGTTGACCCAAAAATCTATATATTCATGGTTTTATCTGCCAACAATTTAAGGGAACCCCAATGATGATCACAGTGTAATCAATGAACACAACTGGGGAATATTACCACCATAGAAATCAGCATAGATGGCACAGAGTGCAACAACGCTTTGTATATTCTGATACGAATACGGATATCAAAAGGTGATTAGACTAGCTCAAATCCTTTCATATATTCTTCTTTATATACATTCAAAATTGAGCCAGTTTGTGCCACAGTCCTTGAATCTGACAACATTCACTTCCTTCACAGAGCAGCTTCATTGCCAACAAATGTTCTTCAAAAATTCCAACTGCACCAAGCCCCTAAATTACATGATATTTGATACTGTCAACGAGTGCTTTGAAGTCAACACAGGTAACATAAATGTGCTTGTGCTGAACAGTATGTCAGAAGAAGCCTGTCCAGGTGATTTAAATAAGACATCTGTAAAATGGACTTTTGTGAGGGATTAGAAGGACTACTCCTACTTTAGGCATTGACCTTTTGTAGACAGAAACCAATGTTGCATGAACAGTTCACCTTTTTTCCCCCAGGTTTCCCTATAATTAACACTTACTTAAGGCCTGTGTTAGTGACCTGCCAATACAAGTGAGGAGGGCTAAATAATAATTCTTTCTAAAGCTGTCAATTTTACTTCTATATTGGCCAAAGGGGGATTGCTGCAGGGAGACAAAGGAGTTTCCTCTCTCATGGAATAAGATGTGAGAAACACAGGTTCAGATTAATAGCAAAAAACAGTAATGGGATGGGAGCCCAGGAGTTCACGTCTGAAATGGTTACTAACATTCCTTGAAACAGAATATACAAATTCAGAATCCACCTGGCATCTTCCTTTGTTCTGGATATGCAGATTACAACCTAATTATTAGCTTTTCTCTGTTCCAACCAGTTGGATAGGTGTGCAGAATTAGATGAAACTCCCATCATTACAGAGGAGCTTAGAGACAGTCACAGCATCTGAGACTGGAAACTCTTAGAACTCCAAGTTAGCAAAATGGAATGTTACAGAGACTGTAGAGATGTGATGCGAGAGAAGTTGGACTCATGGAAATAGAGACAATTTTAAACTGGAATTTTTACTTTATATGGGTATTATCTTGATAAGCTTTAAAGGAACTTTTTTCCATCAAAATGAAAACTTTCAAAAACAAGCTGTTTGATTTATGCCCTTGTTCCTAAATATAAAAATTACTAAATTGTCTTGTTTGCAAAACACTTACAACATTTAGTCATAAACTGTCCAACTTATTTTTAATTGTGCTGATGCACGAATTTTGAGTGGCTGTTAGGTTGCTAAAGCTTTTTCAATCAGTTATTTTACTTAGTGCTGAAATTTTGTAAACTGGTGACATAATATATCTCAAGAGACCTCTACACCCAGATAAGACTATGTCAGCTTCCTCAAAAGTGATCTCCTGTTCTGTATTTTTATATTTGGTAGGGAATCACAGACTTACAACCTCTATGGTATGTAAACACAGAAATCTCTTTAAAATTGCTGTCTGAGATGTCATTTTTCGCGTTTGATGTTTGCGGAAGATGACCTAATCTGCACCTAATTTTTCTAAAGGCTTTGGAAGGAGGTACTGCAAAGCAGAGCAGTGTTCAAAACCATAAGAATGAAGGGTGGGCCCAAGGAGCCTTGCCTTTTGGGTCAATGAGCCTCCACCTGAGAGGACTGACTTTCCAGAATCCTGAAACTGATCACTCCTCGCAGAGGAAGTCAAGTCATAAACAAAAATGCTACGCCAGCCTTTGGTCAGTCTCTCCCTGCACCAGAAGAAAGCCCACTAACAAGAAGTGCTGTGTCAGCAACATCACTGTCTGGCTCTTCAACTGCAGTTCCAACTCCTATTTCACATGAGACCAGAAGACCACAAAAGTGGAAGAGTTCATAACTCCCCTGTTAATCCCAAGTATCTTATTTTTCCTTTTTCATTGCTGTCTTTGTTTTTATTAGCTGGGATATGCCCCAACCCTTTTATTCTATAAATTTAGGGTGTGGTTGTGTGTGTGCCCCTGTGTAGCATCACCCATAAAATCCACTCAAGAAAGGCACCAGAAAGAGAGTTCCCCAAGTTTCTCCAAGACATAAACCAAAGTCTCAAAGATACACATAAAGAGTGTTGTCTCTTCAGTGGGCTCTAAGATTTAAAGCTGTCAGGTGTGAACTGCCAAACAACAGTTATCAAACCTCTGCTTATCAAAGGCTAAGGCCTGTATTGTAACTTCTCTGGGCAGAAGAGGGATGAAAAGGGTTACTTATCACACAAGAATTGAAATCTAAGGAGAAAGCTTTGTAATAGACTCTGAAATTGTGGTTCAGACATTAGATCATTTGGTTTCAGTATCAAAATACTAAACCAGCTCCAAGTTAAAGATTTGACTGACCTAGCAAAATTCTTTAGTTGGGTTTTATAACCAAAGGGACAGCCACATCCTTAGAGCCTTTCTTAGAAGATTATAAGCATTATTTGTTATATTAATCTGGTGATTTAACTAATTTGATTATTTATTTCCAAATATTTCCAAACCAATATTGATACTAACTTGGTAATTTTATCTTGATTTAATAGTTGTATTCCTTTAATTTTAGTTTACTATTATTAACAATAGTTTAGGTTTGGTGATATGTTTTCTTGATTTTTTTTTAACGTTTTGTTTGTTTAATAGAGTTATTAAATTTTATAAAAACATACTGAGCCATATTCTTTCAATAGGCCAAGTGGATCTAGAATCCTTGAGGACCTGTGTGGACATTAGTTGGTCAATTTAAAAGCCCAGCCAGTCCCCTCTAATTACCCTAGAACAATAAATCATTCTCTCAGTGAAATTAGCAGTTGCAACAGAATGTAAGATCTGTATGTGTTTTCATGGCACAATGCATTTGTGATTCCCTGTAAGATCACAGATGAATGTCTCACTCATATTGTGGCTTTTATCTCTAGTATTTATGTTATTGTTATAGCAGCTTTCACAACTTTCTTCTACAGTACCTGGAAACACCATTCTTCATGAAAGACAGAATGGATATTAGTTCAATATACATTATGTTATTTCAGGCTATTCTGACTCCAACAGAATCTTAAAGCCTAAAAGCCACCAGATTGGAAGCAAGCATGTGTTAGATAATAATGTTATCCCATACATACTTACACGATATGTATTAAAGCCAGTCTACCACAACAATTACAGCAAATGTTTCCAGCTTAAAAGGCTAAGCAAAAACACACCTTTGTCAACATTGCTATCATGACCTGAGAAAGAATTACTGCACATACCTATCTGCATTGTTAAGTAAGTTGGCTTAGTGCAGGCGATCCTGTCTCCCTCTAGTGGCTGACCATTGTGACTATAACAGCATGCTATTTACTCACAGATGACTGAAGGCATCTGTCTACATGGTGTGTTAGTGCACACTGCCTGGGGTGTAAATTCTTGTGGACACCAATGTGTTGTGTGCTAACTGGCCTGTGTGGACCCTGCTAGTGCACTAAAGTTCCCCAATGCACCTTAATATAATATGGAGCAACATCGACATGCACTAAGGAACTATTACTTTTACTTACAAATATATTTACTTCCATTTATAAATAAACTGAAAAAAATTAGTCTGGAACCATGGAAACAAATGTGGAATCCTAGGATAAAATTTTTACAATGACTGATTTTAGAGTATGACTACACTTTAAGAGCAGAGGAATATGAAAGTAAATAGAGGAAATTGTATTTTAAGCTTGTCTGATGTAAAAGCTAATCCAATTGAAAGCACTACCTAATACAAAGGACACTTTTCCATATGGAATGGAACAAATAACCCAATTTCACCAAATTCACCTGTGCAATATAGTGTAATAGTCACGTTGCAGTCTTAAATGTGACATGAAACCTCGTGTTTACATTAGAAAGAAAGAGTGCAAAGTCTGGTCAAGATTTTTTTGATCTTTTAAGACTGACGGTGGAACACTGTCACTGTTCTTGATTTAATAGCAAATAAAAAATCTGTTTTTCATATTAGAAATCTGATCTTGAATGGCTTCAGAGGATCAAAAAAAATGGCTTCTGTTGCTTCTCTCAAAGCTGCTGTTCTTAGGGAACAACTACAATTAAC
Source organism: Emydura macquarii macquarii (assembly GCF_026122565.2). Classification (NCBI taxonomy): domain Eukaryota; kingdom Metazoa; phylum Chordata; order Testudines; family Chelidae; genus Emydura; species Emydura macquarii. Next base: position 3,237,067 of record NW_027130506.1, read on the forward strand.
AATACAGTATTTAAAAATACCATTCAGAGTGAATGTGCTGAAACCATAGGATATTCCACTCACCAGCACCAAGACTGGTTTGATGAAAACAATGAAGAAATCCTAGCATTAATTCAACAAAAAAGAAATGCATTCTGTAACTGGCAAAATGACGACTCTATTCAACAAAAACATGAGGCCTCTCACCTGCTCAAAGCCAAAGTCCTAAGTAGGTTACGCGACATCAAAAACAAGTGGTGGCAAGAGAAGGCCTCTGAGATCCAGGGTTTTGTAGACCAGGATGACATGAGAAGCTTCTTTCAGGCAACAAAAGCTTTATATGGGCCAAGTTCCAAAGGCCCAACCCCCTTATGTTCCCAGGAGGGCTCCACCTTCCTTAAGGACAATGCAACCATTAAACAATGCTGGAAGGAGCATTTTTACAGCCTATTAAACTGTGAAATCATAGTCTCTGAACACACCATTGAGCTTATTCCACAATGTTCAGCAATGGAAAACCTTTCCTGAGGAAGGTCAACGTGCCATCGCCCAGACAAAAAAAATCACGAAATACCTGGCCCAGATGATATCCCAGCTGAGGTTTATAGAGCTGCGGGAACCATGCTCCAGCACAAACTCCACCAACTCCTTGACAAAATCTGGACCTGAGAAGAAATTCCACAGGACCTCAAGAACACAAACATTGTTACAATATTCAAGAAAGGGGACAAATCTTTGTGAGAACTACAGAGGTACTGCCCTCCTCTCCATCACAGGGAAGATCCTCACCTGGATCCTACTAAACTGCCTCCTCCTCCTTGCAGAGGAATTTCTCCCTGAATCACAGTGTGGCTTCAGGCCATCCCGAGGTACAGCAATATGATCTTCGTGGTGCACCAGATTCAGAAGAAATGCAGACAGCAACACCAGGAGCAGTTCATGGCATTCATCAACCTAACCAAGGCCGCTGACTATCAACTGTGATGCCCTATGGAAGGTGCCGTGTAGGCTTGGCTGTCCACAAAAATTCATTTCCATCATCAGACTACTCTATGATGAGATGACTACCATCATTCTGTGCAACGGATCAGAGACCAAACCATTCATCATTCTCACTCCTGTCAAGCAGGGCTGTGTCATTGCTCCAATACTCTTTCCATTTACCTTGTTGTGATCCTCCTGTTTGTCATCTGTGACCGCCTTCCTGACAGAATCAGGATCGAGTATTGTATGGATGGCTAACTCTTCAGTCTCCGACGTGTCCAAACAAAATCTAAGATCATGAGAATTGGCATCACTGATTTCAAAATACAGATGATTGTGTAATCCTCACACACACAGAGGCTGACCTGCAAAGCACCCTAAATCTTTTTGCAGATGCCTATCACAGCCTGGGTCTCTCTCTCAACACTGGAAAAACCAAGGTACTCTACCAGACTTCATCTGCACAAACTACTCTTAGTACTACTTTACAAATCACCATCGACAGAAAACCCTGGAAAACATGGACCATTTCCCATAACTTGGCAGCCACTTCTCCCAAACAGCCAGCATTGATACAGAAATTGAATACAGGATCTGCTGTGCCAGCACATCCTTTGAAAGAGTACTTAAACGAGTCTTCAGTGACAGAGGTCTGCAAACAGGCACCTGAATCTTGGTCTACAAGGCAGTGGTCATCCTCACCCTCCTCCATGGTTGCAAGACTGGGTGACTTATAGATGACATCGCAAGCAGCTGGAGTGGTTCCAGTCGCACTGCCATAGAAGGATCCTCAGGATCAGTTGGGAAGACTGACACGATAACATCAGCATTCTCTCTGCAGCCCATATCAGCAGTGTAGAAGCGCAGGTCATGAAACACCAACTCCGTTGGGCTGGCCATTGTGTATGTATGCCTGACACTTGTTTCCCAAAGCAAGTCTTCTTCTCTGTTAAATCAGGGAAAAAGAGCTTGCGGAGGGCAGCAGAAGCACTTCAAAGACATATTGAAAGTACACCGTAAAAGGGGTGGTATCAATCCAACGAACTGGGAGGACTTGGCCTGGAACAGAACACAGTGGCCCCATTCCATACACCAAACTACAGCCCATTCTGAGGAAAACGGAGGTGCTCATGAGACAGAGAAGCGACAAAGGAGGATAGAAAGGACACAACACTCTAGCCAACAACTATATCTCCTCCAAGATTACACCTATCACCTCCATGGGAAAATCTGCAGGACACAAATTGGGCTCTTTAGCTACCTAAAAATCCATCAATGAACCCTTGGTGCAGACATCATCCTCATGTTGAGGGATAGCCGAAAAGAAAGAAGAAAGAAAAAGAACTAACAGAACAAGAGCAAGTTTAAAAGATACTTTCCATACTTGATTTTTTTGGGTTGAATTGTTTTTTTATAAAATGCATAGAGGCATTCATGGTTTGAATAGCATAAAAATAATTTCGTTATTGTATTTAGGGCATTTTTAAAATATGTTTGAAAACATTTTCTAAGTAAAGCTGAACTATGAAAGGACGTAATTACAGTATTAAAAACTGAAATCCTATTTATTCACAGGGTAAACGGTTGTACTGCAAGTCTCCCTTTAATATCCTGGTGGTAGGTCTCAACTCTGACTTCTCAGGGCCACCTCTATGGGTGAAAGGATATGATAAAAAGCCTGTAAAACGGTAATATAACAAAGAAAAACAAATTTACATGGTTTTCTGTAAGACAAAGTAATATGAAGAAATTTGTGTTTGAGTCCAGTTTATTATCCTGTGGGGAAATTAATCAAAAAGCATGCTGAATATCACTCACTAATAGATATTGCAGCATTCAAAGCTAGCATGAATTCCCTCCTTCCAGTTGCTGTTTGCAAAGCTAGAACTGTTTTTAGCTAATTCCCTAATGTTTCATAAGAGTTGGTGTATGTGTCTGAACCACAGCTATGAGAGGGGAGGCTATTCTTTCAGAGTACCTTGATTTGGAGATGATACTGAGAGCCTTGATATCTACTAATAAAATGCTCTGTCTATCTTATCACCTCCATCAAGAGTCACTTCAACATCATCAACAGCTGAAGAATGCTTACTCGGCCAGTCCTGTAATAATTTAAATCCCCCTGAAAGTCCTCTGAAAATCTTGAATGTAAAGACTCACTGATATCTCTGAAAAACTGAGAAAACTGCATTTGGAAGCAATTCTGTTTAGATATGGGTTTGTTTTTTCCTTGTTTATTATTTGAGTTCATCTGCCCTTATTGCTCACTTGAAATTCATATTTCTCTGTTTGTATCAAAGAGAGACAGAGATAAAGAAGAAAAAGGTGAAGTTTTAAAAGCAAAGAATATTTTTAATAACTGTCCCTAGCAGTATAAATGAAGTAAGAGGAAACAAAAAAATATGCTAAGATCAAACTGTCTCAAAATACAATATTGTATGCAGTGTATTTGTAGCCATGTCGGTCACATGATATTACAGAGATAAGGTGGCTAATCCTCATCCACCTTATCTCTCAAAATACGATTTTCAAAGGCTTTTAAGTGAGTTCCATGCACTTTCAGAGGCAAAGATAATGTCTGATTTCTCAATTACCTAAGATACACAGTGTATTTCATCTGTGCTGAATGTATAAATAGCTGGGGTAAATCGGTCATTCAGCACTTAAAAAAATCTCAGATTAACTTTACTGTCCATTATAGGTCTATACAAGTAATGGCCAACTGGCCCCCATTCCACTCTGATTCAGAATACACCCATTCTGAACCTTAGCATACTTAATATAACACTGGAGCATGGATATAGTTGTTGGAGGGTCCCATAAGTCTCATTTGTAAACTATTTGGCAGAGTTTTGCAAAGATTCTTGATTATGACTTTATATCCCATAATGTGTAAAAACAATAAAAAATGAACTTTGCAAAACATCACATAAAAGTTATAACTACTAACCCTTAATAGACCAGCTTCATATGTTAATGAGTTTCTGTGGTAGCTGACGTGCCCCAGCAAGCACCGAGCTTTGCTATGACAGCAGAAAAGGAGATGTATAGTGCCAATCTATAAAAAGGGGAATAAGGACAACCTAGGGAATTACAGACTAGTCATCTTAATTTCAGTATCTGGAAAGATAATGGACCAAATAATCAAGAAATCAATTTGCAAACACCTAGAAGATAATAAGGTGATAAGTAACACTCAACATGGATTTGTCAAGAACAAATCATGTCAAATCAACCTAATTGCTTTCTTTGATAGGGTAACAAGCCTTGCGGGTGGGGGGGAAGCAGTAGATGTCATATACCTTGACTTTAATAAGGCTTTTGATAAGGTCTTGCATGACCTTCTCATAAACAAACTGGGGAAATACAACCTAGATGGAGCTACTAAAAAGTGGGTGCATAACTGGTTTGAAAACTGTTCTCAGAGAGCAGTTATCAGTGGTTCACTGTCAAGCTGGAAGTCCTGTACAATATCTCCATCAATGACTTAGATAACGGCATAGAGAGTACACTTATAAAATTTGTGGATGACACCAAACTGGGAGGGGTTGAAGTGCTTTCGAGGATAGGATTAAAATTCAAAACGATCTGGACAAACTGGAGAAATGGTGTGACATAAAGAGGATGAAATCCAATAAGGACAAATGCAAAGTACTCTACTTAGGAAGAAACAATCAGTTGCACATATACAAAATGGGAAATGACTGCCTAGGAAGAAGTACTGCAGAAAGGGATCTGGGAGTCATAGTGGACCACAAGCTAAATATGAGTCAACAGTGTAACACTGTTGCAAAAAAATGGAACATCATTCTGGGATGTTGTGATGGTCCCTCACCTCTTGTGAGCACCTCTTGTTGACTGGGAGTGATCTTGCACTTTTTCCTCTCCTTGGTGCCCCCATCAGCTGTTGCCCTCGTCAGGCAGGTCTTCAGTAGCTCATTCCTCCGGCTGCCATAGTTAATATGCATGAACGAACCCTTCCTGGGGTAAAAGGTCCAACAGGGCCTGTCCTTGTGCTCTTGTTGGTGTCTTCAGCACTGTCTCAGGGCTCAGTTCTCAGCCCTTTTGGGCTAGCGTTAAGTCCGTCCTTGCCTTGTTATAGAGCAATGCCCCAGGACTTCCTCCCTGGAGACTCTTTGTTCTAAGCAGTTGTCACTGACCCAGCTCTCCAGCCAGGTCACCTCTCAAGTTCAGTCCCCTTCTGGGGAATAACAAAGTTCAACAAATGGTTGGCCCCTCTCTAAGGTCTTCAGACTTGTCCTTGAGCCCTTTGAATTCTAGCTCGTCTTGGGCTTCTAAACAACACTTGTCCCCCTTTCAGGGCTTTGGCTACACTGCCACTGGGCCCTTCCACTATCCCGGGTCATCAACATCATTTCGCCTAGCCAGCAAAGCTCTGTTGCGACAATCCCCTATGGCATGTGCCATATTGGATCGTATGTCCCTAAATACTCCAGGTCCCAAACCTGCAAATAGTAGCCATGTACTGCTTCTTTAATAGCTGCTGCTGCTGCACTCCCTGGGCCATGCCCCAGTATCCCTTTCCACTTCACCCTTACCACAGGGCTGAAACCAGGGTTACTTACCAGTAACTGTTGTTCTTCAAGATGTGTTGCTCATATCCATTCCAATATAGGTGTGTGCGTGCCCCGTGCACAGATTCCCGGAACTTTTTTCCCTTAGCTAGCTCCGTAGGGTCATCTCAGGTGCCCCCTGGAGTACCGCGCTCATGCCGCGGTACATACAGCGCCACCGACCCTGCGGCGCCTCAGTCCCTTCTTTCTGCCGACTCCGACAGTGGGGACGGAGGGTGGGTGAAATGGATATGAGCAACACATCTCGAAGAACAACAGTTACTGGTAAGTAACCCTGTTTTCTCTCCAAGTGATTGCTCATATCCATTCCACTATAGGTGATTAAATAGCTATACCTTGTGGGTAGGAGTCAATGGTGAGCTGCTCTCATCAGCACGGCTCTGCCGAATCCCACGTCCTCTCTCGCCTGCTGCACGATGGCGCAGTGGGACGTGAAGGTGTGGACCGACGACCAGATCGCTGCTCTGCAGATGTCCTGCAGGGGCACTCCTCCCAGGAAGGCCGCAGAAGAGGCCTGGCCTCTGGTTGAGTGTGCTGTCACAGCTCCTGGAAGTGGCACCTTCGCCCGCTCGTAGCAGGTTTTAATACAGGTGGTGATCCAGCTGGAGATGCGCTGGGTGGAGACAGGTGAGCCCTTCATCGAGTCCGCCACTGCCACGAACAGCTGCATTGATTTCCGGAACGGCCTGGTCCGCTCGATGTAGAAGGCTAAGGCTCGTCTGACATCCAGCGAGTGCCATCTCCGCTCCTCCTCCGAACCGTGTGGTTTGGGAAAGAACACGGGGAGGACGATATCCTGGTTATAGTGGAACTGAGACACCACCTTAGGCAGGAAGGCTGGGTGGGGCCTCAATCGGACCTTATCTTTATAAAAGACTGTGTAGGGGGGCTCCGAGGTTAAAACTCTGAGCTCGGAGACCCTCCTAGCCGATGTAATGGCCACCAGGAAGGCTACATTCCAAGAGAGGACGAGCAGTGGGCATGTAGCCATGGGCTCGAAGGGGGGGTCCTGTCAACATGGCGAGGACCAGGTTTAGATCCCTGGGAGGCACCGGGTCACAGACCTGGGGATACAGCCTCTCCACCCCCTTGAGGAACCTGACTGACATGGGGTGGGAGAACAGGGAACGCCCTTCCATCGGCTGGTGAAAAGCCAAGATAGCTGCCAGGTGCACCTTCAGGGAAGCCAGTGCTAAACCCTGGAGCTTCAGGTGGAGCAGGTACTCCAAAATCACCTGTATGGGCGAGCCGGACGGTGGGATACCCCGGGACTCCGCTTCCACTTGGCCTGGTACACCACCTGAGTGGAAGGTTTTCTGCTGCCTAGCAGAAGCTGTTGGACCTGCGCCGAGCAGGCTCTCTCTCCCTCCATCAGCCACAGAGTCTCCATGCTGTCAGGTGAAGGAAGTCCAGGTCTGGGTGCAGCAGGTGACCCTGGTCTTGTGAGAGCAGGTCGTAGCGCCTCGGGAGCGGGAGGTCGATGGACAGGTCGAGTGGCATGCTGTACCAGTGCTGCTGCGGCCAAGCTGGCGCGATCAGTATCATGTCCGCTCTGTCCCTCTTGATTTTCAAGAGGACCTTGGGCAGGAGCGGAATGGGGGGAACGCATAGAGGAGGGTCCCTGTCCAGTCTAGAAGGAACGTGTTGGAGAGGGAGCCCGGGTTGCGACCGCGGAGCGAGCAGAACTTTGGGCACTTCCTGTTCCAGGATTACGTGAACAGGTCCAGTTGGGAAACCCCCCACCTCTGGAAGATTGAAGTCACCACCTCCGGGTGCAGTGACCAGTCATGGCGGGGTAAGAACGACCTGCTGAGACGGTCCACCTCGTTGTTCCTGACCCCCGGGAGGTGAGAAGCAGATATGTGAAAATCGTGCCTCACAGCAAAGTCCCAAAAATGAGTAGCCTCCTGGCAAAGAGCCGAGGAGCGCGCTCCCCTCTGCCTGTTTATATAAAACATGGCCGCCGTGTTGTCTGTAAGGACCTGAACCATCCTGCCCCTCAGGAGATTGAGGAAGACCTTGCAGGCCAAGCGGTCTGCCCTGAGCTCTCTGACATTGATATGGAGAGCCCTCTCGTCTTGCAACCATAGTCCGAGTGCTCAGGTCCTTCTTGATGTGGGCCCCCCAACCCTCATCTGAGGTGTCCGTTATCAGAGTCACTGAGGGAGCCAAGTCTCTGAAGGGAACGCCCCTCAGAACCTCCCCAGGGTCCCTCCACCAGTCCAGGGAGGACAGTACCTGGGCGGGAACCGTGACTACCTTGTTCAGCAGGTGTCTGGCCGGTACAAAGACTGAGGCCAGCCACCCTTGGAGAGGCCTGAGGTTGAGGTGGGCCAGCCTCACCACATAAGTACATGCCGCCATGTGTCCCAACAGCTGAAGGCAGTGCCTGGCTGTCGTCGTGGGGGACCTGTGCAGATCGTTGATTATGGCAGTCATGGTCTCGAACCGAGTCTGAGGGAGGAAGGCTCTGGCCTGGGTGGCATTCAAGGGGGCCCCTATGAACTTTATGTGCTGCTCCGGGGTGAGAGTAGACTGCTCGTTAATGAGCAGCCCCAGTCTGGTGCATGTGGCGCAGGTAAGAGCCAGGCTGTTCCTCACATTGGCCCTGGACTTGCCCCGGATCAGCCAGTCGTCCAGGTATGGGAATATCTGAACCCCTCTGCGGCGCAGATGGGCCACTACCACTGCCATACATTTTGTGAACACCCTTGGCGCGGACAAAAGGACAAAGGGTAGGGCTGAAAACTGGTAGTGGCATCCAGCTACCATAAACCTTAGGAACTTTCTGTGACCTGGAAGGATAGTGATATGAAAATATGTGTCCTTCAGGTCGAGGGCGGCATACCAGTCCCCTGGATCTAGGGCGGGAATGATGGAGGCTAGGGAAACCATTGTGTGGCCACTGGCCGCTTCTTCTTCGGTACCGACCACGCCGGTGCCGGTGGAGCGCTCCACACCAATGAGACGCTCGGTGCCGCTGGAGAACGCGATGGCTCGGAGTCCGGGCGAAGTGCAGACTCCATCGGATCGCCTTCAGCCTTGCGTCCCTCTCCTTTTGGGTCCGGGGCTTGAAGGACCTACAGATCCTACATTTGTTCTTCCTATGTTGCTTCCTGAGGCATCGGAGGCAATGGTCGTGAGGGTCACTCACAGGGAAGGATTTTGCACAAGCGGTGCAGGCTTTAAAGCCGGTGGAGCCAGGCATGGCTCAGCTTCTAGCCCCTAAGGGCACTATCTCTATACTCAACTTTACTATTACTCTAATAACAATTAACAAGAAACTTGAATAACAAAGAATGCTATAGACTAAGGGATGCTACTTACAGTATGCAAGAGGCAGACGTACCAGTAACCGTCACAGGCAGAAAGAAGACTGAGGGGCCGCAGGGTCGGCAGCGCCCTATGTATTGCGGCATGAGCGTGGTACTCCAGGGGGCACCTGAGCCGACCCTATGGAGCTAGTTAAGGGAAAAAAGTTCCAGGAATCTGTGCACGGGGCGCGCACACACCTATATTTGAATGGATATGAGCAATCACTCGAAGAGAGAAGTTCTCTGTCTGTTCCCTGCTTGAGCAGAGTCTGCCCCCCAGGTCTCCTTGCCTGGAGAGTTTTACAGCTTTCCAGTCCTTCCTTATTCTGGTCCCAGCCAGCAACTGAACTGCTCCAGCCCTACGGCTTCTTTTATCTGAGCCTGCTGAGCTCTGACTGGCTGCTTCCCTGCAGCCTTTCTAAGCAGGCCTGGAGGACCCACCTTCACTGCCCCTCTCATGGGGCAGGGTGTGGTAGGACCATGAGGCCTCCAGCAGGGGGCCTCAAAGGTCCTGATACAACCTATCACAGACATATTAGCAGGAGTGTTATAAACAAACCACGAGAAGTAATTTTTTCACTCTACTCTATGCTGACAAGCCCTTAGATGGAGTACTGTGTCCAGTTTTGGAATGATATGGACAGATTTTAAAAAATCCAGAGGAGAACAATAAAAGCAATCGGCTTAAATTGCAGAAAGGGAGGTTTAGGTTGGACATTAGGAAAAACTTCTTAATTATCAGGTTACGGGATAGCACGGGATAGTTAAGCAAATTGCCTAGGAGGTAGTGGAATCTCTGTCATTGGAGGTTTTAAAGAACAGGTTAGACAAACACCAGTCAGAAATGGTCTAGTTATTACATAATCCTGCCTTGAGTGCAGGGTACTGGACTAGATGACCTACTGATGTCCTTTCCAGTCCTACATTTCTATGAATCTATGACTGGTCACGACACTTAAAAAAAATAAATAAATCCACAACACCTATGTTTAGATGCACTTATATGTTCACCACACTTCATAAGGTCAATTATTAAACTTTTAAGAATAAAACACTGCGAATCACCTTTCAAATGGAGTTTAGCAAAGTTATGGAAAAAATCTTGGAAATTATTTAAGGGACATGCTAGAAAAATGAGAAATCAAAGATTAATTAGTGTTGGCCAGTTACTGAATTTCTCTCTCTTAATGAAAGAGAAGCAAGATGGTAGAGTAGGGAACCTTGCTTAAGGCTTTCAAAGTGTATACCTAAGAATAATAGTTAGAGGTAAAAATTCAGAAGAGTGAAAAGAACTGTACTAGATAATTGTCTTAAGGACAGGAAACAAAAACATAGTCACAGATGGAAACTTTTCAAGTTTAAAACAGTCATAAGCATCTCCGAGGCCTGTTTGAGGGTCTTTATTACTAGAATTAATCCAGTTATAATTTATTCAGATTGGTCACATTATATATTTGTTACCAGAATACATTTGCTTCTGCTTTAAAGTTATCCTCTATTTAAAAATGTTTTTTGTAACCAAATAAAGTCAGAAACCAACTTTCCCAAATCACTGACTGGGTCTATTTTTCTTCTCTCTAGTATTCTTTTTCTGTCTTCAGTTTATTATTCTAATTTGGATTTTTTTTCCTAAGCCATGGCTGTTTCCTTACTTACCAAAAATATACAACCAGAACACAGTAATATATATTTAAATGAACTATTCTTGAATACCCTAAGACATATAAGATTCACAGAAACCATGCTACACATGCCTTTCATCAACAATCAAACATTTACTAAAGTGCATTCAGGGGGAAAAATCCACAGAACAAGAACACTTTCACTGGTTGAGTCTCATACTACCTGTGATTTGCAAATTAACCGATTCATACCTGGTGTTGATGGTCTCTCCAGCATATTCAAATGATGGTAGATAAAAGCTTGACTATCGTGAACAGTGTCCATATCAATTTCCTCCTCTTCCTGAGAGTTTGAGAACTAAAGAACGCACAAGACATATGTAAAAATAAGGGAGTATTAATAATTAATTCTAACAGGTCTTATTTTTCTGGGGAAAGGAAGCAAATTTTATCACTGATAATGAATAAAAATGAAGGAAATATGATATAAAAGTCTTGCTCATTATCCTATCTTCCTTTCTAATTTACTGTGAAAATAGCATGAACAAGAACATTAAAACATTAATTGGCAGTTTCATTCCCTGCCCGCCAATAAAGAATCTGAAGGGAGATGATTTTGCCAAATAATTGCAATAACTACCTTACAAATATGCACAGCAAGCCTTTTGTTAGGCTACAGCTGTTAGAAAACTCAGCAAAATACTTCACTGTTATACTGAATACCCTACATATTGTTAAAATTGAATTGCCATTTTCTTACTCTGATTTTGAGTTTCACTTTACTGTCTTCATTCTTCTCTAGTATCTGCCCTGGCTCCAATGGGGACCCGAGTGGCATATCAGCCTTCCTCTTCAACCCTTGCTGATGAACAGAAATGCTGGATGCAGTTTCCTTAACAAGATGATCATCCTCCTGAAGCAGCATTTAAAGATCAAAATTAGAACACAGCAAAAGCATATTTAAATCTAAAAGTGACATACTGGTTGAAAACACTTTTGAGTGGATGATTTGAACAGAATTTTCCCTGTAGTTGAGGCAAAAAATATTCCCTAAATCTGTTCATGGACTTGTGCCAACCTCTCCTACAAACATACTTTCTCTTTACTTCCATCCTCGCTCTCTCTGTATATCTAGAACTGGCCTCTCTTCTGTCCCTTCTCACAATCATGGTACTGTTGGTGTGCAACGAATCTCTGCAGCTCCTGAAAAGCCTTTCTATATATCTCTGCCTCACTAACTCTCCTAATTTCAAATCTCATTTGAAAATTATCATAGTTTCTGATTTAAACAAGGGATACAAGGTTAAATTTAAAAACATAATATTTATTCTGTTGAACAAAAGTCAAAGCTAATGGTTACCCCCTGATAGTCTTTCATATGTCATACTAAAATTTTCTCCAAAAAAGAGGCATGTAAGACCCCTTTGTAAATTACTGCTTAGATAGATTAACCAAATAAAGGTAAGTGGAACATGAAAATAAATGTACAAGTCTAATGAGTTATAAACTACACAGTTATAGGCATTAAAAAAGGAGAAAGGCTTTTCAAAGTACAATGAAAACACAAAATAAAATACAGGAAAAGACAAACATGCTTAGAGAAATAGACACTAGCCCTTACTAAAACCTAGATTAAAGTAAGTCCTACCATAGCCTTCTCTCCAAAACATTAGAAGCATCTACTACTATACCAAGATGCTGTACCGCTTCTGAATCAGGGGTGTCCCATACCAAATCACGTGGCTATAAATGCATACTCTCTACAATTAAAACTTTAGCCTTGGTAACTTCCTCCCATAGGAAAGTCTAGAACCACAATAATTCAACAATTCTCATCCTCAAACAACTCATGCTCACAGAACATGCAACCTGATACATCAAAAGACAATCTAGTCAACCTGGACATGCACTAGCAACTGACAAGTTCTTCCCTTGCTCTGGCCTCTTCGTTTCATGTTCTATCACTACCCCCAACATTATTTAAGTCTGTGAAACATTCTGGAAGAAATTTTGCCTGAAGTGCTATCCAACTTCTGTACTGTATTATTCTGTTTGTATTTCACAAGGAAAACTAAATTAGTATCAGTTTAGGGTGATAGTTTTTTAAAATGAATGCAGCCAAGTTCTCAGAATTGAGAAGAGACTACCTAGACCTTTAAAGTAGGAATGCATAAACACCCAGAAATCAAGGTTCTGTATGTGCTGTAAGCACCTCTAAGAACAAAGACATGTATTTAAAGAGGTTTTACAAACAACACATACAGTGAAACAATGTTCTTTGCTCACACATTATTCAGAGTATTCTGCTTCCAAGTATATTAAAAGCTAATGGCCATATCTGCCTTTGAGCAGCTGTGAGGTGTTCAGATGCAGCAATGAGTGTTACAGAAACATTTATAAATACAGTAGAACCTTAGAGTTACAAACTGATCGGTCAACTACACAACTCATTTGGAACTGGAAGTATGAGATCAGGCAGCAGCAGAGACAAAAATAAACAAACAAACAAACAAAAAACTACCCAAAAACCAGTACAGTACTGTGTTAAATGTAAACTACTTAAAAAAAAAAAAAAAGGGGGGGGGGGGGAGTTAAAAAAAAAAAAAAAAAAGAAAGATTTGACAAAGTAAGAAAACTGTTTCTGTGTTTGTTTCATTTAAATTTAGATGGTTAAAAGCAGCATTCCCTTCTGCACTGTAAAGTTTCAAAGCTGTATTAAGTCAATGTTTAGTTGTAAACTTTTGAAAAAACAACCATAAAGTTTTTCCAGAGTTATGAACATTTCCGAGTTACGAATAATCTCCATTCCCAAGATGGTCATAACTCTGAGGTTCTACTGTAAGTACATTCATGATGTACATCTGAGGACAGAAACTAGTAAGTGTCACAAAAATGCTGATAACTTCCAGAGGCAATTCAGAGAATCTCTGATGATCCACACATGAACACTAAATTTCTGCACTCATGATATTTTTGTCTTCTAAAAGCTTTGAGCACAACTTACTCCAAAGATGAGGACTAATAAAAGATGGACTTCTTAGTGAGGAAAAAATTCTATAGTTATTTCCAATTACTTTGAATGTATATGTTATTTTTATTCATAAGTGTGCTATATGCATTACAGAAAGTAAAAGAATGGGTTCCTATCCCAAACTGCTTACAATCTAATTGTATACATGACAAGCGAGTTACTCTCTGCCCACTAAGCTCTCTCTCTAGCACTTAAACTTATATCAGTTGCTATTTTTAAAAATTAACCTGTCACAAAAATGTTTTCCTCTTTCTTTACTAAATGTTGACTTTTCCCTCCATAATTACAAGGCCCCCTTTAGGCAAGATATAGTTCTGAACTTGCAGCAGTTTTTCTATTAAAATGCATGACTTTGAAGTCCAATACCCTGTATCCCCAAAGGCCTACCATACCATTGGGAAGAGGAGTTTTTTAACTTCCCAGTGGGACCTGGATTCTAACCCTTGAAAGGTAGACAATATCAGACTTTAAATCTGACATTTTTAGACGCCTCTATGAGTCTCTTGGAGCCATGTATTCAGGTGTAGTTGGACTCATGGGAACTAAGGCACTTGGTTTCTAGGTGGAGATATAAAAAAACTCAATACATCCCAATTTCATGCTGATGACCTTTACACCATAGCATCTCATGTTCTATGTGAATCAAATTTACTTCTTGTAAGTGATACAGAAACAGTTACGTTTTAGGATGGATACAAATGAGGAGAGGTGTGGGCTCAGCAGACAAACTGGAAGATCATTCCACACATTAGGGAAAAGGCACAAAGGAATGAGAATGGGGATGAGAGAAAGAGAAAGGGTATTAAGGCTGGTACTATACTGGAAGTGGTGAGAGTAACAAAACAAAAAGGTCAAAGATTTAAGTCTTGAAAGTTCAGACAAGAAGTTTGAATTCATTACACAGTACAACTGGGAGCCAGTGGAATATTCAAAGCAGGGTGGAGGAGGTATATGCAGATGGTCTGTGCTTACAGTGCTTTGAAATCCTATTAGTTGTCCATGATTGTTAGGATTGTTCACAGGTTCCTGATTGTTTGCCACTGACTCAGGGATGATGGTAGGATTGAGTACAGCTTTCTTTTCTTTCAGATTAAGGACCAGTCCAAGCTCTGGTAATGGCAAACAAGAAGGTCTACTAAGGCCAAAAAGTGTGAAGTACAGGTCCACAGCACCACATCGTAGCCTCCAGTCGTGTGAAGTACCTAAAAATCAAGGAGGAACTAGTGTTAAAATGTAGAGATAATCTTTAAAATAATAATAATAAAATTTTTTTTAAAAGGTTAAACGATTCGGAGCCATCAAGCTGTACACATTTTTAGCCTATATTGTCCTCATCCTTCCCTCCTATTGTTTGTTACACTCACTTGTTATGTTTGCTTTTAATAAGACTGTAAGCTGTCTGAGGTAGGAAGCATGTCTTCCTACATCTGTACAATGCTTAGCACAACAGGACTCCAATCACAACTGAGATATTTGGGTGCTATATCACAACAGCACTAAATAATATTAATAAAAAACACACGCCACTACTTTCCATTTTTAACATCTCAGTTTAGATTTTACTATCAAAGACAATTAGCAGGTAAGCAGAACACCACATTGACAACTAGCTTTTCACCTCAGTAGGTCTGGATGTGAAACATGAAAAATAACCAGAATTTTATAGCCTCAACCTACTCTCGAATTGTCTACAACACAAAACAAGAAAATCCAGCACAACTAGCAGTGTCTGGGAAAGCTATAAAATTGGAAAACTATGCAAAAAGCTTAAATAGCAGCAATCTTTGCCAAATCAGACACAAGCTTTAACCAATCACATATTCTTTAGTATGAATCAATAAAATCTGGCAATTCAGTTTTGCTATAGACAGAATCATGATGTTTCCACCCCATCTCGTCTCCTGAACAATATTTTTGTACTGTATGATCATTATCACCTTGCTTTGTTACAAGTATACACATATGCAGTGTACGTGTAGCCATGTCAGTCGCAGGATATTAGAAAAACAAGATGGGTGAGGTAATATCTTTTATTAAACCAACTTCTCTTGGTGAGAGAGACAAGCTTTTGAGCCACACAGAGCTGAAAAAGAGCTTGTCTCTCTCACCAATGGAAATTTGTCCAATAAAAGGCATTAAATCACCCATCTTGTCTCTCAAGTCTACATATACTCTTTAAAAATTACATGTTACTGAATACCATACAGGTGGTCCACTCTAGGTGAGGGACTGAAATGCAGTCTGCAATCATAAGTAAAACGAGTTGTTAATCCTGTCTATCATTCCTACATTCACACAACAGGAACAGACTCCATTTACTAGTGAGGCATTACAGTCCAAGATAACCATAATTTAAGTCTGTGAGAAAGAGACATGACTGAAGTCTTTGGGGTAGGGACTATGCTTTCCCTCTGTGTTCTATAACATTTAGCAGTCCCAGTCCTGACAGGGACATAACTGCTGCACACACTCTGGAAATGTCACTGACAAATTCATAAGGAGCAACAGTAAATATCGAATTTCTAATATGACTACCATCTAGTATGGGTCAACTTTAATGCACTGAAAATGCTTTCATAAAAAAATAATGTTTAAAAACTCCATGTTGCATTGACATCTTCACACACTAATGGTAAAAGCACATTTGGCACCACCAATAGCAAAACATATCTAACTTCTGGCACAATGCTGTAAGTAAAATAATGTGGTTCAAACTCAGCCCAGCACTTGATTGATTACGAGTTCATCAAACATATTGTTCTCTAGCAGGAATAGAAATTAAACTGGTAAACAAGGAAAGGATGAGCCAACTAACATGTTGGCTGAGCAAGATCTTACAGAGGGGAAAATTACGAGATATATTCTTGTGTATCACAAGTATCATGGGAGCGAATAGTGTTTGGAATAGACTTAGTTGTATATATTTATGTAGTTGCAGGCACCTCTTTTCTGATAAGAGTTTCATGAACAATTGGCTGGAGGAGCAATGAAATCTGGACAGAACTGACATTCAAACAGAATAAAAAATTACTGAGATGAGAACTATACTTATTTTTTCTTAATAAAACTATCCGGCCATTAAATATTGAATAAAAGATATTTACCCAGTTATTCTAGTTAGAAAAACTTCTGAAAAAAACAATGACTACACATTCAGCATCTGTCCCACTTTCACAGAGCAGGTTGGCAGAATTGTTAATCTTAAAATACAACTGTTGGGTGAATATGTTAACCCTGTAAATATATCTCATCACTATACTCTTTGGAACTCAGCAGCATTAACAACTTTATGTTTGTCAATAAAAGATAAAGGACTACAGAAAAAAACTTAATGATATGTTTCCACACTATGTACTTCTTTTCAGTTTTAGTAAATTTACATGCACTGCAATTTTAGGACTACGCAGCCATAAATCTAGTGGATTATTAATTCATCTTGCCTTTAACAAATATTTTTATTGGCACTCTGAGACTTTGCAATTATCCCTTACAGAAAATAAAATTCAACCAGTATGTCATCTTCATACATAGAGATTTAGGTGCTTAAAGTCCTACAAATAATGAAAATGTGTATCTTGTTTGTTATTTGCAAAAAGAGATAATGAATATAAATTAACATGGCACACACATTTCTCTTGAGAAACAGGGAACACAAATTCTCTGGAGGTAACATCAAAATGTTTATTTCCTGAGTCTTACATTTGGCATATCTTACAAAACTGAACTACTAGTAGTCTCCCTACTTCAATCCCTGGAGTGTAGCTGAAAATTTTCAAACACTAAAAATAAAGATGCAAAGAGAACAGTCAGCTCTCAATGACCGAGAAGACTACATAAATGTTTATATGTAATCTGTACTGTGCCAAATGTGAAAGAGCCGTTCGTGAGTACTGGATAAAACTGCCTCAGTAATGAAAAACAGGTCAATAGCAAAAGATACAAACCCTTCTCACAGTAGGATCTTTACTAGTCAAAGCCAAGCAAGTCTTAATTTTAAAGTACAAACTTCATAAAATCTAATTAATCCACAGAAATTCTAAAATCTATTTTACTCATTCAATTTGGGAACTGGGGGTGGGGGTTAATCTAATGAGAGCTTGAAGTGTTTGATCTATTTGAATACTGAAAATAAATGATTTATTCAAAATTATAAATGTGAAAATTACACTCCAACATTTTGTAATAGAAAAGACACAATGTGTGGAGTAGCACACCAGGTGAAAACTGTTGGCAATACTACAAGAAATATTCCTGGTGCAGGCTAGGGTCAAAGAATCACACAAGGTGAGAGTCAGTGACAAACGTACATTGCAACAAGTACAGTAATTGCAGAGGATGGAGGAAAAACAGGGCGCAAAAGGACAATCTTGTTATATGTTAGGTAGCCCTACAAGATGATGGGAGCGTGAATGGAAAGGCTCACTTTTTCAGCTTCTAACAAACAAACCTAAAGAGAGCTCATTTTATATACCAGATGTTTTAACTTTGGAGAGATGTGCAGAATGTTAACCAATCAAAGTTTCTTAAAATACAGAAGAGATTCAACCTGAATTCATAAGTTTCCAAAGCTGATCCACCAAAGCTTCATTGCACAAGGGAGACTCCATGTTCTTAGTAAATGGTGGATTCCTCGTCAGCATGTTTAAAATCTTATGTCTGAAAGAGAAACAAAAGTTTCTTTTTTAATACAAATGAACTGAGACTCAAGTTACTTTGTTTTATATGTCTGTAATTATCTTTTTGACACTGAAGTTTTTATTAGGCATACAAATGTTACGATTTGTGAGCCCCTAATCTATACATACATTTTAATTCCTTTTAGCTCTCTCTTCTGTCTGTACATGCACACACATATGCAGATCTCATCCCCAAACTAATTAGTGTAAAGGTAATAAATAGGACACAATCAGGGTGGACATTAGTTAACAGTATCACTCATCCTGGTAAAGGGTAAGTATGATTTTGTATATAGGCTGATCTGTTTTCATGACAATTCGAAAGGCTATGCTATGCTCGAAGGTAAATTAATAGGAGCCACCCTGGGTGAATATACTCTTCACATTCTTCTAATAAATATTTATTTTCAGTGGGATTTAAAAAAAAAAAACTTGTCTAAACATTAAATGTGTTACAAAATGAAAAACAGTAAAAACATTTAAGACTCACTCTTCACTTTTTAAAGGGACACCATCAATTTAGAAATTACATTATTGTCTGAATATTTTGCATGCAACACCTATGACCCCAATGAATAAAAAACAAACAAAAAATACTGTATTTTTCCAGATTGTTTACTATGCTTTTGACAACACCTAGTGAATAGTAATTTTCACCATTTGCTCTAAATAGTCATTTTTGTCCCTTGTTGAAAAGACCCTTATAAATATGGGAACAAAAAACCTTTAATATTTTTAAGGGATTTTTTTTTAATATTCAGGATATTATATATAAAGTGTGCTCTATCTGAAACTGGAATTTAAAAATTAATAAAAATTCAAATGGACAGAATCTCCTTAAGAGACTCAATTAAAAATATTCTGGTTCCTCAGCTGATACTTATATCCAATCTAATGGGTCAAGTTGTACCCAACTTCCTTTAAAAAGAACAACAATATATTCCTAGGACTAGGGAAATTATTAACTCTATTTGCCCAGGAAGTCTGAAAGATAAATAGGAAAAATACATAAATATATACAGCTTAAAAAACAGCACTGCTGTATTGGCAAATGCAGAAAGCACCAGAAAGAATTGAGGAGCAGGGAAATGAATATGGGAACTAATGTTCAGAGGCTGCCATTATTCATGCTAAAATATATACTGTATTGCATTGGCTAAATCTAAATTAAATCAAACAAACAAACTTATCAAGTAACCACAACATTTTCAGTTGTTATCCTTTCACCCCATCTACAGTCTAACAAGTGTTTTACACTCTTTGGTACCCAAACATAATGATGTTCATTCAGTCCTAACACATTTAAGATTAAAACATTTTTTATTTTATGCAACAGGTAAATAATAGATTTACAGGTCCCAATTGTCTGTAGGAAAGCCTCTTAAATCAAAGGACAAAACAGAGAATACCTGCAGTTTCAGACTAAGTTTGATCAAATTTTGTTTTTTTAGTTATGGATTGTTAAACAATGACAAACAGTTTGCTAGGTATAAATTACCATAAACATCAAAATGAATTTTGGTGGTATTTTAAAAATTAATGGAAACAAATTTTCACAACAATATTCACAGATTTTAAGGCCAGAAATGACATAGCCTAACCTCTGGTATAAACACAAACCAAAGAACTTCATGCACTAATTCTAATATTAGTGAAAAGTGCTGATTTTGAATATTTGTAGACATACTAACCTTACATAAGGTACAGGGTCATTCTGAACCATGTTAAGCAACCACTGTAATTCCTCATAACTCCGATCAACTATAAACAAAATTAAATGACTTATTAATAGTATGCAGAGACAACTGAAGAGGGAAGCAAAAATCAATTAGAAAATTATTCTGTATGCGTTACATAGCATCACCAGGGATTATTTGTAGCTGTGTTACGACTGGATTGTACCATAAATGATTAAACAGACATTCCACATCAGTATAGATTAATATTAGTGATACATCTAAAATGACATTATTTTCATTTTTAAAGGAGCAAACATTCTTCAGTATTCAACATTACACACTCAGAAGTTAAGTATATAGAGAATTTAATCCTGTAGTATATTTCATACAGAACAATGTACAAAATATAATCCTGATACTAACTATCCATTAAGTTATGTGATAAATGTCTAGCGGTAAATAATGTTAGGAAAATACTCACATGGACTACAGGCCTTATACACCAAATGGTGAATATATTCCTCTCCATATGCTTATAATCTTTTTTTCTATCAAACTGTTTTTAAATATTTCAAAAGTCAATGGCCCGCTCATGTGTCAGTGAGTGCTCCTAGTATAAATACTGTACATGGCTTTCTTTATGATTAGGAAATAAATTAGTAGGTTAGGTAGAAGCTTAACTCACTTGACTGTATCCCTTTAATTTTTCTATAATGTCACATAATACTACAAAAGAGCAAATAATAGTATGGGATAAGGTAATCATATGGAAATACACAAACCCAAAGGGGCTAATAAGGCTAATCTCCACTCCAATGTTTTCCTCATTTCACTGCTCAGTGTGATCATGGAGTGCACAACATTATTTAATTCACAACCCCCACAACATGGAGTTTATTTGCTTAGGAATGGCTTTACTTAACTGTCCAAATAATGTCTGCCACATTTCAACTGCATTTACTAATTGCTCCTGTGCAGATGCCTTAAACAAAAAGTTTGCTGCTCTTTTTCTACTTTATAGAAACATTCTCCATTTTCTGTATTTCATTTCCCTTATCTAATTTGCACCTATTTTATTCACCTCAGTTCAACTTTTCCTTTTGATTTGTTTCAGTTTTGGTCTCTACTTCAGCAGTTTACAGACTATAACTTATTTAGCTTTTTTAGTCTAATGTACGCTAATGAATAGTTGCCATTGCTCTTTGAAATGACTTATTTGAAATGACCACTGACTATGAGGCAACTTGGTTTTAATGAAACAGGCAATTATACTGAAAATCAGCATCTCCTTAAAAATATTTTAATAGCTCTACTAGAAAAAAGAATGGTTACTAACCCTACAGTATTGTATTTCTTCAAGATGGTTAGTCAGTGTGCATCCTACTATTGGTGTACATGCAACTCATGAGAGAGACTGGATTTTTTTTTGTTTTACTAGCAGTGTTTGTCAAGGCTGTGCATGTGCCTGTTGCTTCCTTATGCTGTATGAGGGCATAGAGCGTGGAGTGGCTACAACACTCCCTCAGTTCCTTGTCCATTCAAAGCTTGCGCTGGTCAGGATTCCAAAAGTGGGGACAAAGGGCAGATCATGGGATTCACAACATTTTAACAACCACAGTTGTTGTACAGTAAGTAATCGTTCTCTCTTCTCTCTAAGTACATGTTAATGTGGATCCCTTTGATTGACAAACAGTATCCTCCCTGAAGAATGGGAATGAGGAGTTTCAGCTGCATGAGTCAAACAGAGACAGAATTACTGCTCTCCCGAACTTGGCATCCAATCTAGCTGCAATATCAAAAAGCATATGGTTCAACAAAAACTAGTGAATTGCTCCACATAACTGTCTTGCAGATTACAGAGACTAACTTTTCTGAAGCAGGTGGACAATGCCACATGAGTGCCGGTGGAGTGTGCCTTGAGGTTCAGATGGAGTGACTCACCAGCCAACTGATAGGTGGAAATATGCTGCGTGATCCATTTCAAGCTTCTCTATGATGTTGAGAGAGCTTGCCCTTTCAATAATGGATATAGTCACAAACAGGGAGAGAAAGCCTGGAAAGCTTGGTCCTTTAATAATATGGGTAGCTAATATAACAAGGCTCTAGAGATGTCCAAAGCATGCAGCTGCTTCTCTTCTGGCACTGAGTTCAGCTTCAGGAATAAGACTGGTAAGATGATGGAGTTGGGTTCAGGTGAATTTCGAGACCACCTTAGTGAGGAATTCGGAGTGTGATTTCATCACCATCTCGTCCCTGTGGAAAGATGCGTAAGGCAGCCTGGCCATAAGATCATGGTGCTTGCTCACTCTCTGTGCTGAGGTAATTACCATGAGAAAAAACGTGTTGATGGCAATGTGGTGTATTGAGCACTCTGACAATGCTTCAAGGGGACACTCGATAAGCTTTAAAGGACAATATAAGGTCCCATGTGGAAGTCAGATCCTGACTGGACAGCAAGTATGAAGAAGGCCCTTGAGGAATTTCGATATCATAAAGCGTGAAAAGACAGAGTATGAATGTACTAGAACATGACATGCCAATCTCACAGCAAGGTGAAACTTAAGGAATGAAGTGCTACCCTGTGTGTTTCAGGAAGGATATATAGTCCAAGATTTTTTGGTATTGAGGCCTGTACTGGGTCAATATTATTCGGAGTTGCCCATATGGAGAGAAACTTTTCCATTTTAGAGAGTATGTCTTCCTGGTTGAAGGTTTCCTGGTTTGTACAAGAATTTCCTGAACTTGTAGGTAGCAGCCTCTGTCAGCAGTGCTCAGTCAGCCAAAATGACTACAGATCTGCATGCTTTATCTGAGTGAAGTTCCCGAATACTATGTCCGAGCACACTAGAAGGTGTATAGGAGGCTGCTTTGATATCTCTGCCAGGTTTGACAGCCACATGAGGTTATACGATGACAAAGCCTTATCCCATCTGATCTTGGATATTATTCTGGAGATCAGAAGAGTCAGCAGGAAAGCACGGAGCAGCTCCTAAGACCACTGAAGGAAGAAGGCAGCCGGTGAGAAGCCTGGACTCATGCCTCCTCTGGAGCAGAAGTTCAAATGCTTGATGCTCTTTGTGGCGAAAAAGTATATGGTGAGACACCAATGGAATACTGTGTCTAGGATGGATTTCCATAGCAACCACTAATGGTTGGTTATCACATTTCTGCTCAGGAAAATGTTAAGTTGTTGCTCACCCCTGGAAGGTGTAAAGCCAAAAGGGTCACTCCATGGTGATGACACCATTCCCACAAACTTGATAGCTTCCGGGCAAAGAAGAGATTATTGAGTACCAACTTGCTGGTGTAGCCCAAGGTCCAGTGTGCTTCAACAGCAGTAGCAGGGGGAAAGAATGGTTACCTACCTCGTAACTGTTGTTCTTTGAGATGTGTTGCTCATATCCATTCTGATTTAGGTGTGTGTGTGCGCGCCACATGCACTGGTGCCGGAAGTTTTTCCCCTAGTGGTATCCGTAGGGCTGGATCTAGTGCCCTGTGCAGCAGCGCACACATGCACTCGTACATATGGTGCTGCTGGCCCCCCTCCTTCTTACTTCCTTCTTGCCGGAACTCCAACAGAGGGGACAGAGGGTGGGTTGTGAAATGCACATGAGCAACACATCTCAAAAAACAACAGTTATGAGGTAAGTAACTGTTCTTTCTTCTTCGAGTGCTTGCTCATGTCCATTCTGATTTAGGTGACTTACAAGCTGGGCCTCTGAAGGTGGGCAGAAATTCATGATCATGAAGATTGCAGTACCGCTCTGCTGAATCCCGCATCGTCCCAAACTTGCTGCATGATGGCATAGTGGGACGTGAAGGTATGTATAGACAATCATACAAATATCTTGAATAGGCACATGCTCCAGGAAAGCCTCTGAAGACGCCTGGCCCCTCATGGAGTGGGCCAACAGGGACACTGGAGGCGCAATTCCGGCTTGTTCATAACAGGCTCGAATGCAGGCTGTAAACCAGGATAATATTAGTTGCGAGGAGACTGGTTTGCCCTTCATCCTTTCAGCAATCGCTAGGAAGACTTGCATGGAGTGACAAAATGGTCCGGTCCTATCGATGTAGAAGGCTAGAGCTCTTCTTACGTCGAGCGAGTGAAGGCGCTTGTCTTCATTAAAACTGTGAGGCTTAGGGCAGAATACTGGCAGGAAGATATCCTGATTAACGTGAAAGCGGGAAATAGCCTTCGGTAGGAATGCAAGACGAAGGCAAAGCTGGACCTTGTCCGTATAAGTTGGCTCCGAAGTCAGGGTCTTAATCTCCAACATCCTGCATGTAGAGGTGATTGCTACTAGAAAGGCCACCTTCCATGAAAAATTGCATGAGTGAGCAGGAGGCCACGACAGGACAAGGTTTAGGTCCCACTGGGGAACTGGCTTTCTAATCGGAGGGAAGACCTTTTCCTTTTAAGGAATCTAGTTGCCATCTTGTGGGAGGAAACCGATCTGCCCTGTATCGGTGGGTAAAAAGCCGATATCGTTGCCAGATGAACTTTTACAGACGAAAAGATTAAGCCTTCCTGTTTTAAATGAAGCAAATAGATCAGGGTGACCTGTATAGGAGACTTTGTCTGCGATATAATCTGACAGGCCGCCCAGCAGGCAAAGCGATTCCATTTTGCTAGGGAGAATGCCCTGGTGGAAGGCTATATACTTTCCAACAGCACTCTCTGGGCCTGGGCCAAACAGTGATACTTTTCCCAGTTCAGCCATGAAGTAGCCATGCCATCAGATGCAGGGAGGCTAGGTCCGGGTGAAGTAACCGACCCCTGTCCTGGGAAATGAAGTCTGGGTGCAGCGGCAGAGACCAAGGATGAGCCACTGAGAGATCCAACTGCATCCCGAACCAGTGTTGGCGAGGATGGGGTATATTGGCCCAACAAGTGAAGCGTGGCTCTAGAGTCCTTCAAATCATGCAGCCTGGAGTCAGTCTGGTCCACGAACAGAGCAATGCGATCAAATAGAAGGTCCTGGATAGACTGCTAGACTTCCGTCGAGAGACCAGATGACTGAAGCCACAAAGCTCTCTGCATTGATACTGTGAAGGCCATTGCCCACGCTGCCAAGTCTGCCACATCTGAAGCCACCTGCAAGGAGACCCTGGCCACAGTCTAACCCTCCTCCAGGATGGGCTTGAATTCTTGTTTGGAGGACTGAGGGAGGGAGTCAGTAAACTTTTCCAGCGATTGCTAGATATTAAAATGGTATCACCTTAGCTGTAGGTCTTTCTGTCGAATAAATTTTTTGACCAAATAAGTCCATCTTCTTTGCCTCTTTGTTTTTTGGAGTGGAGCTCATTTAGCCCTGCCTGTCGCACTCATTAGCCACCGCAACCACCAACAAGCCCAGGGATGGATGTGTGTACATAGGTACTTGAAACCCTTAGCGGGCACATAGTACTTTTTCTCTGCCCACTTGGATGTGGATGGCAGAGATGCCAGGCTCTGTCACAAAGCCGTAGCCAACTTCACTACCCCTCCATGCACTGGGAGGGCCACTCTGGAAGGGGCTGGTCACTGACAGACTTCCCAATAACGACTCCTCATGCTCCGAGTCGACGTCTAAGGCCGGTGCCATGGTGGGGTCTTCTGAAGAGCGCGGCACTGAAGTTCCCGTAGACGAAAGTGAGAAGGGCACTGGGAACAGTTGGTGATCAGTTCATAGTTATCAAAACAGGAACTCAGAAGTGGTTCTGAAGATATGCAGAAGATTTCAGAGTTTAGCGTGAATTAAGAACTAGCGGGTTGGACACTAGACAGGCTGTCTCACAGCGACAGACAGTAAGAGGGAACTGAGGTGGATGCCCTCATAGGGGAGGCAGAAGGAGGGGTTATTCACCCTGTGCAGTAACTTTTTTCTTCGAGATTTGTGTCCTTATGGACGCTCCGCTTCACATGCACCATGTACCTTTGATTGGAGATTTTAGGTAGCAATGATGAGTTAGCTCATACATGCGCTCTACTCTGCCGTGTGCTTTGCAGCCTGGCTATATAGAGCTGCATGGGCGAACTGGCCCCAATTCCTTCTCTACCACAAAGCTCCATAGGAAAGAACTCCAAAGCAGAGGCAAATTGAGTAGGTAGTGGAACACTCATTGGGGGATACACCTTGAAGAACTACAAGTACCACACAGGGTGAGTAACCTCCCCTGCTTTAAGTAGGATCCCTAGAGGTGCTCCACTTTAAGAGACTACTTAGCAGTACCCTCAAGAAGGGGGAGTTCTGGAGTAAAATAGAGCCAAACACAGCATCAGAAGCTGAGTTATGAATTACTGCATAATGTCAGAAAAGGTGTGTATGGAGGTCCAAGCTGCAGCTCTATGTATCTCAGCAACAGTAACATTTTTAAGAAAGGCCACTGAAGTAGAAACAGAACTTGTTGAATGGGATAGTACTCCAGGAGGAGTCTGGAGATCATGAGACAGATATCAAAATGCAGCCAGAAAGCCACATAGAGAGTCTTGGAAATTCCCTTAGATCTTTCTGCAACTGATGAAAACAACCTGGGAGATTTTCTAAAAGGCTTAGTCATGTCCAAGTAAAAGACTAACATCTTTCTGACATTGAGTGTCTGTGATACAGCATTCTCCTTGTTCAGGTGCGACGTGCTGTACCTCATGTACACCCTTATGGTGCGATTTGCGTATCGTTCATGTTCACCCTTATAGTGTAACTGAGTTTTGTCTAATACAAAGTATGTTATGTAAGGTGTTTTTGGAATGCTCATGACATATTGAACATTATTGTTATGGTAGTATGTTTCCTGCAATGTCACATATGTATAGATATGAAACTCTGCTATGTAATACTCCCAAATGTGTGTGTCACATGGCTTGAATAGATCCAGGCAAACACAAAGTAAAGTGAAGGTTCACGCCTTGCAGAGGCATGCATACAGGAACAGTGGACTGGCCTGAGCACTTGATAAGGCGACGCTCATTTGACCCAAGTGAAGGAAATCATGCCCATTGCCGGACATGGCCGATCACCTTACCCCAGGGAGTGACAAGGAAACATATTAAAGGCAGAGGCATTTTTATCTTTTGAGCTCTCCCTTGGAATCCATCTATGAAGCAACAACAAGCAACTGATAGCCTGCCCCTGGGGTGGAGGGGCCTGGCTGAGGGAGTCAGCCAGCCTGTATGGTAAGATTAACTATCAAAGACTATGGACACTGAAGTGTTAAGTTTAATTTAGAATGCGATTTACCTTTTTATTCCTGATCAATCTGACTCATATTATTCTGGTTTATAATCATTTAAAATCTTCCTGTACTTAGTATGATTTGTTTTTTCTAAAGCAGTGCATCTGGTTTGGGTAGAGATTTCATTTAAAGTGATAGAGCTGGTGCATATCAATTTCTTTAATAAATTGACTAACCTAATGAGGTTGCAGAGTGCAGTGGAAGGTATTGAATTTTGTAAGATGGTAGTTCCTAGGGTTGCATCTGGGACTGGAGATATTGGCTGGTGAGGGTGGGGTTCATTCCATTAAATCTCGTCCACTTTTGTAGGTAAGTATTATGGTTACACCACTTCCTACTATTGTAAAATGGACAACTTTCTTCATAGCCAACTGTTTCTGAATCAATTCTAACTTCTGAATTAACGCTTGGACATGCTCATACAGTCTATTGACAAATTGATCCTTTCCCTGTAGTTTCACGTCCAAGTTTGCAAGATACTTGGTGAGGTCAGCTAGGAATACCTAGTCATTCAACCACTGATTGTCGTCTGTGAAGCTTATATCTTTTCCTTTGTTTGTCGTGAAGTTTTTTATTTTGTCAAGCAGTGACCGGAAACTGGCTAGTGGGGTGGTCCTGCTGAGCCAGTGAACATGGCTGAGGTAACTGACATCATCATGGTCTGATCCTATCTCTGTTAGAAAGGCTTGGAACTGTCTGTGATTGAGCCTCTTGGACCTTATGAAATTGACTGCAGAAACAACGTTTTCCATCACGTTTCATCTTCAGGATCTTTGCACACAGCTTTTCTTTGTGAATGATGCAATGATGTGTGATGACTTCATGAGGCACTGATTTGAGCATTAGACTAACGAATCCATTGTGCCTGCCTGTCATCACAGGGGCTCCATCCGTTGTTACACCACAAAGTTTGTCCTCTGGAAGATAGAATTTCACCCAGGCATGTTTTACTTAATCAAAAATGTCTTGTCCCATTATTGTACCTTTCATTAGACAGAGGTTGAGCAGTTCCTTAACCATTTTGAAAGTTTCGGTGACTCCTCGTACAAAAATAGCCAGTTGAGCTGTATCACTGTCATCTGTGCTTTCATCAAGCCCTAAACTGTAAAACTGACAAGTATTCAGTCTTTTGATCAGAGAATTTTGAATGTTGGATGCTAGGTCATCTACTCTTCTAGCAACGGTCTGATGTGACAGGCTGCATTTCTCTACCATCGACATTTTGTCAGGACATGCTACAGATGTAAATACGCCCAAGTGTCTTTCACAAATTCCCCATCGGACAACAGTTTCCCTCTCTTGGCTATTGCTTTGGCTACCAAAAAACTGATCTTGGTTGCTGCCTCAGAATTCTGGTTTGCAGCTTTGAAGAAAGACTGTTTCCCAATAATGTTTTGTTTCTGCAAGTTCATTCGATTGATTCTCACCTAACCCATGAGACTGTCAAATTTGCTAGTGTTTCATTGAATGATGCTTGATATTGTATTCCTTGAAAAGAGCTATTTTCTCTAGACATATCAAACAAAATATTTCTCTGTTGTGCTCAACAACAACAAAAAAGAACCAAACAAAAGAAAAAAGTCAGTCCAAGATCCTTTGAAGGCTCAACATTTAGTATACATTCTGGATGTCAAGCCAAAATCCTGAGAACTAAAGACTGTAGGCCCCTCTTACCACTATAGAAACAGAGCAAGCACCTATGTCAGCAGCATCCAGAGAGGCCTGTTGAGATGTTCTGGCAAGAAGCTGATGGTCTGTAATGACTGCCTGGAATTGGTGCCTCTGCTCTAGTGGTAAATGCTCACTAAACAAATTGATGTTGGGTATCCTAGAGAGGAGTTGGTGGTATGCCACTCATGGATCCCAATATGGTCAGTAAGGAGGCCCATATGATATAGGTGGGGGAATCCAAGAGTGCTCATACCACCAGGATTGAGCTTGAGGGGGTCTTTTTTGAATATGTTCCTTCTCCCTAGAAGTCTCCAGAATAATACTTGTCTGAGAGTGAAGAGGGAAGCCCTGAACCAAAATTTGAGAAACTGATGAGAAATCCCCATCCTTTTCCTCCTCCTCTTCAACATCACTTTGTAGAGGTGGAGCACTGGAGCTAATGCCGTCAATAGTAGGTGAATGTCTGGAGATCTAGAAGTCCTCAGTACTGAGAGCAGATCAGTACAGAACAAAGAGGAGCCATGCATCTCTGTCACTGCGAAGTCTCATGAAAATCTAAACTCCTGTAATACCGACATGGTGGTCGGTACCGAGGCAGCAGCTTGAGCGGAAGTGATTGTGGTAGAGGGAGTGGATGGTACCATAGGCTTTATGCGCCCTGAGGAGTGCTTGCTAGATGATTATCTGGTCTTCTGCAGTACCAAAATGGCAGATACCAAGAGCCTGACTGGTTCTATTGGTACCAACTTAAAGATGGTCTTCTTCTCCTCGTCACCTCAATCCCCAGATGGTTCTGATGATCTTTCGGAGCTGGAAACCTTAGACTCTGTAGGTTTAATAGTGCTCGCAGTACCTGAGTAATCTGCAGCCTTCAGGTATTAAGTATGGAATCAACAGGCACCGAAGTAGCTGTCTCAATCAGCAACAAGGGTTTCTTTGAGGTAGATATCCTACCTGAGGAACCTGAACTCCATTTTCTAGAATCTTTTAAAGAGGATTCTTGAGTCTTCCTCTTAGAAACTCTAGGGGAGTGTTGTGACGAAGTGGCTGAGGCAGCTGACTTGCAGGGAGACTGATGTACAAGAGGGTCTTCTGGCCTAGGTCAGAAGCCAGATGGAGAGAGGGAGATGAAAAGAGACAGCACATTTAATCTTCCAGTTCTTTTTGGCTCTTGATTTTAAGAATAGGCAAAAGTTACATTTTTGGGGACTTGTGACTCCCCAAGGCAATGGGGACCACAGGAGTGACCACTGCTCACCTGGATAGCCTTCCAGCACAAAAAGCAACATTTAAAACCCAGAGAGCCAGCCATACCCTCCCAACAATCTAAAGTTCCTCACAGGGGAAAAAAATGAAAGGACAATGATCCTTACAATAATTTTTTTTTAGTGATTTAACTATAACTAACCACAATTAACTACTACTACAACTAACTAAATTAAGTAAAACTATGAAAACAAAATTACAGTTGAGGTAAGCCCAATTTGGATACGCCTAAGGCTCCAACTCAGGGTGAGGTGGCTGAGAAGGAAAAAACAGTTACTGACCTTCCGTAATCGTTGTTCTTTGAGATGTTTGCTCATGTCCATTCCAGTCTAGGTGTGTGCGTGCCCATGTGCAAGGATACTGGAAATCTTTTCCCTTAGCAGTATCCTCAGGGCCAGCTCTTGTGCCCCACGCTCATGCGCCACAATATGAGGTGCCGCCAGCCCTGCACTCCCTCAGTTCCTTCTTGCCATCAACTCTGATGGCAGGGACGGAGGGCGGGTCATGGAATGGACATGAACAACACATCTTAAAAAACAACAGTTATGAAAGGTCAATAACCGTCTTCGAGTGTTTGCTCATGTCAATTCCATTCTATGTGACTCACAAGCAGTATCTCTGGAGGCGGGCTCGGAGTCCACGGATGTACTGCTTGCAACACTGCTCTACCGAAGGTGGCGTTGTCCCGGACCTGCTGGATGATGGCATAATGGGACTCGAAGGTTTGGACCAAGGACCAGATAGCAGCTTTACAGATGTCTTTGATTGGTACTTGGGCTAGAAAGGCCGCTGAAGATGCTTGCATTCTGGTGAAGTGGGCTGTGATGATGTTCAGTTTAGGTATGTTTGACTGCTCATAACAGAATCTGATGCAGTAGGTCATCCATGAGGAGATCCTTTGGGAGGAAACCAGAAGGCCTTTCATCCTTTCTGACACTGCAACAAGGAACTGTGTGGACTTGCAGAAGGGTTTTGTTCTTTCACTGTAGAAGGCCTGTCTAACATCAAGGATTTGCCATCTATGCTCCTCATTAGATCTATGCGGTTTTGGAAAGAATACTGGGAGGAATATGTCCTGGTTATTGTGAAACTGAGACACCACCTTGGGTAAGAAGGGAGGGTGGGGCCGCAGCTGGACCTTGTCCTAATAAAACATTATATATGGTGGCTCTGAAGTGAGCACTCTAATCTCAGAGACCCTTCGTGCCCAGGTGATTGCTACTAAGAAGGCTAACTTCCAGGAGAGGAGCAATAAAGGGCAAGTAGCTAAGACTCAAAAGGGATGCCTGTAGGCCTTCATAGAACTAGATTCAGATCCCAGGGAGGTAACAGATCACAAACTTGAAGGTAAAGTCTCTCTAGATCCTTAAGGAACCTGACTATCAAGTAATCAGAAAAGACTGATTTCCCTTGGATCAAAGGGTGAAAATACTGAGATGGCTCCCAGGTGGACCCTCAGTGATGAGATAACTAGACCTTGAAGTTTAAGATGCAACATGTAGTCTAGCATAGATTGAATTAAAGCCTGAAGAG
This sequence comes from Emydura macquarii macquarii, assembly GCF_026122565.2. Classification (NCBI taxonomy): domain Eukaryota; kingdom Metazoa; phylum Chordata; order Testudines; family Chelidae; genus Emydura; species Emydura macquarii. The sequence goes on from NW_027130506.1 coordinate 3,268,632, forward strand.
GCAAGATTTTCTGGCTTGATGGCCAGCAGGAGAATTTTTTCCATTTAGCAAGGTATGTCACTCTGGTGGTGGTGGTGCCGGGGGGGGGGTGTGTTCTATTGCCCATCAGGACTTGTTGGACCTGAGATGAGCAAGCCTGCTCGTCTGCATTCAGTCACTCAGCCGCCAAGCTGTCAGGTGCAAGGATGCTAGGTCTGGGTGTAGAAACTGGCCATGTTTCTGGGAAAGGAGGTTGGGCCAACGTGGTAGTTCCTGGGGAGGGGGCGGAGGCGGCAGTTGACAGTTCCAGCAATATGCCGAATCAATGCTGACACGCCCACATGAGAACTATTAGGATCGCACTTGCCTTGTCTCGCTTGATCTTTAACAGGATCTTGTGTATCAGTGGGTATTGGCAGGAAGGCATACATGAATGCTCCTGTCCACAAGAGAAGGAAGGCATCAGACAGTGAACCTTCATTGAGTCCATGGATCGAGCAGAACTGATGGCACTTTGTGTTCTGCTTGGACACGAGGAAATTCAGTTGGGGAGATTCCCACTTTCGGATGATCATATCAACTATCTCTGGGTGGAGTGACCACTCATGGCAAGGTAAGAAGGACCTGCTCAGAAGGTTTGCTAGGGTGTTCCTGGTGCCCAGGAGATAAGAAGCCATGATATGGATGTTGTTTTGTACGGCGAAGTTCCACAAGTGAAGAACTTCTTGACATAGGGCTGATAAGTGGGCTCTGCCCTGTCTGCTGATGTGGCAGCATTGTCCATTAGAATCTGGACTACTCTGCCTGCCACATAGGGGAGGAAGACTTGGCAAGCCAAATGTATTGCCTTGAGCTCCTTGACATTTATGTGGACATCGCGATCTGCCTGTGATCAGATCCCTTGGGTGCTGAGATTGTTGATATGTGCACCCCATCCTAAGTCTGAGGCACTGGACACTAAGGTCACCGAGGGGACTACTCCCTTGAAGAACATGCTCTCCATCACTGGTTGTGGGTTTGACCACCAGCTCAGGGATGACAAGATGTGCAGAGGCACTGTGACCACATGGTCCAAGCTGTGTCTGCTTGGGGTATACACTAAGGCCAGTCATGACTGCAGAGGCCTAAGCCTTAGGCACGCGTGGTGTACCACATACATATAGGTTGCCCTATGTCCCAGTAGCCTGAGGAAAGTTCGAGCCATTGTGAGAGGAAAGGCTTGAATGTGCCTGATGAGGTCTGATATGGCTTGGAACAGAGGCTCTGGGAAGGCTCTGGCTTGGGTGGAGTCGAGGACCGCCCTGATAAACTCTATCTGCTGGACTGGCGATAGCATCGATTTCTATTCTTTTATCATCAGGCCCTTAAAGATCAAGGCTGTGTTAGACTTGCCTTTTATTAGCTAGTCGTCAAGGTAAAGGTAGATCTGCACTATCTGGTGTCTAAGGTAAGCAGTCACAACTGCCACGCACTTCGTGAAGACCCTTGTAGCAGAAGAGAGGCCAAAGGGCGGTGCCGTAAATTGGTAGTGGGATTGACCCACCATGAACCAGAGGAATCTCCTGTGGCCGGAAAAAATTGAGAGGTGGAAATACGCGTCTTTTAAGTCGAGGACAGCATACCAGTCTCCTGGATCCAAGGATGAGATGATGGAGGCTAGGGAAACCATGTGGAACTTCAGCCTGTTGAGATGGAGCAGTTCTAGGATAGGTCTGAGGCCCCCTTTTGCATTGGGGATGAGAAAGTAACAGAAGTAAAACTCTTTTCCTTTCATGTCCAGAGGAACCTCCTCTACAGCCCCCACCCTCAGAAGGTTTCCAACTCCCGAACAAGAAGTTGCTCATGAAAGGGGTCCCTGAAGAGGGACAGGGAGGCGGGTGGTAGGGGAGGAATGAGAAAAACTGCAGGGTGTAACCAGCCGATATGGTGTTGAGGGCTCAGTGGTTCAATGTAATCTCGGCCCATGCAGGGAGAAAAGGGGAAAGGCGGTATAGAAATAAAGAGGAGGGTGGATCCTGGGAAAAGAGTGGAACGTCGGCCTTGGGCACACCCTCAAAATGGCTGACATTGCCCACTTGGGTAGCACAAGGGGCCTGATTGAGATGTGGAGGAGGCTGGGGCAGGGTGGTGATGTTTTAAACCTCTGTCCTTGTCTTTCCTCCTGTAGGAGCTGAAGCATAGAGGGCTCTGAAATTTAGGCCGCTGCAGCAAAGGCAGAACTGTCTCCATGAGGCCTGTGGTGTGTAAAGGCCTAGCAAACACAGGGTGGCCCTAGAATCTTTCAGCCATGGTGCCTAGTGTCAGTCTGATCTGAGAAAAGTATATTGCCCTCAAAGAGAAGGTTGTGGATTGAGTACACTTCCTGAGATAACTCAGATGACTGCAGCCATGAACATCTGCACACTGACACCACAGAGGCCATTGATCTTGCCTGCAGGCAGTTCTGGCCACCGCCCTGTCCTCCTCCAAGATAGTGGCAAAGTTCTGTGAAGACTCGTGTGGCTGTAAGTCCCTAATTTTTGACAGGGAATCCTTCACCAGCGCCTGCAGGTTAGCAATTCTAAATGGAAGACAGATTTATTCCACAGCCATTCTTCCAAACAGATCCAGCTTCTTAGAGTCCTTATTTTTGGGGGTCAAACTTGCTTGACCTTGCCTGTCTCGCTCATCCATGACTGCTACCACTAAGGATCCCAGAGGTGGGTGTGAAAAGAGATACTCAAATCCTTTGGATGGGACATATTTCTTTTCAGCCCTCTTCAGTATTGGTGTGAGGGAAGATGGTGTTTGCCACAGGCCTTGACCACCCCTTCATGTACCAGTAGCATGACCCAGGCTGACAACACAGCTGCCACCATGTCAAAGAGGTTGTCCGTGGGCTTCTTGAGCTCTTCTGTCTCTAAATGTAAGTTGGAGGCCATTCTCTTGAGGAGCTTCTGGTGGGCTCGAAAGTCGTCCAATGGGATTGAGGGTCCTGTGTTCGTGACCACCTTGTCCGGGGACGATGAGGATGATGGCAGTGCAAGGGAAGGAGGTGGCATCTCCTCCTCTGCAGGGGGGATGTTGTGGTTGTCTGATCTTTGAAAGCTCGTGGCAATTGGGGGAGGTCCCTGAGGACTGGAAAAAAGCAATATAGTGCCCATCTTCAAGAAAGGGAGGAAAGAGGAACCGGGGAACTACAGACCGGTCAGCCTCACCTCAATCCCTGGAAAAATCATGGAGCAGGTCTTCAAGGAATCCATTTTAAGGCACTTGGAAGAGAGGAAGGTGATCAGGAACAGTCAACACGGATTCACCAAGGGAAAGTCATGCCTGACCAACCTGATTGCTTTCTATGAAGAGGTGACTGGCTCTGTGGATGTGGGGAAAGCGGTGGACGTAATATACCTTGAGTTTAGCAAAGCTTTTGATATGGTCTCTCACAGTACTCTTATCAGCAAGTTAAAGAAGTATGGGTTGGATGAATGGACTATAAAATGGATAGAGAACCGGATAGAGCATAGGGCTCAACGAGTAGTGATCAATAGCTCCATGTCTAGCTGGCAGCCGGTCACAAGCGGAGTGTCCCAGGGGTCGGTCCTGGGGCTGGTTTTGTTCAACATCTTCATCAATGATCTGGAGGATGGGGGAGATTGCACCCTCAGCAAGTTTGCAGATGACACTAAGCTAGGGGGAGTGGTAGATACCCTGGAAGGTAGGGATAGGATACAGAAGGACCTAAACAAACTGGAGGATTGGGCCAAAAGAAATCTGATGAGGTTCATCAACGACAAGTGCAGAGTCCTGCACCTAGGACGGAATAATCCCATGCACAGCTACAGACTGGGGACCAACGAGCTAGGCAGCAGTTCTGCAGAAAAGGACCTGGGGGTAACAGTGGATAAGAAGCTGAATATGAGTCAGCAGTGTGCCCTGGTTGCCAAGAAGGCTAATAGCATATTGGGCTGCATTAGTAGGAGCATTGCCAGCAGATCACGGGAAGTGATCATTCCCTTCTATTTGGCATTGGTGAGGCTGCATTTGGGAGTACTGTGTCCAGTTTTGGGCCCCCCACTACAACAAGGATGTGGAGAAGTTAGAGAGAGTTCAGTGGAGGGCAACAAAAATGATTAAGGGGCTGGATCACAAGACTTATGAGGAGAGGCTGAAGGAACTAGGCTTGTTCAGTCTACAGAAGAGAAGAATGAGGGGGGATTTGATTGCAGCCTTTAACTACTTGAAAGGGCGTTCCAGGGAGGATGGAGCTAGGCTGTTCTCAGTGGTGGCAGATGACAGAACAAAGAGCAATGGTCTCAAGTTGCAGGGGGGGAAGTCTAGGTTGGACATTAGGAAAAGTTTTTCACTAGGAGGGTGGTGAAGCACTGGAATGGGTTAGTTAGGGAGGTGATGGAATCTCCATCTTTAGAGGTTTTTAAGCTGCGGCTTGACAAAACCCTCGCTGGGATTATTTAGCTGAGGTTAGTCCTGCTGTGAGCAGGGGGTTGTACTAGATGATCCCTTCCAACTCTATGATTCTATGATCTTGAGGTTCGGTGCCCAGATCAGATGCCAAATGTTGACCTTCTTCCAGGGCCATCAGTATCGCGGAAGGCTTTCCCAACGACTTGTAGGAGTAGGGCCCTGGTGGCATGGGAATTCCCCACAGGTTCCAGTACGGCCACTGGATTGGCCTTTGTTTCTGAGGCCAACCTGATGCCATAGGACTGACACCAAACTCTTGTACCCTTGAAAGTCAGTGTTGATTTGTTCAGGGGTAGTCTCCCCTTCTGAGCCCAAGGAGGAGGATTCTTCCCTTGGAGACCAAGGTAGAGCTGATGGCACTTCCACCCGGCTGCAATGCAGTGCCAGAGAGCGGTACCATGTGGAAGGGGACCAGTGCTGGGAACCCCAGGATCGGTGATGCTCTGGCGAGTGCTGCTAGTCTGGTGAATGGTGTGGCGTCAGGGAACAAGGTGCCGGGGAATGGTGCTGGGAGTCCTGTACTTATACCGTGTTGCCAGAGACCGGTGCTGGGAGGATGAGGATCGGTATCGGGGAGACTGCAATCAGTGCCACTCTGCTGGAGGTGAGTGTCTTGGTGTTGGGGGCTGAGAGTACATCTTCAGGGACCAGTGCCGTGAAGGCAGGGACCTCCTCCATGCTGGTGACTGGGGCCAAAGTGATATAGAACAGCGCGATGGGTCCACTGTGTCAGTTCCATTGCGAGTTTCCCTTTTGATACCGGCACTTTCACTGACTACAGTGACAGGGGATGCCTAGGGGTGTGGAGTAGTGGTAAGGTCCTTGGCTGCTTGAAACACCTCCAGATTTGACAGTACCACTAACTGGAGGGGCCCCCTTCTCCTCCCCGGAGTCGGGGGTGGGCTCCCTCATTGGGTTCGGTGCCCTGGGTGGAGAAATCGGTTCTTGCTGCCTCAACGCTCTGCATTGAAGCTGATGTGCTTGGCACCGAATTGGAATGAAGAGGTTCTGAGGCAGGTCTCAATGCCTCTTCCATGAGCAAGGCTTTCAGATAGTTATCTCTATATCCTTTTCAGTTCTTGGCCTGACGCCCTTGAAAATTTTACACTTGTCCTTCCTGTGCATTTCCCCCAGGCACTTTAAACAGCTATCATAGGTGCGGGGGTCATTAAACAGGAAGGAATTGTGACAGGTAGAACAGTGTTTGAAACCCGGGAAACAGGATATGCCCCGCTCCTAGACGAACATCCCTTATGGGACTATTAGAACTTAACTGCTAACTATATACAGATAACAAGAAGAAGAAACTATACTACAACTACTAAGAAAAACTCTGAGCACTTACCATAGCAAGAGAGAGAAGGGATTCCAGTAACCATCATGGGCAAGAAAAGGAATCGAGGGAGCACAGGGCTAGTGGTGCTTTACGTACTGATGCATGAGCGTGGGGCTCCAGAGAGTCCCAGAGCCGGTCCTACAGATACTGATAGGGGAAAAAAATTCTGGTAGCCTTGCACATGGGCATGCACACACCTAGAATGGAATAAACATGAGGAAGCACTTGAAGAACTGAGGATGGTTTGCCCGTGCTACTCTATTGCCACGGTGCAGAGCATGAGGTGGAGTACAGCGCATGCATGGGCTGACCGGGCACTGCTACGTAAAATCTCTGATCACAGGTGTACAGGGTGCACATGCGTTGATGAAAATATGCTGTTCAACTTCTATGTAATGTTAAGGGACTATCTCAATCATTACAATTACACCTGCGCAACAGGAGCTCACAATATTTTTGAGCAGTTTAAATCAAACTTATTTAAGTTGCAATTCCTAGGGTTGCTAATAAATCATGTTTTGTAAACGGTCTTTTATTGTGGAGTGAACTGTCTGAAAAGCATGTTCTCTATATGAATAGTGTCAAGGAACAGAAATAAGAAATCTCATCTTTCTTGGTAAAAAAACAAGTATATTCTACTTACTGTGCTTGAAATATAATAGAGTTCTTCTGACATTTGTAGTGTAATCGGTTTATGCCAGACTTAACTTGCTTTGACATTAACAGTTTTGACTCTCTCTTGAAATTTACATGGTAACTAGACACCACTAGAACGAATAAAGACAAGTCTGGTCTTTGACACAGTACGTCTTTTACTAGTCTTAAAAAAACAAAAACAAAATAAAAACAAACCAACAATCCTGTAGATCCTCAGACTCCTGGCAGATTTAAGAGCTAAGAACAGTTTTCCAAAGCAGGTACTTCAAATTACAAGAGTTCAAAAGTGCTGTCATATGTCAGTCTCACTTCGGCACCAGAGGTATCCATGAAAGCCTAAGCTTTCTACTACACCCTTCATGAAACTGGATAATGATGAATATTTGCTCAGCACAGTTTGTTTCTGTCTATGCATGTGCAGCTGATAGTTTTGCTGAGTACTCAATGTTCTTGGCTATAATTACATATCAAATATAAGTATCAAAAACTCACTGTAAAAGTTTACAAATCCTGTTCACTTTTAAACAACTTAGATCATCTAAATACTTATAAACTGCCTCAAACATTTTTTGAGTTATCAAATCTCAACAGTAGTCCTAATTGCCAGCAAGGAAACTATATAATGTCTTGAGTTCCATAGAGGAAGGTAAAAAGAGTATATGTGGTATCCCTGCCCCAAGAGTCAGTACAAAAACATGGGCCTGAACCAGAAAATACAGACTTCCCTTTTTAAGGACATAATACAAAATCATAGCCAACTTCCTCTATAAGAGCTATTAAAAGTCACCTTTGATACAAGTGACAGACTCTTCACTGCACGTGTTTTATGTCCTGGAAATATACTGGAATTAGATAACAGGAGCGACGAGCATCAAACCTGTTGGCAATAGACATTATTCTTTCCTTCCAAAGATGTATATTTAAACAAAACGTAAATTAACTCACGTGCTAATTTCCTTTCTTCTAGTAATCTCCGCACTAATGTAACTGGTGGGATTTTGCCTTCCGGTATGCTCAAGATTGGCACAGACCTAGTGCACCTAGGGCAACTCACTTGGCGCTGGCCCTGCCTCCCAAAACACCACTTGAAGGCGTTCTTCTAAAGCTGTAATATTACTTAACAATACATTTTCTTACCAAGTAAGTCATTACCTATAAACACCACCCATGAAAGATAAAAAATGTAATGAGAAAACATTGTATGCATCAGTCTGTCTTTCCATTGGGTGGGACGAGTTAGTGGCAAGATTACTAGAGAGGAAATGAGCTGGTAAGTAAGCTTTCCATTCTCCAGCAAATATTTCCACTGATCCTTACTAAAGGGGGAAAATAGCAAGCAGTGTAACAGAAACAGAGAGGCAGAGAGACTCAGAATCGGTTAGAGTAGTCCTGAATCCTATGAAATACAAGTTTGAATATTACTGGCAGGAGCACTGAAAGACACTCGCAGGTCTAGATCATAATGTCTGGTGAATGAGAAGACTGACAGAATGATGCTTTGTGAATCTCATCCACTGAAGCTAGTGCCCTCTCCCCTGTGGAGGTTATCCTCAACCTTGGGAAGATGGTCTTGATCCCCTCAGTGTTTTTGGTTCCCTGAAGGAGTTAGAATATGTCCTCAATACATCTTCTTATTACCTTGCTATAGAAGATTTTGCATGAAATTACACAAATAAGGTTAAGGTATCTTATACATTGTAGTTGAAAGAGAAATTCTAAGCTCTCTTTGAACATCCAACTTCTGTCATGCTTCTTCCTTTGAACAGTTATATTTGGATGAAACATATCATGAGTAGGAGGGAAACCAGCTTCTCAGACAATATTCCCCTCAGAGGTCAATGAAGGGGAAAATATCTCAAAATGCACTCCACAGAAGGAGAAAACAAATGAGAAAAGAGAAGGGAATCTCACTATTACCTGAAAAAAAAATGAAACATTAAATTTGAAAAGGAATAAGAGCCCTAGAACAGCCCTGATCACTTTTGCTTGCGGATAAAGAAGTTCAGGCAGTTTGCCACTTGGGCGGTAATAACCTGTCAGACACTATAGCTGCCCCAATCTGGGCACAGAGAAAGACAAGATCCCACCTGTACTGACTAATGAACAGATTAAGCTAGTACTAACTATGCATTTGCATAAATCATTAAAGCCTTAATTTTCAGTAGCCTCTGGAAAGTTTGCTATTATGGAGTTTTAATTTCAAATGATGTTAAGAAGAAAGTTACACAATATTTTTTCAAGCAGTAAAGAATCTTTAACCCAGACCTATTATAGGCACTTTAAATAAAGAAAAAATAAATAAAAACAAATAATCTTTTCAAAATGGAAACATGCCATAAATAAACCACATAAGGGAATGGAAAACCACAGTCAACCAAAGAGCCAGCCAAGCTGAGCCTCAGCCTTCCAATTCATAACCCAATATGTCTGCAAATGGCAAATTATAAACTATTAGCAAAAACAAATCTAAGGTTGCATCAAGAAACACTCCACTCATTCAAATTCTTTAAATCTTGAAAATCAGTAATTAAGGAACTTCTTCAGCTTTCTATATCATCTACCATGTGGGCAGTAACACATTCCATAAGGCATTTGTTTCTATCTTTAAGAGATACTGAAAACCAACATTCATTCCAATTTCATGAAACATGCTCATTAGGGCAAAACCTCAATAAGTAATCCTATGCTCTCTTTCATCCATACATTGGCTCATCTAATGTCATACCATCGCTTCATCTGGAAAGGTATTCTACTTAACATTACTAAGGTCACTGTTCAGGTTTTGCATGAGCGTGTTTCTTTTATGAAATGATTGATTGTTTTTTTTAAAAATTACCTTTTGTGTAATCAACAACTGCCTCCAAAGCTGCTATTCGGATGTCCACAAAATGTCCATATTCTGCATATGACTTAAAGAGAGCAGGATCACTTGGGACATGCCCATTCTTCTGAAGTACTCGAATGGCTTTCAGACAGCTAGATGAGGGTGGGGAGGGAGGTGAAGAGAAAGGACAATCTTCATTACATTTCTGGAATATCAATCACTGTGAAGAAAGCTAATTTCTTTCATATTAGTTTGTAAACATCACTGCAAATTTTCTAGGATAAAACTATCCAAATGACTATACATCATGAATTTTTACAGTTGTCAGGGCTATAGGCACAGTAGATAGAAATGCTGGACCCAAATTCCATGCCGGGCCAAATTCACTCCTGTTGACTTCAATGGAGCTGCCCCAGTATACACCAGCAGAAAATTTGGTCCATTATGTTTTGTGTGCTATATATTGTCCCAATTGTATCTTTTGCATAATCTTCATAAATTTACCATGAATAATAAATACGGGATACAAACTGTGACCAATTTAACATTGACATTCAAAATGTAGATTTCTAGAATTTGATGATTTGAGTGCTTAATTTTTCAACATTAAAGTTTCATTAACACTAGCTTTTGCATTTATTTGTTCTATGAGGTCTTAATTTTCTTCCTGGTATTTTCAAGTTTTCTTAATTCTATGTTTTTAAAAATACCTTACAGACCTTGCAGTATTTTTAAAAAGAATGTTCTCTGCATGCTTTTTAGAGTCCTTATGACAAAAAATGTTTCCCTGCATTCTATTAATTTCCTTTTTTGTACATCTAAAATCAAGAGAACACACCATTTAAAGCCAGGGCAAGAGAGCTCAATGTGATTACATCAGTGTTAACAGCAGGGTGTAGGAAACTGAAAAAAACCACGTTAAATATGAATAGGTTCTCTAGGGAATTCTCTATTTATATTTGTAGAAGTTTTAGAAATTATTAAATCATACCTGACTGTAATGGTATGTCTGTAACTGGGCAGAAGTTTTTCCATATTTAAGAATCTCGTAATCTCCTCAAGAATGAGTCGAACATCAGGATTTAAATTATCCAGAGTTCGAACTTCATTGTTCACACTGACTGCAGGAGTTACAGAGTTGGCGAGTGCATCAATCAGTTCAGCACGATAATAGTTGTCTGAAAACTAAATCAAAGGATCATCAATTGAACAAAGGGAGGCAATGCACATTGCACCATTTATTTATTTAAGATAAAACAAACAATGCTAAAGCACTTAGTTCAGTTTGCTCCTTTACAAAATGTTTACAAAATAATAACTGTCTAAAGAGTCGCCGACTGCATCAGAAAATAAAATATTCACTATTTAACTGAATTATTTAGTTGCTAGTGCACATACTTTTGAATTTAGATTATACAGATAAACCAGGCAGAAAGGTTATGATTAATCCTCATGTAAAAATCTATGAATATTCTGTTAATAGTTACATGCCAATCCACATAAATAAATAAATAAATAAATCTGTGCACGGAATGTTTTTCTCATCTACTAGAGCTAAAATGAGGCCCAACACTTTCAAACATTAGATGCCTGCATTTTCAGAGGTAGTAAGCTCTCAAACTCCTACTGGTGTTAATGGGTGGTGTAGCACCTCTGAAAATCAGGACACTTTATTAAGGTGCGTACATATGGATTTCCACATCCAGCTCTCCCTGCCCTTGGTGCTTCTATGGTCCTCATCAATGTAGTACACTTGCAAAATCTTTGCGAAGTAGGGAAGCATCACCCTAATTTTACATATAAGGATTTAGGGCACAGAGTTAAATGACTTGATCAAGATCAAACAGATGTTCTGTGGAACAGCTGAGAATTGGACCTCAAACAAAGTCCAATGCCTTAAACACAAGACCATTCTTCTTCCTCTATACACTCAGGTTTGAAATTTAGGTTCCTAACTTTGCTTATTTTACTTAACCTAAATAATTACACCCTTTATTTACAACATTTTCCTGAAGTGTCCTCTTGATGAGTGGGGGCATGAACTACTAGCCAGGGAGGTGAGGAAAATACACACACACACGCACGCACGCACGCACACAAAGATAGGCAGGCCTATAACAACAAATTGTAGGGCTGGAAGGAGAGGTTGGGGACAGCTTTCAAACAACTGGAATACACTGCCCTAGAACACTCTCAATTGCAGAAATTTTCATAATCTTGATGGTTTTTCAGCATTTGGAAACCTCTGACAATGGAACAGTAACCATGAAATCCTGCCAAAGATTTCTCTTGCTTTCTACCTAATTATGACTAAGTTAATAACTATGTGCTATTAATACAAAATATTAATCAACATACCATAAACATATTCTAATAGCTGGGGGATAATTGCCATCCAGATAGATGGCCTTTTGGGAGCTCTTTGTGCTAAATTATTGGTCAGTTACCTCTTACAGCTTTGACGACTATGTGTTTTACCACAGAAAAGTTCATTGCTCTGTATATAGCATATAACAAAAAAGTCATTAAAATAGATCATGAAACATTTGTAGGCAGGTTCCTTACCTTATTTTTCCTGTTGTCATTATATTTGATTAGGTCTAAAATAAATGTTAAAACCTCTTTAGGACAGAGATTATGAACATCCCTCAATAAAGCCATGGCAACAGGCATAGTCTGTGTGAAAATTAAAATAAAATTCTTATTATATTAGCAGGGAAAACTAAAAAATTAAATATAAAAAATAATGAGCAATGAACAGTTTTACAATAGCAACTCTTTGAAAGGTCAAATTTTAGATGGCTTTTGAAAGTTAGACTTCATGACATATACAAATTTTTAGTTGAAAGTGCTATGAAGATATTTTCTAAAAACGGTTAGCTCTGATGTAGATAGACTTGAAATGGCTCTGGGTATGAATTAGAGGAAGTTGATGCCAGGCAAATAAGTTTAAGCATGGCAAATGAAACAACATGAAAAGCAGAAAATACAATTTAGGATGCTAAGGGTTATGCACTGTGGGAAGAGAAACAACACTGAAGGTAGTGGGACAGAATGAATAAAGACCAAAAGTATTTGAGGCTTCAAGAATATGAAAGAAGGCTGGGATGAGAAAGAGAGATAGATGGGTGAATATTTTTAGAGGGGAGAAGTGGGAGAAGGATCATAGAATCATAGAAGATTAGGGATGGATTTCAATTAATATTTTTATCACAATAGCACCCAGGGGCCTCAGTGAGGATTGGGGCACCTTTGTGCTAGGCACTGTACACATACAGTATAAAAGACAGTCTTTGACTTGAGAAGTTTAAATTTTAAAAAACAACTGACAAATAACATCATTTAAGTGGAGGTAAGAGGAACAAAAATTGTTTAACCATGATAAATAAAATAATAAGTTATGTGGAAGATTAAGTTCGCACATATTCGCAAAGCATTTTCCTCTATTATGCCCATATGCTTGGTTCTTCTGAATAGTGAAATATATTTTAAATTTAAAAGATTCCTGATCTCTATTAGCTACCCAGAAAGAAGAATTGTTAATACTTTCAATTTACTGCCTGCTGACAAGAATGGAACAACCAGACACAGCATAACAAAGTTACATATAATCATCAGACTGAGATTGTGGAGAACCAGTGATTTTGACTTGTGGCTCAGGCAGTGTTTTTACTATTTATGTTGTGGAATTTGCCATTTGTAGAAAAGAACTTCTGACTCATCTTTAAAAAGTATAACAAGAAAATATATTTTACCTTTTGCAGAAAATAGCTCTGAAAGTTCATGAAGTTGTTGGTCTTCACAATGTTTGGACAACTTTTACAACAAAACATTCGAGTGAAGAGTGACTTCATGGCTGGTGGTCCTGTCCACGTACTTACCATGGAATTTGCAATCTATATAATTAGGGGGGAAAGAAAGGCACATTACCATCACCTCTGCAAGTTTATCGTGATCTGAACAAAAGCACATGTATTTGTTTCCAAGAATTAAAAAAAGACAATTGGGCTGACTGAACTACTCTTTTCAACAGATACATACTTTTATCAATGTATTATCAACACCAACATATCTTCTATGTACTAGAGCTAAAGTGCGTGGGAGTCATTTTACTTATAGAAGGTCTGCAACTAATTACCACTGCATGATCAATTTCTGTTTTTAATTATTTCCCCCCTTTACATTTTAGACAAATATTTTGTGTTCATTAAGCCAAGTTTTCTGTCTCTACAGAAGCCAATTACGAAAGAGGCATTTGCAATACCAACTTCCCAAATTTACCCTGCCAATAACCTCAACCTAGATTTCAACCACATGTCAACCACCCCAAGAGTAAAAGACCACCCCCAGAGTAAAAGGCAATTCAGGTTCATGTCTCCCGTTAGTCATGGACCATGAGCAGACTGCAGTGAGGCAAATCTTGTTGATGAGATCTGTTTCAGTGTAATGAACTATTACTCCACAAGGACACTGCTGTAGTTATCCCAGCCCAACATCCTCCTCTGAGAGCTTTACTGTATAAAATGTAAATGTCTTCAGAAATTAACAGGTATATATTTATTGATAGAACTTTTAGTGTTACCAGCAGCGTTCCATGCATTCTATGATTTGGCAGCAATGGAGGAGGAGTTTGCCTTTGGTAAAGGACCCTCCACAGAAGAGTAGGGAAAAAATATTCTTTACATACAGCAAGACAGAATGGGATGTGTCTTGCAATATGTACATCTTTCTTACATCTGTACCTCTTCCATTCTGTCCCTTTATATTTGGAATATCCTTTCAAAATCTACATGTCAAGCCTCCACCCTTACCTAATTCAAATAACTCATGAAAAATCACTTCTGCCATACACCCTAAAAAGTATGAGAATATGCATATTCATATGTATATACATGAATGTATATACACAAATAAATCAAGATGTGTTCAAACATCCATAAACATGTTTTTCCATGCTCCATCAGTCTGGTTTACATTATTGCCTCACTTGTCTGTCAAATCATTTAGATTATAAGCTCTTTGGGGCAGGCATCTGCCTTTTCTGTGAAACACCTACCACTTCCATGGACACCAACTTATTCATATGACTACATTCAACAGAATTTGCTCTGTTTACCAGGAGCAAACAGTACACTGATAAAAGTGTTGAGTATAACGAGCAGTTTTTGGAATGAAAAATGAAATGAGTGGCAATGCTATCAAAGCTGCTTCTTTTTAATGTTCACTTTGAGCAAGACACTTACTGAGTTTTTCATAATGAACTCATACAGAGCACTCCAATAAATATGCACGTCACTGTTGAGTCAGAAACTGGCAGTATCAATGCTAGCACATAATGGAGAAAGTGTACTTTTATCTTTCGTGTTAGTATTTTGTGATGCTAAAATATGTTGCCACAAAAGTGTTTTGATTTTGAAAATAACATTATCCTAAATATATTTCCAAACAGAAATACATTGCATACATCCTCATAAGCACACGACAGAAAGCATTAGACTATTAGAGAGATTAGTCTATTGCACACCAGAAAGCATTCAGCTACTTCTTGATTATGCTTCCTTAGAAGATATTTTATTTATTTTCACTCTTTTTACATTTCCACCTGTAGGTTTCCAGTGATATCCAATTAGCTTTTCATTTGAACTCCTTTAGTACTTACTAATTTTGCATCCAAACCTGTTTTCTCCCCTCTTTTTTAAGATAACAATTTGATTCTTAATCTTCAAGTGCAGGCTAACATTAAATTTATTTTTGCACCACTAAACCTAAAGCAATATGCTGCAGCAATCTGAATGCACATAGTTGTCTTTCTAATGCTATAAAGGTGAAATTCATCAGATTTCTCAGAAGAAGGGCCAAGGACTTTCCCAGCAAAATAAAATACATTTTGGCTCTTCGAAAAAATTTTAAACAAAAGTTCTTTTATTTCTGTAACTTAATGAAATCTGGAAAAATCCCTTGTGGTTTAAATGTCTGACATCTCAATTTTGACAATTATTATGAAAGCTTTCTGCAGTCTCCATTTTCAGACTAAAATAATAAAGTTTTTCTTTCAAATCAGTCATGTTAAAAATACTTGGCAAACCATTTGGCAAACCACTTAGCCAGATATCAAGCCAATTTAAGAATTGTCGTGATTTTTGACTCATTTTCAAATGTTTACGTCTAGCAGATTTCTCTCATTATTTCTGTGCTATGTGATCTCACCTTTGCAAGACAGAAGCAGGCCAGCATTCTCACTCGATAGAAACATTGCTCTTGTTCTAGTATATCAGTCAGTGCAAGTCGTGATGCTGGAGTGGGGAACTTTTCCAAAGCCAAAATGGATTCTTCCTGTGCAACTACATCTCTCTCATATCGAAGCTGATATTGCCACATGAAGTCAGCTTGTTCAAATTCTACTTTCCTCAATACAGACATATCTGGATCTATTCTTATCCAGAGTAAAGGGGAATCAGCACTAAAAAAAGACACATAAGACATTCATAGCTTAAAACATGGTAAACCTACAAGAGTAAATAAAAATGATGTCTTGGCTAATTGTAAATTAACAAAAAAATGCTAAACCACTGTTAAACATGCTAAACTGGTAGCCCTGGAAATAAACATTTTCTCAAGAGCCACATGAAAGGCAACAGCAAATTAAGTAATAGTCTAGATGCATTAATTCTTAATTTAATTCCTCTGAGACCGTATCTGGCATAGTTGAACAGTGCAGTCTCTTCCTCCTCTAACTTTGCCTTCTGCTAAGACTACTCAGAAAGTGGCCAATTAGAAACAATTGCAATGATGGTTTTTAACATGTGGTAGAAATTGACAGAGATCACCAGCTCATTTCACATATACCTAACAGCTATTAAAAGATCAAAGTTACAAGTACTACTACACAGGATTTAAAGTAAGTGATCTAGAAGCAGAAGGTCCCTTTACCATTATTTCAGTCCCAGAATTAAGTTCTCCAATGGTGCCCTCCAAGAGGGTGTTTTCCTCCAATACAATATTATATAGCACTGTAGCCGTATATGATGCTTTACAGGCAAAAAAAGGACTCAGTTCCAAGAAGCTTACCATGTAAAAGCCAACAACACAGCAAGATGTTGACACTCGATAAACAATGGATAGGGAAAGGGCACAAGAGAATGAGGGTTATGAACAATGAACATAAGAATATCTCATGTTCTTCATGTACACATCTTTATATTTATTAGCTTGTATATATAAATAAATTTGGAGAACATCTAGAATTCAGGCCTGAATGGTTGCTAGCAATGAAAGAATAATCAAAAGAAGGAAGTTTTAAGAGGGATTTAGAGAAAGAAAGAGCTTGCATGATATACAGAGACAAGGAAGATGTTCTAGGTATACGGGGGAGACATGAAGAAAATATGCAGTCATGTATGAGAAAAGGAGACCACTAGTACAAAAGAGAAAATAACTGGCAAAACTTCTGGTGGGAGGGAAAGCAGCAGCACTGAGCTCACAGGGGCTCACAAGTCCCCACGATGTGTCCTTGCCACATGGCCATAAATGTCCAGAACCACTGACAATGAATTGTGGTCTTCTCTTTTTTTGTACATGATACTTGTACTATTTGTCAAATTATTTCTGTGTATTTAATATGTAGAAATTATTCATTAAAAAATTCACCAAATGAAAATAGCCTCTATAAGCTTACATTACTGGATCACATGTTCATAAATGAGGCTTAATTTATCAGATTCTTTTACTCCTAATTCTCTTGAAGAAAAGCAGGCAATCTGCCCTCCTATAAGGAGTTGCTGATGATGCCTACCAACAAAGGACCATTGGCCTTCATCAGCTTAGGAGTACATGAAAGCTGCCAACATCTTCGGCAGTTCAGAGAGAAACACCAGCTCAAACTCACAGAGAGAAGTTGGCATTTGTTCTCAGCAAGAACTGACCCGTCTTCCATGGACCCGGATAGTTCCAAGTGAATTAATACAAGAGCATATAAAAATACACTTTTACTATACAGATCTCAGTACAAAATATTTGCATATAATTAATTTGCAATCAAGATGGATTAAGTATAATGAATCCCAGATTTCAGGGACTCATCTAAGATGAATCTATCCATCCAGGTACTTACATGGCCTTCATTTCCATCAAATATTTCCCTAAGTTTAATGCAAGGGCAGCAAATTCTACTGCAAAACTAAAATTGCAATGAAGACTTGTTATTAAGACTTGTTTAAATTTTATTTTTAAACTAACCTTATAGATATGTTTAGAAATGCAAAGGAATTAATGTCTTATTCTAACACATTACCATGCCCGTTTGAGCTTTCTCCAAAAATGGCTCATATTACAAATAGTGAAATGATGAATTACATGAATAAACAGCAATTATTAACTGAAAGGTGTATCACCAAAAACCTTAAAATGCACTTGGGGCATATATTCATACTAATACAGGAATGATATATAAGCACGGAGGAGACAATGCTTCTTTGTCTTCAATGAATCAACTTACTCCATTGCAGAAAGATCCATGTCCACCTCTTCTCCATTCATTAATGGAATCTTTTTCTTCTTATTTCTGTGTTTTAAAAAAGTAAATAAAATTTAAGCTATGCCTTAAAAATGAAGAAAACTATCTTCAGATAACTATACTGACTCTCTCTCTCTCTCTCTCTCTCAATATATTATATACATATGAAACAACATTTAACGTGTTTAAATCACGTTTAAGTGTAATATGTGATCACTATGACTGCTGAGATAAAACACATTAACCCATTAAAACACTATCATGTTACAGAGTTCATATTTCAGTCTTGCTGAAGCCTTCTCTGCCTGTGGTCCTGACAACAGCCCATCAGTGATATCACTTCCAGGAAGAAGTATTTTAGCTTTTTTATTAAAATTTCTCATTGTGTATTTTGATTTTTTTATGTTTTGCTGGGGGTTGGGGTAACATCATGGTGCTCATTCATGTTGGTAGTTTTTGTAAAACTCCAAAATAAATTATTTTTGGGAACGCTCTGTCTGTAGATACTTAACTCCCCTTCTCTCCCACTTTGACTCATTTACGATCCTACAAATCCTTACTCACATAACTTGAAGCACGTGCGGAGACCCATTATCTCATATAAGAATACTTACATGCTTAAAATTAAGTACACACATACATTTTTGCAAAATTGGGGCTAAAGTGATTTAAAAAAAAATCTTTCTAGAAGATTGAGACAATTTGATTAGGGAGGTATTTGGTTTGTTTTATCCATTAGTTTAATCAATACAGTTTGCTATTTTTAGGAAA
The DNA here is from genome assembly GCF_026122565.2 of Emydura macquarii macquarii. Taxonomy (NCBI): domain Eukaryota; kingdom Metazoa; phylum Chordata; order Testudines; family Chelidae; genus Emydura; species Emydura macquarii. Next base: position 3,287,172 of record NW_027130506.1, read on the forward strand.
GGAGAACATTTTTTTTAATCCAGTTGCCTGATTTGAATTATTTCTTGTTGCTTCTGGTCTTTCTTGGCGAGACTTCCCATTCAAAGGCATTTCTTCTTGAACAATTTGATAAGGAATTAGACTTTACTAAAAACTCTTACATGTTACACAAACAAGTTTCTGTTTAGATTTTTACAAGGCCTAGGAACTTTATGAATAACTGGAAATTTGTTGTCAAGCCTTACAATCTGACTACCTGTGAATGATTCTGCTTTTTCCTCTGAATTTTCTCTCATACATTGTAGGCGTGTCTGCTAATTATAATATAAATAACATTTTATTGCCTCAATAAGCATGATCATATGGAACATGTGCATGAAGGCAGTATAGCTGATAGAAATAAGTGTCTAGAAATGAAAATTACCATAGCTGAAGTGAAAGAAGAACTCAAAGAGCTTAACACTCTCAAGTCAATGGGACTGGGTAATTTCCATCCAATAATATTTAATTAATATTCTAACTAATAAGCTTAACCAACAACTATTCGTAACTACAGACAAAAACCACTAATAAGGACTTGCTGAGAGAAGAAAGTTCCAACTTGTATTAATCTGGTAACGTAGCTGATTCTTAGAGATCAGAAGAACATTTTGTAAAGGGAATAGAGTTTTAAATAACTTATCTCTTTACTGGACCTAGTTGCTGATAGGAAACTAGAGATGGAAATTCAATAAAGGGGGCTGTGTGATTTTTATTTGGGCTTCTTGATATCCAGTGTCGGGAATCAGGAGCACTGTTTGTGACTGGTTGGTGAATCTAACTTCAGTGTTAGCCACCAGTTTTGGGAGAATCTGCTCTCCTGACCTTGGCATTTTCAGGGGGCTATCCCGAGCACATGTGGGTAAAGGGGCAAACAATTTAATTAGTTTTAAGAGAAAGATGGACAAATTTATGAGTGGTGATTATATGACAGGGGCAGAGCTTGGCAGATCTGGGGCTCACTTCTGGTTTTCGTCTTATGTTCCTAAAGCTTCATGATTCAGGGTTTCAACTGGCCACCTACAGGGGTCTGGAAGGGATTTCTGCCCACTGGAATATATTCTGGGTTGTTAGTTTTTTAAATTTTCTTCCTTTGAAGCATCAAGGATGGCCAGGGCTGGAGAGGGGACATTGGACAGAATGGGCCAGGTGGCACTGAGCAGTCATTCTCTCTCAATTGCTTGACTGGCTGGTTCTTGCTCACGTGCGCAGGACTTAACTGATTGCCATATGTTGGATCGGGAAGGAATTTTCCCTCAGGATAGATTGGCAATGACCTCAGGATTTTTCACTTTCCTCTGCAGTGTTTGGGTGCAGGTCACTTGCCAGGATTATCTTGGTATATCTCAATCATTTCCCTACCACTGTGGGGGCCTCAGGCATTAATGTATCTCAATCCCTCCTACTCTGCCTGTGGTACATAACAGTCTAATCTCCTGTGGGTTGTAATACTTTGGTCTAACTTTGGTTGTGGGGTTAATTGACACTGGTTGATGTTGATGGCCTGTAATATACAGGTGGTCAGACTAGACAATCTGGTGATTCCTTCTGGCCTAAAATGCTGGGACTCTATTATAAAAAAAATTGGTAAATTATACAGGAAGATCATCAATATTTACAAAAAGAAGTATTAAAAGATTTAGATTAAACTTTTCCTATTAATTGCACAAAGCATTTTTATAAATACATTTTGTAAACATCTGCATTCTGTAGCTCTAATTCTTACCTTCTGCTTTTGGAATGACAAGGTATATCATGTTTAAGGCTGTTTTCTTCTATCTGCAATGTATGGTTGAAAGATCCATCAAGTTCTTGCACTGTCACTTTAAGAGGACCCTGAAGAAAATGAAGATCATTTCATTATTAGTGTAATAGAAATGAATTTGTCTAATACAAATGTAAACCTAATGTTTATAAATGTGTATGCAGAGATATATGCATATCAGCATGTATTGTCAACAAACAATGAAAAATGGACCTTACCACATATTTCTGGGTCCCAGGAGAAGTGTAGTCTTGCTTTATTTCCAATTCCAATACATTTCGTTTTCTATTAAATGCAAAACTGCCATAAAATTTTACCACACCACTCTGATCCCTAATAAATTGTATAGGAATCTTGAGGGACAAGAGATAGTGATTATAAATAAAAATAACTTTTATAAGGTTACACTCACACTCTTTGCACTTGTTTTACATTTACCTGTCACAGCACAAACAGGTTCAAATAAAAGTGGAGAAGGAAATATAATTTGAGCTCCCTTCAGTGCCATCAATGGGAGATATAAAGCCATATGTAATAGGAACACCTCAGGATTATTTTTTAAAATAATACTCTTATTGAAAAATGTTCTATACAGATGGAGAAAAAGATTACCTAGGGCTCAACAAAAAGAATTGTAGACAGAATACTTAGTACTGTGAGGTGTAGTAAATTTTCTCCATTGAAAAAACAAAAACAAGTCATAATGAAAAGATGTATTATTTCACACCATGTTCCATAGGTGTCCTTGTACTTCCTCTGGCAGTACTGGGTATCTCTCCAGGGAAGCCAGACTCTTAAGCTGAGCAACTCCAGTAAGTATGTCTGGTTTTTGTATGTTTTGGCTAAGTGAAATTCAGAGAAAAATGTGACCAGAGATTATAGTTTACAGTTTTCTAACCAGATTTCACATAAAACGTCTATTTTATATCAGCTTTTTAATCTGTCAGTACAATAGTGTTCTTGGGCTTGACACTTGAAGTAAAAATGAAAATGAACAGTAATATCCACCAGCTTTCTATGTCTTGCAACTACTGGTTTAACCATTGCTCTGAATAGTTTTGGGGTATGTGACAACTATTTCCTTATTTTATTCACAACTGACATGGAACAAAGTTCTCATTGAAGTGCAGTATTTTAATCTAATGATGATGTGGCTAAAGCACAGAGGACAGGGATTACTAAATCAAATAATCCTGAAAAGTCATGGATCAATTAAGTTCTCTTTTAGTCATGTTCTCTCAGGAATGTCTTCAAAATTATCTTATTAACTAGTTACCAGCACTACCCACTTTATATATAAAAAAAATCACGTTCACTGAATTCTCCACTGATTACTTGTATTTTTGCACAGCCAGATATGGAAAGGAGAATTAATAAATTAGATGATTTCTTACCATGTCCCATGAAAAAGGTTTGATGCATATTTATCCATTGTGAAATATTTCACTCCAGAAATGTGGTACATTCTAAAATTACTTTAATGCGTATTGATTTTTATTTATTGTTATAGTATTATGGAATAGTAATCTTGCTTTCAGGCCTTTTTATGTAGTGAGAGTTCTATAAAGTATTACTTATGGGAAAAGTCAGAACAAATGAATAATTCCCTAAATACATCTTTAACAGAGCAGCACTCATGTCTCGCGAGTGCCCCCTTCTGATCAGGTGTTTCTGCAGTATTTCAGCTTCCTGAGAAACCACTGACAGAGGTTGCCAGAAGTTTTCAGTCCACGTGTGAATCAGAACCGACCTCTTCCAGGGTATACAGTCCACCAGGGACCAATCTCAGTACCCCTCTGTTGGTGTCTCTCTAGATCTCCCCTGATATGGGGCTGTACCTCCTAGGCTTCCTCCCTGGAGAAACTATCTTCCTGCAACCACCTCTGGGCTCAGTCCTTATTCAATCACAGCAGCCAGCCAGGAGCTCTCTCTTTCCCTTGGTCCCTACCAGCAACTGAGCTGTCTGTGGTCCTGCTGCTCTTTCAGCCAGCCAGGAGCACAGTCCTCTCTCCTTCAGCTTCAGGCAGTAACTGACTGCATCTCTGCCCTGCAGCTCCTTTTATATGACCCTGATTGGCTGCTCCCTGCAGCCTCTCCCATTGACTGCTTCCCTGAAACCACTCTAGGCCACTTGGAGGGCTTCTCCTCAGCTCCTTTCTGGAACAAGACATGGCAGGATCCTGAGGCCTCCAGCAAGGAGCCGCTGGGCCTAGTCCACCAAGTCACATCAAAAAAATTGAATTTTGTTTTCTCTACTGAGACAGTAAAACTATATGACATATGTGAACTCCTTACACTTAAAAATGTGTTCCAAGTTGTTTTTAGATTAGACACTCTGGTTACTTTCCCCAAACCTGAAGAAGAGCTCTGTGAAGCTCAAAAGATTGTCCCTTCCACGAACAAAAGTTGATCCAATAAAAGACATTACCTCACCTACCTTGTCTTTCTGATTTTGCTGAAGCCATATAATATTCATTTAAAATACCAATGAAAATAGATAAAACAATTTATTTTCAAATTTCTGCTAGTATTAGGGCTCACACTGATCTGAAAAAGTACTGTTTCTAGATTAATGTCATTGGGACTTGAAACACCAATAAATATGGACTATTATTATCAGCAAGTTTATAACGCTAACACCAGCTACCCCAAACTGTTTATTGCTAGTGTAGTTTTAACTACCAATATGTTACCCCAAGTTACTTATGCCACAGTGATTTACTGGAAATCACATCTGAAAATGCACCAGACTATAGCATTTTCCATGTCAGACTTTAGCATATTTCTAAGGGCAGTGTCCCCTGGATCTCTATAGTGTAGTTTGGCCTTTAATTCCACCAGAGCGCTTGTACTTCTTTCAAAGTAATTTCATTACTGGTAAAATTGACAAATACTGCAAGTCCTTCCAGTTTTGAGAAACACAGAGCACCCAGAGAAAGCTAGCATACTGTAAGTCACTATGAAAGGAATTTTAATCAGTAGTTTTGTGCATATTTTTAATATGAATCCCTTTGTCTCAAACAGTATTTCATATCTTCCTGCACATTCCTTTTTATAGTGCCAATGAAAAGCTACATTTCTTCCCCACTTTAACAATCCAGAACTAGAATAAAAAGGATACACCCACTGCTTTATTAAAGGCTGGATGTCTTTGCCAGAGACATTGGAAATGGATTTCAAAAATCCAGATGTGGAAACCAACATCTGACTCCACATGTGAGACTGGAACTTCTGAGACGAGGCAGTGCTGGCCAGACTCAAAAGTTTGTTGAAAACCTGAAATAATAGAAAAATTCATTTAACATATTTTGAATACTGAATTATATGAATTTTTATCTTGATCGTTCTCAGGAAATATTAATGCCAATCAGCTCATTCTATAACATTTAGCTTAAAAAATAGATACAAATGCATTTCAGAAACTCATTAGCTTTTTGCTATCTGAAGTCAGGATCTACAGATATAGTGCTCTAGACACAATGGGCTAAAAACAACCCTGCTAGGAAGAGGTTAGAGACCTAATTCAAAGGCAACTGCAGTAACAGCATCATTATTGACAAATAAAATGTTTAGCCCTGTGAGAAAAAGAAGTTACACAATATTTTACCCTTTCCTATCTTTGCTTATCACTGCTACAAGCACATTTTAACAGGCGGCTTTCCAAAAATTTAAATGACGTTGAATGCAGAAATGTATTTCAGTATCTATTATCTAGGTATAGGTGTTTTTAAAGCACAAGACTATAAATACTTTGAGAGCTTACAGTTGAGGTTAACTACTGTCAACATTTTCTTTTACACAAGTGTAATGATAATTCTAATGAAAAAGTAGATAGTATCCTTTCATTATCTCCCTTTTACATTTTAGGATGCATTATTCAATTACTAACTTACCTAGTTATATATGCATCTTTATAATAAAACTCATTATGACTAACTATATCTCATGTAGTACATTACTGTGTTCTGACTCAGAATCTATTAAAAACTTGATTATACCTTGCTATAAAAGAAGATTAACTTCTAAAGCTATCTATTGTAAAACAGGTCATTAGATTTATTACTCAGGACAGTAAATGGCAGTATTTAAAGTGTGTATCAGCATTGGCTTTTCTTTTACACTGACTACAAAGGACAAGTTACCATCTGGATACTGTATGAAGGCTGCTGTGATTTCAGTTTAAACGAAAGCCATTATAACTGCAAGTTTTGTCTTATCTACATTTTATCATTATACTAATTGCTAAAGAAAAAACATCTCAAGTGACAGGAGAGGAATAGTGCTTTCAGAGTTCTCAGCTACTCTGTCTCCCTTTATTAACAGCATCATGTTTTTTCTTAAGAGAAATCATAAAATATAAAATGGAAAGAGAAACTGAAAATGAAATCTCACAAGTAATGTAACTCTTCAAAGTAAAATTCAACTTTACTATGTAGAACATGGCAACTTCCTACTCAACTACTGGTTTTTTTAAAAAAAATACACTTTATGCTCCTATTAGTCCTGCAAAGCCAACAGAACTAAGAGCACAACATGGATTCAAATTATTATTATTTAGTTGTGATAATTCCTAGGAGCACTTCATGGGCCAGGACTGTGCTGTTCTTTTTTTGTGAAAAAAAAAAAACCTGTTTACTAAGTTTCAAGCAGTAACTCTACTGGAAGCAATGAAATTGCAAAGATGTCACTGTAGAGATAATTTGGAGTTCAGAACCTTTATTACTGAGTGTGAGATGGAAATAACCAACCTTATTGTCATAATCCAGTTTACTTGTACTCTAAGCATATTTTATCTCAAAGTGATCGATACACAAGCAAACACAGAATCCCATGATGATTTTTAAAAATGTCCCTTTCAGAACAGAATTGCACTGTAAGATAAAAAGTTGAATATACCTCATATAAGCATTTAAACACCTACTTGTAGCATGAACTCCATACTGATCCTGTTTTCTATCAGTCTCATAACAAGATGAGCTTTACACTGGAACATAGTGTAATATTCCCAGGACAACGTGTGAGGGTGTTTTATAGAAAAATGTAGGTGTGATGCAGGGCTGAAAAATTAAATCAAAATAATTTAATGTATTTTCTGTTCTGAATTTTATTGCAAAAAGCCCACTACTGTTATTGGTAAACAAAGATGACTGCAGCACACATTCATATTATTTCTACTCATTAAGAAAACAATGCATCATGGGCTTATTCATGAAAAAGTATACAATTTTTATAATGTAGAGAAAGGTATGTGCATATTACATAGAGCAGTACAGAGAATAAATGAGAGGAAACTTCAGTTTGAACAGAAGCATTACAAACTGAAAATTGTTTAGTAATAATTTAAACAATAAAAACCAGTGCGCAAAAGGTATATGTCATCGGACCCCTGAAAATTGTTCGTAGCTTGAGGTTTTTTTCCCCTCCTTCATTTAAAAGGAATTTGATTGTAAGTACTGTATATTTAAACAAATATTTATTTGGAAAGCATAACTGATTGTTCTACAAATTAGAACAATTCTGTCGACCATCTATGGATATTACTTATTTTATTTCAGTTTCATATGAAAGTCAATCTCTGCAGCAAGGTTGTTCATAGATGGTAAAATGGCTAGAATAAGTATTTTTGTTAAAGTGTAACATCTAAAGAATGTTCTCAAATTACACAGTGCAGCAAACCCTCTTTTATCCTATACACTATTTCAGGTAGATTTTACAATAAAAAATAGCTAAAATAAATACGTTTGGCAAGCTACATATTAACAACATAGTTTAATTGGCCAACAAAAGTTAGTATAAGAGGTGTCCTTCCATTTCTAAGTGCACCACTTTGTATTTATTTTTAGGTTGAAAAGTTGATGTTTCTTCAAATGCACAAGAAACATTTTTAAAAATGCTCATATGGAGGTAATTTCAATATGCTTCAAGAAAATATAATTGTACTATACGTTAATTAAATGAAAAAAAGATTGATTACAAGACTTTTTGTGCAGCACCACACACAATAGGATCCTGGTCCATAACTATAGCTCCTCAACGCTAGGATAGTACAGATAAATAAATAAATAATGTAATTCTTTTAAACTATGTAAAAATAAATACGAGTTTACTAATCAAAGTACAGCAAAACCTAAAAATGCCTTCAATACTTGAGCACACTGACATCTCCTATACAAGGTACATCATATGTCCCAAAGTAGTGGAGGTCAGTAATCACCATATTTTCAAATTCACTTGTTCTTAAGGTGCTCTGGGACAGACCTCAAATTTTCAGTGTACTTTTTGGTTAGAACGTTTTATTAATTAGTCATCCTCACTTAAGGATGAGGAGGAATTTCTGAGATTCATAAATTTATGGAGGGGATGGTATGACAGGACAGCCTAGTCTGGCAATTGACTGATCTTTGACTACTGGTGATAGATGCGCCAATGGCCTGTGATGGGACATTTGATGGGGTGGGTCTGAGTTATTACAGAGAATTCTTTCTTGGGTGTCTGACTGATGAGTCCTGCCCATATGCTCAGGGTTTAACTAATCGCCATATTTGAGGTCGGGAAGGAATTTCCCCCCAGGGCAGACTGGCAATGGCTCTGGGGGTTTTTCACTTTCCTCTGTAGCATGGGGCACAGCTCACTTGCTGGGGGATTCTCAGTACCTTAAAGTCTTTAAATGATGATTTGAGGACTTTAATAACTCCGTCATAGGTTAGAGGTTTATTACAGGAGTGGGTGGGTGAGGTTCTGTGGCCTGCATGGTGCAGGAGGTCAGACTAGATAATCATATTGGTCACTTCTGACCTTAGAGTCTATGAGTCTATCATTTAAACAAAAATCTGAATTAAACCATATTTGTAAATTAAATATTTGTAAAATAAAATATCACTTTGCCTTGCTATATAATCAGATAATGAAAGACTCTATAATAATATCTGCAAGCAAGAAATAGAGTTAAAGTTGTCATAACTAATTCTGAATTTCATAGTGTCTGTTGGGTTTAAAATCATAATGCAGATGATTTGCAGCTTCCCTGTGAGGAGAATAGCTTGTATGGCATATAAACCTTATATTTTAAATTGGCTTCTTCTTGATAAGATTTAAAATAACTTTTCACTATCAAAATTCAATTTCAGAAGATAAGTTGCCTGACCTATAGTTCAGCTCCAAAATAGAAAAGTTACTGTAAGTGCCTTGTTTGTGAGAAAAATAAGAACATTTACCAGTTTTCAATTAGCTGAGAAGAAACTGGAGATGATAAAATGTATAAGTCTAAGTTTACTTTTGTTTTTCTGATGAATAATGTTCAGTGACTGGTTTTGTTGTGCTAGAGTTTTGCCCTTTAGTTATTTTTATAGGTGTTTTATATTGAATTTTCCATAAACTGGTGACATGTCTTAAGACATGTGAGATCATACCAACTTCCTCAAAAGTGGTCTTACATATCAGGATTTTTTATTATTTTACTTTTTGGTCACAGACCAACAATCTCTGTGATATGAAAAACATGTAATATTTTTAAATTGCTGCTTTAAACTTTCCCAAGTTGGTGCTCGCCAGTAATGACCTAATTCAAACGTGTGTGTCTTCAAGATAGGACTTGCACCTGTTTTTTTCATCAGTGCTAAAACCTAACTTTTCTTCATGAAGATTGCTTGAGAGCAAAGTGAGTTATCAAGTCAATCCCTCCACCTGTGAACAGCAGGGTTGATTCTCTTTACTCAAAGGTATCTCTGAAAACTGAGTATCTAATTAACTTTTCCCATTTCTTTGACATGCTAATGAGTTTCATAGAATGACAATATTGAACAACCAAAGACAAAGGCTCTTCATCCTACTGATTCTTCTGAGATTACACTAACATATGATTTTGCTCTAAATGCAATTGAAATACTGTACATTTGGAGTCAATGCTTTTAATTATTTAGTGTTCCCTGATTATGGAGTCTGCTTCCTATTTATATTTATATAGCTATATCTGTTTTAATTATTAAATTAAAATTGAAGAGATTAGTAATGCTGCTTTACTTTATATCTGAGGTGTAAAATGACCTGATACTCTTATGAAGGGCTTCATATATTATATGTATTATGATTTTCAGGAAGAAATGTCATTTTTATATGCTTGGGGTCCACTTAATTCTTTACCAGGGATCAGAAAGGCTTTAAATGGAACTGTAGCGATGTAAAGATGTCTGCTTTAAAACAGTTATAGAAGTAGAGACCCATCACAAACGCCATCAACAGTCTGCCAGACCCATCTAAGAGGCAAGGAGAAATGCAAAGCCGTCTGAATGTAATTTCCTTTATGAAAATATCCCCTCCACTACAATTATGCATAATTTCCTGAAGTCAGCAATTTAAAGACAATTTGCATGTAAGGAAACATTAACAACCTATATACAAAATAAGCAACAAAAATAAAAAACCATGTGACTAATAAGATTATTATTTGCACCCCTTTTTCACAATGGGGAAAGCAGGGAAAATGTGCAAATGGAAGCACACAGATGTGTCTGACGGCCTTCAACATTGCAGGTATTGGGAACATGTACAATTTAAAGCATTTTAGGGCAAGATAGTCTCAGTTATACAATTTTAAATCCAGAGTAAGTCCACTAGACAACTACATTAGACAACAAAGTCGAATCTGACCCCTAGTTTGTTGGCTTTTGAACAACTTGATGTGTTTTCCTCTGGCTTTCCCCAGCCCCACTCATCTGAAGTCAGTTTCTCTGATGTGGAGAATATGTTGCTGATATACTTTTAGCTTCAAACAAAAAAACCTAAATCAAGTCCTAGTTCAACACACCCAATTTAGTTTAACAAGGTATCAACCAAGCCAGAAGGCCTAAAATTAGATGTAACAGCTATGTCTTGTTTTCCAGTGGTGAGTGCAGTAAGGCCATCTCACTACTTTGCCTGCTTTGCTATTTGAGAGAGAGCAGGGGGCACAATTAAAGCAAAATCCAACATGAGCAGGCAGGCAAAGTGGAGTAATGGCCTGGAATGCACATGCAAGCTAATTCTGTGATTGTCAACACCCATACAGCCTTGTGTTGTTGAGGATTTACCTAGGTGGGAAACTGGCTGTTAGTTATGTTCTAGTCCTCATTCTGGAAGACCTCTTTCTTCCTTTGTGTGTTGTTTTTAATTCAGTGTACAATTGTTAAGTGTATACTGAGGCAATGAGTTTTGATATTAAACCAAAATAAAATCTGGATGTGCATACACTCAAAAGTAGGAAAGCATTCCTGCAGATGGCCCAACCTGTCTACTTTTCTCAATGGTTCTTAAAAGCTGGTCTACTTTTAAGTTTCATTTTCTAATTAATTTTTCTAATTAAATCTCAACATCAAAAGAGTGAAGGGTAACAAGAAGTGGTATCAGAAACAAGAGAGCAAAGAAAAACAAATTGAACCACTAACTTCACCATTAATGCTGTTTAAAAATTTTAAAATGACTAAAAAAACTTGTAAAAATAGCAGCAATTAAGTTTTTAACTCCCTTTTCCTCTCCTGTCCCTGTAATGAAAACTGGTTTTCACAGCAGAATTAAAAACATGAAATAAAAATAATTATCTTCAAATTTTAGAATTAGAGATTCATAAAACAATAGTAATTAACTATACCCACGACGTACTTTATGAGGCAATTAATACATGCCTTAGGCAGCTGAAGTCCTTCAGCCTTTGGCCTTGTACCTCATAACACATCCAAAATATATATTAATGGCCTCATAAAAACACACCCTACAATGACTTATAGCTTAAACAAACATACTTGTCTTTCTCTTTTCCTCCTCCAAATATTGGATGCAGTAGAACTCCGCCAGTCTTCAGTTCGTATACCACTATTTGGTCTAGCTCCTAAAAAGTACAATATATAAAAAAGTACAGTGATTATTTTGTTAAGCAGAAGAGGCTAATTAGTGGGCTTTCTAGTGTTCTATAAAATGACCATTTCTTGACCTCAGAGATCAGATCTGAATAATAACAAGTGAAATGTATTTGAAGTAATTTTACTAATTCATTTAAAAAGAAAAAAAATCACAATTGACATTTTAGAACCAAAGAGCTAGCAATATTTACTGAAGAACAAATGTCCATCATCTAGGCAAACAGAAATAAAATAGTAGAATTGAATAAGAGAGCTAACTCTTAATGTTCAGTTGATAACATGTCAGAGGAATTTTGCTATTCACTTAGCTACAGCATAAGCTTCCTCTGATTTCCTGATCAGTAAAAGCAAGGAACTTCACCAGTATCTAGAGGTGATTTTGTTTTTAAGGCAGATTGGTTTTGCATTTCCACTCCATATAATCTATCATCTGTGATTACCACTAGCACTAGGAACATAGGAATTGCCATACTGGACCAGTCCATCTAGTCTTGCGTCCTCTCTCTGAGAGCACATGCTATCAGATACTTCAGAAAAAGATGCAAGAAAACTGGAATTAACAACTTCAGGGAAAGTTTTTTTCTAACACCCATTAATTAGAGATTGGCTTATTTCCTAAAGCACAAGGGTCCATAATCTTTTCAAAAACTCTTGGTTGAACTTGTGAGCTATTAATATGCATTTATATTTTGCTTTACAACTTCAGAGCTCTTTGCAAACATGATTATTCAACATGAAACAGTAATGAGTATTGAGAAAGCTGTGAAAAAGAGTTAAATGTGGGTAAATGGGTTACATGAGAAGTGATTCCTTCTTCATGACTCCAAAAATTTATCTATAAAGGCCGAATCTCACCAGGAACTCTGTCTAGGAGGAACACTGTGCAGAACTCACTGCATAATCAAGGCCAAATATTTCTACCTGTGAAGATGGTAAGAAAGTTTTGAGGAAACATGGTTAGACTATCTAGTCAATAACAAATCCTAAAAGTCCATCTTGATTCATTTTAGCATCCCAAATTCATGCTGTTCAGCTTCTATGTTTTGTGATGCTCCAGGATGCATCATTCAGTGAAGTCAAAGCTACTAATTGGATTCCTCTGGGATTATGGAGGTAGCCCAGATACCAAATCAATGGCATTTTTATTATAAAGTGCACTTTTAGAAGGTGTTGGTATCTTGTTTTTAAACTTTTTGGAAATAAAGAAAGACGCATTTTGCAAAAACAAACTATAACACAAAACCAAAAAAAGTTTTATTAAATTAATCGTATAGCCTAAGAGCTAGATTCACAAAAGGATTTAAGCACCTAATAATACTTCAGGTGCCTGAATCCCTGAACCAGGCCCCACTGAGATTCAGAAAACCCCCACTCAGCTGCCTCTGAAACCATGTCAGTTCCTAAACTCACTTAGCACCTACGTTTTTGTAGTAAAAACTCCCTAGGTGCTTATGTTTCTGCCTGTGCACAATGCAGATGCACTCTCAGCGTCCAAATGCCTAACCCCCAATGCGATAAATGAACCATGGGAAGATACGTGTTCCACTGCTTAACTTGCCTGCAGAATTCAATCCAGTAAGCGGACTCAGAGCTCTCCTGCTGGATCAGGGATCTGAATCAAAGAATCATTGAGCACACACGAGAGAGAAAGAAGGAAAGTGACTCTGTAGCCTGGTTGCAGCACTCACCTGAGGGGTGGGAGACACAGGATCCAGTTCCCCTGCTCTAATTACATTTGTTATTATCATTCCACAGTGGAACCCCACATCAGAATATCCCCTAGTTCAGTGGTTAGGGCACTCATCTGAGAGGTGGCAAATCCCTGTTCAAAGCCCTTCTCCACCTCAGGCAGATGGGGAATTTGAACCATATCCCAGGTTACTACTCTAACCACTGGACTTCTTGCAAAAATGGTATAGATCAGGGGTTCTCAACCGGTGGTACGCGTACCACAGGTGGTACGCGGAGGACGGCTTGGTGGTACGTGAGACGTACCCTGCCGTCGCCGCCAAACTCCCTGAGGGTGCAAGTTTTAGGACACACCCCTCTCTTTGGCATCTGCCATGGGCTACCTAGTGTGTGTTTTTTGTGAATCCCATTCTTAGGTGCTTACCTTTCTCCATTCTTCGTACAAGAAGTCTGAGTACCTAACTCAGGCTTTGTGAATCCCAGTGATTTTTTAGGCACCTAAAAGTTAAGCATGGCAACATTCAGCATTGCTATGCCTATGTTCCTTTGTGAATCTAGCCCTAACAGAATAATATACAAATATTTTGCAGAATGATGCTATATGAAAAGTTACCCAAGCCCCTATTGGGCCACCTCCATAGTTCAAGGAAGGATCCAATGGTAGCTCTGACACCAAAAAATGATGAAGGAGATTCAAGTATTACACCTGTCACTGAGTTTAAAAATCAATATCTGAGGTTTAAAAATCACATTCTTCTTTTCTACCTTGTTACTGGGTGAAAGTCCCAACAACGCAAAGAAAACTGACTATACAGGGGAAGCAATGAAAATGTCTAAGAACAAAGCAAACAGATTAAGAAAAATATTTTGTTTTGTGATTTCTTCCATTATCTATTTCACTTGTAATAACAGGAAATAAAAGTGTTCTGGTAGAAATATGATTTAAGTTGACAGTGTCCCTTTAAATTGTAAATTGTTTGTTTCTATCTTAACTTATACTGATATTAAAATGTATGTATGCTTTACAAGAACAAACCTCTTTTGTCTTATTACCTTCTTAATCCAGTGGCGATACTCATTGACACCAAAGGTTTTTTTCATCCAAAGGCCATAAATATATCCAGAGATTCCCTTCAACACCCACTCATCTGACCTGCAATAAGAAAAAAATCATGAACACCGCCTCCTGGACTTGCAAGGTATTTTGAACTAGCAAAAGGCAGCTCATGCTTCATGTTTCACTGATGTACACATTTCAGCAGCTTATATAACTTCTCAAGTCTAAGTCAATAAGAGCTTGATGAGCTGTGAACTGATTTATGTCATTTTTCACCTGGATGGGATTCATGAAATCAAAGAGGCAGTTAAAAATACAAATTTATTTTACAGCAGAAGCCCAGATTATAATATAAAAGTTATTTAGCTAAAACAGTAACAATAAAAAAGATTAGAATATTTACTATTAAAACCAATGTTGGTCTACAGTCTTAATTTGTGAAAGCTATTTTAGTGTGATAGACAAGATTAAGACAGTATAGTGCAGGGGTAATCAACAGATGGATTGCAGGCCAAATCCGGACTGCCAGCTGCTTTAGAACGGACACCGAAATCTTTTTATTTAGTTATTATTATCATAATAGGGGTTTTACCTTGACCAAGAAATTTGGACCTTGACAAAAAATAAATGACTACCCCAGTAAAGTCTATAGAAAAGAATGACAAAATAATGTCAACTATATTTATGTACAAAAGTGTGTTTAAGGCTATACAAATATGGAAGAAGCAGTTCCTACACTGTAGAGTCTCTCGTCAGTAATGAAGTCAAAATATATTCATTGATTCACAGATTCCAAGGCCAGAAGGGGCCATCATGATCATCTAGTCTGTTCTCCTACATAATACAGACCACATAGTATTTTCTTAAAATAATTCCTAGAGCTCAGCTTTAGTTTTCTCCTCCCAACCTTCTCATGCTTCGGTAGATGCCTCTGAGAAGTGTGTTCTGAGGAGGGATATGAATCTGCAGAAGGAAGCTGCTTGATGTACAACAGAAACAAGTTCCAAGCACAGGAGTGGCATAGAAGGTGTAAAGATGTGTGTGGGAGAAGGACACAAAAGGGGCTTTTGTAAGAGGCATTACAGTCTTGTCTATAACCAGGAATTTTCCCCAATTACAGCTATCAGTGACCAGTTGAGTCTCAAAGCGCAGCTAAGATACAGTCTACACTAGGAGTCTACACTGGTGCCACTAAACCAGCGGCAGGCCAATAATGGCTGAAATCCACAGTGTAGAAAAGACTTTACATGAATGCTAACAAGATGATAAGTAGAAAGAATTGTAGAAAGAAGCTGCAAGAAATTTTTGATGGGTAGAGTTATGAAAGTGAGGAGCTTCCCATCCTAGTAAACTTGCCCAGCCAATTCCGTTCTCCTTGCTCCCAGACTTCTCCCTCAACCCCGGCCAGCTCCCAGGCCCAGTTTCCGCCCTCACCAGGCTCCTTGTCCCAACCTCCTATTTCTCCCACTCCACAACAACACTCTTGATCCTTCTGAAATCGATTCAGGCTGCTTCCTCCTTCAAACTGCCTGGGTGGCAGCAGGTGGCAATACTGAGAGCACAGAAGAGAGTCTCCATGCTATCAGTTCTAGTGTCAGGTACCACAGCAGCCTGCAGTAGCCATGCTCAGCTTCTGCAGCTCTAATTTAGGTGGAATCTTCAGAAAATTTACCTGCAAAACTCTAAGTCTCTACTGAACATGTGCATAGTGCAATTTTTCAAAGGCTTATAACTCGGCCAAATTTGGGCAAATTTTCATAGGGGCAACAAAAGGCATGTCTTTCAAACAAAGGCAATCCTTCTGCCAAAGTTCAAGTTCCTGCTCCAAAGCCTAGAGTCACCAGAGCTTCTCAACAAAACAGTTGTAAGAATTCTTTTTAACATAGGGGAAAAAGTATTTTTCCTTTATCTTGTTCCCAGAAATAACTAAGCTATTTTTCTTGAAACTTTAAAAAAAAAAAAAAAAAAAAAAAAATTCAACCTGAGGCAGACACCCAGCACGAAAAATTTCAGCCCAAATAATTAAGGTTTGGCAAAATGACAAGCAACTTCAGGGGAAAAAAAAAAAAAAATTCTTAATGGAAAGTGTCAAGTAACCTTAACTAAAGGCAGCACTAATTGCTATGCCTATAATGTGAGATTATCCTACTTTGTACATTTCTAAGTGCCCAGAATTGCTAACTTTCCACCATATCACTGAGAGACACACTTTCTCCTGAACAGATTAATCTATTCCAGAACCAAAACCCACAGCCCTGATCAGCCTGCATAGGTCCAACAGCTACAGGTCTCAAAAGGCTAGTTAGGAACTCTCCTCCATCATTTTTTCATAGAACTCTTACAATTTTTAAAATTGAATATTACAATCAATGTCAAGTGTCAGATTCTGATTTCCTAAGATTTAGTTCTTTCTGTTCTTTGTTCTTTAGTTCTCACTTTGCCCTACCTTGTTAGATAATACAGCATACATTGGTTTATATAATTTCAGTAATTAGTAGCTGGGAACAATGTTTTTCTTTAATTTCTCTTTCAGCAGGAAACCAAACAATTTCTCTTGAATTCTTATTCACCGTGTTGATCTCAATATCCTAATGATTTGTATTATTTTTTCTAAAGATTCTATTTCACTTCCCATTAGAGTCAAATACAACATGTGAATTACACTTCCAAAATATCCTAAACTATTACCATTTTGTATATAATACTGTTTTATCGTACTCACCAGGACATTCTGGATATAAAACAGCCAAAAAACTGCTGAGCCAGGGCCTGAGCTAAGTATCTCCTTGTCAGGGGAGTCTCATCTATAATCATTGCACTGTGTAAAAGGTTTGTGCTAGACCAAAACAAAAAAAAACATAAGTACAATCTACAAGAGAAGGAAACACGGACTTTATTGTTTAAACAACCAAAACAAAATATGAGATGTGATACTACAATTTGAGAAACTTTCACTGTTTTGCCACACAGAACTTCATTTCTTTTTTTTTTTCCTCTTTTTTTAAATAACCTAAAGACAGACAATTCTCCAGCTGTTTTCATATACATAAAATGCTTCTGGAGAACTAATGCTAGTTTGCTTTTTATGTTTTACCTGGGGAAAGTCTATGGATACACAGCACCTTTTTCCAGCTGGAGAGATATAATAAATTGTCATAAACTTCCATAAGAAGCTGTACTTTATTTAACACAACTGTAAATGTTTTATGTGATAGCAATTCTGATTACAAAAAGCAAATGCAGCCATCCAAGTGTTGTGTTTTGTTATTTTACTTTAAATATAACAATCTAATGTCTTTGTAAAAAGTCAGAAACTAGAAACTTATGTTAAAAGACAGCAGTACAGCTAAAGGCCAACATTTTCAAACTTGGGTGCCTTCAGTTAGCTATGAAGTCAATATAAGTTGTGAGCATTCTACACCTTTGAGAATCAAACCCTTATTTAAGGGCCTAACTTTAGGCATCCAACTTAAATACTTTTGGCCCTAATCTTCTCATCACCAGAAAAGGACAGTAGTCTGAGGGTTCTCTCTCAGTACACGTTTTTAGACATCTGAGCTCCATAAATACTAACCTAAAAATACTCATGGAAGCATAAGCAGCTACTTCAACATATGCTTCATCTACGAAAACAGTTTTGAAACAGGAGTAAGGGTAGCGACAGGTAAGAATCTCTTCATAGAATTCAAAGACCTCATGAAGGTATGATGTGGTGTGTTTGAGCAATGGGAGAAGCTGTGGTAAACAAAAATGAGTCACCTAAAAAACAAAACAAATTAATTTAACTCAAAACTTAATATTGAAATACATAAATATCAAATTTAATATTACATAACATTTAAAACAAAGACATAATCAAAAGAAAAACAGAGTTGTTTCTATGTAAGAGGCCACTGCAATGTAACAGAAACCAGCACTTTTACTGCTGTGGTAACAGGTTTCATGGAAGAAAAGGACAGTGATGCAAATCTTAACTGTAAGAGCCGCAACAGAAACATAATTTATTCAAAAGGTAATATATATGAGTCAAGGTACACGGGTATGCAGAACTAAACTTTCAAAGTTAGGCCCATTCACCAGTGTGCACTACAGGTTCACATAGAGAGGCTATTTTGGACCATGAGATCGGGAAGCATTCCAAAAGATGTCTACCTACTGATGTCTACCATTCAAAGGCATAAGCTTGTTTGGTTTTTAAACCTATCAGGTATCTTGTTGAACACTATGTTCCCTTATACAATAATGCATTATTTTATATTGGACAGCAACAAGTCAGTCAACTGTTGCTATTGTTATTTAGTTTCAATCACATCATGTCCTCAGCCTAGTAACTATCTTTTTGTTATTGTTGTTTCCCCAAAGGTTACTATGCAACTGGTAACAATGGACTGGAATCATGGCTGGTGTAACACCATTGATTTCTGTAGAGTTACACTGATGAGGGTCATTGGATCAACCTCATTAGTAAACTAAAAACCATTAAAACACTGCAGAAATTCTATTTCTGTTTCATCACTAGATTTTTCAGATCACTTTCACTAATTTTTATAACATATATTTTGAATACGAAGATTTCCTACCAGATTTTTTATATTTAATTATTTCCTGTGAGAGATACCAGACTGTCAGCACTGGAGACTAAAGTCTTCAGTTTATCCATAGATCAAATACAGCATAGGCATTAATAGTGTATGTTTGCCAATACTACCCTACCACGTTTAAACTCCAACCAAGAGGAACATAGATTGGCCACTTCCTTGGGTGAAAAAGTATTTTAATTTGCCTGCCTAGTTCTTCTTCAGTCTCTCTGAGAATATAGACAAGAGTATAAATCATAATGGCTCATTTTTATGGACATGGACAACACAAAAGGTTACCATGAAAGAGAATCTTGCTACCAACTTATTTCACATAAGCCACTGAACTATGTGGTAACAAATTTTGGTCACTACCAGCAATGGCCTGGATTTAAACCAATTTGAAAATGTATGCATTTACCATTTCCAACCAATCTAGTTCCACGACTTCTAGCTAGAGTTTTATTTCAGAGATACAAAACACTAACAGGATTCATAAAGGTAACACTGGATCAGTATCCTCTCATAATTGTACTAGTAGAGATTGGTATGTTAGTCACATATCTTTCTTAGACTGATACTTGCTGCATCTAGTTATAGGCACTAAAATAAAGTTACCAGTTTTCTAAAAAGGAGAGTCTCTGAAGATTATTACCTCATGCATGTATGGATCAACAAGGATTTCAAAGGGTCCTATGGCCAGAGAGATGTTGGAAGCTGCAGTTGGAATAGTCAGCATGTAATGAAAGGTCTTCTTTCTCATATCATGGGTATATACTGTTTCCACCAAATCTCCATTTGAAACAGCCACCATTGCAGCATCTACTGTATACTCTAGTTTCCATGTGCACAGTTCAGAATATGAATCAACACAAGGAAACCAAAATCTAGGAAAAAGATGAGGACATTAAAAAAGAAAAGAATAAGAAAACACTACATACTTTTCTTTTTTATGACAGGTTTTTCCTCTCCAATCCCAAGCTATATATTCCTAAATACTTTGGTACTTGGCATGTAGGCAACCCCACACTCCAGTTCTCACTATGCACCAACTTCACAAATTTCTGCCAGCAGTGGAAGCTTCTCTGCTACTGCTTCCCATTAAATTATACCATGCAGAAATCTCCAGTGATTCATTTTGTGCCAGACTCTCACTGCTGAATTCACTCCAAACAGAAGTTTGAGATTAAACAACTGACATTTCACAAGAAACTACATTAGAAAACAGTGGAATTATTATTACTAGTATTTCCAATATGCTGAGATTCTGTAAGATATTCAAGATGTGTTATGCAGTATACCATTCATTCAAGGATTAAGAGTCTTACCTTGTAGAATTTTGATATCCACAAGAAAAGACATGGGCCCCTCTCTCCGCCATGCTACCTTCTACATTGGGCACCACAAAATGAAGGCCTCCCTTTGGCTGGTCCAGAGAAAAATTTATGTGCACCTTTAGGACTTTTAACTCTATAGAAGAAAGAAAGCAACTATGTGTTTAGTGTGTATGTAAGCACTTCATACAAAATTTATTTTACAGGAAACATTCACTGACTTCAAGGGGAGTGGAGAACATTCATCAACTCACACAACTGGGCCTGCTAAAGCTTATATATTGCAATGTACCATCAAACTAGCAAACTGGTTTTTATATGAAAGTTTTATATTAATGAAAACCTTCACTTGTGGTTACATTTCACTTCCCAATGTCTCAATACTAAAGGATATTTATTTACACTTTCACTGTAACTTCTGATCTATTTTCACAGCTTGCTGAAAATGTTTTCCACAAAAATTACATGTAATATCCAGTAAATTCCTTCACAGTCTTAATATATCTTTGGTGGTTAAGCTTCAAAGTGACACCTTCAAAATAATCTCTCTTTAAACATTTTTTCCCACTATTGCGATAAGTAACACCTAAAACAGTGTAACTGAAATGGAGGATTAAAACTATTTCTTTCTAATTAAGTTCTCTGCATTTGATAGCACTGCATGCACAGTCAGTTTCACTGATCCACTGCCATCAGTCTTCCATGATAATATGGATCTTTCACACTTCAACAGGAAAATGTGGTTGTAAAACCACAAAAATTGATAGGACAACCTATTGCAGGTGCAGTACCTTAAACGATCTTATATATTTAACAGAACTGATTTCAAATTAACAACGTCCCTTGAAATACTTGACATTTATATCGTGTGTGGTTTATTCCCCCCACCCAAAGACTGCAAAATGCTTTATAAATATCATACCTCAAAAAGCAACTTTGGGGCAGACAAAAAATATACCTATCTTAAAGAAAGATAAAATGAGGCACATTGAATTTAAATGACCTGCCCACAGCCACATGAAATTAGCAGCAGATGTGGACTTGAGTTCTTGAAATGTGGTAATAGAAATAGAGTGCCTGAGAGCACTAAGCACACAGTCCCTTGTTCTGATACCCAAAGAGACAGACTGCATGCAAGCAAAAACTTATACATTTGATAGATTGCCTGAGTTTGGCATATTTTTACTACCTTATTCACCTTTCCTTTTGAATATGTTTAGATAACTAGGATTAGATGTGATCCATATTAGACAACAAAAGTATGTTTAGATAGTTAAGGTTGCATCAGGAAACACCCCATCCTCCAGGAATCTTAAAAGCATGGATACACAAAGTTAAAGGGAAAGATTTGTGCATTTCATTGCATCTCCATATCACCTACAATGCTGTCAATAGCTCATTCCTACACTTCATAAGGTTTCATTTTCCTTTCCAACAGATACCAAAAAGGATTATGTAACCCAACTTGATCAAACTACCACTGTGAGCAAAAGTTGGAGTACATTATTGACAGTGTTGTAGGCAATATGAGGATGAAAAGGAATGCACAAATCTTTGTGTTCAGTAGTTATTCCCTGACTGCTTCCTAGAGTAGGGCTCATAGCTTTAGTTAACAAATAATAATGCTAATAAATTGCGTAATAATTAAAACAGCAGTTAGAGGGAAAATAATTCAATACTCTGTATGTGTGGTGTTCTTAAAAACAGGTTTTTGTCATTTCCCAAATCCTTCATTTAGAAAGCATATCCATTCAGCATTCCCACTGGTAAGACACATGGTGCAGCAATAATTTTCTGGCTAAAGAATGAGTACTGTAATTATTTCAAAACAGTACTTTCTTTATCAACTGCGTGACATGACAGTCTAAAACCTGCACAAAATATTAGCAAACTGTCCCATGAAACAGAATAGAAGGAGAGGAAAAAAAATTCTGTGAAATGGGGTTTCCCTTAATAACAATGTGAAATGTAATGTCTAAACTTTGGGCAACGGTGCTAGGCACTTGACAAATGTAAATAAGTATTAACTCTATTAAGGCTAGTTGAAGGTATTTTTAGGACAGAATTAGTTATCTAACCCTGAGAAATGAGATGTTTGCCATGGATCATAGTACTAATTTAATTTTTGTGGGTATAGTCAAAGTTTATTGTACACATAGTTACTCTCAAATGGCCACAGACAGTGGTCTGAAATGAAAAGCTGCTGTTGGTACCATGTATAACATACTTCTCCCCAATACAGTACTAGTAAATACAGTGTCAACTATTAAAGAAAACCATCATCGCAGAAGCTTAATATAGAAAAGATTGATGTAAATACATCCCAGAAAATAAAAATTAACTGTTATACTAATGCTCTTTTGATTCTTTGTGAAAATGGTCAATTGCTCCAGAAGATAGTTATTCTAATCTGCACATAAATCTACATTTCTCCCTCACAATATGTACCTGACCACCGACACAACATAAATAAATAAAAGCAAACCTCCCACAATGTGACAGTCAAAAGAGAAATGTAACTTTAAAAATAGATGAAGATATGGAAATACACATATCCTTCCCAAAACATGCCTAGCTGGCTCCCATATACCTTGATTTAGTTAACGAAAAATTTAACATGCAAGATATTTGGCTTCCACCATGAGACTTAAAACAGACCAGACTAGAAAGGGGTAACTGAGCCACTTTCTTAACTATTCCAGGGAAAGCTCAAAGCCACGACTCAAAATGCCCTATCAAATTATTCTTATGAAAAGGTACAGCTTCATAAGACTGAAGATGACAGGTAAAACATTACCCAAAAGGCCTGTGCATTTAAGGCAAAAGGGCTATTTTTAAAAGAATCTCTTCTGAGTGATGTGTAGTCTAATCACTTTGGCCCAAATCCACAACAGTACTTGGGTGCCTAAACCCAAAAGTAAGTACTGCTCCACCACTCTCTCCTTCTGAAACTGTGCCATTTTGGAAAAATAATTAGAGTCACAGGATCAGAGGTAGAAAGAGAGAGAATAGGATTCTAATGCCTGTTGTTCAGGACACTCCCGTGGGAGGTTGGAGAACCAGGTACTAGTCCCCCTGCTCCAGTGATTATTTATGCAAAGTAGGACAGTTTTAACGGAACATCTCAGAGCTCAGTGGTTAGAGCACTCCCCTGAGATATGTGGGATATCCTTGTTCAAATTCTCTTGCTCCTCAGGTAAAAGGGTGAATTCAACTTGGGTCTTCCACATCCCAGGTAAGTTTCTAACCACTGGGCTAAAAATTATAAAGATGGGCATCACTACCATCTCTTCTTCCTTTCATTTTGCATTGAGCAAGGCAGGTGCCTAATTCATTCCAGAAGAAACAGCTTAGGCACCTAAATTCTTAGATTCCAAGGCCAGAAGGGACCACTGTGACCATCTAGTCTGACCTCCTGTATAACACAGGCCCTAGAACTTCCCAAAAATAATTCCTAGAGCATATATTTTAGATAATATCCCATCTTGATTTAAAAATTGTCAGTGATGGAGAATCCATCACAATCCTTGGTAAATTGTTCCAAATGGTTAATTACCCTCACAGTTAAAAACGTATGACTTATTTCCAATCTGAATTTGTCTAGCTTCAACTTCCAGCCACTGGATCATGTTAGACCTTTCTCTGCTAGACTGAAGAGGCCATTGAATATTTGTTCCCCAAGCAGATACAGACTGTAATCAAGTCACCCCTTAACCTTCTCTTTCTTAAGCTAAATAGATTGAGCACTTTCAATCCATCACTATAAAGCATGTTTTTAATCCCTTAATAGTTCTCATGGTTCTTTTCTGAACTCTCTCTAAATGATCAACATACTTCTTGAATTGCAGGCACCAGGACTGGGCACTATTCCTGCAGCAGTTGCACCAGTGCCAAGTACAGAGGTAAAATAACCTCTTTATACCTACTCCAGATTCCCCTGTTTATGCATCCCAGGATCACATTAGCTCTTTTGGCCATAGCATCACATTGGAAGCTCATGTTCAGCTGATTGGGAATGATTTTGAGGTTGTGGTGGATAGAGTCACTGCTTCTCAGGAATGCCCCATCCTGTAAGCATGGCCTACATTCTTTGTTCCTAGATGTATACATTTACATTTAGCCATATTAAAACACATTTTGTTTGCTTGCGCGCAGTTTACCATGTGATCTAGCTCATTCTGAATTAATGACCTGTCCTCTTCATTAACTACCACACCCCAATTTTTGTGTCATCTGCAAATTTTATCAGTGATGATTTTATGTTTTCTTCCAGATCATTGATAAAAATATTAAATAGCACAGGGCCAAGAACTGATCCTTGCAGGATCCCATTGGAAACACACCCACTCAATGATTCCCTGAATACAACTGTATTTTGAGACCTATTATTTAACGAGTTTTTAATCCATTTAATGCGTGACATGTTAATTTTATATAAAAAAGTCAAAATGTTTTATATCAAAAATCTTTTAATAAAAAAGTCATGAGGTACCAAGCTCTACAGAAGTCTAATTGTGTTATGGCAACAGTCTTATTTTTTTCAACTGAACTTGTAATCTCATCAAAAAAAGGTATCAAGTTAGGTTGACAGAATCTATTTTACAGAAAACCATGTAGATTTTTATTTACATTAGCCTCCTTTAATTCATAGAGCTATAAAGGTTTCCTTACATCCCTTTGCTTCCCTTATCAATTTTCTACAATTTCTATTCATATTCATTACTATCAACTTCCCCTTTCCTCCACGCTTGTTTTACTTTAAAAAAATTAAATAAATAAAAGTCTAAGACACCTGACTTTAGTAGAGGGGTTCCTGGTTGTGAACTGCAAGCAGATAGGTATCTCCCCGTAGCCTGTATTTAGTTGCCTAACTCCATGGGGGGCGGTGTTTACAACACACCCCTCTTATCATAGGTGTAATTTGACTACTATAACTGGGGGGGTAGGGGACAAAGCATGCACGCACACACGTTCACACTGAAGCCAGTTACCTTGGCTCACTGGCTCTCTATCCCTACCTGCAGTGGTTCCTGGGCTACTGTTGCTGAGGGTAGGGGGAAGATCCAGCTTAATAGGGGAGTTCCAGCTGCTACTGACAACCACTCCAGCACCGTCTGCTGCAGCGATGTTGCTGCTTTGGTGCTGCTGCAGCCACCGAGGGAATACCACCTGTTGGGCTCTTGCTTCCGCCCGCTCATTCCTGTATCTCCTTCTTTTCCCTATCATCTACCCCCTTCCTCTCCCCGCTGACTTTTGCCCCAGCCCATCACCTTCTCTACCCCCCAGTCTCCTTCCCCACTCTCTTCCCCTCACCCTGTCCCCTGTGGGCACTTGGACCCAGGAAGCGGCATCCAGCTGCTCAGGCAGGGACCCACGAGCCAAAATGTGCCAGGAGGGCAGCGCCAGAGCACCCCCCCGGCAGGCCGAACAGAGCAAGCCCTGCAGGGCAATTTGGCGAAAGTTGGCAGTTGTAGAAATTAGGGGGAGGGGAAGTGGCACATAACCACACGTGACACCGCCACACACCTTGCCTGTTTGAGGGTGCAGTACCCCTATTTATCCCCCCAACTATGCCCATGTCTCTTATCAGCATCTCCCACTAGCTAAAGTAGGAGGCTCCCTGCCTAGCATGCTAGCTTTTGTGGATCCCATTCTCAGGCGGCTATCTCTCCCCATTCATTGTAGAGGGGGCCTATGCATCTAACTAAGGCTTTGTAGATTGCGTTGTTGCTTCAGTGATTGGTTAGGTGTTGTGATGCTGAGCATTGCAACACCTAAGTCCCTTAGTGGATCCGAACTTTTTATCCTTTCCAAAAAGGTGTTGGTGGGTTTTTTGTGGGGCAGGGGAGTCATTCTAATTTATATATATTATTTATGTTTACTTAAAATCTAATGTTTTTCAATATAAAATGCCCTGGCTATCAAATCTGCAGTACCTTAATTTAAGTATCAATATGGTCTCTACACTTTACCATCAACATGTTTCCACAGCTCCGATGGAACCTTAATGCAGAGTTCTCCATTTCCAGCATCTGGGTCCACAGCGCTGACTGCGGCAGCATAAGCATTGGAAAAATAGTTGAGATTTCTCCTACAAGAAAATAAAACCCATTTCAACTCTTAAAAAGCACATTCAAATATGGTATCAGCACAACTTTTACGATTATACTCTGTTTGTTTTGGCTAACTGGGAAGTATCAAACAACAGTACTACTTCTTTGAAAAATCAGGCTTATAAACATTTACTAACAAGCATCCAAAAGAGAAACAAAAAGTGTGAATTCTTAAATAAAACACTCTGAACATATCCTATGTAAAAACTAATCTGACAACCCATTTATTAGCATAAGAGAATTTCTAAGGTCAATATGTTGAACTATGTGGAAAGTATGTTTTTAAGACCAAAATTTTCAAAAGCAGGAACCTACAGTTAGGCTCCAAACTAATATTTAGGCATCTAAAAAAGTCACATTTTTCAAAATACTTATGCACTTAACTAATTCCCAGTGACTTTAATGAGAGTTGCAGAATGCTCAGCATTTTGAAAATAAGATTACTTATCTAGGTGCCTAAATATTGGTGTTGAATTCTAATTTCAGGTTCCTATTTTGGAAAACCTTGGCCTAAATGTATACAGTACTCTTAGAAATCTGATTTAAAAATCTGATTCTGAATCTGAAGATAGAAGGCTATTTGGATTAAAGTGATCATGGCGCACATGCTCTCTCTCCTACAGCAGGTGCAAAAGTGGTTGAAAGAACATAATCAAAAAGTAGTTATCATTGGTTTGTGGTCAAACTGGGAGAACTTATCTAGTAGGGACCCTCAGGAGTCAGTTCTAGATCCGGTACTATTCAATGTTTTCATTAATGACTTGGATAATAGAGTGGAGAGTATGCTTATAAAATATGCAGATGACACCAGGCAGGGGGCTGCAAGCACTCTGAAGCACAGAATTAGAATTCAGAACAACCTTGACAAATTGGAAAACTGGTCTGAAATCTACAAGATGAAATTCAAGAAAGACAAGGGCAAAGTACTTCACTTTGGATGGAAGGAAAAATCAAATGCACAACTACGAAATGTGGAATAACTGGGGAGGTGGTTGTATTGCTGAAAAGGATCTGGGGGGTATAGTGGATCACAAATTGAATATGAGTGAGTAATATGATATAGTTGCAAAAAAGGCTAACATCATTCTTGGGTGTATTAACTTAAGTGTCAGTAAAACATAGTAGGTAATTAACAGCTTTTAAAAGAACGTTAAACTCTGAAGATCAAGAACACCTTTCCTACTGGAAATAGTCTACTAGATTTTTATTTTTTTTAAATCTTTTTTGTTGTAGTTTGGGTGTGCAACATCACACTATAAAGTATATTTTAAATTACTCATCACCTTTCATCTCAAAAGTATCTAAGTTAACTATGCCAGGATCCTCCAGATATGTCAAACTTGATGCAAAGACACTAAGGTATACTGAGAATAGTATCAGTAGTAGGATTGAGAACACTGGGTACAGTAAACTAGACCATAGTTTCTCAACCTGTGGTATGTGTACCCCTGGGGGTATGCGAGACAAAGGCAGGGGATACCCGGGGAAAAACAGAGTGAAGGGGAGGCGGGCGGCAGCTGCTGACTTCTGAGGAAGGCAGGTGGCAGCCCCCCGCTTCCCGCCCGGTCATAGATCCTAGGTGGGAGCCCGGCAGCAGCCTCCTGCGTCTCACAAGCTGGGCTCACAGCTGGGTGGCAGCCACCCGCTCCCTGGCTCCAAGCTGAGGGACAGCCTCCAGCGCCCCAGCTTGAAGACAGGCAGCAGCCACCTGCCCACATCCCTGGGTCCCAGTTGGTGTGGAAGCCCCCTCTGCCCCAGCTCAGATTGGGTGGCAGTCGCCCACCTCCTGGACTGGCAGCCAGGCAGCAGCCATCTGCAACTTGCCCAGGTGGCAGCCCCCCTCCCTTGCTCAAAGCCCAGTGCCCAGAAAACTTGTCAATTTCACTGCTCTAGCTGATCAGTGAAATTGACAACTATGACAGCCCCAGATTACACCAGTGACTCTCTTTTCCTATCTCTTTCTCTCGCTTGCCCTCCTTCCCTGACTCTCTCTCACCCCTTCTTCCTCTCAAATCTATGGCAAAAAATTTGGAATGGCGCTTTATATTCCCCAGCATTGGCATACCGCTCAAAGCCTCCTAGCTTTGGCCAACATCACCTCTAGTCCAGATACATACTTGAGTTACGCACCCCTGGTGTAAAGGTGGTAACCCTACCCACACTAGATCTGACATCTGTCATATCACGGCCCTTCTTCCAACATATGACTCACATTAGTTGATAAATATAGAATCCCGTGGAAAATTGGGTGTTGGGGTACTTATTAAAATTTTCAGAAGTTAGGGGATACTTGCTATTTAAAAGGTTGAGGAACACTGAACTAGACTATTTTGCTTGGAACCGTCTCATCATAGAATATTAACAGAAAATGGGAGCATTTGATTACAGAAACTCCAAAATCCTATGTGTTAACATGATCATTTTTCCTATATTGTACTTGAAGTGCATTTAAAAGGTAGGATTCCCACAAAAAATAAGTCACATGAACAGTACCAGTGAGTTCAATAAGACTATTCACATGTATAAAGTTACTCATATGCTTAAGTCTTTGCAGGATTTGAGGCTGAGAATGAAAAAAAGCAAACACTATATGAAAATATTTCTTAATTCACCCTTGACTTAATTTAGTAATTATGGCAAGTCATTATTACCAGAAAATAAAAATTAACAAGTCAACTTTAATATTAGTTTTAAATTTTGGGATTTTTTTTGTTTTAACTCATTTTCATGTAAATCTGATTTGGGGAATATTAACATTTTCTGTCTCTGATTATTGGCAGGGGATTCCTTTCCAGTAAGTCAGAAACAATTTGTTCAATTTTGAGGAATGGTGATGAGATTGTGGTTACATTTTAAATTCCAGTGGATTCGGAGACAGGAAAAGGTTATTATGTAACAAGAAAGATAGACTCTTAAGATCAATAGAGCCTGACATTTTATGAAAACCAGTCTTTATTTTGTTCCTTTTATTGTGGAGATGTATAATGGTCCAAATCAAATAGGTGATACATTATAAAAGGAATCTATTAGAGGATTAGTACCATACAGCAATTTCATGGCATGGATTCCCTCTATAAACTGGATATGGCTGTTTAAAATAACCCTACAGCTATAGACAAAAATTACTGGTCAAGAAATAATGATAAATGGTTCTAATTTACCAAGTGTGGACTGATTGTGAGTGAATAATTAATATATATTCACTTTCCAGCTCCCCTTAATGACAGAGTTAGGAACCATACCTCCCATTTTAACTTTCTGTAACAAAATACTCAGTTTAACGTTGTTTTAAACATGCTTCTAGGATATGAATAAACACTATACATTAACATGAATGCTGAAAATATGGCTTCATTCTTACAAGACTTCAAACAGCAACATAAAGTATATAAACTATTACAGAAATAGTATTTCTTTGCCAGTTTACTAAAACATTAAAGAATTCTACAATTATGGTAACCTATGAGTATATCGTAGCAGATTATAGATGTAGTAGAGTAAAGCATTCTACAAAAAAGCAACGTTTACTCAGCTGCATGTTTAACCCATCCCTCAGCAACTAAATATAAAGAAGCCATTAAAACATTACCTTCCCAATTAAAGACAGAAACAGTGTAGAAAAAACTATTGGCATTTGCTGTACATTGAACAATGTAGTTCTATTTCTAAACCAATATTTATCAAAACAAATGAATTATCAGAAAATTCGTAGTCTTGTAAAACAAGGTTACTTACCAATAACTGATGTTCTTCGAGATGCATTGCTCCTGTCCATTCCACTATAGATGTATGCACGCCTCCATGCATGGCTACCGGAACTTTTTCCCCCTTAACAGATCCTGTAAGGCTGGCTCCGGCGCCCCGTGGAGCCCTGTGCACATGCCGCGGTATATGAAGCACTGCCGGCCCTACGCCCCCTCAGTCCCTTCTTTCCGCCAACTCCAGCGGTAGGGACAGGGGTGGATTGTGGAATGGACATGAGTAACACATCTCGAAGAACATCAGTTACTGGTAAGTAACCTTGTTTTCTTCTTCGGGTGCTTGCTCATGTCCATTTCACTATAGGTGACTAACAAGCAGTACCTTGGCGGTGGGCCGGAGTTAGCGGTGAGCTGCCTGCAGCCCAGCTCTGCTGAAGCCCGCGCCTGTTGGACAGAGGCGTGGTGGGATGTAAAGGTATGTACCGCTGGCCTGGCAGCTGCTCTGCAGATGCCCTGCCCTGGCACTTCCGCTAGGAAGGCTATAGATGGAGTTTGAACTCTGTTGAGTAAGCTGTGGTGGCACCCGGAAGCGGCACCTTCAGCTGCTCGTAGCCGAATTCGATGCAAGAAGTTCACCAGGAAGATGAGCCGGGTGGAGACCAGTGAACCTTTCATCCAGTCAGCTGCAGCGACGAAGAGCTGCATCACTCTCCAGAGCGGCCTCGTACACCTGAAGTAGAAGCCAGGGCCCCTCTCACGTTTAACGAGTGCCACCTTCTCTTCTCTTCCAAACCATGAGATTCGGGGAAAAAATAGGGAGAATATATGTTGGTCACAATGAAACTGGGAAAACACCTTAGGCCGGAAGGTCCAGTGCGGCCTCAACTGAATCTTATCTTTATAGGATACAGTATTGGGAGGGGGGGCGGGCTCCGAGATCAGAGCC
The DNA here is from genome assembly GCF_026122565.2 of Emydura macquarii macquarii. NCBI lineage: Eukaryota > Metazoa > Chordata > Testudines > Chelidae > Emydura > Emydura macquarii. The sequence goes on from NW_027130506.1 coordinate 3,318,262, forward strand.
CTGATCCTGGAGACCTTCCTTGCCGAGGTAAATACCCCCAGGAAGGCCACCTTCCCGGAAGACAGGAGTAGAGGGCATGACGCCACAGGTTCCAAGGGGGGGCCCCGTACGCTGTCAAAGGACGAGGTCGAGATCCCAGGGAAGCACCGGATCGCGGACCTACGGATAGAGCCTTCCGCTCCCCTCAGGAACCTAACCGACATTGGATGGGAGAGCCTCAATCCCCCTTCTAGCAACTGATGGAAGCTGATATGGCTGCTAGGTGGGCCTTCAGGGAGGCCGCAGCCAGTCCCTGAAGCTTTAACTGTGGCAAGTATTTCCTGGATCTCCTGCACTGGCAAGAGGCTGGACGGAATACCCCGGGACTCCTCCCAGCAGGCAACAGCCACTTCCACTTAACCCGGTAAACGACCTGGGTGGAGGGCTTCCTGCTACCCAGCAGGACTCACTGGATTTGCTGTGAGCGGCTCGGCTCATCGTTTCTCAGTCACCAATCCACCACTCCAGGAGGTGTCAAGGGCCCAGGTCTGGGCACCGCAGGTGACCATGATCCTGGGATCTGGGGTCATGCTGTCTCGGAGGCTCCCGAGGCGGGCAATCAAGAAAACCAGCAGTATGGTGAACTGTGATGGCATGGACAGGCTGGAGCAATCGAGATGGCATCTGTTTAACCCCTCCTCATCTTTAGCAGGGTTGTATGCAGGAGGGGAAAGGCAGGAAAGTGAATATGAAGCTCTATGACCGCTACAGATGGAAGGCATTGGCGATTGACCCCGCCCCTTGACCACAGAGAGAGCAGCACCGTGGACACCTCGTGCTCCAGTCCAATACAGACAGACTCCCTTTGAGGAAACCACCCACCGCAGCCGGTCATAGACGCCCTTCGTGAGTGCAGCGACCCGTCATGGTGAGGGAGAGCGACCCCTTGACGTGGTCTGCCTTGTCGTTCATCACCCCTGGGAGGTGATCACTGCCAGGTCCTAAGGACCGATAGCTTCCCTTCCTAAGGCTGACGAATGGGCTTCCCCTGCCTGTCGATGTAGTACATGGTCGCTGCGCTGTCTGTCAGCACCTATACTACCCTGCCCTCAATAAGCGGAGGAACATTCCGCAAGCGCTGCGAGCGTTTCGCGGTTCTTTACATTGGTGTGCCGACGCCTCTCCTTCCTTGGCCAGACGCCTTGTGAGCCGAGGTCAGCGCTGATACGGCACGTCACCCTCTGCCTGAGGCGTCCGATATCAGGGTAACTGAAGGAGCCAGCTCCATGAACTGAACCCCCTTCACACATCCTGAGGAGTCATCCACAAGTCTAGGGAGGCTAGGGCTTGCTGCTGTTTTTTTGGGGGGGAGGGGGATGGGGGGAAGGGGAGTAGAGGGGACCCTAGCCTCCCAGTGCAGAAGTTACCTGCTCGAACGGTACACCGAGGCTAGCCATGACTGAAGCAGCCTAAGCGTCAGGCTCATTAGCCTCACCACATAGTGACCTACCAGCCGTTGGCCATGTTTGGCTGTTGTCGCTGGGCATTTGTTCAGGTGGGCCATCCTGAGGGACACTGTCTCACAGCACGGCTGAGGCAAGAAGGCCTGGCCTGGGAAGCAATCAGTCACGCCGATGCATTCCATAGGCTGCACCTGAGTTAATGTGGACTTTTGTTTGTTTACCAGCAGGACCCACCAGCTGCAAGTGGCGCCTGACTGGCTCACACTGCTCTGGACTTGGGACCTGGACTGTGCAAGTCCTGCACCCCCTTTTGTCTCAAGTGCGCAGCTACCACTGCCAGGCCTTCGGTAAACAACCTCAGACCCGAGAACAGGCCACAGGGTAAAGCCGTAAAGTGTTAGAAGGAGCCACCACTATGAGGTGAAGGAAGCGTTGAAGATATGCGTCCCTGACATCCAGGGTGGCAGACCAGGCTCCTGTATCCAATACTGGAGCTGGGGAGACCATGCAAGACTTGAGTCCCTTAAGGTATTTGTGAGACGACATAGGTCTGACACCGTTCTTAAATCCCCTTTTTTCTAGAGGATGAGGAAGTACCTCGAATAAGACCTCTTCCACCGTGCCCTAAGGGACCTTTCCCACTGCTCCGGGCTGAGACGGCCTCAACCTCTTGGATGTGGAATTGCCACTGAGAGGGAGGAAGGGGGAGGTGTCATGGGGGTTGGGGGGGGGGGGAAGCAGAGACGACTGGGGGGCCTAGCCCACCAAACCATATCAAGGACCCAGTGGTCCGAAGGCGTTCTGGCCCACACGAACCGGAAGGAGGGTAGAGGCTAGGGCGCTGCCCTTGCATGCACCATCAGAAAGGGCCTTTTCCAACTGCCCTATCGCCAAGATGACCTTTACTGAGGGCCTAAAGAGACACTCAGGGCGGATGGTGTCTCCTAGACTCCCCGACTCTGTCCCATTGCCCGTAGGTTGTGAGACAGACGTGGCTGACACCTCTTCTGCTGCTGTCCCTGGGGACCTGCCTGACACCTGAAAGTCTGTGGCATGTAACGGCCCGGGAACAGAGCGTGGTCTTGAAGTCCTTTAGACCACACAGGTTCATATCCATCTGAACCGAAGACAAGGCTGATTCATCCAAGGGAGGCCCCTGGAAGGACTGCTGGACCTTTTGGGACAGCCCGGGATTGCAGCCACTGACATCTGAGCATGCCAATGACAGGGGGTATGGCTCTGCCCACCGAATCAACAGCAAATGAGGATGCCTGGAGTGCTGCTCTAGCTCCCATGGTACCCTCTTCTGCAATGGTATACAAGTTCAGCGCCTGCTGCCGGGCAGAGCCTCAGCAAAGCGGCTCACTGAGTCCCCCAAGGGCTCACCTTCTACTTGCTGGTAGTGCTACTGAATAAAAATTTTTCTCCAAACAAGTCTGGCTTACAATCGCCCTTGTTCTCTGGAGTAGAGCCTGGCTGCCTATCCCTGTGGTTGGCAGCAATCACCACCAGGGACCTGGGGTGGGGTGGTGAACAAGTATTCAAACCCCTTGGCTGGGGCGTAATACTTTTCTCGGCTCATTTAGGTATCAGCTACAGAGGAGGGGGTTTGCCACGAGGCCCTCACTATCCTGAGCACCCCTTTGTAGGCCGGGAGGGCTACCCCAACTGTGGAGGCCCACCGCTAGCACATTAAAGAGACGGTCTGACGCCCCTTTAGCTCCTTTGCCTCCAGCGCCAAGCTGGAGGTCACCACTTCAGCAGTTCCCAGTGCGTCCTAGAATCAACCAGGGCCCAGGAGCGTGCTTCATCCAGCGGGTAGGAGAGGGTGGGGATTGGAGGGATGAAGCACCTCTTCCCGTTGACAGGCGATCCCCACAGGAGTCTCTGCCCATGGGGCTGAGTCGTCGTCCGAGGGCGAATGGTGGCTCTTTCTCCTGTACCCGAGGCACTGACTGCATCCCCGAGGGGTTGACAGACCGTGGTCCCCCCCCCGAGAAACCCCATAGGCCTCCATGACCATTGCCTCTGAGGCCATCCGGGACTACCTGCGCCTGGGGCTCTGGCACCTTTCATTGGTGGTGGCTCCCCCAGTGACTACCTCCCCAAAGGGCACCGAGGCACCGTCAAAAGACCACAGTGGCGCTGCCCCAAAGGCTCTCACTCTGCAGTAGCGAACCCTGGGAGGGGGGGGAGGGGGGAAGGAGGCGGAGGAGGAGAGGGCAGTGCCACAATCCACAGATTCTCCGTCGCTCCGGCGAGCGTCCCCTCAATGTCGACGACCTCGACTACCAGGTTCGACGTGGTTGCCACGGCCGGAGCAGGTGTACGGACAACGATCAGGCGAGCTGGGCTGACCAGACCATCATTCCGGTACTGAGGACTTTGCACTCTATATGCATGCCGGCTGCCAGGTTCTGCGCAGCCTCAGTGTGGGGCAAACTCCTCGTTGCCGAGTCTGTCTCCGGCAACCGTGTTTGGCTCAGCCTCGGTGCGGGGGACGAACTCCTCAGTGCCGAATCTGTCTCTGGTGACCGGAATCAGTGCTGCGTCACTGCGGGCAAACACTTTGCTGCCGGGAAGCGGGAACGGTGAGATGGACCTCACTCAGTGCCAGGGGGGTCGAGACCGGTGTTGGGCGGGCAACTTCACTCTCTGCCTCGATGAAGGTCAGTCCAGTGACCGTGACCTGGAATAACTTCTAGGGGAGCATTTCTGCTCTACCCTAGTAAACCGGTCTGCAGGAGATCTTCCTCCCCATGCTGGGGATCTCCTGAGCCATTCAGGGGGTCCCAACGCGGGCTTCTCCCGTAATGCCAGCCCCTTCTCTCTCATGGATGTATGGGCGGCAGTGGCATATGCAAGGTCAATCAGGCTTTTGAGCCCAACGGCCTCCGAAGTCGACGGTGCCAGTAGGTGCTATGGGGCTCCCCCACTCCCAAGAGTCGGGGGAGGCTCCCTGGCTGGAGACGCTGGCTCACGCAGCAAGCGTCCGTGATCCGACCTCAGTACGGATCAGTGCTCCACCCCGCCTGCTTAGCCAGTGCGGGGGAGTATCCGCACTCCAAACGCTGATTCCTTCTCTTTGCAGTGCCGAGTCGGGTCGGTGCCAGCGGTGCCCTCTGCACCTATGGCAAGCTGGATACCACAGCGGAGCAGGTTGGTTCAGAGCCGGTCGGGGGCTCCATGAGCAAGGCTTTCAGGCGGATTTTGGTCTGAAAGCCTTGCAGATCCATTCTTCTCCTTACGAAGGCCTCCCCCCGCGCTTCAGGCAGTGGGGGTCACTTCGCGGGAAAGCCTTCCCGATGGAAGCATACGGCTTGAAACCATGAGATCGGAGAATACCTGCTCCTGATAAAGTCTCAGCTAGACTATCTCAAAGTCTCTAACTACCACTAACAACAGTTATTAAACTAACTAACTAACACAAAAAATCATTACTTAAAGTTCAAAAAATGGGGAATTAATGTGCTTGCAGTGCAAGCACAGGCAGTTCCAGTAACCGTCACAGGCGGAAAGAAGAAACTGAGGGGGCATAGGGCCAGCAGTGCCTCATATACCGCAGCATGGGTGTGGGGCTCCAGGGGGCGCCGGAGCCGGCCCTACGGGATCTGCTAAGGGGAAAAAAGTTCCGGTAGCCGTGCACAGAGGAGTGCACACACCTATAGTGGAATGGACATGAGCAAGCACTCAAAGAAGAATGTAAAACCTAGTAACTATATTAAATAGTGGTGTCTTGAGTCTGATATACAACATACGATGGGAGACTGAAAGTTATACAATTGTTTATTTTAAACAAGCAATCCAAGCTGTGAGGAAACATCTTGATTCTAAATGGCATTAGTATGACACGTTATAGTAGGAAGTAGTGCAAGTAGTGCAAATCTGATGAGGTTCAACAAGGACAAGTGCAGAGTCCTGCACTTTGGACGGAAGAATCCCATGCACAGCTACAGACTGGGAACCGACAGGCTAGGCAACAGTTCTGCAGAAAAGGGCCTGGGGGTTACAGTGGATAAGAAGCTGGATATGAGTCAGCAGTGTGCCTTGGTTGCCAAGAAGGCTAATAGCATATTGGGCTGCATTAGGAGGAGCATTGCCAGCAGATGGAGGGAAGTGACTATTCCCCTTTATTTGGCATTGGTGAAGCTGCATTTGGAGTACTGTGTCCAGTTTTAGGCCCCTCACTACAAAAAGGATGGGAACGAGTTGTAGAGAGTCCAGTGGAGGGGAACAAAAATGATTAGGGAGATGGAGCACAAGACTTATGAGGAGAGGTTGAGGGAACTGAACTTGTTTAGTCTGCAAAAGAGAAGAATGAGGGGGGATTTAATAAGGGGTTCCAGGGAGGATGAAGCTAGGTTGTTCTCTATGGTAGCAGATGACAGAACAAGGAGCAATGGTCTCAAGTTGCAGTGGGGGAGGTCTATGTTGGATATTAGGAAAAACTTTTTCACTAGGAGGGTGGTGAAGCACTGGAATGGGTTATATAGGGAGGCAGTGGAATCTCCATCTTTAGAGGTTTTTAAGGCCCAGTTTGACAAAGCCCTGGCTGGGATGATTTAGTTGGGGTTTGTCCTGCTTTGAGCAGGGGGTTGGACTAGATGACCTCTTGAGGTCCCTTCCAACTCTAATCTTCTATGATTCTAAGCGTTGAATCTCATTGTAATCATAATAGTAAAAATAGAAAATGTGATGTCTATTCAGTGGCCTGTTCAAAACAATTGGATGGTCTCAGTTCAGTTCCTAAAGTACAGAAGGAAACATCACAAGACAAGTTCAGGGCAATCGCACCTGCATTTCCCCTACTGGTTACGCAAGGATCATAGAATCATAGAAAATTAGAGTTGGAAGGGACCTCAGAGGTCATTTAGTCCAACTCCCTGCTCAAAGCAGGACTAACCTCAGCTATATCATCCCAGACAGGGCTTTGTCAAGCCTCAGCTTAAAAACCTCTGAAGATGGAGATTCCACCACCTCCCTAGGTAACCCATTCCCGTGCTTCACCACCCTCCTAGTGAAAAACTTTTCCTAATGTCCAACCTAAACCTCCCCAACTGCAACTTGAGACCGTTGCTCCTTGTTCTGTCATCTGCCACCACTGAGAACAGCCTAGCCCCATCCTCCCTGGAACCCCCTTTCAGGTACTTAAAGGCTGCTATCAAATCCCCCCTCATTCTTCTCTTTTGCAGACTAAAGAAGCCCAGTTCCCTCAGCCTCTCCTCATAAGTCCTGTGCTCCAGCCCCCTAATCATTTTTGTTGCCCTCCGCTGGACTCTCTCCAACTTGTCTACATCCTTTTTGTAGTGGGGGACCCAACACTGGACACAATACTCTAAATGCAACCTTACCAATGCCGAATAGAGGGGAATAATCACTTCCCGTGACCTGCTGGCAATGCCCCTCCTAATGCAGCCCAATATGCTATTAGCCTTCTTGACAACCAGGGCACACTGCTGACTCATATCCAGCTTTTTATCCACTGTTACCCCCAGGCCCTTTTCTGTAGAACTGCTGCCTAGCTCGTTGGTCCCCAGTCTATAGCTGTGCATGGGATTCTTCCTTCCTAAGTGGAGGACTCTGCACTTTTCTTTGTTGAACCTCATTAGATTTCTTTTGGCCCTCCAGTTTGTTTAAGTCCTTCAGTATCCTATCCCTACCTTCCAGGGTATCTACCACTCCCCCCAGCTTAGTGTCATCCGCAAACCTGCTGAGGGTGCAATCTACCCCATCTTCCAGATCATTAATGAAGATGTTGAACAAAACTGGCCCCAGGACCGACCCCAGGGGCACTCCGCTTCTGACCCGTTGCCAGCTAGACACAGAGCCACTGATCACTACTCGTTGAGCCCTATGCTCTAGCCAGTTCTCTATCCATTTTATAGTCCATTCATCCAACTCATACTTCTTTAACTTGCTGATAAGAATACTGTGAGAGACAGTATCAAAAGCTTTGCTAAAGTCAAGGTATATCATATCTACCACCTTCCCTACATCCACAGAGCCAGTCACCTCATGATAGAAAGCAATCAGGTTGATCAGGCATGATACCCACTCTTGGTTTTCAGCTCCCCAGCTGTTGTCTCTCTGGAGTGGAGACATACATCTCTCTTCCTTCTGACCAGAGTATTTCTAGTCTTGTCAGTTATCTTGCCTTCACTGTGTCATTTCCAGCACAGACAGGTTGCCCTAAGACACATACTTGATTTCTCTTCTGAGATATAATAATATATGATATGATATGATGATGATAGTATATATTGTTTCATAATGCTATTATTGGCATTCCCTTTTATCCCTTTATTAACATATCTATTAATAACTATTGCCCTAACTGCTGCTGTGGCTAGTAATATCTTCACCAATGACAATGACTTCAAGTCACCACAATGACACAATGACTTTCCTCGGAGGATCTTGAAAGTTCAGAGCTAATAGGTATATATTAAACACATTTTTGCCAACGTATGTAACAGCCAGAATTTTCCAACTAAAGTGAGGCACCTAAATAAAAGTGGCCTGCTTTTCAGAGGTACTGATCATCCTCAACTTCCAGTGAAGTCGATGAAAACTGCAGCAGCTCAGAACTGCTAAAAAACCAAAAGACTCTTGTTGAGATGTCTAATTTTACAGGCACTCACATTTGAAAGTATTGACCAATGTTCATTTAAGTTGTTTTATTTGCACCCATCCTGATTCCCCAGAATGTTTACATACAACTGGAATTTCTCAAAAGCCTCGATTTGCTAATTAAAACCACATAGTGCCATCAGCAAGATTGCTGTTCACTTCCTTCTCATAAATCATTAATACATAAAAATAAACTGAAAATTGTACACACAAGCTCAATGAATAAACAAACAGGGTAAGTCCTTTAAGCAGTTTTTAATCCATAACAAGATTTTGCTCTGCATTCTGTGATTAATTTCCTTAAGAGTCTTATTGAGGACTTCATCAAAAACTTTTTGAAAATCCAAGATAACCATACTCATTAGATGACCTTCATCAACCATTAACATTTTCAAAGCTATTTTAATAGGTCGAAGAAGTAAAAATCTTCTTTCCTTTAAAAAGCTATGAGGATTTGCTACTGTTATTCTACTGTTAGACTCAGTTTCCTAGATTCAGAAGCATGGCACTCATTAGTCAGTATTTACCAGAAGAATCTTTTAGGTTTTGTTGTTGTTTTATAAATATAGGCACCAGGTTAGCAACTTTCCAACATTCTGAACATCATTGGTCCTGTTGATTTACAGTATTTAAGTTATTCCAAAACTTCCTCCTTAAAGACTTCACTTTAATTTCCTGTGAAAATAACTTTAGGAATTGGACTGATACAAACAATTTATTTTACTTTTCTGCTACTTCTCCATAGTCTTTAAATGCATCTCCAACTCCTGGCAACCTCAGTCATAAATGCAGTCTTCTTGTCTTCTAATGCTCCTGATACACTTGAACATATACACTGTTCATATTGTCCCTTTCTCCTTCTTATGCCTAATGGCTACTTAACCAGGTATAATTTATTCTCACAATATGCATCACTCTCTGGAAAGATTTCCAATTTTTATGATAAGCACTCTGTTTAGTAATACTGATTTTATTCCCTTTTTACTTTTTTCTTCTCATAGCACTTCTAATATAAAAAGCCAATTAAAATAAGGCTGAAAGTGTAGCTGAAAGGGAGGGCGGTTAAATTGCCTCTCTCAACCTGCTGTTAAGCATTTCCCTCAGTTTTAAAACCTATTTTTAGGAATTCATTGTCACTGAACTATCCCTAAGAGGAATCATACTCGTACTATAATATTACACCTAATTTAACCCAACCTTTACACATGGTGCAACAAGTACAGAAAATAAGTGTTACAAATTACTGAAGCTAGTGTATAAAAAAGACAAGATATCAATAAGAATCTTCTCTCATGCCCTGGTTTCAAGGAATAGAAACACTGGTTCAAAACAATGAAACATCAATCTCTTATGTTATTTTACTGGCCGCAAAACAAAGAAAATAGGATCATTATGATATTGTTACAATCAACAAGAGCTCTTTGGAAACAAGGTAATAGATCTCAGACAAAGATTCTGCCACTGAAAGTAATTTAACAAATTATTAAACATTTTGTTAACTGAGACATTAGATCATGTCTGTTACCACATCGATTCTTTTGTCCTTAAATATAAAAATATTCCCCTCTCCCTCCATTTCCCCATATTAACCACTCATTGATTCCGTTCTAATGAAAGTCAGTTATTCTCAAAGGGTAGAATTTAATTTAAACTTTTAAAAAACACTAAGACAGACTTGTTATGAAGTATTTCAGGTTGTTTTTTAAAAATGTATCATCCGTTATAAACAGCAACTATCATTTACCAACCAAGTTTGTTTATACTTTTGGAAAGTTGCTTTCTTTTATGTTTTCTAAAATACCAGCTTTTACTCAAAAGCCGTTAGCCCTGCAAACGTGCTCCACATATATTTACTACTGTCTTAGCCTGGCTGTGTGTCTTCCCATGATTTATGAGAAACAAAGCTGATCACAGATGTGTATTGTAGTGACATTAGCTTACTGACAACTAACTGTGTTGTGCTGTCTTCTGGTTGCAAATATTTATAAAAGTAATAATTTCTAATTAACCTATCAAAATCGGCAAAGTGCATTCATTCCTTTCGTCATTAATTGCTTTGTCCTTCATTTAAGCAATTTAAGACACTGTAGGCTTCAGACAAATCATTTACTTTTTGGAAGACTAAGGAAATTACACAATGCTTTGGAAAGGAACATAAGTTTCACATTCTGTACACACCTTCCTCTCCCTGCTTGAAAATCACACATCATTGCTCTTCTCACTAATGTTTATGCAAAAACACATGCTAACATTTCTGAAAGTGGTTTCCTGACACCCATGTCATCACTCATTTCACAAGTTAAAGCAAACAATCCTTATAGTAGTGACAGTTCATAAAATATCCACTAAACAGATCCTTTGGCTGAGGCAACAAGTGCAAGGTAAGGAAGTGGGTGAAAGAGGACATAGCAGTAGTCCTGGTTCAGAATTACTAAATCATGAAATTTTACATTTCAAACACTGGTTTCAGTGTGTTAAGAAGTATGAATTTACAGGAAATGATAATCTTTTTTTACACATTTAATATAAACGATAAAAAATTTCCAAGGGAAGACTTTTAAGCAATTGGAAGTTACAATATTCCCCTCTAATTTTGTTGCCTGCTTTACCCCCACCACTATAAAAGTATATTGATTGGTATAGTGGTGATCCTTCTAGTTGAGATAGGTCAGTGCAGAACAACATATGACCCTGTCCCCAGAAACTGGAGCCTCAGCCTTCCCATCTTTATTGGGTAGGTCATACAAAGGCTTTGTCTTAATTTTAGGAAAAGGTGGGGAAAGGCCATCCACAGGGAAATCAAAGTTAAGATAGTAAGCAGATATCACTACCTCTTGAATCTATTTGTGTTAAGAGTTTATCCTCCAGAACACTTTCTAAGAAGTTATGATTGTCTCTCAGAATTATATTTTTGGGATATTGGATGCCCTTTCTAGCTAGAGTTTTGAAAAAATGTATGTGTCTACTCACCAGCACTGGGTAGTAAGCATTCCTTCTCAGCTGGAGAAACAATGCCATCAACTAATGAGGAAGTTAAGCTTTAACTGTAAAGAAAACTAAATTTCTAGCTCTTAGGGCTGCAAAGATAACCTTAACAGAGTGAACCAAATGTGAACAAATGCTGTGCATTCTGACTATGCAGAAAGACAGCTCACCAGACCTGAGCAAGCATTGGAGTTGTTCACTGGAGAAGAGGACCCAAACATTTGAGTCTTGGGATGGGGTGGTGGTGAAGAATAGAGTAATGGACACATCTGCTCTTCACAGAAGCCAAGAGCCTGGCAAAAGAAAAGGAGCAGAGACCCTCTTCCTTCATAACGACAAAGCAGTTAGGGGTTGGGTCATTTACACTATCTATACTAGCAAACTTCATACAAGTGCTACCACTGGCAACAATGGTGCATGCTATAGAGTAGATGAAATTCCAGCACTTTCACCATGTGTGGTCTAATCCAAGTTTAAAATGATGAATTATGACAGAAAAATTTGCTAGTGTACTCAAGACCCCAGAGGCTATTTTTTTTGGCCCTCCAGACACAAAAATAATTCCACAGACTGCAGCTGCTGAAGCTCAGAGCTTTGCCAAACATCAGCAGTATGAAATTAATGTGATTCTTGTCAGTTTCACAGTGTCCAAGACACTGAACAACAGAGAGTCAATGACAGAATTAGTACTAGATTCAGGTCTCTTGATTTCCAGTCTGGTGCCCTATCCACTGGACCATATCTGGCAGAGTGGATTTTTCAAGCTTTTGAAGAGCCTATTGCTTCAAGAATTCAAGTTCAAATCCAGCTCAGGCCTGGTGAAATGCTTCTGAAGGTCTTAGTCCAGTTGCTAGTGTACAGGTGACTATGACAGGTCCCCTGGGGTGCCACCTGGGACTGAGGTACCACTGCACTCCTTAACTCCCTAGACTGGGTTGTCTCCCACACTACTTAGCTCGTGACAAACAGCAAACCCCTGCAAGTGCTGTTATCACTCAGTCCAACAGTAAATGGAGCCCTACGCCCAGCTAGATTGCATGAGTGCTATCAGAGCCATTCATGAATCTCACATAAAAAGACCCCAGCCAGTCTGCCCCAGTTTCCTGCCCTACACCCTGAAGCTGCCCTGTCCTGCTCCTGACCAGTAAGTTTATCGCCTGGTTTGCCCCTCCCTCAACGTGGAGAAGACACACTAGCTTTTGTTAACGGGGGGGGGGGTGGTGTGGTTCAAACATTTTACTGAAACACACAGTTTTAGTTAAGAATATAAATCAGGTTTATTAACTACATAAAGGTGGACTTTAAGTGAGTATGAGTGGTAGTCATAGAAAATTAGAGATAGGTACCAAGAAAAATAAAGATAAACACACAATCTAAATCTTAAACCTCTATTAGGCAGCACCTAGATAAGGCAGTTCTCTCACCCCACTTGAATGTTTCAGTTCTCAGCATACAGGCTTCTCCCAAGCCTGGATCCAGGCCTTGTCTGCACTAGAACTTATGTCGGCAAAACTTGTCATCCAGGAGTGTGAAAAAAAACCACACACTCCAAGTGACATAAGTTTTGCTGGCATAAGCGGTTGTGTAGCCGTGTTTGTCAACGGGAGAGAGCTCACCTTCCAACATAATAAAACCCACCTAAACAAGCAGCAGTAGCTATGTTGGCAAGAGAACACCTCCTGCAGACATAGTGCTGTCCACATAAGCGCTTATCCCATCAAATCTTATGTCACTCAGAAGGGTGTTTTTTTCACACCCGAGTGACAAAAGTTTTGCCCTCATAAGTGCTAATGTAGACAAAGCCTTAGTGTTCCAGAGTTCCTGTTGCTTTCAGCATGGATGGGGGAGGTGAAAGGACAAGGCCTGCAGCCTCTGTTCCTCCTTTTATATTTTCTTGACAGTGTGGCCAGTAGACACTAATCCAGGCATGTCCAGCTGGGCCCTATAAAGTTGCTCAATGAGAATGAGTCATAGCGCTGAGCAATCTCTATTGTACAGTCTTGTGCAACTATCATTGTATTGTAAATCCTTTGTTTACAACTCCTTTGTTGGCTGATGACTGCTGAGCCCCTCTCGGGTGGGAATGCCTCTTCTGCTGTTATTAGCAAACTTATAACACATTGTAATAACAGCAAAATCTTATAATTTGATACAAGTGATATGAATATTTTGACAACACAATGGGTTTTAGTAGATTATGACCTTTCATTAGCTATCTCACGTGGCATGCTTAATATGAATTATTACAACTATTCAGAAATGAATAGGTGGTTTACAGGATGCTGCTTTGGGGTACACTGTGTCACAGTGACGACATTACACTTAACCACAATTGGTGTTATTCCTGGTAGTCTCAGTCAAGAGGCCAAGAACAGAATGGATGTGAAAACAGAACTATCCTATCACTCCCCAAAGATGGTGCCTGTAGGTCATGGCGGTGGTACACTGGTGAGAAGCACGCTTCTGCCTGTGCTCTGGATAAATAGAAGACAGCCTCAAGGGATGTCATTCTCACACTTGCAAGAAAACAACTCCCCCCCCCAGAAAACTTACATTAAACAATAAAAACAAAAGGAAAACATTTATAAGTGATTTATGCAATCAGTGAAAAAACCCCGTGTCAGGAGAAGTTTAAAGTTAGGTTTTATAGTTTTGGGCTTTGAGCTAACCCTGATGCTAACCTGTGTGATCTTTTTAAAATATAATTCATCATGGAAATCTAACAGATAAGAAACGCAGGATTCTAATGTATGCAAAGGTAATGATCAAGACTAAAAACATGATAGATTACTAAATTAAGCTTCATAGAACTCCATTGATACTTAAAAAGACTATTTACCTGCATCATCATTTAGTCTCTTAACTGTTAGCCTTACACTAAACCAGTTGTACTGCCTTATTACTATTTAAATTCCATTAAAATCAGTGGACTATGGATGTACAGTAATTAGCACAGTCTGCTGCACAGTATGTATTTTATATGGATATAATTAATCAATTATCACAAAGAGTTAAATCTTTGAAGGCTTATGACATTTTATAACAAACAATCCATGGAAATCTTATAATAATCTATGGCACGTTTCTCAGGAAGTTTGATCAAGTGAGAAGAGTCATCATTTTAAAAGTCAGAAAGAAACATTATGATCATCTATTCTGACCTCCATAACCCAAGCCATAGAACATCACCTAGGAGGGATTAAATAGGGCTAAGGCTTTGTATACGCATTTTTTGCACTAATTTAACTAAATGGGTAGAAGCAGCAATTTAGTTTCTGTGAAACTATGGATGCAGTTATTCCAGTATAAAATGGCATACCAATAAACAAGCTACGTAACAGTAATTTTTTCTCTGATTTTAGTTAAATTGGTGCAAAGATTTTGTATAAACCAGTGATTCTCAATCTTCTTGGGCTCAGGGCCCATTTGTAAACCTTGATGGCCTATCACAACCCAGTAAATAGCTTTAGTACAAAAAATCTTGCTTACTAAATAGTTCTTACCCATGATATATAATGTACACATTAATATAATAAGTACTAAATAAATACACCATGCATAACATAGTGACTGCACTGGTCCCACAGGGTTGGCTAGGCACAGCTCCCACTCCAGGCGTTGCAACCTCCTGGGTTGCAGTGCCACTCAGATTCAGCCTGACCAGGCCAAATTGGTGAGAGTTGTGCTGCGACCTGGCACGTAGGGTCCCAGTGCCACTCACACAAGTTTGGTCTGGTTGGCCCAGTCATATTGAAGAGAGGCACTGGGCCAAACCTGAGTGGGGCTGTGACCCCATGCACCATGTCACAACTCACAAAGCAGGGAGCCAAGCCCAGCCCAGCAGAACCAGTGCCACAAAAGCCACTGATGCATGATGAGTGTATGGAGGGCTGTGCAACCCCTCCTCTAGCCCAGGGTCATGATCCAGCCTCCTTTCCCTCCCCCCAGGCCTTCCCATGTGCCCCTTTGACAAATTCTGGCAACCCAATTTTGGATGGTGACTCACAATTTGAGAAACCCTGGTGTAGATAAGCCCTAAATCTTAAAACTGTTCTCCAGATTATATGAAATGTATTTTAGCCTTCTAGTAACATATTCATTTGAAAACAATGAGTAAGAAAAACTAAAACACCTGAAGCACTGAAGGTGAACCTCTGAGTTCATCACATTTACCTGATGAAGTACATTTAGAAAATATTTGATACCATGGCGAAGCAAAACAAAGAAATGTTAACACAAAAATCAGTAATGAAATTTCTATAGCACAGTACTATAGAAGGATACGGCCCAAAGACTGAGGATTATATTTTACTTTATAGTCAAATTATTAGAGTAGTGGACTAAGCTAGAAAAATTCTCTTGGAATCTTCAGGAAATACTATATCAAAGGGAACTGACAAAGGAAACTATGATTTGGTTAACGGCCAATTCTTTCATACTAAGATTGATATTATTACAAGAACATCATCAGTTGAAATCTACCACTGAAAAAACCGATGATTTACTATCACAGTAACATAAGGCAGTTCATTTACAGAATTTCAAACAAGTTACTTACTGCTTTGACTCGTGGTGACAAACCTCCAGTGTTGGATCATTATAAATAAAAGCTGCTTCCAGATCATTGACTCTTACTCTGTATATTCTGCATTGTTTACTGTTCAGTTTGATCCTATTCAGGTTTGCAACTGTGGGAAATATCGTCAATTCCACATAACCCTATAAAAATGTAAACCAATATCATCACTTAAGTATGCAGGCATATTCAAAAACACACTATAAAATATTACTTTCTATTCATTCAGTTCATATTTTTAAAAGGGACACCACAGTCAACTAGTAGATCCAAACGTCAATTTTTTGTTTAAAAAAGAAAGAACAAAGTTCCATAAAAGTTAAAAATGGGTTCTCTTTTATAACTTTTGAAAGGTGGATATTCTCGGCTATAAAACTAAGAAAGTTGGCAGAATGACTCAGGAGTAGGTGTATTACTGTAGATCATGGGTTCCCAAACTGTGGTACCAGGCCACCTCCCAATGGTATGCGTCTAAGTGCCCAGTTGCCAAGGTAGCTTAAGCAGAATGTTGGCAACAGCTTAGCCCAAAGTTCTGCTGCCGATGCTCCGCTTAAGCTACCTTGACAAGTAGCGCATTGGGCAGCTTAGTTCTTTGACTAGTCGCTTCTTGAACTTCCGGCTTTTGGCCACACTAAGATGCCAAGATAGCTTAAGTGTAGCATAAGCAGCAGAACCTAGGTAGCTTAAGCACAGCATCGGCAACAGAACTTCGGGCTAAGCTGCTGCCAGCTTTCCATGTAAGCTACCTTGGCGTGATTCTCGGACGGTCGCTTCTTCTTGGTGGTGGTACTACAGGGGGTGGCATTTTATGTTGATGGTATGCAACATGGTAGTTTGGGAACTGCTGATGTAGATCATTCAACTTTTTTTTTTAAATGGACTATAATTCAAGTTGCTGGTGTCCCTTTTAATTCAAACTGAAATGATTGTTACCTAATTCATAATAAAATTGGTTTCCATAACCTAAAACCCTGGTAATCCTGCAAGGCAATCCACACTGGCAGATTCATGAAGTCATTCAGAATTCCACTAACTTCAATGGCATTCCACATGGCTGCAAGGGTCTGGCCATCAGTCCCTATGTATTCGGGATCAGTGCGGAAATCTTTACTACTCTAATCCTTAAATAAACAGAGATTGTGATGGTTTATTTTAAGAGGCATGAAAGCCCATTTTAACCAGAGTGAATAAAAATCGATGTTTTGTTTGTTTTTTTGGGGGGGGCGGGAGGAGAGAAGGGGAGGAGGAAATCAGATTTTTTCATTTAAACTGGATTCTTTAATTTTGTTATTTAAATTATAATTTTAAATAAACTTGTGTAAAATGAAATCTGAATTCAACACAAAATATGTTAAGGCCTAAACTTCCTATACTCTCTTAAAACATTTTAGGGTAACATTTTTATTTGGCATGTGTATGAAATTTAAAAGACTTGAATCTGACTCCAGATAAATTCAGGCACAAATTATTGTTCATCTTGTATCTGTATATCTGGAATTCATATTAAACCACAGTTCCATTTGGCCTCATTTTCTCAGGGGAAAGTCCTGCAATAGGCTCCTGTTCAGAATGTAGCTAGCGCAAAGAAGATGCAGCACATCAGCATCTTTTCTGCAGTTATGTTTCCTCAAAAAATACAAAAGAAAACTTTGGTTTTGGACATAGCCTTCAATATTTTTATAAATAATATACTTACTACGACAGACTTTCTCTGAAAATTTATGTTGTTGATGCAGACTACCTGGTGGGTTGTGCTGCAAAAAACAAAAGAATTTAAAATAAGGATACAGACAAATAATATTTCAATGTCACTTCTCATGTTTCTTTAACCAAGTTAAAAGAAAATCTTAGTTGAACAATCTCTTTATCGTGTGTGTGTATACGCATAGATACTATATACATATTATACACTGTGAGTAAATATGTATACATACACATAAGGAGAGAATTCATGAGTTTGTGATGTGACCTGACGGTCTTATCTGCATGAATGGCCACACACAAGCATGAAATGGGAATTGTGCAGGGCATCCCAAGGGTATCACTAAAACCATCAAAGTATCACACCATCATATATACACGTGCATATGTTACAAGGACAAATAGAGTTTGAATTGTTTTGAACAGCTTTAAAATACAGCACTGGAATTATTTTTGTGTCTTTCTATCTGTTACCCCAAATAAAATAGTGCACGGCTCACATGAAGTTATGAAAGCTCCAACAATTACATAAATAGCTTTCAATATGTGAAATGTCAATTATTAGAGTACAATATCATCAACTATATAAAGATGAGTTCTACCCCTGCCAGGCTGCAAGAGAATAGGACTGGCTATGAACCTCAAAGAGGGGAAAGACAGGTGTGGATAGAGGGCATAAGGAGTAAACATTTCTCTGGCAAGTTGACTCTCTCATACATATATACATATACACATACACATTCTATACTTGAAAAAGGAAGACACCCAAATGTCCTGTGGGAAACAGCACTTGCTTCAAACAAAGGAAGGTTTTGAGAAATCAGAATTTAAAGTAATGGCATTTTATGTAAAGTAGTCATTATTGTTAATTAGCGATGTTTAAGTATGTTTTATTTTTTTCTAAATCCAGTTGAGCTTATGGTGATTAAGGTACCTGGCTTTACATGCAGAGAGATAAAATAATTCCAACAACTCTTTTAAAAACTCTAAATATCATTTCTAAAATAGCTTTTCTGTAATATGTGTGGCATATTCAGCACTCACTTGGTGTAACCTGCGTACATCAGTTAAGGCCCTTTGCCATTGACGAATAAGTTGATCAACCTTATGACAGTAAAACTTCTATATTATACCACACACCATATACCCGATACCTATAATCAAATGAAGCAATGTCTAATTTATTACTTCCAATAATTATTTCTACAAGTAATTAAATAAAAATAGCACCTACATACCCAGTGATGGGTACAAAAGAAATGACTAGACAGCCAATATACCAACCTCTCTCTCTCAGCAACCGAAAAAGTTTTTTGTTTTTAAAGAGAGTTTTTAAATAAAACTACTGCTAAAAATTTGTAGACAGATCATTTTGGTATAACACATATAAACACAGATATAGTGAATACTACACATTCTTTAGACAACCTTCCGTCTTAATGTCTGATTATCAGCAAAACTATGACTGTGTAAAAATGGCAACTTCTTATTCATCAGAGCTGCTTGTTGTGTGTATTCAGGACTATATATGCTTACTTTAGGGACTGATGTGCACTGATCAGCATTTTATGCACATGCTTAACTTTAAAGATGAGTAGTCCCAGAGAGTAGTCTTCGCAGGTCTAAGGCCTCAATACTGCAACAAACTCTGTGCAAGTAGACCTTCGCATCTCTGCAAAGATCATGAAGGAGTGAGGCCTGAAATAATTTTTACCACTTTTTCCTTTGGTTTTAATTATAGAACACATACAGCTATAGAACAATTAATAGATTTCTATTCTGGTTCGTGCATAATGATTAGCATGGTTAACTAAAAGTCCAGCTGAAAAATCTTTACACATGAGTAGGAAAGCACACAGCTTTCCCTGCAGATATCAAGCTGAGTCTGATGAGCAGATAGAAAAATATATTTTACATGAAAATTGTGTACATTTGATATGGAATCAGTGGAAAATGGAAACAAATAATGCATCTTTAAAGAGTAAGATTTCAGAGTATAACCATGTTCAGCAATAATTTTAAAGCATCCCTAAATTACCCCATGTACAGCTTCATTTGACTTTACTTAAAGACCAACTTTCATGGTCGAATTTTGGTCACAATAAAGAGGAGGAACATTGGTCTCTAACATATAAAAGAAATACAAAAAATAGAATACTTATAATTTATAAGGTCTCGGGCTCTCAAATCCCTTGTCTCCTTTCTTCCTATTCATCCTGTACAGCAGCACTGCACTGTTGAGTCAAATATGCATCAACATCGTCCTCATTAGTGGTCTTTGGATGGGTGGTTTGATTTTTCCCCTTGTCAAGTTCCCTTTCATTACTGCTCTCTCACCAGTGGATCTAGGACTTCCAAGACTCAGCCATGGCCAGATCAGAGAAGCAGCAATTATGAAGCCAACAATATACAGTCTTCTTACATACACGGGGGTGTAACACACAATTCCCTTTCACAGAAGGTACAAGGAGGCGACCAAACTTCTGTTTCTCTCACCCTAGAAGCTACACAACCTGAGGGGCTAAATCAGGCGGGGAAATAGGTGTTGCGGGTCCGCTGCTCAACGGGTGATGGGTTCTGCTGGGGGAGGGCTGGGAACTCCTGGGTCTGGGTGCTGCTGACTAGGATGAGGGGTTCATGCTCCTGGCAGGGCGGGCTTCTGCTGGAGCTGGCTCGGTGCCAGCGGAGGCTGTTGCTAATAGGTAAGTGGGAGGGGGCTGCTGAGGCGTTTGCTATTTTTAAGCGGGACGGGAGGTGGCGGCAGGGCGCGGCTCGCTTCGGCTGAAGCTGGGTGTAGAACAGGAACCGGGCACCGGCTGTTCCTCTACGTCCTGGGTCTGACCCTGACTTGGGCTAGAGTTGGGGTTATGGCTCCTACGCGCGTGGAAGTTGCTCCGGCTCCCGCCGCTCCCCGGGGCCCCGGCTGGGCTGGCGGCTGCTGCCCTCCGGCAGGGTGTCTCGGGGGCACTAGGGGCGGCTGGGCTCTCACCCGCGCCCCTCAGTGCAGCTTACTCCCAGCGCTTAGCAGGGCGGGCGGCGAGAGGCTGCGTGAGCCGGTCTGGCTTCCACCCCCACCACTCCACCACCACCTGTCGTGAGCCCTGCAGCAGCGGCGGCGGCCGCCATTTTGTTGGTAACCTTTGACCTCCCGGCAGTTGAAAGGTCAAGTCCCATTTTAAGATTGTTGTTTTTTTTAAACCCTCTTCTACGTTGCCGCTTGTACCGCTGGGCCTGGCGGAATCTGAGCGGGACAGAGAAAAAGAGAGGAAGGGGGGGGAAGATATCAAAACTATAGAGCGGAGGGTTTTTAGGCCGGCACGCGCACGCGCACCTCGCCCGTTAACAGCCTAGCCTGCGAGAGCCGGTTTTGAGGGTGCGCATGCGCAGTCTATTGAAGCGTGCAGGATGGGGGCAGTAGGAACTCTCTTCCCCATTCCCCTCCCCCATAGCTCCCGCTCTTCCTCCTGCCCACCTTCTCCCTCACACCATGTCCTGCCCCCTTTTTATCCCCCGAGCGCTGGGCAGCCTGGCTGTGACCGAGTAAGGTTGGTGGAAGATGTTCAGCTAAAACGTTTTCAAGAGGGAAAAAACTAATTTTTTATTCTCTTTGCTGATTTTTTTTAATTATTATTTTTTGTAAAAAGTGTTGTTGGCTTTGTGGGGAAAACTTACATTTTTTTTTACTGGAAAAACAATATTTGGGAGTACTGCCGCGGTGCCTCATGGGAGTTGTAGTTCTGGCCTCTCCCCTCCTGTTCTCGCTGGGCTGGCTGGCCAGCCTCTTCCATGGTGGGCAGTGAGTGCAGCAGCTTCCTCTGCCAGAGAGGAGACTGCTGCCTCGTGGATGATGTAGCCTGACCAGAAACCTGGCCTGTTGAGCAAATGGGAGCAGGAGGCACCAAATGGAAATTATTTGGATTTTAGCTGTAATATTTGTTCTTGTTTTTCTCCTGAATTATCCGTGTTCCATAGAAGATTTAGATATAAACCACTTTTTGTTTGCTGCAGTTTTCCACGGGGGAAGGGAGTAGTCTCAATGTGTTTTTTTACCAGCTCTAATTTTAAAATGTGATAAAATAGCAATAGCGGGCAATGCTTTTATCCTGCCCCATTGGGGAGCCTAATGGGAACTAATCCTGTAGTGAAACTTGGCTTCTAATACATTTTTGGCCAAACACTAACCTTAATTCCCAGAGCTGCATAGTAGAAGATACTGTTAACTCCTTGTGACAGCTATCTCCCATTCATCATAAACATTTAAATATAGGCCAGGATGGGGAAAGTTGTAAAACGATTCCTTTCCCTTCTGATCCTGTCTGATGACAGGCATTGGCTGCTTCTCCCATCCTTTTAATGTCAGACCTTCCCAATGCTGTGTTTTATATGCATAACTTAGTGACAGACCCTTTTCCTTCCCTCACTCCCAGAGCCCCCCTCCACTCAGTAAGGCACTCAAAGGCTTACAGTCAACTAGTATGAGGAACTTGTTATTTCTAGGGCAAGTAACTTGTGAATTTATTCACTTCCAATCTGTAAATTTGAAACTATTATTTTGTTATGCTGAGAAAAGTCTAAACTAACTATCTTCCATAGGGAGTTTTGCCTACACAAAGAATAGAGTCTAGCTCATGCATTTTTCAGCATTTATGGCATTATCTAGAATGATCCTATACAATGAATGGGACAAGTTTTACTTCAAAGAATGAAATTCATGAAACTGCTTGTCATGATAGCATGTACATCAAATAGTCAAAATTGTCAAAGTAGGCTGCCCAGTTTGGCAACTAAATCTGTCTCTGATAATCTAACTTTCAAAATTTTGGCCCTAAATTTCAGGACATCTGTTTTATATTGCTATTCTAAATTTCTGCAAGCTTCACAGGCTTGCATGGGTATTTGTTAAGCTATTGTTATAGTGTCATTTAGTATGTAGGTAGATATGACTGCCAAACATTGCTTGTAAGAAACAAATTCCTGCCACTGTATTTAATGCTATTTTAATCCCAGGTTATAGGTATATGCAGGTGCAGTCATGTCACAAAGATTGTTAGCCTCTTGCTGCATTGCCTGGATAAATTATAGCATATATTGTATTAAAGTATCTTCAACTGTTTGTGGAAGTATTGTATTGTGCAACACTCACAACTCCTTTATTTACAAGTTCATACTTCTTTAAGATGTTCACAATTCCTTACAGTACATAAAATATACAAAACTCACTGAGGTAACTGTCTTTATCCTTGCTCAACCTTAAAATACATGGAAGCAATTAATTTTAGAACCATAGTTGATGGTTTTCTTCAGCTACCCTATTAATTAAATTGCACTGCATAACAGAATAATCTTTAAACTAAGCATGTAATATAGCAAAAAAAAAAAGTGGATCGAGTGATCACAGCAGAATGAAATACAAATGCAATAGACAAAGAAGGGAATGGCTGTTGCATTTGTATTTCTGCTTGTATATACTGCCCTCAGAACCGCAGGGAATTTAGTCCAAAAAGTACTCTCACTCAAGGAAGGAGGCTATGTAATAGTGGTCACTGGACGTGTTCAAGGAAAGAAAGACAAGAATCTGATAGTCAATGGATATCTGATTTTCCTGCCACAGTTAAGTAGTAAAGACTAGCTAACCCCACAGCAATAGTTAATAACTTATGAGAATGGTGGATTAATCATCCTTTTCTAGTTTATAAATTTGATTCAAATAAAACCCCAGTAGAATAACAACTTGTGTATGATGGCTGAGACAGATTGTATAGCTTCCTATAGCAATTTACCCAAACACCTACATGTACAATATACAGCTCAACTCTCATCAGCTCTAACTTTGAAAAAAAAAACCTACCCATGTATTGTGGATTTCATTCCACTTCCTACTGTATGCCCCCGGTCCTTATCTACTCATGTAACAGTACATACAGTCCTGCGGGGGCAGTATAGTGGGCGGTCTATTTGTGAATAGATGAAATTGTCTTAATCATGATATTAAGTATTTTGCTAGTGAACAAAGCATTAACTACAAAAGTTCATTAAAAAGCATGCCACCCCTATTTTTTCCTTAAGTGACACTAAAAGTTTCTTCACATTTTAGATTAGTTGTTCCTAATATGTTCATAGTCACATTTCCATTACTTTAGTATTAAAGTAGTTGCATTTAAGTCTTTTTTCTACTGTCTTTTCAACTTCCTCTTTCCAAATCCATGATTATTTTGACTCCAAAAGACAGCTTGTCTCCTTTTGGTTAGTCGTTTTAAAACAGATCAGCAAATACATTATATTCTTATTAAAGTCAGCTGACTGTGACACATTCAAAGAGCATTTAGGCAAATGTGATCAGTTCTCTTAGTAACACCATGGTTTCCTACTGCTTTTCAGTAGATCTCATTACCAAGTAAATTAAGTCAATAGCACTGTAAATGTACATGGTGCTTTATAGAGTATTATATATTTAGAATCCACAGGACGAGTCTTGTATTAAGCAGTTAAAAAAATGTTGACCCTTAATATGCAGATCAATCCTGTTATATATCTTTGTTTTGTTGAGGGTCCCCTGTTAGAGGATGGAGCTGCTGAGATGAAAGGGCAAAAGTTGGGACTCTTGGGTCACACACTGCTCAGCCCTATGGGTGGGGGGGGGGGAAACCCAACACACACTCCTGCTTCACCAGCCCAACAGTAAGGGTAGATAGTTCTGAACAGAGCCTACAAATTCTGCCCTGAAGACCCTGTTGGTGGATAGCATGAGATTTATTGTTCACTAAGATCTCTTGACATCCTTATTATGTGGGGGATATTCTAGCAAAATGGAAAGGCTCTCCCAAAAGAAGTTATCTGACAGCAGGGAGCAGGAGGAGCTGGAGATAGAATTCTAATCTAAGAGCTGAATAAACCTAAGGATAAGTATACCCTATTTTAAGGGTTAAACTAGGTTATTTTATAGCATGTTTCTTCCTCTCTCCCCTCCCTCTGCCCAACTCATCTGGCAAGTTAACCAGCATGTGGTCTTCCACATATGTATGTAATGCCTTATTTGCACACACATTTTAAATAGCAAGCTACCTAAAGTACTAGCATTCATATCTGCAAAGCAGTCAAATACTAAACTGGGATTCAAAGATTGACTAATACAAAATGACAAATGGAAATCCAGTTATAAAAAGCCTTTACAAAATTTAATTTGGCAATATTACAAAAAGTACCTGTTTCACAGCTCTACATTTCAAAAATATTTACATTTGGGTGGAATTGTTGCAGGAACATTTTTTTCTAGAATTTAGAAATGCAGTGCAATACTACAAACAGTTTAATTTACCGCTTTGTAAAAAGTAAGCCTTCTGCAAAAACAGGTAGGTACATTTTATGTTAATATTCCAGTAGTGCAGAAGAGTAGGTTACAGAAAAAATGGCTGAGTCCATAACGTGTGAATAATTTGAGGCATCCTCTTAGCCTGGATTTTACAGAACTGTTAGTACTATGTAACTTAAGGCAATTTTGTCAATAGTATTACGTTGTCAAGAACCCTGTACACTAATTGCTCCATGATTTTGTTTGATGTCATCTGCCTTCAAAGACATGAACCAAGAGGAGGACCGCCTTTCACAGCCCTGGCCTGTAGTCTACAGTCAAAATGAGTAATTTGCCTCTAAGACCAACTTCTCATTTTGAGCTTTCACAGAGCTCAAAACACTAATATTGTTTGCTGGTAACTAGAGTACTCTGACAGTTCAGTTATTTTTATAGCGAACAAACCAAGCATTCCTCTTTGCTTTTGACATACTATATTCAGTACTATTACTTGAAGTAGACTGCTTTTACAAGGTAAATGGGAGGAAATGACAGCTTTGTAGAAGCAAAAGTTTTCTCTGTAATCATTTTCTTTTGGTCTTTACGAACCTACCAGCAGACTTTTATTTGTGTAAAAAGAGCATGTGCAAATACTTTGCATAAACAGAAAGGGCAAGTAAAGTAAGGATATTGAATTTATTTTGCTTTGAGAATTTGAAGACTCAAAACAACTACACATTTCTGTTCCATGCAAACAAATTTGTAGATCTTCCTGGTTAAGTGTTGGAAACTAGATTCCTGCAGTGTACTTTTAGCTCTTGCTAGAGCAATTATTTCCACAAAGATAAAAAATTCCACTGTCTTTGTTATACTATACTTTTTTAGCTAACCGATCATTCAAAACTGTGACAGTTGATATTGCTACATAAATTACAGAGAGTTCTAGTATGAACACCGCCAGTTATTATTCTTTTGAAGTATTCTTGATCCTTAAATAAGGTTGTCTCTTGTTACGAGATGGGTCTTCTAGAGTTATAAACTTTGACACCATTCTGCATGGAAGAACGAGCATATTTGGTCAGAAGTGCAGCTACTGTTTGCTTCTCTGCACATAAGTCTCTGGAGAGAAAAAAAATAGTGGTGAAAAATGACTTTTTTTAAAATTACTGAAGAGTATCAAGACAAACTATTTCAGGATTGAATACAGACTGTTTCAGTAACCTGTTTTCCTAACAAACAACCGGCTGATTGCTGTGTTAATAGACTATTGGTCTGCTTCTCCCAAAATGCTTTCTGTCATCTAAAATTCAGACCTTGGCATGGCTTGAATACATGCTTTACAAAACACGAAGATTGTAAGCTATTCAAAGAAATAACTATCTAAAGACAAAAGCTTAATTCTGTTCTCCATTACACTAGTATAGATGTTTACAGAGCCTATGCCCACACTGCTATATCAGCATAGCTCCCTAGTATAGACTCAGCCTACATCAGAGTTTCTGTCAGTGAAGATACATTATTCAGGAAGGTGGTGTTAGTTACTACAACAGAAGCACTCTTCCATCAACATAGCTGCATCTATACTGAGAATTTTGCTGGCGTAACTATGCTGGTCAGAGGTGTGGTTTTCACACTGCTGATGGACATCGCTATAAATGATAAGTTTAGACCTAGCCTGACTCAATGGAGTTACTTCACATTTTACCCTGCATTGCAGAATTTGGTTCAATGCTGAGGCAGGGACCATGTACAAAGCAGAGACAGTTGGTTTAATAATATTGCTCAGCCCAGCAAGGCCAAGATCTTGACTGGATCATGTGAGTGTTATCATGTCAACTTGGAACAATGCAAAAGGAGTAAGGGAAAGGATGCAACATGAGAAGTGCTACTGGAGCATAGTTCTGGAATTAAGTTAGATTTTTATGACTTTTAAAAAAAAACAAAACTAATTTTGGAGGTATGTACAAATGAAAGTTGAATGATGAGAAAAGACATGCCCAAGATTTTTAGCCCTTTCTCTAAAGTCATGAATATTTACTGCTAATCTTCTTTCAATTTCCCCTCATCTTAAGGATTTCCTGACTGAACATTTGACCTCTTCATCCTCCACTAGCCTGGCTGTCCTTTCTCCAGACCTGTGGTTCAAAACCCACTGTGAATTCACTCTTGATAATTTTAAAGAGAAAAGTTGAATTACATAGCTTTCAGTTAAGATTTTGATTTCAAGACAGCTCATGTGGATGGGTCACAAAAAGTGTTACTAAACAGAGAAAAGGTCTCGTTGGAGACAGTTTATAACTTTTTGCTTTTTACCCTTTGGACAAACCTAGCCCCACTAAAGTTAAAGTCTATACAAAACTTCCATTTAGTTAAATGGGGCCAGGATTTCACCCTCAGTGTTCACATTCACTAAGTACAAATAATACTTCTGAATGACTATACTGTAAGTACATTTTACCCATGTAGAATTTGTAAGAAAAAATCTACCTCTTTAATAGCTGATAAAGCCTATGATGCAACCAAGTATACTATGCAAGTCTTTATGTACTTACTGTACTTTAAAACAATCTTATGCTTAGTATTGAACTACTTACTGAATATACGGAGCAATATCTGCTTCTGTCCACTTTTCCCTAATGGTAAATAAGCTGTTGAACCTTTCCTGGTTATCCTCAGGCAAGTCTTCTACTTTTAGCAAGAAGATAGTCTCTGGTCTGGAGTTTCTATCCAAGAGAGCCATACCCTATTGGGACAATGACAGGAGGACACAAACATTAAACGCAAATTTTGATCAAACCTCTCTTCTCTTGGCATAATCACCATTGCCATTTATCTCAGTATTTTTAACCCCTAAACTGTACAAGGAGTAGCAATACTAAAAGGAAAATAGAAGCCTTTGTAATATCTGCCATCATGAAGGAGGTAATTTTCACATCCCTTAAGGGAGGGGAATGTGTGAAAGAACAAGACTTGACATCCCATTGTCATCTACAGCAAACATTTTTAGTGTTTATTAAAGGCTGTTCTACAGTATGTTGGACTTCTAGTTCTGTCTACACTGATAGTAATAGATTTGAAAATTTTCCTTGATAGCTATGTGTATCAGGTTCAGGCCGACAGCTGCTCCTACACTGCTGAGGTCCTAGCCAGTCAGTTACAGGAAACACCTCATAAGTACTTTAGTGCAGGACAACGGTGCTTCTCTCACCTGCTGGCAAATACTGTTGAAATAAAAAATAAGAAATAGGTTGTTCATGATTCACACATAAGTCCTACACAATAGAGCAGTAATAACATCCTGCTAATACATGAAACCAAATTCACTAGTTTAGTTATTACCTTGAGCTGATCCAGCCTTGTCCTCATACCTTCAGGGACACTTTGTTGCCATACTTCTTGAAACTCAGATAGATTGAATTTAACTGCATTTTGCAAGAGCATTTGTGCTATAGCTGTGCATATTTTATCTTCATTCATTTCAAAATAAACTTCAGCTGCAAAGGGAAAAAAAACAACACTCACGGGTTCTTATCTGTTTTGATAGCAGGACATTTCTGTGTCTCAGGTTTCCCCTATGCTCTGCAGTCTCCCCCTCCTGGCAGGGTAGTTTGTACCTAAGTTTCTCCTCTGGCTGGCTGAGTAATTTGATATTATTTACCCTCTGGCTAAACTTAAAGTCCCCTCCCATCCAAGGTAAACATGAGTCAGAACACAAACAAGTACTTCCTTAGCCCTCTCCTGGCCACGGTTTTTAGTCCTGTTGATACAAAACTGCTATCAACAGACCTGAACCCTCTTCAGGTTAAACAGTCCTTTTATCCCCCTCCCCATCTCTTTTTCACTCTTGTTTATGCAAGTCTGAGATCAACAGCTGTTTGCACTCTAAGCTAAACAGTTCAATAGTCCTTTCACTTTCCCAGGGTCTGTACCCTGGTCTTCACCCTTGATGCAGGGTAGTGAAGGAAGGGAGGTGCACTTCCTCCCACTCTCTGAAAGTCCTAGCCCAAAGCCTGTAAAAAAGAATAAGTGCAAACACTGGATCCCAAGCTTACCTGCTTCACCTCCTCCCTTCTGGAGGTCCTTCTGTATCCAGGTCCTCTCATAGATTTCCTGCTGTCCAGGTCACTTCCCTGGGCTCAAACAAACAAACCCCTCCCATGCTCTTTGTCTAGCAATATCCCAACAGTCAGTGCTGCTACAGCTCCTTCCCCAACTTCCTTAGTGGAGAGCTCCACACCACATCTTGACACTTCCTGCTTACACAAGGAGAGTGCCATCTTTAACTACCTTTCCCAGCACTCATTGTTCAAACCTCCACCTTATTGTCTGAAATCAGAAATACTCATGTTGGGCCTGTACCCCTCTGAGAGCCATTACACCCTGCTACACAAGTTAATTCAAATGCCTGGATAACAAAATCCATCAGAAAAAAGTTCTTTAATGATGTGCAACACATGTAAACTCAATCACAGAAATTATTAATTGGAAAGATCTAGTAGTTTATTTCAGGCATCTCATCACTCTGCTAATTGATGATGATTTTTCTCTGACACTAGTTTTCCAACCCCCGTTTTAGTAGACCCCACTGTTAAGGAAATTTTCCATGATAATCAGCCTCAACATTTCTTAGCTCAGGTATCAGCCTCCCTATCCTCTTACACCTTGTTATTTTAGTTACATAATTTGTAAAGTCTTAGCCTTCCTTTATTTTATAATCTTCAGTTATTTGTAGGTGGTAATACTGGGTTTATTTTCCTAATGTATAAACTTAATATATGCATCCCTGCCATAACTTACCTTCATCAGTATATTTCATTCCATAACTTAAAAGAATATGTTGTATCATTTCTCTGAAAAAAAAAGTTAAACTTTAAAATCTACTTTTATGCGTTTCAGATTTATGGCAAAGGAATGCAGTTTGAAAAAATGTATTATATAAAGTTAGCTAGTGTACCCAATCATTAAAAACACACTACACTCCCAGTACAATGAAACACTGGATTGCAGAGAAAGTGAGGAGGGCAGGCAAGGCAAAAGTAGGAGAGAGAAACTAGGGGATGGGATGTGTCATAGTGGCTGAAGTGTTAGGTATAGGCCAAGGAACAGAGTAAGGTGGCAGAGCTGAAAGGACACAAGTAACAGGAATTGAAAGGGAAAAGATTGAATAAGGGCTGAAATGGACAAAGTGAGGGAGTTGATCCAGGATCTCTGAAGACCACTGACAGTGGTTCAGTCAAATACCCCTGCAACTTTACTTCCCCCTAACTTTTTAGTACCTACTCCCATCTGCTTTGAAGAGGTGTAGCAGGGCAGAGGGAAGGAATATAGACTCTTACTTTTTGGAGAAACGTGGGAAGATATCACATATGGAGTTGCACAAAGCATGGCAGCTATATATAACATATCAATAAAAGGTATTTTATGGACTAGTCACATGAAATTATAGCCTAACTTGTACTCCTTTGCAGATTTTGGATAAAAGCAAAATGTCAGTATGGGGTTTGTTTGTTTTTTGAAGTTCTACAAAAATTAAAAAGCCTCTGTCAGTAAGTGCAATTCATTAGCCTTGTAATTTGAACGGAATGGCCTGTAAATATTTTAATACTATTCTATTAATATGATCGCTCTGCTATTTATTTAAATACAGTATTACACTACCAGAAGTAGCAGTGCTTAATATAAAATGATTATGCAGGAAGGGTCCACTACACATTTCTGGTTTGCCTTGCTTCCTAAATGGTATTTTACCATGGGCAGCAGTCTGCCAATTAAGTAATGAGTACTAGCAAGCACATACAATAGAGTGAACAGCACTTTCGCTGTTGCGTCAGTGTATATTTTAACAGTAGTTATTGGAATCAGTGGATACTTATCCCTGCCATAAGACTGGAGTAGGATCCTTTGTAACTTTGACCCACGTTATGTGACAGTGACCAGGGAACAGAAATTAGTCTCACCAGACTTGATGTGTCACCTTCACTGTATAAAATTACTCAGGGCATGCTGTGCACTTCATGAGCACATAATGAATGATGGGAAGAAAAAAGGGTGCAAAGAGCCCTCATTGTGCCCCATGCACTCGCTGTGTGAAAGGACTGCTCCCCTATGAGACAAAAGATTTCTGTAAAATGGATGAGGAGACAAGCCATAGCTCTGCCCCACCTACATACCAGACAGCAAAGGTAGCCAGAAGCATTTACAGTGGGCAGGAGGTAAGTTCATCCCCCTCTCCACTCAGCAGGTTGTAGCAATTAATGTGTTCCCGACTATGAGCCAGAGTTCTCCCAGGAGCAGTGCAGCTCCATACTGAATTCAGAGCGGGACTATATCTTGAATGTGCAATGGATCCATATTATTGCACTTTTATGTTTTACAGCATCAAAGAATGTCTAATCTTGAGCACTATTAGTTGCATATAGTTCTATTATATAGGACTCCTCTATGGTAAGTGCAAATAATGATGGTTAATATGGATAACAGTTATTTGTTTTCTAATGCTTTAAGCAAGTAAAGAAACAAAAAGATACTTACTTGGGTTCCAGGGGTCCAAGTTCTTGAAGACAGATACTTAAAGGAACCTTGCTAAAAGACCAGGATT
The DNA here is from genome assembly GCF_026122565.2 of Emydura macquarii macquarii. Classification (NCBI taxonomy): domain Eukaryota; kingdom Metazoa; phylum Chordata; order Testudines; family Chelidae; genus Emydura; species Emydura macquarii. Next base: position 3,349,482 of record NW_027130506.1, read on the forward strand.
CAGAATCTATTAGCTGAGTCACATGATTCAGAAGTTTCATCTCATAATCAAATTCTAGAACCCTCCAATATCCTGCCAAACAGAAAAAATATGTAATAATATTTTGTAATTCTCCTTCTCTGAAGATATCTTTCAGGATTATCACACCTGAATCTCAGCTCCCTTTCAAGGTACAAACAGAACACCAAGCTCTTAAAAGGTATTTTAAATAACCTTTTTAAAGGAGAAAGAGAAACAGAATAGTAGATGCAGCAAACAGAGAGACCAGTGTGATTAAATTTTTCAAGGAGAGCAAAATACCTATTTACTTTTCTATGTAAATCAACTACTGCACAGTTGCTACCAGGATATTATACAATTGAAAACAGATGTAGTCAAGAAGAATTAATATTTTGTGATCCATATTATGCAAGCACTTGAGAAATACCAACAATAGTGGCAGATATTTTCAACCCTCTGCCTATCTGCATGCTTTTCATGCTGTAGCTGCTTGGAATCAAATAAAGCAATTAATTCCTTTGACTCCCACATAAAACATTGGAAGATACTTAGACATCTAGGGAGAAAGCAATTCAAAGCCCTGCAAAGACCACCACTTTCATGCATTCATGCACTAAGTTGGCATGAATGTTATGTTACAAGATAATACATATCTTATAGGGATAAATACCTTCAATATTACAGGCATTTACAACCTCCAACTGATGCAGTATTTCCTCCTCGCTTGCTTGAATCTGATCTAGTAAGTCTTCAGTTGTATACTGCAGCATGCAAGAAAGAAAAAAAGGGGTTATCTTCAGCCCTTACTTCAATTTAGCTTTAGCAAGTAAATGTTACCTTATATAAGTGTGATGGAGATAAACATTATTTAGAATAGGGATGAAGAACACTGTGGAGTCTTGGGGTTTTGCGGAGTTTTGAAGTCTCTTAGGTTTACCACATTAGTTTAAATTTGCAAACAATCTTCTGCAATTTAAACCAGTTTCTCTAAAGATCATTCAAATTAAAAAAAAAAAAATTCTATTTAAAGGAAGCCGTTACACCCTGCATAAGTGATACAAGTATACCCCCAGAAGTCAGGACACCCACTTGTGCAAGTCTATGTAAGGTACACATTTGCTTTTCATTCCTCCTCTGCTTTTTTGTTTTCCATCTCTGAAGTGGTACACAGTCACTTTCAAATCTACAACATTCAAGTGGGTTTAAAGTAGGTGAAACAAATTCTGAAATGTAGATGAGTTAATCTCCACTTTAGTTGTTAGCAAAATAAGTTACTTCACATCAGTCCAAATAATTGGCAGACATGTTCTGCTTGATTTCCCAAAATGCACCTCACCGAGTTTGTTGTGCCTTTGAATTTTTAAAATATTTTATTAAATTTTACAAAATTTTATTAACATTTAAGTTAATACTTAAGTTTTTTTTAAAAAAAAATATTTCCTGGCAGGAATGAATTGATTCATCTTAAGTATAGTAATGCAGTAGACAATGAGAAGGCAAAATAGCAAACCACCACTAACTTTGGTGGACACCATATCTTAATTGTATGTGGGATAACAAAAGTTATTTTAAAAATGTTTTTGATCAACAGTGTTCTTTCCTTTCCTCTATATTTCTCTTCTTTCTGGGTCATTGCTTTTTTCTCTTCCATCCTTCCTTTCCTTTCTATGAGAATGCATGCTGTAATACCATAAGATCTCACAAATTAAGCAGCATTGGCACTATGTCAAAACTTCAGTAGGAGACCTCCAAATTACATCTATGCATTTCAGGGAATGTTGTTGGCAATTCAGCAGGTGATACCCTCAGAGTTGGCATAGAACAAATGTCCTATGGTGTTTGAAGGCACTGCTCTGCTTGACATGATGTTTTTCAGATGAGATGCAATACTGAAATCCAGACCTCTAGTGCTCATTAGGAAACCTGGGATTTTTATGTAAGAGTACATGTATCAAGTGTTCTGAGCAAATTAAATTTTAGGTAATTTATTCTGTCTAAATTTTACTGTAGTTTCATTGGCAACAGTATTCTTTGCTTTCTGCCTCACACTTGTTTAGTGCTGCTGTACTTGGATGCTGAACGAACACATCAGTAGTGACTACATTTAAATGTTGAGTGAATATATGCAACATAAACACTGCAGAGGTATGCTATGATATGAAAACATGAGTTTCCTATAATCTACTGAAACAGAATTGCTCGTTTTCATGCAGAGGAAAAAAACCCAATCATTTGTTAGTTGCTCATGCCATGAGAAATGCAATGGGTAAACTAGGAGCATAGCAAAAATTCGTATCATCACTTGTATTGTGGTGGCCTCTAGAGGCTCCAGTTAACATCAGCACCCATAGCAAAATGTAGCTTCTCTTCCTAGAGAATTTACAATCTAATTTAAAGTTCCACAATGTTATCTGTAAAACAGCTAAGAATCTTATTTTAAATAATCATTATCCCTTTAATATTCAATCTTCCAACCAAAAAATCAAAGGATAATGAGACTAAACTGACATGTTAAAAGTATTTTCTTTCAAATGCAGAGAAGTCTCAGATGTTACCTTTGAGCATTATTGTTTGAAAGGATATTTGCACAATAATGCAAAAGTAAGTTAGTTTCTGAACATGTATATATGATCTGTTTATTAGCTGACTAATTTTAAAGCTATCTTCACTCCATCATGAAAAAATTATTTACTTTTTAATATTTCCTCAAGACCTGCCACATATAAAAGAATATAGGACAGATGGTTCATACCTCTCACTTTCACCATTCTTGGGTCTGGTCTAGGCTAGAGAGAGTTTTGTCAACAGGTCAGCTTTTGTTAATAAAACAGAACTGTTGTACACACTGTAATCACCACGCCGCCCCCGCCCCGCCAACCAACAAAACTGCCCTGTTTTTTCAGCAAAATAAAACCACCTCAACGAGAGGTATAGGACTTTTGCTGGCATAACTAGGGTGACACCATGTCAGTGTAGACACTGCATCCCCTTACAGTGGTGGAGGGACTGTCATTCTTGTCAATTTCACCACTCTGCTGGAGCAGTGAAATTGACTAGAAAGCCAGGACAGCTCCTGAGGATCCCTGGCTCCTGCAAGCCCAGGGTGGCTGGTTCCCAGCTGCGAGCTGGGATATGGGCAGCTGCAAACAAACAAGGTGAGTTGCGAGCCAGGACGCTGGCAGCTGAAGCCCAGGACTCTGGCAAGATGTGGGCTACTGCAGCCCGGCTCCGAACTGAGATGCAGGCGACTGCCGCCCAGCTCCCAGCTGGGATGCATTCCACCGACCTCCTGGTGAGGATGGGGAGGGGGAGAAGTTTTCGCACAGCTACTGCCCAGCTCCGACACACTGCACCAACCCAAGAAAAGAAGTGTGGACATCAGCCACCTCTGTAATTATAATGCACGCTATAAGTCGACATATCTGATGGTTACTTATTTTTCTAGTGTAGACAAGGCCTTGATGCCTGAAATGATTTTTCTGAAGGCAGAACTTGCATGTTAATAACTAAAAAAACATGGGCTCTGGCAGGACAGATCTTTAGTTACATTTGCCTTGGGGGTAATCTCATTCCTTTCTCCCTCCACTTCCACCACATCACCCTTGCTATTCTATTTCTCTTCCTTCCCATGTCATTCTACTTCCCTTCCGGAAGTGGAAAGTGCCTTTTACAAAAGCTAAGTGATGAGGTCACAAGAAGCATAAATAAGTATGGGGAAAGCCACTACAACGAAGTCACATAACATTTGGGGGATTTATATAGCCAGTTCCTTAAGACTTGAAAATTCATGTTCCCAGTTATTCTTCTCCAACTTATGGCTTCACTTTGCTGGCTTAGTGCAGAAGTCTTCACCCTGCCGGAGGGCACAGTGATTCTTCTTATCACCCTCTACACGAAAAGGGAAGATTCAGTCTCTTCTCACTACACTTCCTTTTCTTCTGTTTACCAACAGCCTACTGAATGCAGTCAGTAACATTGCTAGCAATTCTAGTAGAATGCCAGGCTGTCTCAAGCAGGGAGAAAAAGTAGCTCAGAGCAGGATTGTGTACAAGGGCACAATTCTGCACACTTAAGTAAGACTGGGAGTAAAGGTATTTTTTCTAGTTAAGAATGTAGCTTTATTGGGCTTTTACAAAGGAAATACAAAGGAAAAGTAAAAAGGAGGAAGTGATTTACTTCAACAAGCTTACCTTTGAGGCAGTCAGAGTTTTCGCTCTTTCACTGTCTGGCCCTTCATAAGGATTTTCCATTAGAAGTGTCTTCAGTTTTTTTAGTTTAGGTCGACATCTCCTTAATTCCCAGTAATTATTGGAGAAACCTGCAATCTACAGAGAAATTAAATGTTCTATGACTCATTTAATTTAAACACAGTCGGCCAAAGTAATTTACAAAGTATAATTAGCAGTGAATTCTACAGAGATCATGTAAAAAAAAAAAAATCAGGATTTTTATTAAGAGATTGTTTCTCCTTTCTAAAGTAGAGTAGGCAGAAATATTCTCAGCACTGAAGTCCATTATTGGTAATAACAGTTAGAGGTATACAGTTCAGTGATAAAACCAGCTAGGTCCTTTCATATGGGCAATACCTGCAAAGGGCTGGATAGTTTAAAGTCCTGTCAACTTCACCCCTTCCAATGTCTGTTCTTTTCCTCTTAATTTTTCAGTCTTGCTGTTCTCCACAAGCCACCTTTTTATTCTGCTCTCATTTTCCCAATTATTTCCCATATGCTTGAACTCCTGTTTAATGTGCATTTTACTATGCAATGAATCAGGCATGGAAATATGAAGCATCACTTCATTAAACATGCATCTTGGGAAAGAAAGACGTTTGCTACACAGATAGGTAAGCCAGGCACATGCACAGAGTACAACCATATGTAATTGTTAAAAATACTGCATACTTTTTTCCCCAGGCCCTGAAAAAGGGGTTTACCATCAACACCACAGCAGGGTTTGGAGCCAAGATGGTGTCTCCTTTCCCAAGATACCTATACAAAGACAGGACATGACAGAAGCTGAGTGGGGCAACCATCAGAAGAACTGCCTTCATTCCCTAATCTGTCGCACAGGAAGAACAGGAAACAAAGGTGTAATTGATGTAAGGCCTCCAATCTTCTAAACTCACTAAAATCTTAAAAGGAATTCCCAAGGTGCACTAATGAAGCATACATTGGGAGTCCCCAAAAGAGCCTAGTGAGAAGGAGATGATAGGAGGCCTTACGTCAATGCCTAGCTATTGAAGAGGCCAGCAATCAGACAGGTGTGATCACAGAATGGGGGGAAGGCACAACAGGCTCCAAGCTCTTTGTTGGTATTGCTCTAGGACCCAGTCCCTATCCCTGGATGAAAAATCCTGCTAAACAGCTAGTATAACAGAAAAGCTGTTTTTAAAAAAATGTATTTAAAATCCTGACTTTTTAAAAGATGTTCGATCAAATTTGATTTTTTTAAAGTAATTAAAAAAAACAAAAAAAACCGAAACCTGTCCTTTTAAACTACTGAAACTAGGTAGTCAATGAAAAAAATAAAAAGCTACTCAAGAAAGTCACTCAGATAAGAAGTGCTGTACCCAAATTCTGTTTGGAAAGCTTAGATTTTTCTTTTGATATAGTTTTTCCCTACATGAGTTTATTTGGTGACTTGCTTAACAAACTAATATTTATTTAAATTGTATGACCTCAGTTCTCCAGCTTTTTTCCCGTGCAATGGCAATTACACAGGCACAATAACTACAGCATTTGGATGTTACTTGTTTCTGTGCTTAGTTTTCATTTCTTTTCAAATCTCTTAGAGAAGAAGGTGTGACCTGTGCCAAGGTCAGGGCAAACTGCAAAAGGAGAAAACAACGGGATTCCTGTAGCACTTTAAAGACTAACAAATTTCTGCAGGCATAAGCTTTCGTGGGCAACAACCCACTCCGTCAGATGCACGAAATAGAAATCAGATAGGAGGTATATATATACATCCAAGGGTAAGAACCAACAATGAGGAGGGTAGGTATAAATAAAGTCCATTCAGTTAGAGTAGATGAGGCCTATTCACAACCATTGATTAGGAGGTGAGAATGTGTGAACAGTGACAAATACTTCTTGTAATGAGATAACCATTCCAAGTCCCTATTCAGACCCAGTTTGATTGTGTCAAGTTTGCATATGAGTTCCAACTCTGCAGTTTCTCTTTGAAGTCTGTTTTTGAATTTTTTTTTGTAGAAGTATGGCAACTTTCAAGTCAGCTACAGAGTGTCCTGGGAGATTGAAGTGCTCTCCTACTGGTTTATGGATGTTACCATTTTTTATGTCTGATTTGTGTCCATTCTTTTGCATAGTGACAGTCCGGTTTGCTCAATGTACATGGCAGAGGGGCATTGCTGGCACATAATGGCATATATTACATTAGTAGATGTTCAGGTGAATGAGCTCCTTATGGTGTGGCTGATGTGGTTAGGACCTGTGATGGTGTCACTAGAGTTGATGTGTGGGTAGAGTTGGCAACGGGATATGTTGCAGGGATAGGTTCCAGGGTTAATGTTTTTGTTGTATGGTGTACGGTTGCTGGTGAGTATTTGCTTCAGGTTGTGGGGGCTGTCTGTAAGCAAGGATAAGTCTGCCTCTCATGGCTTGAGCGAGTGAGGGATCATCTGCTAGGATAGGTTGTAGAGCCTTAATGATGAGTTAGAGATTTTAGCTGGGGGCTGTATGCCTGCAGAAATTTGTTAGTCTTTAAAGTGCTACAGAACTCATTGTTTTTGCTGTATACAGACCTTCCCTACCCAGTCAGAAACAGTGCTTCTAATTCCCCACACTGGTTACCAAAAAGCCCCCAAAAAGAAATTACACAGCTCCCTTTATTTTATTTCAGTCTCTGGCTCCCAATCAGCAACTAGGTCTAGTAAAGAGATAAGTTGTTTAAAAACTCTATTCACTTTACCAAAAGGTTCTCCTGATCCCCAAAATGTCAGCCACATTACCAGATCAATATTAGTTAGGATTTTACCCAAAAATATCATGCTGCCAGCCAATCCTTTAATATCTAAAATTAAAGGTTTATTATAAAAGAAACAAACAAGGTGAGAGATGTTAAATGATCAAAGATATCAGATACATACAAATGACTTTTAAGTCCATATATATATCAGATTCTTAGCAATATTGGAGTTTGTATGCTTGTACAGTTCCGCTGGAGTACATCCAGTACTTGGATGGGTCTGAGTCCTGTTTCACAGCTTCAGATGATCCAGAGGTAGGAAGCAGCAAGAATAAAGACAAGATGGAGATGGCAGAAACTATAAAAGGCTGCTTCACCATGTGGTCTGTTTCAAACACTAGGCCAGATGGAAAAGCACTTGGAGCTCCTTCCCAGTTCACACGCATGTCTGTACATGTCCTGCTGACTCACAGATATAACCCCTGGCTTCTCTCCCTGAGCTATTGTATAGCTGAATGCCCTTGATTGGCCCTCAATCAGGCTGGACAGTTCAGGTGCTAATCTGCTGGGGGTGTCACCTAATAGCACAAGTTTTAGATACAGAAATATCACACATTCATAGCTTACAATACAAAGATGACACACACATATAGATGAGCTTATCATATTCAGTAAATCGTAAATTTTCCAGTGATACCTTACATGGCATGTTTTGCAAGAGTTGTTGTAATTTTGCAATATTGATATCAATATTATACAAATGGTCACTCTTAATCCAGATAGCATCACAGAAGGTATTTCTGGTAATTTAGTGGTAGAAAAACATGCTAACGTGAGTTGGAGTTCATAGCCAGAGCTAAATGTTCACCCTGGACAAACATGCAGAATGCTCAACCCATGGGTGCTGGTGGTTTCCATCATATACATTTGCAGTTTTTCAATGGCTTTCAGCACCCCCACTATAAAAATTGTTCCAACACCACTGGCTCAACCCCTTTGGAAGGGAGTACGTTATTCCTGAGTGTCATATCTTCAGACTGATGCATGAGCCTATTAACACTGCTTCCAGAAGAAAGGTAATTTATCTTATTATTTGTATTGTGGTAGCACTTACAGGCCTCAGCCCCATTATGTAAAGCACTATACAAACGTAACAAAAAGAGTCCCTCCCATGAGTTTACAGTCTAAGTAATATAACTATACAATGCAACGTTTGGAAGGGTCTTACACCGCCTCTACACCAGCATTTATGCCGTTAAAACTTTTGTTGCTCTGGGGGGTGAAAAAAGTTTCGCCAGCATAAGCATAAGCATAAGCATAAGTTTCGCCAGCATAAGCACTTGTGTGGACAGTGCCATGTCAGCAGAAGAGCATCTCCCACCAACATAACGCGATACACAAGCGCTCTTACAGTGGCACAGGTGTACCAATACAGCTGTGCCACTGTCAGTTTTAAGTGTAGATTAGCCTTTAGAAGTGGGGAAGATCCCAACCAAAACCCCCCAAAAAATGATTTAACAGAAATTTATCTCGATGCATGTGACTTCATAGTTAATCACTAAAATCATTAAAGAATATAGCAAAAGCGAAGGAGGAGGAACATTACTTTCTTGTTAATCCTACTTGGTTTTGAATGTACCTTTTTGTAATAGCAGAACAGTGAATTTTGTGGAATAAATGATGTTCTGTTTGTCTAGGATTGGACAAGGTGAGTGATTCCACCTCAGTGATGTCATTACACCCACTGCACAACATTAGGAAAATATTATCATTTGCTCATAACATTTTTAGGAAAATTTGATTAATTAAATCTGCTTCAAAGGGACAGAAATAATGAATTCTTTAAAATCATAATTTTAAAACCCTCTACCCCAATGAATCTTTCCAGATGCAATAAATAGGATAGAAGAGTCATCTTTCAAGATTTTTTTTTTTTTTAAAGAATATGGTACTAAGAAAATGCAGCATAATTGCCTTTCAGGATAGGCCATTTAAATAGGTACTCTACTAAAGTAAGTGTTAATTTGCCCCTCATGTCGTATATTTAAGACAGCTCACTTGAGTGAAGGAGAAAATATCTATTCTTTCAAGTTACTAAGCACCATGAGTAATTACTGCCCCACCCAAAATAGACTTAATGCTTGGATCTGTTAAACAAAATATAACTGAAGCCATGATTGACAAGTTTTATATTAATACATCCATGCCTATCATTTGCAATTGTCAGACAATACAACAACAGGCACCTTAGATGTAACACTGATGTGAAGAATAGAGAATAAGAAAACAAAAGAATATACCTGGGTGTGAATGATATTACATGACGCTTGATCTGCAAGTAGCTGTTCTGGAGTTTTGCAGCCAGGGATGAACAGCAACATATTTGAAGTATCTGCTATTTTCATATCATAGGTTTTATCTTTACTGCACAGCACAGCTTGTTCATCTTTTTCACCACGGATCACTAGGCTGCCAAAAAAAAAAAAAAAAAAAGTTTTAAATGCAGAAATAGCAAAGGAGTACTCATCTTTATTTTGTAGATGATATAAAATTTCAAATACATTGCCAGGTGGCAAATTGCAGTTGCTATGACTACTGTTACCAATTGGAATATCACATATACAGGTTGTGCATACAATTAGTTTAATCATACTATTGTTACCGCTTCCTCCTTCCCATTTGTTCATTTCACCCACATTACATCTTATCTTTTAGAACCTGATCCTGCAAGCTCATATACAAGACCAAAGCCACAGTGAAGTCCCAATAGCTCCCAACTTAATTCAGGCCACTGGGTAATGGCACAACAACCACTACAACTCTACTAAAAACCCAGTCTTATTAACGGTGTAACTTTGAACATTCTTCAGAAAAAAAACTTCTGCTTACATATGATTAACATTTTCCTACACTTTCTCCTTGCAGGACAAACCATAGTCAAATGAAGGGATGTTCAAACTTTTCTCCAACCACAGCCCCCAAGACACTCACACTTTTCTCCCATGGCTCCATGCTCAAGTCCTTTGTGGTCCCTAACATCAGAATACATTCCATTGTTTCAACCAAAAGAAACTACCCAGAAACACAAAAACAAATGTGGTTCAGACTTATGCACTTCATGAATAGTCCTACTGAGCTCAAGGACTACTCACTCACAGAAGTGTTTAAGTTTAGAGCCATGTTTTAATTAATTATGCTCTATATGGCACACATACATGTTCCATGTATAAAAATTGATAATTTAACATTTTAACAAATATACAATTTAAAAAACATATCAGGATTGTTATTGAAAGTGTCATGAATTGCACATAAATAAGTGTACATTCTGTTGGAAGTTCCCCCAATCTCCAGAAGACATCTTGGTAACCCACTTTGGGTTATAGCACCAGATTTAAGAATTTCTTGTCTATTAGATTGAGTACAAGCTGGTAACCAGAAGACCCAGATTCCATTTCTGACCTTGTCACTGACTCACTTTATAATCATATGGAAACCATCTCACCTCTGTGACTGTTTCCCCATCTGAAAAAGAGTGACAATATTTACCTGTCTTGGGTATTTGTAAAGTGCTCAGAAGTACAGGACTAGAAGGGACCTATATTGACCATCTAATCTAGTTCCCTACATTGATGCAGGACTGAGTATCATCTAGACCAGTGTTTCTCAATTAAATTTCCCCACGGAACCCTTTAGGCTCCGCGGGGAAATTACAGTCATACTCGATACCCTCCGCTGAAAAATCCGGGACATCTTCCCTTTTTCGGCAGCGCGATGTCACTTTCTCACGGAACCCTAACAGTGTTCCCAATTGAGAAACACTGATCTAGACCATCCCTGGCAGGCTTTTGTCTAACCTGTTCTTAAAAACCTCCAACGATGGAGATTCCACAGCTTTCCTAGATAATTTGCGCCACTGCGTAACTACCCTTACAGCTTGCAGTCTTTTCCTAATGTCTAACCTAAATCCCCCTTGCTGCATTTAAGCCTATTACCTCTTGTGCCATATTCAGTGTCTAAGGAGAACAGTGTACCACCCGGCACTTTATCAACTTCTCATGTACAGCCCTGCAAGGATACAAAAATGTGGATTCACATCCAACCCCCATCTGCGAGAAACAATGTATAACTGACCTGCTATCTGAAGTCGGTCTTTTCTATGGCATCCGCACCCACACAGCACCTGCAGCCCTGGGCCCCCCAATCAGGTGTTTGGAGGTCAGCCTGGCTGCAGCTGTTTGGGGGCCAGTCCTGGCCCCCTTCAGGCAGCTGTCGAACAACTGATCGGCAGGGCCTGCCCAACAATTGATGGGTGGCCTGCCCTGGGGGCCCCCGCCAAACAGTTGATGGGCAGCCCGCCCCCATTTCCACATCTCAAAGACAGGAAAGCAGTCTCAAAGGCCATGAGTTGCAGACAGCTGCTTCCCGCTTTTGAGATCCGCATCTGATCCACTGTCTGCAAAAAATGGTCCATGGATAACCGCATCTGCAGATATCTGCGGATTTGCAGGGCTCTACTTTTATGTATCCCACCCATCCCCCAGTCTTCTCCAGACTAAGCAAAGCCAGTGTTTCTGTACTCTATTCTATCCAAGTTCTTACACAACATCCATCACCGTGGTATCTGAGCAGTGCTAGGCCCTATGACACTACTTCCAATTTCCTGCCCAAATGAGATATGTCTGAGTGGTACAAAAGCTGTGTTATGTGTACTGCAACAGTGCCATCACAATCAGGATTTTGGACAACAAGAGTTTACAGAGTTATAGTTAATGCAAAAGAAAAATTTTGGAAAGGGACATAAAACCTTGTGTTTCAGGATTTAAGTCAATCGCTAACTGACACCTGCCTTCTGTGGTGTTTATCACACCTTCCCTTGAAGCATCTGGTACTGGCCGCTGTTGGAGAAATGACAGGACTAGACAGACCAGGGGGGCCTCAGCCAGTCTGGCAATTCCCAGGTGATTGATTGAAGTAGGAATAAGCAGTTTTAGGGAATAAGCAAACCTGTGTTACTGGCGAAGTCATCTCTCCGGGGACTAACTCATGCAGAACTTTGGCTGCACAGTCCACTCCTCGGGCACTTCAGAGTGGATATCCATCACTGCTCCCCCCCACCAAGATGGCACCAAGGAGCGGGGCAGCATTCACTTGGGCACATTTTAGGGGTCCATTTTAACTTTGATCTTCCCCTCCACACTGTATCTGGCAAGAACCAATCATCACTCCTCCCCAGTTCACAATTTGTAGGGCAACTTGGTCCAGACTCCCGATCCCACAGGCCCAGTCCCACCGCCGGCCCACCAAGGGGCGCTGCAGCAGGCCCAGTCCCACCGCCGGCCCACCAGGGGGCGCTGCAGCAGGCCCAGTCCACACTTCGACGTTCCTGTCCTCTCCCACCCTGACCCTCCCCTTCCGCCGCTGCCCGCAGGGGCCGTTGCAGACCCGGTCTCCCCCCGGTCCGAGAGCCGCACCTGTGTCCTGCCTCCAGCTCGGCGCAAAGGCCCGGCTCCAGCTGCAGCAGGCAGCAGTCTCCGGCGCTGGCGCGGGGGCTGAAGCTGAGGCAGTGAACGGGCGGCAGCAGCTCCGCCGGGTTCAGCTTCGCGATATGCAGCGTGGCCTCCACCTCCTCGCGGCTCCGCATCTTGCCCGGCGCCGGCCGAGCTCCCGCTGGCGGCTCAACGGAACGAGGAAGCGGCGCGCGACGAGCGGTTCTAAAAGCGCGCTAAAACGCTGCGCGTGACCCTCACCCCGCTCGCCCGCCCCTCCCTTCCCGCCGGTGGGCGGGGCCACGCAGAGGGAGAGAGCCTGCGGCGGCGGCGAGGAACAAAAGTCACGTGACGGGAGGAGAGGACCCGGGGAGGGGAGGCAGCGCGCGCGCGCGGACTGAAGCGTCTGGAATGACGGGCGAGAGTGAGCGCGCGCTCCCTGCCCCGCGGTTCTCTCTCTGGTTCGCGTCCTAGGAACCCGCGCGGAGCAGGTGCGGCGGGCGGTGGCGTTGCGGTGTGAGGAAGTAAAGGGGGAAGCGATTCCCTCGCCTTGCTGCCGTCTCCGCCCGCCCCCGGCTCTCCCCCTTCGCGGCGGGGCGGGGCGTGGCGGGGCGGCTCGGCTCTCTGGAGCTGGCTCTGCCCCGGAGTTTCTGTGTGCGGCGATCGCGCTGCAGTGCCTGGATCTGGCTGCAACGTCGGCTGGTCGTGCATGGAGTTCGGCTCTGCAGAGTAACAGCAGCTACATGAATTTCCAGTTAGAGAAATCATCGCCAAAGACACTGCCGTGCACACGGTCATCGAGTGCCTCTTTGCAGAACGGGCGAAGGGAGAAAGCTCTTCTTGTCTTCACTCTTAGATTTGTGATGTGCCCAGATACCACAAAGACGGTATGGGCTGCCCGGTGGGTGGTAGACGGGATGAGATGGATGGTAAATACTTGTACCAATAAAAACAACAAGAGATCTGTGGCACTTTAAAGACTAACAAATTTAATATCTGCAAATATTAAATTTGTTAGTCTTTAAAGTGCCACAGATCTCTTGTTGTTTTTGCTGTATACAGACTAACACGGCTACCCCTCTGGAAATTGTACCAATGAAGAGATTATTCAACGTGCTAACAGAAAATATTTCTTGTTATTTAACGTAGGATTTCCTTTGTGCAATTTCACTCCAATATTCATATTTAAACTTCACTTTAACACCCAAACAAAGTCCCTTCCCTCCTTTGTGTTTGTACCTTTCATAAAGTACATGGTTGCCATGTGCCCTCAACCATATTTGTGCCGGTCACATGTCTCTGAATACTGAACCAGGCTTGTGACATAAGATATGACATAGCAATTAACTCATTAATGTTCTGATTTCCTATACTGTTACCTATTTGACTTCCGATTTCAAGAGAAAGAGAAGGTGATTTACTGATGTTCTGTGCAGGTGAAATCTTAATTCTCACAGAATCAAAGTTCTGCTATTACGGGATTTATATTTTTTTCTGTCCAAGGTATTAGTTCTGTACCCAGAACCTGATGCAGCCTATTATATACTTCCCTTCCCTGTTTGACTTCTGCTGTGGGATCCCCACTCCACCTCCAGTTCTGTTCCAATCTCTTTGTTTGCATTGCTTCAGTATGGAAATGCAAGCAAGCTGGACCTTAATAAGTCCTTTCATTTTCTGTCTTTGATTGTAATCATTCCCTCGATGAACTGGGTCATTTTGATTCTGGGGGAAAGAGCTTTCCATTTCTCTGGTGTTCCTGGCATCGACACTGACACAACACCTATTAAAGTCAATAGGAGTTCCATTGATCTTAATGGGAGTTGGATTGGTCCCATTGTAAACATGGTCCTTAGTGCTTGCTACATTTATATGGTTATCATATCCCTCACACCACTACCATTTGGAATTCCAAGTGGAATCTGACCAGGGGTCCACTTACTCCAGGATCCTGCCTCTGTCATTGCCAGTACTCTCTGCTTCAGAAGAAGGTGCAAGGAATCCTGCAGGGCAGGGTTTGAATCAAACTGTTCGTAGATTTCTTCCTAAAACCCATCAATTAGTGGTTTTAAATGAGCAGTCCACTATAATCTCCAAGTTCTTTTCCAGAATGATTACATTTAATTCACAGCTCAGCAATGAGTAGCTGGAATTATTCCTTGCAATGTGCATTACTAAATTATTCCTTTACAAGGTGCATCACTGTATTCTTAAATTTTTCCTAGATACTGAACCCACAGATATTGAAAAAGGGGTTAGCAAGTTGAGATACAGTGTAAAGGTGTGGAGGGAACTGCTATGAATTGGTAGAGGGATTAAAACTCTAAATAAACTATGGGAGTGTTTACAAACAAAAAGATCTCAGAGCAGTCTGTGTTTGTGGAAGAGGTGGGGGTGCATCATATGTCCTGTCACAACCTGGGGACTTGTCTGGGAGTTGCTTGTATCAGTGTGAACGGAGAACGTGATGGAGAAGAAGCTGGTGTAGATGTTTAGTAGTCCAGGCGATGGACGGAATGCTAAAATGGCTAGTGGAGCAGCAAAGAGAATTGTAGAAGACCCTGCAGACTTTCTAACAATCCTACCACGCAGAGAAACAGTCCTCGCTTGCCTGGCAAGCAGAGCAGCAAAGGAGCCTGCAGGAATTCATAAAGGAGAAAGTCCAGGTTCAGCAACAACTCTTACAATGTTTGGTGAATCCTGCAGTGGGAAATGGACACCAGGCTCAGGGAACAGGACTCTGTAAAACGGGACCTGCAGATGATCCTTATGTGTTTCGCTTACTTTCTAAAGAGGGGTAGTGGGAGCTGGCTGGCACAGAACAATGTGGGCCCTTTGGCTGGCACCCTATTTAACTGGGGAAGCACAGGCAGCATTTGTGGCTCTCAGCGAAGAGCAGGTGAAATAATATGACATGGTCCAGGCAGCCACCCTGCATCGGGTCAACTGGTCCACAGAAATATACTGCCAGCAATTTAGAGTGGCAAGGTGAACTGGGGGATTACAGCCGTGTGCATTTGCACAGAAATCAACAGATTGGGCCATTCATTGGTCGAAGTCAGATACCCAAACTGTGGGAGATATTAACACTCCCATGAGGTGGGGAAGTGCTTTTATCATTTTACAGGGGAAACTGAGACACAGAGTCTGTGTAACTCACCCTAGGTCAAGCAGGTAGCTGACTGCAGACTGAAGCAAGGTCTCCCAAACTAGCACCCTCACCACTGGATTATCCTTGATTCCCGCTAGGATAGAAGTGTGAGAAAACGAGAAATAGTGGAGGAAACAGCTCAGTGTTCAGGCATTTTCAGGCAGAGCTGTAACCAAGGTGGGGCAAGGGGGCAGCTGCCTAGAGCACAAAGCCATGGGGCAGAAAGATCCCTCCTGCCCCATCGGCTCCCTCCTCACAAGGGCCTCAAGCCCTCCAGGGACCAAGATTTCCCCATACTTGCTGCCCAGGCTCTTCTTTGACCACTGCTCTGGCTCCAGGCTTCCCAGTACTCCACTCCCCGTGCGGTCACTGCCAACCCCTCTCAGTTCCCCTGCACCTGAATCTTTTTTTCTGGGCAGCTGCTCGATGAGGTAGATAACATGGAGAGTATAGTCCTTCAGCACATCCTTAGCAATGAAAACAGCTTTCTGTTATTCCTACAGGATTATAACCATTGCCAAAGAAAAGCTTAATTGAAAAGAGTTTTGGGGGGAGCTGGCAAGCACCAGGAAATCTCAAACTCTTCAGTGGCTTCTCCCTTTGGCCAAACTCTCTACTCTCTTCTATGCCAAACCACAAATGAACGCAGGAACTATGGGAACTCTCATTTACCTGAACATTTGGGAATAGTTCACCATTGGGTTCATTGGTTCAGTTTTTACAGCCACAAATCTGGCTAGAGAGCATGTTCTAATTCAGTTCTTGGAATGGTTTTACAATGCTCTTGTGACCTAACTCTGCTCCTTTCTGCTCTGACATTGCAGCTCAGGGAGATGGAGGAGGCAAAAGCTGAAAACACACAGCTAGTTTGCCAAATAAGTGCTTGTTGGACGCATCCACTGCCTTCTTAAGCTAATGCAGAACATGCACTCCCCTTAATCATTCCAGGGGATCTATTCACTACCTCCCTGGTTAGGACAGTCTAGACCAGGGATGGCCAAACTGTGGCTCATGAGCCACATACAGCTCTTTTACAGTTAAAGTGCGACTTGCAGAGCTCCCTATGCCCCTCCCCCCATTCTCCACGTACCAGACTGGGGTGGGGAGCTCAGAGCTTCTTCCCTGAAGCAGGATGGTGAGGCTAGAGGATTCTGCCCAGCGGAGAAAGGAGTCTTGGGGGTCAATAAATGTAGCCACCTCTGATCTAGACACTACAGATGGCACAAGAGATCTATTCTCTATCCATTTTGCCATTAAAAAGGGCAGTTGTGGTTGACTAAGGTATAAAATCCCCACCTCTGAATGGGAATGACATCTTCTCAGGTGTACTGAGTGATGCACATCAGTCAAAACACACTTTTACACCATGTAATTATTTTAATTGTGATGCTGTTCCTTGAGGTCACTGAACTTGCTCTAAATGTACTTTGCACAACTCTGAAATAGTCCTCTCAGCTGTTCCCCTGCCTTTTGCTCCTTGAGACTATCATCCACAATTCCCGCCTGATTTCTGCTCTTAGCCAGCTTATGCCCAAAGAGACCATTATTTCTTGTCACACCAAATGGCCATCTTAGTATAAGGACCATAGTAGGGGCCCTCACAAGCACTTTCTGGCTCCCATTATTGTGATGGCTCTTCTCTGAGCAGTGCATCCACTACACTGTAATGCTAGGAAACCAGAGCAGATTCAGCAAAGCATTTCCCCAGTCAGCCCAGAATCAGCTGTAGCCCCTTGAGCCGCCAGGAGCACAGCTCTTTCAATCTTAGGGTATGTCTACACTGGAATAAAAGACCTGCAGCTGGTCTGGGTCAGCTGACTTGGGCTCGTGCTGTAGGCCTAAAAATTGCTGTGTAGATGTTTGGGTGTGGAACTCCTTTATTCATACTGGGATGGAAGGAGGATGAGAGATGATTCAGGAAGGAACGGCAGCTGGGGAGTCTTGAGACTGCTTGCTATGGTTTGTATGCTAGTGGGTCTGGTATCTAGAAGGCTCTGGGGTCTTGAAGTTCCTTGTCTTATCCACAGCAAAGGGATTTGTGCTAAGGATGACAATCACTGTGAAGATGGGGATTTTGGGAAGGATGGTTACTGATGGTTCAGAATTTAGAAACCTCACCAAAACAGACTCTCTGTATTTTTGTCCTCGCTGGATCTTGAAAGTACAGATCTGCATGAAAACAGGAGCAAAGAGCCAGCCATCTAGCATCTTCCTGAGAGTCAATTTGAGAGGAGATCTAGAGAGTCCGGGAAGCTGAGGAGGGAGAGGTAGGGAAGTAGTTTGCATTGTATCCAAATAGGATCAATCCACTTCTCCTGCATCTCCTAATTCCTCCCTCTCTTCTGGGGAGCTCATGGACGAAGTGAAAGTGAGTGAAGGTTCCCTAATAGCAGCCAATTAACAGGAGAAAGAGTCTCAGGCACTGACTGGAGATGAGCCACAATTACTGGAATTTCCATGGAAAAGAGATTCAAAGATGCAGGTTTGAGCAGGGAACAAGATGGGTTTGGGGACTTTTGCAGAAACTGGTTCCTGGAGAAATCTCCCACTGACCAAACTAGAGTGAGGTGAAAAGCTTCTTTCCTCACTCACACCTATGACCAAAGCACCATACAAATTAATAAAATAATAGTATTTGATATCATTCCTTTTAATGCACAAGGGACAAATGGAAAAATGACATGCATTGGAAAAGGGAAAACAAAAAACTAAGTGAAAAAGTAATATTTTAGAAATGGTGCAGTGTGTTTTCTGTATCTGCCCCCTCCAATTACTGCATTCTGCCTACCATAATTCCTTTTCTCTTCCTGGGGATACCATATTCTTCTTTACTAAACTGCAGTGTAGTGTTTAGTGCGTGCTGTCCAATAGCTGCTAAGTTGCATCGAATGGGATGCTGCCTTTCAGAGGTGAGTTGAGGTTTGGAGTACTGACCGCTCTGTACAGTTTATAAATTACCCTGCCTTCAGGGCCATTTTAAGAGCTTCGTAGGCCCTAGGCACACTTGCCTTCGTAGGCCCCCCGACCGAAATAACTAATTTGATTTTAAGCTATTAATAAATAGTGTTTAAAATAAAAATAAAAAATTATATATAAATTCTTTTTGTAGGTCCTGAAAGTTTCGTAAGCCCTAGGCACTGTGCCTATTGTGCCTAATGGATAATACGGCCCTGCTTGCCTTGGGATAGAAGGTGTTATAGACATTAACAAAATATTTAGGTGTTTCTCTCCTTTTGTAGGTTGTCATGGGGGAAAAAGTGACTTACAGAAAGAATTATGTAACACTGAACACAAAAGTAAGGTTTTGCTTGTTCGTTTTAACTGCGTACTGTCCATCTGTCCCTCTCTCTGTCTACATGGGAGTCTTCATTCTGTGCTGCTGGCTTTTACCCACACTGCCATGGAGTGGCATGGAGTTTTACTCTTTCCTTTTCAGTTGTACACAGGGAACTATGGTTTATTCAATTCCCCTCTGAACTCCTAGGTAGATTCTCAAAGCTGGGCCCCACATCTGACTCTGGGGGTGGCTGAATAGCAGGATGAGCTTCCACTGTTACCTGAGGTTTGTCAGAACCCAAAACAGTGTTAACTTAACTATTTCACTCCAGGTGGTGTCAGGAATAAATCTGTGGGAACACAGCACTTCCATCTGATAAATAATTGATACAAACGAGTGTTTTTATCTAAAACTAGTATTTTAGATTTTAAGCACCCACACACATATGCAGTAGGTTTAGGACATCCCATATGCAGTTACCCAAAGTCTGAGATTGTTTCAAGTGATCACCAGCCAGGCTCCCAGTGGCCCTCTTTCCATCTAGCTGATGGGGAGTTTAGATGTCAGCTCCTTGCCTGAAGAAAAGCTCCCTCGGATTGCTCCAAAGCATATTCCATCGCCTAATATTTAATAGCTAAATTCAAACAAAGCATCTAACCTAGAGTGACTCCCTGTGGGTCACTAATTCTAATTTCAGCAAAACTACTCATCTGAAAACATTTCTAGTATTTGTTGTCATAACAACAATATATCAGGGGCACTTAAAACCAAGGTTGCTATTTACTCATTCTCTTCCATATCTGTCTGTCTCATCCTCCCATTCTGATTAGCAAACTGCAAGTATGCAGCTGTCTGATCTTGCCTCACAAAGGCCTAATATTATTCTTTACTAGGTGGCATTTGTTTTTCAGCTGGCAGTGGCTGACCATACAAATGGCTGATCGCAGTATTGTCAAGTTCTGGGTATACTCAGGAATGTCAAATTCTGAGATAACTCCACTGCAGATATTCTTATGAAAAGAGCTTCTATTACACAAACATCAAAACCCCAGTAGCTACCAAGGTCTTCTGATACAGTGTAAAGCACGGCTGCCTACATTTAGGTTCATTACATGTCCTAAAGTAGTCATCACAAGAGTAGGGGTGTTAGGGTCTGACCCATATCTCATTCGCATCTGTAAATGATCTCCATTCATTTCAGAGAACACCAGCTCAGATCCTTAGTACTGGATATAGTCCAACTTAGGATATTGCATTCTGCCATATCAATGGGATATTGAATACACTTCCTGACCTAAAGTGCAGTCTGCTGTTTGTTGGATAGCATCCACTAAAACATCTGCCACGTTCCATCCCAAAGGGGAGGGCTGCCTTTCAGTTAAGAGATGGCAGTGGAACTGATCCCTCTTTAAAGTTTATAAATCAATTTTCAGGGTTTGTTATCTGTTTGGCATTCTTCAGGAGAGAGACATTTATGTGAATGTAAATGCAATAACACATTTGTGTCTGTTATTTAATAGACTAAGGACATCCAACAATAAATCTTATACTGGAAAAATAAAATTTAAAGTTGATTGAAAAGGTAAGATTTTGTAAGTTTCGTAATGTCTGTCTGTCTGTCTCTCATCTATCTAGCCCCTTGAGACTTTCCTGCCTGCTGCTCTGTTTTCAGGCATTTCCTCCTCTAAGGAGCTCACACATTCCAGTGTTACCAGGACAACTTCCAGTTTTCCATAGGATTATCCCAGTGTCCCCATAAATTCTTTGGAGTACTGAAATGTCCGAGGGTTTCGTTTAATCACTATGACTTTCACTCTGGGATCCCCCTGTCTGTGCCACACTGCTTTTACCTCCTCCAGCTGGCCTGTTAGCACAGGCCTTGTTTCTTCCCTTCTCGGAATTATACAAAATTCTGTGGTTTGTCTGGTTCTCCTCCCATCCCCTCAACAGATTCCCACAGGCTGGGCCCCACATGTGACTCCATGTGGAGGGAATATGATGTGGGGCTTCCACTGCAGATAATGTTGTGGGAAAGAACTGCCATGATTAATCCCTATCTTTGAAGTTTTTGGATGAGATGTAAGGCAGAGGGGCCAACATTTATGCTCAGTACACATCTTGTAGCAGTTTTCACAGGAGTTGAGTAAGAAATGGTTTCCAAGCCACTTTGATACTCAGTAGGTATCCTTCCATTCATTTCAACTGGGCATCAAATCAGACCCTTAGTCCTGGATACAGTCTTACTTCAGACTATTGCATTCTGCCTGCCATTTCAATGGTATACTTCCTGAACTAAACTGCACTGTAGTTTTCACTTCCCATGTTTCATCCCAGAGGGGGCAGTGTAGTTTGTGCTGTCCTATGGTCCTTCCCACAGGGACTGCCTTGCAGGTGGGAAGGAGGTGGGATAATGATGCTTCTCTTGAGTTGACAAATCCGTCTGTGGTGCCTGTTATCTCTCTAGGGTTACTGAGGACAAAGGCATTATAAACATGAACAAAATAATATTTGGGTGTCTCTCCTTAATAGGTTGAGGGTGTAGAAATTAAATGTGAGGAATTCGAAGAAGACAATTTTAAAATGACTGAAAGTAAGATTCTGTAAGTTACATAGTGTCTGCCTGTGTGTCCTTCCTCATCTGTTTCTGGCTTGCTGCTCTGAACAGCCAGTTATACCACCTCATGAAGGGATCCTGGATGGGATATTTAAAAGCTCCAATTGAGCTAATTGGCAGCTTCTTTGGAGATGCTGAAATATCCCCAAAGTTTATTTCATGTAGCAGCTTATTTAACTACAAAGTTTCTGTGCTTCTGAGATTTTCCCTGCCTGCACTGTTGGGCTTTCAGCTTGGTCCTGCTCTACCTTTAACTGCTACTCTCAGCCACACACTGCATCTGGCCTGGGGATCTTAATTTTCCCCTTTTATTATAATACAAGGCAGTCTGGCTCGTCTGATTCCCCTTCTAACTCTAGACAGGTTCCCAAAAACTGGATTCTATGTGTGACTTGGTGGAGAGGCTTGAATTTGATGAGGAACTTGCAGATATTGTTCAGAAAAAAAAGCTGCAATTTTAAATATATACTGATGGATTTTGATGAGATTTAAAATGTAGAGGGAGTTATTTTTGATCTTTACAAACCCCATGGCACTTTTCATTAAGATAGGAGAGTTAAGGACTGGTCCAAAGTCAGTGGGAGTCAATGGCAGTCTTTTCAAATGACTTCAATAGGCAATGCATCATGCCTTTAGTTGTGGATACATTCCAATTCAGGTATCTGCATTGTGCCTGTCTTAATTCACCGGCCATGTCAATGTGAATTCTTCACTTCTTGAACTAAACTGTAGTGTAGTGTTTAGTGTGTGCTGTCCAGCAATTCCCATGCTCTATCTAGAGGGGGCTGCCTTTAAGATATGAGGTGGGGTAAAATGATCCCTCTATAAAGTTTACAAATCAATTTGCAGTTTGTTATTTGGTTTGGGATTCTTCTTGATAGAGAGCGCTAAAAACATTAATAAAATAATATTTGAGTTTCTTTCCTTTAATAGTCTAATGACTTTGAAAATAAAATTGATGTTCTGAAGAATGAACTTTTAAAATTGATGGCAAAAGTAAGATTTTTAAAAAAAAATTACTTAATGTCCATCTGTGCTGTTCTCCCTCTAATCTAAACCTCTGGGAATCTCTTGGTTGTTCCTCTCAACTTCCAATATAAGCTATCCCACAAATAGATCCTGGATAGGAATTTCAAAAGAGCTAATTTTTTACCTAAGTCTGCTACCATTGACGTTAATGGTGAAACTTCAATGAACCTCAATGAGAAGAATTCAGAAGAATAGGCCAATAGAAAGCACTTTTAAAGGTCACTATCATATCCCCCCTCACTCTTCTCTTCTGCAGACTAAACAAGCCTAGTTCCCTCAGCCTGTCCTCATAAGTCATGCACTCCAGCTCCTTAATCATTTTCACTGCCCTCCACTGGACTCTCTCCAGTTTGTCCACATCCTTCCTATAGTGGGGGATCCAAAACTGGACACAACACTCCAAAAGTGGCCTCACCAATGCCGAATAGAGGGGAATAATCACTTCCCTCAATCTGCTGGCAATGCTCCTACTAATGCAGCCCAATATGCCGTTTGCCTTTTTGGTAATAAGGGCACACTGTTGATTCACAGCAAGCTTCTTGCCCACTGTAACCCCCAGGTCCGTTTCTGCAGAACAGCTGCCTAGCCAGTCAGTTTCCAGTGCATGGGATTTTTCCGTCCTAAGTGCAGGACTCTGCACTTGTCCTTGTTGAACCTCATCAGATTTCTTTTGGCTCAGTCCTTCAATTTGTTTAGATCACTCTGTATCCTGTCCCTACCCTCCAGCCTATCTACCACTCCCCCCAGCTTAGTGTTATCTGCAAACTTGCTGAGGGTGAAGTCTACCCCATCCTCCAGATCATTAATGAAGATGTTGAACAAACCTGGCACCAGGACCGGCTCCTGGGGCACTCTGCTTGTTACCGGCTGTCAACTATACATCAAGCCATTGATCACTATCCATTGAGCCTGATGATCTAGCCAGCTTTCTATCCACCTTATAGTCCATTCATCCGACTCATACTTCTTTAACTTGGTGGCAAGAATAGTGTGGGAGACCATATCAAAAGCTTTGCTAAAGTCAAGGTATGTCCACCGCTTTCCCCACATCCACAGAGCCAGTCATCTCATCATATAGGGCAATCAGGTTGGTCAGGCATGACTTGCCCTTGGTGAATCCATGCTGACCCTTCCTGATCACCTTCCTCTCTTCCACGAGCCTCAAAATGGATTCCTTGAGGACCTGCTCCATGATTTTTTCTGAGGACTGAGGTGAGGATCACCGATCTGTAGTTCCCCGGATACTCCTGATGCCCTTTTTTGAAGGGCATATTTGCTATAGTACTATATTTGCCTTTTTCCAATCTTCTGAGACCTCCCCCAATCACCACGAGATTTCAAAGATAATGGCCAATGGCTCTGCAATCACATCAGCCAACTCTCTCAACACCTTCGGATGTATTGCATCTGGTCCCATGGACTTGTGCACGTCCAGCTTTTTAAAATAGTCCTGAACCTGTTCTTTCACCACTGAGGGCTGCTCATCTCCTCCTCATTCTATGCTGCCCAGTGCAGTAGTCGGGGAGCTGACCTTGTCTGTGGTCCAGATTCTGCCATCATTTACACCCACATGACTCTGAATATTTTCTCTATTTTACTGAAAACTCTTACTTATCTGAGTATTCCCACTGACTCCGTTGAGGAGACCTGGTGAGTAAGGACTCCTTGTGTCAGGATTGGGCCCTCTGATTCTGACCTCAATCTCAGACCCTTATGCTGATGCCCTAGCTATAGAGTGGTAACTGGGAGAAATGTCATGGAGGGCACTCACTGGGATCAGGGTCACTGGCTGTCCTGCTCCTGACACCTCGGCTTGCCTCACCCTCTCCAAGTTCCCCCAAGCTCTCCTGATGGAAGTGAGTGCAACTTAGCCAAGCCCAGGAGAAGGAAGAGCACTAATGGGAGATGGGCTCCCACAGGACGACAGGCCCCATCCAAGCAGGCCAAATGCCTCCACCACAGGGAGCCACTGAGCAATACAGCCACCAGGTTGCTGGGTCTGAGCCCACACCTATCGGGAGAGTCAGGGATGGTGGGGAAGGGATGAGAAATTGGGGGCAAGATAGGAAGGGGTGTAGAGATGGGGGCGAGGGGAGTCAGGCTGGCTACTTTACATGGGAAAGAGGGGTGTATTGGGTTTGTGGGGGGTGGGGTGCTCTGCATGAGACACGAGATGAATTGGGGTAGTGAGGCAGAGGGGGGAGGTTCAAGTGTGAAGAACAGGGAAGGGAGGGGGTGGGTGTTCTGCATGTGGAGTGGAGGTCTGTCAGGGATAGGAAGAGGAAAAGGGGGTGAGCAAGGGAAGCTACTGAGACTCTGTAGGGGGGCTGCAAGTTCCAGGAAGGAAGGGAGAGTCCTGACAATTTGCATTTCTCTTGCCAGGGCTAGCTGCTCCCGGCCCCAGCCCAATCACCCTGGTTCCTATCTGCTCCCCAGCTTAATCCTGGACACCAGAGTAGCCACTCCAGCTCCTCTGGGTCCCAATCTCGCCACCACCCCAGCAACCACAGAGCCCCACCCAGGTTGAGTCACTGGCCGGGCCCTAACAGCACCTGCCCAGGTCAGAGGAAGTTATTAATGGCGTGTGCAGTATATGGAAGATTTCTATGTGGCCATGCATGCACACAGTGTACATTGGTAAGAAGTAAGGGGGCCAAAGCACTTCACATCCATGTCTTTGAATGAGGCAGAAGTCAGGTAGCCTCCATCCATGCTCCCTTGTAATTCAAGCACTGCAGCTGAGCCGTAGCTGGTAAAGTGGGGGCTGGGGGAATGACTCTGGAGCCATCTCAGCACAGACTTTGCCTATGTGCTGGCTGGGAGCAGGGATCTGTTCCTCCTGGCTAGTATGAGGAAAACTTGCCTCCCTCCGAGAATACTGTGAAACTTTCCTCTTTGCTCTGCACGCTGTGGGAACAGGGGACCTGTGCCTAGGGAAGAAATGGGGGAAGAGGGGAGAGCTTTGAAAAACACCTGGTTCCATGCCACTGATTCTGGTCTCGTCTCAGTGAAGGGAGCTTCTATGTGTCCTCCTTAACCATCTCTGCATGGCCCTCAACCACATGCTGGATGGGAGCCTGTTTTCTCTGTGGCTTATTCAACTGTCTTGGCATGGACCTCACCCACATGCCTTTGCCCCAAGAATCACCCTGGTGACCTGGAGGGACTGCTCTCTGTTTGCCATTTCTGCGAGGGAAGGGAAGGAGAGGTGCTCCCCTTCAAACCCTCTTCCGAAAGCCAAAGGACCTTTTTTTTTTCACTTTTAAGTTTAGCACTTTTGAAGAGGAAAAGCCTTGAAGCCAATGAAGAACCCGAGAGACATTTAGTTAAAAATATTTCTAAAACCCAGTGAAAGCTCTGTTCCGAGGGGAGCTCTCATATGCACCGTCTGGAGGCAGAGAATTCGGGAGAGATCTGCTCTGGGGTGAGTCTCTGCCAAGGCTCAGAGCTAAGATCTACTCTGGCCACACTTGCCATCAAGGCAGGGAACAGAGGGGACTTAGAAGCTTAGAAGAGCAAGCTATCAGGATCTTTTCAGTCCACAGAGGTCCTGTTCCTCACCCCCTCTTCTGATCATCACTCCCAGTTCCTATTCCTGTCCCTCCTCTCTCCTACCCACCCCATTCCTGTTCCTATCCCCCTCCTCCACTCTTAACCTCTTTCCGCTCCTGTTCCTGTCTCCCACCCTGCTCCTAACCACCACCCCGCGCTCCTGTTCTGATGCCTTCCTCTGTTCCTGTCCCCCTCCTCTGCTCCTGAACCCCCCATTTCAAAACTGAGTGCAATTAAATTTTTAGCCAATTTGACACTCCCACTCCCACATCACTGCACTTTTAGTGTATCACTCGTAGAAATACGAAACAGACATTACAAATGTTTGTTTGCAATGTTGTATTAACATAGGTATGCATGAAAAAAAATCCCAATTATACAGTGAATTGATTTCAAGTTTACTGTTCACCATTGATTTTTGTAGATTTGATTGAAATGTGTACATCTCTGATGTATTCATTTGTAAATTTTAGATGTTATTACCTTACACATGATCTATTAAAATGAAGATTAAAAGTGAATAAAGTACCAAATGAGAAGAGTCTTGACAACTGGACACCTCTGATAAAATTAAAGTATATTTCCATAATCTAAATGCAGGACATCTGTGGCAACACATCATAAAATACTTGTATAAGAGCACATTCTTTTAAATGTTTGTTGGTGCCACTATTGTCAGCTTCTGTCTGAATAGTAACTCAAGAATGTTTCTTGGAGTGCAGGATATTTTTTCCAGTAACTTGGTGTTCTGAATTAGTTAATCATGAAACACTGAACAAGTGTTATTAACATTCACTTTGACCAAAACAACGTCTTAAAGAAAATGTAAACTCCAACCACTGTTCATGACATTAAACACTCATTCCACTGGACTGTTTGTTCCTTGTGAACAGAGAGCACATTCTACTCTGTATAGTGATACGTTTTGAATCAACGTTTCGTAGTTAAGAAAAAAAATGTTTTGACTGACAAAATGAAAAACCAGGATAATTCAGGCAGCTAGTAAGTCTCAGGAGACAGGGTCTTCATATAAAAACTGGGACACATTGACTCTTTCCCTAAAGTGTATGTGGTAAGCCCTCTTCCATCAGTTGCCCTATTTGCAGAGGAAACCACAGTTCAGTGGACAGCCTGCTATTGTGGACAATATTGTAATAGGTCATCACACAAAGTAATTGAGGGTGATACTAAAAAATAACAGCGATAAGTATAGAGCAGAGGCTTTTTAAAGAAAAATCATAATATAATGCAGTACCAGTCTTGTTTTGTAGGCTCATTCTATCATGTTGCAGCTCCCCAGTAAAATTTTAACTGGGCTACAAAACCAGGAAATGCTGGCCAAACACTCCTAGTTGCAAGTTTTTCTCAGAACGGAAATGGTACAATTAAATAGTTATTCAGATAAGTATCTCCAGCCTTCTATAGCTTCTGTTCCCACTTGTGAACCAAGTGGTTAGCCTGTTTGGTGTCTTGCAGGGTGTTTCCATTAAGTGGAGTTTAGGAGAAATTGATGATGGAGTCAGGTGTTTCTTTGATGCAATCCTATTTATTTACAAAGAATGTAAAAAATCTGGTTTCTCTGAATACAACAGGAATCAATCAACAGGAGGCAGTTTCTTTGTTCGCTAATCCAAGCCTCTTTCCAGCCAACATTTTACCCCAAAAGCTCTCGCTCTTAGCTTTCTTTTAATGTCATGCTACAAGTGTGCTCCTGGCTGTCTTTGGCTCTGCTGCCTTCTCTGTCTGCTTCTGTGGTATTCTCGCTGCCTTTGCTCACACACACAGAGTTCTACCAAAAATAATACCCAGCCCTTTCTGTTTGCATTCAGCACCCAGTGAAACCCCTCTGTCCACATAACTCAGCTCTTGGCTGGCTTTGCATATGCCCTGTGTTTTGGGTGGTGGCTTCTGTTTCAGCTATCTTATTCCAAAAGGAGCTTATTTGCTTCTTACATTTATCCTGAATGAAGAGTGGCTGTTATGCCCATCAGCTTCAGTGAGGTTTCACTGAACACCCAACATAACGCTTTCAAGTTGCCTAAAGATTCCTCTCATAAAAGAACCAGTAGCTTCACTTGCAATCATTCCTCCCCTACCTTTGAGCACCAACAAATAACAAATCTCTTCCCTTCCTAGCTAGTTTCCAAAAATAACCACATGGTGGCAGAATGATTTAACACATACCTAGTAACAAGAATTTATCTGACAAATATTTTTAAAAAACCAGCTCAATGAATTGGGGCAAAAGCTCACATCACAATATAAGTGCTTGCTTGTGTTCAGTGTAAATAACCACAATCTTCTACAACTTGCAGATGGTTTAAAGTCTGTTATCCCTCCCTGGCTGTTTGAGTTTCCCTCTGGGGAAGATCTATTCTTCTGCTGGCCTCCTGTCAGACTGGCATCACTCTAAAAGATATCTTCTAATTATGCCCCTTTTCTCCTACCCATCATGCAACAAGATGACTTTGGGCAATGGGGATACAAATACAAGTAACCCCTTTTATGTAGGTTCCACATACATAAACACTTAATGATAAGAAATTATATGCGTGCTGCTAAGGGCATGTTACATAGTTAGCATTTTAAATGATTCACAATGATGTATGTTTGCTAATGAATGAAGTAAAATAAGTGGTATTGCCCAGGGTCCACTCCAAAAAAGATACCTCATAAACTAAAGATGTTTTATAGCACAAAGGCTACAACTTCAGTTACCAGTCTTAAACAGATAGATAATAGCAACAACAGGAAGGGATGAAATTGTAATTTTTGTGGCAAAGGGTGGCTATGGCCAATGATTCTGATCCTAAACTATCTTTTGACTAACTAAACAGCTGAACATTTTTAACTGTTTTGCCAACTCAGACCTGGACACAGATTTGGACCACAGACCAAAAAGAATAGATACTGGTGGATATTGTCTTAATAGTATTGACTGACTCCATTAGTTCTGAGGATATGTCTACACGTAGAGCTGGTGATCTGATTCCCAGCCTCCATAGACATATTTGCAGTGTGCTAAAAATAGTAGAGAGGCCAGGGTAGCGCAGGCAGCAGTGAACAATGAGCGACGGCATGAGCTAGCCATGCCAATTATAAATCCTCCTGAACCCGTGGGTATGCACTTCGCACAGCCGTGCTACCATGGCTACACGTGAGTATTTCTAAGTGAGCTTGGAATTACCCCCACTTCCAAGTGCAGGTTTAACCAAAGAGTTTCTAACCTCCCCCGCAACCTTGGCCCAAACTGGTGAAAAAATGTACATCCTGTAAGACTGTGCTATACCACCAGATGCCGCTAGCAACTAGATATTTTTACATCCACCATATTATTCAGCCACTAGATGTCTCTATGTGCTGTATAAGTTCCCTGCCTGGTAAACTAGGGAGACAAAACTGAAACTCTGGCTTTGTAGAATACTGTTTGCTTATGTCTGTAGCTATAGTTTTCTTTAATAAAAAAGATGGACTGTGATTTTATATATCATGACAGCAGCTGCTTGGCTAGCATCCCATCAAATTTCCTGCAGCTGTTCCTCAAACCAAAATTGTACATCGAGGTTGAACAAGTCATAACCCCCACTATCAGATAAACATAGTTGGAGAAAAATACACCTGGGCAATTGTATAAAATCCCCAAATGTTCTAAGACATCTCCTTCATATTTTACCATCTGCTTTCTGACATCTCTGTTGATCTCCTGAACCTTCTGGATTTGGAAGATCATTTAATGCTTAAAGAATGGTATGAAGACGAGTGAAAGAAACATATAGTATAACTGGCAGAGCAAAGGGGGAGAGAGGAAACATTTGGGCATAGCTGTTTGAAGGCAAGGCTGAGTAATAATTTAAACTTGGTATATGAGTAAGGGGAGTCCCGAGGAATGATTCAAAGAGCAAAATAACATCTTATAAACAGACTATGTGGCTGCTGTATTTTGGATGGACAGAGGGGTAAAACTATGAGTATCTGGAAAATTAGTGATGAGGTGGTCACAGTAGTCAAGATAATAGACAAGGCATGGTGTGTCACTCATCAATATGGGAAGGAAAGGATTGGAAGAGTTTGTGTTTTGTAATAAAATATCTGATACTAGCCATCACTTCAGAAAATGTCCATAAAACATGATTTTACATTACACATTATGGCTAAGCCACATTGTTAATGAGAAAATTTACTATAAGGTTAGAATAGGTAATATTCGGTTCTTATAATGCTGCTTCATTAAGAAATCATTTACCTTGATCAGTGAATATGTGCTGGATCAACAAAATCGGTTATTTTTGCAGATTTAAAGGTAGACTTAAAGTGTAGCTTTTTTCCTCATTGGAAAGGCCTTCCATTCACTTTGAAAAGCAGTCAATGACAGTGAAATCATATTTATAGCATATTCAGTTTTAAGATGTTGTCTCTGTCAGATTTATCCCTACTAAATTATTATTTTTTCTAATCTGTTAATAGATTAATTAGATGAAATACATTTTCCTGTCAGTTAATGACATACACAACAATATAAACACTCTTTGAAGCATGCAGTCATGTTAATATGAAAGTAGCATATAATCAGCTGACAATCTGCTGCTCAAAGTTCAAGAGCACCAGTATAAAAAATACACATTACATAAAAACCTCAGCTATAGACTCTATTTCTATGTCGTGCAATTTTGGATCCACATGTAGTATTTTGCCACTTTTCTGAAATTTATCACCACTTGCAGCCTATAAGGAAATTTAGTATCATATAATACTAATTAATTTATAATATAAAAAGAATTACATGCCTTGCTAATATATATACAATTGTCTGTTTTATGAATAGACATTCATCATTACACAGATAAGGATGAGTCTTTCCTGTCAAAGCTCTATTTCAATCAGTGCTCAGATACTATCATGATGATGGGTGAAGTGTAAGAATCTAAATAAATAAATTCTTTCCAATTCTAACTTTTCAAAAGCTATAACAAATCAGCACAAGATTTAAACTGTCATCTGCTACTGATGAATTTTGCAAGAACTTTGATCTTATACAGTATAATTTAGAGATAGGTAAGTTTAAAATGTGCCAGCTTCTCTGTTTGAAAATTTCCTAACCTTTCTTGTGGTTTGTCACATGTCTAAAGAGACTTGGCCTGGAAACCTGATGTGTTCCATTATTTTAATCACATAAGCACTGATGTCTCTGTGTCTCTGACTAGCTTGGATTTGTTGAGTAGGCAAACTATATTGTCTTAACAAAGTTTTGAAGGTTATAGCAAATAAACACCAATAAATGTAATCTGTACACTTCTCATGCATGGGAAAAGGTATTATATTCAGTATGAAATGAGGAGGGGAGAGTTGACAATACCTGGCCAGACACCTGGCACTTGAAAAATTAGCCAGCTGAGAGACAAAGATAGGTGACTGTATTCTTTGCAAATAAGCCTATATATATATATGCAAAAATATACTTAGTTTATATCAATGCTATAAGAAAAAAAATAAAAGTAAAGATGAAAACCACAAATGTGATTTATATTTTTCTGTCTCCCTCAATGAGGGAAGAACCAGGTATTTTAAAATCTGAGGCTCACATAATACTTGCTCTTGTGAAAAAGAGGAGAGGAAAACTAAAATGGTTTAAAATCCCCCAGGCCTATTTATCTGATGATGCCTTTTCTCTCTAAAGCTCTCCCCAGTCCTTTCCATAAAATAATCAACACCTTAATTATTTGTGCTGTCATTGTTCTTACATAGCTCTAGTCATCCAATCAAGACAAATACTCACATGAATATTTGTCACCATCACTTTGTGAGAAAGTCACAGACTAAAAAATGTTTGCAAAAAGATATTCTTTGAACAGTGTTTTTTTTAAAAATTGCTCTACTTATCACACAACTCCCATTCATTGCGCTGTCCGCCACAGTGTCACCCCCAGATCTCCAGCTGTTCTATCTATGCGCCTGAAACATGTCTTCATCATTTCGAGTTTTCCTCAAGACTATGATTGTATGTATGCCCACTCAAGCTGAACACCAGGGCTGATGGTGGAAGTAAGAAGGTAGAGTACCAAGTAGGATCCATTATTGCCTGTATGAAAATAAACCCCTCTTTTGGTAGTTGATATTCAAATTTTTGATTCTTAATTAGTGTTCTGAGCTTCTTGTTTGCAGGATGAAGGTAGTTCCTTAATCCAAGAGTCACATTTTACTTGTTTAAACATTTACCCTCTTAGAATGTTGAGGAAATTATACAAATGCATAAAATTGGAATATATATTTGGAGTGATGCACCCTAACATGATGTGCCCAGACCTTTCCAGTCCATGCAGTTATGCTCTATAAATAGAGTAAGAAACTTCAATTTCAACATGTGCAACAAGTGATAAATTGGATCTCAGATGTACATGGACAAAAATGCAACTATATAATCCTTAGATAATTCTGGACAGAAAATGACATTCTCCTAAATTAAAAAAAAATCTGTCACCCAGATACACATCTTACACAGAAATGCTCTGTAATTTAGAATAAGTAATATTCTCTTGAAATATGCTTTAGTTCAACAAGATATGGTTTTGATGCAGGAATTACAGGGTAAAATTCTTTGTATTATGCATGAGGTCAGACTAGATTACCAAAATGGTCCCTTATGGTTTAAAGTCTATGAATCTATGAAAATGTAAGAAACCAAAGTATATACTGCCCAGTTCATGCTCCTGAAGTGGGCTGGAACGAAAAGGTATATAATTATGCAATTAAAGAGCATTCAGCTGAAATATGTATAGAGTATTTACATATAAAGCAATGTCAGCAAAGTCATGTCTCCCTCCGGGGCAGGGACGCCAGTGGGTGAGTGGGATGAAGGCAGATTCTGTAAGGTACACTACAGCACTCGAAGCTTGTCTCCTGCGTGGGAAGTTTCGGTGGGTTCCTGAGTTCTCTGTACTCCTTGGAATTTAGCACCCCCTTTTGACTGGGGAAGCAAAGAAGTGGGAGTGGGAAGCTGTTTCTGATTAATATCCCACTTAGAGTTTGCCTAACAGGTGTCCAGGAATACAAGCTGCTACAGATCTGGGGCAGTTTGAGTTATAGCCTGGAATGGACACAAGTTGGACTCAGAGCCAGATTCCTCTGTGCAGATACCCAAGGACAGCTGCCGAGGTACATTCTGTGCCCACGCGTGGCACCTTTCTGTCACAACCCGGGCACTGCGGGGCCGACTAACGCACATGTGCACACTGGGCTGGACTTCTCTCTAGTGCACGGTTCCCTTCTGACAATACTCCGCCAGGGAAAGAAACCCCCAGCTGCGGGAGTCTGAGCAGGGA
Source organism: Emydura macquarii macquarii (assembly GCF_026122565.2). Classification (NCBI taxonomy): domain Eukaryota; kingdom Metazoa; phylum Chordata; order Testudines; family Chelidae; genus Emydura; species Emydura macquarii. The sequence goes on from NW_027130506.1 coordinate 3,382,831, forward strand.
AAGCCTGGGGTGATGTAGGAGGAGGTTTACGCGGGGAGTTCTGCACGGACTGTAAGGGGGCAAGGCAAAATGACAGGAGCGGGGCGGGGAATCTAGTTCCCAGGATCAGTCTGTGAGTTATTCTGTCCCCTCCCCCTTCCAGGCACATTTATTTTTAATTGCTGTAGCGAAAGAAATGCAGGAAGGAAAAACTCTGTGGCGAGCGAGGACGGGCACAGCTGGAGTTTTCCTTGCGAGGGGGTGGGGAGCACGGGAGGCGGTGTCAGCTGCGTCTTGAGTCCTCCGAGCCCTTCCCCTCCTGCTCGGCAGCTCGGACTGCCCGCTGCAAAGGTCGCTGGTGATAAACACAGAGCCCTCCCGCTCCCGCCCTCCCGGATCTCGGCTGCTACGGCGTTGGCACGGCCAGTCTTTTCCACGCTGGAGGGAGCAGCGGCGAGCAATGCGCTAGACAGAGGGGGACGCTGCTAGCACGAGGCTAGGCTGGGCTGGATCTGCTGCTGCTGCTGCTGCCCCCGGATGCGTCTCTCTCCGGCTGGGACACAGTCACCGGGACGCGGCTGGGGTCTGCTATCTCCAGACGGGAAAAGCGAGCTGCACGATTCAGGTAAGCGACAGGGGGGGGGGGGCGTGGAGCTCTGGTAGGAGCCGGTGTTGACCTCAGCCGAGCGGGTCTCCGCAAAAGAGGCATTTGCAAAGGACGGGAGCTGAGCCGCCGGCGTCTTCGCTTGGAGCTGTCAGACCTGCCGGGGGGCCGGTGGCAGTGCATGCAACAGCGCCGCTCTCTCCGTTGACGTGCAATGAGGTGGGTGCTGCAGAATGACCCCCCGGGGCCGCTGTGCGGGGCTGCTGCGGGCGGGGCCACCGGGCGCTGGGAGAGGTAATGAAACGAGCCGGCCGACGGGACCCAGTCGCAGCCTCCCCCTGCAGGACTGGGCTGGGACGCGGCTCTTACGGACTGACAGGGGGCGCGGGAGGTGCGTTTGGTTGTTGGATTGCCGGGGGAGGGGGGTTTTACCGGGGCCGGGTGTTTCGCTGTGTGCAGGTGGTCGGTTCAGACTGAGACTATTAACCCAGCCCCGGCGTGCTGTGCTGAGCGAGCTGCAGCCCCCCCTTAACCCCGGTGTGTTGTGTTGTGTTGAGTTGTGTTGTGTTGTGTTGTGTTGTGTGTCCCCCGCAGGCAGGCAGGCAGGCGGCGATGGAGGAAGGCATGGGCCGCATGCAGCAGAAGGCGGCGGAGCTGGAGCACATGGCCAAGGTCCTGCTGACTGGCGAGCAGCTACGGTAGGAGACGGCCTGGCTTCTTCCTCCTGCGCAGACACCCCGGCAGGCTCTAAAAGGGGAACTCCTTTGCCCCTGTACTGACGGAAACGGCTGTTAACTGGCCGGCTGAAAGGCCCGTTTGTGTCTTCACAGGGGAGGCAATCTGGATTAACGCCATTTAAATCAATGGCTCCAATTTCGCTCTCGGTTATACAGGGGCAGCTCGCTGAGACCTGATTCTGGTCTCCCACTGGTGTAAACCAGAAGTAACTCCGCCGATGTCGGTGGTGTTACTCTCATGTGAGTGAGAGCAGAGGCAGAACTGCAACCTTTGCGACCTGGTGAGCCTCGCCAGCTCTAAAACCAAATGATCCGTGCACACCTCTTTCAGACCTGCTAAGATCACTCATTTGGGATTTATTGTCCAGCATCCCTTCTGCAGACACAGGGTGTTTGTGTATGTTTCAATTAGTTTCTTTAAAACTCCCACTTTCAGCCTGTCACAGCTGGTCAGCTCTGCTGTTACAGCTAGGAATTGGACTATGTGTAAATGGTATTGCAGGCATGAGTTATCATTCCCTGCAATATTTACTGAGACTGCTACAGTCCAGGGACGGCTTTCTGTTCCATTCTTTTTAGGGACTTCTAATTTGGTCACCGCTATACTATCTGAGGACTGTGGGGAAGGTGACAGCAAGTCAGCAAAAGGGTTTTAAAAGGCAAAACCAGGAGAGGAATAATAATTAAAAATTGTATTTTAATAGATTTCTGTTCCAATGCTTCCAGCAGTATAGAAATGATTAAATTAGAGGGATGGAATAGAAATAATGCAGTGTAATAAACCTCCATGAAGATTCAGGTTTTTTTAGTCTCTTGGAATAATGCAGAAAGACTTTGGGTCAAACCTGGTCCTTTTTATTATAAATGTTTTTTGTTTTGAGTCAGTTGGCCAACTTCCTATGCATTATGCACAGCAATAAAGAAGAAAATGTTAAAGCTTCCAAATTCTCACTGTTAACGTAACTTGTGATTAAGGAAATACAGAAGATTGTATGTTCGTGGTATAATCGGAAAGAGGTAACAGAAGTGTTTGCCAGAAGTTTTCTTAAATTGTTTGCTGAGAATTTGAAAATGCTGATTTAACATTTTTCATTCATGATTTTGAAAACATTGCTTGATCTGGGAGCCACTAAAATGAGAACCACAGTTTCTTGATTTCATCTTAATAGAAAGCAAATATTCAGAGTAATCAAGTTACTCTTAAGATCAGTTTATATTTTAAATGTGTACATGCAATTGGTGGTTAAACTAAGAAAATAATTGGTACTACAGCAGAATGTTTAGGAATCGTCTTAAATTTTAAAATGCTAGTTCAGAAAACATTTTCATAGCTAGTAGTTGGCTTTTAGGTTACTGATGCTAACCAGAACCTCAGCTGGTTTAAACTGGTGTAGTTTCAGAGTCAGTGAAGCAGTGCTGATTTGCACCAGATGAAGATGTGGCTCATGGGTTTTGGTTCTTCTAAACTGGTATATATAAATTTTCTCGCCAATTAGTTTAGGAATCTTAACTTCAGCTATTGGGGCAAAGTTTTTAAAGGTAGTTAGATGCTTTAAGAAGTAGATAAGCACTTAGACTCTCTTGAAAATCCCACTGGGCACCGCTCTGCATCTTCAGGCACTTAAATGCCTTTAAAAATCCGGCCCTGGGACTCAGCTCACCACTACTGCAGAAAAGGATGGAAACTACAAATATTCATTCTTATTTATTGTAGTTGTAGCCAGATCAGACACCTTCCATGCACCTGTTATGGCCAGGGTGCTGCTGTGGTGCCTTGCAAACAATTTCCCCCTCAAAGGGCTTCTTAAATAAACACTGTGCAGGCTTTTCTTGTCCATTCAGCACCATTTCTCAAGGGTCCCAGTTTATTCACATAAATAACGCTCCATAATAAAACTCAGTCCCAAGATACACTCCACTAGTTCTCCACTCCACTCCACTTCCTGTCATGTCACTCCCAGGCTTTTCCTGCCTTTAGTGTTTGTAAGGAAACCCCACAATACAGATCTTTCCCCAGGAACCTGCTTACTCCCAGCACGCTCCAGTTCATCCTACTACTCCCAGACCTTCTCGCCTGGAGCCTTTCTTGCTTTGGCAAACCACTCCCAGACCAAAGCCTCAGGTTTCTGGCTCTGGTTTCAAAGCCCCCAGATATCAGGGTCTTCCCTCCAGGAGCCTTTCTCACTTCCGGCAGATTTCTGAGATTCCCCTCCTGCTGACTTAGGGCCCTGCAGGAGCCTTTTTGCTCCCTGCAACATGTATAGAGACAGCTGCAGGTTCCTGTTCCTTTTATACTGGAATCACCTGATTCCTCTCAGGTGCAGCTCATTCTGATATCAGGGATGGCTTACCCCCAGGCTCTCCAGCCCATGGGGCAAGCCATCCTATTATAGTAATAATACGTTACTTATTTTTACGTGATGCTATCCAGAGAAAATAAAGACAGTCTGTGCCCCAGTAAGTCAATGGGGATTCACATGGATGTAAGGCTCCACCCTTGTGAATCTGATTGCAGGATTGGGGCCTAGGTTTACCTCTGAATTTGTACCCTCTCTGATACAAATATTTTTATCTTATTTTTTCACTGTTTAGATCTTTTGGGCAACAGAATAGGTTTGTTAGCTGCACTTTTTGTTTCAAAGAATAGGAGTCTCAAAATATATGGTAGCAAATTGTCTGGTCGACAAATTTGTGGTTTCCTTTTGCTTTCCCATCTAAGATAGGTGTATAAATATGAATGCTACATAAACAACTTGCCTGGTTTTCAGATCAGAGAAGAAGATATTACAATAAAGCTATAGAAGCTTATAGGACAGACAGACAGATGATAGAAAACCACCATACCCACATATTCTAAAGAAACATACTGAAGTCAGTTCTTATTGATGCTTACAAATGTTACATAGGACCTCAGAGGGAATGATTTAGTGATAGGTGATTATGTATATATATGGGTTAAGTGCGTATGAGTAAGTGCTACATATTTCGGGATGACTGCATAACTTAGGAATGACAGAATAAAATAAAAATGCAAGAGGGGTGCAGGGATATGCAAAACAACCAAAACCCTATGAAAATTAGATTATAATACTACTACTACTAATACTCTCATGTTATTTGTACACCAAATCAGTGTGTGTGTGATTTCATTCACATATTTGTAATAACTTGGTTAAAAATTCTTTTTGGACATGTAAGATAGTGGTGGGTTATGCCATGTACCTTTATTAGCTATAATAATAAACTTTTAGGACCCCCACAATGCCCTCCAGTTTTAGAAGCAATGGATATCTAAGCAAATACTTGACTAAATTACTGCTGCAAGAATGCATGATCAATGGCAGCATGGCTCTGGAAGAAAGCATGTTCTCAGGTGGAAGGAGACCCAGAGGAGCAGTGTAAAGGGTCCAGCCCTTTACAGGACTGGAGTTTAGAAGCTGCAACCCTGCCTCCTTGCTAATATCCTAATGTATCTCCGGGTAGGCAACTATATGAAGTGTATGTCATACGTGTATGTGAAAGCGTATGTGTATGAAGTGAATGGGTATCCTAAGTCCTTATGGGTTTCTCTGAGGAAGGGTATCATAGCCTTTACTAGTTATAGTTTGGACAACAGTATTAGTCAGGTTTAGAGAAATTCAATAATCAGAATATATAGTAGTATTATATGTTATACAATTGAAGTTAGTGGGAGTTTTGCCTGAATAAGAACTTCAGGATCTGGCCCTAAATTATTTATATCCCAGTAAATGGCGATGAATCATGTTAATTTCAGTATTGTTTTGAGAAGGGATTAGGGTGTCAGGGTAGCTATGAGTTTTTGTTTCCAACAACATAACTGTGCTCATGTAGAGTATTTTGTACCTTAACTTAGTTTACAAATTACTTACCTCTGGCAACAAAAAGCTGCTTCTATATGTGGATCGTTTATGTTAGTAAACATGTTCTGGAGTCTGAGACTTCTCTCTTGCTGCATGCCTTACAAGTCATACCTGTCTGCTGCCTTGCCCTTCTGGCAAGAGATGCGCAGGATAAGTTCAATAATGATTTACTATTGCCAAATTCCAGACAGGTAGTCTTTATCCAGTCCACAGGCCCCTTGTTTCTCATGTTTCGTGTCCCTGGTGTCCTTGGTCCATATTACCCATGGAGTAATAGGAAACATTAGAGCTTCTGAACCAACCGCCCCCCCGCCCCCGATCTTGTTGCTTATTAAAATTTGCCCATGGCTTGGATAGTAAACTCTGGAGTAGATGTAACTTCAATAACATTTAAGCACTCCTCCTTCTATGATATTTTGGCGACCTAAATCTTTATATTCCTCTTATGTTACAAATTCTAGAGCTGTCTAAAAACCACTGTCTCCGGAGCCAGGACATTACTGGTCTTCAGCTATTGACCAAGCATATATGCAGTAGAGCAGAGAAAAGGGCAACATTTAGTTTGTGGCATAAATATTCACCATGAAGGAGGTATGTGTATTTCCACCCTTTTCCAGTTATGAAATAGGGGGTCCGGAAAGCTGCTTTCCCCATCAGCATTGCAAAGCCCAGTTGCTGCATTTAAGGGTTTTTCTCCTTCCTTTAACACATTGAGAACTGGCCATTACTAGAGGCAGAATGTGTCAGATTCGTCTGTTGGCTCATCTGAGGTAGCTCTCCCCTGTGGACTTCCTAAGACAGTTAGGAGATGGGGAGGAGGTGTTTGGTCTTTTGAACCTTCTACAGCATGTGGGACAGGGTGCTACCCAAATAAATCACATTATGGATTTTACTTTTTTCTTTGCAAAGCCCAGTGAAATTCCACCAAAGCGCTGCATTGAAAGCATTGAGGGTTCAAAGGGAAGCACTCCAAGATCAGGAAATCTATCCCATTACACATATACACAGTCTTAATTACTTAATCAACATACTATTTCTCAAGGATTGCTATACTCATTTTTTCATACAACCTCTGATGCGTCTCACCCTGTTACATGTTTCACTGTACGCTTATACTAATTTTAGTGGCGTTATGGTTATATTGACTTACGGCTTGATTTTGAAAGGTGCTGGGGATCTGCAGGTCTCATTGACTTAAATGAAATTTATGGATGTTCAGCACTTCTGTGGTTCAAGCTATTAGACCTTTAATATGCTATGACATGTGTTTTAAGAATTTAGTCAGTCACCAGGTAGAAAACCATTTCCTTTCAACCAACAAAACTACAGGAGGCTAAATATGTGTAGCAAAGACAATTAAAATGCCTGTATACTTATATTTTTTAATGAGAAATACCCTGTGATCAAGTAATTGAAGATCAAGTAGTAATCATGCCTATGCACTGAGGGCAGAATTAACATTTCCCAGGCAGCCTGGCTCTGACATTTCTTGTATGCTGGGCTCTTTACTGATTCTCTCACTGCAGCCTTTTTTTGACGTGGGCCGTCGGCGTAGGTGAACAATGTGATATGTTATCCTTATATTATTGGTATTGTAGTGACCCCCAGCAACCCCCATCATGGACTAGGACCCTATTGTGCTCGGTGCTGCACAAACACAGAACAAAAAATGGTCCGTAGACATCTAGTCTGCAACACAGATCTCATGATGCTGCTCACTGTCTTGCTGCACGATTGATGGCAGCCACATGTGTCAGTATTACGAGCTCACTGAAAAGAGAGAGATGGCATGAGGCTGCTTTGCCCAGGGAACTGAAGTCAGGGAACTGCCTGGAGTCCAGCCCCTCTTTGTTCACAACTTGCAAACCCATCTTTATCCTATGGAGACAGGCACACAGGTCCAGGGAGGTGGCAGCCTGAAACTGCAGAGAGTGGGAAATCCCAGGTGCACCACTGCAGAGGTTGTCTCATAGGTTCAAGGGTTGGTGAGAAGCTCTATGCCCAATGCTCTGACAGAAGTTTCTTCTCCCTGTTCCCCCTTTCACAGTCACATCACCGGAGCTGGAGACTATGGTAGAGTTTTAAGAGTGGTTGAGGTGAGAACACCATGAAACTGGGAAGGAGGTAGATTGTCCTCCACTCCTAGATTGGCTGAAAGTGGTCAGGGACTAGTTTGGGTATTTCCTCTTCTTGGGACAAATACCCTGGTTTCTGTAGACCCCAAGTCTGTTCTGGAGTGCAAAGCCCAAGCGCTTGGAATGTATAATTTTGCATTTGAATAAACACTATTTTAGGGGAGACTAAGTTGGAGGGCTGGCCCAGGGAGTGGGAGTGCCAGGGTTAAGAGGCAACAACAAGGCAGGATTAATTCATGTAGTGGTTTCAAGAAATGTACCCGGGTTTCCAGGAATTGTACATGCTATAAAAACACTCGAGAATATTGAATGGAAAAAAAAGTCTATATAAATGTAACATTAGCTTGCGAAATTAATAATTAATTATGTCAGGAAATACAAAAGTTAAGATCTCCATAGAAACACTAACCTCCATAGGTGCAGATGTGCACTACCTTTTATTCATAATTTTCTTTGTAAACAAAAATACATAATATTAAAACTATCCATTTAGGTTTTTAAATAGTGCATGTACTACAAATTAAACATAATCTAAATTGCATTCCTAATTATATCTGTGCAACCACATTTACTTCAATGTGTAGTGGATAATGTAGCCAAGATTATTTTGCTTTAGGGACCCTAATTTTTACATTATGTTAAAGCTCTTAAAAAACTGTAACTGCGTAATCCTACCATAGTTGTATGTAATTTATTTCTTTTGTATATACTATTCTTTAAATATTTAGCTTCTCTGTCAAGGTTTTATAACCTATCCTTCAATTTTCTTTAAATTTAAGCATTAATCAAATTAATTAATACTTAAAATAAGCCAAGTTTTTCTACTAAGTAGCGAGGGTTGAACTGTGTATTGAAATACCACATTTTCCCAAACCCTTGAGGATAAATATCTGCAGCATGACTATGCTTATGTTCTTGCACAGTAGCTGTGGCCGCAGCCAAGTGAAACTGAATTTAGATCTAAAGAAAAATAAAATATGCTAATCTAGAGAATCATGCACTGCCAGGAACATGTTATTGTATGGTACTATGGGTGTACTGTGGGTATAATAAAATACAATCATGCTCCCTTCATTTCTGGGAAATTCTAAAACAGGGAGAGGCAATGAGAAGCATGGAAACAAAGGGGAAGGGGAAAGATGACACACAGACACAAAGGTTGTTAGCAGGGAGAAACCTATGAAATTCAAGGAGGTGTGAGACTAAAGAAAGATGTGACTATCCAAATGTGGTAAGGGAGATATTTATGTAAAATTGAAGAGCTTTGGGGTAGGAAAAGAAATGGCAACCCAGAAAGGGAAGCAGAGAAGTGCTGCTGTTGTTTGGATTGGTAACTGATATAACACAGTTACTTCTCACCCTCTCATAGTTGGAAACTCCTCACTGAAAGAGTGAGAGGAGGGGGGAAAGCAAGGAAGGTTCCAGCAGAGAGAAATAAAATTAGTCCTGTTCACCAGAAAGAGATAAATCTCACCAATTTGGAGCAGGGAACAGGTTACAATTAAAATCTGCATCATCAGAGACTCGACACAGCTAACCAGTCGGAGAGTTGTGATCCAGAATTTGGCTTTCTGTAACATTAAGCAAAGGTGTAATAGTTGAAAGAATATATGAAAATAGTTGCACTAAAGGGTGCAAGTGTCTTATTTACAAGACAAATCCTCTCTTCCCCACCCCATACTGGACTGGCTGAGCTGGGTGAATCCACCGGGTGGGTCCCAGAAGGTTAGGCAGGATTGCAGTAATGACTGCAAAGCAGCTCTGAGGCTTCAGGCACCACTGCTGCTCTTGCACCTACTTCTTAGAGGGCAATATCTTGTGGTTGTGCTGCCATTTGGACCCATTGGCCTTGCCCAGGCTCATCATTCTCACCACAGTTGAGCAGGGACAAAGGGGGAGACGTCGTAGACCTGGGTTCAGGGATGTACAAGCGGTCTACAGCACTGTGTGGACTTCCCAAATCCTGTTCCTGCTACCTCGGCTGGGTCCCTTCATGTTCAAGAATAGGAGGATAGGCAGGATTTGCTTCTGAGGGTGCATCTACCAAAAAAAAGGAAAAAGCCCTGCGGCACCATGAGGATGGCCGCTCTTTGCATTTGAACATAAAGAATTTTCAGACTCCATTTCCACAGTTTTTAAAAATAAGGTTGATCTTGAAATCCAAGATGTGGTGTCGCAAGGTAAGTTCGCCCTCAGGCCACATCTGAGCTAAGCTGTTTACACACACCCAAGTCTGAAATCTCTCTTAGTGAAGGCTCCTACTGTGTTTTTCCACTGTACGCGTTATGACAGGGGTTCCCAACCTTTTTGGCCCAGGGGCCACAGATATCATTTTTACAACCCTGAAGGGCCACCCGTCTCCGCCAGCAGCCTTCCCCCCTCACTGCAGTCAGACAGAAGGAGTTCAGTGAGCAGGCAGGCTGCCTCCTTGCTGAACTCCTGTCCCCATGGCTGCAGCAGGGAAACAGCACCTGTCCTGTAGCCCTGTGCACTCCACCTGGGTGCCTAGGCAGTGGCTCCCTTCTGCAGCCAGGGGAACGGGACATCAGTGCTCCACTCCCTCTGACTCCAGCAGGGACCTCAGCGCCTATGGACCCAGGCAGAGCGCTTTGTCCTGCTCCCTGCTACAGCCAGGGGGAGGGGAGTGCTCATCTCCTGTCCTGTTGGCTGCAGCAGGGTGCCTGCACCGGTCTTGTAGCCCCACAGCAACGTGTTCCGCCTTCGGTCCTTAGGCAGCAGCTCCCTTCTGCAGCCAGGGGGAGGGGAACGGCAGCCACTTTGAAAGACCCTGTGAGCCACTTCTGGCCCCCAGGCCACAGGTTGGGAATCACTGCTTTACAGGATGTAATACAAAAGTAGGGGCAAATATTGACATTTCCAATTAATAGGTGCTGAAAACTGTATTGTACAAACTACGTAACTGGTTCATCATAGACCTCCATCCATATAAAAGCACAACTCCAAAGTGTAAAAGTCCTTTCAGATCTTCCAACAATATAATTTTACAATGACTTCTGGCCTATTTTTAACACTGCCTGAACCCAGCAGGTGCGTTCAGATCCTTGGCCATCCAAACGACATCAAATGTACTTTCAAGTAATTGAAATAGTGCCTAACTAGGCCTGCAAATTAAGTAAGCACAAATAGAGAGGCTGAGTTTTAAATATCAGAGACCTGATTCTTCAGTCCCTTGTACCAAATCAAAGTGATAACATTTCACACTCACTTTGCACATGTGTAAATGGCTGTACAAAGTGCAAGGCAGTGGAGAATCAGGTCTTTAATATGTGACCCTTTCCTGCAATTTAACCTTAAAAAATTATGAAACTGATCACAGAGTCAGACTTTCAGGAGGTTTCTGTTATTTCAGCATACTTTGCACTTATATAGTGTCGTCTTTCCTCTAAATACTTCATTAGTGTTTTAGAAGCTTTATTTAATCATTCCAATACCTATAAGTATTATTGTCCTTATTTTACAGTTGGGGAGACCGAGGCACACAGGTTGAGGCCAAAATTAAACTTATACATTTTGGCTCTTTTTACGACATACACAAATGTAAGCAATTTCAGCCATCCTCAGAACAACATAAGATGCTACAGCCACTCACAGTGAGGCATCCAGTGTCTGTTACTGACAGTGCTTGTAGCTAAGCTTTGGCCATTAAAACTGTTTCTTGTGTCTAACACAGCAGTGCTGAGAATGAGGAGGTAGAAAGTCAGGGAGAAGAAATGGGATGAGGGAAAAAAACACAGATAGCCACCCTTAAAATTGTTTCTGTCTCTACTTGAAGTTGGATTAATAATTTATTATTATTAATTTGTATTGTGGAGCATATAGCCAGGAAACTGCTAGGTGCTGCACAAACACAGAACAAAATGATTGTCTCCACCACAGGGAGCCTACAAGTATAAGACAAGAGACAACAGGTGGATACAGACAAACAGGAGAGCACAAGAAAACTCTGAGCCAGTGCTGGTCAGCATGTCGTCTCAGCACACCTGCTGCCTAACTGTTGTCAAGTGTTTTGTAGGCATCATGGCAAAGGAGAGTTTTAAGGAGGGTTATGAAGGAGGACGATGAGATATGTTTGCGAATGTTTACCAAGAGCTCCTCTTGTATGTGAGGGGCAGCATGAGAGAACACACAAAGATGCTTTTCTGAAAATTTAACAAGAGGGTCATGAAGGCTGGCATCATTGGCCAATCAGTGATGTGAATCATTATATCTAGAAGCTTGCAAATTACGCGGATGAGGATATCCACGGACCATGTCTGCGGATTGCAGATCCAAATTTTGTATCCACGCAGGGCTCTGATTATGTCCAGTGATCTATGAGAGAGATAATAGCAAAGGTTGGGAGCGGCTGTGAAAGGCCTTGAAAGTGAAGATAAATAGTTTGTGTTTGATATGAGGGAGAAGGGGGAGCCAGTGGATGGATGCAAAGAGAGGTGTGACATGGTGAAAGTGACTAGCCAGGAAAATTATTTTCGCAGCATGTCTTTGAATGGTTGTGAGCTGGGCAAGTTTGGGTTTCCTCGAGGATAGAGAAGAGGAGAAGCCTTGAGACATGAGATGATGAGGGCTTGGATGAGAATTTTAGCAGTGTGCATGGAGAGGAAAGGTTCTCTTTCTCTCAGAGATGTTATGCAGAAATAATCCACATGGCCTCCAGTTTCCTTCAGTTTATAAACAATTTCAACTTTATCAGTGGTGACATATTTACCCTTTCTAGTTATTATGTAGTTTTTACATGGTTTGTGTAAAGTTTTCCATTCTCTAGTGCCACATCTGTCTTGGGATCCAAGACTGTTATATATTTATTACATCTCACTGTCTCCACTTGGTAAGGCCTATTATTAGAGCTGGTGAATACGGTCACATTTCCATTAGCGTTCATCACAGTTTTTAACCAAATTTGCTTCATATAAATTTGCACCCCTTTTGTCTTTTTTTTCCTGTGTATAGTCTACCATGTGAATGTATTGACAGGATTTCTTTTTTAAATAGTATTTGCATGTTATATTTCTTCCTTTCTCCCTTTGTAAGTATCTTTTGTCTTTAAAGGTTGCAAGCACATTGGAGCAGGGATTGTGTACTCCTGTGTTTGCACAGAGTCTTGGAACATTACAGACGCCTAAAGAAGAAACTAAAATAGAAATTAAACAACTTTAAAATTAGCACCATTTGGATAACAAAAAAGAGTTTTATGAAGTCATTGAAGAAACATAGATGAGGCTAAATTATTTAGTAGATATTTGTGATCAGAAAAATATTTTATTTTCTCCATAATATGAGGCAACTACGGCATATAATGTGCTGAAAATATGAACTTAAAATTCACAGTGAACAAAAGAAAGATTCAAAAGGGTATTATGCATGTGTTATAAGCTTCAGTTTGGGCCCATTCTTCTCATATGTAAATTTGAGCAGTGAATGAGAGCCGTGGTACAAGGTATGACTCTATCCATGTAGAATGCAACTCCAGTATTGGCAACCTGTAGCATTCAAAAATAATGAGTCAGGCCCCAAAATCATGATCTTGGATTAAAAATCATGAGATTTTTAAAACTAAATTTTGAGTTATTTGTATTTGTCTTTTTATTTCTCAGCCTTTAGAGTTGAGAGGAAAGATGGTCCTGTGGTTAGGGCACTAGCTAGTAGTGGCATACCATGGGTTTCCTGTCTGGAGCTGGCAGCCCACTGGGGAAACCGCCCCCTCTCCCGGGGAGACTTGAGCCATGAGTGAAGCACCCCCCTCAGCCCCAGTGGAGCACCCCGCAGGTCTGACTCCGGCCATGCTGCGGGCAGCTGGGAGCTTGCATGAAGGAGGCTGTGAGTGCCTACCATAGAACTCTAAAGGGTCCGGCCAGTGTCCCCCGCCAGGCTGGTGCCCAGGGGGCCATGGCATCCAGGGGCCATGTCGTCGTCCCCCATCAATCTGCCACGGCTAGCCAGGGAGTCGGGAGATCTCTGTTCAATTTTATGCTCTGCCACAGACTTCTTGTGTGACTGAGGGCAAGTCATTTAATTTCAGTGCCTCAGTTCTCCAACTGTAAAATGGGGATAATAGACCTCACAGTGGTGTCATGAGCATAATGATTGCGAGGTGTTCAGATATTCTAGTGATAGGGGCTGTATAAATACTGTACATAGATAGGGTGCATTTGTTTCACACTTTCAGGATTTTCTCTGCAACAGTGAAGGCTAGAAACTTGTTTATTTATGTGAAATGAAAGCTGAGATACTCATGCAGTCTTTCAATTACAGAAGCTGGAGCTTTAAGAAAAACACCATGGGTGAAATCCTGGTTCCATGGAAGTCAGTGGCAAAATTTCCACCAACTTCCATGGGGCCAGGATTTCACCTCAGATATTGTGAGAGTCATGATAAAATCATGAGAATTGATAACACTGAACCACACCCCAGTCCTCAGAGGGCTTTTAAAATGTCTACTATCTCACTTAAGGCCTGTAATGCCATTTTTGTGAAGCCAAAGAGGTCAGGGAGGGAGAAGGTATGCTCTAGGACAGTGTTTCTCAACCTGGGGGTTTAGAGGGGTCGCAAGTGCAGAGCTGGTATTGGGGGTGGCAAGAAAGGCAATTGCCTGGAGCCACAGGGGCGCCATGAAACTAAGTTACATGCCTCAGCCCCGTGGGGGTGGGACTCAGGCTTCAGGGGTACAGTAGTTTGGAAAGGTTAAGAACCACTGCTCTAGGATTTATTTCTGGAAAGTTCTATGGCCTGTGTTATACAGGAGGTCAAACTAGATGATCACAGTAGTCCTGTCTGGCCTTGGACTCTATTACTCCAAGGCAAAGTGGCCAAGTTATTAGGGAGGGGCTTTGTACCAGTCCTCAGAAGTCCACCAGAACAGTGAGGGCTATTGAGGGTAGGGCTGATGTGTGCTGGAAGGCCTGTAGAGCTCAACACAGCCAGAAGTAGGGCTGACTATCTAAGTCACTTTTGCATTATTACAGCTACCTCAGTGCACCCCACCTGCTCCTCTGTAACCACCACTCCTGCCTGCATTACAAGAAGACGAATCCAGGGGCCAAAAATCACCACAGAGGGGCATTGTGGTCACAGAGGGGCCGCCCTGCAGCAGGCTGTTACGTTAGTGTATGGGAACTCCTTTGCCGTCAAAACTTTGCAAATCTGGCTTTGCATGCAGAGATGTGTCTTTCAACCACAATCTCAAGTATTCCATGCGCTGCTAAGTAAAATATACTATGAAAAGTAGCTGCTGTTCATGCTCCTATTACCTTTGGGGGAAGGAGATGGCTGAATTATCCAAAGGGTTATCTGCTTCCAGGGACACATCATATCACATAATCTATCTGGGAGGGAACACATTCCCTATCTTACACTAGATGATTGAGAAAAATGTAAAAATCAGACTCGCTGCTTAGCATTATGTTTTTTTGGTTCATAGCTTGCAAAATACAACTAGACTAGTCAGTTTCCCTTTCTGGCTGTCATCCCTTAGCATAAGGCTGCAGTGGTTGGGGTTCAAACACTTAAGAAGAATGATTAGATTAAAACAAGATCCCTTTTTAGAATTCATGGGTGTAACAGGGTAGCTGGCCCCTTACATGAAATTGGGCTCAGCCCTCCTGTTTGGTGCACCCTCGTTTGGTGTAATGAGAATGGTGAGGTTGCCCCATGAGTTATAAATGAAAGTTCAGAAACCTGGGAGATGACTTTAGAACCCAGAGTCCGGAATAAGAGAGAGAGATGGAGATTAGTACCTTTGGTTTAAGAAAGGGTAGGAGTCCTGAGAGCTCAGAGAAAGGGCAGAGAGCGTTAGGGAGGAAGGGATGGTGAAAATTCCTTGGTTGAGCAGTGGAGCCAGATCAGGGTGGTAAAAGAGGAAAGTAGTCACTTGCAGACTTTCCCAGGCTAGAGAGACCTGAAGGTTGGGTGGAGTGGTGCAGAGATGAGCCCACTGAGGTCTCCACAAAAGCTACAACCATATGTAGGAAGGAAACTCCCCCAGCTAGAGAGGATCTGAGGTGAGCTGTAATGAGAGACAGTGGCGCCGTACCTGGGGACTGGGGGGAGGTGTGATGAGAGATGCTGGAGCCGAACTTGGTGTTGGGATGAATGTATTATTTGAAGTGGGGGGAGAAGGGAGCACCGACTTTGGCTTATAGTTGTGAGACTTTTGGTAATAAATTCCCCTGCGAAAAGGGCTATTTATATAGTCGGAAGGCTGTACTGAATTTATTTGTGGATTCAAGCGGGAAACTGAGGTGAGGCACCACCTGCAGGGCTGCCCTGAGGCAGTTCCCAGAAGAAGACCACGTGTTTATAGTATGGAATAAAATCATAGGATTTTTCTATTGATTTTAGGTTTTATATAAAACCTTGTTTTTACAGGCTCTACACTTTGGGCCTAGTGTAAATTGACCGAAGTGGCCTTTGAAAGACAAACTGCTTGCATACACTTGACCTTTGGAAAGTAAATGACTTTAAGAGGCTGAAGCTGCACTAAATTAAAATCTTAACAGTTTCATAGGATTTCTTTTTGTTCATCACTAAATCAAGAACAGCTGAAGCAGCTTGAATGGTGTAGAATAAAATACATCCAGGCTAATTACAGCCTTCTTGTTGATTCCGTTTCCATTACATTTGGAACATCTGAGTTACATGTGAAAGGCCAGTAACTATTGTACTCCTGGGAATTGTAGTACTAAGCAAAGAGAGGAAGGAAGAGGAGATTGCATTTAAGAGGAAGTAAAATAAGCATAGAGAGAAAAATTCACTCTAGCACATGCAGATAGGGGCCAAGGAAAGGTCCCAAAGCAGTGGAATTCTAACAGTGCTGCTGCATGGGGGGTGGGCAGTTGCAGAGTGGGCACAAAAGGGACTGAGCGTTGTTGCATGCAGAGGCTCTAGACCAGCACTGCTTATGATGTGGTAGAAATAGGAGAGGGAGCAGGTTGGTGAAGGGGTGGCGGATGCAGGGTCATGTTTTTAGCAACCACAAACCTCTGGCAGTGAATATGCAATAATTGTTCTAGTGCAGAGGTTGGAGTAGCAGCTGCAGGGGTGCCCCTGAATGTTGGTGAGTACAATCAGACCTCCATATAGTTCCAGACAGAAAGTCCATTGTAATGATGTTCCCTTTAAGGCCAGCATATTGTTGTAATCTAAGCACCCCAATGTTGCTGAATGGGATCCAGGTGCTGGGACTCAGAACAAGGAGCAGGTTGCTTGAGTTCTGCTAATAAAAGAACATTAAACCTGTGTACCTGTTCATGCATTTACTTCCCCAGGATAGCTCTCCTGAGTGGGTGGAGGGGAAATTTCACCCAGAATGATAAGTGGCAAGGACATAGGCATAGGGCAGGTCTACACTTAAAACACTGATACAGCTGCATCGCTGTAGTGCTTGAGTGAAGATGCTCCTATGCTGACGGAAGAGTTTCTCCCATTGGTGTAGTTAATCCACCTTCCCGAAAGGTGGTAGCTATATTGATGGGAGAAGCTCTGTAGTGCTGTCTACGTGGGCAGGTTAGGTGAGTATAACTACATTGCTCAGGGGGGTGTATTTTTCACATCCCTGAGCAACGTAGTTATATTGATATAGGTCTGTAGCTTAGACCTGGCCTTAGACAAAATTTCCATTGACATTGCTGGACAAGAAGGGCAAGTTGTTCAATAGAACAGGCAAAACTTTTCTGTGTTTGTTTCTGGAAAGGAAAGTTTCCATTTAATTACAAGCAGTGGTGGAGAAATGCTTCTGTGATCCCTATCTTTTAAAAGCCAATCCACTTGTGAACCTTTAACAAGCTCTAATCAAGCCAGACAGATTCTTGATAGTTGATTGGCAAAAGGAAGCATTCATGATTCATAAGTGGTTACTCAACAGTTGTGTACACATTCATATCACTAATCAGGTGCAGGGAAAGTACTGAACTCAGCACAAAACCCCTCCTGTTTGTTTTTTGCACGTTTTGACTGGAGTCAAAGTTTTATCTGGAATTTTTATTAACATTTTTTTTTTTTCAAAACTGAAGTTTTGTTTTAGTTAAAACCCTGATTCTGTACATCACCAAGCACATGAATAACTTTGTGCACTTGAGTATGTGCTTGCAGGATCAAGGCTTGATGAAGGGAACAGATAGATAGAACTGGTTTTGTGGTTTGAAAGTATTTGTGGAAAGATGAAAACTGGCTCTACCCAAAGAAAAAAAATAAAATAAAAATTTGATGCTGTGGAATCTCTTGAGTCAAATTATTGTTGCCAGTTAGCATAAATGCATTTGGAAGCAATGTAGTGTCGTTCGGCACAATCAATAGCGCTCCAAGGTATTTCTCAGTTTCTGTACAGAAAGTGATTCCTTTTCTTTCTTGTTATTTGGCACTTATGATGAAATATTAATGGACATTGTCTGATCTATTCTCTTATGCAGGCGTGTAAGGTTTTCACAGAAAACCATTGTGACTTGTAACTTACCCAAATAATTTTTTCATAAGCAAAACATAATAGCTCAGTGAAATTTAAAAGGGCCATAACATGGCTACCTAGATTGCTGTCCCATATTAAAGTACTTTGTTAGTGACTGAGATACATTATGTTTTTCTTCAATCAAATCCTGCTGCAGGAATAATTTAAAAACAATTTTTCAGTCCTCATGCAAAATAAATGACTGTGCATATGAGCTATTGTGGGAGGAGATAACATTAATATTCATAAACTCCTAGATTTTAAGGCTAGAAGGAACACAGTGATTATTTAGTCTGAGCCCTGCATACCACAGGTCAGAGAATTTCACCCAGTAAATCATGCAACGGAGGGATTTTTTTCTTCCCTATAATAGGGAACACTATCAAGCCCAATAATTTGGGGATGACATGCAGCATAGCTTTTAGAAAGGTATCCAATCAGGATGTAAAACTTTCAAAGGCCAGATTTGGATACCCTTAATCCCATTAAATAGCACTCTGCTCCACATTCAGCATGGTGATGCATGAGCCACTTTGCTTGGTAATCAGTTCCAATGGCTGATTACCCTCACTATTAAAAAAGTTGACTCACATTTCTAGGTTGACTTTTTCTCCCTAAGTTTAACTTTCAGCCATTTGATCTTGCTATGCTTTTTCCTGATAGCTTAAAGAGCTCCCTAAAATCAGAGGTCTTCTCTCTGTGTAAGCTCTTCAAGACTGTGATCAAGTCGCCTCTTTGATAAACTAACTAGATTGAGCTCTTTGGGTCTCTGACAGCCAGGAATCTTTTCTAGAACTTAGATCATTTTTGTGGTTCTTCTTTGAGACACCTCCAGTTTTGTAACATTCTTTTTAAAGTTTAGACACATACGATCCAACCATGCAAGGTGTAAAAGTCCATGAGAGGTGAGGATGCTTAGCATCTTGCAGGAGGCACTTGGCATTATCTGTCCCATACAAGTATTTCAATATAGAACAGTTGTCCTGGTAAGTAATTTCTTTGCTTTACAGCTTTAACAGTGTCCTCTGATATATTAATATAAAATATAATAACTATAGCCATAGTAAACATGGAAAAAAATTCTTTCATCTAAAACATCAGTCATAAACAAAAATATGATGCACCCTCAATATATGGCTGCTAGCTGCTGTAAGAATATTGTACATACCCTCAGTTTAAGAAATCTCTGCCATCATACTAATGCTTTTTAAAAAGAATGATTAGTACTGCTATGAGAGTAGAAAACCTCAAATTATAGTTTCTCATTTTAAATTTGTAATATAAGGTCGTAACTGCTATCTGTAGTACATCAAATAATTCTTTTACTACTAGTACTTCGACTGGCCATGTGATGATTAAATGCTTCTGCTAAACAAAGATGCTCATTGTATAATAAACTAGTTACTAACATAAAATAGTTGCCGTTATGTGTAGGTATAGAGGTAAATTTGACATAAAGTAATCCAGTTTTAACTACTGTTGTAATCTGAAGATCTTTTGACTGCTGTTACAGTCCTTGAAACTGAGTGTGGGAAATATAATTTCCTCACATTAGATAACATGCTTTTGAAGATCTTGCTATTTCTTCCATCATTAATTTTCTGTCGAAGAGCAAGTACTAGCAGTCATCTTTTTATTTTTACCTCTTGCTCTAACAGAAGTGTGTTTAAAGAGGAAGGATGCAGTTAAGGCACTGGACTAAAATTCAGAGAATAGGGATTTTAATCCCACCCAGTTCTACCCCTATTTTTCTAGGGATGGTCCCTTGAAATATGTGTTAACTACTGATGCTAAACAATCTGTTCCACCTTGTATTTTTCTGTCACACTGAGTGCATTCCCAGACCTGAAGAAGAGCTCTGTGTAATCTCTAAAGCTTGTCTCTCTCACCAACAGAAGTTGGTCCAGTAAAAGATATTCCTTCACCCAACTAGCTCTGTGTCCAGTTTTGTGAAAGCCAAAACACAATGGGAGCTGCACTTGCATGCAAGTCAATAGGAAAAGCCAGATTGACAGGGGGATATGAAAGCATGGGAAGACACCAGACACTAAAACCACTCTATTAGGTGCTGGGGATTCAATTGTACCTTGCCCTTTCATGGCTTCCCAAGTCTGGGGGAGAGATCTAGCCCTTAATCCATCTGTGCATCAGTTTCCCTATCTCATAGTGGTGGTGTTACACTAACTCTGTCTGTGTTTGTAAAGTGCTTGGATACTATGGTAAAGAACATCATAGAAAAGTCTGTGGATACAATTGTTCCCTATATTTTAAGGTGTGCATTTTAAAATTACATTACTTTTCCTTTTATTGAACCAACTTCTGTTGGTGAAAGAGACAAGCAAACAAGACTTTTCCTGGCATCCAAGAAAGTGCTCTGATTTTTAGCTCAGATTCATGATGGTGATACTCTTCCAATGCTGAAAAAAAAGTAGTTCCTAATGCATTTATTGTCATAGTAAGCGCAATGATAACTTTGCATAGACTCTTGCTACAGAAAGACAATTCTGCTTGTGAAAAAATTGGTGGAGGTCATGGAATCCAAACCCTAGACAGAAGACCAATGTTAATGGGGTGGTGGGTGTTGTTATGGCAACATGTCGTTGCTGATGGTAGCACCTGTGACTCCAGCTGACAGAGTTGTCTGCTCTGTTGTGGGTAGGACAACAGAAGTGGTTATGGCATCTGATCTTTGTGGATACAGTTTGGCGAATAGTTGAGGCTGTGGCATTGATTTGCAGAAGTACACACTATTTGCCTAATGCTACTGGTCTAGAAATCAGTGGTAAAACTCACTCATCCTGACTTCAAGAAAGTAGACTTAGGCCAATACTGAATGCTTTTGAAAATCCCACCCTTACTTGCTAACTAGGTCAGTTTGTACCTCACTATACCTGGATCCAACAAAATACTTAAGCATGTGCTTAACTTAAAACACAGAGGTAGTCCCATTGACTTCCATTGGCCTACTTCTGTACTTGAAACTCAGTGTGTGCTTAAATGCTTTGCTGGATCGGAGCCTAAGTATCTTGTCTGTGTTTTTGTTAATAGGGGGCCAAATTCATTCCAGGTGTAACTCAACCTAAGTCATTGGTGTTACACTGGGCAGACTTTGCCCTGAGCTGGCTGCATTGAGTTTGCTTATCTAGTATGTTACATCAGTTTCATGAAATCAGTGAAATTACACCAGAATAAAACTGGTGTAATGAAGTGGGGAATCAGGCCCTTGTATTCTCCATCTGACTCTCCCCTTCTTTTCATACTCTAGGCTAGAAAGACAAACTTTCTGTGGCATGTCTTTTCTTTTTTCAACAGTAATTCTTAACAGATTGCAACCAGACAAAGACTTCAGCCCCTTGAGGTTAAGAGTGACTGAGTGATAAAGAAAAAATTTCTCTTTGCACACCTGGCACAGAATAGCTCTAAAAATGCTCCGAAAGAGCTGGCTGTTGTCCGACAAAAGACATTGGTCTTCCTTGCTTCCTGATTGATATAAAATATCTGTTTGCAACTGCAAAGCAGAGCTTAATTTCCATAAATACTATTTGTTAAGCACCAAGAATCAACTGCTCAGTATTGCATGAGACATAGACAAAGACCGTCTTGGCCTCAACAAAACAGTTTACCAATCCTGTCCAGGGATGCACATAGCATTTTGTGGTTCCCTTTTGGCCCACTGTGTAAAAGCCAGCCTTATAATTTCTTGTGCTCCAGCGAGACTAGGCTATCGTGCCCAGTACGAAGTTAGAGTTGGTTAAGTTCTCAACATAAATTTTCTTTAAGAAAATGATGAAAATGTATTGGCATAGTGGTAGGCAGGGAGGTAGGTAATTAGCTTCACTGACTTGCAAACATAGGGAGCTAGAGAAAATACTGTAACTAAATCCTGTTTGATCCCTCCCACCAGCTGGTCAGCAATGTTAATTCAACCGGGCCTGGTTTTCTGTGGGCATGCCCCTTGTGTAGTCATTTACACTGGTGGAAAAGAGGGATAAACACTATCATTCTGATTTGATGGCATCTTACACTCACTTTGCACAGGTGCAAATGACTGTGCACAGTGAAAGGCAGAGGAGAAACAGGCCCATTGACTCCAGTGGAAGCCACGTGAATTCATGCCCCTCAGCACCTTGCAGCATCAAGCCCTATTCAGTGCCTGCCCAGGGCATCTAGATAGCAGGCCTGAAAGTTATATGAAGACTTAATTACTTTCATTGTTTAACAGGTCAGCCTTGCGGGTTAACATTATGGTCACCTGTCATAAATGAAAAAGCAAAGATGGGTCCAAATTAATCACTCCTGTTACCTTGGAAATCTTCAAAATTCAAACCTGGCTCAGGATCCAGATTTTGTAAGTGCTCTCTAGCTTCATAATAAATCAAACCAAAACCAAACCAGGTCCGGATCCCCTTACAGTGTGGCAGTACTCAGATTTGAATCTGTGAGTCTGAGTTTCTGGACTGAATTTATGGCTCTGAGCCCATGTGCAGGAGAAAGCTATGTGATTCCAAGTCTAGGCCCTGACCTGCTGAGCCTGCACCAAGTCTGTTGAAGTCAGTAGGGCACCATGTGAGTGTGACTGTCAGTTGCAGGATCGAGGCTTAGTTGTTATCCTCTACTTAAACATAAAGAATTTACTAAAAAAAAAAGCCCAAACCAGGCCACCAGTGACTAATTTAAGGTCACTGAAGCATTGGTATGTTGCAGCTTTTTTTGTAGGAGACATGAATGTCTTTTCCTTTTTAGTGCCCCCTGAGACCACTTATTTAAACTTCCTTTATGGCTCGCTCTGTATTCTGGTACCTTCTTCCCACGTTGCAGACATGGCTACATAAATTAGAGACAGGCCTGATGATGGGAACTAATTTCAGATGATGCTTTAAAGACATCCTTTAAAATGTTTTATTTCAGGAGACAGAATTGCCTCCCTACCACACATACTAACAGAAATAACTTTGTCCAGTTTCTAATATAACCTGCTGGTTTCAAGACTGTTATAGCTGCTATGAATATCAGGTATCAGAACTACATAGTCTCATAGCTAAGGCATAAATTGAAAGAGGAACACATAGCTGGAAAGTGTCAGTGGTTAGTTGCTGAGAATTGGCAGGCCTGCGTGGAAATGCTTGTCCTAGGCGATAAACATTGCATTTCCAGAATACCTTCACCTAAGCTTCTATGTACGATGTTTATATTTTCATTGACCTACATTTTTTGGCTGGGAAGAGAGAGGGAGAGTAAGGGTTTAACTGTAGAGTAAAACTATAATATTTAGATATATCTTGCAACTGCTTATTTTTCTTTACTATTGTTTTTGTAGGATGAAGAGACCTAGAATGGGAGTTTAAACTTTCAGTGGGACTTTTGCTCCTAAGTCACCTTGGCACTTTCGAAAATCCCACCCCAATAAATATTTACCATGCTATGGGACAGATTCACTGAAGTAAATTAGACACCCCCTTCCTCCAGCAGGATCTCAGGCACCCCAGGCAAGTCTCAACTCAAGAGAATTGGTAATGTTTCTGCCACTGCCCTCCTTTGGTTTGTCTATCTGGAGCGGGGCAATTTTATCTTCCATTGGGGCTCTTTCAGAGTTATTGAGGGAGGGTGCTGACCCAGTTTGCTCTCCATCTGCACTTGTACAACTTCTTCTTGTCTAGCGCTTCCCACCGTTTGGGCAGTATTGCTTCCCAAACCCAGCCATCCCTGGCAGAAAGGAGGTTGTGACCCTGCTTTACTCCAGTACAGTCTCTTTCCTTGGCAGGTGTTCTAGCACTCTGAAACCTGCAGTGGGTTTTACAACAGCAGAAACTGGTGCAAACCTGGAGTGAATCTGATCCCCCCCAGTATTTACCAGTTAATTTCTAAGGAAGACACTGGTGTTATACAGTGCAAATGTTAAGTTAAATGATTAATAATGAATGCTCCCTGCCCCTCCTTGTGTCCTCACTTTTCTGTCAAGTCCATTTTTTTAACCTGATCCCGCAAACACTTGCTAGGATGAGTAGTCACATTGAAACCAATGGGACTGTTCACTATAGTAAGCACTACTCATAGACTCATAGATTTTTAAGGTCAAAAGGGAACAATATGATCATCTAGTCTGACCTGCACAACACAGCTACAGAACCTCACCCACCCACTCCTGTAATAGATCCCTAACCTATAGACCACAAAGCAGCAAGTGTGTGCAGTCTGGGTCAGCAGATTTTAATATCTTTGGGGCAGGGACCTGTTTTCTGTGCTGTCTCTGTGATTGGTGATCACTAGGAAATTATTAGTAATGATTAAGAAACTCAGCAGTAAACTGTTCATTCACTGGGCTTCTTGCTGTTTAAAAAGTGCAGCTCTATAGCCACATGTCTTACACAGTTGTGATGGTATGTCTGCAAAAGAGGCCTGATCTGGTGAAAATGGAAGGGGGGCGGGGGTGAGGATAATACAAAACTTCCTCATATGCTTTTGTCTGAAATAAGCACATCAGAACCAAATTGTACAATGTCAGACATCTGCTGGAATAAATGTAGGAAGTGCTATACCAACAACACGGGAAGTGCTGGGTGAATTGTCCATCTAGTATCAAGACCAGTCAGCCTCTTTACCAGTTGTTTCAAAGGAAAATGCAAGAAACCTCTGTGACAGATAAGGCAATTTCCTTGAAAGACCTTATTGTATTGTTTATGTATTATTGTGGGCTAGGATTATATGTTACCACTCTAGGGGGGAGATGTGACAGGTATTGCAATCCCATGCAGTATCTTTAGGGTCCATTGTTTATAATGAATGCTTTACATATGACTGTGTTCGATTCTGTGGGGAAGGGCTGCCACTGCTCCCCCAGGAACTAAAAACATGGGGGGGATTAAGGCAAATCAGCAAGGTTATGCTCTCCTCCCCCACTCCTCCCCCCAGGAGGTACCACTTCCTGGGGACGTTCACATATACTAGTTCAAATGAGATTCTCCAGAGATAGACAGACAAAGGAAGGATTTCTGGATAAATAGCCTGAGTTCAAACTGACTCAGGGCCTTTTTTCTGATACAGCACACAGACAGGACCTTCTGTTTAAGAGGGGGACTCCAATCCTTGTGGAAGGGTTGGAAGGACTTAACCTACTAGGGCCTCATAAGACTGATGAATGACCTCTGGTAAGCTTTTTAGCATGCACGTGGGTTCTTTTATTGCTTTTAAAATGCCTTCTCTGCAACCCTTTCACATTAAGAATAAATGTGTTTCCTCAGGCAGAGCTCTGTGATAAGTTGTAACTGGTGGCAGTTATACTGTTCATAGCCGCTGAAGAGAAAGCAAAGCACAGATAGATGCTGGCTGGCCTTTTAGTCAGTCTGGCTTGCTGGGGATATCACAGTGTAGGCAGGGAGCTGTGCACATGGAAAAATCCTGGTCAGGAGGGAGAGACGTAGGTCTCTGCCCAAAGAGAGCTGACAGCTGAAGAGCTGGGAACCTAGAGTAGGCGCCCTTGTGGGACCATGGAGGGGGAATAGAGGTTCAGTTGCCCTGAACTGTGACAACCTCATAAAGGACAATTTCCCCAATAGAAAACTTAATGGACAAATGCCTCTAGGTGTAGTTTCTTCCCAGGGAGTTTAGTGACTAGTTTTTAGTTTCTCATCCAAAGAGCTCAATTTTTCCTTTAAGTAATGCTAATTATGGTCACTCTGCCAGTCCATTTTTTGTCTGGTAAGGAATTGACAGATTGTCTGGATTAGCATAAGACAGACAAATGTGCAAGCAAAGACCTATACATGCAAATATGTGTTAAATATGGTCTATATTTGCTGGAAGCTTGACTATGATAAATGCATACAGACTTACGAATTTCAAAGAGCTGAATACAATATATGCTTTTTGCTGTCATTTTAGTTCCAGAGACCTGCTGAAATGCTCTCACTTTTTTCTTCAAGTAGAGCAGAATGTGGCCCCCCAGTGCAAAATGTATTTGATGCCCTCCTGAGTAATATGAGGAATTACATTTGTCTGATACTCTAATATTGTGAGGAAGGTTTGTTTCTTATGGGTAGTTACCATAATTGAGTTGCAAAGTATCAGTGGCTAGATGGTGGGCAACTCTTCAAACACTCTTCAAAGCCCTGTGGAATCAAGATCCCCCACCTTTTTTAAGTTGTATGAGTGAGTGTTGCTTATGAATCAAACCGGTCTCTAAGTAGTCTTAAGCAATTCTTTTTATAGCTAGAGAAACCTTGCTTGTGTTCTTGATCCACAGGGCTGAATACTGAAACACTTTCAAAACACCAGAGTCCAAATTTCTGATCTATGTAATTAAAAATAGATGCAATAAATATATATGGAGCTTATATGTCATGATTATCAGTAGGTCTTTTTTAATGTCTTTGAACCTGCTATATGCTCCTAACTAAATGGAAAAAAACAGAGTAGTGGGCTAGCCCTGTGGCTTAATAGTAGTGCTGCGCATTGCTATGTGTGGAAGGATTGGCTTCCCTTTCTGTTGTCACACCCCAAGCCAGGTAGGCCCAGGTGTAGTACAAATAATTTCCCCACCCCTCTCTCCCTTGGGAAAGAAGAGGTTTGAGACACTTGTCACATACCGTGATGTCTGGAATAACCATTATTACCCATTCCCATTTGATATTTGTGGGTAAATGCTGGCTTTTTCTCGGGAACACTGTAGCGACCTTGATACTAGAGTGCCTTTTTAACTCATATCAACCATTTATGTGGGTCCAAAGACTTGTCACAGCCTGATTCTCTTTTCACACCAGCATAACTCCATTCACTTACATTTACACCAATAGAAGTGAAAGGGTGATCAAGCCCACTGTGTACATATAGATATATTTATGCTGTTTCAGTATTGTACTTTCAGATGACTGTGTATCTTAAACAATTCAATAACACTGATAATTCCAAGGTCTTTAAATAAAAAGTTCAGGCTTTCTCTTCAAAGTAAGATGACAGCTGTTACAGTGCATCTGGAAATTATCATAGCTGTAAGCAAAGATGTATTTTAGGTTACTGTATTTCACAATGCACAGAAGGCTTATCATCAGTGCTTTTTGTTTTAAATATACTAATGTGATATCTATGCAGTTTTTAACTTAAAAGCATTAATTTTTATGGTATTTATAAAGTTGGCTTTTAATCCATGGTGAGGGAGAGGGGCCCATTCTAGTTCTAGGTAGAAGCCTTATTTAAGTCTTGTTTATGACTGAAGTAATTGCATCGTTAACATCCTCCTCAAATTTATTTGCCTTTTGTGGATTTCAAAAGGGAATAAATAGTGTGATGTTAGAGCTTGCTAAGATCAGACTGAGAGGAAGAATGGACTAGTGGTTAGGGCCCTACTCTGGAGATCCACGTTCAATTCCCTACTCGGCCACAGACTTCCTGTGTGATCTAGGACAAGTCACACAGTCTCTCTGTGCCTCAGTTTTCCATCTGTAAAATAGGGCCAATGGCACTGCCCAACCTCTCAGGGACATTGTGAGAATAAATACATTAAAGGTTGCGAGGTGCTGCAATACTGGGGACCATATAAGTATTTTAAATTAGATTAGTTAATCAGGAATAACTATTGTTCATATAGCACTGATTTATACTTGTGGCAACACTTTAAACTGTTCTACCTTTTTAGGCCCTGATCCTGCAGCTAGCTTGTTTCCTAAGGAGAGCACCTCTGTGCCTGCACAGAGCCCTGTTGAAGTCAATGGGACTATTCCCAGGATAAGGTTTTGGTGCCATTGAAGTAAATAGCAACACTTCCATTGATTTCAGTGGGGCCAGAATTTCATTCACAGTGCATAAAGTTAAGTATGTGTGTAAGTCTGTGCAATAGGAGCCCAGGGTTCCCCCCCCCCCTCCCCTCCGTGACAAGCTCTACAGAGCAGCTCCTGTGCTTACTTCATAGCTGATATGGTTAAATGGCACTATAAAAAATTCAGTACTTAGTAAAATTATTCATAAAAAATGAAAAGTAAGAAACAAGAATGCAGTTAACTTCTACAAAATCTCTACCAGTTGTTTTGTAATAAATAAAATAGATGATAAAGCAGATAAATATAAAATAAGTTACCAGTTCCATTAATTTGGGAAAACAACTAATCATAAAACTACTGATCTTAAAAACCTGGACTTGCTGTGGTAAGTCCAGATACTCCCACATGGGCTTTTGCCACCCAGGCTAAATCTGTAAATCAGAATGGTGGGTGGGATTTTGTAGATATCAGAGCTCCGATGATGAAGCTCCTCCACTCTTAGTTGCTGAGATCAGTTTCCCATAGAAAAGGAAGTAGCTGCTGTGTGTTAGACAGTGTTGTGTGGTAACTGTGTAGATACAGACTTCTAAATGGCAACTCCTGTACCTACTATGTGGCTTGGAGAAAGTGTAATTACATAAGCAGTGGAAGTTAAAAGAACAGCACCACAAAGAAACCGCAGCTGAGTCCAGTGAATTAAAGGGTTAAGGATTCCTGGGCAGTGGCCTTTCCCAAACAATGCAGTAATGTCAAACATATTAAAGATAATGTGGGAGAATTAGTCTGAGCTGAGGCCAAAGTGTTAACATTTAATTTCATTGACACACTGGGGCATGTTTTCATTTGTTTAGCAGATTATACTTGAGAATTACATTTGCTTCACCTCCTGTTTGTTTTCCATTGGAACTGAAAACCAAATACTCCATGTGCTGGGTTTAAAATGATCTTTGATATTGTTTCTTATTCTGCTTTCTTTTTTTCCCCCACTGAAAATGAAAATGGTCAGATGCCAATTTGCATTTGTATTCTCTGCCTTTCAGCCGACTTGCCACGGTAACCTTTTATAATCAGGCCTAACATTTACTGGGGTGTATGTGAATTGTGTGGCAGTCAGACCCTAATGTGGTACATATGAAGGAGTCCTTTCCTCCTCTGGTTACGTAGATTCTCTGCAAAGGTTATTAATAATGTGATCTGACCCACAGACTCAGACTGCATGAAGAAAAGGTTATTAAAGATCGAAGGCATCACCTCAAGACATACCCAAACTGTTTTGTTGCCAAAGAATTGATTGACTGGCTGATTGATCACAAAGAGGCCTCAGACAGAGAGACAGCAATTAAACTTGTGCAGACATTATTGGATCGCAGCATTATCCATCATGGTGAGTGAAACAGCAGCAGCCACAATGATTTTAAGTTTTTGCTTGATAACTGTGGTGTAGTTAAGGGTAACTCCTGACCCTGCTTCTGCAGTTGATGAAGGTCACTGATCATTCTGCTGTATATGGGTGACGCAGGATTCAGGCATTCCCATGGAAAGGGGGTCCTTACACCCCGTGCCCTGCACATCTCTGCTCCATGGGGACTCCTACATGCCAGTGTACAAAGACGTAAGGATGGAGCCTGCAGAGCCATGACTACTCAGATCCATTGTCTATTTCCCTCTGCAAAAGGGGATGCAGTTGCTTCAGCCAATACTGCCACCTTCGTGGCTAAAGAGTGGCTGCACCTCTACTGTCCTGCAGCAGACAGAGATTCTGTTGTCTGTAGAACTCCTCTGTGCGCTACATCTAACCACTTGGACTTGGGGGTGCTGGAGGGGAGGATTTCTCCCTTAGTGAATGAAGTGACTGTAGTGAGACATGTTAGATGCAACATGCTTTCTTTATAACTGAAGCTGTTCTGTACCTTCTCTCTTGCTCTGTATCCTGTTGGCCCTGTAGCTTCATTTCTATAATAATGATGTATTGGAAGTTACATGCATGATTTGAGAAATGTGGACACAAACCATTATCCAATCACAGTGGTAATGTTTACATGCTCATTTTACGCCTGTGTAAAGTATAGGTGCAAATGACTGTATAATGTAGAAGGCAATGGAGAATCAGCCCTTTGTTTCAAGTGTTCAGTGTGCAAGTCAACATCTGAAATAGCAATTTTCCCATCTCTTTATAGCAGAACGTATAGTAACTATTGTAACTGACAAATGTTGACTTTCTCCAGAGGCAACTGTATGTGCAGGAACACTGCTGCAACTCTCAGTAATGCATAAACAATACCTTAATTAAAGGGACAAGTATGCAGACTGAATCTGTGACACTACTACAGATTCTGCTTGGTTCAGAAATTAAAATTCTGGGTCTTTATGGAACCTGGGACTCAAGGCAGTTAATTAAAGAACAGATATAAAGTAATTACAGAGGATCCAAATGCTGACTGCTTTATCCTCTGTTGAAGAAATGTCAGTGAATAGTTACATGGAGGTCAGAGTAACTTAATTTAATTGAGGGACAGAAAACGTATATCTGAAAGTTTGTTCAAACCTTTAACAACTTTAAAATGTTTTCCACCTCAAAATGTAGTCCCACCCGGCTCCTTCCAGCTAGGTGAGTCAACGAGCAAAGGCAGGATTCCTTGACAAATAAATATATATTAAAAAGTTAAGTACAAAATCCATATTTTTCAAGGATTTTCATTTGTTGGCTTCAAAGTTAATGTTATTGCTGTTTCAAGAGCACTCTCATGTAGGGCAAGTTCAGGTCGGCTAGTAAGCCAGGTTCCATAAGGGCCCCTTACCCCACCAGCAGTAAGTTGAAACGGTAATGTAATGTTTAATGCTCCTGCACTAGTGCCATAGGATGTGAAGCATGAGTCTGTGTGTGCTGACTGAGAGCTCTGAGGTGATGGGTGTCCTCTGTCTTAGTTGGAGCTCATTTCAGTCCACCTTCTCCAGTTTAACAAAACTCTTCCACCTCTCATTACATTCCCCATTGCCTTTCCCACTCCCCAGTTGGCATGGCAGAAAGTCACACGGTGAATCTTAGGCCCCAGTTAAATGGCTTCGCAGCAAGTTTCAGGTTTGCTTGATCCAGCCCTGGATTGATGCAAGTGATCGTAATCGGTTAGCCAGTCCTTAAATTACTGAGCACGAGATTGAGGACTTTTAGGGAACATCTGATTTAATCAAAAGGTTTTGCCAGATAGGTGCCTTTCGTTCTGCATTGCTATTGCAGCATCCACTGAAATGAAGGACTGGCAAGCCTCTAAAAGGTTAGAGATTCTGTTTGGATAATTATCTAAGAGTTTGGATGCCAAAAGATACCACTCAATCTTTTATGTGTGGGGGCATATTTGTACTATAAACCTTTTTGGGGTTGGGGAGGCACGACTGTGCTCTGCATATGCCCGGTCTGTTTTTAAGTTCACCAGCGGTGCTCAGTAACTTGTCCTGATTGTTAGGTCTGCAGTGTAAGTGTGATCATTTCTGATTACCCGTATTTTATGTTTCAGTTTGTGATGAGCATAAGGAATTCAAGGATGTCAAACTTTTCTACCGCTTTAGGAAAGATGATGGAACATTCCCACTGGATAACGAGGTGAAGGTGTTCATGAGAGGACAGAGGCTGTACGAAAAGTATGTTGCATGCAATACTATAGCATGTTGACAGTGTTAGCTCCCTTGTAGCATCTTGTTTCACATTAGATTGCAAGTCATCCCATCTTGATTTATAAGTGCTTGAATAGTCCCCAAAAGAATGAGGCACCAATTTGCACTGGAGCCTTTGCACACTGTCATATAATAAATAATAATGGCTGATTTGGGATTTTAAAGTGTAAACCTGGAACTTAAAACTGTAAGAATGTACTAAACCAATGGCCACATGCTTGTTAACATTATACGATTGTGGCCTTAATAGTAGACATAATTTTAGTTAACAAGAAAAACAAATCTTCACTGAGTCAGCCTCCACTCTTTCTCCAGAAGAAAGGTTACATTAAAACTAGTTACAAAAACAGTTCAGAACATTTAATTAAGGGTTGAAACAGGTGGTTACGCTGAGATACTGGAGAGCGCACTGGCTTACTTATGTCAAATAACTGAGAAGTTTAACCACATTGTCTACTGTAGAATTAATTTAATTTTCATTCAGGGCACAAGGGGTTGAAACATGGGAGTTTCAGACAGAATGAATAAAACATTGACATTTACTGGAAACTGACTGTGCAAAAGTGTGAACAGATGTGTAATTTATTCAGATGCTTGAAGTATTATTCCAGATTGACTCTAGCTTTCAGGCAGAACACATGTGATTACCTAAGGCAGCAAGGCCCAGATCCCCAGAAGTATTTAGGCACTCAATTGAAATGAGAGTTACGTACCTATATACCTTTTAAGAAACTCCAAGTGTACTGTAGCCACGTGAGCCACTGTGTTCACTTTGTGTTGCATCAATATTGTTTCCCTTTTAGAATAAAGTTTTAAATGAAAAGTTCATACAGAAAAAGCTATTAAAGGCAAGAATAAAAACTCCATTAGCATAAACCCCATCCCAGCAACTCCATCTGTCCTTACATGCCCAAAGAATTTCCAAAGGGCTGTCCTTCCTTCTGCTTGGCCTGCAGAGGAAGAGGGCAGCAGAGGAGTAATGGGAAGCACTTAAAGGGAGAGGCAAAGTATCAACAGGTGTGGGAGAAACTTCCAAATCCTCGAAGGGAGGTTAACTTTGCTGCCATGCAACAGGGAAAGTAGCTGACAGCTCCTCTGAAGCACTTACTTGCCCTGCAGTTTGTATCAGAGCATAGTTTCTCAACCTGTGGTAAGCGTACCCCTGGGGGAAAAACAGAGTGAAGGGGAGGCGGGTGGCAGCTGCTGACTTCTGGGAAAGCCAGGAGGCAGCCGCCCACTTCCTGCCCTGTCACAGCTTCCAGCTGGAAGGCAGGCAGTAGCCACCAGCTTCTGGGGGGGCTGGGCAGCAGCCCACTGCTTTCCAGCTCCCAGCTGGGAGGCGAGCGGCAGCTGCCACAATCCCGGGAAGCTGGCTTGCAGCTGCCCGCTTCCCACACAGTCCCAGCTGGGAGGCAGGCGGCAGCTGCCAGCTTTTGGGAAAGGCGTGCGGCAGCTCCCCGCTTCCTGCCTGGTCCCAGCTCCCAGCTAGGAGGCAGGCGGTAGCCACTAGCTTCTGAGGGAGGCGGGCAGCAGCCCCCCACTTCCCGCTGGGTCCCAGCTACCACGTAGGAGCCCGGTGGCAGCCTCCTGTGTCTCATGAGCTGGACTCGCAGCTGGGTGGCAGCCACCCACACCCCAGCTCTGTGCCAAGGGACCACCTCCCGTGCTCCAGCTTGAAGACGGGCAGCAGCCGCCTGCCCACATCCCTGGGTCCCAGCCAGCATGGAAGCCTCCTCTGCCCCAGCTTGGATTGGGTGGCAGTCACCCACCTCTCAGGTTGACAGCCAGGTGGCAGCCACCCTCCCTGGCTCAAAGCCCAGTGCCCAGAAAACTTGTCAATTTCACGGCACGATGACAGCCCCAGGTTTTACCAGTTACCCTTTTTTCCTGTTTCTCTCTCTCACCCTCCTTCCCTGTCTCTCTCTCTCACCCCTTCCTCCTCTCAAATCTATGGCAAAAAATTTGGTGTGGCGCTTTATATTCCCCAGCATTGGCATGCCACTCAAAGCCTCCTAGCTTTGGCCATCATCACCTCTAGCCCAGATACATACTTGAGTTGTGCACCTCTGGTGTAAAGGTGGTAACCCTACCCATACTAGATCTGACATCTGTCATAGCACAGCCTTATATACTCAGCCCCTCTCATATGGCTCACATTAGTCTGTAAATATAATATCCCGTGGAAAATTGAGTGTTGGGGTACTTACTAACATTTTCAGAAGTTAGGGGATACTTGCTTCCTAAAAGGTTGAGAAACACTGCATCAGAGCAATCAGCCTTAGGAGTAGGGCATGCTGGGTAGCAGTTTGTACCTGCAGCTAACTTGTAAGTGGACAGACACCTTAAAGGTATAAGAGGGGAAGAGCGAATAGGAACTTGATGAGGAGAAAGGCAAAGCCACCAGGGAATTGGGGTGAGCATAAGGTAAGGGCAACACAGTCTTTGCATTAGTGGTGAGCCAGAGTTACGACATGAGACATGGAGACACTTCATAGCTGCATGTGCATGCAGGATTGGATGGGGGAATATTTCAGGTGCGGTCTGTAAAACAAGCCTTATGCTTTGTCACCTATGCACCATGTGGTGCTGATATAAAGTGTTATGGAGTTGTCCTGTTGTTCCTATTTAGTGGAAGGAGTTTAGACTCTGAATTTGTTCCTTTTATTGATTTTTGGCATAGCTTCTTTGACATCATAATAACCAGAACACAAATGTCTTTGATTTTTAATTGAAAGAAGCAGCAGATTAGAGGGCAAACCCTATTTTGAATACAGTAATTGACCACTTGAGATTGTTTTCTCAGGTAGAGGAGAACTGTGAGATTTCACTGTTGTGGCCAGATTTAGAAGTTCCTAGCCTTGGAACTCAGGAAAACAGTAAGAGCAGCAACATTGGAATACTGGAATACTGATACCTCAGAAGCTCACATTTTTATCCTGTTTCTTCAAAGTGTTTTATAGGCTTTGTTTATATTCCTAGCCTCTGTGTCTCTAGCCTCTGTTGCCAGAAACTGGGAATGGGCGACAGAAGCCTGGAGCCCTGGTAGGCATGCCCCTCTGGGCTGAAGCTCCAAGTCTTGGCAGGCACCTCCCGCGAGGCAGAAGCTCTGAGCCCTGGCAGGCACCTCTTGTAGACGCCTCGATCTCCAGGCTTTAAGCTCTGTGCCTTCTGTGGCAAGCCTGTGAGCAACCCACACACCAGTTGCCTGAAATGCCGGAAGAGACTCGTATCAGGGATTGCTGTCAGATCAGCTGATAATTCAAGCCCTGTATGAAGGAAGACTGGAAGGTCAGGTTGACATGCCTCATGATGGAGATGGTACTCCGACCCACCTTGGAGGCGAGCTGGTCAGACTCAGCACCGTCTACCTTGGCGTCAGTGCAGAGTCCCAGACCAACCTTCGGCACTGGAGGGGCAATGCGGCACCAGCGGGATTGCGGTACTGTCTACCCTGGAGGCGTTTGTTGTGGCCAGGGACGTGCTGGTGTTTTCAGTACCGCTGTTGCCGGCAGTTCAAGAGTCGTCATCGTCGGTGCTGTTGAGCACAAGGAAGCATGTTGCCCCGAGCAGATCACCTCAGCAGATCTTTCATCAGTCACCACAAGTGGTCCCTTTGCTCCAGTGTAGGAAGGGTCGACTCCCCGTGTAGACCTGTTTGCGACCAGACAGAACAGGAAACATCACCAGATCTGCTCCCTGCAAGGCCACAGCCTGGGCTCACTCACGGATGCTTTCCTGCTCCCTTGGATGGAGCACCTGTTCTACGCCTTGCTCACCGTTCCTCTCGTGTACAATCTTCCTACTGAAGATCAAGTGGGTCACCGCCAGCACTGGTTCGCCATGCTGCTAGGCCTTTCAGTAGCGTCTCTGATGCCGCTTCCTCTCCTCCTGGACCTAATATCGCAGGACCACAGTTGAATGCTCCACTCAAACCTCAGCATCCTCCACCTGACTGCTTGGAAGCTCCACGGTTAAACCCCGAGGAGCTGGCCTGCTAGGAGCAAGTCCACCAGGTTGTGCTAGGTAGCAGGAAGCCCTCTGCCAGGGCTACATACCGCGCCTAGTGGAAGCGTTTTACCATTTAGTCTTCCCAGCAAGGTCTCTTGTCCGCTCAGTCATCACTGCAGACCGTTCTGGAGTAGTTGCTACATCTGAAACAGTAAGATCTGGCAATTTCATCA
This sequence comes from Emydura macquarii macquarii, assembly GCF_026122565.2. NCBI lineage: Eukaryota > Metazoa > Chordata > Testudines > Chelidae > Emydura > Emydura macquarii. The sequence goes on from NW_027130506.1 coordinate 3,418,222, forward strand.
GTTAAAGTACACCTGGCAGTGATCTCTGCGTTCCATGCCCTGGTTGATGGCCAATTGGTTTTCTTGCATGAGATGACCATTGATTTTCTTAAGGGCCTAGAAAGACTATACCCTCAGATTCGGAAACCCATTCCCTCATGGGCCTAAACCTGGAGTTGTTAAAACTCACGAGCCCCCCATTTGAGCCACTGGCAACATGTCCCCTGTCATACTTTTCCAGTTTTTCTGGTGGCTGTCACTTTGGCCAGGAAGGTCTCAGGTACCAGGGCCCTTACATCAGAACCCCCTTACTGGTCTTCTTTAAGGAAAAGGTACAGCTTTGCCTGCATTCCTCCCAAAAGTTGTTTCTAAATTTCACAGTAATCAAGCTGTTATTCTCTCGGTTTTCTTCCCAAAACTGCCCGTAAACAGAGAGGAGCAACGTCTCCACACACTGAACTTTAGACATGCTTTGGCATTCTACATTATGAGGACAAAACCGTTTCGTAGATCCACACAGCTCTTTGTGGCAGTAGCAGACAGGATGAAAGGCCATCCTTTTTCAACTCCGAGGATTTCATCCTGGATCATAGCATGTATTCGCAAATGCTATGAGCAGGCGGGGTCCCGCTACCGGCTATAATGACAGCCCATTCTATGAGGGCCAAACATTCTCATCAGTGTTCCTGGCCAGTGTTCTGACCCAGGACATCTGCAGAGTGACGACTTGTTGTCGGTACATATGTTTTCTTCCCACTAAGCCATCATGCGGCAAAACCTAAGAGGACATCGGATTTGGTCAAGCCATGTTGCAGTCAGCATGTCCATGAACTCCGATCCCACCCCCTACAGTACTTCTTGGGAGTCACCTAACATGGAATGGACATGTATGATTACTCAAAAAAAAAAAAACCCAGTTACTAATCTTTCATAACCGTTGTTCTTCGAGATGTGTTGCACATGTCCATTCCACAACCGCCCTTCTACCCTCTGTTAGAGTTGGCCAGAAAGAAGGAACTGAGGAGGTGCAGGTGGTCCCTTTATACCAGTGCCATGAGTGCTTTGCATCAGAAGGTGCTAGAGACAACCTGACAGGTACCACTGAGGGAAAAATTGCCAGTGACTGCGTTCTCAGCGTGCACACACCTAATGTGGGATGGACATGTTCAACACATCACAAAGAACATCAGTTACGAAAAGATTAATAACTGTTTTTTACTTACCATAGCCAGTATTTCATACTTTTATCAAAATGCCTGCAATTTTTATTTCAAAGTGGTGAAGCAATGCTAAATATTGGCCAAAGAAAGTTAATCTGAATCCTGCAAATGTAATTACTAAAGTTTTTTAAAATCACTGTCAAAGATCTGTTGATATTTTGCTGACCTTCATTTGGCTAGCTGGGTTTAGTTCATTGAAATATTATTCTCTCCTCCTCCCTCCCTCAACAGAATGAGAGCACCATTAACATTCAGAATCCAGGACAGATTGTGCTTGCCAAAAAGTATAGAGTTATTTACTGTCATCACATGCAGATTTGTACCTTGAGTGGATTATTTGTGAGGAACATGAATTAAGAGGATGAGCAAGTTGCTGCATGAACAAAAAAATTGATTCATTCAGCAAGAAGGTTTCAAGATGTTTCTTATTCTGTCAACCTTTTGGTTTAAGGCAAATACTCCCTTGCCCCTACACCTGACACAGAAGCACTGGGAGCTAATCCTTCAACCCTTGGAAGGAGATGAGGTAAATGTCATCCTGTATGAACGCATATATGTGGATGAGAACAATATTCACTATTGATTATTTGCTAGCCATTTGTTGGACTCTTGTTTACAAAGTTCCAGTCATCCAATCAGGGAGCAGAAACAACTTAATGAATCTGAAGTGACCAATCTTACATGACAAATAATAGAATATTGGAAGTGAATAATGAACAGTACTGAAGCTTGTCAGCACAAACTCTTTTGAACAATGTATACAGTGTATAGTAATGTGTCAGAATTAAAGACCATTCATGAATAATTTACCAACAGAAAAAAAAAAAAAGGGCTAAATTAATCAAATAACATAATTGTACCAAATTATTCAGCCAGCTCCACTGAAGAACCATCTACTCGCTGTAGCATTCTTGTTACGAATGTGTGCTGCTCTTCATTTGTTCTGAGGGGAAATAAATCCTTGTTAAAATTCAAGACTGGGAGTCAGGGGATCTGCATTCCATAAGAATATAAGAATGGCCATACTTGGTCAGACTAATGGTCCATCTAGTCCAGTATCCTATTTTCCAACAGTGATTGGTACTAGATACTTCAGAGGGAGTGAACAGAACAGAGCAATTTATCAAGTAATCCCTGTCGTCCAGTCCCAGCTTCTCGCAGAGAGGTTTACAGACACCGAGAGCATAGGGTTGCATCTCTGATCATCTTGGCTAATTGCCATTGATGGATCTATCTTCCATGAACTTGTCTAATTCTTTTTTGAATCCAGTATAATTTGTCCTTCACAACATTTCCTGGAAACGAGTTCCAGACTGTGGACTGTGAAATACTTCCTTTTATTTGTTTTAAACCTGCTGCCTATTCATTTCGTTGGGTGACCCTGGTTCGTGTGTTATGTGAAGAGGTAAATAACATCTTTATTCACTTTCTCCACACCAGTCATGATTTTATAGACCTCTGTTATATCTATTATATCCCCAAGCTGAATAGTCCCAGTCTTTTTAATTTCTCCTCATATGGAAGCTGTTCCATACCCTTAAATCATTTTTATTTGCCTTCTCTGTACCATTTCCAATTCTAACATCTTTTCTGAGATGAGGTGACCAGAACTGTATGCACTATTCAAGGTGTGGGTGTACCGTGGATTTATATAGTGGCATTATATTTTCTTTCTTATTATCTATACTTTTCCTTATGAGTCCTAATTTTCTATTAGCTTTTTTTTTTTTTTTGACTCCTGCTGCACAATGAGCAGATATTTTCGTAGAACTGTTCCACAATGACTATAAGGTATCTTTCTTAAGCAATAGCAGCTAAATTAGATCCCATCATTTTCAATGTATAGTGGGGATTATGTTTTTCCAATGTGCATTACTTTGCATTTATCAACATTGAATTTCAACTGCCATTTTCTTGCCCAGTCTCTCAGCTTTGAGAGATCCCTTTGTAACTCTTTGAAGTCTGCTTTGGACTTAACTATCTTGAGTAATTTAGTATTGTCTGCAAACTTTGCCACCTCACTACTTACCTCTTTTTCCAGATCATTTCTGAATATATTGAACAGCACAGGTCCCAAAACAGGGATCTATTTACCTCTCTCCACTGTGAGAACTGTTTATTCCTACCCTTTGTTTTCTATCTTTTAACCAGTTACTGTTCCATAAGAGGACCTTCCCTCTTATCCCACGACTTTTTTGATTAAGAGCCTTTGGTGAGAGAACTTACAAAGACTTCCTGAAAGTCCAAGTATAGTGTATCAGCTGGATCACCCTCGTCCATATGCTTGTTGACACTATCAAAGAATTCTACTAGATTAGTGAGGGATGATTTTCCTTTACAAAAACCATGTTGACTCATCCTCAACGTATCGTGTTCATCTATCTATCTGATAATTCTGTTCTTTACTATGGTTTCAATCAATTTGTCTGGTACTGAATTTAGGTTTACTGACTGGTGATTGTCCTTAGAGCCATATTTAAAAATCAGCTCTGCATTAGCTATCCACCAGTCATCTGGTACAGAGCCTGATTTAAGCCAGTCATAACTTCAAACCTAGGCAATTTGTCTAGCACATGTTGGTCTACTACAGACTCCCATGAGTATATAATTCCATAGTGCTCAATCCACTTCTTCAGTTGCTTCCCTTTATCAGTTATGATATTGCCATCCAGATGGTAAAATGTATGTAACAACATTATCTGAAGTTATGAGCATAAGCTGAAATCATGACGGAAGTGCGTTTACCAGACAGGTCTGGGGAGTGGGTAAACCTGCTTCTCAAAGTCAAAGGACAAGATCACACATCAACAGGGGTCATCAAAACTGATGGACCATCAGCTAGCAAATGACCATTCTTTGGCAAGGAAAAGGGGCAGGAACAAACAGATCTGCATCTTAGCAAATAACTTAGCAATTCTGTTGCCAGCCTCCCACCAGTCTCCATGTCTTCTTGGTCTCAAGTGAAAAGAATTTTAGGAGTGGGACTGAGCTATCAAAGTGAGGGACAAACACCAAGTTCTCTCTCTCACTGTCTATCTCCCTCCTTGCACCTAAGAAGGCAAAAGAAACTTCGGGGAGGTGTCCTGACCTGAAGATTTTGGTTAGTAATGCTATTAGAAGGATGTGATAGGGAGTTTATTTTGAATCAAATATAGTTTGTTAAGTTAGTCACTAGAAAGCGTTTTATCTTTATTTTTCTTGTAATCATTTCTCATTTTTATGCCTCGTTACTTATACTTATTTAAAACCCATCTCTTTGTAGTTAAATAAACTTGTTTCATTCTTTAATTGAAACTCATCCCATGGGTTTAAGTTAAATGGTCTGGGTAATTCTATTTAAGGTGGCAAGTTGTTGTGTATTGTTCTCTTAAAGAAGCAATGGACCTAATATCTGACTGTCCAGGAGAGAGTTAGACAGTACAGAACATACATTGTTGGGGAAAAATCCAGGATTGAGAATGTGTTGGGGTCACTGCAGAAGTAACCAAGGCTGGTAAAAGCCAGAGGGTAAGCCAGTTACACACAGATACTCAGGGGCACCTGCATCCTGGTGGCTGTTTGTGAGCGATCCAAGTTCGGCGCTGCAGCAGCCAGGCCTTGCAGGGCACCCCAGGATAACAGGGCCGGTGCTGACACAGCCTGTCATTGGTCTGGATTGCACCCCGTAATGTTGCATCAGTTTTGGGTGTGTCCCTGAATTCAGCTGAGTTTTCTTACGTCAATTCTTATTCAGCTCAAGGATTTGGCAGGGGCACAAGAAAATGTAACGGAACAGTTCACTTTACCTGCCACCAGTTCACAACTGTGATCATGTAGTTTGACACAGGTCTGACCTACTGCTCGGCCGAGTGGTAGCCTGGACAACTGATTAAGGATTCCAGCTAGCTCCCATTCAAGTCAGTAGGGATAAATTCTTTAGACTTGGCATAGGAGGATCAGGGTCTATCTGACCAACTGCTTAAACCATTGTAGTTTTTTAATTAGCCTCCTCCCCATGTTCCTACAATATCACTTTCTGTTTCCCCCATTAATGAATTCTAAACTTCTCCCCAAACGAGGTGATGTTAATACATATGTATAATGCCCTTCCAACACAAGTGTTCTTATGCATCTATAGTGATATCTTCCACATCATATGAGAGCTAAGCTTGTTTACCAATTTAGACCTAGTTATTTGGAGAGAATATAAAATCTGTGACATCAATATATATCTAATGTATGTTTGTGCCCCTTCAGATTAGCTAGAAATTGAAGTGTTTTGTTTTAAAAGATCTTCTGTGGGTTTCACTTCATGTCATAAAACATTTGAAAATGATCCCTGGTAATTGCAGTTGGAATTCATGCATGCAAGAAGCCAGTGGAAAAGACAGGTGGTCATTGTATGCAGATTTCCATTCTTCATGGGTTACAAAGACACAGAACTTACAAAACAAGAAGGACAGTTACTCCATTTCTTCTGCTGAGATGAGCTGTAGATGCTTTAGCAATTTAAAAGTAAGCTCATGGATGTTTGTGCCACATTCTGATTCTTGATCAGAAGGACAAAAAGCGTAAGTGGTTCCAGGATAATTGTGTTGTAACATCTTCACTTGACTGGTTTTAGATTGATTTGGGGGGCGGAGGAATTGTTATACTGATCCTGAGTTGCACACATTTAGCATGGCCCTTGAAAATCAGGCCACAAGTCCTCTTAAAGATCATGTAGTAACAGGCAGTCCATGCTGCAGTGCAGACCTGCAAAAACAGATCTAAGGATGAATGAAGTGCTGTTATCCCCTTGTTATACATGGGGATCTAAGGCACAGAGAGACTAAGGTTCAGATCCTCAAAATTATTAGGTGCTTAACTCTCATTAATTTCAATTAAAGTTAGGTGCATATCTTAGAGAATCTGGGTCTAAGTGACTTGCCCAAATTCACGGGAAGTCTGTGGGAGAGCAGGGAATTGAACCCAATATCATGGCTACCACCCTAATCACTAGCCCATCCTTCCTTCCCAACTTACTATGCAGTTGTATAGAAAGGTATAGGGAATTTTGTAAAGGGTTCCTGAGGTCTACAGCGCAGCACACCAAGTCATGTAGACATTTTTGCCATGTAGACATTCGTGCTCTGAGACCCACTTCTATTGTGGAGTTCCCGTCTGAGCCTAAGCATCTACGCTGCAATTTTTTGCCCCACAACCTGATCCCCATGAGCCCGAGTCAGCTGACCTAGGCCAGCTGCAGCTGTGGGGGTCTTTATTACAGTATGGACATACCTTAAAAGACCAAGTGCTGAATTGCTCAATACTTTTAGGTGAACACCGAGGCACAGTGGTGGAGTGATGAAATTAAGTTTTGATCAGCCACTGTCTCCTTTTCACCTTTGTTAATAAACAAAGTTATTGATTTTTCCAGTGCACTTTGCATGGCATTTTAGACAGGGCTTAAATTTGTTCTTACCTGTCATAAGTTCATTTACAAATACATTTTGGATTGAGACTTTTTAGTAATGTAAAACAGAAAACATTTCCTATAGGGTCTGACAGTCATGAAAATGGAATTAACTTGATTTGTTCAAACGGGGGAAAACACAACATCTGAATCTGTGGGTACACGTGTTTTGTTTTGATATAAAAATACATTGGCCTCCATTTAAAATGATCATACTCATATGGGAAACATCTTCTGGATTCTGATTACCATCTTTTTGTTTTGTTACAAAACTCTCATCACTTTGTAACCAATACTGTTTAGACTGTAAGCTTTAGAAGGTAGGGACTCTCTTTTATGTATTGTTATAGTGTCCAGTACGATCTTGGTTTGGGGCATCCAGGCACTACTGTGCTTGCAGTAATAACAAGTAGCAAGTTATTTAAAAATAGAGGAACAACAAACCTCAACTTCTTTCAAGCAAAGTAGCCAGCTCACAGAGAGAACACAGGGTAATTAATATACCTTAGTACACAAGTTCCTCAAATGTTCTTGACAATGCTAATAAACAAAGGAGGACATAACAGAAAGACAGCTGTCCTTAATTCAACTTCATAAGATCACACAACTTAGTCAAGTAGCAAAGGCAAGTATTGCTAAGGAAAGTATTTTCAGTTTTCTAACGTCTATCCAAAACACTGGGACAGTTATCTTTTTGGAAGTATATTTCACAATAATCCTTTCAAGACTCCTTAGACATCTTTTAATAGCCCCTTTGGCTTTCTAAATTGCAATTCCTAGTTTTACATGATTAGCCTGAGAATGTTCTTGTTTATTTTTAGCTTTCCACATGCTAGTTTATAATTAAGAACTGTGTTGGACAATTAAAAGTTGCATCTGTTTGCTTAGTACTAATGACATCTACTAAACATGGATCAGGAACTGCCTTCTGAAGAACTGCTTTCCCCATAATTTTTTTTTTCTTCTGTGGCAGGCTGATGAATTCTGAGAACACACTTTTACAAGCCAGGGAAGAGGAGGGAGTCAAGTATGAACGGACCTTTGTGGCGTCCGAGTTTCTTGAGTGGCTGATCCAGGAAGGAGAAGTCACAACAAGAACTGAGGCAGAACAACTTGGCTGTAGACTGTTGGAGCATGGAATTATACAGCACGGTGAGGAATTTACTGTCTGGTAGCAAAAGCTACGCTCTTTACAATATTTTTTCCATGCAGGATCATGTAAAGAGGTTGCAGATCATGCTGTTCAGTCCTAAAACATTTCCAATTCTAACTCATTTCTAAATGATAGATGGCTGTATAATTACTTTTTAATAAAGGGTAGAATTTTTAAAAGCACTCAAAACCACTAGAATTTGGGTTTGCGTTACTAGTAACAAATATGTAAAGAATAAAAGGCAACTTTTTTTGTGGTGAATAATTAAACAGTGGAATTCATTGCTGAAGGATATAATTGAGGTAAATAGTTTAGTAAGAGTCAAAGGATTAGAGCCATAAATAAGGAGAGTTACACTAGCTAGAATAAAAATTACAAGCTTTATAAATCCTCAGGCTTCAGGACATAAGCAGATCATAATCTGGTGTCAGAAAAGATTGTCCCCATCCCTATCGTATTGCACAATTGGCCTGGTATGTTTGGAAAAGGATGGGGAAATTACTTTCAACTGAAACACTATTACATTTAGTCCTGCACTGTAAGGTCTTTGAAGAAGGGATGTAGTATCTGTTTCGTGCCCCGTGGAATGGGGCCCATGAGTGTCACTGGCATAGTATAACTTGCTACAATAAAGGTAAAGCTCACCTATGAAGGAGACAGAGCTTTCTTAGGGGCCAGCCCAAGACCATGGAATGAACTCCCTCAGGAACTTACGACCATCACAAACTGCACCACCTCCTATTCGAAGTGCAAGGTGAATCTCTTCAACCTTACTTTCTCTAATGTAATTATATATTAACATGTGTATGTACATGTTAAAAAAATAACTCTAGACCACGTCGCTGTACACACATTTTCCCCTGGAGAGAGAATGAGAGAACAGATACATGACAGGTATTAGTTATGTTACTTAATGCTCTACTGGAAGACACTCAGATGCTATGATGATGAGCGTGGCGTAAAACCTATATAGATTAGCATACAATACAAATGTAACAATAATAGGTAGCTGCAGGAAGCAGGGTACCAGATTAGATGGATTGTCTTCTGTTGTTCTATGACAATACCTATATTCTCAAAGAAGAAAAACTGCAAAAAGGGCATTGTGTTATAAAATACCTCCAACAGTTTCTCTGTTACTTTAATCAAATGCTAAGTTTGTCTTTACTTTGAATGTTTATCAGAAGCAGCTTCAAATTCTATAATTACTCTTGGTGCCAGTGTATGATTTATAGAGTGCCAACTGTTTAGGATTTAGTGCAAAATGAAAATATTTCCTCCTCTTCTCTACAGCAGCAGTGATTTCATTTGTATTTTTACTCCAAGTGTTTCTATATGTAGACAAGACAAGCTGATTTAAAAAAAAAAATCTGATTCACTCTGCTATTGAAATGTGTGCAGAGGAAAGAAAATCAGGATGTGATAATTTTATTGCAAATCAGGCATTGTTCTCATTAACAGAGTGAAAAGAATAACCAAAGGTCACTTTGGTCAGCCCTGTGTGAATGCATAAAGATCCTCTCTTGCACCCTTGTAAGGGACTGTTCACGGTATGGTTGGAAGGTTCAGGTCCTACTCTCACTGAGTGCCCCTCGGGCACTAAGTACTTGTAATGGGAGAGAGGTAATGTTTGAAGGAGTTTCCTTTTCCACACCAGCCAGGATAGAAAAGGAGTAGTTTGCTGCATCTATTGGTGTATACTGCCTGGATAAAAATTTTTGGCCCAGTCAACTAGGATTTCTCCTGGGGATTCTGTGAGTTCCTCCATACCCGTCTGTTCTGTTCCTATTCTTACACTTGGTCCACCTGTCTCCAGCAAGCTAAAGAGTGCCAAGAACACAATTAGTAGCAAGTCTGTTGATTCAGTTTTGAAACACATGAACCTTTAAGTGATTGCTCCAGGGCAATTAAAATAGGTTGCTGAACTGGGATGGTCATCTCAGAAAGCTAGAGCAGAATTGTATCCACTGTAAGTGAAACACTGAGATCCTTATTTACCTTTATTTGACAAAGATAAATTCGATTAACTTCATAGAGATTTTGCTTGCATAACGGTGGAATTAAAACTGAATAAGGGCTTTGGGACTTACCACTGTATTTGGCAATACTTTGGGCAGTCTTTTAGAACAGAAGATAGTTTTATAAGGGTATTCTGTCCTACAGGTTTCACTTAAACTGTTTGTTTGGATAGGGCTAGAAATTATTTGGTGAAAGATTAATATGGAATGATTATGGATTTAGTTGTAGCAAGTGGATGTATCTATAGACTTACTAAGTCTTTGCAGTTTAGTTTTTCTTAAATAACAGAACTAGAACTGAAAACTTTTCTTTACAGAATTTTAGACTCAAACTGTAGCAGTGGGTATGTGGAATTCTGTCTGTTCCCCCTTACTGAATTCTAAGTCAAATGCACTTAATTTACCAATAAAAACAGTATTTTTCCCCACTGCCAGCATAATGAGTTCTTTCTGGAATCTGAACACCAAACTATGTTCCTTGTGCTTTTTATGTCATCATCTATAAAGGTTTACTTGACACTAATTAGCATCCTTGTTGGCAGTACAAGCAGATAGGACATGGACTGAATAGGAATGGAGAATAAAATTCTTTCTTGCTCTAAAGGAGACCTCTAGCGAACAATATTGTTGAATATGGATGAAGCAGAATAAAATACCCCTTGCTCTTCTATTTTCCTTTTTTTTAAAATTATTTATATTTCTTCTGCAGTCCTAAGTATGATAGAACTAGCCTTTATCAAGGTACCAAATTAATAGTAATTTTCCCTCTACTAAATAGTTCTGGTTTATGTATTGATACCTGTTCTAATTTTAGTTACTTCGAAAAATATTTTGTAGCTGAGGCAGTAGTTGACTCTTCTTCTATTCTGAGCACAATTTCCTGTCTTGTTTGTCTTCACTTTAATCAGTCACTCTCAAACCCGATTTCACACAAAAAGCCATTAACTATGCTTTATTTAAAAAGGAAAACCAGAGGCTTAAAAGGCATTATGCAAATGTCGTAAAAAGGTGAAACATTTTGACTTCAGAAGTATTGTACTATATACAGTGGGTAGACAACTTGGGGTAAATTTTCAGAAGGACTTCAGCTGATTTCCCTTTGTGCATGCACAACTTTACAATACATTATGACTGAATGTGCAAATGCCTTGTTAATGTCTAATGGATTTGTATAAGCTAATGTCGTTTCATGTGAGTATTCTACTACTTTTTGTGTGCAAGTCATGATTCCCAAACATTGCATACCCTAATACAGGTCATAGCCTGAAAATTTGTCCCTTTGTGTATTAGGGTAGGAAACCCAGCACATCTCTTAATGCTTGAGTTGTCACAGACAATTACCTGTATTTAGTCTGCCTTTGCAACCGCTGATTACATTAGTCAGATGATTGGAGCAAAGATTCTATAAAGGAATGATAAGCATGGTTGTGCATTCAGAAAACTAAAAGAGCACAGGACAAATTTTGCAGCTGTATAAAATTCCACTTCTTAAGACGTCTAGACATATTGAATGCTTTATTGTTCAGACATGAGTTTTTTTACACACAGGGGATCTGTCATATTTTATCTAGACTTAGAACCACTGGGACAGATTTGCTCAGTGCAGTGGAGGGCTGAGGGTGAGAGGAGTGGTGAGGGAGCTAGGTACAGCTCTCTGTTTGCCCAGGTCTGCAGTAGGTTAGAGCAGTCCCCAGGCTGCTCTAATCCAGGGGTTCCCAAACTTTTTCCCTGAACCCACCTGGACAGCTGCAATAGGCACGGCTGCCCACTATTAACACTTCTTGAGGAAATTTATTAATTTTAATTATTACATATAAACTCTAACAGTTAAATAACTAACGTATGTGTCTCCTTTTAGCTTTAATGTAAACAATTGTAATGATAGAAATCCCAAGCAATATGCACTCAGAGAAATGCTTCAAGGTCTTTGAAACCAAACAGTTTTAATTAAGCTACACTTTTAAAAAAAATGTTGAGAGCAAAATGTGGTGCTCAAACATGGAAAACACAATTTTGCATAAAACTGAACAATAAGCAACACAACAATGTTAACAAAATTGTTAAAAACACATTGTGTTCTTATTTGGTTTTAAAACAAAATAGTTCTCCAACTTTGAACACTATAGTGTGTTTTCAATTTTTCTTTAATGTAAAATCTGAATTTCTGTGCTGTGTAAGTAAAGACCCGACCCTATTCTCTATTAATTAGAAAAGAATCAAATATTGTCAATAAAAATATAAAATAACTTACAGACCAGGAGTCTTCTTAACAGGATGGATGTGCCGGCATAGGATGTCTTTGCACAGTTTTTCCAGCTGGAGACATATGTTAATGAGGCTCAATCTGATCTCATCTTCAATTTTCAGCCTGTCAGCCAGCTGAGGGTGCAGGCAGGGGGTAGCTAGGGGCTGTGTGCCAGGAGAGGTGTAGCTCAGGGTGCAGGGAAGGACCATGTGTGACGGGGTGCTGCTGATGCGGGGCCCAGCCATGCATTCAGCCCCTAGTTGGTACAGTGGGGGCAGCTCCTCTCTTTGTGGGTGTGTGGGCGCCAGGCCGGGCCGTGCTGTCCTATACGGTCACTGTGGCCATCAGCAGCCGTTGGTTCGCAGGCACTGAGGACTACACCTACCGGAGCCTGGAGGGCGTGGTAGCCATTACCCAGCCCAATGGGGAAACTGATCAGAGGTGGGCCACAGCAGAGTTCCAGGCAGTCAGCCATCATGGGTGAAGTTTCGGGGGGGAGGGGGTGGGCAACAACAACTGGCATTCTGAGCATCCAGGTCAGTTTCCCCATGTGGGCTGTGTTGTGCGGTGTCAGGAGCTGCTCTCCCGCCCGCCTTCCTGTTACCCAGCCCAGGTAGGGAAACTGGCAACACCTGACAATACCTGGTGTTGCCGCTCATCCCCTCAAAACTCCATCCATGCTGGTGGGCCACCCGGGACTATGTCGTGGCTGCGGCCCACGGTTTGGGAACCCTTGCTCTAATCTATGTCACTTGAGGGTGTGGGAATGCATGTCAGCCATACCCACCCAGACCTCACTCAGCCGGGGGCTGCAGAATGACCCACAGGTCTCTAAGGAGTGGGAGTGGCTACCTCACCAGCTGACATATCATGGTTTTCCAGCTCGCAGCACACACTAGCTGGACACGTGACCTGTTCCATTACAGAGTGCATCAATGTGAGCCCCAAGGCTCATTCCTCCAGGACCACAGGACATACTAGGCAGCATTCCTGCTTCCTGTACAAGACTTGCTGAAGCAGGATTTGGCCCTTAATTTGCTAACATCAAGATCATCATAGTAGTAGTTTGTCTGGCCTGTATAATATAAATTCATGCTACATGGTTAGGCGAGGAGAATAAATGGGGTTGATACTGCAAAGAGTGTCATGTGAGTGTTCCTCTTTCACCCAGAGCCCCATGAATACGGAGTTGCAGGACGGTATGCAGATCTGCAGGCTTGCAGTCACTCAGTCAGGTTCAAGGTCTGGGATCAGATCAAGATCAAGGGATCTCAAACTGTTAAGCGCTTTCCCTTTTAGATGTGGTTCATATTGAAGAGGGAAGTCCTCTCCTATGACACCACCTGTGTTTGCCAGGCAGTAGTTCCATATGTTCTATGGCAGTGGCTTAAAATAGTTTATATTTAAATGCTTTAAAAATTCTCACCAAATTTAGATACATATTGATTTTACTTCATTGTAGGGAGTGCAGCTTGTGCTTGTATCCAGTTCCAGCTTGCAAGAAATGCAATACCTAGGAAGCAACATTCAATCTCTTGTTTCTATGCCAGATTACTGTCTCTCTTTCAGTGTTCTTGCTTTGCTTACCACGCTGTTTCTTACATTTGCATGCATGTATTTTGAATTATTTTCTCCCAGATTCATCGGGTCTGATTGTCTGGTGCCCTGCACCTTGTGTGTAGTCACTGACTGGAGTGCAAAGTGGATATAAAATGCTGTCCTGATTTGGTGTCATTTTATATCCTCTTTTCACATATTTTGCTCTGGTGTGAATCGCTACGGCCAGTGCAGGGCAGCGCAGAACACGGCCCAGAATATCCTTACATGTTACTATATTATATTTATAATGTTATATTCCTGATTTTTTTCCAGACTAAATCTCATTTTGTTATTTTCTCCCCATGTTTTTCATCTCTCTAGGTTCCTTTGTATTTTTCCTCTATTATGAATGGCGTTAACTCCTCTCAATTTAGTATCTTCTGTGAGTTTCATTATCATGCTGCTTGTGATTTCTTCCAAATCATTAAAGAAGATAGTACATCTGAAGTTAAAAGGCTTCTCCCAACTCTTTTGTAGAACTATGTCATAGTTTAGAAACCAGAGTAAGAAAATGGATGACTTATGTTCTGTCTTCCATTACTAGTCCCTTTCCCCCTTTAGATTATCAGTTTGAATTTGAACCAGGTCACTAGCTGCGAAATATTAGCATCTGAAGGATGATTGGAGGCCATGATGAAACAGTCCATTTCCTGTGGGAAAGTGTTCACATCACAATTGGCTCTCATTGGTATCTCTACTCTGAGATTCATTTTACCACTGAACTATCCCCTATGGCCTGGAGGGAAACAGTCTAGAACAGAGGTGGTGCGTTCTGAAGAAGCTTGCATTATTGCTGACTATGCTGTACTTGTTTTGTTGATAAACAAGTCTTTAGAATCCAGAGCTTGCCACCTGTTACTTTTCATCAGCACTAAGACATCTGTTTGATAGAGTTTTGGAGAAAGCTCAGCATTTGGTTCCCTGAAAGTTGCAGGAACAGAAAGAATCTCTTTTGAAGGTAGCTGGCAGTGTTCCTGTTCAAATAATGAGTTTAATGCTGGTGGGGTTTTGTTGTATTATAAAATGATTGTTTAAATCTGAATACATTTTATAATTTAAAATGTATAATCGAGTTGATTGCACTGGGCCAAATCTTAAGAGGCACTGAGCACATGCGGATCCTATTAGTTTATAGCAGATGGGGGAGTTCAGCACCTCTCAAGATTTTGTCTATTGTCAGGTAACTTCCACTGCACACTGTTCTTGTGAATGAAAACAACATTCGCTGGGACTGTACAGTAAATATTGACTTCTGCTATCAGCCTTTACATTGCAAGAACACATTAAAATGTGTAATTTTCCTCCACCTTTTGCAAGCAGAAATATGGTAGCATTGTGTAACAAGAAACTTTTGTTACGCAAAGGAAAGCAATATTAAGCAGCAAAGTATAATGGTGTTTTAAGTATTCACAAATAAACCTGATCTGATTAAAGGTTCTGTACAAACCTGAAAGTAGAAGAAAAATAAAAAACCTTTATGATCTGATTCTGTTTTTTCCTGCTTGCAAAAGGGGCTAATCTTTCCTTTGAAGGGTGACACAATAATGTGCTTTATCACCTCATCTGTTTGTTTTAATCCTTGAGTCTCTTGTAATAGCTGTCAGAAATTCTCCAGGTATTCAGGCCATCAGCTTTTATGCTAAAGACCATAAATGTCCCTTGCAGGTGATATCTGGCTTTATCTCAGTGACACAACCCTCCATTCAGCACCTTAAAGAAGTCTTAGAGATCACCAGTGCTATATCTGATTTTAGTATAAACATGACCAAATTAAAGTTGATGTCCATAGTGGTCTGTTCTCCAGCGGGTTTGATTTTATTTTGTTTTAAACACAACATTCCATGCTAATTGTCCCTAGAGGAATTCAAATACAGATTTCACCCAATTTAATTAATTATGCTAAATTTGCAGCCCACTTTTTTTTACTTTACATCAGGTTTTTTTTAAAAAAAACCAAAACCTTTCTGCTATCAGTTCAAGTTCTTCCAAGTTTTTACTCTTAAAATGGGTAAGGAGTGAGAGCCTCCCATATGATCATGTAATCTTACTGTCCTCACTTTCATCCTTCCCCTTTACCATTCCCTCCCTGTGTTATCTCACTCCTTCTAGTGTTGTTCTTGTGGGCAGTGAATTTGTCTTTATTTGTTTCATGAAGCACCGTGCACATCTATGGGGCTATATAAATAAAGCAGGAAGACTTGTTTCCAAATTATCTTCGTTGTTCTATTTTTCTGACAAAAGTTTCAATTGTTCACAGGTGCAGCATAAAATGACAAGATAGGCCTTTTTCATCTTCTCCTATCCCCTACCCACAAACTCTGTAATTTGCATGCTTTATTTAGAAGCAAAGAAAAGCAGTTAGCTGTGTTCTGTAAACTTGCTTTGTTACAGACTAAACATGCACATAGGCAGACTGTAATGATTCACTGAACAGAATACTGAACTGTGTGCACTGCAGTGCTGGCATTACTTTATATTCTAGATAAAATCCACTGCCTTTGAAAACATGCTTACACTTTCAGAGAAAGATACTACAGTTGCAAACTTTAATCTGCTTACATGCTTTAAATCACCTGAAGTACAGTATTGAAACAGTGAACAATCAGTACAGGATACTTAATATGAGATAATTAAGGCACCGTTGACTTTAGAGTCCTATATATTGGAATCCAGTTGCTTAAGTTTTTCTTATACTGCTTAAAAATGTCATATTTCATAAACACGATGTATGAAATGTGGGTCTCTCATTACATCACAACTTTTTTTCCTTATCTACAAGTGGTGTGTGTGTGTGTGTGTATACAGGAACACATCATCAGATAGTTTAATTTGGAACAGTTCAGTTGTTTTACACTGAGGATGTCGGTCTCCTTGTTTATATGAGACAGTCTGAAACTAACAGTTCAACATTACATGTACTGCACATGGAAAGTGAAGTCTTTATAGTATGAATGTGGAAGCAATGCCATATTGGTTTATATTGTAGCAAGAGTTTAAACATCTATTGGAGTATGTGCCCAGATGGTTTTATCTGCCGTTCAAATAATTATACACATTCATAAGGCTAGAGATACACATATCAGGTTTATACAGTAGGGAGAATCAAGGACCTATTATGCTTATTGAAAGGTGGGCAAATTAGACTCTTCCTTAGATTTAGAGAGCTCCAATCAGGTGTGACTCATCAATGTGTAATAAGAAACTAATCTAAATAGGTACCATTATTAAAACATATTTGTAGATGCTAGATTAGCTGTAGAAAAACAGAAAGCCTTTGAGAGGAATGGGAAAAACACAGTCCAATGAAAAATACAGTGCCATTTATTCTCCTCATGTAGTGTTTGCATTTGTGAAAAGCAGCAGGATTGGACAAAGGAGAAATGGAATTTGCGGAGTCCCAATGGCTGTATTCTGCAGTGGAGGGTGTGAGATATCAAGGCTGTGATTGCATGTATTGTCAACACTACGTAACTACAGAGCAAGGCCTAATTTTGTTTTTAAAGTCTGCAGGCTCACCCTGCCAGTGCCGCATGCGAAAGTGTGCACACATTTTCAACAAATTGACCCGCACTGTTTTCTGTCTCTAAGACTCAGAAACGGAGCTGGCAAAAGGCCAAAGGAGTAAGAGGAGGCAGCCTCAAAAAGCTGTGTATTCTCCTCCAAGAAAGGCAGTTAAAAGGCAACATTATTTTATAATTGTGACATTACCCAAAGTACAATCTGGACTGATGGGCAGCTGTGTTCCCTCAATTCACCAACCTGGGGTGCCTCTTACACTGCTTCGCTGTGAGAGCAACCACTCCTGGTCTGTTCACACACAGCCTCCAGCATGTAAATTGCTCCCAGATATATAGTATGAGTGCTACAGCCAGCCACTCATGAATTACGTTGCAGGATAACACCAGCAGACCCCCAGTCCCAAACGTTCCCCCCAGCAATTGCATCTTGTACTGCCCAGTGCCATCCTGGACAGTACAAGCTCACATGAAGTTTGTCATTTCATTAATAGAAAATGATAGGCACAAATCTTGTTATCCCAAAAGAAGTTTCCCAAACACTTCAATCCAAACACACACTGGTTTAAATAAAACAACAAAACAAGTTTATTAACTACAGAAAGATAGATTTTAAGTGACTACAAGTAATGAAACATAAAAGTCATAATTGGTTACAAGTAAATAAAAGGTAAAACACACCTAATACCTAACTTAACAAGCTAAATGAATTCAAAGCAAAGATTTCCTCCCCACATGCTTTAGCTGGAATCCTTTCAGCCAGGGCCCCTCTCCCAGTCAGTGTTAGTTTCCTTGGCCTTCAGGTGTTGTTGATGTCCTGAGTAAGGATGAAGGGAGACACAGTTTGGGGCATCTGTTGCCCATTTTTTTTATCTTTTCCTCCTCTTTGAGAATCATCTCCGGCTGGGCTTCAGGAGACAGAAAATCTGTGCGATGGGAACTTCCAGCTGTTTCTTTGCCAAGATATAAATTTCTTGCTCACACCCTTTTTCCTGCCAAAGAATGGGCACTTAACCAGATAGTCGTCCCTTTGATTTTGTTGAGACCTGGCTGAGGCATCAGTTTTCTTTTTGTCTTTGAGAAACCTGTGGGTGCCTCCTTTTCTAAACTTGGCATATGTCTCAAGAATGTTATAAAATAGAATCTTATAACTTTACATACAATGTTGCCACACACATTTTACCGGACAGTAACGATCAGCAAATTATGCATTTTCAAATGTTACCCCACAAGGCATACTTTGTACAAAATCAATTATAATTTTGTAAAAAGGGATACAGACTGTCACACTAATGTTGCCTTATTGTCTGCTTTTTTAAACACTAGTTCTTCTTGGGGGGGAGTGTGCAAAAGTGAAGAATCAAAAAGAAATCAGCGTTGATCCAAACATTTGATAGGAGAGGTGTGGAAAAGCCAGGTTAGAAAACAGTTCAGCCAGAGAAAGAGGTACATCCCACTCATATACACCAATTCCTTCCCTGTCTTCCTTCAGGTAATTTCTAAAGACCACCTATGCTGCGAGGCATTCCAGTTAGGATGTGCTGCTCCTCATGTATTTCTTTTGTATTTTACCTGCTGTGTCTTTAGAGTGTAAACTTCAGGGCAATGTCCTGTTGTTTCAAAGATCAAAACATTACATTAAGGCCTGGGACTTGCTATATTAAGTCTTGGATTATTGCTAAAAATATTACTTCTTGGAGGGCCTAGTGACAGTTAAAGATCTGTGGTCCTTACTCTAGTTTTACACCAGTATGACACTGTCATAACCAGTGGAGTTACTCCTGTTTTATATCAATGTAACATAATGGTGAATCGGGCAATCTGTCTTATCCAGCAAAAAGGTTAGACTTGCATTTGGTGTACTACTGGAAAGCAGCATTTCTCCTCTTCGGAGAGGAGCAAAGCATTTATTTCCAGCTGTAAAAAGACATGAGACATCAGGTCTTAAAATCCCAGACAGTTTGCTAACCTTTTGCCACTTACAGTCTAGCTATTGACTTGAGAACTGCTAGCAAGCATACTCACCTGGACACTCTGGTTCCTTTCCTCTGCTCCAGTGACACAAAATAGCCAGAAACCCATTTTAACTGGTAGTTAAACTGAGTTTATGGCTGCTTGTCATGGTGGAGGTACAAAGCAGCTGGAGTGTACCAGTGAATCTGTCCCAGGGGGATCACAGCTTTCAAGTGGCAGAAAGCATTAATCATCACGTTGTGGTTGTGGATGAGATATCAGCACTAAAATCATGTGGGATTGAAGTTGTGGGTTAGAGTGCAAGAAGATGGTTGTGAAAACTACCTGGTTTTTAAAGCATGAGTCACCTAATTTTTTTAAATAGTTTTTCACATTTTGTATAATTTTCTCCAGTTAATAATATTTGTACTCCTGCTGTGTTTCCCTCTCACTGCAAATCTGAGCGACTTGTTTGTGGCTCTTGCTGATCACTAGATTGTATTTAAGTGTTAGAAAGTGTTTGTAAAGTTGTTTGGGAAATTGCAGTTTGTATTGTATTTTATCTGTTGTACTGTTTGGCAAATAATGTATAAATAGAGCCATAGAAAAACTGCTAAAGTTCCAGTATTAAGAATTCAAAGACTGGGAAATGTCAGATTTAAGAGGCCTGAATTTCCTCACACTAACACTAATGTAAATCAGGAGTAATGCCTTCGAAGTCAGTGCAGTTACACCCATGCAAAACAGGTGTAAATAAGAGGGGAAGCAAGCCGACATGCAGCCTTAGCTCTACTCCTGTATAAAATATATATTTTAACTGATTAGCACCCGTTTACTATTTCTTTTCTTCTCAAGCATTGGTAGAGCTTTCCTTAGTTTCATAGCATGCCCATCGGAGTTAGTTTGAAGGTTAACGACCTCATCCACTGAATTACACCTAAGAAAGGCCATGCTAAACAAGTCTATGCATCCGTCTGTGACTGTGCAAGTTGTTCAGGATTATTTCCTTCTTTCTCTCTGCTGATTTAGGTAAAATAGGCGATGAGTGACTTGACTCCTGAGATTAGATGCTTAGCAGAAAACAAGCTAATGTACGTTCCCAGTACTTAATTTTCAAATGCTTGTAACGTGTTCAAACCAAATTCCTCAGGAACAAGGCTATGCACTGCTCTTTTTTGAAGGCTGTTTCCGTGCTAAACTTCAAAACAACCATTTCATCTTTGCAGTTATTCCAAAAAAAATTGAATTATCCCCCATTCTCTTTGTTTTCAAAACTGGTCACTCCATTTTTGCTCAGACACCCCAGATAAAGTCACCTTTGGACAGAAACCAAATACGAAGAATTTCAGCCCTAAAGGTGAAGTCTCAAAGTAGAGTGACTCAGATGGAAACCATTATGCGACTTTAACTAAAGTAGGACATAAGCAGTGTCCCACAATAATAACTTTTTTAAAAATACCTTATTTGACAGCATAAACACAAGGACGACCTAGAACTGAGTGATCGTTGTTAACTTTTGGAATTTCCTGCCTTTTGAAAAGCTTGATTTTTCAATCTCCCCTTAATTTGGCATTAACACTGATTTTTGGTGAGGAATATTAAGTAACACAATATCCAGGAGCCAACTATTTACTTTTCCTGAGGCTGAGAGCAGGCACTCTAATATTTATATCTTTAAGGTAGATATAACTCAGAATTTGAAAACATTTTGTAACTGTTGAATGAGCACTCAGAATTCTATACTTACTCTGTTTATGTGAGAGGGGAGAATGTTCGGATGACAAAGCATCTCTTTTTGTGTTTCTATATAAGATGGCAATAGCGTCATTCTGACTATGTTCTTTCCAGTTATATTCACATATTAGATCAAACTCATCCCTCGCATAACTCCATTGTCTACAATGAAGGTGTACAAGGAATGGGTGGGGACCATTCTGTCTATAACCTCTATCTCATGGTTATTTACTATATTAGTCAAAACAACCTTTATTATTGTCAGACACACATAGATATCTTAATATAAGCAAATTAGGCTATGGAGTGCCATGGGCAATTGTCACTTCACAATTTTAGATTGCTTTGTGATGTCTAGTAGAAATGTGTTTTGATTTTCTAATGATCCAGGAGTCATGATTTCTTAAGAATGTCAAAACAGTTGTACTAATAAAGAAAGAGAGTAACAAGATAGAGAGGATATATTTCCTTGAGAAGAATTGTATACAGTGCAGAAAATATTAAAATTGAACCAGAAATCATTTATTGTATTTATATTAATAATTATAAATATTTGGTAATTGGCATCCATATTTCCCTGTAAGTATTCACGATGGCCCCGTCCCATGAGAGTTGGAATAAAAATTCCATTAGAATGTTGTATAAATACAGCATGTCTTCTTCAGCTTTAGTAGATTGTCTATGAGATTATCAGAAAGAGAAGTTTTATGGGTTTGTGTTACATTACTCTGCTATGATAATACAATACTGCTGGAAATGCTCTGTGAAATGTTTTAATGGTCTGATAATGGGGCCGGGAAATAGGAACTCTTGAATTTTAGTGTTGGCTCTGACAGTGGGTCCTTCTGTGATTATGGACAAGATTCCAAATCTCACTGTCTCTGTTCTTCATTTTAAAAATGGGGATAATTTCTAAACTCTATTTTGTTATTATAAAATACAAGTATCCAAAAAGCTCGGCAGACCAGGACACCTTCATGAGTGGTGCAATTAGAATCTCACCACCAGGAACTGAATTGCCTACAAAATGTAAAATCCTCAGTTTAAGAAAGAGCTTGCAGTGTTGGCTTGGAGAGCCAACAAATTCAGCACTGACATGAAGCACAGTAAAGCTGGGTGGCACTGGCTCTTCTAAAGCATTAAAACAATGCTTCTGGCAGTTCAAAAAATAAATAGCAAGGAGCAAAGCAGGGTGGTTCTTTAGTCAGCACTTGGAATATCGCATTTTGGCTGATGGGCATGACTTTTCTGTTTATTTGTATTAGTGTTAGTTTTCTCTAAGGCTTTGTTTTTGGTGCTAAAAAACCCCATTTTTCATCAGGCACAGATGAGCTATCCTGAGGTAAAAACACTGTGAAGACACAGTAAACATATCCTTTCCAGGGACTGACCGTCTGGAGTTTACTTTGTGTTAAAATGAAAGTGCCTTATCTTCACTCTATTTTTACCTTGAAATAGCTCATCTGCGTTAGTTACCCAGAGGCAAAAACGACACCTTTTTTATCAGCAAAGACAAATTGCAGTGTTGCAAAACACCATTGAAAGAGGGTGGGGCATGTCAGCAAAATGCCCTTCAATCTAAGATGACCTGCAGTGGGTTGGAGTGAATGCGTGATATGCACAATACAGTTCCAAAGGCTACTGCAGCTTGCTTGTTCCTACTTGGATAGGTGACTTTGTTCCTACTGATTTGTTCGCTGTTACTCACTGAGTTGTTGACCTCCTCCATTACAAGTTTCCTGCTTATGCTGTTAGAAAACAGAAATGGTATAAGTTTGATAGCCAAGAGCCTGATTCCTCTGGGGAAAGCAAAAGTGCATGAGGATTCCTTTCCCTTAACGTAATGGACAGATCAACGTAATTGATCCATGCTGTCACTGCTTCCTTAGCCACTTTTGCTTCTGTGACACCTTCCACTCCCACTCAAAGGAGAGGTCTTTCCCAACATAGCATAATTGTGGCTGTTGCGGCTTCTGGCTGTGTTCTCTTCTCCCAGTTGCCCCTCTACCTGTCTGATCCTGGTCGTATAACGTCCTATTGGCATTTTATCACAGTAGAAATGTGTCTTGAGGAGGGATTTGAATGAGGAGAAGACAGTGGTCTTGCACACTAACATAGACAGGGCCTCCCATGCATGGGGTGGTGTGGAAGAGATCACAGACTTTTGTGAGAGAAGTAGACAAACAAGGAGTCATGGCTGGCATCATTCATTCTCATATAATACCATTGATGAGGGCCATGTAAGTATCTAGGTAGATGGAAACAGAGGGGGAAGTGGGCAGTAAGAAGAGCATCAGCTTGGGGAACAGAGCAGGGAATTGGGTCTTGGATGACTGGGCTTCATGGACCATAAGACTGAGCTCAGGCTTTTTTGTTTATGGTCTGATAGTGCTAAATCATTTTATTTACCTGTTGTCACAGTTCAGGGCAACTGCACCTCTTGTCCCCTTCTAGCACAGGCAGGCTCCGAAGCCGTTGCCTCACTTGGGTGGAGACGTGTGTCTCTCTCCCTTTTGATCGGGTGTCTCCAGGCTGCACAACTCCCTGACTATATTGTGAATTTACCAGCAAGACAGACTGCCCAGCTGGCCAGCCTCTGCTCTTTGCTTTCTCTTCAGAGACTAATAACCGAGTAATTGCCCACAGTTATAAGTTACCACACCGCTCTTTCTAAGCAAGCACATTTTATTCGTGAGGTAAAAGCATCACAGAGAAAACATAAAAAACAATAAAAGAACCTACATATGTGCTAATAAGCTCACCAGACATTACCACACCCCAACAGGGGCTCTGGCTGTGAGCAGTCCTTCCATACCCCACACAAGGGTTTTCCGATGGTTTCAAGTTCATAACTCATTTTTGCCTAGAGCAAGAATACTCTTGAAAAGTTTAGTCTCTCCTACATAAAGTTCAGGGGTCTTTGATCCGGAGTTTCCAGGAGCAGATAATCAGTAGACAATCGGTTTCTCTCCCCAGGGCATAGCTTCAAAAGGCTGGCTTTGGAGGTGAGCATTTGTATTTCCCTCCTCTCAAGTACTTTCTAGGAAATTCACTTTACATGTATTGTCTGAAACTGTCCTTTTGAAGTTTTTAATTGCATTAATTGTCTTCTAGAAAAGTTATATCCAGCCCCACAATAACACATAAACAATTGCATTTTTAATACAATGGACCCCAAAGGTATTCAACTTAATGCCATAAAGTTTCATTTAATTCAACAAAGTTTACTCAGAGTATTATAAGAGATTGCCCCTCTTTGTCAGACTTGTTATAAATACTCTGTGTGGAGGAGCAAACAATAAATGGAATTCTGAGTTTTTAATCTCTAAATTTCTGCTTTTTTTTTTTTTTTTTAAAGATTATCATGTATATATTATGCCAAGATTAATGGCAGAATTTATGAATGCTGTATAAAATAATACAGCTCTAAAAGACTAAAATGGGGAGGATATATAAAACAAACCCATGTGTCCAAGATTATTAGGACTAGTAATCCGACATGTCAGAGTAAAATATAATTCACAAACTAGACAAATCATGAAACTACATCCTGGGTGAGAAATAAGATCCAAGGAAATTATTTCAGTGAGAAATTATCAGAAGACTTAAATGAAGATAGAATCTGAAGGCCCAGTCATGTAGGCATAGTGCACAGGACTACCGTTGATGCCAATGGGATCAGGTCCCAAAAGAATTACAGTATCTCTGGGCCCTAGCATTGAAACTTATTCTCAGTGGTACATTTTTCAGTCCATAGCTCTTAAGCTTCAGCCCAAGCTAGCTGTCCTAGTACAAGCCTGGGTACAGAGTCAGGTGACTA
Organism: Emydura macquarii macquarii; assembly: GCF_026122565.2. Classification (NCBI taxonomy): domain Eukaryota; kingdom Metazoa; phylum Chordata; order Testudines; family Chelidae; genus Emydura; species Emydura macquarii. The sequence continues at coordinate 3,442,892 of NW_027130506.1, forward strand.
GCCTGCACGAAAGCCAGTGCCACCATGTCCACAATATTGCTGTTACCTGTGCTAGTTAGATATTGCTAGGACAGCTACTTGTGCTACAATCACACCTTCACTTGGAGTGTAAACGTACTTTTAGAGTGCCGCTAACACAAAGGAGGAGGTGTGCATGTAAACAGCAACCTCGTGTATAACTGTTCGCTCCCTACTTTGTGTTCTGCCAGACAGGGATTTTTCACTCCTTTTTTTCGCCTCCTCAGTGTGCAACAAGCACCATTTTATGGATAGCAACCTGCTCTACCAGTTCAGAATGAATTTCCGCCGGCGACGGAGGCTGATGGAGCTGCTCCCTGAGAGATCCCGCTTGATGCCAGAAAGTCACGACAGCCCCTTTTGCTTGCGCAAGCAGAACCATGACAACAGAAAGCACGCCAGTTTTCAATCAGGTGACTCCTTGGTTCTGTGCCTTTAATTTCTCAATTGTTTAACCTTTCCTTGAAGACGCATGATGTCCTGATATGTGCCAGGCCCTCTTCACTTTAACATGACGCAGATTTAGCCGAAGAGAAGTGCTCAGTGTATCATCCAGGAATAAATATCATATCCAGTAAACAGATTCTTCTACCCACTTGGCTTTTCAGATAATTAGCTACCCGTGTTGTTCTTTGCCCTTGTATAAGTAAAGGATTTCAAGTTTACATTTTTCCACAGGCAAAAATCAGCCAGTATGGAAGTTTTTCTTTTTTAAAATTTGGATAAAAAGATTTAAAAAAGCAAAAGTGTTTTGGCATAAAACATGTCGTGGTTTTGGGGGAAAGAATTCCTGAACAAATAGTACATGACAGTACATATCAGGAACCTGGATGAAAATAGGAAGAGAGCAGGGAATAACAGCAGAAAATATTCTGCTTATTAACGTGCCTATTTCATTCTACTGCACTGGCACCTAAAAATCACAGTGGTGGAAACATTAGACAATTAAATTAGGTGACTATTCTGACTAGGTGGAGCGTGATAGTATGGTTACAATATTACACATGAAAGCATGTTCTGTTGTTGTTTTAAACAAAGCAGGGGAAATGTGCCAAAAGAATCAAAACAAGTTCCCTTCTTCTCTGTATATTCTGTCTCCTGTGTACAGTGAGTCCCACCAAGGAGATAAAAATCGTATCAGCAGTAAGAAGGAGTAGCATGAGCAGCTGTGGCAGTAGTGGATACTTCAGCAGCAGTCCTACTCTCAGCAGCAGTCCCCCAGTATTATGCAACCCAAAATCTGGTAAGCACCTCGTCTTTTTGGAATGGTACATATTAGACAGCATGCAACTCTCTCTGAGTGAGGGTAAATGATTGTTTTTGTTGCTTCCTCTAAGCTTGTCTTTTGAGGCATATTTTAAAGATCGATAGATTCACCAATTTTGTGGCTTTTGACGGACCTTTATGATTATTAAATCTGACCTCCGGCATAACATGGGTCAGAGAACCTCACCTAATAATTCCTGCCTCAAACCCATAACTTTAGTTTGAGCTAGAGCATATCTTTTTAGAAAGACATCCAGTCTTTTATCCATTCTTACCTCCAGATTGCCGTATCAGTTGCCAAACATAAATTCTTCTCAGTTACACAGGAGTGACTTCGCTGGCATTGCAGAGGTGGGAGGAGCACTCAGCCTTTGGTAACCACCTGAGTTATTGTGTAAATAACACAGTCCAGAAAGTGAGCAAATGTAGCTTTGAGGATGTCAAGGACAATTTAAAACCTTAAATTAGTTTACATTTTACACCACTCTGTGTTAGAAGATAAAGGCAGTCAGTGTTCAAGCTCATTTTCTTTCTTTTCACAAATGGAAAGTCAGCCATTCATTCATCCAGGGCTAAGTTAAAATTGTTTGCACTTGTATTTTTATGAAAGGAAAAAGTAGATCGAGAAACATATTCTGTCAGCCTCTTTATTTGCCTTAGAGGGAGTCTTAAATACCAAAGCAGAATTTATTGCTCTCCTTATTACCATTAACTTTTTCCAACTTGGTATAACTATGGCCTGGGTGTTCTGGATTCAGTAGTATATATAGCTGACTGGCTGGAAATCAGAAGGTTAATGGAACTTTAGGAGATTATTATTCCCTCCTTATTCACGGCCCACAAAAGGCCCTTTAGTAGTCCTTTAACAAGGAGGGTAGAGCATGGGGCTGCATTCTCAGTGTGATACAGAAAGTGGTTCTGAACTGATGGTGTTGGGGCAGGCTAGGGAAGGGGCCAGTTGCTATGTGTAAGCATGGACTTCAGTGGGGCTATATAGGTTTAAAGTTACTGATAGAGGGCCAAAATGGCCAGTAGCTACTGTTCAAATCATGGGCCTTTATTCAGGCTCTCTGCAGGGGAGGGGTGAATTTTATCCTCACTGTGCACAGTGGCCATTAAATATAACAGGGTGTAAGTGTAACAGAGATTCAGAGAGGTAAAGTTTTGTTGTTTTATTTTCCTGGCTGTTAGAGCATTGCCCTGCCTGTCTTTGGCCTTTGCTTGGAGTCTTCAATAAATCCTAAATTAAAAGAACTCGGCGGCTTCAGTTTGGTCACATGACTAGAAGCCATAATTCAGTAGTGTCAGTGTTCCCTATGGAGGATATCTTCTTTGAAAATAACATTCAATCTTGTTGTTCATCGCACACTCAAAGTCAATTGCTGTCTACCACTCATCTCCATCTGGCCGTCTGTATGTCTCAGTTTGTGGCTGCCACAATGTAATTTTTTTTGGTGCACCTGTCGTGTATTCTCTCCAGAAATTCTTTTATGGCATATTCTAAATGGTGAACTTTTGCTCCCATTAAACCATTCATTGTACCCTGGAAATATTACTGTGACAAGCAGACCGGCATTTTTGTTGTTGTTGATAATCGTATGCATTATCTTAAGTATGCCTACTATTGCCATTTACGGCTCTGGTTATAACTGTCATGTGAGTAGTGAGAAGAAGCTTATCGTAAGATAGCCGATTACAAAACCTTGGAAGAAAAAGAATGTCTTGATACCTTTCTTGCATAGTGTTCTATTTAAAATGAATAATCACTTAGGGCTAAATTCTGCCTTCAGAACAGTTTAACAGAATATGCTTTCATTTATAATATTGTAATCATACTATCACGCTCGATCTAGTCAGACTTATTTTTGAGTCTGAAACAAGTACCAGTAAGCAGGGATCTACTAGCTTCTCTCATACTCCACATAGCCTTCTGCACAACTGGAATGAGTTTTTTAGAAACAGTTTCTCTATAGCAGAACCAAAATGATCAAGTGAGAAGAACATTAATAAACTGGACCTAGACCAGTTTTTGGATGAGTTCTGCTGTATTTCATGAGAAATGAAAACTGAAAGAAGACTTGGGCATGGCTTGGCCGATCACAAGGGAAAAAGAAATTATTCCCAAAGGCATAATTTAGGGAAACACTGTGCAGGATGCCAGTGAGGATGATTTATCTAATTGTGATCAGTTGAACCTGACTAAGCAGTGACATGTTAGGCTATAGAACATGTTGAACTTTTCTGAAAAACATCTTGCAGTACGTTAAGAGTAGATAACTAAAAGGGAGACGCTTGATCTGGCTTTGATCTCAAAAAGATAGAATGATAGTATTGGCAGAATCTGCAAAGTTTAATGCTTCAGAGTTAACTCAACGCAATTTTGTCAATATCCTAGTGAAAGAAAAAGTCTTTATTGGTTTATCTTCCTGATTTATTTTTCCTTCCATATATGGCATTTTAGGACATGTATGAATGTGTTAGGATGTTATCCCTGAAAATTTCCAGTTTTCTTCCCTTACAAAATCAGATGTCATCAGAAATAGTTTATCACTGAAAACAAAACGCAAACATAGTGATAATTAAAAAACAGAGGAAGCAAATGTAATTAATAGAGGACTTGTGTATCCATTGCCTTGCACTTTGTGCAGTCCTTTACACCTCTATAATATGGGTGTAAAATGCTGCAGTTCTGATTTTGTAGCATTTTACACACACTTTACCCTGGAGTAAATGACTGCACAAATACTGCTAATAATAGTGTTTGCTGTAGTGTAGGATTGCAACCAGACATAAGTTATTTAATCTGTCTGTCTGTCTGAGGAAGAGTTAGGATGCCTGTCACCATAGTATCTGAGTCCCTCCATGCACCCTATGTTGGGGTGGGATGTAATTCCAGAAGCAGGCAGTGGACCATCCTGTCCGGAATATTGTGATGACAACCCTGGCGTTTTGATTCTATATATGGTAGCACATTATTTTGCCAAAGGAGTGGGAAATACACTCCTAGCAAAACCTCACATCCAGTCTAGAGGAAAAAGTATGTGGAGCATAGTCATTTTTATGCTTGGGGGAGGAGTTAACAGCCTAATAATGCATTGAGTTCCATGTAGTCATTCAAAATTTGCATGGAAATGTTTTTACTACATAAATCTACTATTGTGATTGGAAGTCTGTTCATATTCCATATAAATGAAAGCTTTGAACCTGCAGAGCTTGAGCCTACAAGTAGTGCTGCTCAGTTTTGGGGAAGCTGGCCAACTTTAGGCACAGATACAGCCAGTTTTGAAATTTATATTCAGTAGAGCCTGATTTGAGACTTCAAAGTAAGTTAACTTCTAGTTAGCCAAAGGCTTTTCGTTCCTTACACTGTAATTGACTTTTTAATGATCTTTTACAACTTTCCATCAGTCTAGGCATACACTAAAGTCACAAAATATTAAGCTCTATAAATAAGATTGAGAAGAAATTGTATCCTAGAACAATTCTTTATGAAAGTTTCTTCAGAAAGGTTTGTATTTAATACTCCTTTGTATGTCTTTTCAGTATTAAAGAAACCCGTGACTTCTGATGAACTCTTGATGCCTGGAGCCCCGTATGCAAGAAAAACATTCACTGTACGTCTCCAGTATACATCTATCTTCTATATGTTGTGCGAATCGTGAGATTTTGGGAACGGGTTCAAACAAATATTTTCTGATGGTATGATTAGATCCTAATGACATTTTCTGATACTTGTGCTCTGAAAATCTCAACCCTAAGATTCCAGTAATATTAGTGTTATACATGTAGAGTCTGATTCTCCATTCTAGTATGCCATCATTTTACTAGTCTAACACCACTGATTTCGATAGAGTTACACTGGCAGAAATCTTGAAATATGTGTATTGTACGAATGCTCCTTAACTGTTTTTCATTAGTACTTAAGATTATAAGAAGATTTGAAATACATACTGTATTTACCTATCCAGAATCAAATTTTTAAGTGTGAATTGCATAGTCTAACTAGACTAATATAAGACTGAAATGTTGATTCATATTTAGTAAGAGAGGAAAAAAACCTTTTAAAAAGTAATAGTTTTGAACCTGTTAATTGGAAGCACAGCTTCTTGTAGCCTTTAGTCAACATCTCTGATGTAATTTAAAAAAGAAAAGTACCGTAGAATCAACTGCAATCATTCAATTGGTGGCTTTCTCTATAACTAAAGATTTAATAGCCATGCAGAGGTTACGGTAGAGTATTTCTATCCACAGAGCTGCATTTACTGTATGCTGGTGACTACAAGATGCTGAAATCCTGTCTTCAACCATTCGGACTTTACCTCATAAGTTACAAGGACACTGTTGTGTCTTTTTTTCCTTTTCAAGGTTATCGGCGATGCTGTCGGGTGGGGTTTTGTTGTGCGGGGGAGCAAGCCATGCTATATTCAAGCTGTGGATCCCAGTGGCCCTGCAGCTGCAGCAGGAATGAAGGTAATTTTTCATCACCTGTTTATTTAGTGGTTTTCTGTATCTCACAGTGATGCTTTCTGGCCAGTCACTGTGAAACACTAGTCTTTTGATTTTGTGGGTCAAATGTTGTTCTTTTCCTCCTTCAAAACTTTACCCTTCATCTTTTTTTCTGTCTGTCTTTGAGATTTTCTAACCCCCATTTTTTTACTAAAAGCTCCTCAGTGCTTTCTTTCCACAAGTCACTTCTGCCATATTTTATCCTCTCCCTTAGTCCTCTAAAATGCCTTTCACATTTTTCCAACTGTGTGAGGTTTCTATCCTCCTTCCCCAGCTCCACCTTCTCATTTATTTGCTATTTTTATATAAATTATAATGATGTATTGTTTATAATTGCCATACTGTGTCTATGACGATCAGGCTGTCTATCATACAATGCAAAATTAGCACTGCTTTCTTTTACTAAGATTGCTTAGCCATTGATTTTTCAAAGAAAAGTCGTTTAGGCCCAAGGCATACTTTTTAGAAAGAAAAAAACGCTACCGAGATTTTACATGATTTAATATGAACTGAAATGTTTTCAGCCATATATACAAATATTCTCCATGTGAAGTCTTTATAGACCTGATTACAAGCCCACTGAAATTAGTAGGAATCTTTTTATTGACTTCAATGGGCCTTGGATCAGGCCTCGGAATACATGGATTTAATAATTCTCCTCCGGAGTGGGAAACTCAAAAGCGACTTCATTGTGACAATATGTGTAAGAACTGACCGTCCTCTCGTTCCAATGTCCAGCCTGAGTTAAATGCAAAGGGTGTAACAAACAGCATACGTGGTGAAAAATTAATTGTTTTTTTCTAAATTCTATCACTTTGAATAATCTTCTTTAAAGCCTTAAAAAAAATCTCAACTATATCAACTTTGTGTGTCATCCTAGAACACTAGTCCTGCCTGAAATATAAAGGAGTTATGCTTCCAGGACTCAGACTTATTCCTATTCATGTTTACGTTTGGAACCCTGAACCTAACAGTTTACTCAAGTGGTTCATAGCAGTCTTTATTCTCTCCACATTTTACCAATTTATAATAATGTGGTTATACTCTGAAGTGTGACTTTGTAAAAATACCTTTGTGGTGTTTCATATTGTCTAAATGACTTCCGCTCTAATTTGCTTATTTCACCAATCAACATCGAGGGTTTTTGTTTCGTTTTGTTTTCAACTGTCAGCCCTACAGACTCATTCTGGGATGATAAAGTCAAGTGGAGTCCTGTCTATTTCATGCTTTATCACTTGCAATAGAGGTTTTACAGGCCAAATTATGCTTTCAGGTACACCCATGTAACTTCATTGTCATCTGCTTATGTCATCAGTGATGCACATGCATCCCAGTTGCTTTCAGGTGGGGTTCCACTGGTGTAACTGTCTGGAACTTAATAAACAGTTTGATACACAAGAAGGAATAGCACTAATAGAAGTAAACAGTAAAAACTCCTTTTAGTCTCTAAAATCAGCAGAAATTGCTCTGAATACGCACAGAGAGCTGATCTGATAAGTTCAAAAGTGCTACTTTTATATCATCTCTTTTCAGAGTAGAGCTGCACTTTAAACACTATGGCCAAACTTTTTCAAAAGTGGGCATCTCAGTTTATATTTAGGCACCTAAGTAGGTGGCTTGATTTTCAAAAGTACTGAGCACTTGCCACTCCTAATGAAATATAGGGGCTAGACTCCCCGGAAAATCAGGTGCCCATAAATGGAATTAGGTATTTAACTTGAGGCACCACTTTTGAAAAGCTTGGTCTGCTTATTTAATCTGTCTGTTTTCAAAACTCTTCTGTCTGGACTATTTAAAGGAAGTACATGGCAATACGATAGAATGACAGCATGCTCCCGAAAGTAAATCTTTCCCCTTTTTAGAAGCACATAGACAGGCATATATGAAATAGAACATTAGGCATAATAGCTGCTGGCAGTGAAGGTCTGTACTGGTGGAATAAGCTTTGTCTGCCACTGTTGCTCTGAGCACTACACCAAAGAGCCTATGACAAGGAAAGCTGGCTGTGATAAAAAGGGCAAGAATTTGAAGAAAAGCCCAGACTCAGCATGTCAGTTTGTATAAGAGTCCATTTTTGGAACTATGTCTTATGCAGTCTTGGCTAATAAAGCTTGTGTTTCCTCCTTCCTTTCACTTGCAGAACTTGCGTTCACAACAGAATTTGCGTTGTTGCACTGTTGATGTAGAAAAAGTCTTTTCCCCCACCTTCTGATACTGTGTGATACAGTAAATTAATTTATGTGCTGTAGGATGGAAAATAACATTTTTAGAAAAGCCACACAATGTTGTTTAAGAAAACCACATGATTTATGCTGTAGGCAGCATTCTTTAATGGTGGAGGTGATATAACTACAAGAGTGCATGATGGGACAATACAACTAGTAGAAACAAGTGTTCGATGCAGATCTTCTCTTAAGGACTTACAAATGAGATTTAAATAGGTACATTTTTAATTCCTAATTTGCTGATTGCCCCTCTTACACTGCTTGGGAAATTCAGCACATAGCACTAAGTCTAGGACAGGGACAGAGATCATTGTAAAAATGTGGAATATACATCTGAGGCCCCAGAATAATAATATTTATAGCTGTTTTATACCTAAGGGTTTAATATGACACAATTTGATAGCAATGCCACCCAATCCTTTCCACTCCATAAAACATGATAACATACTTTGGTTCCTCCTTCCCTGTCTTTTTAGCATTGAGATATGGGATATGGTATAACCTCTTATACCTCTTCTGCTTTGAGTATTGCTTTGGGATTATGGTACAGGACTCTCTCAATTCCATCATGTCTGTCTACATGGTTCTGCTCTCCATGTGATCTTTAATAGCTTGGCAGAGCTAGGCAGTCAGCTCCATAAATCTCTTCCTGCAGCAAGATATTTCACATTCACAGATGACTACTTTAGATCTCTGTTCTGAAATGATTCCATTGCAGAGTAAGGGCCACTGAGAAACCACAACTTCCACTGATTTCAGAGGCCATTGAGGGTACACAGCAATTCATAGTATTTGGCCCGAAGATCATGATCCTGCAACCTGTTAAATGGCTCTTGTGAGATGACTTTAGAGGGAACTAAGGGTGTCCAAAGGATGCCCTCCCCTCCCCATCTTACAGGATTGAGCCCCAAGTATCTGAATGAAAGAAACCATGGACAAATATTTACATAGTATAATAGCATATTGAGCTGTTGAAGCAGATGCAAAGTTCACTCTCAGAATTCTAATCTTATACAAAAATGTTACTGATTATATAAAAACATTAATGACATGGGCTGCCATCTGTTTCCAATTACTACTGAAACACTGATGCCAGTTGATATTTTAATATGGTTGTGTGACCAGCTGGCTGCTGAATTTGATAATTACATTAGACAGAGAGTGAATTCAGAAATGCCTTTATTTAGAAAGGGTGAACAATCAAAATGTTGATGAGAAATGGGCTACCTGGCATGTTGTAGCTATGTCCTTAAACACAGGCTATGTGGAGGGGGGCAGAGTTAAATATATATAATAATAGAGTGTGGGTAGTGTTACTAATGTAAAGGTTGGAATTTGTATGTGCACACAATTTTTAAACATGCCACCTACATATAAGAGCCCCAGTTTTCAGGAGCTCAGCACCTGATGGTCTCATCTACTTCATGGATTTGTGTGTGCTCAGCTCTTCTGAAAGATCAGGTGTCTATATATGACCTTAAGAGCCTAAATTTAAGGACCCATGTTTGAATGTTTTACCATAAAACTTGTTTTACAATAATGTCCAGTTCAGTTTTGACTTAAATTGACAAAAGGAAGAAAATTTCAAACTGAAACTACAACTCTGTCCTTCACTTATCCAACAATGAATGCCTAGGTGTGGCAAGGATTCAGATGCTTTATATGCTACATTCTGCAACAGAGACTCAGTTGGGTGATCAGAGAACAGAATTATATTTTAGCTTTGAATGTCCTGTGTCTCATGCTGAAGAAGAGCAAGTTGTAGCAGGAGATACATTTTCATTTATTTTTTTTAGTGGAAATATATCTTTAAAAAAACAAAGATGAAAATTGCTTTCAGGCAGCTTGGTGTTAGTGCCATGATACTTTGAGGATAGTTTGAAGTGTTTCAAACCTCAGTGGATCTGAAAATACCTCTGCTATGCTATAATCAACATGTACAATGGATTAGTGGCTATTTTCTCTCCAGCACTCACTTAACAACTATAACAGTTGTCACATCCTCCTCATCTTGGTGTGACATCACACTTTGGTTTTCCCACTCTGACCTATTTCCCTATAGGCCCGCAGTCACCACTTACTGGTAGATTGGCTTGGTGAATGGTGCATTAAGGTGACATGGCTCTGTAATTAAGACGCAGGACATCCTGTTTCAGGGCAAACAAAGCTAACCTGAATAAGTAGTCCTGTCTACCCGCTCCAGGCTTTAAAGAGTTCCTGCAGTCTGTGACGGGGTGTACTTGCCCCACACTGGAGACGAAGGGGTTAAGCCAACACTTCTGGCAGCAGAAACCAGGCTCCCTCGCTCCTCCTGGGCATGCTCCTACTGGTGTTTCAGTATTAAGGTGAGCAGCCCAGCTCACTCTGGGTGGGATGCTGAGGAGGAAGGATGTGTGGTGGAGGCTTGAGCCAGAGGAGCCTACAGATGCCCTGTGGAAGCCAGATTCACAGGTTGCTATACCTGTCGAGAGCCGGAGACCCTGAAGACACCCGGACAGAGGCTTCAGGAATTGGGGTAGGAAGTGTCCCAGGGGGAGGACCACCTATTGGCCTGTGAAGAAGTAGTGTGTTTTGGCTGGATCCCTGCTGAGACAGTGGCACTCACGGGTCATTGACATGGACATACTAGAACATGGAGGGTCTGGGTCTTCCTTCCACAACTGCTACCCATCCCCAGGTGGCTGCCCCATCCACTCAGGCTGTTAGGCTGTGCTGCCCCAAGGACTGAGGTTGCTTTAATGACTCTGGCCATGAGTCTGTGCTGCCCCAAAGACTGTGACATCCCCAATGGCTCTGGCACTAGACCACATTGCCCTGAAGGCAAGGGAAGCTCCACTGGCTCTGGCTGCTAGGCTGCCTAGCCTTCAACATAAGGGCCACCAATGACTCTGCCCATTAGGCTGCACCGCCCTGAAGGCAGGGGAGGCTCCACTGACTTGGGCCCCTAAGCTGCCCTGCCCTGGACATAAGGGGCAATTATTGGCCCTGGCTCCTCAGCCACACTTCCTTAAAGGCAAGGGCAGCTCTACTGACTCAGGCCACTAGGCCACCTAGCCCTGAACTGGAGGGCAGCTATTGACTCTGGCTGCTAGGCCAATCTGCCTTGACAGCGCAGCCAGACAGACTTAACTGTGGGGCTATGGGGCCCATACCCTGCCCCCTACGGGAGACTGGGTGTATGTGCCCTGTGACACAGTCCCACTCAATGGTCCCTTTCTCAGGGGTCAGGCATTCTTTCCCCCGCAGTGCAGGGTTTTATACCCACAACTTCTAGGTGGAGCTGTAGGAGGAGCTCAGGCCCTTCCTCCACTCTGGGTTCCAGCCCAGTGTCCCTAAATGGGGACCCCCAGTCACTGTCCTTTCACTCAACATCCCTGCTTCACTTTCCCCTGGACAGCTTCCTACGTGGCCTGCTTCTTCTAGGCCTTCCTCAGGACTCTTTAGCCAAGTCTCTAACAGGCTTGTTCATAGGCTACCGTCTTGGCAAAGGACCTCTCCCAGGTCCTGCCTCACCTCTCTTGAGCAGAGTGCTCCTCAGCGCTCCCTAGCACCTCCTAGTTCTGCTGAATCTCTCTATACACTGAGTGCAGACTGCTTCTTATAGTCATCCCACAACCACCTTGTTCATTCTTGATCATATTATCTCTAGCCTCCAAACCCCACGACAGAGGAGAAAACTAGCCTCCGGTGGAACTGGATCTTAAAGGGCTAGCTCATCCTGTGACAGCGACCCACAAGGGATTTTTAAAAAATGGGGTGTCTGCCCTTAATGGTGTATAAAGAAGACCTAAAACATGTTGGGGAACTAGAGAAGTTCTCTGCTTGTTGTTCGCTTTAGAAACGTCAGTGTCAATTCTGGCTTTCCCTGCTTTGCTGGAGTATTTCCTATGTTTGGAGGTCTCACAGCTTAATTGAAAGGCTGAGGATGTTGAAACTTATCAAATACATCATTTCCCAAAATGTTCATTGGCCATTGATGTTAAATAGGCATAACCAAAAGCAAGGGATTTTCAACAGTCTGACTAAAATGTATCCAGTCCTTCATTTCACCGCATTCACTCTTTGGACTTCTGTCATACCATCACTTCACCAGGGCTGCTTCTGCACAGGCAGACATGGGACTCATCATTTATCACCAGTGCCTAGCTGGGCAGCCTCACCAATGGTAGCGCCATTGGAAGCTGCAGGGCACAGACAGAGCTTTGGCAGTTTCAAGATTTCTTACCACCATTTCTCTAAACCTGCAGGTGAACAAATATGCCAGGTATTTATCTACACTGTAACATGCATTGCTATCAAAGTTGGCACTGCACTGGTAGGTACCAGTGGTGAGTTATAGGCTGCATTTTTACCATTATAGAGGCAGCTCTAGTTTTTCCCCCAGCTACTGTAGAGTCTTCCATAGCAGATAAGATCTTAATTTAGAATGTAAAAAAGCAAGCCAAAAAAAACAAACCTTTTCTGGAAAAATAAAAATTTCCAGCACTTATACAATATAAAGAAGCAAAAAAGTGCTCATTTAAACACTCTACTAATGGCAATATAGTCACTTCTGAGTTAATGTTTGGATTTTAAAGTAATTCTTATGCCCAGTTTTTGACACAACTACTTCTGATGCTAATTTATGGCAGTAATGTGGTTCCTCTGCTCAAGCAAGGAATTAAGCAGTGGATTTGTATTCCATTTAAGTTATGAACATTTTGCTATTGACTGCAACAGGAGGAGAATCAGGCCCTAGATGTCTAATTTTACAGCTATTCATTTTGTAGTCCAGTCCTGCAGTGTGAATGCCTTCAACTCCTATTAATTTTTAGTAATTGCAGGAAATGTTTCTGTTTGTGATTTTTAGTAAACACAAACCATTCACTAAAAGTATCACCTTTTTATCCTCAAATTTACAAAAGTCATAGTGAAAAACAAGATTCTCTTAATAAGGGAGTCTGTGCTGGAAAATCTGACTTTGGGAGTTGGATCTGCATTCTATGTCACTTCCAAAACGTAGTCTGCCTACCAAATGCAGACCAGCTTTGCCAAAGCTTTACTTTGTCGTCATTCTAGAGTACAATAAGTATAATCAGCACGTTCCTAGAGCTGTGACCAGCCATAGCATTAGCAAAATATCTTTAGGTTTATTTAAATCATGCAATATTTCCTCAACCACCCTTCTCCCTTCTAGTTATTAGCGATTCCCCTTTGGGGAATCCCCCAATCTCTGTACCTTGCAGCTAGAGTTTCTCTTTCATTCTTCTGTGGCAGAACCTTGAGGCATATGGGTTTGAAAATGTCACATCTTTCCGAGTGGCAGGGAACTGCCTGTTTTAGGAGCATGGTAACAAGATGCAAGCATTTCACTGCTGAGTTTGCTGGTTGAATCTGATCCAAGTTGTCACTGAGTGGAGGAGGTAGCAATGTAGCTGGGTTGACAGAACATGGGACATGGAGTTATGAGACCAGGATTCTGTTCCTGCCTCTGTCATTGATTCACTGTGTGACTTCAGGCCACTCACTCTCCCCATAGTGATTCTTAGCTCTCTTTGATCTCAAAGTACTTGGAAATGCAGATGATACATGTGTATAAATCTGAAGCATTATGACGAATTGACTTGGCCTTGTGAAATGATTAAGTGGTCTCTAGCTCTCTGTAGATGGGTAACTACATCACAGCAGGCACACATTTTCACCCAAATTGGGGCAATGGAGATTGAAATACCTACTTGTCCTCTGGAAACGGGCCCTGCAGAACAGGGAGTAAGGATTGGTGTCCACTGTGTGGAGCTATGTACAGTAAAAACTTTGATAAATGTAAACTCCAGGTTTACCAAAGTTTGCTTATATCCCCTTGAGCTGTGCTACACTCTTCACAGCACTCTGAGTTTCCCAACTCCAGAGCACAGTAAAGAGTCAGCTTTTCACAGATTGGCTTTAAAGAGAACACATTCTTTGCAGAGCAGCAGTTTCACAGCTGCTGAGCATTCACTGGGATTAGGTAACGTGTTACACCTTTGGAAGCCAACTGGCCTTTTGATCAGGACACGCAGAATTCTCTCCACCTCCCCCATCCCTGTGAGGGAAACAGAGTATCAAAGATGGACCTCAGTCTGCTAAGACTCCAGATCTCCCCTTTTCCTATATGCCCAGCATCCAGTAGTAAAAGTCCCATGTCTCTTTACTTCTGGGAGCTGGCCCTTTTGGCCTTTTATCTGCACTGGACATTGGCAGCAAGTTGTGACAAACTAAACAATCTTACAACTCACTAATGCTAATTTCCAAGTCCCCGTTCCTACTTAATTTAATTGCACTCCATGGTACTGTGAGGAAGGTTTAATAAAACCAACAAAATACCACCAGGCCTGGGCTGATTTGGCCCCAACAGGAAAAATTCCTTCCTGTCCTACAAAACTGGCGATCTACAGACTTCAGAAAACACAGCTCTTGTATTACAACTACAGGAAAAAAGGGCGAGGTAGTTAAAATGGAGCTCCAAGCTACTAGGGCAAGAGTTTAAATTGAGGTGGAGAGAGTGAGGAGCCAATCCACTCCCCTTTCTCTCTGGCTGACCAATAGGAGACAGACAGCCAATGGGGAAGAGGGACCATCCTTGTGTCCCTCTGGCATGCCCTTTCCCCACCCTTTCCCTCTGAGGCTGTCCATCACCCTGCAGTCCAGTCAAGTTTTCTGCCTATTAAACAGGGTGGATGGCATTCTAAGCCAGCCAACATCCTCTAGTTCTCTGAGCTTTGTGAAGAGATTTTTTCCCCCAACACTTGATTTTGGGTGAACTACCTGGACTATCGCTGCCTGGAATGTGTCTGTTCTGGGATACTCAGAGGTTTTCAGTTTCTAGTGCTACCAGTCTTGTATCCTTTGCAAACATTCGAATTCACCTTTATTTTATTTAATAAACCACTAGACTTTAAGGGTGAATCGTGGCCCTGTTGAAGTCCCTGACAAAATTCCCATTGATGTCAGTGGGGCCAGGATTTCGCTGTAACTTCCTGTTTTTCTTCGTGCTGCTCTACCTTTGTTTCCTTTCTACTTTTTTTGCTAGTTGTGCTTTTGCCTTTAGCCTTGTTTAAGGATTGGTCTGTTTCAAAGACACCCTATCAGAGACCCTGTTTTTTATTTTGGGTCTGTTTTTGATGATTATGAAATCTCCACCCAACTGCAGGCAGACTTCTTTGAGTGCATAGTCATCAGAGAGAAGGGGAGAGCTGGTGGGGGAGAGACTGCATTTGCTTTGATAGACTGTGGACTTTTCCTCGCTGAATTATTGGACGTAATGTTAATTTTTAAAAATGTAGCCAGCTTCATATGGTACTTTCTGTTTGGTCTACAGGCCTTGCTAAAGCTAGCATGGGGGCCAGCCTAAATGACAAAGGAGTACTATTATCAGTATTTAGGATCTGAAATGTTACCCTGTAAAATATAAGGGTAAAATTCACCCCTGTGTAGAGGACTAATACAAGACCCATAGAACCACAAGATATGGCTCACGTGGGACTTAGGTGGGACATTGTTTTTATCTTTTTAAGATCTTCGGACTCCTAGTCCTGTGCCTAAACCACAGGGGAGATGTTAGTCATGTTGCTTAGTTCATGGTTGGAAGGTGCTCAGATTCTATGCTGATGAGGGTAGTGTAAGAACCTACCGAATAGAATGAGTTGGCCTTGTGCATAAGTCTGAATTTCACTGTAATATTGTGTTTGCAATTGTACTTAATTGCAAATGTACTTAAACATTAAGCTGAATTCAGTGGAATTGCACCTGTCTATACCAGATCTGAATCTGGCCCATAAAGGCCACGTAAAACAGCACTAAGTTTTTGATAACTGTGTTTTTTTTAAAGACAGTATTGTAACAGAGCTTTATAGGTCCATAAAAAAAAATCAGGCTATTTTCCTTATAAGAACTGAAATACTCCAAAAATATGAATTCTTCATGATGTCAGATTTTGGTCCTTCTGTTACTTCTGAATTTACCGCTGTGTAAAATGGTATCAGAATTTAGCTCAGTGTTTGCGTGCCTATTCTCTAAATCATTGGGGAACAATTAACATACTATACTTGTGTCTGCACGTTGCTATCTTTTGATATCAGCTGCAAGCACATATTAAAAAATTATCTGTTGGCTCTTACTTAGGTTTTTTAACTAATTCACTCTTTCAAAATGTAGGTTTAAAAAAACTTTCTGAATAAGGAGGGAGTTTTGAGACATTACCGCTCAGATATCCACACACCCAGTATTTGTGTATCTGCTTTTCTTGTCTGTTTCTGAGCTATTATAGCTGTATCTATTCAGACAGAGATAAAGCAGTCGTGGTTTCAGCTGCTGTATAAAACAGTGCTGTGTTTGTGTTTTGACAACTTCTACATTCCAGCATGGTCTATTGCCCATTAAATTAATTTAGTGCCAGACAGAGCAGCTGTGACCTTACACACTCGAGCTTTCTTGGGCTACTGCAGATCACTCATAGACAGCAGAGACTGTTTAAATAATGGGGCAGCATCTTAAAAATTGTCCCAGTAGTGGATTGCTACGATCTTAAGATTAAATTTAATAATTAAATTAAATATTATTATTAATGGACGTTGTTTAATAAACAGTGAATTTGGGTCTAGTCCTTCAAGATGCTGAATATTTTGAACACCCATTGCAGTCAGCACTTCAGCACCAATTAGGATTAGGCCCTTATAGAACAGTTTAGTTAATGTCTTGAACTCTTCCGATTTATTTCCCTCCATAATTGTGTCATTGGTAGCATTGTGTATATTGTAGCTAGTTGGCTTAAATGTTCACAAAGCATGCAGGGTTCTGATCAGCTTGACCCACTTAATAGAACCTTTCATCACAATTCTTATTGTGCTTTGTTGTTGTTGTTCAAGAGACAAACTGTCATCCTTTAATAATACGGATGAATAATTAGGAAAAGATACTGAGTTAAAGCTATGGCTCCATTTAACTAGCCAGACCCAAGCAGAAACAACTGCACTTTTTGTTTGTGAAAACAAGGAGAGTAGCTGTTTGACTCAGAAAAGCTCGATCCTGCCTCCTATATGGCAGGACTGCCTTCAAATCTCATCAATTTTGGAGGCTGCCCTATATTTCAAAGGAGGGACCAAATTCTGTGAGGTGCTGAGTCCCCTCTACTTCCAGTGAGTTTAATAGAAGTTCCGGGCACCCAGCACCTTGTAGCGTCATATCATTTTTTACACTCAGCAACTTGCAGGGTCAAATTTAGCCCCTATTGAATTTTTTTATAAATTATTCTGTAATGAACCCCAGATTTACTATGTATAGTTTTGCTTTTAGTAGCTAGTTTATATGTAGACAGAGGAAAAGCACAAAAAGCCCAAAGCAAGTATAAAAAGGAGACATTCCCAAACTAAAGCACTTTCTTCTTCAGTTATTGATGCAGTACTTCACCCAGACTTTCATTTTTCTTCTCATTTTATTTAATACATTTATAGGATGTCTATTATATACAATAAATAATAAGTCTTAAGGCCAAATATACAATTAGTGAATTGCTGAGGAAGCATTTCCCATGCACCTGAATAGATCTATTTTACCTCCTGGTGTTTCATGTTGGGACTTTAGCTGACCGTGCTGTTTCAATCATTCTAAGTTATAAAGTGGCTTTTCATCTGCACACTGATTCCCCATTAATCTCCCAAGGCAGTAGTGCCCCATCTTCCCTTATTCCACATATCTGTTTTTGGAGCACTCCCATTCTGGACTGTTAGGCTCTGATTCTCTAAATACTTACACACACACTTAATTTTGCATATATGAGTAACCCTGTTGGCTTCTGTGGGATTACTTATATGCATAATATTAAACTTGTGCATAAATCTTGTAGGCTCACTGGCTTAGTGAATATTACTACTACTTTCTAATAATAATATGCTCTGAGGATTGAGGCTGATTGTCCTCGTCTTGTTATGCAACTTTCTAAATTGCATTCCTGTTTAAAAAACAAACACTTGACAAACAATAAATTAATTGGCACAACAACACCTATCAGGTAGGTAAGTCCCTTGTACAGATGGAAATTGGACACACAGAAGCTCAGTGACTTGCACAAGATCACTGAAGTTGTCTGTTGCAGAGCAAAGAATAGAGTTCAGATCACCTAACTCTCAGGCCTTTCTTTCTTTGTCTATTTTGTCCCTTCTAAATATGTGATTTAAGTGACTTTATTAATGGGATTTACAGAAGTGTTGGCCTAACTCCACTGCCAGTGAAATCAATGGTCAAATGCCCATTGCCTCCAGTGGGAGAAGCTGATGCTGAGTGTTTGTTGAATGTCCAACCCTGTTTTAGTTACTTTATTATGTAGCTACTTCAGTTACTAATTTGACTGGTCAGTCATAGAGGCCTCTGGTTTGGACCCCATAAACATTAAATTGTATTCTTTTGAAATGTATTACCTTGCTTTATTCAAAACAATTCTGTGGAAAAATTCAACTTTCACATTTAAATGGCCTGATCCCACAGTCTTTATTCAATAATTAAACCCTCCGCTTATTCCATACTCCAGTGAGAATTTTGCCTGAGTAAAGACTGAAGCATAGGGTGC
Source organism: Emydura macquarii macquarii (assembly GCF_026122565.2). Classification (NCBI taxonomy): domain Eukaryota; kingdom Metazoa; phylum Chordata; order Testudines; family Chelidae; genus Emydura; species Emydura macquarii. The sequence continues at coordinate 3,461,486 of NW_027130506.1, forward strand.
ATAGGAATTGTCATGTGGACACATCTGTTATTCCGTAAATGAAGGTATTTTTATTTACTGGAAATTGCCCCACATTTTCTAAGAAGCATTTTCTGAGAAGACTGTTACAACATTAAACAGGCATAAAGTTTCTATAGAGCTTGAAAAAGAATTGCAGTTCTCTAGAGATTTAATCCTGTGTATTATGCAAGAACTGGATCCTTGCCTATTCCCACACCACCCACTCTTCAGCCAATTACACGTTTGGTAGAGATATTTACAAAGCTGAACACACAGCTGCAGTAGATTCTGTTTTATTGCAGTAAACTCAGTTATGTTGAAAAGGATGTTGCTCATATTTAAACCTTTGGATCACATACAGTAGTAGTTAAAATGTGATGTTCCAGCGCTCATTGTACTAATACAACAGGGATTTCATGAAGCACGTTGTGAGAGATCCAAAATGCTAAGTTGCAATCTAGCTTTTAGGACCTCTGATTTTATTTCCTTCTCTCATCCTATATGACAATGTGAAGATGGGTGGAAGCAGACCACCCCACCCCAGAACTGTTTGTATGTTTGCCCCCTCCAAATAAAGGCAAACATCTTTCCTAGGATCGTCTCTGACAGTATCTCAGTTTAGAGTACTTGTGAATAAGGTTATTTGTTCAACATAGGATGAATTATTTCAGTAATTTTGTTATGAGTTCAACACCTGAAGGTATAAACATTTTCACTTACCAGATCATGTTAGAGCCTGTACATTACTGCTTCTTTTTAAAGGTGACTTACAAGGGAAAATACCCTTTTTTTGCTTATCCTCTTCTGTGACATTTAAAGATCACCTTAAATTGGAGGGGTAGTATTTTAAAAATATCTTTTAAAAATTTTTGTAATAAAACTTGATTTCCATCCTTTTCCTGGAGGACTTTGTCAAGTTCTTTGGAGCGTCTGTATCTCACTGCAAGGGGCTGGAATGAGCTGAAGTTCTTCCTCAAATGATGTCCCCATGGGTGCTCCACTGTAGGTGCAGCAGCGCCTTTGCGTCTGGAGTTGGAGATTTTCAATAGCAGTGCCTGTCAGACTGCACATGCACACATCCCCTCTCTCGCGCTGTGTGCTGGACCTATATATAGCGCCATGTAGTCCGACCGCCCTCAGTTCCTTCTCTAACGCCTGCAATCTGGAAAGGAATCCTTAGCAAGCCTGTGTTCTCAGATAGAACGATACTAAACTCTCTTTTAAATAGTTAGTTCTTTGTTTCTTTTCTCTTTCTTTCTATTAAAAAAATACTTTTTTCCATGCTATTTCATTTTATTTCTCACAGATATACAGTTTTTAGTATGCATAGGTTTTGTTCTCCCGCTTTCCTCCCTTCCCAACAGGGAATCTATTCTCTCACCCTCATGCCCAGATCTCTTGGGTTTAAGATGTGCGTGTCATGCAGGGCCACCTTCCCAAGAATTGATGGCCAACACAGTGTATTCGTTGCCTGGGAGAGGGACACGTTCCCCAGAAGCGCTCCCACTGTCTGGACTTAAAACCAAGGGCAAAGAAGGATAGACATTAGACTGAAACTTATCCTAACGGAAAAGTCCCTTCGGCCAGCGTCGGATCTGGGTTCTTATTCCTCTCCAGAGAGACCCTCATGATCAGCGAGATTGTCTACCGACCCTCACTCTCCACACCCGAGTAAGAGAAAAACATCCTCTGACCAGGCCCCATCCTCAGTTTGAGATGAAAACTACAAGAATGCCATCCCCGGGCCAAATTGCTGGCATCAGCAGCTTCTAACAAGGGACACAGCTCTACTACGAGACAGAGTTCCTTGGTCTCTAAGAGAAGATCTAAAGGGCCTGGTAGGGCAGACCAACTGTCATCAGCGCCACCCTCTACCTTTGGTACCTGAGATGGAGCTGCACATGAGGTAGAAGGCTCAAGACCCTTTGTGGCACCCGTGAAGTCCTCGGTACCGAAGCTGCTGACACTGGTGAAGCCGTCGGTACTGACTAAATCAGCAGCTCCAAAAAGTCTCTGCTGCCACCTACTGCCTGTTAGGGATGTAAAAATTAGTTTAATTAAAAATCCATTTAAGTGTTCTAAAAATAGAATATTTAAATGCTGGGGGCGGGGGGCGTAGCCGCACCTGGGCAGCTCTTGCTGGGTGGCTCCTCGCAAGCAGTGGGGAGGTGCGGAGCCCGGAGGGGGCCAGCCACAGCTGGGCTCGCCGCCCCCACCACTGGGCTTCACGCCTCCCCCCCTGCTTGCGGGGAGCCAAGCCAAGAAAAGAATTGCCAGTACCAGTCTCGATCCGCCCATCCCGAATGGGGTTGGAAGTGGCTAGATTAGGGAGAAAATTCAACTCGTCTGCCACCCACCAATTTAGAATTTCTAACTGAGGCCCTCATGGCTAAATACAACTATATGAACTATTCTAAATTGGAGGAGCTATGCCAGGACCTACCAGAGGCAAAAAAAGGAACCATTTTTACCCCTAATCATGGAAAGCCATCTAATAACCCGTACGGCTCTTCAAGCCTCCCTGGATGCTCTCCTCATTACTACCACGGTAGCAATGGATTCAACAGATATAGTAGCCCGATCCATTGCTACCATGGTAGTAATGAGGAGAGCATCCTGGTTACACCTTTCATGATTCCCCAAGGAGCAAACGATGGTCGAAGACCTACCGTCTGAGGGACAAAAAACTTTTCTTTGAGCATACTGACAATTCTTTACACTTGCTAAAAGATTCCCAAGCAACACTAAGATCTCTCAGTATATACACCCTTCAGCCAAAAAGGAGATCAGGGAAATACCAGCTTCCCCCACGATCCCAGCCTCAACCTTATTAGCCACAGCGGCAGTTTGACAATCAATGCCGCTGCCAATGCCCTTCCAATAGTTGTAGACAGCCTGCTGCACAAGGGGCAATGTCTTTTACACCTAACAGACAACAATTTTGAAGGTATGGTTGAGGGCCTGAGAACCTCCCATCTGCTCCAGCTGTCACCACCATCTGTAACATCACTGACAGACAAAGTTTGCCAGCCGACTAGCTCCATATCTATCATGTTGGATGCTCACTACCTCGATCCTAGATAGTCAAGGAAGAATACTCCATCCCCTTCCTAACTATGCCATCCTAACCCCCCACTCCCATCCATCTTCAGGGACCCCTCTCACGAATCCATCCTAAGGGGGAAAGTGAACCATCTATAACTGGGAGCCAGAGAACTGGTCCCTTTCCACCACAGAGGATGGGGATTCTACTCCCATTACTTCCTGGTTCAGAAGAAATCCAGCGGTTGGCATCCCATTCTGGACCTCCGCAACCTAAACAAGTTAGTCAAACTGCGATGATTCAAGATGGTCACCCTCTCCATCATCATCCCAGCACTGGAACAGGCGGATTGGTTTTCGACCTTCGACTTACAGGATGAGTACTTCCATATTACCATTCATCCTGCCCACCAGATGCTTCCTACAATTCGTCATGGGCAATAACCACTACCAGTACAAGCTACTACCTTTCGGCCTATCCACAGCGTTGCGAGTTTTTTTCCCCAAGGTATTCGTAGTGGTCACGGTCCACCTAAGAAAGGAAAGAATCACCATCTTTCTGTACTTGGACGATTGCCTACTCAAAGCCCCATCTGAGACCAAAGCATTCCGAGTGGTTCACGCAACAATGAACCTCTTCCAAAACTTAGGTCTCCTTATCAATCTTGAAAAATCTACTTTGAGACCAGTTAAAAAACTGGAATTCATTGGTGCTTAACTCAATGTCACACAAGCAAGAGCATTTCTACCACCTCACATGATCACAACCATAACAGATCTGATATCCAACACTTGAGTGTGCTACCAGATCTTGGCATGAACATGCCTCCAGCTCCTAGAACATATGGCTGCAGGCACTTTCGTGGTCAGACACATGAAGCTACTTATGCAATGTCTCCCAGACTGGCACCACACTGCGTACCTTCCTTATAAACACAGCATGTTTTGTTTTGGCATCTTGTCCATGCCAAACCAAATCAAGGACTCAGTGCTATGGTGGACACATCCCAATAATGTTTGTGTCAGTCCCCTTTCTCCAACCCTCAGCTACCATGATTCTAACCACCAATGCCTCCCTCATCAGCTGGTGAGCACACCTATTCGAACACAAGATACAGGGCAGATGGACTCCAATTGAGTTCACCTTACATATCAACTTCCTAGAACTGAGCGGTTTGCAATGCTTGCTGACATTTCTTACCACTTCTCAAGTACCAGACTGTAAGAGTGATGACAGACAACCTGGCCTGCATGCACTGTATCAAAAGACTGGGAGAAGCAAAATCCCATTCCCTATGCTCAGAGGCAAGCAAGTTATAGAATTTTTGTATCCAAAATATCTCTCTCTCAGTGGCGTATCTCCCCGATGCCAGAACACTACCACGGATGTGCTGAACAGGACTTCTTCTCACAAGCACAATTGGGAACTAGACATGAAAGCACTCTGAACCATATTCCATCAATTGGGGCTGTCCTGTTATAGACCTTTTCGCCACTCAGCAGAATAACCGTTGCCCTCAGTTTTGCTCCAGAACGGGACTGGGACACAAATCAGTAGGGGATGCATTTCTCGTAACCTGGAATGCACCATTCCTTTATACTGTCCCTCCTTTTCCCTTCCTGTTCCAAGTCTTACGCAAGATACAGGACGACCAATCTCAGATTATACTAATAGCCCCCCAACATGGCAATGACAAGTTCGGTACACTTACCTGCTTTGTATGACGCTATGCTAGCCTATCAATCTTGCCTTGGCATCATGGCTCCTTTCACAGGACACTGGAGGCATTCATCACCCCAATCCACAAACGCTTCATCTGAAAGCACGGCGCCTTCATGATTCTGGGGTCTGGAAATAGCCTGTTCTGAGTCAGTAAAGCATATATTATTACATAGACGTGACACCACCAGACGCACCTATGTGCATAAATGGAATAGATTCCAATATTGGTGTGTCCCAAGGCAGACTAGCCAATAGCTCAATTAGGGTACATCTGGTACTCCCTTATTGAGAAACACTCAGTATTCAGACACCACCTCTTTAAATGTTTCTAAAGGGCATTCAAAACCTATACCCACACATACAGGTCCCGACCCAGGACCCCAGCCTAGTCCTATGCTCTTTGATGAGACCCCCATTTGAACCAATGGCAATATACTCATACCTACATCTAGCAATGAAAACAGCCTCTCTTGTCACCATCACTTCGACTTGATGAGTCGGAGAAATCTTAGCCCTTTATGGCATACCCATCATATATGGTGACTTATAAGAACAAAGTGATGCTTCGTCCACACCCAAAATTTCTACCCAAAGTCATAACATCCTTTCATCTACACCAGCCCATACACCTCCCCTCTTTTTCCCAATCCACACAGTAACCAACAAGACACAGCTCTTCATACCTTAGTCGTGAGGCGCGCACTCTCATTCTGCTTGGCTAGAACTAGGACATTCTGAAAATCACCACAACTATTCATATCCACCACCGAAAGGTCTAGAGGCACTGCTATTTCGAAACAATGCCTCTAAGTGGATTTCACAGTGCATACACCTAGCCTATAAACTACTTAATAGACAACCAACTTACCTCAATAAATACATACTCCACACAAGCATTGTCAACCTCTACTGCATTCCTCAGTGTTCCAGTCGTAGATATATGTAAAGGCTGCCATGGGGGTGTCCTCAGATATGTTCACCCAACATTACGCCATCATGCAGAATTCCTCTGCAGACATCTTTGGCATACAGTCCTGTCCTTGACCATCCAAGCCGCTCCAAAGCCCCAACCTTCCAGCTATGGGCACTGCTTTGTAGTCACCTATAGTGGAGCACCCAGGGACATCACTCGAAGAAGAGAAGGTGTTACTCACCTTGTGCAGTAACTGAGGTTCTTTGAGATGTGTCCCCCCAGAGGGTGCTCCACTACCCTCCCTCCTCCCCTCTGCTTCAGCGCATAACATATGGGCTCTGAGGCAAAGAAGGAACTGAGGGAGGTCAGACAGCACAGTGCTATATATAGGTCCCACGCACAGCGCGATAGAAGAGGTGCACATGTGGGGTTTGACAGACACTGCTATTGAAGATCTCCTATTTGAGACACAAAGGTACTGACACACCTACAGTGGAGCACCCAGGGGGGGACACATCTCTAAGAACTTCAGTTACTGTACAAGGTGAGTGACCTTCTCTTCTCTCTGGCATCAGAGTTTAAATATGAATGTTTCTTTAAATTGTTACCAGCTGAACATCCCCTTCTCACTTGAAGGCTGATAGAACTGCAGTTCAGGTTTCATCCTCGTGTGATGTCACCATCCAAGTCTTCCAAATATCTTGCCTAAATCCTCCAGCAAAAATGAGAAGTCGGGACCTGATATTTTTAACATAAAAGTAAGAGGCAGAAAAAAATTAGAGCACGATTATACATAAGAAGGGATAGTACAAGGTGACAAACTTTTCATGTGCTTTGCAGTTCATCTTCAAGATATCACCTATAAATAACAAGCTGTGCTCTTGTTTAAAGTGTCTCATAGCATGCAACCACAAGGTAGTCTGTTTTCTCCTTTGGAGTCTGGGTCACAAAGTATTGAGCATCCACCCTCTGAAAATCCAGCCTCTTTAGGGTATCTAAAGTTGGGCATCTGGAAACTGAGGCATCCAGAATCACTTTTGAAAATCTTGATCTGGGTGTCTGAAAGTAGGCTCCTACATTCACCTAAAAAACAGCCTGATTTTCAAAAATGTCAGGCTCCCCCTCACAAATACAATACACGGTTTTGTAATGAATACAGGCAGAGTTCTTGTTATGGTAAGCAGGAGCACTGGAACAATTTTTATAATGGGGATGCTGAAAGCCACTGATTAAAACAGTAAACTCTGTGTTTGAAGGAATGCATGTATTTGGTTGCTATTATTACTTCAAGGCAGGAAGTGCTGCCACACCCTTAGAACCTTAGTCCCAGCACCCTGGTGGGAGATCAGAATGAGCTCCAAGAATGCCAATATGAAGCAATTGGAAGCCTGTACTACTCAAGCTGGTCAACTAATCTCAAACCCAATGAGATAATTGGAATAGGAAAAACAAACATGAAACAAATGTAGCTGTTCAGTAAGGCAAGGTAGGGATAGGATACAGAGTGACCCAAACAAACTGGAGGATTGGGCCAAAAGAAATCTAATGAGGTTCAACAAGGACAAGTGCAGAGTCCTCCACTTAGGAAGGAAGAATCCCATGCACAGCTATAGACTGGGGACCGACGAGCTGGGCAGCAGCTCTGCAGAAAAGGACCTGGGGGTAACAGTGGATAAAAAGCTGGATATGAGTCAGCAGTGTGCCCTGGTTGTCAAGAAGGCTAATAGCATATTGGGCTGCATTAGGAGGGGCATTGCCAGCAGGTCACAGGAAGTGATTATTCCCCTCTATTCAGCATTGGTGAGGCCGCATTTAGAATAGTGTCCAGTTTTGGGCCCCCCACTACAAAAAGGATGTGGACAAGTTGGAGAGAGTCCAGCGGAGGGCAACAAAAATGATTAGGGGGCTGGAGCACAGGACTTATGAGGAGAGGCTGAGGGAACTGGGCTTCTTTAGTCTGCAAAAGAGAAGAAAGAGGGGGGATTTGATAGCAGCCTTTAACTACCTGAAAGGGGTTTCCAGGGAGGATGGGGCTAGGCTGTTCTCGGTGGTGGCAGATGACAGAACAAGGAGCAACGGTCTCAAGTTGCAGTGGGGGAGGTCTAGGTTGGACAATAGGAAAAAGTTTTTCACTAGGAGGGTGGTGAAGAACTGGAATGGGTTACCTAGGGAGGTGGTGGAATCTCCATCCTTAGAGGTTTTTAAGCTGCGGCTTGACAAAGCCCTGGTTGGGATGATATAGCTGAGGTTAGTCCTGCTTTGAGCAGGGGGTTGGACTAGATGACCTCCTGAGGTCCCTTCCAACTCTAATATTCTATGATTCTAAGGCTATGCCAATAATGGAAATAGTTTGAACAGACTTTTTTACAATCCAGGAGCGGGGGGCGGGGAGGGGGGAGACTACGACACGACACGGGTGGACGGGACAAAATGCTATTATACATCTTCTAAAAATTTTTTTGACTATTAAAGTATTCTAAATATTTTATTTTAAATTCTGGTGTCTGTTTTATTATAGAATTATGGTAAATTAAATGATAAATCAGGTTTAAAAAGACACATTGGAAAACATAGAACTAAAATAAAACCTGCTTAAATATTACAAAGCTGGTGTTTACTTTGATTCCAGACAGCTATCCAGTTTTTCCATGTTCATACCTTTTCTATTTGATACTGACAAACATTTGTAGTAATTATGTTTTTTTACTTCCATCATTGATAATTTCTCTAGAGTTGGGTGCTGACATTATTTGGAAAGATTTGAGAACTGAAAATACCTGGACTCTATCCAGCACTGTGTCCAGCTATTTTCAGAAATTATCAATTGATGGAAGTATCCCCGTAAACCCTACAATCCATCTGAACTTATTTTTGCTCCAGGAGAAAATTGAATCATACTTGTGGCAACTTCATGAACTAGAACTTTTTTGTTAGGTGTGTGGTACCACAACTGCACAGATAGTGAGTATAGGTGAAATCCTGGCACTGTTGAGTCAATGGGCTCAGGATTCACACTGTATCACTGCATAAAGGTATTTTTAAAATAAAAAGTGATATTTTGTATCTGTTAAAACTTCACTTTTGGTACTGTATGGTAACAACTTGTAAAACTCCTTTGACTTTGTAAAAAAAAAAAAAAAAAAAAATACAAATTTTCTCTAATTTTCTTCTATCAGTGCTGGGAGTTGACACTGAAGTGAAAAGAACAGAAAGCAGTTCAGAGTTAAGGTCTTATTCTGCTGTTTTGTGGGTCTAATGTCAAATTTTCTGTTAATATAAATGGCAAGATGAAATTCATCCCTGGTTTAATGCTCGTTACATCAGTGACCTCACTAACATTTTCATTTAGGCATCTATAAAATTAAGTGCTTCTTTGGGACTGTTCCAGTGAAATTTTGCAATCCTCACTTATGCCAAATGTTGCTGCAGGAATTTCTAGCATTTTATTATCTTTCAAGTCTGTCAAACTTAAAACACTGTGCATACTAAAATCAAAAACACTGGTAAGAATGGTTTTGTAAAGGGAAGGCAGGTTAATTGTAAAATCAATACAAGAATGTTGTTTTAAGAACTAAATATTTATTCATAAATGGTGTTCATATAATATTAGTGAATACTCAGATTATCAGTAGGCAGTTGGCCAGTAGGAATGAGTATTTTTTATTTAATAGTTCCAGGTGAAATCCTATCCCATGAGCTGTCCCGTTCTGTCCAAACTAAAATTTCAACTTCTTCTGACGTCTCATTATGGATGTCTAGACGTCAGCTCATGCTAAACTCATGGCTAAAATAAAGCTCTTAATCTTCCCCCCAACCTCCCCACTGTCTCCCTTGTTGCCGCTCACACTTGGAAGGAACTTCCCATAAACATCTTCAAAGCTATATCACCTGTCTTCACAACCTTCCTTAAAACTCTTTTATCATGATGCCTACCGATAACCTGATAACAGGTTTGCTGAGACCACTGCCTGTCATTCTGACTAATATTGTCTCACTGTTTCCCTGTGCTCTTCCATCTGTCTGTCTATATCCACCTGTTGTCTTTTGCATTATACTTGTAACCTCTCTGGGGAAGGGTCTTTTTTTTCTTCTGTGTTTTGTACAGAGTCTAGCACAATGGGATCCTGTTACATAACTAGTGTCCCAGGCACTACGGTAATACTATTAACAGTAACAGTACTCAATGGCAAAACTCCCATTGACTATAATGAGGTTAGGACTTCACAGTAAAATTTTTTTACTCAGCCTGCTAATTGTGCACACAGCTATTCTCTGTGACCATGTGTACCTGTCACTGTAACTCTCCTTTCATCCTCCCTGCACTGTTTCCTCTTACCCTGTTAAACCCACGTCACATCTTGTTTTAGGCCTCAGTCCTGTAACCTACTCCACACAGGCAGACCCCATAGTGTACATGGAGTACCATTGGGGGCTTCATGTTGGCACAGGTGTCTACCAACATAGATCCAGTTGCAGGATCAGAGTCATAGAATTATAAAATCTTTAGGAGCGGGACTATCTCTTATGTATTTGAATAGCAGTTAGTACAGTTCCAATTGAGTCCTCTTGGCACTACTTAATACGTTATTTTTATTATGATAATGACTTTGCAGTGGAATACAAAATATTGTAATGCTTTAAAATTGTTCATGGAGATTCACATCTCAGCAAAGCAAACCTAAAATAACTGAATTAGCAGGATACTGCATAGCTCTGCAGTTTGTCCCTGGTATCACTCCACATACTTGTAAACTAAACATTTTTAAATGAAGTAAGAGGGAGCATTTTCATTATTCTGTTACAAAAATTTACATTTTACTTCTTAGATATTATAATTCCCCCATGGGTTACACATTCATGCTAACAAAATGGTGGTTCTTTGTTCTATATCCAGTCATTCCTTGAAGTTCCCGAAAGGGTGACACTGAAATCTCGTCTCATGTCAGGTTCTCTAAGATCTATATGAGGAATAAAAGGCCCTCTGAGAAATTTTAACTTCATCTTATTATCCATTATATTAATTAATCTATGGAAACAGAAAATTTTGCATGTTTATGGTACAGTCATCTAACAGCTGAAGTTGCAAGTTGGATATGATTTTTTATATTCAATTATTATTCATTTGTAACCTAGTCTCCCTAAGGCGACTCAGACTATAAGTATATGAGTTAGATACTCAAGGAATGCCCTGTTTCTTTCATTTTGTAAATCTCACGAAGACAATACAGCATATTAGCTATCTGTGTGCAGGATTAACAGTAAGTAAAACAAATAAGCCATACCATTTCATTTCCATTTGATGCATATTTTAAGACTACAGTGCACAGGAAATATTTTGAAATGAATAAATCTTACTGATTTATTATCTTACTCCAAAGATTGCATTAGGCCAAAAGAGACCATATTATTTCTGTAACTGTTTTAAATCAAGAATATGATACTGAAGCCAGAACTATAATCCAGTAAAACTGGATACAATCTTGGAAAATCATAGAAGGCATTAGAAAATACTTTGGGGGATTGAGAGATCACTTTCATCTTTATCTATAGTCACAATCTGTATTGTAAACACTTTGAAATGCTAGTTAAGGAGGAGCTGTTGGTGGGTGATGGGTTATCCTTTTCAGCCAAGTTTCTTAAACTGATAAGGGCTTGTGTACATGAACATTTAATTTGTGGCAAGCTGGGGTATGAATCTACCTCCACTAGCCTGCCGTGTACTAACTCTCCCTGTGAACCCTTGACACACACTAACAGTTAGTGCATTTTGAAAAGACCCTTGATTGAAATGGGATTAGATTAAAGCACATTAATGAATTGTTAGTACGTGTCATCAGGATTCCCCAAGGACAGTGAATGCTCAGCAGGCTAGTACGGAGTAGACTGCCATGAACTAAATGTTTGTGTAGACCACTTTATTCGGTACTGGGCTGTACTATGCTGGTAGAGTTAAAGTAGTTCAGCCCCCAGTATGGATGCAGTTAAACCGGTATAAAAGTGCTTATGTAGGTTGTAGCTTATTCCCATATGGAAAAGGAAAAAAGATATACAGCTATAAGGCACCTTTATACTGGTATAACTGCATGCACATTAGCGGTTGTACTGTTATAATTGTTTTGGTTAAAATCACATCCCTAACTGACATTAATACTGGTACAAGATCTTTGTGTTGGCCAAGCCTAATGTAGCAAGTGAGAAATATAGCAAGCAAGGTGCTAGCCCATTTGTTAAGCCCCTTGTCTTGAAATCACAGGGGCCATACTGTTCAGATTTGAGAGGTTTTTTCCAAATAGCGTTGACTCATCCATACATTTTCTTAAATGTGACATAACAAAACAACCACCCATTAATACTTTGCATGTTTATAGAACATTCCATGACTAATATAAAAATATTATATAAACATGAATTGAGCTTTACAACAGCTCCATGAGATACCCATTTTGCTGAAAGGGAAATTGAGGCAAGGAAGTTAAATGACTTAATTCAAGTCACAAAGAATCACTGGCAGAAACAGTAATATAAACCAGGTACCCTATTTCCCAATTCTCTGTACTAATTACTATATCATGTTGCCTCCCTAAACCACAATAGATTAGAATATAAATTAGAGTGTGAAAATACTGCATGTAATGCTCTCTTCCCAGCAATGTCTTTCACAGTTAAAGTGGGTTTAATTGCACACTCAGTTATGAATAAGGTAAGTTTACCATGAAGGTATCCTTTTCATGAAACGTTACTGAGACAATTTTTACTGACAATAATAAAAAAATGAATGCAATTCCTTTAAAAAACACCAATACAAAACCTACAAACATTGTGACATTTTATAGCATAGAGTACATTGATTAGACTCAGAGGTGACTGCATTTCACTGGGGAATGAAATAACATTGTCTTTTTCTTCTGCTCCATAGTTCTGGCCTTTTTAGTGTGCATGACATAGAATCATACGGAAAGGAGGATGCCATCTAGCTCTTAAGTGCTAAATACAGGTGGTCAAATATTTTTCATCCAAAACATTTTTTGACAGAAAGTAGCAATTTCATAAAATTTTCATTTTATTTTATTTAAAAACAAAATAAAATAAATTTTGAAACTGAAAATGTTTCACTTCCTCAAGTTGGTCAGTTTTTCAACGAAAATCTGAAATGTTTTCAGGAATTTTTTTTTAGGAAATTTAGAACTGGAACTTTTTGACCAGCTCTAGTGCTAAGTGATTTTAACTCCTGTTAATTATAGGCACTTACCATCTCACAGAATTGGATTTTTAGGATGAAATCCTTGCTGTTGACTTCAGTGAGGACAGGATTTCACCTTTGGGTCATGATCCTATGCCCTTTGGCACGTGTTTAATTTGACTACTGTTAGTGCTTTTGATTTCAGCAGCACTAATCAGGGCTTTAGACTGTTTGGAGCCAGTGTTGTCTTGTCCCCTATATTTGTAAAGCACCATGTGAATCATCGTATTATATGAAAAATTGAATGATACAGTGGAAGTAGTTAAATTCCACGTTTTGGAAGATCCTGCTGTTTCCAGTGATATTCCTGACATCTATAATTGGAAATTAACCTTCACGCGGTGGAATTCTTCAGAAATCTAGAACTTACGTGTGCCAGATGTAGCTCTTGTCTGTTAAGTGCTTTGGGGTTTTTCTAGATAAAGGTGTTAGAGTGTGTCAGTGTACAGCTGTCATATCACCAAGCATAATCCAACGGTTGAGTCTTTTTACGGGGAGAATTTTCTCAGTTAAGAAAGCTTTAAAGTAAAACTGTTTTTGTAACAGAAAAAAAAAAGCATTCTTTCAGACAAAAAGGCCCAGTCAGGCAGAAGCATTAAGCATTACACTTTTGTCATTCTGGTTTTCCTTGGCCAGTTCTGGTCGGGTTCAGTGTCTCACACCATCACTATAGTGTCTAAATGCCTGAGTCTCCATAGTTACCATAATTGAACTGATTGCTGCTATCCTCTGTTATTTCTTCATTGACTCTCCAGTGTAGGGCCTGATCTAATGCTCACAGAAGTCAATGGAAAAGCTCAATGAGCCTTGGATCAGGTTCTTAGGCACTTAGCATCTGGCTGAATAATCAGTTAGGAGCCTGCCTCATTACCTATCCCTTTTCATCTTTTCTCATATAAAGGAAGCAAGTGAGTAAAACAGGGAATTAACTTTTCGCATATTGGTGTATTTGAACTCTCAGTGAGTTATTAATTATTATTATATTTGTTCATTTTTTAGTTATTGGCATGGTATCATCAGATGTGGAAAAAATGTATGAATTTCATTTCATTGGAGAAATGAACTGATTGAGCAGAATATAGTGTCAGCATTGCAGCACCTTCTACCACAAAGAGAAGCCTAAGTCCACCCAGTTGTAATACATCCCTTCTCTTTTCTCTTTAGGTCTGTCAGTTTGTGGTTTCTGTGAATGGACTCAATGTTCTCCATGTGGACTACAGGACAGTGAGCAATCTCATTCTGACTGGCCCTCGAACTATTGTCATGGAAGTGATGGAGGAATTAGACTCCTGAGAAGGAAATTTCTTCACTGGAAGCTGTGAATAGAAATAGAGGAACCAATGCAAAGCCAAACAACACAAGGGGGCGAAACCTTGCCTTCTCTGACTAGATTATTTTGCCTTTCAGGTGCTTTCCCCTTCAGTTAACTATAGTATCTGTGGTTCATATGCTAAGAAGTGAACAGTATATACCAGCACGTTATCATTTAGGAACTGATCCTGCAAACTGTCCTGCTGAAGACAAGGATCAGGTCTTTAGTTGTCAATCCAGTTGTATCTGTTGGGATGGTATTCTACTTAAAAGTAACTTCCCTTGCCATTCAACCATTTGATCAAAATACTTAAAAAGAGGAAGGAAATGAAGCTGCTCTCTGATAAAGACTTTCCATACGGTTGGCATGGTATATGAATGTTAGTGAACTCCTCTTCATGTAATTTAGGGGTGTCCAAAGTGCATCCCTGGGAAAGTGCTGCTCCCTCCCTGTAATCGAGTGACGAGAAAGCTGATCAGCTTCAGGCATGTGTCAGTGAACTCAAACAACTAGCAGACAACATTAAAATGCATACATATGAAAAAAAATGTTCCCTTTCTGTGGAAGGCAGTGAATTACCAGAAATGGGTAGTCCTATAAAAACCTGCAGCAAGTGTTCTATGAAGGAAAATACAAGAGCACACAAATGTTATAGGTGTGCATTAATTTTTCATTTTAAAAATATAGCCTCTGAAAACCAGGCCTCTTATCTAGAGGTCTAAGTACGGATTTAGGAGCCCAAGTTTGAAAATTTTGCACTGTATAGTTTAGACAAAAGGTATATATGGCTCTTTGTCTCCTGGTAACTTGTCAGTGTGGTTTTTAATCACTAAGTTTGGTTATCCTTGGTATCAGAACAATGATAACATTTTAGAGAGCTGAAGTCAGATAATCACAATGTTGGTATTAGCATATGGTACAGTACACTTCAAATTGAAGCAATGCACTTGAATGTGTCCTTGATTATCAGTATTTTCAAAGCATTAAATGCTTGAAAACTACAGATGTGCCACATAAAACATTTGACACTATTATTAATAAAACATATTTAACTGACTCTTCCTCATTTTAAAATCAAGCAGGAATTTGTGGTTGAATTTGTAAAAAAATATTTTTAAAATGTACATATACTTTACTGAATCTAAATTACTTCTCAAATCTGTGATAACTGGAGTGCCATAGTTAAGTCTCTTGAAATGAGATTAATTGAATGTATATAGTCTTATTCACAAAACATAAATATGTATATCTACAGATTGTAGGCATTCTGGTACTGTTCAGTTTATATTCAGTAATACCTTTTTTAATTAAAGAAATGAAAGCTTGCCCTTCAGTGTGAGAATACCCCAAAATGTTAATTACCTGTTTTTGGTATTTTTACCTACTAATAGCTTTGACTATGCTCATATTAAGAAATTGTCCTCATCACAGATTGTTCTTGCAATATGATTTTCACTCACTCAGATATTTGCACAGGCTCCATCAAAAATGTGATAAGATTTTGAGTTCATATGAGCTTGCAACATCATAAGTGAAATTGTATGTTTGCTTGTTTTTTAAGCATGGCAGAGACTTTTATGGCTGACTCAATGAAAATTCCTCATAATTTCTTCATGTTTATCAGTGCAAGGAGATCTTAAATGCATCTGAGAATACTATCCTTATACTAACCCTGTATAAAAGCCTTGTATTTGTGGGATTCTTTTAACTTGTCACTGTATCACAGTTGCTTATTTCTTATAACACAGAAGAAGAATGCTTGTATACATCTAGCACCTTCATCAGACCACACTAATATATTGCTAGTTCCATAACACTCAGTGCAACTAAAATAAATAGGTTGCTGCAAAGCGGTTTGAATATAATTTCCATGCTGCATAATGTTATGTGATATGGCACTAACAGAGTATTTAGGGCTTTGTTCAGCTTCAAATGAACTCTGTTAAAAGGAGTAGGATGAAGTCCCAGAGAAGTTGCTAATATGATGTGATGGCTCCTATCCAGAGTATATAGGAAAGGCAAGTATTTGTGGAAGCATTGCTAATTTGTTATTTTTTTTACTTCTCTTTAAATAACTTCTAAATGTTAGGATGGGCTAAATATTAAAATATGAAGGGTTCTTTTACAGAGAATGACTACTATTTTGCTAATACCAGCATGGCTCTTGTATTTTACGTCCCTTGATGTAGTTAATATTCTGCTACCACTTCCCTGTGTCCTCCAGGCAATTATGAAACTGGGTCAGAATGTAGCTTCATAATGCAATATAGAGAGCTCTTGAGTTGAATAAGAAGGGAATGAAATGGGGAAAAAGGGGAGCTTTGTGCATATCCTTATAGATAGAATATGGCATTTTAATTCATGAAATACATTAATTTCTGTTGCAGTTTGAATGCCATTTCTTACCTGCCATTTAATGGCAATTTCCATATTGTTTTCTAAGCTTGATTTGTGATCCAGATTTAAATAACTTCTTTCCCTCTTTTTTAGTGTTGAGATGTTTAAAATTATGTACATATTTGAGCTGTACAATTTCTTAAAGCTATTGATGAGATTTTTAAAACAACAACTATGATGTGTATATGTGGTGCTCCCAAATTCGGCGGCAATTGACGGGAGAAATGCAAGCTACATAGAGTAGCTTGTGTGTCTCCCGTCAACTTCCTAACTCCTACTTACCGCAGTGTCTTCACTTCGCTGCGCCAACAGGAAATGCACTTCTGTTGACACACTGTTACTCCACCTGGCAGAAGTGGATTAATAGCGTCGATTTCCAGGTCGATTGAGCAGGTCTCCACTTTCACTCAATCGATCCGGATAAATCGATCTGACAGTCTAGACATAGCCTTAGATTAGAATGTGTTCCAGCTACACACTGTGATGTGCTTACTCACACTGAGTGACATCCTGGCCACATGGAACTCAATGGCAAACTTGCAATGACTTCAGTGAGGCCAGGATTTCAGCCATTATATAGAACTTTACTACATGTGAAATGCCATTGAAATCAGTGGGATTATGGAACTGCCAACCATGAGTGAAAGTATCACATCTGGCCCATAGCAACTAACGTGTAATGAAAAGACAGAGGGGCAGATTGTCACTTGGTCTACACTGTCATAGTTCAGTTGGAGCAGAGACAATTTATGCCAGTTGAGGATCAGCCCCACTGAGCAGTGATGCTCAATATCATCAGTTACTGGAACAGTCTCAAGAGTTAGTGTGAAATATCGAGATCTCACACAAATACAAATTTGCCCAATGAGCTAAAATGGTCTTGTAAATCTTGTGACTGTCTAGTAAACGTCAAAGATCTTGTGATATAAACAGACATATATAATTAGTATGTACATGTACATTTGGCAAGTCTTTTACAGAAAGACTAATGGAATGTTAATATCTGTATAGTGTGCTAGGCAAATTATTAAAATAGTTGAGCACTAATTGGAGCACGAATTCAATATGATGCCATTTATACACTGCTTTAATTCTGAGTACAATAGATGTAATTTATAGGCACCTACTTAAAGGGCCAAATTCCAATATGCTTACTTGTGTTGAACAACACGTAGTCCCATTGAAGTGATTGGGATCACTGTTCACCATAAGTATATCCGAGTCTCACCTTATCTATTTTAGGGCCTCATAGAAGTTGAAGATCCAGTGCTCAGAACTGAAATGAGACAGCACATATGCACAGCTATATTAAAGGGACTCTAAGGGGCCTGTCCTATCACATCTTTTTCCATGGAAACATACCTACAGGATGAGGTTGGGAGGAAATGTCTTCAAGATTTCACTAATAGAGAGTCTTCTAAATTATTCTCCCATTCACTGGGGCAGATCCCTGGACCCAAAGAAAGCACTTTGAAGTTTAAGGGGAGAGGGGAATGGTGACTGACCTCCTTATCCATCCACCTAAGAATCTGTATATGGAAGTTTCCTTTTGCCATAGATCAAGGAGGCCTATTCTAACTACAGGGAAATGCTGTAGTAATCTTAGCTAAAACCATGTGGGTAATTGTTAACATTTTAAAGGCATCCTTGCTAAGTAAAATTATTTTAATTTTACATATAGAGAAATGGAGACAGATGTTAAATGATTTGTCTAAGGCCATAGAGGGAGAAAGCTTGGGAACTCCTTCCTCCCAGTTAAATGCTTAAGAAAGACTGAACTATACCTCTCTCTCAAGATGGTGATATCCTATCTTTTTACAATAAACAGAGCCACCAACCTATCATGAATATTACAGTTGTTTAAAATTGGAACAATCTTTCATATTTCGCAGCTGCTTTAAAAACAAATTGCACAATGCTTTTTTCTCCTGTACATGGAAAATGTTCAAATAAAATGTATAATTCATACAGATAAATCTAGAGTGCATTACGGAGAAGTGAATTTAAATATGAAATGACTTTAAAAATTTTGTAAATGGAAAGAAAGCTTTATAAATTATTTTTACCTTTTTTTTTTTAGGCTGAGCCACTAATGCTAGGGAATATTTAAGAGTTTCATAGCACTTAATTTAACCTCAAAATCAGATTATAACACAAGATTCCTTTTTTGCTAGATTTAAATATTTAATGCTTATGTTTGTAATTCCTAAATATTTGAATGAACATTTTTAGGTTAGAAAAAAAAATATCCACCCCAAAATGAGTGTCCTGTAAAGTGTAGGCAAAGTTACAGCATTACATATCTAAATCCATATTTTCAGTGGGAGCAGAGTGGGCTCAGCACCTCTGAAAATCAGGCTAATTTATTATGTGCCTCCATATCTAGTTAGATGACTAGCTTTGGGCAGATACATTTGGAAATGATCACCATGTAATCTCTACTGTGAGCAGCAGTGTCGCATTCTTATAATATCATGTTTAATACGGCTTCTTTATCCCCATCAGTTCTCATTAATATACTGTACAATAGCTTTTCTCTGATTGGTCATTGTACTGTGAAATGATCATGGTTGTGTTCACAATTTATATGTGATTGGAGCTGACGGAACCTGGGGAGAACCGTCGTCTCTGTTTATTTTTACAACCTTCTGAAGAACTTTCATCTCAGAAGGGTTCATGCAGAGGGGCTTTCCATGGTGTTGGGGACCAGGAGAGTAGGCAGGGAAGCCTGTGCTCTCCTCCTTCCAAAGATTTATGGGCACACTTAACAAGCTTTTCTGACAGTAGAAAAGTTACTTAGACCCCAATTCCTGCCTTTTGGTTCCAGCCCTAAAATAAGTTCTTGAATCCATTAGCATTGTCTGGCTTCTCTACCTCTCGGTGTTCTGGTTTTTGACTGACTCTTCATTGTGAGTAAAAATAAATAATGGCCATTAGCTTATGATGAGCTTGCAGTGCTTTATCTATCAGAGCTGAAATATCATGTAAACAGATGGCTGTAGTGCTAGTATCAAATGATGTGTCATATGCATGATGTAAACCCCAAAACCTAGATAGGAGAATAAAATTGAACTTGTACATTATAATATGGCACCAAATTCATTCCTGCTGTAAGAAAGTATTGCCCACCTTAACACCAGAACTCACTTTGATTAATAAACTACCATATAAGCTGTAGGTCTTGTAGATTTTCTGTGGTCATTTGTAAAGTGAGAGCTCAAAAAAGTTTGTTCCTCTTTTCCAGTTGGAAAAGAGCCCAAAAAAATCTAGGCAACAGAAATGCACATAAACTCTTTGGTCTGTTACTTCATGTTTTTGTTACACAATAGTGTTAAACAATCATTTAAAGGTCTTTCTCTCTTGCATTGCTGGAGCACAGCCTCAAATGCAGTCAATTATGAGCTATAGGGATGCTCTCAAGTACTGCAGTGCAGCATTGGTGAAGTGAATGGGGCTGCAGAAGAGTAAACAACAGAAGTTGGTCTTTCAATTTTTTCCTTCCCCTCTTTGATTTTCTAATACTGTCTTATAAACAAAGTATTTTTCTCTCCCTATTTCATTCTGTTCATTTAAGAACCATGAGCTTTTCCGTCTTATGTTTCTAATGGAGGTTGAGATTAACAGAACTCGTTTACTTTCCTGTTTGTCGCAGCATGACTGAGAATAATGGGTCTCACCATACAATCTTTTCTTGGTCAATACTCTCAATGAGTCTTCCCAGGGGAGTTTTGTCCAAGTAAATATGGCATTATTGTGCCCAGAACTAGTTCACTGCTTCTGCAGAAAACAAACAGCAAACAGCCATTCTTTTTGTGTAAGCTTACTGTTATTTGGCTAACTTGTTTTAAAATTCCACTTATGTTGTAAATATAAATCAACAAGAACGTAGAATCCCGAGGGAAAGTTTTATGGCACAGTAGGTCAAATTTTTATCTTATGATGCTTACTTGATAGTATCTAGAGGAGAGTGTAGCAGAAGTTATACTTCTTGGTTCAGTGAAGCAGGATGTATTTTTTTAAAATCATAGTGCTACCCCACAAAGTATACTGTTTAAAAAGAGTCTCCTTCATTATGTTATGGTATATTTAAAACTTTTTTTTTAAATCTAAGAAGTCAGAAATAATTTGCTTTTAAAATAATATTTTAGCATATTGGAATAAGAACAAATAGACACAAATAGAGGGACTGATTCAATTCCCATTAAAGTCACCGGAGTTTTGCGGTTGATTTTAATGGAAGCTGAAGGGCCCTTCATTATTTGTTAGCAGAGCACATCCCGTGAAGAGCTAAATGTTCTCAGCTTGCAAGAGGTGCTTAGCAGCTTCCAGGATCAGGTCCCAAGCTAGCTGGGTTTTGTTAAATGTACCAGCATCCCTACTTTACCCCCAAAGTATTTCTCTAAATGGGATAAGATTATCTCAAAACTATTTTAAACATTGCAGAATGAAACTGATCTGTTCGGGTATGCAGAATAGGTTTATGAAAGAATACAATAGTATTTATAAAAAAAATATGTTTTCTTTGACTGGCTAGCATTATCAGATCACTGGCTCACCTGAATTTAAGGGTGAAGTGGTAAGACTTTTTTATCCTGCTCATCTACCAGATATTGTAGAAAAATTAAAAAACAAACCAAAAACCAAGACAAAAAACTGTGCTTTTCTCCTATTTACACACCAAAACTGCTAATATCTAATGTGACAAAAGTGCCATTTATAAAATGATTTTTTTAGTTATATGGTGTAAGTTTGCTAGTAAAATCTGCATTAAAAAGCTTTTACTGTTTTATTCAGCATCACTATATGTGCTTCTGTGATTGTTGTATATCATTTGTGCTTCTTATAGACTTCTTATCAAAGAGTTATTGCTAAGCCTGCCTCGTGGCGGCAGTCTATGATCAGTCCCAGACTCCATGTGAATATAAATCCAATTGATTTCATCACCTAATTGGCTGGAAACAGTATTTTTCCCTTCTGGCTTAGCTGGGAATTTTTTTTCGAAGATGAAGGCACATAAAATATTTTCCTTAACTCTCACTGGACTGTAAACTCCTATGAAAAGGAGCACATGGCCCAAGGTTTCTAAGATACCTTGCTAAACATTACTATACAGCAATGACATTGACATAAGTAAAGGCAAATTGCCCATCTTATTTTAGGCTGGCTGATACCTAATGTCTACTGGTTATCAATATTCTGAATTATTCTAGGTTTTGCAATTCTAAGGACGACCTGTTGAGTGCGGCCCAATGTAGCGTCAGCTCTCTCAGTCTGCAGACAGCCTGAAACAAACATCGCAGAAGTGCTAACTTCCTCCATTCATCTAATTTTAATATTAACTCAGAAACCTAATGATCACAATTTAATACCATCATAGTTAAATTGTTTTGCTTCTGATAGTTTCATTGGAAACATCCAGCAAATGTCCAGCTATGTCTTGACCCTCTACGTACAGTTTCAATAGGATATCTACTCTGTTTTCCCAGATCCCTACTATCTGTGATGAACCTGCAGGCTTCTGAGGCTGGTTATTGAGTGAATGTTCTTCTCTCTTTCCTTCATAGCAGCTGCTTGTGAAGTCTTGCTTTCAGCTGCAAGAGGCTCCCTCTAGAGCTCATGCTCCTGCCAAACTTCACGGGCCAAAGCCAAAGTTCACTGAAGTCAATGTAAATACTCCGATTCACTGCAGTGAACTTTGGATCAGGCCCAAAGTCTCCAGAGGGGTGTACAACTGTTATATATGGCGTGTGGGAGGATGTTGAGGCACAACGGAATGTCAAGTTATGCAAGCAGCTACATATTGTACAGAGAACATGATGTTTATTTAAGCAAGTACTGAAACCACAAAGACAGCCTGCAGTTTGTAGAAAATTGCACCTTTTAAATGCAGTAAATAAGACACTCAGCTCAGGGCTTGATGATAGTTGATACACCTCTTCCTAGTGCCTTGGCAAACATTAGGAAACCAACAGGTGTTTCAAAATAAAATTGCAAATAGATGATGACTTTTGAAAGTGTTTACACTATCTTTAGTTAAATAGGTGGAACTCACAAAAGAGACAAGCTGTCATACATACATTAAGGTCAGATATTCTACATGAATGTGAGAATATAAAAAGGGAGGTTCTTTCCGTTTGAAAGGAAATGATTTGTGAATTGCATCCATACACAGCAGAGATTTCTGCAGGTGTGTAATTTTATGCAAATAAGTAGCTCAGCAGAGCCACTCATATGCATAAAGCTATGGACATGCTTAAATCATTATAGGAACTCAGATTACAGGCCTCAATTTTTTCTTAATTGATTAAGTAATATTGGTTTATTGTTTGAAATAGTCAAGAGAATAGATAAATGGACAACATCAGAATAAAAAATATTTCAAGCCAGCTTCTGATCATAATTACACTGGTGTAAATCAGGAATAATTCCATTCGCTTCATTGGAATTACTCCTGTTTTCACAAGTATAGATGAGTTCAGAATCTGGGCCTGTATTTGACAAGCTGATAGTATGAGGGACAGAAGGAGAAAATGCATATTTAGAGGGAGATTTTGTACACCTGAGCTGGTGTCATACACAGGATGCAGCCTCATGAGTTTCTTCCCAAGCATTACTTAACAGTGCAAGTACTACAATTTATTTGAATATCATGATAATATAATTTATTCCTGGGAGGAAGAAAAAAATGAGGACAAAAAACAGCAGTGAGTGCTTGTGTAGCTACAGTGTGAATAGATTCTTACATTAGGTCACCTGATGTGTAATATCAGGCCACTTTTATGTAGGTATCTAAACACAGATTTAGGACCCTAACTTTTAGGAATGCAGGTTTTAAAATATTAGGCCAAATTCCAGTAGTAGGATCCTTACTGTTGGGGATGATGCACTGACCAGAAACAGTCCAGCTTTTTTTTTTTTAAGCTCCCAGATTGAGTTTGCAGGTTTAGTTGTTAGACAAAATGATGGGGGAAGATTTTCAAAGACTCAGTGTCAGGTAGGCATCTAAGTTCCCATTGAAAATCAATAGGAGTCAGATCCCTAACCCACTTAAGTGATTTTAAAAATGCTACCTGACATCGTTTTTCTTGTATATTGAGCAAATTTGATATGGGAGTTATTGAGAAACAATAAATATGGGGCTGCACAGTGCTATATATAATTATATGTCAGACCAGAATTGTATTTTAACTTCTGTGGGTTTCTGCCTTTGAAATCGCTGAATGGTTTTGCAATATCAGTTGGCAAATTATGTTTTAAACATGTGCCTTGTAACACGGGGACTGGTTGGGCCCCATCATTGCAGCCCTTCCTCAGGCCCAGGCTTGGAGGAAGGCCACTGCACCTTCCAAAAAGGGGAACATTAGCATCTGGATACATTGCAGTCCAGGCCCTCAGGCAGAGCGGGCGAGCAAGCAGTCTATTGCCCCTGTCACAGCCACGACTGTGGCTGTCCCTGGGCCACTTCCTCCCCATATCCCCAGGTACCTGTATCGGTAGGATCCTCGGTGTCACTGGGGTACACAGCCCACGGCAGGCTTGCCAGTCCATCTGCATCCACAGGCGGCAAGGCGGGCAGCTCCTCCGCAAGGGGCAGCTCCTCCGCGAGGGGCAGCTCCTCCGCGAGGGGCAGCTCCTCCGCAAGGGGCAGCTCCTCCAGGTCACAGGGCTCAGGGGATGGCTTGGCCTCAGGCAGCTCCTCCAGGTCAGGTCCGGCCTCAGGGCGGATCTCCCAGCCCTCAGGCTCAGGGGACTCAGTCCAGTTACTGGGGCCCAGGCCCACTCCTTGGGGCTGGTAGGCCTAGGCCAGTCTAGGGGTCCCGGAGGCCCTATCCAACCCTTGGGGCTTGGTCACTTGGGCCATCCCCAGGTCCTAGGCTTTGGAAGGCACTCACTTGGGGTAGCAGCCCAGCTGGGTTCATGCCTTCACTGCAGCCAGCAAAACAACACATCTGCCTCCAGCAGCCACCTGTCCATCAGTGAGCTGGCCTCCTTTTTATACCCTCAGCCCTGGCTGAGGTTCCACCCCTCTGTTGCCGGATTGGCCGGCCGGCGGGACCTATCACTGGTCAGCTTCCCGGTTGCCGGGCAGACTGGTCGGCCGGCCCTTTTTCTACCTGCTTTGGGCGTTGTGGCCCTTCCTCAGGCCCATGCTCGGGGGAAGACCACTGCACCTTCCTACATGCCTATATAAAAATGTTGGAACAGTAGGAAGTCCATAGATAGATAAGGTTGCAGCAGGGATTCAGCCTTATGGTTAGAAAGTCTAAATACTGAAATAGGTTGCAAAGGAAAGTTTGTGGATTCCCCATCAGTGGAGGTTTTTAAGAACAAGTTTGAAAAACACCTGTTGGGATGGTCTAGGTAAACCTCAGTGCGAGGTTGTGGGGTGGATTAAATGAGCTCTCAAGGTCCTTCTAGCCCTACAGTTCTCTGATTTGATTGTTTGTAATTAGTGGTACATAATAAAAGGGATGGTCCATAATAAAAGGCCAGTAGTGACTGTTTAAAATTGGCAAATACTAGTGAAGGACTTCATAGTTTCAGCAAACTTCTTTATTTCAACACTGCAACCTTGGGGAGTGCTGCAAACATGACTTTTTAGCTGTGCTGTAAGAAGAGCGCAGATTGGAATGATGGTTGGATCTTTTTCAGGGTCCAGATCCTGCAAACACTGGCTCAGGTGCTTAACGTTAAGCTTGTAAGAAAACCAAAAGCTTTCAAAATGTTATCTGCTCCTTGAAATCTAATACTGTCACAGCTTCTACAGGTGTCTCATTCTTTGTTCTAATACCCTGTAAACGTCTTTATTCTTAAATCATGAGAGTATGCCTTGGGAGCATAGCTTTTTTATTCCCAGCTATTTATTTAAGACAGAGATAAATGCTTTCCTTTTGCCTCTATTTTTTTGGTTCTGTTGTGCCTTTGCGTTACTTTATCAGGCGCAGTGGGTTACCCAAGCACTGAATTCCTCAGGTGCGTATTCTGTTAGCCTGTGCAGAGTGGAAGCTTTGCTTCCTACTTGTCCGTTTTCTGGTAGCTACTAGCACTAGCCAGGAGCAGTGCTCACACTCAGGGCAATGCAAGGGTTGCAGTTGTGGCTGACCCTTGTATGGGGGAGTAAGTCCTGTGACGCTGTGCTCTACACCTGCTAGTGAACAGAGAGGAGGGCAGCCCAAAGCTGCTTGAGAACTCCAGACTAGAAGCTCTGGAAGCTCTTTAGGGAAGGGAGCTCTCCGCTGGCATCTGCTGCTCAGCAAGGGGAACAACTGAACGGGCCAGGCCTCATTTGCATTTCTGTTAAGTGACGTTTTGGGGCATTTGGGTCACAATTCAGCAGTTTTCAGGTTTGAACATAATAAAACATTATCATCCCTGTCGGGTAACAAAAGAGTAAGAGAACTGCACCCAGGGTCCCTGGGGTGAGGGGTCATGCAGCCTGGCCTGGTTGGCCAGAGGAGCCTGGATAAAATTGGGGAGGGGAGGGAGAAGGAGTGTGTATTTTCTGATGGGAGTGCCTTGTTGGTGGGGAAAGGAGTTACTAAGGGTGGGTCTACACTTAAAAGGCTACAGCGACGCTGCTGCAGTGCTTCAGTGAAGACGCTACGTCAATCCACCTCCACAAGAGAAGCGCTCCCGTTGATGTAGCGCTGTCTACACCAGGGTTAGGTCAGTATAACACTGGCTTTTTCATACTTCTGAGCGATGTAGTTATACCAATGTAAATTTATAGTGTAGACCTGACCTGATTCCTATTTGAATATTCAGCACAGAGCTGCGGTGGCTTAGGCTGACGTTACAGTAAGCAGTAACTCTAGCTGAGAGTTTCCCTAAACAGCACCAATGCTATAAACCTGTCAGCTGGGTGAGGTGGTAGAGTCCTTGGAGCAGCCCAGGCAACACTTCACTTACAGGTTGGAGACAGGCCTGTGTGAATTTTTGGACGCTGCCAGCCCTGGATAACAAACTGAGTGAAGATCAGGAGAGGAGGGAGGTTGCTAATGCTAGAAGGCACTGCCTTGTTAGCCATTCACAGCCATGATAGGAAGACTGAGGTTAAGACTCGCCAAGACGCCACTGGGGGTGGGAGTCTTGCCTAGGTATTGTTGGTTGGTTGATAATTGCTAGCTTTCCCAAGTTTGTTCTGCTGCCCCTACGCTAAAGAGTTCTCTTTGCTTTAAACCCCTGGACGCAGTACTTGTGAGCGGGGAACTAGTGCCTCCCAAGGGCACCTAGGCTAGGTCATTAAGTTTTCCTAGGTTTCCGGGTGGGGTTTGAACTGGTGGGGGTCAAGTTTTCAGAAGACCCCCGAGATAAGTGAACCTGACCCTTTTTTGCTACTGCCTGGCAGAAAGGTCAAAGGGGCTACAAAGGGAAAAAAGAAAAGAGTACCTCAATTCCATAAGCACCTGCACTGGGGCTGGTTACTATCTGTATCTTGGTGTTAGCTTTAAACAACAAGAAAAAACCTGCCCTTTTAAAATTTTAACTAGAGTTGGCCCTGTGCCATGTACTTCAGATCTGAGCTTCCCCTAATGTTTCCTTTGCATTTGGGGCTGGGTTTGGTTCTGCCTGTGAGATAGATATGGTCTAGGGTAGAAGTTCAGAACTGGGTTCAAAGTTCTCCAAAGCTCTGGGTGTGTGGCTCTGGAATTTTGGCTTGGAACAATCTCTAACAGAAGCCTCTTTCTTCTCCTAACAGAAAAGTTTCTGTGAATTGGCTTTGATAATCAGAGCAAAGCCTTTCTTGAAGATTACTGACCATAGCAGCATTCCTTGTAGTCATTCATTGACTCTTGCAAAGCAGCCGGCGTCTTAAAAATCAAAGCTTTTAAATATTCTACATGTCCTTGATTTTTATCAGTGACAATGCTGAACTTTGACACTGAGATTCTAGAGAGCTGGAGATCTGTTTGGTCCCTGTGACAGTAAAAGTGAATGTTGTGTGATGCTGCCCCCTGTTGCTAGTTACTTGTGATTTATTTTTTAAAAAAAGAGCTTTTAAGTTGACTATGCTGGAAGTCCCCCTTTTCATACCTGCTAGGTTAAATATGGTTTGGTTGGTAGCTAGAACATTTTGAAGAAATAATGAGATACTTGAGTGTTTTTTGCACAGACAGGAAACTTACTGCATAAGTTTAAAAAAAAACCCTAACGTATAAAAAATGCAAAACAAGTCAACATTGATATGTCATGGCTGTTTCTGCGTGTCATAGTTGCCACAACAATCGTAGCTGGTTTCCAGACAAGCAAATCTAAAGTTTGGATAAGCGAGGACATGTGGAACTGTGTAAAAAAAAGGAAACAAGCCAAAGTGCAAACATCAACTGCTTACAAACACCTCCAGAAAAAGCAGCAGCAAAAGAACTGTATAAAACAAAAGACAGAGTAATAAAAAGCAGAGGGGGGAAGACAAAAGGAAGTACATGGATAACGTCCCCAAAGAAGCTGAAACGTCTGCTGAAATAGGAGATGAGACCTTTCTGAGCTGTTAAAGTGCTTTTATTACCTGGCAAGTTTACACCAGCCAGAGGGCCTGTCAAAGATAAACAAGGAAAGACTTAAACAACAGAAAAAAAACAAAGAGTGATGGGCAGAGGGCTTTCAAGAGATGCTGAACAGATCTCAATAAAATCACTGAAATCGTCTACAAAACACAGGAGCAGGAAAAGTCTCCAGAACAATGGAAAAAATGGCATTATAGTCCAAACACCAAATAAAAGTGACATAGGAAACTTCAATAACAGGCAAAGTGTTGCACTTCTTTCTGTGAGAGGCAAAGTTTTCTGCTGTATCATCTTGAATATTAGACGGGAAATGGTTGAGGTGAACTTAAGGGAAGAGCAGGTTGGCTTTGACCCAGAAGATCTTGTGTCAACCAGATTTTCGCCTGAAGAATAATCATCAAAGAGAGCATTGAACAGCAAAAAACACACATCTGCGTTCTCTGTCCGCTACTGCTTAGCATTGTCATTGACTTCGTTCTGAGAAAGCGTAGGTGGATATGACACTGGTGATGCTTAGCTGTACAGCAGTACACTAAAAGATCTAGATTTTCTGACTGCACAGCTCTATGTGACAGCTCAACCAAAGTGCAATAAAGACTGAAATACTGTCCAGCCCTGCAAAAAAAGATGGAGTTAAAAATGTATTTAAAAAAAACTAACTTGTTTTCAATTTCTAAAAATACAAAATAAACAACTGCCAATTAACAATGGATTATGTTTTTAAAATCTGTGTATCTGAGAAGTAGTGCTTGTGTCGTGCCAGAGGCTGGTACATTCAGGGAGTTGATTCAGAGTGGAAACAGACAAGAGTCTCATACTTAGGGCAGTGGTAGCAAAAATGCCTCATCCTCAGTGCCCCTGGGAAGCAACACAAAGGCATAAGTGGCAGGAAATAAACCCAGGTTACTGTTTAGCTAATATGCCAGATAATATAGATAGTGAGGGATTCACAAGGGAGAAGTTTGGGAACAGGAAAAGTAAAGCTTCTGGGGTTTTTTTTCTCTTGGTTTATTTTGGGTAAGGAAAATTGATCAAAGGAAACTGCCAAAAGAATAGACTAAAAACATCCTCCAAACTGAATAAGTAGCAGTTGGAGGAGCAGTGTGTAGCTTGTGAATCAGACACTGAAGGGAAAACCATTGAGGAATTGAGACTTGCTTTGCTCATGGAGCAAGAGAAGATGCGTGCAGGCACAACCCACAGGGAAACAGCCCTGTGCACAGAGCTGACCAGGATGGAGATGGCTAAAGCAGAGAAACAACAAGAATACCAGATGTGGGTGGCCACAGAAAAAAGGGCAGAGGATGAGAGAGACCAAGCAGCCCACCAAAGAGTACTGGAGCTAGAAGACAAAAAGTACAAAGCCTGAGAAGCACTAACCCTAGAGGGGTAAAAAGGCAGCAGGCTCTGAGAATACCAGACTTAAAAAACTGATCCCTTCTCCTCAGGGATCACACAGCTGGGACAAGCTGTCTGCCTTATAGAGAGACTGAATGCACTGAAGAATATCTAACCATCTTTGAAAGAATATGCATGGTATGAACTGGGAATGACTGTCCTACTCCCCAAATTGACTGACTGGCAAAACTCTGGAAGTACTTAGCCTGACTTGCATCCATATCACTATGAAATATATTCAGTTCAAGGAGCCGGTGTTTAAAAAGGTTTCAGATTACTCCAGTGCCATATCACCTCAAATTCAGAAACCTCACAAAGATTGATAAACTAAGTCATGGGGAATATGTGTATAAAATGGTAGATTATCTTGAGAAAATAGATAAAGAGCAAAGGGACAGAAATGCCTGACAAGCCAGCAAAGCTGTTTGCTAAGGAGCAGCTCTTTCAGTGAAAGCAGCTGTATGAGAGAACTCTGACATCAATGGAAGCAGCTGTCTTCTATATACGTGCGAGACTATTCAGCCAGTGCAAGTCCTAGAGGGAAGGACAGAAACCTGGCATAAAAAGAGATTCATGGTTAGTTTCCCCCCCAGGAACAAAGTCCCTGTGACCCCAGTACTGGTCTCCTCTTAGTAACCAGACCCCAGCCCAAGAGGAAGGCCCAAGAAAGTGTTATGTAACCCTTCTGCCAAGTGGAGTCAGCAGCAACAAGAGCTGGGTTCACTATCTAGGGGTTCCTCTTAACCATACAAAATAGATTTGGCTCAAGCCCCCCACTCAGAAATCTGGCACCTGCAGGAGGCAGTAATTCCCCACTCACAAGCACTGAGTCTGTGTATAACAAAAGAAAATGTTTGTTGCAAGGGAACCGAGTATTAACTGGGGAAAACACCACCACCACAGTTCAAAAGCATGTGAACATAAGTAAACCCCCACCCCACAGTGCATGGGGCAGTGTCCTTCGCCTCAGTTGCCCACCTGCAGTGTGAAAGTCCAAGAAGCCTACATCCGTTTAACATGACACTCCTCTTTCCCTCTGCTGCACCCCTCTCTGGTGGCTGTTCTGAGCTAGCGAAGACACAGAGTTCAGAGGTGCATTCACGTGGGTCCAGTTCTCACACCTGACCGGGGGAGGAGGGAGGCAAGTGTTGAGTAATGCCACCACGACTGCTACCACCTCTTCAACTGGCTCACTTGCTGCCCTTATATCTACAGCTGCTCAATATCACATCTGCAATGCCATGTTTTGAGGCTCCCCCTCTTAGCCCAGCTCTGAGTGATTTCACAGGGTAACGGAGAAACCTCTGTGCTACTGCCTCTTTGTTGTCTTTCAGTGCAACCTATCCCCAGACCATCTCTAAGGCTTAGCGTGTAGACCTGCTCCTCAGTGATTTCTGCTCTAGTACCACTGAATGGAAACAAGGACTCTCCACTGAGTCCAATCAGCTCTCTTTAAACACCAGAGATGGGAGGGTCAAATGGTGTCTAGGACTCATTAGGCAGAGTCCACACCAGGAGCTAGGAACATCTGACCCCCACCTCTCATCGTCAGGGGGGATTTGGCATCCTTACCACTGCTTGGCTTGGTTTAGGGTGACCCCCCTCAATCAGGGCATGCTAAGTTCACTTCTGGTGCTCTTTACTCATACAACAAGCATGACAACATTTCATTACCTGGCCTTCATAACCCAACACCAGCCAAAATTAGACCTGCTTTGCCAAAGTGACTCTGCAAAGCACTGAGGGTATAAAAGCAAGGCCTGTAGAGCTGCCCAGTAGCTAGCCTCTCAATACTGCCACCCAGCAGCAGCTGTAACCAGCCTGCACTCCACTGCCCATGACCCACTGTGGACACAGTCCATGGGAAGTCCTGCCTCCAAGGTCTCACAAAGATGTCAGGGCTTTGTGTCAGGGCTCCTGATTGGCTCCCCACCCTATATAAACCTGAGGGGCCTTCGAGGAAGGTCCAGGCAACAGTGTGGTTCTCCTGTAGCTGCCACGACCATTTCTGCTCCTGAGCTCTTGGCCTTGACCTTGACCTTGACCTCAGCTTAATTTGGATTTTGCTTCTTGACCTGGAACCTGAAACTACTCTGACTGTTGGTATTGACTCTGGCCAGGAACCTGGCTATGAACTCCTCTGCTACTCCCGTGGTCATGATGGCCCTTGTTATGATCCTAACAATCTGTCTGCTGAACACCTAGGAAGAATAGGGGTGTCTGTGCAAGAATGGTCTGCTCCTGAAGGCTTTTCCTCCACTTCATCACTAGACATCAGGGAAGAGCTCATTCAGGCCCTGCTTACAGTTACTTATCTGGGTCCCTTGGTCACATGAAAAGGCCCCAAGTAGGAGAGCTCCAAATTCACTCCTTGATCTGGCCAGGTTAATGCAGTTACCCTCGAGTCAAGTGGTGGTAGAGAGAGTTCTGGAAGATACCTGAAAATAGACAGAGTTTATTTAAAAAAAAAAAAAAAAGGTAAATGCTAAAGTGTGCCAGAGGTGGTGAGACACTCATGCTCAGAGTTCCCTAGACAGAAGAGATGTGATTCAGGAGAGTGATATGCTCCCAGGGAAGGAGGTAAAACTTCTAGTTGTAGGACAGTTTAAAACCCTGGTGCCCTTAGCCTGCATTGAATTGAGTGGGGGCGCTTAAGGGGTACTTCAAAGGTGGGAGATCTTATGACTTCACCAGTTGCTGTGTTTGTTAGCAATGACAGAATAATTAACCTGTAGCAAAAGGGAATGTGCGGAGGAGGAAGGAGAAGCCTTCATCCTCTTATTGGCAGAGAATAGCAATGGGTCACAAGGGAAGCAGGAGAAGGAGTCCTTCTTCCTGCTTGCAACCCTTCTCCAGGCAAGTCACAGCCAAGTGGAGTTTGCTGCAGAACAAAGTGTAGACCAGAGACTGTAAAGGAACCCAGACACAGTAAAGTCCTGGATAGAAAGAACGAGGGGAGGCTCTTAATGTTACTAGCCCACAATTGTCATTGTGCAGGCTGCTTGGGAACAGAGAAGACACGAAAGGTTAAAGAAATATGTTATTGGCTCAGTATTCAAAATAAGGTAAAGTGTTAATGAGGGACTTCTGATTTATAAGAAAAAACTTATAGAACATCACAAGGCTTCCTTGCGCCCATTACCTGTAATCAAAGAAGCATTTTTTAGGGTGGCAATGGATATCCTAAACTATTATCCTGCCAACCCCAGAAGGGAAAGAAATACATTTATTGGTCATGGTGGACTTTGGCACCAGACACTCAGAGGCAGTTGCTGTAATAGAGGCTGAAACAGTGGCTGGGGCTCTGTTTTTTATATTTAGTGGATTAGGTTTCCGAAAGGAGATCTTGTCAAATCGTGGGTCAGATTTCATACCTCTTATTTACTGAGTTATGGAAGATGTGTGAGGTAAAGCAACTAAAATCTGCCCCATATTATCCAGAGACAAACAGTTTCAGTGAAAGGTTCAGTGGAACTTCAAAATGTTTGTAAACAGAAGGGAGAGGGACTTGGATGTGATGTTACCCTGTCTGTCGTTTGCTTACGGGGAAGTGCCCCAAGAGTCCACAGGTTCACCCCATTTAACCTTCCTAACAGGAGATAGTCAGAGGGCTCCTGGATCTCATCAAAGGCTCCTGGGTGGGTGGCACCAGGCCAGAGGGGGAGTTGAATAGGTGCAAAAATCTAGGGAAGACTTAAAGACTGTGATGCGAATGGTTCAGCAAAGCTTCACAAAAAGCCAAGCCGCTCATAAAGAGTGGCATGACTTCAGCACCCGTGAGTGATCAGTTGATGTGGGAGATCTAGTGCTGGTGTTCCTTCTTGTAACACGCAGAACTTGTAGAAGGGGCCTTTTGAGGTTGTAGAAAGGGTTAATATTGTTACCTACAATACGCAAAGGCCCCGCAGCAAGGTTACTCCACAGACTGTGGATGTAAACAGGTTAAAGGAGGATCACAAATTGAGAAGTCATTGCTCTCTCGTGAGGTGACACTGTGGCTGATGTGCTGCCTGAAAATCCTCCTCTGCACAGTGTATCATATTTACATTGAGGTGTGTGAAGAGTTTCTAGCTGAAAAGGCAGAGGTTAGGAGCATGATGCAGAGTCACCAGTGGGTATATTCCACCAGACCAGGTCTAACTCATAAAATAGCCCATAAAATTAATGCTCTGGGGCCACAGCCTGTCCTCAGCAGAGCATATCAGATCCCTGGAAAAATGCAGGAGCAAATTCGTAAGGAGATAAAAAGAATGCTGGGCATAGGGATAAATTAAAGGATCACACAGTCCCTGGGTTTCTCCAGGTGTTATGGTTCCCAAAAGGGATGGGACCATAACGTTTGGCGTTGATTACAGAAAGCTTAATGCTGTCACAGTTCCCGATGCATATTGTATGCCCAGAACGGATGATACATTAGTCACTCTAGGCAAGACAAAATACCTGACCATCCAAGAATTAAAATATGTTAGCAAATTCCATTAGACAGCAAAGTGCAGAAAAAAACCCTCATTCATTACTGATTTGTGACTTTTTGAGTTTTTCAGTTTCCTTTTGGATTAATTAATGCAGGAGCCAGATTTCAGAGTCTCGTTAATCAAGTGATAACCGTGTTGGTGGACTTTGCATGGGCCTACGTTGATGATATTGCAATTTTCAGCAATTCCTGGTCAGATCATAAAAACCACTTGGGAACTGTGTTGAAGAGACTCCAAGATGCAGGGCTCACAGTAAAAGGGTCCAAGTGTAAAATAGATTTGGGCACAGTCTATTTTCTGGATCATTGTATAGGAAGGAGACAGATTTCCCCAGATCCCTTAAAGATGGAATTCATTGTTTGGCCTGTGCCCCAAACCAAAAAACACAAGTTCAGTTTTTTATAGGCTTGGCTAACTATTACACCAGGTTTGTAGTTGCTTTCAGCTGCATTGTCGCTGCTATCACAGATGTGTGCAAAAAGACAAAACTGAATAAAGATAGCGTGGATGGCAGCTTGTCAGAAAAGCTTTGATGAGGTAAAGAAAATTCTGTCAGGAAAGTCTGTTGTGGCCAGTCCAGATTTTGACAAAATGTTTGAACTGTGCACTGATGCATTGGACACAGGTCAAGGAGGAGTACTAATGCAAACAGGGGAAGAAACCAAGACTCATCTCATTGCTTTCGTAAGTAAAAAGACCTGACACCCACTGAACAGAATTAATCTGTCACACAAAAAAGAATCAGAGGGATAGCCGTGTTTGTCTGTATACAGCAAAAACAACAAGAGTCCTGTAGCACTTTAAAGACTAACAAATTTCTGCAGGCATAAGCTTTCGTGGGCTGCAATCCACTTCATCAGATGCATGAAATGGAAATCACAGATAGGAGGTATATATATACATCCAAGGGTAAGAAACAACAATGGGGAGGGCAAGTGCTAACAAAGTCAATTCAGTTAGAGTAGATGAGGCCTATTCACAACCGTTGATTAGAAGGTCAGAATGTGTGAACAGTGACAATTACTACTTGTAATGAGATAACCATTCCAAGTCCTTATTCAGACCCAGTCTGATTGTGTCAAGTTTGCATATGAGTTCCAGCTCTGCAGTTTCTCGCAAACCTGGGATTCCTGAACGCCCCATCATCTCAGGCATTGGCACTCTCACAGCAGGACTGTCAGGCTATGTGGACTCTCGCCTCAGGACCTATGCCACCAGCACTCCTAGCTATCTTCGTGATACCACTGACTTCCTGAGAAAACTGCAATCCATCGGCAATCTCACAGAAAACACCATCCTAGCCACTATGGATGTAGCAGCTCTCTACACCAACATTCCACACAAAGATGGACTACAAGCCCTCAGGAACATTTTCCCTGATGATGATATGGCACACCTGGTAACTGAACTTTGTGACTTTGTCCTGACCCACAACTACTTCAGATTTGGAGGCAACCTATACCTTCAAGTCAGTGGCACAGCTATGGGCACCCGCATGGCCCCACAGTATGCCAACATTTTTATGGCTGACCTAGAACACTGCTTTGTGAATGCTTTGTGAGTTAAGTTTAGGCTCTAGAAAATGTGTTTTTTTTTTTAATATGTAACCATTTGTTTTCAATATTCTCGCTTTCTATCACTTCACTCTCTCTTCTTTGATGATAAACTTATTCTCGTTTTCACAATCTGTATATCTAAGTGCTGTGTGTTAAGTAGGCTGGTGATCCCAAGTTGAATTACGTACACTGGTGTGTACTAATCCTTTGGGAACAGTGAATCTGAGAGTTCTGTGGGCATTCAGTGGAACAAGGACTGCTGGTGTGTGCCTATTGCTAACCTGTACAGAGAGGGTGAGGCCTGGAAGATAGTGCTTGTGTTGCCATAGGCCAGTGTTTCTCAATTGGTGTTCCGCGGAACCCTGGGGTTCCGTGGGAACACTGTTAGGGTTCCGTGAGCAGCTGTTCTCCATGCTGCCGAGAGCAGCTGTTCTCCGTGCCGCTGAAAAAGGGAAGATGTCCCGGATTTTTCGGCGGAGGGTATTGAGTGTAAGTGTAATTTAATTGAGAAATGCTGACCTAGTTGTTTGTATATAATTTGCTTATGGCCCCATATGTAAAAATACTGTTAAGAGTTTGGGGGGTTCCGCAATTATTTATCGAGTTCAAAAGGGTTCCGTGGCCAAATTTAATTGAGAAACACTGCCATAGGCTAATGTATTGAGGAAGTTGATCCACAACATGCAACGATAACACTCTCATGCTCAGGTCAGGTGGTGGCAAGGTGCTTCGCAACCCTGGATACCCCTCAGAAGCATCACACCCAGCAATGTGCAACTTGAGCACGGATAGATGTCTCAATGCTTTAAAAAGGAAATGCTTTTGAAAAATACTAGCTATTTAAGGGAAGGACTTTATAATAAATGGCAAGATTCATCAGAGTTCAACAACCCCTTATCTCTAAAGTTATCTAGAAAAGAAAATGGAAATATTTGGGACATGTGGGGTTGTTGCGTGTGTTGATTTGTGTCTGGGGGGCTGTGCTGGGGGATTTTGTATGGTACAGGTGGTGGAGAGAGGTGCGTGTGGCGGTAAGGGGTTGTATGTATTTGGGGTTGTGTTTGCTGATTGTACTACTGTGTGGCGGTTGTGTTGATTCATTTGGGAGTGTGGGTTGCATTGGGGAGTTTGTACTGAGTTGTACAGGTGGCAAATCAACCTTTGAAGAACTGTGGCAGTTGGGCCAAAATAATCCACCATTTGTGCAGTTTCCCTCATATCACTGACTCATCACAACCAAAGATAAATTGTTGCACGCAAATTAGCTGTAGCATAAGGACGGTGATTGGTTGAGTTCTTAGCATAGATACCGTCTGTTTTATTATATGCAGAAGTGCAATAACAGTGGTTAAAGTAGATTGAAACAGATTGGGGAGTGCTAACCACAGAATCCACTCTACTTACCCAAGTCAGGGACAAGAAAGAAGTCCTCAGTCTGCTTTTAGCTCCGATGTAATAGAGGATAGCATAAGATAGACATTAGCTGGAAAGGCGTGTGTGCATCGTTCCAGATGTGTCCCATGTGCAATACTAGAATAACTTCTTCTGACTTATGTCATAACTCAGTGTATACATTACAGAGAATGTATTGGCATCACTCCCAGCTCCCACAGGCTTTCTTTTTCAAAGGGAAAAAGTTATGGGCCTGATCTACTGAGTATAAGGCCCGTTCCAAAGCTCACTTCAATCGGAGGAAAGACTCTTATTGACTTCAGCGGGCTTACGATCAGGTCTATAATACTTAACTAACCATGAGTAGTGCCTCCGAAGTCAGTGGGATTACTAGAGGTAGTAAATAACATCACATTAGTAGTTAGTGCTTTCGGGGCCAGGCCTTCAGTCCTTATAAAAATAACATTGTGTTTTCTCTAGGACACCTCACAGAATTTCTGACAGAGTCCCCCTACAGGGGTCACCGTCTTTAAACCCCACAGATCCCAGGGACAGCAAGCTACTTCTCTTTGGTGTGCCAGCCCTTCTGTTTGGCCTCCCTCTACTCTCTGGCAGCAGAGTTCCCTTAAATGCTGTAATGCAATTCACTTCTTTGTCTGTGCCTGTCCAATAAACCCTGTGTATGTGTGGAGCAGAATCTAGTGCTGCTAGGAGCAGCATTTACTCCATTGTTCCGGGTTGCCTGCTAACCCACGCACCATTTCATGGGGATATGAGGCATTCTCGGACTTCAGGGGCTGAAGAGGAAAAACATAAGAGGACAAGAGGAACTGCTCCCCTTTTTTCCATCCTCCTTGGTTCATCTCCACCCAATTTTGCTCCTTTTCCTTGCCTAGGCAGAGAGGCAGCATCAGACACCATACATCAACAGTAACAGCTTTGAGTTGCCACATCATCATGCTGGCTTTTATTTCTCTGTATCACTTCTCCTTACCTCATCATATGTAATAAACTCCAAATGAATAAATCCAGCACTCACGAAGTGCTGATTGTGACAAAGACCTCTGAAATTCATCAAGGAAGTGAAATTAAGTGATTCATCGGAGAAACATCTCAACCAAATAACAGGACAGAGTTGGACTAACCAGTCACTTTCTAGCTCAAATCCTCTCGCATGTAAAAAGCCACATTAACAAAGACAAAAGAAGAGAAACAGCTGTTGTTGCACAGAGAAAAGCAATAGAAAAATTATTCCTCCAGAAAAATAATTACCCGTGAAAGTAAGTCCTTTTATTATGCTTCTAAGGCATAAAATAACTGAGAAATTCTTAGTTATAGAGAAGAAACTTAAATTGTATGCAAGACTAACATATCAAATGTGGTATATCACAATTATGTTTTTCGATAGAATTTTTGCTATTGATTTGAGATGGGTTAAATGAAATCACTTTTACATGCTCACTCTAAAAATAGATTTCTAAAGCACCCTCAAGTCTGAGTGTACGACTTCATATATAATGTCATTATCACAAGTGCTGACAGACTGATCTTGGCAAACCCACTTCAGTTGGTAGGAACTGTCTGATGTTTCTTAATCAGAATTTCAAAATTCAAGGTAGAAGTCCATGTGCACTGTAATTTCATTTCAAACATTAGCTTTCTCTTTGCATGTGTTATATTGTTCTCTTGATACAAAATTAAAATCCCAGGAATATTAATTGGAGCTATGCAATTAGGTCTAGTTCTGCAAACCTTAGTAAAACTCCCTGGCCAAGATTTTCAAAAGTGACTAGAGATTTTTTGAGGTGCTGATTTTTCGGTTCACATCTTGAGATACCGTAAAGGGGGCTGTTTTTAGAAGGAGGGTGCTCAACACTTTCTGAAAACCAGGCCCTCTTTAAGGCCTCTAAAGTAGAAGCCCAAAATCACTAGTCACTTTTGAAAACTTTGGCTTCTCTGATTACAGGAAAGGCTTTGTCTACTTCAAATTGTTTGCAATTTTTAAAATACAAAATAAACAAGTTCCAAGATGAACATCACTGCCCATTATCACTTTAATTTTTTTCTGTGGATCAGGGAGGCTGTTTGAGAGAAATAAAAAAAGCCCCCACTTTAAAAAGTGGTGAGTCTATAATTATGCAAATCCTGTCCCCCACCCACCAGAGTTTATCTACTGCTTATCTTCTGTGCACTTTCAGCTGAATACTATTTCCACGTATCCAATATTTGGCTCAATTTTACAACTAGCTTTTCAGGTATATTAATTCTTAATCCAACCCTTTCCACGCTTCTGAGGTTATTCCATCTTTTATGATCCTTCTACATTGGCACTTTGGCTGGGATCTGTGAAGGGACCTAGGCTTTGCCACACTGAATGTCACAACACCTATCTTTTAGATGCCTAAAAAAATCACAGGAATACCACTGCATTCACAAAGCCTGAGCTAGGCAGGCGAGGCTCCCTCTACAATGAATGGGGAAGAATGTGATCCACAAAAGCCAGCATGCTTGGTGGGGAGCCACCTAAGGGTATGCGGGAGATGCTGTATCCAGAGGGAGATGCTGATAAGAGGGGTATGTGCTAAGCCCTGCCCCTTCCCTCCTAGAGATAGATGCCTGGCTCTACTTAGAAGTGCACAAATGGGAAACTGCCACCTGAAGTCAAGCATCTTAGGTGGTTAAGACATTTCTTGTGGGACTAAGTTAGGGGCCTGCCTCATTCCACACAACAGCCAGAGGAGGAAAGAGGGGGTGGGGCCGCCCACCTCAGTTTTTAGCCTAGTGGTTAGAGCACTCAGATCCAGGGATGTGGGACCCTCAGGTTCAATTTCCCCCTTCTCTGCCAGAGTGGGGGAGAGGTTTTGAATGGTGTCTCCTGCCTCTCAGGAACCTGCTCTAACTGCTGAGCTACTGGGGGGAGGCTTCCTCAGTTTCTCCTGTTAAAGCTGTACCACTATGGACAAATAATGAAAGAGTCATTGGAGCAGGGTGCCTATCATGCTGTCTGGAGGGGTTCACAACCAGGAGCACCAGCCTCGGGGAGACTGTCAAGAAGCAGGACAGAGACCCCCAAACTGATGGTGTGTTCTATAGTCAGATTTCATCAACCCAGTTACAAATGTCAACTCCTAAAGTACTATAGCAGTCTTATCATGGAGACACAGACAATTCCCCTGGGCATTCCAGTCTATCTTGCCACACCAGGCAAGCTGGACTTAGTGATAGATGGTTGAGGTACACCAAAAATCACAAAATATTTAGATTGTTTCCAGTCCTAAGAGACTAATCACTTACCTGAGGTTAATTTGTACCTTAGATCTCACATGAAAGACAACACTTGTAGCCAGGGCAATAGTAAACTCTCTAAGGCTTTATTAGAAAGAAATGAGAGTTATTACAAGGTTAAATCAAGCAAACCTATATACACAAATGTGTTACAGTCTATGGGTTTAAAAGGTAATCGAATTGTAATAATCTGTCAGCTCTGAACGTCTTTTAGGGCTGACACAGGTTGATCCTGGGGATCTCTGCTTTGGCTCTGTGAGAATACGGACAGCAAAAA
This sequence comes from Emydura macquarii macquarii, assembly GCF_026122565.2. Classification (NCBI taxonomy): domain Eukaryota; kingdom Metazoa; phylum Chordata; order Testudines; family Chelidae; genus Emydura; species Emydura macquarii. The sequence goes on from NW_027130506.1 coordinate 3,502,000, forward strand.
AAGATGAAAAACTTTCTTGTCAGCTATTTTTATTTCTTTCTTCCCGAATTCAAGCCCTTTTGCACATAGCTTCTTTACAGGCGTAAGGGGGCAATTAACAAAGTCTGTAGTGTGGTGTCCCACAATGGCCCATTTAGTTGTGATAAGCCTCCCTCATGGGAACTTTTCAGTAAAGACATTTTTAAATAGTGTAAATACTCAACTAGTTCTAGAAACTCAAACATCCAGTTCTGTCCTGACAACGCTATTCTGGGGTGGTTTGCTGACTGAGCATAACAAAGTGTAAACCATGAAACAAAGAACACTAGTTTTGAAAAATAAATAAAAAGAGAGAGGGGGCAGGTTTGAATTGCACATACACAGGTGTAAATCAGGAAGACAGACTAATATAAATAAAGCCAATGGAATTTTGCAATAAAAAACCAATGTGGTGAAGTCAGAAGCTGATCCATCTTTTTTAACTTGGTAGTGTTCCTTTAAAATAGATGCTTTGTACACGTGGAAGGGATTATTTAAAAAAAAAACTATTTCTGCTGTAGACAGATGGCTTACAAATGAAATGTAGATTTGTTCACTGGCTGTTCCAATACTTAGTCATTGGTATGATGGCTGAGATTTGCTCTGATGTGATGTAGAGTGGCTGCTTAGTACAGGATCCTGGCTGGATGCAGCCACGTGGTGGTGCTCATGCATTTTGCATGCTACAAGAGTTACAAAAAAAAAAAAAAGAAAAAGCGAGCCAAACTCTGCTTCTTGAAGTGCCTGCCTTCAAATCAGCTCCAGCTTCATTATGTACTGCACATGAAGCTGCAACCAAGCATAAACTGGGTTGATTTCTCTCACCACCTTTACAAAGGCTTCAGGGATCTATAACTAGACCTGCCGATCTCCCTCCCCCTCTCCTGGATACTTTTTTTTTTCAGTTGCGTAAGTAATTTAGCGGTGAATGAAGTTAATGTTCAGTGGGACAATGACTGGAGCCCAGGGCACTGTCACATTTTTGCTTTAGAGGACTCACATAATGCAGGAGACTTTTTTCTCAAGTGGCACAGTTTATTAGCAGCTATTTCAAGTCCCACAGTGTAGCAGAGCATAAAGAAATGACCCTAATGGATTTAAAAAAAAAAGTCTATATAAGATTTAATAGAAAGTCAAAGGGTAAAAGGAGAATAAAATCCCCACATTTCTGTATCTCTCCTTTGATTTTTAAAGGGAGTGACTTAAAGAACTTCCCTCTGAAGCAAGGATAGCCCAAGGGTTTAAATAGAAATATTCCTGCCCACAAATTGACTTTTTCATAAGAGTCTGTAGGATTGGGGCCCTAGACAGACTATGATTGGGGTGTTACAGGAGGCCTATTTGGTAAGTGCTTGTCTAGATGTAAATTATTATAACTTTTGCCAAGAACATTTGGATTCCAAATAGTACAGGAAACTTAATGTATTATGAAGGATGTATTCGGGCACCTACAGCCCTGATTAGGCCTCTTTTTAAATTATTATTTAAATCTGGGCCAATAAGTAACTTTGGGGGAAGGAAATGTAAATTGAAAGGCAACAAAACACAAAGGAAGGGGCATCATATAGTTGATACAAGGAAAACTACAGTACCTGGAAAAAAATATGGTTGCCTGAGCTCCACCCCGAAAATGCACTTTCTGTCTCATTCCTCCAACGGCATCTAACGTTTCGATTGAATTAAAAAGGCTAAATTGCCTTTAGTTCCGATTTCCACTACACACCTGGAACTGCACCAGTCCATGGATTCATTCACTGAAATCCTTAGCTGGGTGCTGCGGAGGGAGTTGGTTGGATGTCAGTGACTATTCATCCTCCCCCCCCCCCTTTTTTTCCCCCCTCTTCCACTTTCTGCTTTATAATTGGCTGTCTTGTTTCTTTACCCTTTCTTCTTCTTATCAGATCCAGTGCTGTGAAGGAACGAGCGAGCAGCTGGAGGGTGGAAAGAAACTTTTTAAGAGGCCGAGTTAATTACAGAGTGAAAGAAGGAGTGTGTATTAACAAAGAGGGATTTCTCCCAGGCAGCTACACCTCCTCACTCAGCAACTAAACCACTCATGACTGCAAAGGTCTGTTGGATTTTATTTTGTCACACTTTTACATGGGGGAACAGAAAGGGGGTGGTTTAAAAGCTGATTCTCTTGGGCAATAACTAGAGTAACAGCCCCAGCTGTTATCTGCCACGGTGATTATCTGCCACTTCCAGAATGCAGCCTTTTGCTGGTCGGAAGCAAAGAAAGTCAGGGAAGAGTCAGTGATGGGGGGGTGGATCTGACTGCGAGCCCTGGTTATGATGGTTTTCCAGCCTGGAGGGGAAGCGTGGCGGGGAGGGGGGGGGAAGCCTTAGGAGAAGGGTCGGGGGTGAAAATGGAAAAGAAAACTCCATAGACTCTTCTGCAGAACGTGGCATCCTTTGTGCGGCTAAACGAGGGGCTCTGCCCGGGCTTCATTTCCTCGCCGGCTGCGCCCCTCCCCAAAGCCGGCTGCGGCCAGACACAGACTCCGCTGCCCCTGGTCCCGCACGCCTGGCTTGTATTACTCGTTGGCCGGGGGCGTGCGATCGCTGTCCTCAGCCCAGGCGCGCCTGGAATTCATTGGGGGGTGTCGCCTCCTTCCGTCTGATCTCCGCCGGCCGGCTACAGGGGATCGGAGCCCGGGGGGCTTTGCCTGGGGTCCCCGCACAGGGGGAGACGCGGGCGCTCGCGGTCCCCTTTCCCACTGGGCGGGGAAAGGAGCCGGAGCTTTGCGGGGACGAGTTCCTGTGCGCCCCGCAGCCAATTCCCCAGGGATCAGCTGCCTCTGCTGAGGGTGACGGCTGTGGGGCTGCCGAGGCCGGTCGGGGGGCACCGATGACACGCTGCCAGCGGGGTCACAGGCTGATTTGTGTGGGGGGAGGCAGGGAACAGCGAACACCAAAACCCACCAGCAAACCTGGGCCCTCTTGCAGGAAGAGTCACGTGCTGGCTCCACAAGCCACTCCAGGGCCGGGTCTGGCTGTCCCGGTGAGGCGCAGACAATGTCAGCTCCTGGCGGTGCTTTGCTCTTGGCCAGGACTGGAAAGCAACCCCCTGCTCCCCCAGCAGAAAGCGAATGAGGTGCACAGCCACGGGCCCCTTCCTGCGGGGCTCGGTCCTCCCGCATTCGGACAGGCACGATCTGGATGTCAGCTGAGTTACTTTCCCCGAGTCCCTGACATCGCCCTTAGTCGGCTCTCAGCAATAACCAGGATCAAGTCCAGCTCTTGCCCGCCGCGCTCTGTGATCAACTGCCTGTGGCCAGAGGCTGTGTGGATTCATGGGGGGTTGCACTGGTTCCTAATAATAATAATTCTGGTGCAGGCAGAGTACTGAAATCATCCTTTCACTTCCTCCTACCTGGGCAGTTCCGATTGTGCCTGAGCCCAGCTGACATGCGTTTCACAATCCCTTTTGTTTCACCTCTGCTTTTTAGCTATGAGCTGCGGCTTCTTTATTATCATCTGGTTATTTGCTGAGTGCTGCACGCTGGCCCTGTGCTGTATAAATCACAGAGCAGATTATGCCTTGTCCTGAGGAGCTTCCAATCTAAGGACTTGTCTACACACAGTTCTAGTACTTCTTTAAAACCCCTTAGGGTGCACACAGCTATGCTGGCGTATAAGTGTTTATAGTGGTATTACATAATGGAAATAAACTATGCGATATAGGAACCTTTATACCCCTATAGCTGCATACACCCTGGGGAGGTGTACTGCTTTAACTTTATCTGTTTCTAAATAGATATAGTTAAGGCAGTACAAAAACAGTGTGTGGAGCTGCTCTAAGGGTATGACCTTGCAAACACTATCAGGCATAGAGTCCGCTACCTCCAGTCCCTTTTGAAGAAAGTGTTTGCAAGATTGGGATGTATGAAGAGAACAAATCAAAGCTATAAAACTTGTCTAGACTAGAGGTTTTGGTCCTGTTCTAACTCAAGTTAATTGGTTGCCAGTTAAATAATATGGTGGTTCAAAAAAGAATTAGATACATTCATAGAGGTTAGGTCCACCAAGGGCTATTAGACAAGATGGTCAGGGACACAATCCCATTCTCTGAGTGTCCCTAAGCCTCCAACTGCCAAAAGCTGGGGTTGGATAACAGGAGACGGATCACTTGATAAATTGCCCTGTTCTGTTCATTCCTTCTGAAGCATCTGGCATTGGTCACTGTTGGAAGACAGGATACTGGGCTAGATGGACCGTTGATCTCATCCAATATGGCTGTTCTTGTGTTCTTAGGTTTTGGCAAAAGGGAGGGAGTTGAGGAATGAAGAGGAGTGGTAAAGAATGAGATCAAGTACAGTACAGCTGTGAGGGTGAGCAGCTTTAATGTGAAAGGGAGTTAGCCAAGAGAGTCTGAGGGGAGTGATCCACTCAGTACAGGAAACTAGGAAATTTTGTTTTTGTTTTTAATGGTGGTACTATAGGGGTACTATGTAGATGTGTGAAGTGGGAAGCAGAGAGGAGGAACTTGCAAAGTAGAACATATATACCAAAGTTGTTTCTACATCCATGCCTTTAATTGTGTGTTTATCAAACATTTATAAATATAATATTTCTTCCATTTATGAGAGGGGTTGCAACTATTAAACAATTGTAGTAGTATAAATTGTCCATGGGCCAAGTTCAGATGATGAATTCTTATTGTTTTTTATGTGTATTTGAAAGCAAGTCTCTTCTAACCATGACAACTCTTTAAAATAAAAAGTAGCTTTACAAAAATGGTCTGTAAACAGTGTGTATTTCTGAGCCGTATTTGCTTGCTTTAGTGACAAAACTATCTTCTGCTCCAATTACCAAATACTGTGGTGATAAAGGTGGTATAAGAATAGATAGAATTGGCTCAATGGCCTCTCCAGGGCTATGGGAGGGTGAGCTGGATTGTGCTTGCTCAACAGAATTATTATCTCAATTTTGATTGTAGAATCTTTGCCTCTTTACCACACTGTACAGAAGAGCGCACTTCAGTTAAACAGTAAATGCACCCACAAATGGGTCAAGGGTACTGGTGGTACTGCTGTTTGCTTGATGTTCATATTCTAGGCTGGGTTTGTAAGTCTTGCAATTGGGAAAATCCATCTTTTCCTTTTATAAATTGTGTAAATTTGGGAAATTATAGCCAATAACCATGTTACCCCATGATGCTATTGTTAAAGGAATCACTGTCAGAGTAGAACTCATCCTATGTGGATGCAAAGCAGATATTAAGTTGTAGTTATTACTCTATTTATGGTCATAGAACCCTTTTCTCAAATGCCTTGATACTGTGTCTGGACAGCACTGGTCCATATTATATGGCCTGACGTTCACAGGGATCCTCATTTGGGGCACTTGATGCTATCTTTTCTTAAAACCTATTTTGGAACAAGATGGGGTTGGGTTTTTTTTTTTTTTTTGGTTATCATAGAAGTCTCGGTTCCCAATATTCTCCCTGTCTGCATCACAAAGAATATGAGCCAGATTTTCATATAGGCCCAGACTTTCAAAAGGGCTCAGCACCTGAAATTGGGGCACTTTTGAAAAAAATGTCCTCAGTTTTTAACTTCATAGGCTCCAACCCTTTTTCTGACAAGATTTTGAGATTGGCTGTCGCTTTGTCAGAATGCAACTTTGAAGAGTGAAATAAATGCTCAAATAATTCCTCAGCCTTCCCCAGTGAAATATGCTCTAGTTACTAAGCAGACTTTGTGTGTGAAATGCTGGCCCCATTTGAAGTCGATGGCAAAAATCCCATTGACATGTTGGAACTGGGACTTGACCGTTGATTTTTCATTTAAGTGAATGTTCTAGATTTACAGGCTCGATAAATATTTCTATTCTGTATGTTTCAGGCTTGGTGATGCTACATGTATCCAGGATGAAGGTTTGTCGATACAAGATACAGAGCTGGTTCCTCTTGGCTTTTTTAGTGGTCACAGTTCATTTCATCAGTCGTGCTCAGGGTCAAGGTAACTGATATATAAGATAGCAGTGCTTTTTCATTAAATCACTCTGATGTGCAGAAGTGGGTTTCACCTTTTACATATACAATACTGTTTTCCCTTTGCTAAGGGGATAGTCCAACATTATTGACATCAATGGTGAATTTTGCCATTGACTTCAGAGGGAACATCGTCAGGGTCTAGCCCTTCTGACTCATTTTCACTTGTTCTCTGAACTGTAAGGTCTTAGAAGGAAGCTTGCTGCTATTTATCTGTACAGTTAAAATGTCTGAAAATGGGTTATAGGAAAAAATTCAGTACTGTTTACTTAAATGTAAATATAAAATTGCTGTTACTACTTTCTAAGCAAATGAGTTTGGAGGCAATGATCATTCTGTAGTGGGATACTGAACTTGCATGGAATACATATGCTGCTTTGTTGGAACCGTAGCTAATATCATTATTACATTATACAGGGCTGCACTAGGCCCCGCTGCCCAGGATTGCCAAATATGATCATTCCTACATTGTCTCTATATCTTGTGTATTATTATTAATAAAAGATACCGTTGGTATTGCTAGGCTTAAAAATTATCATATGAGGTCTTGACAGAGGTCGCAAATCTGTCCTAGGGTGTTTTCCTCCCAAAGCAATCTTTGCTTTGAAAGCATGAAAAAAATAGGACCAAATTGTGGTGTTGGTTATGCCTGTGCAACCCCCTTGACTTTTCCACTGGAAGAAGTGTTGGATTGTATGTTTATGCATGAAGACAGTCAGTGGATAAGCAGAGGTGGCTGGAGGTTTTCTATCTCCAGAAGATAGTGGCAGAAATGGCTGTGGTGTCACTGGAAGAGCATGTGTGACAGATGCAGATACTGCTACCAACATTGCTCACTCTGCAAATGGTCTTTGATGCTGACAGGTGCTTAGGGCACCATGCCTCCTTGGGGCTATGGAATGTCATTGGGTGCACTAGACACGCTTCCCAGAAGTCAGGGAATGCTAGCTGTAGTGTGTATTGTGGAGGGAGGAGTTCCCTGTGCTTTCCTCCCAATGCTCGGTGCACCTATGCTAGACAGAATTTAGCCTTCAGAAGCCTTGTGACTTAATGAGTCAGTAAAGTGATGCATGTGATTGTGCATGTGTCTGTATATCTTACACTTGGTATATATGTGACGTTCTGCTCAGGATTCCCAGAACTGCAAGCCACCGTGTTACTCCTCTGTCTCAGCAAGTTGAGAGCTTTGCTGTTGCTAAGCTGTGTCTCAGCTCCCTGACACTCCAGCCTCTCTGTGTTGCCAGCAAACTCCTTGAGACTCTGCCAATCTAAACCTTGCCTTGCAGGCAACAATCAATGAATCCCAGTTCCCCCAGAGACATCTCTCTGCAGCATCCAGTCCCTCTCACTGGGTACTCATAGAAATTAACTTCTCTGCCTTCAAAGAGAAAGCGCACACACCAGCCTGTTAAGTTAGCTGAAGACTCACACTTCACTTTAATATAACATTGCTGAGATGGTTTATAGTAAAACTAAGAATGTTTATTAACAAAGAACAGTGATTTAAGTGATTCTGAGCAAGAGAAAAAGACGTTTGCAAACAAAATAAAACATGCTATCTAGTGACTAAAACTTAATTTTAGCTAGTTACAATCTTTGCCTACACAGTTTTCTCAATTACATCAAGTTGCTGACATCTCTAGTCCTCCTGGCCAGGGGATCCAAGTTTCTCAGGATCACAGGATGCTGCTGTTCCCCATGTCCCCTAAGCAGTGGATAACTAAAATGTTGTTTTGCTTCCCTTATATTACTCAAAATCCATTGTCTCTGGCTCAAAAGCCAGAAAGGCCTCCTGGATTGCAGATTCTGTCCCCTAAAGAGACTGCTAAACTGTCTTCTCCTCCCACTTGTTAGTTTCATGGCTTTGTTTACCTTCTATGTAAGTGTACTTGCATTGTCCTCTACCTGCAATCAAGCCAATCAGATGGGTAAATCCACATTCCTTTGTCTAGGGAAGGCTGGGTTTATGCACTGGCTTCCAAACACATTTTGAGAACATATTTCCAGCACACACATGTAACTCTTTGTATACACCATACATCCATCACACAATGATTTTCAGGACCAGTATGTCACCAGTACAGTGATATTGTATATAATCAATATATTTTATTACAGTTTTTATAGTACAGTAATATTGTATATAATCAGTTGATTCAATTGGTTATTCTTTGGAGTCCAGACCCCCTGCTCTCCTCGTGGGTGTCTGGACCCTGATTGTCACTGCATGTGGTTAAGATTTTCAAACCAGTTTTGAGGATTCAGACACATCTTAAAGTAAGCTCAGTGGAAGGTGTGGAAGGTGTGTTTAAATCCCCTAAATGGCTTTGAAAATCAAACATTGTTTTTTAAAAAAAACTTATAATTTAATCAGTCACATGTTAGCAGTGGACACTAATTGCACAGGTCTGAGAAAATGCATATCCATGTAGGCCACACCATCATATTATTGAATAATGGGGTATATGGATCTGTAGCTCATGCAATAGGAGTTCAGAATATTCTTTTGCTATGTTTAGAGTAGTAACATGTCATCTAAATCCCTCCTTTTGATCTTTGTTGACAGTTTTTCCTCTTTCCCCTTGCAATAAACTGTTAATTTCCTCATCCTTGTAACAGCTGGCTAACTATTTAAAAATAAATATAACACATTATGTTTGAGTGATTAAATAAATAACACATTGTAACAAGGTGCAGGTTGAATGGAGTTAGCTCCAATTTGCACAAGTGCTTTAGGGAAGGACTATAAATTGACTCCTTAGAAGAAAGGGAGATTATGTTTGGGAAAGTCTGGTTTCACATTTGAAGTTTTATCCCAATCCTATGATCCCCAGGGGGAGTTACTATCCCTTTTCCACATATTAATTTATATTACTTTCTTGTTATGAATGTTATCCTTTGAGAAACAGACCCTGCTGAGTGAGATTGATTTCTTCTGAGTCATTCCATCATCTTGCTCATGAATTATCCATTTATTATTATTTGCTTGTCACTGATCATTTAAAATATAACTTTCAGATTTTAATGTTTCCATCCTTCCCACTTGTTGAGCTCCCAGTTTGATGTGATAGATTGACTAGTTGCTTTCCAAATCTTTTATTATCCCTCTGCTTTCACTCAATATTTAATTACTCTCACACATCTAGTTTGGAAATATTTTTTTCTTGTTCAACAGATAAAGTTACTTTAAAATATTTTAGGTTCTTATCCAGTCTATTAAAATAATAAAAAGTTTACTCACAGAAAAACAACATTGGCTAACAAATAATCACTGCTAAGGAAAATATGTCTGTTCTCACTAGAGTTTCCGTTGATCCATACAATAAATGGGGGTGTTTAATTTATTAATTTGCTTTTACATGTACAAGATGGCAATTGTACTTCATGTTGTGAGAATTTCCATTGTTGCTAATGTATATGCTAGATAATTTTGGTGGAATATTAATTTGTTCAGTTTGATCAAGGTTTTATTTTTATAACAATATAAAATTAGATTCTAGAAGGTGCAGTTAGTATTCTCCACTTTGCAGTTTGTTTGACAGCTATGTACTTGAGAATTTTTGCTCTCCTATTAGAATACTGAGTCATTCAAAATATCGTTTTCCTGTTAGTCTTCAAGAATAATGTATTTGGAGCACTAACAAAAATAGCTGACTTCTATGTCCCTGCAAAAACCAAAGCCTTGAACTTGTCTTTAGTCTCTTTTTGGGTGATTGCTTTAATGTTGCTGACGGCCATTCATTTGCTCATTCCTGTAAAACCCCTTAACAAGCTCTCACTACTGATTTTTATCACTTAACTGACTCAGTTTGGATTCATTTTTTTCTTTCTGCAAGAAGTGAAATTTTGTTCCACAGACAATAAAGTCCACAGAAATAAAGATTTCCTCTTCAGGTTGGTGACCATGTAGTAATTCCCATCAATATTTTGTTGTGTTTGTCCAAGTGTTAGATTTAACTTCCTTAGTTATATGTACTTTTCTGTGCCAGAAAACTAGTCTTTGCATAACTAAGACCAAGTTGAATATCTGTTTTGTGAATAACTGTTTTTTTTTCTCCCTATGATTAATTACTGGCTGGAAATGTCCTCTCCTCCCACCCCCCTCATTTAGACACAAAAATGAATAAGTGGTTAGCAAAGATCAGCTAGTTATGTAAAGACTATTCTGGCACAACTCTTGTAGTCTATCATATTGTAGTTTTATAGTAAGCACAAACATTTGGTGATTATGTCCTTCTTTGCTTGTTATTGTCAGACATGTATCTGGTTTAGAGGCTCCAAAAGGTTACCTGATTTGGTGATGGCTAATTAGAAGTAGGTCAGAGCTACACTGCAGTGTTAGAAAGTGCTCTTTTAATCTTTAGGTCACACATGAGAAAAAGGGATTTCAGAGCTCATTTTCCCTTGCAATCATATAGGACACACTTTTCTGGCATTTGCATTCTTGGTTATCATAGTTCTGTGCTTAGCTACTGAACCCCTATGAAAACTTGCAGCATTTTTGCCCTAAATACTGCTGTTTTTCCAAAGATTATTTCCTCTTGCTTAGAAAAAGTAAATAATTGGAATCACATATTTTTGTGAACTACTAGTCATGATTCATCACTCTAGGTTCATTTGGCACTGACTGATTCTGTCCATGAACTATGCATAAATCATTACGAATCTTGAGAATGAATAAAAGACTGTAATCCATCCCTACAGCCTTTCTGGCTCTTAAAACTTTTACCACAGCCTCTATCATTACTCCTGTTATTTGATTACAATTATGGCATGTTGAATGTTCTTGCAGTAGCTTGCCCAGCACAACATTTCATATTTGATCAATTAATCACAAAATAGGGAGGGCCAAATTTTCAAAGAACGAGTTGTACGTGTGTGTGTGCAATGGAACATGTAGGTGTTCACACTTCTGTACCTGATGAGGCCTATTTTCTAAAACCCTATTGAGGTGAACAGGCAGTCTCGAGATTAGGACTGGCCAGATCATGTCCACTGTCTGTGTGACCACATAGTTTGTATTCATGCTCAGTGCAAAGATTTTGAAAATCTGATTTCAAATCAGGCTGATTTGACACCCATTGTCTCTGTGCCCCTAGCTCCCTCTCTGATTTTCCCTCCCTTGAAATCCATTGTCATGAGAGCAGCTGAGATGTCACTAAGTTGGTCTTGGCTCTTCCATGTTCCTTTGCTGCTTGCCGTTCTTTAAGCTGGAGAATAACCGAGGCTGGTCTACTCTGCTAAAATAGGCCCTAACTAATAAGCTGGGTTAAACTCAATAGAAAGGAAATAAAATTTTAGCGTTAAATTTTAACATTTTGATAACACTTTACAAGGTTATAAATGAGAGGTTAACACTAACAAACAATTAAACAGTGCAATAACCAACATAAAAATACTAGCTGACTTTTCTTTTTTCAGTTAAAAACCAACCAAACAAAAAAATAAAACAAAAAGGAAAATACCACTAGATGATGTGATCATGAACCATAAAAATGCTTGGCCAGATCCTCAGCTGGTGTAAATTGCCACAGCTCCATTGACTGAAATGGGAGAACTAGCAGGGCCTGAGGGAGTGTCCAGATAATTCTTTCTTTCTGTGGACTCTGGCACTTGACACACCTATCTGTGGACTTGAGAGAGGAACACCACTGGAGAAGAGAAATATTAGCTGAATTAGATGAACTGGGACCAGCAACCACATGTTTGGGCTACCAACAAATAAAAAAAGACTAAAACATTACTGAACTTCTTAAAATACAATAATAGAAAGAAAGGCACTTGCTAGTCATGGTGTTTGCTGTGGCATATCTTGGGCCTGCAGGCCTAGAGACCATTTGTGTTGGCAGGAGGAAGCCACCTCTGTTGCCATATCCATTTGGAACTGTGAAGGCAGAGCCCCTTGGGATGCATGCTCAATTTTTTATAGGCAGGACAGAACCAATTGTTGGAATAAACCATATGGACTAATGTAGCTTGTCAGGTACCCCTGCCCTTGAGCTAGCAAAATGCCTCCTCCTCTTACTGAGAGTATGTCTACGCTACAAAATTATGTCGACCTAAGTTATGTTGGCATGCAGCCAGCGCAGCAATTACATCACTTTTACATGTCCACACTATGCCCCTTGTGTCAAGGGTGCATGTCCTCACCAGGAGCACTTGCACCAATTTAACTGTCAGCATGGGGCATTGTGGGACGGGTTCTGAATGCCAGCAACAGTTGATATAAGCAACATAGTGTTGACGCTGACACTGCGTTGACCTAACTACGTTGCCCTAACTACGTTGACCTAAGTGCTACGCCTCCCGTGGAGGTGGAGTTATTCGGTTGGTGGAGTGGGTGAGTTACGTTAGCGGGAGTGATATCTTAGTGTATACGCTTACAGAGTTAGGTTAGTATAAGCTACCTTGTGTTGGCTTAACTCTGTAGTGAAGGCCAGGGCTGATTCTCCTGTGCCGTTACCCTGCCTAGGCTCCTGATAAGACAATGTTCATAAATTGCACATCACTCAGGCTGTACATACAGGGCTTGGCCACTACAACTCATTACAAGACAATAGCACATGCTAATGATACATTAGAGTAAGTTAATGAACCACCACTGTAGACTAACTGCTGCTGTATGCCCAAAAGCACTCAGTGGAAAGTATTCTAGGCATGCAGCTGCTTTGCTGACTCCATTGGAGCCCCTGATAGTTCTTCCCATCCTCTCTGTTTCAGCCACCTCTGCTCACCTCAGAGCACACAGATCAGGAATTTTCACTTGTTCCGAGATGCCTCCCATCTTTAAAACTCCACCTCCTCGTTCTCCCACAACCCCCTCATGTTGCCATTCTTTCCCACTACTTCTCCGAGTTTGAACTTTATTTGATGGTCTGGAAGCCAGTAGAGGCTGGCTCCACCTGCAGTGCCTGGGTTGCCTTTGCTTGAACCTTGACTAGCCTGTGTAGATCTAAGTCAGCCATGGAGAGGTCCAGGGCGTTTCTCGTTTCTGATGGGGTGAATGTGCATTAACTACTGAGGTCATGCCCATGACCCAACCAGTTTGCATGGTCTATTCTTGCAGCTCTGCACATATCCACCCCCCCCCCCTTTTAAAAATCCTGCTATTTCCCATCTCCCACTTGCAGCCTAGAATACACATGCAAGAAGGACATTTGTGTCCACACAAGCCTTTGAACATTTGGCCCTGAGTGACTTAAATGAAAAACCTATGATATTAGGCATAAGAGGATAGGAAAGGTATATTGTCAAATAAGCAAGAAGATAAATTTTAGTTCCTGTACATTAACAAAGAGCATTTTGTATTACCAGCTTTGCTTGCTAAACTAGAGTCTTAACATCTAACACCATTTGTCTCTGTCCTTTGTAAGGTCCATAGTTCTTTTTAAATGTTTCTATAAATACAAAGGCTATGTCTTTGGGGAATATAAGGCACCTCGGGGATTAATATAGTTTTTACAAACTAATAAACTGATTGATGTGACATTTAGAATAACTTGCATCCTTTTGTGTTGTCAAACTTGCGTGCGTGTGTTTGCCTGTGTATTTTCCTTAACATTTATTTTAAAATTTATATGATAAATACTTTTTTTTTACTTTAAAGTAAGATCTCTTTATTTTTTCCTTACAGTGGCTCCACCAACAAGACTAAGATATAATCTAGTCACTCATGACAGTGTGCAGATTTCATGGAAAGCTCCTAAAGGGCAATTTATTGGATATAAGCTTCTTGTCACTCCAAATTCAGGTAAAAATCTACATTTGTCTATAAACATGTTTGGCTTATTTCGGTCTAGTACTGTCCTGGTGATCTGGAGCAGAGCAGCCTCCTGTTGCTTTGGGGCTGATCTCACTCCACATAGCTGAGGGGTTGTGAGCAGGCTTTGGACAAACCAGGAGCTCTGGCTGTCCAGCAGGAGAGAGAGAGATCCATCTGCCAGAACACAGCTGGAGGCCAGTGTGGATGCAGATGGCTGGAGTATCCATGGAGTGGGGTCAATTGACGGACACTTCCTATGCTTTATCACCTGTAATGGGCTCCTCCTCCGGTCCTGTCCCTGTGGGCATCCTCTGCTCTATTCTTCTTGTAGCACACAGGAAAATGGCAAGTGCCCAAAGAGAGTCAGTAGAAGAAGTTTGTGAATGTCAATGGGGATTTTGGGCAGCGATAGCAAGGGAAGTGAATAAGAGAAAGAGGGGGCAGGTCCTCAGCTTGCATAACTTTTTATAGGTCAATTTTAATTTTAATTGTCAATGTAGCTAAGAGAATTTACACCAGTTCAGGATCTTCCCCAAAGTGCATAATGTTTGTCATCTTTAATGTAGCCCTTATCCTACAGTTACTCTCTCCTGATAGGGGGTTTGTTTATAAACTGTGGCACTGAAGAAAAGTGAAACAAATTTTCACTATATAACCACACTGTTATTCCTAGTACCAAGGGAACTAAACTATAGCTTAGTTATTTTAGAATAACTATCACATGTAGACTATAATGTATTCATTTGAAATTTATAAATGTGAGGTCTACAAACTGCATTTGCACTTTGCTGTTTCATTATATAGAATAATGTGGTTTACAGATTGGACAGTGGTTTACGGATTGGACCGTGATGTCTTTAAAAGAACAGCTGTAGCAATTTCTTGATGAGAAAACAATAGATTCCTTTTCCTTCCCATATTTTTGCACTTGCTTGTGCCAGGCAGGCTTTTAAGATAAGCAGACGTGCGACATGTAAAAGGAAACAAAACGTGCCAAAACAACCACAGAGCAACAAAAGTTACAATGTGTGACATGAAGCAGTTCAGTCAGCTATTATGCTAAAAGGTATTAAATGCCAAGGGAATGAATGGCTGCTGAGTCAGATGGGCAGATGGAAAAAGCGTGTAAGCAGTTTTGATAGCATGAATGTGGATATGCTTTGGTAGCCAGTTGATGGCAGATGGACTCCAATAAACTTTAATCCTCAAAATACTTTGCAATGTGGATAGTTTGTACATTCAATTAAAGGAGTGGTAGATTTTATTAAGGCCCAGTCTAACAGTGGCATGCAAGAGGATGGAAAAGGGAGTGTGATTAGTGGTTAGTGTTGAGTAGGATGCACTGCTGGTACCACTCCAGTGCCACTTGCCCTACTGCTCACCACCAAAGCTTGCATATGGGTCGGGGCAGTAGTGAAATGCCAGTATGCAGCTCCAAATGCCGTGTTAGTGGTTATTGGATCATGCTTGGGACAAGTTATTGGGCCGCTCCCCTCCTCTGCCTTTGGCCATGCCTGCTTTCTCCCTGGAGCAATCATGCATACTCCGTGCAGAATCTAGGGATTGGGGCCACGTGCTCTATAGATGACTGCACTCTGGAGAAACCCTGCTCTGAAGGAGTGCTGCTGTAAGGCTTCTTTGAGCACATGCCCGGAACAGCTCTGTACCATGCCCTCTGCTGTTCTGCAGGCTACTGGACTGGATGAGAAGGTTTCTAATGATCCTTACTCATGGTGACCTTTTTTTAGCAGGTTCATTACAGATTGGTTGCACCGCTGTGTTAAGGAATGTGCTGCTTCAATAACTGTTATACTGCTGTTGCCTTGAGGCCAGCTGTTTTAAATTGAATAGGTTTTTATGAAAAACTTGTCATTAAATCAGGAACTCCTAAAACCTCTTATACCGTCCTCTAATGACCTAAACGCATAACTCTTTCATTTTTTTGGATCAATGAGATCTCAGAGCTGACAAACTGTGGTGACAGGATGGATGTTTTGGGACATCCATTTGTGATGCAAGGCTGTTTTTAAAGACAAGTGACATAATCAGAGAGCATCATACAAGTTATATTTTACAGATTATGGGCCTGATCCTACAACCATGTATACATGACTTTAATGAGCGAACACATGCGAATAAAGTACGTACAAATTTGCAGGATTGGGTCCATCAGCTGGAACGTTGTAGATGACTACATTGATACAAGTAGTACCTCTGCAAGCATTAACTCTTGAGTCCAACCTTAGCTGCAGGGAAAATAGTTAGTGGCAGTTAACATTCTGTTACAAATGCAGGTTGCAAAAGGGACAAAAGACATTGGGAAAGGAAACCACATAGGTGCAATTGAATCTACAGTTGTTTGTTAGGAATTGAAACTTGCACTAGCTTCGGTATCAGCGAAGACGTTCTATGCCAATGAGAGAGCGCTCAGCCATCAGCATAATTACCCCACCTCCGCAAGAGGCGGAAGCTATGCTGATGGGAGAGTGCTCTCTTGCTGCCATAGTACCAGTGTGGACAGTGCATAGGTCGCTGTAACTTGCATTGCTCAGGGGGTTGTCTTTTCTACACCCCTGAGCGGCATAAGTTAGATCAGCTTAAGCGGTAGTGTAGACCTGCCCTCGGTATTCTCAGTGGGTAGCTGCACAGGGCTGGATGCAGCCAAAATCAGCTGTATTGTACCGGGCCAGTGGAATCTTCAGAGCTTCTTTGTTCTGCCGTGACAAAAGGTAAATCTGATTTTTTTTTAAATTCCATATCTCTCCATTGGCTTTAAAGTGCTTCATTAGGTGTTCTGTAATTCCCTTTCTCTAGACGGAAGCCTCTGACTCTCTCCTGCCCATATCAATTGCCTGGCAATTATACTGTGTGACTGCATGGAATGTGCAGAAGTCTGTACACAGGGATAGGCTTTCCAAGATCTCAGTCATTCCGACAAGACCTTTAACAAGGGGCCTGGAGGAATTTGGTTTGTGCTTTACACACAAACAGGTTGGCAGGTCCTTCTCTGAGGTCAGCCAGGAGAGCTTTGATAAAACGTAGCTAAAAGAAACTCCTTTAATATGTCCTTTGAGGACTGTTACCTATGTATTTTAAAAGGTTAGAAATTCATCCCAAACTATTTGCACAAGGCTTGCACCCTGCCACTGATGATGGTGGATTCAGAAATGTCAGCCGACTCTTCACAGTTCAGTCATGCTGTAAATTGCTTTTTAGGTTTTGAGTTTATGGACTGCTGCCTTCCCCTCCCCCCCCCCCAATTACCTGCCTGGTTGTGTCGCAGCTGGTGCCCCATGTGTAGCTTCTCCCACCTCATTCCTAAAGTCTGAGGTCATGGGTCTGAGCTCATTGGTTTGTATCCCTTTGCGCTATGATCCATTTCTCTGCTGAGTTAACCCTATGCAAGACTCTCTTCCCTTAAAGACTGATCAGCTTTTTTCTGGTTTCTGTTCCTTTAAGCCAGGGCACTTGAAAACTACTGTGTCGACTCCTCCTATAGCTGGTTCCTATGTCTTGACTGTTGCTGCAACACCTTTTAGGGCTCCTGCCCCCTTGAGGTGCGCTTGACCAGATTAAGTCCTGCATTGGATTTTTCGGACTGCCGTTCTCCAGCTCCTTGCTCTTATAAACTGCCCCTCCCTGTTTCAGTTGCTCTGCTTTGGTCTCACTTGAAAGACAGACCTGTAGTTGGCACTCACTACAAACTGCTTTCCCCCTTCTCTCCATATGGGTGCCAGGAACCCAGGTACAGCAGGGTCGGTCTCCTAGCAACTCCCTGGGCACAAGTGAACCTGGCAGGGGCTGCCTGATTGACTGTACTTCCTGACTGGTGGAGGGCGGAGCTAAGCTCCTACCTGACCGAGCAGCAGCCAGAGCTCTTTTGCTTCTCAATGCATCCCATGTTGCAGCCACACCTGATCCTGCTTCCTGCACCTGCTTCTATCCAACCCATTCCAGTTCCTGCCCTTCTCCATCCTTGACACCCCTGACTCTGACCCTTGGCTCTGCTCTCAACTATACCCCCGGGTGCCTTGGGGTCCTGGTTCTTGACCCTGGCTTGACTCTGCTCTAATCTTCTGGCCACCCTTGTGGTTCTGACCATTAGACATGACTTCCCACACCCACTTGTGATTCTGACAGTGGGTTTGAGCTGGGCTCCCTGGCTGTCTTACCAGGCCCACTGGCCTCTGTGTTCCCCTGTCCTCAGCACTCTGGGGCTGTCCCTGTTGGCGAATGCAGTTTCTGCTTCTCTGGGGAGATTCTTCCCATTCTCCAGGTTTCATGGTGTTAGGCTAGCTGCTTTCCTCTACCCCCTAGCCTTTCCTCCCAGAGAACCAGCTGTTCGTTCTATCACCTGTGCCTCACAGATTCACTGCAATGCATCTCCTCATAGCCTTTGGAATATTGCTGGTGCCAGCTGGGCTTCCTGGCCATCCCCTTTCACTCCTAGCCAAGGTCTACCTCATGATGTCCTGTTCCTCTAGCCTATCATTTCATGGCCCCATTCCCAGCTGAGGATGTGTCTCTGAACTGCTTCCTGAACATACTGATTCCTACACAGGTATCAGCTAGTTCAGATGGTTTAATTTCCTGGGTGGCATTCCAGTTCCTCTCATCCCTTCTCCAAGACCTCCATTTCCTGGAGGCTTTCACTTCATCTGTGTGTGCATGTGTGTGCTTGCATGTATGTGTACATACACCAGGTCTTACCTGTTATTCATGTTAGGTTTTGGAGAGAGTTTAAATCCAATGGGGACCATTCCTTTAAGGTCCCAGGATGTCAGCCCACTTGGCTCCCTGCTTTTCTATGACCCTATCCTAGTTGTCTGCATCATTCCAACAAGAGATGGGTTTGGAACAGATAACCAGTGACTTGACTTTGGTCATTACCGTACTTAATGTGGTTTAAGTATACATTTAAGTGGTTTAAAATGTAACAATTCACCTTTCTATTGTAGCATTCACTATTTATACTATGCTGCTGGTCTTATTTTTCCTTTTGTTTCGTTGCAGGTGGAAAAACCAATCAACTAACTCTTCAAAACAGTGCAAACAAAGCAATTATTCAAGGTCTTATTCCAGATCAAGGCTATACTGTTCAGATTATTGCATACAATGAAGACCAAGAGAGCAAGCCAGCACAAGGCCAGTTCAGAAGTAGGTATCTCTATGCATGTATTATATCTCACATACAGCACTGTCTTACCAAATACCCATTCAATCTCTACATTTGTAATGTCCTCAGGTACCACAGAGATGAACATGTTATGAGTTGTTAGACCAAAAGAGAACAAAGAGTGAATTTCAGCCAACTGTAATAAGGTGCAAGTCTATTGGCTTCAGAAATACAGCTGGTAGTACAAGGTGGGCTTTATCTGACATCATGCAAGAGATCTAAGGGTTGGTCTATGCTACACAGTTAGGTCAACATAAGGCAACAAATGTCGACCTAATTATATCAGTGTCTACACCACAGCCTTCCTCCCGCTGATGTAAGTGCCCTACTAAACTGATATAATAACTCCACTTTCAGGAGAGTTGTAAGGCTTATGTTGGTGTAGTTAGGGTGACACAGTGTTTGTGTAGAAACTGCATCCCATTCTCCCATTGACCTAGCTACAACCTCTTGGGGAGGTGGAGTACCTACGCAGATGGGAGAATCCCTCCCAGTGGCATAGGTAGAGTCTTCAGTGAAGTGCTACAGCAGTGCAGCTGCAAAATTTTAAGTGGAGACAAGTCCTCAGGTAACTCAAAGACAGATCAGGACAAATTTGGCCTATAGAACAAAAGACTGGATAGGTTGGGGGTAAGGAAGTAATTTTTCTTAAATCCTCTTCCTACAAAACACTAACTGTGAATATTTTAAATATCTGAGATGCTTGTGCATCAGGTTACCTGTGTAATGGGTCTGCCAACCCATGCTCTTATTGCTAGACCACCCTCCTATCCTATCCAGCACATGGTAACAACGTCTGATTACTTGATGGAGAATCCATGTCAAGTCCTTCTAGGCATTCCCCAGTGTCTATGTTTACTGTTTTAAATACCACTGGTTGCAAAGTCTACAAAAACACAAGTTCCTTTAGCATTAAAGAGAAACCTATTGAATGGCTACTCCAGTTTCTGAAGTATTAGCTATGGTTGTTTATAATTGGCTGTATTCCACAGGAAAAACAGAGCTGGCAGCTTGATTTAGAATGCACTGGATACTTTCTATTTAATATATTGTTTCTTTAGCTGCAGTATATGTTTTCATTGGCTGTAGTCAGCCTTGGATCCCATTGGACAGTATAATCACTATATGAACGAAACCAGATACAATGTGTATGCAAGTCCTTCCTTTTTAATGTTGAATTTTTGTGGCTTTTTCTTCCCCAGTGACAAAGTGATGACTAATTCTTGGATCTATGGAAGATAAAACTATTCCAGGGCACTATTGGGGAGGGGAGTAAAATCATGAGGGACTAACAGGACATTGAACACATCAGCATTTTAAACTCTGAGTTATAGCTAATGTACAGTCGTTCCCCTCCCCCCACCACCCACCCAAGTCTACAAAAATCTAAACAGCTTGCAGTTGTCTGTTGTCCTTAGGATAATTTAGATTTTCTTTTACATGATCAGGTTCGTAATCCTTATGTGATAGCTTACAAATCACAGTAGAATAAAAAAAGTATATAATAACTAACAAAGCCCTTCTAATGGAGTTTTTTGTCCTAAAGGGGTAGATTGGACAGATGCACTAATACATTCATTTCATCATCATGCAAATATGTTTTTTTTTTTTTTTGGCTTTAAAGTTTTATAGATTCAACATTTTAACTGTGTCTTCAACTCCATAAGGGTAGTCTCTGTAGAAGAATGGCCAGCTCTTTGCCAGAATTACTTCATTGCTTTTTTTTTTTTTCCACCTGCCTTCTAGTGAGACTTCTCTCATGTTAGTGCTGTATTCACCATTTGGTGACCAGTCCTGTGCGTGGCTATTTTCAAAAGCCACTGGAGCAATCAGCAATCCTCCAAGGTGCTTGATTAAGGACCGAAAATGCTGAGCAACACTTGCAATTGGCCAAATCATGAAGTCCTTTCTTCCCTCCCCCCCCCTTTTTTTTTTACTCTGGCAAAACTCCCTTTCACTTCAGTGCAAGATTTGGCTAGGTAAGAAATTATTCCAGAGTTCTTAGGGTACATCTACACATTTATTTTGATTGAGCAAGTGTGCTAAAAATGGAAGTGTAGCCATGGCAGTGAAGGTGGCAGTATGGGCTACTTGCCCTGAGTACAATCCTGCCTGGGACCCTAGTAGTAACTTGAGCGGCTGGCCCATCCCATAGTCTGTGCTGCTGTGAATTTCTATTTTTAGTGTCCTAGCTCCATCAAAGCTAGCACACATATGTCTACCCGAGATGGAAATTACACCCCACGCTTGAGTGCAAGCATACCTTAATCATAGGTTAGCTTGTAACCTAGCTCATCATGGTCTCAGTCTGCCCTGGGTAAAGGGTAGAATGTGGATTTGCTGCTCCAAGAGCAGACAAAGGAGAGAATTGCATCTCTGAATCACACCTTGCTCCTGGGTTAACTAATCTGCTCTTTGTATTGACATGTTGTAGCCAGCATCCCATTTCTGCTGCTTCCTCTCTCTGCCCACAACTGCCACACACTGGGACCTGCAATGTGAGTTGCAACACTTGTAAGAATGGAGGCTTGTGTCCCCCTTACTCCCTGTGCAGCGCTGTAGGGATTGGAAGGATGGTGTTGTGGTTACGTACTGGACTGGGACTCGACAGATCTATGTTGAATTCCTGGCTCTGTTCCAGGCATCCTCTAGGGATTTGGGTGAATCACTTGTTATCTCTGGTCTCCATTCCCCCTCTGCAAAACAAGGAAGATAATATTTCCTCTCTACCGTTCACCTGTCTTTGTCTGTTTATGTTGTAAGCTCTTTGGGGCAAGGACAGTCTCTCTTACTATTAGTGAATGCTTAGCACAATGAGGCTCTGATCACGGCTAGGGCCTCTATGCCTCTGTGTAATATAAATATAAATAATGGTAAACGCTGGTCATAATTCAGCCCTATATAAATTAAAGGCTTTAATCTGAGTAGAATTTATTTTCTATTATTTATTAGTACACAGAGTATGTCCATTGCCACAGGAAAAACACAGCCCTTTCTTGGCACGACTCGAAGCTATTCAAAATGGCATATTAGATCATAGTTTCTCAACGTGTGGTATACATACCCCTGGGGGTACGCGAGACACAGGCAGGGGGTACCTGGGAAAAAACAGAGTGAAGGGGAAGTGGGCTGCTGCTGCCCACTTTCCACCCAGTCACAGCTTCCAGCTGGGAAGCAGACAGCAGCCTCCACAGTCCCGGGAAACCAGGCTGCAGCCACCTGCTTCCCACCCAGTCCCAGCTGGGAGGCAGGCGGCAGGTGCCGGCTTTTGGGGAAGGCACACGGCAGCCGCCCGCTTCCCACTTGGTGGTAGCTCCCAGCTAGCAGGCCAAGGTATGGGGTCTAAGTTGCACCTTCATGGAATGATATAGCAGCTGGCATGCAATCACCATCTCCTTTCTCCAGCTAGCCTTGCTAACTTTCTGGGCTGGTGGAGCAGGAGGTTTGTACTCCTGTGCCTTTCCTCTGGGCAGATTTTCCATCACCAAAAGCTCTCTTCAACTTGGGTTCTGCTAGTAGAAGCAACTTATGTCCTAGTACTGAGGTCCCTGTGCTGGGAACTCTCCTGAGAAAGGAGTCACTCTTGCCAAACCTTTGGGGTGATGTTGCGATGTGGACAGATACCCACCAAGCATAAGGCTGAGATTAGAAAACAAACAACCAGTTGTCATTTGCTGCCTGAGCCAATTGTACAAATGTTGTATGAAGATTCTGGTGTTGGGGAGAAATATGATATGTTTAACTGAACTTTTCCTAGTATGACACATTTCCTCTTATCTTTGTAGTTAAAGATCTAGAAAGAAAGAAGGAAACATCAAGTAAACCCAAGGTCAAGGGTATGGAAGGTACAAATGGAAGTAAACCATCTCCATCTGCAGAAGGTCAGATTGTCAAAAAATATGATTTTTGTGATGTCACATGAATAACTAGTTAAATATATAACTCTACCATTACACACTGTTTTCTTCAACACAGATGATAAATGAAGTTTTTTCACTTGTTTTCCAAGATAATTATCAGTATTTAATTGCACTGATGGCATTTATAGCAATTAAATATAAGTAAAAGTCAATTTTCTTCACCCTGGATGTTTGACTAGCTACAACAGAAAGTTTTCTTTAGTTTGCTGTTCTATTTTTCAGCATTAAACAGAGTTTTAAAACTAAACAGCATGATAAATAATGGAAAGTATTCTTTTGAACCTGCATAAAACAGATAGTCTTGCCTGTTTTCTGCATTTCCATTCATTATTAAATATACATCATATAAAGGCAGAATTAAATATGACTTTCATACTTGGAACTGAGATGAAATTGGCATATTTTATTACACTGCCCTGTTGAATCAAACATATATAACTCTGTAACCATTGACATAACTACCTGATTTCTTGTGTACAAGTGTCTGTTTATGCAGGTAAACACTTGCACAGGGCAGATATTTATGCGCAAAAAATCAGGTAGTTATGTGTGTAGTTACACAAGTTTGATTTTAGATATTTTGTGTGTGTATGGGTGTGTGTAAGAGAGAGATTCTTTACGGATTAAC
This sequence comes from Emydura macquarii macquarii, assembly GCF_026122565.2. Lineage (NCBI taxonomy): Eukaryota > Metazoa > Chordata > Testudines > Chelidae > Emydura > Emydura macquarii. Next base: position 3,525,499 of record NW_027130506.1, read on the forward strand.
AAAATGAAATTTAACAAATTTAGAGAGTAATGTGACTGTGCTATTCAACAGAATCACTTCCAGTATATATAGTACATACAAGAAAATCAGTTCTGCATTTAACACATATAGCATAGTTTCATGTTTGGTTCTGAATTCTTAAAAAAAAAATCTCATTTATGAAATAAAACTGAAGGCAATTATTTCCATTAGCAGTTATCTGTAACATGCAGAATAAGTAGGGGCAAGAAGAGCTTGATATGACCTCAAATAAACTTTCTGCAATAAATACTGTGGCAAACGGCTGGCTTCACCCTAGTGGGTCTTGCACTTTTGCTTCTTGTAGTGGGCCAGTGCGTTGCCAGTTAACCCGTCTCCCCAGGGAGGGAAGTAGGGACCCGGGCCCACCCGCTCCTCCAGGTCCCAGCCCAGGGGCCCTATGAGCAGCAGCTTTGAGCTTCTGGCACTGTATTCGCAGCTGCAGTCTTTCCCCTAAGCTAATTTCCCCCCTCTGTCCTTCTGGCTCCTCAGGTCCTGCTCCCTTGCTGCCTGGGGCTGAGCTTCCTTACCCAGGCCCCTGTGCCTGGGGGAGGTATCACAGCCATAGGCATGTGCACGGGGTGTGCCTGGTGTGTATCATACATACATTTGTATCCAGCCTGCGATCCTTTTATATGTTTCCCATGGCGCCATCTTGGTTTTTTAAAGCCACCGCCGAAAGTGTAGAGGGCGCGCAGTTTTTCGGCGGATGGAGCTGAGTGATTTTGCCGTGGACGCCACGATCTGCCGCCAAAACACCCTGTCTCGCGTCATTTCTCGGCGGCGACTAGTACGCTGTGAGAATTCCGCTGGCTGGAAATTCAAATGTTGACTGCTGGCGGAGTTGAGTTTGACACCCCTGATTACCTGGGTGCACACCCTAATGAAAATGTGCACACCCTAATGAAAATTCACTGGGGGCACTCCCTAATGAAATGTGCTACGCACGCCTATGATCACAGCCCTGCTTGGGCAAGCTTCCCCCTCCTGGGCCCAGTACCTTTCTCTGCACCTCCACACAGTTCTGAACTCCTCCACCACCTTCACACAACTCTGAATTCCTTTCTGCTCCTTCACATAGCACGGCACACCTTCACCTCCAGCTGGTGTGCTGTCTGTCTGGAGCAGAGGGTTTTTATCAGGCACCTGGCTGGGCCTTAATTGGCCTCAGCTGGTCCTAATTGCCCTCTCTTGACTCTGGCTAATCTGCTGGGAACAGAGCCCTGAGCATTCTGGGGCTTACATACCTCCCTTCTACCCCATCCATGGCCCCACAAAGTCGCGGGACCTCCTCGTCAACTACCTCCTAGCCCTGGCCAAAATGGACATCTACAAGACCAGGGAGAGGAGGCTGGCAGGGGGGGCACTCTATGACGGTGCGGCCTACTTCCGTTCCCTTGTGTGCTCATGCATCCGGGCAAAGTTCCTCTGGGCAGCATCCGCTGGCTCCCTTGACACCTTCGGGGGCAGTGGGCGCTGTCCGGGGTTCTCTGCTCAGTGTCCCATTCTGGTTTTCTTTGTTTGACCCTGTGACCCCCATGCCCTTCCTGGTTTTTTCATTAGTTGTCCCTTGTAATCAGTTGTATCTTGGGCTCAGTCCCTTAGGATGGGGGAGGGGCCTTTAGCAGTGGCCCGCCCACTCCCTGGATTACAAATCGACCACTCTCCTGCTGCCCTCTGCCCTTGCTATATCATAATACAGTTTCAAGACTCTCAGTTCTCCAGTGCCATTTCAGTATACTGGTAGTGCAAGCGCTATGTTATTTGTCCAACGCTCATTGAAGTCAATGGGAATCTTTCCGTTGATTTCCGTGGGCTTTAGATTATACCCTGTATGTCTGTCTTGCAATTATTTAACAGTATACAAATGTAACTTATTTAACAGTATACAAATTAATTCACTTTGGTTTTGTACAGCATTGTTCATACCAAAGTGCCACTAGGTCTTCACATTCAATACAGTATATAAACACGTTTTCTGGAAAGAAGTTTCTGGAAAGAAATTTATTAGCATGTATGGTACTGTAAGGTGCAAACTGCATCTGCTGATGTAATATGGATGAAGGCCATCTGACCTAGTATTTGGGAATGTTTAAACTAGTAGAATGTTTGAACTGGAGGAAATGAGATGATTAGGGAAGGAAGATGTGATTGTTTAGAGAGGCTTCTCTAAGTGAAAAAGTCCAGAGAGAAAAAACTGGGCCTGTAGCAATGTTTGAAGAAAGTGTTGAATTGGCACAGAAGGAGAAGGCGCATCAGCCAGATTTCAGGAGAAGCTCTGTTACACTTCAGGGAGACAAGAAATAGAGGCAGAAATAAGTCTGATATCAGCCAAGCATGGTGAAAGGGTAGATAAATAAAAGGGGGATGAAGCTGGCACAAAAAAGTTGTGATCCGTTGCCTCCCTCTTGTCATGATTCATGCCCTTTTTTATTTATAAAATCTTTTAACTTCAAAACTTGCTTTCGTTCTCTGAAGGTCTTTACATTCCATGTAAGTACTGATGATTATTACTGAATACTAAAATGGAAGTGTGCCATATGTTCAGAAGAAATGCAAAAGTTTTCTATGAAAAATTTAGTCTTGTCTTGGAGTTTTCTGTGAATCTGGGGTGTGTGCTGGGGCAAAGTAAATCTTTGAAGTAGCTCACTTTTTTGCACTGTTTGTTGCTATTTTTGTGGATTCTGATTTTAATTCTTTAGTTTATTTTGTACAGTCCTGTTCCCAGTCCAACCCCCATTCAAGTCAATGTTAAGATGTCATTAGGCTTGATTCTTCACTGGCTTAAAGCTTGTGCAGCCTTTCACTTTGCACGGGTGCAGTTTTTATTCAACGTAATGGAGATTCAAGCCAATTGACTTTAATGGGAGTTGGATGAGCGGCTTAGTAAGAACCTTGTATGTAGAATACTATGGCATTTCCAGTAAAATACATAAGGTCGACAGAATTGAATTTAGAATGTTCTATTGGCACAGAAAGAATGTTATATAAATTGTACGAGCTGATAGCTAAACTCTTTACTTTATATTTCTGGTTTTGAGAGAGATCAAAAGAAATGAAGGAGAAATTGGGGAAAGAAAGGCAGATTAAAACATTCTTAAGAACAAAATAGCCTGGTAAAATAAAGTTTAAAAAAAAAGATGCATAGACATTTGATATTAAACACTTTGAACATGACTAAATGAACTGGGACCAGCAATAAATTGCTACATGCCAAAATTAAAAATCTGGATATTAAAATAAACAAAATTAACCCCCTAAATACAGCAGTCAAAATATAGACTCAAAGAACTTGTGGGAGTTATGTTATATAGAGAGTGTGCATGCATGCACGCGCCACACACACACACAAATGCACACACACACAACCCATTCCTGAATGCCTACATGACAATGTTATAACCCCACAAGCCAAGCCTCAAGAGCTGTCGCAAGCCAGCCCTGTGTTGTTTTATTGCAGTGTAGACATACCCAGAGATTCCTCTGAGTTCTCCAGTGCAGACTGAGTTCTCCAGTGCAAATCTCTGACTGGTTGTGAACCTGGTGAAGCAGAGAATCCAACCCAACATCTTGAGGGAAAGCTGTTAACGAACAATAATACATTTTGAAAAAAAGTATGGTGGAACTGAATGCTGACATTGTGAGATAGTAGAATATGTGCCTTATGCTGTTAGAATCTCTTATAAACTGTTCTTAGCTTACCTATGGAGTTTGTAAAAAGGACAAAAGCAAACCGATCACTGAATTTTATATTTGAAAATACTTAACTGATATGATTGCTCAAGGAGTGCACAGTTAAATGTGGGAAAACTCAGACTGACTTTAACAGGGCCAACACCTCAACCCTGATCCTGTGTTCCTTATTCATTTGAATGTCTTTTGACTTCAAGGGAAATTGTCCCTCAGTAAGAAGTGCAGGTTTGAGCTCTTTAATACACACATCCTGAAAAACTATCCACTTCAATTGTTGCAGAAAGAGGAACAAGAAACTATTACTCTCTAAAACAATGAGAGTTCTGTGGCACTTTAAAGACTAACAAATTTAATTTTTGTAGGCATAAGCTTTCGTGAGACTCAGCTCACTTTGTCAGATGCAGAGGTAGAATGATACAGTAAATAGGAATGAGGATTAATACATTAAAGATTGTGAGGTTCTCAGATACTAAAATAATGAAGGCCACATAATCACCTTAGATAGATTTCCATACTTAGTTGCACATCAAAGTATTGTCAGAGTGGGTTTGCAGGAATTAAAACAGAAGAGTCTCCAATGCAAAGTAATAAAACAGTTGATTTACTGATTAAGAACAGAAGCCATGTTTTCAGTGAAGAGCAGAACTTTTGGCTTATAGTTAAGCATATAAGACATTGCCATACTAACAGCGTGCACAGTTTTATATGCTGTTTACTGAGCAAGCAGGCATTTTCATTTTCTGCATTGAGGACTTGATCCCACAGAAGATAGCTAGGGCCTTCTTGCCAGTGAAAGATGCTATGGTGACTGGTGTTTTACAGCTTTACAACATATCCAGGTGAGACATTCGTTTGCTGTCAGAAGTGAAAAAGCAATTTTTTAAAAGCCAGCCTCCATCACACGGAGTTCTGGCATTGGTCAGAGGGATGAGAGCGTACATCTTTTCATTGCTGTTTACACAGCATTGTGTCTGTATATCTTCATGGCACTTACCTGTGTAATTCTGCCATTCTGCTGGGGCTCGCTAGTGCACAAGAGTGGTGACAGTTATGCACAGCTGCAAGAGGGGTAAGGAACCAGCTGAAGTCTATTAAACCCAAATTTACCTGGGAGGAGGTGTGGTGCCATGACTTGGATGACTCTGTCTTCCCCTCGTGGTGGTGGATGGATCCTCTGCCACTTAATTGTGATTATGTGGTACTATGGGAGAGGGACCTCTTCATTATTGTCTAAATCCTGACGGAATCTTCTTAAACCCATCAACCCCCTGCTCAAAGCAGGACTAACCTCTGCTCCCTAGGTAACCCATTATCTTGCCACCACCGAGAACAGCCTAGCCCCATCCTCAGGCCCACCCCCAGTTTTCATTTTGTTTCAGTGCGTTGGGGATATTTTTGGGGCTGGCACCTCCATTAATATTCTTTGCCAAATGTCTGTCAGCAAGGGGATGACCCCACCTTCACATTAGCATCTCTGGCATGAATTGTTCCAGTTCATTCCTTCATGTCACTTCTTCTCTTGAGCTCAGTTGTTTTAGCTGGAAATGAAGATTCCGCTCCTGGAAGAGGACAATTTCCGGTTGCTGCTGCTAGTGAAGAGTTTAATTAACGAGACTCTGAATTATATTGTCATTAATATTGTCATGGTTCCATACTGCAAATTGATGGGCTCATGGGCACAATCCTGCAAATATTTACTTGCAGGAATAACTTTGCTCACACAAGTAAACCTACTGAAAATGACAGAACCTATGAAGTGTTTTATATGCATAAGTGTTTGCAGAATTAGGCCCTATAGCAGCATATATCCAGACATTTGCTGTAAGTCAGCAGCTATTCTTTCTGCACATCAGCTGAGGCAAGTGCTTGAGGCAAATTTAACTTCAACAGGCCATTGCTTAAGTTCACTTTATTTAGCTATTATGATAAGCATGTGGAAAAATCACCTTTTGTTGAACGCTCATATTTGGCACTTTGTTTTAAACTAGATGTGTGATGAATATTTTAGATGGAAGATGGGGATGGTAGTTCATTCTGAAAGGATAAATCAACTCTTGCCTGTAAAATACCTCTCTTATCTCATCTTTCCTGCTGCCCTAAGAACTTTCCAGCTTACAATCCCAGTTTAGCTCAATACCTGGAGGGCAGACAGGTGCTGTTAAAGTGTGGCAGATGTTTCTGCCTTAAAAGTTTCATAATATTAAGTATTTCATTATTCTTCAAAGAAGTAGTAATAAAATGTGAGTTGCAAGCAGTAATGGAATATCTGTCTGTCTATAGCTACTGCCACTTACAGAGATGTTTATAGTGTATCAACATATTTCAGTGAGGGTAACTTTATTTGATTGGTTTTGTAAAAGGAAAAAACTTCAGATGTTCAAATTTTGTCTCTATCAAATACACACTTTGCCTGTCAGCCTAATAATTATGTCATTCTTCTGTCAGGTGATGTCAGCACCAACAAGGGCTCTGTTCAATATCTAAGGGTTTCTCCTAACATTACAAAACAAATCCAGGTTAAGCCCTCATCCAGGAATCTGGGAAAACTAAACACCATCCAGGGTGCCTCTAAGAGGTAATAGTTCCCTACTTGACAGCACTGAGGCTGTGTATGACCAAAGAAAACGTTTAATAGGAGGAGAACAAAACGTGGCATTAATTTGGGAAAACACTGCAACAATGACTCAAAATTATGCAAACAATAAGTAAACATTTTGTCCACAGTTTCTTGGGCAGCAGTTCTTTGCCTCAGTTTCCCATCTGGGGGTGTGATTGTCCAACAGAGGAATGTCCCTTTAACACACCAATCCCTTTTCACTTCTGCTGCATCCCACTTGCGGTTTGCTCTCTGAGATCAGCAAAATCCCAGAGTCAAAGGTCGAAGTGTGTTCAGGTGGGTTCACCTCTCGTCCCTGAGGAGGAGAAGGGGGGAGTGACCCTCCACCTCTGTCACTGCTGCCTTTACCTGTGATGCTGTGTTCTGAGTTTCCACCACGTAGCCCCATCCTCACTGTTCTTATGTGGTTCCCATCATCCTGCTCTCTGAGTGCCACTGCTATTTGGGTGCCTGTGTGTTATAAAAGTGCCTAGCTTTAGGCAGCCAAACTTGAAAATTTTGAAAACTTTAGTGACTTGAAAAAAGCCACACAGGGAGCCAGCGACTGGGCTGAACTAAGAATAAATCCCATAAGTGTAGGTGCCCAGTGCAGGGTGTGACAGGAATCTCCTTTCTTCTGGCAGCTGTGTAAATCATCCGGTGATATTCATGAAATGGAGTGTTGCCATCCAGTCAGTCCCTTTCTCTAGCCATTCTTCTGCTTTATGATGGAAAATAACCCTTCATGCTAAAGCTAGATAACAGATCACCATGTAACATTATGGTTTTACAGACAATACATTTTTATATTTTTAAATGCCACTACAAAACTCAACTAAAGATGAGCCAAATTATGCACCAAGGGTACAGTCAGTACAGAGCTACTTGTGATCTCCATAATGTTGGCTGGCTTAATTCAAATGATAACATGGGTAATTTTGAACTCCTTTTCTTAAGTAGAATGTTTAAAATATTCAGAAATAGGAACTGCCAGTGTCTCTGCCCTATTATAAAAGCTCCCCTTATGGAGAAGTCCTATACAATATAATAATGATGAAATCAATAGGATTCTATAGAAATTATTTTCTAAATCTATGTTTAATAGAGAATAGTGCCTTTTCTATAAAGTTTAGTTAACCATCCCATAGAATTCTATAGGAAAGAGATAATTCTCTATTTAATTCTATAGGTTGGTTCAACAATCATTATCTATTGAATTCTATAGGACTTTTTAATAAGTGTCTGCACTCAGATATCTAATTCAAATGGGCTTGGGTATAAGAATTATCACTTGGTTTTAAAGCAACATGAAAGACCATAAGTAAAGGATAGTTATAAATTACATCAAATTGAGGACAGTGTCTAGTGAAGTACGTGAGGGATTAGGGTTAGGGCTAGTCTGATTTAACACCTTCATTAATTATTGGGGATATAATATGATATCACACAGTTGGGCTGCGTACATGCTGTCTCATCTGTTCAGCTCACAAATGTTACAACATGGGGAGGTACTACAAACAAGAATGAAGCTAGAGAAATAATAAGGGATTTAGTGAGATTAGAAACCTGGGTAGAAAATAAAATTAGACAAAACTATGAAAAAAATCAAGGTGGCATAACAGTGGGAAAAATAATCTGAAACATGGTTAGTCAGTTCATGGCTATTATAGTGGATGAGAGAAAACTTGAAAAACAGTGAAGGTCTCCTAGAAAGAAAGGAGCAGAATTAGACTGTAAACTTTCTGGGGGTCATTTCTTTTGTTGCACTATGGTGTCCCAGTGCATGACTAGAGTTCCTAGGTGCTACTGTACAGATAATTATCTAGGGTAGTGCAGGGGTCTATAATCTTTGTATGATTTCCTCTTCTAACTGCTGATTTTTATATATATATATAAATATAATATTATATATATAAGTACTCACTGTAGGAGCAATGGGTATGAAATAATTGATGGCAATCCGATCAAATCCTATCACCTGGGATACTATGCACTGGACAGAGACCTATCAAATAAAATGTTGAGAATGATTTTCTTGTGAGCTAGGTGACCGCTGAAGTAGATAATTTGAGCATAAATACTGAATACAGCAAAGTACATTTTAAAAAAACTTGTTCAGGGCCTGACCCTGCAGTTATTGCATACTCCAAACCCCCCATTGATTTTGGAGAGAGTATAGGGTGCACAAGGAATGCAGGATCAGGTTCTTTCAAGGCTCTTTTGTTCTTGTTGTGTAATTCCTTTTTGTCTGTCTTTTGGAATTCTTTTATCAGAAATATTTTTGGCCTGTGAGACAAATGTGATTCTGTTTTTTGTTATTTAAGTGACACACTGATATCCTAGACATTGTTATGAATCATCATATGTCACCCTGCCAAACGACATGATCTTCATGGGTTGTCTAAGGGCTGGTCTACACGTGCAGCATTGTGCATCTGAGAGATGTAAATTGAAGAGCGCTCTAAAGTTTTGTGCTGTAACTGTCCTGTGTAGACCCTACTGACACTCTCTAAAAGGTTCCTAGTGTGCATTAACATAGTACTTACAGGACTACATCAATGCATGAGGTACCTTTTGGAGCACGTCAGCAGGGTCTACAAGGGACAGCTAGAGAACAAATCTTTAGACCACTCTACAATTTGCAGTCCTCTGGGGCTCATCATGTGGACAAGCCCTAAGATGTTGGGTTTTGACTTATAAATGGCTTGGAACCTGCCTAACTGAGAGACTATATTTCTCCCCTTCTGAGATAACCATGATTAGGCTCAGCCAGGAGCCCCTCGTCATGGCTAGGTAAGCAACAAGTTTTGACTATTCCTCTTTCCTAATTCCTTTCTCCCCATTTCTACCTCCACTTAAAAAACAAAACAAAAACAAAATCAATGCAACTAAAAAACCTGTGCTAAATCTTCTGTAGATTCCTTTGCCTTGTATATAATATCCCTATCCCAATCCCATCACCTTAGTCTGTATGTGTTTTTGGATTGCAAGCCCTTCAGGACAGGGATTATCTCTTTTCTGTGTTTGTACAATAGCTAATGTGATGAGGATCCAATCCCAGTTGGGGCTTTTATGGACTTCCATAATATAAATATTTAATATAACAACAAAAGAGAGGAAGCAAAGGGCAGGTGCTATGTGACATGGATTCATAGAATCATAGAAATGTAGGGCTGGAAAGGACCTTGAGAATTCATCAAGTCCAGCTCCCTGTGAACCTAGAACATCCCTGACAGCTGTTTGTCCAATCTGTTCTTAAAAACTTCCAATGATGGAGATTGCACAGTCTCCATTGGAAGCCTATTTCAGTGCCTAACTACCATTATATTTAGAAAGTTTTCTTAATATCTAACCTAAATATCCCTGGCTGCAGATTAAGCCCATTACTTCTTGTCCAACATTCCACTTTATAACAGCCCTTAACATATTTGAAGACTCTTATCAGGCCCCCCACAGTCATCATTTCCTAAGACTAAATATGCCCAGTTTTTTAACCTTTCCTCATAGCTCATGCTTTCTAAACCTTTTATATTTCTGTTGCTGTTCTCTGGACACTCTCTAATTTGTCCACGTCTTTCCTTATGTGTGACACTCAGGACTGGACACAGCACTCTAACTCAGGCCTCACCAGTGCCAAGTAGAGTGGGACAATTATTTCCTGGTCTTATATACGACAATCCAGTTAAAACACCCCAGAATGTTATGAGTTTTTCACAACTGCATCACATTGTTTACTCATATTCAATTTGTGGTCTACTGCAACTCCCAGATCCTTTTCAGAAGTATTACCACCTAGCCAGTTATTTCTCATTTTGTACTTATGCATTTGATTTTTTTTCTTCTTAAGTGAAGTACTTTGCACTTATCTTTATTGAATTTCATGTTGTGAAATTCAGACCAATTCTTCAATTTGTCAAGGTCATTTTGAATTCTGATCCTATCCACCACAGTGCTTGCTTTGCACCCTCCTGCAAATTTTATACACATACTCTCCACTCCATTATCCAAGTCATTAATGAAAATATTGAATAGTTCTGGAGCCAGGACCCCACTAGATATTCCCTCCCAGTTCGACAGCGAACCATTGATAACTACTCCTTTTGAGTATGGTTTTTCAACCACTTCTATACCCACTTATAGTAATTTCATCCAGACCACACTTGTGAGAATGTTATGTGGGACTGTGTCAAAAGCCTTACTAAAATCAAGATATATCACGTCTACAGCTGCCCCCCATCCAACAGGTCAATACCCCAGCCACTCTCCTGCTGCCGCTCCCCACATGAGAACGGGCAAATTCATACCCTATCAAAGAAGGAAATTAAGTTGGTTTGGCATGTTTTTGACAAATCTATATTTGCTCTTCCTTATTATCTGTTATCCTCTAGGTGCTTACAAATTGGTTGTTTAATAAATTGTTCCACTATCTTTCCAGGTATCAAAGTTAGACTGACTAGTCTATAATTTCCTGCATCCTCTTATTCATCTTTTTTAAAGGTACTATGTTTGCCCTTTTCTAGTCCTCTGAGACCTTACCCATCCTCCAGGAGCTCTCAAAGTTAATTGCTAATGGTTCTGATATTGCTTTAGCTACTTCCTTAAGTACCCTAGGATGAATTTCATCTGGTTCTGCCAGCTTGAATACACTCAATGTATCTAAATATCCTTTAACCTGTTGTTTCCCTAATTTGACTTGCATTCCTTCCTCCTTGTTGTTAAAATTAATTGTGTTGAATATCTAGTCACTATTGACCTTTTTAGTGAAGATTGAAACAAAATAAACTTAAACACCACAGCCTTGAGTCATCAATTATTAGCTGTGTTTCCCTGCTAAGCAGAGGATCTACACTTTTTTTTGTCTTTCTCCTAATGTATTTAAATAACCTCTTCTTATTCCCTTTTATATCCCTTGCTAAGTTTCTCATTTTATTCTTTAGCCTTTCAGAGTTGCCCCTACATGCTTGTACTATTCTTTTTTACTCCTTTTCTGCAATTTGTCCATGTTTCCACTTTTTGTAGGATTCCTTTTTGATTTTCAGGTCATTAAAGAGCTCCTGATGGAGACGTATTGGTCTTTTCCTATTCTTCCTATCCTTCCTTTGCATCGGGATAGTTTGCAGTTGTGCCTTTTAATATTGTCTTTTTGAGAAACTGCCAACCCTCCTGAATTCCTTTTTCCCTTAGATTTTCTTTCCATGGGACCTCACCTACCAGTTCTTTGAATTTGTTTGTCTGCTTTTTTGTTCACGAATAAAGATGGACCTCTCTATTATCATTCTTTGGAATTCAGTGGAAATATAAATGAAAAGGCTGACAGATTAGTCTCATGGCATCTTTCATGTCAGAATCTCAAGTACTTTGCAAACACCAGTGTGAGCCACCTTGTACTGATTTTCAGAAGTCTTGCTGATCAAGTGCTCCCATAGACTTCAGCATCTCTGCAGATCAGACACAAATGGTGAAATCTTGGCTGCCTTGAAGTCAATAGCAAAGCTCCCTCTTTGACTTCAGTGAAGGCAGCATGTCACTAGAGGTTTTGTAATTACACAACCAATTCATGACAACCAACATTAATAATAATTCTGAAAATATGTCTGCTTATATTATACATGTGCATACATTTTGTTTAAACACACGTAAACAGTTTCTGGCAACTTAATTGTATATATTAATAATTTAATGTGATCTAGGGACTTGTGATGTGCATGTACTGATATTTTAAAAACATTTTCTTCTAAGAATCATATGCTGACATCATTCTTTCAACACAACCCTCCATTGAGTTCCATTGAAAAATTGATGGCACAATATGTCCCATGTTTCTTCCTCTGACTCAATGACATATTAAAGTGAGAAAATTTTGTGTTGATATCTGGGGGTAACCATTCAGGACAGTGCTGAGAGAACTCATTACTCAACACTGCTTGAATGATGATTGAGTGGCATGTCTAATTCCTGAAGAGTATGATTTAAGATGTGTCTCTTAAATCACAGCATATTTGTTGTGTTGGAATGAGGAGTAAATGTGTCCATATAAATAAAATTTACCATCCGCTATGCTGAAAAGTTGTTGGTTAGTCCTCAGAACAGCTGTTTAATTTGAAACACCAACAGGCTCAAATACAGTACCAAAGAGTGAATAGAAATAGAATTGTCACTGTAATCCATTAAAGAGTTTCTCAAGTTTCGTGCACTTCACAAAGGGAAGATTAAATGGCCAGTGGAGCTATGATATAACCAGATAATACCAGCAACATGTTACAGAATACACTTCTTATTTTAACCCATGTCTCAAATAAATGTACATTCAGTAATTCTTGTTAGGATATAAGAAAGAATCCTAAATATTTTGTAAGCTAAATAAATCATTGATTGCTTTAAAAGTACAGTTGGTTGGCTTTGTTGTACCGTTTGGTTTTGAAGAAGGATGATTAAAAGCTGCTCCCACTCAGAGCAGAAGAGTTATCACCAAATAAATATACTTACTCAAGTTTCTGGGTTTCTGGCTACAACTTTTAGGAAAAACTTCAAGCCAAGTGTTATCCCTTAAATAACCATTATGTTTGTCTCTCTTTTAAGGGTTATTGAATTTGCTGGTTGTATGTGGTTTGAATATTAAGGCATTGTATTTATGTCTGGACATACTTTTGGAAAACAAAACCAAGTGCCTATGGAGTTTGTTTGTCTGCTACTTGGACTAAAGGACATTTCTGAGACAGAGACAGATGCATGGGAAAAGGCTGGTCTCATTTTCTCCTGTCGATCGGGGACAAGCTCCTGAGCTTGTTGGCTGGTCTCAAAACATGATATCATTCCAACATCTGAGTCCTTCAAATTCAAGCAGTGTTTAGATTTGGTTCGATGAAGGTCAGCCATGTTTTATGCATCTGGTTGGTCCCTGCCATGATGTATGGGGTATATTAGACTCAGATCTCAGTGCTAAGACATTGCCATTGTGATGCTGAAATAATGTCAGAATGCTGGATTAGGAGATTGCTGGATTTTGTGACTGAATACCACACAGGAACCTAAATCTCTTCTGTTTTGCTAACCCCTAATTAAAATAAATTACAGTTTGTTACATGTCTGATTCTCTCTCTCTCTCTCCCTGCTATGTTCCCTCTCTCTCCTCATCCATGTTGTTATCCTATATATATTACAATGTGCTGGACTGATTTCCATATTTCATCCTTGCTCTATTCCCATCATTCATTCCCATCTGTCATCACATTTCTTTCCTTTCATGCATCCTCATCCCATGAGCTAAAATAGCACTCTACAATCACTTCTATCTGCTTAAACTCTCCATCCCTCCTTTTCCTGATATATTATTCTACTTTCCCACTGTGACAGGGAATAAGAAAGGAAATGACACAGTGCCACCTCAGAAAGAGTTATTACCCCAACTTCTCCAAGCAGAAAAAGAACTTTGTGTTTTGTCTTTTGAAAACAGGTCACAGGAGCAAAGTGTCAAGTCACAGGGAGGTAAAACATCACATGTGGTTCTGCAAAATACATCCTAAACTCTGCGCAATTAGACCACTTTTTCTGAGGTTCATCCTCTTCCTATGTGGAGTTACTTATGTCCACGTGAAACCCCTTCCACTCTCTATCCCTCTGCACACGAAGATCCAGAAAATATCAATCTTGCCACCCCCAAGTGTTCAAAATCAGAACCCTCAAAATCAGAACCCTCCAAAAATCATGAGTGTTTTTTGTTTAGACTGAATCATGTGTTTGGTCAGAGAGAAGAATAAACATATTTAATCTCACCATCTCTTTCACAATAACACTGTAAGCTAGAATGATGTTGAGTTTGTATTCCTATCAAATTGTAAGGATTGCTTTTAATGTCTCACTATTGTTTATTCCATTTTAGGAAAGTTTCTACAATTTCTATTAAGTTCAACTGGAGAAAACATGTACAAATAGTGGGTATGCAGAAGTAACAAAAGCTAAATGTTTTATGCAGAAAAGATTCCAAGAAGTGCATTCCAGCTATGAAGAGTGAACTATATTTTCACATTCTGTGGCATTTCAGTACAATCTTGGATCAAATCACAAATAATGGTTTTGATACAGCTATTTACCCTGATCTGATTATATGAAAATAAAATATTGAAAGAAAGCGGTTTTTGTTTTCTTTGCTCTTTTCTGCTGTAAATGAGTTTGTCTAATCAAATTAAAGGATTTTCTTAGCAGAGTAATAACTAGAAGATTGAAAAGGCCTCATTCAAAAACCTATTCATGTGTCAGAAGTGAGAAATAGGGTACAAATGGTTTCAGAATCAACCTAAGTTTTTACAAGTGGTGAGAGGGATTTTAGCTACACAAATCCTATTATCCTCATTGTATTGTATAGATAAATCTCTGTAGATCACACCAAAAATTCACATCTGTGCTGCAGTGCATCTACTTGGATGCAAACCCATGGACCAGTTCTGCCATCCTTACTTGGATTGAGTAGCATTTTACTCTGCCAATAGTCCTATTGAAACTGATAGAATGACTCATGAAGTAAGGTACTAGGCAATGTAAGGATGGTAAAACTGAAACCCGTGTTAGTGACAAAGAAAGCAATGCAAATGGATCAACAGGAAACTGGGCAAAGATATGTATGTTTAGACCATGCTGTGGCAGATAACAGCTGCAGTTAAGTAATGAAAAGTCAATCCTAATCCCGCTGAAGTCAATGGAAACTTTGACATTGACTTCAATGGCAGGATTGGGAGTTTTGTTTGAAGTTATTTTCTAATTTATGCTCATGTTCCTGATACGTACTGTATTTCTAGTGTTTATATGCTAAAATATGTTGCCAGTTCAAATACTGTTGTCTTATTTCAGATTTTACAGTACAAAGTCTTTGTTTTGGCACTTTCACAAGTGGAATTTTTGTCACATGTTCATAAACTATTCTACACTGCTAACTGTATGTAGGAAAAACACCCTAATCCTTATAAGACACTTTTAGAGCATTACATTAACTTTATGGACTGTGTTTGCCATCCACTGTGGTTATATCAAATCTGAAACAAACAACATGATTAATTCTGTCCAGTTAAAAAAGTTTGTGACTGTGGCTACCATTCTTAGTCCTTCTGCACATCAGATTGTATTTATATTTAAGATAATCATTCTAGTGACATTAACGTTATGATGTTAGAGTTGTTTTAAACTGCTGACCACAGTTTGTAATCCTATTCAATGTTGTAGGGGTATTTGAGAAGGCCAATATGTGCACCCCGTCTTCTCACAGTGAATCTCCTCTATTAATCTCTCATTTTAAAAACTCTATCCTTTTCTCCGCACTTGAGCAATTTGTAGCCCGCTCCACTCATACCTCTTTCTGCACTGCTCATGCTTATGTTTGAATAGCCTTTGTGATCTCAGGTTCACCTTGTGGCTCCTGGGGAAACTGGTGATACAAATTGGAGCTTATTGTCTATCGGGCCAAGTAAAAAACTCATCTTGCTGTCTACTTAGCCTCTCCTGTAAGTGCAAAGACACAGGTTTGTTTATCATTGGCTATGTCTACACATACAGAAGCATGTAGAATACAGGCAGTGTAGGTGTAGCTACATGCTGCAGTGAAAGGCTCCAGCAGCGTCCCCGCTTCTGCCCCCATGCAGAGCCTTTCCCTGCTGACGGAGCCTTTCACTGTGGTGGGGAAAGACTCTGGCAGCAGGGAGGCAGCGGTACAGTACACAGCTAAAAATAGCAGTGTAGTCATGGGAAGCAATGCTTGCGCCTGTAGAGAACGGTGTTGGGTATATATACGCTACAGGTTCAGGAATGTAGGACACTGTGTTCTACTCACCTAAGCCATGCCTTACCGTCTACCCTGCTGTTTATATCCGTGCTAGCTGCATGTGCAGTGTGTGTACTCTACATACCACTGTAAGTGTAGACATACCCACTGAGGCAGTTTGTAATGCATGTTGCCATATCACCAACATTTCCCCATTCATCTCATTCTCCATTGTATGCTGTGAGGAGTTTGCTACATTCCTACTTTCAACTATGCAAAAGGTAATTCATTGCTCCTGCCAGGCATCCAGCAATCCCTTGATACACCTGCATGGCAGCACCCCATTCATTCCCTTCTCTTGGCCATGCAAACTATCGGTAACCATAATTCACCCTCAAAAGCATCCTCTGCAACTCTGAATCCAGTTCAGCCCCTCCTCTGGTTATGAAAATTCTTCATGATTCCCCCTAGCTCTGGAATGTTATAACCATCCACTCTTCTTTCTGATCCACTGCCTTATTTTGCCTTCTCTCAGCTGCCTCACTGCTACTTTCCACAGTTGAATGTTGCTCTTTCATTTGTCTGGCCCACGTTGTCAGGAAGTGTTTGATCTCTGTCTGCTACCTTAAAAACTTCCTGTTGGCTTAGCATGTGAGTGACTCTAAACCCTACTTAACTTTGTTACTCTGTCCCTATTACCACTTTCCTCCATTTTCACTGTAATTTAACCAAACCAGCAAAAATATTAACAGACATCTCCACTGATTCCAAAGTTCAGCTTTCTCTACTGTGACTCTATTCCATTTTTGTACACTGTTTTTCTTTTCTGATCATACAGGAGACACTGGGCCAGAGCCTCAGATGCTGTACATCAGCACAGCTCCATTGAAATCATTAGAACTATGTCCTTCTATATCACCTGAGGGTCTGCCCACTTGTTCCAGCTTTTTAGAATTATCTGTGTGTTCTGTGATGTGTCATACTTCATACATAATAGGTATTCTGCAGTAAACACAATCTATATTCTATTGTACTCTAGAAACCCAGTGCTTAAATCCCTAGGAATCAAAATGTAAACATGAGCTACCTGTTGATGCTGTTCTTCTGATTTAGCAGTTTACACTTATTTTTCCTGGAACAATATTTTTAAGTATTCAGTGGTTTTTTTTCCTAAAAATTCATTTTATGCAACCAGATAAGAGTCTAGAACATATAGGCAATATCCTATTAATATATTTATTTTTAATAACTTTGCTCACACCATTTTTATAGTCTATAAAAGGCTATATTGTCTTTAAGTTAGAAGGAAAAATCCCCAAAATTGTTATAGTATTTTGTTGTGATTAAATTTTATTTTCCATTTTATGATTTACAGAAAGTCAGTTTACATGTAAAACTCCAGCAATTGCAGACATTGTGATCCTGGTAGATGGCTCGTGGAGTATTGGCAGATTCAACTTCAGACTTGTTCGGCTTTTCCTGGAAAATCTGGTTGGTGCCTTCAACGTGGGTTCTGAAAAAACAAGAATAGGTAAAGTTTCCAAAGAAAATTCTGCAATTCTCTAAGTTCAGAACTGAGTTAAAACAAACAAAAAACAAAACGACAAAAAACCCTTGATTTTTAAAATAGTAATGAACTTAATCCCTACTTATTTTTATAACATATATCATCCTCTTTATTTGTCATCAATAAAAATGTTAGGGTCTGATCCTGAAAGCATTCTACACACAGAATTTCCATTTAAATCAACGGGAGTAACATATGAAATGCTTGTGAGATTAGACCTGAACATTGCACACAGGATATTTCTTCCAATTAACTGTGATATTCATAAGAACATCACAATAGCCATAGTAGGTCAGACCAATGGTCCATCTAGCCCAGTAGCCTGTCTTCTGACAGTGGCCAGTGCCAGCAGGAATGGACAGAACAGGACAGTTTCGAGTGCTGTCCAGTCCCAGCTTCTGGCAGTTGGAGGTTTAAGGACACCAGGAGCACAGAGTTGTGTCCCTGCCCATCTTGGCTAATAGCCATTGATGGACCTATCCTTCATGAACTTATCTGATTCTTTGTTGAACCCAGTTATCGTTTTGTCCTTCACAATGTTCCCTGGCAAAGAGTTCCACAAGCTGATGGTGTGTTATGTGAAGTAGTACTTCCTTATGTTTATTTTAAACCTGCTGCCTATTAATTGAGTGACACCCTTTGTTCTTGTCTGATGTGAAGAGATAAATAATATGTTTTCTACATACTATTCATGATTGTATATACCTCTACCATATTCCCCCTTAGTCGCCTTTTTCTAAACTGAACACTCCCAGTTTTTTTAATCTCTTTCATATGGAAGCTGTTCCATACCCCTAATCATTTTTGTTGCTCTTCTCTGTACCTTTCTGTTCTACTTCGAGTGATTGCTCATGTCCATTCCAATATAGGTGAGTGCACGCCACCGTGCACGGGCTCCTGGAACTTTTTCCCCCTTAGCAGACCCCGTAGGGTTGGCTCAGGTGCCCCCTGGAGTACCGTGCTCATGCCGCGGTATATGAGGCACTGCCGACCCTACGGCCCTTCAGTTCCTTCTTTCCACCCGTGACGGTTGCTGGAACGTCTCTTGCATCTCGCAAGTACTTTCCCCTGTAGATGTGGGCATACCATGGATTTATATAGTGGCATTATGATATTTTCTCTCTTATCTGTCCTTTTCCTAACATTCTGTTAGCTCTTTTGACTGCTGTTGCACATTGAGCAGAAGTTTTCAGAGAACTATCCACAATGACTCCAAGATCTTTTTTTTTGAGTGGTAATAGTTAATTTAGACCCCATCATTTTGTATGTATAGATGGGGTCTGTGTATAGATGTATATTATCTTTTCTAATGTGCATTACCTTGCACTTATCAACATTGAATTTCATCTGCCATTTTGTCCCCCAGTCATCTAGTTTTGTGAGATCCCTTTGTATGTCTTCACAGTCAGCTTTGAGCTTGGCTATCTTGAGTAATTTTGTATCATCTGCAAATTTTGCCACCTCACTGTTCCCCTGCTTTTCCAGATCATTTATGAATATGCTGACCAGTACATATCCTTGGGGGACCCTGCTATTTACCTCTCTCCATTGTGAAAACTGGCCATTTATTCCTATCCTTTGTTTTCTATCTGTTAACCAGTTTATTGATCCATGAGACAACCTTCCCTCTTATCCCATGACAGCTTAGTTTACTTAAGGTCCATTGGTGAGGGACTTTCTGAAAGTCCAAGTACCTTATATCGCCTGGATCACTCTTATCCACATACTTATTGACCCCCTCAAAGAATTCGAACAGATTGGTGATGCATGATTTCCCTTTACAAAAATTGTGTTGACTCTTCCCCAGTATATTGCATTTGTGTCTAATAATTCTGTTCCTTACTATAGTTTGAACCAATTTGCCTGGTACTGAAGTTAGGTTTACTGCCCTGTAATTGCCAGAGCTGATTCTTTAGCCTTTTATAAAATCAGCCTTACATTAGCTATCCCTTTAGTCATCTGGTTCAGAGGCTGATTTAAATAATAGATTACATCCAATAGTTATTAGTTCTACAATTTCATATTTGAGTTCCTTCAGAACTCTTGAGTGAGTACCATCTGGTCCTGGGGACTTATTAGTGTTTAATTTATCAATTTGTTCCAAAACCTCTTATACTGACACGTCAATCTGGGACAGTTCCTCAGATTTGTCACCTAAAAATAATGGCTTGGTTGTGTGGATCTCCCCCACAGCCTCTGCAGTGAAGACCAATGCAAAGAATTCATGTAGGTTCACCAGAACAGCCTTGTCTTTCTTGAGTGCTCTTTTAGCACCTCAAGCATCCAGTGGCCCCACTGACAGTTTGTGAGGCTTCCTGCTTCTGCTATGCTTAATTTTTTTTTTTGCTGTTAGTTTTTGTGTCTTTAGCTAGTTGCTCTTCAAATTCTTTCTTGACCTGCCCCATTATACTTTTATACTTGATTTGCCAGAGTTTATGCTCCTTTCTATTTTCCTCAGTAGGATTTGATTTACAATTTTTAAAGGATGCCTTTTGCCTGTAACTGCCTCTTTTACTCTGCTGTCTAGCCAGGGTGGTATCTTTTTGGTCCTCTTACTGGGTTCTTTTTGTTTTTGTTTAATTTGGGGCATACATTTAGTTTGAACCTTGAGCCTCTTCTCTGGTGTTTTTGTGTAGTCTTCTAAAGTCTGCAGCTGTTTCATCTTTGTGACTGTTCCTTTTCATTTCCATTTAACTAGCTTCCTCACTTTTGTTTGGTTTCCAGTTTTTGAACTTAAATGCTACTGTGGTAGGTTTCTTTGGCACTTTTGCCTCTACAAAGCTGTTAAATTTAATTACAGAATGTAATTCCTATTAATCACTATTACATTACATGTAATGACTATTACATAATCACTATTAATGATTGGTTCAGCTATATTCGCCTCTTGGACCAGATCCTGTGCTCCCCATAGCACTAAATTAAGAATTGTCTCTCCCCTTGTGGGTTCCAGAATTAGCTGCTCCAAGAAGCAGTCATTCATGGTGTCTAGAAATTTTCTCTGCTATCCCTTCCTGAGATGACATATAGCTATATCAGTTAGGTTCTAATTCAGCACCTTTTGAGGTTAACAGAAAGACTCCAATCGACTTCAGTCGGCATTGGATCAGGCTTTACAGTGTAATTTTGAAATGAAGAAAGTGCCAACAGATGGTTTCTCTGACGTTTAAAACTGATTTGAACAATATATTATTTCTCTTTTGCCACTTACATTTTGGCCTGATCAAAGAGGCATTTAATAAAATTGTTCTCTTTCATAAAATGAATTCTTAGAATCTCACTAAAGCCTGAAAAAAGAATGCATATGACCTTTTTCTTAAACACCTTAGCACTTGAAAGAAAAGCCTAGAAAATACATAGTGGAGTTGGCATTCAGAATGGCTTTGGGAGTAATACATTCTTTAGATTAAAGAGTTCAAAAGAGCCCTGTTATGATAGCACAGTGCTGATAGCCTGCTATGTATATACTTTGAAAAAATGAATCTCATGAAATGGATTTATTTCTGGTTCACTAGGTTTAGCTCAGTACAGCGGGGATCCTCGAATTGAATGGAATCTGAATGCCTTTAGAACAAAGGATGCAGTTTTGGATGCAGTCCGTAATCTACCATATAAGGGAGGGAATACATTAACAGGTACAGTATGTATTTTTGCATTAGCCACATGCTGCAAAATATGCCATGCTGCATTGATACAGAGTAGTGGGGGTTTGTTCTGTTGGGTGAATGTGCTGTTTATTTTTGAAGTTTGCCTAATGGCTTGATCTGGAGTAGCTATAGTCAGTGGGAATCTTCATGTCTTCAGTGAGCTTTGAGTCAGCCCATGTATCTATGTGCATGATCTGTCTATGCCCATATTTAAAGCAAAGGAAGTTCACTTTTACATTCGGGAAAGAGGATAGAGCAGTAAAAGCCATTCATACTGTTTGTACATAAAACCTCATTCAGTTGGTGAAGGAAAGTGTGTTGTTTTAACACCTGAATATTAGCAGTGGTAAAATTTCAAAGAAAATTTTAGACTCTCATTAACTCTCATGGTGTTGAAACCCTGCATGGCACTTTGAAAATTTAGTGATGGATAGCTGTGGGATTCTTGTCAACATAGTAAAATATATATTCTCTGGAGAGGAATCCGATAGCATCAGTGCAACTTAATAGTCCTGGCTCTCTTGTCTGGAGGATGATGGACTGAAAGACTCAGGCATGGCATTAAGTAAATTATTGCCAAACTATTTTTTCCAGAGAGACTTATACATTCTCCCTTTTCTCCTCCACCAGCCATTTTTTTGGTGGAAGGATTGATTATGGTTGGACTGGGAACAGAAGGGATATGCTGTGTGATCATAACTGATCAGGTGCCTAACAGCAGTATCAAGAAGCAAGTAACAAATCCACTATGATAACTATATTCTGATGTTAAAGGAAGTTCGTTTTAGCGGCTTTTGCCTAACCTCTTTTCATATGGCTTAATTATAACTTCCAAATTACAGCACTAAGTGGTCTTCCTGACATCAGTTATAATGAATTTTTGATGTTACATTCTCCATTAGCTTAATTCAAGCTTTTCCTCAGCTTGTGAGTGTAAAAAGCTTTAAAATAAAAGATTATACTTAGCAATTGGATTTTTCCAAGTTCTCACCTATTTTAATGGCCTAAGTGGAGAATAGGATTTGGGCAGGACTTCTGCACAGAGGTGAATTTCTCCAATAAAACTGTACTGTCAGCTCCCATGGACTTCGGTGGGAACTCAGGGCAATGAAAACTATTCAGGATCTGTCCCTTATTCAGTGAAACTAGAAAAACCACTCCTAGGAGGTTTTTCAAGTTCAGGCCTGAAATTAGCAATCTGATTTTCTATTTCAGTAACTCCTGCTGACAAACCAACTAAAGGCAGTTTCATTACTGAAATATTATCTGTAATTTGACCAGGATTTCTAAAAATGTTTGTGAAACAGAAGTTATATGTTACTCTTTGAAATACCAGTTCAGCAAATGACTTCAGCACGTGCTTAACTTTAAGCATGTGAATAGTCCTGATGTTTTCAATCTTGGGAAGTCAGTGTTAATTGTAAGCATGTTTTAGTCATTTGCTGAATTGAACCAAAATTTACTGATAGATGAAATCCTCTAAATTCCCTGGTCGGGTAATATGCAGTGTAGTTGTAGCCACATCGGCCCCAAGATATTAAAAACACAAGGCGGGTGAGGTAATATTTTTTATTGGAGCAAATTCTGTCCAGTAGAAGAAGAGCTCTGAAGAAGAGCTCTGGGTGGCTCAAAAGCTTGTCTCTCTCATCAACAGAAGTTGGTCCAATAAAAGATATTACTTCAGCCACCTTGTTTCTCTGGTGTGGTAAGGCATGTGAATAGGTCAGTAGACCAGTTTAGATTAAAACAAATTTCTATTCTCTGTTTAAAATAATTTTATTGATTGGAAGGCTGCTGAACCCATTCTCACCCTGCCTTTAATAGACTGGAGGACAAGTGCTAGTAGTAATAATAGGGCTCGATTTTCCTGGATGTGATAGCTAACGGATTCCTTCACCAAATAGTTACTGAACCAACAAAAGGGGATGCCATTTTAGATTTGGTATTGGTGAGCAATGAGGACCTCATAGAAGAACTGGTTGTAGGGGACAACCTTGGTTCGAGCGACCATGAACTAATTCAGTTCAAACTAAATGGAAGGATAAAAAAAATAGATCTGTGACTAGGGTCCTTGACTTCAAAAGGGCTAACTTAAAAAAATTAAGGGAATTAGTTGGGGAAATGGACTGGACTGAAGAACTCATGGATGTAAAGGTGGAGGAGACTGGGAATTACATCAAGTCAAAGTTGCAGGAAACCTGCATCCCAAGGAAGGAGAAAAAAATCATAGGCAAGTGTGGTAGACCAAGCTGGATGAGTAAGCATCTCAGACAGGTGATTAAGAGAAAACAGAAAGCCTACAAGGAGTTGAAAACGGGAGGGATCAGCAAGGAAGGCTACCTCTTAGAGGTCAGAACATGTAGAGATAAAATGAGAAAGGCTAAAGGTCAAGAAGAGTTGGATCTTGCAAAGGGAATTAAAACCAATAGTAAAAGGTTCTATAGCCATATAAATAGGAAGAAAACTAACAAAGAAGAAGTGGGATCACTAAGCACTGAGGATGGGTGGAGGTTAAGGATAGTCTAGTCATGGCCAAATATCTAAACAAATACTTTGCTTCCATTTTTAATGAGACTAACGATGAGCTTGGGGATAGTGGTAGGGTGCCTAATGGGAATGAGGATATGGAGGTAGAAATTACCACATCCGAGATAGAAGCAAAACTTGAACAACTTAATAGGACTAAATCGGGGGGGCTGGATTATCTCCATCCAAGAATATTAAAGAAACTAGCACATGAAATTGCAAGCCCATTAGCAAGGATTCTTAATGAATCTGTAAACTCAGGGGCTGTACAGTATGGCTGGAGAATTGCTAACATAGTTAATATTTTTAAGAAAGGGAAAAAAGTGATCTGGGTAACTACAGGCCTGTTAGTTTGACCTCAGTAGTATGCAAGGTCTTGGAAAAATTTTTGAAAGAGAAAGTAGTTAAGGACATCGAGGTTAATGGTATTTGGGATAAAATACAATATGGCTTTACAAATGGTAGATCGTGCCAGACCAACATGATCTTTTTTGAGAAGATAACAGATTTTTTTAGACAAAGGGAATGCAGTGGATCTAGTTTAGCTAGATTTCAGTAAGGCATTTGATACAGTTCCACATGGGGAATTATTGGTTAAATTGGAAAAGATGGGGATTCATATGAAAATTGAATGGTGTATAAGGAACCAGTTAAAGGGGAGACTACAATGGGTCATACTGAAAGGTGAACTGTCGGGCTGGAGGGAGGTTACTAGTGGAGTTCCTCAGGGATCGGTCTTGGGGCTAATCTTATTTAACCTTTTTATTATTGACCTTGGCACAAAAAGTGGAAATGTGCTAATAAGGTTTGCGGTTGACAAAAAGTTGGGAGGTATTGCCAATACAGAGAAGGATTGGGATATCATACAGGAAGATCTGGATGACCTTGTGAACTGGAGTAATAGAAATAGGATGAAATGCAATAGTGGAAAGTGCAAGGTCATACATTTAGGGAATAATAACAAGAATTTCTGCTATAAACTGGGGACGCATCAGTTGGAAGTGACAGAGGAAGAGAAGGACCTGGGCTTATTGGTTTATCATAGGATGACTATGAGCTGCCAATGTTATGTGGCCATGAAAAAAGCTAATGCAGTCCTTGGATGCATCAGATGAGGTATTTCCAGTAGAGATAGGGAGGTGTTAGTACCATTATACAAGGCACTGGTGAGACTTCATCTGGATTACTGTGTGCAATTCTGGTCCCCATGTTTAAGAAAGATGAATTCAAACTGGAACAGGTGCAGAGAAGGGCTACTAGAATGATCTACGGAATGGAAAACCTGCCTTATGACTCAAAGAGCTTGGCTTGTTTAGCCTAACCAAAAGAAAGTTGAGGAGAGAGATGATTGTTCTCTATAAATACATCAGAAGGATAAATACCCAGGGAGGGAGAGGAATTATTCAAGTTCAGTGCCAACGTGGACACAAGAACAAATGGATAAAACTCACCTTCAGGAAGTTTAGACTTGAAATTAGATGCAGGTTTCTACTATCAGAGGAGTGAAGTTCTAGAATAGCCTTCCAAGGGGAGCAATTGGGGCAAAAAACCTAGCTGGCTTCAAAACTGAGCTTGATAAATTTATGGAGGGGATGGTATGATGGGACAGCCTAGTTTGGCAATTAACTGATCTTTGACTACTGGTGGTGGATATGCCAATGGCCTGTGAAGGGATGTTAGATGGGGTGGGTTCTGAGTTGTTACAGAAAATTCTTTCTTGGGTGTTTGTCTGGTGAGTCTTGCCCACATGCTCAGGGTTTAACTGATCACCATATTTGGGGTCAAGAGGAAATTTTCCCCAGGGTAGACTGGCAAAGGCTCTGGTGGTTTTTCACCTTCTATATAACATGGGGCACAGCTCACTTGCTGGTGGATTCTCTGTACCTTAAAGTCTTTAAACCATGATTTGAGGATTTTAATAACTCAGTCTTAGGTTAGAGGTTTATTACAGGGTGAGGTTCTGTGGCCTGCATTGTATAGATCAGACTTGATGATCGTATTGGTCCCTTCTGACCTTAGAGTCTATGAGTCCATAATTTAAGCTGCCTGCTTGGAACCTTAAATTTTTTAAATGAAAATTTCTTCTCTTTTATAAGTTATCATTCAGTAGGAGGTTTCTCAGCATTCTTTACTTTAAGTAGAAAGTTAAACTTTAAAAAATCAATAAAAATATCAGTGTTATATAGTCAATTTTATTAGCCAAGCCATTTAAAATTTTATTTTATTTTATTTTATTTTTTAGGTCTTGCCTTAACTTTTATTTTGGAGAACATTTTTAAGCCTCAAGCAGGTGCAAGACCAGATGTGTCCAAAATTGGTATATTGATCACAGATGGAAAATCCCAAGATGATGTCATCCCACCGTCCAAAAATCTACGTGATGCTGGTGTTGAACTGTTTGCTATTGGTATGTGTTCTGACTTATCTATTTATTGCATTTAATTTATTATAAGTGTCTGATCTATTCTATCTATTGTATTTATAAAGGTCTTTATCACATTTTTATCTAGATTAAGCATCATCAAAAATACTTTGGAAAATTTAAACCTTTTTTCTGTATCCTCTTACTCCCTGTTAATATAACTGGCATTTTAGCAGCGTAAGTATATGCTAGTTATCAGAATACTGCAAAGATGTCAGTAACACCTGTAATAGTGGAAATTACCCTTGTGATTAATTACAACCCGTAATTTACATCTTGACTGTAGGCCTGATCCAAAGCACACTGAAATCAAATGAAATGGGGAAAGACTACCGATTTCTTTTGTTGCAGACTGTGCAGACATTTTTCTATTTTGTCTCTCCACTGTAAGGTGTGAAGAATGCAGATATAAATGAACTCAAAGAGATTGCTTCTGAACCAGACAGTACTCATGTCTACAATGTTGCTGACTTTAACTTAATGAACGCTATTGTAGAAGGTCTTACAAGAACAGTGTGTTCAAGAGTGGAGGAACAGGAAAAGGAAATCAAAGGTAAATAAGAAACAAGATGATGTGGCTTTGTTTGATCTTGATATTATACCAGCAAATCCGATCTTAAAATATGGACAGTTTTGAACTGGTTTCTGACATTTTACTCTTTCTACATAGAATCATAGAATCATAGAATATTAGAGTTGGAAGGAACCTCAGGAGGTCATCTAGTCCAACCCCTGCTCAAAGCAGGACTAACCTCAGCTATATCATCCCAGCCAGGGCTTTGTCAAGCCTCAGCTTAAAAACCTCTAAAGATGGAGATTCCACCACCTCTCTAGGTAACCCATTCCAGTGCTTCACCACCCTCCTAGTGAAAAACTTTTTCCTAATGTCCAACCTAGACCTCCCACCCTGCAACTTGAGACTGTTGCTCCTTGTTCTGTCATCTGCCACCACCGAGAACAGCCTAGCCCCATCCTCCCTGGAACTCCCTTTCAGGTAGTTAAAGGCCGCTATCAAATCCCCCCTCACTCTTCTCTTTTGCAGACTAAACAAGCCCAGTTCCCTCAGCCTCTCCTCATAAGTCCTGTGCTCCAGCCCCCTAATCATTTTTGTTGCCCTCCGCTGGACTCTCTCCAACTTGTCTACATCCTTTTTGTAGTGGGGGGCCCAAAACTGGACACAATATTCTAAATGCGGCCTCATCAATGCCGAATAGAGGGGAATAATCACTTCCCATGACCTGCTGGCAATGCCCCTCCTAATGCAGCCCAATATGCTATTAGCCTTCTTGACAACCAGGGCACACTGCTGACTCATATCCAGCTTTTTATCCACTGTTACCCCCAGGTCCTTTTCTGCAGAGCTGCTGCCTAGCTCATCGGTCCCCAGTCTATAGCTGTGCATGGGATTCTTCCTTCCTAAGTGGAGGACTCTGCACTTTTCTTTGTTGAACCTCATTAGATTTCTTTTGGCCCAATCCTTCAGTTTGTTTAGGTCACTCTGTATCCTATTCCTACCTTCCAGGGTATCTACCACTCCCCCCAGCTTAGTGTCGTCCGCAAACTTGCTGAGGGTGCAATCGACCCCACCCTCCAGATCATTAATGAAGATGTTGAACAAAACTGGCCCCAGGACCGACCCTTGGGGAACTCCGCTTGTGACCGGTTGCCAGCTAGACATGGAGCCATTGATCACTATTCGTTGAGCCCTATGCTCTAGCCAGTTCTCTATCCATTTTATAGTCCATTCATCCAACCCATACTTCTTTAACTTGCTGATAAGAATACTGTGAGAGACAGTATCAAAAGCTTTGCTACAGTCAAGATATATCACATCCACTGCCTTCCCTATATCCACAGAGCCAGTCACCTCATCATAGAAAGCAATCAGGTTGGTCAGGCATGACTTTCCCTTGGTGAATCCGTGTTGACTGTTCCTGATCACCTTCCTCTCTTCCAAGTGCCTTAAAATGGATTCCTTAAGGACCTGCTCCATGATTTTTCCAGGGATTGAAGTGAGGCTGACAGGTCTGTAGTTCCCTGGATCCTCTTTCCTCCCTTTTTTGAAGATGGGCACTATATTTGCTTTTTTCCAGTCCTCAGGGACCTCCCCTGTTGCCACGAGCTTTCAAAGATAATAGCCAATGGCTCTGAAATCACCTCAGCCAACTCCCTCAGCACCCTCGGGTGCATTGCATCCGGCCCCATGGACTTGTGTATGTCTAATCCTTCTAAATAGTCTTGGACCTGTTTCTTCAGCACTGCGGGATGTTCGCCTCCTTCTCATTCTGTGCCACCCAGTACAGTAGTCTGGGAGCTGATCTTGTCTCTGAAGACAGAGGCAAAAAAGGCATTGATTACCTCAGCTTTCTCCACATCCTCCGTCACTAGGTTGCCTCCCTCATTCTCTAAGGGGCCCACACTTTCCCTAATCTTCCTCTTGTTGGCAACATGCCTGTAGAAACCCTTCTTGTTCCCCTTCACGTCCCTTGCTAGCTGCAACTCCAATTGTGCTTTGGCCTTCCTGATTTCATTCCTGCATGTTCGAGCAGTGTTTTTATAATCCTCCCTAGTCATCTGACCAAGCTTCCACTTCTTGTAAGCTTATTTTTTGCATTTAAGTTCGCCAAGGACATCTTTGTTAAGCCAATCTGGTGCCTACCATATTTGCTATTCTTTCTGCACATCGGGATGGTTTGCTCCTGTGCCCTCAATAAGGTCTCTTTAAAATACAGCCAGCTCTCTTGGATTCCTTTCCCCCTCATATTAGCCTCCCAGGGAATCCTGCCCATCAGTTCCCTGAGGGAGTCAAAGTCCGCTTTTCTGAAGTCCATGGTCCGTATCCTGCTGTTCTCCTTTCTTCCTTTTGTCAGGATCCTGAACTCGACCATCTCATGGTCACTGCTGCCTAGGTTGCCACCCACTTCTACTTCCCCTACCAAATCTTCCCTGTTTGTGAGCAGCAGGTCAAGAGAAGCACGGCCCCTAGTTGGTTGCCCCAGCACATGCACCAGGAAATTGTCTGCGACACTCTCCAAAAACTTCCTGGATTGTTTGTGCTCTGCTGTATTGCTCTTCCAGCAGATGTCTGGGTGATTGAAGTCTCCCATGAGAATCAGGTCCTGTGAACTGGAAACTTTCCCTAGTTGAGTAAAGAAAGCCTCATCTACCTCATCCTCCTGGTCTGGTGGTCTGTAACAGACACCCACCACGACATCATGCTTATTGTTCTTGCTTCTAAGCTTAACCCAGAGACACTCAACTGACTTATCTCCAGTTTCATACTGGAGCTCAGAGCAGTCATAGTGCTCTCTTACATACAGTGCAGCTCCTCCACCCTTTCGCCCCTGCCTGTCCTTCCTGAACAGTTTATACCCATCCATGACAGTGCTCCAATCGTGAGAGTTATTCCACCAAGTCTCAGTTATTCCAATCATGTCGTAGTTTCTTGACTGTGCCAGGACTTCCAGTTCCTCCTGCTTGTTTCCTAGGCTTCTTGCATTTGTGTACAGGCACTTGAGATAAGTAGTATGAATCGGGAGGCCTCCCCTGCTGCACCCTTCTCCTTCTGCTTCCTTGTGGTGTCCCTCTTCCCCACTTACCTTTGGGCTTAGGTCCCCGTCCTCCGTCGAAACTAGTTTAAAGCCCTCCTCACTAGGTTAGCCAGCCTGTCTGCGAAGATACTCTTCCCTGTCATATATTTTCCTACCAGGATGCTACATTATCAGAGAAGGTATCTTTCTGGTGCATATTTCATGCTTATGCTAATATCTTTTATCTTTTGCTTAGTTCCATTACAGTAGTTTGTCTTTTGTTATTATAGTGGAATATATGTGGAATATATAATAATATAGTGGAATGTTATGGAAAAATAAAAAAAGTGCATTCAATCTGTTGTAGCTATCACCAGTGAGCAGGTACAAAGAGGATATCTTTTAATGGGCAGGTTTGGGGATGAATTCTAGCAGGAGCAGTAATAAAGCTAATTAAGGCTGTGCCTTGTTTTCCATTCTAATCCCTTGTTTTTTAGTCTCATAATTTTCCCCTTTCAATATGAAATTTCCAAGGCTTGGTCTCTACATGAAGTTGAAGTTTTTTCTTTTTCTTTTTTAATATCTGAGGAGAAAAAACACTCAGCATTTTGGAGTACGAGGAAAGGTGGTGGTGGTGGTGAGAAAATTACTATTACACAAAATTCTGCTGGTCTCAGTACCTTTTGAGCAACTAGGAATAGGACGTTAAAATTTGTCAGAAATAGCCCTCCTTGACGAAGTACATTTTTGAATTGTTCCAGAAAAATGTATTTGAATTGACTGAGTTGTGACCCTGTGAAAATTGTATGCTGCAGATACAAATGCCAGATGCATTTCGCTGAGCTTATAAAGTGTGTATGTCAGGAAGATTGCATTGCAAATGCATCTGCAGCTATGTATTGAAAAAATGTGCATTAGTAGGCTTGTCTCCTCCCCCTCCTAGGACCCTTAAGAATTAAACAGAGGGTAGGGGGATCTGTGATTGACCATGGCCTAGGTGTGGGAGAAGCAGTGGATTGGAAGAGATGGCCATTGAAGGGCTCATGAACCAATGAAGCATCTCTGTGGATGGGTAAAGGTTTGAAAAGGAAGATGGCTGCCCAGAGTGCTCCAAGGTGTCCTATCACCCCACCAGTAGACCTGCCAAGGGGCAGGTTCTTCTACTGAGTTCCGTGGAAGGTTCACAGCTATGGAGATTCCTGGTTGATTCTGGAATTTGAGGAGAGGGTGTTTGAAAGCACCATGGGAGAAAGTGAACACATGGAAGGCCAGGAAAGCTTGAGGGAACCTTTACAATTGTAACAGCATTTGTACTGAAACCTATGTGTGTGTGGCATGTAAAGTTTTCCATATAAACCAGCGGAGGCCTAGTCCCACTGAGAATTGTGTATGTATTATTAATTCTTTTTCTTGTTTATTTTGTCATGCTGAAAACTACCTAAATAAATGTGTCATCGCTAATTAATTCAGTTTCTAATGATGAGAGATCTTTGGGAATTCAGCAATGAGAGCAAAAACAAATAGTTATTTTACAGGGGTAAAAGTAATTTCTTTATATTGTCTCATATATAGGAAAATTTGTTGACACTCTTGGAGCTCCCACAAATTTGGTCACATCTGAGATAACAGCCAGAGGTTTCCGTGTTAACTGGACTCATGCACCAGGCAAGGTGGAAAAATACAGAGTTGTATACTACCCCACTAGAGGAGGACAACCAGAGGAGGTAATGGAGGGGAAAATCCTATCAGGTTCATGATTGAGAAAACTTCTGGTAAATTCAAATAGAAAGAATTCACCAGTTCGGAATGACAGCACTTGATCAGAGGCCTAATGCTGCTTCCCTTTAAGGGTACATCTGCAACTGCCAGTGGTAGCAAGTCTCTCAGCCTGGGTCGACAGACTTGGGCTTGTGGGGCTTGCACTACTGTGTTAAAAGTAACTGTGTAGACAGGACTTTTAAATTGCAGCTCAGGCTGGAGCATAGACTCTTAGGCCCCTTCACAGCCTGAGCTTCATCCCCAGCTGCAATGTGTACACAACTATTTTTAGCATGGTAGCAAGAGTCCAGGAAACTGAGTCTGTCAAATCAGGCTTGGAGGCTTGTTACCTCAGGCTGTGTAAACATACCCTAAGTCTGTGATTAAGTTAAATTAAATTGTTCATTATCCAATATGTAAGCTGTGTTTTTATTTATACATCTGCTTTCCTTGTTGGACCAGCTCTGTATGATGCTAGTCCAAAAGATACAGGACCAAAAAAGGGCAGAAGCTGATTATAAGTCGAGTTTGAACTTTCGAAACATAATACATTTAAAAAAAACCCACAGTTGTGGAGTTGGGAATCTGGCTAAAACTGATCAGTACAGGGGCCAGATGGATATTTATTATTTGTGTAGCACTAACAGTTCACTAGACACTTTGGAGGTAGGTATAAAAAGAAGGTCACTGCAGACAACTTAAGCAGACAACTTTCAGAACAAGATAGGGAAGAACGGAAAGCAGGGTCAAGGTAGCAAACGTAATGTGATTAAAAAGTGAGGTTAAATGCATGTTTTATTTTTTGAAGATATTTTGTTTTATTTTGGGAATTGTTTTTTGTGGTGTGTGTGTGTGTGTGTGTGTGTGTGTGTGTGTGTGTGTGTGTGTGTGTGTGTGTGTGTGTGTGTGTGTGTGTAATTTTGAATTACATAATAAGTATATCAGAAAGTGTCCATTACACACTATTCATAATTTCTATAATGTTATGTTTGTAATAGTTCCTTTGATCCAAAGTGCTGCTTTTTATCTCCTTAAGACTCCTCATTATGCATATGTTTGCCATTCTGTTTCCTGGCTACTGTACTGTATACTAAGATAACAAATGTCATTTTTCCTGTATTAAACATAGATCTATTAACATTTATATTTCATGCCAAAGATAAATCTTAGAAATATGACAGATAAGATAAACAGATAAAATAGTTGGATTAGATAGTAATAAAATGAATTTATTTTATACTTATTACATTTAATTTTCCCCCAAACAGGTAGTGGTGGATGGAAGTGCCTCAACAGCAGTTCTGAAAAATCTGATGTCTCTAACTGAATATCAGATAGCTGTGTTTGCTATATATATAAATGCTGCTAGTGAGGGCCTCCGTGGCACTGAAACTACACGTAAGCACCCTAACTCAATTTCTCATGGCCCTGACTCAGTAATACTGAACGTTGGGTGAGTAAGCACTGCTCAGTGTGAGCAAAGGATGCAGGATCAAGTCTTTTCTTTTCAGCTCTTTATATTAGTATTGTCCGACATTTATTTATTAGATTTGGGCCTGAACTAAAGAGTTGGGTCCAAATGCTCCCAAAAGTTGGGGAAGTTTGTATTCAGAGCTGGACTGAACTTTCAGCCAGTTACGTTCTCTCTCGTGCAAAACCAAGCTTCTAAATCACAACACTCCTGGACTTTGGAACAGTTTGGAGCTGCAGTTGGATCTAAACTTTATGGCTTAGGCATACAGCCTTATTTCCACTCTTTGGCCTTAGTTCTTTAAGAGATGAAGGATGGTTCAGTGGATAGGGAACTATCTGGGATGTGGGAGATCAGTGTTTAATTTCCTGCTCTGCCACAGACTTCCTAAGTTCCCTTGGGAAGTGACTCAGACTCTTTGTGCCTCAGTTTCCCTTCTGTGATAATTGTACTTCCCTACATCACAGGGATGTTGTAAATATAACTACATTTAGTTGATTGTGAGGTGGTCAATGGAGGTCATATAACTGACTTTGATCGGTGGGCCCCTTCAAAGTCATATAACATAATTTTTATTTAATTCAAATATTTTTGCCCCAGATGCAGTCATTTTGTTCCAGCGATATGACAGACCTTAGGCAGTGAAAACAAGAATCATTCTTCCAGTTGAAACTACAGGGTGGAATTTAGTTAGGGCAGAATGCAATTATCTAGTTTGGGATTCAGCCAGGAAATCAAAGTTAATACTCCTAACCTTACAAATAGTGAAATGGGATCTTGATACATATGTTTGAGACCTTGGTCTTTTGTCTTATCTAAAAAAAATGACTCTCCAGCAGCATTGTGACCTATAACACACATTAGCAATACTGATTCAAAGGGAAGAGTGTCAGATATTGAGCCAATAGCATCATTTCCTGTTGCACCTGGTATTCCTTTGAAGTCCCCTATTCAAGTTCTGACTAAGTCCAGCCTTGCTTATTTTCTGCGATCCGATCAGATCAGAGCCCTAGGTGGTGTGGCTGCAAGCATTATATAAACAAGGCTTTGAGTGTCATAAGTAATAGTCTGAAATGGGTAAGTATTAATCACTCCAAGTAATAAAATATTTGCAGTTTGAAAGTATTTTTCACCACTCCAGTGGAAATCTGTAGAAAATTATAGTTTACATTTTTTACCTTCCTGTGTGACACTGATGGATTAAAATTAACCATAAATGTCAAAACTAGTACCTTTGTGTATACAGTACATTAAAAACTACCTTACAGTAGTGTGCTGTTTAGATAAATACATTCAGTGCCATAGGTGTATAAAATACAGAAAAGTAAGAGAGGCGCCTATCTTTAGTCACTTCTAAAAATGCAAAATAAATATCAAATGCATATTTATTTAAAGTTCTTGCAAATATATGCGCTTTCCTTATACCTATATTTATTCTAGTTATTTTAAAATTTCCTCTTAATTTAATTTTTTTCAGTTATTTTATTGGAGTTATTGGATCTAATATGCACTTATAGTTTTCACATTTGCAATTAATTTTAATTTGAAAATTGTAGCAGAAGCACTCCATCCTCTTCCCATCTTTTGTCCCTCTTCTCTCTCACTCTCATTATTATTTATTACTTGTTTTACCGTAGCACCTAGGGGCATCATGGTAAAAGAGAGTTTTAAGGAGGGTTTTGAAGGATAATAAAGTAGGTTTGCAGATGTTTATAGGGAGCTTCTCCCAAGCATGAGGGGCAGCATGGGAGAAAGGATGAAAGTGCTTGTTTGAAAATGTAACAATTGGCCAATGAAGACTGGCATATGGGCCAATCGGAGACAGGAGTTGATGGCTCAACAGTGAATGAGAGATGGTAGAGAGAGTGAGGATAGGGCATGAAGGGCTTGAAAGTGAAGACAAGTTGCTTATGTTTGATAAAGAAGGTGGGGCTAGTGGAGGGAGTCACAGAAAGGGGTGACATGGTTAAAGCAACAGGTGAGGGAAATGACCTTAGCAGCAGCATTCTGAATGGATATGAGTAAGGCAAGATTGTATTTGTCAAGGTCAGAGAAAAGTATGTTGCAGTAGTTGAGATGTGAGATGCGGAGAGCCTGACCAAGCATTTTGGTTGTGTGGATGGATAAGAGAGGCCATATCTTAGAAATGTTATGTAGAAAGAATCTTCAAGATTTAGCCATAGCCTGGATGGGAGAACCTAGAGAGAGGTCTAAGCTGAAGATGATATTCAGATCACGGGCATGAGTGACAGGCAGAATGGTGGTGTTGTCCACAGTGGTCAAGAAAAGAGGTATATAAAAGGTCTTGTTGGGTGTTGGGAAAGAAAACTGGAGACTCTGATTTAGCCATGTTGATCTTGAGCTGATCCACAAGGAGATATCAGAGAGACAGGCTGAGATTTTCAGTTTGGACAAAAGAAGATGGGTTTGTCACTCTGCCTGGCATGGGACACAGCTAAGAGCACCAATCTCAGGTCAGACTGCCAGAACACAGGGCATATACCCCAGACTGGTGGTGTACACGGTCATAAGACTTCATCAAGCCAGTAACAGATGTGAGCTTCCAAAATACTATACTTGTTATTATGAAGCCACAGACAGTCCTCTTCAAGCCCTTTAGCCCCTCATGCACCATCCTGACAAACCAGACTTCTGTGATAAATGATTATTAAAACTGGAAATTCCATATATTAGCTTCTTCCAGTTCCAAAGAACTAGCCTCTCACCCCAGGTCAATATGTACTTCAGGATCTCACCGAAAAACCACACTGCTAGCCCATCCTTTAGTAACTAAAACTAAAGGTTTAATATATATATATAATATCTATATATATATATATATAAAAAGAGAAGAGCGTTATTAAAAGGTTAAAATGAATCACATACATTGCAGTTGATTTCAGAGTCTGTAGATCAGGATAATAGCAGTGATGCTAAAGTCTGCTAACCTGCAATAAGTCTCCCTGGTTCACCCAAAAGATTGAGGGTCCTCAGTCCATTGTTCAAAGCTTTCCTTGTTAGAAATCACAGCCCAGGGATGAGGAGCAGGAAACAGTCAAGGAGATGATGTCACAGTCTCCAATTTATACCCTCCTCTCCATGTGCATGAAAAGTTACTGTCTCAAACATGGAGCCAGGGATCACAAGTTCTACGTGCCCTTCTGAGTCACTGGACCTCCATTATCCATATGTGCTCTGAGGCGTCCTAGGGAAGGGCCCATTGGATGAATTGATTTTCCTTAATGGCCCATCAACACATGCCTGGCTAGTCTTGATGCAAATATGTCTTGTGGGGGTTACCCAGGAACACAACATGTTTTCACATCAGGATGCGTGCAAGCATACAACAAAATTTCATAACTCCACACACAATGGCGATACACACATTTAAAGAGGATATTAATACTTAGCAGATTACACCTTTTCCAACGAATACTTGGTATAATATTTATCTCAATTGTGCAACAGTGATGACACATAAGTAGGTGCAAGGGTGGCGAGACATCAGTGTAAACATGGTCATCTTTCTTTTTCTGCAGCAACAGAGGCTATCTGAGATTCACCAGCAGTGATAATATTGAATTTGTGTTTGCAGATGAGCTTATCCAAAATAAGGTGTAGAGGGAGAAGAGACGGGCTCAAGGAAAGAGGGTGGGGGGCATGAGGAGGATGATTCGCCACAGGAGATATCAGAGAGGTAGGAGGAGAACTAGGAGAGGACAGAGTCTAGAAGCCAAGGGAGGACAAGATTTCAATAAGAAGAGCATGGTTTATGGGGTCAAAGGCAGTTGATAGGTCAAGGAAAATGTGGATGGAGTACTAGTTCTGAGCATTAGCCAGGGATAGGTCATTAAAGACTTTGGCAAGAGCTGTTTCAGTCTCATGCGAGGAGGTGGAAGCCAGATTGGAGAGGGTCTAGGACAGAACTGGAGGAGAAGAACTCCTGATAGTGATTGTAAACAGTGTATTGAATGATCTTAGAGATGAAAGGGAGATGGGATGGTAGTTGGAGAGGCAGCTAGGGTCAAGGGTGAGTTTTTAAGATGGGAGAGACTAGAGTTTGCCTGTTTTGTGAGGGGAAAATGTCTGAGGAGAATGAGAGGGTAAGAAGGGTGTGAGGGGGGTTGAGAGTGAGCATGAGGGAGATCAGGAGCTGCAATGGGATGGGATCAACTGGGGCAGAAGTGAAGGGTTAGAGGAGGAGAGTAGATGAGAAACTTTTGATTCTGTACCAGGAAGGAGGAGCAGAGAGTTGTAAGAAGAGAAGGGGGAGGAGAAGGCAATCTGAGGGGAGGGGGAAGGTCATGGTGTATTTTGTCAATTTTCTCTTGGAAGAAATTGGTGAGATCCTATGCAGAGAGAGAAATGGAGGCAGGAGGAGAGGGTTTGAAGAGTGAGTCAGAGATGGCAAAAATGTGGCTGGGATTGCTGATGTGGGGTTCAATAAAGTTGGAGAAATAGCATTGTTTAGAGGATGGCAGAACTGAAGGACGAAAATCTCTCTCTCCTCTCCCCAGCTCAATTTCACAGAACTTTGCAGTGTGTAGAAATACACAGTGATTGTTCTCCTATCTTCTTCCACAGCTATAATAGTTTACAGGCTAAATATATAACCAGAATGAAGCCTTGTTGCTGGGCTAATAAGATATAGCATTAGAGTGAGAGTAACACTTGAGACACTTCTTCTCTGAACTTGAAGGGGCTGATAGCATCACAGAAATCTTATTTTCCATATCTGAGGATAGCAGCAGAGTTCATTGCTATTGAAAATCCTCCAGAAGCATTAAACGCTTTCACCTCACGGGGAGGTAAGAGGGGAGCTGTAAGTCAGAGCCTCCTAGGGTGAGATAGAATGAGTGAGGACTGCAACTGGGCAACCTCTTCTGTTCTTGTGTGGGAGGCCCACAGTTGAATCTTTCTCCTTCCACTTCAATAAGGCATGGTCCATCTAGATCCTTTGACATGCTATAGATGGCCCTAACAGGAGAGGACTCAATCAGCACAAGCACCGGGTCATTCTTAGTTTATATGCTGGCTTTGAAGGAAGCATGTTTGAGGAGGTGAACTCCCAAAGTTCCCATTTACATCTCCTGAATTGTTATGCCGCAGCAGCAACTGGAAGCTAAGGATCCACACTCACTGCGCTAAAGCCACTACTGCAGGATCTACTGCTGCCATGAATAGCAGCAAAGAGGCACTGGGATATCTTTCTGCCAGAGGAACAAATGGGGACAGTCAGATAAATGCAAAAATAGAGAGCTATTCCGAAGAGTGAAAGGGAACTTTCATTTTAAAAAGAGACCCAGATTAGAGTTGTGCTCCATGGCACCGCCATGATTTTAATGTAAACATTTTCATCCCCTTTCAGGCCTTAGCTCAGCCTACTTAGTCACACACTCCTGACTGATGTGTGGTACCACTGTGGCCTTTACGTTTACTTACCCCCCTAGATCGATCTAGCAGGGCTAATTAAGGCAACCCCCGCATGTAGTTAGAACACAGCCCTAGGCTCAGCCCAGCCCCCTGGTGCTCCTCTTGACCATGCCCCCTCCCACATAGGGTGACCAGATGTCCCGATTTTATAGGGATAATTCCCATATTGGAGGCTTTTTCTTATACAGGCGCCTATTGCCCACAACCCCGGTCCTGATTTTTCGCACTTGCTGTCTGATCACCCGACTCCCACACTGTGGCTTGGAACAGAGGGGGTGAAGAGGTTATTGCCAGGCAGAAGCTAACCCTAAAAATTCAGTCCCTATGTGGCTGCCTCTGTAACTTACCCTAGTGGTAACCCTACCACTCTGCACTGTCAATTCTCACCCCCGTGTAGATCTAGAAGAGTGGCGGGGAGGGAGGGGATCTGCATGGAGCACTTTGGTACAACTACATCTGTTAAACTGTTGAGGATTCTCCCATGGGAAAGGTTATAAGCCTTTGCTCTTGTAGCATTGAAAAACTGTCTGGGGCAAAGTACGAGAAATGCTCTGTAAGAACAATCCAGCCCTGGCTGGGTGGTTGGATAGATGACCTACAGACAGAGCCTTTCCACATCTCTCTAATTCTGAGATCTTTTTCTTGCTCTTTGTCATTATGTCAAACAGTGTTTCCACGCCTTTACCCCACTGTATTACTTTGTGCTTCCTATAATCAAACAAAATGTTTATGAAATGAAAACAAGAAAGTTTTTTTTAGATGCAATTGAAAAATGTGTGGCTCTTTGTGTTGCAGTTCCTTTGCCCATGGCATCAAATCTGAAATTGTATGATGTGTCACAGAGCAGCATGAGAGCAAAGTGGAGTGGAGTAGCGGGTGCCACTGGGTATATGATCCTATATGCCCCCCTCACAGAGGGACTGGCAGCAGATGAAAAAGAGGTGATGTATTTAGCTTTCATTCAGATTCTAGCTATTCAGAAACAGTATGTTTAAAGAACAAAATGTCTGATGGACCTCCACTTCAAATCTTGTCTGTTTCCTAGATTTTTAAGTACCATGCATATTACTGACTTTCTCAGGAAACCGAATGCCAAGTAGTTATTTTAAATCTTGAGTATTTTCACATTTGTCCTCATTAGTACACAAGAAATGTCACAAATTATAGCCGAATTAAAGGGAGTCTCTTGGAATGTTTCATGAATCAATATTATATCATAGCATGAAGGCACAAACACAAACAAACATAGAAAAAATAATCCAAAACAAGCTACCCCTCACACACAAATGGCTTGATCTTTCTGAAAAATAGATTCTGAAGATTGTGAAATTTAGTCTTTTTGATTATAGTTGGACTTTTGAAAGTGAATCAATTTAAATGAGTAATTGTGACATTTCTATGTTTTATTTTAATTCTAACTTTCATTTTTAATAAACATCAAAGGCTTTTTGTTTTGTTTTTTGTTAGTTTTAGAAAGGTTAAAATGATTAATTTTAAATGTGAATAACTTTAGGTAGAACAAGAATGAGAAAGTTAGGAACATTTCAATTCTGGAGTAGATAAAATTTTAGGCAGAATATTATGTTGTTCCTAGAAATATGACTGGATTTTTGGAAACAGCTAATATAGTACCAGTGCAATTTTAGAGCTAAGATTAAAAATGGTTTTACACCTCCGTGTGAAATTAAGAGTATTTTATATAAGGACTCCATCCAAGCAAGAACACTGACAGCATGCAAGTGCATGCAACATTCTGGAAAGAGTGTAGGGAGCCATTGAGAGCTCGCATAGACTTGTGTTCTTTGCAAAATGAATAGCTATGAACATGCAGCCCTCTTGAAAATGGGGCCTCATTGAAAGCTAGCTGACATCAGCAAAACTGAGCCTCTCCCTGTTGAAAGATTTTTTTCAATAAAAAAATAAATCAGGCCCTGTTAATGTGGCACCTACTGAAGGAGCTCAAGGGGAAAATGGTATACACCTGAAATAGCAAAAAGCAAAACCAAGCCTCAGCCTGTAGACAGACTTCCAATTAATAAATCAGAGTCCTTTCCCCTCTCTACAATATTCTCACTTCAGCAGTCATTTTGAGGCAATTAGTTTCCACTGAACTGGAATAAACAGTCTCATAGGCATAGATGCTTTTTAAAGAGAGACTGAGGGTCATTTTTTCTGCTACAACAGAAGTCTATCATGTTGTTGCTTGTGTGGCTGGTCGCTTTTATATCCCCTCCACCTTCATGTTAGGCATTTCCTTAGGCCTGTTAGACAATTTTAGGTATTTCATTGCTCTACGCAATGACAAAACTGTTCACACTGAGCCAAGTTCTGTGTTCAGGTACAGCTGATCAACTTCTTTGAGTCAATGCAGGCAAGATTTGACCTCATTATTCTCTGGTTTAACTACAGTGGTCAGAAGCTCCTGTTGAAGAAGGCACTTGAGCACATGCCTAACTTTAAGCACCTGAAGAGTCCCACTGACTCTAAAAGGATTAATTGTATGCCTACAGCCAAGTGCGCCTCTCAACTGAAGCCTAAATGAGCATATTGTAGCCTTTTACTTTTATTCAAGGTTATGGCATTCACCAGCTTTATAAAAATATGCTCTGACCCTATTGAATAGACTTTTTTCCTATGCAAAAATACTACTGGTTTATTGTTTTCGCCTCATGAGCTAGTTTAGAAATAATGTGTCTATTATTCATATTACCTTTAGATGAAAATTGGAGCGGGCTTGACAGATGTTGAACTGGATGGATTATTGCCTAACACAGAATATACAGTCACAGTTTATGCGATGTTTGGAGAAGAAGCTAGTGATCCCCTGACAGGACAAGAAACAACACGTAGGTGGTACACATCTGTATTCACTATACATCATTAATAAAACTCCAGGAGATCTCTGTATGTATGAAAATAGATCTCAGATTTTAAAAATCTGTACAGAGGAGTAACTGAGAGATGATCATACTGTGCTTTGTGGTTTGGATGAATTGTACAGTTTCCTGCTGCTGCTGCTTAATGTATACAGTGTACTGTATATTACAGGACCAGGTATTTAATTCTCCACCAAAGAGCATGTTTTCAATGGACCAGATTCTAACACCTTTACTCACACTGGATAGTGTCTTGTGCTGCTGACAGCTCCATTGATTTCAGTGGAACTAATTACACAGGAAGGTACTACGCAGCATGAGTGAGAATGGCGGAGCCTGGCCATATATTGTTGTTATTAGCTAGGACTAGACTGTGGTTTTGGGCCACTGCCCTGCCTTCTCCCTCCCCCTTTTCCTTTTTAGTATCTTGTTCCCCAGAGGGTCCAGTAATGAGCAGCGCCTGCTCTTCCTAGCTCACAGGGACTGCTATTGTGAGCAGTCCTTGTGCGGCTGCACAAGTGGGAAGGAAGGTGTCTTGCTTTCCCCTTGGTTCCCATGGAAGGGCTGCTCTCAATCTGACACTTGATACCAAATTCTGACTGTCCATCTTTAAAATGAAAATTAATGATCAGCTTAGGCTTCGTTTGCTGTGAGGACATTGTTAGTATCCGCTATTTATTTTTCTTCTTCAATTAATATATTTAGTTATTATGTATGTATTACCATAGGGCACATGGCTCTTCACAGACAACTGTACAATCTAGAACTGGTAGCTACCACAGCAAGTTATGACATCAGATTGTTGGGGATGGAAGGGAATAGTGCCATGACAAGATGGAGGAGACAGGAAAATCCTCTTATAAAAGAGTGAAGTTCACTTGCATCATGACAGAGATTGGTTGATGGAATTAAAAAGAGCACATGTGCCCCCAGATATAACTTACTGTAGGTCTTTCTGGGTTTTTTTCAGTTTACAACAGCTCACATTTATAACAGTTTGTTGAAATGGGGGCTTCAGGGAGCATGGTCCCTTTGTGTTTTGTGACCCTATTACTTATTTTTCCTTTCAGCCACAGGTACCGCTAGCTCTCAGCACTAGCACAATGGTGGTCTTTAGCCAGTGCAGGTATTTAGTTGCTAATTAAGGATCAGAACCTGCCAAAGTTCA
This sequence comes from Emydura macquarii macquarii, assembly GCF_026122565.2. Classification (NCBI taxonomy): domain Eukaryota; kingdom Metazoa; phylum Chordata; order Testudines; family Chelidae; genus Emydura; species Emydura macquarii. Next base: position 3,567,952 of record NW_027130506.1, read on the forward strand.
ATGGGAAGTAAGAGGGCTCCCCATCACCCAGAACAGCATCTCCCAGCTGAACACTGCTATATCTAGGAGAGAAGGAGAAGGCAGTAGCACCAATGTACACTATAACCTCTTTTGGAAAAAGGCACAGGAGGAGCCTCCTGCAGAACTTAAGGGTTGGAGTGCACCCACATTTATGATAGGTAATGTGTTCTTAATAAGTAGCAAGTGCCAGGCAAGCCAGTTTCTGTTCTCTCTTTGCTCTATTGGATCTGCATAGTACTGTATGCCTGCTCCCTCAACACTTCAACACACGGAACAGAATGGGACCCAGAAATAGGCGATAGTACCTGCGCCTTCCCACAGATAGGGGAAACTAGGAAGCAGACTGTGCCTGTATATTTAGCATAGTCCCCTCTTCCACTCTTTTACAACAGTCAACCAATATTTAATATGAAGAAGGCCTTAACTGCTTGGAGAACACTGCATCCAAATATAATCTTGCCGACAGGGGAATGTCATATGCAATCAGGGACAAATGTAGTAAGTGTCAAACATTAGCAGCTCTATAGACCTTATCAGCTCCTTCTGTCCAAGAATTGAGAAACCTCTGGTCAAATGTTCCATTAGAGCTATGGAAGGCTGTAGCCTACCTTTCTCATATGCTGAAGAGAAATCCTGAATTCACTTAAAATGTCTCATCTTAGAAACCTTTTCCCCTTGATTAAGGTCTTTAAAAAACAAACAGGTTTTTGTCAGTCTTGAAACTTCCAAAATAAGTTTTTCTATGAACATCTACAGTGTGCATTTACCATTCTGCTGAACTTGCATTAGGAAAATATGAAGGTAATGGATTTATTAAATGAAATTTGGTGTTAACTACAGCTGAACGAATAATGGAAATGTTTTCTCTAATCATTTGAAATTACCATATTTGCAATCCTTTTGTTGTCACTTTCTGCAAACATTTGAGAGTTTAAGCATCACTAGCATAAACATATTGAAAAATGAATTTTGAGATCAAATATTCTCTATATATGAAATGTTATGGTATATTTGCATTTAACACTTGCAATTCCCTTTGTGGTTAGTTATATACATCAACCAGCATTGTCTCTTTCTTGATTAGATGACTTTTTAAATTGCCATATATTCACTTAAAAGATGCCATTTCCATTACAGCGCATGTCAACAAATTTATTTTTTGGAATATTCATGGAAAGCAAACACATGGAGCATAGATATAGTTAACACAAATCAATGTGCAAATCCAAATGTATATGTGGGGAAAATGTTGTACAGCATAAATTCCAACTCCACTATCCAGCAAATGGGCAGGATTCCCCCCCCTTCTATTTCTTTTCATTTCAATATTCAACACTGATGATGGGTTTTATACCTGCCAGTGCTTTAGCCTATGATTCAGCAAAGCAGTTAATCACATACTTAATTTTAAGCACATGTACAGACCTGTTGAAATCAAAGGCACTACATAGCTGTTTAAATTTAAATACGTGCTTAAGTATTCTCCTGAATGGTGGTGTAAGGGGCTATAGAAAAAAGATTGTCAGTCATTGCATAATAATATAATTTTTAAAACAGAAGTGTTTGATGTTCACTGTCAAGACAGAATGTGCTTTATAGATCAAATAAAAGACAGAATTATTTTCATGACTGTTCACTATTTCTTTTTCAAGTGCCTTTAAGTCCACCAAAGAACTTGAGATTTTCAGACATTGGATACAGCACTTCCAGGATAACATGGGATCCTGCTTCTGAAAAAGTAAATGGTTATCGTATTATGTATGTTAAGACTGATGGGACAGAAACCAATGAGGTAAGCAGCTAATAATATACTATGTTTCTATTTTTAAGTGTAATTTCTGTAACCAAATCACATCTTTCAAGCTGTAACAAAAGATTTACTTATAATTTTCAAACTCTGTGCCTGGAACATATATAAATCTTCCAATCTGACAACATCTGCATTGTAATCTGAAGAGCTTTCCTATAGCTTTCACCAGCATAAGTACCATTAGCAGCCTCTCTAAATGGAATGAAACATCTTAAATACAAAAATCAGACAGACTATATTAAAATGTTTAAATAAAATAATTATAGTAAATGGGACCAATCATATAAACAAACCAGATCCTGTACAAATAAGACATCGTATAAAAACCTTCTGACATTAGCCTGTGGCTTCGACTATTGAGAGTTATCAGTTCTTTCTTACAGATGGGATAAGTATCTATATTAAATTGAGACAGGTTATCTGCACGTTTGGAAGATAATGTAACTCATGGGTGGCAAAGTTATGAATAGTTTTTCCATGTCTTTTAACATTTGTCAATAAATTAAGCTTCACTTAACCCCATTCTGTAGTTTATTTATAATCTGGGCATCTCTAAGGTCTTTTAATGTCTGTCTACATTCATCACCATGGTATATGAACATCTTAGATACATAGTAATATAATATGCATACTTTGCATTGTGAGAGCATAATTGGTAATGTGTGGTGATATATAGTTTTTTCTCCATCTAGTTATTCTGCTATTATTCTTGCTCATAAAATAGGTGGCATATTCTTTCCAGTTTGCTTTGGTTTTGTGTCATATCCTTTGTGCCCTGGTCTGACATGACACTGATTAATCTGGCCTGATACACAGCCAGTTTATGCAGCTTTCTGGGGTTTATGTCCCCCATAATGCCATGTTAAATGTACTCTGGCTAAAGACCAAAGAAAACTGTCATCATTTTTTATTAGAGAGACAAGGGGGTGAAGTAATATCTTTTTTTGGACCAAGTTCTGTTGGTGAAAGAGACAAGCTTTCACCATCAGAAGTTGATCCCATAAAATATATTATCTCAACCACCTTGTCTCTCTAATATCCTATGACCAACACGGCTAGAAAAACTCTCCAAACATCTTTTTATGACAAATATTAAACATAAAGGGCTCATATGTCAGAAATGTCTTTATACTTGTGGCTTCTCTAATTCTCCCTTCCTCCAGTTTCCTACCTCTTGTTTGTTACAAGCTAAACTATCTCATTTTTAATAGGTTTTGATTACCTTGACTTTACCTTCATTTGTAATGTGAATTTTTCATATAATTTGTGGCTCTTTCCATAATTGCATGGCATTCTCTGTCATTACTAGCCAGCCGAGTTGCAGACACAGATAACGTAAAGGGGTTTTGTTTCCTGTATTCCTAGCATATGACCAGTATCTATTACAAATTATGCATTGTTCAGGTGGAAGTTGATCGCATTTCAACATACACCCTGGAAAGGCTGAAACCCCTTACAGAATATACCGTTGCCATTTTTTCCCTCTATGATGAAGGACAATCTGAGCCGCTTACTGGCAGCTTTACCACAAGTAAGTCTAATTACATTTTTTAAGGCTTTCCAAGAGCACCTTTAATATTCATTTACTTTTCTGGAAAGCAAGATCAGTAATGCTGACACTCTCCAACTTCAGAATATTGGGATGTTTTTGCTTTTTATTCATTTTGACATTTTGAGAGGATTATACCACTAAAATGTAGGCAGATAGTATCTCTGCTGTCAGGTTATGCTCTACTAAGATTATACGGTGTTGCCAACCCTTGCCATTGGAAAATCATGAGATTGGCTTAAAAATCATGAGGATTTTTTTTAATGAAATGTGGGTTCTCTTTATTTCCATTCCAGTTTCTGAGCCTTTAACGTGCTCTCAGATCACAGTCCCACTGCAATCAGGCAGGCTAGAAACTTACCTTTCTAGTACCATGGGAGCCCCGGTGGCCAGCTGACAGTGGGAGTCCTGGGCACCAGCTGACAGCGGGAGGCCCAGGAGCTGGCTGACAGCAAAGGGAGCTTCTCCTTACAGGGGATCCCGGAGGAGGGGCGCCCCTCAGGCTGTCATCTCTGGATGGCTGTGGCTCCCATTGTCAGCCGTGGGGCAGATTTTACTCTTTCAAGATTTGTGTGCTCTCTCCACTGTGCTGTGATACAGAAATGTGGTCTCTAAACAGCAGTACTATCAGGAATCAATTTAGAGGGCAAGAAAATCCAGTGTTGCTGGCACTGTTAACTAAGGGTATGTCTACACAGCCAAAAAAAAAAAAAACTCGCAGCAGTGGGTCTCAGAGTTTGAGTCTGCTAAAAATAGCAGCCTAGATATTCTGGCTTGGGCTGGTGCCTGGGTTCTGAGGCCCTCAACCATCGCAGGTTCAGAGCTCAGGTTCCTGCCTGAGCCTGAACATCTACACAGGTATTTTTAACTCTGCAGCGCCAAAGTCTGGCAACCCAGACGTCTCATTGCTGTGGGGATTTTTGTTTTGTTGCTATGTACATGTACCTTAAGTACCTTTTCTGTGCAAAGTAATGTTTTCATAAAACAATAATACCAATACATTTTCCTTTCTCCCTACTCTTTGCCTGCTCTGCCTATCTGGACTGTGAGCCATTTGGGGGCAGGAACTGTGTTGTGTATGTATGATACCTAGCACAATAGCGTCTTGATCTTGGTTGGGGCTTCTAAGCACACTTGTAATATAATTAATAACAGACTCACTAGATCATCTAGTCTGACCTCCTGTATATCACAGGCCACCAACACCGCCCCGCACCTGCACACTAAACCCAACAACTGAAAGGAGACCAAGGTATTACAGCCCACAAAGGGCTTGTTGAACATCATCATTTTGTATAGTTTTAAGATATTTACAATTTTTAATTTACTCTTCTTTTTCTTTTGCATGGCATTGTTTTGCAGAAAAAGTTCCAGCCCCACAGTATTTGGAAATAGATGAAGTCTCAACAGATCATTTTAGAGTCAATTGGAAGCCCATGTCCTCTGATATTTCCCTCTACAGATTGGCCTGGATCCCACTGAATGGGGGTGCACCTGAAGAGGTGAGTTTTTTTGACTCTCCCAGGGCCTGGTATGGATACTTCACAAATGGAAAAGGGAATACATTCCACCCTGGGAGAACCAAAAATACAGAAAATATATTGTCAACTAAGCAAAGCAAATTCCAGTGATCTGATGTGTGGCAGCTTGACTTATTCAGAGGACAGCCTGGCTAATCATGAAGCCCTCCAAAATTAAACTGAACCAATGTTTCAGCCTTTCTTTATGGATAGGCCCTGCGGGAAGAAAACTCATGGAAATTAGCTATCTAATTTCTAATACATCAATCACCATAGAATCTGCTTTGCCATTCTCTGCTACTCCCAATTCATGGGATGCACAAATTCTTTCTCTTTCCAGTGAAAAAAATGAAGGTAAACCAAAATGATCACTCCACAGGAGCTGGGGGATGACATACCTAGCAAAAGGAGGAGAACGCGTTCTGGATTTGTTTAATAAATTGGAAACAGTAAAACCACCTATCAAACCATAGATTCAAAACATTTAACAAACAAAGTTTACACACCATTAAAAAAATTAATAAATTACAGCGGCATCCTTTATTTCTGTTTCTCCTCTTTCCCTTTTCTCTCCCAGTGCTCTACTTTTAGCTCTAGATCATCATGCATCTGTTTCCTATGGCTGTGCTGTTCCTTGGGCAACATTTTAAAATGGTTTTCATCCTTTTAAAATGTTTTGGTTCGTTCTCTAGTTCAACATTTTTTCTTTATTTATCCTTTCTGCTCATATTTTTAACCTTTGTCTATCTATACCTTTCACCACTCTCAGTCCAATTCTCTCTCCATCACATTTTCTCTATTCACTGTTTGCCCAGTTTTTCACCACTTCCTCTTTTCTCATTCATCCTTTGTCCCTACATTTTTCTACTCATTGATATGATCCTCCACGTGCCCACCCCATTCCCATTCCTGTCCTTTATCTGCCGGTGATTCCCTTGTAGAGGGGGAGAACATCCCTAAACCATCGCTCTGTGCACAGTGCCATCTGCAAGGGAGGATGAAACATTGCCAGATTTGGGTTTTGTGCAACGTTTCTTCCTCATCTGGAGCAGAGAAGGAGCAGTGTGAATAGGACTCAGTCCTACTAGTGTGGTGAATCTGGGGCTTTTCTGGAAAATAGCCTAGCCCTATTTCTGTCTTCTCACACCTGGCAGGAGACTCTCGTATAGATGATGAGATGAATTTGGAGGGTAAGCAAGCAAAAAAAGAATTTGCAAGAGAGGTAGTTGTTAAGCCTGTCACCTGCTGGAATTCCCCTGCACATGATATGCGTTAAAATTCCCCTTTTCCTGAACTGACTTTTTACTATTTTCATTTTAAGTACCTTCCCTGAAAATGAGTTGCCAAGGAGTCTCTTTGACTGGTGTGTGTGTGTTTTGGAATGAGGCTTTTTATTGTCCTTGTATTATTTTTAAAGCACTATGTATTACTATAGATTTATAAAAATATCATGAAATATCTGTGGTTCTGGGGGCCCCTCCCATCAGGCAGAATGGTTCATTCACTGGAAAATGCTGGAGGGTGCCGATATTTTTATATTTTAAAATATTAAAAATACCCAGGCTCCATTCTTGTTCTCCTCAGTTGATGTCTGTAATGGGGTCAGGCCAGGGACAGCACAATATCTCCAGGCTGCTGCATCTTTAAACTTCTTCCCCAGCTGCCTTATCAGGCATGCAGTAATATGGCACACCCACCATCGTTCCAGAGAGCTGTTGTCATTTAACCGGGTAGAGTCATGGAGTCAAATTCAGAGAGTGGTGCGTAAGGTTTTGTAAATTAGGCCTACTTACGCCAACTCTGCCAATCTGTAACAGAATCTAGGCCGGTGTAATTTATCCAAAGAGCTGGAATAAGATTTTAAAATGTGAATGTTCAAGGATAGCTTTTTATGTGTATGTTAGAATAGGGGGTACACATTATTATACCCTCATGTTGGTTGATTTTCTTGTTACATTCCTCTCTTCTGGCTCTTTGGCTTGTTAGTTACACCAACATAGACTGCCTGAAGTTCTTTTAGGCTCAATGGTCCTGTGTGTGTGCTTACATGTGTGTGTACAGGTGGTGTAAATTACACATTGGTAAGTGTTGTGAGTCATATGTAAGTTAGTAAGTCCATGTGGGTCCTGGGTGTCTAAGATGGTTTGACATGCATATTGGGGTGCTAGAAGGGAGCTGGAAGTTACACCAGTTTAGACTCCATGTAGACTCACTCAGACTTGTGTCTGAATTTTGCCCAAAAATATCTGTGCCAAAAAGTGTGTTGTGGAGGGTGCTGCTTCTGCATCCTGTAGCTGCAGAAGACCAGACCCATCCCCTGGTGAACTGGGAACAGTCTCCATTTCTGCAGAGCCCAAGAAATCTATGATGCTTCTGTGAGCCACTAGCCACTACAGCAAATTTTTCCTGAACCTGAGCCTTTTTGTTTAAGTAACATTCACACTGCAGCATGTCTTTATGCACAGAATAAAGTATACTGCGCTACTTATACTGACTGAGTGCTCCAAAACCACTGTATGCTGAATAAACAGCTTCCTGCTTTGCTTGGTTCTCATTATCGGGTTGGTTTTTTGTTTCTCTTCAAATGATAAGATGGGTGTCCATCCCTAAAAGCCTGCCACTGTTGCCTCAGATAAAGTCACATAAATATTTGCAGTGTGGCCTAAACACACCTTCCCAAACCCTCTTGCCAACCCAGTTTACCAGAACAACTCCTCACTTCCCCTTGTGCAACCCTCTCCATCTTACAGTCCCCCTGCATCCTCCTCCAGGCACCGATCTGCCCTATTTTATTTGTAAAGAAACAGGGAAATCCCCATACAAAAACTTTATCATATAGTTAATGTTGCTCAAATGCATTTCCGGCCAATGCTATCACTCAAAATAAAGGAAATCACCATTTAAGACGATCCTTGCTTTCCCAGCCACACAGCATCATATCCAGACACGCTCTCATAGTCTTCAGCTCAGCAATAAAAACTACCTTTCAGTTCCATCCTACAAACCATTCCTTTCCTAAAATTCACAATCTTGACTCTAACTTGATATTTTCTTAGTCTGTAATAACACATTCTTGGCTTTTCAACTACAAGTACGTGTACTGGTAAATTACCTTCATTTTGCAGGGGTTAGAGCTAACATTCTGAGATTAATGAAGCATTGAGGAACTGGATGTGTGCATTGTGGGCGGTTGTTCTTTGGATTCAAAAGGGTCTGTGTCACAATGCTGCTGAGTTGAGTAATGTGTTCGGGTATTATGATGTTTGAATTAGGCCTCTGAGGGTCAGTTCCTTGAGTTTTAGTGATTGCTTTTAAATGAAATGAACTTGATCAGCCTTAACTGTAAGCTAACGTTATTTGTGTGGGTTATAGTATGAGGTTACATGGCAGAACAATAAAACTGGCCTTAACTTTACAGACTGAACAAATTATTAGTGAGTAGTTTATAATTCAATAAAGTTTTTAAAAAGTTAATCTGATACAACAGTAAAAAATGAGAAACGGTCTTTCTAGATATTGCTCTGTTTTTTAGGTTGTCTTACATGGAGACAAGGACTCGCATGTTGTTGAGGGTTTGTTATCCAACACGGAATATGAAGTTTCTTTGGTGGCAGTTTACAGTGATGAAAGTGAAAGTGATGTTGTTGCTGTTCTTGGAACTACACGTAAGACAAAAACTAATGGTTGTGTCATTTTAAAGAGCTTTATATACTTTTAAGTATAATGTAAGCTTATGTTTAAAATATAGCTTGTCCACTGGGTAGCTTCTACTACTGAAAAATACAATGATTTATCATCAAGGCTTTGGAGACACATATTTTGTGCTTTTATTTAATATTGTGTGGTAAATGGCATCCAGCCTGGAAAGAAGTTTTGGCTGCATTCCCAGTTTAGGTAATATTAGACTGTATCTGGCTATACATCTTTGGCTCAGAGATTATTTAATATTCTTTGGTCCTAGGTGTCAATATTTAGTCTGGAGGCAGAATACTTAATTAGAAGCCATATTAGATTTAGTCTTGGAATGAAAATATTTTAATTTAAACACTTTTCAAAAACATAACTGGAAATATTCGACATTTAATATACATCTTTCTCATCCACACATTTTTTAATGTAATTGAAGTCAGTGGAGTTGCAGTGATTTACACCAGCTCAGGATCTGGCCCTGTATGTTGACATCAGTGCCTGTGCAACTGTCATTGAAGTTGGAAGAAACCATACAAATCTAACATGTTGGCTTAGAGTGGACGTTGTATTCAACATTTCCAATTTGGGTGTTTCAAGTCTCTTCTTCATGTAGGCATTTAAGCACATGTTTAAGTCCATCCCTATGCAGCAAAGAAGGACATGCTTAACTTAAAAGTGCTTTGCTGAACTAAGATGAATTGCTGAATCAAACCAGCACCTACATTAAATCCATATTTAGGTGTACTTTTCTGTACCTGAAAAAAATATTGACTAGACTCCCATTCTGAAATGTGAACATTGCCCTGACAGCCTCCATCTGTCTGTCTCTCTGTCTGTGTCTCCATTCATTTCTTTCTTTCCTGATCTGTCTCTGTGTCTCTGTCTATCTTTTCCACCTTCCTTTACTTCAGTCTCTCTTTCTTTTACCTGGCCACCCTTGTGTCTAATCAGGACTTCCCTTTCTTACCCATCTCTAAGATGGATTTATTCTGAAAGTTTAAAAACCTCTACTTCTGGGGCAATGTACAAGCTATTTTTAGGCCTGCGAAATCAGGCAGAGTCTCTAAATTATGTTCATCTTAACAAAGCCCCTTTTTTTTGCAGCAGACATCTCTGAACATGAAAAATGTATATTCATGGGCCACTGTGCATTGTTTCTAAGAGATCAGTCTTCTGTGATTTTAATGGGAGGATATGGGGGTTTTGTGCTAAATAAAGCCCTTACGAAAGAAGAGTAAAGGAACTTGCACATTTTTTTTCTGGCAGATAAAACAGATTTATTAGAGGGCAAGATGACTTAATTTTTTGACCAACCGTATAAAGGTGATATCACTATGAATCACTGCTGAAAACTAGCATAGGATAGTGTTGCATTACATATGTAAGGTGTGAATTGGTGTGTATCCTTTTTGTTTCTTTTGCCTATTAAGAAAATGCAAAAAATCATCAGATAACATTCTTTGGACTTTTACAAACATTTTCTTTTCTTTTGGGGGCAGTGACTTGGTTAAGTAAGTGAAACTGTATTTCCAGTTGCAAACAGGAATATGTATTTGACTCAAATCAAGGCATACATATATATTTAGTAAACTTCAGCTTGATCCTGCCGCCATTATTTAGGCATGAAGTCCATTCCCATGCAAGGAGTCCTCATATCAGTACTGCTGTTGTTATTATGTTTAGCTCTGTGGGGCTCAAAAGCTTGTCTGTCTCTCTAATGTTCTGAGACTGACATGGCTATGACTACACTGTGTATAGCAACCACAATGTAATTTGTTACCTTTGCTGGAAATTATTTCAGCAGACAGATCAAAGATAAGAATGGGCATGAAATCTGGCCTACTCTCTTACCACTCTCAGTGATTCTAGTGGCATTTGGAACCTGAAGCTAGACAAATTCAGACCAGAAATAAGGTGCAGATTTTTAACAGTGAGGATAATTAACCATTGGAACAATTTAGCAAGGGAAGAAGACTTTAAATCATTGTCTTTCTCAATGTCTTTCTACTGTTCAAACAGAAATTAAGGGTGTTGCTGTCTGGAGCGGCTCATAACTGTGCGTGCCTACCTTAGGGCAGACTGTCAAAAACAAGGCAGATACCCCAAACTGGTGGCATGTTCTATAATTAGATTTTACCAAGCCAGTAACAAATGTGAACTCCTGTATCACTATAACAGTCTTACCATGGAGTCAAAGACAGTCTCCTTAGACTCCCCAGTCTATCTTGCCACCCAGACAAACTGGACTTTGTGATAAACTAAAACTCACACAATATTCAGGTTGCTTTTAGTCCCAAGAAACCAGTCACTTACCCCAGATCAACTGGTACCCTCCATCTTACACCAAAGACAATCCTGTAATAAAATATCTAAAGGTTTCTTAACTAGGAAAAAGAAATGAGGGTTATTTACAGGTTAAAGCAAGCAAGCATATATACAAATGAGTTCCAATCTAAATCTTAAGACAGAGTTGTAGTGATCTGTCAGTTCAAAGTATCTTTCAGGGCGGATCCAGAAGGTAGACCCTCGGAATCTCTGGCTTTGGTTTGGTGCCTCTGGCCCTGTGAGAGTTTGAATAGCAAAAAGATGGAAAATGTTGCTGTATGTTTGTTTTATTCCTTTCATTCAGCCTCCAAGTTCATAGGAAGAGCTTCCTTGCATGTAGCATTTCCAAGGTGCAATAGGTTCATTAACCAATCTTTTGTATTGTGATGTTCCTTGATAGCCCATCTGATTTTTATAGACCAAACATTTTTAAAGTTATGAAGCAAAACTTACATATTTCTTTATAGCATGGAATACAGATATCACAAATAAGATTAATGCATGCAGCAACTTAGAAACATTCTATAGTTTAAACACTAAATACAGTCTTATAAGACTAATACCTGTTTTGAGTAACACTAACACATAAGTGAACTGGTCTGGACTCCAGCTATGAGTTTGTCAGTTCTTAGCTAATGTCTGCAGCCTTGGCAAGAGCTAGCACCTGGCCTGCCAGCATCATAATGGGCTTGATGCAGAGATTACTGGGTGAATCTATGAATCCTAACAGCTCAGGATTGGGGCATATTGGAGGTGTTGTGTGGTTAAGCTTGCATTGCTGCCACCTGTCATTTAAATTATTAGAAGATTTCAGACTTCAGGAATGTCCATTCAGCACCTCCCAAGAACACTAAATTCAATTAATAAGAAGATATTCTTAAGAAAATGAAACAGTGAAAGTAGAAAGTGATATGTATGTCCTAGTTAAATTAGAAGCAAGAGAGATAATATTTTACTTTTATTTGACAGTGATATTTATATATGTATCTGTGGAAATAAGTAGTGATCCTGCAAACACTTAGATACATGCTTAGTTTTAAGCATTTTTAAGCATAGTTTTAAGCATGTCAGTAGTTTTATTGACTTCAGTGAAATTACTCATTTACTTAAAATTAAGTGGATATATAAGGATATGTAGAATCATGGTCATAGTTATAAATAGCAGATAATATTTCCATAATTGGCATTAAAAGAATACACAAATGGCTTCCGGGTCTTTCTGAAATGTTAATGAATAGAGTATTATTTTTCAGTTGCAAGGACCACCACAGTGTCTACCAGCACTGCTACTAGTAGCATTGTGACCTCCAGACCCACAACAGCAGGTAAAAGAAATGAATGTCAATAAAATGTACGCTAAAGTGTTTTAGGCCCCACATACGAACCAGATCTAAAGTTCCAGAGGGGTAGCCGTGTAGTCTGTATACAGCAAAAACAACGAGAGTCCTGTAGCACATTAAAGACTAAGAAATTTAATTTCTGCAGGCATAAGCTTTCATGGGCGACGAAGTGGGTAACAGCCCACGAAAGCTTATGCCTACAGAAATTAAATTTGTTAGTCTTTAAAGTGCTACAGGACTCTCGTTGTTTAAATCAGATTTAAACAAATCTCATTGTTTTCTTGAATCAGACACTTTGCTTCTAAGTATCTACAGGCTTCCTGTCTATCATAATGTTTTCTATAGCAAACTGAGCTTTTGTACAGGCTTAATTATTCCAAAAGCCCTAGAGAGCCAAGGATAGGAGTCATAAATAAATGAAACAATAGGGGGCATTTATATAATATTTATTGCTCCTTAAGATCAGTATCCCTTCATTCCTGGTAGCATTTTTGGGCTCATATCTGCTCCTATTGAAATCCATGGTAAACCCCCACAATTATTTCAGTAGAAATGGGGTGGGACCTGTTGTTATTTAGTGACAATACAAAATGTTATAGAGTGACACACTTCAAAAGAGATGTTTTAAATTGGATCTGTGAAATATTCTTTTGAGTTACTTTTGTTTTGTTTTTTAGTTTTTCGAACAGGAATCAGAAACCTTGTTATAGAGGATGAAACCACATCAAGCTTGAGAGTGAAATGGGACATTTCAGACTACAACGTTCACCAATTCAGAGTGACCTACCTCACCAGTAAAGGTGATCGTGCTGAGGAAGTGGTAAGAATGGTCTCTATAATTTTTTTGGTTTGTATAGTTAAATAGGATCTCCGAAAGCTTATATAATATTAACCAAGAGCCTAATCCTGCACATATCCTACATCAAAGTCAGTAGATGATCTGTGTATGGAATGGCTGCAGAATTGGACTCTAGGTCTCTAATCCTGCAATTGACGCAATGCAGGCAGACTGCTGTGTCTGTGCAGAACCTTGTTCAAGCTAATGGGGCTCCATGCAGTGCAGCAATCCACCTGTGCACTGACAAATGGAGGATCAGGGCCTAACTGACTAAAGACACTGGATTTTAAAGTTTGGGTTAAACTTTTAGGTTAATTGATGCTTAACTGCTACTATTCTTGATTGTGCTATGACAGGCCTCAATCTTTGTAACACACGTTTCAGAAACACACGTGTTTTCGTGGCTGCTGGGCTAGCTGCACCTCTGTCCCCTTTCTTGTCTCTGAGTGCACCCTCTCAGGCCTCATGCTTTCACCTCTTCTGGGGTGGAATTTTGCAGTTCTCTCGCTCTGAGGCTGGGCCCTGGGCTATTTGTGTACTAACTGTGCTCACCCAGCAGTCTTGATTGAGTTCAGGGACCTGCAGTTCTTCCCTTTTGGATCCTGTTGTCACACACACTGAGATGTAGGCAGGGCAACCTAGTGGTTGGAGCAGGAGTTTGGCCTAACGGTCAGAGGAGAATCAGAGGGCAGAACCAGAGGGCTGGTCAGGAGACAGGGCAATGGTCAGAGCCAGGAGTTAGTTCAAATGTAGGCAGGAACTAGGGCTGGAGCAGAGCAGACAAGGCCCAGAGCAAGGACTGGACAGGAAGCAGTTCTGGCGTAGCTGTGGGTGTGGAAGACAATAAGCAGCCACTGTGCTGTTTTTGCTACAGGGCGTAAATGATGGTCTGTTGGCCCTTCTGAACAATCTGGGAGCACAGTCACTTAGTGAGGGTTCATTGGGCCCAGCTGAGCTTATTGGGTTGCTAGGCAACCAAGCCTAGGGGCAGTTGGGTTCCTGACACCTGTGACTGGTATAAAGCCAAAACAGCCTTTTGAAATGCCAAGTATTGTTCATTTTGCAGGAGGGGCAAGGCTTATAGAGAAAAAGGAGTTTTAAACAGCAGACAGTCTGCACGCATGTCTATCTTACCTAAGGTCTTCCCATCCCCTCATGATAAGCCTACAGGCTTAACTTCTTCAGGTACCGCAGTGGGTGTCTGTGTCTCCGTCTGGTTCCCCTGAACACCTACATCTCTCTCTCTTTCTCCAGTCCCTTTTTTAAACCTGCCAGAGTTCTTTTGATCTCCTGTGTTCCTGGGCCTTTGCCTGTCCTGGCATTGTTCCTTAACAACCCTCAAAGATTTGAGGAAAAGTGGCTAGACTTGAGCCATTCTTTCCAGCCTTTTCTCCTCAACAGTTCCCTATTAAACTAAACCAATGTATTCATGTAGTAAACATCCCAATAATCAGGTTGATGTACAGTGTTCATAAATTATTGTAGAGTAGCTCCCAGTTTGTCACAATACTCATGGATTGGGATCATAGTAAGGATAACACTTTCAAACTTGGGTGCTTAGGATAGGCACATCTGAATCTCTATTGGACATCTCAGTAAGAATGGTCTGATTTTAAGATGTGCTTTACACCTAGTGTTGTCAACTCCAGTCTTGCAATATTTGGTATTTTTCTTAAAGCCTCATTTCCTGGAGTCATATGAATACAAGAGATTTTCACCTTTAATTTTTAACGGAATGTAAGTTTCTAACCCTCATGGTTATGGGCAAAAGCTTGAAAGAGTGAACACTAAAGGTTCAAAAACCAGGATACAGAAAGAACCCAAATTTATTATTTTTAAAATCTCATGACTTTTGAGCCAGTTTCATAATATTGGGAGTCTTGACCAATGATTTTTGAACACTTGGGTTTTGTCAATACTCAGGGCTGGATTTCCAGTTAGGCACAGTAGACACCTGCATTCTAGGGGCACCTAAACAGTGGTGGATTGCTCCATGAGGTGACGGAGCCCATGCCCAGGGGCCCTGGCCGATTTGGGGGCCCCACACAAGCGCCGAAGCTCTGATCCTGCCCCCTGCTCCTCCTTTTCTCTCCTGAGGCCCAACTGCCCTGCTCCTCCTCTTCCCCTGAGGTCCTACCCCCTGGCCAGGCTGGAAGTTGGAGGCCAGGGGTGAGCATGTTTCCCTCGCCTGGAGCTAGCCCAGCTGGTCACCCCAACCCCTCTTCCCCACCCCCGCAGAAAACACAAAGGTCAGCTGTAGACAGCGGGGGGTGCTGAAGATGCTGTGCCTAGGGGCATATAAGGTGTAAATCTGGCCCTGTCAATAACGTACACCTGTTTCCCACTGAAGTCAAGTATTAAATTTGGGCCTAACCTACAATAAATAGAGCAAAATGTATAATTCAAGTTTCTGCTTCCAAATTATTACTTCACAAAGTAAAAGTGTTATTTCATGTACGAGTTTCTTTCACTCACTTTTTATAATCTGATGGAGTTCTGAGTCATGCAGCTCACTCCTATTTATGTCAGTGGGAAATTGTATTGGACATACTGGATATTCTTTCATATTTCCTGCAGTCTGCATTTTTTGTTTTTTTTATTTTATTTTTCTTTAAAGACTATATCAGTAAGAAGGGCAAAGAAAGGAATTACTTGAATATCTTTTCTACTGAGGTCTGAATCATGTTACTCTTTCTTTTCAGTTTCATCCATCTTTTATGAGTGTCTGGTAGAAAATTACTTTGTAGCTATCTGTTTGATGTCAAAATAATAATATTAACCTTTTTTATACAGTGGTTCCTTGTGGGGCTGTACAAAAAGCTTTATAGATATACATAGAGTATATGATACTACAATACAAGACAGTAGTAAAAATATACAGCATAATGGGCAATATTCTTTTGTTTCATCTAATAATAGCCACAGGTTTCTTAAATTCAAATCCCAGGTTTACTTTTTCAGGTCAGTGAAAGCATAAAGTAAACCAAATAGATAATATAGATGTGTGTATTTTTAATACTCAAAATTGGTTATTATTTTAAAAAGAAATTAAAAGAAAATTTTAGTAGAGATATTAAAACTCTAGCTATTAAAAAAGATTTATGAATTTTGAGCTGGATTACATGCCCATACAAGTAAATTGTAAAGCTGCAGGACCTAGTATTTTGATTCCGATTCAGCAAAGCATTTAAGTGTTTTAGTCCCAATGAAGTAAAACTAAAACATGTGCTTAAGTGTTTCAGGGAATAAGGAATGACTTAAAATCATGCTTAAAGTTAAGCACATGTTAGAGGCATTGATTGAGGAAGATACTTAATCATATGCCTAACTTTAAGCATGAGTAGTCCCACTGATGTCAATGAACATAAGAACGGCCATACTGGGTCACACCAATGGTCCATCTAGCCCCCATGTCCTGTCTTCTGACAGTGGCCAATGCCAGGTGCTTTAGAGGGAATGAACAGAACAGGTAATCATCAAGTCTCATAGACTTTAAGGTCAGAAATCATCCAGTCTCATAGACTTTAAGGTCTGATCTCCTGTACAATGAAGGCCACAGAATCTCACTCACCTATTTCTGTAATAGACCCCTAATCTATGACTGAATTATTGAAGTCCTCAAATCATGGTTGAAATACTTGAAGGTATAGACAATCCACCAGCTCCCAGGCTCTCTGCTGCAGAGGAAGGCGAAAAATCCCCAGGGCCTGTCTTTAATAATCCCTATGTCACACTATCTGGAGTGGCTCACAATTGTGAGTGTCAGAAAACAGAGCAGACCTCTCAAACTGGTATATTCTATAATTAGATTTCACCAAGCCAGGAACAAATGTGAACTCCTGGATCATTATATTAACCTTATTCTGGAGTCATGGACAGTCCCCTTCGGTTCTCCAGCCAATCTTACCATTCAAACAAACTGGACTTAGTGATAAAATCTCATCTGAGTGTAATTTAGGGTGAGATGCTGGCAGACCAGTTGCCAGCTCAAATCAGAGCAATAGGCCAATTTACTTCTAAAGAAACACTAAGCCTTTGTTAACAGGTACAGTGTTGGGCAAGAGTAAGTAAAAATATACAGATTCCTCTACCCTCTATAGTGAAATCACTCTTTGGATAGTAACCATGCAGTTAATGTAACTGATCTAAGGAATATTTTAAAGTTGTATTGGCTCATAGATTTAGTACAGATATGAACTATGCAGGTTCTCTTTGTATATTATTATTTTAGATATGTATAGTGAACAGGTACATTGATTATTTAGGGAAAGTAAATGTCAACAATAAAGCATCACAAACATATTTAAAATGTAAACCTGTTAATTAGGAATAAATTGCTGTTCAGAAGTGGGAGAGGTATATGATGGCAGAGATCACATATGTTTAGAAAAAGATTTAAGAAGCTAATAATCAACCTTGTCTGTTTCTGATGTTCTGACCAACCAGGTAATGGTACCTGGAAGACAAAACAATCTTCTTCTTCAGCCACTGCTCTCAGATACCATATACAAAGTTACTGTCACTCCCATCTATTCTGATGGGGAAGGAGTCAGTGTCTCAGCTCCTGGCAAAACCTGTAAGTACAAATATTCTGTTTCTAGGTAGACAGAAAGGCTTGAGTAATATTTGAGTTAAAGTTAAAATATGGGTTCAGTTTAAAAATGGAGAAATGTATGAATCAGGACTTTTATACTAGTCCCACTGCATTGATTGATAAACATCTGACTGTTTTTAATCAAGAGAAGTTTGATTATGTCTTGTGCCGTGACACTGTCAGATAGCAGAAACTCAGTGGGAGCAAGGCTGATCAGTTCTTGGTATGGGAGTCCACCAAGGAGAACCCAAGTTCTTTAGAAAGTGATGTTGACAATGCCACAGGTGACATTCAACTATTTTTAGTTAATGCCAAATCAATACCTCAAGTCATTATGCTGTTGGAGAGATTTCTTTTGGATGAGATATTTTAAAAAAATTTTCCTGACCATTTGCAGTTATTAATGACCCTGTTGAACTTTTCAGAATAATTGTTATATTAGTTCTAGCCAACATACCAACACAGGTCATTACATTCTGTCTAACCAAATTCAACCTGCAGTTAAAATGGAAAAAGATAGACCTACCGGGCTCTGCTAAAGAGCTAACATGTTCCACTTGATAGATGGCTGTATTTCAATGGTGGATGAAATTATCTCTGTGCATAATTTTTGTATTACTTTCAGTCCTCAATCTTGCAAACACTTACATACGTATGTAACTTTAAGTATATGAATAGTTCCATTGACTTCAGTTAAGCAAGTGCATAAGTGTTTGCAGAATCAGAGCCCAAATTTGTAAAGCACCTTGGGATATTTTGAGTAGAAAGAAAATATATACATGAAAGATAAAGTATATTACTTTATTTATAAATTTATAAATAAATTACTTTTTTTATATTATTTTAAAATAATAAATCCTGGCAAGCACATTAAAGTGCACTTTTATCTAAAGCAGCAAGCCCTAGGGAAACACCCTAATTCTTATTTACAATGTAAAAAAATCCTATAACAAGCTATAAAGCATAAAAAAAAATCAAAACCTTATAAACACAAACTTTCCAACTCATTCATAAAAGAGCTACATCCGCAAATAAAAGTTGTTTTAAATATTCTAAATTTAACAGCTATAATATAAAAAGCACTGTTACAAAAAGTTCAGCAAGCTCATTTACTAATAAGCCAAACCTTCCCTAATAAACACACACACAAAAACTGCTACACAAACAAAAAAATATGTGGCTGCTCAAATCACCTTTCAAAATCAAAGAAACAAAAAAGATGATTTAGTTCCTAAAAAATTAACAAAAAGCACTGCCAAGGGCAAGGCCATAAAAACATCAATCCCCTGAGCTAAGTACTGTAAAATCAAGTTCTCCATTATGCCCCTAAAGCTCTAATTAATGGCAATTCAAATAAGCAGCTGGCTGACCTAATTTATCAAAAAAAAAAAAAGTCTCACACTCCAAAAAAATGTGCTAATAAAAATCAATAACCAACCTCACCTCCTGAGGGGAAACCCTTAAAGGCATAGTGGGGCCGGGTGTTCCCAAGTCCCCTAATACATGCAGCACCCTTAATATCTTATAAAAAAAACCCAACCCATTATTTAAATAAATTTTAAACAAAAAGCATTCAAACAGCATATACTTATAAATACTAATACACTATTTCATTAATTAATAACTGCTTAGTTCTTGTAACAATCACATTTTTTAAAAATCACTAGTGAAAATTTTAAAAAATTTAAAAATTCCAATATAAATATACCACTCTCTTGTCCCCTTATTTACTTACACCATTATAAAAAAAAATAAACAAAAATTTTTAATTTAACATGTGCTAAACTATTTTGGGCATAAATTGTATGCTTAAAATACAAACTATTAAATTTAGCTAATTAAATATTTTAAATTCAATTTAAAATTCCTAAAATTGTTGCAACTGCACACAGAGTGGCAGCTCTTAAAGCACCAAAGCCACTCTCAATTGTGCTAAAAGAGTATCCCATAAATGTTACTAACATAATATAAGCACACCCACAAGCATAAACCAAAAATAAATTAAATTATAGCTAAATAAATGCCTGTGTTCTTATTATAAAACCTAATCCACCATCCCAAAAACAGTACAAATACCCAAACAAAGCTAAAAAAAAAAATTGTTACCCACAATTACTGCTTTCTTGCAACAAAACATATTAATAAAAACTAATAGCATAAACAACTCCTCCATATAACCAGTCCATAAAGAAAACATAAAAACTTGGCAATTTACAATAAATTACAAAACCTGTATACAGCCTTTAAATACTGCTTAACTCTCCAAACTTAATAAATATAATATAATTAATTTTAAATTTTATATTCAACTAATATATCTATAAAAAACCTTACACATTAAACCTTATTAATCTACAAATCAAGCATACATGTCTCACTAGTATTCACACTAATCACTACATATCCAATATTAACAATTATCACTAAATTCCCTTTTAATCCTATATTCTGGGAGGGAAGGGGAGGAGAGGGTTACATTAAAACTGTGTATTGATTTGAAATTACAATACCTATTCGATAGACACAACAGTACAAATTAATCCTTGATATATAACTCTTTTAGAAGCTCTGCTTTTTAATTCACTGGCATAATGCCGGGGATGGAACAGGCCCAGTTCCTGCCTCAGACACATGGCTGTGGTTCCTCTGGACTTTTGGGAGTTGTGCCTGTGTATCTGGGGGCAGAACTAGCGTCCATATATAGAGTTTTGTGTATTCTGGGTTATTATCTGGCACATCTATCTTTTATATAAGTGATGGAAAGAGATGCAGATATGGAAGCTCCTAATTTGTTTTCCTTTTAGTGCCTCTTTCTGCCCCCAGAAATTTAAGGGTCTCAGATGAGTGGTATAACCGAGTGCGTATTAGCTGGGATGCCCCTCCGTCACCAACAATGGGCTACAGGATCGTCTACAAACCTATCAATGGTGAGTTTTCAAAATTGGTTGTTTTGTCTTCTATTTTTGCTTTGTCAGTTTTCACATCTGTTGCTAAAAGTCATACTTAGAACAAAAAACTGTAACTGATTGCAAATAAAAACCTGAGAGCCTATAGAGATACACTTTCAGATACACAGAAAAATTGGGCCTAAATCTAAGCGCCCTGTACTTTTGGATGCATTAATTTTTGGACACTGAATTGTAGATATGTAGGATACCTAACTTTAGACTTAATTAACAGCTAGCTAAACCATCCCGCCCCTCATTCAAATCCCTCTGAAAAACAATGGCTGAATTCTAAGCTGTATCCTAAACTGTATCCAGTAAGCAGTGAGTACACTTAGGATAGAAGTAGTAATGAAGCTCTTTGTCCTGGTGCCAATTCTACACTGTTTCTGTTCCTGGCATTATTTAGAACAGGGCTTCTCAAACTTTTTTTTTCTGGGACCCCCTTTGAAAATATTTCAGGCTGTGATGATCCCCCACACCCCCTCCCCAAAAGTGATGACTCTGCCCATGCCATGCCATGCCACCCTTACTGGCAGGCATGGGGGATGATAGCCCAAACCCCCAGTTTGTGAACCCCTAGTTTAGAGCAGTCTCAGAGCTGCTTTAAATTATGCAGGATTGCAATAGCTCTGTAGGTGCTTGTTTTTGCTGGTGGGGAGCCCCAGTCCCCTCCAGATCCTGTTATGCCTCCAAGCCAAGGAAATCTTCAGCTACCTATTTAGGGCAGTGCTGAGTCTCCTATGTTCCACTGGAGAAGCGCAAAGGGGGCTTAGCAAGTGCCGATGTTGAGCCCTAGAAGAATGCCACCATTGGATTCCGCAGTGTGCGCTGGCTTCCATGAGTCTATCTGTCTGGACTATAAGCTGCTCTGGTTAGGGAGTGTCTTCAATTTTGAGTACAGCACTGAGTGCACCACTGGGGCTAAGCAAGTAATAATAAAGCAGTGTGTTTAGGAATAAACCCTATTTTTGACTGCAGATTATGATTTTTTTAGCTGCCTGTTAGTTTCTTTAATTACAAAATATTCTATTTTTTTCAGTCCCCGGACCAGCATTAGAGACCTTCGTGGGAGATGATATTAACACTATTCTCATTCTAAATCTGTTCAGTGGAACGGAATACAATGTTAAAGTATTTGCTTCATATTCAACTGGCTTCAGTGATGCCATAGCAGGAATTGCCAAAACATGTAAGAATGATTTCATGCTGTTCAGTTCTCTACAGACCATTTTTCCCATGTAACTTGAGCTTCACACAACTCCCTGAATGAATTCTCACATGGAATTCTTTTCCTCTTCTACATATTTTGAGCTAGTTGTTTGCTGAAAAGAAAAGTCTTTTTTCATCTGACAATATTGAGCTTTAAAATGTTTCCTGATGGATGTTAACACAAAACAGGTCATAAAGCAGATATTATTTATTATCATTCAAATCTAGTCACTATAAATTTGCCTAATGAAAGTCTGTTTCCTTTCTTCAGATCAGGCAATCCTTGCAAATCATCTGAATTAGGCTTTAAATCATGGAAACCTTAACCTTAAATTCAGCTTTGACAACAGTGTTATTACATCAATAACATTTTTGCTTCATTAATTCATTAAGTGAATTATTAATTAAGTGATTTATTAACACTGTTTATTAGCCCTTCTCAAATTCCAGATCTGTGGACTCCGAATGCAGATCCCATCTTTCTGATTCCTGTCCTTTATTAAATATTCTTCAGATTATTTTTGGTGCAGGTTTTTGTATTACAATTATTTCTTTAAAATTCATTAATAAAAGTGGTCACTCACTTTTTTCACTAATTCTTCTGCTTTTTGGATAATTATATTGCAGCATTTTCCTGTGTCCTGACATTTTTATAGTAGGAGTGACTCTATTTGTTTTTATATTTAATTGCAGTGTACTTGGGCGTGACAAACCTGGATGCATATCAAGTGCGCATGACTAGTATTTGTGCCCAGTGGCAACTTCACAGACATGCTACTGCATACAGGATAGATATAGAATCTCTTGTCGGTAAGCTAGCACATCGTTCTATAGCCACTCTGCTTAATAGTCACTAGGAGGTCTGCTTGGAGAAGGACCACAGGACTGGATCTAAATGAAGTTTGCAAACAAAATGTTCACTCCTATAAATAGTAAAATTGTAAAAGTAATTGAATGGCAGTGTTTAAAATAAGTGGAGAGCAGAACTACACAGAAACTGGAAATGAACGAACCACAAAAGATTTGGAGTTAGAGTTCCCTTAAGGTAAAAGCTTGGATAGATACCCACAGTATCTGAGCCATTTAAAGCCCTGCCCTCTCAAACCTCTACAGTCCTCTTCCACATGACCCTGTGATAGTATCTGTCTCTAACTCACCTCATATTGCCTCATATCTAGTGGGAGATCCACTAGACCAGATATTGCTTCTTTTCCCCCCTCCCACAATATCTTCTGGGTGCAGCTGCATATCCTTCTCCATCTCATCTCTTCAGACCAACTGTTTTTGAGATCCCAGTTAAGTCCCCTGCTTGGTGTCATTCAGTCTCCCATCCTATAGCAAAAAGACATAGAAATACTCCTCTAGGTTCCTTATCTGCTGCTCCAGCCCATTGGATTGTGTGGGAATGGGTGTATAGGATGATTCCTAAAAGAATGGGGGATGGGAAGCAGGACAGTTGGCTACTTCATAAAGATCCAGAAGGGAGAGTGGACCTCCTCTCCACTAAGATCTGATAAATGTAGACGTCCATGTCTGTTGAAGGAAGGGAGCTATGGAGAAGGCTCAGTGTGCTTTACCTGTCTCCAGATGAGGTTCCGGGTGGGGGGACGGGGGAGGGGGCTATAACTGTATGCGAGCTAATTTGCTTATCCCCAGTAGAAACTCACTGTCTTGTTATGTTGAAAAACAATCAGCTTGCAGAGAATGACACTCTTGAAATGCTAAGCAAAGATATCGTGGACAGTAGATGCTAATTTGATTGTAAAATAATGACTCTCTCTTGTACAATCAATGGATTCAGATAAGGTTTATCTGAAGGCCTGAAATACCGACAAGCTATTTTAAAGCAAAGATCTTTGTTGGCACGAGGCAGTGCAAATTTCCTTCTTATGTGGGAGCTAGCCTAAATCCGGCTTCCTCAATGCCTATCATTATTATGTAGGACTGCCAGACATATCTTTAACCTAGTCTGAGAGCCTCAATTTGAGAACAAACAAAAGAGCAGTTCAAATAGCTCCTTATTAACATCTGACATAAAGAACTTTCATTGTCCAGCTTGTTCTGCATATCATTCAACCAGTTGTCAATTATCTTCACAGTAATGTAATAGTAATATCAAACTGATATGCATAAAATGGTTTTTACTTGGCAACAAATGGGACCTATTGGCACGTTTACTAAATACTGTATAGAATGTGAAGTAGAGTCTCTTTCATTTCCCTGTAGTGCTCCTTATTGTTATAGATGCTTACTTCCTTTGAAAGATTTATTTTAAGTAATAAAATATCCATCACCCTGTTTTCAGTGCCCATGCTTTCTCCATTGTCCAGATAGTGATTCTTTCTTCCAGCTGAGAATTAAACAGAATTCCATTCAGAGCCCAATAAATATTGATCCTTAATCAGTTAAAGAGTTTACTGGTTAGGTCCTTCCTGCAATTAATGAACACGCTGCAAGTCCAGAATGCAAGATGTCCAGACTGGAAATGAAATCTGATTCCAAAATACAGCACAGCTCTCATTAGCATCTATGCCAAAGCCCATTGAAGTCAATGTGAGTATTCCTATTAACTTCAATGGCATTTGGATCAGGGCTTTTATGCACAGAAGGTGAATTTGCAGAGGCACCTCTTGAATCCTATCTAAGCATTATTGTGAGTGGTGAGCATTAAAAGGTGCCTGGGCCTTTTGATAGGTCTCCAAACAGGGATGAATTTCATCCAGACTGGAGGCAGTGTGGGGTTCAAAATGGTTAATAAATAGGGAGTTCTTATAACCACTTCATTTGCTATCACATTCCCTTCTAGTTTCAGGCCTTTATATGACACATTTATTCAGTAAAATGATAAATAAAATTCTGTTCTAATAGCTCCTTTTATAATTCCAGATGGGAAAAAGAAAGAAGTAACCGTTGGTGGAGGGACACCTAGACATTGCTTCTTTGAGCTCATGCCTAACACTGAGTATAAAATCAGTGTCTATGCACAACTGCAGGAGATAGAAGGGCCTGGTGTAAGCATCATGGAAACAACATGTAAGTGAAGTCTATTATAGTTCAGCCACCTCAGGATAACCCTTGGTTGTCACAGTGGGGGCAAGAGGCTGGAACCAATGTACGGTGACCACAGAGGTGATAAAGGGTTGGTTTTTTTCTTTCTTTTTCATTGGGATTTTCAATTATTCTTCCCTTGATAGTATACAAAGGGTTGCTTCCTCGAAAGCATTCTCAAAAATAGCTGTGTATTTCTCCCGGGAACCAATAACTACACACAGGAATGGTGTGGCAAAGGCAGCCATCTGACAAAACAGCAGGGTGATGTTTTAGTTCAGTTCACAAATGGTCCCTTCTGGATGTAAAATCAATGGATCTCTAAAGAGGGTTTCAAAACATGGATAGCAGAGAAAGGGCACAAAATAAAGGGAACAAGTGAAAGATTCATATTTTTATGTTGTTGTTGGGAAAAATTTTCAAAAGCGCCTCAGTGGTTGAAAGTCAATGGGACTTGGGTTCATAAGTCATCAGGGTACTTTTGAAAATTGTTATTTCTCAAGGGGTATAAAGTGAGATAGATGCCTCATAAACATATAAGAAGACAGGTCCTAGCTCTGATGAGCTTACAATGCAGTAAGACAAAACAAAGGATGAAGGGAAGGAAATGCAACATATTTTCCAGCTTCCCCTCTTTCTTCTCCCTATCTCATCTCCAACCTAGTCTTTCCTATTTTCAGTGTATTTAGTTTAACTACTCACTTAAGTGCCATTCCCTGCCCTTCCCCTTCCTTCCTTCTGCCACAATCCCCCAGCAAACACTTCTATCACCTCCCCTTTCAGTTTAACCCATGCCACAACCAGAGTCTTCCTCATGGCTTCTACCCAGCAAGACCCTTCCCAGAATCCATTCCTCCACCTCCACTACATTGTCCAGGCCCATTTTCCATTAGAAGCTCATTGAGTGTGATGAACAGTCTGAGAGGGAGGATTGGGCAAGGTTTGCTGGGGGCCTGGTGCCCTGGAGTCTGGGCTTTTGGGAGTAACAGGGGGAACTCAGCTGGTCCACATGCTCCCCCTGCATTACTTCAAGTGGACTGTAGCATTAAACCCTTTCTCCAAAGCCAAGTTACCACATAGAAGGCTAAGGATGTCAAATAAAGAACTGAACTGCCCAGGGTCCCATTTTGTGTGTTTGTGTCCCATGGACACTAGGAGGGAGCAGCCCCTGCATTCTTCTTAGTGCAGAGACTGCAATTGTGCTTGGCCCTCTTAAGATGGAAGCTCCTCCCAGTCTCCACCTTGAATTCATGCATGAGCTAGGCATAATTTACCCCTTAGGTGATTCATAGACTTGGCCCTAACCTTTTCCTTTTGACGTCAGTGAAAACCCCTCCATTGATTTCAATGGAGTGAGATTGGGCCCAGTAGATGTAACTGTGGGGTTCAAATCCCTTTATTTGCCAGTCTTTCTGGGAATCCTTTCTGAAAGATGGTTATATGCAGCTGTCCTCATCATCTGTAACCATAAATACAATGTATACATTGTGGTGAACATCAAATACACTTTTCGTCAAGGAACAACATTTAACTACGCCATATGTGGCTCCTGGCATTAATCATGTTAAGAATACCAGAAAGAATGTTGTCTGACAAGGTTGGGAACCTTTCCTCAGTCATAAATGTGAAAATCAAGCATGTACATGTCACCTCTGTGGACTCAGCCTAAAACTATATTAAATGTACTAACAAAGCTTTTGCATTCAATCACTGTCACAACCACAGCAGAGCTGTGAGTACCTGATAATTTGTTCAGTCTCATTTCTGGGTGAGTGCCATTCAGAGACTCATCTTTATGTGAAGTAGGAGACAAGGAAGCCAATTCTCCAAGATTCCTTGTGCCTAATAACCTTGTAACAAATCATGCGCTGCAGGCAGCAACAGGCACAATAACTCGATGTTACACACACGCCCGTGCACACCCCTATGGAGTCAGGGCTACAAATCTGTTCTCCAGCTGAAAAAACACCAACCTCTACCAGCTGAGCTAAGGGAGAGTTCTTGTAGGGTCAGACTGTTGTCTCTTCTGCATGGCTGCCCTGGTACTGTAAGGAGATGGAAGACAGCTCCTTATTTCCCTGTGCTGGCTATCTGTATTGTGTATAGCAGCATACTGGGGAAAGTAGTCTTTGAAGAGTTGTACCTTCCCCTCTTGGGCAAGCGGTCAGGAAAGGAAAGGGGAACGATACCTGGCACAGCAGAGCATGGATGCTGCACCAAGTCTAGGGTCGGCGCAAGATATGTCCCCCCAAGCAGCGGAAATTGTCTGGGTCCCAGTCTGCTTCCTGGGTTACTTCTGAGACAGCACGACAACACACTGCATCGTACATGGGGATCGTGGCAAAACTATAGTTTAGCCCTTAGTTGGTAGTTGCAGTACTAAATCTGTTCTCTTTGGCTGCCAAGCAGTAGAGGTGGACATCACATGCATACGCGCATACACACAAAGTTAGCCTTTGGATTGTGTAACTAAGTAGGTATATATCTGCAAACAAAACAAAAGGAGAAAATGCCCTACCTGGAATAATTAAACGATGTGTGTAGATGTCTTCAGATAAGATTTCTTCTTGGTATTCTGTTTTCTTAATTTCTAGTACCATTTCCAACTCAAGCACCGACCTCTCCTTCAACAACAGCTCCATCACCTACAATCCCTCCTGCAAAAGAAGGTAAACAAGAGCTGTGTTTATGGATTTAAAATAGATCTAGATAATCTCATCTAGATAATTTTCTGGTTTTGACCACAATTATAAATTCCTGGGCCAGATTCCCAGCTGTTGTAAATCAGCGTAGCTCTGTGGAAGTTAATGGATTTGGGTTGATTTACATGCAATGAGGGACTGTCTCCCAATTGTGTTTTATTGTTTGGGTGGTTTTTTGGTGAGTTTATACAAAACATACAATTGGTAAATCCATTAACACATTTTAAATATGTTGCAGCAAAAGAAACAGATACATTTTACTGGAGATCAGCCTAGCACAGTGGCTTTCAATGAACCCCTAAGATATTTTGAATGGAGATGCAGACCTCTTTGGAAATCTTAGAAGTAGGGTCTGTGGACCACAGGTTAAAAACACTGACCTAACAGTTGCTAGACTTATAAAACAGCATGATTTTTCTAGTCTGTCCACATATTGAAATGCAGAAGGCATTGATCATGTGAACTTACTCTACTCACAATTCTCCTCTTTAAATAAGGGCTTCCCTTGGCTTATCAATCTCCTATAAACTGCCCTGAGTCTCATATAGAGTCTCATAAATGTTTCTGTTCAGAGTGCCTTCTTCTTGGAAGCTTAGAGCCAGATCCTCAACTTGAAATCAGTGGAGCTATGCCAATTTAAATCAGCTGAGGAACTCACCCCTAGATACAGGAAGAAAGGGGTCTTATACACTTAATAGAACTGGCTCAGGCTGTGCAAATGTTTGTGCTATATTATTTTTAAAATTAAAATGTTTAGCAAAACGTTTAAGAACCTTTAAGACCTTAACCCCTGATGTGTAATCACATCTGCTAGTGTAGATGCTTCATCCCTTGCAAAGCCCTATTGATCCTGCATGTGCTCGGGTGTCCATGCTTGCAGATCTGATTGCCGGACTGAGACCTTAGTGAGTATGAACAAAGATGTCACCAGGGACCAAAAAAGTAACTTCCAAAATATGTGTTGTTCCTCAGTTTGCAAAGCTGCCAAGGCTGACCTGGTGTTCTTAGTGGATGGGTCCTGGAGTATTGGAGATGACAATTTCAATAAAATAATCAGATTCCTCTATAGCACTGTTGGAGCTTTGGACAGAATTGGTCCTGATGGAACTCAGGTAACAAACACAAAGATAGAGAGCATAACCGAACCAGTGTGTTTAGTGTTTAGAATCAAACCAGTCAAAGTGTAGCTGACATTGTTTCAGACTTCTTTTGAAAATATAAACTGAGTTCTGGCAGCAGTTCCTTTGCAGTATCTTATTTTATATATTCCATAGGATAAGAATCACCAGAAAGATAGCACATGCCTAAGAATCATTCAAGTCTCCGATAAGTCCTCAGAATGGGATTTAAGTAGTCCTTGTGCTGCTCCTCTGCATGGTGTTTATTTTGACCCTAGTCCTTTAAAAACAATAATTTTTTTCATTGACATTAAAAATAGTACACTTATTTTTTAATTTTCTTGGTTTTTTTAATTCATCTGCTATAGACTAAGCAGAAATGTGAACTAAAATAAAGCACAATATTTACAATAATTACCACAGTCATGTTTTTAAAGTATTTGCACAGAAAAAGATGATAATCACTGAATGTGCTCAGCAAGAGTTTTTATAACCTCTTTAAAAGCACAGCTGTTTATCACTCTTTTAAATCGTGCCGCATTAATTTTGTTGTTGTTCTTCAATATTTAGGTTGCAATAGCACCCAAAAGGTGATAGACACTTTCCAAACACAGAGAAATACTTAGTCCCTGCTTCCTTTTAATTTCTTATTCACCATCAAAACAAATTATTTTTGCAATCATAGTCCCCAATCACACAGAAATGTATAAGAATGCTTAATTTAAGGCAGGCAGGGCACATATAACAACATATTTGGGAGAGAAAATAACTCAAGAATAGATTCTCATGTTATTTCTAGCACTTCCTAAATTTGAGTCCCAATCTCACAGTTACTCATGTACAACTATTTCTGAGTGAACTCTGTGTGGGAATAACTATTCATATGTGACCAACTGTGTATAAGATTATGCCCTGGGGCTGGATAGGGAATGCTTTTGCCAAGGTGGGAAATACTTCCCCATCCTGTCTACTACCCAATGAAACCAGAAAGTGATAGTCAGTAGCCAAAGCTGCAGAGAACAAAATTAAACTTTATGTAGTGAAATTTTAATATATAATAATTAAAAAAGACTTCAAGTCAGGAGGGAGCAAAGATCCAAACTATTCTTATTTTAAATGAATTGGTTCATGTGCCCTTGTTGAACATAGCGAAGTGTTTCCTAGCTAACACATTTTCTATATACAGGTTGCAATGGCTCAGTTCAGTGATGATCCCAGAACAGAATTTAAACTGAATGTGTACAAAACAAAAGAGACTCTTCTTGAAGCCATTCAGCAAATAGCTTACAAAGGAGGAAACACCAAAACAGGTGAGAGAGGTTGCAGGCTGTGAAACCGTTTCTTATGACCATTCTCTGTACAGAGTTACCTGTCCATTTGCAAAGTGGTTTGTCAGGGTAAGGCCATGTGACATTCATGCAAGAAGAGTGGGAATGAAAACAGTCTGCAGTAGGGATGACAGGCAAGACTTTGGAATGCCCCACATCATCATGGCCAGAAAGCCCTGGTAATTTCCTGTTTGCACTATCCACATGATGCACCTCCCCACTTCTGGGCCTTAATCCTGCTATAGGGCTGGGGAACAGCGAAGAGAGATGGGTCTGTCAAAGGCAAAGGCCTATGCAGATTGGGGTAGGTGGAATGGGCAGTCATGCTAGCAGGTGGAAAAGTGAGAGACTCCGTCCTGGAAAAGGAAGTTGGGAAGGGGTTTGCAGGGAGTTTTGGCAGATGGGGGAAAAAGGGGTGTGGTCTGTTTTGTTCTGAGCGGGGAGAGGCAAGTCTCAGAGGAGGGTTTTGGACCCTTGTGATGGGAGAAGGTAGACTGATAACTAATACTAACTATACTTGTGTTTAGCCTTCAGGATAGCTTTCTGAGGAGGAGGAAATTCAGCCTGAGTACTGGAAGGGTTACTTGGACCTCAGGGTTTATTTTCACAGACTTCACAGAAATTTCATGCAGCTACTTGCATTTCATGGACTGTCTTCTGTGACCACAATTACACATTTCCATTTTCCCCAGAAAATTATGCACTGGCATTTTTGAATGATGATACCTGGGCTGCTGCCCTGCATCATGGGAGGGGAGGACTTTGTCTACTCTGACTGCCATAGGACCCGCCCCATCCCAACCAACTCCATTTTCTTCAGCTTGGTTTAGGACAGAGACTTGGCCCATACCTTTTTAAACCTAACAAGCCAAATGTCAACAGCTGAGACTTCCAAAATCCAGGGTCAAAATTAGGTTCCTAAGTCTGTATTTATGCACCTATATAAGTGGCCTGATTTTCAAAAGTGCCAAGTACCCACCAGCTCTCACTGAAGTCAGAATTTGCTGCTGTGTGCTCAGCACTTTTCAATATCAGGCTACCTATTTAGGTAACTAAACATGGCTTTAGAAGCCTGGCTTTAAGAAAATGCTTTTGAAAATCTTGACCTAATAATTTATATGGGACTTGGTTCTTTTATCAGTATATAATGCATTAATAGAAAAGCGAGTATGAATCAGATTCTTTTCATAGTGGATTTCTTCTGTTTCAGGCAAAGCAATTAAGCATGCACAGGAGATCTTGTTTACCACTGATTCAGGCACAAGGAGGGGTATCCCTAAGGTTCTGGTGGTCATTACTGATGGACGATCACAGGATGATGTGAACAAAGTCTCTAGAGAGATGCAACTAGATGGTAACACATATATTAGGAAATGTTTGCATTTTCAGTTTTTTCTGCTCCTCCATCTTCATCTTCATCATTGCTGTTTAAGCCCAGACACAAGATATGGATAATTCCTGCCCCAGAAGGGTTTACAAATCTAAACCAAGTCAGACATAAAGTGGACATCACACACTGGGAAATTCTGAATTTCACTAGGGAATGACTAGCATTTTATATAATTTATTTGTAGTTATTAGTATTAGTATAATTGGCTCAATTTTTGTGCGTGTTTTTTAAATCATGCAGACTACTCACATGCTCACATGTTTTCAGGGCAAGGGCCTATGAGTCCATCTTGTCACCCACGATAGATAATTTCACTGTTAGAAGCAGTCCAAACTATTTTATCCTTCCAGACAGGAGCTCTTATGAAGCACCTTTGTCAGACTCTTGTGCTGCTTCTAATCTGCTGCTCATCTTCCAATAACTCTCTTAAAAAATTTTATACTACCTACCTCAGGGTTTTATACTAGGGCTCATAACTATGATTTATAGGCACAATAATTAGATTATTAACATTATAACTATTGTTGTTTAGTATTTGTACCAAGCCCCAAAGTATGCTTGGCACAGCACAGAACATATACACATGGTCCCTTCCCCAAAGTGCTAGGGCAAAAGTGAGGAAAAGAACAAAGAAGGGGCTTGGGTTCTGGATGGGCTAAATAATAGAAATAAGTGTATATGATGGCTGTTGGTTCAATAAGAAGTATGCACATACTATTTAATTTTAACTTTGGCATTTACAGGGCTATGTCTAGTAACTGGCTCTTGTAGCCCAAAACAATATGATCGCTTCATTGAGTTGTTCACTTGCATCATTTGAATGTCAGATATTGATTCATAAGAGATTCATCATGCTATATTTATTTTTCATGCATTTACACTGAAGCCATGCCTGAGCACAGCACTTCACATAATAAAAAACAATATTACAGAATAACAGAACACCAGTTTTTAAATTGAGATGGTTGGCAACAAAAATTCCAAATCTCTAACAAAATTAAATAAAAATCTCCAGTTAAACTGAACCAAACTATTTCAAAGGATTGATCAACTGGATATGATCAAATGAATATTGTGTGTTGGAGCTCTCTAGAGAGACAGTGTGGTTTGTTGGATATGGCACTGGAATGGGAGTCAGGAGACCTAAGCACTGTTGCTAGCTGTGCTATGTGACCTTGGGCAAATCACTTAATCTTTGTGCCTTTGTTGTCCGTTTAGATTGTAAACTGGTTGGAGCATAGTCTTTAACTATGCATATGGACTATGTCTAGCACAAAGGAGCCCTGATATTGGTTTGGGCCTGTAGATGCTATTGTAAAACAAATAATAAGAGTTATTATAGTAAAAGTCTAGTGTATCCATGAAAGGAATGAATTTCAGAGATTGGAGTCCTCTACTATGAAAGCCCTTCTACTGGCCATGGAAAATTTTAGGTAACTGTGTGGGCTTCATTCAAAGCCTACTTAAGTCAGTGGAAAGTTCCATATACTAGAGTAGGCGGTGGGTCAGGCCATCTAAGAACAGTATGTCGATTCCCAATATTCAGAACAATACAGACAGATCGTTTTCATTGTCATAACATGGAAGGGAAAGTGTCAAGAAATAATTCTGGTGCATATTTACAGCCTGCTGCTTCTCAAACTTACAGGCCAGATCCCACTTCCATTTACATCATCAGGATCAGATTCATAGATCAAAATCCATCTGGTGAGCAGAAGCTGTGGAGTAGGCTCAGCCGGTCGGGTTTAATTGCTGATTAATCAGAAATGAAAATAAACCAGTATATTCATCCTTAAAAGAGTGAGACATCTGCAGCTTTAAAACTCCAGTTACACTGGAAGGTGGCCGTGGTGCCTGAATGGGCCACACTGAGACTGCCTCACTCAGGGCAGACTGCAAGAAATTGAGCAGACAATCCTCCAGACTGGTGGTTTTTTCTATAATTAGATTCACCAAGCCAGTAACAAAAGAGCTTTTGCAATACCACACGTTTACAAGAAGCCAAATACAGTCGCCTTTAGGCAATCCAGCCCTTAGCTCCCATCTAGACAGCCAAGTCTAGTGTAGCGAGGAGCTACTGAAAACCTTATTCACCATACTTAAAGTTCTACCAATCCCAAAGGACTGGATACATTGCCCACCATGTCAGTGAATATTTCAGATCTTACCCAAATACATGCTTACAGCCAATCCTTATTAACTAAATCTAAGATTTATTAATAAAAAGAAAAAGAAAGAAGAGTTATATATGGCTAAGAGATCAATATACATACAAATGTGTGTAAAGTTCTTAGGTCAATTTCATAGTAGAGATGGTGAGGTTGTGGATTTGTAAAAGTCTTTCTGGAATCAATTCAAAAGGTTAGAATTCCAATACCGCTTAGATGTAAAGTCTGATAGAGTCATTCCATAAATTCATCAAGGTTTTCCCAAGTGAGCTTGGGGAGATCTGATTTGCCTCTGGAACAGCCCCCTGTTAGCATCCAGAAAGTACAGAACTGGGGATCAATCCCATGAATCTGTATTTATAACTGAAACAGGCTGTTAAACTGCTGGGCAACTTCACCTCATGGATTTTGATGAAAGCAGACTCTAACAGATTGTTCTCAGACAATGGTTCATCCTGAAGATAATACCCTTAGCAATAGCCATTCAAAATTACCCAGATGGTTCACAGGTGGTTTGCTATGTGCAATTACAAGGAGAAATGAGGATCATAACATTATTACTCCACAAGCTCCATCTAAATCTTAATATTCCTTTTTGAACTCTGAGTCAATAGAATACAGTAATGAAGCATTATGAGACAGGATCAGAATTTAGCCTCTTCCAAGCTAATTAGATCACATTATTAGATTTCTAATAGAATGCAGGTAAACATAGATACATTTAGCACTTACTCTTTGATTCTCTAACCATATAGGCAAACAGGTTAAAGATTCTAGTCTACTTAACATACTTTTGAGAACAATCTACAAGGATTGGCCCTGTTTACCATTGCAATACTCTTGATATGTCCTTAGGATTGCTTACAACTCACCCAGCTTGCTGATTGTTTAACCTGCTCAGGCCCAGTGTTAGACATCTGCAGTTTTAAAACTCCAATTACATTGCATAGAATTAAATCTATAAAAGAAACAAAGGAAATTAATTTGGGTGCTTTGTTTTCGTAATATACTATAGTGTTGGTATTTGTTGTTGTTGAACTGCATGTAGGCATCAGTTCAGCAAAACATTTAAATACATGCTTAACTTTAAACAAGTGAGGAATCCTGTCTCTGTTCAGCAAAACACTCAAGCATGTGTTTAATTTAAGACCTTGCTTAGATCCCATTGAAGTCAGAGAATTGTACTTAAGCATGTGCTTAGCTAGCCAAAGGAAAAATGTAACAGAGAGATTTCTTTTGGAAGTTCTGAGTCTATTGACCTTACTTGGGTACATGTATGAATTCTGGTTATGTATTGTAGAAAAGATATGAATGTTTCCATGTTTACATTTAACCAGGAAAGGAGCCAAAGCAAATGTTATGTTTGAATTTGATTTCTGCTCTTCAAATGAACAAATCACAAGAATATTCCCTCTTCTTTTCTAGGTTTCAGCATTTTTGCTATTGGTGTGGCGGATGCTGATTATTCAGAATTAGTTAACATTGGCAGCAAGCCTAGTGAAAGACACGTCTTCTTTGTGGATGATTTTGATGCCTTTAAGAATATTGAAGATGAGCTGATCACTTTTGTCTGTGAAACTGCAACAGCAAGTTAGCCATTTTGATTTGTATTTGTAACTACGCAACATTCATTACCTTCTAAATAAGGAGTTTATTTTATATAATTCAGTTTTCTATTCCAAAAATTCTATTTCTATTCCATTAAAAATACAGAGTTTTCTAATAACTCTGCAGATATCATCGCTACAATATTATTGCTGTACATGGCAAATTGGGTTCTGTTTGCAATCATTCAGGGACATCTGTTATACTGGTGTAAACCCAGAGTAACTCCATTGACCCCAAAGAAGTTGCTTTGAATTTACAGCGGGGTAAATGAGAGCAGACTTTGGGTCTACAAATTTTAACTAACTTTTTATTTTATACAGACCTTTAACCTAGTCTGTGATTAGTGTTGGCTAAACATTTTTTACTTAAACAGCATCTGTAAAATGTATTCCACAGGGTCAAATTCTAGTATGTATATAGCGCACAAACTGGAAAAGTTATAGTCCAAAGGGGAAGGGTGGAGAAGGATTTTCCTGCTACAATTCTGGCATCCCTCCAAAGCCATGGAGATGTTATTCTCTAACCTTCTGTGACCAGAGGAAAGGAGGAACTTTCTAGGCCACAGTCTAGTGGTCAGAGGGCATGATCCACCTTTCCATACATACACACCCTCATTATGTTCCATTATATACGTGTCTGGAAAATGGCCTGTATGTAGCTGACATGAATACTCTGTGATGGAAAAATGTACTTGCATTTAGAGCTGTGATCTGCCAGAACTCAGTACACAAGAATGTTGCTTTCATTGTATTCCTGTGCACCCTTTTCTAACTTTTAAAGTCTATTCCTTGATGGTTGCAGTTTCAATATGATGCATCAATAGACCAGGACTTTTGCAAACTCAGCAATATTATTTATTGGTCATTCAGGCCTACATTTTCAGAAGTGCCCTTTAATTTGCGGTGCTTCAGTTTTCAGGTGTCAGCCTGGAACACCTCGTGGTGCACATGGAATGCTGTCAGGCTCCGTGTTCTAGGCCATCAGGCCTGGTGGTTGGAACAGTGGTTGAATCTGGACATAGAGTCAGGATCAGACCAAGGGCAATGCTGAAACCAGGATCTGGGGACAGGCTGTGGGTCAGAGTCGGGATCAGAGTCCATAGACAGGTCAAATCAGGATTGTAGTCAGAGTCTGCAAGCAGGCTGAAGGTCGAAGCCGGGTTGGAATCAGTCCAAAGGTCCAGAGGCTGGAGCAGGTCAGCACACTTAAAAGAGGGAACGGACAAGACTGGAACAAGGTTTGGACAAAGAACAGGGCAGGACTGAGAACAGTCTGAACATCTAGAGAGTTTGTAACACCATGAGACAGCAGGAGGATGCCTAGCCAAGTAGTGCTATTGCACAGATTAATGTATGGCTCTGACAGTAAGAGTGAAAGACTTGTGCTCTGGGGTCATCTGACTAGGACCCTGCCCAGGGATAGGCTGCTGCAGCATGCCTGAGAGTTGAATCACCGCAGGCTCTGCTGGAGGGATGAGCTGTAGCTAAGTGAGCAACCTGGCCTAGCTGTGGGTTTGCCTCACAGATGCGTAGAACTAGATATGTAAACCTCAATGTTTATTGATTCACCAGGGAGAGATTAGTTTAGTTTTCTCTTTATAGGAAGAAATATACCAGTTATTTTGAAATATTGACTGCTCTTCCGAGTTAAATGTATTTTTAATTTTTTTCCAGCCTGCCCATTGGTATACAAGGATGGCAACAGTTTAGCAGGTACAGTATTGTGATCATAGATTCTGCATTTATGGACTTGTTTTCATGTATTGAGATGCATGCTTTTAGATAATAAATTACTTACTTTCCTTTATAATAACAGCTGTTAACCACATGGTGATAAGAAGCTCCTCAGTGTAGCTCAATTTGTCCCTTAAAATAATGAATTTAAAGTGATATGTTTTGTATTTTTATGCTTTCCAGGTTTTAAAATGATGGAAATGTTTGGTTTGGTTGAAAAGGAGTTTTCAACAGTGGAAGGAGTTTCTATGGAGCCTGGTACTTTTAATGCTTACCCATGTTACAGACTGCATAAAGATGCCTTAGTTTCCCAGCCTACCAAGTAAGTATTAATATGTAAATGCTTCTAATGTCTAGACACTACTCTGCATGTCTACACACCACATGAGCAGGACACAAGTCATTTCAGAATTAGCATTTCCATGGCAGAAGAACATGGAGGCCAACTTCTTGTATCAGTATGTGTTTTAATAATGAATTATTGCAAGAGTCTTTCATGGAGACCCAACTCCTGAACTCACTCCTCTCCAAACTTACACTGCAAAGAGAAGTGAGCACGATAGCAACTTTTAGCTTCAGACATGAGCCACTTTCAGACAGGTGTCAATATGATGATTATTAATTTTGCATATGCAAATTTAGGGCCAAGGTTGTGATAATTTACTTATGTTCAATATTACTTAATTCTATGAATAATCCCACTGTTTTTCAGTGAGACTTCTCATGGAAAATACTACCCACTGTGAGGAAGGGTATTAGAGTCTGCCCCCTGGGTTTAAATCCAAGACCTACCACACAATTTGAGAACCTAGGACCAGGGCCTGTGGAGAGGCACACAGGTGAAGGTGAAGAATCACCCCTGGAGTATTTATTAGCTCCATCCTTCATAAGAAGGGTGATGGGAGGATCTTTTGACCTTCCCTTAACCCACCTGTGCCATACTTCTTGTGCTATACATGCTCCATGGCTCCTCAACATCCAGCCCCCCATACAAACACATTGGACCAGCAACACAGCAGCAGAAGAAAGGAATGGATTTGCTTTTATACCTAGGTGCCAGTTATTGAATTACACCCTGCAGAAATTAAATAGAAGCATTTATTGGGCTGAAATACGTACAGAAGAACAACAGTCTTTCTGAAGGGAAATAGTTTTTAATTTTTATATTAGATACCTCTCAGTGTTTGTCGAGATTATTTTGTTTTGTCACAGTTGAGATTATACTTCTGGAAACTTTCTTATTCATGTCTTTCCCCATGTTTTGGTTTGTGGGGGGGGAGGGAGGGAGTTGGTTGAATCTACAGTGGTTAGCAGTTCGTGCTTCTGCCCTCTGTCATTTGTTTTGCTTTATCATCTATTCTGTTTCTCTATATGCTCTTCTCTTACCTCTCCGACTACCTCATCAGCACAACCTTCCTGACTGCTTCACTGTGTTTTCAACCCTTTGCACAGTACTGAGATTATCTTTCTCTGTGTTGTTAAGGACTCCTTACAGGTATGGCTCAGAGATACCCTTCCCTCTCCCCCATCTCCAATGATCTCACTGTGACATTGAATATTATGGATGTCTCCCCCTTTTTGGGCACTGCATGCAAAAGCCTGATTCTCCACTGCACTGCCCTCTTGGCTTCAGCTCTACCACCCCTTGCTTGATTTGGAATGCTGTAAGGTTCTGTTGTGTTGACCCTATGCAGTTCTCCATATATTTTCTCCCTGAGGGTACCATGTTAACTTCATCCTCAGTCATCGCTTTCTCTGTTCTACTGTACATCTGCCTTCCACTCAGTGTTTGAATTTGTATTTCTCATCTGCCAGCCTTTCATGACTCTATCAACTTCCACCAATGCTGTAGCTACCTACACTGAATACTTTGAAGACCAAAGCTGTCCTCCTGACAAAAGGGTCTTTTGTCTCTTACGACTGACTTTACTATTACTCTTCTGAATCCAGATTTAATTTGCTTTCCAAGCCTGAAATCTTCAAGAGACTCTAAGCCCCCAATGTTTTATAGTCTTCCTTTCCCATATATGTAAATCTGCCTACAGCACAGAATTCATCTTTTACCTTGACTTGGTCTCTCATAAAATCAGTATTTATGTCAATCTTCACCATTTCCCACTTCAGCTGAGGTTTGAGTGCTGAATTCACAATAGAAAACATATTGTTAGTAAGGGCTTCAGAGAGTGGATCCAAGAGCAAGACTTTGCCTAGGAATTGTGCACGCACATAGGCAGAGAGAATGTACTAATGCATCCCATATGTGAGTTGTATAGATTACAAAATACATCCAGTTAGTGCAGTAATCTTGGACTTCTCATTTTTCTTTAGTCATAATGTGTGAGCTCAAGATTTGTCAAACAGAACTTAAATAAAAGCTTAGACTGTAGAATAAGAAACCCAAACATTAGGAAATTCAATAAAATAACAAACTTCTCTTATATTATGAAATTCCGTGCTCTTCTGAATAAATTCTGGGAGGCTATCAGAAGAGCTGACTGAATAACTGATTTTTTGGTTTGATGGCCAAACTGAAAAAGTCAAAAGAAAATTCATTGTGTCTTAACCAAAACTGAATTTTTTGGAGTTTTCTCAATTAAACTAAAAACTCAAAAAAATCATTTTGGGTTAAACATCAAATGTCATTTTTAGTTTTGTTTTGTTTTGTTACTTTTTTGGGCGAGTTTTACCCTTTTTAATTTTTTTAAAAAATCTAGCTGAATTTAGAAATGAAATATCATTTCAACCCAAGACATCAAAACATTTCCTTTAAAAAATGTCAAAATGAACCATTTTGACTTCCTTGAATGTTTTTTACTTTTTAGTCAGCTGAAACTATTTGCCAAATTCTACCCAAATTCACAAATAATTTTCTTTGACAGATGAATGCATTTTTTTGGCAAATAAACTATTCACCGAAAAAATCTGCCCCTTTCAAGCTATCAGTAGATTTCATTTTTATATGTAAAGTCCATTTTGACTGGACTCTTTAAAATCATAGAATCATAGAGTTGGAAGGGACCTCAGGAGGTCATCTAGTCCAAGCCCCTGCTCAAAGCAGGACTAACCTCAGCTAAATAATCCCAGCCAGGGCTTTGTCAAGCCTCAGCTTAAAAACCTCTAAAGATGGAGATTCCACCACCCCTCTAGGTAACCCATTCCAGTGCTTCACCACCCTCCTAGTGAAAAACTTTTTCCTACTGTCCAACCTAGATCTCCCCCACTGCAATTTGAGACCGTTGCTCCTTGTTCTGTCATCTGCCTCCAACGAGAACAGCCTAGCTCCATCGTCCCTGGAACCTCCTTTCAGGTAGTTAAAGGCTGCTATCAAATCTCCCCTCATTCTTCTCTTCTGCAGACTAAACAAGCCCAGTTCCCTCAGCCTCTCCTCATAAGTCTTCTACTCCAGCCCCCTAATCATTTTTGTTGCCCTCTGCTGGACTCTCTCCAATTTGTCCATATCCTTTTTGTAGTGGGGGGCCCAAAACTGGACACAATACTCCAAATGCGGCCTCACCAATGCCGAATAGAGGGGAATAATCACTTCCCGCGATCTGCTGGCAATGCTCCTATTAATGTAGCCCAATATGCTATTAGCCTTCTTGGCAACCAGGGCACACTGCTGACTCATATCCAGTTTCTTATCTACTGTAACCCCCAGGTCCTTTTCTGCAGAACTGCTGCCTAGCTCATCGGTCCCCAGTCTGTAGCTGTGCATGGGATTCTTCCATTCTAAGTGCAGAACTCTGCACTTGTCCTTGTTGAACCTCATCAGATTCCTTTTGGCGCAATCCTCCAGTTTGTTTAGGTCCTTCTGTATCCTATCCCTACCTTCCAGGGTATCTACCACTCCCCCTAGCTTAGTGTCATCTGCAAACTTGCTGAGGGTGCTATCTACCCTATCCTCCAGATCATTAATGAAGATGTTGAACAAAACCAGCCCCAGCACCGACCCCTGGGGCACTCTGCTTGTGACCGGCTGCCAGCTAGACATGGAGCCATTGATCACTACTCGTTGAGCCCTATGCTCTAGCCAGTTCTCTATCCATTTTATAGTCCATTCATCCAACCCATACTTCTTTAACTTGCTGATAAGAATACTGTGAGAGACAGTATCAAAAGCTTTGCTAAAGTCAAGGTATATCACGTCCACTGCTTTCCCCACATCCACAGAGCCAGTCACCTCTTCATAGAAAGCAATCAGGTTGGTCAGGCATGACTTTCCCTTGGTGAATCCATGTTGACTGTTCCTGATCACCTTCCTCTCTTCCAAGTGCCTTAAAATGGATTCCTTGAGGACCTGCTCCAAGATTTTTCCAGGGATTGAGGTGAGGCTGACCGGCCTGTAGTTCCCTGGATCCTCTTTCCTCCCTTTCTTGAAGATGGGGACTATATTTGCTTTTTTCTAGTCATCAGGGACCT
Source organism: Emydura macquarii macquarii (assembly GCF_026122565.2). Taxonomy (NCBI): domain Eukaryota; kingdom Metazoa; phylum Chordata; order Testudines; family Chelidae; genus Emydura; species Emydura macquarii. The sequence continues at coordinate 3,609,310 of NW_027130506.1, forward strand.
CCCCCAATTGCCACAAGCTTTCAAAGATAATAGCCAATGTTGGCATCTATATTTATAAACTATATTTTAAACATAATTATAAGTTTCCCAAAACTCTATTTTCTCTGTTATCACCAGTTAGTTACTTATCGATCAATAGTTTTAAGGTGGTTTAACTAGAAAGGAAAGGATTATTATAATGCGTCTTCCAAGTCATTTATGTTTTCATCACATACTAAATTTAAGATTATAAAAATATCTCACAAGTGGATGCATTTTTAAAATGTAGCTTTAATATAATTCATGGCTTGATTCCAAGCACCTTCATTGCCCACTGAACTCAGGATTAGGCCATCAGTTTCTAAAATTAAATTCTCTTTTAGCTGCAGTTTTTAATTAAAATAACACAGTAAAACAGAGATTATCACTTCAAAAATGTAAAGCACCATCAAGTTTATAATTAAAATATTTGGAAAAATCCCAAGGTTAGAATTGTTCTGTCTTATATCATGGTTGAGTAGATTCTGCTAAGTGTAATGATGCCTGTCTCATATTGCTTCATGTCCTTAATTTCAAAAGACAAGTCCAAAGTAACAAAGAATGCTTTTAAATCAGCTTTACTGTGATTACTTCAGTTCACAGGATATTCTTTCTGATACAGATACTTGCACCCTGAGGGGCTGCCTTCAGACTACACCATTACTTTTCTCTTCCGTATACTTCCTGACACACCCCAGGAGCCATTTGCTCTGTGGGAGATTTTAAATGAAGACTATGAGCCACTTGTTGGAGTTATTTTGGACAGTAGGTATTTTATATGTTATGGCATACTTCCCCCCCCCCTTGGTGTGTGTGATTAAATAATGCTGAAACTAGGCATTTATGATGGTTTAAGTAATGAATATATTAATAAAATAATTTTCAACATTTTGCAGCTGTGGATCCGTAATGGATTTTCAGTTGGTCAGATTTGGATCTCAGTTACTGGTATAAATCTGGAATAACTGTGGATTTACAAAGATGTAACTGACATTTGAATCTTACCCATTTACTTTGAAAACTCACACTGATTTCAGTTGGCATTGGATCACGGCTTTAATAGAATTACTGTTTGATGTATACCGATGAGATCAGAATATTTCTCAAGGCAATGTTCCCTAGTGGACAGAGTAATGGACTGGGACTTGGAAACCCATGGTTCTATTCTGGCTCTGCCACTGGCCTGCTGGTGACCCTGGGCAAGTCACTTCACTTCTCTGTGCCTCAGTTTCCCCATACGTAAAACCGGTATAATGATGTAAAGTGATTTGAGATCTACTGATGAATAGAGCTAGGCATTATTGTTATTTAATTATTTATATGACTCCCATCACCATAGTATAGGGCACATCCCAAATATTGGAAAATAGAAATTCTTTCTTAGAAAAAATAAGGCCCAAGTTCTTAAAGATAGTTAAGCATTGCTGGGCTTAGCATTGCAATGCCTAGCTAATTTAGGATCCTAAATCTCCTTTTTCAAAAGGAATGTAGTCATTTAGGACACTTAATCTCTAAATCCCTTTTGAAAATCAGATTTAGTCTCCTAAATCAGTTAGGCATTGCAATGCCTACATAGCTTTAAAAATCTGGGCTCAGGTGACTTTCCCAATATTACACAAGAAATCTGCAGTGGAGCAGGGAATTGAAGCCAGATCTCTTAGGGTATGTCTATACTGCATTTAGACACCTGCGGCTGGCCCATGCCAGCTGACTCAGGCTAAAGGGCTCAAGGTAAGGGACTGTTTAATTGCAGTGTAGATGTTCTGGGACCCTCCCACCTCACAGGGTCCTAGAGCCCGGGCTCCAGCCCAAGCCCAAACATCTACACTGCAATTACACAGCCCTTTAGCCCAAGCCCCTTAGCCTAAGATAACTGGCAAGGGCCAGCCATGGGTTTCTAGTTACAGTGTAGACGTACCTTAAGGGTCTAACCAATATATTGCCAAGTGCCACAATTGACAATCAAATACAGCATGAATGTATGGAAGTTAGAAACCATGTATGATCATGAAAGACACTGTAGCATTCCTCGTTGTGTATGCTGATTTTATATCCATGGTTAAGTTTACAGTAACCAGCTCTTGGATTTAGCTATAAATACAAAACAAGAATGCTTTCATGACTTCATAGACACTTGAACCTTATAGTAGCAGCTAGCAGAATGTGGTGAGCATTTAGTGCTCTTTGAAAATCAACTCAAAACATCTTCTATGATTGTCTAGGCTGAAATCAGTGAGGATATTGAATATAATCCAGTCACAGAGTTCTGGTTGCAGCCTTTCATCTGGGTTACATCTAAGGTACTATTGGAATAGGGTTTTCAAAGGATCCTAAGGGAGTTAGGTGCCCAACTCCCATTTAATTTCAGTGGGAGTTGGGCACCTAAATAGAGCTGACTGGAGAAACTTTTGACAGAACTGTACTTCATCACAATATGCAATTCCATCAAAATCAAAACTCTGCAAAATAGCATCAGTTTTGCATGAATATTGTTTGGAAAATAAGCAGGGGAAAAAAGTTCTGACAATGTCAAAACATACTGTCACTTTCATATGTTTTGACATCTTCAGAGTGAAGCATTTTGATTTTTCATTTTGAAACATTTCTAATTTTTGTATTGTTATTTATTATATTATAATATAATACAAAATTTAAAAAATCAAAATTGGTCCAAAATATTTTGATCAACCTGAGACAATTTTTTTTTTTTTTACATTTCTTTTATTGGGAATTTCAAAATTTTCAGTTTCCATTCCAATTCGGAACAAAGCCAGATTTCAAAATCTTTTTTGCAAAACAAAAATTCTCATCCTCTGTACATCTCTACACCTAACTCTTTTAGGTTCTTTTGGAAACCCCAGTCTTGGAGAAGAATTATCCCATGGGTGTAATTCTACAGCTGCTTCTAATAAAGGATTCCAACTGGCTAGAGTGGCTATATAATAATGCAGCTGCAAATATGCTGTATCTAGAGGTTCTATTCATTGTAAGTGAAAAGTATTGATTTAGGAAGTACTAATAATACAGCTTTTTCTTTCCTTAGACAGAATAAATAGCTGCATGATTTTCAGTTTGAGGAACCTAAAATACAAATAATAATTCTGTAGACTAAGTTTTTTAGGGAAGGGACTGTCGTCTATGTTACTAAGACCAGTGTTGGCTCTTACAAATAATAATGCATCTGTTTTTTCCTCTCACATTGAGAATTATTGTCTATCTTTCTCTCATTGTACAGATGATGGTAAAACTCTGATTTTCTTTAATTATGACTACAAAGGGGATTTTCAAACTGTTACTTTTGAAGGCCCTGAAATAAAGAAAATATTCTATGGAAGTTTCCATAAGGTTAGTTATGCTAACAGACAGGTGGATTTTAAGCATACAGAACAAAGGTTTTGGAGTTCCTTTGTTCACATTTTGAGGTTTCCTTGCTTACTTTAAATCACTGACAAAAGGGAATGTATTTTATAGCTTTATAAATCAACTACCAAACTCTGTTAATAGAACAATTTGGCAATTATAGGTTCATATATGTACAGAATTTTTTGTATTGGTGATGCTGGTAATATCGGCAATGCTTTCATTCTTCGTTACATCTGTTCACTTCTGTTTCTGCCTGTGTTTTAGAGTTGGTCAAATTTTTTCCATTGAAAAGTGATTTAGACAATAAAAGGCTTTTCATTTGAAAAATGGAAAATTTAACTGAAAAAAGCAAAAAGCATGTTTGTGTGTGTGGTTTTTTTTTTTTTTTAATTTCTGCAAAAAATAATTGGCCATTTCTGACCATATATATATATATATATATATATATATATATATATATATATTATGAGATGCACAGTGGTGATCCTTTCATAGTCATTAAAGCTCTCATGGCATTTTCACAAGAATAATGGTGGAAGCCTTGGTGCTCTGGCTAAGTTCTAATAGTTACTGTTTTGCTAAGAAGACTGTAAATGAAGACACACACAACAGATTGCTCCTATGTGCAGTACAACCCCATCTTAAAGAAATCCCTTTAATTATTCACGTTTATTCCTGGGGATCAAATCTTTCATTAGGAAAAAACACTGTATATCTTGCTGCACCTCGGCTGATTCTCCTGGCCTAGTTATGTTTGAAAGGCACAGGGGACCCAGTTCGTGGGTGCGTTGCAATCATTTTGTACCAACTGGGCCTGAGCAAAGTGGCCACAAAGTTGTTGTGTGGTTACTGCCCCTCTCTCCCAGATGATACCCCCAGCACAGAGAGTCTTCCCCACTTCTCTGCCAGCTCTTTGCACCTCTTTCCCCCCAAAAAGCTCCTGGCACAGATGGTGCCACAGGGGGGGCTGTGTGTGTGCAGAGGTAAGACGGGCTGTGACTGGAGCAGTCCTGTGTGCTGGGTATTGCCCAACTATCTCAAGGCCAATTAATGTTGGACAGCAGGTTGAAAGTTAGCACAGCCCTTGGGGCAGGGTAAGGAGGCTTGTGCTGCTGCTTCCTGTGCTTTCCTAGTCTGTGAATCAATAAGGGATTTTGATCTTTTAATGTATAACTTTCACACTGATTTTGTTTGATGATGTTGTCCAAATTATTTAGTACATTTTACTACTATTTTTGGGAGAGCCCATTTGTCTTTTGTAAATCTCTGCAAAACATTTTGGGTGAAGGACAGTCCTATGCAGCAGGCTCCACAAGGCCTGTGCATCGCTAAATAGCACATAAATCAAGAGCTCAGTCGGACTCAGATGGTGAATAATCCTTGTATGGTTCCACAGGGGTGAATTTCTCCCCCACTGAATAAATTTAAGGAGAAGATTTTCTCACCGATTATTCCATAGGTGGAAAAAGAGGTCTAATTTATTGAATGGATTATCTGTTATGGATTATTTGCTCAATTCCACTAGCTAATATCACATCAGGCCATTCAAAAAATGCTCGTTGTATCTGGTAACCTATATGTCCTTAGCTTCCTCTCTGTGTATTTAAATATCTTTATTTTTGCCTAGTTGCATGTTGTTATCAGCAAGACTGTGGCCAAAATTATTATTGACTGCAAGCAAGTGGGTGAGAAGACAATTAATGCAGCAGGGAATATTACTTCTGATGGGATAGAAGTACTGGGAAGAATGGTCAGATCCAGAGGACAAAGGGACAACTCTGCACCAGTAAGTGAAATAAAAGCAATTCTTTAAACCATAATAAAATTCTTAAGGTTTGGTGTTCAATATCCACAATTTTTGATTTTAGCAAAAACAGGGTGAGCTCAGCTATGGTACAACAGTTACAATGTTATAGAAATTCTGTGGAAAACCTGTTTACAAGCCTCAGTTTAGGCAAAATCCTTTTTGATTATTGTAGCTAAATGATCTCCACAACTAGGATTTCGCTCACACACTCTTAGAACTGAGTCCCGCAGTTCAAGGCACTGTACAGGAAGGGATGGTCACTGCCCCAAATAGCCCTCATTACATAGTTAACAATATGCATAGCTTGTTGGTCCTAAATCATTTAAACATGTTTTTCTGTGATTATTCTAAAATTCCCTGTGTGTATAATCCCCTCTGACCCTTTAACAGTTGCCAGTCCCTAGGCTTGCTTCCCATTGATTTTACACAGGCTGTCTCCATGGGTACCTCTCCCAGCATTCCTAGCTGCTTTAAAAAATATTAAACATTCAAATATTTAAAAATGATCTTCCAGAGTCTGAAGAAGTAGATTGGGTTCTTCCCTCCTCTCACTTCCTCCTCCCTTTATGGTGCCTGCCCAACACAGAGCTGAGTGGCTACCAGAGCTATGGCACTCTCCCACTGTCTCTGCTGCTGTTCAGGGGGAAGGGATGGGTCCCTGCTCATGTCAGATGCAAGAGTACAGACGTTCTTTTGCTCCATTATGGAGAATGTTCTCTGATGCCATGCAGTCTAGGACTGTGAAGGTGCTCCTGGATATTACGCATTACAAGACTCTTTGCTCAGGGACCTTTCTTTCCCACAACCAGTAATCAAACTCTTCATGCCACAAAACAGCTCACAGAGTCCAGAAACCCTAGTAAAGATTCCAACACAGCCACTTGCACTTTGGAGTTATCAGAACCCAAGTTTGGGAAGGTGTAATTGGGCTCCGCAGAATCTCAGGGTGGGGTAGTTCTTCCCATTGGAGGTGTTACTGCTCCTTCTCTCAGCCCATGCGGCTGGTCAGAAGGGGGTCCATTTGGGGCTTTGTGCTCTGAGGCGGAGGGGGTGGGTAGCTCCACTCCATGCTGACATAAAATTGTGACATTCACAAATCAGACACAAGTACAGAATCAAAATTTCCTTCTACTAAGAACAGAACAAGTTCAAGTAGGCATTTTAATCCAAAGGCAGGCAAGTCTGACTTTTAGTTAGCGTCTCAGTTCTGGACCTGATCCTCAGCTGGTGTGAATCAGCATAGCTGTCGTGGTGCCAATGGGACTCCTCTGATTTACATTGGCTGAAGATCTCCCCAGCATCAAAGACATCATCTGCCGTCATCAGTCCCTACTATTTGGACACGTGGCTCACATGGACAGCTCCGTCCCAGCCCACAGAGTGATTAAATGCGCCCTGAATGTACGGTCTGGTCACCAGCCACCCCTAAACTGGAAGAGACTACCCAGTGGCCCACGGCTAACCTGGTTGCAACAAATCGGCAATGGCTCATCTGCTAACGTCAGATGTGAATGGAACGAAGCCGTTGGTAGAGCCATAGGGGACTGTCGCAAAAGACCCCTGCTGTCTAGGCAAACTGATGATGATGAATGATGAAGATCTGTCCCTCTGAGTCTGGGTCTCACTAGGGTTTTGCTCCATGCCAACCTTAACATATATGCAGAGTACTTGGATGTCTTCAATTAATACTTATTGATAATAACACTTGTTCATTAAGGGTAACAGTAGGGAGCCCAGAAGCTGAATGTTCTTGGTTGTTAGGTTCTTATCACAATTTAAATTAAGCAGATGTTTATGTATATTTTTAATCTGCTTCTCTCCTTTGCAAATTAATTGTTTTACTGACCTGGTGAAAAAGGGGAAGGATCCATTTTTAAATAATTGATGTATGTAAGTTTTATCCTTATCTGTCCAAATCTTTTAATATGGACATTCCCTTTGGGTGAGGTTCTGGCTCTATTGAATCAATGAGTTTTACCAGCGGCTTCAACAGTGTCAAGATTTCACCATTTGTCCATTGGTCCATTTGACCAACATGAGGAGCAAACATACCAGCATTGCTAGGATATGGATGAATAGCTACATGGGTTTCCTGTGAATGCCAGGTGTATGGATACTTGCCTGTTTCCAGTGTTGTGTTACCATTTGTGCAAATCTATGGGATTTGGTTACCAAAAGTTTTTGATAAATGAACCCTATTGTTTGGTTGCAGTAATTAGAAGTGACCCAGCCTGTTAGATTTGCCTAAAGGTTTGAGTTTGGCAAACTAGAGTCTCCAAAAGAAATTCACCTCACCTCCCCTCCCCCAAAGAACCCTGATCCTTCTCAAACTCTCTCTCAGCTGCCACTGCCTTCCAACAAGTCATGGAACTCTCCCCTTCTTACCTTTGATGTCTTCTTTTCAGGAATGGTACCATGGCTTTTCAGGGTAGGTTTCGTTGTTGGAGGGGAAAGTTTGTGGCACGGAGAGGTATATCAATTTATCAGCTGTGTAGTCAGCTCAGCACATTCTCTTTGAACTGTCTTGACCTTGAACCCCAAGACTTGGTTTGAATGGGACTGAGGTTCACATTTAAAATGTATCACTTCTGATTGTAATTTAAAACTCCGTTCAGTCAAAATATATTTATGTGAAGAATATATTCTGTGGAAAAAACCCCAGAGTCCTTAGGCCTCAGATTATGATGACTGAATAGCCCACCTCTAAAGACCATTAAACAGAGCAACCTTTGTGGCAACATTCCAATAGTAATAGACAAAGGCAAACTCAGACAAGCTTGGAATTAAAGAGGTCTTTGTAAGGGAAAATGGAAAGAAATGATGGCTTTTGTTGGAATCTAGAAATCTATAAAAGATAAGTCATTTAACAAGCTACCCACTCACTGAAAAATGTAGTTGTGTTCAAATGGACAACATGGCAACTTACGTAAGGCTGTGATCATGCAGCTCAAGACATAACTCCTTTTCTTAGTAATACTATCTAATTGGTTCCTAGTGTGTGTGTGTGTGTGTGTGTGTTTATATATGTATATATGCCCTTATAGACAACAGCAAGAAAATGTCCAATCACCAGTCTTTAAAGGTCCAGGTCTGACCCTCTTATTCATGCTGAGTAGCAGTTAAATGAGCAGTCCCATTATGAGAGGAATGTTGGTCTTGTGGTTAAAGGCATTGGACTGGGACTCAGAAAACTGTGGCTTTGGGCAATCACTTAGATCTAGATCAAAAGTATTTAGATACCTCACTCCCATTTCAGTTTAAATCAATGGGAGTTAGGCACCTCAATACATGTGAAGATCTGAGCCATAGTCTTGCTCTGCCTCAGTTCCTCATTGTAAAATGGGGATAATAATACTTCCCCACCTCAGGAGGGTATTGTGAGAACCTCATAAATGTTTCTATGGCAATGGATGCTATGTAAGTGCCTAGTAATATTGAAGCCACTTCTTATGTGAAGGAACTAGGTTTTATGAATGTAAACATAGGGTAGGATTTTAAAAGGTGACTAACTGATTTAGGAGCATAAGTTCCATTGATAGTTGATGGTACTTATGTTCCTAAGTCACTTAAACACTTTTGAAAATTCCACCCATAATGAATTAATAATTCCTAATTCCTAATAAATCCATAATTAATAATGAATTGTTTTCCTTTGCCAATAAGAGGAAAATGGTGGCACTAATTTAACAGAGTCCATTCCAGCATCAGGAGGGCTAAGCTAAACCTGGCAGTTTTTGAGCCAAGTCCTAAAAAATACCAAATTGTTAAACACTCTGGAACTCTGACCATTAAAATAAGCAATGTCAGTATTACTGAAGTAGAGCCAAGATTAATTTACTGTATATGTTACAGATACAGTAACTACTGTAGTAATACTTTGTGCATGAGCAATAAGAATGTCTGGTTAGGGCTGTGGTTAGGTCCATTTTGCAAAAGATTTTGAGATTTCAGAATTTGGTTTCATTCCAAATTGGAACAAAAACTGAAAGTTTTGAAATTCCCCACAAAGGAAATTCCAAAACATTTTAGTTTTGGGTTGATCAAAACATTTCTGTTTCAGCAAAACCTAAATGTTTTGTTCTAATTTCATCTTTTAAAATATATTATATAATATACAATATAATACAATATTAAAAAAATTCAAAACAAAAAGTCAAAACTTTCATTCCGAAAATATCAGAAAACATCTTGTCAGTCCTTTCTTCCTGTTTTTTCATTAAATAAAATTCCAGTGAAATTGACCCAATTTTTCAAAGCATTTTGATAGAACTGTGTATTTCTATAGAATATGGTTCTATTGAAGGTTCTGTGACCAGCTGTTAGCCTAGTATATTGGAGTTTAGTTCTCTGTAGGTCATATAATTGAGCTCTCCAGTGGGACTGAATGAACTGGCCTCCAGTGGGACTGAATGAACTCCAGTGGGACTGAATGAACTCATTTTGACCCTAGCCTGTTGTTTGTTTAGAGTTCATCTAACACCCTGTAACTCCTATACTCTATGTATTTTCTGTATTTATTCTTTAATTGTCAATGTGTATGAATTGTAAAAAGATAATTGCAATGGGACTATCTGATCTGAAACAAGTTTAGGCTGCAATCCTGCACTGAGATCAGCTCAAGCAGACCCTTTCGTCTGCATGGTTCTGCTTGCAGGATCGGAGCTTTAGGAAGCTAAAATGCTATGAATGCAGAGAGCTATGAATAAATGTTTAACAGCAAAGAAAGCTTTGTTTAGTAATTTAGCTTGAATCAGAAGAATCAACCCACATACATAACATTTTAAAATCAGAATACTGACTCATTCAGTATTTACGTTAACATAATAAAGCAATTCAGGGAACTGTTTCTATTTGCTTCTTATTTTACAAGAAAATATTTTATCGCTGTGGATCTATGGATTGCTTAATCTGGAGAAAATGAAAGTGTGTGAATGCGTATGTAGAGGAGTATGTTTAATATACTCAGACTTCATTTTACTACCTATAGGTATGATTCAGTTTTAAGTATTTCTTTCCATTCACCAAGAAAACATTGTTTGACTCCATCCATACTGGCACTAAAACAATGTCAGTGGAACCTTCCAAAAATGTGTCTGATAGAAATTAGCATGGTAGCCGTAGCATGGCGTTTTTTGCTACATATAACAGGATTTCAATTTCAAAACTTAAGTCCCAGTCCAGCAAATGCTTAAACACACATTTAATTTTACTGAGGTGAGTATTTTTGTTGAAGTCCTTGGGGCTATTCATGCAAATGTCTGCTAAGAGCCATGCAACCCATGTGAGATCAGTAGGGCCAATTAGATGCTCCAAGTCACCCCCATGGGCAAATGCCCACAGAACAGGGTCCTTGGGAAGTAGTGAAAGGATTAGTCTATTTTTCGACCATTGTATCTAGACAAGGATTGCAATTTTTATGGAAAATGTTACTTGTCAGTCTTTAAGTTGATTCATTACTGATGACGCAGTGTGACGTTTCTGTGCCATCAGGACCCTTTCTGTTTTCCATTAATGTTTGATCACACAAGGAAAGGAAAAAAAAAAAAAAAAAAAAAAAAAAAGAACAGAATTTGTTGGTGAGAAGAAATAGAATAATCTTCAGGGGGATAATCCTTCTGAGATCTGTCTTTGCATTTAATAATCCTTCTGAGATCTGTCTTTGCATTTAAGGGAGGGTTTTCATTCAGTTTCTACAGTTTTTTTACTTTCCATGGTATATTTTTCTGGTATCTTTGTCATTGTACACAGTCCATGAGATATGTACTGAGTCAGCATTTTCTGTACCTTAGTAAGAAGAGTCACCATGGCAAACTCCTGCATTTAGGCTATATCACGGTGTACAAGCCCATTTAAGATTGCCCCTTCCCATCTTAGCTTGAGGGGTGGGATGTTTGATTGGACTGGCAGGGGAATGGCCACTCTCTGGGGTCCAGGTTGGAAGGCAGGGTGCTCTCTGTTACCAGGTTCCTCTTCCTTTTTCCTGTTTCCCTACCCATAACACTGTAGAGTGGGGCTTGGGCTGGGGAGAGTGGAGCCAGAGCTCCACCTCCTTTAGCCACCCATTAGCCGATTTTGGAGGGAGATGAGGAAGCCAAATGGCTCCACCAAACCCACCCCCCCCTTGTGTGTTAAGTACTTCTGGACAGACAGCAGCCATTCTTGCTTCTGAAAACAGCCTCACCCCCCTTCTCCATATAGGTGGGGTAACTCTCAGAGCTGGGTTTCCAGGTTTCCTGAAGGTTTAACCCAATCATTTTAGCAGATCATGAAGGAATTTTTCCTTTTGGGCACGTTTGGTAAGGTGTCTGGTGTTGTGTTTTGTTGTTTTTGCTTTCCTCATGGAGGAAGCCCTGGTAGCTGGGGATAATAAGGATTAAAAAGAGTTTATTTAAAAAATAAAACAAAACTGGAAGTGGTAATAAATGTCACTAATTATTGTCACAACTTGTGATGGGTGTCCCATGCAAGTAAGAGGCTTCACGGGGCTAAGTTCCAGGATAAAGCTGAGCACAGGACCTGTGAGGCAAGAGGAAGTATTTAGTTTTCACAGACTGAACTCCTCCTTGATTCTACCCTCATTTCCCCTTCACGGGGGAGGGTGGTGGGATGCAGCATAGAGCTGAATCAGGAATTCAGTGGCAGGGGTGGGAAATAACTGTTATTCCTTGGTTGTCTGGCATCATGCCATTTAAGCCCCCACTAGTCCCTATTAATAGTTAGTATTTTGGATAGGGAGGTCACCCCACTCCCCACCTTTAAATTAAAGTTGGAATGTTTGTGAGCTGCTGCTTTACATACATTTACATGTGTATGTCATCAGTCTCCTGCGTGCCCTGATCAGTGGACCTCATAATGATCCCTTTCCTTTGTGACGGCTCCTCTTTTCATTGAACTTCTAACAGACACATTGTACTTTATTCTTATTTTCAAACAGTTCCAGTTACAGATGTTTGACATTCTTTGTACCACCTCGTGGGCCAATAGAGACAAATGCTGTGAACTTCCTGCCTTGGTAAGAATTCCTTTCTAAACTGTCATTGTCCTTGTCTTTCTTACGTCAAGACCAAATACTTTTGGAATCTTCTTCATGAAATCAATGGGTGGGATTTTCAAAAGAACCTAATTGTCTTAGGAGCATGAGTCCCATTGACTCAAGTTCCTAAATCATGTAGGGGCTTTTGAATCTCCCCTTCAATATTTATTGTCTTGATCTAAAAAAAATGAGAGTCCTGTAGCACCTTAAAGACTAACAAATTTCTAACTAACAACTCTCGTTGTTTTTGCTGTATACAGACTAACACGGCAACCTGTCTGGAACTTGTCTTGATCTATAATTTCTCAGCTACTTAATCTATGTTTTGAATGCAGACTTACTATTTTGCTCTCTCCTCAGAGAGATAAGGAAAATTGCCCAGCTCTTCCTCATGCTTGTTCCTGTTCTGAATTTAGCAAAGGACCACTTGGACCTCCTGGACCACCGGTAAGGTTTTATTCATGTTTATACACAGATGTACTAGATACTCCACTCTTCAGTCTTATTTGATGGGGGAAAGAGACCTCCTGTACTGTTCTAACCATTACAGTTAAATCATAGCTGGCAGAGAGATACATATTCACTCCACTTAGCTAGTAAAGACCTCATGCAGTATGCTTTAAAAAACTAACCCTATAAGTGAACCAAAATCTTATGTTATTATCCACCCCCAAGGCAGTAAGTTGGACTGTTTTTGTTCTCTGTTTTTATAGCACCTAGCACACTGGGGTCCTGATCCATGACTAGGGCTCCTAGGCGCTAGGGTATTACTACTACTAAATAATAATAATAATAATAATAATATGTCAATTTCTTGAAACTTTGGTTTCTGTCTTTAGAGTCAAGAGACGTGCAAATGCCATTTGCTTGCCACTCTTTTAAAATCACCATAGTGTTATCTGAATGCTTTCTAGTACACATGTTTAAATATATCTTGGACTCTAGGTTTCTAAAGCACTTGATCAGTAACAATACGTGTATGAATTAAAGGCCATATTGTGCCTGGCCCTTAGAAGGATGCAGAGGATCTGAGGCAGGAAGATGAAAGAAGCCTTTCCCACCTTTCATGGCCTGCATTAGAGCCAATCACTTTTACAGTCTCTCGGCTTAGAGGAACTTAGGGCTGCTGCAGCACACAGGGTCACAAACGGGATACATGGCCCCACCCTCCTTCCACATCATCTCACAAAGCAGGCTGGATGTATTTCTAAAAGATGGTTCCACATATAGTCTGCCTTGTATTAATTAGATCAGAGAGAGATGGTGGTACAATGTCACTTGATGATAACCTGTTCTATTCATTTTCTCTGAAGCATCTGGCATTGGCCACTGTCAGAAGAAGGATACTGGGCCAGATGGACCATTGGCCTAACCCAGTATGGTCATTCTTCTGTCTCCCTAAACTCTTCAGCGCCCCTTACTTAGGCCAGTGGTAAATGCTTCAATATGTCCTCAGCTGACTTATTTTTAGCAGTTTAAAAATTGTAATTCTTGTTTGCAATGATGTGTTTGTTTGTTTTTTAACCAATGTCCCTAAATTAACAATTTTACACAACAGTTGGGTGTGGTTTTTCTTTTAAACCTGCAGTGTAAACCTGCAGTATAATTAGCTTCTTAGGGCTCTCACTAAGTTTACACAGAGATTTTCATGTAAATTGCTTAAGAATACCTGAGGTTTTGGTCTTCATGAAAACATTTATGTGAACAGAGAGAGATATAGATGGTATGTAATCAAGTAATAAAGGGACAGAGAGAAAGGAGAAGGGAGAAAGAGCTGTTATGATTAAGCAAAGAATGTTGACTAATGAAGGAAAATCATGTTCTGAAAAGCCTTGAGTGCACAAATCAGACTAGACGCTACACGGACCTAACTTGCACTTTAGACACACACACAGCAGATCCAAGCAGACATTTATCCTGGCAGCATCTTGAGGGTTAATCCTTTTACAAGAATGAACTGTTCTTGAACATGTTTTCCGTGTCTGGGCAGCTAGAGTTCATAGCAGGTGGATACAGGAATCCAGTCAAAATTCTCACTATTTTAAGGACAATATGATTTTTATCCTTTAGTCCTTCAGTGGTGTCAGTGGGAGTCATGTGTGAAAGGACTGCAGGACTAGCCCCTAAGGGCTGTAATTATCCGACACTACTGCAGGATTTTTCAAGAAACACCTTTCACCTGATGGGATTTTTGCATTCAAGTGGAATCAATTCCAGCTATATTCTAGGATCAAATTAATCCCTGCTGTGACTCTATGGTTGAATATCGTCCCTGAACTTTAAGAAACATGCTTGTATTCAACTGTGGTAGGCATTTTTCTTCCTTTCTTATTTTTTTACTTATACAAAATGTGCCTATTATGGTGACTAATGAATCAAAATTGTAGTGCTACGTGTATTTTTAGAGTGTACCAGGCTGATAACACAGTACAGGATAAATCCAGGTTAAATTGTTTCCTTTCAATAATCCAGTTCTTTAGAATAACTCTGATGTTTAGTGGTTTATCTAAAGTAATCCATTTTAATTTACTTTATTTTATTGTCATTAATTTAGTCATTTCTTTTGTATTCTTTATCATTTTCTTTCCTCTATGTCTCATGTATAACATTTTAAGTTGCTTATGACATTGGTATCTACGTTTTTAATGAACCAGTGACCCAGTCATTTTGCATCTTGTGAATGAAATAATTTTTAGTTTGCCATTTAAAAAAGTAAGTCTGTGAGTCCCCTCAGTTATCACAGTGGCATCAAGAGAGGAAAATTTGGAGGCAGAAGCTCCATTAGAACCATCAGTAAGAGCAGACTTTTGCTGACATTCTCTTACAGTAGACTAGGAAAACATCCTGATCTGTACCTTTGAGCTGTATGCTGTTGAAATTTGCTTTGTATTGGTTGGTGAACTAGAAAATAGTCCATGTTAAGCCTCACTATTTGCCTTATATACTCAAAAGGAAAGGCCCTTGCCTTTGCTGAAATCTCTCAAGCATGTTGTTTGCCAAGCCCTCTCCAAATAGCTGTGCATGGATAGATATTTCAGAAATTCTGTTTCAGTGAAGGCATGTAATGAATACACTTGTCTTGCTTTCTCTTCTCTAGCAGAGAAAATGCATGAAAATAAAGAGATGGATAAGTAATTTTGAGTAGACATTATGACATGTCCCAGTCCTCCAGTTGCCTCATGTGCAAAAATCAGTGAGAGGTTTGGATATGGAAGACTTGCAAAATCAGGCCCCAATTGGTAGTTCTCAATCCAACTTCAAGTTTGTAAGTGAAGACAGTGTTATGAGGAAGAAGGAATTGCAGCCTTCCAGGTATGAAGGAAAGTCCTAAACCAAGTCATCAGGAGTCTTGTGCTCTGGAGCAGGGCCATCTGGTACTTAGAAGCACCAGATCAAGACTTCAAAAGGGAAAACTGCAGAACATTCTGGTAATGGGACTGCTTCCAAAATCCTAGTTGCTATTGCCAGATCTAGCATCCTCTACTTCAATGACCCGAGTTATGAAAACCTCTCTGCTCCAGACCCCAAGTCCAGCATCAGAACTTTAGCCTATCCTGATTTTGTTATGATACCCATCCTCAGCCACAAGTAGGGGTCAAACCCTACTGTCTCTGTTACCATCAACAAGTAGAGGCAGGTCACTACTGTCTCCTCTGATACTGAGGACTCCTTCTCTGCATCTGTGATCAGATTCCTCAGAGTCAGAAGAAGACTACAACGAACACCTAGTCCCAGCCTCTGCCTTGAGGCACTGCTTGAGGGGGGGTGGAACCTGGACAGAACATCAAGAGTCTCCAGGGTTTCTTACTACTCCTGAATATCACCCCTATACTCATTGGTACCTTGCCTGCTGAGGCCCAGTACTAAAGGGTTATGAGATCTGGCTATGGCAATACTGGGCCCCAGAAGACCCATGGGATTACCACCCAGTATAACCACCTTGTTGCACAAGGGACCCAAACGTATCTAGGGTTCCCAAGGTAGAAAAGGAGCTTCCTCAGCCTTCTCAGGAACCACAACTTCTGCAGCATGAGAAAGAATAACAACAGAAGCAGGAGAGTCTATATCTGAGACATTGTCCTCTTCTTCATCAGACAAGATTCCAGCTTCCACACCATGCCTGAAGGCCTTCCAAGACTTACTTAAGAGAGTGGCAGAGTCATTTCAGTTTCCTCTGGAAGAGGTCCAGGAAGGACCACACAAACTGTTGGACATTTTGCATAGCTCAGACCCACGTTGAATAGTGCTTCCTATTAATGAGATCATCCTTGAGTCCACCAGGGCTCACTGGCAGACACCCGCCACAGTCCCACCAGTATCCAAGCAGGCTGAGAAGAGATATGTTGTACCTGTAAAAAGGTTGAACTGTTTATTTTTTTCACCCACCTCCCAACTTGTTGGTACCAGCAGCCACCAAGCATTACTGAAAAGACAACCCAGGTCTATGCTGCATGAGAAAGACACGAAGAGGCTTGACCTCTTTGGCAGGAGGGTGTATTCCTCGACCTCCCTGCAGTTGCAAGTCGCAAACTACCAAGCTTTGATGGCCAAATATGATTTTACCATCTATGACAAGCTGGCTAGCTTCAGGATGTTAGAGACCAGTTCCAGACCCTGACTGATGAAGGGAAAGCTTGTAATGAGATTGGCACTTCAGACTGCCCTAGATGTGTCAGACAAGATATCAAGATCAATGGCTACAACAGTTGTCCGCGCTCTCCTCCTTGGGAATCCTGAAGGAGGTTCAAATGATGGTGGAGAACCTTCTGTTTCAGTGTGATGCTCTATTCAGTGCAGAGACGGATGAGCCCCTACACTTGTTGAACGATTCCCAAGCCACATTGAAATGGTTGAATATTTACACGTGTGCAATAAAAAGAAAACCCAGTAACTTAGACTGAGAATCTCCTGTGCCTAGTGGCACATGAGGCAAATCCATTTTTCCCACTGCTGTCTATCCAGAGCAAGATGTTTGACTCTATCGTAAGATGACTCCATGATAGCAACATCCTTTTTGATTGTCCTGCAACTGGTCATTCTTTGTCCTCCACATCTTTTTTTTTCTCTCCCAGTGGAATCCAAACTAAGATGTAACTTTTTCTTTGACCATGGGGTAGCCTGATGATGTGTCTAAGCCACCTTAGTTGTCTGTCTAATTATTGAGTTTGTAATCTTCTGACCCAGGTGGCACAGCGCATCCACATTGGTTACACAATCTCTCCAATGAATTCTAAAGATTCTTCTTAAACAGCATTGGTTGGAATGCATTCAGCCTGCTGTTGTGTACTTCCACCATCTGCCATGTTTCTGAGATGTACAATAGCATTTTCTTGTGCAGATATATCTTCTTACTCTTCTGGATGTTTGACAAATGGGAAAATGATTCACTAGCTTTACCAATTCTTGCTTTCACTTCTGTAGTGAGCTGGCCATTAGCAGATATTGTACTTCGAAGATAGATAAAATCATCGTCTCTTTTGTACTCTTCTCCATCAATCACACATCTGCCAATGTTGACAGCATTCTCTCCTATGTCCATGGTCTTGGTCTTCAGTGTACTGATACGAAGTCCCACTTTAGCAGTTTCTGCTTTTGTGCTCATAAAGTCTTTTCATTCTGTCCAAGTTGGTATCCAGTATGACTATATCATCTGCAAAATTTAAGTTTTGGATCTTATCTGTTGCTCCTTAGCAGCAGCTGTCACTCTTCTCATCACAAAGTTTTGATGTGTCTTCATTTGGTGAGACTTCTGTGTTCTGATGACCCTTAGGGCTATGCTGTTGGGAGCATAACTCCTGGTAGGGTCACAAGTTATTAGAGAAATGAAAATCTTTGGCCTAAGTATACTTGGACTGAGTGAAATGAGGTGTAGTGGGTGAGGCAAATTATCATTAGAAGATGTGATTGTTTTATATTCTGGAAGAGAGGATGACAAACTCCAGGAAGATATACGCTTGTTAGGAAGTTGCTAAATCGCTGAAGGAATGGGACCCTGTAAACTCAAGAATATTGACTGCTCTGCTTGCTTGTGTCCTAAAGATTGGAGAAGAGGTGTAATCTGCAAATTTCCTAAAAAGGGGGACCAGTTTATTTGCAAAAACCGGAGAGGGGTGACACTCATATCTTTACCTGGAAAAGTGTTTTGCAGTATTATTTTGAATAGGATGAAAACTGCTGTTGATAAAGTACTCAGCGTTTTAATTCATTAGGTTGTGTTCAGACCAGATTTTCACCTTGAGAAGACTTATTGAGAAAGGCTTAGATACTATCCACCTAGAAGTCCTCTGGAAGATCTTTAGATGCTATGGAATTTCAGCAGAGATTGTTAATTTGATAAAAACTTTGTATAATGAGTCCGCATGCTGCTTCAGGACAAAGAGCGGAAACACGGAAAGGTTAAAGACTGTTACTGGTGTAAGGCAAGGTTGCATACTATCCCCATAAGCCACTGTTCAGATGATGAGCCTGAACTACCTTTTATCACCAGCAACAGTATGAACCACCATGCAAGCATCAGAGGGCATGCAGTAAGGATGCCCATGGTCAACTGTCTTCCATCTTTCAATGACAACCACCCTTGAGACTAGTGTTTTGACAGGACCTTTGAGAGCTGTGCACTGTGTCTCCAGATCTGCCCAAGCCCTTTGGTCTTTCCCCTCCCTGTGGAGGCCAACTTTCTCACTATCTGCCTGCTTGGGCAGAAATCACAACTGACAGTTGAGTACTGGAGGTTGTTTCCTCAGGGTGCACCATCCTGTTCTCTTCCCTTCCCAACCGTTTTTCCCATCCTCCTTTGGGGACCTCTCCCATGAGAGCATCCTCTTGCAGGAGATAGAGTCACTCCTTGAACTGGAGGCAGAAGAACTGGTACCTCTACCTCAAGGGGAAATGGGTTCTACTTTTTTGTCCCCAGGAAGATGGGGGATGGAGACCCATTCTGGACTTCAGGGAACTGAACAAGTTCATCTGCTGCCTAAAGTTCAGAATGGTAACTCTGTAGTCCAATATCTCATTACTAGAGTCAGACAACTGATTCATGGTCCTCGATCTCAAAGTGGCCTGCTTTCATATAGACGTTCATCTGGCACACAGGAGATTCCTGAGATTTTTTGGCTGGTCAACTGCACTATCAATACAGAGCTGTTCCCCTTGGGCTCTCGATGGCACCAAGAGTATTTGCCAACATACTGTCAGTGGTAGCTGCTGACTTTGTCGGTAATAGGCAACCGTTTACCCTTACTTAGATGACTGCTTTCTGAAGGGAGGAAATACTGGAGGCAAGCACAATGCTTCTGCTTCTGTTCACGAGCTTAGGCCTCCAGGTGAACCCAGAGAAGCCCACCTGGAAAACCTCACAATCCATAGAATTCATTAGGGCAAGGTTTGTAACAGCCAGGGTTTATGTACCAGAGGACTGCTTCCTCTCTATCACTGGACTCATTCAGTTAATACATTTTATTCCCAGAACGTCCATATGATCATGCTTGGTGCTGTTGGACTATATGGCCATGAGAACTTACATGACTCATTGTTGTAATTACCTCTGAGAGCTTTTCCACTCAGTTTATGCAGAACACCTCACCCAGTTCTGGGAGAACACTTTATCCAGTTCTCTGGAATCCAAGAAATCAATTGAACTCCAGATTCATTACTGAGGTTTCTTTATTGGCATAGAATAAAGTTGAGTTGATGCGGAGAGGGTGAGGACAGGGCATATCACACATCCAATGTACATAATTATGAATCAGCTTGTATTCACACTTACACTTAATACTATTGGTTAATACATTGTAGCACACACTTTACCATTGGTTTACTAAATTTGTAGCCAATCCCCATAAGCTAATACTATTCATGTGCTTACAGGGTGGTCCGGGGATCAGAGGCCCAAAAGGTCATCGTGGTGATCAAGGTCCAAAGGTAATCTGCCACCACTATGCAATTATAACATGCCCCCTTTTTTTTGGCTTTTGTCGGTTTGTGTTTAAACTAGATTTTTTTTGTATGAACTTAAATCTAGAATGTCTGTCCTGTTCTTGGAGAAAGAGTGTAGCCAAATGCCATTGGTCTTTGTTGGGTAAACAGCGTGAGATCTCCTAGATTACACATCATGTTTGTTTCTGGGTGAGGGGCAGTAAAATGCATAGTGCTTCTGCTGTTAGCATATATCTGTGGCTTTTTGATGCCTAAAGGACTGTGGTCTTTGTAAATAGGAGTCTTATTGTCCTGCCAGCAGTGTTAACTCTTATTTTAGGTGCTGTTGAATCTATTGCAAACAGACACTCCCTTCATATATACAGTAGGAGTTTAATTTATGTTCTTTATGTTTTTTCCTATTGTTGTCATAGGGACCAGATGGATCTCGTGGTGAAATTGGTGCTCCAGGACCCCAAGGGCCTCCAGGACCTCAAGGGCCAAGTGGACTCTCTATTCAAGGGCTTCCAGTAAGTCCTAAATGAACAATTATGGTCTTACTTTTATCACAAGAGATTGCCACAACCAATGAATTAGGTTGTACCAAAAGGTTAGATAAAACTAGAGCTAGGACTGAACTGCAAAGTCCAGATCCTGATCTGAACTTCAGCAAAGTCTGAGGTGTCTGGATCATGGATTTGGGTTTAAACCATGCTAGGACTAGGGGCTAGCTCCAACCACAGGTGCTGGAAGTAGGGGTGCTTGGGGTGCTTCCACAACCCCTGGCTTGAAGTGGTTTCCATTTTATAAAGGGTTTACACTTTGGTTCAATGGCTCTCAGCACCCCCACCATTAAAAATTGTTCCAGCACCCCTGGCTCCAACATTCAGATAATGCATTTGTATCTGGAGTTCACTAAAGCTCAGGAGAGTTTGGACCATGGGGTTTTGGTTCAAACCCAAATCTAGATCAAAGTTTTTAAAAAATGCTGTGAGCTGGAGTGTGTGGCAGGGACACTTAAAACACAGTAATTTTTTGGGTTTTTTTGTAACTTTGATGATCTCAGTCTAATTCTTAGTGGAGAGATGTTCACATACCAAAACCACTTCCCTCACCTAAATTAATTGACACTAACTGGTATATTTGTTGGCAGCCTCATCAGAGAGGCCAGGGAGTGAATTAATAGGCGTGGAGCCTGAAATGCTATCTTAGAGCTGGTTTCTCAATTCCAGTGTTGAGACACATCAGCAGTGCAAGAAACCTACACCAATGCTCGTGCTGTCTTATAAATAGGCATAGAAGGATTAGATTTTTATCAGTAAATTCTGATTTCACTGTACACATATAAACTGATGAAAAATATTTCCATCTATAATTGAAATTTACAGTCAGGCAAAGTAAGAAAGATGATGCTGGAGAATTCATTAGACTTTGATTTAAGGATATTTACTGTGTACAGTTTGACATGTGATGTTGGCAATTTATGGTTTTTAACTTTTTGAATCTCCGCGTTGACTGTCATTAGATGATGATTGTCTGGTCTCCCTATTGTCTGACCTTCTGATCATTTCCTGCAATTGTGAACATTTAAATAGATCAAACATTTTAAAAAGCTGCTTGAAACCCATAATTTTGTGTAACTGTGAAAATTTAAATAGAAAAAAATGCTTAAAATTAAACATCAATATAATCTGTCAAAATTATTTAAAAAATGTAATTCTGCAAAGCCTACTTGGGATGGATGATGATACATAATAATGTACAATAATATATAATAATAAATGTAATGTGGATGGATATACACAGGCCTTGAGGACTATCAGCCCAGCACCTTTTCCTTGTAGAAATATCTAAATAAATGTAATAGAGTACAATATTCTTTCTACAGAATTTTTTAAGCAACCTATCAAATTCAATAGCAGTAATATAATTAAAAGATTTCAATATAAATTATTTTAACACCTTGTGATGGGCTGTACAAACCCCACACCACACTGGAAGGGAAGGGGCTAAAGAACTGCTTTGTGCCCAGATGGTCTACCCTGCTGTACCTGGAAAGCTTGCACAGGCTGGAGGAGGAGCTTAAAAGGGAAGCAGAGTAGCTCAGTAGCTTGCAGCCAGGGGAGGGGGCTGACCTACACACTCTGAGCTCCTGGGAAAGGGCACTGCAGGAGATCTTGCTGCCTGAAGCCTGCGACAAGTGCCTGAAGCAAGTGACCGTGACAAGCCAGCAAAGGAGGGATCTGTGACTCTGTGAAGGTTGGAGGTTTTAGCTTTGTTTTCAGTTCTTTGAGATCTTTACTTTCCCTGTTGGGAGGAGAGTGGACTAGTAGGAAATAGTGCAGAGAGACAGACTCACAGCAATCTGGGGTGCAGGATTTAGCTGCTTGTCACTGAGCCCTGGATCAGAACACACTGGAGAGGGTCAGCCCAGGTTCCCCCACCAGCCCCTAAGGAGGGGCTGCTATAGAAGTCTCTCCTTGGCATGGGGAATCTAGTTGAGGAAAAGCCCTGAAGATAGAAGGACTGACCGTGAGACCCCGAGCTAAGGGGAAGCCCGGGATCCCTTGCCTAATCCAGAAGGCTACCTGTTGCACTCTTTACATATACCCCGAAAGAGGCAGAGTTGAACATGTGACCTGGCCAGAGGATTGAATCAGGGACAGATTTAGGGGCAGGCAACCACCTAGGGTGCTAGGTTTGGGGGCCACCAGACTTGGGGTGCTGATTTAGTTGTTAGTGAAAAAAAGCAAAATAGAATGTTTGAAGTGAAATGTTCAAAGGTCGTCACCTACTGTAACACTATTTCATGCTTGTCCACCCGATGTTGGTGCACAGTCCAGTTTCTTCTTGTTAGTACATTTCAGTTATTCTTAAAATTAAAACATTTCTTTAAGCTTAGAGGAAACTACTTTTTCATTTGCTTATATATGGCATAAATAAATATAGATTTACAGATTCTAGCATGCAAATTTATCATTTTATATGACAGGGATAAATCATGCATGCAAATCACGCATCAAAGTTGTGAAATGGGCTACAAATGCAATAAAAATAAAGTATTAAAAAGTTTAACGAATGGGGGAGGCGAGCACCATTTGGTCTAGAACCAGCCTTGGGCTGAGTCACTGAAAGGACAGATCTTTGCAGGCTCAGAGTGGCCATAAAAGGGGGAGTACCTGAAAAGAAAAAAGCCTACCATACCCCCACCTGACCACCTGGTGGCACCTATATATCCTTGATTATTTTAACAGAGAAATAACAAGGATATATAGGTTTTAGGAATAATTTCCATTCCTTACTATGGAATTTAATAGAGAATTATATTCTGCTGTGTAATTTTATTGATTGGTTAAAAACCTTCTATAAGAGAGGATATTCTTTTTTATTAGTCCTGTCTATAGAAACCTGATTAGTTTCTGTAAAACTGTTGGTTTCATCTCCATAGGAAATTTCTCTGAGTGTCAAACAGAAGCAAATTCACTCACAGGGAAAAGAATGTGTTTCCACTTTGTAACATAAAGGTTATCGCTTTGTCAAGATAATTGGAAAGTCTTTTTTGAAACAGAGTTTTTTCTTTTATTTTCCATGTCTCTAAAGATTTAATTGATGTTTTTACAAACCAGTACTGCAAATACAATTTTAGGATATTCTTTAGTGGGAAAAATGAATCTTAGATAATTTTTTTTGCACATTGTTTTGAAAGGAACAATTTAAAATAGGAGGAATGTAGCCATTTATGTGTTTAACTATGTGTGATTATTGATCCCCAGGGAACACCAGGAGAAAAAGGAGAGAAGGGTAATCTTGGTCTCCCTGGCCAACAGGTATTCCCTGTATTATTGCTTTAATGTAGCATTTAGTAGATATATTTGAACTTGTGTTGGACAGGGCAGATATTGACGGACACTGTAGTCTAATGAAACATGCCAGGGGTTTAGAATCAGGAACCTCTGAGATCTACTCATGGTGCTGTCACTGGTTTATTGTGTGCCCATGGGCAAATCACTTATGGCCTGATTTTGAAGAGCTAGCCTCTCTTTTTGTACCCACAAATAATCTGAGGTGAAATTTTGTGAAAGCAATTGTGAGCAAGTAGTTATCTGACTACCTTATTTACAGAACTGTGGTTGGTGGATATCTACATGTCCTCATCTGAACCCGTAATATTGCAATTGCAATGAATAGCAAGCACATAAAGGGAGGCTCCTTTAATCTCCATTTAAAAATCAGGCACTTTGTAGGGTAGTTGTTTTTTTTTTACTATCTTGCAAGAAGCTGAGCACCCTCAGCTCCTGCTGAAGTCAATTTCCTTATATTCAGCCTAAATATTTCATTTCTTATTTTTATCGTATTACTTCTGATTATAATCTCTTGTACCAACCAACCAAGATAATTCCTTTCCGCCCTTGATGCTTCAAATATTTGTCAGCTGTTACCAGGTTCTCCAACTTCTAGTGCTACTAGATACTTAGCTCTCATAATCTTTCCTCCTAAATCAATCTCTCCAGCCTTCTGGATCCTTTTGTATGCCTATGGCTGCAGTAATGGTCTAGGATCAACTCCAATGCCTCTTAGCAGCCCGTTGGAGGAAAGGGAGGATTTCATCTGAATTCTGTGGAACTCTGCCAGGCATAGCTCATTTATTTGGGCTGGATGCTTGATCAAGGGTTTGCCCCTTTGCAATTACTGCACTGAGTTCAGACAATATGGTAACGCATTCCATTATAAAAGCCAAAAGAGAGAGAGAGGGAAATAGTGATTTAGTTTAAGGATCTGATTTAACCTCAATGGAGTTATACTGGCATAAAACTGGAGTGATGCAATGGTGGCATCAGTTGACATTATTTGTTTTTAAATAATGTATTAAAAGTGTGAAGGTTAATTGCATTTGCATATAAATACACCCTGTTTATTTCACTGAAACTCCACCTTAACTGAATCATAGATATGGCCCCACCATGAGTCATTCTGTTGAGTATCTGAAGCCCCATTTATCCCAGGGCTTTTGATGTCATGTCAGAAAAAGGGGGTTGCACTGTACTGTTTAGG
This sequence comes from Emydura macquarii macquarii, assembly GCF_026122565.2. Classification (NCBI taxonomy): domain Eukaryota; kingdom Metazoa; phylum Chordata; order Testudines; family Chelidae; genus Emydura; species Emydura macquarii. Next base: position 3,634,497 of record NW_027130506.1, read on the forward strand.
ATTGCTGCCACTCTGATCTTTTGCCCCCTTATTATGCATAGGGTGTCCCAGGAGCATCAGGATCACCAGGACGGGATGGAACTCAAGGTCAAAGGGTAAGGTGAAACCAACAGATTTCTCATTTGAAGAGTTTCCATTCTATCAGTGATGGCACTGGGACAGGAGAGACCTGGGAAGTGTAAGGAGTGCAAACGACTACATTGAAATGTGCCAGGCAGGCATGGACTTTTGGGACAAAAAGTGTTATGTTGGTATTCCTGGGGAATCCATGGGAAGTGGTTAATATAAATTATACAACCCCGGTTATGCAAAAACACAATCTTTTGTAGCTGTGCCCTGAGGAGAGTGTCATTCACTGGTGATTATGTATTCCTAGACACTGGAGATGAAAGGTCCAAGCTCTTTAAAGAAAAAGCTGAACTGTCCAGTTGGAGTCTGGTTCCTGATTTAAAAACAGATAGGAATTTATAACCACAGGGGCAAATCCCTGTTGGGTGGTATGAAAGACTGATTCCTACCAGAGCTCTATGGTGGTGTTGGGGAGTGACCTCTGGTAATCTTTTAGCATGCATGTAGGTTCTTCTATAGTTTTTTAATGTTTTCTCTGTAATGCTTTTGCCCTAAAAATAAATGCAGTTTGCATTGTGAGGACTAATTGGTAACTGATATACACTGTTATAGCCCCTGGACAAAGAAAGAGTTAACCACAGGTACTGGACCCCAATCAGACCTGCCAGAAAATCACAGTAAGGTGCAGAGGGACTGCAAGCCTAAACTCCTGGACTGAAGAGAGAAAGATACAGGTCTCTGCCTCAAGGGAGATGATGGTTGGGAACCAGAATTGTAGAAATGTAGAACTGGAAGGGACCATGTGAAATCACCAATTCCTATCTCCTGCACAGAGGCAGTGCCAAGTAAACCTAGACCATCCCTGACAAGTATTTGTCCAATCTGTTTTTTAAAAAATGATGGAGATTCCACAATCTCCCTTGGAAGCCCATTCTAGATCTTATCTAACCTTATAGTTGGAAAGGTTTTTCTAATAACTAACCTAGATCTTCTTTGCTGCAGATTAAGATTATTCTTGTCCTACATTCAGTGGGTATGGAGAACAATTAATCAGTTCTCTTTATAACAGTTCTTAACATATTTGAAGACTATTATAAAATGTCCCCTCAGTCTTCTTTTCTGAGGATTGATTATGTCCAGTTTTTTTAACTTTTCCTCATAGGTCAGATATTCTAAACCTTTTACCATTTTGTTGCTCTCCTCTGGACTCTCTCCAGTTTGTTCACATCTTTCCTTAAGTGTGGTGCCTAGAACTGGACACACTATTCCAGCTAAGGCCTCACCGGTGATGAATAGAATAGGACAATTGCCTCCCATGTCTTACATACAACACTTACTACTATGCCCCAGAATATTAGCTTTTTTTGCAACTGCATCACGTTGTTGACTCATATTCCATTTGTGATTCACTATAATCCCCAGATCCTTTTCAGCAGTCCACCAAGCCAGTTATGCCCCCCATTTTGTAGCTGTGCATTTGATTTGTCCTACCTAAATGAAGTACTTTTCACTTGTCTTTACTGAATTTTATCTTGTTGAATTCAGACCAATTCTCCAATTTGTCAAGGTTGTTTTGAATTCTAGTCCTGTCCTCCAAAGTGCTTGCAACCCCACCCAGTTTGGTGTCATCCACAAATTTTATAAACCTAAAAACCTTAAGTGGGTGCCCTCAAGAAAGACCAGGAGGGGGATCAAACCTTGAAACTGTGACAGCCACTTTCTGTGAAAGTTGATTTATAATGTCATTTATAATAACTGACATTCTGTGTATGTTCTGAAGACCAACTCTTGCAACATCTACACACAACTAGTAGACAAAATCATCAGCTAACTATTTAATTTTATTTGTCTGCAAATGATCTCCTCTTTTATGTGGTCGGAAGGGGTTGAATTTTGGGAGGAAGGAGGTCATATATTAAGGTGATGAGGTTGTATAATTGCACAGCTAGATACATTAGACAAACATTGGAACTAAACTTGAGGACTTCTGTGAGAGAAATAAAAATTAATTAAATTGTGAAGACAGGATGAAAATTTAGTGTGTTTAACTTTAAGAACAACATAGTGTTGATTGGAACATGCTTCCTACTTACTTATTGATCACCTTGCTAATATCATTGTTCTCATTCCCGTAATCTGTTCTTTCACTTCTTAGATTGTATGTTTTGCAGAGCTGGAATTGTATCTTCTTAGGTGTTTTTATAGCAATAGCAGATCTGGTACAGTTGCACTCTGTGTAAATAATGATGATAAAGATCTATTTATATAATTGTTTTAGATTTATACCTAATAGTTCTTGTGCACTGGTGCCAGTACAGTGGGGAAATCAAAATTATTATTAGCTTAATTTACAGTCAGTCCAGTGACACAGCAATCTAGTATGTAGGTGTCCATGTCACAAACACTACCATTATTACAACTGGCACTAACTAGCACCTTTGTTGGTTGTCTCAGGAGAGAAGCAAGGAACAGAATTGGGATTCCTTATTGTCCTCCAGAACAGGGTTGAGGAATGCTGGCAGGGCAATAAGGAAGCCTGTACTATTTCTGATATATTTGTTTGGGACAAATAGAGGTCTTCTGTGTCTCTTAATCTGCTTAAATTTGCTTAAATGTTTAAAAATGAAACATGGGTAAAAGGGTAGGTGAATAGGTGAATGCTGTTAAAATAAGAATGAACTAAATAATAATAGAAAGATTTAGTCAACTGTGACAGGGCCAGACCGCAGGGCTATGAAAGGGTACTGGAAGGCATGTATATTAGCCCCAGGCTCCATAAAGCCCTCTTCCCTGGGTAACCCAGCTGGGGCTAATTGAAGACAGTTGGGCCAATTAGGCCACCTGGAGCCTATCAAAGAAGCTGCCCCGGCAGTTAAAAGCCTCCATTTCAGGCAGGCCAGGTAGGCTGAAAGGGAGTTAACAGCCAGAGGAGAGGAGGCAGAGCAAAGCAAAACAAAGCAAGCAAAGCAGAGCGAAGAGGAGTGAAGTGAAGCGAAGCAAAGCGGAGCGGAGCGGAGAGGAGCTGCCCTGCCCTGCCCTGCCCTGCTGCCACCATAGCTGCAGGGCTTGGGACTATCATCCACGGCCGCTACCATACCGAGACAGAGAGGCTCCAGCCGGGGAAGACACCACAACCCTTCACGCCGGTACGAGGGAGCAGTCTACAGGCCGGGGGGGCCACGGACAGGCGGCCCAGGGAAGGTAGTAGGTCTCCAGGACTAAGCAGGGTGAGACCACTCCTTACAGGGTCCCTGGGTCGGGGCCCGGGGAAGAGGGCGGGACCGGGTCCCCCCTCCCCCTGCACTCCCCTCCCCGCCGCACCACTGGCACAGCCGCTGAAGCGCAGGATCCACAGGGCAGGACAGGCGCACCCTGCCACACTGGTGTCAGGAGTGGGATTCAGCATGCGCAGCGGCTAGAGAGAGGGAGAAGGAGAGAGAAAAAAAAAAAAAAAACCCCAGGAGGGTGGGGGACTTTTCCTTTCTTCCCCTCCTCACCACAATGGACGACGTGGTAAAGGCACTCATACAAGCCACGGCGGCCCAGCAGGAGGCCACCCGGGCCCAGATGGCCACCCAGCAAGAATCACTGCGGCTTCAGCAAGAGACTAATCAGTTGTTGATCAGCCAGGCCAACCAGGACCGGGCCCTTTTGCGAGAAGTAGTGGCCCAGCTGAGGACCCTGGCTTCTCAAACCACAGGGCCGGATGGGGCGCGAACACTACGTGCCACCGGCTATCTGCAGAAGATGACTGGGGAGGACGATTTGGAGGCGTACCTCCTTACTTTTGAGCGGGTCGCCGCACGTGAGGCTTGGCCCCAGGCTCAGTGGGCTGGTATTCTCGCCCCCTTCCTGAGTGGAGAAGCCCAGAAGGCCTATTATGACCTACCCGCGGCGGCGGCGGCGGACTATGCCCAGTTAAAAGCAGAAATCCTGGCTCGGTCGGGGGTAACGACAGCCGTGCGGGCCCAGAGGTACCACGACTGGAGATTCCAGGAGGGCAAGGCTCCGCGGTCGCAACTATTTGACCTCGTCCACCTCGCCCAGAAGTGGCTGCAACCAGAGGTCCACCGGCCGGAGAAGGTCCTGGAGATCCTGGTTATCGACCGGTATATGAGGGGGTTGCCGGCCGACCTCCGCGCTTGGGTAGGGCAGAATGACCCCTCATCTTATGACGACTTGGTTGCACTAGTAGAGAGGCAGGTAACGGCCAGGGGTCTCACCCGGCCAGTCGGAGGGGACTTGCCCGGGTCAGACGACCCGCCCCAGTTCTGGGGGTCCGGACGCCCGAGAACCCGGCAGGGACCAGGTGGAAAGCGAAGGGGACTGAGGGCCCACCGGAGGCCACCAAGGGACGGGGTGATGCGGGCAAGGAGGACAGAGCTAGACCCCCTAGCCCAAAGAACAAAGGGGTGTCTAGAGCCCCCTACCGCTGCTATGCGTGTGGGGAGTGGGGACACATAGCTGCCCAATGTCCCAACACCGAAGAACCCATGCAGTGCAACCTGGGAACCTGGCCGGACTCCTGTAGCCTAATCCACCTCGTAGGGGTTGCCCTAACCCCCCACAGATACACGAGGCCGGTGAAGCTGAACGGAGTCAAGACCCTGGCACTGGTGGATTCTGGGAGTGCCATTACGCTCATCTCGGGAAGATTGGTGAAGCACAGCCAATTAGCACAAGCTAAACGCACGGGGGTGACATGTGTCCATGGGTCCGTAAGCTACTACCCCACCATCCCAGTGAACATTGAAGTTCAGGGGGGTGTCACCAGAGTGACAGCAGGAGTGGTCCCTAGGCTCCCATACCCAGTTCTTATAGGAAGAGACTTTCCGGGCTTTGGGACCCTCCTTCCCCCAGAGGGGCCCGGGGAGGGGAGGAACCTGAAACCCCCGGGCGGGCCCTCCCCTGTGAGGACCACCCCCCGATGTTCTCTGAGATCGCCCAGGATCTATTTCTAGCCCCAGGGAAGGGCCGAAAGACCCGGGCCGAAAGGAGGGCGGCTAAGGCTTTGGGCACAAGAATCCTGGCCCAGGGGCTAAAGCCCGCCATGGTAGGCAGACAGACCCGGGCGACAGCTAGAGAAACAGCCCAGAGCGAAGAAGGCCCTGAAGCGGACACTGAGCCGAGTCGCACAGAACCGGAAGCTGGGGTAGAAACCGGTCCCTTGGAGCTGGGACAACTAGGAACAGTGCGAGAGAACTTCGGTCGAGACCAGGCCGGTGACCCAAGATATGTCAACGCCAGGACAGAAGTGGCCGAGATCGATGGAGTCCCAGTGGAGGGAAGAGCTCGAGGCCCGGGGCCATACTTTCTGGTAAAGGGGGACCTGCTGTATAGGGCCACGGAGATAAGCGGGGAGCGGGTGTTACAGCTCCTGGTGCCGCGGAAGCATCAAAATGCCGTGCTGAGCTTAGCCCACAGCCACCTCTTTGGGGGGCACTTGGGTGTAGAAAAGACCCTGGCCCGAATCCTGAGGAGGTTCTTTTGGCCAGGTATACACGAGGAAGTTCGGCGCTATTGCGCCACCTGCCCCGAATGCCAATTACACAGCCCCCAGCCTCATTTGCGGGCCCCTTTAGTGCCCCTACCCATCATTGAAATCCCATTTGAGCGTATTGCTATGGACCTAGTGGGGCCCTTGGAGAAAACAGCCAGGGGGCACCAACACATACTCGTTGTCCTCGATTATGCTACCAGGTATCCAGAAGCCGTTCCCTTGCGGAATACCACTTCTAAAGCGATCGCAACAGAGTTAGTGAAGATTTTCGCCCGGGTGGGGCTGCCCAAAGAGATACTAACGGATCAAGGGACCCCATTTATGTCGAAGCTAATGAAGGACTTGTGCACTCTCCTACGGGTGCGGGCCCTACGGACCTCCGTCTATCACCCCCAGACGGATGGTCTGGTGGAGAGGTTTAATAGGACTCTCAAGGCCATGATCAAGAAGGTGGTGAGCCGAGACGGCAAGGACTGGGATACCCTGTTGCCGTACCTTATGTTCGCCATTCGCGAGGTTCCCCAGGCCTCCACGGGGTTCTCCCCCTTTGAACTACTGTACGGGCGTCACCCCCGGGGCATCTTGGACATAGCCAGAGAAACCTGGGAGGAGGAGCCCACCCCGGGAAGGAATGTTATTGATCATGTACTCCAGATGAGGGATCGGATAGCCCGAGTGACCCCCATTGTGCGGGAACATTTAGAGAAAGCCCAGAGGGCCCAACAGGTCCACTATAATCGCCACGCCATGGTTCGACGATTCCAGCCAGGAGACCAGGTGATGATCCTCGTACCTACCGCTGAGAGCAAACTGTTGGCCCAGTGGCAGGGGCCCTATGAGGTGGTCGAGCCTGTGGGAGAGACCAACTATAAAGTACGGCAACCAGGGCGCCGGAAGCAAGAGCAGATCTACCACATTAACTTATTAAAACCATGGAGGGCCCGAGAAGCATGTATGACCTTCACCCAGGAGGTAAGCGCGCCTGAACAAGTGAAGATATCCCCTGATCTAACGCCAAACCAAAAGGCCGAGGCAGCAGAGATGGTAGCCCGGAACCAAGATGTCTTCACGACTAGCCCAGGCCGAACAACGGAGGTCTTTCACCACATCGTCACCAGCCCTGGGGCGAGGGTTACGATGAGACCCTATCGAGTACCCGAGGCCAAAAGAAAGGAGATTAAGGCTGAGGTCAAAAAGATGTTGGAGATGGGGGTCATAGAAGAGTCCCATAGTCAGTGGTGTAGCCCAATTGTGCTAGTACCGAAGCCAGACGGCACTACGAGATTCTGCAACGACTTCCGCCGGCTAAACGAGGTATCTCGGTTCGACGCATACCCCATGCCTCGTATAGATGAGCTTGTGGACCAAGTGGGCAAGGCCCGATTTCTGACTACCCTAGATCTGACCAAGGGATACTGGCAAATCCCACTAGCTACAGAGGCAAAGGAAAAGACGGCATTTTCAACACCAGATGGATTGTTCCAGTATACGGTCCTTCCCTTCGGATTACATGGGGCCCCAGCCACCTTCCAGCGCCTAATGGACAAGCTGTTACGCCCTCATGCTGACTATGCCGCTGCGTATCTGGACGACATAGTCATTCATACCCCAGATTGGGAGACACATCTGAGGAAGGTGGAAGGGGTACTGCACACTTTGAGGCGGGCTGGCCTCACCGCAAATCCCGCCAAGTGTGCCATTGGTCTAGCCGAGGCTAGATACCTCGGATACATCGTAGGGCGGGGCACAGTAAGACCCCAGCTCAACAAACTGGAAGCCATCCAGGATTGGCCTCGGCCCAACCGAAAGAAGCAGGTCCGAGCATTTTTAGGGGTGGTAGGGTACTACCGACGGTTCATCCCCCATTTCGCCTCCAGAGCCAGCCCCCTGACGGACCTTATCAAGGCCCGGGGCCCGGACATGGTACGATGGACCGCAGGGGCAGAGGAAGCCTTCGCAGACTTACGGACGGCCCTCTGCAATAACCCCGTACTCCTTGCTCCTGACTTTACAAAGGAATTTATTCTGCAGACCGACGCCTCAGAAGTGGGGCTGGGGGCGGTCCTGTCGCAGATGGTAGGTGACGAAGAACATCCCATTATGTACCTCAGTAGGAAGCTCCTCCCAAGGGAGCAGAGGTATGCAGTAGTGGAGAGGGAGTGCCTCGCCGTCAAGTGGGCTATGGAGGCACTCCGTTACTACCTGCTGGGACGCCACTTTACGCTGGTGACCGATCACGCGCCCCTCCAGTGGATGCAGCGGAACAGGGAGAAAAATGCGCGGGTGACCCGGTGGTTCTTGTCCCTCCAACCTTTCCGGTTCACCATACAGCACAGGGCAGGACGTCGCCACGGGAATGCTGATGGTCTGTCCCGGGTCCACTGTCTGACGTCCCAAGTTGCCCAAACCTGGGGGCTTGAGCAGGGGGGGAGGATGTGTGACAGGGCCAGACCGCAGGGCTATGAAAGGGTACTGGAAGGCATGTATATTAGCCCCAGGCTCCATAAAGCCCTCTTCCCTGGGTAACCCAGCTGGGGCTAATTGAAGACAGTTGGGCCAATTAGGCCACCTGGAGCCTATCAAAGAAGCTGCCCCGGCAGTTAAAAGCCTCCATTTCAGGCAGGCCAGGTAGGCTGAAAGGGAGTTAACAGCCAGAGGAGAGGAGGCAGAGCAAAGCAAAACAAAGCAAGCAAAGCAGAGCGAAGAGGAGTGAAGTGAAGCGAAGCAAAGCGGAGCGGAGCGGAGAGGAGCTGCCCTGCCCTGCCCTGCCCTGCTGCCACTATAGCTGCAGGGCTTGGGACTATCATCCACGGCCGCTACCATACCGAGACAGAGAGGCTCCAGCCGGGGAAGACACCACAACCCTTCACGCCGGTACGAGGGAGCAGTCTACAGGCCGGGGGGCCACGGACAGGCGGCCCAGGGAAGGTAGTAGGTCTCCAGGACTAAGCAGGGTGAGACCACTCCTTACAGGGTCCCTGGGTCGGGGCCCGGGGAAGAGGGCGGGACCGGGTCCCCCTCCCCCTGCACTCCCCTCCCCGCCGCACCACTGGCACAGCCGCTGAAGCGCAGGATCCACAGGGCAGGACAGGCGCACCCTGCCACACAACTTTCTTTTGCTTGTGGTGAGACTCTCAGGGATATTTTCATTCTGGCTAGGAACCAAGATATGGATCTTAGTATTAACTTGTTTGGTTAAATCTCCAGGTACTTTCACCTGTGTCTTTGGAAACCTCTATATATTAGCCTGATATAGCAGCAGCTGATCAGTTTTTTGTTTCATACTACTAGGTAGACTGAAGCCAAGTATTGGAAAAGAATCTCCACCTGATTATTAGTAGTTCAGTGCAACTTACAAGTCAAGCACTTATAGTTTCCTTTAAACAAGATTTGCAACCTCTTCTGAATATTTAGGAGCTTTTCTTGAAAATGGCTATGAAACTTCGCAACTTCAGAAAATTGTGGAACTTTCTCTTTATTCTTTGGATTTCTGACATTGAGCTGAGCCCCATTATTTCAGTATCTGTACAGTGATACAGATCCCCACCCCAGTTCTGCAAACACTTAAGCACATTTAACTTTAAGCGTGTGAGTAGTTCTATGGAAGTCAGTGTAGTGTTTGGGGCTATAGATGGTTTCCCTCTGAAATTAAGAAAAAAAGAAGGGAATTTTTAAAGAATAAGATTTATGGTGAGTTCTGTTCAGATCAAAAACAACATTCTGATCTAAATGATTCCAAGTTTACAACTAAATTACGAGTCAAACATACGAGATCAGAAATGTTGCTGTATTATGTTAGATACCCAGACACTGTATCAGTTGCCCTCTTTTCAATCTTATTCTAAGTGTATTCCTTTTCCTATGTTGTATACTGTATACCTCTCCATCTTTCTAATACCTCACCATTTCATGGCTTCTCTTAGCACCTTCCTTTTGGATATGTCTCACTGGCCTTTGCCCCCTATACTTCTCACTGTCACTACTGGCTCAGCTACAATTTCAGCAGTGAGGAAGGCATAAGGCTCCTGTGGCCACTGTTGTTCTTGTCACCGCTTTGTCTAGCCTTGCTCAGATCAAGTCTAGGTGACAGGGTGATAAAAATGCCAGTGGCTCCAGTGACTTGTCTGTGTAACCCACTAGAGAATGTGTTACAGGTTCTTTTCTGTGCCTAATCCCTAGAGATATGAGGCTGATACAGCCCCACTTAGCCAGCATTGCTTTTTTTCAATCCCTGGTGTATCAGACAGCAGTTCTTTGACTAGTGCTACCACCTTTGGAGCTGAACTGGTAGTGTAGCCACAGTGGGATATTTTTGAGAAACAAGAATATGGTACACAAAGGCTTTGATTAAATCAGGGGAAAAGCATGTAAGTCTTATTCTGAAAGTGGCCGATGTGTGGTCTATAATAAGGGTGGGAAGTTAAATAAATTCTCAATTTTAAATACTGATCAGAATTATTTCCCGTGTTTAGTGTCTCCTGCTCTTGAGTTCATGAACTAGATGATTGTTCTTCAGTTAAGCATGTTCAATATTTCACAGGAAGCTCTGGTGTTCTTACAGAATCAGGCCTATCATTGGGCATTTCTGCTATATTGTCATGCTATAGTGATTTCTATGACAACAGACTGTGATGTTATATGCACAGAATAATGGGCTTGATTCTCCACTCTGTTGCATTAGTTTATGCTGGTGTAACTCCATTGATTCCAGTGGGGTTACACTGGCATAAAACTCATGTGAAAGAGTGGAGATTCGAGCCCGGTGACCTCACTCCACAGTCTGTCTGAAGGGAAAGCTCATCTGCAATGGAGTATTCTGTAATTCTGACAGACGTAACTTTGAAGCAGTAGCAAAGGGGAACTGGAAAACTGCAAAGAAGTAAATTACCTTTTTGTATAATGTTCTCTTTATCAAGCTTTCTTCTGTAAGCCAAGCTCTGAAACTATTTTGCAGCTGTTACTATAAAACAAAAATGATGTAGAACTGATGTTTTCTGTGTTATTCTTAGGTTGGCCATCACTTTCTTTTTAATGTTTATTATTAATTGAAATGCTTGAGGCATAATGGACCTGTTTCATCAAAGCACTTGAAAAATTCCACTAATGTTAATAGGGATTTAAGCACATAACTAAGCACTTTGATGAATTATAGCTAACATGATAATTTTAAAACATCCTTAAACCGCAGATACATTTTTTCTCCCCTCCCAGTTTTATTTCCAAGTTTCCTTTCTGCTTTGTCTTACCTTCTAATACTCAGAGCTTTTAATCATTATTAAAATCTATCGATAAGGGTCTCTGATTTTGCTTCCCTTTCTATGCTTATTTTAATTTTTATTAAATTTCCCTACTTTTTTAATTATATGCAACATTCCTTTCCTTTTTGTAATTTTCAGTAGTTTCCTTTTAAAAGAAGAAATCATAGTATATCCCTTAATCAGGTGTACAAATTACAAACAGAAATCAATTTCATAATGGAATGCCCATGCTATGAGATGAGATTAAAATTCAATCTAAAGACTGAAACAGAGTTAAAGATCTGTTTTCTGTTAATAAAACAAACTCTAAGTATCCATGATAGATTTTTAAACAAACCTGGTACCTGGACTAAATCTAAATTTCAGATTCATACTAAAAACCTTCCCCTTGCTCACCATACTCCTCCCGTTATAAATGAAGAAATAAAGATGTTGGGAAAGAAAACTAATTTCTGCCCGTTTTGTTCTTGGTGATGTCGTCATTGTGAAAACATTCAAGGAACCTCTCCCTGCTCCTTCCTCCTCCCCACAATTGCCCATACTAGAGTGATTGTACTAAAACGGGCAATTTGTGCTTTTACACTGAGTCTTCTGGACACAGCTATACCATGCACAAAGGGGCCAGGTTGAATTGTGCAGGACAGTATGCTTAAATTGAGATTAGGGTGCTGGTTAACACCCCTCACTCCTCCAAAAAACATCTGGCCCAAATATTCTTCATTATACTCTCCTGTCCTTTCAGTTCTTCCCTTTCTGCTAGGAATATGAATAAAAGAGCTAGATTGTAACTGGCCCTTGTGCAGGTGCCCAGGCAGAGGAGGAAAGGTGCTTTCTTTTCCCATGTTCCCCAATGCCTCAAGGCCTCCACACAAGGGCCAGTCATACTTACAGTCCTCATTCTCTCCTGAGAGATGCAAGCCACCCTCGAGGGGACAAAGCTAGCCAGCTGTGGAGAGAAGACCATAAAGTACCATTCTAAGGGATGGTGCAGTAGGTATGTCTTTCCTGCATGTACATATTGGGGGAGGAACTGTGCCTCCATCGCTCTGTCCTCAGATTCCCCAGCTCATTTGAGCTATTCCCTAGCCACAAATGTCTATGACTTGGTCTCTCACTGTTCCGGGGTATGGCTTTCCCATATTCACTCCCCTCTTGTCTTCCCTGGGAACTCTCCCTACACACCCAACTTCACCTGGGCGGAGGGACAAGAACAGCATGCTGGTCTTGGAGTTGCAATCAAGGAGGATTTAGTAGATAGGCTGGTAGCCTTGAACAGAGGCAACTGCTTTATTGCGTGTATTTCACCATGTCCCTGCCGAGCACCAGGGAACATAGAAGATGAGATGTGGTGTCTGGTGACTACCTTCCCTTGAGCTACTTCAGGGCTGTACTAGTAGCTCAGGAATGGGTGGGAAGGCTTTGACCATCTGCAGCTTTAACCTGCTTGCCAGCATTAGCCCAGCATTTAACCAAGAGGGCAGGGTGAGTCTGGTCCTTAGCACTTTTTCCTGGCCATGGTGGCACACCTCTTCCTGCTCATCTCCATGTGTGGAACAGAAAAGGACCAGATTAGTAAGGAAGGGAATTTTATTTTCAAGACAAGAATTTTAGCAGTATCTTATAAACAATGGAGGAAAATATTTAAGTGGTTAGCAAAGTAGACCGTACAGGGCCTTCTGAGTTTTAAACTTTGAAAAATAAAAGAGAAACTTGCTGCATATCAGCTCTTAGAGGGGACGACACAAATAAATTCCCTTTCACCTATAAAGGAGGTGTGGGATATTAAATGGGCATTACTGTGTTTAAGTGCTATGAAGCAGAACTAGTTTATGGCTTGAACTAGTCTTTGAGCCAGAACTAGTCTTGGCTCATGCTGTCAATTTTCCAAACTGCCATTACAGTGAATAAAGGATGTGTATTCTGAGCAGCGAAGGATTCCAGAAATCACTTCATTAGTCTTTTCCTAAGTTAGCTTTATTTAGTCAGAAATAGTTTGCTGTGATCCAAGAACAACACAGCCCTTTTGTGAACTACCTCACATCTGCAGATTGACATAACTGAGGTAGTCTGTAGTATTTTAGTGAATTAACTGGATAGTTGTATACCTGCCACAGTTACTGTGAATTAGCATGAGTGAAAAAAACTAATGCAAAATAATTTCAAATATCCTTTATAGAGGTGAAATTTGGGAGGGGACAACTCTACTTTTTGAGGTTTTGCTCTGGCAAAAAGAATTATTTGAAGCCCCAAGTAAACAGGCTTCGGGCTTGATTCTGTTGTGTTTATTCAGATGAGCCTGTCATTAGAGCCTATCCTGCAGCCTTTTCTCGGACACACTCAGTGGTTTTGCATGAGTAAATACTGCATGATGGGTTCATTAACTTCAGTGAGGATTTTTCCTGAATGCAGGACTCCGTAATTGGCCTTTAGAGTAAAAATCACTCTTTTGCAGAGGGCCGAAAAATTCTAAGCAACCAATTCTAGGTGTGAAATTGTGGCTCCTTTCAGGTCAGTGGCAAAACTTACATGGACTTCATTGGGGCCAGAACCAACAGTCTTAAGTGAGGTTTAAATCTTACTCTGTCCTTTGCACATGGGTGAATTTAATTCCTAATGCAGGATTTCATCCCAAGATATATGGCTGATATTGATTCCCCATTCATGTAGTTGAGCTTAGTAACAGAATATGTCCTGAATTAAACCAGTCCTACAAAATAATGCTGGAAAGTTTTGGTTGGCTTTCAAATCTAAACTTCTGTACATGTGGGGGTGGTTTTCAAATCCTGGCATTTAGTGTGGATTCAGCTCTCCTCTATGCATGTAAGTCTGAAACATCTGGCTCCTGGACATGGGAGTATATGGAGCAAATTCAGGAACCCTTGACTCTTAGGTTTATTGAATATGACCACATCAGAGGTATAGTATCATATTTCCACATAATTCCAAAAGATGACACTATGCAGAGTTTGGGTTATGCCATCAGAAGAGAACTCAATAGACGAAACAATCCACAGTGTGATAATGTTTTACTATTCTGAATACCACTCTGTGAGCCCACACACTACTTTACTTTACACACCCAAAATTAATGGCATAAGCAGCCAAAAGCAATACATTTCCTTTCTTTCTTCCATTTCCTCCCATTAACCACCACTTCATACTACTACATAGGTTCCAAATTAGTCTAAAATACATATCTGCTATCAGATAATCTGAAAAACTACTTACCCTCATAGTAGCATAAACAAACAGCACTGGTGTATATCTTTTACTTCTAGCTTAGTACAAAGAACATTTACTACCATACTGCTCCTGGAGGCAGACTTCAGTTTGACTTAATCTATAAATGGCAATTTTCACACCTAACAAATACAGTGGAGACTATTTTAAATGGCCAAGAAATTCAGAAACAGTGCCAAGAGAAATGCACCTTAAGGATATGCAAGGAGACATTCTCCAGCAGCCAAGGGTAAGAAGTACTGCTAAGCAGGAAATAAATAAAGCATAATTAAAAACTTTACATTTAAAGAAAAACCAGCATTTCTAAACTTACTGTTTGTTCCTGTCATTCTACTGGTGGAGTGGGAAGGGAAGTGTGGCAGTTTTTACACCAGTAGACTCTCTGAGTCCAATCTAGCTCCTTGGAAGTCAGTGGAAAAACTTCCATTAACTTCAGTGGAAGATAGATCAGGCTCTGTAAGAGAACAGCTAAACAAATTTCCATCCTACGTTAGTACTAATTAAAAAGTTATACACAAAATATTCTGGATGAAATTCTGGCCCCATTGAAGTCAATAGGGCCAGATTTTCTCACACTTACTTTAAAAAAATTAAACAGTTTGTTTAAATATCAAAGCATCAGTTTTCATGAGAGGTAAACCAATATGAAAACAAACAGATATTCTGCATTACATTATTTTGTAAGAGGCTTCCATACTGCGAGTGTCACAAATGAAGGCTCTGTCTAGCATAAATTTTTCTAAACTTTGGTAGAAACATAAATTTTTTTTAGCAAAATGGCTACTACCCACATTAAGCTCAGAAACACCAGCTGTATTTGTCAATTTTTATTTTTGATTTCATTTCACCGTTTATTCATGGGTAGAGTTTGTCATGCCTTTAGAATTTGCAGGTTCATGGACTGAGCAAACTTTTCTTGATTTGCTGATTGATTTAAAAGGAACTAAATTTATATATGTATTATTTACACATACTTTAAAAGTGGATTCAGGTGGACTGGCATTTATTTCACTGTAACATTGCCATTCTTTTTTTATTCTTTAGTTGAAATAATGGAAGGGCTTATAGGAAGCCAGAAGCTTTAGGAATTATCCTGATATGCTGTGTAACAGGAAAGTATCTCTTATCCACAGTGTGGATAGATGATATAATATGGATAAGTTATAAGACACATACTTATTTTGTCACCTGAACACCTTTAGAATATGGAGTAGAGAATCTTTTCCAGTTACACAGAAGATAAGATTTTCAAACCAATGGTTTATACCATATAGAAAGATCTTGGAATCACAGTTTCCAAATGCTAAAGCATTAAAATCTAGTAGTTTATCATGTATCCATTGCTAAAATCCATTGCTAGAATTTAAGTTGGGGGGGTGAGGGAAAGAAGAAAACCAGAATGATGTGATTTATTTTTTAAGGTTGGTTACAATATTTTGTAACTTGTTAGGGTTGGAAGCCTTTTGGTGGACAAGTCTAAATGCTTTCAGAACCAGTACACTTTTGAAATACTGATTCTGGACCCAGTGATCAGAACAGTTGATTGGGGTTGTGATTTAAAGTACGTTAATGAAAAATGTTCTTCCTGGTTAATATGCATAAGTAACCTTTCGTCTTCTACACTCTTTCTGTCATGAGTAGTTTGCTTTCTAATATGGGAGTAATCATTAGTCTTTGGCTCTGATTCAGGAAGGTTCTTAAGCAAGTGTGTAACTTCAGGCATGTGAGTATGCCCAGTGAAGTCTCATTAAGTAGCTTCCTGAATCAGGGCCAATGTGGTGTCCAGTAAAACTGTGAGCTATTTCTGGGCAGTGAAAATTTCCTTCAGATAATCATTCTTTATCATGAAGTCAATGGGCATAATCATATGAATAACAATTTACATATGTGAAGAAGAGTTTTGTAGGAGAGCAACCCATCTCAGGTAATTCTAGTAAGAGTGTTCAGAGTGCTCTTCTGTGAATTTTAAGCAATCTTTCTCGTCCACCTATTTATAGAAACATTATAGGTGAAATTTGCCCCTTTGCAGAGCACCAGCACAAGGCTTATGTACCACTTCATCCCAAGTGAGCATTGTTCTAGATGAGACTTGAATGATATGTAGGCCTCTGCTGGATGGGGTGAATTTCACCCTTAGGAAATATGGGTGCATGGGTTTTGGGGGGTTTTTTGCTTTGTTTTTTTTTTAAACAAAATCTTTTAATAACAAAATGAAAAGTAAGTTGCCTTCTAGAAGAAATTAAATGGACTTGGAGAGTATAACTCTTCTAAGAAGCTTGCTGATTAATTTGCACGTGTTCCTCTTCCCTAGGGTCTGCCTGGCAAAGATGGACCCACAGGACCCCAGGGTCCTCCTGGGCCAGTGGTAAGCATTGTTTATGCAGGGTTTATTACTACATGTGTTGAGGGCTTTTCAGGCTTGTAAATTGCTGTTTGTGCCAGTTGGGGCTAAATGGGTGATGCACTGGAGATTAGAATTCTGATTAATCACAGGATTGGCAGAGAAAGCTGCCCATGCTTTGCTAACTCTTTGGATTTTTACCTTGAGAGATAATGACTCCCCCATGGAAAAGAAGGATTGAGTCACTCAATAAATATGCTGCCATCTTGTGGTAAGTCAAGTAGCTGCATTGTGTAAGGTGGACTGATACCCCTTGGCATTGAAATGAGGCCCAGACACTAGTCTTGAGGGAAGTTCCAATCTGGACTTGTTCACTGATGTGAACCACCATAGTTCATTGTCCCCGGTCATGGAGCTGAAGCATGTATTCAAACATTTCACAAAATAATTGAGAGAACCTAGAAGCCAGAGTCTGTCCTCAGCTGACTTCAATGGGAGCCATATATATTCATCTGAGAGCAGAAGTTTGTCCTTAGTGTTATAAATCTGCCTCTGGAAGACACATTATTTATAAGTGATACATGTACTAGCAAGATTTGTAGCTGGGTTTTAGAGGATTGTGGGCCAATTTGTCTGTGATGGTTTTAAGTATTCTCTAATAGCCAGATTCTGCCAGACTTACTCATGTACTGTAATACCTTCTTTGCAAGTAGGGCAGATGAAATCAGCAGGTAAGGTCCTATTGAGTTCTCAGAAGTGGGTGGGTGTACGCCTGCCTACAGCTGAAGGCCCCTCCAGCAGCCTAAGGGAAGGAGCTACTGAACCCGGGATGCAACTAATTACTGGGGACAACTAATGCAAAAACAGGAGCAGGTGTGAGGGTCAGAGGGTCAAACATAGGGTACCTGAAGGGGACACCAAGC
Source organism: Emydura macquarii macquarii (assembly GCF_026122565.2). NCBI lineage: Eukaryota > Metazoa > Chordata > Testudines > Chelidae > Emydura > Emydura macquarii. Next base: position 3,651,828 of record NW_027130506.1, read on the forward strand.
AGAGAACCCTGGGCAGTGCCCACTGTTCTTCGAAGGTGTCTAGGGAGCTAGCGGACATGGCCCAGAGGAACTCTGCCTGTACTACATATTATGAGCCAGGATGGCAAAATTTGACCCTAAAGTTCTTGCGGTTAACACTGAATAGGATAGAAGATCTCTTTGTGGAAGGAATCTTTCATGTACCTTAGACATTCACAGTATATGTTTTGATTTCCTCATTTGAAGGCTTGTGACATTGAAAAATGTACAAGAGCTTTTACTTTATTACTTTATTGGAACTGGCTAGAATCAGGACACAAGACAATCTATTATTTATAAGTTAATGATAAGAAAGTAAAATATTTGCAGGTGGACATTTCCCTTTGAATCTCCTGGGGTTTTTTCCCTCCATTCCTTGGCTACTGCACTAACATCACTAGCTAGCTAACAGTCACTAACTAGTTGAAGATCCTACAAGAGGGAAAAAAATACCAGTTGAAAGAACTCAAAAGGTTTTAAGTTTGACAAAAGCAAGGAAATTGTGAGTTGGTGCTACCATTGTGTTGTGACTTATAAAAGCACCCACCTGTCATTTGTTTAAATGCTTAACTATTATTAAAAATAAATAAAGAGTCACAAGGGGTGAGCAAACTGTAAAATACTCGTCCGTCTCCAGGTCAGTGCAGTGATCAGCTGACTAGCACAAGCGCACAGCATTCTTACAGACTGGCCAGCACACCAGATGAGAATTCACAAGGATAGAGGCAATGAACCTAACCCATTTGGGAAATAAGATCTCAGGACTCATATGGGTGCAAATCTGGCCCCTGATGCTACAGCCACAAGGAAGTGCCCTGATAGCAGAACAGATGTGGTTGCACTGTATATGGAGGGGTGTGGTGGGGCATGCATGGGCCTGGAGAGAGACAAGGCCAAAGAATCCACTGCTGTGGAAATCCTTCAGTGCTTCCAGAGCATCAGGCTGCAGTAGCTTCCACAGGGTTGCTCGATAGCTGCTCAGCAGTCTGGGGCAGGGAGGATTCTTTCTTTTACTCAGCAGCTCCCTGATTACTCAGGCCAAGCACTGGGTTAGTATTTGCCCCACAGCCCTTGACCCTCAGATCCATTGACCCATTGGAGGCCATGGGAGGTTTGGCTCATTAAGGATTGTAAAATTGGGCCCTTTACTACTTTGTGAAATTATATAACTACACACTAAAGAAAGAACGTGTTACTATCTGAATAATAGTGATATTACCTTTTTGTGCTATTTGCATAATTCTAAATAAGTAAATACTGCTTAGCACTGACCTATTTCTTTATCTATTTGCAACACTTTGCTCACATCAACTAATGCATTACATTCATGAATATTCATCACTGTGTAAAGCTCATCAAGAACAGCTACAGTTTCATTCTTAATTCACCTTCTTTTGCCTATTGCATGGATTCTCCAACAGTGCATAGTTTTAAATATAGTCTGTGTTTCAATTCCTCGAGGAATTGAAGAGTGAGGCAATCTGCTGCCAGCCTTAATTCACAATGTCTTTGAATTTATAAATTGGCCCTTTCTCTGATTTTTAACAAGGATTATTAATTCAAATGTCTTTATATTTTAATGGTAAGTTAAAAAAGAAAACAATGAAAATAAACACTTCATCTTCTGGCTTCCACTATTATGGACATCAAAGTGAATCTATATGACTTGATAAAGGACAAAATTTAGCAGCAAAAATCTAATTTAGTGTACTATGCATAGTGCATAGTCTTCTCACTTTTCAAATTACCAATTCACCATTGTGGAACTGGGATGCTCACCATATAATATAAAAATTGTGTTTTACGTATATTTGTCAACAAAAACTCATTGATGTTGGACGTCACAATTAGTAATTATTCACTCTCTCTCTATTTAGGGAATACCTGGAGCTCCTGGTGTTCCAGGTGTTATGGGAAACACTGGGCCACAAGGTGGTGTTGGACCACCTGTAAGTAAGATAACATAATCCTTATATATTACCAGTGCTATGCTATTCAGTTTCTAACCTTTGCTGTTATCCATTAAAGAGCTACCCAATACCCAGAATTGTGTTCCATTTGATCATGAAGCCCTCACACTGATTGTAATTAATGACTAAACGAAACATCCCATTGTTGTTTTAAATTAGCTTTTGTTTAGTTTTTGTTTTGCTTTTGGTCTGACTTAAAATGTTGGGCAGAAATATATGCATGAAGAAAAGACTTTGTTCCTAAAGATTAAAAGCATACAGCATATGAATTTGTATTCTGAATGTAGCTATTTAATTTTCTTTCCATTTCAAATTACACTAAGGAAAATAAAATGTGTTGCTGTATTAACTTTCCACAAAGCTGGCACTGATTCTGGTCTTATTTATACTGGTTTTCCACCAGTGTAACACTGTTAACTTCAGTGAGTATACCCCTGATTTACATGGGTGTAAATGACATCAGAACAAGGCCCACTTTTAAAATGTAATTACAGGCTTCAACTACAGAAAGTTTTGCCATTGATTCTGTTCAGGATCTGATGCTAAATTTTTCTGCCATTTTTCTGCTATTTTTTATAGGTCAAAGAAAATAGTTGAAGTAAAAAATAATCTATAAAATGAGGGTATAAATTTCACACTAACGACAGTTTTGGAGTTTTTCAGTTGGCCTTTTTGGTATAACAATTCATCTGAATATTTTGAATTAATAAATTACTAATTTAACATTTTAACATTTTGTTTACTTACGTAGTCTGCTTAAAATATTTTTTCATATATCATGATGGATGTAATAATCTTATGTTCTAAAAAGTATTTGAATCTGACATTGTCCAGCTGCATGTCTGGCTTCATTTGTAGGATACTAAATAATTTTAGACTTTTTTTCAAACATCCAGTCCGCACTGGTGATTTATACTAGCAGAAGCATTTGAAATATGTGGCTAACTGGAAATATAGTGACTGATGATAAAATATAAGCAAAGATAAGACTAACACTTTCTTCATCATACTCTACCAGCATAATAATTAAGTGCTCAATGAAGAGAGTTGGTGAGATATGAAACTACTTATTGTCAGTGCTCCAGTTCCAGATATGGGAACATGCTCCAGAAATTGGTCTCAATTTTCGTAAGTGCAGATATGCCTAGAAGACATATGAGGCCAAACTCTCTCAGTGCTTGAAGTCTTATCAATATTGCAAAACAAACTGGAGAGGTAAAAAATGACTGAAAATCAGGATTGCACCCACCAGAAACTTATATAGTGGCCAGGTTCAAAAGCAGGTAAATTTCTACCTGTGCAGCTGATTTCAGTCCACATTGCTATTGGCTTCAGTGCCATTTTAGAGACACCCCAGGCAAGAAAATACAGTTTGAGGAGGAAGGTGAACTTAGCAGCAAAGAAACAGAAGCCACTCAATGTTTCCAGAATGCATTGTTTTCCTTTTGGCTACGCTAGCATTGAGAAGACAGCACTCGCAGCCACTCGGAAGGACAAGTCTGACCCTCAAGGGTCAGAAATGAGGAACAATGAAAAAAGCTGGGAAAGGTAACCACCTGCTATTCAGTCGCTGAGAGGAGAAATACCTTCTGGGTATTGAAAAGGAAAGAGCATGTTTAAGAGATCATCGCCATCCTTTCACTAGGGTTATATAGTGTTCTAAAACTGAATTGTTTACTTTCCTTCCTTTTACTGTAATACTCTAATATTTGGCGATTCAAACATACAGTACTTAGAGCTAGAGAAAGCTGAGAATTAACTGTGCATTCAATCTTTTAACAGGGTGTTCCTGGTGCAAAGGGGGAAAGGGGTGAGCGGGTAAGTACTCTGTCACCATATTCAACAGCCACAAGTACACTTCAATGTGACCTTCTGTCCCATAAAACCCCCATAATAACTGACATTCAGCCCACTCATAGTTGTGGGTGAGTTTAGATCTAATCTGACAAACTTTTCTTCTTCATCTGATCTCCATCCCTCTCTCCAAATTTAAATAAAATGTTAAAAGAAATTAACATGATGTGTACGTAACAGTGAGTGTATCCCATGATCTTCTGTGGTTACCATCCCCAGCCTTTTGTTTATTGTCCGAAAACAGGATTGGGAAACAGGAGCTTCTCATTTCCAACTCTGTCACCAACATCCTTGGGCAAGTCCAAGAGATTCTCTGCCTCATTTTCCCCATCTGTAACAAGGGGGACAATAAAGATACGGGCGCTCTGAGCACATTCAAGACAAAAGTGCCATAAGAGCAATGTGTTGCTATGGTGTTGTTGTTATCCAGGGTGACGTTCAGTCCCAGGCAATGGTGCGTGCAGTTGCTCATCAGGTGTGTGAACAGCTCATCCAAGGTAAGAAGATCAGTATCTCTTAAGTTCGAATTTTAGATGGCAATTTCCACAGCTAGAGAATAGATCTGTAGCTGGTAAGAAAATGAAAAGCCACCAAATGGTACCTCCCATCTCACAGTGTATTCCCTGTTAGAAATAACCAAACAGGTTGTCCCTGGGACGGATTGGGGAGATGGAACTCTTTATTGCCTGTTCATTCCACCTCGACGCCACAAGTGAGCAATGAGGGGGTTACTTTACAATTCTTTTATCCATAACAGTATGTAAATGTATCCATTTCCAGCAACTTGCCATAGACCCTTATTTGGTTACATCGACACCTATAAAATGAATATTAACAATTATATGATGAATACAATTATACCCGCCCCTGTTTGTTGTTTACAGGATTACCATATAGAGAGCAGGCACATCACCTTAAAACCTATTCATTTTACACTAACATTCTTTGAAGTAAAGGTATGCCAGGGGGGAAGGAAGATAATCCTTTCTTCCCACCAAAGGCCTTGCACAGGAGGGGGAATAGTTATTCTGTTAGCCCCATCCCTGGTGCAGATGGTCAGGAAGGGAGGAGAAGAAGAGAGATAACAGACTTGAACTAAAATTCACACCAATTAACAGAAACAAGGTTGGCCCGTGCCATGACCCCATTCCCTGTAGCTTAGGCCTGACCATTTATCCAGCTTTTAACCCTTTACTCTCCTACATTCCCTAGATCACCAAACAGTACCTACCCTCTAACAGCCTATCCACTGGGCCACCAAACCGTACCTACCTTCTAAAAGTGTGTACCCTAGGCTACCTAAGAGTGTACACACTATACTTCTCCATCCACAAGTACACACTTCACCATCACCACAACTAGCATACATCACAGACCACAGTCTTAACATCTCCCCCTTAGGATGAAAGCCTTCCAGCATCCCTTTTACCAACCTACCCCCTTCAAACACACTTGGGCCAGATTCTCCACTGTGTCCTGAATTTGGTGGAATATTTTTCCCCCTACAGGTCACATGGCCAGATATAATTCAATTCTGAACCAGATTCCAAGTCAGTCCGTCTCAACACGAACTATCCCAGGTCCTCCTGGTGAGCCAGGTCGACAAGGACTTCCGGGACCACAGGGTGAACAAGGAGCACCAGGTAGATCTGGATTTCCAGGCAACCCTGGCCAACCAGGAAGACCAGGAGAAAGAGGTGGGCTGAATACTTAGAATGTACAGTAATATGTATCACCATGCTGCTATAGTGTGATTAGTATACTTATCTGAGTTAAATTTTATCATGTGAACAATAGTTTTCTCTATAGTTAAAAGCTGGTTCCAAGCCGCAATGTTTGGGTTATGCGGAAAACAATGGAAACTGTCGATCACCAAGTTAATGCAACCTTTACAGAGTGTGACTGGATAGAATCACATCTGGGATTGTGCAACCCCTGCTAAGGACTGATGATCATGTGAAGATGCACATGGTGCAAGAGGGTTGCACTTTTGCAGAATTCTGGGGTTGTGAAAGTTGCACAGCTGAAAATGTGTTTCCTTTACAAATCTGATTTTTGCCCTCCCGCCCTACAAATGAAGAATTCTATGGACAAAGAATATCAGCTTCAAAACTGGTAGGTTAGTTCTGGGGAAGAGACAGAATTTTCTTACTAAATTTGAAATGAATTGGACTAAAGGTTCCTAAATTATGATATCATAAAGCCACATGTTGATGAGATGGGAAAGGAGGGTACAGTTTGAGAGGGGAGGGCAGGACAGGGTCAGATGGTAAAGAGGAAGAGATAAGAGGCGGAGGAAGAAACAACAAAAAATTAAATGAAATTGTGCAATTAATGAGCCACTTGCCAAATTTCCCCACCATCCTTTTACCTATATTTATATGATGTCCCTTTGCCCTCTTCTTGGCCTGTTTTGTCTAATTAAATAGCAAACTCTGTGGAGCCGAGACCTGACTTTTTTCCTATATGTGAGACACCTGGCATGCCTTATGTACTTTATAAATAATATCAATAGCCTCACAATGGTGCTGTGAGACTAAATCAGTCAGTGTCTATGAAATGCTTTGAGATCCTCACAGGGAAGGCACTACTGAAAAGTAAAGTGTCATTGTTCTTATTATTATAATAATCAAGAAGTGGCATTTTTAAAAATTTGGTCCAATGGCTGATCATATCCTGGAGCTTAATAGGTCAGATGTCCTGTTCAGTAGCCAGAAAACTAATATTATACTGTTATGAGGAGAACACTTTTGAGTGACCTTTGAACTTACTATCCTTGCTCCCCCCAAGTCACTAAACCCTCAAGGCCATAATTCTAATGACTGTAATGTAAGAGGAGGCGAGATTTAGAGGGCTAGCTTGTCAGCAACGGATTTCTGTGGTCAAGCTGAACAAAGACAGACATTGTTCAAGGAGTCAGGAAAGAGGGGGCAGGGGAGAAGAATGGAGGAAGATGGGAAGATGAAACAAACAAGGGACTGACTGAAACTGGATGACTGAGAGAAAACAAATGTGGGCTGCAGGAAAGTTGCCTCCCTACTATAAATCTTTGCACAGATTAACCAGTTTGTTAGAGTAGGCAGAAATTGTACAGGGGTTAAGCATATTTATATTAACAAAATGAGGGACAATTAGTGTTATTGACTGTAAAATTAATCTGCAAGAAACCGCACAGGCAATACAACTAGTACAGAAATGATGGAGAGCCTGGAAGCTTAAAGTAATAGTTTGTGATGACAAAATAGTGCCCAAGAATGAGGCACTCACATTCATTATTGCTGTGGATGCAACCAGCTGCAGCTGCAGAAGATACACTCTGGGAGGGAGCTTTTGTTAATTTGGATTTGGAAGTAAAACAGGGCTCTATTAACCACACTGTCAACAACAGTTATTAGTCACCTGGAGCTCATCATAGGTTTTTACTAGATGTGATGAGTGCCAGTAGCTGATAGTATCTCAGTGTGCCTGCTGGTTAAAACTAGGTTGCTTTAAGGACCAGGACCAAATGTTCTATGAAGAAAATCAAAATAATTTGATATTTTCTTTTGGGTGAGTATGTGTTTTAGGAGACTTATCCATTGGAAGGGGTGGGAAGAGCTTGTCAGAAGCTAGGGAAGTTTGCAGAAAAATGTTTTATTCCCTGTGAAATTAATTTCAGTCTGATGATTAACAGCTGTAGTTAAGGTTTTATTTAGCAGAAACAGCCATTGCCTTCTGAGCTCTCTGGGCCCTAGAAGGTCACAGACCCTGCACCCATAAGAGATTGATCTAATCCACAAACAGGAAAAAGCTTTCTGTGGAAGGCCAATAAAAATGACCAGCTCCGTGGCTGTAGAGCTGATTGCTGAATGGAGAGCTCAGGTATGCTCCCAGTTTTCACTTCCTTCCCAGTCCCACCTGCAGAGAAACAGCAAATGAAAATTTCTCCACTTCCAGACTAAATTAGCTTAACTCTCCTGGGTCACTACATATTGCGGGGCTAAATGAAATCAAAGCCCTCTCGTCTGCTCAGTCTTGAGGCTCTGTTTGCATTTGTTATTTAGCAATTCACAATTTATAGTTCTGTGGTGAAAACCCCCAACCAGTCTTGATGCACCATGTGTCTTCTTTTTCATGCTTTTAGCAGCATTTTATTGTATTGTATTTTTTCATTTGAAATTAATTGAATGCTCATGAATGGTGCCAGATGAGTAATTCTGGGGAGCAAACATCTCTATCTAAAACAGAAAATATACTGCATGTTACTGAAAATCATAAAAATTAGAGACAAAAAAGACATGTGTTCTTAGTACAGTTCCTCAGTTTTTTTTTATTCCCTGGGGCTCAAAGTCCATCCTTGGTTCTTGTCAGGAGCCCAAGTCCTTGGGGTCACAGCAAGAACTTATGGCTGGTTTTGAGTTGTGTTTGCTAGATGCTGACAGGAGCAGGTAGCCAGCGTGAGTGTGCAATGGGGCTCGAGGGGCATCTTTCACCTGCCTTTCAAGCCCACCCTGGCCTCTGCTCAGCTTTGGGGGAAGTAGGGTTCCGGGAGTAGTGAGGAGCTATGTGTGGTATAGGCGGGATTGGTGGAGGGCAAAGGAGCTGCAGCAGTGCTGGGGGTGGGACAGAAGCTGTGACAGTCGCAGCAGGGCAGAAGCTTCTTTCCATGGTCCCACTGGGTCCTACTGCTCATGCGGTTAATCTGGCTTTTGTTTTTTGGCGGGGGAGGCATCACTCAACCTGTATCAGACACCTCCCCTTGAGCCACCTTGTGTGTAGTGCCCAACTGGCTGAGAAGTATGATCTAGTACATCCCCTGGCCAATGTAGGACTCATTCCTTGCTGTGCAAGAAAGACCACCTCAGATAGAAGGGGTAGTTCAGTCTCTGTACAGACTCCGTTCTGGATGTCCCAGTGCCAAACTTGATGGTTACTTATTTCAATGGGAACACCAGGAAGTGGACTGAGACTACAGTGATTTATTTCACACGCAGGGGTTCCGTTAAGAATATTATTTTCCCAGCACACACCACAGAGTGTTACCTGACATGCTGCAGCATTTTCCTACTTACAGAATAGGAAATAACTGTGGTAACTCCTATATTGATGGCAAAAGATGACTTTCTGATAGTGACCACTCTGTTGCTGTTCCTAAGAAGTCATTTGAAGGTAATGACCGTCACTGCTAAATTGGGATGAATTTGGACCAGTGATTTAAAAGTGAACGGGGTGGTATCCTGTTATCAGTCCTATCTGCCATCCAATCTCATATTATGTATCAGGATTTTGCTGTGCTAATGCATTTTTCTGAATACTTTATATGATTTTTGGATTTGCAAAAATAACAATGATTCACACCAGTGATTTGAAGTTTTATTTTGGCTGGCTCTTTGACTTTTTGTTTGACTCCATACTTATTTAGTATGTGGCCTATGGCTAATGTCCTTGCTTCTGAGTAGTTAAGAAGAGGTTTGACTCCTGGAGAGAGAAATGAGTAGATTCAATCTTATTGCAGTTTTACGAAGTCTTTTTTTAAGTGTATTTACAACAATGTGGGGAAACAAACTCATCCCGCGTTTTTCAAAATCCTTATTTTTACCTCTACAGGTAAAAATAAAAAGCCCTTTGTATGAGACTAGGTGAACTGTTTGAGGTTTACCCACAGCGTATATTTTTTCTCAGTTTGAATAGACATGTTCCAAATTTGCCATTTCTTATTGATATTTCATCTGGGAACAGTGTGCCTGTATGTGAAGGAATAATAAAAATTGAGCGTGGGAAGGATTGTGGTTTGGAAGCTCTTGTGGCAGTTGCTTTCTGAAGAACCATTTTATTGCTGGCTTAGAGTAAGCTTAAAATGATGCTTATACTAAACATCCACATAGATTCCAGATATTTACTGCAAGCCAGGCTTTTGCAGTTTTCATGAACAACGTAGTGCACTCATGCAGATTTTGCCTAATGCATGTGCCAGCATTTACTCCCAGCACAAACGTGTATTATTATTGTTTGTAGTGCTGTTGTAGCTGTGTTGGTCCCAAGATATTAGAGGCAAGGTGGATGAGGTAATATCTTTCATTGCGCCAACTTCTCTTGATGAAAGAAATAAGCTTTTGAGCTACACAGAGCTCTTCTTTAGATGAGGTAAGGTACTCAGAGTGTCAGAGCTAAATACAAAGTGGAACAGATTGTTTACTATAAGTAGTTAACACACATTCTAACAGAGCATTCAAGGTGAAGTAGCCTGTTAACACCTTTGTAGTCATAGGACAAAAAAGGGGAGTTAGTGGGTTACAGATTGTTGTAATAAACCATAAATCCAGTGTCTTTATTGAGACCAGTATATTTAATGTTTAGCAAAGTTATGAATTTAAGCTCCCAGGTTTGTCTTTTGAAGGTGTTGTGCAGGTTTCTTTTGAGAACAAGGACTTTCAAAAGGTCAGATACGGAGTGATCATTTTATGAAAAGTGTTTTTGTTTTCTATCATTTTTATGTTTGTTCTTTTGAGACCACAGTGATGGCCTGGTTTCAGTTACATAGCTGTTTGGTTGGGGCATTTAGTGCACGGGATGAGATACACCACATATTGCATAGGCATGTGTAGGACCCATGGATTTTGAAAGACGTGTTGATCATCGTAGCAGTGGAGATATGTCTTCAGGTTTTCCATTTGTTGTTATGGTAGAGTCTGGTGTGGCTTTGAGATTTTGTGTCCTGGTCTATGGGGAGCTTGCTTCTGATGATGAGCTTGGAGATGCTGGGGTGTTGTTTCAAGGCAGAAGAGTGAGTTCAGGAAAGATTTCTTTCAAGATGTGGTCCCCATCAAGTGTAGGTTGTAATGGTTTGATGACACCCTGTATGGGTTCCAGTGTGGATCAGTAGGCAACAACTAGAGGTGTAATGTTGGAGGGTTGGGTTTTTTTTTCCGTATCGAAGCAGGTTTTCTTGGGGTATTTGGGTGGCACATTCCATCATGCGATCTACTTCTCTAGTGGAGTGTCCTTGTTTGGTGAAGGTAATTTTAAGTGTGTTAAGGTGTGTATCCTGGACTTTTTCCTTGGAGCATATTCTGTTGTATCTGAATGCCTGGCTGTAGATAACAGATTTCTTGGTGTGTTTGAGGTGGTCACTGGATCTGTGAAGGTAAGTGTGGTGATCTGTGGGTTTCTTGTATATAGATTTAGGGTTCTATTGTTGAAGTAAGTCGGGGTGTCCAGGAAGTTGATGCTGGTGTGGGAGTGTTCTAGAGAGAGTTTGATGGCTGGGTGGTGGTTATTGAAGTTGTGATGGAAATCTCTGAGGGAGGTTAGGTCATCAGTCCAGAAAATAAAAATATCATTGATGTATCTCAGGTATATCATTGGTTTCATGCTTTTTTTTTGTCCAGAAATGCTTCCTCAATGTGGCCTATGATGAGGTTGGCATACTGGGGAGCCATCCAAGTACCCATGGGTGTTCCCATGATTTGGACAAAGTGTTTGTTGTTGAATGTGAAAATTATGATGGCAGAGTTAACGGGCCACTGCACCTTGAATGATCTCTTAGAAAAGATGTTAAACAATGCTAAACAATCTATTTCACCTTGTAATTAGCTGTGACACTGAGTACCTTTCCCAGACCTGAAGAAGAGCACTCCGTAAGCTTGAAAAAGTATCTCTCTTACCAACAGAAGTTGGTCCAATAAAAGATATTGCCTCACCATCTTGCCTCTCCCATGTACTGCTATGGCAGTTTAAATGCATTTGCCTTGTTACAATACCCACAGCAAAGCTAAGAGTGCAATGGAGAGTTCAGGCCCCTTTTCTGGAGCTATATGACACATCAACTGTCACAGTAATACCTAGAAAATATTTTGCATTTGAGATGCTAAAAGTTGGCATGAAGAATTCATTTTTAAAAGCAGGAGGATTTCAGCCCCTGACCACATAAATATTATTTAGCAAGCTTCGGTGGGCAGGCTTCCACAGGAATTAGTGTGTGGGTTGTAGCATATCTTCTCAATCTGGGACTATTTCCCACACATAGTGTACAATAAAACCATTTACACAAGGTGTCTCTTAGCATTTCACAATGAAATGGCAAATTACATGGTAACCAAATGCTAGATTTCAAAGAGAAGTCTTTAGTTCAGACATATAAAAGGGATAAAACATCAGGAGCTCTGAGACCAGCAGGCAATATGTTGCTTTGCTAAGAAGAGCAGAAAGAATGTTGGGGTAACATTTTCAAAAGTGCCTGTGTGAATTAGGAACTTAAGTCCCATTGCCTTCCAATAGGATTGGGGATCCTAAGGACCTGAGTAACTTTGGAACATAGGAGTTAGGCACTTTTGAAAATTTTACCTCTGTCCATTTATGACTTTAAACAAGGGGATAAATGCCAACTCCTACTCTGAGGATCTTAGTAAGCCAATGGAAGAATATGAAATAAGCAAAACAGAACCCAGTCCCTGGTCATGAGGAGAGCAATACTTTAAAGATGAACATGAAATCTTCCTGGAAGCCAGTGTCAGGACTCCAGAGTAGGAGTTACATGCTAAGTGGTCAGAATCCTGGCTGCTGAGTTTGCTATGAGAGTCTGCTGATACACTTGGCAGGCAATTCAGGAAATGAAGAATTACAGTAATCAAACCTCGCTGTTATAGAGGTGTGAATTACAATCTCCAGGTCAGGGCTGGAGGGATTGGGATGTACTCTGGCAACATTCCTAAAATGATAAATGTGTTACCAAATGTTCCTTTTAACACTTTCCGACATAGGCCTTAGTCTAATGTTACCCCAGACTTAGAAGAAACTGGCACTGCATTACAGCCATCAAGTGGCAAGGTGGCCACAGGCACTGAATTTAATCACTGCGCATAGCTAAAAAGAAGCATTTAATTTTTAATGGTGGTGAGTTATTAAAAGATGTTGACTTCCATAAAGTCATGGGTGACACATAAAGGGCTAGATCCCCAAAGGGATTTAGGCACATAAATCCAAAATTTATAATCTAATTCCTGCTCAGCTGGTGCCTACACTCACTCAGAGCCTACATTTCTGCTGGCAAAATCCCTAAGGTGCCTACATTTCTGCTGCTGGGCACATGCACAGCGACCTTGGCCCTGATGCCCTAAACCCCAGAGGGATCATCAAACTAGGCAGTGCCCCACCTACCTCGCATAAGGCTTTGCACAAAATGACGGTACAGGTAGTGCAAAGTAGAACAGTTTCAACAGGAGAGATTGAGAGAGACCTCTCCCTGGGTACCCCTATAGCCCATGGCTAGGGCACTCACTTAGAAGATGAGACGCGAGTTCAAATGTGCCCCACACCTGGTAGAGAGAGATTTGAACTCCTGTGTGAGTGCTCTAACTGGGCTAACAGTTACAAGAGGGGCTGCTGCTTCCTCATTTATTTATTTTATTTTGTAGAAAGGATTTAGGGCCTAACTCTATGAGAAGATTGTGACTGTCTTGGGGTGCCCAGAATTGAAAGTCATCCTATTACCTACCTGCCTCAGAGAGAGCGAGAGAGAGAGACTTATTTGTGCATAACTAGTTGTCAGTTCTCTGACACCATCAGTCTATTAGTCACCCAAACAATCTCAGAGCTCTACCCTTCCTTTGCCTTGCAGGTTAACTGGTACACCCTGAGCCCATTTGAAAGCATCCCCCTGTAGTATCCTGCCCCTGTTACTGGACACTCATTAATTTGTCAGATTTGCTGTTCCCAAGGGAACAATATAAACATAGCTTAATTGGTACAACTCAGCACAAAGATATATTTATAGTGAAACAATCATGTGTTTATCAAAGATTAAGATTTAAGAGCTACCCAGTAAGGATAATAGAAACAAAAATAGTTACATATAAAACAAAAAGTATAACATGCTTCTTAGAATCTACACTTAATTTTATTAAAACAGTCTAAAATTCTTCTCTAAAGTAGTTTCTTACTCCCCCCTAAAACTTTCTTACAGAGTTTCCAACCAGGACAGGTTGGGAATCCGATTTTCATTAATGTAATTGCACTGCCTGATTACATCCTCAGGTGCAGGGTAACGGATACAGTCCCTGTCCCCCAGTTATAGTCCAATAAACCTGTGAAGTGCACCCTCAGAGAAAACTCTTTTCACCCTGCTGTTCTCTTCCTGTTAAATTTCACAATCCTCCCCCTGCATTTAGCTCAGACTGGTGATTGTGAATGAGCCAATTCTCAATTTACATTTCAATAGATAGATCATTTCAGTTGGTCTGGCAGGAAACCAGTTTTTCACTGGGAGTAATACCTTGATACAAACTATAAGGGCATACTGTCAGCACATAGCCATAGCTTTTAAAAAGATCATGAGTACATACATTTCACAATGATATTAATGACCAGTATGATCCTGCCTTTGGTTTAAGATCTTACATGACCCTCTTTATAGATAAATACTATGACAGCAATGTCTTGGATGTAGTGAGTTTGTCAGGCCTATCAGGGGTTACTGTTACAGAACAGAATGCCAGTTGGCATTGAGAGGTTGTTAGGGTCACAGCAATTCATGGCTGGGAATCCTGAAGAGAAGGAGATGCCTTCCTCTGTCCCAGACTTAGGTGCCCAACTCCCTTTGAGGGGTAGGGCTTAGGCCATGCCCCTCTCATTGGCATTTCCTATTGGCTATTTTAGGCAGCTCACACTCAGCTTGCGAGAATCCCATTCTTAGGTGCCTAATTCTCTCCATGTGTTGTATAGGGAGCCTAAGTGCCTAACTCAATGCTAAGGGTTCCACTAGGCAGCAGCGTGCCAAAAGCATTATGTGTTGCAGTGCTGAGTCCCCTGAGTTCTCTTTGTGAATCTAGACCAAGTGGCTGTGCTGTGTGTTGCTGAATATATGCTGGAAGCAAGAGAAAAATGTGTGTCAGCTACAGAACGATGATATGATAACCCAGAGAATGCAAATATCACCCATCAGATGTTAGGGTGTTGCACTTGAAATAGAAGCCTGTGGAGTGACTCAGAGGGCACTATGCATTTCTTCTTGATCTGCATTGTGTGCAACGAACCCTGAAACGAGCAATTTAATGATGCTGTTCCTTTCCTCAGCTAACTGGAGATAAATTCACGTCTTTATTGACAGCATAAAACTTATTACTTCTGCTTTCCTGGAAGTTTGAATAAGGCATTATAAGTCAGTGGACAGGACACCAGAAATCAACAGACCCAGTTGCTATTCCCAGTTCTTTCACTACTTAGTTTGGGTATCTTTTTGTGCCTCAGTTTTCCCACCTATACAATAAGATATTACTTAACACCTTTGTTAATTGAAGCTGATCAAGATGAGAATTTGAAAGTGGAAGGCAGCTTGGGTAAAAGTGATCATGAAATGGTAGAATTAACGATTCTAAGAAATGGCAGGAGGGAAAACAACACAATAAAGATAATGGATTTCAAGAAGTCAGACTTTAGCAAACTCAGGCATTTGGTAGGTAAGATCCTATGGGAAGCAAGTCTAAGGGGAAAAACAGTTCAAGAAAATTTGCAGTTTTTCAAAGAGACATTATAAAGGGCACAAAAGCAAACTATCCCACTGCATAGGAAAGATAGGAAGTATCAGAAGAGACTACCCTGGCTTAACTAGGAGATCTTCAATGATCTGAAACTCAAAAAAAAAAAAAAAAAAAAAAAAAAAAAAAATCCTACAAAAAGTGGAAACTAGGTCAAATCACAAAAGATGAATATAAGCAAATAACACAAATTATGTAGGGACAAAATTAGAAAGGCCAAGACACAAAATGAGATTAAACTAGCTAGAGACATAAAGGTTAACAAGAAAACATTCTACAAATACATTAGAAGCAAGAGGAAAACCAAGGACAGGGTAGGCCTGTTACTCAACGAGATGGGGGAAAACAATAACAGAAAATGTGGAAATGGCAGAAGTACTAAAAGACTTTCAGTTTTTGAAAAGGTTAGTAGCAATTGGACGTCTAATATTGTGAATGCCAGTGAAAATGAGGTAGGGTGTGAAGCTAAAATAGGGAAAGAACAAGTTAACAATTACTTAGACAAGTTAGATGTCATTAAGTCACCAGGCCCTGATGAAATACATCCTAGAATACTCAAGGAGCAGACTGAGGAGATATCTGAGCCATTAGTGATTATCTTTGAAAAGTCATGAAAGACGGGAGAGATTCCAGTGGACTGGAAAATGGCAAATATAGTGCCAATCTATAAAAAGGAAAATAAAGACAACCCGGGGAATTACAGACCAGTCAGCTTAATTTCAGTACCTGGAAAGATAATGGAGCAAATAATTAAGCAATCAGTTCGCAAACACCTAGAAGATAATAAAGTGATAAGTAACAGTCAGTATGGATTTGTCAAAAAAAAAATCTTGTCAAATCAACCAACCTAATAGCTTTCTTTGGCAGGCTAACAAGCCTTGAAAATGGGGGGAAATGGTAGATCATGTCGTATATTTTGATTTTAATAAGGCTTTTGATGCTGTCTCACATAACCTTTTCATAAACAAACTAGAGAAATACAACCTCGATGGAGCTACTATAAAGTGGGTGCATAACTGGTTGGAAAACAGTGATTCACTGTCAAGCTGGTAGGGCATAATGAGTGGGGTCCTGCAGGCATCAGTTCTGGGTCTGGTTCTGTTCAGTATCTTAATCAATAATTTAGGTAATGGCAGAGAGAGTACACTTATATAGTTTGTGGATGATACCAAGCTGGGAGGGGTTGCAAGTGCTTTGGAGATTAGGATTAAAATTCAAAGTGATCTGGACAAACTGGAGAAATGGTCTGAAGTATATAGGATTAATAAGGATAAATGCAAAATACTCCACTTAGGAAGGAACAATCAGTTGCACACATACAAAATGGTGTATGATTCCCTAGGAAAGAGTACTGCAGAAAGGGATCTGGCGGTCACAGTGGATCACAAGCCAATTATGAGTCAACAATGTAACACTGTTGCAAAAAAGGCAAACATTGTTCTGGGATGTATTAGTAGGAGTATTATAAGCAAGACACAAGAAGTTATTCTTCCGCTCTACTCTGCACTGATTAAGCCTCAGCTGGAGTATTGTGTCCAGTTCTGGGCACCACGTTTCAGGAAAGATGTGAACAAATTGGAGAAAGTCCAGAGAAGAGCAACAACAATGATTAAAGGTCTAGAAAACATGACCTAGGAGGGATGATTGAAAAAAATGGGTTTGTTTAGTCTGGAGAAAACTGAGGGGGACATGATGATAGTTTTCAAGTACATAAAAGGTTGTTTCTAGGAGGAGGGAGAAACATTGTTCTCCTTAACCTCTGAGGATAGAACAAGAAAGCAATGGGCTTAAATTGTAGCAAAGGCAGTTTAGGTTAAACATTAGAAAAAATTTCCTAACTTTCAGGATAGTTAAGCACTGGAATAAATTGCCTAGGGAGGTTGTGGAATCTCCATCATGGGAGATTTTTAAGAGCATGTTTGACAAACAATTGTTAGGGATGGTCTAGATAATTCTTGGTCCTGCCATGAGTGCAGGGGATGAGACTAGATGACCTCTCAAGGCCCCTTCCAGTCCTACGATCTTATGATTCTATGATTTGTGAAGTGTTTTGACTTCCCTGGATGGACAGTTCTATATAAGAGCTAAATAGTATCTAAATTTTAACTACTTAAGAATTAAAAATAATGTAACTGTAAAAAGCTTTTTCTCTTGTAATTTTTCCACATCTTGCATTGCACATGCAGCCATCAAAAGACCCCTTTTATCCATCCATTGGATAGGTAACTGTCTATATTGCTTTTCCATATACCCTTATTTTAACAGACTTGGGGAAAGCAACTCTTTTCAGGGGACAGTTTTAAAGATGGCATTCTCATATATTTGTGTCCATCAGAAATGTGTAAATTGTCATTTTATAAAGAAGTACTGCTATTCTCTGCTCAGTTTAATTTTATGAAGGTGCAAAACTATTGATTTTGATTACGAAAGTGTAGAGGGGATGAATCAGTCAATGAAATTACTAGTACAGTGTTCTGGAATTGAGGGAGAAAATCTCCTCAATCAGTTTGGATTTTATGGCTTTGAACCATTCGAATCAAATACATGCTTTATTGGAGCTTCCAAGCACCACACACAAACACAAATTCCTGTATTTCTAATTTTGTTGCCTCTTTTGCTTTGACACCATTTGAATTCTTTGCATTGGAGACGATATGAGGGAGATTCCAGCATCTGAGCGATTCTTTTTTAGGTAACAAATTTGAGGAACTATCCCAAATTGAGGTGTCAGGAGAGGAGGTTTTGGAACAAATTGATAAATTAAACAGTAATAAGTCACCATGACCAGATGGTATTCACCCAAGAGATCTGAAGGAACTCAAATATGAAATTGCAGAGCTATTACCTGTGGAATGTAACCTGTCATTTAAATCAGCTTCTGTACCAGATGACATGGAGGATACCTAATGAGGCCAATTTTTAAAAAAGGCTCCAGGGGCGACTGGCAATCACAGGCCTGTAAGACTAAATTCAGTACCAAGCAAATTGATTGAAACTATAATAAAGAACAGAATTATCAGACATAAATTAAAACAATTTGTTGGGGAAGAGTCAACATTGCTTTTGTAAAGGGAAACCATGCCTCACCAGTCTATTGTAATTCTTTGTGGGGCCATCAAACATATGGACCCTGGTGATCCAGGGGATATAGAGTACCTGGACTTTCAGAAAGCCTTTGACGTGGTCCCTTATCAAAGTCTTACGCAAACTAAACAGTCATGGAATAAGAGGGAAGGTCCTCTCCTGGATCAGTAAAAGACAGAAAACAAAGGATAGGAATAAATGGTCTGTTTTCAGAATGGAGAGGTAAACAGTGATGTCCCCCAGGGATCTGTACTAGGACTGGTGCTATTCAACATATTCATAATGATCTGGAAAAAGGGGTAAAATGTGAGATGGCAGAGTTTGCAGATAATACAAAAATTACTTACGATAGTTAAGTCCAGAGCAGACTGTGAAGTTACAAAGGGTTCTCAGAAAAGTAGTTGACTGTGCAACAAAATGGTAGCTGAAATTCAATGTTGATAAATGCAAAGTAATGCACGTTGGAAAACATAATTCAAACTATACTTAGAAAATGATGGGGTCTAAATTAGCAGTTACCACTCAAGAAAGAGCTCTGGATAGTTCTCTGAAAATATCTGCTCAATGTGCAGCGGCAGTCAAAAAAGCTAACAGAATGTTAGGAACATTAAGAAAGGTATAGATAAGACAGAAAATATCATAATGCCACTATGTAAATCCATGGCACACCCACACCTTGAATACTGTGTGTGGTTCTGATTGCCCCATATCTGAAAAGATATATTAGAAAAGGAAAAGGTACAGAGAAGAGCAACAAAAATTATTAGGGCTATGGAACAATTTCCGTATAAGGAGAGATTAAGAAGACCAAGACTGTTCAGCTTGGAAAAGAGATGACTAAGGGACGATATGTCTAGAAGATCATGCATGGTGTGGAGAACATGAATAAGGAAGTGTTGTTTACTCCTTCACATAACACATGAACCAAGGGTCTCCCAATGAATTTAATAGGCAGCAGGTTTAAAACAAACAAAAGGAAGACCTTGCACAATGCAGTCAATCTATGAACCTTGTTGCCAGGGGATGTTGTGAAAGGCAAAAGTATAATGAGGGTTCAAAAAAGAATTAGATAAGTTCCTGAAAAATAGGTCCATCAATGGCTATTAGCCAAGATGGTCAAGGATGCAGCCCCTATACTCTGGGTGTCCCTAGATACTGATTGCCAAAAGCTAGGAGTGGACCACAGAGGATGGATTACTTGCCAATTGCTTGTTCTGTTTGTTCCCTCTGAAGCACCTGGCATTGGCCAGTCAGAAGATAGGATATTGAGTTAGATGGACCATTGTTCAGACCTAATATGGCCTGTCTTATGTTGGGATAGATTCTTTATAGCAAGTATATGATAGGAAGCCATAGGCAAAGTTCAGGAGATGTAAAGTATGTTAATGTAGGGCTTTTTCTAGCCTACTGGATATGTAGTCTCCTATGACATAGGTTAGATACTGACTTGCCTTGTTCAGGGGCAGTTCATCCATGTTGCAAGGGGAACCTAACTCATCTGCTATGGCAGGAAGAACATCAGAGCTTCATGAAACTGGCAACCTCATCGACTGAGCCTTATTACGTGTTCTTGGGACCAGATTCTGTCCCCCGCTATAGCTCCTTTCCATTGCTCTTAAAGGGGCTGCAGTGGCCCCCTCTAAGGAATCCTCCCAGTACAAGGGTGGTGTAGAAACTCCTGCACAGGCCTTGCTGTAGGGGCACGGAGTTGGTGAAGCACAAGGTGGTCTGGCTGTTCTGGGCCATCTGGGGCTGACTTGTAATTTATGCCAGAAGCTGCCTTGGTGTAGGCTGGAAGTAGGGAAGCGAAAAGCTACCTTTGCTAGTCCCCTACTGCAACTTCTCCGCTGAACCTTCTGGGCAGTGTGGCCCGTGCTTCCTCTCTTTCTCCCCTGTGGGAGCCATAATGGCAGCAGGACCTACTAAGTTCTTAGGTGTGTCATGACCCCTTTGGGAGGCTGTAGCAGGAGGGAGCAACAGGAACCACTCGTTTCCCATCCCACCCTTTAAATACCAAACATCGGTGTATGGAAAGATGACTGAGACACACGGCTGGTTTAGGAAGATCCAGGTTTGTTCAAGCTATTGTTCTGACTGTTAATATTTCAATAGGCTTACCAGGCGAGAAGGGAGAAAGAGGCAACCCGGGTGTTGGAACGCAAGGGCCCAGAGGCCCACCAGGGCCTGCAGGTAAAGTTATCTCTCTTCAGAGAACTTACATTAACACACAGCTGTAAACCATCCCAGTATTTGCAGGCCAGCTGAGATTTTCATGGGTCTGTCTAACACCTTGCAGACTTAGGCAGCAGGACACTTCTATTTTGGACACCTTAAGCTCGCAGTGCTTGCATCACAATGTTGCAACCCAGCATTACAACATGATGACACTGTGTAAGTCACACACATTCTCCCTTTGCCTGTGATAAACTGCTTGTCCGAAGGGCACATATTTTTGCAGAGTGGGGGATTGATGGCCAAAGGAGTGGCTGCATTTGGTTTTTTATTGAAACATAACGTAACTGCTGGAAGGGTTTATACTTCCTAGAAAAATACACAGGGTGAAATCCTGGCTCCCCACTGAAGTCAATGGAAAAAATAGGTTGCCTTCAGTAGAGTCAGGATTTCCCCCACCTGCGTATATTGCCTGCAAGGTACAGTGTTCCATGTGTGTAATACAAAATGGAGGAGGTAAGGGTAAAAGCCTTTTAGGGAACCGGGGCTATCCTCCTTGGGGAGATACCTGACACATGATGCTATCTGCTGTGTTCTCGATGCAAAATGTTTGCTCATTGGAAGTATTGTAAGGAACTTTTAGGATAAAAAAACTGTCTCCGGCAGGGATGATTTAGCAGTATTCAGAGACATGTGAGTCTCATCAGAAGTAGGGAAATCACCCAACACACTCCCCAGTTTGCTGGAGGAGTTTTAACGAGTTCCCAGGATTCCCTTTAGTAAAGCTGTTTCTTTGGGTATTTACTGCACCTTCAGAGTCATGGTATCCTAGCATGTGCTTACGGTGCTGCTAGGATGTTCTAAAGACAGTGCTTTTACTGAGGATGCAAGTTATTTCTTTCATGCATGTACTTTATGCAGGACCTGCAGGTGAAAGTCGAACTGGCAGCCCCGGGCCACCAGGATCCCCCGGCCAACGAGGCCCACCTGGCCATACAGGTGTCCCTGGTCCACAGGGTTCTTCTGGCCAACCTGGTTACTGTGATCCTTCTTCTTGTGCTGGGTATGATGTGGGAGGTGAGTACATTTCTTCAGTGCAAATAGTCTTTATCCATCCTTCAGAAGTCAGCTTGGTAGATGGGGTGGGTGAGAAGGAAGAGTAGTACTTTTACCAACAGCCAAAGTAAGATGGAGGCCTTTGATAAAACCTTACATTAAAACGTCATACCGAAAGCTATGGGTCCAGTTCTGCTCTAATTTCTGGATTTACACTTAGAGAAGAGTGTAACCTTAGAGTAGGAAACAAGAAATTTACGTCAAATTCAGAAGGCCTATACCATGAATGACGTGTATCAATATTGTCATGTATGTGCTTGTGGCATTGTCAGATTGTGTGAGTCCAATATATGTCAACTAAATGTTCTCTTTGTTGAATCTCCAATTTCTAAAGCTTGTGACAGTGGAGTTTTACATTTGTAGTCTTTTAAACGTATTACCTAGTTTCCTCATTCATGTGCTTCTATACAGCATGAAAGCATGAACTGTACTAAATGAAAACTACTGTAACCTGAAAGAAGGATGCATGTGCTCATCATTAACCAATGAAACATAATCCAGAAAACAGGATCTTTTCTAAAATCCCTTCTGTAACATTTAGGGAGCCTGTCCTGTAATGTTTTCCGTTATAGTATATAGAGGCAATGGAAGGAAATTAACAGGAATTATGGCACAATTATGTTACTGGACTTTAGTAAGGTGTTAGTTACTACAAATGTAATACGTAAGACAGTTTAGTCTGTATGTTTTACTGATGTTTTTGTTGTTCGTCTCTTCCCATCCTTTTCTCCTCACTACCCCCACCCTCTATTGTTCATTTCCTATTTTAAGGGCCAATCCCTTACAATGGCTTCCACTCCAGAAGGTGAAAGGCTCATTCTGGTTGCATTTTTCCTTTCATTTGGCTGAAGGTCAGAAATGGATACTGAACTGCCCTATACTTTCCATCAACAATATTGACCACCACTAACGAACTTTGTTAGCTGCTGTATATGCACTTAGCTTCCTTGCCCTGTTAAAGTTAAAATTTGCCTGTCCTTTTTTGCCCATTAATCATAGATTCTAGGACATAATTGGAATCTGGTAAAGCAGACAAATGTGTGTAATATGGAATAAGCACAATGGTGTAATTGAACTTGTGTCAATTTTTGGTGATGGTTTCCAACTAACTTGGCTGTCAAGTGGTAGGTTTGTTTCCAATCTCTGCTGCTTATTAATTGTGTTAAATGTTTTCAGTGTTCCCTTTTTGTGAATTGCATTTAAAGAGATGTCATATTCCAATTTCCTAATTATTACTTTAATTTTCTGCTCCCCTCCTTTTGTGCTAACCATATGAATACTCTCGGTGGTGGTGGGTTAAGGTGGATACGGTGATGCAACTGATCAAGACATCCCCATAGTGCAATTGCCACATAACTCCTACCAAATCTATGACCCAGAGGAACTTTATGATGGTGAGCAACAGCAGTATGTAGTTCATGGGTCCTATCCCCAGCCAGCTCAATATCCCCAGTCCTCTTATCCAGACCCTCGTCTTGCTCAACCAGAGTTTACTCCTGTTCGGGAAGAGATGGAAGCCATCGAATTGAGATCCCCTGGAATTAGTCGCTTCACAAGGAAAATATCAAAAAGAAGTGTGAACTCTCCTTTACGCAAGAGGGCAATTAAAAAAAACTCTTAAGGAACTGTTAAAAGTGAAAACTTTATGTGCATATATTTTAGGCTTGTGTCCAGTTGCCTAAATTATCATCATGGAAAATGGTTACAGGCTCATATGTTAAAGGGGAAAAAAAATGTACACAACCACTTCAACAGAACAAATAATGGTAATTATATTGCATGCCAGAAACTATTAGTATTTTAGTGGATTGGTTTTAGAAGAAGATTAAAAAGTCATTTTTAGACCTTTGAGACTGATGTGTACTGTTTGATACACTATTCAAACTGTATCTAAAAAAATTGCATCACAATAGCCACTGTAATTAAGGCAATTCAGAAAAGTTAATTCAATAGTATCTTGCTGTCCATGTTTCGCCATATGATTTTTTCCATTAATATTTTGATAAATGACTTTCCTATCAGAATAACCTTACTTAAATTCACCATTGAAGAGACTACATATTCATTAGATTTCCTTAAACCTGGCTGTTACATCCATTCACAAAGAAGTCTTATGGTTAATGAGATTTTTTTTCACAGTATCTCTTCAAAATACACAAAGTTCTATGTGAACGTACTGATAATTTATTGTGACACTATTTCAATTGTTTTGTATGCAAATAAAAGTTGCAAACTGTTATAAGTTCACACTCCATTTTGTTGATTTTTAACCCCAAACATTTGGACTAAACTTCAGATGGCAGAGTGTAAAGACAGAATATGGTTACTCTCCTATTACAGCACTTAAGGTCTTTATTTTAGGCTTCAATGCGTATCATAATGACAAAAGAAGTAGGACGGGACATTTGTCTGTTTTGTTCTTTTAATATAAAGGTCTACCAGATGCACACAATTGAAGTTAAATTTGTATTTATTACTTAAAAGCTACTAGTATAAGACTAAATATAAATCAAAGACAGAATGTGAAATATAGATTGACTATACAGCATGTGGACACTGGATATTGCATATGGATACCAAGCTAGTAGCAAAGGACTGGACTCTGTAACTGCAAACCAACTTGGTCATCAAATAATGGTACAATGCAGCCAGTCAAGACACAAATCAATTCACCCAATACTATACTTTAATCTATAATAATGCAGATAAATGTAAAAAACCAAATATAACTCAAATCAGAGCTCTGAGCAGAGTAAGCAACCAAGCTGTTAATCTTAATGATAAAACATCTTGTAGGATTAAAAAGAGAAAGTTACTATAAGGTAAGTAAGTGGAGGTTCTTCGAGATGTGTGGTCCTGATCTGTGGGCACTCATATTCTCCATGTGCCCAGAGCTGAGAATTCTGAAAGCTGTGTCTGTGGGTCCACACGTGTCCTTTATCGCCTTGGTAGAGGGCACAAGGTGAGCAAGAGTGGGGCAGATGATTGACCACCTCTCCAATTCCCTAACTGAAAGATGAGCCAAAGCAGAGGAGCTGGAGAGCGGGGAGTGGAATACAGATAGGGACCACACAAAGAACCTGCAGGTACTATAAGGTAATTAACTTTCTCCTCTTCTTCATGTGCCAGTCCCTATATATTCCACTATGGGTGACTGACAAGCAGTACTTAAGGAGGAGAGGCAGTTGGTCCATCCTGGCCTTTAATCCGTTTGTTTGAGGCATGAAGTTAGCAAGGACGTGAACCAATGGACACTGCTTTCAAAAATTCTCCATCTCCAGGTAACTGGGTACTCACAGTGGAATACAAATTGGGCCTAGCACCCAAGGCTCTTGACAAACCTCTCAGAAACAAGATCATTTGCATTGCGGTAGTGGCTAATCATGGACCAAGGCTCCGTTTATGCTAAGCACTGTAAAAACATTCTAATGTAATAATTACTCCAATTTTTAATTCTTATGCATGACTGATAGATTTGGAATCTCTTTTGTCTATGGTTATACTACTTAAATGCCTGTGTGCTGGGCTAAGAGATTGCATGGCAAAGATGAAGCAGCTGACAGCAGGGTTATTGTTCAACGCAGCTTGTCTTCCTTCCCCTGAAAAAGGTCAGCGTGTGTTCATTCTTATCCAGTTAAGGACATTCAGTCTCTGCTTGTGGCCAAGGATCTGTCCTCTCAGCTCACCAAGATAAGGGGAGGTGAATAATTGGCTTTTAGTCCACAATAAAGTTGTATATTTTTACTGTACAGTCTCAAAAATATCTGGGCCAAAATGAGGCCCTAATTTACCAAAGGATTTGTGCTCATGAGTAGGGCCATCCCTGTTCATCTCCCAGTGCTCTTTCCAGTAAGATAACCACATATGTTTATATTCTGAACTTTTATTTCTGAATTATTTCTGAGCCCTTGAATACTTACCATTCTCTTGCAATTAGGTCAGGGTAAGCTATGAAGCTGGGGACTGATGAGGCTGGACAGTAAATTTCTCACTGGGACTTCTTACATTTTACAGAAGCATGGTGGAATGGCTTAGGATAATTGATTGAGTATATTTCCTGGCTGGATGTACTCACATTCTTAATTTCTTGCCAGAAAATCCTCAAGTCTCTGCCTCACACAGACTAGCAGAAATAACTTTCTTCTTCCAGACAAATTAACGTTGAGGTATTGACTACTAACTTTGCCAGCTACACCTCTGAAGCTATTTTCATGATCTAATTTATGGATTCATTAGCAAATTATAAGATGAGATGCACATACAGGCAGATCCATGTATGAGCTGTTTTTAAGTAATTCAGTATAGTAAACAGGTAACAGCATAATACTAAGATGTCAGAGGATAGCGATACCAATTTTTTAAAATGTTAGGATACAGGGAGCTAAATTCTGCAGTCCTGCAGGCAAAATCCCTATTGGGATAGGGCCCAAACAAACAAAACTTTAGAATGCATAGTGCCACTAAGATCTCTAAAAATGTGCCTGAAAAGCAGTTGGTAGGCTATTAAAGTATTTTTGCATGTCAGTACTTGTTTTAACATTTTGAAGATGGCCATATGCATCTTTCATCATTAACAAAACTGAAAGTGCTTAGTGCTAACATTTGCACCTTTCTGATGTAGTATTTAAACATTTTTAACATCATTATGAAATCTAGAGAATCTCACTAAATGTATTGAACTGAAGTTAGTTTGCTAGTTTCATGACCAGAAGACACAGCTGCAAAAATAAACTAATCAGGATTTTGTAGAAATATTTTCCAGAGAGGATATCTCCATTTGTATGAGATTCGGACAAGACATAGTGAACCCAATAAACCTACTTAAAGCCACAGTCTCTAATGTTTGAGTTAGAAATTCATGCTACTATTGCTTCCAGGGTAAGGAATCAATATATTGTTGTCTACACAAAGAGTAGTTGAGCAGTAAAATGTACAGTCAGTCAGATGAGGGGTAGAGTGCTATCCAGCTATAGATTATGGATTCAATGCTGAGGAATAAGCTCAAAGCCACTCAACTTTTCTTTCATAAAAGGGAATTTTCTGATTTGCTCTGCCACTCATGTAACTAGCCAGCTCAGATGTATAGCTCAGTAAACAGAGTAAGGCCCAGCTTACAACCTTGCCTTTCTAAAGAGCTTCCTCCACCTCGTCAAAGACCACACACATTAAAACACTCAGTGAGAATTAATTATCTGTCCCAGATATACAGCACCTATGAAAAGACCAGAAGACTAGCTGTCTCTACCTTTCACTGGTTCAATGATGTGTGTTGTATTGTGTTGCTGCTGAAAGGGGTGTTATTTAGAAAAGTGGATTTAAAGCCACTTACGGTATGGGGCTACCAATGCTTTACAGCAAATATTTTGTTTGTAAGCCTACCATTCTTAGCTCTGCAGATGGCGTAAATCAGCATAGCGCCCATGCAAGTGAAGGGAGCGACATCAGTTTGAGAATGGCCCATTACTGACTGAATCAGCAAGCTCTTCTGAGTGACTGGCAGTAGGTAACATTCTATCACTGGCTAAGGTCTGTTTGGGCTGTCCTAACATAAAATGGAAATTATTTTCCTAACAGGTTAACTAGATCGTCATGAATTAAAGATTCAGGATGTCAGAAAGAGTACTGATGAGTGTCCTCATAATGAGGGAGGCTTGAGTCTATATTACTATTCTAAGAAAGTGAATCCCCTAGAGTGCTGTCACAATCACAGTCTATGCACATAGGGGAGCAGGGGTGTAGATAACTAAATATTTTGGTATTAACAGTTACAGTATATAATCACTGTGCTAGTTATATTCCTGCTCCATAGTCTTCAAATACTGGCAACAAAGACTACGGAACAACTGTCAGCCCCTGCACATAAATCATTTTAATATACATATTAGAGGATGACTGAGGCAATACATTGAGAATACTGGTTATTTATCATGTTATTAATTAATGTATGTATTGTAGTTGATGACTTGAGCTATATTTACAGTTAAGTCAAGCATTTATTAAAATTTATGAGAGATGCATTGGTGTACCATAAGCAAAGTACTTCATACACACAAGTTAATTGATGTGAACTATTACTGTGTCCTCTGATGATAAAGTAAATAAATGGCAGCGCCCTTCAAACATGTTATGAAAATATTTTATTTGGAATTTGTGCATTTGCCAAAAAAAGTAAAAGACAGATGCTCAGGCTCAACCGTTCCTCCAAAATCCAATCACTTGAATCCTGAGATAGTTACAGACTTTGCCAGATGGTCTAATAAAGTAAAGTTGCTGATTGTGAAGTATTTAACACAGGATGAACAGCTGAAACTATCGAGTATTTACCTATCACATATAGACTGTATCTTCACACAAAGAGAGAGGGTTTACTTCAAGAAGGTTCATACTTTTAAAAAAACAACTCTTATTATACGTTAATGATTTTGAAATTAGGTTGCGAGATCACCATCTAAGAATGTTTCCTAAAATAAAGCCATTTGAATGCCAAAGAAATGGCTGATGTGAAAAATACATTGTAAGCAAAGCAAATATATTTTCTCTTATGCTCTGTTTGGCTATAGAAAATGTAGCCAAAATTTCCTTGATTAAAGAAATAAAAATTGGCATACAAGCAGTCCAGCATCCTCAACCCGAAAGACAATACTAGATGAAGGGCTTAATTCTATCACCAACCTCCCTTAGGAGCATTCTGTATACATGTAGGCCCTATTGACTTCAAAGGGGTAATCTGTGGATATAAAGTATACTTTTGAGCAAAAAAGGTTTGCTGCAACAGGCCCTTAACATTTTTGCCGTAATTTGCATCACTCAAGTTATTTTGTTCATCTTCAGTTTAATTGTTTGGGATCAGTAAGAAAAATGCTAAAAACAACCTAATTTTCCTAAAAGAGGGTTGAAGGACAGATTTCGGTTTGAAGGGAAAGAGAAAGGGTTCTATGTAATTTATTTGGTTTTCACAGGTGGTGTCCTATGCCGGATTTTTCCAATGGGCTCTTTTTCTACTGAAGTCAGCCTGGTGTTGAGTTGCCATCCGGGCTTGCCCTTCCTCAGAGAGCAGCCAGTTACCCAGCAAAGAATATTTTAAGATCAGACACAGCCAAAGATATACATTTCTGTGACTAAGCGCTGAGCTATGGCCAAAAGATTGCACTGAAATTTGTGACCTGGTGCAGAGTTTATCAGAGTTAGCAACATTTATTTTAAGGCAGACATGGTCATGTAGACACCACCTCTCTGTCACACTGTTCCTTTCCCAGGGTAGCCTAGGGGCCAAGATGGGGCCTTTGCACTCAACCAGCCTCTGGTTTGCACTGCTCAAGTATTCTGCTACACTGGCCCTGTCATAGGAGGATCAGTTCCCTGGTTGAGTCTCAGATAGTCCAGGCTGTCAACAAACACACAGAAATAAATGCATGAGCTGTCCCAAGGGTGTGGTAGGGCTCTTTCTTCAGAGGGTCCCTTGTAAACTGTGGTCCTAACCAGGGATAGAAACTAGACTAGAACAGGAGTCCCACAGTAGGGGTTCAATGTCAGGCCTTCCCTTCCTTCAGGGAGGGGGCCATTGGTTGTCTGAGAAGATCTTGCCTTCAACCAGCTCTTCAGGAGCTGAGGACTGGAAGCGGGCTCTCCTCTCTGGTCTTCCTCCATCTGTGGTTCTCCCCCTTTTTTTAAGCTTCTCCCAACGAGTCTGCCATCTCTCACGTGTGGCAGGTCAGGACTGACTGAGCCCACAATAGTCTATTAACCCAACGTTGTGCCAGGAGGTGTTTGCAGAATCCATCACACCCTCCCATTTGTAATCACATAACCTCCCCATAGAGTGAATAGCAGGAGTACTGGAAAAGTAGTATTTAGTTGTCATTTAATGCACTTTAGTAGGTAGAAATAAAGAAGAACCAGCATCATTTCACCATCCAGCTCTCTGCAGATTACTGGAAAGTGCACAGGAGACTAACTGTGGTCTATGAATTATAATTTGGGAACTTCTAGGCTAGTAGAAGGAAGAGTAGTTGCCATTAAATGCCTTAAAACTAAGTGCACAGCTTACAGTATTGATTAACTTTTAGGTTAAGTTGATGCTAATATTAATACAACGCTATGGAAAGTTTCCATTGGAAATTGCAGATTCACTGCAGGACCACATTCAGCAAATTTTTTCCTGACTTTCATTTGGCATATCTGCAGAATCTGGAAAAGATTTTCTGAAAAACTGGGCATAAAAAATTTCACAATACAGTTTTATGTGCAGTTAGTTTAAAATTGTTTAGTTCTAAATAAACACGGAGAAGTGACAAATGGCTTGCTTGTATAGCACAAGTCAAAGGTTCCTGAATATCCAAAAAAGGTTATGCAAGTATTAAAGGGGTTCTGAAATAATTTTTTTGATTTTTCTTAAAACTGAACTTTGCATTCTATTACATCATAAAATGTGTGTGAATAAAAACATCAGCTAATTTATCAGATAATTTACAGTTACTGTAAAGTTCATGCTATTATTCCTTGAGAAAAGGAGACACAAAGTTCTGCAGCTTTTAGTGTGAGATACTTAAATGTCAGTAAACAATGTGTTTCCTTTAGATGCAGAAAGATAACTGGAATTCTACAGAGAGAAATAAAAATAATCCTTTTATTAACATTCAACATCAAAGGCCAGATAATGCAGTACATTCTGGAACAAGTAACGTCAGAAATAATTATCAATTTTTAGCTCTGTTTCTAATATACTGAATATGACTGATCTTCCCCAAATAAATTTTCCATGTGCCTGAAAAAATTTGTTCTCTACAAAGAACGGATGATTAAGAGGCATATGGGCTTCCAAGTTAATGTGATTCTGGAACTCAACTTTTGCAGTAAAGACAGCAGTTCCTCTTTCAGTTCTGTTTTACATCTTTCGATAATCTTTAGGTCTGGAAAAAAAAAAAAAGTCAAATGAATCTTATCAAGAAAAGCAGGCATAAAATACATGTTTGACCTAAAATTGCAGTAACTACCATATGTATTGTAAATTCCTTACTTTTGGTGCCTGAAACTTCAACCTTATTGTTGTTTGGCTTTTTAATTTTATTTTTTGTAAAAAGAAAAATGAATGCATACATCCAGCAATAATAGAACAAACCACAGAGTGACAGAGCCATATAGCTTTGGGAATTTACAAGCTTCAAGCTGAAGAATTTAAAAATCCACTTTACTCTGCATCTTTTCTGAGGTTTCTGTTTTGTATTTAAGTCTGCTTGGACAATGAAACTGGACTGGACTATTCACAGTTTCCTGGGGTTCACTAGCAAACACAGAAGGCTTTAGGGGTTACTAGACCCTGCCACTCTCTGCCAGTAACATCCATTGGCAGTAGGAACAGAATTTTTCCTGACTCCGGCTGGGCACAGGGTCAGGTCACATCCCACCCTTTTGAAGATTGTTCAGTACTAGTATAGGATGTGGTCCTGAGACCCCCAGTAAATCCTGTGGAACAGTACAGGCTCCCCAGCCATTTTTGAAGATGTTTATTGGTAAACTGATGTTACAGGAACCTGAGATGGAGAGAATGGATACTGTGAACAGCATCATCAAATTGCTTTAAAACACAATCTGCCTTAATATAACTTATTAGGAAAACAACACAAAGCAACAGTTGTTTTCACATACAAACTGGAAATGGGTAAAGTAACTATATAGCTCTTTTCCAATTCTAACTGGATATAAATAAGATTTTAAAAAGGGGAGACTTCAATGTACAAGTCAAATAGCATACGGGAAGTTCATTCAGTGGATTGTGTGTGAACTTAATGAGTAAAGATTATGTCTGGAATATTTCAGTGTAATGTGCAATTCACAAAAGTAAATCTCACTAGATTTTCAGAAGTGGCATTCAATTCTCATTCACACAAAAACCAGGAACTCAGTGAAGAAGTATGGTGAACTCAGGCTAACTGCAGGAATTCACAGCACCTACCTAGTTGGTTCCACAGAAACCATACAAAAATCTCACTATTTCTTGTTAGGTGTCAAAAAGCCACATATCCAGGATTCAGCATTTTTCAATGGATGGTAATGCAGTACAAAGGGATATATGCAATACTACTTCATATAAAAGCAACTGAAGTGACGATCTGGAGTCAGATCTTAGCTATTTATCACGTATTGCTATAAATAATTTACAGTTACAGGACTTATGTATTTTAAGAAAAAAGGGACAATCTGACCTTTTATAGTATGTGGCTTTTTGCCAATTAATTGTCCGATTTTAGTAGTGCTCTGTTTGTATTAATCTCTTAACTCTGTCTTCATTCCAAATGAAACAACAACTGTAAATAACACATATGGACTTACAAGGAAATATATAAACAATTGGACAATGTTTATTCAATTTTAATGTGGAACTGAAATAAGTCCAGCTAGCTGGTAAATGAAGTCAAACCTTGTTTCCCATAGTTTTGCAAGATATCTCCCTAAATCTTTGGAAATGCTCCAAATTGTGTTCCTCTCAGCTCACCCTACATGCATTCTCACATAGTTCAAAGTGTTGTACCTGTTGTGCATTCAGAGTGAGACTTTCAGAAATGCCCAGCACCGGCCTAACTCTCCTCCCACTTAAATCAATGGGAGTTTTACCCAACTTCAGTAACAGCAGAGTTGGTCAACACTCAGGGATTTTGAAAACCCCATGCTAGAGATTTATTGATTGCATGGCATAGTATGAATCTTTTTCACTTAACACACACACACAACGCTTCCTACACTGAGCACTGAAATTTGTCTTTCTCTGAATGGCAGCTTAACACTTAGTCCAGTCAGTCAGTCAGCTGGCAGTCTGTGTAGGTCAAGCTTATGTTAAACTGGTTACAGATCTGGGTCCCACAGAACTTTTCACTGGGCTGAAAACACATTCAGGATTGTTCTGTTTTTTGCTGCATGCAGACTGCATTTTGGACTTAATTTTTGTTGTTTCAAAGTCAAAAGGAATTGGATCCTCAGTTTCCAGTTGTATGAGGTTAATGAAGTTCAAAAGCTGATATATCTCTGCTGAAAGTCTACCATGAACAAACACAAAAGTTCTTAGAGCCTTTTCTAAAGTCACACTAGGCTTTCACAGCTCCTGGTAGTTTAGCAATAGTATTTGCTTTACAGATGTACTTGACACTGGCAAAGCTAAGCCTTGAAAAATATTGCTTTGGTAAGGATGATATCAGTGTTTTGTCGCAGAAAGAATCAAAGCTTACAAAAAACTTGTCCAACTCAGAAAGAATTATAAACTACTTGTGAACACCAAAGGATAGCTCCTCACTGATAAACCACATACATCTGGGGAGGGGTGTTCCACTGGAGAGGGAAATACTTTATCACTCTCATTCCCTTAACAAAATCCTGCAATTATGCATTTGAATAAACCATTTTAGTGAAATCTAAGAAAGTAGCCATCCTTTAACTACTTCAAAAAGGAAATGAGGTCTCCTTGAAAGAACAGCTTTAGAACTTCACCTGCTAGCTGGGGAGAAAGATTGTACACATTTTAAAAAACTGAATATTCTGGTGAAGAGTTTATCTGCTGGATATTGTTAACAGCAGACTCCTGGGAGAAGGATACAACCGCTCTGCAATCAAAAAAATGCACAAATAAAAGGAAATAATTTTGGGTTTGCCGATAACAGGCAATGTAAATCTATGCAGCTGATGTCTGCCAGCAATATGCACCCACCCTCTAAACATGTTTGTCTCATTAATGCTACACTGCATATAAAAAAGCTTTGAAAACATAAATGAGTAAAATTCTAGAGAAAAAAATTCCACCAATTTAAATTAGTTTCTTTTAATGATCCTTTCTATTAAGCTATTCTGCTTCTCCTGCATTAACAAGCGCTGTGGAATTGTGCAAAAGAGATGTTGAGAAATGGTCCTGAGCTGTAAAATTTGGATACAGATTTTAAATCTCTTATACCCTGTTGACACAGCAACATTTTTTCATGCCCCTAACTGGTAAGAGGTGATCAAGGTTGAGTAAACCACTGTTTTTGTCCAGCATAGAGTTAACACATGGTAAATTTTAACCTTCTGCCATCCTTGCTTGCTGCACAGTTCAGTTCCTGTAACCAGTTAAGCACACACTTATTTTGCTGTGGAGACAGAGGCATCCTTAAACTATTCCACTGAAACTGGTATAATCTAATCCTCCCCTCTTTCCAAAACTCTGTGGGGGTTACACATAGCAGAGAGAACTTTCTTATGTGATATAAGTGCCAGTATAGGAGACTTAGTTCTGAAGACTTTATCCCCTTCCACATATAAGCAATCCAGTAAGACTTTCCTTTATGCAGAAAATGCATTACGTAGAAAACGTTGGCCAATTTAAAGTTTCCAGAATTTTCTTTTTCAGAACCTATTATTTTCAACATATTGTCTGGATACCTTAATATTGTGAGCAGCAGAGCAACCTCATCTACTACCCAGAATCTTGTGAGAGGAAATATGGAACAGCTGCCCAGAATGCACTCAAAATAAAACCAGCTAAGTACCACATGGGGATGGGGATGGATGGGGATAACAGTTTGATGGCAAAAAGCTTCCCTCAGGACATAAAACCAATCATGTTACTTATAACCAATTGAGCCAATTGTGCCTTTAAATGACTCCAGAATCACAGGTATAGTATGGTTAAACATTGGGTTGCATCGACTCTAATCTTTTTTTCCTTATAATGTCCCATTGGTACTTCCACCAGCGAAGCTACAGCAACAGTAAGAGAGCTAGTGTAGAGAAGTCACTGAGGTTTCAAAAAATATCTCTCTAAACCTTGCCCAAAGGAGGTCTTGCCATTGCCATCAGCAATGGATCTAAACCAGTGGTGGCAACAGTGGGAAGCTAAGGAAAAAAAGCTATTGTACACAAGACCTTTGCTTAGTCCTTAACATGCATCAGCACATAACGAGTTTTGTACATGCCAACTTTAGATATACAAACTCCCCAGACATACACATGAAAGTCAAGATTTACACAAGCTCTCAAGTACATTCATTTGCAGACCCCCATTTGCCCATATGCATGCACTTCTGCAGAACTTGTCCTTAATTCAGAGTTTAAGTAATTATTTGCAAGAAGGGTGTTAAGCCAACATAATACTGTGCTACAACTCATAAGTGTATAATAAGCCACCTTGCTATGTATTTTCCAAACTTAATCATTGGCCTTTAGTGTTCTATACCATATCATACATTTAGTATTTGTAAATATCTAGATAAAGCTTTGTCTATACTTCTTTCCAGAATAAAGCAGAACCCATGAAAGAGTAAAAGGATTAAGCTCTCACCATAGCTTTTACGTTGGCAGTTTCAAAACAAGAAAGAGAAAAAGAAAAACTTTAAAGGTAAATCCCTAACAATATGTGTGACATTTTCTCAAGTTGATGTCAAGATTAGAATGTTAGGGAACTTTTTTCAGTTTCCCTGTTTAATACTCATTCAAGACTTCTAGATATTGTGACTAGACTGCTAAGATGATATGGAGTCTCTTACAGTCAGCACTACATACTTGGGTATGCTGTGAGGCTAACAAGGTCAAACTACTTGTTCAGTGTGTTTATTGTCCAGTACAATCTTCCTTGTGGAAGGGTCTGATCTACCAGCGTTCCACAGAGCCCCTTCACCTGGTTGGCAGAATGACACAGTTTGAGAATCAAGAAGAAGTTGGGAAATTACTGGGAGGTGGTGGTGTGATAACTGGGGTTACAGATTTACCCTAATTGTGAACTCAACTGTCAGAAGTGAGTGTCGGTTCATAAGATGTCAAAATAACCTATAACAAAAAGTGCTGATGGGAAAAGGTAACAAAGGAAGACAAAGTTTGTAGTAGTCCAAACAAAAAGGCCTACTGATATAATTCAAGGACTGTGTTAAGATCATGCTTGGTAAACAAGAACAGTGTAAGACCAAAAATCAATGAACCAAAACTGGTATTTTGGATATTAGGACTAATAGGTGGCTTTAAAAAAAAAAAAAAAAAAAAAAAAAAAAAAAGAGGGGATGGGCTATTCCATCCATCACTCCCTTTTGGGTTCCTTAAAGAAAGAGATAGGGGAGGGGAGGATTGGCTACTGGGGCGAGCTTCACCATCATGTCTACTACCCCCACTGTCTCCTGGGACCCCAGGGTTTCGTAATGCTGATCCTGAGATGACGGACCACACCAGGATACAGAGAGAAGGATCCAGATGAGACTGTCACCCCCACCGACTCTGGCATCCATCTGACACCATTCGGGATGTGAGACTGTCTCTCTCTTCCCTTCTCACTCCCCATGTGTCCTTTTCCTTCCACACCTTACTACTTATCTTTCCGATCCCTGTCTTTTTTCCTTCTGTTTAATAAGAGTCTGGCTTAGCCGGTGAAGACTATATATTTTGCAACAATGCCATAACTTTGTGACCAGGAAGAGGCAACTAAAAGCAATGCCCTAAACAGCCTGAAGCTGGTATAACTTTGCCTATCTAGGAGTGGCTGATAGAAGCTGTATTTTCTGTCTTTGCTATTCTTTTCTCTCCCCTTTATGTATGTTTGTCTTGTTTTCTCTTCTTAGGAATGGGATCGGCCTTTAACAACAATAGCAATAACAACAGCTTCAGTCCATCCAACTAAGTTCTTCTCGTTTATTCAAAAAAGGACAGTTAGACAGTTATTACCATCTTTGATAAATCTAAGAAACTGTTATTCATTCTAAAAGCTCTCCCCAGAGACAGGGAACAAAGAATGTTAAAATGAAAACCTTATTTAGTACTTTACATTTTAAATGCTTTAAATGGTTTCCCTTTGTTTTCTGTATCTTTAATAAAAAGTTAGAAGGATTTTTAATAGTGCGTTTATTATGAGCAGGCGGAGGTCTCTGTATTCCAAACCCCAGGCCTTGTTTAACACCGGACAGTGACTGGTTTATGTTAACACCGGTAGCCAATATAGTCCTCCTGAATTAGTGTAACAGTGGCTCAGAATCTCTCTCTTTCATGCAGTGATCCAAAGAGATTAAAAGAGAGAATGAGTGCTTTTTTTATACAAAATGCCTTAAAGTGCATTATTGCTGGAAAACGTAGGAATTGTATACCAAACCAGTCCAGTGCTCCACCAAATTCACCCCACCATCTCCAGCAGTGGCTAGTAAAAATGCCTTGAGTGAGGTACAGGAAACCCTGAAATGGGCAAATATGGAATGACTTGCCCATGGATAATCATTCTTCCTTAACATTTCAATAACAGGTTGGCTTATGCCCTGAAAGAAGGGTTTATATCCCTTATATTTATTTTCTTTCTTATTCCACACTCACGTAGATCCAGATACTCTTGTAATCTATATTGTTTGAATCCTAAACTCTTAGCTTCAATGATATCTTGTGGAAATACAATCCACAGGCTCATTATGTATTATGTAAGAAAGCTAAAAACCTCTCTTTGTAATTGTCCTTAAAGAGGCAGCATCTGTAAACACCCCCCACTTGCAAGGGGAAGTATTAACTATAAAGTGGTGGAGAACTGAAGGGAATTAAAAAGCAAACAAAACTGATTATGGAGACAGCTTTCAGAATAATGACCTGTAATTTTATCAAAAGGATTCTGCTGACACCACGTAAGAAGGGACACCCTTAATGGTTAAGGAGGCCAGAGGAATCACTGAGGTCTTTCTTGCTGAGACATGAAACTTGAACAAGGAAAATTATCCTCTCTCTCTCTCTCTCTCTCTCAACTGGAGTTGTTCACAGAGGTTAATAAATTATAATCTAAGAGAGAGTCTGAGAGAACTACTATAGGTATGCAAATGTTTCAAATCCTACTTGCTTTAAAAAATAGAATTGATTTAGTTTTTTTCAATCTGACATTTTGTCTCTGGTGATGCAACATTTATAGAAGTATTTCCACATGTAATTGCTTGTCAAACAAAAATGGAATGCTGTGTAAGACAAATTCACATGATGAATTGGGGATTAAACATAACCAATCCATCAGCTTTAACTACTATGAGAAAAAAAATCAGTAAAACCCAGTTGTTTTCTTTAATATGATGCAAAAATGTTTTTTTTTTTCCAAATACTTTTTTCTTGCCAAAGTTGGGATGAAAGTTCTAAGTGTTAAATTTGCTCAACTAACTTTCTTTTGACTCCTATATTTATTTTAATCAAGTCTCAACAGATTTGCCATATAGTTCTATCTTTATTACATTCTTGTCAGCACATTCCAGCTAAGATTATCTTTCTGCCAAGCAATATTTTGTGGAACAAAAGAAGGTTTCTGGCAGTGTCAAAAAGGAAACAAAAAGAGATGCTATTGTTTGCAAAGGCCAGTTTTAATGCACCGATGCCACAATAGAACAAGCAAGATTTCAGCAGTCTACATCCCATAAGAAGTCCAGCATCTTATTGCTGGCTTAGGGCACTTGCTGTGGGACAAAACACGTTTTTTATACTGTCAGCCAGAATAAACAATTGTAAAACAACTTTGTTTACCTCACAGAGGTCTTAAGACAATAGGTTAATATTTGTAACACATTTGGATTAAAAATGCTGTGAAACAGTGTATTGCTTATTATTTCTGTACTAAAGGGCTGCTATTCTTCTTGACAAGATTAATTTCTCATGTATCAATCTTACAAAGAATAATTGTTCAAAACTAAGTATTTAAGAGCAGTATTTATTGTATGTTGCTTAAAACTTGTAAGTGCCACAGGATTAATTTCACAACATGATTTGCAATACAAATTTCCCTTCCCTTCTCAAAAAGAGCACGTTACATGCCTTCCAAGTTTTTCCACTATATGAGGCCAATAAAATGCTGCTCTTGATAAGAGGCAATTCTCTCTCCAACCCAACTACAAAAAAACAAAAACAAAAAAATCTTTTCATAAAACCTAATCTTTTCAAAATTACGTTAGCTTTGACACCAATTACACAGTCTTATCTATTTCAAATAATTGATATGAAGCCAAACATAACTGAGTCATCTACTGATTTTTCCTGAACACTGACACATATATTCCCAAAGTATTATCTCATCCTCGCTGTAATATATTCAGGTCTGCTAAACAATGATTTTTAAAGCTGTCTCCACTATAAGGTGAAATATGAAGATTATCAATACTCCTAAAGAAGTTACCTGTCAATGCCTGCTACTGAGTCAGCAACGTGCACCTGGTTTGAAAGCTTTGAAGTATTCAGACTGCATTCTTCTTCTCACCTGCAGGCAATCATCCCTCCTCATCAGTGAGGAAAGTGACCCAGATACAGATGAGAAGTCCAGATAGCTAGTGCAATCCTACCAATGACAAGTATGTGTTTTCAAATGGGATTTAAATTCACACCAGCACTGTAAAGGATCAATGCCTTAAAGCTAACATATTAGAACTGTACACCAATCATCTTGCACAAAGATGAATGTAATGACAAAGTTGAAAAGGGCATTTATAAGTTAGGATTTGGTTTAGATTTTGTTTGCTTTTATGAATGTGGAAACAAAAGTTTCCACACACATAAAAAACCCCATAAACATTAATAACCATTCTGAATGAAAGGCAGCTAGTAATATTTGTATGAGATCCATTCTGTGGGTTTTTCTGCAGGATAATTACCACCTTTCTGAAAGCTTCCAATATACAAGATACAAATATCCCCTGGCACCTAGTAATTCAACACTGTAAAATTTAAATAGTAAATTTGAGTACTGAAATTTAAAAAATTACTGGTCAGAATTCCTAGCTTTTTTTGTTTGTTTGTTTACTATTACAGTTTCTATTAGAGTTTTCTGCATCTTCACAGCAGAATGAAGTGCAACAGGAGTGGCATACATCCTACTGGGATGTATAAGGTTCTATGGATAGGTTACTTATATATGACGCACAAGCCTCTTGAGTGTTACTCTGTTATAGGAAAAACCCTGACAGGAGACCATTCATTAAACTGGAGATTGTAATCATGGGATCCTCCTCCTAATTATTTATGTGTTCCTAATCAATCAATCAACCAATCAAATCAATTCAATTATATTGTCAGGGACAAGGAATATGTTTGCTCCTCTGTGGAAGTCGCTGGGTAGCCTGGCACCCAAACCTTGGGGATTTCAGTGGAGCTTCTGGAGACAAAGAGCATCTATGTAGATGCACTGATTTGTGCTTAGGTCCAGCCCCTGGGTAACACAGTCCTTCCCTGATTGCTGGCCCTTGAACTCCCTATGTGTGGGACAGGGCAGTTCAGAGATTGGAAGGGGAACCAACACAAGTTAAAGGGGACTTGGTCAGAGTTAACTTGTGCTGGTTTGCTCTGAGGCTTTCAGGGAAGGAAAAGTATCTTGTGAAGTGCACAGTCTGTGGAATGCTCCCTGCTACTTATAATCCCCAAGAATTCATCTCTGTAAAAATTCCCATATGTACGGGTCATCTACTAAAATAAAAGGCCAATCTGATAAGTAACAGACGTCAAAATGTGTTAAGCTTTATAACTCATGACATTGGGTTTCATGACTAGCTGTTGCAGGGGCAGAGGTTTCTCCCATTGACAGTCATTGGCTCCTTTGTATCTTCTGTACCTCCTTCCTGCATACCTGAAGAGAGTTCTCTGGAGAGCTGAGTAAGCCATACCCAAGGCCAATTGTGCAGCCTCTGATTTTTCTGTGTAGAATTCAGATCACAAGAAGTGTAAGTGATTGAAGAGAATGGCTTTTTAGAGCTTTTATGTTCTTTTCAGGCTTCCAGCCAAAAAACCTTCCACAAAGTATAGTTTAATTGACATTAAGATACATTTTAAATAGATGATCTTTGTTCACTAGCTCACAAACATGTTTGTATTTCTGTTAAGCAAGTTTACAAATAAACTTCCTTACTGAAGACAATGGATAATTGCAACTCAATTAGTTACAAGTCCTGATGAGAAAATCAGGCCACTTCATATCTAGTTGTCTGTTACTCTTTGCTTCAATTCTGTTAAGCAATAAAAACATTATATATCTGAATTGCAGCTGTGCTCTTTTGCATTTCTGAGGAAATCAATCATAGGAATGGGGCATTATTACTAACTGATGACAGCACACTACACACAATAAAATTTCATCAGTTATCTTTCATGTATACTTAATTAACTACTATATTGAAATGGTTCGTTTTACCTGTTGTAGTACTGAAATGTTCTGATTCACCTGTTTTTGTATATAATTATATTTAAGATATACAGAATTAAGTTTGCACTCTTTCTGGGCATATATTTTCCTTGAGTGTAATTTATTAATTAGCGGTGTTTATAAACTCTTCATTGCTAAAAACATTAGTTACTAAGAGTTCATCTTTACAGACTCTTTTCAAAGATGGCCTGTCATACTGAATCAAAATGTTAATGAAAACACAACCTTTAATAACAAAAGAAGAATGTTTATTTTTCTTTGCAATCTGTACCAAAGTCAATAGCTATTAGATAATTGCAATGTAGCTAGAGGGGACTTCTGAACATATTTCAGCCATTTGCCTAACCACAATACTAAATCAAAGACCAAGGATTAGGACATTGTTATCATTCTCCATAATACCAAATTATGTGGTTACACACAGATATAAATTGGGTTTGGAATAGTGGGGAGAGAAGTTAATGTAATTCTACTCTCGATCTGCCCACAGTCCTAGAGTAGCTGGATAGCTCTGCTAAAATACTCAGTGGAATAGTTAATATTGATATTTAATCAACATTAGGCTTCCAAATTACAAATCACGGAGGCCTGGTCTACCCTAGGAAGTTTTGCTGGTATAGTAATGTCACATAGGGGCGTGATTTTTTTATGACAACATTTTCATACAAGCAAAATCCCTAGGGAATAGAGAAGAAAGTGCTTTTGCTGGTATAAACTGGTCTACACTAGGAGGGTTTGCCAATACAGATATACCACTACACCTTTTCTAGTGTAGATGAAGATTGAGATAAATGAGATCCTTTCAAACGTATCAAAGGTATTTTTTCAGGCTGCCTGAATTAAGATTCGAACTTTGTCTATGTACAAACTTGCACCGGTTTAACTGAAGGTACATTTTAAACCTAATTTGGTTAAACTGGTGTGGGTTTGTGTGTAGACACTTATTTAGGTTTAAGAGTGGCTCATTTCAATGTCACATAATTTGCTAAACACCCTCTCTTTCCCCACAACCCCTCCAAAAAACACAACAGGTTAAAACTAAACTCAAATAAACTGTTCTTAGGCTTTGTCTACAATAGAAAGGGTTTCTGGTATAGCTATATCAAATTAAAAAAGCTATACAGGCAAAAGGACTTTTTGCCAGTCTAACTGAGGCTTTTGCCAGCATAGCTATGATGGATAGGGGCATGTAGACAAGGCCTCAGCAAGACAGTGCTGGTCACACGTGGAAAGGTTTTTTTTTTTTTATAAACAGAAACTTTTTCAAAAATTATATAAATTCTGCCAAAGCTAATGGGGCCATTAGAAAAGTGCTGGAATGGATAGCGTTGTGCACTGGCTCAATCCAACACCTGCACTCAGAGGAGTATGTTTCAGTAAGCAGAAGGAAGAGACAAGCTGTGAAGTGTTTTCCACAA
Source organism: Emydura macquarii macquarii (assembly GCF_026122565.2). Lineage (NCBI taxonomy): Eukaryota > Metazoa > Chordata > Testudines > Chelidae > Emydura > Emydura macquarii. The sequence continues at coordinate 3,694,105 of NW_027130506.1, forward strand.
GACATTATTAACTACACATTTTAAAAAAATACAGTAGGAGTGGATATTTATAAATTATAAAGTTCAAAAGAGTTCTCTGGTTTTATTTTAGTCAGGACAAACAGTGCAGCAGTTTCAATCAAATAAAAATAAAATGGCATTAGGCTGAGTACTTATAGGAAGGTGCATTTATGTACAACAAAGGACATGGAATTAATTTTAACAAGCAGAAAGGTTTAAATATGGATTTGTTCACCTTCTAATTTCTCTTTTAAAAAAAACCCAAAAACAAAACAGATTAAACCACTAGTCCATCTTGTCTGGTACCCTTCCATTCTCATGGTCAAAGTCTAATGCTGCAAATGACACCCCCTCTCGAAGGTATGTAGCTAACTGTGGAATGCTCTTTCCATGGAGGAAAAATTCCATCCCAGCTCCTGCAGCACAAGATTTGATTACTTTCATCTTCAGGAATGTTTTGTTAAGCTAGTTACAAGAAAGATATATTTACTTCCTTAATATCCAATATCTTTGGAATTCTGTGTTGAAAACTTCAACAGTCATGGGACACAGCTGTCTCAGAAACTGAACTTCCCTTCCATCCTCTAGAACAGGCCTGAGCAACACTGGCAAGGAACTGTGGAGTAGCTATTTCTCTCACTGGCTGTCTGGTATCTGTTCAGAGAAAAAAGCACTGACACAAAGGGAAAGAGTGTCACTGAATTAACATAGTTCCTACAGCGCCAACATTTTAAATACTGAGTGGGCCTGATCCTGCTCAGTGAGATCTGAAAAGATTACAGTCAAAGCTGGTATTATTATTTCTTTGTATTATGGGATCACCCCACTGTGCTAGGCACTGCACAACCACAAAACAAAGGTCCCTGCTCCGTTATCTTAAGTAGTGGCTGGAGCAGGAAGCTAAACAACTTTTAGTGGAGATATCTGATAGGTATTTTTAAAATCCTCTAAATAAACATAGTTCAATAACTTATTAATACATTCTCACATAAGTATTTTCAAAGCCTATCATCCCTCAAGTGAGTTACCTTTACAACTTTGTTTCTAAGCCTCTTCAGAGAGCTAGAGTAATAAATAATAGAAAATAAGACCTATAGTTTTCCATTTAATAAACATCCTTTATATCTACATTTTAGAATAAAAGGCTTTTTACATGCTTTTCTAATTGTGGGTTGTACCCCTTATAATGCAACTACCTCTCTCCCCAGGCTTTATAAGCTGTATCCTGCTTGATACATTCTTAGAGATATCTGAAGTACCATTTTCATACCTAACACACAACGCAAGGTGTCTCTTTGTGCCAAACAGCTGGCTTCTCTGGAGCGTCCTCATTTCTGGAGGTAACAGACCCAGAATTTCACATAATAAAACTGCCAACATCTGAAATTTATAGAACTTTTAGAAAAAAAAAGTCACACTCCTAAATCACTGTCTGCAACAGAAACAGGAAAATTTTCCACTGAGAACATCTCAACTCCTCTTTCCAGCTTAAATTGGTCACTTTCTACCAGGACTTCAAGCTGTCTCTTAAACCTAGCTCTTTAACGTCTTAAAACTGCTCTGATGTCCTCACATGATGGAGTCAAGTATTTTGCTCCCTTTTCAGGAGCAGGAAGGAAAGCTGTCTGCATTTTTTTCTTGTTTTAAAAATAAAGGTCTTAGGGAGGCTCTTTCTCTGTTCTTTTAGTTAATGCATCACAGGGTTATGGTTAGTTATCACTATTTAAAATTACTGAAATGTTCCTGAGAATGAAGCTGTGTGTTTGAGAGAGAGGGAAGAGAAGTACAGAATTTAGTTTAGCATACCACAGAAATTAAAAGGTGACAGAAGCAGTGTCGTGCTCCATAGAAATGGGAGGTGGGGAGCACTTGCCTCAGAATTTAAGTTCAGCTTGCCATGAAGGTGTCATGAATGCATCCCCTCCCACATCTCCTTCCCCCTCCTACCCCCCCACCACACACCTTCTGAGCACAAGCCTGGCAGAAACTCATTCTACTGTTATGGTCAGTGTTGGGCTACCTCAGGATCATATTTAAAAAAGAGTCACTAGGGGCTTCTCTTCACTAGAAAGTTAGATAGTGTCAATATGTGACCATGCAAAGTTGTGTTAGTTAAAAAAAATGTTAAACATGGTATTTAACATCATGTTAGCCAGTTGTAGATAACCCTACTGTTCCAGTATGGTTTACCAACAATGAGCTGACATGATGCTGAACATGACAGATGTGCTAAATCATTACGTTACTTAACACAACTCAGTGTTGCGTAACACAACCTAGGGGGGGGAGGAGTCTCTCTCTAGGTCTTTTCAGCATGTTTTCAGAATGGTGGTCACACTGAAGTACACTGAAAGAAAGATGGTGAAGGATATTGGCTGTTTGGAAATTTTTCCCTGCAGCAGGGAAAACTCAATCCAGGGCTAGCAGAATTGAACGCCTCGTTTTCAAAAGGAAAGGTCCTTGATAAACAGAGCCAGCATTTAGTAAGGAGCTAACTGCAACTGCATGGATTTACAGGGTGTGTACCCACACCAGTCAGTAGGACCAGAGCGATTCTAGGACAGTGTGTTACACTGTGCTATTATTTTGACTTAGATAGGAAAACCTCTGACTTAGATAGGAAAAAGGCACTGCTATGTTCAGAATTTACATATTTGTAGATGACATGTTTAAAGAGTGACAAAGCTCTAACCACTAAATGAACGTTTCAAATTTAAAACTCTATATACTGTCAGTTCCCAAATATTTTCACTCTTTCCTAGCCGTCCAATTTCTGGTTTAAGATAGGAACTGCTGTGGATGCTCTGAAGACAGCAGCTGACAAGCAGCACTGACATTGGGGCCAGTCTCAGTTGAGAGGATATATTTCTTGTGAAAAAGTCTCTCTTTTCTCTACATTTGCCTTCTTTCCTACGAAGCCAGGGGACAGAGGTGGCCTCCAGACTTCGACAGCTGCTGCATGTGGCTTGGAGTGAAAGGACCATCAAGACTGGGAAGCTGGGGAAGCACAAGGCTGGGAAGGAATTTTTGGGTGGCAGCTGCACCCATAGCTTCAGCAGTGTGTGTATACATATATATGTGTATGGAAAATAGGCGCTCACTATGCGAGTAAGCAGCAAACTGAGGGCATTTTCCCAGGAGTCAGACTCTTGCTTTATTTCCTTACAGAAAAGCCTCAGGAACGTACCCAGACCAAACCGGAACACATATATAGGTCCATCTTTTTATATTTAGTTGCATTTATTAAAATTAGTGAATTATTTAAATAAACTGTCTATTCAAAATATAAGTTTTGTGGAATAAAGAACAAAATCTTCCTATAACCCCACACCCAGTAGCTTGGCTCATAGGTACATTTGTCTGATTTACATTTAATTTTCATGTTGTTTCCCTGAGTTTTGAAGACGTATTCAAAACTGAACAGTACTCTTAGTAAAGTTTGTGTGAGGTAATTCCACTGCCTAACAGGGAATCAGTGTTGCCTAGCGGACAGAGCGCTGGACTGGGACTCAGGAGACCTGGGTCTAGTCCTGGTGCTGCCACTGGCCTACCAGGTGACCTTGGGCAGGTCACTTTACTGCTCTATGCCTCAGTTTCCGCCTCTGTAAAATAGGGATAACGATACTAGCCTCCTTTGTAAAATACTTTGAGACCTACGGCTAAAAAAAATGCTGTAATAGCAGTAAGCTTTTTATGTCTTTTTCATAGCAACTCTATACAAGGTGAAGGCATCAGTACTTTGTATTTTTTTCTGTTTAAAACCCACCCAGCCTAGAACTCTGAGCACCTTTGAAATAAATCTAAACACACAATAAAGAAGCGCTACAAATCAAATTCAGTCATAGCAGGAGCCCTTCTCTTTCTCTTCCTGCCCCTCCCAACACATCTCATAGTAATTAACAGTCAGCAGATGCAATATGAATTAAAACTCCCAAACCACATTACCCCCCACCCATGCCCGCCCAACAGAATTCCTACTGGAGTTGCCTCATCCCTCTCCCCCAATAAGTGCTCAACAGATGGGCTGTGAAGTGTGCTTGGGAGGTCTACAGATTCAAACCGAGGAATTGGGAAAAACACTCCAAAGGAAAAGTGCCTTCATAGAGAATGCTCTGATGATACTTCCCTCTCTTTTGTATCAAGTAGGATACAACTTATAAAGCTTGGTGAGAGAGGTGTTCTCTCAGGTTTGAAAAAATCCAAAATCCTTTCTTGGACTTGTACATTGCAACTCTGTTTCTATTCAAACATGCTGTTTCAATTTACTGTAACCTCAGACATCATTTTACATTTGTCTACATTGTGCTGCAGCTTTAATTTATTGGCAACCATGGTCTCCTAAAACAGCCGTTCTCAACCAGGGATATGTGTACCTCTAGGGTATGCAGAGGTCTTCCAGCGGGAATGTCAACTCATCTAGATATTTGCCTAGTTTTATAATAGGCTACATAAAAAGCACAAGCAAAGTCAGTACAAACTAAAATTTCATACAGACTTGTTTATACTATACACTGAAATGTAAGTACAATATTTATATTCCAATTGATTTATTTTATAATTATATGGTAAAAGTGAGAAAAGTAAGCAATTTTTCAGTAATAGTGAGCTGTAATATTTTTGTATTTTTATGTCTGATTTTGTAAGCAAATAGTTTTTAAGTGAGGTGAAACTTAGGGTACGCAAGAAAAAGGGGTACAGTAGCGCTGGAAAAGTTGAGAGCTACTGTCCTAAAAGACCTACAATAAGTCATTACAAATCTGGATGCACTATTAGTTATATTTCCAGTGTAAGTACCGTCAGCATTTAACATTCTTTTTATCTTCACTATCAAATTATTATATATTACTATCCACAAGAAGTCTAATGTCTGATGTTTCCCATTAATAACTTCTTTCCAACTATGGAATTTATCAATTACAGACATTCATTGTTATCTGGTTTGCAGCCAGTTTTCTCTCCCATGAGCAACATTATCTTACCTCTTGTACCATGACCTCTTTTCTTGGCCAGTAATTTTTAATGTAAAACCTTATCAACATCTGATTATAGAACTACAATTGCATTTTCCTTACCTATTAAACCAGCATATTTTCAAAGCCCTCCACATGTCATTTAACCAAGGTGGCTGTCTTAATTAAGCTGTGCTTGCCCACTAAAGCAAACCACAGTGTTTTTAATAGGATATTTTTCAAATTAAAGGTTTTAAAGAACTATAGCACAGAAGGTGCAAGCCAGGGTGGTGGATGCAGAGGTGGGTTTACCTTATCTCTGTGCCCTCTGGATTCTGGTCTGCTGGATGGGCCAAAACGCCACTCTGATTTATGGCTATTGTACTGCCCACAGGCTTTGCAGCAGTCCATAAACAGGGCTACAGGCACAGTCCTTCCTACCTCTAACACCTGGGTCTGTAACAGTGAAGGGAGGGGAGAGGCAGCATCAGGTCACTCAAGTCAGCTCTATGCTGCTCCGCCCTGAGGGAGTTCTCCCCTGCCCCTTGCAGCTCCTACACAGAGTGACATACAACGGCCAGGGCAAGGGCTAAAATCAGCCCCCAATGTCTTTATCTATGGTCTTGCATTTTGGGATGATTAAAAATGAAAGAATATCTAAAATCTAATTTTCTTTCCACTATTGATGATCTTTGTTTACTTTTTCCACAAGTCTCAGTTAGAAAACTGGGGAAACTTAACTGAAACTGGCTAGTCAAGGTCACTTTCAGGTTCTCATGTACCTGTACAATTCTGCTATGCTTGGCCTGCAAACACTGTAGGCAAATCTTCATTTGTTTAATAAATCAAATCAATACATAATAAAAGCTGCTTTTCCTTTGTATTTCAAAGCCTCTGCCTGCTTTAACGACTGATAGGGTCTCCATCATTAGGCACCGTAGAATCATTAATGTATTCATCCACACCCCACCATTGTGAAGTAGGGAAGTACTTTTCTTCCTATTATTTCTTCCTATTATTCCATTCTTACAGATAGGACACTTTACTGTGTCTTGTTCCTGAGCAAGCCCATAGAGAAGTTAGTTCTGAGAGCTCCGGGCATGGCTCCCCCTGCTGACTACAGTGGCAGGGAGCTGTGGCAGCTCAGAGCTCTGGATTCCCCCACCGCCCTCAGCAGCTCAGAGCTGCGGGGCCAGTAGCTCGAAGTTGCAAGTGCCCCCGCCAGCTGACAACGCCTATCCTGCTGCTCCAGGGCTGAAGCAGAAAATGTCACAGAGGTCTCTGGAAGTCATGGAATCCGTGACTTCTGTGACAATCTTATCCTTAACCATAGGAAACTGCTGGGTCGCCTTAAAGAAATAGCGGGGGTCCAATATAATGCGTTAAAATGGTTTGAGCACTTCCTAGAGGAATGCACCTAACTAGTAGTGATCGGAAACTACCTCCACTACTTGTCCTCTAATGTGTGAAGTCAACAAGGATCAACTCTCTCCAGTCGTACTCAACATCTACATGCAGCCACTAGATGAATTGGTCAGATTATATGGACTCAAGTACCAGCAATATGCAGAGGAGACACAGATCTATCTATCCTTTACCACATCTGACTATATCACTACCATGAAGATGGCCCAATACTTGGGACACAGTTATCTGGTTGAAACTAAACTCATGGAAGACAGAGATTATGTTGGTGGACAGAGGAAAATATTTTGAAGTGTCTGTAGCCCTGATATTGTTTCCTTTGGCTGAAGGTGCATGCACACAGTTGGTCAACTCAGTCAGTAGGACTACTCCTGGATTTCTCATGGACACTAAGCTCTCAGATAGCACCACCTGTGACAAAACGCTTTCTACCATTTCAAGTTGGTAAGGTGACTCCATTACATCCTAGTGAGCAATGACCAGGCATCAGTTACTCATGGCTTTGTCACCTCTCATCTGGGAACCACAGCAATGCAAAATATCTGGGCATGAAGCCTTCAGCATTTAGAAAATTCCAAATGGCATGGAAGGTCTCAGTCCTTATCTTCAAGGTGCCCAAAGGTCAGGGTATCTAAAACCACCTAATGCCCCAGAATGAAGACCGTGATCAACAACTTCACATCTCTGGCATTAATGGAACTTGCTACAATAAGAATAAAGCTTGTCTGTGCAGGAGACAGAGTTTCTCAGGGGCTGGCCCAATACCATGGAATGAACTCCCCAAGAACTAAGGACCATCAGAAAACTCATCATCTTCTGCTTTAAGTGCAAGGTGCATTTCTTTGATCTGCCTTCTCTAACAAACAAATGGAAATTTGTAATATATATCATTTAAAAAATCAAACATAATACTTTCCACTATGCACACATATGACAGATGTCAGTCATGTTGCTTAATACCCTACTAAAGGAGCTCAGTGATGATGTGGTGCTGAATGAAGCATAAGAACATATATAGACTAGAACAGCACTGAAGAATATGGACTAAGGGTAAAATTTTCAGAAGCCCTTAAATGGGTTAGGAGCCGAAGTCCCATTGAGTGTCAATGTAGGGAACTTTTCTAAAATTTACCCTAAGTGACTTGCCCAAAGTCACACAGGAAATCTGTGCAAAACCCTAATAACACTGTGTCTCAGGTCAGAGCCTTACTAAAAAACACCCTTTCCTCTCTCTCTTCCTGCATTGCTGCAGGCCCCTTTTTTCCTAACCCAGGATGGCAAAGGCTAAATCTATCAACTTTTTCAGTACCATTGCAAGGGAGACATGTCCATGAAGGACAAACATACCTGATTTTGTTTCTTTCTCTAGAAGGAAGGATAAGTGCTCTGGGAGAACATTCACCAAAAGTACACGTTTTGCTCACAAGAGTCGCATTAGGTTTGATCCACTGGAGGGGGCAAGGTGAGCATACTTCTCCAGCACTGAGTATCTGGGAGACTCACAATGTAAGTTCTAGTCTGCTGACTTTGGCATAGCAGTTGAGTGGTTCTGACAAGTAAGAAAGGCCCAATGCTTAGAAATTCAACACACTGTAAGTTCTAGTGTCAAGGGGCTGCTGCAAGCTACCCTGAGTGAATATGCAGCACGCTCATTAGGAACATCAAATAATTTTACACAGGCCACTGTACAGCAGCTATATGTCCACTACCAAACTGGGATAAGATGTGAAAAGATGCAGGAGAAAGACTCTGTATTTTATTACCAATCTTGTGAGCAATTCAATCCTCACAATGTCATACTCCTAATTTTTTCCCCTGAAAATACGGGAAAACAAAAAATTCCATAAAGGGGAATCATATTCTGATCTCTATAACATATTTGCATAAGCTCCTACGCAGCTCGATGCATCTCTTCCATGCATACAAACACACACACACAGAACTTCATTCCTTTCTACACTGTGTTCAACACTAGACAAATGGTACTAATGGGATCGATTCCCCTGTTTTACAAAGGTAAATGATTACTGTTGTTGGGCATTCCATATATGCTTCAACTGAAAACATCTCCCCATACTGGATAATTATTGGAATGTTACCAGATTATATCTGGCTCAATTGGATATGAACCCTGTATACTGACGTAAAATAAAAAATACAGATATCTTTACTACTTATTAATGTGATTTCTTAAACGTACAGGACTAGGTGATCATTATGAGTATGTAATTGGAATTATGCTTTCTGTCTCCATATGCAAATTAATCCTGCTCACGAGTCCAGTTTATATTATGTAGTCCTATTTTTCAATGGTATGCACTATTTTTTTGTGGCTAGCAAATACTATTGGAATAAATTTTAAAAAGGAGCCTAGTGACTTATTCCTTGTTTAAATTCATGTTAAAACCTGTGATTTTCTCTTAATTTTAAAAATAAAATATTTTTAAAGTTTGCTTTTCCTTTTCTCTGCGGAGGAGCTATTTACTATTTTTGTGAGGTAAAACTATAGAATCATAGAATATTAGAGTTGGAAGGGACCTCAGGAGGTCATCTAGTCCAACCCCCTGCTAAAAGCAGGACTAACCTCAGCTAATGTTCTGTTCAATAACCTAAATTTTGTTTTATGCCTCTACATATTTTTGAACTTTCTATTATTCTTTTTTTGTTTTCAATTATTTGCTTGGTTTGAAAAGAGGTTTTGCTTATTACACGATGCTTTATCATTACTTAAGTAGAAATACAATCTAAATCACATGATTACAGCATATACAATATTAAGAATCTGCAGCAATCACCCAAACATTAAAACAAAAAGTAAGTCCATACATACTACCAACAAAGCATACGTACTAAGTGTTTCATCATACAAAATAAAAAGCACTCCTGCACTGTGCCTTCAACTCGGACGAATGGGTGCTCAGCACCTGACAGCAGCGTTCAGCACTTTGCAGGAATTAGTCCCATGCTACTGTTTAATAGTGTGATTTTGCAAACTGTTATTTCCATGTGTATTCTCATTCCCACCAGCAGCTCTATTGGAACCAATGAGACCAACATGAGTCTAAACAGAGGAGTAACTGTTTACAATATTGGGCTCTTAGCCTTTAAAAAGCATTCGTAGCCTGCTGCCTCTCAATATCTTTTTAAAGTTATAGTGGTGACACAAATAAGTATCAGCAATCTCCTTACCCATCATTCCATGATGTGTAGTTAGAGGACCTGTAGTGCTTGCTGAGATAGCGAATTGCTTATACTTATTTGTATATTAAACACAGCCATAATATTAAGAATAGTAATAAGTAGAACTGGTCATTAATTTAACAGTGATATTTACATTGGTAGGTAATTCAGCGTTGTCTTTACTCTGCATTTGGGTCTAAATCCACCAAAAAGTTACATTTCAAACCACAGATCCTGTTCTCACTGATTGTCCCCAAACCATGCCACTTCCTATGTCACAAAACACACTATTAAAGAAATAATTAGTGACTGCAAGATGTGCATTGCCAATATTAAAATCCACCAGTTTTAAATCTGAATTAAAGGATGACATGACTTTTTTTTTTTAAAAACTACATATACATTGTACATATGCATACAGACACCTACGTACATTTTGTTTCACTATGTTTTGGTATATGCAACCAGCAGATCTGGTGAACACCTATAGTTTTGGGAGATTCCACACAAACGTCTTGTTGTTTTCCTGGCTACATCAAGGATTAATTCTGGTATAAATTCAGTCTCTTATTTGCTTTTGGGGCAGAAATGAGCATAGATTGGTGCTGCAAAGTAAATGCACCTTTCAGGATATTGTGATCCAGATCTATGCAAGATATTACGTAGGTGGGGCAAGAAGCGAGGTGCTGAACACCTCCCTTGTAACCAGGCTCTTGTGGTAGGGGACTGGGGGAATGTGAGCACTCTAGATTTTTGGAAAGCTGGGAGTTTTGAAAAAGTTATACCTCATACTTCCCCTCCTGGGCTTCCTTCCCCTCATGTCTATGGGACAGGCGGCAATAGTTTAGTCTTAGTGTTTCCCCGCAGCACATTGTTTCCTGGTAATACTGATTTCCCTTTGGATTTTATGCATGTTAATGACTATTTACTAACATTTGAAAATGGAGCCTGTCATACACTCTAATTTGATATATAACCTTTTTGCATTGTGACCAAAAAGCCTGGGCAGACAAGGAGGGCGGTCTGAGAGTATTATGAAGGAAAAAGAAAGAGAGAGAACAGAGGTTCGGAGAGATGCTTTTCCCTGCAACATTACTAGAATTTTCTCACCAGAAGTATTTTAATCTAGTACCTGAACCATATTCTAACACTGACATGTAATATATATATTACTGCAGCTTTGCAGGGAAAAGAAAAACAAAGACATCTCCATGGAAAAGAAAGTTTTAATTAAAATGAATGAATGACATGCTTTCGGCCAAACATTTGCTCTGAAAGTCTGTGGTTTAGTAAATTTTCCCCACATATAATATGCAGAAAAAAATCATATTTTATTTGTATATATTGTCTCACCTTATAGGTGAAAGAGGGAAGGCTTCTTTCAGCTATGTCTAAAGATTGTATAAAATTCACTGTTTAAGGGAATTCTCTCCATGAATGAGAATCCACACATTTATTTGTCATATAATAATAAACAGGCAGCTACAATTTTCAGCCCGGCTGCTTCATTTTAAAAACAAAAAGAGGGGAAAGCTGTCACTGAGTTCTATTTCTACTACAGACATTTCCTCCTCAAGCCTTAAAAAAGCCAAACATAACTGAAGGTATAAATTGAACACAAAACTATATATTTTACAAACATGAAAAATCGACATGACTCCTCAGAGGGATAATTAATCTTTTTCTCATCTGTTTCTTTAAAGGTCAGTGCATCACATCTACAGTCATAAACATCCTTTTTAAGGATTTTTAAGATACTTACGGAGTCCAGAGCATTGGGAAGGCATCTATTTCTTCTTGAGTATATTCATCTAACCTCTTGGGGACTCGACGTGGCTGAGGAAGCTCCTCCAGAAGATTATTACGTATGTCTTCTGGGATAACCTGAGGTAGAAGATAATAAATGATTATCAGCTTTCTAGTTTTTAAGCAAGTGCTTCCCTGCAGCACTGAAATTCCAAAGAGGAAACCTAAATATTTGTGTGTAGGTATGCTTTTTAGAACATTGTTCCACCCATTCAGTAGATTCAGTGCTAAATGAGTCAACCCATCTAAGCAATATAATTGAGGCTATTATAATGTTAGTACCTCTAGATGAACTGGAATTTGAAAAGATATAATATAGACAATTTAGCCTGAGAACGTAATATATATCCAGAAAAGCTGTATTCAGTCTTGACTGTAATTATACAAACAAATATTGATGACACACCAATCCAAGGCGCTGATATATTTTTTAAAAAGACAACAGTTAAACAATGTAATGCAAAGAAAGCCCCCAAACATTACCACAGGACCCGACTGAACCCCATGCCCACTAGAAACATGAGTGAGTTCATCAAAAAAAGAACCATGTCACCCATTCATTGGAGTTCAAACCTGGGAATAAATGGCAAAGCATTTCAAACAACAGTAACTGACTTGATGAAGTGGAAGGCTAAAGGCCAAAGGACAGAAGTAGTCTCAAAGGCAATCAGATCCAAGCCAATTAGCATTATGTACTATATCATACTCATTAATCCTTTGAAAATAAAAAGCTTGCCCCATGAAATGAAACTCAAGAGGTTAATATTGTTACTGGTATCAACAAGCCATGTAACTGATTGTGATTTAAAAAAAAAAAAAAAAAGTTTTTACCAGGGCACTAAAGGCATATACAATATGATTTTGATTTCCTTAATCCAACTCACAGTCAAGCATACTTTTCCACACTTTTGTTACATACAATGCCAATAATAAAAAGGTACATTCTTTTCACTCCGTTTAATTTCTAATGCTTTCTATGGATTGTACCTCCCCAAAATAATGCATATGCTCAGTGCTAAGGATCTGGGTGGTGGCACTTACTTAATAAACACAAAAGCACACTTCACAGTTTGTTGCTACAAAGATCTATATACGAAATACGAAAAGAAAATATAAACCAGGCTCTGGCTTTTCCCCAGAAATCTCAGCTGGCATGTTCACAATATATTTATGGGTCACTGCTTGACTTAAAATACCTCATATGGAAAGTCATATTTTAGCTCTTTTGCTAACGTGCATCTTTTCTTCGCTTAAAACAGAGAAAAAAAACAATGGTGTACAAAATAAATATGTACATTTTTTTCTGATCACCTCTCTCATATTCTCTCTCTGAGTACACATGCCTCATTGGCTGGAATGTAATTTTTTAAATACATTTCCAGTGTAAAGCTGCTTTCCATTGGCTCCAAAGCACAATAATTACGATTACTCTTAGTACAGGAACAACATTTAAAACTATGACCCTAACAGCATCCTATTGCAAGATGCTCATTGCTATCTGGTAGTGAGTTTCAGCAGGTCTAACCAGTTGAATGTACCCCAACTCACAAATGTCATTAACTGTATTGGAAGGTGTCATTTAAGATATCAAAAGAAAGCTAATAACATACTGATCATTGATGTTATTGTGTGGTGTATGTATGAAGACCAAATTCAAATTACAAACAAATGGAAAGTCATGTTGTCAAAGTGTATATGCCAGGCAGAGCTAAAGTTACAACCAACCGAGACAAAGGAAAGTGGTTCAGCCACCTGGAAGGTATTTCCAAGGTACATTAAAAGACAATGGGAATGCAATTTACATAAAAAATAAACAGGACCATCAAGCTAACAAGGGGAGGAGACAACCACTCACCATCATAGTAAGGGGAGGAGATTTAAGAAAACAGATCAATTTGCATTTTAGCAAACACCAGTGGGGGAAGAAACCCACATGGAACTTCCTTTACAACCAGACACCGTGTCACCATCCCCCCAGTTTGAATGGTCTTTACTTTTATGGGTAACCTTCAAAAGAATCCATTGAAAAGGTTCACTGGTCTATAAGAGAAATGGGTGAAGAAACCAAAGTTATCTTTCACCTAAGATGACAAAGAAACTGAGCACTTTGGACTTTGTGAGAGATACTGACAGAGGCTGAACAGCCATTTTGCTGAAAGGTAGATTGGTAAGAAAACTACCTTGAACAAAAATGGTAGTTTGTTTTGTTAAGTCTTAGCCTCTAAAAAGTATTTTTCACTTTTGCTTTTAACCATTACTAACTCTGTCCTTTATATGTGACCAACTTAAAATCCTATCTCCTTTTTGTTTTACTTGTTTTCTTTTAATCAAAACTAACCCAGTGTTGTGTTTGATTTAAAGTGAATGTTAACGCCAGTTAATGTGGCAAGCTGCTGGGTATTGCATCTTTAAAGGATACTTTAATATCTTTCTGATGGTCAAGGAGAATGTGACGGTAATGTATTCACTAACTAGTGGAGTAGACTGACGAATGAGTACCTTTTGGTTTGGGAGCAACAGGGCTAAAAACTCCCTCCTATATGAAGGCCTTGTGCTCCGTGAAGTAATTTAGCAAATTCCGTCACTTGGTGAATCTTCAACAGTGAAGAGTCTTAGTAGCTTTTGGAGGTTCTGGGAACTGGAAATAACTTGGGGAGGCTGTTTCCCATGGCTTTGAATTCACAGACTCATTTTTATGCTTGACAATTTAGCTGTGCCACTGTAGTGCTTCAGTGTAGACAGTACCGATGGTGATAAGAAGGGTCCTCTCACTGGTGAAGTAATCCACCTCCTTGAGAGGTGGTAGCTATGTTGTTGGAAGAATTCTTGTCAACCTATCGCTGTCTACACTGGGGATTAGGTTGGCTTAATTATGCTGGTCAGGGGTGTGGATTTTTCACACCCCTGGGCAACAGTTAACTGACTTAATTTTCTAGTGTAGACCAGGCCTTAAATTTTGAAAACCAGTTCATGGAACCAAAGTTTACAGACACTGTTCTTTATTTTAATTTCTGGTTAGAAATAATGTTGTACAGTAAAAAGCCCTTTTTAAAATTCAAAATACAAAACAATATGACTCCTAAATGCATGACTTAATCTTCGGAGCTTTATGAAGTTATAAAGAAAAATACTTTAATATTCAAACTGTCTTTAGCTATAAAAGAAACAAGTTGCTTTTTTACTTCTGTCTTCTCATGAAGAGAGATATTTCTAAAACTCAATCTTTAATTCCTGAAAGCATGAGAAAATAAAACATAACCAAGTACAACTATTGACTTACATCTTCTGGAAAGAGGTGCAGCCTCTGCATCATAGTTCTTCTGTGCAGGTTCTTTGGAAGCATTCTATAAATAGCCTGTTTAACAATCTGTAAGAGACATATATATAATGAAAAAGATATACCTCTGTGTATAAAACAAGCATGCAAAAGGAGCAGAAACAGTGAGAAAGAGGTAGATTGGGCTTCCAGTTGCTCATTCCTCCAGATCCTGGACTTTGCTTCAACAACTGCCTCCACAAGCAGGAGCTCTACCGCCATCTGGAGGTGCAGCCTGACCAATCCAAGAGGCAATTGTCAGAAGAGAAGCAGAAATTGGAGGGAGCAAGGCTGGGTACTTGCGCACCCACCAGCCTTAGTAGCTCAACACCAGTAAAGAAGCAGACAAGTACGGCAGAAGACCCCCCCACCTTCTAAGATGGGGCAGAAGGGAAACCATTATGCAACCTTAACTATCACTGCCACACTAAACACCTCATCAGTACAGCAAAAACAACGAGAGTCCTGTAGCACTTTAAAGACTAACAAATTTAATTTCTGCAGACATAAGCTTTCGTGGGCTATAACCCACTTCGTCAGATGTAAGGAATAGAAATCACATAGGAGCTATATATATACATATCCAAGGATCCAGGGAATTATAGACCAGTCAGCATAACTTCAACACCTGGAAAGATTCTGGAACAAATTATTTAAAAAATCAATTTGTAAGCACCTATAGTATATGTATATATACATCCTATGTGATTTCTATTCCTTACATCTGACAAAGTGGGTTACAGCCCACAAAAGCTTATGCCTGCAGAAATTAAATTTGTTAGTCTTTAAAGTGCTACAGGACTCTCGTTGTTTTTGCTGTATACAGATTAACATGGCTACCCCTCTGGAACTCATCTGTACAGAATCCTTTCTAAATATTAGGATGCAATTGCTCAGGATTAGAAAGCACTTACAACTTTCCTTCTAAATTAACTGATATATTCGATATGATGATTAATCAATCCTGTTGATGGTCACGGAGTGCTGACAATAGCATCCAATTTCCCAGTATGAAAGCTTCCACAGAGAGCTCTATTTGCAGTTAAGGACTAGATATGTTCATAGGAAGAAACTGGTTGTGAATCTGAAAGGCAATCTGAGTGAAAGAGATCATGCAATGATGATTACATGATTCCAAGAAAAGGAAGGAGTGAGAGCAGCAAAATAAGGACAATGGACTCCAAAAAAGCAGCCTTTAGCAAACTCAGAAAACTGGTGGGTAAGACCCCATGGGAAGAAAAATTCCAAGGGATAATGGAGTTCAGGAGAGCTGACAGCTTCTCAAGGAAACAATATTAAAGGTACAACTGCAAACTATCCCAATGTGAAGGAAAGATAGGAAGACTAGTAAGAGCCAATATGGCTCCATCAGGAGCTCTTTAATGACCTGAAAATCAAAAAGGAATCCTACAAAAAGTGGAAATATGGATGAATTGCTAAATAGTACAAAAGAACACTGCAACTACGTAGAGACAAAATCAGAAAGGCTAAGGCACAAAATGAGTTTCACCTAGTTAGGGAGATAAAGGGCAATAAGAAGAGGTTCTTCATATACATTAGAAGCAAGAGAAAGTCAAAAGAAAGTGTAGGTCCTCTACTTAGCAGGGAAGGAGAGCTAACAACTATTAACATCAAGAAGGCAGAGATGTTGAATGTCTATTTTACTTCAATCTTCAGTACAAAGATATACGAAGACTGGATATTCAACACAAGTAATATTAACAACCAGGAGGAAGGAACACAAACAAAAACAGGGTAAGAACACGTTAAAGAATATTTAGATAAATTGGACGTATTCAATGATGAAATTAATTCTAGGGTACTTAAGGAATCACCTGAAGCAATCTCAGAACTGTTATCTGTTATCTTTGAGAATTCTGGGAGGATAGGTGTGGTCCCAGAGGAGAGGAGAAGGGCAAACGTAGTACCTAATTTTAAAAAGGGGAACAAAGAGGATCCAGGGAATTATAGACCAGTCAGCATAACTTCAACACCTGGAAAGATTCTGGAACAAATTATTTAAAAAAATCTATTTGTAAGCACCTATAGGATAATAGCATTATAAAGAATGGCCAGCATGGATAGGTCAAGAACCAATCAGGCCAAACCAATCTACCTTCCTTCTTTGACAGAGTTACTGGCTTAGTGTGTATGTGCTGGGGAGCCATAGACGTGATATATCTTGATTTTAGTAAGGCTTCTGACACAATCCCATATGACATTCTCGTAAGCAAACTTGGAAAATACTGTCTAGATGAAATTTCTATAAGGTGGGTACACAACTGACTGAAAGACTGTAGTCAAAGAGCAGTTATCAATGGCTCACTATCAAACTGAGCAGGTGTATCTATTTTCAGGTGTGGCACAGAGGTCAACTCTGGGTCTGGTACTAAAATACTACTGGTATTTTCCTTAATGACTTGGATAATGGAGTGGAGAGCATGCTTATAAAATTTGCAAATGACACCAAGCTAGGAATGGTTACACGCACTCATGGTTTTATAGATCTCAATCATCTCTCTCTCCTCCTCCCCCTTAGTCATCTCTTTTCCAAGATGAACAGTCCCAGTCTTTTTAATCTCTATATGGAAGTTGTACCATACCCTTAACAATTTTTGTTGCCCTTCTCCACTTCTAATATATCTTTTTTGAGATAGGGCGACCAGAACTGCATGCAATATTCAAGATGTAGAAGTACCATGGATTTATATAGTGGTACTTTGATATTTTCTGTCTTAACTATCCCTTTCTTAATGATTCCCAATATTCTGGGAGATTTTTGACTGCCACTGAACACTTAGTGGATGTTTTCAGAGAACTATCCACTCTCTTTTTTGAGTGGTAACCACTATTTTAGACTCCAACATTTTGTATGTATAGTTTGATTTATGTTTTCCAATATGCATTACTTTTCATTTAACATCAAATTTCATCTGCCATTTTGTTGCCAAGTCACCCAGTTTTGTGAGATCCCTTTGTAACTCTTCCCAGTCTGCTTTGGACTTCACCATCTTGAGTAATTTAGTATCATCTGCAAACTTTGCCATCTCACTTTTTACCTTTGTCCAGATCATTTATGAATATGTTGAACAGCACAGATCCCAATACTCTGCTACTTACTTCTTTCCATTGAGAAAACTGACCATTTATTCCTACCTTTTGTATCCTATCTTTTAACCAGTTACTGATCCAGGAGAGGACCTTCCCTCTTATCCCATGACTTACTTTGCTTAAGAGCCTTTGGTGTGGGACTTTATGAAAGCCTTTCTGAAAGTCCAAATACACTATATCAACTGGATCACCGTTGTCCACATGTTTGATGACCCGCTCAAAGAATTCCAATAGATTGGTGAGGCATGCTTTCTTTTTACAAAAGCTATGTTTACTCTTCCTCAACAATTTGTGTGTCTGATAATTCTGTTCTTTACTATAGTTTCAACCAATTTGTCTGGTATTGAATTTAGGCTTACTGGCCTGTAATTGCCAGGATCATCTCTGGAACTTTTTTAAAAAAATCAGCATTACATTAGCTATCCTCCAGTCATTTGGGACAGAGGCTGATATGAACGATACGTTAGATACCACAGTTAGTAGTTCTGCAAGATCATATTTGAGTTCCTTCAGAACTTTTGGGTGAATACCATCTGATCCCGGTGACTTAGTATTGTTTAATTTATCAATTTGTTCCAAAACCTCTTCTATTGACACCTCAGTTCCTCACTTGACTTGCCAGAGTTTATACTCCTTTCTGCTTTCCTAGGATTTTCACTAGGATTTGACTTCCAATTTTTAAAGAATACCTTTTTGCCTCTGTCCCTTTTACTCTGCTGCTTAGATCTTCTGGCAGCTTTTTTGGTCAGAAGTTTTAATAAAAAAACAAGCTTAGCAGAATTTGAAGTGGCTACTTTTGCAATATAAAAATGTACAATGTAAAAAAACAGCACCAACCAGAGCCATTTACAAGGTGATAAATTAGCTATAAGCGGACTCTGATGTTGTTACTTGAATACAAAAGAAATATAATGAAGTCCTACAACAAAAGAACTGAATAGAACAGTTGTTTATGCATTCCCCCAGTTCTTTACTCACTGGTTCTATACTCACTTTACTCACATTGGTGCTAAGAATCAATAAGATTTCACATCCTATTTAAAAAAAAAAAAACATTGCTAATTTACAAGACACTGGAAAATCTTAAGTCTTTCAATTATCTCACTCTACTTTATGTACTGAGCCCTGCCTTCAGATTTATAGATGCTGACCAGAGTCCACAGATTTGCATGATATCTTGGGGTTCAAAGCATTAAGCTGCTGTACACCCTCTCAAATCTAGAATTTCTTTTGTTTTATATAGTTTTAGCTATTACCTCTAAACTTAAGACCCCTTTGTTTAAGTTGGCCAATTAATACATTTTTGAGCTGTTAATTTAATTTTTTGTAATGGCTTAGATCAGTGGTCTCCAAACTGCTGGGGCATGCTGATAAACATCTGGGGGGGGGGGGGGGGGGCTGCGGTGGAACCCAGGCCAGCCTCTTGAGGGGGAAGGGAGAGAGCACCACCCAGCCCCATTCTGCCCCCAGTTCTCTGGCCCCCTGCCTCAGTCATGGCCCTGCTGCTGGCCACGGCTCAGCTGTCAGCCCCTCTTCAGCTGCTGGCCCCTCCTGGACAGAGGGAAAGAAGGAAGGCGGCAGTGCAGACACATTCTATTACTGGTGGTGGGAGAGGTGGGTGAGAGGAGACGTTTGAGGATCGCTGGCTTAGATGTAAATCCTTAGATGCAAACCACAAAAGTGCCAAAAACATTAATTTTAAATAGATTGCTCACATGTCCAATAAAAGACATCCAAAAAAGTTAACAAAACAAAACCTGGGATAGATATTCATTTCAAGTCTCAAAAGTTCAAATTCTGATTCTTAAACTACAATAAAATGAATATGGTAGTATAGCCTAGAAATGCTCATTTGCAGACAAAGTTACATTAATTAATGTATCTGACTTTTGTTGATCAAACAAACTGTTCATGTACACAGGACTAGATTACATTTAAATCTGCTCTAGTAAACTCTTACACTATTGTAAAACGAGCATATTAGTAGTATGAAAAAACTTTTTATTAAAAAAATTCTAGAGTGGATTTGTACATTAGGACTTAAAAATTTCAACTTGTGTTGGTGGTGATTGATAGAGCCTGTGTCTTATTTGTAGCCTAATACTGCCTTATATACGTTTGTCACATCCATGAGTGGCTAAATCCTGGAAAAGAATCTTTGAATAAATAAAACAGATTTAAAGGTGGGCATCAACAGAACAATACCACTCGGTATCCTTGGAAGTACAAAATAAATTTACTGAGGTCCAAGGAGAAAGTATATGCAAGGGACTAACATAGATTTAATAGCCAAGAAGTAATCTTAGAACATTAACAGCATACCTTTACTCCATATTTAACTGAATGGATTAGCCTTCACAAAGGATTCAGGGTATGAAAGATTCAAACATATTGAACAACCTAAAAAAAATTCAGGATATTTGGATTTTTTCCTAGATTAGAAAGAGCTACTCTATGTACATCAAATTTACATATATCCTCTTCATATCAACTCTTGGTTCTCTTTCCTGCTTAGCTGTAAGGCTTTTCTTCTAATTATGTAGGTTACATGGAGATTATTTCAAACAGAGCTGTATCATTTTGGCTTCCAGAATTTGATTTCTGTTAACACCTCTCTGAAATTTGAATATTTAATTTTATTTATGCATATTGATTGTACTTCTCTCAACCCACCCCATCTCACTCCCCATTACTGCTCTGCACAACTACTTAAAACTCTAGAGTTACTGGGTATTTTAAATTGATACCCTTCAGAAAGCATAAACCTGAAAGACATAGAGAGCCTTTCACACTTTGTAGGATTGGGCTCAGAATGAGGAACAGATTAAGAATAGTAAAAGCAATTTTTTTCATTCACAACCCAACCAGAGATCAAGCCATCTGTGAAGTCTTGCTGAGAGAATTTAGAACTTCTAATATACTTGATCCTGTTCCAATATCCTTCCCAACCCATCGCAGTTCTCTGTCTCTACTAATCCAGACTTTGAAGTTTTGCTCTGGTTTATTAAAAACCATTCCCCTCCCCATAGTCTTAAAAGAAAAATCTACTGTGTTTGATGTTTTACAAATAGTCTTTTGATAGCCTAAAATTATTCCCTGCCTTCCCTGACCCAAACTGCATAGTCTTTCAAGACCAACAGTATTTTCCCATGTTTTCTGTTCCAGGTTTTTCTTCTAAAAGGTCATTATTACACAGATGCATTACAAGTCTATGCATGTAAGTGATTTTTAAATGACATTCAAAAGGTGAATAAGAATGTTTTAAGCTCCCTTATTTCAATGTCTGCAGCTGCATACACTGGGGAAATGACACCACAGGAGGCTTCCTCACAGCATATTTCCAGTGTTAAATCTTGCCCTGTTTTATAATTATTCTTAGTAGGTGAAAGTGCACTGTGAGTAATTGTCAACCACTAATTCTTTGCCAGTGGCAACACAGACTCTGAATACTGTGGCCAGCTCACATACAGTACTTTCTCACTTATTTGAAATTGTTTTATATTCACTATTTTTTATGTGAGGTTTCCAATGTAACTAAATAGAAGTGTCAATTACATTTTGCTTATATTTTTCAATTAAGAAATATTGTGAAATTTGGTAATATTTATTTCCAGCCAAAACTCAAAATGGGATGGCTGAACTAGGCTCCTAAATCCAGGCACCTATCTAAATGTAGCTTAATTTGCAAAAGTGACATGCATCCATAAATCCTACTGAAGTCAATGGGAGTTGCAAGTGCTCGGTTGTTTTAAAGTCTAGCCATTTCCATGTTTAGGCACCTCAAAAGATGCATAGGGCAAAGTTTATGGACATAGCTTTCACAATTCTGGTCTCAAACTTTACAGTAATTATGCAAGTGAACTAAAATATTCATATATATATTTTTTTTAATAAAAACTGCCTTTGAGTTCCAAACATCTGCTTCTTGCACATAAACAAATTGAAAGTACATAATCTCTCTGCTTTTTGCTTTCAAAACACCTCGAAGCAATTTTCTTTGCTCAAATTTTCCAAAATATTGGCAAAACAAATAAAGGAACAGTTTAAACTGCTAAACTAAGAAAGATTCTGGTCTAACTCAGTTTTCATACCTTTATAAAAGATGGACTAGATTCAGCTCAGGGTTAAATCAGTAGAAAGCTGTGAAGCACCTTACCGCAGATCCCATGATGGCAGAGACTACCACAGGAAAGGCTGGGAGTGTTCAACCAGGTAGTCTGCATAAATAGTGGGTAATATTGGTGAGATAGATGTATAGTTTGGGAGGTCCTGGGATGCCACAAGTCAGTGCATTCCCTTAGCAGCCTGCAGCAGAAATTGAAGTTTTCCACAACACATTTCCCAAAGGAAGCTAGTGGTGGTACTACAGATAACCTTCTTCACTACCACCAAACTGAAGAAGAGGGAAACCACTTTAAAATATGGCAATAGGTTATCACACTGAAATTACAGAAGAAATGTATTATTAACGTAATCCATGGATCATCCAACAATCTGCACTTAATCTTAGGAAATCAAGTGAAAGGTTAAAAATGAAATGGTAATTTCTTTTTCACTAAACACGTCCTGAATAATCTGGCTAAATCCATTATGAAGGAACCACTAAAACAAAACCAGGAACATTAGAATTAGAAATACTTACTTTAAAACTCAGATCTGCTCAGCTGGTTTTGGAGGCAAAAATTTGGTAATTTTTCAGGACAAGATTTGATGATTCTGATAACTTCTTGAGAAAATTTTTTTCTTGCTAGAGATCAATCTTCAAGGAAAAAAGGTCCAATTCAAAAGTTCACAAGCGAATACCCACTCTGCTCTACTTGTTAGACAGAAATATTAGCAATACTTACATTTCACCCTATAAAGATGGTACTTCATAGCTCCAGCAGGTGGAAAGTCCAGAAAAGAAGTTGTTGTATGGCACGTATGTAGTGATCAAAACTACTCTGTTGGATAAAATGTCATTCACCCAAAGAATCTGAAGAAGATGGTGATGGAGGGGTATGACTATCCACACATCTGTTTGCTAATCAAAATGGCTTGTTGTCAACTTTCATTTTTGAAAGCTTGCATGCAATTAAAGGAAGGAGTTACTAGACTGTCTCTTGCTTGAATGATATTATTAAAGACAGCCAGAACATTCAGTTCAGCTTGGAAAAGGAACAAGCTTTTAAGGGGATAGAAGTCTTCCAAAGACTCTCTTTCTTGACTTGACATAAAGACTTCTGCAGAGCAATTCAGTTACAGGTTGAATAAGATTTCCTGGGAACTGAAGAGGTTCTTGGTTTCTATCTACTTTGTTCTGAATTAATTGTCTGGAATCTAATTGGGACCTGGAGGCATATCAAAATAAAGTTAATTTCCAGCCAAGGATGGAAAATACAGAGATCCCTTCCTGTGCTCCAAAGATAACTCTTTCAACTTATCACATTGGGGATGGAGTGATTAAGTCTCTCTCTGGCTGGAGAGACCTAGGATCTTTCTTTTTTGGTATTCAGCCTGACTGTCTGCATAGGAAGCCTTTCTGTGCTAAGGAGGATGGATTCTGATCTACTGGGACAAAGCCTTTGGCAGCTAAAAATTGAAAAAAATAACCTGTGTCCAACATATCAGATGTGTAAAGGACGAACGTAAAAGGGTGATAGAGATCAAGATGTCTGAGATCCACTTGGGCTGTTTCAGAATATAGAGTAGAAACTTGTTTGCTCCATTTGGCTTTTCCCAGTAGTATTCCTCTGAAATGTGAAAGATTTGATCTGCCTCAAACCAACTCCATCACTGTTTCTCTTAAACTTGAAGAGCCAATTTAGGAGCCATTACATTTTTTATCCACAGCATTAAGACAACAATTTGTTTGCTCACTCTGCCCATCTATAGCAATTCCTCTGGAGCCTACTAGATCTGTCATGCATTAGACGTGTAAAATGAAGGCAGGCTGGTCACCTGCTGTTTTAACTTGCCATTTCTCTGTGGCTCTTACCTTTCCACCAAAAACAGAACACCATCCCAGGATGCTGAAGAAACACATATACTGAGTACAGCAGAAGAAGCTAGAACTCCTGTGCTCTTATCTGAGTGCCTCACTGTGAGGCGTTGGGACTGACGGGTCTCTTTGAATATCCGTTACACCAGTGTTTCTCAACCTTTTAAGTAGCAAGTACCCTCTAACTTCTGAAAATGTTAATAAGTACCCCAACACTCAATTTTCCACTCTGAGAAATAATCTTTTTCCCCTTTACCACTGGACAACTGTATTTCTCATAAAGCAGGAGAGTTCTGAGTTCTGTAATTCTGTGTGGCTGTGGCAGATCACAAAACCCCCTGCTGTTTCTCCCCTCCTTCCTCCTCCCCTTCCTCCATATAGGAGCAAAGGTCAACACCAGCCAATCATTATGGCCTGATGGCGGGATCACGTGGTGTTCTCCTCACACAGGCGCGAACTTGTGAGGTATAAGCAGGCACTAGCGGCCCACCAGAGTGGATAGCAGCGCTCCCCATGGCCATTCCTAAGGGGGTGCGGGCCTGGGGCAAATCACACTGTGTGGGCCCCTCTTCAGATTTTTATAGTGGTAAAATCTGGGGCTGTCATAGCTGTCAATTTCACGGCTCAGCTAGAGCTGTGAAATTGACAAGTAAACCTGTGGGTAGACTGTGCTCCAGGACTGGGCAAGCCACTGGGCTCTCCACCGGGCTTTGAGCCGGGGAGGGGAGCTACCACCTGGGCAAGTTGCAGGCAGCTGCCGTTTGGCTGCCAGCCCGGGAGGTGGGCGACTGCCACCCAATCTGAGCTGGGGCAGAGGAGGCTTCTGCAAGGCTAGGACCCGGGGATGTGGGCAGGCGGCAGGCAGCTGCTGCCCATCTTCAAGCCAGGGCGTGGGAGGATGTCTCTTGGCTCAGAGCCGGGGCACGGGTGGCAGCCACCCAGCTGCGAGCCCAGTTCGCAAGGCGCAGGAGGCTGCTGCCAGGCTCCCACCTGGGAGCTGGGACCGGGCGGGATGCAGGAGGCTGCTGCTCGGCTTCCCAAAAAGCCAGTGGCTGCTGCCCAGCTTCCCAGGACTGGGGTGGCTGCCGTCTACCTCCTAGCTAGGAGGTGGGACCTGGCTTGGGAAGCCTGTGGCTGCTGCCCACCTTCCCTAGAAGCTGGCGGCTGCCGCCCACCTCCCTTCACTGGGTTTTTTGCTGCGTGCCCCCTGCCTGTGTCTTGCGTACCCCCAGGAGCAATCAAACTATGGGCCATGGACAACCCATGGTTTGGAGCCCTTCTCCTGGTGACCTACATAATGTAACATTTTGAGGACCAACCAGCAGGGGATTACAAGGTTGGGAAGGGAGATAATAAATGATGGAAACTATATCTGCAGAATGAGAACACTGGCTAACAGAAGCGAGTCTCTTTGATTCCTCTGCTTTACACGTTCAGTTTCCTACAGACCAACCTAATTCAGTGCCCACTGAAGTCAGCTAGTTTTCCCCTGACTTCAATGGGTGTTAGACCAGATCTCTGGTGATTATAAAACAACCCAGATTTCTAATTACATAGGGTGAAATTCACCTGTTTACAAATGGCCATCACCATGACTCGGCTTTGTGATGGACCTCGGCAGAGGAATTTATTTTGCTAGTAGTGAAACTCTCACAATGAAAAAAGGCCTTTGTCAAAGACCCTCAAAAGACTTTTGAATAGTTAAAGCACTGTGAAAATTGACTTAGTAAAAATCGCATGAAAGTGCTCCATGTTTATCATCTCTCACCAAAACTTTTCGATTTATTAGTAAAAAGATATTTTTCAGACATAAAACTTCAACCTGTATGTCAAACTATGTGATTTGCATGCATTATCACCTGTAAAAGATTATGTATTCAGAATTTAGGGTGGGATTTTCAAAAGTACTTAGCATTAGTCCAACTCTGCTCCCAATGATAAATTCCCATTGACTTTAATGGAAGCTAAGTTAGACCAATGTTGATAGCTTTTAAATATACTTCCCCATAGCTAATAATTCTGAGGAAGATGCAGAAGCTGTAAAAATCCAGCACATTGGCCTATGCTTTAACTGACTTTGAAATGCTACGAAGAATAAAGGGTACTCCCCTTAAAAAGACTTTTGTCAATAAAATCAGTAGATATGACAGAACAAACACAATGAGCACACCACTGAGTAAAAAGCTGCCATTTTCACAGAGTCACTTTCCTGACTATAATACCTTAAGTCATTCATGCTACAATAAACATAAGAAATCAGAAAGGATGCAAAAATGCAGGATTTTCAGTTAGATTGAATTTTACAATACTCTCAAGTGTAAAGCAGCAAAAGATAGACATTGAACATAAAGATAAATAAATGGATGTAACAAGCCCAGTATCTTACCACTGTTAGTGTGAGGATCCTCAGGGATAGAATCTGGGTCTGCTGGTCCCTGAATGACTGCTGCATTTATGGTACAACCCGACAGTGACCGATGGACTGCGAGGCCAAGCACCACAGGAAGTGCTGCCCAGAGAGGGACTGACTAGCAGTGCTCACGAGGTAACTGATTGGTCCAGGAACAATACTTAAGCCTGAAGGGGATACCAGGAAGTTGTTCGTACAACTAGGTGGATCCCCAGCCAGCTGCTACAACAGACCCTGCTCCTTCGCCTTGGTTTGGGTTCCTGGCTTCTGCCTTTAGCTTTGACCCTCCATTCTGATTTCTGGCTTCTAATTCTGACCCTTGGCCTGATTCTTGGCTTTTGATTCCAGCTCTGACCCTTGGCTCATTAGGCCCAATTCCAGCTCCACCCATTAGTCCTGGCTGCTCAAACCCCAGCTGTGACAGTTAGTAATCACTAATCACTGTTTAATACATTTAATAGATTAATACTGTTGAATATGCAACACTAATCATTGTTTAATCCTCTAAAGTTAAATAACTTCTTTCTTTCTTTCTAAAGTTAAATAACTATTTTAAGTGAAAGGAAATTGTTTGCTAATTACATTAATTACAGGCAGTACATCTATTTAGTTTTAAAATGCTTTTAGGAGCTTTTAGTTAATTTACATCTTTACTTCTGAACACTATTCGTGCAAATAGCTATGATATAAATAGGATTTTTGTTTTGTTACCTTGTTAATAGATGGTTTTAAAAAAAATTTCATACTAATTCTGACCAGATCATGCTATAATTTAATTACTTTGCAATAATAGGTTTGCTTCCTTATTATCCTGTAGTACAGTAAGGCAACCTTCCAATGAATAGTAAAGCAGAGAATAGCTGTGTGTACTGCTCTTGTATTTACAGTTTATTGATTTAAAGTTTAAAAGCCATATTGCACTAGTAAGTAAAGTCTCACCCTACCCAGCAATGGATGCACTCCCTGCTGGTTCAGTGTTAGGGGTGCCCTGTGTTCTACATTTGTATAGGCATAGCAAGGAATAGAAAATGAATCACTGATTAGACTGACTATCTCATTTAAATAAGACCTTGGACTGAAGCAGCATGGAGAATGTCAATGTCTGGAGGGAGGGCGGTTGGGGGAGGAGGATGGGTCCATCCATATAAAAAAAAGTATGGTTAAGTAAAGAGAGGATGGGAGGGCAGAGGGACAATAAATATAAGGGCAGAGAGTGAAAGAAATAAGGGATCAAAGCTAGGAAAAAGAGGAGGGAGAAGAACTGAAAAGTACAGGGAGGAGGAGGTGGAGGAAGAAGAAAGAAGGAAATAGGGACACAGTTTTATGAAAAAAGAGAGGAGGGCAAATAATTTCTACTCTCCTTTGGGACAAAAAAATCTTTCTTGACTACCTTTATTACATTTACAGTATGAAGTTTCCACCTAAATATCTAGAGTCTAAAGCAAAATAAAGGGTGATTTAGTATAGATTTCCACTTCCAAAAATACTTTCAACTTAAATTTACTAGAGGTAATAAAGTTAATCTTGATAGATTCTTAATAATAAGTGAATATCACAGAACCACCAACCTATGGAGTATAATCTGGTAGTATTTATAGATTCTTCCTATAATCAGGTCCTGTTCTCAGCTTTCATCCTTGCCATTTCATGTAGTTACAAAAATATTTTTGTCTGTGAAATCAGCTAAAAAATGTAGAATATGCATCCAAGTTGTTAACAGTTTCATGCACGCTCAGCTAACTGTATATTTTTGTCATGTCATTGTTTGTACAGGTTGCAGATAAACCAATTGCTATGCCATCATGGTCCACTAAACTAATCAAGATCAGAATGACCTATAAGAATAGCCACATAGACAGAAGATTTGACATACTTAACTACCATCTACTATTCTAAATTATTAATGTGACAAAAACATAAAAATGATCTCTTTAACCAACAAATTAGATGTTTTGCTTTGAACACAGAGAGAAAAAGTTAATTCTCCAGAGCTCTTCGGAGTGCTGTCACACTAGAACATATTTCTCGCTAAGTAAGATGAAGTTCTGAACTATATCACCATTTGCTAGTCTTTGAGTCTTTGTCAAACATGTTTTAACTATTTGTAATGCACTGAATCTGTCTTTGTTCCCAGATAAATTTATCTATAGGAGTTTGGCAAGAAAAACGAAACTCAGAGTGAATGCCAGAAGGGAATTTATAGAGAATCCAATTCTCAGGCCGTTGAAAATAAATTAGGTTATAGTGCCTCCCAGCGTACCATTAATATCTGAAGTTCAAACAAAAATGGTAAAGCAGAGAACTGATTTTAGACATGGAACTAACAATACTTTAGGAAGTCAGTACAGATACATTAGAGTCTCCCCTTTAAAAGTGCTTTTTTGTTTTGCTTTAATTGAGTACAATGAGATAACTGATTAGAAGCAGCAAAACTCTTTGGGGGCAGTGACCATCTTTTTGTTCTGCATTTGTACAGTGCCAAACATAACAAGATCCCAGTCTCATAACTGTATTATACAAACAATAATATTTCTACAGATGCATAATCGGGTGTGGATAAAATAAAGTGTTTTAAGATTAGTTATATAAATGTGCCTGAGCCAAACCCTTTGAAGTCAATGGAAATTTTCTATTGGCTTCCCTGGGCTTTGAATCAGGCCCTAATGGATTTGTGTCTTAGGATACGTCTACACTGCAATTAGACACCATTGGCTGGCCCAGGCCAGCTGGCTCAGGCTCACGGGGCTGTTTAATTACGGTGTAAATGTTTGGTCTCGGGTTGCAGCCGGGGCTCTGGAACCCTCCAACTGCACAGGGTCCTAGAGCTCAGGCTTCAGCCCACGCCCAAATGTCTACGCTGCAATTAAACAGCCACTGAGCCTGAGCCCCATGAGCTCGAGTCAGCTGGCATGAGCCAGCTCTGCGGTTTTAATTGCAGAGTGGACATATCCTCAGGGTCTAACCCTGAGAGATGCTGCATGTCCACAACTCTCATTAAAAGCAAGGGAAAGGATTCCAAATACGTTTTTCCCAACTCTGTGTCACAAAGCTCATATCTATATGTCCAGATAAGTCTAGATCTTCAAAAATAGGACCCAAAAGTTAAATACCTAAATCCACAGGTAGGCTCCCATTTTTTAAAATCTTGGCAATCAATAATGTTAAGCTATCAATTATTACCTATTAATCATCTCCCTCAGCAGAAGTAGTAATATCCTATTTGTGCATTACACAATGAACCCAGAGGTTACTAGGGGTCCAAGTTCAATATGATCACACTTTTCAGTTCTTGGATACATCACATGTACAGTATATACTTTTACAGCTGAACCGCTTGGTGATAGGGACCATAACATAATAAAATGTAACATCTTTGGGAGGGACGACCACCAAAGCAGTCCACCACAGTAGCATTTAATTACAGGAAGGGGAACTACACAAAAATGAGGAAGTTAGTTAAACAGATATTAAAAGGTACAGTGCCAAAAGTAAAATCCCTGCAAGCTGCATGTAAACTTTTTAAAGACACCATAATAGAGGCTCCATTTAAATATATACCCCAAGTTAAAAAGCATAGTAAGAGAACCAAAAAAATGCCACTGTGGCTAAACAACAAAGTAGAAGAAGCAGTTGGAGACAAAAAGGCATCCTTTAAAAAGTGGAAGTTAAATCATAATGAGGAAAATAGAAAAGAGCATAAACTCTGGCAAGTGAAGTGTAAAAGTATAATTAGGAAGGCCAAAAAAGAATAAGAGTAACAGTTAGCTAAAGACTCAAAAAGCAACAACAAAAAATGCGTTAAGTACATCAGAAGCAGGAAGCCTGCTAAACAAGCAGTGGGGCCACTGGATGATCGAGATGCTAAAGGAGCATTCCAGGAAGATAAGGCCATTGCAGAGAAACTAAATTAATTCTTTGGATTGGTCTTCACAGCTGAGGATGTGAGGGAGATTCCCATTCCTTTTAGGTGACAAATCTGAGGAACTGTCCCAGATTGAGGTGTCAGAGGAGGTGTTAGAACAAATTGGTAAATTAAACAGTAATAAATCCCCAGAACCAGATGGTATTCACACATGAGTTCTGAAGGAACTCAAATGTGAAACAGTGATATGTAACCTATCATTTAAATCAGCTTCTGTACCAGATGATGAGGGAGTGGTAGATACCCTGGAAGGTAGGGATAGGATTCAGAAGGACCTAAACAAACTGGAGGATTGGGCCAAAAGAAATCTGATGAGGTTCATCAAGGACAAGTGCAGAGTCCTGCACCTAGGATGGAAGAATCTCATGCACAGCTACAGACTGGGGACTGATGAGCTAGGCAGCAGCTCTGCAGAAAAGGACTTGGGGGTAACAGTGGATAAGAAGCTGGATATGAGTCAGCAGTATGCCCTGGTTGCCAAGAAGGCTAATAGCATATTGGGCTGCATTAATAGGAGCATTGTCAGCAGATCGTGGGAAGTGATTATTTCCCTCTATTCGGCATTGGTAAGGCCGCATTTGGAGTATTGTGTCCAGTTTTGGGCCCCCCAATACAAAAAGGATGTGGACGAGTTGGAGAGAGTCCAGTGGAGGGCAACAAAAATGATTAGGGGGCTGGAGCACAAGACTTATGAGGAGAGGCTGAGGGAACTAGGCTTGTTTAGTTTGTAGAAGAGAAGAACGAGGGGGGATTTGATAGCAGCCTTTAACTACATGAAAGGGGGTTCCAGGGAGGATGAAGCTAGGCTGTTCTCAGAGGCGGCAGATGACAGAATAAGGAGCAACCGTCTCAAGTTGCAGTGGGGGAGGTCTAGGTTGGACATTAGGAAAAAAAAATTCACTCAGAGGGTGGTGAAGCACTGGAATGGGTTACCTAGGGAGGTGGTGGAATCTCCATCTTTAGAGGTTTTTAAGCTGTGGCTTGACAAAGCCCTCGCTGGGATTATTTAGCTGAGGTTAGTCCTGCTTTGAGTAGGGGGTTGGACTAGATGACCTCCTGAGGTCCCTTCCAACTCTATAATTCTATTCTATGACTGGAGGATAGCTAATGTGATGCAAATTTTTTAAAAAGGCTCCAAAGGAGATCCTGGCAATTACAGGCCAGTAAGCCTAACTTCAGTGCCAGGCACATTGGTTGAACCTATAGTAAAGAACAGAATTATCAGACACACAGATGAACACGATTTATTGGGAAGAGTCAACATGGTTTTTGTAAAGGGAAATCATGCCTAACCAATCTACAAGAATTCTTTGAGGGGGTCAACAAGCATGTGGACAGGAGTGATCCAATAGATATAGTGTAATTCGATTTTCAGAAAACCTCTGACAAGGTTCCTAACCAAAAGCTCTTAAGCAAAGTAAATTGTCATAGGATAAGAGGGAAGGTCCTCTCCTAGATCAGTAACTATTTAAGATAGGAAACAAAGGGTAGGACTAACTGGCCAATTTTCAGAATGGAGAACTAAATAGAGGTGTCCCCCGGGGACTGTACTGGTTCTGTTCAACATACTGATAAATGATCTGGAAAAAGGGATAAACAGCAAGGTGGCAAAATTTGCAGATGATTCAAAACTATTCAAGATAGTTAAGTCCAAAACAGAGTGCGAAAAGTTACAAAGATATCTCACAAAACTGGGCAACAAAATGGCAGATGAAATTCAATGTTGATAAAGGCAAAGTAATGCACATTGAAAAATAAAATCCCAACTATACATATAAAATGATGAGGTCTAAATTAGCAAGAAAGATCTTGGAGTCATTGTGGATAGTTCTGTGAAAACATCCACTCAATGTGCAGCGGCAGATGTAAAAAGCTAACAGAATGTTGGGAATGATTAGGAAAGGGATAGTTAATAAGACAGAAAATATCATATTGCCTCTATATAAATCCATCATATGCCCCACATCTCGAATGCTGCGTGCAGATCTGGTCACCCCATCTCAAAGAAGATATATTGGAACTGGAAAAGATACACAGAAGGGCAACAAAATGATTAGAGGTAAGGAACAGCTTCCATATGCGGAAAGATTAATAAGACTGGGCCTTTTCAGCTTGGAAAAGAAATGACTAATGGGGGATATTTGAGCAGGGGGTTGGACTAGATGACCTCCTGAGGTCCCTTCCAACTCTAATATTCTATGATTCTATGATTCTATGATATGATAGAAGTCTATAAAATCATGACTGGTGTGGAGAAAGGAAATAAGGAAGTGTTATTTACTCCTCCTCATAACACAAGAACTAGGGGGTCACCAAACAAAATTAATAGGCAGCAGGTTTAAAATTTAAAAAAGGAAGTATTTCTTCACACAACGCACAGTCAATCTGTGGAACTCTTTGCAAGGGGATGTTGTGAAGGCCAAGACTATAACAGGGCTCAAAAAAGAACTAGATAAGTTCATGGAGGATACGTCCATCAATGGCTAATAGCCAGAATGGGCAGGGATGCAAAACCATGTTCTGAAGTGTCCCTAGCCTGTTTGCCAGGGGCTTGGAATGGGCAACAAGGGATGGATCGTTTGATGATTATCTGTTCTGTTCATTCCCTCATTCCTACCTGACATTGGCAACTGTCGCAAGACAGGATACTGAGCTATATGGACCATTGGTCTGACCCAGAATGGCCATTCTTATACCACTGGAAAACAACTAAAAATCAATTAATAGAATCCAGTGTTGAATTTCACTGCAGGAGAGATGGAAGTATACTATATTGTATTCTTTTTTCCAGAATCAGCACTATTCTCTCTGGCTGCTAACAAAGGACTAGGATTGTTAAGATGTACAGCTCAGCTAAGACTGGTTTGGGGTGGGTAATTTATGAAAAAGGTCAAATCTTTAAAATTGAAATCAGTCAGTCAAAAATGAACTAAGTTAAGAACCTTGATTTGCCCATTTGAACAGCATAATATGAACCAGTTTTAGCCAAAAAGGACAGCATTATTAATACTTCATTAAAAACTAAAAAACTATCCTTAAAATTGTCACACTTTAGCTCCATATTAAAGGTAAACACAAAATACATTAGTTTCACAGTAGTTACCACCTCACTGATTTTTGATAAGATGAAACTGTTTTACCCTCTTGGCTATGTTATTCTAGTTTTGTGTAGTGGGTTGGAAATGCTGGTCCACAGTGTAGGAGCACTACTCCCACAGCAATGGGTTCTTCCGGTGAAGAATCTTTGGTCTGCACTCTATTCCTCGTGCTGTCTAAAGTTCATGTTAGAGCAAGAAGGAGAGCACTCCCCACTCAGTCTGATACGCCCACCTCAAGAAGAGCAGAACTCTTATACATTTTAACCAGTAAACCTGGCTGTATTAGAGAAGAATAAACAGTGCTTTATTCCTTATGGCTGGGGGGCCACCACAGGAGGAGTGGGGGCAGAGAAAAACAGGAAAAAAGGGCAGAAACCAAAGGGGAAAGAAGGAACATAGAAAGATAAGGCATGAGAAGAAACAAAGATGGTGAAGCAGATTTAGGCCACCAGTTCAGTAAAGCATCCCTAATTTAGAGGAGCATTTAAGCATAAGCTGAAAATTAAACATGTACTTATGTGCTCTCCTGAACTGGGGCCACACCAAAGAGGAGAGAGAGCAGAGGAGAAGGTGAAAGAGTCAGTAGGTGAAGAAAAAGGAGGAAGAAGAAGATAGAACTCACAATAAAGATAGGAGAGAATGATCCAATGGAGGAGGAGAGAGCAGCTGGTTAGTCCGGAGATCCCAGCTACAGGATAAACGCCACAATTTCTATTTTCCACCTTTGCAGTAACTATTTTTTTGAAGGCTTGATAAAAGGGGCAATGGAGGAGCTTGATTCAGTTTTTTGTCCATCAGAAGAATAGCAAGTCAACATGACAAAATAGTTCCCTTAATCTAACTAAGGAAAGCAAAAGTTAAAGTGAAACAGAGGTACTTACTGCTGTTGGATCTTTTAGGTGAAGCTGTGTTGCTGTCACTTGTTTGAAGCCACCTGGATAACTAAAGAACATCCAAACAAACGAAGTGTTGTGCTTGTGCATAGTAAAAGAGTTGGTGGCACAAAACATAACATCTTGAGGAAAAATGTAACCTTATGCCTTACTATAAACCTGCAAATAGATTAAGTGCTTCCCACTAGGGCAACACATTTTTATAGTGGAAACATTCTGTTCTACCAAGTGCCTTAGATACAAAAGCATTTAACAACATTTGTACTTGTATTCTCAGTTGAGTACTCGAGTGTTTTCCTTTCACAAATAAGTTAGGTTGTGGACAGTTTACCAATACCTATCTACCAACACCATCATAATTATACATGACATATGCACAGCATGATGTGCTGAACTATTTAGTTACTTAAGGTGTTCAACTCCTAGCCAGTCAGTGGCTTACATGTACATAAGGCTAGACTAGCATTTTTGTTACCACTTGACTGTTATTCTGTTCTTCACATTTTATCCACATTATCAGCATGATACAGCACTCTTACTGTAATATGACATGACATAATGTGAAACAAATTCAGCCCTTGTGTAAGTAAACAGACAATTTGACTTCAACTGGAATTTAATTTGGGTCACAATCTGTAATTCAGTGAAGACCACTCTGATGAGATAACTTATCTTCTTGTTTATCAAGTAACCCAGGACAAATCATTAGCAGATAGTTTCTGAATTAACAGGTTTTAGAAAACGTACTCAATTGCAGTTCAACAACAGTAAGCGTAATGCAAAGATATCTGTATACAGGCCTGTTTACACAAGAAAGCTACATCAATTGAAGTTAAGTTGCAATTTTAAAGCAGTTTAGTTAATGTGGTGCAAATGTTGTGTGAACATTTATTTCATTTAAACCCAGGTTTATCTCAATTTAACCAAAGTAGATTAGAAATCAATTTTTAAACCAAAATAACCCACTTCTAAATGAAAAGTAGTGTCTAAGCAGGTGTTATCACTGGCTTAGATGAATTGATTTAAAAACATATTGAAGTCAAGCATGTGTAATTTATACTTAAAAATAGCCTAACATACCTAGCTATCTAATCTAGCATTTCTATGGTGTCTTTCACCAAATGCCTGTATTTAAATTGTCCAGTCAAAACATTACGAGCCAAATTCAGGTCAACCCTTTCTTATATCTGTAAGAGGGAAAATAAGTGATCACTGGGGAAATTATGGGGTGTATCCTTCTCTTGGCTTTTCTCAAACCTGTGAAATCAATTGTCTGCTGGTGCTCAGGGATGAGGGGTTGGGGAGGGGCTGCTGAAAGTCAGAGAACACGATCAGTGTATAGTAGTAATTATGATCCCTGACTTGGCCACTTAACTATCTTGAAGTTTAATTTGGTAGTTATCTGCACAAGACCTCTTAAATTTAGCCAGGCATAAAGCACGCCTCTAATGGGGTTACTCATATGATAAGGAGATGTGTGTGCAGGTACCTCTCTGAACTGGGGGCAAGATACTGTGCATGGCATACTGTTACCTAAAAAATGACTACGTTTCTTTAAAATTTACAAACATTAAGAATTGCAGAACAAACAATAGATTTTCCCCCTCCAAAATGTCATTCTTTCTTGTAATTCTTTTCTGATAAATTTTCCTCTCTTAGGTCCTCTAATGATCCGTGTGATTTTTCTTTTACAACTTTTCCTGCTAGACTTTTTCATTCATATGCTTTTTTCTCTATGTGAAAAACTTCTCAACATCTGTTCTGAATGGACTTTTTTCCTCCCACTGTTTCTTCCATCTCTCCGACAATCAGAGTGATAATGACAACGGTATGCCTATAATGTTTTTGATTTTATACACTTAAATTAAATCTTCTCTTTTTATTCCTTCCTCAAAGCTGTATTTTTAGCATTACCTCACAGTTTTGTTCACTATCCGTTTCAGACAGTGCCGACGATCAAGTACTATAATGGCACCCACTAGCATTGCTTTGGGTTTAAGGCTCTGTCAACAGTTTTCAGTATAAATCCCTATTCTTTCAGGTTTATAAATTTACATTTCAGACCTGGAACATATCTGGGTTTTTTCAGATGAAAAGAAAAATTTACAAATAATGTTAATCACTTTAATTGTTTTTAGGTTATATCACTGAGAACATTTTTAGCAATCATACAGTTTCAACCTGTTTTTTAAATTAAAGCTTGATTCAAGATAACATTGATATAATTCCACAATAATCAATACATTTTCTAATTTAGATAAGATGTAACATTTTCCAAACAACTAAAGTGACTTAAGCCAAGTCTCATTTTTAAAAATGACCTTAAGTACTTAGGAGCCTATGTAACCAGGCACTTTAGAAAATTCTACCCAAGACTATAAATCACAACTGTCCAAATTATCCTCAGATCCAGAAATTAACGTATCTAATATTAAGACAGTGAAAGAAAGTAAACAAGTGAAAAAGATATAAACATTGTTATTTTTTTCTAATAGTGTTTGATTCTGAAAACACTTTTTCACTATTACTCATTGTTGAATTATATTTATAATACGTTATCTGAGTATTATAAATTTTACATAAATGGCTTTCATGGAACCAAGGAGAACTGTACACAAGGCTGCAAGGGTCAAATTAAAAAAAAATATTGCCAGATTATCACAGCTAGGCAAGTTGCAAGTTACATCATGCAATAATGATAAGCTAACAAGATGATGATAAGCTATTTGTTGGGAGTTACATCTGGAGGCCTAAGCCCGGAGGTAAGTGGGATACTTGGAGGAAGCACAAGGAGGAGGGTGCAACAGGGGAGGCTTCCTGATCCCTACTGAGAAAGAAGATCAAATGGCTAATTCTCTTAGATGCTCGTACATGAACACAAGAAGCCTGGGAAACAAGCAGGAAGAATTGGAAGTCCTGACACAGTCAAAGAACTATGATGTGATTGGAATAAAAGAGAGGTGGTGGTGTAAGTCACATGACTGGAGCACTGTCATGGATAGATATAAACTGTTCAGGAAGGACAGGCAGGGGAGAAAAGATGGAGGAGTTGCACTGTTTGAAAGAGAGCAGCATGACTGTCTGAGCTCCAGTATGAAACTAGAGAAAAGCCTGTTGAGAGAGTCTCTGGGTTAAGTTTAGAGGCAAGAGCAACAAGGGTGATGTCATGGTGGGCGTCTGCTATAGACCATCATACCAGGAGAATGAGGTAGATGGGGCTTTCTTCAGACAGATAGTGAAAGTTTCCAGATCATAGACCCTAATGTTCTCATGGAGGACTTCAATCACTCTGACATCTGATGGGAGAGCAATACAGCAGTGCACAGACAATCCAGGAAGTTTTTGGACAGTGTTGGGGAAGACTTCCTGGTACAAGTGCTGGAGGAACTAACTTGGGGCTGTTCTCTTCTTGACCTGCTGCTCACAAACAGGGAAGAATTGGTGAGGAAGTAGAAGTGGATGGCAAGCTGAGCAGCAGTGACTATGAGATGGTTGAGTTCGGGATCCTGACAAAAGGAAGAAAGGAGAGCAGCAGAATACAGACCCTGGAATTCAGAAAAGCAGACTTTGACTCAACCAGGGAACTGATGGGCAGGATCCCCTGGGAGACTATTATGAGGGGGATAGGAGTCCAGGAGAGCTGGCTGTGTTTTAAAGAAACCTTACCGAGAGAGCAGGAACAAACCATCCTGATGTGCAGAAAGAATAGAAAATATGGCAGGCAACCAGCTTGGCTTAACTGAGAAATCTTCGGCGAGCTTAAACACAAAAAGGAAGCTTACAAGAAGTAGAAGCTTGGACAGATGATTAGGGAGGAGTATAAAAAATTGCTCAAGGATGCAGGAGTGAAATTAGGAAGGCCAAAGGACAATTAGAATTGCAGTTAGCAAGGGATGTGAAGGGTAACAAGAAGGGTTTCTACAGGTATGTTAGCAACAAGAAGAAGACGAGAAGAAAGTGTGGGCTCCTTTCTGAATGGGGGAGGCAACCTAGTGACAGATGATGTGGAAAAAGCTGAAGTACTTCGTGCTTTTTTTGCCTATGTCTTCACAGACAAGGTCAGCTCCCAGATTACTGCACTGGGCTGCACAGTATGGGGAGAAGGTGAGCAGCCCTCAGTGGTGAAAGAACAGGTTCAGGACTATTTAGAAAAGCTGGACATGCACAAGTCCATGGGGCCGAATACAATGCAGCTGTGGGTGCTGAAGGAGTGGCTGATGTGATTGCAGAGCCATTGGCCATTATCGGAGATGACGATTGGAAAAAAGGGACATATAGTGCCCATCTTCAAAAAAAGGAAAGAGGAGGGTCCAAGGAACGACAGAGCAGTTAGCCTCACCTCAGTCCCTGGAAAAAATTATGGGGCAGCTTGTCAAGGAATCCATTTTGAAGCACTTGGAAGAGAGGAAGGTGACCAGGAACAGTCAGCATGGATTCACCAAGGGCAAGTTATGCCTGACCAACCTGATTAACTTCTATTATGAGACGACTGGCTCTGTGGGTGTGGGGAAAGTGGTGGATGTGATATACCGTGACTTTAGCAAAGCTTTTGATATGGGCTCCCACACTAATCTTGCCAGCAAGTTAAAGAATTATGGGTTGGATGAATGGACTATAAGGTGGACAGAAAGCTGGCTAGATCATCGGGCTCAATGGGTAGTGATCAACGGCTCGATGTCTAATTGGCAGCTGGCATTAAGTGCAGTGCACCAGGGATCGCTCCTGGGGCTGGTTTTGTTTAACATCTTCATTAATTATATGGATGATGGGGTGGACTGCATCTTCAGCAAGTTCGCGGAAGACACTAAACTGGAGGGAGTGGTAGATACGCTGGAGGTTAGGGACAGGATACAGAATGACTTAAACAAATCGGAGGACTGGGCCAAAAGAAATCTGATGAGGTTCAACAAGGACAAGTGCAGGGTTCTGTACTTAGGATGGAAGAATCCCATGCACTGCTACAGACTGGGGACTGACTGGCTAAGCAGCAGTTCTGTAGAAAAGGACCTGAGGGTTACAGTGGACAAGCTGGATATGAGTCAGTGTGCCCTTACTGCCAAGAAGGCCAACAGCATATTGTGCTGCACTAGTAGGAGCACTGCCAGTAGATCAAAGGAAGTGATTATTCCCCTCTATTCAGCACTGGTGAGGCCATATCTGGAGTATTGTGTCCAGTTTTGGCCCCCCACATACAGAAAAAATGTGGACAAATTGGAGAGAGTCCAGCAGAGGGCAAAGAAAATTATGATTCTATGATATTCCTGTTCTTTGACTTTATCTCCATCCAGTAAGATTGTTTTGCTAGGCAAAATGTACTTCAGCTTCTTCTGACGTCTTGTATCTAAGATCATTTCCCCAATGATACATATTGTGCCAGGGTGGACAGAGACAGAGACATGTAACAGAACACAAGCTTTGTAACACACACAAACAGGATTTCCTATGAATTCATGTTTTACAGTTAATTTCCTTATAAACAAAACAGACTTCAGCATCCATCTCTACTACTACCTTCTTTGAGCATTTACAATCAAGTCATGGTACACTTACCCTGTATGAGAAGAATATACTTTCTGTTCCCATTTGTTACCAGAAAATGCAATGTGTCTTGTATTTATTACGACAACATGGTCTCCACAGTCACCTAGATTACAAATGATAGAAATTTCAATAAAAGAGATCACAAGGGCAATAAGGTCCCCATTGAATTACTCTCAAAAACAGAATAAATACCCCCATTATAATGTCTCAAATGAGGAAATCACTAAAAAGCATCACCTTTCAAATAAAAATCTAGCCTTAAACACAGAGAAATTTATTAGCTTTTTTTCATCATCACCACTACAACATTGAATGGTGGGTGAATAGATAATTTATTTATTTTTTAAAATCAGCCCTGGATAGTTTAAGTCCGTGCAATTTGCATGAATAAGATTTGCATTCCTTAGTTCACAGGATAACATGTCATTTTATTCAATATGTTTGCTCTACACTACCAAAAGTTAACGTGAAAAAAATTAACACTAACTAAAGATTAATCTTTAAAGCAGATTTTAAATTAATTTCAGCTTTCTAAAACAATTTTTCATGATAAACAATTTATACAATACAGTATTTTTGGACTAGAAAAATATTTGTATTAAAACAATCTTAGGACCTAAAGCTAAAATATGTATTGGAAACTAAAAGAAAGATTTAAAGTCATTAGTTTTGTGCTAGACTGAAGCATTTGTATTACAAATCAAGTAGAGTTGACTGTTACAACATATATATAAATGAGCTCAATATGAAATTTTGCCTGGAATGTAAAGAGCATCCATCTCATTTATAGGCACTAAAATGAAAACACCTGTATTCTTTTACTAACAATATTTTTCAAGCATTAGAAATTTTGACACATCTTTCATTTTAAATAAAATGTGAACAAATTATTTTTACTAAAACCTAACAGGTATAAAAACATTGTGTAACAAGTTTTCTAAAAAAATAAGATGAGGCATGACTACCATATTAATTCAGATCTTTGGAAAATGACTGACCCAGAGTTCATTTCCCTACCAAGATTTAGTCTAGGTAGTTGGGTATGAAAGTATAGCCTATGATATAAAGTTAGTCTATGATATATTAAATCATATAATAATATGTATAATTAAAGTATAATAATATAACATGATATATTAAAGTATAATAAAAAAGTCTTGGTTATCTTTACAGAGCCTGAATAAATACATTTATTTTCTTTAAAACTTACATGAAAAGGGTTAAAAGTCACAAATATTACTTTTGTAAAAAATCATTAATATTCAGCCTACTGTAGACATCTGTCATACAAATCTAACCTTTAATCTAACCTTCCAACCACAATTTTAATTTTTTTCTTTTAATTTCTATACACTTGTTCATTTTGGCAGGAAGGTATTTTAAACTCAGACACGTTACCCAGGCATTTAAATACGCAGATAACATGCTAATTTGTTTTTCTCTAGAAGTTAGTGGTTAGTTGGTGTGACATTTCAGTGTTTATGCCTCTTGAATTTTCTATGGGTTTTTTTCTGTTTTCTCTTTACAACTACTACAAGCCTCTTAATTTGAGCTCTGGCTGAAATTTGTCCTTGGAAATGTAACTTTTCATTGCTGACTGATCACTTTTACAAAATGTGAAAAATTTGGAAGGCAGGTGAATTCTGAAGAAATCTGGTACAATTTGTAGGTTTTGGGGAGGAAAAATGGATTTAAGATCATTTTTGGCAATTGTTCTTCAAAATTCAAAGTTTATACACCAGCAGCTGCTGATAGATAAAATCTTCA
The DNA here is from genome assembly GCF_026122565.2 of Emydura macquarii macquarii. NCBI lineage: Eukaryota > Metazoa > Chordata > Testudines > Chelidae > Emydura > Emydura macquarii. The sequence continues at coordinate 3,735,503 of NW_027130506.1, forward strand.
CCATCAGCAGCTACACTTTTCTGTCAGATTTTATGCTTAAGGTTTCATGTGCAGTGGCTGGTGGATAAAGTTTTCTCTGTTAGCAGCTGCACTTCTATTTCCCTACAGGTCCAAATCCTCATAAACTTGCAGCCTTATCACCTACGAGTGAGTCTGGTCTCACAAACTAAGCAGGGTCACTGGGTGATTCAATAACTGGCAGTCTACCATTTGAGCCAATATTGACCCAATGCTCTAGAATGTTACTGGGGGTGCCACCGTTCAAATTAGAGAGAAACCAAAGGTCCAAGACCGTTGTGATAATTAAAGATCCCAAGAAAATTTTCATTTGAGTAGTTGTAATAATCAAAATTTGGAATTTAAGGTCTTTCTTACGCAGAGAAATGGATTTAAAAAAAAACAAAAACAAAACTAAAATCAGTTTAAAGCTGATTCTGTTCAATCAGTGAAAAATCCTGTGTGAACACTCTTGTACTTGTTTAAAACTGGCCTGTATCTGTTTAGCTTGCATTGATAATATAAACATATTTAAGTGTAATTAAGACTGTCCACACAGGATTTTGCACTGATGGGCCAAAAGAAAGAATCCCATGCACAGCTATAGACTGGGGACCCAGCTGGGCAGTAACATTACATCTTTAAGAAAGACCAAATCTATACATATCTCAGGAATCCCTTGCACTTTCAATTGGATACAATATTCCTTGCTTCTTCTCTTTAAATAGTAACTACTGTTCCTGCAATACTCCAGAACAGGCATCATTCAACAGTGGAAAAAAGGAAAGCTATATCACATGCACAATTAAGCTCAAAATTTGCTCACAATGCAGACCCAATGAACCATACTGCAGGAAAAAATGGGGTTTTTTTTGGTTGTTCTCATGATATATCATTAATGTGTCATAATTTAATTTTTTTAAAGTTATGTTTCCCAATATACATACACCAAAAAAAACCAAAGAAAGAAAACACCAAGATTGTAAATCTTCACTAATTCCTTTCCAATGGTAAAAATCAGTAACGGGGTACAAGATTTTTTTTTTATTAAATAAAGTGCCTGACATCCGCCTAGGATCACGAGTCACTCTGTCATCTATTAGCTTACAATACTAACAACATACATGCCAAATTTCTTGTTCATTTTAAGAAGACAAGTCTTACAATGGTTAGGAAAAAGAGTTAAGTACTAAATACTACAAGCTGAAAGAATTCCTGAAGTTTTCACCCTAAAGGCTGATAAGCATTTTATTGCAAGTGGTGAAGAACTATTATCCACCTTAAGGTAGTTGTGCCTGAGCTCCAACACAGCAGGTAAATTACCAAGTGCATTCTGGTTTCATTTAATTGCTTTTGTTAGATTTATTTCATCTTCTAAGAAGTTTCAATAAAGGTTACGTATCAATGTTTAACTTCATTAAGGGAACAAAAGTACAGTGAACATGATCAATATTCTTATGCTCTTGAATGCTTGGTGAAATGTGGGTGGCATAATTGTGTCTAAAAATTTTTATTGTGGAAATAGAAGAAAAATAACATTTTCCCCATTTTAAATTCAAGATAAGTTTACATGAAATCAAATTTCTTCCCTCTCTCTCACTGAGTTTGAATTCAGATCAGTTTATTTGGAAAAACAATAAATAAATAGAAAAGCTTTATTCAACAGAAGCATCTGACAGTTTAACATTGTTTTATTCCATTGAGATTACAGTATTTTAAAAGTTCTTTGAAATATTTTAGTAATTAAAAAACAAACAAACAAACAAAAACAAACCTCTTTCAGCATCACAAAGCAATCAATGATGCAAAATGGAAATCCATAGGGGCTCTGCTCTTTTACATATCACTCATCTATTACCAGAAACAAACACATTGAAAAACTAACAGTGTTCAAAACACTACATCAAACTCTTCTTACCTAATAAATGAACATACTAAATATGGTATCCTGTGTGTAATATTGTTTAAATAGTGCTTTACATATTAAAAGTTATCTTAATCAGTGGTTTTTAATCTTTTTTCATTTGTGGACCCTTAAAAAATTTCAAATGCAGGTGCGGACCCCTTTAGAAATCTTAGGCATAATCTGTGGACGCCCAGAGGTCTGCAGACCACAGGTTGAAAACCACTAATCTTAATAAAGATTTTAACCTATTTTAACAGAAGCAGCAAACCATATAAAATCCTTCTAAAAAAATTTTTCCCTGCCCAGAAGCTAAAAACTGAATGAATGTTAAGCTAATGATCAAAAGATCTTTTGCAGTGAATGATCAAAAATATTAATTTTTCAGGAAAGTTTGGTCTCAAGTGACATCTTGTGGATAAAACATGTTTTGCAGCTTTAAAATTCATATTACTAAAATCACTTCTACAATCATATTCTACGTTTGGCTTTCTGCTATAAAAAATAACAACTAACCTAAATCTTTATATGGAAATGAATGGTAAAAAATGTATACACAGCACAAACCAATATTAGATGAGTTATTTCAAAGACAATATTAACAAACTACAGCAATATAGATAAGCTTTTGGAACATAAGTCTTACTAAATCTTTGGAATAATTCGTACAAGCGCCATGGAAAGATTTTCCATGTCACAAACTCAGCATTGTGGACAGTGACCATCTTTTTGTACAAGGCCTGGCACAATTGGATCTCATTCCTTGACTATTGTAAAATAAATAAACAATAATGCCTTTATTGCAGGTTAGCCAGCCTGGCTGAAAGGGAGACAATCTTTTGGTTTAAATTAAAATGGATATTTGAAATTTATTTAAAAAAAATGAGAAACTGAGAAGACACACACAACCGCCCCTCCAGAAATCCATTTTATTGGATAATATATTTTGAAAATTCACCTTTAAAAGAATGTAGCCTTTAATGAATAAACAATTTTGAAATGTGTTTTACATAAAGGGACAACCAACTTGACATCTTTTAATCTCATTTTTTAAAAGAGTGAGTTAAAAGTAGGTTCAGTTATTATACTTGTCCTTGTGCTCACTTTCATATTATTTTGGTTTCACAATAATATTTTCCTTTTAAAAAAATGTTTCTCTCTGTTATGTAAGCTGACCAGATATACAGGTAAAAGAATGATGCCAAACTACAAGCAGCCATGTTGTTGTTAAACGCACAAAGTAAACAAATGGAAAAAAATAGGGAGTCGTTGCTCTAATCCAGGGGTTCAGGAACAATTTGTACAGTGTGGGTGCTGAGAACCACGGAACCAAACTATAAGCCCTGTATATGATGGAAATCACTCAAAGCCATGCCACACCCCCAGCACCCCTAGTGTCAGCGCCTATGCTCTAATCTCATTTTTAACATTCAAAGATGTAATAATGATAGATTTTAAACAAAATCTATATTATAAGATTCTAAGAATGTCACTGTGTGAGTCATTGTAAAAGCCTAAAACATTTGTAGAGTCAGCAGGAAATGATGGAAACAGCTAAAGCATAATTGAGGGTTCTTTTTGTTTAGAACGTCACTAAGTTTTGCTGTCTGTTACCATCCAATTTTTAAGTTCTTAGCCATTCTTACTTTATGAATTATGCCCATGAGGTATAGCTACAATAAGACTGGTCTACACTACAAAGTTAGGTCAATGTAAGACACCTTGTGTCGACCTATTGTGCACGAGTCTACAATTAAATTGGTCTTCCACTGACGTAAGTGCCCCATTATGCCGATATAGTAACACCAGCTCCCTGAGTGGCACTGAGCCATGGTTGATGTATGGAGGTTGATGCATTGTGTTACCTATGCGTTACCCTCACAGCTGCATTACCCTAACAGTCCTCCAGCAGCTGTCCCAAAATGTCCAATACTGACCACTCTGGTCACAATTGTTAACTCCACTGCCTAGGGGTCACGCATACCAGAAGCCCCCCAGCCCCTCGCCTTTAAAGCCCCTGTAAAAATTTTAAATGCCTTTTACCGCTTGCCTAGCTTGGTGAGCACACCTCTATCTGCTCTGCATTCTTGTGCACAACTGCCCAGCTGACTATGCCAGCTATATACTTCAGAGGCACTCCTGCCTGGAGTAGACAGGAAATATTGAATCTCCTGGAACTGTGGGGAGAAGAGGATGTGCAGGCACAGCTCCAAACCAGCCATAGAAACATCAACATCTATGAGCAGATTGCTCAGGGGATGCAGTAGGAAGGGCATGACAGGGACCAGCAGCAGTGTCACATGAAAGCCAAGGAAATTAAGCATGCATAGCAGAAAGTCAGGGAGGCCAACAATCGATTCAGTACTGAGTCACAGATCTGCCACTTTTATGAAGAGCTGCATGCCATATTTGGCAAAGACCCCACCACCATCCTAAATACTACTATGGATACCTCTGAGGAGATCGAGTCACATGCCCTTGCTGTGATCAAGGAGGAGGACGTGGATGAAGAATGTGGTGGACAGGTTACAGGGAAGTTGAGCTGTGCTGCAAGCTAGGAACTGTTTTTTACTCCACTGCAGTCCAGCCAGTCCCTGCAGTTGAGCATGGGCAAGCACAGTGCAGGGGAAAGAACCTCAGTTAAGTGTGTAAATAAATTTCCAATTACAGTGATGGCACCCTCAACTTAGCAGGACACATTTATCGACTTTTCATTAATTTACTCATGCTACAACAAAGAGAGGTACAGTCGTTATCTGCTATTCATTCTCCTCTAGTTAGGTGGGGGAGGAGGCATGTGGAGCAGCTTGTTTATGTACACAGGGATGTCCCTTGAATCCTCCTGAGAGAGCTCAATGAAACCTCCATGTAGGTACTCTGCAATCCTTTCCTGAAGGTTTCTAGGGATGGCAGCCTTATTCCTTCCTCTGCAGTAGGATGCTTTCCCACTCCAGTTGGCAGTTACTTTGGCAGGTACCATTGCTGTAAACAGGCTAGTGCTATATGGTTCCGGCTAACTTTGGGATGCTAGCTGCAGCTGTGCTCTCTCTGTATCTGCTACCCTCAGGAGTGAGATATCAGGTAAAAGTACCACCACTTGTGGAAAATGGTGACAGTATTCAGTGCCAGTGCCATATACTCATGTAACTGAGCAATTCCCTCATCCCTGGCAGGTCAAATTTACCATGGCTTGAGCTGAGAGTGGCACCGGGCACAAGCACTCCAAAGCAGAAGTGTCAATAAACATGTCTTGTTTAACACTTCAGGGGGAGCAACAGAAGAGGGGAGGAGGAGTTCTGAATCTTAAATTTCACTTGCCATTCCTACTATAGTGACAATCATATGACTGTGTTTTATCTGTAGCTGCGGCCATTGCAGCCTTGAGGGGTACCCCCTCCGTGCCAGCAGAACGACTGACTCACATGAAGAGGAGAAAACAAAAGAGGATGTGGGAGGACATGTTCTGTGAGATCCCGCAAGCCAGTGCTGCACCTGAGGATCTGGAAAGTGAATATTACAGACTGTATGGAGAAGGAAAGCGCAGACAGGAGAAAGGCACAGGAAAAGGAGAGGGAAATGCATCAGAACAGATTGGGAATTCTCCGGCAGCCAAGTCAGAAGCTGCAAACTCTCGTGGACCTCCAGGTTCAACAATCCTGGGCTCAACTCCTTTCGCAGTGTGTGGAAAATCAAAGCACAGTGCATCCTTATTCCCCACCCCCCACCATTCCTCATGGCCTGCATACCTACCCCTACCATTCCACACTGAGGGAAAGCATGGACAACCATAGCTTCACCTACACTGACCTGCGAGAGTCTTTGATGATGTAGCTACAAAGAACATCAATGTTCCTTCCTCTTGTTTATTTACTAAGATTCTTAAATATTTTTAAATTAAATTTTCAGTTTTCAGATTTTGGGGGGGGGGGCTGTTTTCATAAGCGAAAGTTTTGTTTTGAACGTTATTCATCTTTATTAGTTTACAACTCAGTTGTATAATGCCTGATGGCAGTGAAAGTAGTGGTCTTGTACAATGACAACCAATAGGATCAGTGTCAAACAATTTAGTCATGATAACTGTACAGGAAGCACCCTAACATTAATAGGTATACTGTCAAATGATATACACACAGATATGCAGCAAGCACCACACAATTCTGAACAAGCCCCAAACTGCGGCGCCAGGTTGAGCACAGTACACCACAGCACATTACTGTGGCTCACTGATAAAGTGCTTTTTCAAAGCCTTCCTAAGCCGTACAGCTTGTCTGATTGTCTGCTGACTTGGAACAGCTGTCACTCCACCTCCACCCATGCAACAAGTTTTTCCCCTTTGTTTCTCAAATATTACGCAGGACACAACAATCAGCTATAATCATTGCGATATTTTTTGCACTGAGATCCAATCTGGTGAATAAACATCACTAATACCCCTTCAATATATCAAAAGCACATTCAGCTGTCATTCTGCATCTGCTGAGCCGGTAGTTGAATCTTTCCTTGGTGTTATCAAGGTGGCCCAAGCAGAGGGTCAAGAGTCAGAGTAGGCAGGATCCCCCAGGATCACTACTGGCATTTCAACATTGCCAATGGTAATTCACCAGTTGAAAACAAGGCTTCTGCTTGTAGAACACCATGCGCCTTCCCTGACCAGCCAACACTGGTGTCAGTGAAGCATCTCTGGTAATCCATCAGTGCTTGCATAACCATGTAAAAGTAGCCCTTTCTGTTGATGTACTAGCAAGGTGCTCTGGGGCCAAAATAAGGATGTGCTTCCCATCTATTGCTCCATCGCAGTTTGGGAACCTCACAGCTGCAAAGCCATCCACTATGTTCTGCACATTGCCAAGGAGCAGGAGATTATTAATGGCCTGGTACACTTTCATAATAATGGCCCCCACAGTGGACCTTCCCACTTCAAAATGAATCTCCACTGATCAGTAGAAATCTAGCACTGCGTTTCCATAGTGCGATCGTCACTCACTTCTCCCTGTCAGGGCAGCTTTCCCTGTCTCAGATGGTGGGGGTGAGCTCAGCACACAGATCCAAGAATGTGGCCTTCGCATCTGAAAGTTCTGCAGTCACCACTCGTCATCCCAAATCCTGTGTTACGATGTGATCCCACTAATCAGTGCTCATTTCTCGGGCCCAGAAGTGGCACTCCACCATTTGCAGCTGCTTCGTGAATGCCGCCAACAACCTTGAATTGTTTCTCGCTATGTCCCACAGCAAACTGACCATGAGAAAATCGTTGTGTTCCTTGCAGTTCTTCTTGTGGCTCTGCAAATACGTGAAAGCTGTGCTTGCAATGCTCATGACAATAGTGCAGTCATACAGGCTCCGTGCTTCTCTCAGTCACCCCTTGCTCTCAGTCCCCCCCCTGCACAAGTCTTTTCTCCTCCACCATGCACTGCCAAAACTATCCAAAGACACTACTCAACAGTGGCAGGCTGCATGCTGGCAGAGCTCCAGCCTTATCTTCAGGCAGAGAGGATTGTCATTACTGGAATTGGCTTAGCATGATAGATGGACACTGCTCAGCGCTTCCATGTTTGCACAGCTGATTGGCATTTGCTTCTATACATGATGCACAGTTTAGGGAATATCATTATTTGTTTTACAGAAGTTGCTCAGAAGCCTCAAACCAGATTCATGGCTCCATTATGCTAGATGTAGTACAAATGCATAGGACAATACAAAATCCCTACCTTGAGAAGCTTACAGTTAAACATATTTAGGGCAGGGACCATGTGTTTATACAACATCTAGAACAATGGGACCTATAAATGCTACAACAACATAATTGTTCAATATTAAATAATATAAAGCCTGGTTTTATATGGAAGAAAAGATCAGTGACACAAGGTGTCAGGGAGAAAAAACGAAGGTGGGGAAAATGGAAAGTCTTAAAGTTTGTTAAGAATGCAAAAACAAACAAACCCAAATGTGATTTAAAAAATTGATATGAAAGGAAACAGACAAATGAAGGAAATCAAGTTTGCCGCAGTTTACTAAAATACTTACTCAGAGCATGATACACAGGTTTGTGCTTCCCCTGAAGTCTGATTACACTCACAGCTGCAAGTTTTCCGGGTGGTTGCATCTTCCCATCTATGAGATACCAGGCTCTGGCAAAAGTAGCCCATTGCTAAAGGGAATTGAGAAAGCTGTGGTTAATGCACTAAAAATAAATACAATCAGCATAAGTAACTCTAAAAAACCACACTTATGTTAGGCATGTTAGATATTTTAGAGAAAATACATGAGGTATTTTAAAGATTAACTACAGTATGATTTTTAACCAATAAAGAAATTACTTTTAGAAAAAACAAACTTTCATCACTCTTTCTAAATACTGTACAAACATTAATGTTCAATTATAGTTCCCCAAGATTTTAAGAAAGGATGAGGGAAATTGTAAGTGCTGTATAAATTATCTTCAGTAGTGATAATGCTATGAGGAAATAGCTAGAGGCCTTTTCCACCTTCTGGTATTGTTTTCAAAATCTAGACCTCCTCTTAATAAATTATTACTAACTAACAAAATAATAAGAGCTGTGGGTTATCATAACTCTGACTACTTACTTTACTTTCAATTTTTGAGGTATCTGCAATTCTAAATAGAAGAATTACAGACCTGATCCTGCAAACACTTCATGAAGTACAGCACAGGATTAGCAAGAATAGTTCTGTTGACTTCCATAGGTAACACCCCAACCCTACAAACACTCTCTTAACGTTACTTACTCCTGCAGACAAGGCACCACATACTGCAAACATTTATGCACAAGCTCAGTTTTCCTACCATCCCATGGATGTGCCTGATTGTGGGCAGGATCCTGACCTAAGTGTCTGCAAGATTAAAGCCTATGTTTACTCTTCCTTTTTGCACCCGCCTTGTTACTTGCTACCTTACGAAATTAGCTGCTCCATGTGAGGACGATGAGTTTCACTCGTCTCTCCAGGGAGGGTAAATATAGCAGAGCGTGGAAGGAAAGTGCAGAGCCTTTCCTTTCCATTCTCTGCAGCCCACTGGCTACCATCGCCATCCTCCAAAGGCAGAAGGGCGAGACTCATCCCTGGGAAGCGGCGGGGCCCGGGATTTACGTCAGGGAACTGCCTAGAGGACGCCGCCGGTTTTTGCACCGTGGGGCAGGGACAACACGTCTCCTGACAGAGGAGAGGGCCCCACTGCCCGCCCCGCAGAAACACCAACCCCCGCTGTGGAGAGGGGTCACCCACCACCACCAAGGGGACGCCAGTCCGAGGCCAGGCAGCGAGCGAGCGAGGGCCCGAACCCGAGCCCTCCTTGGTAAGGGGAGCCGCCTGAGCGGCCTGCCCGCCAGCTCCCGCATCCCCCACACCCGGCGAGGGGCCCGGCCCGGCGTGGCGCGAAGGGGCCGGGCCGGGCCGGGCCGGGCCCGCGGGGCCACTCACCTGAGCCCCCTTGGTGTAGCTGGACATGGCGGCGGCGCTCCGGGGGAACGGCTTGGCGGGCGGGCCGGACCCGGCGGGCGCCGCGGGAAGCGGAAGTGTCGGAGGCGCGGGAGGGAGGGACAGGCGGCGGTCGGCGCCGGCGGCTGAGAGGAGGGTCCGCGCTGGGAGAGGAGGAGACGCCCGGCGCTGCCGCGGCCATGGACCGGTACCTGCTGTTCGTGAGCTGGGCGGAGCGGCCGGCCCCGCGCCCCGGCGGCGCTGAGCGTGCAGCAGGTGCTGGGGAGCGGGTGTCTGGGCGACCACAGAGGCCGAGGGCCGGGGCGGCTGGGCTTTGAGGCTGGGCTCTCCGCCTCCTTGCCGGGGCGGATGACGGGCGCTGGCCGTCTTGCCCGTCCTCTTCCCCTGGGCTGAGGAGCTCGGGTACGGCGGTGACAGGCGCCGCCCGGTGCGACACAGCCAGGGAGGGAGAGGGAGAGTCACGCCCGGGGGCGCTAGTTGTGCTGGTGCTGTGGGGCCGGGCCGGGTCCGGGTGGGGTGGGGGGGAGATCTGCCTGCAGCTATCTGTACATGTGGGAGGGTGACTAGGGCCCCAGGCTCTGTCCTCTGTGATGGGTCCCTGAGTGGGTCGGGGCTTCCCTGCCAATGTTGTTCGCAGGTCTCTGCGGTGATCCTCTAGTTGCCTCTCTAGAGTTTTGTGTGATTATTTTCCCCTGCAGCGCAAATTGCGGGTGGGAGCCCCAGGTTTCAGGCAAGCTGAGTGGAGCAGATGTCCACGATGCTGTCTTTACGCACCAGGCCGCTCAGAGAGCTTTGAACAAATTGGTTTGAGCCATCATTCTTCCTTCTTAACTCTACCATCTGCCAGGATGGGTTAGGGACAATTCCACCGAGCAGCTGGCAAGGGAGAGGAGAGCGTTTCATAGAGGAGAAAAGAGACTTGCAAAATTGTGGTGTGACATGTAGATATTGTGTGGTGGTGTTTGTATTGCACCATCACACCAGTGCATAGTGAGTGACACAATTATGATGGTGGTATGCCATAGCACATCTCAGAAGAGAGTTAGGATGGCTCTTTGTGACTTTGTAGCTTCTTACAGTTTTGTTTTTTCATTCCTAGGTTAATTCATAGATTCCAAGGCCAGAAGGGGCCATTATGATAATCTACTCTGACCTCCTGTATAACACAGTCCATAGAACTTCCCCAAACTAATTTCTAGAGCTTATTTTTTAGAAAAAGCATCCCCTCTTGATTTACAAATTGTCAGTGATGGAGCATTCACCCAGACCCTGGGTAAATTGTTCCAATGGTTAATGACTCTCACCATTATACATTTACATCTAATTTCCAGTATTAACTAACTTCTTCTGCAGAGGTTAAAGAGCACTGCTTTAAACACATTGTCTGAATGGAGTGTTTTGTATGACATACTTCTTGTTTTCGTTTTGAGAAAGTATTATCTCTAGTCCTGGAAAAATAACATTTCATGTATCTACCTAGAGATATTGCATGTGTACACCCTGCTAATCAGTACATCCATAGAATTATCATAGAAAGCAGTAAAACTTAATTAACTGGTAAGCAATGGATGTGTTTCTGGACACTTCAGTTATATAAAATAAGTGAAGTGTGCATGCGTGCGTGCGTTCGTTTGTTCGTTCAATAACTGTCCTAGAACCAGGGATCTTCTAATGATCTGGCCCCTTTGGAAAGCTGAATTTCTGTATTCTATTTGATTCAAAATGAAATGTTAATGAAATAGAGCAATGCTAAAACTGAGACCACACTGATAAGGATCCTAAATCACATGGTAGAGCAGAATTGGGGTGGGCGAGGGTATTGTCACAGTGTGAACAAATATGCTATGTGAGGGATTTTGATATGAGAGCAACATGAAAGAGAAGACTAGATGCTTTTCTGTGTATCCTATGCAGTCTCAATAATTGTGGCTGGATAACAGATTATCCCAGTACTTTAGAAGAAAAAAGTCTATCCTTTTATTTGGGTGGCACATTTACAGGCTTCTACCCATGAAATCATTGTCTCAGTGCTTTACTCCTGAGGGAATTCTGCACACATGCAGAATTCATGTGCCCCACAGATTTTTTTTTTTCTCTGCAGAAAATGCATTCTGCTGGAGAAGTGCTGCAAGTTACGCCTTTTGCCCACTAGGGACTGCTGTGGCATCAGAACGGAGGCAGCCTGCTCCCTGGCCATAGCAGTCAGCAGCCGATAGGGAGGACGAGAGGCTGTGTTCCTCACAGCGTCCTGCCTGTAGGGCCCCGTAAGGAGGCAAGGGATATGCGGGGACAGACGGAGCAGGACACATGCAGCTGCTGGAGGATCACAGACTGGGATTCAGGATGGCTAGTGAGAGGGGACAGACTGGAACGAGGGCTGAATGGGAGTGGAGGTGGCTGAGTGGAGGTGCAGGAACATATGGGGACAGGAGAGTGAGGTGCAGGGACACATTCTTCTCCCACCCACACCCATCAACCCTCCAACCACCTATCAATCACTCCCAGGAGCCTTCCCAGCAATTATTTCCCTCTCCCTCAGCTCCTCCATTACCACTGACTTCCCCACACCTTTGTACTGCTTCTCAGGGGTGCTTGAAATATGTTTCTGTATTGTAATGTGAATGAATTATTACTCAAAGTTCTGTATTAATATGCCTAGTAAGAAATCTATTTGTCAAAAACATTTGAATCTTTTTTGTTGTCTGTGTTATTACATACATACTTGTTGACAGGTATTTTGAAATAAATGACCAAAATAATTGAGACTGATATGATTATATTGTTATTTTGACAAATAAAATATGCAGAATTTTGCAGAATTTTAAAATATTGTGTGGAGAATTTTTAATTTTTTGATACAGAATTCCTCCAGGAGTGCACTTTGCAGAAATCCAATCTTACTAACTGAAATGTCTGCTCTGTGGCAGGTAGAACTTCCTTATAGGTAGGGAAGTGCAAGCTTTTGTGAGTTCTCTTCCTGGCTGGATGTGTCACAGCATCTGTCAGGTCACAAAACAGGCTCTTCTTTGCATGTCGAAACCTTCTGTTAAACAGACACTTGAGAGTAACTGGATCTGCTGGCCTAACTAGCAAGTTTTCTGGTGTTTCCTGTAGGCCATTGAATTTCCAGTTGAAATTGCAAGGTCTGACCTGAAAAATTCTTATTATTTCAGAGATGTGTAGTTCTTCTTTAAACATAGGCTTACTATAATAGAAGAGTTCACTGGTTTAATGAAATACATTGAAAAATCTGTCTAGTTAAATCCATGCAAACCTCTAGACACATTGTCTTACTTTCTAGTATAGACAAGGCCTAAAACATAAGGTCATTGGACTCTGACTTTATGCCATGTTTGCAAGAAAGGAAGGAATTGTTTTATATTTTCAATTAATAGAAATGTGTTTTTTGCAGGCATAACTTCTGCAAATGTTTATAACCTTCTGAAAGAAAATTGTAGAGCATTTTTAAATGAGGATGTAAGCATGTTCCCAGGTAAATATAGTAGCAAATACCAATATATGGCAAATGTTATTGAGGTTATTGTTGTTTAACCAGTGCTTGAAAAATCCATGTGCCCAGGGCAAATAGGAAGTTTTGATGAATGAATGTCATCACTTTCTTCAGAATCTGAGCTTTCATTTAAAAAAGCCCTCCAAAATTAAAGTTTCCTTATATTTATGAAGAAAATCTTCCAAGTGTGAAACAAGTGTAACCAATGCAGATTTAGCCAGAAAAAACTCCTGACAGCACAGCCCCTGTGTCCGCTGCTGCTTGTGGCTTTCCCAAACTGCAACAGGTGTATCATTGCTTCTCAGAACAGGGCAGTAGAGAAACTGACAAAAATTGGGACACTTTCACTCTGCTGCTGTTTGGGAAATAGTGAAGTCTTCCCTCACCTCCTCTTGTGCAGGAAATAGCCAGATGATTGGGGGTAAGGTAAAATAGTAGAGAGCTCAACCCATCTTTGTAGCAGCCAGGAGGAGGAATTGTTTCAGCGATATGAGGTGGAACAGAGAGAATGCTTTTTCTCTCTTCTAGCAGTTGATTTGGGGGATTTCATGTGTATTAGACACCAGGAAGCTGAAATGAAAGATGGAGTCTTTAAACAACATCCTAGGTTAGCTCTCTGGTAGGAATCCTATCATCTTCCCCTTTCCCAGCAGCTCACTGGAGGGAAGGGATTTTGCTTCAAACTTGGGCATTGCCATGGATAGTCACATTTCCTCCCCAGTCTCCCACCCATTTTCCATATTTTTCTCTGTCTAATAGGTTTAGACCTCTAGATATTTTGTGTGTTTAGAATTTTCAAGCCTAATGGATGTTGTTAGTATGTTGGGGGGTAACCATGTTATAAACAAGTTACCTGACTGTTTGGTTTTGTAATGTAGACAGGACCTTAGATGACCAAGATAGAGCCTGCAGTGACAGAGTGCAAATTACAGCTAAAAGAAAGTGTCTTCATTTAAAATAATGCTGTGGTTGCCTGAAAAGTTATATATGACAGGATTACTTAAATTTCTAACTCAAGCAATAAAGTAAGGTCACAAGTAAAAATCTTCATTCATAAGAAGGAAATGAAATTGAAATAGGAGGAATGGACTGTGGGAGGATTGATTGCTTTTGATGTTCAAAAATTTATTTTATTCCTCTTAGCATGTTCAGTGATGGGCATTCCAGGAATGAGGAAATGGTATTTTGCAAATCAAGTTATATACGATTTTTATCAGGTAAGAAGAGGAAAAAAAGTTATATAACTCTTCACGTGACTGCAAGTTTTTGATTAACATAAATCAGCATTTTGACTAATAAATTTCTTTTGCTTTTGTTAGTTTTGTAGTTCTGACTGGGAGGAGATCAATTTTGACGTGAAGAAAGATGAAAGTGAAAACTCGCTCCGAACCAGTATAGAAGACGGCCTGGGTGCTATTCAGAGTTTTGAGGAGGAAGATAGTAATAGCAGAGAGTCACTGTCACTAATTGAGTATGCTTATTAAATCTTTATTGAAACATGTAGTGATTCAGATAGCTAACAGGCACAGAACAAGGGAATCAAGAGAACTAATTTGTTCTTTTGATGATGGTGTCCATTTTAAATAATCATAACATCCCCAAAATCTTTAAATCCAAAATTCAGTGTAATTGTACATGACTCTTTAAAATATCTTAACTTTTATGGAATAACAAAACAACTATCTTCCTACCCACTGAAGTTTTTGTATAAAATGAAACATTCTGCTGTGAAAATACAGGATATATTAAGTTTACATGGACAACGTGACTTGTTTTGGAAACAGCATACATAGTATCAGAGGCTGATTCTACTTTTTGATGCTTAAGTAACTGGCACCTCAATATTCTGAGTGGTGCTCTTAAATAATATCTCATGTGCTGTGAATACCCAGTGAGCTCTTAATGAATTCTTGTTTATTGATTCCAATTGCTGATTTCATTAAGATGCTGAGACAGGCATGAAACATTGATCCCCTTTTTGTTTCCCAGCAAGGTGTTTGAACCAGTAAGTTATACATAAACATAGGGGATTGATTTCTGTACTGTGCTTTTTAAGAACTTTGACATAATTTCAAAGTATCAATAAGACATTTATTTATACTTGCTAATCTCTCATGTTATTTCTAGGTGTTCAGTGACCTAGAATACTTAATACTCTGCCTTTCCTGAATGATGTTTGTATGCACAGTTAAAATTTATATTATATTCTTATATTTTATTTCCTCAAAAAGGGTCCATTGTGGTGATATGCTCCAGGATTTTCAAAAGAGCCTGAGGCAATTAGGTGCTCAAATCCCACTGAAATGCAATAGAAGTTGTGTGTAATATAGCTGGTCAAAACAATTTAGAAACATTTTCCCCTGGAGAATACAGATTTGTCAGACTCAAAACATTTCATGGGAATGTGCTAATTTTGATAAAATTTTGTTTGTTTTAACTTTATCATTTTGATTAATTTAATTTTGGCTTTATAATTTTTAAATATTAAATTTAATACTGTATATTGGTTTGACATTATTGCCTTTCCCATTTTCTTCCCCTCCTTGTGTTTAAAGGCACAGAGTCCTAATACAAGCAAAACTTCATTTTAGTTTTTTTCCTTTTGGCTTTTCAGCAATGTAAAACAAATATAATAATGCCTTTGTATAATTAAAACAAGTTAGAACTCCTACAGCAAACTTTTAAAAGGGGAAGTGGGTTATGCCTCATGGGGAACCTAGCAGTATCTGCCCTCATCACAACCAGGCTTACACTGTTCCCCTCACATCGTAATGGAGATAGATAGTCCAACAATAATAACTAAACCTAAAAGCAAAAGAGCTGTGTAACAATATAAAAGTGTGAGAGTAATGACAAAAAAACCCAAAAACCGTAACAGGAACACAAGCTTCTTGCCTCCTCAAGGGGATGCTCGCTCTTGCAAGTATCAGGATGCCAGGTCTCAAATTGATCCGTCATCACACAATGGTTGCCTAGGCGACTTGAATTCATAAAAGAGCTTAAGAAAAAAACCCAAACATTTCTCTTCCAAAGAACAAATTACAATTCTTGATAGGAAATGCGACACGGAACCCAGGTTGTTAATATGTAGAGTAGTTGGCATTCTAGAATATTAGGGGTTTTTTAACCAACTGACTATACTTTTCTTCTGACTGTTATAAACCTTAGATACTTAAATTCCTAGAGGTTTTTAAGTTTAAAATCTAGGCTTTTATGTAGTGAAGGTTTAAATGGTGTATGATCTTATGCTGTCACTTGTACCAAGATACGGCATGCATTGCATAAGATGCTATATGGATTGCACACTAGATACACTAGACACTATTGCAATAGATAAATCTGTGGTACTGAGAATGAAATTACTCTTATTAAATTAAATAGTGAAAAAAATAGAGCGGGTAGTTATCTATTACTGTTAATATGTTGCCAGCTATAGTACTATACAGATGATTGTAAAGAACTATAAATGAATCTGAAGATTTCTACCTTTGATTATTTGCTTTGAGAGGTAGCATAGACTAGTGGACGGATCACAGAGCTGGGGGCCAGATACCCTTGAATTCTAATCCCAGTTCTACCACTAAGTAGCTGGCCTTGGGGAAGTCATTTAAACTATCTACCTCTGTTTCCCTGTATGTAAAATAGAGATGTCATTAATACCTCATAAGGCTGTTTAGTGCTTTGAAGACATAGTGTACTTTCATAAAGTGTTTTATATTATTACTGGTAATTTAGTAATTTTGTCCATAAACTTTCCAATGTGACAACCCTGTTTAATTTCAGTGTCTATGAAGAATCTGCAGAGAGTCTGCATCAGTTATCGGACAAGATCCCTGCTCCTGGTAATTTCACAGAAAGGAGTGTGTTTATCTTGAAGGTCCCTGTTCTGAGGAGTTTGCAGTCTAAGGACAGACAATTAGACAGAAGTTAAGGGAAGGGAAGCAACAAATAGAAATTTTTTTTACATCTGCTAGTTTCACTCTAGGTGGAATTGCAGAAGTGGGAACTTGAGGGACTTAAACCTGGACATGATATTTTTCTTGTGAATAAGCTCACAGAGGTTGTACCATGCATGTGGGGGCTGTGGGGAAGAAGTGATGGAGGTGACTGATTGTGAGAAGGCAGATTGAGTTGTGAACATTGGCAAAGAAGGGGTGGAGGGAGAGACAGTGGAGAGCTCCAAAGGGAGTGATGCTCAAATTGACAGGCAAGGAAAATGACTGGACTGAAGTGGATGATATGTATTTTTGGGTGGGTTGGAGTGGTGGATGTTATAGATGTCAAGGCAGGATATAGAGGGCCTGAATGGGGGATTTCAGTGTGGGGGATGGAAAGAAAAAAGAAACACCTTGGAGATGTAAAGGAGGATGAAACAAGATACAGCTTGGTTGTGTGAGGCAAAGGAGGAAGAGGAGGAGTCAAAAATAACTTGTATATAATTGATCTGAGTGACAGTAAGAGGTGGAGATGTTGATGGTACATAGAGAAGAGAGGAAAGTGGAGAACATTTGGGAGAGAAGATCATGCGTTTTGGTTTTCCTGTGGAGGATAAGCTGGTGACAAGATATCCAAGTGGAGATGTTAGAGAAAGAGGCTGAAATTCTTGTAGAAGGATTTCAAATATTGTTCCTACATTTCTTGATTTTGCTCCTTTAAAATATCAGACGGCAATCAGCAATAAAGCAAATTTTCTGTAGAATGTTATATAAATTTGGTTTACTCTTTAAAATGAGATGAACACTTGGCTCTACAACTTCATAGTGTCTCAATAATTTACACTGTATGTGTTTTATTTACAGGAAGAGCCATGGTTGATGTAATACTACAGTCTGGTGAAAGAGATGCCCCGAAATTAAAAGACTGCTTACCTGCTATTGGTGCCCTGAAACATCTGAGAGAATGGCATTCTGCAAAAATCACTATAGCAACAAATGACTGTAAAGGGTATGATTTTTTTGTTGTACAAGCAGAATCATTACTTGTTTTGTCAACATACATTAATGTTTTTAAATAAAGCTCATGAACTGTCATAGTGCTTGACAGATATTCTTTAGGAAAATATGGTTTTCTCTCTTATCATTGTTTAAGAGGAGGAGCTATCCAGACAATTTTGTTGTATTAAATACATGCTTTCAGCAAATGGGATGATAGAAATGCAAGCATTTAAAATGCCTCTAATCTCTAAGGGACAGTATATAAATATATTATATCTCATTTTATTTAACTTTCCCTCATCTGTTTAGTTTTATCTGATATCCTGGCTTCATTTTACATAACATATTATATCATATGTATTGTGTGTGTGTGTGTGTGTGTGTGTGTATATATATATATATATACACACACGTATATATGTATAATGTATATATATTATAATATATAAATTATATATGTATAATGAGTTTATCTAATTTTATTAGCATTATACAAAATGCATAATTTATATATTTATATGTATACAAATGTTTAATGACTTTATTTAGGTTAAAGGGCTTTATTAATCCAACTTGAAAATAAACTCTTTACTGAGTTAATAGCGTAAATCCTGGCTGTCCTCGTTCAATTCCTAAATGCTTAGTATGCTTATGGGCACCTCAGTACTCAACTGGATATGTTTTAATTTTAACTACAAGTTTCTTGAGTTGCTTTTTTCTCCCATGGTGGAATTGGGAATTAAAGATGGGGTGTCTAAACTTTGTGTCGAGTAAGTAGGCCCAGCCATCCATAATCTTGCTGTCATTTGCTATAACCATGTACTTTCTTTCAAATCCAAGCCTGGCATTGGAGACAGGGGGTTGATCCCATAATATCTTACCCTACTCAAGATCTAGTCAACAAAATTGTGATAAAACAAGGAAACTAAATGCATAGTCCTATGCATGAAAACCTATAACGAGAAAAAACATTTACTTGTCATCAGATATCTGCTGATACACACAGAGGGAGATGAAAAACTATCATGATCAATTTATCATGATGGAAAATTCTTTCCTGACTTCAAGTATGGCAATCAACACTTCCCTGTGCAACCTACTTTGGATCAAATAGGGTCAGCTCTGTGCTGTGCTGCACTGCATGTCCCATATGCATAATGAGGAAACGTGGCCCTGCTTTTACAACATGCAAACCCGCAAACAGTGAACAAGGGTAGGGAGATCCTCTAGTTGGCAAGAGAAGCCAGTGGCTTCCCTTTCCATCTATGCCTCTTATTTTCCTTAGTACAAAGAGATGGCCAATAATGGGATGTGCAGACTACAAGGCTGCTAATTACAGGCTGACTCAGTTTGCCAAGCCAGCCATTGCTTGATACATGCCAAGGTTCCCTACTGTCATCTTGGTGGAGCACGGAAACACCTTCCTCTGCAGAAGTGGGAACCAGCATTTCTGTAAGAGATTGTACTTTTCAGAGGACAAAGGTGTACGTAATTGTCTGTCTTTACATATCAGAAATCTATGTTTAGTGCTAAAGTTTAGTATTCACAATGGATTAAATCAAATTGCATGTTAATCTGTAAAACTAAATGAAATATGAGATTCATTATTTTTTCTTCATGTTTACAGTAGCTGGCAAAAAATTGCAGACTACCTATCAGCAGATGTCGTTGCTTCAGATAATATAATAAATATTATTGATTCAAAGGAGCTGTGGAGAGGAGAGATTCAGATATGGGAGAGAAAGGTCAATTAATTTTTTTCTAGTTCTGGTCAACTTTGTTTAGGTTCATTGTGTACACATGTATAAAATTGTTGTGGATACTGTATTATAAATGCTTAAGTTTCATGCTTTCATCTTAATTTCCTTTAACAATCTAATTATATAGGAATGCATTTAAATAATTAACGTTTATTTTCTAAGCAGAGAAAGTACAAGAGATTTTTTTTATTCGGTACAGTAGACCCTCAGTTACAAACACCTTGGGAATAGAGGTTGTTTGTAACTCTGAAGTGTTTGCTACTTTGAACAAAACATTGTGGTTGTTCTTTCAAAAGTTTACAACTGAACATTGAATTACTACAGCTTTGAAACTTTACTATGCAAAAGAAAAATACTGCTTTCCCTTTTTTTTTAGTAGTTTACCTTTAACACAGTACTGTACTATATTTGCTTTTGTTGTTTTTCATCTCTGTGCTACCTGATTGCATGCTTTCGGTTCCAAATGAGGTGTGTGATTGACTGGTCAGTTGGTAACTCTGGTGTTCGTAACTAAAGGTTCTACTGTATAACGAAAGTGTGGAGTTTCATGATTTAGGTGCCTAATTTTGGGGCCTAACTTTAGGCACCTGTCTTTTTATTGTCTTTATCTTGGGGGGGGGAGGGGTTTTTAAGTCAAATCATTTGTTGTTCACGACAAGCCATAATCATCTTTCTGTGCTACTTTGTAGTACTCAGATGAAAACCCATGTCTACACTTGTGCAAAGAGCAGCAACTATTTAGATGTAGAAGACACTGCTTGTATTTGCAATGTCTTAGTCTTGAATACATGACGTGGTTTATCCAATACTAATGTGATTCTTATTTAGTTGTTTGTTGAAATCTGTTGGCATCAACCCTAATAGGACTACGTCCTTTTAAAGTAATTGTGTATCTAATTGAGGGAAGAAAAATGGGTTTATTTCATTCTTCATCTGCTAGTTGCACCAAATGCTTGATATGCAAGAACACAAGAATTTTCTTAACCTAATTCATCCCATTAATGTCAGGTTTTTTATCTGTCTTTTTTAAATATTTTATTTTCTTTAGTTTGGATCTGAAGCTAGATTTCCAAAATTTTGTATAAAGAGTGTATCATCAAAGCCATTCAGCACATCACATTTAAATACTTGCTTTGCTGCCAAGAAAACAGCACAATCAAAGAACACTAATGTTTTGCCAGAGGTAAGGCTTGTGTTTGATCTTTCTTTGAAGTACTATGGGTTCACTTTTTTTACCTTCCTGAGAAAATAAATAATGAGGGAAATGGGTAGTCAGGATTCAAAAAGTAAAGACTCCATAATGTTCAGTTCTTAAGGCTTATCTTGTTCACATTTTTGTCTAGATAGTATCAATGATATTTGGTCTAATAACGTGTTGTCTAAAATGTGATATTACATTCTCGAAGCAGAAATGAAAAAATGGTTCTGATTTCTTAGCTTTCGAAAAATTTAATGTTAAATGAACATTGCAGCATGTTGGAAGCATGGATTCATTTATTTACATGTACAAATACACTTTATTTTTAAATACTATTTTCTAAAAATTGCTTGTATCATATTTTGCCCAGTGGAAATTGGTCTTCATTTAAAAATTTTTAAAAATAGAAATAATTATTGTTGAAAAACACTTAATATAAAAAATTCTTTAATTTAACTACATATATTAATTTTAATAGATTTTTTTACAGTTAAAACATATGAATATGTTTTGTCCCTAATTGTTTGGGTCTTGGGATGATTTTTATTTGTAGTATCTGAGGGAAGATGGACTCAGAAGCAGCCCTGCACTTATTATTTCATATGCATCTGTAGTATTCTAAGGAATCTATTAGGCACCTTCCATAAGTTTGCTCTTTTAAGATGTTTAATTATATTTTAATTTGACTATATTGCAAAACCTTCCTGTCTTTCTCACCCCAATTTCCGTGTTTCAGATGTGTTCCTAAATAAGGACTCAGTTCAGCAAAACACTTATAGCAAGTAATTTAAGTTCCACTGAAATCACATCTAAAATATAAATGTTACAAAATCTGAATTGATTTTCTTTCCAGGTTTTTCATTATTATGGTCCTGTGTTAGAATTCTTGCGGCTGGTGGAGCTCTCAGATTTACCATCCTATTTTGTATCAGATCTTGAATTTGAGCTGTATCCTTTTCTTTCCCCAAGTGTTTGCAAAATAGTGTGAAGAAAAGGGGGTTGTGGTGGATTACCTCAATTTGCTACACTTAAGATGTATATTTAAGTTATGTCAAAGGTCTAGAGTATATGGACAGACACTTTTTAGCACGTTATAAATCTAAATAAATAAAATAAACGTGCATATTAATATGACTTAAATATTTTTCTGACTATATCACCAATTACATTGACTGCCTAGTATATAGTAATGTTTATCTTTTTATAGCATAGTAACACTTTTGTTACAGAAATCTCAATGATTTTTTAAAAAACTTTCAAATATATCTTTGGGTGCATGAAGATTTTAATGTATTTGCAATTTCCTGAGAATGTTTAATAACATCTAATTATGAATAGACGATATTAGAACTGGAATGTCTAATGAAAGATTTTCCCCATATGGAGGATTTCAGGTAAAATAAACTATATTCAAGTGATTTAGTAAATTCAGAGTTAAAATTGAAGCTAAAGCAGATGCAGAATATCTTCATATCTGAAACACTTTCCTTAAAGCCAGAACTTTCCGCTAGTTTAACACTTTCTTTTACATGCAGCATAAAATATATATAAAACTTTCCTGATCAAGTATATATTTTAGAGTATGAGTTTGAGCTACTTACTGAACCTTGCAGCCCTCGTGATGTGCAGCTAATATTTGTCATTCAACGATGGGGGGGGAAAGGGAGGAGGAGGGGGAAGGAATCTTAAATGCACTTAATGCATACTTGTATGTTAGCAAGGTTTTTATTTAATGAAAATGTGGACTAAATTTATTATACTTGTAAAAAGAGGGCTTAAAATAACACCAGCCTAGTCAAAGAGGTTAAATGTATACATCTTTGGAAGTGTTTTACTTATTATTAAGACACTATTGACGCAGTATATTTAATACAATGACTAGAGGAGACATGTAAACGAATATAGTCTCCATTTTATGCTGCACAATATTTAAATGTACTGGCAGCTGGTCATTTAAGGGGAGGCCCTGCAGGGTAGAAGAACTTGGTATCGTGCTTCATTTTATTTTAGCAAGAGTCAAGCTATTTATTGTCCAGTGTCTCTATTCTTTCTTAAATTTAATTGCTGATTGCTTTAAAATAAAATGCTCTGGTGTTCAGTTTAATATGCTGAATTTCTCTCATCTTTAATTCTAAATCTGGACCATTTTTCTTAAATGTCTTAGTAAACCATCTTTTAAAAACAAGAGTGTTTCTTAACTGGTTGCAAGAGGGACTTCACTATGCATATTAGAGTTATATGGCCAATTAGAAAAAAAGGCATTGATGTATGAATGTACTTCCTCCATCTGTATCTTAGCAAAACTTGAATAGTGCTAATTAGTCTGAGCACTTGTGACATTTTTTAAACTGGGTTCTCCAAAGCTGAGTAATTATTACTGCCTAATATTCTCTCAGGATGTATTAATACTCAGTCAATTAAAGTACTCCTCCATGCATTTAGAGATCATCATACCAGTCTAGTAAAGTAGTCCAATATCCATTTTCACTGTATTGTATATTGAAAAAACTGAGTGAGAAATTCCTCCCACTCCCAAGCTTTTCAGAATTATAAATATATTAATTTAAGAGATTTGCCTGTTATAGTGAAACTGGCATCTGTGGCAGTTCTGCTGCAAACAGGAGGCAGTATTATAGCTCCTATAGGTACATCTGCACTGCAAAAAAACCCGACTCCCTCCCCTCCCCCAAAAAAACCAAAGCCAAAAAAAGAACCCAACCCCCACTGTGGCAGCAAGTTGACTTTGGCTTGTGATGTGGGGCAAAAAATAGCAGTTTAGATGTTTAGACTCAGGCTGGAGCCTGGACTCTGAAACTTGGGGTGAAGGGGAGGGGAATCCCAGAGCCTGGGCTCCAGCCCAAGTCTGAACATCTGTGCTGCTATTTTAGCTCTGTAGCACAAACCCAAATCATTTGACCCAGGCTCTGAGACTCGCTGCCATGAGTCTTTTTTTCCCCCACCCGCAGTAGTGTAGACATACCTTTTAGTGTGGTGGGTTAATAGACCATAAAAATCTATAGAGATTGTTCTTAAGAATATTTACATAATTTAAAAGACATTTACTTAATAGAGAAGCCTCTATCCACATAATAATTATCCCTACATATAATAAAAGGAAAAAAAATAATGGATTAATTGTGGCATGCAAATAGCGTGGTCAGTGGTAGGCAAAACGCTGTTTCTTTACAGCCTGCTAAGATAAAGTAGGCTCACAGCCATATGAAGTTTTTCGTGCTTAATTTTGTAAGTGGAGATATAAAGTGCACTAGAAGTAACACAATGTCTTTGATCTGATGCCATGATAAAATTAAATAAATAATCTTAACACGCATATTTGGGCTAACAGATTGAAACAAAGAGGGCCATACTGCTATTTTTGGAATGAAGAGGAGAGGGGGTATTTTGCTAGGCACTCCCATCTTGTGATAGTGATGCTCCACTAATGTTGAGCTTTTTGTGTGAAGAAAAGGCTTACGCAGTTTTAGTGTATATAGCTTATTTGAATGTGTAGAAATATACTTGCACAAAACCTGTATACTCCAGTTTGTACAAAGTTAAAGGGAATGGATAGCTAAGGAGCTCTTTATCTTCTAGCACTCAAATTAAAATTTAGTGCCATTGAGACCAGCGCTTTCTTCAATTGATCCTGTCAGTTGGTTTCTAATGCTGGCAATCAAATGCCTTTCAGAACCAAGAAGTGCTGTTTTTCATTGGTGCTTCAGAAGGATATTCTGTGTACCGTGAAGTCAGTACACTTAAAAACAGATAATTTGTGTAATCTGTTTGGGGTGGGATGGGGTAGCATGGTGGGGGGAGAGAAAGGCACAGAGAGAAGGTGGTGAATTGAAGAGAGTGCAGGATTTGAAGAAATATAATTGGGCCTTTCATTAAAGCCCCCAATAAAGTACAAATATCACTGCAGTCAGAACACAAATACCATCATCTTAAACTGAACCCATTGTTTATAATGAACAGCGTTCTGGCTTTCAGTTAGGACCCACAAGGAGACATTAACTCCTATATGTTGAGCACATCAGAAAGGAAGAACATAAAAATATAATCTATTGTTAAGGTCTATGGGATATATCATTATACAATTTAACCACTCTTCATTAAGACACCATGAGTAGAGGGCTCTCAGCACCGTAAGTGATTGGGCTCTAAATGAGTATCTAAAAACCATGACCTGCTATTTTGGTGGTTGAGTGGGGAGTTGAAAGGTGGATTTAGATTTTGTTCCAAAGAACAAAAAAAGGTAAAGAAAGAAACACAAGAAAGCAACTCATCATCCAAGTTTTATGAGTGCTGCTGGTGCTTGGAATGTCTCAGTTATGATGGTATATCTGTTGCATTAATGCCCTGAGGGAGTTATCAATGAAAATCTGCATTCAGTGGGAAGTTATAAGAAATTCAGGCTTTAGCAGTAGCATTTTATATCAGCTGATTAAAATCTTGACATACATACCTGAAATAAGTCATTGGCTATCATAATGGTAAGAGATTCAATAAAGCATATAAAAAAATTTGCTCCTTCATGGTCATTTGAAAGCGTTCAACAAATATGCTGTATATCATAATATATATTTACAAAATGCCTGAGTTAGTGTACCACCCCCTCTGAGACAGAGAATTTATGCATTATAATGCTTTGACAATAATGAGGCATATGGTGATTTGGCTTGTATTTAGATGGACTGAAATATTTTTCTTCGAGTGCTTGTTCACGTCCATTCCACTTTAGGTGTGTGCACGCCTCTGTGCACAGTTCCCAGAACGTTTTTCCCCTTAGCAGATACCATAGGGCTGGCTCCTGCGCCCCTTGGAACCCTATGCACATGCCGAAGTATATTAAGCGCTGCCGGTCCTACGCCCCCTCAGTTCCTTTTTTCCGCCTGTGACGGTTGCTGGAACTAGCCTTGCTCTCAGCAAGTACTATTCCCCTTCTTGAACTTGTTTGTTATTCTAAGTAGTTTAGTTAGTTAAGTAGTTGTTAAGTGTTGTTAAAAAGAGTAGTTAGAGAGGCAAGTCCCTGCGGGGACTTAGAGCAGCCAGGCTATGCCTCGGTCGCCGGGATTCAAGCCATGTGCCTCCTGCGGGAAGGCCTTCCTGCTCAGCGACCCCCATGACTGCTGGCTTAAGTACTTGGGGCAGGCACACAGAAAAGTGCAAGATCTGCAAGGCTTTTAAACCGAGGACTCAGAAGGACCGAGAAATCCGGTTAAAAACCCTGCTGATGGAAGCAGCACTCCGCCCGGTGTCCGAGCTGGCCCGCTCCACCTCGGCACCGAGCATGACCTCGGTGCAGAGTGCACTACAGGCACCGACCTCAACTCGGCACCGCGCAACATCACCAGTACCGAAGAGGAGGAAGCAGTGCATGGAGTGCGGACTCTCCTGCACTGTCGGTACGGGCATGGTCGAGTACGGATATGCACCGGACCCAGCCTGTTGAGTCTTCTCCGGTGCCTGCATCTCCGGTCAGGGAGCCTCCCCCAACTCGTGGGAGAGTGCCCGTGCCGACGCTGTCGACACTAGAGGCTTTTCAGGTGGCAAGAGCCTTGTTGGCTTTGCCTACACCACCTCCGCGCCCCTTCCCCAATCGAGGGAGAAGGGGCTGGTGTCACAGGGGAAACCTGTGTTTGGGTCCCCCTGAAGGGTGGTGGAAATGCCCAGTATGGGGAGGAAGATCTCCTGCCAGACGGCCACCAGGGATAGAGCAGAGACGCTCCCCCAGCAGTCGCTCCAGGTCAGCGTCGTCGAGTTGGCCTGCTTCGACTCAGGACGCGGAGTCTCCCTCTCGGCGCCAACGCCGATCCCCAGCCCCAGAGGCAGCGCAGGCCAGGAGGCGGCACCGGTCAAGGTCTGCCAGGCAGTGCTCGGATAACTCCCGTCCCAGTTTCCCGGCACCGAAGAGTTTGCCCGTGCCCAGACGGCGCAGAACCTGGTCGCCCTAGGAGGACCCGGCACCGAGGAGTTCACCTGCACTGAGGCGGCGCAGAACCCGGCTGCCATCGGAGGACCTGGCACCATGCAGTCCATGATGCGGAACCCGGTCGCCGGAGTCCAGCTCGGCACCGATGAGCTCAGAGTGGTGCCGACCTCGGTCACCAAAAAGGTTTGCAGGGCCACATGGCAAGTGGTACCAGAAGTCATCGGTACCAAGACGACGCTCCGGTACCTCTAGCTCTTTGGAGCGCACCTCCGTTCATTGGCACTGTTCACGGTGATGGAGGCAGTCCTCGTCGTCCCCCAGGTCGGAGGCATCAAGAGGGCGTTCCCTGGCATGGAAGGGCGCCCGGGACCGAGGACATGTACAACACTGCCGGTCAAGTGACTCAGGGTCTCCCAAGGGGGACAGCCGTCGGAAGAGCCGATGCACTCACAAAGTGTCACAGCCTGTGGCGCAGTCAGCCCCAGGTTGGCCCCAGGGTCAATGGCCGCAGCAATGGCCTTATTGGGCCCTATGGGGTATCCAGATGGGGCCGGGGCCCCAATCCATCCTGTCATTGGGGATGTAGTCCATGCCTCCAGCACAGGAGAAGGCCCATAGACACCACTCCTTGGACAAGGAGTCGGACCCCATGGAGGGACCCTCAACAGGTGCAACCCTTCGCCAGGAGGGGGCACACCTGCAGAACACGCTTCGGCAGTCCCCTTCCTCCTCACGGACGAGGCCGTGTCCCGGGACCACTCTGTGCCACTGGAGGATTTCAGGGCGCACCAGGAGCTGCTCAAGAGGGTGGCCTCCAACTTGGGGTTGGAGGTGAAAGAGTTAGAAGAGGCCGAAGATAGCCTCTTTAATGTGCTGGCGGTGGCTGCCCCAGTGAGAGTGGCCCTCCCAGTCCATGAAAGGGTCCTTAAAATTGTAAAGGCCCTGTGGCAAACCCCTTCCTTGGTCGCCCCTACGTCAAAGGTGGCCAAAAGAAAGTATTATGTCCCAGCCGAAGGGTTTGAGTATTTGTTCACTCACCCTGCCCCAGGAACCCTGTTGGTAGATGCGGCTAACCAGTGAGACAGGCAAGGTTAGCCAGGGTCCACTCCCAAGAACAAAGACAACAAAAAGATGGATTTGTTTGGGAGAAAGATTTATTCCATGGCAAGCCTGCAGTTCAGAATTGTCATCCATCAGGCCCTCCTACGTAGATATAATTTCAACTTGTGGAACTCCTTCAGGCGGTTTGCTGAGGCCCTGCCCCAGGACCAGGCCACAGACTTCAACACCATTGTAGAGGAAGGAATCACGGTGACTAGGGCAGTGCTCCAGACATCCTGTGATGCTGCTGACTCGGCGGGCAGGCCATAGCCTCTGCCATCTCCATGAGAAGGTGCTCGTGGCTGCAATCCTCAGGCCTGTGCCAGGAGGTGCAGCAATCGATTCAGGACCTCCCCTTTGATGGGTCGGCCCTATTCGCTGACCAGACCGATGCAAAGCTGCATGGTCTGAAGGACTCCAGAGCCACGTTTCGCTCCCTGGGCCTGTGCACGCCCCAGACTTCCAGGCGCCAGTCACGGCCAGGCGCAGCAGCAGCCACGGCCTCCGCCCAGGCCTTTTCAACTCTATAGGAATAGGTACAAGAATAGGGGGTTTAGAAGGAGAAATCAGCCCCCCAGCTCATCCTCAGCCCCCCAGCAGGGGCCCCCTAGGGGGTTGGGCAACAGGAGGAGACAGTTTTGATGGTACGCCTGAGGATGGCACCCCGACTGTTCTCCTGGATCCACCACGCCCCTTCCTAGACAGGTTAAGGCCCTTCTATCCTGAACGGGCAAAGATCACGTCGGACCCTTGGGTCCTTGAGATAGTCCCAGGGGGCTATGCCCTACAGTTTACATCTACCCCTCACAACAACCCTCTTCCTATGTCCCTCTTCAGGGATCCCTCTCACGAGCAATTCCTCTTGCAGGAAGTGGACACCCTCCTCAACATAGGAGCGGTGGAAACGATCACTCCAGGCAGAAGCGGGAAGGGATTCTATTCGAGGTACTTTCTCATCCCCAAGGCGAAGAGGGGTCTGAGACCCATATTAGACCTGCATCGTCTAAACAAATATGTCAAACAACTCAGGTTTCGCATGGTCTCCCTAGCCTCCATAATCCCTTCCCTGGATCCAGGAGATAGATATGCCGCCCTCAACCTCAAGGACGCATGTTTTCATGTGTCTATCCTCCCCAGCCACAGGCGTTTTCTCTGTTTCACGGTGGCTGGCTCCCACTACCAGTTCACAACCCTGCCCTTTGGCCTGTCTTCGGCCAAGTGCATGGCGGTTAGTGGCTGCCCACCTGAGATGGAAGGGTGTGCAGATTTTTCCTTACTTGGATGATTGGCTGATCAGGGGCAGGTCCCAGGTCCCAAGTGCAGGAGAGCATGACCCTCACTTGCTCCACATGCAGCAGGCTGGGATTGCTCATAAATGAGCAGAAGTCTGCATTAACCCCAGTGCAACGCATAGAATTCATTGGGGCCACCCTGGACGCTTCCCAGGCCAGAGCCTTCCTGCCTCAGCAATGTTTTGAGGCGATGGTCTTTACCATCTCCCAGCTGCACTGATGCCCCAAAACAACAGCCAGGCACTGCCTACAGCTGTTAGGCCACATGGTGGCCTGCATGTACATAGTGAGACTAGCTTGCCTGAGGCTCAGACCGCTTCAGGCATGGTTGGCCTCGGTATATGTGCCAAGCAGACACCCATTGCACCAGATGGTCACAGTTCCCCTGCCTATCTTAGCCTCCCTAAACTGGTGGCGGAGTCCCAGGGCAGTGATGAAGGGCGTTCCGTTCAGGGAACTGGTCCTGTCGGTCACCCTAATTTCCGACTCTTCAGATGTATGATGGGGAGCCCACATCACCGCCAACTTAGGCACTCAGGGGCTCTGGTCGGAGGATGAGAGGCTCCTGCATATCAACGTGAAGGAGCTGAGGGCCATTCGCCTAGCATGCAAGGTGTCCCTCTGATTCCTGACAGGCAGAGTGGTGCAGGTGCTGATGGACAATGCCACAGCCATGTTTTACATAAACAGGCGAGGGGGGGGGCATGCTCCTCAGCCCTCTGCGAGGAAGCTATCCATTTGTGGGACTTTGCCATGAGGCACGATTTCCACTTACCTGCCTCTCACCTCCCGGGAGTGAGGAACGATGAGGCGGATCGCCTCAGCAGGTCATTTCTACCCCACCACGACTGGTCGTTGCACCCAGAGGTGGTGACTACGATCTTCCAGAAGTGGGGCATTCCCCAACTAGACCTATTCGTGTCGGCCTGGAACGCGAAGTGTCCAAGGTTCTGTTCGCTCTGGGGTCACGAGACTGGGTCGATTTCCGATGCGTTCCTCATCAACTGGACGGGGACCCTTATATACGCGTTCCCGCCCATTCTGCTCCTGCCCAAGATGCTGCTGAAAATAAAGAGGGACAGGACGGACGTTATACTCATTGTTCCGGCCTGGCCGAGACAGCACTGATTCAGCATGCTGCTGGACCTTTCGATCGCCCCACGCTTGGAGTTCCCGAGGCTGCACAACCTTCTATCCCAGGACCATGGTTGCCTTTTGCACCCGGACCTGGACTCCCTGCACCTCACGGCCTGGAGGCTCTGTGGCTGATGGAGGGAGAGAGCGCCTGCTCGGTGTAGGTCCAACAAGTCCTGCTTGGCAGCAGAAAAACTTGGACACAGGTTGTGTATCGGGCTAAGTGGAAACGGTTTACCTCATGGGCGGAGTCCCGGGGTATCCCGCCCAGCCTCTTGCCTATACAGGCGATCCTGGAGTACCTGCTCCAGCTAAAGCTCCAGGGTCTGGCGCTGGCTTCGCTGAAGATTCACCTGGTGGCCATTTCGGCCTTCCATCAGCTGCTAGAGGGGAGATCGCTGTTCTCCCATCCCATGTCGGTCAGGTTCTTCAAGGGGGTGGAGAGGCTTTATCCGCATGTCCATGACCTGGTACCTCCCTGGGATCTCAACCTGGCCTCTCAAGACTCACGGGGCCCCCCTTTGAACCCATGGCTTCATGGCCACGCTCATGCTTTCATGGAAGGTAGCCTTCTTGGTGGCCATTATCTCAGCTGGGAGGGTTTCCGAGATTAGGGCCTTGACCTCGGAGCCCCCTTATACAGTATTCTATAAGGATAAGGTGCAGTTGAGGCTGCATCCAGCCTTCCTGCCCATGGTGGTTTCCCAATTTCATTGTAATCAAGATATTATTCTCACCGTGTTTTTTCCCAAACCTCATGGTTTGGAGGAGGAGAGGAGATGGCATTCGCTGGACATGAGACGAGCCCTGGCCTTCTACATCAAGCGTACAAAGCCATTCTGGAAATCAACGTAGCTCTTCTTCACAGTGGCTGACCGGATGAAAAGCTCACCTGTCTCCATCCAGCACATTTCCTTGTGGATTACATCATGCATCAAGTTCTGCTACGAGCAGGCAAAGGTGCCGCTTCCGGGAACCATCACAGCGCACTCAACCAGAGCTCAAGCCTCGTCTACAGCCTTCCTGGAGAGAGTGCCCATGCAGGACATCAGCAAAGCTGCCACCTGGTCATCAGTGCATACCTTCACGTCCCACTACGCCATCGTTCAGCAGGTGAGAGAGGAAGCGGGATTCGGCAGAGCGGTGCTGAGGGCAGCTCACCGGTAACTCCTGCCCACCTCCAAAGGTGTTGCTTGTTAGTCACCTGTAGTGGAATGGACATGAGCAAGCACTCAAAGAGGAAAACAAGGTTACTTACCAGTAACTGATATTCTTCGAGATGTGTTGCTCATGTCCATTCCTCATCCCATCTCCCATCCCCACTACTGGAGTTGGCAGAAGGAAGAGACTGAGGGAGCGTGGGGACGGCAGCAGCTAATATACCGCGGTATATGCGTGGGGCTCTAGGAGGTGCCGGAGCCGGCCCTACAGAATCTGCTAAGGGGAAAGAAGTTCCGGGAACCGTGCATGGAGGCGTGCACACACCTATAGTGGAATGGACATGAGCAACACATCTCGAAGAACATCAGTTACTGGTAAGTAACCTTGTTTTTCTTTGTACAGAATATGATAATACCATGATTTATAAAATTGCAATAGGTAAAACTATTTGAAGATGTGGTTCCTTAAACCTTTCTATACAGGAACTTGGCAAGAACCAATATCAAAGAAAAGTCTACACTGCTTTTGGATCAGATTTCTTCTCTCTGTGGAAAGGTATACTTTTTTTTCAACTTTGCAGCAAAATTTTTTCAAAATGATTTGTGTATAATCTGCTGTTTCTGTGTACTTTTAATTTAAGAAGTAATCTCTGTGGAGTCTCCTCCAAAATTTTCTTCTAGGGCCACAGTCTGCCTTTAGATGTGTGCACTGTGCAGTTTCCAAGAGCAGAACCCATATGCCAGTTAAATTGTTAACTTCAGCTAAGCTTTGACCTCATAGCACAACTCGATACTCACTCTGAATCCTACTCACCTGCCCCCCAATTGCTGTCCCTGTCTGCTCATTTTCCTATTTGTTTAATCTTTAACAACGTTTACTGACCCCACCTTCTTTGGTGTATTTTCTGTTCCCACAAATCTTATTTTAAGTCCCTGTACAACAAAAGCCGTTCTTCCCAACCTTGTTTTTATGGTGACTTTTCTGCCATTGGGTTGGATGCAGCTCTTCATAAGCACAAACAGCAGAATACTTTGGGGTCTGGTCTGTACTGCTGCCAGCAGTCCACGTGAGATATGCAAACTATGTAAAGTAACTTGCGTATCTCCCATCAACTTACGTTCTCATACCGCAGCATTTTCAATGCGCTGCGTCAACTGGAGACACCCTCCGGTCGACACAGCCTTATTAATTTTGGGGAGCTGGTTTAATTGCATCGACTGGAGAGGATTTCCAGGATCAATTGAGAGGGTATTCACATGTAGACATACCCTGAGTAATTTTTTATGTTATGCATGGCAGTACGTAGCACAGATGCTAAACTGTTGGGCCAGCCATCTCTTCAGCATTTTTGTTGTATTCATAGATTTTAAGGCCATTTGAAGGCACCATTAGATCATCTACTCTGACCTCCTGTGCATCACAGGCCGTTTCATTTCACTAGTTACCTCTCTGTTGAGCACAGCAGCTTGTTTAACTAAAACATACGTGGTAGCCAAAACACAAGTTATCTTCCAGAAAGGTGTCCAATCTGGATATGGAGAATCTACCTGTCACAGACCTGGTTGAACTCACCCTGCTGGATGCAGACTAGGCTGCTGTGTTTGGACCCATAAGCTGGGCCTGTGTGCACTTTTTTTTTTTTTTTTTTTTTTTTTTTTTTAAATAATTAAGTGCTGCTGGATCTCAGTAGGTTCCATCCACTGTCTCTGGCCTCTCTGGCACACTTCCTGGGCACAGACTCTGTCTGCAATACATTTTTTGAAGAGTATTCCTGTGACTCAGCTTCCCTTGGCCCTAAGACCAGTTCTGCCCCTCACTGAGACTCCCTAGTAGCTTAAGCACAGCTGTTCCCAGAGCTCTACTCTTCTGGGCGCTCTGGTTTACCCCTTTGGGGACACATGATATTTGAAGCAAATAGACGTGTCTTTTGAAAAAGTCCTCCTAAAACAATCACTCTTTACTTTAGACAGCACAGGTGCTGACTGGTTCTTTTCCCTGCTGCCCAGACCGCACAGGTTCACAGACAGACTCCTGAGCTGAAGAAGTATGTTTATTTGCTGCTTCAGTGAGTGATCAGTCCACTGAACTAGGGCACAGCATAGGACTAAATGCAGGCACACATCCACATTCAGGTGGTTGCCTTAAAAACATGGTTAAAAGTTATTCATGATATGTTTCTGCCTAGCACTAAGATTAGTTTGCTAACTCAGTTGTTTGCCTGATTGAACTGCTGACCAAGATGCTTACCTGATCAGGTTGCTGGCTCAGCTTTTTATCTGGTTGTTCTCTTTCGTTGCCAGACAAGCAGGCATCTTTTCACATATCCCAACACTTAAAATATATATTCTACATATTACATTCTACAACAAGAGAGATACAGATCCAGGTAAATATTTGTGTCATTCCCTATGTCAGTTCCTTCACCACTCTTTAGCATTCTTTGGGATTTGGGTCAGTGTCAGTGTCCTTTCAGAATTCCAAGTCCCCTTTGTTGGACCACATTTCTCCAACTCATGGCTTCTCCTCTGAATCATGGAGTCTCTTTCTCTGATCCTCACAGTCAGAGTCTTTCAGCTCTGGCTAGTTTGGCAGTCGAAAAGGTTCCCTCTTACTCAGGAAACATTTCTCTTTGTTTCTGTCTCTCTCAAATTT
The DNA here is from genome assembly GCF_026122565.2 of Emydura macquarii macquarii. Lineage (NCBI taxonomy): Eukaryota > Metazoa > Chordata > Testudines > Chelidae > Emydura > Emydura macquarii. The sequence continues at coordinate 3,769,533 of NW_027130506.1, forward strand.
CTCAGCCTCTGTGACTTTAAAGGGCTATACCAACACCTCTGTCTTTTTGTTCTCTTTTTGAGGATTTTTCTCTCCTCCTCTAGTACCTTGGAGTGTTCCTTTCACCTAAATTGCAATTGTTCCCTTTTTGTTCTGTAGGGGCCCAGCCTATTCACTTATGGGTAGTCCTTAATGACTGTCTCATTGAAGGGTAGGCTAAGTGGGTGAGGTAATATCTTTTATTGGACCACTTCTGTTGGTGAGAGAGTCTAGCTTTTGAGTTTACACAGAGCTCTTCTTCAAGTCTGGGAAGATCTGTGTAAGCTCAAAAGTATCTCTCACCCATAGAAAGTGGTCCAATAAAAACATATTACCTCTCCCACCTTGTCTTTCTAATACCTTGGGACCAGCATGTCTACAACACTACTGCATACATCATTCAAAGGTTTTAGACACCCTTCCTTTTCTCCTTAGCATAATGAGTGCTATAGAAAGAACTTAATTTCTTGAGACCAAATAGATGGCAATAAATCAATGAGTGGGTAAACTGAGGTCTGGTCTACACTAAAAAGTTAGGTTGAGCCAGCTATGTCGCTCAGGGGTGTGAAAAATTCATACCTTTGAAGAGGGCAAGTGAGCCAACTAACCCCCATTTTAGACAGCGCTAGGTTTACGGAATAAATCTGTTTACCTAGTTACTGCCTCGGGAAGGTAGATTACCTATGCCATCAGGAGAACCCTTTCTGTCGGCATACGTAGTGTCTACACTGAAGTGCTATAGAGGCACAGCTGAGACATTTCAAGTGTAGACAAGTCCCGAGTCATACAAATATTAGAGAAATACCCCACTTTCTCCATACCAACACTTTCCTTGGTAGTTTGTTCCATTGGTTAATTACCCTCACTCAAAAATTTTGTGCCTTATTTCTACTTTGAATTTGTTAAGCTTTAGCTTCCAGTTGTTGGTATTTGTTTTGCCTTTCTCCACTAAATTAAAGAACCCTTTAGTATCTGATCTTTTCCCTCTGTGGAAGTACATATACACTGTAATCAAGTCCCTTCTCAGTCTTGTTTTTGATAAGCTAAAGAGATGGAGCTCTTTCTCGCTGTGCGGCATTTTCTCCACTCCAGCCCTTGATTCATGTTTGTGGCTCTTTCCTGCACCATCTCCAATTTTTCAACATCCTTTTTAAAATGTGGACACCAGAACTGTACAAAGTATTCCAGTATTGGTCTCATCAGTACTGTATACAGAGGTAAAATCACGTCCCTTCTCCTTGCTGCTCTGTTTGTATGTCCATGAATTCATTACCCTTTTTTTTGCCACAGCATTGCACTGGGACTTCATATTGAGTCGCTTGTCCACCATGACCCTTAAATCCTTTACAGAGTCACTGATTTCCTTGCAGTGTTGGACATTCTTGCCTTCTAGGGGAATAGGAATAAAAACTGGTTATAACCGTATCCCTCCATTTTCATGTTGAATGTTGGTGGTTAGCAATTTCCTGAACAGTGCATTCTAAATGCTGTTGGACAAGGGCCAGTGTATGTCTTACCTCTTCTTTCTCTAATGCAGGAAACAAGAAGGCATAGTGCATCCCTTATTTTACAGTCCTAGGATGACAGAGACATTTTTATATTTATGCAGATCATGATTGCAAGAAAAGCCAATATATTTCTATATAATCATTTTTGAAAAATTGATAACATATAGTTTTCCTAGGACAATGCTTTTTAACTCTTTGCTCAGATACAGTAATTGTCGAAACAGCTACAAGCTTGTCGCTATTTTCTTGGTACCATTGCTATGAATAATTATGTAGTAATGTTCATTTGAAAATGTTATTTGTCTGAATTCTTAAGACAATGTAGGCATATTTACACAGTGTTTCTGTTGTTTATAAAACTAATTTACAGTAATCACAACATTGGCTGCAGTGAGAAAATTATGATACAATTATAGCAAATTATTCATGTTATAGTTAGTGTGGAGTTGTGGTTCAATTATAAGACCATATTTTTAAGGGTGGACAGTATGGGTGTTGAAAACTGGCTCTGTTGTTGAGTCAATATTTAGGATTTCTGCTGAGGATTGTATTTTCCTCAAACCTCTTCTTCACTCCTTACTAATAAACAGCTTAATTGTTTTAAAAGTATACCTGTTTCAAAAAAACCCCAAAAAATCCACCAAGGCTTTTGTGAATTTGTATAACTCAGATAATTATGTGTAAAAATGGTATTTAGCAGACATGTTAATTATGTATAATAATGATATAACAACTTGTTTTGCCTCATAATTTTAAAAAAGCTTTTTAGAACATTTTTATGCATGCTTGTTATGATAAACTAGAGATGCTGTGACAATTGTGTGTAAACGGTTCTAAAAGTTTTATATTCAGTCTACTAGATACCGTACAATGTATAGTTGAAAGAAGTACATCAGAAACTTGCTGAAAAATGTATTTTTCCTGATACCACAGCCTGAATTACGGTGACCAGATGTCCTGATTTTATAGGGAGAGTCCTAATATTCAGGGCTTTTTCTTATATAGGCGCCTATTACCCCTCATCCCCATCCTGATTTTTCTGGTCACCCTAGGCTGAATGTTCAATTAAATAAGTATAGTTACATCTGTGTTCTCCATTTATTATTCTGAGAGATAAATATTATCATAAGCAACATCTAATATCTGAATTTATTTGGAAAAGAGAAAATATAAAAAAGATATCTTTTGGGAGTGGAGAGTAGCCCAGTGTGGCTATTTATTGGAGTACTCTATGTATATCAGATCTTTTTATTATATGGAGCCATTGTTAGCCTTACCAGATTTAGGTTGATTTGAGATTCACAATTATAATGGGAATTAAATCTCTGTGTCAGGTTTGATACAGAAAATATCATTTGTGTAAATCCAACAATACTCTATCTCTTCATTTTCCTTTGATTTAAAAAAAAACAAACCAACTTTTCACTGTTGGGACTTGTACTTCTGCTTAACTCAGCTCTCTGTGATATTAATAGAGACAAGTCTTGTTTGACAATGAATGGGAGAAAAACAGTGAACAAAAAAAGGAAGGAGTATCTTTAATAGAAATGTAGTTTAATGAGCCTCTAATCAACAGCTAAAGAAGAGGAAACCTTGAGCAGGTATCATCTAAGCTCATGCTTCAGGGTTCCAGCCAGCTACCAGCAGGGGTTAGGAAGGATTTCCCCCCCAATGTATTCTTGGAGGGTTTTTTTATTGCCTTTCTCTGAAGCATCAGGGATGGCCACAGCTGGAGATGGTACATTGGGCGTGTGGGCCAGGACTCTGTGGGAGTGCTGAGCATTCCCTTTCTCAAGTGCTTGGCTGGCTACTTTTTGCTCAGTTGCTCAGGGTTTATCCGATCGCCATAAGAGGTGTCGGAAAGGTATTTTCCCCCAGTTCAGGTTGGCTTTGATCTTGGAGTTTTTTGCTTTCCTCTGTAGCATGTAGGTGCAGGTCACTTGCCAGGATTATCTGGGTATATCTCACATAGTCATATCCCTGCCATTGTGGGGGCCTCAGGCATTGGTTTACCTCAGTGCCCTCTAGTCTCTGTCTGTGGCAAATAATAGCCTAGTCTCATGTGGGTGTCTCATTTACTTTGGTCTCATTTCCAATGTTGAGCTTAGTGTGTGGGTGGCGGTAGCAGCGGCCTGTGATGTACAAAGAAGTCAGACTAGATGTTCTAGGGGTCCTTTCTGGTTTTGAATTCTATGACTATATGCATAATATTCAGTGCATTATATTTTCTGCCTGTACAGGTAGGAGCTTTATTTGTTTTGCCTTGCAATGTAAGCAACATCTTGATTCCATCTCCTAGCCAGCTGAGTACAAAGAAGTGGAAGGAATATATGGCCAAAAAACCTAAGGTCATCACCAGTAAGTAATATATGTTTGGGGGTGTTGTGTTGTGTGTATCAGGAGTATATAATATAAGTAGGCTTGGCAGAATTTTATTTTTATTTTGTTATTATTTCAACAGATAATATCGATGTTTATTTTTAAGCATTTTTTCCTTTTTTTATTGATTTAAATTTTCACAGTTGTAGAAAATTGGGTCAGACAATAATTCTTAATGACAGTACATACTGAGATTCAAAAAATTAAAGCTTTATAACCATTAAAAGACAAATTGTCAACATCGCATGTCAAAATATAGAAAGTAAATATTCTTAAATCAAACTTTAGTTGGTTCTCAATTAGCGTTTTTCTTCCTTTGCCTATCTGTAAATTTTTATTGATTGAAATATTTTTTGTTGTTTTTTGTGTGTATGTTGAAAATGACATTTGCCATCATTTACTGATAAAAATCTAATCCTTTAAAGTCTAACTATAAAGCTTTTATTAGCATGAGTATAGAATAGTTGCATTACTTCAGAGTGGAGCTGCACTGGGGCTAGCAACAGTGGCAAAATCTCCATGGGGTGCAAAAGGTCTTAGTTATTATAGATTCAACTGTGCAATACTCAGAGCAGAGAAAAATTAAAAATAATCTGTGCAATTTATGTGGTGGTCCAGCCAGTTCTGGGATCAGTGGAATGTAAAAGTGGCTCTCAGGCACTGTTTTGTGCCAGTCTTCAGATGCAGCTCAGGATCCAGCTCCTAATGTCTCTCCTTTTCCTTTTTATTTTAAAAAGGTGAAAGCCTCATTTTATAAATTAATTCAAGGCCATTGGTTCATGATAACTATGATACGATACACTGGAGTGACATAACAATGATGATAACTACAGAAGTTGTCACATATAACTGAACAAGTTACTTATGCCCCTAGATTTTGGCCATATTCTCTACAAATTTGTAATTGGATTATCTTGGGCTGATTCCAGTCCGCTCTCCCCATGCCTACATATTTCTGTCATCTTGGCTTGGATATTCCATATTCTTTTTTTCAGTAGAGATGCATAGTTATTATCATCCTTTATGTAGTCATGTGCATTAGTGCAGTACCAGAACCTTAATGGTCCATTCATTTTGATCTTTTGTGAGTAGGAATGTTATGTGCAGGTGCCACTTCATCAGAAATTACATGACAGAGAATTCTTTAGGATCATCAATTCTAGAATGCACTGCACCTCTTCATGGTGTCCTTATCAGTAACTATACAGAATGTTTGATGCTTGCATAATACTTTGAAGACATATAAATACTATATAAATGCTAAGTAGTAGTATTTGCTGCAATTTAGGGGTAAATATATCCCATTTAATGTTTTGAATTTAAAAAGTCATAAAGTTTGGGGAATAACTTTTGCAGTGACCCTCCTTCATAGGCAATTTTTATTTGCCCCATAGATCATTCTCATAGTTATAGATGCAGATGGCAATCAGTTGGATTTTAAAATTATTTTCCCTTTGTTAACTTGTATCCATTGCAATTTATTCTCAGAAGTTAGGAAATATATTACAGTGGAACCCCATGCATCCGATCTGATTGGGACTAGGGCAGATTGGATAATCAAAAATTCAGATAATCAGGAGAATTTGGGGGGGGGTCAGCCTCGTGGGTGGCACCACCCAGTTTGATTAATATGGAGAGCCGGATAATGGAGGCTTGGATAAACGGGGTTCTACTGTACTTGTTGCATATTTTTAAAATATTTCCCTCACGTCAGCTTTTTGTTGAACCTGCAGGTTCAATAAGTGTCCTTCGAGATCCAGCCTAGCTGAGGTCACATGACAAATGTAGAAACCAGACTGCTGATTAGGCTGACCATCATCAAAGAAAAATTAAACTGAAACCCTGTAATATTTTCCTTTAAACTGAATAGTAGAGATAAAATCAAAACACACAAATCTTAAATTCTTCTCTGTTGTGAAAATTCTTTAGCATACTTCCTCTTGTTGAATCTTCAGTCCTCAAAATATGACTGTAAAGGTTTAACTATGATGAGCTAATAAAATAAGATTTGCATTAATATAATCATCATGCCCCCAGGATTAGTTTCTACTATGGGGCAGTCAGTAGATGGACCAAATCCAAACTGCCAGATGCTTTTGAATGGACCCTGAAATCTTTTTATTTATTTTTTATTATCATTATTGTTGGTTTTTATTATTTTTTCTGGGGTTTGCACCTTATTTGACTGTTGAGGATAGAATTTAAAACCCTACGGGCGCCCCCGCCCATGTTTTTCACAACCGTCACAACGAGGCGTAATGTCCCGTCGACATGCACCTCTCTGTTACTCTGCAACAGTTTAGAGGCCTGATTTAAGAAATCCTCAGCAGACAGGTCGTTCCTATTTCTTCTGACCGAAAACAAAGGATTGTTTAAATTACGACCCTCTAAACGTGACTGAACGTAATCGTCCGGGTCTAGCCTGACGTTAATATCATCGAGAACCGTCTGTATCCCCCTGTGCACAGCTTCAGTGACTTGCTCAGCTGAATTGATTTGGTCAAGATTGACAAAACGAAACTCCTCACAATACTCCGAACCCCTAAATCTAGGAAACTCCCTTTGCCAGCTTCTCAGCCGCTCCATATACACATCGGGGGTGGGGTCATTTGGGGATTCCTCTATGGGACCGTCTTTTATGTCAGGCTCCAAAGGCGCAGCTGGGGACCCACCTAGAGAACCAGTTTCCACCTCCCTGTTCTCAAACACTCCAGTTTGCGAATCTCCACCAGGGGACATTTTTTTTTTTTTTTTTTTTTTCCTCATCACCTTTTTAGCCTTTTTTAAAATTTTTGCAATGACCCTGGTCCGTAACTTTTTGGCAGCCACCCGTCTATCCCTCAAATGGCGTCCCCCTTTTTGGTTACACTTTAACGGTCGGGTGCCCCTTATCGTGACTAGCTGTGCTGTTTCAGAACCATCCTCTGGAAAACTGAAATATTTTTCAGCGTATTTATTAAGAGCTTTTGCATTTTTTACATGGTTTCTGGAAAATACAGCGCCCATCAGCTCTCTGAACGAAGTGTGATATTCGCCCATTTGCGCTCTGAACGAAGCGTTATGCTCTCTGAACAAAGCATCATGCTCTCTGAACAAAGCATCATGCGCGCCCATTTGCGTTCTGAACGAAGCGTCATATTTTTCCCATAGCTCTTTAGAATAACAAAGAGCTGCATCAGACATATCAAGGCGGGGGCCTGGTTTGCGGTGTTGGACAATTATTACAGACTTGTAGGAGCTTTCAGCCCTTGGTTTTTGATTCACAACCCCTAGAGCGAGTGCTCCGGGTTTGTGAATGCGTGTGTTTTCGCCCACAGCTATCTCAGGGTTTGGTGTGGTGTCGACCGCTGAGAAACTGGAGCTGTGCTGGTGCTTTTTACCAGAGTCCTTGGGGTTGATATATCTGAGCTCGGGACTTTCCTGTTGCTTCATCTGGGCTCCTTTGCTGTTTTGAGCTGGCTTTGGAGAAGATTTCTGGTTCTTTGGAACTCCAGCTACAACAGCGTCAGGAAAGCAGGCCGTGCCTGATTAGGAAAACAGATGTTCCAATTTAGCATCAAATATAACATTTTTAGAAAATGTAACTTTACCACACCGGCTACATATTTGTTTAAAATATATTTACTGTATTTCATCTCTGTGTCAGGCTCTAACAGTGGTGAATCTTCCTCTTTTCCTTTTCTTTTGAGGCTTAAACTTCTTTCAGGTTTTGACTGCACTGTTAAAAAAAAATATTATAAACAGTTTAATCTTTCCATACAATTTCAGTCTGTACAGCAAACATGGATTTTACCCCTAGGCCCCAAAACCAAAATGTGCAATAAAATCGCCTCAACCATAACTATCTTTTTTAACATATTACCACATGTTCAGACTGAAATCTTCCAAACACAACTTTAAAAATAAACCATCCAAAGACTTATCTCTACTCCCCACCCTGTGGTCAGACTAAATCCTGCAGGCTGTTTTAACCCCCAAATAACTTAACCCTTTAGCTCACAAACACCTTTGGCACAAAATAAACCAACTTTTTTAAAACATCACCACATGTTCAGACTAAGTTCCTCCAAGCAGTTATTAACCCTCAAAATACTTTAGCCCACAGCAAAATCAAGCCATCAAAATACTTTTAAAAAAAACAACCACCCTCCACTGTCCATTTAAGCACCTAAAATAAACCAGCTTTTTAAAACATACCACTAGGTGCTCAGACTAAAACCATACAAAATATTTTTGCACAACTTTAAAAATAAAACACAAATTCAAAAACCAGTTGCAAATATTTACCTTCCACCACAGGATACAAGCAAGCTGGAACATTTGTATCTGCATCTTTTAAATGAAAAACAAGCATAATTTGAGTTAGTATGATACCCTGCAAACTATTAAGAACCCCCGTCCCCCACCAACTATATAGTTAAAATAGGGGCTTTACCTTGCCCTGATGAAAGGCTGTTTGAAGGGCTGGATTCCATAATCAATAGATCATGCTGCAATAAAAACACCTATCATTCTTAGTAAGAATAGCATGAACAAAAAAAAAAAGTAACATTATATAATATATGTTAAAATAATCAAACACGCTACCCTTTATTGCCTGCTCTTTCCACCTTCACGCTGGGAGTTTATTGCCTGCTCTTTCCACCTTCACGCCGGGAGTAAGCAACGAGGGGTGGGCGGTTACTTTACAATTCTTTTATCTATAACAGTATGTAAATGTATACATTTCCAGCAGCACCCCATAGACCCTTATTTGGTTACAACGGCACCTATAAATGAATATTAACTACATAATGCATACAATTATACCCGCCCCCCTGTTTGTTGTTTACAGGATTACCATTCACCCTAAAACCTATACATTTTCCACTAACATTCTTTAAAATAAAGGCCTGCCTGTGGGAAGAAGATAATAATACTTCCTTCCCATCTTGCACAGGGGATGCCCATAAACTTATCTCTTTCACAGGTTGCCTGGAAGGAAGGAGATAACAATCTCTAAGATTCACAAAAACAAAGTTTCCTGTAATTTAGGCCTGGCTACTTGTCCAGCTTTTAACTCTTTACTCTTCTACAATATATACAGTTTTCAAAGTTAATCTATAAATTTTCCACTAACATTCTTTAAAATAAAGGCCTGCCAGGGGGAGAAGATAGATAATACTTCCTCCCCATCTTGCACAGGGATGCCTATAAATTTATCCCCTTCACAGGTTGCCAGGAAAAAACAAACTCTAACTAAGATTCACAAAAAAAAATGTTTCCTGTAATTTAGACCTGGCTGCTTGTCCAGCAGTTTAAATAGTGTCTATTAGGCAAAAATTTAAAAAGCTAAGGTTTTTTTTTTAATATACCATTCTGAGACTTTTAAAGACCAGTTAGCAAGGTGATTTAATCACTATATTCCTTTTGTAACATGCACAACTGGGTTGCTTTTTAAATTTTCCTGTAAGGTCCTCTTAGAGTATTAAAGAATAATGGCCATACATAAAAGTCCTTAATGTTACTCTCTGACTGCAGAACCTTGCAAAAAGCAGTGAATGGCTTGGGTTTTTTAATGCTTAAAATAAAAATGGTTGTACCACAGTCACAGCTTTTTAAAAATTGTTGTAAGAACAACCAAACATTTAATAAAATATGCTGAAACCTTAAAAAAGTTTTAAAATAAAATGGTTGTACCACAATCACAGCTACAAATAACATTGGTTGTTATTACAACAAATGCTTTTTAAAAATATGAAAGTTATGTAATTTTTATTTTGGTGGTTGTTAATATACTATTTTAAACATGTCAAGACCCACCAATTCCTGAGGCTTTATTTTAAACTGCCCATAGCATTCAGTCACCCCCCTTACTGTAAGTGAGACCCCGCAAACCTATTACCTGATAACTCTAGCCCCTGGTGAAAACAAAAGTTGGAATTGAGTGGGGTTGGGGTGGGAGGGTTGGTGAGTCAGACCCTTGCATCAAGCATTCCTAGGGTATATATATATTTTTTGTGGGGGGGTTGTTTTTCCCACAGGTTTCTACTACGCACATTTCAGATTTTTGCTGTAAATACACAAAGATCCAATAGCTGGGTTCTCACAAAAATGTTTTTTTTTTTTTTTTTTTATTTAAAAGACAAGCAGCCACCTTGAAACATTTATCTTATAAATAAGGCCCACACAGGCCATCTTACAGATAGTCACAAAGCCCCTTTTCAATACTTTTATTTACAGCTAACAAGCCTTTTATCGTGTGTAGGGCCCCTCACCATTCTCTAACTTAATCCTTTTGGATTTCTTACAAATAGCCTACTTCCTAAGTAAGGCTCTGTAACTATGTAACCAAACGGTCCATATAACGCTCTAAACAGGCATCCTCCGGTTTGGTCATTTTCTTTAGAGCACCGCGTGGGTCTTGACTGAATTGCACAGCCTTTACCAAAGCCACCCCTCGTGCTAAATGTTCTTGAGTTAAGCAGAGACATTGCATAACATAACTTATGACAATAACAGAATTCAACAGGCTTTCAAAACATAGTTCAGCACACAGGCTCTGAAGCTTGCGGTTTATATCCTCTGAAGTCCAAGTCACGCAGTCATGGTCCCGTTGGCCTGGAGCTTCTATGACACAACCCTCACAATCTTCGAAAAGCTTTTCACTAAGACAGTAATTAAGGGTAGCAGAAACAGCAACACATGCAATAGCCCACATGGCTTTTTTACGCTCACGATGTGGCACCGGCTCAGTTCGTTCCATGCCAAGACTCCTCTTAAACGCCATATAGGCGTCATCCTCGGGGTCATCCTCATCATTGATTTGTATTGGTGTTGAGCAGAAGCAGGTCGGGCCTGGTTCATCTATGCTGTCTGATGCAACATTGTTTGTGGTCACCTACTGAAAAACATTTTCAGAAAAGAAATAGCTGTAAGTCTCTACAGCTTGGCTTTTTGTTTTTAGACCTGGCTCGGTTACTAACCCACCGCACACCCCAATCATGCTGGTTCCTTTACCTGTGATTCGTCTCTTCCTTTGGCCGGCCCCGCCAGCGACTCCACGGACACGGACAACGTGAAGCCGTCAGGCTCATCCGGCTCCGGTGTGTTGAACAAAGGCTGGGCCAAAGGGGTGTCCTTCTCGGACACGGTCGCTAATGTAGCGCTTTCTACAGCTGGGGGCCAAGAACTGAGGAGCCAAAACAAATTTCGAAGGCCTCACGGGGGTGGTGAAGGCATCCATGTTCCCTCTCAGCGATTTTTCCACGCACTGTGGACCACGCAGTCTCAAAAACAAGATGCTTTAAAGGCCCCAAAACTTCCGGCCAAGAGCTACAATTGGCCCAGCAAGGATGTGGGGAGGAGCGGTCACCAATGGGAGAGGGTTTCGCCCCGAGAGCTGGGATTGGCCCAGCAAGGGTTTTTGAACTTGTGCCAAGAGCAGGGATTGGCCCAGCAAGGGTACGGGGAGGAGCAGAGCACCAATGGGGATGTTCGGGCAGCCACGGCGGCGCAACCCCCGGAAGTTTTGGGGCCTTTAAATTTATTTCTTGTGCAGCTGTAGATACCAATATAGATTTTTCTCCCAAATTTAAATTAAAACTGTTTCAGAAAACATTGAAATATGCTTGTGTTATTAATACAGATTATTTCCTGAACTTTCAGTTTTTAGATCTTTTTATAGATTGTATTCTAGTACAATCCATATGATCCATGCCTTTATTAGGAAATGGAGTATTTTTCATCTTCTTCACAGCAGGCATTTCTTGTTATCCTTATATTTTTAATAAAGATTTTAAATTTTTAAATCTATTAGGATAAGTACCTCCTTTGTGAGCAGGATCTCCCTCATAATAAAAAGCATTTACAGAAATTTACATAATTCATGAATAAACCTATTTTTCTCTCTTTTTTTGCGGGGTGAAGGGTGCCTAACACTTCGTGATTTTTTTAGAAATGCGTTCACTCTGTCACCCCTTATGAAGGAATGGTTTCAATCCAAATATTCAAAGAAGGGTTTCCCACTAGCAAAGATACCATCCCCCACCAACACCACCAGCACTATCTTTACAAATGTAGCAGACTAAGCATACAGTTTTCCTCCTGTTTTAGGATAGAACTGTAACTGTTTTCCTTATAACAAAGTGTGATTTAAGGTATTTATCTTCTCATTTAATAAAACTGAAATTTTATGAAGCATCTTTCATCCAAAAATCTCAAATGTTCTTTACAAGGTGAATTACCAACTACATGCAGACGTTGCTTCATACATGGGTATATGGCAGCAGCATTTAAACACACAACTGTGTTATCAAGTAGTCCAAGTGGGAAAGTAAAATAAAAATACCTTTATCCTGTTGAAATTAAAGTGACATTTCAGGCAGAATATGATAACCCAATCAAATGTTGGCTAGGATACAGAATTGTAAAAAACTGCCTGGGAATTTTTATTTTTGATTATTTTTATTTATTTATTTATTTTTAATTTTGATTTATTTTTTATTTTTGACCACAAGTGGTCAATACCTCATATTTATCTCCAGTCCATAAGCACCAAGCTAGGACACAGGTTGAAAATTAATCTGGAAGAAAGAATGGCACATCTGGATTTGGTATCCCCACCTGATGCATTTAAAATATTTTAGAGGTTTTCCATCCAAATACGAAGCACATTTGATGCTGTTGGCTAATGTGATCTGATGCAACCTCAGCTAGCAAAGCTAACAGTTATGCAAGTGACACAAGTTAGAATCTAGAAAATATGCTTATTTTAAAGCCTTTTTTCTTGGAATGGTTCATGATTATCTGTTGCTATTTGCTTAGTTCCAGAAGTTGAGCTAAAAGGAGAGTCTTGCCAATATTATTTTTTGGTACAAAGCAATGGCTTTGGAGGCTGTAAAGCAACTTTGATTCATTCAGCCAATCAGATCAATGGCACAGCCACTCTTGCTATAATAAATGGAAAGCTAAAGACAAGCACAGAAGAAACACAGTCAAGTAAGAATTAAACTCTGTTTTTTAAGGTGGGAGTGGGTGGAGGTGACTGACAGCATGTACAATTTAATGTAAGGTGGGAAAACTAAGGGGAACAGTGAAATTGGATAAAAAAAATTTTGTTTCAGCAATATGTTTGTAAAAGTCAATTAATATTGATGGAAAAGTTCATAAGAACTAATGATTTTAAACTAAATCTTTAAGTTCAAGTTAAAATGCACATGATTTTAAAATATGCTGTACGAGATGCACAGCCCATCATTTTTTTATACCTTCATTAGCTCCTGGAGCAAAGAGAATGCTTTATTGTACAACTCGAGTTAAAATTAATACTTAAATCAGACTTGCAAAATTGTCATGAAAATTAACCAGCCCAGCCCAAAGTCTAGTTGCCTACCCTTGTGGTTGTGGTGATTAAAAAAAACAACAACAAAATTATTTCATTCACTTGTCTGAGAATACATTATTTTCTCTAGGTAAACAGAGAAGTCAAATTTTGTGCGGCTGACTTAGATGACTTTCAGGTAGAAGAAGCCTGTTCCCTTGTCATTGGAGGAAATCCAAGTGGAATATAACTGACTGCCTGATTGTAATAGTTTATCCTAGTCTGATGAAGAAAGTGGTGGAGGGGAAAACCCTAAAGTCTTTGGCAGTATGTTATGGAAATTGGGAGCAATGGGTTCTTTTCAAATATCTAATGCCATAGCCTGTTTACCTCCTATGCATGTTAAATACATTAACATGTTAACATTAAAGGTCTGACTTTAATGCCTAACAACATGGAAATTCAAAGCTAAGGATCAAGCAGATATTTCATCCAAACCATGCTTATTTATTACAGCATTTAATATGCAAAAAGATTGTCAGGCATGTAGAGACCCCATTGCTATTTACACACAATAAGATGACTTCTTGCTGGATTTTCAGCCTTTATTATTAATTTCATTGCTTTAATGGGATTCCGTCAAATATTAAATTCTAACTGTGGCATTCTTAATATGAAATGTGTAGTCATGCATATGTACTTTTTTATATGTACTTGCATCATACACAATGATAGCTCTTTTAAGAAATAAACATGAGATGGTGATTTCCTAAGTCATATGAGACATAACTAAGAATCGATTTCTCATAATCCATACAGGCTTTTGTACTGCTGACTTCATCAGATCTCTTCCACATTTCTATGGAGAGCAGATACTACAGAGAGAAAAGAAACTGGCTTACATGCAAGCATTTGCCTTGAAGGAATGTCTCAGTAAGTAATGGAGAGTATATTGGATTAAACCATCATTGAATCGCAAATCGATATACAACAAATATATCTTCATTTTTAATTTAATGTGACATTTACTTTATAAAGTCCAAGGAAGATAGTCAGTCTATGAAGGACTAGAAATATTTAATATTGTTTGTATTTAGAAAACAATTAATATAACATCTGTGATGACTTGTTGCTATGATTTATTTTTTTTAAAACCTTCTTACAGATGAAAGAGCTCTGATTTTTATTTTGGTATTTTAGAGACTATATTTCTTAAATGCCTTGTGGAGAGCAACCAGGCTTTATTGATGAAAAGATGATTTCAGAAAGAGACTACTGTGGTGATTCGGCACTCCTCTGTTTTGTAGTTGTTTTTTGTTAATCTCCAGCTATGTTTCTCACTCTCTCTTTTTTTTTTAATGGTCGAGGCTGTACCTCTATTGGAGATTTATGTTTATCGTAAAAGGATGTATCGTTAACCAGGCTGAAAGGTCATTCTTTTTAAGTGCCTGAATTTCGAGTGGGGAAGGAACATTTTGTTTGTCCCTTGATATTTAATCTAGTTTCATTGATTGAGCAGATTTAATTAAATGAAAACCTACCTTGGAGAGACTGCAGTTTTAAATAGCCTAATCATAATGTAAATGATTTTGTAATTAACAGGATGTCACTAGACTGAAGGTAACTTTGTCATAAAAAGCACTTGTAAAAATGCTTCAGACTTCCCAGTGTTCCACATGTGCTGATGGAATAAATTAGTAACACGTCCCTAAAGTATACAATATTGCATGCCTTGTCAACTAATTTCTCTCCCAACCAAGGTCCAATCTTTCCTAATTGCTTTGCATCTGGGACAGTAATTTTTTTTCTTTTCCTTATTGTTTTGCAGAGAGGCGGGAATCAGCCAAGCAACCTTCAACCGTTTCTGCTGATGAGCTCAAAACCCTGTTAACACTTACCAGGGAACGTTTTTTAGAGTTATATGACACCAGCCTTCCAAAAACTACTCTGCAAAATGCAATCAGCAAAAATAGGCCCTACACAATGACTTGTGGTAGGCATCTGTATTTAGAAAATTCACCATTTTTTTATTTTTTGAAAAAGCATCTGCAAACAAGACTTTTTATTCACATATTGCAATTATATTAAAATTAATGTTAAGGGAATTAATCCAGAGTGATTGAGAAAAGTGGGAAATCCAAAATATTTATTGTAGCATTTGTACATTCACATAGCATATATAGTTGTTCTCACCGTTGGACTATTTATATCTTTTCTGGTGTTGCTGACAAATATCTTATGATTTCTATATGATACTGAGAATTCTTCATCGAATGAATATACATCTTATCATGATCTTATTATATTCTTGTCCAGCTTCACTACAAAACTGTTCATATGTGAGAAATAGTACAGTTTTTATATAATCTTTGTTTATGTGTTTTTCACACCTTCATTGAAGAACTATGGTGGTATTGTATCCAAATAGAATTTTTATATTTTTCCCCTCCATTAATTCATCTGTTTAATTCCCACAGAAGTGTAAGTGCATACTTCTGGGATGCTGGGTGTAGTACTAGAATAGCAAGCTTGTTCTGTGGAAGGCCCTGCATCTACCATATCATATCACAACTTCAATAAAAAGTGTTCACAGACTCACAACTGTTCTTTGCCTGTGGCGTATCTAATGTGTCTCTTCAATCAGAAAATTAAGTTTGCTAACAGCAATTATTTAGGTCCACAGCAGCATGTGCTTTATTCCAGTACTATCATCTTCTTGAGTGATGATTTTAACACATGCAGATGGGGAGTGTGGGGAAGGGAGGGAGGGAGAGAGAGAGAGAGAGAGAAGACTTCTCTAAAAGTAACCATTAAATACACCACACAAATGTGCAGGATTTCTTAGTCAGAACATAACTGAACAAGATGTTCCCTCTTTGGATTACTTATCGAATAGCGTTGCCAGCATGATACATTTAGGTAATTCCTTCTTTTCTTATAGACATTACAGATTTGTTCTATCTTTGCTCAACATTCATTTGAATATGATATAATTGGAGTCACAGATAATTCCAAAGTGATCGCCATGTGATATCCTAACACTGTACCATAACCTTTCCTCATTACAAGTCAATGTGTATTGCTACATCATGATGATGAAAATATCACAGTGTCAGGTTATTGCACCAGCATTATTTTGGGATTGAATTTCTTATTGTCTGCTCTCTCTTCCTTCCCTTCTTGACCACTGAGAGGAATCCTCATGACTGGTTCATTTCCTCAATCCTCTTCATGCTGACTCAGATATGCTCTGTATTTCCTCTACATGGCAGACCATGTGGAGAGCCAGTTAGAGCTCCGTATTCCATGAGAGCCTCTTTTGGTGCCCTAAAGACTTGCCAAGAGGCTCTAGAGCCATTGTTTGAATATCCTCCTCCTATTACTAATAAACCACTTGCTTTTGATTGAAGATAGATGGCATCCCATTTATTAAGTGTCAGTTGACAGTAATAGCTTTGTATTAATCTAACTCTTTTTTTTTTTCCTTCTGAGAATCTGAATTAATAGGGTCCAAACCTTTGGAGTGGCCAGAAAGAAATGTTCTTCAGAACTTGGAAAATTTTGAAAAAATTAAACAAAAAATGAGGTAATAATAAATCCTGTGTATTTTCTAAACAGATGACATTAAACATCATTCTACAGGATCTGTGAATGCTGACAGAGATTTTGTAAATCTCATAAAAAATATGTTTAAGGGCCCTTCAGAAATGAGGAGAGAAGGGAAATTTGTTTAAGACTGAAACTGGGTCCCTGATCCACTGCCATTTTGCAAAGGTATTGCAGAGGATTTTCAGTATTTATGGCTGACTATTGTTAAGAAGCCTTTTGATAGAGCACAATTCTACGTTTGTGAAGTTCCAGTAGGCACCATTTAGTGGGTAAAAGATAAAATGTCATTAGGCCACATCCACACTAGGAACTGGTGCACAAAGGGGCCAAATTTGTGACACTAGTGGCATAAGGTACAATGTAAACATAGCAGAGCAGTTTTTGCCGCTATGTCCCAATATTAGATGCATCATTAATCTTTTTGTGTTGCTTGATTTAAAGCCAGGGCCATAACATTTTAAAAGTATAAGAGAATTAACAGAGGTTTGGAAAATGTTCATTGTTTGGATTTGTGTTGAAATGCTGCTCCTTTCGGTCTTTTAGAGCCTCGTGTGATGAAGTGTTTAAAGTAGTCTTATAATTTGTTTCATTTCACCCTAACTCCCAATTGCTTTTTCTAAGTTTTTGTTCTATTGTGAATAACATTTTACTGGATAAGCTTACAATCAACTTCCCAAATGAATTATCATGAGTTGCTTTTTTCTTTTAATTTACAAAGTCCCAGAGCAGCATTGCCTACATCAGAGTGTTGGAAGGAATGTCTCACTTGCAGCCTCCACTTAGATCTCTGCTCTCTTATGCTTCTTTCAAAACACTATCCTTGCCTCTCAAAACAAATAAGATTATCTTTCGCTAACCATAGCTTTTGACAGGCATCTCAAGGACCTTTCTATCTCTTAGACTCAGTGAATGTCGCATAAGTCCTAGGTGAAATAAGTTTATTTTATTCTTTTCCCCATTGGTGATTTTTACTCTTCCTAAAGCAGCATAGCAAAGGTGCCCAGTGTTAGAAAAGGAGACACTTTGCTGTCCTTGAATGAGGTGCATTGAAAAAAAAATGGAGGGGAAGGTTGTACAATACTTGCCATTTGGTTCTTATCTTTAACTATGCTGTAAATCTCTATTTCATGAGAATTAAATTTATCTTCAGCTATATAAAATTTTCTCATAGGCTGGAGAATCTGAATGTCTGCTTTTATCCCAGCATTAAATTTCTCAGCTAAGTTGTAAAATCTTCAAAATAATTTATAATGGGAAGAGTGGTAGAGCCTTGACATTGAAACCATTTTATTATGAAGTTTTCAGTAAATAGTTTGAAATACTAATTCCAGTAGTTTTACACTGGAGATAAACCATTTTTAATTGCTCCAAACTAACAATGACTCTTGGTAGGACAGATTTACTTTATTGTTATTATTTTCCAGAGTTTCTATGTTGGCGCATTCATCTGAGCAATTACTGGGTCATAAAGATGGTCAGAGGGATTCTCTGACATTGCTGGATGCTAAAGAGCTGCTGAAATATTTCACTCCAGAGGGGTTACCAATTGGGGATCTTCAGCCTTTACAAATTCAGAAGAGGTAAGGTCTCAGAATGCACAAAACACTCAGACCAAATTCAGAACTGATGTAAGCAGTGAGGTAAGCAGACACAACTAATGACTCCATTGCTGGGAATTAATTTGGCCCTCAGAATCTCCTGCTCAGTTTTGCTGCTCACAGTTGTGTAAATGGTTATTTACAGTTATACTGTTGGTGATGATGAAGAATAGTCTTTGGATATGTCACAGCTATCCCAAATAAGTACCAATGATTAACCTAAGTAGCTCTTCCATTGCACTTGAACATATGAGGGGTATTAAATCTTATCTCCTGCAGATGCAGAGCCACACATTTTCTAGCATCTGACAGGGAGCACTCGGTAGGTGGGAACAGGGAGACTGTACCATTCATAGGGGGCAGCACGATAGGGTAGGTGGAGGAGAGAAAGGGAGAAGCAAAGTGAAAAGCTTGTGGAGAATATAGTGATGGGAGCCATACAAGATAATACTTAGTTCTTAGGTAGCAATCTTCTTCTACAGATTACAAAGCACTTTACATAGGAAGCATCCTGCCCAGCTTACAGATGGGAAGCAAAGGCACAGAGAGGTGAAGTGACCTGCTTAAAGGTCACACAGCAGGCCAGTGGTAGAGCCAAGATTAGAACCCAGGTGTGATTGTGCGTGGTGTGGGTCTCAGCTGAGAGTGCCAAATTCAGGACAGACTGATAAAAACACACCCCAAACTGGTGGTTATTCTAATAGTAACAGAAGTGAGCTCCTGTATCACCACATTGGTTAACAAGAAGCTGAAACACAGTCCCCTTAGGAATTCCAGTCCCTAACCCAGACATCTGGTCTTTATAATGAGAGGCTACTGAAAACCAAATTAATCATACATAAAGTTCTAATCCCAAAGGATCAGCCACTCCCCCAGGTTAATATGTACTTTAGATCTTATCAAATACCATGCTCGTAGTCAATCCTTTAGTAATTAAAAACTAAAGGTTTATTAATAAAAAAAAAATTAAATGGTTAAAGGAATCCTATACATTACAACTTTTTTCAGAGTCTGCAGAATGTCTGTTGCCACTCAGGAAAGAGGTCTTGGAATCATCATGGATAGTTCTCTGAAAACATCTGCTCCGTGTGCAGCAGCAGTCAAAAGAGCTAACAGAACGTTGGGAATCATTAGGAAAGGGATAAATAATAAGACAAAGTATCATAATGCCAGTGTATAAATCCATGATATGCCTATATCATGAATACTATATGCAGTTCTGCTCACCTCATCTCAAAAAAGAATTGGAAAAGGAGCAGAAATGGCAACGAAAATTATTAGGGACATGGAACAGCTTCCATATGAGGACAGATTAAAAAAACTGGGACCATTCAGTTTAGAAAAGGATGACTTAAGGGGGTAAATGATAGAGATCTATAAAATTATGAATGGTGTGGAGAAAATGAATAAGGAAGTGTTATTTATCCCTTTACATAACACAAGAACTAGGGATCACTCAATGAAATTTAGTAGGCAGCAGGTTTAAAACAAACATAAGGAAGTACTTCTTCAAACAATGCACAGTCAAGCTGTGGAACTCATTGCCAGGGGGATGCTGTGAAGGCCAAAAGTATAACTGGGTTTAAAAAAGAATTAGATAGGTCCAAGGAGGATAGGTCCATCAATGGCTATTAGCCAAAATGGTCAGGGATGCAACCCCATGCTCTGGCTGTCCCTAAAGCTCCAACTAGCAGAAGCTGGGACTGAATGACGAGATGGATCACTGGTAATTACCCTGTTCTGTTCATTCCTCTGTCAGAAGATAGGATACTGGGCTAGATTGGTCTGACCCAATATGTGCATTTT
This sequence comes from Emydura macquarii macquarii, assembly GCF_026122565.2. Lineage (NCBI taxonomy): Eukaryota > Metazoa > Chordata > Testudines > Chelidae > Emydura > Emydura macquarii. The sequence goes on from NW_027130506.1 coordinate 3,789,752, forward strand.
TATTTTGTATTCCTTTGAAGAAGGAAAACTTTCAAGTAAGCAACCACAAATTCTCCCATTCTTAGCACTCCTGGTAGGTAAGTATTACTGTATCGAGCCCCTTTTACATCTGGGAAGAATGGAGGCAGGAAGCTACTGGACTGATTTTCAGGTTTTGAGCATCTTTTAAAATCAGACTGAAAATGAGTTGCCCACACAATAAATTCAGCTACTGTAGCCTTGGTTTTGCAAACACTTGAACTGTAAACACATAAATAGTATCCTAGAGTATGTCTATATGGCCTTTTGGAGCAAGCCGAAGCAAGCCTCCCAGCCTGAGTGGATAGCCCATGTACTAGCCCATGCCAGCGCTCTAAAAATATCTGTATAGACAGCACTTTGAAGTTGAGGCTCGGACAGGAGCTCAGGCTTTGAAGCCCGCCGTCCTCCCTAGGCTTCAAAACCGATCTGCAACTTCAATGTGCTGTCTATAGAGCTATTTTTTAAAGAGTCTGCTGACGCAGTCTGGGAGGCTTGTCCTGCTTGCTCCAAAATGCTGTATAGATTTCAAGTTAAGCATGTATGTAAGCATTTGCAGGATTGGACTATATTTGTCTGCAAAAGGTTTTATTTCCTTAATTATAATTCTGAATAAAAACACATGATGGAATTACTGGGTTAGAACAGTAGATTACTTTTAAACTTTGTTGTTATGTATGTCACAGTTTAGGGCAATTGCACTTCTATTCCATCTCCATGGTCCATCTGGGGCATCCACTCTAGGCTCCTGGCTCCTTACTCATCATCTCTCCCTCCTGTGTCTCTCCTCTTTTGTGTCTCCCTCCTGACAAGGGTTTTCCCAGACTGTACAGTTCCCCTGCCTATGCTGTAATATTCCCAGCAAGCCAGACTGTGGCTGCACTAACCAGACCAGCAGCTGCACTTCACTGTCTATTTGAAAGCTATAAACAGTGTAATGGCCCACAGTTATGTTACCACACAGCTCTTTATAAGCAAGCACATTAAATCTTAAGGTGAAAGTATTACAGAGAACATGTATTAAAAATAATAAAAGAACCTCCATGCAGCTGAAAAGCTTATCAGAGGTCATCCCAACTCCATCCTGTGAGTCTGGTAGGAGTGAGTCCTTCAGAACTTGTGGAACTCTTTGTCAGAGGATGTTGTGAAGGCCAACACTATAACGGAATTCAAAAAAGAACTATATATCTTCATGGAGGTCCATCAATGGCTATTAGCCAGATGGGTAGAGATTGCTGTTTTCCAGAAGCTGGGAATGGGTGACAGAATGGATCACTTAATGCTTTCCTGTTCTGTTTATTCCCTCTGAAGTACCTGGCATTGACCACTGCAGAAGACAGTATACTGACTAGATGGACCATTTATCTAGTATGGCCACTCTTATGTAAATCCTATATCTAAGTTTTGCCAGTGTTTATAGGTTCATAGCTGTCTCAGATTCAGAATCAGAAAAAACAGGAATAATTCAATCTTTTCCTTTATACAGCTTGGGCCTTTGATTTTGTCCTCATGTAACAGGCAGTCACCAGACAATGGGTCACTCCTCAGGGCATAGCTTCCAAAGTCTGGGTTTTTGAATAAGCAGAGGTAGGGAATTTGCATTTGCTTCCCACTAGATGTTGCTCAGAAAAACCCTTAACACATTTTTGTACCAGGAGTCCATTCTTGTCTTGCACATTGTTCGATATCAGCCTCAGGTCTCACATCTGTCACATCTCCTCACTTGAAAGGTTACATACAATCCTGGCCCATAATAACTCATAAACCATTTATTTAACACAAGGGACCCCAAATTGGGAGTCAGTAATGTCTCCCAAGGATATGGCAGGAAATTATATAATATGTATAACATTGCTTTCATAAACAATTTTACAGAGTGTTCTGTAGCATTGGGGTAAACTGCTGAAAAAGCAGTTTTAGATCTGCTGTTATTCAGGAATTTGAAGATGTGCTGATTGCACACGTTAGATAATTTAAAATGAAGACTAGCCATAACAATGAGAGGCTTTTACAGAGTTGTTAGTTAATCAGTGCAGATGTCTCCAGGATCTTGACTAAATTACAAATAAAATTGCATCATTCCAATTAACTGTGTGAGAGAAAAGTGATTTTTTTTTTTCATTACAAGAGTTCTTTTAATCCCTGATTTTGAAAAACCTCCAGAGATGCTTTATAGCCATGGAATATTTTGAATCCCTTGAATCCAGGCTTGCTTTGAATCACAGTTAAATAAACCCTGAATTTGGATTTTGCTTCCACTCACTCATAGTAATAAATTATAGAATCCAAAGGGTTGTGATGAAATCTTATGTCTTGAAGTGCTTTTACTGTAACTAGAAAATCTTTTAAAGCATTATAAGAGAATTTGGGTAACTGTGGGAAGTGCCAAACCAATGCAAGAAAGTTAAGATACTAGAGCAGGACTGGCTAAGCTTTTTGGCCAGAGGGACGAAAGGTCTGATAATGGCATACACTGGGCATCCCCATCACCCTCAGTCCCAAAGAGAGAGAGAATGGAGGCACAGCAGTGGAGATTTTCCAAAACACCATGCACTCATCCCAATTTTTTAAAAATTTGAACGATGCAAGATTGTCTGAGGACCTCTGTCCACACCAAGCTTTCCTGCATCACCATGCCACTGTGCTTGAGTCTTGATCTGGGTGAGCAGCGTCATGGGGTTTTCTGCTGAGATGATCAACAAAGGTGGCAACTATGTGTTTTTTAAAGTTTTAGACACTGGGGGCTGAACTGATCCACTGAAGTGAATAGAAATCTGGTGACTCTGAGGAGTTGGATCAGGCTCTTGCCTGCTAAGAACTGCCACAGTATTGGCTTTCACATTCACTGATGACCAGGCAGTTTTGTGACCTTTCTTTACCAAGACCATCAAGTTTCCACCATGCAGCACATTCAACCTTAAAAAACCCCAAAAACCTAATGAGTTAATAAGTATATATTTAACATGGGGGTGTTTTTAGCCTAGATTTTTCTCTCTATATAGTTTTCTCATGTCTTCTTTCTCTTGTTCTCCTGCTTCTTTTCACTTCCTTTTTTTCTTTCTCCCCTATTCTGTCATCAATTCCTCATCTGTAAAATGGAGATAATAGTTCTGACCTCCTTTGTAAAGCACTTGAGGTCTGCTGATGTAAAGGTCTGTGTAAGGGCTGGGGGTGGTGGTAACGCAAATGTTGTAAAAGGTTTTTTCCCTTCCCTGCCTCTCTCGGTTATTTTCCATTGTGCTGCTTCTCTACATGCTGATAGTGTTAAAGCATCTGAAGGGCATGGGTGATTTATTTGGTGTACTAGCACTTCATATTCAACAATTGTGAGGAAGGCAGCCTGCAGCAGAGAGGTGGTGACTTAACTAAGGCCACAGAGGTGATTCAGTGTCAAGATTAGGATTTAGGAGTTCCTGATTGCAAAGCCTGTGCTCCAGCTGGAGCTGTGTGGGAAATGGTTTTCCAATCCCATGAGAATTTTTGAGATTTTCAAAAAAATTTCCCATCTCAAATTAGAATAAGAAGTCAAAGAATCAAATTTTTGCAAACAGATAATACAAAAGAGAAGTCCATTGATTCAAATGAAATATTTCATATAAATAATTTCTAAACATTTCATTTTGATTTTGTCCCTTAAAAGGTTTTTTTTGCCTTTTTTAGTATAAAATAACAAAAATTTCAAAATAAAAAGTGGTTTCAAACCAACAAAAAATTCACTTTGAAAATGGCGAAATTTTTTTGAGTCATGAAAACCATCAAAGCTGACCATTTCTGCAAACTGTTTTGCAAATTGGTATTTTTATAACAAAAAACAGTTACTTGGAAAATTCCTGACCAGTTCTAGCTCCAGTCACTAAACTGCACTTTCTCTCTTGGAGCACGGTGCAGTAAAAGCTTGTGCAGGAAATGCAAGTGGCAGGAACGGTCTGAAGTTTATCCCTGTGACATTCCCCAGGGTACGGTTTGGACCGATGGACAGCTGTGTTCCCTCAATTCACCATCCGGGGGTACCTCTTACACTGCTTCGCTGTGAGGTCAACCACACCTGGTCTGCTCACACTCAGCCTCCAGCATGTAAATCGCTCCCAGCCCCTCGTGAATTACACTGCAGGGTAACACCAGCAGACTCCCAGTACCAGATTTCCCCCCAAAATGTGTATCTTGTATTGCCCAGCACCTTCCTGGACTATAAGCTCATATAAAGTCCGTCATTTCATTAACAGAAAATGATATGCACAAACCTTGCCTCTCAAATGGAGTTCCCCAAACAGGTCAATCCAAACACACACTGGTTTAGAAAAAACAATAAAAAAAGGTTTATTAACTACAGAAAAATAGATTTTAAGTGATTACAAGTGCTGAGGCATAAACAGCATAATTGCTTACAATGAAATAGGTAAAATGCAATGAATACCTAACTTAGCAAGCTAAGTGAATTCAAAGCAAAAGTTTCTCTCACCACATGCTTTAGCCGTCCTACTGGCTGGAATCCGTGCAGCTAGGATCCCTCTCCTCCAGTTCAGTGTTAATTATCCTACAGGTGTTGTTGATGCTCTGAGTAGAGTTGAAGGGAGAGAGATGATTTGGGACATCTGTCCCTCATTTTTTATCCTTTTCCTCTTCTTTGAGAATCATCTCCAGCTGGGATTCAGGAGACAGAAAGTCTGGGGAGATGGAAACTTCCAGATGCTTCTTTGCCAAAATGTAAATTTCTTGCTCACACCCTTTTTCCTGCTGAAGAATGGCTCCTTGGCCAGGTGATAATCCATTTGGTTTTGTTGACACCTCACTGAGGCATCAATTTGCCTTTTGTCTTCAAGGAACCAGTTTGCATCTGCTTTTCTAAACTTGAAATATGTCTCCGTAATGTTATACAGTAAAATCTTAACTTTACATACAACGTTACCACACATTTTACCAAGACAATAATGATCAGCAAATTATGAGTTTTCAAATCATACCTCACAAGGTGTACTTTGTACCAAAATCCATTATAGTTTGTAAAAAGGGTGAACATGGTGATACAGACTATTACAGCCTCATACTCCTATAATAGCAAGTACTTATGAAGTGCTGCTCATATATAGGTGTCAGTGCATGCAAAGGTAGGTAAGTGTCATCTCAGATGATGAATTTATGTAGAGAAAGGTTGTGAGTTTTTCAAGGTCACAGCAAAGTTAGTTGATGAGGAAAAGATGCAACCCATACGTCCCATCTCCCTGTCCTATGCCCTATCCACAGGGCCCCATTGCCTCCCTGAACTCCAATATTTGCATTTTTTTCTGTATTAGGAGAAATTGAGATAGATGGAAGGTATGGAGTGGATTGGTGTGGGCAACTATGAGAGTACAAATAATAGAACTCAAACAAAAAGTGAATGCAATTGGAGTCTCTCTCTCACGCACGCACGCACGCACGCACGCACGCACGCACGCACGCACGCACACGGAAGTCTGCTCCCATCTAGATTTAAATTAAAAATTATAGTTTTCTTTGTATTTTACTTAATTGCATTGCATTATATAGAGCATCAATGATTAAAAGTTTTTTCCACCTAAGTGTATTTTGTGTGTGTGTATATAGGGCTTGTTGACTTTCTGATTGAGGAAGCCTTTTCTGCTTCAGATGTCTCTGGCTTTGGGACTCTGTGCCGGGCCGATGAAATGGCTCAAAGGTTGATTTATAGTTGTGTATGGCATAGAAAATTGCAAAGTAGATCATATCTTCTAAGCTTTGCTTCATCTCAACATTCCTGCTTTATTATTGCACTGGGATGTCCTTTGGGATATGAATATAAAATCCTGGTCCCTGTTTTCAATGAAAGCTTAATGTGTATACACAGGTTGTATATGCCTGTTGGATGTTTTATTCCTGCTAGATGAAGTTCATGGCATAATTTAAGAAAATTCTAGGGGAGAATATATTTAATCTTGAAAGTATTTGTTTCTATAAGCTTAAAAAAACTCCTAAGCCTTGAAAGTTTAATAGGAAGGAAGGTAATGATAAACAACATATGCTTCTGTACAAATATGCAGGAAAGACTGTAGGAGCCTTTGGGAAACCAGACAATAAAACTCAATGACAGATGAAGTTAATATTACTGAATACTTTATAGGATCTTCAGTAAAAAGTCACAGATTAGGGGAGGAAGAAACATCTTGCCTCTAGGATAAGTAATTTATGTAGTTCCTTGTTAGGCCTTCTATAAACTAAATAGAACACTCAATTTGATATAATAAAGACTAAAACTCAGGAAAATACTTGGTGATATTGAATATAATCCATGGAGATAACCCAGCTGTTAGAAAGTGCATAATTGGAGATGAAAAGTAAAAATCATCAGACATTTGGACATCAGGTAAAGATTTAATACCCAATTTGAAATATTTTGTGCAACTCTGATCACCTAATTACTGGAAGAACATTGATGAGATTGAAAGTAACCATGAAGAAGTGATAGTGAGCTCATAGTGTCATGAGAGATCTTGAAAAGAAGAGAAACTTATAAGAGATTGTACGCTAACAAAGGAGAATACCAGGAAAATATTCTTCATGTATAATGGCTGATGGGATACATCTGTCTCTTACCATTACCATTTTTAAAAGAAGTAGTTTCAGCATATGAAAAGTGAAAGAACTACAGCATGGCCAGGGCAGCCTTTTATTTCCAGTACATAACTTCCTTTTGTTTTAAGATAATAATGTAGGGATGTTTTTATAGCTGTCTGTCTGCAATAAGAAACAAACTCTGATAATTCTGAAACACTATTGATTGCCTGTTCTTTCTATGGTGCATTTGTAATAGATAAAAATCACTAGCCTGTACTAATTACTATAGATTACTATAGATTACTATAAATCTGGCATTTAGCTTTTTAAAAATTACTTTGAAAACCCACGTGCAGTCAGTTAAGACTTGCAAATTCTTTCAGTTAAACATTGTACCTGTTTTGCACAGTGGCAAGTACAGCAGTTGTTTACAAGGCAATATAATATTAGGACAGTATGCAGGACCACATTTTCAAAAAAAGCTCAGCTCTCATTTAGGGTATCTGACTGAAGTGGCCCAATTTTCAAAAGTGGCCCGAATACTTTCCATATTGCTTTTCCAAGTAAACAATTGCTTTATTCTTTTCCAGTTTAATTTTTGATTTATCTTCCTGTCTGTATTGAAGAAGAATGCAAGAATAGGAAAGACATATTTTACATTTTCGTTATGCAGCATATAACCTTTTGCCTTTTTGATGAGTCATCATTGTCCTGAACAAGAGCACTCAAAACCTCTATTGAGTTCAGTGGGTCATGCCTCCATAAGGGCAGCAGGAACATACCTTTTATTTGCATTTGACAGTCTACAGACTGCATTCTCCTCCCTCCTACCCCCTCGCTATTAAAACACTATTTAATTTATTTGCTTTTGTTTATAAAAAAAGGGGAGAACAACAGCAGTCATAACCATGTTGGTGCGTCACTAGTACTCCAGATGTTATCATGGCACAGCAGCTCCACCAGCTCCATGCTGTTAGTACATAGAGATGGTACCATGGAGCTGTTGTTGAAACACAGACACAAAGAAGCAGCAGAGGTCTTCTGTGGTAAAACGAGTGGTAAAAAAAAGTGGTCTTCTGTGGTAAAATTTATTTTAAGCACATTTGCATAAAAGAGCACTCTGAAACTTGCTTTAAAAATAAATAGGATACTTATTCTTTTTGGTTTTGCCCGCTCTTTTACGGATAGGTTTCCAAAGAAGAAATAACCAAGAACCACAAACTACTTCATTACAATTTAACAGAGATGCTTCCCTATAAACTTTAAATTCAAAAGTAGGGAGTTTAAAATAAAAAAGTATGATGGAATGATTAAAGTGTATTTGCTCTAAAAGGGCAAATCACTAACATCTGGTTTTGGGGTGTTGCTGTTAGCATTGCCCCCCTCTAGAAGACATGGAGCAGCATGGAGATGAAGGGCATATGCACAGAACAGCAACATAACTCCAGCATAAAAAAGTAATGCCACACAGATATGTTGCTTCTACATCTGCTCTTCTACTGCATCGTACTCTCTTCCTGTTCATTAGCCTGTTCTCTTTGTTCCAGTCACCTCTCCTGTGTACCTCTACCCCTTGTTCCTTGATGGCCTTCCCCTGCTAATACTCTTTGCTCTATCTAGGTACGTTACAGTGGTGGTATCATAGGAATACACAGTGCATGCATAGAACCAGCTCTGTTATACCAGGGCATTGTGATTATAATCACTTGCTGTTAGAATATCCAACTCACAAGTACAAATAGTTTAGATCTAAACATCTACCAAAGCTCGTATATTGCCTGTAGATTTATGTACCTCTCTCAGGAGGAATAAACGTTTGTTCAGTCTGTTGAATTTTATAACTACATCCCTCTATATTGTGTGACTAAAACTATAAATAGTTATAGAAAATCGTGTTGCCTGTAAAGCAGCTCTTAAGATTAAAAGTAATTTATCTCACAGGGCATTTGTAGGTTTCATGTCATCTAGAAAGCTCTCTCCACTGACTGATGACTTGATGATCCATATCCTGATTATATATACAGAATGAGGTGTAGGCTTACCAATATTTCTACAGTGTCTAAAGCCTTCACTGTTGTTTTAATATTTATTGTACTGTAGCACTCAAAGGATCCAATCAGGAATGGGACCATTGTGCTGAGCATTGTACAGATACATGGGAACAATGTTTACAATCTAAAATTTCCATGCAATTTGGTTATTTTAAATTGTAAAACAGTTTGTCATGTAGAGGTTTACTGTTGGTTAAAATACTCTATGAAGAACTATTTTTCTTAAAAAAAAAAATCTCTAAACTGTCTTGGAGATAAACTTGGAATCTTAGCATTCATGTACATTCCTGTTTATTTTATAATGATCTCAGTTATTACAGTAGTATGCTCTACTTGGAATTCACTGAAACATATTACAAATGTTTGTTATATAGCACTATGACTGACTGCATAGAAAATGATTGTACTGTAGTAAACATAACACTAATTGGATATCTAATTATGCTGTCTTGTACACAAGTATCAGATCCTAGAATGTTCATAGGGTTGATGTAGCATGAACTAAATTTTTCAGGTCATGTAAATGTTTGACATTCCCACTTGTGCGTTCTGCTGTGCAAAACAGATAGATAAAAAGATAGACAGAGATTCTTGGTAAGTAATTTAAAATTGCACATTGATAATAATTATCAGACTTTCTTCCTGTCTGCCTCAGGATTTCATTTTAATGTTTTGGGAGATGGGCTATTCTACCATAGTCTTGCATGCTAGAGTAGAGGGGTTTAAACACACTAGTGTGGAGTGGAATAAATATTAGAGGGACCCATATTAAGTATCACATCCATTTCCCCGCACTATGGGCTTCCTTTTTCCTGTCCATTATACTGCCTGCCGCAGGTTTATGCTCTTACTGTCCTCACAACTCCATTTCCTCTCTGGTGGGGAGGAAATCCTTGGGGTTTACGGGTAGTAAATGCCAAGGCTCACAGATAGAAGACTGAAAAGTTCCAGAGGGGTAGCAGTGTTAGTCTGTATACAACAAAAACAACGAGTTGCATCTGACAAAGTGGGTTGCAGCCCACGAAAGCTTATGCCCGCAGAAATTTGTTAGTCTTTAAGGTACTACAGAGCTCTTTTTTTTTTTTTTTAGATAGAAGACTGTCTCCTAACTGGAAGCCACTGGACAAAGAACTCACTGTCATACTGTCACCTCTCTCAATGCTAACCACATACGGCTGTGCTAGGAAGAGTGATAGGGAACCATGCCTTTGGTTTGCATTCCACCTCATTCTTACCTGCTGCCTTCACCCACCAGGAGTCTGACCTCTTGATATAAACTTCTAGTAGCTGTCTTCTCAGCTATTCACACAGCCCTAGACGGTTTTGTATCTGGTCTTTCCATAACAATCAATATCTTTTGATGCTGCCTTCAGGAATGGCATCTCTGATGTATGCTGAGGTTTCTTTGTTGTGTGATCTTAGTTCTTGGATTCTTTCAGCTTGAGCTTCCAGCTGATGTCCTAATTCAGGTTTGTCTGTTCCATCAGGATGGAAGAGGGACTTAGGCACAGGATCTATGGTGACTAAGAATAGTTGCCATTGAAACATCGTCTCTGCATCTTGAGAAGGATAGAGCTCTGCGGAAAACAATTTCTGGACAGATAGCTGTTGTGGTTGTTCCCTCGTTAGACTCATATTTGGTGGTCTTGGCCATGTGAGCAAATGTTTTTAAGCTTTATATCTTGATTGGGCTGAAGAAGTTGTGTCCCATTAGAATCAATTGCACCTTTCTCAAATCCATTTATTCTTCACCAACATCTATTGTTTTCAGTAGAGACTCTTGTACATCTGATGTTACATTCAGTCCAGTAGAAATGTTTTATTAGCACCTCTGAATGTGATTCAGGGTCAAATGGGTTTGTCATATTGTTGATGACATGGTTGGTAAGAGCTGTAACATGCATCCCTCTTCATTGTAGAGGCAAGGACTTGCTTGTGGATTTTGTCTTCACTATGTCTTATTAGACCACTTCTTTCTTTCATAGCTTTTGTATATTCACTCAGGTCCATCTGAAAAGGTAATTTGAAGCTGGAACTTAAGTTGTGCAAATGATTTTTGGATGTTCTTTTGGTGAACGAGCTTGATGAACAGCTTTAGAATGAACAAGTGGTTTTGTATAATGCCACTTCAGTGCTTCGGTCTGAAATAGCCAAAATGAAAGCCTCAAAATATTATCCAAAGCCAGGTAATTGTAGTATACAGAGGTCAGCTACTTTTGTTCTCCACTTGGTGAACAAGTTTGTCCTTTGGTTGACATGTAAAGAGACATATAATTCATCCAGCAATGGTGTCATCCTTCAGAAGACATTCAAAGAAGATGCTTTGCAATTGCGGAGTGCATAGTATTTAACAGTTCCAAAATTATCACTCCATTGCACATAAACCTTGCTACACAGCTACACCATGAGTTTGGGTCTCACAGTTCAGTTAATATAGTACACCTTCATGGATTCTGCATCAGTTATGATGAGCTGAGACAGTTCATCACTGCAATATGACTGACTAATTTTTACCATTTAAGTTAATTTCAACATCTTAATATGGTGATTAGTCAAAGCTATCAAACAACAATATATTAAAAGATTTGTATTGGTTTTGCATGGGCAGGTATATTTTTTTTCAGAAATGATGACACTATTTAGTATGGAGCAAAAATGGCTAATATCAACATTTTGCAATATACTAACGTGAAATGTTTTCACATTGCATATTCTTAATTGTTGAAGTATCTTACATGTGATATAATAGTTTTCTGTATTTTCAGTTGAAATTTACATATCAGATCAGTCTCCTACTGAAGGTTGTGCACTAGTAGCAGTAGATTGTATGCCCATAGTGTGTACTGAATAGTATGAAGATATAAATGTACGTGAATTCCTAATGTAATGCTTTTCCATTTGTAAGCTTTTGTACATACAACCTAGCATCTAGGCTATCTGGAAGAAGGTTTTAATTTGTAATTGCCTATGCATTCAGTGCTAGCCTTTGAAATTGTCTGGAAACTAGCTTTTTAATTTAGTTACTCTTGTGCACAGATCAGTTATAGTATTAGAGATCACAATACACAGCTTCATATTGGGCTTCAATCAAGGTATTCATATTCATATTGGGCTCACTAAACAAAAATGGCAATTTTGATACTATCATATAGATCTAATTTAAAATACATGCTCCTTTTTTTTTTTTTTAGTGAAAATGCTTTTCTTCTGACGCCAGAGCTTACTCCACGGAAGCTGGGAGGTCTGTCTTTTGAAAAAGCAGCTGGGTGCCATTATCATGGGCTTGAGTAAGTTTCCTTGCACTGTTTGAAGAGACTGTTTTTTCAATACTGTCATGTATCATAAAACCAAGTTATAAGTGGGACCCTCTTTATGCAATCTGATGCAATTTGTAGATCTACAAATAAGTTTGGGATGTTTACTAAATGGTTTTAGTCCTGTACATAATATAGTTTTTGTTTTTTCCTCCCAAAACACAACCTCTTCTGGTTTTTTTGCCTTCACTTTCTGAACTCGTATCGACTGCAATACTCCTGTCTCCCTGATGGTAATGAACAATGTGATTTTGGCTTTGTCTATACACACGCAAGTTGTGCTGCTTTAACTTCACTGCAACTAAATTCAGGCCTGTCGTTTCTGGGATAGATGTGTCATTTGCATAATGAAATGTCTAAATTATAGTATGGTTTTACTTCAGATCAAATTATACATGTTTTCAGCTCAATAATCATGAGATATGTCTGTAACAATATTTTTAAATTGAAAATTGTGGGGTGAAGATTGCTGCATGTTTCTATATAATATTCCAAGAATGTCATTGTGTGTGTCACTCTGAAGCCAAGCTTGTCTGTTGGATCAGTATGAAGTGATAGAAACAGCTGCAAGCATAGCTGAAAGCACTTTTTGTTCAGAATATCACCAGGTTGAATCATCACTGGGTTTCACAGTCTGTTACTCTCTGGTTTTTAAGTTCCCAATCATTTTGACTTTACAAATTACACCTGAGTGGTGTATTGCTGCAGTAAGGATCTATGCCATGCCAAGCAGTCTAGGCAATTTGATTGAATTAGCTATGATAACATATCACTCTTACTCTACTGCTTATTTGCATGCAAAAATTTCATTGTTTGTATGAAGGAGACTGCAGCTAGGGTAGATTACTTGGCTCAACTGTCACCCATATTGATCCACGCAACACATACAGATCCACCATGTGCAGATCTTCCAGCCCAACACAGTTCACACACAAGTCAACACAACCACCCACATAACAACACAACCAGCACACACACAAATACAGACGCACACAGCCCTTCACCCCAGCACCTCCCCCTCCTTTTTTTTAACACATGAATTTATGAATTACACCTGTGCAACAGCCTGGTCTTTCAGCTTATAGTAGTGTTAGGCACATAACAATCACCAGAGTATCTAAGTATCAGATATAAGAATCAGCAGAAGTAATGATCTGATTATGACAGTGTTAGGTCCCTGATTCACAGCACTTGAAGATGAAAGCACTATACGGGTGCTAAGTAGTAATATTAGCCAGCTGTTGGTGGAAGTTACTTCCAACAATGTAATGCAAATTCGTTTTTTGGGGGCAAAGTAAATCAAGCAATATTTCTACAGTTAGGGCCAAAACCTGGTAGAGGCTGAGCAGTAATATGAAATCATTGGGTTTGCAGATGTTCTGTGACCTTCAAGATTTAGTCCTTGGTTTTCAGTACAGTACCTATGTTCTGGTGATCATACGCAACACTCAATGACATACATGTTTATATCAAGGTTTTAAACCATCAATGTGCAAATGTATTTGTTCAATAAAAAGTAATGATGTCTTTGAAAATTTCCTTGACTGTTCAGTAGATGATATTGGCAGACTGTTTCACTCTCTATCAGTAAAACATTGTTTTATGCTTTTATCTAAGTACTGTAGAAAAGATATTTGATAGCTTGCTAGTTACGGGCATGATTTTTCTTTTCCTTTTTTTTTTTGGTAACCTGATATAATTATAATGGTATAACCATCATATTTATTTCCCTTCTCATAGAGGAATAAGCTGTATCGATATTACTCTTTTTATACCAGTATACTGAGTTCACACTAAGGGATCACATCTCTTCATCTATACTGGCATTGTTAAAGCAGTACAACTTTTGGGTGTAGACAAGTCTTTAATCTCACTGACACATAGCAGTGGCGGCCATCTTGCATGTGCTTAGGTAGTTCCTAGGGATAGGGAGTCTCGCCAAGCTTTTTGGAAAGCTAGATCGGTGGAGAGTGCCTGCATTGTTCACCAGCAATTCTCTTTGGTAAACACATGGCATAGCATTGCTGTCCTTTCCTGTTGTATGTAGGGAACATTTCAATGATGCAGGGCAATTGAGAGACAAAACAGGATACCTGACTTCCAAAAGGAGTCCTGAAGTCTTTATTTTGTTTTCCATCCTAATCTGATGATCACATTTCAGTGATTTAGCACTACTGATTTATGGGTACCTTCAAGATTGGGGTACCACTTGGGGTGTGGGTGCAGGGAGGAGAATGAATAACATGGACCTAGATAATAGAGTGATGGGCTCCCTAGGAATACTTGAGAAAGAATAGATAGAAATAAACTTTCATAAGAGTCAGAGCTCACTTTAAATACTGCACTTTGGAGGAGGTGTGTAAAAGGATTCTGGGAAAGGAACTGAAGTATATTGTTCAGGTTGTATTGCCTATTTTGCTTGAATGTGATTTTTCTTGCCCATAATCTTAATCCTTGTACTCTGAAAAAGAGTACCTGATGTGGGTGGATTCCACTGAGTTTGAAGTTCTCAACAAGGTCTGAGATATTGGGAATATTTAAACCACTGATTTGGGTTGGGGTTATTTTCTATACTATATAGATTCTTATGCAGTCCTTGTCGTATTTGGAAGTCACGTAGTTTAATGCATTACTAGAAGGCAAATGTCTTTCATGTGGGGGAAGCTTTCAGTAAAACATAAAGCAAAGGGATTTATAACTGTAGACATTTAACAAGAGCCTGATTATATTTATAAGAGAAACACAATCTATTGTCAACATCCCAGTATATGCTAAAGGGAGAAACAAGACTTCCATAGTGCCAAATCCTGCATTCAGTAATTCAAGCAAGTGGTCCATTGACTACAATGGAAATGTTACGTGAGAGAGAACTGGGTAAGGACAGTGGGATTTGGCTCATATTAAATATGTAACCCAACTTCATCTTATTGACTTGAATGTAGCAGAATCCATGAGAGAGTTTATCATGTAATGTAATGTATTAGGTCATTCAGTGCAGTTGTCAAATTGGAAAAAATTCCCCAGGTGTTACAGTGATTACTGGCTTTGTGGTTCTGTTATTTTTTTATTTCAATTTTAGATACTGTCTTGATAACCGAAAAGCTTTAGAGAGAGATGTGAAATTTGCTGAACTTCAGACTCGTCTTATTCGCTATGAAACACAGACTACCTGTACTAAAGAGTGCTGTCCTGTACCATGTGTCTTGAGCCCTCTTCCGTCTCCTGCCGTTTTATCAGAGCCTGGAAGTGTCCCTGATGGGGAATCTTTACAAAGTGAACTCAGAACAGAAGCATCAAGACTAAAACGCAAATCAAAAGACTTGGATTGCTTTTATCCCAACAAGAGGTAGTGCACTAAATACAATAAAAAATCCTAGTATGAAATATTTCAGTCTCTTGTGTAAACACATTTTTCTTTTCATTTTAAGATTTTTTTTAAAGGAGTATCTGAATAAATGTTCAAATTGTTTAATCCCTCTTGTATCAGTTTGGGATTTCTCAAATGTGACCTCCCATTGACAGTATTAGATGCATCAAAACCACAGACCCAAGGCATGTTAATTTAAGAAATTGAGGGCTGCATCCTGCAAGGTGCTGAGTGTCTCTTGAGAGATGCCAAAATGCGCTTAGCAGCCACTGAAAGTGTTCGTTACACTTGCTTGTTGTCCTACCCCTACTCTTCAAGCAGGATTTGTGTCAAGTGGAGATTTTAATATACTTCCTCTGCAAAGACCTTGCTAGATTCTGGTGTTCTGTATAAATAGTAAGAAGTGGAATTGAGATTGTTCCTCGCTTCAGAGGATTGAGTCCTGACCCAGGAGTTATAAACACTCATACTGTCAAAGGATCAAACATCATAACTCCATGCGACTGAACTGAAGAATTCCCCTTCAGTAAACATAGAAACTCAACTTGAAAAACAGGGATCAAGGAAACAGAGGTTTCAAGCACTCTCTCCTTGACCCTGTCTTGGTTTAGATTCGTGAGGAGAATAGAACACTGGACTTGGTGACTTGGCAGTCCTATTCTTCTTAATTTTTACTGGCTAAATAGGGAGAGGATCCTCATCCGCATCTCTCAGACAAGGAAGTTTGTCAATCAAGATGGGGGCAGAGGGAAGAAATTCCTGGAGTTTTCCTGTCCACATTTAAATTTCATGTGTCTCCTCTGTCCGAAATCTAGTTTTTCTGTAGCATAAGTTATACAAAAGACCCCTTCAGTCTGTTCTAGGTTTAACTGACGGAAAACAAATCAGTAGTATGTAAAGGAAGATGGTCTTTCTTCACTTGTAGGAAGGAAATTCTGTTATTAGTTCCAAGGGGGTATCTGTGTTACTCCGTTGTAGCAAAACAATGAGAGTTCGGTGGCACCCTAAACACTAACAAATTGATTTGGGCATAAGCTTTCGTAGTTAGACACCCACTTCGTCAGATCCCTCGTTGTTTTGTTATTAGTTTGTCACTGCTTCCCATTTTCAGCCTTCATTTCTTTGAGTGTCCTGCATATCTTCAATCTTTAAGCAGTTATAACATCTTTTTATAGTTGAGGCAAAACCAGCAAGCCCATAAACCCTTCTAATCTGATTTTCTTTTTTTTTTTTTCCCTCCAGACTAATAAAAACTGAAAGCACAGATTCTCTCCTGTCTCAGGCAAGTGGAATTCAGCATTCAGCAGGTGTCGTAAGACAAAGGTCTGACAGATCATTGTCTCTAACATCTACGTCTGTTAAGCAGCCTAGTGGTCAGGCCCACAAAGTAACTGCAGAGGCTGGCCCAGCAAGTCAGAGATGTGAACAAGAATCAGAAGCTTCAAAGCCAACTAAGGAATCAAGATCTCAGAAACATATACGGGTAAATATATATCTTTTTTGTCTCCTCCTTCACCCCACCCCCCACAAAAAAATAGATAGGGTTTCCCCATTTTTAGCCTCATTCAGCATTTTTTCAGAACGTGGGTCAAATCCCCAAATCTTTATTACTTAGTTCTGCTAGTACGGAATGAATGCAGGATTGTAGGAAAAGAACTTAGTACACACAGTAGAGTGCTCAAGCAAACAGAGAAAGAAACAAACAGCAAAAGATAACAAATGTGAAAAAGAGGAAATAGCAATCAATATAAATTAGAAGTTATGAAATACAGAAAATTGATAAGGGATGCCAGATATCAGGGAAGGAACCATGGTTGGCAGGGCTAAGGACAATAAGAAGAATTTTTTGAGGGTATATCTGGAACAAAAATTGTAGCGATTGTGTAGTCCCATTACTAGAAAGAGATGGCAAAGCTGTTGTTAATAATGGAGAAAAGGAAGAACTGTTCGATAAATATTTCTGTTCTGTATTTGGAAAGAAGCAGGATGATGTACTTGTATCTAGAGACTTCTGGAAATGGTAATCCATTCCTGTGGAAAAAATTGAGTTTTAGGGGGGGAAAAATCTATCCCAAATGGGGCAAAAAGTTTAAAAATATGAAATTTTTCACAGAAAGGGATTTCCAGGAAATTTCCATCTGGGAAGAACCAAAATGAAGCTTTATGGCTTTCTGCCTGCAGAAAATGAAATTGACAAGCCTTCCAGGCTGACTGCCAGAGGGTGAGCACCCCAGTTCCAACACCCCCTAGCTCCCAAAGAGAGAGCCAGGCTGCTAAGGACATGGGGCAGGCAGAGACCTAGGGTGCTCAGCCTCCCTGCCTCCCCCCAAGTCTGTTTGCCAGAGAGGCAGCCGGGCTGCAGGGCAGGCAAAATACTGAGGTACTGGAAGAGTGCTAATGTTGTACCAATATTCAAAATCAGCAATTTAGGATGATCTGGGTAACTATAGGCTGGTTAGCCTGACATCAATCCCAGGCAAATTAATAGAAAACCTGATATGGGATTCGATACATAAAAAATTAAAGGGTGGGATTATTATTAATGCCAGTCAGCATGGTTTTATGGGAAATAGGCCTTGTCAGATAAACCAGATTTCATTCTTTGATAAAATTACAAGATTAGCTGATAAAGGTAGTAAGAGTGTAGATGTAATATACTTAGAGTTCTCTAAGGTGTTTGACTTACTATCGCTCAATGTTCTAATTTAAAAATGAGCACTCTACAGTGTGAATAGAGCCCGCATTAAGAACAGGCTTACTGACAGAGCTCACAGAATAGTCGTCAGTGAGGAATCTTCATCAAATGGGGATGTCTATCTCTAGTGGGATTTCACAGAGATTGGTCCAACCCTTGACACTACTCTGCTTTTGCATTAATGATCTGGAACGAAATACAAAATCACTGCTGTTAAAATTTGTAAGAGGACCCAAAGGTTGGTGGAATGGTAAATAATGATGGGGACTGGATAGGATGTGGAGCAGTCTGGATTGCTTGGTAAACTAGGCCCATTCAATCAAAATGTGTTTTAATACAGCCAAATGCAAAGTTATGAACCTACAAACAAGGAATGCAGCCCATATCTATAGAGTGGGGGATCGTATCCTATAAATCAGTGACTCTGAAAAGGATTTAGGGGTTATAATGGACAGGCAATTAATTGAGCTCCCAGTGTGATGTGGCAAAAAGAGCTAATGCTAACTTTGGATGTATGAAAAGAGCTCAGTCGTCTTAGTTTGTCAAAAAGCAGATGGAGAGGTGACTTGATTAGAGCAAGTAAGTATTATCATGGAGAGAAAATACTGGCTATTAAAGGGTTCTTTAATCTAGCAGAAAAAAGCAGAACCAGAACCAGTGGCTGGAAGCTGAAGCCAGACTGATTCAAATTAGAAGTAAGGCACAAATGTTCAACATTGAGGGTGGTCAGTTGTTGGAACAAGCTAACAGGGAAAGTGGTGGATTCTCCATATCTTTGTGTCAAGCCTCTCTCAAAGATATGCTTAGCCAAACACAAGTTCTTGGGCTCAGTATGGGGGTAACTGTGTGAAATTTAATGGCCTGTGATATATAGGAAGTGAGACTTGAGAATCTAATGGTCCCTTCTGGTCTTAAATTCTATGAATTATGAAACATATGAAAATGAGGATTTTCTATTCCCCTCGAGCATATGAGAAGCAGGAAAATACAATATATAGTATCACTTTTATTTTAAATAATGCCTAGCAGTTATATAGTGTTCCATCTTCAAAGCACTATATGAATATTAACTAATCCTCAGTACTCCTGTGAAGTAGGTATTCTCTTCATTTTCCAGATGAAGGAAATGGAAACTTTGTTAAATTACTTTGTCCAGAGCTGCCCAATGAACTAATGGCAGAGTTGAGGCTAGGACCGAGGATTTCCTGACTTCCAGTCTCATTCACTAAGCTACCTCCCTAAAATTAACCTTTGGGGCAGAAGGGGAAGAAGTTATGTATGGGTGTATTCTTTAAAAGTGGGTTACTGCAAAGCTTTTCATGGTGATAATTGATCCTAATTCCTAAGTGTGCCTGTGTTGTCTCCAAGATGCTGACGGAAGTGGTGGCTAAAACACTCAGAAAACACGGTATTGCAGAGAACCACAAATGCTTTGCATCATGCAGCCAACGTCTGTTTGAGATATCCAAGTTCTATTTAAAGGTACTTTTTTTTTCCTCTTGCTCTCTCAATTGTATATATGTGTAGTTACTCCATCAAAACTACATCCAGGATTAACACCTTTAAAGAGATATGACATTCAAGATTGACCCAAATATTACACCTTTTAAAAATATATATTTTTGCTCTATTTGCATCCTGACTGCTGAAAACGTTCATAAAATGAGAGCATTAAAAGGGAAATTGCTCAGCACAACCATGTGATGAAGGATCCAGAGCTAAGATTGTCTGCTATTGGACACATGAACCCGTGTTGTGTTTCCAAGATGAAGAGCAAACAATTATAAAATTGAACAAGAATCCTATCATCCTGAATGTAATTGGTAAATCTAATTCTAGGAGGCCCAGACTTGACAGTGTCACTATTTCCTTGTGACTGTGTTAAGAAAATAAAATATTAGCAATCAACAAGTGTAAATCAGCAGAGTGTAGGAAAAAACTTTGGACTCTTCAATCTGGCTAAAGTTTCATTACTGATGGAGCTTACCATTTTGCTGTTAGAAAAATAGTGGAATTCAGGGGCTGTTTTTAAAGCTGTTTCTTTTCACTAATCAAGCCCATATTCTATATTTAGTCAATATATACTTTTCACACATATACTTTATCAAGAAGTTGTTATGGAAGAAATTGTGAATTTCAGTAGCAAGCAGAATGTAGGTTCGTTTCACTGTAAGGATGTTTCTAATGTCTATTTTTCAAATCCTTTTAATCCTTTAGTTTGATAAATTGAGTTGCATGTGAGGTGCTTATTTAAATGTGTTACTTCACAACCACTGGAGCTACTGACCAACCATGACCATCTGTTGTTTCTGTTCTACACAAGAAAGTTTAGCATGGCCTGCTCTTCCCTCTCATCTTCCCTCTCCAACAAGACAAGTGTTTTGGACCAAATGTAGAACTGTTCTAAGATATGGAAATTTCAGTGATACAAGTTAGGTCCGTTTTTCCAGTGTGTAAGTGGGTGTATATGGTAAAGTAAAGTAACTTGCACTGAATTACTGTTGTGTGGGAGTAACATATACTGAGGAGTTGGAAGAAAGATGTAGCAAGAAAATCAACCAAAAAGAAGGTGTAGGAGAGAAGGAGGGGAGGGGGCAGAGGAGCGGCTGCTTTATCTTATGTTCTTCTCTTAGTTTTGTTGCTACATGGCCCCTGAACTCCTTCTGTCACCTCTGTATCTAAATTGCACTTGCTTTGCACACCTGTTTGGTATTTAATGGATGAAAATTACCGTACTTTACTGTTTGTACCCTCTCACATCTGTTTTCTGACCAACTTACACCAATCTGATGTGTAAATGCAGTGCTATTTATATCTATTGAACATGCTTTACCTTCGTGAGTAGTTTTATCAATGCCTTATATTGTGCTGCAGTTATTTTGCACTATATATTTGGATTCCCTCAATGGATAACGGAACCAATCAGTCTGGAGACCATCATCAGAAGCCCTCTCCTGACTTGACTTGCAGTAATAATCAATCTGTCTCTAACACTTTCTGTATTTTTCGTTCCCTTTTTAGAATCTAATCTAAACACTGATTGCAGAGGTTTCAAAAACTTCCCCTCACTTATTTAAAGCTTTAGGAAACCATTATGTTTCTCTTGTGACAATGAAGAGCACATTCTTTGTTCTGGACAAAGTCCATTGATTACAAGGTGAAGAGAGAGATGTCAATAAACTTCATGCTGAGTCTAATCTTCACTTCTTGTTGTAAAGTCCTTCCTTTCTCAACTGTGCCAAAACTATTGGCCGAAAAGAAGGAGAATTTGTGCAAGTGGCTGGAACTATAGACTCCATGATGTTGCTCAGCAAAGTGCCTGTGAACTTGCTGTAGCACTCCACTGCAATCCAACACTTTTCACCAGGAAGTCTTGTGTTTTCAGTTACTCTCATTTTTCAGAAGAGATTGGGGTAAAAAAAGGGCCTAAGTGACTTTGAAAGTCAGTGGGATTTAGGCTTCTAGGTTACACAGGCACTTCTGAAAGTGATACCCTACAGGTATAGGGAACTAAATAGTAAGGGGCAAATTCTCTCCTTAGCCAACAGCCTGGATGAGTGGGCAGTAAACTATGGAGAGATGATGGATGAAGGGGGTATAGGGTCTTCACATCGGACACCAAAGGGAGGAATAATTGTTAGACCTGTGTAGTTGTAAATCTGATGGCTGTCCCCCTAAAAAACCTGTTTGAATGTAGAGAGCCTGTGCAAGCTTTGCTTTGTGGAACTCAGTGATGTAGCACCACATCTCAAATGTGGGTGGGCATGCTGAATTTTTCCCCAAGCTGTGCAGTAGAACCATCCTAGTACTGTGACATTATGAGATTTCCACTGGGGGTGAGGCAAAAATTTTCTCCTTAAAGAGGGCAGGAAGTATAGATGCTTAGTTCTCTTTTTCTCCTCCTACTACATTCTTACCTGCTTGCTACGTGTCATTAGTAGTGGGAGGGGTCAGATTCCAAAATGGAAAATCTGTTACCTGATGTGGTGATTTTCCTTTCTGGAATTGATGTCTCCTGCAATTTCACCTAACCTGGTCAAATGTATTGTAGAGCACAGTGGTTATAGTTAAATGCATGGTTATCGTTTAATGTTCAGTCTTCGGCTCTAAGAATTTTGAACAGCATATAAAAGCATCTCTGCAGCTTTGGAAGCATTCAGGGGGCAGGAAGGGCATGGCTGAACCCCAAACTTGAGTGACAAGTTTGGACAGCCCCTGGTAACTGCAGGGAGAGGCACAATGCATTGTTAATGGATTAGCAAAGATGGCAGTCTCAGAAAAGAACTAGATAATCAATTTTCCCAGTTAGGGACCCCTATGAGATCCTCAGTCATGGAAAGTCTCTTCAGGTAACTTAATTTTAGCATCAGCTCCAGAGGAGTTATATATATGTTCAAGACTGTGTGGTTGCAATTTCTATAAAATGATGTGTTCTATGTTTAGGATCTGAAAACTTCCAGGGGACTGTTTGATGAAATGAAGAAAACAGCAAACAGCAATGCTAAACAGGTAACCCTATTCCCATATGTTCTGAAAACGTGTTCCTCATACTCGGCTGTGTCGAACATACTGCTGCTACTTCATTGTAACGTGGGTTGGTATATGGCTTTAATGAATGAACAGGGGAGACCATCTGTTTGTTCTCTAGTTGGTATTGTGAGAGTTTTTTTGAGGTTAGTTCTCTCAGTAAAAAATTTAAGTTGCAAATGTTGACTTGCTATAGCAACTGTTCTAATAATCATGGCCATAGTCATACAGACATACACATTAGTGAGAAAAATATGTACACGATCCTCTGTTTCACAGAGAAATCTCTGTGCTGATGGACCATTGGGGGAGTATGCATTCCCTCTGCTGATAAGGATAGTCTATTTCTGTTCAAGAGTCCTGAAATAATAAAGGGCCTTTACTGATATAAAAGGAAATACAATTCTTCTAAACGAACAATTATAGAAATGGTAGAGCCAACCTCCGGAGATATCTGTAACTAGAAATCTGAGGGAAGGCTGACTGGGTTCATTTAGCTGTGAGGAGAACTCGTGAATTTTAAGATGGGGAAAGTACTGGGAGAAAATACTCCTGTCCATAAATTTATCCATGCATTGATTTATATCCTGGACACCTCATTAAAGAAACTTTGTAATGATGATGAGCACAGTGGAAATTTGCCATTTTTGTTCTCTACACTATAAAGTAAAATGTAAAGATTTGGCTTGTTCATTCCCATAGTAAACCTTTGAGGGAGGAGAGGCTAACTGAGAGGAAAACTGCAAGACCTCACCATGGAGTTTCTTCAGGATTATTCTACCAGGGCCCCATCTATCCCCCTGTAGAAGAGTCCACCCCCAGACCACACTGATTGTAAAGGATAGGTGGTAAAGCAGACGTACTCATGCAGAAGGCTTGCGCCTCCATACCAGCTTTGGACCCTAGCAGCAGTCTACACGCTAATGCCCACCAACTTGTCTGTGAGGAAAGGGGGAGCGTTATCTCCATTTTTACAGATTGGGAAATGGACCTCATTGCAAGTCAATGATGGAACCAGGCATTAGAGTTCAGGATTTCCATGCTGCCTCTCCTGCTCTGCAACTTCTTGTAGGGCCTTAGTGTGCCAGAATCTCTCTAAGGAACTAGCATTGACTCATGATTGGCCCACCCAGTTTGAGGAATAGCAACAGCTACATGTGCAGGTCCAGCAATGAAACAAAACATTTGTTTTTCAGTTTATAAAGCAGGAAATTGTTCAAAAGGAAAACATTGGATATTTAGAATGGAGGGTATATTTTGCTACCAATGCATGGAGAGATTGGGGCACAGTATATCAACTTCTGAGCCTAAAAAAGTGCCATTTTTAAATGCAAGAAATTATGTAGGATCAAAAAATACAAACAGTTGTATGTTAATGACTGTAACTTCTCTATATACTGAACACATTGACTTCTCCTTTGTGAAAACATTAGCTATTAAAACTTCTGTCACAGTAAACTTTTTGATTATACTTATTCAGTCTATAATATTGCAGCAGTTTGTTTT
Organism: Emydura macquarii macquarii; assembly: GCF_026122565.2. Lineage (NCBI taxonomy): Eukaryota > Metazoa > Chordata > Testudines > Chelidae > Emydura > Emydura macquarii. The sequence goes on from NW_027130506.1 coordinate 3,813,779, forward strand.
TGTTGTTGAAATTAAACCAACTTTGAAAACCTAATTTATCCTTTATTTTTATAGGTGATTGAATGGGTTTTGGAAAAGACCAACAAGTAATGATGATGAATCATTACATATGAATGGAGTTTACAACCGGTTCTCAAACTTCATAGAGCAATCACAGTGCATTACAACAAAAGTATAAAGGCAGGTAACAGGACCAAAAAAAAAAAAGAATTTAAAAAACTTGGTATATTGATTTAATTCCCAAGTCCAATAGTGTGTTGTGGCCTTAGGTGTTTTATTAAGAGATTTTAATTAAAAAAAACCTGTAATGAACATTGCATTTTATACTATATGCATATTTATATGCTTCATTGTCTAAAGGTCTGTGACTGATGTTTTCATAAACATTTTTATATGTGTTGTACAGATTTTTATTTTAGATTAATAAAAAATTCCAAATTTAATTGTAGTAACAAGACTTTTATTTCTTCTCTTTTCACAGTCTTTAAGGAAAGATAGTTGTACTATACATAACTTACTTGAAGAACAAAAAGTAGTTAACTGGAAAGATTTACAATGCAATAAAACTCCTCTCACATTTTATAATTTACCTAGCTATAATTCCCTGTTGTTCTTCAGATTAAATTATGGTTAGGGTTGAAGGCAGAGTAACCTCCAATTTTAGCGTAAAACATAAAAACACAAATTTTAACGCAAAATTAAACATGCCATTTACAGCAGTTGTTTTATGGTTTTGATTCTTTTTTTTTTTTTATTTTTTTTGAAAGTGGACACAGCTTTCCGTAGAGTTTGTCCTCCAAAGCAACCAATGTAAAAAAAGAACCTTCAAGTAAAATGGCTTGTAAAAGCTTAATCCAGAATAAGGTTGCTTGTACTTTTGTCTTTTAATCTCATGGATTTCCAATATCAATTCTCATTTCATATGTTTCTCTTGTAACAATTTGATATTTTAAGCCTATTCCTAGAATCCCATCAATGAAATGCATTTTCACATTGCGGAAAAAAACAAGTTCCTCCAGTACCATTGAACTAAAGGCAGCTGTGAAATTGAAAGCACTGGCTTCCTAAACAGAACAAGAACTATTTTATCTGTGGAAATGAAGGAGACTGACCAGTGCTGCTTTAATGATGCACTGTCACATTTAAAAATAATTTAAAAGAAAATAAAATCCTTACCTATGTTACAAACACCTTTAAATGAAAGGAGTCTTACACTGGTATAGTTATTCCTGTAGGGAATGGGAATAAGTGATACTAGTCTTAGGTATCTTTATATTGATATAAATGCATTCATAGTAGGGAATGTGGCACTTTAACTATTTTGGTATTAAAATCACTCCCCTAATGAAAATAGGTATAAAACCTATCCTGGTACAAAGAAACAGGTACAAAACCTGTAGACCAAGCTTTCCAGCAAAAAGCTATACTGGCCCATTCATACTGTATAATGTGTGCACACTGGAGTGTTTGTACTGCCTTAACTATATTGGTATAAAAGCAGCGCAATTTCTCTGTGTTGACAAGCTCTAAGGAGTCGGTTTCCAACTGGGATTTAGGTATTTAAGTCTCATAGGCTCCTTTTGAAAACCTGGGCCTAATTTATTTAAATTAGATAGCCAACTCTGAGGTGAGGTGGAGTCTTGTTTGTATAGTGCCTCCTACAGTGGGTCTTTCGCTGCTATCATGCATACAGTAATAATGGTAATACTACTTTTCAATGTAGACAACAGAAATAAACTAGTTAATTTCACCTTTAGTTCCATCTTCAGTTAATTTCACTTTTAGGCTCTGATGCCTAGGATGTTGAGTTGCAAACAAACTGCTTAAAAATGTTTCTTTTGTTTTTGTTTTGTTTGTTTGTTTGTTTGATTTTTACATTGCATGGAACTATTTCTACTGTTACCAACTTTTATAAAAGTTCTATTCTGTTTGCTGAAACTAATTTTTAGGCCAAATTTAATCTGACATTTTCTTTTCCAAAACCCAATAGTTTTTTTTTTTTAGTGAAGATTTTGGTGGAGACAGGATGTTACCTACCATAAGAAGGTAAGTCTTAACTTACTTATTCTACTACCATATTCACATTTGTTACTTTTCTGTTTTTACCTCTTATGATGTAGCTATAAGACAGAAATTAAGTTTCTATATATAATTTAATGAGACTTGCTTAAATTAACAATCTAGTTTTAAGAGCATAAATAGTTCGTGCCATTGTGATCATCAAATTGGTTACTTTCTTTAAAATCATGCATATCTGTATTCAAGAGTTCTTTAATATATCATGTTTAATGATGAACGAATGTTAAATTTAAATTAGTAACCGGAGTTTGAAAACTAGCACTGCACTTACTCTTGAACAAACCTTAATTTTATAATGTAGCTTTTCCTACTTAATATTACAGGGGTAGCCAAACGTACTGATCCTGTGAGCCACACACAACAATCTTCAGAAGTTTGAGAGCCAGGGCGCGTCTGCCGGGCCTCAGGGCTTCAGCCCTGTGGTGAGGTGATGGGGCTTGGGGCTTCTGCCCCACAAGGCATGTCTTCCGAAGCCCGAGCCCCAGCAGGTGTCTCCCACAGTCAGGAAGCCCCAAGATCCCCCTCCCTGAAGGGCTGAAGCCCCAGCAGGTGCACCCCATGGGGCAGAAGCCCTGAGCCCCAGGAGGTGCCTCCCTGCTGAGCAGAAACCTCTAGCTCTACCCCTCACTGCAGGGTAGAAGCCTCAAACTCCCCACCCCAGTCTGGTAGGCGGAGTATGGGATGGGGGCGTAGGGGACTCCACGAGCTGCACTTTAACTGTAAAAGAGCCACATGCGGCTCTTGAGCCAGGGTTTGGCCATCCCTGTAATATTGGTAGTTTTCTTGCATATGTTCTTCATAGCTGAAAATGTAAATTCATTTTCTGCATAATAAATTAGAAAATTGGATTAATTGTTATGCAGGAGTTAACCTGCAGGTAGAGGGGCCAAAATTCTACACTTCGTAAAATGGTCGAGGCTTGCAGCCATGAGCAGGCAAAACCCTATTCCCAAAACTGATTCCTAACCTTATACTACATGAAACAAATGCAGTACTTGGCTGAAGGAGGGCTTGTATAAATTAGGTGAAATAGTCACTCTTCTCTCTGCATGTGGTGTGCCTGTAGTCGGTATTAGAGCCGGCTACTCACTTATTACTCTCAGCAAGTGAAACTCATTGGTTAGAGACACTGTGCTAATAAACTGCAGCGTATCCGAGCAGTCTGAAGCCAGAGGGTGGTGTGCCAGAGCGTATGCTTGTCCCATTTAGCTCTGCTATTAGACTGTAACTTGGGCTGTAACAACATTATGCGTTTATATAGTACCTTCCATACTTTATAAACTCCCATTAATATGGCCTCAAAATGCCCCCAAATGATATCTCCACGTTTTGAATTTGGAAGCTAAAAGTGCAACATTATCCTTTTTCTAAACAGACCTGATCCTATCCCATTTAAGTCGATGGGATGAGGATTGAGTCAAATGTGAATAGGGGCCTTATGCCTACTTTGGCGCAGTGTGTTTATAATTTTGGTTACTTACTTCCCTATTCGTGCAAACCAGGATGTGGTATAAGTCTTATTCTACCACTATACAGTTATTTCCGACTCCTATCTCTTCATGCTGCACTGGTGTAGGGGGAGCAATGGTGTGAGAGTGACTGCACAGAGTGAAGAGTTTACTTCTTACAGTGCTTGAGTACCTGGAACACAGTTTTCCCATTTAAATATGATTTAATCCTGTGTAAGAATTACCCCAGAGGCAGGAACTGTTCAGTTCTGGTCTTGCAATCATTTTCCAGTTACCTGAATTATATTTATTTTACATAAACACAGAATTTCTAAATGGACTAAAATATGATTATGGCTTTTCAGTTTTTGATGTGGAAAAACTGCTCCATTTTGAGAAAATGGTGTAATCCTTGTTATTTTATAAGTATATATGTACTACGAGACAGCAGGGCCGGACGGCAGCTGGAGGGTCTTAAAATTTACTTAGAGCTGGTGTACTTGGTGACAGCCTTAGTGCCTTCAGACACAGCATGTTTGTCTTTTTTTTTTCTTTTTTCTTTAATGTGACTTTATTCTTTCAGTAAAAAGAAGAGTGAACTCTTATGCGACCAGAGCAGAGGCTGTGGATGACTCATACTTCCAGTTGGGTGGGAGTACTCTCTTGGTCTTGTAGTAGCGAGCCAGCCTATGAATTCTGCTCTCAATCAGAATCAAACGAAATTTGGCATCTTTATCCTTTCTGTTTTTCTCAAGATGTTTGTGAACAACAACAGCCTTCTTGATCAAGTGGTACAGATCCTCCGGAAGGTCTGGAGCATGTCCCTTGGACTTAGGGATCCTTAAAATTTTGTTGCCAGTTACAAAACGAACAGAAGGGAGATATATAAGCCCCAGAATGGTCAGGGCCTTGTTCCCTGCAGACTGAGACGGGGTTATAATAGGTTAATTAGAAGAACCTGAGGCCAGTTAAGGCTCAGCTAGAGTCCTGATAAAAACCCCTGCTCCGGCCAGAGCTGGGAGAGGAACTGCCCAGAGACAGCGGCAACAGGTGGTGTCCCGACCCATCACACAGACCCACTATACAAGAGCAAAGCGGGCAATTTGCCACAGTACTGCATTGTTCAATTTCGTTATCTAAGATTTTGCACTGGGTAATCAGTCAGCTGGTTCACTTTAAAAAAATCAAAATCTTGCTGATGTGTTTTAGCAGTTAACTTAGACATTATCCTGGATAAAGCTATTGATCATGTCTCCCTTTGAATTCAAGAACTTCCATATTGAATACAATTTCCCAGTTACTTTTTATATTGTTGTTTTTTCCCCTGCTGGCAAAATACTGCATCAGGGCTATTTCATCACTCTGGCATTTATATGAAAGCACAGCTGATCAGTTCATTATTTTTCTGACTTGTAGGTAAAAAGATGGTAATATTGTGGGACATGTACATCCTTAGAGCCTAATTCTGCTTTCAGTGAAGTCAATGGCAAAGCTTCCATTGATATTTTTTTAAAGGGTGCAAGAATGGACCATTGATATGCCATCACAAAGAACATCATTTTACAATAGAGTAGAAGGGGTGTGATCCTATAGTCCTTAGTCAGGCAAAACTTTATTTGAAGCCAGCTGGGCCCAGAAAAATGACAAGTCATGTGAAAATAAACACGACTCCATTTCCTTCAAGAAATAGGAATGCTTGCTTTCATAGAGAGAGAGCAAGCAGTAGTTTCATTATTTGACAACAATTTGGACTAATGGTGTGTGGTAATGCATAGAAAGGCTTTTCATTATTTTACAATGAACACTTAAGAAAAATGCTAGTTACTTTTAAGTACAAAGCATCCATCTACATTCAAAAGGTCTTTTTAAGTGAGCAACTCCTGCCGACATCCTATTACAGTGAAACGGACTCTTATTCCTTTCTGTGGGAAAAGGGGGTGGGGGGACTATTAGATTCTTGCATTATCTTGCCACATTCTTCATTATTGTATTTCCCAAGGACAAGAAGGACTCATAAAAGAGTCAGTATGTTTCCTTAACAGATCAGATCAGTTTTATCAGTGTAGATGGCAGTAGTTGTCTGAAAACATCTCTTCTGTATATATGCTTCATTCTTGCTAATATTAGTGATATTTCTATACAGGGTTTTACAATTAAAGAATTTTTTTTAGAGTTAAAGTTCATCATGCACAAATCATATGTTAATAAAAGGCCCTTCCTTCCCCTCAAATTTCTGCCTGGGAAAGCTGTTCTAGCATACTCCAAACTAGACTATGAATGCTTTCTCTCTGACACGGCACTACAGTTAATTAAATGAACAGCCTTTAAAGACAAGTGTTTGTTTTTCTATTTAAGGCATTATTTGAGAACTTGAATGGTGAGAAGAAACCAAATCCTCTTTCACCAGCCACTTGTTTTGACTAAAGACGAAGTGTTCAAATGCAGTGATTTGTCCACTCTCACTACACTGCTGCTACCACCAAGTCAGACACACACTGCAGGAACTGTATTAGAGGAAAACAAAGTGAATTTAGGGCTTGTGAAAGGTACTGGAGTAACACCTCATAGACCTTGGCACGGCAGGTATCCCCCTGCTGCTGCACACCTGCCTTGAATGATCCCCAGACAGTACAGCTCCTTTTCCTTTTGGTCCTTGGTGACTAGAGAGAGCCAACAGAGGTACATATTATGATTTGGTTAGTTGTCCACTAGGAACTGGACTGAGAGCCTCAGCTCATTTCATAGGCCACCAAACAAAATGCTGACACCATTAATAGGGCATTTTCTTTCCAGTTTAAAAACCATGCCTGAAGAATACTGTCCTCACTATAAATATAATACACTTTTAACCAGCTGAATAGGGTTTTTTTAATGAAATTACATTTTAGTAATTATTTAAGAATTAAATGTAATGTCCCCTGAAACCAGAAATGCTGTAAGTACAGAATTCTAAATAGCCTATAATGTATGAATTAAGCTCACCTCACAAAAATCCAATAAATGACTTTTATTAAATATGGTCTTTTCCTCTAAAATATAAACTATACTCTTATAAATGTGGAGTAGGCCCATATTTTGTCAACCCCATACTGCTATGAATCAGTCCAAAATCTGTAAATGATGAAGAAATAACATTTGTAATTACCATCATTTTTAATTTGTCTATAAATATATAATATGAGCTTTCTTTGCAAACTATTTGTCATTCACTTATACTTCAGATAGTACTGAGCACCTTAGATTACATACCATGTAATTTAATTATTGATACTAATATGAATTCTGATTATTTACAATGAACATACATGTTTGTATAACATTCCAGTGACTTTAAGTGTTTAAGGACATAGTGCACTATAATTTACATATGTATTGACTCTTAATCCACCGTACACAAGTTGCTGCTTGAATCTCTGGAATTTCTATAGGAACATGGGTCCAAATTCATAAACGTTTTGTACTTGGACAAAAAACACTTTGCATTTGGGTGATCTAGAGGTATCAAGGGAGATGCCTCCTTTGTTAAATTCACACACCTTGGCATTTACTTTTTGATACACTTTGATCATAGAACCATATTTCAGTAAAAGCCTATGCAAAGGCCCAACCCTACATTTGGCTTCCCAAAAGAGATCATCTTAAAGTCATGTATACCTAAATCAGAAATGATCAAAGATCCACCACATGAGTGTCAATTTTAGATAGATTAAGTTAGAGTTTGTCTACACTAGCACTTTTGTCGGTTGGGTGTGAAAAAAATCACCCGGCTGACTGACATAAGTTTCACCAACAAAAGCACAAGTGTGGACAGCATTATGGCGGTGGGAGACTCTCTCCTGCCAACATAGCTACTGCTGCTCATTGGGTGTATTTTAATGGTGCCAGCAGGGGAGCTCTCCCAGGTCAGCATAAAGCGGCTTCTACACAGGAGACCTTACAGTGATACAGCTGTGCCTCTATCAGGGCAGTAGTGTAGATATAGCCTTAGAAATACAGTTTTGGAAAATACTAGCAAATTACTTTATTTATTTTATTTACATTTATTTATTTATTTCTACATTTATTTATTTTTGGCATAAAATAAGTTTTAATTCCTTACGTAAGTGCTATTAAGGTAGAAAATAACATTACTAGATAGGCAAATTCCTTCCAGGGTTTTTGTGACAATAACAATATTTGTATACTGCTCCAAAATGATCCTCTTTTTCAGGTGTAATGTTTTGTAAGTACAGTACAGTGTTTGAGAATTCAGCCCAGCATTTCCTTAACATTATTTTTAAATGAGTATTTTTCTATTACTAATTAGCATATGTATTAAAACCACCATAAATCAATCCTTTATATATGAGGAAACAGATTTATGACTTATTTACTGTGCTCAAGATCTCAACTGAAAACAATTAAAATGGAATCAAACTGTTTCATTATTTAGTATGTGTGATTTTTTTTTCTCTGCCAGTTGAGTGACATATAAATTAAAACTTATTTTACCTGTAAAGTTTAAAAGAAATACATTTAAAAATCCTGGCTTTCAAAATGTGGCTTTAGTGTCAACAAGTTATGAATATCTATTTCAAATAGTTAGTTCTGTTTATAGTTTAAAAGTGGTATAAATTCTACATGATCAACAGTATTTCATTCCACCCCTACCACATTCTCAGGCCCCTTTTTGAATCTCAAATGCATTTTTAAATGAATTATTACAGATCTACATATATGTTTCTTAATGAAATCTCTTTCAATTTAGCTGATTTAGCAGCAAGACATAATAGATCACAATGTTAAGTGGGGCACTGTAACTTGTTTTCTGGGTAAAATTTTCAAAAGCTCATAACTCCAATTTTGAAGTGACCTTCAGTTGGACTTAGGCTCTTAAGTTACGTTAGTTCTTTTAAAAAGTTTACCGTGTGGTTGTAAGTTAAGGACACTTGAACATGCCCCTTTGTGCTCTCTTGTGGTTAACAGGCTATTCAATAAATGGCACAGAACTACTGCTGCTTTGGCACCCGCTACAGGAACGTGTATATATGCTCATTACATATGGACCATTTGAAAATACCCTCAATGCCCTGATTTGAGTGCTGGGCTGTTCACTGAGGATCTCTTTGCTGCTTTAGAGCACCCTCCTGGAGTATGAGCACACACACAACATACCTGCAGGGGTATTAAAGCAACCTATCATGGCTCCTTCATATGGAAGAGCAATTCATTTAAATAGCACATAAATTGAGATGAAAGTAATATTTTACTGATTTTTTTTTTTAGGTGAGGCAATATCTTCATGGTAAAGCCTCCACTTGACATAGTATTAAAAAACAAGAAAAAAAATCAAGCCTTATTCTGAATCAAAAATAAGTGCCCAGAATCACATCTGCTTAGCCCTTACCTTACTCTATATAAACCAATACACTGAAATAGGCACGATTTATGGTTTTGAAATGTCTATATGTACAGTACTATTCTCATTTCCACTGTACAGTATGTAGTTTTAAATTACTAACATTTTAAAATTCCATTTTTGCCATTATTTACGAAGAGCTACGTTATTGTCTCCTGCAATTGACAGTGATTTAAATGACTGTTCTGAGTCTGAAATCTGTTGGTGCTTTTCTGCGTTTGCCTCCTTTGTAGTTGATCAAAATGAAGGCTGGCTTCGGAGAATCACCACAGTTGAAGTCCCTGAATTGAGCTCCAATCTTTTGTACATTGCTAGCAGCTACAGGTGTCTTCTATTGATTGTACTTCAGATTAGCATGGCAGCTTCATTTTTCTTTTAGAAAATAGATGTAATTTACGCTACCAAACCAAGTCTTGTAATCTTAGCTGAAAGGAATGAATGAATGATGAACACAATTGGCTTTGGACAAGAATGAAGGTCCAGTTGCTGAAATTTGAAAAGAGACTGAGTTAGTGATTGTTCAGATCACCGAGCATTGATAAAACTAGCAGTCATTTGCAGATTACTTACTAGATTTATTACCTTCTAATATTTTTAAGCAGTCAGATAAAAGAAACAGCACTTTATCATATCCATCACACTGCATCTTTGTCTTGTTCCAAATACAGAGGTCATTAAGAGTAATTAATGATGCTGGCGCTCTGCAAAAAAATCCTAGAGCTGCAGAGTTTGCTTTTGATGGGTCTAGAAACTGAACACTACAGGTTCCTGTAGAGCTGGCTTAGCTGACATGAGCATAAGATGAGACATGCCTGAACAAGTAACTGCTGAACAAGCCTAAACAAGTAATTATTAAACTCCTAAGTATTGTGAATATAAACAAGGGAGGCAAAAACTAAACTAACTCCTGGGGATACTTTAGGGTAGAAGTATGCAGAAACTCCCTGACTGATAAGCTTGCCTTAGAGAAACAAGGTGGGTGAGGTAGTATCTTTATTGAACCAACTTGTGTTGGTGAGAGAGACCAGCTTTCATGATTACACAGAGCTCTTCTTCAAGTCTGGGAAACACCTGAAGAAAAGCTGCGTAAGCTCGAAAGCTTCTCTCTCACTGCCAGAAGTTGGTCCAAAAAAAGAAATTATTCGAATTATGGTCCGTATATGTATTCCAAACACGGGTGTGCATGCATACCATGCGCCGGAAGGTTTTCTTAGTGTCCATTGACCCACACATGCATCATGCATCCCCTTGTGCTCGCAGACGAGTATAATAGGCCATGAAGGCCAATGACCGTCTAGTTCACTCTTAGTGCTACATTGTCTGAGTTGAACCCCTGTTCATTCACGCTCTTAGCTTTCTAAGAGAGTGATCTACTTTCATTTCCTGTATATAGTTATATAGGGCTGATCTTAGTGTTCCACACTTGTTATTCTTCAGAGATAGTTAGTGCAGTTTTTCCCCCAGTTTGGGGAACTTTTCCCCCCTCCCCATAGGGGACTATGCCCCAGATCTCAGGCTTTAAGAACTGTGCCTCTTGCCCCACTCGTTCTCTGTGAGTACCTGTATTGCCTCTGGTTCCCGGACCTCCTCAGACTCTCCACCCACACACCACTCCACCACTGAACACTCCTGGATCTTGTCACATGAGATTGGAGCCGGCATCCCTGTCAGGGGCTGCTTCACCTCACGGCCTGGCTTTTGGATGGAGCTTGGGAGTGGACAGACCCTAGTGGGACACATCCTTAACCAAAGCAGGAGAGCACCCACTAGAGCATGCTACCGAGCTAAATGGAAACATTTCACCTTAGGGGCTCACCATCAGCACTACCCACGGAGTATGGTATCCATACCTATCATTCTTGTCTACCTTCTCGAGCTCAAAATGTCAGGCCTTGCCCTCACTCCATACAAGTCTACCTGGCAGCACTCACTGCCTTTCTCCTTCCAGTGGATGGCACCTCCATATTTACAAACCCTACCCCCGTACATTTCATGAAAGGTCTCAATACCTTCCCAGCGAGCCAAGGGCCAAGCCCCTCCTCCCAACGAATCTCCAAATGGGTCTCTGGTTACATTCGCGACATGTTATCCACCATACCACCACGTGATGGAATCACAGCGCACTCTGCACCAGCGCAAGCAGCCATATCGGCCTGCCTAGTGGACATCTCATGACAAGACATGCATCGTGGAGCCCCACAAACGTTCACATCCCACTATGGTATCACCCACACAGCAACTGTGGATGCTGCTGTAGGACGTGCTGTACTACAAACTACATTGCCTCACATCCTTGTACCCGTCTCCACGCTGATTACTGCTCACTACTCACCCACCTTTGGAATACATATAGTGACCCTCACTCAAAGAAGAGGAGGAAGTTAATTACCGGTAACTGGAGGTTCTTCGAGATTTGTGGTCCCTATTTGTATTCCAATACCCACCCTCCGTCCCCTCTGCTGTGGACTGGACTACTCAGCAGTAAGAAGGATACTGGAGAGGTGTCAATCCGCACAGCCAATTTGACCCTCAGCTCAATGGACACTGCTAAGAGAACCTTCCGGCTCATGGCGTGCATGCGCACCCACGTTTGGAATGCAAATAGGGCCCACACATCTTGAAGAACCTTCTGTTACAGGTAAGTAACCGCCTCTTACCTCACCCACCTTGTCTCTATTAGCCTGGAATGAACACTGCATGCAAGCTGGCCCTACCTCATTTAGGGCAAGGGGAGGGTTAGGGAGCACATTTTGGGCAGTGAAAGGGAGGGTACGTGCCTGAGGTTTGCAGGGTGTAGCAATTCAAACAGTCTATCTGTGTTCACTAACTGAGAACATTGTCTGAGACTAGTTAATGCATTGAACCATAGCGTCAAGACTCAGTGTGAGGTAGAGGTTTGAAAGGGCATAGTTTTGCATAGCTTTAGCAAACTGAATTAAATTGACTCCCCACGGCACATCCCAAAATGCCTTTCAACATTAAGAAAGCAAATAGCCTGAAAAAAAATATTTCAAAAACTGCCTTAATTCTACTTTCTTTTGTTTAATTTATTCTGCTTTACAAGTGCAAAAAATAAAATCTGTATGCATCTGAGCCTGATGGCAGAGCAACAGCAGAAAAGGTGCAATGTGTTTACAATGAATGAAGTATCTAACTACATTTGCAGAACATTTCAATAGTCTCCCCCATGCTTCTATTTGAACTTCCTAATGTAGGCGATCACACAAAATCCATTCTGAGTACTATAGCAATAAAAAAATACTGAACTGAGTTTAAAAGCCATAAAAAAGTGGGATTGAGTGAATAATTCAGCTCAGCAAGAGATTAGGGTGTATCAGCATCTCAGTGAAAATTAAACAAGAAGCTGCCTGTATTAGGTAAACTGGCTTCAGAACGATTTCCAAATGTTTACTGTACGGTTTGATTTCAGCTTTATACTAACACCAACATGCTCAAGGCAACTGCCTTTTCCAGTCCACAAGTAGGGGTCTAAAATTGATTTCACTATATACAGAATATAATTTGTCACATGCATCTGTAAGAGGCATCGATAGACATATGTTACTTTCCATTAAGGGTCTGTTCTTACTCTTGAAGTTAATAGCGAACTCAACTTCAATATGAGCAGGCTGGGTCTCTAAAATACTTGTTTCTCTGTATATGTTCTCATTGATGTGGAGGATGGGGTAGATTGCACACTCAGCAACTTTGCAGATGACACTAAGCTCGGTGGAGTGGTAGATATGCTGGAGGGCAGAGATAGGATACAGGGTGACCTAGGCACATTGGAGTACTGGGCCAAAATAAATCCGATGAGGTTCAACAAGGATAAGTGCAGAGTCCTGCACTTAGGATGGAAGAATCCCATGCACAGGTACAGATTGGGGACCGACGAGCTAGGCAGCAGTTCTGCAGAAAAGGACCTGGGGGTTACAGTGACAAGAAACTGGATATGAGTCAACAGTGTGTCCTTGTTGCCAAGAAGGCTAGTGGCATATTGGGCTGCATTAGTAGGAGCATTGCCAGCAGATTGAGGGAAGTGATGATTCCCCTCTATTCGGCACTGCTGATGCCACATCTGGAATATTGTGTCTAGTTTTGGGCTCCCCGCTACAGGAAGGACTTGGACAAATTGGAAAGAGTCCAGCAGAGGGCAATGAAAATGATTAGGGATCTAGAGCACATGACTTACAGGGAGAGGCTGAGGGAACTGGGCTTATTTAATGTCCAGAAGAGAAGAGAAGAGTGAGGGGGGGATTTGATCGCAGCCTTCAACTACCTGAAGGGGGGTTCCAAACAGGATGGAGGTAGGCTGGTTCTCAGTGGTGGCAGGTGACAGAACAAGGGGCAATGGTCTGAAGTTGCAGAGGAGGAGGTCTAGGTTGAATATTAGGAAAAACTAGAGGTTTTTAAGGCCCAGTTTGACAAAGCCCTGGCTGGGATGATTTAGTTGTGGTTTGTCCTGCTTTGAGCAGGGGGTTGGACTAGATAACCTCCTGAGGTTCCTTCCAACCCTAATCTTCTATGATCCTGCATTTATATCACAGACTTTTGTACCCTAACAGCTATAGATGGAGGATTCAGCGTGCACCATCTTTTAACTAGCCAATGGGGTAAAGATGGCAATTGGCTGTTCTGCAGGGGCAGTGCCTTAATAACTGCCAGTCAAGCCAGAAGGAAAACAGATTCTTCACTTCACCTGCAACAGCAGACTGAATGTTTTGTATCCCATTGGTCATGCTATAGCAACAATGGCTATTCTATTTTCGATGCTAGACCTCATTCTACATAGAATAGACATGTAAACTAATGAAAAATACAGTATAAGGTGTCATCACCGTGTAATAGACAATAGCGGTGGGGAGTCTCACCATGGAATAGGCAATAGCGGGGGCGGAGGGGTCTCTTGTTTTTTATGTGAGAAAGGGCTGACCTGTCTTAGGTGCCCTACGCCAGGAGAGAGTTCATGGCTATGAACCCTGAATGGAGAACCATGAACCCTGCCTAATCTTTTTTGAAGGGTGTGTCCTAATACTCTCTTCAGTATTTCCTGTTGGCTAGCTTAGGCAGCTCTCTGCTGAGCCTGCTGGCTTTTGTGAATCCCACTCCTAGGCACCTAACTCCACATGCATTATATATGGCACCTGCACATTGAACTTAGGGCTGTGGGTTCCACTAGGTGGAAGGGCATCTAAAGACTAGGTGCTACCATGCTGAGTCAGAATCCTTTTTGTAGATCTAGCCCACAGTCTCTACCCTTGAAACAAGCCTAAGTTCTGTTCTGTACTTTCTTGAAGTTGATACGGTTCTTTACGTCTGAGGTTAGGAATTCATAAAGCCAGGAACACTGGCACTATATTTTATATGGCCATTTATTTCCACTCTTATTCGACATTCAAATAATGGGAACAGCGTGTGTGTATAGAAAGTGACTTTCTAAGCCTCTCTCTCCTATTGTGTTGCAGGTCGATGGCACTGGAGTGCAATATTACAGCCTGATCCTGGTAGGCACTGAGCGCCTTCAACTCACAGTAACTTAACTGGATAAAGCAAGCACTCAGCATTTTGCAGGACTGGACGCATAGAACAGAATTTTCAAAAAAACTTAACACCTACGTCTTTGGCCAGATCTTCAGAAGTGCTTAAAACTCGTTTGGCACCAAAATAAATGGCCAGGTTTTCAAAAGTGCACAACAGATTGGTGGCTAAGTTCTTTTGAAAATCTAGCCATAAGCATCACAGTGGGCACTGAGCATGTTTGGAAATCAGCCCCTTAGTTAACAAGTGTTTGCATTTTTTGTAAGTGATTACCGATTGATGTATATAAATGCAAAACTCTGAAGTGTCTGGCGACCCTGCAATCCAATTTGTCCCTAGATACAGGAATTCTTTCTTTCTTCTTTGCATGGTTTTACCGTTTTCTCCCTACCTTATTTTTATTTAAGAACAGATCATACCTACGTAATTGTGGTAAGAGGTTTTGCCAATTTCTTTATACATTTTAGTAGACATCCAACATTATTTTAGGAATTCAACAGTTTATGTTTTGATTACTAGAAATCGTGGCACCCAAGAATTGTTTCTGCATGTATATTTAATCTATGTTACCTAGGTTTATAAGTGCCTGTCCCAAACCATGAATTCAAGGAAAATCAGCTCCATTGAGCACACTGTCATGCTAAACATGCAAGAATAATTGCTTGTAATAGTTGCATGCACAAATGGTAACCTGCATTCCCACAGCTAAATGCAGTACTTACAAATTCTCCATCTTTGCCTCCGAAGTCTAAATAAAGCATCCTAATCCCATCGTCTGAAGACATTTTTAGTTTTTCATAGGGACACTGTACAATTGTTTTAGACAAGGCACCGTCTTGTGGTTCAACTCTGAGAGAGAATCCATGTTCATAATGGATGATCAAACGGCACTCCTGGTTTCTGTAGGTGCAAGCTAAACATGAAAAACAAAATTTAGATTATGGGATCCGTGCCCTTGAGAAGCTTATATTTGTAAAATGCCATTCATTTCTATGGCAAATTATCCACTCTATTTACAACATTAACAAGGCAAATACCTTTTAAAGCAAACAGTCACCCTGTCTACTTCCATATTTTGACCTGCTTTAAACCTCTTCCAAACGCTATCTTTATACTTTTATAGACAGGAATTGAAGCCACTTTTCTGAAACAACTAGAGTTAAAATTGTGTGGGCATGAGTTTGGTGATTGGAGATGAGTAGCTAAAGGGTTGGACGGTGTGTGTTGGAATGAGAGATTACTTACGGGGCTTTATTCTGTATTTCAGAGTCACTATGCCTTAGCAATCTAAACTGGCTTTCACCAAGTTTCCTTGAACATATATAGTTGTGTGTGTGTGTGTGTGTGTGAGAGAGAGAGAGAGAGAGTGTGTGTGTGAGAGAGAGAGATATAATAGACATGCACACATACTACAAACTCTCATGGAAATTCCAGTAGGTTTCACTACAGTCCTTTAACGGGTTCTCTTGGTTTCTGTTGGTCTCTGACTTCTACAGGAGGGTGAATTGCCCCAGGAACCAGTGCAGCAACAGAGCTATTGCTCTGTTCCAAAATCGGATTGAAAGTTAACTGGATCTAGTTGGCAAACAGAATTTCCATTAGGACATATGCAAAGCCCGTCCTCCTCCTTTGTTCTTGCTCAGGGATCGAGAGCGGGTGAAATCCTTTGTTCCTTCTGTTCTGTTTACTGCTTCGGCTGCTGTTCCTGGGCTCAGCAAGCCAGGCTATTGGCTACCTCCACAATGCCACTCGTTAGCTGTTTATAGGTAAATACTTAATTGAATGGCTGACTCCTTGCTCAAGAGGCATAGACATCTGCATAATACACTCTTTACCTTTCTCTGCCTGAAGTTCTACTTAGAAATAAGCCCCTTATGGACCTGCAGGATGCTGTGTCTTCCCCTGACCTCCAATACGAGATCAGTTGCTCCATACTCTGTCCCTAACTATTCAAAGGTATCTACATGTTCTAGTTCGAACCTCTCTCTACAATCCTCTCCATAAGTGTTTCACGTGAGTTTGTTTTATGCAGTGCAGCCGGGACCCTGAGTTGTGTCTGAGTAACTGGTTTGGCTGGTCCTCCTTTCTCCCAACAGGCGCCCTCTCTCCACTAGGACACTTCTGAATGCATTGCCACGTGAGCAGCTGATCTGACTTCATGGGTATCTCCTCAGGACACTATTCCTTACAGAGGCACTGTGGATCAAACTGACATGAATGTCCTTGCCAAGACAGAGCTAGGCAGAGCATTGGGTGTGGATGGAAGAAAGGCAGCTGAGTAGATGTAAACTGAAGCCTTGTCTACACTACAAAATTAAGTCGACATACAGCCACCACAGTAATTAAAGGGGTGGTTCACATGAACACGATGCTGCTTCTGTTGTGCGTCCTCACCAAGAGCGCTTCCACCGACTGAAGTGGGGCGTTGTGGAGTACTGACAGCTGAAGCCCTGCTGCCCAGCTGGACATGAGGCTCACAGCTGGAGGCCCCCCTGCCCAGGGGCTGACAGCCTAAGCTGTGAGCCTGGGATGGAGCTCACAGTTGGAGCCTTCTGTTCCCCCCCGTAATTAGGTTGACATAAACTGGCTTATGTCAATCTAACTCTGTAGTGTAGACCAAGCCGTAGCTGTGTTACTTGTAAACAGTTAAGGTAACTCTGCCTGTCATTGGTCACAAAATCAGAGCTGAAGCTGTTGTGTAGATGTGCCCTGATATTAGAACAGTTGTTTATACCACTTAGCATTAAAACAAAATGCTATTTTTAAAAGACTAGACTGAAGAGTTTTGGAGAAGGACTATGAAAGGCAGCACTCTGAGATCTGACTGATACCTTGTGAAATTTCGCATTTGATATAGTCACATTTGATACAGTAAATTAATCAAATCCCTGTTTTACACCTGCAGACTGTGAAAGACTACTGGAATTCATTCTGCTTTACAGCTCCAAAACAGGATTCAAATATATTTATTTAAATGAATTATTTGGGTGTTCTGGGGAGTAAATAAAAAGTCATTCCCTTTGACTGTATTCCTCTCACCCTTCATGTTTGTGTGCATCTCTGAATGCCAAGGTACAAAATAAAATTTCATTACACTTAAGATTCAGGTAGCATCCCCTGCTTCCCAAACATATACTCAAAGAGACAGCCTCGCTTTTCAAGCACAAAATGAGCATCAAAAGTAAAAATCTGCACAGGGAACCACTGAAGAATTTCAACAAAGATGAAGATGCTTTTGAGTACTAATTAGTTTCGTGGTAATTGAAAAAAGGCCCTGATCATTGTAACCAGTAGCCTATTACAGCAGGAATTTTGTAGCATGGCTGATTTAACCTTTAGGTTAGCTCAGGGAATGAGTGCCAGATGAGACTCAGATGTTCAGATAGAATTGATGGAGTCCCCAGTTTTACCAGCGTTGACTAAAGGAAAGAGTGAGATGGTAAAGGGATCACAAAACAAGGATTTTACAGGTTTGGGGGATGGGGTCTGAACAGTGAGAATTGCACACCTTTGGACAAATAAGAAGACACACCAACAAATGTGGGTGGTGGGATGAATGGGCTCAGCCAGAAGGCCATAATATGGGCTTGTCCACCTGGGGATGTTATTCTGGAATAAGGCGAGTTGTGATTTGAAGCCCTATTGCTATTCTGGAATAACTCCTCATGTGAACACTCTTATTCCAGAACGAGAGCACCCAGACAGGGAGTTAATCCAGAATAGCTATGCCATTTTCCCCATGTAGACAAGCCCTAAGAAGAGAGACTGCTCTGCTCGGTCACTCAATCTTGCTTGCATCTTTTATATAAATTATACAACAGAAGGAAGGGAGATTGTCTTAAAGGAGGCGGTGGTTTGCACCCATTATTATTAGACTGCCCCCCATTTTTTATTTTAAAAAGTGAAGGTCAAGATGGGTCAATGGCTAATATATATTTGTGAATTTTGGACATTTATGGTGCTCATCTTCTCCACGCCTCTTTGCAGATTGGTGCTCCACCTAGATCACCAGGAACCTTTATTCCCTCCCCCAGTGTCTCCTCGTACTCTAGGAGGATGTTCCTTCCGTGGGTCACAGAACTGTGGGCCTTTGACATGGAAACATAGCAGAAGCAGGAGCTTCTCCTTTCTCATCATGACAATCACTTCCCAAGGGCAGGAATGCATTATCAGCTGCTAGACTCATATCAGAATGAGGTGGAAAAGAGCAAAATAGAAGTCAGAATGACACAATAGGGGGCCTGAAACCACACAGCTTCCCACAGTTACCATAGAAGTTAAGAGCTGGCAGCAAAAGCAGCAGTGAACTTTTCACAAAAACATTTTGTCTACATTCTGAAATCTCAGCCAAGTCTAGTGGAAATAGCTTGGGGAAACCAATAAACTTCTCCAAGAACTGATCCTGGATTAATGATCACAGATCCAGTATTTTGATTCTCGTACTAAGAAACTGGCCTAAGGACAAAAGCCAAAGTGATTCAATGTAAAGAAGAAGAACTTGCAAGTGTTACTCACAGGTTGTGATTTCCGTGATGAGCTCAGCTGAGTTGTGGCAGCCCTGCACTATGTTCCTTGTCCACAGTGAGAGGTCTCTGCTAGTCTCTGTCCTGAAGAGATGTGTTTCGATCCCTTGCCTTGTACCGGTGCGCGTTGCAAAAGATAAATCCATTGCAGATTGTGGGGATCCCTTACCTGGACCTGGATGGACCAACCTGAAATTGGATTTAAAAATAAAATAACATGTTTGCCTTGCTTGATGCTGCTCAGACGGCTAGGAATTTCATGTCGCAAAATGTGTATGCAATGGAGTGAATTTAGTGCTGGCCAAAGATGCTAGAGTAACAGCCTAGAAAACAGAAGGCCTCTGTTTATCCACACAGCAGTTGCAGAATGGGCAGAAGCAGGGCGAGAGTCCTTAACACTGACCTGAATGTGGGACAGAGAGTAACTTCGATTCCAAGCCCACTCAGAGTTGACATCCTTGTTGAGGCTGCCAAGAAGAGTAGCGAATAGTGCCAATTGTGGGGGGTGGCTTTTGTGATGTGGACAGTTCTTCCAGGATCAGGACATCAGACACCCAGGGTTGTATAAGATCCTAGCTCTTTTTTATTTGGGCTAGAAATCATACTTGCTGGGCCTGATTTTCAAAACATGGAAAGCACAGTGCTGCGAGCACCTAATCTGCCTCACAATTAAAGCAAATGGCACATGCAAAGGAGCGACAGAATGTCTAAATGGATGACAGGATGTCTAAATGTCCATCTGTGAGGGTAAAAATATTCAATTTGCCTCAGGGATTGTGGCAGTTGTGCATAAAAATTAGCTCCATAATTGTGCGCCTGACTTTGGCCTTAATGTTTAAGGCCCTAAACTATATGGTTTGCTTCAGAGATCTGAGTGCCAATGCAGATAACATTATATATATCTATAGAAACCTCTTCCTTCCAGTGGCAAAATGTATCTCAAATAAAACTTAAAAATCTGCAGCCTGCCTTCACAATAAATGGTGTTAGGTAATAAAGGTAACAGACTCCTACAAAATATCTAAGGACCAGTTCCAAGTACCATCTTGTGTATATTTTTCCTTAAACAACTAAAGCACAAATAAATTCAAATGCGCCAGCTATCTGTAACCTTGAAGTTTTCTCTTGTATTTGGCAGTACATAAAGAAAGATTGAAGCTACTTTTCTCCAGACTGTGACCAGCTGATCTTCAGTGGCAAAGAAAGATTTGTTCACCTAACCCAAAAGCTACATTTCAGAAAAGGTCACGTTAAGATAAAATTGACATCTCCTTTCTCGTTGAGATTATCCATATTTTTAAAGGGAGGGGGCAGGACGGTAGAGAAGTAATTCAAGGACATTGCAACAGTTCAGTTGTAATGATGAATGCAGAGAAACATTTAATCATTTGAGGGTTAAACACTAAACTTCAGAGAACTGGTAAAGTGAAACCAGGAAGATTCTTATACTAAAGAAAACAGGAATATAAATGTGTCCTTTTTATCTCACCATATGTAAATGATAAATGTTATATAAAATGATAAATGTCATATATAAGACCAGTGCTCTGATACCTGCAAGGTAAAACAATTCCTAAATCTATTAAATATTAATTCCCAACTAACAATTTCTTTTGCACCCCTTAAAGAAAGATTCTTTGTACCTGAATCAGGACAGTGTATTATAAAATAAGTAAGTAAGTAAAGCCACAGAAGTTTGACATTTGAGAATAAGACGCCTCTATTCTGAAACACTGCCCCTTGGAAAGTGCTGAACACACAAACTCATTTGAATAGATAAAATTATAAAGGCAAAAGTGTTTCTGGAACCACCAGATGCCTATAGCAGGAAGATTTTTGAAAGACTTAATGGACCAGATCCTCAGATGGTATAACAAATGGAGGCAGGCCAATTTACGCTAGTTGAGGATCGGTCCCACCCCTCTCAAAGTGTGATTTCTTTCCTGCCAGGATATAAAGTTTCCTAGGTTTGTCCATCTTTGACTTGATGGAAACTTTCCATTCATTTGTGGCTTTTGATCAACTTCTTTGATTTAAAAAAGACAAGACAAGACAAACCATCAGAAATTAAAGTAGGGCCAGGTTACTGTGTGCAGATCTGCCCCCCATGTGGCTGGGGAAGTGTGCCTCTTCCATAGAGGTCATCACTGTACCCCACAGGCATCCTGTAACGCAGGCATGGCTTGAGGCATTAACTTCCACAGCCCCCTTCTGAGTTTTGGCACCCTCACATCTTTTGCAGGGGATTTTGAGGACAGCTGATAGCACATCTCCATTGCAGCCATGCTACTCGATGGAGGAAGGGGCAGAAACAGACCTTGTGTGGAGGCCTCCAGATCTAGGACAGAATTCCCTATTTGTTCTGCAGGACTCTCTTCCCTTCCCTACTCCTAGTGAGACAATATGGTGAAAACTCTGCAAGGGCCATCTGGCCCTTGACTAGCAGAGCAGAGGACTGGGAGTCAATACTCATGGGTATATTCCTGGCTCTGCTTCTAACTCCCTTGGGCAAATGACTGCATGTCTGGAGAACAAGGTGGCAAAGTAATATCTTTTGTTGGACCAACTTCTGTTGATGAGAGAGACCAGCTTTCTATCTTACACAGAGCTCTTCACAACAACACTGCATACAGTATGTCTGGGCCTCAGTTCTCCAATATGCACAATTGGTATAATAATCACTTTCACACTGCCCCAACGACAAACAATTTTTAGTAAGGAGGTTGAGAGCCTTAGATAGAGGGTCTTTTACAAAATCAAACTGTTGTTATAAAACAGTAAGTTACAGAGCACGGTCTTAACAACATTAAGGGATGGTCTAGATAATAGGTAGTCCTGCCTTGAGTGCAGGGGACTGGACTAGAAGACCTCTCGAGGTCCCTTACAGTCCTACACTTCTATGTTTATTTCCTATGAGAAACTGTCCACTAGGAAACTGTTTCCAAGTCCTCTATCTCATCCTTTCTGCTGCAGACAGAGTTCATTAACTGCTCTAATAAGCATTTCACAGCACTTCTCACAGTGTGTGTCATTCAATTTGGAAACCACATATTCAGAGACAGTAGGCACCTATGGCCATGTCTATATATACAGCGCTGCAACTGCACCGCTTCAGCCAGTCTGGTGAAGGAAGGCACTCTATGCCAACAGGAGAGAGCTCTCCTGTCAGCATACTAAAGCCACCTCCACAAATGGCAGAAGCTGTGTTGGTGGGAGAAGTTCTCCCCGCGACACAGCACTGCACACAAGTGCTTATGTCGGTGTAACTTATGTCTCTCAGGGGGCTGGTTTATTCATGCTGTAGTGTAGTTATAACCCTAAAACTAGTTCACTTCTACAGGAAAATGGCATCACATTTTATCGATAATAATAATAATACAGCAGGGCTAATGTTACTGGTTCTACAGTATGTCGACAGACACAAACAAGCAGCAACATACACATTAAAATACGTTGGACCTGCCTAGGACCAAAACATCATATCCACCATGAACCATATTTATTCCAGACTTTCTCATCCCCCACATTATCTTCTTACCTAAAATGAATAATAGAATTTCAGATACATTATTTAAAATGCTACTCATTGTACATCCAATCAGAGAGCAGGCTTTGCAAAGTCATGCAGTGAGACATGAACCAGACAGGTATTCAGCAGGAAATTAATATTGTGGGATATCATTACTGAGGTATTTAGGTCTGAGACAAAGGATTCCCAAATTTCCTTTTGGCCCATATTATTGCTGTTCCTATGATATACAGTGTCGGAAACATCAGGCTATTGAAAAACCCGACATCCATTAAAGAAAGCCAGTCCAACCAGTTCTTTTTGTAAAGCCAAAGAGCATGTCCTTTAGCTGCTCAAACTGGCTGATTCATGTAAAAAGCAGTTATTTGTTTGAGGGGGATATACAAATCCACTTTGCAAATGCTCCTAACAACATTACAGAACATCAGATCATTTACTAGCACGCACATCTTTCACCGTTCATAGTAAAAAGAGGTCATCTGAAGGTTATTCAGTGGTGGACACTGTACAAAGAACTACAGAGATAGAGTGGACGCTGGTCATTAGCATAACCTTCAACTTCCAGCCAGTGCAGTCACTTGAAGGTTCCTCAACAAGACAGACTTTCCAAGGTATATGGAAAAGTACATGGGCACGTATACAGTACAGGTCTAAGAAGCACTGAGCTCTTCTAGAGCTTTTTCACCAGAACTCAGAGCAGCCACCAGAGGGCATAAGAATGTTGGTAACTGTAAACCAGTATGCTCAGGATTAAGTTGATATGAGGTGTATTAAGAATAGACAGTAACTGTAAAATGCCCCTCTTTACATACCCTAGAGAGCAATGAAAATTTTCAGTTTATCTGATTGCTCCCTGTCTACTGTCTGCATTTTTCAGTTCTTTACACATGCCCAGTACCATGAGATGAGGAGCACCAACCAAGGGGTTGGTGCTGGTGGGGCTCTGTGGTCTACATTTTACTTTAATGATCCAAAAAGCATCTCAGGCCTTTGTTGCAATACAGAAAAATCTTCACCAATGACAGTGAAATTCTCATCCACACCATGGGGAGAATTTTCAAAACAGGTATTCAACTGCTCAGCTTAGATTTATGTCAGTAGGCATTGATGTAAATTCTTTGTCAAGTTCAGTCATTAGCAGCTCATTCGAGCATGAAACTTTGAAAAACGTAACCTTGTAACATTATTCCTTTTCTACATAGTACACTCCCTCTGACTTCTCACAAGAGACCTGCTCTCGAACAGTTATGCTCTTTGGAAATTTGTCCCCGCTCAATTACTCATCCTAGTTTTGCCCCTAATGTAACTTCACTGGAAGACGCAAGACAGTATTGAACTTTCAGACCCTCCTAAAAGGAGAAAGCAATACAGGTTTGAAAGTGTTCTTCACATTTTGGGTTGGTTGAATATTTATCTAGTCATATAACATAAATAGTGTTTGTGGAACGGGAGAGTACTCACAACAGCTTGGTGCTCAGATAACATCCGTGATGGAAACATTTGAAAAACCTAGATAAATTAAACATAACACACAGTAATTGCAATTATAAAATGTCTAAGCTTGCGTTGGCATTAACAACAAAAGCTATTTGTTGTTTTGTGTTCCAAAGCATCAAGAATCTTTCCAGACAAAGGCACTAACTATCAACGAAGTTAACACCATTTAGGACACAGAATGTAGCTTTGTATTAGTTTTTGGGCACAATGATCTGTAGATGGCCAATATTAAATTAGAGTTTAGTACTTAGCAGTTTTTTCATGTCTACTATGATATATAATGCTGTTTTATTGTAGGGTTTTTTGAGTTTTTTTTAACTTCTACAGCACTTTACAAACATTTAACATTGCATTTTTTAAGTCACACACGTTCCTGTGATGTGGGTAAGTATTGTTATCCTTGTTTGACAAATGCGGGGAAACTGAAACACACACATTATGGCAAAAAAAGTCTCAGACAGCACCAGAATCCAGGAGCTCTGACTCCCAATCGCCTGTGCTATCCCAGAGTGCAATGCCTCTCAGCGTACGATTCAAACTTCTCTCTATTATATCTGAGCCATATTCCACACAAAGCTGGAAGTAAAGACTGATGTTGTTTTTAGGTCTTGCGTGGATGCCTAGCATTTATGTGTTGAAATATTGAAAAAATTAAACATTAAAAAAAAGAAGAAAAAAGATAGATCCATGTAAACCTACTGGTGCCAAACTGACAAGCAAACAAGGACAGGTTGAAATTCTGCTGCGACAGTACTGTAGAAATACTGTATCCCTTATCACACCTTCAACTTCCTCTGCTCATTGTCTAAGATAAATTGAACAAGACTCTGTACAAAAGTATCTGCTACTGAACTTGTTCAGTGTTCAGCAGCATTTCAAATATGCTTTATCTTAGCAAAAATGTTTTCTCAAGGACTCATAAAAAAGCTGAAAGATAGGAACAGCCAAGATTACAACATGTTGCCTGCAAACTTTCCAGGTGAAAAGTTGCACCAGTCAGCGCACAGAAAGGTATTAGAGAATGAGCCAGTGGTTGGGCTAATCACTAACAAAGGTATGAAACTAGCAGTCAACATCAATAATGAACTGCATGCTTTTTTTAAAAAAGAACGCTTGCTCTGTATGGCAGATAATCAAATTAGGAGTCCCACTGGGTTTTGAGCAAAATCCAAAAAAAAAAGAACAGGACATTTAAAAAAAGACACAGCAGCTACTTGGTTTAGGATTAATTGGGCCAAAAGGTTGTTGGGAGGTTCAAACAGGGAGCACCCACCTACCCACAAACAGATAAGCAAAATGCATGTTTCCAGGCGTTATGTGCTCACATTTAGGGCTTCATAAAATGAAATCACATGGGATCTGACGGATTTTTTTTTTTTTTGGCCAGTTTCACTATGTGTAACATTGCACAACTATCTAGGTGCATTGCCTCATTGATTTTCCCAGTCTTCATTTTCTTAAGCATCAGGAATAGGACCACTGCTGTAGGCAGCATACTGAAGGTGGACTACAATGAACTCATCAGGAACATGAGGCCTGTATTCCTCTTTAAATACCCGTTTGCACTTCCTTGCTACTGAATGGGCCAGCTTAAATAGAGTTTATGAAATAAAGGTTTCCCATTAGCCTAGAAGCTGCTGCTTCTGTAATGAGAATTCCCCACTATGTCCCAGCACTGTCAGAAGTCACTTTCATTTATCACTGGCAGACAGGCAATATTGTATCCATGTTACACAGGGAGAGGGATAGAATCACAATACTCACACTCTTTGAAAGATCTGAGCTAACATTTTCCGAAGCGCCCAAGCGACTTCCGGCCCTAGGTCCCATTTTCAAGAGAGGCTTAGGGCATGTCTACACATACAGTGCTGCAGCGGCACAGTGGCACTGACACAGCTGCGCCGCTGCAGCATATCTGGTGAAGGCGCTCTCTGCCGACAGGAGAATCGGCATAATAAAATCACCTCCACGGGCAGCAGTAGCTATGTTGGTGGGACAAGCTCTCCCACCGGTCTACAGTGCTGTCTACACCAGTGCTTATGTTGGTGTAACTTATGTCGCTCAGGGGGCTGGTTTATTCACATCCCTGAGCAATATAAATTACGCCAACATAAGCTGTAGTGAAGATGTAGCTTGGGGTTGCCAGGGCCCAGATCTTCAATTCCCATTAAAATAAGTGGGAGTTAGGTGCCTAAATACCTTTGAACAGCTGGGCCCTTGGTGCCTAAGGGCTTGTCTACTTTGACCACAGCAAGGTGTGGTGGGAACTTAACTCGCGGTGATCTAACTGTTTGTATGCATCCTGCTAACATTCCTTAATGACTCCTGACAGTGGCCTAATCTAGTCCTCTTTGCAATGGCACCAGCTCAAAGTGTATTAATGAACTGTTGACATGCGACAGTCCGGTGAACATAAACTGTTAAGCACAGCAGGCTAGGGCAGGGCTAGATTCACACCCCAACTTGCTGCAGTCTAATAGTTCACGTCCACATGCCCTAAGTCTCAGTGAAAGTCAACGGAACCAAAGCTCTTGTGTGCCCAAGTCAATACTGAAAATGGAGCTTCAGTTCATTTGAAAATTGTATCTAATCCAAGTTGTATGACAAAACTTAAACCATTATTCCAAGGGTACTTATTTTCCAAGCATTTGGGTTCAATCCAACTCCCACTTAAATCAGTGGAAACATTCCCATTGACTTCACTAGGGGATGGAGGTAGCCACTGAAGAGCGTTAGTTAGTTTTCTGGGGCCAAAGAGGGTGCAAAGAAGGCCAACTCCTCCCTCAAAAGCCTTCAGCTAGTTGACCATCTGTGAGACAGAGTCTGAAGGTTGGAAGAAAAATAAAAGAGATGAGGAAGAAATATGGCAAATACTATACTGGCATTTAATCTTTCTTTAAAGGTGAAACCAGCGTTGTGTGCAAAGTACTGAACTGAGAGTCCAAGAGACTGATGTGGTCCTTTTATTTCCTCAGCAGGCACAGCATGGACAGCAGCAATGAATGCTCCCCTTCACTGTCCTGCCAACATGCCTCCACGTGCCTGTGGTTAATCTTAGTCTCAAGCGAGGTGGACTGTTCTGGCTGCCTCTCTTGATTTAGCTGAACAATGTGGTCTGTGTAGCTCACAGCAGGTAACATTGTAAAGCAGCAACAATTATACAGCTGTGTCTCTAGTCTCTGCTCCCTGGGCAAAGATTTCTCGCTCTCTGTAATATGCATAACATGCTACAGTGATACCTACGTGCTGGTACAATATGTATCCCCCGTACAAAAGGAGAGAAAGACTCTCCATCCAGTATGTGTCTTGTATTGCTTGATTTTTTTTTTTAAATCCCCATCTAGAGCACAAGTCATCATTAGTGTTTTTTTCACTTAAGTAAAAGGGTGACCAGACGTCCCAATTTTATAGGGCCTTTGCCTTATATGGGCGCCTTTTACCCCCCACCCACTGTCCCAATATTTCACATTTGCTCTCTGGTCACTCTATAATGCAAGTTCCTTTATCCCTTTATGTATATGTTATGTATATGCTTATGTATTCAGAAAGTTTTGTCAAGGAGCATGGGCACAGATTAATTTTTCCTCCCCATTTAAAGCTTCTTCAGATTAGCATTTGCCCCTTCCAGGACTCATTCCCCCCATTGAGCCACAACATTCTAAAACCTCCTCAGTACTGAAAGATGTTGCAAGGAGACCAGATGATACATCATGGTGGCATTGGCCCAGCTAACCTGATACAATGTCACAGCTTCCGGATGTACCACCCGCTGCTGCAACATTGCAGAGTACACTGTACCAGAACGTCAGCATGTCCTGCAGCTCTTACCCTTCGGCTGCAACATCCTATCCAGCTTTAGATACGGATTCTTGAATTTGAGCTGTTGTCCTCTTATTGGATTTGCCTGAGGTACACTGTAAACTTGTCAGTGTGTTGTAAAGTACAGTGTGATCCCCTTACTTTACACCAACACTGTGCAAACATGAATGAACACATTATTTCTCTTTGACTACATCAGAAAGTTCCCTTATTTGATCGTGCCCCCCTTCTTTGTGTTTGAAGTAACTTATGTCCCCAACACAAGTATATGTACAGATATATACAGCAGTGGTGCTTCGCTTGAATCAGTTTTGGCTTCTTTTTCACTTGAGGGTTGTTTTTTTTTTCTTTCTTTCTGTTGTGCGAATGAGCCAACGATCCATTGTAATAAGAGCAAAAGCAAAACTGCGGTTCTGGTCCATGCTTAAATGTGCATACCATATCAGAGCAAACAGATCAACGTACAGCTGGCAACGACTTTGTATAATGCTATTCAAGCACAATAGAAATCCGTCCAAATGCACAGCGCCAGCTGTGTCTGGAGGAATCAGCTTTGCAAGTTATTCACTGATGTGGATAAAATTGCAGTAAATATTTTTCCCTCTATAGCTTCTCTTGCCCCTCCTCCCCAGATACATTCTGCGCACCCCCCAGTTTGAGACCTCTACCCCAGGGTGTTGATACTTTGAGGTGAAATGATCTCTAATATCCTTGGCCCTGTGGTTAAATTTTTATTTAATTTTCATTGAATTATTTGAACAACAAAAATCTTAGATAGTTAGGCAACCAAATGAGTGAGAGCCAAAAGGAACTAGTGAGCATGGCACAGGTGATGCCACTTGTGGCTACTTGGCACTAGTCCAGTTGAATGGAACAGCACTGAAAAATAATCCAGCTTGGAGTCAGACAAGGGAAATGAGAGTAGCAACTTCTTCTCATGCCCTGAGACTGTTCTAGCAGACAAATATGATTAGAATTAGTGTCAAAAGCCATCGATGACTCTCTGTGTAAGGAACTAATGTGGGCAGATCTCTCCATAGCACAGCAGACTGCACACATTCTGGTAAATAAAAAAAACAAAAACAAACCAGTGGGTCTGACCACCTGTACTTCTGATGGTGTCACTTCTGGATTTAACTGCACTACACTGACTCAAGCCAGTGTCTCTGTCTGGGATTTATGGGGAGTGAGATCCACAAGCAAAGCAGGAAGTCCACAACACAGCTGGAAAATACTTTAAATGGACACTGTAGGAAAAACTTGATGGCATGGGCTGCGTGCATTTCCTGTGCTCTACGCATTCGTTTGGAAATGATTTCTCATATGAAGCCTATTAGTGAGAATATTTTTGGAGTGGCACTGCACTTTAGTTCTGTCTAAATATACAGTAGATCACTAGAAGGGCAGAAGTTTGGTTAAGAAATATGCGGTAGTCTTTCTTTTCTGTTGGATTTCTTTTTCCATGTTATGGACATGGATGGTGAGGAGATCACACTTCTATCCATGTCTAAGTAAGTTTCTCTGGGTAAAACACACCTAACTTGCACTATTTTTGATCTGTCAGGTGGGTTACATGATTCACTATTAAAAAAGAATGTAAAATGGTACTACAGCATTCTTTGCAAACCATTTTCACTCAATACCTTTCATTAGATTATCCTGATGTATGTACTGTGATAAAGTCAGGCCAGAGGGCTGCAAAAAGGCATACCAGGGCCAGAGTGTGAGCCCAAGAATGCCTAAAGCCCTGGTTCCTGCAAGCAAGGATAATTGCTACAGGGCAATTAGGGACACCTGGACCCAATGAAGGGCTAGTCCAGGTGTACTTAAACCCTGCCTTCCCTAGAGGGAGGGGGGGAAGCACAGGAGGAGAAAGCTGCCAGAAGGCTGGCGGCGGCGGCGGCGGCGGCGGCGGCGGCAGCAGCAGCAGCGGCAGCAGCAGCAGCAGCAGCAGCAGCAGGAGGAGGAGGAGGAGGAGGAGGAAATATATCAAAGGGGTCTGATTTTCAGAGGGCAGATGCTCAGCAGTTTCAGAAAATCAGGTCCTCTTAAATTGCCTCAAATTGGGCACCCAAAATCACCAGTCACCACTGAAAAGTCTGGCCTGGTATGTCTATCTCAGGAATGGCCATATAAAAGCATTTTGTTAAATCAACAGTTTAAGCACATAGTACAATCTGTGTTATTAATTTGTTTGACTTGATTAGCTATGCGGAGCATTTTGGCACTCCAACACATTCCACCTGTTAAGGCATTTCAGAATCTACTCATCTCTTTTGGCTAGAGCTTGGGCATTGATAGAGATGAGTAGGTATGGTATCTGGTGCTCAAATAGTATGGTGATGGGAACCCTAGAAATACCTTAGATAGAAAGATAGATGGATTAGATAATGAGAACAAAGGAAACGCTGTGAACAAACCACTTAGAATAGGAACGCAAAGAATGCTGAAACGAAAACATTCCAAAAATGTGCATAACTCTTGGTGATAGGTGAGCTTCCAAAAGCTCAATTGTGGAAACACTACTGGGTGTCGTATTTCCAACCATGAGTAGTACACACCACTTCGTATGGACTTATTTACTCTCTTTGTTAAACACCCCCAAAAGTAACCCACAGACATACTTAGTAATGTTCCCCCATTCCCATATATCCCCTTGTATCTCTTAGCGCCCACACCATCACCCCCCATCCAGGACCCCGCAGCTTATCCCTTGTTATTCTCCCCAGACTTCCAATCACTCCCCGTGCCCCCCGATAACCTGCATATTGTCCCTGGATGTTTTATAACTTTTCCCCTTTAACTCTATGGGTTACCTGTTTGTTATTTTTTGAAACATTTACTCAATAAAAAACTTTAAATCTGTTCTTATCAGTTTAATGTACTAAGTTGGCTTCATGGTAGTAAGTCCTGGTGTAGTGTGAATAAGCATTCAGAAGTGTAGATGCTTATTTCAAGCTCCTGGTTCTGCAAATTAGGTTGGAAATCTCATGGGAACAGGCTCTCTCATGAGATTTCCAGCACTTCTATTTCAATTCTTGGCCCACAGTATTGCAGGAATAATCTTCCTTGTGATATTTTGGCAATTCCAGTCTTGGACAGAATTTGGAAGTAGGGGCGAGAAGGACACACCCACTGAATATTTCAAGACCTCAACAAAAAGTTTGGTTCTAAAAACATGTCATTTCAAGGGTGATGTGCATGACTATCTCTTATCTTAACAGATTCAGCCACTGCTAATAACTACTGAAGAGTCTGCAATAAAGTATAAAGCTACCTGGTGGCTAGAAGAGGGTAAGTATGGAGAGGGCTGAACCAGGCTTCTTTCATTCGCGGCATGCTGTCATATATTAAAAGGTCTTTCTCAGTCAGTACAACCAGTGCTGGTTTCCAGTGCTTCTCATTCTCTCCTGGCACCTGGAAAAGAACACAGTTACAATGAAATAATGAATGAGGAAGAGAAGAGGGACAGGCAGGCAGTCTGCAGCTACAAAGCCTGCCAATGTAAGCATGTCAGATTCTGGCTGAAAAGATCAATGAGGAAACAAGTTTTACTACTACAAGTCTCTGGAACTATTCTGCCTCCAAAATAATATCCTAAATTTATTACTAGAAGCAGCAAAAATGGATTAAAGCACAAGCAGATCGATGAACATCTGTCATTGTCATTAGTACTAAAACTTCCAAACCTGCTGAATCCTTTGCTCACTATGGGTTGTTGCATAAGTGAAATAAGCTGAGGAAAACTGAGACAGAGCTGGCTCTGTTATTTATATTTGATCTTTAAGAACCTATGAGGTTTGTTGTCCTTGCATAGGCAACTAGAATCAGTGCAAAACATACTGTGAGAAACAACTCTAAAATGGTGACATGAGGTGGTGGGGAGAGGGAAAACCTGATAAGCGCTCTCTGATTTCTACGATTAATGTCTCTTGGCATGATCCTGCACTCACACTTGCCACTGGGCTGAAATCCTGGCTCTGTTGAAGTCAAGTCAAAATCCATTGACTTCAACGGAGCTAGAAATTTACCTCTATTATTGTACTTACTACTACAAAGAGTGCATGGTAATATGTT
The DNA here is from genome assembly GCF_026122565.2 of Emydura macquarii macquarii. Taxonomy (NCBI): domain Eukaryota; kingdom Metazoa; phylum Chordata; order Testudines; family Chelidae; genus Emydura; species Emydura macquarii. The sequence goes on from NW_027130506.1 coordinate 3,845,687, forward strand.
ACTTCTCATGTTAATAACCACGACAGCCAAAGTGATTCCAGAATTAAACTCTGTATTTGAAATGGTAAATACCTCTGATACAATCAAAAACTTGAAATCCACGATCTGTATGTTAGCTCTTGGAAATCAGGGAAAACTTTCTAACTCTGAGGATAGTTAAGCAGTGAAATGGGTTACCTAGGGAGGTTGCAGAATCCCTGTCACTGAAGGTTTTTCAGAACAGATTAGACAAACATCTGTCATGGACAGTCTAGGTACACTGAATCCTGCCTCAGCGCAAGGGTTGGGACTAGATGACCTCTTAAAAGTCCCTTCCAGCTCCACATGTCTATGATTCTTCTTGCAGCAACATGAACAAGCATGTTTAGCTTTTACATTGAGAAAAAAAACTCTCAAAAATGGTGAATTTGGTTCCATGATATGTTCAAACTAGACAAAAAGAGTGACTGTAATCCATCTAAAAGGGGCAGTAAGCCTACCTCCCTCCTTAAAATGATGGCATGCTCCAACTTTCCTTTTAATATTTTTTTGCTTTTTCTGCTGCCAACGAGGACATAGCCACCTGCTACCACCTACACAAACACACACCTATACATGAGTTCTACATGAAAATATTTTTAAAATAATTCACTTTGGAGTTAATCATTTTCTGTGTTATTTTAGAGGAAATTTCTCTCTTCAAAACACAGCTACATGTCTTTAAAGATATCCACCTTAAATGCACATCCTGTAGGGTTAATGTAGGGTCGTGTATATGTACTTCTGATGGTATCTGATCTGCTTGAGTATTAGCAGTTGTCCCTTGTGGCTCCCGCTCCCCAAAAAAGCCACTAAAAAGAAACAATATTACTACCGCTAATGGAAATTTTCCTTTAGCCCAAGTGGTAGTGATCTGTGATTTTGAAGCAGATTTTGAGTTTTATCTCAGCAACCAATGAATTCTGTGTTCCCTGCTGACTGTTCTTTCTCTATTTGTGCTATCTTGGCTTCAAAATATTTTCATAAGCATCAATTTAAACAAAGAGAATCAGAACTAAATATGGGCTTGAACCAGAACATCAATCCAAAACGCCTCAAAGTGTGAGTAAGTTCAGATGTAGTTCTAAAGTTTGTAGTTCAAAACCACCTGTATATGATAGATATGAATTGAAACATCAGAACCAAAAGCACTTGAATGGTAGGAAAATCCAGAGATGAAACCAAATTTTGCAACTCAGGACCATCTCTAATTAAAGAACCATGTTTTGTTGTAATAGGTTGCATGATTAAATCTAGTAGGCTTAAAATATGGGGCCTCATTCTCATTCCCATTATTATTATTATTATTTTTATTATTTGTATTACCACAGTGCATAGAACTTGTAATCATGGACCAGGACTCCATTGTGCTAGGTGCTATACTAACACAGAACAAAAAGATGGTCCCTGCCCCAATGGTTTTACAATCTAAGTAAGGCCTTTTAAAACTGATCTGGCACAATAAAGGGGTCTTAAAATGTGTGTAAATGTGAAAGGATCTTAGGGTAAATGAGAATCAAGCCCTCAGTTTTCATAGACAGGTTTATCAGACTTATTCTGTCCACTTACAGAAGAATAAACCATGTTATACAATAATGTGGTCATAACTATGCCTTCAAAAGCAAATGCCTCGGGAAAATAATAGATATTAAATGAAATTAACTTATAAAAAAATGCTGAGATTCATCAGCAATTCGTCATCTCCAAAGTTACCCAGGAAGTAAGATAGAAATATCTGGGATGTGTTAAGAATGAAGCTAGAACATCTGCCAAGGCAGGCATGCCTCTGAGCACCTGGAGGAGCATAAAAAAAGAGCTGATTGAAAGGATCGCATATTATTCAAAGAAGGAAAACACATGGGATGTAACAACAGAGAGGGCATGCAAAGAGCAGCCCAGGATGGACAGGGAGGGTGCAGCCTTGTTTGTGCCCTCACTGACATTTGATGACATGGGAAGGGGATTCAGAACCAAGTTTAAACCTGCATATTTTTATAGATTAAACAGAACCCAATTAAACATCCTCAAGTGTTAAGGAAATTCAGGTCTACTGCTAATATGGTTCCAAACTAGAACACCAGGCCCCAAATCCCTCAGACTCCGCACAAGTTTGCATCTCAAACTCAAGTGTGTCTTAGACCCACTCTAAAATACCAGATGTGTTTCCCATGTGAATTAAGTCTCTCAGCAAACACACTCCTTTGTAAGTTGTTATTCATGCCTCTCTTTTAATTACAGGGAAAAAGCAGCCTAAACCGATTAAAGGTTCATCAGCGTGTTTTGATGAGCAGCCATATATTTACTTACAATATTTTCTTGCCATAAGATCTCATTTTCATGTGGTTCTCAGGGGACAGCAGCCACAAAATTAATCCATCAGATAGTCAAGCAAGCATACAAAACCCAAAGTATTAATAGACAAATGCTAATCACAAATATGCCAGACACCAAAAAGATATCACCAAGCTATTAATAACACAGATACCACAGTTATCTAGGAAAAAATTAAGGAGGACCTTAATCCTGTCATTTCCTAACTTTTGAGTGCTTGACTTTGCATTGGAGTGTTCCTTAAATGTAGTTTTTTGGATTTAAATGTTCTAGCTTTAAAAAAAGAAAAGTAGAAAATATAAATTCCATCATGAGATCATCAGCACTTTGAAGCTAGGACCTTCAGATCCATAGCATAGATCTCTACTACTTGAGTTAAAGGAGTAAATGGTAATTGGTCTATTTTCTATATGGACCAGCCACTAGATTGAGACACTTTGTCAGTGGCTCACACAACTATTTGCTTGACAGCAATGCAATGTTACGAGTCAGGATTCCTGGCTGACAATGGGTCTCATTAGAGACAATACAATCGCACACAGATTTGGCACATTCAGTCTAAAAGGCAATTTGGCTATGGAGGAGATGTGGCTCTACCACAATGGAGAAAGGGTTGTATTCCTCCAGCTCTGCCCAAAGTGAACTTGTGCAACCTCTCACCTACCCCAGCAGTAAAGTGGAAGATTATACTTGCCAGGCCTCAGAGTTGAGGTCTTGATTATTAAGAAGGGCTGTGAAGTGCACATAAGTATTTAAGGCCTGAATCTAGAACTCATAGTCTCTTCCTGTCTCCCAGCATTGCACTCCTTTCCAAAGTGGTGGCTTCTGGTGCTTTTCCCTTCCTGGAGCTCAAGCTTTGTGGGGCTGAAGCATGCTCACTGCAGATGAATCTTCAGAGATTTTAGCAGCAAGCCTCTAACAAGCTCTCAGTATTTGCAAATGACAACTTTCAGCCAAATTCGGATGGCTTTTTATGGAGTTAGCAAAAAACAGGTCTCTAATTCCAAAGTGACCCTCCCCACCTTGCCAAATGTCAAACTCCTGCTCCAAACCATGGAAGTGCTAGAATTCCAAAAAAACAAAAGAAGGTTTGGAAACATTTTTAATATCGATAAAGTCGCCTATTCTCCCCTCACCCTTATTCCTGGAAATGGCTGAGTTGTTTCTGCTGCAATTTAAAAACACAAAAAACAGGCCAAGCATGGAAAATTTCAGCTCAAACTTAACTACCTAAGTTAAAGTTTGGCAAAGCTGGGGCTTATAATGGTAAGCGTTATACAACTTTCATTGCAGGCTGTGGTACCAAGTCCATTTATAATTATTATTTGTTGGATATTAGTATATAAACACAAAAGAACCATTAAATCTAAAAAAAAAAAAAAAATTGACTTCTTGAGTTGGCAAAATAACAGGCAGCAATCTAGCAAGTTGTAGTGTATTGTCTCCATTTTACAGATGATGAAGTAGAAACACAGAAAGGTTACACAACCACCCATAGTAAACCAATAACAGAGGCAGGAATAGCACCCAGGTCTCCTGTCAAATCAGCTGGTCAGAAAATGGGAAAAGGGAGGGGAAAAAAATCTGTGAAAACATTGTCATTTTTCCCATTTTCTTTTCTTCCAGCAAAATGTTGACAAATAATTTCACTGAAAAAAATCAAACTTTTGAAAATTTCAACCAGCTCTACTGCCTCAAGGGTACAGAATGCTGGTATATTTGCTGATATGTTCCCATACTATTCAAATTACTTACAATTGAAAAAGGTTAACTCAATATTATTAGAGAGACAAAGTGGGTGAGTTAATATCTTTTACTGGACCAACTTTCCGTTGGTGAAAAAGACAAGCTTTTGAGCTACACGGAGCTCTTTTTCAGGTCCCCGTAGCGTGAAAGCTTGTCTTTTTTTACCAACAAAAGAGTTTCCTCAGAGAGGGCCAGAGTCATGGCCCACACACCAGCAACTCACACCATCCAACAGAATTGGCCCCATGCAGCAAGGAGAGCAAGTGCCTTCTCTGGTGGTGCCTCCACATCATCCCCCTTATTGAAGGCTGTGGCTTAATGCCATAACTTAGCCCTAAGGACCTGACTCTGCAAACACTTAAGCACATGTGCAACTTTATTGATGTGAATAGTCCAATTGGCTTCACAAAGGCTACTTACACAGGCACCATTCTTTGCAGAATCAGGGCCTAAAATTGCAACCCTCTTATCCATGACAAACATAAACCAATACATATTTCTAACGATAGCAGGGTCTTTTCCCCCCTCTTTGAAAAAATATCTCCCTTGAAAAGTATCATAATTTTATGACACCATTTACATTTTTACTGACATACTTTGAGCCATACAATCACCTGGTATGAATGGTTGTAACTCCACTGAGTTCAAGAGACCCATTTATTCCAGCTGAGGATCTGGCCCCTTATTCTTTCATCTGCCTTAGGTTTCTTTTTTATATGTTTTTATTTTAAACTTCATTGATTTGTCCATTTCAGGCTTTCAGGAATGGATGAAAGAGTACTTTCAATTTGCGAGTCCCACAGATAATTAAATTAGAGTCCTTGGTCTATTTTGGAGAGCTATTTTATATTTTCATTAACTCAAAAGAGCCATTTCAATTATATTCACTGTTTAGTAAACAAATTATCTATTACTAGCAGACTTCATTTCAGCGAGCATCCAAATATAGCATTCAAGAGAAGTGCTCTGTTATGGTAGGGGTTTATGCTTCACAAAAAGTGGTTAAATTACAGTGTTGTATTATCAGAGACCCAAAGTACAACCACAACAACAAAACTTCTGAAAACGTCTTCCTTAATATGTTTTCCCCTCTTAAAAGCTCTTCTACATTAAAGGAAAAAATAGCTTTGACACATGCTGGGATATGTTCTCCTGTGCATTCCCCCTCCCTCCCCCTTTGTCTTTGATGAATTGGTTATGCCCACATTCATAATAAATTTGATTCATTTACAGAAAGCTGCTTCTGAATTTCAGAAAACAATGGTTGTGACTGAACAGTAGTTCAGTGACCAAAGCAAAACAGCCTCAACCCAGAAATAAATCAAGCAAGGTCTATAATGCCAAGAGATGTTCATATTCATAGGAGCTCATTTGATTCAAGGTAATTTTCAGTGCAAGGGTGGGCGGAACAGACAGCCACAGGCAAGGGATTTCAACACCTCCCACGCAACATGAAGATGCAATGGGTTTTACTTCTGAACATTGTAGTTATAAACAGGAAATAATATGAACACTGTTTCAAGAGAAAACGTGTCTATTTTCATTCCTCTCTCTCTCTCTGATCCCACTGAACATCATAATAAAAGCTTGCACCTGTATCAGATTTGGATTTTAGTCAATGCATACAAAATTCCCCAAAGGACAAAATATTACATCCTGTGACTATCTAACAACAAGTGATGCAAAGAAAAGGTTAGTTATTACATGTGCTGGTGTGGTGCCATTTCCCTGCTGATAGTGTGAACTGTAAGATGCAGACAGCAAGGATGGAGCCTATATAAATGTTCTGACTGTCACAAATATCAGCAGTGTTTGCATCCAGGCAAATAGCCCAAATCTGGTTCCGTATAAGTGGAGCCTGGAGACATTCAGGACTGGAGCACAGGAAAAGTGGTAGGAACCAACCATCATTGTCACTGGTGATTATAGATGGGACCGGATATGAACTCCCTGAATTTTAGAGAGTTTCTGATTCCAAACTGGGCATCAGATCTTAGTTTTGCAGATGATTCAAAGCCAGCTGATCTTTCCACTGATTTCAATAGGCTTTGGATCAGGAAACTCAGTACCCATATCTATAAAGAGACTGCACCAATACCACACAGCTGAACGTCTCCGAATATTTGAGTAGTCATACTAGAAATCCAGATCTGGAACAGAAGTTTTGGCATAGGCTCCTGTCTACTTTTAATTGACCAGCTAGTTGCCTTTCACAACATACAACTTTTACCACACATATGTACATGATAGCCATAGTGTTGTATAGAGGTTTCATCGGGATGAATTTGGGTTGTCCATAATATTCACAAGTGATGAATCCAAACAAGTGCCTATAAAACATTTATGTCATCCCAAAATATGGCGGGCCTGATTCTTGGTTGCCCTGCAGTTTATGTAATCATTTATACAGGTTCACTACTAAACACACTAAATCAAAAATGTCATGATTCATGCACGCGTGCAGATGACTACCAAAGGTGCAGAGCAATGGAGAATCTATTCCCAGACATCCTGTATTCAACACAGATAAAAGGAGAAAGAAAATATACTTTATATAAAAAGTATTTGAGTGGTTTAAAAACATTTTTAAATACCTGAGTAGTTTTTAAAGTGTAGCTGATGCTCTCTTTATCCCCCTCGCCCACCTGCCTGTAAAGACAGGATCCCTTAATATTTATGAATCCAACTCAAAGAGAGGAAAATTATAACTAATGTTTTAAAAACCTCTGAAAAATTACCTAAAATAGCTTTGCCATGAATAAAAACAACGAGAGTTCTGTGGCACTTTAAAGACTAACAATTTAATGTTTGCAGACATAAGCTTTCGAGAGACTTTAAGCTCTCTTCTTCAGATGCAGTAATACAGAAAATAGGTAACACAGAAGTCGTTGTTTTTGCTGTATACAGACTAACATGGCTACCCCTCTGGAACTATTTGCCATGAATGATATTGTGGTTTGAAGGTCAATATTTTGTGAACTACTAGAAAATAAGAAGCAGTTCTGTCCCATTGCAAAGGAGAGGTGGTTCCTCACCAAATAACACAAAACACTTTTTTTCTAGCCATATGGGTTGCAAAATATCAGATCTTTATCCTATCCGTGGTCCAGTATTGAACACTTCACATTCTAGGCCTAGTGCCAGTATAATTACAGGGCAGAGAAGGGGAATTCCACATTTGGTAGTAAGAAGAAAAAATTTCCTGGGCAGGTTATAGTGTTTAAGCTAAAAGAGTCTGACACCTCTTACAGATTTAGAATGTTAGAAATACTCTTGGGGGAGAGGGATTAGTGGCAGAATGCAGGTGGGATAGTCAGAAGAGTGATAAATGCACTTCACCACATGAAATTACCATCACCAGCAAGAATAATGTATCTTATGGTCCAGCTGGGCTGTTCTAAGGTGCAAGCAAAGGTGGCTTTTTGATCACCACTATTGCAGCTATTCCTCAAACCCGGGGCTGGCTGTGGATCAGTTCAATCCCCAGCTCCATTTACTGCAGCTTCAGGAATGCTCTAAATCAATGGTGCACAAACTTTTCCAGTCACACCCCCCTTACCGTTCCTGGAATTTGTCAAATCCCACCATCCTCTCCCCATTACTTCTAATCTGAAACTAAGGGGTTTTTGCATTACTTGTAATCTGAAACTTTTTTTCACATTGGAAGGTGAAGGGAAAACACAAAGATGAGACTATTCATTCATTCAGTTTAGTGTTAGAGCATCTGATTCACTCAAGAGGTCCTGGGCTATCAACTATTATTATATATGTTGCCCGTTTATGTCTTTTAATATCAATTATTAATAATTAAAATGAGCTTTAAAATTAATTTTAAAGGCATAGTAGGCCTGCTGTGGTTATGAAACTTACTAAATTGCTGAAAATAAGCCAGCCTATGGTTTTATTTGTTTGTTTTTTAAAAGAGCAAAAGGCCAAAGTTTCTGTGTGCTCCCCCCAGAGACCCTCCTGCGTTCCTCCGAGGGAGTGCACCCCCCCCCAGTTTGTGCACAACTGCTCTAAATTGCCCCTGGCTGCCTGTGCGGCCCCAAAGGACCTTTCTAGCATCTGGAGATGTGTTCTAGTCCCAACCCCTTATTCCCAGTTGCCAGGAAAGGGGTCATGCAGGGCTAATATGCTGGCCCGACGCAACTGAAGGATTTCTCCTATGCTAAGGAAATCATCAGGAGCACAATAAAATGGCCTTACAGCCCCTTTGTGCCGACCCGGAGCAGCTACAAAGTGGCCAAGTGGGGCTCAGGCTCATTAATGTACAACAATTTGTTCCTTTTAGTGATTGGTTTTTTCACATTAGGAGTCATTAAAAGGACAATGACTGCGCTTTAAAAAATTAAGGAAGTCTCTGATGCTTTCTGGTTAACACAGAACGTAGCTTTTTCATGTTACAAGGCTCATGTCTGATGTTTAAAAGTGCTAAGACAACCTCAAACAAATACCCCGCCGTGCTGATGGTCTTCTGCAGGGCATCCAGCGCCTCAGTGCTTCTGCTTTTGTTTTTCATTCTCTCTCTTCCTTAGAAACTGAAAAGAAAGAAAACCCCCGCCATCCACAGCAGTGGCAGAGAGGAGTGGCCTGATCACTAAAGCACCAAAGAAGAGATGAAAGGTGAGAGAGAGGCTCACTCACAAAGGCCAGAAGACAAGCCACGGATGGAAACAGAAGGCTGATCCAGAGATAGTGAAAAGGCCAGATGTGTTTCAACTCTAATCGTCAAGGCCAGTGTGTCTTTGAACAATTCTCTGCTGGCAGAGGGCACAAACTACAGTATTGTTTACATTTCTGATATATATATATTTCTATATATACATATATATATATTTCATTAACCTCAGGCTTGTTTAGGCTAGCAAAATTTGCAGTAAATCTGTTACATTGATGCAACCTCCTAAGGCATACTCAATGCTCTGGTGCTAGACCAGTGAATATCACACCAGTGGAAACCCTGTCTCACAGTCATGCAATACATCACCATTGGGGTTTATACCAGTGTAACTACATTGATGCAAAAGAATCCCACTATAAACAGGGCCTTACCGTACATCTACACTGCAGCTGAAGCTATGATCGCAGCTCACAGATGCTGCCTCTTCATTGCTATTTTTAACCATACTAGCTAGATTAAAGCTAGCGCAGCGGGGTCTACTCAAGCTGCAAATCCCACCTCCAACTGCAGTGTAGACATGCCCTTAGGGCTGCTTAACCGCACCGTGCACCATCATCTATGTTCCACTCTATCAGTTCCCCTCCTCAACCTCAACTACTTCTCTTCCACAAAAATTCCAAAACACACAGAGCTGGGGGACCTCCACCTTCATCCTGCACGTGTTGGCTCTTGACCCATGACCAGAAGAAGGAGGCTTTAGATGAGCAATTCTATTTTGATCCAAGGGCTAAAATAATGCTAATTATGTAGGAATAAGATCTAAGTAAAGACAGACCAAGATTTCAAATCCATACTACCTGAGAGCCATTTACCAAGATTTCAATGGAAACTCAAGTGATATAATAGGTTCCGGATTAAGACAGAGCCAATACCTAGTCTCCCAAACAGTAGTCAGGCTTCTCTTTAGATTTAGTACAGAGAAAGGAAGCTGCCAATGGCAATGCAGGAACATTCTCTCAATAGAGACAAACCAAAACTGAATGCTGGGGGCAGTGTTTCAAGTTGAAAACTACAAGCTGTTTTGAGCGATGACTCAAACAAGTGTAAAATCTCATTCAAACTAATTGCACAGTCTCTGTCTGCTGAAGGGCAGGGTCTCATCAGTGTCTGACTTCAAACTAAGTGGCTGATTTTTCTCAGGAGCTGCATGGGTCTCTCTGTTTCACATAGTCTTTTCTACCAGTCAGTCTCGGAAGGGATGGCCCATCACAACTTGTTCCTCTTCATATCAAGGGATTTGACCGTTATACTCTAGAGCCATTAAAAATCACAAGCTCTGGAACACAGCAGGCCAGTAGCACAGACAGAACAAGTTTTTTCTTTGTCATTGTTATGTCTCAAGGACTGCAATCTGGCACTCAGTGATCTGTGTGGATTCAGGTCAGCATCCAATGAACTGTAATCCCCTTAAAAACACCAAACAACCCAGAGTAAATTCATTATAATTCTGGTACAAAAATGAATTTACTGCCACAGTGCTAATAAAACCTTTGCATCTGTGTGATATCAGGGCTTTGTGGCCACTGCTAGAGGCCCCACTGCTCTGCTACACTCCACCCCAGGAAGCAGTAAGGCAGGAGAACAAGAGCAGCAAAGATAGGTCCTCCAGTCCAGCAGAGAGAGGCCTCATTAGGGCCACCACCTTGGATGCTCAAGAGACCCAGTGCTTCAAGGACTAGATGGGCTTGTGACAGCCAATAGAGCCCAGCAGGCTCAGATAAAAGGAGCTGCCCAGAGTGGCCTTAGCAGTTCAGTTTCTGCCTAGGACCAGAGAGGTTAGGAAGGGTTTGCCTCTCTGGCCAAAGGAATTTGAGGAATAGCCAGACTTTATTTTCTGGCTGCATTTAGCTGGGTTTGCAGTGAGGAAGATGACCTAGGAATTTTAACCCTAAGGTAACAATTTTCAAGTACATAAACGGTGGTTACAAAGAGGAAGGAGAAACATGTTCTCCTTAACCGCTGAGGACAGGACATGAAGCAATGGGCTTAAATAGCAGCAAGGGCAGTTTAGGTTGGACATTAGGAAAAGCTTCCCAATTGTCAGGGTGGTTAAGCAGTGGAATAAATTGCCTGGGGAAGTTGTGGAATCTCTATCACTTGAGATTTTTAAGAGCAGGTGAGACAATCACCTGTCAGGGATGGTCTAGATAATAGTCTGACCATAAGTGCAGGGGACTGGACTAGAAGACCTCTCAAGGTCCCTGTGATTCTATAAGGGTAAAACTAAAGGGGCCAGGCAGTAAAAGGCTCAGGGAAGAAACAGCAACATATTGAATCAAGGAGTACATGGCTGCCATTGAAAGGGGCGCTAGTTGGAACCTGGAGTAGTGGATGGGTTGGGCTCCCTACCAGCCACAGGTGAAGTGGCATAAACCTCAAAAGGGGCCAGACCTTATTTGGGAACCTGAAAAAAGGACTGAATTTAAAGGACCCCGAGCTGGAGCTGAAGACGCTAGCAAGGCAATCTCCTCTTTTCTGTGGTATAAGCCTCCCATTTCTAGCCCTGCAGTGTCATACAATATCAGACCTTAAAGTTGGGGTTCTCAAACTGGGAGTTGGGACCCCTTAAGGGGTTGTGAGGTTATTATGGTGGTGGGGGGGGAGGGGGTCACGAGCTGTCAGCTCCCGCACGTGCTGTGCATGGCTGACGGCAAGAGCCCTTCAGAGCTGGGTGGCCGGAGAGCAGCAGCTGCTGGCTGGGTGCTCTGAAGGTAGTGCTGCCCCAGCGCTCGCGCAGAGGTAAGAGTGGCATGGCGTGGCGTGTGGGGGTCATCACTTTTTTTTGGGGGGGGGGCATCAGAGCCTGAAATATTTTCAAAGGGGGTCCCAGCAAAACAATGTTTGAGCATCCCTGCCTTAAGCCTATCCGTTGTTCAGAACTGAGTATTGGGAACGCTGGGGGTTGGGCCATTGTAAGTTTGAGGAGCTGCTGGAGTGGGACTCCACATTTGTTGAAGAAGAAGGAAACATCCTTGTATCAAGACAATTTTTTTTAAAGATGCAGCTGTTATAAGCAGCTCAGAGGTGTGGAATGTGAGAAGAACTGTGACTTCACCGGGTTAGTGGGTAGAGTGCAGGTGAGGGAGTCAAAAGGTGTATGATAAATGCACATTATCACTGAGTCCAGTAATTTATTATATTAACCGTGTGATCCCGAGGAGTTACGAACCCTATTTTGAGAACCCCTGTGCTAGGGTATCTTTAATGACTAATCAGCACTGCCAACCTTAGGCAGTGAAAAATCACAAGTCACTCCCTAAAAACCTAGGATATTGGCTACGAAAGCATGATGTTTCTTTTAAAAAAAATAAATAATTTTAGGGTTCTTTTTGTCTTCTGAGCCTTTAGGCTGCATTTGCTTTACATTTTCAAGCTATTATCTGCAATCACAAGAGCAGGAATCTTAATTCCCCCCTCTTCTCCATCCTCTCTTCCCCCCCTCCCCCCTTTTATTTTTTAAATGAAGACAGAGCTTTTCATGCACTCTTGATTTCAAGAACTGTGGCCATTAGAAATACACCAAAAAATCTTGAGATTTGTGATAAACTCATGAGAGTTGGCAAAACTGGACTATAAATCAGGGCCTGAGTTTTTACACCTCATTCAAATGAGGTAATGTATCTTACATCATTCTTGGGCATTGGTTGAGTACGCATTAAGTTCAAAGCATATCATCTACTGAATTAGCATTGCTCCTTTCTGGAAAACTCTGGCATGATTGTGGGGCATCACTGACCATGCCTGATGCTGCTTAGCTTATGAGATATGACAAGATCACAGCCCAAAGGGCTATGGCTCCAATCTTTTATTTAATCAGTTATCTGTGAAAAAACAGCCACCCTCAATAGCTTGCTACATTTAACAGGAACTATGAATAGTCAGCAGAGGTGCATTAGCAGTATGATTAGAACAAATCTTTTACTTGGTTGTTATCTATGTAGAGTTTAAAATTAGCCATACACAGTACTAATGGATTTAGAGCAATGTTATGTTATTTCATAAATATTATTAAACTATAGACCATTAGGACTGTCAATCTTTAGACCCAAGTTCTATGAATATCCACAAAATACATGGTATGAGCAATACAATTTTGAAAATTGACACTTTCAAGCTATATTTTTAACACTTTCACTATGTGACCATAGCATTACATTTTCAGAGAGGACATTCCTACTGAGCACTGATCATCTCTTTGGTAGAAATGTTTTAGAGGAATAAAATAAAGAATTTGTCTAAGCAGATGATATGGGGCTAAGGTTTCACATTTACTTTTAAGAATCACCACTGATGTACATAATTTAGTAATGTTAACGGTTTCCTGGTAAGGATATCAACTCTTATTTCTCATTGCAAATTCACCACATCTCTAAACAGAAATATGCATGAGATGCATACCTTTTAATCAAGCTGGTTTCATCAAGAGAGGAAACTTTCCTAGTGTGAGTTAATAAATCATGCTACATCACAAATGCCAGTTACATTCAGAAGGGAATCCTGTGAATATTGCAGCTGATTCTAACAGTAAAAACAAATGTAGTTCAAAGGTCACCTTTCAAGCCACATAAAAGTAAAAGACTACATAGAGCTATGTGTAGAGAATCATCATAAAGTCATAAGCCCAAATTCTGTGTTCTTTATACAGATAAAGCTCCTATCCAAGTCAAAGGAAACTTTGCGTAAAGACTGCAGGATCAGGTCTGGAGATAAAAAAAAAACATAAAAGGCCATTTGTACTACCCAGTGTGATCACCGCCATCCAATACAGTACGCTGCAAAATGTAGTTCCAATTATGTCTTATTTAGCCTGTTCTTGGCTATTTGTTGTGATTGTGCCACAACCACCTCTATTGGTTAGTTTATGTCACTGTTTTCAATTGCTCAGATCTTTCTCCTAATACATAACAAACTTTCCTTCACTTCGAACCATTGCTCTTTATCCTCCTATCTTCTGAAACTAAAAATTAGTCCTTTCCTGTGATTATACTCTTACCATGAAGGCAAGTATGAGTTCTCTTTTTTATAGACTATATGGGCCTGAATCTTTTCTCACATACATTGGTGTAAATCAGGAATAACACCACTGAATTACAGCAGTGTAAAACTATGAGAAAGAAGAATCAGAAACTACTCATATCACTTCCTCATATGTCTGTTCTCCAATTATTGTGTTAATTCATTGCCCTCCTTTGTATAGTCTCTAGGTTTTTTTTATATAGTCCTTTTAAAACTAATAGGGAACAGGACTGCACATAGTATTCCCAGTGTAGTCACAAAGCAGTTTTTTATATGTGATTTCTCCAATTGCCTTTTCAGTTTCCCTAACCATATGGAAAGTATTAAGTATTTGACAGAAAGGAAGCTATCAGTGTTCTTTTTGCAATTAATTAACACAATTCTATTACTAGAATGAGCTGAAAATCAGGTTCTCAATCTGCCATGCTTGTGTTTAAAACTAAACACAGCTACAGATAAATTGCCTGAGACAAGTAACCAAAAAAAAGAGCAGCTGGGTAGAGACTTTATATGTAGTAGCAGTCAATGGAAGGATGGGTGAGCCATGGGACTGGGGGGGCTCGCCCTCTCATCTCGCAAGCAAACCTTATCAATGGGTGTTGGATTAAATCTGAGTAGAAGTGGCTTTAACCCTAACTCAAAGGTTTGTATCAAGGGGAGGCAGAAATGGGAAGGAGGCGGGAGGAGGAGAGAATCAACATGTATAGCATTTTACACTGGCTTAATTCCACTGACCTCTGTGGAGTTACTCCTCATTGATACTAGATTGAAATTAAAATCAAGCCAGACATCCCTAGTTATCTGTTACACCAGTTCAGGATAAAACAGCAGGCTGTCAGCTCTGAGACAGGTAGGCACCTTCTTGCCTTTTTCTTTTTTGTAATTGTTTGTAAAGTTACCAGTGCTAAAATGGATCCTGCAGCCCACGTTTCAGATCCACCTTGCTTGTCTAAGTCATTCAGGTTTACAGGCACGTAACAATCATCAGAGGTTGCTTGGTACCTTGTAAATATTTTTCAGAATTGTTAATTCCTTTGGATATTATCCTAATACACATCCCATTCCTGCTGCCTATTCTGGTAAATGGACAGGCAGCTATTAAAAGCCATTTGAACAGAGTACAGACTAACTTTTATTCAGTGTTTTTCCAGGCTAATGGAAAGAGATGTATGTAACCTCAGAGTGCAAAAAGCTCTTGTGTCTTATCCTAAGTAAAAAAAAAAATGCAGAAAAATTAAGATTTCTTTCTTGGAGCTCTCCTTGTAGCAGCAAACAATTAATCTGAAAGTTATAGAAGGTTCAGCCAGGGATGGTTTGGTTCTTTCCAATATGGGACTTTATCAGAACTATCCATACACCTATTTTGACTAAATATTCTCATCCCTGTGCTGATTGAGAAAGCGGGTTAGAGCGAACAGCCAGAGCCTCTTCACTTCAGCTTCATTTCACACTTGACCCTCATAATCTCCTTTCTCTACTGCCTTGTCCCCCCAGCCTCCTCCCTTCAATGTTCTCCTCTTTCCCTTTTCATTCCTTTAGTTTATTTCCTCCTGATTCACACCTAAACCCTCCCACCCTCCCCCAAAAAAAAATCCCCAGAGAATTAACATGACATGTGTCACCATCACATTAATATCCCTGCTTGTGTGTTATATTCCTTTCCCATTGCCTTTATCTATGTAGATCATAAGATCTTTGGAGCAAGCATTGTCTACTGCTCTGTGTTTCCAACTGTTGTTGGTTGGTCCCTAGTCACTGCCATAATAAACATGATTAATAGGGCCGTAAATTAATCGCAGTTAACTCAAGCGATTATTTGTTTTGAGTTAACTTGATTAAGAAAATTAATTGCGATTAATCACACTTTTAATCTCACTGTTAAAGAATCATATAATACCTATTTAAATTTATTATAAATATTCTTGGATGTTTTTCTACATTTTCAAATATATTCATTTAAATTACAACACAGAATACAAAGTGGTCAGTGCTCACCATGTATTACTTTTGATTACAAATATCTGCACTGTAAAAAAGATAAACAAAAAATAGTATTTTTAAATTCACCTCACATTCATTTTTTAATCACGCAATTAATGGCAATTAATTTTTTAATCATTCAATAGCCCTAATGATTAATAATAATAATCATGGTTTAGTTGCGTTTTTAATTCACATCAGACGACGCTTACCACAGCAGTAAGCCAACTCTTACTCAACCATCCATGCAGCTTCTCTTGCCCCCATCAATCTAACCACAAAGACTCACTATCTCAAGAGAAGCAGTTCTCTGAGAAGATTTCCCTCTCCCCTCCCTTCCCTGTCCAAGCTGATCTTTGTGACATTTCGGCTTCCAAGTACTAACTGCTCCAGTCTCCTCCTCCTCTTGCCTCTGCCTTGAGTTCCTACCCTGTAAAGCCACATATAAAGGAAGGATCACTCGATGATGCCTGTTCTGTTCATTCCCTCTGAGGCACCTAGCATTGGCCACTCTCAGAAGACAGGCTAGATGGGCCATTGGTCTGACCCCGTATGGCCGTCCTTATGTTCTAAAAACGCTTCCCTTACTGAGAACACTCTATAATGCCTTGCACATGTGGTGGGGGAAAGAAGCACATAAATAAGTGCACAAGCTTTTCCTTCCATAATTTTTCTCCTCAACATTCCTTCTTTTAATTAGATTTCCCCCACCCCCACAAAATGTCATTGATGTTGCTAATATAAACCAAACAAGAAGCTATTTCAAAATGTATATCAGCATTCTAAAATGTAAATTATTTTTAGTAAGAAATCAGTAAATAAGACACTTGCATGGTACATCTTGTTCAGCAGGAACCTATAAATAAGGGAAAAAACCCACAATACACAATATGTTCACACAGCTTCAGGAATGTTCAAGTGTGGCCAAAGTGCCTAGCTGTTGGAGCTTGATGATTAAAAAACAGGTGTTTCCTTCCAGTAGCCTAGGTTACCATATGAAAACCCACGATATGCAGTCATCTAAATAACATCTGAGAAAAGACTTAGAACTGCTTATTTGCTTTCAGAGGCAATGCCAGAGACACTGAGAGCGGTGCATCCCAGCACTTACAGGAAGGAACATTTTTTAAAGTGCATGTACACATATGCATATTTATTCATTCTCCTATTAAAAACTTCTTGTACTCTGGCTGTACATACTTAATTGTGAGGTCAAAGAATATACGAAAGCTTTCCTGATTAAATTCCCAAAAGCAAAATCTAAATTTCTGTTGCATGCAGAAGTTCACAACTTGGGATTGCTAACTAAGGACTAAAGCCTTCAAGGTGCTGGCTGCTCCCCTGACATAATAAGTGCTACGAGAATGCACGGAGTGCCCTCAGCTCACCAATGACTGGAAGTTGAGCATGCTCAGCATCCAGCAGAATCAAGCCCTAGATGCATGTTCTATCACTGTCTTTCATGCACAAGCCACTTGATTTTCTGTTCACAGGTGAGGTTTGAAGTTCCAAAATTGCAGATCCCCAAATTTAGAGTATACAAATACGCGCTTGAGGCAGCTTGAAAGTTTGGTCCTCTGTATTCGTTTTTGTGCATTATTTTAATAATTAATGGGATGTGACTATTAATTAGAGGAGAACCGTGAAGGTTCACACAACGCCCCCCACAGAGGGGAGGAAAAAAAATTTTTTTTTAAAAAGGTGTCAGAGTGAAAAAGCCTCCGAAACAAGGCCCACAACAGTCTTGACATTAGAGGGCCTTATTCTCAGATGATATAAACGGGTGTAGCTTTACTGAAGTCAACGAAACTATGCTGCCAATTTATACCTGCTGAAGATCTGACCAATGCTTTTATGGCAGAACATTGCATCCACTTTTCCTACCCCTGAAAAAAACCCACTTGATTTCTGGTGCTTTTGTTTCCTGTGTTAGGGAGACTGTTATGGCTTGGTTTAATACAGAAAACATGACCATAATCTAGAAGAGAAAAATGTTCAGTGTCACCATAAGTATCTGAATAGTGATTAGTATATGTGATTTGCTCCCAGACAGAACTGCACTTCTCTATGGGACCCATTCTGTGGTCACTTATGCAGAATGCGTATCAGATTTTAGTTATTATTTATTGTGCATTATTTATGTTGCATTAGTGGCTAAAAGGCCCCAGTTAAGATTGAGGCTTTATTATACCAGGATTGGGGTGGAATGTGTAGAAAAGTGAGCTACATCCACCTTCCTCCAACTCCCAGGTCTTGTATCCAGTTCAGCTTAGCCGGACTTGGGGACCAAGACGTATCTTGCTTTATTTATTTTAAACAGAATTTTCCTCAGCTATTAGGTGCTGGAGGAAAGGATAATGCCACTGGTGACTATACCTCCTGCCCCTTACATATAAATTCAATGTCCCCCAAACTCTCCAAAGTTTATATCTGATTTGCCCCAGTTACCCCTCAAACATTATGTTAGGCTCTAGAGGAACAGTGTCTGGATTAGCATCCTTAAGGAAATCTCCCAGTTTTCTACTAGCACCAGTGCTGCTCCACTAATGCTAGTTTGAGCCTTCCCCTGGAATTATTCTTCCTATAAACCCTGTTTGGACTTTTCTTCCAACTGTTCCCTCATTCTCAGGCACCACATTCTCCACAATCACATTATTTTGTTTTCCATTACAGACCATCTGCTTTCTCCTTATTTCAGCAAATTACCAATTGACTCCTTGTACAGAGTCATAACTGAGGACTATGGATCCCTGAAAACTGAATGCAACTTGAGCATTACAAAAAGGTACACTATACATGTATTCGCTTCTTGCAAAGTTGAGTATATTCATAAGAGCAGGTGCTTAACTTAGAGTTCCACTGTGCAGCTTTATCTCTAGAGTTCATATGTAGCAAACCACAGGAAACTACTAACCCTAACAGTGACCAAAACCATCATGTCCTGTGAACAATATACAAAAAAAAAAAAAAAAAAAGCTTGCTTTCTTGGTTGATCCTTTTCTGTGGTATTGGGGCCATACATTAGCATAAAAGCTTTCCTATATAATGCACTGACAAAAACCGTTTATTCAGCACTACAGAGATATGATATTCAACAACAATGCTCATACTCTTCTTTTTGGCACTAACCAGTGTATATATTATTACAGAAGCCAAGTAGCTCTTCTATAATTAAGGTTGGTTTCAGTTTTTCACTTAAAGCAGGAATTCAGCCTCTGTTTTTCATGAATAATAATACCATGTAACTTCCCCAAATTTACTGCACACAATCTATGAGCAGAGAGTGAATTTTCAGGAGTTTTAACCAAATTTATTTGGTTTGAGTTGAACCTTTATGAAAAAACTTTCTGCAATGTTTCTGGTTTTGGACTCTCTTCATTAACCAATTCATAGATTTTTATGACTACAAGGGACTGTTATGATAATCTAGTTTGACCTCACGCTTAACACAGTGCATAGAATTTCACCCAGTAAATCCTGCATCAAACCCTAACTTCTGGTTGAGCTAGGGCAAATATTTTAGAAAAATATCCAATCTTGATTTAAAGGCTTCAAGTGACTGAGAATCCATAGCCTCTCTTGGTAAGTTATTCATCTTTTTCCAATGCTAAGGTTGAGTAGGGCTGAGCTAATGAGCACATTCCATCCACATCTGTTTTGAGCTGTCATTTGACTATCTGGTAAAAGCTGTTCTAATATTTAATTACCTTTATTGTTTAAAAATGTAAACCTTCTACCTAGTTTAATTTTTGTCTAGCTTCAGTTTCCAGACACCAGATCTCATTATGCCTTTATAAGATTAAAAAGACCTTTATACTCTCAGAAATCTTCTCTCCATGGAAGTGCTCACAGGTTGTGATCAAGTCACCTTGGAATTATCTTGGATAAGCTTTTGGATAAACTGTGTTGTGATGAAGCAAAGTTATTAATTAATGTAGTGAATCTTTACAGTTATACTCACAATTTGCCTTTGTGCAAAAAGTCTGTCATTTCATAAAAAGTGAGGCTGCCCCTAACAAGCATGGCCACCATCCCTCATGGTTTCTAATGAGACTGAAGTCACAAGATGCCTTCAGGGAGGATGTCAACATTTTACTAAAGGCTTGGTATGGAAAGTGAGGTTACCCCTAATAAAGATGGGAAACCATCTCCTGTTATTTTCACTGCGGATGAAGCCATGCTGAGCTCAAGGAGAAAACATTCCTATGCTGTATATTTAGAAAAGTAGACAGAAAACTATAAGGATTCTGTGCAGAAAATCTGGCTCAGCCATGGGGAGCAGCACATGGGGTTCCTGGGGAGGGAGAGCTGTGTGTCCAGGACAAGAAGAAACCGTGATCCAGTAAGGGCTTGTCTAACCCTGGCACTTATGTCGAAAAAGCTTTTGTCACGTGGAGGTGTGAAAAAAGCACCCCGGTGGGTGACACAAGTTTTGCTGGCATAAGTGCTAGTCTAGACAGCATTATGTCAGCGGGAGAGATCTCCAGCCATTATAGCTACCGCTGCTCATTTAGGTAGTTTTATTATGCTCTCTCTCCCGCCGACATAACACGGCTACATAAGCGCTTATGCCAGAAAAAAACGTATGTTGCTCAGTGGGGTATTTTTTTCACATCCTTGAGTGACAAAAGTTTTGCCAGCATAAGCACCAGTGTAGACCAGTCCTAAGGCTGCTTGCCTTGAGTCTTATCCTTGGAATCTAAGATTTAAATAATACAATCTAAAATTTGCCCATTTCATGGTTTTATGCTGTGTAGCATTGATAACTGTGCTATGTTGCACACATTACCTCTGGGCAGGACTGCATGACAGCTTGCGACTTTGCAAGATACTTTGCTATATCTGATTAGGAAGAGAAATTCTGGCTAGTGGTTCCCAAACTGTGGTTCAGGGTCCACAGACAGTGGACTGAACACAGGGTGCTGGCTCTTTCTCATTTCCAGTTGCTAATCTGATCATCAAAGATGTCACTAATACTAATTCTCCAGGTAAGCAATTGCTGTAGTTGCCACATGTAACCTTGATTTATGTGTTCCCAATTAATAGTTTAAAAAGTAACAGAACCAAACTCAACTCCTCAAGGTCAAGCCTCTGGGGCAGTTACAGATAATTTAATTTAGTGGAGAACTGTGAATGACATGAGTGACAGAATTAAAGAGTTTATTAAATAAAATTAGTTAAAGCAAACAGGCTTTCCATTATAACCATATACTGCATTGATACTCACATTCCAAGATAACATAGTGTATCCAGGGGTGATCAGTCCCTGGATGAATAGAATGGATATATATAACCTTCTCTAATGGTACCTTGAGGGAGGACGAGCATGAGAAGCTAAAATTAGCATACTGCCATTCATATAATCATAATACCCCTTAGTTAATTATCATTAAACCTATCTTTTGCCAGATCTGTATTTCCACTACCACAAATTAAATATGTTCTACTTTCTCATTGACTAGTTCGCATTAAACATCTTAATTAGCATCTGCATAAATATCATTCCAGTAACTATCAACATAAATCACATTCTTCCAAAATATTCACATTTTGTCTAAAACATTTGTTAAAGCCAAAACATGTTTACAACATGACCTGAGGTTATATTCTAACTTTTCTCTAACTTGCCTCTGAAGTGTCTCACTTCACCTCACACTTGTTTTACTAGGCCTTGTTATGAAATCCAAATTTAGGCCCCAAAACCTATTTCCTACTTACATTTCAACCCATATCTACTTAATATAAGCAAATATAATCTCTACAGGCTACACAGGGATGCTATCTCGTCACCAAAGGGAGTGAGAGAGCTCACAAGACAGTCTCTCTATTAAGATGTGGGTAATCGCTGCTCTCAAAATTGTTTCGGGAGCCCCGCTAGAGAGCTATTTGTTGTTGTTCGATGCTTCGGGAGTTTCAGTTTGACTTCCTGTTTCAAGCAATAACATTCTTTCAGCCTTATTGATAAGTTTTTGTTGTATTACAATGATGGCTTGAAACTCTCTGGCATTAATTCCACCTTTGCATGTCTAATGTCCTCTTGCAGCTGGACGTTTAAGGCTTATGCTCATCCCAGCATTCTTTGTTTCTTGTTCGTGTGGTTAACATGCAATGTTTGTTTTCTTTCCTAATCCTTAAACTGGGGTAAATGGCAGTGAGTAACAGATTGTTCATGTTGGGACTTTTGCCCATGGCTCTATGTGGATGATTAATCAGCTGCCTGTTAACAAGGCCATGTGGGTAACAATCTGGAATGTAACTAATTTGGGGCCAAATTCTGGAGCCCTTACCCAAGTGAAATTCTTGTGGATTTAGAGACTGAATAAAGAGTGCAGGATTCAGCCATTTGTCTCTTAGTGAATTAGTGTCTTCAGAATTAGTTGCTAACAATGCAATTAATGCAATGGGTCAGATCTGAGGTAACGCCACTGACTTCAGTGGAAGTATTCTGGATTTACACCAGTGTAAAATGAGATCATAATCTGGCCCTTTCAATCCAACACCATTTCTCACAATTGAGCCAAACCACTTGCATATAAACTAACTGTCGTGACAACATTCTAGTACCTCAAGCTCATGGCAGACTATTGTAGTTGATGGCGCCTGGAGCCAACCTTTTCCAAGATAGTTTCTGTTGTATTTCATCTGCATAATGCAATCACAAGCCACGAGTTAAACGTTTTCCTCAATGGCCAATGGCTGCAGCATGACCCAAACCCAGTTTACCTTGGTGTGACATTGGATGGGTCATTAACATACCACAGCCATTTGAGGAAGACGGCAGCCAAAGCACAACCTGCTCAGAAAATTGGCTGGTTTAACCTGGGGTGTGAATGTCCGGACGCTCAGAACATCAGCCCTTGCCCTCTGCTATTCAACAGCAGAATACTGTGCTCCTGTCTGGTGTCACTCATCTCACACGAGGCTGGTCGATGTACAACTTCACAAAGCTATGCATATTGTTACCGGGACTTTACGGCAATTCTCTTGCCATGGCTACTGATACTTGGTAACACCGCCCCATATTCACTTTGAGAAGGCCTCCGTCATGCTGCTGGCCAAGATCTGTGAGCATAGTGACCTGCCTTTGTACGCAAACCTCTTTAACCACCTGCTAGCTTGCCTGTCTTCTAGACACCATTTATGGTCATTTATGCCTCCACAGGACATGACGGTGGAATCTGCTTGGCTCAACAAGTGGTCAGTGTCAACAGTCGTTAATCACTTTCTTGTCACTGACCCATCTGTCCACCAGGTTTTGATCCGCCAAGGCACCCCTGGTCATCTCTGAATCTGTTTCGAACAGGACAGGGCAACTGTGTGGCCAATCTCTTGAAATGGGGGTTCTCTAATGACCCGCGATACAGCTGCGGTCAACTTCAGACTATGTCACATATCCTTGATGAGTGCCCATTGACTTATTTTGACAGTGGGCAACCTGCTCTCCACCTGGCTGATAATGATGCCATCAAATGGCCGGGCACATTGCGCATATGCTGATAGTACTTCAACCACTGATCAAAGTGGCCTTTTCCTATGAAGATGGAAGGCCTCCCTGGGTAATGTATTGATACATATGTCATCACACATTTTGTCAAATGGAAATCATAGCACTGCTCTAAAATGCCTTGAAATCCCAAAAGAATCATTGTGTGGTAATCTGACAACCTTAAATTTATTATTAAATGGCTCATCCCCAAATCAGCTTCTCCTTTGGTAGTAAAAGCATTACCTTACTGTTTAAATGTTCAGGCTTTAATCTCTGTTTTACAGTTCATAAAGCACCTTTATGATGTAGAGAATTTCTTTTAAACAGACAGAGGATGGCTTGTTTTCCCTCCCTTGATTACATCCTACTCCCACAAGCAACGAACCTGTGACATGCACTACTGTTTTTAATTGTCTGCTTCTATTAAGATGCCAGCACAGTGCGTCTCTTTGAAG
Organism: Emydura macquarii macquarii; assembly: GCF_026122565.2. Taxonomy (NCBI): domain Eukaryota; kingdom Metazoa; phylum Chordata; order Testudines; family Chelidae; genus Emydura; species Emydura macquarii. The sequence continues at coordinate 3,869,400 of NW_027130506.1, forward strand.
CCCCAGTGTGATTTTGCTACGTGCTTGGCATCAGTATGGGTAGGTCTGAGGTTAATGTGTACACCATACAACTCATTAGCTGCATGTTACTATCAGAGCCAAAAATCAACATGATTGATCCAACAATATGTTTGGTCTTGGGACTGAGCCTCAAATGAGGTCTTATCAAAAAGCAAAGGTCAGCAGCTTGGCACAATTATGCTGCACATATTAAAAGCTTTTCTTTCAAACAGTTCATTAGGGACTGTAAGAATGACAACTAATATGGGCCTCATTAAAAATGAGAAGAGGAAACCCCTTGGAGAGGACAAGGAAGCTCCATCACTATCAATTTGTTTTTTCACTCTTTCGCTAAAGCTTTTATTTATGTTACTGTAAAAACAGTGGAGGGCTTAACCAGGAGGGGGGAAAGTAATAACACTTCAGGGGAATTAATATAACTCATTACTGCTCAAAATGAGCAGATAGGATAACTTTGCACCAAGAAATCAGCCTATACAGTTGAAGAGTTTGCGGGAAGGGGAGGAATTGAGTTAAAGCACTTCTGTCAGTGTTTCCTATCAAAAAATAAATAACTAAAATAAGCAGACACTAGTCTTGGTTATGGGGGGTGGAGGATATAAGTTAACTTTTCAACTAATGGATTCCTTTCAACTGCAGTTCTTTATGAGAATTTCACACAGAACTAAACTGTTCTTGCTTCAGAAGATCCCTATGGTCAGTATTTCCAATATACTATTTTGCATTTGGCACTGCCATGTTCTCGCCTTCCATTGTGACTGGGAGCATTGAAAATGCTGGCAGCAGAACAATTAGGTTAACAGAGAAATACTGCCACACCATCTCCAAAGTTTTGTTGCAATGTAATTGTCTAATGGTGCATTTATGTTAGGGCTGTTGTGATATTATGGATTGGTTTTTTTACAGATTCAGTAACCTGGTAAAAGCATGGAGTTAATAGCTTTAGGGGCTTTAGAGGCTGATGGCTAAAATTAGACTGATTTTTAGAGTCTGCATTGAATTAATGTCTTGCCATGTTGAAAATTATAGTGCATGTAACTTTTCCCTCTCTATTATATTTTTTACTCTCATATTTTCCTAAAGGTCAATCCAATCATTCCAACAAGCAAACTTGGAGTCAGAATTTAGTTTCTTTTCAGGGTATTTTTAGAAAAATCTGTGTTTATTTATTATTTTCCATGTTAACTCGTTTGGCAAAACAGACTCTTGTGGACTGAACTGTCTCTCCAAGAGCTAATGTAGTGCTGGGAGGGGGGCTCTAGCATTGATAGCACCCAAGCAGAGGTGGAGGGGGCACTATACCCGTGAAGGACAAAGCATGCTCAGTGGAACATGCTTGGCAGACCCACTTGTTTACACCTGTGTAAAAGGTGCTCTCAGCCAGAGATGGCATCTGAGCACTAGCTAACGTGTGCAATGGCAGGGCTGGCCAGGGCCCTGATCCAATGTCCACTGATGTTGAATGGTCAGAGTCCCATTTACATTAATGGAAGCTGGATCGGACCCAGACACACCACTTCTGGTGCTAAGGACCCAGTTTTTAAAAGAAGCCTCTAATATTAGTGCCTCAATGTGTAGGTGCTTGTAAGAACATAATTGCTAAACAGCATCAGAACTGTGGTTCTTCTAGTCTGGTTGGTATCAGGGGGGACTTACCTTTCCCCAAGATTCCAGTGAAACGTTGCTGCTTGCTCTGCATACGGTGGCAATATGGGTTCCGTGCCTAGAGGAAAACTGGGGGCGGGGGCTTTGAAGAACTTCCCTCCAGTTCCATGCCATTGATTCTGTTCTGCTCTCAGTAAGGGAACTTACATGAGATCTCCTTAACCATCTTGGCATGGCCCTGACTGACACACCAGCTGACAGCCCGCTTTCTCTGTGGCCTACTCAGTGATCTCAGCATGGAGACAACCCACATGCAAGCTGGGTGCCTGGTTTCTCTGTCTTGGCGGGGATCTCACCCACACGCCAGCTGGGAGCTTCGCCTTTGGTGCAAGAGCTGCCCTGGTGACTGTGGGAGTTGGGAGGGCAGGACTACTCTTTTTCTGACATTTGCAAAGTCAGGGTGGGAGCATTACTACCCTTCAAACCCTTCTCAGAAAGCTAAAGGGATTTGATTTGATTTTTTAAGTTTAGTAGTTTGGCTTCAAGGCTTTTCTTCCTCAAATCAAAAAACCGAGAGGCATTTAGTTAAAAACGTTTCTACAACTCAGTGAAAACTCTGCCCCAGAGGGAGCCTTTTTGTGCATCGCTTGGAGGCAGACAATTTCGGAGAGTTCTCCTGTGACGTGGTCCTAAGCCAGGCTCAGAGCAACGATCTGCTCTGCCCCTAAGCTGCCACTGAGGCAGGAAACATCCCACTGTGAAGACTGTCTTACACGAAGGGAACTGAAAATAGCATAAGCACATACACTCAGGCAAAAATAGCTCAGTCAAGCAGCAGTTAAGGGTCTTTGCTACATAAGGCAGGAGCTTATAAGCAAGCTATATAAGGCAGCAAACTAGAAGAAGAGTGCTTAGATCTGGAAGCACATTTGCCAGTCAACAAGCATGTCATACCCCATCTCTAACACACTTTAAAATGTTTTACGGGAGGTAACACAGAGAGTGTGATTAACAGTTTACATCACACTTTTTAAACCATGAGTCTGCATTCTGTGATAAACTAGCATTTGCACATTTGGTAACAGATATCGACAGGAACGCAACAAAGGGATGGCTCTGCTGAAAACTGCTTAGTTAAAATGGCTCTCTTTTAGCGAGGACAAGATTTAAACAACATCAGCTGAACCATTTCGGAAACCTATCCTGATCTGTGCTTAATGTGGGCAGGGCGTACGAGAGTGGGCACCACGAAGCTATCTGTGCTAAGCATGGTTCCGGGGTGAAGCACAGACCTTGTTTTCACACCACCACCAATCCCCTGGAGAAGCAACGTTATTGAACATTTACATTTCAGTAAAGCCTAGAAGCATCCACCAGGTTGCAGCCCCATTGTGCTAGGCACTGTGATATGCACAGAAGCTGTTTGCACTAGTTTAATAAAGGGAGCCACACACTCATCATTCGGAGCCACAGCTCCAGAGGACTAGAGTGAAGGTCGAATTAGAAGGAACACTTCCCAGGATCCCTGCAGAAGCAGAGAGATACCCAGTTTCCCCATGGCAGTTCTCTGCACCCATTTCCACAGCTGTGCTCCCTCCAAGCGACGGGTCACAATTTCCTCTTTCAAAATATATACTTGGTTTGTTGACAACTTGAAGCATGTCTACAGAAGGCCAGACTGCTGGCTTTTAATTTTTACAGCTTGTTCCTGCAAAGCCTGTGTGCACCCATGTGTGTTCATACAAGATACATACTGAAGTCCATACCTCTACTGCTTTGGAAAGTGAAAAGTTAAACAAAATATCACAAACTACACGACTGCAGAATCATTTTGCCTACCAATGAAATGCAGCCCCCTCTGGATCTGAAGCAACAGTAGCAACAATATGCAATATTTTAGGACAGGAATGATGACTGATGCTGTAAATTGAGCCTCTATTGGAATTTCACTAGGGAACTGGGACTAATTATGCAACCCTTGTGCAAAGTGCTGTGGGATATGTAGGGTCTGATTTTTAAACACAGCCTGCAGTTTTGCACTTTCAAGGCACTGTAGGCACAAAAGCCAGCATTTAACCACTCAACTGTGCCCAAAACATGTGTTGTAAGTCTAGATGTGCCCAAAATTAACTGCAGGAACAAATCTGTAGGTGCAATTATCTGTGAGAACAAAACTACACTTGCAAAAATGGAGGCCAACTTTAAAAATCAGGCCTTTGCATTTGCATTCCTTTCTGTCTCATCTCTTCCAGTCACTCAACTTCCTGGCCATTTAAAAAAAAAATTCATCCTCCCATTCATATCCCTCTTCCCCCATTACCTTCTGTTCACCACCTGCTACTTATCACTTCTATTTGGTTTAGCTTTTATCATCATTTAGCTAAATAAATGATAGACATGGTAAGAATAACATATGTGTTGCCTAAGTAAAGGAGAGAGAGATAGTCCTGACAGTGTGGTTAATGGCTGCTCATTCAGGAGTCAGTTTCTCTAAATAGGTGCACCAAAAGCTACCAGAGTCTCTTCTTTCCAACACTACTTCATGAGTGTGGATAAATCTGACCTAGGAGGGAACGCCATTGAATCTGAGACAGGAAATGACTCTTCACGTTATTTCAGGTTTACGTCTTTCCTAAGCAGAGGCTGATCGTTGTTCCAGATAATGCAGACTGTTTATGTAATTAAGCACTATGCTGTGCTGTTTTACCAAGTAAATAACTAAGTTCTGGAGTTAATAAGTTTCAAAGTAAAGCAAAAAAAGGCAACAGCAGAGCTCTCCTTGTTCTTATACATGTATTCAAAAGTAAGTGATCCAGCCAGGATTTAAAAATAAGTTTCTTGTTGGGGAAATAAATAGGATTTTCCCATTTTTGTGAGGTAAGTAGCAGGAGTTTTATAACTGAGGTGAATGGGAGGGTATACAATGCTGCAATGAGATCATTATAGGTTGGGTTTATCCACTTTTCAGGGCATATGACATGACCTTTCTCTTTGATAACATTTTTACCTTATGCATGGAAGAGAATAAATGAATGTAAATGATAATTAAAACAAATTCGTCAATATACCCCAAAATAATCTCCTGTGATGATGAAAGGAGAAAAGCAGATGTAATAAAGTGCACTTTGCATGGAAAACCATAAAATAGACAACATACCATTTATGCCGGCAGAAATCCTGCTGATTGGTTAGAGAAATTATGGCATATTAGAAGTCAAAGGTCATTTTGGCTTATGTGAAAAACACCGCAGCGCTTTCTAGTGACTAGAGCAAGGAGCTGGTAATCAGGAGCCTGGATTTTATTCCTGAGTGTTATCACCTGGTTCCTAGTGTGACTTTGGCTAAGTTCCTTCGCTTCTCTGTGCCATCTATAAAATGGGGCTGCTTAAAGAAGTGATTAGTCAAAATCTGTGAGGGTACAACCATAATACCATATTTAACTTCCTGTTCTAATGGTTGCTTTGCTTATAACCTCTGGCATTAGAAGACTAAATACATAAAGGTAGTTAAATCAAAGTACCTAAATAGATTATTTTAGATGAGATAAAAATATTTTAACTACATTCAGGGTTTTTTGGCAGACATGTTTTAAACTCTACTATTATAATGGTTATGCTAAGATCCCCTTTTGTTCTTTAAAATATACCAGGCCAGTACTGAAAATCTATGACTGCAACCCATGAGTAGAGGAACAATACAGCTCTGCTGCTGCCTGCTTGTTTCACTACCAGAGTGTAAATACAAAACAAATGGGAACATGGACATTTTTTCATTTTAAGTCCAAAAAAGGACTCAGAGCAACTTTTGTGCCATTTGACTAAATCTTGTTTGGACAGCTTGCGCATTTCAGAACCAGACTGTTATGCTTCACTCCAAATGATGAGAAAAAACAGGAAAACAGATAACACACAGCAATATCAGTCCAATACTGAAGGAGACAGCTGCAATAAATGACATCTCACATAACCATATCATTGTACTGGAATTAAGGTATCTGAGTGCAGAGGAGTCTGAACTTCCTAGAATATATTAGCACACTTTTCATTTTAGAGATCTCATGCACTGAAAAATAATTCCAATTTACTTTGCCAGTTAAGTTATTTCTTCTCCTCTCCCTCATTTGGGTATGTTCTCTTCTCACATCCATCCACTGGATTTTGACAACAATAATCTGCTTGCATTCTAGGCAGAGTTATGTTAACATGTGCCAAATACTGGAGTTAAGATCCAGTGGGCAAACTCGAGAGAAGAATCTTGGCCTTATTTTAGTTTCAAATGTTATGGATATTATCCGGGACCTGGTAGCAACTCTTGCATTTAAGTTGCCTAATGTGTTCTATTACAAAGGATTCTTGAGACCTCTCTTTGAGAAGCATTAACGCTTCTGTTATTTGCAAGAGGCTTTTGATGCTGAAGGCCCTCAGGCTGGAGAAATGCATTTTCTCGGGCTAGGTCTGCACTTAAAAGTTTTGCCAGCAAAAATTAAAATTTGTTTTAAGACATTGCTGTGCCAGCAAAAGCCCTGGTGTAGATGCATTTACACCAGGAAAAAACGTGCGGTTGCTGGTGTAGCTTATTTTGTTTGCCAAACGAGAATAAGTTATATTGCCAGAAAGCACCATTTTCTGGTATACCTGTATCTTCATGAGGAAGGTCTTGTCGTTTCCTTTACGCTTACAGAAACTTTTTAATTTTAAGAGTAACTGATATTTACTAACATCAAGAAATTGAACGGTGCATTAACATTGGGTGGACCACTATTAAATAGTGTTACAGAAGGTGACAGCTTGAGAGGAGGCTAGTGAAAAATGAATCCAGATATGGAATACCTGAAACAATTTACTTCAAACATTCTATTTTTTCCTTTTGTCCCTAACACCAAAAACAGCACCCTGAGACCTGCGGCCCACAAGCCTGGCACCCCAGGGGTTGCCTGGATTGCCTGCCCTAAATCAGCTCTGATTGGTATCCCAAAAAAAAAATTGGGATGGGCACCTCGATAATCATTGTGTCTGGCTGTTCTTCTCTCCTAAATGTGCCCCATAATCTTTTGCTACGGTATTTCAAAAGATCAGCTATATCTGTTAGAGTGCACCTAAAACCCCTAGTACACAGCACTGAGCAGAGACATGCCTTTGGAGGTGCGATTGGGGCAGTGGAAATTTCATGCCAGAGATGAAAGATTCAGGGTTGGCTTTTTGATAAGTGGCCACAGTGGTCCTAGGAGCATTCTAGCAGTATGCAATTAGATGTGGCACCCTAGATGTCCTACATATTTTAATATGGCCCTACCTAAGCCCAGATTTCTAATGCCTCTATTATTTACAGTGCATGAGAGGTTGAAGTTAAAAGCTAAATTCAGTGCATGGACACAAAATATTCTAGTGCAAGCAGACAATAATTCCAGCAATTGCATCTGAATTTCTATGGGATTACATTTTACATCCCTACAATAACCAGAAAAATTCATCATGATTAATATGAGGATTTGCTACAAATTATAAAGTGGTGCTGTAAAAGCTCTTAATGGCTATCGACTAGACTCTTCCCTAAAGAGAGCTCAGATTTCTTCCCACAAGGGTCCGTGGAAGAGTTTCAGACCAGTTGCAAAAGTATGGAAAGCAGAAAAAAAACATTGAGATGAGTCAAGTAAACACAATGTAACCAATGGGCTTCATTCAACCGTGTGGGAATAACATGTTGTGATTTGCACCCTGGGGATAAGTGGCAATTGAAATAAAGAGGGGATTCCCTTCCATGGGAGCGCAAACGGTACTGCTGTTGGACAGCCCAGGGCATTTTAACCACCTAGAAATAGCTCTAAGCCTGACCAGGGCTCTCTGCAGAGTAATTCTGCCAGAGAGGGCCCCCATGGAATATGCTGAATTCACCCACTTCCTGCCAACTAACTCCTGGCTGGGATTATAGGAGGCTTGCACCATTGTGCCTCTTCCTCCAGGTCAGCCTTCTGCAACCTGGGACCTGCACCTTGCATCCCCGGGACAAAATAAAACCAACCAATTACTTTATATTGCACATACCCTTTATTTCCCCTTCTAAATGGGTTCCCCCAATAAAGCAGTTAGGAGATTTTTGATTTCTCACCATTACTACTGTACACAGCTGAGTATATAGGTAGGCGTGAAAACACGTTTACTTTTCAAAGGCAACACCTCAATATCTATCAGTGCTAATTCTTCATTGTAGCCATTCTAAAGATACAGATGTAAGTACACACAGACAAATCCCGACCCTATTAAAGTTAATGCAAATTTTGCCACTTTGGTGTTGGTCCACAAGGAATAATAAAATATGATGCAAGATTTTGAGTCATGTGAAGGGGTTCCGCGCACTGCAGGTGCACCTCCTTGCAGGTAGGCCTGGGAATTAGTTCTTGCTCTATGTGGCACGGCACCCCTTCCATCCATTATTCATGCTGACCTCTCTCATGCTGACTCAGGATGCTCTCTCTTCATCACGTGGCCCTCTGGTCAAGGTCACTATATAGTCCCCTCCCTTCCAGGCTAACAAAGGTGCCATATGTTGTTTCAGGCAGTCTTCTGTTCCAACTCCAGGTCCTGTGCCACTTAGTCATCGGGTCCCTGGGCTGGAACCTGGAGTAGCAGGTGAGCCCGGTTTCCCTTACCAGCCACTGACAAATAACCTCAGTCTACTCAGTCTCAGACCTTGTTGTTATTTCCTTAGGCTCCTTCCTACCCTGCCTCTCTATCTCCTTACCTGTCTCTGGGTTTACCCCTGGAACGTCTTCCGCTTCACCCCTTTAGGTCTCTTGTAAATCTCTCTAATCCAGGGCAGGACCCCAAAGCTTACTCTCCTCCTTGTCCTTGGCCAACTCCCTTTCCCTCAAGGGAGTGACTGCAGACCTTCTCCCTGTCACCTCTTCCTGCTCTCACCTCCTGGCTTTTAGACTCCTCCCCAGCCAGATTTCATCTGCCATTAGGCCCTATCAGTCCCTGGTTCCCCCCGAAGTGTAGCATCTGAAGTTAACCAGCCCTTCCTGGCTCACATTAATCTGCCCAGACTTGAGGAGTGTGGACACCCCTTCACAAGACATGAAGAAAACCGGGGGACCATGTGTAATGGAGATTATATGGTGACTGTCAGGAAAAGGGCAGACTGTGGATGCCTTCCTTACTGAATGAAGTAACACAGGGTTCAGCATTATAAAAATACACACTCAGTAATAATTTTAATAAGAACAAGCTGCATTTACACAGCACCTTTGATCCTGAAGGATTCACAAAATGATTCATTCACTGTTATCTAGAGAAATCAATTTTACCAGTGAAATGAGGCCTGCACTTTAGAGTGGAATGTGGAAACTATTCTGTGCCTGCATCACAACTGCAACAAATCTTGTACAAATTATGTCATGTAAGGTGTCAATGGAAAAGTTCTGATTTGCTGAGTATGATTATCCTCAGGCATGTATCATTTTTGTATCTGAAGGTATAAATATTGACCACATACTGACATCCTCACATGTGCTGTGTTCCCAGGCAACACCCATCAGGTAAAATCTACAAAGCCAGGCAGCTTTGTGTTGATGGCCAACCAAAGGCAATTAACTCTGACAATGGGCCATAGAAGAAATTCATCCCACCCACCAAGCCTTCCTGTGGAGGTCCCAGCCAGAATTTGGGCAATGGCTGTGCCTGTAAATCATCAAAGCATGTAAGGGCATGTGACTTGCTCAGGTGACCCTGGACCCCATCTTGTGCCTGTAATTTTTCACAAGCTAAGACTCAGAGCTGCGTTTGGGACAGTTAAATTCTATCCACCTAAAAGAGGGAATAAAAGATCCTGGAAACATCTCCATTTTGCCTCTTTTCTACTCTGATTCTCTGGACTGTGGATTTACAACTGAAAGGAGCATATTGGCTATGGACTGAGGACCTTCCAATCTTTTGGAAGGTACAGGAGACTTTACAAGCCAGCCGTCTGAAACATCACTGCTACAAACCTGGTACAAGAACTTTGCGACAATTGTATGTATATGATCTATTAACCCCTTAAACTCTACTTCTTTGTTCTTATACACATTTAGATCTTTGACTTCTTGTTAACTGGTGTGGTGAGACAGAAGTTTACTTTTGTTATTGGCTTGATATATTTTATGATAGAATAACCCCCAGTTTGGGGGTGGGTCTTCCCCATTTCTCAGCAGTTTGTCCTTAATCTGGCATTCTCAGCTGTGACCCACTGAGGCCTGGTGATACACTGCATAAAATGTCAGTGTATTTTCAGCATGGGTGCTTGCCTCTTCTTCATTTGAATGCTAGCACTTCCACAGTGTGCTGTCTGGCACACCGGCTGTACTGCTAAGGAACTGTCTGCAATTTCACAATTCTCCCTTATTTTAATACCGCTATGTGGTGATGTTGATCACAAATCCTTGAATAAGGAAAGGCACCCTAAGAGCAGGCAAAATAGGATTCTTTAAAGTGACCATTTAACCTGCTCATCTTTAACATGCATATTTACTTTAAGCCTATTTATATACCATTGCAAGGTGTGCAAATTGCTCTGATGCAGAACAGCTAAATTCACCTAGGATTGGGCAGACCATCTCCTGTTCTAAAGAATATAGCCCTAGCATGTAGAGATGTATGCCTTCAAAATGAGACTACATACTCACAGAAGAGGATAAAACTTTTCACACCCAATAGTTATTGGGGTTTTGCCTCTTCTTTGGGGAGATGCTTTGGAAACAATGAGTAGCCAAACATAGTCTGTGTTCAAAGAGTTTATAAAAAATGAGTGGGGAAAAGGGAGAAGCCTTTGGATGAGCACAAAGCCGCCAAGTGTAAATTTCAACGTTAAAATTCATTAGTGAGGATGAGCAGTTCTACCAGAGGTCCCTATTCTATTATGGTGAAATTCAACCCAGAACGTCATGTGATAAATAGGCCTCATGCTGGCTCTCTACAGGGTGAACTTCACCCTAAAATAAAGAGTAGGGTTAGCCATCATGGACTTTTGCTGGCTTTTCTAAGCTTGGATGGAGATGGGAAGGATACCTGAACATTTTTGCATTTTTTGCCTCATTATGAGGCACGAATACACCACATGTGCTGCTGAGGAAATCATGTGTCTTCTTAAGGATACTGTAAAGCTGTAGCCCAGCACTGCTAGTGGAACCGATCAGAGCATGAAAGCTGTTTTCCTGGAGCTCTGGCACTGAGATAAAGTTGGACCTGTTCCTGTGCATGCCTGGATTTACTTTCCACTACATCAGCGGTTCTCAAACTGCAGTCCATGGGCCACCAAGGCCTTCCTGATGTATGAAGATTTCAACATTTGAGAGCCAAGCAGTGGGAGACAGAAGAGATGGGACAGGAGGCAGGTCCCTTGGAGGATCTCCTTTCTAAATGATATGCAGAAGCAGAGATTCTGGGAACCCCTGAGTTAAATAAGATTCCACAGGTCACAGCAGGCACAATGCGAGGCCTTAATAAAGGCTAAATAAAAACACATTTCTGATTCAGCCTCTATTTCCGGACACACAGAGAGCTTTGAAATGAAAAAGAAAATAGGTTCATTACCTTTTCTGCAAGCCAGCCTAGATGCCTAATCTCTCGACTTCCAGCGATTCCTGTTTTACCCAGCTGGTCTTTCACCTCTGCAATCACCTTAGGAATAAGATCACTAACGCTGGAGTGGATGGCATTGAACCAGGCCTGGGCTGTGGCTGAATCCTTACTCCTTAGAATCACAGTGTGCTTGGCATCAGGTGAATGGACTTCAAGAAGCCTAGAAAAATGGGGGAGGGGAGGAAATGTTATGTTCACTCCCAAAAACTTGAAGTACTGAAGTGACTAAATATACTAAGCTCTCTTACAATAAAGCAAATGAGTTAAAAGGACATCAGCAAGGTCTTAAACTAAACTTACCTTTATTATGGTTGAATTTAATAGTATTCACCTTAAGGATTTCAGCTTTGGTGAGGTTAGTTGTTGTTGCTCCTTTGAAATACTGATCCTTAAAGGTGACTTGCAAGGTTAGACACTGTCCCATACTTGGAACTTCAGTGGGAGTTCCAAGCCCGAAGTGGTTAGGTTAGAAGGGACTCCTTTGTTACTTAAAGCATACTTTGCTGTTCTTCAGGCCCCCTGAATTTCCAACCTGCTGTGGATCACCACCTCCTAGCTGTCGTGATGTCCCAGCAAGCATTACGCTGGTGATGTAATACCTACCATGAACCCCTGATGGAGATGAGAATGTATCTGTAAAGGTTAGGCAACTCCCTTATTTTTCCAGCATTACACAGATTCCTAAATTGATCAATACAACTATTATATACCCTATAGAATAGTGCAACAAAGAAATAAAGAACCCCACTACCTGATCCTGTATATGGTGGTTTCCAAAGGGTTCCATTGTGGGCTTGATGTCACCAGTAAGGAGCCAGCAGCCCACATGGGTTCAGATTTCTTGGGAAGTAAATTAACAAATGTCCTGAATGCTCCCTTCAGTTAGACCCTGTTCACGCAGAGTGGGAATTTGCTAGCTACAACCACATCAAACAATGGTTCTTGCTAGCAGGGCTCTGTTATGGTTTCCCTGACTATTATGGAGATGGGTACCTTTTCCTGAGAACCATGGCCCCCAAACCTTGATGTGGGTGGCCACCTGTCATTTCAAAGTACAGTTTAGCACAGTCTTCAGGCAAAAGTGAAAATTTCCTCTCCACACTCGTCATGGGAACTGTGCCAAAACCATTACTAGCAACAACTGCTTTTAAACATAGCTGTCTCATACAGCTCTGCTCCCATGGTGGACAGAGCCCTAGATACTGATTGGTGGGGTGCTGTGTGCCTATGCACATGCATTTTTCAGATAACTTGGCGGATCACTTTGAATGCCCCCTATCTGAACTAAAAAATTAAAGCATGGCACAGCTATGAAAACAGTTGGTGAACATGGCAGTGTGGGCTTCCACATTTATTGCCTCTGTGACCCCATACTGCATTTGCGGTTTATAATACAAATAAAAGGACTCCCTCACCTAAATTCCATCTCTGCAAATTCACTACCTGAGATCTGAGGCAAGCTGTGTACTTCCTGGTTTGAACCTCATCATGGTAAGCTCCTTCGTGAAGGGCCTGGTCTTTTCTATTTCTGCAGGTAAAGTGCCGCCCCTCTCCTTGTCTGGGGCTCCCAGGCACTACTATAATCATATGTACATCATTATGAAGATCCTGAAATCTGGAGCTTAGTTAACAATTTTGTTGATGTACAAGCCAGAGAAGAATCCAACTCACTCTCCCATAGCGGAGTTAGCACTGTAGGGTTCACAGCAATCATTGAACTTTTTTGAGGGATGGCAGTGAGGGTGGAGGGAGAAGGGGTGTGTGTGAACCAGGGAGCCCCTCAATGTCAACTGGAAGAGGGCCCACCAAACTGTAACTCAAGTCAGGCCTGACACACTCATTACCTCCAACACACTGTCATAAATGTATCTAAAAAGGTGTCATGTAAGATGTATGTAAATTGGTGACACGCTGGTCCTGAAAATCATTGCATGATGTATGTGTAGGTTGTGTACAAATAGTTTTATATGCATATGCTGGAAATGTGTTCTTAAAATGTGTTTGGGAGGCAGTGCACAAACCAGCCTGCCCTAGACAAAGTAATATGGATTTACCTGTCGGATTGATTCAGTCACAGGAAAAAGACATTGAAAATATATTTATATATAAGATAAATAAATCCATCAAGCTAACAAGCAGTGGAGAAGACAGTTTAGTGATCACACCAGGGGACAGAATCTGCACCCGAGGAAGTCTTAGCTCTTGGGGCAGTGACAGTGAACTTTCAGAAATATAAGGCGAGCAAAAAGACATTTTAGATAGTTAGGAGACACAGCACCCTCTGAAAGTTGGATCCCTAGGCCTGGAGGACTACAGATGCTAATAATTTGATGTAAGAAAAAAATACTTAGGCAAAGATTGTAACTTGCTAAAATTAAGATTTGGTCACTGGAAAGCATTTGGGAAAGTCACTAGAAAGCATTTGTTTTATTTATAATCATACCTGTCCCTTTTTCTCTTGCTCAGTATCACTTAAATCTCTGTGCTTTGTTTAATGAGCTTATTCTTAGTTTTAATATGAACTACCTCAGTGCTGTTTTATACTGAACTGTGAATCTTCAATTAACCTAACCACTGTCTTTGGAGGCAGTGAACTTAATTTCTGTGAGTCTCACAGTGAGAGCATAGGCGTGCATACGGGGTGTGCCAGGTGTGCCCAGGCACAGCCCTATGCAGGGGTGTCAAACATACGGCCCGCAATCCGGCCCGCGAATCCTTTTTATCCTGCCCGCAAACTTTTTGTTGATGTTGCAAGTTGATGCTGGAGCTGCCGCCGAAAGAGTGGAGGGTGCGCGATTTCTCGGCGGACAGCAAGACACAGCGAGCTGCCGCCGAAAAAGAAGGAGCTGTGAGATTTTGCGGCGGAGACTAGGTAGTTGTGAGAATTCCGTCGGTGGGTAATTCAAATGTGGCCCGCTGGTGGAATTGAGTTTGACACCTCCAATAAAGAATAAAAAAAATTCCCTGGGTGCACATCCTAATGAAATGTGCTGCGCACACCTATGAGTGAGAGGGACTGGATGCTGAGTATAGATCTCTGGGGAACTCGGGAACTGGGGTGCACTGATCCTTACCTGCAAGGCAAGGTTAAAACTGGCAGTCTTGAGGAGTTTGCTGGTGAGGAAGATTTGTGTGGCAGGGGGAGACAATCTAATCTCCAGCAATGCATCTCTCTGCCTCAGCAAGAGTGAAACAGAATGGCTTTCAGTTCTGGGTGGCCTGAGCAGAATGTCATAGGATGTCACTAAAGTCAGCAGATACCATTCTAAATGCAAAGATTTTCAAGAGACGGAGAATAAAGTTGGGCTCCCAAATCAATATTTTAGGTACCTAAGTAAGTGTTTTTGTTTTTTGGGTTTGTTTTTTGTTTTGTTTTTTGAAAAAGTGCTGAGAGCACCCAGTTGCTTCTACTTTTCTCAACAAGAGCTGTTGGGAACTCAGCACTTTTGAAAAATCAAGCCCCTTATTTAAAATTCCTAAATATATATTTAGGACCCTAACATTAGGTTCCTATTTTAAAAGTCTTGGCCAAAGCATGCAGATCTGTTGATTAAGAAAATGACACTTTCACAAATTCACTCATCTGATCATGATCTTATTTCTTTATTAAAAAAAAAAAAAGGGGGGGGCGGGGGGTGGGGGGGAAGAAGCAGAAAGAAAGAAAAGATAGATATGCATTGGCTATCACTTATTCATTTATGGTTAGTGGGTTTATAACTATTATAAACTGTTTTCTTCTTTTAATCAAAATCTCCTGATATCCAGGTACTATATCTCACTGAAGTCAATAGGAGCAATATCTGGTTCTATTAAAACTTAGGTATTAAGTAATAACATCTAGCTCTTGTATAGAGCTTTTCATTAGTACATCTCAAAGCACTTTACAAAGTATTATCATCCCCACTTCACAGATGGGGAAGAAACTGAAGCACTGAGAGCTGATGTGACTTGCCCAAGGTCACCCAGTGGGCCAGTGACAAAGCTGGGAACACAATCCAGTGCTTTCACCACTGTCACCCATTTTAATAGTTCTTTTAAAGAGAAGTATTATGTGGGAACAAGCTTTGTATTGCGCTACTTGTAACAACAGTTAATGGCCAGCTTAATCTTGTGAAACAGTGCTCTTTGCAAAACTTTTACATGATGATATCTTTTGAAGAACCCCTACTTCTCCCCACAACTTACTGTGCTATTGTACTGTAACGGGAGACTGTTTTCAGTTACAATGGAATTTACAGCAAGTCTGTGTTTGGTTCTTTTAAAGTTAGTTTTGCAGCAAGGATTGGTTTAAAAATAAATTCTCCATGGCTAAAGATCTTCCAAATGACAACATGAATCCTTACAATTTTGAATTAGCATCCTGAATTATATCTGTCACTTAAATGAATAGATATTTTAAATACACAAACACATAGCTCGCTATGTTTGCTCCCCAGGAGTGCATTTTTCTTGGCTGCTTCTATTTAAAGTGTATCTCTAAAATAGCTATATTCCTTTTCCCTCCCATCAGCTGTGTCAAGATGCAACTAAAACAATATATAAATCGAATCCTTCAGTTTCTTGGCAAAATAAATCAATTCAGTTCTTTGTATCCTAACATTATGAGCATTTAGAGGGTTTATCCCCAGGAATTCCTTTAATTGAATCAAAATACTCAAATGATGTTACATTTGGCATCATGCAATACATTCTAATACAGAAATTCTCAAAGTATCATCTGTCAATAATTTTTTGATAGGCATTATTTTTAGGAATGGTGATTACACCCAGTTTTCTGTAAATTGCTTGTCAGACACCAAAGTTTGATGGTGATGTACTAACAACGGCAAATGGCTACATCACTTTTCACCGCATGACAAGAAAATGGAGCAATATATACTGTATTTCAAAGCGATTTCAGAACTGAGGAAACATGATGTGTTGACAGTAATGACAACTGAACATCCCCCACCCACGGAAAAGACTCTGCATGAGAAGTAACAACACAAGTGTAACCCCCTCTTGTGGCCAGTCCACATAAGAAGATGAGAGTCTACTATAGCTACCAACTATTTACTCCTTTTGCTCCATCAGCAGGGACTCATGCTTTTCAGCTGAAAGGCCATAGATCAAACCTTCCAGTCAGCCTGAATGAGGGTTGTTATATGAGCTGTGTAAATAACTGATTTTTTGTGGTTTGCTGGCAGTTCCAAGAAAACAAAATACATTGTTTTGGGTTGAACCAAAACCATTTTTTTTTTTAATTTTCAGCACGTCAGAAAAATGTCATTTCGTTTCTGTGCCTTTTTAACCGTATTTTTTTAAGCAAAGAAAACAAGGGCTTACATTCTTAGAGGAGGAGGAGGAGGTTTACAGCCCTAACCCCTGTCCTGCACCTAGGCACTGAAGCCCTTTGTCACAAACAAACAACAAAAAAGGAGGAGGAGATGGTACTCCCTCCCTTATAACTTTTAGCCCAGTACTTAGGGCACTCACCTTAGGAAACATTGCTCTGGAGCAGGGATTGGAACCCAAGTGTTCTTCCTTCCACGCGGGTGCCTTATTCACCAGACTAGTAACATTCTCATTCTGACCCAATGACTGTTCAAGTATTATACAAAGTGGAACCACTTCAGCAGGAGAAATTGAGACCCACCCCAGAGTAGCCCATAGCTCTGGGGTTAGGGTACTCACTGGGGTTCAAGTCCTTGCTCTAGAGTGGGAATTCAAACCTGGGTCTCCCACATCCCAAGTGAGTGCTCTAACCACTAGCCTAAAGTTTATAAGGGCGGCACCACCCCCACTTCTTCCTCCTCCTCTTTTCTGAATGGTGCCTACGTCCCCTTGTGAACCTAGCCTGAAAAATCAGAACAATTCATTTAGATATTTCAGAAGTCTTTTTTCATCTTGGCCAAAAATAATTAGACCAAATAGAATTTGCAAAATGTTTCAGTCAAATCAGATGTACATTTTTCAGTGAAAAAAATGTCTGAAAATTCCACCCAGCTCTAGTTACTATGCTCATAGAGCATTACCAAGTCACTTCTACTATGTTCAGAGGTCAAAGGCTTTATAACCCAACTGCCTATCCCTCCTTGTCTCTTACATGGTGTACTCAATACATTCACAAATCCTTTTGGGAAATGGTCTGTGCTAACAGCTACTTGCTGACTCATGGTATTTCCATATTTTCTGAAAAAGCAAGAAATACCGATGACCTTCGTAAACGCAAACTCTGAAGTGCTTAAATGTTTCCAGCAATCCAGTCTTTGTAGCTTTAATTGGCTCCCTGACTGAACTGACCATCGCTTGCTGAATTATATTTATCTGCAGTTTGATGATAAAGTTCTCTTGCAATTCCCCATTGAATAGAAATATTTAGGGCAATGCCACAGCTGTGTTTGTTCTCACACTCCACCACAGTTATGTAAATACTGCATATGGAACTATTCCTGATAAAGCACATAGTAACCCAAAGGAATTATACGTTAGCTCTCGACGGCTGCCAAGATGTGCCGTGTCTCTCCAGATTGGCAATGCATATGAATGATATCATATTTTCTCAGAGATCATTTGGCAAACCTTATAGTAAAAGAGTAATTTTCTCTCACTTGCAGAGTTCCAGTGAGCCAAAAAATATCTCCCAGCATTCCTTTTCCTACCTACAAAACATGGGTTGAACATAAAACCCAAAACCTCTAAATGCTGCAGCTCACTCGCACCTGAATTCCAGAGCTTTTATTTTATAGAGGGACAGATATCTAAGACAAATATCCAGTATACTATATTAATTACATATTTGATAAGATCTTGCTGGAAAGGAGTGTTTGTTTTCTAAGAACCACCTTTCATTAAATCACTTGAGGATTTTCCGCTCCTACATCTGTTTAGAGCCAAATCGTGCACTGATTTATACCCTGTCTCTCTCATGGATCAGATTCAGCAGTTAGTCAAATTTAAGGGAATGATAACTTCATTGCAGTTAATGAGTAGATACAAGAAAGTTACTGAAGTCAGCAGAATTACTCTGGATTTACACCGCTATAACTGAGAACAAGATTTTTCCCACTGACTCCAGATTTCCATGGGGCAAACAGTCAGCACACAATTTTCTCTTTTGGGCCAACTTCTTCTGTCAGTTATCCCCCTCCCCCTCCAGTGCAGCCTGCTTGAAGTAATGGAAATATTTTCGTGCCTTTCTCCAATATAAACAAGGCCATAGTGTCCCAACCTCTCAGTCCCCACCCCACTCCTATAACACAGTGTTTCCCTCTGATTCCTCAGGTGGCTCCCCTGGCAAGAAGTGCTGTTGGGGCTATTCCAGCTCTGGTATCAGGGGACTGAACTAGGAATAAGTTGTTGAAATTAAAAAATGGAAAATTTAGGTTTCGTTTCAAGAGAAAAGTTCTGAAAGTCCAACCTATTAGACTATGGAAAAATTTCTTAGGGAAAGTCGTGGAAGCCTCATTACTTGTCATAATTAAATGCAGACCAGAACAATGTTCAGGGTGAGATACATTCAGATAACCTAGACCTTTTCCATCTGAAAACTCTCTGGTTCCATGACATCACAAGAATGCAGCTACGCTCAGTATTTAACAGTTTCTTGCTGATTTGCAACTAATGCCAGTTACGCTGAGGATTTGTATGATGTAAGTTACCTGTTAATTTGGAACTGGACCAGACTCAGCTAGGGCAGAATCTGGCCCTGCAATAAAAATGTGTACTGACACCGACTGATCTACAAATCCATCTCAACCATTTTCTGAATCTAAAGCGGATAATGAAAGACGTCTATTTAAAAAAAAAAGAAAGTCTACAGACATCAAGCAATTTAATTTTCCTTTGCACAAAACTCTTATCTTCATGTTCCCATATTTTTTTTTCATGCTCTAGTCATAGGAATGCTGAATGCTGATGAGACAGTGATATCCAGTCCAACCCTCATCTCTCTGAGTTTAAGGACTGAACAATTGAACCAAACTATTTTAGATACTGGTGAGGTCAGTTACTTGAAAAACCAAGGAAGAGTGGAGTGAATTTGTCACAGTGAGTTTAGTGTTATATCACAGAGCAAATTCAGAGAGACTGCAGGATTTTGCCTGCACTCTGGACTGAAGCAACTTTAAAGCTTCCTGGTCTACACAGCCAGTTCCCGTTGCCTTCCACGTACACTTGGGGTGAGCTCCTCGAAGCAACTAGCTATCAGTGGAAGGGGAAAATATATATGTTTTTATGAAAAATACTTTAAAAAATCTGTCACAAAAGTTATAGCTGTCCTAAAACCATGGCCAAGTTCATAGAATATTGCATCTGTACTAAGTAAAGTGTGATTGTTGCTAACTACTGTACAGTCCATAGCATGACCATTTTATTCAAGGAAAATCTTAGAGAACACAGGACAGAATCTCATGCTAGAGCATGCAAATAACTTTCCTTGGCTTCAGTGGGAATTAGCTGAATTCTGTGATGGGAAAATAGGGCCAGGCTGCCAGAAGTCAGGCAGCAATATCACAAGACCCTGGGGTGAAGAGGGGGGATTCCAAAAGCATCCATGAAACTGTTGAGGAAAGCAGAAGAATGAAGATGTCATCTCCAAGAAGATTGTCCCATTAATCGAGTGCCTGCCATAAAGAGATAACTAGAAGAGTCCACTCCAATTCTTTTAATTTTACATTCTGACACGATAAAAAGACAAGCGTCTCCACAAAGAGATACTAGTGGGCTGGGCAAAGAGGCTAAATAAAACAAGCAAGAAGGAGAAAGGAACATCTGAAAGAAAAATCACAAAATTCCCTAGGATTCAATTCCTGGAAGCATAGTCCAGTGGAAAAAGCAGTGGCTTGGGAATCAGCTCTGCCACTGACATTCTGTGACTTTAGGTACGTAATTTCACTTTTCTGTGCCTCAGTTCTTTAACATGGGCTCATAAACTTTAAGGTCAGAAGGGACAATTATGATCATCTAGTCTGATTCCTGCACAACACGGGCCACAGAACCTCACCCACCCAATCCTGTAATAAACCCCTAACCTATGACTGATTTACTGACATCCTCAAATCATGGTTTAAAGACTTCAAGGTACAGAGAATCCACCAGCAAGTGACCCGTGCCCCATGCTGCAGAGGAAGGTGAAAAACCCCCAGGGCCTCTGCCAATCTACCCTAGGGGAAAATTCCTTCCCAACCCCAAATATGGTGATCAGTTAAACCCTGATCATGTGGGCAAGACTCACCAGCCAGACACCCAGAAAGAATTATCTGTAGTAGCTCAGAACCCACCTCATCTAACATCCCATCACAGGCCATTGAGCATATTTACCAGTAGTAGTCAAAGATCAGTCAATTGCCAAATTAGGCTGTCCCATCATACCATCACCTCCATAAACTTATCAAGGTCAGTCTTAAAGCCAGCTAGGTTTTTTGCCCCCACTGCTCCCCTTAGAAAGCTGTTCCAGGACTTCACTCTGCTGATGGTTAGAAACCTTCATCTCATCTCAAATCTAAACCTCCTGATGGCCAGCCAGTTTATATCCATTAGTTCTTGTATCTTCATTGGTGCTGAACTTAAATAACAGCTCTCCCACTTATACAAATGGGGCTAATGATACTTATTCTTCTTTGTAATACACTGCAAAAAAGCCTTAGGTAAGTGCTAAGTATTATTATCTTCATGTGAACAGATATAGCAGTGTCTGTCTAACTGTCTCATATTCTGATCCCAATAAAAGAAAAAAGCACTTAACAATAGGAGTTTGTGTGTGTGAAAACGTGAATGCAGTTAAGTGGCAATAAGGAATTAAGAATAGCTGGGGTTGTATCTGTACATTCCAATAAAACAATCTGAGCAATAAGACCCCTCCTTTATTTGTAACTGAGTCTGTAGTTCATACACTCTTTCCTTTTATGGATATAATGGGTCATTTATTATTTATGATGTAACATTTATCTAGTGCCACAGAAAAGTGCAATGCTTTACAGAGACTCAGAGAGCCAATTCATTGCCCTGCACCTGTAGTTGTTTACACCAGTACAAAATGAGTGTGAAGTAGATGCAAAAATTCTACAAACTCAGAACAGTAGCATTTTACATGCATTTTGCATTGGTGTAAATGGCTACACAATGTGCAGGGCAATGGTAAACCAGGCTCACAGTCAGTGCCCGGAAGATCTTACACTATGCAGTCCTGAAAGGTTCCCATTGTCTTCAGAGAGCAGTGGATCGGGCTAGAGGTTAATTAGAGGACTGGATTTAAGAATTAGAGATCCAGTGGGCAAATGAACTGAGGGAAAATCCCAGAGGGCGCTCAGGTTATCTGGGCTGCAGGATGGGATAAGGAGCAGCGAGGAGCTGGAAATCAGAAACAGCAAAGTGTGAGACTGGAGAGGCAGAGCAAGGGGCTTCTAATGAGCATGGGGCAGCTAATGTAATTCAACTTCCTTCCATTTGGCAGCATCTTGTGTGTGTGAAGAACATAATCAAACATTGTTTATGGGTAGCTTGGCATCAGACTTCCTATATATGCACACGCTAAAAATCTAATCAACTTACTGTCTCATTTCTCTGTATTTTTCATTTTTCTTTTCCTTCACTAGACGCTTCCTTTGGTCTTTCTTTCTGCTGTATCTTTCCATCCTTTTCAGCATTTTTCCTGTAAACTATCTTTTAGAATCTCATTAATACAGTTCAGATCCCCTAATTTCCTTTCACACTTTCCATTTTCCCCTCCCTGGCTTGGATTATCACCCTTCCTCCTTAGATTTCAGTTCTTCTCATTCCCTGTTCTTAGCTCCTCTCTAACCTTCCACTGTGTTCTCGCCATGTCTTCTTCCTACATTCTTGTTCCCCCTCCCCTTCTCCACACCCACTTTCTCTCTTTCCATTCCCCAACTTACTCCTTTACCCAGTGCCTCTGCCACTAGTCTTACCACTAGAGATGGTCAAAAAAATGGAGCCCTCCCACAATAGAAAATCGACTTTTCATCAAAAAGCCCATATCTTTGGCCAGAAGCCAAAACGTTTTGAGGGCTTTTTTTTTTTTTTTTTGACAAAAAGTCAAAATTTTCCATGGAACGCAAACACTTTTCAAAAAAAGGTTTCTATTAATCAAAAAACCAATATTAACTGAAAAACAATTTTGGCAAAAAATCTTCAACAAACCTTAGTTTCTGCTGTCTAAGCATCACAGCCCATTCAGCCATGCTCACATCAAAAACATACTTTATTCCTCCCTCTTCCCCCGTATACACACACCTGCAGTTTTGTCCTCCTCTCCCTCTCAAACCAGGGGAGAGAAGTATGGAGGAATATGACTCTCCTTCCCTTCAAGACCAGAAAGGAGCAAGGGAAGGTAGAATTGCACGGGTTTATAATATTACTAATTTGCCTCACGACATGTTAGATTCCATTAAATATACAACCAGCACAGCAGCCTCTGGCAATCTTTGGGAGCTGTACTCCTCAATCAGGATCATTTCTCTTTCTCAAGGTCCTACTTCACACAAAATGTTAACCCATAAAAAAGAAAATAGAGTGGATAATAAATAACAGCATTACAGTCTGATGATTAAATAACACTGTGGGTTACAGCCATGGGTAAGCTGGGGCCATTATTTTAACATGACCTTGCGTCACTTTCATTCAGGACCCAACAGGGTAGGTTTTGGAAACTGTTTTCCCTTACAAAGAGGAGGGTGTGACTTGCTGTGTTTGATAGCTTAGTAATGTATCCTCACCTCATAGGTGCCCCCTCAACTGTGGTTGCAGCGCTGCAGGGGGTCTTTGTCCCTGGCACCCCCCTACTGGGCTCTCCCTTGGACCTGCAATGGCCTCTCTCACCCTCCATCTTCTCCTAACTCCTCCTCTGGGTGTTCTGGGGCATGGCCCTCCAGCCAAGCCACATAAAAGTCTAACCCCCTTCTGGGATAGCATGAACAAGTCCAAATAAAAGTCCAAGCAAATCTTCAAACTAGCAGCCCTCCACTCCCTCTTAGAAGTAGTTCCCTTGTCAGCTCTACCTCAGGTTTCCTCTGCAGGAGCCTAATCTGCTCCTGTAGAGTTTTTTCTCCATTGTTTCCTGTCTGATAAACCCTCTCCCAAGGATTCTTTCTACCAGAGAGACCTGTCTTGTCTACTGTCTCTCCTCATCTGCGCTCCGTCAAACTATTTATGAAGCCTATCTCCACCTCCTCTGGCCAGAAGACAATAATCCCTCAGGTGTAGAGCATGACTAAGTGGGGTTCTTTCCCTTGCCTTGCAGGTGGTGGGATTAAGCCCCATCACAAATAGATTAGGCCTTTCCACTGCGCGTGGTGGTCTCCAAACTCCCAGAGAAATATTTCTCAAAGCATAGGTTGAACAGGTCTAATGTGGTGAGTTTCATACAGCAAGACAATTCATAGTTAAGGCTGAAACTCCAGTCTGGCCTTGTTCTTGATTTATCTTCTTTGGTGGGCAAGTACCATCAGGCCCGCAAGTTAGAGATGGTCTAGGTTTACTTGGTCCTGCTCAGCAAAGGGGGCTGGATCTGATGACTTTTTGAGGTTCATACCTGCCCTACATTTCTATGGTTCTGTGTCAGAACTTAGAAAGAGGCCCATATTGAAGATGATGCCCAGGTTATGGGCCTGAGTGACAGGCAGGAAGGTGGTGTTTTCCCAGTGACTGAGAAAGTAGGCAGGGCAAAGGGTTTGGTGGGCTGGGAGAAGTGGATGAGCTCTGTTTTAGCCATGTTAAGCTTGAGCTGATGGGTAGACATCCATGAGTTGTGTCAGAGAGAGAGGCTATTTTAAATTGGTTAGAAGTGGTCTGGAATAGAGATGTGGATCTGTGCGTCATCAGCATATAGAAGGTAATTGAATTTGTGGTTGCAGATGAGATTACTGAGAGATACAGTTTAGAGGGAGAAGAGAAGGGGACTCACAACAGAGCGCTATAGAGCCCCCACAGAAAGGGTGAGGAGGATTCTCTGAAGGACATACTGAGGGGCAGGAGAAGTACAAGGAGAAGACTGGGTTGCAGAAGCAATGGAGGAAGGGCAAGATTTCAAGTAGCAGAGCATGGTTGACTGCTTCAAAGGTGACAGGCCAAGGAGGATGAGGATGGAGTATCAGTTCTGAACATTTCAAATGGATGCTGTCTCCTAATAAACAAACACTCTTAGAAAGCCTGGCAGTACAAGCAAGATTGCAGGAATTCTAGGCAAGCTGTAATTGTGCCCAACTGAAATGATTTTGGGCTATATCATCTCCTCTTTTCATGCTTTGAGTTTGGTATATGCTGTATCCCACCCAACCTGTATGGGTTTTGTTAGAAATTCTGTTAGTAACCAGCAAACTGTGTGGCATTGGCTGTGGTGGAAATTACACCCAAGCCAAGTAAAATTGTTTCTCTCTCAATTAAATGAATGATCCACAGAGAGACAAAGTAAAACTGACTGGAGCACTGCTTCATAGTAACAGCCATTACTCACTTGCTGCAACTTAGTCATTCTTATTTTGCACTGTATGCAGAATACACATTGCTGCAGAGGGTCGGATTCCCTTCTTACTTACACTGGAGTAAGCCCATGTTCTGTAACATCAACTATGCACTTTTTTGGATACGTGGAAAGTAGAGTTGTGGGCATGTTTCATAATAGTAAGGTTTTCCAGTCTCAGTAGTGTCCTGGCTAACTTCCCATTCAGGTAATTACATCTGCATGCTTTGGCTTCTTAAATCTGCCCTAACAACCCTCAAAGTTACAGAGACAGACACATTCCACATCCCTGCCAAAGCAGGGAGGATGAGACACCCACGTCACCCTGCCCCCAAATCTGCAGGAACAAGACATCCACCCACCTTCACACCAATACAAGAAGCAGGAATGAAACATGAACCAGCCTTTGCCATGTTCTAATGACCAGCAGCATGGGTATGGCTCCTACAATGTTTCAGGGGTCAAGAAAGTCACATTTGAATCCCCTCACCAAATATCTTAAATTCTCATGAGTTAGTGCCACTAGTGAAACTGAGAATCCAGGACAGAGATAAGGTGCCATGCTATGTGTTCTCCTCTCTGGTGGGTATTATTAAAGGGTACAGAACTCTTACTGTGAACACACATTTTTATAAAATGACTAGACTACACTTATAATGAAAACTGAGCTGACAAAACAGTTCATTGTTTTCTAAAACAGCTTTGTTCTATATCATGTTACTGTGCCCTGCCCTCTGCTAAATCATGATCATATTTTTATTCTGCCCTCATCCCCATACTGCTTGTTTATTTCACTCACCCATTCTGTCTTGTCATTAAGACTGTAAGCTCTCTGGGGCATGGGCTTTCTGTAGAATCTTTAGCACAACCAGGACTCAATCTGGCTGAGACTTCTAGGTCTAATAATGAAAATAATTAATAGCAGCAGCATGAAAGGACATTTCCTCTTATAGAAATGTCCTATGGAATTTACCAGAGAATAAACTTTCTAAAGCAATTTTTAAACTTACCTACAGAATTCTACACCGGGGTCTAGTTCTCTATTCAATCACTAAAATGATTTAAAAATTCTATAACAAGGATTTTTTTCTCTATTATATTCAATGGGCATTTACAGTAATTTCTATAGGACCCTATTGGCTTTACTCTTATCTGCCTACATTCTGCCTCCCTGTGCAGGTTGCCTAGCAAGCCATATGTCACTCAGGTGCTTGGCTGGCTTGTTTTTTAGCTCACATGCTCAGGATCTAACTTATCAATATAAGTGGGGTTATTTTTCCCATGGATCAGATTGGCAGTGACCTTGCGGGTTTTCCACCTTCCTCTGCAGCATGGGTCACTTGTCAGGATCACCTGGGCATATCTCATTTAATTAATTCCCTGCCCTGACATTAGTGAGCCTCGGTCCCTCCGATTCTCTACCGTGGCACATAACAGGAATACTTTGATCTAATTTCAATTATTGGGTTTGTGTGTGTGTGCTGGGTGGTGCTGATGGCCTCTGATATAGAAAAGATGATCTGGTAGCCCCGTCTTGTCTTAAACTCTATGACTCTATGTGACTATGAAATTGTCCTTAATTCCCCTTTCCCATCAAAGGACCCAGTGTTACGAATGCTATTCTCATCATGAGTAACTTTATCCTTGAGACAATCCACTGAATTTGCTCTTTAGGTTCACACTGCTTAGTCCAGCTGAACTGCTGCCAATGGGCAAAGTTACTTATGTGTGCCAGTGTTTGAAGGATTAGACTGAACACATTTTGTTTAGCTGGATAAATGGCAAGCAATGGTTTAGAGCAGGGGTGTCAAACATCTGGCCCGCGGGCCGGATATGGCCCACCAACCTTTTTGGTCTGGCCCCTGGCGGCAGCGCGTGCTGCCGCAACATCTCGTGGCGTTACACTCTCTGGTGGCATTGCGCGCTGCCGCGGCGTCATGTGCTGACACGAGACCTGTGTACTCTGGCGGCAGCGTGTGGAGCGCTGTGTGCATCAGACACAGCGCGCCAAAAGGCGGGAGAGGGACAGTGTGGTCTTGGGGCATCACGCAGTACTATAATTCTTAATCATTGATCGATTCTTTTAATCGTAAAATAGTAGTAGTTGTAGATGTGAATTTACTGCAGTTTTTATATCACTGATATCTAGCAGATGAAATATAATACTACATAAAAATGGTTGTGCCTAATATTTCGATTTATGGTATGAATGGCCCACTTGAAGTACATTTAATTCAAATCTGGCCCGCCATAGGAAATGAGTTTGACACGCCTGGTTTAGAGTCAATGCAAAAGAGGAGAAACCTGAATTGATACAGCTTGGCCTCACCAGTCACTTTATCCAGCATGTGTCACGTCTTTCACATACTGAGCCCATAAGTGTTTTTGTATCAGGCACTAAAGCAGCTTTAAAAGCAGAAGAAAAACAAATCTCATCTAAGGGAACTATTTTTCTTTTTTTCTCCTCAACAGTATCAACAGAAATTGATGAGAAGGTTTGTTGTGCTGCAGAAACATTTACTGCTTAGTGGTATTAATAACTTTTCCCCGTCTTGAGTTACTGGGTTGGGAGGGGGAACTTTTCCCTTTGAGGCCTGACATTAATCTCTAGTACTGCTACTGTATATGACACTTGTCGATAAAAGTGAAGGCAAACAACAGACTGCAGTGGTAATTACCTCAACCCAGTTTATTCCAGCCTCAAATATAACTACACAGGCTCCTGTGTGTGGACCAGCATGAGTTAGATAAATATTGCTAAAACACTCTTTATATTTCCTCCTCTCACCATGTTTGTGTTTATTAAAAATATTGTCCTGCCCCCTCAGACCTAGTATTGATTTGTGTTGCATAGGAATTTATTTTCCTTTTGTTGAAACCTTTCACGTAGCAACAAAAGTCATACACTATCCTGCTACCACTAAACTAATGTAAAGAAACATTAGGAGAGGGAGGCAGGAAGGGGCCTGTAACAATACCCTGGGTCTGGTCTTTTATAGGGGCTGAACCCAGGACCCCTAGATCTAAAAGCATATAGCTTTACTGCAGAGCTAACACAAACAGATCCATTAGATGGCGCAAAGGCAGCCACAGACTCATGAACCTCTTTACATGGTCCGGTCTCTATACAGAGAGAAAGACTCCATATAAGCCCAAACTGGAAAACCAGACTTTGTATCTCCTCCATGTCTGGGGAAATTTGGATCTAGAAATCAAATCTCCAGTTCTGAAAAAGGATGTATTTCCTTCTTAGCTCCTTTCAACATAGGGGAAGAAGTAAAACCGGTTCAGCAAAAATCATGCTATGAGTCTAGCCCAGTGGTTCCCAGCCTTTCAGAGTGGCCCACAGCTCCCCTCCCACTGGCTGCAGAAGGGAGTCGCTGCCTAAGTACCCACGCGGAGCGCATTGCTGGTGCAGGGTCCTTGCTGCAGCCAAGGAGACTGGAGATCAGCGTTCCCCTCACCCTGGCTGTTGCAGGAGCACGGCAAAGCGCTCCGCCTGGGTCCCGAGGTGCTGGGTCCCTACTGGAGCCAGAGGAAGGGGAGCACTGATCTCCCGTCCCCCTGGCTGCAGAAGGGACCCACTGCCTAGGGACCCAGGTGGAGCGCACAGTTTCCCTGCTGCAGCCAGGGGGAAGGAGATCCTCCTCTCTGAACTCCTTCCTCTGGCTGAAGTGAGGGGGAGCGGGGTCTGCTGGCAGAGACTGGTGGCCCTTCAGGGCTGTAAAAATCATATTTGTGGCCCTTGAGCCAAAAAGGTTGGGAACCACTGGTCTAGCCCCTCTAGCTGATCTACAAAATGGGTCTACTGCACGGCTGTGACCATGTTGTATGCAGACACCAATCTCTTCACAAGCATGGTTGGGCTTAGCCATATTTGAAAGTCCTAGTATGGACAAGGCCTTAGTCCAGGCTTTGGCAGCCGGCTGCTTCTGCTATGCTAAACACTACTTTACATCATCAGTCATAGAACCCATGTGTGTTTGAAAATTGTGTTATAAACCAGTAGTGCATTGAACATGCTGTAACACAGTGTGGTCTTGCCTTTGCTTGAAGAATGTTATGGAATCAAGCTACAGCCCTGCTCTAAGTTACAAAGGGTGCATCTTCTAATCTGCATTATGATGTCATTCCACTAGGGAAAACATCAGTTCTGGTATTCAGATCTCTAAAAAAAGACCTTATGCTTATGTGACCCACAATACTCGGTTATTTCACTGCTCTTGTAGAGGGGCGGTGAGACAGCTTGCTTGTATGGAAAAATCCAGCATAGGGCCATGTGAAATTTTCCATGCTGGCCTACAGTAAAAATCAGAAGTCACTCTTTCCACAGGAAACAAAAGCAACCAGAACAGAAAGCCATGCTTACAAGAGACATGGCTCTCCCACACATTATTTCTTAGTAACATCAAAAACTGCACACATAACTACCATACTTTTGTCATGGATAAAACTTTGATACTATTTACAATGCATCATGTACAATGTGATGTTGGTCCTGCTAAATAGTCTTGGTTTTTAAGCAAATTTTAGGGTAAAGTAATGGCAGAGTCCCAGAATTGTGACATAGCCAAAGGAGGAAGAGAAAACTCAAAGCATCTAAAACCAACATACAACAAATATTGTTATTCTCATAGTAGTCCATACAATGGGAATGGAAAGCGATGTTTTACTATCACCAGTCTATGACTAGGAAAACTGCAGGATGGAAGGCTAGTGATGCAGTTGCCAATCTCCATTTTGCTTTTAAAAATCCCAGCAACCTAGAGTGATGGTCCAAACCACTGCACACTGTAGCAACAACTGCTTGCAATAGTGCTTTGAGTTGTTACTGCAGAAAACTGTACTACTCTTTTCTAAGGGTTGACTACACTAACCTTGCCAGGCTGGGGACCAGGAAAGGAAGTGAACTACAAGAGCAATATGCACCAAAAGAAAAAAAAAGAAAGAAAAAAACCTACAAGAACAACAGAGCTAGAAGTGAACAGGAGAGGTAGAGAAAATGAAAAGAAAATAGCCAAAATATTAGGAGCCTTTCCGAGATGCAGTACAAGGGGTAGCTACCTTTCAGTCCATCATGAGGGATGGGAGTGTCTCCAGAAAAAAAAGGAAAAACATGGGGAATCATTGCTCTATACAAACCCCAGCTACTCCTTCCACATGAAAATCTAACTCTGAAAATGTAACTTTTAGTCCCTCAGCCATGTTAAGTGTTGAGAATCAAAAGTGTTCCAAGCAGCTTCTTTAAAAAGCTTGCGTGCTGGGGAAGAACAAACAGCCCATTGTTTGGATGGAAGAATCAGTCTCTATTTCCACCCCCTCACTGACTCTATTGGTTCTTTCTGTTCGCAGCTGTTAAAATAGATGATCATTGAGCATGCCTGGTGTGATGCAGCTGTTCCACACATGTTATAAATAAGGGCAAGTAAGCTCATCTTATTTTTAGCATTGTGAAAAAATACAAAAAGCCACAGAAAATCCCCATTTATTTTCTCAAATGTAACCTCTCTCTAATTCTCTCCTTTAATAGCCAGAGTTGTATTTAACCGACAAGACAATTAGGCCATCTTCTTGCGCCTTCTTGTCTGGTCTTATTTGTCTAATGCTGCTATTAGTGAGTGTGGATTCCTCTTCCAAAAAATCATACAACTGTGCAAAAAGCAAAAAATGTTCATTTGTGTATTTCTTATGAACAATATTTGATTGTGCACTAGAGCGTTTGTTCCAGTACATTCCTCAAAGCTGATGAGAGTGTATTTACCATAATAATCTCACAGGTGTTATGAAATGCTCTGTTGTGAAGTGTTTGCAAAATATTCTGAGATCCTCTCATAGAAGTTTTGTAAAAGCCAAGGGCCAGATTATTATCACAGTTCAATGGAGTTATAATCCAGATGTACACAGGTGTAACCAAGAATCTGACCCTCAGTGTTATCAATCACAATACCCAAGCTTTACAGCTAATAGCTCTAAGATGAATAATAGAACTGTATATTCTAATTCATAAAATTAGGCTTCAGACAAAGTCACGGCTTACCTGTTTTCTGGGTCTGACACAGCCATGTTACGTGTCACATAGCACATTTTGAGTGGAATTGTTTTTCTGTCTCTATGGATGGAGAGAGAAAGCTGTGACAGCGGGTCAGAGGATACACTTCCCAACCGAGGAGATTCAGGTGGAGGCGTTTCCCACCCAATTTCTGAAACCGGAGAACCTTTCTTCACATACGGGGTTGCTTCTCGCATGTACTTCACTATAAAAAAAAAGAGAAAAAAGGCAAATAAACACTCAATCGATGCTCAGGTCCAATGTGAATTCTAACAATTATAATTTCTATTGGGCTAGCAACGTTGTACTAAATGCTGTACAACTGTATAGGAAGATATGGTCACCACCCTGAAGAGTTTACAGTCTACTTCAACATGATGCAACAAATTGGTGTAACAAAGAAGAGGGGTTGTCGAGAAGGAGAATGGGGGTAACAGTAATAAGACTAAGTAGATTCACATTATGATTATATAGTTGGACTTGCATAACACATGAAAATTTGCATCTGATTTCTAGTTTGAATTTGTAGTGTGGTTGTAGCCATGTCAGTTCCAGAATATTAGAGAGACAAGGTGGATGAGGCAGACCTGAAGAAGAGCTCTGGGTAAGCTCGAAAGCTTGTCTCTCTCACCAACAGCTGTTGGTTCAATAAAAGATATTACCTCCCCCACCTCATCTCAATTTGTCTAGTTCAGTGGCCCCAAACTTTTTACCCCAGACTCCCTCTTGCTCCTGTCTGTGCCCCCACCTGGGGCTGGGTCACGAGTGGGACCATGGCTGAGAGGGAGTCACGGTCAGGGGACTGTGATCAGGGCTGGGTGCCAAGGCTGGGAGCAGGGCCATGGCACCCAGGGCCCAAGGCTGGGAGTGGGACTGTGGCGTCCAGGGGCCTGTGCTGGGCTCTGGGAGCTGGGTTCCAGGGGCCAGGCACCGAGGCTGTGGGCCGAGGTGGGGGCTGGGTTCCAAGATCATGGCCAGGCACCACAACCAGGGATTGAGGCAGGGAGCCAGGGCGTCAAGACCATGTCCATGCGCCATGACCGGGGGCCAAGGCCACGACCGAACCAGGGGCCAGAGCTGGGGGGTGGGGCCAGAACAGAGCTTGGGGCAGAGCGGGGCTGGGTTCTACTGTACCAAGTTTTGTGGTACAGTAGAACCTCAGAGTTACGAACACATCAGGAATGGAGGCTGTTCATAACTCTGAAGTGTTTGTACGTGTATTTGCTTTTTTTGTTGTTGTTGGGTTTTTTTGGTTTCTGCTGCTTCCTGATTGCATAGTTCTAGTTCCAAACGAGGTGTGTGGTTGACCAGTCAGTTCATAACTCTGGTGTTCATAACTCTGAGGTTCTACTGTATCTGCACTAATTTTATATTTTCGTCAGATAATTGATAAAAACATTGAAGAGCTTAGGAAGAACCTAGCCTTTACTAAGAAGTGCTAGCCATGTGTACAACTGGATGATTTTGACACGTGCACGTGTATAAAAAAATCAACAAACCTCACCACCCCTCTAACTAGCCATTACCAGCTGATGATATCCACTTCTATTACGGTGCCTATGAAGTGTGGGGGATTTGAATAAGTAGAATACAGTGGCATTATGAAGTAATTTGAGGAAGGCACTGAGACACTTGTGGGAGAAGAAACAAGTAGATAGCGAAGACTGACAAAACTGGCATGACGAAGGGGCTGAGGAATGATTTGATAAGATACAAGAAGGATTAATTAGGGAAGGACAGAGTAGTGATGGACCTTATAAGTTACGGAAAGAATGTTGAATTCAATGTGGTGGAAAAGTGAGTACTAATGGAGGGCTTCAAAGGGGTGGGCGATGGGGCTACTACCAAGAGGCCAGTTTTTTAAAGCTATTTAAGTGCCTATCTCCCATCAATCTCATATGGATTTAGGTGCTTAACTTTAAGAATGCACATTTGAAAGCATTGGTGTAATCAAATCAAAATGAGATTGGGTTGATCCAGTCACAATGGGTTCAATCCTGCTCCCTTTAGGTTAACAGAAGTTCTGACACTGACTAAAGAGGACTGGTGAAGATCTACAAACACAGTTCAAGAGCAACTACGTTTTTTTTTTTTTTGGATGGATTTTCAAACTAGAGAAAATAAGATTCAATAGGTTACTAAACTATGTGCTGCTGATGTAGCAGCTCCTGGTCGCCAAATAAACTTTGGGTCCAATACCGTAGCTACTGCATACGTGCCAATCCTATGCTCTTCAATGGGACCTATGTGCATAGGGAAGCAATAGGATTGGGCACTTTAAAATTAAGAAAAGAAGAGAGGGGACGGAAGTTAGGGGTCAAACACTTGGGTCAAAATCTAAACATTAAGTAGGAACATTGAAATGTGAATTTAATTCCTAAGATACTGGGAACAGAAGCAAAAACTATTCCCTTCCCCATGCAAAATGTGTTTCCATGCAATGTAATGGTGACATCATGACAAGCTGTTGCTCTATTTCAGAAGCCTCAGTGAAAAGGCTGAGGGGAAACATATTACCAGGAGAAGGGGGTTGAAAAACAACATGCTTTCCAGGGATCTGATTACCAAACTGCAGTCCAAGAAAATTCCCCTGAGAGAAAAATCCTGTAGAATCTGGCTGGGATTTTCTAACTCCCTTAGACACTCAGCTCTTTTGAATTTCAAAGGGAGATGGCTATGTAACTTCCACAGGCAGTTCTGAAAATCCCAGACTTTAATACAAAAAGAAAAAAAATTCACTGATAGAATTTTATAGAGAATTACATCCCTGCCATAGAATTCTAGAGGATGGTTTGAAAGAAAGAAAGAAAGAAAGAATAGTGAGGAACTACAGTCTTCAGATTTTTAGAGTAATTTCTACTGAACCCTATTTCAATAGAACTCTCTTGGTTTTGTCCCCATTCAGTTTTATAATGTTTTCCCAGAAGGGCTTTAATGCTTTTGTGTCGTTAACTATATATATATATATATATGTATATACATATATATATATATATGTATACGTATATATATATATATGTATACGTATATATACGTATATATATATATATATATATATATATATATACACAGAGAGAGAGAGAGAGAGCATGAGCATGCCTATAAAAATGATGTGGTATTGTAGCCATGTCGGTGTCTCAGGATATTAGAGAGATAGGGTGGGTGAGGTAATATCTTCTACTGGACCAACTTCTGTTGGAGAGAGAGACAAGCTTTCGAGCTTCTGAGACCTGAAGAAGAGCTTTGTGTAGCTCAAAATTTTGTGTCTCTCACCATCAGAAGATGGTCTAGTAGAAGATATTACCTCACCCACCTTGTCCCTCTATAAAAATGATGGCATATAAACATAGCAAGTTTCATTGTTGTAAAGAATGGCAGAATTTGATCCTGTGTATATTACGTATTTTTGTATTATGTATATTTCCAATTCATATGCCATCACAAGTCACTGTGTCCAGTGAGTCTATAGGGTTACATGGGCATAACCAAGATTATGGTAATAGACATTATAGGACCAATCATTTCTATTCCATATTCTAGTATCAAAAGGGCCTTGACCTCCCTTGACTTCAACAGTTTTACCATTCACTTCAACAGGTGAGGCCCTAACATTCAAAAACTACAACATAGAATCAAAATACTGAATATTAACAGGAAAAGAGAAGGTAATGAGTGCTGAGAAAGTTCTGTTTTAGGATCAGAAAATTCCAGAGCTGGCGTTCCTTCTCCTAATAGTGACTGAAAGAGAAGCAGCTACAGAAAGCATGGAATTTTGGGGTTTTTTTAAATCAAAGGTCTATAATGGACCAAAACCAAAAGCTCCTGAATCTCATTCATTTTATATTTTTTTCTTTAAGATATCACAGTGTTTAGTCATAATACAGGGTTTAATCTGCAGCAGGGACTGAAAATCTAGTGATTGCATAATTAGAACTTGATGTACTAGTAGACAATAGTTTCAGTCAAAAGCTGTCTAAACTCATCCAGTTGATGCCACAACCCAGTTCCAGAGACCATTTTAGTTAGGACTAATTAATAATCATGCCCTTTTGCTGCACTGCAAATTAATAATTGTGGTCAAGCAATTAAAATTTTAGTCTGCAGAACCAACCACTCCCCTCTGCTTCCACTGCTGCCCCCCCGAAAAAAGAAAGGTGGAAGTGGCAACCAAATGAATTAAACTACTGACATATGTTCAAATACTTTACCTTAAAAAAACCAAAAAACAATTTGAAAGGCAGGCGGTGCAGCTTCCAAAAAAGCCCTTCATTTATGCACACTTCTGCCAAGTCCCAGATCCCCACAATTAAGCCTTTGTAGCAGTGCACAGATGACAAAAGAAAGCACGCCTCTTATTTCTTCTGGCGGAAATACTACAGGCAAATCTCATCAAATCTTCTACCAGACAATTCTGAAGAATCTGGAACTCCTATTGACACATTCAAATGGTTTTGCTTAATAATGAAACAAAACAAAAAAAGCCTTTAGTAAACCTCCTTCGTTACTACGGATGCATGACCAGGAAGTGGAGGTTGACAATACGAAACTGAAAGGAACAACGTGTCCTAATCTGCTCAAAGAGAGAGGATTGAGACTTTCACCTTGCAAGGAAAGATAGAGGGCATGAAAGCTATATGCATTTTCTTAAGAAAGTCCTTTTTGATTGCCTACTTCATTAGCTGCTTGGTAAACAAAAAAAATAAAACTTAAAAGACTTGATTTTCAAAGGTGAGCACACACCAATGAAAAATTCAGCCAAACAAGACACTTCATTGAAGACAGTCATTCAAAGTTCTTCTATACCCTGTTTCCAGATGGAAACTTTTTTTTTCTTATTTTACTGTCTCTCAGGATGAATATCAGCCCTGTGAAGAGGGTCTATGCAAGCCCATTGCACCAATTAAGACCCACGTCAGCCCTGCATTCAGTGCCAAACCTTGATACTACGGAAGTCCATGAGGGCTGAATCCAAAGAGACCTGTACTTGGCCTTATGGGGTTAAATGGTGGGAAGGGCATTATTTGAGCCCTCTGCACTGGAATGACATTCCCCCTCTTACCATAGGTGGTATGGCACATAAAGAGAGGGAAAGGGGGAAACCACACAATCCTGACAAAGTAACTATGCTGAATGCATGGAAAAGACCTAGTACAAGAGAACCATATGTATGGTTTTCATAGAGCCAGTCAGTAGGAATGGAGAGGGGAGAATGCAAACTCACACCACTGAATTAACAGAATGGAGAAGAGACAAAGGCCGTATAAGCTAATGCTACTACAGGCAGGGTTAACCACCCACAGCGACACAAATGTTGGCAAAAAGACTGTAGAAAAATTTGGGAAGCAGAAGAATCCAGGCAGCAGTTGCTCTACATGGGCCTGGGCAGGCTCCAGAAAGGCCAGATCAGCTGAGCAATTTGATTATTCAACAGGGACGTGGCCTTTGCTTTACAGAAACGTCATATATTAGGATTTCAAATGCAGCAGGTTCGGTATGTTACCAAACTGAAGGGCCAAGAGAGTTTCAGAGCAATTCAAAATTAAATATCTTAAGATTTTTTTGGGTGAGACTTTCCCCTGCAATGCACACAGGACCGAATTCAGTTCATAGCTACCCAGCATAAGTCCAGCATTATCTTAGGTTGTAGCCAATGGAGTTACTTTGGAACGACACTGGTGTAACTGTGAGAAGGATCTGGATCATATGGTCAATTTCTGCTCTCATTTACATCAGGACTGCATAGGTATCAATGACTGCAGAGTTTGTCTCTGATTTCAATGCTCAGATCAAAGGTCAAATCTTAAATTAAATCCAAGCCACTGCACAGATGTAAAATGAGGGGAGAATCTGTCCCTAAACAGCTGCAGATGCTGTTATCAAAACTAATACTGAGGAAAAGGAATGATCATTTACTCTAGGAATAAGGGCAAAATTTCTATTTTCTGGTTTCTATGATAAGGTCACAGGAAATGGTTTTAATTACTTCTATACTGAAGTGGAAAAATCAGAGCAAGTATTACTGTACATTTGAGGGTGTAAATTTCAATCCACATGCCTACAGAAACCACACCTGTTCTTATGTTCAAACACAAGCCATCTCAGGTATTTATTACCTTTGCTGAATTCTGAAATACTAACCCTTTTGATCTATCAACTGCCTTAGGTCTCTGTTGAAAGACATTCTACAAATTAGAAAAGTTTAACATGTTGAGAGAATCCAAATGCCCTCTACGCTCTCTCACACACAAAAAAGTTAGAACTGGTCAAAGAGTTCAGTTTACTGTTTTCCGTCTTTCTTAAATGAATTCAGCTGAACTCTGCATGGCCTGCTTCAGCTTTTAAAGAGACAGGATTCATGGGCCCAAATTGTGACCAATCATTTTTTTTAAATCTGTATAATTCCTTCTATGTATACTTGTGTTCTATTTTAATTGAAACGGAGGAGTCAGTGCTCTTTAAGGATAAAATAATTAGTGTCTTGAACTAAGCACTCATGAATAAACATACAGTACACCTGAGCTATGATACATAGGTGATGGGATGAAAAGTTCAGATAGATTCTGGAAACAGACACACAACTAGATAGAATTTTATTTAAATACGGTGTTGGAACTGAGGCTAGAAGCTTCTTGGTAAGGACCCAGATTTCAGCTTCAAGCTTGCAATGTTCTATTATAAGCAATGGGGTGGGGTGGGGGGAGATGAACAATTTTTTTTTGATTATGACGAATGTTTTGACTGTGTCCCTTTAAATAAACAGCCCCCTTTATAACAGATTCTGGTGGTGGTGGCAGGCTGTAATTCTTCATAACATAGTCACACCCATAACTGACCACTAGTCCATTCACATCCCTCATGCAATCAGTGATTTTTCAATGATTCAGAGAACCTCTTTGCAAATTTAATTTCTTCTTACAGCTAGCTACCTATTACAAACATTAACACATCCAAAGGGACAGTCCCTTCTGATCCTTCAATTTATTATATTTATTTTCAGCCTCAAAGTTTCTTTTCCAAACAATCACTGCTGCCCAGCTCAGTTTTACATTCTATCGCGAGCTGTGACTTCTGATAAATCTATGAATTCTAGTGGTAAGTTTCCATAAGCAGGTGATTCTTATCTTTTTTTTTTTTTACAAGGGTTATGCTTTCCCTAAATAAAATACCAAAACAATACATCCCTATATACCTTTCATAAAAAAAATTAATTTTGGGGGGGTAAATATCCCACAAAACCTTGAAATAAAATGCTAAGTTTAAAAAGTGAACCCTCATTGTCCCTTAGTACCTGATATAAAAGTCAACACCAGCTCTGCCCTGAAGTGCTTATAGTCTAACACACAGCAAATCAACAGTGAGCAGTGAAAGGGTACAACATACAAGCGAAGTAGATGGGTGGTCATTGGCCACGTCCTGATAATTTAAAAATAAAGGTATCTTGACTATAGCCAAAGTACTGCAGAGCCTTGCCATGAATCAGCCACTTAGGCTATGTCTACACTACCACTTATGTCGGTATGACTTATGTTGCTCAGACGTGTGAAAAAAACCCACTCCCCGAGCGACATAAGTCACACCGACGTAAGTGCCGATACAGAAGCTCTTTTGCAGACACAGCTACTGCCGCTCATTGGGGGTGGTTTAATTATGTCAATGGGAGAACTCTCTCCCCTCAGTATAGAGGGCTACACGAGAGATCTTACAGTGGCGCAGGTGCATCGGTACTGCTGTGCCACTGTAAGCTCTCTTGCGTAGATATGGCCCTGGTTTCTTGTTAAGCATCCATTCTAAGAAAAACAATGTTTACATACGTAGTTCACATCTCTTACTACATGGGTATGTGACTGTGAGAGCTTTGTAACTAGAACCGTGTGAATCTTTCATGTTGAAAGAGCAGTATTATCGATAGTAAGTGGCCACACTTTGATTTTCTCCAAAAAGAGACCTACTTTTTTTTTAAGATAGATTTTCATGGTCACACGATAAGCCATCATACCAAACCCTTGCAAATTCACACACAATATAATATGAGACACTATGGCACATGCAACACTACAATTTTTCTTCAGTAGCCTACTGCAGTACTTATATTTGCCTGGACTCTGTCCTCTTCACAGTGCCAAGGAGTGTTCACCAATACACTTAAAAGTAAGATTGGTATTTAAAATAGTTTATCTAAATTTCAGAAATGAAGTCAAAGCTTTATATATCCCCTCCAAGTGTGCTGATTTTTCTTCTGTTATTTTGTACAGCTCCCTCTCCAATCACCCATAGTCTCAGATGAAATTCAAGATGTCTGGTCTGGTTAAACCTATAATTTAAATAAGCTTCTGTACCAGATGACTGACATCAATTTTTTTAAAAGGCTCCAGAGGTGATCCCGGCAATTACAGGCTGGCAAGTCTAACTTCAGTACCAAGCAAATTGGTTGAAAATATAGTAAAGAACAGAATTATCAGACACATAGATGAACACGATTTGTTGCAGAAGA
This sequence comes from Emydura macquarii macquarii, assembly GCF_026122565.2. Classification (NCBI taxonomy): domain Eukaryota; kingdom Metazoa; phylum Chordata; order Testudines; family Chelidae; genus Emydura; species Emydura macquarii. The sequence continues at coordinate 3,908,636 of NW_027130506.1, forward strand.
CTCAACATGGTTTTTGTAAATGGAAATCATGCCTCCAATCTACTAGAATTCTTTGAGGGGGTCAGCAAGCATATGGACAAGAGTGATCCAGTGGATATAACGTACTTAGATTTCCAGAAAACCTTTGACAAGGTCCCTCACCAAAGGCTCTTAAGCAAAGTAAGCTGTCATGGGATAAGAGGAAAGATCCTCTCCTGGATCAGTAACTGGTTAAAAAATAGGAAATAAATAGGAATAAATGGAATAAATGGTCAATTTTCAGCATGGAGGGGAGTTGTGTCCCCAAAGGGTCTGTACAAGGACCAGTACTGTTCAACATATTCATAAATGATCTGGAAAAGGAGGTGAACAGTGAGGTGGTAATGTTTGCAGATGATACCAACTCACTCAAGATAAAACAACAAGAGTTCTGTAGCACTTTAAAGACTAACAAATTTAATTTCAGCAGGCATAAGCTTTCCTGGGCTCCAACCCACTTCCTCAGATGCAAGTAATAGAAATCATGTTGGGGGCAACATATATAGGAAGCAACATATACATATCCAAGGGAAATGACAACAATGGGGGAGGTGTATGAAGGTAGAGTACTTGAGGCTTAATTACAACCATTGAGTAGGAGGTGAGAATGGGTGATCAGAGGTAATTACTTCTTGTAATGAGATAACCATTCCAAGTCCCGATTCAGACCCAGTTTGATTGTGTCAAGTTTGCAGATGATTTCAAGCTCAGCAGTTTCTCTTTGAAGTCTGGTTTTGAAGTTTTTTTGTAAGACTATAGCAACTTTCAGGTCAGAGACAGAATGTCCTGGGAGGTTGAAGTGTTCTCCTACTGGTTTATGGATGTTATTATTTTTTTATGTCTGATTTGTGTCCATTTATCCTTTTGCGTAGTGACAGTCTATTTTGACCAATGTACATGGCAGAGGGGCATTGCTGGCACATGATGGCATATATAACATTAGTGGATGTGCAGGTGAATGAGCCCTTATGGTGTGAGTGATGTGGTTAGGACCAGTGATGCTGTCACTAGAGTCAATGTGTGGGCAGAGCTGACAACGGGGTTTGTTGCAAGGATAGGTTCCTGGGCATGATTTTTTGTAGGGTGTATGGTTGCTGGTGAGTATTTGCTTCAGGTTGGGGGGCTGTCTGTAAGCCAGGATGGGTCTGCCGCCCACTGCCTGAGCGAGAGATGGATCATCTGCTAGGATAGGTTGTAGATCTTTAATGATGTGTTGGAGAGATTTTAACTGGGGACTGTAGGTGATGGCCAGTGGTGTTCTGTTGTTTTCTTTGTTGGGTCTTTCCTGTAGTAGGTGACTTCTGGGTACCCATCTGGCTCTGTCAATTTGTTTCTTCACCTCTCCAGGTGGGTATTGTAGTTTTAAGAATGTTTCACAGAGATCCTGTAGGTGTTTGTCTCTGACTGAGGGATCGGAGCAAATCCGGTTGTATCTTAAGGCTTGGCTGTACACAATGGATCGTGTAATGTGTCCAGGGTGGAATCTGGAAGCATAAAGATACGTATTGTGGTCAGTTGGTTTTCGGTATAGGGTGGTATTAATGTGACCATCCTTTATTTGTATTGTAGTGTCCAGGAAGTGGATTTCTTGTGTGGACTGGTCCAGGCTGAGGTTGATAGTGGGGTGGATATTATTGAAATCCCAGTGGAAATCACTCAAGATAGTTAAGTCCAAAGCTGACTGTGAGAGTTACAGGGGGAATCTCACCAAATTGGGTGACTGGGCAATAAAATGGCAGATGAAATTCAATGTTGATAAATGCAAAGTAATACACATTGGAAAACATAATCCCAACTATACATATCAAATGATGGGGTCTAAATTAACTGTTACCACTCAAGAAAGATCTTAGAGTCATTTTAGAAGGGTTCTCTAAAAACATCCATTCAGTATGGATCAGCAGTCAAAAAAGCTAACTGAATGTTGGGAATCATTAGGAAAGGGATAGATAGTAAGACAAAAAATATAATATTGTCTCTATTATAAATCCACGGTATGCCCACATCTTCAATACTGAGTGCAGATCTGGTTGCCCTATCTCAAAAAAAGATACATTGGAATTGGAAAAGGTACAGAAAAGGACAACTTCTATATGAGTAGAGATTAATAAAACTGGGACTTTTCAGCTTGGAAAAGAGACAACTAAGGGGGGATATGATAGAGGTCTATAAAATCATGACTGGTGTGGAGAAAGTAAACGAGTAAGTGTTATTTAGTCCTTCTCATAACACAAGAACTGGGGTCACCACAGGAAATTAACAGGAAATAGATTTAAAACGAGCAAAAGGAAGTCTTTCTTCACAGAACACACAGTCAACCTGTGAAACTCTTTGCCAGAGGATGTTGTGAAGGCCAAGACTATAACAGTGTTCAAAACAAGAACTAGATAAGTTCATGGAAGATAGGTCCATCAATGGCTATTAGCCAGGATGGGCAGGGATGCAAAACAATGCTGTGAAGTGTCCCTAGTCTCTGTTTGCCAGAAGTTGGCAATTGGCAACAGGGAATGGACCATTTGATTACCTGTTCTGTTCATTACTCTGAAGCACATGGGGATTGGCTACTGTTAGAAGACAGGATACTGGGCTAGATGCACCATTGATCTGAACCAGTATGGCCATTCTTCTGTTCCTATGCCAGTGCATTATAATTTTTCTATTTCCATGAATAAACTCAAGTGTCAGAACAAATATTTCAACCTCTAGTGATTATGTGAAGATACATAAGGGCATTATGTTTTTGGAACATGCCATTATTTCAGTAGTCACACAAATCATGAAATAGTGCAGGATAGACCGGAATTGGCACACATCAAGGGGAGTTATTACACTGGGTATTATTAGACCTGTTTTACAGATGGCTAAACTGACAGAGACAAATTTAATGACTTCCTCAAAGTCACACAGTAAGTCAATGGCCAAGTTTGGAACAAAACACATATCAGTGTCAACTCTCCGTGCCCAGCTCCCCCAGACTCCATTTTCAGTTAGTCTGTCCCTCTGCTCCCTATATTTTGGGGCTTGCCCAGCCCTGGGTGTGAGATAGAGCAGCCTCAATGCTGCCCCAATTCATGCTCTGCCTCTAAAGACTGCCACTTCCCCAATAGACCAAGGGAAATAGACAATAAAAGTAGCATTGTGTGCTCTCACTTCACTATCTCCCTGCCTTCGCTTTCCCCTCCTGTCATCATACATTAGATAGGGTTGGCAACAGGGTTTCCACAAAGCTCCTGTATCAGCTTTGTGCTGCCTGGGAAGGGCCCTATGCAGAAGTTATTCTCAGGAGGCAGTTTCTTTTATAGCTTTTTGCCAGAACAGCATCAAGGGACCATAGAGAAGTGGGATTTGGACCAACAATAAATAGTAACTGTGACCCATCTGTGCCTAGGGTAGCCACCTGAAAATGCCAAGGTCAGGGCAGGCTGTAAAAGGAGAGCAGGTTGTCCCAGCACTGGTGGGTGACACTGAGGTCAGACTTTCCAACCAGCCACAAACAGTGCTTCTGATTCCCCACACCGGTTATCAAGAAGCCAGTATACAAATACACACAGCCCCCTTTACTGCATTTCAGTTTCCGGCTCCCAATCAGCCAACAGGTCCAGTAAAGAGATCAGTTATTTAAAACTCTATGCTCTTTACCTAAAAGGTTTCTACTGACCCCAAAGGGTCAGCCACAGTACCAGATCAATATAAGTTTAGATCTTTCCCAAAATACCACGCTGCCAGCCAATCCTTTAGTAACTAAAACTAAAGGTTCCAGAGGAAACCTCTGATGAAGTAGGTTACAGTCCACGAAAGCTTATGCCTGCAGAAATTAAATGTATTCGTTTTTAAAGTGCTACAGGACTCCCGTTTTTTGTTTTGTTTTTTGTTTTAAACTAAAGGTTTATTCTACAAAGAAAGAAACAAACTATAAGAGAAATGTTAAAGGATCAAAGCAATAAGACACATACAATTGATTTGAAAGTCCATATATATCAGGTTTCTAGAAGAATTGTGGAGTTTGCAGTCTTGTATAGTCCCTCTGGTATACATCCAGTACCTGGATGGGTCTCAGTCCTTTGTTTCACAGCTTCAGTTCAGTTGTAGATGAGTTGATCCAGAGGTAGACTGAAGACAGACTGAAGACAAAGACTGAAAGACCAAATGGATCTCGGGCAGCTGCCTTTTATGTCCATTGGTCTTTGCCATGCTGCTTGTGGAATTTTACAGGAATAAGATGGAGTCCAGAGTCACATGAGTAAGTCCTGGTGACTCAACAGGTATATCCCTGGCTTCTCCCCCTGGGCCCCTTGTACCTGTGAATTTCTTAATGGGTCATTAAGCAGATTAGTGCTGCAGCAATCCTGTCTGGGGTGTCTCCCAGACAGCACAATTTGAAATACAGATATATCAACCATATCCATAACTTCCATTACACATATAACACATGAACATAAACATCATCATCTTACTTAGCACATTATAGCCTTTCTAACAGTACCTGACATGGCATATCCCCCATGAATTATTATGATTTTGACATATCGATGTTAAATAATACAATAAATGCCCCCTCCCCCCAAATCCAGCCAGCATGACAGTAACATTTATCTAAAGATCTGGTTGTGCTTTAAGGACACTCCAAGCTACTTACTGCTAACAGCACATAGGAATCACTTCTGCCACCAGAGAATTGAAACCATCATCAGGGTTGTCATGCTGCAGCTGTTTAACAGAGCACCCACAATAACACACTGATAGCTAGGGCAGGAAGAGCATAATGGCTTATCCAGTAGGAGGAAGTTTGCACAGAAATGTTGGGATATTTGATGCAGACAGGAGAGCAGGAAATACCACAAAGGGAGAGGAACGACAACTGATATTTAGTCCCATCATTCAGGGGCTTCATTCATCGTGTAATTATGGGATAGCACGGCACCCACAATTTTACTTATCTTGGCTTGGGATGAATGGGCCTGGAGTCCTTTGCTGTGTGGTGGAAGAGGACAAATCCATGTGCAACTTGAGAACCCTCTGCTTGACATTAGAGATCCTGCTCCAAGTGGCTGCAGGCAAGGAGGACCAGGAAGGGAGAAGCTGAACCCAATTCTAAGCTTGCTCAGTTCGACCACTGAAGTTCAAGGCTTGGCATGGGGAGTGACTTCAGACCCCCACTGCCCCACCAACCTACCGCAAAGCATGGAAGAAAGAGATAGGCTCTTGAAAACAGACGTCAACCCAGGCCCTCCTTCAGCCAATGAGGCCAGTTGCTGAGGCTCTGGAAGGAGGAAGGGGCCTTACTTCACATCAGCACGCAATGGCAAGAGGGGATCCCAGATTCACAACATGGAAAGAGATGAAGAGAAGCGGAGACAACACAAGGAGGGAATGGAGACCCCAAGACAATCCCAGGATTGGAAAAGAAGGAGAAAGGGAGGAAACAGAAGTAAATGGCTTTTATGTTTAAGGCTTGAGGTTTCGTTTGAATCTCTTTCCTTCCTCCCTACGATTATCGTTGCCACTAGAAACAAACAGCAAAGCTCCAATAACAAACTAGAAAAATTAAATTAAAACATCGACCGGAGAGACACAATAAGCACAGGTCTTTTTGAAACGGGGAATTTCTCAGAAAAGCAACAACTGAAGAAACCGTTACTGAAACCCAGCTCTGCATTCACGGAACCATGACACTACCAGCTAGTCACTGCAAACCACACCAAGCAGCTGAAGATCTCTTTTTAACAACAATATAACTTTCCCATCCATATGCCTGATGAGTCACAAGCTATAGGACCTTAAACCTGTCACTGATTCAGGACTGAAGAGTCCCCTTCTGGCCTCCAGGCAGCATAACTTTAGGGAGAAAACATCACATTTGGGGGAAAGAAGGAACTGTTTTTATAACAGGTTTATCATTCTTTAAAGTACTGGGAAGTTTCTCTGCATGCTACAATAGTCCTGATCCTGCTAGATACTAATTGTTCCATACAATGGACTAAGCCCTTTAATCAATGGAATCAGGTCTTAAACCCTATTCAAGAAGGCAGCAAATCCATTACAAGGGTTTCTATTCCATAGCTTGAGTCATAAACCCCTCTGGGTTTAACATGTCACTTTACAGATAACTTCAGGAGGAGTCATGCCCTTTACTGTAGTACAGAAAGCTTATTTCACAGATGGCACTGCAGTTATCGTGTAAATATAATCGTGTTTCAGTGGACACTTAATCCTCCCAGAAAATGGACAATGGTTTCCTGTCCTTACACAATCTCATTAATCTTCAATTTACTGAAAAGGAAATTCTTCCCTCTACCTAGGCTTTTACTCAGAATTACCTGGCACTGTTCAGTTGTTAATGCCAGCATGTTGACTTAGCTTCTCCATAGGACAAGGCAGATACAGGTTGTCTGCAGCAGCTGCTGAGCAGCGAGTGTAGCTGACTTGGCATATCAAGAGAAATTTCTTCACTGACCATAAATGCCAATTTAGTGTCCCAGGTCAAGTCAAAATGAGTTAAAATAGTAAAATTTATTGTTTTTTCACAGGCCGCTAATTGCTTGTCAAACATGTTTTTGGCACAGGAGGTTGATAATAGTTAGAGGGTGCAAATGATGCAAAGGAAACCAACCACATTTTCTTGGCCAGGTCACTCAGGCCCAGTCTACTCCTAAAAATTGGATCAATCTAGCTACATCACTCAGGGTGTGCAATTTTTCACATCCCTGTGCAGCAGTTAGGTCAACCTACTCCTGTAGACACAACTGGGTCAACAGAAGAATTCTTCCATCCATCTAGATACCATCTCTTGGAGAGGTGGATTAACTGTATCAACAGAAAACCTCCTCCCATCAATGTAGGAAACATCTTCTTATACACTAAGGGGCTACAGCAGCACAGCTCCAGTGCTGCAGTTGTGCTGTTGTAGTGCAGATATACCCTGAGTGTTGGAAGGAAAAGCATCCTTACCTATTTCAACTCCTCACCAGCATACAGCAGAGGAAAAACAGAATTTTTTGAACCAGAAGCAGCTTCATAGCAGAAGGATATTAAACTCATTTGTATATCTGTTTAGTTTTTGATTCAGGAATTGTAATGTATGCTACGCTGGAGAGGTGTCATTACAGACCTGGAGAAGCGTTCTTGATACTTAACACAGTCTAATGGACCAAAATAAATATCTCCTCAAGTGAGGCTATATTGTAGTTCTTTCCTCTTCAGAACAAAACATTCCCCAAGCTCTATAACAAGAATCAAGTTCTATAACTGAATCAATTCAGTTTGCTGAATTCAAGTTAGCAATATTGTTTAGATGCACATTGGGACTAGACTGTGACTTCAAAGATGTAGCTTTATGATAGTAGGGGATGTATCATGTAGTGCTTGCATTCTACACCCATTTTGTAGTTGGATCCTATGCAGGAGTGGAAGGGCGGTGGGAGAAAGAGGCTGTGATGGGGTCTCCGGGATGCAACCTGGACTGTGGGACCGCTGAGCCCTCCAAATGCACCAACCTGGGCCGCCTGTGACACTGTGATGCTGATGTCAAGCTATACATCTCTGATAGGCACTGCACTCACACAGACATCCACAGGCAGGGACACACTCAACTGAGTTACATGAATGATTTTCCAGTCACTCATGAACCATCAATAGAGAGGCTCCAGCCAATTCCCCCCAGCTCTAGTCCTATATTCCAAGACTGTACCATTTTGCACTGCTCAAGGCTCCCCTGGGCAGTGCAAGTTCATTAGTTTGCCACTCCCTCAGTGTGGAATGGACACACGCTAGCCTTTGTAAACTGAGCTGAGATATCCCAAGCATTTCAACCAAAAACACACTGTTTTAGGTAAAATATAAAACAGTATTATTGAATACAGAAAAACAGATTTTTAAGTGATTATAAGTGGCAGGCATAAAGGTCAGAGTTAATTACCTTAAGAAAATAAAAAGTAAACACGCATTCTAAATCCTAAACTTTTTGTCTAAGCAAGAGTTGAATCAAACAATGTCTCACCCTGACAGATGGGAAGCTCTTTGCTGTGACATGGGGGTCAGGCAACGCCCATTGGACAGGCAGTCTCCGTTGCCTACATGGTCTCTCTGAGAAGTCTCTGGGATGGCTGTTGGGAGAGTGGATTCCCTTTTAGTGGGCCATCACCACATGTCTGGCTGGTCCTTTGTTGCTATTGAAAGGTTGGCTGTGGGTGTCTCCCAACCTCACAATATATTTCAGTAACATATGTTGCAATACTTCATAACTTCACATACAATGACAGCACATACAATCCAACAGGACATTAATGTTCATCAGATCAAGACTTTTAAGTTGATATCTCACAAAGCATACTTTGTACAAATCATATCATATAATTATATCACAGTGGTAACTATGGTGGTGTCAGGGTGCTACTTTGAGGTACAGAGTGTCACAAAGGCTCATGGCATCTCCTCATTGTTTATCTGCACAGGGCTAGCCATAATCTGACTGCAGAAATTTAAAGGACAATATAAGTGCCTTTTTGGAGGACTTTGCTTTTTTTCCTTAAGGAATGAAAAGGGTTACGGTCATGCTCAGTTACTGCGCAAATGATGGGTAAATCAACACCATCCAAGAGCAGCACTGCTCTGAAAATCATGTTTGCTGACTGATCAAGATCAATGGCCTATATGTGTCTAAAACTATTAATTAATATCAAAAACTTCCTTCATTATGTTTATAGCTGAAGAACAGCCTTCAGATAAGTTTCCTTCACAGTTCTATGTCAAATTGCATTATCTTTACTAACCTCCTGAAATATTACCTGTCTCTGAAGCAAAGGTTGTAACAGGGCACTGTATTACTTACCTGTGTACCCTAAAAGAGGGGTAAATGATCCAGTTCAGAACACATGGAAATAATACAAGGATTACACTTCTGCCTTTTCTGCACAGTTATTGATAATTCTACCATTTCCATCTGGTATGGATCAATACCATTGCTAGGATACTTTTTGTTCCTGATATATTTTTAAAAAATCCTTATTGTCCATAACTTTCCTTGCAATAGATTTGATCTTGTGTTCTTTCACTTTCCTTACCAATTTTCTACAATTCTTAGCTTCTGATTTATAGTCAACCATCCACTTCTTCTTTCTTCCATTTGTTATAAATAGGGCTGTGAAACTTCCTAGGGGAACCCAGGGTTGTGAGGCAACTCACCACTACCTGTTAGCATGAAGAAGTCTTTTCTGTGGTTGCTGTGGATCAGCTCCCTGAAACCACCAGCCTCTGGCAACACACACACTGACTTCCAGGCCTCTCTCTCTCTGTACAGGCTAGCACACACTGTCTCCCGCCAAGTCTTTCAAATGTCTCTCTGGAATGCTCAGCCTCTGTTCCAATGAACACTCAGAGAACTCGCTGATTTGCTATTCCCAAAGGAATAGCATTCACCAGCTTGAGAGATTCAACTCAGGAGCATCACTTTACTTAACACATAGCTCACAAGAGAGAGAATGAACAAGAGAACAAGAATAAGTTTATCATCAAAGAACAGAGATTCAAGTGAGAAAATTGAAAACAAATAGTTACGTAAATAACAAAATCATAATATGCTTTCTAGAGCCTAAACTTAACTAAAAAGGCATTACCCTATTTCCTACAAGAAAGCTTACCCCAAATCCTTTTCTGAGCACTTTCAATCAGTTTGGCCAAGATCCCTTCTCATTATATCAAGCCTGCCCGGCAGCTTGTCCTCACAGACTGAAGGAACACCTGTGATGCACCCCAGATATAGGCCAGGTCTACACTATACACTTACTTTGGTATAACTATGTCCCTCTGGGTAGTGAAAAATCTACACCCCTGAGCAATGTAGTTATACTGCCATTAAGCCCCCATGTAGATAGCGCTATGTTGGTGGCAGGACATAGCTACCACCTTTCACAGAGGTGGAGTTATTAAGCTGATGGGAGAGCTCTCTCCCATTGGCCTAGAGCATCTTCACCAGAAGCTGCTATAGTAGAGCAGCTGCACCAATGCAAGTTTGTAGTGTAGACTACCCATAGTTTCAAATGGTCATTGTCTTGCTCCTAAACAGGATAACCCCTGCTGATTTTTTTCCCCCAGCCCTCACATTTTTTTATTAGCATTTTGATCAGACTGTATATTGGTGTCCATTGTGAACCATACAATACTTAATTTGCACATGATCAGCCAGAGTGAGATAAGCATCTCTCCCTCACCCACCACCACCACCTGACAGGTGTATCACATTTCAGTGACTTACTTAAAAACTCACAGACCTAGAGAACATAATTTGTAGTATATATACATAGCTCTTCACATATTTGCCAAACATACATCTCACAACGATTGTGTCACACTTGTCATCACAGTCTTTCATTACAGACTGTACATGACATTTTTGGAAGACTACCAAGTAGATGCTGGACACAGATCCCAGTAATCCTTGTGTACCCCTGTGCCCTCTGCCAGTTGGCATCAAGAAGTCCTTGGCTCACAGGGTTTTATTACTATTATTTATAGCTGCATGGCACTCTAAGTAAATCAAGGCAGAGTTTCTGCCCCAAAAGAACTTGCAATCTTAAAGGCCAGTTCCAACTCCTATTAAAGTCAGTTGAAAGATTTAACTTCAGTAGAAGTTGGCTCAGGTCCAATATTCAGCTAAGAATAACAGGAAAATATAACCTGGAGCACGGGGATAGCCGTGGGATGAAATTGGGAGAAAATATCAAGGTCAAGCAATCAGTTGGGTGACTAGCTGATGAACCCCAGCTCAAATGACTATTATTATTTGTGTTACCATAGCACCGGGGAGGGAGCTAGTCAAAGACCAGGCCCCCACTATGCTAGATGCTGTGCATACACAGGATAAAAAGAGAGTATCTGCACCAAGGGGCTTACCAACTATGCACATACTATGATTTTGAAGCCAATGGCAGAGCTCCCATTGACTTGCCTTGGTGCAGAGTCAGGATCCTATGGAGATCATCAAGAGCAATAATGTTAGTTAAATGTTTGCCGATATTGTTCCTATGACTTTCTTCTCTACTCCCCACACCAGAAAGGCCATCCGAGTAAAGTAAACACTGCTTCGGCGAGATCAGTCACATGAAGCAGGTTGACCTTTGGGCTCCTCGCCAAAGCAAGTGCGTGTGCTCCAATTTTTAAAGGACAACTTTGAAACCCTAGCTTGCAGCAAATGTCACAAACCGATAAACAATTTAACATTTATAATGTGCTTTGAATGCCCTCATTGCCAACCTTTCAAAACCCAACTCCCAAGCTCCTTCCTCTCCCAGAGGCAACAATAAGCTGCAACAGAGAACTAGTGGCAGATCAGGCGGGCTAGCATTCTTCAGAAATGTTATTCTGTAACACCAGTCTGCTTGGCTTGTTCTCACAGTTAAAAAGTATATGTCAGGAGCTAATTTCAGCTATCTTATTCCTATTTATGATTTATACAGTACCATAGGTAAACTAGTGCATCACAGACAAAAAACACAACAAAAGACAGGCCTCTGTGCTGAGAAGTTTATAGTTTATAGCTAAATTAATCTCTGGTGTAACTCCACAGAATTCAAGTGTCCAATCCAGCTCCCTTAGAGATCAAAGTAAAAATCTCTATTGACTTCAATGAGAACAGGTTCAGAGCCTAACTGATTTATTCTCTTCACTGTACTCTGTACAGACACCATATAGTATACCATCTGCATTAATCTACCAGTATCAGTGCTGCCACTGGGGTACTGAGTCGCTAAATTACCCAGACAGGATTCTGAATTGCTCAGTCAACAAGACAAAGTTGTGGGTTTGGTTTTGTTTTTTTGACTTGTTGGTTGGTTATTTTTTTTTAAGGGAGTTATTTTCACTCTGCTTATGTGAACAGCCAAAGGCACAACAGAGCATTTGGTTACTTATAATTAGGTACTGAGAGGACTGAACAGTTGTATATGCTCTCCACTACACCAAGGGCTAGACTGTAACTGGCTCTTACACACATGCAAGTCACTAAACACCTTGCCCAGCTCATCTAACTGGAATAAGTGCAGACCTTGCAGTGTAGCTCTATGGGAGTGGGAGTCGGTGAGGGCAACGATGGCCTAAAACCAGACTAATTCCTTTGTACAATTCAGTATATAAAGTTACACTAAGTTGTACCAGCTGCCTAGAGTCCCAAAGGGCCATTCAAGCATCTTAGGGGCACCCTGGATATACCTTTGTCCTAGTCATGACCCCTGTGCCAGCCACAGGGAGAGGGGTTGGCTGTCAGAGTTACTGGGCTAACTGCATCTCTGACCCCTACTCTCTTCAAGTGCACATCACACAGATTTCAGGCCTTGGGCCATCATCACTCTCGGGGGAGGAGTAAGGAAGGAGAGGGACTTTTGGGGGAGGTGGAAAGAGAAATCACATCATTCTTCCATTCTCCGGACCAGGCTCTGGGCTGCAGACCCGGATGCTAACAGTGATTACCTCAGCAGGCCTGACTTATGTCCAGTACCTGCAGTTTTCTCTTCCCTCCGGGAACAATGACATTGGTAACCAGTGACCAAACAACCTTCTTAACGCCATATATTTAGAGCCAAAGCACTTAAGAGACAACAGATCTGAAAACAATGATCAGTCTACATGGGTGCCTGCCTTTCTCTTTGAGGCTTACCATTCCTTGGATCTGGGGAAAGCTCCACTTCTTCAGACTCCCTCCACAAAGCCTTTCTCTGTGACAGCGTCTCTTGAGAGCGTTTTTTAACTGTTTCGTGTCCTCTTGATCTCTAGGCTCCCAGCAATGGCAAAACAAGATTTACCATTGCTCTGGAGACACAATATACCATCCTTGAAGCTAACAGCTTTCTCCGTTGTCTTTCAATTGTGTGCCATTGCATTAGCTCCCTTCAACAGCCCTCTAATTAAGTTAGATCAACAGAATCATAGAGAAAATTGTAATAACCCCCAGATTTCTAAAGTAACTTTACCTCACTGACCAGGTCACATATAGTATTGATTCCATTACATACCATTGCTACATGTCAGTATTCTTAGATTATTACATAGCACCTCCACAGTAGCATCAGGTCACTAGGGGAGATGTGTACCACTCAAAGATCCCCTTACGTAGTGGAGATCCTTCTGGCATCTGCTAAAATGCCTTTAGAACACTAGTGCTGAAACACCAGCTGCCTTAAACCAGCTGATGATCTAACCTGTAACATTCCAATGTTCTGTTCTATTCAATATCTTCATCAATGATTTAGATAATGGCACAGAGAGTACACTTATAAAGTTTGCAGATGATATCAAGCTGGGAGGGGCTGCACGTGCTTTGGAGGATAGGACTGCAATTCAAAAAGATCTGGACAAACTGGAGAAATGGGCTGAAGTAAATAGGATGAAATTCAATGAGGACAAATGCAAAGTACTCCACCTAGGTAGAACAATCAGTTACACACATGCAGAATGGGAAATGACTGCCCAGAAAGGTGTACTGTGGAAAGGGGGTCACAGTGGATCACAAGATCATTATGTTATCTTGTGTTACACTGTTGACATAACTATAATACACCTTTGCAAAAAAAGCAATCATTCTGGGTTGTATTAGCAGGAGTGTTCTAAGCAAGACATGAGAGGTAATTCTGCTCTACTCTGCGCTGATTAGTCCTCAGCTGGAGCATCCAGCTTTCGTGTCCAGTTCTGGATGTCACATTTTAAGAAAGATGTGGACAAAGTGGAAATAATCCAGAGAAGAGCAACAAAACTGATTAAAGGTCTATAAAACATGACCTATGAGGGAAGACTGAAAAAAATTTGGATTATTTAGTCAGGAGAACAGAAGACTGAGAGGGGACATGTTAACAGTTTTCATGTACATAAAAGGTTGTTACAAGGAGGAGGGAGAAAAAATGTTCTCCTTAACCTCTGAGGATAGGACAAGAAGTAATGGACATTAGGAAGAACTTCTTAACTGTCAGGGTAGCTAAGCACTGGAATAAATTGCTTAGGAAGGTTGTGGAATCTCCATCTTTGGAGATTTTTAAGAACAGGTTAGACAAACTCCTGTCAGGGATGGTCTAGATAATACTTAGTCCTGCCACAAGTGCAGGGGACTGGACTAGATGACCTCTCGAGGTTCTACTATTCTATGATTCTATGATTCAGAAGGACTGCTAAAGGAGGTAGAAGCCAAAACCCTGTAACAATATACACTAAAATTAAACTTTAGGGAAAGGATTACTGCTTTAATTGGAAAAGAAAATGTTATCAGATTAAAAGAGTAAATATAGGAAAAGAGTATCTTTTATAACAGGGAAATTAGAGTCACTATTAGGGCTATTATTGATATAGACACATAATAGGATGAGCATAGCTATTACTGTCTACTCTGTTGACACACTCTAATTTGTTATAGTCTACAGGACATTTACAGCGTTATTTGGGAAGTCTGGGCTATATTTAATACAGGCAGTAATTAAATGGTTATAAAATGTGACACTGGAACGCTGACACAGTCCATGAGTAGTAGTATCAGCACTAACGGTCTGATAGTCAATCTGCTGCACTCCTACAGTTTAAATAACATTTGCCAGAATCTCCAGTCAACGCTTCCCCCACCTTTTCCATTTGCATCGGGCTGCAGTAATCTTACAGGATCCTGCTGTGTTCAAATGATGAAAAGCTCATTTTCTGTGGAAAACCATGTAACTAAGCACTATTTCAGCATCCAGAAAGACTGGCCAAAAGGATTACAAATGCCTCCTCACATATGCCACAGAAACAATGGGGCTCCGATTATTCCCCTCTTGTTGAAAAGCATAAATAATAATTTGTGTTAAAAAAAACCCACAAGCATAATTATGTGACTTACAGCTAGCCACGAAACTGAGCCCAAGCAGAACTGAGTATATTTAAAAGAAACGTGGAGTTGAGGTCACAGCTGTGGAGGAGATTCCACTGCTTTGGGGCTGGCTAAGAGACAGTCCAGTCCCCAGCATTACAGCATCTGCAGGCTGTTGCAGCACCAAGACATTTTTTCCCTGGAAGCACCTCCTAGGTTGGGGGCTGAGAAGGGGGTTTGCATAGAGCTGCTAGGCTGGCTCTACACCCCTGTCACAAGGGAAATCCTCAAGCTGCCATTGAAGTCAGGCTACAAAATGTGCATGTAACTGCCACAAGCAACTACATAAGCCAGTGCCTTCACTTTCCCTCATCACCTCTTTTCCTGTTTGTTGTGATTACTGGCTATATCTATGTCCAAACCCGATGGCCCCTGCTGCCCACGTTTCCAATATCAGGGGGACTTCTCAGGGTAGCAAACACTCCATCTAGTTATAAATGTTTGTAGCATCACGTCCTTCCATTGTACGTTTTTCAGGACACGGACCGTATATTTTATTGTTCTGTAAAACATCATGTAAAGTGCTGTCTTTTTCTCTTTCTACTTCCCCCCGCTCCCATACCAGGTTCATCATTTTACTGATATTATCCCTTTGTAGGAAGCAATAAAATGAACAGTGCAGACAAAATCCATTTTGCTGTTTCTGTTGCAAAGCAATTCTTGAACAGACTTTGCCTGTTACAGTTCATTTATAGCAAGGCATGTAGAAAGCTCAGTCTGTGGGAGTGTGGATTCTGTGTTCTTCGGAATAAAGGATGCATTTTTTTTTCTTTTTAAAATAAACTACAGCTGTAATCCCAACTATGTGGATTAAAATTTGTGCATTTTTAGTCTGATTAGAAGCACATTCCAATGACAGAGATTATTTAAAGTTTTCCTTTAAGATTTTAATATTTGATATTTATAGGAAGGGAAATAGCTGCATGTACACATATGTTTTACTGGGTCTACATTAAGGATACATACAGTTTTTGGTATGTACTAGTCTGGTCTATGGTTAAAAAAAAAATCAGCCTAGAGAAAAATAACACGTTCATAGCTTCTGTATGCTGCAGCAATTTAACCTCAGTACAGATAATGAAAGAAACTCAACCACACACAAACGTCACCCCTCCCAATTTATCCTCTCTCTCTTACTGTGTTGTTCCCCTATACCTTCTGTTCTGCCAGTGATGTCAAACTCAATTAACCATTTGTCCACTTCACCCAAAAGCATTTCTTCCCAAGTGCCCCTTGTGCATGGAACACCCTGACAATATTAATCCATTAAGATACTCCTCTGTCCATCCTCAAGATCCACTTTCTACCAGGAAGCCCATGGGATGTTTCCAACTAATAATGTCTAGGAAGGTGGACAGTAGGGATTATCATTATCTCTTTTATTGCCTGTTACTTGTTTCCCAAATTAACAAATTATTTTAAATGGGTCAAGACCATGTAATTGTGCACCTAAATTTATGTAACTACATATTCCTTTCACTGTTACCCTCATCTTCCCTCCCACTTGACACATCAGGTCTTTAGATCCCAAACTCTTTAGCAAAGGGACAAAGCCCTGGCTGGGATAATATAGCTGAGGTTAGTCCTGCTTTGAGCAGGGGGTTGGAATAGATGACCTCCTGAGGTCCCTTCCAACTCTAATATTCTATGATTCTATGAACGGTGGAGCTCTAATCCTGATGTTTACTGGACAGGAGAACAAAATGTTTATTTTGGTATTATGCTCACTGAGGGCCAAATCATGGAAACTAGAGCACCTAGTGCAACAAACAGGCTGCCTGCAGGGGACCTCATTAGGGTGTTGGAAAGGCAGGGGGAATGACTGACCCCAGCTCATGAACAGTAACGTAGTCCCATGGCCAGTACATTCCTCCTCCATGGGAGAGGATAGCCAGTGGATCTTGGTTCAACCCAAATCCCCCTATATGCTAGTGCACAGGGAAACCCAATGGAGAAAAATTTGACACTGCACAGGCTCTTCAAATCCTCCCTCCCTTTTCCTCAGCAGAACCTCTGTAAAGTCAGCCCCTCCATTCCCCTGGAGAATGGGGCAGGATTTGGCCTCAAGACCATGGAAGATTAAGACCAACACCATTATTCCTGGCTGGCTTTCTTCAGTTCCCTTCTTGACTGTCCTTCCATGTGTGGCCAAAGTAGCATGAATTGTAAAAAAAAACCACTGTGAAGAGTATAAGCATGAATATTAAGATATTAAAATTCAATGTCTACACCACAAACCAACTGGCATGTGGCCCATTATAAAATTCATTCTATACAATTTAAGCAGTTTATTCTGTCTTCCATATTACAGGCCAAATTCTGCTCTCCGTCATGTGGGTCCAATTTCCACTGCAGTCCATAAAAGCTGCACAAGCGTAAGAGAGAAAATCTGGCTCTACATCTTATGAAACAAAATGCAGAACAAGCTATACTTTGACATTTAGTGGTTGATCAGATAATAGGATATCCCCAGTCCTACGTTTTCAGTGGGCGGTTCCAATCCTCCAGTCACTGAAGACAATGTGAAACATTTGTTTCAGTGGGTCATGGAATCAAGCACCGGTGCCAAATTTCCTTTCCCTGAGGCAGCAAACTAAGAACTAAGAAATCAGGGTCCCCATATGTTGCAACACAAAAGGCTCAGATGGTCTCTTCCCAGTGTGTTAGAAAATAATTCCGCCATAAACAGCACCAGCAGTTATCGTTTCACATCTTATATTTCCATTTATCAAAAATAAACAAAACAAGGAAAAAAAAACCCCACGATATTTCACAGTTTATGAGGCTTTGTGGATACAAGGAATCTCTACCATACAAAATGTGTTCTTCAACTTCACTCTGAGAACATCCAGATCAAAAAATGTTTAAGTATCTAATAACAATTACATTCTTGTAAATGAAGATAATTTTGAAGCTATTTCAAAAAGTGTATTCTTTTTCTAAAACTTGACAAAGTACAGAATCCCAGTCTCTACACATAGGTCTAATCTACATTACAAAGCTTTGCCAGCATAGCTATGTCAGTTAGGAGCATGAAAAAAATCACACCTCTAGCCAATAGAGCTATACCAGCAAAACCCCTGTGTAGACACAGTTTGAACCAGCAAAAAGCTTTTACCAGTATAGTTTATGTCATTCAGGGAGGTGGTGTAACTATGCTGACAAAAGAACTACTACATCTCCACTAAAGGTCTTTGCTGGCATAGCTATACTTGTATAGCTGTAGTGACAAAGCCTCTATAACGTAAACAAGCTCTTATTCTCCTTCACCAGCACATTTCTGTAAAGTGAATAGTAAATTAAGAAAACTATATAACACAGATCATTATGAGTTGGTGTGGACCAGATTTTGATTCTCACCTGCAAAGAGACTTTTCTACTTCTCGGAAAGTTTTGTTTCCAATTATAAGCTTAGAAATGAAGCACGCTGTATAATAGATGTACTAGTATATGTAACCTTTTATTACATTGGAAGGTTAAGATACCTTGCAGGACTAGGAAATGCTTAGTGTACTTCTCATTGCAGATTACTTGTCACACACAATTCAATGTTTTATAGATTTGGTACACCCAGACACCTGACCTGGTTCTCCGGTTTCTTGAATCTTATGAAGTCATTTATATCTATCCAAAGTGAATGTAAAAAGCAACCACCAGATACATAAATGTGAATTTTGAAATGCTGGACATGTATTATCAAATGATCTTTTGGTAATCTTCCTGGAGCATCCTAGCATAAATGGTCACACAACAGAAAACAAAAAATTAATCTCTCACTTGCTAGTAGCCACTCAGCTATTTATAGCCTTTCACTAGAAACAGAAAAATAGTCCAATTGTAGAGGAATGGTTAAAAAAATGTGGGAGGTTGTGGTTTTGGAAATTTAACACATAATTACCTACACAGCAAAATAGATAGAGGACAAGGAGATACTTAGATATTTAATTATCTTTTATTCGATGCTCAGACAAAGTACCTTCACTAGCAAAAAAAAATCCAGCACACCATCCATTTTTAAATATTAACATTTGATAGACATGCCTGGTCCGTTAAATATGTATAATCAGAGATTTCATTCAATTCAATAAAATCACTAGAAATGATGTGTCTTATGTATGTAATGATGCTCATGCTGTAATGTTATAGAGCGTTCTAATGACTATAATCCATTTAATACCTCTGTAAACAAAAGTTCACTTTTACCATGTAAATATCAGAAACAAAACAGTAATAATTGCTAGGATGTTGTAAACCTGTAATTACTTCCAAAATAAATAAATAGTTAAAGAAAGTGGTGAATTCTGATTCATAGGGCACGCACTCTGCACAGGTGTAAATGACTACACTGGGTTTAAGGCAATGTCTATCTTATTCAGGTTGAGGAAGCTGTATTAAACACACATATAGCTAGCGTGGATTGTTTTGCTATATTGTGGACAGGGCTTTGGATTTCCCAAGACTCATTCAGGATTTGGTCGTAAATTGTACCTGCATTTTTCCTGTATGTGAAGGCAAAGCAAGATTGTGGTATGTTTAAAATAATAAGCTACCAGGTGCAAATAAAAGATGTAACTGGGCTTGTGGTTTTATATATAAAACACTTGGATTAGCCAAAGTTTGATTTGTCATAAAGAACCAGGGAATTGTGGGACAAAATGTGAAATCAAGTCAGAAAACTGAGCAAAGGCTAATGTTTAATTCCATGCCCTTTTCCCCAGTTAGTACCAGGAGACATTGGGCCAGACTCCTTACTCCACTCATTTAAATCAGGACTAATTTCTTTGGTGTCATTGGAATTACACTGGTGTAAGAGAGATCAGAGTCACACCCATTGTTGCCAACTAGCAAGAGCAATTTCAGAATAGAATGAAATTGATATTATTTCTGGGAAGAAGTAGTAAGCAACAAGTACTGGCTTCTGCTCACAGTTGAACCCATTCTATCTGATTGAGTCAAAACCTGAAGACATAGAGTACTAATCCAACAGGCATAATCTGAGTCTCCTCAGGCCTGGATTCAGAGGTGTGGTGCATCCTCAACTCCCATTGACATCAAATTGAGTTTTAGGAGCTCAGCACCTCTGAAGATGAGGCCCAAAGTGTCTCAAGTTACAAACCAAAAATTGAGGCACTTAGAATCAGTGGCTGCTTTTTAAAATTTTAGGGCTCAGCCCTTCATACAGATAAATCCTGAGAGATGATTAGAAAATGAACAATGCAGAGTGAAAGTGGCTACTGAGAAAAATTTCCGGGGGGGAAAGTCTATGGAAAAATGGAGACACATTTTTCAGACTGAAGAGTGTACCCACTACCAGAAAGAGCCACAAAGTCACCTATAATTATTCATGTTCACAGAGAATACTGACTTTGTCGAGAGACAGCATGAATAGGGATGCAGGTCACACACTAAAAAATGATGAAAATGGAAGTTCACTGAGATGTGACAGTTTGTTTGCAAGACAGAGTCCTGTTAGCACCAGCAGACTAAATCATGTAAACCACCACTACATTAAGCAGCTATACACAGGGATAAATCAAGTGGCGCTTAATTGAAATGTGTCCTTTTCTTTGCCCTCTAACTTCTTTTCCCCCCCCCCCCCCCCAGACATGTGGAATCTCCCGTCTAAATAACACTTCAGAAAACTGCATAGTCTAGGTCTTTAGATTTTATAAAGAAACTGTCGGCCTCCCTTTTTTTGGGTAGCTGCTGGCAAGCTACAGTCCAACTCAGTGTCCTCCGGCAAACTACTAGAAAATGTCTTGAGGGGATTCATTTGGGGAATCATGGTCACAATATACAGGAAAAGAAAAAAATAAAAGCTTGAGGAAGAATAAACAGCAGCTTTATCATAAATCAGAGAGAAGCAAGCTTAAAACACCCAACCAAAGCAAAGAGCCAAGCCTGACCATTCTCATTCACCAAGACCCAGAAAAGTCTAGGTCAGTGGTTTTCAACAGGTGGTCTCCAGACCTCTGGGAATCCGCAGATTATGTCTAAAGGTTGTTGTTACCACAGAATAGTGGTTTTCAACCTGTGGTCCATGGACCCCTGGAGGTTCACAGACTATGTCTAAGATTTCCAAAGGGCTCTGGCACCTACATTTGAAAACATGTAGGGGTCAGCAAATGAAAAAAGGTTGAAAACCATTGATCAAAGTTGATCACAGGCTAAACAAATATACTGTAGCTTGAGTAGGGAATTCATAAGGCAATATCTTTTTTACTTTCCCGGTAATAAAACAGGAGGTCATGACATTTCTGCCATAATTATAGTCTGGTATTAGCAATAAGGGTCGGACTGAAATTTAAAATCCCAAGGAATTTGTCATTTTGTTTAGTTGCTGCAGGGGACAGATACAAAGGCCAAAAGTTGTCCTAACAATGTAGCAAATCCATTCTGTGTCCAGAAAGCCTTTCTATTGAGACAGTCTCCTGGTTACAATAGAAACAAGATCAGAGTTAATCTCCAACAGAGAGAGCTATTGGCTAAAACAAAATGTATACCCCTTCATAATCTGCATCAGAAAGCCCTGCTGAGAACAGCAGAACCTATGAACTGTTAGTTATGAGGACACAGTAGGACTGCTGAGGTTGAACTGAAATTACTTCATCATCTCTGTTTTGATTAGCTTTTTTTTTCTCATCGAAACGCTGATGATTTCATAGAGTGCTATTTATTGTAGCAGGGAGCTTTAGGTGTTAGAATACTAAAATACCATGTTTGCTTTTGGACTTCTGGGCTATATTCCAACCAGGTCAATGTAATTACACCACATATGAATCTGGCTCTTACTATATTTTCCAGTTTCTCCAGTTAACTTTCCCCACCCCCCCAAAACACACTAGAGGATTTAAGAAAAGATTACACAAATTCAGCCCTGGGCAAAGAGATGCAACTCCATTTGCTTCAGTTGAGTCGCATCTGCCTATGCCAGGGCTATTTTCGCTCAAAGTACTGGTAACTACGAAACTTGTAAGCAATAAATGCTATCCCCTTCTGGGTGGGGAGCTGCTATTTTGATTAGCACTATGAATAATAGGAGTCCAATAAGCCTGAATCCATATAAGACAGACACTGGGGGAAAAAGTTTGGAGCTGATGTTAACTGAAGGGAAATGATTATTCCTGGAGAACACCACCTAATATCCATTTACATCCTTAAACAGAACCCTTTCCTAGCAAGGTCTAGTATTTAGGATTAGGTTATGTTTTTTGCATAGAGATTAGTCCCTGATGAACTGTTGCCATTCTACCTTGTATATAAATCCATTAACTGCTTCTTTATATTGTTAATATATAATCATCATTTTGATGCAGGCTATAATTAGCAGTAACTGGGCAGGTTTCTGTGGGATATAGGTTTACTCCCAAGTATTATAGTAAAAACTTACACAGGTAACTGAATCCTGAACAAGTTGAACATAATTGCATCCATCCTTTTCACCACTGAGGAAGAAATTAAAAAATCATGCTAATACAGAAGCATTTTGGAAGATTGATTAATTTTGGTATAACGGAGTTGGTCCTATTCTCTTCCCCTGTGTTGATTTGGTTTTCAGCAGCTGTAACATTCTGTGGTCCGCATGACTTATCAGAAAAAGGATTGTCCTCTGTCAGTTTTTTTTCTTTCAAGCACAGCCTTTTCTTCCAAGCTATTTTCTCTGCATGGTGGTAGGGTAAGCCAGATCATGCCCCAGTCAGTCTTTCAGGGATAGTGGTGTTAATTGAATCTGCAGGACCTACATTTACCTTGCTTGTCACTCCTTGCGAGGTCAGCCTTCTAAAGGTTGCATTCAGGTTTAAAAATGTAAGCCTTGTCTACACTTGGGTTTTAGGCACCAATTGCCTGTAACTAGTGTAGCTGCACAATTGCAAATCCCAAGCACAGAAAAGGAAAGCCATGATTTGAATGGGTTGCACTTACAACAACTTGAAAACAAAGTAAGCTCAACTGATGCATCTCATGTTTTCCCTTGACTGCACTTGGAGTTTGTACCAGTACAGCTAAACCAGCTATTTCATGAGACCATCAGCTCACATTTTCAAATCTACGTGCCCAAAGTTCAGCTCCTAAATCTATATTTAGGCACCTATAACCAGGTGCCGACTGTCAATACAGATTTAGGAGCCTAACTTTAGGCACCCAGGTTTCAAACATCTGACCTAATGCTTTGCAGATATAAACCCAACAATAAAAAGAAAGTTGTCCAATTCTAACAGGAAAGATGAACTGAAAATAAGATTTTCATAACAGTGTATCACTCTTTTTATTGTAGAGCTGACTGAATAATTCACAATGAATAAGTTATTTGATGAATGTAGCTTCTTTTTCTATTTGTGGTATACATGTAAAAGATTGTGATTTCCATAAATGCATTCATCACTTACATTTTTCAACAAAATATCTTTTTTGCATTTGACACTCTATGGCTTATGCATGTTAAAGCTGCAAACTGTGTAATTTAGTTGCCATTGGTTAGATAAGTCAAATAATATTGTTTCTGTTCCCACATTGTTTCCCATGTACACGCTTGTGTATGGAAGTTAAAAATGTGAATAAATATTTGTGGAAGTGGTTTTTTGTTCGTTTGATTTGTTTTGTTATTTGCATTACTTATCCAACTGTTAGAGTCTGTCATTGATGTTTCCCTTTTGATTTATGGAATTATTTAATTGAAAGAAATGCCAAATTTAAACAGAGCTAATAAGCGATTGGCCAACAGCAGAGACAAAAATATTAGAAATGGTCAGAACATTTTCAACTAAATAAAATTTCATTAAAATATGGTGTTTTGTCAAAGCTGAATGAGTTTCAATTATGTTTTCAGTGGGAAGCTTTTTGAGGTCCAGGGTTCTCTCATCACCTCTGATGAGAGAGACCCAAATTGAATACCTAAGCTTTTCAATCTGAAAACCACTGTTTTGACACAATTCCAGTTCGTAAAAACGTTTGAAAGTTTTTGGTGTTGTTCTAATGCAGAAAAAATACTTTGAAACCTTGAAAGTTGTCACAAAATAGAATCGTTGTCTTCTGGACAGGCTGCTCTAAAACAGTGTGATACTTCCTCATTCTCAGTGGATGGTTTAATGCAAGCCTGAACACACAATATTCACGAGCCATTGAATGTAAAAAAAACAACAACAAAGGTTTTCATTTTAATTGTGTCTGTATTAGATTATGGCCAGAACACAGAGTCATTTTAAGAACTACCTTAAAGAGATCAACAAGCTCGGTTACTCAAATCGTTTACTAAATTGAAAATTACAAGCTAGCTTGCCTGAAGGGAAAAACAAGACTTGCTACACTAATTTCTTCTGAATCAGATGCACATTTTCTGAATCATCTCTGGCAGCCACAGTATCCTTTTTCAGAAGGGTGTATAGATATTTTCTTTTCCAAGGTAAAGCTACACGTTTGTTTGCACAAGCTCTGTCATTGGTTTTGTCATGTGAACCAAGAACACTTACAATGTATCAACACTGCTGTCAAGTTGAGTGTGGTCTACAAAAGTAATGTTGCCTAAATGTATATTCCTTATTCTGCTAAAGGGAGGTTTGCAATCAAGATGAAGATATAATTAGTGACAGAGGCGGTACTTAACATGGAGAGAAAGAAAAATGTGCTTATGAAAATGTCGAAACTGTAACAAACAGGCACTTTGCTCCTTTTAAAGATCCTCTTTGAAGACCTTCCAAGACCACATACCTGAAAGATCTTCACATCATTACTGTGGCATGCTGCATAAAAGGGATGCAAACTAATGGAATATAATGCTCAGAGCACAGGGTGGATGAGCACAGGGTGGATGGGTTTCTGGTGTATTAATTCCCTAAATCTCTCAGATCTTGCTTCCTGACATCAAACTTTATTTATGGATCAACTCTTGCTCTTTGCTCAATTCAGATGGGAATACAGAGAGGTTAAATGAGTCACCCAGCATCACACATTAAGGCAGTGATAGAGCAGAAACTGAACTAGAAACCAGGTGTCCTGACTCCCAGCTTTAACTACTAACCACACTCTCTACAGGTTACCCAGTAATTGACTTCTCCACCAATAAGTAAGAATCAACAGAGTACCCAAGACTATCGGCAGATCAAAGTTCATCAGAAGATTTCACAACTTTAGAGAACAGAGTTTCTGCTGTATAACTTCCATTTGTGCAGTGGATGCATAATTCCCATGCCCCACAGACATCCTGAAATCAATGGGGATATTTTGTGGCATGTCAGTCATGATCATCCTTGGGTTTTGTGACAGCAGAACTCTCTCAAGGGCCTTTGCATCCTTGGTCCACAAATGTCCTGTCCTCTCATCCCAGGATATTTGAAGGCATGGTACAGGAAAGCATAGGTATTAATAAGATATGTTAGCATGGGTCCTCACCAGGACTGCCAATGGAGGATACGATGGAGAGCATCTCTCCCCAGCTATGTGTCCCCAGCACTAGCAGAGCCCTGATCATGTAACATTCACACAGAATGTTTTCCACTGATTGAAAGAGAGTGTGCTTAGGCAGAACGCCCCACCCTCAGACAGACTTTTGGCCATCTGCGTGAGTCTTCCATGCTGCCTTTCTCGCCTCCGCAGCTACAATCATAGGCAATAACCTGGCCCCAAATTCAGATCAATTTCTAGGTAAAACCACCCTAGTGAGAAAACAGCTTGTTTAGAAAAGAGCTTCTTTCAAGACAGACACACAAAGTTTAACAACACTGGGCAGTAATTTAATTGTTCATATGTCCTACATAACTCAAGCAGTTGTGAAAAACAGTGCCACAGGAATTTATTACAACACTGTGGTTTAGAGACATTACTTTTGTCTTGGTCTAGCTAGTTTCCATAGCATTCCCAACCCGCTACTTCAGAATTCTGAACATGAAAATTCAACTCTTCTTTCTAATGAAAACGGGCTGTGACGTATCCTAATCAATAATGTGGTTATTATAATGACAAGATGTGCGAGACTAACACAAATGAAACCTGACCTCCATATGAGACAGGAGTCTTGAATCTTTTGTCCTTAAATCATATTAGAGTTTCATTTTATAATCAACTGGAGTCTAAAAATTCTGCGTGACACAGTGGTAATTATAGAAATCTATGGCCAGCACAGACTCCTTGGCTTCCTGATCAGTGTTCATCAGGCCCATCCAGGCTCATCCTGCTGACAAATTGATGCTTGTAGTGCAGGGTGCTGTAATCGGACCACTTTGACAGACAGCCTGCTGTTCTACTGCTAACCCATACAAAAACCTCTGACGTGCATGTGCCACCGAAACAGAAGTCCCAAAATCCAATGCAGTTTAGTTTGCAGCAAAGGCATGAGCAGAATTCCCTATTCCTCGAAGAAGGAAGAGCACGCATGAGATATGAATAAAACATTAAATGCACAGCAGGTAATCAAATGACTGAAGATGTTTTGAAGGGTTTCTCTTTTTTTTTTTTATTATTATTATTTTTGGCAGGGGGTAGTGAAGTAGTCTGTCTGATCCTAAACTCACATCTCTCAGTTGGAAGCACAACATGCTGCTGTTGTGCTGCAAGGCTGAATTAAACTACTTTTTATATTTTACACCAGATAGGAACTCCTACTAAACTTAATGGGCTAAAGAAAAAAAGTGATATCTTATTAATGTTCGTATTTCCAGCTCACTTCAACTGCAGGGAGGCCAAGAGACTGCATTCTGCCAATCCAAGTTTGGCTTTAGGCCTGACTGGAGAATAGCATCAATAGCCAAGTCCCCACTATGTTACTGCTCTCAGTTATGTTGGTTTAAGTCCAGAGTAACTCCACTGACCTCTGGAATTACACCAGTGTAATTGAAAGAAGACTCTGTCCCACATTCTTTTTCAGAAGGTGAGAGTGTAACATTACCACTGATTTCACTGCAGAGTAAACCACACACACCCTCGACTTGCTAATCGTTTCTAACAATAGGGGTTTCTTGTAAGCACACTGCAGACTTCAAATGCTAGAGGATATATTTTCGAAGCTCTCACATAGCCTGTTACACTTCAACAGGGATTGGCTGCCCTGTTTGTAATCCAGCAAGGTGTCTCACCACAGGGAGCAGAGTGCAGATAGTAAAGCAATGCGCAAAAGAGGGAGAAGGCAGGAGTTCTGGTTTTACACATTCACAAAATCATGGATAAAAGCTGGGAACGGGGCTGGGAATCTGAAACAGAAAGGCAAAGGGCAACAGGAGAACTTTTTTCTTCTCATCCTGTCACTTCAAAAAAAATGCCCTTCCCCCTTCCTTGCTGATCTCACTTCAGTATAGATTCCTGAGCTGCTTTAAGACAGAGCAGCATATTTGACTGTAACTTTAATTAAACTCTCCTTATGCTCATGAACTTGCTCAGGCGTCTTTTGTCTTTGCTGCTTTGTTCTCTCCTGGGCTCACCAGGAGATTTTTTCCCCTACACTGTCACAGCTTTAACAAACACCTGCTCCTCACTACAGATTTACCTGAGCCAAGCCAAGCTCTCTCTCAGCATGAACAAAGAGGCTGTTCCTGAACATAGATCAAATATTTCTCCCTCTGTAAGCACAAGGGGAGGTGGACAGGGTGGTAAAAAAACCTTTGAAGCAAACCAGGAAAAGGAAAATATCACAAGACAGCCACTCCTAGGATGGATATATTTGTCCACTGGCAACTAGTTTGAAACCAAACATAAGAATGGCCATACTGGATCAGATCAATGGTCCATCTAGCCCAGTGTCCTGTCTTCTGACAGTGGCCAATGCCAGATGCTTCAGAGGCAACGAATGGAACAGGAAGTCGAGTGATCCATCCCCTGTCATCCACTCCCACCTTCTGGCAGTCAGAGGCTAGGGACACCCAGAACATGGGGTTACATCCCTGATCCTCTTGGCTAAAAGCCAGTGATGGAACTATCCTCCATGAACTTATCTATTCTTTTTTGAACCCGATTATAGTTTTGGCTTTCACAACATCCCCAGGCAACAAGTTCCACAGATTGACTGTGTGTTGTGTGAACAGTTCCTCTCAACAATCTCTTCCTTTCCTGAAGATCACTGAACAGCCACCAGATACCCACAACGTCCAGTCACTACTGCTGTGGACAGGATTTGAATGCTCCATGGAGAGGGAAAGACTCTGTATCACATTCTTAAGACTCTCGGCAATGTAGCCCCTACTCAAACCACTGCTGCAAATGGCACCTTTGCTTGTTAGCCAAGGACTGAATGGAAACTGAACTTCCTGTTACTAGATGGGCCCCTAGATTAAAGAGAGCTGAGGCACACGGGAGGAGTGGTGTGAAGCTTGCACTGTTACTGGCTGTGCTGCCTCTAGTCTATGTCCTGAGGGCTTCATTTTCCAGGACTATCAACTAGCACTGTTCATAAGCACTAAAATTTGCACACACCCCAGCTGCCTGAGCCTACCTCCAGCCAGATTTCATTCTCCTCTCCCCACTTCGTTCTCCTGAATCTAGGCAATAGATCAACACACCTTCAAGAAAATAACCCAAAGAACTTTATTTTTGATATTTTTTTTCAGAGGACAGACATTTGGCATTTTCAATGTACTAGCAGAAGCCACCTTAGTAGGATTCAAGTGGGGGAAAATGAATAAATTACAATGATGCTTAACTGAAGCGAGTCTTACTCACATGCCCAGAGTTAAACGGTTTGCCAGATTTGGAGACAACAAGGAATTTCCCCTTTCCCTCCCAGATACACATGTATGGAATGTGGAGTGTATCCCACACGCTCAATTTGCTGCAATTCCAGGAGGGCCTGGGAATTGGTGGAGCATAGAGCTTTCTTTCTATGTGTACTGTTATTAACATTTTCACAAGAAAAGGCTATTTTTAATCAGGCACAATGTTCAAACATTTTTAAAAATTTGCTAAAAAGAGGGTGGAAGAAAAAAAGAAAAAAGAACGGTAGAATTCTGCCTCCTTTTTTTCTTTCTGTGATCACCAATGAGCCCAGGTGCTTAGAACAGAAAAAGAATATATTTAACCCCCACAGCGGCATCTCCTTCTTTGGCAAACTCCCAGGTGCTCTACAAGCAGAGATGTGCTGAATGGATCAGCCAAAAGATAAGCAGGAGGAAGAAGAGAGCGAGAGATTCTATCGGCTGGTTTGCAGGCACCACACCACCTGTGGCCCTTCCTTCTTCCATAGAAATTGCAGCTAGAGTACTGGCTGCCATGAGGATTCCTGTAGTCTTGTTACTGGAAATACAATAGGGGCCACAGGAGAGGGAGACAGCATAAAATGCAGACCTTAATAAAAAACAAAACACAGAACTAACACGTTTGCAGAGCATCACCATTGTTCACTCTACTCATACATTATATTTCCTTTTGCTTCATCTGTCTTGTCTGTTTAGATTGTGAATGCTTCAAGGCAGGAACTATCTTCCCCTCTATGTTTGTACATTGGGGTCCCAATTTTGGTTTGTCTCTAGGTGCTACTGTAGCACAAAATAACTCAAGGCTTTCTGCATAACAGGGCCACTATTTAGGCAACAGATACGTAAATTAGTCAGCCTACGCTCCCTTCAGCTCTTTAACGAAAGGCAGCTCAGGATAATCAAGGAGAGGGAAATTAAGGGTCAACAGAACAAAAAGCCTCTCTAAACAAAAACTTAGCATTCAGAGACTTATAAAGGTGGTGGCTTCTGGGTGGCACAGACGAATGGTAACAGAACACAGCCCTTCCCTCATTTGAATCAATCTCAGAACGGTAGTGACCCACAATTTTCACCATTATATGATTAGCAGCAACAAGAGCATATGAAATGAGTTGCAAGTCCACAACCAGATTTTAGCAGACAAGTGCGCCCTACTCCAAAAGACACCAGCACATACAATATAGTTTTGCACCCTTGTTGGCAGCATGATGAGAGACAAGAGACCAGCATCCAAAAAAGTGAGCTCTCTTTTCACTCCTATAGAAGGCCCCTTCGTATGTTAGAGTGCAGGCATACTAATGAGGTAGCGCAGAGGAAGCTTTCACTGCTCCTGCTTGCAATATATATGTATTTCAGGCTTCAGTGCTGCTCAATTCACTTTTAAAAGGGGGTTTTGGAACAGTGGATTGGGTTGCCTTTTAGGTTTGCTTTATTTTTGTTTTCAAATTGGTTCACCAATTTCTACTACTACTAAATACAGTTAAACGTGCTGTCGTAGAGACACAAAGTATCTCGTTAGGGATGTCCTCTCAAACGTTACCATGAATTTGGGAATACTAACAAGACAAGCACTGGAGTGCATTCCATCCACACTCCCATGCTCCCTGCTGTAACACTCTCTTTGAACAAACAGTTCAACGATTTAATTGAAACCTAATCTACACAACGGGTTTTGTTTGGAAAATATAATCCTCTCAATATGAGGCAGGTTTGGATTCAGTTGCTGAATATCTTAGCTTCTGGATGTTCCTCTTCCTACCCTGAATCTGTGTTATCCACTTCAGGCGAGTTGTGATTGCTTTGGCCCATGGACTACATGGAGATCACAATTTGACCATGGAAGTCATAATACACTCAGGATACGCAACAACTATATAGAGGTTCAGCCCTGTTAAGCTCCCTTTATCTATTTTTCTCCCAGAATCCTACTTTAAGATTCCAGTACAAAAGAAAATTTGTAAGGGCAGATTCTAATCTCAGATACAAAGGGTGTCTATTCAGAGTCGCTCCCATAACTTTATTCAATGTTTATATTCTCCAAATAGGTATTTACATCATGCTTATCATCACCGTATCAGGCTGCCTCATGAAATCTGGAGTTCCCAACATTTTTCTATAGTGTGGACTACAATGCAATAGAAAAATTGTCTCTTTGACACCCTTCTACTCCATTCATGATTGCACTATCTCCTGTGGCAATCACCGCTAATGCTTTCATAGAATAGTAATATTCAGAAAGCATTTAACTTATTTTTAGTTGTTTTCTAACAAGATTAAGCAGCTGAAAAAAAGGAAAGCACCATTGCACCAGCCAGCCCGCCCCAGACCACCACTCACTACAGTATGGAAACCACTGACATATCATACAGGCCCTGAAGCAAAACCAATTGAAGCTAATGGAAAAAACTTCTTCCGACTACAGTGGTTTTTGGATTGTGCCCATATTCACATAGTTTGAATACAGACTCTGAAATTCTCTCCCCTCTTTCCCTATATACGTAGATGGGATTCTTAAAATTATTAGTCACTAATACTCTAGAAAAGCTAAGGCAAAGAAGCAGCCTTTACATTCTGTACTGTTGCTGATCATTCTTGTGGCCATTTTGAAACCTAGTGGGAGGAAATTCCATAGTGTGCTACTGAGAAAGCTCCGTCCCCAGGTCTTCCTGTTTTCTGTATCATATCTGATAGTTTCATTGTGTCTGAAAAATGCAGTTGCTATGGGTGGTCAAGATTGCAGAGAGAATCAGGACCCTGAGAGCAAGTCTACCCTGCAGTGTAAGTGCAGGGTTCAAACTCAGGCTCAAGCCTAAATTCCCATCCATCTATACACAAATAGCACTAACCCAGGTCTTGAATCAGGGTCCCAGGACCCAATGGGAGTGAAACATCCGAGTCAGAGTCAAGCCAGGACTCAGGGTTCAATATGTTTTGCTTTGCTGTGTAGACATACTGCCACTGGACTCATGTTCTGGGAATCCACCAAAAGTATACCACAATCCCATGCGGCCTACTTTCTTTGTCCTCTAGAGTAGACAGTCAAGTTTGGTGGACAGTCAAGTTTTCCCACACTGCAACATGAACAAAGTACTAGAGCAGCCATATTTTGGGAGGGTGCTAGGAAGTTTGGGATGTGGGTGGTTAGGAATCGGGCCCATATATGGCAGTGTAGAGGCTGATACCCCAAGTTGCAACCCAGAGTTCAACAATTCCTAATCTGGGGTTATAAATGAGTGTAGATATTCAAGTACAAGAGTAACAAACCTGTGATCTGCTAACATGTGTTCTGCTAACCCTGAGCTTATACTGCAGTGTAGACTTACCCAACTCAGTGGCTTCAGTGTCAGATTTTAAGTGATGGTGGCCAAACATCCCTCTGTAGTTTTACCACAGTAAGATTTTTTCATCATCTCGGTGTTTGAGGCCAGTAAATTTAAGTTTTCTATTTGTCTGCTGCAGCACTTTTCTTGATTATATCCCAAGTCATTCAGTCTCCTCTACACTGTCCCATGTGGAATTCAAGCACAGAGGGCCAAATTATACCCTCAAATACTTCAATTTCAAAAGGAGTTACCCCGTGGATTAATTTGGTTTCACTGGCCCAATCTTGCTGGGGGACAAAACTCACCTTGATATCAATGGGAGATTTGTCTGCGTCAGATTTCAGGATCCAGCACAGGTTCTGAAGGGATGAACTTGTAAATCCCTGATCAGACTGAGCATTACCGCAGAGAAGCCTCGGTTTGCAGCTTAGGCCCTGATCTTGCAAGTTAAATTACTCCATGTGGGTGGACTCTGCACTTGAGTAAAAAAACGAGTTAACTTTGTAGGGGTCCATCCATGTGGAATAAGATATAGGATGAGGGCTAAGTCAGCAGCGGTTCTTTGAAGCTTGCAGGAAAACAGTATCAGGCTGAATGATGCTGTGCCCAAGACCTCATCCCTGTTTCATTAGCCAGGCCAGGTGCCACAGTTCATGCTGCTAGGTGCCGTTTACAGACAAATTTCTGCCACTGCATTTCAGGAGCAATAAGTAATGCAATGCAGAAAGCAGGCAGAGTTGTAGGGAAGACCTTTACTGAGGATGCAGAGGGACCACTGTTATATGCCAAGAGACCTGTGTTTGTCTGGTAGCAGCCTGGCCCCACTGGTAATGTTCTCTAAACCCCTGGTGTCACACCAAACCAGGTCCCTCCTGAAACCTGATCTCCTGTCTCCCATTCCACTCGTACTACAAAGACGACCTGGCAGCCAGATGCAAAGGTTCCCCATCTTAGTGAAGAAGATGGGAACAAAAGAGTTAAAAGGGGACAGGAGGAGGGAAGGAAGCAATTCAGGAAATGAGGGTTGGAAAGAGATAGACTCACTTTGAGGACTTAGAGAAACAAGATGTTGTAAACAGGCAGCATGCCCACTCTGTTCCCACACTCAATAAGATATTGTCCAGACTCACATTCCCCTCTTGGGGTTGCCTTTTTTTTTTTTTTTTTAATAGGAAGTAACAAATCCCCAAAGCTGCACTGTACTTACAAACGTAAAAACCTCAGCCTCAGATAACTAATCTCAGGGCTTTACTCAACCAAACATTCAGTCCTCCCTCTAGCTCTCCTCTTCCTCAAAGAGACTATCAGTCTTTTATAATGATGAGATGGAGCCAAGACACACACCTGGTCTGGATGCTAGGGTGAGTCAAAAGAATAGCTCTGTATCTCTCAACTGTCTTAAAGTCTGAAACTGTTCACAGAAGCAAAACAAACATTTTTGCCTAGGGCACCAAATTAAGTAGGCCTCCTAAGCTTTTTGTTACTTCCTAAACCCATGATGAGATCACTTCCCTTCCAACTGAAAATAAATTAATCCATATAATTAGTATTTATGAAATGTAATAAAGATGAAATAAAGATGACCATGACCTTTCAATCATTTGATCACATTAAAATGGGTTAGTTTCCAAACAGAGCTTTTCCTGGGTACATACAGGAAGTTTACAAAAACAGGGCCATTCAAAAATGTATCTGCTTTTAATTTTAACTGTTGCATAAATCAAAGTCAAAGGAGAATGCAGAATATCACACTTTAATATTTCATATTACAAGTGTGCAATATTATATGCAATAGTATCTTGGATTGTTACATTGGTTTCTCCACCTAACAACAGTGCATTTAGGAGGCCCCACAAAGGAACATTCTGACCAGCTTCACACAATTGTCTTCACCACTGAAGGTCTCCAGTGACTGAAGTAAACTCAAAGTGGTTTGAATTTATTGGATTAAGCACATTGTATACTTCAATTAACCAGACTATTTATCTGTGGGTTCAATGGAGATAGATACCTTTTAGAACAATTTAAATGCACATGGCCAAATTCAGAGGGGTGCATGGAAATTTCAACAACATCTGCATGGATGTAACTAAGGACAGAATTTGGCCCAATTGTTTTCTGTCTGTGAGCCTGTGCCAAAGCTCACTGAAGTCAATAGAAAGACTCCCTTTGACTTCAAAGGGCTTTGCATCTGGCTCTGTATGTCAGATCATTAAGATCTGCATCAGCCACTGAAGCTCCTAAAATGCTTTCTTGTTACATTGAGAAGGAATCTTCTAATTTGATTTTCTACTAAGGATACTCTAGGAATTAGACTTTTTCTTCAAGAAATTTATTTTTTAGTTCTTTTAATAAACATGGTGTTTGGAAAGTGTATTGAATTATAACCATCCCTTCCCTTAAAATTAAACTCTGGGTTTATAAATGAAATGTTCTGTCATTACTATTTTTTTAAATTTCTGATGGATCCAAGGCTTCTCTAGAGCACAATGGTGCTGATTTTCAGAAAGGCTGAACCCACGATGCCTACTGGGAGCTGCAGCTACTTGGCACCTCTGAAAATCAAGCCCATTAGGTTACATGTCAGACACTAGTGTTCTCAGGTAGAACTACGGAAAACTTTCATCATCATCATCATCATCATCCTACTACTATTCATTTCTACAGTATTTTCCATTGGTGGTTCGCAATGTGCTTTGCAAATATTAAGTCCAACCTTTTCAAAAGCCATCACTGATTTTGAGTACCTCAATTTTCTGTTGCCCATCCTGAGAGACCCTAAAGGTTTCTGCTGATAACACTGTGGTCATTCAAGTTGAGCAGCCAAAAATTGATGAAAGGACATGTTTGTAGATTTGGGGCCTCAACTAATTTCATCCTCACAATGTACTGCTTTGAGGTAGGTATTATCATCATCCTCATTTCACAAACCGAACAACTGAGGTACTGAAAAAATCTATTTTTCCCTCCACTTATGCAGGTGGAGCTTTCATTGAATTGACCCCTAAGGGTATGTCTACACAGCTCAGGCATGGCAGCAAGGCTCCAACCCCAGATCAACAGACTTAGGCTCATGGGGCTTGAACTAAAAATAACTGTGTAGGCATACCCCAAGCAATTTGTCCATGATCACACAACAGAAGGCCTAATTTTGCCTTGCCTTGCACATTGTTAAGTCATTTTTGCCTATACAAAGTGAGCGTATAGTGTGTGTAAAAGAGAAGGGATAGGAATTCTCACAAACTGAAATTAGGGGGAAAATATCTGCATGAGTTTTGAGTAGTTCTGCTTAAAAGGAAGCCTAAAGATCTCACTTCTACTGATAAGAAAAGCTCCAATGCATCTTGCAAGTGGCATGTCAAAGTTCCTGGAGGAACTCACCTCACTCACTTATCATTCCTACATTTGATTATTCAAGAAGTGGCACAGATTATTCTCACAAGGACACTACACCAGCAATCATGTAAGAAGGAACATGAGAAAAAGGGATCAAACTGTGACCTAGAATGAAGGCATTGGGGAGGGGGAGGGGGAGCAAAATCAATGGATCCCTTCTGCATTTGGATGAAGGCTAGGCATAATATGAAGAATCTTCACTTCCCAGAATATTTGATAGATTCAGGCAGAGCAAATGAATGAAATTATATATTATTCTGATTGCACGTCCTTTCCACCAAACTCTCCACACATCAAACTCATGCATTTTTCAAAGAACATACCCTGCCGACTCTTTCTGTACAGTGTTTCCTGTTCAGCCTCTTTTACTGCTTCATCTTGTGAAGCCAAAACCTCTGATCAGCTACTAAAGTAACGAAACACACTAAAAAGTATAGTTTATTCTTACACTTGAACAATGGTGACATTTCACATGTGCTTGTAATTCTGATCAGCTAAAAAGGTTAACAGAGCAGATTAATTCCCCCAGGCTATTCATATCCTTAATGGATTCTTTACTAAATCTATAAACCAATGCAGGATGGGGTTGCAGATATTTAAACAGTAAAAACTAATTAAACTAACTGCAACTACTGCCTTTGAAGTTTTAGTAGTTGGTAGCAATTTCCATTCATCTATTTTTGTGTGTGAATTGGAAACATTTGTGAAACTCATTGTTCTTCGGTCATGGAAATTAAGGACAGTATTTTCAGATCTGAATCATCAGAAATCCTACAAACAAATGCCACTCGTTTAATAACTGCGTTTTGATAAGTCTGCCCGGCAGGGCAAGAATGAGATGACAGCTTTCCTGCCCCTCCCACTTCCCCCAAATCTCTCCGTAGGACTGTTTGTTGAAAGAATTCTTTCTCTGAGAAGTTTCTCTTTAAAAGAAGGTATGTTTATTGTCTCTCTGGCTGCTCTTACACTCAGGGCTTGGGGCAAAAGTTTCCCAGCATTGCGAACACCCCAATGCAGCTCCACCAGCAGTAACAATTGTGGAAGCTCTAATGTAAACATAGTTCCCTAAGCCTACTGACACTGTGTCCTCTAGTCTCATTTACAATGGGTCTAAATGACTAGGGGTTAAAAGTGCTAGTGGCTGTTAAATCCTCATTTATATTAGGGCCTTAACCTTGTTACCACTGGTTGAACGGCACTGGTGTTGAAGATAGTATGAATTTTTTTTCCAAAATAACCTGGTGGAGGGAAGGCCTCAATGGATTTACGGTCCAGTTTGCTCAGTCTCCAAATGAAAAATGTTTCAGTCTGGCAGTCCTGCTGCCTTTATTATCACATGCAATCAAGATTCTTTAGGCCAAATTCTTCCCTCCCCTTACACTCACACAATCCAGCTGTGAAGTTACTACAGTCATGCAACAATAGGATGATCAGTGGGTTTGCACAGGTGTAGCAGAGGCCAGAATATGGCTTTGCCATTGAAATTTAGTTAACAATTCTGTAACTCATGCATGAGCCAGAATACAATCCAGTTCATTCCCCCAGAGATGTGCTGACTCCACAGTCTAAGGGTATCACTATTGTTATCGTTCACTGAGGTGTTAACTCGGACTCTTACTTGAGTGATGGCCCCAACCTTTCCCCTGTCCACACACAAAAGCCTCTCACCCAAATTAAGTGGTGCTTTCAACCTAGTCTAGCTGGCATTGCTGAGGGTGTGGGTTAGAGCCCAGGTTCTGCTTTCACTCAAGTGGGAACCCTCCACTTTGCAATGAGGATCCAGGCTAACTCGCTTGGGTGCTAAAAGTCCTCCACTGTCTTCCCACAGTTTCCCCTGAGTGCACAGAAAGACAGACAAGCTCTCCCATAATTCACTGGGAAAGAATCATACAGTGGATCAGCTTACTACAGCATTAAAAAAACCCTGAGATGTGTCCCCAGTAGTCCTAGCCACACACCCGGGGAGCCAAGCAACAGTGAAGACACAGTAACTTGGACAGGGCATTCCAGTGCGGCTGCTCACACCTGGGCGGGGCTAACCTGGATGCTCAAACCAGAGTAACTCTATGGTGAAGACATACTCTAAGATACGAATGCAGAGAAAGTAGGGGCCAGTGTTCTGTACCAAACATCAGGTGCTTTAAATATGAGATGATCAAAGTGAGGTAAAAAACTGGCAAAATTGAAAAAAGGACAAAATGGAGGTGACTAAATTTATAACATTACA
Source organism: Emydura macquarii macquarii (assembly GCF_026122565.2). Lineage (NCBI taxonomy): Eukaryota > Metazoa > Chordata > Testudines > Chelidae > Emydura > Emydura macquarii. The sequence continues at coordinate 3,946,148 of NW_027130506.1, forward strand.
TTATTCTTATTCATTCCTAGGAGCTCTGGTGAAAGGTCAACAATGGGAACAAATGTTTTGCTATTGAAATTTTTGCTACCCATCTTTCCCCCTGGTAAATGAGCACTCCTTCCTTGAATAAATAGAGGCCCAGCTCTGCCATCTGTGCACCTTGAGATAATACTCAGGGAGATGTTCTTTTCCAGCTCTTGAGGAGTAGTCCAAGAGGTGTAACCCAATTATCCATCTGAAGGAGAGTGAAGCAAAATATCAGCTCCCCCTTTAAGACACCAAGTAGAATTCTCCACATGGTGACAATAAAACAATGTTCCCAGATCCTAGAGTGGGGGAGGGGAGGGAAATTTCCCTTTTAGTTAAAAATAAAGGAATCCATTAATTTTTTTCAAGCAAGAAGCAGAGAGATTTAACATCGTGAAGTGAATTTTAAGGGAAAAAGGCAGGATAACCCCATCACCCACCCCATAAAACATCTCATCCAAAAAGAAACAGCAAGGAGTCTTTGTTACAAAACTACCACAGCCAGTGCAAAGGGGGATTTTTTAAATTCATATTTGTTAGCTCCAGAGGCACTAGACTCTGAAATCAGTCAAGAGAATCATAGAATATTAGGGTTGGAAGGGACCTCAGGAGGTCATCTAGTCCAACCCCAAATAAATCATCCCAGCCAGGGCTTTCTCAAGCCGGGCCTTAAAAACATCTGAGGATGGAGAGAACCTCAGAAAAAGGAGGAGGCTAGTTATAGAAGCATGAAAGAGATTTGCTGGTCAGATCAGAAAGGAAAAGAAACACTCTCTCAGGTACAGCAAGAACAATTTCCCATTTACATTTGCTTTTCTTCTTTATTTTCCCCTTTCCCACCTGACTCAGTGGCATCCATCCCACAACACAGCAGCCTAATTAGAAAGGAGATACTTCATCCTCTCCGTAACCTCATGAAACAAAAGTCACGGAAAAAGATGAAGATTTGACTATAATAGGAGTTAAGATAAGCTGTGATGCAGAGTGCATGAATGCTGGCACCGTGTCCAGTGCTCCTGAAGGGTTTTCAGAGTGCCAACACAGTGTGCTTTCCAACTGGCACTAGGCCCAACACTCTTCAGGGACATTTAGAAGGTAGTCTGTAGTCCAGGACCTGATGGATTTGTAGCTTTCTATAGGCCTGCTTGTTTATTGGACTGTTTGTATTTGTCTGAAGTGGCTTAAATAAAGACCTTGAAGAAAAATTTCTAAGGTCCCAAACCTGAAAAGGGGCTCATGATGCAGGCTGACCCTTTAGCCCACGAGTCTCCTGTAGGATCGGAGCCCAAGATGCATTCTTTAAAGTTCTAGGAAGTACTCACAAGCGTTTCCAAATGTCAGGATGTTTTTTGGAGGAGAACGGGGGGAATCTGACTCAAGCTGTTTGAATGCTTGGGGTTGACAGTACTGTAAAAATGAGAGGAAAATTCCAAAGAAATAAACACTTAACTGTATAAAACAAAATGGAGGGAGTGAGCTTCTCTTTCAATAAAATGCACAAAACAGGTTTTGACAAAAACATGCCCTATATCTCACATGACACCCCTAAGAAAGTGGTCTAAATGCCTTTTTTATTAATAGATTATAGTTTCATTTTATGTGGAATCCAGCTCTGCACCTACGTTAAACATTGCACCTATGTGCACGTGTCACAGTTACTCAAGAAGTTAGAAAAGTCAGAATATTAATGGATCTCTCTTGCTGCATGTTCTTCTGTGCATTTAAGTACATATGTCCTATTAACGGTCCTGTTAAAAAGTGAAGAGCTTGTTCTTAGATGGATTTTTGGTGTGTCGGACAAAATGGAATATTAATTTGATCATTAAGAAATGATACCACACTCTGTTTTAGTGAACAAGCCGGCTACAAGATCAACTATGAGGAGTCCCATTGATTGACTTCAACCGATTGACTAAGAACAGTGGAAACAGCTAAAAAACCTGGGAGCTTCCCTGCAATCCTTGGTGTGGGGAAATTATTTGCTGGTCATTTCCCCTCTTCCTGAGACTCCACCAATGCTCAGAATGCCATCCACACCCTCAATACCAAAGAACCTTGAGTGCTTTCTTCTTCCACCTCTCCCTCCAAGGCACAAATAGCAAAAATATCAGGATTGGGATTTGTTACAAAGTTAACAAAATTTAAAGGCCATAAATCATGTAACTTCACTTAACTTGGTTTACTGGAGTCTAGCCCAATCCACAGTGACAGCCTTGTGCAAGAAGATAGTTTTCTGAATAAACCACTGAGTCAGGGGGGAAAAGTGAAAACAATGGGCTTTGGCTCCAGCACAAAGCCTCTTAAAAAAAGCTTTCTAATTAGTGTCAGTAGACACTTGCTAATGCTGTCTCTTTTACTGGGCAACAACTGTTAGATTCCCCTCACAGCTGACTACTTCTTCAGTTGACTGATGCAATTAAAAAAAAAAAAGCCCTTGAGGCTAGATCCTGCTATATGTGTGCACGTGTGCATCAACTCTGATTACTCTATCAGCCATGTGCTGTTTTCTTAGGGTGGAAGGTCCATGGCATAATCAGGAAACGTTCAGTCAAACAGCAGTACCCCCTGAGTACATAGAGCAATAAAAGCATTGTCCCCAGCGATGAAAACATTCCACACTTTATTACAGATGGCTTAAACTTGCTTACTGTCCCCGATTTACTACATGCCAACCAAAATCCTGAAAATATACAGCACTAGGGGAAGATTCCGGGAATTCCACCTGATTCAAAGACGCTGAAGAATGTTCTCAGTATCAGCAAGTTGTAGGCGGTTTCCTCCTGCTTCTCCCAAGTGCAGCTGAGATATGCTGTAATTCAGAGGTGGCTAGAGTGTGATACACAGATGGAATGTTGCCAAAGAACCTGGAGTCACAAGCCTCAACTCCCTATCAGTGAAGATATGAGCGGCTGCAATCTGTGCCACTTTATGCATAGCTCTTGGGTTCCTGACAAGTGGCTTATGCGGCTCTTACTGGGGTGAAGTCTGAGCACCCCTGAATAATAGTAATAAAAATACTGAGCACTTTACATTTTCAAAGAACTGTAAAAATAAATAAATAAAAGAAATAGACCCAATCCTGCTCCAATTGACATCAATGGCCATTTTGACACTGAATTCAGTGGGAGGATGACCAGGCTTTCTACTTTTGAGCTACATTCTCTGCTCCATATCCTTGCCTTTTGTTGCTTCTAAATTTATTTGTTTCAGAACATCCGACAACGAACACAATTTGCCTGGTTCTCTTCTCCCTTACATGGGCATAACTTAATAGTATCTTGTGTGGATTTCCTTGCGTTGGACAAGAACCTGGCCAGAGTTTGAAGTCCAGCTAGTCATTTCAGAATTAGGTGAAAAGCAGAGACCAAACAACTCAGATTTGTTTGTTCACTTTCTGCATATGAGGTAGGTGAATTTGCCCCATTGCCTGTCATATGGAAGCTCTGGTGTGTACCTTTCTGCACTCCCCGCTCCACTAGCTGGGATTCATTAAGGAGGTATTTCCACCAAATCATTGCAAAAGAGCAAAACTATGCAAGGAAAAAAGTTGGAACAAACAAAAGCAGCTTTGGAAGGCAGAACAGTGCTGCGCTATAACCCAGCCTTCCATAAAACAGCAACCAAATTCAGGGAACCAATTCTGAGTCTCTAATCAGAGAACAAAATCTTAGTAATTAAAGTGCTCTGTAGTACAGTCTTGTGACACAGTTGGGGTTATTTTATGGCTTATGTTAAACTTTGGCTAATATACATTTACTTGGTGGATAGTTAACTCAGGAGCATTTTAAGCTGACAAAGGGAGAAGACATTTGTATCCTATTTTATGATGGGCAAACCACAGACAGGTTGCTGATTCGGTTTAGAACCCATTTTGCCCATTTCCCCTGAAAGAAGGCCAATAGTGTAATTCTGTTTGTGTGCTGTACAAACAAAGCCATTTTGTTTCAGATTTGGGTATTGTTCTTCTGGGCAGCTCTGGATCACAAATTTTATATGGACAGCGTTAAAATATCACATTTTTCAATATAATTTTAACGACATAACAGATTTTTAACCCTTAGACCCCTTTGATCAAACATAAGTAATCACATTGGGTTCAGTGGAGAAACTCATATGCATAAGAGTTTGTAGGAGCTGGGTCTAAATTCGTACATTCTGTAATACTGCCCTTCTTCTGAAACAAGTTTGAAGTTTCTATATTTTTTTCCCCTGGTGTTACTTCTCCACTGGCACATATTACCTTTTGTTTGCTTTGGTATGTTTGGGGGGAAGGGGAAGAAGGGGGGCAGGAATGTTAATGAAAAAGCTTAACAGTTTTTGTTCTCATCTTGAACTTTCAAGAGCATTATTCATCGACAGTTTCTCCAACAGCAAGACATTTTAGATAGTTGAATGGACTCATGTGCACACAACAAAGGAAAATCAAAATCTGGGCCTGATCCCACAAGCACTTCCCCACATGAGTAGCTCTCCACACATAATAGGTTCCACTGAAATCAATGAGTCTTCTCTGGATGTGTAAAGTTATTTAAGTGTGTAAGTGTTTGCAAGACCAGGGCCTAGGCAAAGAAACAGACGTCGGCTGTTGTACTAGCAGAACAGGGGGTTATGATAAACAGTGAAAACAGATATATTTAATTTTAACGTATCTTGACTCTCTACTGCATAAATCCCTCTTTTAGGGTTGAGTTCAGTGGGTGGAGGGTGCTCAGCCCACACCAGAAGTTTCTTAGAACCTTGCAGGTTGAACCCTTAATAAATCCACTGAGTTCTCATCTTCTGATTCAGCAAAGCACATGTGTAACTGTTTTGTTGAATCACAGCTTGAGCTTCGAGCAGCAAGATTCAGACTAGACGTGGTAATGTTTTATTTAGCATTATTTTATTAACGTGCCCTTTGGCCCAGTTCTACAGTCTTCAGTCAAGTGATTAATCCCACTTTGTACTGCAAAACCATAATCTGGAACCAGATCCTGTTCCCACTGGAGTCAATAAAGTCCCCCTTGACTTCAGTGGCACAGGATCGAATACCAGGCAGGAAGAGCATGGAATGTTTTCATATGTTATTTTATGTGTACTGAGTTTGAATGGATAATATGACCTAGTTTTATTTTTTGAGTATTTTCAGTAAATATCCATGAATAAGGCAGACACCTGGCCTGACAACTATTAGCTAAAGCCAGGCACGGTGAAGGGCAGCACTATGTCTCTGCCAATGCACTTCAGCCCTAATCTACAACTACCTTGCTGTTCCCATCTACTGCCAGCCGTACTAATTGGTGCCAAGCTACGTGATGGTTTTCTGTTGTGGACAAATCTCCCCAAGGAATGGACTGAGATCGAAAGGCCCTCTTTACTTGAGACCGATGGCCTCAAGTAAACCCTTGAGGTACCACCCTTACCCATGCAAATAGTCATTGGGATGGCCTGTGTGAACACAGTTATCATCATCAGGCCCTTAATTAGGATTAAACCCAGAACTCTAGAGATGAAAGTCTTGGGTAATTAAACCATTGGAGCTATTTGGAGGAGACACCCTGGGCTTGGGTTACCCCTTTTCACCATTTGCGAAGGGAATCTTTTTCAGAACATACAACATCACTGCAGCGCTACTGCCACTCACTTGATATGTTCTACTCAACTGTTACACTGTAGCTCAACATTCCACATGGCCTATCAGATCTTTCTTTACCACATTCCCCCCAAAGTGATGATTACAGGTTTAAAAAGGGGTGGCGGGGGGGTAGTTTAACCTTTTTATTTCCTCCCCCATGGTGCCCATATTTAAAGAATCAATGTAATTGGACTGTACACCAAGACACCAGACTTTAGAGCAGGGGTGTCAAACATCTGGCCCGCGGGCCGGATACAGCCCACCAACCTTTTTGGTCCGGCCCCAGGAGGCAGCATGTGCTGCCGTGACATCTTGCGGCGTGGTACTCTGGTGCCGAGATGCTGTGGCAGCGCGCGCTGCCATGAGATCTGTGTACTCTGGCGGCAGCGTGTGGAACACTGTGTGCATCAGACACAGTGCGCCAAAAGGCGGGAGAGGGACAGTATGGTTTTGGGACATCGTACAGTACTATAATTCTTAATCATTGATCGATTCTTTTAATCGTAAAATAGTAGTAGTTGTAGAAGTGAATTTACTGCAGTTTTTATATTGCTGATATCTAGCAAATGAAATATAATACTACATAAAAATGGTTGTGCCTAGTATTTCAATTTATGGTATGAATGGCCCACTTGAAGTACATTTAATTCAAATCTGGCTCTCCATAGCAAATGAGTTTGACACCCCTGGTTTAGGGTTTCTGAGTGAACTAGAACTCTCTGAAGATCTCAGAACCAATACGTAGTACTGCTTTAGGTTTTGCACTGCCTGTTCAAATCACCCATTCTGTCAGCTTTCTGCCACTTATAATTGTAGGTGGTGGCATTGCAGCGCTAAAAGAAATAAGATGAAGCATGTCAACTCTGGCATTTAGCCAAAAGGACATCATCAGCTGATGAGAACCCTCCCTGTTCTTCGAACACCACTCACCCCTGTGCAGTTCCAGGAAGGTATACAAAGCCATTTAATAGGGATGAAATCATCAAGCTTAATGCGTCACTCATGCAATTGTTTATTTAGTTGTAAATGCACAGTTTCCTGTATAAGGCTATTTTGATAATCAGCCTGAGAAGCACCAAGCTGTTTCTAGCATTACCTAATATTATAATCAATGCAGCTTTTCAATCAAAAAGCAGACTGACTTCTGTTTGTGACGGTCACGTAGCAGTAAGTTTGCAGTTCATTGGATGCCAGAGATGAGCCAAATGCAAGCTCCACAGCGAAAGGGCTTCTAGGATGGTGCGTATTCTGTCTGCCCAGTCGTCACACAACTGTTGGCCATTGCTTGAACGACAACCCTCCAAAAACACCAAAGTTGGGCTGATCAGGAAACCAGAATTTTTCTTGCAGAACTGTCCACAGTTTCTCCTAGTTATACCCCAGGAAGAGCACATGGGTATTCAGTGTATCTGCTATATAAGGAACATGAAGGATTTCTGCTAGCCAGGACTATTTGGAGAATATCTGACTCTCCAAAACCAAACCTAAAGTAAACCAAAAGTAAAATGTTTGTTGTTTCAAAAAATAAAACCCCAAACAAACCACTCTGCCTATTTCTCCCCATCCACCATATAATATTTTATTTTTCATGTGACCCTACTGTTCCAGAGTTTCCAGCCTGGCCCAGAAGAAGAAAGTGCTGAAATACTGCTTGGACAGCTGTTCATGTAGCATTCCCTGCCATACCAGAACATTGAAGGACCAGAAATCTCAAGTTTCATAAATGAACGAGGCTCAAAGAAGCATCCAACATTTTGGATACTCATCTGAATCTGGACTCTGACCCTCCTGAGATTTTTCCATCATTAACCATATCTTGAGTCTATCACTTCAGTGCCAGTCAGATCACTTTGCTTTATAAAGATGCTGTGATGAAGTAGGAATTTTTTGTAATATTTTTGTGAAGCCTATGTGTGCCTCAGTTTTCCCTACATTGTTACCTAGTGGTGGAAAAGGATGGTATGCTATTGGGCAGGCTAAGACAGAGGTGCATATAGTGCCTAGCTGTCTGGGGCCTGGGTCCCCTATCAATGGATCTCTTGAGAATACGACTGATCCAACTGCCCGGTCATTGACACCTAACAAACTATGACCACAGATTGCCCCACTCCTCCCATCTCGGGAAAAAGTACTGGAGAGGTGGGAGATGGGGGTTAAGTGTGGGCTGCGGGAAGCAGGCAGGCACATCTGGGAGTCTAACAAAGGAGGTCAGACGGAGGGAGACAGACAGAGTTTGAATAATGGAGTTCACTACAGCTTGGCTGGTCTCTGACCTAACCAGAATGGATTATGCTTTAACCCTCATTCCTCTATGCCCGTGCTTCTCAAACTTATTTAATCACGCCCCTCTTGTTTGCGTCTCTAGTCCTTTAGGCCACCCCCCCAAAAGTACATATATGGCTGCCCAGCTCTGAAGGCAGTGCCATGCCAGCAACAGTGCAGATGTAAGGGTGGCAATGTGAACAGTGATATTTGTCAATATGGCTTTTCATAGCAGGATGAGCGCCCCATTGCCTCCCTTACTTCTGTGCTGCAGCTGCCACCCTGGGGCTGAAAATCGGAGCCCTGCCATTGCCTCCTGGTGAGGGATTTTGGGGGGTGGGAAGGAGAGCCCGAGGTTGGGCTGCCTCCTGGTGAGGGATTGAGGAGCAAGTGACAAGAGCCCAAGAGCCAGGTGGTGGGGCTCAGGCTCTCAGCCTTGGACAGGCAGGGGTCCGGTAGTCAGCCCTGGGGAGGGGGGGTCCCAGTTGTCCCCTTTATCCCCTCCCCCCTGCCTCCAAGGTGTGCACGACTCTTCTGCACAAGCCCCAGCCACCTGGGGCTGACAGCCAGAGCTCTTTAAAAAAAAAAAAAGAAAAAGCTTGCGCCTCCCTTGATACATTTCTGCGCCTCCCCAGGGAGCCGCTGCTCCATGCTAACGTAAGGACATCCTTTGCTGTGTTCCAGATGACTAAGAAACATTACTGTTTTGATAATGCAGTGTGAGCATCCCTGGAGAGGTGCATCAAGGGTCTGTCTCAGCTGGACTTGTTAAACATAGCTTCACGGTGTGAAGCGGCAGCACTGCAGGCCCAGAAGTTCAGTCTAAGGAGGTGGTGGGGCCGCATGGCTTACCCTGGAGGAAGGGCAAGACTACTAAGGAGCCTAGCGCGCTGAAAGGGTCCCTCCTAGAGACCGTTCCAAAATTGGGACCATAGCACCGATCGTGGGGTGCCTGTCACGGATCCAACATCCAACCCAGAACCGACTGTAGGAAAAATTCACTTTCTTTGATTAACACTGAACATTAGGTGAAGAAATAATTGGTGTTGAAAGAATTATCAATGATCGGCACAGAACTGACTCACTCACAGGAGCTCAGAGGCTGAACTTGTGTCAGGTCTATTCTATTATCTGTCTTCTGGTTAGAAAAAAAATTCTGGAAAGCAGAATATTCTCTTCAATTCCCTCTCTTCAATAATAGGAAGAAGAGCTTTGCTACCAGAAGATATGGAAACTGGGAGGCAGCTTGCTCCCATAGGACCCGATCCTGCAATAAGCGTTGTGCAAGTAGGTTCCTGGGCTTACAGAGAGCTCTGAGGAAGTCAGTCAGGCTCCATCAGGGAGCGGGCTCTACCCACACAGAGTTCATTGCAGAATCCGGGCCATATGAACAATAGACTAATACAGCCAGGCTATAACCACATCAAAATCTCCCTTCACCTCTGCAAACTCCACTTAACATTCTCTCTCCCTCTCTCTGAAGGTGTTTTTCACCTTACTAAATTTGTGCATTGATGAACAGGGAAAAAAAGAGGGAAAAAAGAATGAAGTACCTATTACTTAAAATCCCTCCACGAGAAGCTCATTTTCTATGGCTCTGTGAACCCTTCTCCCCAATTAATTAGAATAGATACCTACATGTAAGTCTTTAATAAAGCAAAAATTAAAGCTGTAATGACTCCAGATGAAGCAGAACTGAAGTCGCAGCTGTAACCAGGAGAAGTTAAAAAGATGTGCATAGAAAAGCTACTTGGCAATTTTCAGAGGCTTCAGAAATTTATTTATACTTTCTCTCTTTCTTCAGGTCTTTACTGTGAATTTTGTGGTACTGGGGAAACCTACCACCTTACAGGTGGGAGTATGAGAAAAATACCAATTAAAAAAATTAAACATTATCACAGATTTGTAAAACAGTTTCCTATAAGACAGGCAACATATGCACTGCGGGGTAGTATAAAGGTTTTATAAGAACTCACATTCCATAGTATGTCACTCATAGCTCCATTATTTGCTAGTAATGCAGCCGTCTGAGCTCATGCCAATAAAACCCCAATATCACACTGTGGCACCATGTAATGTGTGTAGGTATATGTAATAAGGAACAGAACATAAACCAGTTAAGAGGGATAGCATGTCCAAAGACTTCGTTGGAATATTATAAAAATACAGTTGCTTGATTATATAATGAACTACATAATTATGACACTTGATATTTCAGAACTACTGTGTAGAGATGGTCAACATTTTCTGGCCAAATAGTTTTCCCACTTTGAAAAAGTCACTTTGTCAAAATTTTCCATGGGGAAAATGTCAATCAAGAAAATGTTTTGATTTTTCTGATCAGAAAATTCAAAATGAAATTTTTCATTTTGAATTGACATTTTGAAACAAAACCATTTAAAAAATCATTTTTGGAAATCAAATCAAATCAAAGTTCCCATGGAAAACTGGGAATTTTTCCCATTCAAAAAAACTGCGAAGAGACATTGTTTCCAGAAACCATTTAACTGGAAAAGTGTGGGATTTCTGATAAGTCCTATTAGTATGTAAAATTATATTTTCATGAAAATATGATGTTTTTGTAGGTTTAAATAACAAAACCAGACATTTCAATTTACCTACAATGGCCCTGATTCAGTGTTCCTTACACAAGCAAATCTCAGCAGGAGTTTGCTCTGTTCTGGGGGAGTGAGGATTACGATATGAGTTCTGGCCAATATTTATTTCATCGAGGCTTTGTGGATTAATTCTGCTATTTTGATAGTCCTTGGTACACCTTTAGTAAACAACAGGTGTAACAGATGGGAAAATGTAGCTGACTCGGGACCATTTTTGAATTTTAAGAATATTTTGTAAGTGTCTTTTTAGAATCTGTATTTATAGTTTTCCTTAATAGGGCCTCTGAAGTTGATTTTATTTTATATGAAATGAAAACTTCAGTAATTCCTTCCTTATATGTTTCCTTTATGGCCTGCCCCCATGAAACATACAGGCACAATTTAGTCATCCAAACAGCTATTTAATGGATTGTGAACAGATTTTTTGTACTGAATGAGGATCCTGTATTTTTCCAAAGCTTTTTTTTGGCTGGACACCGCTCTCCAGTGTTCCAGAGACATACAGAGACTGAAGTTCTTGGTGACCTTCTGCACTTGCCATTCAGTTTCTAATGCAGGAAACTGGCTTTTCTCTAGCCAAGATGAGGAAGTGCCCATGCAGTGGCCAGGGACTGCAGAAATGGCTAGAAAGGATACCAGAGTAAACAGCATCTGCCAAAGCTGCAGTGCATGGATTAGTAGTAGCATCTGCAATACCAGCAGAAGTTTTGTAGGAAGGCTTTATGTTGTTTTGCTCGGTCTCCTGACAGCATGCTCAAGACTACTTCAGTTGTTTAAGGAACTAGAGCTGTGTTAACACTTTGTCAGGCCATTTACTTGGGCAATATCCAGACTCTACTGTTTGGACATGTACTGCATGAACGTAACTTTCTCAAACTGCAGTAATCACATCTGGATTTTTCATGAGTAGTATACATTTAACCAGTTCATTTTGGTTTTCAATCCATACCCTTTCTACTCATGTAAACATGTCTTCCTAACTGTACTTATTTCCAGAGCATTAAAGTCAGCTGAATTCTGCTGCCGTAGACACTGACAAGGTCTTTGGTGGCAGAATGCACAGAAATCATTCGTCTACTGGAGGGTAAAATGGGCCAGCACTGCCCACAATACAGAAATAAGGTTCACCACATTCACCACAGAAATAAGTATTAAGATGTTTATTTTATATATATATATATCCTCCTGGAATGAGCTCTTCTGGCTCTCAAGTGATTCCTCCCTCCTGCCCACTATGCATCATGGATGGATGTCACACATACCTGGAGAGTCAGTGATTGCATAAGACAGCTGGTATGAATGAATTAAGAGCAGTGGGCATTTACAGAGGATAAAATGTTCTTTGGAAAGGTACAGTGAAAACTTTTGTACACACAACTCTCCTCCCCCTGCCAGACTGACGGGGGGAGGGAATAAAATTCAATTAGTTAAAGCAGCAGAGCAGCAGTGTTCAAGGCAAAGCCTGTTCATCTTATTCATGCAAAATACTCATTAAGTCCAGGTGTTAAATTCCCACCGCCCACGCCTGGGAGTTTCAAATCAATTGGAGTTTTGCATGAATAAAGCAAATGGGATTTGGCCCACTATGAGGGTCTGCAACAGCATTTTCCATTACCTACTTGTTATTCTCCTGAAGGACTCAATCCTGCCCCCATTGAAGTCAATGAGACTTTTGCCACAGACTCCACTGGAAGCAAGATAGCCCCCAGCCTGGATGGTGTCTGTTTGCAGTGACTGAACCTGGGAGCTGGATGTAAAACATGAGACCTTGTTGCTCAAGCTAAAACACCAGGACCATCAGCTGAGGGTATGTCTTCACTGACAGCGGTGGTCAGATGGACCTTTCTGGATCGACTGAGTGGTCAGTGAAGACCCGCTCAATCGATCCAGAAGTCGACGCTGTAAAACCACCTCCTCAAGTGGGGTAGCGCTGCGTCGATGCAGTGCAGTGAAGATGCTGCGCAGAAGTGAAGCACAGCAGTCTGCGTAGCTTGCGTAACTCCCATCGACTGCCGCCAAATTGCCAGGTAAGTGTGGACCAGGCCTGAGAGGCAGTAGCACACTCATAAATGTCTTTATGTGGCCTAGCCACTAGAGAGAGACAAAGTACTACATGGTTAGCATTGGATATGCTAAATCCGTCCTGAATACATTGAGCTAAGTTCATTTTGCTGTTACTCCAGGGAAAAAAGAAACAATTGCACCAACAATGAATTTGACCCCCTCCACTTCAGAACCTTGCAGAATCAAACCCAGTGATGGGACGTAGATAAAGCAACTTTGGTTATCTTAATTAACCAAACCTTGTCACAGCCAATCTGCACATCTTTCAGTGTAGAACCTTATTTTTAAATAAAATTTGACATTTATTAAATACAGAAAATGTTACAGAAATAAACCCTTTTAGGAATAACTGCTGCAGAAATAACTAGCATTAAAGGTGGTTCCACAAGAGTTCTTACACAGTAGAACCTTAGAGTTACGAACACCAGAGTCACCAACTGACTGGTCAACCACATCCCTCATTTGGAACTGGAAGTATGCCATCAGGCTGCAGCAGAGACAAAATATAAAAATGAAAAGCAAATACAGTACAGTACTGCGTTAGACGTAATCTACTAAAAATATAAAGGGAAAGTTTAAAAAAGATTTGACAAGGTAAGGAAACTGTTTCTGTGCTTGTTTCATTTAAATTAAGATGGTTAAGAGCAGCATTTTTCTTCTGCATAGTAAAGTTTCAAAGCTGTATTAAGTCAATATTCAGTTGTAAACTTTTGAAAGAACCATAATGTTTTCTTCAGAGTATGAACAACATCCATTCCCAAGGTGTTCGTAAATAAGAAATTCTACTGTATAAATATTTCCCAATATTTCTCTCACCTATTAATCAATATTCGCAACTATTCCTTACATTATGAATGGTATAAAGTGAAAATTGCTTCCGAACCATTAAATACACTAACAACAGAGTATAAAACGTACTCAAAGAGCTACATTACTCTTAAAGGAGACATAAGTCTAACTGAAATATCCGTCTCATGAGTCTTGAGTAGGATCCCCAAACTGTAGGGTCAATTTTTGCTGGTGTAAACAATCAAAATTCTACTAAACTCAACAGAACCCCTTTACACCCACAGAGAATTTAGACACTTTCCTCTTTTCTGAAAGTTTTATATTTTGATCTTCAAACAATGAATGTGTTTTAAAATGGAGAATTAAAACAACAAGAGACAGGTAGAAGGGAGAAATACTGCTCTCCTAAAGCCCAATCCTACAGATATTTATGCAAGAAGCAACCTTACTTACACTAGTTGGTGCCACTGATGTAAACAGAACCTACTAACAAGAACAAAGTTACTCACGTGTATAAATGTTTCTAGGTGTAGGCTCTGACTTTAGCTGAAATTATTTTTATTAGTGTCTTTAACTTTAATAAAAACAACAAATAAAACATCCCTAAACCTTGAGGTAATAAAAAATGTATTCAAAGTCCTATTTTGGATCTGGCTTTAGTAATTCTGCCAGCAGTAGTAATTTCCAGTAGTTCAGCAAAAGGCCACATAACATTTTAATCAGGAGTGCACTGTATGTTAATCATTTCAAATCCGAGACAGTCTCTCCCCATTTACTGTTCTGGCTCATTTCCTTACAATTAAGAACTATATTTTACTCAAGTGCTACAATACAGATGTATTACTTCAGATGTGACATACAGTGCTGTGTCCTATCTAAGGACAGATTTAGAAAACACTTAACCCTTTCAGTACTTGCAATTGTAGATAGAATAATTAAATAAACCAAAATGAAAGTGTACAACAGAAGTTAGTAAAGCTACCTTGCCGGACAGTTAGCCAAAAGTTAAACTTCTTGATTTCATTAACCTTAAAAAGGATACAACAATGTAACAGTACATCAATCCTAACTCTGTGTGTAACACAAACCTAAAAGACCTGTTCACAAATTGTGTGCTTAATTGCATTCTATGGGATAAGGGAGAATAGGCTACACAGCTAAAACTCCATAGCAAAACATACCTCATAAAATACATATAGTCACTCATATGGACAATCCCAGGTGACTGAGGAGTTGATGCCATGCTTGATGCTATTTTTAAGCTGATATTTCTGGTGGTTTTATTGATCAGTTTGATGCATTGGAATATAGGTGATATGCATCAGTGTCTAAATGAAAAAAAGTTATACCTCCTTGTAAGCAAGCTAGCTAACACTGCTGTTTTGGCCAGATTTAAACTTGAGTAATTACTGAGTTGAAGTGGGTCAACTGCATTCTGCTTACTTCAAATCCCCCTGCAGGTGCTGTTGGGTAAGTTTCTTTGTGGCCCAAGTTTTTATATAGTGTTGTTACGCTCTGTGATCCTGCAAGATGCTGGGCACCCTCATTTCAATGCACTCCCCCTCCCCCCCCTTTGCAGGCACACAAGGCAAAAAATGCAGTGGAAATGTCACCTTTCTGCTATGCATGGAGGCCAAGCCACAGAGACCCATGCAGAGGCACTCTCCACTGAGTTGCCAAGGAACTGTGCTCTGCAGGGGGCGTCTACCCAAGACTATGGAGCAGATGGGGAATGGTAGGTACCTGACTCTTTGCCCAGCACATAGTGAGATCCACAGCCCCAAATGCTGCGTGAGGGGCAGGGAGGAGCTGTGCAAAGGGCAGCAGCCATTACTCCCACCAACAGATTCTTGCAGCTGACATGGCTTGGCTGCATGTACCTCCTGAGCTCCTTGCAAGCCTCTCTAGCCCTGAATAATTTTGTCTCTGGAATTTTTTCATCCTCGTTGCTTATCCCATTTCCTGCTCCCTGAAAAATGTATCAAATACCAGTCCTAGTACAGAACTGTAGGCCACACGCCCACTCAGTACAGACCTCTGGGGCACTTCTGAAAACTGACTAGTGATGCCTAACTCCTTGTTGTCGGTCTCTCAGCCAGCTTCCAATCCATGAAAACACCTTCTCTCTCCCTCCGGGACTACTTTAGCTTTCTTAACACCCTCTGCTGAAAGGGTTTTTGAATAGCCAAATAAATGCCATCTACCAATTCTTTATTGACGTGTGTGACACTTTCTCAGGGCGTCCAGAACCATAGGCCACCATGTTACTCCTCCGGCTCAGCAAGAGAGACTAGTGCTAAACTGAGATCAGTCCCCTCGTAACCCAGCAATTCCTCAGGATCCTGCTAGCTCTTATTTAGCCCAGTCCCTAAACCCACCAGAAGCATCCCCCAGTAGTGTCCAGCTCCTGTCACTTGACACTGCCACTAATTAGCAGGTAAGCTGTCCCCAAAGAGACGGTGTACACACAGCTGGAAGGTTACAACGCAGGATCAGGTCCTTTACAGTGCTGTGCTGTTATAATGTTTGGTGAAAACAAATATAAGTTTATTAACAAAGCAGAGATTCACAGATACAAGTGAGTGTTGACTAAGAATAATGGAAACAGAAATGGTTAAAAGCAAAACAAAAGTGTATCAGGCTACAGCCCTAGTTTAAAGTAGTTTCTCATTCTCAGTATCATTTTGCTTGTTGATTTTAGTCAATTCAGGATGCATTTCTTCACAATCAACCCTCTCTGCCAAGGGAGCTCCTCAGCAAAATGGATAAAAATGGATAACATGGTTCTTTTTCCTCCCTCTTATAATGCTGTAAATCGTTGAAATGTATCCTTTTGAAGTGCACTCCAGATATGACCCCTGTTACTTGTTTTCCAGCGTGCTGGCGCCATGCCGAGTTCTCATCTCCCCCATCAACCTGTTTTTCCTATTGACTTAATATGCAAATAGCTTCCTTTGTGTTGGTTCCACAGTGCTTAATTTAAATTAGAGACAGGAAGATAAAGACCTTTCCTCCTGTCTGGAAGAAACCAGTTTCTCCCTCTGTTTGGTTACAGACTTTAAAGCATCGTACCTGTAAGTATCTATAATTCCTCAAATAGTGTTAATACATACATTTTACAATTACACTAAAGACCAGGTGTCACGAGCTTTCATTGATCACATCACACAACACTCTTTATAAATAAATATTATGACAGCAATGTGTTAGGTGTAGCGAGTTTGTCAGGCCTGAAGGGAGCTACTGACTGTACAGAGTTGTGAACCACCAACGGGCCTCTGTGTCACACTATTTTACTGACATGTGCTAAGAACTCTTTCAGATTAGAAAGGCACAGCTTTCCTTTGGAATAGCCAGGCAGGTTTGTCCCTAGAATATTTTGTTCGTGAAGGTATTTTATGACTCTGTTTCAACCAATTTCCCTTTGCACTGAAGTAGTTGTAATACTGATCACAAATCCATGGCTACATAATCGAGCAGATAAAGGCATTAAGAGATCCAATGACTAGAAGCTGAAATCAGAAAAAAATTCAAATTGGAAATGAGAGGCAAATTTTTAACAGTGAGTTAACTGACCATTGGAACAGATTACCAATGGGTGTGGTGAGTTCTCCATCACTTGCAAACCTTGAAATCAAGACCAAATGCCTTCCTAAAAGGTATGCTCTAGTTCAGCCACAAGCTATTGAGCTAAATAGAGAAATTCTATGCTGTGTGTTATGAAAGAGGTCACACTAGTGATCATAACGGTCCATTCTGGCCTTAAATAGCTACAAACAGCAAATCTACTTGTGAATCTTCATCGTTGTTACTGTACTGACAACTACGGCCACTGAGAACTTCATGGCAACAGAGCTTAGATCCTTCTGCCAAATTCAGTCCCCTATTTGAGCTAAAGAAGAATATCCCTTACCTGTTAGAGGACCAATGACACACAGCTGAGCAGTTCTGATTCAATCCAGCAAGGGACAATGGTATATACATATTAGCTACTTTATTACACACTTGATGGTCTTTAAACCATCTTCCTAGATGTTTAGAATGGTTCTTCATTGAAAAATAAAATCAGTAAAAATTAAGATACAGTTCTATCTCAATAACTGCGGCAAAAGCCTGAGCCTTTTAATTTGACATTATTTATCTTAGAGGAATTACCTAATGCTTTTAAAACATTCATCAAACTAAGTACCTAAGAATTCATGTTTACAGTTCAGTCTTTAATTATGAAACTATTGCCAAGAGTTGTCGTTTCCTTTCCAGGTATTCTTAACTTGAATGCAAGACTGAATTCTTTTAAGGCAGTTTAAGTGACAAAGTGCATTATTGGGCAAAATCATGTTCCGCTTACATGAGCTGGTCCTAGTAAACCCAGTAAGATTTAGCCCACACTATCTTTATTTTCTTTATAGCAATTGAAGAGGAGGATGTCCACTGAATTTATTGTGAGGATGTACTGATTCCTATCCGTGAAAAGCGATAAAGACTGTCTACAGACTAAATTTTATAGATCATCCATTGATTATATTAAAGTGTTCCCACTCAAGTGAAAACTAAGTTCAAAACCTTTACCATAATTTTCAAGCAAACATAATTATCAGGATTCAGATTATCGCACAGTTCTTGGAACTGGTGTAATTGAGACTAAAATTATTTAACTTTCTTCTTTATATTGTGATTTGATAGTCAAATAAAGGTGTTTAAAAGATATCTAGGAAAACCATTAAGCATGATCCAGCTTCTAGGTGATAACAGAAGCATTTGTTCAATTGGATATTTGCTGGCATAAAAGGACGTGATTAGACTATTTTATCTGTCTATTTGCTGTAGGTGTAAGGAGTAACTTTATAAGTGAGGTATACATTTGATTGGCAATCTCAATTTTAGCTCTACATTCCCGGGGCCAAATCGTACATAGATTTAGCTAGTGGCTATTATGTAATATATAGGAGAGCAAGGACATCTTTTGTGCTCTATATATCTCTTACTATTTTCACATTCTTGCAGGAGACAGGCATTGTTTAACAAGTAATGTCTTTTGCTATCCCCTAAAATAACTTGTTGCCAGGTCATTGCTGTAGGAAACACATGATAACATAGGTAACTGAGAACAGTTTTGCAGTACAGTCAATAAGTAGCCTTTGGCCATTTTGCTCTATTTGAAGTAGGCTGCTGTTTTATAAGGATTGAATTATTTTGCTTTTTCAAGAGAAGATTAAGAAAAGGGAGATATCTTATAGTAGTTGTTTTCCACATGTTGCTTTAGTTTACATTTTAAATGTACGTGATGTCAGTATTTTCAACCCCTAGAAATACTGTACATAAATACTGCTGGGGAAATATTATACAATATAATATACAGAGCAACAATAGGCTTCCATTCACCCTAAGGAGCAGCAAATTGCTCTTATATGACTATTATTCTAGTCTAATTCAGAATCATGAAAGATGCTAAGTGAAATACATACAAACATTAAGAAGAACCCCTCTGAAGATCCATTCTGTGTTTAATATTCTGCTGCTTGCCCACCTCCATCATGTTCACCTCTAGATTCGCATGTTAGAAAGCGATATGGTTCAGAGGTGTTTTCTGAATTCATTGGACGTAAACACATACATTGGTCAGGTTACTTTCCTCTACCTTTGTCCAAATGAATTAGCAGGCAGAGGCAATCCTGCCTGAAACCCCAGCACAGATCACGTTTTGATTTTTAACTTTACTGTAGGAACATACAAAGGGAAACTGACCAATACAATCCCTTTGGCCCATTAGTAATTTCAGAAAGTGCCACGATGTAGCGATCATTCTTGGATGCTTTTTCATACTTTTGTGAGTCAAAAAACCACGCATCTGTCTACTTGAATGTAAGTGCTCTCATTGCACAAGCTCAGAGATCACTAGGTTTCTGTAGTGCCTACTGTAAGACGACCTAGTTTAACAGAACCTGAGGGAAAATATAAAATAGACACACATACGCTTTTAAAGCAATAACTATGACTATAATATGGGCAGTATTCCAGGCCCATAGGTAAACAGTTCACATTTTATAAGGAGATATTCCAGTCTCCCAATGTAAACAGCATCTCCTAAGCTTAGCATTTAATCATACAGTGCATATATATGGTTAAATACTAATTTGAGGATGACAATCCAAACTCAACTTTAGTGCTATCCCCACTCCATCTGCTCACCGGCCTGCTTTCTCCCCCTCCCCATCTCATGATTTTCCTTTTGTAGGTCTAAGTGGGGACTAAAGTAAGGAGGCACAGAAGGAAACACAGCTCCACTCACAAGGGAGCTGTCCCTTTTCTCCCTGGCAGCATTCCCTACAGCTCTCTCCCCTTCCTTGGCTAGTCAGGGACAGCTCCCCTTTCTTTTTCCAGGCTTCTTTAACCACTGGGTGTGAATACCTTCCAGCTAACAGCTCCTGAAACTGCATCCTCTCTGCCTCAATTATAGAGATTGGAAAATGGAAAGTAACAGACTCCTATCCTCTGGGGATCGGGCACACAGGAGGACACAGCGCACACTGACCAGTGGGTTACATAAACATCTCTTTTCTCCAAACATATGTTCTACGTTGTTCTTGCTTTGCTGTCATGGTTAGCAGGGTTGGAGACTGTGGGTGTACCACAAGTCCTGAGCAAGGGGCAGCGCATACTTCTGCTGCCCAAAGAGCAGAAATAAATTGTGCCATCCCTATACTGGTGCAGATTACAGCCGCTTGCACCAGCTCATATATGTTGGCCAGCACAGTTGGGGAGAACGGGGTTAGAGCTAAGGCTCAGACAGATCACACTCCCACGCCCACCCATGCAGGAGAGGAAGCAGCAGTGCCCCCCCATATATGCAGCTCTCTCTCTCACGTTACAACCTGCAATGCAAGTGGCAAGCACAGGAGGACAAGGGGATGCTCCATAACCTTAATCCCCTGGGCTGGCCTGCAGGATGGGCCACAATTTGGCCCTCACTTGTAAATATATCATTTTTCTGGACAAGCATTTTTGCAGAGTGTTTCTAGGGAGGATGCCATGCCCACTACTGTGCCCTACTTGTACCCTCAAGCGTCACCCACTTCAAACTGGAACCAGAAAGCATTCAGCACCTTTCAGGATCAGGCCCTTAGAGCTTCATTGCACTGAACTTGCCCCTTCAGATTTTGTTGCCCAATAGACATGAGTAAGTTCCCTAATTTCCTCAGCAACATAAGCATAACGTACCATGACACAAGAACTAATGTGTTGGCACAGCAGCCGGCAGTGTTCCTCTGCCCGGCCAATTGTTTTTAATGGGGGAGAATTTCTGAAGGATTGCCTCTTGCACACCCCTGTGTGATTTTTCCTGCCGAGCTGGCTGTTTTTAATGCAGAGTTTGCTAGGATGCTAGCGTTAGGGAACTGCAAGTAAATCATATAGGGCATAATCTTGCTCCCACTTCAGGCAGCAGCAAAACCCCCATCGACTGCACTAGGTAAGCAGGATCAATCCAGCTGTGTCAGGCTCTTGAAGAAACAAAACAAAGTTTACAGAACCTTTGATTTTCCTTTCTTCCGTCATAAAAGGACTGTTTTAAATGGCATCACTGAAGCGTGATCTTCAAAGTGGAAAAGTGGCTCTCGTAAAATTGTTTTAAATTGTCCGTTTAGTCCTTCACAGATTCCCTGCTCAACTGAGTAGCAGGTTCTGGGAGACATTATGGCAGATTCTGATTCCAGCTGCTCCAGTGGACCTGTAAGCAAAACCTGGCCCAATGTAAGTACTTCAGCATCAGTCATCCACTGGGGTGACTATTAAAATACTGCACTGAATGTTAATGATGCACTACTATTCTACTGCAGAAATAAGGCATCAGCATTCACTTCAGTGGAGTAAAGAGCTCACAGCAGCAGTGGCAATAGGGCTTTAAAAAAGGGTATGTAGAGGGACAGGAGAAGACTAAGAGTCCCTGGTCAAACTACCTAGTCTTTCCTCTTATAGGGAACAACACTGACTCTTTTATAAATATCGCACAGCTGCTGCATGTCCAGTTTTGTGTATTATGCATAGGGAAAATAGTTAAGAAAATCATACAGTGTTTGCTTTGTTAATCATTAGACAACACCAAAGGTCAAACTCTGTCCATACCTAGGGCCACATGGCTGTAACCTCTTACCAAAGATGGAATTTGGCCACAGTAGCCTCTACCATTCTGCTCTCTGACCCAGTAGACATGTTCATGAACTATTTTACTACTGGATGAACAAAAGGGGCAATTAGATAAGAACACCCTGACAAACAAGGGCCCAACAATTCAGGGTTGATCAATTTCTTTTAATTTCTTTTCAGTCTTTTAAGGTGGATTGTCACTTCCCATTGTCATAAAATGCAAAGTTGATCAGTTCCTCAATTTCATTGCCACAGAAACAGCTCAAATTATCTTCCTTGTCCTTTACCTCACACACGCTATAAGGTTTTAAACCAAAGATTCTCATCCATTTTTCATACCATAACCCCATGTTCAGCTATTCACAATTGATTCTCAAATGCACCCCATAATCCTTAGCACCGGTTCCCATGACTCCTCCAAGAGCGTTACTGTTATTCAGTGATTGAAGAGAGCCACGTCAGAAACTGTGCTGTTCTTTAGGAGAACCAGTTGCAAATGACTTGAGCAAATCCATTTCAAAATAAGATAAGAGACATGGAATGACAGCAGGGTCACCACCTCACCCCACAAATGCCAATGACTCAAAGGTCAAGAACCGCTGGTTAAATGAACTTATGTACAAACAAGCAAGCACTTTATCAAGAAAACACATATCCACTAAGGGCATTTTCTTTTTAACACGCACTGGGCATGTTTCTTTCTGCTGATCCTTTTCTCAGGTCTAGCAACTAAATTAACAAAAGACACGGATAAAAGATTAAAAAAAAAAGAAAAAAGAAGAAGAAGAAGAAGAAGAAAAAAGCTTTCAGCTCCCCTCTTATAACAAGTCTTGAAATCTATGGAACGTTCTTTCTGGTCTTTAACTTATCCTCGCTCTTATTTTTGTCTCTCCTCCCCAAACACTTGCCTTCACTTTTGGTCTTTTACACAGGCTGTGACAAAACTCATTTAGAGTGAGACTCACTTCTTTCCGATTCAGTTTTTAAGGTGGCTTCTAAAAGACCATCTCACTGATGCTTGGGAATCAAAGTCTATGTTGATGAGTTCCAGGGCGGGAGCCGTGTTAGTCTGTTTTTAGCAAAACAGCCAGAGTCCTGTGACACCTATGTTGTTTTTTTCTGCAAAAGTTTCAATGAGATATTTGCCAATTTCTGTCAGGTTTGTTTTCCCCTTTCCCCCCCATCATAAATAGTAAGGGGTGTGTGTGTAAATGTCAGTCATTTCAAGTCACATACGTTCGCACAGCCTGCTTGTTTCTCTCTCCTTTTGCAGAGCGAAAGTAGCAGCCAAACTCTCCACCTTGTGGATCTGAAGTCTTTTTTGTTGTTGTTTTGTTTTGTTCACTCTTGCCTTTCCTAGTCAAACACAAGATGGCAAAGCCCTGTCGCGTGTGATGTGAGCTGTTTAGGAAGGTTTTCTTCTTGCAGAAAGAAGGGCTGGGGATCCCGGAGATAATTTTCACTCAACCCGCTGTCACATGTATAGTGTGTGATCTCAGTGGTTCAGGGAGTTTTGACAGGCTTCTTTCCCTGCACTGACGGAGTTTCAATTCCCTCAGCTGTGTGGCCAAGGACATGCGGTTGCCTTAGGTCCCACTCAGGTTTACATTGCACTGTAGTCTGTGATCTGATCTGGCTGGCGAGGCTTTCCTTCTCTTTTACTTTAGTTTTTTAAAACCACACATACACGCAGAGCAACTCGCAAAGTCCGCAGCTTTGCAGCTGCCGTTCCTGGAGTTCCTTTAAACTAATTAACTGCTAACTTCCCCTAACCAGAGGCTGGAACTTTTCTGTTAAGGTAGGAGCCGATCTGCTTGGGGGAAGTTCTCCCCTTTATACAGTTGCAAAGTCCTTAGCAGTGCGCCTTGGGGACCTTAGCACTGCTTTAAAAAAAAACATTAACTGCTTCCTTTCCAGTCACAGACTAGCACAGCCCGGGAATTTGTGATCTGAGCGCTGTGCGGAGGACGTGTCCCTTCTCCCCCCCGGACAATAAACACACCAGAGAAGAGGTAGCATGAGTGCCCAGCGTTGGAGTGTCTGTCACCCCTTACCTACCACTGTCCCACAGGCATCAGCGAACCCCTGATCCGCCCTGCCCTGCGAATCTCTCCAACAGGGGCAGGGACAGTGGCTGGGGCACACGGGACTGCCTGCGTCTTCCACCCCGGCTCAACCCCGGGCAGCAGCGCGGCACCTGCCCCGCGGGGCGACCCTGGCCACCCTTCGCAGAGAGCACGCGTGTGCGCGGCCACGGGCGGGGGAAGGGCGAGGGCAGCTGCCGGGCCCGTTTTAACCCCTTACCTTCCAGCAGCACCTCCTTGCCCGCCCGCTTGAGCGCCTGCACCGCCTCGTCGTGGGTGGCGTCCCGCAAGTCTGTCCCGTTCACGGCCAGGATGGCATCGCCCACGTAGAGGGCCTGGGTCTGGTCGGCCGCCAGCCCCTTGAAGATCTTGCTGATGAGGATGGGCATCTTGTTCTCCTTGCCCCCCTTGATGCTGATGCCCAGCCCGCCCAGCTCCTGCTTCAGCACCTTCACGCACCGCTTCTTGTTGGAGACCGCGTCGGGCACTTGCTCCGGGAGCTCGGTGAAGGCGGTGCGCACCCCGGGGCCGCCCCCCGCCTTGGGGCTGCCGCCGGGGGGCTCGGCCGCCCCGCCGGGGTTCCCGGCGGCCGCCCCTCGGCCGGGCGCCCCGTTGCCGCTGGCCCCGACGCCGTTGTGGGCTGCGCCGTCGGCGCGCTCCTCGCAGCTCAGCACCAGGGCGTCCTCGCCCAAGTTGGCCAGGACTTTGTGCCAGCGATCGCGCACCAGCACTTCCAGCCAACCGCTCCGCTGCTGCGCCCGGCCGGCCCCGGCCCCGGCCCCGCCGCCGCTCCCCGCCACCGCCGCCGCTGCCGCTACCGCCATCTTTGGAGCATTCTCAGCGCACCATGTGATTGCACAGCCCGACCGACAGCCAGCCGCGCACAGGACAGCGGGCTGCGCTCCGGGAGCGCCCCGACTCCAGCGCCGCCAGCCGCGCCGCCGGGGGGCGGAGCGAAGGCCGCCGCTAGCGCCCGGGCCGGCCCGCCGGGCAGCAGGCCAGGGGCTCACCTGATCCCCGCGCACCACTTCCGCGCCAGGGCCAGGCGCCGCTCACCTGCTGCGGGCGGCATGTGGAGGGGAGGCAGAGGACAGCCCCGATCCCAGCCCGCCAAGGGCACTAGCAGCAGCAGCAGCCCACCTGCTGCAGGCAGCCGTCAGCGCCTCTCCTGCCGCTCATTCGCCAGCCCCGGCCCGGAGCAGAGACTAGCACGGAGGAGTCCAGAGCTGGAGACACCTGGCGGGCCGCTCAGCTCACCTGCGCCACCCACCCCTTAATCCCCGGCGCGGTGCCCTCTCCCCTCCCGCCTGTGTCCGCAGCAAGCGGTGAAGCTCAGGTTCCGCAGAAGGGCCCTCCCCAAACCAAGCGCTGGCCGAAATCTCCCCGGCTCCGTTCTCAGCCCGATCCCTCTCAGCAGTGGATCCCAACTCTTGCCATCTGTGGTGTTTTCCTTAAAAGTCCCGGCTCCTGCGGTGAGGTGACCGCACGGGAATTTCAGCTTTCCCGACAAAGGAAAGTTTCCAGCTCTCACAGCTGCAAAGACATGTCACACGCGCACCCTAAAGGCTCAAAAGCCCCAGGGCAAACGAGCGTGACAATGTATTGTTATATGTCTTGATTTTCAAGCCAGTCTCATCATTTCTGAATACTGGGGCTGGCAAGCCTGCATGCTCTTTAGCACATGGCATAACTGCCATCCGCTGGCAGTCTGAGCAGATATTTCAAGACCAGAATAAGCACCGCTCCTACTTTCAGCTGGAAGGGTCCCCCTTAACACAGCATGCAGTTCTGGGTGCCCCCTTTCAAAAAAGATATATTAGAATAGGAAAAAGTACCTAGAGGGGCAAGAAAAATGATTAGGGGGATGGAAGAGCTTTCATCTGAGGAGAGATTAAAACGACTGGTACCGTTCATTTTAGAAAAGAGACAACTAAAGGGGGATATGAGGGAGGTCTATAAAGTCATTAAGGACGTAGAGAAAGTGAATAAGGAGGTGTTATTTATCCCTTCACATGATACAAGAACCACAGGTCACCCAATTAAATTAATAGGCAGCAGGTTTAAAACAGACAAAAGGAATTATTTCTTCACACAGTGCACAGTAAACCGGTGGAACTTGTTGCCAGGGGATGTTGCAAAGGCCAAGAGATTTAGGCACCTAGGCTCCTATACCATGAATGGGGAGAGATATGTGCCTTACAATGCAATCCACAAAACCACCCTGCTGTCAGGGAGCTGCCAAAGGTAGCCAATAGGAGTTGCTAAGGAGGGGGTTGTATGCTAAACCCCTCCCCTCTTTCATAATTCGGTGCCTAAATCCAGACTTAGGGAGGCGCCTTTTTTCTGCTTGTGATTCATGAATGGGGGGAAGATGATTGTTTAGCTGCCTAAGTGGTGTGTGGGGCCTGATCAGAAGCTACCTAACTCCACAGGGAACTGGCAGGGTGAGGGGTGGCAGGTGGAGATGCTGGCATAGAACCTAGTGGTTGGGCAAAGGTACTCACCCAGGCTGCAGGGGCAGTCCTAGTTCAAATTCCCCTTCTGCTTAATGAGGAGGATCTGTCACCTCTCAGGTGAGTGCCCTGGCCACTAGGCTATGGAAAAGTCCGATGTGGGGCTTCATCAATCCCTCTTATTGACGTTGTTCCGCTTTAAGTAATAATTAAACATGATTTGGGCACGAGAAAGAGTTAGAGCCTCGCGCACACAACTGCAAGATGGCAGATCCCTCACCATTGGGCTAAATGTTATAAGGGGGCACGGTTGTTGTCCTGCTCCTCTTCTCCCTCCTCCCAGCTCTTTTTTGTGGGGTTAGGCAGCCCCTGAGCACACCTACTGGATCGAGTCAGGTCCTGCATGCGACTTAGGCAACCGACTGACTGCCTGGCTTTCCCCTGCTTCCTCATGAATTGCTCTGGGGCTTTAGGCAGGAGATAGGCCTCTCGAGCGATGCAGCAGTGCACACGCCCAGAAGCAGAACTGTAGGCACCTAGGGAAGTTTTACTGCAAAAACTTAGGCACTGAGCAACTTTCGGCACCTGCAGGGTTAGGTGGCAGCCCAGTGGGCGTTTTGTGGATCACAGTGGTGCCTGAAAATGGGACTCGGCTGTCTAAGTACCTCTGTGGAGCCCACTCAAAGTGACTTGTCCAGGTTATAGAACCAGTTGGTCTAGTTCCCTGAGGCCTCAGCTCTAACCAGTAGGCCCTGCACTTTGTACACTACTAGCGAATCAATACAGTCCATTACAGGACAGACATTTGGCCCCAAGTATTTTTCAAACTTTAGAAATTATAAACAACCCCAGCACCAAGAATTGAATGATTTTTGCCCTTTTTATAGAAAAGCAGAGGTTTAAATTTTACAAAAAAATAAAGTGAATGTTATTGAATTAATCCATCACACTAAGTTTACTAGACGCATGGCACATACTTGTGCCATTTCAGAACTCCTGCGTGGTTCCCACTGAAATACAAATATCATACTGGCAATTGCACTGTCTGGAAGTGAAGCTTGTCCTTGTTCCCAGCTTAATTAAAGTCTCCTCCTTTTCCCTTTCCCATCCCAGCAGAGGTAAATAATAAGGCTGTGCAGGGCCAGCATCAGATCTACTGATCCCTAGATGAGTCTCATGGTGGCCATCATTCCCCTTTTAGCCCAGAGTTGGGAGAAACTAGGGCTGACATTTTTCTTGTTAAAAAGAAGCTGATGTAAGGGCTAGAGTGGACCTTTAGGGGCCAGTCCCATGGCAAATAGTTGGAAGGACACAGGCACATCACCCCAGCAGGAGCACCCCACAGTATCATACCTAAAGCAGGCACGGTGTCCCCACATGACCGGGGAAGCACTGCCATTGTGATAGTCTTTGAGGTGCAGCATGCCCTCCATCCATGAGGGGTGTGTTCTGGTACCTGCTGTGGAGAGGGGAGGTATCATCACTCTGCTGTATTTGTGCCCCTCTCATTCTGTTTTGGGAAGCTGGGACCATAGTTGGAGTTAGTTTCTAACTGTCCTCATGTACTCTGAGAACAAAGGCTGGGAGGGTATCTGGTCTCCAAGCCACGGGGCAGAAGCAGGCGGTTCCTTGTGTCCTTTTCCCTCCTTGTGTGCTCCAACAGGGCCAGACACGGTATGGTCTTTAAATCTGTAAATCACACTCCTACAAATGGTTCCTGAAATGCAGGCAAGAGTGTACATAAAATAGGAATGAGAACAGCATAGAGGGTATTTAAGGCAGTATCGGGGGGGCTTTTCTGGCTATTTCACCTTTCCATTTACTTTCTTTCCTTCCATATCCCAGATCCATTCTTTATAAACAGTAAATGATGAACACCGATTGCAGTGTAGTGGACTCTGTTTCTTTTTCACGAGACTGAAGGCCCTCAATTGTTTTCAGAGCATTGCAGCGTGCAAATTCTCATTCCAGTGAAGCTGTTCTGTGAAAAAATATAATTGCCATATTATACTTGTGAGGTTCAGTGCTCTCTTGATGGCTTCAGTGGGAGTCCAGGGTACTCAGCGCCTCACCGGAGTGCTCAGCACCATGCTGGGTCAAGTCCATAGTCACTAAAAAGGGATTCACTGTAGACACAGCTCATAAAAAGCTGCACTAGATGAGTAGTCTTTTTGGAAAAGCCCCATATACAATTTAATAGGGATTCAAGCTTACTGGGTTCTATTATTATTTAACATTTCCATTGTGGTGGTACTGGAAGTCCTCAACCTGCTCAGGGCCACATTGTACTAGACACTGTATAAACGTGGTTATGCTGGAAAATGTTAATGGCTGCCATCAAGTGGATCTTTGATCTATAGATAATCACAAGGCTGGTGAACACTGATGGGTGTGCTAAGCACCCTTCTTTCAGATTCTGTGGAAGGAGCAGCTAGTTCCTTTTATGTGGTGAGATAGCTGGAGACAATAGAAGGCACTGCCCAAGGCAATGGGCAACATGGCAAGCCCTGATCAGATGCACGCTGACTGTGCAGGCTCAGGCAAAGGGATCATTTGGCAAACTGTGTGTGTGTGCATGCTTGCGCAAGAAGCAGAAAGCCAGGAAAAAGCAGGCAAGGAGAGAAGCATTTCTGAGCGTGGCCCTGAGAAGTAGCAGGGAAAGTTTGATGGGCACAGAACTGACTGGATAGGCAGACTTGGAATAGTGAGCCAGGCAACTGCTAGTTGTTGTGGAATCTGCAAGGACTTTCTGTAGGCCAATTGTAAATCAAGAGGATTGCACCAAGAAGCATATCTGATTCCACCATCAATTTCTCCTCCTAACCGAAACAAGGAGCTGAATATTGCCCAACCATATAGCAACAATATAGCTTGACACTCCCTGTGCCAAAATGCTTACAATCTAAAATACAAATGACACTAGAAAGCCGCAGAACATAGTGGTGAATGATGCCCTACTTATAGGTTTTATTTTTTTAAAATCTTTATGTTATTCTATAGCAGGGATATGCTTTTCTATTAACTTCTCCCGGATAGCTCAAACGCTATTGGAAAATCAACTTTTCCTATGCAGTGTTGTAGTGGGTTTACAGTATAGCATCAATAGCCACGCCCATCAGAGACCCTTTTCAATCAGAAACAGGGTTATGGCCCTTGAACATGTTTCAGGCAACAGAAGTTAGAAAATAATCCGGTTTGGACAACGAAGTTGCCACCTTGTTTAGCCAGAGTCAGACCAGCTCAAAGGATGAGAGCCTAGAGATGGATGCCCGAGAGCAGAGAGGGGAGCTGGGATAGAGTCAGACTCCTGCAGTTATACCAAACACGGAAGGAGCCAAGCAGAAGCTAGTCCTGCTTGCGGCAGTGTTAGAAACTAGAACTGTTTCCCTTTTGTGCCCCCCACTGGCAGCCCACTGTGCTACAACATTGGGGGAGACAGTCAGCAGGCCTTGAAGTCTCCATGCAAGTGCTCCCTGGCTCTCCTGGTTTGCTGAAGGCTTCAGATGCCCCTTGAGGCCTTTGTATACTTCAGGTTGCATTGTGATTTGCTTCCAAAACTAGCGGAGTATTCTGATTTTTGTTACGCTCTACAGTCAAAATGGCCTGAAGTTTCCATATAAATCATTGTCATTACAAAACTAATTAAAATGTGCTCATTAGCGAGCACGTTAGGGACTACACTTTTTAAAGCTAAGGCCCACTTGCATGTGCAAGAAATACTCACCCATATGTGCACCCACGTGTGCCACAAATGGGTGTGCAAATTGGGAAAGTGCTCCCGCCAGTGGCAACTTATGAAAGGATTTCTACACTGCATGCACAGTCGTAGGAAACGTGATCACCAATGTGGGGACAGGTGGGCATGTACATATCTTATGCACAAAGGCCACATCCTTTTAAAAATACAGGCTGGATCTTGCTCCTATTGGAATGAATGACAAAATTCTCATTGCCACCTTGTCAGGATTGGGCTCACAGTTCTACAGTCTAAGCCTCAGCCTCAGTCACTTTTATGGTAGAGCAAACACTAAAAATAAAGGCTCATAACTAAAGTGTTGATGCATCCTTAACTACAATAATGTGGGTTTGTTTTCCATCTCTTGACACCCGGGACTTGTTCTGCTGGTCTATTTAAGTGCTGTTAGTGTTCCCAGACACTAAAGTTCGTAAAGTTTTCTTTCCAAATGGCTCTGATTTTAATCACATTACAATTTCTTGAATCAGTTTTATCGGCTGCATAAAAAAGCAGGTTGTTTTAAATGCCCAGAACAAAGAGTTAAGCTGCAGTCAGTTACTGAACAAATACAAATGAGGAGAAAAGGGGACAGATTGTTGGATCAGAGGTGAACCAAAGAGAAACAGGTTCACCTGGCTAGGTATCAAAGATACCCAACTGCTTTTTATTTCCTGTGTTCCAGCCCCATTCTTTTAATGCTGCAGAGGCTTAGCAACAGTCACCCACACATTCCAGTCACAGAATTGAAAGGCCTGGTACTGCAATTCTGATGTAGATAAGGTTGCAGTTAAAGCAAATAGAATAGCCAGGATGCTGCTGATGTCGGAATATGACTTCATTGACTTGACTACAAGTTTTGCCTCCATAAGGACTGATGGATTAGGTCCAGGATACAGAAACTGCATCACGGAAGCCCAGTCTGATGGCTTATTCAGCATGCTTGGAAAGTTCCCCAGGTCTGGGGAAAGGAATTCTCACCAACTAGTCCGCAGTAATCACTGAGCCTCTCAGCCATTGCTACCCCAGACTGCGAGTTGGGGGAACGTCCCACCTGCAAATCTTCACTGCACACTGATGCCTGCAGAACAATCCTCCCCCCTCCTCCGGGTTCTGCAGCATATCAGTGTGCACATTCTCCGAACAAGCACCCCCTGCACAGCAGAACCACACTGGTTCCTACTGCAAGATGGAGAAGTGGGACAGGATTTCCCCTATAGGACACAAACACAAGTTTGCTGTCATATGTATAGTCCATAGACTACACCAGTAAGGCTGCTCCTCTGAGGAGGATATAATGCTAACAATATAGGAACATTAGGAATAATGCTGTTTACTCTCAGTGCTCCCATAATATCATTATGCTATTTGCACTGCCAACTTCTTTCTGCGTTTGCTTCCAGTCTCTATGAATGCTCACTCCATTCATCCCCATTGTTACAGTAAATGTTTGGGTCTGGTCTACTTTCCTTGAAAGACTACACTGATTTATTTCAAGAACACCGTGGTGTAGTGGGTAGTGCCTTGGCCTGTACTCAGAAGAGCTGAGTTCTGTTTCTAGTACTGCACTGTGGGTAATTCACTTCTTCACCTCTCTAAGTGTCAGTTTCCTCTCCTTTGTAAAGTGCTTCAAGGTCTACTGATGAAAGCACTATAGAAGAGGAAGGTGGTTTTATTAAACTCAGATTGTAAACTCTTTGGGGATAAGGACCATCTTTTTATTCTGTATTTGTACAGCACCTAGCACAATAGGGTAGGATCCATGGCTGGGCCACTAGCGCAAAACAAATACTTTAAAAAAAAATAAAAATGTATGTTTTCATATATTAAAAAAATTCTGTGGACAATTGTCAAAGAAAGCCCCTAATTAGGCTTAGTTAGTAACAAAGGATTCTCTGGCAATGGGGAACTGGCTCAATCCCTTTTTAACATTGGGGGCTAGCCAAGAGATGTAATTTTTATATAAAGAAGGTGTAATATGTTGTGGCTGGAGTGACTCCACTTAGCTAGTCTCCACTGAAATTCATTTTTGACCATATCTTTTTAGACAGAGATTTTTTTGTATTGGAAATGCAGTAGATTTGCTTATTAGCAATCCTTCAGTTGCCAGCAAAGAGTTGCTATTATCCAGCAGTTGCTCATAAGTAGAATGCAGGTTTGCAAGGCAGCAGCCAGGGAAAGAAGCACTGGGACATGCCTTCCCTGGATGCAGCCCTGTAAACCTGCTTGCCGGGCAAGGCAGCAGCGAGGAGGGCAGCTGTAGCCTGGGTGCTAGGGCTTTCTATAGGAAGTGGGTACCTCATGGGGCTGCTCCGTACTTCACCCTGTGCTCTCCAGGGCTCAGTATTTCCCAGTGCTTCCTTCCCTGTGTGCAGATCCCAGGCAGGGTGCAACCCGGAGAGTGCAGGGCGAGGTACCGTGCAGCACCTTTCCCGCTTCTGCCCTGCCCACAGAGTCCCTACCCACGCTGCCCCTTCCCCCCGGTGTGTCTTTGGAAAGGCTGACAGAGAATACTTGATTGTGAAGGGTGAAGGTGTGTGGGTAATGAGGGAGCAAGATTTCCTTTGCTTTAGATTGTAATAACATTTTTAATTCTTTGCTACGTTCTCCTCAACAACCCCCCGCCCGCCCCAATTGCCTTTCATGACCCCCGCTGGGGATTGCAATCAATTTGGTGGACACACACACTGGCCTACAGGATTCCTACTGCAAGGGAATCGCCACCACCTGCTGACCTTTGTATCCTTCCTAGGTGGTTTTACAGTGCAGAAAGAGATGGAGCATGGTTGGCATTAACTTTCAAACATGATGTAGCCAAAGCCAGTGCTAGGCATAAGCAGACTAAGCAATTGCTTAGACCCCCAAGCAGCTGAAGGGGACCCCCTATTCGCTTTTTATTATGTGTTGTGTGTGTGTATGAGGGAAATATTCCTGCTTAGGGCTTAGGGCTAGCACCACCTGTGGCTGTAGCTTTCCAGGAGGGAGTAGGATGCTGCAGAGAATAGCAATCCCTAGGCTTGCCGCATCCCCCATTGCAGAGCTCAAAACCTCCAGGGTAGGTTGGTGGAAGGGAGTGCAATGACAGAGAGGCTGCATTCCCCATTTCTGAGCTTTTCTTTCCAGCACTTATCTGCCAGGGTTTCCTCCCCTCCATCTAGGCAGACAAAGGCGCAAGAGATCCCATCACTTATGCATAGTTTTTTTTTATTACTTGAGATACCAGGTGAGGGACAAGCAGTCACACATAATACGGAGGTACACACAGGCCTTGTCTACACTAGAAAGTGTCGTCGACGCAAGTTACAGCAATGATAAAAAAGTGCTGTAATTACAATGCTTGTACCTGTCCACACAGCCCTTATTGTGTCGCCGAAGCGCATCCACAGTTGGTGCGATAGCGTCGATAGTGAGAGTGTAGGGCCCTGTGGGCAGTTATCCCACTGTACAACTCGCCACCTTGTGTCACTAGGAGGATTGCAGTACATCATGAGTGCAGGCTTAACATCCCATGATGCAGTACGTCCCGCCATTACATGGGTTTCTGGTTGCATTTTGTGCCATTTTTCAATGGCCCCAGTTTCCTCTTTGCCAGCCATCTCTATTTGAAAGGATGGATCCTTCACTGCTCTCCACTGTTGTTATTGTTCTGAACACATTGCAGCTGTCATGTAGTATATCATGAACTCCCAACTGTAACAGGAATCCGAGGCACCTGACCTCCTGTATGCCATGCAAACAAACAACACAGGAGTACTGTTTGCATTCACAGAGCATCTGCACACAGTGCGCCACCGCTTTTGGGTGCATGAAACAAGCACTGAGTGGTGGGATCGCATCCTAATGCAGGTCTGGGATGACGAACAGTGGCTGCAGAACTTTCGAATGAGCAAAGCCACCTTCATGAAACTCTGTGTGGAGCTCACCCTGCCCTGCAACTCAAGGACACCAGAATGGGAGTTGCTCGCTTGCTGGAGAAGCATATGACGATCACCACGTGGAAGCTGGCAACTCCAAACTGCTACTGGTCGATCGCTCATCAGTTTGGAGTCGGGAAGTCCACTGTTGGAGCTGTATCACAAGTGTGCGCAGCCATTAATTTCATTTTTCTAGGAAGCACTGTGAGTCTTGAAAATGTGCGTGAAATAGTGGATGACTTCGCAGCAATGGGATTCCTGTGGTGGGGCAATAGATGGCACACATATCTCAATTTTGGCCCATTTTACAACAAAGTACATCAATAGAAAGGGGTACTTCTCTATGATACTGCAGGTGCTTGTGAATCACTGTGGGCGTTTCACTGATATCAATGTGGGCTGATCAGGAAAGCTGAATGACACACGCATCTTCAGGAAAAATAGCCTGTTACAGAAAGCTGCAAGCAGGGACTTCCTTTCCAGACCAAAAGATTCCAATGGGGGATGTTGAAATGCTCATAGTGATCCTGGGAGACCCAGCCTACCCCTTACTGCCATGGCTCATGAAGCCTTATATGTGCAACCTGGATAGCAGCAAGGAGCACGTCAGTGACAGGCAGAGCAGGTGCTGAATGACTGTTGAATGTGAGTTTGGCAGATTAAAAGCTTGCTGGCGATGCCTTTATGGCAGGTTAGATTTAAATGAGGAAAATATTCCCATGGTTATAACTGCCTGCTGTGTGCTCCATAATATTTGTGAAGCTAAGGATGAAAAACTTCCCTCTGTGTGGAGCACAGAGGTGGATCACCTTGCAGCTGATTATGAACAATCAGATGTCAGGGCTATTAGAGGGGCACAATGGGGGGCCATTCGAATCAGGGAGGCCCATAGGAGCTATTTTTGCAAACAGCACTGTGCCATGCTGGGACTGCTATCGAGCTTGCATTGTGACTCAATGTGAGCTGCAACCACCGTGTGCAAAAGACAAATAAAGATTGCTTATTCTTCACAGAATATGTCTTTATTACATAACAATTATTCACAGCACACACAAAAAGTTGGGCTGGAGGGGAGAAAGCAGTGAGGAGCAGTGTGGGCTATGACTGCTGGGTGTAAGTCCAGCTATCATTCTGGAAGCTATCTGAAGGGGTGGAGTGAATGGGGTACCAAGACAGGCTGATAGTTTGACAGGAATGTGTGGGTGGAGTTTGGGGAGGGCATGGAAAATAGTTCTGTATTGGCTGCAAGGGGAGGCGAGCATGTATGAATTCAGTCTGCAGCATTATTAGTGACTTTAGCAGCTGTGTTTGCTCCACCATTTCTTTTATCATGAGCTTGTTACCTGATATCACTCAGTCCTGGTTTTCCTTCTTCTCCTCCCTAGCAATTTTTTGATTTTCAGATGCAGTGTGTCTCCATGCCCTTTTTTCTTTTCTTTTTTCTGTCTCAGAGGACTGGAGCAGTTCTTCGAACAACTCCTCTTTGCTTCTTCATGGTCATTTTCTTATCAGCCGCGGCACTTGGCAGATGTGGAGGGTTTTCCTCTCAAGGGCACATCTGTAGGAGCACAATAAACAATTAACAGAAGCATGATTGTCAGTGCATTAACAGCATTGATTCATTACTGTAAAATACACTGCTTTCTCACTATCCCCTGGCAAGCACAAAGCTCGATGATCAACCAGGGCATGGTGAGTTGTGCCTGGGAGGAGGAGGCACTCAAGCTGGGGAAAAGGTTCTGGGTGGTTATTTGGGGGTATTGATGCAGGTAGATAGGGACAAAATTTCAAATTGTGGTAGGGATGCTAGAGTGCATCTCCTCCATACAAGCAGCTTCAGATGGTCCCTATACTGTTCGCCTGTGTGCCGT
This sequence comes from Emydura macquarii macquarii, assembly GCF_026122565.2. NCBI lineage: Eukaryota > Metazoa > Chordata > Testudines > Chelidae > Emydura > Emydura macquarii. The sequence goes on from NW_027130506.1 coordinate 3,981,710, forward strand.
TTGGTCCCTGCACAAGTGATTGCCGATTGATGTGGGAAAATTTCCTACAATGGGGGAAGAAACAAAGCAGCTCTGCCAATGAATCTCCGGCAGAGGATTGGCAAGTACCTCCAGGAAATTTCCTAGAGATCTCTCTGGAGGATTCCCATGAAATCTCAGTGTGCATTACATTTTTCCACCATACTGCCTAGCTGCACAGGGGAACGGGAAGCACATGGAAACACAGCTACTGTTGTGCATTTCTATCCCTTCAACCAGCTGTATAATGCAACAAAGCAAAGGACAGCTGTGCTTCATGTAACTGAGCAGTATCAGCTCAAAAAAATCACTTACCCAAGCTCCCCTCTCCTGCATCCTGCACGCCAGTGCTGTAAGCCTGGAATTGGCCCAAACCCTGTGGGGTTGAGAAGAGGTCCTGACTCCCCATGTCAGCAAACAACCTGGACCCCTGCTCCGCATTGTCCTCCAGCGCGACCTCCTCATCCACGACTTCTTTGTCATGGTTGAGTCTGGTGTCCGCTGCCTCCAGGCTCGTGGAAATATCCATGGGTCTCTTGGCAGTGGAGGTGGGGTTGTGACTAAGGATGGCTTTCAGCTCCTTATAAAAGTGGCAGGTCTTTGGCTCTGCACCAGAGTGATGGTTTGACTCCCTAGCCTTTTAGTACCCCTGCCGCAACCCCTTGATTTTCACATGGCACTGCATTGTGTCCCCTTCTCCACCATTAAACAAGAAATTTGACCGTACGTATCCAAATTCCTTCGGCTGGATTGGAATTGGGACTGCACAGCCTCCTCTCCCCAAATGCTGATCAGATCCAGAGGCTCTGGTGTGCTCCAAGTGGGAGAGCGTTTGGTGTGTGACGCCACCATGGTCAGGTGGGAAAATGAGATGTGAACTCTCCAAGCAGGAAGTGGATTTCAAAAATTCCCGGGACTTTAAAGTGGAAGGGATGGATGGCTGCCGGGCAGTGGAGTTCAAACTGATGTCCAGAGCGGTCAGGATGGGCATCATGGGACACTTCCTGGAGGCCATTTACAATGATATAACCAAGCATGGTGTCTACACTGATGCTTTGTTACTAAAAGTTTGGCGCAAAAAGCTCTATGCCTCTTGTCAAGGTGGTTTTATTTTGTCACAAAATACAGGGAGTAGGATTGGCGGAGAGGGATTTCAGTGTGTATACCACCACTCTTTTGGCTCAAAAGCTGACATTGTTTGATAAAAGTCTGTAGTGTAGCTCAGGCCACAGATACACTGATTCCGAGTCAGCTATTTTCAGCAGGGTGGGTATAATCCAATTCCCTTTGAAGTCCCTGGTAAGACTCCCATCCACTTCAACAAGAGTTGGATCAGGTCCCATATAAATCAGAAGATTTATAAATGCTGTTTTAGTAGAAGTGGGAATCATGTTAGTCTGTTAGAGAGAGTAAAAGCAACACTGCAAAGTTGTACCTTTTATTATGTTTCGTAGGCAATGGCATCACCTGCAAATTAATAGGGAGATGTATGTTTATTCTCAACAAGAGAATGATACCCTGTTCATTATAAATAAAACTGCTTTGAGTCTTTAAAGATGCCCTGGGAAAGCAGAGCAGGTTGTGGGCATAAAAGTAATGAAGTGATCAAAGAATTCTGGTTTCAGCAAATCGTGTTCTTGCATGATATTCATAATTCAGGACTCAGGGTAGCTAGTCAAGTGTAATTAACTTCTTCTGGGATCTAACATCTTATTTCTTTTTGGTAGCAAGAACTTCAGTACATAATGTTCATTGTAGAAAGCTGATCAATGGAAACGTGCCATTACCTGGAATACTGTGTTCTTTTGATTCTCTTTCTGGATTCTGTAACATGAAAAGCTCTTTTTGTTCCCTGAGCAGAACTATAAAATAAATGGACTCAGCACAGAATAAAGTAAAGAAGAAATGGGCTTGACATCACATCCATGCCAAGAACATTATAATTTGCGGATGGGATGGGATTTATACCAGAAAACTTTTAATACCTTATTGGAGAGAGGAGTAAGGAGTCTGATCTATACAAACACTTCTGCATTTCTTGGGTGACCATATTAGGTTTACAAGTACATAAGAAACTCCACTTTAATTCAAACAACCTAGCAAAGTAAGCAGAGTGTGACAGTGAAAGATCAATGAGAAATTAGTCCCATTAGCATTTACATTTTTTCAGTGGCAATATTTTCTGAACAATGGCCCCTATTGATGCTGTGAGTGCCTACACTGTGCCTTCTATTCATCAAACAGACATCACTTTATTCTTAGCAGCTGTGTTCTCTAATTGGGAAAGGGAATGGTCCAAAAATGATAAAAGGGAATCTCATCACAGTGTTGAAAATCAGTTTGGAGCCTAACTGATTCTGCTGCCCTGGTCTCTCTCTCTCTCTTTTTTTCTTTGTTAGCGTCTCTGTGAAGAATTTGTTCTTAGAAGTGGCAGGGTAACTAGAGGCCAAATCTAAAAAGCTTTATTTTTTTTTTAACTCCTGTGTATTTTATTATGGATTAGTGCTTATCAGCCTAAAAAAGTAAACAAAGGCTTTGGCTACACTAAACAACATTTGCTGCTATAGCTATATGGCAAACTTTTCTAGTGGAGTTGCAGCTTCTACCGGCAAAAGAGTGCTGGTATAGCTTGTACCACAAAACTGCCCTGTGTATTTCAACAAAATAAAACCACCTGAACGAGAGGCATAGAGCTTTTTTGCTCAACTTAAATTGAAAAAGGGTCAGTGTAGGCACCACTCTTTGGTTATGTCGCAGTAAATGGCCTCCGGAAGTGTCCCACAGTGCCCGTCCTGACCACTCTGTCCATTAGTTTGAACTCCGCTGCTCTGCAGCCCTCTGCCACTCCCCCTTTAAAGTCCCGGGACTTTTTGTAATTCCACTTCCTGCTTGATTGGCATGGAGAGCTCATGTTGCAACTTCCCAGCTGGTCTTGGTGGCTCCACACACCAGATGCTCTCCCACTTGGAGCACACCGGAGCTGCTGGACCTGACTGGCATTTGGGGAGAGTCGGCCGTGCAGTCCCAGCTATGCTCCAGCTGAAGGAACTTTGATACTGTCAGCCAGATTTATCGTGCCATGGCAGAGAAAGGCTATGAACAGGATATGCTGCAATGCTGAGTGAAAAATCAAGGAGCTGCGGCAGAGCTACCAAAAGGGTAGGGAGGCAAACCGTCACTCTGGTGCAGAGCCAAAGACCTGCCACTTCTATAAGGAGCTGGAAGCCATCCTTGGTCACGACCCCACCTCCACTGCCAAGAGACCCATGGATACTTCCACGGGCCTGGAGGCAGTGGACACCAGACTCAACCATGACAAAGAAGTCGCGGATGAGGAGGTCGAGTTGGAGGACAATGGGGAGCAGGGGACCAGGTTGTTTGCTGACATGGGGAGTCAGGACCTCTTCTCAACCCCACAGGGTTTGGGCCAATTCCAGGCTTATAGCACTGGCGTGCAGGATGCAGGAGAGGGGAGCTCAGGTAAGTGATTTTTTTGAGCAGATGCTGCTTGGTTACACGAGGCACAGTTGTCCTGTTGCATTATACAGCTGGTTGAAGGGATAGAAATGCACAACAGCAGCTGCGTTTCCATGTGCTTCCCATTCCCCTGTGCAGCTAAGGCAGTATGGTGTGTTAATTCTTCTGTTCATCATTTCTTGTGCTTCCACAGATGTGACCTTCACAGCTAAAACCCCTATGCCAGTGAAGCGCCTTTGGCTCATAAGGAAGTGAACTTGGAGAAGCAAGGAGGAGATGTTCCAGGAACTCCTCCAGTCCTCTGAGGTGACCAAAAGAGAAAAAATGGCATGGAGACAATCTGTGACCGAGAGTCAGAAGGTGGAGAGACAGGAAAGGAAGGACAACCATGACTAGGTGCTGGCAGGTCATGATCGTATGATCAAGGCCAGGGAGGAGTAGATGGAGCTGCTAAAGACAATATTGACATTGCAGACAGAGTTCATGTGTGCTCACCCCCCATTGCACCCACTACAGAACTTCTTTCCGTGCAGTCCCCAAACTCCCTCCCACATTCCTACCAAACTCCCAGCCCGTCTCATTACCCCTTACATTCCACCCCTTCAGACAGCTACGAGAGCGACAGTTGGACTTACACCCAGCTGTCATAGCTCACACTGCCCCTCACTGCTTCCTTCCATCCAGCCCTGTGTTTTTTTTTGTGTGTGTTCTGAACTGTTCTGCATATATTAAAGACAAGCTCTGAGAACAGTAAGCACTCTTTATTTCTGTTTTGGACACACTACTTTCACCTGCCACTGTCAAACAGCTCAAGCTGGATAGCAGTTGTAGAATGGCACAGCGCTGTTAACAAAAACACATTATTGGTTATCATTCTCAAAATGGGCCCTCAATCACTCCCTGATCCAAATGGCCCCCCATTGTGCTCCTCTAATACCCCTTCCATCTGGCTGTTCATATGCAGATGCAAAGCGATCCACATCTGCGGTCCACCCAGAGGCAAACGTTTTGCCCTTAGCTTCACATAAATTAAGGAGCACACAACAGGCAGCTATAATCATGGGGGCATATTCTCCTCACTGAGGTCTAGCCTACCATAAAGGCACCGCCAGTGAGCTTTAATATGACAAATGTACATTCATTCGGCACCTACTCAACCTTTTATTGAAATGCTCCTTGCTGCTATCCAGGGTTGCCTTCATTAGCCATGGCATTAGTGGGCAGGCTGGGTCTCCCAGGATCACTATGGGCATTTCAACATCCCCCATTGAAATCTTTTGGTCTGGAAAGAAAGTACCCATTTGTAGCTTCCTGTATGGCCCAGTGTTCCTGAAGATACGAGCATCATGCACCTTTCCTGACTAGCCCATGTTGATGTCAGTGAAACCCTCACAGTGATCCACAAGCACCTGCAGTACCATAGAGAAGTATCCCTTTCTATTGATGTACTTTATTGCAGAATGGTCCAGGATGAAAATTGGGATATGCGTGCCATCTATTGCCCCATCACAGTTAGAGAATCCCATCGCTGTGAACCGTCCACTATTTCACGCATATTCCCCAGATACAGAGTCCTTCGCAGCATAATGCGATTAATGATCCTGCACATTTGCAATAACACAGTGCCAACGGCGGACTTCCCGACTCCAAACTCATCAGCGACCAATTGGTAACAGTCTGGAGTTGCCAGCTTCCACACAACAATCACCATGCACTTCTCCACCGATTGAGCAGCTCTCATTCGAGTGTCCTTACTCCACAACGCAGGGGCGAGCGCTGCACAGAGTTCCATGAAGGTGGCTTTGTGCATTCAGAAGTTCTGCAGCCACTACTCATCATCCCAGACCTTCATAACTATGTCATCCCACCACTCAGTGCTTGTTTCACGCGCCCAAAAGCGGCTGTTTACTGTGTGCAGGTGCTCCATGAATGCAAACAGTAATGCGGTGCTGTTTGTTTGAATGTCACACAGCAGGTCCGGCGCCTTGGATTCCTGTTCCGATTGGGAGCTTGCGATGTGTTCAGAATGCTGACAGCAACAGTGGAGAGCAGTGCAGGATTCGTTCTTTCAGATACAGATGGCAGGCGTGCAGGAAACGAGGGGGGCGTGAAAAATGTTGCGAAATGCAGCCGGGAATACAATGAATGACGGGACGGAAATCAATGCATCATGGGATGTTGAGCCAGGACCCATGCTGGAATGCGATCCTCTCCCCTTCCCACAATTCCTAGAGGCAGAAGGTGTCGAGTTGCACAGTGGGATAGCTGCCAACAGTGCACTGCTCTCACTGTTGATGCAGAGCACCTAGTGTGGATGCGCACTGGCCACAAAATGAGTGCTGTGTGGACGGGTGCAAACACTGTAATTACTGTGCTTTTTCATCACCGATGTCACTACCGTCAACAACGTTTCTAGTGTAGACAAGACCTGAGTGCTGCTGACTCTCGTGCTAGCAATGCAGTGGGGATACAAGTACAGGCTACAGCCTGAGTTAGCACAATTCATCAGCTGCTAATCAAATCACTTTGGCTAGGTCACTGCAGTTTATGATGGCATAACTTATGTTGCTCAGGGGATCTGAATAAACCACCCTGAGCGACGTAAGTTACACCAACATAAGCGCCGGTGGGATGGGACCAAAAAAGCTTTGGGGATGGCATTCATGGCAAGAAGCCATAAAAATGATATCCTGGGTGAAAACCTTAAGGAGGAAGAAGTCTCCTCTTTGACCTGTCCTGGGGATTTCACTTATTGTTAATAATGAGGAGCCAAACATGTGATAATAATTAAAGATACTTGTGTATCACTTTAGACTTTCAAAACAATGAACATGCTCACATTAAAAAATTAATTGCCACAACACCCCAAGGAGTTAGGTAAGAAAAAAACTGTTTTGCCTAGATTGCATGGAGGGAAATGCTCTTGTGGCTAAAACAGAGGTCTAGAAGCCAAAGGATATTAGTTTTGCTCCTAACTCTGCCACAGGCTTCTTTTATGACCTTGGGCAAGAAATGTAACTGCTTGGTGCCTCAGTTTCCCCATCTTTTAAAAATGAGGATGACAATACTTAGCTATCTTACAGGGGTGTTGTGTGGAGAATGAGTAAGGCAATGGTTGAGCAGTATTTTGAGATTCTAAGACTGGAAGCATTATAAAATTGCACATAAAATAAAAAGATGTAGATGCACACCCTAGACAGAAAGCTTAAGTAACTGGCCAAAGGCTGGGCACTGAGTCATCTCTAGATACAGAATCAGAACTCAGAAGTTTCTAGCTCTTAACCCTATAAATAGACAATCAGCAACCTCTGGCTGAAGCTGTTGGGTCCAAATATCCAACTTATGCACAAACAGGATGTAAAATAATACATTTGCCACAGTTCCTCATCTTCACTGCATAGTTACTAATACAGATTCCATGCCACTCAGCAGTTCAACATATCCTTCCAACCAGAGGCTCTGTGGCATATTGTAGTAATGAATGCCACGGTTTGTGGAATGCCTGTCAGTTAAATTGAAAGCATATCACAGGTTGACCTTTTGACTGTTGCATGGCACCTAGACTGCTGCAGGTCTTAGTTGAGACCGTCACTTGCGTTTCCATTTCCTGAGGGTTTACATGTAAAAATATGCTACCACCCTTTTTTTAATCAGCAGTTTCCATCTGGCTGTTTCTCTGGGGTTCTGAAAGAGTTAATTAAAATGAAGATGCATTCAATAAGCATGTGACTGGATTTAAACATGCTGAATTCCCTTACAGTGGCAGGTAAGCATGTGCTGAAGTCCTTTGGTGAACAGAGATCGATTTAAGCATGTACTTAAATTTAATCATGGGCTAAAACACTTTGCTGGATTGGGGCCACCATCTGTTATCAGTCCTGGCTCAAACTGGTAACAGATTGGGGCCACCATCTGTTACCAGTCCTGGCTCAGACCCCCAGCTCTGACTTCTGACTCTGGCTTGACCCTTGGCTCTGGTAATGGGAAGTTGACTCTGGTTCTGACCTTGAACTGTTTCCTGACCTGGATGCTTGCTTCACCCACTAGACCTGACATTTGCTCTTTCCAGTATTCCAGACTGTCTATACCCTGGTCCCTAACATCCCCAGCTAGTCTGACCTGAGGGAAATTTCCTACCCAGTCTCAAATCTGGGGATTAGTTAGACCATGAGCAAGCCCCATCAGCCAGAAGATTTTTGTAGCACCTCAGAGCACCCATCCACCCCAACTGGGGTATCCTGTCTTAGCTGAGGCTATTCTCTGTTGCTTTGGAGGAAGATGAAAAAACAAAACAAAACTTAGATTACAAATATGCACAGGAGGGGAAAAGAATCCTTCCTGACTGCTGCAGGTATTTGGCTGAAGTCCTGAAACATGAGATTAGACTATAGTCGTAATACAGAACTACAAGTGAGGGCATGTAGGCAATCCCATTTTCCCTGTTGAGGCCAGTGGCAGGGAATCTCACTCTCCCCAAGGCCCAGGTGAGGCAATCCATAGATTCACAGGCTCAAAGACTATCATAACTATCCAGTCTGACCCCCTGCACACACAGACCACAGAACCTCTCCCAAAAACTGGATTAATCCCCGTCTTTCAGAAAGATGTGTACTCTTGCTGAAAGACTCCAAGTGATGGTGAGTCCACTCTCTCCCCAAGGAAATTGGCCCATAAAGACTTCAGCTCATCATAGGCACAATTCTTATGTAGGCACTGAAATCAATGGGAGCTGAGGGTGCCCAGTACCTTGCAGGACCAAGTTCCCAGACATTATACACTAAAATCAACCCTTGGAGAGAAGGGTTATTATAGTCAACCTTTGGGTAACCAAAAACTCTGGGTCAACTGAGGTTTGAGTCTATGCATGTTTTTGTATGTGACAAAACAGGGAAACTATTTGTGGGTCACTGTATATAAAGTGATGTGTATGCAACTGTACATAGGTTATTCATTAAATGGAAACAGTAACTCATGATATATCAGTTACTTATGAGAAAATACAGACTGAATGAAATCCACTCATTGGTTTATGGGCCCAAGGTCTCCAGGGCATCACAGATCCATATGGAGGCCAATCCTACTTCAGTGTAGACAATGGGATCTTTGCTGCAATGAAAGCAGGAATGGGTCTAGGTGGTCAATTATTATATTACTTGCCTTACAGGGGTGCTGTGAAGATTAGGCACTGATGCTGCAGTTTTTACTCCTTGGCATCCCCATCAGTTTTTTTTTTCTCATGGCTGGGCCCTTAATAAATTAAGGACTGTAAAACATTCTGAGAATGAAAGGCTAAATTCTGTCTTCATTTACCCACCTCCCCCCACTGAAATCAATGGCATTGCACAATGTAAATAAGGCCAAAAGAGCTGTGCTATGGGCCATATTTACAAAAGTGCCTAAGCACCATTGAAATAAATGGGAGTTAGGCACCTAATCCGCTTAGATGCTTTTGAAAATCCCACTGAACACCCACCTGCATCTTTAGGCACTTAAATACCTTTGATAGTTTGACCCAAGGAGCTGAAAGGGGCCCAGTTACAACCACTGTGCAGCGCAGAAGGACTGAGTGAGTCCCAGCAATAGTACTAAATTCCCCCAAGAAGGCAGAATGAAACGGAACTGATGTGTTGAACCCTGCAATAGGTTGTGGGGGTTACAGTCTAATTTATGCTCCCATGGGGATCCTGGAGGAATTTTGACTGAGTCAGCCATTATGTCTCCAAAGACTCCTTTTGCTATATGACCCTTCCACATACCCTAATATGGCTTATAGCCCTATGTCTTCTTGCAGCGGGCTCTCTGCGTTAGCTGTGTGATATGTAAAATCCCAAGTAGCCAACAGGGTATGTTGACTTAAAAGACTGATGCATTTGTTTATTCCAGCAAGTACATGGAATATCCATATTGTGCTTATGAAATATTATTTTTCTATGATAGTTTCAGACAAGTATATTGAAATAACCAATGGGGAAAGCAAATGTGCTCCACACCCCATTTTCATTATCTTGGAGAAACAAAGGAATTGGCCATAGGTATCAGATGTAACAAGCCATCTAGAAAACCACATTGTGGCACAACTATGGTTTTGTCTGAAGCTACTATTAGTCTTCATATGGATTTTGAGTTTTGGTGCTGGGCCAGCATAGATCTGAACTCAAAAAAATGCTAGAATTAAGAGGAGTTTGTACATTTAGAAGCCATCACCCTAACCTCATGCTGGTTGAATAATGACAAAAAACTTAATTGCTAACATTTTTGAGGTTTCTAAGAAGACATTTCAAGTCAGATTTTTGGCTAGTGTAAATCAGCATAGCATCTTTGAAGTCAATGGGGTAATAAAAAATTGCACCAGCTGAAGATCTGGCCCAGGCGTTGACTGAATTCATCTCTCTTTTATCCACTTTTATTGAGCATCGGTGGAAACAAACCTTTGTGCCTGTATATGTTCTTGAAAACCAAATTTTGATCCCGTAGATAAAAGTAATTTAATCACGAAATCTTATTAGGCTTTGGTGACATTTTTTTTTTTTGAGTAGCAGCACGAGTTAGTTTCAAAGATTAGGTCATCCAGTCAGGGAACAGAAACTGTATTATGTGGCCTAGGTGACCAATCACATATTTGAATATGAAATACTAGAAAGGAATACTTGTTCATAGTTTGCAAGCAAAACATAGGCAGAAATTTGCTCAAACAAAACAATGTCCAAGCGGCTTTGAATAGGCAATAAACTTGTAAAAACTGCAGTCCATTTAAGAATTTAAGAATGGTCATACTGGGTCAGACCAATGGGTCAGATGCTTCAGATGGAATGAACAGACCAAGGCAATTTATTGAGTGATCCATCTCCTTTTATCCAGTCCCAGCTTCTAGCAGTCAAAGGTTTTGGGGCACCCAGAGCATGGGGTTGTGTTCCAGAGCATATGGTTGCATTCCTGACCATCTTGGCTAATAGCCAGTGATGGATCTAACCTCCATGAATTTATCTAATTCTTTTTTCAACTCAGTTATACTTTTGGGCTTCACAACATTCCCTGGCAACGAGTTCCACAGGTTAAAGAGCACTGTACGAAGAAGTCATTTTTTATGTTTGTTTTAAACCTGCTGTCTACTGATTTCATTGGGTGACCCCTGGTTCTTGTGTTATGTGAAGGGGTAAATAACACTTCCTTATTCACTTTCTCCACAACATTAATGATTTTATAGACCTCTATCATATCCCCCGCACAGTTGTCTCTCTTCCAAGATGAACAGTTTTAGTCTTTTTAATCTTTTCTTATATAGAATCTGTTCCATACCACTAATCATTTTTGTTGTCTCTCTCTGTACTTTTTCCAATTCTAATATTTCTTTTTTGAATGGGGCAACCAGAAATCAGAAAGTATCCAAGATGAATGAGTATACAATGGATCTATATAGTGGCATTACAATATTTTCTGTCTTATTATCCTCCCATTTCTAATGGTTCGTAAGATTTTTAGCTTTTTTGACTGTTGCTGCAACCGAGCAGATGTTTTCAGAGAACTATCCACAATGACTCCAACATCTCTTTCTTGAGTGGTATTAGGTAATTTAGACCTCATCATTTTCTATGCATAGCTGGGATTATGTTTTCCAATTAGCATGACTTCACAGTTATCAACGTTGAATTTCATCTGCCATTTTGTTGCCCAGTCACCCAGTGTTGTGAGATCCTTTTGTAACTCTTCACAGTCAGCTTTGGACTTAACTATCTTGAGTAATTATGTATTGTCTGAAAATTTTGCTATCTCACTGTTTACCCCTTTTTCCTGATCATTTATGAATATGTTGAAAAGCACTGGTCCCAATACAGATCCTTGAGGGACCCTGTTATTTACCTCTCTTCACTGTGAAAATTGACCATTTACCCTTTGTTTCCTATCTCTTAACCAGTCACTGATCCATGAGAGGACCTTCCTTCCTGGCTTAACCAGGAGATTTTCAATTATCTGAAACTCAAAAAAGAGTCCCATAAAAAGTGAAAACAAGGTCAAATTACAAGGGCTGAATATAAACAAATAACACAAGTATGTAGGGACAAAATTAGAAAGGCCGAGACACAAAAGGAGATCAAACTAGCTAGAAATGGCAGAAATGCTAAATGATTTTATTGTTTCAGTTTTCACCAAAAAGTTTAGTAGTGACTGGACATTTAACATAGTGAATGTCAGTGAAAATGAGGTAGGATATGAGGCTAAAACAGGGAAAGAAGAAGTTAAGAATTCCTTACACAAGTTAGATGTCTTCAAGTCACCAGGGCCTCATGAAATACATCCAAGAATACTCAAGAAGCTCACTGAGGAGATATCTGTGCTATTAGTGATTATCTTTGAAAAGTGATGGAAAATGGGAGAGATTCCAGACGACTGGACAAGGGCAAATATAGTGCCAATCTATAAAAAGGGTAATAAGGACAACCCGGGGAATTAGAGATCAGTCAGCTTAACTTCATTACTTGGAAAGATAATGGGGCAAATAATTAAGCAATAAATTTGCAAGTACCTAGAAGATAATAAGATGATAAGTAACAGTCAGCATGGATTTGTGAAGAACAAATCATGTCAAACCCACCTAATAGCTCTCTTTGACAGGGTAACAAGCCTTGTGGATGGTAGGAAAGGGTAGATATAGTATATCTTGACTTTAGTAAGGCTTTTGATAGTGTCTAAAATGACCTTCTCATCAGAAAACTAGGGAAATACAATCAATATGGAGCTACTATAAAGTGGGTGCATAACTGATTGGAAAACCATCCTCAGAGAGTAGTTGTCAGTGATTCACAGTCAAGCTGGAAGGGCATATTGAGTGGGGTCCCACAAGGATCAGTTCTGGGTCTGATTCTGTTCTATATCTTCATCAATGATTTAAATAATTGCATAGAGAGTACACTTATAAAGTTTGTGGATGATACCAAGCTGAGAGGGGTTGCAAATGCTTTGGAGGATAGGATTAAAATTCAAAATGATCTGGACAAACTGGAGAAATGGTCTGAAGTAAATAAGATGAAATTCAATAAGGACAAATGTGAAGTTCTCCATTTATGAAGGAACAATCAGTTGCACACATACAAAATGGGAAATGACTGCGTAGGAAGGAATACTGTGGAAAGGGATCTGGGGGTCATAATGGATCACAAGCTAATTATGAGTCAACAGTGTAACACAGTTGCAAAAAAAGCAAACATCATTCTGAGATGTATTAGCAGAAGTGTTGTAAGCAAGACAGAAGAAATAATTCTTTTGCTCTACTCTGCACTGATTAGGCCTCAACTGGAGTATTGTGTCCAGTTCTGGGTGCCACGTTTCAGGAATGAGGACAAAATGGAAAAAGTCCAGAGAAGAGCAACAAAAATGATTAAAGGTCTAGAAAACATGACCTATGAGGGAAGATTGAAAAAACTTGGTTTGTTTAGTCTGGAGAAAACTGAGGGGAACATGATGATAGTTTTCAAGTACGTAAAAGGTTGTTACAAGGAGGAGAGAGAAAAACTGTTCTCCTTAACCTCTGAGGATAGGACAAGAAGCAATGGGCTTAAATTGCAGCAAAGGTGGTTTAGGTTGGACAACAGGAAAAACTTCCTAACTGTCAGGATAGTTAAGCACTGGGATAAATTGCCTAGGAAGGTTGTGGAATCTCCACCATTGGAGATTTTTAAGAGCAGGTTAGACAAATACCCGTCAGGGATGGTCTAGATAATATTTAATCCTGCCTTGAGTGCAGGGAACTGGACTAGAAGACCTCTCAAGGTCCCTTCCAGACTTATGATTCTTAGCCCATGACTGCTTACTTTGCTTAAGAGCCTTTGGTGAGGGACCTTGTCAAAGGTTTTCTGAAAGTCCAAGTGCACTATATCCACTAGATACCCTTGTGCACATGGTTTTCAACACTGTCAAAGAATTATAATAGATTGGTGAGGCATGATTTCCCTTTACAAAAACTGTTGATTCTTCCCCAGTGGTGTACCATGGGTCTCCGGTGCCCAGCAGCGAAGCCTGCATTTGCACCCACCCCCAGGCCTCGGCCCCCCTCATGCAGGGCAGGATGGGTCCCCAGCTCTCACCGGATGGCACCGTCCCTCAGCTGCCCTGGGGAGAGGGGAGGTCTGTACCTGCTGGGGTGGGGGGAGAGGATTGGACATGCCGCTTACCTCCTCCTATGTGGAGGACTTTCGTGTGCTCACTGCGGCCCCCCGCACTTACATGCTGCATGGTGCCCGCCTCTCCCACTCCAGCCCCGCAGCCCGGCGCCAGCTTGGGCGGAGTGGCCTCACCCCCTGGACTGTGGTGTGGGGGCTCCAGGCCAGCCCTTCACGTTGCACAGGAGGTGGGGGGGCGCAGGAGGCTCTGAGGGGCGGCTGCCATCTAGCTGCCCCTCAGAATCTCCTGTGCCCCCCGCCCCCTGCCCATCGTGAAGGGCTGGCCCAGTGCCCACTGCAGGCCAGTGCCCAGGGGCCTGCCCCCCCCCCCACTCCCCATTCGGTATGCCACTGCTCTTCCCCCACATATCATGTTCATCTATGTGTCTGCTCATTCTGTTCTTTACTATGGGTTCAACCAATTTGCCATTCCCCCACCAGCGTGACCTACTGTGTCATTTGTATACATTTTGTATCCCAGTATTACTGTGTCCCATTGATTACCATCGTTCCACCAAGTTTCTGTGGAAGAAGATCCAGGAAAACAATTGAGCATGTGCTTATCTTTAAGCACCTGAGTAATCCCCCTGAAATCAATAGGACTACTCCTGTCTTTAAGGTTAAGCATATGCTTCAGTGCTCTGCTGGACTGGGGCTAGAGTGTACTGCATCTTGTGGGACAGAACCAGGTATGCCTCTCTGCCCCTTGCTGCATGGGCCTGTTACTTCACATTTGACTTCCAGTTCAAATACTGCTAGATGTTTTCCATTGACTCTAATAGCGCTTGGATCAGGCCTATATTTTTTATTTTCTAGGACCCTCAGAATAGGAAAATGTTGCTGAAATTTAAGATCCTGTGTAAAGACATACAATAGCATCACAAATAGATAAGCATTGTGGGGCTACCTCTTCCTTTGTTTCTTATATAGAAGAGCCAAGGTTTTGAAATAACTATATAGTTTAACACAAACACCACAGGTGCCATGATCATCGCTGTAATAGCCTGTTGGTTGTTTAGTGCAGTTGTGCCTATAAGATCAGACAACCATTTGCTAGATGTAATACATATGCATAGTGAGAGACAGTCCCTGCCCTGAAGAACAGGGACTCCTAACTCCAATAGATTTCAACAGGAGTTAAGGTCCAGATCCTCAAAGGTATCTATAATCTGCATATCCAGAGCAGACAAAGGGCGAGAAAAAGGCAGTATTATTTTATTCAATCAAGGCACAGAGAGATTCGGTGACTTGCCCAAGGTCATATAGGAAGTCTGTGGCACAGATGGGAATTAAACCTATATTTCCTGAGTCCCAGTCCATTGCTTTAATCACAAGACCATCCTTCTCCTCTGGAGAGACCATCGCAGCAAATTCAGCTCCTCTGACTGCAAAGGAGTTATACAAAGGATGAATTTGCTCCAGTAGATTTTGAGTTTAAAAACAGGGTTTTAAAGAAGGCTAATTAGAGGACCATCACGGCAGCATCCACAGCAATTTAGCAAACAAAATTGGCCGGTTGCTTTCCTGTGTATGAGTCTTCCTACATAAATAGACCTGGAAGGCAATTGTGGCACATGAATACAGCTGGAGCGGTGTGTAATGTACTTGGTGATGAAAGAGTTAATTCCACTAGTTAAGAAACCATTCTAACCACAGACGCCTTAGGCATTTCTGTACATTTCTCTCATAATGATCCCTTTAATTATTTATTGTAAATCCTCTGGAATGAAAACATCACCTGATTAATTTGAGGAAGGAAGGGTTTGTAATTTTTCCCCCATATGTAATATAGATAGATTTAGGGCTACATAGATTAAAATCCGCAATTTCAGGCATGCAACTTTAGTAATCCTCACTTGCCTTCAAGAAAAAAAGAAACTCCAATGAGTCTGGGAGACTAGAACCCTGGGGACTGCAGGGGAATTCTACACATGCCTGTCTTTTGTAACTCCTGTCTTATGAAAAATGTTATCATGGATTTTGCAATATAGTGTCAAGAAGGCCAAAGGAACTCAGACAGGAAGACCAAGGTTTTTTTTCTCTCTAGTTTTTACATATTACTTTTCTTTCTGAGGTTATTTTGTTTACATTTTTTTCTTCAAATTTCTGGTGGGATTTAAAGTGTATATTCTTTACATTAATTTCTATTCTCCTATTATGCCTTCATTCAGCCTTCTCGTGGCTGTTTTATACTATGTTTCATGGCATACACACAAAGAAGTTAGATAAAAACATAAATGACTCTTGCTGGAAGGTTGCAATGTAACACTACTTTATTTCTTAGAATTCAGAAAAATAATACACAAGAATCCTAAAACAGAGAGAGAGACAAGGCAGGCTGCTGTCTAAAACAGAGAAGCTCAATGCACCCCACCTTTCTCTAGGGCAGGCTATGAGACCCAGATCCCATGCTTCTCTACACAGCCCCCTTCAAGCAGGACTAAGAAAACCTCCTGAAATTAAAAGTGACAGCCTACAATTTTAACAGAGTTTTCAATATACCACATTTTGAAGAACAGCCCAGAGAATATTTTTCTATGCCTTTTAATTTTTCTTCCAAATATTTTCTGTTATATAGTATATATCTGTAGTCTTTTTCAGTCTTTATATCAATATTATTATGCAGTGCTCTTGCAGCCAAGTGGCCAAGTAAAATCTATGGGCTAATTTCTGAAGACCCTATTCAGGCAAAACTCCCATGGAAGCTTATTCTTCTCGTTGTGGTGGAGGTCTTTTTCATTGGAGTGAATACTGGAACAGTTATAATAGGTGTGGCAAGTAAATATTATTACAGTCTGAGAGTCGGTAAGTACCCTTTTACTGGTCAGGAAATGAGTCACATCATGTGACATTCACAAGGTCAGTGCAGAAGCAGGAAGAGAAGAACCCAGGCATCCTGACGTCCAGCCTCCTGCTCCAAACCCTAGATTACACTCTTTGTTCCGTAAATACATAATTTATTATTAGATATTATCTAATATTTCCTTCTGTAGCTCTGTTATCAAATCTCTAACACATGTTGTGATTAACTTGTATCGAAATTGCTCTATTCAATGAAGTTTAGTTTGTTAGGTTTTATGTTAATAGGTTCTCAGACAGGGACACCAAAATCAGAGCTCTACCAATTTTTCCACTCCTTTCCCATTTCTTCCAATTTTTCCACTCCTTTCCCATTTCTTCCTTCCACCACATTCTACCTATGTGAGGGGATTTGATGTGTCTGTGTGGCAAAACACTGACAAGTGAGGCCAAGAAGATTAATCTAGATTTACAGAATGCTGTGTAATTGTAATTCATGTTGCATATTTTCAGCCAAGATCTAGTTACTGAGCTAATGTTGTTTGGGGGCTAGATGTTGGAATGTGCAAAGGTAAGAACTCACTAACCTGGTGTCTGAGGTCTTTGCTTTAATTGCAGATTGTTCTTGAAAAAATTTTTTTTCTTCCAATGAGAATTATTTGCTTAACATTATTCAGCAAGTTCAGACCTCGTTAAGCTACTCATGTTTCCTGAAAAACAGCAGGCAGGACATGCAACACAAGAACAGCAAACAGGATTTAAATCTTGCTGAACCTGTGCCTCTCCCCCTGTTTTGTCTTGTGGAACTTTTACATTGAATATTTCAACTTCCTTTGAAAACAAACCAACTTTAGTTGGGATCATCAGGAACAAGGAGTCACATTTGTCGGTGGAGGAATTACCCTGAGGCTTGGGCTTGGGCTTGGGCCATCAAGATTAACTTGTTTGAAAACCAAACTTAAATAGTAAAATAAGTAACGTTAAACTGTTGTGTTGTGGGTGTTATTTGAAAAACAAGCCAAATGGAGAGATTTGTAGGTGACAGGACTATTTGGTTACACTGTGATACCTTTACTTATACTGAATAATAGCTTACTCCACAAACAGTTCATTAAAATCAATGGGCTTATTCAAGCAGCAGGGCCTTGTCTATATGAAAGAAATTGACCAGCATAGCTATTCTGAAATAACTCCTCAACATGGACTCTCTATTCCACAATAAAAGTGATTTTATTCCAGAATACATTTCCTTTTATTTTGGACTAAAGTGTTCGTGTAGCGCATCAACAATCGTCCACCCCCTCTGGCTTAATGGAGGCCATTCCACGGCTAAAGTCCGTAAGCATGGCTGAGGTAGTGGTCTCCCTCTTCCCCCCCAGACAGTCCTGGCCCAGTGCTTGGGCCGATGGGTCGTTGGAGTTCTGCTCCTGGGGTTCCTCATCATCTGCCGTGGGTGGGTCCCCTGGAGGCCCTCCTGGATAGGGGAAGCCCTGGAGTTTGAGACCCAAAGCAGTTATGCAAACCCTGGCCTGTCATGGCCAAGGAAGACAGGGTAGATGATCATGGGGGCCAATTTCACTGTCATCACCCAGGTCACTCCGTTAACGGTCAGGGGGACACAGGCGCTGACGTATGGCTTCACATCCCCATGGATACATTGGAGTCGTATTTCCCTGAGTACCTGCTCAGGATCCAGGACGAGCTCCCAAAGGATGACTGTCTGCCCACAGCCTGAGTCTATAGGGCTGGTTACCTGTATCCACCCCACCTCTACATAGATCGTGAGCCTTGTACTGGCCTGCTGGCAGGCCTGGGATTTGCCAGTATAGATGTGGCCAAAGCTGCAGTCCATGTCTGGGCATTCCCATTGCAAATGCCCAAATCAGCCCCACAAGAAGCAGGGCTCCAATTCCGGGAGCCTTGGGTGAGCAGCTGCCTTGGCCAGGAGGCTGGGTGGTCTTGGGCTAGACACCCTACTGCTTGGGTTGGGTTGTTCCAGGGTCCTAGAAATGTGGGTTTGGTTGGTGAGGGGTGCCCCTCACTCAGCCGTCATGCCTCCGGGGTCCAGGTCACCCCTCAATTTTGGACCTAGATTTCCTTTCTGGGCCTACAGTGGCTGGTCTTAATGCTGGGGCCTGGATCCTTGGCCTGACAGGGTCTTCCACAGCCAGGAAGTCTTCCATCAACCTGACGGCTGCCACCAACATAATGGGCTGCTGTCGGAGGACTCAGGCCCTCCCTTGGAGCAGGAGGATGGGCATGAACTGCTCCACGACAATCTGTTCGGCAACATCGCTTGTGGAATGTTGTTTGGGCTGCAGGTGTCTTTCAGTTCCTGGGCTACGATCCCGAGGTCGGGCGCTCAGTGGGTAGAGCTTCTCTCAGAATCATCATCAGAAGGTTTCCAGAGTAATGTCTAGGGCATCCAGACTTCACCTGTTCATAGTCCCAGGCCTCGTTGTCTGGAAGCCCCACGGTAGGCCGTTTGGGCCACTCCCATCAGGTACGGGGCCAGGAGGCTGGATTCAGGTGGCCACCTGGCAACTGAGGCGAGCTGTTCAAAGCTCATAAGAAAGGCCTCTGGGTCGTCTTTGGGCCCTATCTTAGACAGTCTCCATGGTATAGTGGAAAGACGGGGGGCCGTTACCCCGGCCTGGTAGATCCTACTAGGCCAGGCAGCGGGGCCACCAGCTGCTGAGGGCTCTGCTGCTACTGTTCGTGATGTTGGGCTCCCAACTCCTGGAGTTGCTCCTGTTGCTGGGCCCCCATCTGTTGTACCAGCTGCTGTTGCTGTTGGCTCTCAGCCAGGTACTTGATGAGTTCCATGGTGCTGGCAAAGACGTGTGGGCGAAATTTGCTCTGGGCCCCTTATCGCAGGGGTCTGATAGCTGCCCAATTCGCCACGAAGTGTAGTGCGTTTGCGGTCATCCCTCCTCCTCTGGCTCAGTGGGAGGCCACTCTGTCTATTAAGGCACTGGGGTGCCATCCACTACTAGGGAATTAGTGAATCAAGTGCTGGGGCCTAAGCCCCTCTGGAGGGGTAGGGTAGGAAGCAAAACAATCTAGGTATCTCTGATCCTCAAGCAGGGAAGAGCAACAAATAGTCCAGTGTTTCTCAACCTGCAGGTTTAGAGGGGTCGCAAGTGCAGAGCTGGTATTGGGGGTGGCAAGAAAGGCAATTGCCTGGAGCCACAGGGGCGCCATGAAACTAAGTTACATGCCTCAGCCCCATGGGGGTGGGACTCAGGCTTCAGGGGTACAGTAGTTTGGAAAGCTTAAGAACCACTGAAATAGTCTATGGCCTGATGTCCTAATCAGGCAGTTGGCAAACAAACGCAGGCTGCTTGGCCTAGGTGGGTAGGTGGCTACCCCAGGGGTGGGGTGGCTTCAGGGGGTTGGGGGATCTGGGCCCACTCTACTCCACTGGATCCCAGCCCAGGGCCCTGACAGTGGCAGAGGGGTCCACCACTGGGCCAGTGGGGATCCCACTGAAACATGCTGACCCAAGTTCTGACAGAAGAACCAGATGAGTGTCTGGTTTTCTGGGCTACTTCCCACCAGAGGCTAGGCAAGAGGTTCCATAGTCCAGGAGTCCTCTGTCTTTTTGGGGTATTCGGTCGCCAGCAATTCTAGGCACTTCTCCCCAACTTTTGGCCTCCTCTGGGGTCAGTGCACTCCTTGGCTTATTAGCAGAGTCCGGGGCCTGCAACCCTCTGGGGATGTCTGTCTCCTTCCCTGTTCCAGCACCAAGAAGCCCCACCTCTAATAGTTCCTGTTCCGACCCTTAGTTTCTGGTGGGGGCCGAGGGGAGGGTGACAGACCCAGCCTGACTCCACCCACCAAGGAGCAGAGAGTGGCTCCTTTTCCCCTGGCTCAGCAGGATGCCATTCTGCCTGACTACAGTCCACATTGGGGAATTATTACTGTTAAATTATAGCAGAATGCTTGTTTCAGAATAGCTATGCTGGACAGTTTCCCCATGTAGATGATTCCTAAGGTATTATTCAACATGAATAAGGGTTTTAGAATTTGGCCTTACATGATCTATTGAATATTAATTATTTATGCCCATAAACTATCATTAGAATGTGTGTGAAAATTTCTTTAAATTTGTGATGAAAAAATCAAGGAATATTAAACTTTTATTTGAAAAGTTTGTGTGTAGCTTTTTGTATTTAACAATATTTTGAAAAGAAATGTCATGATCAAGATATGTGACAATCAGCACATGGGTCATGTCATTGTTTGTCATACCCACTTCTTCTGGTTTTCATCTGTCTGGTTGTATTTATAGACTGATCTCTTCAATGCAAGGACTATGCCTTCTGATGGACTTGTACTATCACCTAGCACATTTTGAGTGATGCTATGATACAAATCAACATATAGCATAAGGATCCAGCATTGTATACAAAGCCAAATTGGAACTTGTACCAACATTCTTCTATTTATGACTTAATGGAGTATATTGGTATTCACTGATATGTAGAGCCTAGTCCTGCTAATTGATGGACTCCTCCTGCGTTGTTTTAAGTGCTCTCAACTCCTTTTGAAGTAAGTGGAGATGAGGGAAGTGATCACCTTGTAGGACTGGGGCCTTAGGGCCTGATCCAATGCCCAGGGAACTCAACAAGAATTTTCCCATTGAGTCAAATGGTCATTGGATAACACTGAAGGGAATTAACTCATCTTTCATCTGGGGAAGAGGGAAACTACTTCGTCAAGTAAAGTGCCATTTGCAGAAAAGTGGTTCTGCAAAAGTGACATTGTTCCATATTTATGCTCCCTCAGTGACTCCACAGCCTCAGACTACAAGTCAAAAGATAATTTTCTAAATTCAAACTTCACCTGGGATATGAAAAGCAAGCTGAATTCACATTCTTAGATTACCACAATTAGAAAGATTCTGCAATTGGAATTTTAAGGTGATACAAGGATATATATTTTCACACGTGTAATGAATATGTAGTGCTCTCTGCCACAAGGTTTCATTGAGTCCAAGAGCTTAGCAGGATTCACAAGAGGATTGGACGTTTGTGTGGCTAGTGAGAATAATCACCATAAGAGGATTTGAAAACTTATAAAAGAGAGAAACTCTCATGCATAAGGATTTAAACCAAACTCTAATTGCCTGGGTTTAGGAAAAAACTATACATTATCCAATTTTTTAAAATCTCCCTCTGAAGCAGCTACTACTAGCCACAGTTGGAGACAGGAAACTAGACTAGATGGGGGACTGGTCTGATTTGGAACAGCTGTTTTTATATTCCCGTAACCCCTGAGTTCAAATCCTGCTTTGATTTATACCCTTGACAATCCCAGTGAAAGGCCATGGGGTAAATCAGTGCAGGAATTGACCCCTAGTGTGCAATGGTATTGTATGCACCACAGGGCTAACTGACCCTCTGAGAACTTCTGGGAGGGACTCACCATCTCATAGGATTAAGCTGAGAACCGCCCAAAATAATGAGTCACTGTTTGCTTCTTAAATCCAGGATCTGATGTGCCCAAATCTCCTAAACATAGTGTGACACAGCTGTAAAATCCCCCTGACCTAGAGCAAAATTTTCCCTTTCCAAGGCAAAACCCCTGGAAGGGAAAACAAATGAACAGGATGGCAGTATAGAAAGTACATTGCAGTTTGTTGTCGGGGAGGAGGAACTATGGCACTCTGGGTAGGGTGATGGGCGAAGGGGCAGAACCATGGATGTTCTTGGCTCCAGCCTTGCAGATTTTTCAGGTATTTGCATGGGATGTCTTGCATACCCCTCTTGCAGCTATATGCCACTTTCCCCTCTTGAGCTGGAGATGGGAGAGAGCAGAAGCTGTAGAACAGAATTAAAGCTGCATTAAGTAACATGGTAATTTGTAGTCTAATTAGCAGCTGTTTGCTAAGGGAACTGGCCATGCACTGGCCCACCCTCTCCACACTCACTCTTAAATGGTGATCACCATACCTGGAACCTTCCCAGTAAATGCCACCAGCAGCTCTTCTTCTGCCTCTTCTTTCTTCTTCAAACAGACAAACAACATACATTGTGCCAGAACCCCGCAGTGACAACAGTTTCCTGTTTTTGAGAAACAGGAACCAACCCCAGCTGACAGGCTGAATCTTCACTCCATAGAGCTGAAAGGCTGAGCAAAGGTGACTCTTCAAAAATGGAGTCAATCAACTTGAAAATCCAAGAGCCTGATTCTCCTCTCACTCTGTTTCGTCTACACTGGTGTCATTCCAGTGACATCAATGGAGTTGCTCCCATTTCACCTCAGTGCATAAAGTCCTGAGTCAGCAAAGCACTTACACAGGTGTTTATCTTTAAGCATGTTGTTAAGTCCATCCTTATTCAGCCTGTGAATAAAGGAGTCTTAAGAAGGTGTTTAAAGTTAAGCTTTGCTGAATCGGGGCCCAAGTGAATTCAGAATCCAGGACTTATCCCAGGACTTGACAGGGATAAAGGGTCACATAGATCTCTCAGGCCCATATTAGCACATGGGAGGTTTACAGACAAAGGGTGGGCTTGTGTCCTGTGCCTCTCAGAGGTGAACTTGCAGCCTAGGAGAGGTGGCTTTAAGACACATTTGCCCCTTCCTCACGAGAGAGTGCCACCTGGCCATAATTTAGACAACTGGATGTCTGTCAAAGTTACAGGCAGCCTTTCCCTGGCTGCCCAGAATCTCCACAATGCTAGGTGCTTTGGCCCCACCCTCAACAAGCCCTTCCATGCCCCTTACACCAGGATTTGCAAGGACTTGGAGGACAGCCTGTGGTGGTCCTCTTCGGTGCCTGTGTCAGGGCAATTCTCCTTTGGCTAGAACCAGGACTTTTAGGCCTGTTACCTGACATACAGGATTTGGAGGGGAGTGAAAATCTCATTCAAAGGGTCACCTTTAGCTTTTTAGTTGCAGGTATGGCCAATTCCACTGACTTCCCTGGAGCTGATGCTTATTCCAGGACTGAATATCTGAATTTGTCCTGATATCTAAAACTCTTTTGAAGTGCTTTTATTGCAGCCAATGTCCACATGAAATAAAAGCATCTGAAAGATATTCTGATTGCATGATTTTGTTTCGAAGCTGCAAAGTCACCACAGGGACCAAATGTGGCAATAAATAAATAAATCACATGGGAAACCATAACCATAGGCTCAACTCAGACCCAGTTATGACAAGAACTTCCTAACAATCAAACCTGGAAGCCTGTTGATTCTTGAATACCAATGGCCTTAAAATGTAGGAAGATTGTGAGCTCTTAAAACTTTACAGGGCAGGGACCATCTTTTTGTTCTGGGTTTGTATGTCACCTAGCACAATGGCCATGACCACATTACCAATTAACAATAATAATAATAATAATAGGCCAAAACTTTGAAGCTTGTGTGCCTAAAGTTAGGCTTCTGATTCCATATTTAAACACCTAAAAAAAAGCTTATATTTAGGTGCCTAATTATGGATTCAGTAGGTTAATGCTAGGTTCCAAGGTTTAGACATTTACATAGATTAGTTTTAGACAAGGGCTGCATATTAAAGAGATATGCATCATTCTATCTTGTACATGCTTCTGTCACATGGAATCAGGATGCTGAGCCAACATTAAATGCCTTCGCTGCAAATTAATCTGTTTAACATAATAGCACATAAGAGACACATCACTCATATTTCTCTGGCAACTTTTTATTCCTGGTTCTTGCATGTCTTTTTGCATAAAACATAAGGAGAAGTCATTGTGAAATATATTTGCAGTTTTAGTTTTTCTGGATAATTACTGGAAATGGACAATATTCATTCTGTTTAAATAATACTTAGCCCTTTCTAACACCTTTCCCTTGAGAAAACGCTTTCTAAAGCACTTTATAACTGGGAATAAATCCACCCACCACTCCTGTCAGGAATATAATTGTTGTTATACCCCATTTACTGACAGGAAAACTGAGTCAGAGAAAGTTTAATTGACTTATCAGAGATCACAAATCAAATCAGTGGCAAAAAAGGGACTAGGTGTCCAGAAATCCAGCCTTGTGAACTAACCATTAGATCAGATACTTTACTTCTAAAAATGAAGTTCTTGATACTGAAATGTGAATGTGGTTTCCATTTATGTCAGTGTGTGAAATATAATATAAATGACCATTAAAAACATTTGGTGAAAGAATCAGATTATATTATTTTAAACTGCAGGACAAATGTTCAGATTTATGTTAGGTGAGATTTAAAAAAATTGCTAATGCTGATTCTTCTCATTTTCATTGGCAAATCCTTCCTTTTCATGCCTTCAACTTTGCGAGGATAGATAGATTTGATGAGAATATGGCTTCTTACTGTGGGGTCTTGGAAACCAGCATAGTTCATTAGTGTGCACAAACACATAGGTTTATGGAAAAAGTCTTCTACTCCTGAAGCTTAGGGGGGAACACCTCTCGCAAATATCACTGCTGGGTGTAATTAGCAGCAGGTGCAGAGCTGCTGAGAGATCCATGCTGACAGAGCGTAAGGAATAGTGCACATGTCGCTTATCTGGCTCCCGTTCTCTAGTAATTTAAACTGTGAAAGTTGCATATACAGTGTCATTTTCTTTTGGATGGACCTGAAGCACATAGAGAACAAATGGCAGTGTTGGCTGTGCCAGATGGGTGACGATGATGCCAGAATCTGACTAATACAGACATTGGAAGTTAGGCTTTTAATGACCAAATTGAATCACAGGAATCCCTTACATCAGCATTTATCAAACTGATTGAGTCCGATCTTGTTCCCATTGAAGTCAATGGGAATAGGGTCAGGCTTCTTGAATTTACTCTCATCAAAGCAGCATAGGACGGCCAACAGCACAGGAAAGGTTTTGAATATGTTGGGGCAGTATCTGCTCCTGATCATACTGTGTAAACCAGGAGTAAATCCACTGGCTGGAGCTACTGGGGATTTACACCAGTGTTAACGAGGAGCAAAATTTGGACCACTGCTGTATTTCCTTTGTTTTGATGTATGACACCATCAACAACCTTACCCCTTACTCACTATATCAACAAATCCCTGAGATCTAACTTAGGGCAGGTCTACACTAGAAGTGCTACACAGGAGCAGCTGCGCTGCTGTAGTGCATCTGGTGAAGATGCTGTATGCTGACGGGAGAGCCTTCTCCTCTTGCATAATTGCTCCACCTCCACGAGAGGTGGAAGCTATGTTGGCAGGCAAGCATCTCCCGCTGATATAGCACCAGGGTGGAGGGCAGTGCTTAGGTCTCTGTAACCTGCGTCACTCAGGAGGGTGCATTTTTCACATCCCTGTGCGATGTAAATTAGATCAACTTAAGTGGTAGTGTAGACATGCCCTTAGTTTGTTGAACCTTGTGAGGAATGTGGCTGCTTTCTTGTGTCTGAGATCACTGAGTTTCAAACGAGCTTCTAGCACTAGAGTTTTCACTCAGATCATCTGTCCTGGCAAGGGAGACATTTAATTTATTGGACTTAATTTCATAAAACTGCTAGAATATATCAAAGTGCTGAGAGAAAATGCTCAGCAAACTCGGCCTTCACACAATCTCTCAGTGGTGCAAGCTGCCATCTGTCTCTGGCTATCTTTCTTAGATCCCTTCTTACAAGAATCCTGAGTATTTTGTTTCAGTCTCACATGCCGCATCTTCAAAGGTTCTTAAATCAGCTGATGTCCAAGTGACAATGGTCCCTGGTGTAATCAACACTGGTAAAGACGGAGCTGGGGCAGGCATGATTTACAGCATACATCTCCTGTAATGCATACTGAAACCTGCCATCTGATAATGGCTGACAGGTGTCTAATGTCTGCATACACAGCTAGTCTGGGCTCAGTTTTCCACTGCACCTTGTGTAGTCATTTATCCCTGTGCAAACTGGGTGTAAAACACTACCAGAGTGGAATCATACCATTTCCCACCCACTTGGCATCAACTACAGAGGGTGCAAGGCAGTGGATAATCACATGCCCCATTCTTTTGGTTACCCCTTTCCCCTCCCTCCCCAAACCTGCTTGTTAATTGCTGGCTTGTCTATACACAGACATTGCACTGGTTTATATTAGATCAGTTTTCAAACCCATTTAAATGGGTGAAGAACCTTAACTAGGTACTTTGAGTTCAGTTAAAGAGTGGCTTAGCTCACTTTCACTGAAACCTGTTATGAATTGACTCAAACTAAATTGAGCTTTACCCGGTTTATATCAGTTTAAGAGTGTCTCTGTGACAGGGAGGCCAGGAGCTAACCAGCCCTAGCCAATTAGCTCTGCCCCTACACCTGGGATGTGGTCTGGGGTTAATTAACAAAACCAGCTGGGAATGGAGGAGCTGATTCTCCTATGAAATGCAGCAAGAAGTTGCAGGGAGACTGCAAAGAGTGAACAAAAGGTCTCTGGTAGGGAAGCCCCTGATACCAGTGGAGTTACTTCAGCTAGGAGGGGCTGGAAGTAGCCTGCTAAGGCAGGAAGGGTGCAGAGACACCAGGGGAGTTTGGGGGTGGGCCTAGCTAAAGGGCAAAGGCTTCTGTGTTTAGTTTTGAATTTTAAGTTATTAAACCAACCCCTAGGGGGGGGCTGTTGTTGCTGGACTCATAAAAGCCTTTGTGGAGTCTCTTTAAGAAGCCCCTTGAAGCCGGGAGGGGAGCTGAGGCAAGCCAAGGGCAGAGTGACCTTTGCCCACAAGGGGATACTTGGTGGGAGGCAGCTGGTCGGGTCCAACACAACTTTTAGCACTGGTTTTCCTAAATCCATTTCAAATCACACCTTTAGTTAAACTGGTGCAATGTTGCAAGTAGACAAGAGTCTCAGAGCGTAAGCATCTTGGGGCAGGAAGTGTCTTTTACTATATGTTTGTACTGTGCCTAGCATAGTAGGGCCCTGATCCAGTGGATCCTTTAGGCACTACCACAATATAAATGTTAAATTATAATAATACAATGTCCCACTGAAATGAATACTAAGGAGACCGAAAGAAAACCCTTTTAATATAATAATATGATAACAACACTTAAGATATTTAGCGCTTTTACTCTTCACAGTAGTTAATTAACAAATATGCAGCCAGTCGCAACAGGGAGCAAAAATGCAGTGTTAGCTTCAAAGCTATTTATTCTGGCATATATCTGTTTGTATGTTCCCGTACTGTCCAAGTACCAGAATGTACCCTGTGCTTGCTTCAGCCAGCAGAAGGGTAGAGTCCAATACATCCTAGCTTGGGTGGCACGCTGCTCTGGGACAGCGTTCTTCTGCTTTGTTCTCCCTGGGGGAGGCCCATCTCTGGATGATCCATGAAGTATGGACTGGCACGTGAGGAGGAGTCAGGAATGAGGAAGTGGGTGCAAGGCAGCATCGCTTCCCCACCAACCCAAAGCCAACGTATGAATATAAAGGTATCCACCACTCCATCTCATTGCAGTGGAATTTCATTTGGGGGTTTTTTAGGTCCAGCACAATTCCTTTGGCAGCCAGGCTGATAGGGAACTAGAGCAGCTGAGATCTAATGGTGGCGGCAGTCCATGGCTTGCATGTATATGTATTGTCGATGGATACCCTAAAACTGTACAGATCCCAGGGACTTATTAGTTTTGGGGGTTGAATCCCCTACTGCTTCCATGCTGATGGTTGTGGGGGAAATTCTCCCCCTCCAGTGGAAGAATCCTGTGGAGGTTCCCCCATTGGGAGCATCCTACTTAGCAGATGAACCAGCCTTCTGAAGTTTGTCTTCCTTGCATATGCAATACTTTTTAACTCAAGTTTGGGAGCTGTCTGAA
Organism: Emydura macquarii macquarii; assembly: GCF_026122565.2. Classification (NCBI taxonomy): domain Eukaryota; kingdom Metazoa; phylum Chordata; order Testudines; family Chelidae; genus Emydura; species Emydura macquarii. The sequence continues at coordinate 4,009,911 of NW_027130506.1, forward strand.
GGAAGGCATTCTTCTGAAGTGTCCTACCTGCCTGAGTCTGCATTCAGTCTGCAAAGATTTATGGTGAAAAAAGTTCCAGAGGAGTAGCCGTGTTAGTCCGTATACAGCAAAAACAACGAGAGTCCTGTAGCACTTTAAAGACTAACAAATTGAATTTCTGCAAGCATAAGCTTTCATGGGCTGTAACCCACTTTGTCAGATGTAAGGAATAGAAATCAGAGAGGAGGTATATATATACATCTAAGGTAAGGAACAACAATGGGGAAGTTAGGTGTGAGCAAAGTCCATTCAGTTAGAGTACTTGAGACCTATTCACAACCATTGATTAGGAGGTGAGAATGGGTATTTATGGGTATTTTTTGGATGCTGGGTTTTTTTGTTTTGATTGAATGGTGTGTATAGATAAGGTAATCACCAGTGCCCTTGCAAGGGGAAAAAGCTGCTGTTAACCAGGGAGACTGGAACTCTTACTTTCTAGTCTTGGTCAATTTTATTAGCATAGGTGGGCCATTTTCTCATGGATTCCTTATAGGGATGGCTCAAAATTGGAACCATTTTCCCAAATCTGTGGGGGTGCTGGTAGAATTGAACCAAGTTCTGGAGCAAGATTTAGTTTAGGGCTTTACAAAAATCAAAGGCCAGCTGAGCAGGTTTTGTCCAAGTAAAGCTATCCTTCTTTACTTCTTTATGATCATTATGGGTTCTGTAGCCTTATTATTCCTGAGTAAGAAAATGGGTGGAACAATTTGTTTGGCTTGCTGAAAACAGTGTTTCTTTGTAGAATAGAAGGAAACTGAGTCAGAACAGATTGGGTGCTGACTGGATTCTGCATTAGAAAATGTATTGACTGTTTTCCCATCATCAGTGCTGAAATTTAGGCACTGCATTTTCTAGCATAGCTGTGGCCTTGAGTGCATGATTGCATGTGCTGAAAACGCATCTGACATTCCACAACACTGAAGATAGCAATATGGTGCCTCTGTTCTTGAGATTCCTCTGTCTTGAATGCCTCAGCTTCAGAAAAATCTTCATATTTTGCTCTTGTCTTTTGTTGTTGCGATTGTATTCATGTCTGCAATGAGTCATACTGACCAGTCAGTTTCCATACTGTATGATTCCCATGTACAAAGTCCTTTTGTTCTTCATGCAGAGGCAAACTGATTTTCTCAGTCTAGGCTTAGCAACTGCCTCCCTACATCATATGCTTTACACAGCGAGCCAACTGCAGAGAGAAAGTAATGAAGACTTTGTGTGATCCTCAAGAGTTTCTGTCTGTCATTGGCTCTATCTGTAAACAGCTTCTGTGCTTCTCATCCATCCACAAGAAGCGTCTGGGCAAATGGCAGAAAACTGATTGGGGAAAAAAAGGCAGAAGCACCTGTCACTTATACCATAAGTGATGCACAAGGGACCCGGCGCACACAAGCTTTGTAGGCAAAATACAGGTCGAGTATCTTCATAAAAAACTGGAGGTTCAACACAAAGCTAAATTTTGCTTTTAATTCAACTCATGTAACCCCCATTGACATCAATGGGATTGCATCACTGTAACTGTGAGAAGAAGACGGGGTAACAAGAGGGAGAGATTAAGGGCCACATTTTTAAAGGGGCCTTTAACTAGCCTCCTTTGCTTCCATATTTTTTGTGGGTTCAGATGCTACCACTTACACAAATAAGCACCTGATGCAGCTAAGTCAAGTACATGGATGCAATCAGTAATTTAGCCATTGGATTAGTAAGATGTGTGGCCACAAGTAATTCCAAATACAAAATATATGGCTGCAACTTTTGCAGATGTAAACTGCCCCCATAATAAAGGACATGGCCTTTTGGAAATCTGGGCCTAAAGGGGAACCAAAATGCTAGCTTAAATAAAAGTGAATATTCCAAGTCACTAACCAGTTTGGTACTCAGGGACTTAAGTTCTGTTCCAGGCTTTGCGACTAACTTTGGGCAAGTTTTCTCTGCCTTTTTTTCCTCTGTCTAGCTTGTAAGCTCTTCAGGGCAGGAACTGTTTATCACTCTCTGTTTGCACAGCACCTAGCATAACATGAACTCATTCTTGGTTGAAGTCACTGTGTTCTAGTGTAGCACAAATAAGACAATAAATCAGACTCCTAGGTTTACAAACTATCACAAGAGCTGAAACTTGCTGATTCCAATGACTTTCATGCCTCCCTCTTATCTGGATAAAAATGGAGCCGGACTATACTTGTGAACACTTTTTGAAGGTGAACCAAAGTGCACATTACCTGCCAAGACCTAAGCCAGGCCCCTCGCTAACACTTAAGGCAGTGAAGGAGCAGAGCTGCATTCCTAAACCTGCTTCAGGCATTAGTTACATCAGCCATTCAAACAGGGCCTGATCTTGGATCCTGATAGGGAAGGGAAGGGGGAAGTGATCTGAAACAAGTTTGTTTTCTCCTTGCTGGTTGTGACACTTTCTCAGCGGGCCCAGGATTGTGAGTCACCTTGTTACCCTCCCCTGCCCCCCCAGCAAGGGGGAAACTTTTGCTTATGCTTAACTGGGTGTCAGCTCCCTGACATTACCAGTCTGTTAGCTACCCAGTGTCCTCAGGGCTCTGCCAGCCCTTCCTTTGCCTTGTGGGTTTACAATACACGCATCCTAGGCCCTGAGCCCCCTATACCGTTCCCCTGTAATATCCAGCCCTTATCCACTGGATGCTAACAGAAATGACCTGGTAAGCTGTCCCCAAGAACAGGCACACACCACATCACATAACATCACAGCACTGAGCTGTATTTATAGTGAAAACAATCATACCTTTATTATAAAAGAGTAAGGTTTCAGAGACAGAGAATGAGGATAGTGGAAACAGAACTGGTTACATATGAAACAAAAAGCATAACACACTTCCTAGAGTCTATTCTTAACTTTAACAGGCTAAACCCTTGTCTAAAGTAATTTCTCCCTTAAAGCAATCTTTCGGCATCTCCCCCCAACATGGCTGGGATCCCTCTTTCATGAATGCAAAAAGCACAGTTCTTTTTGCCTGCTGGGTGAAGGAGTGTCTTTTTGCCTTCCCCTCAAGTTTGTTGTCTTTTCACCCAGAAACATGATAACCCCTTGTGGTACATTCTCCAGTGTCTTGTCTCCTGTTGATTTTGTATACAAATGGTGCTTCATCGTGTTGGCTTACAGTGCTTAATTTACTACGGTGAAAAGGACAGGCCTAGAGGTCAGAGGCAGAATCAGGAGTTAAGAGGAGGGCTGAGGCCTGTCACCACTATGAAGAAGAGGACAATTCCAAGCCCTGAAACAATACTGCACAGGCTGAGTTGCTTTTTGTCTCTCCTGTGAAGTTTATATACCTACACTGAGAGTCACCAGCCCAGCCTTTGGCTTGTGGATTGGCTGGAGCCTAACATGAGAATGACTCATCCCAGCATGTGGCTTAATTAGGTTCTAGTTCAGGGAGAACTCATCACTCGCACTCCATGGAGGACAGAGAGACAAGTGAATACACATCCCTGTGTCTGGCAAAATATTACCGTCAATCCTGCCTGGGATACAGACTTTAAAACATATTTTCTGTACATACACACAACTCCTTAAATAGCATCCATCCATAGATTTCATGACACTTATGAGGATCCATTAGCTGTTATTAGTGATCGCACATGACCCTTTCTGGATAAATGCTAGGAAAGCAGTGTGTTAGGTGTAGTGAGTTCATCAGGCCTGAAAGAAGTTGCTGTTACAGAACAGTGAACCCTTTGCCAGGTGGCACCTATGGGTTTCGGCATCGCACTGGTCTCTGCATGTATCACTGAACGGGAGAAGTCGGAGATGAACAGTGATTCCTTCTCCCAGCCAATGGAGGACTGTCCCCCACATTGTGCTTTTAATTGCTTTGTCCACTCTAGGTTAATAAATCTAAGGTTAGGAGGGTCCCATCACTTTGCAATTTAATCACCTCCTGTCTGGAAAGTTTTCTGATATTCAACCTAGAGCCTCCATTTTTGCTACTCTGATTTCTCAGTTGCAGACCCTGCAGGCTCCCCCTATTAGTGGAACCAGGGTAGTTTTGTGATACAAGGTGAAAAGAGGGATTTGGTGGGGGCTACCCAGGGCGGTTGTGCCCTGCATGGCAAAAAGCCCAGCTCTGCCCAGTGCAGAGGAGTTTAGGGAGGGTCAGTAACTGAGGATCTATCACTGGGTGGATCATCCAACCCTTCCTCCCACCCAGCAGAGCTGGGGTGCTCGGGTTGCAGAGGCTATTAGGAATAGGAATATTATTTCTAGCCATTAGACAGAAGCTGGAGTGCAAGGGTTGCAGGAGGCTACTCCATGGAGTGGCTCCATTGCCCTTGAGAAGGCTAGCTTTGTCATTGTTGATCTTCTCAGAACCCAAGATATTTGAGCTAGGTGCTGGGGCATGGATTTCTCCTTTGAAGTTCTGAGATGTCCAACATCTTTGGTATTTAAGCTTTAAAAGCACAACACAGAGAAAGAATACATTCATACAGGAACACTGCACAGACATTAGTTTGTTCACTACCACCACAGTCTGTATGCAGCATTGTTGTAGCTATGTCAATCCCGGGATATTAGAGAGACAAGGTGGGTGTGATAATATCTTTCATGCAATAACAGTCTGCCATTTGCAATGTTGTGACTTTGTTATAAACTGCTTTGAATTGCATGTCCCCTGTTAGAGCAGCAAGACTTTGAGCTGACAGTGGTCCTTTGACCTCCCTTGTCATAAGTACTTTGCTTACCTACATAGGTTGTGTGATGCTGTCCCTATCATATGAGGTGTTAAAACCAGTTCAGAGTTACACAGATGCTCTAGAGAGAGATTATAAAAGAAATGGCTCAAAGAGGAAGGAGGAAGAGACTGCCTGGATGAAGGCTGGGCTCTGAATCCTTTGCTGGGGGCCTTGGGTCTATAGCTACTCTGAGCTGGGAACCATCTTTGATACTTTATTAACAAATACGACAGAAGTTTCTTCTGCCTAAGAGAAAGGCTGTGACTGGCTAACCCTAGGGGGTATTTCTGCCATGTCACTTTGCCAACCAACAGGTTGTGTCTGGCCAGTTAAAGCCAATGCTGTTGTGTTTGCTCATTGTTACTCAATGTGAGTCTGTGTGGAGCTCTCCATTAATGAATTATTTTAATGTAGCTAGTAGCACTGTGTAGAAGTAACATAACTTTACTGATATTTTCCATTGGTCTTAGTCACTTAAACATTGGCATAGAGAAAAACTTGATCTAAAGACAGAGGCCTGGCTTCCAGAAATGCTGTTCAAATACATGTATCTAATTTTATATCTTACATGTCCTTGTTTTTTTTCCTTTTAGTTAATATAATGTAGGGATTTTTAAAAAACCCGAAAAAACCCACTTGCTAATGTCAAACATGAACGACAAGATGCTTTAAAATGCAACTTCACTCTAAAACATAAGGACTATACTGCATATATGCAACTGACCCTCTTTGTCATTTATTTTCTCAGTACAAGCATCATATCTAATATTTAGTAAACATTTTAAACAGAATTTTAAAATCTGATAGTTGGACAACAAAACTCCCCCAGTCAGCACCCAGACAACAGTATGAATGCTTATGCAGGGCAATGGACAAGGAACAAATTCAGGTAAAGCGTAGATCAGTGACACTAAATAATGGACATCTCTAGTCCATTTAAATGGCACCCCTGCTGCTGTCTGACTATACATGGGAATTTCAGGCCTGAGTTTGGGTATCATAAAGTCTCCACTCACTGCTATAGCCTTTGTAGTCCTATCTTTGCCACTGATTTGTTATGTGACCTGGTGCAAGTCACTTACCTACCCAGGACCTCAACTTGCCCATCTGTAAAATGAGTCACTTATAGTTCACAGTGGTGTGGGAAACTGAATAAATGTTTGCCAAGTGCTTTTGAGATCTGTGGTTTAGGGACCCTCCCTACTGCCTTGATCCCTGCAATGAAATCCATGTAGGCAGACCCCTGTGCAGGCATGAAGCCCTATTTACTTAGAGGGGCTACCTGTGGGCATAGGGGAATATCTGCCTTCGAGAGCTCATTGCAGAACTGGGGCCCATTTAATAGCAAAGTTCAGCATCTCCTCCCCTGCTGTTATCATGGTTGCTGAATAAGTTGATTTCGCCTTTCCATAGAGCTTTAAAATGATCTTTATAAAGGCTTGTTTTCAAAAGGGAATTTCTCTCAGCATAATGTATTCCAGTGAGGTTTCTGATAATCAGGACAAGAATTTAATTGGCACATTTATGCTTCTAGCAGGGTGTTCCAATTAAGAGGATTCTGCACTCAGAGCTGACACTGTTTTGACAGAGAAGAGTGACTACTGCTAACTTTACAAGTTTGGAGAAGAAATGTCTTATTGCAGTTATGTAACATGTAGGGGGTGGGGAGGAAATGTTTCCAGTGTTGTTGTTCACCCAGTTAGTAGATCTAGCCTTAAAGTCAATACAGCTAAAGAATGCAGTAGAATTCATTTTATGAACCCCCACCTAACAAATGACCAGTTATATAAACCACTTTCTCTGGGGATGGGGTGGAGAGAGGGAAACATAAAAATGATGTTGATCCCTTCACATGCTCATGCCTTCAGTGCATTGGAATTCGCTTTGCAGTGGTCTGAAGGACAAGGAGAAAGCCAGGCAGTGCAGCATAGTACAGATTATGCACCAGTATCATTGTGAGATGTTCCATTTTATGAACATTTCCATTTTATTAATTCCTTAATCCCCAATGAGTTCCTAAAAAGGGGGTTCAGTTGTCTAGGAATGAAAAAAGTTCATATTGCAAATACCTGGCCTTGTCTTGCCTTGTCTTTCCGATTTACACTGAATAGAAATGTTCTGCACTTTGAGATGGATTATCACATTTAAAGTGTGTTAGTGGACACCAACTGAGTGCTGTAATTGTTTGGCTAAATATTCTTACATTAGAGGAGAAAACCTGAATTGCTGGTAGAGATAATGGGCCTGATCTCCCACTGCCTTGCATTCTTGTGCAGCATTTATACGTGTGCAAAGCGGGGTAAAATGCTGGCAGATCAGAATGGTCGCATTTGGCACTCACTGTGCCTGAGTAGATGACTAACCATACTGCAAGGCGGCAGAGAAAGTTAGGGTCTTGTGGTGACTACGATACTCAATATTCCATAATGATAGCCCCAGATATGGAGGGGAGAGGATTTTAAGTTCCACGGTTTTCTCTCTAGGTATTTGTAACTCATGGCGGTGGTAGGTGAGCACTGTAATTGGTTTGGATCCTCTAGAACTCTGGAGTATATGTTTTGTGTGCTGGTATAGGAGGGTATTTGAATTCACAACTTCCCTTCTTGGAGGTGCCTGATTTGTTACTTTCTTTGATGTGTGCCTGTGTGCTGTGCAGAACTCCCCACTGACTTCATTACAGTGGAGGGCACTGAGCAGGTTCAGGGCCAAAGTCCTTTGAGGAGCTGCTGATAGTAAAGTGCCAGTCAAACAGAAAGTCGTCAGGTGACCTACTATAGGGAAAGGGGAGAAATTTTGCTGATTTCAGTACAGCTTTGCAGGGTTTGTTTGTTAGCTTTTGCACCCTCTACTGGACAAATGTGGAGGGATAAAACTTTGTGGCTGTTGGTTTGTGATAATTTCTCAGGGACAGAGTGGTAGATTGGTGAGGAGTGAAAGAGGTGCTTAGAATCTGGAGGATATTCCCCACCAATTTATAGAAGTTTAATGGAATTCAAACCTGAGCATAAGTTGCAATATAATGCCCCTGTAAAATACAGAAAACAATGTAAAAAATATTCTCATTATTTGAAGAGTGCTGGAAGGGGACCAATGAAATGGTCATTTGAGGAGCACATTTCCATTTGACAGCACAGTGCTTAGCCTTGGTTGGAGCAAGAGTGGTTCCAGTAGTGGTACAAAGTTCTGGGCACCTTGTATAGCAACATGTATTTCCAATCTCAAGTATCCAAAAATAATGAGATTAAAATATATATATATATATTGGGTTCTTTTTTTAAAAATTTGCTTTCTGGTTTCTGAGTCTTTAGGGTTCATCCACTTCTTGTTTTCAAAATTTTCTCCACAACCCTCTGGGCTAAAAACTTACTTTTAAAAAAAAAACAAAAGTTGAGATTCTCAGACGATCTCTTGGTTTTAGAAGCAGTGGCTTTAATGAAAACAGAATATCATAAAACTTGTGATAACATCAGGAAAGTCTACACCAACCCTGAGTGTAGATTCATGTGTTACAGGCATGCTCGAAACTTCTCTAGTGTAGACAAAGCCAAAGTATCCGTCCTGTTTATCATGTACCAGTTCATGCCCTTAGACTGTAAATCTTTACGGGAAGGGAACTGGCTACTTGTTCACACACTTGATTATGGTACAACATCATGTGCACATGCAGTACTATATAAAAAAGAATTTCTTTTTGGGGCTGGTCTGTCCACACCTCAGTTATATTGGTAAATGGGGCTTTCAGCTTTAAAGATCAGATCTGCAATGATTTCTCTGATGTTCTCAAAAGTAAAGAATATTTTGGAATAATACTCAAATCAGGTATAGCTGTTAAAGTTTGTAGGAGTGCTAAATGGAGTCAGTTAGTCCCAGGAAAAATTATTTCTGTGTTTAATGTTGTGAATATCCACCAATTAATTAGGAGAGAAAAAGACTTTAGCAGATTGCTGCAGCTTTCTACACAAGCATGAGAAAATTTGGAAATTCCGTGTTAAGTTTACATATTAAACAAACAAAATGAGACTTCATATGTGACTCATAGACTTCAACATGAGTAGGATCAGATTAACAGTGCACATCTAGGCTATTCAGAGCCCAATTCTCTGTTGCATCATAGCCTTCGTAGTCATTTATGTTTGTGCAAAGTGAGTATAAACTGCTACCACTAGTATTAGTGAAAGGAGAATTCTTGTTGGTAGCATTTTACACCCAGTTGTGTAGGTGTAAGAGACTAGACAGGCTACAAGACTGTAGTGAGTCAATCTCTCCAAGTTACAAGCCCACATTTTGGTTTCATTTATACCAGTATAAATGTGTAGTGTAACACCACTGAAGTTAGTCTGGAGTTTACACCACTTTAAATAAGATCAAAAGATGACTTTTTGATCCATATTTATATGAGTGAACTCATGGAAGAGTCTGGACCTTTGTATCTAAAACCCTCCTTAGTTATGTGTATCCACACTTTCATTTAGACTCTAAGGAACTTAGCTGGTATCCCAAATAATACTAATACATCTTCAAGTAAACTCTTGTCAACTTAATTTGAAAATGCCAGTTAGTTATAAGAAAGAAAGTGATGTCAAGATGGAGGGCTTCTTCTCCCATTTAAGACTATCTTATCCCATGGAATTAAAGAAATTTTTTTTTCACCCAGTCATTTCCTACCATAGTCATCATGAAAAAGTCAGGAAAGATTCATGACAAAAGGTCTTGCAAACTGGAGTCACAAAATTAAAGACTTTCCTATATACTTCAGTCTTGCTAGCCTATAAATTGGGATAGAGAGAGAGTGTTGTTTAATGTTTGGGAAATATCATTGTAGGTTCGGACTCTTGGGTTCTATTCCTGACTGTCACTAATTTGTCATATCACCCTGGGCAAATCAGTGCTTCAGTTTAGCCATCTGAAAAATGATGATGATAAAATGCACCATACCTCCTTCAAAAGGTGTGTAGTGATTTTGCAAGGCTTAATTAATTGTTTATAAAGTGCTTTGAGGAAAATCAATGCAAAGCAGTATGGTTTCCAGAAAAGAAACACATAATTGTAGTTTAAAAATAAACGCACCTGCATTTAATTCTCGGAAAACAGCCTTAATGAAAGGTCAACATCTCAGCCATAAATCATAGATCTTTTTCTAGATGACTTTTTTTTTACAACTGGTTCTGGACTAATACATAGATGATACCATATCCTTGAAGTTGGTTTGGACAATGTGTTCTTTTAATGTGGTGTTAAAGTGCTTTCTTTACATCTTCTGTCCAACATTGATTCTGTGTTGCTTCCAGATTCGGTGACAAAGGCGACCATATGCTGTGTTGTCTTTCTGTCAGGGGCTGGGTGTGATGGATGACACTCACCTCCAGTGAATGCCCTCCTGTCGGCTGGGTGTGATACTGCAGTCTTTCCTAGTCCTGGCACCCTCTGTAGATTGCTGACCTTGCTTGATAGGTCTTCAGTGGCTCAGTCCTCTGGCCAAGTCACACAGTCAAAAAGTAAATGAATGAACCCCTTTGGGGTAGCAAAAGTCCAACAAACTATCTGCCTTCATATGGGTCTTCAGCCATGTCTCGGGCTCTTTAAATCTAGCCCCTTTTCTTGGGCTTTTTAAACTAGCTGTGTCTCCTTTCCAGAGCTTAGGCCATTCCAGCACTGGCTGGTGAAGGGATCCAAGCCAGGTCCCCAGCCAGGGAACCTAGACACAGCAGCCATGTATCGCTGAGTCCAGTGTGCTGCTGCTATTCCCTGGGCCTTCTTCCACATAGCCCCTTTCTCTTCACCCTTACCTCAGGGCTTAAGTTCTCAGATCCTCTTCCTCTTCACTGAATTCCAGTGCCACCAGAACCCATTTCCTGTTTCTCTCTCAAACTCCAGAGACCAGCAAGGAGTACCCTTCATTGCTCCTGTGGACCCCGCCAGGAACTGACCTGGTCAGGCCCTGCCGTGGAGAGTGGTCACTTCCAAGTTTATCGATGTGTCTTGGTAAAGTTTTTGAGGAGCTGGCTGGTACATAGCCTCAGTTTTTATTTGACTGATGGAAAAGCCAAAGTTATGAACTGCCGCAGCAAAACAGTTTGTAAGATTTTGTAGTGCTGCTTCACAATGTGCTACCAAGGCATAGTCTTCAGTGTAAAGCAGTTTCTGGATCAACACTTCGATCACTTTGGTATGTGCATGTAGATGAGAGAGATAAAAAGCTTGCCAGTGTGAAGCATATAAAACACCATTTGAAGAGCCACAGGGGCTTCTTCTAGTATCATAGCGAAAAATAGAGCAAAAGCTAGGAGTGAGGATACATCCTTGCTTCACCCCATTTGTGACTGGAAATGGGTCTGTTAGATCACTATCAACACTAACTCTTCCAACCATGCCTTTGTCGAATTGCTGAACAATGTTAATACATTTATGTGGAAGTCCAAATTTAGCAAGCAATTTCTGGAGGACGGTTCAGTTGACTGTCTCAAAGGCTTTGGTTAGCTCAAGAAACACAATGTACTAAGGGAGTTGATGCTGTTTGTATAATTTTTCCTTTAATTGTTGGACAATGAAAATCATGTTAATGGTGTTTTGCTGAGCACGAAAGACACACTGTCACTCAGATAGAACTTTATTGATAATTTGGGCCTCAGTTCAAGAGGATCCATGCAAGAATCTTACCATCCACAGAGAGCAAGGAGATGCTGCAATAGTTACTATGGTTGCATTTTGAGCCTTTGCGCTTATAGATAGTGTTGATGTTGGCATCTTTCAGTTGTTGAGGTATGCGTTCTTGAAGCCAGACATGTGAGAAGAATTCAAAAAGCCTGTCAATGAGAAGATTTTCTCTGTGTTTGAAAATTGCAGCTGGAATGGCATCGGGACCAGGAGATTTGTTATTTTTCATTGCTTGGACAGCCTTCAACACTTCAGCTTGTTTGGGTTGATCGGCAAGTGCATTAGATGCAGGTAGGTTGTGGACATTATCCAGTGACTCATCAGAGACAGTAGATAAATGATTAAGTAATTCATCATGGTATCCATGATGAAAAATTCACCATCAGCACCTTTTAGCCATTTCAAGGCAGATCGGGTAGGGCCATACACTGCTTTAATCACATCATAAAAGCCTTTGGAGTCTTATTTTCAAGCAGTGACCTCGAGTTCATCTGCTTTGTGGTCAAAGCACTTCTGTTGCATTTGGGGGAGCTTGTGCTGGAGCATGCTGCAAGCTACTCTGTCTGACATTCTTCAACTCAGAGACTGGGTCAGCTAAGAGCACTTCATGCACTTGCTACTTGACATCAAGAAGAGTTGATATTTCAGGATCATTATCATCGAACCAGTCTGCATGACAGTGTTTCGTATATCCAATGCAGTCCACAACAGTATTAATGAAGTGGTACCCATTGGGCAGATATGTCATCACTGGTTATTGGAAGAGTTTCAAAATGGTAATTGAGAATTGTTCGATGGTTGACAGATCTTTCAACTGGGCAACATTTAGACATCTAACTGACTGGTTTTATCCATTTTTGGCCGAATGAAAAGAGAAAGCTTTGATTAAACAAGATGTTGGTTAGTCTAGCAATCAGCTCCATATAATATCTGGATTATGCACACATATCATAAGTCCTGCTGTCAGACCGCCACATAGCTGATCAGATGTCAATGATGTGAGTGAGGGTGCATCCAGCTCATTTTGAATTTGTCAGGGAGCTGGAAGACAATGTTTGTGATAACTAATTGGTGCTTGAATCATGTCTTCAGCAAAAGTAAGCCATTACTATTTACCTTGCCAATGCCATGTTTGGCAGGTATGCCACATGACATAGAATCGTCACAGCCAACATGAGCATTAAAGTCACCTAGGCCAGGGGTCCCAAACTTTTTTCCCTGAGGCCCCCTGCAATAGGCACTGTGGCCCACTATTAACGCTTCTTGAGGAAAATTATTAATTTTAATTATTACATATATATAAACTATAACACTGTAAATAAACAATGTATGTTTCCTTTTCATTTTAATGTTAACAAATGTAATGATAGAAATTCTTCCCAATATGCGCTCAAAGAAATGCTTCAAGACCTCTGAAACCAAACACTTTTAGTAAAACTACACTTTAATAAAATGTTGTGTTGAACAGGGAAAACACAATTTTGTATAAAACTGAACAATAAGGTTTTGTATAAAACCAAACAACATTAATAAAATTGTTTAAAAAACCACTGTGTTATTATTTATTGATCTTAAATCAAAATAGTTGTCCAGATTTGAACACTACATTGTGTTTTCAATTTTTTAGGGTAAAATCTGAATTTCTGTGCTATGTAAGTAAAGACCAAATCCTACTCTCCACTAATTACAAAAGAATCAAATATTATAAATAAAAATATAAAATAACTGTTATATTATAACACACTGAGGCGACAGGTAGTCATCTGATCCAGTAAAGGGGAATCCAAACTTCAAGTATGTGTCATCATATTTTCTTACCACTATCTGTATTTTTTTGGCTGGCTCATTTCATGAAGTGCTAGATTGTCTGGGACTTTCATTATCTTCTCCACCAGTGCTCTCTTCTCGTTTTTGAAAAATAAATCGATCCATGTCAGATTGAATACTGCTTGCCATTTTTTACAGTTGTAAATGGTGGACTGTGTGTATGTTGCTAGATTACCTTGTAGTGAAATGCACTGTTGTACTTGCAAGAATTAAATTTGACATATTGCAGCTTGGTTTTTTTTTTTAAATAAATAAAAATGAAGTTTTTTTCCTTATACTCTGTCCAACATATACAGCTCAAAACATTACATCTATATAGCTTTTACTTAGATTACTCAAGTCACATGGAGTTAAAGATTTACTAAGAGCTGGAGAATGCAGTTGTGCTGGTAGACCACCCAGGACTGTATTGCGACCCACCTTTGGGCTGCAACCCACTGTTTGAGAACCCCTGATCTAGGCTAATCAACTGGTTTGCATAGGGAGTCAGTCAGATCAGATCATTTAGTTTGGTGTAAAATTGCTCCTTCTCCTCATTGGGGTCAATCATTGTCAGTGTGTAAGTACTGACCTCTGGGGGTCAGTCAGAGGTTCATCAATCTGTCATTTGTCGTAAGGGGTAGGCTTTCCAAATGAGAGACAATATTCCTTCTAATTGCAAAACTGATTCACGTGGGTCATTCGGCAGGGGTCCCTTCCAGAAGAAAGTATACCCAGCACTTTCCTCTGTCAGTTGACCGCCTTCAGCAAAATACATCTCGCACTGTGCCTCAGTGTCGATGCAATATCTTTCAAGCTCTTGAACAACCTGAGCGGTCCACCTAGCAGGACGGTCAGTTTGGTTTGGACAATTGAGGAGTGTACAAACATTCTATGTTGCAACACAGAGACAAAAGGAAACCTTTTGAGGCTTTTAAGTTTTAACTGTGTGAGGAGACACCGTCCAGCTGTGATAAGCTGGTCATGGTTGTTTGGGAAGAACAATTTTGGGCACCTTTTCTAACCCCCTCATCATATTGAAGTTGGTTGTGCTGTCCCTGAATAGAGAAGCTGAGTCGATCAAGATGCTGCCGAACTACAGTGTCACCCCAAGTCAATGTAGAACAACCAAAGACTTGACCTGCCATGTGTAGGTTCATGACTATGACTCCCAGCCATGTCCATTGACTGTCACTTTTGCTGGTCCCTCATCTTTGTGGGACATATTGGATGAATGAAGGCTTCATCAGAATTCGTTTAAAGTGGCCGAGCAGTTGCACAACAACTTGCACATTCTTTTGACAAGCAAGACCATTTCCAGTGGCAGGATAAAGCTGAGGCAACTGAAGGACTTCCTGGCTGCAGGTTTGTATTTGGAGTGACCATCTGTTAGACCGTTGCCCAATTGCCAGGCTAAGGAGCCTGTTTTGCACAGCCAGAGCTTCATCAGCCAGGTTGTTCTGGAATAGATGCCTATAGGCCTTCATGGCTACCATAGTGGCCTGGAGAGAACTGCTCACCAACTATATTTTGCCCTTGAAAGCAAACCCCTATTTGCCCTGTTTCCACATGAAGAAGAGGCTGGACTTGGAGGCAGTTTTAAACAGCATGTTACAATTCTCCCCTCGCTTTTCACACAACTCTTGTTAACAACAATGACAGTTTTATATATGAATGATGTGTTGATGGGGGGGGGGGGGGGGAAGGTCCTCAGGCTCCACAAGGAATGTGTTGTTAATAAAACCTTCATTTACTGCTATATTAGTTAAGTGTGGTTCAGGGGGTTGTATTATTGCTGGTGACTCCAACTGTAACATCCCCCATTAAAAATCTTTAAAACCTTTTATTAAAGACACACAAAAAGAGAAGTAGTGAATGCAGCTGAAATTTAAAGCATTAAGTAAGGCTTTCATTTTAACCATTTCTCTTTAGTGATATAGAGTTTTTATAGGGGAATCCCAGTTGAAACAATCTTTGTGGATGGCATTAAAGATAATATTAACTGTCCTCTCTGGGGAAAGAGAAAAAGTTAGTTCAGACTAGTGATTCCCAACCTTTTTGGCTCGAGTGCCACAAATATGATTTTTACAACCTTGAAGGGCCACCAGTCTCTGCCAGCAGGCCCCCTCCCCCTCACTGCAGCCAGAGGGAAAGAGTTCAGTGAGGAGGATCTCTTGTCCCCCCTGCTGCAGCAGGGAAACTGTTAGCTCCACCTAGGTCCCTAGGCAGCGGCTCCCTTCTGCCTGCAGCCAGGGGTATGGGAAATCAGTGGTCCCCTCCCTCTGGCTCCAGTAGGGACCCATCACCTAGGGACCCAGGCAGAGCACTTTTCTGTGTTCCCTGCTACAGCCAGGGGGAGGGGAGCGCTGATCTCACATCCTCTTGGCTGCAACAAGGATCTGCACTGGCAATGAGCTCCGCATGGGTACTTAGGCAGAGGCTCCCTTCTGCAGCCAGCGAGAGGGGAGCCGCGGGCCAGTCTGAAAGACCCTACAGGCCACAGGTTGGGAACCACTGGTTTAGATGGTCTGGAGCTGTTATTTCTGAAGTTCAGTCCTGTTTCCTTTAAGGTAAAATAAGACAAGCACACGCATAATGGGAGAGAAAATAACAACAAGGTGAGAAAATGCAGCTTCTGTCTCTGATGCTGTCTTTTACTTGCAGCCCTGCTGCTGGAGTCACGGGGACCCAGCACATGGTCTGAGGTGTCATGCTGAACTGGCAAACTTGTCCCAGTGTCAGCCTGTTTAAGACATTACCTTTAGCTGTCCTTTCTGATCCCTGGCTCTGGACAGTGTGGAGTTTTCTTGGCCAACTAAGCCAGATTTTTGAGAAGGCAAAAAGAAAGAAATAGGAAAAAGGTAAAATAAGATGGGGAAGGAAAATGACGCATTAGGGAAAGTGGACACCAGGAATCCAGTGCACACATCCCAGATGGTGTTCAGGGTTAAGCCAAAGCTGGTGGAAATGGTGATGTCATTTGGGTTCCTTTCACTGTCCCAGTCTGATCAGGATGATTTTCAGGATCAGGACAATGAGGGCCCAATGGTGTTCTGCTACAGAGTCCAGAGATGCTGAGGGTGGCAGCAGTCATCATGGTAAAGCTTGCTGCTTCTAATCCACCTGTCTTGCTTCTCCCACTTAGCAACCTCAGATAAACAATGCCCAAGCAGGGGTGGCAACCTCATCCCACTAAATCACCCCATCGGAACACATTTCGGTAAGTTTAATTATAAACTTTTCCTTCCATTTCTAAATTGTTTCCACTAATTGTCATGCCAACCAGTGACTTTACCAAGAGCCTTGAAAACCTTTTATCACAGTTCTTTTAACATAAATAATCCAGTTTGCCCCAGTCTTTCTGTCTCCAAGTTTGCTAACTTTGATATACAATTTTACATAACAGGACAAGTAGGACTTTGGTTACCTTGTGCAATGTAGAGTACAGATCTCTGCACAGCAGTGCCCATTCATTCTGAACAAGAGTTCCTATTGACTACTATTTTCTCTTTCTCTGAAGTATATTCTAATGCTCTGGGTCCGAGCCAAATCTTTCTCTCCTTACTCAGAAGAATACTCCCATTCTAGTCAATGGAACCATGAACGTGTATAAGGCAAGCCGGATTCGGTCTGTACTCTGTATGTGGAAATATGCAGTTTGTTATTATGAGAAAGTGAAATTACAATTCTTCATAGATACAATGGAAAATATCAAAGAACCTCTGTTCTGGAGAATGAAGTTGTAGAGCCCTCTTGTGGGTGGAAAATAGAAGTCTGGATTATTATGAAATAAACACACACTTTGGAACAAATGTACAAAGGGCTTCTAAAAACGTGACAGCAGGTTTGCGCCTGCAGTATCTGTAGCGACACACTTTGTATAGCCAATCAGTGCACAAATCCAACTTCTACATATAAATGAGAGGTTTTACAGATGTAACTTGAAAAGGATGCATTTGTGGAGGCAGTATTAAACTCATGCATGTATGTGACTCAGTCGCTAGGAAATCCCCCACATACAGAGTCTCTATAGAGCAGTCTGTGCTGTATCATGGGGGTGGAATCCATCCCCCAAAACCTTGCATATTTCCCTCATAAAACCATTACATGGAGTGTGAGAAAGGACTTTTTCCAATTGTATCCTTAGCTATCCCTTATTGACACAGGATCACTAAGCCATTTCCTATGATTAATGCCCAATTATGCAACCCTCACTCACTGGGAGCAGTACTTTTGAATGCAAGTATTGACTGACACAGACATTGTACTAATACTTTACTTAAGGCCCAGTTCTGCAGTCCTTATGGAAATCAAGCTGTTCTTACTCACAGGAGTAGGTATGGCTTGATGTAGGAATCTCAGAATAAAGCTGGGCCATTCCTTGAGGGAGAAAATCCAGATACACTTCTTGTTTGCTTTCTATTTAACATTCCTTGTTTAACTGTATCCTACACAAAATGAAATCCAAGTTAGGATAAAGCATCTTTAAATTATGATACTGAAGGGTGTTCTCCATCCTCTGGTTAGCGATCATAAATACCTCTGTTGTGACTGGCTGCTGCCCTCAGACATTTCTGTCCATACACCTGCAGCACATGGCCACCTGAAATTGTGACCCACTGCCTATGCTGTCACCCGTCTTTTATTTAAAAAAGACTACAATATTCTAGAACAAGTGCTGCAAACATTGCTGAGTGTAATAATACATGATCTAGTCAGAGGGCGATTATCAGTCTGTTAATCTAGAAATCTTTACACTATTGCAAGTCCCAAGAGTCCAAAAATCATGTCTCAAACCTCAAAATATCACAGTAATGGCTTAACAATCATGAAATTTTGTAAAACAATTAATGTACTTGGGATAATTTTATTTACCTTCTGGTTTTTGAGCCTTTTGGCAACGTTGGGGCCTCATTTTCAAACTTTTTTCTGCCTCACAAGGGCTAGAAACTAACTTTTCAACATTTTATTTTAACATTATTTACAATAACTTTCCAGACAAGTATTAACAAATCTTATTCATAATCTATACTTGTTTTCCTTAAATGATCTACTTTTGTTTGGTCAGCCTCTTGCACTCTCTTGTGTGTTTATTTTGTTCAAATTCCAAAAAAAATGGTAGCCTAATCTACTGGAGCCTATCTACCATTTTTTCCATTAGAAGGATTTCCGATCCTTTTTTTCTCCATCCCACTAATGTAGGGAGATCTGTCCTTTTCCAAAAACGAGCTGCGCTGATTTAGTGTACATGTGTATGTATCTATATCAAAGTACAAATTCCATTTTGTTTTGTGAGCACCATTTTGGTTGTGAGACTGCATTGTGCCTTCCCTGTTGTCTTTTTGTCTCAATCTTGGACTGGAGTTCCAACAGGTGTTGACAGAGGGTGAACAATGCAGCACAATCAGTGGTCGTTAACAATGAATGATTTTGTCCTGGAAATACAATGGGTATGCTAAAGACGGTGGCCAAACCTAAAGAAACCAGTTTTTTCAAGTTTGGACTTCAGATAGGCCGTAACAGGTCATCTGACAGGGGCTTTGTGACTGACCAGGAGGATGACCTGACCTGAAATCAGGAGGTTATAAAAGGAGAAGGTTGGCTCTTTGTCTTTTACCAACTAGAACAAAAAAAAAGCAAGATTGGGCAGGAGGAGAAGGAAGAAGGATAGGATCCTGAAAGGACTGACTAAAACTCAAAGGGCTCTCAGAGTGGGAGGTTTTTCCATGGAGATGTGCGTTATTTTTGTGTGGATCTTCAGTCTTTAGTCTTTTTTATGTTTTCTGCATGAGTAAAGGATGTGTGTGTTTAGAAATCCCTTTGCAGAGTCTCTGTGTTATTTGCTTACATTGTCATGGAATCCTCAGGGAGGGAAACAGCAAACCAGGTGGTCCACAGCTTTGGTGGAACCCTAGGAGCATGCAGCCGCTATGGGGGGAGGCTTGAAAGGGCTGTTGCTACTTTCAGAGTCTAGATAATTGGATTCTGGAATCTCGACTGCCAAGTGAAGGGGGGTATCAGGCAAATGGTCTGCACCTGCAGTGCATTCCTAGAGGCCCAGAGACAGAGAGACAGTGCCTGAACTCTGCCCAACCCCACCAAGCCAAGAGCATATGGGACCCAAGGTTTGAGCCCAGTACAGCAGTTCCTCCCTATTTGTCAAAATCAAATCTAGAACAGCCTATCCCTTAGTAGCTTTCTCCATCTTCTGAAATAAAAAAATGTTTCCTATACATTCCAAGAACTTGTTGGATAATCTGTGTAGTTTTCCCAACAGATGTGTGGGTAGCTGAAGTCCCCCATCACCATAAAGTCTTGTGCTTTGGATGATTTTAATTGTTTATAAAAAACATCAGAGGTCTCGTGAGGCACTGCCTTGTGGAAAACAAGGATGAAAACAGTCCTGAACAATGGTGAGCAGCACAGCCAGGCAGCAAATCATGGAGAAGTTCCCAGGCTGCCATCTCTCTGGATTCAGTGTTGGAGTCTGTCAAAGCAGCTCTATAGTTTATTTTTTATTTTTTAATGAGATACAATCTAGGGTTACAGGACTTTCCCACATTTACCTTTACAAGTACAAATCTGATTCACTCTGTCCCCCTGATGGAATGATGAATTGCTTGGAGAGTGTCACCCTCACTTCTCACACACAGCCATGTATACAAATATTAATTCTGGAAAGAACTCTTTGCCTCTTCTATTCTAATTTTAAAGGACTCGAGAGAGCTCTGATCTTGTGCTTCTAAAGATTTCCATCCCCTCTTTTACACGGCTGTCGATAGAGTTGACCCTGCTGACATTAAAAGTATTATAATTTGGATCATGCCTTAATTACGTTGGGTCTTGACTTTTTACACCAAGAACAGAACATGATTTTAGGAGTCTTCATCCTGCTTTGTTCAGTGATATTCATTGTAAACATTATTTAACCTCGCAGTGGGAAACCAATGCCATTCATGCAGATAATCTTATCTGTTTCTGGGAATCTGCCAAGGCTTTTCTGAGGGGAAGCTCTGCCAAGAAAAAGATGTTCAGACAGGATCTATTTGAATAGGAGGAAACAATTAATGTATTAGGGAAAGGGAGAATTTAAAGAGGGGCAATAAAGGTCCATTTGTTCTGGACAAATGGATTCAGCTTCTGCTTTGGATCCCAAGTGAAAAAGGTCCCTCATTTGTGCACAACATAAAACCAGCACATATCGTATCATGATTATCAATCTTTGCTCAGATGTGGCCAAAAACATGGATGCTGCAGGTCAGGTCTGAGGTCAGTGCTGGAACTGTGTCAGGGCTGAACCTTGATAGCAGAAACTCCAGCACTTCTGA
The DNA here is from genome assembly GCF_026122565.2 of Emydura macquarii macquarii. Taxonomy (NCBI): domain Eukaryota; kingdom Metazoa; phylum Chordata; order Testudines; family Chelidae; genus Emydura; species Emydura macquarii. The sequence continues at coordinate 4,030,433 of NW_027130506.1, forward strand.
CGGATGATTGAAAATTCTGGCAGCTGGAGCCATCTTGATTTTCCATGCTGACTACCTCCTAGTGGAGATTGTGCTGGATCTTTTTAGCCATCAGATGTTGGTGATGAGGCTGCAGTCCTGTTTGAGCATGGTTGAGCTGGCTTTTAAGTGACTGTATTCATTCCAGGAGGAAGGACTCAAATGGTAATGGGCACTGGCTTATTTCTAGTACAGTCTGTATGCCTGTCATACTCAATAGGTGTAGGAGGCCACTGTGGGAAAATATATGAGGGTATGAGTTGTGCTGACAATACCCGGCTCTGCACTTCCTTTTCATTCAACCCATTATGGATTGTGTACCTCATCTAGGTGACAGCTTTGTATGGAAGAGAGACAGCTGCTGAAAACTCATCCTAAACAAGACTGAGATGATGCTCATGTAGTTGGGAAAGCATTTTGACAAGTTTGCTGGATGTTTGCATAAACCTGTTATAGCCTCATTGGTGAGACAGGGGCAGAGTCTGGGAGTTGTCTGCTGCTGAGTTTTGTGCTAAACACATTTGTACCAATTTCAAAAATGGACTTCGTTTTTGAAAGTTATCTTAACACCTTCTTTGGTGTAATGGTAGCAATTTGTTTTCTGCTGCTCTATGCTGTTTATAAATAAAAATAATCACAGAAAAGTCTATTAGCTAATTGGCTGAAGAAGGAAAAATTGGCTTTTAAATGAAATAGAACGTGATGGTTACATCACTGCTTGGTGAATTCAAAAGAGCACAAGGTAAAGGTCTGATCCTGAATTTAAGAGGAATTGTGTTATTGATTCAAGAAGAGCAGACTCAAGCTCTAATTCCCCAAATGCATGATATTGATGTAGCCCTTATATAAAACTAACACATCAAAGACTGAGGATTTAGTGTGAGAGGACGCATTCTCCAATCACAATGAGCCCAGTACGTTCATTCCGCGATAGTTGCAAAAAAGTTTTAAAAGCCTCTGTCACAAGGTGATCTGGCCCTTTAAAGGGATTGGGGCCCAGCTACACCTATGCCAGGCTCAGCCCACCACCCTAGGCAAAAGGAATAAGTCCAGGGGTTTCATGATAGAGGCATGTGACTCAGACCCAGGCTTGCCAATATAAAGGGCAGCTTGAATTCAGTGAGTCTGTTGAGTGCAGGGAGAAACTCAAAAGAACAGGAGGGCTCTGTGAGCTGTTCTATGTAGGGAGACTGTCCTCAGCTTCCAGGATGTGCAAGCCTGTCTGGAACAGGAGTGAGCTAGGAAGGCTGCAAAGGACTGTGAGACGCATGGAGAATAGGTAGGATCATGCAGGACATTTCAGCTCAGTGGCAGAGATGTGGTTACTTTGATTTTAGTTTGAACTGTTCTGATTTGGAAGAATAAAACTTAACCCTGAAGAAAAGGGGCAGAAATCCTGCTGGTGTTTAGGTATGTATTTGATGCAGTGCCTGGTGAGTTGGCTCACTGGTTTACAGCTTCCATTAGCTTTACTTGGCTTCATAGACAGCTTAATTCAAATGATCCTTATCGACCACGTTAGACTACGTTACATACATGCTGTCATTTTACCATGACAATTAAATGATATCCAGACTACATTGTTCTTTTGGGCATTTCCCCTCACATCTGGTATTTCATGAAGAACTTAACCTTCAGTAAACTAGATACACATTTCTACTTACATGTAACTCTTGTACAAATGAAGGCTCTGATCCTACAAAGACTTACTCACAGGTTTGATGTTACGCACTATGAGTAGTCCCACAGCACTCAATGAAACTATTCATGTGGCACAACGTTAAGCATGTGGTTAGTGCTTGCTAGATCTGTGCCTATAGAATGAAATATTAATGGGACATTGTGACGGAGTTCACTCAGCAGAGCAGCACCTCCTGCTGGTTGTCTGCAGGATTAACTCTCTGAGCTGGCACGCCCTTTCCAGGTGATGCCTGTCTCGCTGCCTTCTCCACCTGCAGATCCATCTCACCAAGGAACTGCAGCATTCTTTTTTTTTTTTTTGACTAGGTCCTCCAGCTGTGCCACCATCTGTGTCTTCCCTCTTCCGGGTATGGTTAAGAATCGTCCAGTTCCTTTTCTGTCACTCTATTCCGGTGCAGTGCCAGTGGCATATAAGGGTGGCAGCTTGGAAGTGCTGTTCAATCCAACTTGCTGAGTGCAGGGACATATAAGGGGTCAGCTTGAGGGTGCTGATTGACCCGGTCCGCTCAGACACACTCTGTTAATCTGTGAATGTGTCTGTGTATACTATTTGTGATCTGGGAAGTGGGCGGGCTCGGCCCCTCCCCCTGGAGGGAAGGAGTCACTGAACCCAGGACACAACTGATTTTGTGGGACAAAGAATGAAAAAAGGAGCAGGCGTGGGAGTCACAGGGCCAAACGAAGGGAACCAGAATGGGACACCAAGCACAGAACCCTGAACAGAGCCCACTGCTCACAGAAGGTGTCAAGGGAGCCAGTGGATGCTGCCCAGTGGAACTCTGCCCACATGTGTGAGTGGACAGAGGAACGGAAGTAGGCTCCACAGTCACAGAGCGCCCCCTAGCCAACCTCCTCTCCCTGGTCTTGTAGATGGTCTTGATGAGGAGGTCCTGCAACTTTGTGGGGCCACGGATGGGGTGTGCATATAAAAACAAGTGCGGGGAAAAGTGCAGCCAGAACCTCAGCAGGAGGTTCTGGAGGAGCCGGAACAGGGGCTGCAGCCTGGTATATATGCGGATGTTTATCTGAGTCTGGGGCTAGTGGAACTCAGCCTTGGGAACTTAGGTCCCACAGGGTAGCTCCATTGGGAGGGGACTTGCAGAAGGGAGAAGTAAAGGTACACATGAAAACACAAGTGACATAAGCAGTATATTGATAGAATTACAACCCCCTGCCGCCCAGGAAAGTAATCCTAATAAATGAGCGCACCCCAAGGTAATGGGCAAATCTGATAACAGGGGGCCCATGTTTTACCTAATGTTAAGTAGTGGGGCTTTCACTCAAAAAGGTTGGGAACCACTAACCTAGACCATCACTGACAGGTGTTTGTCCAACCTGTTCTTAAAAACCTCCAATGACTGGGATTCCACAACCTACCTTGGAAGCCAAATCCAGAATTTAACTATCCTTAAAGTTAGAAAGATTTTCCTAATATCCAATCTAAATCTTCCTTGTGCAGATTAAACCCATTACTTCTTGTCCTACTCTCTGGGATATGGAGAACAATTGATCATTAACCTCTTTATAACAGCCTTTAGCATATTTCAAGATTTTTATGAGGTCCTCCTCAGTCTTCTTTTCTCAAGACTAAACATGCCCAGTTTTTTTAAAGTTATCTCATAGGTTAGGTTTTCTAATCTTTTTAGCTTTTTTGTTTCTCTCCTCTGGAGTCTCTCCAATTTACCCATATCTTTCCTAAAGTGTGGCACCCAGAAGTAGACACAGTATTCCAGCTGAGGCCTCACCAGTGGTGAGTAGGGCGGGACAATTACCCCCCATACCTGACATACAATACTCCTGTTTATAACCCCCAGAATGATATTAGCTTTTTTTGCAATTGCATCACATTGTTGACTCATATTCCATTTGTGATCCAATATAACCCCCACATCCTCTTCAACAGTACTACCACTTAGCCAATTATTTCCCATTTTGTAATTGTCCGTTTGATTTTTCCTTCTTAAGTGAAGTACATTGCACTTATCTTTATTGAATTTCATCTTGATGATTTCAGATCAATTCTCCAATTTTGTCAAAGTTGTTTTGAATTCTAATCTGGTCCTCCAAAGTGCTTGCAACCCCTCTGAGCTTGGAGTCCCTGCAAATTTTATAAGCATAATTCTCCACGTCATTATTCAAGCCATTAATGAAAATATTGAATCGTACTGGACCATGGACTAATCCCTGGGGGACCCCACTAGACACACCCTCTGAGTTTCGCAGCAAACCATTGACAATTGCTCTTTGAGTATGGTCTTTCAACCAGTTGTACCAACATCTTATAGTAATTTAATCTAGACCAGTTCTCTAGTATGCTTATGAGAATGTCATGTGGGACTGTGTCAACAGCCTTAAACTAAAATCTAGAAATATCATGTCTACAGATTCCTTCCATCCACTAGGTCAGTAACCCATCAAGAAAGGAAATTAGGTTCATTTGGCACGATTTTTTCTTGAGATATCCACGCTGACTACTCCTTATAACCCTACTATTCTCTAGGTGATAACAAACTGATTGTTTTTAATAATTTTTTCCAGTATCTTTCCAGGTATTGAAATTAGGCTGACTAGTCTATAATTCCACGGGGGCTCTTTGTTACACTTTATAAAGATAGGTTCTATGTTTTCCCTTCTCCAGTCCTTTGGGACCTTGCCTGTCGTTCATGAGTTCTCAAAGATAATTGCTAATGGTTCCGAGACTGCGTCAGCTAGTTCCTTAAGTACCCTAGGATGAATTTCTTCAGGCACTACTGACTTGAATACATCTAATTTATCTAAATATTCTTTAATCTGTTCTTTCCCTATTTGGCTTGTTTTCCTTCCCCTTTGGTATTAAAATTAATTGTGTTGAGTATCTGGTCACCATTAACCTTTATACTGAAGACTAAAGCAAATATGCATTAAATGCCTCCGCTTCCTTGAGAGTTATTAGCTCCCCTTCTCCATTATGTAGAGGACCTACACTTTCCTTGTCTTTATCCTGATTGTAAGATATTTAAAGAACTTTTTCTTATTACCTTCTATGCCCTTTGTTAGGTGTAACTCATTTTGTACATTAGCCTTTCTGATTTTTTCCTACATACTTGTGCTATTCTTTTTTTCTCTTCTTTAGCTATTTGTTCATGTGTCAACTTTTTGTAGGATTTCTTTTTGATTTTCAAAATATACTTTCTGGGGAAAATCCCCAGCTTTTACAGACATGCTGCTCTTTATAAACTCTTAAAACATTTTAATCTTTCACTCTGCGAAGTGTAATTTGGAGGCAAGACTGTGTTCACTAGCAGAATCCTGGAAGAAGTTTCCTTCAGGCCGCACATTAGCCCAACAGAGCAAACAATAATAGTCAGATGACTCCAACAGTAAAGCACTGCAGTGCCAGAGCACACATTTTGAGACATACAGGGTGTGACAACTGAACTGCACTCAAGGTAGCTAGGTGAGGAAGGAAGGAAGAAAGGTGGCTTTAAACCACTTTTAGGATCCTCTCCCCCAAATCCTGGAACCCTTTGTGCAACTTAGTGCAGCTTTTTAAAGGAAAGAGCTAAGCTCCTTGTTTTCTTGAAGAGAGGTAAGTCTTTGCAACTTACCTTTGAAGTCTGGTAGTATAAAACAAACATAACATTGGCAAAGGGATCAAAGTCTAGTGCTGTCTGCTGCAATGCACCTTCCAAGCTGTTCTGTCTGATGATCATGAAAAAGCTGGGGCTCCTGCATTTGCAGTCTGTCCGTCCCACAAATAGCAAAGCTTACTTAGAAGAAAAAAAAACAACCCCAACCATTGAATTATTAGGGATCATAAGGTATTCCAACCCTGAAAACCCATACTGTGTAGTATGTGACAGGATGATATGAATAAGATTAAAAGGCCAGTTTTAATGTAGGGTGCTGAGTGTTTGGCAGCAAAGAAGAAACATTAACAAATGATTTGTTCCACAGAAATGCAAATGTTGAGCTGGATAAGTGGGTTAAGCAAGCAAGTCCACACGAGGAATATGTATGTTTGAGACATGCTCAAAGTAATACTCATACATTAGAACAGGAGTGAGCACAGGCTCAGAGGGTTTGTCAAATGCAGTCACGACAACTATATGGGTAAAACAATCCAACAGACTAAGACTGAAGGAAAAACAGCAAAGCTGACCCAAAAAGTGGTGGGATTAAAGGAAGACATATTAATGTGGTATGATAAAGGATATGGCATTAAACAGAACACTTTGGAGGGAAAGGACCATAGAGTGGTCCCCATTTGATATAATTAACACAAGGAAGAAGAAGAAAGTATCCTCCCCCCCCCCATGTATATGATGCTCCCAGTTCCCACAGCATCTCCTGCTTCCCATATATTTACATAGCAGCCTTTGCTTCCCATTCCTCTGTGTGGTTCAGAATGATTTTGAAATTTGACAGTTTATCGGTAAGAGAGGAAAGCATTTGAATGGTAGAAAATTGAGCAAAAAGGCAGGGGGAAGCCCCTGAGATGGATGGGTGTGTGTGGAAAGAGTGGGGGGAATGGGATGATCTAATTTAGTTCCCTTAATCTGAGGGGCAGGATAGAAAGGGGAAAGTGCAGCAGAGGAGAAAGGAAGTATACTTTAGACTTTACGATACAATCTGTGTTAATCCTATGTCAACCTCTTCGGAAAAGATACCAAACTAGAAGAACCAGCTCTTCTTCGAGATTGAGGTATGCCTGCTAACTGTTCTGAACTTTTCAGACATGGGATTTCATTCTCTAATCTGATTTCCATTTGTCTGTCAAACTGTATAAATGAAGATAAGTTTACTATATTTTAAATTTTTTTTAATTGCTGTTTTCACTTACCTTCTTTATTTGGTCATGGCCACTTGTACCTAGCCAATCACTAATTTTTAGATCAGTGATCAATTAATGTTTGCTTGTCCAGAACAACTGTTTAGTTATGGCTAACAAAATTTGCTGGGGAGTATTGAAATTAGGAGCTGTGAGAATTCATATTGCCTTCAGATAATCTTTTTCTTTCATGATAGGAGGAAAACGGATGCACATCTAAGAGACACTACACATGAGTTGCACAATTTGCCTGAAGACCTTCATGTTACAGCAAATACCCTGAAGAAAGCTGGGACAGAAATGAGGGTCGTGATCCTGGACCAGCTAACTATGGCTCTGCTATACCAGATGTATCACCTGACCAAGAACTAGCTGTACCAGGCAATTCAACACCCCAAGCTGAATTACGGGTGACCAGATGTCCCGATTTTATAGGGACAGTTCTGAAATTCAGGGTTTTTTCTTATATGGGTGCCTATTACTCCCCACCTCCTGTCCTGATTTTTCACACTTGCTGTCCGGTCACCCTAGCTGTAGCTTGCAAGCTGGCCGTTCAGTGAAGAGATGCTGGCAGCATTCAATAGCTTAACAGTAGAGCTGGTTTGAAACATTTCTTCAAAAAAAATGTTCCCAAAGAAAATATGGTTATCCCCTCCAGATCTGACTGTACAGAATCTGGGATGCAGATATATAACATATATCTTGTCATGATGCCTTCAAAAACCTTGACAACTCTTAGGCAGCTGGTGTGCTGAAACCATTGCTTATCATGCTGACCAATATTGTCTCCTTGTGTTCCTCTGTTGATTTGTATCTACTATTGCCTCTTGTCTTAGTCTTAGATTGTAACTTTTTGATCTATGTTTGTACAATGCCTAGCACAATGGGGTCCAGACCCATGACTGGGGCTCCTAAGCACTATCATAAGACAAATAGTAAATAATAAAAATTGTATTTTGCTTTAACATTCTATATAATTTTATATACATTTTGGAAAAAAATATGTTAATGTTAATTATTATGATTTTTGCTTTGCATAGAGTTTTTGATGGGAAGTCCACATTCTTTTAACTTTAAGGAAAACATTTATGCTGGGAAATTGTTTTATTGGTTACTTCTTACCTCATATTTCCACTTAGAGGTGATACCTCTGTTTATTTTCCCCCCAGAACCCCTGCCCTAAAATTTGATTTGCCCTAAGGCAATTGTGAAATTCCCGAAGGTATGTTACATATTTAGGTTAAAATTACATCAGTTATGTCGCCTCTATTTTGGAACATTTCTGGTTCCATTTGGTGGTAAATGCCAATTAGTGAAAAGCTTTTGGTAAGAAGATGACACTTCTCATTATAAGACCCTGTTTTCTGTTGCTTATAATTTTTCCAGACTTCAGATGTCTGGGATTAAATTTTCCTGGCATCTGCCTCAGGCTGAATATTTTTGGAAATTTTCAGCCAAAACAGTTCAGTTATTTCTCAGACTGAAGCTAGAGAAAAATATGTTTTGTCGGATGTCATGGGGGTGAGTGGCACTGTTAAGAGATAATGGGTCCAGCCCCACCTGTGATGCATTCAACTCTCCTCCTCAGGTGGGGGAAAATAGTGTAACCATATGATAGGTAGGTGATCTGGTTAAAGAGAATGAGTAGACAGCTTGAGAGATGCTGGTTTGGCTGCCAGGAAAAGGGGCCAGCTCAGAAAAGCTGAGCCAGCTTTTCAAATCAAAAGCTGCAGCCAGCCTGAGTTACTAACACAGGCCCTAGAAGGAGGGCTGTGAGATTCCTGATCTAAGGAGGGGAAACCAACATAAGTTACTGACATAGGCCTCAAGAAGGAGCTCTGTGGGACTCCTGAACCAAGACAAGAGCCTTTGCCTTAATACAGCACAAGAAGGAGGGCTGTGGGACTTCTGACTTAATGGGGGAGCAAGGTTTGGGATGGGAGGGACCATGAGGTCTGTCGCCTGATATGACTTTATAAATAAGACCCCACAAGTGTAAAAAATTAATAAATAAGACCCCACAAGTTATTGCAAGAACCTGAGGGAGCTGAGGGCAGGATATCTGCAGAACCATACTGTGCCATCATGGAGTGTGATCTGGGATGGCCCCTTCCCATACAAATATTTAAAAAATTCTTGTGATCTTTTCTTTGAAAAGCATGGGTGTCACAATGTTTTTGAGCAGGATCTTGAAATTTGGCCATGAGGTGTTTGTGTCAGGGCTCTGTCATTTGCTGTTCCTGTGAAAATCCACCCAAATGTGGCCAATTATAAGGCCTGGAAAAAAATCTTAGTTTGTACAGGCTCGGTAAATACTTCTTAGATTTTAGCAGCTACAGTCTCTGAAGAGTCTGTCTTCACTGAGCATGCCTGAGCTTCTCACAGCACCCAGTGTTGACAGGATGTGCGTGAACCATTCCCAGAGTGACTGAACATGCGCCAAACCAGGGTGCTAGAGACAAAGGTGGAATTTCCCTGTAGTGGCTGCTCACAGCTGCTCTGGGCTGGGTTGAGGCTGTGTTATGTATTTTGTGTCTTTTCTAAGTGCCTCGGTTGCCATAGCAACAGAGCTTAGCTTGTTGTCCTAGCAATAGAGTTAGACTATTAGGGGATAGCTCAGCCAGTCCTGGCTGGTTTTAGTGTTAGTTCAATAAAGATGCTCCCTGTGTTGCATCTCTCTGTGTTCCCATGCTGGTTTCTCTCTCTGAATACAAGCCATTAATTGGGATTCAACATAACAGGCTGGACACCAGAGCGGAGAGCAGGGGCATTCCCTCTCCTCTGTCTCAATGACCCCCTGTTGGCACCCAGACTGTGTGGATTAGGAAGCCATCTGACTTGAATACAGAGGGGACAAGAGCCAGCCTGGAGGAAGGGAAAAGAGTAGATTGTGACGAGGAGGTTGGTGAAACTGGTACTGCAGTGGGGGGGGAGGAACACTGTGATTGGGAATCGAGGAGAAGCTGGGACTTGTCGGGCAAAGAGACTGAGAGGAGGAGACCAGACCTGGGAGACAATGAGGGAAATGTATATGTGTGGGACTATACGCTGCTTAGAACTATTTGGGATGCTGTAAAATAACAATAATAATCTAATAAATATTTAATTTTCATTGCAGATGAGGAAAACAGGAAAAATCAGACATTCAGAACAGGCCAGTTTCACTAACTGAAAACTGAAGTACTTCAGTCTACAATACTAGTTTCACTAATTGATCTTTAAAAATGTGCTTAGCTCAAGTGAAGAGACGGAAGCAAGACTTTGCTGGGCATTATTTACATGGGTATGATGTCATTGCCAATCAGTCAAAGCTCTGTGTTGTTTTATAGCCATTTCCCAACACATTTTATTAGTTCATACTGAAAGATGTTACTCATCTGATGGCCCTGAATGGAGTTTAGGATAAAAAATTCTCCACAGGATGGGATCAGAAGAGAGATTTAGCGAATTACTGCACACAAAACAAGTATTAAACCCCAATTGTATTTGTTTTATTTCATGGAGACTGGATTATAGCTATTGGCTTGCTACCCTCTATCTTATCCCGGAGAGTGGTTTCCAAATTAATATACACTAAATCAATGAATTCCCTTCTCATGCAGTTTTATGATCATTACATTAGAGTCCTTTATATCAAACACTTAAAACACCCAAAGCAAACTCAAATATGCCAACAGTTTATTCAGAGAAATACAGTAAATACTATTTTAGAAAGGAATATCGGGCAGCTCCTTGTCTTGTGTAAATCAGCATTGCTCCAATAGAGCAACTCCAATTTATGGCAGCTAAGGATCTGGCCCATTGAGTGAGTCTCATGAAAGGTAAATAAGAGGATAGCTTTTCCAACACTGGGTCAAGTACTGTGAGGTGCTGAGCTTCTCCTGAGAGCTGCTGAATGACTTTAACCCCCACTGTGTTCTGAACTGACCAGAATTCCCCTTGTGATTCCAAGAGATTGACCCATGCAGCAGCAGATCTGCCACCACAGCAAGGTGATGGCATGCAATCCTTTCCATGCCAAGGAAACCATTTTCTATTACATTTCATAGGACTTTTTCATAAGGGTCATGGTGGGGATCTCCCTTTTAAAGGGCCTCAGAGCTAGGTACAGACTGGAGAGACCCTAATTGCAGCAGCATGGCTTCGGTGGAGATGCACTAGGAACTGGAAGAGCTGCTGGACGTGCAGATATAGCATTGACACCTGAGGCCTCAGAGTGGATGGCCCTGGCCCTGTATCTATGGTTTTTTGGGCGGGTCGGTGAATGGTCTATAAGGGACAAGCCCTGCCTTCCCAGTGTAACAATTTGGGATGAAAGTGTAAGGGGAACCTAACAGAGATTCTTCTGTCTTTGGTCCCTTTGACAGAGAAACCCATGTGAGATGGTTAACAGGCTCTGAATGTTTCAAATAAAAAAATGGGTTTGGGTTTTATTTTGAGGATTAGGCAAATTGATGGTTATTTGTACATACAGTGGCTGACCTCACTCTGCAGCAAAACTGTGGTTCTGTTATTTATTTCCCTGTTGGTTAGCATGTAATATTCCAATCTTATTTCTTTACTTACTTGTATTTAAAATTTCTTAGTGACTGTTTAGGGCACTGTCTTCAACAGGTTCTTAGCGAGAGTTTGAGCCACTCTCCTGTGTTCAAGGGAAGTGAGAGCAAAAACCTTTACAAAACCGATTCTGAGACCACTGTCAATGCAGGAACACATCCCCAGTGAATGTAATTTTTCCTCAGCACAAAGAATAACATCTTGGGAACACAACTGAATGCTGCTGGACCGTAATACAATTGACTTTTCTGGTTACAACAGAATTAAATGCTATTTCAATCTCATAAAAGAAATGAAAAACATTCAGGTTTAAGACTGTGCACCCATCTTTTACTGCCAATCTCAAGGGAAGCTAATCCATTAGAAATATATTTCAAGATGCCAAAAGCAATAAAAATGCAGATTCTCAGGGCTAGCCAAATTGTGGTTAAAGTGCTTTCTCTGCGGATCACACTCACTCATTAATTCTAGTACTGGACAATTTCCAAGCTGTATGGCTGCTTTGCAACAAGGGGCAAGACCCCAGTGATTAGATGCCTTTACTGTCTTACATTTTACTTTCTTTTAATGTACCCTGTAGAATGGAAAATTGATTTTCAGTACTTAGCCGTTTTCTGAAGCAAGAGGAGACCAGTAATTTAAGTCTGTTGAAAATGGACACACAAATTCTAAACACATTAAAGTGGCTTAGAATACAAATAAATATAGCTCAATGGTTTGGCTCATGGATATACGATGTTGTTGTCCTAGTATATTTTATTTTTTTAATGGGTAGGAAAGTACCACGGTCAAAATGCTTTCAACATAATTAAATCCATTGCATATCATTTTCTTTCAACATGGATTGTTGGTAAATGATGGTCTCTTTGGCATATGTAGGAAAGGAAACACATGAAAATCTCCTTATTAAGCACACTTAGCTTAAACATTTTAACATACACTATTCTTAAGATTATTTATATATTTTAAAAATCAGTAAATAAATCAGCAAAGGAGTGCACTGCCAAAGCAAAATAATCCTTTACAAAAAGGCAAGCCATGAAATTATACTCTTCTATTAAAAGACCCTACTGAGACGCATATAGATGACTGTGGTTACTTTGAAAATAGATGTGTTTTAAAAAAAATTAGACCCAGTAGAAGCAATTTATATTTTAAACTTCAAAGGAAAACAATGACTAGAATTACAGTTCTCGCTTCTGAGAAGCATAATAATTTTATGTCAAACTTCTTTTAGGATATGCCTTGTTGGAAAAACCTAAGTTATATTAAAATTATGTTTGAAAGCCTAAAATTAGTTGTTCGGGATTTTTTCCAGATCAATCCTCTGCTTCTATTCAGGGTCTCTACAGCATGTGATAGAAAGACCTTTCAGCCAATTAACTAATTTAACTGGGCTCCTGTTCACTAGAATATTAGGTCTTTTAAAAACATAATGGGTAAAATCCTGGCACCATTGAAATCAATGGCACGTGCTCAACTTTAGGACACGGTAATCCCATTGATTTCCAGAAATCTACTCATGCTTAAATTAAGAATGAGTTTAAGGGTTTGTTGGCTAGGCTGATAGTAATTAAATTGAAACTAACAATGTCTTGCATTTTTTTACAAGTATTTACAAATCTCTGGTGTTAATTGGATCAGAATATACCTATCAACACCAAGTCTTTTGTTCCAGCACTTAATTTATTAGTTTGGACATCAGTAGGACTAGATTCACAAAAGGATTTAGGGATCTAGCTGCCACTTTAGGTGCCTAATCCCTGAATCAAGCCCTGCTGCTCAGCAGCCCCTGGACCCCATAGGCACCTAAAATCACTTGGCACCTCAATTTTTGCAGTAAAATCTCCCTAGGTGCCTAAGTTTCTGCATCTATGAATGCACAGTGCTGTCCCATGCCAGGTATCTAGATGCCTAAATCCCAGAGTTATGCATGACCTGGGGGAAGATAGGTATTTCTCTGCTTAACTCCCCTGTGGAGCCCAATCCGGAAATGTGCTCAGACTTCATCTATTGGATCAGACCCCTATAGATGAACTGGGGAGGCCCTCCTTCTTAACTATTAATCCAGTGGTTAGGATACTCACTTGGAATGTGGGAGCTGCTGGTTCAAACCCTCCTCCCCACCTGAGGAAGAGAAGGGATTTGAACAGGCCTCTACAACCTTTCAGGTGAGTGCCCTAACCACTGAACTACAGGATAGTCCAATGCTTCTATTATTTGTCCACAGTGCAACAACTTCAACACTGGACCAAAAAGAGCAAGCAACACCTAAGTTTCTTTGTGAATCTAGCCCTAAGTCTTTATACTGCACACATGAACTGGATAATTTATGAGCAATGTGTGGGGTGAGTATTTAGAGAAATATAAATTATGCCAGTTCATCAGGTTGATTTATTTTAATATTTCCCACATGTTTCTATGACAATCTTCATGGAGTATATATTTTAATTTTAGGTACACGAAGGAAGCTTGTCGGGACTGCACATTTCACTTGATTTTATGGCTGAATGCTGTCTAATACAGGTTATAAATCTTCTTGGAAAAATATATAAGGGTTTTCATCACAGTGGCTCTCATGGCAATTCTGAAGTTTTTAAGAAGCATAATTTAAATTTAAAAGGAACTTTTAAACCCCTCTGCAATGCGTAGACTTCAAAAGTGGGAACAGTGAATCTCATAAAGGACAGCAGAAGCCTTCACGGTAACAGTTGCTGGATATGTAGAGCAGTTAAACACATTGTTAAAACTGTTAAATCAATAAACCCTGGAAAAATATCTTGCGGTCTAGTATTTAATTTCCTGTTTTCCCTGCAGTGGGTGCAGGATACATTGCGAACTTCCAGCTTTTTTTCCTAGTGGAGAGTTTTTGATAATCTAGTGAAAACTCTTTCATGGGATATGAAAGCACATTAATTAGAACAAGACACAAAAAAATCAAAATATAGGACTAAATGGAATGATTATTACAAAGCATTTTCTGAAATTAGTGAGATAATCACAGTTTCCTCCTTTCAAGTTATTTTTCCATATGGCAATCCATTTGTGTGCATCTGAATCCAATACATTTAAAAGTGATAGCAAATCCCACTGACAGGCTATTGAAAGTAATTATTTAGCAGGCCAGAAACCATTAATCATAAGGAGCATTAATTTTATGAACTTCAGCACTCAGGAAAGTGAGTGTTCACTTATTTTTTATTCGTTTTTACTCTTTATTCAGAGAAATGTTTAAACAAACAAACAAACTCAAAAGCAAAATCCCCAAAAATTAAAACTAAAAAAGTTTTGTCGTAGTATCCTTACTTATACATTATAGTAGATGCATGAGGTGATATTTATTCATTTCCTTGTAGCTATCAACACATTTTGCCTTGCAATATTACGATTAGGAAAACACCGTTCCTGACTATAGGCTAGAACATCCCTTTCCAGAAAGAAACCCGTGTGAGAGGTGAAGTTGAGACCCCATCTTCCTACTTCCTTTCCCCGCATTGATTTACCTCCACTCACACAAAGAGAGGGACAATATGAGCTCAGTCAGATTACTTGTTTTGTGGACTATCATTTCACATCTTCCTTGCAGCTGTAATGATACTCTGATACTTGACAAACTAAGAGTAAGATGGTATTAAACAACCAATGGAAAATAAACCTGCTTTAAGACAATGTCTGCTGCCTCTTAGTTGCATTTACCCATATTTTGTAACCGTGGAATCATTTCCTTTTCTGAGTATAGGATTTCTTTGTAGTTAATCTCCCTTCTTTGCGTGCAGCCCGCACCACTCTAATCTGTACAGATACCTTTGCAACTAATCTCCTGTTTCTTTGCAACCTTCTAATTTTGGGCATTTTTGGAAAGTTTGGCCCCAGTGGAATTTACATCATAGAAACACCTGACAAAGAAGGACTCTCACTGTGCACGATTTTTGAAACCCTAAAAGTAGTCCTCCACTGACTTCAGCTAGCAGGAAGTATTACTACTTGAAGAGGAACAGCAGCGCCATCACTGTGCCAGAAACAGCTCTGAAGGCCACCTAAGAGCGCCCTGGTGACCTTCAGTACTCCATGCACCATTTCTTTGAGAACGTCTGCTATAGACTGAACAATGAAGTCAGAAGCTAGTGAATTTGCCATTTTTTCTTTTAAGAAGTTCTAAAAAAGGCCACACCTTTATGCAATTCTGCATTTCCAAATTCCCTGAAGGCACATCCACGTTGCAAAACTATCAAGACCTTTGTGGCCCATCCAGCACCTACAACTTTCAGTTTAACATGGATCCTTATGAGAACCCCTTTTCTGGAGGCTACCAGCAATCAGGGTAGGGTAGCAAGCTCCCCCTCAAGCTATGCTTTCCTCATCAGCTGAGTCCCCATTTCTTTGCCTTTAATGGGAGCAACCTGGGGGTTACTGCAGTGCTCTTCCCTAAATTTTCTTTATGCTGTATCTCTGATTTATTCAGATTGGTATAAATATTTAAAATAATCCTTTGCTCTGACTTAAACCTTTTCTGATTTGGGAAGTTGTTGAGATTTTTTTTTGTAAAGCAAAATTGATGCATTTGGCAACTCCAGCTAAAATGGTAGAACTGGGGAAGAAAATTTCTCCCTAAGCTTTTTTTCCAGGATAGAATTTCATTACAATAATAGAGTTGGTGAACTCCACAAGTCCCCTGTTCACTCTCGTTCTTTAAAAATCATCTCCTATTACTTACTACACCATGTTCACAATTTGCAGGGGGCAGGGGTGAAAGTGTGCACAACCCTTTCATCTGGCAGACCTAGTTCCAAACTCTAAATGTATGTCCCAGCACAAAAGGTAGAGCTCTGTGTTGGAACCTCATTCTATTCTCTTCTCTCAATGTACATGGAACTCTTATTGACGTAACCTGGAGGGAGAAGAGAATTAACAGAGTCAAGCTTCACCATGTAGTTATGAGAGGGAATTTTTGCCCTAAAAGTATGTGCAAATATGTCTATTTAAAATATATTGCATTTTACCCACTGTCTACGTCTGTTAAAAATTTTAGAACTGGAGATAAGGTCAAATGAATTAAAACTTTTAAACTTTCTGTTAACAATGTTTAAATATTAAAATGTTTGTATTGCAAAGCACATGCCTGTTTGTTCCAATTCAGCATAGTAGCACAAGTCTACTTCTAAGTGGTTTTCAAATAAGCTTGGTGCAGCTCCTTCAGCTTGGATTTGTAAAGTAAAAGGGATAGTGGGAAGCGAATTAGTCAGTTTGTTGTATTATTAATTACAGGGGGGAAGTTTTCAAAATTGTCCAAGGATTTTAGTAGCACCAGTTCTATTTGAAAGTGTGCTTTTGAAACTTCCCTTGCACCATGGGTTTATGCTGGGTGTGCAAATGGTTGGCATGTGGAGTTTATAATCATGTAGCTTTATGATCTGAAATATTGTATGTATTTGTTTAGGGTAATGTGTTTTGGCAAAATAAAGGCACTAATTTGGCTAAGAAAGACATCTGGACTGGGAGCAAGGTGTCAGTCTACATTGTCTTGGGACATGGCTTATTATTCTTTAGCTGTATTTCAGTAGTGCCTAAAGCTTCCAATGTCGGATCAAGAGCAAATTGGGGTAGGCCCTGTACACACATAATATCATGTCCTACAGGCTTAAACCTGGGTCTGTGGCAGTCCTGGGAGTCATCACACTCCTTCCTCCACCTGGCAGCTCACAGACAACAGCTGGGACAGGGGTCCATGAATCCCAACTGGGGCATAAGCCTTGCCTCTATGCTCTGATTGGGAGAGCTCAAAAGCGCCTGACTGGGTCATAGCCTCTATTTAAGCCAGAAGAGGAAAAAGTCTGAACAACTGGTCTCCACCCTGTTATAGACTGCTTTCCTGGCATTCGCCTGTTGCTGCTTTCTGCTCCTGACCTCCTGGTACCCTGATTCAGCCTGACTCTTGGTAACTGTCGCCTGGTTCTTGCCTTCCGGTACTATTGCCCAATCCTGACCTCTTGGTAATCTGACGCTACCTGTCTCCTGACATCCATCTCTTGGTGTCACTGTGCCTCTGTGGTCACAGCTGATGATGTCAAATTCAGGACAAACTGCTGATAAATAGTGCAGATTTGTTCCACACTGGTGGTTATCCTATCCTTAGATTATACCAAGTCAGTAACAAAAGTAAACTCCTGTCTCACCACACTGATTAACAAGAAGTCAGAAATGCAGTCTCCTTAGGCATTCCAGCCTTTCTTTCACCACTCAGACTCTAGAGTTTATGATGAATGGTTACTGAAAACCAGTTTCACCAAACAAAATGTTCTTCAAATCTCAAAAGATCGGCCACACAGCCAGGTCAATATATAACTCTAGATCTTACCCAATAATCACACTGCTGCCAATCCTTTAGTATCTAATATCTAAACGTTTATTTATAAGAGAAAAGAAAAAATGAAAGTGTTAAAATGGTTAGGGAAGTCGTATACACACAATCGTTGCAAAGTTCTTCAATCAGGTTTGTAGCAGTGATGTTACAGACTGCTGGCTTGTAAAGTCTCTGGTAACTTCCAAAAGATTGGAAGGTCCTCAGTCCATATTCAATACACTCTCTAGTCCATAGTCCAGAGATCAGAGCAGGAAAGAGGCAACATGGTGATGCTTTCAGGGTCTTTTATACTCTCTCCCATGTGGAGGCAATACTTTCAGTCTTTGTGGAAAATTACAGGCACAAGATGGAGCTCAGGGTCACCTAAGCAAGTCACATGCCTTACATGCTTTGATGATTTACAGGTGCAGAACTTACCCATATTCTGGCTGGGACGTCCACAGAAAGGCTTGCTGGGTGGGATGAATTTCTTCTATGGCCCATTGTGAGTTGATTACCTTTGATCAACGCAAAGCTGTCTGGCTTTAATGTCGATTTTACCTGGCGGGTATTGCCCAGGAATACAGCACATATGTAGGCTGCCAGTATGTAGTCAATATTTATAACTTCAGATACAAAAATGATACCTGCCTATGAACAGGATAATCATATTCAGCAAATCATAACTTTCCCATTGACACCTTACATGGCATGCTTTGTACAAGTTCTATTGCATTTGTCTAATAGTGGCAACATCAATGATATACATGGTCATATTTCAGTCCAACAGCATCCCACTTGGTTATGGCACTCTGGTTTATCACTCCACTCTGATCTCCTGGTATTCCTACCTGGTCAGTAATAGGCTGCTCGCCCCTGAATCCATGACCCAGGATCCATGCCCTGGTCCTGACAGCTTATTCCACTGAAGCCCTAGGACTAGACTCAGTGTGAGAAGAATGGACCCACAGACCAGTTGCTGCCTTTGGAAGCACCGGACTCATCCGAATGGGCCATGTCCCTGCAAGCAGCTAATCAAACCCTGCAGGATGGGGTTGTGCAGCTGACCAGAGAACCAGCTACTCCTGGAACAAGTAAACCAGCTGTTCATAAAGAACATCACATTTTGGGAATGATTTGCTGGGCCTCTGCCTGAACAGGGCCATATGATTCCTTTGCCAGAACATTTTAATGGGTCCCTCCAGTGGTTCTGGGGCTTTATGAACCAATGTCACCTCCTGTTCCTTACACGCCACCAAATCTACGCCTCTCTGATCGGTCCAAGGTGAGCCTGGTAGTCAGTCAGCTGACAGGGGAAGCACTTACCTGGGCCTCCCCCCTGCGGGAGAATGATATCCTGGCCCTGTTGAACTGGATATTTGATGACATGCACCAGGCTAGAACAGCTGAGGCTGCTTTGCGAAGACTCTGGTAGGGGCAGAATATGATGTTTACCTACGCAACACATTTTTGCTGTCTCACAGCAGATACTGAATGGAATGATGCAGCACAACTGTATCTGTTCCGGTGGAGTCTGTGGGAAAAAATAAAAGATGAGCTGGCCCACGTAGAGATGCCCACAAACTTAAATGCCATTGTGGATCTCGCTGTTCATACAGATAACCATCTGTGTGAAAGAACAGAAGAAAAATGGGGCTTCCCACAACCTCCCTAGTAGGTGCTCCCTTGACAGCCACACTTCCCACCAAACTGATTGAAGGTGTACATGATCCATCAGTGGCTGACCCCCTGAGGAAACGGAACATCACCATCCACACCACTTGTGCTTCTGGGAATTGGGCCACTCTATTTCTGTCCCAGGTGAGCTGCAAAGGGCCTGGGAAATGAGGTGGCCCAAGTCTACTATGGGGGATGGACCTGGCCTCTGAAGGAAAGGAGTTCTCCCAAACCTCAGTCTGGAGTGGGACATGTCTGTACCCCTCTTGCAGATATCTGTGCAGCTTCACATTCCCATGATGGACCAATGGGTTCCGGTGCAATGGCCTCTTGTAGATTTGGGAGCCACCAACAACTTCATAGATGTTATAACAGCCTGGGCTCTGAAAATCCCTTTGCAATGCAAGGTCACTCCAGACTTGATGGAGATTATTGATGGTTCTCCTCTGTCTTCAAGTGCAGTGACAGAGAAAACATCACCTCTGGAAACAATCATCCAAGGGCACTGGGATACAATACAATTCAGCACAATTTATTTCCTGCACTTTCCCCTGATCCTTGGAATTCCCAGACTGACCTGTCATCATCCCCTCATGCACTGGTGAAAACAGTAAATCAGCTTCCCTTTGGCATTCTGTCTAGAGCACTGTCAGGGGCCTCTAGATGCAGTTCCAGAACCTGGAGGGGTACAGGCAGGGGTGGTGGCCCAGACGGGGGCACCTCCTGAGGCTTTGTTGGAACTTCCCCTGAAATACCAGGACTATGCCAGGTCCCGTATGTCCCAGAACACATTGTTGATAAAGCATTGGAAGGTTGCTGGAGCATTTGTCAGGTCAAACATCACCATGTATGCAAAATGGGCATAGCATGTTCAGAAGGTGGTCTTCCATTCATCACCTTCCTCGGTGCACATGAGGTTATAGGTCCCACAGAGGTCAAACATAGTAATTATTCAGGAAGCCCCCCTGCGATCCAGTAGATCGGGAATGAGGGGCAGCAGATACAAGTGCCTTACGGTTATCTGATTCAGCTCATGGTAACTGACACAGAGTCAGAGACTGCCATCTTTTTTCTTAATGAAGAGGACTGGAGTGCTAGGATTGGTCCTTGCTATTACCCTATCTGGAGTTTGCATACAATAACATGGGTCATGTCTCCACAGATAAAAGCCCCTTCTTTGTTAACTCTGTGCACCACTCCCGATTCCACCCGTAGCTATCTATGATCTCTCCTAACCCAACTGCCTCAGACGTAGTGCAGAGAATTCATCAAATCCAGGAAGAAGTAAGGGGCCACTTGGCAAAAGCAAAATCTAACTACAAGCCATGGAGACCAGCATTGTCAATCAAGCCCCAACTATTCAATGGGAGAAAAAGCGTGTATCTCAACAGAGCACCTCTGCGTGAACAGACCCTCACGTAAGTTAGACTTCCAGTACCTTAGCTCTTATCAAATCCATCACCAAGTTAACCCAGTCCCTGTTGAACTACACCAACCTCATCTCTCAGAGTCCACTCGCTATTCCACATATCCCTCCTGAAGCCATATACCAAGAATTCATTTCCCCACAGGACTCAGCACATTCCCTGCATTCCTCCAGCTGGCAGCTCATAGACAGCACCTGGGACCAGGGGCCCTTGAAGCCCAACTGGAGCACAAGCCCTGCCACTATACTCTGATTGGGAGAGCTTTGTGGATCCTGAGTAAGCCTCAGCCCTTATGTAAACCAGAAGATGAGTGCATGAGTCTAAGAAGGAAGTTATCTAAACAACTGGGCTCCACCCTGCTCCAGACCACTTCCCTGGTTTTTACTTGTTCCTGCCTTCTGGTTCTGGCATAGAAGCATAGAATTGTAGGGCTGGATACTTCAGACCATTTCTCCTGTTTGTGCAGATCATTTTGAATTTTATTCCTACTCTCTGAAGCACTTGCAACTCCTCCCAGGTTGCCATCCTGACTCTTGGTAACTGACTCTTGTTTCTGTCCTCAGTTACTGTCACTTGATTCTGATCACTTAGTGCTCCAACCTGGCCTGGGTCCTGGTAATTGGCTCCTGGCCCCTAGATCCTCAGCCTGCACCCGACGCTATCCACTAGGCCAGGCCGCCTATGTCCCAGCTCTGACACATACAATGAAAAGATTATTCCTGCCCTATAGAGTTTACAAATTAAATTTATAGAGACAGATTATTGACAGATGCAATAAACAGATCAGAGGAGTACTAGGGAACTGTGAGATGATTTGGATTAATATAATAAGCAGCAATCATGGCAGAACAGCTATCTAGCCATTGTCAAATGTGAAGCTGTAAGTGGAGAATTCCATTAAGATGTGAGGATTGGGTATATGACATGTCATATCTCATATGAACTATTGTATGTGACAAGGGAGGTTGTATGCCATTGAAGTGCTATGCAAGAAGAACAGTTTGTGATGCTGGCTGGATTAGGAGGACCATTTAGGATATTATTTAACATTAATATGTCAAGTCTAGGCTGGCGATCCAGTTGATTATTTCAGGTGATGAGGGATGAATGAAAGAAATACCACCAGGATATGATTGTTTGGGTCATTGGTTGATGAGGTGTTCCATAGTTTGAAGTCCATTTCCGCAGTCAGAAATAGAATTGCATCTCAGTCCCCATTCATGGACAAGGTAGGCACATCTCCTTTAAGATGTGCAGTTAGAGTTCCAAGTGAGCCGTATTTTCTGTGGAAGCAAAAAATAACTGGGTTCTCTGGTTGGGTCCTTGATGAGGTGTCCTTCCACCTTGTTTGCTGGGGAAAATGATGACAACCTTCTGTGGTTTGTCCTGTTATTTGCTAAGGTACAGCCAATGTAATCAAATTGTCACTCAGTAAAGTCTTGAATCAAACAGCAATGGAATTAGTTACGCTGCAAAAAGTAAGCTCTACGAATTTGTCAGCTGAATCTTGAATTCAGAGCATGAACCATGCTGATATATAGCAGAGTGGATTCTCCAGAGCCATCAACACTTTCACCCTAAGTGATTTCTCCCTGACAGATAATCTTGGAGCTCACTGTAGTTTTTGGCTGAACTGCAAGAAATGAAAAAGCAGAGATTGAAGAGCAAGTGGTGTGGGAGACTAGAATAATGAAAGCTTTGTTGCATCAGGGTGTAGATGTAGTGCAGAGCTATGTAGAGAAGAAATAAGGAATATTTTGATTTGGTAAACTAGAGCAGTATAATGTAATGGTCTGAGGATGGGAATTGAGATCAAGGCTTAAGTTCTTGTCCTGGATCTTATGTTGCCTTCCTCTGTAAAGTATAACTCTTCTGTAAAGTAACATATAGAGGCCACAGTCGAGATAAGGATATCTTAAGGTGCTCATGTTGAAGAACTGTTGCTTGTTTCCATTCCACCATTTATAGTGGAAGTAGTTCTTTCATAGGGTAGGTGTTAACAATGATATTTCTTGAAGAAGCCAAGATACTTGTACAGCTCAAATATACCAACGTTCAGCCCCTGCTAAAATATCTGTTGATCCTGACTAAATTGTTGCATGGTCTCAAATCTTCCACTTGTGTTGAGAAACCCACTAGGAGAGGAAGAAGAATTTTGAAAATTTCCTATTGGATGGACTGAGACAGCTCACCTGATAATATCATAACTCTCAGCAGTGTGCAATAGTACCGACAATATAGTGTTACTAACTTGATTTTATGGCCTTGCTATAGTGGTGAAATTAATCTCCAATACTTCAATTCATTCCTATGATGTTGCTCATACACTGGATTGAGACACCGTAGTGATAGGTGCCTTTAGAGGCACCTAAGATAGATTTCTTTCATGAATTTTTGCAGAAAATGAGTAAGTTATTCTTCTATCCATACTGAGTCCTTCATAGATCATTTTTTTCACCACTATTAAATGCTCAAAGAATTCACAAGATTTATTGTTATATCAATACTCCTTTTAGTGCTGTCCTGTTGTCTGTCTAAAACCACAAATTGGAAGCAAGACAACTGTTGTAAGTTTATTCAGATAAGGCAAATATTGCTGGCTGAGCAGGGAAATTCCTGGAAGACTGCCAGCTCCTTTATAGGCTATTGATAGAATCAGTTTAGACAAAGTGAAAATATTTGCATACATGGATAGTCATGTCTGAGCAGTGAACTGAACCTGCAACCTCCTGCTTTTGGCAATGGTTGAGAGCAAGTTTTCTCATCTCAGAAATATTCTGAGGATGTGATAGTTTCTCCAAGACACAGACACTGTAATCCAGCTTTGGCAATTTCTAGGATAGACTACTTCTGAGGTTTGATCTTTGCTCTTTGGTTTTACTTAGGGCTTTAAATATGGTTGACTAGAGAACTCAGAGTTTCTGTTGCCCTATCCTATAACATCAGTCTTGAGAAGCTGAGTGACACGTCCCTTGCCACTGAAAGCCTCCACCTTTGGAACCCAAGCCTCCTTAACATTCACAGGTCTACGTCTCTGGTAGCCTTCAGGTTAATGATGAAAGCTTTTGCTTTTCACTTTTAAATTGAATTTGTCATACATGGAAGCTCTTAAATCACATGTAAAAATATTGTCTTATTGTTTTATCCACTAACATACTTTTTGTCTTGTGTTTTTTCTGTTTAAGGAGCTTGGGGTTGTTATGGGAGTTTCCACTCTTCATTCTAGTCCCTGTATTTTGGCGCATTGTTCTATTTTTCATAATATTGTTTTCTTTATGTTTTGTCAAGGCACCCAGCGGCCCTTGGTCATGTTAAATTAAAAGTGTTGATTAGGTCTCTTGCATAAAACACCCATTCCATCCCACAGGTCCTTTGTGCTTTCCCTTATATGCCCCAAATACCAATGAACTTCTGGAACATTTGAAGAATATTTGAAGAAGTGTGAGCACATATCAGTGCCATTATATAAGTGTGTGGTGCTCTTGTCATGGAATTGACACTAACGTGTTGTAGGCACTAATAATTGATAATAAAAACCTACAATCTTGGCTGTTTGATAAACTGCTTTCCAGGTGTGTGTGTGTGTGGGGGGGGGTCATAAAATGGCATAGGTCTACAGAATCTACACCACTTTTCACTGTTTATATAAATGTAAATTGCTGGCATTGTCATCTTGGGAGTAGAAGATTATTGCTTCAACTCCCACAAGATAGCTTTGTCTTGCATCCAATGATGACACACGTCATCTGCTAACATGCTTGTCAAATCCCTGTCACACTCACACTGTACATAGTCAACATACTATCCTTTTCATGGTTTCCATTGTCCTTTTCGTAGATTTGTATAGCATCAGAACCTGGGAAATAAACTCTATTGTATCACAGAGTAGCCACCTAGAATTGAGAGCAGCTGGGTCCAGTTACCTAACCAGTGAGGAGTAATAGGACAATTTGGCCTATCTGTTGGCTGATGGGGCTCTTTCTGCAAAGATAAAAGCCTCAGTCAAGTAGCTCACAGAATTATTAGCAGGGGCTTTGTTAAGAGAGACACTTCCAGAAGAATTTCTCCAGAGGTTTTCTCTAGACAGACAGTTCCCCATAGCTGCTCTCTACTAGGGGAACTTCTTTATGATATAATATTTGTGATGAGTTTTAAAGGTTCACTCAGGGTTAGTATGATGTGTGATCTATTATTTTTCATGGGGGGGGGGGGGGGGGGGGGCTGGAGGATATTGTAGCCAAAAATAACCATAAGCATGGGACTTCCTAGTTTATACTGTCTCTCATCTCTTCCCCCACCTCCAAAAAAGGCATATTTTCAAGAAAATGATTCATTTTTTTGAAGATATTGTGATGAATTATGGCTATCTGTGTACAGTTTATAAATTCTGATTGATATTGTGAAGTTGTATTATGAAAATCTGAAGTGTCAGGAATGTGTATATATACATGCAGTTCCAGCATTGCTGACCAGTCCTTTATCATGTATATACCAGACAGATACCATACAAATATTGAGATTTCCTCTGAGACCTTTTCCACTCAGCTTATCCAAAACATCTTGTCCAGTTCTGGGAGAACACTTCATTCAGTTTTCTGGGATCAAAAAAAACCTCAGTTTGACTCTAGATTGCATGACTCAGGTTTCTTTATTTGGTATACAGCAAAGCTACACTGAGTTGATCAGACTCAAGCATTGAGGGTGGGTCTAGGACCACACATCCAAAGTTACACAGAAAACCTCTTCCTTTATATACATTTGCATTTACTATACTTTGCATCACATGGTTTTTGGATTGGCAATGTTGCCAAATTTCATTATTTTGTCATGAATCTCATGATAATTACTGTTTTCCTTAAATTCCCAGCTCCCGGAGTCAAGTGGATATGTAATTATTTCAGCCTTCATTCTTACAGAAAAAAGTAAGTTTCTAGCCCTTGTGGCAGTGAAGAAAGCTTCAAAATATGACCATAGTACACCCTAAAGGCTCATAAAACAGAAGACAAATTAAAAAAACCCATATCTATTATTTTGACATAATCACATAATTTTCACGCCAATCTCATGATTTTGGAACAGTGGAGGTTGGCAATACTGGATTGGCCTGCTTACTTTTCAGTCCCTGCACAGTATGCTCTGTCCGTGTGCGGGTCATGTGGAACCTGATCTTTCTGCTCCAGGTTTATCTTGTCCATTGTCCCTAGCATCAGGGACTTCCTCTTTATCTTAGCTAGCACAGACATCCTGACTCCAGCATACTGCTTATTAAGCCCTTATTTACAACTTAACCTTCCAGTCATTTTCCCAATCATGCCCCCTAAGAAATGAGGTGAGTTTCTTATGTCAAGTCAGGCCTACAAGAAGGTGCTTGGGACTTAATGGCCTTATTCAGGTGCAGACTTCTGGGACAATGGATGAGCTGCATCCTTAGAAAACCAGTTTAGCTGACTCTTCGGGGTGATGGTGGTAGGAGCTAGGGAAAGTTCCCAGGAGGAGAATAAAAGTGGCCAAGCGGAAGTGCTGCAGCCTGCTGAGGGGATCCAGAGTGCAGAGGTGTGGATTCCCCCTCCCATCAGTCCTAGTGGGTAGCCAGCAGAGAGCATTTGCTAGGATCTGTGACAGATAGATACTAGGTAGATGGGTTTGTGTAATAAACATCTGGAAGCACCATTTTGACTAAGCATAGACAGCTACGTTGTGCTTTTAAGGTACAGTTTTGCACTGAAGATAGTGCACAGACAAAGTTTTCTACTGGAAACTTGGGGAAGCATAATTTTTCCTTGAGCTTCTTGTTGTGCTAGGAAACTGTGCAGGCTGCCCCAACTAGAGAAATGGAGCAGGTATTTAACAGCATGCTGCAGTGTCACTGTGCACATTAGGACAGGAAGAGAAGAAGAATATCATCATCCCTCACAGAGAAGTAGTAGATATCAAGGCTGTGCACATTGGCTTCCTGGGGGAGGAGAAATCATTGATGCAGAGTCTGGGTATATTCCTAGCATAACTTGTTTTACTTACGCCATATGCGCCAGTCCTGGGATAGACAGTCCTGGGACAGACAATCCTGGTCAGAAACAACAGACAGGCAATCCTCTCTCTCTAAAACCTCAGCCCCAAACCAGTCCCTGGTTCCCAGGGTACTACGCCCCAAGAATTGACTTGTTAGAATGATTAAGGCAGACAGCAATCTTCTTGGTTGCTTATCACAGCTCCCCCAAAGAAACCAGTAGCCATCAGAAAACCAGTAGCATTTCTTTCAAGATTTAAACTTTCTTGCATGTGAAGAAAAAGAACTTGTAAGACAATGCTTAACAGTACCATCTCATAACCTCTGCCTAAGAATACTATGTGTAATTGAAACTAATAGAAGAATTTAGGTGGAAAGATTGTAGTTATTCAGAGTGAAATCTGGCTACAGTGTATTACTGAGACTAACAAATCTAGTCTTTCAAAAACTACCATGGTATTTTCACTGTCTGTAAGTGGTTTAACATCCCATTCACATGCTAGCACCTCTAGTGCCCTCTAACACCAGATTAGGGCACTGGCTCAGTCCTGATTTTGAGGGCAGAGTTCCACTTAGGGTATGTCTAAACTTTAAGCTGGCGGTGTAATTCCCAGCTTGAGGAGACATACTCGCGCTAGCTCCCAGTGAGCTAGCATGCTAAAAATAGACTGTAGCTGCAGAAGCATCAGTTGCAGGACGGGATAGCTGCCCCAAGTACATGCCTATCTGAGACGCTAGGCATGCATTCAAGGAGGCTAGCCCATTCCACGGCTCATGCCACTTTGGCTTCATTCTATTTTTAGTGTACTAGTTTGATTGGAGCTAGCATGGGTATCAGAGCTAGGAATCACACCCCTTGCTCAAAGTGTAGACATACGCTAACTGTAGATCTTATCCTAAGGAGTGTGCACTCTCAACACCTACTGATGTCAATGGGACTTGAAGCCATTCAGGATTTCACAGGCTCAAGTCCCAAGTTTCCCACACCATTTCCTACAGAACCCAAGTTTTCCTTGGTGTGTCCCAGTAAAGTAGAGTGTCTAGGCTTGACCCTGCCTTACTAGTGGTTTCTGACAAGATCACAGTGTGGCGTACTTCTCTTTATTGATCATATGTGGATGCCATCTTTATAGTACTTAATGTTTAAAAATATCCTAACACTCGCGAAGTCTTGAAATACCTACATTGTTACATTTTAAAAACAAACATAAGGAAGTACTTCTTCACATAACACACAGTCAACCTGCGGAATTTGTTGCCAGTGGATGTTGTGAAGACCCAAAGAATAACTGGGTTAAAAAAGAATTAGATAAATTCACAGAAGATAGGGTCATCAATGGCTATTGGCCAAGATGATCAGGGATGCAACCCCATGTGTTGAGTATCCCAAAACCTCCAAATGACACAATCTGGAGACAACAGAGGCTGGATCATTTGAAATTGCCCTGGTCTGTTCATTCCCTCTGAAGCATCTGGCACTGGCCACAGACAGAAGAAGGACACTGGGCTAAATGGACCATTGGTCTGATCCAGTGTGGCTGTTCTTATGTTTTTATGGTGTTATTTACAGTTCTGTGAATGATTCCAAGCCAGTGTAGCTGATCCATTAATTCACTCCGAGCCTTTCCTACTGTAATCCATCATTATCGGATCCTTAAGTGGAAAGCTGAAATGACATTTAATAGTGTTTGGAGACATAAAATCTGGAAACTGTTTCAGCTTCTTTTAAGCCAAGATGAATAAAACATTAATCAAAAAGGTCATAAAGTGTAAAAGATAAATGGTTATGCAAAAAGGCAAACCACAACTGTCGATGCTACTTCCCTCATTCTTATGTGGCTCTAGAAAAAAAAATGCATCCCTTCCATCAGCATAGTCCTCACAGGGTTGTTATAAGTGATCAGCACCAAAAAAATTGCAGGTCTGAAGGTTTAAAGTTAAAAAACAAAAAAACCACCAACAATGTTTTATAGGAAGATTTCACAACCCCCATCATGAAAAGAATATTATATATACACCAGGAATAAGGTGTCCTGTAAAGGATTACTGGGTTCCTACCTATCACATGTCTGATGTAGGCAGGATTATAAAAGGAAAGGAGAAGCTGGTGCAAAGGAGATCATCATAGAAGATGGGTGAATGCTTTTTCCTCCCAGCCACTTGAAGCTGGAAAGGTCTCACATGGTTGTTACCCAGTAGTTTGAGTTGATTTGCTCTGGTTTGGAGCTTTGTGTCTGGAGGTAAAGGAAGTCTGGGGGAAAGAAATGTGATGTAATCTGAAACTGGGATTCTTATTGTTCCTTCTCTGGTTGGTGAGTCTGTGCATCAACTTACAATACTGTATACAATATATTGTCACTTTAAAATGTACATAAAACTAGATCCTCTTGTTGTTGAAGTTAATGAGAGTTGAAGGAGAGCGGGAGAGGCCCATAACATTCAAACTGAATTTTAATACAACTGATTTTCTCACTTTAAATACATTATTTAGCCCATAAATTCTATGGGGTTAGGAACAAGGAGTGTACAGTGCCTAGCACGATGGAGGCTCAGAGACTGGTTGGGACGTTTAAGTGCTTCTGTAATAATAGTAATAACAGCCCACTAATAGTAAGTATATTCAGCCTGCCACCTATTTATGCCTTGT
Organism: Emydura macquarii macquarii; assembly: GCF_026122565.2. NCBI lineage: Eukaryota > Metazoa > Chordata > Testudines > Chelidae > Emydura > Emydura macquarii. The sequence goes on from NW_027130506.1 coordinate 4,059,617, forward strand.
ATTTGGCAGGGGACAGGAAAGGAGGGAATTGGCATGGAGCACATGGAAAATCTGAGTACAATTGAGGTTCTGCCTTCCATGCACAGTTAAAACACTTCATTAAGGCAGAGTCAAGGCTGTCCTGCACTGCCTTGTAGTCTTGCAGAATGTGAAGGGTGGCTAAATGTAAACCTCTGAAACTAGGAAAATACAGACTTCAAGTACATGCTGCTCTGACGCCCCAGGAGACGCACGTAAAATATAATGCCAGAAACATAGGGGATGGCAGGTGCGAGTCTACTTCCTCGTGTGAGTAGACAAACATGCGCTAGCTCTGCTCAAGCTCGCAATGGCAGCGTGGGAAGCAGCTTGGGCTAGCTGTCCGTGTATGTACCCAAGGGTTGGGTGGGTGTGTAGTCAGCTGGCTTGCCCTCACTACTCGCTGTGCTGCCGCAGCCGCGTGGTTATTTTTGGCCTGCTAGCTGTAGCAGAGCTAACGTGTCAGTCTGTCCACGCCGGGACATACTTTGTTTCTGGCATTCCATTACTCTGCAAGAGTCTCCTAGGGTAGCAACAAAGTCCTTGAGGCTTTCACATGGCTCTGTAAAGGCGTTCCTGTTATTGATCCACCAGAAGTCATCTTGCCTTTGGATATTCTTATCTGGATCCTAATGTAAAGCTCGGGAAACATCCTGGCAACTATGGCACACAGAACTATGTAAGCAACTTCCCTTTTGCCACCCTCAGTGTCTCCAGGTCTCACATGATTATCCCCTCGGCACCCAGTGAGAATGCTGTCAAGGGAATGCAGTCTGAGGTTGTATTACCTCTTCTGCAGCCTCCTACCATGCTGTGGTGCCTCTCCCTTCATGGGGTCCTTGAGACAGTAGTGGAAGAAGCCCTGACAGCATGGCTGCTATGGGTTTTCCATCCATTGCATTTCATGAGCACTTAAGTCACCTAAAAGAATGACATGAGTCATTAACAGGCAAAGCAGAATGTGAAAGATTTGATTTGATTTCTAAAATCAGAGGGGAAAGAGCATTAAGGAGAAACAGTTAAAATATTAAATGTAAAATTGGATCAGAGGCATGATCTGTGCATGTATGTATGTATCTATCTAATTCTTTGTGCTATAGATTTTATACTGTCCAACGTTTATCTAGAGAGTTCTCTAAAAAGAATAAAAATAAATCCTTAAAATGTAATATGCTATTTACATTATTCTCCTGAAATATTAACAGTAGGAGCTACATTTATATGTCGAGGGACACCTGAAGCTATGCATGTGGCATTATGGCTAAACTTTTGTCAATATGCTGGAATCTTTTTTGGAAATTAAAACCCATGAAAATTATAACAGTAGTTTCCCCAATTATTTTCTGCATAAAACTAAACAAGTAGAGAATCAAAAGGATGGAAGCTAGGGTGTAGCTTTTAATGTGATGCTCATAGTAAGAATACTGTACAGGTATATGGTGTCTCTGGTACCCCAGGAAGTTTCAAAGCTATAAGGAGATATCAAAGTTCAGCTGGAAAAATGATTCACTACAGAGAAGCAGACTTGGCATTAAAGAACCACAGTCAAAATGTGCTCCAAACAAGAAGTACACTTTTAGGTCTTTGAATTATATGAGTTTCTCTTTGGTGTTTTTTTCCTTAGACTCCTTTGTAAATATTTAACTAAAATAACCCCGTGTTATTTATTTTCCATTATGTTCACAAGGGTTTCCTTCTATTAGGAAAAGGTTTCACTGGAAAGTTTCTCTGGACAAGCGCAGCACTAAACAGGAGCTGAAAAACTGCATTTGCTCACCTTGTATTAATCGAGTAGGTGATCTGAAGAGAGAGAGAGAGGTTCAAACACAGTATCTCCTGTAGATGTCTCTCTCCTCCTAAAAATGCTAGGGCCATTTGTGTTTCAAAGGGACTGAATGTATGCATTACGTATGCATAATGTATTACATTACAAACATTGGCTCACTCAGACAGCAGTTGTGACCTCACAATAGATTAATGCATAATTTGACCTCTTCCTAGGCTGTACCATCTTGTGGTGCTTGGCTTCCATTTCCATTGCAAACGCCTCATTTTCAAGTTGATATTTTAAAAACCCTGGGTGCTGAACAAACATCTGTGCTGGAGGTTTATTTTTTCTCATGCACTTCACACTTGTGTAGTAGGTTTACTTGCTTGATTTCTACAACTGAGTCATTTAGTATACAATTTGGCCACTCCTCCAGAAAGATACACCATGTGGTTTCAGTATTCCTTAGGGGCAGATACAAACCAATGGGAGCTGAATAGCCGCTATTAGTCTGGTAATACTTTAAGAATAGCATTATCAGTTCTTGAATAAAAATTAGCAAATAATGCAAATTGCTCTTTTAATCCTGAGGAGGATTAATACACAGAGACCTTTATTTTGAAATATTTAAGATTACAGTGCTAGCACACATGAAATAAACTATATGTACATAAGTTTGACTGAGTGGATAACTGAACTGGGGAACAGAGGAGACATGACGTCTCTAGCTCTAATCTCAGATCATCAGTTCTCATGGGAATAAAAAGAGGGATCTGACTGGGAATTTTCCAGTCTGGTGAATGGGCTTTGGAGTGCAAACTCTGGAGCACTTTCCAAGCTCTAGAGAACAGAATAACAGGACCCAACTGAGCACTTCTTGAATCCTGCTGCTCCAGAATGAGAGGGCAGGCCACAGAGTCACCCCAGGATGAATTTATGTGGGTGGGGGAGCAAGCTGTCAAGTCAGTTTTCTGAAGACACTAGGGCCAGAAAGTAGAACAAAGACCCCTAACATGGTGGCCCCAGAGTTCAGGAGGGTTAGGGTGCCAGGCATCCTCTCCCGCCAGATAAGACCAGTTACCCAGAAAAAAGTGGGGGGCAAGATGAGAGATAGTGGTAGGTAGTAGAGGTCATGGTGAGACCTCAACGCTTTTCACACTTCAGTCAAGACTGTAGGAATGAATAGCAGTCAGTGGGGATGGGATGGGAGGGCGTTGAACTGAACTTGTTCTTTCCCCCTCAAACAGTGAGCATGTCTCTTTACCAGCAATAACGTTTTAACATACAAGATTGTGGGGCTGAATTTGAAAAGAGAGAAGACAAGCTAATAGTAAAAGTTTCAAGTACAAAATAAGCTCTGCACACTTGACACATCAAAATTAGATGCTGCTCCAGCATATTGTTAGATAAACTATCATCATTAACTCACACCTCTCAGTTATTGTTTCAGACTCTCTGCAAACTCAGGCAGACATGCTGCGTTGGTTAAAATTTGGTCACATTCTCAAGGGTTTTTTTGTAACCATAACAGCTAGCAACTTACCTTTTGTTTTTAAATGAAAGTGGGGATTTTAGGGTGCATAAGGGCAGCTTGGGAGAGCTTATCACTGTAATTTCTGTGTACTTATTATCCTTCTATCCACTGTGGAGTAAGTCAGTGTCAAGGACCATGCTACATTCTTTCTGTGAACATACATGGACATTTCTGGCGACTCAATCCTAGATCTATTTCCTATTTACGCATTTGAACCACCAGATGCTTACACAGCCAGGAAATCATTTCCAGCTTTATACACTTCAGTTTAAATTTATGCACAAAGTGCAGCCAGATAGAGTTATAAATGGCTGTAGAGAAAACAAAACAAAGAAAAGAAACCCGAACAAAAATGAAAACCAAAACAAAAAAGTGAAAAAAAAATAGACGATAGTATCTTTATATCTTAGACTAGTAGAAACGTCCCCTAAAGAAAATGTAAATTACACAGTTAATATATGCAATAGCTGACTGGGGATAGAGGGTTAAAAAAAATAATGGACTAAAAATAGTGGGAGTTAGAAACTAGTCTCAACTCGTATAATGACGCTCTCTGAGGGCTTGAACAAGTCATTTTAGCTTTCTTTCCATTTACATAAAATTCAAACCACGCTCATCACTGTATTATCTGAGCATCTTTCAGTAATGTATTAAGCAATTTCATAGATCATGAAGTCAGAAGGGACCATTGTGATTATTTAGTCTGACCTCCTGTAAAACACAGGCTATAGGACATCCCTGAATTAATTCCTGTTTGAACTAGAGCATATTTTTAGAAAAACATCTAATCTTGATTTTAAAAATTGCCAGTAATGAAGAATCCACCACAACCCCTTATTAAGTTGTTCCAGTGGTTAATTACCCTCACTGTTAAAAATGTGCACTTTATTTCTGTAACTTGGCTAATGTCTGTCACCTCTGAGCAGGAATTAAACCAACAATTTCAGGCTGGCTGTACAAATTGAGCTTACAGTCTGCCACTCAACCAGCTGCGTTATCAAAGGAAGATGGGTATGGTAGAATGGGGATAACATTGACAGGAATATTGTGAGGATTGCTCAATGTTTGTGAATGCAGTATGTACAGTAAGTATAAATGTTATGGAAAGAGCAGTCATAGTAACAACTGATGAGTACTAGGAAGCAAGGAATAAGGAGCAAGACGGGATCCTTTCTAGGATGTGATGTGCAGCATATACTTTCAGCAGGTTGATGCATTTCTAGAGCACCGCAGAACAAAAATTTAGAATTACCTAGTGGCTGATAGATGATAGTTTGCCCACAATAATTCATGCCAAGACTGAGTGCTAGGACTCGCTTTACTTAGGAATGTGCACACTGATCTTAATAAAGCTTCAGTTGATCCACAATTCAAGATCTCATCTCCTCAGCAACATTGGTTATTGAGAACGCACTATGCCACTGCTCTGCTCTGCATGTTACTACCCACCCAATATCAGGTCACATTCAAGGCTTCAGAGCTCTTCTATAAGACCCTCCATGACACTTGTCCAACCTGTTTCAGAGAATGTCTCTTTTCCTGGAACCAAAGCCACCCTCCACAGTGATATCCCTCAGGAGCAATAAAGCTGTCAGCCTTGAGAATTAAATTTATGAGAAGGGGGCACAGAGCTTTCTCTGCAGCTGTCTCATGACTATGGAACTTGCTTCAGATGGAGGTGAGAATGGCCATAAAGTTCACAGAGCAATGTGTAAAACCCACTTCTTAAGTTTAGTTTTCCCACAGCAAGCAACATAAACAGAAAAGGAAAGGTAGATGGAAAGGAGAAAAGAAACGTAGCTGCCTCTGGGGAAAGAACTAAACCACATGAGGTGCTTTATACTTTGCTTATGTAAATCTCTGTATGGCACTCAGAGACTGTCTATCTAGGGTACTAATATGTCCCCATTCCCATAGTATCTGAACATGACACCATCTTTTAATGTACTTATCCTCAAAACACTCCCGTCAGTTAGGCAAGTGCTATTATCCCTGGTTTACAGATGGGGAGCTGAGGCACAGAGAGACTAAAGCCCTGGTCTTCGAAAGTATTTAGGTGCCAAATTCCAGTGAGGCACCTAAATACCTTTTGGGATCTGGGTCCAAGCCACTTGCCCAAAGTCACACAGGAAAGTCTATGGCAAAGCAGGGAATTGAATCTAGTTGTACTGAGTCTGAGGTTAGCACTCTAACCACTGGGCCAGCCTTCTTCCCAAGTGTGACAGTAATGCATATGGTAGGAATGATTACCCAGATAGCTAGATTAAAAGCAGGGAATGCTAACATTCAGTTAGACACAGCATTGTGGAGTAGTACCCAGTACAAGAGAGCTGGAGAATATCTCTGCATGAAATACATTTTTAGGAGCCCCTCTGCTTGCTAGATCATTTTATGACATGATCAATGTCTTTTAAGACAAAAGTGATTTTATGCCTAGTTTAGCCACCAGGTTTGCCCAGCATCCGTCAAATCATGGCGCCACTGAAGTCAATGAGTTTCGCATTGACTTCATTGGGATCAGGATTTGGGCTCATATCTATTTTTTGTAGGAAGCTAAGTGTGTGAGAGTGTGATCTTCTTGTATTCTCCAAAACATGCATATTTACAGCTCTACAGGCTGTCTGTAGGCATGAACGGTAGCATTTTTCTATTTGTTCCTATCTTTTGCAGTCAGATTTAGGCCCAGTTTCGGACACATGTGGTTACTTAAGACTGACTTTTAAAGGAGTGATTTCTGAGTATTAAATGTCCTCAAGTGCTGAGCCAACAGAGTGCTATCTGGCGTCATATACTTCCAAAGACTCTCAACATTTATGCTACAAAGCTATACACATGCAGATCCTATTGCGTTGTGTAATAATACTTAATCTCATTCATCTTTCTTGTTATCTCACCGTTTTTTTTCCTGTATGACGACATATCTGTAGAAGTTGAAAGGTCTCTGCTATAAGGTCTCTGCTATAAGTCTGTGAAAAAATGGAAGAGCAATCAGAAATAAGAACAGCTGATGAGTAGATTTTTGCAAGTGTCTGTGTCACTAGGTGGACTGGGCCCTTAAAGAGGGAATGGGTCCAGCTTCCCCATGATTCATTGACAGCCTCTTGATGGTGCTTGATATGGGAACGTCTATATAGCCCACAGCAGCAAATCTCCGAGCCTGGGAGACTTGGGCTCACACTACCATGATAAAAATAGCTGTTTTGAAGTTGTAGCTCAGGCTGGAGCTCAGGCTATGAACCTAGGAAGGTGGGTGAGTTTGAGAGCCCGGCTCCAGCCCAAGCTCCAGCTTAAAAGTGCAGTCTATGCAGCTACTTTTGCGCGCTCAGAGGCTTGCTGCTTTGGGCTGCCGCTGGCTGTGTGGATGCACCCATGCTGGGCAGCTGGTCTCTACAAAGAGCCAGAGGAGAACACAAAACAGGGAGAGGGGGCTGCGATAGAGTCTGTAGCGAGCAGTGGCTCCGCAGGAGACCTTTGACCAGGGGAAGGGCCGCGAGGAACACTTGGACACTGCAAACCAGTGGACAACTTCAGGTAGAAAAGCTTGGGAGTTCTTCAGAGAAAAAGAGGAGGGAAAGACTTCAGATAGAACGGTCTCGGAGTGATTGTTCAGAAGAGAGCAGGAAGTGACCTATAGGAGCCCAGGGTGGGATGAGGGGAGAGATGGAGCAGAGGCTGGAAAGGGCTGAAAAGCTGTGCCCACCTTGGAAATTTGAAGACAGACAGATCTCAGAAAGCAGGGACTGTGCCCACCTTGAGACTGGGGTGAAAGACTTTTGTGTTTGTTTTGACTGTTATTTTAATGAACCAGGCCCCAAGAAGGGATGTTGTTATTGGACAAATAAGACTTTGTGGAGTTACTGAAGTGCCCTGAGGAGGCAGCTGAAGCAGGGAAGCTGCAGGGCCACCCCAGGCCATGTGGGGGTGCCCAGGAAGTGGCCACCCATTTACAGTCTGCAGTAGTGCCTTCTATACTTCATCGTCACTTCCATCTAGACTTGTAAAGATTCAAAGCCTTTCAGTATTGCTTACACTGTGTGAGTCCCCTTAAAAAGTTAACATTTGCCAGCTGAGACTAACCAATAATGAGAGTTGCTCCTTATTCTAAGTATACAGGAAAATTGGCCTTTTTAGTTACCACTCTGTGATAACTGTTGGCAGCAGAGATTCTACTGAACTTTTCAGTAGATTCAAAAGCAAAAGACAAAATAGCAAACTGTATCCATGCAGCAGATGATCTTTGCAGCTGTTGTATTGGGACATATAAATAGCAATTGACAATCCTCTGTGCTTCCCAACTTTCTTAGCACAGATATTCAAGAGACCGTGCAACAGTAGAAATTAAGACCAGGACCTAGAATTGTATTTAGGAACAAGCTGAGTCAGTGGAATTTGTGATATACTTAGACTTTGAAGGAGTAGATTATCAGTAAATATAGATAAATGTCAGTTTTACCATACACACACAAACTGATGAAAAAATTTCCATCCATAGTACTCAAAATGCACAGAGTATATTAGAAAATAAGAAAAATGCTGCTTGAGAACTTACAAGAGTTTGATTTAAGGCTACTTACTTTGTATGTTTTGACATATGATGTGACAATCTGTGTTTTAATGGTTATAAAGCTTTAACTTTTTGAATTTCTATGTTTACTGTCATTAATGACAGGTCTGACTACCTTCATTGTTTGACCTGCCATAATTTCCTGCAACTATGAAAATTTAAATAGATAAACATTAAAATAATGCTTAAAACCCATAATTTTACTCAATTGTGAAAATTAAATTGATGAAAATTGAAAAAAGTGCTTAAAATAAACATCAATATTATCCACTGATATTATAAAAAAGAAAAATTGAAGTCTGGCAAGCCTCGATTTGCTCATGATGGTTTCACTGGGTTTATATTTAGGCTGCTGAGTGCAGCTCAGTTTGACATTTCCGTGTGGCCTTTGAGTATAGCTCCAAGTAGAATGGATTATAATAGTCCAGTGCGAAGCTGACAAAAGGGTGAATCACAGTGGCTAGTTACTGATTGGATGATGAATGAGCACATTCTCCGGACAATCGGAATATGTCATCGTCATAGAGTTAAAGTCAGATGGGACCACCAGATCATCTAGTCTGACATCCTGTGTATCACAGTCCAACACCAGCACCCGCAAACTATACCGAACAAATAGAGTTAGAACAAAGTATTACAGCCCTCAGGAGATTGGCCAAGAATCATTGTGTGCCACTGACCGAGAACAGGAGGGGTTGAGCTGCACCCATGCCTGAGGCCTAGTGGTTTGGATAGGGATATGGTGGTTTGGCCATGTCATCAGGCTACCCCACTGCAGAAGCACAAGGTCTGTCATAAATTAGATTCCATCTGGTGAGACAAGAAGATGCGGAGAGCAAAAAATGACCCATGGCAACACAATCAAACAAGATGCTGCCATCAGGGAGACAACTTATGGTGGAGTCAAACATCTTGCTCTGAACAAAGAGCAGAAGGAAAAATTGGTTGCCTCATGTGCCACTAGGCATAGGAGATTCTAAGGCCCCTGCAATGGCAGGGAATTGATTAAGGGACATTTACCCAGATGCACCCCACACAGCAGAGGAAGGAAAACCCCCAAAGTCACTGACAATTTGAGCTGGGAAAATTCTAGCTCAAGGGCCACAAATATCATTATTACAACCATGAAGGCCCACTGTTTATCAACTCATAATAAATGTATTGACGTATACACCATTAAGGACTACAGATCACTACATATTTAAAGTAAACATTTAGTGCAAAGCAAATTTAAAAAAAATAAATAAACTGTTAAAAACAGTTACAAAGTTACAACGTATGTCCAGTTCACACAACTCTAAACTAATGCGACTTCTGTGACTGAAGACCAGAAGCTAATTTCTCGATCTCTGACTTCAGGTTAGTGGTCACCAGTATCATCAGAGCACTCAGATTTATGTCTGCAAGATGGGCACAATTTTGATCCGTTTCATCGCTGAAAATGCTTGCTTGCACAGGTAGGTACTACCAAAGCAGCAAACAATGCTGAGCCAAAGAACGCAAATGTCTGAATTCAGTCACTGGAAGCCTTTGCCAAAATTAAATCATATCTGCCACAGTGGGAAGGGCTGGAAGTTCAGGAAATTGGCTGTTCAGGGCAGTGTTGCACTGCAGATCTATAATTTACAGTCGCAGTTTCTCCTCTAGTGAACAGATCTTGTCACTGAGAAATATAAATGGATTTGTAAAGAGAGCCATGTTGTTCTCCTCTGCTTCAAACTGACTAAATCAGGACTGAAATATGTCCAACAGTGTCTCAGATTTACTCTTATACTTGTCTGTGTCAACTCCATTGTCCACTGATCTCTCTCTCAGATGCTCAAAATTGTCGAGCTTTCTGTAAGCTAACTGACCAATAAACAGCTGCAGCCTCATTTGAAAGGAAGCAACATCATTACACATATTTGTGAAGACTTTGTTGCTTCCCTGAAGGTTCAGATTCAAAGTATTCAGGTGAGCAGTAATATTGACTAAGAATGCCAAGTCATTCAGCCAGTCACAGTCTGCAAGATATGCACATTCCATACACAACTCATCGATTTCTGTCAGAAACTGAAGCACACTATTTTTTAGTTCCCAGAAGTGAGAAAGAACTTTATCTTTTGACAGCCATCGGACCTCACAGTGCAGCAACATTTCACCATACTCTTCTTCCACATCAAGAAGAAACTGTCTGAATTCTCACCTATTTAAAGCCCTGGCATGAATTTTATTCACACATTTCAGCACTACATCCATCACAAGCTTGAGATTCAAACTTTTTCCACACAATGCCTCTCAATGAATGATGCAATGGTACTTTAACAATGGTCATTCAGAAACTGCTCCAACAGAGAAAAACAACCAACATGTCTGCCTGTCAACACAGGTGAACCGTCTGTGCAGATGCTATCCCACTTTCCCCAATCCAGATTATTTCTTTCCATGCATGTCATCAGGGCAGCAAAGAAATCTGTCCCTTTTATGGAGCCATGCATTGATTGAAGCCCATGCAGCTCCTCAATGACCTCAAAATTTTCACTGACAGTTCGAATAAAAATTGTGACCTGTGCCGTGTCAGAGATATTAGATTCATCCATGGCCAATAAAAAGAATTTGCAGTTTGAGGCATGAAAATCCACTTGATCCTTGATATTCTCAGCAAGCTGTTCAACATGTCTTGTCATAGTGTTATTTGATAGATGTATGTCTTTAAATTTGGTCTCGACCTTCTTGTCACCCAATATTCTGGCTCCTATTTTTAGGGCGGGCTTCACGATTTCCTCTCCATCTGTAAAAGGCTGCTTTTTTCTGGCCAATAATAGAGCCACCTCATCTAAAGCCACAACTGTACGTCTGCTTTGCTCATGTTTATTCACAAAGAATGACTGCTGACTGCTCAGTGCACTCCCTTTCCTGGCAATGTACTCCCGCCACACATCAGAGCTGATTGGACATTTCGCATCAAGATCTGTGTAATTAGTGTTGTAGTGCCATTTCAAGTTGTATTTTTTCAACACAGAAACACAAAACCCACAAACCAAACGGACTACCACCTCCCATAGTAAACATGTATTTTTCTTTCCACTCACTATTAAACTCACAGCACTGTCTTCTGACTCACTTTTTTGATTCCTTTGATGCTACTGTGCTCATTTTTACATTCACTATTTTACACCTACAGATTACTCACAGTATGTCACACACACAGAGACAAAGCACTAGTGTAGATGGGTGACTGTCACGACACACGGAATCATATGGCCTGGCAGCTAAGTCACGGTGGGTGGCCTGCTAAGTGCAGGCCAAACCGGAAGGGCTCTGATTTTTATAGTCTTGCCCCTCCTCAAGCATGGTGGGTGTTGGCTGCTTTGCAGCCAGACAGAAGGAGTTCAGCAAGGAGGCTGCCTCCTCACTGATCTCCTGTCCCTCTGTTTGCAGCAGGGAAACTGCACATGTCCTGTTGACCTGTGCGCTCCACCTGGGTCCCTAGGCAGTGGCTCCCTTCTGCAGCCAGGGGAAAGGGAGATCAGTGCTCCCCTCCCTCTGGCTCCAGCAGGGACTACAGTGACTAGGGACCCAGGGAGAGCGCTTTGCTCTCTGCTGGAGCTGGGGTAGGGGAACGCTGATCTCCCATCCCCTTGGCTGCAGCAAGGAGCCTGCACCTCTCCTGTAGCCCCACAGCAATGCGCTCCGCCTGGGTCCTTAGGCAGCAGCTCCCTTCTGCAGTCAGCGGGAGGGGAGTGGCAGGCCACTTTGAAAGACCCCGCAGGCCACTTTTGGTCCTCAGGCCATGGGTTGGGAACCACTGGGTTAGACCCTACACACGTGAAAGTGGAGAAAGGGTATTTCTTCCCACTGTGGCTGTCTGTGTATCCAAGACTAATCCTGACTCCAGTAAATGTGACTTTGCACTACTCTGATGATTAGATGATGGATGCACCCAATGGAAATTGAAGGCAGTGCCAAAGATAGCTCCTTAAAGTGCTTCACTAGTATATGGTGGTGTTCAGCGTGTTGACTGATTGCAGAATGTATATAATCTTTTTCTGTATAAAGTGGTTTCTTGATGTCTTTCCTTTGTGTCTCACTGTCCATTCCATTACTCTGGTTTGATGTCAGTGTAACGCCATTGACATCTACAGAGTTACACTGACATAAAGCCAGCATAAGATAATGGAGAGTCAGGCCTATCAGCCTCTGCATATAATTTTCCTTTTTGTTGTTGATGCAATTGCTTCAGTATGTAGTAGTATGTAATCACCCGTTCTTCAAAGTGATGGCTAGTTCTTATGATCAGCTGTAAATAATTACTACATTATTGGTCAACTGCCTCTCCTGATGAGTTGTAACTTTGTTCCATAATGTGATGTGGTGCTGGTGTACTCCCTCAGTACATTTGTGGCGTTCTGAGGAAGATACTATGTGGGAATGTTAGCGGTTATGATGCTTTTTTGGAAACTGCTATGAAGAAATACTGAGTAAAGTAAGATTTTTTATTCTTTTTTTCTTAGTTATTTTTCTGCTTTGTACTATCTGAGTGTGTTTTAATGGTCATAGATATGCTGTAGCTTGTTCTTTGCTAATTACTTATACTAAATCTGTTTTTAAACCTACATTGATTTAACTGTTTGTGTTATGGGGTGGTGGGATTGGGGGTTTGGAGATGTTATTCTTCTTTATTTGTGTAATGATGCTTCAGGTGTTTTTTTTTTAATGGATCTTTCTAAGAATAGGACCCCCAATTGTTTTCATTTGTTTTCTTGGACTATGTCTTCTTGTGATCTTAACCTGACTGCTGTGAAAGTGGTTACTCTTGCATATTCTAAAGGTATTGTGGTAAATAGGAATTTTTTCTTGGACAGGCTATGCTGAGGAAATAAGATATAATTAATGGCTACCTATAGAAACCAGGAAATAGTATGTAGCGTAAAATGCAGTATTTATTATCTTTATTACACTATCACCTATTGCTAATTGCTGTAACACTCCACTCAGCCTTAACTATGGAGCCAAATCTGGTGCCACCATAATAGACTGATGTTACTAATGGCTAGTTTGAGCCTTTCCTCAATGCCAGTGGGGTTAGGCAGCAGGGTAGGGCACAGGATCTGTGAGGCAAAACCCAACCCCTACATAAAGAACAATGAATAGGAAACTCTGTAAGCTGAACTCAACACCTCCTCTTCCCTCCAAAAGCTAGTCTGACATAGAGGAGAATTGGGCCCTTATTGCTTTAGGTTTATCTCAAATGATCCCATCCAGATTTCTGGGCATCCATATAATATGATGTTTACAATCAATACAATTGGATCAGTATCCAAACTAACTGGCCTCCCATTACAGTAACGACGTTTATACCATATAGCACCTTCCATTCAAGGAGCTCAAAGGATTAATGAATTACACCTGTTGTAACCCTTCTGCCAGGTGGAGTTGGCAGCAACTGGACTGGCTTCCAGAGCCTACCAGCTTCCACATGCTGCCCAGCACTGCTATCTCACTTAGAACGCAGAGGTTCCACTGCCTCTGGCAGCTCACACAGTGCTGTAAAGGCACCATCCTCCCTCATAAAAATATACCCTGGATTCTGCACTCGCTCAGGCATTCTGTGGCTGCCTGTAAAGTGGCTTCAACTGAACCCTCATCAAATGCCTCAGGTATCCATATTACTAGAAGGCAATTCTTAGGGTCAACCTTTATCCCCTTGCACCAATCCTCTAACATGTTCAGCCATTATACACATTGTGGTTTCCCCGCAATCTAACACAATTGTTTTCTCAAATGAATGGTTTACTCAAGATGTGCTTGCGAGGCGGTACTGACCCAGGGATCCCGGAGGAGTCTCCAAAAACGTAACCCTTCTGCAAGGTGGAGTTGGCAGCAACAGGGGCTGGGTTCAATGGCTAAGACTTTCTCTTAACTCCAGAAAATAGAACCCGCTTAAGCACACTACCCAGTAATCCAGGAAAGCTAAACACCACCCCTGGATGCCTCTCAGAAGCAATACTTCCCCTCTTGCAAGCACTGAGTCTCTGTATAACAAAATAAAACTTTTATTAAAAGGGAAATGGGGTCCCAATATTAATTTAGGAAAACACCACAACCATATTCTAAAGCAAGTGACCATAAGCAAAACCCAGCCCCCACCATATGTTAGGCAGTGTCCTTTGCCTCAGTTTCCCACCTAGTGGTGAGAAATTCTGATAAATGAATGTCCCTTAACACACCACTTCCCGGTCCCTCTGCTGCACCCCACTCACAGTTGGAGGTCCTGGATTAGCAAAGACCCAAAGTTCCGAGGTGCATTCATGGGTGTTCACCTCCCATCCCTGGTGGCATCAAGCAATGCCTCTGCTGCTAGTTCTGCAACTGGCTCACAGCTCTCTGCTGCTTGCTACTTCTGTGACTTGCTCTGAGGTTCCACCACTTAACCCAGATCTTAGAGATTTCAGCTGGTAGTGGGAACCCCACAGCCAGTGGAGTCTCTGTGTTCTTTCACTGTCCCCACATAAGGTCTAAGGCTATATCTACACTAGCACTTTTGTTGGTCAGGGGTGTGAAAGAAACACATCCCACACTGACATAAGTTTTACTGACAGAAGTGCCGGTGTGGATAGTGCTATGATGGCAGGAGATGCTCATCTGCTGACAAAGCTATCGCAGCTCATTGGGGGTGGTTTAATTATGCCAGTGGGAGAGCTCTCTCCCATTCGCATACAGTGACTACACAGGAGACTGTGCCGTTGTAAGGTCTCTAGTGTAGACATAGCCTAAGGCTTAGACTCTAGACCTGCTCAGCACTGACGATGGCTCCAGGAATCACCAACCACAAACAAGGCCTCTCAAGTGAGTTTAATCGGCTCAGTCATTAAATGCTGGAGAGGGGCAGGTCAAATGGTGTCTAGGACTCTTTAGGCAGAGGCCATACTACCAGATAGGAACACTTGTCCCCACCCATTCTCCTTTCCACTGGGATTTGGCATCCCTATCCTCCCTGCTTAGCAAGTGAGGTTCAGTTTAGGGTGATCCCATCAATCAGGGTGTGCTAAACACAGTTCTGTTGCCCTTTACTCATACACTAAGGATAACAACATTTAATTACCCCTGCATTCAAATACCAGAGTGATTCATAACTCAAAACTAGCCAAAACTGATCAACTTGGCAAAGCAGCTTCATCTGTTGTGCACCTAGACTGAGTAGGCATGTGTGTGCAAACACGGTCTGCTTCAGATGTTTTTTCCCCCAGCTCATCACTAGATGTCAGGGGAGAGCTCATTCAGATCCTGCTTACACATCTTTTTATTTAATTCTCCAAAAAGAAATAATAAACAACAGTATATACTGATGTTATAAAACAGCACAGCTGAATTTGAGTACTCAAAGATTTATTACATATCTCCTGTAAGTGAAATCAAAACTTCAGTAATCTAATATATTTAGATTTTATTGGTTATTTTATAGCAGAATATTTGTTAACTAACTCCAACCCTGAATCTTTTCTTTGCCCATTAAGTAGAAATTGTAGTAAGATGATTAAAGGTCTACTTTCTTCATTATCCATTAAGTGGAGGAATGCCTGAAGAATTACATGTGATATTAATGATGTAATTTACATGATTAAATGTAGACGAGGTTTGTCTATATGTAAGGAGAAACTATGAGACCACGTAAAACAAATGATTGAACAAAAGCCTGCAATCAGGAGGGTCATATCACCTTCCCATTTGTAAATGTTTAAAGGAAATGAATAATCCTCTCAACAACTTGCATTTTATTGGGATCTGTTGAAATAAAAATGGAAGTGATAGAATTAATAGACGTCTGCACAGAGTTGTATTGGATTTTTCATTGTTTTATAACCCCGTTTGTTTTGAATGAGGATTATGTCTCCTAATTTTTTGAGATGATTGTTTATGATTATTGTCATTTTGAATATGCTTTGTACTATACTTTTTCTTGGATGGCTACCACTCAAATGACAGTCACAGGCTTGTCTTAGCCAGTGGAGTGCCTCATGAAGTGAGCTCGCCTAGTCTTATAGCAGTCAAATTAATATTCAACTCAGGACAGTCCATCTGGGCCTCATATTCCACTAAGTAAACAAATCAATATTTCGCTGACACCAACAAAAAGGTGCAGTCAGAATTAGGCCCTGATCAGTTCAGCTTTTTGGGTTAATATGGGCGGATGTTGTGATTTCCTCCGAGACTTCTTTCCACTCAACTTCCCAAGAACTCCGTTCAACTCCAGTCTTTGTCATTCAGGTATCTTTATATGGAATACAGCAATGCTATACTGAGTTGATTGGACTCAAATGCAGGAGGGGTGGATACAGGAAACATCACAGCTCCAAAGTTACATACAAGCCCTCTCCCTTTATATACATTACACATCTCATTGCATTTATTATACTTTGCATCACAAATTTTTGGATTGGCTTGGTTACTTTGCAGGAACCCTGTGCAGCATATACTGTCCACGCACTGTCCATGGTTCAACTTCCTCTTTTCCTGATCTATACATTCGTAACTTATTTTGTCCTTTGTTATCTAGTTCATAGAAAATAGCTCTCTGGGTGTTCTCCCTCTTATCTTAGTTGACGCAGACATTCTGTGTTCTTAGACTACTGACCTATTTACTTATCTTATTTAGTACAAATGTTCTGTTTTCAACCTGATGATTCATTTACCTTCCTAATTCTATCTTCCAAGAAATGAAGCCTCCCTTCATGTGTTAATTACTCATGTCCGATTAAGCCTCAGCTACACTGGAGATCCTTCCTCACCTATCCCAGCTTCGCCCAGAACTGGACCCAGGGAAGAAGCTTCTAGCCCTTTTTATCCTGCTTACTGGGCCCTGATTGCCTTCTGCCTGTCCCAGCCCTTCTAGCCACTGGAGGACTAGTCCTCATTGAGTCTACCCCCAGCTGATCTTGGGTGGCCTTTCTAGACAGCTCCTGGAGGATTAAACTTGGTGCTTCTTTTTTCCAAAAGGAAAGTGGTCTCCTCTGGGAGGGGTGCTCCAAAGTGGCAAGGCTTCCAGCTGGAGGCAGCAAATGCCTGTTACAGAGACATTTAACCTGAGATGGAGGAAACCATGAGAGTTCGATGCCCTCAGGGACTGATCCAAGTGCCACAAAAGCCAGTGGAAAGACTTTGTTTTTACTGGAAGTTTTGATTCCTTAGGGTGAAATTCTATGGCCTGTGTTATGCAGGAGGTCAGACTAGATGATCATAATGATCGTTTTTGGCTTAAAATCTACTAAACTAGGAAAACTCATCCCTGTGCAGGATGCCAGCACAAGGCCTATGCAAAACTTAAGTCCCACTTAAGCTCTATTTTGAGGAGCTAAGTGGTACATAGGCTTTGTTCTGGTCTTTCCGCAAGGTGAATTTCACCCCCATTGAGTGCAACTTCACTTTTTGTCAAATGACACATTTGATTATGAATTGCCACATATGTTGGGGGGAAATCCCTTATAGGACAGTTCACTAGTGATGGAAGAGGTCATGCATGTTGGATCCTGTTTTTAATTCTCCTTTTTAAATGTGCTTGAAAATTAATGTAAATTCTATAATGCATCCTTTTCAAATTTAAGTTTGCCCATTGTCTGACTCTAGTTTGCAACATACATTTGAGATGAAACAATTGTCAAAATAAGGCACCAAATCAGGAAAGTATCCTCATTGCTTAAATGATGTTCTGAGGAATGGATTTGAGCACATACTGAATCGAGGCCCATGTGAACAGAGTGTATTTTGAGATCCAATATCCTCAGCTTGTGTAGTGGCTCATTGTCAGTGGTGTACTGATGGGTGGGGAGAGAGGAAGAGGGAGGGGGACCAGGGGGCGCAGGCGGCTCTGAGCAGGAGAGGTGGTGCAGGGGGCGGGGGGGCGGTGACGGATCCCGGCCAGAGCCATGAGCACCAAAAAGTTCCCAGTGCAGGAGGGGGAACATGGCATGTCCCCCATCCCACATGTACAGAACTCCCACTGCCCGGGGCAGCTGGAGGGAGGCACCGTCTAGTGGGAGCCAGGGACCCCTCCTGCCCTGAGGTCTGGGGAGGGTATGCAAATGTAAGCATTAGCCCCCCAGGCATTGGAGACCCACAGTACGCCACTACTTATGGTTCCTGTTTAAAAATATGGACTTTTTATCTTTATCTTTGAGCCTGCATGCTACAAGAATATGGTAAGATTGCCAGACCACAGAACGTCTGTGTTTTCTTGCGAGCTGTATAGATAAGAACCAATCTTACACTACAAGAGTATGTATTAACTTACATGATATGAAAAATATCATTGCTACTTCAAGAGCGACTGGGTTATATATGCAATGGAATGTGCTAAAACACTTCAGATTTTTTTTTAAAGGCAAAATGGCATCTAAAGAGCAACTGTTTTGGAATTTAAGGATTGTCAATGAAACTTTTCTTAAAGTATCCTTTAAGAACCAGTTCAAACAGTCATGCAGAAAACACATGGTAGAATGAAAGCAGAGCCTTGTGGATCTTTTTAAATGCACCTCACCTCACAAAAATTACTGGATTGTCTTCTTTATTCATCTGAATCTGGATTAGAAACTAATTCTATTCCTCTTCATTTGGCAGCTGTTTCACCATATCATTCATTCTCTCTGAAGATCCTTATGAGGCCTCTGAGTTTACTCTCACAGAATTTCTGAGAGAGCCTGCCCACACCATTATTGAACCGATGGGAACAGCACAGAGCACCCCCAGGCAAGCTGCAGAGGGGAGGGGCAAGAAGAAGACAGAGGAACTAGT
This sequence comes from Emydura macquarii macquarii, assembly GCF_026122565.2. Classification (NCBI taxonomy): domain Eukaryota; kingdom Metazoa; phylum Chordata; order Testudines; family Chelidae; genus Emydura; species Emydura macquarii. The sequence continues at coordinate 4,078,268 of NW_027130506.1, forward strand.
TCATGTTGCTTAGAAGTTCAGTAGGCTCGGGCAATGCAAGGCACATGAATATAGGAGGAAATCCAGGGTGAATAAGTGGACCTGTCAGGAATGGAGATACCTAGGTTACACTGTGAAAGTTAGTGTTGATTCAGCCAGCATGAATTTACAGGCTTATTTGTAGTTTATCTTTCCACTGCTTTGACAAAGGCTAATACAGAGGTTTCCAGTTCAGAGGGCGGGATGATGCTACTTAAGTTCAGTTCCTTTCCCTCCAGCAGACTTTTGGCCATTTGAGCAGCATTTCTTCCAGTACATGCCCAGGAGCAGAGGGGATGATATGGTTCTTATTTCCAATGTAGTTCAACTGATCAGAAGCTCTGTTGAGCCAAGTGCTGTGCACTTAAAGGACCTGATTCTTATTTACACTAAGGTCCCTTTGCACCACTCTGGCAATGTAAAGGGCATTTATAATAGGTGTACATTATTTTTAAGGCCCCTTTACACTGCCAAAGCGTTGTAAAGGGGTCTCAGTATGGGGATCAGTACCTACAACTGGCCCAGACTGTCTCAGAGTGTTATTAAAGTTTCTGTTTTCACTTGCACACAGAAAAAGATATATGCCCATTAGGGGCAGAGGAAGGACAATTCTGTAGTGGTCTCACTCAAGTACATTGTGTCCAAAGTAGGAAAAGAAAAATGGAACAGCTGTTCCATTAAATTCATTCCTTATAACTCACTTCACTATGGCAATAATGGTTTTGTCAACATTCCCTTTCACTTATCTACTACCTGGTATTTATGTTTGAGTGTTCTCACATCCCTTTATGTCAAAGTCTTTTCCAGCTGCAAGCAGCACTGTACATATATTTTAGACAAACAGTCCTTCTGAATTTTTATTTTAAGATTATGCTTATGCACCTACATGCATTATCTGTGAGAACAGGAAGCTCTAATAGGATACTTGCTTCTCTACAGTGATCCCAAATAGAAAGAGAAATTGTTAGAAAAGGTTTTTGCCTTGTTTTAGGTCATGGAGAATTAGATTGATAAAGTATGGTTAACTTCAGTGGGACAGTCGTCTGCCTAAAATCATGCTCAAGTATCTTCCTTGATGGGTCCTAGTAGATGTAGCATAATCAACAGTTTATAGAGTAATACCTGAACCCAAAGGCTCTGTGCAGATGATACAGTAGGGGATACTAGAAACTGACAAACTAGAAACTACCTTGAATATAAATATGTATAGCTTTCAAATATCTGCAAACTATTTGCTTCTGTGTGTCTGAGGGTGTTGTCTAGCACACATCACTGCAATATCTAAATTGTCTGGTGGATCGTTTACTGGGGACATTTCACTTAATCAAATCCTTGATATTGCAGGGACCTTGGGCACTGGCGCACCTGTGTCCCTCCTATTTTCTGCCTGTGGCACATTATAGCTAGCCTCCTGCGGGCTGCGATACTTTGCTCTAACTTCGGTTGTTGGGCTTAGTGTGTTGGTGGTGCATGATGTACAAGATGTCAGAGTAGATGATCTGATAGTCGCTTGTAGCTTTGAACTCTATAACTCCATGATTTATTGTGGCCAAATTCTGCCCTTTAAAGATATAGCACTCAGAGGTGGTTAAACTAAGTTGGGGAGGCGAGGTATAAAATTTTGGTGGCTGTCACCAAGCATTGTTTGCATTATTATTTATTTCTTATTTTACTTCTCGTTTTACACCTTGTATTGGTACATGGAGTAAAATATACAAAAACTATCATTTTATTTGGGCCATACAGCAAATAATCACCAAACTGCTGATTCAGAAAAGCATCTCTATTCACAATGGAATTTAAGCACCTAGTTAAAGTTAAGCATGGGCTTAAGGTCTGTTCTGAAGATGGGTGGATGTAAACACATGTATAAGTGCTTTCCTGAACTGAACCAAGGAAAGCAAGCTCTGAAACATGCATCATATCCAGTACACTTCAGAGGGCATCTTTTATCTCTTCAAGAACATGTAATCAAATAATAATAAAGGTGTCCACAGAAAGACTTGCTGGGTGGGATGAGTTTCTTTGGTGGCCCATTGTGAGAGTTAATTGACTTGAATGGGCCATCAACTTTATCTGGCTTCAATGTAGAGTTTATTTGGTTGGTGTTTCCCAGGAATACAGCACATATGTAGGATACCAGTACATGGTCATTATTTATAACTTCAGATATAAAAATGATACATGTATATAAACAGGATAATCATATTCAGCAAATGATAGCTTTTCCATTGACACCTTACATGGCATGCTTTGTACAAGATTTGTTGCAATTGTCTAACAGTGGCAATATTAATTATATAAATGGTCATATTTCAATCATACAGCATCACATTGTGTTATTAGATCACTCTTATGGAATGGGTATAAAGATATATCCTTGACTTGTCATCTCAGTGCACCTAGAAGTCATAAGGAAGCTTAGCTGCTTTAGTTTTCAAAATTAAGAAGATAGGGTCAGATCCTCAGCTGGTGTACATTGGTTCCATTGACGTTAATGGAGAATGTCAATATAGCACCTGAAAATCTAGCCCATAATTCTGATCCAGTGTTTGTGAATTTTAAGACATTCACCCAGACAGAGGGAAAGGGTTAATCATTTCACACTTCTTCCATCAACATTTGGAAATCTGCATTTTAAAGGTCAGATTCTCATACTCTTACTCATGCTGAGTATCTCCACAAACTACGAGCAGTCCTATTGACTTTGGTAGGACTACAGTTGAATTAGGGATTACCCCACATTAGTGAGGGTGCTAGGAACTACTCATGGAGGAGGGAGGTCAGGTGCTACCACAACATAATGTAATTATCTTCTTTTATGGTGATGCGTATATAGGAGGAAACAGCCATCTACCATGCCAGTGACTACTGCTCCCAAGAAATGTCCAGGCCTATGTGCGCACTGAATTTATTCTCCATTTGTGATGTATAAATTACCTAATACATTGACATTGTAAAGGCAGATGAACCTCAGCTGGTGTAAACTCTCATAGCTCTATTGAGGAGCTACACAGTAGATTTTGTAATTTCTTCTTAAAATTCTGTTACGTATTTTTTGCATTATTATTTAACATTTTTTTATATCACCACCTATGTGGCAGAGAGGCTGTAATGGCGTCTTATGGTATATGCTGGTATGTGGGTGCAGGGACAAAGGATGTCAGTACTGGGCCACATTCCCGGGGGGCTGGGGGTTGGGCCCAGGCTTTGGACATGAATTGTTCTCTGTGGGACCCCTGACTTGGGCTGAAAAGGCCATGTACTACACAAGCAATAATCATGTGCTGATCACAGCAACTTTCTAGCATTGAAGTTAGGGATGGATGGAGCATATCAGGGCAACTTTCTAGCAGTGTCTGGAGCTGGGCAGACCTACCTGATAGGTACCATGGTAATGAGGTCATAATAGGAGTAAACTATGTTCCTCCTTCCATTCCTCCCCCCACCACCTGGACAAAGCATGTAGTAAGAAGAGTGTTGTCTCTTCTTTCCCAGACCTCTCCCCCTGGTTCTTCCCTTGTTGCTAGTTTGTTAAGATTTATAGCAAAAAGGTATATGCCACGCAAATTCCGGGGGAAATAACAAACAGGGGCAGGTATAATTATATGCCTCCCCTATCCATTAATGTTCATGTTATAACCATTTATATCACCAAATAGAGAGTTTATGGGGTGTTGTAGAAGTGGGTGTGTTTACATATTATTTTAGATAAAAAGTTGGAAAGTAGTGAACTTGGGGCTCACTTTGTTGGTCGCGAGACAAAGGGAAACGAGTAGACTAGAAGCTGTAACTGAATAAACGCTCCTTATCACTCCACCCAGCTCAATCTCTCTCTCTTCAATCGACCCTGCAACATGGTAGAAGGCCTTTAGTTCTTTATTTTCATAAAGGAGTCTTTTAACTGGAGATTTTGTAAATGGAGACATAATGGATCAAAGATCATACTGAAGCATTTTAGATTTCAGAGTTGTGTGTTTTAAGTGTTCTGAGGTGATTGAAGCCCTGAAGAAGAACCAGAGAAACTGAAATTAAATAAATGCATGAAATAGATTCTGGTCCCATTTAAATCAGTGGCAGTTTTGCCATTGACCAATGGGATCAGGATTTGGCTGTCAATGTCAATATGAACATTTCTTTAAAAAGCCTTGTTTATAACTCCTTGCTTGCTTTAAAAATGATTGTGGAAAGACCTGTTTGCTACAAAAGTGTAACACTTTCCTCCACACTACTGACCTTGCAATCACATACTAATGATAAAAAGGACTGACATGGGGCACACACACCACCGGAGTGCCCCCTCACATCAGGATGTGGCATTGCAGGAACTCTTCCCACTCTAGCACCTCCAGGTGAACTGTTTCTGCAGAGGTTTTCTTTTGGGTGACTCAGTCCTCCGGCTAGGTCATATTTAAAATTCAATCCTTTTCTGGGATAATAAAAGTCCAAATAAATGTCAAACAAACCATGCTTCTGCTCCTTTTGGGTTACTGTTCTCCAGCATACCTCTTGGACTCTGTTCTCCCACTTTTGGGCTAGCCTTAAGTCCTTCAGGTTCTGTTATAGACAGCTGACTCTCAGGCTGCCTTCCCTGGAGTCCTTCCACAACCTCTGGCTTACAGAAGTTCCTTGCACTTATCCCCTATTCCCATGAGCCGGCGGAGATCTTCCTTGCTCCTTTTAAATGAGCAATGCCTCTAAGGGTCTTCTCTCTGGAGACTCTCTTTTTCCTAACAGATTTCTCACTGTCTCCCCTCCCCGGGGACTCCAGCATCTTCTCCCATGGACTTCTCTGTTTCTTGCAGGCCCTATCTCAGGGCTTCCCAAAGGAGCCTAAGCTGCTCTCCCTGGTTCCTATCACAGCTTCCTCCCAGATGTGTTCTCTAAATTTTTTTTATGAGGCCCTGATCTTCACTGTGTTAATACCTGACACTAGTAGTCCCACCCCCTCAGGCTCGGTTGCAATTCATTATAACACAGGTGGCGCTGTCTCCATCTTTCTCCTTAAAGGGGCCAATTACCCTGTGACAGGGACATTGGCTAGGGTCACATAGATATTTCTTTCTGATCCCTTTGAAGGACATTATTGCCAGCCACATAGTTAGAACTATGAACTTCTTATTTCTCTTGTTTATGTATTTTAAAATCCAGTTTAAATGTTCAAATTTTTTAGAACTCAATTTTTTCCCAGCATGTTGAATGTGTTCCTCTCAGTTTTTCCAAGCATTATTTTTTATTGTTCTGTTAAGAATTTTTAGTGAATCTATGCCCAAATTTAAGGCTGAAATATCTGCTTTGTATTGTCTTATGCTAATTAAAACATTTTCCTGAATCTTCTCTTAGAGACACTAACTGCACTTTAGGCATATAGATATATAGAGCACTTCCCATTTTCAAAGGACTGTACAAACATTAGCTAATTGATTTGACATGCTAAAAGAAATAAGACTCTACGTAACTAAGTCAGTTTGGAATAAAAGATATCTCCAGTCATCTCCATTCAATAATCACAACCACAACATCAAAGATGATTCAGATCCAAACTGAAATAACTGATTTTATTTCGTCTGGATTTGATTTCTTTTCCCTTGTGCTGTAAAATACTGATTCTCTCCTTCCTGCTGGGATCAATGGTGTCTGGGTCTGGTACTTACAATGAAGCTACACAACTTCAGAGTGATTGAATTTTACTCCAGGGATCTGTCTCCAGTCACCTCTTCCTGTGTTTTCACATGACTGGCCTTAATATTATGAATATTCAGTGAGTTATGTCCGCAATGTAGATCCGAATATAACCTTCCGTAGGGGAGGTCATGATAACTTATCTACTAATCTTCCCCATACTGAGATCATCTTTCTCTTATCTCTTTCCAAATTCTGTTCTCCCATATGGGAGCACAATATATTGCTGTTGGCTACCAAATACCCCCACATCTTTTGCACAAGATAAATCACACTGCACATCTTGAAATTCTTAAACATATTCTATTAACGGATGATCCTAAGTAACTATCAAGTCAAACAATGCAGATGGAAGTTTGTTTAATACAGTAGCAATTCATAATATTTTGCTGATTCCATGAAGTCCACTAGGGACTTCACTATTGATTTTATGTGAAAGGTGCTCAGATACTATGGTCATGGGTGATGGTAAACCCTCCTGAGAAAAAAAAGACACATAAATGATCTATGTTGCTTCACCTTCTTTAGAACTACACATAGCAGTAAGTAAAGTAATACTTGGGACAGTTCTCGGTGTGGCCAGGACTGTGAGTCACCATGTTACCCCCTTACCTCCAGAGAGGGCGAATTGCCTGTGCTTAACTGAGGGTCAGTTTCCTGCTACCTCCATTCTGATAGCCACCCAAGCACTCTCCTCTGGTTATGTCAGTGCTTTGCAGGTTAATAATAGGTGCATCCCAGCCTCCCTCTGGGTCACTGGGCAGTCGGTGAGCAGGCGTCCTGCGAGTCCCTCACCGTCAACTGATGGCAGGACCGGAAACTCCCTGAGAGGGAGACTAATGCCTGCAGGTACCTGGGGAAAGGGTGGGAGGAAGTAGCCCAGGGACAGCTGACTAGAGAGTGGCTGAGTCAGGGGCTAAACCCGTCAGTGTGTTGCGGCTGGATCCCCGCTGACCCAGGGCCAACTGTTTTGCCACTGATAGGGCCCTGGACTGGGACGCAGTGGAGTCAGGTGGGCCTGCATCCCTACCCCCCCTTCCCTAACCATCCCAGGAGTGCCTGACATCCTCTGAGCTTGCCTTGCAGAGGATATCGAGCTCTGCTAGCCCTGCCTGTGGGAAGGCCAGGGGCTATAGACTGCTTGCCTGTCCCGCCCTGCCTGAGGGCCAGGGGTACCAGACTGTTTGCTAGCCACACCTGTAGGGAGGCCAGGGACTATAGGCTACTTGATCGCTCTCCAGTTTCTTGCTTCCCTATGGTCCTCATATGTAAATGGGGCTTCCATTGTGTTGGCTTATAATGCTTAATCTACATATGAACCAAAATAGACAGGTGAATATACATCCTTTATCTGGCAGAAACACGTTTGTCCGTCCTGCCTTGATTCAGACTTTAGGAATATATGTTCATTATACATATATAACTTTTTACATGGTATCTGTATGTACCTTTCACAATGATATTAATGATCAGCGTGATCCTGGTTTTCATTTAAGATCTTATATGACATCACATGGATAAATACTATGAAAGTGGTGTGCTAGGTGTAGTGAGATTGTCAGGCCCGTCAGGAGTTGCTGTTATAGAACCATGAACCTCTGTTAGCTGGCATGCCAATGAAACATCTTTAGGATCATAGCATTCAGATGGCCACAACTCTATAAGCCTGTGTTATAAAAGCAGAAAGCTCTAATTCCCCTGATGTCCACAGGCGGTGAGGAAAAGCCAGTAACAAGGAGTCTACACTCCTATGATACTACTACAGAACATTTCTTCATATGGGTGGCTGCTATATCTTATAATACACTGATATTCCAATCCAATGAACATTCTCAGTAGAAAACTGCTGCTAGAAGATATATGTTTCAGAAGCACTAAAAGCAAGAAGCTAGAAGCTTAAGGGAAATAAGTTCTCACCTGTTCAAATAGCTTTAAAGTTGAAAGTGGAAAAAAAAGATCCAAATATATAACGTATGCATAAAATGCCAGGTAGGATGAAGGCATTGTGATCTCACAACTGTCATCCTACCCCTTGCAATCACATATGTTTAACTCCTGTTGAGGCATACACATGTAGCAATTCGGTAGGGCACTGGAGTTGGAAATGCCTGTTCAAAGCTAGTTTCATTTTGCTGAGTGAACAATTTCAGACACTAAGTGAAAATACGGCATTGATAATGTCATTAAGCTAACATATAAGAGAACACTTGAGTCTTTTTGGCTTTGTTTAAAAAACTTTTATTTATGCTAAATACAATTTTAATTGTAAATTTTAAATTTTTATTTATGCTTTTCTTCAGAGAAGCTCTTGGCATTTTTGCCCTTGTGCTGCGATCAACACATCCTTTAGTACTATGACAGGGCCTGTTTATATTCTAAAAAGAGAAATGTTATGTTTATGAGCCTGTAGCAAAAAGCAACCATAAGAGAGGCATCTATGCCACTCTGCAGTAGGGTTTATTTTCTATTGAGCCGGTTCCTGCTTGAAAAAAATGTTTTCACCGTTATTAGGACAGAGACATATTTCCAGCTCCCATCACAATCTCCCTGCCCCCACCCCCCCAATATCTTAAAATCAGAAAGGCTGGAAGAAGGTTTGCACAGTACTTAGTAAATTCGTTGCATTATACATGTTGTGGTCTTCACTGCAAAGGCTGTGAGGAAGATTCCCATGCTTGAGCCATTCTTTTTAGGTGACAGAATTGAGGAACTGTCCCAGATTGAGACTGAGGGGTCAATAGAGGATGTTTTGGAACAAATTGATAAACAGTAATATGTCATCAGGGCTAGATGATTTTCACTCAAGGGTTCTGAAGGAACTCAAATATGAAATTACAGAACTACTAACTGTAGTATAGAGCCAATCATTCAAATCAGCCTCTGTATCATATGACTGGAGAGTAGCTAATGTAATACTAATTTTTATGAAAGGCTTCAGAGGCGATCCTGGCAATTACAGGCTGGTAAGCCTAACTTCAGTACCAGGCAAATTGATTGAAACTATAGTAAAGAACAGAATTATCAGACACATAGATTAATACAATTTGTTGAGGAAGAGTAAACATGGCTTTTGTATAGGAAAATCATGCTCACCAATCTATTAGAATTCTTGGAGGGTGTCAACAAGCATGTGGACAAGAGTGATCCAGTTGATACAGTGTACTTGGACTTTCAGAAAGCCTTGACAAGGTTCCACATAAAAGACTCTTAAGCAAAGTAAGCAGTCATGGGATAAGAGGGAAGGTCCTTTCCTGGAGCAATAACTGGTTAAAAGATAGGAAACAAAGAATAGGAATGAATCAGCAGTTTTGCAAACGGAGAACTGTAAATAGCAGGGTCTCACAAGGACCTATATTGGGACCTGTGCTGCTCAACATATTCATAGATGATCTGGAAAAGGGGGGAAACAGTGAGATGGCAAAATTTGCAAATGATACAAAATTATTCAAGATAATTATGTCCAAAGTTGACTGTGAAGAGTTACAAAGGGATCTCACAAAACTGGGTGACTGGACAACAAAATGGCAGATGAAATTCAATGTTGATAAATGCTGTCGTGGAAAAGAATCACACTGCTACATTTTAGAGTTGGATCGGGTGCAGCTTTAATTGTGACACACACACACAATCACATAACCATAGCTATGGGGAATACTATAGCCATAGGGAAAACCCAGGTGGCTATAGGGACGTCAAGCAGCATGTCTGTATGCTCGGCAAATGTACTTCACCTGGCTACCAGATACAAAAGACTTATATAGGGGTTGCTTAGGCTCATTTACATGTTGATCGTATAGTGGAATTGATTAACAGTTTATACTTAACAGGAAAGACAATCACAATGCACAGTGGGGCACACCAGATGCCCTCACAGGAACACCCAATGAGTCACTTGAGTATACAATGTAGTTTTCAGGGACCCTGGTTAACTCCCGAAGATGGGTGGTGACACAATACTTGTTCAAATGCTAATTTGTATGGACTGAGTTTCTATGGGGCCGGTAAGACAAAGGGGGGCAGGTACTGGTACTCATCAAAACAGATGAAGTCTGTTCAGACTTCAATAAGACTTAAGGCTCGTAACAGAGACTTGCCTCTTGGGTGTGGTTCAGAGACCTCTTGTGGGATTTTAACATCTTTATCCTAATTTCAGTTGAGGCATTCTGTTAATGGTTTAGCCTGGGGCTTCTATTTCAGTTTCAGGCTACAATTTCAGGCCAGGCCTTCTATGACCAGTTTCAGACCAGGTATTCTATTAATCAATTTTATGATTAATTCTTTGATTCCACAATGCAAAGTAATGCACATTGGAAAGCACAGTCCTAGCTGTCCATACAAAATGATGGGATCTAAATCAGCTATTACCACTCAAGAAAGAGGTCTTGGAGTCATTGTGGATAGTTCTCTGAAAACATCTGCTCAATGTGCAGAGGCAAGCAAATAATCTAACAGAATGTTAGGAGCCATTAGGACAGGGATAGATAATAAGACAGAAAATATCATTATGCCATTTTATAAATCCATGGTACACCCAGAACTTGAACACTTTGTGCAGTTCTGGTCGCCCCATCTCAAAAAAGATATATTAGATTTGGAAAAGCTACAGAGAAGGGCAAGAGAAAGGATTAGGGGTATGGAACAGTTTTCATATGAAGAGAGATTAAAAAGACTGGGACTGGTCATCTTAGAAAAGAGACAGCTAAGAGAGGATATGGTAGAGGTCTATAAAATAGAATGGGTTACCTGGAATGGGTTACCTAGGGAAGTGGTAGAATCTCCATCCTTAAAGGTTTTTAAGGTGCCACTTGATAAAGCCCTGGCTGGGATGATTTAGTTGGGGTTGGTCCTGTTTTGAGCAGGGGATTGGACTAGATGACCTTCTGAGGTCCCTTCCAATCCTAATCTTCTATGACCTTATAATTCTATGAAAATCATGAATGGTGTGGAGAAAGTGAATAGGGAAGTGTGATTTTACCCCTTCATGTAACACAAGAACCAGTGGTCACCTAATGAAATTAATAGGCAGCAGGTTTAAAACTAACAGAAGAAAGTACTTCTTCACAGAATGCAAATCCAAGCTGAGAAACTCATTGCCAGGAGATGCTGTGAAGGCTAAAAGTATAACTGGGTTAAAAAAGAATTAGGTAAGTTCATGGAGGACAGGCCCATCAATGGCTATTAGCCAAAATGGTCAGGGATGCACCTCCATGCTTTGGGCATCCCTAAAACTCTGAGTGCTAGAAACTCGGGTTGCATGGCAGGGGAGGTCATGTTCTGTTCATTCCCTTTGAAACATCTGGCACTGGCCACTATTGGAAGACAGGAGACTGGGCTAGGTGGATCATTGGCCTGACCCAGTCTGATCATCTGGTGTTCTTAAGGCAACTTTCCACTTGCTTCAGATAAAGCTGGGGCCAAGAATCTGACTAATGAACAGAAATAAAGTGTTGTAGTCAGTTATACATATTTATGCATGGGAAAATATAGTGAATGTACAATGCAATTGAATGTACAATCAATGCATTGTTTGTTGCAAAAACTGACAAGACTGGAAAATGAAGGCAGACTTTCCATCCTTAACTCCCACAGCTGTTGTTAAACCCATAAAGACATTCTAAACACTCATGAGACAAATACTTATTACAAGACATCAGTATTCCCAATTAACCTTGAGCTGCTGGCGTCCCTTCCCTCGTTTCTTGAAACTTTATCGGCTGTTGCCCTGATTTCTAACCTTTCTGTCTCAATCAGCTGGGAATTGATGTCCTTTGTTGGTGGACAGGCTGAATTCCCTCTGTAAGATTTTTTTGGTTCTACTGAGCTGTGCGTTTGGCCTGGCTGGTTCTTTGACTGATTTTTTAAGAATATTTTGTAGTTTGGTGTTATTGTACAATGCTGAGCTGGCTGGTGATTGGCATCTTCAAGACAGGTTTAATAAAATAAAACATGCCAGCAGAGCCCACCAGGATGACTCTGCACCTAATCCAAAGCCCACTGAAGTAAATGGAAATCTGACATTTGTCTTCTTCAATGATCCTATGGCTGGGGCTATCAAAGGAATGGGTCCAGAATCTTAGCTCCAAAGCACAGACCTCAGACACTTGAGCTAAAGTAAAGCCCATTAGCTGGGACCTGTAGAAGGCAAAACTCTTCTCTGTGGATCAGCCCCAAGGTGTGGCATCTAAAATGTTTTGCTAATGAGTTATACTTTAGTGGTTTTTGGACCAGATATTTAGGCCCAGATTCTGAAAGGTATTATGCACCTAACTCCCATTGATTTCACATATATCTATACCACTACCACCAAGATGGTGCAGTGCTTGGATGAAATCAGCTCATGGATGAAGAACAGCTGGCTGGAGCTGAACATGAACAAGACAGAGGTTATGATGGTGGGCAGAGGAAAGCCACTATGCAGTCTCCTTCGGTTGATGGTGCATACCCATAATCAGTCAATTCAGTTTGTAGTTTTGGAATGCTTCTGGATTCCTTGCTGATGGGAAACTATCACATAGTAGCTCCACAAATAACACTTTATACCACCTCCAACTGGCTAGGAGACGCCATCTCATCCTGGTGATTGATGACCTGGCCTGAGTTACACATGCCTTCCTCACCTCCTGTCTTTGTTATGCAATGCATGAATCCATCAGCCCTTAGGAAACTAACTAGTACAGACTGCTGTAGCACATCTCCTCAGCAATACAAGCTAGTGAGAGGTTATCAGACCTGTCCTCTGCTCTCTATGCTGCCTTTAACTGAGTTAACTTCCAGGTCTCAGTTCTTATCTTCCAGACATTCAATGGCCTGGACCTAGAGTATCTAGAAGATAGTTCAAAGCTCTAGGATGACGATTGTGGTCAACAACAGAACTCCTCAGGCACAATGGAACTCTCTATCATAAAGGTAAAGTTCATTTATGTAGGAGACAGAGATTTCTTGGGAGCTGGCCCAAGACTGTGGACTCCCAAATGGTCAAAAGACCATCACGAGCCTCACCAGCTTCCACTCCAAATGCAAGATGCACTTTTTTGGCCTTCCTTCAGTATGTATGTATTTAAAATAACCCTAGCGAAACAGAACACTCTATTGCACACAAAATTCTCTCCCTGGGCAGAGAATGAGAGAAAGAACAAACCACACATGACAGATGTTAGTCAAGTTGCTTAATGTACTACTGGAAGGCGCTCAGATACTGCAGTGAAGATGATGGTGTAAGAACATAAATAGAACTGAATGGAGAGAAGAGAACCAGTCCTAGGAATTGTTACTCTCTGCAACATATTCCCTTCTTTGTCCTTCTCTGAAAGAAGCCTTGCAGACATAGGACAGGGAAGGGATGGAGAATAGTGCCAAGGCAATGAATTTGCATATAGATAACCCAACTTTCAGCAGATGCTCCAATATCTCCAGTAGAATTATCCCCAAGTCCTAACCAAAGGAGTGATATATAGGGAATACAATTAGTTGAAACAGAATTACCTGGCAACTGTGAGGATTTTCCCCATACAGAGAATGATGTGACTCGAAATGTTTGATTTTAAATGGGTATTTATGGGTATTATCCTGTAGTGTCATTTTGCCACAAAGACAACATGGATGCTGATGTGAAGGAAGATACTTGGTCATTAATGCTGCACAGGGAAGACTGATCCCCCTCTGTGCTTATCCCCCCTTCCCCATTATTAGCAACACACCTGAAACAGTTCTCTGTTCACCCTGGTTTCCATTTGTATATTAGCAATGAAAAGGAAAGTATTTTTCTGGTCTGGACATAATAAATCTGTTTTGCAAAATTTGTGCCCTGGATAAGAAACAACTGTGACGCAGACATCAAACTGGCTTCCAGTTGGCTCTGCTTACTAGAATAATAATAAACAAACCCCTTTCAATTTCTGTCTTTACCCTCTGAAGAAAAACAACTAGAAATCATCAACAGTTATGAAGCATTAATTCCTATTGTCATGCCGGCTGGATTGGGATGGGGGCATTTATTATATTTATCAGTATATCAAAATCATAATAATTCATATGAAATATGCCTTGTCAGGTACTGTTAGAAAGGCTATAATGTACTAAGTAAAATAATAATGTTTATGTTCATGTGTTATATGTTTAATGGAAGTTATGGATATATCTGTATTTCAAATTGTGCTATGTCTGGGCGACACTCCAGACAGGATGGCTGCAGTACTAACCTGCTTAATGGCCCATTAAGGAAATTCACAGGTACAAGGGCCCAGGGGGAGAAGCCAGGAATATACCTGATGAGTCAACAGTCACTCATGTGACCCTGGACTCCATCTTATTCCTGTAAATTTTCACAAGCAGCGTGGCAAAGGCCAAAGGACATAAAAGGCAGCTGCACCACATCCATTTTGTCTTCAGTCATCTTCAGTCTTCAGCCTACCTCTGGATCAATTCATCTACAACTAAACTGAAGCTGTGAAACAAAGGACTGAAACCCATCCAGGTACTGGATGTACACCAGAGGGACTATACAAGCCTGCAAACTCCACAATTCTATTAGAAACCTGATATATATAGACTTTCAAATCAATTGTATGTGTCTGATTGCTTTGATCCTTTAACATTTCTCTAATAGTTTTTCTTTCCTTTTATAATAAACCTTTAGTTTTAGTTACTAAAGGATTGGCTGTCAGCATGGTATTTCGGGTAAGATCTAAACTTAGATTGATCCGGTACTGTGGCTGATCCTTTCGGGTCATGAGAAACTTTTTTGGTAAAGAGCATAGAGTTTTAAATAACTGATCTCTTTACTGGACCTGGTGGCTGATTGGGAGCCAGAGACTGAAATGCAGTAAAGAGGGCTGTGTATATTTTTGTTTTAGCTTCTTGATAACCAGTGTGGGGAATCAGAAACATTGTTGTGGCTGGTTGGGAAGTCTGACTTCAGTGTCACCCACCAGTGTTGGGAGAATCTGCTCTCATTCTGCAGCCTGCTCTGACCTTAGCATTTTCAGGTAGCTACCGTAGGCATGGATGGGTCACACCTATCACATTCAACATCGTCTGCTCAGAGGAAAGAAGCCGGTATAGTTGGTTGTTAGTCTTTCAAATTTGTATAGAGAGTAAATGAGAGTAAGCTTCTTATCAGATATGAATATCTACTTATAGATCTGAAGCTCCTAAATCCAAATGTAAGCCCATCTATAAAGGCATAGTCTTTATGGACTAGGTAGGTGTGTAGGTGCATTATAATATTATAACCTGTCCTAATGAAGTGAGACTACTATTACACCTGTTGACATTTGTTTGTGTTTGCCAGTGGTGAAAGAGGCCATTCCATAAAGAAGACTTATGGAAAAGAAGCTTTCTTCTGCAGGTCTTCTCTTATGTTTGCTGCCTGGGAGGGCTCCAGGATTCTGGAACGTGCTCCCCCTCTTGTTCTGAAATAGCCTGAATTTGGTGACCTTCCTGGCATGCTGCAAAAGGAATCTGATGGATAGAGTTTCTGGAGAGGGCTGAAGATGTTTCCTGGAATGATGAAGGGTTGGAAAGGAGTTTGTGTAGTGTGCTGGTTGGCAAAGTTCCTCTTTGGATGATTATTTTGATGTTGCTGATGCTATGTTGTAACACTAAGGATGTGTTAGGGCACCAAAAGCCTTACATAGCTGCCAATTTTATTATTTAAACTGAAATAAATAAATATGCATTTTTCTCCTAAATTTCCATAGTTGCAAAACATAACATACCTGTCACTCCTATCCTACATTATCATTTCCTTTCATTCTGTTTGCTCTCCCCCGTCCTCCTTTTTGTCTTCTGTCTAATACGTTTTGGAACTGTCTCAGACCATTATATCATTGCTGTAACCAGCGTGGCAGGTTGAAATGGCATGCGTAGCACCGTGAAAGACAATGGCTGGGTAGAAACCAGACCCTGCCAGCCAGATGGTGCCAGCCAAAGATGTATGCCAGGAGCCAGGGGGCTAAGTGTTTGAACTGCCTTTGTACCCTGCCTATAGCAAACCAGTGAGGCAACATCAGAGACAGAAGCGTCCTACTGTCTTCTATTCTCTCTTTCCCCTCATGTGTATTTGCCATATTTGTCCTAATGGCAGGATTGATCTTTATTTTTTTTCTTTTAATGACTGAGCCAAAATTCTACAGTCACATATGGTTACTAGGGGTCTTGAAATGAAACCTTGGTTGAGAGACTTTATGCAGAGGCAAAAGCAAGAAAATGGATTTTTTTTTCCAAATGAATCTTCATTTACTTTTGATTTCCCAATATTTTAATCTTAACTTTTTTTTTTCTGGGATAAGAGGGAAGGACCTCTTGTGGATCAGTAACTGATTGAAAGGAAGGAAACAAAGGGCAGGAATAAATGGTCAGTTTTCATGATGGAGAGAGCTAAATAGCCAGGTCGTTCAAGGATTCGTACTTGGAGGCAGCCAAAGATTCCCCCAGCAGAAGGACAGAGGGGTGTGTATTAAGGCCACGTGATTACTGCAGTTAGGGTACTTTAAATGACAGTGGGGCCCATTTTGGGCCTACTAAGCCTAGGATGCAGGGTATAAAAAGGTGATTTAGGGTAACATTTTCAAAAATGCCTCAGAGCCAGAATTTCACATGCAAGACACAGATAAGCACCCAGTGGGAGTTAGGTGCCTAACCTGTTAGGTGCTTTTGAAAATGCCACGAGGAGCCTCACTGCATATTTAGGAACTTAAACTTCAGAAAAGAAGTTAAAGGATAACATTCTCAAGAGCCTTATTATTATTATTTGCATTACCATATCAACTAGAAGCCTGCGTCATAGACTAGGACCCCCTAGTGCTAGGTGCTGTACAAATAAGGAACAAAAGGACGGTCCCTGCCCCAAGAGGCCCATGTGACCTAGAAGGTGAAAAGCACCTTTTTCAAAAGGGAACCTAGGCTCCTGAATTACTCAGGTGCTTTTGAAAACGTTACCCCTAGTGTATCCTGTTTTCCCCAGATGCTCTGAGAGTAAAATAGGTCCAGCTGAGAGTGTGGGCCCACAAAGCTCTGTTCTTTAGCTGTAAGCCTGCGGCTTTTTTATCCTCTATTTTGTGCATTTTAAATGACTTGCCCGGTGTTGTTTGTGTAGCTTTTCTATCAACTTTTCAAAAAAACAATTCTGAAAAAAAATTTGGAGCTGCTTTCCCTGGAAGCCTCCACTGGTACTGAACAATGGTGCAGTAGCTTCGTTCTCTTCCTCCAAAGTGAGTAAATAAGTAAAAAAAAACAAACAAAAAAAACCAGCACTAAGCCAAACACATTTTCCCCATTTGTTACATTCACTTTTTTCCTTTGTCAACTCTCTACACCCAAGAAAATTTGATTAAAGTCCATTTGTTATTCACCCTTCAGGCTGTCAGCCTTAAATTGGTGGTAACTGAGAAATAGCACCAAAACAATTACATCACTTCCTTTAATGAGTCATTCACTGAGCTTTGCAATCCTTCCTTTTTCCAAGTGGGGTTTGAGGAACATTTACACAATTTGGAATTCTTTGTAAATAGTAAATTACTATAGCCCCCTTCTGCACAGGGGCCCATTCATGTACAAATTTCTTTCCCATCCTGCATGGAAACCAAGGGCTTAGCCTCCTCTAGATCTTGTGGGACCTTCCTTGGAAGTTGAGGGCTCCTACACAGTGGGGCAAGGAAGCAGGCTAGAAAATACATGGGCATACAGTTTCATTTACTTCAGTGGGAAGACTCACAGTTAAAGTTAGGCACATGTTTAAGGACCATCAGGGCCAGAGAGCTTGCAGTCTAAGATTTAGACCATCAGGGATTGAATACTGGACCACTGGTTTGATCTGGGTTGGCAATTCCCCATGAGAATTCAGGGGGAGATTTTCAAAAGAGATTGGAGAGCGAGAGGGAGGGTCTGGCCAGACACAGCCCGAACTTCATGGCACTGCAAAGCTCTGCCCCACTTCAATGAGGCATGCGTGATCGAGGTACCACTGGCTTTCCCTGCTGAAGGTGCAGTCTCTTGTTGCTCTCTGCTAACCCTCTCTAGCAAGCGTAGCATTTGGGGTGCTGTCATCTTCAGTGCCTCTCTCAATCCAAACTGGCGGGGCTGTGGTTTAGCAGGTGATCTTGTTTCCAGAGAGGAAGTGTTCCAGGCTCCATTGTGGTCACCGATCTGGAAGTCATGCTCTGGCCACATATGTCCATGTGTGTTAATGAGAGCCTTCCTTGAAAAACCTGTTAATAGAGGATTATGGGGAGTGGGACAGGGGCTTGCTCCTGCCTCCCCTGCCCCCATTCCTCTGCTAAGAGTAGGAAGCCCAAGTATTGCTAGCTCCTATCTCACAGCTGGGCTGCTCATATTGCTGCCAAGTGGGAACTGTAGGAGGCTCGATGTTATTCACGTCACATCTTCATTATTACTGTCTGCAGCAGCATCCACAGGGTGCTAGGTGCTTTTCAGGCATAGACTGGCTGAAACTTTTCCAGTTACCGGGAGCGAGCCATTAAATTCCACCCCTTACTTTGCTCCCACTTCTGTAACTGACATGCATAAAGGGATGTAAGTGACCAAAGACTCTCACTTCTTTACAAAATGATGGTCTAACATGTGGCATGTGTTTTTTAGTGTAAGTGTGGTAAGCTCTTCTGTAATAGGTAATGCCACATCATTCCCAATGTCGCAAAGTGCATTAGTCACAATTCCCACAGCAGGATTTAATGCTTTATTACACAGAGTTCAAAACCCCATGAACATGTTTAAAATACAAATTTGCTTTAGAGTTGTTCTTAGGAGAAAATTTGCTGCCTCTTTCTTTTCTGCCCCCCCAGACACCTATGGAAGCAAGATTTCTCATCTCTTGTGGGAATTCTTTTGTAAAAAATGTTAAATAAACATTATCCAAACATTATCCAACTATTGCAAAAAGGGAGCGATAGAATGGAAATTGGAATTCAGCACTGACTATAGTGGGTACTGCTGTTACATACTGTCTGTCTTAAATACGTATGTAGCCCCCTTACCATAGGAATGAGCACCTCAGTCTTTATTCTGTTTATCCACCCAACAGCCTTCTGAGGTAGGGAAGCACCATTATCTCCCGTTTACAAATCCAATCATTTCTGTGTGCCTGTCGGCAGTAGCTAGTAGTCAGTAAGAGGCAGTGGGATCACAGCTGTGAAGGATTGCAGTTATCAAGATTATTCAGGTTCTCCTATAATTGAAATTGATCATCGCCTCATTCATTTCAATGAGTGTTTTGTTAGTATTATAGGCTGGATTGTCTAAGTGCAGGTGGTGAAGTGCCTCTGGTTTGGCAGGCACTCTGATGTGAAGATGCCAAAATTGGTTTGGCCCATCTCTAATAACTCTTCAAGGGTTGTACCTTGAAAGTGATCGAGCATGGTTTTGTTTCTGCTCTGTTTAACAGTGGGAAGTACATCCAGATTACTGTAATGATCTATTGTCCATTAACCTATCATCCACACGCATAAACACTTAATCACTCTTTGGCAGGCTTTTCTCTGTTTGGCAGACCATCCCTCTATCACTCTGGGATTGAACAATATAAAAGATGTTTACTGTAGTTGGGGGTTATGTGGAAACTGACGAGGTTAAAGATAACAGAATTTCTTTTTTATAAATGTTTGTTTGCTATTGAAGGACTCTTTGTTTAAAACCGACATGAATTTATCTAATGTATTCACAAAGTTCTCTTGGCCCACTCCTGGTGTATGTAATCTGATGAAACTCCACTGAAGTCAATGCCAGTTTACCCTGGTTGTGAATTTAGGACTGAGGCAATTTGTCTAATACTTGAAAGTTTTATCATTTAGCAAACAACAGACCACTCCCAAGCACACTGGTACACTTTTTTTTTTTTTTTTTTTGTTTTTGTTGTTTTGCAAAATAGAAACTGCAGGGTTGTTTTGTTTTAAACTGGAGAGTAAGTTAATCAGATGCATTTTCTGATTTCAGACTATTGCCAAATCAGCTCTTAATTACTGGCAAAATTCCTTTAGTGTCCATATCAGTAAGAAGCTTTGAAGAGACAGGCTTCATCTCTTAGTGTTTGAATTTTAAATGTTAGCCAGTGATGTTCCCAAATATTTCATTGTGTTTTTAACTAATGGCAGCCCTAATTTGTCACAGTATCTCAGGTTTGTCAAATCGTATCTTCTCTAGGGAAGAGTCTGCTAGCTGCTAAGGGATTTTTATAACAGAACCCCACCACTAATGGTTACATGGTGCCAAATGAATAATATAAAGTGGCTCTGCCTTTTCTCTTAAGTCATCACTCCTTTTCCTTTGGCAATTGTTCTGTTGACAAACACTCTGAAATGTAAGAAGTTACATCTTACGGTGGAGAAATAAAGTGTACAGGAACAATAGGAACCTTCAGAAATAATGGGAAACACTATTCTTGGTAGATCTAAATCTGATCTAACCCTGGTATAAATCAGTAGTAACTTTACTGAAATCAGTGGAGTTACACCAGTGTAAAATCAGTTTAAGTGAGACTAAAGTCTTTGACAGACTCATTTCTTACCTTTTCTGGAAGCAAGTCAGGGCTTGCATGTTTAACTATTAAGTTGCCCATAGGTAAATCACATAGTAGAGAATATTTCCTCCATAACATTCATTTGGCATTCAAAATGGAACCAAATAACTGAAAATCAAATATTATGAAATGAGACAGCAGGGAGTTCATATGGACCAGTCCGGCAGCCACTCTGATCAACCTTGTTTTAAAATCAGTACAATATTTTTGTGAATTCTGTATCTCAAAACCATATATTTTAAAAATCTGATAGATGACACTTCTCACCACTGAGCATTTTGAAATATCAACATTTCATTCTTCTCTTGCCACCCCTCCAATGATCAGTAAGAGTTTGCATGATTTGGGGCAAACAAAATTAAGGCAGAAGAGTGCTTATGCATGTATTTAACATTCGTGCTATAACTCAATAACAATACATATTTGAATAAGAGGGGTGCATGCAGAAAGTGGGGGTTAGGTGTATAGCACTGACTGAAATTTTCATACAAATGACCAATCTTTTTAATGTGAAAAATATTCAATAAATTATGTATTCAACAAAATTACTATAATAATAATAGTTAATAATCTTAACCAAATAAATACTTCATTTTGAAGGCATTGTAAATGATTACTGTGTTCTCTCATTCAAACCGCAGCTGAGTGTCCTAATCTGAGTAATACAGGCCACTACATGTGTGATGCCCTGCACTCCATGGTCACCCTTATAGTGTAATTGTGTATTGTCTAATGCAAAGTATGTCACATTAGGTATCTTTGGAATGCTCATGATGTACTGATCATTATTGTTATAGTAATATGTTTGTTGCAATGCCATGTGTATAGTTATGAGGCTTCACTATGTAATATTACCAAATATGTGTCCTCATGGCTTGAAACATATCCAGGAAAAACTCTCCAGGAGCAGAGTGGTAGGTCGCACCTAAACAAAGCTGTGTATAGGACAATTCCAACTCAGTCTTCCAGGAACAAAGGACTGGCCTGGGCATCAATGGAGGATCAATTGGACTCTCGAGTGAGTCACCTCCCTCCCTTGGAAATCATGAGGAGGTAATGCTCACTGACTCAGGACCTGAATGAGTCCATATAAGGACATTGTTTGTCACCTAACCGTGAAGGACCGGCAGAGCCTCAGAGGGGAGAAGGAACATTATCAAAAGGGGAGACATTTGCCATGCTCTCTCTCTTCCACTTCCATCTACAAACACCACCAAGCAACTGAAGTGCTGACCAAAAGGGAGAGCCTGGCTGAAGGGAAACCAGCCAGCCTGTGGTGAGAATCACCTAAGTTTGTAAGATTGCTGAAAGTTTTAAACTTAGTTTTAGAATGTGTTTTGTTTTTGTTTCTCTCGACAAAATCTGACTGGTTATGCGTTGACTTATAATCACTTAAAATACTTCTGTAGTTAACACATTTGTTTGTTTGTTTTACCTAAAGCAGTGTGTTTGGTTTGAAGTGTTTTGGAGACTCCACTTGGAATAACAAGGTTGGTGCATATCAATTTCTTTATTATATTGATGAACTTATATGAGCTTACATTGTTCAGTGGGCATAACTGAACATTGTAAAATGGGGGCTCCTAGGGTTGCATCTGGGACAGGGGTAGTGACTGGGGTCATTCTGTTGCATAAACCAAAGAGTGGGTAGTTAGAAGCACTCACTCACTCAGTTGGGAGCATCTTACATGCTGGAGGTTGTGCATGAAAAGCCCAGGAGTAGGGGTTCTCACCGCAGAACAGAGTAAGATGGGATGCAGGATTGGGGGATTGGGGTGATGCAGCAACATACCAGTCCAAATTGCACCAGGGGAACATCACAACTTGTCATAACCATTTTCATATGCAAATATTAAAACTGATTTTGTCAGGTCATGGCAACACACCACACTCTCTTGGCATGTGTAGAATATAGTACATGGCAATTTGGCACTGTTACATCCACATCTCATAGATTTATTAGGGCATCACTCTCAGAGCATTTGATTAACATCAAAATATCTGAAGGAGAAAGCACAACATTGTCTGGTACTGTTTTTGGAAACAGAGACTTGCATACCCATCCATACTGCAGTGGATCAAGTGATGGTGTGCTGGATCCAAAGCATTTTCTCACTTACATGCTCATTTTACAGTTTCTATAATGCTTCTTCTTTAAAAAAGACAAGAAGGAGGATCTGGGGAACTACAGACCAGTCAGCCTCACCTCAGTCCCTGGAAAAATCATGGAGCAGGTCCTCAAGGAATTCATTTTGAAGCACTTGGAGGAGAGGAAGGTGATCAGGAACAGTCAGCATGGATTCACCAAGGGCAAGTCATGCCTGACCAACCTAATTGTCTTCTATGATGAGAGGACTGGCTCTGCGGATGTGGGGAAAGAGGTGGATGTGATATACTTTGACTTTAGCAAAGCATTTATATGGTCTCCCATAGTATTTTTGCCAGCAAGTTAAAGAAGTATGGGTTGGATGAATGTACTACAAGGTGGATAGAAAGCTGTCTTGATCATCGGGCTCAACGGGTAGTGATCAAAGGCTCAATGTCTAGTTGGCAGTTGTATCAAGTGGAGTGCCCCCACGGTCAGTCCTGAGGTCGGTTTTGCTCAACATCTTCATTAATGATGTGGAAGATGGGGTGGATTGCACCCTCAGCAAGTTTGTGGATGACACTAAGCTGGGGGGAGTTGTAGATATGCTGGAGGGTAGGGATAGAACACAGATTGGATGATTGGACCAAAAGAAATCTGATGAGGCTCAACCAGGACAAGTGCAGAGTCCTGCACTTAGGACAGAAAAATCCCATGCACTGCTACAGTCTAGGGACCGACTGGCTAAGCAGCAGTTCTGCAGAAAAGAACAGTGGACAAAAAGCTGGATATGAGTCAACAGTGTGCCCTTGTTGCCAAGAAGGATAATAACATATTGGGCTGCATTAGTAGGCGCATTGCCAGCAAATGGAGGGAAGTGATTGGTCCCCTCTATTAGGCCCTGGTGAGGCCACATTTGGAGTATTGTATCCAGTTCTGGGCCCCCCCACTACAGGAAGGATGTTGGCAAATTGGAGAGAGTTCAGCAGAGGGTAACAAAAATGATTGGGGTGCTGGGGCACATGACTTATGAGGAGAGGCTGAAGGAACTGGGTTCATTTAGTCTGCAGAAGAGAAAAATGAGGGGGGATTTGATAGCAACCTTTAACTACCTTAAAGGGGGGTTCCAAAGAGGATGGAGCTAGGGTTTCTCAGTGGGGGCAGATGACAGAACAAGGAGCAATGGTCTCAAGTTGCAGTGGGGGAGGTCTAGGTTGGATATTAGGAAAAACGTTTTACTAGGAGGTCGTGAAGCACTGGAATGGGTAACCTAGTGAGGTGGTGGAATCTTCATGGTTAGAGTTTTTAAGGCCTGGTTTGACAAAGCCCTGATTGGCATGATTTAGTTGGGGTTGGTCCTGCTTGGAGCAGTGGGTTGGACTAGATGACTTCTTGAGGTCCTTTCCAACCCTAATCTTCTATGATTGAGTTGTTGGAGGTAAGGAATGGAGCTTTGGTGTTGATGTGGTACCTGTGCCAATTTTTGCATCTCATGATTCTGCCATGTTTCTGACATGATGGCACAATTTGACTGTATGCACCATGTAGCCATTAATTTGGTTACCTGTTCAATGCAGCATAGCCTGATGTCATTGATGTAACCCAGCAGAGAGAGAGAGGGTGTAGCCTAGTCACGGAGTGTTCAATACAGTGTCTTTACAGAGGCCCAAATAAGAAGCTATTGTATCACAGCCTGAGTGTGCATGGTCAGCTAAATGTCCTGGTTCAATGTCTGATTGTTGCTCTGCAGGAGCACAGACTTCTGTTAAAGCTCTCTCTGGGACTGGGGGGTTCCATAATCACTAAAAATGTTAATCCTTGTTCAAGGTAATGGTGAAATAGTAAGACAAAAATGCCAGTGTCATCTGATAGTGCTGATATTCCCAACAGTTTCTCTTTTGCAGCCATCACCATCTGTTGTACAAGGATGTTTGTCAGTTTTCTCATATGAGATGGCCATATCTTCTCTGTTGATCACCACACTGCTCTGGTTTATTTGTACCAGTGTGCTGTCCCTGCCTGTGATGACCAGCTTGTGCTTTAAGGTGTGTTGCTGGTGAAACTTTTGGTATTAAATGAGTTCTATACAAATAATATCAATCGTTTCTTATTTTCAGTAACCACTAAGACAACTTTCTGTGGAAAGCAGCTGTGTCTTTGTTCTCAACTGATGCACTCTACTTGCTTTTGTAGCTCTGGTAGATCCGGAGACACTCTTTGTGCTGAAGTCTTTATACCCGTCAAAGATAAGATACACATCACCCAGTGCTGGCTTATGTTCAGAGTAGACTCTGAAATTGGTCACAAAGTCCTGGATGACAACATTTGCTATCCGTTGTACCACCCAAAGAATTTCAGAACTGTCAATGATTGTGCAGGTGACTTCTTGTGATGTACTTCTAGTTAACACCTATGCCTACAGCCAGTTCTTTAGGGTAGACTTTAGCCTTGGAAAACCTCATGTCACCAGAGTCCGTGAACATTGATGCTGGTACTGTAGCCAACTCATGTGACAAAAGTATTCTTGATGTCTTTGCAGTTAGGATCTTGAAATTCAGAATCCACAAAAAGGACGTTGTCAGTACAATGTGACTAAAACAAGGTACTACCAAAATCTTGCTCAAAATTTTGGCTCACAGACTAGGCACATTTCCTCTCTTACCCCGTAATCGGTCTCATGTCATGGCACTCACTATTCTTGCCAGCTATGTACAGCATTACTAGGTATTCAAATCAGCAACTTTTTCATTGTTCTTCACTATGTAAAGCTCCCATTTAGGGAGCCAAAATTACTGGCTAACGAAATGTTTCATCCAAACTCCATGAGAAGGGAGCACTTTAAGAAACTAGACTAAAGATGCACTGTTACATGCAATAGGTTACCCACACCCAATAAACTTTCCTGTAATATATTTCCATTTTCATCTATGCTGATTGCTATAGTATCTGTGCATAATGAGAATCTCTCCCTTTTATAACCTCCTGCTGCCTGATTCTTTCCATGATCCAGTGTTAGTGATATCACATTTGCTGCCATGGTGATGAACTGTGATTTCATAAACATTGGACTATTACTTCTCTTGAATAAATGATGCAGCAGGAGGAGGCTGGTTGTCAAGTGTGAAGGGGCCCTTTACAAGTGGTCAGCCGCGTCTGTGCCAGGCTTGGCTCACCTTCCCAAGTGAAGAGAATGAATCCAGGGTCCTATGTACGGCTGGATTAACACATCTTTAGGCCCTAGGCAAACACATTTCTGCAGAACTACCTTCTACCCTGAACAACCACCAACAACAGATAAATGCAAAGAAGGGAAAACATACATTAGTGATGTTCTTGCCCATACATGCCATTGCAATAAATTCCCAGCCCAACCTGCTCACTTACTGCTGTTGGAGAAGAAATCAGTTTCTTTACCCAGAGCCTTCCTCGCTCCTTGGCTCTGTTGGGAATGGGAAGTGAGTCACAGCGCTGTGTGAGGACTGTCTCTGCCCACTCACCCACTGGTGCAGTTCACAAACTGAAAGAACTTCTCTCACTTGAATGAGTGACGTTGTGACCTGACCCACAGGGTCACAATGCCACTCAAATTTAGCCTGATCCATCAAATTTTGATCAAAATTCGCTGAAGTAAATGAAGCTCTGAGTTTGCATGCAAATCTGCATCTGTTGAAAAATATCCCCTCCTTCCCCAAAATTTGGACCCCGGGCATGTGCCTACTTTGCCTATGTTTAACAGTGAAGAAGGGGAAACTGAGGCATGGCCTGAAACTAGACTGCTACACTGAATAGAAAAGGAAATGCTTCAATATAGATGGAGATATGTTGGTAATCAGAAAAGCCAGTGGAAAATGCAAAACAACTGCATTCCTGTTTACAGGAGCTTTGGTAAAGTCCTATAAGCCTGATTTTGCTCTGAGTTATGTGAGTAACACCACTTAAGCTGACAGTTACACAGCTGTAATGATGGAGGAGTGAGCTTAGAATCATTCATATCATTGATATATTCAGATTGGCCAAACTTCAGCAGTGGTTCATTAACAAAAAAAAAACCACAATGTATATTGCAATCTGTTATCAAAGAGTAAAATCAGAAGAAAAATGAAATTATGCAGTATCATGGATAGAATATGGAAGGAAATCTTTCAGTTTACACAATTAGTTCACATTCAGCAATCCTTGAGGGCCCAGCTGCTGGCTAGGGCCTCCCGCTCAATTACTGAGTAGTTGCACTTCTGTGGAAACAATTTCTGGCTTAGGTAGAGGACTTGGTGTTCTTCCCCGTCGATGTTTTGGGAGAGAACTGCCCCGAGTCCCATGGCTGATGCATCAGTCTGGACAATGAAACTCAGATTAAAATCTGAGCTGTACAGAACTGGTTCCTGGCACAGGTGGTGCTTCAGTTTTTAGAATGCAATCTTGCAGTCAGTAGTCCAGTGTACTCACAAGGGTTGATTTTTTGTGAGCACCCCTTTTAGCAGGGTGGCAATTGTGGCAAAGTCAGGGATTAATCTCCTGTAATAACCCACCAGCCCCAGGAACTGCTGTACTTGCTTTTTCGTCACCGGTGGTCCTAAATCACCTGTACTTTCCTGACGAGGGGGGCATACCCTGTCTTATTTGAGGTGTATCCAAGGTAAGTTGTCTCCCTCCAACCAATCCTGCACTTTTTGGGGTTTGCAGTGAGCCCCGCTTCCTGGAGGGCTCTCAGGCTGGCTGCCATGTGATTGAGGTGTTCTTCCCACGCACTGCTGTTAACATCATCTAAGTATGCAGTGGCATACTTGAGGTGGGAGAGGAGGAGGCGGTCCATTAGCCTTTGGAAGGTCGTGGGGGCCCCATAAAGACCAAAAGGCATCCTGGTGAAATAGTACAGCCCACTGGGGGTAGAGAAGGTGGTTCTCTCTCTTGACTCTGGCATCAGTGGGATTTACCAGTATCCATTGGTTAAGGCAAGAGTGGTTATATACTGGGCCTCCCCAAGGCAGTCAAGCAACTCATCCACCCGGGTCATGGGGTAGGTGTCAAACCTGGAGATTGTGTTTACCCTCTGGAAATCCACACAGAAACGATGGGTGCTATCTGGCATGGGAACAAGCAAAATTGGGCTCCTCCATTCACTCGAGGACCTCTCAATCACCCTGAGTTTGAGCATGGTTCTGACCTCTTGATCCACCGCTTCGCACATGTGATGCGGGATGGATCGAATTGTTCCACGGATGACCTCTCTGGGTCGGGTGATGATGGTGTGGTAGGTCCTTGTTGTCTGTCCCAGCAGTGCGGTGAAGGTCTGAGAAAAAGCCTCAAATAAGCATTTGCCTGTCTCACTTGCTTCTTCGAGAGGGTCTCCCCGAGCAGAGGGGTGTTTGTGTGTGTGTCTCGGATTCACTTCCAGTGGGTCCTTGGGGTCCCAACTCTGGTTTGGGGGGCGGGGGGAGGAGAGTATGGAGTAACCAGTAGCTCTTCTTGTTTGTGCCAGGGCTTCAACAGGTTCACGTGGTAAATCTGTTGCTTCTTCTTTTGGTCCGGCTGACAGATCTCATAGTTAACAGGCCCTGTCCAGTGGATGACCTCATAGAGCCTTTGCCAGCGGGCCAGTAGTTTTGATTCAGCAGAGGAGAGCAGGATGAGGACCTTGTCCCCCAGCTCGAAGTCCAGGTCCCAGGTGCCCCGATTGCACCCTCGTGCTTGGGTCTCCTGAGTGTCCTGGAGGTTCTTTCTTGCAATGGCCCCTGTCTGGGTCAGGTGTTCTTGCAGCTTGAACACATTCTGGAGCAGTCCCTCAGTGCGGGAGCGGTTCTGCTCCCATGTCTCTCTCATTAAGTCCATCAGACCCCAGGGCTGAGGCCGTAGAGAAGCTCACAGGGTGAGAAATGTGTGGACGTCTGGGGTACTTCATGCACTGCTAGCAGTAGTGGGAGAATGAGTTGGTTCCAGCGGTGGAGTTCCTCTGGGTGGGAAACTTCCGGAGCATGTTCTTGAGGGTCCGATTGCTCTACTACTCCATCGGTTTGCGGATGATACATGGACATCTGGAGCATCTTAATTCTGAGGAGGGCACAAACCTCCCAGAGGAGTTGGGAGGCAAAATTCCTCCCCTGATCGGAAAGTAACTCTTGGGGCAGTCCCACTCAACTAAAGATCTTGCCGAGCTCTGCTGCCATGGTGTGGGCGGTGGCATTCCTCAGGGGAACAGCCTCCGGGAATCAGGTGGCATAGTCCAGGACTACCAGGATGTACCGATAGCCCACAATGCTTTTTGGGAGGGGCCCTACCAAGTCCACAGCCATGTGTTCAAAGGGTGTCCCCACCAGCGGCAGCAGGACCAGGGGGGCCCTCGATATGCCAGCAGGTGCTGCTAGTTGACATTCTGGACAGGAGGTGCAATGGAGGTCCTTCATGTCTCGGTATATGCCTGGCCAAAAATAAATAAAAAATCATGAGACAGGATCCGGGCCTGCCTCTTTTCCAATCCTAGATGGCCAGCTGCTGGGAGGTCATGTGCCAATTGGAGCACAGCTCGCCGATGGCACCGTGGGATGAGTCGCTGTGACCATGGGGTGGGGGGGGGCGTGCAGATTCGAGAGTTCAGCTCAACCTATAACAGGCAATCTCAGGTCAGCTCAAAATGTGGCCATTGTTTGGCCCTCTGTACGTCAACCACAACCACATCCATGCGTGCCAGTTACTCATAGGCATACTTCAGGGTGGGGTCGGCTCTTTGGTCCTGGCAAAATTCTGTCCCCACTCTTAGGTTTGGGCTCCCTTACTCTGTTGGGAGAGTTGTCTGTTCCAGCACCTGGGTTGATTCTCCTGACTGGGGCAGCGAGTCCTTGGGATCTGGTCCAGTGGTTGCAGTCAGCCCTCCTTTGAAGACAAGTTGGGGAGGAAGACTCTGGGGCCATCAGTCCTAGAGAAGTTAGGGGAATTCCGGCGAATCCCGCCGAAGGCTATGGGATGTGGTAGTTTCATGGCCAATGCCACAGTCATCTCTTGGGTCACTTTGGCCACTGTGACTGTCTCTGGGGCTGTGGGGTATGGTCGGACATACACTGGAGGTGTACCTGACCTAGGCTCCCATCATAGGCCGGCATCAATCAGCGCCTCACCAAAGACTGTCCACTGCCAGAGTCAAGGAGGGCGTCCACAGACCAGTGGCCAAGGCATCAGGGACAGTCACCTTGGCCAGCTGGGGCTGTGGGCATGGTTCTTGCTGGAAGACAGCTCTCCATACGAACAGTTCATTAGGGGGCACTGCCTCTGCAGATGTCCAAATTGTCCACATGCGTAGCAGTGTCCTAACCCCTGGGGTCCTGCCTAGGCCCCATCCTGGGGTCAGGGTTCGGAGGGCTCTTGCCTCGGGATCTTCTGGCCCTCTGTTTGTGTTGAGTATGGCTCTGGAAGTTGGGGGCCAGGATTGCAAGATAGTTGGGGTCTCGGGCTGTCCCCCCAGGAGGGTAGTGATCAGATGGTCATTGGGGGAAGTGGAAGGTGGCTGTTCAGGACTGGTTCCTTGGGGGCCAGGGTCTTCGCAGGGCCTGCCGAGCTTTTGGCTGCCAGGAAGTCCTCCATCAAGTGCACAACGTCATTCAAGGTGGCAAGCCAGTGCCTCATGACCCAGGTGCGACCTGGAGCAGGGAAGATGTGCAAGAACTGCTCAACCACAACTGGTTTGACTACTTCTAGGGAGGACTGTTGCTCTGGTTGTAGCCAACACCAGCAGGCATCCTTTAATTCTTGTGCCACCACTCGGAGTCGGGCTCCTACCGGATAGGTCTTTCCTCGGAAGCGCCACCAAAATGTTTCAGGGATAATCTCCAGTGCATCCAAGATGGCCTCCTTCACGGTCAGATATTCATGAGCTCGCTCATCAAAGAGGGTGCGATAAGCCGCTTGAACAGGTCCCATTAGATAGGGGGCCAACAAGGTGGTTCACTGTGCTGGGTCCCATCCCGTTGCAGAGGTGACACATTCTAAAGTCACCAGGAATGCCTTAGGGTCGTCACCCAGTCCCATTTTAGTGAGGCATACGGGTAGCCCAGCGGCTGGCGTGGGGGTCACACCTCCAGTGGCTGGGCCAGTTGGGGTGGGCAGGAGAGAGGCCAGCTGCTGCGTGTATTGCCGTTGTTGCTCCTGCTACTGGGCCCCCAACTCCCAGATGAGTTGCTGTTGCTGGGCCCCCAGTTGTTGTAGCAGCTGTTGCTGCTTCGGTAAATGGGCAGCATGCTGGGCCCACCACTTTATCAGTTTGTCCCATTCCATTGAGAGGAACGACGGGGAAAGTTGGAATGCAGAGCGGTCCTGCCTTTACTTCAGGGGGTTGGTTTCCTGCATTGTCCACCACATGTAACAGACTGGGATTGACCTGGGGTGTTGGCTTCAGAGGGAGGCCACACTGCTTTGCTACTGGCAGGCAAAGATTCTGTAGGTCCCGGCCCTTGGTCAGGGTGGAGAAGGCACAGCAAGCAGTCTATAGCCCTGGCCCTTCAATCAGGACAGAGCAGGCAAAGCAGTAAAACGTCAATAGCCCTCAACTAGGGTAGGGAAAGCAGAGCGAGCCAGCTACAGCCTATAGAGGCTACGCAGGCCAAGAGGTGACACGCGGGAGGGGGACGCAGGCCCACCTGACTCCACTGCATCCCAGCCCAGGGCCCTAGCAGTGGCAGGGCATCCTACCACTGGATCAGCGGGACTCCAGATGCAACTCGCTGACTAGTGCCCAGGCTTGAGCACAGCCAGATTGAGGTCAGCTACCCCTCGGCAACTTCCTCCATCCCTATCCCAGGTACCTATAGCCGCCATCGTGACCCACCTCCTGGGGATAAATTGTGAGGGGTAGTCCCAGCAGGCCCTCAGGGTCGCTAGCATCCCCCAGCTTCTCTAAGTCATTGTTGGCAGGCAGCTCCGGCAAGTCACAGGTAGCAGGCAGCTCATCTCAATGGCGGGCCACAGGTAGCCCTTCCTAGTCACTGGCCACCAGCAATCCTTCCTAGTCACTAGGGCCCGGTAACTCGGGCAGGCCCTTAAAGCCCCCACCAGTTGGTAGTTCAGGCAGCCCTTTAGTGGGCCCAGGGTTAGGCTCAAATCCCAACCCAGGAGAAGAGGCATCTTTCTCCTCCAGCAGCTTCCCTGTGTCTGAGCTGCAAGGCCTGGTTTTTATACTTCCTCTCCCGTCCCTGCACGGCCAGTTTGCCAACGGGGTGGTATCCAGGCCTGCCCACCAGGTGGCGTGCGTCAGCCCCTCAGTATTGGCCTCAGAGGGAGGCCACGCTGCTTCGCTACACCCCCCAAACCAGAATACTTTGGCTATTCAACCAAAAGCTGAAATCTGAAAACCTACTTTTAAAAATTTTTCTCTTTTTTTGAAAAATAATATTTTACATTGAAAATTATATATATATATAAATTTTCTGGCCAAAACATTTTTTTTTTCCAGTCAGCTCCATTCAGCAGCTAGGAGAACCCTCTGACATTATCTGACAGCATCATTCACAACCTGGACTCCAGGGGTTTCATTCTTCTCTACTTACACAAGTGTTACTTTGGTGTAACACCGTTGGTGTTAAGTGAGTTCTTTCTGGTTATTACCCATAAAAGTGAGAGAAGAATGAGGCTATTTATATTTTTTCTCACTTGCTTTATTGCTATTTGTTGTTCCTTCTTCATTCCACCTCCTACTCTGCCACTATTCAGCTACCCAACCATACCTCCATGCCCACTATACTCCTCCCCTTCCTCATCCTCTGCCCAGTCTCTTTTCCCGTTTCTTCCTCCCATCAGTTTCCTATTTCTCTTACCCATTCCCCTTTTCTCCCTCAATCCCTTTCCACCATTATTTTCTCTTACTTAAATCTTAAGTCTTTCCCACCCCCAAAAGTAAGTTTTTAATGTAAATAGAACCAGATATATAGAACTATTAACAATGCCTCCAAAACATTGGCTTATGAAACACGTTGCTGGATTGAACACTTAATTTTTATATGTACCTCAGTTTTCCCATGTGTCAGTAGAGTTGTATCACTGGAGTTTACACCAAGGCGGAATCTAGTTCTAATTTGTTTTATAGCTAGTCAGTGAGTTTAACTGCTGATACATTCTGTTATGATTAATTGTACTGGATCTTGATTGCATGGTTGTCAGGGAAGCCATGTAAATATAAATGGCCAGTTTTTACCTCTGGTTTAAATCCAATTATATCTGTGAAGTCACACCCGGGATGAATTTGTCCCACGTTGCTTGCACAATGCTTTGGGGTCTGTAATAGGGTAACTTGACCCTTAAGGGCTGGAGGACCTGGGGCTAGTCAACCCTGATTACTGAATGAACCACACCCAAGCAAGATGAAATGATTTCCCTATAAAGAGCAGCAGAATGGTGATGCTTAGAGTGAGAAAGTGATAGTTCTAGGGAATGAATTTGGATCCTGCAGTGGAAACACTGACATCAGGGGAGTTTGGAGGCTGGAACTCTGTGAGCAGGAGGCTCCTGTGGGAAACCCTGACTGGGCCTGGAGGCCTGAGCCAGAAGGCTGAGATCCAGGTAGGAAGAACAGAGACAGCTGCCAGTGAGAACAGACTGGGACAGAAGAAGAGCTCTTGTTGTGATGGAAGATGCGTGAACTAAATGTGAACTTTAGTGTTGTGGTGATGGACTGTATTTTAGGGTCTTAGCACTGTTTTAAAATGTCTGTTATTAAACCAGCCCCAGGCAGGGGTGGTGCTCACCTAGAGAGAAGCCTGTGTGTAGTTCTCAATGGGCAATGAAGATATGTGGGAAGGGAGGAAGAACAGAGGTAGGGTGCTGCCGAGTGACTTCACCATGAGTGGGTGCTTAGGAGATGAATGGCCCTGATACAGTATCCTTGGTGGAAGACACTATAAAAGTGAAGTATGAGCAGTAGCATCATAACTTCAGAAGGTCAATGAAATGATAGGCTAATAGAAGTTATGAACCAGTTAGGGATCTAGAGTAACAGGTATTCCTTCTATGTTAACAGTTCTTTTAATGCTCATTTCAGGAATTTTTGCCCAACAATTTACGTGTTTTAAGTTACAGCCTACATTGAAATGCCAGCCTACTTTTGAAAATGAATAAATAAATGATTCCTTCTGTTTTTGTTGGCTTTACTATCCAGTCAGGGTAAACTCCCACAACAACAAAGACTGAACCAAATATTAAGTAGGCTCTGAACCAAATGCACTAATGAAGTAAATTGTGGTGGTAATTACACCCATTTTCTGAGCAGCTTACATTTCAGATGTGTCAAAGCAGTATAAGCGGCACTGACCCAGTGTTGAGTGAATGTGCAAAATCAGTGTAACTTGCACTCAGTGTAGTTTGTTGGGATCAAATTCAGCCCTGGTAAAAGTGGCTTCAATCCTTTGAATGAATTTCTGCTCCAATTACCTAGAGCTCAATGTAGAGTAAACCTATGGGTTTGATCCTCTTTTCTACTGTGGTCACTTTATGCTGCTGCTGTGGCCTTAAATAAAAGGTCCGTAACTTTATTGTTCTTACTAAAGACCCATACCTGAACAATCACCAATTTAAGGTTTGATCCTGCAACCACTGAAGTCAGAAGTACCATGGGCTCTTAAGGACTTTCAAAATTCAGCCACAGATACAGCAGTGGAAAACATGGATGTTCAAATGTAGTAGTTTTTGAACATAGTCAAACATGTATGTCTGTCTGATTCCTGTTTGGTGTTTTGCAGGTGCTGAAGACTGAGCTGGCTCTTTTCAGCTGAACACTTTAGCAATAAAATTGCCAGCTGAATTCTAATTGCAGAATCTCTTACTGGTCAGATACAGCTAAAATACAGCTTGATTTCCCCCCCCCCCCTCCTTCCCCCCCAATTGGTAATCGCAGTGCTTTTGATTGGTCATGGAGCACATATTCTATGGAAATAACTGAGGGAGAGAAAATATGGAACCCCATGGCATCTTTTCAGTCAATCTTCTGACTACAGACATATTTTAAAGAATCAGCAGTTATATAAAATACAATCCTTGCCCACACTACGGTATCTATAGATAACATGCTTGTTAATGGGAATTATGTGCTCCCTTCCACCCAACAGTTACCGCACATAGGATAACAGCTTACTAATGCAGGCAGGAAATGGAATTCTCACTTTGCTCAAGAGACAGCTATTCTAGATACCTATATGGCCCCAAAACCATCATATGTCATGTTTTGGAAAGTATTTATCCTCCCAACATCCCTGTGCTATCTCCATTTTACAGATTAAAAAACTGAGGCACAGAGACAGTAACTTGCCCAAGCTCTCACAGGCAGCCTGTGGTGAAACAGATTTGAACGTGGTTTTCCAATGTCAGGCCAGCAGTCTAACAGGGCTGCACTGTGGTGCTGAAGGTCTCTGGTTCAGACCTAGCTGACAGTTGAATCACAGATCAGTATGTTTACTGCTAGGCATGCCTTTCAGTCTCTTATATTCACCCATAAAAATACCTTCTTAAATAGATGTATTTTTCAATCAGATTTTTTTCAAACTAGTAAAAGAACAAAAGAGCCAAAGTCACCATATGCAGGACCCTTGTATTTAAATATGGGGTAAGTGAGTCCATGCTCACTGACACTACTCCCTTTATATCAGGACTAAAAATGGTCTAGTCCACAGCCCATATACCCTTACTCCTCAACCACGACTGATGTTAAATTATCATTGCCAAAGACTGGCAGTGAAAGGACATGGAAAAAACACTAGGCAAATTAAAAACACAGTTCTTAGGGTGTAGGATTTCACATTGTAGAGCACATCACCAGTTCAGAATGAAGGAACAAACAAAAGAGCGGCAGAGAGAACAAACACTTTGCCAACCAAGGCTCTTTTCACTGGAAAACAATTATGGCAACTCCCTAGCTCACCCAGCGTTGAGTTACTGGTTTGCAGTAGAAAATTTGGCATGTACGTCCATGACCTTTGGTGCTATTGCTATTGTTTACAGTATACCAGCTGTCAGGATTCTGAACTGAGGGAATGGGAACGGTCACATGTTCCAAGTCACTTGAAAATTTATAATAGGGCCTCCACCACAGGTCTTATCCTCTGAGCTTAACTAAGAGTAAACTATGTGATTTGGCAGCTTCTCTTATGAGTCAGGCAGCTGAAGGTGAGCCTTAAGTATGGCACTACCAGAAGATGTGATCCTGAGGTACATAAACAGGGGAATCTTGGGTAGGAGTAGAGGCTGTTTTACCTCTGTATTGGGCACTGGTGCAACAGCTGCTTAAATACTGTGTCCAGTTCTGGTTCCCATGATTCAAGAAGCATGCTGATGAATTGCAGAGGGTTTGGAGAACAGCCATGAAAATGATTAAAGGTTAGACAGCATGCCTTATAGATAAAGGGAAGGCTAAGGGCTGACTTCATTACACTCTGTAAGTATCTTCACAGGGAACAAATTTTTAATAATGGGCTCTTTAATCTAGCAGAGAAAGGTATAGCACAATCCGATGGCTGGACGTTGAAGCTAGACAAATTCAGACCAGTGGTGTAGTCAGAAGTGAATTTCTGGCAGGGCCTGTGATTGACTCGGGTGAGCCAGGCAGAGAAACTAAGCTGCTGGATGCTCCAGTTACCTTGGAAACCAGAGCTTCGGCAGCTTAGTGATTCTCCGCCCGTCGCTTCCCGAACTTCCTGCTTCCAGTCACATGGCCGGAAGCAGGAAGTTCAGGTAGCCACTGGCCGAAAGCAGTGGAGCGTCGGCAGCAGAAACAATAGATTGGGTGGGCCTGCTTTCAAAGCTGTAGCTATGCCCCTGATTCAGACTGGAAATAAGGTATACATTTTTAATGGGGGAGGATAACTAACCTTTGGAACAACTTTATCATGGGATTGTGGTGGATTCTGCAATACTGGCAATCTTTAAATCAAGACTGGATGTTTTTTCTAAAAGACGGGCTCTAGGAATTATTTCAGGGAAGTTTGGTGACCTGTGTTATGCAGAAGGTCAGTCTAGCTGATCATGATGGTCCCTTCTGTAGGAGGCAGAAGTGATCAGAGGAAAGGTGCTGGATGGCTAGAGTTGAGTCACCAAAAGCCTTTTTTGAAAGATAGTACCACCCTAGGAGAGTAGGGGTTGTTTGTAAGCAGCCTTCATAAGAGAAATAGACAGTGTGCACCAATAACTGGGTTCAAAAAAGAATTAGATAAGTTCATGGAGGACAGATCCATCAATGGCTATTTAGCCAGGATGGTCAAGGATGCAGCCGCATGGTCTGGGTGTCCATAAACCTACAAAAGCCAAAAGCTGGGACTGGATGGTAGGATCACTCTATAATTGTCCAGTTTTGTTATTCCTGCTGACGCATCTGGCACTGGCCACTGTCAGAAGACAGAATACTGGGCTAGATGGAACATAGGTCTGACACAGTATGGCTGTTCTTATGTTCCTAATAATAATAGCTTTAGTACAGAGCTTTTCATCAGTAGATCTCAAAGTCCTTTCCAAAGAGGTCAGTATCATAATCCACATTTCTCAGATGTGAAATCTGAGGCAAGGAGACTTGAAGAGACTTGCCCAAGATCACCCAGCAGACTAGTGGAAGAGCCCGGAATAAAACCTATACAAGTATGTGTAGCAAACTTTTGTGGTTGGAGGCTCAATTATTTGATCGGGACGGGTGGGGGGAAAGGGGTGCAAATAAAAGCAACCCAAGCCTTTTGAGTAAGCAGCACCTACCCTGTCAAATAATAGTAATCTTATGATGTAGTTCAGTGATTCCCAAAGTGGGGTCCCAGACCGCTGGGGGTCTCCTGTGGGTTTTGTGGGGGATCCATCCCATGAGTACTGGAAAGGGGCCGAAACATGGTGGAAGAGCGTTCCAGTGCTCTTGCCACGTGGAGGATGCCATTTTTGTTCTCAACATGGCCTCTTCCACACAGTGTGACCTTTCATGCACTGTGCGTGAGTTCATGCTAGCAGGGACATTCTGGTACAACCAGAACTTGCTCATTTAGGACTCCCCTACAAATAGAGTGAAAGTGAAAATAAGGATGATCTGATAACTTGTAATAATTGCAGACTGTTTACTTTTGGTGCCTTTTGTGAGTCTTAATTTAATTACCTATATATATATTACAATAATAAACTAACCTAGCTAATAGAATAATAAACTTCTTATTTTTAAAAAAATAAAATGAAAGAGGTCTGGGAAATTTAGTCAGATGCCAAAGGGGTCCTTGCCAGAAAGAAGTTTGGGAACCACTGGAGTGTATAGCAATTTTCTGTTGAGGACCTCACAATTTCACAAAAGTAACTTACTCTCACAGTACCTTAGTGAAGAAAGGGAATCCATTGTATAGATTGGTGAATTGAGGTTAAGCCACTTGTCCAAGGTCACATAGCTAATCAGCTGCAGAACTGGGAGTACTGGGAGTTCCATCTTTGTACCTGTTTGACTCTATGACCAATTAAATTTGCCAACACTGGCAGAAACCTCCATGTATATAGGTAGCCACTGAAAAGAATGTTTTGGAAAGATTTGTTGTTCTTTAGTTTACACTTGTCCTGGTTCTAAAGCTTGCTGAAGACCTGTATTTCTGATAAAAGACGCAGTGGCCTTAATATGGATATTTCAAGTTCTCATGTGAAACAGTGTAGTCCAGGGATTACAGCAAATGCATAATAACCAGGAAGGTTCTAGCTTCAAATTAACATGGGGTACCACTCATAAAATGCAAAGGATAAAGATATATGGCCAGATACTCATTTCCACTAATGCCCCTTTATGCTGCTCTGGGTGTCACTTCAAAGCCACTTTGCTCCGTGTGTATAATTCTTTAATTCCTGTCCAACCAGGAACTCAGCCAAGTACTATAAACTTCCAGGTGCTTCACTTGATACTATTTATATTTTTAGGTCCAAAAACTGAAAGCTTGGTGGATGTCTTTACTTCAGTGTGATTATTCAACACACACTTGTAAAATCCAGTTTAATTATTTTTCCCAAAAAATATCCACTTCAGGACAGTGTCCATATGTGGTCATCCATGTAATTATTCTACTTTCATTTAAAAAAAAATCCAAATGACTGACTAAACACCTGGTATGAATCAAAATTCTGGCTTTAATTACATAGCCTTATGAATAAGCAATGTGGCATCTTTCCACTTCCTTATTTTGTGTGACTATTTTTCTTTTTCTTAATATCTTGAGAGATGGATGAGACTGAGGGGAAAATACTTGGGGGTTAAAAAATGAAGTAGTCTTTAAGCTTGAAGAAAACATGCCCTTGAACCACAGCAGGGCTGAATCCACCTGATTAACACACCTTATACCAGAATGTCTTTCCCTAGTAACAAAGCCTCAAATTTACGGTGTTTCCTGGGATTGAGTTTTTTCCCATCATTACCTTAGATTTGTGCTCACTCATGTTTTTGTTCTAGTAACAAGAGGAATGAAAATTAAGAGCCAGATGCTCTCCTGTGTCCAGCTTCCACTGAGTGCAGCAGAGAGGAAGGCTGAATAATTTTTCTGCCTGCACTTGGACCTGGATGTAGTTTAGAGCAGCTTGTAGGCTGCTTAAGCCTGTGCCAGCTGGCAATAGTAGCCAGGGGAACATAGCCAGATGACTATTTCTGGAATGTAAAGTGGTCTGGCCACTTCTCCTGCTCATTCCTTCCTACCCTGAAATACCCCCTACATTGTGTAGGAACCAGCTATGCCAGCTCTGTGCCTGCTGGGGACTCCCCAGCAAGAGAGTTACGGTCAATCTTTGCTCTCTTTATATAGTCTGAAGTATGGCCAAGAATCTGCACTTAAAATAGATGGATTCACTCTACAGGTGCTGAGATTGCTAGGATCAAGGGCAAAGTGATAGAAGGGAACCAGCAGCCTTGAACCCTTGTTCCATCAGCTGGCGCAGCACACGTTGGCATAGGCAGGCCAATTGGGAATGCTCTGGTTCAGTGTAACCTTGTGGTAGCAGCAACCGGGCCTCCTACTGAGCCCTGGCAGGGATTACAACTGGTCTCCCTCTGCAGGCAGGTAGCGGTGCAAGTGCCTCCTGTTCCCCATGGTGAATCGCCCTTGGGCAATTGTGCCTGTGCATGCAGTATTGCAGTCCCTTGTGTGTTTTGGGGGTGACTTCCCCAGAAGTTTCCTAAATTAAGTATCAACTTAGAAGGAAAATACAAAAATGTACAGCTAGTTATGGGTGTGTGAGAGTCTCAGCAGGCTGTTCAGGCCGAATCCCAAAAGGCCCCTGAGCACAGAGCATTCAGTGAAGTCAGTGGGAGTTCAGTTCACAGAGGACTGACCTTCATGCCTAGCACTGGTGAACATTTTAGTGCAGCTGGAGCTGGTGTCGTGGCTGATAGGTAGAGGGGTGGGGGGAGGGAAGATTTGGTACAGCCATTGCTGAAGGTTGCCAATCCATGGGCTAGCTCTACACTAGAGACCTTATAGCAGCACAGCTGTAACACTGCAGCCGCACCACTGTTAGGTCTCCTATGTAGACGCTGTATGCCTACAGGAGAGAGCTCTTCCTCAGCATAATTAAACCACCCCCAATGAACAGTGGGAGCTATGTCAGCAGGAGAGCATCTCCTGTCAACATAGTGCTGTCCAAACCGGTGCTTCGGTTGGTGAACTTATGTCATGTGAAAAAATACACCTCTGACCGACCAAAGTGCTAGTGTGGACATAGCGTTAGGTTGCTCATCCTCTGGCACAGGGGATATTCCAGGGATGGAAAGGAATGATGGAGCAGATCTCCACTATGCAGATTCTCTACTGGCATTTGGACCCTTAAGGGTTTTACATCAGCAGTAGAAGTGAGCAAAGGTCCATGCTGTAACTAAGACCAGCGTTGGAATAGTGCTGCTGAGTTCAGACCCATGGGTGATTTGAGGCCTGATCCAATACCCATTGAAACCAATGGGGATCTTTCTGTATATTTTATTTAAATATTTGGAATGTATCCTGCTTTCATACTTATCCTGCAGCAGCCTCCTCTCTCTCTCTCCCCACCTCCTAACAGCGCTCCCGTTTTCTTTTTTTCTTCTTTGTTCCCAGATGAAAACAAATAGAATTGATGGCTCCCACTGTGGGCAGCAGATGAGCCAAACACTTTCAAAGGGAATTGAGACAGCCAGGCAGAAGAACTTGCACCAGTAAATGCTTTTAATTAAAAGGAAAATGTTTTGAAGTATTGGCATGATGTGTCAAATGGCCCCGTAATTACGAGATGTTGTACCATATGGAAGCTATTTAGGACTGGGACTGAAGTTCTGCTATCACTTCAGATAAGTGAT
This sequence comes from Emydura macquarii macquarii, assembly GCF_026122565.2. Classification (NCBI taxonomy): domain Eukaryota; kingdom Metazoa; phylum Chordata; order Testudines; family Chelidae; genus Emydura; species Emydura macquarii. The sequence continues at coordinate 4,118,861 of NW_027130506.1, forward strand.
AGGCCATTTTCTCTAGACTCTATTATTTTGTGAGTTTTAATTTTCTACAACAATCTCCACAAGTAGAATTTCACTATTTCCTATTAATTTTCTCCCCCCTCTTTTCTTGAGGCACAGAGGTTTCCAGTGTCCAAATTTGGCTCCTACCTCTTCCCACCTGTTTCCTTCTACAGCTCCTGCCAAGAAAATTTTCACCATCCCTGTGTAATAACTCATCACAAATTAGGTCTGTTATGAGCAGAAGTTGTGGTGTCTTCACCTTCTCCAATCTGGGCTGAGTTTTTTCTTAGTATAACACTTTTTTTCCTCCCACATGACAACACAATCTCAACCTCCTCTGGGGGTACAGTGCTGCTCTCTAAACAGCTGCAAGGAAGTACAAAGTGGAGATGTATGTTGAAGCTGTCTTCCTAATTTCCCCCATCAAGAGACTAAGAAGATAATCTTGGCATCTTCTGCAGCCGCTACTTGTTCCAGGAGCAAAACTCCTAAGGTAATTTCCAGACTCTTGTGAGCAGTGTTGTATTGTAGGGCTCTTAGCATTGTCAGCCAAGAAAGCAACTTTAACAACATGGCCGGAGGCCTAAAGACAGCCTCCCTAATGGGAAAAAATGGATCGTTTTGCTAGTACAATAGACTGACCTTTAAACACTCAGGTCCATAAACATTTATAATTTATTTTTGGTCTACAGGTGCATCTACATATGGAGATGGCTATAAGGGGATATGGGGAATAGATGCTTAGGGAAAACATCCAACTGTGAATGAATGGATAAATGAATATTACTGAACATTAACTGAATGACCCCCAAACACTTATGCAAATCAGCAAATTGGCCACTTCTGCATTTCTCCTTCCATCTGCCCCAGTACTCTGGGGTCTGATGCTGATTTTTGTTTTCTATGGGGAATTTATAACTTATGGAAGCAAAACCAGTGTTCTATTAGATGTGTAAGCAAAGGGCTAACTAGGTGGTATGACCTGAATGAAGGTAGTTTGGTTTGGGGAATGCTGACAGAACAGTGACCTAGCAAGAGGGATTGATCTTCCATGTTAACAGCATGTGAGTTTGCTTAATAGTCTTTTCTGTATAGTCCAGTTATGTTTCACAGCCTCTTATTTTATGTGCAGGATCATGAAGTAGATAAAGGTAGAGTCATTGTTACAGAAGGGATTAGCGTCTATTGCCACTTACTGGGGCTCAATCCTGTGTGTACGTCTTGAGAGCTTCTGAGCACTCTCCCATTTACCTGACTAAGACTGGAGGTCACTCAGCATGTCACAGAATTAGGCCCTTATGCAGTAAGATTCTTATAAGGAATTTCTGCTCTTTAACCTGTTTAGGCCTGTCTGAATCTTACCAAAAGAAACCCTGCAGAGTCGGCATGGTCTGGGGTTTTGTCTTAAAGCCAAACTCAGAGGTTCGTTGACCTGGGCTAAAGGATTGCCTCAAAATCAAAGGAGACTCCAGTTCACAAAAATATCTACCCTCTTCCTTCCCTAAAACAAGCCCCTGTGCCTGTATCTATCTCCGGGAGAAAGTGAGTGTGGGGACTCCATCCCAATGTTTTTGCTGACTAGTAGTTTGTGCACTTCTCCCATCTGCTGCTGTTAGATCAGGAAAGAAGACTGATGGTTGCCCAACTCTGACAGCAACTTCTGACAGTGGACAGGTGGCTGCCAGATGCCACATTCAGCAGCAATGGGCTGTGTTTTTTCTGCCACCGCCATGTAATGGCTCCAGGGATTATATGTTTACAGTGTGCTCAGGATCAATTACGCTGTAGTTTTGAATCACTACCGGCACCATGTGACATGCCAGATAAGTAAGCTCCTATTGGAATCTCTCAGTTGGGTACTTATATCTTGGAGTCCTGGTTTCACACACAATCCAGAGTCAACCCTCTAATGCACTTTACACATGACCTCTGATTCGAGATGTAGTCTCAAAATATTCCAGGCCATCATGATATTCAGGGATTTGTGCCAGCATCCACTGGAGTATAGGTGGAGGGTTGCTGAGACCAGTTCTGTTAGAAGGATTTGTTGTGGAAGCAGAAAATAATTGACAAGTACAGTGTCACTGAATCTTCTCCAATCTTGGTCTCTCTTACTGCTTCAATGTGAATTTTCTCCTCCCAAAATGGCTTCCTCAGCTAGAATTACAAGCTATTAGGGGTGACTGGCAAGTGTTCAGAGATCCACTTTGCTGCAACCTAACATCTTGGAAACTTTTTTGTCTTCTGTCTCTTGTCCTCTGCCTTCTTCATGTATCGTTCTCTTCTTTCAGGGTATAATCTTTCCTTCACTTTGTTCATTGTTGGTATTAAGGAATCCCTAAATTGCCTTGTTGTTTTAGCTTGACTTTTTTTCCCTGATGTTATGCACTGTCTCCAGTTCAAGCCTTTCAAATAATTCACAACAAGCTTCTTGCTGTGGGTTTTTACATACGGCTGTAAAACAGAAAAATCCAGTCACATCCGGTCTGCACACTGAGAGGTGCAGCTATATGTTAACTTTCTTTACAACCTGCTAGCAAAACTTTAAAGCGATAAATCCATCTTTGTATACACAGGGCCTGATCCTGATCTTGTTTATACTGGTGTAACTCCACTGACTACATCTGAGTTATGGTAGGGAGTGAGGCAGGAAAGACCTGTTTTGGAGGCTGCTTATGTTTATGGCTGCAAGTGTACAGGCTCCTGCTGAACCTGCATCATGGCCTTAGTTCTCTCCATGCTGCAGACCAGGAACAGTTTGGACAATTCCATGCCCATGCAAAAAGGACTTAACAGCTGGACAGGGCAAATCACCCCTGTGTAGCCGTGCCAAGTGCATGCTAAACATGGAAGAAAAGGAAAGGAGCATGGGGACATGCAACCGTAGGGCCAAAGCCATTGACAGGGGCGGCGGGGGGAGGGGGGAGAGGGAGCAAAGGGGTCAATTGCCCAGGGGTGCAGCGATTTAGAAGGGCTTGGACTGATGGGATAGATCCATGGGCGGCAGGTGAAACTTCCCTTCTCGGAAGCTAGCTCCTCATCACACCTCTTTCACCCATGGCCCTACCTCAGGTCCCTCGCTCAGCTTGCTTGTCACCGGGTCCCTCCCCCCGACTCAGCCCACCCCACCATCACTCACTGCCTTGGGGGAAGGAGGTGTGTGGAAGAGAGGAAGGGGCACTAAGTATGGGGGGGTGGCTGAGAGAGAGGTAGGGACACAGCTGCGAGCGAGCTGAGCAGGGCACGGCCTGAGGCAGAGCAGGGGTGGAGCATGCGTCCTCTGAAATGGTGGTTGAAGCATGAAGGGGCATATGAATGTTTAGCATATCGGCATATAAATACCTTGCAGCACAAGCTACAACAGTGCCATGCAAATGCCTGTTCTCAGTTTCAGGTGACATTGTAAATAAGAAGCGGGCAGCGTTATCTCCCATAAATGTAAACAAGCTTATTTGTCTTAGTGATTGGACAAACAAGAAGTAGGACTGAGTGGACTTGTAGGCTCTACAGATTTACATGGTTTTGTTTTTGAGTGCAGTTATGGAACAAAAAATTCTACATTTGTAAGTTGCACTTTCATGATAAGGAGATTGCACTACAGTACTTATGTGAGGTGAATTGGAAAAAATATATTTTTTTACACTGCAAATATTTGTAATATAATAATATAAAGTGAGCCTTGTGCACTTTGAATTCTGTGTTGTAACTGAAGTCAATATATTTGAAAACGTAGGAAAAATCCAACATTTATTATTTAAATTGGTATTCTATTGTTTAACAGTTCAATTAGTTGTGATTAATTTTGTAATGGAGTTCACTTGTTTTGCGTTAATTGCTTGAGTTAGCTGTGATTAAGTGACAGCCCTACTATAAATGGTGCACAAGCATATTCACAAATAGATTAGTCTCCTTTTCCACTAGTCCCTGCAAGTCCATAATGTGGGAGCACAGAGCATCCCTGATTTGTGTTGCCCGGAGGCATTCTGTCTCAGCTGTGAGAGGTGTACTTTCTGACTGAGTGGACCTGTTCAGCAATCCAGTACGGTCATAGTTCCTGTTAGAATTAGCAATATAAAATTTAAAGGTTTGTATAAGTATTTAGGCCTGTGTATCTGCTTGAGATGGTATTTTTGGCCTGCTGGTCCACCTGAAAGCTCAGGTCCTCAAAATACACATGCAAATAAAGGCATTGTGTGTTACCCTTGCCTATTCACAACCAGATAGGTTTTCTTTATTACTGTGAAAAGAGATAAGGGATATAGTTAAAATGTTTTGAAGTGTAGTGGGGGTTTGATATAGGAATGTACAAATGAAGGATAGATGCCAGGGCAAGGTCAAGCAGTGGCGTGGGAAGAGCATGGGGGATAAAGGGAGGTGTGGGAAAGAAATGCTAAAAGGCCATAAAAGTGACCATGGCCAAAATATAACCTCACTCCCTACCCCTCCCATGGGGTACAAAACAGGTGATGCTGAAGACCCCAGACTCAGGACCTTATGATCATAAATTGTGAGGGGTGGTACAAGAGGCAGGCACTAGAGGTATAATTAATCCTACCAAGAAGAAGGAGGGTGAGAGGGAGCTCTATGGAGATATGGTTAGGGGGAAGGAATCTCTTTTGGTGTATAAAGCTATGCTTATGGAGAAGGAAGCTCTCCTGATGTGAAAAGCTATGGTTTTTATGCTTGCTTGTTTAGCCCCAATTAACTCATTGCATTGCCTGCACTTTGGACTCTGGCGTGCTACTTTCTGTCCGCAAGTGTGTCTAGAAACTTAGAGACAAGGTAGGCAAGCCCTAACAGCTCCATTCGGAGGTGCATGGCTCATCTTTGGCTTCACAGAGATTATGAATAGCACAGCAAGTCCCAATAATGCAGCCAGGGCTGATGACATTAGAATCCAAATGGGTCTGCAGACAGCATCAGTGAGATTTCAAATGCATATTCAACCCCCAGTCTGTACCACTGAGAATTTAATTAAACTTTCCTTTGCCAGGCCTTCTGAGATCAGGATATGGTTTCATAATCCAAGGCAAAAGGGGGCACATGGAGGTCCCCCACAATAACAGTGGAGATAGTAACTCCATTTATGGCAGTGTCATGTGGTAATAATAGGCTCCCACCCTGTCCATGAATATAAACTCCCAATCATCAGAAAACCCTGGCATTATGAACTTTTCTAGTGCAGCCCACATTGTCATCCATAAATTGTCCTCTATGGCCTGTATTACCCTTTGCAGTTTATATATTCCTTGAGAATGGCAAACTATGTGCACTATTCCTACCAGTTTGGAAACCCCATTCTCTTAAAATCAGAAATTACTTCAGGGATATTTTTTAAGCCCAACACATTTGGGTAAATCACATGCCTGATTGCCTCAGAAATCTCCATCACTCTTTTACCCATAACTGATTTTCTAATGCCAAACTGGTCAGCTATGGACATGTAGCAGTTTTGAGTAGCCAGCTTCCAGACAGTTCTAGCAATCCACTTTTCCACCAGTATGGCTGTTCTCATGCATGTGTTGTGTTGCTGGAGGGCTGGGGAAAACTGCCCACAAAGCACTAGAAATGTTGCTTTCTTCATGCAAAAGTTTTGGAGTCATTGCTGGTCATCCTAGGTCTGCAAGATGATGTGATCCCACCAGTCTTTGCTTTTGACCCTTCTCCAGAAGTTTTGGTCTACATAGGGGGCAGCATACTGAGCATTGTGAACAGCATCAGCTAGTTTGAATCTTCCATGTCTGTATTGTCTTCCTCCGACAGGTGCCTTTGGTAGGAGAGAAACTGCTGCCAGAATGTCTGCCAATGTCTAATGGAAGCTCTGCCTGTTTCCTGAAACAGGAATGAAAGCCCAAGCAAGACATGTTTTTCAAATGTTGCCTCCTCCATGTTGCTGAATCTGGTTGCCAGGAGGATTGTGACTGAGTGTACCCCTATGTTCACCACTTTCACAAAACTATGATAAATCTTGTACAAGTATGCATTGTGAGGTATCATTTGAAAACTCGTAATTCGCTGATCATAATTGTCCTGGTAAAATGTGTGGCAACATTGTATGTAAAGTTATAAGATTCTACTGCATGATGTTACTAAGGCATATTCCACATCTGGGAAAGCAGCCCAAACAAGTTCCTCAGAGACAAAAGACAAATGGACTCCTCAGCCGAGTGTCAACAAAATCAATTGGACAATCACTTGGGTAACTGGCCATTCATTGGCAGGAAGAGGGGTGTGAGTGAGAAATTTACATCTTAGCAGACAGACTTGCTGTCGCCTGAAACCCAGTTGGAAATGATTCTCAAAGAAGAGAACTACTATAAGAGAGAACAGAGGACACAAATCACCTCTCTCCCCTCATCTCTACTTGTGCATCAACAATGTTTGAAAGACTAAAGAAGCAACATTGAACTGGGGGAGAGGTCCTGGCTGAAAAATCCAGCCAGACTACTGTGATCATGTGGTGAGAAAAATCTTTTAGCTTTAAATTCACTTAGCTTGTTAAGTTAGGTATTAATTTGCATTTTATCTCTTATTTCTTTGTAACCAATTCTGACTTTTATGCCTCATTACTTGTAATCCCTTAATCTATCTTTCTATAGTTAATAAATAGTTTTATTTTATTTTTATTATTTAGTTGTTTTATTGCTTTATTTAAACTAGTGTTTGTTTGGATTGGAATGTCTGGAACCTCCATTTGAGACAACTGGGTTTATGCATATAATTTTCTATTAGTGAGATGATGGACTTTCTATGAACTTGTACTGCACAGACAGAGCTGGGCCATACAAGATGCAAGTTTCTGGGGACAAGTCTGGGACTAGGTATGTATTGGTGTCACTCTGCAATATCATTCAGGAGTAGCTGGCTAGACACACTCATAATTCAGCTGGGAATGTAAACAGACCAGGAGTGGCTGTGTCCCAGAGAAGCAGTATAAAAGGCACCCCAACTGGAGAGTTGAGGGGTGTAAGCTGTCCAACAATCCAGATTGTACCTTGGGGAATGTCACAAGTGTGCAGACACAAAAGAATGTTTAGCAGGATGTGTTTGCAGGGTGTGACAACTTTCTCTAACATGTTGAGACTGTTTTCCCATACTATTAACCAAGGGCTAGAGTTGACACAGCTGGGGAAGGCACTAGGAATCCTGGGATATGGAGGTTTGACTTGGATTTGCATAATGCATCGTGGACTCTGGAGCCCTAGTTTGTGGCCTGGGTCTGGAAATTCCAAACCAAGGGTCACCATTGAGTGTGAATGCTCAAGCTTACAAACCAGGGTCCAAATTCAAGTCTCGATAACCCCGGGCTTACCTTATAGTGTAGACATACCCTCAGATCTTAGTTGGTTGAATAGGGGTAAGGACACTGTCTAGCCAAATAAGATAAGGGAGCAATCTAATTCTAATGTAGTTTTGGATCACTTTGAAACATATTGAGTTCTATTCTCCTAAAATATATATGTATGAAATCATTAATACTGATAGGTACATCAAGATGGACATTGAGCCATATGTTTTTAAATGAAGTTCAGAGAGATAATGATCTAGAAGTTAGGGAATTAGAGTTCAATTCCCTGCTGTGCCATAGACTTCCTCTGTGACCTTGGGCAAGTTATTTAGTTTCTCTGCATCTCAGTTCCTTATCTGTAAAATGGAGTAAATAGTACTGCCTTGGCTCTTCTAGGTGTTATGATGATAAACCATACTAAAGATTGTGAGGTGGCCAGATAGGTTGCCAGGCCACCTTGTTTTTCTGTGGCAGTACACTGAACAATGGATAAAATGTCAAGCATCCCTTAGGAGAATTTAGACAATTTCTAGAGATATTCTGTAAACAACTCCATCCATAAATCTGAGGGGGAGGGTATGGGGAAAGAATTGTTATTAGACCAAAAATTTACCTCCTCACCAGGTTCCCAAAGATATATATTTGTCAATGGTAAATTGTTGGTCACTATACACTATCTCTATTATTGAGATGACTGAAGACTTGCTCAAAAGTGGCAGCTGTGTTGGTCCCAGGAGACTAGAGAGACAAGGTGAGTGAGTTAATATCTTTTATTGGACCAACTTCTGTTAGTGAGAGAGACAAGCTTTCGAGCTTACACAAAGAAGTTGGTCCAATAAATGATATTACTTCATACATCTTGTGTCTCTAAAATAATTGAACAAACATAGCAGATGTAAAACATAAATTACCAACAATACATATATTGTGGCACTGTGATTAAAATGACATCCTCTTTCCTTGTATCCTTGTATTTCCTTCAGGAATGCCTACCTGTGCTGCAATCATACCTCCTGATTGCAGTGTAGACCTACCCTTTGGGTTGTCAGTGATACTGGAATTGCCAACATGTGGATCTGTCCTTTAACAACAAGGCTATCCTCTTATATTTTTTTTAATGATTTTTTGCTTAACTTCAGAAACCCTCGTCCCTTCCCCTAAGCTTAATGAAAATGATTTTATTAAAGCCCATAGAAGAAAAAAAATACAACAAAAATAATTTAACTAGTGGAGACAGGAAGAGGTAGTTTAATTTCTGTAGTTCTCAGTTTGCTGCAGGCCTCTTGCAGCTGCTGTATATTCTGTTTTAAAAGTTCTTTATTTTATAATGTACATAACTTTTGTGTGGTGATATTAAAATGATGTTTTAACATATTCACTTTGTTCTGCATTACCTTTTAAAAATGAAAGGCAAAACAGTGTGTACATTTAAGACTTTGAATCTAAAAAAAAAAAAAAAAAAAAAAAAGGGGGGGGGGGGGCAAAAATCCCTTTAGTGAAAAGTTACTTATAATTTTGATAGGTTTTTTCTAATAACTGGGAAGGCAGGAAATACCGTGAGACAGAAACTTCTCATACCATGCCCAGCTCCTCCCAGGTTAGAATCCCTCATAACATCTCTGGAACTGACCCATATGAAAAACAGCTGCAGTTTAACTGTGCAAAGGATGCACTCTTCCTGTGCCTGGAAAGCATTTTTTGATTAACTGCAGAAAAAAAAATCCTCGCCAGTTTGACTTTTGTTATTAAAATCTGCAGTAGGAAAAAAATATTACAGCAGAAGTAGTTTAGCTAATGGAAAAAGGAAGATGAGGTTTAATTCCATCTTAGTTTCTAGTTCATTCCTGATTATAGTCAGGTAAGTTATATTTTAATAGGTTTTTAAATGTACAATATACAGTGGATTCATGGAAGAGCATTTAGCAGGTAGCTCAGTGAATTAATTGACTAAATATTTTGGAACTATAAAGACAGCAGTGAAAACCAGGCCCATAAATCCCATGATTTCCTATCTTGCCTTATAAATAAAGTGCTGTCACTTGAATAAAGCATGCCATGTTTACATTTCAGGTAAGATAACTCTATAATATGGTTGATAATATAGTACTATAGGGTATATTTAAAAGAATATGACCCTCACTTGAGGTATCTGTCACAATCAGGATCCAGACACCAGAAGGGAAGAGCGGGGGGTCTGGACCCCAAAGAAAAAGCAGCTGAATCAACTGATTGTATGCAATATAATTGTACTATAAAAGTGTATTAAATAATGTATCATTTAAAAACTGTTGACCTGCTCATCATGAATATCATTGCATAACGTATGTATGGGTTGTGTGTAAAGAGTTATGTATGAATGCTGGTAATGTCTTTGTTGTGCAGGCAGTTGATAAACAAGTTTGTCCTAGACAAAGGAATGTTGTATTGCCTGTTTGTCTGTGTCTCCATTGTTAATTGAGCAAGGTGTTGCCAGAGACAATGGAAGTTCATTTGCAACTGAGTTCACAGGAAAAGCAAATTGGGAGGAGGGTGAGGAAGACAGGATGGTGTCAGCTTTTTGGAGCACAAGCAGCAGGGGAAACAAACTTTATCTGGTGATGCACTTCAAAAGAATACAGTCCCAAGATTTACTGGACTGTAAAAAGAAAGGGAGAGAACCTCTTTGCTATTCATCACTTAAAGACAAAAGAGGCCATGGCACTTGGAATCTGGGAAAGGTGGGCCCTTCAGCCATGCTGGCTGATGTTTCTGGGAACTGACTATGGGGTGAGAAATTGCCTGAGACCAAGATTGTAATTGTTAAATTTTAGACACTGGAAAGCATGTTTTATTTTGAGACCATACTGGTCTCTTTTTCTGTTGCTTAGTATCACTCAGTATCATCTCTGTTCTTTTTTAATAAATAGTTGTAATTTTAGTATAAACCATCTCAGTGCTGTTTAAGTGAATTAAGTGTGAGCCCTCAGCTAAACTAACAGGCTGGTGTATGCTGTGTCTCATCGGAGGCAGCGAACTTTAATAATTTCTGTGAGTGTCTAGTGAGAACGTCTGGATGCTGCAGTGTAGGCCGCGGAAGATATTTGTGACGCGTTGGACAGAGATAGGGGTTTGACGGGCCTGGTCAGAACCGGTTTGATAAGAGACACTCCTCAGTTTGGTAAACAGGCTGTGCAAAGCCATGTGAATTTGTCTGTGGTGGCAAAAGAGGAGGAAAGTGAGGTCGGGTGCTGTAAATTAGCCAATGTTTGCTGTTCCCTAAAGAATGCTGTATAAAACTTGAAATGCAAACTGCACAATGAGACTCAGCCATGAATCCACTTGGATTGCGTGGCAAAATCCCCCGCAGCCTGCTTTGCAGAGTGCCCTAGAGTCTCCCGTTGCTGTTTGGAGCGTAAGCCATGATTAAAGATAAGTGTACCTAACTGGTGTGGGCGTGTTTTTATTCCTCACCTGGTATCCGGAACCTACAGGCAGCTCTGAGCAGCGGTGCCCGGCATAACATGCAGGGAAATGTCTCTGGAGAGCTAGGAAGTTGGGGTTCAGACTGACTGTTACCTGCAAGACAAGGTTTGGACTAGCAGAGTCTCGAGGCATTTGCTGGCAAGGCAGACTGGAGTGTCAGGGAACTGACACACAGTTTAACAGCAGCGAATCTCTGACTTGCTGAGTCAGGGGGGTAATGCAGGGGTTTACAGTTCTGGGTGTCCTGAACAGAACAGCATGGTATCTTTTGTGTAGGTACAGAGGAGCTGTATTTTGTTTTAGGTGAAAGCTTTGTAAATAAAACAACACTGCTTGTGCAACTGCTGATGCTGAGGTGTGTTGAGCACTTACAGCTCCCATGGAAGTCAATGGAAATTGAGGGTGAGCAGCATGTTTTTGCAGTGTCTTATAGTGGATGTGCACTCCTCCCCTGTTCCCTGGCAGTGACTGTGCTGTGAGGTGACCTATGGGATCCCCGGAGTGTGACCAGCAGGGCAGTTCACCAACAAAGTCTTCCCCTTTCCAGCAGGAAAGGGCTGGAGCTGCAGAACCCCTATCTAGCCAAAGGCCACACCATAGAAGGGGCTGACCACGTGGCCAGAGGCAGAGAACCCATGCTATGCAGACATTCTAGAAGAGGTTCAGGAGAATGTATGTCAGGTACCACCTGGAAGGGGAAGACTAGGGCTGTAGAGAATAGGACCTGTACTGCGAATGCCTTTTCCTTCAAACAGTTATGGGCTAGCATGTTCCCTCATCACAAAGGTTGGCTGCTGCAGGAACTGCCTTGGCTGCTCTTCTTCTGAGCTGCAGCAGCAAGGAACTGGGTTAGACACAGAGCCACCTGTTTTCTGTGCAGAGGAGAGGCAGCCACTGTGGGAGGAGCCGGGTGCCAATACAGAAGCCAGAAGTGAGGGTGGGTCAGGGGAAAAGCTGGATCTATGTTGCTGTAGCAACTAGAGATGTGGGTTGGGAGAGTAAGGAGGGCTGCTGATTTGGAGCTGGGCAGTCCTCACTCCCCATATGAGTAGTGGGGAGACTCAGTCTGTCATTTTTTGGGTCCTCTGAGACTCAATCCCGCCCTTCACCAGGAGCCCTTGACAGTGACTTGACTGTACCATGAAGCCTGAAAGGTACCCATCTAAGACTGTCTGCCTGGAGATGAAGAGCCACTGGGATAACCTGACATTTTTTGGGGGGTGGCCTTCTGATGGACCAACCTCCAAGGGTCCATTATCAATGAGCACATGGCCAAAGGACTGCATCAATGGGCCCATAAGGGCAAATTGTCTATCACTTGGGGGAATAGCACTTGAAAACTGTTGGGAGCCTTTAAGATCAGACCGGTACATTGCTGACTGAGGAAATGGGGAAAATGGTGTATTCAGTGTGGTTTTCATGAAATTGCAAGGATTCAAGTGTAGCCCATTGGTGAACATTTGTTACAAGTGCCTCGCTGTGCTATTTCATAGGGGATATGAGTCTGTTACAGTCCCCTCCTAGGTAACGTAAGCTCAAGCTGTAGCAGCTCATGTTTTTTAAAGCTCTTGATCTCCATGGTTCAATCCCTGGCATATTGGCCATCCCACAAGTTTTGAGGTTCCTAGGTCTCTTCTGGTACCCCGCTGTAACAGGTACATACCTGCAAGTTTCTTAGATACTGGGAGAACTGCATAAAGTCATTGTATGTGTTAACATGACTAATGAAACTTGGTTTTTTTAATATGATTTAATAATCGGCAGTAAAGCAGTTTATTTGGATTCCTGGAGTGACTGCAGGACAAGGGGCATTGCACTTTGGGGGGGTGATTAGGTCACTAGTATAGAATTTGCCCCTTAGGTCTTTCCCTCCTACTCTACATAAGGTACTTGGCCCCTCATATCTAGGAGTGGCTCTAGGGTGACTCCTGCTCCAATTAGCCCCATGGGAGAGTACCTATTCCACAACACGAGTTGGGGCTTGTCTACACTTACAGCGCTGTGGCAGCACAGCTGCACCAGTCCAGCTACACCGCTGTAGCACTTAGTGAAGAGGCTCTGTATGCTGACAGGAGAGCTTCTCCTTTCTGTCTAGGTACTCCATTTCCCCGAGAGGCAGTAGCTATATTGTAGAGAAAAGCCCTCCCATGGACATAGTGCTGCTTGCACTGGGAGTTCGGTGGGCATGACTCTGTGGCTCTCGAGTGTGGATTTTCCAAACCCTTGAGCAACACAATTATACCGACATAAGTTCGTAGTGCAAACCAGGGCTTAGTTTGTTACAGAGCAACAAGAGGGTGGCTCAGAATGTTCCCTTTAACACAAGGGGATGTTCCTCCGGTCTTCAGACCATTGGAGCAAGTCTGCAGCTACCTGATGAGGAGGGCAATATTGATTTTAGGCTCTCACAGCAAGCCAACTCTCCCCATGACTGGGTTGGTCCACTACATATGTCATCCAAAGGCCTCTGCGCAATGTGCAGTCCAGAATGCTGTGGGTAACTTCATCTAGTTAGAGCAGGGATGCCAGAACCAAATATATTTCAGAGGTTTAAACACTTAAAAATGTTGAGGTTTGTGCACCCCGGGAATGGTTTGTAAAAATGTTCCAAGCTAGTGTCAGTTAATAACAATATGCCCCAGTTTTAGAACACTTCTGTAATTTAAAAACTTTTTTGGGGCAGTAAATGCGTAACTGCTTGATAGAAATTGCTGGTTTAAACCATTTTTCAGAAGGTATTTAAAACAGAAGAGAAACAATCTCCCACCAGCAGAAGGCATGGCCAGCAGGGGAAGTAACTGGCAGGACTGGAAGAGGGAAGATGTAAGTAAATAGTCCAAAAGTTTTATAATTAAAACAGAAGAAGGATAAATGAAAAGAAAGTGACAGTTAAACAGAGTATCTTAAACAAAAGGGAATCTAATGAAAACGTGCCTTATACAATAGAGGAACCAGAATTTAACAACAAGTAAAATAAAACAAATGGCAATTAAAAGGCTATATTCACTTATTCGTTATTTGCAGTAATTCCCCCAACTACGTGTAAGGAAGTGAAGGGAAGACTGCAAATGCTGAAGTTACCTAGTTATCTAAGACCAAATGGGGATGTGTCTTCTTTGTGGGGAGAGTGGGGGAGGGAGTATGTCCTCCCCCTTTTATAGACATGGAAATTGAGTCATAGGGTATATCCACACTGCAACTGGGAAGCGTGACTGCAGTACAGGCAGGCATACTTGAGGTAGCTTTGATCGAGCTATCTTGGTTAAAAAAAAAAAAAAAAAATAGCACCGGCTAGCTGGCAGTGTGAGTTAGATGGCAGCATGGGCTAGCTGGCCAAGGATATGTATCCAGCATCCCGGGGCAGGCTTGTACTCAGGCGGTTAGCCCATAATGCTGTGGCTTCAATGTTATTTTTAGTGAGCTGGCTTGAGTATGGCTACACATGTTGCAATCACACCTCCTGATTGCAGTGCAGACATACCTAGAGAGGCAAAGGAAAAGACATTTAAATATTGGTGCCTAATGTTAGGCATCACAGTAAAAGCGGCCTGGCTTTTCACAGGTGCTGAGTGGGACAGCTATGTCAGTTTCCTTCAATATCCTTGGGGAAAAAAACCTTATTGAATTAAAATTAAGTATCTTTTGCATCCATTGTATTAAATGTAAAGGCATGTATTATTGTAGGCCAGGATTGCATATAATGTCTTTGGGGGTGAGATGGGATGTAAACTATGGAAAGTGTTATGTATTTCAAAGGACTATAGTGAACAATGTGCCAGACAAGAATGGATTTTTGGGACAGTGTCAGCTGGTTTGCCTGGAGAACATCTAGGGAGAGGTGAATACAAACTCCTCACCTCTGGTTAGGCAAAAACCCATGCTTCTGAAGCTATGCCCTAAGGAAGGAACCACTGTCTACTGAATGGAACGTAGCTAATGTAACACTGATTTTTAATCAGGCTCTGCAGGCAATCCTGGTAATTACAGATTGATGTGCCTAACTTCCGCACCAGGCAACTTGGTAGAAACTGTAGTAAAGAACAGATTTATCAGACCCATAGATTTGTTAGGGAAGTCATGCCTCACCAACCTATTGCCTCACCAATCCTCTGAGAGTGTCAACAAGCATGTGGATAAGGGTGATCCACTTGATATAGTGAGCTTGGATTTTCAGAAAGCCTTTTGCAAGAGCTCCTTACCAAGGGCTCTTAAGGAAACAGAGTAGTCATGGGAAGAGAGGGAAGGTCCTCTCATGGGTCAGTAGCTGGTTGACAGATAGGAAACAAAGTGTAGGAATAAATGGTCAGTTTTCACAATGGAGAGCGGTAAACAGTAGGGCTTCCTAAAGCTCTGTACTGAGACCTGTGTAGTTCAAAATATTCATTAACGATCTGGAAAAGGGAGTAAACAATGAAGGTGGCAAATTTTGTGAATGATATAAAATTACTCAAGATAATTAAGTCCAAAGCTGACTGTGAAGAGTTACAGGGGGAACCCACAAAACTGAGTGATGGTGGATTCTAAATTAGCTAGTACCACTCAAGAAGGAGATCTTGGAGTCACCATGGTTCATTCTCTGAAAACTTCTGCTCAGTGTGCTGCAGTGGTTGAAAAGGCTAATAGAAAGTTTGGAGCTATTAGGAAAGGGATAGAAAATAAGGCAGAATATATAATGCCACTAGATATCCATGATATGACCACTCCTTGAACACTGTGTCCAGTTCTGGTCTCTCCATCTCCAAGAGGATACAGTAGAACTGGAAAAGGTTCAGAGAAGGGCAGCAAAGTTGATCAAGGGTATGGAACAGCTTCTGTATGAGGAGAGACTAAAAAGATTGAGGCTGTTCATCTTAGAAAAGAGATGACTAGATGTATATAAATATAAAAGATATGATATATGTATTTACAATTGAGTGGGGTAGAAAAAGTGGACAGAGATCCTTTCCCACAATACAAGAACCAGGAGACACCTGATGAAATTAATATGCAGCAGATTTAATACAAACAAAAGGAACTACTTTTTCACACAATGCAGAATTAACCTGGACTCATTGGCATAGGATGTTGTGATGGCCAAAAGTATAACTGGGTTCAAAAAAGAGCTAAATAAGTGGTGGATGGAGGATAGGTCTATCAATGACTATTAGCCAAGATGGTCAGGGATGCATCCCCATGCTTGGGGAAACCCTAAACCTCTGACTGCCACAGAATAAGCGGGAAAGATTGGTGGATCATTCCAGCTGCCACGTTCTGTACACTCCCCCTATATTCATGGTGATTTAATAGGGCCAGTTTCACAAAGCAGAAATTTTTTTTGAGCCAAATCACCTGGGAGTAAGATACTCAGAAAAATGTGAATTGTAATTGGGAATGACTTAAGAAAATCTTAGCTGATGCCCCAAAAGCCACAATTGTGGAGGAAGGCCATATTGGTTAAAAAACTGACCTGGTTTAGAAGAGAGTATAGGCAGCAACTAAAAAAAGAATATATACCAAATAAAAGAAAGAAGAAGTTAATAATAATAATGAATATAAATCAGAAGTTAGGAATTGTTGAAAATTGATAAGGGAAATCAAAGGAGACAAGAAGGAATCTGTGTTAAGCAGAGTTAAGGATAATAAGAAGGAGGTCTTTTTATATATTTTAGGAACAAAAAGGATCCTGACACTGTCCTGTTTAGTCCATTACTAAATGGAAATGGTAGAATTATCAATAATAATGCAGAAAAGGCAGAAATGTTGATAAATATTTCTGTTCTGTATTCAGGGAAAAACAGATAATATAGTATCATCATATGGTGATGATAATACTCTTTCCATTCCACTAGTATCTCTGGAGAATGTTAAACAGAACCTGCTCAAGTTTTTTAAATCAGCAGATCAGATAACTTGTATCCAAGAGTTTTACAAGAGCTCTTTGAGGGGCTTGCTGGATCATTAATGTTGATTTTTTTTAATAAGTCTTGGAGCACTGGGGAAGCTTCAGAAACTAGAAGAAAACTAATGTGGTGTCAATTTTTTTAAAAGTGTAAACAGGATGACCTGGGTAATTATAGACTTGTCAGCTTGATATCAATTCCTGGCAAGATAATGGAGCTTGATTATTAAAGAATTAAAGGAGGGTAATTAATGCAAATCACTGTGCATTTATGGAAAGTAGATCCTATTTCCAGGTCAAACTAACCTGATATTTGTTCTTTTTTTATGAGATTACAAGTTTGGTTGATGAAAGTAATAGTGTTGACTCAATATACTTAGACTTCTGTAAGGCATTAGACTTGGTATCATGACATTTTGATTAATAAATGAGAATATAAAATTAACATGGCACACATTACCTGGACACTAACTGATAGTTCCTCATTTACAGTTACATTGTGACCTATCATCGAGTGGATGTTTCCAGTGGGGTCCCTCAGGGATCAGTTCTTGGCCCTACACTATTTAACATTTTTATCAATGACCTGGAGCAAAACCTAAAATCGTTACCGATAAAGTTTGCATATGACACAAAAATTGAGGAAGTGGTAGATAATGAAGAGGACAGGTCACTGATTCAGAGTGATCTGGATCTCTTGGTAACCTGGGCGCAAGCAAGTAATATGCATTTTAATATGGCTAAAAGTAAATGAATACATCTAGGAACAAAGGATGTTGGCCATACTTATAGGATGGAGGACTCTGTCCTTGGAAGCAAGTGACTCTGAAAAAGATTTGGGGGTCATGGTGGATTATCAACTGAACGTGAGCTCCCAGTGTGATGCTGTGGCCAAAAGAATTAATGTGATCCTGGGATGCATAAACAAGGGAATCTTGAGTAGGAGTAGAGAGGTTATTTTACCTCTATATATGGCACTGGTGGAACTGCTGATGGAATACTATGTTGAATTCTGATGCCCACAATTCAAGAAGGATGTTGCTAAATTGGGGAGGATTCAGAGAAGAGCTACGAGAAAGGTTAAAGGATTAGAAAACATGTCTTATAGTGATAGACTCAAAGACCTCAATCTATTTACTTTAACAAAGGGATGGTTAAAAGATGACTTAATTACAGTCTGTAAGTACCTACATGGGGAACAAATATTTAACACTGGGCTTTTCAATCTAGCAGAGAAAGGTATAACATGATCCAATGGCTGGAAAATGAAGCTAGACCAATTGAGACTTGAAATAAGGTGTACATTTTTGACAGTGAGGGTAATGAACTGTTGGAACAATTTCCCAAAGGTCCTGGTGGATTCTCCATCAGTGACCATTTTAAAATCAAGATTGGATGTTTTCCTAAAAGATCTGCTCTAAGAATTATTGTGGGGGAAGTTCTATGGCCTGTATTGTATAGGAGCTCAAGAATAGATTATCACAGCGGTCCCTTCTGGCCTGGGAATCTATGATTCTATAAACCTTTACCTCTGGGAAATTACCCTTTTTATAGCCTCTGGAGAAAGTGTAAAGTGCAGATGCTTGCCTGTTTTGGCAGTCTGGCTTACTGTGAATAACAGTGTAGGCAAGGAACTCTGCTTGGAACTCTGCCTGTACTCTGGGAAATTCCCAGTGAGAAGGAAGAGAGATGCAGGTCTCTTCCCAAAAGAGGTGATAGCTGAGGAGCTGGGAGCCTTGGGTGGCTACCCTTGAAGGAGCACAGATGAGGAATCCAGATGCAGTTGACCTGAACTATGACACCAAATACCCACAACTCCTCATGATGTCAGAGGGAACTGTTGATGTTCAGGAGTTTGAGAGTGACCATTTATTTACCATGGTGGCTATTGACTCATTTCTGAAATTCTGGCAACTTATCCAAGATCAGATAGTCAGGTGGCAGCAGAGCCAGGATTAGAATATATAACACTTTGGGTTCTGCTACTTGCCATGACACCCCAACTTTTAAAAAAGAGAATAGTCCTAAATTTCAGATCAGTACCTTACCCTGAACTGATCATGCTGGGATGTAAAAATGTGCCTAATTCAATAGAAAGGTTTTTTGTTACTCTTAAAATGGTAACAAAACCATTGCTAATTGCGTCATGTCTTTGCGCATATGGTAACATGCAACTTAGTGTCCATGATAGATAGAGCCCTGCATGGATACAAAATTTGTAGCCACATCTTATCCTCAATCCACAAAAATTATCTGCAGATATAAAGCGGATGTCCATGAATTTGCAGGACTTTAAATATAAAATTTGGATCTGCATCCATCCGCAATCAGCAAAAAATGATCCACGGATATCTGCATCTGCGGATATAAAATGGATATCTATGAATTTATAGGGATCTAATGATAGAGTGATCTTGCTTGTGTTGGACAAATTAGCCCACTCCCCCCTCCACACACACACAGCTTCTTGGCTCAGCTCATCGTAACTGGGAGCCTGCAAACATGGCAGCTCTAAGGTCCCTGTGCTGAGTGGAAAGTTAAACTGACCCCCAAGTTCCAACATCTCCTGCCCATTACTGGGAGAAGTTGGTACTCGGGGCTATCCTGACCTCAGTTCCACCATTTTCATCTTCTTAAATAGAAAGCCTAAGCAAGAAAACTGGTGGTCATATTTATAGGCTTTCTAACTGCACTCCCTTAGGGAAGTTCTACATAATAAAGTGAAACCACTAGTGCGTGCTCCTCAATAAAAACACAGAGGGTGAAATCCTGGCTCCATAGATGTCAATGGCAAATTTCCTTGTGACTTTACTGGGGCCAGGATTTCATCCATAGAATTGCACAATAAATAATATTCTTTTCTATAGTTTTTTAACAACCATCAGATAGGATTCTACAGCTGGGATGAGCTCTCCAGTAACTTCCATGGGGTTATTTGTATTATGACAGTACTCAAAGACCTCAGTTGGGGCTGAGATCGCATTGTGCTAGGTACTGTACATATAAACAGGAAGAAATGGCATCTGCCCCAAGGAGCTTACAATCAAAAATAACAAAAAGCAGACAAGTGGGAAGAAGAAGAGGTAGACGGAAAGGAAGGGACAAAACATACAAGCGGTGGCAGCAGGTGCATGCCTCATTTGTTCAGGTTATATTCTCTCTATTTATTTGTTCTTTAAACTTGGGTTATATTTTAATGTTCCTAATTTACTTTTGTCTCACTGGACTTTAAAAAAAGTATTTACTTATTTCTACTTTTTTTCCCCCTTAGTTACACCTTTCCAGTTCTATTTTCTACTTTTAAATATTTTCAGTGTGTCTACTAATTGCCCGTGCCTACCTCATAACCATTTGTTAATGGTAAGAGTAGCAAAATAACACCCAGTCCCCTCCTTTCACCTCATGCCCTCCCTTTGGAAAAAGAATTCCAAATGAGTTCTCATGTCTCCAGGCCACTGGGCTTGTGACAGCTGCCTTATACTGTGTCTGATCTCCTCATCCCACCCTTTCATAGGCTGTCCCCCTGGAAGTGCTGTTGGGGTTTGTGCTCCATGTAAGTTAAGGGACAGATGATCAAAGCTGGGATGACAGGTTGTGGATGGGTCCCAGTAGGTTGGTTTGAAAAATACAACCCCAATAAGATCACAATTTCCGACTACATTCTATAGGAGTTTTCTGTATGGGCTGTACTGAGTATAGTGGACACAAAGTTGCTATATAAAAATACAAATCTGTAATCATTTTATGAATACTGTATGTAGCCTGGTCACTGGGGTGAGGTTACTCTATAGCTATAGTGAGTTATTAGAATTTCATGTATGAATATATTAGTCTAGCTAAATAGGGGCTGTTGGAAAAACAAACAGGAAAGCAACATAATGGCTCTATATAAACAACCACCCAACAATTACTAAAGGGTGGGGGGAGGGAAATTATGAGACAATGGCCTACTTCCAGGCCTACTCTAATTGAAGTTAGTTATTTTTCCAAGGCTGGGAGCCTAGCGTTCAAGAGGTCAATAAACTGTTAAAAGAACTGGAGGTGGGTGGGAGGAATTGTGAGTGAGCTGTTTCTGGTGAGAACAGACTGAGATGGAAGAAGCTCAGGTCCTGGGGGAATGTCCACAGCAGGTGAGGCCTGTTCTTCCCCAGCTGCCAGGGAAAAGTAAGCTGCAGGGAAAGACAGGCATGTGTATAGACTGTTCTTTTTAAGGTCTGTTTTCTCTGAAATGCTTTGGTTCTAAATAAACAATACTCTGCTTTAAGAAGGCTGACTCGTGACTGGATACCATTGGTCATGGCTCCTGGAGGTAATGGAACTGCAAATAATGAACATATTTTGGGCCTGATGAGGTAATGATTAATATCTGTAGACTGCAAGCCATGGCATGATCTGAGAATGGGAGAACTGGAATCATGTGATTCCACCCTGAGAAAGGTGATAGCTCAAAGTCAGAGACCTGAGTGGGGGGAGGGGAGGCACTTAGAGACCAGCAGGGGTTAGAGAATCAGTTAGTGTAGTCACTGTGAATCTGAGCATGGAGTAGTGTGAGAACAGAGAAGATGCCAGGTTCTCCCCTAAAATCTTCTTGGACCACCTCAGAACTCCAATCCCAGTGATCGCTCTCTGGGGTCATTTGTACAGAATGTAGAGAATTCTACTGTAATTCAGCTAAATGCCTTCTGAGCTACAAATAAACACTAGACTATGGGTGTAGAGAAGTATCAAATTATTCATATAGGAGGACTATATAAATTAGAGGTATGGGAATCATTATGCAAATAGATCATCAAGCTCAAAGGGTAGTGATCAACAGCTCAATGTCTAATTGGCAACTGGAAACAAGCGGAGTGCCCCAGTGGTTGGTCCTGGGGCCAGTTCTGTTCAACACCATCATTAACGATCTGAAGGATGGAGTGGCTTGCACCCTCAGCAAGTTTGCAGATGACACTAAACTGGAGGGAGTAGTAGATATGCTGGAGGGCAGGGATAGGATACAGAGTGACCTAGACAAATTGGAGGATTGGGCCAAAAGAAATCTGATGACGTTCAGCAAGGACAAGTGCAGAGTCCTGCACATAGGACGGAAGAATCCCATGCACTGCTACAGACTGGGGACTGACTGCTAGGCAGCTGTTCTACAGAAAAGGAGCTGGGGGTTACAGTGGACAAGAAGCTGGATATGAGTCAGCAGTGTGCCCTGGTTGCCCAGAAGGCTAATAACATATTGGGCTGCATTAGTAAGAGCATTGCCAGCAGATTGAGGGAAGTAATTATTTCCCTCTATTCAGCATTGGTGAGGTCGCATTTGGAGTATTGTGTCCAGTTTTGGGCCCCCCACTACAAAAAGGATGTGTACAAATTGGAGAGAGTTCAGCAGAGGACAACAAAAATGATTAGGGAGCTTGAGCACATGACTTATGAGGAGAAGTTGAGGGAACTAGCCTTGTTTAGTCTGCAAAAGAGAAGAATGAGGGGAGATTTGATAGCAGCCTTCAACTACCTGAAGGGGGGTTCCAGGTGGATAGGCTGTTCTCAGTGGTAGTAGATGACAGGACAAGGAGCAATGGTCTCAAGTTGCAGTGGGGGAGATCTAGGTTGGGTATTAGGAAGAACTTTTTCACGAGGAGGGTGGTGAAGCACTGGAATGGGTTACCTAGGGAGGTGGTGGAATCTCTATCTTTAGAGGTTTTTAAGGCCTGGCTTAACAAAGCCCTGGCTGGGATGATTTATCTGAGGTTAGTCCTGCTTTGAGCAGCGGTTGGACTAGATGACCTCCTGAGCTCCCTTCCAATCCCAATCTTCTCTGATTCTATGAAATACCTGTGGTAAATCTCTGAGCTAGGGTTGCCACTTTTCTAATTGCAGGCAACTTGCTCTGCCTCTTCCCTCCCACCCCACAAGGCCTTGCCCTTGCCCTTGCTCTTTTGCCCTTTTGGTGTCCGGTTAGTGCATCTGACCAGACACTGCCCGGTCTCTTTTTTGACAGGACTTTCCAGTCGAAAACCAGGCACCTGGCAATCCTAATTCATGGCAGCTAGGCACAGAAGCCAAAAAGCGGACTGTCCAGGTAAAACCTGTGCCTACTCTGAGCATTCCCAGTGTGAATTGTATGTTTCCAGAAATATAAGTTTAAAATGGATCTGAGTTTAGAACTGCTTGTCCTGGGTTCGTTCATGAGCTGTCTTATATGCCCACATCATCAGTCTGTGTACGCTGTAAAACTTCTGCCACACCTTTTGTGCATTTGCTTTGCTCCATAAATGTGCCAGATGGTTTAGCTGAACCAGCACAGAGAGGGAAGTAAGCTGAACCAGCCATCTGCTGCTCTTTGGAGAAGGAGGAAGCAGGCTTAGGGTCACAAGTCAATCCCTACTGTGCTCTTGGAACAGCGCAACTAGGTACTGTCCCTTACTCGATGCTGGTGGTAACTCCATGATCTATCCCACAATTGACAAAAATGCTGTTCTTTTTCTCCAGCAGGCCTGACTTCTTGATGCTTTACTCAACATTACAGCAGAGTTGCTAGAGAATTTCTCAAGGAGAGTAGGGAACAGAATGGTCTTAGTTCAAATTTTTGACATGAAGATTTTTTTAGTTACAGCTGCTAGCAATTATTACGGCTACTACTAAATTATATGCAATGAACTGTACTTTGATTAATAACTTCAGAAGGAACAAGCCTATACTACTTTCAAGTTACTGTACCTATATTCCTTCCTACTAGAGCTTTCTCTTTCTTTAAAGAGATCCATTATTTGGGTCCTGGGTGATTGCCAAAAGTAAGGTTGTGCAAGTGCACAGACTTTAACATTTTCCTCCAAGTATCATATGTTAGTTCAAACAAACCAAATCATTTAACTTTCTCTGTGGGATTCTTTGCCATTGCAATGCAGGCAATGCTAATGATCTGAGCAAAATTCATCCCTGTCGTAACTCCAGAAACCTAAAGAAGCTACTCCAGAGATGAATGTGGTCCCAAATGATGGCATCACTGAGCAGGCAATTGTGTTTTCTGAAAGAGCACAGAGCTATCCAGCATAATTTACTGATATATATTTAATGATAACACTAATCTCTCATGAGCTAGACACTTTGGAAGAACACCTCTAATAAAGTTGTTCTTTAGATAACTTCATTCATTAACAGTCCTTAGTTCACTCTAAAGAAATTACATGAGAGAGGTTTTTAACTCAATCTCAAGACATGACATGTCCGGTGTCATCCGTATACAAAAAAAAAAAAAAAAGAAAGAAAAGAAAGAAAAAAGCAGCACCCTCTGGACATTCACTTATCTTGTAGCCTATGTAACAGGGGTTCTCCAAAGTTTTTCCTCAATGTGGGCTGCATTTGCAGCAACAGATCATCTTATAAAGCCAACTCTCTATCTAGATTCCCAAACCTGAGTCTACATCTTCCATCTGGCAACTTGGTATATTGCTTGGTTACATTAAAAGGATAGTGTTAAGGAGAACAGAGGAAAAGACCTTTTGCTAGTGCAATGGTTATAGGGTTGCTTGGCTATATATCTGACTTATCTATGATTTTATATTGTGCTCATCATGGTATCTAAGTCCTTCCATTTTATATCTGTGCTCTTTATCTCTTCTCTGAGTCAATTTTTTACCTACCTTATAAGCGAGATAATCCCAGTGAAATAATTTCAGGAGGTGTAATTGAGGATAGAACTTAGGTTCAGAACATTAAAAGAGCAATGCATCTTATTTTAAATGCTGAATATCCCCTCATTGCCTGCAGCGTCTATTTCACAGACCTCTGATTCACTTTGCTGTTGATTCAGTCTTCCTGTGTTTGTCTTTGGTGTTGTCAATAACTGAGATCACAGATGAATGTATACAAAGACACAGAGCAACTCACAGCATGCAGGGAGGTTTGTGTTTAAGTTTAGCTGAGTTGGGTTCCAAATACATGTTTATATGTAACATTCAAGACTTAGCTATATTTACATAAAGCTGTTCTGATGGCTTCTGAAACATGGAAAACGGTAAGTCCCAGGGCTCACAAACTATTTAAACGTGTTCTACCCAATTCCTATAAACTACAAGTTAATTGTAAAAGCCTCTTGAAACCCTAAAATAATCACGGGCTGTGCTACAACTAACAGGAAGCATCACTGCTTGGTGACCAACAGACACTTCACTATGGAATGCTCACGTCTTTCTTACCTATCCCACTATATATAGTAAGACCTTCCGCTGTCCTTGCTTCCCCGGCCAAGACATGTATTGATAGCCTATGAGTACATTCCATTTGCTTGGCTTCTATCATGGTATTAGAATCTAAAAACTAGTTAATGCCAAAATAACTTTTTAAAAATTAATTCAACAGACTACATAGGCCCTAAGTTCCTTTGTTTAGTGACTAAATCCAGTCTTTTGCTTCCTTGGTAGTAAACAGCTGGCCACCCAGTTAGCATCAGGGGTAGAGAAACATTAGGTTTCCAAGACATATTGAGACATAAATCACTAACTGAAGCTTTAGCAGAATTTTATGTTTTTCATAGTCTTGTTTCATTGCATCATCTTAAGCAAGGGAAGCAACTCTAAATAAAAGGAAAATTAAGAAAATATGTGAAAGCAACACTAGGTCCATGATTAAAGGTCATGTTCTTGGTGGCTTTCCAGAACTGTTTGGTTGTGATTCAGATATACATGTTGGTGCTCTTGCAGTTGTGACATAAAGAGCCTTGGCTGTGTGATTTATAATTGTCTGTTGAATCATTTGTGGAATGGGCTCCAGGGGATCCATTCAGGATGGGAAACAAATTCAAGTGTCCATTGTTGTGTGGGTGTTCCCTCCAAATCAGAGTTTATTGGGTTCTGTAGTGTGCTTCAGGGACACTGAAACAGAGCTGAGTTATAACTGAGTGGCTTCATAGCTTAA
Organism: Emydura macquarii macquarii; assembly: GCF_026122565.2. NCBI lineage: Eukaryota > Metazoa > Chordata > Testudines > Chelidae > Emydura > Emydura macquarii. Next base: position 4,144,393 of record NW_027130506.1, read on the forward strand.
TGCTGTCCACGGCTGCACTTTCACTGCTACAAGACTGGATAATTGTAGAGAACTCCAGGTAAAATTAGGATTCAAAATAAGAACTCACACCTTCAGTTAATGTTTAAACAGGGCAAATAAAATAAAAATAAATAAATAATAAATAAAAATAAAAATAAAACAGGGCAAATTTAGAGGTAAAGAGAAAAATCTACTGACCATCTCATAAATCCTTAAACTAAAATTAATGAGATTCTGGGAGAGATGTTTGAGTTGGAAGACCCCTGTTAGTGCAGAGTTGTTCCCTAGACTTGTTCTAGGGCTTTCTAGTCTGTTTAAATCTCAAGAGATGGTTTTACACCATTCTCATTAGTGACTATTCCCCAGGCTAATAAACCTAATAGGAAGTCTTTCCTAATTTTGAAGGATTTTTTTTACTGACTATGTTTTTTAATTTCTCCTAGTGCATCCAGTTAATTTCATTTTCGACAATTAAATGTTATTCAGCTATCTAGTTTGGTGATATAGCCATTTAAGAAGAAATGCTAGGGGCTCAATTCTGATTTTAAAAACTGGACACAAGCAAATATAAATGGGCCTTAAAAGGATCATCACTGCCTTTATGCACGCATGTAGAATAACAGAATTCTCAAGATACATAGTACTGGAGAGGGAGAGGGAACTGATCCGTTAGGTCAGGGTCATCTGAACACTGTCCATCACAAGGCTGCATTGACGATTTACCAGAAGCTCAACCTAGTTTCCATAAAAAAAGACACATCATGACTACCCTCATTTTGAATAAAGGGGTGCATTCCTTGGAGACCACAGATTTCAACCTACAATGCTGCATCTTAAACTGAGCAGCCTCCACTCGTGCTGGGACCTGTAATCTTGACAAACCACACATCCCTGTTACATACAAGGGCTCTCAGGCGGTTGTATTTGGTCCATGAGCCACGTTTTGTTCATCCCTGTCTTAAGCTGGACACTGTTATCAGAGATGGTAACTTGCAAAGAGATGTAACTTCCCAGTGTCTAGATGATGTTGCTGTTTCTTACCGCGTTAGCACCAGGATGGGCTGAGTGCTATCTAAACCCATAGGAAGTAGAGGTATCTGCCCTGAACAGTGTTACTAACCCCTTAAACAGATAAAAGGTAGGGGAAAAGTGGAAACATATTAACAAAGTGACCTCAGTGATTGGAGCTAAATTCTGGGTGCCGGGATAGGGTGAAAAGGCTAGTGAGAGGAGGTAAGTTCATAGAAGTAAGGGACTTGAAGCAGAGGAACACTGAGAAAGAAGGCAGGGCACATGAAGGCCTGGGAAAATGAGGCTGGCAATGGAAGGACTGAGGAGAGAGGCAGGAGGAGCTTGGGGATAAGCAACCAATCAGCAAATAGAGATGAGTACTATGTATCAAGTACTAGTCACTATATCTAAGGCCTTAATCCTGCAACAAGCTCCCTGTAGGCAAACCCATGTCCCAGTGCAAAACTCATTTTAGTTAACATGCCTGCCTGGATCTTTTTTCAGGATCAGAGCTGAAAATAGGTAACCTTCTCTTGTATACTACATGATATTGCATTATGTGATCTTATCACTGTTATCCTTGTCCTCCTTTACCATCTCCCTCCTGTTGTCTGCCAACTCCACTTATGTCTGTCTTCTATTTACACTGTAAATTTTTGGGGGCTCTGTCTCCACAGCACCTAGAACAGTGGGGTCCCAATTCTGATTGGAGCCTCTAGGTTCCACCATATTGCAAACAATAAGTAATTTACAGCTCACTTCCTGCTACTTGGTGCCATCAAAATACCTGAAGACATTATGGCAAACATATGCTAAGATATTCTACTCTAAGTGGTTAAAGACAGCACAGAGCAACTTCTCAAACTTTATTTTTTAACAACTAAGTCATAAAATGTTCTGTCCCAACTCACAGTACAAGGACCAAACATAACAGGGATGAAAAATGCTTAATTTTAAAGTCTGCAGGACAGATTATTTATTTGTAAAGTGCGATGAATCAGTATATGAATGTTTTAATATAATTATTTTATTATTCTATAATAATAAGTCTAATAACAAATGTGCCCTCTGTGAAAGTGAATTTTTCCAGATTTATGTGAATGGTTTGTTGTTACAAACTATTAATTATAGTTTAGAGTAGTAAATGATAACGTCAGAATTGATTTATGGTAGTAAATGATCATTTTATTAAATTAAGAGCTGTCTGTGGTTTTTCTCTTTGGACAGTAATCAACATGGTGGTCATTAACACTAGATTCCTTGAAAAGGCCATCTAGTCTGGGAAGACTAGGAGATCATCTGCACATAGTGTGATGAAATTTTAGACCCCTCCAAGCTGCAGAAGAGTGTACTATGTTATAATTTTTAGTGTACTTTGGGAACATCAAGATCAATTTTCAAATATTTAAGCACTAAAGTGCATATTTAAAAACTTAGATAGATGGCCTGATGTATTTAGCAGTGTTGAGCACTCACAATGGAAACTATGGGTGCTCAGCACCTCTGGAAATCAGGCAGGCCCCCTATTTTGATGCCAAATAGTCACTAAAGTCCTTTATTTCAGGCATCCACTTCTGAAAACTTTGGATATACAGTTCTGTGAACTACTGTTCGAGTGACATAGGTCCTGATCCTGTGCTGTTGAAGGCAATGGGACTTTTTCCAGTGACTTCAGTAGGAGCAGGCCCCTAGTTTATGTTTTGGTGTGTTTTGAGACTACAGGAAGTTCCAATGTGCCAGAGGAAAACCTCTCCCCCTTCTATGCTTACTCCATCTTTTGTGGCCACTGACCACGCAAGAGAGATTTCTAGGGGAATGACTAGCAGAATTTTCTGCCAGTGATTCCAAATGTTACAGTTAAGATTCAGGCTATTTTTCTATGATTACACTGAAGAAAGCTACATTTCATATAGCTAGCAACAGCTTTAAAAATGAGGAATGAAGGATCATGGAACAGTGATGAATGAGCTACTTTATGTTGTAAGATCCAAGATACAGCATTTTACACTCCCCAAATCATGTGTTTTCCAAGTATTTCACATTGTGCTAATTGCTGTTTTTAAAAGTGGGGGGTGGGTTCAGGGATTCTCTAAGGGGCTTGTCTACATTAGAAAGCTTTTGCCATTTTAACTATACTGGTGTATTAAACAGCAACTCCTCCCAGTGTGAGTGCAATTATAATGGTATAAAAGTGCTTATACTGGTGGGATGGACTTGGAGCTGCCCTGTGAGAATTTATGTTGGCCAGGTTATTGGGATATTTACCATATATATATGTATATATATATATATATATATATATGGTGAATATATTGGTTTAGCTCAATGAGGGGCTGTCTGGGAAAACAGGCAGAAAGGAAAAAAATAGCTTACAATAGCTGCCTCTCAGCAAACTCTTAAGAGTGGTTAAGAGACAATGATAGAACAATTAGTTTTGATTTTAGAGATTTGATTTTTGATTTGAGAAGAGCCACAAGTGCCTAACCCAGTTAGACCTGCAAGGTAATAATGGTTGGCACACTGGGTAATGTAGCCCAGGGTTTGGTCTAAGAGTGAGAGAACTGTGAAATTCCACCCCAAGTCAGGTAAGGATACAAGGGGTGCACTCAGAGACCAGAAGGGGAACAGAGGTGCAGATAATCCTGCAACCATGACACCAGTATAACTTATTCTGGTTCAGGAACTGAAATAAGCTATCCCAATATAAGGCTCCTTTATATCAGTATAACTTATTCTGTCCATCTAGATTACATTGAAAAGTTCCATTTTGTAAGGAGGTGGGAAGCTCCAAGTAAAAAAAAAAAAAAGTTGGGGGGCGGTTGAGTTAAAAGATGCAGAGATGAAGGCTGAAACTATAACTGGGTTAAAAAAAAGGGCTAGATACATTCCTGGAGGATAGGTGAATCAGTGGCTAGTAGCCAAGATGGTCAGGAACACAATCCTGTGCTCAGGACATCCCTAAGCCCCTGATTGCCAGAAGTTGGGAGTGGATGACAGGGGATGGATCCCTGTATAATTACTCTGTTCTGTTCATTCCTTCTGAATCATCTGGCAGAAGACAGGATACTGGGCTAGATGAACCATTGGTCTGACCCAGTATGGCCATTCTTATGCATTTACACTAGGGTTTTTACTTTAGGATTTTTATTGGTATAACTATGTCAGCAAAATAAGTCACAGCCTACGTGATGGTTATACCAGTAAAACTTTATAAGTATAGACCAGCCCTGTGGCAAAATGGCTAGTAAAGAAGCATAGGGTTATTTGAGTCTGGATAAATACTTAAACATAAAAGTGGACCTGATCTGCCATGCCTACATCCTCTCATCCAAATCTCAACTGAAATCTCTTAAAGACAAATTTAAAAGCAAAGTATAAAATGGAGTTAACAATACGCACAAGCAACTCCAACCCTCAGTCACTTGTTTGTATCCCCTCCCTTTCCTTCATACTGACACTGTTTCGAAACTAATCCTCACAGAGCTGAGTACCTCCAGCAAGGTGCTGAGCACTCACAAACTCCCACGGGCTAGAATTTTAAAGCACTCAGCTCCCACTGAGGCATCAAATAGCCAGATTTTCAGAAATGCTGAGCATATTGCATGCTGGGACACTTTGAAAATGTAACATGGGTATCACAATGGGAGGTGCTTGATTCTCTGCATTCTCTTGGAAATCTGGCCCTTGTTAATCAGGAGCTGAGCTCTTTTGACGATTGGCCCATTGGCTCCCATTGGAGTCTAGGGCTGCTGAGCCTCTCCCAGAATCAATTCAGTATTGACAGGGTCTGGTCAGTAGACTGTAAGCTCTTCAAGGATGGTACCTGGTCATTATTCTTGTCTGCAAACCAACTAGTGCACATTTGGAGCAAAACAGATAACACTGAATACAGAAAGAGAAGCCATTTGAAAGTGAGCCCCAAAATCAAATGCATTTGGCACTCCTGAATATGGTGACATGGTGAGGTCTGGCTACCAGATTGCAGGGCAGGCTAAAGAGCAACCTAGCCTCTAGCAAAAGATGAGCGCCGGCACGCGGATGACACCAGATATGCTGGGTGAGGTGGAGCATTTATTACATCCATTTAAACTGTATAGTATGACTCCCTCCCTGCACAGCTGATCAGCTCAGCTGGCTGGTACATGGGCAGAGCTCTCTTCCTCACCTCCCATCTTGCCTCCTTTCTATTAAGTATTCTTGGGACAGTCTCCCCTCCCACAAACACAAGGGTTGCAGTAGTAGCTGGTCCTTAATGTCTGCTGTACAAGAAGTGGGTGAAGGTTTTATTCACTCCCACACCCAAGGGCAGCTGGGTAAGGACGGGACTCAATTTAGGACAATATCTATTGTATCATTTTACAGATGTATTTATTTTCCATTGGGTAGAATCACACTTACAGTTAATTTTCAGGTGTTTTCTTCTGCTCACTGCCCTGCTCTAGGGCGATAATGAACTTTTCACTAAGTGAACAAGAGTGGCAGCTACTTCATGCTGAAAACAGCCAGGGAGGATTAAAAAGATGCAAAATACTGTCAGTACTACCTGAAAGCAAAGCTCCCAAAGCAAGCAGAAATGGAAAGACAACGTTGTTAGCGATACAGAGCAGCAGTTCTCAGCTGGGGTGTCAAACTTTCTAGGGGCTGCAACAAGTCTTCCCACTCACTCCTGGGGTGGCAATGCCATTCATTCAAATTTGACCTGGTCTCCCCTCCTTTATGACAAAGGATATCTGGGCCAAATTTAAATGAGTGGTGTTGCCACCTGGTGCATGGGGATGCACCACCCACTAGCTCTCTTCCATGCTGAAATTAAGAAATGCTGCCCTGAAAACTTTGTAGATACTATGGTATGTGCTTTTAAAAGATGTTCTAGCCTATGCACAGTTAGACAGCAAGCTCAAAGGACTGATTTATTTAAAGTAGACACCCCTTTATTGGAATCAATGTATTAATGGCCTCAATTCCATCCAGATTGCATTGGAATGTCCCCTTTTTGTAAGGAGGTGGGGAGTTCCAAGTAAAAATAAAGTTGGGGGGTGGTTGAATCAACAAAAGATTGAGAACCACTCATACAGATTAGTCCATGTGTGGTGTCTAATTTGTGGAAATGGGCCGGATGGGTTGCCTCTGAGACTAAATCAAGGCTGAAGGTGATACAGCTTTCACCCTCGTGCAAACACAATAACAACTCTCCTATTTTCTCAAAGTGATAAGAATAAACAATAAAAAGATAACTCCACCTTGAGGAGACAGATGGAGAAGAGAGACTGGTCTCCTCCATCCTTCTCAGCCATGAACGTGTAGCATTGGCATCAAATACCCTTCCTTCTCTAGTATCCAGGGTAGCCAGACTGCCTGGGTGCTTCTGCCACCACTGCCCCCAGACCCCTTTATTAAAATGGTGGTGTGATGGGGTGGACTAGGTCTGGAGGCCCCCTGCTGGAGGCCTCATGACCCTGCCTCACCACACCCCAGAAAAGAGCAGAAGAGAAGTCTTCCAGGCAGCCTAGAGTGGCTACAGAGGAAGCGGCCAATTGAGGGCCAGAAGAGCATATAAAAAGGCAGCTGCAGAGGTAGAGCAGTTAATTTCTGCCTGGAACTAGAAGAAGAAAGACTGTTGGCTAGAAGAGCACCAGGACCAGGGAAAGCTCTGTGCAGGCAGGACTGAGCTCAGGGAAGGCTGCTGAAGATCAGGGGAGAGAAGAAGGCGCTCCTGGCTGGCTGCAAGACTAAGAGGGTACCATGATGGGCCTTGTTGGTCTGGTTAGAGACTGCGCCCAGGGAGGGCTGCTGGAAGGACATACCAACAGATGATACCACGATGGTCCCCTGTTGTCCTTGTTACAAGAGGGCAGTGTCTCCTTGGAGGAAATGTTGGTGGGCAGTAAAGACTGTATACCCTGGAAAAGGTTTTTGTTTGTCCATCTACAGCCTGCATGGGACTTGGATGGAGATCTGAGTCACTGAAGACCTGCCAAAGAAACCACTGACTGGAGTAGCTCATGAGAAATGGGTGCTTCCCCATTTCAAAGACCTGAGAAACAGCAGGCTCACACTCAAACAGAAGGGGGTGCTTGCAAAAGATGGGTGCCAACCCATTCTGAGAAACAAAGGAATTGCAACCACACACTTGGCCAAAAGGGGTGCCTGAGACTGGTGCCAACCCTGTTACAGGTGAGTACAGTGTGTTAATATAGAACACTACAGAAGTTAATACAGCCTCCGAACACTAGCTTCTTGTGCTTTCTTCCCACATGTTCAGGAGTGAGGGGACAAATTCACAGGGGCTTGGCCAGCTTTGCCCATTGTGAAGAAAAAAGAAGATGGGGTCTTTGTTTCTGCTGAGAACTGATTTTAGAAATGGCTGTAAAAAGCCTGAGATGGAAAATGTCTTTTTAGCAGTTATTTAATCTTAGAATGTTTTGAAGTATTGAAATAGGTAAGAGGCCTAGACGCTAGCAGGGATGGAATGCAGAGAAAGACCTTGTAACTTAGATAAGGAAAGTTGCAAGTGCTCAGCTAGAAAATTCCTAGATAATATTTTTTTTAGTATGTATGACCATGGAAACTGTGATGTGTAAAGACTTGTTTATACCACCCTATAAAAATGATCAGTTTTTTGTAAGTAGTCATCGTTCCTTACATTTGAAGGGACCACCTTCTTTACGTAAAGAATAAAAATCTGACTTTGCTAATCTGTTTGGGTAATTCTGGACTATCCGCTGGGCAATGGACTTGTAAGTAAGACCCCTGAGTTTGGGTTCTTCCACACCATGAATCCCTGCCCCAACTCCTCCACTGCCACAGAGCTGGAAACCCATAGAGTGGCTCATGTAGGGGCAGGGGAAGGGACAGAAGACTGGGAAGGCAGAACTTTCCCTCCTGTGGGCTCAGTCTCACCTCTGTAGGCACACGAGGTGGTAAAAGTTAGATTGTCTGCTTGATGTTATCACTCAGTAGAAATTAGAGAAGCAATCCACTCACCCAGTCACAAATCTGTTTTTCAGGGTGCTGTGTTCATCAGGTTTTGAACTGTTTCTTATTCTCTAGAGTTTATGCAAAGGACTGACCCTCCCTGCTTTGTTTAAATGCCAAAGACAACAAGCACGTCTTGCTGTCATGGAGCCTACAGCACTGGGGATGGCTGGCTCTCATACTGTACAACTCTGAAAGTCTAGCCCTAAACATCCATTTGCAACCACTGGGGATCACAATTGCTGAATACTAGACACTATTTGGGAGGCTCAGAAATGATTTTTAACTTCACAGAAACCATTTCACAACAAGAATTTTTCTTGTTTTTCTACTTTTCACATTTTCTCCCCATGCTTTGTGTCATGATGTTAAGAGTAGGGCTCACCACAACACAAGAATTCCATTTCACAGAAAATTGAGGTTTTGATGTTTTTGTTCAGCATCAGCACTTTCAGTTGTGGTGTGTGGTGAGGAAAAAAACATGATCAAACCCCAGTCTCCCCAGAATAGCCAGTAGCCTACTGGTTAGGTCACTCAGAGTACGTCTACACTGCAGCCGGGAGTGAGCCTTCCAGCTAGGATAGACATACCCTCACTTGTTATGTGGGAAACTCAGGCTCCAGTCCCTGCTCTGCCTGAGTCAATGGGTCTTCCACATCCCAGGTAAGTGCCCTAACTATCAGGATATAGACTCAGACTCTCACTGTCTGGCCCAATGAGGCTTTTAATATAGCAGGAAAATATGGCATGTAAAACATTGTATAAACTCTATATTACACATAAAATAGTTTCAACAGGCAAGTGTGTGTGTGTGTGTGTGTGTGTGTTGTGTACTGTGGCATAAAGCTAAGATGCCAGATAAATAAACAACTTGACTTTGCTGTATTGTTCTTGATTTCTTCCCTAATTTTCCTTTTCTACCAATGAATCCAGTTAAATGAATTGTGTTTAGGGTTTTCTCACCTCCATCCTCCCCTCCCAGCCCCCACATTTTTCCATTCCTCCAACTGTGGAAAAGTTAGTACAAAAAGAAAAATGTAATTCTGTCAGTCTAACTTTTCAAAATTTCCTCAGCTTTTAACTCTTTTCATTAAGGAAATAAATGTAAAATTGAAAATCCTTTTTCAAAATATTAAAAAAAACCCACACCTCAAAAGCCAAACTATTCTCAAGCAAACATTCAGCCCAGTTATTTGTAACTAAGTTAAATAAAATCTAGAAAATAAAATTTATAATTAATATTTGTCACAATGGTTGTATTAACAACCATACCCAAGCTAAAACAAAATAATTTCATTCTGAAGGGTAAATAAAATCTGTAATACAGAATTTATACACTGTTGCATGTCATATTTTCCTGCTATAATAAAAGCTATCCCAAATTTACAACATTGGTTATGAGTCTCTAAACAAAAGACATCCAGTTAAGATAAGCACCAGGTCTTGCTTACAGGAATTATAGCCAAAATCTCTCCTTAAAAAGAGCTCTTTAATCATGTAACACTTTCTGATGGAACTGCAAATTCTTTTGTGCCAAAAGTATGAAGTAGGAGGTTGGTGATGAACATCATACTGAAATAAGCTATTCCACAGTAATTTGCCAAATGAGTTTTGTGTTCCACACTACAAACTCTCAAATTCATCTTTTTATGATATGAAGATTAGAAACAAAGTTTCTATTTTCTTAATGGAATTTATACACATTCAGAAAGTTGGCTGGAGCCTTAAACCCATACTATGTATTCACCATGTTCTTGTATAGATTTACACACTGACCTTTATTAAAGAGTCAGTAAATATATTATTTTATCTAATTTATATTATTTAAAAAAAAATTACTAGCAATTTTAAAATGAACTTCAAAAGTTTCAAACTGTGACACACCTTTAATTTTATGGTGTGCTGCGTGAGGATAATGGCTGTTTTATGGTCCATCCATATCCTCAGCTGCCCTAGGACACCCTCAGACTCTGTCCATTCATGTAATTTATTTTTGTTCCCATCACCAACACCAGTATATTATTTACAGTGCTTCTCTACCTTTAGCCCTTTCCCTCAGGGTCAGGCCTCAGGGAGGCTCCCTTCCTTGAGATCTCTGCACACACTGACCTCAGGTGGTCCTGGATACTTACTTTCTTTACCCTTACTCTTTTTTTTTTTCCCTTACTCCCACTCTCTCCTTCTTCCTTCTTATGTCCTTTTACCCTCACTGGATGACCTAATTAGCTCATCCAGACTTCCAGTCTCCCAGTTAGCTTGCACATCCCCAATCATCCTTCTCCAGAGGAGCTGATTGATGCCTAAGTGATCAGAGTGCTGACTCACCTGCTAGCTTTTAGCACTCTGTCACCTATGGGTTATGAGTTATGAAGAATACAACTTTCTTAATGTTTAAAAAAATACAAAAACCAAAAACGAAACTGTTCTTCCTACCTCCCTTTTAAAAAAATACAGCTGCAGTGAAAACATGTGTCTTGACATTTGTCATGGACCTAGTCATGAATTGGACTGGTGTATGGGTCTGAAAAGAAAGTGGTTTAATAAAAGTATAATCATTGGAAAAATGTGTAGTTGGCAGGGGAGGGTGGCTAAGGGACATCGAATCCACATGAAAAATTTCTTTTGGGTTGGTTTAATGAAGCTCTATGCACATATGTGCACACACATACACACACAAGATTTGGTGACACACACAGAGAAATTTGATTTAGTACAGACAGCTATAATTAAAATAATAAATTTAAGAATAAGAAAAATACAGTTAAGTGGTTTCCTGAATTGTTCATACTTACACTCTTGCATTCTGCAATTACAACTTAAGGAGACCATTGGAAACAAAGATTGCAGGGAACGTAAGTGGAGGCCATCAGAAGGGAGGTCCTGATTCAATTTACATTGTTTCAGGGATCTGACAAACCCAAAGTAATGGGAACTGGGTGTGGTATTTTATATACTTTCTTATGGTAATGGTACAGATATATACACATATGATCCTTTACCCAGATTATAATAAGGTCAGTTCTTACCCCTATCCAGATGTGGCCTTTAGGGTGTCCATAATTAAGCATTCAGTATTAATATTCATGATTTACATCACTTATTTCTTAATTCCTATATGTAAATGCAGTCTAACTGCTTAGATGTTGCATGGCAACCTCCCCAAACTCCCTTCTTGTGAAATTCTGTGGGGTACTGTGTCCATTGGTGGTTACTTCTCTAATCCCACAAGGCCTCACCATTATCTGACCTGGGTTCTCTCCTTAGGCCTATGCCATACAGCTAAATCCCAGCCTTTAGCACACAACAGGCCTTTAATTATAGGTGAATATAAGTAAATGGGTAATCAGGCTTGCTATTTGCCCCCATGCATAGTGGCGCTCAGGCCTAGGATTTAGGCACTTAAACACCATTGTGGATCTGAGCCCAAATTCCTTCCATTTACCTAGCTACAACCAAATTAACTCCGGCTTTTACAACAATTGATACTTCCCGTTTTCTCTATTCCACATTACTTCAGTTGCAATCCCCTGCATATGACTACAATGCTAGATGCCCCAGACTTTTTGTGCTGTTCAGTAGACCATTCCCAATAGAATCAATATTTTCCTGCTATATCCTTCCCCATCGTCTTATATCCTCACAAAAAGCATCATGACACATTTTAAAAGGATTTCTGTTTTGTCTGTTAAATCCCTTCACGTAAATTTACTTTACATTTCAGCTAATCCAAAAACAACAGCAACATCATGAAAGCACTGTTAGAAAAGACAAAACACGTCTAACACATCAACTGCACTGATCTTTGCCAGCCCAGGAAGCTTATGTTTCTTTTCCAATCAATACCAGCATTTCAACTGTAAACAAGTCAAACTTATTTCAAACTAATCAAAATAATAAAACATGTCTACTTAAAAGTGCAGGAGCATCTTTTTTTTTTTTTTTTTTTTTGGTTTTGTTTCTAACATAAAAAATTTAGGGTGGTTTTTGTTACGATAATTTATTTTTTTTCCTGAAGGAAAACATGAATTCAGCATCTGGTTTTCAGTGAGGTCTTGCTCTTTCCTATTTTTTCCAGCTGTGTTGGCTCTTTGTTTGCAGGGATCCTTGTTCATCCCAGAAGAAGAACTCGTTCATGCTGATTGGATGCCCCTTGGCCACTTTCCCATTTCAGAGAGAGGAAGGAGGAACAGATACCACACAAGAACTTGCTCATATGGAACCAAACTGTCTCCTCTGCTTGTAGGCACAAAAGGGAAGAAATGCATGCAAATATCTATCAAAAACGGTAAGCACATAAGGACAGCAGTATCTATTCTCTCTGACAACGCAGAGTCCCTTCAAAATCCCCAGCCATGTTTACAGCTCTGTGTTCTCTTGGGGTCATAGCCAAGTAGAGGGAGATGAACCTGGGGGATAGAGAGGCATTGTTGGCTAATGCAGTAGTTCTCAATCTTTCTAGACTACAGTACTCCTTTGTCTTGTGTACCCTAACTTTCACCTCACTTAAACTACTTGCTTACAAAATCAGACATAAAATACAAAAATATCACATCCCAGTATTACTAGAAAATTGCTTACTTTCTCATTTTTACCAGATAATTATAAAATAAAGCGACAGGAATATAAATATTGTACTTACATTTCAGTGTGATACTTGAGCCAGTTTTTCACTTGTGAGCCTTGTTTGAAGCCCAAGTCCCAGGTAGTGGGGCAGAAGCATGTAACTTAGCTTCGTGGGGGCCCCTGTGATGTGGGGCCCTGGACAGTTGCCCTGCCTAACACCCCCAAATGTTGGCCTTGCACTTGTGATCTCCCATAACCCATCCTGTGACCGCCCTGGAGGCTGCATTGCCCAGGTTGAGAAACACTGAACTAGATGAGATGAGTTGAGTACCCCCTGGAAGACTGCTGCATATCTCTAAAGGCATGTGTACCCCCATTGAAAACCACTGGTCTAGTGGACAGAGCCCTGGACTGGGAGACAGGAAACCTGGGTTCTTTTCTCTGCATGGCCACTGATCTGCTGTGTGACCTGGGGCATGTCATATCTATTAAGAATGTAAGGCCTTCTGGACAGGGTCTGTCTCTTGCTATGTGTTTGTACAGTGCCTCAGACAGCCTGATCTTAGGCAGGGCCTTTAAACACTGCTGTAAGATGCATTGCAGCGGTCAGCACTAGCTTCTTTAGAAAAGACCTCTGACTTCCAACCCCACTGATGGCCAGTGCCCAATAGGCCCATGGTGCAGCAAGGCAAGACCTCTATCCAGATGGCCCAAGATTCATGGATTTTCCTTCTGGATTTCAGGATGCATGAAGAGCTGTGAGGGCTCTGCCCTGTAGCCACTGCCTGCCCATTGACATGATACCCTCAAACTCTGTGGGCTGGATTCTGATCTCAGATACACTGATGTCAGGCCTTGATTTAGGAAAGCATCCCTATTCAGGACAGCATATAAGCATGTGTATTATTTTAGGGAAGGTCTATGGCCTGTGTTATACAAGAAGTCAGATGAGATGACCACCATGATCACTTCTGGCCTTGGAACCTATGGAAAAGTCACATTGAAATCTAAGTGGGGGATAAGACAAAGGTCTATGAAATCATGAATGGTGTGGGGAAAGTGACTATAGAAGTGTCATTTACCCTTTCACACAATACAAAGAACAGGGGCCACCAGATGAAATGAATAGGCAGCTGGCTTAATACAAACAAGAGAAAGTACTTTTTCACACAGCGCACAGCTAACTTGTGGAACTCATTGCCATGGGATGTTGTGATGGCCAGAAGTATAACTGGGTTAAAAAAAACTGGATAAGTTCATGGAGTATAGGTCCATCAATGGCAATTAGCCAAGATAGTCAGGGACGCAGCCCTAACCTCTGACTACCAGAAGCTGGGAGTGGAAGATGGGGTGGGTCACTCATAATTGCCTTGTTCTAAACACTTCCCCCAAAGCTCTGGTACAGGCCACTGTCAGACACAGGATTCTGTGCCAGATGCACCATAGTCTGACCCAGCATGGCAGCAATTATGTTCTTATGTAGTGGGACTTAATCACATGCTTTAATTTAGGTCTGTGCTTAAGTACTTTGCTGAATTGGGGCCAAAATCTGGAGTAATTCAAATGGCTTTAGTGGCATTACTCTAGATATATGCTCATGTAACTGACAACAGCATCTAGCCCTCCTGTGATTTTAAACAGTCTATGACTATCTTACTGTGTTCCTTTGGGCTTTTCTGTAGGAAGGCATACTGTGGCCAAGGAACAGTTGTGCTCTTTGCCATTCTATCTCATTACTGAGGAAGAGTCTCACCAAAGACTAGGATTGTATGAAAAGGTCATGGATTTTAAGGCAGAAGGGAGGATTATAACAATCTAGACTGATCTCCTGCATAACACAGACCACAGAATGTACCAACTGCTTCCTGCAGCAAGCCCATAGTTTCTGTTTGAACTCTAGTAAGCAGAGTGCACTGTAGTCTCAGGAAAATTGTTCCAGTGGTGAATTACCCGCTCTATAAACCCTCCCCCCCGCAAAAAAAAATCTCACACCTTATTTCAAAAATTATATCTACTTGCTGTGAAGCTCACATTTGTTTTGTGACATTTCCAGTGCGGGCTGGACCTACTTTCAAACAGAGTGGAAGGCCAAAAAGCAGAGAAAAGTCCTTTCTGATATAATTAGGGAAGTTTATGAAAATATCACTACTCTTGCTACTACTGGTGATAGTACTAGCCACATTAGTGTACAAAGTGGCTGATTCTAATCTTCCTGTGTCATTCGATCTTCTCTGTGTTCACAAGAGTATAACCACTTCAAAGTGGAGAAAATTGGGGATTTGATAGCACACAGGGCTTGCCAGACAGATCAAATGATTAGTAGGGGAAGTGAAGATCAAACAAACAAGAAACTTCATACTAGAAAAAAACTGGAAGAGGGCTAGTTTGAGTTAGTGTAGAATGTGAGGTGAGCAGCAGGAGAAAAGATAAAGGGATATAGAAGGAAAGGAAAGTTTGAATGTTACTTGTTTAATGTGATTACACTGTGTAGCTGCCCACAGAGCAAATAGTTCACACAGCAGTGTTACTTTTTTTGTTTGTTTTACTTTTCTTCATTAAGAGAATTAAGCTTTTTGACCTGTGGCCCCTTGCTAGGAAGTTTGCTAAGTGATTGAATTAGATGCCAAGAATAAACCAGTAAAATAACCACAGAAGCTTCAAAGTAAAATTGGTAAATCATTGCTGGTGAGCTATCATTTGCCCACTGTTGACACTTCTGGGAGTAAAATTATTGTACAATGCCAGCAAGACTCAGCTTTGTGAGTGTTCTTGAAGGGATGTTTACAAGCCCTATAGGATGGCATCAGGACCCAGCTGTACCCTGCCTGAGGCGTGCTGGGAGTTATAGTTCCTGGAACTGCTGGAATTTATAGGCTACTGCAAGGCATGCTGGGACAGGGACAGCCTGCCTAAAAGCAGCTAATTTCCCTAACAATGAAGAGAGAGAGCATAGGGGCTCTTGCTACTAGGAGGACTTAGAAGAAGGTGAAGGAAGTTGTGTTAGAGGGAAAAGGACAAAGTCTGTTACAGATGTTGGCTTTAATTTTACAGCTCCTGTCTTTAGGGATAGGGAGAGGGTGGAAACTCTCCTTCATCCTGCACTGTGTCCAGGTGGCAGTGTGTGCAGCCCCCCAGGGAAATGCCTACAATGTAGACAAGGTGAAGGAAAACTTTGCCTTGCTTTGTGATTTTTGAGTTTATCTTTGGTTATCCAAGTGGAGCTCTGATTTAGCTGGTGAGCTACAGTACCACACCAGAGAGGGAGTGGCAGCATTACCTTGGCATTGAGGTAAGATCCTCTTGCACAATCTTTCACCGTGCTGCTTAAAATGTTGGCTTTTTGTTGTTGCCTTCTTGGAAGGTCTGCTTCTCCTCTTGTCTCAAACACTCTGTAATCTGATGGGCTGTCATGCCAGCCCAGAAAAGAACCAGTGTTATGTCCAAGTCCCTTAGGGCACAATTTATCATTCAAACATTAAAACTCATAAGTAATCCAAAACCAAGCAATTCCTATGTCCAACATGGGCTGCAACCCCAAGAAGGTTTTCCCTTAGCTCTCTCAGGGTATGTCTGTGCTGAAAACCCACTCCTCGCCACAGTGAGTCTGAGAACCTGGGTCAACTGACTTGGACTCCCAGGGTTCGAACTACAGGGCTAAAAATATCAGTGTAGATAGTCCCGTTTGGGTGGGAGCCCGGGCTCTGAAACCCAGCTCCCAAAAGCCAGGTTTCAGAGCCTGGGCTCAAGTCTGAGTGGGAACATCCACACTGCTATTTTTAATCCCATAGCATAAACCCTGTGACCCCAAGTAAATTGACCTGGGATCTGAGACCCATTGCTGTAGGGGTTTTTTGCAGTGTAGATGTACCCTCAGTCCCTGGAAAGAGGACATACCTAAATGCTCTGAGTCGTGTGACAGGTGCAGGTCTTAATTGTCTCCTCGTTGTTTTACCCTATTACAAACTTTCTCTCACGGTAACACTTCGAAGCAACATTTATAGAAGCTTGTCCCTCTGACATGATTAGAAAGGGTAAACCTGGCTTGCTAGATCGAAAAAACACATCTGACCTCTTCTCCATCATTTTCATCTCCTGCAGCTGTTCTTTTAGTGACACACCCGCATTCAGATGCCATTCCCCACCCTCTTAGCAAGAGGGCTGTGCCCCAAGAGAAGAGAGACACTTTTGGGACCAGAGGATCTGGGAATTCTGTGAGTATCCAGTGGTCCGGGGGACACTTTGAAGGGAGTCAATGGCTAGGGTGCATCTGTTGTCATCCTGCAAGGCAAAGACAGGGCTGGTGTGGCCCGGAGGAGAGCAGCTGACAGGCTGGCTGTGATAGGGAGCTAACATCCTGCTAGTACAGGTAAACTCCCTCACTCTGGAGTCAGGTGGCAACAAGGTGACTCATAGCGCTGGGTGCCCCAACAAGCATCACATTAAATGTAAATGTTGTTATGAAAAATGCATGCACACACTTACCTGAGTTCCCTTCTCCTTTATCAGGCTCCTCTGCACTCACCTGGCAGGACTGGCTATGCTAGCGGAGTCTCAAACAGGTCCTGACTTGTAGCATGGCTGCAGTCTCCCACTGCATCTCCCCGCTCCTACTCCTCCTCACTTTTCACAGCACTTTCTGTCTCAGTCTCCTCCGAGATATCCAAGGTGGTCTACAGGGTGCAGGTGAGGTCTCCGCCATGCATGGCATGAATTTCCTAGTAGAAGCAGCAGGTTTGCGGCTCAGCACCTGATCTCTTGTTGCACTTCCTGGTCTTGTGGTATTCCTGGCACAGTTCCTTCATTTTAGTGTGGCATTGCTACTGCTCCCTGTTGTACCCCTTTGCCCACATCCCCTGTGTAATCCGCTCATAGATGTCCATATTTCTATGGCTGGTCCATAGCTGTGCGTGCACAATCTCTTCTACGTACGGGCCCAGGAGATCCAATACTCCCCATGTTCTCCAGGCAGGAGTGTGTCTAGCATGTAGAGCCAGCATGGTCAGCTAGGCCAACGGTTCCCAACCTAGGGTGCAGGACCTGCTTGGGGAGGGTGCCAAAGATTATAGGGGTTCTGTGAGGCCTTCAGGAATATTGAGGTAATTTAACCTCCCCCCACCCAAGTTCTGTGCTGGGCACAGCGGCCTCAAGCTCCCCGCCGGCCGGAGTGAAGAAGCATCCCCCCAAGGAAGCAGCAGCTCTGAGCCACTCTGGCCAGAGTGGAGGAGCAGCCCTCCCTCCCCATGAGTCCCACACTGGCCTGGTGCCTGGCCGGAGAAGAGCAGCCCCAGCCAGTGGGGGTCTGGAGCAGCCCCGGCCAACCTGCCAGAGCCCGCCTCCATTACCCTCAGTCCATGATGAAGAGGTGGGGCCACACAGGACATGTGGTGGTGGCTGTGCCAGGGAAGGTTTAGCTTCTTCCTCAGGTAAGAGTAATTTATTATGTAATTTAGTGGTATTATTATTATCATGATATGTGCTTATAGGGTTTATATGTGTTTATGGCCAGGTTGGGGAGAGGGGAGAGAGGGCACATGTTTTACCTAGTGTTAATCAGTGGGGCTTTCACTCAAAAAGGTTGGGAACCACAGAGCGAGGCAGTTTCATACAACAAGAGTGACCTGCTAGGTACGCTTTCCAAGGTGGCCAATCAGGAAAAGGCATTTCAAAAACATGTCTGGGCTTTAAAGAGGGTGTGGCTTCTGGTCTCTGTGATCCCTGGGCAGTGGAGTTTATAATTATGCCCAGAGCGATCACTGTCTCAGGGAGTGGGGCATTGTGGGACAGCTGCTGGAGGACTGTTAGGATAAACACAGGTCATGCAGTGTCTACACTTGGTGTCGATCTTGGTAGGTTGATCATGGCTACATGCTGTTCAGGGAGGTGATCATGGGGGCTATATGAGAGTCAAAGATGAACAGATAAAAATCTTTCTCTCTAGCAGCATCTTTATTCTCCTGTTCTGGAACAAAATTAAGACAAATGTAGCACAGACTACAAGAATAAAAGTTAATTTTATGTACAGTCTTGAAAGGGCTTGTTTATGTTTTGAATGAAGGCTCAGGGCAGTACATAGGCCAACATTTTCAAACTTTGGGTGCCAAAGTAAAAATGTTCTCTGATTTTTCCATTTATTTATTTGCGTTTTTGAGTCATTGATCAGACACCATTTCTTGTGAAATCCCCTTTCATTGTGGGAAATCAGCACTTTTGAAAATCAAGATACATTTAGATGCCTGAAGTTTAGGTCCATCAGGACAACATTTTCAGACTTACTTTACTTAAATTGGCACACCTCCCTTAATTATCTGGTCTCTTTCCCTTGCAGGCACCATTATATGCCTCTGTAACTACTTTCACTTTTTGCCCACAGGTAATACTGTAGCTCAGTTGACCATCTGGTAAAGAACACAGGATGTGAAGTCCCACAACAGGATATGGGCTCAGAACCAATAATGATACTACAATGCGAGGCTAGAGATGTGTTGCATTGTTAAATGTGCTGTAATTTGGATGGGTTGATTGTTATGAACTGAGGTCCTTCCTGCCTGTATCCAGGGACAGTCCAGGATGGAAGTTAAAGATCCAATGTGTTCCCTATCCACCCTGTTCCTCCACATTCCTCGGAAAGACAGTTTTAAGCCAATGTTCCCCCCTCTCAAGAGAACAAGAAGATCTGTTGTCCAACACTTTATTAAAAACTATCATTTGGTAACAATGGCTGCTGTCTTATAAAGTGCACTGAGACACCAAGAAATGGAAGGCACTGTGAGTTACAAAAGACAGCTGAACAGATTCTGTTATGTAAAAAAAGAGGTGCTGAGGAATTGAATAAAAATCAAAGAATCAGGTTTGCGTACAATTTATTTAGCAGTGTTCTTGTTTTCACTTCAATTCCTGGGTTCATATTATGAGTTGAGGGAACATATACCTCCCCTGATCAAACTGGATTGAGGTACATGTCAAATAATTCTTTCCAGCCAACTAGTGGAATTTAAAGTGCATGTGTCATTATCCTTGTTTTGTTCACATTAGGGCCTGATCCAAATCCCATTGAAGTCAATGGAAAGACTCCTCTTGCCAGCAGTTAACTTTGGATCAGGCCCTCTGTCTACTGAGCTTGACAGGTCTGTAGGAAGGCACAGTGGCCTTCCTCCGAGCCGGGGCCCGAAGAAGGGCCACAAGCGCAGGGTTGGACAGGAAAAGGGCCGGCCGCCGAGTCTGCCCAGCAACCAGGAGGCTGGCTAGTGATAAGTCCTGCCGGCCGACCAATCCAGCACCAGAGGGGCGGAGCCTCAGCCAGGGCTGAGGCTATAAGAAGCAGGCCCCACAGCTCAGAGGAGAACAAGCTGCCGCCGGAGGCAGACATGCATCCCCGCTGGCTACAGCTGAAGCCTGAACTGGGCCGGGCTGCTAACACAAGCGAGCACCTCTCGGGGCAAAGACCCCGGGAGCAGCCCAAGCGACCAACCGCTAAGGGTAGGATAGAACCCTCGGATCCCCTAGACTGGCCAAGGCCTACAGGCCCCCAGGACTGGGTCACGCCTGTAGGCCCTAGTGATTGGAATGAGTCCCCTGAGTCAGAGGGCTGGGAGACCCCCCCCCCAAGGCCAGACCTGACCTAGAGGAGCTGCCGGAGGCCAAGCCATCCTCCGAGCCCTGGGACCTGGAGGAGCTGCCCCTCGCCTAGGAGCTTCCCGCTTTTCCGCCTATGGACGCCAAGGGACTGGCGAGCCTGCCGCGGGCAGTCAACCCCAGTGACCCGAAGGATCCCGCCGATGCAGGTACCTGGGGTTATGGGGAGGAAGTAGCCCAGGGGCAGCCATAACCATGGCTGAGACAGGGGCAAGCCCCGTCGGCGTGTTGCAGCAGGAGCCCCACCGATTTAGTGGCAACGCCTTTGCCACTGCTAGGGCCCTGGGCTGTGATGCAGTGGAGTTGGGCCTGCGTCCCCCTTCCCTCCCCCTTATCCTTGCCAACCAGAGAGTGAGTACCGTCCCCCACGCTCCTGACTCGAGGACACTGCTTGCTCGCCCGCCCTGCCTGAGGGCCAGGGCGATAGACTACTTGCTCGCCCACCCTGCCTGAGGGCCGGGGAAAAATACTGATTGCCCACCCCCCTGCCTGAGGGCTGGGTTATAGACTGATTGCCCGCCCCCCTGCCTGAGGGCCGGGTGATAGACTGTTTGCCTGCCCGCCCTGCCTCAGGGCCGGGGCACTAGACTCCTAGCTACAGCTAACATTCCCCTTTTAGGAAGGCGCAGTGGCCTTCCTCCGAGCCGGGGCCCGAAGAAGGGCCACAACCGCAGGGTCGGATCGGACCCTGTGCTACAAGGTCTTATACGCACAGCAGCTGGAAGAGTGCTTCCTAGGATGGGTAGATAGACATATGCTAAGTCTGCTCAAGCTAGTGCACTAAAAATAGCAGTGTGGCCACAGCAGCACAGACAGCAGCTCAGGTTAGCTAGCCAAGTATGTACCCACAGGATCGGGTAAGATTTTACATGAGTGGCTAGCCTGAGCTGCCACCCATGCTGCTGCGGTGACATGGCTCTTTTTAGCATGCTAGCTCGAGCAAAGCTAATGCCTCTGTCTAACCACACAGGGAAGCACCATCCCAATCGCTGTGTAGACGTACCCTTAGTATAAGCTCTTTACAAGAATACTGCTAGCTTTTTGGAGTAGATATTGCACCCATTCTTTTGCTGTGTTAGGACTATATCAGAGATAATGTCTATAAACTACAGTGGCTACAGCGGCATAGCTATGGCACTGCAGCTAAGCTGCTGTAGTGTAGATGCTTCCTATATGTAAGGAAGGGGTTTTTCTGTTGACGTAGGCAATCCACCTCTCTAAGCAGCGTTAATTAGGTCAATGGAAGAATTCTGCTGTGTCTACAGTGGCGGTTAGGTTAATCTAACTACGTCACACAGGGTACACACTTTTTCATAGCCTTGAGTGAGGTAGTTAGTTCAGACTACATTTTAGGTGTAGACCAGGCCTTAGAATGACGTTGAGAAAGAATTACTATAAAAAGATGGAGCGGGGTCAATGAAAAAGTAAAATCACTAACTGATGACAGTATGGCATGTAATAGAGATCTTCTGTATAGATGCTACATCTGTACAGAACAATAGATGATTAAATCCTCAAAACTAAGCTCTCTATTGTTTTAGTCTGTCGCCTAAATCTTTCTGTCTTTAGGAATCCATCCAAAAGATCAGAAGATACCATTGTTTCATGGACTGTATATTACATGTGCAGATTATGTGAATGTTAAAACTGCCAAACTAACTGAAGAAAATTTCCAAAATAAAATAAATAAATAAAAAGTTTGCACCAATCTGGAAGAAATCTAGTGTGTTGTTCAGACAGGCTAAGGCTTGGCACAAAATTAACTGGCTTCTACTCTCTCTTTGTGGTCTCTGGATACAAACAAAACCAAACAAACAAAAGAGAAAGCCCTTTAGAATGCAGAATCATTAATTTAAATCAGGGACTTTTCAAGTTGTAGACTGACAACCAATCAGTCCTTTTCAAATTAAAAGAACTGCAAAAAGTTTTCAAAACACTAATTGGTTATAAAAAAATTGTTCTAGTTGGGAGCAAAGGACTACTTTATTACATTGCATCAAGTCTGCAATGAGATTGTAATTTCCAATTTCTATTTCTTCTCTGAAGAGCCTAATATCTTTTTAGATGCTGAAGAAAATAATAAATCCACGATGTTAGAGCTGAAATTATAAAGATCAAAGACATCTTCAATTTCCGCATAAATATAACCGGACAACTCTGGAAGCATTAGGAATACTCACACTATTTTGCAAATAATTTGCCTATTTGCCTTTCTGGTTAGACTGGGACCTTGTCTTAATCCATTTATTCTTCCTTTGCTTGTAAACATGTTGCAATTATTATCTTATAGTTGTGACATCCCTTAGCAATGAATTGTGAAATTACAAACAAGCAGTTTTATTAGCTGTGTCACCCTAGCTATTTTAATTGTATTGGGAATATTCTGATTAGCACTGGGAAGCTAGGAGTTTTCATCTACTGTAATCACATTTTTGCTGTGCTCATTTCATGCACACATGGACCAGATCCTCAGCTGGTGTAAATTGACGTTACACCATTGACATCAATGGATCTGGCTGACTTACGCCAGCTGAGGCGCTGGGTCACATTTTCTATGTTTTTCTGGTTTTGCATGCAGTTTTGCTTATTCCTGCACTAAGGACCACTTCCACCTCTCATTTAAGTCTGTGGAACGAGCTCTGTTGGAGCGGAACGGTTTGCTTCCCAGTCCCTATATGGTGTTAGGAGAGGGCATGGACCACAAAGGCAAAAGAAGCCAAAATGCCTATGGGAATGAAAATCCTGGGCCATCTGCAGCAGGCTGAGGCATTCACATTGAGTTCACATTGAGTTCACATTGAGTCCCTTCGCACTACTCCTTGTCCCTGAGGATGGCCTTTGGAGGGTTGGGGTTTGCCGTGAGATAATGATTTGTTTTGTTCCAACTTAACAAAAATATTTACCTTTGGACAGAGACCAAGCAAATGTTTGATGGGCAAAAGTTTCAGAAAGCTACAAACAGCTGACCCGAGAAGCCAGATTTTTAGAGGTATTTAGACACTCAATGGACATCTATCTGCATCTTTAGGTACCTTTAACAACCCTCTAAAAATTGGGCCTTTGTGGATTAGAATGGAAACACTTATGGAACAGTAACTGTCGTGGTCACAGCTGTTCCTGCTCTAATATCTATGATTGTGCATGAGGACAGGAATATCCTCCATTAAGACACTGATCAACATTATGTACTCCATTGCCTCTACCTATGATCTTCTCTGCGTCATCCTGTGATGGGGGGGAGGGCGGGGGGGGGGTAGTAGGGGAGGGCAAGTAGCTGGCTCTCCAGCTGCTGTCTTTGCTTCAGACTCTAGGTAGCTATGTTACTGTGGGGGCTTGGTCAGTCCCTTGCAACAACTAATCAATTGAATAATCTTGCTTCTTACCTCAGTTTCATTAGAAGAAGATGGCTATCTGTTGTCAAGTGGCTTTGTTTATAAAGAGGCTGGGTGGGGACCTTTAAAAAAAAAAAAAAAGTCTATTGACAACCTGCATCCACTTTTCAACTTGGTCAAAAAAAGGTTGGATTTTGGGGGCTGGAGGTTGTATGTTGGAAGGCATTGGAGGCTGACATCTGTCATGGGAAAATCATGGGTCATTTCAGTAATAGCGGTAATGCTGTGCAGAAACTGACCTGGATGCTAGGTAAGATAACTTGCTTTGCTGATGTGCTCAGAAAGGATCTGTGTACATTGTGATTAAACACCTGCAGCTGGTCCGTGCCAGAAGACTCGGGCTCGTGGGGCTCAGGCTAAGGGGCGGTTTAATTGCAATGTAGATGATCAGGCTCTGACTGGAGTCTGGGCTCTGGGACCATCCCCCCTCGTGGGGTTCTAAACTAATTATCCCCTCAAATAATGCATCACGAATGCTCACCAATAATGCCTGCTCTGATGTCCTGTTTCTCCATCTTGTCTATCTGTGCCTTTTCCCCATACTGTTCCCTATCTATAGAACATTCTCCCAGTTCTGGTTTGCCAAGCCACTCACCTCTCTTCATCCAGATCCCTAACTCCAAAATCAGTTCACAGGGAGTACATTCTGACTACTATCAACCACCCCATCCATTTCCCCTCAGTCCTCTAACTCAGTGTTTCTCAACCTTTTAAGTAGCAAGTACCCCCTAACTTCTGAAAATTTTAATAAGTACCCCAACACTCAATTTTCCATGGGATTTTATATTTACAGACTAATGGGAGCCATATGTTGGAAGACGGCTTAGTATATAAGGCTGTGATATGACTGTCAGATCTAGTGTGAATAGGGTTACCACCTTTACACCAGGGGTGTGCAACTCAAGTATGTACCTGGGCTAGAGGAGATGTTGGCCAAAGCTAGGAGGCTTTGAGTGGCATGCCAATGCTGGGGAATATAAAGCGTTGCACCAAATTTTTTGTCATAGATTTGAGAGGAGGAAGGGGTGAGGGAGAGACAGGGAAGGAGGACGAGAGAGAGAGAGAGAGAGAGACAGGAAAAGAGAGCAACTGGTGAAATCTGGGGCTGTCATAGAGCAGTGAAACTGACAAGTTTTCTGGGCAATGGGTTTTGAGCCAAGGAGTGGGGCTGCCACCTGGGCAAGTTGCAGGTGGCTGCTGCCTGTCTGCCAGTCTGGGAGGTGGGCAACTGCCACCCAATTCGAGCTGGGGCAGAGGAGCCTTCCGCGCCGGCTGGGACCCAGGGATGTGGGCAGGTGGCTGCTGTCCATCTTCAAGCCAAGGTGCTGGAGACTATCCCTTGGCTCGGAGCCAGGGCACGGGTGGCTGCCACCCAGGTGCGAGAATCCTTTTTGAATGCTAAAGAAAATAATGAAGGGAAAGAAAAATGAACTTCATTTAGCATAATTTGTTTCGAATGAACCTATGCTGCCATTTTAAAGCCTATGCTGCACACATCTTTTATTGTACCATAGGCACTTTGTTATCATCTCTTCCAGTCTTCGATACACTTATTGACAGTTCGATGCCTCAGCTAGAGACTTGGGCAACAAAAACAAGGACTTCTACTCAGCATAGCTGTGTAGACTATTTGCTGATTTCTTGCAGATTGGACCAGGGCTTTATGAGGATGTATGGTCAAGTGCAATGTGAGGAACCTCTTCTGTTGCAATCACGGTTCCAATCTCTGGCACATGGATTGCTCCATCTATGTGACTGAGAGGGCACATAACCCAAAAGTGGGATGGGTGGATGGAAGGTGGGCCCTGGGTTCTGTCCCTTATCTGCCCTAGCTGCATTTAAAGGATAGCCCGCTGGGGCAGGGGGAGTGGGATGGTACTGGCTGTTCTGTTTGGAGAAGGACTGTCTTTGCGTGAGGCACAGTCTCTTCTGGAGTTCCTCCTGGGACAGTGTGGCTCTGCACCACCTCTGATGAAAGCCGATGGTCAAATTCTAGAGTTTGGTCCATGAGGAGTTGAAGGTGCTTAGCATCTCACAGGACCAGGTGCAAAGTTAATGGATTTATAGGAAAATACAGAGTCTGTATTTTTAAAAAACAAAATGAAACAAGAAAGTGCTACTTTTTAATAGAAAGTCTAACAAAATCCAGTTTCCGTTTTGGGGGCACTCCATTCACCTTAAAATAAAGACATATTTTCCAAATGTTAACCCTGGAGGGGAGAAAATGTTACATTATTTTAGACTAATAGGGAGTGGCCCACATTCAGACCATGGAAAGATATAATAAAGGATTGGAGATATGGAATGCATTATGCAGTTCATATTGGTACAGCAGTGGAGGCTAACTGTAAACTTGATTGGTTGCTAACTCTAATAAGTAAAAAGAAATCTTGATTCACTCCAACATCAGGTTGCTTTATCCCCTCAATAGAAGTGGTGGAAATAAGGGTTATGCTTGGTGTGTGTGGCTCCATTTTGTTTCCAGGAAAAAGGAAAAATATATATAAAATAACAGGAACATTCCTTTGCCCTGTTTACTTAGAATCTGATCCTGATTCTGATCCTGAAATCAATGACAAAAGTCTCACTGACTTCCATCTGTCTCTGGTATTTACAGAATACTCATCCCCATGGTGTCTAATGCCTTGTCCATACACAAAGTTGCACTGATTTAGTTAAACCGGTGCAAGCCTCTGTGTAGACACTCGTGGTTTAATCTTAAACTTTTTCCAGATCAATTTATTACAAAATGGAATAAAAGAGCATATGCAGCCTTTTGCACCAATACATCAAGTTAAACTGGTTCAACTCTCATGTACACAACCCCCTGTACACTGGTAGAAGTCAGTTCAATTACATTATAGTAAGCTGAGGAAAGTGAGAGAAGAATCAAGCCCTAAGACGTCAATGGGAGCAGGACTGAGTCCTAGTTGGGAGGTGTTCTTGGATTCTGGACCACTTCAATGTAACATATCTGGAGTAATAAAAATATTGAAAAGTGTTTGTTGATCTCTTTGTGTTTTAATGGGAAATTTTAAATGGGATATGTATTTCATTTGGGAAGAGTTAACTTTCTTTTCCGTTTTATTAGTTTGTTTTTCTCTCTTGCTTGTGATGTTTTTGAATCGTGATAGTGTTTGTGTCTACCCATTTCAGGACTCTTTCTTAAAGGAACTTATCTCCTAAATTCTGAATGTTCAACAGCATTAGAGTGCATCATTTATGCAAAAAGAGGGTGCCATCTAGTGGCTAAAGCTGGCCAAGGGGAACCAGCAAAACAGTACTAGTTTCGTCCCTGCCACTGACTAGTGGTATGGCTTGAGGCAAGTTATCCTTCTTCACGGGACATTGTGAGATTTAATTAATGTTTGTAAAGTAACTTGAGATCCTTGGATGAAAGGCGCCATGTACAGTAAGTGCAAAGTATTATTACAAAAGAAATGTGAGCTGGCCAGTGTAACGTGACATGACATGACAATGCAAATAGTCTAGAGACCTTCCCTCACCCACCAAGGTGCTGCTGCATAGTTACATCAGTTTGTTTTAGTCCTAGGTCATTTTGACTTAAATCTGTACCATGTCCTGGGTTTTCGTTGTGGTGGTTTTTTTTTTTAGAATATTCGGTTGTCCACTTGTGAGCCAAGTAGCTAGGGAAATGTATAAGTACACGTGCAACAAAGGAGTGGGGGAAAGGATTGTTTATCAACAGTGAGGAGGATTTTCTAGCATTTTCCCTTCTTAAATCACCTGTATGTGTCTAATTATAGCACCTCTCAAATGCAGAGCTCTGAATGCTTAACAAATATGAATCAATCTTAATTAACCTCAGTTAGGCAGCCTCACTAAGTGACATTATCCCCATTTCACAGAGGAGGATAATAGCATAGCAAGGTGAAGGAATTTACCCAGCATCACAGAGTAGTCAATGGAAGAGCTGAGTATAGAAGCCAGGAAAGATTCCCAGTTTCCAGCCCTGTTTCCTATCTACTACACCATTCTGCATCTCCTGCAGATGGATGAGCAGCCCCACATGTACAGCTGCAATATGCCTCTCTGTCTCCCAGGTGTGTCAGCTTGAAAGCACTTTTTTTTCAATGGTGAGGGAGGCAAATTGGCTCCAGTTACACACTGAGTAATGTATCCTGCTGTATCAGTGTCAGTGGGGTACTCCTGCACAACCGTGTCAGTGATAGAACTGGAGGTTTCATTCTCTACTTGAGCAGAGAGTCACTACTGGAGTCTTCACTTTCATGTGACTATGATACTGGGTCGTGGGATTTTTGTTAGATAGGCACCTTGGTTCAGAGGAGGAGTAAGAGATGGTGAATGGTAGGGTTGTCAGTCACCTTGTCAACCTTTCTCCAAGGAAAAGTCATTGCACTACGACATCTTGATGTTCCATCATGGCGCAAAACTACATCACATGGTGTTGTGTTGGGTCCCAAAGATATATCAGTACACTTGGAACCAAATCATGGCCACTCCAGCATGGGTACCATGGAGGTTGGAAGTTTGTTCCAGAGGTGCCTTCCCTTTCCCAAGTCCTTTGATGACTGCCTGCACTCTTTGCCTGTGATTCTCAGGTCCCCCTGAGCTCTGTTTTCCACAGAGAAAAAGTGGCTCTGCTGTATTATCATCACTACAGAAATCTGAATTGTTGAGGTTTACCCATTACTAGTTAAATCCCAATGTTTGTGTCTGTATCTCTTCTATCCTATGGCCTAAAATTCACCTAGAGTACATTCAATTAGCTATTTCTGCTTTAAATCTTCTGCATTAATAGTTAATGGCACATGAAACCATTTGCCAGGTTGTGGTATTGTCTGTATTAACAGTGTGCTTTACAGTTAATTGCAATGCTGTCATTTTCAGTGGGCAGCCTTTGGATAGCTTCCTGTAAGTGGTTTTATATATAGCCTGTGCAAAAGTTGGACAAAACTACTCAAGAAAAATAAGCTCTATTCAAAATACAGGCTACCAGAGAAAAGTTTACATTTGATCTTTCAACAGTTATTTTTGGACTGAGATCACAAAGACAACTGCATGGTGCTTGGTTATGTAGGAGGTTAGTAACACTTATTATTAGAAAAGTAGGCGCTATATGTTTTGATTTAGGGCAAAATCCTCTTCCTCGTGCAAAGTCTAAGTAGAAGGGCTGTGCTGCTCCGTAGAGTAACAAAGGATCAGGGAGACAGAAGCCTCCTCTGGGCCCATACAGTGCTAGCAAAGATGCCCCTCTGCTACTGCACCTTTTCCCATGCAGTGAGGAGTAGGTAGGTGCCTGACTGGTGGTTCCATGTAGTCAGGAATTCTTAGGTCCACTGGTCTCTAGCAGCACAGAGAGCCCCAGGGAGTACAGCCAATCTCTGCATGGGCTGCATGTATCTTCTCTGCACAGCAGAACTGTATTCAGGGTGTACTGTTGTCCTTGCAAGAGCTAGAAGAGTTGGCCTGGATGATTGGCATGATAGTGTTACAAAAAGTAACAGTGGGTTGGTGAAGATGTTGGATTAAAATTCATTTAAAGGGAATGTCACATTGTTTAGATTCTTAGAGGCAATATATTATTAGTTTTACTTTATTAAGATGTGCAAATTATGGATTGCAAGTACTAGAAGGGTACCTACTGCTACTGTCTTGGCTACATGGGAAGCCATAGAGAATGGTACTTCTATAGAGTGTATCCCTTGTGGACTTTGAGGACAAGCTGTGAAACCTGTACATGCTACTTGTGGCTAGCTAAATTTAAAGTCCTCATTAGCTAAGCGTGGGGTTAATCAGAAGATCTTATTTTTTTCCAAGATATGCAAGCTTATTGTATGCTTAGTGATCATTTTCATATCTATATTTAGTCCCTGTCTTTCTATTTATAGAAGGTGGCTACTGATGGTTGACTTATTAATACATGTTAAGCATAGCCTCTCTGTGTTTCTTTGATTACGCAAGTTCACTTTGTCTCTCTAAAATACTGCAGATTTCAGTGTGCCTCCCTTGTCTTTTGAAGCAATCCATAAATCAGTGCTGACCTTCATGCAGACAGAGTTATTGTTAGAAGCAGAGTACATTCAGCTTCTATTGAACTCTGCATTTTGCTTGTGACAGCAAATGGTCTGTGGACAATTCAGAACAAGGGCATTTACTACAGTAATGCAGCATGCCGCCAGATTCCTAAGAATATCCTCAACTGTGGGATTCACTGGCCACCAAGAGACCTGTACAATGTATCCAGTAGAGAGCTATAGCAGAGCTAGGAACTCTGGGAGGCTTTGTCTGGGAACTGAATTGCACAATGCCTCCTCAAGCCAGGGAGCTGCCATCAGAGCTGAGAGACCAGTCTTTCAGTTCCCCACACTGTTCCTCTTAGGTCGGCGGAAGTGTTCCTGGTGAGGATGCACTCCACCAACCCAAGGAAGGTAGCGTGGACATCGGCCACCGCAGTAATTTAATGTTACTTTAAGGCTTGTCTGTGACTGTCTCTACTACCTACAATAAGAGTAGTGAAGGAGTAAATTGGTTTTTTACAAGAGAATGGAAAAAGAGCAAGTCACATAAGTATCCCAAAGTATGGAAATTATAAGTCAGTTAGAAAAAAAAGGTAAACTGGGAGGTATTAATTTTTTATTGGGAAATCTTTACACAAGTAGTTCAGGCAAGCCTTTGATAGCTATACTAGCCCCTTCAGGCTGAGTAAGAGGGTATCTACATCATAATAAATTGCATGGAACTAGTTTACATCTAGTCCCATAAAATATGTGATTTGTAATCCACCTCATCTTGTTACCGTCACCCAAAAATCAGAGCCAAAGCCTGGAAATTGGAACAAAGCCTAAATAAAAGGGCTCTGCTCCAAAGAAACTGTGCTGAAGGGAAGGAAACCTTGGAACATGTGCTTCGGAGACTGTTCATCCAATATGTTAGTGGACAATAGCTGGATATGGGGGAAGTAGAATAGCTCCCCTCTAGTGTGGGGCTTTGCCCTTGGGCATGTACACACTTGCTGGTGATCCAATAGGGAGAGCCACCTCTGCAGAACAATCAAAGAGGAAAGAAGGTCTCCTGAGCAAACATGCAAGGTAATATGGAGTTCCCCTGCACAGATTATCCACTGCCTAGCCCTCTACTGCCACAGAAACCCAACATTTCTGCTAGGCTTGAGTGTTGTATGGGTCCAGGAGCCTGCTCATAATTTGGCCCATAATGCTAATCATGAAATAGAGGGGAAAATGGCATAGGAGGGTTCACGCCTGCAAATCCTTACTCATGTGAGTAGTCCCATTTACTCTTCTGGGAGGAGCTGCACAAATCGGGTTGTAGGATGCAGCTCCTGCCTCCATTTAACATCCAAAGGAAGCAAAGACGTCAGTTTTTGTTGTGCTCTATTTCCATCTGTCTACTTTCTGCCTCAGGAGGAGGAAAGTGAGCTTTCATGCCCCGTCTCATGAGACCATTATGCTGGATGTTAGATAGCTGGGACTGCAACTGTATTTACATTCTGACACTGCAAAGATGCCATGGTGTTTTGTATTTAAAATTGTGACAGGGTGTACCAGGCCTTCATGGCCCATTGCTGGAACCCCACTGCTCTGCTTCACCCCACCCCTGGAAACAGTTCTCAAGGAGGAGAAGATCAACAAGTATCAGACCTCCAGGCATTCCAGGAGCAACCATTTTGAAAACCAGTGAGATGTGGTCCTCCGGCAGCTAGAAGGGCTGGGGACCAGCAACAGCCAATCAAGGTTCAGCAGGCTGAAATAAAAGTAGCTGCTTGCTATTAGCAAGTTAGTGCCTTGCTGGAAGTAAAAGAGTGAGGAAGGGATGTTTCCTAGGTTGCTGCCAAAGGCGCCAAGGTCAAGGCCAAACCCACTGCTGGCCACAATCAGTGGCAGGAATTCAGAGGGAACCCTGCAGACCCAGTGCCAGAGAGGGAATTTATTCCAGAAGGGTAAGAAACTGTTTTGTTTATAATTGGTTCTGTAGGGCAAGGAACTTCTTCCATTTTGAATTTGCTATATCCTGGAAGAGGTTTTGCACTGTGTGAGCTGGCTAGAGGGCCAAGCCATATAAGGCCTGCAGAAGCAGACTGACAGTCTGCAGAGGTGGGCTGGGAGCTGAAGAGAGTGGCAGCAACCTGCCCAGAGCCAAGGGTGTGCTCAAAGAGGTGAGTGCAACCCACTGCAAAAGTGTTTTGTTTTTTTTTTAAAGATGTTTGTTTTGCAAAGTTGTAAATTGGTATCAGTCAGGTTAACTGGGGTACTGTTAAAATGGTTCTTGCTGTAGGTGTGATATGCTTTTATTGCTGTAGGGGATTTTCTAAAACTTGTAGTATTCTTGCAAAATTCTAGTGAAATCAGGTTTCAAGACAATGATTTCATTGGTATCTCTCTTCATTAAAATACAGAAGAGAAATAACCTCTGCCTTAATGAAGTAGTCTGGATTGCTGTCTGGCTGGGCTTTGTTTAAATCTGAAAGCAACCTGTATACAACTTGATTTGATTAGCTATATATCTTTTTTAATTGCTGTAGAAAACTTTTGAAAATGCATGAGGGTGTGCTGGGACCATATTCAGACTTGGTGTAAGTGGGCACAACTCCATTTTAGGTCTCATCTTTATCCCATGTCTGTACAGCATAAATTATCATGACTCTCTGTTAAGTACTGGCAAGTGCTCAGTGCTGTATAAAACATAGACCTCAAGAAAGTCCTTGCCTTGAATAATCTAGAAGACGGTGTGTCCCTGTATTGACTTTAGTGGAATTCTGCACATGGAACATTTGCAGGATTGGGTCCGTCTCATTCCTTTTGAGGAAACATTGCAGCATTTTCAATAAGATCTTTGGTTGCTGAAGGGACCACACAGTTACCATTACATATCCATTTTAGTGCAGTTCTCCAAAAGAATTCATGGCTAGATTTCCCCCACCACCACCACAAGTGCTCCCAATTAAGTTTAGATTTTCAAAAGTTACCCAGCAGCTCCCATCTTATTACTTATGGCCAGCTTTTTCTAAGAAGCTCGTCATGATTGGACACTCTCTAAGTTATTCTTATCCACACTTTCCTTTTAGAAGGTGAGAACTGAAGCACTGAAAAGTTGAGTGACATGGCTAAGTCACAGAATACAGCCCAGTCAAGTATTTCACTTACTATGTAAAGCTTAAAGGAATAATTAAAGAAGTAAGGATGAAAATGAGCACTTATCCAAGGACTAGCATTAAAAAAGGGATACATCAGACCACTGGTGCAATTGAATAACACTTTCTACCATTGAACAACAAACATATGGAAAGCTTATAGTTCAATGCCTCTAGAAAACAGGTAGAGAGAGGCTCATTTTACTTGGCATGAACAAGCAAAGGAACGAATCTAGGGGTAGATGAAGTCATGGGAGATATGAGAGGGCTGTGTAACTGAGCAGTAAGAACTATGTTTATGAAGGCTATTTATAACAGTGGTTCCTTAGTACATGACCACTTCCATGCTGTAACCTTGTAAACATGCCCCCGTGAATTTACAATTGGTAGTAAAAATCCGCTAATTCTTGCTAGAAAGATAGGCAGTTTGGATGGTGATTCAATGCTGGCTATTCTTTAAATATGAAATGTCCTTTCAGTTTCCTCTGTGAAATAGCACCTTCTGAAATAGAGAAGTATTATGAGGATAATGTATTAATGCTCTGAAGTGCTCTGATACTGTAGTGGTTGTATGCTGTGTAACTAGATTGCAACTTCAGAAAACAATCCTGGTGGATTGATGACGGAAGTCCATTCATCCACTCTATCTGATGGATCATTTTGACCCATATGTTTTGATGGATACAGCTATGATAAATCTTTATATAACTTTGAACAATATTTA
Organism: Emydura macquarii macquarii; assembly: GCF_026122565.2. NCBI lineage: Eukaryota > Metazoa > Chordata > Testudines > Chelidae > Emydura > Emydura macquarii. The sequence continues at coordinate 4,177,823 of NW_027130506.1, forward strand.
CCTTTGTTGATACACCTTACATTGTCAAACATAAACACTGAAAAATCTAAATTGCTACTCATCATTTATACTAAGTATTTACTCTTTACCACATTACCACTCAATGAAAACAATAAAACTAAACTGTTCAATTGCACCTGCTTCCATCTGGTGCCACATTGCTGTTGTATTTTGGTTAACTGCAGAGCAGAGACACATTCAATAAACTTGTTTATAATGGAATAGATACAATCTTTGCACATAGAAATATTTGTATTCATCTGAGGTATTATATTTTATTTTGTAAATTGGAATTTGCACTTTAGGATTATATTGAATTAAATGTGTTAATGTTGATGGCATTTAATGATCCTAAAATGACTAAGAGGAATTTATAGAAAAAAGGATATCTAACCTACTTCAAATATGGAATCTAAAAGTAGATTAACTAGCTTTAAAGAAGGCTAATATGGTTTGCTATAGGAAGGATATACGGAAATAGATAATAAACATCATATGTTTGAGGCTGGTAGTATGGAACCCTGGCTTTTCATAGTCGATTAAAGTGTTACATCCCAAGATTGAGCAGGAGAAGTGGTGTGTTTTTAGTTTGGCAGGAAATACACTTGAAGTGATTAGATTGTTAACATGTGTTATAATTACAGTTATCCCAAAGTAGAGATAAGCCAGACATCCAAATTGCCCACTTGAAACCCCCTTTTTAAGAATCACTTTCATTTATCTTTCAAAAACTCCATAGAAATGGGAGTTGTGCCCTAGTGGAGTTAGCTGCCCTGTGAAAATCCCACCCAACAGTGTTATATGGTGAACAGTGGCAGGCTATTTTCATTTAGCTTAATTCAGTGTCTGTTTCTGATGGTTGTCTCACTACTCATGGAATAAAATAGGACCTCTTTAGTGGATAAAATAATGCCTCTGAATTCTCCTAGATATTAATCAAAGCCTATATTTCATTGGTACATATTGGTTACTCAGAGTTGTAATAGCTGATCTAGAGATAAGTAGTTTATATGAAAGTGTTGTTTATATGAAAATCTAAAATAATATTTAGAACTGATCCCCAGAAAATAGCCTCACCTAATTCACATTTTTTTTCAGCTCAATTTCTAAGGTCTTTCAACTCCTACAGAAACACAAAGAACATAGGATACTAGACTAGATGGAAAAGTGGTCTAGTCCAATATGGTAATTCCAATACTAGATGTTTAACACAAAAGTGATCTTCCCTTTCCAATAATCTCATGGTGAACTGTTCAATGTTATATCAGGGGGAGAAATTTCTCCCTGCCTGACCTAGCTGGGATCTGAACCAACTCCCATTAAAATAAGTGGAAAGACTCTTCTTGAATTCAATGGTTGTTGCATACTCTGATACAAAAGGTTTGATAAGCCCTTGTAACTATTGTCCTAAGTACTGGAATTGCAAATGCTAGTTTTAGTAATGTACATATCTAATCCTTTCTTGAATCTTACAAAGCAACTTTTCTCAAACTAAGGAATTATAAAAACAAAACTTTCAATTTTCCATTAGTCTGGTGCAGTCTGGAATACAATCTATAACCCTTCAACAGGAAGAAAACAAATTTTGACACACTGATCTCATCCTTGCTACCACTACTATGCAAATACAGATTGATTGCTGCTCTTCTGAAACCTAAAGGCAAGTTGTAAAAAATCTACCCAATAAATAGAGATGGTTTGCTAAGCTCCTGTGGCTCATACACACAACCTAAATCCTTCCTGAAAGGAACCATTAAAAATAATTAATCTAAGAGGCCCGTCAGGATCTTTACAAGTGATTGGTAAAAGAAACCCTTCTTAAATGTAATGGCTACTGGACTGCCAAAACCACTTCAAATAATGGTTGGCTTACTTTTTATATGTATGTCCTCAATTAATCTTCTTTGGAATCTGAGAATATATTTTATACTGTCGTTTCTTTGGTACGATGTGGAAGCTGCAGTTGTCTGCATTTAGGAGGCCTGTAGAGAAATCGTGTAATAAGGCCACTTATTCAGGGCAAGTTTAAAAATTAGTCTGTTGAACTCTAATGAAAAGCATTCCAGTTATGGGGGCTGGCTTGGTTGCTATTGACATGCCCTGGGAGACACAGAGTGAGGGTATACAGGTGTCTCAGATTTAACTGAACTGCACAGAACTACTTATAAGAGCACCTTGCATTTGGAAGACAAACGTTCTATTAAGGGTAGAGTTCCAATAATAATGAGCACCAGAACTTGGCTCTTGGCAGTAGGTACCAAGTTCCAAATTAGGCATTAATAAAAGATCTGGAGCACTTTACCTGTTAAGTGCATTATACTGTAGACAACAATCTGCTTGATTTTATTGTGCTGACTCAATTGGCAAAGTTGGAGGGTTTTCTGGCTTGTCTTTATATCGAGGCATGTGCATCTACCATAAATAAACCAGTTTGTTTCCCTTAGTTCTTTTAATTTCTTGTCTGTTAAAACCTGATGACGCAGGTTTCTTGTTTTTTAGTTTTTAAAATGAATGCTGCTGGCATGCAAGTAGTTGTGGAAACTTTCTGAACATTTTCCAGGACTTTTTTTGATCATCCGCATGCAAACATGCATATAAACATTATTGTCTCTGCTTATAATAACCTATAGGATGAATGTGTGATGTTCATACATGGTCCCTTAGCTGTATTCTAAAAGATGCAGCAGGTGAGTACTATATCTCACCATAATGCACAATAGGATGTGATGTTATCACATACATATAATACAAGTCCGTTTCTTAGACCTTTGCAGTCAGGTCTTAACACCACTAGTTTTGTTAACTCAACCACATCAGCTTAATTAAAGGTCACATCACCCATGCTACCAGTAGTCTAACCTGGGCCTGATTCCTGGGAGGAATTATTCTGCTTCCAGACTCTGTTCTAGTGGCTTAACTTAAAGATATGTCATTGTGGGGAGACATGTTGGATGCAGCCTGTGTAACAGGTTAGGAAGTTAGCTTTAGTTGGAACTGTGGGAGGAATATGAAGACTAATATATGGAATAAGTGAAAGTGACCTGTAGTGACCCACCTGTTTGCAGCAAGGTTGTCTAGTAGTGCAGAGTGGATAAGAATAGACAGACAGATGGGAAGGAGCTCTTAAAACTGGAGAGAAATCAGTTGTTTTGTTTAAAATTCAGCATACTGGTCACTGAAGAGAATCTTTTTTCCATGTGTGAGAACCAGGTTGTTGGTAGGATGCAGGCACAGGGTGCAGGGAACAGTTTGTGTCTGACACACTTCCCTCAGCCACAAAGAGTGAGTTGTGTGGTCCCTTCCCCAGGAGCTGCTACTGGCAGACAGAGATGTGGAGTGAGCCTAGTTAAGGCCTGCTAGCAGTGAAAGCAAGAGCAGGAGGTCACGAATGCCCATGCTTCACCTTCTTCTGCAATACGGGATGTTCCTTGTTCACGGCTTCAAAGGAAGGTGACTCTCCATCCCCACATGGCATGAGCCTTGTGTAGATATCCTGTGGGGGAAATTCCTTCTAGACCTTTGCATGTGAGCAAGATCCACTGCAGGTAAGCACTTGATGGAATAACTAGTGATGGTGTTGGCCGTTGTATGTAAACATCCTACTCCACTCCAGTTTTTCTTCCTCAAAAATCCCTGAGAGGATGGAATAGTTGATCAAGGTGGCTGCCTGACTAGAAGGTCTATATTTACACTAACAGGAATTCCCAGATAGATGCCAGTGGAGAAGGACAACCTGCATCCTCTGTCTCAACTGGCAACTTTACTACAGATTATTTCATTAGTAATTTCCATTGAGTGTTGCTATGTATGCATTTTATTGTGGTATAAACATTATTAAGGACAGTAGTTCCTGACATTTCTGTTTGGCAGCATGCCCCTCACTGACTCTATCCCACAGCTCCAGCAGGTATTTCTGCCATGATATCCTTCCTTCCATATATTCTGACAGTGTACCATGGAGGGAAATCCTCTTGCTTTTTCTGAGCTAGAGCCTCAGCTGATGTAAATCAGCATAAGTACCCCAGTTTATCTAGCTAAGGATCTGGACCTCCATCTGTAACTGCTATGATCTTATGGCGCTATTTGGTAGCCAGACCTCTTCCATTGTAGTCTGTATTTGATGCTTCCTGACACAACTTTCTCCAAATGTTTTTTGGGTGCAAATTCGTATGCTTAGCTTTGGGCCAAAAGCAACTTGTCTTGGAAGTACTGAAAGAAATTGTCCCAGCTGCCTTCTTGAGAAGGGTAGTGAAAACTGAACGTATTTCTCACATTTCCCAAAAGTGTCTAATTTTATGTCTTTGGAAGCCATAGCTCAGAAAACTTGGTTTAAGGTCTTTAGCCTCCCAATACTCACAGCCTGATCCAAAGCCAATGGAAAGGCTTCCATTGACTTCAATAAGCTTTGGAACAATGGCCTTTTTTATCCTCCATAATCGGCCCAGAGGATAGACTTGATGGAACTTAATGTAAAAATTCAACACTTATTAACACTGTATTAAACGCACTTGTTGTGTTAGCCACTAGAGAGGCTAATGGGGAGGAGCGCCAAATGGCATTTAATATCTTTATTGAAAATTATTGTTTTCAAAATGTTCAAAGGTTTTTCCTTTCTCTTCGCATCTTTTCCCTGCCCTCTCTGCACCCCATACTTTTTTTCCTTTTGGCATTTCGGGGCTGGGGAAGGAAAACTAACCTTAAAAAAAATTTTTTTAATTGAGGGGGAGGGGAATGGACAAATTAAACTCTATTTTGTGTGAAAATTTCCAGTTTCTGAAAATTATCTTTTTTGACAAAAGTAATCTTCATTCAAAAAATCTTGATCATCTGTTTCCTTGACCCTTATCCTACAATGGCCTACCCGTTGCCCCTAAGAAATGGTGAAACTTAGTCTGGGTCAAACTTATAAATGCGTGTTTGAATATTGGCCTTACCTGAATACTCAAGAAGTAAGAGTGCTCAGTTTGCCTAGCTCTGCTGGCAGCAATGGTCTGCATGAAGAGACCAGAAAAATCTACTTTCCAGTGTGACCTAGAGTTGGTAATTCTTATTATGATGTATCTGAAAAGCTTTTTGCCCTACGGGTACAATGAAATGGGTCCCTACTACCATTAAATCACCTCTACATGATGACCTGACCTTAACCTCCTCTTCATTTGGGGAGGAAGAGGTAGGGGGGAGAACAAGAACTAACAAGATATCTGCAACCTTACAAAACAAATTGTATGGTCTTTATTTGTTATAACTCTTTGGTTCCTGTCCTACACCATTGTTTGCTGTCATCACTTGTAGTGTCATGTCTTATTTGGCCTATAAACTATTTAGGATCTGGACATGTCATTTTATGACTTTGCAAGTGCCATGTATATCTGTGATGCTGTACAAATATGGTGACAAATCCAGGGCTGAGACTTCACAGTTGTCATTGTGGCCATGTGGTTATTTCTGGTTACTTCAAAAGCACAAGCCCCTACAGTACTAGCTGAAGAAAAGAATTCTCATTCATTGTCAGCTGTCTAGGGCCTATGACACACACCTGAGCAGTTTCAATTCTATCCAGTAAAGGGATTGGTACACACATACCATGTAAACACATGCTAATTAATTAAAATATTAAATAATTATTCTTTTAAACTTATAGTAATTGTGCTTCTTTTAGCCCCCTGCTATTGACCATTTATGTATGTGGGATCCATCCATTTGAGCAAGGATACTTTTGCTCCTCACATGACATCCAATTTTGTATCAGTATTACTAAGTACATGTAACTCAATTACAAGACCTGGGAATGTGGCCTAACATCAGAATAGCAAAACAAGTCAGATAACAAAACTGCATTTTCTAATTTTGAAGATTATATACAGCTTGACACAATTTAGCTCTTTGCATCTGCAACGAGTGAAGTGTCAGAAATTCTGTCTAATTCTTTTTAAAGCTTGTTGCCTATGCAAAGAACTAATAACATACTGGAATGATTTGAGTGATTGTACATAAAATGGCTTGGGTTTGCTCATCTGGCTTCAAGTTCAGAGGAATGACCAATAAGTTGACTTATGTTCTTAACCGTGTAGACCCAGAAGGGCTTGAGCAGATGTTGCAGGCTTACTCCAGGCAAATACACAAGGTTTTGTGGTTTCTCTTAAGTGTTTGCTAATATCTACCATATTGCAAAGTCAGATGTCCTTTCTCAACAGAGCTGACTATTCATAATACAATACAGATGATTTCATCTGTGGTTGGGACTTTTCTTTTCTAGTAGAGCTGTGTAAAGTCTGAACTGTTCAAACTTACATTACAGCAATATTTTGGGGGAAAACCTCCTAACGGTTCACACCTCTGGTTTATTATACCACGATCCTGTCTGTGATCCCATGCATATCCTTCTCCAAGTAACTCATTTTATTATACTTTCTCTTTCAAATAAAGAACTGAATTAGACAGGAATTTATTTTGGAGAAACCTTTAGAAGTAGAAAGAGGGGTTTCTTTGTTTTCAGAGCAGGGATTTGAGACTTCTGGATTTTATTTCTGACTGTCACTTGCAATACAATTCTTGTATCCTGCATGTGCCTCCATTTCCCCACCTATAAAATGGAAATCATACTATTTAGCCTCCTTAAAGGAATGTTGTGAGGCTTAATTAAGAAGTGCTGACCTAACTTCCCTCCCAAGTTTCCTGATAGGAGCAAACTCCTGAATAATTAAGTTTGCACTTCAGGTGAAATCCTGGCACTATTGAACTCAATGGTAGAATTCTCATTGACTTCAAAAAGGTCAGGATTTCACCCTTCATCTTTAACTTTCAGCTCAGCTTTCCTTCATTATAATTGGGAGGAGTGAAGGACAATTCTTTGCTGGTCAAATTGCTGATGGTAAGAAAAACCATTTTCCCTTCTGATCCTAAAAACGTAGGAAAAAGCAACCCCTCACCCCTAAATTTTATAAAGCATAGTGGGATTTAAAATGTATTTTAATGGCTTTTGTCTGCAATAAACCCTGTTGAAGATGCTAATAATTTTTGACAAGGCTTCTCTTGTGTCTGGCTTTTTGAAAGGCAAACGGAGTATGTATAATGGCCTCGTTTTAGCCATGCAGTGGATTGAAACCAGCAGAAGCTGATAGTAAACAGCTTTTCTCTAAGTGTATGAAGTTCATTTCTCGTTCTGATTTGTTCATTTCTCGTTCTGATTTATTTCTGCTTTGGCTCTTCCTGAAAACTGGGAAAGCTTTGCTTAAAACTAAAAGAAAACTGAGACACATTCAAACTCTTTGCATCAACTTTTTTCTTCCCTCATCCCCTCACTCTCATGTCCTTTCCTCTGCAAACCCTTCCCTCTCACTTTCTAATGCCCAACAATATCCCTTTGTCTTTCTCCCCCCTCTCCACCCCTTTCAATCTGAGCAATCTTCTCTCCTGTTCATCTGTATTTCTTGCTTCCCTAAACCCTAGTTTTGCTCACTTTTCCTCTTTCTTACCTATCCCAGTCCTATCCTCATCCCCAGATCAGCCCCATTTGATTAGTTCTGCTCTATTTCCCTATTTCTGCTTTATCTTCTCCCTCCCTGGCCCTTCTCACTTTGCCCCTTTAGACTTATTTTGCCCTGGATCTTTTCTCCAGATGCAGTTCTGTGCCTGGCAGTCCCATTGCTTTTCTTCCTCTCATATATCGCAGCCTAGTAGAAACTTGCTGTGGAGCGCTAGGCTAGATTCCATCTCCGTTCTCTCCAGCTCCTTGCTAGAAGGGGAGGAGGCAGAAATGAGATCAGGATTGTTTAGCACCATCCCTTCCCAATCCTCCAGTGAAGAGTAGGCAGGAGTAGACCTGGTAGGCAGCCTATTTTCCCCACAGCAAAAGGAGCCAGCAACTGTTTACAGATTCTCTATGGTACCCTGGGATGACAGAAGGATGACCCCATTGTGAGAACTTCTACTAGCTCCTGTTCCATCTTATAAGCAGATCTTTACAGTGCACTGTTATAAGACCATGTGGCCTTGCTTTTGTGATAAATAGATATCAAAGCAGCCAATTAACAATTAACTTTACCCATGTGTCAAGTGATAAGGATTCTGTTGACGCTTGGTTTCTCTAATAAATCCAAAGTTTTGGACTTCCCCTCTGTATGGTGGGAATTTAGGCAATCCAGCCTTTCCTCGCTGATGTGAGTGTTTTAATTAAGTTACTTGCTGTATATGTGGAAATCCAGCTTGTCTTAATCAAGAGGCTCCTATTCTAATACTGCATCAAAAAAGGAGCAGGTTTGTTCTTGTTTTCAAGTGACAGCTCTTAAAATCTCCTTTTACCTTTGCCACCCCATTCCCAGATGGACAGCCCCACCTTGTCGTCTCATTCTGATCTGCAGTATCCGATTGGATTTCCCTTTCACTCTCCCAGATGCAGTCCCCACCCACCCCTGAGCACAAACAATGATTACAAACATATATTTAAGATGAAAATGGACATTTTCCTTTTGCCTTCCAGCTGCAAATTTGCCTCACCGTACCTCCCTTCTTTAAATTTCTTCTTTGAGTTAAGGCCCATGGTTAATATATATGTTTAAAATCAAAACAATTTCCCTCTGTCTGCCATCTCTTCTGAACTGTAGATTCCCACCAGGTCCCAGCCATGATTAACAGTACACATGTGTTTCAAATACAATCTTTCTTCCATTCACAGACCCCCTCCCACTTCCAGCTGCAGACTTGCCTACTGCAGTCTCCATTTGGAGCCATCATTTTCTCCTTTCAGCCTTCTTTGTCTGCCATCATCATCATTCATAAAATAGTATTTTTTATCTGTGGAGCGCCCAGTGCTTTACAAAGCTGGATAAATACCACAATCTTCATTTTGCATATTATAAACTGAGGTGCAGAGAGGTTAAGTAACTTGCTTAATATGCCAAAGTGAGGCAATGGTAGAGCTGGGAATAGAACCTAGTGACAGATTCCCACCTGGTGTAAATTGACAATGCTCCATCATGGAGCAATGCCAAATCACACCAGCTGAGAATCCAGTCCCGGCTCTCCTGACTCTGAAATCTGTGACCTGTGCACTAGATCATGCTTCCTCTCTGAGATTTCACTTTCTTGGGAATTGTCACAATTGCTTACCTGTGCTTTATGCCCTGCACTTGTAAGATGATGTGTTAGGGGAGCGGACTATTGCAACACCTTCACCACAGGCAAGATGCAGTCACTCGAGCAGTATTTATAACTCCTTGAGAATGAATGGCAGACGATTCCAAAGGGAGTAGCCTTAATGGCACTCACGAGGGAACCCAAACAGTTTGAACAAAGGGGGTCAGAGTGGGAGAGGCTGTTTTGAGACCGTCAGACACATAGGAGGGCCAGTGCTAGCTAGAATGTAAATTGGGTTGGTGCAGCTCTTGTAACTGAAACTTATGCTTGCCATGAAGCATCAGTGTAGATGAGACTGCCTTGTTCCAACTGCTAAAGAAAAACACATTGTTTTAAGAAAGCTGTGGGACATGGGTCTCTGAAGAGAGGAAACACAGGTGCCTGAAACCAAGTTGGGCCTTCAGGCTGTTAAGGAGTTGGTGTGCACAGGGTACTGTCTCCAGATCCTGGCTTAAGAGTGAGAGGGTCACATAATTCCTTCCCAAGTCAGGTAAAGACAAGAGGTCTATTGCCTCTAGAGGTTCTCTGACGGTAGGGTGACTATATGTCCCGTTTTGCCCAGGACAGTCCCCTTTTAAGCCCTATTCCAGGCACACACCCTCTCTTTTGGCAAAACTGGGCATTTGCTGAAGAGCAAACAAGACAAATGCCCAGTTTCCCCAAAAAAGTGGGGTGTGCCCCTAGTGGGATGCAGAGGAATGTTCAGGGGTGGAGGTGAGCAGCAATGCCAGCTCCATACAGCAGAGCTTGGGTAAGCAGTGACACCAGGTAGCTTGGGCTAGCCTCACGTAGGGGATGCGGGACCTGGGGTGAGTGACTTGGGCCAGTTTGGGGCAGGACTGTGGGGGTTGGGGGCTTGGGCAAGCCCTGCACAGTGTTCCGTTTTTCCTTTGGGAACTAGGATCACCCTAAGAATGGGGGCTGAGGTACAACTAGCCCCACAACTGTAGCAGAGTGCTAATCTGGGATTGAAGCCCCTGTCTGCTCATTCCCAAACAAAGAACCTTATCTAGAGCTGGATGACATTTTTCTGGTGAATGTGTTTTCTGGCAAATTTATGAATGGGGCGGGAGGTGCATTGGAAACTATTCACTACTTCAGGTAAAATTTGGCAAATCATTTCAGCTGGGAAAAACTTCATTTTGACATGTTGATATGAATCAACATTCAAAATAAAGTTCAACCTGAACAATTTTTTTCTTTGTTTCAGTGAGAAACTGAAAAATCAGTTATTCACTCAGCTGTAATTATATCCCTGAACAGCTGCGAAAGTTTCCCTCTTAGCCTTGGCCTTTTGAACCCTTTATCCCTGTCTCTTAGCCACAATTGTGATTTTAAATATCTAAATTAGTCATCTTCTCTGCCTTCACCCTTCAGATTGTGCCCATTACTCCACATAGTCTCATCCCACTTCACAAAAAAAATCTTCAGAAAATGCTGACCCTTCTTATGATACTGCTTCCAAGTAACTGGCCTATGTTGTGCAGATTTTAACGGCACACCGTTCTTTAATACAGATATGTACTGCCTATGAGATGTAAGACATTTTTTTTTTCTTAACCAATGTGCACTCAATGCACTTGCAGAAAGTCCCCATCTCAAAGTCCTGACCACTGGAGAGAAAGGAAAAGGGGATTCTTTCCCTCCATTTCCTTATCTCATTCTTTTGCTGTGATCTGCTGCTGGGCCTGGTCAAACAAGACATGCTGCCACTGCTGCTGGGAGAATGCTGTACTGCTCCAGAAGGGGATGGGGTGCCCCCGAGAGCTTTGTTAGAAGCTAAATATGCTCATGCTACTGCTGTTGCCTAAGTGCTCTGAGTGCTGGTGCTGCTTGTTGTTGCAATTTCGTAAAAGTGTATGGGCTGCCGAAGGATTTTACTGGATATTTTTGGCCCTCTGCAACCACTGTCTGCTGTTTTTTTTGTTTGTTTGTTTGTTTTTTTTCTAGTTTACGGAAGGTCTGTGGGGAGGGGGCAATTTCCATAGGGCGCAGGGCTACACAATTCTTTAATATGGCCTTGGGCATTATTGCTGGCCCTAAATCATGAGTCTGCTCCTCCAAAATAAGATTGGGTTAAAAAAGAATGAGATTTTTTTTAATGAAAATTTTGATTTTTCTATTGGCCTTCTGGTCTCTAAGGAGCACTCGGTTCATGATTTCAAGCTTTTTTTTTTTTTTTTTTTTCCCTACAACCATAAAGGCTAGAAACATATTTCTTTTTGTTTTAAGTGAAAACTGATTTTTTTTATCACATGCCTTTCAGAGGTGGTGGTGCTTAAAAAGGCCCGCCAAACATCATAAGATTCATGATAAAATCACCAGAATTGGCAACATTCCATAGGTATGTCCTCTGAGAGACTTCTTGTTCACAGGGGAAATTTAGGGCTTGTCCACACTGAGGGTTAGCCTACAAAGCAGTTGGGAGTGTGCATCCTAGTGTGAGTAGACACAAGCACTCTAGCTCCATTCGAGCTAGCTTGCTAAAAATATGTGGCAGTGCTGTCCTGGGCAGCAGCTCAGGCTAGCCATCAAAGCACGTATCTGGAGGGGTCAGGGGGGATTGTCAGGCTAGCCAGAGCTGCTGTGTGGACTGCCGCAGCGCCATGGCTATTTCTAGCACACTATCTTGAGCAGGTGCAATGGGAAGCATCCTCCCAGCTGCTGTGTAGACATACTCTTCATTCATGGGAAGACAGGATTTAAATCTGGCCTGCTGCACACTAAATCTGGGTGGACCCTGCTGCCATGCATTAGAATTTCCCTAGTTTGCTTTGATTAACTCCTGTTTTAAAACTCATTATGGAATTCTTAGTGAGTTGAATGCTAGCAAGGGGTAGATTTACTCCTTGGCTTGTTGTCAACTAAGTGTTCTTTGTAGACAAGCATTCAGGCGGTGGGATCCATGAAAACATTTAGGAATTGTAGTGCTGAGTTATAGGTGCCTAGGGTAACACAGAAACAATACTGATCCACAAAGCCTGAGTCAAGCACCTAGACTTCCTATACAATGAATGGGGAGAGATAAGTGCAGAGCTGCCTAAAGTAGCAAATAATTGGGGTGACCATATTTGTGGGAAAATGGAACACCATGCCCAAGCCCCCTGACCTCCCGCAGGCAAGGGCTGGCCCAAGCCACTTGTCCAGGCCCTCCGTCTCTAGAGTGGGACTGGCCTGACCCACCTGCTATTGCTGCTCTCCCTCTGCCCTGAACATTCTTCCATACCCCACTAGAGGGTCATGCCCCACTTTTCTGGCAAAACTGGGCATTTCTCCCATTTACTCGTGCCTACTAATGATCCACTGGCAACAGCAAATGGAACAAATGCATAGTTCTGCCAAAAAAGTCGGGATGTCTGGGACAGGGCTTAAAAAGGGGACTGTCCCAGCTAAAAGGGAATGTGTGGTCACCTTACCAATAGGAGACACCAACCAGTGTGTGCTATGCCCTGCCCTGGACAGTGCGCAAGTCTGGACTGCAGGGAAGTGCCTAGCTCTATTTGTGATCCACGAACTTGGGGAAGATGAGTGTTTCATGCTGTCCAAGCAACTTAGACAACCAAACAAAATGGCCTTGGAAAGCCAACTCCCTTGTAACCTTTAGCCTACTGGATAGAGTACTCACCCAGGATGTGGGAACCTCTCCTCACACAGTTGAAGTCTACTCTCCTCCTCAGGAGAGAAGGGATTTGAACAGGGATCTGCCTCCTTTTAGGGGACTACCCTAATCCCTGGGCTATAGTCATTCTAACGCTTTCATTGGCCCAATTAATATTTAAATATTCAACTCAAATGGAACAACTTCAAAGGAAGATATTAAACATCAGATTATTCCATAGCCTCAGGGTCAGGGTGCTCACCTGAGAAGAGGCAGATCTCTGTTCAAATCCCTGTTCCCCCAGGGGATGGTGGGACTTGAATTGGGGAGAGGGAGCTCCCCATCTGGGATGAGTATTCTAGCCTTGAGGCTAAAGGTTATGAGGGAGGCCCTCCTGCCCCAACTGTTTTGTGTAAACTTGCCTGAGGGTCCAGCTTTGGTAGGTGTGCGCCTACTGGATTACGGCCATATATAACACGAATTGGGCAGCTGAATGCCTATCTTGATTTGTGAATCACTCTTGGGCCTAGGTGGGAAATGGACATCTAGATGCTTGTCACGAGGCAGTAATGTGCATACTCAGGCAGAAGATGTGTTCCACAGCTTTGCTCTAGGAATCTAAGGCCAGAGGCAAAAACATGCGTGCCAAGTGAGCCTACAGGGTTAGGCCGCAGCCATGTGGGAGTTTTGTGAATCGTAGTGGTGTCTAAAAGTGGGACTTAGGTGGCTAACTACCTTTGAATTGCACATGCAGCATCCAGGGCTGGGATCCATGAAGGGACTTAAGAGTTGCAATGCTGAGCATCATGGCACCTATCTTGTAGGTGCTGAGAACAATACAATGACCCACAAAGCCTGAGTAAAGTGTCTAGGTTCCCTATATGATGAATGGGGAGAGATAGGAAACTAAGAAGGGGATCCACAAAAGCCAAAACACTAGGTCTTAAGCTAGCCAATGGGAAATGGTGAAAAGGTGTTCTAAGTCCTGCCCCTCTCTCAGGGATAGGGGCCTAAATCCAGCCTTCAGGGTACCTAGCTCTGTTTGGCTATCTATGAATGGGAACCTGCTGCCTGGAGTCATGGGGCTTAGGCACCTAAGGCATTTCTTGAGGCATGAACTAGGTGCCTGCCTCACTCCACACAACTGCTGGAAGAGGAGGTGGTGATAGGGGTGGTGTCCACCTTAATTTCTCACTTAGTGGTTAAATCACTCACCTAGGATGTGGGAGACCCAGGTTTTATTCCCCCTCCATCAGAGGGGGAGAAAGGAGTTGAACGGAGGTCTTGCACATCTCAGGACAGTGCTCTAACCATTGAGATCTGAGATAGTTTGATGGGGAGGGGGTACTCCCTCAATTTCTGCTGTTTGAAGTTGTTTCATTGTGAATAAATGAGTGGTTGAAAAAGGGGGACTGGATCCAGGGCCTCCCACTTCCTAGAGCAGGTGCCCCAGCCACTGGACTACAATCTAGCTCTTGCTGTCAAACTAGGCATTTGAAACACATGCCCTTCCTACATGGGAGTAGCCACTCTGTCATGGAGTATCCTGCAGTGGTTGTGAACTTAATTGTAAATGTCTTCAGTGGGAGTCACTCATCCTGTGGTGGGGAGATTCTAGCCACTGGAAATTAGAGAGGTCATTATGTCAGATTATTTAGTGGTTTCGAAATGCAGATAGAGATATCCACTGGCAACTGATGCAATCACCACAAATTCCTTCCCGTTTGTGACCTAAGTGGTATTTTAAAATGGACATGAAACAAATATTCTTTCATGTGGTTTAGCTATTTGTTTCTCAGGCAAGAAATCAGAGCTTTAAGTGCTGCTTCATCGCTACTGCAGGACTCCTATTCCAAGGCTTCCTTTGGTTTTAGCCGCTCCTCTCCCATTGATATTGTACACCCTTAATCACTGTTGGCAATGTTAATATCCGCAGTAGATCTTGTAGATGAAAATCCCTTACAATATGTTATTGTAGGCCTTTCCCCATATCACTATTACATGCACCTGATTAGTGACAAGCTGCACTGAAAATGTGTTCTGAATAAATAATCCATGAGAACTGCTTAAATATTTGACCAGTTGTAGTCAAACCAGGATGTATGCTGTACTTCAGAAGCCAATCTGTGAAGCCATCTTGCAGCACTTTGGGGTCACTTATGTAGGCTTCCACAGTGCAAGAAATGGACGATGTTATGCTATTGCTAGTAAGAGCATACTGTACTTAGAACATAAGAATGGTCATACTAGTCAGACCAGTGGTCCATCTAGCTGAGTGGCCAGATGCTTCAGAGGGAATGAACAGGACAGGGCAATTTCAAGTGAGCTATCCCCTGTTATCCCATCTGATCTTCTGGCACTCAGAGGTTTAGGAACACCCAGAGCATAGGTTTGTGTTCCTGACTGTCTTGGCTAATAGCCATTACTTTTTGCCTTCACAACATCCTCTGACAGCAAGTTCCACAGGTTGATTGCTTGTGAAGAAGTACTTCCTTATGTTTGTTTTAAATCTGCTGCCTATTAATTTCATTGTGTGACCCCTGATTCTTGTGTTCTGCGAAGAGGCAAATGCTTCCTTATCACTTTCTCTATAACATTAAAGATTTTAGAGACCTCTAGCATATCGCCCCTTCGTCTCTTTTCTAAACTGAACAGTCCCAGTCTTATTAATCTCTCCTCATATGGAAGCTGTTCCATCTCCCTAATCACTTTTGTTGCCCTTCTCTGTACCTTTTCCAAGTCTAATATCTTTCTTTGAAACAGGGCAACCAAAACTGCAGTTTTCAAGGTGAGGGCATGCCATGGATTTATACAGTGGCATTATGACATTTTCTGTCTTATTATCTGTCCCACTGTTTCCCAACGGGTGTGCTGCAGCATGCTGGTGTGCTGTCAGGCCCGAGCAGGTGTGCTGCAGAAATTTTTGAGAAACAGGCAGAGCAGGGCTGGGGAAGGAGAAAGGAAGGGGTGAAAAACTGTCTTGTGATTGGCCATCTGCCTTACTGCCCTGCCTCCTCCAGGGGCAGAGCAATCAGTCAGAGCTCAATCTCCCTCTCCTCCCCACTTCCCTCCTGTGAGCAAAGGTCAGCTCTTCTGCCCCTCCTCCTCCCTCCTACAGCCAGGGGCTGGGAGAAGAGCCTGGAAGGGAAGCAGGGAACCTGCTGCAGCCCCACAGGGTTGAGATGGGGAAGAACCTCAGGAGAAGCAGAGGTGAGGTGGGGGGGCCAGGGCTGGGTGTGAGGTGGGGGAGGCAGAACTGGTGGGGGTGGGGCAGAATTGGGGTGGGGGGGCCGCACTGGTAGAAGGTGAGGACAGAACTAGTGGAGGCTGGGCACAGGGGTGCCATTTATGGAGGACCTGCCCCCCCTGCATGGGCAGAGATGGGGAGGCATGAGGAATTGCACCCCAAACTGGATGCATCACAAAGGTAACGCGTGAAGGAGGCAGATTTCCATCTTCCATTTGGTCAGAACTGCCTCCACTGCGCCAACTAGGGACTGAGCGCTTGGCTGGCCCCGCAGCAGCAGCAGCACCCTCTCGGACACAGCCCCTGCCTGCACACTGAGCTACACTCCTCCCAGCACACAGCCCCTACAGACTGTGAATGGCAAGGGTGGTAACCAGCTTAAACCGAGGTGATAAGAGGGCAAGTTCATTTGGAGACAATATGGTGTGCCTCAAAATAATTAAAGGTATCAAGGTACGTCACGGCAGAGAAAAGGGGAACCACTGATCTATCCCATTCCTAACATTCTGGTAGCTTTTTTTTTTTTTTTTGACTGCCACTGCACATTGAGCAGAACTATCTGCAATAATTTAAAGATCATTCTTGAATGCTAACAGCTAATTTAGACACCATCATTTCGTACATATAGTTGGGATTACGTTTTCCAATGTGCATTACTTTGCATTTATCAACATTGAATTTCATCTGCCATCTTCTTGCCCAGTCACCTGGTTTTGTGAGATCTTTGTAATTCTTTAGTTAGCTTTGGCCTTAACTATCTTGAGTAATGTAGCCTATAAAACTATCCTGCTTGCTTGCATTCTATAGGGATTCTATAGGGATATATCTTTTCTTATAAGATTTAAGTGTGATGGTGTGATTAATAATAGAGTTATAAGTGTATATATTTTGCTGTAATGCCAAGTACCTTATGGGCCAAAAATCCTGTAAGACAGCTACGCAATTTGGGACCTTTGACTTAGTTAAGTGTCGAAAGAGATGAGGTATAACATAACAAGACACATGTGGAGTTGTTTTTATCAAGATTTAGCAGACCTTTTGACCTAGATGTTGAAAGGGGTGATGTCAGGTATTAACCAATACATCATAAGACTCAGGACCCTTTTCCTGTCAGAAATACAAATATACCACAAAACCCAGAGAGGGTCAAAAAGGCAAAGGTGAGATCATGGAAACTTCTGATAAGTGATGGGGATATCTCATTAATATACATGAACCTGCCAGCCTATGACATGTGGGTACCAACTATTCTGGGGTAGGAATCCAAGTATGGACTTAGAAGGAGGACCCATATTCTCGGAGTATAAGAATGGAAAGATCGTGCTATTTGAGGCGGTCATCTATTCCTGCTTGAAGCTTCTTTACTCTTAGCTCTCCGCATGGCCTACTCCCCCCGCCCCCCCCCCAAGAGGTGAGACATTTCTCAACCAGGTCATCAGGGAAGGTGTGAGTGTATTAGGCTAAAGAATATCATAGATATATATTATATAAGTCTCTATAATTAAGATTGTCTTATCCATTATTTATTTGATTGTTCATTTATTTTATATCAGTCATTTGTTTATCATTTTATGTTATCTTAACCAAATTTGTATAATTTTATAATTTATTATCATTGAAATATTCCTGTGGTACCCCCAAGAGTCCTTATAAATTTTCCTGGAGCCTGGTTAGGACGCGAACCTCATGATCCTCTAACCAGATCAATTGGCAAACCTATAACCCTATTCAATATTGATACAATTAAAATCAGGCTACAGTAATTTTGTATCTGCTGCAAACTTTGCCATGTCAATGTTTATCCTTTTTTTCCAGATCATATATGAATATATTGAACAGCACTTTTCCTGGTATAAATTCTTGAGACCTCACTATTTACCTTTCTCCACTGTGAAAACTGACCATTTATTCCTACCCTTTGTTTCCTATCTTTTAACCAGTTACTGATCTGTGAGAGGACCTTCTCTTATTGGATGACTGCCTATTTTGTGTAAGAGCCTTTGGTGAGGAACCTTGTCATAGGCTTTCTAGAAGTCCAAGTACATTGGACCACCCTTGTCCACATGCTTGTTGACACCCTCAAATAATTCTAATAGATTGGTGAGGCATTTTCAAGAGCCATGTTGACTATTCCCAACATATTGTGTTCATCTAAGTGTCTTATATTTCTGTTCTTTACTATAGTTTCAAACAATTTGTCTGGTATTGAAATTAGGCTTACCGGCCTGTAATTACCAGGATCGCCTCTGGAGCCTTTTTAAAAAAATCAGTGCCACATTATCTATCCACCAATCATCTGATACAGAAGTTGATTTAAGCAATAGTTTACATACCACAGCTAGTAGTTCTGCAGTTTCATATTTGAGTTTCTTCAGAACTCTTGGGTGAATATCATCTGCTCCTGGTGACTTATTATTGTCACAATTCCTCAGATTTATCACCTAAAAAGAAAGGCTTAGGTCTGGGAATCTCTCTCATGTCCTGCAGTGAAGACCAATGCAAAGAATGAATTTAACTTCTCCACAACAGTCTTGTCTTCCTTAAGTGCTTCTTTAGCACTTCAATTCTCCAGTGGCTCCACATGTTGTTTGGCAGGCTTCCTGCTTCTGATGTATTTTTAAAAAAATTAATGCTGTTCTTTTTTCTAGTTGCTCATCAAATTCTTTTTTGGCCTACCTAACTATACTTGACTTGCCAGTCCTTTCTATTTTTCTCAGTAGGATTTGACTTCCAATTTTTAAAAGATGTCTTGTTTCTAATAGCCTCCCTTATGCCGTTTAGCCATCATGGCATTTTTGGTCTCCCTTACTGTTTTTTTTTTTTTTAATTAACAAATTTAAAATTTGGGATATACATATAGTTTGAGCTTCTTATGGTGTGTTCAAATAGTTTCCATTCAGCTTTCAGGTATTTCTTTCTTGTGATTGTTCCTTTTAGTTTTCATTTTAATTAGTGTCCTCATTTTTGTGTAAATATCCTTTTTGAAGTTAAATATACCGTGATGGGTTTCTTTGGTATTTTTCTCCCTGCAAGGATGTTAAATTTAATTACGTTATGGTCGCTATTACCAAGCAGTTGAGCTATAGTCACCCCTTGGACCAGATCCTGTGCACCACTTATTACTAAATCAAGAATTGTCTCTCCCACTTGTGGGTTCCAGGACTAGCTGCTCCAAGAAGTGGTCATTAATGGTGTTTAAAAAATTTTTCTCTCCCATTCTGAGGTGACATGTCGATATGAAAATAGTTTAAATCTCCCTTTATTATTAGGTTTTCTGTTCTTTGTAGGCTCTCTAATCTCTCTGAGCATTTCACAATCACTGTCACCCTCCTGGTCAAGTGGTTGGTAGTACATTCCTGCAGTTATACTTGTTATTCAAGCAAGGAATTTCTATCCATAGAGATTCTATGGTACTATTTGATTCATTTAAGACTTTTACTGTATTTGACTCTACACTTTCAAATATAGTGCCACTCCCCCACCAGAGCAACCTACTCTATCATTCAGCTGAGGACCTTCTTTATAACAGTTGCTCAATATATATATGTGTATATACACACACCACATATGCTGGCATACCATAATTTATATGCAGGTAAGTACCTTTATCAACTTTATTTGTACTCTAAACCCTTGTTCATCTCCTCTGGGACTTCTCACCTTCCAAATCTCTGAGCACCTTTCACTACTTCCCCTATATTCAATTCATGGGTCCATCTCTTCTGAGACCATTCTAAATCTCCAGGCAACTTCAAACTGCCACAACAGTTTTTCTTTCTTTTTTTTTTTTTTTCACACAACCTGCCAGGTAATCCTGTCTTTCCTCCTTTTCCTCCAAATGACTATTTTCTCCCAAATTCAACTGACTGAGCACCCAGAATGGAGAATATTCCATGCTGGATCTGTGACAGATTTAAGACATGATATCTATCAAGGCTCAAAAGAGTGGGAAGGATTTTCCAAAGCCTCAAGCACTGGCCTAACTCTGCTCCCACTGAAATCAATGTGTGTTTCACAACTGGCTTCAATGGGAGCAGAGTTAGGCCAATGCTGATGGCTTTTGCTGAGGTTTTTTTATATCACTGGGCAAAAGAGATTCCCCAAGTTACTAGCTCACAGCAGCTGCTTCTCCACTGACAATATCTGAGGGACAGGGCTGGATTTAGGGGTAGGTGACGCAGGTGACTGCCTGGGATGCTGGGTTGGTGGGTGCTGGGCATAGGGTGCTGTTTTTGTTGTTAGCGACGAAAGGGGAAATAGAATGTTTTGAAATGTTTCAGGTATTCCGAATGTGGATTCATTTTTCACTAGCCTTCTAGAATGTTCTGGACCTTTGTAGAAGCTTGTGGAACCTTCATGAGGGCAAAGGTGGGAAAAGCAGCCTTTTGAACTAAAGGATTAGGTTTAACAGGCTGTCACCTACTGTAATGCTATTTAATACCTATCCTCCTAATGTTGGTGCACAGTTCAATTTCTTGATCTTATTACATTTCAATTTTTCTTAAAATTAAAGTTTTTATAAGCATAGAGGAAATGAAATTTTTATTTGCTTATATATAGCATGAATAAATACAGATTTATAGATCCTAGCATGCAAATTTATTGTCTGATATGACGGATAAATTGTGCATCAAAGTCATGAAATGTGCTATAAATGCAATATAAAATAAGGTATTCAAAAGTTTAACAAATGGAGGGGGATGGGCACTGAAGATGATCATCATCTGGGATGCCTGCCATTAGCTCTAGGGCCAGCCCTGCTGAGGGATCAAATCTTTATTACGTAAGAAACAACTTTTTAGAAACTTTATATATTTTTTTCTCGCTTGGAGGCCTGTGCAAGTGAAGGCAAAGTAACTAAATCACCTGACTTCTTCTTTAGAGGGAAATGAAAAGTATTACCAATAAAATTCTTAAACTAAGATTTCTAAAATGTCTTCTCTGTAAACTGTGATCTATATAAACTAAATAATAGTGTGGTGTGTTATGGAAGTTGTGTTAGCACTAGTTTGGGATCACCTGCATGACTTGCTCATGGCTTCCCCGCTCGTTCATGGGCCATGTCCATGTGACTCATGCCAATAAAACCCCTAACACTTGTCAGGGATTATGCAGCTGGTGTTCTATGGTCACCATAATAGGGAGTGGTCTATCTACTGTCATTTCCTTGTATTCCCCATTCTGCCTATATCCACCTGTTGCCTCTTGTCTAATAACTGAGACTGTACACTTTGGGGGCAAGGATTGTTTTTGTTCTGTGTATATAGCACCTAGCACAGTAGGGTCCAGATCCATGACTGGGGGTCCTGGTAACAATCACAATATAACTATTAGGCCAGACCATCATGAATGAGAGAAATGTGATTAGCCCGTTTTTCTTTTGCACCTCTCTTTATGCAGATTAGTTCCATTAATGTGTAACTAGTTTTTTTTGTTTGTTTGTTTTTTTTACATTGACTCAAAGTAGTTGTAGTGCATGGACACTTTCATATACTCTGACTATTTGGAGCAAGAAACATTTGGCTGCTCTGTTGCAGAAATAAAAGCTGCCCTTTCTTGTAGATACTACTGTAAGGATTGTAAATGCACTGCTCAGAGCTCTAATAAAATGGTATTATTTGAGTGAAGCCAGCCTGCTGTTCACAAGCACACAGGGGCATGTGTAACATGCACAGGAGAAATTAGTGGTGTCTCACAAACCTCCACGATTACACTTTGGAGAGAATCCTTCTTGTGATGTCTGTGAACACCTTTTTGATGCCCCACCAGCCTTTCTAGCATATACAAAGTAGATTTCTGTTTTGTTGGCACTTCCTGTTTCAGTCTATGCCTGGGTGTCCTCCTGTAGTTCTTGAAGGATTTGAAAGGCTTCTATTGTAGTTGGGCACAATTATTTGTGGCCTATAGGCGACACAGTCTTTACAAATCAAGGCTCAAGGTGGTAATTATCCCCTGGGTGCTATTCCTTACTGCAGCCGCTTGCCACTGCCTGAGGCTATATACACACTCTGCCTGCCTGATCTAGTTCTCATGCAGACAAGCTTATTTCTATATTATGCTGGGCTCATCTCCTGCTTCTGTTCCTGTGAGCTCACAGTGGCAAGAGGCACGAGGCGAAAAAGGCAGATAAACGCCCAGTGATTACACTGAGCAACGGTTGCCCTTCCATAAGCCACATGCCTATTTCTGTGCTGGGCTGCACTATAAGAAGATTGCATGCACTGTGGACAGCCCTCACTATATTAGTGTTAATGTTCATATTATGGTTGAAGACTTCTTGTGACATTGTCCTTTAGGGGAGCCACACTGAGATTGCAGTTTTGCCCTGTTTAAGTTAAGAAAGGGCCAGGCAGACCCCCCAATACTATTGGTTTGTCTTTCATAAGATATACCAAGCCAGCAACAAACAGCTTCTGATCACCTCACTGGTTATTCAGAAGTTAAAAACATGGTTCCCTTAAAGCCCTCTAGCCTCCAGACAAGATTTTCAGTAATCCCTATCATATATATATATATATATATATATGGTAGATTTTATATATATATATATATATATATATATATATATATATAAAAATCTACCAATCTCAAATGACTAGATACATTATCAGCCAGGCAATGAATATTTCATATCTTACCCAAATACATGCTTAAAGCCAATGTTTATTAACTAAACTAATATTTAAAAAATAATATTGGTTAAAAGTTCATATGGATACAGATAAGAATAAAATCCATGTCATTTCCAAAGTAGAAATAATAAACTGAGTTGCAAAGTGGTGAAATAAACTGTTAATTTGCAAAAATCTCTGGAAATTACCCAAACTGTTTAGGGGTCATCAATCCTCATTTACAGCTTCCATGTTAGAATCCAGTCCAGTGAAGTGAAGCAGGAAATGAAGACACAAGGGAGACTTTTTCAGGGCCTTATGTATACCTTCTTCCCTCTGGGTGTATGCACTTCATCTTAGCTTGTGGAAATTCACAGAAACAAGATGGAGCCCAGGGTCACATGAGCAAGTCACATGTCCTTGCATGCTTTAAGTAATAGGAGCCGCCATTGCCCATATTTTGGCAGGTCCACAGGCAAGCTCACTGGCTGAGGTCAAGCTCCTTTTATGGCCCATTGTGAAAGCTAAGTATCCTTTTGATGGTTCATCAACTGGCATTGTTCATTCACAAAGTAGCTAGACTGGATACAAACAAGTATTATCCCAGGAACAAACACATTTGAAACCCCGATGGAAAGTCATATTTATAACTTCAGATACAAGGATGATACATACATATAAACAGGATAATCATACTCAGAAAATCATAACTTTTTCCATTGACACCTTACATGACATACTTTATATAAGATTTGTTGCAATTATTTAACAGTGGTAGCAGCAATGATATGCATGGCCATATTTTAATCATACCAGGTCACACTTCTCCTTCACCATTAATAATTTTAATGCATTGGAAAAGCTTGAATCTTAATTATCCCTAATACCATTGTAGTGCAGCATTCTGTGAGCCCATTGCTTACTTTTACGAACTGAAGCTGCTTTCCTAGTTATCTCATGGTTTCAATTGGTTCCTCACTGAGTGACCAACAGACCCAGGTTGGCCTCTTCTCTATTTAGAAACTCTTTCACTGGATCACAAAAGAAACCCTTTTTGGATCACAAAGGTTGCCATCTATATATTTTTAATGCATGTTTGGCTATAGTTAACTAACAAATCTGAGCCCCCTCCCATGAGTATGTACCATTTTGAGAGTTTATCCAGATGCCCTCTGTAATTTCCTCTTTATTTTTTCATTCTTTGTAGCCCAACCCAAAGAATTTCACTATGACATCACTAAATTATTCTGGATAATAAGTACAATAGAGAGATTTGGGGAATTCTATCCATACATGAACTGATTGGTCTGATGTAATATAGCACTGATCTTTATGATCAATTTAAAGGAAAAGTACTAAGTTTATTATATTAATAACTGATCATATATAAATTGGGACATCCAATAATCAGGACAGTTGTGCTAGGTATTATACAACAATGGTTGATACAGCTGAGCTTACAATCTAAGGTGAGTGGTGGGAGGAGGGAGAGGGGTGGGTGTTAAGAAATACATTTATCTGAGTATAAGTGAACAAATGAAGGAAGATCTGAGGTTCCTAAGATGAGCGTTGCCTGGAGATCTGAAGGAATAAGAGGATTCAATCCCCCCACTGAAGTTCATGTGTAGCTAAGATATCTTGTGGTGTGAGATTCACTGCAACATTTAAGTGACATTGGTGACACGCTACAGAAAGTCTTAACTGAAGTCTGTGTGATTAAAGAACACTATATAGGGCAGAGAATGAATGTGATTTGTCAATAGTACTGATGTGACGATAAAACAGACTGATGGGAAAAGAGGCATCTCTTGTGTAGGACATGATTACACATAGTATTTTTAATGTAATGCTCAACATTAGGAGTGAAACAAAATTCAGGGTTCCGAACTTATAGTAGTTGCGACTTGTCACTATTGAACCAAAGAGGGGTAATGGATTATTTGCTTCTATTTATCATAGGTCGCTAAAGGGACAGATTCTGCAGCCCTGGCTCAGGGAAAGCTCCTATTTAGCTCAATTGGACCCAAAGGTCTTTCAGAAGACATTGGGGGAAAAAAACACTGTACCTAAAAATGTTAGACCAACTAGTTCAATATGTGGACTAGCCTGGAATTTTGAAGGTGTATTTCTTTATAAGAAGCAATGCTTTATCTAAATTGGGAAATTGACCAAGATGCAGGAACAGGTTGTAGAATTCATATAAAGGGCAGATTGAAGGAGGAGATGATGAAGTGTAGTAATGTGAAGGAGGACAAGGCACTATATACGATGAACACAAATAGGTCATCTTTGTATCAGTTTACCACAGCAGACAGACTCTTGCATTCTAGTGGAGGGATAGAAATAATCGTACTCCAAAGAAAACCTTGGTAGACATTCAGGGAATGCTTGTGTAGACAAGTAAAAATCATTACATGAAATGTTTTATTCAGTGACTCACTGAACACTCAGAAGCAAAGGTGCTGTAGGGTAGAGGGGCTGAGTTCACACTGAAGATGGGGATAGCCCATTCCTCCAAACCTAAATATCTACCCAGATTCTGCATAATAAAAAGGTTTGCTTTTGGGAGATCTCCCCCACCTGCACCCCAGGAATATAAATGTGGCTTCAGAAGTGAATTGAGAAGAACACTGTGAGAGGAATTGGAGAGAAGCCACAATTGAATGTCTGCTTTGGGGATCCCAGATTTGTTTGTGTCAGCACTGAGCACCTCCCAAAATGTAATGTTTTGCTGTTGGTGCTTAACCAAGTGTTTGTTTCTGGAGAGCACGTAGCCATAGGTGCTAAGCAACCAACCAAAAGGCAGATCTGCAGTAGAATGATAAATAAGACTTGTCAGAGCCTAGCAGATCTGCCTTCAGTCAAGACTTCAGTCAAAAAGAACTGTGAGCATACAAAACAATGCAGGGATCTAAAAAGAAAAAACAAAATCCAGAAAATCGTCACCTAGCCAACGTACAATCCAAAGTAGTCCAAGTACAAAAATCAACAGTGTTGCTGCGGAAGTGTAATATTCAGAACATGATGAATCCATAATAAGCTTGTTCTGAGTGTCATCGTATGGGATGTATTTGATTAAACCCATAGGGTGGTGATTGCATTATAGACTGGGAGAGGACTTTAGAACAAAAGGAGGGGAGCTATGAGCATATGTAAAAATAACCTAATACAAATATTTAGCCCTTTTTATATATTGCATGTTTCATCCACAGATCAGTGGCTTACCATGGTGAATAACCATTATGACTTAATTCGGGAAAATGAGGGACAGAGAAATTAAGTGGTTGCACAGACACTGCTCCTTCAAATACTAATGCATATGCATAACTGAAACATGAGTCCTGTTGAAGACAACAGGGCAAATATCTCATGTTTAACATTGTGTCTTCAGGATTGGGGCCATAGCAAGTAAGTGACAGAGGTGGTAATAAAACTGGACCAACTCATTCTCTTAGGTGCTTGGCTGGTAGGTCTTGCTCACATGTTCAGAGTCTAATTGATTACTATATTTGGGGTCCTGAAGAAATTTTCCTCTAGGTCAGATTGGCAGTGACTACGGGGTTTTCTCACCTTCCTCTGCAACATGGGTTGCTTGATTGGATCATCTGGGCATATCTATGCTTGACTACATTTACAGCACTGCAGCTTGCACCACTGAAGTGCTTAGTGAAGATGCTACCTACACCGAAGGGAGAGCTTCTGTTGGCATAGATACTCCATTCTCCTGAGAGGTGGTAGCTATGTCAACGGGAGAAGCCCTCCTGTCGACAGAGTGCTGCCCACACTGGGGATTAGGTTGGTATAACTACATCATGCAGAGATGTGAAAAATCCACACCTCTGAGCAATGTAGTTATACTGACATAAGCTTGTAGTGTAGTGTAGACTAAACCTCACTTAATCAGTTCCCTGCCACAGCAGGGGCCTCCTCCATTGGTGCAGTTCAGTCGCTCCTAGTCATTGTCTGTGACACACAATACTTTAGTCTCCTGAGAGCTGTAATACTCAGGTCTAATTCTGGTTGTTGGCTTTAGTGCAGGGGTGCTGGCTCATACTGGTGGTCTATGATGTACAGGAGGTCAGACTAAATGATCTGGTAGTCTCTTCTGGTCTTAAACTATGTTTCTGACTTCTTGATGATTTTTTTTGATAAGTGAATTTGACAGCATCTGAGAGTGGCTGGCCAGCCTCTACATAGTGATATGCCTGATTCAGCAAAACACTTAATCACATGTTTAAATCTAGTTGCTTTCAGCTGGACTTAAGCATGCTTTAAAATGAAGCATGTGTTGAAGTACTTTGCTGAACTGGGGCCATAAAAGCAGAAACTGAAAGGGCATGGACTCCAAAAAAACCCAACAACCTGACAGTCTGAAGACTAACCCATGCAAGTAACTTAAATTACTTGTGTGTAGAAGTCTTTGCAGAATTGAGGCCATAGCCATTGATATAAGATGAGATACATGTGGGCCTAAAATCAAATCTGTTCATTTAAGTGTATACTGGACACAGTCCCAGCTTGTGAACCAGAAGGGATAAATACAAGAAAGATGGAAAGCTGCCAAGCACATCAGGTAAAAAAAAAAATTAAATCTTTGACAAAGATTGCTAATGTAGTATGTTGAGTGGAACTGGAGAAAGAGGGTCAGGTTTCTGGAGGGACTTAATTCAGGATGACACCATGGGTTCACGGATATATTCTTTGCCCAAGCTACTTGCATTTAAAACTCTAGAGCCTTAGCATGTAGCATTGCCCTTTGTGCATGCTCAGTAGAGGTCTTTTTTCCCCCTACAACTGTCTGCTGCATCATTTTATTGCAAAGGAACAACCACTACTTTATTTAAATTAAGCTCAATTTCTTGATTTCTCAGATTTTTATGGAATTTTGGGGACTGATCTGAACCCCACTGAAGTCAGTATGGGTATTACCATTGTCTCAACACATTCATGAGTTTTTCTGAAATTATTTCATCTGTGTTAGTTAGGGCACAATCCTTAGCCAGATGCTCTAAATCTGTTGCAAATTGTCCTACAGTTCATGTGCATCTTGTGTTTTGTTCTAAAATGGATAAGGGGTAAATTTTTGGAAGGATATTCATTAAACCTATCAATGATTTCCAGAATTCTGTTAAAGACAGGTCTTCAGTTTCAAAAACTGAATTTATAGGTATTACAAGAAGTTAAAGAAACACAGGATTTTATGGGAATTTGTTTGCATTTTCAATATTGCAAGAGGAAAACAACACATGGATTACAGTAATGACCTTGATTTATCATCATGTCATTAACTTAGCCAGCGGCATTTTTTATACTGCCTATTGATTTTTTTCAAAAAGTCTTGCCCTTTAATAAATCCTTTGCAAAGAAAAATATAGTCAGACTTTTTTTTCCTGTCTTCCTTTTTGCTATCATTGTTTTGCTATTAGGGAAGTACAAGTATTTTATTATTCTATTTATCTAATCATACACTACCAACAAATGAGTTCCATAATCTCCGTAATATGGTCACCACCACATTCACCTTGCAGAAACCAAAACAAGAAAAGATTCCCGTAGAATCTTTTCAACATTTGGGGATTGTGCAAGGATCATCAGAGCCTGGAGGAGAATCTGAAGACCTCAGCTGCATTTCTGCCAAGCTGCTGAAGTGAAAGGTCGCCCGTCTCTCTCTCTCTTGGATCTCATCTGTTTCCATCACATATGCAGGGGAAGCAGAGGAGACTTTCAGCTTCAGATGGGCGTAGGGAGGGCAGCAGAAAGGAAATGTCAGAAAAGCATGAGGCCCACATCAAAAGCTGGTGCTGCAAGCCAGAAGTACATGGCTAGAAAGTCTGCATTATCAAAGTGCTTTTGTGTGTCTGGAAAGGAGTGCTGTACTGTATGTGCCTAACTTGATGCAGCGGTGATACATTTTTTTGTGAATTGTTGTTCAGAATTTGCCTTTGTCTTTTCTGAAAAAATGTTCCCTGTAAAATTATGCTACTTTCAAATATCCTAGGCCAAAGTCTGCTCTTATTGACACCAGTGCAACTGTTGGCTCAGGAGAAATGAGGGCAGGAATTTGACCTGTGTTTTAAAAATATAGGTGCCTCTTTGTTACCATGTTCTAGTCCCTTTACACTGCTCTAGCAGCATAAGAGGGTTAAAAGGGTCTGCTGTGGGCTGGGAGAATAGTCTCCCAACACAGGACAAACCTAGTGAGTGAACCTTGCAGTTTCTGTGGCATGAGGTGAGCTGAGGGCAGGAAGGAGGCACGTCCATAGTTACATCACCATAAGTTACATCACCCTCCTTAGCCACTTTATCCAGCTACAAAATCTTTTGTCATCCATGGGAATTAGCAGGAGTTACAATAGCCACAAAAAGGACAGACCCTATTCTGAGAATGCAAGTGAAACAAATTAAGCCTTAGCTTTGGTCTACAGTAGAGTTTTTTGTCGACAAAAGTAACATTTTGTCGACAAAATAATGCTGGTGTACACACTGCAATGACCCTTTTGTCAACAAAACAGGGCAGTTTTGTTGACAAAATAAAACCACCTTGACGAGGCGTAGAGCTTTTTGTGACAATGTTTTAGCGACAGTGGCAGTGTAGACACTGTTGTATGTTTTTTGTCATAATAATTGACCTCCGGAAATGTCCTTCAATGCCAATCCTGGTCACTCTAGACATCCGTTTGCACTCCACTGCTCTGCAGCCACCCGCCTCTCCCCCTAGCAACTCGCAGGAAGTTTTCAAATTGTTATTCCATTTCCTGCTTGGTCGGCATGAAGAGCTTGCATCTTATCTTCCCAGCTGACCAAGGTGTCTCGATGCAGCAAATGCTCTCCTTTTGGAGCACACTGGAACTGCTGGACCTCATCAGCATTTGGGGGGAGTCTGCCGTGCAGTCCCAGCTGTGCTTTAGCCGAAGGAACTTTGATACCTACGTCCAGATTTCTCATGCCATGGCAGAGAAGGGCTATGAGTGGGACACGCTGCAGTGCTGAGCTAAAATCAAGGAGCTGCAGTAGAGCTACCACAAGGCCAGGGAGGCAAACCGTTGCTCTGGTGCAGAGCCAATGAACTGCTGCTTCTACAAAGAGCTGGAATCCATCCTCAGCAGCGAACCCACATCCACCCCCAAAATGCCTGTAGACACCTCCGCAGCCCCAGAGCCATCGGATACTGGACTTAATCCCAACAAAGAGGTCATCGATGAGGAAGTGGAGCTGGAGGATGACCTGGAGCCAGGGAACAGTTCGGTTGCTGAGGTTGGGAGTCAGGAGCTGTTCTGGACCCCAGAAGGCTACAGCCAGCCCCAGCCCTTCAGCTCAGGCACTCAGGATGCAGGAGAGGGGAGCTCTGGTAAGTGTTTGGAAGCTGCTGCTGCTTGTGTACTGGAAGCATGGGGGTCATTAGCTTGGCTAAAACATACAAGTGGTTGAAGGGATAGAAATGCACAGGAGTAGCTGTGTTTGCATGCGTTTTCTTATTCCCTTGCACTTCTAAGCAGTATGGCTGAGAAGCACATTAATGTACACTGAGATTTGGTGGTTACCCTCTAGTGTGACCTCTAGGAAACTTTCTTGGAGGTACTCCCCAATTCTCTGCCTCAGATTCCTGGGCAGAGCAGTTGTGTTTCTGCCCCCGTTGTAGGTCATTTTCCCATGCCAATTGGCAATCACTTGAGAAGGGACCAAAGCAGCGCGTAGTCATGTGGCATAGGGACCTGGTTTGAAGCTGCTTGTGTGGAGGAAATGTAACCTTGTTGACTAAGGAGGGATCTATTTCTATGGCCCCTGTCTGTGGAGAATGGAGGCAAAATTTGAAATTTGTTTTCCCTATGTACCTGCATTTATGCCCCAAGCAAGCACCCACTCAAAATCTAGACCTACTTGGATGGTCTGCCCTCCCCTCCCCTCACAACTCACCAGTCCCAGGCTGATCAAAGAACTGTACTCTGTGCAAGGGGACAGTGAGAATGAGGTGTGTTTCACAGTGGTTCATGTGTACTGTTAAGGCACTCACAATAATGGTTTTGTTCATGTTTCTTGTTCTTACACAGAAGTGATGTTCACAGCCAAGGCTTCTATGCCAGCGGACCACCTGCAACTGATAAGGAAGTGACCCCGCAGAAGCAAGGAGGAGATATTCCAGGAACTCTTCCTGTCCTCTGAGGTGTCCAAAAGAGAAAAAAGGGAATGAAGACAATCGATGTCAAAATCTCAAAAGATGACAGACAGGAACGGAAGGAAAACCAAGAGAGAAATTTAACTGGCCATGAGCGAACGATCAAGGCTACGGCGGATCAGACAGAGCTTTTAAAGACAATAGTGTCATTGGAGACACAGTTCATCCAAGCTCGGCCCCCCTTCAGTCACAACAGAACTTCTTCCCCTACACTTCACCAACTCCCCCTACACATTCCTACCAAAGTCACAGACCATCTTGCTACCCCCTTCTTCCACCTCCTCAGACAGCTATGAGAATGACAGCTGGACTTACATGCAGCTGTCATAGCTGGCACTGCTCCCCACTACTTTTACCTCCTCTAGGATTTGTTTGTGTCGTGTGCTGTTTTGTGTTTAATAATAAAAGTAAGCTCTCAAAACAAACACTCTTTATGTGTTGAACATATGTGCACCTACCACTAACACACATGTACAGCTGTATAGTAGTCATAGAATGTCACAGCGCAGTTTCAAAAAACACCTGATGGGTTCTCATTGTCAAAATGGGCCCTCAGTGCCTCCCTTATGTATATGGTCCCCCGTTGTGCTCCTCTAATATCCCTGGCATCTGGCTGCTCATATTCAGATGCAAGGCAATCCACCTCTGCGGTCCATCCAGGGGCAAACTTCTCGCTCTTAGCTTCATGTAAATTATGGAGCACCCAGTAGGCAGCTATAATCACAGGAATATTGCCTTTATGGCAGGTTGGACTTAAATGAGGACATCTCCAGCGCGCCTATAACCTGCCAAACACACATTCAACAGTCATTCGGCACCTGCTCAGCCTGTTATTGAAGTGTTCCTTGATGCTGTCCAAGTTGCTTGTGTAAGGCTTCATGAGCCATGGCATTAGTAGGTAGGCTGGGTCTCCCAGGATCACTATGGGAATCTCAACATCCCTTATTGGAATCTTTTAGTCTGGGGAAAAAAAAGGCCCTGCTTGTAGCTTCTGGTTCAGGCCAGTGTTCCTGAAGATATGAGCATCATGCACGTTTCCTGACCAACTTTCCATGATATCAGTGAAAAGCCTATGGTGATCCATAAGTGCCTGCAGTACCGTAGAGAAGTACCCCTTTCTATTGATGCACTGCGGTGCAAGATGGTCTGGTGCCAAAATTGGGATGTATGCCGTCTATTGAACCACCACACTTAGGGAATCCCATTGCTGCTAATCCATCCACTATTTCACACACACATTGCCCAGAGTCACAGTCCTTCACAGCAGAATGCGATTTATGGCCCTGCACACAGAGGGCAACTCTCATTCTGGTGTCCTTGCACCACAGGACAATGGCCAGCTCCGCACAGAGTTCCATGAAGGTGGCTTTGCGCATTCAAAAGTTCTTTAGCCACCGTTCATCATCCCAGACCTGCAGAAAGATGCGATCTCACCACTCAGTGCTTGTCTCACATGCCCAGAAGCAGCAGTTCATCGTGTGCAAATGCTCTGTAAATGACAACAGTAATGCGGTGCTGTTTGTCTGCATGTCACTCAGTAGGTGAGGCTCCTTGGATTGCTATTCTTATTTGGAGCTCATGATGTACTGTGCAACCAGCCATGATGTGTTCAGAATGCTGAAAGCAACAGTGGAGAGTATCATGGGATCCATCTTTTCAGATAGAGATGGTGGGTGTGCAGTAAATGGCGGAGAGTCATTAAAAATGGTACAAGTAGCTGCCAGCAATGCAATGAATGATGTCACAGAAACAATGTACGATGGGACATTGAGCCAGCACCTATGCTGCTCCACGCTCCTTTCCTCCATCCCAGAATTCCTAGCGGCAGAAGCTGCCAAGTTGCACAGTGGGATAGCTGCCCATGATGCACTGCTCTCACTGTCGATACTTCAGCACCAAGTGTGGACACGTTTTTGCGACAAAATGAGTGCTGTGTGGATGGGCGCGAGTGCTGTAATTATAGCACTTTTTTATCACCAAAAAACCTAACATCAAAAAAACTTTCTAGTGTAGACAAGGCATTAGAAATATTTTTTTAAAGAAGAGAGACTAAAAGAATTCTCTGGTCTAACATAGATTGTTTTAGGTCAGGGGCCTCTCTTTTTTGATTGTCTGCAATGTATACCTATGGCACAATATAAATAACCAGCTCTGGTTTAGAAGAAGCAAAGTAGGGGGATTCTTACTGCCAGCCCCAGATCTTGCAGACCCTATTCAAAATAAAACTTGGAACCTGCCCTATAACTGAGTCCCACCCCACTTCTGATCACTCACAACACTGTAAACCACCTCCTGTCTACATGTACCCCCCCAGCCCCTGACTTTTGTTAGCTGCCCCTATCAACTCTCTGTGAACCTCTATGACTTCTATGCCATGGACTAGGAAGCCAAGAGCGAGAGGCTGAAATTCTGACTCCATTGAAGCCTATAGCAAAACCCTCAATGATGTCAATGGGGCAGTATGTCACCCATAAGGGAGAATGACATTCCAAGCAAGGCAAATAAGAGCAATTAATGAAGTTGGTCTAAGCTGTGGCCTGCTGGTATTGGTATCCAGTGAGGTTGCAGAGAGCTAATTGGAATGGACTTGATTGGTGGTTTAAGTATTTGTGTATTGTGTGGGCTTCTGGAAGCCTGAGACCCTATATGGTAGCTCTTAGTGCTCCGAAAGAGACATAAAGGATCTACTAATCAACCATAATTATAGTTTGAACCAATTTTATTCCCTTACTTTATGATGTCCCACTGTAAAGTTTCTGGTTGGTTGGGGAAGTGGGGCCTGATTTTGCAAAAGTAAGTCAAAGCCTTTTCATGCAATTCAAATATATAGCTATTGTTTAAATTCAGACAAAATATATGGCCATTGTTTGTGCTTTTGAATCACACGAAGCCTCTTGCTAATAAAAGTTCTTATATTTGTGTGCAAGTGTCAGAAATCCCCAAAGAATTTCCCCATTTGGAAAAGATCATGAGAAAGGCCTTGTTCCTCTATTTTAGTGTTCCTCATTGCACGGCCCGTGAGCTAGTGGCAGCTCCCACGGACCCTAATTGCAGCTCCCTGACTCATTGACTCCCCCCCCCCCATCTGGAAAAAGGGATGGAGCTGTGTGGGGCAAGGAGGGGCTCTCCACATGGGCAGGGTAGCTCACCCTGCCGGGGAGAGGGGGAAGATCCGCTCTCTCTGCACTCCAGGGACCCTGCGAGGCAGTGAGTGAGTCACTCAACGGCAGCTCAGCACCACGCGGGGCAGAGGAGCCGAGCGGGGTGGGCTGTGCTGAGAGGAGAGCAGACAATGGGAAGGGAATGGTGGGGAGGACGAGTGGCGTACCAAGGGGTCCAGGAGGGGGCACCGGCTGGGCCCACATGGGACGGGCAGTGGGAAGAGGTGTGGTCAAGGTGGCCCCAGCGCTGCTTGGGGCTGGGGACCATGGGCTGGACCCATGGGGAGATGGGGGCCTGGCCTGCCAGTGCCGGGAGCAAGTCCAGGCTCAGCTGAACACAAGACCAGGTTAGTTCCCAGCCCCCAGCAGCACCACACCCCTGCTGTCTGCTCCTCGGCTGCACCCCGTCAAGCAGCACCCCTCCCAGCCATGTCTGTTGCCCCCCAACACTGCTCCCCATCCATCTGTCCCCCCCAAGTAGCACAGTCCTCTTATCTGTGTATGCCTCCCCTCAAGCAGTGCACCCCCATCCATTCCCCCATCAAGAAACATGCCTCCCCCCAGCCGTGTCACCCCTCCCAGCTGTGTGTCTCCCCCCCCCCACCAGTAGTCTGCTCCTGGGCATGTCTCCCCGCGAGCAGTGTGAGTAGTAGTAGATGTGGCTCTCACATTGAAGGTTTTTTGCCAAAGTGGCCCCCGCTTTAAAAATAGTGAAGATCACTGCTCAGTTTGGCAAGCCACATCATACTGCAAAATTGAAAAAAAAGCTCTTTCAGCTGAATATGAGTCATTAGTTTGTTCACTCATTGCTATCTTATGCATCTCAGTCTAAGCACCGCTTTATGATAGGCATCTTTAAAACCGAAAATGACTTAATCGTGCATCCAATCCTACGACGTTTATTCTCTCCATGACAAACAATGGATTGAATATATACTTTGTTCTCTGGAATTTTTACTACCTGTACACATCTCATCTCTTCCCACATAACCTTCATTGAGTGCGTGTTTTCGTTTTTTGGGGGGTTGCTTTATAAATTTAACCTCCTTCTCTGTCTGGGGGAGGAATTCCACTGGCTAGATGATGCCTTTTAAGTCAGAAAACTGGGTCCTTCTCCTGCCATCAAGTCACTTCTTGACCTTGGGAAAGTCATTTCTCTTTGCTGTGCCTGTTTCCTTATTTATGAAAATAGGACTAATGATCCTAACCCACCTCTTTAAAGTGCTTTCTGATGAAATATGCTATATAAATGGAGGATATTTTTAATTTAGTAGGTGGTAGTATTACCTGACTTTCTAGGGGGAAAGATCAGGATTTGAAAAGTAGTGAATTATGACCATCTACAGAACAGAACTAAACATCCTTTCTTATGTTACCTGCTGTCTCTGCCACATCAGTTGTGTGGTCAACGGAGGACAAAAAGGCAGCCAGATGAAAATGGGTACTTCTGTCTTTCTCTAGCTCAAGGTGGTATCTGACTCTAGGGCCGTTAGTTTGGTGTATGTTCTCAATCACAACTGAAAAGCTCTGAACACTTCCCCTAACCTTCAAGTCCTCAGAGACCCTCACTGGGCACCATGACACTTTATCTTTCCCAGGCTTGCCTCCTGCCACTCCACCTCTTAGCTTGCTGCAGGTGGGTGGGAGCAACTGGGGAGTGTCTCATATGTAACACAAGCTGCTGTCCCTTGCTGGCTGCTGTTCAGAATCTTGTGTGCACCTAGGCCCATTCAGCATGGAGACGCCTCAGAATGTATCACCCTACGCCCCCGAACACCCAAGAAGGGGGAAACCTCAGAACTCCCAAGATTCAAAGAGACTAGGTGAAAATCTGGACCAGGATTTCATGTAATATCTTAATAAATATTACTGGATCTGCCTTCTTCCTTCCCCTCCACATTCACATTTCAGCCAAGGTTGGAGAGGTTAAGGAAAACAGCTAGGATTTATTCCAATCTTTTTGGCTTGGGTTTTGCTTTGTTTTGAAAGCAGAGCTCCCATCTGGACTAGTCTTTATTCTTTCCAAAGAGATTGACCACTCCAGAACACCTGCATTTCAGATGTTTGGTGGCACACCCTGAAGGAAGACAAATGATCCTCACTCCATCAGATGATTTTGGTTACAACAAATTTCACAAAACCGTTTTTATGGTTCCAGTGTAAAAAAAATCCTCCGTGTGTGTGTGCTTGGTAAGAACCCCTTTGAATCCTTTAGTGCCACAGGGGTAAACCCTTAATAAGATACTCTGTTATCAATGTAATTCAGGTTAATTGAATATAAAAATATTATGCTTTATAAAGTTAAGAACAATAACATGTGGTATAAAGTACTTTATGCCAAAAGAAAATTATAAGGGGGATTTAAAAAGCTCTTATGTGCAGGAAGAAGCCACTAGGGGGTGTGGCTGTGTTCAGAGTTTCAGTTTGGTAGAAAGCTGCAGGCTCAAAATCAAAACCCTATTTATTGCTATGGAAACAGACAAAAAACAAAAAAACAAAGAGTAAATATGTCGACAATAGCAAAAGACAACTTTAATTTTCATCCCAGTTCAAATGTCACAGATTTGTAATGTGCGTGGCTGTAACTGCAGATGCAGCCCAGGGCTGGGAGCTGGTCTATATGTCTGTGGAATACAAGCCCCTCATTATTGTGTAATGGGATCACAGCACATAAGTCTGTTCAGACACTGTGGTGCATTGTAAAAGGCCTAGCTTCACGGATAGCCATAAAAGCCTTCTCCACCCCCCTTAAAAAAGAGCAGCTGTAATCTTCAAATGTGCACAACTTTTAAGACTGCCTGTCTTCGCCTAAAAGAGACACTCAGATGTAAAATAGCAAATTTAATTTTGTCAGCTGAAATTTAAAATCTGGCAAAGGATTTGTTGGTTTCAGTGCCATGATGAGAGTTGCACTCCCCTTTTGAAGGGTTTGTGTGATGGCTCCATGGAATAAAGGCATCAGGTTTATTAAATGTGAACGGGCAGACAAGGTGTGTGATAAACATTTTGGCAGCCCTAGAAAAGGTTTACAATATAAACACAGATGGACATTCTCACAATTGAATGTATTTCAGGCCCCTAATTAGCCAATAATGACCACTCCAAGTGACTTTGAAGTTAAACTAAGGCCATGACACTTGCTCATTAAACAGGAGAACAAGGTCAGTCTTGGATTCCAGCACCCCCTACTTTCTTAGCTTCAGTGAAGCCTAATTTTCCCTCTTAAAACTAAGGTCAAAGCACTAAATCAGTAAGATAAATAAATAAGATCCTGTTTAGATTATTTTATAGGGCAAATT
Organism: Emydura macquarii macquarii; assembly: GCF_026122565.2. Taxonomy (NCBI): domain Eukaryota; kingdom Metazoa; phylum Chordata; order Testudines; family Chelidae; genus Emydura; species Emydura macquarii. Next base: position 4,215,047 of record NW_027130506.1, read on the forward strand.
AATAGCCTCCACTACCACTGTTTGTCTATATCAGTGTCAGAGATGTGCATAGGGTGCTGTAAACTGTTTACCAGCTGGTTGTTGGAAACAGGTTTCTTAGATGACTTTCATATTAAGATATGCTTCCCCTCCTTGAAATTCCCATTATGGTTCTTCCTGTTTCCCGTCAAGTGAAAATTCCCCATTCACAGCAGAGATCATTCCTGGAATTGCCACAGAAATCAATGAAAGAGGGTGCTCAGACTCCAAAAATGAGAAGTCGGTCTGGTTTTTAAAGGGGAAGCCCATGCATGACGTGATCAGCATCTTGAAATGCTAGCAGGGCTCTGTGACAGGACAAAACCTAAACACATTTGAATTTTGCTGCTACAGCTAGGGCCAGGCGGTGACCTTTACTAAAAGGGCCCTTAAGGATTTGACTTTCAGTTAGCCTGTGAGTCAGAGTACTAGTGGATTTGTGTTAATTGTATTAATTGCAGAAGCTCCTGCTTAGTGGTAGTTCTGAGTTCCTGTCCATGTCCTTTTCTCAACCACTATGTGATATCTCAGACATAAAAGTTTGCTCTGAGATTAGATTTGGCACAGTAGGTCTTAGTGAGAGCAATTCCTTTTTGTTACAAATTTAGAAGGGAAAAAAATCCAGCTGGTCATTTGTAACTTACAGTTTCAGAAGTAACGCTTAAATGAAAACCAATTTCAAAGGAGAGTAGTTTTTCCAATAGGTCACAGAGTGATCTCAGGAGAAAGTGGGGCCAAATTCACTCAAAAAGGAGCAGCTCAGCTGGTTTTAATGCCTCATTACAGAATCACTGAATTTGGGGTTATTGAATTTAGTCTACTTTTATGTTTCTTTGTGGAAAATTATGTGCATTTTGATTAGACGTAACTTAACCACCAGGAGCCACTACCCTTGCTGTCTCATAGGCATGATTCTACAGTCCTAAGTGCATATATCAATAAGTCATATGACAATAGGAATTGTGTATGTGCAATCATAGCAACATCTTGGCCTCTCCTCCTCTGCCTCATCTGAAATATACCTCTGATTTTTAGGGTTTCCACATAGAAGTGATTTAGATTAAATCCTAGCTTCCTGAAGTTTTTAAACTGGGTGCATATCTCAAAAAGGCTTTAGCAAATATTTTCTTTACTAAAAACTTGAATTTTGGGCCAGATCCTCTGCACGTGTAAGTTGATATACCTTTATTGGAGTCATTGGAAGCGTGCTGTTTTACACCCACTGAAGATCTGCTCTGTAGTATTTAATAAGTCCTCAGATGCCAGGTTAGGAGGATCACCATGTTTTATTAACTGCAGGAGCACTCAGCTCATTTTGGATCTGCTCAGGATTCTGGAAGTCCTCTGGCTACACTGGGCAGGCTCAGAAGCTTAACAGTTCTATTGGCATAACCGTTGCCATACCCTCATTGTAGCATCGCATTAGCACAATCTTACTTACTTGTAACATGATATTTATTCTTGTATGTCCTTTTTAGCCACTAATTCCTTTAAGTTTACTTTGAATTATGGGTGAAGATTATGAAGAGCTGGCAAATAGATTATGAAAAACTTTTCAAGATCAATTAATTGGTCAACTTTTGTTTGTTTCATGCAGTGTTTCTAGGAGCTTTCTGATCACATATCCATGGAAATGGCTCAGTCCAAAATAATTATGCTGTGTCATCATTTCAGCCAGGAGCTAGACTTGGGAACACGGCAGTACTGTATCTACAATTAACCTGTCCTTCATGGCCTTGCCAATGCTTTTGGCCTCAGTGATTCTGTTGACACTGACACAGATACTACCTCTCTCTCCCCGCACCCCCAGCTCTTCCTGAGGAATACCTTAAAGTTTTTAAATCTTGTTCTCCTAAATCAACAGGTATCTTGACTGTCTTGGATATTTCAAGTCAATATTGGTGATTTTCTCAATGGCTTTCTGTCTGTTTACACAATGTATGATTCTGTCTCTTCTGTTTACGCTGGCATCCAGCTGCCATTGTCCATTTTCAGGTGGACTTCATACTGGCATATCACACTGCAAAGTGTTTTTTAATGCACTCTTGCTTCTTTTGCCTTTCTTCCAGGACTGTTTGTAAGCATGGTAATTGCTTAGGCTAGAGTGAGTGAGGTGTTGTTTGACGTAGTCCTTGTTTGTCTACCCATTAACATTTGTACTGGAGGAGCCAGTTCTTCTGCTAGTGTATTTCTAAAATCCAGCAGGACTAGATATGGGTCTTTATTGTCATGTTTGCATCGCTTTTTAAAGAGATTTCACTATCTGACTATTTCTCTCAGCCAGCCTATTTTCTGTGGGTATTTTGGGGAGGAATGATGTATTGAAATTAATAAGTCTTAAAAAATTCCTAAAATTCATACTCATAGACTTTAAGGCCAGAAGGGACCATCATAATCATCTAGTCTGACCTCCTCACATTGCAGGCCATAGAAGATTGCTCACCCACTCCTGCCATAGACCCCTAACCTCTAACTGAGTTACCTGAAGTTCTCAAATCATGATTTAAAGATTTCAAGTTACAGAAAATCCACCATTTACACTAGTTTAAACCTACAGGTGACCCGTGTCCCATGCTGTAGAGGAAGGCGAAAACCCCCCAGGTTTCTGACAATCTGCTTGGGAGAAAATTCCTTCTTGACCCAAAATATGGCACTCAGTTAGACCCAGAGTATGTGGGCAAGACCAAGCAGCCAGACATGTGGGAAAGAATTCTCTTAGTAACTTAGAGCCCTTCCCATCTAGTGTCCCATTACTGGCAGTTGGAGATATCTGCTCCTAACACTTGCAGATCAGCTACATGCCACTGTAGGCAGTCACATCATACCATCCCCTCCATAAACTTATAAAGCTTAGTCTTGAAGCCAGTTAGATTTTTTTGCCCCCATTACTCCCATTGGAAGGCTGTTCCAGAGCTTCATTTTTTGATGGTTAGAAACCTTCCTCTAATTTCACACCTAAGCTTATTGATGGCCAGTTTATATCTATTTGTTCTTGTGTCAACATTGGTGCTTAACTTAAATAACTCTTCCTCCACCCTGGTGTTTATCTCTCTGATGTATTTATAGAGAGCAATCATATGTCCTTTCAGCCTTCTTTTGGTTGGGTTAAACAAGCCAGGCTCTTTGAGTCTCCTCTCATAACTGATCATCTTAGTAGCCATTCTCTGTATCTGTTCCAGTTTGAATTAATCTTTCTTAAACATGGGAGACCAGAATTGCAAATAGTATTCCAGATGAGGTCTCATGAGTGCCTTGTATAATGGTACTAACACTTCCCTTTCTCTATTGGAAATACCATGCCTGATGCATCCTAGGACTGCATTAGCCTTTTTCATGGCTGCATCACATTGGCGGCTCATAGTCATCCTGTGATCAGCCAATACACCCAGATCTTTCTCTTCTTCTGTCGCTTCCAACAGATAAGTCCTCAGTTTATAACAAAGATTCTTCTTGTTAGTCCCTAAGTGCACTTTGCATTATTAAATTTCATCCCATTTCTATTACTCCAGTTTTCAAGTAATCCAGAGCTTCTTATATGATATTCTGGCCCACTTCCGTATTGGCAATACCTCCCAAATTTGTGTCATCCACTCCCACTTTTTTGTGCCAAGGTCACTAATAAAAACGTTAAATAAGATTGGTCCCAAGACCGATCCCTGAGGAACTCCACTAGTCATCTCCCTCCAGCCTGACAGTTCACCATTCAGTATGACCCATTGTAGACTCCCTTTTAATCAGTTCCTTATCCACCTTTCAATTCTCATATTAATCCCCATCTTCTATAATTTAACTAATAATTTCCCATGTAGAACTATATTAAATCCCTTACTGAAATTCAGGTAGATGAGATCTACTTCATTTCCTTTGTCTAAAAAATCAGTTATCTTCTTAAAGATGGAGATCTGGTTGGTCTGGCACGATCTACTTTTGTAAAACCATGTTGTATTTTATCCCAATTAACTCTGTGTCCTTATCTACTTTCTCTTTCAAAATTTGTTCCAAGACCTTACTTACAGTTGAGGTCAAACTAACAGGCCTGTAGTTTCTTGGATCACTTTTCCCCCCCCTTTCTTAAAAACAGGAACTATATTAGCAATTCTCCAGGTGTGACCCAGAGTTTAGATTAGTTAAAAAGTCTTGCTATTAGGCTTGCAATTTTTCATTTGTCAGTTCCTTTAATATTTTTGGATAGAGATTATCCAGTTGCCCTCCCGGCCCCGATTAGTCTCATTAAACTGTTTGCAGTTTGACTTCCACCTCGGATGTGGTAATTTCTACTTACTTATGCTCATTTCCATTAGCCACCCTACCACTATCCCTAAGATCTACCCTTATTAAAAACTGAGGCAAAGTTTTTAAATGTTGGGCCATGCCTAGATTATTTTTAATCTCCACCCCATCCTCAGTATTTAGTGGTCCCACTTTTTCTTTCCTTGTTTTCTTTTTATTTATATGACTATAAAACCTTTTATTATTGGTTTTTTTAATCTCTTTTGCAAGGTTCAACTCTGCTTTGCTTTTGGCAGCTGTCACTTTTTCCCTACACTTTCTGACCTACAGGAGGTAGTTCTCCTTTCTGACCCCTCCCATCTTCCGTTCCTTGTAGACTTTCTCTTAATAACCTGTTTGAGATACTTATTCATTCATCTTGAGAACAACAGTCCTCTCGTGGTGATCATAACCTCTTGCATTTCCGTCTATGTGTGTGTTGTCTTCTTTCCCCTCCTCCCCAGTTCTGCTCTGAGATTTTATTTGATTTTAGTGGGTCATTTGTGTATAATTTGATTTTAGTTTAGAGGTCTAATTCTACTCTTTGGGGCATCCATGTTACACTGTTAGACCCAGATATGAATCTGTAGAGATGCTGACATGTGACATGGTGTTTCAGTTTGAAATGTTGCTTATTTTTTAAAAAACAATGAGATTTCTGTAGCACTTTAAAGACTAACAAATTTAATTTCTGCAGGCATAAGCTTTCGTGGGCTGCAACCCACTTTGTCAGATGCATCAGATGCAGCCCATGAAAGCTTATGCCTGCAGAAATTAAATGTGTTAGTCTTTAAAGTGCTACAGAACTCTCGTTGTCTTTGCTGTATACAGACTAACATGGCTACCCCTCTGGAACTTATTTTTGAAGTAGCTGTAGGCCACCTGGCCTATAATAGTAGCATTTGCCTTAGCACATGGATTTCTGCCAGGCACTGGCATCTTCCAAGTGTCATTTCTCCCTTTCCCTCTTGAAATTACTCATGCTTTCACAAGTCCTCCAATCAATTCTTTCACGTTAAGGGCTAAGACCTTAATCCAGCTCCCACTGAACTCAATGAAAGACCTCTGTTGACTTCAGTGGGAGCAGGATCAGGCCCTAATTCCTATTCTCTTTCAGATAATGTTCTTAGTTTAAAATATATTTACTTTTCATACTAAGATCTTGGATAGAGTTGTAGCCAGAAAACACTTAACATGTAGGTGGATGGTTTGGACAGCCGTGAATAATTAATTAAATGTGTTTTTCCTGACAGTTCCGTATGGTGCATTATTTTGTTCTTTTATATCTAACAGTTTACCCCATCTTGAAGATAATTGGTTTTGATTTTTATTAAGAGGCAGAACAGCAGGCAGCTATTGTTGGCAACTTATATATATTTAGCAAATGTGGGCAAGTTTTATTCATTTTATGTCAGAAGCTTCTTTTCAGTTAAGAAACCACATTTTTATTGCCTTCTGACTGATTTCCTGTAACCAATATGTCTCTCTAAACACTTTCTGAAGTTCTGTTATGTGTACTTACAGGAATAAGCATTACCTTCTTTGTAAAGTGATTTGAGATTGAAGAAAAGTGCTATATAAAGTCTCGGTATTATTATTAATATCATAATCCTTACTTTTTTCAGTATTAACCTATGTAACTGGTTTTCTATATGGTATCGTCAGGGCTGGAAATATGGACGGCTTCCTTTTTGAAAAGGGGAATCTGTCTGCATGCATGTCACCTGCACCAGCACTCTCCTGGTCCTGGGATAAGGGGCAAACTAGGTGAGGAAGGGAAAATGGTTAGTTGGAGTGTATTGCTCTTCTGTGAGACCTGGCTGGTGCACTGGGCCATTGACAACCAGGCATAATAAAAAGCAGTCCTGAGCGGAGAGAGTAGATGATAAATACTTCTAGATGACCATGCATAAGTTAGAATACATTACATATAGTCAGACTTGGACTGGTATTTTTAGTATTATTTTTATATCTCAATGAGATCAACAAAACAACCCAAGTTTGAGGAAGGGGAAGAATCAGTTCAATAGTTCTAAAATTATGAAAATGTAAAGTTACTCCAATTAATGTGGAATTAATTCAAATATTAGTTTGTTTTGAACTTTTCTGTTAGTTCTACAGTGGCAGGTGATTTAAGAAATGCTAATCTTAATGTTGGCGAGTTCCAGAGGGGTAGCCGTGTTAGTCTGTTTTCAGCAAAACACAAGAGTTCTGTGGCATCTTAAAGAGCACATGGGTTTCTGCCCACGAAAGCTTATGCCCAAATAAATTTGTTAGTTTTTAAGGTGCCACAGAACTCTTGTGGTTTTCCTAATCTTAATGAATCTGCTACTTCATACAATGAGCAACAGAAAAAGCCATTAGATTTACAGCAAATTAGAGAAATAACAATGTGGTGGTATTTGGAGTTTAATGAAACTCAGCTTATTTTGAAAAGCATGAAACTTTTCTGAGTTAATAAGCTATTATTTTTCAAAGGAAATTTAATAACAGGTATTTTTAACTAACTGGCTGTATATTCTTGTTGAACAATAAGAATTGACTGAAAGCCAAAAGGGCATGCAATGTAAACATGCAGCTACCTGGAACCTGAGGTTTGATTTCATGTTGTTTTTAGCAAAACCCAACACTTTCAAGTTTCAAATGGGTTTTGAGTTTGCTTAAAATTACTTGTCACATCGTTACATGAATGAAATAATATAGCAGAAAAGAACAAAAATAATCTGGGGAAGCAATTGTAATTACATGATTCTGGAATGACATTAGAAAATATAATAAATATATATTGTTTCAATTTGTTTTTCCTTTGGACTCTGAATCTCTCCCTATTTTCCTCTCTGCAATAATGCTGTACAACTCACTTGCACCCATTGATTGCCTAAACTCTTGCCATTTCAGCTAAAATGGCCCAATACCCAAATATAAATATATACAATTCGGCAACTCTCTTCAGGTTTGTTTTTCATTCTAAGATTTTAAGGATGAACAACAGTGAGCTTTTGAGCTTTCTCAAGTGAGAGGAAAAGGGGTTTGAGTCTCCGGTGACTACCTCACTATAGCTTTAATTCAAATCTGAATTTCCCATTAAGGTCAGGTCTGTAGTGGTTTGAAGTTTGCCTGTTCGTTAACCTCTGCATTGAACCGAATACTCCTTAGATTTTCTAATTAGTTATAGTCTAAAGCTTTAGTAACTTTCTAGAGTTTCCTCTCTGAGATGGAAAGACAAAGGTTCAAACAATGGTCAGGAAACCTTAAAACATCTTATCTGTCAGCAGTTGGATTAGACAAGAGCAGTCTTGATGGATGGGGCATCCTCTGTATGAGATAAGAATGAGATGGATAAGAGCATTAGAGAACTCATTTTTACAGAAGAATAGATTGTTCTATCTCCATTCAACAACATACTCTTCTCCACTTACCCATGAGAGGATAAACATTATTGTTAACAATTATTACTCTTACTCACTCAAATTCACTGTGCATACATAAGTTATTTCATCAATGGTGCCTTATTTCTTAACTGATATGACAGATGGAAATAAGATTAAACTATTATCAATGCTGCTGAAAGATATAGAGCCAAATTCTGACCTTTGTTACATCCCATGTGTCCCCACCAAGGACAGAAGAGTTACACTTGGTGTAAGTTATGCAGAATTTGGCCATGTGTAGATTTTTTAAATCCCCAGACCAATTTATTTCCTGATACCTTGAGTTTAACAACAATACCATTAAAGAGGAGAGTTTTCTCTTATTATAAAAGGTAACAGGCTCTAGCATGAGAGAGATGGGGTCATAATTCCATTCTGCTCTGTCAAGTTGGTGATTTGAAATTGCATCCACCAAGAGCACATTTGTAAACTGTTAACATCTGGTGGAAGGTGGCGAGGAAGCAGCTGGATAAAAATGAGCAAGGGAGTTAGTTCTGTAGCATGTTCACCTATAAATTACATAATGACAAAATGCAGGTAGATGGAAGAAATCCAATATTTAGTTGGTTGGGATAGATCTACTAGTACGTAAGTGATCTACTAGTTTTAAGTCTGTTCAATAGACTACGTGGAGCTTTTCTTCCAATTGGTTTTCATTAGTTGCTTTTAGAACCAAAGGGTAGATAAAGATATTATTTACAGAGGCTTCCTTTTGCTCTGATGGAATATGAAGCCCATGGGCTGACTGGCCATCTGGCAGTTCTGGCAAATGCCAGAGGGGCCGGTGCAATCAAGTGCTGAAGGGCTGATCAGCTCGCTCTGAAAGGCTTTCATTAGGCCCTCCAGCTGGGCCTGGCCGAGTGCAGAAGCCCCGCCCCCTCCCGGCCCCGCCCCTCTCCCACCATGTGGGCCGAGTGGCACCTTGGCCAGAGCATGACGGCCACTCCGATCCCCTTCCTGGCCTCGCCCTTCTCCCGAGTCCCACCACGTGGGCCCAGCAGCAGTGCCCTAGCTGGAATGCGGTGGTCACTCCCCCTTCCCAGCTCCACCCCTTTCCCACCACATGGGCCCAGTGGTGCCCTGGCCGGAGCATGGTGGCCACTCCGCTCCCCCTCCTGACCCTGCTCCATCCCACCACGTGGGCCCAGCAGCAGTGCCCAGCTGGAATGCGGTGGTCACTCCCCCTTCCCAGCTCCCCCTTTCCCACCACATGACCCTGCTCCATCCCACCACATGGACTCAGCAGCACCCTGGCCTGTGTGTTTTAAATGCCAGGCCCAATTTTTAGTCCCAATCCATCACTGATGATGAAGCCAGTTCCAATCAGCTCACACCAGTTCCCCATTTCTGGTCCAATCACATCCTCATTTAAGTCAAATCAGAATTTAGCAACTGAAAAATTGGCGTAGAAGATGCTCTTTATCTAGAGGGGGCTAAAAGCTGGACATCTGAATGTTTCCTTTAAGCAACAAAAATGGGTTTGTACACTTGGCATGCTGTAGCTTTCTCCTCACTGTGCAGCTAGAGAGGGAGACCACAGGCCATGTGTTAAGGGCCCACAGGCTGTATTTTTTCTACAATCAAACTTGGGACATCCCCAGGTCAAACAGTTCCAGTGTTATAATTATGCTGGGTAAGGCTTATATTCATCTACAGTTCATACTATTTAAAAAGCCAAATCACAATCTGCTGGTATTAGGCATTATGACTATGCACTTTCAGTGAAAGAGTTAATAATATCTGGAAGCTTCTGCTGTATTTATGGCTATTTATTTATCACTACAATATGTTCATTCAAATGTTTTCATTGAGCATGAAGACTTTTATTGGCCTTCTGTTTATAATTACATAAATTTATGGCACTATAAAGTACAGTATCTTGGGTGACCTACCAAAGATTTATGGCCCAAAGTAGCAGATTGTACATATCAGTTTAGTAGCTGTTTCTGATTATATTAATCATGTTTATTCAAAATCATTCAGGCAAACAAACCCAAACAGTTGAGATGGTCTGTATTTCACACAGGCAGTTATTTACTTCTGAATAAAATCAACTCCAAAATTCAAAGAAATAATATTTAGAGAAAATTGAGTAAAATAATAAGTTTGGTTATATAATTTCCTACTTATATAGAAAGTTAGATTTCAAGGACTGATAAAGATGAGCTAGTCTGCAAATACATCATTCTTTACTCAGAGGCTAGCTGGCGGATACCCATCAAAACACATGTGGTGGAGTCCTGGCTTCCCTGAAATCAATGGCAAAACTCCCATTGACTTCAGTGAAGCCAGGACGTCAGCTCTGGATTACTGCTTCAGAATGAGTGAACCAAAAAATGATTCAACAAATGAGACAGTGAGGGAGGGACACAGTATTGGAGGAGATTGATGAGACAATGGGGTACCCATGGCAGAAGGACGGAAGAAAAAGACCCGAGAATGCAGAGAGAAAAGGAGACAAGGTGGGTGTGGTCGTATTTTTATTGGACCAACTTCTGTTAGTGAGAGAGAGTAAGCTTTTTTCAGCCTTACACAGAGCTCTTCTTCAGGTCTGGGAAAGGTAATGAGTGTCACAGCTAAATACTAGGTGGAACAAATTGTTAAGCATAAGTTATTAACACATGTTACAAGAGGCAGTTCACGATCAAGTGGGCATTTAACTCCTCTAGTCAGAAGACAAAGAAGGGTTAGTGGGTTACAGATTGTTGCAATAAGACATAAAATCAGAAAAGGAGACAGAGAAAACAGAGGGGAGGCAAAGAGAAAGATACAGTAGAGTATGGGAGAGAGCAAAGGAGTGGATAACAGAAAATGGAAGAAGATATGGTTCCCAACCTTTTTTGGCTCGAGGGCCACACATATAATTTTACAACCCTGAAGGGCCACCAGTCTCCGCCAGCAGCCCCCCACCCCACTGCAGCCAGACGGAAGGAGTTCAGCGGGGATGCTGTTTCCCTCCTCGTTGACCTCCAATTCCTCCTGTGCTCCACCTGGGTCCCTAGGCAGTGGCTCCCTTCTGCAGGCAGGGGGATGGGAGATCAGTGCTCCCCTCCCTCTGGCTCCAGCAGGGACCTCAGCGCCTAGGGACCCAGGCAGAGCACTTTGCTGTGCTCCCTGCTACAGCCAGGTGGAGCGGAGCCCTGATCTCCCATCTCCTTGGTCGCAGCAAGGAGCCTGCACCGGTCTTATAGCCCCGCGGCAACGCACTCCTCCTGGGGCCTTAGGCATCAGCTCCCTTCTGCAGCCAGAGGGAAGAGAGTGGTGGGCCACTTTGAAAGTCCCCACAGCCCACGGGTTGGGAACCACGGAGATACACTTATTTGCTCCTCTTTTGCTTTGTAAAACAGTTTATGTTTAAAATGAGAGAAAACAAAGAGTTCTAGAGATAGATAGAGGCATAGATTTGGGAGAAGTGTTAAAGGGGTTAAAGAAATTCACGGGGTGGGGGAAGGGAATTCACGCTGCATTTGGGTTAAACTGTCCTTCTAAACCAAACACTTAAGGCCTGAATCTCTCTCACCAATGCCAGTTTACACCTGTGTAATTCCATTGAGCTCAGCGAAGTTATTCCTGATTGACTTTGGTCTGAGAGAAGAATCAATCCCTAAGGTTATTTGAAATAAGCCTTAGTAATACTCTGGGTTTTCTAGTAGTAATAGACTGTGCACAGTGTTCTGAAACAACATTGTTTGTGTGATTCAGTAGGCAAAAATTAGAGCATTAGAAGAAGGTACATGCCCAGAGCACTTAGAGAGAGATTAATGCGTTTACCAATGATGGATCAAATTCTTGGTGGTGTAAATTACAATAGCTTCACTGCCGTGTCTGGACCTGCACCAATTTACATCAGCAGAGAACTTGGCCTGATGTCTCAGCTTTTACTTAGGAATCATTGGGAGTTAGGTCATTGATTTCATTGGGAGCCTGGGCAGGCACAAAGTGACCAGTTATGTTCCTGATGTTAATCTTAGAACTCACAGATTGTAAATTCTAGCCAGGAATCTCTCAGCTCTTTGTGGCATCATGGCCTGTGAATGTAATTTAAAGCAACACACAGATTCACCAAAATTTCACATACGGACACCACATTGTGTCTAGGGTGGCCGAGAAATGCCAGTTCATGCACACTTCTAATTTTCCTTTACACCTACTGGTCTCCCATTCACAAGTGTAAAAACCTCTCCATTTCTTTTGACAATAACGTAACCAAGGAGACTGGATGGCTCCGGGGATTTGTAATGAGATCTAGAGCACTCCCACCTGTAGGTACTGAACAAACATCATTATCTTTTGATGCACGTTCAGTGGCTTACGAGAAAAGACTTGGTGGTCTGAATCCGGTGTCAGATGTCCACAACAGGAAGCCACCAAAATTGGGACTAATTAGCATCATTGTTGGCTGTCTCAGCAGACAGGCTGAAGACTGAAATGGTAACTCCTGATTAGAGAGGAGAGACAATGGCGAGGCTCTAGAGGAGAGGAGAAGCAATCTCAGCCCGTGCGCCTGTTCCTTTTCCTGTGCTTAAAAAGCAGACTTCAGTCTCCAGGCATGTCAGACATGAGCATTAATTTGCTTTTGAAAGTGTAATAAAAGATATAAATATAAATAAGGAGATCAATAAATCTAAAATAAAGGAGTCAGATACACTATGGTAAGTTATTGTAAAATCTTTCTTTTTTTTAGATGCTGACATAAGTTCCCATAAGACAACACTTGGTGGCTCAGATACACAATACAGTATCCTATAATGCATCCTTTGCTGAGTTAAAAATGAACACTTAGGGTACATCTACATTGCAATAAAAGAGCCATAGCACAGCCACAGCTGGCTCCAGTTAGCTGACTCTGGCTCAGGCTGTGGGACTAAAAATTGCAGCATAGATATTTGGCTCAGGCTGGAACCTGGCCTCAGAAACCTAGTGAAGGGGTGGATCTCAGAGGCTGGGGTCCAGAGTGAGCCCAAACATTTACACAGTAATTTTTAGCCCTTCAGCCCAACCTCTGTGAGTCCAAGGAAATTGACCTGAGCTCTGTGCTGCAGGGTTTTTATTGCAATGTAAACATACTCTAAAGGAATTGATCCCATAAAGCTGAGTCTAAAACCCAGTGCTGTGACTAGTTAACTGAGCTGTGAACTCCCTTTCAGATGTCCCTTTTCCCACAGTACTTGCTCCCTTTAGAGACACTGTGTGGCAAGTGGTCCATTTACACATAGGTCTATAATAACTAATCCTGCTCTATGTTTCGTGTGTGTGCATAGGGAAAGAAGAGATTAAACGAAGCTTCTTTTCCTTGTGCAAGAAGCAGGCAAGATCCAATATTGCTTGAGAAGATGGGATTTACATTTTACAGTTGAGGGGCATGGTATCCTACAATTTAGGAGATGATGTTCCCAAATTATAGAAAGCTGGCAGGTCACATGGCAGTTTCTTGCTTCCAGATGCTCAGTTACATTAAAAAAATCTATAAATACTTTCCCATTAAATCCACTCTATCCCTTCCCAAACTCCAACTCCACCTCACACTGCATCCTCTGTGAAAATAAACTCTGAGCCCTATCCTGCTTTCATAGTAGTTTTATGATGGTGTAACTCCATTGATTCCAGTTGGATGCTGTAACATTTGATAGATTAATAGAAACTGAAATCAGGTTATTATGCACATAACTGTCCATGTACATTTGCAATTACCCACTTTAGACATACAAGTGTCCCTTTGCATGTGCAGCTGTGAGTGCAATAGAGGCATGCGCGTTTCTGGGGATACCTTTCTTTGAAAATCTGGGCCCTGCTTTTTAAAAAAAATACAACCTGTGGAGTGGGTTCAGTGGGACCTTGAAGGAAGTACTGTGCTGGGGGAAGTGGAAGAGTCCATGACTAACTCTTTGGAGTCAATCCCAAAGTATCTTTCCATGACTCCCTGCCCTCTTTCCTTAGCCTATGTAGAAGACTTGCCCTAGTTTGCCCAACTGTCATATCCTGCCTTCTGCAACAAGCAGGGAAACAGCAAAGACCACGCAGCTCAGAGTGCATCAGCAGCTGGGGGTATGGAATTCCTGGCCACAGGCCCAGGAGCAGCTTTGTGCTGAAGAGATGGCTGAAGAAAGATGTAAGAGGAGTGCAGAGAGCGAAGCTCATTACCTGCTAGGAGTGGTGGCTCACTGCTGGTGGTGCCATGAGTGGGAATTGTAGATCCAAACAAAGCATATAAGTGAGGAGGAATGGGGACATTAAGGGAGAGATGGGAGCTCCATTTACTCAGCTCCCATCCTTCATCACCTCAGAATTTGTAAGGACCAAAACACTTACGATGAGCACATGTGTCAGATGGGGAAGAGCAAAGTTGTCACTAAGTAAATGATCCATTAAACTATTAAAGACAGACAAAACACACTGGATAAAACAAGATGACCCTTTACTCAGATGAGCTGAATGAACCAAACTCTTCCAGAGCCTTAACAGTTCAAATAACTTACCCCTTAAGTTTCTTCCAGTTATTTGGGGACTCTTCTGATCCTGGTCTGGTGGAAGTGAAAAAACCATAATACAGTGAGGACAACATCTATTGTGTTACCTACCTCCTGACTGGGAGCACAAAGTGCCAAAAACCCCATGAAAAGCCTATTCTATTGAGATTTCTAACTCAATTTTGCTGATTTCAAGTCTTTCTAACAATTTGGCTTCCCAGCCAAGTGCTTATCTAAACTGATCCAGCTTTCACACTTCAATATTCATGTAAGGCCAGAAAGGACAATTATGATCATCTAGTCTGATCTCCTGCATAACACTGTTGCACCAACACCAGAAGTTATTGACTTTATTCAAGCAAATGTAACAAATACTCCTGAATATTTTTAATTGTGGCACAAACTTCTGGATTCTTGATCAAGTGCACTCCATTTGGGAGTGAGCTAATGGAGGAAATAAGACTAAACCAAAATCTGGCCATCAACAGTGCACTCTGTCAATTTGCCAAAGTTGTGTTACCATAACAGAAGACAAGGAAACAGTAACATCCCCCAAAAGTCCTAGAAACGCTCTTAAAAATCTGGAAAAGGCAAAAAGCAGAGACTACTATATTGGCAATGCTTTGCAAATCTAAATGACCTTTTCAGTGCTTTGACACAGTTCATCATCGTTGGCGATTCCTCGGGGTCAAAGATGATCTCTTTCACAGGTTTTATTTGATATGGGACCTTTGGTGACTGAGGAATCCCATCCTTGAGCCACAGACTCATTAGCAGACATTGCAGATGATGTTGGAAGGTAGGGTAGGATCACAATTGCTGCATGAAAGTTCTGTCCTTCCTTTTCTGGCATTTTTCTGCGGCCAGGGCAAGGTGATTTTCCTCAGAAGTGGTTGTTCCTTCTCTGACAAGTCTTTGCCAGTTAGCTTTGTCTTGGGCTACTGTCTCCCAGTGTGTGGTGTCGATGCCACATCTTTTGATAATTGTCTTGAGGGTATCTTTGAAGCATTTCTTTTGGTCTCCCTGTTTCCTTTCTCCTTTGGTGAGTTGGGTGTACAGCAATTGTTTTGGTAGGCATGTATCAGGCATACACATACAATGCCTGCTCCACTTCAGCTGGTGCTGGATAATCAGGGCCTCAACACTGAAGATGCTGGTCTCCATGAGGACACACTGACATTATTGTAGCAATCCTTCCACTTTATGTTGAAAATCTTCTGGAGAAGGTGCAGGTGTTTTCTGTAGGTCACCCAAGTCTCACAGCCATAGAGAAGAGTTGGGATTAACACAGTTTTATAAACTAAAAGTCTAATGTGTGTTCTGATGTTGTGGTTCTTGAACACCCAACAAGACTGTCTGCTGAAGGCAAGGCTGATGCAGCAGATTCTGTGCTGAGTCTTGACATCTTTGACATCTCTGTGAGAAACGGCTGCTAAGATAGGCAAAGAGTTCTACATTTTCTATTTCCTCTGCCAATATAGATCTTCCTTGCTGGCGCTGATGATTGACTGGGAGCAGGCTGGTGGAGAACTTTTGTTTTGCTGAGGTTCAGCTTTAGCCCTAGGCTTTTGTAAGCTTCAGAGAAGCAGTTAAGGGCTGTTTGTAGATCCTCCTTTCAGTGTGCAACTACAGCACAATTATCTGCATACTGGAGTTCGGTTATTGTTACCGATGTTACTTTGGTGCTGGCACAGAGGCGAGAGAGGATGAAGAGGTGCTGTCAGTCCAATATTGGATGCCAATATTCTGTTGCAGATGGTCTTGGACTAGCATTGTTATAGCTGCTAGAAAAATGAAGAAGAGAATGGGTGCTAATACACAACCTTGCTTTATACCAGTTTGGATGGCAAAGGGCTCAGAGATAGAGCCACTGCACAAGATGGAGGCCGTCATCCAGTCATGGAAGAATCTTACAATGGTGATAAATTTCCTTGGGCAGCCAAACTGTGACATGATTTTCCATAAAGCCTCATGGTTGACAGAGTCAAAAGCTTTGGTCAGATCAATGAAGGTCATATACAGCTCCTGGTAGTGTTCTTGACATTTTTCCTGGATCTGCCTGGCTATAAAAATAATGTCAGTGGTTCCTTGTGAAGATCTGAAGCCACACTGAGACTCTGAGAGTACTTCCTCTGCAAGATGGAACAGACAATTCAGTAAGGTTCTAGCAAGAATCTTCCCAGAAATGGCGAGGAGGTCAATACCTCACTAGTTGCCACAGTTGGCCCTATCTCCCTTTTTGAAAATAGTGATGTGACCATTTGACACCATTATAGGCACTATACAAAATCTTAGCTAGATAACTATATGCTACTTATATCAAGTGAAAAAGCATTTAGAAAAGACATAGGGTATGTTTACACAGCAAAAGCTGTGTGTGAGCTAGCTTGAATCCAGCTAGTGTGGCTAACAAGTGTAATGAAGACAGTGTCGCGCGGGCTTTAGCGTGGGTTAGTGATCTGAGTACATACTGTCCATGCCAGGTTTGTACTGAAATGTGTGTTGTGTTGTCTTCACTGCTATTGTTCTCTGAGCTATTTGGGATAGATTACCCTGGGCACAGATTTTGCTATGTAAACATACCCATTGTCTTTTTAAAATACTATTTTGCTTGATATAAGTAGCATAGAGATAAAACTATGGGGTTTTTTTATAGTACCTATAACTGTCCAGACATAAAACTCCTCATTGCAAATTAATGAAGTATCTGACAAATCAAAGATGAACACAATAGTCTGATTACTTACAACCATGAAGACAGAAAATATTGCCAGAAACCAGAGAGGGAGGATGGAACTAGTCTATGCCCTGTGAAATAGATTTTTCCCCCTCTAATGTGCAGTGTAAAAGTGTCACAACAGTAATGAACTCCTGCTGTTCTTCATGAGAAGTGAGGGTTCTGGTTATTAAGGCATTCATAACTTTGGAAGGTGTTAATTGATTACCCAAGTGCTCCAGTTCTTTGAGCTTTGTATCAGCCGCCCATCTGTTTTACATCAGTTTGTTAACACAGCTGGAAAATTGATATGCAAGAACCCAGCTTGTCCTAGAACTCTTTAAAAGCTAATCACAATTCGCAGTCATACAGCTAAAACAATTTGGGCTATACTGTTAAAATAACAAAAACAATAAAGCATCCTTTGGAAAGAAAGTTCTGAATGGTGCATGTTTGTGACACACTCTGCCATATTTGGATAAACAATAATGAGATAAAAGTGTATTGAGGTTTGGTAGGGGGTCTCAGAGATCATGATCCCTAGAGTGTTACTGGATTTAGCTGCTCTGTAATCTATGGGTTTATAGGTAACTTTGTTTTGTTTTATTTTTTTGTTTGTTATTTTAACAATACCTTTTTGTTCTCAGTTAATGTACTTCTTGTTGGCTTTAGGCAGCATTCTAGAGGGTCATAATAACCCAGGGATAAATGCTGGCTGGGTGATAATGAATTCACTTGCAATTTTAATTCCTTTGGTAACAACTGGACCAAGAGTCTGAAGTCATAATTCACAATAATCCTTCCTCTCTATTGGGCAACTCTTTCCTCCCCATGTTCCTCATTTATATCCCACCCCCAATCCATGTAAAACTCTCAGTGCAGCAGCACCAGAACTGACAATTGGGAGATGAAATGATTGAAACTTGCACACAGGATCTCAGCCTCTATGCATGCCATGGGGTAGCTCTACTTGGACTCCCTCCACAAGGGTGTTTGGGAAAGAAGGCAGGGACAATAGGGGGACAGTGCAGAGCCAGTGGATCCAGGATTAGGCCAAGTACCCCTAAAGCAGAGGTTGGAATTGAGAGAACACAGCAGCAGCAGCAGCAGCCAATTCTCCTTTGTGGAGAGAGTCTCAGCAGCGGTGAGAAGCACTACAGCCCTGAGTCGGCAGGGTTGGGAGCAGAGCAGATCTGTGGCTCCTTGGCAGTTTGCAGGGAGTTATTCCATGCCTGCTGGCCCCTGTAGAATTCTGTTACTTGGAGCCTGTTGAACTCTGGCCAGGATTTGGTCTCTGAGGGGGAAGCCCCTCACTTTCTCTATTTCACACTGTGCATCTTATAGTAATATGATCTGAGCTGGTGCTATGTTCCCTTGCTCTTTGAGAGCTCTACAGGGAAGCATTGCCCTTGGTGGTGATAGATCTAATTCTTTTCTTTACTAGATTCTGACACTAGAGAATAGCATCACTTTGATCTTGGCCTGAGAACATGTGTAGCTGCTACAGTGTTTTCTGTAAGTCTTCTATGGACAGATTCCCATTTTGGGATCACATGCCATTTGAGGATTAATTTCATCCTCTTGTTTAAAAGAGGATGGAATTTGCGTTTATTTTTCATATTAATTAACAACTGTGAGACTTTCTTTTTTGTTCCCTGCAATCAGTTCTGATTATAAACACATTGTGGTGTCAGCAGGCTGCACATGGTAACAGCTGCCATGTGTGCTGACCATTAGAAAAGTTTAAACACCATTTACTGCCCTGGAGCTGGCGAAATGTCTGAGTGTGGAATACTTGGGGATTGCCAAATGGCAAATCACGTTAGTTATCATCTGATTGTAGGTTTATGCCTTTGGACGCCAAGTGACATAAAGGCAGTAAGACAGATCTTGTATACCATGCCTCTCTGTCAGCACTATTGGGCATATGACAGATAAGAGTAAAAAGAGAAATCATGTCTCTCTTGCTGCTATTTCCCCATGCAGTTGCTTAGCTTCTCACAGCAGCAGAATTTGCACTGTCCTCATGTCCTCTGATTCAGATGGGTCTATGTTTAGACTGCAGAACATCCTGGTATATATATGATTGTGAGAGCCTGTGACCAATTTGCTTTGTGCAGTTGTGCTGTATGTTGCTTCCTACTTGTGTTTTTAAATGAAATTGTCATTTACAAACAAAAAATTACCTGACCACTTCCAAAGAGGCCACAAGCCTGGCTCTACTGACGTCAAAACCTGTCAAAATCAAGAAAGCTTTTTGCACTGCAATCAGTCAAAAAGGCTTATTCACATTGTTATAATAATCAGGAGATGTCCTCTGATCACTGTGTTGTGTTTGTGAGGGTCTTATGAATTTTGGTTTTTTAATCAGAAGAGACTTGTGTTTCTAGTTGTTTTACAATTTTACAACTTTAGTAAGGCTCTTGACACAATCCCACATGAATTCTCATAAGTAAACTATTGTAATATGGTCTAGAGAGAATTACTATAAGATGCCCAACTGGTTGAAAGACCAAACCCAAATAGTAGTTTTCAATGGTTTGCTGTCAAATTGGGTGAGTGTATCTATTGGCAACCTATAGGGATCAGTCGTGGGTTTGATACTAGTCAATATTTTCATTAATGATTGGATAATGGAGTAGGGAGTAAGCTTATAAAATTTGCAGATGACACCAAGCTGGTATAATATACTTGGACTTTTGGAAAGCCTTTGACAAAGTCCCTCACCAAAGGCTCGTAAGCAAAGTAAACAGTCATGGGATAAGAGAGAAAGTCCTCTCATGGATCAGTAACTGGTTGAAAGATAGGATACAGAAGATAGGACTAAATGGTCAGTTGTCACAATGGAGCGAGGTAAATAGTGGGATTTCCCAGGGATCTATACTGGGACTGGTGCTGTTCAACATATTCATAAATGATCTAGAAAATGGGGTGAACAGTGAGGTGTCAAAGTTTGCAAATGATACAAAATGATTCAAGATAGGTAAGTCCAAAGCAGACTGCGAAGAGTTAGAAAGGGTTCTCACTAAACTAGAGACTGGGAGACAAAATGTCAGATTAAATTCAGTACTGATAAATACAAAGTAATGTAAATTGGAAAACATAATCCCAACTATACTTACAAAAGGATGGGGACTAGATTATCTGTTAGTAATTAAGAAAGAGATCTTGGAATCATCGTGGATAATTCACTGTAAACATCTGCTCAATGTGCAGCGGCGGTCAAAAAAGCTAACAATGTTAGGAACCATTAGGAAAGGGATAGATAATAAGATAGAAAACATAATGCTACTATATAAATCCATGGTACACCCACACCATGAATACTGCTTGCAGTTCTGGTCACCGCATCTCATAAACTGGAAAAGAATTGAAATCATTAGAATTGGAAAAGGAACAGAGAAGGGCAAGAAAAATCACAAGAGGTATGAAACAGCTTCCATGTGAGGAAAAATTAAAAAGACTGAGACTGCACATGTTAAAAAGAGATGACTAAATGAGGATATGATGGAGGTCTATAAAAGAATGACTGATGTGTAGAAAGTGAATGAGGAAGTGTTATTACCCCTTCACATAATGCAAGCACCAGGCATCACCCAATGAAGTAATAGGTAGTAGTTTAAAAAAACCCCAAAAGGAAGTACTTTTTCAGACAACATTCAGACAACCTGTGGAACTTGTTGACATGGGATGTTGTGAAGGCCAAAAGTATAAGTGGGTTCAAAAAAGAATTAGATGGAGAAGCTTGGGGGAAAAGTTTGCAGAAAATCCAATCTAGGAGACTGGAATCAAATTCCCTAGTGGCCGGGAGAAAGGCTGGCCACCGGAACTCTGCTGTTGAATCACTCATCAACATCTCAAACTTTGGGTAAGTCTTTTTGGTGTGTTCTAAGACTGTTGCCATTTTAGATAAGTGCTATGTATTCAATAAAAACAAGGATTTTTGATTGGAAGCACTCTTGTGTGTACCAATCATTTATCAGAGGGAAGTGCTGTGTCCATTACTGATTTATTTCCTGACACCAACTGGAAAACAGAGATTAATTATCACAGTTTTGGGTTCAGATAACCCTGAGTAACAAATGGATATTAGCCAAAATGGTAGGGATGCAATCCCATTCCCCAAGTCCTCTATAGCAATATATATTGGGAGTGAGGGAGAGGAGGGCATAATTTTATGTGGCATATAAAGCCAAGGAGTAAGCTCCCTCCCATTCAAGATTAAAACCCACTTCACTAAGGCAACAGCAGCCTCATAGGCTGAAGGGTCCAGTGCACCATATGAACAGTTTTGAGGGTGGCAATCTTGTGCATCCCTGCATACATTCACAAAATTCAATGATGGACTTCAGTTAGATGAAACAGATTTGAACAAGAGGTGTCTGCAAGCTGTAGCTCAAATAATTGATAGTGATGGGGAAGCGGATACTGCTTCAAAAATCCCATAATTACTGAATTTATGGACCCATCCCTTGAAGTGAGAATGAAAAAATCTGTCTAATTTACCTGGAAATTTTCATTCTGGGTAGGGGGTGGGTCCATAAATTCAGGGATTTTTCATCTCCTTCTTCCAGGAGGTGATTGCGTAGTAGTGTTGCTTTGTCCTTTCCCTTTTTAGGATAATGGATAATCATGTTCTTCTATTTAATCGATGACCCCCAGGGTTATCCCAATTGATGTTTTTGTCAAGTTGGACAGTTCTACTTCTCAGCTGTAAGGCAGATTCTCTGCTACTATTAATAAGTGAAAGAGTGTTCTATTCAGATACAAAAGTTAGCAGTTTTGGATATGAATCTCTGGAATGGCCTTCAGTGGGTGGAGTTATCTAGAAAGTCAGCCCACTCAATCAAAAGCATGGAGATTGAAGAACCCGTCACTACTGAATTTATGGGTAAGTGAGACAAATTTTCTCAATCCTCTGCTGCTGTGGTTCTTTCATTTGTAAGTACCTTTACACTGTGTTTATTGTGAGTAGGGGATCATATCTTCCAGGAGCAACTTCCTATTGCATCTTATATAATTAAGATCTGTAAACTCAGTGGACAACAGAGGCAATGTGGAGTTATGGCTAAGGCACTTGCATACAAGAGGCCTGGGTTCTGTTCCTGGCTCTGCAACTGACCTGTTGAATAACCTTGAACAAATCTCTTCATGTTGCTGTGCCTCAGTTTCCCTACCTGTAAAATGATACTGACTTCCTTTGTAACTATGGAGAAAAATTATTATATAAGAATTAGTTACTATTAACAGACAGTGTGTGCATCACCATGAGGAGCTATTGAGTGTGGGCACTCCCTTGTAATTACCTGTGGCCAGCAGGCAGCTATTGTTTTTTTCAGCTCTTGGAGGAAGAATAAGCCTCATGTCACTCATGAGTGATGTCACTCAATTAGCTGATTAGCAGTGGCATTAACTGTTCAGCACTCCTGTCTGGAAGACAGGCATAGCGATATAGGTGTACGTTCCCAGGGATGGAATTGATTATAAAAGAGAGAAATGAAGGTGCAGACTCAATTCAGGTTTCCCCATGTACCAAAGCTTGGTCAGTCCAGGCAGCAACTGTAGAGAGTTCAGGAAACCTAATTCTAAAGGAATGCAATTAGAAATGGAAAAATTACGCTTAGGTGGTTAACAAGTAAAGCTAAATTAAATGTGAACTAAAGTAAACTTCAGTAGAAATAATAAATGCTGGGTCACATTCTGATCTCAGCTACATGACTGCAAATCTGGAGCACATCTCTTGATCTCAGAATCTGGCCTGCTGTGTTTAAATTGCCAAGAGCCTTTTACTTAGAAAAGCTCCAAATAAGTGATACAATAATAACATAAACTGTAAACCAGACTGCCCAACATTTCACCACCTTGTCAGGAAAAACCCAAAGAGTTCCAGGTGGTTTTCACATAGCAGAAAAATCTCCAAACCAATTTAAAGGAACAATTTATAACTTAGGAGGGAACCAAATTGGTGCAGTATTTAAAATATGCAGTCAATTTCTTCATAAGAAAAAGACAGCTAAATACGACTGCCTATGGAATGCTGGAAAACAGCAGCCACCTGCAACAAGAGTTGTGGGTGCCTGGAATCAGCATGTCACTCCATATTCTATACAATGACTTCTTTGGGATTTCTCTTAGTTACTGGCAAAGCACCTTCATTCTCAAGGTCACACTGATTCCTCAAACTTAATTGGGCCCTACTTTATTTCTGATCTTGGGGATCCTGGGACTCCCTGGAGTATTGGTCCTTCAGTAGAGGAGATTAACTTACGAGACAAACATTGTATAATGTATGCTGTGTAAGATGATTAGAGGCGGAGTGAATGTACACGAAAGACAGAGTTAAACTCAGAGCTCCATCTCCTTTGTTCTTCAGAAACTGACCTAACTGAACATCTGGGGATCCCCTTTCCATAGGGGTATCCATGAATAGTAGAAAGACTGGCAAAGCTGGTGTTATGCCATCCCTCCCAACGTCCCTACCCTAGCATGTCAGGTGAGGAGCTGGGGAAAAAGTCTGGAACTCATTGCACTCTGGCAATGCTGGGGCAGCAGAATGACTATCAGGGTCATTAATACTAGGACAAAAGAGAGGTTGCTATAATTTACTCCTGGGGCTGAATCAAGCCTTGCTGTCCTAGGATCAGGGAGCACATAGGGGACTAAGGACAGCTTGGTCAAACCTGAGGATCTGGGTTAAAGTTTTCCAAGTGATGGTGTGACCAGTGTCTGAGCATATGATCAACGTTTTCCAATAAATGCTAGCTATGTTCCCTTAGGGTTTTCCAAGGCTGCCCACTCAGGGCCACATGGCTGGTCTGGGACAGATGCGAGGGAGGGAGGGAGGGAGCAAGGCATCCACAAAGGAGGTAGCTATAGCGCTGCAGCCAGTACTTTGACTCAAGGAGGGTGTTTGCCCAGAAGCATTGAGTAGCTCCAGATGGGTGTTTCTGGCTGGTTTGGAGGTGTGGCCATGACTTCCCTTCCCCTTCAGTCATTGGGAGGCACCAAGAGGGCAAAGCTGGAATGAGTGCAAGCTACACATCTTCTCAAGCTGTAGCAAGGGCCTTCAGTGACTGCTCTTCCTCCCCTCTACTCTTGCCAGTGCAATCCACGGGCATGCATTACAGATCCCTCTCTATGCCCGATCCACCAAGGATAGGAGTCTGTTACAACCCCAGCTAACGAGCCTTGGTTATTTAGCTCAAGCTGCAGCCGGGTGTATCACACAAGATGATGCCTGTCAAACTAGCATCCGGATGACATTACGCCTGCTTCTGCCCTAGCTTGTTCTCCTCTACAGCCACTCAGGAAATTCATCTTCTGCCCCACTTCTGCCATAGTTCTGTCCTTAACTGAGCCCCAAGTGAGCAATTAGGGGAAGTAGGCAAATGAAATTGCTCCTACAGATATGGAGATATTTCCAGGAGCACAACTGAAGTGCCTAGTTGTAGCTGAAAACAGTTAGTAAGTTACATCTTTGCCCATGAACAGTGGGGCTCCTATCTGTCTAAATAATGGAGCTATTCCTATTTTCACCAGAGCAAGATTTGGCCCTACCGGTATCAGCAACAGCTGGAGTAACTCTGCACAGCGGTGCTGCACTTGATGCAGTATTTGTGCCCTGGTAGAGTTTAAAATGGCTAAAACCAGCTGTGTGCAATTATCATTATACACTGCCTTCGGGTGGGGATCAGGAGTCATTGCTGAATATTCTTGCGCTGTCTGTACAACCCTTCCCTACATCAGTGAGATTTCACTCATGTGAACGGTCCCACTGACACCAGTATGAGTAAGCATTTAACAGTCACTTGGATATGTTGTTGCTTGTATGCCCCCAACTGAGTATGCCCAGCCTGAGTTTCTGAACTCACTGTGCAGTATTTTGTGGAAAATCTAGCTCTGACTGTAGTGGAATCAGCAGAAGCTCAGTTCACAGCTACTCAAGTTCAAGTCAGGTATGGCTGTAAGTGTTAGCTGCAGAATTTATAAACAGAGCAAATTCATCACAGAATACTTAATGAGCCAGCCCTTGAAAATGGAGGACACCAGTTTCTTTCTTTACCATCCTGTCTGGTCTGCATCTGACATACTCCAGCCAAGTAGACACCATCAAAAGTATTCACATTCAGGCCAGCAGCGGAAAAGCAACAAAGTAGCATTTCACAGCCTAAGATGCTACTATTGTTCTCCATAAGAGCTATAAATTAAGTAAGGTCTCAAAGCTTCTCAATAAATGCATTAATAAAATGAAGGCTTTGAAATGAGCAGATTTAGCTTTCCATGAGACTGCTACTGTACATTGGCTATGAAATATATCTTTGTTACTTACATTGCTGGTTTGCAGATTGCTTTAATTCAGAAACCGGTGCCAAAAGAGCCTTTATTTCGTGGAATGGATATCAGAAAGGTTAATTTAGGTAAATCTGGGAGGCCTCTGAAGCTTTTGGAGAAAGGAAAGTTTAAGATTTAAGGGGTCTGTAGACTCTGAGCATTCTCCTGTGATATTTTTCCAGACAATCTCTGCTTGAGCCAGACTGTTATTTGAAAAAGTGGAATGTCTGTAATTGCAATGAATCCTGAATGACAAACTCTTGCTCCTCTACCTTGATAACAAGAGAGGAGATGGGGTATCCACAGACAGCAGTGAAAGCGCTGTCACAGCTGGCTTATGTTTCACAGCTATGAGCCACACTTTTTTTTTTACTGCTAACTCTTAATTGTGAGAAGTTACAAGTTGAGTCAGATTCTAATCGCAGTGTAAACTGGGAGTAACTCTATAGACTACTCCTGATTTACACCGGTGAAACTCAGATCAGAATCTGGCTCTAAATGAGCCCAATATGTTAGGTGTTGCAGCTACGAGTGAAGGAAGAGCCCAGCTCTCATATGTACTTCCTGGCAATGCTCAGGCTATACTGAGTTAGGTCTGTATGTCCTAAAACATTTTATTATTATTTATTTCAGCATTTTCCTATACATCAATCCTCATGTGACAAGCTGCACTTAGCATTGCAGTGGTCATAGTCCTCTAGCAAAAAGATGAATTACTAACTACCTCCAGTGCCTGTCTCTCCACCCACTGGTTTGAACAGCTATAGTCTATATAATGGAGACCAAGCCAAAAGGATTTGGAAAACCTTGAGTTTTCCCATCAAAAGAATCTACTGATTTATAGCTATGGGAACATGTCCTCTTTGATTACAAAAAATGGAACAAATAGCCTGACTGACACTAGAGATACGCTTAACCTTATTTGTTTTATTTTCACGATCTATTGCCAAAACTCATCCTTTTTTTACAAAGCTACTCCCCTGGATTGCATACCCACTGCCTTTCCTGAGTCAGGATCTCTCTCCAGCCATTCAAGTGTGGGAACAGATTTGTGACTTGTCCAGAATTAAACAGAACAGCTATCTTACCCACACATACAGCTTTGACACCATATGCCCAGCTTTGCATTCCTTGGTAATGTTATTGCATGAATTTAAAAATAAAAAGAAGCAAATATTGCCCCCCCAAACCTCCTTGCAAAGCCAGTAGGTATGTGACATTTCCACCAAAACAATAATGTTTTCAAATGTTGCCAGTGAATGTTGGAGGGTTGAATTAACTTGCTCACATCTGTCTTTTGTCACTTTAACAGCTTATTTCGCCAACTCAAGAAAACCAAACCAAGCAGTGTCTCCTTTCAAAAAAAGGGACTTGCAAGTGAGTTTTTGAATGTGATAGTAAGCACTTATTGTTCTGTTTATTTATATATGTCTCATTAAGTGTGTTTTCTGTCAACCACTAATATGCCTTATCTAAATACATCAGTGTAAATTGTATTTAACTAGTAGATTACAATACCAGCTATGATTGAGAGATTTCTTGGTGGTCTTATCATTAATAATGCTACAGGCATACCTATAAATAAATGTAAATGTTCACTCTTTGGTGTTCTACTTGTTATCCTGGAGCTCAGGCTACCAAAAAAAAAAAAAGAAAAAAAAATCCAGGCTGTCTGTCTGATCCTGACTATCTCCCTATTATTACTAAACATTTACATTATGGTGACACTCCAATTCCCCAAGTGGATTGGGGCCCCATTATTGTGGGCTCTGTACAAACCCAGATAAGACCCCCATTAACAGAGGGAGCATCACACGTATGGTCTCAGTTGCCTTTCAGGCCAGGGCAAGTGAAAGCTTTTCTGGGCACACCTGGAACTTGGTCTCAGAATTTGGTCTTTTTGGAATTTGGTCCATGCTGATGCTGACTGAGCTATGCATGCATCCAGCAAATACAGTTCATCTTGGTTATCTGTATATTCAGAGATTTTTAAAGCCAGGAGGGACTATTTGATCAACTAACCTGACCTCCTGTATGATACAGGTCACAGAATTCCATCTAGTTACTCCAGTACGGAGCTGAATAACTTGTGTTTGACTAAAGCAGGTCTTCCAGAAAAGCATCCAGTCTTGATTTGAAGACCTCAAGAGATGGAGAATCTACCCCTTCTCTTGGTAGTTTGTTCCGGTGGTTAATCACCCTCACTGTTAAAAATAGTTCCAGAGGGGTAGCCGTGTTAGTCTGTATACAGCAAAAACAACGAGAGTTCTGTGACACTTTAAAGACTAACAAATTTAATATTTGCAGACATAAGTTTTCGAGAGACTTCAGCTTTCTTCTTCAGATGCAGTAATACAAAAAATAGGTAACACAGAGACATTTTATAGATATCCAGGTTAAAATGTGTTAAAAATGTGTGCCTAATTTGTAATAAACCTCATTTACCTGGTCCCTCCTTTTATCTACAACAAGAAGAATCTGCAATCTATTAAAGATGTTGAAAATTGCCCTTAATTATCATTGCTTATCTGAATGTATTCAATGTCCCGAATACATTCAGATAATCAAAAATACAAAGTAGTGATATTGGCGTTGGGACTTCAGAGTTGAATGGCATTAATCCTTCAGCCTCTAATTAAAACCTTCCACCTTAATTATCTACCAGTAACTCATCTGTGTTTCTGTTTTAGCTATTTGCCCTGACATAGAAGCAGGAGGCACAGAAGATGTAATTTGGACTAGAGGAAAGAGTGGTGACTGAGACAGTACTGCCACCTGTGAGACCACATTAAGACTCGTAGATCATAGAATCATAGAAGATTAAGGTTGGAAGGGATCTCAGGAGATCATCTAATCCAACTCCCTGCTCAAAGCAGGACCAACCCCATCCCAGCCAGGGCTTTGTCAGGCCACACTTTTAAAAATCTCTAAGGATGGAGATTCCACCACCTCCCTAGGTAACCCATTCCAGTGCTTCACCACCCTCCTAGTGAAAAACTTTTTCCTAATATCCACCCTAGATCTCCCTCACTGCCACTTGAAACCATTGCTCCTAGCTTTGTCATCTGCTACCACTGAGAACAGCCTAGCTCCATCCTCTCTGGAACCCCCTTTCAGATAGTTAAAGGCTGCTATCAAATCCCCCCTCATTCTTCTCTTCTGCAGACTAAACAAGTCTAGTTCCTTCAGTCTCTCTGTGATGGTTACCTCAGCACTGCAATGGTCTGTCCACAATCAGTCATACTGGATATCCATAAATTATAGTCTTAATATATGTGTGAAGTTTCTAAAATGGTTAAAAGCTATCTGCAGATCTGACCTGTTCTGGAGGGGTGCAGGAAGTTAACCAAAGCCCAAGCAAGTTTCAATTAGTGTCGTTTATGTTTACTTCCATTCACCATATACCATAACATACACCAATTTAGATGTTCTTTGGGCTTCCCCTTCTATCTATCTCAGTATTTATATTGCCCTCATCACTAACACCTGTGTGCCTCCCATGGACGTATGGATTTATCCTTACAATAACCCTCTGAAGCAGAGAAGTAGTATTATCCCCAGTTTACTGATGATGGAACTGAGAGAGATTAATGACGGTCCACAGCTTCTTAGAAAATCTGTGGCAGAAATGTGAACAGAGCCCAGATCTCCTACATCCAGGTCCGGTGAAATTCTATAAGACCTTCCTTTATTCTACTCTGTATAGGTACTTATACCACACTAATGAGCATAGTATCTGAGTGCCTTCCCAAATTGCAATAAGCTCATGACTAATGTCTCTCATGCATTTTGTTCTCTCACTTTCTCCCCAGTATGCATGGTAGAGTGTTGTGTTTTAGCAGAGCTTTTTTAAAATATACAAGTTGCTGTGTGGTTATCTTAGCCTTCCCCTTGACTTAGATTTTTTTTTAGAACTTATTTGGATTCCTTTATACTCATCCCCTCTTACCTGGTACAATTTACGCCTTCCACTTCTATCTGACAAGAACAACGCAAAGAAGTTGCTGTTTGTTACATTTTTCATATACTCATTCTGGGTTAATAAGACTATACAGCAAATACAAAAGCTGAAAAACAGACACAAATGACAAAACAGGCTGACTTACTCAGCCAGGGCCTCAGTACAAAAACTTTCCCCTAAGTATGTTGTAAAGTACAAATAATTATATGTGACTCAGATCTTGTGCAGCCAAGCTGGGTTTTACAGTACTTAGTTATTAGACTCAGCCAAGGTTGTTCTGTTTAATTTTCATTGTCTGTCATTTTCTCTCTATTTTCTAAAATTGTTTTATTTAGAAAAATTGGTATTTAAATGGCTGTTATTTTGGGGTAAGCTGCATAAGAAAAAAACAAAAGTCAGGTCTCAGAGGAGCCAAAGTAGAAACAAAAGTACCCAGTTAAAGGCATAGGCATCAGAAGCCCATACTCGAGGTGCTACCATGATGATGGCTGCAGTCAATTCTGTACATGAGAAATGGCCAGGTAAGTGATGGGCATGAGGGATGTTTGATAAACACCTTTTGTTGGTTTCCTTCAATACATTGGAATCCTATAATGTAAAATAAAAATTCAGCACAGAAGAGTTCATCACAAGCTCATCATCCTGCAAAGAGCAGCACAATTTTTTCTTGCTTATACATTGCCAGCGTTGTGCTAACATACATTTCCAGGCTCTGGATCCCTAGGGTTGCACCCAGCTGTGTTAATCTACATCTATGCAATGTGGTCAGAAGCAAGTTAATCTTTTCTGTCATTTTGCTTTTGCAAGGCAGAAAGAAGGAAAAGCAAAGGAAGCTCTGAAAGGAAAGCTAGATATCTTCTACAGAGAAGTGAGGCACATACTTAATAAGATTGCTAAATCTGCATTACATATCTTCCAAGCTACATTTAGCATTATCAGGATAATAGGAACATGATGGTTGAATCAGGAATCTGAGTGAGCATTAACAAGTCAGGGTACAGAGTTCGGAGGGATAGACACAATAAAGCCAGAGGAGGGAAAGCAATTGAGCCTGAAGAGAGAAACAGTGTAAATATTTTGGCTGACACAGCAGAGACCATTGAATGGAAGTTAAGGACAACAAAGGAATTGTGGAGTGGTTCCGGTGGTTCTGGGATGTTTTTAGAGACCCCAAAGATAATGAGAGGAAGTAGAGCAAGAAATCTAAATATTGAAGGGGTTATTCCCTCCCTTGATGCATAGGTGGAAGGGAGCCTCTGCACACAGATCTCCCCGCTTCCATTGGGAAGGGGGCCTGGCCATCTCCATGGCACTGTTCTTCTTTTTCCCAGACCCTGTGGCAGGAGGAGGTGAGAACTAGAAGACTGGACTGTGGGAGAAGCAGACAGGGCTGGGAACAACACCACACAGACTCCCTACTAGCCTTATGGAGAGATAATGTGATCTGTCCAAGGAAAGATAATACAGCCTGGGTCTGTGTTATAATTTCTGTGGACTCCCTTTGTTGTGGGGATCCCTCCGTAAAGGCAGTCCCTGGGTATAGGATGAATCTCTGGGGCTGCAATTTTAGGGACCAGTGGAGGGAGAGCTATCAAGAGCTAAAGACGTTTGCAGTGGCAGAGAGCTGTTGGGCAGATGTCCCTCGTATTCTGAACCCTGTGGATCTTTGGGGCCAGGGCCAGGTCCACATGCTATTCTGTACAGGGGGCAAACTCCATCCCCAGAATGCAATCCTATGGGGTGAACTCTGTGAGGAGATCTTTGCAGAGAATTCTTCCATCTTAGACTCCCACAGGTTTTACGGCAGGAGATGGTGGTCTGGCAATTGTCATGGTGGTTTCTCAATATTCAGGTAGTGTCTGGAATAATAACTAAGCAAAATGTACAAGCCAAATTCTGCCTTGTGTAGCTGAATCCACTGGCAGAATTTTCCCCTAGAGCTAGAAATGAGAGGTAGCAACATTTTTGTTGGGATTTTAACCATGGTTTCCTGACTCAAATTCCAGCATGGATACTCTGTCTACTGAGATCTCCCCTACAGTTTCCATTGGTATTCTTCTTCAGTTCCTTCCCTGAACAGTTGTGTAGTATTGCTTTACAGTGTTAAATAGATGGCATGTTTTATTTTAGTGGAAAATGTGAAGTGATCCTTGTGTGTTCTCCATTTAAAAAAAACCCCACTCCATTGCAAAACAGTAAATCTGCAAAAATGAAGCACTCAAAATTAGGAAAGTTAAGGTCGCCTGCACAATCTTTACTCTGCGCTTTGTGTTTATGCATAATGATACAGTCTTTAATTATATCATCACATACCATTATTTCTACAGGACATTCTAAAATGGAGCTTATAAGAAAATGGAAAAATTTTGCACATGAATTTTTATGAAAAAATCATTCCTTTTTTCCCCACTGACTTTTTTTTTTTTTTTTTTTTGGGAAATAGACATATTTTTCTCAGCTGTATAAAGACCATAACCTGGATGGGGCTCAAGGAGAGTGAATTTCACCAGTATGCAAACAGCCCCATATGGCACCACTTAAGTATGACATGTCACAAAATAGGGTTTAGCTGGTGCAGAAGCTTTTTACAAGGGTGAAGTTTGCAAAGGGGTGAATTTTAGCCTGAATTACCAGCAGTTTGATATTGATTTGTACCCACACTCTTGAATGAACCTGCCTCAATCACAGCAAGCACTCCAACCTGCAGACTGACTGAGGCAGTGATACTGTGCACCCTCCAGGATTGTATGGAATGATGCTGAGCTCCAGTAAACACCTGCACTTTGAACAACACAATATTTTCCCACAAATAATACGTATGATCTAAAATTCCACCCAACTTTGTGTGCACACTAGTGTCAGTAGAACACTGAGTCATCATTGCTCAACCAGATATGGAGTTTGTCTATCAATTTGCTCTGCTGGAGCCTATGGAGAAAGCAATTACATGGCCTATGCACCACGTGAGTCCCACTTAAAGCTATTTTGATGGCTTAAGTGATGCATTGTCCTTCTGCTATTCCTCTGCACAGGGTGAATGTCATTGCCATCTATCAAGAAGTTTGCTGAAGAATATTCTGTGTAGTCAGAGAGACTACTATAAACCTAATTCAAAGAAACAAGCCAAGTGTGCAATAAGTTGTACTTTGATAATGCATCCAGTGTTCACAATATTATTAGATTTCAGTATCTGGGTGGGGAAGGATTTGAGAATACACAGACCTTGTGATGTTAGGAAAGAAGCTGTTGAGGTAATATGAAATGACTAACCATCTCAATTTGATTTCTGTAAGGGGTAGGGGGAAATGGGTAATATTTCTAAAAAAGATATTTGCCAAGAGGCTGCAATTTAAATTCAGTTGTAAACAGGAAAGAGCAACAAAGGCCAATGTGGTTAGGTACAGATGTAAA
Organism: Emydura macquarii macquarii; assembly: GCF_026122565.2. Taxonomy (NCBI): domain Eukaryota; kingdom Metazoa; phylum Chordata; order Testudines; family Chelidae; genus Emydura; species Emydura macquarii. The sequence goes on from NW_027130506.1 coordinate 4,247,651, forward strand.
GAGTAGTATAAGCAATAGCTTTGAGGCTTTTAAGAAATATAAACAATCTGGTAAGATGGAGAATTGGGAGAGCTATAAAAATAAGCATAACAAAAGCTAAAAGGATATTATATTTAGAGGAGCAAAGTAAAATATTGAACACTGAATTTTAGTGAATATTTCTACCAACCCTAATGGATTTTTCAAAAAAATATTTGCATTAGGCTACAGGAGAAAGAGAAAATTGGTCCCTTTTTTTTTTTTCCCCTCCTCTAAAGACAGCTGGGAATTGGAGGCTGGAGTAAGGAAAGGCGATGTACTAAGTCATTCATTTTGCTACTTTATTTACTTACAAAGCTGGAGACTAGCATGTAATAGTAAATAGTATGAGCAAGGGGAAGTTAAATAGTAGTGCATAGACCTAGGTATGGAAATAAAGTGCTGGGGGTCTCATATCAGACAATCTCATAACCGGTTAGCATGTTTCAGATGTTTAAGATACACATTCATGAAGGATAGACATGAATCAGTTCTTAATAGATTGTTCCTCTGCTGACAGATCACATTCAACAAGGATTGGATACAGCCAAGTGGTCCTCAATACTAATTTTTTAAGGGCTACATTGCCCATACAGAAGAGTAAGAGGGAGTAAGAACCTCCCTTATACTACTGCATAGCCTACCACTGCCTAGAGTCCAGGCTTACAGGATCGGACCCTATTCCTGCTCAAGTCAATAGTGAAACTCCCAATCATGCAGGATTGGGCCCTACATGGAGGTTACATAGCCATTTACTCCCTCCCTAGAGCCGGTAGAAAGGAAAGAGCAGCAATCAATCCATCTATATTATAGTCTTTACAAACTGGGGAGAAAAGGAAGCAGGGTAATACTAGAAATCTAATAATGCTTTTACTATACAAAATATCTTTTCTATGTAAATCATAAATGCATTTATGGGAATTTTGAATCTGAAAAAGCAGAAAGTTCTATTCCAGGATATGGAAACAAACAGAAGCAAAACTTGACCAAATTAAAAAAAAAAAAAGACAGAATAAAACATAGCTTTTCTCAAAGTTGTACAAATGTGCTAAACATGTCAAGATATGTGACATTTTCACCTGTGTGCTGGTGTGTCTAGGGAAGAACTGCACTGAGAGAAAAAACCAGTGGAGCAGAGATGGCCGTAGCTTTGGATATAAACCTCAGGGTATTTTTTCTCCCCTTTTTGGATAGATTTTCATGGGAATTTTGAAAATGAGACTTGCAGCTAGCCCACAATCAATATAGTGAAATGCATCTTCCTATACTTTACCGCCATAGCGCAACAAATCTCCATTTCTTCTGGGTCGATCTTTAATGCCCACTCTCCATTAGGCTTGACACAGAAAGGTCATTCAGGTGACCTCCCTCTTTCCAGCTTTCTTGAAGACTTTTGGTTCCATTTATTTCAGGTGCTAACCAGAAGTGATTTTCTGGCAGGGCCTGTGATTGACTCGGGTGGGCCGGCCTGGACTGGAAGCAGGAAGTTCGGGAATTGACCGGGCCAAGAAACTAAGCTGCCAGATGCTCCAGTTACCTTGGCAACTGAAGCTTTGGGCAGCTTAGTGATGCTCCCCTGGTCGCTTCCCGAATTTCCTGCTTCCGGCAACATGACCAAAAGCAGGAAGTTTGGTTAGCGAGTGGCCAAAATCTGCCTGATGCTCCAGGGTAGCTTAAACAGAGCGTCCACAGCAGAAGCAACAGATTGGGTGGGCCTGCTTTCAAAGTGGGTGGGCCATGGCCCGCCCAGGCCCACCCGTAACTACATCCCTGGTGCTAACACCTGGAAACGCACTATTCCTTTGCAGCTGCAGTACCAAATCTCAAGGCAAACTGCAGCATGTAATTTTGGTTCTGTCAACTCTATCATAGTATGAGTCATCAGTCTGGCTGTAGCTTCATTTCCTTTGATTCTCATGATTTATTTGTTTGTTTTGTTTTATTGGTGTGGGTTATTCACCCAGATTGTCTTACTCCGTGCACACAGCACAGTGGATGTAACTTGTTGGCATCTACATTTTGAGATGAAGGATTGTTTGTTTTCTCTACAAGCCTTTGTGTGAGGATGCATCTATCACTGAAATGTTTCTTCCTGAGGTTACAGCATGTAGCTTTCAAAGTAGCTTTAAGTACATGAAATAAACAAAATTTCTTTCTTCAGTTTTTTATTTTAGATGGTTGATGGCAACTTCCTTTTTAAAAGGTAGTTCGGAAGCCCCTGTGCTATTCTCTCTCCTTAGATGATTCTTTAGATTAGCTTTCAAGCCCTTCAGCCCAGTGTGTCTGGGTGGTTTGACAGATGTTACAAACAGTGGATGGAGCCAAATGTAAGCATAGCTTGCAAAACATGAAGGAAACCTTGTGTTAAGCAGCAGTGAGCTATATTCTAACTACCAATTGCTTGTAGAGTGGGCTTCCACTTTGTTTTATCCAGAGCATTGTCTACACTCATAATTTTTTAGGTTTTTTTCCCCCTCAAATGGTTTTTTAGTAGAAATGGGCCCGTATCAAAATCCTGGATCCAAACATCGGTGAAGATCTGGATCTAATTTCTGAGGTGCACTCCTTGTTCTTGGTTTTTCTGGGCAGATTATTCCTCCCTATGAGCCTTCAAAACTAGAATAGCTCATGTTAAATCTGTGCTGAAAACACCTGAATATGAGGGCAATTAGCTTTTGCCCCTTAAACAATTTTCCTGTTGAGGTCACTGAAAAATAAAGTTAGGACTCTTATTAGTGACTCCCAAGTGACCAGGAACAAACTGTACTTTCAACGATTATACCAACTACCAAAGATATTGGTAAAGTAGTCCTCTGGGATCCCTTATTTTGATAAGCTTTACATATGTGAGTGACAGTTGAGAGGAAGGGTGGTCTAATGGTTAAAGCACTGGCTGCAAGAGATCTGCTGAATTCCAAGCTCTACCAAAGATTTAGGGTGGGACCTTGTGCAAATTACTTAATCTCTCTGATCCTCAGTTTCCCATCTTGTTTATTTAGCTTATGAGATTCCCAGGATAGGAACTGACTGTTATTGTATATATGTACAATGCCTAGTATAATGGGCCCCCCATTTCAGTTGAGACCTACAGATGCAAATAAATAATAATAATTAATAATAGACATTCAGAGATAGTATTTAGTAGTCAACAACAAATGAGGGAAAGTGTAGGAATATGGAGAGAAGAGTCTGTTTAAAGAAAGAGGAGAGAACCATTTGGAAATTAAAATTGCTTCCAGAAGAATCTTGTGATTAAAGCAATGGTCTGGGTCTGTTCATTGCCATGCTACAGACTTCCTGTGTGACCTGGGGCGAGTCTCTTAATCTCTTTATGCCTCAGTTCCCTGTCATTAAAAAGAAGATGAAAATACTTCCCAGCTTCAAAGGGGGGTGGATGGGCTGAGGGTGAATTGTGGGATGTTTTAATTAAAGACACTCCAAACACTTTGGTGAGAAATGCTATAGAAATGGCAATGAGTAAAGAACAGCTTTTCTGACCAGAACTGCAGCTAGAGCTTGGAGAATATGATCATATCTTGAGGCTTTTTAATGAAACTTCAAACATTTAAAGAAATGTTCTAGACTGTGCAAAGTTTTTATGAATTTTGTGCAACATTCCCCCTTACTTAGAATAGTTGTTTGTCAAGAGACATGGAATTTGGAAATCAGATATTTCCAACCAGTGATGGTCTGTGCTGCATAAATAATAAAGATTCTTGTTACTTTGCTTCTGGGACTATCCAAGGAATAAAACAAAAACACGCAAGAACCCAGAACTTGTGTTATTCCAGGCCAAACAGCACTCCAACACTAAGGCCACTTGACACCTTCATTGCAGTGTGAAAAGATGTTAAAATGAGCAAAAATATAATTTGCATTTACCTTAAGGCCCCTGGACACTGCCAGAGTAATGCAAAGTGGCTTTAGTGTAAATGGCAATTGGGGCCTAAGATTATGAGTTTTGTTCTTAAATCTAGAACCCATGATGTCTGAGTGAGTTCCCAATTTGGCAAACATTCTCCCTTCCCTACTTGTAGAGCCCTGATTCTTGTGAAATTTAATTTAGGCTTAGCAACATCAGTGGTTTCAGCATTCATAAAAGTATATCTTAGAAGAAATCAGTGGAGAAATACAGTACTTCCTGTGTTACACTTAGAATTGGGAATTCTTGTAATACTCATCCAGAGCCTGGAGAGTGTAGCTGTAATAGCCTCAAACTCTCACTCTAATTTCAAAGATTTCACTAAGACTATGTCTACACTTGCTGCCAAATTTGGCAGCAGTCAACAGGAGATACACAAGCTACGTAGAGTAGCTTGCGTATCTCCTGTCAAATTCCTGAGTCCTACTTACCACGGGGTCTTCAGTTTGCTGCGTCGACAGGAAATGCACCCCCATCAACGCAGCATTACTCTACCTGGTGGAGGTGGATTAATAGTGTCAATTTCTGGGTCGACTGAGCAGGTCTCCACTTCCGCCCGATCCAGATAAATCGATCTGACGGCGGTGAATTTGCTGCCATCAGTCTAGATGTAACCTAAGAGAAAAGAATAAAAAGGATGTCCTTGAAGATTGCAAAATGGAGTGAAAATATTATATTGTTTAACTTCCTTACTAATGTCACTGTACACAGACCATAGGACAAAGTTATCCCAATTTAGATGTCTGTAAGCTAAGCACTTTGGAATATATCTCAGTGTAGACACTAAAGGGTGTTAAATATTTGAAGAACAATGAACTCTGATACAGAACCATGAATAAGTACCTTGTGTTAAAGTGATCCTTTGTTTTAAATGGAGTTACTGCAAAGATTAATTTTTTGACTCTGTATATTTTCCACTAAGTTGTGTTAGGAGTTAAATGTTCTGAAGTTTAAAAAACAAACAAAACACACCCAACAACCCCGGTTGTGTAACTGAAATATCATTCAGTAAATGGGAATTCTACATAATAACTGATACAAAGTATTTCGCAGGTACTGAAAAAACAAATTCAGCCATAAAAAGCTATGATGCCAAATTTAGCACCTGTATGAGCAGGAGCCACTTTATTGAACTCAGTGAAAGTCTGATCAGGGATGAATTATGCCCAACATCCTTATTACAACAGCCTGATTAAAATGCAGCGATGAGCCTGGAAGCCTAAGCCTGCCCCTTGGAATTCATTAGGAAAAATCCCAGCTCAATGGCAGCAGGGTCAGGGTCAGACCAGACTTCAATGGGGCCAAGATTTCATCTCAGATTTTTAAAAGAGCTTAACCTGTTGAGGTGAGGAGTTGGGTATGGGCCACTTCACACCTCTCTGAGCCTCCTGTGCTGCAGACAGATGTGTAGAGCCCCTTCCCCATACACTAGGCTCAAATCTGGGGTAGGGGCTTTGCATTTCTCCATTGTCTGGCCACTTCCTGCCTCCAACTGGTATAGACACTTCTCACAGCCTCACCATCTTCCCACCATCCCGTGTCCCCTATAAGCTTACCAGGGGCATGGAGTGGCATGGGTCTGGTGCGGGTTAGAGTAGCTGGGGGGAGGAGAGGGGCTTGGAGCAACAGGCATGATAGAGGCAATGTTGGAACAGTGGGAGGGGTGTCTGAGCAGTTTGGGTGGTGGGAATATGGGGGCTGGAGCAGCATGCAGGAGTGTTGGAACAAGGCAGTGTCCTCTAGGCCCCCTCAGGTCTCCTCTACATTCAGATCAGGCAGCTTTCTTCTCTACCCTTGGTGCCAACAGGGATTTTTTTGAGAGCACATTAGACACAGAGGGCATGCTACCAGTTCTGGAGCCTTGCACCAGCCTCGCCCACAGTAGCCCAGAACTGCATTTGCAAGGAAAGTCCTGCTAAGTCTCAGGGTGGAGCATACCTACTAAGCATGTTCAAAGCATGATTTTTTATTTTCATAGGTTTATTACTTGGCCAGATTTGGGTGGTTTTTCATGTGGATGGCAAAATGCACATCCCTGACACAAAGGCCACCCCTCTGCCAAATAGCAAGGTCTTGCTCCAAAGCACGGGGAGCTCAAGCATCTCAAAGCGAAGGTTGCCAGAATGCTTTATCCAGGTTGAAAAAAAATGTATTCGCTTCCAGTCTCCATCTCAGAAATGACTGAACCATTTTGACTGAAATTTTCACACAAATTCAGCCTGAGGCAGACACCCAGAATAGAAAATTTCAGCCCAAATGGTAAAGTTTAGCAAAATTATAAATAACTGAAAATAAGGTCTTATAATGGGAAGTGTCAGGCAACTTTAAAATAGGTGGGGCTAGTTGCATATAGGTTGCACTAATATAATATAATATAATATAATATAATATAATTATAATTAATTAATATACATATCATTGTTTTATGATTGTATGGCTAAAATGTTCCGTTTCTCCACTCATGGCTCTCTTCTGTATGTGTGAAATATTTTAGATTAGATTAATTTGAAAGCATAGAATGGTTGTGGGGTATTTCCTAATTTGACTTTGATTCTCTAGTAGCATGACTGAATCAGACAAGTGTGGGCTTTGTGCTTTTGTGATTTATACCTCAATAAAATATTTTCTAATGAAGTATAAAAATCTTGGGAATCTTCCCAGGTTTGAATTTAATCACTAAAATGTGGTTTTGACTTGACATAAATTAACTCATGTTGTTGTCCTGCAATTAATGTGTAAGCTTTGGCAATTACACAAACTTAAAAAAAAAAAAAAAAGCTGCGTGTATATATTCTTTGATCTGCAGCTTTGGAGAACCTAACCCACACTTGAACAAGACTCTCTGGTATGGATCTAGTTTGCGGGGACCTGGAAGCAACATTATTCTCACAACCTTTATCACTTTCACTTCATTTTTGCACATTAATCTTATCACAGAAGATGGTAACCTTAAGCAAAACAATCAGTTGTGTGTTGGAGACCAAAGAAAAATATACATTTACTGTTTTTTATAGGCATTAATGAAGAAATGTACAAACAGGAAAGTTACAGCACAATTAGAATTTCATCATAATAGTACTTTAATTTATTTTGTAATTGCTAATATTTGAGTGGTAACTAGAAATAGCTTTTGAAATTGAAGTTCTTGAACATTATCTTAGTGAACTAATAATAATATTTTGTACATATATAGCACCTTCTATTTGAGGATAGAAAAAATACTTCATAACTAAATATTTGAGCTTTATAGCACCCTTTTGAGTTAGGTAAGTGTTATTTCATTTTTAAAGATGGGGAAACTGAGGCACAGAAGTTAAATGATTTGTTTAATGTAACTCAAGATGTCTCAGGTATAGTCAGGAAGAGAAGTCAATTTCCAGACTTCCAGGCCCATGCTCTAGCCACAAGACTGTCCTTCCTCTCTTAATATTGAAATAAATGAATTACTCAGGCAGTTTTGTTGATCTAGATAAGTTATTTTTCATGTGTTTCAGATCTCAAAGCACATAGCTGGAACCCAGTTATGCCATCCACCCTCAGGCATGCAAACACAAGAATCATTGAGGCAATGGGAGTTGTATGGGTGTCTCTGAGTGAGGACATAATCGGCATCTTTTTAGCTAAATAATTCTCTCTTACTTCCCCATTGTCTTTCTCCTTTGAGTTAAAGTTCAGTTGAGCCTTTGGCTATATGTACACTGCAACTGGGAGTGATTCTTCATCCCAGGTAGACAGAATGTACTAGTGGAGCTTCAGGTAAAGCACTGAAAATTGTAATGTGGTGGTTCTGACTTCGGCTGGTGTACGTGATGCACAGTGGAGAGCGACTCTGAGTAGTGAATGGAAGTAGTGCATCATGTGTTTAGGCACATGCTTAAGTACTTGATGAATCAGAGCCTTGGCTCATAGAAGGTAGAGCAATCACTGCTCTTCCTATACTAAAAATGAACTTCCTTTGAATTCTCTGGAGTGTTGGTTGCCTTGTCAGAAGGGCTTTCGCCAGGAGTCGCTTTTCCTTGTGCCAAAGCCATTCAAGGAAGTCCAGAGAAGAGCAACAAAAATGATTAAAGTCTAGAAAACATGAGAGAAGATTTAAAAAATTGGGTTTGTTTAGTATGGAGAAGAGAAGCCTGGGGGGCCATAAGTTTTCAAGTAAATAAAGGATTGTTACAAGGAGGAGGGAGACTTTTTTTTTAACATCTGAGAACAAGACAAGAAGCACAAGATGCAATGGGCTTAAATTGCTGCAAGGGCTGTTTAGGTTGGACATTAGGAATAATTTCCTAACTCTCAGAGTAGTTAAGCACTGGAATAAGTTGCCTAGGAAGGTTGTGGAATCTCTATCATTGGAGATTTTTAAGATCAGTTTAGACAAACATCTATCAGGGGTGGTCTAGATAATACTTAGTCCTGGCTTGAGCGCAGGAGACTGGACTAGAAGACCTGTGGCGGTCCCTTCCAGTCCTACTGCTAAGATTCTATAAGTCTGACATGAACATAAAGAATTAAAATTGAACATAAGGTATCCTATCTCTAGATCACTGATTAAAACCCTGCCCTTCATGGTAGTTGCCAAAAGTTATCAGCTTGTGAGTGCTCAGTGGTCCATGTGAAACGGGTTTGGTATTCTTGATTTCACTTAGGTGAGTTTGATGGTTTCCCAAAACCAAATACACGAAATGGTATTAATAGGTAGCCTTATTGGTAGTCTCAGCAGAGAAGTCAATGACCAAAGGGACATGGGAACAAAACTACAATCCCATCCTAGAGGTGGTCTCTTGAAGTCAGGGTTGAGTCACATTGGTGGTAAGCATACATTCCACTTGCCCATGTTAGACCTATTCAGTGCATAACCAGAGGACTCCAGGTTTGTTTATCCGGTGCATATCACAGGCTCGTCTTTTGAAAGTATTGTGCAGGTTTCCTTTGAGGATGAGGACTTCCCAGACCTGAAGAAGAGCTCTGTATAGGCTTGAAAGCTTTTTTCTCTCGCACCAACAGAAGTTGGTCAAATAAAAGATATGACCTCACCCACCTTGTCTTTTTATTATGTTTTTACATAAACTTGAATTCTTACATGTTATTCTGCAAACATCATCTTGTCATTGCATTTCCTATTAAAAAATATAACTGTGCCATCCACAGCCTGTTTTATAAAACTGCAGCCTGTGATACTTAACACTTTTTACAAAGGAGGGTAACACTAGCCCCATTTGGAAGAATGGGAAACTGAGACATGACAAGATTAAGGCCAAAATGTGTTTTTTTAATTTTTTTTTTTAAAGCACGTGCGTAAAGGTAGGAACCTAAATCCATATTTAAGCCTGTACACAAAAGTATCCAAATTTTCTGAGGCTACTGAATTCAGTGTGAATTGTAGGTGCTCAGCACCTGTGAAAATCTGGCCCATTTTATACAGGTGTCATGACAGGGATTTCGGTGCCTAACTTTAATCACCCATGTTTGTAAAAAGTGCTAAGGTCATGAGCTTTGGAAGAAACAAGATTGAATTCAAGACTCTTGACTACCTGTCTCATGCCCTGTTCACTAGACCACGCTGCCTCCTGCAGAATCCTATCCAATTTAAGTCACCGTTAACAGAAGAAAAAAATAAAATAAAATTCAACTACTCATTTTTATGATTTACCATAAAGTCCACTTAAGTGTTTTTGCCTATTAAAATAATTCTCTTTAGGCTTCACTGCACAGTCAGTTATCATGATGATTTCCAGAGGCAGCTGCCCGAAGGTCCTGATTGAAATAGTTTAACATCTGATTTATGGTATCTACTTCCTGATCCTTAGCACTTCTCAGACACACATACTGTAATGTATCTTCACTCTAATCACATTACTATTTAAATATATTTGGATAGCAGTGGTCAAAAGTGAAAGCCAGTATGTTGGTTTTGTTACAAAGGGTGAAATATATTAATATATTTCTCTGGTTGTTTTTGTAGCTATAGCAGCCCACAGCTTGAGCAGCCTAATTAACGAGTTTTGGGTATTACTGAAACTCAGTCAGGCTCACTGCCTTCATTGGAGTTTGCGTATTGTTAACTGGTGTTTGATGCTGCTTCAAAACTAAGTGCACTCTGGACAACATCCTAATCTGATTTGGAAACAGTTGCTTTTTTGGATGGCTGAGTAAATGTAGCTATTCCTTTTCCCGGCATGAGACACAGGGGAAACTCAGCACCACGAAACTTGGAAAAAGTGTAACGATAAAAACAAAAGCAGGTTATTTCAAACCCATTTCTCTATCCTTCAGTATTATACTGTCCATCCAAAGTAATTGATCACCTTTGTACTTTGTTATAAAATGCAAATGATCAGCAGCATTGCAAACTCACTGGCTTTTTAAGAGTCTGATGCAAAACCCTGGGAAATCAACAGATGCGCTTTTCATCAGGCTATTGGTGTGCACATATAAATATGATCAAGTGGTAAAATTAAAAAAGCAGTCAATCTATGACAGTGAATGTTTTGTTTGTTTTTGTTTTATTTGTACAATAATGCACTACATTCAGACCTACTGGATGTGAATGCAACACAAATGAAGGCAGGAGAGCTGCATTTTTCATACTGCAGGTCTGTGAGGAGCAGATTGTCATTTTTCACTGTGAAAGCTGGGTTTTGGGAATATCATCTAGGGAGTCACAGATCTAAAACAATAAATGCTCTGATTTGTACTATAGCGCACTATCTACATTGTATTCACTTTTAATTAGCTGCTGGCTGTCTACCACTGTCTGCACATATTATTGATAGTGTTGTGTATAAAGGCACTCCTGACTGGGAAAGGATGGATACAACTTGGGCTGAGTTTAACAGATCAGTCAGTGTAGGCCCACATTTCAAAATGCTAATTGGATTCACATGCAACAAAATGTTCACAGCAAGATTCATGCACCAAACTGTCACACGTGACCATTGCAATCAGATGTTCTGGGTGAGATAGTTCATGGGAAAATGGCTAGTGAGAGAATAATGATGAAAATACTTGGTTATACCCTACTTAACTCGGGCTAGCAGCCAAGTTGTGGCTGGACCAGTGCACATGGGAGCATACACTGGAAGAGAGAGTTAGTAACTATAGTGCGTTTATGACTAGCACTGGTGATGATGTTAGTCTTCCCAAAAAAAGAAGATGAGGGTGAGATCATGGATGTGCAATAACCACTGGAGCTGGTTGGTCACAGAGTGGAGCATATCACGCCCTCTTTTGGTGTGGCAGAGCTGCTGCTCAAGGTGTGTCTAGACTTACAACTGCATCACATGTAGCTATACCCAAGCTAGCTTTAATTTAGCTAGTGTGAGTACCAAGAGCAGTGAAGCCATGGCAGCACAGACTTCAGTGTGGGCTGTGCATCTGGGTACTTATCTGGGCAGCTAGCCCTGGCTGAAGTTTTGAGAATCTGTAAACATTATAGAATCCTAGAAGTGTAGGACTGGAAGGGACCTCAAAAGCTCATCTAATCCAGTCTCCTGCACTCAAGGCAGGACTAAGTAATAACTAGCCCATTCCTAAGAGATCTGTTTGTCTAACTTGTTCTTAAAAACCTCCAGTGATGGAGATTCTACAACCTCCTTAGGCAATTTGTTCCAAAGCTTAACTACCCTGACAGTTTGGAAGTTTTTCCTAATGTCCAACCTAAACCTCTGTCGCTGCAATTTAAGCCCTTTGCTTCTTGCCCTATCCTCAGAGGTTAATGAGAAAAATGTTACCCTCTCCCTTGTAAAAATCTTTTATGTACTTGAAAACTGTTATCATGTCCCCCCTCAGTCTTCTCTTCTCCAGACTAAGCAGACCCATTTTTTTCAATCTTTCCTCATGGATCATGTTTTCTAAGCCTTTAATTATTTTTATTGCTTTCTTGTGGACTTTCTCCAATTTGTCCACATCTTTCCTGAAATATGGTGTCCAGAATTGGACATAATACTCCATCTGAAACTTTATCAGCACAGAATAGAATGGAAGAATTATTTCTTGTGTCTTGCTTTCAACATTCTTGCTAATGTATCCCAGAATAATGTTTGCTTTCTTTGCAATAGTGTTACAGTGTTGACAGATATTTACTTTGTGCTCTACTATGACCCCCAGATCCCTTTCTGCAGTACTCCTTCATAGGCAGTCATTTCCCATTTTTTATTTGTGAAACTGATTGTTCCTTCCTAAGTGGAGTAGTTTGCATTATCCTTATTTCATTTCATCCTATTTGCTTCAAACCATTTCTCGAGTTTGTCCAGATCATTTTGAATTTTAATCCTAGCCTCCAAAGCACTTGCAACCCTGCCTAGGTTGGTATCATCTGCAAAAGTGTACTCTCCATGCTATTGTCTAAATCCTTTATGGTAATTATATCATTATAAATAGTTATATTATTACAATATAATGTAAAATATTAAATATACTAAAGTCTAATAATAATATTGTATACATTTTAACAAAGGGATAATGTCAAAATGAAACTTTTGAGCATTTCCGAAACAATTAATTGCAATGCTTTCCCACATAGAAAATGTCAGCGAAAGCAACACATTTCCATGAAACACTTCAATTTTTATGAAACTGCCTTTTCCAGTGGAAAAGTGTTCTGTCAAAAAATGTGTCAACGTGCTCTATCATGCAGGAACTCCTGTGGCAGAGCCAGAGAATGAACACAGATGGGAGTCTGTCCATGGAGGGGGCCGAAACTGAGTGGCACTGCAACTCCTGTGCACCATTTTGCAGTGCTACTCACTCACTTTTGGCCCCACTGTCCCCCTCCCCATCATGACAGAGGGACTGTAGGACCAAACCAGAATGGGTGCTGTTCCTCCTTGCTGCTGCCATGGGGCTGCCTCCTGCACCGGGGCTTCCCTCTCCCAGCCCCTGAGGTCCTGGCTGGCATTGCCCTGCTGCCAGCATCCCACATTCCCTCTTTCAGGGTTGAGGAGTGACACTGCACCTGGGTGGGCCAGGCTGGGAGGCGGGGGCTAAATGTGGCATAAACTCAGCAGATGAGGTGTTGGGGCCATAGGGATTGATGGAGCGTACCATGGGAAAAATTTCAGGGGGCATCTTTGACACAGACCACAAAGCAGACCAAATGCCAGAGCCAGGAAGAGAAGCCAGGTCTCCCGAATCTCAGTCCAGTGTCCCACCCATTGGATCATACTGCAATTTGTCTCTAAATAAATACCAGACCTTAGCTGGATGCATTTGAAAGAAGTTGGCCTTTCCCAGTTGGAATTCTATTTAACTTTTTGAAATTAATCTTTGTCATTCTGTTAAAGGTTTTTAAATGTTGCTCAAGCAATGGGAATTTGCTCGATGCTACCATCTGTCTGCCCTTGGAAATACAGTACTGTAAAAGGAGAAGGGGGTTTACCATATTTTTAGTCAGAATCTGATGTGTCCTTCTTCTCTCATTTTATTCAGTGGAAATTCCATGGGAATATTTTACTGTGGCTTATTTGCAATGAAATCTCATTGCGTTTCTCACTCCAGTTACAGTAAGGCATATGAGAATCTACTCTAGTGGGAGTAATGATGTGCTTGGCACACACACAGACTAATATTGGTTAGTAAGGTTTGACCTGTGTGAACTCAATGTCTAAAAGGTTCTTTTCCCCTCAAAAAGCTGGTGATCTATGCCATATCGTTGCTGCTGGAGCAGCAGTTACATAAGTTCTGTGAATCCCTTGTAGAACTCTTGCCTGGCTGAACTGTGGACTTGGTATTCTGGGACTATCTGAAATACTATTTTGAAGTCCCACTGAAAGATTTTACTGTTTCACTGTTGTCTCCTTCCTGTCATTTCCTCAAAAAATTCTATCAGATTTTCATTTGAGAGCTACCCTTTGTAAAGCCACAATGACTAGAGGTTTTTTTTTTTTTATCAGCTTTTATTCTCCAGATGTTTTGTGATCTCATCTCTTATTAACGTAGGGAAGAACTTGCCTACTACAAAGATCAGATTGACTAATTAGTGGTTTCCTGACTCCTCCTCAATTCCTTTCTTAAATATTTCCAAGAATGGACTGTGGTACTGAGTTTGGATTCCTTAGGCTTGAACTAAGCACACATACTTTATATAAAAAAAAAAACCCACTCACCAATTCTTCTTTTGTGTCCTCCTCTGAATCACAGGCTATCACTTCCTTTCAGAATAACTGTTCAAGTTCTGTGCACGGGTAATCAGTGATGCTCTACTGTACCGGGATCAAAGGGTATCCCTGCAGTCACATGTGCTATTCAGCAGCATGCGTAGTCATATGTGAATTAGCAATGAAGTTGCAGCAGTGGAGGTTACAGCATGGGCTGTACAAGCCTGCCAGGGACCCTGGGTACTTACTCGGGTGGCTACATCATGTTGGAATCTGTGCTGCTGTAGTTTCACTGCTGTTAGTACTTGCACTAGCTATATGAAAACTAGCTCAGGAATGTCTACATGTGCAGCAATCACACCTTTGGTTGCGGCATAGACTTACCCTAAGTGGTGCATAGGCCTTATGGGGACTTTCTGCACAAAGCTGAATCCCACCCTAAATGCATTTTTCATGAACTGGGCTGCATGTGCCAAGCACAGTGGAAAGACACATTTTTAATAAAAATAAGTGTCCATTGCTGCAACCCTTGCTCATGGTGAGTAGCGCTTACCAGTGCAAGTCATCTCATCGGCTGGTGCAATCCTTGCAGAGGGTCAGCACGAGGCCTATGCATGATTTAGGTCTAGGCCTTTCCCTAGCCCTCCACCGGGAGGGGGGATTTCAAATAAAAAAAAAAAAAGCAGCATGAATTCTGTCAATCTGGCGGTGGTTACTAATATCCCAGAAATATCTGTAAAGGGTTGTGTTTCAAATGTTCCATCTGGCAACTCTCCCAAAAATGTCATTGCTTCTGCTTTTCTTGTTAGAACTTGAGATCCTGCTAAAACCTTGCATTCATTGCAGACTAGCTGCGCTGAGAGTTTCTGCTGGGGAAATATTCACTAGTGTATAACCCCGTAGGAGATCTTCTTGTCCATCCACACTATCCATTTGATTCACTCTTCATTTCAGTAGCCGAACATTCCAAAACCATTGCAGATAGCTGAGGGGAGAGTTCCAATTACCAACCCATGTTGGAATGAATTATAATGATCAATGCATACCTGGGTACTTGGTATTGAGCACGAGCTCGAGGTCCAGTTCACAAATTTATCTGGGAAATCCAAACTTCCAAGGTGCTTAAACAAATATGCTCCCAGTTTCCTGAGCGGCGTCTTCTGTTCTGGATACTGGACATTATTATATTAGAGTATCTGCCCCTCTCTTCTTTCCCCTTCAGCTTCCCTAGAATAAAGCTATCTCACTCTATCCCTTTTCAGCAGTTTATTCTGATCACAATGCAGCTTCCAAGGAACAGTCACTGTTATCATAGATGTCCACAATGCTAGCGTAGGGAAAGAAGTGCAGCTGAAGTGCTTAGAGTATTTTATTAAAGATGCCCACCGAGATGGGAGAAGGGTTTTCCAACTCTCCCATCCCCTGGGAAGACAATACTGTGTTGCATAACAGCGAGAGTTCTGTGGCACCTTAAAGACTAACAAATGTATTTGGGCATAAGCTTTCGTAGGCAGAAACCCACTTCATTGGATGCATCCACGAAGTGGGTTTCTGCCCACGAAAGCTTATGCTCAGATCAATTTGTTAGTCTTTAAGGTGCCACAGAACTCTCAGAGCTCTGTAAAAATGACAATGATTTACTTTTCTCTTTTGCGAACTATTGCTGCTGCAGGCATGTGACCTAGCTAGAGAATCTTGTCTCTTTCAGGTCATTATTACATTAATAGGTGCTTTTTCCTAAAGGACAGAATGAGATCTGAGTAAAAAGAGTGTTAGCAGGTCATAACTGAAATAGTATCTCCCCCCAGACCACTTGCTCTCCCAAATTAAACCAGTGGTTTGTGATTCGTCACATTATTCTTCTAATGTCATGACCTATATGTCAAAGCGAGAGGTTGCGTGTGGATTTTTCTTGGTTTTGAAAGCAATACTTTCTCCAGAGACAAAGAGGCTCTTTTTTAGCACTCTGCAATTGCCATGAGGTGGGAGCTACAAACCGGGGAAGCTTGGACACTGTATGCTGACATTTTTCATTCCTAGTGTCCCACAAGTATTTCTCCTTCAACAGAGCTTCTGTGTAAGTGAAAAGGAACTTTTTTGTTTCCTTGATTTAGTTATACTATGTTTGAAAATTCCTCCGAGGCTCCCAATTTCCCTCTGGAAGCTGCTAGGCTCACAACATTTTCTCTTATATACCTTTTTAAAAAAATAAAATAAACAAAATAGCTAATGTGTGTTGTTCCTCCCTGCCCACCAACAGCTGGGGAACAAATTTCCTCTCCTTAATTTGCATTTGCAAAGCCCTTGCCAGCGATTTTTATGCAAGAGATTACTCATTGCTGTGCACCTCAACAATGCTCAAGTTGGCAGATTTGGCCCCCAAAATGAAGCATTTTCCAACTTCTTGTCAGCACATTTGTAAGGAAAAGGGAGATGTTTTGCTCAAAGGGACACTAAAATACAGAAGAACTGCCAAAGTCAGTAGGAGAAATAAGTGATGGAGATGTTTTTGAGAGGAAGCTAAACAGCTTTTGGGGGAAATAAGAGGATATAGATGAACAAAGACTGGGCCCAGTCAATCTTATGCTGAGAATAGGGATGGCCCATTGAAGTTTATAGCTGTTCCTACACTAGCCTTTCATCCCCACTTTGCTACGTCTGGTTCAGGATACTAATTGTGCCCTCGGTGAGAATGCTGTGCAAACAAGATGCCCGCAGCTGCTGATGTTTTAGGCTTCCATCCTGTAACGTAATGAGCACTCTGAATTCCTACTGAAGACAGATGTTAGTCGTGTCATTTAATGTTCTGCTGGAAGGTGATTTGATATGACAGTGTTGAGTGTGGTATAAGAATCTCAACAGAATAGAATAAAATCCGTGTGAGCTGAGGATGTTCACCACCTTGCAGGATCAAACCCTAAACCTCAGAGCATGGATCAATGATGCAGTGGTCGTAAAGAACCAGCAGCCAACATCATCTTCTCTACTAGTGCTCCCATCATGGCTATGGTGGAGCTGCAATGGTAATAGCAATGGTGGAGAATTCTGGGGGGAGAAAGCCCAGTGTTGACATAGCTCTGGGGGCTTTGCAAAGACAGAAGATAGCAAACTTTGGCTCACTGATTAGATTTTTGGATATTGGTCCTGATTCAATGCTTCCTTGTACATTGTGTAGTCTTGACCTGTCTCAAGAGGGGGTAAGTGCTAGTGATTCCTCACATGTAGGAAGCTGGCCAATCTGAATTTTCACTTAAGTTTTATTTGTTGATGGCCTGCAGGAGGTAAGAGATCTATCCTCCAGGGGCCTACAGATTTTGAGTAGATGAACAAACAACCTTGGATCTATGACTACAGACCCACATAGGAGGGAAGTAGAAGGCCAGCCATGGCTGTTACTCCACCCAATACCCAGTCTGGGACCACCTGGCTTAGTTTCCATCCCAGGCAGTCTCCTCGAGTAAAGCACTTTTACTTAGGGTTTGCTCACAAATTCAGCAAGTGTCACTTAAGTGGTGCATATGCATTGTGCTGGTGTAGGGTTGAATTTCATGCAGGCTCAGGGTTATTGCCAGTGGGAACTCTGCATGAGTAAAGTCTGCAAGATCAGCACTATTCCTCAAGCAGTATGCTGGCTGGCATAGTCCCATGCTAATCTCTCATATGGAAAACAAAGCTAACCAGAAATATTTTTAACAAATTCACTGTTTTTTCTCAGCTGGGTTGTTGCTTCTCCTTATGAGTCCTCCTTTGCTCCATTTATCCATCTCTACCAGCACATACTAGATGGATGCCCCCTGCATAGTATGAAATTCACATTTATTAGCACAGTTCATGCAAATTGAACAAGGTTGCATTTCCGGATATAATGATTCAGCCCTAGAGAATTTTGCTTTTCCAGCGCTGAAATATCATGCCTCAGAAGTACTGCTACCTAAAGTATTACTGCTGGAAATCATGCTGTAAAGCAGCAAACATTATCCTACTGCCATTATTAGTAGTGTAAACAAAAGTAGGGGAGGTGGCAAAATGCTTACATGTTTCTTGATCAGCCAGCTTTCCCATATTCAGAGGTACCTGAGTCTTGGCTGGGATAATGACTAAATCCCTATACTAACTTAAACCAAAGGTGAAGTTTGGGATTTAGGGGTGAAATTAATTATTTAAAGTCATAGTCTGCCATTCTGTTCTGCACAAGGAGTTGGGTCAGGAGATGTGTGATCTAAAACAGACTTTTACGCTCAGGGTCTAGGATGTTGTATGATGGTTATCAGCTGAGTGACTGCCCAGAGGTCAGTTAACACAATCCAGTAATCTTAAGCAGTGCAGTAGCAGTATTTCTTTGTAGACCAAGAGCTAGCAAAGAGGGGCAAATGTGCAAAACATATCTGGCAACTGATTCATGCTGAATGATCAGTGTTTACTTGGCTTTTTTTGCGTTCTTCTTTGGAAGTAGGTGGGGGAAGAGTGGTGATAGTGTTCTTTGATAGGGTAAGGAGCACTGGCGTGGCATTGCTTGATGCAACTGTTCATGGGAAGTGCAAATAGCCCACTGGATTCAGATCCAAATCACAAGTCTGTTACCATGAGGTACGGCAGGCCTACTGCTGTGAAATTAAACCACAGCAAACCATAAAGTGTCATATCTTGGTAAAAACATGGCGGGAGAGTAAGATCCATAAAATAATACCCATTCAATGCCTTTAACTGTATACAAGCAGTGCAAGAGTGCAAGGGCTGAAGTAAAATACAAAGCAGAGTTGTAGCTTTGAAAACAGGAGAGTGCAAGACTCTAGAAGTAGATTCATAGCCTCCTTTGAAGGGAATTAGTCACTCAACCCCACATTGAATTTCAGTGGGGTGTGGGTACTGAACTCCAAGTCCCATTTGAAAATCCCACCCTTCATCTTCCTTTATTTGTCATGAATTGCCAGCAAAATTTAAATTAAAATAAACAATTTAACAGTAAAAAAGCAGCATAAGAAATCAATAATTCCTTTCAAACTCAAGCATCAATATTTCCAAGTCCTATGGGAAAAAATAAACAAAAATGAATGATGATTAATTTGTATCACAGATTGCACTGGTGCACTGTACAATATTGATTTTGTGTCTCCCATGTTAATCTAAAATACATTTATACCACCAACCACAATTAACCGTTACTCTTTTATAACAAACAGCATACCTGTACTGTCCACGCTTGTTGTAAACTGTGTATGTTAGTATGGGTTTAAAACAATCATGAACAATAGTCAACTTTATTATGACTTATAAAGTATTTTTCCTAGCTATTGTCATTTTATAGTTTTTGGCTTCAGACAAACCTTGAGGGTTACCGCCAATCTAAAACCAGTTTTTAAAAGATTCTGGTAATGACCAGGTGAGGGGTACTTGGGGCTAATCTATATATCTTGTATATTTTAATCCCCTTTGGATCACTTTGCTTGGATGCGGTACAATTTTCCTTTAGCCTTTCTCTGTTTTTGTCTTTTCAGAGTGTAAACCCTTGGGGTGGGGACTGTGCCTTCTTTTGTGTTTGCAAAGTGCCTGGGACATTATGGATGCTACTTGAAACAAATAATAATGCTAAAGAATTGTCGCTGTTAACGAAAGAATTGTCAACAATTAGATTTCAGCAAACTTAAGCACATTGTTAGTGCTAGTAGCAAACGCTTTTTATCTCAGGGCAAGTCTACACTACAAAATTAAGTCGACCTAAGTTATGTCGATGTACAGCTACCGCGGTAATTGGATCAGTTTTACCAATCCACACTACGCTTCTTGTGTTGGCGGTGCGCGTCCTCAGCAGAAGCACATGCTCCAATTTAACTGCCAACCTGGGCACTGTGGGACTGTTTCTGAAAACAACTGCAGTGTCTACACTGACACTATGTTGGTCTAACTACATCAAATTAAGCACTGCGCCTCTCACGGAGGTGGAGTTATTAAGACGGTATAGAGGGCGAGTTACATCGGTGGGAGCTACATTTTAGTTTAGATGCTTACAAAGTTACGTCAAGGTAAGCAGCCTTACATCAACCTAACTCTGTAGAGTATAGACCAGACCTCAGTGAGTCAGCGAACCAAATGGAGTAATGAAGTTATATACAAGTGCTTGAGTGCTAAGCAATGCTTTGTATTTGTCAGTTAGGGGTACCACTGGAGCAAAACTGTCCTTTTTAGAGGACCAAATTATTGTCCTATTTAAATCAATGAAAGTTTTCCCATTGGCTGCAGATCAGTATTTGGCTCAAAATTGTTTACTATGCTTAGTGTCAAATCCTAATGCCATTGAAGCCAAGGGTAAATCTCCCATTGACTTAACAAAACCATGATTAAGTCATTAAAACATTGTTAATTCAGGAGGTGGAATCTCTCTGTAAATCCTGAGGGGCTGGTTTATGTACCACAGATATTAGCTCATGCTCCACTCTAAAGCACCAGCTCCAACCGTTAGATTTATAAGACTCTGAGGGGAGAGCATTGCAGAAATCATTGACGTACTGTTGCATGACATGTGCAAGCAGTGGGGAGCTTTTCATCATGTTGGGTTGTGGCTTCAAAGTAAACAGTCTCATCACCATTGCATGCATCGAAGGAGTAATTAACCCCTCTTAAACTGCTGGTGGAATACTGCAAAAAACAAAAATAAGCAAAACAAAATAAAACCCACATACCTGCACTGAAATAAAAAATGCACATTGTCTCCGATACTATTCATGGTCCCTTTCAGTCTCTTCTTGTAATTGTTTGTGCTTGTGAGATTTTGTTTTCAAGAGTATTCATGGGAGGAGAAAGTGCTACATGCAAACACATTGCATGCTTGTGTAAATAGGTTTTTGCACAAGTGTTCACAAGAGAAGGTATATAGGTGGCCAATTATAGACTGTGAATAGCAATACTGAATACCTAAAGCAACATTGCATAGTTTGCAAGCAATCCAAAGGCTTAAATATGTTCACAGAAACATCAAATAATGAACCAATTTTTAAAACGAGAAGGCTGATCACAGATAACTTGTCAACATCCACCAAATGAATTGTTCACTGTGTATAGTTCACCTGGCTCTATGGGTGACTATGTTGGACGTTTTGTTAGCCTGGCCAATGAAAGAAAATGTTGCTTGTACAAAATAGATAAATCTAGGGTTTTCAAGGCAGCCTAAGGGAATTAGGTGCCTGAATCCCATTGCATTTCAGTGGAAGTTGGGTGCCTGACTTCCTTAGGTCCATTGAAAATCCCAGCCTAAATACCCAGCATTTTGAAAGTGTTCAAATAAGCAATAAGAATTATTTTGGTTATTTACACGTCTTACTTACATGATCATCACCCTCATAGCCAGGAACATTTTGGAGAGGGCCCTGAAGGGTGCCATCCACGGAAAACCTCAAGCGGAAGCCGGACCAGGACAAGGACTTTGAGGTGACGAGCAAGAAAGATGCCAGCAACCACTTCCTCCCCCGGGGCAGCTTCACCCGATTCGCCGACTAGAGGTTCATCCACTGGGCCCAGCTCAACGTCGTCTCGCTGAATGGAGCCGTCTGCCATGGGAAATGGGACAAGCGGTGCCGGAGGTCTCCAGCCGAGACCCTGCCCCATGTCTTGTGTAACTGCAAGCCCCACTCCAGAGCCTGGAAGCTGTGCCACAAGGCCATCCAGGATCGCCTGGTCAGAGCCATCCTGCCACCCATATTGAAGGTGGCGGTGAACTCCGCCATCCCTGGAGTGGACAGTCATCTGTGACCGGATGTCGTCATCATTGACGAGGAAGGGAAGAAGATCACCATGATAGATGTCATGGTCCCCTTCAAAAACAGGACCCCAGCATTCCGTGATACCCAAGCTTGAAAGTAGGAGAAATATGCGCCCCTGGCCGACGCCTTGAGAGTAAAAGGCTACGAGGTTCAAAGGCATGCTTTGGTCATCGGAGCCCTGGGCGCGTGGGACCCCTGCAACGAACAACTGCTGCAGGCGTGCGGAATCAGTTGGCGTTATGCTCGGAAGATGCGGCACCTCATGGTGTCTGACACCATCAGGTGGTCCAGGGACATCTACATGGAACACATCACCGGGCATAGGCAATACCAGGAGGAATGAGCCATGCTGAAAAAGCGATGCAGAAAGATCATTGCTTTGTGGAACGTAATTGCTAAATGGACTAATCATCCTGAACATATTATTCAGTGGGGGACAATCAGCACTCATTGCTATACCTGCTTGCCACTAACCAACCTCAGGATCTCCCTTGTATGAGTTGATGTACCTGAATGTTGCAATGTTTATATCTCAACTGTCTCACTAAATGAATAACCCTTAATCTGGGATAATGCAGAAAATGTACTCTTTGTACTGTATGACTTCCAAACCAAGCCCTGTACCTTTTTGACAATCTATACAATATCCCCAGATGTACAGAATCTTGTCCCTTCAAAAACTCATATTTGATCATTTTATAACATTAGCTTTAATCTGAGGGTAAAGAATTTGTTATTTGGTTGGCAAATTTTGGTCCCCGTTCTGTTATTTTCTAGCCGTTTTAGATCATGTGTAACAAGTGAGAATATCATTTGTGTTCTGAAATGTGCCCTTTAGTGCTTCAGGGATGTTGTGTTTCCCCAAAACTTCAGCACATTTGTCCTTTTATATGTAAAGCTTTTATATAATTGGTGTAGAAATATACAGCTTACACTGATTGTATTTTAATTGCTAGTTACAGAGGAAAATCTACCTTACTGTGCTTTTCTACCAAAGGTTTATCTCATTACAAGTGAATTATCTTTTTGACATGAAACTCTTCATAGCTCTTAATGCACTGATGGAAAAGTAGCAAAGGTAAAGATACTGACTAGCAAATTACTGCTGTCTCACTGCAACAGAAATTAGTGACACTCGGGGTCTGGGCGATAGTAAAGTTGCTTGTCCAGATTCAAGCATGCTGATAAGATTATTCCAGTAGAAATCAATTGACCTAATAGTTCTGCAGTTTGCAATATCACATAGGCAACCTTAGAGACAAAACAAGTTTATTTACAGCTGTGTAAAACTTTGGCTGTTGCATGGAGGCAGAGGAAGTCTGCTTAGATTCTAACCATCTGGAAATATTAGAGCCTAAAGCAAAACATCTTTTCAGTTGTGGGACAAGTAGCATGTCTTTTCAGTAACTCAGATCTGCAGGGAGAAAACAGATGGCCTGGTAACAATTGTCAGGCATACATAAATGTCACATTTCAACATTTCTTGAAAGACGACAAGAGTGAACTTAAAATCTAATACTTGTGCGATACAGTTTGCTGCTGAATATATTGTATGCAAAAGAGTCCTTCTTAGTGTCTATTAACACTGATATAGAACAATTCATTTTCCCATTTTTCACTTACACGTGCCTGTGCACACACACCAGACATACACTGGTGATAACAATGATGATCAATTAGCCTGAATAAGGGGTGTTTATGTGCCACAATATTTCCTATCACTCTACCAATGTGGTGTGATCCTGCCAGTACTTCACTGGGAATTCTGTACCAGGAGAGCTTGCAGGATTGGGCCCTGGGTCTGCCTTGTCAAGGAGTGGTTTGGGGTGCAGACTGAGGTGTGGTGCCTATGAGCCCTGAATAGAATACATTTAATCATTAGCCTCTGTCTTCTGAAAAAGACTAGTGACATGAACTGAAAGGAGCCAGGAGGAACATGAAGAAATGGAGATTATTAATGTGGCCAGTGGCAGTGGTACCGATTCAACTAGGGGCTTGCCCTTCTGCAAAGTAGTACACATTACTGAAGGATGAGTGTGGTCTTCGTTCTTGAAAACTTCAGCTACAAACTTGGTACTTCCAGGGGAAAAACTGGAGCTGGAGCTAGTTTTCAGATCACTACTATTAATGATTAGATATCACCAATTGTAATAATACTCTCTGCCTTCCACTTCCTTGCCATCACAGAAGCTATGCCAGATGTGCATTTATAACTAATGGCTGTAGCTGTAAGAACACTCTTAAGATGTTGAACAACTGTCGAGTGTATTAGGCAAAATTTTAATTGCTTTTGAAAGATGCCTTATTCACAGTCTTGGAAAGTTCTGTGCCTCAAATTCCTCAGTTTGTATAATAATACTTGCTTATCTTTGTACAGTGTTTTGAGATTTGCTTAAATGCTAGGTTGTATTACAGCCTTTATTACTATTATGTTTACATAAGTTCTGGGCCAAAATTTTCAAAATAGCAAGTGATTCTCAATGTCTCCATTTTTGGATGTCCAACTAGAGACATCTTAAAAGGGCTTGATTTTCAGAGAACGGATGCTTAACACTTTCTGAAAATCAGATTCCATTGAGGTGTCTCTAGTTCGCCACACAAAATAGAGATGTCCCCAAATCACTAGTCATTTATGAAAATCTTGGCCTTGGTTTTCCTCCTCCCCCAACCCTCCACCCAAACCCCTGTTTTTAATCAAATGAACAATAGACAGTGACTCTTAGTCAGATTGAGTGAAATTGTACAAGCAAAATGGAATTCATGACTCTGAATCATAGTAAATACATTGGAAAGCTTGAATGTTCATCCATATAATTCATCAGTTAAAATCATATTATTATTCAGTATGTAGATTGCTGCAGTACCAAAAATGTGCTATATAGTGTAGTTGTAGCTGTGTTGATCCCAGGATATTAGGGAGACAAGATGGGTGAGGTAATATCTGTTATTGGACAAACTTCTTTTGGTGAAAGATCACTCCATATCTAACCTTGCAATCATTATCGTCGAAGGAAACCTGCACAAAATGTTCAAAAGATGAACCTGGGTTAACTTTGCTAGACAATAAAAACTATGGTCTTCATGAAGACATTGACTTTATGGCTTAGCACTACAATCTGTAACCCACTAATACCTTTTTTTTTGTCCTATGTTAATGGGCCACTTTACCTTGAACGGTTCCTTACAATATATGTTAACTTCTGCTAAACAATCTGTCCTACCTTGTATTTAGCTGTGACACTCTGAGGATCGTTCCCAGACCTGAAGAAGAGCTCGGTGTAGCTTGAAAGCTTTTATCTTTCACCAACAGAAGTTGGTCCAATAAAATATATTATCTCACCCACCATATCTCTCTAATATGCTGGGTCCAACATGGCTACAACAACACTGCAAATAAGAAGAGAAAGACAGATTAGAGGAAAGAGGCCTGTGCAGGTATAGACACGTGGAATATTATTGTTTTGGTTCATTTTATAATAAGTTAAAACACTTCAAATTCCCCTTTCTCCCAATGCCCATTCACCATTCACACACTCATTTCCCTCTGTAAAGCAATCCCCAGCTTCAATTTCAGTGTCTTTTTCAGCCCTTCCCCTAACATTTCAATCTCTGCCCTGCACATACATAAGAACTAAGAAATTAACTGACAGGATAAATAAATGAAGTGACTAAGTAGTTGTCTGGTTTTTTGTAGGCATCTCAGAAGTGGGTCTTCAGGAAGGTTCTAAGGCCCTGATTCACCAAGGTTTTGAAGCACACATTTGCCTTTAAGCAAGTGAGTAGCTCCATTGATTTCTGTTAAGATTTCAACTCTTTTGAATGTATGCATTTGTTACTTAAAATCATCAAAATCAGGGGCGTGTGCAGGAATAAAAATGTGAACCCTTTTGGAGGGGCACATTCTAGGCTACCGCCACAGCGCAGGGTCTGGAAGAACTCACTCTCCCTCAGTGGCACCAATGGGGACCCAGTACTCCCCATCCTCTGCATCCCCACTGCAGGATACCCTATTCTTCCACAACCGGGGGCCCTGTGTTCCCACCGCGATTGACCCCTTCCTTGCCTACCCAACCCCCAGAGGCTCTGCCAGCTACTATTGGTGAGGAGGATTGTCACTCCCTATCGCCTCAGCTGCTGATTTGTGGAGGCAAAGAAAGGGGCAGAGTGGGTGAGCTCTGGAGAATGCCGACTCCTGGAGGAGGGGATCTGGCTGCCCAGCACTGCAACTAAGTCCTCTATCCAGCCCTGGTCCCAAGCCAGAGGAGTTCTCTGCCCCAGCCAATTGGAGGGGCCTGTGTCCCTGCTTGCCCTCTCTCATGCATGCCCCTGATCAAAATGTAGGACTGCAACGGACTTCAATAGGTCATCTAATCCAGTCCTCTGCACTAGTATTATCTAAACCATCCCTGACCAGTGTTGTCTAAAACCACCCAATGACACAGATTCCATAACCTTCCTAGGTAATCTGTTCTACTACCCTTACAGTTAGGACATTTTTCCTTATGTCTAACCTAAATCTCCCTTGCTGCAATTTAAGCCTATTACTTCTTGTCCTATCCTCAGGGGTTATTGAGAACAATTTGTCACCCTCCTCTTTATAACTACCATTTACATACTTGAAGATTATCATGTTTCTCCCCTCAATCAGACTTAACAAACCCAGTTTTTTCAATCTTTCCTTATAAGCTCATGTTTTCTAGAACTTTAATCATTTTTGTTGCTCTCCTTTGGACTTTAATTTGTTGACATCTTTCCAAAGTATAGTACCCAAAACTGGACACAATACTCCAGCTGAGGCCTTATCAGTGCAGAATCAGTACTTCTTGTGTCTTGCTTACGACACTCTTTCTAATACATCCCAGAATGATGGTTGATTTTTCTGCCATGATATTATATTGTTGACTCATAAATTTGTGGTCCACAATAATCTGAAGATCCTTGTCTGCATTATTCCTTCCTAGGCAGCCATTTCCCACTGTGCATTTGTGCAATTAATTCTTTCTGAAATGTAGTACTTTGCATTTGTCCTTATTGAATTTCATCTTATTTGTTTCAGACCATTTCTCCAGTTTATTAAGGTAATTTTGAATTTTAATCGTGTCCTCCAAAGCACTTGCAACCCCTCCCAGCTTGATGTACATGATGTGTTCCTGTTTGCTGACTGGATACAATCAAATTATTGTCGTTAATATTTCCAATTGCAAATTCAGAATTTGCTTTCTGTAACTCTTCAGTAGCATTCACCTACAATTAACCTGCTTTCATTTTGCTGGTTTGTTTGTTTGTTTTTGTTATGATTCTTGTCAGTAAGCTCATTAGCTAGAATATTAATGGAAACAAACAAAAAGAGCATGAGCTCAGGTTATATTTACACTACGAACCGGGGTCAATGCAAGTTAGGCTGGTGTACAACCACATCAGTTTCTATATTATTCAGGCACATGCGCACTTGACTGCTTGCTTGGTCACCTTGAGTGCTCATGTCAATGTAAAGTGCAGTGCACCACAGGTAGTTATCCCAGTGTGCCATACTCTCTGTCTGGTGCAATTTCAACATTTGGGACATTTTTCAAATGTTTCTCTGTCTTCGGCGCCTCCAAGGTTTGCACAGAGGTCTGCAGGATGCTGGTGGGGTCTCCACCAAGAATGGCACTCAGTTCGTTGTAAAAATGACAGGTCTGCAGAGCAGCACCAGATCTATTGTTGCCCTCCCTGCCTTGTGATATCCCTGACAACATTTCTTTGCTTTCATGCAGCACTGCTGCTGATCCCTGTCTTAGTCCTTGGCCTGCATCCCCTGTGCAATCTGTTCATAGATGTCCACTTTTCTACAGCTGTTCCGTAGCTGTTCTGACACAGTCTCTTCTCTCCACTGGCCCAGGTGATCCCATACTTTTTGTCTACTCTAAGCAGGAGCGCATCTAGTACATCTCTGTGTACATGGAGCCAACATGGTCTATTGGGCAGTTGCACACAACAAAGGTGAGCTCCTAGGTGTTCTTGCCAAGATGGGCAATCAGGAAAAGGCATTTGAAAAATACACGGTGCTTTTAAAAGGGAGGTGGGAGGGCAGGCTTCCAGTCTCTGTGGTCCCTGGGCAGTGGAATTTAAAATTGTGACCAGAGAGATCACTGTCACAGGGAAGGGACATTGTGGGACCGTGGTTGAAGGACTGCTAGGATCAACACAGGTCATACAATCTTACACTCTCACTGCATTGATCAAAAGAGGTTGACTATGGCTCTACACCGTTCAGAGAGGTGATTTTAATGCTTTTCCATAATGGGGTGCTTACTTCAGCTGGAGACCAATCTGAGTGTAGACACATGCATAAATAAGCTGATGCAAGGTGACTTAATTGACCTACCTTTGTAGTGTGGACCAGGTCTCAGTCAATGTTCATTCAATTTAAAAATCTGAATGAATAGTCAAGGATATTTTTCTAGTATTTGCTCTGCTCATTCATGGATAAATATTTACACTTTTAGTTCACAAACTGTCAAGATGCCGTACAGTCATGATTCGTCCCCAACTGTATGACTTATAGCTGATTTCGGTTGTGAATTAATGTTAGTTGTATAGGACATTGATTGATGGTTGTTTATACTAATTAGAGTCAGAGTTCATGGAAGAAGTATATTCAAAGACTTTGTATGAAGTGGGCAGTGTTATCCACTTATTTACTTTGTTGATGTCTATGAGTCACTTTGAGGAAGCATTTTTTAAAACATTTGTGCATTAGATTTTCTTTTAACTGGATTCATTACAACTCTACATTAGAAGCTTGATCAGCTAAGGGTCTCAAGGGGCACAAAACTCTGGATAACAGCTGATTCAGATAATCAAAGGGCTTTTTGAAGTCTGATCAGATGCACAATACCCTTGTGTATAGGAAGCCTCCTTTGTGCTCTACTCCTACCCACCTTATTCCCAGTCCCTACAATCCCCTTTTCCTATTTTCCTTCCCCTGTGCTCCCTGACACTCTTGACTACAGCTGAGTGGGAAACAGTTTTCCCATCCTGCAAAATTATTTGAGATTAAAAATAAATGTTGCTGCTTTGTATTGTGCTGAAACGAAGACCTTTGGAAATTTTTCATGAACAATAAGAAGAAGAGACAGCCTAGAATAGCCAATAGCTCAGTGGTTTAGGGGCATTCAGCTGGGATGTAGGAGAGCCAGGTTCAAGTCTCTGCTCTAAATCAGCCAGATCAAGGCTGTGGGGGGGTCAAATCCCTCCACTGCCTAATTTGGATTAGGAGCTTGGATCTGGGCCTCCTACATCCCAGGTGAGTGCCCTAACAATTCAGTTTCCAGGGAGTCTTTCTCTTGGGTTTTGAGCAGAAATTCCAATCTGGACCTAAGAAACATTCCTGACTGAAGTTTAATAGAAATGACCCCTTTCCCATGAAAAGTTTGTGTTTAGAATATCTCCGATCCACAAGATCTGTGCTACGCCCCAGCTTTTAAACAGTCTCTTGGAAGAACCCCTTCAGTGTGTTCGACCCACAAAGAGTCACACTTCTTCTCCAGAGTAGGCCCCACAACCTCACCACTTCCTAGACTGAGCCGCTGAGTTCCAGCACTCCTGTTTCACACTGTGAGCTCTGCCCAGCCAACCCAAATTAAATAGACTCCTGGCTAGAGATTTGTACACTCCTCAGGCACCCCATGCACCCCAGCCAGAATTTATAGTGACACCAAATGGTGTTGTCAAAACCAAGTAGGATTTATCAGTCACCTGGACTACAGCACCGGAAGTCCTTAGGTTTGGACAGAGAAATAAAGGTTAAAATGTAGTTCCTTCTGGCCAAGCCAGCCAAGCTGCTGTGAACTCCATTTCAGGCTCTTTCTCTCTCTCTCTGACTAGTTTAGTCAGTCCCAGAAAAGAGCAACCAGCTTCCTCCAGAAGCCCACACTTTATCCTCCACTGGTCACATCTCAATCCTTTTTTCTCGAGCTGGGGATATCTGCTCAGCATCTCTGCTGAGAGGTTGGGAGTGCGGGAGATGGGGGTGAGGAGGAAAGGGAAACTCCTTCCTCTTGGTCATTGTTCCCTAGGTGTCAATGTTTTGGTCGTTAGGGCTTTCTCTTGTCTCTTTGGGATTCTTCATTGATATGGGGTTGCTTTCAGGAGGTTCCAGCCAGTTCCTTGATGACCCTATTCACGGAAGCCCAGACAGCAAGGTAACACCCATAATTCATGTCCTGTGCTGCCCCACAAGAGTGGACTTAAGGTTTTTTTCCCTCCACTGGGTAACAATGCAAAGAGCAGAGGGAAACTGCAGCACATGTACACTTCATAAAAATATTACACAAAATTCCCACTTTCTCACACAGACAAGAACGACTTGGTCAAAAAATTCCTCATCAGTTTTGCTCTTGATTCGTCTCTAAGGATCTCAGTTTACATTGATCTGTGGCCTCTTCACCTCTTGCTCCCTCTGCCTCCTCATGCTCAGTTCTCACCTTCCAACCAGCGTCTGTTGCTGCCCCCTTTCTCTTCACCCAGCTCAAACTCAGCAGTGCTGGCATTTGGCTCCTCCTCTTGCTGGCCCCTCTCTCCTCATCATTCTGACTCCCTCACTTGCTATGAAGCCAGTTCCATCCATCTTTTCACTCCTTTCATCTGACATTTGGTCAATAACTACCATTCCCCCGGCTTCTGACTTTTCTTTTCCACTGATAGCATCCCTGGTTGTTTCTTCCTCTCACTTCCTCCCCTGTTCTCATCCTGGGAGAATTCAGTTTCCTCATCAATGACCCATTTGATTCCCTGCCATTCACTTTCATTAACTGTCTTTTTTATCTCCAGCTTTGGAATGACTCTCCCATTCACCAGCTCAATTACCCTCTTGACCTTGTCTTTACTATACAGTGCTTTCCTTCTGATCTTGCTGCCTCCAGATTCCATCTCTCTGGCCATCACTTGCTGTCCTTCAACACTGCTCACCCTTCCCATCCTGACACTCACTCCTTTCATGATCTCCAGCCCTCTTCTTCATTTCCTGAACATGCATCCTTCCATTGATTCCATAGTGCCTGCCTTCTCTTCTGCTTTTGGTTCATTCACTTCCTCTTCACACTGCTCTGCTTCTTTAATCTTTAACCATGGTTCTTCCACACTCCCCATACACGTGTATTTATTTATTTATTCATATTTCCTGATATTACATATTTTCTAGCTTTAAGTGTTTGTACAATAGTAACATCAAGTATATAAACTAATGGGGGAAAACCCTCCTGCATTTGACTTGCCTTCTTGATCAATAAATCACTCTTGACCAAAAAGAATCCATCCCACACAAATTATCCTCCTCAACCTTTCCCTATCCCTTAACTTTCCTGTCACCCCAAAGACCAAGATAAAAAAAAATTCCTGCCAATGTGCCCTGGAAGTCATTACATTTCGGCTTTGGTCCAAGTTAAGGAGAGAATTCCAGAGATGAGGCCTCTGCATGGAAAGCCACCTGGTGCCAGTCCCTTTGTTTGTAAATCAGAGAAGTACTACCTAGCAAGGACTGTCTTCTTCTTCCTCCTTCAACTTAGTCTCTGATTGTGATGTGTCCCTTCTGTTACCTGCATCTAATTTTTCCCTTTCCTTCATTCACTGTCTCCCCCTTATTTTTATCCCCTCCCCATCCCTTCTGCTAGCTGCCTCTAATGTGCCTTCTTAATTAGCATCCTCTCTCTCCTCTTTGTCTCCAGAATCTTACAGTATGCTCTGCTTCCACTGCCTCAACTTCCTGTCCTCCAACTCACTGCTTGATCACCTAAAAGATGCCTTAGCCCATTCATTGAAGTCGCCCGGACCAAAGCCAGTACCCAGTAGAGCTGATCAACATTTTTTATATGAAAAAATATTTAGTTGAAAAATTGCCTTATTTTGAAAATGAAAATAATTAATTTTATCCTGTTATTCTTTGAGACAGTTTTTAAAATTTACTACATAAGCTCTTCATCTTCAATGTTCATCTTCACCTACCTATATCTCTATTACCATTTCTTCCTACTCTTCCCCTTTCACTGCCTCCTTCTATGATTTGTTCCTCCTTTCTTCCATGTCTCCCAACCCAGTTTTGCTTTCCATCATTCTGTGTCATTAGTTCCCTCCATCTTGTCCACCAGTTGCCTCCTTCAGGTCCCTTCTTAAAACACAATCCTTCAAGGAACCTGTCCTAGCTCATTCTCTTCACTCTCCCTTATACTGGTGTTGTTCCACGAGTTGTTTTCTCTTTCTCATATCTATTTTTCATATGAGCTGATCGGGACAGGGAACTTGTCTTACTCTAAGGCTGGGACTACACTAGGATATTAGGTTGTTATAAATGTCACTCAGGGGTGTGAAAAATCCAAACCCTTGAGTGACATAGTTAAACCAACCTACCCCCTTCAGTGTAGACCACGCAGGTTCGATAGGAGAATTCTCCCATCGACCTCGCTGTCCTCCCATCGGCGTAGGTAGCATCTTCACTGAAGTGCTACAGAGATGCAGCTGTGCCTCTGCAGCATTTTAAGTGTAGACAAACCCTAAGACTACAAAGTGCCATGTAAATGAAAGGAATCCTGTGAAAATTACAGCAGTAAATTTTTAAATGTAAGGGTCTATGTAAATGATCTTAATCATAATAGCTAATAGTAATGTACGCAAGTTTTTAAGAGAGTAAGGATGTAGGGCAGGATCGAGCCGTTGATTTCAATGGGAGCAGACTCAGACTCTTAGGTCATAAAGAGATTGTCCCAGGCCACCCTGTTCAGGACAAAACAAGGCTAAAACACTTTAGTTAAGCAGTGAGTCTCAATCACGTTACTCTAGCTGAGCTGGCTGGCCTCAGGGAAGCCAAATGGCTCCATTATCCAAACCTCACTTTAAAGTACGTGAACGTGACCCTGTTTCAGATAATGCAGTTTCTGCTAATAGAGAATGCATTGTGCATCTGTACATTTGTAGGATTATCTAGTGAGCAGGACATTCGTTACATAAAAGAGATAGAAGTCACAAAGCAAGACAATGATCTAAATTATTTGGACATGTGAATGCCAGTCATAGAACATGATTCCATTGTTTCCATTGCATATCATTGTCATATTTCTAATACATTAAACATTAGGTCCGCTGTTGCTCTGATTGAGTTTGGTTTTCTTTCACAAATATGTTGGCACAACCATGCCACATGAAAGCTCCCAGAGTCATTTTGCAATTGATCATTTTTTTTCCATTACTAGTACTTTCCATATTCTCTCTAGACAGTCTTTTAGACTTGGGGATTTTCTTTTGATACAATCTTACGAGCCAAAACTAGTAATAAGAAGGTGAATTTTATGTTTTTTTCCATATTTTCCTATTACTGGGAGTACTAGACGAAGGATTATCCAGAGATTAGGGCACAAGTTTGAGATGCAGGGGATCTGGATTCAGTTCCCTGATCTGCCATAGCCTGCTGCTGTGACCTTGGGTAAGTCACTTAGGCCCAGATCCACAAAGGTATTTAGGCTTCTAACTTTCATTGAAATCATTCCATTGATTTCAGTGGAAGTTAGGAGCCTAAGTACTTTTGTGGATCTGAGCCCTAGTCTCTCTCTGCCTCATAATAGTGCTTTCCTACATTACAGGAGTGTTGTAAGGATAAATACCACAAAGATGGTGAGCAGTGCAGACACTGTGGTGATGGGGGCCATATACGTACCTTAGACAGATAGTTGTATTACCAGCAGATCATAAGGAAGCTCAGTTTTTGTGATTCAGTTTTTAACATTGTCACTTTCCCTAAGCCATTTTTCATGGGCACCTTGTGTTATGTACATGAAGGAGCCTCTGCTTCTACAATGTGTCCAGCACACAACACTTCTAAATTAAATTTTTTAACCACGCCGACATGCAATGCCAGTGGAATAAAAACTTGAATACATCTTCGATATTAATTTTAATTCACTTTTTATATAGTCTTGGGAAGATCCTTGTTGTGTTACTCAAAGCTACTAATAGCTTCCTTGTTGAGCCCTTCTACTGGGCTAGTTGCAATTTATCTATAAGTAATGGAAGCTGGAAATGTTAGAGAATTTATTGTCTTAATCATGTCTAAACATTACCTTGTGGAATGCTATGCTTGTCCAATTTGGTTATGCTATGTCAGTGCTGGAGCTCTCTGGCAGTACTGCCTGAGGCAGTGTCTGAGATCCCCTTTATTGAGGCACATCAGAACAGGAAAGGAAATGTCCATTATTTGGCCCTACCCCCCTGGGATTCAGTCTTGCATAAAATTGGGCATGGATTTGTGAGGGCCTACTCTTTTAAACAATATATATCACTGCTGTGAGTAGAATTTTCTCTTGCAGGAACTCAGGTTCGGAAAAATCCTTTTGTCCAGAAGCATGAAGACAACAAAAAACCTTTTCTGGCCCAATGTTATTTAATTACTTACTGTCCACCAGACAAGCTGCTTCTTTGTCCTTAAACATCTTGATGTATTGTCTGACTAATACATTTGACCTGAGGCTGAAAATGAAAATTAGTCTCCTCTGTTCAGTGCCCTTGGAAAAAACCAAAAGAATGGTGTCTGTACCCCCTTGTTACACTTGGGGGGAGTGCATTGCCAACACTCAAGATCTGCCCTTATCTGTTTAAAAAGGGGAATGTAATTCAAATCCTACAAAGCCAAATCAGGAAGCCTTAAATTTTACTTTTTATTCAATCCTTACCCAGCAGAATACCACTGATTCCAGTGACATTGATCGTAAGTAACGAAGGGTGCTAAGCCAAAAAGACCTGTGATAGGTGTGCGTATTGGGCTCATATTGCAAAGTTGCCTGTAAGAGCTGGGTGAACTATTTGCAATGGACAATGTATTTATTTATTTATTTTATAGTTCAATCCAGCAAAACACAAACTGTTATTTTCAGATTTAACCTAATTCTGCTCCCATAGAAATTAATAGAAATTTTACCTCTATCCTTAAGCATGTGAGTAGTATGACTGAAGTCAATGGCAATATTGACATACTTAAAGTTAAGCATGTGCTTAAGCACTTTGCTGAATGAGGGGACTGATGCATTTAGCTGCTTTTCTGTTTGTGTGCTGTCTACATACAGAGCGATTCTTATTCAAGTGATTCTATGAATGGTTAATGCAAACGTATTTCAGATTGTGACTGCTTGTGAACTGTTCACAGTATCTATTGCT
Organism: Emydura macquarii macquarii; assembly: GCF_026122565.2. Classification (NCBI taxonomy): domain Eukaryota; kingdom Metazoa; phylum Chordata; order Testudines; family Chelidae; genus Emydura; species Emydura macquarii. The sequence continues at coordinate 4,282,615 of NW_027130506.1, forward strand.
TCAAGTGTCAGCTATACATATCTCACTATTACTATGTGACTGGTTTCTTGAGGTACATGGTATTATTTCTGTTCTGTGATTGGATGACCCATCAAGAGCATTCAAGTTGGCCATGGAAACATTTCTCGTGTGACAATTCATGCAAATAATTTTTCACAAGTATTTGTTTGCACAGGTATGCATAGAAAGAAAATGAAAAGGGTTGTGACTTGTTTGCAAATACTTTGGCAAGGATTTAAGCAGCAGCTGTAGTGACTTTTATGTTTTACAGTCTTTTACGGTATTGTTTATTGGTTTGGGGTCTAATCTGGCTGCCTTTGAAGTCAAAAGTAAAATTTCTGTTGATTTCAATGGGAGCAGGACTGGATCTGTAATTCCATGTACATTTTATATCGAGCCTGGAATTTATAATGATATATTGATCCTATATTTGCAGTCCCATTAAGATGACCAGGACAGAAGCAACTATAAACTACAAGGATGTCTGCTCTGAATCTTCTGTTCAGTCTCTCATTTAGTCTGTCTAGGGGTGTAAATGTTTACAAAGCTATCACAAAACTGGTTATTCTGGAACAGTTTGCTGAAGGTTGGTTCTTGACCTTCAAACCTTCATATAGGTATCTAATGAGTTACACCTAGCATGGGACATAAAAGTCTATACGAAAATGTTCTATAAATATATTAGTATTAAGAGAAAGATGAAAGAAAGTATAGGCTCTCTACTTAGTGGGGAAGGAGAGCTAATAATGGATGAAATTAAGAAAGCTGATTCATGCCTGTTTTGCTTCAGTCTTCACTAGAAAGGTAAATTGTGACCACATGCTTAACACAATTAATATTAACAACAAGAAGGAAGGAACACAAGCCAAAATAGGTAAAGAATATTTAGGTAAGAAAAATGTAAAGAATATTTAGGTAAGTTAGATGTTTTCAAGTCATCAGGGCCTCATGAAATTCATCCTAGAGTACTCAAAGAAATATCTGAAGCAATCTCGGAACCCTTAGCGATTGATTATCTTTGGGAACTCATATCTTTGAAAACTCATAGGGTGAGGTCCCAGGGGACTGGAGAATGGAAAACATAATACCTATATTTAAAAAGGGAACAAAGAGGACCTGGGGAATTATAGACCAACCAGTCTCATTTTAATACATGGAAAGATACCAGAACAAATTAGTAAAAAGAATCAGTTTGTAAATAGCTGGAGAATAATAGGGTTATAAGTATTAGCCAACATGGATGTGTCAAGAACAAATCATTCCAAACCAACCTAATTTTGTTCTTCAACAAAGTTATTGGTCTAATAGATAGGTAGTAGCTGTAAACATGATATATCTTGGCTTGAGAAGGCTTTTGATGCAGTCCCACATGACATTCACGTAAGCAAACAAGGAAAATGTGGTCTAGATGGAATTACTTTAAGGTGGGTGCAAAAGTGGTTGAAAGAACCTACTCAAAGAGTAATTATCAGTGGTTTGCTGTCAAACTGGGGGATGTTTCTAGTAAGGTCCTACAGTAATCCATCCTGGGGCCGGTATTATACAATATTTTCATTAATGACTTGGACAATGGAATGGAGAGTATGCTAAGGTAATGTGCAAATGACACCAAGCTGGGAAGTCTTGCAAGCACATTGGAGCACAGGATTAGAATTCTAAGCAACCTCGCCAAATTGGAGAATTGGTCTGAAATCAACATGTTGAAATTCCATAAAGACAAGTGCAAAGTACTATACTTAAGAAGACAAAATCAAATGCACAACTACAAAGTGGTGAATAACTAATTAAGTACTGAGAAATGGATCTGGGGGTAAAAGTGGATCACAAATTGAATATGAGTTAACAATGTGATGCAATTGTGAAAAAGGCTAGTGTCATACTCATTGTGGTTTGTGCTGTGACTGGCACCATGCACAAGCAATCCCAAGCAGAAGTGAGAATATAGTGCTTAAAACTTTAGGGGAGCAAGGGAAGTGAGTTCAGCATCTTAAGTTTTGCTTTCCATAGTGAATACACTGATAATGATACCTCCACACCTTCCCTGACCAACCGACACTGATGTCAATCAGCATCCCTGGTGATCTGCAGCTGCTGCCATTACATCCTTCAGGGTCTCCCCCTCCACACCTGGGGATGTGTGAGCCAGATAAGAAGGAAAAAGAAGAAGACTCGGGATGACATGTTCAGTGAGATCTTGCAAGGCAGTGCTGCATCACACCGTGAGCACAGAGCCTGGAGGGTGAATGCTGTGGACAGCCTGGAGAAGGATAGAGTGGAGAGGAGAAAGGCCCAGGAAAAGGGGAGGGAGATGCACCAGGATATAATGGGACTTCTCAGGCAGCAAACAGAGATGCTGCAGGCTCTGGTGGACCTCAGGGTTCAACAATCCCCAACACTCCTAATTCTGCAGCCCATTGAGAATTCAATATCAGGACCCCCCTATACCCTCTCGCCCCGCCAACATTCCACATGGCATCAGGGGTCACTGCACGACCCCTATCACTCCTCCCCGGGGCGCATTAAAGACAATCACAGCTTCACATAACCTGACCTGTGAAAGCCATGTTTGGGGTATGTTAGCTGAAATGGACAGGAATGTTCTTTTCCCTTTGTAAGTTCTGTTTTTTTAATTTATTAAGGTTTTAAAGTATTTGTTTTTAAATTGGCAATTTTTTTTTTTTTTTGCAGTGATTTTGTTACATAATAAAATTCTATTATTTGGAACATAATTCATCTTCATTTGTTTACAGTATCTGCGGGCTGGTTCTCATCGGTTCTGAAAGCAATCAATGACCTGTTCCTGCACAGTGTCACACAACTCATAAGATCATTCACAAACAAAATGAATAGGTGCTTTGACAATTTTATATCCCTACCCATACAGTAATCACCACATGATTCATACCAGGCCGCAAAAGAGCAGGGCCAGAGTAGAGCACACTAGTACAACATACGCTACTCTGCGTCACTATTAAAATGGTCTTTCAAAGCCTCCCTGAGCCATATAGCTCTGTGTTGAACTCTTCTAATAGCCTTTGTATCTGGGTGTTCAAATTCAGCAGACAGCTGCTCCACTTCTGCCCTCCAGCCCAGTGGAAACTTCCCTCCTTTACCTTACAGATATTATGCAGGACACAGGAGGCAGCTATAACCATTGGGATATTTTTCTCATTGAGGTCCAGTCTTGTGAGTAAATGATGCCAACGTCCCTTCAAATGACCAAGGGTGCATTCAGCTGTCATTCTGCACCTGCTGAGCCAGTAGTCGAAGCATTCCTTGTGTAATCGAGGTGGCTGGTATATGGCTTCATGAGCTATGGGAGCAAGAAGTAGGCTGGGTCGACCAAGATCACTGTTGGCATTTCAACGTTGTCAATGGTAATCTGCCTGATGGGAAAGAAAGTCCCTGCCTGCAGCTTTCTGAACGGTGCTGTGTTCTTAAAGATGTGGGTGTCATGCACCTTCCCTGACCAGCCCACACTGATGTCAATGAAGCATCTCTGGTGTTCCCCCAGTGCTTGCATAACGCAAGAAAAGTAGTTGATCTACTCTGTAGCAAGGTGGTCTGGTGCCAAAACAGGGATGTGTGTGCCATCTATCACTCTCTCGCATTTCAGAAACCCCACTGCTGCAAATCCATCCACTATGTCCTGCACGTTGCCAAGAGTCACAGTCCTGCATATCAGAAGGCAATTAATGGCCCTGCATAATTTCATGACAACAGCCCCTGCAGTGGATTTCCCAACTCCAAATTGATTCCCGACTGACCAGTAGCAATTTGGTATTGCAAGTTTCCACAGTGCGATCACCACTCATTTCTCCACTGTCAGCACAGCTCTCATTTTAGTGTCTTTGTGCTGGAAGGCTTGGGCAAGCTCAGCACACAGATCCAAGAATGTGGCTTTGGGCATCTAAAAGTTCTGCAGACACAGCTTGTCACAGTGCAGTAAACCTGCATTATTATGTGATCCCACCAGTCAGTGCTTGTTTCTCAGGCCCAGAAGTGATGCTCCACCATTTCCAGCTGCTCTGTGAACATTACCAACAACTCTGAATTGGTTCTCACTATGTCCCTCAGCAATCTGTCCTCCAGGGAATCATCATGTTCTCTGAGTCTCTTTTTGCGGCTCTGCAAATACAGCAGGATCGTGCACCCTGGGCTTGCAACACTCACGACAATAGTGCAGATCTGTGCAGGTTCCTTGCTTCTGTTGGAGATGATGGACAGCAAGAAGGGTCGTGTGGTTTGTGGGATTTTGGAAAAAAAAAGGTATAAAAATTATGGGATACAGATGACATTATGGGATGGAGACAGTTGCAAACTGGGAGGTAGACCCCATGCTCCCAGTCACCCTGTATGACTCATTTCTGCCCCATCATGCATTACCAAAACAGTGTGCTGGACATTGGCAAGTTGCATACTGGGGTACCTCCCCTGGAAGCACTGCACTCTGCATTGATACATGAATTCCTTCTGAGTACACATACTGCCGTCACAAGGAGCCAAGCATTCGTGCACATACACAATATACTCATTGAGATGGCTGTAACTTGAGCTGACATACGTTTGTAGTGTACATGACCTTAGAAAATCTGATCTATGAGGAAAAGTTAAAAAAACTGGGCATGTTTAGTCATGAGAAAAGAAGACTTTGGGGGGACCTGATAACAGTCTTCAAATATGTTAAGGGATGTTATAAAGAGGATGGTAATCAATTGTTCTCCATGGCCATTAAAAGTAGGAGAAGTAGTAATGGGCTTAATCTGCAGCAAGGGAGATTTAGGTTACATAATAGGAAAAAATTTCTAATCATAAGGACTGTTAATCACTGAAATAGGCTTCCAATGGCTTCCAGTGGAGATTATGGTATCCCTGCTATTGAAGGTTTTAAAGAGCAGGTTAGACAAACATCTTGCAGGGATGGTCTAGGTATATTTGGTCCTGCCTCAGCATGGCAGGATGGAGTAGATGACCTCTCAATGTCTCTTCCAACCCTACATTTCTATAATGTTATGAATCTGTAGTCTGCTGCATTCCCATTCTTCTGCTGATTAGAGGCCCACATACATTCTACAAGTTGTACACTATAAAGTTCTCAAAATGAGTCCAGTTTGGGTATTCATGTTGAACAGCGAAATAAATCTTCATAAAAAGCTGAATTTTCAAAACAGGTTAATGGGAGCTTTTGAGACATTCATATAAATACATGTTCATAGAAATTCATAAATATTCATAGATATTCAAGAAATGCCAAGAACAATTCAAATGACTAGTGAATATCTACAGGAAAGTTTTTAATAAACTGCAAGGATAAGTATCAAGTAACCGAAGGTCTGCACCAATCTTATACTGGGTCCCTAAACTACAACTAGGATGTCACATCTTAGCATTTAATAAAAATCACAGTGTGGCCACTTTCTCATTACAGCCTCGCTCCTGCAAATACTTACAGATGTTCTTACAGTAAAGCATGCAAGTAGTTCCATTGACTTCAATGCATCATACACTTAAACTGTAATGGTGTGCTGGATCAGGGCCTTGGTGCAAATGACTGGGTTTTTGGAGTCAAATACTCCAATTGCCTGTACATATGACAGCCATTTCCTAAAATGTAATGTATAACCGTCATTTTAGGCTCTGATGCTGAAAGCCCTAACATATGCAAGCACTCCTTACTTATATGAGTAGCCACATTGACTTCAACGGATAAGGTTTTGTGGGATGAAGGCCTACGACTGCAGTCAGACAGGCTTTCCTTTTATATGTATAGTTAAAATGCATGTATTTAAGATTATTGGCAGGGTGCCAGCCTGCGAGCTGAAGCAAAACATGCCAAGAACCAAAGAACCTAAATATAATAGCCAACTAGACACAGATTTAAAACAACCAAATGTATACTCAGAAAAAGAACACTCTGATCCCATGTCATTTCTTTTCTAGGAAGAATTATTTGATAAATTGTAACAGCTGGTGATGTCATGGAATTGTGTTTATAAAACTAAGTGTTTATCACCTATAGCAATCTTAACTGAAAGATTCATCTTGAAGAAAATTATCTTTACTCTGCAAACAATAACTAGAGATGACCTACGTGAAACAGTTTTGAGAAGAGAATTAGCTCCCCTCATAAAGGCGTTTATAAACCTGTCGTTTAAAAACAAAACTGAGATTGATTCTTATTTATATTAAGGGCTTGTCTTCACTGCAGAGTTGACTTGAGTTATGACTTGGGTGTTGCCCTTAACTCGCATCCTATCCATGAGCAATAACCCTTAATGTGAGTGTGGTGGTGCTTTTAATTCATCTTGACTGGTCACTCAGGGGGTGTAGGCTACCGTGGGAGTTAGTACAACTGGTCAGATGCTAATCCAATCAATCTGTGCAGTAATCAATCACTCTCTGCAGCTCAAGTGTTATTTTGCAGAGTGGCTGCTTTCACTACAGCTGGGCAACTCAAGAGGAGTTAATTTGAGTTAATTCTTCAGTGAAAACATGGCCTAAGGGTATAGCTACACTGTAATGGGAGGCATGATGGCAGCATATGTAGACATATCCAAGCTAGTTTGGATCCTGTTAGCTCCAGTAACGTCCTTAATTTTGGATGGATGTATGGAATTCCAAGTAAGCCCATAAAAGCTCAGTAGCATTGGTATGGGCATCTCTTTCATATGGTCAACTGGAGAATATCCAAGGCCATATTTTATGGTCAGCTAAAGCAAGGCACCTGTTTTGACAGTGGCCAGTATAAATGATATAAAGACATATTCAAGTCAAACTTGAAATCATGGCAGGTTGAGCCCAGCAACAGCCCGTGCCAGAGCAAGCGGGTGTCAGATTTGACATGTCACTGTTAACCACTTTGAAGCAAGGCGCATTAAGATCTTGTGTGAAAAACACGAACAGTGCAAGACATATAACAGCCTGCAATGGTCATGGAGAAACTCGTCTGTAACACATATAACCATGTTTGCAGTTTTGGTCTGACCTCTCATATACACGTTCACCTATATTGCTTCCTGAATCCTTGTATGTTGACATCAACATGAGACTCCATCATAATCGTCAGTGACATCTTTGATTGCAGCATAGACATATCCTAAAGTCATGTCTTCACTACAAGGTCTGCATTGGCCTAGCTGCAGCACCATTGCTTACCCGGAATAACCCCATAGTGTGGATGCAGCCTATATCAATGAAAGGGGTTTTTCCATCGGTGGAGAAATACCACCTCCCCGAGTGACAGTAATTAGGTCAACAGAAGCATTCTTCTCTCAATCTAGCTGCATCTACACTGGGGGGGGGGGGGAGATGTTAGGTCGGCATAGCCATGTCACTCAGGGATGTGGATTTTTCACACCCCTGAGTGACATAGCTAAGTCAACCGAAATTTTAAGTGTAAATCAGACCTAAGACTCTTTTCCATTGCTTTGGCATTATAAAGAAGTATTAACATGGATGTAAAGTGGCCTTAGTGTAAATGAGAATCAGATTTTTAATCTTCTGGCCTCAAAGGATAATCAATTTAACTTTTTAAACAAGGTAAAATGATTTTGTAATAATATAATTATTTTATGTGTGTAAGAAGGGTCTGATTGAGCTCTTCCCTGACTGATCCATTTGGCTGGTGTTGGCTCATGGGACACTTTGTTGTTGGGGGTAGTGGTACTAAAAGGATGTTATCCTTGTTGTGTGAATCAAGAGCAGCAGAGCTGTGCTTGGCATACCCTGACTGAAGGACTCACTCTCAATTGAACTGTACTCGCTAGGCAGGGGATGTGGGTGCCAGGCTGTAGGGGGAGGAGGGATTGGATCAGATCCCCTCCCTTCTGTTATAACTGAGCCATATAGTTGAGATCAGTGATAATGAGGTTTAAGCATTATTAGTGGCAATGTCTCTGATGCAAGGGACTGCCCAGTGTGCATTAGAAGTGAGGCTTCCCTACTAACAGCTGCAGTCACTAAGAACTGAAATCAAGACATCCCAGGGTGGTGAGTGGAGTAGTGAACAGCTGGACAGTGGAGTAACCAAGGTGCTTTCTCTCCCTCTCTCCCAGCCAGGGGGGAAGGTGAACTCTGCAGATGCACTTCTGAACTCTGGGTCTTCCCTGACTAAAGACAACAATAGTGAGTGGGGTGTGGTGAAGGGAGGGGCATCTTAAAGAACCTTTTGGTTGCTGGATTTAAGAACCTGAGGCAAAACATCTATAAAGATAACTAGCCCCTCCATATGGCTCCCTCTGTTCTGACAGCACAGGTAATCTTAACCCTTAGAGATAATGTCAGAGCTTAATGATTTACAAGTGCAAACTCTTCAAAGTTAGTTTGCAAAGCTGTTTCAAACCAGTTTGCAGAGTTGCAGCTGTGTTGCTCTCAGGATGAGAGAGACAAAGTGGGTGAGGTAATATCTTTTACTGGTCCAACCTCTGTGGGTGAAAGAAGCAAGCCCAAACCTGAAGAACTCTGTGGAGCTGGGAAAGCTTGTGTCACAAACAGAAGCTGGTCCCATAAAAGATATTATCTACCTTGTCTCTTGCAAGCTGTTTGACAAAATCAGTTCATGTGTGTTCTCAGGCCCAAGAAGATGCCGGTTTGACTAAACCCAATATTCCTGTGGTTTAATCTTATTGCAAAGATGTGGACAAGTTTTAAGTTTAAAGGATTTCATGAGCTCCTCTGGAAATCAACATAAAACTGAGTAAAAGCCAGACATTACTATGTGACTTGCCTTTGTGACCTTACCCAGCAAACAAAGTTTTGAACTTGCAGTGCATCATGAACAATAGCCTTAGAACGCAAATGTGTAGAGCAAAAAATGTAAAAATAAAAAATGTGCAAAGAGTTCAACAGACACAAAAAGAAGTTCTAATGATCAACAGCTGATTTATAAATGGAGGATGAACTCACATCAAGTTTAATTTCAAGTACTTTTGCAATTCAAGTCAAACATTTCACACAGCTCTATGAATTACTACTGGAAATGAAGAGGAATTTCACAAGAAGAAGCCAGTTAGACTTCAGTGTAAAGACTATGATAAACTTTTATTTAAAAAAAAGCAATTGGAAGAGTAAAACAAATTTTGGTTTAAAAATGTTTGTGGATAATGTTTCATTTGCAAACAGAGAAAGGGTAAAGGTCTTTCTTTTATATAATGGATTATTTATAATGGCTCAAGTACTAAGATTATGGGATCTAGTGAGAATTATTTGTGTCATAGAATTGTATACAATCTGGTTCTTTGATACATATTTGGGGGAGCTGGCTAAACATTGAAAACTTTTGGTTTATTACAGAAAGACAATGGGCTTGTCTACACAAACATTCAGTTTGCGGAAAACGGGGGTGTTAAATCTACCCTGATGCACACCAAGTGTTCAGGTGGACCTGACTTCCACCCACTAGCAGATTCCTAGTGTGCTGTGATCTGCTTCCATTTCAGAGAAGGTCAGATCAACTGCAGTAAGGAACAGTTATTGTGCAGCAGCAGGGTCCACACAGACAGCTGATGTGCGGCAGGCTAATGCAGGGTAGATTAACACCCCGGCTTCCCACAAACTGTGTTTGAATATGCAGTAGGCTATACCTTTCTAGCGCCCCCATGGGGAGAGGGTGTGCACTGCTCCTGTCTCAGATTCCAGGGCACAGCCCTCTGGTTGTATTGTTCAAGGTATCAGCTCTCTTGTAGAGGGAAGTTAATGTAGTCTAGAGAAAATGTCAGTATGTTCTGCAGCTACAAAAGACAGAGTCCTAGGCAATTGGGAAGCCAAAGAGTGGGAGAGAGGGAGTGGGGAGAAAGAGAAGTACCATCCCGTTTCCTTTCTGAGAGGATCTGAACAGCTAAGGATCTCAAGTTGTTCCCCTAGTCAGCAACCACTGCTCCGAGGGGCCAAGGAGCTCTGAGTTGCAATCCTGTTCCTTCAGTGTGCCACTCTGCACTGAGCAGAGATTTTCTCTTTTAAGGACCTGCCCATATTCAGGCTTAACAACTCTCATAGGGGCACTGGGTTAAGGTGGATCATGCCCGGAGGTGAGCTTTAACCCTTTCCTGACTGGGTTGGGGAGTTGCCCCACCTAGCATAGACAAGTTCATAGCTGCCCGCATGGTCAGTCTGTATGGTCACCAAATTCTTGCAACCCAATATGCAACATAAAGCTTAACAACATTTGCTAGTTTCCATTTCAACTTTGGTGTTGGGCCAAAAGGTAAATGAAACTGAAAGATGCAAAAGAAAAAGGAAACTGAAATGGGTGAAGAAGTTTGTTGAGATCCAAGCAAATTGAAATGGGCATAGTTCTATGGCGAGAAGATAAGAACTGGAGAAAACTCTTTAATACATGTGACTGAATATCTGTTTTTTATTTTTATTTTTTTGGTTCATTTCAACATTTCCAAAAAAAATCTTTTTTTTTTTTTTTTTTTTTGGACTGAAACTATTCACCAAATTTGGCCTGAATTCATGAATAGTTTCAGTGCCCTGAAATGCATTTTTTGGCCAATTTACCTTCACCAAAATTATTTTGTGTAGCTCCACTCTTTAATGTAGTGGCTAATGTATATAAATGTTACCTCTGGAGGTTGGCTACAGACTAAAGACGGTTGAAAAGCGCAAATTCGATTAGGGCTAAGTTTAAAAGCTAAGCTAATGAATGGAGAGTCTCCATTAGCTTAAGCTGTAAAGGTCTCTGATTCTGTAACTAAAGGTCCTGGGAAATATTCCCAATTTTTCATGAATGCATTTTAGTTCTCAATGCCTTATTTGTGTATGAGCATTCATTTTCATTCTTCCAACTACTGAAAGAATGGTACTGAGTTGCTCTAAAAGAAGTCCCGTCCAGTCCTCCTGAGCTAGAAAAACGATGATCATAATGATGCAGGGGCTTTAAAAATGGGGTAAAAAGTGGAGAATAAATATGGGGGTCATATGGCAGAGAGCATGTGGCGGACCCAGGAAAAAAGTTATTTTCCACAAAATATTCCTGAAATGTTAAAATAATAATTGTTTTACTTGCATACAGTGGCAAAGCTATGCAGTGTAGCGCTACTCATGGCATCCAAGAAGATAAATTAGCTACAATATTTGGATAAAACAAGAAGGGACCATTATAATATTGCACACAATGAGCAAAGCGCCGCATTTGCTAATTAAGGCCAAAACTTGGCTTTACAATGAACTATTTGTTGAACTTGAAAAATATAATTTAAGGCTCTTCGAATAAATTACTTTCTGCTATGTAGTAAAAACAGAGAAACACATGGAATATATTATATCCCCAAATGCTTACAGATTCTTAGAATGGCCGCTGCCTGGCAACTTTTGTACCAACTGGGAGAGCAAGGACCCAGCTGGCTTGGCAATAGCCACCATATTGTGCTGTGTCTGGCAGATGGCCATCTGACTCTCTGTATTCTTCCGTTCATATGTCTATGCCAGTGGCAGCTCAAGAGTGAGTTTAGAAATAGTGGCGGATCTTTCTCAGTAATGTCAATCACTTTTGCAAATGACAGCGAGGTGATAGAGATGTGAGGGATTAATGTCCCACAAAAAGCTAAATTAAAGCTAGTGGGGAGCTCTGGCAGCAACTTCTCAGGATACATAGGCAGTTAAATTTAGAACTTAAGAAGTGGTGGTCAGAAATTGGTCTGTCTTTTCAATTTTCAATGCTACAGTTAGGGATAATGTATAAATTCTAAACTTTCCATAGGCAATACGAACTGTAGAGCATGTCAATTCCGACATGGAGGAAAAGATGCAAACAAAAAATATATAATATTTACATTTATTTAGTGCCTTTAATCCAAGCATCTTTACAAACATTAATTAAACTTCACAGGAATTATGTGAAATAAGTAAGTATTGTTATAGGCATTTTACAGAGGTACAGATGGGGAAACTGAAGCAAAAAAAGGCTAAAGTATTTGCCCAAGATCACACTTCAAGTCAGTGGCACGGCTGAAGATAGGCAGATAGGAATATAGGCAGAAACAGCAAAGGAAATATACAATTTGGAGCAATGTTTGGCTATCCACTGAGGAACTTAAACAAACAGCAGGATTGAGCTGTATGAAATAATGACCTGGTCCTAAGTCTTCTTCCTTCCCCCCAGCTTCCCATCACTAACTTGAATCATTCTGTGCAATGACCCTGCTTGGCTTTGCTGCATCTGGGTAGTATTTTGAACCATACATTGTATGCACAGGTATGGACAAACATAACCTTTCTAAAAGTTCATCTGCCTGGGAATTTTTTTAAGCATAGAATCCTCTGACTATTAAAAAAATACGTACTTGTACACTCCTAATGACACCTCTTGCAGAGACAGTGCTGAGTTCTCAGGAATCAAATCCAAAGGCAGTCACAGGGACCCAAACTATAGAACCCATTGCTATAATCCCTTTATTGCTTATCTTCCACTTCACCTACTGTGCTACTGTTGTCCTGGCAATGAACTGCTTCCATTTACTCCATGTACTTGAGATCCATGTTCAAGACAGAGGAATTCAAACTAGAACAGGTACGCAGAAGGGCTACTAGGATGATCAGGGGAACAGAGAGCCTATTTTACCAGAAGAGATTAAGGATATGTCTGCACTTCAAGCTGGGGGTTAATTCCCAGCTCAAGGAGATATATTTGCACTAGCTCTCATTGAGTAGAACACTAAAAATAGAATGTAGTCGTGAGCCGCAGGAAGGACTAGATGCTCAAAGTTCTACTTTTAGTGAGTATGTCTCATCAAGCTGGGAATCACACACACACACACATGGCTGCAAATGTAGATATACCCTTAAAGAGCCCAGCTCAGTTAGCCTACCAAAATGAAGGCTGGGAGGAGATATGACTGCTCTCTGTAAATACATAAGGAGAGTAAACATAGGGAGGGAGAAAAGCTATTTAAATTAAAGGACAGTCTTGGTACAAGAATAAATGGATATAAAATGGCCATGAATAAATTTGAGCTGGAAATTAGAAGAAGGTTTCTAACCATCAGAGGAGTGAGGTTCTGGAGCAGCCTTCCAAAAGAGTAGTGGCAAAAAACCCAACTAGTTTTAAGATGGAGCGTGATAAATTTGTGACTACAGGACTACATGATGGAGTTGCCTGCAATAGCAGGAGGCAGGACTCCATGACCTAGAAGGGCCTATGTTACATTCAACAGAAGTCAATTGGTTAAGAGAGAAGTTTTTGTTGGCTGTTTCTTATAGGGTTTAGTGGGAATTGGTGGAGCATTGAAATTACACACAATCAGTGGGTGTTTTACTTCTGCCCACAAGAGTGATGTAATCCTTCTACCCACCAGAGTGGTAGCTGGAATCCCACTTCCTTGCTTTTCAATAAGGCACACATGTATTTCCTTTGGAAAAACCACAATGCCACTGAAAAGGAGACCTGCTCAGCTCTCATTTTCAAACATTTTGTGGTTTTCCAACAGAAGTAGGTGCACAGATTCTGCCTTTCTATGCTCGTAGGGCTAGCACAAGAGCAACATAACAGGTGCTGAGAGATTAGATGTAGCCTACATCCCTTCCCAAACACACAGAAGTGAGCTTTGAGAACTGAGTGGTGATTCTTGGGCTGGAATTGTTCTCATGAAGGTTTCAATATTTACTGAAGTCATTTCCCTCCTTCCATGGGCACTACTAAATAGGGCCAGATCCTCAGCTGGTCTAAATCAACATAGTTCCAATGATCATAATGTTCCTTCCTAGACTGAAAACCTATTAAACAAGTCTTCAGCTGGTGTCAATCAGTGTAGTTCCATTGACTTCTGAGAAGCGATGCTGACTTACACCACCAGAGGATTTGTTTAATAGCTGTTTAGGCCAACAAGGCACACTATGATCATCTGCTCTGACTGCCTGCATAATGCAAGCCATAGCATTTCACCCCGTCATTCTTACAGTGGAGGAAATTTATTCTTCTTTTCTACATGGGTGAACACTATCAAACCCAAGAACTAGAGTGAGGATGAACTAGTGTGACAGTCAGATATCTTCCCCAGGATATGTGTGTAAAATTTTCAAAGTACCGAGGCCCATCTTCAAAAGTGACTTAAGAGCAAAAGTCCCAGTGACTTTCAGTGCAACTTAAGCTCCTAAGAGCCTGTCACTTTTGCAAATGGGACTTTTGCTCCTAAGTCACTTAGATGTTTTTGGAAATTTTACTATAATGGGGAATCACTCGCAGAGTCTCTGCTTGACAAATATTCATATTAACTGAATCTCTCTCTCTCACATACACACATTGTATTTCCTCTGCAAAATGCTTTGAAAATCATTACATAGTGTAAAATGCTGGAAAACATTTAGACTTGTATTAATCCAATTTCATGTCCGCATAATGCCCTTGAAACTTATCATGGGGTGAATCAGGCTCCTTGTTTTATTTATGGTGAGCAACAAAAATCTAGGCCCCCAATTCTGCAAAGATTTCTGCTTGTGTTTAAATTCAAGCCCATGAGTGAACCTGTTGATGCCAATGAGTCTACTCACATGCTTACAGTTAAGCGTGTGCATAGGTTTTTGTAGAATCAGGGCCTCACAGAGTAGCTAGCACTGAACACAAACATTTTCTTTGCCCTCTTTTAAATAATTCATTGAGCTGCGCTTTCTCACATCAGTTTCAAGCTGGTGAAATTCCACTGACTTAATTAGAGGTACACCTGATATACACCCATGTGTGAATGTGACTATGCAGAGTTTATTAATTATGAAACCATTATGTGTGTCACATTGTAAATGCCATTTGAATGTGGGGCTTTCTTCCTTCTCTGGTGTTCTTTTACCTCCAGATTGCACTGAAATTCGAAGGGATGGCCTGTGAGATCATTTTAATTGGCTTGCCACAGCCCAGCTTGGGCCAAGCAACCCAGTAGCTCCCGGAGCAGGGAAGGGCTGGATGGGCTGTCGCAGATGGACGGCTGCATGAAGACGTGTGTCACTGTGGTGAGAACCAACAGGCCAAAACAGGGAGCCGGGCCCAGCCCCACAGGACAAGAGCTACCACTGTAGGGTAGGCACAGGGTGGTCTTCCTCTCCAACTTTCCTGGGGCCTCCAACTCCCCAGGAGCAGGATCTGACCCTCCCCCATGTCAGACTCCTGTGGAAGGATCTGATCTCCTTCCTCCCCCGCATGTGATGTTTCCTAGAGGCAGAATCTGACACCCCCTCACAATACACGCTCCCAGCCCACCAAGGGGTTTTAATGGTTTTTGTGACCCTCTATGACTTTAAAGTTATTCATCCCTGCAACAGAGGGTCATTAAACCCTGATGGACCTCCATTCAAATACAAGCACCCTGTACATAGAGTTGGCTACTGCCCAGTAGATCAAGTTTGCCCTGGTGGCTGGTAATGAAGCAGTGGATCAGCTGGTGAGGGACTTTGATCACCAGAAGAGGCTAATCAGGGGTCACCTGACAAAGGGGCTGGGAGATTATAAAATAGAGGGTCTTTCATCAGCCATTTTGAGAAGAAAGCAGAAGAAGCTGACGCTAGGGCAAGAGAAAGAAAGCTCACTGATTGCAGTGACCAGAGTGAGCGAGAAATTCCATGATGCTGAAAAAATGTCACATATAGGACTCCAAAGGACTCTCCAGAGTGATGAGGAAACTGAGGCAAGAAATATGTTTGGGTGTGTTTATTATTTTTGTCTAGATCTGTGTATTTCTCATGCTACCTAAGGACAAGAGTAACTTGTTTTAGAATGCTGTTCAAAGTCTGTGTGTGTGTCAGACTTTCACTACTGCACATCCCTAAAGAGTTAAATTGGAAATACAGAGTGCCCACATGGCTGAAGTTCTGGGAAAAGGTGTGCTTAAGGTATGGGGGATTTTGGGGGGGTCAACACTTATCCCAGACTGGGTAGTCAGACTGTGGGGTATTAGGTCTCAGAGGAGGTGTGAAACAGAGGACCTGCATCCTGAGAATCTGCCTAGAGGCTCCAAACAGGGACAATAAGCAAACTGGTTCTGACTGAGGAGGCTAAAAAGCATACATGACCAAGTGAGGTGAGCCCCACACACAACAGTGACAATAGATTCAGGTCCTATGTCCTTACACCACTGGTGCAATAAGAGGAATATGTTGCAGTGTCCCAGGTAAACAATGACATGTCATGGATCAGATTTTATTCATATTGAAACTAACAGGAGTTTTGCCACTGAATTCAGCAGGCAAAGAATCAGGCTCCTTGTAAAATAAATAGTAATCTGACCTGTAATTCACATGGCATTGCATCATAATTAAAATATTTTCTTTTAAAATTGGTTGAAAGCTTTCGCAGTTACAAATACCTTTCAGCGGCGATCCAAATGGCCTGATTCTCCTCTCACGTTAGTTTTGATTTACACCAGCATGGAAAGGAAAATTAGTCCTACAGGATATACTACCACTTCAAACGTTAAAAGGAACGAGAGCTCAGTACACTTCTAAACTTATCTAGAGGGAGGAAAATCCAGGGGCCTGACACACCACTTTGTTACTTACTCTAGTTGTACACGAATGTCACTCTACTGAAGTTAATATTATATTATATTTATATAATACCTAGAGGGTCTGATCCAAAGCCCATTGCAATCAGGGGCCAGATTTTCAAATGTATTTAGGCAGTTAAAGTTGTAGATAGACTTTAAGGTCAGAAGGAACCATCATGATCATCTAGTCTGACCTCCTGCACATTGCAGGCCACAGAACCTCACCCACTCACTCCTGTAATAGACCTCTAACCTCTGGCTGAATTTCTGAAGTCCTCAAATCAAGATTAAAAGACTTCAAGATACAGAGAATCCACCATTTATACTTGTTCAAACCTGCAAGTGACCCATGCCCCACCCAGATAGGTGCCTACCAGGATTTCCGAAAACATCTAAGCAATTTAGGGACCTAACTTCATTGGTTTCAATGGGATTTAATGCCTAACCTATTTACATGCTTTTGAAAATCCCACGAGGTGCCTACCTGCATCTTCAGATGTATAAATCTGCAGCAAGCGAGAGTTAGGTTAGATATTAAGTAAAACTTTCTAACTATAAGGGTAGTTAAACTCAGGTGTAGGCTTCCAAGGGAGGTTATGGAATCCCCATCACTGGAGGTTTTTAAGAAGAGGTTGACCAAGCACCTGTCAGGGGTGGTCTATGTTTACATGGTCCAACCACAACTTAGGGGCTGGACTTGATGACATCTTGAGGGCCTCTCCAACTCTGCATTTCTATGGGTATGTTTACACAAGGATAAAAGACCCATGGGTGGCATAGATGCAACTAGCCTGGATCAGCTGACTCAGGCTCACAGGGTTTGGGCTGCGGGGCTAAAAATTGCTGTGTATATATTAGGGCTTGGGCTGGAACCCCAGCTCTGGGACCCTGCCTCTCCAGGGATGGGGATGGCTTTCAAGGACAGCTCTCTGCAGATTGGCCCAGCAGTGTCTCCTTCTCTCCTCCTGCCCCTATTACACTCTAAACTGCAGAGATTGGACAAGCCTGTGACACATGGCAAAGGGGACTGTGAATACATGGTTTGCAGGGATCACTTGTTTTTATCCATAAATTAAACAGGGCCTAAAAGAGGAGAGAAAAACCAAGTTTCTTCAGGGAACTCCAATCTGGGGTTTTCCTGTGGCTGTCACATGGGGAACAGCTCATTAATAAAATCTGGTAGCAGGTCAGGAGAGTTCTCCTTCTGTTTGCTTTTAAAAAGTCATTAGCTATTACTTTTTACCTATGAGAAAGCACATGTAGATCACAGATTGGTGTTTCTTTCTAAGCACTTATTCACACAGCAAAAAACTGCTAGATTAAGGGATTGTGTTGTAATAGGATAATGCCCATCCATGTTATAAACGCTTTTGGTGTTGCCTGCATAAACTGGACCAAAGTACGTGATAGCCAATTTATTGGTTAATGCTGGAGTTCTCATCTTTAGAGGGAAATGCTGCCCCATTGGTTGTTGCAGGGAGATAAGTAGATTTGGTCAAACAATAAAAGTGATTTGTGAATATTTTAATGACTAAAAATACCAAGTTTGGTTAGTTTTGATTTGTGGGCTTATATTGTTCTTGAGCACTGAATAACAGCTGGGTAGCTAAGAAACTGTTTGTGATTCCTATGAATTTTTGCATCACTATTTCCCTGAACATTTGTACTATAAAGTATATTTGTTACTGGTTAAATTCTCCACTTTTTAGTGCTTGTCATCCAATCAAGAAGCAGAAACAAAACTGTGTTTTAGTGATCACATGACACAAATGAACTGTGGATAAATCAAATAACAAATTGCCCCAAAATGAACTAACAAGTTATTCATCTAATAGCCATGAACAGAGCTGGTCAGGAATTTTCCATCTAATTATTTGCTTGTATTTTATGGAAAATACAGTTTTTGCAAAATTTGATATTTCAATTTTGCTGACATTTATCAATTTTCTTCTGGGGTCTCATGGCTGTGGTGCATCATGGCTGATACAGTCTGTCCAGGGAGCTCAGAGATTTGAGACATGAGGCACGGTAGTAGACCTAGTGATCTGGGTCAACTCCAGTCTTTCTATGAGTTCAAGGTGTCCCAGCCCTCCCGATGAGGACCCAGCAGGACTGGCCTCTTTGCTGGTAGCCCCATGTTCTGTCTTCCTTGGGACCAGGAGTTGTAGCTCCAGGATGGGTAAAATGACAGGCCCTCCCTCTACACTGGTCCCAGCCCAGAGCCCTGAAAGTGTGGCAGTATGAGATGGCCTAGGCTCAGCCAGCCTCTTGCTTTCCTTCCCTGGGCCACTTCCTGACCACACCCTGCATCTCATTGTGGGGTGTGGTCATAGATGATTTAAAATCTTTACTTCAGAATTCCCACTTACTAAGGCCAATGCCTGCAGCCCTCTTGTGCCCTGGTTCTCCTGCCTTCTGAGGGAGTACCTGAGGGTGGACCACTCACAGCTGTTCCTCCAGAGAATGGCCTTTCCTCTCTTCCCCCACCACCAGGTCGCTGGAGCTCCTGTTATACTGATCATCTCCCCAGGGGCATGCTCAGCAGTGCCAGAGGAGCAGGGTCTTCCAGGCCCCATATAGCTCCTGCCTTTCCCCTGACTCGGCCTTTAGTGGGATGTGTAAACTCCCTCACAGCCATGCAACTAAGCTCCGGCAAGGTACTATGGCCTCTCAGGCTGATTCAGTTCAGTGTCAAACTGAGCCAAAACAAAATGTTTCAACTCCACCTCCTCTTCCTCAATCTTCACGCTGGCCAATGCAGCTGCTTGGATGCACAACAAAGTGTATGGGACACCAGCCTAAGAGTGGATTATTTGCGTTCATCCTGCATGCCAAAGAGCTCAATGTGGGGTTGTTCTTTAGCCATAAAATCAGCCCTAGAAGTTAGAAGCTGAAATGAAATTAGAGAAGTCATAGGAGTAAAAGCTGGAAAAGATCTGTTAGATATTTTGGCAGAAGGGTGGACTAATGTGGGCAGGGTTGGCTCTGTGCTTTGTGATACTTCATCTTGCCTACAAGGCCAGCCTAGAGGAAGAAATTGAGCCAAATCATGAGTTCTGCGTCTATCATGGGCACTCGTTCCTTTTTTGTGTGTAAAGCCTGTTCCGAATCCAGCATTGTTCCCTACAGTTTATTATCTAGTAATTTATCAAATCCAGTTGTAAATGACACAGGAAGCAGGGCTTCTAAATAGCGCCTTTTCAGTGCATAACTGTGGGTTTGTAGCATAGCCATAGGAGATGTCGCTTGCCAACCACGGAGGACAGAGAAATACAAGGAAGTTTTAAATTCTTTGGAGGAAAGGACTGTCTCATTGTATGTGTATACAGCATCTAAGCACAATGATGCCCCAATCTTGGCTGGGCCCTCCAGGAATTACTGTAATACAAATACTAATAAATAAGAATGATAGGAAACTGGGCAATATCAGAGGAACTGACCTTTATAAGACTGGGAAAATGTGTATCCTTGTCCACATAGCCTAATCCAGGTTATCACTGTAGCTAAAAATGGAAGGAAAAGCAAAACAGACATCAAGGCCTTTGATATTGCTAATCAAGGAATTTCATGGGGAACTTTATGATCAGTCGGTACTGGGTTGTTAATGCAAATGGTTTGAGAATGACTTTACTGGAAGGATCTAAGCAGCAGCAGCCATTGAGGGAAGACTGCCAGATATTAGGTAACTCAAGACTGCTTAGGAAATCAAAACAAAGTTACAGCTCCATTAGCTCAGTGTAATGTTTTTGGAGGGAGAAAGGGTTGTGGTGAAGGGGCCCCAGACATCCACGCATGGGCTTTTTCCTGCCTCATCAATTCTGGCAGGACATGTACTAAGTAGATTTTATTTCCCCAAGGCACTAAAAATATAGCCAAATCAGTCTTTGGGAGGGGGGGTCCAAGCACTTTACCCACCCTGTCATTCTACGATGCTTTTTACCTCAGGTAATCCCATGTACTTCCTCTCTTGGGGAGCAACAGACATTACTGTTGCATCCACCCACCGCTTTGGAGGATGGGGGGCTGGGCAGTGACTCCAACTCTGATTAGCCACTAGGGAAGTGAATGTTCAAAGCATGCTGAATGGATACACCTCCATGTCTCTGCTGGTCCAAGGAGTCAAGAAAACCAAGGTCAAATCTCAAACCTATATCTCCTGGTACTACGTATCATTCACTGGTCATTCAGGTCAGCCCTCAGTTTTCCCATTTTCCTCCCTACTGAAGCTACAGTTCATCTTTGGAATACATTTTCTCCACTGGGGCCTATATAACACTTTCAAACTGCTTTGCACATGAAGCTAATAAATTAAAGGGAAGAATTTGCTATTGAGTGCATAATGTCAGTCTCCCTGGTTCTTCATGGGAGCGTTCTGCCAGCTGAGTTAAAGTTGCAGCTATCTTAGCTTTAAAAGAAGCAGAATCTGTAAACCTGATTAAACATTCTTTTGGTGCCCTAAAGTACGCTAACAAAACGATGAGAACTTGAGCATTAAACTTATTGATGGAGTGAGTTCGCTTCATTGTTTTGATAAGTGTTATATTTATATCTCTTACTTTAAAGATTCATATTCATACAACGCAAAGCCAGTTCTGCCCATTAGAAGCCAGTCTTTTAGAGCATCTAGGTGCAACACCATTTTTGATTGCAAAAGACTGAAGAGGTGTGAACCAAAAGACTTAGATATAATTTAAAACAATAGTCTCGCCTGTTTCCTGTGGCAGATGTTCTGAATGTATTGGGTGTGTGTATGTCTGAGTGCTGGTGTAGTGCTGGTATGGTTACCAAAGATTTCCTAAAATGTTCAGTTTTATTATAGTGAGATGGGACCAAATTATAACCTCAGATCCTGAACTTGGGGAGAATGACAGGACTGGATCAGGATCCAAACTTCATTGTTCAAGCACTTCTTTGCAAATGAGGCTCGCTTCATATCAGAAATAGTATTGAGCCACAATGGAACTATGCTGATTTACACTAAGGATCTGGCCCACAGTACGGGCATCTCATTTGCACAAAGACATACTTAGCTTTGCTGTTGCTATCACTAAGTTTTGCCCAGCCTTCCATTACCTCAGAGCCATAAAGTTGCCTCCTATTCTATAAGTTGGAGAAAGCTTGTTTCAGGGAGGTGAGGGAGGTCCTGAGGGCTATGAACCAGTCTCCGGTGTATCTCAGGAGAGTGTCCTAGCCATCCAGCTAGTGGATATTTTGGGATCTTGTGCTGTCTTTCTGTCACTAGAAATTTCATCCTGGACCAAGTAACCTTCCCAATTAAATTTTCTTCAAACCCAATATATTTCTGTAATTTTGTTTGTTTGTTTGTTTTGACCAAACAGCATTTTTCAACATTTTTTTTTGATCCGCACTAATTATACTTACAGTGACCATTAAAATAGCAACATCCACCATGTAGTGATACTTGATTTTACTGTGGTATTTGCAGTATTTCCTGTTCTAAATAAGAAACACTACAAGTAAAGTCAAGTACCATAGTAAATTAATTCTTGACACCTGTCAAAAGTGATTCTTAGTGAGACAAGGCGGGCGAGGTCATATGTTTTATTGGATCAACTTCTGCTGGTGAAAGAGACAAGTTTTCAAGCTTACACAGAGCTCTTCTTCAGGACCTCACCCACTTTGTCTCTAATATCCCAGGGACTAGCACAGCTACCACAACACTGCAAGTGTAGGTGATTCTTGACTCTTGAGATATTTAATTCTCAAAAAGTGAGTGCCTACTGACATCATGTGAGGATAAGCTGGGACAGAACTGAACTATCAGTATGAGATAAAGTTTGTAATATTTCCAGTTCAGCATATGTACCTAGGAAGGAATAGCCCTCTCCACTTCCTGTCATACTGGGCAGAAGCTGGTTCCACAGAGTGTCACTGTGAGCGTCCGTGTGGACTGAAATAGCTCTCCCAAATCTTCACAGCTTCTGATAGGAGGCATTTTCCCAGCCCAATGAGAAGCAGAATGACAAGAAATAATGGGCTTACTCTGCAGCAAGGGAGATTTATGTTAGATATTAGGAAAACTTTCTAACTTCATAGGTAGTTAAGATCTGAAATAGGCTTCCTCGAAAGTTCATGGAGTCCCCATCATTGGAAGCTTTTAAAAACAAGTTGGGCAAACAGCTGTCAGGGATGGTCTAGGTTCATTTGGTCTTGCCATAGCTCAGGGGGCTGGACACAATGACTTCTCAAGGTCCCTTCCAGCCCTACATTTCTCTGATTCTATGACTCTCGCTTAGGACTTCTGGAAGGAGAAGCTGGTGTAAGGGGATTTGCCATTGGATGTGTCATTGTAAGAATGTGCCACCAGTATTTGCCCAGAAGAATAAGAATCTTGTGTTCTCTGCTAAGCAGTAAAGAAACTGTTGTTAAGTTACCTTTGTAGAAAGGTTTTACAAGGTAGATGTTTGTTTGTCGGGAACATGGTTGGTTAACAGGCACATTTTATACAGGCAGATATGGAAAACTGGCCTGGGCTGAGCAGCAGACTGGGTTAACTTATTCTTGTGCAGAAGATACCACAAAGCCTATGCACCGCTTTCTCCACTTGTGCCCTATTTTTATGGCCTAGATAGATCTTAAGCACTACATAGGTCTTGCACTGGGCTTCTGTGCATGGGTAATTTTCACACCCTGTGACTGTCAGGCGATGTATCATATAGTGTGACCCCAGCGCTGGTGATGGAATGCATCTATGAAAAGGGGAATGAACTTTGAATCAGCTGATGAAATGACACCACCTTTTGTGGGATAAATACATAAGGAAAGGGAAGAATCCGCAGCAGGGAGGCCTGTCATATTTCATCATAGTGACGTGAAGATTCTGAGTGCCCCCAGAGTTGTCATTGTTTGTTGCCTAATTCCTGCTTGGCCTCTTTATTTTGCTTTGATGTTAAGGTTTTAGCCTTACACCATGCACTGTCACTTCATCAGCAGCCATCTGATTAAAAATTGGGCAAATATTTGCTTGTCTGCACTTGAAACGCTATAGTGGCACAGCTGCAGCTCTTCATGTAGATGCTATTTACACTGATGGGAAGAGTTCTCCTGTTGGCATAGGCGATCCACTACCCCGAGAGGTGGTAGCTAGATTAGTGGAAGAATTCTTCTGTCGATTCAGCGCTGTCTACACCCAGGGTTAGGCCAGCTTAACGACATCACTCAAGGGTGTGGATTCTTCACACCCCTGAGTGACATAGCTAAATTCACCTAACTGTGTTGTGTAGGCAGCACTAAGAAAATGGTCAGTCATACTGCCTGCTAAGTGTGCTCTTGGCTCCTGCTCATTACTTAACATTACGTTGTGTCTAATGGTAATTTTTTCCAGTTGACCTGTGTGTGGTATGGCATGATGCAGCTGGTGACAGCATTTATGGCTTAATGTAAAAGTCACAGGTGGGAGCTCGGAATGGGGAAACGTTTGGGACAGAGCCAGATGTTGTAAGATTAAACATTTGGAACGTTAGGCCTGACCCTGCAGTCCTTGCTCAGGCAAAACTCTCAGTAAAGTCAGTGGGCGTTTTAACTGGGGAAAAGCAGCAGGATTGGGGTCCATAATCCGATTTCCGTAGGTTGGAATTCAAATCAAAGCTTTTATTTCTAAATGAAAAGCTTTCTCTATTGTAGGAGTGGAAACGTCCTCTGGGATGTTTGACATTTCCAGACAAATCCCACTCTGACATTTCTTGCTTATACAGAATGGATCATAGTTAGTCCCCCGGCTAGTTTCCCTGGGGGAGTGGAATAATCTACTATTACATTGTTAAATTATGCTAGATCGACCCAGCAGAGATCAACCCTTAGTTAGAATCATAGAATATTAGAGTTGGAAGGGACCTCAGAAGGTCATCTAGTCCAACCCCCTGCTCAAAGCAGGACTAACCTCAGTTAAATAATCCTAACGAGGGTTTTGTCAAGCCGCAGCTTAAAAACCTCTAAAGATGGAGATTCCACCACCTCTCTAGGTAACCCATTCCAGTGCTTCACCACCCTCCTAGTGAAAAACTTTTTCCTAATGTCCAACCTAGACCTCCCCCCTGCAACTTGAGACCGTTGCTCCTTGTTCTGTCATCTGCCACCACTGAGAACAGCCTAGCCCCATCCTCCCTGGAACCTCCTTTCAGGTAGTTAAAGGCCGCTATCAAATCCCCCCTCATTCTTCTCTTTTTCAGACTAAACAAGCCCAGTTCCCTCAGCCTCTCCTCATAAGTCCTGTGCTCCAGCCCCCTAATCATTTTTGTTGCCCTCTGCTGTACTCTCTCCAACTTGTCCACATCCTTTTTGTAGTTCATCATGTCCAAACCCATAGAATGAGGAACAGGCATGGGGACCTCATGGTCTTGGACCTAATGCCTTTTTATTTTGGCAATGAAAAAAATTGCAATATTTAAACTAATTTAAATAAAAACAATCAATCACATAGAAAACATGTTGGTTGCTCCTTGATTCAGCCAAGCTAGAGAAGAAGAGCAATCACTAAGACTGGACCGTCAGCTGTTACATCCCAGTCTAGCAAAGCCCCAAAGTACATGCTTAACTTAAAGCATATGAGTAGTTCCATTGAAGTAATTGAGGCGACTTGTGTTCAAAATTAAGCACGTGCTTAAATGCATTGCTTGTTAAGGGGCTGGAGATTGTGAGGACAGTTGACTAGTAATCTGTGTAACTGTATGTGGCATTGTTCACATTATACTAGGATTCTGTTTATCGTCTGGAATATCATGAATGAGGAAGTGTAAATAGTTTGCATCGTACTTTAATATACATACAGTGATTTGCTTGTATCGTTGCCTGTGGTGATGAATCAGGGTTAACTACTGATTCAGTTGTCAAGCCTCTGCAGGAAATGTGCACTCCCAGCTTTTAAAGTGGAGTGGGTGGGAATTTTTCAAGATCTTTGTCAGAAAATGCAGTTTTAGCTAAACTGTAACTTTCACAGAAACATTGCTTTTTGACAAAACTTTTGCTGAGAGTTTATCAGGGCCAGGATGGAACAGAGATCAAGAGAGACCCCCTCCCCCACCCTCCACCCCAAGAATAGCTACTAGTCCAGTGGTTAAGGCAGCTGCAACAGAAGACTTCACTTAAGTCCTTTCTCTGCCTGATTTAGAGCAAAGACTTGAATCTGGATCTCCCACATCCCTACTGAGGGCCTTCACCACTGGGCTAAGTAGTTATTCTGGTGTGAGGCTTTTCTCTTGGGTTTTTTTCATGAATATTTATGAAAGCTCTCATTTTCATTACACCTTGGAACAAAAACAAGATTCAGCACTTTGAAATTTTTCACAAAATCAAATTCTTGTTTTCTGGCCAGCCCTACTTTACAATTAAACTGTACATGCTTCCTGGGGACACCGGAAAAGAGTCATTTGGGAAAATAATTTGTAGGACAGCCGTCGGGCTACAGTCACCCACTAAGGTATGACAAATATCTAACTGTCTGGAAACTGGGCCACAAATAATATGTGATTTCAGCCTTTTAGTTTTTATCATCTTTACACTAGCTCTACTAACAATGTCTGTGGTAGATGAAAAGGAGATATGGGCTAAGGAGCTGAGACATTACTGAATATGGAACGCATACAAACCAAAAATCCTGAGAGAAAGGAAATGTCCATTTAATTGACATGAGAACGTTCTCTTGACAGTGCTTTGTAATTGGCAATATAAAATTGTTAAACAGTGAGCACAGCAAAGATTTTTTGTGCGTGTTTGTTTCCCTCCCACCTCCCTTTCTCAGACATTCCACTAGCTGATGCCTTATGGAGGATGAGTCCAAGCTCCCAATCACCAAGATGACATCCAGATGACAAATCCCCAATAATCAATATCACATCCAGATTGGGGACATTGCCAGGAGAAGGCCTCGCATATCAGCTCTGCAGTCAAGCCTAGTCAGAGCTTCGTGATGGAAATGCTGCTCTGCAATAACGTACACTGTATGTGACCGGGTGATAGGGATTTTTTACTTTATGAATGTATTGGTTTAGTTTTAATAGGGGGCTGCAAGGAAAAACACAGAAGGAGATGGAATGGCTCCAGATGAGTTGCTTCTCCACAAACACTTGAGGGTTGTTAAGAAACATTGTCAGACAGGAAGAGGCCAGAGATTAACAGGACTCTAGCAGTTTAAAAAGGAACTGTCTCTCAAGAGAGGGGGGGGGAGTTGTTCTGGGGAACTAAACTGAGGCACAGGCACCCGTTGGGGCATCTGAAGAAGTTAGGTCTGCCTTGGTTACCATCGGGGAGGGCGAGCCTTTAGGTAGAGCTGCGTATACTGTTGGTTCTTTTAAAATCCTTTATCTCTAAATATTTTGTTCCTACTGTTAAAATAAAAAAAATACTTTGGTTTTAAGAAGGCTGCTTTGCCACTGGGCACTGACTTCTGAAGGAAAGCACTGAAGGCATCTGGCCTAAATCAGACCTGCTGGGTGAGACCAATTGGTACACAGGGTGTTGTAGCCCAAGACCTGGTCTGTGTTATGGAATTCTCCTCTAGGAGAGGTAAAGGTACAAGGACTGGACATGAGGAGTTAACTCCGAGATACCAGAAAGGGGACAGAAGTGCAGCTGGCTCTAACTGTTTCATATTGGTGGCAAGCTTCTTCAAAGATTACCATTTAATTTTTTTAACCATCCGCTTTTCTCAGTTGAATCATACAGTTTGAGTCTGCTTAATGATGACACAAAAGTTTCAGTAAAGTTAAAAGTAAGTTAGAAATAATTAAGGTGTAAAATATGCCAGCTTTGTTTAGGATTGTCCCTTTATTCTTACAAGTACTTAAACAGAGGAGTTAAACAATTAATTATACACATAAATATCTGCCAGTATCTCAGGTCTTACTCTTTCCTAGCTTAAAAAACCCCAAAACGTCATTTTACCCTTTTAAACACTAATATACAAACCCTTCAGCCTTTCAGTGCCCTATGGAGGCATGACATCTGACAAGTAGCACCTGTGTCACCCAAGGTTGTACATTACATGTGCCTGTGATTCTTCCAAATGATTGGGGCACAACAGGATTTATCCAATCCATCAGTGTGCATATTGTGTGACCCTCAAGAATGAAAAAAGGGTGTTATTAATCTAGATCTGGGTAACAGGAACTACACTGTGTATATTAATATCAAGAGAATAGGTTAAGACACTGAAACAATAGTAAACCTCTGTTGTGAAAAGCTGTAGTTCTGTGTATCTGTTCTCTCACTATGTGTACTATTACCTGTTCTGTTCAATCCCTCTGAAGCATCTGGCATTGGCCACTGTTGGAACACCGGATACTGGACTAAATGGACCCTTAGTATGGCTCAGTATGGCCGTTCTTATGTACATTCCTACATTCTAATGGAGGGAATGTCAGACTTGATCAGTGTGCGAGCACGTGTGTGTGAATGTGAGAAAGATTAAGATTAAGATCTTGTTCTCGGGTGGCTAAATGCAACTATTTTTACACAAGCTACATTACTGTAGGGCCTGATCTATACTGTCAGCGGCATCGCCGGGAGATACGCAAGCTATGTACTGAAACTTGAGTGTCTCCTGTTGACTTACTAACTTTCACTTACCACGGCATCTTCACTGTGCTGCGTTGATAGGAAACACCCTCTGGTCGAAGTAGCATTACTCTTTTCCAGGGGGAGGATTTACTGCCTCAGCCGGAGACCACTTCTGAGATCAATTGTGTGGGTCTCCACTGCCTGTTCAATTGATCCAGCTGCATTGATCTGTGGAGTTGTACCTGGCTAAGGACTTCAGGATTAACCCTTTAGATATTTTTAGTTATGTTCAGTTATAGAGACTTTATTTTTGGACAGATCGGTTGTTTGGAAACTCTCTGCTCTTTGAAAAACCATATTAGCAATTTCTCTGAAATCTGAGTCTGAAAAATGGCAGGTTATCAAAAAAATTTTTTTTATACAGGAAAGCAAAACTTATTTTTTTAAAAACACATTCTGATAGCAACACCACCTCATCAAACTATCTTGCATAAAGTTTTCCCCCTCTTCTTTGTAGAATGCATTTCTATTACATGTAAAACAGATGTTGTGAATTAAGATAATCTGTCAATTTGAAAAAGAGCCTTAAAGAATAAAGCAACTGGTCTGGATTTATAGCTGGAGATTTTTTCAGAGAGCCAGACCAATAGACTAGAGAGGCAGTCAAACCAATCAACAAGCAGCTGACATTATCTTTTTTTTCTTTCTGCATGGCCTTTGCTCAATCACCTATGTAATTAATGATAAACACTTCGGTACATTTTATCTATAGATTGGAGACAGAGTAAAGAGGACAAAGCTTGGACACTACCTTGCTGAATTAGACGTGTCATCCATACGCAGGTAAAATAAGCAAAGGCCTACTGTACACTAGGAAAGCTTTTCTGGTGTAGTTATATAAGTAGACCTATACCAGTAAACTTTCTTAGTGTAGATGTAGTTTATACTGGTGTTTGTTGGTATCCCTTTTATCAGTTCCCTGAGTGAAATAAGCTATACAAGCAAAAGCACTTTGCTAGGATCTACACTAGGGTATTTTCCAGTTTAGAAATATCTTTTTTTTTTTTTTAAATCACCCCTTAACCAACATTCCTATACTGTCAAAAAGTGTAGACCTGACTAAAATAAGGCAAGAATTGCATCTGTACTTACAAGAACTGGGTAACATCTTCAATGATGTTCAGGTCAATCTCTGTAAATATATAGGGAAAATAGGCCAAATTTTCTGCTGGTGTAGTGTTTTTACTCTGTGGTTGACTTTCATGATTTTCTGCACTATAAGTTAATAAGCACCAGAACTGGCTGAAAAAATGTTGATTAAAAAAAAAAAGGGGGACAAACTGTTGCAATTTCTCCCCCATTTTTCCACAGTCTCTAATGATTACTTTACTTTAAAATGTATGTGGTATGTTTATTAATGATAAAAAATAAATATGAGTTCTAGGGTTACAGGTTCTCTCTGGTTGCATTTTTCGTACAAGTGGATTCAGAATGCAAAAAAATCTGATCAATGCTGATTATCCATTTCTGAAGTATTGACTTTGTTTAACCATTAGTGTACTTGTCCATACAATGAAATTGCTGACTATTCATATTTTTAAAAAAGTACAAGGGCCACAATCAATATTTTAACTAATCACACTCAGGCAGAGCCAGGTACATTCCTATCCTTCTCCCCATAGGGCTCCCACAGCCTGGCTGGGAAGTAAGTGATAGAGCAGCTCGAGCTCCTCTCTTCTCTCCTTCCTCCCCCGTGATGCATCAGACTGCCAATAGAAGATGCTTGCTGAGCAGCTGCGACAAGGAACGGAAAGCAGCTGTTCAGATGCTCCTGGCTCATGGCAGAGCTGCTACCAGGGCTGCAAGGGAAGTATTGGGAGGCAGTAAATCAAATGTCAAGTTTCTTTTTAACACATGTGAAGGCCACCGTTTAGCGCCTTGGGGTATGTCTACACTGTGGCAGGGAGAGAGCCTCCCATCCCAGATAGACAGATTTGTGCTAATTCTGCTTGAGCTACTGTGCTAAAAATCGCTGCATGGGCAGTGGCTTGGGCTAGTTGCCCAAGTCCAAGCCCACCTGATGCCTTGGGTCTGAGCTCAGGTGGCTAGCCTGAGCTGCCGCAGCATCCAAGCAGCTATTTTAGCATGCTACCCTGAGTGGAGCTAGCGCAAATCTGTCTACCCTGCTGTAGACATACCATTGTGGGCCACAGTTGGCCTCTGGACATAACTCTCCTTTAAAGTAAGGTACATGCTGAAAAACACTACTTGGAATATCAGAAATAAGGAGTGCAAGTTACATCTGTGCTTGAGAGCTACGGGCCAAATCCTGAGATCCTTACTCCAGAAAATCTGTTCCCCTACGTATACACACAAGATTGATGCCCACTATCTAACCTTACTTCCCCTGCACAGAGGTGAGAGGAGCACCACAGTCTGAAATAATATGGACAACAGTTTTGCCTGGTCTCCGCTATCACATACTCCATCTCCAGCATCTGCTCCGGGGAAGCCACAGAACAAAACCGTTTTCAGCAATGATTGATCCTCCCACTGCAGACAGGCTTGGATGATGGAAGGCTTGATTTTCAGGGGGCAATGTCCTGAAGTTAAGGCAAGCAAAGTTCTGGACAAAGCATTAGGAAAATTTCTTAAACGTAAGAACAATGAGCAGTGGCATGGGCTATCCAAGGGAGGTGGTCACAATCAAGGCTATGTTAGACAAATAAGTTGTTGTTAGAACCAAGGGAAGAAGTAGTTCTACTAAATACAAGGGGTCACCAATACTGGATAAACTCAGTTTTTATGGTTTGGGTTTTTTTCCTCTGGCACAGGCTCTGTACTTCTATGACTAATGTCTTAATTAATGAAAACATATACTCATGCTCTCACATCTCACTGATTATTATTTTATTTTAAATAAGTGAGCCAAGGAGTTGACTCCATGTGCAATTTGCAAAGTTAATAATTATTTATGATCTACCATGCAAGATCATTATCGGGTGACTAAAAAACATGCTCTTCTCAGCCAATGTAACCTGGGCGTTCCACTCTTGGCTCTGTTCTGATGGAGTTCTAGGAACATAAAGTTAAGGGGTTCTAGAGTGGGTGGGCCCAAACCACTCTAAGTAGCCTTGTTTGGGTTTGCAGGTGCACATGTATTCTTCCTGCTGCTTCTCCCTTTACCTGCTGCCTGAATCTTGTCAAGTCTTGCTGCACCAGTCTTGCAAGAACATTGACTATATCCTTTCCAGTGTGTGCATTTTTTCCTGTGACAGTATTTTAGTTTTATCTGCCTTTCTGATTCAGAACACACTAATAAAATAAGAACCTGCCCACCTGTTTAGAGCTGCATTTCCATGGTATGCTTCCCTTTGTTTTTCCCCCTTTACTATTACGCACTTGTGAATATATTGCAAGGGACTGTCTTTTAACATGGGCTGTGTAGTTATAGCTGTGTTGATCCCAGGATAGTAGAGAGACAAAAGAAGAGCCTGGGAGCTTAAATTCATAACTCTGCTAAACACTAAAAATCATGGACTGAACAGAGACACTGGATTTATGGCTTATTACAACAATCTGTGACCCACTAACCCCTCTTTCTGTCCTATGACTGCAGAGGTGTTAACGGGCCACTCTCCCTTGAATGGTCCCTTAGAACAGAGGTTCTCAAACTGGGGGCTGGGCCCCCCCTGAGGAGTACTGGAGTGTATTCTGAGGGGGGCATGAGAAGCTTTAGGGGAAAAAAACTTACTATGCACATTTTACCCAGTGCTATGAAGAATTAGCCAAACTGATCCCTACAGACAGATCAGGTCCTCAGCTGGCACTGTGCATTGGACTTGATGGCACTGTGCATTTGGACAGATTTTGGTTAAGCTTGCGTAGCATTATACAAAGTCATTGCCATCTGTACTTTAATCCGTTTGCTACGACATGGTGTGCACATTTAATTGCAAGCATCGATCACCAGAGCAAATTTTGCTTTTGCTTTTATTACAGTGGACTGTGGGCTCTGTTTCAATCAATGCTTTGCTGCTTTTCATATTTAGTGACAGTTGCATGTTGGTTTTTCTTTATCGGTATATGTAATTGTGTGGCGGGAGAGGGGACATAAACTACTCCAGACACAAAGAAGGGGGACAAGATCAAACAAGTTTGAGAAGCACTGCCTTAGAATATGTCCTAACTTCTTATGCTAAACAATCTGTTCCACCTTACATTTAGCTGTGATTCTTGGAGCACCATTTCCAGATCTGAAGAAGAGCTCTGTGTGGCTTGAAAGCTTGTCTCTCACCAACAGAAATGAGAGAGAGCCACGCTTCCCTCTCCTCTAGAATAACTAAGAGCCTGGTGGCTAAGGCACTCGTGTGGGTGTAAAGACACAGGGTCTAGTCTCTATACTACCATGTTAAGCCCTTCAGCTGGCATGGGGGAACATGGTAGTATAGGGACTAGACCCTATGTCTTTACAGCCCACACGAGAGGAGAGGGAAGCGTGGCTCTCTCTCATTTTGATTTTTTTTTTATTAAAAAGAAAGGTCTCAAGTTCATCCCAAAGCACAATGGGAAAATTTCTAAATTCTCAAAGTTGTGGGATGAGAAACCTGTTTCCCATTCAGCTCTAGTTACAGAGTAAGAAGGCCCTAGAAGGGTGCTGGAGTTCAGCTGCACCCTGTGCCAAGATCAATTCACTTCCCCAAGTGAGGGGAATAAGCCTGGGGTCCCATTGTAGATTATTGTGACTCAGAACCAGGCCAGCTAAAATCTAAGGGGCAGCCTGAATTCAGAGAGAGATAAAAGGGATTGGAGAGACATTCCTGAGGGCTTGTCTTCAAGTACAGCGCTACAGCAACTGTAGCGCATTCGTAAAGATGTTACTATGCCAACAGGAGCTTTTCCCACTGGTGTAGTTCATCCACGTCCCCAAGAGGTGGTAGCTATGTCAATGGAAGAAGGTCTCCCATTGACATAGCTCTGTCTACATGGGGGGTTATATCAATATAACTGCGTTGCTCAGGGGTGTGTGGATTTTTCACACCCCTGAAAAATGTAGTTTTATACCAGTAGAGTCTGTAGTGTAGACCTGGCCTAACTTCCCAGGAAGAAGACTGATTTCACACCTGTATTAATCCTATTAAGATCAACAAAATTACAACACTGGAAAACCAATGTAAGCGAGATGAGGAACAAGCCCATAGTGTGCTACATGGTGATTACAGGTGGCCATGGATTTATTAGAATGTTACCTACTGTGGGCTAATTGTTGCTGTCAAATATGAACACACAGTTCCTACTGATTTCAGGGGGAGTTGCACATACGTATATTGGCAAAATTTGTCCCTTTGCTTATTTATACCCATTCCCACTGATGCACACAAGCATCTTCACCTTGGTCTTGAAGCCAGAGTCCCTCCAGTTTCTTGAGCTGTATCCACTTCTGTTCCGTGGACAGCAGCCCAAAAAGACAAAAATTGGTGATATTCAAAATATGATTCATGACAGCAGTAACCTTCATAGCGTAAGTGGTATGTTAAATGGTTGGTTTGGGCTGTTAACTGCTGCAACAAGTACAAGTTAGGAGATCCATTCTTCACATTATTTCAATATGAATGTTCCTTTCCTTGGAGATACAGGTTGTGAGGTTTTTATAGGAGGTACCATATGCACCGACTCTTGGTTTTGCCAGTGGGTGCTGGTGGAGCCTAGGAGGGAGGGGCAGAATAGGGGCAGGAAGAGGTGGGCCGAGGGAGGGGGGAGGACACATAACTGGACATGTCTTCTCTGTTCATTGACTCACCCGCCCACCCACGCTGAACCTAGCCAGTGGCTGCCGCGCTCTCTCTACCCAATGTTATCTGCAGGAGGCATGCCTCTCCCACCCCGGCATGTTTGACCACTCTCCCTGGCAGCCAGGCATAGCCGGGGAACAGGAGGGAGCTGCTCCTAATGCTGGAAGCTGGCCCCTCCTGGCCTCTGCTCTGCAGCGCGGCAGCTGCTTCCTGCGAGAGCACCTGGCTGGGGAGGCAGCTTCCACTCCCTGCCTAGGCTCAGCTGCCGAGGACAGAAGCCGAGTGAGCCAGAAACATGCCGGGGGAGGAGGGATTTGCAGTGCAATGCAAAGCAATGGTCTCAGCACCCCAGCTGCCACCTGTTAAGTTTTTTTGTAAGAGTCGTGGCAAAGGTGAATTTTAAGGAGGGGTTTGAAAACAGACACATTTCAATCTCTTTGGCGTTTTGTTTACTGAGTTGCTCTTTTTCTGTATTTCAGTGCTGGGATTTTGGGGGTTCTTCTTAGAGTTTGAGCTGCAGCAGATGAAATTAATCCAGATGCAAAAGGTGCATGCAAACTCCACTGCATTGCTTTAGCCTCCATAATAGGACTCAGTGGGAAGGCCCCCATACCTAATGTGCACGGTACAGAGGGTCTATGCATTGGGTCAAAGAGACTGGTGCAGAGATGGCCACTGAGGAGGAATGGGGTCAGAGTTCTTCCATTGGACCTTACTGGATCCAATGCCCCATAAGCGCCTTCAGAAGAGATGCTGTTATTCCAGTTCCTAGGCTGAACTGTAAACCATAGAAGTACACTGTCGTAGCCCCACGGCCTACCCTTCAATTGAAAGTGAATTCCAACTTAGCTGCCTGCACAAAGCCCAACAGTAAGCCAAGCTGTGCACGGTATCACAATGGAATTGGAACATGCACACAACTCACCTGGCGTCGGGTCTTGTTGCAAACTTCAAACTCAGAATTGGTCCTTCAAAAAGTTCCCGTAGACTTTTTGTTCAGATGCCAGACAGAAACTCAGGGGCTAGGATGCAAACCCACGAGGACTGAAACCACTTACAACCATATCTTAGGAAATGAAACCCCTGCATTTCCCCACTAGCGCTAATGAGACGCTTGGGGAGTTTTAGGGGCGTGTTCAACAGAATCACTGCGAAAACTGACAGACGTCGCAACTTCTACTCCACCTCTGCAGCAAAGATGTTTATTGTTTTGGGGTGAGGGAGTGCTTGGGGCTGTTTTTGTTATCTGCTAATGGTAAAAGCTCTGCTGGAAGAAATAAAAACTGCATTTAGGAGCCAACCCTCTGAAGTGCTGAAATCCTGTTAACTCCCATTGAAGGCAATGGGAATTTAGGGCATTTAACAGCACACAGGAAGTTCCCGCTGCCTCCCAGGATCAGGCCCTAAAACAGGTGCAGGGCTGTTACAGCTATTGACACAGATGCAACTGTCCGAAGTCCCATGAAGTAGCAGCATTTGGCAGATCTCATTATTAATTATGCTTAGTTTGCCAACAAAGTAAAACAATACCATTTGTGAGTTAAGCTAGTCAATCATATGAAGATTTTCCTGTATTCCATCCAAAAATTCTAATAAGCCCTTGTAACAGGCTGACACAACAGATATCACTTCTGTCCCAAGAGCAAAGAAAGATAACTTCCCCCTTCTGCACTTTGGGAAGCATAACCAGAAAATCAGCACAGCCTTTGACCCTTTGATATTAGTGGATTTTTAAAGAAACTTCTGCATTTGGATTGCGTGATTGTTCGTGTGGTAGAAATCCAGCTAACTGGACTGATTTGAAAACAAGAAATGAACCATTTTGTTGGTGCTGAGAGGCATGTGGGTGGAGTGAAGGCCCTTGCAGATTTATGTGTGAAATTCAAATTTTAACATTGTGACATGTGTCTAAATACATGCGAATATACCTGGAGCAAATACCTGGCGGTTATATGGTGTCTTTTACAGTGGCATCTCAAAGTACTTCATATACTAATAAATTAAAACTCACAACACCCTATTATTATTGTTGCCTCTTTGGGCTGAATGGTCAGCTAGTGTCCAGGGCCTTACAGGATTAGTGTCTGTTAGAAGGAAAAGTTGATAATTCAACTCAGGTATTTCTTTGCTGTAAAAATGTACACAAAGTCCTGTTTTCCTGAATGCAATGGAAACAAACAGCAGGCAGTTTCTTTACTCAGAAATCCCCAAATCTGTCATTCCAGAGAGCTCTGTGCCCAAGAACCTCTGTCTTCTCAGATTCTTACTCACAGCTGCTTCTCCAGGCTCTTTGACTCTAACACACACATCTCCACACAAAAAAACCCCTCTGTTAACCTAGCTGGGTTAGCGCTGCACAGGCTTTGCCAAGTGGCCCAGTTCCTTGGTCAGTAGCCTACATTGTTTCCAGCTGTCTCGCTACATAAAGGGCTTCAGTTGCTCCTTCCACTGTATCGTAGGGTGCTTAGCGCACCTATTGCTTTTATCTACATCTGTGATTGTCTTTTGGATCAAAGATTCACGTGTTGGCTGCCATTCGCACCATCCAGCATAATATTTATTAATTAGGGCCTTGAGAGTTTCAATCCCTGACTGAGAGCCACGGAGCTGAGCACTTTGCAAGCATGTGGTGAGAAGAATGTCTCTGCCTCAAAGAGTTTGCTATCCCAGTTAACAGCACAATGCAACAGGTGGAGGAAACAAACAAATAGGCGGAGATGGCGTAGAGGGACAAAGGTTCTCAGATTACAGTGGTTATCACTGTCCACTCAGTAAAGCCAGACTCTGCCACCTTAAACTAGAGCGAAAAGTCCAAGGCAGCCTAAATTCTGCCTCGAAGGGGCCTGCAGCAGCTCAACGTGCCCATAATTCCTGTCCTTCCTTTGGGGGATCCCACAGCTGCTACAGTGATAAAATGGTGGCCGGGACGGAGGTGAGACCAGTGTAGCCTGGGGGTACGTTGATTCAGTGCTTTCCCTGCCCAGACCCTACCAGCAATACTCCTAGTAAACCCCAGGCATGATTTAAAGCTATTCTGTCCTGGCACAACCATTCAGTGAAGGCAGGGGTGCAAACAGATTGATTTATTCTCCCAAGGAGTATAGCCATTGATGGTACAGTTTGACTGACCAGTCTGCCTAATATAGTCATGATTATTCATCCTCAAATCATCCTTTTGTCCCATCTCCCTCTTCACTTACTGCCCCATCTCCGTTCCCTCATTTGCTTTCCTTTCTTCCAGCTCCATCCTGGATCCCTACCATTCTGGCATCTGCTTTCCTAATGCTACTGAAACTGCTCTCACAAGGTCTCTCTTAATAACCTTTTCCTAACCACATCTCTAATCCATTCTCATCTATATTGATCCCTCCCCTACTTCCAACAGAATCACAGTCTGCTGCCTGAAATCTTGCCCTCGTTTGTTTTTTTGTCCTCTCCTGGTTCACCCTTTTGCTTGTTCCATGAAGAAGTTCCAACCTCTTTAGGTTGGTCCCTTTCCTTCCAGTTTTTGAGGTGGTTCCACATGGCTTTGTCTCAGGCCCACTTCTTTTTCTTTGGATGATTTCATCTGCTCACTTGGCTTCCACTACATCTCTGTGCTAATAACTCACCAATCTGCCTCTTAACTTCTGACCTGCCTTCTTCCTCCCGGTCCCAAATCCTGCCCTGTCTTTCTAACATTTGCTTTGGATGTCTTGCCATCAAGCCGGCCCAACTGGAACTCCTCCTGATGACCCTCACAAGACCCCCTGTTCTCTGTCATTGTTGACAGTACCACCTTCCTCCTTTTCACTCAGGCTCAGACTTTGGGGAGCCATCTTTGATTCCTCCCTCTCTCTTTCCTCATACATCAAGGCCATATCCCAATCATACCTTTCCTTCCCGTACAACATTTCTGAGACCCAGTCTTTTCTTTCTATCCACACAACTAAGGACTTGGCAACACGGAGACTAAGTGTGCGGCAAGCTGGTGTATGAATCTACAGTGCACTAGCTTGCTGCCCACTAACTGACCATGTGGACCTTGCTATCACACACTAAAAATTCTGTAGTTTGCTTTGTTGTACTGCAGTAGTAAGTCAGAGTGCACTATGGGACTTTTAATGTGTAGTAGCAAAGTTACTATCCATTTCTCAATGAAATCCTTACTGGAGACCTTCCACAACACCTATAAGAAACTTGGCAACAAGGTCATCTTTTTATATATCTCACTTATTTGTCTCATGAATTGACTGCTTGTTTGGGCGGAAAGGATGGGTGCAATATTGGGAGGGAGGTTTTAAGATCACTGGAAATGAAGCTGGAAAAGAGAGCTGTGTGAGAAGGTGGGTGGGGGAATGGAAATTTAGTGAGAGAATTTTAGTGAGTTTATCTTCAACACCAAGACACCTATATAATTAAAGATATTTGTATCTATCATTACCCTTGTGCCTATGATCACCTTATTTGTATGTTGTATCTCCAGCCTTCATCCATCTTCATCTTGTTAGATCAGACACTGTTTGGGGCAGGAGTTTCTTCATCGCGTGTTTGGAAGCATCTCACAGTAGGTGGTTTCAGATTCTAAGTATTAATAGTGCTAACATTCAATCCCTGCTATTCATGTAACAGAATGTCAATTGACCAGTGCTTTTAAGTGAACCCAGAAACTAATCTTCATGTTTTTTATTTGTTTCATGTTTCAATCTCCCCTCTCATATCACCCATGATTTTAGAGTGATGATATGCTTGTATATTTTTTTAAATATCTGGATGAGTCATGAGGCTTGCATCATGGCAATAATGGGCTGTTACACTCAGATTGACCTCCATGTATTTCTTTTCTCTCTATTTTCTTCTCTGGGGAATAGGACTTAAGTTTTGTCAAATTCTTATTTAAAATATGAGAGTTCTAGGAAACACTTGTTTTGTAATTGTCTGCAGTGACATTGTCTTATTATTTGGGGACTTATTTCCCCATGAACATCTGTAACTTTTATATCTAAACGATGATTTGTAGCTCAAATCCAGATTTAGTCACCTTTTCAGGTATTCATTTTACAAGATATCTTTTCATTCTTTCTAATGCAGTGGTAAACAGCGTGCTCTCTGAATGCAGTTTTTAATAAATAGACCATTAAATCCATGTGTGTGTGAATATATATATATATAAGTAAGTGTGATTTTATGAACTTCCATTTCTGAAAAACTCTATACAGTACGATTACCTTGGCCTGAATATGATCATTTTGGAATCATTCCATATCCCCATGTGTGCAATTAATACGGGCCCATTCCCCAGTGGGGAAAACATGTGAAACATGTGGGGAAAACTTCCTATGCTGCTTCTACTTTGAGAATGAAAGATAAATGCAAAAGGAAAGATTTATGATTCATGTTTTAAAGCTGCAAAGTCATTCTGCCAATGTTAAAAGAAAATATGTATAAATACAGAGCAGGAGCTTTTCAAAAGCACCAAAGGAAGTTAAAAGCAAAAGTTGCATTGGTTTTCAATGGGACTTCTGTGCCTAAATCCTTTAGGTACTCTTGACAATCTTTCCCAGAGAGGTGTATGAGCTCACTGCTGAAATCCTCACTCAGACAATCCCTCAGATCTTAGGTGAGCTTGTAGGCTAAACTCCCCACTCTTTGTACCCAGAAAAAAAATGTTTTAAAATCACTTTAGAAAATGCCATATAGTCCTGGACATCAGTATCGGGCCAGATCTTCAAAAGCTTGTCTCCCTTTCTGCATTTAGACACAGTGGGAGAAAATTAAATCACTTCAGTGGCTAAGTTCCTGATTTTTCAGGTGGAATCAGATATTTAGATGTCCAAATGATATTAGTTGTGTTGACAAATTGTGAATGGAAAATTGTGCCCCCTGCTGCTTATATTTTAAAATGTTTGGGTGCAAAAAAGGAGGCCTAATTGAGGCTAGGCAGAAGTTCTGTCCCTTGGCTCTTTAAGTTACCATTAGTGCACCCTTTATGGCAGCGGTTCCCAAACTGAGGGTTGTGACCTCAAATGGGGTTGCGCCATCAGCAGATGAGGTTGCAGCAGTCCATGGAGGATGCCATTTTGGTTCTCAGAGCATGACCTTGAATGTACAGTGCATGTCAGGTCACACCGTGCGAAGAGCAAAATGGCATCCTCCATGCTGTCTGGGATCCTGGCAGGAAATACTTCATTAAAATGGGATCATGATGACAAAAAGTTTGGGAACCTCTGCCTTATTGGAAAAAAGGGACTGATATGTGCCTGAGCTTAAAAGCAAGGACATAAAAGAGCATCTGGTTCAGCTTCTATGATCATCTAAGGGTAAAGATAGTAACAAAAGGAATTCTTCAAGGAGAAATTGCTAAAACACAGGACTCCGTATTAATTGATCTGGGTTCGGTTCCTAGCTCCACTACAGACTTATTGTGTTACCTTGGGAATGTCATTTAGGCCCTGATGTTTCCACTCTTAATCAATGGGATTACCTGTAGGGTAAGTTACTTCAGAAGGGGCATTGCCTACCTGACTTGGTTATCTATTTTGTAGGTGCTTTTTTATGGGCTTAACTCAGGAACTTTTGTAAAGTGCTTTGGGATCATTGGCTAGAAGGCACTATAAAAGTGCATGTATTGTTATTAGATATGAGCATTTAGATTTTATGGGCCAAATTCTGCCATAGTATATATGAACGTGTGGCTCCTGTTAAAGTTAATGGAGTTCCATATATACATCCAAGGACAGAATTTGGCCCTAAATTTTAAATGACTGCGTCACTTTTAAGAATGCACGATCATTATTGAGAAAAGGGTTGTTGCATCTGAGAATAAACTCATAACACACCCAGACAGATAATCGGAATATTCCCATTCCCGCTACCAGAAACTTCTTGAGAATAAACCCAGATTGGCTGGTTTTCTTGAGATGAGTATTCTAAGAGCATTCTAATGTCAGAAAAATGAAATTGCTTATTCCTTGGGAAGTTTCTGAGGAGGGCTTTTGGTTAAGTGTAAACATATTGTTGGCTAATTAAAGGAACCAGATGTTTTAGCAGTTTAAGGAAGACGATTGTCAGGCAAATTCTTGTCACTGGGAATTAACTGTCTGATCTGTGCCAGAAATGGCAAAGAAGGGGAACTCTATAAAACAGGAAGAGAGAGGAGAGAGCTTTGCAAATCTGAAACTTGTTTCCAAAGTGATTTACTCAAAACTGGTTAAATCTGTTTGTTTGGGTTTTTTTTTTTTTTTTTTTTTTTTTTTTTCAAATTAACACTAAATCTCAATTTCTTCTCCATCTGTAGATCAGACTGAAAACAACTGGATTAATATAAAAGCTTTAGATGTGATTAAATTTTACGCTCAAAACTTTTTGTTTCTTATGGTGTCAGAGAATTTGCTACTCACCACGGGGTTACCTTCTTGTGGCTTACCTGGGGCTAGCTCACAACCAGTCTGTCATCCCCTCTTTCAGTTTTGCACCCCCTGATCTCTCTCTCTCTCTGGAGTCAGGTTACTCTCTCTTCATGGCTCAGCCTTCCAGCCATTGTTTTCCCCTTCTGGGGTATCAAAATCTCTCTGGACTAACTGTTCCATGCAGTCTTCCAATACACTACACAGACTGTGTGCTTCTCCAGTGGCTGGTAGGGAAACCCAGGCCCATCCATTACTCTGGATTCTAGCCCTGGGACTCTAGGACTAGCAACTATAGTCTACACAATCCCACACTGTGTTGCTGTTTCCCTGTCTGCTTCCTACCTTTCTTCTCTAGCTCTGGTCCCCCTCTCAGTTACCATGGGAGCTTTCTCCCTGGGGCTATTTCACCATTCTCAGGCTCTTGCCAGAATCTATAGTCCAAGGCAGGATCCCAGAGCTTGTTTTACACTCCCCCTAGACCTCCTCCTTGCCTCTTGCCACATCCCCCATCTCTCTAGGGAGTGACTGCAGAATTATTTCCTGCTGCCCCTCTCTTACCACCAACATCCTCTCTCTATGCCTGTCCCAATTCCTCCTGCAGCGGGGCTTCATCAGCATTAGGCCTTATTAGCCTTGACTCTTCTTCAGGTGTAGCCTCTGACAGGGTTAACTGGCCCTTTTTACCTAGTCAGGCCTTCTGTGGGTAGACACCCCATCACATATGGGAAGAAATGGGGGGAGAGGGGGAATCTTCCTTTCAGTAGTTGCCTAAAGCTCACTGAAGGAAACTGATGATACCAATGACTGAGCTGCTGTAATGATTATGTATAACTAAAGTAAAAATAAGGAACTTTTTGGCTCTATTTAAAGCTGTTTGTTTGTTTTACAATTCCTTTAGGTGCAGTTTCTCTACACAAGTAAATCAACTGCACAGTATTTAACAGAAGGAATATTGAAACTATGCACCTTCTTGCTAGCATCTGGCAGGGTTTAAACTGTTATTACTTCTATGCTAATTTTGAGTTTTGACTGAAGGAATCATCTTTATTTTTTATCATAAGCATGAACTATCTGAGCATCAGTGTGGATTGAACATGTCAGCTGATGTTCAGAACCAAGAAGCGGACTTGGTCACTGTGTATGGTGCATAAGAAATAGTTGGCTTTATTCAATACTGTTCCTGGACTGAATACAACAGTTCTGTAGGGGGAGAAAATCTGCCAGTAAGGGCTCTTCTGCAGTCTTCCTATAGTAAAAATCAGTTTTACTATAAAACCATCTCTTGCAGTGCTTTGGAGCCAATACACAAAGGAAAAGAAGGACCCATTTATGTTAACATGTTTAATTTTCCATTTTTCTTTTCACTTTACTTTCACTGACAGAGAAAAGAAATCAGATTTTGGAATGATCCCAAGTGAGTGTAAAGACAAATAATTAATATTTCCTATCCTGGAAGCTAATTAGTTAATGTAACCTAAAGCATCTTGAGGGAAAATATTGCAGGTGTTAACTGTTTCCTTAATAAACGCATAGATCTGAAAACCTTCAATTAGTGAAACAGTCAGCCCCTGTAATTACAAATTCTGTGGGCTCTTAGCAGGAATGTGAAATACTCTGATTAGCCAGGGTTTATATAATAGAGGGAAAATGAAGGGTTATAGAGAGAGGGGGAAGAGGATGGTCAGAGAAACCAACAGACTTTAGCACCATTCTAAGAACAAGAGCATCAGAAACAAACTTACAGTTGCTCATTTATGAAACAGTTACAGAACACAATTAGCTTGACA
Source organism: Emydura macquarii macquarii (assembly GCF_026122565.2). Classification (NCBI taxonomy): domain Eukaryota; kingdom Metazoa; phylum Chordata; order Testudines; family Chelidae; genus Emydura; species Emydura macquarii. Next base: position 4,325,565 of record NW_027130506.1, read on the forward strand.
CTGACAGAAACAAGTGGTATAAGGTACAAGGGACAGTTACCATGTCCTCTTCATTATACGCTTTTAGCTGCGAAAAACAAACTGGTTGTGCTTTTCTTGGCTGTGGCAGAGCCTGTAAAATGCTCCTGGATTATCCAGGGATTGAGTAGCAGCTTCAGCAGCAGAAGGTCTATGTCTGCAGAAGAAATATCATCTCCCAGAGCAGCAAAGGAAGACGCATCATCATCAGGCATTTCAGAGTGGGAGTCTGATTGGACCATCCCTTTCTGTTATAAATTATTGTCCACTCAACAGCTAATGATCATCAAGATTTTCCAGTGTTCTGACGCACTCTTGCTCAGCAAGGCATGGTATATCTTGCAGCTCTCAGAATGATTTCATGGTGAAGAGGCTTAACTTTTCTCTTAGCAGATCATTCCATTATAGCAGGCATGTTCCATGCTTAAACAGTAGCTTAGTAAACCAACACAAGGATGCCCAAGTTGTATGATACTGAGAGCTGCATTTGGCATTTGCTGGATGGCTGACAGCTGTACAGAGCTTGCATATAAATCACAGAATTTCAGGAAGGAAGATTGATGATTGAATGGCTAGCACTCTTCCCTCTCAATCGGTCCTGGTGTGGCACTGGGGCTGCACTGTGCTGTTGGGGGTGAGGTCTTTCTGCCCAGGCCAAGCCCTGAATAATTGATTTTTTTTTTTTTTTTTTTTTAGGTTCAGCTAGCAAACAGGAAAATCAGGGGAAATATTAATCACCAGGCTATAGAGTCATTCTTCCTCCTTTTTTGTGTAATGATTTTTTAAGCATTTATACAAAGTAGAATAGCTTCTGCTGGCAAATAGTTTCTGCAGGGGTCAAGTCCCAGCTCTGGACTGGGGATTCAAACCAGAGTCTCCCACATCTTAGGCATATGCCCTCATGACTGGACATAGGTTATGCAGGGGAATGCATGCAGGTTTCTGAAGCTGACCGTGAAAAACATTTTTCCCAGCTGAAACTATTGGTTCAAATCCATGAATATTTTCAGGTTGACTGAAGCTGTGTTTGTCAGCAAATAAACTAGGCAACTGAGAAATTTTGCCCACCTCTACTGATGACCTCCTTGTCTATGGCTCCATCACATCAGACCTGGCTTGGGCAGTATGATGAATAACCCAGTATCTATTTGGTACCAGGGTATGAATGAAAGCTAGCAGGCTGACACTCAGCTCAGACAAGCCTAATATTGATGGGTTGAAGAAGTGAGCCGAAGAGCTATGAGTCATACTTGCACCCCTGGGCAAAGGAATGAGCCTGCCATTTGGAAAACAGGTGTGTAGTCTTGGATTTTTGTAGGTTGTGCTCTGCTTTAGGGTATGATCTTTTCTTCTGGCAACAGATTTCACAGTCCTCTGCCACACCTTTTTCATATCAAGCTAGACCACTATAATATGCCCTAACTGGGGTTACCTGTTGGGACATTTATGTTAATGGGGCTAAGCACACGTCTAAAATTAAACACATGGCTTAAATGCTTTGCTGTATAGGGATTTACTGCTGAACTAGGGCCTTTGGGCCTAGACATGGTTGCTTCTGTGTAAGAACACTTGAATACAAGGTTAAATTTTAAAAAATATCTAAATGTTGCACAGACCTGACTGGAAAGGAAGGAAATAACAGCACCACCTTACCATGCCTGCTTGGAGATGATAATGCAGAAATGTGAGACAGGAGCACCCGGGAAGTGATAAGACTGTAAAAGCAAATTGTGATGAGGTTTACAGACCCCTCACCAAGACTAAAGGAGTAATGGAGCAGTACCGGGCCAAGAAGACCCCATGACTCATCAGCTCCAGAGCAGGCTCCAAATGGAGGGTCTGCTTCACAGGAGAGACTGACATGCAAGCCCAGAGAGAATGAAGGGGAGAGTGGCAGCGGGCAGGCAACCAGGCTCTAGCTTCTGGAACAAAGGGATTTACAGGGGCAGAGTCTGGACTATGAATCAGACCCAACTGGGAGGCCAAGGGCCTGACTCTCTTTTTCTCCCCCAACCCACCCTTCTCCCTGACAAGGGGGAGCAAGTGGACACTGGCAAGTGTCCTGGGAAGACCCTTCTGCCTGGGCTACTGCGACTGTGGAAACAATTCTCTGCTGAGAGGGAAACTGAGCTCCAGGTCCACACCCCAAACTGAAGAGAGAACAGCAGGAGGTGTGAAGTGGCCCCAGGGGAGGATGGTTGTACCAGATAGAGGGGAGTGACACTCACCTCACCTCTTCCCTCTTGGGCCCTGTGCTGGGACCCGATGGAGAGGGAGGGCCCAGGTTCTCCTACACTTCCCACCATTTCTCTCCACTGGGAGAACCTGGGGAGCTCTAGGAGACGGTGGACTGTAACATGGTTGCTAGGTCTTCAGATTGCCTGGTGAGGCCATCCCAAGACACTAAGAGATTGTTGAACCATGGCGTGCCTACTAGGCCTGCTGACCACAAGTGAGCCCCACTATGTGAAACAGAAAAAAAATAATAACCCTAAGTTATCAAGCACTAGACCTATGCTGGGCAGTTGAACTCAAGCCTTAGAAACATATGAGCTATCTCATACTTAGAGATCTCTAATTCATCCTAGAGAACTTAGATGAACAATTTTCCAAAGTATGTATTCTATATGTTGTTAAACTGGGACTTGAGTAACTTCTCACCCCTTATCCCCAAGACTTAGCTGGATGGTTTACTGAACTGAAGGAAACTGAGTAACTCTAGAAACCCTAAAAGAAAGCCAAAACAATATCGGGAATTACTTTTGACACCCAGCCATAAAGACCCACCCCTGCTGCAACACTGAACACATTCACGTCCTAGCTAACAATGACCTAACTAAATATACAAGGCCATTGACCCTGGTACACTACAGGACAGTTGTACAATTATATCTGGTCTCTGAAGTAACTCTGAAATGCATAGCTACAGAATCGCTACTGTTCTCTATAATATAAGATACTTTTCTTATGTCAGTTGAACTTACTGTGCTGAGTTCTATAGTCATATAATTGGCCATCTTATGTTTTCATATTTTGTGAGTGAAAAAAATGTGATAACCTGAATAAATATTCCACACAATGATCAAATAATTGGGTCACAGAAGCCTAATGCTTTGGGATCCTTCAACATGAAACGCGATATGTTAATAATAATAATCATTAATTAGTTACATAATGTGCTAGTATTGCACATACATAAATCTGAAATCCAGAATGAAAGCCCTTTAATGTATAAAAATTTCAGCCTGAATTAATATTAGAAAGGATGTAATTCTTGAGATCTGAGAGTTTGTTTTTTTTGAGCTAGCATCTGCTGGATGTCTTCTGTTACAACATAAACAGATCTTTACCAGCAACGCAAGAAGAAATTTCAGTTACCTTCACAATGCTATGCCCAAATGCTGAATAAACTTAGCAATATTATTGGCAGAAGACAGGATCTAAATAATCTATGTGGTATTTGCTCATGGTTCACGTAAGGATACACAGGGTAGGAAAATGCTACATATTTTGATGCCGAACACAGTGGGCCCAATCCAGCAAAACTCTCATTAACTTCAACAGGAACGATATCGGGTCCACTATATAAATTTCCCACTTAGAGGTGCATTAGAGAAATCTGAAATCATTTCAGCAGACGGAGTTGTAAACACAAGTGAGGTGTTAACTTCCCCTAGCCCCTGAATAAAGAATGGTGAATATTCTCATGACATCATAAAATGCATGACAGAATCCATTTGTGTTTGTGTTTCCACAAAGTTTCCTGCAGCCTTCCTGTAAATTCAGATAGGCAAACATTTGCATGTTATTTTAGGAGAGAAGTTTTAAAAATACCGACAGATGGCTGTTAGAAAGGAACCATAACTTTCATGGGCCAAGAGAGGCACTAAAAATTAGCTGAGAGCTCTGAGGACACAAGACCTTTGTTGTGTTGACGCATCACCTAACCGTGTTCCTGAGCTTTTGCGTTACTCTGTTGCAGGGATATTTTAAGAAAGAGAATTTTTTTTTCCCCACTGGAAATATCCTAGAGTTTGCATCAGGTTGGACTAAATATACATATAATTTTAAACTACGGGAGAAAAACATTGGAATGGTGGAGTCCAGCAGCATGACAGAACATCCCATTTGTGTCTCATGTCTACTGACTTAGGACAGGGAAGGGGCTAAAAAAATAGTTGGCATCAGCTATTTCTATTCAAGAGAAATGAATCAAATGAATTATTTAAGCCATTAGGTTGGGTTTTTTAGTAGTGTGAATCAAGAGCATTTGTTACAGAAGTTTGAAATGGGAAAGACAGAGGCCATCCGCTCCTAGGTAACCCATCCCAGTGAAGGGGGGTTCCTTACTCAATATATTTTTTAAATGCTGTGGCCTCCATTTTCAGAAGTGAGTGGAGCCAAGTGGAAATGAGGGTGTGAGGGTTGGGGGACGGGGCCGTCGGGAGGATGGGAAGCACAGACTCATGGCAGCTAGCAGAATAACAGCTAGATTTGAATAAGCGTGAACAGTAGAGGAGTCAGTACTGTTATTTCCCACCCTGCCCCAGTTTTTCAATTTGAAAGAGGCAGATGATGTCCCCTCTTCCCACTTCCCCACAACCTTTCCTTATCCCTTAATACCTCTCTGGGACACCCTCTGACTACAGTCTTCCAGTGTTTCCACTTTGAAAATATGATCTGCCTTCAAGGGAGCATTAGAAACTGTAGGAGGGGATAGCTTGCAACCTATCCTGGGATTCTGTCCCAGGAAAATTCTGTCTTGCAAAAGATTTGGGGGCTGCAGTGGATAATCAGCTGAACATGAGCTCCCAGTTGACACTGTGTCCAAAAAAGGCTAAAGGAGTCCTCAGATGCTTAAAATGGGGAATCTTGAGTAGGAGCAGAGAGATTATTTTACCTCTATATTTGGCACTGGTGCAACTGCTGCTGAAATGTTGTGTCCATTTCCGGTGCCACAGGAATGAAAATGATTAAAGGATTAGATAGATCAAGGAGCTCAATCTATTTGGCTTAACAAAGAGAAAGTTAAAGTGTTCTTTGATAACTGTCTATAAATACCATCATAGGGAACAAATATTTGATACTAGGTTCTTCAATCTAGCAGATAAAGGTATAACAAAATCCAATGGGCTGGAAGTTGAAGCTAGACAAATTCTGACTAGAAATAAGGCATACATTTTTAACAGTGACAGTAATTAGAACAATTTACCAGAGTTTGTGGTAGATTATCCATCACTGGTAATTTTTAAATCAAGATTGGATGTTTTTCTAAAAGATCTGCTCTAGGGATTATGTGGGGGATGTTCTATGGCCTATGTTCTACAGGAGGTCAGATTAGATCACAATGGTCCTTTCTGGCCTGGGAATCAATTTATCTAAACCTTCAAGGGAAGATTAAAGGCTATGGGACTGGCCAGTTTGCAAAGTGCAAAGGAGGGTGAGGCTGGGAAAGGAGGACGACAGATTGCAATCTGCAGGGCAGGCTGGGGAAGTCCTGACTTGTAACCTGCAGCCCCAGTTATTTTCTGTAAAATAACTGCCTAAGGTCTTGCTGTGTGCCACATACTGTGATTTTCTATACAGACATTTATGGGAGGCTAATGTGAGCAATTGGGTTAAAATCCCCCACAATAAACCTGCTTCCTGGGAAATCCTGTAATCTGTGGACACCTCATTTTGTCCACCACACAAGTTTAGCATCACCAATGAAAGGGAGGATGTGAATAGTGACAGTAAAAAGTTAACTGCCTCTGTGATGTGATTGCCTCGGATGAAGCTGGTAATGAGTGTGAACAGAAAAAACAACGAGAGTCCTGTAGCACTTTAAAGACTAACAAATTTAATTTCTACAGGCATAAGCTTCCATGAGCTGTAACCCACTTCGTCATAAACAAACCAGAGTGACTGCAAACTCTGTCAGTGTAAATTTTCAATTAATACAAGCTTTAAATGTCTCTCTAGGTCAGTGCAGGGTCTGATGATTTTTTTTTTTTTTTTTTAAACCTTTAAAAAAAAAAGTGACATATTTGGTGTTTTCTAAAACCTCAGTTCCTGGATCTACGATTACAAGAGAACCTCAGCCTTCATATTATTAGATTGCACAGAAAAGCTTAAAAACATTAACCTAGAGTATCTTGAAGGTGCAAAAACCAAAAGACAAATAAAAAGAACTTCAATGTTTTTTTTTAAAAAAAATAAAAAATCTTATTTTTAAGCCAATCATGATTTTTGGGGACCTGACTCTTGATTTTTTAATGCATTTGGCCAAACTGAATTGTCTTTTAAAAAAAAAGCTACCGCATGAAAAAGGGCCTCACTTATCCTCGTGCCAAATGGAGCCTTGAAGTGTTATGAAAACTTTACAATGGTTTAACAGGAAAGCAAACAATGACCAGTGATTGTGAAGTGTCATAAAATGCACCCTGCCAGCCAATTGAATTGCAAAAAGTTGTCCCAACTGTTGTTTATCATGAAGCTAAATTAGCACATTCAGATCCTCTGGTCAGTAGATACAATCAGCTAAAGCAACCTCATGTGAAATCATTTGTTACCTAACAGTAACACCTGGAAATCAAGCATGATCTCTCCTAATTGAAAGGATAAGAAAAATAAAAGAAACAAGAGTTCTTAGCCCTGTGGGGAGAGTTTGTGTTAAAAAAATGTAATCAGATTCTTAAAAGTGATATTAGAGAGCTAGAAAATGTAATCCAAAACTCAGTATGTGACTGAGAATATGTCTACACCCTGTGGTGGGTGCATAGGTGGACGGAAAGTTTCATTGATGTAGCTAAACTAATGTAGATGCATTACTGTCAACTTTGGGGACTAGATTCTTGTTGGTGTAAATCAGCATAATTCCACTGAAGCCAACAGAGTTATTCTGATTTATCCTATCAGCCTTGATGTAAAAAGTGGCTTGCACTAGTGCAGTTTTTCCCCAAGCAAGTTATTCTTCACACCAGTGCAGCACGTAACAATATAGGAACATAGGAATTGCAGATCAATTCACCCGTGGTCCATCTAGTCCAGTATCCTGTCTCCGACAATGGGCAGCATCACAGGAGAATGTAAGTCAGTTTTTCTACTTATGTTACATGTCTAAAATTAAGGATTGCAAGTGGTGCAGCTGCACTGGTATAACTACACCAATGCAGGAAAACCCCCACAGAATGGACAAGCCCTAGCTAGCACAGAGTGATATTTTTGTTGTGCATGATCACATTCAGGACAGATGAAATATTTGGGCCCTGGCATATGAAACTGTATTTCAGATTCTCCATCTCATACAGAAGTGAATGTAAAGATTTTTCAGGCCAAAATGTATGAAGTAAATATAAATAATTTTACAAAACATTTTAAAATTAATGTGCATGAATGCAGGATTTTCATGTGATTTATTGAGTAAAGCATTGTGGTAATACACATATTTTACCTGGTAACAGGGAGTGTTACAGACATACACAGGATGGCACAAAAGGCACAAAAACCTTGATCAAAGGAGACAGAGGGAGCTTTGTTAATAAAACTAAAGATATGTCTGAACCAAAACATCCACTCTAAACACTGGGGAATTTGGATTTGTCTCCAGCCCCCACACCTTTCTTCTATAATGAGTCAAACTGAACACTCCAATCTAAATCCCCTCAGAGTTTGGGGAAATTTGGATTCAAATGCCAAATCAGCAGTTTACAGTTCTCTCCAAATAAAATATAAACATTCACTAAAACCTCTGGGTCATTCCTATCATGGGCTACACATCTAAACTTCCCATTGAAATGCTTATTCCCACAGTAGGACTGGGGCCTTTGGGTAGGTGTCAGTTGTCAGTAGTCACTTATCAGGATAATTCATTGCCTGGGGGAATGTGAGTTCAGAAGCAGTAGCCTTCTCCCAGTTCAACAGAGGTCAGCCACATCAAAGAGTAGATGTGCATGGACTCTGAGTGGGTGGGAATGGTTACTGCTCTTGAAGTTGCCAGTTTTCCTTTGCTGTACAGTCCTAGGAATGGCAGAGGATGTGTTTTGGAGACAGAAATATGGTGAAAATCTGGGATCGCAATCTCATGTGGGCAACAGTTAAGAGAACAAAATAAAGATGTCAGAAACTCAAACTTGATCACATTTTATATTTAGACTTAACACAAATCATGAAAAAAAACCAACAGTAGAAAAGAATACCGCACAGCAGTTTGATTTCACACTATTTTCACACCAACATATCGCAATTGATTTCAGATGAGTTTTTCTCCTAATTTACACCAGAATAAGAGAGACCATAATCAGGCTAGTTGAGAGTAAAAGAATAATATTCAAGGAATACGTATGGTATGTCCAAAGGTTGTATGTGTTTTGCTAAGAATATGTCTTTTCTACTGCTTACATTTAGGGGAATATGTGAAAGAAAACAGCTTACTGAACATTTTCGTTTTAAACAGAATTTGTCCGGTGTGCAAAGCTAAATGACCTTTATTCGAGTATTGGGGTTTGATGGGAATGAGATGAAAAGAGCTGGAGTGGTGAGAGGAGAGAACACAGTGGTCAAGGAAGATGGCAGAGTCATGGAATGGCTCCGTGAGGGAATGGTCAGAGGAACTGAAGGTTATGGAGTTTTGTTTTGTTTTTTTAAGGTTAAGTGCTGTTGCTGGTTCAGACTGAAAAAGCAGGAAAATGAACTTCTATTTTCCCTTATGCAACTGCTTATTAAGTTGTATAAACATTAAAAAACCTGCCTAAAACTTTTCCTCCCTTCTCTTGTTTCAAGTCTGTCTGAACTGAAGAAGTTATTCACCACTATCCTGTCTTGCTGCTGCGTGGGTGAGCTATACAGAAAGAGGCTCCTGTCCCCAAAATGTGCATGCAGCATGGGGGAGAATATAGTCCGACATACGGACAGAGGGGAAGCAAAGGATAAATAATTAGGGACAAAGCATTTCACATAAATGCCATGTAGTCTGCATGTCATTTGCATGGTAATTATTATTCATTTCAGGTTATATTGTTTTATTTATGTATTGGTTTGTTTAGACAAAAAGCACTGTATAAGAGCTAGGTATTGTTAATCTTGGGCTCTGGATGCCCTTGACATATCTGAAATACAATCCCCATTAATAACTAAACTATCAATTTTGTCTCAACCTCCTCATAGCTACGAATAGCCAACCAAGAAAAGGAAACAAGGAAATACTTCCCTGTCCTGTCTCCCTCCCCCACCAACACACACATCCAGTACCCACTCTCACCAGCCTCCCATCCGCCTTAAATTCCTTGGGATTACAAATGGGGTTGGAAGCATGCCCCAAATTTCAAGAGAATTGAAATATTTTGGATCAAAATCAAGGACCACCTCCTCTGTTTAAACCAAGAGAGATCCAACTTAAATGCCTCCTTTTATCACAACCAAGGAGTATCACACAAGGAAGAGATGGTCTCTCAACCAGATGGCTCCTGGTTTAGGACCTTAACTAGCACCCATTGAAATAGATGAGAATCTTTCCATTCACTTCAATGGGCTTTGGATCAGGCTCTTAATACATAGCTGGAGACAAAGGAATCTGTGATGATAGGAAATCTGCATGCTTCCAGATGGATTTTACTGGTCTGTTCAGACACTACACTACACTATTTTTGGAATCTAAGCATTTTGAAAATATATTCCTTAGCTGCTAGGTGTGAAGAGAGAATGTCCAGAATGTAACTGGTGTCCCATTGTATCTCCAAACAGGTTTACAATAGCAGCTAAATATCTCACAAACTGTGAAATTTAATTTGATTGACCATATTAATAGCGTTAGACACCCCAAGTATACTACTCATATACTCTGTTATTGGACCATGTTCCCTGTTCCAGTAATCTGCTAGCATCCTTCTGCTCCAGAAACTACTTCTCTAACCCAGCTATAACAGGGTTAAAATTTGTTCAGGACCTGATTGTGCTGTAAGCAGATGCCGTCAATGGGATACAACCTTGGACTGTTCAGGTATTTGTTCTGATTATTGGTATGTGTTCTAAACAGGACATGGGCCATCATCAGTGTATCCTCATTGGGCATTTAAGTTAACAACCCATTTTAAATATGAGACAATTCACACCGCTCAGGACTATTGTTTCAAGCTTTATACAAACTCAGGCAGACATCTGCATTTGGGAACACTTGCTTCATATCTTGAAGGTCTTCTTCACAATCATAACAGCAGGAGCCTTTTTTTCTTTTTTTCTTTTTTTTTTTTGAGGTTGTCATCTTGTTATCCAGAACTTAGAATCATAGAATCATACAGTTGGAAGGGACCTCAGAAGGTCATCTAGTCCAACCCCTTGCTCAAAGCAGGACTAACCTCAGCTAAATCATCCCAGCCAGGGTTTTGTCAAGCCGCAACTTAAAAACCTCTAAAGATGGAGATTCCACCACCTCCCTAAGTAACCCATTCCAGTGCTTCACCACCATCCTAGTGAAAAACTTTTTCCTAATGTCCAACCTAGACCTCCTCCACTGAAACTTGAGACCGTTGTTCCTTGTTCTGTCATCTGCCACCACTGAGAACAGCCTAGCTCCATCCTCCCTGGAACCCCCGTTTTAGGTAGTTAAAGGCTGCTATCAAATCCACCCTCATTCTTCTCTTCTGTAGACTAAACAAGCCTAGTTCCTTCAGCCTCTCCTCATAAGTCCTGTGCTCCAGCCCCCTAATAATTTTTGTTGCCCTCTGTTGGACTCTTTCCAACTTCTCCACATCCTTTTTGTAGTGGGGGGCCCAAAACTGGACACAATACTCCAAATGCAGCCTCACCAATGCCGAATAGAAGGGAATGATCACTTCCTGTGATCTGCTGGCAATCCTCCCACTAATGCAGCCCAATATGCCATTAGCTTTCTTGGCAACCTGGGCACACTGCTGACTCATATCCAGCTTCTTATCCACTGTTACCCCCAGGTCCTTTTCTGCAGAACTGCTGCCTAGCTCATCGGTCCCCAGTCTGTAGCTGTGCATGGGATTCTTCCATCCTAAGTGCAGGACTCTGCACTTGTCCTTGTTGAACCTCATCAGATTTCTTTTGGCCCAATCCTCCAGTTTGTTTAGGTCCTTCTGTATCCTATCCCTACCTTCCAGGGTATTTACCACTCCCCCTAGCTTAGTGTCATCTGCAAACTTGATGAGGGTGCAATCTACCCCATCCTCCAGATCTTTAATGAAGATGTTGAACAAAACCAGCCCCAGCACTGACCCTTTGGGCACTCCGCTTGTGACCTGCTGCCAGCTAGACATGGAGCCATTGATCACTACTCATTGAGGCCTATGCTCTAGCCAGTTCTCTATCCATTTTATAGTCCATTCATCCAACCCATACTTCTTTAACTTGCTGATAAGAATACTGTGAGAGACCGTAACAAAAGCTTTGCTAAAGTCAAGGTATATCACGTCCACCACTTTCCCCACATCCACAGAGCCAGTCACCTCTTCACAGAAAGCAATCAGGTTGGTCAGGCATGACTTTCCCTTGGTGAATCCATGTTGACTGTTCCTGATCACCTTCCTCTCTTCCAAGTGCCTTAAAATGGATTCCTTGAGGACCTGCTCCATGATTTTTCCAGGGATTGAGATGAGGCTGACCGGTCTGTAGTTCCCTGGATCCTCTTTCTTCCCTTTCTTGAAGATGGGCACTATATTTGTTTTTTTCCAGTCATAAGGGACCTGCCCCAATTGTCACGAGTTTCCAAAGATAATAACCAATGGCTCTGAAATCACATCAGCCAGTTCCCTCAGCACCTTTGGGTGCATTGCATCTGGCTCCATGGACTTATGTATGTCCAATCTTTCTAAATAGTCTTGGACCTGTTCCTTCAGCACTGCGGGATGTTCACCTTCCCATTCTGTGCCGCCCAGTGCAGTAGTCTTCCGCTTTCATTTTTTAAAAAAAGGAAATGCTGGTCTCACTGACCTGGTACAATCCAGCACAAAGTGAATCCTGTAACGACATTTGCAACTTTGCCAAGTTTGGAACAAGCCGATAGAATATTAAGTAAAACTCAGTGTCATGTATGATATAAGTTGATGGGTTCAATCCATTTTCTAACAGGCAAGTGTCCATGTCACAAAACTACCCTGTTCTAACTGGTGTCTTTGTTGAAAGCCCTAGCAGAGAGCTAAGGATGATCATGGAAGCAGAACTATTGTGTCCCTGTTAGATGTGGTCTCCTGGGGTGAGAGTTGAGGATCATTGATGGGTCTGTGTGAGGACAATTGTACTGCCACTGCTTATACTGTACCTGCCCTAAAGATAGAGGCCTTTGATCTATGAACCTGTCCATCTAGCAGCTTTCCAAAGCACTAAATTAGATTAAAAACTGCTAAAGGAATATCGAAATCATATAGAACTCAATTCAGGTGCTTTTTACTCCTATGGTAAATGATGTTCATAGGGTCATTTACTAAAAGGTGTAGGACTGTGGAGTACAGTTCAGCAGGCAGGATTTTTTGCATTTCTGTGAAATCTGGCTTCACAACAGTAGCAATAGCAAATGTTAATAATGTAAACAAAGCTTTCATGACTTTCCTTGTGTCTGACAGCAATATCTGGATTTAAAATATAAGGACAGGGCCAATTAGTTGAAAAATGACTGCAGAAATCACATGGATTTGGAGTAAATCCCCTACAGAAATCCTGTATATCTTGGCAAAACGTCTTACAGATGTCTACTCTTCAGCTGATTACTAGAAACAGTATGTAGATAAGATACAAACCTAAAAAAGCAGTAAATTCTAAGTACAGTGTTTGCATATTACAAAAAAAACCACATTAGAAAAATAATTTTAATTCCAATACAAGTTTATTAAAAAAAAACCTAACAAAGCAAAGGGCCAGTTCCTTCATTCCTTACTTGGGCAAAACACCCACTGAAGCCAATTCTGCTAATGATCCAGGGGATTTTCAAGGGCCCTTCAGTTAGTTTGTGTGAGTGTGTGCAGAACCTTACAGGATTGGGCCCTTTCGAATGCAGAACTGGTCCTGAAACCTGGACATTATTTTCCAGATAATGACATAATGCAAACAATGCTATCACATGCAGCACTAATTGAAACATCTAACCGTTAGCCCGGTTTATTACAATACTGTTTGCTTTTAATTGAATTTTACTAAGTGTGTGTGTGTGAGTTGAGGGGGGGAGAGAAAAGGGGAGTATGTCAGAGTATTTCTTGTTATCTGTGTCCCTATTGACCTAGTACATATGCATCTAATGCATTCAGTGTCCTGTTGGTTCTCCATAACTGTAAAATGAAATTAAGAGAATAATTTTCTGTTCTAATTTCCAGATAAACAAAAGCATTGATTCAATATAAACAAGGTTTCATGACAACACAATCCTAATTTTCAATTGGAGTTGCTGCATGAGGCAGCTGGATGAAGTAGGAAAGGCCCCTATGAGCCACAACAAGCTGCCTTTTGGTAAGTTTTTTTTTTTAATTTTTGACCTTTCACTCAAGTCCTAATAGATCAAATGTTGGAAGAAATAATGAAAACATTTCTGAGGGAAGAGCTGAAATTAAAGGTTCAAATAGCCACAGTCTCACGATAGATGCAGAGGGCCAGATTGGAGCCAGCTGCTGCACAGAAGAACAAAGGGAGGAGGCAGTAGGATCTTCTTCCCTCTTCGTTCCCGGCACCCAGAGGGCCTGGCGCAATTATGGTTTCTGTGCTTTCCTGAGTAAGGGCTTCTCTGCATCTGACTACTCAGGAAAGTTAATTCAAATTAACTTTTAAAAGTGAATTAGGGCTTGTCTACACAGGGACGCTCAGGAAAATTAATCTTAATTAACTAAAGATTTGAATGAAAAGTGGGTTAGTTAAACTGCATTAAACCCATGTGTGGAAACTCTCATTTGGAATTAAAATGGTCATAATCAGTTTAGTTTAATTCTCTTTGGGAATTAAACTAAACTGAATTAAGAGTGACCACACCCGGGGGAGGGGGCGGGCTTGATGCAATATAACAAATCTACTTTAAAAGTTAATTCAGAATAACTTTCTTTAGTGTCTCCAGGTAGAAAAGTCCTTAGGGCACTGCTCCTTGAGCACTAGTCAGTCTAAAGGGGAAGGAAGCAGTGTCATAGTCAGCAGAGCTGTGGAGGAGAGCACAGCTGCACCCATTGCTTATAGCGATAATCTGGCCCAGAGTGAGAGGCTGGGTCAAAAATAAGTTCCACAGACTTACCATGAACAATCTACATTTTGGTAATATTTTTTTACTTCATTTTTTACCTTTCTTTCAACGTCTAAGGGAAAACATGACCAGAAAGATGAACACAAATATTTAAAAGTAAATTGTTATTGCACATTATTTGTATTGTGGTAGTTCCTAGTAGCTCCAGTCATGGACCAGGACCCCATTATCCTAGGTATTGTGCAAACACAGAACAAAAAATGGTCCCTGCCTCCAAAGAGCTTAAAATCTACATAGGACTCACTATTCAAAGGTAGAGGTCATTTTTGTTCTCTCTGGTTCAGAACCCCATCTTCCAAAATGGAGGATGAGTTTTGCAGGAATAGCCACTCTTCACCTCCATACATAACCTTGACCGCTACTACACACAGGCTTCTTTTCAGTAGAAACTGGCTCCTAGGAGTAGACCAATGATATTTTGGCACACAACTTTTCCAGAATGTTTTTGGGGAAATCAAGGTTATAAAAGATTTTCTAGAATCACTAGTAATCCACAAAAGAATCTGTGGAAGGTCTGGAGGAGTCTACCAGGATAAAGATAAAAAGGAAGCTGAGGTAAATGATTAGCACAAGAAAAGTAAAAGTTCCTTTGCTAAACCATCAAGTAGAGTATTATGCTAATGGAGACAAACGTAGCAATGTCAAATGTTCTTGTATATTCTCCACTTGGCAATTGATATATATTTACAAACCCTAACTCTGAGTCAGCAAAGCTTTTTGCCATATACAATCAGAGCCCTGTCTTCGGCATATTAATGGTCAGGTGGATTTGGAAGAGGCAACTCTTCAGTTTTCTCTGCAGGACAAATTCAAGGTCAGTGATTCTTCACTATCACTATCTAATACCACAGTGTTTTAATATCAAATGTCATTGTATAATGGTGTTTTGCTAACTCACTATTTTGGGGTCAGTTAAATGGTGATTGCAGAATATGGATCAAACTCTGTTACATGATGGTGATACCACAGAATCTGAATCCGGGATTGGCCTTAGATTGATATTTTTTGCCATAGATATGTTTGAAACCTTTCACTCTGATTGACAGAAAGTTCCTGCAGCTTAGGATCACTTTGGAGGAGAAGCAGGTTTTGTTTGGCATTTGTCTGTATGGAATATGCTGAAAATCTTCAGTCTCTTCAAATGAAAATGCTGAAAAGTAACATTCTGATTGACCATGTGTTAAGCATGCAGATTAGATCATTTTGTTTTGATGCGTTTGGTAATACAGCAAAATCTTCCTTTAGTACAGAAAAGACTGGCTAAAAAAGCCGATAGCACTTTCACAAAACCTGTTTCAGTGTATCACCAATTTAAAAGGATTACGTGTGTCTGACTAGCAAACCTACTTGAATGGATACACAAGCCATTATTCTGCTAGCTGTTGCTAATTGATGTGACTCTAAAATCCATAGCAAGAACCCCAGACCTCCATGTTAGTAAAAAAGGTGAAAAACCTTTAGACGCTGATTATTTTGTTCATTGTGGCTGTCATCTTGATGATTCGCAGTGTGAGCTGCTAACTACACTATTTTAGACAGTATCCTCGGTGTTCCAAATTGCTTTCCAGAGAGACAGTCATAAACTGTAGAGAACACAAATGTTTTAGAATTTAAGGACAAGAAGCTCAGTCATAAAATCATAGACATCTGAGATGGAAATGACTAGATCATTCTATTTCTCCCCCTTGCAAGTGCATGTTTGTTGGTGCACTGTAGTTTGAAATGACTAAGGTCAAGTCTACAGTACAGCCTTCTGATGGCATAGTTATGTCAGGCAGGAATGTGAAGAGGAGTGTAGACATGGCCTAGCACTTGTCTGTATGGGAAAGAGTTACTAGTTATAGTTATACCGCCTATAACCCACTGGGTGGATACTCTTGCTCTGATAGAAGAGTGGCTTTTTCTGGGGGTTTAGCTTAAACCCTTTCCTATACAACATATGGCTAAACCAAAACCAGAAAAACCAAAAGGCCTCACTTACATGAGAATGACTGTCACCCCACAGTTTAAATTCACACTTTAGCTTATATTGAATAAACTTTCCCGTGTAGATGAAGCTTAAGCCCCCTTCTCTCCGAGGTTTGGTGGCAAGCAGGGAAACGGCATGTCGACTAGATAGGACGATACATGTTTAAGAGTTCATCTACCTGCCAGTCTTCTATAATAGTCATTCCCCAGCCATGTCGTTTTATGGTTCACCCAAGCCATATTAGGGCACAGGCTCCCAATACTGTATATTTTGCAGTGTAAATGGAACAGAAGACTGACCCCTCCACCCCCCTGCCTCCATACACACACACCCTCACTTTGCACTGCATTCTCTTGACTTGTCTCATAACTTGTGATGGAGTGCGCATTTCTTAGAAATAGATGGAAGGGTTTAATTCACCCTGGATGAGGGGGGCAGACAAGACAGCTGCCACCATGCTCTGCCAGGAGAAGGCAGTTTTAAACTCTAGTTGTTGGGGTTCTCTAGAAGCCCCACTACCCCAGGTGTCCCCAATGGCATGTCCCTACCCACTTTATGGACTGCACTGACTGAGTCCCAGCAGATCAGGGTTTGTAGGCAGCTTTGTACACCGGGCACCATGCTTGACAGACTATACATGCACAGTCATCTTTTGCCTAAGGCAAAACATTAAATCTCAGCAAATTGACAGGTTTTTATCAGACTTTTCTAATCCCACCTCTAGTTAAAATATAGCCGGCTGTAGTGAATCATTTACAGTTACTTTAGGATGCTGAAGTATCTGACATGATCCTTTCCAGACTCCTTTTGCTGTCAACATCTAAGAGATTAGTGGTAGCTATGGAGGAAGATGAATTAATTAATACCAGTAATCATAATAGATTCCATCAGGAGCATTTCACAAACTTTACAAATAGAAACATCACTTCACCCACTGCTGAAATGAAGCCATCTCTGGGGTGGAACACAGCTTTTTACTGTTGCTCAGCAATACTGCAGTAGAAGAGAGTTTAGGGCAGAGAATGAAGATTACCAGTTCAAGAGGCAGAGGCAATTCAGGTAGGCAGAATGTAATTACTGACACTGGAATTTATGTAGGACATTCTGTGAAGTCTGACATAATATGATCTTTAATTATTACAATTGGTTACGACAGTAGTTTTACAGCTGACTAGCTGCGCTGATTGAGACAGATGTAACAAAATAGGTTAAGGTGCATGGAGAACAAAGGGATGCAGGTGTCCCATCCACTGACGTCTGGATCTGCCCACTTTCCTGGGACATTGCCTGATAGCACACTTTGACATCTGAGTCAAATAAAAGTCGCAGGCAGTAAAAATTACAGAGATAATTATTTTTGTTCTGCCTTAACATAGGATTGAGAAAATTAGACGCAATTCTCAGTCTTTGAAGCTGACTAAGAATATGCTCTAAAATGGTCCCAGTCATCAGTGAATTCTTTCAAAAGCCAAAAGAAAAGATATTTGGGAGTGCGGGGAGAAAGGTTTGATTGAGCCCTGGTACATAACATGCACTCACAGATTAGTGCTTTCCACAAACATACTGCATCAATGTATTGCTTTGTATTTTTGCTGACAGATTCTTTCCACATCAATTACGGAAAGAATCATTGCTGGAAAACAACATCCGTATTTCCCTAGTAACTTTGAAATCTATCTGTTTAATTGATATATTTAGATAGCCCCCATACAGAGTCTTAGATACTACAGTGCTAGCGGGATGCAGACAGACTTCAAAGCTGCTAGAGAAATATGAATATTGGTTTCCAGCCATTATTAGCATGGCTAGAGCTGTACATTGCTTTAATTAAATTAATAACATAGGGTTTCATCAGATGAGAAAAAAAACTGGGAGAGTTGCTGATTTGACAGCCATAGGCAACAAAGTTCACTCAACAGGCACAGGACAAATGACAGCTGTTTGGGATTCCCCATATAGCCCAGTCAATACATCTCAACCCTGATCTGACACACCCATTTAAAAGGGTGAGAGGAGAGTTCATTCTCTACATTTCTTCACTGTGTGGTCCTTTTTACTTATAACACCAATAAGGGAGACTATGTGAATGGTACTGCTGGTTGTTTTTTAGTCCTGGAACAGGGCTAAACCTACTAAACTAAGGAGCAGCTGCAGAAGCAGCCAAAGTAAGGACTGCGGCACTGGGTGGGAGAGGGTAAAATGGGGCTCAGCTGGGTCAGCACTCACCCCAGCACCTTTCTGGACCCAGAACTGTGCAGGAGAGACCCCTGTACTCTGGGGAAACTAAGAGCCAGTTGGTGCTTCCCCTCCCCAGTCATGTGGCCTTGGAGAAAAACTGCAGAGAGGAATCAGCCAGAGACAACAACCAGGAGGAGCAGAAGCAGCTAAAGCTAAAGCTGGAACTTTCTGGAAAGTTGTGATTGAACTTTCTCTACCCTGTGCTGACTGGCTGTGGACTAGTGTAATTTGGGAAAGTGGTTTTATTTGGACAGGCTAGGTTTTGTTGGCTTACATCAAACTGAGGTGTGGATACATGCAAATCTGTAGGCCAAAAGGCGACCTCTGTTGAGAGGGCTTTGTAGTATAGACCAGGACTTATTTTGCCTTAGCTTTAACCCATTCCCCATCAATTTAAGCTAAATTGAAGTGGATCTTGTTTAAACTGAAATGAGTGTTCACTTGGCTTTTGCACAGGTTTAACTAAATAGTTTAAAATCACAATTTAATTGCAACACAGCTTGTAGACAAACCCTTAGATTTGGTACACACCGAAATCACCCTAGTTTAACTAAAGAAATGATTTAGAACCAGTTTAGTTAAACTGATTCAGGGTCTCTATGTATTTCAAGACTTTGCCATGGAATCACTAATGGAATTTCATGTCGGGTGCTATTCATCTTTAGCTTTTTCTACTGGGACTTATATTTTTACTTTCCTGGATTTTTTCATTCTTCTATTCCCTTTGTTCTATAGTTCCACACCCACTTTTTTCTCTCACAACTAATTTGTCATCCTAGAATTTTATGTCCCCTGAACAAGTGATTTTCATCCTTTTCTTCTCAAATGGAAAATACTATTTAATAATTATCCACTCCCACCCTCCTCTTGGTATTTCTACTTCAGTATCTTTTGCCACTATGGTCCTGATCTTTTGACACTGGGCTCTGGTGATCACATGGCCTCCATTGACTACTACAGGCCTCCATTGACTCCCACAGGAGCTGGAGTGGGCCCACAGTTTACTATTGTCATTTGAGGTGCAATCTTATAGGTTGCTGAGCAACCTGAGTTTCCAGTGATGTTAATGGAAATTGAGGGCATTTAGCACCTTGATACCTTGCAGGATCAAGGCTCCAGGGATAAAAACAAACCATCGGCCCAATCCAGCTCCTGTGGAAATCAATGAAAAAACTCCCATTGATTTCAGCGGGAGCAGAATCAAGGCCTATAGGCCCAATTCTGCCTTCAAATTAATCCAGGGTAAATCGCTATGAGTTGCAGCAGAAAGAACTGTCTCCTCTATTGCAAATTCAATCTGCAAACCCATCTAGAACACATTCAGTGAAGTAAATGCAGGCCATGATCCTGCAGAAAGCCCCATGTGGGCTGCCCCTGAATTCATACATAGCAACATTGAAGTTAATGGGTCTCCCTGGCCATGTAGGGCTCCATGTGCATGAAGCACATAGCAGGATGAGGGCCACAGTTAGATGCTATTTCCATTGGCTGTTGGGGGGAAAAAGGCCAGAGAAATGTTCACCCCACTCCTATTGATAAGCCTAAAAGTCAGAAATTACAAGATACTGACTCTCAATAGCTGACTGACTGACTCTTTTTTAGCAGAAAATGCGTCACAACTTTTTTACCAGTTAAAAAGTTGTACTAAATAGATGTTCTCATTTGAAAGAATCCTAATTCATGGCCAAACCAAAGCCTGTTAGCAATCATAACTGGAGGGCTTCTTTCTCCATGTTATCACTGAGGTCTCCTATGTCTTGCTCTACACCTGATGTATGCAGATGCTTGTTCTAGTGCTAAATTGGTTCAACTTTGGGAATGGATTATAGCCGGGAGATTTTCTACATATCATGTGTATAGAATTAGATATCTCACAACAGAGCTGGTCAAAAATGCAAAATTTTCACAGCAAAAAATGTTTGTTTTAACTGCAATTTCCCACATAAATGTTTTGGGTTTTGCATGATAAACTGAAACCAGAATGTTTTTGGTTTTCAAAAATATTTGTGGTAAAAAGAATTTTGGGTTTCAGTACAAATGAATTTAACTAACACCCATTAATTTTTAAAGAAATTAAAGTTTTAAAGAAATTTCAGTTTTGGTCCTAATAGCGAAAAAAATTGATGCAAATTAAAATTTTCCATGAACATTTTTACTTTCAATTTAAAGCTTATGCAAAGAGTTTTTTGTGACCAGCTCAACCTCAACATTAAATGAATGAAGCACTGCAACTCTCCTGCTAATCTAGGTGGGGAATCTAAAGCATAAAGAAGTTAGTGCCCTGATTTGCAGAGGTGCTGAGTACCAGCAGCTCCCATTATCTTCTGAAAGCTACACGTGCCCAAGGTCACACAAGAAGTTTGTGGTAGATTTGGGAATAGAATATTAATTACTGAGCTGGATGCCAGCATAAGAAAGAGGCCCTGTCCTAGAGAGCTATCTTCTTTATTACTTGTCTGTACAGGGCCTAATAATAATAATACCTAGCTCTTATATAGTATGGTTCATCTGTAGATCTCAAATCACCTTACAAAGGTGAAGGTATCATTATCCCTGTTTTACAGATTAGGAAATTGAAGCACAGACAAAGTGACTTTCCAAAGGTCATAAGGTCAGTGATAGATCTGGGAATGGAACCTAGTTCTCCTAAATCCCAGTTGAGTGTTCTACCCACATTCCTCCCCCGACACACCATTGTATATAGCACAGTGGGAACCCCAATAGAGAATCATTACGATAGATGCTATCCTAATACAAGTAAATCAAATCCATGCTAGATCAAATTCATGTCCTTTGTTTCTTTGTACAGTTCCTCAAAGCACAAGACAATATTTGCTCTCTACTAGGTCTGAAATTACCCAATTTAAGTGAACTGTTTACAAGTTATCAAATTTCAACCTGAAAATCAGACTTGTGGCTGTAAACTTGCTACCATTAAAATGTACTGTAATAGGCCCTATCTGCAAAAGTACTATAGAAAAACAACATGAATTAGTCATGATCTTATCAAAAATATTTTATTTATGAAAGTAACAATTATACTATACCACCTGTACTGGAAGTATGTTGAATAATTGCTAGAATAAATACAGGCAATTAATTCAATCTCTTATAGAATGAGAGGATTTATTTGACATTTGAATGTTACTCAAGCTTTAACTTACAACATAAATAGTTAAAAGGCAAACTCAAGTTTTTAAAAAATGTTTCTTTTGCTTGTTTTTAATACTGCTTGTTCTATTTTGTGACCAACAAAGATCAACTCTTCAATCATGAACATATTAGTATGATGTTCAAGCAATCATGTACCTCAACATAACCAGACAAGGTAGTGTGTGTGCCATTCATTCTACAGCAGAAAATATTCACGTCTGCATATAAAGGAAGGTGAAAATGCTTCTGTGATATGTCAAAATATCATATGCTGGTTTCTGCTTTACCACAGTCCTTTCTATACCAGAATCCAAACGGGAATATATTTGTATGCAGCCAATGTTCTATCATTCTTTATAAGGTATATTAAGGCTCATTGCTGCATTCCTTTGGCTGGTTAAGGACTGTGGAATTTAGTCCTAAAAAATTACTTTTCCAAAGCTTTCAAACCCAGTGTCCTAAATTATATTTAGGCCAGGGATAGTGGATTCTCTTGAATTGAAGAGTGGATGTCTTTCTGGATAATATGCTTTGTCAGACACAAGTTGTTGGGCTCAGTACAGGGGTAAAATTGTATGGACTGTGTTACACAGAAGGTCAGACTGGATGATCTGATAGTTTCCTCTGGCCTTAAAAAAAGATATATGGACGTCAGTTTAGAAGGTTTTGAAATTTTTGGCTGTTTTTGTCTTCAATGCATTTACTTTTTATCCTAAGAAAATGTGCACTATCTGCCTACTCCTGAGCTGCACTGAGCATCTGCAACGTTCATGGAAGTCAAAGAGTTGTGGGTGCTCAGAACTTCCCAGGGTCAGAACCTGTAGGCCCAAATCCTTTTCCCATCAAAACGGATGGGAGTTTTGCCATTAACTTCAATGGGCATCAAGACCAGGCTCATTTTATACCCAAGGCTGTATGCCGAGACTGTAGTGTTATCTTTAGAGAAGTAGTGTTCTCTCTTACATTGTCCTACAATAAAATTGCACATGTCTACCCTTTTGGCCTTTTTGTGCATACAAATATGTTTGTATTAAAAAATTCACAACAATGTTGGCCTTTTCCAATAAAATTAAGTCAAAAGTTCAAGAGAACATTTAAATACTTTTCACAGAAATAACCATTCAGCAATTTAAAAAATGTAGAGAGACATTTTATTATTTTTGTTGTGAACAATATCAAATCAACAAGTTTTCACATTGTGGGCAGCTTTTTTTTTTTTTTTTTTGGGGGGGGGGGAGTATGAATTCTTTCAAAAATGTATTTAAAAGGATAGTGAACAAAATGTTGGGGAGGTTTTTTTGGCAGATAAGAAAAATATTGTATGCAAATTTTGTAAAAAGTTGGTGTAAAAATACACACACACACACACACACACACACACACACACACACACAAATAAGACAATAATATAAAAATACAGCTTAGCCAATGGCCTCTTAAAATTTACCTTTGGCATTACATTTGTCAGCCTAACACAAGAAGACCCTCCCTATAAAACAAAACTATATAAAAAAAAGTTCATAAATTAGGTTGCAAGATCCTTTGCTTGATTCATCAAACTCCTTTCCTCCCTGTCCACCCACATAAGCATGACTAGTGAGGTATATAGAACGTAACACTGTCAGGCATATGCACAATAGAAAAAAGTGCATAAACAAAGAGGTCCTCCTATTTTCCTGTGAACAGGCTGAATCTGTGTGGTTTTTTTCCCCGCTCAGAAAAACAGTGGTGTGTTTTTCCCTTTGGCAGGATGAAAATGAACCCACAGAAACATGAATGTTTGAGTCCCAGCAGCAGTGATCCATTTCTCATGATGACATTAATTCGATGCCAAAAATACTATAAAGTTGTTGGGTTGTTTTAAAATTTTCTGTGTAACTTTCTGCAGCAACATCATACATCAAGCACCATATCGTACTGTTGCTCTTTCTTCCGCCTGCCACATTTGGTGATAAGAACCAAATACAAAGTCAAAAGCATAACCCAGTAGCATGCATAGAGTATTGTACCAATGATGAGAACTGTCTGTTTTGACTCGGAAAATGGCTTTTTTGATTCCTTGTATATAGTGAAAATCACACCACCTAAAAGGATTGTAAACCAAACAGATACCGGAATAAGTCCTATGAAATTGACGACAATGGTTTTTCTTCCTGATGTGCCCCACCCTGCTTTGTTTATTGTGGCTATTGCGAACATCTTCGCGGGAAGTAAACTTGACATGTACAACACTGAGTAGAGTGACATGAACACCATGACAATGTTCCCCCTAAGGCAGCTAGCAAAGGAAGACTTTACAAGGCCCACTAACTGAACTGTCAACAAGAAAAGGAGGATGTTCCAGATTTTCCCCCGGTAGAAAAGTTGAATGACTGTGGCAATGAGGAAGAAAGGAAAGAATCCAGTGATTACAGCTTCGTACGTCATCCACAAATGATGCTTGTGGAACCACATTGCATTATACAACCACTCTCTAAAGTATGATTTACTCCAACGGGTCTGCTGATTCAACCACCTTAGGTATTCTATCGGTGTTTCAGTAAGGCACTTCGATCTAGCTGTATACTTTGTTGCATAGCCCAGACTCAGCACTCGGTTAGTTAGATGTCTGTCATCTCCAAAGCTACACTGGGAGCCCATAAATTCTTGATTGTACCAATCTTCCACAAATTCATGCAGTAAGGAGTTCCTGTACATTCCCAAAGGTCCACTGATGCACTGTACGCAGCCAAAATAGGACTGACAGGCTCTTTCTATATTAAACGCCATCCAGTATCTCACGCTGCTGAGAAAGGAGATCCAGGAATCATACTTGTTCAAAATCTGCATGTAAAAGAAAATTTAAAAATTAGCTCTTAAGAGACAGAAATATTTCTGGGTCAAAAACTAACACTCATGAAGTGAATGGCACTAACCAAAATATTGGACAATGAATTGTGGGGAGAGATGTCCACCTGGACAATTTATGATAAACTTAAGAGTTACCATTAAAACTCCATTTGCATTTGCTACCAAGGTTTGGACTATCAGTTCCTACCAAGTTGGACTCGCTCTTCCAGACGTCATGCTTCCTCACTTCCCAGTCATGCCTGTTTAGAAGGGCACTGCTAGGGAGGTCAAGATTAACACTAGACAGGGTCCTGTTCCACCAAAACTGCTCTCCCTTCTATCCAAAAATAACATGAACCTTCCCCTCATTCCCACAGAAAATCATCCTCCCAACGCATTGATCTTCCTCTTCCAGCCCCATGTAGTGACTCTTCCCCTGTTCCTTTCTGTCCATCCCCACTTAGCAGATCCAGAAAGATTCATGGGGCCAGACTCCCTGCTGTACTTGGTTTCTGCTGAATGCAACAGAGGAGAAGAGCTGCCCTTCTTTGCATGCTGGCTGCTTGGCCACCATTCACATCCCTCTCTGAGCTCACACTGTCTCCCACCGCCTCAGTTCTCATGCCCAGGGTAAATGTAATGCCTGATTTGTTCTGAGCAGAGTGCAGGCTTGGGGAAGGTGGGACGCAAGCTCAGACAGGGACTCAGGCCCAGATCCAGACCCTCAAAGGTATTTCAGTGCCTAACTCTCAGGCTCTGGGCCATCTGACCACAGAGCTGGCTGCAAAAGTAAAAATGTTTCTCCTTCATCCCATGTTACAAGTCTACTGAGTGGAGGGGGAAAAACAATTTTTTTACAAAACCTAAGATCTATGGAAATATTATTATGCATTTCTTTTTTTTTTTTTTTATACATCCCACCAGAAGCAATTGTTTTGAAAGAAATGATATCCCTCTGCTGCATTTGCAACCCAAGCATTGCAGCACAGAAAATGCACTAAAATGGGTATGGAATGAGGATATTGATATAACAGTATCATAGAAACTTGATGGAATGATGATTATCAAAAGGACATGGTAATATCAGGGTGCAAAATATACAGGAATGACAGAGTAGGTTGTCCTGCTTGAGGAGTGGCACTGTAGCTGAAAGAAAGCATAATCAAACATAATAAACTCTTAAATGAATCAAAAATACCATAGAATCTCTATGGATAGGAATTTCATGCTTAAATAATAAGAGTATAGCAGTAGGAATATACTACCAACCACTTGACCATCATGGTGATGGTGATTGTGAAATGCTCAGAGAGATTAGAAATGCTACAAAAACAGAAAACCTAACAACAATGGGGGATTTCAACTAGCTCCATATTGACTGGGATCATGTAACCTCAGGATGGGATGCAAAGATAAAAATTTTAGACACCATTAATGACTACTTTTTGGTGCAGCCGGTCCTGGAATACACAAGGTGGGAGGCAATCTTGATTTAGTCCTAAGTGGCACTCAGGATCTAGTCTAAGAGGTGAATATATATAAAGAGGACCAAAAAATTGCCACAATGGCTAAACAACAGTGTAAAAGTGGCAGCTAGAGACAAAAAAGACATCCTTTAAAAACTGAAAGTCAAATCCTGTTGTGGAAAATAGCATGTAGACCCTGGCAAGTCAAGTGTAAAAGTATAATTAGGCTGGCCAAAAAAGAATTTGAAAAGCATCTAGTAAAAGACACAAAAAATAACATCAATTTTTTTAAAGTACATCAAAGTCAAGAAGCCTGACAAACAATCCAATAAATTAAAAAGTAGTAAGTCACCAGGACCAGATGGTAGTCACCCGAGAGTTTTGAAGGAACTCAGATATGAAATTGCAGAACTACTAACTGTGGCATGTAATTTATTGCTTAAGTCAGCCTCTGTATCAGATAACTGGAGGCTAGCTAATGTGATGCCTATTTTTTAAAAAAGCTCCAGAGCCAATCCTGGCAATTACAGGCCAGTAAGCTTAATTTCAGTACAAGGCAAATTGGTTGATACTATAGAAAAGAATAGAATTATCAGATACATAGATGAATATGCTATGTTGGGGAAGAGTCAACATGGCTTTTGTAAAGGAAAATTGTGCCTCACCAATCTATTAGAATTCTTTGATGGGATCAACAAACATGTAGACAAGGGTGATCCAATGGATATAGTGTACTTGGAGTTCAGAAAGCCTTTGACAAGGTCCCTCACCAAAGGCTCCTAAGCAAAGTAGGCAGTCATGGTATAAGAGGGACGGTCCTCTCATAGATCAGTAACTGGTTAAAAGATAAGAAACAAAGGGCAGAAATAAATGGTCAGTGGTCAGTCTTCACAGTAAAGAGAGGTAAACAGCGGGGTCCCCCAAGGATCTGTACTGGAACCAGTGCTGTTCAATAAATTCATAAATGATCTTGGAAAAAAGGTAAACAGTGAGGTGGCAAAGTCTGCAGACAATACAAAATTACTCAACATAGTTAAGTCCAAACCTAACTGAAGAATTACAAAGGGATCTAAAAGAATTGGGTGCCTGGGCAACAAAATGGCAGATGAAATTCATTGTTGATAAATGCAGAATAATGCACGTTGGAAAACAGAATCTCATCTACACATTCAAAATGGTGGTGTCTAAATTAGCTGTCACCACTCAAGAAACAAATCTTGGCGTCATTGTGGATAGTTCTCTGAAAACATCTGCTCAATGTGCAGTGGCAGTCAAAAAACCTAACAGAATGTAAGGAACCATTAGGAGAGAGATAGATAATAAGATAGAAAATATCAAAGTGCCACTATATAAATCCCTGGTACTTCCATATCTTGAATACTGCTTGCAGTTCTGTTCACCCCATCTTAAAAATGATATATTAGAATTGGAAAAAGTATAGATCAGGACAACAAAAATGATTAGGGTTATGGAACAGCTTCCACATGAGAGATTAAAAGACTTGGGACTGCTCATCTTAGAAAAGAGATGATTACGGGGCAATATGATAGAGGTCTATAAAATAATGAATGGTGTGGAGAAAGTAAATAGGGAAGCGTTATTTACCCCTTCACATAATACAAGAACTAGGGTCACCCAATGAAATTAGTAGGCAGTGGGTTTAAAATAAACACAAGGAAGTATTTCTTCACACAATGCACAGTTAACCTGTGGAACTCACTGCTAGGGGATGCTGTGAAGGCCAAAAGTATAACTGGGTTGAAAAAAGAACTAAATAGGTTCACAGAGGATAGGTCCATCAATGGCTATTAGCCAAGATGGATGGGATGCAACCCCATGCTCTGGATGACCCTAAACCTTTGACTGCCAGAAGCTGTGACTGGATGATAGGGGATGGATCACTTGATAAATTGCCCTGTTCTGTTAATTGAATCTGGCACTTGCCATTGTCGGAAGAGAGGATACTGGGCTAGCTGGACCATTGGTCTGAGCCAGTAAGGCTATTCTTATGAAAATATCAGAGAAAGTGACTAGAAACAAAAGTGGAACTGACTTCATTGATTTTCATTGTCCGAGCTCAGAGAAGTGCAGAGGTAAAACAGCATACAGAGTGAAGAGTTTATGGGATTTCAAAAATACTTTCAGTTTTAATAATCTAAAATGGAAATAGTAAAATAATTAAAGGAGAGGAAGGATGCCTATTTGGTTAGGGTGCTAATCTAGCAATCGAGATAGCCAGGTTCAGATCCCTATTTTACCACAGACTTCCTGTGTGATTTTGGACGAGCCACTTAGGCCCAGATCCTCAAAGGTGCTTAACTCCCATTGAAATCAGTTAGCTACTTAAATATTTGAGGATCTGGGCCTTAATCTCTCCATGCCTCAGTTCCCCATCTGTGAAATGGGGATAATAGCACTTCCTTACCTCACAGGGGTGTTGTGAGGCTAGATATATTAAAGATTGCAAGATGCTTAGATACTATCTATGGTAATGATGAGTATCAGTACAGAGATACATAAAGAGGACTCTAAAATGTTGCTACAAAATCTCCAACTCCTTGTGTTAATTCAAGTCTGGGGATAATTTTGTTTTAGAAATATTTCTGCTAATGCTACTCAGTTAGTCTGAAGTTCACCATATCCACCTGCACATCACCACCAACTCCTCCAACCATTGGATCTTCCTCTAAAACCTTTACCATCTCCACCGACGAGGCTGGATCAAGCATTGTATCTGAATCACAAACCTATAAGTAACACAAAGAAAAAATGGAGTTAGGGAATGCACTAGAGAAGAAAATAAAAATAAGAATGAATTTAGTGACTCAATATACATATATTAAATGTAATAAGATCTCTGTTTGGAATTTGTATTGTTACGCCTGTTAAGGGCCTTTGTTATCAGGCAACTAGACTTATCATTGGAATGAAATAGAGCATTTGTCTATGCTGTAGTCACAAAGAATCTCCTATCTTCCATATTGTCTGCATTTGTTTATTGGCACATTAGCTCAGCTAATCTGAATGAGAGATACGTAATCTGAGAGGGGCCACAAAAAAACATGAATTGAAACACAACTTTTATGGGTGGTCTGCACTTTCCATGAGGAGCTTTAACATACAAAAACCGGATGTGTTTGGTGCACCTAGTTCAAATGTTTCTTATTTTCATAAAGGGGATAAATGAGGCGTTAACCAACAGATGCTTATGAAAATCCACCAGGAGTCTCCGAAGAACCCCAACAGCACTTTCATTCACAAAAAGGTTTGGCAATTCATGTAAAGGTATGTATTGTGAATTTCAGGACAAATTCACTTTTCAGTTTAGTTGCATGGTACATTACAAATAATGCAGAGATTTGATATTTGAGATGGAAACTATTTGGTATTTTCTCCAGCATTATTATAAAAAAAGGAAAGGCTACAAGCAGTAGGTCACCAAGAGAAGTACATAGAGATATTGGTAAAGAAAGGGACACACACAACTTTTTGGCACCCAACTTAAGGTACCTAGAAGGAGCCTAATTTTCAGAGGGTGGGTTCTCAGTGACGTCTGAAAATCAGACCTGTTTAAAGTGTCTTAAGTTGTTCACCCAGAATCACTAGTCACTTTTGAAAACCCTGCCTTCATTTGCAAAACAGAGCCATGCTTTAACTGTGTTGTGGGAAGCAATTGTTGTAACCAGCTCCACTGAGACAGTCGCATTTGTAGTGCAGATGTGACCTTAGTTGACTGATTTCATCACTCTTTAACGTGACTTGGTGGTTGGCCTACCCTAGCACTGAAATTTCTAAGACACTCACCAGGCCTTTAGAATGAATCAGGTGCCACCAGTGGACAGGTGCTAACTAGACCTAGCAAATCCTGTCAGCATCTCTGCAGGCAGGCACTTCTATTTTGCCCATTTTTCATAGCTACATAGCTTCCAAGGCCAAAAGGAACAACTGTGATCATCTAATCTGATCTTCTATAACACAGGCCATAGAACTTTCCCAAAATAACTCCTAGAGCAGATCTACTAGGAAAACATCCAAGCTTGATTTTAAAATGGTTAGTGATGGAGAATCCATCTCAATCCTTCAGAAATTGTTCCAATGGTTAATTACTCTCAATGTTAAAAATGTACACCTTATTTCCACTCTGAATTTGCCTAACTTCCACTTCCAGCCATTGTATCATGTTCTACCTTTGGTTGCTAGACTGAAGAGTCTGTTATTAAATATTTGCTTCCCCTGTACATGCTTACAGTTATTAATACTTATTGTTTCTTTAGCAGAAATGCTTCACTACAGTTTTCCTGGGCAGATATGTAAGATCCTGGACCAGCAAAATAGGAGATACAGCAGGCCTGATTCTCCATTGTGCTTCTTGTGCAGCCATTTACATCCATGCAAAATGCTTCCAAATTAGAATAACAACATTTTTACACCCACCTTGCACCCTCATTGCACTACACAAGGCGTGAGATCATGGAGGTTCAGACCCATCACTGTTAGGGAACGAGCTAATTTGATTTCCCTGCAGTAGGTTGGGGTGAAAGGTGGTGATTTATTTATTTATTTAATCTCTGTCTTATCTATGAACCTATGAACCTATGAACATGAATCTATAAAATCCTGATAAGAAATTCCTTCCTACAGCCCTCCGGTAACGTATCCACCTTCCCTTGCCTATGATGATCCCATGGTGTTGATCCAGCCACTCTGGTAGCCCCTTTGCAAGGCCCCAGATGGCATGATATTCAAATCTTGCACACTTTGTCATGCAGTGTATTCTGGAGTAGCCCCCGAATGTGAGCAATTAGAACCCAAACCCTTCCAGAGCCCAGCAGAGAGGCTCCATAGTTGGTTGACCATCAAAAGAGGCTTTATAAAGGTGAGGCCCAGGGCAACTGACTTTGAGGTCAAAAGGGAGGAAGGAGAGAGTCACAAAAAAGCCTGAATTGCTTGGACAATCATCACAACTTCTCAGGGCTTAGTCAAAACCAAATCCTTGCAAGGTTTATCCATTGCTCGTGGTATTCAGTCTCCAAACAATGGCCCGATCCTGCAAACCTTACTCACAGAAGATGTTTTTATTCATTGAAGGCAATAGAACTATTTCCCTGAATGGAGAGTGCATAAGGATCACAGAATCAGGCTCAAAACATTGGAAAACTTTTACAGAATCTAGGACAGCTTGAGAGAAATCTGTCCCTGCAGCTTTGGAAATGGGGATAGAGGACGCTGCCTAATTCATTTTTAAGTGAACAATGTCATAAAGGCTTTAAAGGCCAAGTTGTGGTGAGGTAATGCAGCTGTAAAAGATGAAGCAAATGCTACTCCTGGCCTTAGCTGAAGAATTTCTCATCTGTATTTTTAAGAACTCCATTCCTCCTCTCCCCCTTTTACTGAATAGTCTTAGCAGGCTTTGAAGGCTTAAAAATGTCTCCTTTCAAAGAAGGCTTTGAAGATATTCCCTAGTAGGTTATTGCATGTTTGCAAACAGGGCATCCATTCGTTTCTCCCCAAATGAAAAATTACCTTTGATCTTGATTTACATTGGCAAAGTGGATTTTTTTAAATGTAAGCATTTTGATAAGGGAATAGCATTGTAAGTATGAGGAAATGCTCAGTCTTCTCAAATAACAGCAGTGCATGGATTTAGCATACTCACAGAACGTCTAACCATTTTAAAAGATTACAAAATATGCTTTCAACGGTCATGCTGTTTTCAAATCGACTGAAAGGCGCACTGTGTTCGGAAGGTACTAGGATGGGCTAAAGCACGCTGCATGAATTATACAAAAGCTGCTTTATTTCCAGCTATGTTTGAATTGGCATTGGCCTACTGCTTTAATACCTACCTGTACATAATCCACACTTCTCCCCAGTGCTTTGAATGCTGTGTACATTACTTCTCTTTTCCCACCCCATTTCTGCATGATGCAAACACTTTTGTTGGACAGGACCAGTTGAGTAACGTGTTGCATACTCTCTTTATGTGATTCCTCTGTCTCGCCTGGTCCTTTCTCATGAAAGTTATTCCTCCATATATAAGTGGCAGATGTGTCCCTGCCCATGATTTCACTAAAAATGTCCATCATGTAAATGTCATCTTCTGAATTCCCATCAATAACCATGATAACTTTAATTCCAGGGTAGGTCAACCTTTTCACGGAAAGTAAACATTTTCTTAAGTAGTCAGGATCCTCTTGATAGGCAGCAATGCAAAGGGCAACTGTTTTGTTCAACTTTATTGGCGTCTCAAGTGATCTTTTCATTTTCCTGTGTTCTAAAAAGGCAAATAGGCTTTGGATGATGAGATGTGATGCCAAAATAGCACCATAGAGTCCAAAAGAGAAATAGTAATTGTCTGTTTGGATAAACTGGTAGCCAACAATGTAAGCAGCAGTGATTCCAAGCAAGAGGGAGACCCCAAACAGCGTGGTTCCAAGTATTCTCAGGATACATATAAACCTCTCACAATGCATCTGCAACAAAACCAGAAAAATAATTAACATGATTGCTGTTTCCCGCTACAGAATAATCAGCGTGTTCTCATGGCTAAAACACAGGATGGAGAGTCAAGAGCTATAGGACGCTTCTGGCTCTGCTACAGACTTACTGTGTCACCTTGGTCAAGTTGCATCCTCTTTGTGTTGCATTATTCCCCACTTGCAAAATGGGATGCCACTATTTCTTTATCTCATTGGAGTGTTAAAAATTTGTGAAGCTATATAACATCCTATAAGATCCTCAGACAAAAGGTGCTACCTATATACGAGTCTGATCCTAGAAACCTGGGCTTGCTGGATGAGACCTTAAGTGTAAAGTGATGTTTGCAATACTGCTAAAGAAACTTTTTAAAAATAGATGTCTGATATATATATCTATATATCTATATATATATATGATATATATATATATAACAGGGGTGGCCGAACTGTGGGTTGTAAACTGCATGAGGCTCTTTTACAGTTAAAGTGTGGCTTGCACACCCCCTTATGCCCTCCCCCATTCCCTGCCTACCAGACTGGGGTGGGGAGCTTGGAGCTTCTGCCCTGTGGCAGGGTGCTGGAGCTAGAGAATTCTGCCCAGTGGGTATGGCCACTCTTGATATATAATATATGGATGAAATTCCAGCTCTTACTGAAGTCATGAGAATTTTGCCATTGATTTCAACAGGGTCAAGATTGAAGTCAATAGCAAAATGCCCACCAAAAGCCATATAGCTGAGATTTCAACCCATCTTTGAAATTCTGCAAAACTTCAGTTGATTCTGACAACTTTCTGCATTCTTAGGTTAGCTCTCCCTGGAATTCCCTTTACTGAACTCCAGGTTATGCAAGATCTAACAAGCATGTACAGTACTCAGATAGCCTGGTGATAAATGGTACGTAAAAATGTATACAGACAGACAGATTAGCAGTATGGCAGATTCCTGGATTTCTTTCAATCACAGTCAAACCCAGGGCTGGATTTGCACTTAGGCACAGTAGGCATGTGCCTAGGGGCACCGGCATTCTAGGGGCACCTAAACAGTGGCAGATGACCACATGGGTCAACGAGGCCAGTACCCAGGGTCCCCAGCCAATTTGGGGGCCCCACACTGAGTGTTGGAACTCTGGACCTGCCCCCTGCTCCTCCTCCTCTCTCCCAGGGCTGCACCACCCTGCTCTTCCTCTTCCCCCGAGGCCCCACTCCTGGCCAGGCTGGAAGCTGGAGCCCAGTGGTGAGCATAGCCCCCCTGCCCACAGCTGGCCCAGACGCACCCCAGGCCCTCTCCCCACCACATGAAAAACAAGATCATCTGTGGGGGAAGCCGGGGGGGAAGGGGTGCTGAAGACACTGTGCCTAAGGGTGTGAAAGGTGTAAATCCGGCCTCTGGTTAAACCAACCATTTTATGCAACAGCTTTACTATAATAATAGTAAAGTTGCAGCCAACATAAAATGTGTAAAATGTCTTCAAGGTCCTGATTCATTGCATGCTTTGAATTTAGTGGGACTTAAATACATGCTTGAGTGCTTTAATGAACCAGGGCCTCTCTCTCTATTTTGCCCTTTCCCTTTCCATTATTCACATTTTCCCTACTGTTATCAGACTATGTGTATGCAGATTATATTCATGACAGCATCTGTTGGCCACAGTTGAATTTGGAACACCACCCTTTTACATCATATATGCCTGCAAACTATCCCTTTGAAATAATATGGAAAAATCACTACTAAACCTGCAGCTGTACTCAGCTGTTTAAATTTCAGTCTGCAGAGTTACAGTCTTGGGGGAAAAGACTTTCAACAGAAAAATAATAAACCACAGAATTTTAGGTTGAGAAAAAATGTACTTTTTCCTTTTAGCTACTTTAGAATGATTTATTTCAAATTGAGAGGAAGGCTCTGAAATTTACATTTGGAGACAATAGTCAATTAAGTAGCATAATCTGGACTCTATAACTAAAACTTGCTTGAATACCTAAAGACAAATTCTGGCAGGTGCCATAGGTAGACACCAGCAAACATATGGCCAGCACTAAGTCTATTGACTGTAAATTGACAGTCCCTATTCTGACTTGTCTGAAAGGTTGGAGAGAAGATCACTCCCAAAGCTTTCCATGACAGGAGTCTTAGAGAAGCATTACGGAACATGATCATGAAAGCTAAATGATAGGTGCATTAGAAATAAATGTATAAAATAAATTCAATAATTGATCTCCTCTAGATTAGATGATCCTAAAGATCAGAATATGTGGTCCATGTGTTTATTCATATTTCATGTAAACAGATTTCCAGACTGCTGAACTTGAAAGGTATTATGCCATCTTACACCTGGGCTGAATGTGTCTCAATAATGACACTTTTGTAGCATGTTTACTCATTTTGTATCCATCTGTTCTGTGGCCCCAGACAGAATATTCCTTTTAATGAACAGGGGCCAGAACTCTGATCACATTAGTCATTATAGGAGATGTACCATTGAAATCAGTTGAATTGAAACAGTTATACACAATTAACTTGTTACGGTACTGGTCATGTTATCAGATTAATTCTCTGTTCCTATGAAATATATCTGAATGAAAAGAAGAAGTGAGTTCTGGGTGGTTGTGTTTCTAGGATAATTTCCCCCAAATTATTCTCACAAGACCAAGAAATGGGTTTCTGGACCTGATAAAACAGCATTTTAATGAATTAATTTATTTCATCTAAAACCTTCCCTTTAACTAAATATGATCCCTGGCTAGAAAACTAATGCATATTTTGACCTAAATTTGTGGCTTTAGTGAACTCTCTTTCCCCTTTTGTAATATAAACTAAGGTTTGCTAACTAGACTTTTAATTGACCAACTCTCTGGGAGAGTCTGGAAAAAGCTGTTCAACAAACGTTCTCAAGCTTTAGTATGTGTACTGTTGATGTTTTGCCCAGTAGACCTGATCTTTATCAGCTTGAATATACCCAAAGAGAGACAAGCCAAAATATCTCCACCCTGCCTTAAAAGTTTTGCCAAGGATCTTACAAGAAATTCACATTTTTACATGTCTGGGGCCAAAAAGGAGTGCTGAGTCAAACAGCACCATCCAGAATAGGCGACTGCTGGATCAGGGACTTTAAGGCCAATGGGAACTATTATGAATGTAGCATGGCCATCTGCATAACACTGAGTCACATCCTTAGTCACACTTCAAACATGATTTTTCTGAATTTCACATTTGAGCACAACTCCAATAACTACCAGAGAAACCAAGATCTGACTCAGGAATGTTAGTCCAATTTTACACTGATGTAACCCCACTGCTGAATCAGGCCCTAGGTGGCAAGAATACTGTGAAGGGTAAGTGCCAGTGTTAACTTTTGAAATCACAATTTTTTTTCACTGACTTCTCTAATATTAACCCTTTCTAAATATGAAAGAAAACATACTTAGGCCTTCAGGTCTAAATACTTCAGACCACCATTAATTTCAAAGGGAGTTTTGCCCAAATGACTGTTCAGTGGTGTCCAGATTTGGCCCTTTGTTTTGAAGGACTAAAACACCAATTCCATTCCCTGATCCTGCTCCCATTGAAGTCAACTGGGGTTTTGCCATTGACTTCAAAGAGAACAAGGTCAGACCTATAAATAAATTTATAAATTACTATGCTAATTAAGGGCTTCATCCAGAGTTTATTGAAGTCAGAGAGAATCTTTGACTTCTGTAGGGTTTGGATCAGGGTCTCTGAGTGAAATCCTGTTGCCCATATAATGGGGCCATGGCCTAGAGCCTCAAAGGTACACAGGAAATTTCAATGAGAGTTAGGCACTCCTCAAAGTTAAGCATATCCTAACCTAAGTGCTTTCCTATGGATATTTTCCTGAATCAGGGCCTTACTCACCAAGTAATCCCATTGAAATTGACTGGACTAGTTGTGGCATAAAATATTATTCCTTTCGAGTGAGGCTGGCACAGTCTGGCCCTCAGATTATAAATCAGTTTCCATAGATGTGGAGGATCCCGCTCAGAGACCAATAGGAGTTGCATGTGCTCAGTGCATTTGAAAAGCCAAAAATGAGAGTTCAACCCAATAAATAGATAGAGGGAATAATAAATAGAATTGGGGAAGAAAATACCACAAAAATAACACATATTAGAAAAAGAACACGATATACCCCTTTATACAACTTAAATGTTTATGTAACTGTTTTCTCAAGTAGTGAAAGCATTCAGGTGGTCCTCTCCATCTGTTGATATGGGATTTGGAACTGGTGACTAACGGAGGTCAAATTAAAGTCAGACTTGTTTGCAACACATAAGATGTAGCTCACTACATCACTGTTTACAAGGAGGTCCCTAATGTGCAATGCTGACATAGCTTGTCAGAGGAAACCCTGGGCCACTTTTTCCCCAGAAAGGTTGAAAACAAGAAGGATGAAGACGTAGGAAGGTCACAAATATAAAGGAAACAATGTGGGTTTTGTTTTTTCTTAAATCACTTCTTATCGGTTTCAAATTTTATGGGATAAACTTTAAAAACTTTAAAAAGGAAAATTAACTTTACAGTACTATTTGGGAATGGTTGTAATTGGATTTTGAAGTACAACACTCACTGGGCTTAGAATGCACTAGAATTTAAAGTTTGGTCAAAATGTGGATTTTAACATCAAATAGGATTACAAGTACTACAGGCAATAATATTCTATTTCTTTTTCTCATGAAAACTACACTGAAATAGTTAATCCTCTATAGTACAAAATGGCTCTGATCTAGGGACATAGCTTAAAATTTAAATTCTCTTTATAAAGCGATCATATCCAGTTTTGCCCTAATAAATGTATCTAAGATGTATGATACTTTTAACCTTTACAAATATATTATACTGACTAATCTAGTTCCTGGAACTGTAAGGGATAGAACACTGATTAATCACACACTTTCATTGAACATGTTTGTGGCCTACTAGATAGAATACCAGCCTTGGCCTCTAGAGACCTCAGTGCTCATCTTCCCGCTGTTACTGGCCTGTTTGGCAAGTCACTTCATCTTGCTGTGTTTCAGTTTCCCATGTGTAAGTGGGGGATAATGATCCTGATCTTCCTTGTAAAGCATTAAAGTGTTTTGAGATCTACTGATGAACAGTGCTATATAAGAGAGAGGGATTATTATTTGTATCCCTTCAGGTGTCATTCAGAATTCACCAGTTTTTCAATTTAATCTCTCTCCTCCACTCCCTGCCATATATCAGTCCAAACCTTGCTCACCTTACCACATGAGTAAATCCACTGATTTGAATATCATTATTCAGATTAATAAAGCAAATCCTATA
The DNA here is from genome assembly GCF_026122565.2 of Emydura macquarii macquarii. Lineage (NCBI taxonomy): Eukaryota > Metazoa > Chordata > Testudines > Chelidae > Emydura > Emydura macquarii. The sequence goes on from NW_027130506.1 coordinate 4,363,232, forward strand.
GTCTTTACTCAGGCTAATCTTCCAGTTGATATCAATGAGATATGATCACTAAAGGTTTTGGGATCAAGCCCAATATAATGTCACATGGGCATATGAGTATATAAACAGATCTCCCACTGATGTCAGCAGGAGTTGTATGCATACAGCCAAAGGAAAAATGTACTCCTTTATAAGCCAAAGCTTGATTTCCTGTCCCATGTGAGTAGTTTTTTGGTTTCAGTAAATGAAATGAGTAGATCTGGCCATGTGTGTGCGTGTGTACATGAGAAGGTATATACACAGATTGTTATATGCTGTAACGTATATATACACAAACACTGTATATACACATATAGAATAAATATTGTTATGCATTGGCATCCAACTTAAAGAAATTTAATGTATTTTGGCAGCAAAATAAATATTTCAACTTTGAAGGACAAATGATTCCATAAAACATTAATTATAAGCATAAAATAACTGCCCACATTCCCTCTTCCAGTTTACAGCCTACAGAGGTGAAACAAAAGTTATGTTACATCTGTACATCTTTACATCATTAAGTTACCATATCTGTTGTTTAGAGTTATTTATCACTTCCAGATTTTATGTACCATTTATCTTCTCAAAAGGATCCACATACGACTAAAGTTAAGCCTGGTTTTAGGTTAAATATAAAGAACAGGAGAGTATATCAGAATTAATGACAGCGAACTTTAGAAGTTTTTGCATACCAGACCAAGAATCTTCTCTGTCTACTCACTACTCCTTCAAAAAACTACACAAATACATTTTCTTATGAGCCTCAGCAAGTCCTAGAACCAGGCCTTCTATTGTTTGTTCATTTTATCCCTGATGTAAACAATGGTGACAAACTAATAGGGTTATACAAAAGTAAGCCATGCTTGTACAAAAAATTCTAGTTTATCAATAATTTCCAGTTTACCTGTCATGCAGTTTAGGTAAGTATTTGGAATTAAACCAATTGTATAATAGTAATGCATATTACCCACTTTAAATAAATTTGTTTGTTTGATGTTTATATCTTCGCTTATGATCTTCTAATTTATTTACTGCTCATTCATATATCATAGGCCATATCCTTCTCGACTGACTCATGTGAGTGGTCCCATCACTTTCAATGCAGGAATCATTTGACATTGTGTTTATAAATCTAGAGGAGGAGACACAATAATTTGTTCGCTCCAATGCCATAAATATGTAAGGCCAAATTCTCTGTTGTGCAAATTTGAAAAATTCCATTGAAGTCAGTGGTGCTGTGTCTTTGTGCACTAGCGGAGAATCTGGCCCATGATGTATGTATGGGTGAGGGTGTGAGAAGAAAGAAGATTTACAGGCTCCACTGGATTCAATGACAAAACTTCCATTTACTTCACTGTGCCTAAATTTTCACCCATGGTCCTTTAATACTGCTTTAATATTTAGTTTTTGAAGGAGAGATGCTAGCTTCATGCTAATCATTTAATATTAATATGGTCATTTTTAAGTTCCGAAAGCCCCCAAAGACTAAGAACCAGATCCTGCAAACTCTCTGCCTGCGAGTTGCATGAGGAGTCCCATTCAATTTAATGACACTATTCATGCAAGTAGTTACTTACATGTATGTGTGTGCAGGATACTGGGATTGCAGTCACACACAACTGGAGCAGCCTACCAGTTCCCCTGGAACAAGTACTAAAGCATTCATGCTGTATGCCTCAATGTGTACTACTGAAAACATTTGTTTTCACTTTGAAAAATGTGATATGTGTTAATATTTTAAAGTAAATAAATAGTAAGTTTGTACAGCTTCTTTCAATGGGGGGGATTTGATAGCAGCCTTTAAGTACCTGAAAGGGGGTTCCAGGGAGGATGGAACTAGGCTGTTCTCAGTAGTAGCAGATGACAGAACTAGGAGCAATAGTCTCAAGTGGCAGCGAGGAAGGCCTAGGTTGGATATTAGGAAAAAAAATTTCACTAGGAGGGTGGTGAAGCACTGGAATGGGTTACCTAGGGAGGTGGTGGAATCTCCATTCTTAGAGGTTTTTAAGGTGTGGCTTGACAAAGCCCTGGCAGGGATTATTTAGTTGGGGATGGTCCTGCTTTGAGCAGGGGGCTGGACTAGATGACCTCTGTAGGTCCCTTCCAACCCTAATCTTCTATGATTCCATAATTTTTCTAAGTGTGATAAGGAAACCTTTGATCTCTGCTATCTTGTCAGTGGAAGAGGAACTGAAATTGGAACTGTTCCACATTCTGTGCTATTTTACAGAGTGTCTGCATAATGCAAACAATTAAATTAAAAATAAAATTAACATAAGGCTTTCAGGCCAAACAGGAATCCATAATGGCATCCACCACTATGTTGCTTTCTGTTTGCGTGGGTCTGAACCGGGAGCGCATGGGGCAGAGTGTGATCTCGGTTGCACTGGTGCAAATGTGCAGAAGCTCCGTTGGAAGTCGACAGAGGCTAACCAGGGTAAGGAGATCACAATCTGGCTCCTGGGCTGCTCTCCCCCCAAGACCGTAAGAGAAAGCCAATGCATCTCCCAGGCAGCAAACATTTTAAGCAAGGGAAACTCAGTGCTCGTTGGACAATGCTCCAGGCCAGGCTCTTTGTCAGAGAGCAGCAGCTTCCCTTCCTAAAATGACCCACTCCGAAGAGCTAGGAAGCATCAGTCTCCCAACTCCCCTCCTCCTCCAGCTCACTCCCCCTCCCGCAACTAAACTAGTGCGCGAGCCCCACGCTGTCAGAGTAGACCGCCACTTCCCGGGGAACCCCTTTGCCGCCGGCATTAGCCAATCAGGGAGGAGCGCGCAGTTGCATCACAGGGGGGCGGCCCCTAATGCAGTGACCTCAAAGGTATTCCCCGCTCTGCCACGTGGGTTGCAGTTGCAGGCGGGCCGCTTGTAAGTTTCTTCCCCCGGCGGCGCCGGCTGGAGCAGCAGGCGAGGGAGGGAGTGAGGAGCCGCCGCCGGCTCTCGCTCCGCCCGGGCCACAGGCGATTCTTGAGCCAGTGCCGCACACTCCTGCCCCGGCAGCCCGTGCTCCGTGCCCAGGTACGTCCCGCAGGCTGGGCTGCATCCGCAGCTCCTCCTGTGCCGGAGACCAGACCCGCCCCCTCCTGCTGGAGCTGAGCCAGCCACCGCTGGCCGGGAAGGGCTGGCTCCCGCCGCTGCTCACGCCAGCTGGACTCCGCGGAACCTGACGCTGGGGTCCCTCCCAGGCATCGCTCCTCTCAGCGCCCGCTGCCTGCCCTGCCCTGCCCCTCCGGCTCCCCGCGCCTCTCTTGGGGGGGTGCACGATGAAGGGGCGTGGAGCGAGAGGTGGGGATCGGGACGGGAGCCCGCTCGCCAATCAGCCCCTCGCCGGGCTTTGCTCTTAAAACACATGCCTACCTTGGGTGCCACGTATCCCTCCCCCCCTCGACGCACACACACACACACACACCAGAGCGGCGCGCCGAGGTTAGGGTTTCGGTGCCCGTTTGCATTAGACCTGCTCCAAGTTATTCTCCCCATCATCAGCCTATGCAACAAGCGGGGAGCTGCGGGGCGGTGCTACCAGCTAGTCAGGGCTAGGGCTAGGGCTCTTCTCTCCCCCCCCCCGCCGCCCCCGTAAACTTTCCCTCTCCACTGAGCATTGCAGCCGACACATCTTGATCGCGTTTGCGCTCTCCGAGGTGGGGCTTGGCTTCCCCCGCCCTCCCTTCTTGCAGCCCCCTCCCCAGCTCAGCGCCGGTCACCCCGCCCCCCTGGCCCCGGTTCCCCTGAACGCCAAGCGGCGAGGGAGGGGGGACCACGCTCGTGTTTGTACCAGTGGATAAATGCCTGCACTGTGCGCCATCCAAACCCGCGGCGCGGTGCGTTACGGGCGAGGCTCCCGGCCCCAGCGCCCCTTGGAGCTTTCGGTGTGTTAAGTTGCGAACCACCTGGTCCCTTTCCCCTACAGAGCGTGAGCCCGACCCGATTTAAAGCGCCTTTTAGGCGAGAAGTCAGCATAAAAACCGCATCAATTCACAGTGCACTCTATTATTTATTGCCAGCATAGGTGTGTGGGGAGGGAGGCGGGGGGGGGGGTGTAAATGTCCCCCCCTCCCCAAAACCTTTCATGTGCACATGAATCTAGTTCCGTCTTCTTTACAACAGCTTTACTTCGAAGGGCTGACACTTCGAATTGTTTGCTCCGCTGCAGATGAAATAAACAGGATCATAAATCACGTACCTTGTTTGTCCTTTGGTCATAAAGGGGCCTCGGCTTGCTGGGTGGTCTTGGAGTGTGTAGCTCCTGCGGAGCAGTTTCCAATACTTTGAGGTAATAGATCAAACCGCGCGCCTCAAGGACTTAGCAAAAAGGAGAAATAAAAACGATCATTCGAAATTATTCACTCGCCCTCATTTCTCTCCCACGTGTTTTCCTCCCCCTCCGCCCCTTTCCTTTCTCTGCCGCACTTTCTAGCTCAAAACTTTCTCTCTTTAAACAAACAAACAAATAAACAAAACAAAACAAAACAAAGCTTGGAAAGAATAAAATCGAGGCTCGTTCCTAGCGATCGCGCCGACGGTCCTGAAAGAAGCGCGAGTCGCCAGGAGCCTGAAGAAGTTGCCGGGCAGGCTCTGAAAGTTGCCAGAAGTGCAGCATCAATAGAAAGGCTCGGCGGTGATGTCTCGCAGCTCCAGCGCCTGGGTCAGCGAGGCGCAGCGGCAGCAGCGGACGGGTAATATTTTCCAGACGCCTTGACTTTTTTTCTTGCCTGCTGTTGCTTTTCTGCCTCCTCCACGTTCTGGGGTCTTTTAAACAAGTGAGACTTGGTTTTAATAGGGCGGAGGATGGGGACAGGGAGGAGGGTCCTGTGGGGAGAAGGGGGGGGGGAGGGAGAGAGAGAGAACTCATTCAGACTAACTTGGGTCTAGAACCGGTTCAGCGGACTGAATTACATTAGCTTAATTGCAAACATTTGCAGAAAATGCAATACACATAGTGGATGTTGCCACCACCTGATTTCCTCTTCATGTCCAGCAGTTAGGAAAGGAGAGAGCCTGGCTTTGAAAACCCTTTGAGCTGCATTCGAATGCGTGGGGCGCAGGAGTTCCACATTGCACACACTGCAGTGTTTTAAAGTGAATTGTTTCTGTTCACACATTCACGTTCTTTCCTTGGTATGAATTAACTTCAGTGTCTCGATCTAGCCTGGCTTCCAGGATTCCCTCACACACGAACTTTCTCTCTAAATGCTTGCACTGAGAAATAACACTGAATCTTCTCCCTAACATGTCTGGTGCAGATGTTGCAGAAACTCGGAAATAAACCATATTGTTTAAATAGTGAGTCCCAAATTCTCATACCAGCTTTGCACAAGAAACTGCATACTGATCTCTCTCAGTGTATATCCATGTATTGTAAGCTTTAACCATGTCAATAGATGGTTATAGTTCAGCCTTCCATCAGCTTCCAGAGTCACAGTGCCCTGTAAATATTATTAGCTCTGATATAGGAGATCGTTATCTTTATGTCCCTTTGCTACTTCATTGTAAATGTTCCCAGATCCGGAGAGCATGTTTCCCGAGGAAGCCTAGAAGTAATTAAGAACCACCAGGTGGCACTGTTTAGGAAATAATAAGTAAAATATACACGCTGAGTGGAGAATCACAGCAGCCCAGAATATATATATGTAGACTATATATATATAGTCTGTGTATATATATATACTGTGGCAGATGGCCGGCTTCACCCTAGTGGGTCTCGTGCTTTTGTCTCTCATAGTAGGCTGGGGCATCACCAGTTACCCCATCTCCCCAGGGATGGGGGTAGGATCCCAGTCCTGCCTGCTCCTCCTGGCCCCAGCCCAGGGTCCCTAGGAGTAGCAGCTTGGTGCTGCTGGCACCATATACACAGCTGCAATCTTTCCCCGGGACTAATTTCCTCCTTCTGGCTCCTCCGGCCCTGCTCTTTTACTGCCTGGGGCTGGGCTTCCTTACCAAGGCCCCTGTGCCTGGAGGACTGTCACTGTCCTGCTTGGGCTAGCTTCCCGCTCCTGGGCCCGGTACCTTTCTTTGCACTCCTCTCTGCTCCTTCACACTACTCCACACTCCATCTCCAGCACAGCACAGCTCCCTCCTACCCACGCTCCAAGCCATCTGGTGGAGCGCGGGTCCACTGCTTTATCTGGGTGTTTATCTTTCTGCCACCCATCCCTCCCTGGTGGAGAACTGGCAAGATTTGGAGGGCAGGATGTCTGAGCGGCTATGGAGATGGACAGGACTGCTCCAGTCCCTCTCCCTTACGGGGACGGCACTGGTGCTCAACCAGCTAGTCCTGTCCATGCTCTGGCACCGGCTCAACACCCTGGTCCCACCCCCAAGGTTCCTGACCTACCTCCAGTGTGGACTGATCAGGGAAGGTGCATGACACGCACATCTTTAAGAACACAGGACTCTTCAGAAAGCTGCAAGCAGGGGCTTTCTTTCCAGACCGGCGGGATTACCATTGGGAATGTTGAAACGCCACTCGCGATCCTGGGCGACCCAGCCTACCCCTTGCTCCCATGGCTCATGAAGCCGTACATTGGCCATCTCAACATCACCCGGGAGCGGTTTCAGCTACAGGCCCAGCAGGTGCAGTATGACAGTTGAATGTGCCTTTGGCTGCTTGAAGGGATGCTGGCATTGTTTACTTACAAGTTTGGATCTCAGTCAAAAAAATATCCTAATGGTTAGAGCTGCCTGCTCTGTCCTGCATAAATCTGTGAGGCCAAGGAGGAAAAGTTTCCCCCAGGGTGGAGGGCAGAGGTGGAGTGGCTGTCTGCTTAATTTGAACAGCCAGACACCAGGGCTATAAGAAGAGCTCAGCTGGAACTATCTGGTTTCAGGGAGGCTTTGAAAGACCATTTTAAGAGTGAGCCAATGCAGCGTGTGTTGCTGCAGTGTGTTCTGCCTGGTCCTGCACTTGGGGGCCCAGAATGAATCTTGCAGTGATTGCTGTGTGGGTAGGAATATAACATTGCCAATGCACTGGCTGGGAGTGTTCTGTGACAGGAAACTGATTGCTGTAAGACCTGCTCATCACCACCCAGGACAGCTTGTGAACTAATAAAGATGAATTATGTTCCAAAAATAGTTTTTAATTCTGTAACATGATCCAGGCAATTAAAAAAAAAACATTTAGAACTTCATAACACGTAATAAATTAAGGGAAAATAACCTATGATGGGGAAAGGACAGTCATGTCCATTTCAGGTACACATACACCAGCCATGGCTTTCCCAGGTCAATGCATGCGAAGCTGTTCTTTTCTTTAATGTCCTCCCACCTGGAGTGGTAAGAGTCATGCACTGACCCCTGATGCCATGTGAAATATTGGGGGGGGAGTATAGGGAGATCCCAGTATAGAGTGCTCTATGGGCTGCAGAGGGAGGAGAGCACAGGATCATTGAACCTGCAAGTCCACCAGAGTCTCTGTTTGCTGTTTCCTGTCTGAGAAGCGCAAGCATCTCCTGCTGCTCATCCTTCTTCTTTTCCTGCGCCTTTCTCCTGTCCATTCTATCCTTGTCCAGGCTGTCTGCAAGGGTGATCCTACAGGCCCGATGCAACACTAGCTTGTGGGATCTCTTGGGACATGTCATCCTGAGTCCTCTTCTTTCTCCTCCTTATCTGGCTCAGGTGTTCCACAGGTGTGTAGGGGCAGACCCTGAAGAATGCAATGGCAGCAATTGCAGATACAATACACAGAGGTACCATTGCAGTGTATTCATGATGGAAATCAAAACTTAAGGTGCTGAACTCCCTTTGCTCCACACAAGTTTAAGCGCTACATGCTCACTTCTGCTTAGAACTGAAAGAGCATGACGGCCCAGTCCCAGCACCAACCATGGTGAGTATGGTTCTCTAGGGGTTTGGAACATGAGGAGGGAATAGCTCGCTTGCATGATTCTAGTTGTATAGGGCAATGGAAGTGAATACTGGAAACATTTTCTATAGGTGCAGCTGAAACCCCCGATCAGCTGCCCCCCTACTATTATTTCTGTTCCTCGTCCACCTCCTCTTCCTCACTGTTCATGGAGGGGGCCTGTGACTTGGGCTTCTCCAAAGTATTCACAGTGGTCTGTGGGGTGCTGGTGGGGTCTCCACTGAGGATGGCATGCAGTTCTTTGTGAAAGTGTCAGGTCTGCAGCTCTGCACCAGATCAATTGTTGACATCCCTGGCCTTCTGCTATGCCTGCTGCAGCTCCTTGGCTTTCATGCGGCACTGCTGCTGGTCTGGGTCATACCCCTTCTCCTCCGTGCCCTGAGCAATCTGCTTGTAGATGTTGATGTTTCTAAGGCTGGATTGGAGCAGTGCCTGCACATCTTCTTCTCCGCACAAGAGATCCAACACCTCCTGTCTACTCCAGGCAGGAGTGCGTTTGCATCGTCAGCTGGGCAGTGGAACTCAACAATGGACAGCTGCTAGTTGTGCTCGCCAGGAATTTCAAAATGTGTGGGGCTTTAAAGAGGAGGGAGGAGCTTCCTGTCTACCTGACCCCTGGGTAGCAGAGTTCACAATGGTAACTAGAGCAGTCTGGGTGGGGCATTGTGGGACAGTCTCTGGAGGCCAATAATATTCAATGTAAGTAACGCAGTAGCTACACTGACATTGCGTCAACCTAATTACATCGACTGTGACTCTACGCTGCTCGGAGAGGTGGTGTTATTAAATCAGCATAGTGAGGCACTTATGTTGGCAGTTGGCTGCCTTGTATTGGCCTATTCGTGTAGACCAGGCCTATCCATCCCATCATTGCTATCTCCTAGAAAACTTTAGTGTAGAAGAATGAGTCAGAAGACCTGGTTATAACATGGTTAACACTGGTAGTGTAGACAGGCTCTTACCCTGCTAGGGACGCACAGTTAGGTTCTGCCAAAACGACAAATGTTAATTGTGTTGTAACCGAGTCCATGAATCAGTGCAAGTAATTTGTAAAATACGATTTCCTAACAACAGCTTTTCTCTATACAGAGGCAAGAAGGGGCCAGGAAATTTTCCAGGAGGTCAGACTAGAATATCTAGTAATCCCATCTGGCTTTAAAATTTAGGAATAACTCAATTGACATCACAGGGATGTTCTGCATATATTGTGGTGTGTCACGTGCTTCACTGAAGATGGTGGAGTTACAGAAAGTAAAGCTGATGTAAATGAGAGGAGAACCAGCCTCTGAGTTCTGATTTTTGACAATGGGAAATCCATATGCAGATTTTAGTGTAAACATGCCTGTAAATTTGGGGTTCACAAGGAATGAAGGATTGGGCCAAAACATTTCAATCTTCTGAGATTGTTTTTATTGTATACAGAGTCAGTTGAGAGGTTACCAGTGCTCTGGACATTTAAATGTACATTGATTTATTGAAGAAGCTTTACCGGATTTGCAAAAAACCACCTATCTTTAAAACTAAATCACTCTTGAAAAGATGGAACTTTCCAACAATTTATGGAAGCAAATATACCCAAATCCCTTAGCCAGTATTGCCTGTTATCAGCATAAAGACCCAGTTGGATGGTAGCCATCAGCCTAATTTATAATGGCTTTATTCCATAAATGCTGATTTCTCCCTTCTTTTTAAATAAAATAATTCCACTCTGCCTGGACTGAAACTTTAGTCCTATGTGTTTTAAACATCTAACCTTGATACTTTTGGTTACTTCTTCCAAGTAGTAATAAAAACCATCATTACAAAATGAAAACTGTGTTATTTGCTTTCACCCAGAATCCAGGCACTGACTGAAACAACTCACTGTCATGTCGTGGGTCCTGCAGGGGTAAAGGGTTCCTGCATGTGTCAGCTCCATGCTGGGCTGATCAGTCTTGAAGGGGGGCAACCCAGGATATCAGGGACATGGAGGGTAACCTCACCCACACTGCAGAGGAATTGCAGGAGCTACTCAGAGGATGGGGATCTCATTTCTCAGCTGCATCGGAATGGGGCTGGAGAGAAGGATGAACTGGGCAGGGCTCCGTTCCTTTACTCCCCATATTCCGCCTACCAGAAGTTCAAAGAAATGGGTAATGTAGACATTAAACACTGCTCACAGGCACTGCACAGGGAGGACACTACCGTAATCCTGTTGGCACTATCTATCTTGGGTACTTGTACAGCCCCTTAGGGCCAACTTTTTAAAGGTATTTAGGTGCCTAAAGATGCTGATAGGCAAGTAAATATCTTGGAGGATCTGGGCCAGAGAGACTAAGGATCAGATTTTTAAAGTGATTTGGACACCTAAATACCTGCCCAGGAACACACAAGATGTCTGGGATGGAATAGTTTTGAATCCGCATCTCACAGAGGCTAGGCTTGTGGCCTAACCATTAGACCACACTTTTACTCAGCCAGGAAAGTGCAGACTATTTAACAGGCCATTGGTTCTGTTCTGTGCCCAATTGCTCTCCAAGCAACAGCACAGGCTTGATAGAGACCGGTGTTTCTAATCATTCAATGCACTGCAGGAATGGCCAGGAAAGATAAAGTGGATTCTAACACTTATGTTATATGCTACAATTTTATGTGAGAGATTGTGGATAGAAATGTAAACCCCGGGAGGCTTAAAGGGAAAAAGAAGTTATCTGCTTCTCCTAAAAGAAAAAGGGGGAAAGCAAGTTCTGGCAAGTTTAATTGATATCAATTGCCATTTTGCCTCTGCACAGTTAGGCACTGTGTTTTGCTGTTGTGTTATTTGGGGTTGTTTTATGTCCCCTTTTTGGCAATGACTTTAAATGCTGCATGTAAATGTACAGAGATGGAAGGGGGGAGAAATCATGAAAGCTATACTTTGGAGAAAGTGGGTCACCCTGAGTGTACAAGTCAGGGACTCAAATTGGGGAGTGAGCCCAAATTAAACAAGGGGGGTGGGGATTCTGCTTGGGAGTAGAGTCTGTGTTGAGGGTTCTTGCTTTGCTCTGGGTTTTCCATCCAGAGATTTTGACTCCCATGTGGAGCTGATTTCATAGAATTAGACTTAGCAGGAGCTGAGCTTGTGACTCAGCTTTTGTGAAACCAAACTGGACGGCTGCAGATCAGAGTAGGGGGTGGTGGTATGGTTTTCCCAGGACAAGAAGAGCAAGCAGTCTGGGAAAAGCCAACTCAAGGCATCCTCTTGACCACCTCTGAGTCTATTTAGATTTGTGAGTAAGATTTATGTGGGGAACTGTTTTGTGACTAGCACTTTGGGCCCCAAGAAGCCATGCAATTAATAATGGGTCTGTGGGCTACGTCTTTATATACTCTTTGGATCTAGCTAATTTCATTTTATTATGGAAAGAGATGGTTATCTCTTTTTCCACAATATAAAGCATTTGTGGTTTCATATTTGAAGGTTCCTGAGTGCTTGCGAGCTGGGAAGAGGCACTGGTGAATGTAGCCAGGCAGTTAAAATTGTAAGTTCCTAAACCAAGGACTGGGCAAAGTTTTAGGTGGGGGCTTGCGCCAATCCTTTAGTTATTTAAAACAGATCCTGAGACTGAGGTGTATTGAGGGCTGTGTTGGAATTGTAAGATATCAGTTTAAGACTGACCCCCTTCCACTCTCCTGGTTCAGCTTGCAGGCTAGGGGGCTCTGTAGGGAAGTGTGCAATCAGATTCAGAGTTAGTCCCTTAAAAACCAGATTAAAGCAAAGTGGAGTGAGTTGTACCTCTCTGCCTTACAGAGCAGCCTGCTTTCTCTCCCTCTGTTTTTGGGTTATCACTCTGAATTCCATTATGTTGCAACCTTCCAGCAGGAGTGTTTATGTTTTTATCTGACTTCTCTGCATGCATATGCTTTGAACATAACATATAGATTACCTGAGCCTGACCCTTCGTACTGCTAGTGACCTTGGTAGAAGGGATACAGAAACAACTACAAATGATGACATAGCACCAAAGCTCCCTGACAACATTCTCGATGCAGGACAGGACTGGGAGACAAATGTCATCAGATTAACAACCCTTCTCCATCATCACCAGCTCAGCTGCCTAGTAGCTGTTGCAACAGAGGCAAGTGAGTCGAATAGGATCCACCGCACTTGGAAACATCCAAATACAGCTGCCAACTGATGGCCACAGAGGCTACTGTTTACAGCAGAATGTATGCATTTCAGCAACTCATCTTTTGCCTGTGTTGCGTGTGTTTGACAGAAAGAATGGCACTTGCTGTGGCAGATGGTTCCCCCATTCCCACCCACACCGAGTTAAGCAGTTGTGTGCTTTCCCCAAAGCATTCTTAAGAATGTGGAGCAAATCTAATTCTGATTTCACTGCACAGCTGGAGTGGTGTGCTGTGGATCCCACTATAGAAAGTACTCCAGACCACAACATATGTAGAACATACCTGAGTGACTGCCCCTCATCCTGGACAGTACTGTGATTGGTGGAGATCTTCCAACTGGTATTAATTCACTGGCCTGGCCCAGCTTGTATCTTTTGTCCTGTAGGGAATACTGCAACTATCTGGTGAGGGTTGAGTGGTTGGGTTCTGGAGAAGGTGGGTGGCTGAATTAACTGGCCCAGCTGGTTGTGTGGTGTTAAATGGATTGAATTGTTTGGCCTCCTTGGTCACTATTTTGCTAATAATTATCATATATTTTTATGCATTACATGTAAAATGTTATGAGAGCCTCAGTTCTCCTGTGATGGGTGCGGAATACAAACCTGAACACACTAGGCACTGCTTGATAAATAACAAATTGTCACGGTTATTAATGATTATTTATAATGTCATTTTTAATTGTCCACAGCAGTCACACAAATAAGTTAAGGCTCTTTCCTGAGGATGTGCAAAAGATTTTCATATTGTCAGCATTTGATAGGAAGGTGGTATGCATATTTTTGTTACAGACACTTTGCAAACATAGTTACATGTACAGGCCAGAGACGGCAAATTCATGGGCAAGGATAGTCCACAGATCATGAGGGTTTTACTTTTTTTCTCCTAATCTAATCTTTTCTTTAGAAAAAAATGTTTCTTGAAGTTGTGAAGATGGACTTCAGACACATTCTCGTGAAATTGAGGCCTTGCTTACCATGAGGATTTGCCCTGGATACATTCATTGGTGTAACTCAGCCAGAGCAAAACAAGAGTGGACTAATGTAGACAGGCAAAGCTGCTATAGATCACAATTTGCATTGATTATAATTTATTATTATTTGTATTACCATAGTCCCTTGGAGCCCTAGTCAGGGACCAGGACCCCATTGTGCTAGGTGCTGTACAAACACAAAACAAAAAGATAGTCCCTGCCCTAAGGGGCTTACAGTCTAGGGGCATGTCTACATTGCCCCACAGTTCAGACTAGGAGCCTGTGAATGGCAGTGCACACCGAAGTGCTGTGCTCTATCTCCCCCATGTGGGTGCTGTGGGCACTAGCGTACATCAGTGCGAACTAGGAACTTTTCAGCTCGTGCTCACGGCATATAAAAGGGGGAGTTACAGTGCAGCACTTTGGTGTGCACTGCTATTCACACCCCCACAGTCCAAACTGTAGGCCCCTGTAGACATGCTCTCAGTCTAAAACAAGGGACACCAGATGTATACAGACAAGTAAACAATCGGACAATATGCAGCTTACCCTGGTTTCCAGGTGAGCTAAACTGCACTGGTTGTTGGTGCTCACTGCAATCTATAGTGGGTTTGCTTGTCTACACTAGGGTTTGTCTACACAGGAAGGTAAGACAAATTAGTAAATGTGTGAAATAAATTAAACTAAACCCAAAGGCTGCTTTACTTCTGAATGAGAAAGGGTCCAAACGGGACTCTAATGAACTTTAATTTATGCACATTAACTTCACACTTTTAGTTAAGTTGTCTTGACTTTCCTGAGTGTAAGCAAGCCTTAAGGGTTTGACCTGGTGGACCTTTACCCTTGGCTGGCCACTGATGGCTGATATCCTCAGGGTAGACAAAGATATGGAAACAATGCAACAAAGAGAAGTGAGAACTTCCCCCAATTCATCCGTGAGAGCTGTCAGACATGAAGCCCAGCTATCTCCATTGCAGTTTAAAGGCTGACGTGTGTAATCATTTCACTTCTGAATCCCCTATCTGGGAACAGTAAGATAAGATATTTAAGGGTTTTCCCCATTGACTTCAATGGGGATTGGATTAGTCCCTTTCCCAGTGTGGCTGAATGAGTTGTTCTAGCCCAGGGGTTTTCAAACTGGGGTACGCATACCCCTAGGGTACAAAAGCTCTCATCAGCGGGTACACAAGAAAAATCCTGTGATGGCAGACAACACATTTTATTTAGTAAGATGTGGCAATCTAATCATGGGTATATTATGACCCAATCTCAGGTAGGGGTATGCGGTAGACTATATTATTTTGAAAGGGTACACAGTTTGAAAACCACTGTCCTAGCCTAATATTTTATTCATTTAAGGACACTGCAGAGGACAAGGCTCCCTGATGTAAATATGGCGATAGTTACATGTTCTAGTTATTGTATCAGATAGTCATCTGATTTAAAAGGCTATCCTTTGATTATTACAACATGTTAGATGCTTCCTACTATCTGTCCTGGTAGCTTTCTTTTTAGGTATCAGCTACAGATTATTGGGGCTTAGTGCATGCTTGTTTGTTGATCTCCCCCTTTCCCCCCAGAAACTCATCCATTCAACAGGGCTTTCACTTTAATAAACTTATTAACATTTTGGGATGACTCTTTGTGTCTCACACAAAGATTTGTCCAGGTGAATATACCATTCAGCACAATGCTGCACTAGAGATATTTGAACAAAGACTTCCACAAATATTCCCCCTTTGTAACCTGTGACAGACTATTCCTCTGTGAGGGACTGGGGACTCTATTGCTCTATTTATTTTCCCATTTTAACAAATATGCTTTTTCAGAACCATAATCCGAGGATAGATGCAACACCTATTAGGCAAACCAATGTATGCTGAGCTGCACCGGGGGGAATAGGACAGAATATATGGATTGCATAGCACAGTGATCAGCTTGTGTAATTTGAACATGGAGGTGCAGGAAGCCCCTGAACTGTGATGAAGGATGTCCTCCCAGGCACATTGCCATTGCCTAGTGCTTCATAAATGAGTCATTGTGACCATGTTATAGTGTTGCACCACACTCTCCTCTCGCTACCTATCCAGTTCCAGGTGGAATTCAAGATCCAATTAACAACCTTTAAAGCAGTCCATGACCTGGGACCTAGTTATTTAAGAGACCATATCATCTTGTGGTATTTGAGGTCCACTGAGGGATTTTCAAACATTAAGAACATAAGAACGGCCATACCACAGTCAATCCAGCCCAGTATCCTGTCTTCTGACAGTGGCCAGTGCCAGATGAACAGAACAGGGCAATTTATTGAGTGAGCCATCCTTTGTCATCCAGGCCCAGCTTCTGGCAGTCAGAGGTTTAGGGACACCCAGTGCATCGGGTGCATCCCTGACCTTGTCTAATAGTCATTGATGGAGCTGTGCTCCACTAATAGGATAATAGGGCGAATAGCCTATCCTTGACTAATAACCATCGATGGACCTATCCTCCACTAATTCTTTCTTTAACCCATTTTTACCTTGAACTTGGCTTTCTGAAGTTAACAGGAAGGTATTATCAGGTGAAGGACTCGGACTTTGAAACTTACATTCTCTGATAATCTATTGGCTCTGAAGGCCATGTCTGCACACTGAGGTCTATACTAGTAGAGTGTAGATTCCCATAGTGTAGAAGCTGCCTGCAGTGATGGAAGGAATATTCCCATTCTATAGGAACACCACCCTCCCCAAACTACAGTGGCTAGGTTGATGGAAGCATTCTTCTGTCAACCTAACAAGGATTAGATGGGCATACCTATATCACTCAGGTGTGTGGATTTTTCACACCCCTGTGCAATGTCGCTATGTCAACCTAAATTTTTAAGTGTAGATCAGACCTAAATTTAGCAAGCTCCAGACAAAACACAATGGCTTTTTTGTCCAGTCTCCAGACTGTGCATCGTTTTGTCTGTAATTTTATTGTTGGTTTTCTTGAATGTTTCAGGTCAGGGATACTTTATGGAAGGTGGTATATTTGTGAATTGTGATCTTTATACATTTAAATATGTTGTTACAGTTACTGTAAGAGATGATAACAAACTAAAAAGTATGGTCAAAGGCTGGGGTACATATCTGCAAATAAGGAAAGCTAGGTTCTTTGCCTCTGCCACATACTTTTTGACATTGGTCATGTCAGTTAATCCTTCTGTGCCTCAGTTTTCCCATCTATAAAAGCACTTTGACAGAAAACCGCTGTATAAAAATTCATAGTGTGATTATCATTCATAATAAAGGGAATGATGGAACAGCTAATGTAGAAAATGAAAACAGTCCTTATCCTCTCTGTAGAAAAGCTCTATATTTAGGGAAAACCCCTCTGCATTTTGCCAAAATTCCCCACAGATTAATATTATCTCTGCCAATGTTTAATAAGATTGTGTGTCAACACTTTATGAGAGGTTTGCTAAATACTGTGGTTGTCATGACAACATATACACAGTAAGTACCCACCTGGATTTATATCTGGTTGAGCCTGAAGTGCTGGGAGGTTGATGGATGTTGTTTTGATTTTTAATGTGAGTGCATTTGAGGTGGAAAACACGGCGGGAGTATAAATCTGAAACTTCTCCATATCATTTAAGGCTCTAACCACACCAAACAGAACCATTCTAGCTGGTTTGTGCCCTTATCTACTATGAGGGAGAATCATGTTATAATGCAATAGTGTCCAGTTTGATCTTGCTTGTATGGATGGGACTAAATCATGTTATACCTGAGTGATGGAATTGTTACAGCCCTTTGAAGATCAAGGGCTTTATTCACCCATGTAAATTGAACACAGGCCCAGGTGGGGATTCATTCAGGTGAATGCAGACCTTTTATAACATGGTAAGAGCAGGAGTGGATTAAGATTATACTGGAGTGGAATAAGATTATACTATACCCAGCAGCAAACAGTGCCCATCCTCTGGAATGCTGTGCGTGCCAGTCAAGTAGAAGTCACAGCTCACAGCCAATTTCCTTTTTGCTTTTCTTCCAGGCACATGATATCACAATCTGGGGGATGCGGGGAGGGGGGACCATAGACCCACAGTCCATCTTCTCTGAGTGTCCTGTGCCAAAAGCAGGTGGCTTAGTACTCTGACATGCTGTCTGCTGCTCCCCGTCTCGCTGTTATGTTGGGGCCCTCTCTCACTTTGGGACTCAGTTTGCAAGGATCTTGTCTTAATGAATTCCTAGTAATAACAGGGGAGAAAAGGAAGCATGGTGTTTGTTTTAAAGAATCGAGTTAATTCACCTCCCTGAGAGGTGGTAGCTATGTCAATGGGAGGCCTAGCCTTGTCTACACTGGGGGGGGAGGGGGTTACCATGTAGGCTGGCAGTCGAGACGCTGCTGTGGCCAGATAGAGCTAATAATATGTAGTTATTACACAGAGCTTTTCATCAGATCCCAAAGCACTTTACCAAGGATGAAAACATCATTATCCCCATTGTACATAAGCCTAGAGCAGCAAAGTGATGTGGAAGAGGCTCTACACATTCTACACGTGCATCTGCAGCAAAGGAGACTCAGAGGCGTGATGTGTCCCATTCGTCTCCATGGGATGTTTTCAACTGTCTGAGAAGCCCCCAGGAGGTGACTGTAGCCTGAAACAATAGCTCTGAGGTATGTGAGCTGTTCCACTCATCTCAGTGGGTGTTCTCTTCCTCCGTCTCCACTGACAGTTTTGGGAGTCTGTGATATGCAACAAATATGCCCATCCTCAACTCCTCACCCCAGCACCAGTGTGTTCTTGGTGCATGCTCCCAGCGTGTCTGCTCTCAGCTCTTCACTCAGCAGGGCAGGATTTCCCTAGATGCTGGCTCACACGTGGTAGGGGCAGGGAGTGGGGCTCAGAGCCCCCTCTTGAGAAGCAGGACTTACCCAGTTGCCAGTTCACATGGGGGACCAGAGAGAGGGGGATCAGACACCCCCAGAAGGACAGGGGCCCCCCAGGTCCTGGCACACGCAGAGGGAGCAGGCAGGGGGGCTCAAACCCCACAAATAGGAGATCCCAGATCTCAGATGTGGGGGCAGGGAGAAAGGCTAAGACACTTCCAGGGGGGCAGGATCCCCCACATCCCAGCACAAACATGCGAGAGGAGAATGTGAGGCTGACAGTCACCCCCTCTCACCCTGCCACCCACCTCCATGTCACACCTCCCACTGTCTCACCTCTCCCACTCCCTAAATCTCCCCCCAGCTCTGACCATCTCCATATCCCCCAACCCCTTACTGGAGCTGCAAACCCTTCTACCCCTGTTCCCACCCCACACACTCCTTAATGCCCTATTTCCCCATCCCCACAACCCAGCGTTTACATGCATCATTTATTTTCTTTCCAAAAATAGGCTGAGTGCCTTCTGAATGTTCTGCTGTGCTCATTGCATTTCCTCCACCTAAAACCCAAACCCACTTGGACAGAGGCAGGCTGCAGCAATACAGCCCAGGACTGGTGTGAAGTTACAGCGTGTGGGTGATGCGTCATTTTGATGGCTATAATATGTCCTCTGGAGCCATACAGGTCCTATGAGCCACGCCTGGCTAGTAAATCTTTCAGGCCCTCTGTTTGCATGGGCACCAGGTCATCCATCTGGCGCATGTGTGTGAGGAATGTGCCTATCTGGAGAGACAAACCCTCTGAATCCCTTTTTCAGTCTTGCTTCACCAAAGGGTTTACATAGCTTTGTGACAAAGGGAGGTACCCTCACTTTAAGACACCTCTTGACTCTTTTGGGGGCCACATCGGGTAAAACTTCTGGGAGACAATAAAGGGGCCAGGGAGCACTGAGGCAGCAGCAATACTGTCTACCAATCCCACTGATCCAAGGGTAAAAGAAGTACTGAACTCACAGAGGAGTTTCCTCTCTCTCCCCTCCCCCCCAGCCTTACCCCCATCCTTCACTGAGCAGCCTCATTCAAGAGCCCAGCCCTACAATGTGACGTTTTAGAAGCCGTGCTTCCATTGGCTCCTATGCCCACACCTGTGCAATAAGAGGGTTGCAGGGGTAGAACAGGACGTCATGGTGAGTTTAATTCAAACGGTGCATGCCCACCTGTGCACTGTTGGGAGCATTGGTGTGTGCCCATATGTAGAGTATTACAGGCTTGCTGGGGGCACCAAAAGGTGGGCAATGTGCCAAATTTATCTACTGCAAATAAGTCTGTAAAGACGATGGGCCTGATTCGTCACCCTCTTGAACCCTGTGTCCTCATTTATGCTTGAACAAACTGTGAATCAGAATGGCAGCATTTTAGACTCATTTTCCATAGTTAGAATGACAGCAGAAGTTGCATGGCAATGGAGAACCAGGCCCTATGGTAGATTTTTTCTGTGTACAGGGGCCCTGAATAGCAAAACTTAAACAAGATAGTCAAAGTTACACTGATAATGTCTCTTAATAAATATAATATGGTAGGGATTAAAAAAACCAGCAGGATGTAAAGAGGTAAGTAAATAAATGAACTTTTCAGCAGTTTTGTTTTTTAAATACATGAAAGAAACATCAGGGAACTAGTTTCCCCACCTCTGGATAATGATACTGACCTCAGCCATGCGATTTCCCAGTTCCTCAGCCACGTGTGACTTGAGCAATGAAACATGTATATGCACTTATTCTGATTATACAGTTTGACCATTAATGATGTTAGCAAGTTACGATGGATTAATAATGCTCCTGACAGAGTAAACATTTCCTTTGACAAGTTCTCCTTTTATTTTTGCACTCACTAATCTTCTATGGGCTGCATCTGATGCAGTTTTGAAACCCGATCTGCTCAAATGTTGACCTCCATGTCTCTTCTTTAATTTTCTCCTCTTTTCCCTGAGTTAATCAATCTTTCCTGAAGCCGCTTGGTTGGTGTGTGGGCCATTTGAACTAGCCACAGCAGGGAAGGCAGCTATTTGAGGTGTCCTGTGTCCTTATCTTCTGTCTGCCACTGGGGATCTTCAGTTCTTCCACTCTCATTTGTTCCTTTATTCTCGGGGTGGAAGATCAAACTGTACAGCTGTGGGTAAATGATTTGATAAACGCTAATCAACTAGAGTCAGGGACTGGTCTGGGCCAGTACTTGGTGTGGTGTCATACGAGCATGTCTCTGGTGGCTCTGTCTGAAAGAGATTTTTAAACGTTCATTAAAGCAAAAATAAAAGGTGGGATGTTCAAAAGTAAGCACCCCGCTTTGCTCTGCTTCGGTAGCAATCAACGCTCCCCACTGATGTCAATGGGAGCAGAGAGAGTCCAAAGCTGAGTGCTTTTGAAAAAACCCACCCTATGATTTAAATCACCAGATGATGAAGAAAGCCTCCCAAACATGACCTGCGGCACTGCTGCCCTAGGCTTGGTCTGTACTACAAATATGATCATGTCAGAGGACAAAACGATACACAATAACCGCCCATCCACGTTACACATCATTTAGTCGTGCCTGTGTTGACATGACCAAGCCATGTTATAACCATGTTACCAGACGTGTGACGGCACATGTTGTGACTAATTCTTTAGACAGCCTGGGCCCAATTTTATGCTAATTTACACCTGGTGGAGCTCCACTGACTTCACTTGGGTAGCACAGGTTGTAAGTCAGCACAGAACTACCACATGTAACTATCACATCACTGTTGGCAGGTGATGAAAGAAGCAGGTATTGCTGAGGGACTGGTCGAAGGTCAGGGTCACGGATGGTGTAACTGAAGCGACAGGAAGCATCAAAATTGCTTTACATTTCAATACATGATCAGCCATGCTGTTAGAACTTATTTGACCTGCTGAAATAAATGTTGCCTCTTGGAGGGACTTTAGGGGTCTATCAAAAACATTCAAATACCAGTAATAACAAAAAAGAAAAAGCAGTTTCTTGCTGTTTACTGTGGGTGTGATTTTTTGAAAGAGACCTTCAAATCTGTGGTCCTATCTGCTCCAGACATTAAGGACCTCATGGCTTTCATCAGAAGAACAATTTGCCTCATTTTTCTCTGCCAACCCCCTGCTCCACACACACTAGAATGAAATGGTCTGTCTGCCATTTTTATGCCTGGTTGCTAGGCCAGTCCTAGACCAAATGGCAACCCAGGCAAGGAACATCTTCGGTGTCTCCCCCACCGTTTGTTAAACTTTTGAATACCTTATCTTTTATTACATTTGTAGTCCTTTTCACGACTTGGATGCACAATTTGCAGGCATGATTTATCCCTGTCATATAGACGATAAATCTGCATGCTAAGATCTGTAAATCTATATTTATTCATGCCATGTATAAGCAAATAAAAAAATTTGTTTCCTCTAAGCTTATAGAAACTTTTTAATTTTAAGAATAACTGAAATGTACGAACATCAAGAAATTGAACTGTGCACCAACATTAGATGGACCAGTATTAAACAGTGTTACATTACATGTTAATCATGGGAAAAGAAGTAGCAGTATTTCCTTCAGATTGTTGCATAGATAGTCAAAAGATATCTCTGGTGTCTCATTAAATATGTCTGTTATTAGTCACTGCTTACATTCTTCAAGTCTTAAAACACAAGTACACCTTCACAATTACACACTAAAACAAGGTTCACAATGTTGCATCTGGGCTTTCACTTGAGTTCGTTCTTATATTTCACTGACTGACAAGTGAGGCCCCGCCCCTTATATACCCATGCGGGTGTGGCTGACAACATCCTAGGAATTTTGAGGAAAATGTGGTTCTCAGAAAGTTTGGAAGGTTCCATGAAATTTTACAAAGATCCAGAACATTCTAGGTTAGTGAAAAATGAAGCCACATATGGAATACCTGAAACATTTTACTTCAAACGTTCTATTTTCCCTTTTGTTGCCAGCAACAAAAACAGCACCCGAGCCCAGTGCCCTCCTGCCCCCACAAGCCCGCCATCCCAGGCAGTTGCCTGGGTCACCTGCCCCTAAAGCCAGCCCTGCTTGCTGCTGCACTTCTGTGCCAGAGACTGTTGCGTTTCAGTGGTTAGTGACAGTGGTTTCTTGTCTATGAAGAGTTTAACATTGCCTTTAAGGCACAGTTAGCTGTATGAGACGTCGTACAGCTGCACCGTGCCAAAGGGTGCTCCTGGAGGCATTGCACATAGTACAGGAGGAATGTAGCCCTTGTGCCACCTTTTGGTGGGCCAGCTCTGTGGTAGAAAGGCAAGAACCAGGTGCTTTCTGCCTCTTCTGGGAAGTTTAACAGCATCAGTAACAGACTCTTGTAATCCTTGAATGCAAGGAAGGACAGGGCCCATGGTTGTGCCCAGTATGCGGTGGAAAGAGACTGGAATGGCGCCTTGAGCCTTCTCTCCCTATCCCCTTGTACATCCTGATGGAGGGGTGGGAACCATCAAGCCATATGCTTGGCTCCCAGCTCTGCTCCCTTTGCATCTCTCAGGCAGCGCAAAGAGAGTGGGAAGCAGCTGGCACTTCTCTGGGTTGGAGAGCCAGTATCAGCTCCCTCGTGCATCCCTCGCCCCCCTCAGTGTGCAGAGAATTATGGGCTTCTTGGTGAGGGAAGGAACTGTCTCCATGTAGCTATTAAAGGATCTGCAAAGCTAATGCAGTATGAGGTCTGGCAGATCTCACACTGTAATTGAGGTTCACCAATAACTACAGTTAGAGTTTGTGAACCTTACTCTACTTTCATTTAAACCCAAGTATTTTTTCCAGGGGTAATTCTAATTAACCCTTCCCCCAACAATATCCTTTTTTAGCTACAGGGAAGCCTGTGCTATATGTTAGCCATGGAGGAAGCCTTCTACCTCTCTCTATCAAAACTATCATAGACTAGCAATAGTGGGTGTTTCCAATGCAGTATACATACAGTATTTGTTTTTTACTAAGATTTCTCTCTCTCTCTCTGCTTTCTGTCATGTTCTCTCTATATATTTGTTTTTCCCTCTGCTTTATTTTTCATCTTATTTTTTCCTTTCCTCATGCCTTCCTCCTTCTCATCTATGCTCCTATTTTCAGAGTTTCAGAATGCAAACTAGATAATATTTGAATTCAAATCAAAATTTTGAACCCACCACTTCTGAACACCAGATCGGATGGAAAACTCTTCAATCTCTCATGACTTAAGGCACAGACTAAAGTTAGAAAGGTACTAATCAGGGGACTTTTATTCGCTGATGCTGCTGCCCTTTTAGCACACAGTGAACATCTACTACAAGAACTCATGGACTGCATTTCAAGTGCTTGTCAGGCATTTGCTCTCACCATCAGAATTAAGTAAATGGTTGTATTAGGAGCAGGGGTTCCACAAGATCCTTTAATCACCTTAAATGCAACCAGCTAGAAGTAGTCCAAAAGTTCAGCTAGTTAGGTTCTACAGTGTCTACCAACCTCTCACTGCATGAAGAACTAAATGTTCGCTGGGAAAGGCTGCCACCACCTTTAGTGGTCTGACTAGAAGAGCATGGAACAACTCAAAGCTTACCATCAAGATGAAAATGCTGGTGTACATCCTCAGCACTCTCATGTATGGTGGAGGAACATGGAGATTTATGATCATCAGGAGAAAAGGTTAAACAGTTTCAAATGGCAAGATACATTTACCATCGCAAAGGTTCTTCAAAGGGCAAATGTACCAAGTATGACAGCCCTGCGTCAGGCAAAGACCACTGCACTGGCTGGGCCACCTGAGTAGGTTGGAAGATGGACGCATACCTAAGGACATACTGTATTGGGAGCTGTCAGAGGGAATAAGAGCAACAGGATGTCCCAAGCTTCGCTATAGAGACACATGCAAGTGAGATATGAAGGAACTGATCATGACCAATGGGAAACCTTGGCAAATGATCATAACAAGTGGCACCATCGTCTCCATAAGGGCATCAAAGTTAATGACAGGAGCTGGCTCCTACAGCTTGAAGAGTAAAGAGCTTGTTGGAAGCAAGCAACTCCCAGCCAAGACCCTTACATTTACAATAACTGCCAAAGATTATGCAAATCTCGGATTGGACTATTTAGTCACGAGATGTTGCAAACCATCTATATCATAGGCTGCAATTGCCACTGTCTCTCGCAGACAAAAGGATGCCAATCACATAAATCAAAGGGAACAAAATGGAGTGATCAGATGCAGACATAGACCTGGAGGCAACTTTAATTTAGGCCTTGTCCATACAAGGATAATCCATCCATTGGTGGATTCTCCCAATGTTGGTTTAGCCCTGGTACAACTTTACCAGCGCTAAAAATGTCAGGCTCACTAGGATAGAAGAGGCACTTGTATTTTAACTCTTGCACTGGCTAGAGCTGCTCTGAGCATGGCTAGGTGAAACAGTGGTTAAAACTCCATTGACCAGTAAATAAAAGGGCCCACACCAAAGCTAAGACCAACAGGGGTGCACTGCTGTTAGATCCAGGGTGAGATTTTCCGAGCCTTAGTACATTTGTTATCTGTGTAAAGACTACAATGGGCTGTTCCATTTTTCTAACACAAGCTTTAGTCACCATAGACTCAGGAATGCGGAGGCCAGAGAGTTGGAGCAGGTTTTTCAAACTGGGTTTATACAGGTGAAAAGGTACTGGCAAGCATTTCTTCCTACCTCTTTGCTTCAGCTCATTACTGGCTTTTTTTCACTCAGTAGTGTTCAAACACTGCTCCCCTCCCCTCACAGCCCATAGTGTCAGTGAGAAAAGAAATTGCTGAAATCTGATCTCTGTGTGTGTCTGGCTAAAGAAGATGAGGGATGAGAAGAGGAGGTGGTAATTAAACCCTCCCCCATATTTATTCCTGCAAGGGAATTGTCTTTGAACAGCACTTCAGCCTGGGAGACTTTCAAAGTTCAAAGCAAATTCAGAGTTGGTGTCACTCTGGTGCCTTAATCTAATCACAGTGTCCCCGTTTGATTTCAAAATCCACTTGGGAGGTAGCAAATAGCTAACAGGCCCCTTTTTTTGGCCACAGAAAGACAATTTTAGTTATTTCTACATTTTCCTGTGCTTCCTGCAGAATTTTAGGCCCATCAAGAAAACTGCTACATTAAGTGATTGAACCCAGAAACATCTTTAACAACAATGCCAGTACCTGAAAGACCATGGAAGATGCCTTTTTTTTGAATTTCAAACTCTCTTTTTAAAAATGTTTTTAACCTGTTTTGGCCTTGTTCACACTGAAGCTTAGTCTACACTATGGATGTGGGGAGAAACTTTTACCATTGCTACTGAGGCTTTGAAAAGCAGTTATTTCCAGAGGAAAGCTTGATTCAAGAAATATAATCAAAACATGGCTGCAGTCCTATCTACATTAAAAACAAAACAAGATGGGATCTAGCTAGAGCTGGTCAAAAATTTTCTGCCAGAACAATTTTCATTTGAAAATGGCAATTCAATTAAATCAAAGCATTCTGCAGGAACGTACCAATTTAAGTTAAAGAAAATTGAAATGAAGAATTCAAAGTTTTGTTTCAAAGCAACTTTTCATTTCAAATACTTTTAGATTTGCAATTTTAAAAGAACAGACCAGGATCTGACATGCCTACTAAATGAGGCTGAGTGGTTATACATGCTTTTCCCTCCAGCAGAAATGCAAAGCATCAAATGTTGACCGATTCTGAACAAGGATGACAGAAAAATGTAGGTGAGATGATTCCTGTTGTTGTTGTTGATATTAGTCTACAAAGAAGAACATATGATCATGCATGAAAGTCTTCAAAGAAATAGAGTAACTGGGAGATGCTATGCAAGGGAATTTGCCCTTTAGTAACAAATTGGGAAAATATAACATTAATATGTAACTCAGGAAGGATTTTTGTATAAGCTGCTTTGTACAGAATCCGGCAGAAGTTGACAAATGACAATGAGAACAGCAACCTAGCTTTTATCCACACTAGTCCTGCACAGAGGATATTTCACCATTCTATATAACATGCCCCATCTGGCAAATGGGATAAGCATTCTTTTATTGTATTTTGACAATTTGAATGAACGTAGCTGGTTTTTTCCAAAACAGCTGTTTGTTCAACTCTAGAGGTTATCAGCAAAGCTAAAATGTTGACGGCCAGGAAATATCCAACCAGACAGTCACATGGAACGTCATCAGTTTTTATAGAACTTAGTCAGATTGTTACAATCACAGCTTCCATTTCTGGTAAACTTTAGGATGCTGTCATTTTGAAGAGACCTGGGGTTTGCTTTGTTTGTTTTGTTGGTTTTTTTTTTTTTTTTTGCATAGTCTGTAACCATCTGAAAGAATTCAAGAAGGAACATGAAACATTGCAGTGCCATCTTGAATCCTTCTGCATTTTTTATTTTGGTCAGTTTACAGACGCTTTAGATGCTTTGATCTATTGAATAAGCTCTGACTACATAGTATCACACCAATACTGCAATAATAGAATTTGGTATTCATCATAGACTAAGAGGTTGCATTTTCCACATTTTAGGTTTCCATTTGCAAAACCCAAATAAATGAACAGGGTCAGGTTATCAAAGCAGTCTCTGAGTCACTATTCAAATATATAAAACTCAAGAAACAGATGCAAATTTGGCCGGGTTTAAATTTGGCTGGTCTCTGTAACCCTAGGTCCAAGTTGTAGGCCCTATTCTCTAAAATGACCAGCAAACTATGATCTGCAGTTACAGCCGAAGATTAGTCAACTTTCTGATGTTTGATGTAGCTTGCGTCTGTGGCTAGTGATCAAGGAAAACTAACCCTAGAATTTTTACCAGCATAGTTTTTCTGTTAAATGTTAACATATTTTTAAGAGAAAATGTAATTTTATAGACCCATTCTGGAAAATACTTTATACTCTCTTCAGTATATTATTTTCAAGAATATATACTTAACTAAAAGCTAAATCCTGCTCGCAGATAAACTGTTATAAATCTGGAAGAACGCCATTGTATCAGTTCTATTGGAGTTGCTCTAGATTTACATTGACGTACAAGAGACTAGAATTTTGCCCTAAAGAGTTGGAAAGAGAGTGCTCAGTGACTACATTAGGCAATTTCTGTTCCCAGCTCAGCTATTTAATTCAGTGTGACCTGGGATAAGTCACTTTGAATTCAATGGGGAGTACTCAGCTCTTATGATCAGGCCCTTAACCTCTTTGGCTCAGATCCTCAAAGATATTTAAGCACTTAACTCCCAAATGGGAATTGGGCACTTAAAAACAGTTGAGGGTCTGAAACTTTGCTTCCGTTTCCCACAAAGCAAATGAGTCCATTAATACTTACCTACTTTAACCAAGGTTTATAAATTGCTTGAGCACTTTTAATGAAATATGCTTTAGAAGTAAAATGTAAGATAATTATTACCATTATGCTATTAATAATTTTTATTAGACAATGAGTCAGTGATACTGTTACCACTCCCTCATCCTCTATCACTATTAACAACATTATCATCTTCCCAGCCACAACTTGGGGGTCATATTCAGCTGCTCTATCTCCCTCATCTGTCTTCTCCTGCCACTGACCAAATTCTGCTTCTTCTTCTTGCTTTAACCCCACTTTAACCCCAGCCTTTTCTTTCTGTCCATCTGGACTTCAAAGAGACACCTAGGTTTCAGAAACCAACCTGGCAGCCATAGCAGGGGGCTGAGGGGCACTCCTGGTAATGCTTTACATTCATGTGTACATGTGCTGCTATACCTACAACTTTTATCTACATGAGGAAACTTGCCCAATACACTATTCTCTAGCAATAGCAGCTGGGAACTCACTGCTGGCTCTGCTGCCATTTTTTGCCTTTAAACTATACTTCAAGGAGAATAGGGTTTCCTCACACCTAACTGAGCTCTAGGTGTCCACAGACTCATTGCAGGGATGTGCAAACTTCAGTCATTTTGTTCACTCAGGGTCAGTCATTTTTACTGTGACCTTGTTCTCCTGGGTCACACCCCAGGGGTATTACTCTGAGTTTTAAGCTCAAATGAAGCATGGAGCAGAGGTTGCGTAAAAGCCTCCCTGATCTTCCTACTGTAAATTTACCAAGTGAATGCACAGCTGTCATAGACCAGCAGTGTGGTTCCAAAAGGGTGGTCTATGGAACACAGGTGGTCCATGGAACTCTTGTCAGAGATCCATAGACAGCTGAAAGGTTACTTTGTTCTGTCTTTTCCTCCTTGTTTTCAGCAGTGTCTACAGATCTTCAAGCTCTTTGACTATATAAAATATGGGGATGTTCCAACAAAGGAATATTTTATAGAATATTTGACTATCTACATATTCAAACCATGCAGCTATGCTATCTGCGGTGTCCTTTCAGATGAATGGAACATCACGTGGGCCAAGACACATACAGCCTTCACTCAGCAATAGTGGATAAGTGCTTTAGATCAATGTTTGAGTTAG
Source organism: Emydura macquarii macquarii (assembly GCF_026122565.2). NCBI lineage: Eukaryota > Metazoa > Chordata > Testudines > Chelidae > Emydura > Emydura macquarii. The sequence continues at coordinate 4,391,545 of NW_027130506.1, forward strand.
CAGGGTCATTGAAATTAACAGTCTGAGCATACGTGGTGATAATTGGATTTCAGAGGTAACCTGTCAGTCAGAGGGAAAGGTGTCATGTCTTTGAGGTGTCACTGTTTCAGGGTGTCTGGCTGCAGACTCAGATGGGTAACAAGATGCATCAGTTCAGTTCTGCAGGTTTGTCTTCACAACCACAAAGGGGAAACATTTCAGTCTTACGTTCTGGAGGAAGAAGCAAAATAAATAGGCAGATCCTAAATTTAAATTTGGCAGTCTGCATCAGTAGATTTTTATTGTCCCTGTTTCTTTCAGATTCCTGACACCAAACTTCATCCTTCATCCTTCCCAGCTGGATTCTTTATCTGAGGACTATGAAAACTGCTCAGTTGGGAAATTCAGGTACAACAAGGTGGTTCCTTGATTAAACATGGTTTGCTCTTTCCTATGCATTTATCTACCTAGACATTTTTTAAAATGAAACCAACACCCACCCACCCTCTAGGTGCACATCCTGTGAACGAGGGGCCATCCCACACGTTAAAACACACAATAGAACATGCACTAAAGATCTGGTTACCTTTACTTTACCATGTATCCATCACCTAACATGAAGATAATAAAATAAACCCAAACCTCTTCCTAAAAGACTGGGAATAAAGGTGCTATTTGCAGCCTGCCCAGAAAGTTAACACATCCGGGTTATGGTGCACAAAGGAGTTGAGTAAGTCCTATGTCTACAGGGCAAAAAAAGGTGTGTTCTTAACTTAGGATAGTTGATGCTGGTTCAAATAACTGTGAGGAGATGGCCACTTGGGTTAGTAGCTCAAATTCAAGCCCCGGCTGCCCTATAGGCCTGAACTCAAACTGCTAGCCTGAGTTAAAAGTAATGTCAGTTAAAAACACGCTTTTGATGTATGTATGCATTTATTTATTTATTTTTGATGCACCATGACATAGCCTACTGGCCAGGAGCCCCTCACAGAGAACATTGTCTGTAATGAGGGCGATCCAGCTTAAGCGTCATTGCTTATCACAGCTGTGGTGGAAAAGACTAAATGAAGTATATGCTGGGGGATGGGAAGTGTCCAAAGAGTAATTGTGTTTAATTAACGTTAAGTGTGGGGTACTAAGGGAGAAGGCAGGACGCTTGGTGTTAAGGACGACTGACCTGTTCCCCCAAAGAGGGTCTGTGACAATTTTGATCTTCGCTTCAGTGGGCACAGGATTGGATGCAAAGCGTCAGCTTTAACTGGCCGTGGTGCACTTCAAACAATGGGAGATGATGGTTTGTTAATGATAAGCTTTCAATGTAGATTTCCGTTTTGGATAGCTTTAGAAGAGTAATCAGAGCAGCTGGGGATGAGAAATTTGCACATTCTTACCAAAGCAATTCATCAGAGTACTCAGCTTCCGAGCGTGAAAACCACAACATTTCCCACAAGTAGCTTACACTTCTCTTCTTTGGTGTTTATTTTATGTTCTTGATTTGTTTCCAAGCATATCATAACTGAGAGACAGAGAGCTGAAGTGACTTGCCCAAGGCCACCCAGCAGGCCAGTGGCAGTACCAGGAATAGCACCCAGGTCTCCAGAGCGCCAGTCCAGTGCTTGCTCTCCTAGGCCACACTGCTTTGCAACAGACCCCTGGGGAGTGTGAAATTTCCTGCATCAGTGCAGCTCTGTCATTGGTGGTGGAAGCACTAGTGTAGATAATGCATCAGCAGCCACCAATAATGTAAGTACCATGCTGCCTAGACCTGCTCCAAAGCAAGGTTAGATAATACAGTAGTTAAAATACTGGTGGATCATTTACATTAGTATGCTCCCCATTGCTGCCATGTGGGGAGCTGCACCAAAGGTAGCAATAGGAAGAACGGAGTCTTGTGTAGACACAAACATTCGGAGTTTTGCCTGCGTGAGGATTTCAGGATCCCATTGCCACTGACGTCAGTGGGATCTGGATTTCTTTGATCTAGTGTGTTGTCTACATTTGGAAATTAAACTATTTCAGTCTGAGTAGCCTTGTCTATATGAGGGCACGTTGGCATGATGACAGTAGCACACCTGTATCACACCATGCTGTCACACAGAGAAGTGCTTTCAATGGTGCAGAGGCATTCACACCCCCTTCTGAGGCTGCAGTTTCTCTGAGAAAGCATAAGTATTGTGTGAACTACCATCATACCACTCTGCACCACTGCAGTGCCAGGGCAGACAGCAAGCATTTACATTGCAATGGTTCAATTAGCCATAGATTTTAAGGCCAGAAGGCACCATTAAATCATCTAGTCTGACATCTTGCATATCATAGGCCACAGAATTTCATCCAGTTACTCCTTTAGTGAGCCCAATCACTTTTAATTGACTTAACCATCTCTTCCAGAAAGGCATCCGGTCTTGATCTGAAGACTTCAAAAAATGGAGAATCCACCCCTTCCAATAGTAATTTGTCCCAGTGGTTAAACATTCAGTCACAAATCTGTGCCTTGTTTCTAATTTAAATTTGTTTGGTTTTAACTTCCAGCCATTGCTTCTTGTAGTGTCTTTCTCTGCTACACTAAAGAGCCCTTTGGTACAGGATATTTTTCTCCCCATGAAGGGGCTTGTACACTGTCATCCAGTCAACTCATGATCTTCTTTTCCAACAGCTATACAGTAGAGCTGGTGGGAAAAATCCAGACAGAGCAGTCTTTTCTCAGAATTTACTGCTGTGTTGAAATCAAAATGTTCGGTGCAGAGAGTTCGATTTCCACCAAGTTCCTCCTGAAGCCAGAGAGGGCGCCAACAGAACCCTGCTTGCCAGGTGGCTTGTAAAACCTGTCCAGTTTCTTGCCAGCTCGCCAGTCTTCCTCCTCACCAGCCCAGGTTTCTGGGGTCTTCAGCCCTACAGCAGACAGGCAGGTGAACTGCCCCGGGTTGGGGGACCCCAGGGCTTCCAGCATTGGCATCTTCAGGGCAGCTAGTCACGTGGAGACTGCTTGAGAGTTGGAGTCCCTAGCCAGCTTTCAGGATCCACAGGCCTGGGCAGTCAGTCAGGTGGACCTAGGGGTCAGGGACCTGACGGCTTCCATTATCTACGATCTCAGGGCAACCAGCCATGTAATCTACCCCAGAGCTGGGGACCGCTCAGCTCCCAGGGTCCATGGCTCTGGGACCCCCTCCATGCAGACTGTCTTTGGGCTGGGGACCCTGGGCTTTTCCTTTCACTGAGAATTTTAAAAATTTTGGTTTTCTTTCTGAATCAGAATGAAAACCCCATTTGAAAATATCAGATTCCTCTGCAAAACAGAATTACCTTGTCATTCATTGTCTGGCTTCTCCTGCCTCCCCCAGACCTTGAAACTTCTTGACACGCTCTCTAATCAACATCCTTTTTAACATGTGGACACCCAAACTGAATGCAGTATCCAGTATCGGTCTCACCGATGCCACTCACACAGCTAAAATCACCTCCCCATTCCTACGTACATACATCCAAGGATTGCATTGGCCCTTTCTGCCACAGCATCACACATTCTGGGAGCTCATATTCAGTTGCTTGTTCACTGTCACCTCTAGATCCTTCTCAGAGGATCTACAGTGCAGTAGAACCCCCCATCCTGTGAGGGTGGCCCATATTTCTTGTTCCTAGATGATTTTGCATTTAGCTGTATTAAGATGCATTTTGTTTGAATGGGCCTAGGTTACCAAGTGATCCAGATGGGTCTGTATGGCTGCCCTGTCCTCATCATTATTTACCACTTGGTATGTCAGCTGCAGATGTTATCAGGAGTGATTTGATATTGACTTCCAGATCACTGAGGAAAAGCATCCGGCCTACAACTGATTCCTGTGGAACACCAAACCTCCCAGGCAACCTGCCGATGCTTCTTTCCTCAGTGAGGAAATCAAAGCACTGAGCTCTGCCCTCATCACATGCCTCTGCATGTGGCTAGAGAATTCCACTGGTCCTTGGATCACCTTGCCTTATACAAGTCTCTCCTCCACCACAATGTCCACATCTGGGCAGGCTTACTGGACCCAAAGAGCTTACAGTCTAAACAGAAACCATAGATAAAGTGTGGGAGGGGAAACAGATGTGCAGACAAGTTCCAGGCTAGACACTAGCACTAGTGGGAACTAAGTTCCCTAGTATCCTTAGCTAGCAAGCTGAGTGGGCTGGCATAAGAGCCCAGCTAGACAGCTAAAGAGTAAGTGAGTATATTTGATTTCACCATATATGGCAGTGGCCTGGAAGTCAGCAGACTTGGGTTCTGTTCCAGGTGTGCTACTGCCCTGTTGTGTGACCCTTGGCAGGTGTTTGGCCTGGAACTTGTCTGCAGTTTTGTTTTCCCGCCCATGCTTTGTCTATCATTTCTGTTTAGTCTGTAAGCTCTTTGGGTCCTGTCTTTCACTATGTTTTTTTTTGTACAGCACCTAGTACAATGCTCTTATCTTCACCCCCCACCACTTGCATCCAGGTCTCTTTGGATGCTACTCATAATACAAATAAATAGTAATAATAGTAATTTCAGGGAGTCACATGCTTTGGTTCAATAATTGTCTAATTTCTTTTTCCAAAATGTAAGCAAATCAAACCCTCTCAGTAAAAGCCCTTTGGACCCCCCAGCTAATTCATTATAAATTCCACTTACTCATGAGTCCTATATTCCAGGTCATGATATCATTAAGTACTCAATCCCACCTCATAATTAGATTTCACAGACATTGCTAGGCTTGTTGGGAATGAGGCTGTCCTTAACAAAACACTCCATCAGCGACTCATGCCTTAACAAGATTCCCTTCTTATTTTATCAGTCCCACTGTGAATTAAGATGATTAGGTGTTAGCACGCTATACTATTTTCCCCTGCCATCCTTACACTCTCTAAATGTATATTGACTCTGGACTGCTAGATGCCATGCTGCTGAAGACCTTTGGGTTTCCCTATTCATTATGTTATATTTTTAAAAATCCCTGTAGCTTAAAATCTCCCATGCTGATAATAGACACATCACTTTACAGAGAATTATTTTCCAGGTGTCTGGCTAGTGGGTCTTGCTCACATGCTCAGAGTCTAACTGAATGCCATATTTGGGGTTTGGAAGGAATTTCCCCCATGGTCAGATTGGCAAAAACCCTGGGAGTTTTCATTTTCCTCTGCAGCATGGGGCATGGGTCACTTACATGTTTAAACTAATGTAAATGGTGGATTCTCTGTAACTTCAAGTCTTTACATCATCATTTTAGGATGTCAGTAACACAGCTAGAGGTTAGGGGTCTATTACAGAAGTGGGTGGGTGAGGTTCTGTGGCCTGCAATGTGCAGGAGGTCAGACTACATGATCATGATAGTCCCTTCTGACCTTAAAGTCTATGAATCAATATTGTTGTGAAATTTTGTAAATTACTCCCTAAAGATGTTCCTTGTATTCAAATTAAATATGGTTTTCCACTAAAGAAAATATAAAGGAGAAATCACTTAAATGTCAGCCTACTTCTTTCTAAGGAGAACTGATTAATTGTAGTACTGAGATATTGTTTGATATTCCATTTTTTCAAATTTGGAATACAAGGCAATATAGATCTAGAGGCTAGAGTCTGCACCCCAAAGTGGAATGTAGGGGAGCTGGGTTCTAGTCCTTCCACTGGCCAGGTAGGTGACCTTGGGAAAGTTACTGCTTCTTGCTGCCTCAGCTGTGAAATGGGGATTATTATACTGTCCTCCTTTGTAAAGCACTTTCAGATCTATTGATGAAAAGTGCTATATAAGAGATAGGTATTAATTATCATTATTATTATTATTATACCTAAAGTGATGGAAGGAACCCTAATTGTGAATGGCTTATGAAGCTGTGAACCAAATCAAAGGCATAATGATCCAAAGCGCATTGCAGTCAATGAGAGTATTTCACATGATTTTTTTTTAACCAACCGAATGTTTCCTTGCGATTTTTTTCTGAGAAAACTCAGTTCTGACTTTATGTAAACGGAGCACTAGACCATGATCCCAGTAGAACACACCACCAGGCCTATCGGACCCCCTAAGAGGGTTTTCAAAATGGAAGCAGGGCCTGAAAAAGAGGTGGTAAGGGTGGGATGAAAGTGAGGAAGCTCATAGGAAGGTAGTACTGTGGGGCAATGGAGAAGGCAAGGGCTGAATGAGTTGATTGGGCATCATGGCAAGAGTGAGGAGTGACTTTATTGAGATGCCTTTAGAGGGAACAGGTGAATTTGTTGGGGGTCATGGAGAGGGCTAAGGGAGTTTAGGAAAATCACAGAGAAAAATGGCCAGATTCTCCACTAGTATAAATCACAACTGAGCATCTGCCCTAAAAGGTAGTTGGAAGGTGAAAAGGGAAACACAGGGCTTTGTTTGTAAGCTGACGAAGTACCTGGGAAGAAGTGAGGAGACAGGGGAGTCCCTTATCTGAACACTGAAAGAGGTTTGGTCCAAGATCCTCAATAATATTTAGGTTCCTAACTCCCATTGATGTCCCTTTGATGATCTGGGCCTTGGTTTTTACTGGTTTTACTGGTTTCCCAGCCCTGCTAAACTGGAAGTGCTTTGATCCTGCATTATTTAAGTAAATGGGAGTTTTTCCATTGGTTTGAATGGTTGCTGGATTTAGCCTTTATGAGCAAACTATACACTACTGTTTGTCAGCTGGATACTAATTCTTTGTGAAGCTGTTAACATGTTCAGACAAGAAAGTTTAATTGCATGTGTGTTTAATCGTCAATAACAATTTCTAAATATTTAGTCTACTTCACTGGGGTCTTTTGCTCTCACTCAGAGTTTCAGTTTACAGTAATCAGACTCACGAAGGGGCACGCACAATCACTGCCTTTGAGATTGCAATGCAAATGTGGAGAACCCGGTCACAGAAAATCAGATCTGTCCTTCACGTGACCAGAACCTGTCTGAATGACAAACAACTTCCCTGTTATTTCTGTGGGTTCACTGATGAGGCTGGACAATTTCTTTTTCTTTAAGGGAAAAAAAGAAAGTCAGCATTTGTTTTTCAAGTTGGGTTACTGATGTCAACCTAAATTATAAAGCAGTAACTTTTAGAATAATTATCACAAAGTAACAATGAAAAAGAAAACCAATCCAAAACAAGGAACCTGGAGAGAAAAATACATCTCCTGATAAACTGGAACACATGGTACAGTAGAAAAATGTGACTACTGTGAGCTCCTGTGGTGAATCATGATGAAATCCTTTGGCCTGGGACATCCATTTCACTCCTTGAGGTTTATCTACACATTGCCTGGCAAAGCCCATTAGAGGGGTGTATAGTTTGTAAAGTGCTCTAATGTGCTGCACTCTAATTGCCCTGAGTAGACACTAAAAGATACTCGTTCGCAAGAAGGTAGGCCTGTTGGAAACTGTTCGCAACAGGATTGATTTCATTATCCTTAAACCGTCTCTGATAGATGATAGTGAGACAAGGTGGCTGCGGTAATAACTTTTATTGGACCAACTTCTGTTGGTGAAAGATACAAGCTTCTGAGCTTACATAGAAGTCTTCTTCAGGTCTCCTCAAGATGATGTCTATCAAGTGTAGATTTGAGTATCTGCAGCAAAAGTGATTCCAAGTTCCCTTGGTGGCTTCTTCTAAATAGATTAAAACTTTCCTAGTATTTAAATGTAAGTGGGCTGATCCAGGTAATTATAGACTCGTTAGCCTGACCTCAGTCTCCAGGCAAAATCATGGAAAACCTGATAGAGGATTCAATCAGTAAAGTATTAAAGAATGTGAAAATAATGAATGCCAATCATAATGGTCTATGGATAATAGGTCTTGTCATACAAACCTGATTTCATTTTTTGATGAGATTAGAACTTTGGTTGATAAAGATAACCATGTAGGTATAATATATGTAGATTCTTGTAAGGCATTTGATTCAGTATCACATGATATTCTGATAAAAAAGAATAAGCACCATACAATATCATAAAGCACATGTTATACAGATTAAGTACTGGGTAACTGACAGATCTCCAAGGGTATGTCTATATTGCATGATTCTTTCAGCGGTGTGTAGAGTACATACTCCCATAGCCCCCCTGCATGCATATAAAAAGCCATGCTGCTGCTGAATCACAGCTGAGGCAAGTAAAGACATGTAAAGACATACATACCCTACATGGTCTCTACTTGCCCAAGCCATGCCTCCCTGCTATTTTTAGCCATGTAGTTTCTCACTGCCTCGGCACTGAGCCTTCCCTCTCTGCAGCAAAAGACTGCAACAGCAGGGAAAGGCTCTAGTAGTGGGGAAAGGTTCTGCCAGTTCCCTGGTGATGGAGAATTTCCCCTTGACGAGGAAAGATTTTGGCATGGGGAGGCAGCTGGGAAAGCTTCCTGCCAGAGCCTTTCTTTGCTGTGGTGAAAGGCTCTGGCAGCAGGGAACTCCTGAAGCCTTTCCATCCTGCATCTCTTCTGCCTGAGCCTTTCACTGACATGTGTAGCTACACACTACGGTGTGGACACAGCCTGCTTTTCACTGTGACGTGTAAGAACATGTACACTACATGCTGTTGCCTGGGGTGCATAGTGTAGCTGTAGCCCAACAGTCATTGCCGGGGGTGATAACTCATCACTGAATGGGGGGTGTTTCTAGTGGATTCGGTAGGAATCAGTTCTAGACCTCACGCTCTTCAACGTTTTTATCAATGCTCTGGAATTATATAGAGAGTCATTGCTGATAAAATTTGTGGCTGACAACAGATTGGTGGAGTATAAATAGTGATGAGGACAGGGCAGTCATAACAGAATGATCTGGATCACTTGATGAGCAGGGCCCATTTGGACAAAATGTATTTTATACAGCCAAATGGAAGGTCATACATCAAAGCTAATTTGCAAATAGGGGGAAAAAAGGGTTAAATTAATCAGATAAATAGCTTGCTAGGTGTATTTTGTCCAGTTCTGGTAAGAACTGTAGGATCAGGATCACCATCAATTCATTTTAGCCAGGATTTATTTTTAAAACCTGCACTCTGTTCCTTATTTGTATCTCTCTGGAAATCTACAAAAGGAAGTGCCAAATTTTGCCTCCAAATGCATGTGGACTCTCTTGTTGAAGTCAATGAGAGATGGTCATGCCCATCAGAAGGAAAGGTGCCAGTGAAATTGATCACATAAAGAAACAAGCTAATGAACCATTCAGCAGCCCCTAAAGCAAATACACACACTTTCCAATGCTAGGCTTACTGGTGTGCAATGTGTATGAACTGAATATTTCACAAAGTCAAGACTTTAGATTTGCACCTTTCTTTGGATTCATTTTTCAATATGCCCTGATTTTTGTCTTGCTACCTATGGCAGATAATTAATTAGCATCAGTGATTCAGGTGCTTTCTCCCTCTTAGAGAAAGTTCTACACTTAAAACTTACAGTAGCACAGCTGCATCAGTACATCTGTGCCGCTGTAAGAGCGCTTGTGTAGCCACGTTATGTCGAAGGGAGAGAGCTCTCCCGCTGACATAATCAAAACACCTAAATGAGCAGTGGTAGCTGTGTCGGTGGGAAAGCGTCTCCTGCCGACATAGTGCTGTCCACACTAGTGCTTATGCCGGCAAGACTTATGTCGCTCGGGGATGTGTTTTTTGCACCCGGCTGAGCGACAAAAGTTTTGCCGGCATAACTGCTACTATAGACAAGGCCATAGGCTATGTCTAGGAGCTAGGCGCTTGATTCTCAGCTGGCAGACACATGCTTATGCTAGCTCGATACGAACCAATGTAAGTATAAATAGTGTAGCCATGGTAGCACAGGCAGTGGCAGCAATTGCATGGCCAAGCTGTGCTGAGTATGAACCTGGCCTAAACCTGTGATACGTACTCAGCATGGCTAAGCCATGCCACCACTGCCCGAGCTACTGTGTTTACACTATTTATACTCATGTTAGCTCTCATCAAAGTAGTGTGAGTATGTATACATGAGTTGGAAACCACACCTTAGCTCCTAGTGTAGATGTAGTCATAAAGGACGGCAGTATGCTAGGATTTCAGGAAGCTGGCACTGTCTGTTGTCAGTTTTGCCGGGAGGACTGAAGTATATATTGTAGTCTACCAGGTAGATGTCTGCCTGAGTTTTCATCTTTCACAGAGATGGAGGATGATGTCATTGCAATAGGAGAAACAGTTCTTAGCTTGTTTGATTTGGGGCCAGCTCTTATGAATGATGGGATGGAAAAGAATAAAGCTTTGCATCTGCTATCTCTCAACAATTCGGTTACAAAGCAGAAACCTTTCTCAGGTGCGGGCCTGCCAGTAGATATTTATGAATTTTGCTGTCAGAGAATGCACTTTAGGTATTGGAGTTGGATTTGATTAAAGTGATTCTTTGTCATTTGAAGGTGTAATTATATTTTGTACTTCGTTAGCACCTTTCAAATGAGGATCTTACATTGCTTTATAAATATTAATTAATTAAGCCTTGGAACATTCTTCTGAGAAGATGATGATGATGATGATGATAATACATAATTAATAATACCTATTTTAAAGATCGAGTTGCCTAAAATTGCATGTTGAAACAACAACAAAGACAGGATTAAAATTTAGGAGCCTGGACATCCAGTTTCTTGTAACAACAGTACCTCAACATAGAAATGTACAGGGCACATATGAATGAAAACAGAACCTTTCTGGATTTTTTATTATTAATTTAATTTACATTTGAAAAGTTAATGCAAGGAGGGGTTCAGTCCTATGAACACTTAGACCTGTGAGTAACTTTATTCACATGAATTAGTCCCATTGATCACTCACTTAAAGTTACTCATGTGCCTAAATATTTACAGGCACCAGGCCTAGAACAGAGCTGTGCAAAATTGTTCTAATAGTAGCACTTGCTCTGTCTACCTCATAGATGTGTTGTGATTCTTTGGCTGGGGTTTTGCTGGTTTGAAAATCCCACTCTTCATCATTATGATTGTTAATATGTAGCATGCTGAGCTCCTTAGATGAGGGCTCTTGCTAAGGGCTAATTTATTAATATTAATAGGCAATATCTCAATTCATGAAGTTTTTTCTTTCTAGGTCAGGAAGACAAGGGTGGGTCTCAAGCATTTGTTATGAAAAGATAGTTTGAAACTGTATAGACTGCCCTAAAAGGAATGTGCTACTAGCCTTATTTGTTTCCTTAAAAACAGTTAAACTACAAAATCGCTTTTAAACTCTTCTCTGCTCTAGTTAGGTTCTAACTCCATTAGTTGTATATTGTTTGCCAATAATCAGTTGCTGTTAGAAAACTTTGTCTTGTGATTACAAAGAAACAGTAACAAACTATAGATCATGTAAATGTCAGGTGACTTGGATGAGGTCCTAAATGGGCTAAAATGCAGCAAATCCAAAAACAACAGAACTCCCCCACCCACTACTTGGGAAGCCAGCCATACCCAAAGCCTTATAATTATAAACAGAACTGAGTATTAATAACAAGTATCCAGACATCCTCTGGGTCTGTCTGCATTTAAGATGGCATATTTTGAGCTGTCACAGTCAAGACATCTTGGGCCAGATTCTGTCACCTTTACTCAAGTTGGGTAGCACCTTACTCTATGAGTAGCTCCATTGAGTTCAATAGGGCTACTTGCAGAGAAAAGTACAACTCAGCATGAAATAGGAGGGGAACTTTTTTTCCTTACAAGTAATAATACTTTGCTCAGTGATAGCACTTTCCACTGATCAATTATATTTCACAACACCCACATCAGATATGATCATCCTCATTTTACGGATGGGGAATCTGGGACACTGAGCGGTTATGTGACCTGCCATAAGGCCTCATCCTGCAAAGTGCTGAGTGCCATCAATTCCCACTGAAGCCAATGGGAGTTGAAGGTGCTCTGCACTTACCAGAAATGATCCGATTAGGAGCCCATGGCTAGAAATCCAGCAGTCTGATTCCCAGTCCCCTCTTCCGGTCACTTTGCAACACTCTTTCCCTTTCGTAATTCTGTGCTATCTCTATGCTTTAATGTGATGCTCTTCAAAAGTTTCAGGGTTTTGTAATATACCTGAATACATCTCAGTGGTATCTTCCTTACTGGTAATCTTTCATCATGTGTGCTCTTGGGGCTAGACTAAAAGGACTGTTGAGTAACGGCAAACAGCGCTGTTTTCCTCAGACTGGCACTTTACTAGCAAATGCAATGGTGAGTTGCATTCAGCAATATATTCTAATCTAAAGCACACAAAACATCAGCACACGAGACAGACTGTCACTCCCACAGGGTGGGAACGGTTGTCTCCTACTTTGATGGTACAGATTTCAGTATGATCTACACAGTTTGGTATTAATGATGCTCTTTGTAGCCAAAGTCACAACCAACCAGGTAAAATCACAAAAAAAGACAGAAGTCCTAAATGCATCTAATGTGCCTACTGCTGCTGTAGAAACTACTTCCTGGCTATCTGAGCATTTAACACATTGGATCTCATGTCTGTCTGATAAAGTAAGAGAGCAGTAGATAATTTACCTTTTTATATAGATCAGCAATGCACCTTGGGACTTTTAATGTGCCAGAGCCAAACACATTGTGTTGCAAATACACTTATTCACCTGGCCTGTTCCTTCCAACCCCCTGAACAGCAAAAGAGGGTGCAAAAAGCGGAAGAAAAAAAAAAGAGTGAAAAATGCTACTTTGTTAAATACTTCCAAGTTATTTTGGAATAACCTGGTGGAAACAAAGGATAAAATAAAAAAATAGTTAGCAGGCACATAGACATGCACACACATACACAACACAAGACAATATAAGCCCCTCTCTCCATGTAGTTGCTTTAGTGCGGATGTTGATATGGATGCCCAGGCACTACCCCTACAACATGTCCCACGCTCCTTAGGCCTGGTCTACACTGCTGAGTTAGGTTAAGGAAGCTTATATAGACCTAGCTACCTAAGTATCTACACTAAAATTTTGCTCCCATTGACATAACTGCCCTGCTACACCAACTTAACAACTCCACCTCCACGAAAGATGTAGAGTCAGTGTTGATGTAGTTGTGTCGACACTGTGTCAGTGTAGGAACTGCATTGCTGACATCAACTGTTACTAGCTTTCAGAAGCTGTCCCACAATGCTGCACACTGACAGTACAATCGATACAAGTGCTTCTGGTGAGGATGCACACCGCCGACAGAAGGAACAAAGTGAAGAGATGCCCAAACGACGTAATTACTGCTGTACACTGCAGTAAATTAGATCAACTTTGTTTTGTAGTGTAGACATGCCCTGAGAAAGAGAAAAGCTCTATTATTAGGTAAGATGCACAGCAAGATTGCCCCACTGCTGTTCCCACTGTCTGAACTGCACTAGCAGTAGTGAAGAGGTGGATGATTTTTAGAAAAAGACAATAGATGATCCTATGGTGAAAGACACAACAGAAATGCAAAGCAAGGTGGTTAATAATATCAAATGAGAATCAACCCAACTTTTGCCCAAAGCCTGCACTAAACTTGGACTCAAAACTTCTTCTGAGGTTCACTTTGTTCGTGAGGCTTCTGTTTGTTTGGAAGGTTAATGTGCTTTTTGATTCTGAGAAGAACCACAGCTACCGAAATAACTTGAGAAATGGCCTCACTGTGATTTTTCTGTCAGCCAGGATTAGGAATGACTGGAAGTGTTGTGGGAGAGCCTGTTCTCAGGAGATTTCCATCCAGATATCTAGCCCAAAGAGGTTTCTCACTGTGAATTTACAGAACACTTTTCAGCACCCATTGATGTAATCTCCTTGCTTCCTGTAACAGAAAGAAAAGGTCTTTCTGCATTGTATCTATGCAAATTACAGTAAAGAGGGCAATATAAACTCACCTTTTAAGACCCGACCTTTCATTTGAACTGCTAACACCTGAAGGACAGACCTTTTTAGGCCTCAAAGCTGAAGTTTTAGAGTTTGTTTGTTAGTCTAGGGAAAAGATATCCCATTATCTACCCTTTCAGGACAATGCAATAAGCACAGGAGGTGCAGTTGGTGTTATTTTAAAACCACAAAAGCCAGGAAATACATAGTTAAAGTTCAGACTCTACCCCAATGCACCATGTTTTCTTTATGCAATTACTGGGAGTCTCCACTCAGTAAAGGGATCTCACGTGCCACATTTGCTTCAGCACTGACACAATACATTTAAGGATGGCATTTCCAGCTTTAACTTGAGAGATTCTTTGTGTTTGTGGATTCAAGTCAGACAGTAAATGTTACTTGGACATAATTGCAGTTTGTTTTTACTTTATATTGTTTTCTAAAAAGGATTCTGGGGAGGGGAGAAGGCTGGGAAAAACAAACTGTGTTGGAGAGCAGGATAGCTTTAAAAGTGATGTTAGGAGTAGACCACTTCACAGACCAAACACAATAAAAGTTATTTATCTCTCCTGCTGCCTTGACTATATTAACTCCTTCTGAATCCCTTCCTGGCTTCCACATTATGTTCAAGCTTCTTTCACTACCCTTCATGCACTGTTCTGTCCCAGCTTCTTCTCTGTTTCTCCTACTTAAGCTCCTGTTGCCCATCCTTCTCCTGCTAGTCCTTCCACTTGAACACCCTGGGCCTGATGCTGCCCTCACTCTCATGCAGTAAATCGGAGGGCACTCTTGTATCCTTTGCCTGCTTTTGTCTTTGTGCCTTCAACACGCTAAATACTATTTGGTGAGCATTAACCATGCACCCCTTCTGCTTGGAACTTCTTCCATCTCCATGTAACCCTCTCTTCATTCCAATCCTTCCTTAAAACAAGAGTCAATGGGAACATGTGTTCCTAAATTCTATAGGCACTTTTGAAAATCTGCTCCCCCGACTCAAGCAGGGCACATCTTCCTCTGTATTTGTCTTGAACTAAGCTCGTTATTAGCACCAATAAATGAAATGTTAAGATATGGATTTATGCATTTAAATATGTTTGCATATTTCATATCTGTTCACAATACACACTACAGTGGCCTCTTCTGAATATTTTTGTGGAAATTTTCTGAATAAGTATTAAAAATATGACCTATCTGTACACTGTAGCTCCACATTACAGAATATACTTAGTTCTACATATTGTTCTTGGCTACACAGCCTACATAATAGTGCTTCTTCCGAGCTATGTTGATGAAGTTCTGTGTAGTGTATGCCAATGTGTATTAATAATACCAAATGTATATATTATTCATCCAAAGTGTTGTGGGTCTGATCAACATTAAATAGAAAAAGTAGGTAGCTTAGTTAACCTAGACTATAAGCTCATTGGAACAGGGACTGTCTTTCTTTTCTGTTTTGTACACAGGATCAGGACCCCTAGCACAAACTGGGGGTCCTAGCTGATACCATAATGTACATAATTATTATTAATAACATTAGCTTTTGCTCACAAGCTCTCACCCATATCAAATTTCAATAGTGCTCATTTTCTTTTACATTTTAAAAACTAAAATAATCTCCCTTAATACTCAGAATGATTTCAATGAAACAACGGAACAATTTCAAAGTTATAACAGAGGAAAGAAAAGTTCTACAGTCAGTGAGCCTATGTTTTAAATGAGCATAATAATTTTTTTTTTTAAATGACCAAACACATTTTTTTGTGTTGTAGCCATACTGGTCCCAGCATATGAGAGAGATAAGGCGGATGAGGTAGTATATTTTATTGGACTAACTTGTGTTGGTGAAAGAGACAAGTTTTCAAGCTACACAGAGCTCTTCTGACTTTGACTTTTCTCTCCAAAAATGTGTATTACATTTGTAAGAGAAAAACCTACTTTCCACCTGCTGACCAAAGCCAAATGTAAATGTACAATAGAAACATTCATGGGAATTTAGGTAATGTGGCTAGAGCAAAAGATTTACAACACATTGAAATAAATAATATCTTTAAAGTATTGGTACTGGTGAATATTTAACAATATTAAATGATAATAAATCTAAGCTAAGAATAGTGGCCAAGCTTTTCAAAAGCAGCTGCCTAAATATAGGCTCTGAAATCCATAATTAGACACGTAAATAAGTAGAGTGATTTTCAAAATTGCTGAGCACCCAGCAGCTGTTACTGACCTAACAGAGAGCCTGGGTGCTCACCAATTTTGAAAATCAAGTCACTTACCCAAGTATGGTTTTAAGAGCCTAACTTCAAGTTCTTATTTTTGAAAATCTTGGTCAATATAATAAATCTATACTGAGACCTTATCAGACAAACCAAACAAATTCTCCTCTTCTTCCACTCTAAATCACCGGGCTTGAGCCTCCTCTTATTTATGCCAGTTTTACCCTGCTATAGCTCCATTGACTATTACTCCTCATTTACCCCAGTGTAAATTAGAGGAGAAGCAGGCCCAGACTACTTTAATAGAATTACTCTGTATTTTCACAGGTGTAAGCGAGGTTGGAATTTGGCCTTATGGTTTTTTAATAGTTTATTGTATAAGGGCCTGATTCAAACCCCACTGACATCAAGACTCCCATTGACATGAGTGGGGTTTGGATTGGGCCCTTTATTTGCAAAGCAGTTACACATTACCATTATCCACAACAGTATCTGAATAAGAAGCTCTTGATTATTGGATAGTGTAAATCCTCTTGCTTTCATTGTCTCAGATCCTTTTTTCCAACAAACGCAATTTTGCAAGCAGAATTAGATCCAGTTTTGTTCCTTAAATGCTGCAGTTGGTTTCCTTAGTCACTCTAGACATTTTTCCAATTAAATACAGACTAAACAGAGGATATTAATTTTACTTTAACATATATGCATTGCACAAAGCAGTGATGCATAGGAGTTTTGGTTCCAAAAACTACAATAAAGTAGTTGTGCAATCCGTCAATTTCAAACGTCAGTGATAACTTTCCGAGGGAATTAGAGGCCCTTGAGAAGCAGCCCTTTCAGACTCATTTAAAAATTAATAAATACCATAATAATATGGGCTGCGAGGCATGACTCCCTCACCTACAGAAATGGGTGATATGAAATGACCTCCTGGTTAATAATGTTATATACTCTACTTTATTGTAGTCTCCCAGGGTGGATCACTGGAAAACACTGAATTATGTCTCAAGGATGCATGACATTCTTTTAACAATGGGAGGGAGGAATCCAACAACTAGAATCTAAATCATACCATCATATTGTGCATCTGTTTAAAAACTAGGGCAAATATATTGGGAAGAATGGAGCACAAGTTACTGTGGGCCAGATCTTTAGCTGCTATAAATCATCTTGAAGTCAATTAAATCAGCCAGGGTATGTCTACATTGCAAAAAAATCCCAAAGCCATGGCAGTGAGTCTCAGAGCCCAGGTCTACAGTCTCAGGATCACAGGGCTTGTGCTACGGCACTCAGTGTGAACATTCCCATGCAGGCTGGCACTAAGGCTCCGAGATGCACTCCCTCAGCGGGTTTTGCAGTCCAAGCTCCAGCCCGAGCAGGAACATGTACACTGCTACGTTTAACGCCGTATTGTGAGCCCTGTGATTCCGAATCTGTAGACCTGGGCTCTGAGACTCGCTACTGCAACTGTTTTTTTGCAGTGTAGATGTACCCGAGTTTAGCTGAGAGGCTGGTCTTGTATTCGTAATTAGGAAGGGCTTGTCTGCTTTGAACTACATCAGTGTAGTTATTTGATATAATGTGGTATACTAAGCTGTGCGGGTGTAAACTGGTGCAGTGTGTTGGGGTTTGCACAGGTGTAACTTTAGCGACTGTAGTTACACCAATAAACATTTATTTAATATAGGCAAGCCTTAACTAAACCATTGAATGAGCATGTTGGTTTGAATAGAGGCATGATAATAATTTCCAGAATCCTAAACAAAAAGAGGTCTTGCACCTTGTGTTTGGAGAACTGATCGGGTTTCTGTAATTGTTTTCAGACTTTATCAATGACGCTGAGCACAAACTGTTTGGATTTTATCTTTAGTAAACATGTGAGAAACACAGTCACAGCCAGTTACAACTCATTGCCAGCGTGTTATCAGCTGATTAACAGCACATAGAAATAACAAACCCTCAGTCCAAGAATCAAGGCAGGAGAGAATGAGTTAACCACTCACTGAGCTGATGATGCTGTTATGTTGCGTACAGACTGACACAATCCAGTGTAAAGACTTATATCTAAAGTAAAATCATTAAAAGGATATCTGCTTCCTCAAAGATGAAATAGTCATGTCCAAAACATTATTCCATGGGTCTGCAAAGACACATCTGTTGATACATATGGAGAGCTGTGGCTTAACTACCCAGCTGTACAGGAAATATATTTAGGACTTTTTTTTTTTTTTTTTTAAAGAAAACTTGTGCCATGTGTAACGCAGATTATAACTTACAAAAGTCTAACACGCTCTATTCCGGTGCTCTCACCATCGGTGCAATGTTCTGGGAAGCCAGTCTACTGGGGGTTGTGCAAGTCCAATCTCTGAAGTAAGAAAGAGAGAAAAAAAATGAAAAGCAAAGAAAGAAAGAAAGGAAAAAAAGCAATGATCACATTGAATTGATTTGAAGTTCTTGGAACAGATTTTATAAAACTAGAGAGCCAAATACTCCCCTGGATGGTCTAGCAAAGGGGGAACAGAGTGTGGCTGCTGTCACTGGAACCTTGCCAGTACTGGGCAGGATTCCTCAGGGTGGGGCATTCCTTGGGGCAGCAATATGTACACTCACCACTGGCAGCAGATGGGTTAGTTGTCTTGGAGAACTAGACAGGCCTCCTAAAACTGCATGTCCATGGGGACATGGCATGTGGACTCATGTACTAACTGGCCAGATTTTCCAGGCATACTGCGAATGGAGCATTTACACCTGAAATGCCATGGCCAATATTTACAGGCCCCAGACAAGATTTGAAGCAAGAGCCTTCCGCCATCACTTTCCTCCTCAAGTCCTGACCACCATAATCAACAACCCTTCAACTATCCACTCATGCTCTCTCTTGTAACTCCACCTTTCATTCCTGCTCACTCATGTTTCTCTTTTCCCATCACCTCTCCTCCATTTTTCTGTCATCCCTCTCCCATCCCCTCTTTTCATCCCTTGGACAAGAACAGATCTCAGGATCAGGGCCCCCACATGCGGGGTGAAGGGGGTGGAAGGGTACACTTAATTGGGGCCTGGAGGCCATAGGGGGCCCGGCCCAGGCGGCAACCCCCATGGGTATGTGTGTGGGAGGGGGCCCATGTTGCAAGTTTGTACTGGGCCTGAAAAATTATGCTTGGGCCCTGCTCAGGATGGCCAAGGCTGGCTCAGAGCTGGTACTGACTGCTCCCCACAGGTATTCACCACCCTACTGACTGCCCCCTGCACCAGTAGAACTCACTATTTTGCTATATTCCACAGTCTAGCTGCCGGAGACTGCTCTCAAATCCAGGAGTGGAACGACTGCTTCTGCTGTTCACTGTTTCCCTTCCTCCATCACTCTTCTACAGTAGCTGTGCTTAAACTGCCACTGAGTACAAAGGGATGCTCAGATCTCCACATCATTGCTTGCAATACATGCTCAGATACTTGAAAACTAAGATTTTTGTTTGTTAGCTGATGCTGTCCTTTTCTATCTGGGAAACCCTAATTTCCCCTCAGTGCTCCCAATGAAACACAAGCCAGTGTGGGTCTGTTTTGTTTGCTTATCTGTATGCCTTGTTTACCAGCATCAAGTCAGATCTACAGCTCTAGGAAAGGGATTGTTAGTTCACATTTGATCCTTCAGCTGGCTTTGCAAAGGCCAAACACAAAGAGCTTTAGCTCTACAGAAATAATTGTTGTTTATATTTAGTTTTTAGTTGCTTGGTGACAGATTAGTGGATTTATTAAAATAATAATGATTAGAATTTGGAGATTTCCTATCAGATTAAAGTTTTATAGTTCATCTTAGTCCCGGTCAGGACTTAAAAAGACTTTATGTGGTTGACACTAGGCAACACAGATTGTGTTTAGTCAACCTGGGATCTAGAAAGCCAGAGAGAAATTAAGTCTTGTCTATTTCCCGTAGCCTCAATAAAAAATCATCACTATATTCATTATAGCTACCTACCTGTCTCTTCTCTACAGTGAGAAATACTATGATGGAATCTACACTAGATTTCTTCCCTAACAATTCCCATTGTTGTTACTAGTCTGTAGTGTAGCCCGCAGCTGGTATTTTAATTGCTGTATCACCTAATGCTTACACAAGCAAATACTTACAACAGGGTGGTTAAAACCAAAGTGGCTGCCGCAGACCATCTCTGCTAGTACGGCCACCAGTCACAGAGGTGGAAAGTTTTAAGAAAAACACTGAAAGTAGGTGACATTTCTGATTCACCAGTGCATGCTTCAGATTTACACCAGAGTAACTGCACTGAAAACACTGGAGTTCTACTGGCGCCAAACTGAAGTATGTCAATGGTGAATCAGGCCCAAACCCTGAATCAAACTAAGGTGCTCAACTCACTTATATTGTCCCTTTAACCCAGGAGACAGACACGTTGCAGCTTCCCAGCCAAATAATTGCATCAGAGTCCACTAGCATATGCCTCTGCATCTGTACAAAGTCCCATGGAATGTCTGAGTCTCTGCCTTGGACTCAGAGGTCTACACTAACTAGCCCGGCAAATGGCATCCTTCGGCAGCTCTTCACAGCAGTACCGGGGCCTGAGTTGCACTTTATTGAACAATAGGCATGTATTCTTATTACAGCTAGTCTGAATATTCCCCCCACCCCACTTCCCATGAGAAATTTTTGACTTTCCAGTGAGATATCAAAACCTGGACATTTTCAGCTGAAAACTGAACACTTCAATTCAGAAATGGTGCCTTGTGGGAATTGTAGTTAGGATGCCTCATGAGCTCATTCTCCTGTATAAGCCAGTCTCTGATATACCATGGCTTCCCCTCTTGTTGAGCTGCTGTGGTGCCTCCTAGGAGTCCCTGGCCATTGTGAATCCTGGGAGATGAGGTCTAGCTGGGGAATCTGGCCTATTAAGTACCCTGAGGTAGCATCAGAACACCTCCTAATATAGATATATATATTTTTTGTTTTCAATCAGTTTTTTGCAGTCTTCAGACAAAACCCAAAAAACTTTTCATTTTTGGTGTTTGGTTTTCCAACGAGAAGTCAGTCTGTTCTGCAGACTTCTAGTCTATTTTGCCGAAAATGCCATGTCGATCAAAAATATTTTTAATGGAAAATTTTCCAACAACCCTAATTCTTATGCCTTTTTCTTGAACAAACAATACAGAAAATCCCACCATGTGTTTTGATCCAGTGTGTTTCTCTGAGAGTCCATCCAGACTCAAAAGTCATAGAACACCTGGCAATGTTTAGAGAACTTCTATTGCTCTGCTTTTGGCACAGGAACTGATATTTTTCTCTCCTTCTCAGTCAGGCATGTAGCTAACATCTTAATATTTGTGCTCCTCTTGCTATTGCAGTTGGTGTTTCCACCTCCTTCTCAAAAAGATCTGGGGGATCTTGCCCCGGAACAGTTCTTTGAAAACACATGCCATTCCCAGGGCAGCACGTTTGCTCTTCAGAAGTATCTTTATGAGTCCCGGATGTGGGTCATTTTAAGCAGGGATGGTTTAGCAATATACAGCGAGAGGGTTATGAATGCAACTCAGTCAGTTATATCCCTGCTATGTCTCCTGCCAGTTTCAACACTGTTTTAATCAATGAAAATGTGATCTGTTAACAAACCCACTCTGATTATTTTACAGATTTTACCCCACCCCTCATCCTGGCCTGGTTAAACAAAAATCTGCTACACTTGCTTACAGAAAAATCTGAGAGACACATTAAAGTCTCCCACTAACCTTCTCACAACCATAAAAACAAGAAAAGAAAATGAGAAAGGCAAATCACAGCACAACAGAAACTCAAGCTCCTTACTTCTCCTGGACTGGGTGGCAGTGGTTGGCTCTAGATCTGGAGTAGATCTGGCTGTGGTTCAGGAGGGAGGAAATTTATGTCCCTCCACCATCACCGTGGCATTTATAATGTCAGTGTGAGCATGTACTAGGGACTAGCCCTTGCTCTTCAGAACACACATGCAGCTCCTTTCATAGGATAGAACTATCTGAAACATCCATTGGAACAAAAACAAAAATAGGAACAGATGGAAATGTATGCTAGATATTAGCAACATAATGCAACTGCTCCAGAGAACTGTTCTGGGGATTGTGGGAAAGGTGCAACAACCTACAAGCTATGCAATGCTCTCAAGGAGGGTTGTGTGTGGACATGGTACAATGTGTGCGAACGAAACAGGAGGGCAAGCAGTGGTGCTCTCAGGTATTGTGTGGGGCCATTTCAGTCACACCATTGCAAATGGCTTCAGTGCAATTCTGCAATGTAGGCAAGGCTTAACTTTACAGCTTGTTCCAAAGCGATCTGCAAGGGGTAACATTTTTAACGTGAAATAGTAAGTAGGAGGGAAGTTTAACGGTGAGGGAAGTTGAGTGGATTGCTCAAGTGTCTGCTAATGGATGCTGCTAGGTCACTGATACATATTCCCACCAAGTTTGTGATGGTTGGAAGTTGCTACTGTCTGATGGCTGTTCAGTGGTCTATAGTTCATGATGGCTGGGATTTTCATAGGGGCTTAGGGGAGTTAAGCACTCAACTCCCATTGAATTTCATTGGGATTTGGACACTTAATTCAATCCTAGTCTAAATATGTACATGATCTCAGTCCAGGAGCCCATTTGCATTACCAAAGACCTCCTTATTCTTGGCACCTTCTTTAGTCCACCCCAGCACTGAAGAGAGACTAAAATGCTTGAATATTCATGGAGAGTGAACCCCTCACCCCGGCAGATCCTTCCAAGTTAGCCCTGAGGCAATGGGGTGGTATGGGGAAGATTACGTTTCTTATGCCTGCTCTGTAGCCAATCTCTGCACTTCATGTTTCTAGTGGCATTTGTCCAGCAACTTTCTTCAGCACAGAAATGTAATAAAGTTAAGAAAGGGGGGAAATGGACATGAAAGGGAATCACTGTGACGATATTTGTTATATGCATGAAAGTTTGTGGTTTGGCAAACCTCACTGCTATGCTATTGCACAACCGTGAATGTCAGAGATTAGTTTTGTGGAATACCATGAAACCAGCCAGTGTGCAGATCCTACTGTTTAGGTGGTCCCAAGTGAAATAAGTCTTGACAAATCAAAGCATTTTCTAATGCCAAAGAATAACAGTCTCCACTTCATTCAAGAAATGCTACTACAAATCAGTCCTCAGCTATCAGGTTATCAAGCAGGCCATACTTACACAATGGAGGATGCTATGGTGGGAAGCAATGACTCTGACTAAGGTTTGGTGATAATCAGCTAAACATGAGCTCCCAATGCAACGCTGTGGCCAAAAGGGCTAATGCAATCCTTGGATGCATAAATAGGGGAATTTCCAGTAGCAGTGGTTATTTTACCTCTCTATTTTGCATTGGTGCAACTGCTGCCAGTATAGTGTGTCCAGTTCTGGTGTCCTCAATTCAAGAAGGATGCTGATACGCTGAAGAGGGTTCAAAGAAGAGGATTGGAAAACCTGCCTTATAGTGATAGAATCATGGAGCTCAATCTATTTAGCTTAACAAAGAGGAGGCTAGGGGGTAACTTGATTACAAATAAGTACCTACATGGGGAACAAATATTTAATAATGGACTCTTCAATCTACCGGGGAAAGATATAACATGATCCAATGGCTTGAAGTTGAAGTTAGACAAATGCAGACTGGAAATAAAGTGTAAACTTTTAACAGTGGGGATAATTCCATTGGAGCAATTTACCAAGGGTTGTAGTGGATTCTTCATCACTGACAATTGTTAAATCAAGCTTGGATGTTTTTCTAAATCATATGCTCTAGGAATTATTTTGGGGAAGTTCTATGGCCTGTGTTATACAGGATGTCAGACTAGATGATCACAATGATCCCTTATGGCTTTATAACCTATGAACCTCTGAACAGATGCCTGAATTTCCCACAGATTCATGGGTATGTCTGTCAGCTATCTATGTTGCAGTAACACTTTCAGAATTTCCACCTTTATGATTTCTGTCTCTATGGCCCCCATCACCGTAGTATTTGAGCGTCTCACAGTGTTTAATGGTATTGCTCCTCATAACACCCTTGTGAGATAGAAAAGTAGTATCAAGCCCATTTTACAGATAGGAAACTGAGGCATAGAGAGGCTAAGTGACTTGCCCCAGCTCAAAATTGGAAGACTTTGATGGAGCTGGAATTGAACTCAGGTGTCCCACATCCTGGCCTAGTGCTGCTGGACCAGCCTTTCTCTCCTCCGTCCCTCAGCTTTAATGTACTGGTATTCCACTATACTGCATACCCTTTCCAGAAGAATAGTTCTTGTTCCTTCATGAATGATGTAACCAACACTGCAGTGACTGTCTGTTTTGTGGTGGTCAAAATAATCCTTCCTGAGAGTTTCTCTGAACATAGAATTTTTTTGAGTTCCTCCAATTGTTCTCTTCTGGTGGTGTTCCTCTTCTGGTGGTGGTTGTTTCATTTTATTACACTTTGATGGTACTTTTTTACATTCATGATCAAGATCATTATAGAAGGAATATGTATTTATTCAATGGGATTTACTATGTCATTCTCATTTCAGAGGAAATCGTGCAAAACTGACTTTCTTTAAAAAATGATGATGTACGAGAAACAGAAGCTCTTTAGTTTTCTTTCAGTAAATAAGATCACTGTTTCAAGAGAGCAACTCAACCCAAGAACATAGGAACCTATAGACTGTCATCTGGTGGAAATGTACCATATGGATGAAATTTATCCTAGTATAGAAGGCATATAAAAAGCCCTCATCATCTCTTAAACCCCAAGGCACAGGACAGCCAAACAGAGGAGGCCTTCTCTATGTCTGCAGACTATAAGGGATATCTTTGCTCTTCCTAGTGTTTTTGGAATTCTGCTGCAAGTATAAGAGTGAAGAATCACAAGGCAGATCAACAACTCACATTTGGAAGCAAAAGAAAGACTCACCACACGATGGGGCCATTACCAGGACTACAGTTATACTACTCATGCTCTGAAGGTATCCATGAAGCTATAGTTTCCAGAAATAGTGAACACACATGCATATGAAATTAGATGGGTCCTTATAAGTAGGACAGCCATTTTGTTTCCCTTCAACCTTGCCTAGGAAGCTGTTGAACAAGACAGGATACCAAAGCCAAAGACGGTCTGCTTCTAAAAACCTTCTGCTAGGACATGCTCAACCCTCAAGAATTGTGTTTACACAGCTATGAGTTAAGAGTACAGAGTAGCTAGCGGTCACCAGTAGTCTGCGGACCTGATTGTGCCAGACCCTTTTGTAACTGCATGGGGGTTGGGAGGGTTTGGAGGCTGGAATGGCTGATGCATAGCTTGTGTGGAGGAAATGTTTTATCCATGCTTCACCCAATGCATCTCCTTAGCTGCTAGGGCCATGCACAGAGAGTTGGATTCAAGCCTAGATGCATAACTCATTGACGATATCGCAGTTGTTCTTGTCAACTGATAAATCTGCAGTGAAATATGAGTTTAAAGTTTTGGGATGTAAACTATATAATGACTCTATTATACTGTATTGAATTTCTAATCTGAATGGATTCATAGCATATATGCATGGAACGTTTATGAAATATTATGTTGTTTCTATAAACCTCTGAAACATGCACAGCTTCAGTCCTGGACCACAGGACTTTATTCACATTTGGCTCAGATGTGAGTGAGGCATGATAAAGTACTGCTGGCTGTCCATCTGTTACTCAACTGGCGTTGTACTGAACTACAGCTGAGCTTTATTCACTGTCCTGCACATTTGATAAATCATGAGTCTTGTACCATGGATTACTCTGTTATTGGCTTAATATATATTTATATATTTATATTACATTTATATATAATTCATTAAAATAGTTAAGAAATCAATGGGAATTAGGCACCTAGGCATTTTTGAAAATCTTATTAGATACCTAACTGCATCTTCAGGTACCTAAACCATTTTAAAATCTGGTCCTTAGTCTCTCTGTGCCTGAGAATAATAGTATTCCTTATCTCATAGGGTGTTTGGGAGGATAAGTATCTTAAAGATTGTGAAGTGTATGGTGTATCCAGTGGAGACCTGAGAGCTATAACAGTAGGAGTGTTCTTGCAATGATCATGGATAGAAGATAACCAAGGGGGAGACCAAAGACTCAGTACATCAACCAGATATCAGCGGACATCAGAGAGACCAGTCTACATTGGCAGCCTGGAGTATGGTCATGAGTTTTGGAAGAAGGGTATAAAAGTCGCTGACCCTGAATAGGGAATTGTCAAGAAAGAAGAAGTAGAAGAATGTAAGGTGATCATATGCTATGGTGATGGACCATATAAGTACTTAATGGACATACACTGGTTTGACTCAAACTTCTCAAATGTCCCTTATTTCAAGGAATGTCACTCATTTGGGGTTCCGTCACTTTTGTTGTTGAAAATTACGTACAGCAGAAATAAAAACTCACAAAACTGAGATAATAGAAAATCGGTGTAAACAAGAGCAGAATCAGACTAAGTCTATGAAAATGTAAAAACAGATATAAAAAGAAGTTTAAAGGGAAAGAATTAAAAGTGACAATTTGATCCAAAATGTTTAGACCAAAGCAAAATGATATAAAACAGATGTTAAAAGTGTGAGAGTATTGCCATTTTGAAGCATACGTCAATAATAATGATCACCTATTAATCCATGTGAAATGAAAACTATGGAGAAGAGGGAAACAAACTATGAAGAACTGGGAAGCAAAAATGACAGAGTTTGAGACACGGAAAGAGAAGGAAGTGATGGAAAAAAATGAGGGGAGGGAGACCCCATGAAGACCTACTGGTAGAGCTGGGCAGTATTTTTCAGAAATATAGTTTATTTGATTTTTAAAATGCAATTTTGGTCAATCCGGAACTATTTGTGAATTTGACACAAATAGATTAGGCTATTCATAAAACAGCTACAGGAGAAGGAGGTGGTGCTGTTCCCCCCCACCCCCTCCAAATTCCATCTCTTATAACATTTAGTCCAGAGGTTAGGGTACTCATCTGGGATGGGGGAGACCCAGATTCAAATCTTTTCTCTGGAACAGACCTGGCATGGACTCTTTCAATTCAGAAAATTTTCAGATTTGGTTTGACCTGAATCAAATTTATTTTCAATATTTTGGAACTGCTGCAGAACCAAAAAAAATCAATTATTTGGCCAGCATTATTCACTAGCCTGTGAGATGTGGACCTGCAATAAAATGTTATCCTAGAAGGGAATTAATGGTATGATAGTTTCTTGCAGCATGTTCCAAGACTAAAAAACTACGTCTTGGGTATGTCTGCATTAGAAAAACAAGTGCATTGTATTTTAGTGACAATGATGCAGCTGCACTGGTGCTAAGCCACTAGCACTGATAGGGCTCAGGTATTTTGTCACTGTGCTATGAAAACTTCTAAAAGGTCTTCATTAACACTGATGCCATTGCTGAAATATGGGCACTAATTTTCTTAGTGCAGGCAATTCCCTAAACTGTTTTTAAGACCTTGGGTCACCAGAGGGAAGAAAAATCCAAGCGTTCCTTAGGCAAGCAGGATTTCGTAGGCAAGGGAGAGTAAAAACCTTGGAATATATTAATACAATGAGAACATCATAAAAAAGCGAACCTTTCATGCAGGGCCTTGCACGTGTAATGGTCACTGTGACCTGTAAGATATAATACAGCGGGAACATGAGAATCACAGCACTGCTGTCAGTAGTGCATGAGCTGTTACAGAATAGGAAAATGGCTGCTTGAGCTGCAGCAGTAATAGAGTGCAGGGTGTGTTCCTGTGTGTCCCAGGATCTACTTCTCACAGGATAGGACAGCACCATACTTCCCAGCTTCTTTCACTTTAGTTTTGTTCTGCGCACCAGTATATTTTCACTTTAATCCTCACACTGGTCCCAAAACCGCACAGCTACTTCCTTATTGTGGTCTTGAAGACCACTAGTATATCAAAACTGGGAAAACACACATGGGCTATATTTAAAAAGTGACTATATTGTAACTAGCATTGTTGAAGCCATGTTGGTCCCAGGATATTAGACAGATAAGATGAGTGAGGTAATATCTTTTATTGGACCAACTTGTGTTGGCTTTTGAGCTCTGGTCCCCTGAAGAAGAGCTCTGTGTAACCTGAAGCTCTGTGTAGCTCGAAAGCCTGTCTCTTCACCAACACAAGTTGATCCAATAAACGAGTGAACTCTAAAAATATGAACATGTTAAAACTTTCCAAGATTCAGAAGCACGTTGCACAATATTTGTGTTGGGGGTCTAACTGACTCCATGATCAAACACATTTTAAAAAAAGCTGCACACTGGACAGGTGTCAGAATCTGACTGATACCATGTTTAGACAATCAAAATAAATAGCAACAGTATAAGAGGCACAAACACAGCAAAGTGGCAGTAAGTGGCCTTCGACTTTGAACAAATGAACATAAAACGTTTTTACACTTTGCACGTTTCTGATGTACTTTTTTCTTTCATTCTCTAGAACAGATGTAACATCTTCCCTGTTTTTTATGCTCTGGGTCGGCATCCGGCACATTAGATGCTGCTTCCTTTCCTGCAATGAAATTCCTGCAATGATCCTTTCCTGCAATGAAATTCCTGCACCAGTTTCACAATTTCTGTACCCAGGTCCCTGAGAAATGTCTCTTACTCACAGATTTATTCTTGTGCAATTCAACAAAATCCAAATCATATATGCATTTAGGCCTGCAATGTCCATGTACAATGCAACAGTGAGTCTTTGCCCCAGCAACAGGAGCTGTCAAGTGTAACCTTGCCGGAAAATGTATCTGACAATAGTGAGTTTCTCAGAAACTTTTCCTAGCAAGTGTAGGCTTTCCAGAAAATCAGTTTGACGGTGGTATCTTCAAAGAAGTTTAATTTGCTGGACAATTGTGATGACATAGGAAGCAAAGGTTTTGGTGCATTATTTTGAAAAACAAAAACCACTGACAATTGGATGATTAAAGCAGCGTTAAAAGACTTTCAGCTCAGTGGTTCCATCTTCTGACCCACACGATCATTCTAGTTAATACTCTCAGCTGGGAGACGTGTGTTGGTGTTGCATGGTTTTTCTAAGGTTCGTCTACATTTGATGGTTTACCAGCCAATGGGAACATGATCCCCAGAGGAGAGTACACCATTCTTCTCCTGTACCATCCCCAAAGATCCAGTTAGGGACTGTGTAGTTCAGGATGTGCTGTTCACATCGTAACGGCGGCTGCAAAATAAAAACAATCTGATGCTTCAATATCTGTATAATTAATTTGGTTTCCAACTGACCCCAATATCTTTTGAGTGACTTTTTTTGCTACACTAAAACCACAACAGGTATGCAGCCAAAATCGTAATTGTAATTTGAGAATACTTAAAGAAAAAAGAGGCAGTGGCTTGCTTATCATGTTTTTTTTATATTTTTGCACGTATTTGGGGTCCAAGAGACCCCCCAAAGACCTTGGAAGTGTAGCACTTTCATTTTCCCCATGGACTAACTTTGAGGGATCTAACTGACCCGATCATCTTTTTAGTGACTTTTTTTGCTACACAAAAAGTAGAATGCTAAAACTAATTCTAGTTTGAGGATATTTAATGTATGAAGAGGCACAGGCTTGGCACAGATTTTTTTATTTACATTTTTGCGAGTGTTGGGGTCAGATAAACCCTAAGACATTAGGGGAGTATAACTGATCTGCTCTGTGTAATCTCTGACCAATGAATATCAGTTTTTTCTGGCTGCTGTTTAATGACCCAAACCTGCTCCCTGTGATTTCAATGGTGCAGAATCGGGGCCTAAATGAACACTATGGATTTGATTTTTCAAAGAGACAGGCATGCCACTGAGGTGCACTCTGTGGGCCTGATTTATACATATAGCTACCATGACTCTTGCACAGATCAAGTGTCTGGGCATGGAATTGGACAATTAGATGCACTCGTGGCCATTTGGATGCACAAGGATCCAGTTTGCTTGTACAATCACAGCAACTGCCCCCAAACTAGACATGGAATGCACACTCATTTTTGCATGAACATTGGTATACAGGACAATTAAAATCGGACTCTGTGTCAGAGTTGGCCTAATCTAAATTAGAAGCACACCTCCTGTGAATCTTGGCTCAAGAACAATCATATTGGGGACTTGCAGGAGATCTTAGCCATGATGGGCAAAATACTGAACTTAGGCAACATAAGAATAAAGGGTTCATTCGCCCCTTATCCCTGTATCATTTGGCTCCACAGCAGACTGACTGAACATGGGGATGGTTGGCCTGCTGGGGTGAGGAATGCAGAGGGGCCTAGTGAAAGTGAGTGTTGGAGCATGAGGGGTGGTGGTAAGTTTATACAAAGAATTTTCGTGCCCTAATCCTTCTACACCCCTCTGCTGAATTCCTTCACTTTTCCTCCATTCAAACCCCTAGAGAATACTTCAGCCTTTGGAGAGCCTTTGGTGGGGGAGGGAGAGAGACAGAATCTCTCTGAAGCTTTCCTTTCTGGGAGTGTATTGGGAAGTGTATTCTCCTCTCCAACCCCCACTCATCCTCTGGAGACAATGTTCAGTCCAGTGGGTCTGGCTCTAGACTAGGGATGTAAAATATCGTTTAGGAAAACAACCGTTTTAAACAATTAAAATGTATATTGTTTAAATGGGTAACCGCTATGATATTTTACATCCCTAGGGCGGTTGTCGGGGGCGCCTGGGAGCCGGATAGGGCAGCCCATGGCACCTCAGCACCGCCACTACATGGGGCCTTGGCCCTTCCAATTGCCTTGGAACCCGCCGCCTCCCAGCCCACAGGACGGGGCAATAAGGCAGGGGTGGAGCCTGCCGCCACCCCCGGAGCCCACCAATTGCCCCAGAGCAGGCCCTCCAGAGCTGGTACACTGCTGCTCCTGGAGCCCACCAATCGCCCCAGAGTGGGCCCTCCACAGCTGGGGCATCGTTGCTCCCAGAGCCCACCGATCGCTCCAAAGTGGGCTCTCCACAGCCGAGGCATCGCTGCTCCCGGAGCCCACTGATCGCCCCAGAGTGGGCCCTCCAGAGCTCACAGCCTGCAGGAGAGGGCAATAAGTCACTCCTCTCCCTGCCCACTCTCATCCACTGCACCCTGCCCATCAGTCCCCTGCCTTGTGCCTGGCACTGCCCTAGGACTGGGGACATCCTCTATGCCTGCCCAATCCCCCAGACTCTTCACCTGGGTGCAACTCAGCTGCTTCCCAGCTCGCTGCTGTTCATGCTGGCGCCAATGTTAACCCCTAAGCTGCCAGGGTTTACCCCTGCATATGCCCAAGCACATGTCCCAGACCTCCCCCCCTCCTATCATCCCTCCCTCTCTGCCACACTATGCCCCCATTCACCCCCCAAATGCACATCCAGCCCCTCCATGCAGCGAATGGTTAAACGGTTAATGCAATTTATAAATGGTAAGACTAATACTTACCAGTTAACTGGTTAACCGTTTGATACTTTTCATCCTGACCCTGATCATTCTGACTCTCTCTCAGTGTATGCACTGTGTTCCCAGCCATTTGATAGCATTGTCATCAGGCAGGTGAAGAGCCAGTAGCCTGCTGTCGAACTAAGTCATCCGGCACTCATCAAGAATATGCGACATCGTTTGAAGTTGATCACAGCTACATCGCGGGTCGTTAGAGAAACCCCATTAAAGAGATTGGCTGCACAATTGCCTTCTGCTGTTCAAAACTAATTCAGGGATGATCACAGGTGCTTTGGCAGGTCAAAACCTGGTGGGCAGATGGTTGGGTCAATGATGAGGGAGTGATTAATGACTGTCGTTGCTGACCACTTGTTACGCTAAGCAGTTTCCTCCGACATGTCCTGTGGTGGCATAAATGACCATAAAGGGTGTCTAGAAAAACAGGCAAATTAGTGAGTGGTTGAAGCGGTCTAAGCACAGAGGCAAGTTGCTGTTTTTCTGGATCTTAGCCCGAGGCATGATGGCAGCCACCTCATGGTGAATGTGGCGGTGCTATGTTACTAACTATTGGTAGCCATGGTAATGGAGTTGCATGTAAAGTCCCAGTAACAATGCGCATAGCTTTGTTATGCTCTACGTCGACCAGCCTCATGTGAGATGAGTGACACCAGACAGGAGCACAGTATTCTGTTACTGAATAGCAGAGGCCAAAGGCTGATGTTATGACACGATTTGGCACAGAGGCTTTCTAGGTAAATGCTCTTGAGTTGCCCCTTGTTGGGTGATCAAAGTAGTACAGCTCTTTCCTCCAAAATAGATGGTTCCAAGTACACATGGGTGACCGTTGCAGTTCCTGGAAGTGTCAGATTAACAGTCTTCCTCAAAGTTCAATTCTTTCTCCAGTACTGTTTAATGTGTGCATCAATGCCTTGCCAACAACACTCTCGCACAAGTTTATCTCTGCTGTTGACATCTGCTGCTGTTATCATGCTCCGTCCTTCTCAGAAATTGACAAAGTCTTGAATGATGACATGAAGTTCATGGCAGTAGTCTATGATCAATGGCACCTGCAGCAGAGCTTTTCCACAATGGTTTCTAGTGTATAAATCTGCATAATACAAGAACAAGCAACGAGTTAAATATTTTTTTAAATGGCCACCACCTGCAGTACAACCCAAACTTGGTTTACCTGGGCATGACATTAGAAAGGCCAATGACATGCTACAACCACTTGAAGATGACAGCAGCTAAAGTTAGCACTCAGAACAACTTGCACAGAAAACTGGTTGGCTCAGACTGGGGTGCGAGTGCCCAGACACTGAGAACATCGCTCTGGTTCAGGCTACACTACAGAGCTTACAGTAGCGCAGCTGCACCAATGTAACTGCACCACTGTAGCGCTTCTAGTGCAGACTCTCTAAGCCGATGGGAGAGACCTCTTCCATCAATTTAATTACTCCAGCCTCCCATGAGTGGTAGTAGTTATGTCAGTCGGAGAAGCTTTTCTGCCGACATAGTGCTGTCCAAACCAGCACTTAGATCATGTTGCCAAGGGGGGTGGCTTATTCATACCCAAGCAACATAATTTATATTGATAAGCTGTAGTGTGTACATAGCCTCTGTTTCATGCGCTCAGCTGGGAGGTGTGCGTTGGTGTTGCATGGCCTTTTTAACTTTCGCTTACAGCTGATGGTTAACTAGCCAGTGGGAACGTGATCCCCAGAGGAGATAACACAATTCTTCCCCGGTGCCATCCCTAAAGTCCCAATTAGGGTCTGTGTAGTTCAGGATGGGCTGCTTCCATCAGACATTATAGGATTGGATTTGCTCCTAGGCATGGAATAAATCTGTAGAACACATTGTAACAACTCCATGGCACCCCTCCATTTCTAGTTGTCTCTATG
This sequence comes from Emydura macquarii macquarii, assembly GCF_026122565.2. Lineage (NCBI taxonomy): Eukaryota > Metazoa > Chordata > Testudines > Chelidae > Emydura > Emydura macquarii. Next base: position 4,424,873 of record NW_027130506.1, read on the forward strand.
CTGTGCATCATGACCACCTTGATATTCATGGTAACTGCAGGGGTAGAACTGCTCTAAAACTTAGCTACTTGAGGTAAAGACAAATCTCTGTAGGACATATAAGACACAACTAAGCAGTGGTGCGTCTAATCAGTAGAGGGCACTGGAGCATATACTCCCTATTCAATCCACTAGAATTCATTTCTTGTCAAATACATACATCTAAGCACTTGGGCATGCCAAGAAATAATGATCCTAACAGAGATAAAAGAGTCCAGTTTGAGCCCAAAGGGAAATTGCTTAGATTGTCAAAAGAAGCACTGCTGGGATGTGTCTACACTAGTCTTCTGCACGATAGCCCACCATGGCTACCACGAACGCAGCTCAAGGCTGACTTTTTAACCATCATGTCATGTCCTCCACACCTGCTCTGAGCATAATAGTTAAAATGCTGGTGGCTGGGGTACACCAGCACCCTCCCCAGTGTTGCTGCGCCAGTGTAGCAATGGTGAAAAACTTAGCCATAGTCTAGGTTAGATATGGCTTAATAATAGTCTTGGTATGAGGTTGATGAATCATTTCACAACATTTTTCATCATGGGAATTAACATTGACAAATACTATCAACAGACCTTTAGCCTAGTTCTCTACTGCAATGTACACTTAGGGTAGGTCTACACAGTGTTTTGGAGCCTGTGGGAGCAGTTCAGGGTGACAGACTTGGGTGAGTAGTGCTTGTGTTAGAGCTCTAAAAACAGCTGTAGAGATGACCCACGATGGAGGGGCAGCTGGGCCAAACCCAAGTGGGTTCACAGTGCCCGGAAGGGAGAGCTGGGCCTACCCCTACGGGAAGGAGCCCCCACTGAGAGGTGAGTAAGAGGCAGGCTCACTTTACGGGGGCAGGACTTAATTCCCTCCAGATTTCTCAGCCCAGGGGCAGGACCCTACCCTCCTCCTTCCTGCCGCATGGATAAAATGAATAAAATAAAAACCATGAAATTCCCAAAAAATGTTCCCCCTCCCCAGGCTTCAGAGCCCAAACTCTAGCCCAAGTCACAACCTCAAAGCACTGTCTACATAGCTTTTTTCAGAGTATTATAGCCTGAATCTGTCAACCTGGGCTGGGAGGCTCACTTCTGTGGAGTGTGTAGACGTACCCTTACGCACCTCAGTCCCTCTTTTCTCCTAGCCCCTTTCCTCAGTATTTCACTCCTGGCTACCTTAGGCAGCTCCCTGCACAGCTGGATGGCTTCTGAAAAGCCCTTTCTCAGGCAATTACCTATCCCCAGGCACGCTTTTGGGAGCTGAGGGGGCTCAGAGCCGCCTATCTCAGGGCTGAGAAAGGGGTTAGGTGCTGCTCTGCTCAGCCAAGCAATGCCTAAATCCTTTTAAAAATCTGGCCTTTAGTTCTTATCTCAGTTTCCTTGATGGAGTGGGGCAGATAAGGAAGGCACGGTTGTTGCTTTTGATGCAGTCTGTGGGAAAGACAAAGAATTGGCTCTGTATTACACAAATCTTCCTATTCGGAATTGCTTTGAACTTGCTTTGATTTTAGCTTGCTTTGACTCCAGAACTGTCCATCGACTGAAACACTCAGAAGATTTAAAAGAAAAAAGAGAATTTAGAGAGAGAGCAGCATGGGAATTTTAAATAAAAGTTACTGGAGGTTTCACTGTCTAACCAAATGCAAATGAGTCAGATGCTACCCTGACTGATAGTCCTTAAAGGGATCACACAGACTGTGAATCAGGACAGAATTTGGCCATAAGATAAAGGCGAATCCCTTAAGGTGAAAAAGGATTTATATTTGCAATTGGTAATACTTTAGTATTAACTTTACACCCTGAGATAAAAGAAACTCAGTTTGCTAATGGAGATATTGTAGCAAGAGCCAATTTGGGAAACTGGTATTTTATTACATGCTTGTCTCTCTAGGGAATACTTTAAAAAAAAAATTTACTATCACATTAACTTAATTGAAAGTCTTGCCTGAGTACAGTTTTCAGGACTGTGGTCAGATTCTGTTCCCTGTCCAGGGCTGAAACCACCCCTGTGCATCAGGTCCATGCATCACTTCAGTTTCCCTTAAAACTTGTGCTGGTCCACTGCACAGGGGTGAAGTTCACAGCATCTGCTGCATTGTACCTGCAGAGACTTTAGCCGAGGTGCTGGATGATTTCAATGAAAGCAAGGGATGCATGAATTGTAAAACTACTTCATGGAAGGAAAAAACTACTTCTGAACTTTTTCCATATATAATATTAAAATCCTGTTGAAACTAAGGGAAATTTTTTTTAAAATAAAGAATTGGAGACTGAGCTGGGATGAGGTTGAGTCTTATCAAAGCATAAGCAAAGGAGACTCAGATGTAGATGTGCTGCATTTGTATACAGGTATCCTAAGCCGGTAAGGCAGCAAGTACCCTCATTACCAGAAGAGACACTGTTACCTAACTGTATTCATAGGCAGGGTTAACATTTTTATAGCTCACAGAAATCTTTGTCTGGGCATCTTGCTGCTGACGTTTGGACGAAGATATAACATAAGGCACAGTCATCACATTAGATTTATGGAGAGAACTTCGCTTTATCTCTGCGTAGGGATTCGCTTTTTCACTGAAATCGTTACTATTACGGTGCCAAGTGAGAGCTTGTTCTTCTTCTATGAGACATGAGGGCTTCCCCCCCGTTTACAGTGCATATTGCAGAAAGAGTGGGCTTTTCCCACTTTGAGGGGAGGGAAAAAAAAATCTAAGGGCCGATTCTGCAGCCCTGACTCACATGGAATAGTAGTTACTCACAGCAGGAGTCCCTGACTTTTACTGGGACCACTTGTCTGAGTGAGTGCTGTGCAGCATGAGAAAGGGCTGCAGACGCAAGCCCGAAGTGTCTTTCTCTCAAATGTCAATAACAGCACAACAATATTAGAGCAATAGCTGGGCTCTAACGTTTCCTTCTGGGTATTGCTTTTATTGTTGAAAGGAAATTCAGGTGGCCTGGACCTACAGCTGCCATGGGGAGAAGACAAGGCCTCCCCCAGCACCCCTAACTCGCTCTCCAATCAAGCAAGATACCCATTAGCTTCAGTAGGAGTTTGGCTGGAGCAGTAAGTGCAGGATCAGGTCCCCCATTTTGGAGTCTTGCTCTCCAGTTAAGGCCCAATCCTGCTTGGAGCACCCCCGGCGACGCACAGAACACCTCCTGCTCCTGCTGAAGTCACAGGATGAGGCACCTAGATACCTAACCTCTTAATGGGTGGAGATCCTCTTATGCTAACAGCCACACCTCGAGCTCCAGACCATCCTATAGCACTGCTTTTCTCTCACCACCCCTCCCTCTCCCATGCTACTAAGTTCCAATCTATTTTCCCCACCCCTGCTTCCCAAATGCTCCTCCTGCTCCCTGGCTACTCCTCCATCCCATCCCCTGCTGCCCATGAGCCTCTCCCTCCTAATCTCCCTCTTCCCCTCTCCGGCGGTGCCGCCGTTCTCTTACTGGCCAGCTCCACAGTGACTATGCCCCTCAGTGTTCAGTAGATAGCAAGAGCCACTATTTTATACCCCACATGGGCGGTTCATGAACCGCCTGTTCAAGGAGGCTAGCCTCTATCCCCACCCCTTCTGCCCCTTCTCCCATCAGAGCTCTCCCCCAGCGGCCTAAGCACAGGCTGGCCAGGTGGGCCCAGGCAGTGCTGAAGCACCCCAGCACCAATGCCGGGGGGCAACCTGAGCACACCCGGAGCCCATACACCAGCACTGTTCCAACCCATCCTGGCCCCAGGCTGGCTGGCCCATGCCCCAGTGCTGCCATGTCACACCCAAGCACCAGTCCATCCAGCCCAACCCAGCTGCAGGCTGGCAAGTCCACCCCAGCCCCAGGCTCCCACAGTGTCGCCATGGCCTGAGCCTGGGCCCGGTAGCATAGCGCTGCCGCGCCGGTCTGCACTGCACCCCAACCCACCCTAGACCCCGGCTGGCTGGTGGCTGACCCGCCCCCACTGCCAGCCGTCTGCACCCCAGCTCCTGCCTGCCTGCTTCAGCAGAGAAGGCCTCCGCTGCCAGACCTAAGTGAATGGGAAACAGCAGGAGGGGGCAGAGCCATGCCTGGCTGTCAGAGAAGGCTAAGCTTTCCTGGACCTTACACACCCAACACCCATGACACTTCAGTTGTGAAACAACTACGTTGCCATGCTGTGGGGTGCTATCCCTCCTAGAGCAAACAGAGCTATCAACAGCCGGCAACAACTTGCAGACACTACTTGCTGACTGGAAACTATTCCTGACAGCAGCGAGGATGCTCGTATTATCAGTCCTTAGTATTACAAAACATTTACCTAAATACGCCGCAGCATCTGGTTCCTGATCAAATCAAATTCTTTTCCACAAAAATCAGAAAAGGCTCAATTATTTCCTTAGTAGGCTTAATAGCTTGGAATAGAGAGGACATCTTTATGGTTTTAAGGGACATTGGCGATGTAATTTGAATTGAAGACACCTCCCTCAAAGCCAGCAACAGCAATTGCTTTACAAAGAGTTCCACAGAACAAGGCTTCATGCACCTGAATTCCCCCATTCAAAATCCTTGGCTCTCATTAACAAGTGGTCAGTGGCCAAATTAGTCACATAACTTATTAGCACAGCAGAAGTGAGGCTGTTTATCCCTCAGAGACCCATTATTGATGCATACAGACAATGGTATCAGTCACTAGCCCATCTATCTTTGAAGGCACAGTCAGGCTGATGTCAGTACCCTTGAGCAGTGCGCCCCACATTTTATGGATAACTATACTGGGCAGTGCTTGCTCCTTCCCTTTCATTCGTGATTCCTCTAAGGTAAGGTACTTGGGCTGCTCCAAACTTCACCCTCTGGATAGGACCTGGCTAATGGAAGATCAGCAAGACTCATTATTAGGGCAGGCAAGGGGAACCCAGAGGTTCCTGAACTGCTACTTTCTGGGCTAGATCCTCAGGTAGTGTAAAATGGTGTAGCTCTGTTGACTTCAAAGGAACTATGCTGATTTACCCCAGTGGAGGATTCCCCTTTGCCCCACAACTCTCCATCACAGCAGACTTCCTTAGCTCATCCTGTTTCAGCTAACCACCCCTTTCTAACTGACTCTGAAATCTACTTATCTCTTTCAGCCACTGCCACTCAGTCAGCTGTCTCTCAGATGTCTCCTGCTGCTATTTCACACGAGGTATGTTTTTGGCTCCAAAAATTCCACTATTCTTCTCATCTCTCAGTGACACAACCTTACTGTCATCTTCACCTCTTCTCGCTAATGCTTTCCCTCTTGCAAAGTCCTGTCATTTCTTCCTCTATAATCTACTAAAATCCATCCTTTTCTCTCCATCTGTACTGATATAACTGTGACCCTGGGCCCTGTGAAAGCACAACACTGGTAATCTCTCATCTAGACTTTGGTGACTTCCTCGCCTCTGGCTTTCTTGCAAGGCAGTTCTTACAAAATGTCACTTACAAAAGTCATTTTCCTCTCCCACCACGACTGACTTCATCAACGCCCTTTCCTTGAAACCATTCACTGGCTTTCTAGCTTTTACCACATCAAGATCAGATTTTTCCTTTTCTTCCTCAAGGCCTATATAACCTTGGCCCCACCTCTGTCTCTGCTGTTATTTCTGCATGCTGTTCTGCTTCATCCAATCTTCTCTCCTTACCTTTTCCTTCATTTCCTCACTGCTTTCGTGCCTCCTAATCTTGGAACAGTCTCCCATTTCTTGACCACCATGAAATCTTCGTTTCCTTCTATGATTCCTTCTTTAAAACCCACTTCTTCTGTGAAGCTTTCCAGCAATGATCTCCCTGTGCCATCTTGTGTTTGCTTTATTACTAGATATCATATTTGTCTATTACAAATGCTTTGTAAATTCCTTTGGTAGGGACCTTGTTTTTCCATGCACTGCTAAAGCTGGAGCACACTTAGAAAGTTCCAAAAGTATTAATAGCAGTGATTGGAAATAACTGTAGGGTGAGAGATGACTGACCTATTTCTAGATTCATTTCTGGCACCAGTCAGGAAGCAGAGACAATATCATATTTCTTCGCAGGGAAGTATTTTAAAATATTTTCCTAGTGTAAGTTATTATCTATTGAAGTGAGCTCAGAAATGACCCATCAATAGTTTTTATTAGTCAGTGTTCTTACTGGATCTGGACAGGCATCTTATATGTAGCCACTGTCAAACTGTTCATTGTTCTACACCTTGCTTCTCCATTAACATCCATGCCTGACACTGGCATTTTTCGACATACGTCCATAAAATTGTGTGGCTGTCTGACGTCACAGCATCACACATGTTTTCATGTGGCTGCCTACTCTGATCCATGAGGTGCAAGATTGCAAACAGATGTCACAGAGGAACGTGCAGGCTCCCACTGAAGATTTGGCATGACGCTTGGCTTTTATTTCTATCAGTTTTTGCATCTGTCTTCCTCAATGTGTATACAACTTTTACTGATAATTGCTGCCCATTCAGGTCTGTCCTTGGTTATAAAAATAACACCTTTCTTTCTCCAGCCTGAAGTTTTTATACAGCTGTAACATAAAGAATAGACATTTTGGAAAGCGAGAATCTCGCTAGATTATGTTAATACACATTAATAAAATATGCTCTATTAATGGTAGTAAAACATGGGTTCTAGGGCTGCTTCTGTAAAATGTTATAGTACTTTGTAAAAAGAAGACTGTGTATTATTGGCTATGACGTATTCATGGAATTGAGAAATGGTTTGGTGTAGGATACTTGGGACCAGGTATGTATAATGTAATACTTCTGGTATTTGGAGCCAAAAACTTTTAAAATGGCCAAGATAATTAACTTTGAAAACTTGCTACTGTTCCTGTGTGGGCTGATACAAAGCCCACCAAAGCCAAGGGAAAGACTCCTATTAATGCCAGTAAGCTCTAATCAAGCCCATAGTCCTGGCGAAAGTTGCAGGATTGACAGCCCTTGATATAGAAGTCGTGTTTTTACGCACAGACTAAACAAAGAATGGTCGGCAGAGGCTCAGCTTCCACCAGGCTGTCTCTCCAAAGTGCAAAACTGACCTGGAGAGATCATCTTGATGGTGGAGTGGGTAGTCCATGCTCAGACTAGCTACCCTTTCTGCTGAGACTGTCTACTCTAATGAATGATGACTGTAGGGGTGGTTTTGTGATGTCCACTGGTCTAAATGTAAACCAGGCAAATCTGAGGCAAACCTCAAACTCCAAGCAAACCCAAAGGAGTGCAAATCCACATGATCTGACACCAAAGAAGGTTCATCATAACCCCATAACATTAAAACTGACATGTTTTTGCATTGCACTAATTGGAGCATAAATAGTATGTAAAAAGTCACTCCTTGCTTAGGTGCTACTTGGCTACCTGACCATGAAAGGGTGTGCTAAGAAATGAGTTTCAGCCTTTCCTTGGAGCAGAGCTGATTGAATAGGACAAAAGTGAGTTGTGAATAATTTAATGAATAAAGATGGGGAGTTCCCTCTGCAATGTTCATGGAGCTAATTATAATTGTTCATAAGTAGCCACGTGACTGCTGATTTTTGCTGGAAAATGCTTGTGAATCCTGAAAGTTTAACTGATCATAGCACAAATGATTCCTCTGAAAATTCATATGAGATTCTTTTTTCATTACAGGTGAAATTCTTCTCCGTGCAGCGGCCCAGCACAAACTCTATGTGCTATTTAAGCTCTAATTTTATTTTGTGACCTTAAATGGTACATTGTCTTTATACAGGATATGGGTGACTTTCCCAACTAAAAAATTTCAGTTAAACAATGACATTTTTCTTAAACCACAATGAGAGTGCATGGTGATGGGTCACTATATAAGCACAGCAGATAGATAGACAAAAAGATGTCATGTAGTTGACAAATCATACATCAATAATGATTAGTGAATAGCAAACTAATCAAAGCAATTATCTGCACATCATGAATGACAAAATATATTAATAAAAATCAGGATTGGTTCTTGAATGATATGAGACCAGAAGAAGAGCTACATTTGCCAGGTAATTAATTTACAATAAATTATTTATCCAGCTCCACATCTGAGTTTTCTGGCTTTGTTCAGTGTGAGACAGCTGTCCTGGCTTGCAAAGGTGATTTAACAGAGGGTTATGTATTAATATTCTGTTTCTTTTAGGTGTGTCATGCATTAATACTTCATCAGACTTGTATTGTTGGCAGGCAAAATATGAGTGTGGCCTAGGGATCTTTTTAATGTAAAATCCACATTTCCAACTATTTTTTTTAAAGCCTATATTACCACAGTTTCTGAGGAGGAAAAATTAAATAAACAAAAACACCTGGAAACCTACAGTGTGTGGGTATAATGTAAAATATCTGTTCTGTCTCTGACAATTAATGTACATGTAGGGAAACTGAAACAATTGATTTTTGCATAATTTAATCAATGAGATGTAGCAAATCTCCAGTTCATTTAATAAAGATGTCATCAAAGGCTTTTATAGGGGGCCAAGAGCACTTAACATTGTGACAGCATTCAGACCTGGGGGAACTGGGTTTATTAGGAGAAGATTTGGACTCCCCACTTCCCAGATCAGCTAAAAGAAATGGATAACACTATATAAAATAAAAGCTTTAAAAATCCATTAAGGATCCTCTTATTTGCTGTTTGATTTCAGACTCTGTGGCCATATTGAAATGTCTGCATTTAGACTAGACCAGGGAATGCTCAGTGTAGCCTGAAAGCAGAGCAAAAGCTGCCATGCGTAAATGCGTGAAACCAGACAGCAACATGGAAGTAAGTCAATCAATAATGTGAGAGAAAGGGGGAAACAAGGATAATAAAATCAGAGGAATTTGCAAAACCGCCATGGGCTGGAAGAGGAATTCAGAATATGGGAATGCCCAAGGCACTTCACTTTATTATTTACCATAGGGTCTGCCTGAGTTTGATTACAGCTAAAGAAGTGAAGCAGTGTTGTCATCCGGGAAGGGAAGTTCATTGTGTTTGTAATGTCTTTAAGTGTGCAATGAACTCATTTTGTCTGAATGGTCTATCAATCTGGGTGCCATATTCCAAAAAGGCTCACTCCCCCTACACTACCCAAAGGGGCAAAATACTCATGGACACCCAGATGGAATAAAACAATCCATATTTATCTCTGACGAGCACAAACGGGATTTATACAAACCACTGCTGGCTCATGAAGGCAGCTGAATGTGCACCAAGTCTGAAGTTTTACTTTGGCAAAGCTTTGAGTTGAATGATTCCCCAACCTGAGGCTCTGGATTTCTAAAACCTTTCCCATTATAAAAATACACAGCTCAATGGGGAGCGTCACTGTAGTGCAGAAAGAGCCGGAGATGGGCTCAAGCCACAAGACTCAGAGCTGGATCCAGATTCTGAAGTCCCTCAAACCTAGAGTTGTTCTGAACCAGGAATATGACATTATAAAGGATAAAGATCGTTTGCAAGATTTGGATCAGAGTTTCCCACAACCCTAAGCTCAGTGAGGGGTGATGCTAAAGTCTGGAGTTTCATTTTAACCTATGTCTACAAAGTGAACACAATTTACTGATGACATTTTGCTTATTAGTCAGAATGTGGAATTTGGGTGTGTTAATTCGTCTGTCACCATCTCTTTGTGAGCCATCAACTCTTGGAGTGAAATCGTGGGTCCAGAGTTTTGCCACAGCTGTCAATGGTGCCAGGCTTTTACGCTTTGCAGCGTAAGGCAGCCAGCAGGCTACTGCTATTAATTGTGGTAGTTTGTGCACAGTGGTCTTTTCAGTTTGTTTCCATGGTTAATTTAGTTGTTTCTGATTTTTAGGGAAGTAAAACAAGAAAGCTTTTTTTAGGGGGTTTGGTTTGCTTTGTGGAGTTGCTGGCATCTTGTAGCACAGCAAGTGCCAAACTGCTTATTTTGCTGACAGCTGCATACAGTCCAGAGGCTTCAGCTATATTTTGTTTCTGCTGTGTGTATCATTTGATAAGGTCTTTTTAACTGAAAGAAGGACAGGATCGTCAGTGTGTGGAGTAACAAGTTAGGCACTGTCTCTGTGGGAGGCCTACCATCCTCTTTTGGCAAACACAGGTCCACTGGTTCTTCATTTTCCCCCTGTAGTAGGTCTTTCCTTTTTTTGTGGTTTTGCACAAGTGTGTGAATGTAGGAGCACAAAGATAAGGACTTCCTTTGCCTCCGTTAGTGTTAGAGCTCATTCCTCTGAATCCCTTTGTTGCTATTGGTGCTACCACAGTGGTTCTGTTGCGTGAATCAATGTCACCTCTTCTTGCACAACCTGGCTTTTTCATGAGCATCTGCCACTCGAGTTCTGGTTTGAATTTTTCTATCTCAGGCACTTTTATGGCGCCCATCATCATAGTAAACAAGTACCTCACAATTGTGTGAGGTAGGGAAGAGAATTTGGAGGAAATATACCCACTAGAGACAAGGTCTTAGTTATAAAGTCAGTGAAGATGGGGCCGAGGACTCATCAGGTGGCCTGCTGGGTGCCAATAGACCCCACTCCCTTAGTTAACATACACAAAAATAACTGCCTACGTTTTCACCTCTTGGTGGCAGGGACCATAGCAGTAGTGCAGTTGAATATGGGACTATGGAGTTTACTTTAGGTTAGTTTATCCACTTCTTTTTTTAGCAGTACTCCGCTGTGTGCTAACAGGATAGCCATATTACTTGTTGCCAGACAACCCCAGATGTAATCAGGACTGCCTGTAGAATAATGTGAGCAGGATTTAATAAACAATTCAGGATACATAACAATTTAAAACCTTATTTGGTCTCCAAGTTCCTCATGAACATTTTAATCCATAAAATCTCATGGTACATTCAACCTACGGACTGGACCCTCCCCCCCAGGAGGTTTGCACTTTCCTATCAGTAACTCTGGAACTGGCGGAGTTGTGGCGGTGGAGTAAACTTTGAAAACAAATTCCCTCTGAGGATGAAGGGCAGGTGTTAAAGGTGGTAACTGGGATAGTGCTGGTGCACTTAACACTTTATCTAGCATGTGAATACAGTTTCTAATCCTGATAGATGGTAACCTTTACTATAACAAATATACGGAAAGACCTCTGTCTTGCTGGAAGTAGGTGGGAAAGGAAAAGAGCTATCTTGAATGAGGAGGGCCAGTGCAGGTTATGCCCAATATTGACAAAGCTGGGTAGTGAACTTTGTACCAGTCTTGCTTTTGTTTTTCCTTGAAGCTCTTGGTTTCTTACTAATGGAGATTTGCACCTCGTCCTGTGAAAAAATAATAAAAATGAGGAAACCCATGTCTCATTTTTGCTGAAACATGCTTTAAGTTTAGGATTTCTGTTTCCAGGTCAAGCCATTAAAATCAAAAGGAGACGAAATGCCAGCATGACAGAGTGGTCCTCCATAGCACCTCAGTGATGACATACAGAACAACTAATTGTCTGTGGCAAAATGTGATGCTGCAGATGAAGACTGTTTCCAATACATTGTGGGTATGGATGTGGGACACGGAAGGGAAAAAATCCCAGAGTGAAAAATGTCTGAAGACAGGAACACTAAAGGCACGTCTACATTGCAGCCAAGTGGATGAAGGGCAGCTTGTGTAGCCAGACCTCGGTGAGGGCTTCAGCATGAGCAGCACAAGCCCTCCCGACCCCTCTGGGTACAGACTTGCTTGTGCAGCCAGCACTGAGGCGCATACCATGATGGCTTCACTTCTCTTTTTAATGAGCTCGCTAGCGTGGGTACATCTACCTAAACTGCATATCACACCTTTGGCTGCCATGTAGATGTGCCCCCCAAAGACAGTGAAAGATTAGGGGCATTGGAGGACAAAGGACGAAGGGCTTGATCCCACTTCCATTGAAATCAGTGGGAGGTGGATCAGGCTGAAAGATTAAAAGGCGTGTAGGGGGGACAGACCTCTTTTTTCAAGGCAGAGGAAGATGAAATTCCCTCTAACTACAGCAAGGAAAAGTAACTGGAAAGAGACAGACTCTCCATTTGCAGCAATTATTCTTGCCATTCTTCATCTTCCTCTGGCTGACATTTATTGTTACTTATTATTAACAGAGCCCCTGCCCTACAGCTCTGACATTTTAAAGCCATAAGCGGGTATAATTCAGAACACACACACTTGTCATCAGACCATAGAACTGTAAGAATTCAATTAACAAAGAAATAACATTTGATTGGAGTCAGCAATGACACATTCTGCTTCCCACTAACAGAGCGGTGCAGACTGGGGGCCCTTGCACTCACAGTGGGACTCTCTTGGCCACAGCAAAATGGGTGGCAGCTATTAAAGCTCCAGCCTGTATCCATTTGCGGAATCAGCTGGAGCAGAGAAGTGAGCTATGGAAGCCAACGAAGACACAAACTGTGTGCCAAGTGAAGACCTGATCCTGCACCTATTCAAGGCAGAGACAGTGGAGAATGAGCACCCGGCTATTCTCTACATCTGTGCGGACACTTCAAAATAATGGGCTTTATGGTTCAAGGTAGGTGTCAATATTACACTACAATATTACTATTGTAATACAGATCCCCTTTATTTACCTTTCCTGATAGGCATTTGTGTGGCGTTCACCACCATGTTAGCTGAGTGTCTCACAAATGCCAATGTATTAACCCTTCACCACACCCCAGTTGTTATCCTCATTTTACAGTTGGAGAAAATGAGGCATGGAAGCTGTAAATAACTTGCCAGAGGTCACACAGGAAGTCTGTGGCAGAACCAACAACAGAATCTAGTTCCTTTGACTCAGCCCTCAACTCCTCATTGGGAAGTCCTATAGAATGGATGAAATCAAGAGAATTCTATAGAGATTGAATGGGGTTCCATGGAAATTCCTCTAAAACCTTTTAGACTTTAACAGAGAACGATATTTTCTGTAGCTTTTGTGTGTCCATCTTATACAATTCAATAAAAAGGATAGGATTCTCTATTGAATTCTACAGAATTTATTCATAGTGTTATCATCTTATCGCCCGCAGGTGAGCCAGGAAGCAGAATATGCTTCAACTTCCTTCTGGCGAATGGACTAGTAGTCACTATAGGAAGGTTTGCTGCTTGTGCATTGGGCTCTTTTCCCATAGCATTGCTAAGCACCACTGACAGACTGACTTTGTCATGTCTCCTTCTTTTGTCAAGATGTTGAATGGCCATTGTAATTATTATCTTATCATGGTAGCGATGCGCTAGGGACTGTCCCAGTTATTGTGAGACACAACCCCTGCCCCCCCCCCCCCCCCAAGCTTTCATTCTAATACAAATCTTACAATCTGAGAAGGATGATTTAAAAAGCCCTTGAAAAATATCATTCTGTGGGCTGGAGCTTTTCAAAAGGTATCTAAGCAGGCATTGATCAACACTTAGTAGTTGAAGTGATTGAAACATTTTCAACTAAATGAAATTTCATCTAAATATGCTGTTCTGTTAAAGCCAAAACATTTCACAGAGATGTGTCAGATTTGGCAAAGTGTCTGTTGGGAAGATTTTTGAGCTTTGGAGTTCTCTGGTCACTTCTGGAACAGAGAAGGAGAAAGAAAAAAGAGAGAGGGAGAGGAGAGAGATGTGAATTGAAAATCTAAGATTTTTTATCCAAAAGCAGCTGTTTCAACACAAATTCGTTTTGCGAAAATGTTCAAAAGGGTTTTGGTTTTCTTCCAATGACAAACAAAAACGAATTTTGAAACCTTGGAAGTTGTGACAAAATGGAATTGTCATTCTCTGGACCACTTGGTGTAGCAGGATTGGCCCAACATGGCTACTCCTTGACCCGCTGTCAAACACAAAATCAAACACCTGTGTATCAGATCCATAAAGCTGTATGTGTGCCACTGTTGATCCATCTGCAATATATTACATCCTAATTTATTACTGAGGGTGGTTTTCAAAGGGGATTCATTAGACAGAATCCACTGCACAATGAAGAAACTGTTTTTCTTCCCACCACTCTAATTTTCTCTTCTTCTCAGGTTTCTGTTTCCCTTCATGCTATGGCAGGGATATTAAATGCTGGTGAGATAATATTTGGTCCCACACCAGTCAGTCTGTTCTGGGCAATTAATGTGGGTGGTGAGCAATGCCTGACCCAAGTTTTGCTGGTTGGGTAAACCATGAGATGTGGTTAATTATCTTCTACAGCCCATATCTGTTTAACGAGGGGTGGAATTTCTCATTTATACACCATAAATCTAGGAATTCTGGCTTTGTCCTAAAGGAAACAAAGACATAATTGTCTCTAAAGGGGGTAACATTTGTCATGTTGCTGTCTATAGGCTGGATCACAGCCTGGCGTATTTGGCAATGCAGAGCCAATAAGACCCCTCATGACACTTCCCCACATCTTCCCTGAAGGCACGTGGGGATGGTGGAAGAGTAGGGGGCTGCACACCAGGTACTTCCCTGCACCAAGCCACATATGGGTAGAGAGTTGGCAGAGAAGGACAGGGAATGAGTGCAGCTGGCTGTGCATCCCTCCAACTAGCCAATTAGCACAGCTAAATTGGCACACGGGATGGGGTGCATAATCTGCTACTGCCTAGATCAGTAGCAAATTATTCCCTGAGCTCCGCCATCTTCCCCCAGATGAGGAGCAGGGAAGAAGCGTGACTCAGAGATTCATCTCCTACCTTGGGCTTCACCTCAGGCTCTGGTAAAAGGTCAGTCTATATCCTCAATTTGCAGTATCAGCAATGACAGCAACATATGATCCTCCTTATTTAGCTATTTTGACTTTACAATATATCAAGCCACACAAAGAATGCACAAAGAATTACATTAGCTTTTACCAAATCCCTCCAAAAATCAGAGCCATTTCACCATGTCTGCATCTCTGCGGAAATAACTGATCAGCATAGGTCTTTGCCTAAGCTGGAAATGACTGACTAGTGAGCGAATACTTAAACCATATTTATGAGTTGAGTCACACATCTCACATCCTTTACCCCAGGCTGATATATTGTGTGCTTTTGCTTTCCTATAAAGAAAGCCACAAATGCTGCATCTTAGCCCCACAGATTCTCAGAGTTTATGAAGAAATCCAGCAGCTGAATTATGAGCGAAGGGGGTTTGAGGCTCCTTAGAGCTGGTTGTGACATGACCTTTTGAAGCGCTTTCCTCTCCCTTCCCCCACCCTATCAGGCACTGCTGCATTAAAGAAAATGTCTTTCAGTTTCAGCATAATAGAAAACGTACACTGCCTGGCCCCGAGTTGTTCCTGAGGTTTTTATGACAAACTTCTTTTTTGACATCTGGTAACGAGTTGCAGTTCCCTTCTGAAGAAGTTCCTCAGAGGTTAAAGGCTAATGATATCAAAAATGAGGCTGCCTGGTTTATTGTAAGAGTGTTTCGGTTAGATCAAGCTCTTTGATATGAATGAAACTGCCTTGCTGGGAAAGGAAATGACTTTAAAGTGATGTAGCTGTTCTTAGAAGGCGGCAGTGGGAGACGCATAGAGCTCAGCTGTCTTGCATGTTGGATTTAATTGGTTTGCTATTAATTTCTCAGATGGTGCAAAGGGAAGCAATATTCCATAATGGTTTTTACTATATAGTTTGCTGACGATGGGGGAAATACAATAGCTCTGTAGAAAGCAACCCCTCCTAGATGAGCTGCAGGGACAAAGAACTAAAGTAACTGAAGAATCTTCTTTCTCTTCATTGCATCACTCAACAAGTTCCAGTAAAACCTCACTGTTGATTTACAACAACTTGGGCAATTATGATTATTGTGAATGATCTCCAGTCTGCCCTGGGGGCGGGGAACAGTTTCCTTCTGATATTTCCATTTGAGGGGCAGAGTTTACTCCCAAACAGAAGAGGCAGGAGGATCACAGCACCCTCAAACCATAAGGGATCTGCCAGAGGCAGGGGTCATTTGTACTGCAGGCTCTTTGGCCTCTGGCTGTCACCATACCACACCTTTACCCAAATTCATGATGCCCCTTGGTATGCTCTCTTGGAAATGTTCCAAAGCACAGGGAGGGAAAGAGTGTAAGGGTATGTCTATACTGACGGCGGCAAAGTCGCCGCCATCAGATCGACCTATCTGGATTGATTGAGCGGTCAGTGAAGACCCGCTCAATCGATCCAGAAGTCGAGGCTGGTAAACCACCCCCTCAAGTGGTGTAGCACTGCGTCGACAGGAACACGGTTCCTGTTGGTGCAGTGCAGTGAAGACACCGCGCGGAAGGTAAGCACAGCAGTCGACGGGAGTTACGCAAGCTAATCTGCGTAGCTTGCGTAACTCCTGTCGACTGCTGCCGAATCGCCAGGTCAGTGTAGACCCAGGCTAAGGGCTTGTCGACACCTGGAAATCTATCTAAATAGCTATTCTGGAATAACGCCTCAGGTGGATATTCCAGAATAAGAATGTCTTTTTTCCAATTTAGCTGAATCCACTTCAGCGGATTTGTTGCATAATTTCCAAACTGGTTTAATCCCACTTCCAGAGTGGATTAAGCTAAATTGGAAAAAGGCATTCTTATTTCAGATGAAGGGCCTGTCTACATGGTGAGTTGGTGTGTGGCAAGCCAGGGCGTGAATCTGCAGCACACTGGCCTGCAGCACAGTAACTGACTGTGTGGAACCTGCTATGGTGCACTGAGACTTGTGTAGTATGCTCTGACATACTTCTCTTTAAACTAGGAGTAGGTCAAAGTGCACTCAGGAACTTTCCATGTGCAGTAGCTATGGCCACATGGGATGTTATTGTGCAGCAAGCCGGCATGTTGTAGAGTCATACTCGGTTTTACCGCATACCAACTCGCCATATAGAGAAGTCTTGAGAGTGTCCACACACAGACTTATACCAAAACTATAATTATGATGGAATAGCTTTGGAGGTACATTTCCAAGTGTAGACAAGCCTACCATAACTGCAGACAGACCCAAGCAAGTTACTGCTGTCCGTTTGCTTTCGTTCAGGGGAGAAAAATATGGAAAAAGCTTAATTGGCCACCCAACCATGCCACCAGTGGAACAGATGGAAAGGGATATCTCAGGGGCTTGGAAGAAGAGGAGCAGGCTATCAGGGTAGCAGGGATCCATGATATCAAGTTCCCCTCCTCTTGTGGATATGGAGGGGAGCATAAGGTAAAAAAAGAAAGCCTAGAAATTGCATCACAAAGCACATTTATCCATTGATTTCATAGAATCATAGAAGATTAAAGTTGGAAGGGATCTCAGGAGGTCATCTAGTCCAACCCCCTGCTCAAAGCAGGATTAACCTCAGCTAAATCATCCAAGCCAGGGCTTTTTCAAACCACAGCTTAAAAACCTCTAAAGATGGAGATTCCACCACCTCCCTAGGTAACCAGTGCTTTACCACCCTCCTAGTGAAAAACTTTTTCCTAATATCCAACCTAGACCTCCCCCATTGCAACTTGAGACCATTGCTCTTTGTTCTGTCATATACTACCATTGAGAACAGCCTAGCTCCATCCTCCCTGGAACCCCCTTTCAGGTAGTTAAAGGCTGCTATCAAATCCCCACTCATTTTTCTCTTTTGCAGACTAAACAAGCCTGGTTCCCTCAGCCTCTCCTCATAAGTCTTGCGCTCCAGCCCCCTAATCATTTTTGTTGCCCTCCACTGGACTCTCTATTCTTCTGTCCTAAATGCAGGATTCTGCACTTGTCCTTGTTGAACCTCATCAGATTTCTTTTGGCCCAATCCTCCAATTTGTCTAAGTCACTCTGTATCCTATCCCTACCTTCCAGGGTATCTACCATGCCCCCTAGCTTAGTGTCATCTGCAAACTTGCTGAGGGTGCAATCTACCCCATCCTCCAGATCATTAATGAAGATGTTGAACAAAACCGGCCTCAGGACCGACCCCTGGGGCACTCCGCTTGTTACCAGCTGCCAGCTAAACATGGAGCCATTGATCAGTACCCGTTGAGCCTGATGATCTAGCCAGTTCTCTATCCATTTTATAGTCCATTCATCCCACCCATACTTCTTTAACTTCCTGATAAGAATACTGTGGGAGATTGTATCAAAAGCTTTGCTAAAGTCAAAGTATATCATGTCCACCGCTTTCCCCACATCCACAGAACCAGTCAGCTCTTCATAGAAGGCAATCAGGTTGGTCAGGCATGACAACTGTATTTGTTTGACAACTGAATTGACAACTGTAGTTTAGTTCAGTTTGTTTATAGTATAAAACCCCCATCATGCATTAGCAAACGTATTGTGGTATAGTCTATAGCATTACTGGTATTATTGTTTCATGTTCCAGTAGGACCTAAAGGCCCCAACTGCAATTGGAGTTCCACGGTGCTAGGCACTGGACAAAAACATAGTAAGGCACAGTCCTTGCCCCAAAGAGCTGACAGTCACTCTATAGACAGTGAGGGGAAACAGAGGCACAGAGAAGAAAATAACTAGTCCAATGTGGCACAGCAAGTCAGTGGCAGAGCTATGGATATAACCCAGACCTGAGGGATCCCAAGCCACTGCCTTATCTCCATTGTGGATTTCACCCATTAGCTGTCGGCAACAGGTGAGCTGTCCACTTGATTGGGAGAATTGCCAATGGTAGTAGGGTTGTTACAAGGCTTCCTTTATTGAACGGAAAGCTGGGTCCAGCTACAGGTTCCATGGTTCCCCCTGTGTGTTGAGATGTGTATACACAACTGCCACTCTGGGCACTAGACCCAGCCATCTAGATCAGGGTCAGGGTGAGGGAGAGATGGAGGCCAGAGGAACAAAAATAGATAAAGTGAGAAAGCAGAAGAAAAAGAGATAAGAAAAATGGATGAAGCTGGAAGCTCCAGGTCAGAAAAAATGAAAGGTGGGTGTTTGAGAACCAGAGGAAGGAATGAAAGGCTTTAAAAAAATTAAATAACTTTGACCTCTATGTCAGCTCCCCACCACAAAGTCAGAAGCCTAGATGATTTCTGCAGGCAGTGATACATACCTATGGCATTGCCCACCTCTGAGAAAAGAGAAAATTAAATCAGAATAAAATACACGTATTGTCCTCTATGCATAGCTCACAGCGGTTAACATAACAGGATTGCTCCTCCTCCGAATGGTTCCTCCTTGGTGCCCTAGACCTGATAGCCCCCATGTGAAGATTCCTGCAGGAGGCACCAATGCTACAGCCCTACTTCAGCAGCCACAGCATAGTCTTGAGACTGAGGCCCTTTAACTGTGAGCTGCTATGCAGCTAAAGTGAACTACGGAGCCCTATCAATAACTCTGAGCTAGAGCCACAACACAGCAAACACAATAGCAGTGAGCCAGTCATAGGGAGTAACAGGACGCCTTGCCTGGGGAGCCCCATCCCCTAGGCAGTGAAAGATGAGCCAGCTGGGACTGGTATTATAAGGAAAAGATCTACTCCTTTGAAGTTTAGAAACTCTGTCTGGCAGAAGTTCCAGTTGCAGCATTGCAACTCCTTTCCTTTGTACAGTAGCTTGTAAGCGCTACTGGAGTTCTAGCCACAGCTGCACTCTCTAGGCTTAGAGGGCTTATATTCCACATACTGTCTTGTCTGGGCAGCTCTCTTGGGTCACTTAGAGTTTATAAACCCTACAAGGTCAGAGGGAGCTCCCCAGGGAACTTGGGGAGCCTGAGGACTCAATAAGAGTTGGAAGACCGAGGTAGACATTAGCCCCAGCAGTTCTAGCTGGTCCTGCATAACGAATAGGTTCTCTAGGCTGCAGAGCACCCAACCTGTTGAGTCTCTTTTCCCACAGAATTTAGAAGGCCCAGTGTGCCACAGGAATGATCTGTCTACCACTCACGAAGCTCTCCTAGGTTAAAGGAACCAGTATGCTTTGAGAACAACAAAATAAATCAGCTTTGGATTTCCTGTGCCAAGATTGGAGCCAGTAAAAAACAGGGCTGGGATGGGGGAAAGGCAGGGGGAGCCTGGATAATTCAATGAAAAGCTCATCTCCACATTATGGAGAGCTAGTTCCCTGGACTACATAAGACCAGATTTTTATAGGCGCTGAAGGCCAGATTTTTCAGGTGCTCAACACCTACAACTGGAACCAGATTCTCAATGGTGATCAGCATCCAGCAGCTCTATTGGGACACTATGGCCAGAGTTTCAAAAGAGTTCAGTACTTCGGTCCAGATCCTCAAAGGTATTCGGGCACCTACCTCTCGCTGAAATCAATAGAAGTTAGGTGCCTAAGTATCTTTGAGGATCTGGGCCCTTTTGTGTTGAGTGCTATTGAAATTCTGGCCACTTATTTTGGTACCTAAATGGAAGCTGGATCCTTTTGAAAATTTGGCCCTCATTGTGTGGGCGGAGCTATTTTGAAAATTCTGGCCATGAGGAAGCAACTCTCCAGGTAGGTCTACATGGCATTCGGGAGGTGTGATCGCAGCACGTGTAGGCATCACGGAGTGAGCTTTGATTGAGCTAGCTCATTAAAAAGAGCAGTGAAACCACGGCAACAGAAGCAATGGCATGAGCTAGCTGCCTGAGTACTTACCAGGCTGCTGGATAGGCTTGTATCTGGGCAGCCAGCCTCTGCTGCCATGACCTCCCTGCTGTTTTTAACAAGCCCGCTCGATCAAAGGGAGCTTGGATCCATCTGCACATTCTGCAGTCACGCCTACTGATTGCAGTGTAGCCATATCCCCCGTGTTTCTTTTCGTCGCTCAGTTAGAAAGCCTGCCACAAAGTCCACTGAAGTCAATAGAAATATTCCCTTGGCTTCAGTGGGTTGTGATCAAGCCCTATGCGCCTAACATTACATATGATCCAGAGTGTGGATCAGTGAAGCTGGCGAATAGTTCTTGGGCAGCCCACTGCTCTTTATTTTGTTAACGTAATTCCAAAAGGTTAGTTTTTTCCTGTTTGGAAACTTGCAGGGATATGCGTTTTTTAATGAATCCAGGTGACATCTGGTGAATAGCTTTCCCAACAAAGACCCTGTTCCTTTCAGATCTTTCTTTTTCTTACCTGGGTTGGATTTCCTCCTCCTTGGGATTCCCATCCTGACTTGATCCAGACCTGCCTTGCAAGACTCTTCTCCAGAGAGGAGAAGCCGGTTTGTAAGAGTACCCCAGACAGATACATTCCTCCAGACCCATATTGTATCCGTGATGACACTACAGTTTAAATGGACCAAAAGAGACCATTGGGCTCTCTTTCCAGTCTTTTGACATGTTACTATAAATGTATCTGCCAGCACGTAAATTTAAAATAAAGGAAATATGTGACACAGCTTGTAGCTGCCTGCAAATTCATCACTGCAGGAGACCATGGAGTCAAAAAATATAGTTTGAGATGGGACAAAAGTGGAGTCTTTTATGGGAACCCCACCCTGACACATATACAAACTTTGGTGGTTCCCAATGAGGGGAATTGTTGCAATTACTTATTGCCAATAATTTAAAATTATTTTGAGATGAAAGAGAGTTGTTTTATGTAACTCACCTGTAATACATTGTGTGTTTTACAGTTAAAATTTTTGCCCCTTTAAATGACACATTATTAGTAATGAAAATATTTCTTCATAGTAGTGCCCAGGATTTTTATTATTTATACTGCAGTAGCACCTACGGGTTTGTCTACACAGAAAAGAAAAACCCACTGCAGGCCCAGGCCAGCCAACCCAGGCTCACAGGGCTCTGGCTGTGGGGTTGTTTAATTGCGGTAAACTTCTGGGCTTGGGTTGGAGCCAGGGTTCTAGGACCCTGCAGGATGGAAGGGTCCAAGGGCCTTGCAAGGTGGGAGGGTGCCAGAGTTTCCAACCTGAGCCCAGAAGTCTACACAGCAATGAAATAGCCCCTCAGCCAGAGCCTGTGAGCCTGAGTCAGCTGGCCTGGGCCAGCCACAGGTTTTACTGTGCCGTATAGACAAACCCTAAGAGCCCCAGTCATAGACCCATTGTGCCAGGGGCTGTATAGATACAGAGAAAAGACAGTCCTTGCCCCTATGAGCTTACAGTCTAGGTGCTTTCTAAACATTCAAGAAAGACTGACTCCTGCTTTGAGGCCAGATGGACAAGTATACAAAGGGTTACAGGCCTTCAGGTTTGAGGGAGGTAGTTTCCCTCCTTCCTCGTTACTGACTTCACCAAGATATCAATTTGCACCATTAAATAATGATGTGATCAGTTGGTCAGAGCGTATTTTGCTTTTCAAATTTAACATATAACAAATGTGGTGGGAAAGATTCAGTGGGAAATTGAGGCCCTTTTGATTTGCCATCTTGTCATTATGACAGAGGTCTTTTCCACAGCACATATCTGTGTTGTGATCATTGACATCAGCTTGCACTGCTGGCACTGAGGGAGGGAAATGGAAGGGAGTTCGGATAGCTTTCACTTGGCTTTGACCGGTAAGGAAACCCTTTTCATCAAGAGCACAGATGAGCACAGATGTCCATCTAATTTCATAACTGGGTCTGGGGGGAGTATAGATCAGCATTCATGTCATGCTCCCCATCAGTTCCTGGGTTATACGGGGATGCTAGTGAACCAACCAGCGGACCAAATTCAGTGATGAATCCTGGTCATGTATCACCTGAGGCATGTTGCGCATACTCTAAAAAAAACTAGATCTGAAAGGGGGAAGTGAGCCATTAAAAATAAAATCAAACGGAGCTGAAAAGCTCAAAGTTGTAATTTAAATGAGGACTGCCTTAACTGGGAAAATGTTCATTATTATAATACTGTATAGAAAGTGGCTGTCTTTTTGTTTATTGCAAGTGAACATGAGGATTTAAAGTTCCAGTTCTCAGCTCCAAACATTACCCATTTCAATAAACAAATACATAAAACTTCTGGAAGCTATTAAAATAAATATATTTAAAGAGCTAGATTCTCTCACATATTAATTATGATCTTTCTTTTTACCCCATACTTCATCCCCTTGTGTCCTATAGTGCCTTAGGAGACACCAGCATATTTTCAGGTGTCTCCCTAGGAGAGGTGTTAGTGCTTGAAATGGAACAGTGTTGTACTATTGTTTTGAGACTCCATGGCTTTGCCTATCCGTATCTGTTTGTGAGGAATTATTTTTCCCTGCCTCTCTCTTGCTATCTATTTCTGTTGTACCTGATAAGTGCCTGAAAAGAACCAGGACTCCCAAAGCCCTCTCCACCCATCTCTAAAAATAAAAATAAGTTTCGCCTGAGCTCGCTTGGTTAATTTAATACGATTCTATTTTTCTTGTCACAAGCTGTTAATATTTTACTTATGTTTCATTAAATTATTTCTTATTATTAGTCTTATGCCTGTGTATATGTATTCTTGCGGTTGGGAGCCCCAGCTGACTAGGCCCAGATAGTATTCTTTTGCCAGGCCTATAAAACAATTTGCCACCAACCCTAACTTCAGCCTACAAAACAGAATTACTGACTTCTTTAATGTGAACTAACAACACAATCTCAGTTGATCTGATTCCAGATAACCAGGGTATGTGTGTCCCTGACAACCAGAACTCGCCCTGTTTTGGGGCCTCCTTCTGATGGTTTTACAGAAAACAGTGTTTTCTCCTGGTTTTTGTAAACCCCAGCAGAGTGGCCCCTTGACAGAGCTACAAAGCAGCTGAACTTGCGGAGATGGCAGCAGGCTCAGTGAGCACTGGTTCACCTCAAAGACCACCCCCAGCTCTAGCCCACAGCGAAGTTGCCACCTGTTCTCCAGAAATCCCTGCACTGAGTTCCCCTACCCATAAAGATGAATCCATGTGGAAACCAAGGGCTGCAGTCTGAGCTGTGCCTGGAAGAATGCACTGTTCGCAAGGCACTACTGGGGATTAGGGGGGAGGCTTTGTGCCATCTCTGCTCTGCCTGAGTTCTGGGCAAGTCCAGAGATCAATGCAGATCTTGGATTAAGCCACAGTTTATGAGCTGATAACCCAGGGGCTGCTGTAATTTCACACTGCCTATAACAGCTCCCTGTGGAGCTGTCCTGTCACCCAGGACAGATGCAGAGTAGTGTACTCTAGCCATATGACTTACTCCATCCCGCCTGCAGGGCCCTACACAACACAGGCTGTGGGATAAAGCGGCTTTCAGCCACCTGGGGAACCCCTCCTTGCAGCTGAGGAATTACTGATGTGTGACAGGGTGGGAATCTGTCTGTGTTTCAGCCCATTTACATGGCAGTAATGACCCAGACTCAGGGCCAGAGATTCTGGGTGCTGCTATGAGTTGCAAGAGTATAGGCAACTCAGGCTGCTCCATTATCATATTCAGATAGCTGGGGATGGTGTCCCTGTACAGTGATCATTTGACACTCTTCTGAGGTGAATGCTGGGTTGTGGGTGTAAGCACTGGCCACCATGTTGCCCGCTGGAATATAGTGCTGTACTCTAGTCATATGAGGAGGACAGGAAGCTCTTCCTGAGCTTTAAAAGGTTTATGAGGCATGAAGAAAGCACCCACGCTTCACAGTGTTCAGCTGCCCTGACCACACTTTAAAAATACATGCGGTTCCTCTTAAAACATGTCGTCCTGCAAGTTCAGTTCTGAGCTTCTGGGTGCTGGGTGCCATATGGCTGAGATGATGCTGAAGAGCAGTGGCACTGCATCATGTCTGTTCTTTATAGCAACCCTGATGTGACTGAGAGCAAGTAGAGGCCATTGGGCTGCACCTACAATAAAGACAGCAAGGACAGGGAGAGCTTAGTGAGAACTAATGGAAGTCCAGGAACCCCAGCCCAGGGAGATATTACATCAGCAGGGCCATGTTTTGCCATATTCATCTGGCATGCAGGCTCATGTGGTAATTCTAACTGTTGTGCTCAGCAGTAACGGAGAAGCCTCGTAATCATTCTGAATTCCCCAGATGCCTTTCCCTGGTAAAACGAGCCCACAATAGGACCAAATAAAATCAACACTGAAATTATGTTAAAACAAAAGTATTATATAAATGTTACAAATATACCCTAAAATCAGCTGACCTGTGGCTCTGGCCCTTTCTTATTTTTAGCAAAACAGCGAGAGTTCTGTGGCACCTTAAAGACTAACAAATGTATTTGGGCGTAAGCTTTCGTAGGCAGAAACCCCCTTCATCGGATCCATGTTCTTATTTTTATTTCCCTTTCAATTGTTGTTCCAAGGAAAGCATCTGAATTGCAGTTCTCAGAATAATTCTTAAGAATTTGGGATGGGGGGAAACCCCAACAATCTGGTAAGTAAATTGTCTTTAAAATACTGTTCAGGCCTCTGAGTTTAGGGACTCAGGCCAAATCCTCAAAGGTATCTGGGCTCCTAACTTCCACTGGTTTTAGTAGATGCTAGGAGCCTAAATAGCTTTGAGGATCAAGACTTGAAGCGCAGTATATAAGGCTAGAGAAGGATTTTCCCAACCTCACAGGGCTGCTGTGAAGAGATATACATTAAAGATTGAGAGGCACCCAGCTACTCCAGTAACAGGGGCCATGCAGGTAGGTAGAGAAAAAGACAGACAGGGCTAATGGAAGTCGATGGAGGACAAATCAGCAGCTGAGCAATAAAGCCCCTATGAATAGCCTAAATTTTAAAAAATGACCAGTGATTTTGCTGAAATGGCTAAAATCATTTACGGCGATGGCTGTATGTACACAATCACAGATTCATTTTCACTAGTCTCTTGACCTAACAAGCTGCCATACCATAGACACTAATAGAAGAAAGCCGGCAGGAAGTATAGGAAAAAATGAAATCCTATTGTTGACACAATTCTCTTTCATAAATTGAAACAGACTGTTGCTGACAACTGCCCCAAATAATATGCAGCTACGGCAACTGCTGTTATTAAGGCAAGCATCCTGTCTATCTAACATCAATCGAGTTTACTAAGAGTAGAAAGCCTGTCTAGCTAACATCTCCTTAGGGCAGTCAGAAGCCAGAAAACGTGGTCATTTATAAAGTTTTTGAAAGTGATCAGGGCTGATCTGCTGGGGGAAACACATCAGAACTTAACCTCTCTAATGGACTTTGAATTAATCCATTGCAAAAGTTACATATTGAAGTGCTGGCACCCTAGCCACAAGTCCCTGGCATGGGCAATGACCCTCTGTGTTAACTGCATCTTGGACAGAATTGCCAGCTGTTCAATACTCTACAGTGACTAAGGATGAAGTCTGAATCCGTGCTGGACTAATGCAGCAGGGTGGGCAAGAAACAGAACTTCTTCCTGCCTAACCCCCAGATTAGCAGCAAGACAGGCTTTCTCCATAGACTTCAAGATAAGCACATCATCCAAGGAAGTATGATCTTTTGGATCAGTTGGCTTATGTTTTTCTGAAGTTGGCAGCAGATGCTGGCTGGTATAGGTTATGCTCTGTCTCTGAGCTGTCATAAACAATGTCCAGAATTGTGTTCTGGCAAAACTGTTACTCGGTTTCTTGAAAGGGCAGATATGAGCAGCCAGCACCACTACCTGGCCCCGAGAAAGCTTTCACACAGGCCAGATTTCCCCCATAGCTTTTATTTTTTATGTAAATGAAGTAGTTAGCCCTACTTCTTGGAAGCTCCTATGCAAGCCAATGCAATGGTAATCTTGATTCTACATCCAGAGTGACTAAAACAATAGCAACCAAAGAGATGTGAATTTCCCTCATCCATTTCAGTTGTCAGGGGCCAGTGATCATTTGCATCCAAAAATTATGGGATTAAATTAACATGGACATTTGAATTTTATACCTTTCATTCAGTCATGCATTTGGAATGCCTATTTTATATCTAGGGAAAGAAGCATGTATCCCAAATCCTCTCTCCTCATTTGTACCTGGCATTTTCTCCCTGTGAAGGTACTTACACACTGTGATCAGTCACCTCTCAATCTTCTTTTTGATAAGCTGAACACATTAAGCTATTTAAGTCTGACATTTTCTCCACCCCTTCAATCCTTTTTGTGGCTTTCTGCACCCTCTCCAGTTTTTCCAACATCTTTTTTTAAAATGTGGACACCAGAACTGTCTGCAGTATTCTAGCATCTATCTCATCAACGCATATATAGGGATAAAATCATTTCCCTACTCCACTCACTGTTTGTCTGTTTATACATCTGTGGATGTAAGGATCCAAGGATCACATTAGCTCTTTTTGCCAAAGCATTGCACTAGGAGCTGATGTTGAGTTGTGTGTCCACTGTGACCCCTAAATCCTTTTCAGTCACTGCTTTCCAGGATACAGTCACCCTTCTTGTAGGTGTGGTTGCATTTCTTGTTTTTAGTACCATCTTTCCACTTGGCTGTACTAATTTTTTTTTAAATGGGGCCAGTTTACCAAGCAATCCAGATTGCTCTATATGACTGTCCTGTCGTCATCATTATTTGCCACTCTGCTTATTCTTGTGTCCTTCACAAATATTATCACTAGTGATTTTTTATGTACTGCCAGATCATTGATGAAAGTGTTAGAGAGTATTAGGAATAGTACTGATTCCTTCAGAACTCCACTAGAAACACCCCATTTAATGATGATTCCCCTTTCGACAACCATTATTTGAGTTCTGTTAGTTAACCAGTTCTTAATCTATTTAATGTGTGCTTTATTGATATTGCATAGTGGTAATTTTTAATTAGACTGTTGTGCGATACTAGGTCAAATGAATTACGAAAGTCTATATGCATTATATCTGTGCATTTACATTTATCGACCAAACTTACAATTCATCTTAGAATGAAATCAGGTTTGTCTGATAAGGCTTATTTTCCATAAAATCATGTTGTCTGGCATTAATAATAATCCTATCACTTAATTTTTTATAAATTCAATCCTGTATCAGAGTTTCCATTATTTTGTCCAGGATTGACGTCAGGCTAGCCAGTCTATATTTACCCTTTCAACCCCCTTGCCCTTCTTGAATATTGGCACAACATTAGCACTCTTCCAGACTCCTGGAATTTTGCAGTATTCCAACATTTATTAATTATTATCATCAGCAACCCAGAGAGCCCCTCAGCCAATTCTGTTAAGACTCTAGAGTTAGTTACCCAGGCTGCTGATTTAAAACATATTTATCCCTAATAAATACTTGTCTAACATGATATTCAGTTACTAATGAACTTGAAAGCACTTCATGATCCTCATATAACATGAGTCCATCATCTTGCTTTCCAAATACAGAACAGAAACATTTATTGAACACATCTGCCTTTTCTGCATCAACAGTTTTATCATCTCCATCTGTAATTAGGCTATACCATTGCTATGATTTCTTTTGCTCCTAATATACTTTAAAAACGCCTTCTTACTGTCCTAAGCCTTGCCAGACATGAATTTTTCTCTGATGTCCTTAGCTTCCCTTATCAGTTTTCTGCACTTAATAACATCTCATTTATATTGATTGCTATATCTCTCCCCCCCCTTTTTTCTTTTTTATATATTACTTTTTTATTTCTAATTTCTGCCTTAACTTTGCCACTGACCCAGAGTGGCTTTTAGACAAAGTTATCCTCTCTCTTGATTGTGGATTCACAGCTTTTTGGATGTCTAATAAACTCCTCTTAAAGAACTCCCAACTTTCATTAATATTTTTCTATCTAAATTATTCCTCTCACTCAGTTTTGCTCATAACTTCTCTCGGCTTTGGGAAATTAGCCCTTTTTGAAACACTAAGTATGTACATTACTGGTTGGGACAGTTCTCTGTATGCTTGCATTGAATAATCAGGTCATGATCACTGGTCCCTAGGCAACCACTAACTTCCAATCAAGTGATTAATTAATTTGTTTCCATCATGAGTTCCAAAGTAGTGTTACCTCATATTCAGAGTTCATTAGCTGTTTATTTCCTAACAAATTATTAATGGGTTTTTTTGTTATGTGGAATAAATCTGACTTCTGGGTATATCAAGTGAAAAGTCAGAGGTAGTACATCTGACCATTTATTTATTTACTAATGACTTTTAAATGTGTCATTCTTAATCGTGTCTGACTCTGGGGGGATGCTCTGCTCCAGCACTTATGCTAAGTTCTCAGTTTTTGTTCATTTATAAGCTGGGCATTTAGCCAAGACCATAAATATCAGAGATTAAGACAACTAATTGACTAATAGGACCATCAAGTAGCTGGTTGGACTAATGGCTATTTAATGACTAAATGCTACTAAAATATTTTACTGTAAAGAATGAACACAACAACTGATTTAAATTGAAATGTGTTCCTTCTTCTTATTACACTATAACTATACATTTCCTATCACATTATGTCCATATGTAGGTTTGAGATCCTGCTGCAATTAGCCTTTTACTTTACAATAACAATGATGAATTCACAGAGCTTTAAGCATGGAAAAGTTGCCAAGCCTCTGATGGGGATTAATGCAGATAAACAGCAATCTTTCCATGCAGACTGTAAGGTCTAGAAGCAGACATATAGGACACTGTCTCTTTTACTCATCTTCCCACCTTAGAAACACCTGGCTTTTTCGTCTCCTATTTTATAATCTGGCCGGTAGGCAAGTTTAGCTGTGGAAGAGGCCAAATCAAGGGCAAACATACATTTAATGGAAAGTAAAGGTTTCTACTTTGCTAACAAATCACAGAACAAGCAGATAGTCCTCACCCATCTAATAATTGATGATAATAACAACCATACTTAGCGCTTATCATAGAATCTTAGAAATGTAGGGCTGGAAGGGACCTCAAGAGATCAACTAGTCCAGCCCCATTCTCTGAAGCAGGACCAAGTATACCTAGATCTGACAGCACCCAGAGCAGTCCCCGAGTCCCACCTGGCTCACTGGTGCCTGGAGCAGTTCAGAGGAACTCTGAGCCCTGCCACGGCCTGGCCCCCTAGCCTCCATTACCCGCCACCCAGGAGGGATGGGAAGAGGCTTGTCCAGCGGCAAGTCAGCGGTGGCTGCACCAGGAGAGGCTTACCCAAATCAGCCTCCCCTGGTCTATTATACCCACCAACCATGCCTAAAGTATATAGATTCTAACCAATTCCTCCCCATTAATCAGAATCAAGTCCAAAATGGCTATTCCCCTTGTTACGTCCTTCACTTTTTGAAACAAAAGGTTGCCCACAATACATTCCAAGAACTTATTGGAAATTTTGTGTTTTGTCATTATTTTTCCAACAGACATCTGGGAATTTAAAGTTCCCTGTTACTACCAGGTCTTGGGTTTTGAATATTTGTTATTTGTCCTAGAAATGCCTCATTCACCTCCTCTTCCTGAGGTGGTTTTCTAGAATAGACCCATACCATGACATCACACCTGTTCCACCCCTCCCATTCTAACCCAGAGACTTTCAAGTAGTCTGCATCTCACCTCCTTCAAGAGGGATTGTCTGATGTACAGCCCAGCTCTGGGAGGAGGGCTCGGGCCTTCTGAACAGGGGAAGAAACGGACCAGGACTTTTAATAAATGAATAAAACTGACCCTATAAAGCCCCCGCCCTCCCCAAAGAGGAGCGGAATAACCTGTTCTGGGTAATTGTTTGAAAAGGCCCAAGGGGCGCTGACTATAATACACCAGCAGGGCCATGACAGGCCACAAGAAGGCGTGCTGGAGAGCCATGCCCCTGTGACATCATCAAGTCTCTGTGATGCTAGTTAAGTGATAATTTAGCTTATGTACCTGTACTTCCAGTTCTTCCTATTTATTCTCCATTCTCCTTGCATTTGCGTATAGACATCCGAGATGTTGAGCTGATTCCACCACTGTTAGCCCTCTTGTTGTGCCTATGCCCCTACTGTGATTTTTTTCCATTTCCCTCCCAACATTTAGTCCTCTGTAAAGATCCCCTTTTTTTATACCTACCTGTGGGATTTTGTCACCTGCCCCCTTTGAACCTAGTTTAAAGCCCTCCTCACTAGGCTGGTGAGTCGGTGCATGAAGATGCTCTTCCCTTTTGTGATCAGGCCCCATGTCTTCCCAGCCTCCATCCTGGAATAGCATCCCATGATTAAAGAAGCCAAAGCTCTTCCTTTGACACCATTTGTGCAGCTCTTACATCTTAAGCTTAAAGTTTATAGCTCTTCTAATTGCTGTTCAGACTAATTAATCACTACAATACTTTGTAAGGCAAACAAGAATTCATCCCATTTTAGAACCAAGAAAGGGGGAGACAGAGAGGATAAGGGCCTGACCCTAGTGTAGTCTAGCAGATAGGTTCTAGAGCTTCAGCACACAACTGAAGTTGCTTTGAAGGTCTGGACCTAAGTCACCAGATGGGCTTTGTCACTGATTTGCTGTGTTCCTCTGGGCCAGTCATTTCACCTCTCTGCCGCACAACAGTTAATGGCAGGAAACAAATAATATCTTCTATTTGAAACTGCCAGGGAATTAAGGCAGCATGCCATTACCTGATTTGGAGTTTGGCCAGGACACTGAACAGTGGTCATGGATGTTTTCTTAACAACATACAGTAGGTCTTCAGTGTTCCAAACCATGTTGTGATCCCATGTTTAAACAAATAAATGAAGGAAGGATGGTCCTGTGGTTAAGACTCTGGACCGGGTCTCAAGAGAACTGGAGTCTATTCAAACATCTGTCACAGATTTCCTGTGACCTTGGCAGGTCACTCAATATCTCTGGCCTTCATTCAGCAAAGTTCTTCAGCACATGCTTAACCTTAAGCATCTGAATAGCCCAACTACATTCAGTGGGGAGAGAATAAAAATATTGCAGCCAAAACCTGAACATTTTCATCCAAACACTTTTGGGAATTGTAAATTGGGTGCCTCATGCCACTGGAC
Source organism: Emydura macquarii macquarii (assembly GCF_026122565.2). Taxonomy (NCBI): domain Eukaryota; kingdom Metazoa; phylum Chordata; order Testudines; family Chelidae; genus Emydura; species Emydura macquarii. Next base: position 4,456,463 of record NW_027130506.1, read on the forward strand.
AACTCCCTGGCCAGACTGCATCTTCCCTGTTGCACTGTGGTCCCCTCTTGCTGAGCCACTGCAGTGCATTATTGGAGTCAGGGCCCAAGCATAATTTTTTTGGGCCCAGTACAAACTTGTAACACAGGCCTCCTCCCACATACATACCCATGGGGGTTGCAGCCTGGGCTGGGCTCCCCAGGGCCTCTGGGCCTCGGTAAAGTGTACCCTTTCCCCCCCCCTCCCCCCATGTGGGGGCCCTGACTGGAGTCCCTGGCTGTGGTACATTATAGGAGATGTAGTCCAGCTGCATAACCCAGTGCATAGAAGAGAATGTGCATAAGAGAAGAGAAGTGGCATCTGAACTACAACTCATGTGAGGCACTGTAGTGGCATTTCTAAATGGAAATTTTGGGGTGGTTTGGTATTAGTTTTGTTCAACAAGATGTTGAAATTTTCTGCATAAAGCAGAAACTTTTGCAATATATATATATTTGTTTAGTTAAAAAACAGTTTAAAAAAAAGATTTGGCACTTTTTTTTTTTAAACCAGCCCTAACACACACACACACTCCACCCATGATGCCAACCTGGGTCATCTGTTTTTCCAACACGCACTGCAGCAACATCTGCAATGTTGCCCCCTCATGATTGGGAAAAGCTCCAAAACGAAATCTATAAAGCCAGCTCCTTGTTCTCCTTCAAATCCTCCTCAAAAACACACCACTGCACAGAGGGAACTACAACCTGATGATGGCCGAGTCAGTGGTGAGTTGGATTACTGCTACTGAATAGCTAAGGTCTTGTCTATACACAAGTTGTACCCCTTTAACTGACACAGTATAACTTCCCTTCTGGTATAAAGGTGCTTACACTGGTATAACTTATATTAATCTAAGGCACCTTTATACTGGTATAACTGCATTCATGCTTAGGTTGTATCATTTTAACTATTTTGGTGGGGGTGAAAAATCCCATCCCCTAACTGAAATAGTAAAATTGGTACAAAACTGTGTAGGCCAAATCTAAGAATTGCCCACAATCTTATTAGATATTTTACATTGTCTCCTCTGCCTCTAACCTGTCCCTTTGCCTTGTCTATCTTTTATGTCTTGTCTTTCGTCTTTAAGCAATTCAGGGCAGGGACTGTCCTTTATTATATATTTGTAGAGCTCATAGTTCAACGGGGTCCAACCTGGTGATGGCCATTAGACACGATTAAAATATAAATGTTAAATAAACAACAGGGATGGTTACTCATGTCTTATGAGTCAGTCCTATCTGCTGTGGAATTTTCATTTCCTAATCTGTACTCTTCTGCTCAGATTTTGAACTGCCCTATACCCATACTTTGAAGTGCTTCTTCCAAATTCACAATTTACTGTTTGAAGGGTCTGATGTAATGCTGTGTAATCTTTCCCAGAGCCCTCCGCAAGAGAAGCTTTCAACTCAGTGGAAAATGTATTTCTGTAAAACAAAACAAAATAAAAACCCCTTGTAGAGTGAAATGGGCTAGACAGCCTTATAGCACTCTCTAACGTTATGGAACAAGGGCCTGACCCTGCACCATCAAAGTGAACATAGGATCAAGCGCCAGGTTCTACGTTGGACTTTTTTGTTTGTGCCGAAAAACGTTGGTGATCAGGAAGAGGTCAAAACATAAAGATTAGGACATGTTTTACAATATTCTTGAATCTCTCTCTCTCTCTTTTCCTGGTGGTTATATAGATTAGAGACCCTACATGTAGGATACTAATAAGTCTTACACCTGGTAGCAATCACTACTCTGCATTATGCAGCCACTTCCCAATATCATATATAAGCAGATGGGGCCTTTTTTCCAAGGGTTCTTTTTATCCATGTTCTTGACTTTAAGTTATCACTGTGATCTTAAACCACTTTTATTAGAGTCTGTTTTCAATCAGGAGAGGGGGCTTGTCATGGAGTGAACACACTGGTGGGTAAAATGAACCACTTTAGAGAATAAAATAAACAAACAGGAATTTCCTCAATGCTCCATTTAATCTTCCTCTTTTTCCTGTATTAAATAAAATTTACCATAATGTTGTTGTTATAAGCACTCTCATTAAAGCAGATAGGTGTTCAGAACTGAGAAACTTTTTTTGTTTTTTTTTAATTAAAAAAAAAAAAAAGGATCTCTTGAGGAAGACATTTAGCAACTCATGAAGTAAATAGCAAAGTCAGTGCGGCATTTCGGTGCTTCACTTTCCACCTTCCCATTAATTTGAGTTATAAAACTAAATTTAAAAAAAGCCATATTGCTGATTTCAACAGGCTGATGTCCACATTTATAAAGTATGTTATTTATAGTATTTATAACTATGTATGTGATGGCAGCAGTTAGAGGTGCCAGCTGAGAATGGGGCACTGCACATACACGGATTGGCTTTGTCTAGATTATACTAGAAAATGAGGTCGGTTTAACTATGTTGGTCAGGGTTGTGAAAAATCCACACCCTCTAAGCAGTGTTGTTAAGCCAACCTAAGTCCCCTTGTAGACAGTGCTAGGTCGATGGAAGACTTCTTCCATGAACGTAACTACTACTTCTTGGGGTGGTGGATTACCTATCCTGATAGGAGAATCCCTCCCGTCAGCAGAAGTAGCATCTACACTGAAGTGCTGCAGCGGTGAAGCTGTGCCATTGTGGCATTTCAAGTGTAGACAAGCCCTAAGAGACAGATCCTGCAATTGGACACACACAGGATCCACTCATATTATGCCCCTTCCAGCGCAACTGAACAACCATGGTAGCTAAATTTTTTTTTTTTTTTTTAAATACTGAAAAATGTTTTGCTAACACAGGAAACTCTAAAGCGGATGAGGTCCAAGAGATTTGGTGGCCAGCTGCTGCCAGTGTACTGTACATACATCTTATTCTTCAAAGAAAAGTCCCGCACACACTTAAATTACAGATTTCCCCGTCATACAGACACAGAGGCCACAGCAGTTGGTTCTTTGGTAGCCCAATTTATCTATCCTAGTGTAGAAAACCCTTATCCTCCAGCTTTGTGCCAGCAAGCTGCAGATCACAAAAATAACTTTGCAACTCACTGTGTAGAACTGGTAAAAAAATACTGAACATTTTCCAAAAATTTTCCATTGAAATTAAAAAAAAAAAGTTCTCTAATTGCCTGTATTCACTTATGAAAAGCTTTGTTAAGGTGGAAATAAAGTTGCTGTCCTGCAACACTACCCTCTGGACTCAACTCTGGACTCAAATGTTCAAAACCCAGGAAGTTCTTATTTAAAAAGTCATCCTACATATCCCTGAAAAGAACTATTCACACACAACTAGGAGCCACTCCGCTTGTGAACCAGCTATACACCATCTCTACTAAGCCAGGTCAATGCCTATTGGGCACAATCTGTGACTAAATCAATAAAATCACAAATGTTTCCAGGGAAGTATGGCTTCAGATTAGAGAAGACTGAACTGTTTTGGGTAAAACTAGTAATAACTTGAATTTTCATTCTAAACTTGAATTGAACCCGATTTTTTTTTTTTTTAGGTTAGAAAAGTCATGCTTAAAAATAATTTGTGTGTCTTTTATCTTCCTGATTTAGCTGGAGGTCAAGGCTAGAAGCAGAAATACAGTGAGAAAAAAATAATCCAAAAGTATTTCAAACCTAACTCAATACAAGAGGTAGGGGAGCAGACGCTGATGAGATTAACAGCCAAAACTCGGTGCCAAAGAAATCAAGGTTCTCCCACAGTTATCCTAGACTCTTACTTACTCAGATCCCTTGGCCAGATCCTCAGCTGGTACAAACCAGCATAAACTCATTAAAGTCAGTGGAACTATAGCGATTTACATCAGTTGGGAATCTGGTCCCCTGATTTTTGGACTAATTCATATTAGATTTTGTATCAGACTGCACAAAATTTGTTTAGAGGTCATTATTTTTAAGCCCTCTACACAGCACTCAGCAAGCAAGGATTTTTTTGGTTATAAGTCAGTTGTCTGGGCCGTCTCCATAATTCTTCCAAATGCAAGACTGTGTCCATTCTCTACTGATTCTCAAATTTGCATCCATTTCAGTCCATTTAAACAAGCAACTAGCAGCACTGTAATACAACAAGCCTTTTTTGGAATGAAGAAGCCCCTGTGGTTTAATTTGTGATCTGTATGGACATTACAGTAGAAGGATTATGCTAAATTGTTTTTTGTCACAGAACAGTTGGACAAAGCAGTGGTTTTAAATGCATGGAATAAGCATTCTGAAATGAGAACTTTGTAACTGAATTCAGAACAAGAAGTTAGCTTAAATGTTATCTATTTACATATGTTTGCATGCAGTTCTTATACCTTACAGAGACTCCCTTGTTTGCTGTTACTGTAGTAAAGTTTGTTCACAGGCTGCTTAAAATCAAGCAAGAAGGTCAAGCTGGGATCAAATCCAAAGATGATGGTCTGCATGCCTAAACTGAATATCCTTTCAGGGCTCCATCCTATACTATTGGTATCAGTGGGAGGTTTTTCCATTCATTTGAGCAGGAGCCCCAAATGCCTTGTTATAATACAGTGATTTGCCAGTGTTTTCATATTGGGGACCGCTGGTTAAACTAAAGACCCTCATGTGGACTATCTCCCCTGACTGCCCTCCCATTCCTGATCCATATCTTTCCAGCAGCAACTATAGAACTTGATTCCAGAGCAAGTTATAAGGGAATAGTATTATCAAGTTGAAACTAAACTCACTTTAATGTGATGGGTGAGGCTGCTTGTTTAGATCCCTCAGTTTTGTTTCCATTTCTTAAACCTGAATGTAATGCTTTCCATTTATCCATACCAAACCCCTCTGACTGACTGCATCCCCCCTTACAGTTTAGTTCTGTTCTGCTGGGGGTTTACTATCCCTTCAGTTTTGCACTTCACACACACTAATTTACTCAGCCTCCCAGCACTCCTGAGCAAACCAAGGCAGAGATGTTGACTGATTTGACCAAATCACAGTGGAAGAGCTGCAAACAGAGCATGGGTTTGGATTGCTAGCCCCCTGCTCCATGTGTCAAAATACAATGCCTACATGAGAGAACATAATGGAGTTGAAATGCAAAGTACAAAAGGTTCCACTCCTTTAAGGTGGCAAACTCTCTTTTAGAAAAACAGATAGTAGTAATGGGTTGTGTAGTGCCCAGAACCAGAGGTTAGAGGAAGATTTAGTGGCACACACTAGGCTAATATATTACATTCTCACTATCAGACAAGCTCTTCTCACATACCAGATGTCCACAGGAGTTCTATTTAGGCTGTTGGTGCACTTCGTAGTTACTTAAAGTAGGCAGTGAATCCACCTGAAGCATGCAGCAGCACTTTTATCATGTGATGAGAACAGTGGCTTATTGGTGCAGGACTACCCTTTCCTCAGTACTTGCTTATATTGCAAGATTCCTGTTTGTCTGAGGGCTTGACAATGCTCCTCAATTATATTGTCTTGTCCTTGATCTTTGACAAGGTTATCCATTTTGGCTGTTGTCTTTGCTGCTATGTTTTGTTTTAGTGGCTTAAGGTTTTCACTTTAGTCTTTCCATCTAATCAGCATTCTGCAAATGACATAGCCATATTATCTCTTTCCTTTTTCACTTCTCTTCTTTCTGGAAGATTTTTTTTTTTTTTTTGTATTCTGCATGCCATACATAGCCTAAAGCTGTGGTGAAAGACTTAATGGTCTCCCTGTTAGACAGTTAAGAAACTGCTTGGGTATTTTAGCCACACTGGATGAGATTAGCTGGGCAGTTGCATTACGAAATCTGAAAAAGAAACCCCGAAAAGCTTTCTGAAATACACAGTGACAGGGCTTAGTGTTCTAATAAATGTGTAGAACGCTGTAAAATATTGCCATTCATATAATCATTTCTAAACATAAAGAGCAGAAGCAGGAATTTCATTACTCAGGGGTCATACATTAAAAAAACCCAACACATTTAATTCTAAACATTAAGACTGCTGAAGTAACCAGGTTCCAATGTAAATACACAAATGACTGAATTAAATTCAATGGCTGAACTATTGACTTTTCTGTGTGATAGGTAAGAACTCATGATGGTGGGATAATAATACTTCACACTTATTTTATATTGTGTCTTTCAGCCGAAGAACTGAAAGCACATGGGAAACCCTGAATTAATTTAGCCCCACAACATTCTTGTGAGTTCTGTAAATATTATCACCACCTCCACACTTTTAAGAGCCTTCACAGCTTAGCCCTGCCCTGCCTCTCACCCCTTATTGGTACTAAGTTGTCGACCACCCACTTCCACTTTTCCAACTATGCTAACTCTCATGGCCCATAAGTTCAGTTTTGCCTAAAACCTTTGTGCTTTCTCCCATGCTGCCTCTTAAGCAGGAGACAGCTCCCCCAAAAATGCACAATGTTACTACATTGTCCTTCTTCAGTCCCTCCTTAAAAAAATAACCTCTGCTGTGATGTCTACAAAACACTTGACAATGGCTAAGCTGCTTTTGTTCTGTGATCTCTGTTTATTTCTCTTATCATAATAGTCTAACTGTTACCTGATGCTCCCCTCAATTATTAGTCCTACCCTCTTTTCTCTTTCAGATTTTAGTTTCTTAAGGTCAGGGACCATCTTTTCATTGTGTGTGTATAAAGCATCTAGCACAATCAGGCCACATTCCCTGACTGGGGCCTCCAAGACCTACAACAATACAAATAAATATTAACAAACCTGAGATGTTAAGTGACTCACTCAAGGTCACACAAGAAGCTTGTGGCAGAGATGGGAAGAGAACTCAATTCTCTTGATCCCCATTGACTGTTTTAACTACAAAGCCAAAGAAGATTGTTATCGATTGTTCTTCATGCCCACTGAAGGTATGACAAGAAGTAATGGGTTTAATCTGCAGCAAGGGAAAGAGGTAGAAAGTATTTTTCCTAATATCTAACCTAAGGGTAGCTAAGCACTAGAATAGACTTTCAAGGCAAGTTGTGGAATCCCCATAATCAGAGGTTTAAGAACTAGTTGGACAAACACTATCAGGGAAGGTCTAGTTTGAGTTGGACCTGCCACAGTGCAGAGGCTGGAGTTGAAGACTCGTTGAAGTCCTTTCCAGCCCTGCATTTCTATGATGCTATACTTCAAATTCCATTGACATTTGGGAAAGTATTTCCATAGGACTGAGTCCTTTATGACCACCCAGGAAAACAATATACTGCTAAAAAACGTCAACAATAACCAAAAATTATCAGACCAGGAATAATGGAGTAGCTTTTATGTATGAATTTTTTTACAAAAACTGCTTATTAAGGCAAAGTCACCATAAAACATTAACATACTACATCAAATATTACTTATTAAGGATCAGGTTAAATATTTAAAGAACCTGGCTAAAGATTCTGGCTTGCTAAAATCTAGAGAAAGATTGTGAAATGGAACAGAAAAGGATCATCATGAAGAAGAAACAAGTTACATGAGCTGTCACTTGTAGTTGCTGTTTGAGAGAGTGTCTCCAATTCTCAGGGCAACAAGCTTTTGGAGAGCTATCACCTGTTGGCCTGCTCAGAAAAGGTTCCCAGTAGAGTAGCTTGTTCCCCTTGGAGACACCAAGATATTGAGTGATGGGTAAGCTGCTAATGGACTACTGCCCCTTTGGGTACCACCTTGAACCACTCCTCAAAATGCTGCCGCCCGCCAGCACGCACTCACTTCTCTTGCACTCTGTCCTCCATTCCACACTTTTCTTGTGCGCGCCTACTTCAAAGCCATCAAACAACAACTGCCTCATTTTAAAGTCTGTAGCAGTCCCCAATTTTGTTGGAAGCTATGGAAGAAAATAGTCTCATTCTGCCTCCAGGGAAATGAGTATTTCTTTAGCATACATCCCCAGTTAACATTAAGGTAATGGACATTGTCATGGCTCCTGCTGAAGGTCTTTCCCACAGCCTCTATTATTTGCAACAACAAGCCCTGATCTATTTATTTATGTGTTGTCTCTCCAGAGGTCTGTCCTATGACCCCGTGACCTTTTTTTCACTTCAGTGTGCACTGCAACTGAAGCAGTAGCCAAACCATAGATGTCATCTGTCGTAAACAGAGAGCTTGCCCCCACCCAGGCTGCCTGCCACCCACCCTTCTGTCTTATTGAATATCTCCCTCCCAGCAGAAACCTTTCATCTTGCTATTCTGAAGGAAGCAGAGTTTCACTTACTTACCCAATTACATCATCGCTGCTCTGTACACACATGTGCTTCCACTCCAGCAGTCTTATTTCATTTGCTTCTTGTGTCTGGAAAAAGAGGCTTTCCTCGACAACCATTGCATTAAGTCTTTTAATCCCTTATATTCCCCCATCCCATCCCCCACACTCTCCATTAAATATTTTCCTCTTCTTTCCTTTGGAGTATTTTATTGTCCTCTTTTGTTCCTTCTGCCTCCATCATCTACTAATCAAATAAATTATAAAATCCTTGTCGTATTTGAATTTTGGAGATGCTCCCTCTACCACCTTTCTGTCTTTTTTTCTTCTTCATTCCCACCAAACAAGATCTGAAGATGACAGCAAGTTCAGCACTGTGACTATGAGGGGAGAAAAACTATGTCAGAAATGTACATATTTTAACCTATGCCTTCAGCCCAATCCTGCACACCTTTTTTTATGAAGCAATCTAAGTAGTCTTTACACACTGAGTAACGAAGAATCAGGGGGAATAAGGGTTTGAAGGATCAAGATGTTTATGAGTTTTTTTGAAAATCTTTTTGTTTGTTTTTTTGCTCTGTTGAGACCATTGAAATGGTTTCTTATTATCACTGGGTGGAACCAGAAACAAGCATTGATGTCAGTTTTGTGACATAGCTTGTTATTTAAGAAGTTCACAGTTTAGGCAGGGTAGCACTTCAGCTGCTGAAATAATCAGCTATGACGGTTTTTTTTTTTATTAGAAATAAATGAAGAATATGAAAACACTAACTTACTGGAAAGTGTAGAGGCCATCTACTAAACAAGACTTCTCGAGAACTTCCATGACTAGTTTTTGTAAATATCGTTGCAGGTTGTTCCCAGGATACATCTATTATACTATTCTATTGTTTATAGGTTTCTAGTGGGGCAGCCCTTTACTGAGTACACCTTCGTGGCCAGGCATCACTTTGCACCCACCCCCTGCTAGGCCCCTTTTGTGGCTGCCTCAAGAACTGCACACAGGCTTTCAGGTGGATAACGCCACCTGCTGCCTCTTTCTACAAGACCAGCCCCAATCCTTAACAACTCTCAGGGTCCCAAAACAAAATCCATCAACACACAACAGTCCATACTTATCTCTGGTGTCTCCTCTTACAGTCAGACCTCTTCTTTGTCCCAGTCTATTCTCACAGCCTATGCCCCTCATCCACCTTCACTGCAGCCTCCTGCTGCTCTTTATAGGGCAATCACCCTGATCTCTCCCAGGTGTGGCTCTTTCTGTAATCAGAGTTGGCTAATCCCAACCCTTAAGGGGCAAGCCACCCTGTTACAAGGTTCATTTAGCACCCTCATCACCGTAGGATCTGAGTGCCTTCTAGTAGTGCATTTAGTGACATGACTAACATTTAGTTTACATATAGTTTGTTCTCTCCATCATCTTGTCCTCAGAAGGAGAATTGTTTATGCAGTGGAGTGCTTAGTTTTGATGGAGGTTTTGTTTTAAATGCATATACGGCTCTGTGTTTATGTTATAGAAAGCAGGCCGAAGAAACGCACCTTGCATGCACCTTACACCTTGCACGCAACCTTGGAGTTGGAAGTAGTAAGGTTCATGATAATCCTTAGCTGGGGGAGATTGTTCCATAGTTACAGAAGATTTCAGAAAGATTACTGCAATGATTTGGACAAGTGTCAGGAATGTACCCAGAAAAGATATCATACATGATGATACATACCAGAGTGCAAGGAACTAGAAATAGAGGAAGTCTGAGACTGCATAGGATAGACTTGGTGGAGAATGACAGACAAAAAGTTTAATGATGAACAAAGCTATGAAGCTGATACAAGACAGAAAGTGGTGGAAAGCCTTCATGAGACCCTATCATCACTGTTAACAGGGCGGATATATAGGAATCAAAGAAGAAGTAGTAGTAATCTAGATGGAATATGACAAAGGCATGTATAACTGAAGCCAGGTCATTGTCCACCAGCATGGGATGGAGTCTCCTATCAAACTGGAGACACTAGAAAATGTTACTTGTGGATGCTGCTATGTGAAAGCTTAGCGTTAGCAAGGAATCCAAGAGCATTAGTAAACTATGGAGTTTACTGAAATGACCAACTGTGATCATGCAACTTCAGCCTAAGGAAATTGCATAGTGGCAGCATACACTTCGAAGTGCTTGCTTCTGCACACCTGCATAACTTCTATTTTGCTTGGGCTTTGCTTCAGCCAGTGGTTTTTCATTCACAAGCTGATCTCATCCAAGCCTTGGCTCATCTTGGTGCTAGTGGTATGCTCGAATGTGGTGAAGGTTAGATAGAGATGTGTGTCATCTGCATATTGCTAGCACTTGAGCCCACGTTGTCAGGCCAGTTCTCCTAGTGGCTGAATGCATATGTTGAGAAGTTGTCTACAGCAATCATAGGGCCCAACTGAAGGTGCAGAATAACACCTGGATGTTCGGAACACCTCAGTTCCCACTGGTTTCTACCAATTCCAGGAATTGTTCAACATTTTATAGGATCAATCCCATATTATGACTGGGTTTGGGATAGTTTTCTGGCTTGGTAAAAAGTTTCCCCTCAGAAAAGCAATCATACTGCAGATTACCAGAGGCGCTTTAGTGTACAAGGCACCGTAGGACAACAAATTCCTAATGGTAAAATCACTATTTTCTAACCTTCATAGCTGGTCAGAAGAATTTAGCTCAACATTGTAAGGTAATTTTTAGCTTCATTATACAGCTGGGAAAACTGAGCCATAGAGAGGATAAATGACTTGCCCAGCGTCTCTCATGCAATTATCCAGTTTGCAAGCCCCACTTATCAGTTTTGCTAGAGCAAATGTGTCTTCTTGTGCATCTAGGGGTGAGGCTGTATTTTACGGGTACTCTCTTCCCATTCCTCTTTGAAAAATCTAGTCCTAGCAATGCCAGTGGCAAGCTCAGATACAGAATAATTAGCCACAAAATGTGTCTTCCAAAAATATTGTTTTTATCGGTAAACCACCCAGTAAAAGGATTGTTGTTTCTGAGACTGCTATAGGAAAATTAAAGCAAGGACTCAAACTACTACAACTCCTTCAACAATCCCGCCATCATGACCATGGTTCCAGCAACCCACACACCTCCTCACCACGGGGAGGCGGGAAGGTGGTGGGGCTGAGCAATGCCTGTGCTTGCGAGAAGGAAGAGGAGAGTGAAGATGCAAAGACCTTATCCCAGCTCTGGTCTCAGTGTCTAGGGAAGGGGCACTACACATCCATCTGCAGTACAGGAGGATCAGAGAGGTCAGAAGTGTCCCATTCATCGCAACAAGATATTCTCAGGGGGGTAGCCGTGTTAGTCTGTATACAGCAAAAACAATGAGAGTTCTGTAATTTCTGCAGGCATAAGCTTTCGTGGGCTGTAACCTACTTCATCAGAGGTAAGGAATAGAAATCAGATTGGGGGTATATATATACATCTAAGGTTAAGGAATAACAATGGGGAAGTTAGGTATAAGCAAAGTCCATTCAGTTACAGTAGTTGAGGGCTATTCACAACCATTGATTAGGAGGTGAGAATGTGTGAACAGTGACAATTACTTTTTGTAATGAGAGAACCATTCCAAGTCCCTATTCAGATCCAGTTTGATTGTGTCAAGTTTGCAGATGAGTTCCAATTCTGCAGTTTCTCTTTGAAGTCTGTTTTTGAAGTTTTTTTGTAGAAGTATAGCAACTTTCAAATCAGCTACAGAGCATCCTAGGAAGTTGAAGTGCTCTCCGATTGGTTTATGGATGTTACTATTTTTTATGTCTGATGTGTGTCCATTTATTCTTTTGCGTAGTGGCAGTCCAGTTTGGCCAATGTACATGGCAGAGGGGCATTGCTGGCATATATAACATTAGTAGACGTGCAGGTGAATGAGCTTCTGATGGTGTGGCTGATGTGGTTAGGACCTGGGATGGTATCACCAGAGTTGATGTGTGGGCAGAGCTGGCAATGGGGTTTGTTGCAGGAGTATGTTCCTGGGTTAGTGATCTTCTTGTATGGTGTACAGTTGCTGGTGAGTATTTGCTTCAGGTTGGGGTGCTGCCTGTAAGCAACGATAGGTCTGCCTCCCATGGCTTCAGCGAGTGAGGGATCACCTGCTAGGATAGGTTGTAGATCCTTAATGATGTGTTAGAGATTTTAGTTGGGGGCTGTAGGTGATGGCCAGTGGTGTTCTGTTGTTTTCTTTGTTGGGTCTGTCCTGTAGTAGCTGTCTTCTGGGTACCTGTCTGGCTCTGTCAATTTGTTTCTTCAGCTCTCCAGGTGGGTATTGTAGTTTTAAGAATGTTTTATGGAGATCCTGTAGGTGTTTGTCTCTGTCTGAGGGGTCGGAGCAAATCCAGTTGTATCTTAAGACTTGGCTGTAGACAATGGATCATGTAATGTGTCCAGGGTGGAAGCTGGAGGCATGAAGATATGTACTGCGGTCAGTTGGTTTTTGGTAGAGGGTGGTATTAATGTGACCATCCTTTATTTGTATTGTAGTGTCTAGGAAGTGGATTTCTTGTGTGGACTGGTCCAGGCTGAGGTTGATGGTGGGTGGAAATTATTGAAATCCCGGTGGAATTCTTCGAGGCCCAGGGGAGGTGAATTAAGACTGAAACAATAGCTCTGAGATGCGTGAACTGCTCCATTCAGCTAAGTGAGTGTTCTCCTCCCCGCTCATACTCAGGGCAGCTAGCCCCTCCCACCACTGCAGCCACAGTGTATTTTTACTGCACTAGTTTGCTCAGAGCTGGTGTGCGCATGCCTCTTCAGTTTGGGAATTACATCTCCAGCTGGAAGTGTAGGTACATCCTCATTTTCCTCCTCTCTCATAGCACTCACAGAGGCAGGGTCCACCAAATTTCAGTACACCAAGGGGGCTGAGGAAGAGCAACTCAAAAAATGAGGGACCCTCAGATCCTGGCATACATACAATGGATCAGGGAGAGAGGTTGAGATCCCCACCCCCACCCCAGAAGGGCAGGACTTCCCAAGATACCAGTCAAGCCCACATGAGAGGGCAGAGAAGGGGGATCAGATCACACCCACACAGAAGAGTAGTGTCCTTCTGATTCCAGCCCATATGGGGGGCAAGAAAAGGGGTTCAGACCCTCTAGAGGGGCAGGTACCTCCCAGATCCCAGTACACCCCAGGGAGCAAGGAGAAGGGATCACTCTCCCCATATCCCAATTTATATGGAAGAAGGCGAGGGGCGAGTCCACTCAATCTCTCTCCCATACCACCCATCCTCATTTGTCCCTCTACTCCTAACCCCATTTCCCTTGCCACGGCCCCAAACCTCTTTCACCCACACCCCTACCCTACTCTCAACCCCCACAACCCCAGCACTGATCCAGCATCTTGCCTCTCCCACACTTCTCCTACCTCACATATGCCCAATTCTGCACCAAAACATTTCTACAAATCTAAACATGTGTCACCATCCTTCAGTGGGTCACAGCAGAGGATGCCAAATTCAGGACAAATTGCTGAGAAGCAGGGCAGACTCACCCCAAACTGGTGGTTATTCTATCATTGGATTATACCAAGATAGTAACAAAAGTAAACTTCTGTTTCATGACACTCATTAACAAGAAGTTAAAAATGCAGTCTGTTTGGGCATTTCAGCCTTTGTCTCACCACCCAGACACTGGATTCTATGATAAGTGGTTACTGAAAACCAATGTAATCAAATAAATGGTTCTTCTAATCCCATGACATCAGCCACATAACCAGGTCAATACATAACTCAGATTTTACCCAATAAATACACCACTGCCAATCCTTTAGTAACTAAACTTTAAAGATTTATTAATAAAAGAAAAGAAGAGAGTTAAAAATGATTAATAGATCATTTACGTACACATAGTTACAAAGTCTTTATATCAGGTTTATAGCAGTGATGGAATCAAATGCTAGTTTGTAAAGTCTCACTGGCAAGTTCCAAAAGATTGGAAGGTTCTCAGTCCATAGTTCAAAATCCCCCTTTTTTGTTGTAAGCCCATAGTCCAGAGAATCAGGACAGGAAAGAGGCAAAATGGAGATATCTCCAGGGTCTTTTATACCCTTTGCCATGTGCCTGGAAATTTACTATCTCAGACAAAGCTCACACCCCAAGTGTATGGAAAGTTACTGGCTGAAGATGGAGTCCAGGGTCACATGAGCATATCACATGTTCTTCCATGCTTTGATGACTCTCAGGGGCAGCCATTACCCATATACTTGCTGAGACTTCCACAGGAAGGCTTACTGGGCGGGATGAGTTTCTTCTATGGTCCACTGTTAGAGTGAAGTGTCCTTAATGGGCCATCAAACTCGAGTAGTCCATTCACAAAGGGTTGGCGAGACTGGATGTAAACTTGAAGGTGTTACCCAAGAACAAACACATTTGAGATACGGATACATAGTCAATATTCATGATTTCAGATACAGCAATGATATATGGATTTAAATAGGATAATGTTATTTAGCAAATTATAACTTTTTCAATGACACCTTACCTGAAATATTCTGTACAAGATTTGTTCCAATTGTGTAACAATGGCAATATCAATGCTATAAATGGTCATATTCAATCATGCAGCACCACAACATGATACAAGCACCTCATGTTAGGGGGCTTCATCAGGAACCTCTTGACCATGAAGCACATTCATTTCAATTGTTCAGGAAACATGAAATTATTATCCTAACCCTCTTTCATCTTCCCATGAGTTAATCAATGCTAACTGATTAACCAAAACCATGGGTCTGCTATCATTGTCCCCCCAAGTTGAAAAGTAGCAACATGCCCAGCAATCAAACCTGCACAGCTCATGTGTAATGCATTGTCTTTCAGAAGACAGTAACAGCCTGTAAATGGGGGCGGGGGCAAACTCATCTCTTGAGCACCTCCTACTCCTGTATGTGGTACTGCAGGCCTTTTCCCACTTCTGGCACCTCTTGTAAGTTGTCAGCCTCTCTGGGAGGGTCGAGGGGTGGAGGAAAGTGTCTTCAGGGGCTCCATCCCCAGCAAAATCCTGAAGTCCAAATCAATCTCTTCCAGGGTAGCAAAAAGTCCAACAAAATGGTCTGTCTGCCTTCCCCAGGGTCATGGGCCCCAGCTCTGGGCCCTTTAATTTTCACTCTTCATTCAGGCTTCTCAATGAATCTTGCTCCCTTCTCAGGGTTTACACTTCCAAGGAACCAACGGCTAGTGGGAGAACCCAGGCCCACCCACTACTTGAGGATCCAGCCTAGGGACCCTGTAAACAGCAGCCAGGTATTTCTCCCTTCAATTCATTGCTGTTCCTTCCCTGGTCCTCTTCCCACTGGACCCCTTTAGCTTCACCCCACACCTCAAGGTTAGAATTCTCAGGTCTTCTCTCCCCCATTGAGCCCTTGGGGGCAGGGACAGACTCTGGTCCCAGCCAGGAACTGACCTGCTTAGTCCCTGTAGCTCCTTTTATCTGAGCCTGCTGGGCTCTGATTGGCTGCTTCTGTGCAGCCTCTCTAGGCAGGCCTGAAGGATTCTTCTTCACTGCTCCTTTCCTGGGGCAGGGTATAGTAGGACCGTAGGGCCTGCAGCAGGGGGCCACGCAGACTTGGTACACTGTCAAACAGCCACTTCTAAATTAGCTGCACTGCTCAGGGCCATTTCCCAAAAGTCATAAAACCTCTTGAAAGAGATGGATACTAGGAACATGCCCACTGATCATACACAGATTTCTGTGAAGGGTAGGGACTGAATGGACAACGTGTGGCCATGTTGTTCAGGTTCAGTGGCCACACCAGGTCCCCTTGAGCCACCCAGTTGCTGTGACAACAGGCTGCCTGGAATCCCTAGTCTTATTGCACTCTGTCATTTCAATCTCTTTGGTTTATGTGTTTTGGCAATGCATGTGCCATTCTAGAGAGCTACACTCTTCCTTTAATAATGTTTTCAGTATTGCTTCTCCAAAGGGGCAGTGTGTGCCATGCACTAGCAGAAATAAATGCTGCATGACTGAGATCAGTTAGGGGACTATTAGAAGCATACTTTGAGCTCCAGGCATGTGCAAAAAAAATTATAAGAACTAGTTGATTTTATAAAAGGCTGCTTTTGTGGGAGTGCTGTTTCTCAAGATCTCCTTACCCAAATGATCCCAAATTTGTATCACTAACCCAACACCACACTCCCACAGGGCACAACAAATGTTAAGACAATGTAAGTAAGCATGCAGATTTTATATCATATAGAGGAATCTACCTTTAAACTGCACTGAACAATGTTAACTGTAGCAGAGCTGGTGATCTGCTATAATATTACTTGGAGTTCAGGGAGTGAGTCAGTGGCAAGGCCAGGAACAGAATCCTGAATTCATGACATTTAGGCCTCGTGTACACAGTTAAACTGGTCCAAATCCATGTGTAGATACTCTTACTACAGTTTAAGGGTGGCTTGTTTTGATTTAGTGTCTAGGCAAGTCCTTAGTCCCAAGGTCTATCCAGTAAATGACACTTCTTCTGAAGAGCAGGCCCTTGGCTGCCAAACTAGGGGGGCCACTTTCATTCAGTCTTACTTCCAATCCAGAGTGTTGCTGGAGCTTCTCCTTGAGTTAATTAGTTAATGTTTATAAAGTTCTTTGAAGCTGTAAAAAGTGCTATAACTTCAAGGAATCAGGATATATAATACCAGCAATGCTTGGGCTAAACAAAGAGCCTGTTATAGAAGAAACTTATTATGATTACTACCAGTAGTCATGGACCTCTCTCTCTCTCACACACACACACTTCTGGGTCCAAACCCATCTGTTTGCTGGCTAACACATGCAAACTCGAATACAGGCATATGATGGGATAGAACTCTGCTCATGCCACTCCTGCAATATCTGCAGAATATTCTCCATGGTGCCAGTTAATTAGTTTAGGCAATCCCCCAAAAGCTATTTTGGAAGATCCCACACAGCTTCTGTTAACAATGGAATTAGCACCATGTTTCAAATGCCTAAGACTATTACTATCTCCTGAAGAGGAATGTGAGCTGTAGACTTCCTGGTTTCTCTGCCAGATTGAGTGACATCGTATAAACACTGGTTCGAATGAACCATCCTATTTTAATCTACTTATTTCCATTCAGCTCCTTCTTTTATTATCATTTTTCATTATTTCTGTTACAATAGCCCCATGCATCCCAACTGAAATCAAGGCCCCATTTTACCATGCACTGTATTTATGCATCATGAGAGACAGTCTCTGCCCCCAAAGAGTTTACAACTTGAAGGGTTGATGAGAGTATTTATATGCAGAATGAAAACAAATTTTGAAGCCTCAAAAGTTGCCACAACATGGAATTGTTGTCCTGTGGTAGCGCTAATTACTATCCCCCTTTCACAGATGGGAAACTGAAGCCCAGAGCAATTAAATGATTTGCCCAAGCTCACACAAGAAGTTAGTGGCAGGGCCAGGAAATGAACCCAGATCTCAAGTCCTAATGCAGTAAAAATACATGATCAAAAGTTTTCAGCAGATGGAAATAAACAAGCAGTAATCTGGGATGAGGGTCTCCATCTGTGTGTTTCAGTTACTGTGGCCTGGTCTACACTACGTAGTTTTGTTGACAAAAGTCATCTTATGTCGACAAAACAGTAGAGATGTACATGCTGAAATGCCCCTGCTGCCGATGTAACTCCTCTACTATGCCAACATAATAAAACCACCTCAACAACAGGCATAGGGCTCATGTTCGTGTAGTTAGGGTGATGCAATGTCTGTGTAGACTAGTGGTTATCAACTTGTGGTCCTTGGGCCACTTGCAATCCAATCAGCACACTGCTGTGGCCCATGTGACATCCTCAGGGCCATACAGGTAGTCTTGGATGCAGCCCACAATGGTAAATAGATTGAGAACCACTGGTGTAGACATTGCATCCCTTACATCAGATGTTGGCTGTCATGTGTCATTGGAGCCATGAAACTGAAAAGAAAGCCAGGCTGCTAGAGCCCAGCTGCTCCCCCTGCTCCCCTGGAGAGCTGAGTGGCTGGATGCTGAGAAGCCTGAGGGGTTGGCCCCTGCTCCCTGGGGGTAAGAAGCCCCGGGCAGATTTCCCCTGCTCCTGGCAGGAAATAGGGAGACGAGAAGCCCCTGGCAGCTTCCCCCGCTACCAGCAGGGAACAGGGAGCTGAGGTGGGCGGGGCAGCCCAGCTCCCAGCAGGTTGCTGCCACACTGCCTCTTTTAGGTGAGTGGAAACTCTCCTGGTGAGGACATGCACCACTGACCCAAGGAGGGTCATGTGGACATCAGCCACCACAGTAATGAATGCGGTGGCCGTAAATCGACCAAACGTAGGTTGATTTATATTTGTAGTGTAGACAAGGCCTGTGACAACAGGCTGCCTGGAAGCCCTGCTCTTGTTGCACATTCCCATTTCAATCTCTTTGGTTTATGAGTTTTGGCAATGCGTGGAGAAAGATTTTCTGTTCTACTGAATCCAGAGAAAGAAAAGGAAAAAGCAAATTTTCAAGTGGGAAAATAATTGTTTTAATGTCCAAAGATACAGGCAAAACCCAATGCCTGAGGAATTAGTGGAGTTGGAAATATGACAGGAGAAGGACTGGTATATCTGAAAACAATAAGAGTATCTTTTTTCCCTCAGTTTTCATATCCCACACTTTATCTTGAATCACAATTCCCCATGGAGAAAAACGCCAGCAAAAAAAGCTCACCAAAAGAAAAAATTCACACAGATTCCAACGACAACCTTGTTGCTTCCTTGTATATATACACTCTCCAGGTTTGATATTTTAATAACTAGTTTTCTCAGTATGCATTCTTTAACATAGGCACAAATCTTGCAGTTTATCAGAGAGATTTGCTTGAATAAGGGCTGAAGGATTTGGCTCATTGGTTTAATATATTTTTCCCTTGCTTGATATGTGTTTATTTGTGTGCCCTTCACCTTTTGCCTCTCTTTGCTCTCTTTTTGGTAATTTAAAGTTCTATTAAATGTTATTAAGGCCCTTATAAAATGAGCTGAGGTGATTACAATGTTATTTGGCTAACATGGCAACTCTCTGCATAATAGGCGTTGATTTTATTTGTTTTCTTTTGGTAAACAGTGAGAGCAGTGCACAGCCCCAAGATGTTTTATTTCATTCAGAAAGCAAGGTTTATGGGCAGCTGCAAGGAGTTACTCACAAGTGGTGTAAACAGGGAGGGGAGGGAAACATCATCGTCCCTTTGGGCCCACCCAGCCACCAGATTTGTCATCTGACAGCAGACTAAGGTTAATCCAAACTTATCTGAAAATTGAGCCCAAACAACTGTCAGGATCATAAAAGCTGAGGAGATGGAAAAGACTGTGATAAATGCAAAGAAAAGTAGCCCTACTAGAACCACTTGACAAGTCTCTTGTTTGGACACTGTCATGGAATTAACAGTGGTTTCTCCGATAAAGAGAGGAAACAAGAAAGAGGTTGGGGGAGTCAGTTGCAGGCATCAGAAATGAAGTTAAAAGAAAATGTTAGAAGTACTCATTACTCTCTATTTAGCACTGACAGTTCTATGTGTTTCACTGGAGCTACAGACAGATTACACAAGCGATTCTGATCACAGTTAAAGTGATGTAAAGGCAGATTTGTACAGTAAGCATTTGGCCGGATTCTAATCTGTCTATTTTAGTGTATTATACGGTCGCCCATTAATATAGTATCTGAGCACCTTCCACAAACAATTGAAAGCAATAGTGAAGTCACTAGTGGACTTCATGGAGCCTCTGGCAACTTCTTTTATGGGGTAAAAACTCTGCTTGGGGAAGGGTTTTTGTTTCTGATTTTCTCAAAAAATATTAATGTACTTTTGAAGGCTTTTTCTTTAGATTGATTTGTTTCAGGGTTTTGTTTTGTTTTTGGTTGGTTGACTGGTTGGTGTTTTTGTGGGTAGAAAAAAAGAGTGTTGATGTTCTGAGCATCATTCTTATGATAGAAAGTCAAAATTATATTGGTGTAAAGGAGATCAAAATCTGGCCCAACTTCTTCAAAATATTGCAGACATAAAACACCAACAGTGTTCTGAAACAGAACAAAAAACATCGCTGCTTCTCTCTTACTGCACGAGGCTCAAATTTTTAAAGCTATTTAGGTGTTGCTGTGTTTAGCATCACAACACCTAACTGATTTAGGAGCCTGTATCCCATTTTCAAATTGCCTTTAGGCACTTAGGAGTGTAAATTCCATTGACAATCAATGACAGAGACAAGGTGGACCAACTTCTGTTGGTGGAAGATTTCCTGGAGCTCTTCTTCAAGTCTGGAAAAGGTAACCAGAGTGGGACTGACTGATAAGCATAAGGGGTTAACACACATTGCAAGAAACCCCTTAAAATGCAGTGGACAATTAACATCTCTGCAGTCATAGGAAAAAGAGGGTTAGTGGGTTACAAATTATTGTAATGAGCCATACAGCCAGAGTTTCTGTTAGAGACCATGATCTTGTGTGTCTAGTAGAGTTAAAAATTTGAGTCATGCTTGTCTTTTGAAGATGTAGTGCAGGTTTCCTTTGAGGAGGAGGACTGATTCAGATATGGAGTGACTGCAAAATGTTGACCCAGGAGCGATAGAGTGTTTTTGTCTTTTATCATTTTTTTCTGTATGATTTCATTTGGGAGCTTGGGTGTTACTCATATAGTTGCATTTGATGCACTGGAGACCTCATCCTCTTTCTATACTATATGTTATTTTATATGTATCATGCACATATTTAGGCTGAGATTTTCAAAGTGGCTTTAGGGTTTTGGCTCAGTCAATCCACATTAAAATTAAGGATAAGATTTAGTCATGGTATTTTTAGTAAAAGTCATGGGCATGTCACGGGCAATAAACAAAAATTCACAGCCTGTGACCTGTCCATGACTTTTACTATAAATACCCATGACAAAATCTTAGCTGCTCTCGGGACGCTGCTGCTCTGGGGTCCCCAGGGCGCTGTGCTGGGGCGCCCAGGGGTTGACGACTGGCACCTGCTCCAGAGGAAGGGGCTGATTGCCTCTGGTGCTCTGAGGGTCCGGGAAACACTCTCTAACGGCCTCTGGGGCTCTCCCCAGGACTGGTCCTTGGGTGCGGCTGGCCACAGGGCCATTCCAGCAGTGGCTACTGTGGCTGGCCACGTGGCCACCCGAGCAGTGGCTGTTGCGGCTCTTGGGCAGCCTTCAGGTCAGCCACACCAGCTGCTGCAGCTGCGGAAGTCGCAAAAGTCATGAAGGTCATGGAAAGTCACAGAGTCCGTGACTTCCGCAACCTCCATGACAGTCTTGCAGTCTTAATGAAAATTAATGAGATTTAGTGTCCAACTCAGCCATAATATCTCATTTATATTCCGATTGTTTTAGTTTTGTTCTCAAACACAAGTTGACAAAAATACAAAATGTGATTTCCATAGCTATTCTCCTGCCATGCCTTCAGTTCAGTGCAGTGCAGTAATTTGTCCTACTCACTGTAGAAATAGAATACTATAGGCGCACATATGTTTTGCTGTTTCGATGTTGACGTATTCATAACAACTGAGAAGGCAAGTGCTGGGTCTGAACAGCTTTCTTGTTTGAATCCAATCTCACAGTGACCTGTTTTCTTTCAAAATATTCCCTCTGAGAATGTTATTATGCTTGTTACAGACTAAATGAACTTCACTTCCTCAGCAGTGTATATAGTCATTAGGGTGGCATGGACTGCAGTCAAACATAATCAGCGAGGGTAGCCAACAAGTTGCTGAAACAAAATGAAAATTCTTTGAAATAGCCCTCTAATTGTCATCATAATAAACATTTATAGCTGTATATATTTACTTCCAGTTCAGCAAGAGAGATGGCATACACTGAGCGCACTATCAGATGGAACTGAGCAAATTCATTACAATTAATACTCTGTCCTTAACTTGCACTACTGTGAGAAATAAAAAAGTACAGTGATCTAAGTTAAGGACAGATCATCAGCTTTAGAGAGCTGGCTGACTTTTGTGGGGGATGGGAGATAAGGAGAGCCTGGAAAGAGAGTGAAGCTGGATAGTCATAAGAGTATTCAGATAATTTTAAAAAGTTACCTTGGTTGTAAAATTCAATAAATTCCACACACCAAAATAATAAATAAAACAGTCCACAGAAAGTTATAAATTGTGTATTATATATCTGAGAGATTGCAGCTGTTCCACTCCTATGACGGAATGCATATTGGGCCTTTGTATGCCAACGAGCTTCAGCCCAGAATGTTTTTTAATGTCAGACAGTTATAAAGTTTTCAAAAGAGAATTTTATACAAAAATCACTGAACTCTAGTGATTGTGAGTGATGCTGACACAGTAACTTTGTAACAACTCTACCAACATTATTTTCACTATAGAGTGTTCTCCAGGCAGAAGCGCCTAGGCAGACTTCACAAAATGTAGGCATCTCCATTTACTGAACACTAGCTCCAGTTGGTTATTACAGTGGAAGCATGCCTTGAGCCTGATTTTCAGAAGTGCTGAGTACCTGCAATTCCAACTGAGGTCAGTGGGAGAGGCTCAGTCACTCTGAAAATCAAGCCTCAGGTGTCTCACTTAGGTCACATGAAAATAAAGGCAATCAGGAGCCATGGGCACATTTGAAAATATTGCTTTATGCAGGGCTGGATTAAGGTAATTTGGGGCCCTAGGCACACCAGCATACTGTGATCCTACCACCCTCCAGAGAGGCAGGAGCAGCAGCAGCGACCTCCTTCCTTTAGGAGCAAAGGAGGTGGCAGCAGAGATCTCTCTTCCCTGAGCCATGGCATTAGTATCCAGGGATGCATACATTGAGTGTGTGGATCTGGATTCTCCCTCTGCCACATCCAAACGCCTTGGTTGGTTTGTTGATGGGGCTGTGCAGAGGAGTGGATCTTGGAGTTAATGCCCTTTTCAGAGGAAGGGGGAGTTCACGCCACTCAATGCTATTGTTTCAGGCTGCCTGAAAACTCAACCAGATGGGACTGCATCAGTAATACTCAGGTCACCTTTTCAAGCTTTTCTTTGCAGTCATGATGGCTGGAAACTTACATTTTTTAAAATGAACCCTGCTGTAATTACATGACTCCAGGAGCTGGTGCCCTATCTACAGGCTAATAGTGCCTATGCTGGAAGCTATCTCTATCTGTAGGGCCTGATTTTCAGAAATGCTGAGTACCTACTGAGCTCTGACTTCAATTGTATGCACTCAACATATTTGGAAATTAGGCCCAGGCAGCTAAAATTGGGCATCCAAAAAGGAAGGCACACAAAATTAGCCCTTAAATTCTGTCTGCCTCAATTTGCCATCTGTGGAAGGGGGATAATATATTACTTTCCTACTTTACAATGTTGTTTTGAGGGTTAATTCATTGACACTGTGATTGACAACCTCAGAGAGAAGGCAATATAGAAATACAAAGTAGTGCATATTAATTAGTAGTATTACTGTACAGATCTTCACTTTCAAAGTAGAGCAGAAGGCATTAGTTCTAGGCTTCTCAATAAAATTAGAGGGAAATGGGAATGGTGTATCACAGCATCAATGCCAGGATTTGTCTAAAGACCAATAACGCTCTGGATGCTCAAAAGGAATTAGGCACCTAGGTCATAGAATCATAGAATCATAGAATATTAGAGTTGGAAGGGACCTCAGGAGGTCATCTAGTCCAACTCCCTGCTCAAAGCAGGACTAACCTCAGCTATATCATCCCAGCCAGGGCTTTGTCAAGCCTCAGCTTAAAAACCTCTAAAGATGGAGATTCCACCACCTCCCTAGGTAACCCATTCCAGTGCTTCACCACCCTCCTAGTGAAAAACTTTTTCCTAATGTCCAACCTAGACCTCCCCCAACTGCAACTTGAGACCGTTGCTCCTTGTTCTGTCATCTGCCACCACCGAGAACAGCCTAGCCCCATCCTCCCTGGAACCCCCTTTCAGGTAGTTAAAAGCTGCTATCAAATCCCCCCTCATTCTTTCTTTTGTAGACTAAACAAGCCCAGTTCCCTCAGCCTCTCCTCATAAGTCCTGTGCTCCAGCCCCCTAATCATTTTGTTGCCCTCCACTGGACTCTCTCCAACTTGTCTACATCCTTTTTGTAGTGGGGGACCCAAAACTGGACACAATACTCTAAATGCGGCCTCACCAATGCCGAATAGAGGGGAATAATCACTTCCCGTGTCCTGCTGGAAATGCCCCTCCTAATGCAGCCCAATATGCTATTAGCCTTCTTGACAACCAGGGCATACTGCTGACTCATATCCAGCTTTTTATCCACGGTTACCCCCAGGTCCCTGGTTTAGGAGCCCAAATCGTAGTTTTGGCACCACTGCAATGCGCTGTTCCACTTTGGATAAATAATGAATGAGTCACTGGAGCAGGGGAACTGGAGTCTGGGTCTCTTACATCCTGGCTTTAACCACCAGGTTATAAAGCCATGCTCTCCCCCTACAAAGAAGCCTCACATCAGAAGATCCTCTAACCCAATGGTAAGAGCACACGCCTGAGAGGTATGAGATTCCTGTTCAAATCCTTCCTTCCCCTCAGATGGAGGGAGGAGTTGAACTGGATGGGGGGAGGCATGGTCTCCCACATCCCAGGTGAGTACACTCACTACTGGACTAAAAGTTCGGAAGGACCTCCTCCTCCTCCTCCTCCCCCCTGACTTCTTACAAAAAACATTGAGGTTGCCTAGCTGAGAATCACAAGCAGAACTAGGTGCCCCCTCCTCCACAGCCTGGGTTTAGGCACGTTCTCTGTGAGAGGGGTCGGGTTATCGCCCACCCCTCTCTTCAGCATCTCCCATTGTCCAGTTTCAGCAGTTCCTCACCTAGCGGGCTAAGTTTTGTGAACTGCATTGTAAGGCATTCTCTCTCCCCATTCATTGCATTGGGAGTCTAGAGAACTCACACATACCAGGCTTTGTGAATCGCAGTGCTGCTCCTGTGATTTTCTAGGTATCTAAAAGTTAAATGATGTGACACTGGGCATTGCAACATCTCAGTCCCTTTGTACGTCAGGTCAAATGTTCTTCAGCAAAATTAATTCTCATCATACACACAACACAACCAGACAACTGTGGATGACAGCTAATAATCAGTTAATGTCTAACATTTATTTTGAAGAAAACTAGGGAAACCCAAATAATTAGATGGCCATTAACTTCCCACCGCCACACAGTTTGCCATAAGTGAAACTCCTACTTATTCATTGCCATCATTTGCAAATTCTCTGAAAATATTTGCTTTCCAAGAGGCATCTCTGGGTCATCAAGATTCATGAGCCCTGTAGGGAGAAAGACTGCAAAGGCAAAACAAAGAAAAATATCAATAAAAAATAAATGAAAATGGCTTTTTAAAGGGTCCAATCTTGCAGACTTTACTCAGGTGAGGAGTCCATTTAAGTTACACCTCAGTTAGATATGGGCCATAAAGATCCTACTGACTGGAGTAAAAATAACTCCATAATTTAGAAGGCAATCAGGTTGGTCAGGCAGGACTTGCCCTCGGTGAATCCATGTTGACTGTTCCTGATCATCTTCTTCTCTTCCAAGTGCCGTAAAATGGATTCCTTGAGGACCTGCTCCATGATTTTTCCAGGGATTGAGCTGAGGCTGACTGGTCTGTAGTTCCCTGGATCCTCTTTCTTCTCTTTTTTGAAGATGGACACTATATTTTCCGATCCTTTTTCCAATCACTTTCAACCCCAGTCCTTGAGGGTTGTGTTTTTTTTAATCGTTATAGGGTGGCTTACCCCTGGGCTGGAGAGCCTGGGGCTAAGCCAATCCCGATTACAAGAGGAGCCCAACCTGAGAAGAATCGGGTATTTCCAATATAAAAGGCAGCAGGAAGCTTCAGAAAGGGAATGGAACTGATAGAGGTAGTTGGGATTGCCAGTGGCAATGAATAGTAAGCTGGAGAAGCCCAAGACAGGAGACTGAGTAGCACTGGAACTGAAGGAAAAACTTTGGTTTGTTTTAAGACTTTGAATTCTGCTTTGGACAAGCTCTGTTGCCAATGTGATGAAAACTGAATTAAAGGTCTTTGGGCTGAGAAGGTGACTTGAAACTTTGGAGTTCTTGAATGGGAAGTAGAGGCAGGCAGCAGCCATGGCACTTTAATGATTCTATAATATAGATGCTTATGTCAGCACTATAATAACATTAATATAAATATACTACTCCAACTGTTCCATAATAATAATAATACAAAATAAGAAACATGAGAGTAATTCATCAGCTATAAACTACCTGTGTTCTTTGTCAGGTATTTCAGATTCAGAAGCTTCATAAATTCATAGATTGTAAGGCCAGAAGGATCCTTTATAATCATCTAGTTTGACCTCCTGCATAAATCAGACCATAGAATTTCATCCAGTAAATCCTGTTTCAAGCCCCTAACATCTGACTCAGCTAGATTATCTCTTTTAAAATGACATCTAGTCTTGATTTAAAGACTTCAAGGGATGGGGAAGTCTGGCACTATTTCCTCAGACTCACCTTATCCCATAATAATGGTCAAGAATCTCTTGCATGACATCAGCTCGTGACTTCATATAAAGATATACTTCAGGGATGAAACTAGCTGGATTCTGCTTTCAGTGAGTGTGAGGATCATCCAAACAGAAGACTGCTTGGGTATGTCTACACTGTACAAAAAAACATGGCAGCAAGTCTGAGAGCTTGGGTTAGCTGACTTGGGCTCACACTATGGGGCTTAAAAATAACAGTGTAGACGTTCCCATTAAGGCTGGAGCCTGGGCTCTGTAACATGGTGAAGGGGATAAGTAGCAAAACCTGGGCTTCAGCCTGAGCCGAAACATCTACACTGATATTTTTAGCCCCTTAGTATGATTCCAAGTCAATTGACCTGGATTCTGAGACTCGCTTTTTTTTTTTTTTTTGCAGCGTAGACATACCCTTAAAGGCATAAATGTTCTGGGCCAGATCCTCATCTGGTGTAAACCCTCATAGCTAATTTGAATTCAGTTGGGCTACTTCAGTTTAAAGCAGTTCAGGATCTAGTCCTAAATTCCCCTAATTTCCCCTTCCAGAAAATCTTCAATGGCAGTATCACACAGTAGTACCTCAGAGTTATGAACACCTTGGGAATGGGGGTTGTTCGTAATTCTGAAATATTTGTACTCTGAACAAAACGTTACAGTTGTTCTTTCAAAACTTCACAACTGGACATTGACTTAATACAGCTTTGAAACTACCATGCAGAAGAAAAATACTGCTTTCCCTTTTTTTTAGTAGTTTATGTCTAATACAGTACTGTACTGTATTTGCTTTTTTTTTTGTCTCTGCTGCTGCCTGATTGCCTATTTCTGGTTCCAAATGAGGTGAGTGGCTGACCGTTTGTAACTCTGTTGTTGTAACTCTCAGGTTCTACCCTAGAAGCTAACCAGCTGGAGAGAAGCAACAAAAGCAAGAAATTAGGTTCTAATAATAAAGGATAAACAGACTAAACTGTAAGGTTAATTTACAGTATGAGGCTAAATTCTGCCCTGATTTACATACTATGAAACTCCATTGAATTCAGTGGAGTGAGGTATAAATAAAGGCAAATCTCACCCACTATCTTGGGATTTTAGCTGATAAAAATCAAGAGAAGAATTCTGTAATCTTAGCCACCTATATAATCCCAGTAGAGTCAGTGGACTACATGGTTGTAACTGAGGGTGGAATATGGCCCTAATGTTACAATAAATGGCGCTGTTAGCTTTCCTCACAATAGATTTTATTAATAGGTTTTATCTATGAGAATGAGTGGATAAATTGAGTTTTCCCTACACAAGTCTTTTGATATGTGAGAGTATTGTTCAGAGCCTCCTCTGCTTTTGTGTCTGTAGTCTGCTTCAGAATCAATACTCTGTGCCAAAATCATTCTGGGTGTAACTTCATTGACTTTAGTAGAGACACAGCCCCAAATGATCAGCTTATCTGCGTATTTTACGATTGCTTTGTTTAGAACATTTACAAATGTTCATTGACATCAAACCTCAGATGGTGCATCACTGAATCTAATCACTAATATCTGGGAGCGTCCTGCATACATCAAAATTATCAGCACCAACAACCCTCTGTAGTTTCAGCCAGAGAACTTCCACATGGGCTGGAAAGAAACATAGTCACTGATTTAATTGTTAAATCAAAGCTTGGGAGGTTACCAAGTTGTCCAGATACATCTGTACTGCTGCTGGAATCCTATGTTGCTTGCATGAATGCAGGGTTCCTTT
Source organism: Emydura macquarii macquarii (assembly GCF_026122565.2). Classification (NCBI taxonomy): domain Eukaryota; kingdom Metazoa; phylum Chordata; order Testudines; family Chelidae; genus Emydura; species Emydura macquarii. The sequence goes on from NW_027130506.1 coordinate 4,484,830, forward strand.
CTTAAAGAGGCCACAAGTGTTTCTGTTTAATCATGTCATAAGGAAAAAGAAAAGAACCAGGAATGTGCATGGGCAATCTGCCCTTCATCCCACCCTTTTAATGCACAGTGTAAGGAGGGGCTTCTCTCTGGTTACATCAAGAATTTTGCAAGACGTCAGCTGGACATAGTTTGAACTACAGGGAGAGCTGAAAAATCCACGCATACCTTACATGTGGTTGACTTCACTGTGATCAGTCATAAGTGTCATTGGGAGAGCAAGAGAGAGAATCAATGATTTGCAGGATGGCTAGAGTAACTGTTTGTTTTTCCACATTTTTCTTTAAGATATCTAAATTATTATTATTATTATTTATTATTTGTAATGTGGTAACACCTAGGAGCCCCAGTCATGGAGATGGGCCATGCAAACACAGAATTAAAGGACAGCCCTTGCCCCAAAGAGCTTACAATTTAAGTATAAGAAGAGATGACAGCTGGATACAGGCAGATGGGGAAGCACAAGGAAACAATGAGACAGTATTGGTCAGCATGCTAGGCTGTGGTCTCAGTGCAACAGCTGCCATTCCAATGCCCTAAGATATGAGAAATAATATACAGTGCATCCAAATCAATCTAATAAAAACATATTGTAATCAAGTAGTTCTGTTATGATAAACCGTGAGAGCAAAACTAAGTGGTTTTCACCAGAACAGTTTCAAAACAAACAAAAACAACATTCCAAGAGTTTTGCAAGGGATATAAGTCCTCATACTTCAACACAGAAACGTACCTTTGATGATGGGTTACCAAGAAACATTCCCATAGCAGAGGTTATTCCATAACTGTCTATTCAAGGATTTCTTGCATCTCCTTTGGAAGCAGCTGGTTCTGGTCAAAGACTAAAATCTATTACTGGATTAGACAGACCATTTATGTTTCTTGTATGTACATATTTTTGTGTTTGTTACAATGGATACAAATGTTTATTCCTTTTAAGAATACTCAGAATATATATATAATATTGTACACCTTCCCCCTAATGTTGCATAATAATTAAGGTTGCCACACATATAACATAGTTGGCACAAAAACCACAAAAGCAAGGAAATACGAAAGTAAGTCACCTAGTAAATACCATCTACTCCTCCACCCACAGGAATTCACATTCCTTCTTCCGCAGCTACTGTACACCACAGACCATATGCCACAATCATAATTCTGCCATTGTTGTGATGTCAGATTTCCACTACAGTCCTGCATAATTAAGATGGTGAAACTACAGTTGTTTGCAAGAAGATCATTTTTGGGCACAGCAAACTTTGCACAGCATAGAGCAGTTACAAGAACTATGAAGGTGTTTCCTAGTAGCTGCCTCATTGTGGATCAGCATACTGCTATTGTGGCCTAAAAATTCTCTTAGAGTTCACTGTTGCCCCTTTTGAACTACACAACAGCACCCCACCAAAAAGCTATTTCTAATTCCAAGCATCTTCAAGGTTTCTTCTGTGGTACATGAAGGAAAAAAAATCTCTCTGGGTTTATAGTCGTTACAGAGGGGATGAACTTAATGCTTTCATAGCTGTTTTTTGATGGTGGTGATGTTTCACTAGGAATTATATTGATTAGTGAGATTTAAGATGTAAGATAGCTTTGTGTGCTTTGTCACTTTCATTGGCAAACCCTGTATAACAGCAGCACTAAACTCCATCATCCTTTAGACTGCTCACTATCCATTCATATCGTTTTAGTCTGATGTAATGATAGCATGCATTCATATTAGCAGACAAGAGTACACTGTATGTAATACAGAAGGCTGGAGTGTCTCTTTGATAGACAATTTCTCACATGGAAATAATTCTTTACAGGCCCTTTAGGCTTTTTTTCCCTTTTTCTTTTTAAGCTGGCATTATTATAATAGGCCAGCCAGAGACACAGCAGTTATTTTCTGATGCCTCTGGAGCTTTCTGAAGTTCACTGTTTTACCAGTGAACTAAGTGATTGATACTTCATACACAGCACCGTTTCTGAACTACTGAAACATGATTGGCCACTTATTTTAAAAGTGTTACTATTTGAAGAAGTAGTGGCAATTTATGTGCTAGTCTGAAGCTCCAAAATGGGCTTTTTTGTCATTGGACTTTATACCCCAGAAGACTTATTTTCACAAATAAATGACAATATAAGAGGCTGCAATTGCAAGACAATTAGAGTAAAACTGCCTTTTACCTGAATAGAGTGGGATCAGGCCCATAATGAGTAGCAGGCTGCATGCTGTGTTTTAAAAATTAAACTTCAGTTTGAAATGTGTGTAAAATAATTAATAGAAACATAACAATGAGCAATAATCAAAAACACAATGGAAAGTACCTCACCTGGTTTCATTAATTAAACAAAGAGCTCAAACACCTGGGTATAAACTTTATCACATTTAATAAAAGTCCTTAAAACTATAGAGAGGATTTTTCTCTTTTCTTTTTAGACAAAAATCCAGGTAGTGTTAGCATGGGTAAAGGATGGACAGCATTTGTTTTATCCTGACATACTTTGGGCCGACAATGTTTAAGCTCCCATATCCCAATGCAGCTTAATTCTGACCTGCCGAACACTTCTGCTACTTTGGGACCCTTTTCCAAATAGACTGGTATCTATTTTTTGAACTTGGGGTGAAGTCAATGGGAATTTGCCATTGACTTCAACAGGGCCAAGATTTCACTCCTGGATTCTTCTAAGTGGATGAGGACTGGTACAGATGATAGGTCCAATCCTGTGAGGTGTGGGGTGGGGGCACTCAATGTCACACAGAACTTAGCCTACTACTAACAGCCTTATTAATAGGCTTGTCATTTGTCTCACAAAGCCTTTCTCACAACAGTCACAAACTGGCGATGCACAGAATGGCTCTAGTTATGTACCTGAAATGAAACCAAATTCGCCGTAGGCTCCTAAACTGTCGAGAAAATGCCAAACCTTGCTTTCCAGGCCCTCAGATCACTATGAATTTCTGTTTTAGTAAGATGTGTAACTAGCAGGTAAAATTAAATATGTAATTATGATATTTAGCCTTTTGTAATGAAAGCACCGCAGTAAATTGTTGGAGAAATTCAACTGGTCTCTGAAAGAGATCCTCAGACAAGGGAGTTTATTCCAGGGTCCATAACTGCATGGGCACAGCCAGCCAAAATACAGGGATGAATGACAACAGCTATTCTCTTCTGCAGTCAAAACATCTTAAAGCTACTCATCTGGTTGTGTAGCCCTCTCAAAACAACTTATTTTTATCTGCTAGGCACATCATCCTTCTTATCATTTCCTTTCTCCCATCACCCAGTATATGATGAAGACATGATTCACCTGTTGTTAGGATGGGTCATTTGACAAATATATATTTTAATACCACATATTACAGGGGATGCTGCCTATTAGCAACCTTTTGGTTCCCAGAAAAAAGTCATTCTCTGAAAGTTGCCAATAAGTGAAATGCCCAGTTCTCAAGTGCATACATGCCTGTACAAGTGTGCAATGATGATGCATTGTAATTGTAGAAGCCTGGCAATTCTTTATTTGGTACAATGCTAAAAAATTAAATGAAAAATGAAAAACCCATACTTGTTACACTGTAGTATTGCACTGTACTGTAGTACTGAATATAATGTACTACAACAAGTAGAGCAGACTTAAAAAAATTCATTATGCTGTACTTACAGACCATGCTCCAGGTGTGGCACACAAAGTAAAACAGCACAAAAGTGTTTAAACTAAAAGTGTTTGGTTTTTTAAAAATTGTTCAAGAACAAAATTTGTCCAATGTTACCTGTTTTTTACAATTCGCCCCCTTGAGTGTAAATCCCTCTCAGTTTTATGCACAGATTCATACCTGTTGTCAAAGCCATGATTCTGGCATAGCCCGTAGAAAGCATCCGCTGCAGGTACCTGCTCTTGAAGCAAAGGCTTTTTGGGTTCATCACCTGATACTCTACACTCTTGCGGCTCTTCAGCTTGTGGGCGCTTAACACCTGGGACTGTCTCGAGAAGTCTGGCAATGGTGAGCTCTCCTGCCATCTCCACATTACCGTCAAACTCAACAGTGGCCTCAACTTCCTCTGTTGTCAGATTATCAGGAGTGGCAACACTGGACAGCACATGGATGTCCACCATTATCTGTGGGTGATACAAACCCTTCTCTTTCTGAAGCAGTCGTCAATAGTCTTGAGGAGAACAGCAGCCGATGACTCCTTAGTGAGATGAAGTGCATCAATGAGAATTGTCTTTTTGGCAACATCTATCACTCAAAGGTGTGGGTCAGCATCAAGAGAGGCAATGATTTATGCATTCAGAGGAGCACAGTAGTGGCCTATGACGTTTTTAATGACATCCATGTGCATTGGCTGCATAACACAACTGTGCTGGGAGACAAAAACTTCAACACAACGTGCGACAGCTTTATGTTAACTGAATGAGCTGACAATTGTCAATCAAGAGGCACATATGATGGTCTTGTAGGTGCAGCTTCCTTTTCCAAGTCTTGAGCCACTCTTGAAAGAACTAACTATTAACCAGGCATTGGCAGAGTTTCTGTAGATCATGGGCCACTTTGAATTACCTTTACGGAGAGGTCCAGTAGAAGAGAGAAATCTCATCAGCAGTGAAGATATCACGCTGCTGGAAGTCATCCAGCATGCTTCTCAGGGTTTCCACCCTCCATTCAGTAGCTGCCAAAATGTCAGCATCTTGTTTCTTACCGTGTTCCTTATGCTGAATAATGTTATGTCAGCCTTTCCAATGACTGAGCCAGCTGTCCGAAGAGTTGCATTCCTTCCCCTGCTCTGCACCAGCTGAATCGTTTCTGTTTCAGCATTGCCCAAAAGAGTCACCTTGGCCTAACTTTTGCTGAAACCAGAGCCACAGGGCTTCACCAACGTCTTCCTTCTTGCCATCACATTGATGTGCTTGAGGCCTCAGTTTGTGTTGATCTTGTGCTCCTTTAAAATGTTACTGCTATTCTTAAAAATACATGAAACAACAGATTTTGAGACACCAAACTTATCAGCTACTTACACTTGCCTCATACTGTGCTCACATAGGGCTTCTGGAACCTGAACGGCATTGGTAAGAGACAGGTCCACATATTTAGAAGCCATGACATGCAGCAGAGATGCTCAGCTGTGCAGGGTTGGAGCCAGCTAATCGATTACAGCTAAAACCCTGTCTTCCAATAAAATTGTCAATAAGCAGCATGCCTATAGCCAATATCTGAATCCCATTAACATGAAAGTCAATGAGAAAGGGATCAGTTCCAACCAAAACATTGCTATTAACCAAAAGTTGTTAATAATCCACTGTACTTGTAATTTATTAATTTAGTACTTCTGTGCTTCATGAGAAAATAACAAGTACTAAAACTTTTTAAAAGCATTTTACTCTCTCCTTGGCTTTTGATTACAGGTATTAGATAGGTTGTACCCCAGTACAAGAAAGTTGTCTACAAAGCATTAGAAGAAATGAATATTTTAAATATTTCCCGTTTTCTTGCTGCAAAAGAACAGTGAATAATAAGCTGACTTTGCAGATTGGTTGAAATGACCAAATGAAGATTCAGCTCCTTTAAACAAAAAAAAATAAGGGAAGTGATTGTTATAACTATCGCTGGTTGAAAAATTTTGACAGTTTTTATTTTTAGTGAAAAATGTCATTTCATTGAAACAGAAACATTTTGCAGAAACTTATTGATTTCTACTGGAACGTATCTCTGGTCCAGCATGCTCTTTGAGATCAATTTCAGGGACAAGATTCAAAAACCTATCTGAAAATGGAATTTTCCACACAATTCTGTTTCACGAAAACTGTCTAAAGGTTTGGGATTTGATCTTCATCAGAGCAAAAACAAATTCCAAAACCTTTAAAGCTTTTTGTGAAACAGAATTGTAATTCTCCAGCCAGCTCTAGGTGTAACCTTTATAGGTAAGAAATTAAATGGCCAGATCCCAATGGCTTTATTGACACGGAATAGTGTTTTACATTTCAAACAGTCCCCATCAAACCAATTGTGAGGTATCGATAGCAGAATCTGTCCCCATAGCCCCATTTCCTGGCAGCAGTTGTCAGAAATAATTTAATTTATTCATTTAACTATTTATTCATCATTCACATTTATGTTTAAAGCTCCCTTCCAAAGTTCTATGTGCATAATTGCCTACTTTTTAAATGTCCGTTTAAAATAGTCACAATTAAAGAATAAAAATCAAAATAGAAAGACATTCAAAGACTTGATGGATTCTTGCACGTGTTCAAATGTGGTCTTCTAGGCAATGAGGCATGCTGGTTGGTGTGTGACTCAGGATACCAGTTTGACACACGTTATTTGGAAATGTCCACAAATAAGAAATTTGGGGTCAGCTATTATAAATGTGATAGGAATAGTACAGAATCATAAGTTACCAGTGGAGTAAGAACCAAGACCCCAATCTTTCAATCAGATCTGCATGAACAGACCCTTACACCTGTGCAGAGTCCCAGTGGGGCACCACATGGGTGCAGGGCTTCATCCAAATGGATTTGATTGCATGATGTTTGCTGCATGATGTTTCTTCAACACATGGGATTATAAAGTCTTTTAAAACAAGAACTGCGTGGGAGGCAGGGTATGTCTCAGTTTTTCCTTCTGTAATATAGGAATAATGATACTGATCTCTTTACATTTTGAGAGCTACTGATGAAAAACACTATATAAGAGCTAGGTATTAACCATCATTACCTATTTAGATTGTAACGCTGTTCGGGTCAGTGACTGTCTCATACATGTAGTACACAATGCATACCGCAACAGAGCCCTCAGTCTCCGTTTGGGCCTCTAGGCTCTGCAGTAACTCAAATAATAATAAGCCCATTTTAATGTTTCCTGGATGAATATTTTAATGGAAACATTTGCCTGCAGTAAAATCATAACTGAAATTTACAACTTCACCTACCAAAACCTCCTTCTTGATTGGAATAAGTCCCATTCTGTATTTTCAACAAATACGCTTTTCAGCATTTCTGCAGAAATCTTTCAACAGTCATCCCCTCTAATTCTGATTAAACAGAGAAAAGCTGAAGTCTGAGATTGACTGTTTTTTAGTTAGCAGTGAAAAGTATAATCAGACTAAAAATAACTAAAATTCTTTTTTGTCACTCAGCATTGCATCCGCACGTATAAGCCAGAAGAAAAAGATCAGCCAGCCAGCATGAACATGTTGGGGCTTTCTCTCCTTTGAAATAGGTTCCCAAGACAAATTTCAGTTAGATGACACTTACAAAGGAGTACAGAAATAAAAGCCTGTTGGGCCTTTTGTTCGTCAATCATTTTGCTTTTCCCCCATGACTTTACAAACTTTCATATGTCGAATCTGTAACACTTCACATGAAGCCCTTGATACATTAAGGAAAGCAAATCCACAAGAGAGCAGGTAAATGGTTACTAGAGAAACACATCTGTCTTAGCCTGCAGCCACCCAGAAATAGCTGCCCTCATGTCAAAGTGCCAGTGAGCCATAAAACAGCAGGGGCCATCACTCCACAGGGACATGTTTTCCGATGCAAATATAGAAATAAATCTAGGGCTCTGCTTAGTAGGAATTCATACTGGGTACTGAATACAGATGCTTTCTGGGCTTCTGAAGCATGGTCTACACAGACCCCGATCTTCACTCATATGAAAACCAAACAAACAAAAAGAACATTACTCTGATTTTTGACCATTGCTCCTTTTCCCTCCCTGCTCCCGCCCAGACATCTGTCTCCATTTTCATTAATGGAACATGCCTCTAAGGTAGTAAGCAGAGCTCAGCTCAATTCACAATTATTTTTTTTCAAAAAACCTTCAGTTTAGTTTTGTTCAATTTCATCTGCCACAGTTTTTGCTTCATTCATTGTTTTGATTAAATGCATCAAAAAGAGGGGGAAATGGAAATATAAATTAACACAATTTGGGGGGGGAAAAATTGCCCTGAGTTTTTTTGATGCCTAAGTTCAGGCATAGAATCATCGGGTTAGAAGGGACTGCAAGGGCCATCTAGTCTAACCCTCTGCCAAGACACATGCAAGTTTGTAAATATTGGCTTCAACACAGCCTCATTTCAGACCTTCATATGTGTGTTACTTGCAATGAAATGCAAAACACCTTGAAATTCAAGCTTATTAGGAGTTTTGTTATGAACTTGAAAATGAACCAGTTAGTAGTCAAAGGTGTGCTTTGACAACATTTCTGGAGGAGTAGGAAATGCCCTGATAATATCATGTGTTTCATGAGAATATGCAACATTCTCCTAATAAAGAAGTTCCTGGATGAGCTGAGAGATGAGGTCATTTGTTTTATATGTGTGGTTTCTATATATTGGCTAAGTGTACAAAAATCAGATTGTGCAACTCTTACTCACCTTCATGAACAAGAGCAGTCCCATTAAATAGTGTGGAATGAAGAAACCCCTCAAACTGCTCCTTCCTCGTCTAAAAGCAGGGCATGTTGTACAACTACTGGAGCTAGAGGAAGAGCAAAGGTGTAGTGGAGGGCAAAGGGAAGAGATGCAGAATTGATGTGAGTCTGGGGTCTTGGCCAGATGTGGGTGCTGGAGATGCAAAATGAATGGATGTGGGGGGCATAATTAGTTCATTGGCTGGAGGATGGGCAACTGTCGAAATAGGGAATGCAGAATTAGTTAATTGTCATTTGGGAGCTTGGGGACAAGTTGGAAGTTCCACACTATCAGGCAGCATTTTGTACAAATATGTATAACTTAATCTTAGGTGGGTCCTCTAGTAGGAGCCCCTGCATCAGGGGCCAGAATCGCTGTAGGCAGTACACATTTGGGAGAGCCGACGACACTAATTGTGACACATATACACAGGGACAGTGCATGAGGAGTTGAAAAATCAGGGGACAGACCAAACATGATCTCAGTTTTTGAAAAACAAAGAATCTCATGATTTTTGAGGTTGGCATTGGGCAGTACCGAGATGGTGACATGATCATAAACACAGCAGCAACTATACACAAAATGGCAGGTTAATCAGATAAATTGCATCCTTGGAAAATCCGCTCCTTCAGGTGTTTCAAATTAGGTATCAGAAATCAAGGCACCCGGAATCACTAGTCACTTTTGAAAACCTTGGCATGATCTAAATATTCCATTTGCTGATGATTATTGACATCTAGTAATTATAACCAGGTCTCTTTGTTAAATTCCAAAAGAAAATCAGCATACACTCAAAAATAAAGCTGAATAAAAAATGGCATTTCTGTTAAGAAACAAAATAAACCCTTATCTAGTCAATATCCTTTTTAATGAAGCCAAAAGGCAACACCTGCTCACTCAAGCAGAAATGCAAGGTCATGCTCATTTGGAAGGAGACACATTTTGGAGGCAGTTTTTTGTCTATCCCTCTTCCTGAGTAGCCTGAGGGTTTGGCTTTTTGTATGTCTCAATAAGACATTACACAATGTATTCTTTACAATTCCTGGGAACTCTATCGTTATCACAGCTTCACAGTCCTGTTTTTAATACTATTGTGGAAGCATCTCCTAAACTATTACTGTACAATCTCCTTGAGGCCATGTTGTCATTCAGTGATAAGACTGCTGGAGGTCTCATGTTGCTGTGATGTTGGCAGACCAGGTGCCTGCTCATGCCAAGGTCCCCATATCTCAGCTGAACACTAGCAAATAGAATCATAGATCCATAAGGTCAGAAGGGACCCTCAAGGGTCACCTAGTCTAACCCACTTCTCCCCTCCCCCCGCCAAGATGTAGGATTTGTTGTGTTTAAACCATTCAAGGCAGATGGAAACCTCCAGTGAAGAAGCTTCCATGACTTCCTTAGGCAGTTTGTTCCTGAGATTTAATATAAATCTGCTATTCTGTAATTTGAACCCATTGTCTCTTGTACTGCCCTTCGTGGCAAGAGAAAATAATTCTTCTCCATCTTTTTCTTTTAGCAGTCTTTCAAATATTTGAAGACTGCTATCATGTCCCCCCTTAATCTCCTCTTTTCCAGTCTAAACATACCCAATTCCTTCAGCCTTTGCTCATATGGTTTGCATTCCACCCCTTTGATCATCTGTGTCACTCACCTCTGGATCCTTTCCAGTTTCACTTTCTATACAACGGTGATCAAAATTGGACAGAGTACTCCAGCTGAGGCCTAAACAGCACTGAGTAGAGTGGTACTATCAACTCCCGTGACTTGCATGCTACGCCTCTGTTTATGCAACCTACAATTGCATTTGCTTTTTTTGAAACAGCATTGCATTGTTGACTGATGTGGAGGTTGTGATCCACTACAACTCCTAGATCCTTCTCAGCAGTGCTGCTGCCAACCCAGTTATCCCCCATCTGTATTTGTGCATTTCTTCCCTAGGTGTAGCATCTTATATTTGTCTTTGTTGAATTTCATTTTGTTGTCTATAGCCCAGTTCTCCAATTTATCAAGACCACTTTGAATTTTAGTTCTATCTAACTTTAGTTGCAAAGTGTTTGCAATGCCCCCTTGCTTTGTATGATCTGAAAATTTGATCCATATGCTCTCTCTTTCTACATCCAGGACATTAATAAACATGTTAAATAACACTGAACAGATTCCTGTGAAACCCCACTTGAGACCTCCCTCCAATCTGACATCATTCCATTAATAGCTAATCTTTGTTTGCGGTTGTTTAACCAATTATGTATCCACTTAATGGTAGTTCTACCAAGCCCACATTTTTCCATCCCACTTATGAGAATGTCATGTGGGACTGTATCAAAAGCCTTGCTAGAGTCCAGGTATATTATGTCTACTGCATTCCCCCATCCACCAAACCAGTTACCTTGTCAAAGAAGGAAAGAAAGCTGATTTGGCATTATTTGTTCTTAGTAAATCCATGCTGACTGCTAGTGATCACTCCTTCATCCTCTATTTGCAAATTGAATGTTTTATACATTGCTCTAATAGCTTTCCAGGTATCAAGGCCAATCTGACTGTTCTATAGTTCCCTTGCTCCTCCTTTTCCTCTTTTTGAAAGTTGGGCATTACATTAGCCTTTCTCCAGTCTTCCAGGACCTCTCCTGTTATTCATGAGTTTGCAAATATTATTGCCAGTGACTCTGAGATTTCTTCAGCTAATTCCTTCAGCACCCTGAGGTGAATAGCATCAGGCCTTGCTGACCTGAATTCATTCAAATTAGTCAGATGATCTCTGACATGTTCTTTACTTATCCTGATCTACATCCTTTCCCCTTTATTGCCTCTGATAACTTTGCTAGTCATCCGGTCACATGTTATTTTTTGTGTGAATGACTGAAATAAAGTAGACACTGAACAGCTCCGCCTTCTTATCATCTCCCATTACCAGCTCTCCTTCTCCACTGGGCAGCGGACCCATATCATCCCTGATCTTTCTCTTTTGTCTGACATATTTGTAGACCCCCTCCTTGTTGTCCCTAACATTTCTTGCCATGGCTTTCCTGATTTTGTTCATACATGCTCGTTGCTATTCCCATGTATATTTTCTTGGTGACATGGCCCTCCTGCCATTTCCTGAATGCATCCCTTTTGGTTTTTAGTTAGCTAAAAATCTCCTTGTGCAGCCACATTGGTCTTCTGTAGCTCTTCATATCTTTCTCTACATTTGAATAGCTTGATGTTGAGCCTCTAATATTACATCTTTTAAGAATTGCCAGCCCCCTTCAACTCCTTTTCTTCCTAATTGGTCTCTCTAAAGACCTGGACTACTGTTTCTCTGAGTTGATTGAAATCTGCCTTTTTGAAGTCAGATGTCCTTGTTCTACTATTCTCATGTCCTCCTTTCCTTAGGATCTTGAATTCTATCAGATCATGATCATTTCTTCCCAAGTTTCCCACCACCTTCATGTTCACAACTAATTTATTCCTATTGGTCAAAATCAGATAAAAAATTGATGACCCCCTATTGTTTACTGAACTTTCTGAATCAGAAAATTGTAACTAAACATACAACTTGCATGACATATTACGTTTTGCTGTATTAGTCTTTCAACAGATATAAGAGAATTTAAAATCCTCCATTAATACTAACTCATGGGTATTAGCTAATCCTATTACCTGCTTGAAGAATACCTCATCCATTTCCTTTTCTTGATGTGGTGGTCTATAACAGACCCCCTGACATAACATCACTACTATTCTTTTCCCTTTTTATCCTCACCCAGGTACCCTCAGTAGGTCTGCTGCTCACTTCCTCTTGGAGCTCAGAGCAAGAGTATACATTCTTGACATACAGCACAACACCGTCTCCTTTTTTCCCATGCCTGTCCTTCTGGAACAAGCTATATCCCTCAATGCTAGTACTCCAATCAGAAGATTTGTTGCATCAAGTCTCTGTAATGCCATTTAAGTCATAATTTTCTTCATAAACCATGACTTCGAATTGATCCTGCCTGTTCCCCAAACTCCTTCCATTGATATTCAGTCATCAAAGATATTTTGCAGACTGTCCTGTTGTTTTTCTTCTTAAAGTTGTGGTTTTTAGTTCCTTCTCCAGAATTTAGTGCTTTCCCCTTGTCTTCATTACTTAAGCCTAGATGCCCATTGGCCAGATTTTTGTCACCATCCACCATCAGACCTAGTTTAAAGCTCTCCTTATCAGGCTAGTCAGATGATGTCCAAAGATGCTCTTACGAGTATTTGATAGATGGAGTCCATTCCAGCAAAGTAATCTTCTTTCCTGGAACACCAGCTCATTGTCAAAGAAGCCAAAGCCTTCTTGCTGACACCACCTGTGTAGCCACACATTTATTTCCATGATTTGAGAGACCTGCCTTGGTCTTCTCCTTCAACAAGGAAGGGGGATGAGAACACCACTTGTGGCCTGAACTCTTTTATCCATGTAGTCTGCAGTGAGCAGCTCAAGGTCATTCTTGGTAGCATCATTGGTGTCTACATTGATAAACAGGAAGGGGTAATGGTCAGATGGCTTGATGAGTCTTGACAGACTCTCTGTCACATCCTGAATTCTGGCTCCAGACAAGCAGCACACTTCTTAGGCTTCCTGGTCCAGATGGCAGATGGATGTCTCTGTCCCCCATAGGAAGAAGTTCCTGACCACCACCACCATTCATCTCCTCTTGGGAGTGGCGATCATAGAACTCCCATCCCTAGGACAATGCAACCCATGCCTTTTGGTCAATAGGTTTTCCTTCTGATCCCTTCTCTCCGATGACTCTGCCAAGGCATTCTCAGCAGTAGTATCTGTGCGGAGAGCCTGAAAGTGGTTGCTTATCTCTATCTGTAGGAGTATGCTAGTTCTTCTCCCTCTTCTTCTGAGGTCACATGCTACCAATTTTTTCCCTATTTTTCAGTCCCCCCTGCACTGCCTTCTCTGATTCCTTGGTATGCTGTGACTACAGTACCAAATCCTGATTTCTATCTAGGAAGTCTTCATTTTCTCTGATTCAGTGCAAGGTCGATACTTGGGCCTCCAGTCCTTTGGCCTTTTCTTCCAGTACGGAGATTAGCTTTCAGTTTGTACAGACAAAGTTGCTTCTGTCCTCTGGGAGAAAGACAAACATGGCACATTCTGTGCAGGTCACAAGAGTTGATTCCTCACTATCCAGATTTTCTTCCTTGTAATGTATCAAGAATCTCTTCATATATAGCAGGAATCGGTTTGGCTCATCTGTCTGTTAATATTGTTAAAATAAGTATTAGAATTATCAGAATGTGTTTAGACTTTACTGAATGCTTGTGATTTGATGCATTCATTAATCTCACTTATAGCATTTGTATCCCATATTGCAAGGTAATATTTGAGTGGCTGTATTGTGTGCCTCTGTGAATGTGTAAATTATCAGACAGGAGAGAGAGACATTAATTAGTATGAAGAACTGATCTTCAACATAAGGTGTTTATGTCCTTCCAGAAAATGACAGTTCTATCAATACCAGAGGACTATTGTTGGACGTTGCCACTGGAATTTTCCTACATACTATCAACATGAGGACAAAAGACTTTTGTTGTTCTGCTCTCCTCCCTGTGAGGATGAGCCATGTAAGATGGGACTCTTTCCATCAGCTCAGTTTGCAGCTCAAAGCACATGGCAAGAAGTGGATAAAACCCCAAACATAAGAAGGTTGGTATCTCTGTGCTGCTTAGACTCTGGTGGGTAAAGTTTTTCTAGGCATAAGCAAGAGATCCCCAGCTGCTTAGCCTGGGTTAGCACTAAAGGGCATATAGAGCTTGCTGATTATAGAAGTGTCTATTACGTGTTGAAACTTAAGATTTTAACTCTTTTATGTATCTATAATTAGCTGCTTTAACATTGTAAAAAACTCTTGTTTCCTTTTCCCATTGAATACATATTTACATAATTTATTATAGGATTGGTAAGTGATTGGTCCTTTGGGACTTGGAGTAACTTAAATATTTCTGTGATTCTTGGTGTCAGGGACCATCTATCACAAAGAAAGGCTCACTTGCTTGGCGAGATAGATCTAAGTACCCACAGGGATTGTCTGTGACTCCATATTAAGGCTGTTATAGTGACTGAGGAGTTTACACTTGATAATTGTTTGTGAAATCTAAGTATAGAACTCACAACCACTTTGGGGTTTGTGCCCTGCTCCCTAACAATCTACCCTGAGGTTGGTACTAATGTTCTTAATTCACTGCAGGCAGCGTTACAGTTGCATCCAGTAGTATTGCAAAATACCCTAGTTCAGTAGTTTCAAAACTGTGGTCAAGGGACCATTTGTGATCCCTGGAGCACTCCCTAGTAAACCACAGAGACTTGGCTTTCTAGCTTACAATTTCTACATCACTTGAAAGACATCAAGAAATACATTAAATATTTTTCTATTATTATTTTTCTACATGAGCAATTGCTTCTGTTGCCACTGGACTGGTAAGGTCTGCCTGATTTAGAATGACCAGATAGCAAATGTGAAATATTGGGACAGGAGAGGAGGGATAATAGGTTCCTATATAAGACAAAGCCCCAAATATAGGGACTGCCCCTATAAAATCAGGGCATTTGGTCACTCTAGCCTGATTGAAAAAGAAGAACTTTAGAGGAATGATGAGAAGGTGTAAAAACATGATTCCATGGTCACAAAGGACTTCATAGTGGTAAGAATACAGCAATTGCCATATTACATCAGATCCATGGTTTATCTAAGTCTAGTTTCCTCTCTCCAGCACTAGATGTCTCAGAGTCTTCAACTGTACTGCACACTCTCTAACCATGTGGACTCCAAGTTTGTATGTAAGGATAAAATATCTGCTACAAAAACAAAGACACCAACTACCACCTGAACTAAACGAGAATTTTCATTAGCAGCAGCAGTAGTAGCCCTAATAACTTCACTGGCTCAATGCCACAGGAGGGCAATATAAGTATACACACTTCTGCAGGTCTCATCTTCCATCCAGCAGAGGATATGCCCGTAGACGAGCACATATATTACAGAGAGGAACACTAGTGATGGGGACCCCACCCATATGAAAAAGTTCTATAAAATTTGATTCAGATTAAACCAACAGGATTCCATAGAAATGCAAAGAGTTCTTCTTTGTTTTAATAGAAATTACTCTTAAGACCTATACAATTTGAGAGAATGATCTCTTTTCTACAGAGATTTTTTTTAAAACCATCTTATAGAATTCTGCACAACAGGGATATCATTCTCTATTTAATTCTATATGATGGTTAAAAAAACTGTAAACAAGATTAGCATTGTCTATTATATTTGATGGGACATTTCCATGATGAGTAAAGTATTTTGGTGTTTGCAAGTGAAAATTCTGTAGCTTGCATAAGGAGGTGTTGGAGCTGGAAGCGTGTGCATATGAAACACATGCAAAAATATCTCCAGAGTGGCTGGTTCACAATGAATAGCTACCTCCTATTGCTGCCAGCTGGTGGACTTGAGATCTAGTGGTAGAGGTCTGTGCTTTGGGGATGAAAGTCCTTGTGTCATATCTTACTGACAGCCCAGAATCACGGCTGTTACACAGGCACAGATTTTCTTGATCACAAGTAAAGACTGAGTTCCAAAAATCAGGTTCTTTGTTTCGTTTGAAAGAAATCCTTTAATAGAGTTCTTTTTTCCTTTCCTTTAACTTTTTGTTTGTATTTAAAAAACCCCCAAAACTTAACAACCTACTATATTAGCACAAATTGTATCAGATCGATATTACCACCAGCCAGCCTTATTGGTTGATTTGGTGGGTCAAGAGCTGTGGACAATACATCATGGTCTCATTAATCCTCAGATCACTAAATATATATTTACGTGTTGTACGGCTCTTGCTAAACAAGCATAATCCATTGCTCCACTCACGTCATCATTCCTTGGTTGCCGTGGAGATGAGTCACAACATTTCCCCCTCTCAGGATTGCTTTCCATTCAGGGAGCACTTAAAGGGTTTTCCCTGGTTTTGTTACACAGTAAAAAGCTTTGTGAGGTAAAACTGATGATTAAATTAAGATGTTCTGATTTTTCAGGCAGGAATATAATTCCTTCAGCGATATTAAAACCTTTTTAAAAATTGGCTTCTGTGGCTATCTGAAGGCTTCCAAACACACTTGTACTTGTAAACAACTTAGATTTGAGTCCTAAGCAGTGGCACCCTCTGGGAGCAAAGCTTCCCACCCTGTCTTTTTGCAGTAAGAGCCAGACAACGCCTTCAATGGATTTTGGACTGGGCCCTTAGTGCTCAGACACAATTCTCTCCCTCCCTCACCACTGCTGCTTCAAGCAGTCTAGATTCACTTCCAAGTCTTCAGCCCTTATGGATAGAGGGGGAGAGTGCAAGAGCCAGTTGAGGAGTCAATAGCAACTTTTCTCCTGAAAAAGAAAATTTTAAAAACTCAGCACTCAGATTACATATACAAAATAGACACCAGCACGACAGATATTTATCAGAAATGGGCTCAAAGCAAAACCCCTTGGATCCACCCCACAAACTCTAAAACAGTTAAGATCCAGATCTCCACTGGATTCTTGTATGTATGTTCTCAAGTGGGTCTTTGTGCTTGCATGTAATCTTCTTACCCGTGCAACTTCCCAACTTCCTTTGCATGGGCAAACATGTTTTGCACCTGACTTTCACATCTTGGTCCCTGAAGATTAGTCATAGAGTTGTGTGGAGAATGGAAATGCCATTTCACAGAGGACTTTGAAATTCTGAAATTTATTTTCATTCCAATTTGGAACAAACCCCCAACATTTAGAAATTCACTTTCTTTTTTAAAAAAATGCTTCAGATCAAAAGGTTTGATTTTGACTTTTTAAATATTTTTATATTATAATATAACATGTAATATAATGCAAAATTCACAAAAAATGAAACAATATTGTTTCAAAAGAAAAAATCAAAACGTTTTATTCTGACAAGGTCGAAACAGGACAGGAAGTTCTGACGGTGTCGGAACTTTTTCTCAAATAAAATTCGGAGAAAATGGGCATGATTTTTCAAAGTATTTCAATTTCCACAGACCTGCATTTCCTTCCAAAAAAACTGTTCCTTCAGAGTTTTTCCAACCAGCTCTAGTCAGCCTGAAAGCTCTTAACAGTTGGGTGCAAAATGCAAAACACAGGGACAGGTCATGAAAGTTTCAAAAAGTATCAACACATTGCATGGGATTTTCATTTAAAAGAAATCATCTGATATTAGGGTGTGAGGGTTGCAGAGGACCCACCCTGCATCTGGCAGACAAGGAGGTAACTCCCTGCTCAAATCTACAGGGTCTCATCCCCACACACGTGGAAAGGGCTGGGGTAATGAGGCATGGTTTCTAACTGAGCTCAATCAGGCTAAGAGTTTACAATAGGAGCCCCCATAAAAATGATTTATTAGTACGGGGAGGGGAGAGGGGGGAAGAGAGAGTGTGTCAGAGGAAGTAGACTGCTAAAAGGCTGGAAGGGAGTTGTAGCCTGTGCAGGATTGTTTTGGTTTGTGTTTTTTTGTTTTGTGTTCTTTTTGTTTGTGTTTTAATTGTTTAAATTTCACTGGTGTAGATATTCAGGGTAAACTTCCCAGTAGCTTTAGCATAGAAGTGAGATCTTTTTCAGAGGGTCATTTTGCCTGTAATGTATTGTACATTTGCCTTAGAAGCCACTTGTGGTCATTTTCACATACAGCCAGCCAGGATCCTTTTTCACCCTTGGAGCAGTTCCCCAATAGCAATAACAGGACCATCAACTCTGGGATTATAATACACTGCAAACTGCTGTAGAAACAGGGGTTGCAAGGCCCAAAACTTTGGCTCCTGTGTCCTCCCGTTAACCAAAAGAGTTTGTTACCCCTTATGCATTTCTGGTGTAAAAACTATTTAGGACACTGGTGGGTGTCACTTCATGACGCTAAATGACCTGTCAAACTGTATTTTAGAATTCATTTCCCAAATAAACCCAGAATGCAGGCCAAGACGTTTGGATCTGGAGTTTTGGCTCAAAAGCAAGAGAAATGGGGTTTGGAATAGAGCTGGTTGAAAATTTTCCAACAAAACATTTTGCCATTGGAAAATGCTGCTGTGTCAAAATCTAAGCTTCCCCCAGGAACATCAATTTAGATAAAATATTATTTTGAAAAATTAATCTGAATGAAATATTTCAATGATGCCGAAATGTTCCATTTGGGGATTAGAGAAACTAGTTGCGTGAGATAATATTTTTTTTACCTCACCCACCTTGTCGCTTTAATATCCTGGGATCAACACATCTACAACTACACTGCATACAACCATTTGGGCATTATCAGAATGGAATGCTGAAACAACTTTTCAATGCAAAATGTTTTTACTTTTTAAATATACAAAATCTTTACGTCAACACTGGAATGAAATATTTCAGGTTTATGAAAACTTGAATGTTCCAACTGACCTGAAATGATTTTTTTCCAAAAATTTCATCTAATAGAAAATACACTATTTATTATTATTATTATTATTATTATTATTATTATTATTATTATTAATAATATTATCTTTTTAAAGGGGATAGCTGGGAATAAATCCAGCTAGTACCATTTAGTCTGCATAACTAACCTTATTTTTGTTTTATGTATAAAAGTCCAATCACCATAATATATAGGCACAAAAATGCAGTAAAGGAGAGGGACATATATTTCCAAGAAACTGTCCTAGAGCATCAAATATATCAGGCATACTAAAACAGTTAAATAATCAAGACAAGACTGATTTCTGTTGCATCTTCGTCTTATTCTTCAAAAAGAAGGGGAAAAAAGTGAAAATGCTAGATTTTGATCCCGAAGTAAGTTTTTTGATGATCACTTGGCCTGAACTGAGCAATTTTAGTGTGACTTTAATACTTTTGTCCAAACCAGCCAAATATTTAGGAGTAGTATGGCATAGTGTTTGTAGCCATTACATTTTCTTTTTAATTCCACTTTCTTTCTTCATGTTTAGGAGCTTTGTTACAGACTATCAACCTACAGCAGTGGGCTGGGAATATGAGACTTCAGTGCAATATGGAACATCAAAAGAAATGTGTAACAAATTGTAATGACAAGGTAGATCTGGAACACAGCATAGAGTAGTAAAGAGGGAGACTGTTTGTAGCACAAAATTGAGGCAGAGAAAATGAAAAGAACACAAAGACCTAAGTTATGATGAATATGTTTAAGCTCTCAGTATCTGAAAAGACCATGCAAAAATACCCCCAAAACACACCTGCTCAATATTCCTCTTTACAAACACAGAAAACTGGGTACAGCATTAGAACTAAATGAAACTTTTTGGCTGTTTTTCTGGTGGCAAATGCAAATGCAAATTCAGCAGCACCAAAACATTTTGCAAATTCATGTCAGTATTGTTGAATTGTTTTGGTTGAGAAGAACCCCAAAATTCAGAAAAGTCGAAATGTTTCAATTTTTTTATTTGATTTGAAATGACTTTTTGTTTAGAAGAAAATTCTTTTGATTTTATTTTTTAAAACAAAAAAAAAAATAATAAAAAGCTCAATCTTCAAATGTTTAGTTTTGGGTCAACAATGTGTTTCAGTTGACCTGAAAAATTATTTTGCTGACTTTTTGATTCACCAGTTTTTTTAAAAAGTTTGGTTTTGGGGTTGTCCTGAAACAACTTTTCTCCTGATATTTTTGGAATTGCCAGCAAGCAGAAAAATCAGTTATTCATATTGCTCTATTCAATAGGATGTGGGATTTTGGTAACTTGGTTCATGCATATAAGTTGCCCATTCTCCAAAACAAGACAACACTCTTCTAGGGCCTAGAAGTTTATCTATGCCTACAGTTTATCTTCCCCTCTATGACCTATATCCGACCACATCACAGTGGCCATTCTTTGAGTGTGGCCAGGCAGTCTGTCCCATTTCCTGTTGGTTGGGAGTGGGTGTTAACTTGATGACTGTTGATTTGCTTTGGGTAGGGATGGTGTGTTTTTGCAAGTGAGGGTATATGTGTGAGAAGGTGATGTGTGTAGTTGCACAGATTTAGGCCTGATCCTGTGTTTCCAGACTGATATCCTGCATGAAACACAAGAATCTACTCATGCACAAGAAGATGGGGGATTAGGTCCTTACTCTGTATTGCTGGTTTTTTGTGGTATTGAGCTGCACTTCATTTCTCCTTCATGCCTTTAATTTAAAATTTCACATTGTGCCCCCATTCTCCAAACGCAGAGGCCATAGAAGCAGATATCTTGCTCCTTAGAGTCAGCAAGGATGCTAGGATGCATCTCCTCCATGCAAGCAGCTTCAAACGGATCCCTATGCTGCATAACTGTATGCTGCGTTGCTGTGTGCTCCTTCATACCCTTACATTTAAACAAATTTTTCGATATGTTTGGCTCACAATTCTCTCATGCCCCTTGCTTTGCCATTAAATAGCTCCATAATGCTAAGTGACTTGAATGTTGGCCTGTCATAGAACCAGAAAGAAGAGAACTACTTCAAACAAAGTTACTGGTGAGTAATTTCCCCCTTTTCTCTTGTAGTTGTAAGAGACGAAAGCTAGATGCCTTTTTCTAGTCGATTGCTGACTAGAGTTTATTACTGGAATGATCATTAGTAAGTTTTACAAGTATAATTGGGTTCAGAAAAGAATTAGTTAAGTTCATAGAGGATAGGTCCATCAATGACTATTAGCCAAGATGGTCAGGGATGCAACCCCATGCTCTGGGTGTTCCTAAGGCCTAGTCTACACTAGAGAGTTTTGTCGACAAAAATGTACATGCTGCAATGACCCTTTTGTCAACAAAACTGCCCTGTTTTCTCGACAAAATAAAACCACTTTGATGAGAGGCGCAGAGCTTTTTGCGACGTTTTAGTGACAAAGCAGCAGGGTAGACACTTCTGTAAGTTTTTGTATCAGTAAACAGCCTCCGGAAATGTCCCACAATGCCAATCCTGACCACTCTAGACATCCGTTTGCACTCCACTGCTCTGCAGCCACCCGCCTCTCCCCTTAGCAACTCGCAGGAAGTTTTCAAATTGTTATTCCATTTCCTGCTTGGTCGGCATGAAGAGCTTGCATCTTATCTTCCTAGCTGACCAAGGTGGCTCGATACAGCAAATTCTCTCCTGCTTGGAGCACACTGGAACTGCTGGACCTCATCAGCATTTGGGAGGAGTCTGACGTGCAGTCCCAGTTCCGCTCTAGCTGAAGGAACTTTGATACCTACGGCCAGATTTCTCATGCCATGGCAGAGAAGGGCTATGAGTGGGACACGCTGCAGTGCTGAGCTAAAATCAAGGAGCTGCAGTAGAGCTACCACAAGGCCAGGGAGGCAACTGTTGCTCTGGTATGGTGCCAATGAGATGCCGCTTCTACAAAGAGCTGGAATCCATCCTCAGCAGCTGGAATCCATCCATCCCCAAGATGCCCGTAAATACCTCTGTGGCCCCGAGGCCACCAGAAACTGGATTGAACCCTGACAAAGAGGTCATTGACAAGGAAATGGAGCTGGAGGATGATCCGGAGCCAGGGAACAGTTCGGTTGCCGAGGTTGGGAGTCAGGAGCTGTTCTTGACCCCAGAAGGCTACAGCCAGCCCCAGCCCTTCAGCTCAGGTGCTCAGGATTCAGGAGAGGGTTGCTCTGGTAAGTGTTTGGAAGCTGATGCTGCTTGTGTACTGGAGGCATGGGGGTCATTAGCTTAGCAAAAACATATAGGTAGTTGAAGGGATAGAAATGCACAGGAGTAGCTGTGTTTGTATGTGCTTTCCCGTTCCCTTGTGCATCTAGGCAGTACGGCTGAGAAGCACATTAATGCACGCTGAGATTTCGCGAGTATCCTCTGGTGTGAGCTCTAGGAAACTTTCTTGCAGATCCTCCTCAATTCTCTGCCTCAGATTCCTGGGCAGTTCTGCCCCCATTGTAGGTTACTTTCCCATGCCAATTGGCAATCACTTGAGCAGAACCAAAGCAGCGCACAGTCGTGCAGCATAGGGACCCAGTTTGAAGCTGCTTGCATGAAGGAGATGCATCCAAGCATGCTTGCTGACCCTAAGGAGTGAGATATCTGCTTCTATGGCCCCTGCCTTTGGAGAATGGTGGCACAATTTGAAATTTGTTTTCCCTATGTACCTTCATTTATGCCCCAAGCGAGCACCTACCCAGAACCCAGACCTAGATCTACTTGGATTGTCTGCCCCTCCCCCCCAACTCATCATTCTCAGGCTGATCAAGGAGCTGTACTCTGCACAGGGGGACAGCAAGAATGAGGTGTGTTTCACAATGATTCATGTGTACTGCTAGGGCACTCACAATAATTGTTCTGTTCATTATTTCTTGTTCTTACATAGATGTAAGGACAGCCTTCACAGCCAAGGCCGCTACACCGGCGGACCGCCTACGACTGATAAGGAAGACACCCCAAAGAAGCAAGGAGGAGATATTTCAGGAACTTCCCCTGTCCTCTGAGGTGTACAAAAGAGAGAAAAGGGCATGGACACAATTGATGTCAGAATCTCAGAAGGTGGACAGAGAGGAATGGAAGCAAAACCAGGAGAGAATTTTAGGTAGCCCATGAGCGCATGATCAAGACCATGGAGGATCAGACAGCGCTTCTAAAGGAATAGTGTCATTGTAGATACAGTTCATGCAAGTTCAGCCCCCCCTTCAGTCACAACAGAACTTCTTTCCCTGCACTCCACCAACTCCCCCTACGCACTCCTATCAAAGTCACAGGTGATCTTGCTACCGTCTTCATTCCACCCCTTCAGACAACTATGAGAACGACAGCTGGATTTACATGCAGCTTTCATAGCTAGCACTGCCACCCACTATTTTCTCCCCTCTAGGATTTGTTTGTGCTGTGTGATATTTTGTGTTTAATAATAAAAGTAAGCTCTAAAAACAAGAAGCACTCTTTATGTCCTGAACATGATATGTGCACCTACCACCAACACACATGTATAGCTGTATAGCAGGCATAGAATGTCAAAGCGCAGTTTCAAAAAAACTTGATGGGTTCTTATTGTCAAAATGGGCCGTTGATGCCTCCCTTATGTGTATGGCCCCCCATTGTGCCCCTCTAATACTCCTGGCATCTGGCTGCTTATATTCAGATGGAAGGCGATCTGCCTCTGCAGTCAATCCAGGGGCAAACTTCTCACCCTTAGCTTCACATAAATTATGGACCACACAGCAGGTAGCTATAATCACAGGAATATTGTCCTCATTTAAGTTTAGCCTGCCATAAAGGCATCTCCAGTACACTTTAAACCTGCCAAATGCACATTCAACAGTCATTCGGTACCTGCTCTGCCTGTTATTGAAGCGTTCCTTGCTGCTGTCCAGGTTGCCTGTGTAAGGCTTCGTGAGCCATGGCATTAGTGGGTAGGCTGGGTCTCCCAGGATCACTATGGGCATCTCAACATCCCCTATTGGAATCTTTTCATCTGGAAAAAAAGTCCCTGCTTGTGACTTCTGGTACAGGCCAGTGTTCCTGAAAATACAAGCATCATGCACGTTTCCTGACCAACCCGCATTGATATCAGTGAAATGCCCACAGTGATCCACAAGCGTCTGGAGTACCATAGAGAAGTACCCCTTTCTATTGATGTACTCCGTCACAAGATAGTCTGGTGCCACAATTGGGATATGTGTGCCATCTGTTGCCCCGCCACAGTTAGGGAATCCCATTGCTGCGTATCCATCCACTATTTTATGCACATTGTCCAGAGTCACAGTCCTTTGCAGCAGAATGCAATTAATGGCCCTGAACATTTGCAGTAACACAGCTCCAACTGTGGACTTGCCGACTCCAAACTGATTAGCGACTGACCAGTAGCAGTCTGGAGTTGCCAGCTTCCACACAGCGATTCTGGTGGCCTTGTGCCGCAGGGCAGGGCCCAGCTCCGCACACAGTTCCATGAAGGTGGCTTTGTGCATTCGAAAGTTCTGTAGCCACTGCTTGTCATGTCAGACCTGCAGAACAATGCGATCCCACCACTCAGTGCTTGTCTCACAGGCCCGGAAGCGGCAGTTCACCATGTGCAGATGCTTTGTGAATGACAACAGTAATGCAGTGCTGTTTGTCTGCAAGTCGCTCAGCAGGTCAGGCTCCTCGGATTCCTGTTCCGATTTGGTGCTCATGATGTACTGCGCAACCAGCCATGATGTGTTCAGAACACTGAAAGCAACAGTGGGGAGTAGCATGGGATCCATCTTTTCAGATAGAGATGGCGGGCTTGCAGTAAACAGCGGGGAGTCGTTGAAAAAATGGCACGAGTTGCTGCCAGCAATGCAATGAATGACGGCCCGGAAACACAATGCACCATGGGACATTGAGCCTGCACCCATGCTGCTCCGCACTCCTCTCCCCCACCCCAGAATTCCTAGTGGCAGAAGCTACTGAGTTGCACAGTAGGATAGATGCCCACGATGCACTGCTCTCACTATCGAGATTACACATCAAGTGTGGACCTGCTTTTGTGGCACAACCGAGTGCTGTGTGGTGGATGTGAGTGCTGAAATTATAGCACTTTTTTATCACCAAAAAAGCTACCGTTGACAAAACTTTCTAGTGTAGACAAGACCTAAATCTCTGACTGCCAGAAGCTGGGATTGGAAAATAGGGGATGGATCATTTGATAAATTGCCTTGCTCTGTTCATTATGAAGCATTCGGCCCTCACCACTGTTATTATTCTTATGTCCTTATGTTGTTATGCATGGGGAAAAAAGGGTATAACAAAGAATAACAAAAGGAATTTACAGTTTGGTTTTCATTAAATTTAATCTGATCAGAACTATCTGAGGTTTACTGCAAGTAGCTTTGCAAAAATTTCTCAGTGCCTTTACACTACCTTGAGCAAAGGGCAGTTTAATACTACTCAGGAGCAAATGTATTCAGTAATTTTCTTCATAGGAATATAGAATGTATTCTGGATAATTTCTATAATTTCCTGTCCCACTATATTACATAGCAGAAATCAAAATGACAACAAGAACTTGAAACATAAGCAGCATTTGTCTGTCCAGGTATTTATATGGCCCTTCTCATCATAGCAGTGTCTCCCATTACTTACAGTGTTCTCTCTCTCTTCCTCCCTTGCTATTAAGCAACAGCCTTAGGGGGGCATTTCTTAATGAAAATATCTGAGGATGAGGATATTATTGTGGTGAGGCCTGGGTGCAGAGGAGGGATTTACTTTTGGCTGTGAATAAATATAGTAAGGCTGGTAGCTGTTCTTCTGGCAGTGAGCTCTCTCCACTTGGTTCGGCTCCTGTGACTGTTCAATCCCCTGCACTCACAAGCTCTGATAAACTGGGGCTATGTCTGTACAATTTATGAATTATGATTGATATTGTGATGCTGTATTATGAAAAATTGCTGTATTATGAGTGCCTACCTATATGACTGTACATCCAACAAGGCTGACTGGGCCTGTAACATGTACACACCAAACAGACACAAAGGGAAATATTTAAGGTTAACCATGGTACTTAAAGCATACAAGGGTTATGTAAAAAGCAGCTGCAGCCTTAAAAAAAACCAGTTTATCTGATTCCTTTGGGCAGAGGGTGAAGATAGAAGCAGTGGGAATTTATCAGGAGAACAAAAGAGGCCAGGTGACCAGGAGGGGTGTAAAATAAAGAAACACCCAGAAATAGCAAACAGACAGGAAGAGGAAGTGTGATGAGACAAGAAAGACCAAGGTCACAGAAGCTGAGTGATGGACTGCAGGAGGGAGGGGTCATCCAGAATGTTGCACCTTCATGGGGTAAGGGGGTACTGCCGGGTTTCCTGAGCCCAGATGGCCCCAAGGACTCTGGACAACCCAAGGGACTCAGATCCCAGCACAAAGAATGCCCCAGAGTGGTGAAGAAACTAAGCCAGAGACTTGCATTTATAGTGTTTGTTGTTTTGGATGATCTGTACTCACCTGCGTTTTACAGGAATAAGTATAACAGAGCATAAAAGTCTTAGTCTGTGCAAAGTATACATGTGTTAACTGTTTTACTAATACAGCATGCCCCTGAAAGAGTTATCCTGTAACCAGAAACTTCACACCTCTGCGGTAGAGTTCTGGGGGAAGGGTGTGATTAAGTACCGGGGAGTCCGAAAGGTCAGCGCTGTGCCCAGCCAGGCTTGGAGGCTGAACAGTGGGTTCCAACACTCAGTAAGGAGTGCCAGATAGCAGTTCTGTGCCCTGAAAGTGTGCCAAGGGACCTGATATTGGGTCAGTGGTTGGCACAGGTGATGGGTGGGCTGGGCATGTGGGGTCACGTACCCACCTAGATTTGTTTCTTGGCTTTTACTGAGCATGCTCAGTAACATCTGCTGAAGCTGCTGCCCTCACTCTGTCACACCCACTATCGGCAGGTATGAGTCATCTCTGGTGGATGGAGTCAGTTCAGGCTTCAGGGGCTAGAAAAACCTTGGGGTCCAGAGCAGAAGAGGGTTGGGCTCCCCTCATGGTTATCCTAGTGGATGGCCAATAGGGAGTTTTTGCTAGGATCTGTGACATGAACCTACCCCTACCGGTCAGCTGTAGTATTGCTCCAGTGGAATGTCGCTGCCATGGAAGGTCATGGCCCCGGAAGGAGAAAATCTGTCATTGAGCCAGGTTCAGTTCTTTGTAAGGCTTTCTGCTGTTTTCAACAAATACAATATCTGATACATTGGGCCAAATTTGTTTCATGCAATTGGACAAAACATCAAGCCTCAAGAGAAATTTCCAAAGGCACAAATGATAGGTGGGTGCCTAAACTCTCATTGAAAGTCAGTGAGAACTAGGCATCTAACCTCCCTTTGGAAGCATTCCCTCTAAAAACAATATGCATGCAGTAGCTACTTCTTCAGGTTTAAACAGCTACACTGGCAGATGGCCTCATTTCATATTAGGGACAAAATGGGCACAGTAATGATTATACAGGTCAATAACAGTGCCTAATGGCAACAAACAAAGGAGTATTGAGACTGGGTTTGTTTTCATAAGATTATATTCAATTCAGTCTTTCTATGACCACATATATTCTTATGTTTATTTATGTAATAAACTTCCCTTGTAGGACTTGAGCAGATAAAAACCGGAGAGCTATTCCAGATGTGTGAAAAAAGGCAGTTGCTTGGACAGGACTTTATATATTGTGTTGCTACAAGCGATTTAACTCACTAATCATAATTTAGATACTTGAACTTCCCTTTCTAAATCACAAAGCTTTTATATAAGAAAAAACATTGAGCGTATAAAGTTATAGTGATATAATTTAAACTTTTTGACTCAGAATATTATTGAGATGCCTCTTGGAAAACCCTGTTTCTGTAAAGGGCCAGTGTCAGTGTGTCCATTTATCTAGCTATAGCTAGCTAGCTATACAGGTACTGACCTACATATTATCTAATCTATCTATCCATCCACATACAGACCCATGTACTGTCTGTTTGTCTATATATAATATCAATGTGTAGTGTGTGCATACACACAAACACATGACCAAATTCTGCTCTGAGTTACTGTAAGTCTGGATCTCACACTGCTATGAGAGCAGAATTTTCTATATAAGATGTAAAATATAAAAATGTACGTCAATGTCCTATAAAACAGATAAATTGAAATGCTTAAAAATCAAGTAGTAAAGTTGAATCATAGTACAGTTAATTAGACCACGTGGCACAGCCTGTATATTTTATGGTCTATATGTGTTTAATGTTATATATATTAATGTTCCTATTTAAAAAGCAATAATACAAAATGCTATTTTTCTGCATTTGAAAAACATTTCCTATTTGAAAAACGGGAATACAAAATGTAATAGATGTGCAACGTCAGTGTCTTAACATTGTTTGAGAACCTTGCTTTTTCATTTGATGGCTTTTAAGCATTTAAATTCATAACGCTGTCTTTACACTATTTAAGAGTTTTCATTTTAACTCCCGTGTTTTGTTTTTAAAGAAATTTTAAAAAGAAGGAAAGATTAGAGCTATTGGACTTGAAACTGACAACTTGGTGTTGCATTGATGAGGAGAAAAGTTTAAAATCTGGAATCTGAGCAAAGTTCCTATTCCTCTTCCATATTTCGTGAGTTGGTCACCCTTATTTAAAATGAGGACCTGATCCTGCAATTTACTGGGCACTTCCTGTGGAGTTACTGGGCTGAGCCTTAAGAGAGAAGTCAAGAAATGGAAAGACAATTGCTGATTGAGTTCAGTGGACCCAAGATTTCATCCCAGGTCCTCCAGAGTTCAAGTCTTGTGTCCCAATCAAAGACCCACACTGCCTCTCAGACCTTTCCTTAAGATAGATGGAAAGAGCTTGAACTGTACCAGTATTCTAGATCTGAACCTTCTTGAACTTTAGGCCATCTTGCATCCATATCTAGCTTTAACTTCATAACTGGGGCCCATCTCTAGTGATTACCAAAAGGCTTTTTGATCTTTTCATTAGAACTATGTGAGCCACTTTGCCAGGCTAACAGCAATTGCTCTTTACCACCGAGTCAATCAATGCCTGTAGACTCTGACCCCGAGCTCACACTGTAGTTTTATATGGGACTCATGTGTGCCTTAAGAAAGGGCTGTTGATGCTGCTCCTTGGGTTTCTTTTCTTCCCCCTTTGATGTGATGTCACTGCTGTTGAATTTCCATGGTTAAACCAGAGCAGCATTAAACACAGTGTATTCATGTGCCAGGAAATTGTGGATTTAGTGAAAGCACACAACAAATCAAAGCATCACATGTGGCTCTACATTTTATGTCTTTATTAACAAGTTAAATAAAATTTTAAATTTAATTACTTGTATAATCAAACAAAAGGCCCCATAAGTCTCCAAGTGCCTTGCATAATTTCAAGTAAAACAGATATTGTAGAAGGGGACCTTTTCCATAAGCCTTTAATTACACTCACATTTCAAAATTCATTTCAACTGGAAATGTAACCTGAAGTTATCAAAAGGGCTTGCACCAAGATACAGTACCTGCATTTACTGATTCAGGGTACTTGTGGGAGAGGGAAGGAGGAGGAAATAGGATTGCATTCACTACCCAGTTTAACCCTAGCGTTGTCACAGAATACCCTCTACTCTTCAATTGCTGTTAGCTGCCATGCAATGTACCCTAAACACAGTGGTACAACAGAAAGAAATATTACTAGCTAGGCACAGAATATCATTACTGTGTGCCTCTAGGTTAACTTTCGTTTCCCTGCAATTATTCTCTCCAGTGGAAGCAATACCCTTAAGTGATGCAGCCCATATGGTGTTCTCTTTAAGGAGTATACTATTTGCATATCCTATCAGCACTCTAAGGGGGTTCCTGTGTTTGAGTTTTTTAACTCGAGTTAATTGATTGCCAATTGAGATTCACCAGCTAACACATGTTGAATTACAATTTGTCATGTCTACATGAGGATTATGACATGTTAAAACACATCTTTTTTTCTTGGTATCATTTATTGGTTGTAGTAACTTACTATGTGTATTACTGTAGTGCCTCAAAGCCCTAGTCATAGAACAAAAGAATGGCCATACTGGGTCAGACCAATGGTCCATCTAGCCCAGTATCCTGTCTTGCAACAATGGCCAATATCAGGTGTTTCAGAGGAATTAACATATCAGTAATCAAGTGATCCATCCCCTATCATCAACTCCAGGTTCTAACTCCATTGTGCTAGGAGCTGTACAAACATAGAACAAAAAGATGGTGCCCGCCCCAAAGAGATTAGTCTTGTAGGAAAGACTTTTTTTTTTAGAAACTTGACCTGCATGGAGAAATTGAAAGATAGAGAGGATTTCCTTTTAAGCAAGTAGTTCTGCATGTTACTAATAATGTCTATTTCTTATGTGACAGTTTTCATTAGTAGATCTCAAAGCACTTCATAGTTTTTAATGTATTTAGTCTTAAAACACTCCTGTGAGGCAAGGAAGCATTATTGCTCCCTGTCGCACGGTAAGTACAACCCATCACCCCCTGGTGTGGGGTGGGAGGTGCTCAGACTCTCCAGTTAAATTTATTGGGCTGCCCTCACTCTCAGAGTTATGTAGTCTAGTGTCCAGAGTCAGTATAGCAGCCCCTGCCTTCAGGGCAGTGTGGCCTAATGACCAGGATCAATAGGGCAGCCCCAGCCTTTGGGGTAATGTGGCCTAATGGCCAGAGTGGAATGGGCCACCACCTAGGGGTGGGTGACAGCAGGGGTAGGGGAACCCTGCCCTTCCCTACTCAACTGGGTCCTGACCCGGTTTTGTTCAATATCTTCATTAATGATCTGAATGATGACTCTCAGTTTGCGGATGACACTAAGCTGTGTGGAGTGGTAGATACGCTGGAGGGTTAAGGACAGGATACAGAGTGACTTAGACAAATTGGAAGACTGGGCCAAAAGAAGTCTGATGAGGTTCAACAAGGACAAGTGCATAGTCCTGCATTTAGGATGGAAGAATCCCATGCACTGCTACAGACTAGGGACCGACTGACTAAGCAGCAGTTCTGCAGAAAAGGACCTGAGGGTTACAGTGGACAAGAAGCTAGATATGAGTCAACAGTGTGCCCTTTTTGCCAAGAAGGCTAACAGCATATTGGGCTTCATTAGTAGGAGCATTGCCAGCAGATCAAGGGAAGTGATTATTCTCCTCTATTCGGCACCAGTGAGGTCGCATTTGGAATACTTTTTCCAGTTTTGGGCCCCCCACTACAGAAAGGATGTGGAAAAATTGGAGGGAGTCCAGCGGAAGGCAACAAAAATGATTAGGGGGCTGGAGCATGTGATTTATGAGGAGAGGTTGAGGGGACTGGGCTTATTTAGTCTGCAAAAGAGAAGAGTGAGGGGAGATTTGATAGCAGCCTTCAACTACCTAAAGGGGGGTTCCAGAAGGATGGAGCTAGGCTGTTCTCAGTGGTAGTAGATGACAGAACAAGGAGCAATGGTCTTAAGTTACAGTGGGGGAAGTCTAGGTTGGATATTAGGAAAAACTTTTTCACTAGGTGGGTGGTGAAGCACTGGAATGGGTTACCTAGGAAGGTGGACTCTCCATCCTTAGAGATTTTTAAGGCATAACTTGACAAAGCCTTGGCTAGGATGATTTAGTTGGGGTTGGTCCTGCTTTGAGCAGGGGGTTGGACTAGATGACCTCCTGAGGTCCCTTCCAACCCTAATCTTCTTTGATTCGATAAGTGAGTGCCACTGAATCAGCAGGGATATGGCCGAAACCCACTGGCTCTTCACAGGCCAATAGGTAGCCCTCCCCCAGGCCACTTCCTACCCTGATTCCTGAAGCCTCAGCCCAGGCGTTGAAGGGGTCTCTAGATCCCTCCGAGGGCTTAGTAACCTGTAAACCCGGACTCTGTGGGGCATCCACGGGCTCCTCTTGATCCCTGG
Source organism: Emydura macquarii macquarii (assembly GCF_026122565.2). Lineage (NCBI taxonomy): Eukaryota > Metazoa > Chordata > Testudines > Chelidae > Emydura > Emydura macquarii. The sequence continues at coordinate 4,516,597 of NW_027130506.1, forward strand.
CTGGATCCTCCATCACACATCCTTCCTCGTTGGCGTCCAGCCCCAACTGAGCCGAGCTGCTTCCTTTTATACTAGTGCACCAGTTGGAGCATGCACAGCAAAGGTGGAGGGGCGGAACTTCCTCTGCCCAGAGTGTAGAGGTTAACCCTACAAACCCCATCACCCCATAACTCTGTCACACCCTCATTGTACAGATGGGGATCTGAGGCATAGTGAGGTTAAGTGATTTTTCTAAGGTCACATAAGAAGTCCATGGCATGGCAGAGCTTGAACTCAGGTATGCGAAGCCTCAGGCAGTGCCCTAACCACTGGATCATCCTTTCTGTCCTGTACATTACAATTAATAGTTCTATATTTACTTGTGCTACAACAAGTCTCCCTAGTGTATAAAGCTATAGGCTTATATACCTGGGAAGATATAAGGTAGGGTGTGAATTTAAGTCACTCTACTTATACTAGTATAACTCTGGTGTGGACAATCTTATTCCAATATAAACGTACACTTTTCCAGTTGCTAAGGAAGCAGTTTAAGTTAAGCCAAAAAAAAAAAAAAAAAAAGGCATTTTTATTCCAGAATAAGAATGTCCACATGAGCAAATTATCCTGATATAACTATAATAGTTTAATTAGTCCAGCATAATTAGACTGGAATAATTGGAAAGATTTCCTGTATAGACAAGCACTGAGACACTGAGAGAGGTAATTTTATTTATTTATTTGGATTTATACAATAATTGAATAGAATGTTTATCGAAGCCTCTGAACACCCCAACATAAGTAACAAAAACAAAATTAAATTAAATTAGCCACTTAACCCAACACAAATCTGTCTCTACCCCCTTAGATCTAATCCCATCAAACCACACCCACTGTCATAGCCAGCACAAATAAATACACTTTACAGACTGTCCTGACTATTTTAGAGAGGGTGTGGAATGAGATTTGGTCTAGAACAGCTTTGTTCCATTTAAATCAAGGAGGAAACAGTCCAAGGATCTCTGCTGACTGTGATTATGGCAAAGGATTGTCCCTTTGTATTAGTTAAATCCATTGTAAATTACTTTGTCTAAGCCCTTGTCTACACTACAAATTTATGTTGATATAACTATGTCACTCAGGGGTGTGGAAAATCTTCACACTTAAGCAACACAGATATATCGACTGAACTCCTGGTGTAGACAGTGCTTTGTTGATAGGAGGGCTTCTCCCGTTGACAGGTACTGCCTCTTGGAGAGATGGAGTACCCCACACCAATGGGAGAAGCTCTCCCATCAGTGTAGATAGTGTCTTCACTAAGTGCTACAGTGTCACAACTGCACCAGTACAACTGCACCGCTGCAGATCTGTAAGTGTAGATAAACCCTAAGTCTGCATACTCACAGGCAACGAGCAGGTCCCTAAAGACAGGAATAAAAGTAGCCATCTTCTGTGTGGCAAAGGATTTAATGTGGCCTCTGGGACTTCTAATTGTGGTTGGGTACAGTCTGGTTAGACTGCCTTGGAAACCCTTTCTTTACTCCTTTTCACATCCTCATTACTCTGTATCCATTAATGTATTAGACAGTCATGATTCCTAGCTCTGAGCTTTATTAATATGTTAAACTGTAAAACTTTTATGCCTCATTTTTTTCCTGGATTTCACAGGGCTGAAATTTCACCTGGATTGTAAGAATTCCAGAATTTTGGACCATTTCTCCTCAGAACAACTGTCTGAATCCATTTATGACAAAAAATATGTTATAAATTCAGTCAGAACTAACACACATTATTTTCTCAAGTCTAAACAATCTCATGCCAGGCTTAGTTAAAGCAAATACCATTTAAAAGCAGTAAAAGGAGCAAATCTATTCAAGTCATGTCTGGGATCAAAAGGCAGGCTGATCTAATCCAGGCTAAATGAAACAATCCAAGCCTATCAGCAAATGCTAAATCACAGTCCATGCAAACCAGTATCAGATTTTGTCACCCCCACCCCTCCACACCACATACATTTCTTAGTTCCCACAGTTAAAGCTTTACAGAAGGAAAATGAAACAGAAAGCAGAATAATGGAATGCTCCATAAGACACCATGGTCAAAACAGCCAGCTCAGAACATTTCCTCAGACTAACCAGCATCTGTCAGCATCGATGGGGCTTGAAACCCAGCACCTCACATGGTACACAGAATAGTTGGCCATTCATTGGACTTGATTTGATCAAATTAACCACTTCCAAAGATTTGCATAAAACGGAGTTAAGTTCCACAGACAATTGTCCTGATGCAAATGCCTCCATGTGAATGACGCAATGATTCCAATTTACAAGTGTCACAGTCAGTTAGATTCTTGCAAGAAGACTGCTTTTTCTGTTCATCCCAACAGCTGTGCCTTTTGTGCACATTGAGTCAGACCACCACCTGTCAATGTCATGCTCTTTTAAAAACTGAGGATGAAAGCTTGTTCACCTGTGTTCTATCCAGGGATTAGTCTGCATAGCAGAAGGCTCTTACCTCCCTTTCATCAAATAATATTCAAAACAATAAATTCAACAAGTCTGGGCAGCGATGGCTGATTTGTCAAATTGAAGAGTGAAGGTTTTTGCGAGGTATCTTTTAAATCGCATGCAGTGTCACATCAAAAACCATTTCATCAGGTTGATACATGACAATACTGCTAGAGGTTCGGGGGGAGATTTAACCCGTGTCCACTTGTTTTTGTGGTTTTGATTAATCATACAATTTCAGCTAGACCAGTTATTGATGGTGGTTCCTTGCTGAATGGATAAGCCTTTTTAGCTTTAGTGATTAGGGAGGATATAGAATAGGATGCCATTGGGCTTTTTCAAAGACATAGATAAGCTTTTTGTAAAGAGCCTTTGTGTTTTGCCAATTCCATTGGCTTTCATATGTTAAAAAAGCTACAGTTTCTTGGCATCACACTTGTGATTTGGCTGGCAGTGTCTGCAGAGCTCTTAAGGTTCAACAGGCTGAGGATGCAGTTCCAGAAAATGCACATTGGACACAGGCCTTCAGTGCTGCCAGTAAAGTCAAAACTGAAAGCAAGGCCATTGTCCTCACCATCTCTTGCTACAGCCTTCTGTAATTTTGTGTTTGGCTTCAGTGTCTTTTCTCTCTCTTTCCACACTTGCTATGTTGCTGTCATGGTATGTATATATCTCTTGCTGGCCTAGCAACCAAGGGGTTAATGCAGGTACTGCTGGCCAGTGCTGATTGGCAATCTCACAGCAGCTAGGAGGATAAAGGAGCTGGGAAGTAGAGGGGTGGGGAGAGGAAGAGGCTGGAGAAAGGAACTCCTGCCAGCAAGCTGTGGAGAAGCTGCTCAGAGACAGCACGCAGAGAAGAGAGGAGCAGACCAACAGGCTGAAAAGCCTACAGAAACCAGAGGAGATGGAAAGGACCTCAGGGCATCACCAGGGTCGTTGAGTCCTGATTCTGTCTCTCTGACTTAAGGGCCCTGAGCTGGAACCTAGTGGAGTGGGAGGGCCTGTGTTCCTCTACCAGCATCCTGAGACTTAAGAACTGAGCGGGTTTCCAGAGCCCCTGGGAACCAGGACCAGCTGACCCTACCAGGAGTAAGGAGAAAACCCACATATCCCAACAGGACTCGAGTGAGAAGGACTGACTGACCAACCCACCAGACCGACTGCACTCTGGTGCAACACTCTGCCTGGCCAGAAGGGGTGTTGTGGCATGGGCACACCAGCTCAGTTGCCTTTTCAAAAGACCAGTTTATGCTGCATTCACCAACACCACAGGCCTGCCACTGTTACAGAAATGCAGCACCCCTGCAGTCGTGACCCAAGTAGAACAAGAGGTGGAGACCCACTGTGCCAAACTCCACCCATACATTTTGCCAGTAACACCACATGTTGCCCTGTGAGGATGACTCTTGGGGACAGGAGAAGAGCTGGTTGGAAATTCTCCAGTCAAACGGTCTTTCCATTAAAGACTGCCAGTTCATTGAAATTGAAGTGCTTCATGGAGACTGTTTGGTTGGAGCCAGCCAAGCTCCTAAGTTCCCAGACTCCTCTGCAGCTCACCTAGTGGGTTGCTGTGGAACCTGGCTCCAAGGGTTTCTAGCTTCCTGAGCTCTGAGGCTCTCAGTTTAGGGAAGGCTTCCAAGTTCCTGGCTCCTCCACAGCTCGCCAGGTAGGCTGACGCTGAGCTGGGCTCCCAGGGCTCCATAGCAGCCTGTCAGGCACATTGCCCCAAGGCTTCCCAGTTCTCTTTCACATAACTCTTTCTTCCTCTGTAGGCTCACATGCTGGTGGATTCTCTGTACCTTAAAGTCTTTAAACCATGATTTGAGGACTTTAATAACCCAGTCATAAGTTAGAGGTTTATTACAGGAGTGGGTGGATGAGGTTGTGTGACCTGTATTGTGCAGGAAGTCAGACTAGATGATCATATCAGTCCCTTCTGACCTTAGAGTCTCTGAGTCTGAGAATTTTGAAATTCTTTTGTTTTCATTTCAAATTGGAATAAAACCAAATTTCAAAATAGCTCACACAGCTCTAGAGAGGACTGCTGTATTGAAGACGATGAACAGCAAAGGCTCATACTGATCTATCAGGTCACTGATAGACTGGCCCACAGACCACAGATTCCAATGGTTTCAGTGCTTCTGTCTCTATTTTTAGTGCATATTTTAACTGGACCCTTGTTCCCTCCCGATTTTTGCCTGGTGAACCTTTCCCGGGCAGTCTTCTCACATTCAAAGCTCTCACTGATGTCTACAGAAGTTCTACATGCAGGAGGACTGTGGGATTTTATTGTCCTAAAGTACGGTTACTTTTATTCTGTGCAACAAAGCCTGGAACAGAGTAGTTATTAAGCATTTCAGCCTTTGAGAGTCAGTGTTTTTATGAACTCTGTTCTTTCCTTATAAAGCCTCTTTCTTGAGTCATCCATGGCTATTCTACATCCATGACCAGGCCCTCCAATTGGTATGAATCGCTATAGATCCACAGAATTCAACAGAGCTATGTCATCTTACTGCAGCTGACGATCTGGCCCACAGTTTACATTCCCACCTACTGCTTTATGAAGACACAGGTTTATAATTGACCAGTTCAAATGAAGCTACTTAGTATTTTGAAAGGTGTTTTCCACACAGAATCAAAGGCAGCTCCAAGTAATTCTCTGCTTGACAGTTATTTAATACATTTTAGCTCTGGTTTCAGTTCTGCATTTAGATTTACAAAAAAGAATTCTTGACATTTTAGCCACTTCTCCCCACCCCCTATGCCTATATTCCCACTTCATCTCACATTTCCTCAGTTCATTACAGAAACCCCTGCTATGACAGGATAAAGCTATACACAAAAAGCCCTTTCATGGCTACTTAATATCAATATCTATTTTTGAGAGAGCAACTGAAATAAAGCAGCATGACTCTCCAATTCAGTTTTTCCTCCTTGTCAACAACTCGACTGACAAGGCTGGGGCACTGACAGACACACTGTCACATTGAATTTAAACTCGCCTCCCTCCCTCTCCCCTCCCTCCCCCAGGACTCAAATTCATAGTGAAGGGACTAAAAAAAAATCCAAATGTGAAACATATTTAATACATATGCCAGATAAGGGCAGCCATCCTCCCTTCTTATGAAGAGATTATTTTCAAAGAGGCTGTAGCCTGTAAGAAATTGGGTTGTATGTTTCTTCAAATTGTGATGTTCTTCCATAGAGTTGCTGCCTTAATTTCAGGTGATTCAAGACCTCATCCTTAAACCTCTTCTTAGCAGGTATTCTGGCACAATCCACCTTTTAGGGATTCCTCTGTTATTCTATAGGTGTGAGGGTGACTGTTTGCTATGATGGCTCATAAAGTATGTAACATGCTGTTCCTAGAAATGGGTCTCAGCTATCCAACTCCATTTTAAAACTACTGTAAAAAAGGTAGAACACGTGCTTCTATTCTCCCTATCTCATAAACTCAGAACAAGGGGATATTAATTGAAACTGAAAGATGGCAAATTCAAAAGGAATAGAAGAAAGTACTTTTTCACACAACCTGTAATTAGACTGTGGCACTCATTGCCACTGGGTGTCATTGAGGCTGAGAATTTAGCAAGATGCAAAGAGGGATTAGACAGTTATTATATAGATAATATGAATACCCAGAATTATAACGCCAGAAGTAGTTTTGGAAGGGGGAGATCTCCAACTATTAGAGATCAGGATGAGACTTTCATGAGGAGCAGATTATCCTACATCTGCCTGCTATGGGATTTCTTGCAGTTTCTTCTGAAACATCTGGTACCTGGCCATTGTCAGAGACAGGACATGGGATTAAATGAACTCTGGGTCTGATCCAGGATGACAGTTCCTTAACTCTAAAAACTCTTTGGGTGGGATTTTTGAAAAGTGCTCAAAATTGTCCTAAGTCTGCTCCCATTGAAATCAAATGCAATTCTATCATGATCACTGTTGGGGTACAAATGGGAGCATCCCTCTCCCCAGCTTCTCCCCCCAACATCACGCCAAAGCTCCCATTGTTCAAATGCCGCTGCTCAGTTTACGGGTTATGATTCATGGTTTTCATGTTGTAAATGGTGGAATGCAATTGCCACCAACAAGACCTAAGCATGTTCTAAACTGCTTTGTTAAAAAGGAATGAAGGTAAGCACATGTGTGTTTTACTGAATTGGGGCTTAAATTCTCATTATTATTTTTATTTCTTGTTAATTCAAACAACATTGACTAGAACTGTATAGAACAGTTTGCTCACAAGGTCCACTTCTGGTCTGATTTGAATCCACGTGCAGAGATGAAAGACGATCCAGTGATTAAGGCACCACGGGACTAAAGAAATCTGGATTTAATTCTCTTCTCTTCCACAGGCTTTCTGTGCAAAACCCGTGGTCCCTCTGTGCCTCAGTTTCCCATTGACAAAATGGGGATAATAACACTGCCCTACATTACAGGGATGTTGCAGGATAAATACATTAAAGATTGAGATGCTCATTTACTATGGTAATGGGAGGTCATATAAGTACTTCAGTGAGATCAGGATATGGCCCATTAGCAAAACATACTTTGTACAAACTACACCATTGTGCTTCATTTATTGTTTCATATTCTGTTACTTAAGTGATTAACTGGAAACAAGGAAACAGCCATATCCTGCATTAGATAACTGAAGCCAGGAATGGTTTGCAAACAGAAAAAAGTATGAATTTCATTGGATAACTTATTCACAACAAGTAGTTTGATGGACATGAGAGAAAAAAACCTGTATAATTATGCTTCAAATGTACATCATCTGTGCACTTCAACTGCTTAGAATGGGCTCATCTCTCAGTCCATGGAGAATTCCATTTTTAATTATTCTTAGGAGGCTGGGGTATGAATTTAAAACTACATACTCTGCTCAGTCCCCACTGAGCTCACGGGGAGTCTGCCCATATATCAAAGGTAGAATATGGCTTTCATATAGTAAAAAGACATTCAGGCCCAGGTTTTTCAAGGTATTTAGGTACTGCTGTGCTCAGCATTGCAAAGCCCCATTGACTTGGGGGCTGTAAGCGGGCGGCACAGCCCGGCGGGTGCGTCGCGACCCTTCCTTGGTCCCAGGCTCCAAGGAAGGCCACAGAGCCTCTGCTAAGGGGAACTAGTAGTTGGTTAGAAGTCTGTTGCCCCGGCCCTCAGGCAGGGCGGGCGAGCAAGCACTCTATCACCCCAGCCCTCAGGCAAGGCGGGCGAGCAAGCCTCTGGTCGGTAGAACAGGGGACAGCACGCACTCCCTGGGTGGCGAGGACAAGGGAGGAGTGGAGGGGGACGCAGGCCCACCCGACTCCACTGCGTCCTGGCCCAGGGCCCTAGCAGTGGCAAAGGTGATGCCACTGAGTTGGCAGGGCTCCCGCCGCAACACACGGACGGGGTCTTGCCCCTGTCTCAGCCATGGCTATAGCTGTCCCTTGACCACTTCCTCCCTGTATCCCCAGGTATCTGTCTCCTCCAGGTTCTCAGGATCACTGGGGTACACGGCCCATAGCAGGCTCACCAGTCCCTCTTCAGGTGGCAAGGCAGGGAGCACCTCTGCGAGGGGCAGTTCCTCCAGGTCACAGGGCTCGGGGGATGGCTCGGCCTCGGGCAGCTCATCCAGGTCCTGTCCCATCTCTGGGAGCTCAGCGTCAGGCAGCTCCTCCAGGTCGGGGCTGGCCTCGGGCGGGATCTCCCAGCCCGCAGGCTCAGGAGGCTTGGTCCAGTCACTGGGGCCCAGAGGCCTTGCCCAGTCCTTGGGGCCTGTAGGCCTAGGCCAGTCTAGGGGGCCCATAGGCCCTATCCAACCCTTAGTGGTTGGCCACTTGGGCCGTTCCCTGTACTCCGGGGGTGAGGGGAGTTCGCTTGGGGCAGCGGCCCAGCCCAGTTCAGATCTTTGCTGCCTCTGTGAAGACGCATCTGCCTCCTGCGGAAGCCGTCCCCTCCCACTGAGCTGCTGGGCCTGTCTTTTATACTGCCAGGCCTTTTATACTGCCTAGGCCTGGCTCCACCCCTCTGCTTCCGGGTGGCTGGGCCTGCAGGGGCTGGTTCTGTCCACTGGGGGCAGAGTGACCCTTCCTCAGTTCCAGGCTCTGAGGAAGGTCACAGAGCCTTGCTACAGGGGCCTAAGTCTAATTTTCAAAATTTGCTAATTTTCATTTTAAAAATGAGACTTATGTGCTGAGTGCTGCAACACCTAATTACCTTGAGAAATCTGGGCCTCAGTTATTTGTTTCTTCAGTACCTCATGCTCACATTCAGCATTTCTGAGTGGGAAAATATGCTCCCCTTCAAGACGTCTGTTCCTGCCATTTCACATTTTTAGTATAGCCAACCCCAAATGTTCAAAAATCATGAGTCAGGCTCACCAATAATAATTGGAGATTGTTTTAAAATCGTGAGATTATGTAAAAATAATAGATTCGGTGTTCTTTGTCCCTTCTGTTTTTGGAGCCTGTAGGATCAGGATTACTGGGATCACATTCTGAAGCATTCTATACAGCCACGAGGCTAGAAACTTACGTTTTCTTTAAGAATAAAGGCTGAACCCATCATATATACACTTGACTCCAGCCACTGGGATTTTAAGGAAAACAATAATTATCATGACAGAACATGAGAGTTTCTCTTCCTCTTCTCTGCCTTTGTGTGCTTTCTCTCTTTGTCCCTCTGCATTTCCTTCCCTGCAGTGACTGTCAGTGCATACCACATTCCCTGGTAAAATGATTGGGAATAAAATATTTTGTGAAACCATCAATGTGTCATTGCTAGGCTTTAGTCCTGTCTACATGCAGATTGGTTTAGTTTAGTTAAACCAGAGCAACTTTTGTCTGTGAAAACTTTTATATTAGTTTAAAATTATTTATATTAGTTTAGCATGCACCTATGGGGGCCTATTGAGATGAGAAAATTGCATTGTTTTAACTCAAATTGGTTTTGAAACCAGTTTAGTTAAACTGGTGCAAATCCCAGTGTTGACGCTTACTTTGGACTAAGAGTGGTTTATTTAGATTTAGCTTGAACCAATTCCTAATCTATCTAAGATAAACCAAAATAAGCCTGGTTTAAACAAAAATAAAAGTGTCCACATGACCTCTTGCACCTGTTTAATTAAATTAGTTTTAAAAAATCGCACTTTAAGTTAAACCAGCACAACTTTCTCATGTAGACAAGTCCTAAATTTGTCAATGTAAGTCAAAACCACTATAAGTCAAGTTTAAGATGATATGAGTGTTCACACACAAAAGTTGTACTAGCTTAACTAAATTGGTCTAAAATCACATGTTTAGTTAAACTCATACAACTTCGGGTTTAGACCAGGCCTTACAATAGATGACTAAATGAAATGAATGGAAGCAGGGGAGTTTACATCCTTGAACCATTGTTTCCTATTGTCTTCAGACCCAGGAAAACAATCCTGTGCTAGGTATTTTCAGGTTACAGTTAAAAAGTTTTCTTTGCAAATAAGAGGTCTAGAATTATACATATGTTTTAGAGATGGTTGGAAGAATTTTGTTGGAACAGTTTTCCATGAGAAAATGATATTACAACTAAACCATTTTTTTTTGGGTTGAAATTGTATTGATTTTAATTGAATATCATTTAAAATTGGTAAAAAAAATTGTAAATGACCCATTTTGACATTTTCAGAATGAAAAGTTTCAATTTTTCATTTTAAAATTACTTTACATTTAGAAATTTACTTCATTTTATAATAAAAATATTTAAAAATGTCAAAATGCAAATTAAAAGATTTTAATTGACCTGAAACAGTTTCTTCCCAGAATGTCACTCCTCTGAGGGTTAGAAACCTAAACCTGCTGGTGGCCAATTTATATCCATTTGTTCTTGTGTCCACATTGGCGTTTAACTTAAAACTCTGATGTATTTATAGAGAGCAATCATATCTCATCTCAGCCTTCTTTTGGTTAGGCTAAACAAGCCAACTCTTTGGGTCTCTTCTCATAAGGTAGGTTTTCCATTCCTCAGATCATCCTTCTCTGCACCTGTTCTATTTTGAATTAATCTTTTTTAAACAAGGGAGACCAGAATTGCACACAGTATTACAGATGAGGTCTCACAAGTATCTTGTATAATGATAGGAACACTTCCCCGTCTGTATGGCCACATCATATGGCAACTCATAGTCATCCTGTGATCAACCAATAGATCCATGCCTTTCTCCTCCTCTATCACTGCCAATTGATACATCCCTAGCTTATAGCAAAAATTCTTGTTGTTAGTCCCTAAATGCATGACCTTACACTTTGCATTATTAAATTTCATCCCATTTCTATTTACAAGATCATCCAGATCTTCTTGTATGATCAGATCAGAGCCCCCACTGTTATAGATGCTATACCAATGCACAGTAAAAAGCACTCCTTCCCATGAAGAGCTTACAAGCTAATGTGACAAGCTCTTACCCAGCCAATAAGAGGATAGCAAGGTTTACCCCACTTGGGTGACTGCATAATGCTTGGCTCTATCCTCAGCCCTGGCACTTAGGGAAACATATGGGGTTGCACCCTAAATACTTTGCCATAGAGACACATGCACAGACAGTAGACAGAACCAGGTTCTGCCCTCCTACCTCACATGTGCCACTCAAGAGAATTGACTATTTGTTTGTGTGCATGTGTGCACGCCACCCTCCTTCTCCCCCATATGCCAGCCAGGAGAACTAGAGGGCTCTGTGCGTGTGTGTGTGTATGCACAAGTATGCTGTAACCTGAAAAGGGATGTCACATATTATTCTCCCACATGCCCGGAGCTCATCCAGGAAGCCCTGGGAAACGTTATGTGTCCAGTGTTTCCCCTAAAACAAGGCAGCTTATGGACCACCCTTTCTTAAGACTATGCTTAAAATAGCACAGATAACTCTACATTAAGACAAGATGCAACAAGTGGGTTAACGAACAGATGGACCTGGGGAGAAAGGAGGAGAGTAACAGCGATGGAACCCTTAGCTTGTAGACTTGCTGTATATAGGTTTGCATGTTTCAGCCCAATTTGGTGGATATTTAAAAATAAAATGAAGAAAACGAAAAATTAATTATATTAGTAATCACCAGGGGCAACTTGCCTAGCCACTGACTGATTTACACTTCCAGTGTACTCAGCATGAACTGAGATGGCTGTCTGAATGGATCCCGATGGAAGATCAGGATCTAACTTAATCAAGGAAAATTGAAATAGTACTGTTAAATTATGCAATAATTTTTATATTAAACTCAGTTATATGTGTAACAGCAAGGGGATAATGAAAAATCAGCTTTACTAACACTTCCAGCAAATGCCAGGGATCATCACAACTGTGGTTTTAATTGAGAAATAATCAATTTTAAAATATGTCATGTTACATTTGCCTCAGGTTGCTTATTACACAGTACATGTGTATAACTATGCACACATTTGAGATGTCTTGGGACAGATTAAGAATTTCATTTGAGTATGTTGGTTTAAAAAAGAACGGCTTGCTATTTAAATTGCATGCAGCTCTGGGATGGGGTGTACCAGGCCTTCGTGACCCCCATCTGGAGGCCCCAGAGTCCTACAACACCCCACCCCAGGACACGAGTAGTAAATGTGAGTCTTCCATGCCTGCCTGGAGAGGCTGCAGAGAAACAGTCAGTCAGAGCCAAGCAGACTCAGATAAAAGGAGGTGCAGGGCTTTAGCAGTTCACTTCCTGGCTGCAATCAGAGGTGCAAAGAAGGGTGCTCATCACTGACTAAAGCAGTCTAAGGGCTAGCCAGAATCTGTTCCTGGCTGCATTTTGCTTAGCTGGGTTCGCAGGGAGGGAGAGGTCCTAAGAACCTTGACCTTAACCTTGAGATAAGGGTGAACCACAAAGGGGCCGTCTAGGAAATCAAGCAGTGTGTTATAGGGTCCCTGGGTTGGAAGCAAGAGTTGTAAGTGGGTTCATGTTCCCCTACCAGCTACAAGAAAAGCAGTGTAAACCCCTTGAAGGGGGCAGGACTGTGTTAGGGGCTGAAACAAAGGGCTGCATTTAAAGGAACCGAGAGCCAGGACTGAAAACCCTACTAAGAGTAAATAGGCTGTTTATTTGTCAGATAGTTTAATACCCCCAGAAGTGGTTCACAGCTATAGACTGGGGACCGACGAGCTGGGCAGCAGCTCTGCAGAAAAGGACCTGGGGGTAACAGTGGATAAAAAGCTGGATATGAGTCAGCAGTGTGCCCTGGTTGTCAAGAAGGCTAATGGCATATTGGGCTGCATTAGGAGAGGCATTGCCAGCAGGTCATGGGAAGTGATTATTCCCCTCTATTCGGCATTGGTGAGGCCGCATTTAGAATATTGTGTCCAGTTTTGGGCCCCCCACTACAAAAAGGATGTGGACAAGTTGGAGAGAGTCCAGCGGAGGGCAACAAAAATGATTAGGGGGCTGGAGCACAGGACTTATGAGGAGAGGCTGAGGGAACTGGGCTTGTTTAGTCTGCAAAAGAGAAGAATGAGGGGGGATTTGATAGCGGCCTTTAACTACCTGAACGGGGGTTCTAGGGAGGATGGGGCTAGGCTGTTCTCTGTGGTGGCAGATGACAGAACAAGGAGCAACGGTCTCAAGTTGCAGGGCGGGAGGTCTAGGTTGGACATTAGGAAAACGTTTTTCACTAGGAAGGTGGTGAAGCACTGGAATGGGTTACCTAGTGAGGTGGTGGAATCTCCATCCTTAGAGGTTTTTAAGCTGAGGCTTGACAAAGCCCTGGCTGGGATGATATAGCTGAGGTTAGTCCTGCTTTGAGCAGGGAGTTGGACTAGATGACCTCCTGAGGTCCCTTCCAACTCTAATATTCTATGATTCTATGATTTGGACTCTGTGGCTCAGCCAGAAGGTCCAGCCACAGAAGACCTGCCGAGTAAGGCTGACACCTACAGGTGGTGCCAGGAGCTGAAGAAAAGAACTGTAGTACCACACAAAGCAGCAGGCGATGCTCAGGAAGTGTGTCCCCCATTGCAAGCTCTTACAGCATTCACCAGTATTTATGTAGCTTTTGCCAGTCTTTAAACAACAATGTGGGAACTAATAGGCCAATAATTTGCCTCAAAATCTATGCTTCATTTTCGGTCCTTTATGAATGAATCTACAAAATAATCCTCAGAGTTTACAAAATAATCCTCGGAGTTTAATTGGTGAATAACCTACCACTGCATCCTAACTTTCTATTTCTTTGATTATGATTACTGCTGTAACTATGCATGCGTGTGCACACATACATACACACAAATGCAGACAAACAAACAGTTCACACTTCAACACTGTGGCATACATAGTTATCAATAAACCCATAGACTAGGACCATCAAATATGACCAGACTACTCCAGCCCAATAAGACTTTTAACTAAGAGAAACGCAGGGCACAAACCACCACGTTTCCGCCTTCCTGTCCTGTGGCCTTCTCAAATCAGTGTTCTCAGTGTGTGGCTGGGTATACAGGCTCCATGGGACCACTGTTTCCTACTAGAAGCAAGTGGGCAGAGAATGGAGGGCTGAGTGGAGACTAGCCTCCATTCCCCCCCCCTACTCTCCGCTTATACCAGCCAGCTGTTAAGGCCTGACAGGAAGGAAGAAGTAATTTGAAGGAATGGCACCAATTACTTCCACCCAGGAGCAGGGAAGGAATTGCAACGCTATGCCTTATGCAAGGCATTGAGCAAAGGCTCAGGCTAGCCTATAGTCAGTGCCAATTATGCTCAGTCACTAGAAGCTGTATAAACCAAGAAGCTATTGTATTAGGGCTGACTGTATGTGTGGTGCTATATAAGACACAAAAACAGTGTCTATTCTGAGGCATTTACAAGTTTCTGATTCTGCATTGGGACTCACAGACCTGAACTCCTGTCTTATGTGGTGGGCTGAATTCATTTTTGCCCCAGTCAGATGGACTCCTCCAGAAAGTACCAGGGATACTTGAGGGCTCTATGTGAGCATCAACTTGGAAACAATGAGATCCCAAATGACAGACCCAAGTATTGAAATTGCTGGTTGACAGGGGCATGCAGCAATGACAAATAGGAACTATACTGATCCTTCTCGCAGTGGATCTTTCAATGCATTTCTCTAGACGAGAGGGGAAACAAATCCCTGGATCCTGTGTATTTATAACTAGATTCGACAATAAAGATTTACTATCCCACTTCATTCAGTTGTCCTCCGACAGGAGAAATGTGTACTCCTAAGGATTTTTCTTCATCAAACATTCATTGGTTTAAAGGAAGACATAGTTCTGACACCCTAGTTTGTCAGTTGGTCCTATGTTGATTATGTATAGCCATGGAGGTCTGAATGGCGAGATGGGCTATCTAAGTAAATACCTAAGGTCTTAGATGGGTATGTACTCAGGGCAGTTAGTCTCTCCCATTGGTCGCACCATCGCAGCTACACTTCTGTTTTCCTCATGGAGCTAATGCGGCTATGTCTCCTTGAGCTGGAAATGACCTCCTGCTCAAAGCGGAGACATACCCTATACCCATTACCATGGTATCTGAGGGTAAGAACCCCAGTATAATAGACTTGCCAATTTACTAGCCAGTTCTCTGGTGCTGCAAGAGGAGTTGCATATTAATGAGTGATTTTTCGGAATATGTATATACCAAAAAGTCTTATATGAACTTTAATGGTTTGGCTAGTCAGGCACCATAACAAATTTCAGGCATCCCTTTCCTACAGGGAAATCAAAGGCTAAAAGCAAAAATATAGGTTTTTATAGTTAGCTTTAGATGGTCTTGACTGTCTTTACACAAGACACTTACTGCCAGGGTGTACGTCCACTTATAAACACTGAGTCAAATAAAATTCTGTTTCTGATATCATCTCATGCTAAACAACATCCAGTTACCATTGTGCATGATCATTTGAAAGACTTCATTTCCCCCAAATCTTGTATGCATCTCTGCTAGCCACTTTTCTGTAGTGTAGTGGTTAACGTGACTATCAATATATTGCTTGATTAACATGCCAACTGGGTAGTTTGAAGCGGCACCTTAGTATCAAACACCAACAATAAACAAATTATTCAGATAACTATATCTGATAGAATTTAAACTTAAATAAGAGGATCATATGAATCACAGGAATGCCTTGCGTGCTACCTGTTTTTACTCCTTTCCAGCTTTAGCTGATAATCCTCTTTATTTCATTTATATTTTGTGCCTAATATATGTTAAATATTATGTTCTTCTCCTGGTATTAATGACTTCCTTTGTCAACCAAATTCACCTTATTCTCCCTTCTTGTATTACTATTTCTGAACAATGTGCTCATTTCTTCGCTTGGAATATGTTTGCTATTAGAAACCTCCATTTTCCCTCTGCTGTTCGTACATCTCATTCCCCTATCCTCATCAGCTCTTTCCAATGCTACTGTCATTTTCGCAAAGCTTGCCCTGTTAAAGTGTAATGATCTCCTCTAATCCTCTTTACTGATAACCCTGCTATTTATCCTGAACCTTATTTGTTACATTGTGGGCACTCTTGTCAAAGATTTTGTCTGCTTTTATTTCTGTGACTGCATCCTCACACTGCTTAAAAGGAAAGGTCATATATGGTTTGTTCTTTGATACTTACTCCCCCATGCTGGTTTAGGAAGTTATCTGCAGATACCATGTTTCAAACAGCCTAATTGCCAGGTGTGTGTGCCTGCAAGCACACACACAATGGTAGCCGATAACTTGGTAGTTAATTCTCCCCTTCTGGTTATCAGAAATAGGCCTGAGCTACGAGTTTTGGGTATGTTTTTATCCAGAGTTTTGTTTTGGATCCATCTCTGTTTACACCATTATTATTCTCATCCCTGTCTTACGTTTTACTGTTGTTGCTGGTATTTTCGTTCTAGTGGGAAATCATGTTGCCAGTTTCTTTTGGTCTTAACCGAAATAAGAAGGCAAAGTAACATGCAGTGGATGGATTTTGCTTCTGGGAAAGTAACAGAATAATGTGAGCCTCTGAGAGCAGGTTAAGCAGTCTCAGAGGCTAAGACAAAGGAGTGCAAAGTGTCCAATCTAACTTGCACATGGCCTTCAACAACCCACGTCGCCAAACTCTTTGTTCAAAGAAATTTCCCATGTAGCAATTTTGGGGCAGGGAAAAGCTGCCCAATATTTTGTATACACAGAAGCTGTGAAGTTCACTGTTCAGAAAAGAAACATTTGGAGAACGAGTGACCCTTGTAACAGGATATGAATGATACCAAATGGCAGTGCATCTATTTAGCCAGATGACATAGAAGTCCTGCATATATTATCATAAGGAATTGGTACAGGAACTGATTTTATAGATAATACAAGTTATCCTCAAAAACAAAGGTGAGTCAAAGGTAATAATGCTTTTGGGGTGAACTAGCTATTAGCTCAGCATTCTAATTACATGACATCAAAGGGAATTCCTGAACCTCTAGCATCGTTGTCTGATGAGCACAGGAAGAGCATGCATTAGGGTCACATGTTCAGCTGCTACATCTTGTAATTCTCAATCCACTGCGAAAGGAGCTAGACAGAGGGACAGCAGAACAGATTTAACCATGTATTTGCTTAGAACTAAATCTCTCTTCTGCAAAGTCCTACATGGGTTTTAATTCTACACATTAAATAGTGTTAAAAACAGCATTACATTTTTTTTCAATAAACCTAAAATTATTATAAATAATTGATCAATTTGATAAAGAAAATGTATACAAAGACTTAACAAGTTTAACAATAAACTCTTCTCCACCCAAAATGGCTTTAATTGTATTCCAAGCCATTTGCATGTTCTTATCTTGATTTTAGAGGTGGGGGAGAAGGGGGGAAATCTATGCAAAAATGCCAGGGCTGTTGCAATCAGACCCAGGAGCCCAGATAAGGGAGGTCGGGGATAGATTCTCACTCCCTTTGTTCTGCTCAGCACAAAGGAAGCACAAATCTCCTATATTTCCCTAGGTGGAGGATCTCCCAGTATGGAGTCCCTGGATGGTATAGAACCAATATAGCTGCCTTGTACACAACCCTCATTCTCCCTGCTTGCAGCCCCAGCATAAGGGCAGGAAAGGGGCAGTTTGAGAACTGTTGCCTTTAACGAGATGGCAGCCATTATAGCATTGTGGGTGTTTGCTGTGGCTGCTCCTGAAGAGTCTACAGCACATATTGGAAGAGAATTCAAAATAAGAGCATAAGAACAGCCATACTGGGTCAGACCAATGATCCATCTAGCCCAGTATCCTGTCTTCTGACAGTGGCCAAGAATTCAGAAGTGACCAGTGATTGTGGGTGTTCAACCTGAGATGCCTTAAAGGGACCCAATTATTAGAAAGTGCTGAGCATCTGCCTTCTGGAAATCAGGCCTCTTTCAGGTATCTCAAACGTGGACACCAAAAATTGCTAGTCACTTTTGAAAATCTTGACCCTGGACTTATTTACTAAAGACAAAGAGCCAGATTTTTAAAGATATTTAGGTGCATGAAGATGCAGATAGGTGCTTAGTGGCAGCCTTTTGAGAATCTGGGCCTTAAGTGGTTTTGAAAATTCTAACTTCCATTTGTAGCCTGATTTTGCGTGTTTTAGTAATTTGAATGGGGTTATAGGCTCGCCAATTGATCTGATCAGAAGATAATGCGGTTCTTGTCTCAGAATCAGGCTCCAGAAGAGTTTTATAGGGACACTGGGATGCACAACGGGAAGGTTCACCTGATAGCCAAATTTGTATAATTTTATAAGCTTTTATTAAGATGACATAAAATGATAGACAAATGACTGATATAAAGAAAATGAATAATCAAATGGATAATGGATAGGATTACAGTCTTATTTTAGAGACTCGTGTGATATATATATATCTACGGTATGCTTTAGATTAATATACTCACACCCTTCCCTGATGACCTGGTTGAGAGAGATGTCTGGTTCCTCAACTCTTGAGTAGAGGGGTGAGGTAGGCAATGCTCAAAGGCTAACAGCTATAAGGCTAAGACTAACACTACAAATAATACTAAGTATAAACGAAGAACAAAATCTTAACACTAACTAAAAGAAGCTTCAAAAAGGAGTAGCTGACGATCGCCTCAAATAACACGATTTGCCCCTTTTTATACCCTGAGCAATATGGGTCCTCCTTCTAAGTCCAAACTTGGATTCTTCACCCCCAAATTATTAGGGTACACTTATTCTATAGGCTGGCAGGTTCATGCATATTAATGACATATCCACATCCTTTCCAGATGATTCCAGATGGTTCATTTATCTAACCTTTGTTATTTCTGGAGCTTTTGTGGGTTCTGTGGTATATCTGTGAAGTTTACCCGGGGCATAACCTGAGACAGTCCCCCTTGTTTTGATACCTCCTGACTTATCTAGGGTAAAAGTTATAACCATATATGTCTTATCCTTTAACTCATCATTACTTATCTGGGCCAAAGGCCCCGAACATATGTATGCTAACTGCCTTAGCTTTCATACAGGATGTGGCCTGTAAAATACCTTGCATTACAATTAAAATACTTCAATATAAATCTATGACTCTATTACAATAAAAAAAATAATACTTGAATCTATAAGGAAAGATATATATGTATATATGCAAGCAAGCACGCTAGTCCTATAGGCTACACATTGACTTCTGTGGAATTGGGTACCTGTATGCCTTTGAGGCTCGGCACCTAGACACCTACAGACTTTGATAAATCTGGCC
The DNA here is from genome assembly GCF_026122565.2 of Emydura macquarii macquarii. Lineage (NCBI taxonomy): Eukaryota > Metazoa > Chordata > Testudines > Chelidae > Emydura > Emydura macquarii. The sequence goes on from NW_027130506.1 coordinate 4,535,762, forward strand.
CAAAGTGCTTAAATCATACAGTTCTTTGGATTTTATGGCATACATTCTGATTATTTCCATAAGGAAAGGTAGATCAATCAACACTGGAGAAATCTATTACTGTGTTTCCACCCCCACCTCCTTGTCAGTTTACAGATGGGTGGAAACTGAAAGTCAAATAAAGATTGTAGCCAGGCGCCAGAGATAGAGGATGTTCTGAAGTTAGGCCTCTGGCTGCTTTGAAAACTATTTTATTTCAAACCAATGTGGTTTTACTTGTTCACTCGCTAGGAGCTTCAGTGATGTATGTGGCGATGTCATTGGTGGAACAAATTGTACAGAATATAGGTCCCTTTCCATATTATACCCACTTCACTCATTTGTGTATCTACTGCCTAGAATGAAAACAAAGACTACAGTGTCCTTAGTCAGCTAATAAAGTCACATTAGAGACCTTCCTGATGTTCTGTGATGCTGCTAATCAAGAGTCATTCTGGCTCATACGATTCCTCTTGTCTCTTTAGCCACCCGAAGAGAGCTGCAAGGCCAATGTCAAAAAAGCCCATGCTGTTCCTATACTCTGTTGTAACAATTCACAAATACTTTTGCTAATTGCTCTGTGGTGCATGTAATTTAATTTATTCAAATTAGTTAATTTTCCCCACTGTTTCCCCACTCTCTTCAGCATCCAAGATTCCTCATCACCCTCTGGAACATGTATAGACTCTGATTCATGTCAGCTTTGTGGGCTGCAGTCGGAAGCAGGAATGCACTAGCTGGGACACATGACCCACAGCACTAAATTTCTGGGAAATCCTAATTGTCCATGTCATTGAGTGAAAGCATGATTTAAAGTCTGCCTATTTAACATAGATGCTCCCCTGCTTAAAAGGCATTAAAACTATTTCCCAACTGTATTTTTTAAAAGGTGCTTTATGGCTATGTGGAATCAAACTGTAAATTCAACTAAGATGATTCAGTTTAAAAAAATAATGAGCACTGACATTATTCCTTCTGATTTCATTGCTACTTGTACTTCCTTGCACAGGAAACAGATGTAAACTGAGACATGGCAGCCATCAGAGAAATATGACATGCTGCTTCTCTCTCTCTCTTTGAAGATTTAAGTTTCCAGACTCCCTGCTAGTGCCCAAATGTTTAAAGGAAAAATTAAAAAACTGCCATTCTTCCTCCTGAACTGTCTTTCTTTTCATGTAACCCAGTTACACAGAATCCACAATCATAATTGTAAATGGTTCTAATATTATATCCTGATGTGTTTGCTTTTAAATAACATTTTTCTTTCTTTAGAATCATCGCTTATGGTGAAAGAACTTTTTAGACAGAAGGGCAAGGTATGTGCACAAGGGTGATGTGGGGGGTAATCCGAAGAGCCAATGAGCTATTGCTGAAGTTGTACTTTCAGTTATGTCCATGCAACTCCGAGTCAATAGGTCCAACTTTATTCTCACTTGGGCCACAATCTTGCAAACACTTATGCTCGTTCTAAACCTTACGCGTGTTAGTAATCCTATTGACTACAACAGAGTCGCCCAAATATGTAAAGGTAAGCATGTGTGTTTGTAGGATCAGAGACTCATTCTGGAGGAACTAAGGAGAAACTCCGGTGAAATTAATGGAGTTACAGAGAGCCAGCCATAAAAGTGTACCTGTGGGCACAAACATAGAAATGTAGGGCTGGAAGGGACCTCAAGAGGTCATCTAGTCCAGTCCCCCTGCTTTGAGGCAAGACCAAGTAAACCTAGACCACCCCCTGACTGGTGTTTGTCTAACCTGTTCTTAAAAACCTCCTATGATGGGGATTCCATAATCACCCTTGGAAGCCTATTCCTGAGTTTAACTCTCCCTATGGCTAGAAAGCTTTTCCTAATATCTAACCTCAATCTCTTTTGCTGCAGATTAAACCAATTATTTCTTGTCCTGCCTTCAGGGATGTGGAGAACAACCAATAAATATGCCCCACCGCTTTTGTTTATCATTTACTCTTTGTAGTCTGGCAGCACCAAAGGGTCCCAAGCAGGGTTAGGCTTCATTGTGCCGTGGCATTTTACGAATATAGAACAGAAAGTGGTCTATGCTCCAAGCAGCTTACAACAGAAAAACAAGACAAACTGACAGACTAAAAACAAAAAAAAGCAATTTACCACAAGCACATCACAATTCCCCCCCCCCTCCCCAGTTTTCCCTTCACATAACAACCCTCTCCCCTGCTAATGCCTCCAGCTGCCAGTCAAACTTTTTCAGTCCTTGCCTCGTTCAACTGTCCCGTTTCCACCTTCTCCCACAGGAGAACACTGAGCCACATTCTTGGAGGCAAATTCTTTTGATACACTTGACAGGTACAAATGTGCGGATTGAAGCCCAACTCCTCCCATGCTATGACATATAAACCATGCATCTATGATATGGCTTTATCCTGGAATCATTCCACATGCAGAAGTCTCACTGACATCAAGGACAGTCATGCATAGAGAGTGACATGCAGAACAGTGCCAGGTACCTGCCAGAAAAATTCTCTTATTATAGGTATTAGAGACTCTCTGCTACTCTGAAAATGAGTCATGATGTAAATCAGTGTGGCTCCATTTAAATTGATGGAGCTATGCCAATTGAAACCAGCTGAGTCTCTGGTCTATGGGATTTAAATATTTTATTCTCTTGTGACAGATCAAGGGCGCCATGCTGCCAATATTAAGATATTAGCTGGGCAAGCTCAGAGTTGGGGAAGCAAATCAACATTAATATGCCTGAATATCAACCAATGACAGTTGGCACTAGCTCGCTGGAATGAATATTTCTTTATATATTTCTTCATCCAACAACACAAACACTTTTTGCATTAGTTTTGTTTGCTGCCTTGTAACTCAATGAGACACAGATGTCAAAATGTTAAAGCATGGCAGTGCCCATGCCTACATTATAAACTGTTTTTCTATGATTTTTAGAGGGATTTGTAGGCAGCGCATTTGGAAACTGACAAAGAATGTTTAACCATTACTCAAGTGATAATTGAAACATGGATCCATTGATCAACAGAAAGAAAAACAAACTAGATTGGTTTTCTTTTATAAAAACAAGCAAACAGTAGATAGCAATGCTTTTATAATATTGTACTAAAACTATATGAAAAGTGTGGGATTTTTTTTTATGTTGTTGTCATTATGACAAGACTATCTGCACCTCTGACCCTGGTTTCTTCAAGTTCACCCCCACTCAGATCTCAGGCTCAAACATCATCTCTCTCTCAGGATGGATTCACAAGATTATCCCAGTGTCAGACTGGGCCTTGCCCTGCAGTCCTCTAGTGTTACCCATGATTACCTCAACAGTCCCACCTTAGGCTCAGTACTTGCAGTTCTGCTCCTCGGAAGCTATGACCAGTGGTATCCATTGACCAATCAGCCTTCTGAAAGCAAAGTATTGTTTAGTTAGACCAAAGTATTTTGGATAAAAATATCTGGAAACAGTAAACAGATTATAAACATGTTGACTTTACCAGGTGTCTATCCATATTCCACATGGGAATCCTGGTAGGTCAAAGCTTCTGACAGACACCCTAAGATCTCAAGGATGTGGGTGGTAATCTGTTCCCTCAATTCAGAAACCAGTTCACTGTCTCTGCTTTCAGGAGTGTATCTTTAAATCCCACTCTGTCTTTTGACCCCTCTCGCCTTGCAGGGACCAAAAAGTTAGGCACCTAATATTTTTAGAGATCTGGGCCCAAGTCATTTTTTAACTATTTATAGTTCTATTAGCTCCCAGCACTGGCAGACCAAATCTTGCAATTTGGAGACAGAATGCAGGATCTTTAAGCCAATATCTTTCCCTGTCTTTCAGGTGTATACTGGGATGTTCTTACATGGGAGCTTTTGTTTTCTCCTGGCAACAGGCCCCATTGAATCAAAGCCATATAGGCACGTTAGAACCATTCCACTAACCCACCATAGTTGTATAGACTCTCTCAATAACAAACTCACAGACTGTAGTCATAAAATTATTACATTTCCTCCATCCCTAAGAAAGTGAGCAATTAAAAAAACAGAGAAAATGAAGAAAAATTCCATTATATGAAAGACAAATTCTTTAATTGTTCATTTCCAGAGACTGCACCATTATTTCTCCCATGTGTCCCTGAAGAAATCCACTTCCATAGCACATAACGGCTAGAAGGTGTATACTCACTTTCTTGATTATATCATGGCAATTTTTAAAATCCCTCCAATATTTCAAAATCATCTAAAATATTTATAATTCACCCTGCATCTTTGTAACTCTCGATACAGCTGTGGAGCAAAGGGTGGTGCACGCAGGACCAAACAGAGGTTTTTGGAGTCCTGACACAAACTCTGAAACTGAGGCCCTTGTACCCTTCCAAAAATAACCAAGGGTCAAAAACACTAAAGGAGGTCTGGGGTGGGGGAACAAGGAGAAGATAAAGTTAGAGAGTGAGCCCTCACTAGCCCCACAACAGCTCATTATTTCCACAAATCTGGGTCTGGTTCCCTGCTCTAACACACTCTGGTGCCACTCATTCAGATTTGGACCAGCCACTTCTCTGTCATGATGGAAGGACAGCCTGGCCAAACCTGAGTGCACCAAGTCTCAAATACCACTCAGTTTGAGGGCCCTCTAAAACAGAGAGCCGGGGACAAACTGCCCACTTTGCCTACCCAAGGACAGCCTAAGTGCATGAGATGTACTACCCCAGGAGGCTTGGTGACTCACTTCTGAATCACGCTTCCTTCCCCACTTCCTTCTTGGTCCAATGGGAATTAATTGCTGCCGGCCTATACTAGTAAGGACATGACAACACCCTTGTGTCAGCACAGCTACAGTGGCTGGCATGAAGTGGGGTTGGAGCCAAGGTTCTGTCTATTCCTTGTCCCCTTGCTCCTGGCACAACGTCCTCTTATTCCTACATGCCTGAATTTAAGGTCCCGGTAGCTCAGGCAAGGAAATAAAGGGGATTACTCCCCCTATCTGCCTTGTGTAGGTGTATCGGCCAAGTAACAGTCTAGCCCTTAATAACCTTCAATGCTTTTGTCAGCGTTATGATTTTCTAACTGTTCCTCCAAACTGAAAATTATGCCCTCATTATCTGAAATACTGGCTAGTATTACAGTGTGGTTTGCGGGTTGGGTTTTGGTACATACATATATAAAAGCTCCATCACTTTAAATAATTGTGGCCATGCTATTAATCTGAAAGTGGTTTATACCACACATATCATTTCTTGTTGTGCACTTTACTGACATACTTTAAAATACTATGAAGAGCACACACTCTAAACAAACCTAAGCTGGGGGAAGGAAAGACTGCTTACCTAATGCTGACTGTAATGATTATTTAAACATATACAGTACTAACGAATAAGAATATGTTGCATGCTTTCTCCTGGTAAATTGGGTGCCTAAACAAAGAGCTGCAGTGAACTGTTTTTGCCAGACACTCAAACTGGTGATCAAGTCCTTTCCCGCTCACTTGCAAAATCTCCTGAACATCTGGAGATAGTTAGGCTCCCAACGAAGGAAGAGTAAAAAAAACGGAACCACTGAGTAGTCAAGCTGCCAGAAAATTCAAACTGCGGCAAGGGCTCGAGATGGCAGAGCTGCTGAAACGGTAAGGTGACTTTCACAAGGCGAGCACTGATCTTCCTCTGTGCTTGACTGTTTTGGTGAAAGAGTGGACCAGAAGAGGGGAGGGGGAGCACAGCTTGAGCAATACTGGATGCAAAAAAAAATAAAAAAAATTGGGATACATACTTCTCCTCTCACTGGGCGCATGTAGCTCCCACTTGCTTTAGTGAGAGTTCTGAGCACCCAGCAAGAAGAGAGTAAATGGTATCTTAGCATTCATAAGGCAAACCTGAACAACCACAAACATTTCAGACTCCTCCAGTCTGAAGAATTATCCTTTTTTAGCAAAACAGCGAGAATTCTGTGGCACCTTAAAGACTAACAAATTTATTTGGGCATAAACTTTCATGGGCAGAAACCCACTTCATTGGATGCATGAAGTGGAAACTTCTGTTTGATAGCTATATATGGCGAAGTGGGTTTCTGCCCACGAAAGCTTATGCCCAAACCAATTGGTTAGTCTTTAAGATGCCACAGAACTCTCACTGTTTTGCTAAGAACAAACTAACATGGCTACCCCTCTGGATATCCTTTTTTAGTAAGCTTCACATGAGCACTTGGACGTATGCAGATCATAAAAGACCTGGGAGGCAGTAGAAAGAATGTTAGCAAAGGGCAAAAAGTAACACTTGTTTCAATGTATTGAGAGAGTTTGAGATCAGGAAAAGCCAGGAGCATGTTGTCAAAGATTTGGGGTTTATTAGAGGAGGTTCAAATCTAGATTTTCATCTGGAACCAACTGTCCCCAAAGCTCAGGAGTGTTTGGCTCCACAGTTCTGGAACTGGGCCCAACTTCAGTTTTATCTTCCATTTGTCTTGCTTTCCTCTTCTGTTTCTAACTTTTGATATTCTGATTGACTTTAACACAACTCCCTCTGTGCACGAGGGAATAAGGAAGTAAGCTCACCAGGTGGTTTTATTCCAAACACTCCAAGCTCTGCTGATAATACACTGATTACTCCCTGCTGCAGCTCTGGTGAAGTTTGTGTCTTTGTAACAAGGTTCTTGCAAAAAAGTAGTAAACGGATTAGGCTAGTTTATTAGCGGTTGTTTGTTTTTTAAGTAAAAACCTGCAGCAAACAGACAAATCTGATAACATTATTTGCCCTAAAAATCTGGGCCTCGATCTTCATCACTGGGTTTTCTCAATGTGGAAAAAACTAATCCTTTTTGACTAAGGCCCAGAATCACAAACATTTTTAAACACATGCTTAACTTCATACATGCAACTGAACTCAACAATGGAACTAGCAACCTGCATCAAGTTATGCACAGGGTATTAAAGTGTTTGCAGGATCAGGTATTAATTCCTAAACCAAATCACTGTCCCATCTGAGATCTGGACCACTGCAAGAACAGACACTGTCTATACTGGAGCATACACTGATAAGCTACTGTAAAGATCAAAAGGACCAAATTCTCTGCCAGTGTAAACTGGCATAATTCCACTGAAGTCAGTAGAGCTATACCAATTTGCATGAGCAGAGCATTCTGCACTAAAATGTTTGCCAGACACAGTTCTGGCCAATGTGAAACTGACATTGTTTCATCATGGTTTGGTTCTCTAAAGGTGGACAGGAATTGCTTTTAGAACAAGCATACTTTGGACAGACTATTACCCATCAAGTTTCTGGCAAGATTTCTGAATGTGCTTCTATCAACGTATGTGCCTTATAGATGGGAAAAACTACCAAAATGAAGATTGTCACAACATGATAGTGCTCCAGCAGCAGCTGGGTTATAACGTGCTTTGATTTTGCTTGTGCAGATGCAACCAAATAGTGGTGTGATCATTATACGGAATTTGGTGTATGATTCACATTGCCCTCATCATCTTCATTCCATTAATGTTCCCAGCCTCCTTTTACAATCACCAAATCAGTGCCTTCTTCCATGTGGCTACCTACACATGGTACCATCCTTCAGCTCATTGCAAGACCTGTAGTTGCTTCAGCTACGCTACTTACAGGGAGCTGATACAACTTGTATATAAGTTACCTATTGTTGTTCTCCTTCCCCTAAACTCTGGCTTCTTGTTTGTCCTCAGATGGCAAGCTCCTCTGAGTCCTGGATGTTTGGAAAGTGCATCACACTATAAATAATTGTTTTTAAAAGTCACAGCCTAATGGTTTGGTCCTACAAACTTACATGCAGCGATACCTTCACCTAGATGTATTGCAATCAAAAACTAACAGGCTGGGGGCCCATGTTATAGAAGTCTTGATGTTATAACAGTGTTTTCGTGACTGTGTAGGTAAGACTAAACCATGTTTTAGCCACATCGCAGAACCTTGTTACAATGCTGGGATCTTACTTGCTGCTTGCACCAGAGGCTACACATACGCAGTTGAGACGTGTACTCTTTGAAAGATTTGGTGCAGTTTTTTTAACCCTAAAATTGCATTTAAATGTAACTATTAAGCTCTGCCATTGACAGCCACTTGGACTAAAGTACATACTTATAAAGTAGAGGCAAAACTGTAATTCAACTTTTTTTTCAGATAAAGTCCTTGTGGTTAAGGCACTGGAAATGGGACGTCAGTGCTTTCCTGAATCAAGGCCACCGATAAGATGTATAAGTAAACCTCAGTATTAGTGCCACGTCACCACATTCCCTTGCAATCAGGTATTATTCAGTTGCTCTGCTGCAGTCCTACCTGTGTCTTGTTGTTAGTTGTTAGTTAACTACGGCACCAACTTTCTGTGTAGCCACTCTAAGCTGGTGGGAAAGAGCTCTCCCATCGGTTTAATTACTCCATCCCCTATGAACAGCAGTAGCTATGTCGGCAAGAGGGTCTCCCGTCCCACTAACACAGCACTGTCCACACCGGCACTTAAGTCAGCATAAGTTATGTCGCTCAGAGGGGATGGCTAATTCACACCCCTAAGTGACATAACTTACGTCAACAAACTGTAATGTAGCCACGGCTGTACGACATTAGATCCTGCCAAGTGAGAAGATTACTTTGTATCTTCCTTGATCTGCCAGTGGGTTAACAGTTTGGGAAAAAGTAGGAACTTCACCAAATCTTCAAACAGAACTCTCAGTTTGCTGTTTATGTGCCAACAAGTTCCAGCCGGTTGATCTCATGAGACTTCCAAGCTGACGGGAGGTAAGAAGATGTCAATATCAAAACAAAGCTCTATTTTTTGAGAGATGCCCGACCTACATTCACAGATCCAAGTTTGGACATGCATCTATATTGTTCAGGGCTTTGCAGATTGTAGACTGAATGAAGCTACAAACTTTCAGGGGCGCACTGCCAACCCTAGATTTAAAAGGTGTTTCTTCTTTTAAATGCTAAATAAAGGCAATGATAAAAGACGTGCAACTACCTTTTGCAGGGATTCAGTCAGACACTGTACTCCTGCATGTGCTGTTATTAGTACTGAGCAGACTGACACTGTAACACCACACTAAAGGAGGAAGTAAAAGTTTAAAGGACAGTCAACCCTGAATTTTCCCAGCACTGGTATAATCACAGAAACATCTGTGTACGTAACTGTGCTTATTCTGTATAAAAATTCAGCTCATTTACTTCCCAAACACCCTATTGCTTATCTGCGATGGGGTGGTCTAGTGGCCCCCTTGGATTACATTACAAACATAGGGACATTGGTTCAAAACTTCCTACAGGGTTTTCTTCCCCCCTCCACTTCCTACTGATTATGAGATTTGACTATATGATATGGGGTTCTGTTTTTGCCTTCTGTGAAAAGAAAACTGCAGTGATTACATATAATCCCTTAGGTGTCTGGAGAAATACTCAATAAAAAGCTTGAGTCTGTTCTCACACCAGTTTACTCTGGTGTAACTCCATTTGCCTCATCGAAGTGAATGGTACTTCTGATTTACAATGGTGTCAATAAGAGGAAAATCAGGTCCCAAATAAGGATACCACGGTGTACATATTAAATGAATGTCCAATCTACTTTTGAAAGTTTCTGCTGCTGTTTCAGCATCGCCATTCATTGCAGGGTGCTGGTGACTCCAAAACAACCTCCCACTAGGAAGCAGATTGAGGCAAAGATGGTCTGATCTGTTTTAAACCAGAGTTAGTGATTCAACACTGGTGGAACTGAGAGAAGGCTGAGGCCAAGGCAATACAGCTCACCATTTGAAACGAATGGAAAAGCTCATGATTCAAGTGATTGGATGATAAATACTATTTCTTTTTAACCTACCCCTGTTAATTTGTCCATTTTACGTAAATGAGTTAATTTATCTTAATTTATTTTAAAGAGTTTAGGTAACAATTTTGAGAGTATAGACTTTCCACATACACTTCAGTGATGAGTTTCATTTCCCAGTGTCTCAGTCTTGGATCATCAGACTGCCCAGGAGAAGTTAGCTCCCTAATAGGCTGGTTAAATACTGGAAAGCGAGGAGAAGGAAGAAAGGAAGTAGCTTATCAATGAATAATGAGAAACATTTGTCAATTAGCACATTCACTATATAAGAATCAAACAGTTCTTGTTGTTGTTTCTCATTATATTCAAGCTGCTCTGTTACAGCAGTAATGGGAGCTAGGACCAACACTGTTAAGAGCCACTAGTGTTTTCAGATGCATTTTTAGGTGCCCAACTTAAGATATGTTAAAAGGAGCCTACATTTTTAGGAAGCGCTGAATATCCACCCTTGAAAACCATGGCACCTTTGTGGTGTGTCAGACTGGACACTCAAACATTGAGGCACCCAAAATCTCTAGCCATTTTTCAAGGACTTACCCTATATAAGTATCTAGCGAAATAAAGAAAAGAAAGACAGTTTCTAACTTTTTAAGGTGATTAGTTTTTCTAATCTCATTTGTAATTAGGTGGAGCAATTAGAAGGATTCCTTATTCTACTGTAATTTTCCTTTGACCAGACTTTGAAAAAGCACAGAGAAACTGTGGAAAGAAAAGAAATACAAGATAAAAGATTCTTTCTGAGCCTAAGCATCTCCCACATTATAATTTTCTGCTTTTCAAACAAGCCACAGATGTACAGCACATGAGGCCAGGTGAAGATATTATTGTGAAAGGGTGTGATGATGCCTTTGCATGCAAAATACATTCATCTCCAACATGCCCATGAGCAGCTGTTCTGTATTTAGGATGTTTATTTCTTTGTACAGCTAGCTTTAGCGAGGTTTAAACTGGTGATCCTCTGTACCTGAATGACCAAACCATTAGGGGAAACTGTTAACAAGGGACTTGACAACAGCACAGCAAGAGTGATGAGATGCGCTCACTATGGGTAAGAGTGGGATGGGATGGATGTGAACTGGGTCGCTGGCTTTTATGAAGGGCAGCCAAGTATGCTTTTTCTCACAGCCTCTCATTATACTGAGAGTTTGGACTGATCCTGTCTACTCAGGCAAAATCCCTATTAAGGTCAATGAGAGCCTTTTCCTGAGCAAGGAGTGCAGGATTGCAGCACATGCTGACAAGACAGTGTGCACTCTTACTCATCAGGATTGAAGATCCACAGCTAGACACGTTGGAACCATTTGCAGCAATAGACTGGTTCCACTGAGAACAGCAGGGTGACTATCCATCCATTATTATAAATGGCTCATGTCCAGGGATTAAAGTAAAGAAGATGGAGAGTAGGGGAGACAAAATCAGCTATCCTTCTTTGCTAGAAGAATTGAGGAGACTCCCCTTCTCTCCCTGGCTTGGGGAAAGCAGTTCTCCTTCTCGTTGGCTGATGCAGCGAGAACTCTCCAGCCTATTTCACTCTACTTTATGCTGAGTTCACAGTCTCAGGAATTTCAGCAATAGTGACAGGGGATCAAACGTATGCTTTTCTGCCACAAAATATCTGCTATATATACTTTAAAGCAGAAATGGAAGAAATCCCCTTTTTGGGAAGGAGCCTTTTCATCTCTGCTACAGCTCCCTTGGGTTCGGTCTGTGACAGCCCATCAGTTCCTGCTCCCTATGTTTTCCTCTGGAGCTTACTGTACATACCAGTCTCATTCATTCTCCTTGTTCCTGATCCACCAGTGTCCTCCTTTTCCTAGTCACTCTGGATAACACAGGTTTCTCTACTCTAGCTTTCACTCTGGTTCTCTGACCCTCTGGGGACACTTGTAGTTTAATTTTTTTGCTCCAGGTTATTGGGGAATGGGCCCTGCCATCAGCTTAAAAAGCATGAATTTACTAAGAACAAATCATGCCAAACCATCTTGATTTCCTTCTCAAATAGGGTAACCAGTTTGGTGAATAGAGGGAATGTGGTGGATATAATTTACCTGGACTTCAGCAAGGCTTTTGACACAGTCTTACATGACATTCTGATAAGTAAGCTGGAGGAAACGCAGGCCCAGTGGAACTACCATTAAGTGTAAGTGGATACATAATTGGTTAAACAATCGCAAACAAAGAGTAGCTATTAATGGAATGATGTCAGATTGGAGGGAGGTCTCAAGTGGGCTTCCACAGGGATCTGTTCTTGGTCTGGTGTTGCTCAACATCTTTATTAATGACCTGGATGTAGGAATAGAGAGCATACCGACCAAATCTGCAGATGACACAAATCTAGGGGGGATTTCTAACACTTTGGAGAATAGAGCTAAAATTCAAAGGGATCTTGATAAATTAGAGAACTGGACTATAGACAACAAAGTGAAATTCAGCAAAGACAAATGTAAGACACTTAGGGAAGCAAAACCAAATGCACAAATACAGAATGGGGGATAACTGGCTTGGCAGCAGCACTGCTGAGACGGATCTGGGACTTGTGGGGATCACAACCTCAACATAAGTGAACAATGCAGTGCTGTTGCAAAAAAAGCAAATGCAATTGTAGATTGCATTAACAGAGACATAGCATGCAAGTCACAGGAAGTGATAGTACTGCTCTACTTGGCACTGGTCAGGCCTCAGCTGGAGTATTGTATCCAGTTTTGATCACCAATGTATAGAAAGGATGTCAGAGAACCTGGAAAGGATCTAGAGACTAGTAACAAAGATGATCAGAGGGATGGAATGCAAGCCATATGAGCAAAGGCTGAAGGTATTGGGTATGTTTAGTTTGGAAAAGAGGTGATTAAGGGAGGACATGATAGCAGTCTTCAAATATTTGAAAGGCTGCCATAAAAAAGATGGAGAAAAGTTGTTCTCTCTTGCCACAGAGGGCAGGACAAGAGGCAATGGGTTCAAACTACAGCATAGCAGATTTAGATTAGTTCTCAGGAAAAACATCCTAACTGTAAGAACAATAGGACAATGGAACAGACTGCCTAGGGAGGCTGTGGAAGTTCCTAAGCTAGAAGTTTTCTAAAGGAGGCTTGGATGTTTTCGATATAACAAATCTTGCATCTTGGCAGGGGCGTTAGACTACATGACCCTTGTAGTTCCTTCTAACTCTATGGTTCTGTGATTCTGTGGAAGGAGGCAACCCTACATTCAGTCCTCTAGGGTCCTGTATCACTGAGCTGCCCTGTGCTCTCTAAGGTCTCATCTCAATCAAACTTAGGTCTCAGCACCACAGTCTACTTCCTCTGGGTACAAAAAGTATATTCTCTCTCTTCAATACCAGCTACTTCACGTGGTTCGCTGGTAGAGCAGGATCAGCTCCAGTCTTTGACAGAGGCTCTGGACTGCTCTTTCTCATGGCTCTGGACTGCCCTGGCAAGTTTCTTCCCCCTGACCAAGCACTCTCTAGTTGTGGTTCCACACAGCGACCTGCAAAATTTTAGGTGCCCTCACAGTATCTGGAGTGGTTGTTTTCTGGGTAGACTCTATTCCTTTGTCTTTCTGTTCATCATTGTCCTTCTAGTCATTGTGGTCATAGATTGCATCTGTGCTCAAATACTGGTCTCTATGCAGAGATAACTGGGGGAAATTCCATGGCCTGTATTATAGGAGAGGTCAGACTAGATGACTTCTGGCTTTAAAACCTATGACTCTATGAATTTCTATATACACACTCCCTTTTCCTGGTTTCCCAACAAATCCTGTATTGTTACTGGAAGAATTTAGGGAAGCCAATTTGTTAGCAGGAGAATTTTAGAGTAAGGTGTTACCCCTATAACCTGCCGGTGTACTGGTCCGCCTTATTGGAATTTCCAGGGAGACAACCTACCTTCCCTTGAAAGGACATGGATACAGCCTTCCAATCAAGATAGAATATATAAGCTGTGATACTTTGAAAACAGATATAATATTTATTTAGAAGTGAATGGTTATATTAAGTAGGAAGAGATAGAAATCAAGCATGACTTGTAGCCATGTAACAAAATACTCAGTATGGACAAGTTAGAGAGAGTGCAGCGGAGGGCAACAAAAATGATTAGGGGGCTGGAGCACAGGACTTATGAGGAGAGGCTGAGGGAACTGGGCTTGTTTAGTCTGCAAAAGAGAAGAGTGAGGGGGCCTTTAACTATCTGAAAGGGGATTCCAGGGAGGATGGGGCTAGGCTGTTCTCGGTGGTGGCAGATGACAGAACAAGGAGCAACGGTCTCAAGTTGCAGGGCGGGAGGTCTAGGTTGGACATTAGGAAAAAGTTTTTTACTAGGAGGGTGGTGAAGCACTGGAATGGATTACCTAGGGAGGTGGTGGAATCTCCATCCTTAGAGGTTTTTAAGCTGAGGCTTGACAAAGCCCTGGTTGGGATGATATAGCTGAGGTTAGTCCTGCTTTGAGCAGGGGGTTGGACTAGATGACCTCCTGAGCTCCCTTCCAACTCTAATATTCTATGATTCTATGATATATATATATTTAACAGAATACAACTATTAGAAGATATACGGTACAGAGAATAATATTATACTACTAGAAACTATATGGTACAAGAAAGAATATTCTGGATAATACTATTACTATAGCTTAACACTATAATAACGTATCATTATAATACTTGACACTATTAATCTAACAATACATTAATTAATCTTATACATTAATACTTAACACTCTAGACATATATTATTACTAAAAATCCTTAACAATCTCTCATCCAGCAAGCGTTAGACCAAGCGGTTGCTGGATGGGTAGAGGGAGAATCGCACTCAGACCACAAGCATCCAACTTTACTGACATGCAGACTCAGGTGGCCTTTACTTACACAACTTTTAAAACACCCCTCCGTTTGTCAGGGAAGGTCCTTCTGCTCTGTCCAAAGACTGCTCAGAGAGTTACCTCAGGCTCAGACACAGAGCGGGGACTCAGTTAGCCCGGTTGTCCAAAACCTAAGGTGCATCTTTTGCTTCAGTGATGCTCACCGCTGTTCAGATGGTTTTTCAGGATGCCGTGAAGGTCTTGTTATGGAGCCATAGATTCTTTCCAACTTGTGATTTCAGCTCTTCTTCTTCTTGCAAGTGATCAGCTCTCTACAAAGCTTAGCCTGCTAATTGCAGGCTTTATATACAGTTGAGTGAGGAGGGCGTGGCTAGGAGTGAACAGAGAGGGGAGGGGCCAAGAGTGAGGAGGGCGTGGTTAGGAGTGAAGAGAGAGGGGAGGGGCCAGGAGTGGGAAGGGCGTGGTTAGGCGTGAACAGAGAGGGGAGAGGCTAGGAGTGAGGAAGGAGTTCATCTAAAGGTCACTCTGGTAGGGGAGGGGTGACGTTAGGAGTGAAAACGTCAAAATGGATAGGGGAGGGGTTATGTTAGGAGGAGGGAATCCCCCTTCCAACTGCCATTCTTAACTGTCACCTGATGGATTTTTCTTATTACTAATCCTTATCTAAATAAAACACTTTATTCTAAAACTAATCACTACTTAAAATATTGCAAAATCTTTGATACTGACACCACTCTTTTTAATTACCCAAATATTCAATCTCAGAATTTTTAAACCCCTTTTGAGGTTTTTCTGCAGACCGCTACTTTGACATTATTTTTGGTCATTTAGACAACTAAAGCAAAAATCTCTGCCTACAGTATACTCATAGATGCTGCTCCCTTCTTATCTTCAACCACGTCAAATACCACAGTGCAATTACTTTCTACACAGCTGAAGTATTTTCTTGGGTCTTCTTAGTCAGTTCAGTGTACAAATGCATCTCTCTTTTGTGGTGCAACCACATTCACATCCAACAATGAACCATCATACTACTTCTAAGGCCTTTGCCACAATTAAATTCACCTCTTGTTTACAGCAGCTGTTAATCTTAGGAAGCCAAATTCTGGTCTAACTCCTTTAAGTATCTGGGATTGTTTCATCCGGCCTTTTCCGTTCATGGGTTCAAAGTCTGGTTCCTGATGCCTGCTTTTGAATTCATCATCATGGACACCCTTTTCAAGTGGTGTGGGCTACCACTTGCACAATATCCTGGATCCAGTTGTCTCTGTGATCTTTATTTCCACTGGAAGAAGCATTTAATGTAACAATGCTTGTGTTTATCTATCCTAGCCAATTATAGGGGCAGACAGCTGTAACTTAATCCTGATTGGCAAAAGACCAGAGAGAATGCTTACTATCACACATAGCAGAAAAGAGTTTGAGTCAGGAAACAGAATAACAGAATAAGAATAAAACAGTCCACTCCCATCAGGCTGGGATTCAGTTACTCATGGTATCTACTAAAGCATTAAGGCAATTCTGCTAACATTATTCAAAATATCATCCTCCTCATCGACCCATAAATTTTTCTTAAGACATTCAATTTTTGGGCAGCCAATCAGTTTTTTATCCACTTGGGTGGTGCTTTCTTTGCTGTTCTTGTTAACTTTGAGTATTGAACTCTAACTTTCCTGGTACTTTTCAGCACTAATCTAGAAAATTCAACAATTCGGCATACCAGTAGATAAGGAATATTTAAAGGAAACCTTGAAGTTACAGTGGTTTAGGTCAAGAATGTGGCGGTTTAAAATTGTCCTAAAGCAAATAGGAAATGTCCTCTGAACTTTCAGTAGCTATCAAATATGTAAGCAACGTTAGATAAACCAAAATAATGCCACCATTGATACATATACTTTCAATATTTTGCTCCACTGCTGCTAAGGCAAATAGCCAGCAGAGGGAGCAAAAGGTAACCAAACAAAAAACCTATTTCTAGAATGTTGTTTCTGTCCTTGATACTCATTACAACAAAGAAGAAAACGCTCTAAGAGAAACATTGGGTTTTGCTCTGTAAGAAACAGGCAAAGAATATCATAAGCTCCTTCACAATGGTAGGTGCATTGGTGGAATACAAGGGAATGGCTTCGGGATACCACATCACATAATCCAGGATGACGAAGATACATGGTACCCCATAGTAATCTTCTGTAAGGACACCAAGTTAATACCTATATTGTCAAATGAGGTGTCAACAAGGGGAAATGGGATAAGAGGTGCTTTTGGTATTCCCTTAAGACTGGCCAGCTGAACTCCAGGCAGAAGGTACAATAGTCATTGACATCCCTGAGCATGCCTGGCCAATAGAACCAGGTGATAAGTTGGTCAAGTGTCATTTTCCTCCCAAAGTACCCCATACAGAGGATCTCATGGGCTAACTGCAAAATCTCCCATCTATAAATTCACAGAACCTACAGTTGGGTCTTTAATTCCCCTGTCTGCCAGTATCACTCTAGGCAGCAAAACCATTCCCCCTGAAAGTGTGGCCACTGCCTCAGCTATTGGGGTTCTACTACTTCACCATTCACCACAGCAATTTGTTCATATGCTTTCTTGAGCATCTGGTCCAGTCCGGGAAGCCAAGAGGAAGCCAGACAGAGGCCAGGAGTCTGGGATGACCAGAGGTGAAGCCTGGCCAACATGAAAGGGCTCACCAAGGGCATCCTCTTTAACCTACATAGAACCACAAGAAACACCAGTGAGGGGAATAGGGTCCACAACGGAGATGCCATGGAAGATGTGTCAACCAAGAGAGAAACCCATGCAGGCAGAATGTGGACCCCAGGCCCCATGAGAGTAGAAGGAATTACCCTACCAGGAAAGTTTGACTAGGGATCAAGGAACAAACACTCACCCCACCCAAGAAGCCTGTTTCTCATGTGGTCAACTGGGGCATTTCCACCAGGATTACCCCTTTGTGGATTGTAACTTTGGGCAGGAAAAGCAGCCTTGTAAAACTGGTGGCAACATTTCTCCCATTAATTCATGCTGGTATCAGCCTGGTTGACTCGGGATATAGCCAGATCTTGGTCAGGGATCAGCTGCTTGGTCTTCAAGGTGAAGCAGGGGAAATGATTTTCCTTTCATGTGTTTGTGGCAATGTAAAACCATACCCCCCTGCCAGAGAAATGCAACTCATGGTGTGGGAGCATATGGTAACTCTCTCTGTAGAACTGGCCTCTACACTCACCTATTTGGTCATACTGAGAGATACTGAAGATGCTTGGGTGAAGCTCTGAAAGAATGGGTGAGGACAGTCGGTTGAAGAAAGGGAGACCAACCCCACCAGTGAGAGCACACACAGAATCAACAGAGTTAGTTGGAAGAGGGGAGAAAAAGGAAGATTCAAGAGATGGACTTCCAGCCAAGATGGCAGTCCAGCAACAACCCCAGCCCCTGATACTGTACAAGGAAACCATTTTGAGATACTTGGAAGAGTGGAAGGTGATCAGAAACAGTCAACATGGATTCACGAAGGGCAGGTCATGCCTGACCAACCTGATTGCCTTCTATGATGAGATGACTGGCTCTGTGGATGTGGGAAAATGATGGACATGATATATCTTGACTTTAGCAAGGCTTTTGATGCGGTCTCCCATAGTATTCCTGCCAGCAAGTTAAAGAAGTATGGGTTGGATGAATGAACTATAAGGTGGATAGAAAGCTGGCTAGATTATCAGGCCCAATGGGTAGGTAATCAATGGCTCAATGTCTAGCTGGCATCTGGTAACAAATGGAATGCCCCAGGGGTCGGTGCTGAAGCCAGTTTTGTTCAACATCTTCATTAATGATCTGGAGGATGTAGTGGATCGTACCATCAGCAAGTTTGCAGATGACACTAAGTTGGGAGGAGTGGTAGACATGATGGAGGGTGGGGATAGGATACAGAGTGACCTAGACAAATTAGAGGATTAGTCCAAAAGAAATCTGGTAGAGTACAACAAGGACAAGTGCAGAGTCCTGCACTTTGGACAGAAGAATCCCTTGCATTGCTACAGACTGAGAACCGACTGGATAGGCAGCAGTTCTGCAGAAAAGAACCTGGGGGTTTCTGTGGACAAGAAGCTGGATATGAGACAACAGCGTGCCCTTATTGCCAAGAAACCTAACAGCATATTGGGCTGCATTAGTAGGAGCATTGCCAGCACATCAAGGGAAGTGATTATTCCCTTCTATTTGACTGGTGAGGACTCATTTGGACTACTGTGTCCAGTTTTGGACCCCCACTACAGGAAGGATGTGGACAAATTGGAGAGAGTCCAGCGGAGGACAACAGAAATGATGAGGAGACTGGAGTACATGACTTGTGAGTAGAGGCTGAGGGAACAAGGCTTGTTTAGTTTGCAGAAGAGAAATGTGAGTGGGGATTTGATAGCAGCCTTCAATTACCTGAAGGGGGATTCCAGGGAGAGTGGAGCTAGGCTGTTTTCAGTGGTGGCAGATGACAGAACAAGGAGCAATGGTCTCAAGTTGCAGTGGGGAATGTTTAGGTTGGATATTAGGAAAAACTTTTTCACTAGGAGGGTGGTGAAGCACTGGAATGGGTTACCTAGGGAGGTGGAATCTCCATCCCTAGAGGTCTTTAAGGCCTGGCTTGATAAAGCTCTGGCTGGGATGATTTAATTGGGGTTGGTCCTGCTTTGAGCAGGGGGTTGGACTAGAGAACCTCCTGAGGTCCCTTCCAACCCTAAACTTCTATAATTCTATGATTCTACAGAAAATGTTCACTCAGGAAGCAGATATCTTAGGCTGTCTGTAGCCATTTAGTTTTCCATTAAACTGACTATTCAGTCAAGGTCTCTGGCCAGTGCTTCAGGACTCATCCCCTTCTTCCAACAGAGAGTATATGGAGTATTGCTCCACCAGAATGAGTTTGGCAACCTGTTTCCCCTTCTGGTTTTAGCCACTTCCATCAGAGCTCCCTCTCTGGGCCACTATGTGGAGCCAGGCCAATGGTTACTTCTCTTCCTGAAATGAGCTATGTTGTGTCTTCTCTGAGATATCCAAGCAGTCAAGGATGGCAATCTTGAACTGGGGTAATCCTAAACAGTTGTTGGGTTGAGTCCCTAGTAGGTGGCCTGGATGGGTTCAATAAGATGAGGGGTCAAAAAGATGGCCTAATGATCCAGGGCTCACTGCATTGCAACTGCTACCTGCTCAAGGGTGGTAAGGAAAGCCTCAGCATCATTACCAGAGCCCATTTTTGATAGCTTCACAGGGATTGGTGTGGCAGCAGGGTGGAGTTTGAGGTCCCTGCTGAGGAATCCCACATGGCCACCGGAGACGGGGAAAAGGACAGCATTTATTTTACTAGGTATTGCTGCTGCTTCTTTTGTTGGGCGTCTATGTCTCTAATTAATTGTGGTGCCATCTGCTGTTTGCTGTTGGGAGGTTGCAGCCGCAGCAGCTGTTGCTGTTGGAAAGCCTGTTGTTGCTGGTTCTCTGTAACCCAGTTTAATAATCTATCTAGATCTCTTTTTTCTCCCCAAACAACGTCCCTTCCCCTTATTTCTGTGGTGATTACTCTGCCCACATTCTCCATCCAGTGTCACAATTCTGTCTGTGGTAGGACGCCCACGTTAGGCTATGTGGGGAGAGCACGCATGAGAGTCCAATTATTCCAGCAAGTGTTGTGGGGCATCTTTCTAGAGGGCTAGCACTCACCATCCAGCCAGGGCTTCTCAACTTCTTGGCCCCCCTTTGTGTCCCCAGTGATGCCACCAAACAGTGCATAGTCAGCAAAAGGGGTTACATAAGAATATGGTTTTGCATCCCTGCCAATCCTCCATGAACGTATCTAGTTCTTTTTGAACGCCGTTATAGTCTTGGACTTCACAACAACCTCTGCCAAAGAGTTCCACACATTAACTATGTGCTGTGTGAAGAAATACTTCCTTTTGCTTGTTTTAAACCTGCTGCATACTAATTTCATTTGGTGACCCCTAGTTCTTGTGACATGAGAAGGAGTAAATAACACTTCCTTATTTACTTTCTCCACACCAGTCATGATTTTATATACCTCTATGATATGCCCCCTTAGTCGTCTCTTTTCCAAGCTGGTTAAACAAAAGAAAGGTAAGGAAAAACCCATAGACAGGTCTCTCAGGATATGGGCCTCTCTTACATTAAAGGGGCCTTGGGAGTATCAATGTCCACTTCAGAGCTCACTGGGCTCCAGTGCCAGCTTCAGTTTTTTTCCCTTTCAACTCAGGGATTCAGTACCCTCTTTCTGTGAACGGAGGTTCTCCGGGCTGTCAGTCCTCTCTCCCTAGCTGGAGAACTCAACAGTCTGATCCCTTTCCAAGGTTGACCCCGTCTGAGTGGAGTTCCCTCTTTTTAACTTCTCCTCCAGTCCTGGCATCATTTGTAGGTGCTGTGGGGTAGGGCCATTCCAGCTCAAAGCAGTTCATTAACCACTTCCATGCTAGTGTGGGGTTAATATATCTTATCACGTGTGTCCATGATGGATGTGTTCAATGCTGTAGAAGACACAGGTAGACTGTATGCTCCTTGAAGCAGGGGCTAACAGATGGATGCTAAAGAGAAGATGACACTACACACTAGGAGACCTAGATGAATGAGTGTGACCTTCAGAGCATCCTTGTAACAGATGGCAAGGGCCCCCCTGGTATCTAGCAGTGAGTTTCAAGGGTCCTGAGCAGCTCAGTGTTCCACAACTCAAGATTGTTATAATTTGTATCTAAAAGGTGTCATGTAAGATGTCATTGGAAAACTAATAACTCATTGATCATTAATATTCTTGCAGTTAATCCACAAAGGATTGTACAGATGTGCTGGAATTGTGGCTAAAATTTATTTGTCAGGTATGTCAGGGGAAACTGATAAATAGTTTTTTCTTCCAGACAAAGAAATGCAGTTCTGCCTGCAGTTCCGCCTCCCATGTAAATTGAGCATGGTGTGACCATGCAGACTAGGCAAACAACTCCATCAGGAGAACATGTGGGTGGGAAAATTATCGCTTAACATCTCAACTGGGTATAGCGGGTGCACTTCCAGGAAGCCTTCCTGTCTCTTGAAGAAGGGTCAAGAAACTTTAAAAGAGATACCTTTAAAAGGTTTATTAACTATAAGGAAAGGGGCAGAGAACCCCTACATTATCCTTCACCTGAGGAGGCAAGGAAAACCAGTGCCTTTGACTCTGTGGGGATCCTGATTAAGAGCTTGTCAGCTATTGCTGGAAAAAGAAGATTGGTGAAGAAACTAACTTGAACAAACACTGTAGCTTATTAGGTTAGGTCTTAGCCACTAGAAAGTATATTTTTACTTTTGTTTGTTTGTAAAACTTTTCTTTTTGATTGAATAAACTTGTTTTACTTTTTATCTAAACCAATCCAGTGTTTTAATTGAACAGAAGTGTTTGTTAACGCCAGTCAAGATAACAAGCTGCAGTTTCTGTCTTTTTAAAGAAGCAGCAAACTTAACTCCTGTGAATATTCCAGGAGAGGCCTGAGCACTGCAGGGAGATAGTTTGGGGGAAATTCAGGACTGTGGGAGAGTGTTGGAGTCAATCTTCAAACAGTAACTGGGTGGTGGAAGCCAGGGTGTGACCTGCATGCTTTTATACTGACTGTTCATGTCCAGGCTGTGAGTCTTGGCAGCATAGCAATTAAGGCACCCAGAAACACAACCCCTCACTGTTCCATGTTGAGCCCCAAAATATCACAGAGGGGTGGTTGGAACAGAGATTTTTTCACTTCCTTGAGTAGGAAGTCTGGTATGGATTAGTATTTATGAAGCAGGCAGAAGTAGTGAGCCTTTAGCAGGCAGATTTGGCCAGAACTTATAGAGTGGCTTGTTACTCTAAACTTTTCACACACAATGAAGGAAAGCTAAGAAAGCCCTTATAGAACTTTACAGGGTGTGCTGCCAAAACCTACTTTCTGTAGCAGGACAGGGAGGGCCACCAGGGCTGGCTGTCTAAACTAAGTGGATGAGTGATTCATGGTCCAAATGATTTCCACTATACTGACCTGCTGCAGAAGCACAAAGAGAGGGTTAGTGAGAGTACACAGCCCTACTACAAATGAGGAGCCAAAAAGCTAAGGTTTCAGTCTCCCTCTCCAACAGCACTTCATAACTATATGACTCTTTTATCTAGGGTCCAGAATATGAGTTATTATCCTGTGCTTCCGACAACATTGATGTGTAACAGGAGGACAGAAACATGGATGGTTTCCAAGAATGGTCACTGGGAGGGCAGGTAGAATTATATAAAATGTGAGTTACTGAGGAAAAGAATCAACATCTCCAGTTTGGCTGGCTTTGACGGTGACATGTATAGATAACTACTGTACTTTGAATCACCATCATCATCAGGAATCATGGGGCCTTAACTGGAGAACAAATAGGCGTTAAACTATTTAATCTGACTAGATGGCAGGCAATGTTAGCAAGGAGAAGGGGAAACACTAAACCCTCCCACCAACAGTTACAAATGGCAGTCTTTTTCAATAGGTTCCCCACCGATTCTATCACCAGTACCTGTACTAATGGATAAATCAGGAGGTTAGGTAAAGTAAAGCAGAACAAATTTAATATAAGGTAAATGAACAATAATAGGGGTCACTTGGAGGTATTATAATACAGTGGAGATATACTCCAGGTTCTTCCCAAAAGCTCAATATACCCAGGCCAAGTCCAGATGTAATACTTAGGATTTGTTCTTCTCCCTTCTACAGGGTGTTGATTTCAACCTCCCATATTAAAGAGATGTCCTCAGCTTCAAGACTCCAGCACTGGAACAGGAGTGACCTTCTTCAAGGTAAGTAACTGCGTCAGCATGGGAGCTGCCCTCGGTCTCATCCCAGTATCCTTCCGTCTTCTTCTGACTCCCTGTGGCAATCTGCTCTACTCCTAGGATGTACAGTGTGCATGCGTGTACGTCTGTCTCTGGGAAGGACATCCCCGAGCTGTCTGCCTCGCTTCCATTTATACCCTGCTGTTGCTGGGCAGATTTCAATTGTTCTCGCCTTCCATGGTTCCCACCTTCTGCTAAAAGGGCAGGAAAGCCCATAAGGAAAGCTTTCCAAAATGGAGCCCTTACTGTCCTTTTTAACTAACTGAGATGGCGATGAGCCTGTATTCCTAACATCAAAACACTGGGGGGATATAAACATTAACAGTTATTTCTAACATTTCCCCTCCTTGATACATTTGAGGGTTGGATATCAACACTCAAGTGTATCACTATTCAAATTTATTTACATATCAAGCCGTCTAAACTTCCGCTTTACCCAGATACAGATAAACATCCAGGTAAGTAACAGCCCCACTTAAATTATTAAAATAACTATAAAAGGGAGGATAAGGATGTGCCATGCTTTCTCGGGGGTAAAGAAAATACTTTCCCACCAATGGGCGAAGCGAGATTGCTGCTTAATTCAGTTCATTATAGCAGTAATCTGCCCCTGAGCATGATTCACTGATATCTTGACATCCTTTCCTGTTTCCTTAATCCAAGCCAAATGCTGCTCGATCTCAGGATGCTCAAGTAATTGTTTTAGCATAGCCACATCAGGACCCATGTGGATTGGTGTTACTTCCTGATATAAAGAGAATGTTAACCTTAATTCACTCTTCTCTGGTAAACTAGAGGTGAAATACATGTCACAGCCATTGAGGTTATAAACATTACATATACATAAGTTTTTGTGTCCATCATGATTTACCTCATAAAATATATTGACTATAAACTTTTTACATAAACTTCTTATACAAACACAATTCTGGGTAATTACCATCAGAGAAGAATGATTATATTTCTTAGGGCCCAGTAAATAATGACTTTCCTGCATCCTTATCCAGACATATTCTTCATGTACAGTACTGGGACATACATAGCCCTTGTCAGGATGCAACTGGCATGGTTAGGTCCAATATTGTGCCTTCCAATGTAACCTCAGAAGGGATGTCCATGGGTACGAAAGTCACATTTCCTATATTGGTCCCCAATGGAATTAATGGATATATTCAGGTTTCAGATGCAGCCCTTTTGGTCAGTAGGAATGCTGTTATAGTGTGGGTTTGTATGCTTTAGGAAAATTTAACAATTCCCACCACTCCTATGATGCCAATTCGAATGGTTCCAGTTCCTCGTACAGTAAGTAGCCTTTTCATTTCTATAGGGATCCTCCCACTCCAGCCTTCCTTTAGGAAGACACTATTTATTGATGATACCCAACTCTGTGCTTGAGTGCAAGCAGTGGCCTAGGCTACATTCTCTTGCATGCTTTGTAACCCTCCTAAGAGTGTTTGATTGTTGTACTGTTGAGTCCTGAACTACTTTACCATTATTTGGGACATTTCAAATTCAAGAGATACTATCTTCCTCAACTCTTCTGAAATTGTTTGTTCCAGGGAAGCTAGACTTTACCCTATGTTTTGAACTTTCATGGCTAGAACTTCTGCATCTGTGGCATTCTTTATACTTAATCTCATGCCCAATCCACCTAGAATTTTTGCTATCAGGTCACATTTATGAACCACCTTTCTTTTGGGACTTAGACTATTAATCCAATTTTCCCAGCCTCTCAACATATTTCTTATGAATGGCTGACATTTTTTTTTGCATAGATGCCACTGAAATTGGCATTTGGATTATTATAGTTCTTAAATTATACTTAGGATTTATCAAGACTTTCCTCTTAAATTGTTTGCTAATTACTACAGAACCCACATGACTGATTGTAGGTTGTCCCATTACAATAACACTTTCTTCTTGTCTGAGTCTGTATATGATTGTAACATACCATGTGCCATTGTCACTCTCGTTTACCCATGCAAAGATGGAAGCCATACAGATTGTCTCATAATTCCTTATGTCATTATTACAGAACTCATTTTTATAACCGTTAGACATATTTATCAACCTTTTCTCCTTACGACAATAAATCATCAGGTCATATTCTCTGACTTCTCTGTGTAATCTTACTCACACTTAACTAACATTAGAGACAAACTTCCACATCAATTTGATTAGTTCCTTGTTTCATTATCCTTGGTACCTTAGCATTAATATGCCCACATTTTGGTCCATCAATAGCAGTAAAGTTTTTGCAAGCTATTAACTCGTGGAAGGATGACTCGTCTGGTATATACCAGATACATTGGGTTGGACCACCTATTTTTTATCTAAATAGTTGGCCCATGATGATAACCTGTGTTGTCCCCTGTTGGCTCCTCAGATTCCCAATTGCTATTCCTGAGGTATTGCTAATCCTTCCTTGCCATTTCATGTGGCATTTCTGATTTCCCATATAAGAATAAATGTCCATCTCCCTTTTTAATGAACATAGCAAAAGTCTTCCTCCTCGAGTCAAATGACTCTCTCTGGGGGATGCATCTAGGGGCTTACATAGATAGTTCCTATCAGGAATTATTTCTAAACCGTCCCCATTGTCCCAAAAATCATCACTATAAACATTATTTCATGCATTATTTACACACACTAGACTTGGCAATAGTGGAATGATGAAAATATCTGAAATGGAACAGACAGAGGTTCCACATTATTACTCCCATAATTTCTAAACCTGAGCCATCAATTCCCTTTCCAGCTTTTTAGCTGGGAACTGTGGAACCACTTTTTGGTTCTTATTCCTTTGGGATTGCATAACTCTAACTCATATACAGTAGGTCTTGCCTTATTGGTGATGTATACAGGCTCCACCCACCTGGGACTTACAAGTGTCCTTTCTCAGAAAAATACCTGTACACTACCTTCTACCCAATTTCCCACTCTGTCTCTTTCACCTTGTCCCCAAGTTGTTTGTACATAGACTGGATGTTATTTTTCATTTGATATGCTACCTGAATTTGGACATCCGAGATATTCTCTAATATTTTCCCCACAAATTCCTTCACCAGAGTTCTGGAGTGCGCATTATTCTCTCTATAAATACCTGGTGTGGTGTAAATCCATGGGACCCAACTGTTGATCTGATGGCCATTAAAATCAGAGGTAACATGAGATCCCAGTCCTTTCTGGACTCACACACTAGTTTTCACAAGTGTTTAAGGTTCGGTTAGATCTCTCTACCAACCCTGACAATTGTGGGTGGCCGGCTATGTGGAATTTCTGTTTAATTCCTAAGGCCTGGCATAGGCATGTAGTAACTTCTGCAGTAAAATGTGGCCTTGGTCTGAATCCATGTATCTAGGCAGACCAAAATGGGAAAAGGCTTCATTTAACAGGACCTTGGTGGTAGTAGTTGAAGTATTATTTGTGGTGACATAGGCTTCAATCCATTTACTAAAAGAATCGATGACCACAAACATATATTGCTTATTTCTCCATGTTGGTGTCAGGGAACCAATAAAATTGATTTGGATTCTTTTCCACGGCCCTACTACTGACTGATGTTTGAATGGTCCCTTATTTACCCTGGAGTCCACGTTATTGTGTGCACAGTTCAAGCAGTTGTTTATATGTTCTCCTACTTGTTCTGCTATGTCCAGCCACATTCTTTAATCTTTCCAAGGTCTTTTCCCCAGCAAAATGTCCTTGCCCATGTGCTAATTTTATCAGTTCACCACGTAAACACAGTGGGTCTAGTAACACTGGGGTGGAGTCCTGTATATCGTTTTGATAGTGAACACTATCCCATTACGGTCTTTATATACCTTTTGGCCTTTGATTTCTCCTTTCTGTAAGAGACCTCAGATTTCAAAGTCTTTAATATTCTGCATCTCCACTATTTTTTCTGGAATATCCTGCTTCTCTGGTCTGTTAGCATGTACTGGGATTTCTTGGTATGAAGTAGTCCACATAGTCCCTACATGCAACTGCGTAGCTTTCTTTGCTAAGTTATTGGCTCGACTATTTAGTGATGCTTCCACAGAGTTTCTCTTTTGATGTGCTTTCATCTTGCGTAGATACACTTTCCCAGGTCTTCCTGTTACCAACTCCCAGGCAGTAGGGGCAATTCCCCATATGTGACCGGCTTCCCTTCTCCAGTTTTCAGTCCTCTTTCTAACCACACTGGTAGCCAATTTATTAATGTCCTGATTACCCAATCAGAATCAGAGGCTATCCAGAGTCCCTGTTGAGGATCTGACTCTATCAATATGGCTAGGATGGCCACCACCCCCGCAGCTTGAGCCAAGGAAGAACTCACTCTTCCTTGTAGTGTTCTTCCATCTTTTTTATGTACGGCTGCGTAAGCTGCTTGAGGTTTCCCCTCTACATACATGCACTGCCATCAGTGGCCACTTTCTTCAGTTTCTTCCATTGATTTTCCCCACATTAAAAGGCAATTTTAAGTCCTTTTGTTCTTCCACTGATAGTGGGCAATCATGTTCAGCTCTCTGGGATAAGAGGGCGTAAGGAGCTAATGCCTCCTGTTTGGTCTTATCAATGGTAATTTCTCTATTAATCAGTGTCAGGGTCCAGTTGGCTAGTCTGGGATTCAATACTCTCCCTTGATTAGCCTTCCCAGATAATACATACTTCAATGGGTTATGGCAGGTACGCAAAAGTACAGGATACCAGCCAATAATATATTCCCAGTGCTATAACGACCAGGTTAAAGCAAGAACTTCCTTCTCTCAGGTATAAATTGTTTTTCTGTCTCTGAGAGATTTCTTGAATCATAAGCGACAGGTTTCAATCCCGTCCCCCTGTCCTGACATAGGATGGAACTTATCCCTGCTGGTGTCCTTGCCAACTGCATGATGAAGGGTACGCCCTCTTTTGGATATGCCAATGCAGGAGCCTAAGCCAATGTAGACTTTAATTTTACAAAGGCTCCCTGCTGGGCTTCAGTCCAGCTCCACTGTACGTTTTTCTTCAGCAATTGATACAAAAGGTTTTGCAATTAGTGCGTAGTTCTCCATGAAATCACGGGAGAATCCCATTAAGCCCAAAAACAATCTTAATGCACTAACATCATGGGGTGCTGGTAGCTTACTAAGTAGCTCTGTTCTCTGCATGTTGGGCCATCGGCCATCTTCCCCTAGGTTCACTACCAGGCAAGTTACAGATTGTTTGGCCAGTTGTGCCTTCACCGGATGTATCAGGAACCCTGCCTCCTGGATATACTTGAACATCTCTTGCAGAGCTTCCAAATTTTCTTCCTTTGTTGGAATTGATATTAAGATATCATCTACATAAGAAATTACACATGCTCTGTTTCTCAGGCCTCTCCACATCTTAGTCACCTCCTGGTGGCATAGGGAGAGAGCATTATGAAGTCCTTGTGGCAATCTTGAAAAAGTCACCTGATGGTTGGCAAAGGTGAACGCGAACTTGTGGCAGTCCTTTGGATTGACTGGATGCTAAAGAATGCATTGGCTAAATCAGTTACTGTGAACCATTTCGCACCTGCCACAATCATGGACATTGCATCCTGATACTTTGCAACAACTGGTGCAAGTCTAGGTGTCACCTTATTTAATTCTCAGTAGTCCACCATTAAATGCCATGTCACTCCATCAGCCATCCGCGCAGGCCATATGGGCAAATTGCAAGGACTTAATGTTTCAAACAAGACACTTTGTTCTTTTAATGACTGGATGGTTTGCCGCAAACTTACCTCTGCTTGAGGTGGGTATTTATACTGTCTTTGCGGTTTCGGATCTGGTCCTTCAACTCAGATTGTATCCCTGGTCTTGCTGCATTGTAGGTTGTCTTTTGCAAATATGCTGGTAAACCTCTGAGCTATCTGCATCACTTCTAGTTCCCACTCTAGTAGCTTCAGTTCCAGTGCTGCCTTTATCACTGCAACCCTGTGTGATGCTGCAATACTATATGGTTCCTTCTCATACCCCTGAGATAGGATAATCCTGTTGAAAAGATCAATAATTGCTCCAATACTTTTTAGTGCATTGACTCCTAATATTCCCATGCCATCCAGCAGTTGCACCTCAAAAGTGGTATTCAAAACTTGAGATCCTAAACAACACTCTATTGGATAGGTGAACGGAATAACACTGTCCTTCCAATTAAAACCCTCTAGAGCTTTCCACTCTTTAATAGGCAATCTTGTGGCTACAGAGCTTCTTTTTGTGCAGATGATTGAAACAGCTGTGTCATTATCTATCAAAAAGCTCTGATCTATTTTACCCAATTTCCCCTTTAATATGGCTGACATAACAGGCCGTCCCCACTGATCTTGACTGACTGGCACCACTGCATCCAGGGTAGGTGGGGAAGTTCGACCCCTTCATTGCAGGTGCTCGCTTTGATCCAACGCTGCATTCCCTTCATGGATAGCTAGTCTCAGAAGCAACTCGCTGGTTTCCAGACTATGGCTGTCCTT
This sequence comes from Emydura macquarii macquarii, assembly GCF_026122565.2. Lineage (NCBI taxonomy): Eukaryota > Metazoa > Chordata > Testudines > Chelidae > Emydura > Emydura macquarii. Next base: position 4,565,724 of record NW_027130506.1, read on the forward strand.
TTTCGTTTCATACTTCAGGAGCTGCTTTCAGATAACATTCCTGAATTGTTGTCACTCAGTAGGCTGCGCCAACTTCTGCCATCTGTTGTCCCTAATGCTTCTCAACTGGTTGCCATTTCCAAAGGTCACTTTCTTCCTTTGGGTGTCAGACTTTCCACTGACACCACTGCAACTTTCTTCTTAGTCATTGGGAATGCCTACTGGTGCAGATCATATGCTGATCTTACTCTTTCTTCTATCTCCTGTAGCGACATGATTGCAGGATCTATCATGATTGCAGGGCCCAAGGTTACTTTTAGAGTGGGGAGCAAGCCTTGCAAGAGTGCTTCCCTGAACTCTGGGGTATCTGGATGAATGGCCCCCACCATCTGGAACATCACCCTCTTCCTTAGCATGTACATTTCAGATCTTTCATAAACCCTTTGTTTATCTGAGTAAAACCATCTGATAAGGCTTACTCCCAGATAATAGAACTTAAAAATCTTAAAAAAATTTCTAAGACATCTGCCACTGAAGCCGTCTGGATTTCTGCAGGCAGAGCATTGAAATCCTACGCAACCAGGTCTTTCACATGCAGACCAGAAATTCCACCAGCTCGACCAACCCAATCTACCACAGTTTCCCTGTTTATCGGACCCATGGTTCTTCCATGCATGCTCCAGTGTGTAGCCCTTGCATGGTCCAGTGTGTAGGTCCTGTATTCCAATCAGGTCTCAGTAGGTCTCCCCTGACCTGCATACTGAACCACCTTTGTGGTTACTGGTGCCACGGGTATCCCACTGCCACTCACACCAGGCCCTTCTATAAGGGACTTCCCTCTACCTCCTCAGGAGGAGATGAAGGGATCACACATTTTCCTTTTCTGAGTGAGTCTATCTCACTTTCACTGGACTCCACTGAGTCACTTTCAGAGCTTAGGCAGGAGCTTCTTAGCTCACCCCTATATTGCCTGCCTTTCAAGGCAGCTAACATCCCGTTTGTTTCTCTTAGCTCTATTTCCAATTCCCTAGCATGACTCCCGCATGCGGAATGGTTTGCTCCACCCTGATAGGTTTCCTTGAGCTCTCTCATGGGGGTTCTCACTGCAGCTCTGGATTCCTACTGTCCAGCGGTAAGTTTGTTTACCTCTTTCTCTTTTTTAACTAGAGTTTCAGTTAGCTCCCTGACCTGATTCTCCAGGTCCGTTATTCTAGAAGACTGGCTAAACAACTGGGCTGTTAGCCACTCTTTCTTGCCCAGCAATTCGGAGATCTGAGTCTCCTTTTGAGTGATCTCCCCCTGGAGATGTACCAATCGACCCTCCAGTTCACCCACACAACTCTGCAGCTCTCTAGCTGCTTTACTCAACCCATACCGTAGGGCTCTTTTACTCTGTTTCTTTGTGGGCTTGGCCGTTACCAGTTCCTCCCACCAATTGCAGAGGTCAGGGTTTTTCCCTTTACCCAAACACTCAATATAAGAAGCCAGACTATTTTTACTGACGGTCTGCTCCCATCCAGAAGCTCCGAATCTGCAACAGATATTCATTTTCTGCAGTGGATTTTCCTAACACTTATTCCCAGCAAGGAAAGTTCCTGTTTTTCCCTTGCACCTTCTAGTTTTGGCCTGGCAAGGGCTCAGAGTGCACTGCTCTCTAAAACTGACAGCACTTACCAACTGTCTTAACCAATGGATCCTCACAGAATTCAGACAGACATCTTAAAACTCAAGTCAGTGTGGGGGCTGCCCTCGGTCTCATCCCAGGATTCTTCCATCCTCTTTTTACTCCCTGTCGCGATCCGCACTGCAACGAGGATGGACAGTGTGCATGTGTGTATGTCTGTCTCTGGGATGGACAGCCCCGAGCTGTCTGCCTCGCTTGCATTTATACCCTGCTGTTGCCGGGCAGATTTAAAATGTTCTCGCCTTCCCATGTTTCTGCTAGAAAGGGCGGGAAACCCCATAAGGAAGGCTTCCCAAAATGGAGTCCTTACTGTCCTTTTTAACAAACCAAGATGGTGATGGGCCTGTATTCCTAACATTAAACCACACTGAGGGGATATAAACATTAACAGTTATTTCTAACTGCACCATTAACCTTACAACTTTACAAATAAATAAAACTTCTACAATGAAAATTCAAGGTTAAGAGCCTTAGACTTAAATGCTTTATTTAAATATATTTAACTTCTGTTTACCACACTGGTCTACTTGACTGCTTCAGCCTGCAGTATCTATAGATGTCATAAAACTATAGTCCGTATTGATGTGGGATCAGGATTTCATCAAACTTTGAACTGGAGTGCCTCGGAAACAGACAGTGGGAATGACTTGCTGACATAAGCATAAACTTTTGTACAGTATTGGCCTGGCCTGGATTGAATTCACTGCTGCAAGTGCCCAGCACCTCTGAAAATCAGGACACTTACGTGCCTAAATATGGATCCAGGTGCCTAACTTAGGGCACCCAACTTTAAAAATGGTGGTCTTATTTGTCTCATTCCATTTTGTTGCAATGCTGGACTTGAAGCACATCCAGGTGAACGATAACATAATTTGCAAATTTTGCCCCTTCTTTGGTTAGTGATTTTTCTGCAAACCAATTCTGGTTTCTGCAAATCCATTTGTTGTTTGTGAATATTGGATAAACAGATAGCAAATGTTCACTTGAACTGTTTGGTATTTGTTATGAATATTGTGTTACATAAAATAGCATTTCTGTAAAGGTTTTTAAACAGGAGAATAGTGAACATTCATTATAATCACTCATGCTAAAATTCATGATCTTTTTTAGATTCATGAACATTTTCACAATGACCTGTCTGTCAGTCAAATATATGTGACTAAAGAATAAGACCATCAAAAGCAGGAAACCTCAGCACTTCTATTTGCAAGTCTTTTTTCTTTCACTATTTTATTTCTCAATATAATCTAGAGGTATTTATACCCAGAGAAGTTAAACAGTTATGTTGCTTTGACAGTGTTCAAATGGAAGTTAATGACCAGAAATCTGTGCGTTAAATGCACACAATTAGAGATCACAATTATACCATGTCTGCTTGTTCCCCATGGCCTCTCAGTCTGAACCTTGACTTCTGATCTAGCAATACTCATAGTGCCTCTCAAAGCATCTCTGGGTTGACCTTGCTTACTTTAGCATCTTTTCAAATAATTGGGCTAGATCACCAGGTGCATTTGAGCAGCACTCTGAACACATGAAAAGAAGGGCAAACATGGCAAATCCTGGAGTACAATAGGCCCTGATAAAACCGAGTAACAGAACCTGATTCAATGCCTATTGAAGTCAATGGGAATCTATTGATTATAATGGGTATTGGATCAGACCCTAAGTAGTGCTGGTTTGTAGTAGTACCTTAGGATGGCTCAGCTACACTATTTCCGGCTTTGTGCCTGGAGGACATTACAAACATTTTCTGTTTCTGTACTCTAGTCCCACACTTTCATTGGAGTTTTCTCTTGAGGTGTAGATTTTACTTCAAGGGTTTCCTATCATGTTTTAATTAAAACCATAACGAGAAGCTAAAGGAATGAGAGTTGTCAGATGTGGCTTTGCCCCGAGTACTGTCATGTAGAGCTAATTTGTAATAAATCTTGAAATAGGCACTAACAGAGAAGTCATCTGAATAGTTCATTAATGTATTTCCATGTTTTCAATAAAAGATTAATAGAATGATATCTCTTGCAGAGTCTCCTTAACCACAGATTGCCTCATCACAAGATAAAAGTATCACTCATATATGAAAAAGGCAGAAGAAGACAAGCAATTTCTACTGTTATACTGTTGTAATCCAGGAAAAATGCTGTCTTCAGCTTGAAGACAGTCAGTGACATACAACTTAGGAAAGCTGACTAGATAACCAGATAGCATCACAGATGTTAGAGGCTGAAAGGCCTATGAATTTCAAATTATGGAGGACATAACTGTCTCCAAGTTGAGTTCAAGATTTTTTTATGATGAAACTCAAAAGCCACAAGAAGTGTTTTATGGGGCATAAGCCTACCACCTCCTTGCCCTCTTCTTTAAAGGATGCCTGGCTATTCCACCACACTCATCTGCCATAGTCACGGAATTTTGCAAGGAGGCACAAAGCCCCTCTCCTTGTTCTTCAGAGTGGTAGAAATAGGTAGGCAACCTCCCATTCCATATCAAGACAAAAAAAAAAAATTCCACAGCTATCACCATGCCACAGGGCCTTATCTTGGTTTGGGCAACCCTTATTACTTACTTGTGCAATCTGGGAGAAGTAGGCTGTTTTGGAGATTGGGAAACCCAGGCTGGAACTTCATACAAAGTTAAAAGAGTGATATTCTGCCCCTCCCCACAACCACACACACACAACGCTCCATAAGGATTGGGAAGTAGAGTAGATTTGGCTCATCTTCCTATGAGCAAGATGTAGTAGGCCATGAAACAGTCCTTCTGTTTAAAACTAGACTGTACAACACACTTATAAATATGCTGCAGAGAACAGTCCTTCACTATTAGAGGGAAGGATGATAGAATAGGTCTTTTCCCTCTCTATCTTCTATTACTTTAGCGGTGATAAAAAAGAAGGAAGAGGATGTAGTGCAAAAAAGAAGAGAGAAGGGGATTGTCTGTCTTCCCTTCCCCATAACATTTCCACTGGCTTGTATCTATTGAGCATGGTGGTCTGTGCCATACAATCTTATTTGTTTCCTGTACATATACACATAGGTGAAGCTGATAAATGCTGCCTTTATGTGGACCGCAGATAGCTGCAACGTTCCCTGAATAGAGAAAAAAAATAATAAAATTTTCCATTTCTTTCAGTAAACGAAATGTGAAGAAACAGTGGGCCAACCAATCCCTGATATAATTCTCCGTTGATCTTAGTGAGTTACTACAAGGTTAAATTTGGTCCAACTTTATTTTCCAATCTTTTCCCATTACTTTGAGATTGGTGGAAATATTCCCTACATGAGGAAAAAAAGTGTTTACATATGCCAAATGCACACAAAAAACCATTTTTGGATGGGGGGCTGGAATTAGAGTTGACAACCCTACAGGATTGTCCTGGAGTCTCCAGCAATTAAAGATTAATCTTTAATTAAAGTTTGTCATGTGATGAAACCTCCAGGAATAAATCCAGCCAAAACTGGCAACCCTAGGTGGAATCGAGCATGGACATGATGTTACAATCATCACCAAAGACAAAGCGCAAGAGGGGAGTTACCAAATATATTAGCAATATGCATTATTACACTTTGGAGAGAACATTTACAGACGTGAGGAAATAATAATACTCTCCTTTATTACAAATTGAGATACATAGACGGTGCATAAAACAAATTTACACTCTGAGTTCCTGTTTTATCACCAAAACAAAACAGGAGTGGCTGAGGTTAGCATAGTTTTCCTTCTCCTAATAAAAGGCAATCACAACAGCCATATGATTATTTCACTTTCTGCAGAAAGCCTGCATTGCAATTTTTGTGCCTTCTGAATTTTTTGCTTCATTGTATGTTATGCCTTCCCTTTCATAGACCACTGGATGGACAACGTTCAGCTCCTCGCTAGAGCTGGGCGGTGAAACTGGGAAATCCAATTTGACAGGCAAACTTTTGTGTGTGTACTAATTCACCAAGCTCAAAAGGCTGAAAGAGAGAATTAATTTAGGTATGGTGAACAAGAGGCGATCACTAATGGGTGAGCATGGGAAGTGTCTAGTGGGCGCTTTGAAAATCTGATTTGTTCTACAGAGATCTCCACACTAATCCATCAACTGGATTTGAGACAGAGCTAATCAATTGAAAACCAAATTGAAAAGCTTTTCCCAAAAGAATTTTTTTAAACTTCCTAATGTAGGAGAACAATGGGTGGCTAAGGAATTTTGTAATGGGGTTATTCAGCCTTTAACATCTAGATAATCAGTTGAAATCCTACTTAACTTATTAGTGACCTAAACTTGGTCTATGAGACATGGCCATGAAACTAAGTTCCCTCTCTAGATAAGAATAAGAGATAGGGAAGAGGAGACAGGATCCTGATGGACTCCTAACTTTAGAGGGGATCAAGAAAAAGGCAAGTTGTTCAATGCTTAAAGTGGTCTGTAAAAAGAAGGGGGTCTATTATATTCCCAGTCCCCACATCTGCTCTACCCTTCCAGCATCCCATCAATTATGTCCCTTTTAACCTCCCATCAATTCTACCCCCTTATTAATTCTGCCTTCCCAACCCCACATCAGCTGCTCCTGTAACTCCTGAGCATCTTCACCCTATCTTCCAGGATGGGGTGCTGCAGCAGTGTCCTCCTCCCACTTCCCAGGCCAGGTGTTCAGAGATGAAGGTGGGATGGGGGAGGAACAGAAGAGCCATCCCATTGTTTCCTCTTCCCGCTTCCCTCCTGTGAGAATTGTGTCAGCTCATGAGGGGAGAGGGGAAAAGAGCTCTTCTTGCTTTCTTCAGCAGCTCTGATTGGCTGCTTTTCCCCCCCAGGAGGCAGGCAAGTGGTGAAAGCAGCCAATCAGAGGGTTTTCCCCCAGGTAGTATTAAAAATGTGCTGTCCCACTCAGTTACACAGCTCACTTTTTGGAAAATTTATTTCCCGGGTCTGCGCCCCCTCATAACCTGGCGTGCATTAAGTGTTTAATTCACTCCATAGGTGGGAATCACTTCTCATGTGCACTTCTGTAAATCAGGAAGGATGTTCTTGTGGTTAAGACACTGAATTGGCTCTCAGGATACCTGTGTTAAGATTCCAGATGGGCCACAGACTTCCTGTGGGGCCTTGTACAAGTCTATTCATGCTCCAGTTCCCCATCTGTAAGAAGTGAATAATAAAGCTACTCTACCTAGAGTGGGGTAATGAAAAACATGTGCCCTAATGCTTGTGGAGCACTCAAAGGCTATGGCAATGAATATACAATTATGAAAGATACCTGCACTGAAATAAGTGGCATGAAGCTGCTATAATAGGAAAATCAGGCCACAATAGTAGTATACTCAGGGAATCCACAACTATTAAGATTTTCCTGTGCTGAACAGCTCCTGGCTATGCTCCTAACAATGTGATACCTTTCATGTATCTCCAAATGAGTTTCCTAGTGTGTTGGAAATGGATGAACAGTTTATGCTAGCTCTCTTATTGTCACAGCTCAGGAGTCTTTTTGCAACAGACATTAAAATATAGGATGTCTCTTTAATGTTTCCGAACGGTGTGGCTTATTGCCTGCTGGAATCAGACAGAAGGCTGGGTAATATTGCAGAGCAAAGCCTTTAATCTGTGACCTTATTAAACACAAAAACCTTAGAACTTCAAGCTTATCTCTGATATGATTGCAGATATAGACAATGCATGCTGTACATTTTATCAGATTTGTTGCATATAAAATTGGGCTCCTTCCTTATCAGGAACATCAAATATAGGGATGCAGTTTAGGAACTGGAAAACTATAATATCAGAGAGACTATAGGTGCTATTCCTCATAATAAATTTTGCTGTTGACATGATGCAGTAGTTTAGTGACCACAGAACTTCTATCAAATAAGAGTCCTCCTTATTTGGCTAAAAAGTGTCCTATTTCTAGAAACTTGTTTGCCCCTTGATCAGTTTATTTACAATATTCCTGAGTCAAAACTTGATGTTTTCATGTAACTTACTGAGTGAGGAGAAGCATTCACTTGTTAAAGAGAATAATGTCAGACAGTGTCTTTTGCTTTTCCTTTGTTCCTTTTCCTACCAGAATTTGATTCAGAAAATGAGATACAAACAACAAACTATGGGTTTCTTTGGTGTTAATATTAAAGAAACCAAGAAATGCACGTGTCATAAGCAGTACTCTATTTATAAGGCTGCCACCACATTTAAGAAAGAGCCATACACAATTTATACAGAGTGAGTGTGGTACATAGCTGCCTCCCTCCACCTGAGAAGGACCTGGAGGAATTGTGTCTTAGGCAGCAGAATTTAAGTATGTGCAAGAAGACTGTGCAGGCAATCCCTCCTCTACTTGCTGTGTATGATCAGGTCTCTGCCTACTCCTCCATGTTCTTTGGGGTAGATTGCCTCCTAGGCGCACACAGAAACAGCTTATCGTTACCCTCAAATCTACACACCACCGCAAGTGCCTGAGCATTATGACCCATGCTTTTTAGACTCAGAGTTTAAGGCCACACGGGACCACCAGATCAGCTAGTCTGACCTCCTGCATATCACAGGACACCAGCGTCACCCATCACTTGCTCACTAAACCCAACATCCAAAATTAGACCAAAGTATAACAGCCCACAGGAGACTAGACTGTCATGTGCCATACCCAGAGAATAGGAGGGTTCACCAAAGCTTAGATTCCAGAAATGATAGGGAAATGATCAAATTATACACAGATAATCCTGGTAAGTGACCTGCACCCACATACTGCAGAGGAAGGTGAAAAACCCTCAAGGTCACTGCCAATCTGACCCGGGCGGAATTCCTTCCTGACCCTTCATCGGGAGATCAATTAGACACAGAGCACATGAGCAAGAACCAGCCCGCCAAGCATCCGGGAAAGAGAATGCTCAGTGCCACCTTAGTGCCCTGCCCCTCCCGTCCACTGTTCCATCTCCAGCATCCCCGATGCTTCAGAGGAAGGATATAAAAAAAAATGTAATAAGGCTGAATGCCATATAAAAAGGGGTGATTTTTTTAGTAAGTGTTAAGCTTTCAAGTGAAGCCGTGTACTACATGCCTCACCATCAGCACCAGGACACTTATGTTTGCAAGATGTCCTTCAGTCAGAGAATATGCTGTCATAGCCTTGTTTTAGGCCATCCCTGGTATCATCATAATACACGCAAATACTTCACAAGCAAACATTAATTAGTCTTCATAGCAGCCCCAAGAGACAGATTTAGTAACTGCTATAAACTCCATTTTACATGCGAAGAAATGGAGAAATGGAGTGAGTCTTTGGACGAGCCAAGTTTAAGAACTCAAAAGTTCCTGCATCCTAACCCTTTGTGCCATACATTAGCCCACACTGTCTCATGAGAAAAATTAAACTATGGCCTTGATGCTAAAAAATGTATGCATGTGAATCATCCCATAGGGCTCAATGGACCTAAAGTTGGCATGGGGTAAAATTAAGTATGGGAATAAGTGTTTTTGGGATCAGGGCCACAGCGAAGACAAAATGAACACAGAACCAATTGCACTTAAAACAAATAGCGAAGATTGAATGTTGTGTACAAAAGACCCTGGGAACACAGGATTTGAGAGTTATTGTACCATTAAACATTTTTTTTCACTAGGTTACATTTGTGAAGATATCCAAACAGAGAAGCACATATAAAAATGAAGGCGTATAGTACATATAAACTAGGATAAGCATAAAACAAAGAGCTAGCTTTTGTCATGTAGCTGTATTTCATTTTCTCTTAAAAATGTCGTAGATATACATTTAGAAGTAGTTCTAACATTGATAAAGCCTCTCTCTTTACACTGTAATGCTCTCTTCCCTTCCCCCACCCCACCATGTACATATTGGAGTGTCCGTTGAGAGTTTCCACATTTATTGCTTGGATCCTACAACAGGTCATTATTCTTCCTTGCATTCATGACCCTTTTTAACCATCTGGCTAGTAATGGGTTTACAAGCAATTTCTTATTCATTTTCTGGGGCTGCCTCTAGCCAAATCAATGTAGAAATAATGGCAACCATTGGGATTAAATGTACAATGCTGAATTCACATGACACAGTTCAAATTGCACAATATGGAAGACTCTTTCCTATAATTTTAGGCTACATTCATTTTTTATTTTAAAAAGTTATTTGCCTCGTCTCTACTTTATTTACAATGAATTAAATTGATTTCCTCATAACCCAGACAATATGATTTATCAGCTTTAGTACTACTCATACTCAAGACATTTATGGAGCATACCACTATATTGTATATATTTCTAGAAGATATTTTTCCAATACATTTCTACGGCCTTTGCTTTTTCATTAGGGTTGCACACGTACAAAGGCACACACAATTTTTTATTGGATTTCCCAGGTCACTGCTACCCCAAAAATCAATCTAGGGAAGTTTCTGTATATGTTTCATATCACAGGTCTGCATGTCTGTTAATCATGATTACTATTTATATAGCACATTAGGTGTGCATTATGCTTCATAAGACAAAGATGGAGGCTCTGGATTCTGATCTCACACTGATTTTTTACTGTTGGACCTACATGGACTTCAATGGATTACTTCCAATTTTGCAAAGGCCTTGAAGAACTTATAATTCTTGTGATTTTATAACGAGTCTCATTTTTGTTTTTGCCTTTTCCCCTTAAAGCCTCAGCTCCTATTGTCCTGTGGTAGTGAGAATCTCAGCTTCCATTTAAAAATGTTTCTAGCCCTTGTACTTGCCGAGAAATGCTTGGCAGCTTGATGAACTCTAGGGTTCAAAAAACCTGAAGGCAAGTAAAAAGAACTTTCTTTGTGACTCTCAATTTAAGACAGACTCGTGACCTTTCAATGCTTGGGCGTGGCAATACTGACATCTGCAGTCTCAGTCCTGCAGCCCAGACGTTATTGCCTGTATGAGTCAGGGTTACTCATGTGAACGTGCATTTGTAGAATCAAGTCCTTAGTTAAAACAAGTACAAGAGGAGCATGAGACAATCAGACAGACATTTGAAGGGTGAAAACTGCAAAGAGTGAAAAATACTTAGCTTGGTACAGGAATAATAGGATTGAATTAAAGATAAAAATCTAAAGATGAACATCAGCAATAACACCTTGACAGTCAAATGTATTAGTCTGTGGAATAGATTCCTAATGGAAATAGTAGAAACACCATTGGTTGGCACATTTTAAAAAAGATTGGCCTGAATGCCACCCCGAGCTTGACTATAAGAACACTTCGGGTATAGCTAAACTGGGAGCCAGGAGTGTGATTCTCAGCTCATGTAGCCATACTTTTGCTAGGTCTGCACTAAAAATAGTATTGTAGCTGAGATAGCATAGGCAGCAGAGAGTGGTGGCACTGGCTAGATCTCCCAAGTTCATAGCCACAAGTTCAGGGGGGTTTGTACTCAGCACAGCTAGCAGATGCCCAGGCTACCCCAGCTACATTACTATTTTCAGCACGCTAGTTCTATTACAGCTAGCACTAGTGGGTGTACATGAGCTGGGAATCACCCCAGCTCCAAGTATAGATGGAGCCTTAGTTTGTGGCAAGCTGGGGTCTAAGTCTATTGTGCACTCGCCTGCCACACACCAAGTGTCTGTGTGGCCCTGCTCCCATGCACTAAAAGTTCCCCAGTGCACTTTAATCTACTTCCATTTCAAAGTGGGATAGACCAAAGCACATTATGGAACATTTAGTGCGCAGCAGCAGGATCCACACAGACACCTAATGCACAGCAGGCTAGCGCGGGATAGATTTACACCCCAGCTTGCCGTGTTCATGTAGACAAGCCCTAAATGTACAACAGGAAACAATTTTTCATTGGCAGGGAAATGGACTAAATGACCTAATAAATCTTTCCTACCTCTAACTTCCATTATTAAAAGCCATGGGCCAGCTCCTCAGCTTTTGAAAATCAGGGTCATTCCATTTTAGCCAGTGGTGTTATACCAATTTACATCCGTTCAGGACCTGACCTTGTCTCTACCATTTAAAAAAATAAAACTGGGCAAAACATACTGCCATTCTTCTACCAGTAAGTTTGCATGTGATAAGCAGGGCCTGCCAGGAAGTATCAGATGTACTGAATCTGTTTTGGGAAAACATTGTGTTGTTTGGAGGCACCACTATGGTGCCAAAAGATATCAAGCATAATTAGACTTGCTAGAATTTAAGATTTATAACTCATTCTTACAGAAGGCTGTGGTAATTAGCAATGCAGGAAACCTTGGGCACAATCCAATGCTTTACTAGACTAGGGTACTAGAGAAATGCCACATTGCTGGATTTAGTTGAGCTCAAGTTCAGGACATTGTTTTGTATACAAGCAAGTTTCTCTCCTTTTGCTTACCCACTATGGAGGCTTCTTCTGGGTCACTGTAGAACAGCTTTGGAGTGGTGAAGCCAGCCAGTAGAGAGGACGGGGCATGGGTGTTGGGCTATTTGGTTCCACCAACAACTTTCTTGCCTCTATGAGGATGAAGCAGCTGCAGAGACTAATGGAGTTTAATCCAACATAAATCTCTTCCAAAGGGATCCAACAGATTACTGACATGATGCTTGCAACTATTTAGTAAAGCCAATTTGTCAAAATCAGCTTAGCCCTAGAGAAGCTGACCTGATCTTCATGCAAGTTGGCCTGGCCCTTCTTCTGTCCCCGTAGCAAACTGCTGCAAAAGTGAAGACAAGGAACAGGGCAGATGAATTTCTCCCATTTAGATAAAATGGGAACTACAAAGTAAATATGAGAGTTTAAGTTTAATGCATTTGTACAAAAACATCCAGTAAAATGAATGCTAGTTGAAAGAACAAGAGACATTCTGGTTTACTGCCAAAAAATCTCAGTCCCTCTTCACCTAAAAATGTCCCTCACAGCTGGCTTGAATATATTTTTGAACATTTAAATCACACACGAGGTGGGACTCCCAATTCTACCCAGGATTTATTTGTATGTTACTAGTATGTGGGTGGGAATGCGCAGTGTCAGGTGGAATGCAATACATACCGTTAGGAGAGCGACAGACAGTGCAAGATATAACAGTAAATATAGTCACAGATTAAGCACAATGCTTTGATATTAAATTCCTTAAAATACATCAAGAAAACAACTGAAGGAAGATTAATAGGTAGCAATTTTATAGAATGGAGAGTGGAGTTTCCAGTGGTCTAGCTTCTGTTCAAACACACAGTACAAGACAGTCCATGCACTAAAGTGTTTACAATCTAGATTGAAGAGACAAAGGGAATGGAAGGGAAGGAAATATTATTTCCATTTTACACATGGGGAATGGAGGCACAAGATACTTAAAGGACTTGCCCAAGGCCAGACAGGAATCTGTGGGTGATAAAGGACTTGAACACAGAGCTCTGGAGGGCCAATCCAGTGCCTTAACTACAAGACGATCCTTCCGCCCTAAATTTAAATGTAGGCCTTTTAGTTTTTAAGTTATTCACAAAGGGGACCCCAGTTAAATGTAAAAGTCATGCTGCAGGCCTCTCTTATTGTAACTGGTTCAAAATGCAAGAAATATGCATTACTCTGCATGCCACAGTATTATATCTTGATACTAAATGAGGGCTCAGGTCAGTCAGCCTTTACTCATGTTGTGTAATACTTTACTCTGAAAGTAACTGTGTACTTTTCTGGCAAACATACATTTGACTACTTTTTAACTTTTGATAGTCTTGCAGAGTCAATGCAGCTCTTTGGAGAGTGAACAGGATTTCTGTTCACTGAAGTATGTGGGACTATTACTCAGATATGACTAAGGATATGACTAAGGATGAAAGAACTGGGTTATACAGAAGAACAGGCTTCCCTAGAGTATCTTGAAAAATATATTTACTTGAAATAAAGGGAAAAAAATTGTAAATAATAAAGACATGCCTATAATGGGATATAGAACTAAGGCAAAATAGACTTTTGACACCCTTTTCTTCAGTCTGGATGGAAAATGAAGGGAGAAAAGTGACAAAATTGTCACAATTTCTCCACATCTCCATTTCTAAGAGTTTATTGATTGATAAATAAAATGAATTGTAACTGCCTCATCTGGACACAATATGTATTCTATGAGGGTCAGATTGTGCAGCCATTCCAATAAGTAACACATAGGTAGTTCCAGTGGCTTCAATGTTTTTTCCTTTCTTTACTGACACAAGGGCCCTGAAACCTGACATTTGAGTACTTTTAGAATCACACAATATCTTATATTGTTAATACTCTGAGTTGTTACGGGCTAAAACTTGCAGTCTCTATTCCTTGCTTATTCTGGTGTAATTCCCATTCATTTAAATTGGAGTTTTAGTGAAGATTTGGTCTCATAAAGTCAGTCTACAGCAATGGATAACTATACTTTGCACAAAGAACAATTTCAATATATTATTTTTTTCCAAAATATGCTGCTTTTTAACTTAACTGAATGTTTCCTTCAAGTTTTGAGGCAAGTTTTGGAGCAGGTAGTGGCTAGAATACAACAATGATGAGAGCAATATACCCAGAGTAACTGATGCTCAGCACTGTTCATTGAAGAGCCAAACTCTATCCTTGGTTAAACCTGTTAAATCCAGAATTACTCTATTGAAGTCACTGAATGCAGAAAAGGCAAAAATATTCAATAAAGATTTCTGTTTTATATTTGGGGGAACAGAACATGATTTAGTCTCATCGTATGGTGATAACAACATATTTTCTATTCCATTAGTATCTCTAGAGCAGTGTTTCTCACCCACTTTGATACCAGGGACCAGCTTGTTGCTTTTCTAAATTGTATCAGGGAGATCTCAGGGGCTGGTGCCGGTCCACGGACTGGTCATTGAGAAACACTGGTCTACAGGACATTACACAGAAATTACTATCATTAGATATTTTAAAATCAGCAGATCCATAACTTGCATCCAAAAGTTTCAAAAGAGCTGGCTTTGGAGCTCATTGGACCATTAATGTTAATTTTCAATAAGCCTTCAAGCACTCGACGAGTTCTAGAAGACTGGAAGAAAGGTAATGTTATGCCAATATTTAAAGAAAGCGAGTGAACAACATGACCTGAATAATAATGGGTCTATCAGCCTGATATTGATCCTGGGCAAGATACAGGACTTGATTAGTAAAGAATTAAAGGAGGTAATATAATTAATACAAATCAACACAGTTTATGGAAAATAGATACTTTAAAACTAACTTTATATTTTTTGTGTGGTACCACACATCTTGGTTAAAACACTAGAACAATATAAAATAAACATGGTACACATTAAGTGGATTAAAAACTGGCTAACTGATAGATCTCAAAATGTAACTTCAAATGGGGAATTATTATTGAGCAGGTGTTTCCAGTGGAGTCCCAAAGTGATTGATTCTTGTCCTATGCTATTTAACATTTTAATCAATGACCTGGAAAAAACAAAATCAGTTATAAAGTTTGCAGATGACAAAAAATGAGACAGTGGTAAATAATGAAGAGGACAGGTCACTAGTACAGAGCAATCTGGAGAACTTCATAAATTGAGCGCAAGCAAACAATATGTGTTTTAATACCACTAAATGTAAATGTATATATCTAGAAACAAAGAAAGTAGGCCATACTTACAGGATTAGAGACTCTATCCTGGGAAGCAATTAATCAGAAAAAGATTTGGGAGTCATGGCTGATAATCAGCTAAACATGAGCTCCTGATGTGACACTGTGGCCAAAAGAAGGTAACATGATTCTGGGATGCATAAACAGGGGAATCTCAAGAAGTATTAGAGAGGTTATTTTATCTCTATATTTAGCACTGGTGTGGCTGCTGATGTAATACTGTGTCCAGTTTTGGTGCCTACAATTCAAGAAGGATGTTGATAAATTGCAGAGGGTTCAGAGAAGAGCCACAAGAATGATTAAAGGATTAGAAAAGTGCCTTCTAGTTTTAGACTCAAAGAGATGAGTCTATTCATCTTAATAAAAGAGGAGATTAAGGGGTGACTAGATTATAGTCTGTAAATATCTACGAGGAACAAATATTTGATAATGGGCAATTCAATGTAGCAGAGAAAGATATAACATGATCCAATGGCTTGCATATGAAGCTAGAAAATTCAGACTGGAAATAAGCGTAAATATTTAACAGTAAGAGTAATTAACCATTGGAGCAATTTACCAAGGGACATGGTAGATTCTCCATCAATAACCATTTTTAAATCAAGATGGGATGTTTTTTCTAAAAGATATGTTCTAGGAATTGTTTTGAAAAGTTCTGTGGCCTGAGTTATACAGAAGGTCAGACTAGATGATCAGATTGGTCTATTCTGGCCTAGATATGTATGAATTTGCTGAGCAGCATTTGACCCCTGGATGCATTCTGGTTTGGGATTTTTCTGCCTTCCTCTGAAGCATCAGGTATTGATCAGTCTGATCACTGATCTACTCTAATCGGCAAATCCTACATTACTGTGCAACCTATCCACAGATTCATGATTGCACTGACTAACTATGACCCATGTATGAAAAGGAAAGTATCTAAGAAATCCAAGTGTGTTCTCCATTGTAAGTTTTTTCCCTTTAGGGAAAAGGTGCTTCAAACTCTTCTCAAAACCCCTTCAAATTCTTATTCCGCTCCTCTCAAAGCCATGCACTGTAGTGAGACTCCCTCTAGGAAAGAATGGTTGGACATACCAACCTGAAGAATCAGATCCTCATGTAAAGGTGGTTTGTTTGAAAGTGATACATACAAACTACCTTCATAGCTGAATGCTAACTGCCACTGGCCAGTCAGCACCTGAACCCAGATATCCTGCCTGTTAGCTCTGACATCAAACTGCTCCACCAGCTATAGGTGTGTTAATCATGCAATTCAAATGCACTGGAAATTAGCCTTGTCCTGAATTTGTCTTGCATTCATGAACCAGCAGTAGTTTGCACAAAGTGTCTGTGGTCAATTTTTGCTTTTTTCTGAACATTTTGAGGTTTTTCTCTGTTGCAAAGTTAAATTGTGCTTCTGCCTCTGTTCGTGCACACATATCCTCCAACCTGTGAGTTGGGCATAAATTACATGCCTTGTAGGAATGTTCTGAAGATTAGTTAATATTGGTAGAGTGATTTGAAAATATGAAGTGCTGGATCCATATTCTTTCCCCATCTCTGGTTCCAGCAAACCAGTGACCTCACATGAGTTGGAACGACTCCAAATATTGCCTAAGAGTTTGCAATCAGATTCAGTCATGGGAATAGTAGGCTCATTTGAATCTGAACCACTTCAGATGTCAGGGCCAGCAAACCCCACGTTGAATTAGTTCTGGCATGGGTGAACCTATTTGAAACAGAACTTTGAAGTCTTTGCACAGCTGTAGTGCTGCTTCTCTTCCCACCACCACTCAAGATTTTGGGGCTGCGTTCAACTATATAAAACTAAATGATTAGCATTTAGTTTTACATATGGTGGGGGGAAATCAAAGAGCATTTCTGAAGTTTCAGATGTATAGTTTACTGTCCATTGTTCATAATACTTGCTTGGAAAGAAAACTTTTTACCCACTATTTTTAGCTTCCCACATTTCTTATGGAGCACAAGCAAATATTGCAATGAAATGTTAACTTTTGTCATCATAAAGCAATGAGTAATGTCTGCACGTACCTGGGAAAATAAAGTATTTCTTAAAGATACTTGCTGCAGTGAACAGAAATATTACATGATCAAGCAGTAACAATGGGGACTCTACATTCTCAGCAAGAGATGGGTTGATTAAAATATTCATAAGTGAGAAAATATAGGGCTTGATGATTATCACACAGGAGTTTTACAGCAGTGTAATTCCACTTGAAGTCAGTGGAGGTGTTCCCCATTAATAGCCAGGTAACTGAGAACAGAATCAAGCCCTTGTGATCTAGAGAACGTCCTCATTAGATTGAGATGTTACTATTAATGTTTTACAGAACAGTGTTATAGCCTGAGCTTCAACACTCTCTCTAAGCTATTTCACAACATGATTATGTCCTGTCTGCATTGACCAAGGTAACCTTGTCATCACCACAACTGTCTTTAGACACAAGTCTTACTGGGAAGGTGCTAACATGGTTTCAAGTGTTAATGTAAACAGGGTCTACAGCTAGAACTGTTTAAAACCTGTTTGTTTAAGTTCACGTGTGTGCTATGAATCAAGCCTGGCCCGTTTTATTCAAACAGGTTCAAACCCTTGAATTGCACTTGAAATTAGAGATTAACATGAACCCAAGACAAGAATGAAAACCCTTAAGAAATGCCACAAGAACTATTTTCATACACACGGGGATTTAGGGCGTAAATTATTGTGAATAAAGGTAGTCCAATCCATTTCTCTCCAAGTCGTAAAGAATATTCACTGACACAGAAAAAAAGAATCATACTCCAAAGCATGCTCTAGTTTCAAATGGTTTAAAGCAAGAGGGACCCGCCAAGTGGCTGTACACACTAAGAGAACACACATGCACATTTGAGAAGGAAGAAGCAGCAGCCCCTGCAAGCTTGCCCTTTTGCAATTATCTTAAGCCTACTTTTCCCTCATAGCCCTCAATCCTGCCTTTCTCCAAAAAGAAATCTTGCTGTCATTTGCACAATTGCCTCTTGGCTTCAATCATTTTCTCTGCTTCCCTAATTGGTGAATGGTGTCTCAAATCAAGCCAACCATTGCAAATCTTTGTTAAGTGCATCAGTCCCTCACCTAGGACAAGATTCTGTACTCAACGGGAATTGGTCAGATGAAGAACTGAGTAAAAGTGACTAAAAAGAGCCTGATACTGAAAGGCGCTGAATGCTTTCAACCCTCTGTATGATTACTTGGGACAGCATGCTCAGCAATAAGTTGCAGTACCTACAGAAAGAAGTGTGTGTGAGAGAGAGACAGTCCCTAACATTAGTAGCAATCTATTTCCAAGTCTTTCCTGTGTAACCTTTAGTGTATAAAATTCACATTTACCCCATGGTTCATCCCCCTTACCATGACTCCTCATAAGAACTTAGATACCATTTCCTCCTTTTATGGTCTTTGGACAAATGGATTGGCACTGCTGGTTTTTTACCTTATGCTACTGAGTCTGGAATAGGTTGGGTTGCTCTAAACCAAACCTTTCTTGGTCTCCTTTGCTTCCAGAGATGAAGTTTGCCCTTGATTTTTTTATTTAAAATCAAAGAAAAAACCCATAATTTAACATGTTCATCAGAATAAGGAGGGCCATATACAACATGTGCCTTGGGTGCCTTCCTCTCTCAGCAAGCCTGCTTGTTCTCTGACTATAGAATGAAGAAACTGTTGGCTTTCGCATGCATTATGAGAAAAAAAAGAGAGCTGGAGGGGATAGATTTCTAGCCTCTACCTAAGAAACAAGTCTGGAAGAAGAAAATCTGGGGGTCTTAACACCATTTTTAGTATTAATATTTCTTCATTATAATTAACTGTCAAAAGTCGTAGTAAATACATTAAACACCCTATCCCAGACCCTTAGCTGGTTTAAATTAGTCTGGTTCTATTAACTCCAGAGGAACTATACTGATTTGACACCAGCTGAGGATCTGGAAACTTTTTGGCTATCCATAGAGATATTTACCCTAGAATAAGCCACCAATAAGTGTATTGGAGACAAGATTAAAATTAGACTGCTTGGTCCTCACCGTCTTCTTACCAAGATTGGCTTTACACCAATGTAACTTAGTTTACTTCCATGGAGTTCTGATTTATACCAACGTATGTTAGAGGAGAATTTGGTCTAGTTTACTGAGACCATCTGAACTAATCTAAGTCTTTTGAGGGTCTCTTGTCACTCATCCTAGTGGAATTTGATGAGTATTCATTGGGTATGATTTTCTCTACTAAATCATGTCATCGATCCATAATGAATGGTCATGGATGGATATTACCTGGAGATTTTAGCTATCATGGCAGAACAAAAGACAGGTTATTTAGCTTTAAGATCTAGTCAGGACCCATGTTAGCTTGGGGATATTAGATGAATGTTTGGAGGATTTTTTTACCCCACTTCCAAAAAGCATTTTCACACTGGCAAAGTATTTAAAGAACCCAGTCTCTCTCGGAGGAAAAAAGAGAATATTTACACTTCCTCTTACAAGATAGCCTTCCCTTGGGATAACTATCCCAAGCTTACAACACTTCCTTCTCATCCACGTCCTCAGGTGGGCTCCACTAGGTTATAGAACAGAAATAAGCCTTTATTAGAGGAAAGTTTCCCTCTGAAATTCCTAGAACCTCTATCACATTAGATACCATTATTTTTTGAATATCTAATTATGAGAGGAAGAATCTCAAGGGTATAGCTGGAAATGTCACAGGTTATTGTAAAGTAGGATCTAAATTAAAAGGTTATTGTAAATAAAATTCAAGATCTCCATTTTTTTCTCCCCTCCAGTTGTACCTGTAGTAGTCTCAAGAGCTGTCTAGCAATTCCACTACAGAGTGACTTCTTGTAGCATCGCTCAATCCTACACAGTTTCTACATTCAGTGCCTGAAATTATGCTTCTAAATCCCTCATTAACAGAGTTGGTAAAAAAAATTGACTATTTTGTTTTATTTCATTTTATTTTGTCAAGGTTTGACATTTTGAAAAATATCAATCAACTGATGTTTAGGTTCCAAAATAGAAGTTTCTAGTTACATACCTATGGATATGAATTAGGAGCCTAACTTTGCATGTAGATTTAGGAGCTTAATTAAGTGCCCAGGTTTGAAAATTGTTCATAGTTTTAGCTTGGGTCTCTTTCTTACTGATAAGCACACATTAGGAGGAAAATAGCTTTTCCCCTCATAGAATCCCATAAGATTTCAAAGGAAGCATCTCCTCCTTTGCCATAAAAGCTGAAATTGTTTCACTTTTGTTATTGCATGTATTTCTAAGACATTTCCTGTAATATTTGGAGTCTACCAAATTCTGGTAGGATCAGCTCTGAACACAACTTTTGGCCATCATTCCAACTCTCCAATCCACATAACTGAATTGTGATAAACCACGTTCAATCTGGGCAGCCCTAAAACAAGTGTATATCAAACCAACCTGGGACCCAAGCACAAGCAGATCTGAAAAGAGGTATTACCTGGCTCTTTCATTGTGTTTCACTGTGGTTAGAGCGGGGTTAAAAGATGGTAAAACATTTTTGCACGTCTTTTCACAAATTTCTTTTCATTTGGTTGAAATTTTTCAGCAAAAATTCTGACCAGCTTACATGGGGATAATACTTCCCCCAACATTACAATTATCAAGTATCCCAGCTGAAATAATAGATTATTCATATAAACAGAACATTCTGAAATCAATGGGAGGTTGTCTGGAACATAAAGAGCAGAATTTCTAGGGCTACCTGCTGTCCTAATTTCAAGCTCCTCTACCTTGAACACTAGCCATACTTTTATACCACTGTTCTACCTGTGTGGTTTTATACTGAGAAGAACACTGCACTTTTTCTAGGAAAATATTAACAGTGCCCAATTTACTATATTCTCTATAGAGTTATATACAAGATCAAAATTTGGAACAGATAGAAGAAAAGTTCTTTTTGATGAGTACTTTTATGTAATGCATCTTGGATCTGACCTCATTCTGTCAGCCCAGAGAACATATATATCATAGAAGAAAAGAGTGATATTCTTCAAAAATTGTACAAATTCACTCCATGTTACCTTATGTATATATAACTCTTGATCTTCTTCCACTGTAGTGCTGATGTTATTGTTACCATATGGTTGGCCATGTGCCTTCATTTACCCAGGTTGAATGGTCCAACAAACAAGGGACAAATAAACTGGAATCATATTTGATGCATGTAGCTGATGAAATGGTATGTATCGGAACAAAAAGTAGGCCAAAGAAGAATAGCCTTTGCCAACGCAGTCTTACAAGAACATAAAAGTGGGTGCCAATAAACTTTATGAACTTAACTCACTGTTACAAAGGTTTCTTTAATTGGTGAGCAAAATCCAATGGCTACTCAGACCAATTATATTTACCATTCCTTCCACCCGCCTACCCGCCCCCCACACAAGAGCTCCCTGATTTGGGGGGCGGGAGGGGGATTTAAGGTGGAAAAAAATAGATTCAAATGCCCATTTCAATGATATATGTCTATGCTCTTCACTTTCTTCTGTGGATTAATCTTGGCATTTGCTTTCTAGTCAATATTAACCTTCAGTAAATCCTGTTGAAACATTTACCTTAAAGTATAGGCTTTAGTCATTCAGTTAAACAATAATGCTTTGTTTGCTTAACTGGATTCAGACAGTCTAAGGCTATGTCTACACTGCTGCGTTAATTCGACTTTGTTTAATTCGACTTTCAGCAGGCGATTTATAGAAATCGCAGCAGAGTGTGTTTGCGCAGGTCTCTTGTGTTCACACAGACCAGCCTTAATTCGAATTAGAAAGCAGTGCAATGTGGGTTGCTATGCCACAGTGCAATTAACCACGGTGGCTGTTGGGACAAGTGTCATCGTCCCAGGATGCAACGCTGCTTCCCCCGTTCCTTCCCTCCCTCCCCCAAACAAACAGGAAAAGGATTTTCGCACCGTTTTTTTACTCCCTGCGATCGCCATTGCTGCAGAGACATGGAGCCAGCTGAACTCTGCACTATAATTGTGAGCGTGACAAATACATCGTGGCTCATCATGGAGTACTTTAGAAATAGAGCAAGAATGCGAAGTACATACTACACCTATGCCACCGTGACTGCCCTGCTACAAGAGATCGAGCAGAACAATTCCTGATTGCTGCAGGCTGTAACGTGTCATCTGCAGTCCGTGGAGCGCAGGTTCTGGTGCAGAGAAACAAGCACAGACTGGTGGGATTGCATCGTTATGCAGCTGTGGGATGATGATCAGTGGCTGCAAAACTTTCATATGCGAAAGGCAACTTTCCTCGGAGCTGGCACTGTCCCTGAAGTGCGTGAACACTCGCTTGAGACAAGCCATGATGGTGGATAAGAGAGTCACCATCACTCTGTGGAAGCTGGCAACCCGACTGTTACCACTCTGTTGGGAATCAATTTGGCGTCGGTAAATCTACAGTAGGCATAACCGTGAATCAAGTGTGCAGTGCCATAAATAGACTTCTGCTAAGAAGGATAGTGACTTTGGGAAATGTGCAGGACATAGCGGAGGGGTTTGCCATGATGGGCTTCCCAAACTGCGGGGGGACCATTGATGGGACGCACATCCCCATCTTAGCACCTGCACACCTCGTGACCGAGTACATAAACCGCAAGGGGTACTTTTCCATGGTCCTGCAGGGGCTTGTGGATCACAGGGGTTGTTTCACAGACATCAGAGTGGGGTGGTCTGGGAAGGTGCATGACGCTCGTGTATTTTGTAGCTCAGGGCTGTTCTGTAAGATGCAGGCAGGCACTTTCTTCCCTGACCAGAACTTCAGATCAGGTATGTGGAAATGTCCATAGTGATCCTGTGGGATCTTGCTTACTCCTTGTTCCCTTGGCTAATGAAGCCCTACACCGGCCACCTTGATAGTGACAAGGAGTGTTTTAATAAGAGGTTAAGCAGTTGCAGAATGGTTGTAGAATGTGTCTTTGGGTGTTTAAAGGGTAGATGGAGGAGTCTCCTCACTACGCTGGACATGAGTGAGAAGTACCTCTCTTCTGTGATATCTGCTTGCTGTGTTCTTCATAATGTGTGAAGCGAAGGGGGAAAGGTTCCCCCAGGGTTCGGCTGTGGAGGCAGAAAGACTGGCCGCCAATTATGACCAGCCCGATGCCAGCACTATGTGGAGAGCTAACCGTGGAGCGCTTTGCATTAGGGAAGCTTTGAAAATCAGGTTCTGCAATCAGATGCAGGAGTGATTTCTGTTCAAGTATGTTGTTTGCCTTTGATGATCCCCCCTGCCAGCCCCCTTTGATATCTCTGCCTGACAAATCCCTCCTGATCGATAGCATATATAATAAAAAAAGGTTTTGAATGATGCAAAACTTTAATTGTTAACATTCATGGACGGGGGGGGGGTGAGGGTTCATTCACTGTTTCCAGGGGTAGGTGGTCGCTTGCTGGCCAGCACTCAGCATGGCCACCACAGATTTCTGCTCTCCTCCACCGGGGTGGAGGTAAGAACATACTGCATCCTGGCCAATCTCCTCCGAGACCTATGGGGGGTGGGGGAAGGGGAAGGCGGCATAGCTATCAGCTGAGGAGCATTATGGAGAGTCTGCAGCGGGACTCTGTCCACAAGACGCCGGAGAATGTCTGGCTGGTCCTGCGGGAGTCGCAGCATCTCCTGAGTGGTGCTGCGATCATTGTCCTGCATTTGTCCCACGTTATGGGACAAGGTCAGCCACCTCTCTCTTTGCTCTGTCTCTGCAGCTGCTGATGCGTTCATGAGGTCCACAAACATGTCATCTCTGCTTTTTTTTTTTTTCCCCCTTTTTCTAATCCGAGACTGTCTGTCTGCAGCACTTCTTAAGGGTCGGTCCACTGCCGAGGTGTCTACAGAATGAAAGAAAAATAAGAAGGGAGCTACAGTTAGCAAAGTGAAGAACATTATACAAATGTAACAATTTCGGTAATGAGCCCATGATAAAATGTAGCCACAGGTAGCATAGTGAAGAAATTGATACAAAATGTAATAATTTCGATAATGAGACCATGAAACAATGTATCAAATGATTTCCTCTCTCTGCTTGTATTTTAAACCCTTACAGAGAGCAACTGTGGATGGCGTGGTGGGGGGGATTATGCTTAAAACACATGAAGCCATGATGCAGGCTACCTTGATTTCAGAGAAGAATCCTACCATGAAGGGAGGAACAAAGCAGTCCTCCCATGAAAACTTTTTCCAGGCGAGGGATAACAGATTACATACATTAAATTTTCCATGTGATATCAACTGATGATAAACATAGTGTTTCTCATCACATAAAAAAAACTGATCCCTGGGTAACCACCCAGTATAGTCAATGAAACTCCTGAGATCCCCACCCAATGTACAAGGACAGAAATGATAATAAGAAAGAAAACTCACCAGATGTGCCTTCCCCGGGATCATTTGTGCTGTCCTGTGTGCTGGTGGACTGCTCGGGGGTCAGGAATAAGTCCTGACTTTCTGGGAGAATGGACACCCCGCTCTCCTGCACCCTGCGCTCACAGCTTCCTCCTCCTCCTCCTCCTCCTGGGGGGGAGGGGGGAAGAGTGCAAGAGGGACAGCTTTTGACCTCTCAGCATCAAGTTACAATCATGTCTCAATTTCTTCTTACAGTTGCCCTCCAGTCAGTTGGATACTTGGGTGATTTAGCCCGCTGGCCAAACCAAAAGTGCCCCCTTCTAAGAAAAATGAAAGAATCCTACAAAACCAAAGAGATTTCTCCCCCATCAAGACTAAGTCCTTCTCCAGTGGCTTCAGGGAAGCCCCCTCCTTCCCTGCCAAGAAGGCCCAGCGTGAGCCCCTTAATAAAAGGGGCTTCACAGACCATACTTCAGCCTTTTCATTTCTCCAGTTGTCCCAGGACAAACATTCCATCTTCCAGGTATAAATCTTCACACTGTTGTGCTGGGTTCACTCTCCTTTGCTCCAGGGGCTCATAAATATTCCTTGGTCAGTTGAATTCTTCCACAGACTTATCTGGATTTCTAGCCCAAACAGCATCCCTCTCCTGGGTACTTTCCCCAGCCCTTTGGCTAGCTCTCTATGCCACCTCACCAGGCCACTAAGAACCACCCCTCACATACATCCTACTCACACTGCCAGCAATTTTATAGCCCTCCCATCACTTGACACTCTATCAATCCCCTAACCCCTCTAGAGAAAAGAATTCTCAGACACTGTCCTTTAGGAGCCAGAACATGGAACAAGGAAGGGCTGGACCCAGGCCTAGGCCCAGCCCACCCTGTGATAGGATCTTTTCTGATGTGCATGATATAATAGTATTCATTCACATTTTAAAAGGCAAATCATAAATCTGAGACCACAGGCATGTTGCAAGTTGCCAGTCAAATAAATATTACACGAGGATCCCTGTAATTATCTATGACATCCTAAGAGCTCCATTCTGGCTCTTTTGAAATCACAGAACTTACATGCCTCTTTGTGTACGTGTGTGTGTACTAACTATAGAACATGCTGCTCAAGAACATCCAGCATACACAGTTGTCCTGTGGGCAGTGTTTAAACATTGATATAGTCGCAGAATCATAAAATTAGTCCATCCTGTTACCACATAGGATTGTTACTTGCAGCATGTTTACTAGTGCTTTGTCCAGTTTAGTGGTGTCCCCCATGTGATAGGACTTATTTCACTTCCCTTGCGAGACAACTGCAGAGTAATGGATCTCACTTTCAGGAATTTTTTCCTAATACCCACCCTAAAGTTTCCTTAACTCCATTTTAATCGGGTTTTCAAATGCACATGAACAAACAATCTTCCTTTGAAAAACTAGTTTTGAAGCAACGTGTGGAAGCACTGTCAGTTCTAATGCACTATGCACCAAATTTGTCTCCAGCATATAGCCTGAGTTATTGGGCAGTCTACTTAGGGCTTCTTCAGGGATGGAGGTGAGGAGACTGGTGAGTGGATTCTACATTCAGAATCCTGCAACACAGCATTGCACTGGGAGTGAGTCCCCATGGATGCCTAATGCAGGCACTCCAACTCACACAATTATGTACTGGAACTACAATAGTTCCATTGCAGATAGTGCCCTCAGTGCCTAGGGAAGAATGGGAAGGATGAGCCCTTTTACACACATGAGGTGGTATTCTACTACTAAGGGCCAGCATCCACCGGTAAGATAACACATTGGAGTAAGTAATTACTTGGATTTATGGGAAATTGGTGGAAGAACTGTCTTGTCAGTCAATACAATCAGTTCACACACGTGTGAATATTTGTTTTCTTTTCTTTTTGATGTATCAATATCAAATAAGACAGGTATAAGAACAGGACTTAAGAAGCCATGCTTTAGAGTGTATGGACATGCAATTATAGTTTAAAATCTATGCAAGACATTTCCTGTTAAATGGATTTCATTTTACAATTCTATTGGTATTATTAAAGGGAAAACATGATTATTGCTACATGAATTCAGTGCATGCTCTCTGCCAAGGTTTATGGATATATTCAGACATATATACGGACATGCATTTTTGCAGAGTTTGCTTTAAAATGTTTGTCCTTCATTGTGTGGGAGAAAATAAAATAAAAAAATTCAGCGTTCTTCCTACAAAGACTGAAACCAAATGGAGCCTAAAAAACCTGGAACCACAAAAGATCTTATGTTTAGTGAAGGAACTGGGAAAGCCCAGGCAGATGTTACCTCACACACGCTCATGAATAATACATATAAAAAGTAGTCGCTCTCATGAAAAAATAAAGGCATAACAAAATAACCAATTACAGGTCCTCAGCAGGATTTAACTCCGTGAACTCCAGCAACAAAGCATCTAACAAAGATCTAAACTGATATTAGAAAATGGAAATAAATTATTGGTGTAGAGATTAAAGGTGGGATCCACAAAGTGACTTATGTATTTCAAACATGGCATCTAGAAAATGTCATGTCATGTCATGGCACCTAGAAAAATCACAGAAACAACATTGTGATCCACAAAGCCCGAGTCAAGAGCCCACACTCTTTACACAATGAATGGGGAAAATGACATGCCTAAAACTGAAATCTGCAAAGCCAGCACACTAAATGGGGAGACATCTAAACTGGCCAATGGAAGGCATTAATGGGTGGGGAGGCACGGCTAAGCCCCACCCCTCTGTAAAATATAGGTGCTTATGTTCATGCTGCCACGGAGGTATCTGTTTCTGCTCATGATCCATGAACTAGGGGAAGATAGGCACTTGGCTCT
The DNA here is from genome assembly GCF_026122565.2 of Emydura macquarii macquarii. NCBI lineage: Eukaryota > Metazoa > Chordata > Testudines > Chelidae > Emydura > Emydura macquarii. The sequence continues at coordinate 4,593,159 of NW_027130506.1, forward strand.
CTAAGTGGCATGCAGGACCTAAAACAAAATGACCCAAAGGGAGGACTTCCCACATAACCTTCATCCTAATGGACAGGGTACTTCCCCAGAATTTGGGGAGACCCCCCTGGTTCCAGTCCCTCTCTTCCTGAGGTGAGTGCGATGAATCTATAAATCATCCTAACTTTTGCATTGGCCCAATAAATATTGAAGTATTTATTGTTTAATCACAGTGGAACAATACAAGAAACTGAGGGAGACCCCCAACAGAATACACCATAGCCTCGTAGTTAGGGCACTTACCTTAGAGATGGCCAATTCCTGTTCAAATGTCTTCTTCCCCCTCAGGAGGAGAGGGGACTGGAGATCTCCCACATCCTGGGTGAGTACCCTACCACTAAGCTAAAGGTTATGATCCAAGAGAATCCTTTTCTCACAGCTGAAAGAAGGTCAGCAAAGTCACGGAAGGCAAAGAAAGTGCTTCAAAGACACCTTGAAGGCAAACATGAAGAGGTGCAACGTTGACATCAATACTTGGGAGACCCTCGCTCAGGACCATCCAAAATGGAGGAAGGATCTGTCGGAGGGATCCCAACACTTTGAAATAGCTCATTGACAGGTCGAAGAGAAAAAGAGAAACAGGCGAAAAGAACATCAGAACATTCAACACTGCAACACTGTGCCTATCCCTCCTGGAAACACCTGTCCTTATTGTGACAAGACATGTGGATCTAGGATTGGGCTATGGAGCCACCTGCAGACCCACTACTGAGATCCCTGGAAGACAATCTTACTCGTTCGCGAGCGATCGCCAATGAAAGTTTATGATGGAAGTGGTCCTCTTCCCCTGGCTCTTTTGTGTGAACTTGCCTGAGGGGCCTGACCCAGTAGGTGTGTTCAGAGGCTGCCTACCAGAATGGGCCCCGGAATGTGACTTGGGCAGCCAAATGCTTATCCTTCCCAATTTGTGAATTGCTCTGGGGCGTAGGCAGCCAGACACCTGTTATAAGGCAGGAATGCACCTGCTCAGGTAGGCAGTAGGCAAACAGGCACCTACAGGGTTAGGCAGCAGCCAGACAGTTTTGTGGATTGCAGTGGTGCCTAAAAATGGGATTAGGGTCCTACGTAATTGATCCCACCCTAAGTGCCCAATTCAACTTCCACTGGCTTCCATGGGTGTTGGACCAGGAACTACAAATAGAGAGCAGTACAACAGAAACCGCGGGTGAGGGGAATTTGACAGCTGGCAGTGAGATAAATGGGGCATTTAAGACTTTTCAAGAACACCTATCGAGAAGATGACAGATAACATCTGGCTATATTTTTTTTCCCAAGCTCTCCAGATCCCAATGAGATCTGATATTCAAAAGGAGAGTTTAGAGTACCGGCTTGTGCCAAAGGAGGTTATGGTACAAGTGATGCTATGAGTAGGGGGAAAACACTGGAGTCATGTTTTATTAAAATATTTAAAGAAATTGTAGGAGGCAACACTGTGCCTATCATAACAGTTAAAACAGGCAGATTCCTCCTTCCTTTAGAAATCTGAGAATATGAATAATCCTGAAACCTGGCAGAGACCTGGGTAATAGCAGTAATATATAGACCTATTTTACTAATAAAAGCAGATGTAACGCACTTACAAAGGTGCAAGCCAATAGAATAGAGCTTCTCTTGCCAGATTTGATTCATGGGAATCAAATAGGATTCATAAAACAGAGACATTTAAACATTCATATCCATCTCTCTCACATTATTACTAATATAAACCAGGCTAGCCATAATCAGACAGTGGCTATACCACTGGATAAGAAAGAGTCAGCTGATGTTATTTACTAGGACAATCTTTTCTATATTTTGGAAGGAAACTTTTTAAACAGATTAAATTCATCTCTAGAGGAGAACAGTGATAGGAGAACTCAATTTGCTGAATTTAGAACCTTCTTAAATTGGTGGCTTCTTTATTTAGAACAGATTTCACAACATGAGGTTCAAATTCAGCTTGGCGCTATCAAAAAAAATGTAGTTCTTGATGGTTGTATGTTTATTTAAATTTTAATTGCCCTGTGGGGACCCACAGCCAATAAAAGTCAGCCCACTGGAACCCAGAAAGATTGTCTTGTCCCTCAAATGCTTTACTGATAAATAAGTCTCAAATTTCATTCCAATAAAATATTGCAGGAATTTTTGTGGCAGAGAGATAGAAACCCTAGAAAATCTTTGAAAAAAGATATTTCTGCCAACCAAACAAGGTCATTTCCCAGGGTTAAGGGTTAGAATATGACCACCACAATAAAGCAAACTGACAATACTTGGGCAATCAAATACAAAGCAAAAAGGCATCTAACCTGGGGTGTTGCTAGAAATATGGAGATATAATCCTTCTGTTGCCAATTCTCTACAGGGTAAAACAGAACAAGAACTTCGGCTGGTAGCCATTAAGCATGCACCAAAAAATTGAACTGCACTGTTCAGAATGTTCATTTTTAACATCTTCGTAAGATGCTGTACTCAGCTGACTCTTTGAATTTAAGGATGATTTGACCGTGTAGACGGGAAAAGGGATTATGCACATTAGTTATTATTTTAGCTCCTGTGGAGTGTTGTGTGCTCTTCATTGGTAGATGAGTACATCCAGGATTTCACAGGAAGTGCTCTATACCTGGCAGGATTGAGCCCTAAGAATATAGGACTTTTAGAATAAATGGCATATAACGTTTGATTAATCTCTATTGTCATTATTACTTACTGCATTACAATAACACTGAAAGGCCTCAACCAAGATCAGGGACTGTACAAACACATAGTAAGAGACAGACCCTGCCCTGAGGATATCACAATCTAAGTAGACAAGACAGACCAAGGGTTGAGGTGAGGGACATACACACACACATACACAAATTGAACCCAGAAGCACAGAGAGGTGAAGTGCCTTGCCCAAGGTGACACAGCAGGTCCATGGCAGAACTGGGAATGAGACCAAGTTTCCTTGGGTTTCAGGTAAGGGCCCTTTTCCACTAGTTCACATTGCACAACTGGACATATTAGGAACCCAGCAGAATAAGCAATGCTGAAATCAAGGAAAATGACAATTACCAGGATGATGGGAAGAGAAGAGGAAATCGATTCCATTTTCTTTGGCATTAACCAAGAAGATGATTGCATTGGGAAGATACAAGGGGCTGGTTGTACATGATTTTGGACATATATGTTCCAGGTGAACTTTTACTTTACAGGATCATGAGAATATCATGAATTTGAAATCTCTTACTAAGAGCATCTGCAGATACTTAAAGGACCTTTTTCAAAAACTGGAAAACTGCCTCTAAATTGAAAATAGCAGAATGATATTCCGGTTTGAGATGAGTGAACAAGCATATCTAAATTTTAGGTCATATGATGAAATTGATGGGGAAGGCATGTTTGTTCCCTGTTACTGTTAGACAATTAGCTAGCTTTGGACAAATTTCAGTGGTCTGTAGTATGATAGCATGTACAAATTTTCAAATGCATATGAGCCTCTTTCCACGTATAATGGGCATTTGTAAAAAATAATTCATTGTGCACCTGACAACTTACTTTGCATTTGCAAATGTGGGGTTTGTGGGTACAGGTGTTTTCCTGTATAAATTTTGTAACTTCCACTAATAACCTCATGGTATGTTTCAACTGGTTAGTTGCATATTTACAGTTCCTATTATTGACTAGTTTTAGCTTGGTTACCTTTAGGCCATACAGGTTTAATATACAAGAGATCCAATCCAGAGGCCTTCTCTAGTGACTTTGCACAGCCACAAAGCTGCCTTAACCAACTCCCTGTGGATTCCCCTTGTATAAAGAAAAGCCAATAATGGCACAGACCCACTGTATCAGCTACGTACTAACCCCGTCCCCCGCCACACACACACACACACACGCACGCACGCACGCACACACCTGTCTCAGGGATCCCTGTGTAGGGCCATTCCCAGAAATAAAAGGGCCATTTTTGGGGTGCCATTATAACTTGACCATTCCTGGCTGCAAGGACAGACCCTGCAGGCTATGAGCAACTGGGCATAACTTAAAACAGCCTCAGATGTCACTGGGGATCAGGCCAGTCTCTGGCAATAGCTATCAGTGCCTTCTATCCCCATCTCAGCTGTGCCAAACATATCGGTAGTACAGAGAAGGACCTAGTCCGTTACTTCTGTAAGTTTGTATAAGTCCTTTCTTACCTTCTCAGAGTTGGGCCCACAATCTTCCCCTAATTAATTTACTTTTTGTTCCACCTACTTTACACTCCGGGTTATATTCTGTGGTGTGACTCCCAGAGTACAGCAAGAGGGTGCTTTCCAGTGCAGCTAGAGAGACATGCTCATTCTCTGTTAGGTAGCATACTAAAAATAGCAGCGTGGCCATGGCAGCACAGACGGTGGCTCAGGCTAATTACCCAAGTACGTACCCAGGGGTGTGGTGTGTTTGTACTCAGGCAACTAGCCCGAACTACTGCTGCCACACTGCTTTGTGGAGCACATGCCTGTCTACCAGAGCTGGGAAGCATGCTCCAGCTGCAATACAGACATATCCCAGGAGTCACAGCACAGAACTCAGAGCCCCAGGGAACAGGAGGAGAACTGGCTCTAAGCTAACTTTTCACCTTCCCAATTCTAGGCTGCTCCAGGGGCTGTAATATAGGGAGTCCTGGGGGCTCGTCTAATTTAAGGCAAGCTCCCGAGGCTACCTTGTGGGCTTCAGCATCACCTGGAAACTACACAGTGCTACGGTCCCTTCCCAGTATGCATCTTCTGTCTCCAGCCCCACCACTGGCACATACCCTCATGCCAGAGATTTCATGAGCGCCCTCAGAACACAGCCTTACATGAGTCTTCCCCCAGGCCGAATCCACCCTTAGCTGGAACCCCAGGCCTTTTAGGATATGTCTACACTGCAACGAAACATGCACGGATGGCCCTGGTCAGCTGACTCGAGCTCATGGGCTCACGGGGCTCAGACTAAGGGGCTATATAATTGCAATGTAGACATTCAGGTCAGGCTGGAGCCCGGGCTCTAGGACCTCCCCTCTTGGGGGTTCCAGATGCCAGGCTCCAGCCTGAGCCCAAATGTCTCCACCAGAGTTAAACAGCCCCTTACCCCGAACCCCATGAGCCCACGTCCGCTGACACGAGCCCGCCACAGGTTTTTAATCGTAGTGTAGACCTACAGAGATAAAGGAGCACTCAGGGGAAAGGTTCCCAGCTGGGGGTGAGGCTCTCTTAGTCATTAATCTATTAGTCAGGCTGACATGAAGTCAGCAATATGGATAGAGAAGAAATACATTTCAGGCATTCAGGAAAATACCTCTTCATGCAAAAGGCATTAGAGAAATTATTCAAGAATGTTTCACAGCCTTGTGAAGAAGTGACCTTTGCATTGCTGTCAAGATCAACAGGGCTTATGGTGAATGAAACCTATGAATTAAATGAGAGCTGGTTTAAGAAGTGAAAAGTGCCCCTCCCTCAAATACTACACTCTGCTTCAGCAGTTCTCCAACTTCATTGCACCGTGACCCCCTTCTGAAAACAAAAATTGCTATATTACCCTGGGAAGGGAGACCAAAGCCTGAGCCCCACCAGCACAGGTGGGGCGGGGGGGCAAAGTTTGATGGCCTCAGACCTGGGTGGAGGGGCTGTATCCTGAGCCCTGCTGCCCAGGGCTGAAGCTGAAACCTGAGCCCCGCTGCCCAGGGCTGAAGCCCTCAGGCTTCGGCTTCATCCCAAGGCAGTGGAGCTTGGCCTTCAGCATCTGTCCCAGGCCCCAGCAAGTCTAACGCCAGCCCTGGCAACCCCATTAAAATGGGGTCATGAACCACTTTGGGATCCCGACAATTTGAGAACCACTGCTCTACTTTAATGGCCCCAAACACTGCAGATTCATAGGGTATGTCTACACTGCTAAGAAAAACCCACACCTCCAAGTCTCAAAGCCTAGGTCAATTAAATCGGGCTTCCAGGGCTTGGGCGGTGGGGCTAAAAATAGCAGTATAGACACTCCAGTTAGGGCTGGAGCCTCCCTCTCAGCAGATTTCAGAACCCAGGCTCCAGACCAAACAGGATTATCTACACGGAGTCAATTGACCCAGGCTCTGAGACTTGATGCCACAAGTTTTTCTTTGCAATGTAGATATGCACAATGATTCACTGATTCCAAGGCCAGAAGGGACCACTGTGATCCTCTAGTCTGGCCTCCTGTGTAACACAGACCAAAAAACTTCTCCAAATAATTCCTAGAGCAGATCTTCTAGAAATAACATCCAACCCTGGTTTAAAATTTGTCAGTGATGGAGAATCCATGTTCCTTGGTAAATTGTTCTAATGGTTAATTACTCTCACTGTTAAAAAAAAAGGGCACCTTATTTCCATTCTGAATTTTTCTAGCTTCAACTTACAGCCATTGGATCATGCTATACCGGTTTTTTGCTATACTGAAGAGCCCATAATCAAGTATTTGTTTCCCTGTAGATACTTATAGACTGTAATTAAGTTACGCCTTCACCTTCTCTTTGTTAAGATAAAAAGATTGAACCTCTTTGAGTCTATCCCTATATGACATATTTTTTAATCTTTTAATCATTCTCATGGCTCTTCTCTGAACCCTCTCCAATTTATCAAAATCCTTCTTGACATGTGGGCTCCAGAAATGGACACAGTATTCCAGCAGCTGTCTTACCAGTGCCAAATACAGAGGTAAAATAATTGCTCTACTTCTACTCAAGATTTTATGCATTTCAGGATCACGTTAGCTCTTTTGCCATAGCATTACTCTGGGAGCTCATGTTCAGCTGATAATCCCAATCTTTTTCAGAGTCATTGGTTTCCAGAATAGACACCCCATTCTGCAAGTATGACCAACATTTGTTCCTAGATATATACATTTAGTCATATTAAAATGCATATTGTTTGCTTCTGACCAGTTTACCAAGCAATCCAAATCACTCAGTGACCTGTCCTCTTGCTTATTTACCACTCTCCCAATTTTTGTTTCATCTTCAAACGTTATCAGTGATAATTCTGTGTTTTCTTCCAGATCATTGCTAAAAGTGTTAAATAGCATCTGGCCAAGAACCTGTTCATGTAGGACCTCACTGGAAACACATCTGCTTGATGAGGATTCCCCATTTACAATAACATTTTGAGACCTGCCAGTTTAAAATACATTTAATGTGTACCATGTTAATTTAATATCATTCTAGTGTTTTAATTAAAATGCCATGCAGTACCAAGTCAAGTGCCTTACAGAAGTCTAAGTATATTACATCAACATTATTGCCTTTATCAACCAAACTTGTAATCTCATCAGAAAAGATTACACTATATTGGGTTTTGAGCTATCACTATAACATGCTTTCCTGAAGACTTCAAAAACCTCAAATATAATAAACAAGCAACAGTTCACATCATTGTCCTCAGGAAGCTGAGTGTAAAGAGGTTTTGTGAAAGAAGTGCACTTAAAGGCGAGTTTTGAAGCATACACTAAGAATGTGCAGAGAAGATGAAGGGCATGGTTAGGAAAAAAGGAAATTTCTGGCAAATTTCTTAAGATGCCTTTCAAATACTAGGAGGCAATTTGTGTGTGTTCATTCATGCACAGGAAGTAGCATTCTCTGGGAGTGAAAGCAGAGGACTCTCTCTGTGACTCAGGAAAGCACTTAAGCACCTGTTCAAGCCTATCCCTATTCATGACAGCACTCAAGCATGTTCATAACTTTTAAGCATTTTCTTGTATCAGAGTCTAGAAGTTAGGAGACTTGTATGTTAGTTCCAATTGCCACTGACTCTGTGTAGCACTGGGAAACTGAAAATGGGCACAAAAAAATTAAATGGGTATTTTCCCAGATGTTGGGCCAAGGTACTTGCCCAAATGTTCCACAATGAATCAGATGTGCGTAACACCACATGGTCTTATTTTTCCACTGATTCTGAACACCGGCAGCAACCATTGACTCCAAATGGAGTTCCAGTGCTCAGTAGCTCTGAAAATCATAATATCATACTGGGCATCCAAAATTGGGATATCAAAAATTAGCAGCCAACATTAGTGGGTGCTTTTCAGAATGTTTGGCTTTAGGCTCAAAATCCTCCAGTGTTAATATTTACCCACTTTTGCAAAGCACTTTCAGATCTTTGGATGAAAGGCACTCTATAACTGCCCAGTATACTGTTAAATAGACAAGGGAGAAAAACTGTAGTTTTGTTCAAATAAGGGATGTGGACTAAGAGAACATGACGTTACGGAAGAGCTCTAAGGAAATATTTGCATCTGTTTACCAGAAATGACAATACTCTATAGACTCCAAATACATATGTTATTAAACTCAAAACGTAAGAAGCAGTAGAAAGAACATATATTGTCTCAATGAGAGGGTGGGACACAAAGTTGAGGGAAGTTTATTTGAATGCACTATTTAAATAGGCCACCAAAAGGAATGTACATCTTGCAAGAGTCATTAAAACATCCCAAGACAGCATTTTACCCCATTAACATGGATGACACTCAAAAATATGTATAGGACATGCCATACTTGGATGTCACGGAACAAAAAACTGGAGCTGCTTCATGTACATTTATAATTGAATAATAAAGCTCCTTTCATGCTTCCTTCACAACAGATGGAAGCTATTTGTTCACCTAAATTGCTCCCCTGCTTGCTTGGTGTTTTACCAGAAAAAAGATTGTTACTGCTACATTTCTAGGAAAAGGACATGCTGTAGCATGATGTTTTGCATGTGCAATAGCAATTCAAATGGAACGGTTGGCTTATTTGCAATTCAGGTGTGGGTAGTTAACATTTCCTTTGTTCCCAAGCTTCCAAGTCAGTGAAAAAATGTAGGACATTATCAATGTTTTCTAAACTTTTGTGGTTGTTCTTTAAATCCATAAGTTTTAAAGTAACACTGATTCAATAAAGGCTGGTCAGAGTCCATTTTGGAACTGACCAATTAGTAATCAATGAATAAATTATTTGGTAAACTTTGTGGAGACCGTTTGCTTCATTGTCCCAGAGGCTCACAGCTGTTTTGGTGGATCATTAATGAAGAAGAATCCAGCATGGTATCTGAGCATCCTCAGTGTGAACAGTGGGAACAGATAGAAAAGGGCTGAACATCAAGATTCCCTGGACCCTCTTCAAGGGAAATGGAGAAGACATCATGGTGCTTTGTCAGCCATTCTATCTAGGTCTTTTAACTGGGTGAGAAATATTTAGTGATCAACTGTGCTGAAGGCTTTCAAGTTGAGCTAGATGAAATTTTTCAAACAGTGAATTAGTTGGGGGGAAAAAACTACAGTATTAATGAATTTGAGTCGAATTCAGAAAATAGTTTCAGATAAATACAATTTAAAAAAAATGAGAAAAAGTAAAAAAAATTATTCATTTCAACATTTTTTAAACAAAACATTTAGACTTTGTTTAGCAGTTTAGATAGATTTTTTTAAAATTTATTTGTTTGTTTTAAGGGTAAAATAATCCCATAAGAACGGCCATCTTGGGACAGACAAAGGGTCCATCAAGCTGAGTATCCTGTCTCTGAAAATAGCCAGTAACAGAGCTTCAGAAGGAGTATACAGAACAGAGTAGGTGAAATGATCCATCCCTGTCTTCCCCTCCTGTCTTCTGGCAGTCAGATGTGTAGTGTCGCTCCAAGCAAGGAGTGGCATCACTGTAGCTGTTGATGGACCTATCCTCCATGAACTTCTCTAGTTCTTTTTTGAACCCATGTATACTTTTGGCCAAAGCCAAGTCAATGAGAATTCCATAGGTTAACCATGCATTATATGAAAAAGTACTTCCTCTTTTTTGTATTAAGTTTGCCTATTAATTTTGTCAGGTGACCCCCGGGTTTTTGTATTGTGGGAAAGGATAAATAACACTTCTCTGTTCACTTTTTCCACACCATTCATGATTTTATAGACCTTGATCGTATTCCCCGCCCCCATCCTCTCTTTTCTAAAATGAATAACCCTAATATTTTTAGTCTCTCCTTGTAAGAAAGCCATTCCACAGCTTTGATCATCTTTGTTGGCCTTTTCTGAACCTTTTCCAGTTCCACTATGTTTTTTGAGATCAGACAACCAGAACTGGACACTGTATTCAAGGTGCAAGCATACCATGGATTTATATACCGGCATTATGATATTTTCTGTCTTACTGTCTATCCCTTTCCTAATGTTCATAACATTGTTAGCTTTTTTACCACTGCTGTGCATTGATCTGAAGTTTTCAGAGCACTACCGCAGCGACTCCAAGATTTCTTTCTTGGGTGGTAACAGCTAATTTAGAACCCAGACTTATTGCGTAGTTGGAAAAAATAATCCCAATGTGCATTATTTTGCACTTAGTGTTGAATTTCATCTGCCATTTTGTTGCTCAGTCACCCAGTTTTTTGAGAGATCTTCCTGTACCTCTTTGCAGTCAACTTTGGACTTAACTAGAATAATTTTTTGTCATCTGCAATCTTTGCCACTTCACTGTTCATTCTCTTTTCCAGATCATTAATGAATATGTTGAATGCACAGGTCCCAGAACTGATCCTTAGAGGACTCTGCTATTTACCTGTCCCCTTTGTGAGAACTGACCATTTATTCCTACCCTTTGCTTCCTATCTTTTAACCAGTTACTGATCTATGACAGGACCTTCCTTGGTATTCCGTGACTACTTAGTTTTCTTAAGAACCTTTGGTGAGGGACCTTGTCAGAGGTCTTTCTGAAAGTTCTAATACACTATATCAATTGGATCACCCTTAAAGAATTCTAATAGATTGCTGAGATATGACTTCCCTTTACAAATGCAATGTTGACTCTTCTACAACAAAGCATATTTATCTGTATGTCTTATAATTCTGTTCTTTACTACAATTTCTACAAATTTGCCCAGTACTGAAATTAGGCTCACTAGCCTGTAATTGCCATGATTTCCTCTGCAGCCATGTTAAAAAAAATCAGCATTACATTAGCTACCTTTCAGGCACCTAGTACAGAGTCATGTTTTAACAATAGGCTACGTACAACCCAAGGATATAATGAAATAAAAAACAAAACAAAACAAAAATCATTGAGTCAAATTCAACCTCAAATGAATTATTTTGTGTGTTGCTTGTTTCACTGAAAAAAGCTGAAACATTTTAGTTTCAGTTCAAAGCAAATATTTATATTAATTATTATTATTATTCAGTTTGGTGGACAAACAAAAAAACAATTATTTGCTCAGCACTACGTCTGAGAAATCTAGCAGTACGATTAATATTGCAGTTTAGCCTCTAGCTATCTCCATAAGGCTGTCATCCATCAGTGCAACCATAGTCATTTCGCTACCATATCTTGTTCTGCAGCCGGATCGTGTATTCCCCACCTTCCCTCATTTTACAACACCTTCTCAAGAGGAACTGTTATTCTTGTTGTCTGTCTCCATGATTACACAGCATACACAAGTAATAACTGTGCTTATTGTTCATGTTTTCAATTTGCTTGTATTTTTCTATTTCTCTTAGCCCTGATTCAATTACGCTTCCCTTCTTCCCCAACTCACTGCTGCCAGGCACTTTGCTTCTTGTTGGATGAGAAACCAGTACCAGATGCCAAGTAGAGTTCACTGTGACTCAAAGCTCAGCTGCCTCCCTCTGAGACTGAACAAGTCACTCCTCCAACACATGCAGCTGCTTTTAGGAGAATATTGGAATTTTGATACAGCTCGGACAATCATGGCACAGTCTTTAGGGCTACAGTTTTGCCGCAGGCCCACTCCTAAGGCTGTATGACTTTTTGAGTGATTAAAATGAAAACAAAACAAAGAAAAAATCAGCAACATCTAACCTCTACTGAGAATTCTCATTAGAAAAAAATGGAAATCCTTCCTTTTATTGATGTTTACAGGCCTGCCTGCAACAGCAGGAAGCACTTTCTGATTTAAGCCAATGGCATAGCTGTCCTGTCAGAGTCAAACAGGAGAGTATTTTATGTTTGTTTTTAGTAAAAAAATTTGGATTAGCAATATCATTTAACTTTAAAAATCTTTTATTTCCTGCTCATTTGGTGGACATTTTATAAAATCCTTTCTGGGTTAAAGAAGAAAAGCAGACTATTTTCATTTTCTGCTCAGGAGGTACTGATAAGGAGGTTACTTTAAAGACACCAATAAATCTTTAGTTTTTCTTTCAAGTTCTTTATGTTCTGTTTTACCATGAATCCATTTGATGAGGGTCCAGAGTATACAGGATCCTTGAGCAATCTCTAGGTGCTTTTACAGTATGAATCTATAGTTAATTTCTGGCACCTTCCCAGTCTAGTCCTTCTGAGCATAATGAACGGGATTTAAGCTATTCTTTCTTTGACAGTTTAGTGACATTTTTACAAAGCAGGCTATTCATTCACAATAGCAAACCATTTCCTCTTGTTTTTTCCTATGGCGCCTTATATCCAGAAGAATATGGAACATAATATGGAGAAGAGTGGGTTAATCTCCTTCATCTTACAGAAGTGAGGATATGACGTTTCAGTGACTCTCTTCCTTTTACACCTAGGTCAATTTTGGTTTTGGTCTCACCTCTTCTTTATGTCTGTCTTTAAATCTCTGCATCTAAGGGCTTATCTACACTTACCTCAGAGATTGGGTGGCAGTCGACCGGAGTTATGCAAGCTATGCAAAAAACTTGTGTAACTCCCGTCAACTTCTCTGCTTCTGTTCTGCATGCCGTCTTCACTGCAATGTGCTGATGGGAACCGTGTTTCTGTCAATGCAGCGCTATGCCACTTGAGGAGGTGGTCTTAATATGTCAATTTCTGGATCGACTGAGCTGGTCTTCATTGACTGCTCAGTCGATCCAGAGAAGTCGATCTGATGGGGGAGACTTTCCCGCCGTCAATGTAGACATAGCCTAAGTAATGCATAACCCGTGAGCTGCCCCCCTGCACAGGAGTGAATGTCACTCATCAGCCCTCAGACACAATCAAGCTGAGCCTCATGTTCTTGGTTTTAGACCTCTGCAGCCCTCAATCCTCATTTGTGAACGGGCAGTGAGTTGAGGTTGTTCATGTTTCTTGGAAGCTGCTGTATCTCTTTCCCATTCCTACCTTTCACTATCTTCTATTGCTCCCTTTCTCCCAAAAACGTTAGGGGGACCCATCTTCTAAGACTAACCCTGCAGCATTTTCACAGGCCTGGGAAAATTCCCCAAGCTATGATGCACCCAGCCATTTCCTCAGTGCACTAGAAGGGAATGGAGGGAACATCATTCCTGAGCTGTGCAGGTGAATTTGATGGATGCAGCTCTCTTGAGAGCCTGTCTAGGCAGGAGGGAGTTATTGGCAATGGAAGGGAGGATTGATGTAAGGCTCTTAACACCCTACAATGGAGCTGAGCATGCAGCTCCACAATATTGCTGTCCAGGGGCACACACCAGCCATAAACACATGCATCTTCTGCTCTGTTAAACATTCTTTTGTTTTATGCGGAAGGTTTATTTAAAGGTGGGGAATTGGTGCTAGTGATACTGCACTAGCAAGAGTTAAGCAGCCGCCAGGCTGGGTGACCCAAAAATCAACCTTTAAGAATATACTAGAAATGTATTGAAATGGTAAACAAGGTCGGTCCTTGTAAGATAATTAGCAAAGCCACATTAAATCAACTAAGGAGTTGAAATGTGAACATGTATTGTTAGAGAATTAGAAGTAGATATTAATTGTATTTGTCTGTTTATCTAGATTTTGTTAGAAGTTGAACAATGTGATCTAATTTGCTTGTAGATGCTAAACTTTGGTTCCTGTCTGAATCAATAGAAATTAGAAATGAAACATTACAGAGATCAAAAAGGAATATTAACAATTAGATGGAACTGGTGATGTAATTATATTACAGTTTTTATTGCTCTGAAATTTGTGATTCCACATTTTAAAACAACCTGTGAACTGCCTGAATGGTTAATTGCCTTAAGTTAATGACTGCAGCTAGTTACTGGTATGTGCCTAGAAAATAAGGATTTACTTCAAAGCAACAATGTGCATTACCTATTCTTCATCCAAGGAATGCCTGCTGTGATGTCTGCTGTCAAGAAGCTATGATAGCCTGCTATAGATCTCTAAAGGACGTTTTGGGCCTGATCCTGTTTTATTTCAGATCTGCTTAAACATTGTCAGGGGAAGTTCTAAGCCTTAAGGACTGAGGTCTCCAGTTTGATTCCAAATTATCCCTGCAAATCCTCATGGAAGAATTTGAACAAACGCTATACATGGACTACCTATTGGACTATAACCCATGGTACTGACTCTAGAAGGACTTTTACTGATCAACAACCACACCATCTGTACTAGCAAACTGACCTAAGAACTTGACTCATATCTGTATGTATAACGATCTTTTAACCACAGTAACTCTCTTTCTTTTCCTTTTTAATAAATCTTATTCAATTAGTTAATAAGAATTGGCTGTAAGCGTGTATTTGGGTAAGATCTGAAATATTCATTGACCTGGTGGGTAATGTGTCTGATCTCTTGGGATTGATAGAACTTTATATATGGTGAATAAGATTTTAAGTAATCCTCACTATATAGACTTGGCTGTCTGCGTTGAAGCCAAAGGCTGGATTGCATAAAGGGAACTGTATTTTAGCTTCTTGGTAACCAGTAAGGTATTACAGAAGTTGTTTTGTTACTGGCTTGGTAAATCTAATGATAGAATAAACCACCAGTTTTGGGGATTGTTTGCCCTATTCTTTTCAGCTTGCCCTGATTGAGCATTCTCAGTGTGGCCTCTCCAATGACCAAAGTCACAGCGCTAAAGCAGGATCTGCCACAAGCAATAGCAGTTTGGGAGTTTTTATACTATGGTATGTAGTCATAAAACAGGTTTTTGTTTACAGACACCACGTTTATACTAGATGGAGCAGGTTTTGTTTTACTTCAGTTTATTTCAAGAAATCAGCTTTTCCTATGTCTTTTGGGCATCAAGCCCAGCTGATTTCATATTTTCTTGGGTTCGGGAATGTAATTTAGGGTTCCCTGATTGTGTACCCATGTTCTTCAAATGAATAACAACGGTCTAGCATGAAAAGATGTTTGCTCAGCTGGGCAGCAAGGCAAACCATATTGACATAAAAACCAAGCTATACAAATAAGACAATCTTGTCATGGCTGAGATAGCTCTAAGGAATCCTGCCGCACTTATACAATGCTAGATAAATATACCTCTATTTAAACAGTACTAAAAATAAGGAAGAGTGAAAAATATCCGAAATTGTAGCAGAAGCTGGATAAATACAAAGCTGAACAGAATCAACAGTGAGCTGCAATTCTGAAAATGACACTGTTCACTCTAGAGTTCAGAGAAGTTCTCCTTTCATTTATGAAGCATCAAGAGACACCCATATTACCCTGAGTTGGGTAATATTACCTTACCACAACAGCTCAATGGCCCATCTGGTCACATATGTTGGCTCCAACAGTGGTCAAAATCACATGCTTCAGAGGAAGCTGCCAAATCTATGTAAATTCACCTGATTCTGCTCCTTTATAGCATGGGAGGAAAAACTCTTTCCTGTCCTCAGCTGGTAATTAGCATATGCCCTGAAAAATGGGGATTTAGCCCCCTTCATTATTTTTCTGCTAGATTAAATTAAATAAATGTCGATATTTATAAGCATTAGGGTGAAATTTTCAAAAGTCCCATAAAAATGATTTAGGAGTGAGACGTTGCAGTATTTAACTTTTAGGCACCTTGCCACTCAGTGGAATCCTCAGCCCCAAGTTAGGTGCTCAGGATCCCTCTGCAATGCATGCGGAGAAATAGGCACCTAAGAATGGGATTCACAAAAGCCCGCACGCTGGGCAGGGAGCTTCCTAAGATAGTCAGTAGAAAATGCCAAGGATAGGGATGTGGCCTGAGTCCTGCCCCTCAATGGGACTTAGCCCAGGCTGGAGGGAGGCGCTGATCTCCACTTGGGATTCACAGCTCTATGCCCTCTCCTGGAGTCAGGTGCTTAAGACTTTTTTTTCCCCCTCAAGAAATACCAGAGGAGGATGAAGAAGAGGTTGTGGCGTCTCCTGCTTGTATCTTTTAGCCTGAGGGTAGGACACTTACTTCGGGTGTGGGAGACGCAGGTTCAATTTTCCCCTGTACCTGATGAAGAAAGGATTTGAACTAGAGTCTCCCACCTTTCAGATGAGTGCCCTAAACAGAGGGTTATTGGATATTCTAGGGCAGGGTTCTCTCAGCCTCGCCTGCTGAAGCAGTTCTACTGTATATCTGTAATTAAATATTCATACGGCCAGGGAAATAGACAAAGACTCAAGCAGCCCAGTAGTTAGGTCACTCACCCAGGAGATATGAAGTCCAGGTTCCCTGCTCTCAGGTCTAGTGCCCAGAGCTGGATCCAGCATGTCCCAGAGCAGTTGAGAAGTGCAACTTCAGTGAAAGCCCTGCTCAGATCCCTGCAGTCATGGGCTGGAGCATGCTCAGTGTGAATGGAATCGCTGGGGAATTCAACTGCAAAGCTCTAGCCAATCTCTACAGTGCATGTGCCAACTGAGATTTTTTCAAAGGCTTGCTGCTTGGCCAAAATTGGGCATCTTTTCACGGGGATGGCAAAAGGGACATTCCTGACAAAATGCCAATCCACTGCCAAAATTTCAAGTGCCTGCTCCAAAGCATTGGAACACTAGAGCTTCTTAAGGAAAAGGTCATCAGAATTTTTGAAGAACATGAGCATAAATGTATTTGTCCCTAGCTTCATTCTCAGAAACAGCAGAACCATTTTGGCTCAAGTTTTCCGTAAAGATTCAGTATGAGACAGACATTTGGTGTAGAAATTTTCAGCCCAAATGGTAAGAGTTTGGCAAAATTATAAGCAACTGAAAATATTATAATGGGAAGTGTTGGGTAGCCATAGTAAGAGATGACTATAATAAATCAGTAGCTAAGGCTCCCTACTTCCATTGACTTGTAGTGCCCCTGCCCATCACAAAATGGTATTAAAACAATTATGTGATCTACAATAGAGTAACTTACTCATGTCACCAAATTAAAATGTTACCACTATATATAGAACTTGATTTAGATAACTTCTCAATGGAGACTACATCACCAGTCTTAAACCTCCTTTTTTAAAGGCAGATTTATCAAAAATGTTTGCAGTGAAGCAGTTTGTCAAACTTGGGGTCCTCAGGTTTCCTTGACTTTTTTTGGTTTGGGGCCTGGATGTGGCACTGAAATTGCACAGATCACACTGATCAATAATCTTTTCCTGGCAAGTGACAAAGAGAAAAAGGGATCGTGCAGATTCAAAAGCTTTCGACAGGTCTAAAAGATGCCACTCACCACAGGATGGTGCTGATAGGATTGTGGTCCCTGCCAGAGTTAGAAAGAATAGCACATCTGGGGCACCATTTGTTTGTCTCTGAAAACTCCAAGTGAGGGGAGAGGAGTTTTGAAGGCACAAAGAGGAATAAAGTGCCTACCTCCCATTGAATAACTCCCCCAGGTCAGACTATTTGTAATGAATAGTATTAGTTAGTAATGTATGCACCTTTCTCCTTCCCAAGCAATGAAGAAATACAAATTAGTTGAATTTCTACAGGGATTTTTCTATCTGCAAAGATGAGAGTGGGGTAAGTACACTGATATTTAAACCTGCAGGGACTTTTTTGGGGAAACTGGGGCTTGGAACCTCGTTCTGAAAATATCTTTTCTGAAGGCCATGCTTCTGGGGAGGAATTACACGTGCAGGAAATGCTAATATACCAGTAGACTATCATTCTCTAAAATGCCTTCTTCCAAAAAGGGTGTCAGGATTGCACATCAGCAAGCACTTCATTCAAATCAGCTTACTGATAGTTCAGAGCATGCTAGAGGTATACTTGCAGGTAGCAAGTATCTTAAAGCATATACATCTTAATGGTATCATAATCTAGTCTGATTCATCTTTCTCAGGAATCCATCTCCTTTCCTTATCTGTTAGAAAGTTTCATGAGTCAACCAATGGATGAAACATTGAGCAATAAAGTACCTAAATTCAGCCCAAACAGAGTTCTTGACCCTGCTTAGATCCAACAATTGTCTATTGTTTAGTAAACAAACAAACAAAGAGAGGAACTAAGATTCTACCTTTACTAAGCCCTGAGTCTCTTCTCAGCCAATTTGGAGGAAGGGGCAGAGGAAATGTGAAGATAGCAATGTGTTGACTACAGTTTCAAATCAATATCAAGATTTATCCTCAAAACACTCCTTAGGTTTCAAACCTTAATTTGAAAGCAATCATGAAAACCAACCACCATTTTATTTTCTCTTCTTCTACATATTTTTCTATGTTGGCTGTCTGCACTTTTTAAAAATATGGCTTTAGCTATATTTAACAGAAATATGACAGTGGTTTTGAAATAGCAGGCATTGGGCTGTGTAATGAAAGCACAGTGCCAATGATTCAGCGATTTTGGTGGTGTAATGTTATTCCTGGAAATAACATCTTCTGGAGGCAGCATTTTCAAAAACATTAAGAAGAAATATAGTCAGGCACCTTCTATAAGATCAATGTACTGCTCTTCCACTGTACTTTCATGGCAGTAGACTGGTATCTTCCATTGTCACCATGTTCTCCCAAATATTTCTTCAACAACTCTAATAAAAGTAAAATTAAGACAATCTAACTTTCTAAAAAGGAGCAAAGTATTCAGTATTACTTTCTGGCTTTGATTTTTTAAAAGCAATTCAGAGAGAGGAGAAGAACTACATTTTAGTATATGGTGGACAAGACACTCTAATCTTTTGCATTTCTACCCAAGACTACAAAGTTATTAGTATGTCCTCTAACCACTTACAGTTTGCACCAGTGATATCTCAACACTTTCCTGTAATCCAAAATCTGAATTCCACAAGCAAGTTACCAACATAAATTACTTATATGAACATCATATCAGATTCAGTTACTTTAAAATATATATTTCCCCCACATACAAGGTATTGTTCATGAAACAATAAAAACAACGAGAGTTCTGTGGCACTTTAAAGACTAACAAATTTAATTTTTGTAGGCATAAGCTTTTGTGAGACTCAGCTCACTTTGTCAGATGCAGAGGTAGAATAATACAGTAAATAGGAAACATAGATACACAAGTGCATAGAGAACAATGGGGAAGGTGGATGAAAGCCGGGTACATTGTATACAGTCCTACAAAAGTGTCAGTGTCTCAAATTGCTATTTCTCCCCCATACACACATATACCTGTGCTCTAGCCTCTCACACTAAGATATGGCTTTTTCGAAATAAACTTAACTTCCTTGCCAGTTGTGTTTTCCCAGCCTCTCAACTTCAGCCAAAAGATACACATTTCCAATCCACCACTATACAGGGAAGAAGCAATAATATTATCAAACAAAATATTTGAAGACACAAAAATCAAGTCTAATGCAAAGATTTCTTTAAGGGAAGCCAAAAACAGGAGTGTGAAGACTTTGCGACACAGTTTATTTTTGGAAGCTAAACAAACTTGTGATAAGTAAACTGCTCCCACTCATGAGCATAAAGAAACTGCTGTGTAGGTCTACTATTGTTCATCATGAAAACATTCCACTATGCAATAAGGTTTTCAAATAACCAAGATCCTAGATTTCTGATCTTGCAACTAGAAGTTTAGATATTAGAATTCTGCTCTGATGTGGACTTCCACAACCCCTCTCCCATACACTGCACACTTCAAAATTGCAAGGGTGTAAAATTTTTTATTCACCAAGTTAAAATTATGATGTGGTTATTAGTCAATGTTGTTTTCTTTTTCTGAAGAAAGTGATAGTGAATATGGTAAGAAATAATTTCCAGGCACTACCAACTTTGGTCTTGGCATTTAACCTTAAAGTAGTAGACAAACTAGTTATTTAGCAAGCCGAAGCCAGTAAAACACTTGACAGCTATTACTCCTTGGAATATACTGAGCTACACTGGTAGACAGCCATATATTGGTCTATATGAAACCAATGACACGTGGTAAATTAAAGGGTTCTATGAGGTACACATGTTAAATATTAGTCCAGCAAGGCTTGTTAAACACATTATAGGCCTAAAGAGTCCCTTAAAATAATGGATCCTTGTATTCACTGGCTTGTGCAAGTACCAAAGATTGTATCTACACCCTTCTTGTCCTGGGAATAGAAACAAAGAACTAGGATGAGTAATTTTGAATTTAAACCAGCTATACTTAAAATGCATACATTATTGTATCTTGTCATTGCTTAAGATAACTTCATAATTAGTCCATTTTAACATATATCAGTTAGAAACAGAGATGTGTGGAAAGTAAAAGGTTTGTTGTCATGTGTTTTGGGTGTTAACAAAATACTATGAAGTGGTGTCTGATATTTAGCCATTGAGATTATATTACTGGGGGAGATGCCCCATGGAAATTGGGGTGAGGAGTTGGAGAAATAGAGTTTTAGAAGATGAAGATGGGGTTAAAAAAGGAGAAAAATATAGTGATGGGCTAACCTCTTAAAATTTGGAGTTGGGTTTAATTTGGATATATATATAAAACATTGGCTTCGTATCATCAGCTTTTCCAAGCTTCTTTGTATCTGCATAACATTGAGAGGGTGACAGGAGACACAATAAGAAGTAGCAGACAGGATGAGAATGAGCAGGACTGCAAGTGCAAAGGGAATCGGATGATGCCAAACTGGTGCTTTTATGGGAGGTACAGACTTAGGGGAAAGCTACGTTCAAGAACTAGATGTCAAAGAAAGATAGAGATTGAAGATGAAAAGGTCAGAGGAAACATCTGTAAGCAATGTTCCTGATGAGAAGAAGGAAAGGGAAGAGTACTACCATCGTATTGCCAAGCAAACTGAAAAGAACACCAGTACGTGTTCTCTGTGGGAATTTTATATCAAAAGGAGAGTAGCAGTGTAATTTGCTGTTGGAGTAGGAAAGTGTAAGGAGGCAGGGAATCTAGTATGGCAATGACAAGTATCAGGGACAACTCCTTTCAGAGTTAAAGGAGAATATTCCACGCTGCTACAGCCCTTTACTTTTTCCAAGTACTGTTAAAAAATATGTTCAGTTACCCATGTGATGATGTATCTCACAAGACATCCCAATAGAGATACAGTGTCATATATCATGATAACTTGAAACAGCTCAGAAAGAAGCCCCCTGTGCCACTGCACCTGGCAAATGTCTTCTGTAAGAAGTCTCTTTAAAATAATGTATCCATCTTAAAAGTGGAGGAACATCTGTTCTGCCTGCAGCACGGGAAAAGGCCAAGGTGGTCAGTGGCACTAGGTACACTAACTCACTCCATAGTTTAATACTTACACAATCCCTAGAAGTGAAATCTTGGCTCCACTGAACTCAATAGCAAAATTTGGACTCCAACAGGGCCAAGTTTTCACCCTAGGTCTCCATTGTGCCTATCACCTGTGCACTAGAAAAGTTCAACTGGTACAACTATGCTGTTTAGGGGCGTGGGTTTTTATCCATATAGCTATACTGGTGCAACTTGTACATTAATTCTCTTCTCCTACAGAAATATGCTATGTTGGTATAAGCACTTTTATAGTGGTATAACAGTTTCCACATTATGGAGGAGTGCCTCTAACTATAGTTTCTAGTCTAGAGAAACACTAGATAAAGGAAAAAGAGGGGGCTCCCATAGCCTGTCTATATCCCCCTGAATTTTTTTCCATGTATTAATCTTTGCCAGTGTAAAGTAATGAACAGAATGTTTGAAATGGTCAACATTTTTAGCATAGCTGAGACAAAGACACAAGATACTATGACAACAATGTGTGCCCACGCAAGCAATGGGCTGAATCTTTTCAAGGAACCAATAGAACATTCTCTTCTCCCTCCAAATGATGTGTGGTTTTCTAGATGCTGCATAACATTGAAGCAAAGCTTTCCCCCCCATAATGAGCTATTCATTTGGATTTCACAATATATCATCACTGTGGCCACAGCGGGTCATCATGCCAAGAGAATTTCTCACATATCATTTACATTCACCATGCTGTCGTTTCATGCCAAGAATGACAATCCCAAAAGCGGGAAAAGAGCTATACTTCATAATGGTCTTGACAATGAACCTATTCCTTCATAACAGAACTACTAGGAACTGCATTGTTAAAGATTGTTAGTTAAAATGCCTAAACAATGCCTATCACAGTATCTTCATGATTCATTGATTGGTTACACATTATTCTCCTGCTCACTGAATATTAGAAGGAAAGGCAGAGGATATTTCAGACCTTTTTAAAACATGAGCACTACAGTATATGGAAACTTTTGTTTCACAATAATCTTTGACATGCAGAACATTTATTCCCAGTTTTTAGGTTTATGGTTTTCCATTTTACATCCAGCCTTGCAACCTTTACTCACATGAGTGTGCTGTCAGTGGGACAGTCGCAGGAGTAAGGATGGCAGGGCTGAGCCTAATACAGCATGAGGATGGCTGCCATTTTACTTCTGACTGTGGTAACACCCTGATTTTATCTTTTTATGGAAATATGTTAAAACGATGTTATTAAAAGTACTGTGTCATGTGTGTAATAGTATTATGGTCACTGAAAGAATGCCTGAATCTTGGAGAGAAAGTATATTAGTACCGATATATAAAGGAAAAGGAGATATACTGGAATGTAAGAACTACCATGGAATCAAGCTTTTACATCACACATTTAAGATATGGGAGAGAGTGATAGACAAAAGGCTACAAAATGAGGTGGAAATTCATCAGTGTCAGTTTGGATTTATGCCAGGCCGAAGCACAACGGATGCTATCTTTGCACTAAGAATGACAATGGAGAAGCACCGAGGAGGACAAAGGGATTTGAGAATGATGTTTATAGATATCGAAAAGGCCTATGACCAGGTGCCAAGAGAGGAAGTGTGGAGATGTGCAAGAAAGAGAGGGGTTCCTGAGAAGTACATCAGATTGATTCAAGATATGTACTCTGAACCAAGACTTCGGTAAGATGCTCAGCAGGAAGAGGGAAGAACTTTGAGGTAAAAGTGGGACTGCACCAAGGATCTACCTTGAGTCCATTCCTATTTCTGATAATAATGGATGTGGTTACCGAGGGTGTGAGAAAGGATCCCCTGTGGACTATGCTTTTTGCTGATGACATTGTGCTGTGTGGAGGTTCAGAAGAAAACATGGAGGAAAATCTAGAACGTTGGAGAAAAGTACTAGAGGACAAAGGAATGAGGATCAGCAGAACAAAGACCCAATTGCTGAACTGTAAATTTAGTGGAACTCATAGGGAATGGGATGCAACAGTGAAAACTGAAGGAGGAGAAATCAAACAGGTAGAAAGCTTCAAGTACCTTGGATCTGTGGTACAAAAGGATGGTGGTATGGGTGCAGAAATAAAGCAAAGAGTACAATCAGCATGGAACAGCTGGAGAAAATGTAGAGGTGCGCTTTGCGACAGGAAAATACCAGTTAAATTGAAAGGGAAGATATACAAAACTGTTGTGCGACCAGCACTAATATATGGTGCAGAAACATGGGCAACAACATTAAAAGAGGAGACTAGGCTGATTGTGAACGAAATGAGGATGTTGTGATGGATTTGTGGTAGGATAAGAAGGATAAGATAAGGAACGAGTACATTCGAGGGACTCTGAAAGTGATAGAGGTACCAACAAAGTTGAAGGAGAAGAGATTGAGATGGTATGGACATGTAATGCAAAGAGGCGAGGACCATGTGACAAGAAGAGTGTTGGAAATGGAGCCCCCTCGACCACGGAAGAGAGGAAGGCCAAAGACCCATTGGAAGGATGTGCTGAAGAGAGACATGAAAAGTGTTGGACTTAAGATAGAAGATACACAAGATCGTATCGGATGGAGAAGGACCATAATGAACCTTTTTGGCGACCCTGCTTAGTGTGGAAAAAGCTGTAAGAAGAAGATGTTAAAACGATCATGCTGTTTTCCAGTTATCAATACTCTAGCACAGTCTTGCTGATGCACAGTAAACACTGCTATATAGAGTACCTGATAATGATATTTTAATCACTTTAAAGTACCATGGGGATTAATGGGATGGTTGTACGGTAATGTATTATTTAATATCAGATCAGAAGGTACCCATTGAACAGCAACACTTACCTCTGACCTGAGCAAATGGACGTGCGCATCTACCTATGTATCCTTTTAGGGATTTTTGCCTCTTAAGGTCTTGTTTTGCCACCACTCAGGTCATATTTGATCACTGTCTGATGGATTGTCCTTATTTCTGGAAGCCAGAGTGAAATCCTTATAGCAAAGATCTATAGAATTTAATATAGAAATGCATTTGTATTTATACTGCAAACACGCCAATAAGGGACCATGGCTCCATTGGGATAGCTAGTGTACAAATGACTAAAAGAGAGTCCTTGACCCAGAGAGATTGCAATCTATTATTATTAGTTACTAGTTACTGTAGTGCCTAAGTGCCCAGTCATGGATCAGGACCCCACTGTGGTAAGTGCCCAGTCCCTTCTCCAAAAAGCGTATGATCTAAGAAGCATAAGACAAGAGACAACAGATGGATACAGATAGACTAATGAGGGAGCACAAGGAAACAATGAGATGTTGTCAATGTAGGAAAAAGACAGTGGTATGGTGAAATGGGCAGAACATACAAGCAGAGTGAACAATCTGATGGCAACATAATCTAGGATTATACAAAGATGTAGCAGGTTGAAGAACAAATTGGGTGGGGTGAAGTGTAGGATAAGGTAATGGAAAATTTGGATGCATTTGCATAAGTTAGTAGTCACAGTGGTCATGAATAGGACAGTTCTTGTAAGCCAGTGGTGTCCCTGGACAGCTCCATACAAAATTAGTAGAATTAGAAAATTGTCTTTATTAACAAAAATAAGGTAATTCAAAGTTATTCTCTAGGAAACACCAGTCACAGCAATGTCCGTATTGTGCTATAAATATGAACATTGTGTGTTCTCCCCATTAATCTTTTTGTTGCTCTTCTTCATAGTCAAGGATCAGGTACACTCTCACTTCTCAGTGAGTGTTATGTATGAGAGGCGAGTGGTAGCTCAAGAAACCCTCCCAATAACCTTTTTAAGTCTATATTTATTACATTCAACCGTTATCATCCAGTTATCAATGGCAACTGTTGAGTGCTAATCTCCTCTGAAAATCAAGCCATTTTTCAGGTGCTAAATATTTCTTTAGTTGTCTAACTTTAAACACTCACATGTGAAGATTGTGGCCTTAGATCAAAACTCCCTTTTGGTTTGCACTCACACTGTTGCTGTCTTAATGATGTGTCAGGCAAAGCCACTCAGAGCCCAGCCGTACCCATCTTTCCATGCAACTGGAGGTGAAATCTTGGGACCACTGAAATTTATGACAAGATTCTCAGGCTTCCTAGGGCCAGGATTTCACTCTCAGTGAATAAGACCTCAGGTCCAAAATTAGAAATAAATTAGAAAAAGCTAAATAAGATTAAAAATAAACATTCCACAAAAGTAACAGAAAACCCTTTCCTTTAGGAGACAGAGGAATTCCCAAACAAATATAATAGTAGCCGTATTTTTAGTATATTAAAGATTTAATTTAGTCAAAATCAAATTTGCCTTTACCACCCATCTCTCTTTTCTGACCTCTCTCTTGTCAGAGTATCAACTGTAACCCACAGAAGTAACAGAGAACTATGCAAATACAAAGTCTCTCCACAGACCACACATTAATTCACAGTATGATGATGACATGACTAATTCTGGTCCACTTTTTTTGCCTGCGTATTTAGTTCAGAGTTAAGGAGTTAATGATTTTTACTTTGAGATTATTTTTGTATTATTATTATTATTATTATTATTATGGGGGTTGGGCTAGATGACCTCCTGAGGTCCCTTCCAACCCTAATATTGTATGATTTTATGATTACTTCTCCATCACAAACAGTGAGAAACCCTATTAAAATTCTGACTAAAAAGGAAACCTTAAGAAGCTATAAGATGTTCTTGGTTTCTCCCTACATGTACATCAAAGTTCGGATGGTATTTCTGAATTTAAAAGGAAGCTTGAATCTCAGATGAAGCCTGAGAGACTTCTGAAGTGGGAAACCTTGACTTATTTAGCCATTATTAGTCAGAGTATGTTAAAAAAACAGCAATGTGATGTGTAACCTGTGTGAAAGGGCACAGTAAGTTTGAAGTCTGATGTGGACTAAATGGGCTAAGGGTCTTACAACGTCCCTTTCAGAACATTTTGTGGCAGCCTTGCTTCCCTGTCAAACTGATTCTTAATATCAAGGCTTTTCTCCTTGTCTGAAGAGAACAGCTAATTGGCACTTTGTCTTCCCTTTTTTCCTCATTCAAAAATATCAGGAAAAGTCCATTTCTCCTCAGGCTTCCTGAATTGGTTGTTATCCCTTCCATTTCCTTGAGAACTCTTGAGCTATGCCTCTCTGCCTTAATTCCCCACCACTACTAATTTCGGAGATCAAACAGCAGCACTGCTGTCAGCCGTGTTCTGCAGACAAACGGATCATTGTAGTCTCCAGGGCTGTTGATTTAGCATAAAGGCTAATTGCAGATGTTGCTGTCACTCCCTTGCAACTGAGCTTTTAGGTGTTGTCACAGGGAGGGAGATTGGCAGATAAGTGGTTAGGACAGGCCTCCCTTTGTAATTGATAAACAGAATAATATTCTAAAGCCAGTCCCCATGCTGACTGGTACTGTGATTCAGGGATAATCAGAGCTCCTTAAACTGTTCTATTATTATATTGACCTGGATGAGAAATACTGGTGGCCAGAATAATACTGGTGCAACTTAAACAGAGCTGTGCTGATTTACACTAGTTGGTGGATCTGGCCCAGAATCTTCTTCAAGACCCTGATCCAGCAAATCATTCAATGTGGTGCCTAACGTTAAGTACATGGGTAGTACCTTGCTCAATGAAGACCCAAGATGTTAAATTGAGTTTATGATGTTCTGAATAGCTGTGAAAAGACAGTGAACCAACAAACAGATTCTCTGAACAAATTCCATAATATTTAGAGAAAATTCATTTTGTTTGTGGGACTGGATGAATGTGCAAAATATCTGTAAATAGAGTTGCTCAGCAATAGCGTTTTTACCTCACAGCCCAAGAAACTTACAGGCACAAATACACAGGGCCAAATCCTCCGCTGACTTATTACAGTCACCACACTGAGTTCATTCAAGTTTTGAAAAAGTTCCCTGGGTCGAGAGATTCTCTAAACTCAGAGTGTAGGACATCACTGAAACTGCTCATATATCTCAAAACTGAATTGCCCTTCATAGATCAACCACTTTACTGGTGAAAATTCTGAGTAACTCCACTGAAGTCAGTGAGGAACTTGACCTGTAGCCAACATGAAGTCATTGAAGTTATAACTGAGCATAGCGGCTGAACGTGAATGAGATCAGAATCAAGCAATTTAAATATGACAGACATTTAGAATATAAACTAATAAAATAGACAGTGTCACTTATGACCAGAAGGGAAAATAGATTAACTAAAATTTCTATTGCAGGGGAAATCTGTTAACATTCGAAAGACATACAATCTTAATTTTCCCCCTTTTCGTCTTACAATCTGAGAAACAAGTATGCTTGGGATGAAAATAGGAACTGGTTGAAAATCTGGGGATTACTGTCCTTGGGCATGAAACCAATTATCTTCATGTTAAATCTAAAACTTCTCCAAAAAGGATGACCTTGCAATCCTAGCCATCAACAGCTCTTCTTTTCTTTTTTTATTACATAATAATGTGCAAGCAAAGAGTCTGGCTGCGATTTTTTTTTTTTCTTCATACATAACAAACATGGACAGCAACCTTCTATAGTCTCTGCAACAAGGAATGGCAAGCGACATGCCGGCTTAGGTGCCACTAAAGGTCTTTGTTCAGAAGCATCAGCAAAAGGTCTGGTTAGTGTATAGCACAGGAACTTTCATTTTAGGATAGAAGTCTTCAGAAAGCACATTGTTTTATCATCTTTTTTTCCCACACACTCAAAGCCAACATGTCTGCGAGGCATTTGTTTGGCTTTCCTCCTATGCAACAACAGGAGAGCAAGATAGCCACTCAGCAGTTATTCTGAGATCTTACAGCCAGCAACACATCTGCTCAGCAGTCTGAGATTTTCTTTGAACATAATTAAATAATAATAAAAAACTAACACTAAAACAAACATGAAGAATATGACCAAAGTGACTAAAAGCACTAAGAAGTTCAGAGCAATGGTCCCCTTGCTCAGTCCTTATCCTATCCATTTATACCCCATTTAATAAGTTTGCTTCACCCCACTCCTGCTGTGAATAGTTTATATAACCTGTGTTGAAGGAATTGTTCAGTTTGGAAGCAACTTCTGTCAGTGTTATCTGAAATAATTTGCACAAACTTCATGTTTCCAGATCAAAAACCTCTGTGACAGTGTTAGGAATGAGAGCATATTTCCCTTTAAAACAGGTCAGATTCTGATAGTCTTAATCACTGTGTAGCATTAAATGACATAGGTAGCCACACTGGCACATGGAGAAGCAGCATGGTCTAATAGAAAGGACACTAGACTGGGATTTAGATGACCTAGCTCTATTGTAGGGTCTGCCACTGACTTGCTGTGTAGCCTTGGGCAAATCATTTCACTTCTCTATACCTGTTTCTATACCTCAATTTGTGAGTTTGCTGTATTTAGTCTGTAAGCTTTTGTGGTTTCGTACATTATGTTGGCACTGTAAACACATTGGAGGCCCAACCTCAGGTGAGTACCACCATAATCTAAACAATTATAATTGACTTCAGTGGGATCATTTACTGAGGAAAAAAACCCTGATTTTCAGAATCTAGACCTCTGTAAATAGAATGTAATGGTCTCTCACTTCTTTTCCTTCACCCTATCCCTTACTAGATCTTTGTTCCCTCTTACCCAGGCTCACATTCTTTCATACTGGCTGAGTTTCTTAGTGGCTCCTGTTGCCTCTTTTCCTCTCCACCCACTGCTTCCTCACCTACCCACTCTCCTCCATCATCTCTGCCTACTTATTCCCCTCTCATCTGTTTCCATTAGCTTTGCCTTATATTCTCCCACTATTTCACACCTCATGTCCTTTATGCCTATCCTCCTTCCTCAAGAAGCTTCCCTTAAATACTCTGACAGACACAAGCAAAAGAAGTCTGGTGGCCACCACATTTTCAGCCTTTTTCAGCCATACTCTGATGGCCAGGCATGGGAACTAAAATCTAGATTAAATAAGCTGCCTTCAGGATGGCTGACCACACCAAAGAGATGATTAAATATGACATCCCTGCAAGGATAGCTATAGGTCATCAAGCCTTCAGAAAGGCTCTGGATCTTCACTGGTATTCTTACTTGTTCAAAAATAAATTAGTCATTTGTTTTATCTATAACTAGTCTATCCTTCCTTCCATTTCCAACCCACCTATGTGATAAACAAGGTAGGCAGACCATGTATACATATTAGACACACAGGTATTTGAGTTAGTACCAGCTTACCGAAGACTTATTGTTTATTTATATTATGATAGCCCCCTAGTGATCTCAGCCATGTTACAGCCCCATTCTGCCCTGTCCTGTACATACCATAAGTGACACTTCCTGCTCCAAAGATCTTACAGTCTAAAAGACAAGACAAACAAATAGACTGGGATGGATAATGGGGCAGAGGGAAAACAAAAATAGTAGAAGTGGTCACAAATTCTGTCAAACGGTATTTTTTCCAGATAGAAAATGGCTTTTTGAGGAGATTTTGTTTTGATCGAATATTTTCAAGTTTACATTAAAAAATTGAAAATGATTGCTTTATACCTGAAAAATGTTGGTTTTCGGTTTCAGGAAACTAAAAATATTTTGAGTTTTAGGTGCTGAAGACCAAAAAACAGTATTTGGGTGTTGAGTTTTTTGTAAGAGCCTAAAGAATTGCGACAAAATTGAAAATCCTTCACTTTCATCCATTTTCCCTAGGAAAACTAGAATAATTTCCCAACCAACTCTAAATAAAAGGCTGTTCACAATTTCTTAATCAGTAGTAGTGATCACAAATTGCCAGTAGTCAGAATACTGCACCTGGGAGGGTGAAGCGCCCAACTGCTCTTTGGAAGGACAGACAGAGCACAGTCAACAAAGTGACTGACTACCAATGGAAACATAACAGACCTCCTACAAGGATAAGGATTTCTAGTTCATCCAACGTCAATATTTTGTGAAACCAAAAACAAAGCTGTAAATTGATAATATAAAAACAAGTTGGGCCCCTCCATGCACTGCATGTAATTGGAAACCAAATAACAACAAACACTTGAACTGGAAAACAAGGGATGTAGAAGGGATACAAGCCCTCAGTTCTTCAGGGCATAAGCTAACCTCTAACAGGGGCTAGGAGGAAACTTTCTCTGGAGTCAGGTCATCATAACTGTCTACTAGAGGGTTTCTTGCTAGTTGCTCTGATACATCTGATATTCGCAAATGTTGTCTGTGCAAGGAACATTCTGGTACAGGCCAGAAGAGGGATGGGTTGCCACCAGGGCCTGTAGTCTGAGTGGAACTGGAGAAAGAGTATCAGGTTCCCAGAGGGACCTAGTTCAGCATGATATCTGGGGCCAAGGTACACAAGCTGGGGCCGCACTGTAGCCAGACAAACAAGCCTCTGAGCATGTAGCACTGGCCTCTATGCATGCTCAGTAAAGATCTCTTTCTTACAACTCTGCCAACTCTGGTATTGCATATTGCTAATGAAGCAGAACTGACCTCTACAATTTTGTGCCCTGCAAGAGCTGAAGGGCACATTGAAGCATGGGCTGCCCTGACCTGCACTGTCGGCCACAGCAAGTCCTGGCTGCCGCTATATAGAGAAGATTCTTGCCACTTCCCTTAAATCCCCATCGTCGCACCTGCCCAAGTTCAAGAATCAAACTGGCTCTGTGTGTTTGAGAGAGAATCAACAGGAAGTGTGACACTGTGTAGCATCCTGCAGCATAGTAGCAACTTTAAATGTCCCACTGAAATGTATCCATTTATAGCACAGTCCTTATCCTGTTTGGGAACTCTGAGCACTACCTCATTACAAGTACTAAATAATATTCATTCTATTCAAAAAGTTATTCCAAAACCCTGAACGTTCATATAATACAGCAATTTGTGATTTAATACACATCTTCAGACCAATAAAGGATGTTTTCCCCCGCCTTCAACTGCTTCTAGGTTAGGGAAATAAATACCTTTAAGTTGGCCCTTGTTAACCCATGGAGCCTGCACTTCGAAATTGTATCCCCCCCCCCCCCCCCCCCCCCAAATGTAATTCATTAATCCCAGACATGCATGATTTATGCAGTTAAGTGCAAATCAGACTGCAGCTATTTGCCCTGGATTCTTTAACACACAAGAAGCTGTTTACCTTATCATGAACAAATTAAAATTAGAGCGTCTCAAAAAAATAAGAACTTCAGGTTGCAAAAAGCTTTGTGGTTTTGAAATTTGTTTTTGTTCTGATGTGGAATGAGTGAGAGAGAGAGAGAGAGAGAGAGAGCATCTAGAATAGCCAATAGTCCAGTGGCTAGAGCATTTGCTTGGGGAGTGAGACCCCCAAATTTAAGTCTCTGCTCTGCATCCGGCAGAGTAGGGCTTGAATAGAGGCTTCCCACACACATTGTGAGTAAGCTAACCAGTGGACTATTAGCAATTCTGGGGTCTCTCTCTCATTTTGATGAGAAATTCCATCCTCAACAGGAGAAACATTTCAGCAAAAATGTTTCAGTTTCAACTAATCAGCATTTCCCAACAAAACATGTGGCGTCAAAAAATTCCTGACAAGCTTTAATTAAATTGTTTCAGGCCTGTACTCAACCATGCTGTGCGGCCACTGGCAGAGACTTGCTGCTAACCACTAAATTCTAAACAACACACAGCATTCTCAAATATGTACACAAATATTTGGTCTACTCTGTGTAGCAAACTTTCCTCTTAACATGGCAGTTCTCTGGGATTTGTGGCAATTCCATCATTTCCTGCTTTGTCTGTGCACATTTTTCCTTCTTTCCTAAAGGAGGACTGGATCAGGTACACTGGCTCCTGAGTGGCTTTTAATTTGACTAATATCTGTGGAAGTGATCTTCCTTTAACCTCCTTGGGATGGAGCTGGAGTTCCAGCTAGATGTGTGAACTACAAGACTCCTGTGCCCTTTATAGACATAGGCTGGAGAAAGTTCACCAGGCTGACTAAATAAACCTTGGCACTAAGTCATGTTCTTAATATTTCTTACAGAAGTGGATCGTTGCCATGCAAGGAGACAATTTTATTTGTGTTGTCCCAGGAGCAGCCTGGGAGGAAGATGGCAACTAGGAGTTTATCCACTGGTCCAAGGAGACAGTAGTTGGGATTGGGTCTTTTTGTGATAATTGGGCCTATAGATTTATCCTAATTGTAAGAAGTATATGAAAGTTCAGAAAATGCTACAATAACCTCCAACAACAAATGCTAACAAAGTCAGTCAAGTGGCCTTCAATAATGATTATAAACAAGTACAGAAGATCCAGACAGATTAAACTAGTCCAAACAAAAAGGCCATGTTGATATAATTCAAGGACTATGCTGAAATCATGTAAAAAACAGAAGCTGTGGAATCGGAGATTAATGAACCGAAATTGGTGGGTCAGATATTAGGCCTAATTGGTGGACAAAATAATAAAGGAATGGGCTATTTCATCCACCATTCCCTTTGTGGGTCCTTAAAGAAAAAATGGATGAGAAAGCAGAACAGCGAGAAGCTACAGAAGCTACTTCACCCTCATGGCTGCTATCCCCACCATCTCCTGGGATCCCCAGGCCTGTGCCATTGTAATCCTGAGAGATGTCCTGACCAGTCTGGGCCAAAAATGGATCCAGATGATATCGCTGAGCCTACCAGTTCCAAATGAATCCCAACCACCACTTGAGATGAAATGGGAGTGGACTTCAATGGCAGCAGAAACAGCTCCAGCTCATCTCAACTAACTTCTTCTCTTTTCCCCCCGGAGGACAATTATTGTCTTTGATACCATCTAAAAGACCATCAAAATAGGGACCCCCCCTTTCCAGAACTGTCCAGTTAAAGGGAAAGGGAACAAGAAATGCTGTTAAAATAAAAGTCTGACTTAATGCTTTACATTTCAGATGCCTCAACTGTTTTGTCTTTTCTGTATCTTTGGTAAAAGGTTAAAAGGATGTTAATTGGTGTGTTTGCCACAGTAATAACACTATTTAATGTTGGACAGTGACTATGTCATATGTTAACTCCTTTGGCCCATTTATTCCATCTGAATTAACATAATAGTCTATACCTAGTAAAGAGCATTTGGGGGCAGAGCCTCTATTTCTTCTCTTTCCTGCCCACCTGCCAAAGTGGAGGGACATAGTATTTTTGCAGAGCCTACTTCCCCACCCATACTGCTATCTGTGATATAGGTAGCCAGCAGAAGGGAATAAGAGTGCACCTTTGTGTCCTCCTGCACTAGCATAGAAAACAGAGTCTGGATCTAGGACTCTAAACCATTCTTTTTCTCTTGCTGTTCTTCCACCTGTTCAATAAATATAGTCTATCAAGAAAAAACATTAAGTGAAATTAAAGCCCTGTAATTTTGTTACCTTATTTATACAGATCAGCACAGCAATCAGGGAAGAAAATGAATCTTGCCACATCCATACCCATCCTATCAGAAACCCAAGAGAGAATAGTCAGGCCTAGGGGTCAGACCAGGAATCTGGAGTGAAGCTGGACCAAGGTAAGAGTAGAGCTAGTCGTAAGTAGGGAGCAAGGCTAGAGCAGGGACAAGACTGGAGCAGGCTGAGGCCTGCAGAATCTATTACCACTACCAAGCACTATTACCACTTTCAAACCATGAAACAGTATCAAGCAGACTGAACTGCTCCTGCTGCTCCTGTGAGGTTTATATATCTGCCCTGATCGTCACCACACCAGCTCCTGGCTTGTGGATTGGCTGGAGCCTAACATGGGAATGACTCATTACCACATGTGTCTTAATCAGGCCCTAGTTCAGGGATGACTCATCACCTCACATATCCATTGTTGGTTTTGATCTTAACGGCACCTATTAATTAGGAGCTGTAGCATGCTGAGAAAAAGATCTGCTTTTGATCCAATACATACATAATTATAGCCCAAAGAGAGTGTGTGGATTTTGGATGTGAGCCACAGAGTGTGGTGGGAACCCATCAGGAGCTTGGTGGCTTTAAGAGAGAGAGTTGCTCTTCATGGGCAGGGAGGGAGAGGAGATAACAGAGGGCACAGAACTAATATCCAGGAGAACTGGGCTCTATTCCCAGTTCTTAGGAAAGTCATCTCAACTGTGTCTCAGTTTCCCCTTTTGTAACAGGCAGATAATGATATTGACTTTCCCTTCTAAAGTGCTTTGAGATTTGCACTCTATAATTGAACAGAATTGGCAACTCAATGGTGGGGGTTACAAGGTGGTAGGACCTACTATTTCAGAAGGACGCTGTGTCTCAAACTGTGTACAACAACCAAAGCAATATAACTCTAAGTGGAAATCAGTCAATGTCTAGAATAAATAAAACTTAACCAGTATCACAAGTTTAGCTCCAGATCCTGTCTACAGGAGTAGCATCTGACTAAGTTTGGTTTAGGAAATTGATTTTTGTCCACATTGCCTGGGCACTCCACATCTGGTTTAGCCCATTTCATTGCAACAGCTAGTATAATGTGATGCTGTGTTAGTTTGATTCTTAGACAATTTATTAACAGTTTAAGAGAAATGAAGCCAGGGCAATGTAGGGGAAAAGGCAGCCTACTGTGTGTACTAGCCAGTTAGGCAAGAGGTCCGTCAGCATTAATTTGCAGCCAACCATGACCGCTGTCATTCGACCTGTGTTACAAAACAGAAACACATTAGCAATGATAACAGGGGAGAAACATTCCACCTTGGCCAAAGAGAGTGAGAATGACTCTATAGCCTGGAGTTACAGCATTCACTTGGTGGTGGGGAGGGACACCTAGGTTCCAGCCCCTATTTCAATGAATATTTAATTATTTATACAGAGTGGAACAATTTCAACAGAGGAATTGAGAGAGACTCAGCCTATGTCCTTGTGGTTAGGATACTTTCCTAAACTGTGGGACACCTGAATTCAACTATTTGGGTTTCCCACGGCCCAGGTGGGTGCCCTTAACTGTGGGCTATTGGTTTAAAGGGCCTGCCTCATCCTCCTCAGTTTTGTGAATCTAGCACAACATTTCCAAAAACAATTTTGGCTGAAACAATTTGCCAAAATCAACACAAATTTGCAAAATGTTTTGGCTGACCCAACTTTGCATTTTTTGGAGAAAAAATGTTTCAACCAAAAAAAGTTTGCCTGGCTCTAGTGGACACTAATTCATTCTTTTTTTAA
Source organism: Emydura macquarii macquarii (assembly GCF_026122565.2). Taxonomy (NCBI): domain Eukaryota; kingdom Metazoa; phylum Chordata; order Testudines; family Chelidae; genus Emydura; species Emydura macquarii. The sequence continues at coordinate 4,628,546 of NW_027130506.1, forward strand.
AAAAAAGAAGAAGTAGTAAGGCCTAATCCTACATCTTCGTGGTAGGAAATGAAGAATTCTGTGATCTTCGTACAAGGGAGGTGCTCAGACATTACGGTGATGAGGGAGGGCCATGTAAGTACCTGGGTAGAGAGATAGTTTGTCCAACATTTTCAAATGAGTTTTTCTCCTAGGTGTGCTCTCTGACCACTATTTGGCAGACAGGATGACCTTAACGCACAAGAAGCCAGCCTTGCTGTAGCCTTGGCAGCTCACAAAGTAAGATCTAATTTGCTTGCAATTAAGAAAGATGTGAAGTCTTCCTAGTCTCTGGCCCTGGGAAACAGGAGGACTTGGTATTGAGCAGGGATCACCAGTAGTAAGTTATAGTCAATACACTCCACAGAGAAACACATTGTGACTGATTTGGCCTTTGCAGAGACCTAGGAGACAGGAAGTACTTGTTTCTATGTACTCCCCCATCTGCCTGTACATGTCTGTCTCTTGTCTCCTTCGTAAATTGTAAGATGTTTGGGGCAGAGGCCATTTTTTGGTTCTGTGTTTGCACAGCCCCTAGCACAATGGGTTCGTGGTCCAGGATCAGGGCTCCTTCCATAGGAATACAAATAATAAGTAAAATAATAGTCCTGACTCTGACACTGAATCACTGTGTGGCCATGTATAAGTATTAAAGATGAGTGACATTTGAGATTTCCAGTCTGAGGGAAATGTTGACATTACATCATCTGTTTTCATGCCAAATCAGGAAGAAAAGTGGACATTTCAAAATTTGTAGGGGAACAGAAATTTCAGTTTAGAAATGTCAAAATGTTTCATTTAAACATTTTCAATCAAAATGAAACATTTAGACATTCCGGAAATTTAAGTGGGGTGGGTTTTTTTGGTTTATTGAAATGACCCAAAACTTTGTTTCTAGTCACTTTAATATTAAAGTGCAATATCCCATTGTTTAATGGAAGTTATAGTTCAGGACCCTGATGCTCACTTTCTCTTCTTTGGGCTAGCGTCTCTGACCAGACTACATCTCCAATGATGCACTCAGATTCACGTGACTCTCATGATACACAATGAAGAGTTTGGTCAAAAGAAAAATCTGCATTGCATTATAGGAAACGTAGTCCTCCAGGGAGCTTGGCTCATTGGATGAGAATGAGGGTGTGAACTACAACTCCCAAAATGCAATACACTGATAGGGAAATGAAGTTTAATGTTTCATGAAACTGATCTGAAACAAGACATTTGAGATCAGAACAACAAAACAAAATATTCTGATTTGTTTCAAACCAACCTCCACAAAAATATTTCATTTAGATTTTAAAAAACAGAAAATGGGAAAATGGAAGTTTTTCAGCACAAAATCAACATTTTCCCATGAATAATTTTTGATTTTCTGGAAAGTACATTCTCTAGCAGAACATTATTTCAATAGAAAAATCCTTACCAGTGGTAATAAGTATACACTTAACCCCAGATTCTCAAAGGTATTTAGGTGCCTAACTCCCATTGGGCCTTACTGTATTATCGTAACTGTATACGCTTAACCTCTGTATCTGAGTTTCTCCATCCATAAAATGAGCACAATAATAAATACTTTTTTAGCTCACAGGGTTGTTGAGATTATTTAAGTTTATATATTAAGATGTCAAAGATGTTCTATGTATGATATAAAATATTCTAGAAGAGGTAATATTTTTTATTGGACCAACTTCTGTTGGTGGAAAGTACAAGCTTTCAAGCCACATGGAACTCTTCTTCAGGTCTGGGGAAGGAAGCAGAGTGCCTGAAGGCTTGTCCACACTTGTAACAGTACAGCAGCATAGCTGCAGCTGATCTACTGTAACGCTTCAGCATAGACACTACCTACACAGACAGCAAGGGTTCTCGCATTGGGATAGAAGCAGTAGGTAGGTCAATGGAAGAATTCTTCTAGTGAGTTGTGTACACTGGGGTTAGGTTGACTTAAGTGTGTCATTCACGGATATGGATTTTTCACACCCTGAGTATTATAGCTGGGCTGACCTAACTTTTTTAGCATAGGCCAGGACTGAGCTAAATACAAGTTGGGACAGATTGTTAAACAGAAGGGGTAACGTGGGAGATGGTCACCTGAGATGATGTGGGCAATTGGGGTAAGACTGTTATTTATAAAGGATTTGAAGTGGGCAATTAAGGGTAGTAGAGAGTGTGGTGTATTACAAATTGTTGTTATGATCCATAAAACCATTGTTCCTATTAAATACATGGCTTTTGGGGACTAAGGGCTGGTCTACACTGGGAATTCAGATAGGCATAACTATGTCTCTCGGGGGTGTGAAAGATCCACACCCCTGAGACACATAGCTTTAAGAATCCCTGATGTCAGCGTAGATAGTGTCTACGCTAAAGCACTACCACGGCACAGTTCCAGTACTGCAGATGTGCCACTGTAGTGTTTCTAGTGTAGACGTAGCCTCACAGAGATATGAATTTAAGTTCCCAAGCTTGCCTTTTGAAGGTGTTGTGCAGGTTTCCTTTGAGGACAAATTTTGACAGATCAGATATGGAGTGATCGCTTTGTGAAAAGTGTTTGCCTACGGGTGCTAGGATGTTTTTGTCTTTTATCATTTTTCTGTGTAAGTCCATTTGAGATCTTAGTGATCATCTGGTTTCACCTACATAGTTGTTATTGCAGCATTTGATGAGATACTTCACATATTGTGATAAACATGTGTAGGACTTATGAATCTTGAAAGGCGTGTTGTGGGAGGTATTGATCATCGTTGCGGTGGAGGTATATCTGCAGGTTTTGTATCTGTTATAGCAGGTCATTAAAAGGTATTTCGTCACCTAACTTGTCTCGCTCGCTCATGTCCTGGGACCGACACAGCTACAACAACACTGCAAATAAAATATTCTATACATGCTAAGTATCATAATTCCAGTTTAGCATTGTGTGCAAGTGTTTCATAAAACTTGACCCTGGCAAATTTCATTCATAGCTTCATTTAAGGGAAAAATAAAAGAATGGCACAAAGTTATGCTTAGGGTTTTCTCTTTTAGCAGATTCATAATCATAACAACTGTAATAAAACAACAAAAATAATGAATTTACAAGTTGGCAGAGGGAGTTGATATCCCAGAACAAGCAAGTTAAGAGATCCGCATTTCACAGCTCTCTTGTAAGGAAGCCAGCATGCTACTGATCCCCACCACCAGTGCAAGGTGCTGTGGAACATTAATACTAGCTAGTGGGCCCTATGCATGCAAGGGAATGGTATGAAATGCAATGAAGAGAAAGCCAGAGCAAGCTGCCTGAATAAAAATGAAACCATTGTCTGAGGAGTGATGAATGGCAAGTTTATGTTTCATAACAGAGCAAGTACTTACATAAACTGTTAACAAAACTAAAAAGACTTAAAACCAACTTGGCTTCATTCCAATTCCAATCCATTCAGATGATGAATGAAACTAAAAGATCCTCTTAGAATTGCAGAAACAACTGCTGACCATGAAATTAATTAAATTAAACACAACCCCTACTGCAGCTTACCATGTGGTGTTATTGAGAATACATGAGTTTGAGTTCCTAGTGAAATAATAAAGAGGCTTTTTTAAAAATACATGTAAAAAATCACAATAAATACAAAAGAGTAAGAATCTGGGGGGAGCATGGGCCATTATAGCAGGGATAAGAGGAATATAGGGGGAAATCAAATCAGTATCTTAGATATCTGTATACTAATATGAGAAGTATGGGGAATAAGAAGGAAGAACTAGAAATGCTAGTGAATGAACAGAGATTTGGTGGGATATATCACGACTGGAATATTGGTATAGAAGGATACAGCTTGCTCAGGAAGGATACACAGGGGAAAAAGGGAGGCAGCATTGCCTTATATATCAAAGATGTATAAACTTGGACTGAGGTTGAGATAGAAATAGGAGACAGACTTGTTGAAAGTCTCTGGGTAAGGATAAAAGGGTAAAAAAGCAAGGGTGATGTCATGGTGGGGATCTACTACAGACTACCTAACCAGGAAGAAGAGGTGGATAAGGCTTTTTTTTAAAAATCAACCAACAAAATTATCCAAAGCACAGGACTTGCTGGTGATGGGGGACTTCAACTACCCAGACGTCTGTTGGGAAAATAACACAGCAGGGCACAGATTATCCAACAAGTTCTTAGAATGTATTGGAGACAATATTTTATTTTAGAAGGTGGAGAAAGCTACTAGGGAGAGGCTATTCTAGATTTGAGAAATAGGGAGGAACTGGTTGAGAATTTGGAAGTGAAAGGCAGCTTGAGTGAAAGTGATCATGAAAGGATAGAGTTCAAGATTCTAAGGAATAGTAGGAGAGAAAAGAGCACAATAAAGATAATGGATTTCAACAAACTCAGGGAGTTGTTAGGTCAGATCCCGTGGGAAGCAAGTCTAAGGGGAAAAACAATTTAAGAGACTTAGCAGTTTTTCAAAAAGACATTATTAAGAGCACAAGAGCAAACTATCCCACTGCATAGGAAATATAGGGAGTATGGCAGAAGACCACCCTGGCTTAACCAGGAGCTCTTTAATGATCTGAAACTCCAAAGAGTCCTACAAAAAGTGGAAACTAGGTCAAATTACAAAGGATGAACATAAACAAACAACACAAGCATGTAGGGACAAATTAAAAAGGACAAGGCACAAAATGAGATTAAACTAGCAAGAGATATAAAGGGTAACAAGAAAACATTCTACAAATATATTAGAAGCAAGAGGAAGATCAAGGACAGGATAAACCCTTTACTTAATGAGGGAGGAAAAACAATAATAGAAAATGTGTAAATGGCAGAAGTGTTTCAGTTGTCACCAAAAAGTTTAATAGCTATTGGAAATCTAATGTAGTGAATGCGAGTGAAAATAAGATAGGATCTGAGGCTAGAATAGAGAAAAAATGAGTTAAAAATTACTTAGACAAGTTAGAATTCTTCATGTCATCAGGGCCTGATGAAATAAATCTGGAATACTCAAGTAGCTGACTGAGGAGATATCTGAGCCATTACTGATTACCTTTGAAACATCATAGAAGACAGGAAAAATTCCAGCGCCCTGGAAAAGGGCAAATATATTGTTAATCTATAAAAAAGGAAATAAGGATAATTGAGGGAATTGCAGACTAGTCATCATAACTTCAGTACCCAGAAAGATAATGGAAAAAATTATCAAGCAATCAATTTGCAAATACCTAGACGATAATAAAGTGATAAGTAACAGACAGCATGGATTTGTCAAGAACAAGTTGTGTCAAATCAACCAACCTGATAGCTTTCTTTGGCAGGGTAATAAGCCTCGTGGATGGGGGGAAGCAGTAGATATGGTATATTTTGATTTTAGTAAGGCTTTTGATACTGTCTCACATGAATTTATGCATAACTGGTTGGAAAACCATTCCCAGAGAGTAGTTATCCGTGATTCACAGTCAAGCTGGAAGGGCATATTGAGTGGGGTCCTGTAGGGATCAGTCTTGGGTCTGGTTCTATTCAATATTTTCATCAATGATTTAGATAATGGCATGGAGAGTACACTTATAAAGTTTGTGGATGATACCAAGCTGGGAGGGGTTGCAAGTGCTTTGGAAGATAGGATTAAAATTCAAAATGATCTGGACAAATTGAAGAAATGGTCTGAAGTAAATAGGATGAAATTCAATAAGGACAAGTGCAAAGTACTCCGCTTACCAAGGCACAATCAATTGCACACATATATAATGGGAAATGACTGTCTATGAAGGAGTACTGCAGAAAGGGATCTGGAGGTCACAATGGACCACAAGCTAAGTATGAGTCAACAGTGTAGCACTGTAGCCGAAAAAGCAAACATCATTCTGGGAAGCATTAGCAGGAGCGTTGTAAGCAAGACATGAGAAATCTTTCTTCCACTCTACTCCATGCTGATAAGGCCTCAGTTGGAATGTTGTGTCCAGTTCTGGGTGCCACATTTGAGGAAAGATGTGAACAAATTGGAGCGAGTCCAGAGATGAGCAACAAAGACGATCAAAGATCTAGAAAACATGACCCATGAGGGAATATAGAAAAAAACTGGTTTGTTTAGTCTGGAGAAGAGAAAATGGAAGGAGACATGATAACAGTTTTCAAGTACATAAAAGGCTGTTACAAGGAGAAGGGAGAAAAATTGTTCTCATTAACCTCTGTGGCTAGAACAAGAAGCAATGGACTTAAATTGCAGGGTGGTTTAGGTTGGACATTAGTAAAAGCTTCCTAACTATCAGGGTAGTTCAGCATTGCAAAAAATTGCCTACGGAAGTTGTGAAATCTCCGTCAATGGAGGTTTTTAAGAGCAGGTTAGACAACACCATTCAGAAATGGTCTAGGTACTACTTAGTCCTGCCTTGAGTGCAGAGGACTGGACTAGATGACCTCTCAAGGTCTCTTCTCAAGGTCCTAGATTTCTGTGATTCTATGCCCATTGTGCTAAATTATTTCTTCACTTAAACCAATGCAATTTCACATTATACGGAATTAAAAAGTCATCTTTTACTAGGCCTCACCTTAGTCTGAACACTTGGCTTTTTCTAGGACTATGCTGTCAAGCATTGTATCCTCTGTTACCCTGTGCCTGTGCTCATGCTAAATTCTGTTTATTATGGACAGATGTAGCCTGTTAGTTATTGAAGACTCAAGGTCACAGCCAGAGCGTGGAGAGAGGAAACAGAAGGCTTGTTCTACCTGCTGGAAACCCTGTCTTTTTATCTTTGTCTGTCTCTCGGCTTTCTTTCTGAAAAATCCACATCCATTTAAAACCCTTTGTGCAAGCAAAGCATCCAATAAGGTTTAGGAACATTCTTTGCAATATTCCAGAAATGCAAATTCCTGGATTGTACTGCTTTCTAATATTAAGGCCCAATTCAATTGTAAAATGAAAGTATCTATATTTATGGTGTAGACTAGAACTGGACATTGGAATCCTCATAAATATATGTATCTACTGCACGTGAGTCGTGGTATCATGGTGGATGGGCCACATAATCCTCTCTATCCCTAACGCATGGGGCAGGGCTCCATTTGCAGGAGAAATGTAGCAATGCCCTCCCTGTTTCTGCCCACAAGTCAAGTTCAGTGACATTGATATGGACCATTGCTGCAAAACGAGAACAGACACATGCATGGAATTAAGTGAAAGGCCACAATTTTTATTAAACTTTAGCACAGGGGAGGAACGCTACCTGCCCATTACCCATGGTCTCCTATACCAGGCATTTCATTGGTTCTAGTGTGGAGATAACAAGGCTCTGTACCATATAATCTGTAATTTGGGGTGGCTCTCCTCAGCCTACCTCCCAGTACTCAGCTCCCTGAATACTAGCACCCTCCCCACTGCAAGGGGGACAGAGGGTACAGCAGGGTGGGGATCTCAGCCCATGAAGGTCTCACCTATCACATGAAACCAAAGTCCATCATCAAAATCCCAGGTTTTTTGCCTCTGGGAACCATTCATTTTATTCTCTTAGCCACCTTGGAAACCAGCCACAAGTTGTGATGAATAAAAACCACCAGCCTAGTACCTCATTTAGGTATTAAGTGTGTGCCTATTTAACCCACTGTGGCTCGAAGGTGCCTTGATGAAAGTGAAAAATTCCCTGGTCCTTTGCCAACTGGCCCATGGGAGAAAGAATTTCTTCCTGACCCCCTAAACAGGCAATCAGCTAGACCTACAGCATGTGTCAGGCCAGATTCCCTTTCCTAGTTCACATAGGTAGGGCAGGCTGCTGGAACGGAGCCAAAAGATGCTCCATATGGCTAAATCCTGGGAGCTGAGGAAGGCTGACCAATCAGCATCCTTCTCCCCCAGCTGGCCAATGAGTGCCAGAGACTCCCAGGGGGAGGAGCTACCTATTGTCCCTTGGCAAGTGTCTCCCTCCCTTGCTGCTGGGACTGTCCCCCTTTCACTGCGAGCCCCATCAATTTCCCTCACCTGTTGATGTGGGTGGGTGGCATTTTAAAATCATCTTTGGGCTTTAAAGTTACCATTCCATTGAGATTCATGGGTCAGTTCACACCTCTCAGAGCTCTTGTCTCAGGACGTTTGCAGATTCTGGCAGATGTCTGTCTAATTGGTCCACTGGGTCCATGTTTAGAAAGTTTTCTCTGCAACCATGAGGGCTAGAAACTTATTTTGAATGAAAGCTGAGATTCTATGAAACAAGATGACAGCCTTAAAAATGTGCTGAGGCATGGAACCGAATTCAGGCTGTACCCATGACAACACCTGCAGTTGCACTGAATTTCCCTGGGAGTGGAGCAGAGAACACAATCTAATTATTGGCGTTACTCTTTATATCAACCCTTTAGGGTGCCCGTAGCATGCTGGGGCACCACATCTCAAAGGCAAGCACTGTGGGCACTTCAGCAGTTGGGCCCAGTAGGCGTTATCCCCGGTGGGTCCCAATAACCACTGAGTTACCCATGGTTACAGAAAAGGTTTTTACTAGGATTGGCAGGAAAGGCTGCAGTTACCTCGGTTCAGAGGTTTAAATGGCAAGAGTTCAAAGTGCACAATAGGAGTCCCTGGGCAGCCCAATCAAGAGTCAGGATTCTTCTGGACTAGTACTGGGGGTCGCCCTCTCCTGTCACAAGCAAATAGCCTCCAGCATTCCAGACCAGGCTCAGTTAGTGTCTCTCATTGGGGACTCTCTGTACTGGCTCCCTGCCCAGCTGCTCAGGCTTCCCTGAAAATCCCACACAGACCCACGCATAGATGTAATGTCCAGCACTCACAGCCTGCTCCACACATGGCTCTGCAGCCATTCCTGCCTCCAGCTTCTCTCCAGCTCCCTGCTGCCATGCAGCTGCTGCTTCAGCTTCCAAACAGAACCAGGCACTTCCTCCTTCAGGACCTTTCCCCTTTCCTGGCCAGGGGAAAGCGAGGTGCTGTGGGGAGGAGGAGGATGGGAATTGTTGTCCCCTGCTCTGCAGCTCCAACACACAAGACCTAACAAAGATTATACTTAAAATTCTTATATTCTAAATATCCTGGTGATTGATGTTCTATAATGACAGTAAAAGACAAATAAAGAGATAGATATCATAGTGTCCTCTTTGGGGACTCATTTCAACTCCCACCAATGGAAAGACTTCCACTGACTTCAACAAGAAATGGATCAGTCCTTTTGTGTCCAGTACCGCAGCTTCTCTGGAGTGGGAATGTTAACACAAAGTACCACATTGTCTAAAGGGCTAATGCAGCCATAGGTTAGATAGGAAGCTCAGGAGTGGAATTCTCCCATTCTCATTTATTTATTTATTCTCTCTCACAACATCTTCTAGGAAAGACTCCTTGTTTTGTTGGTTGGTTCCATGCTTGTGCTTATAGTTTTGCTTTGGTTTCATGCCTCTTTTCCTGTATACAAGTCATTATTTACACTCTTGCCACAACAGATCTGGTACAGGTGCTGCTATTAGTATCGTATGTGAAGAAGAGAAAAAAGGTTCATACAAGGGTAGCCCAACTAGCCCTAATGGGAGTCAGGGCAACAAGAACTTGTATACAACAATCATATTACTTTAATTTGAGTATCTTACATAACACAGAAGCCAGAGCCTGCCCTATACTGCAGACTGCATCTCTCTGATCTGACCCTGCAGTCCAGAACCTCACTCTAAGATGGAGGATAACCCGGTGTCTCTACATCCACACCCCACCTCCTTATATGACAATGGCAGCTGCTCCAAATAGGTCTGGGGGATGGCCATGGAGGTTTGTTTTCTTTCATGTAATGCCCTTTTCCCTTTAAAAAAGGAGGCAATTAGCACGCACAAGATAATAAAAACACATGAGCTTCAAAGACATCTTAGATAGTGTACATTTTATAAATCCATATAAATAAATACATTTGCTTCTGTTTATTTCCAACCTGAAATAATAGCTCTGTTTCAAATATTGGTTTCTAGCTGCTGGTAATTATGATCCAAAGAAGATTATTAGTTCAGAGGCCCAATAAGCAACAGAAGGAGATGAATTTATAAGAAACAATTCTCCTGTTTTCACATAAACAGTCCAAGTAATAAAACATTATGGAAAAATCCACAGAAAATAAGCGATGCATGCAGAACTGTGCTTATTATTTTACTTAAGTTATGGCATATTTACAGCATTTGTATGGCTTTTGTAGCTTTAAAATAGTTTGGGGGTTTTGTTTTGTTTTGGTTTTTCTTTCTCCCACTTCCCATCTCAAAGACAAAGGATATTAATTTATATCAGGAAAAATGCAGGAGTCTTTATCCAAGCAAACGGCTGCTGAAGTTAATGGCAATATTGCCTGAATGCAGTCTGAGTAAAGATTGCAGGATTTAGTCCACTGTGAACTAAAACCTCTTGCTTTTTTCTTCTTTTTTTTTTGTTTTTTTGTTTTTGACATCAGGGCATTTTATTCACAGGCCCTGCGAACAACATTACTGAGGTGTATATGTCTGCAAGATCAGGTCCCAAATTACAGCACTGGTGTAGTGTCAGAACATGTCTCCTGTCAGAATTTTTACTTTTGTTTTAGGCTACCCCTACACAACACAACACTGACGGTGGTGTGTAGTGTTTATGTAGCTATATGCTGCAGTGAAAAACAGGCTGCGTCCACACTGCGATGTGTAGCTGCACGTGTCAGTGAAAGGTTCTGGTAGAGGGGAGGCAGCACGGGACACTACTCTACTAAAAATACCAGTGTAGCTGGGAAAACAAGGCAGGCAGAGAGCCATGTAGGGTGTGTACTCAGGAGCACACTCACACCCTTCAGACGTGACATTACTCACTATACCATGCCTCACTGTCTACACTGCTGTTTATAGCCATTCTAGGGAGGTCACTCGTGTAGATTCTCTACGTGAGGCCAAAGGAAGCATGCAGTGTAGATGTATCCCTAGTGAGCATGCTCCAGCAGGGGACATTTTGCCATCCTAGGCACCTCCCGCAAAACCTGTTTTCAGAAGTAGCTGTGTGAGGAGAATGTAATGCTGCTAGCATGGAAGGCATGAGTTGTGGGGAATACCCAAAAAGGGACCAATGTCTCTTGAAAACTGTGCAAGGGGAGTGACTGGGCTGCAGCCAGGCTGCTATGGCACTGCTACTGATGGGGGGTCAGGGAACCCTTGAAGAGGCCACAGCTGCAATGGTGTCACCCCCAGCTGGTGTGAGAGGAGGGAGCAGCCAGGCTAGAGGCACTTCTACAAAGTCTGGACCCTAGGCAGCTACATATAAGAACTATGCAAAAACACCGGCCCTTCAAAAATAAAGGAGCTCAATTATGAGTGGGACTAACACAGTCATGCAGAGGAGCAGGGGAAATAAAACCCTGACCTCCAAGCCACCTGAACAACTGCATTATACCTGCCCAGTGAGACAGGGGTGTAAGCCCAGTGCTCCCCCCATAAGCGAGTAGATGAGGAGCAGCAAGAACTATGACTCTGTCCTCCCAACCCCATCTGCCAGCTAGTCTTGGGGGTGGTGGAGTAGGCAGACTCAGCCCTTTGAGGCAATGCAGCTCATGCACTGCCCCTTACTCAGGGTTGTGCCATAATCACACTCAAGCCCAAAGTGGTTACGTTATTCCAGTTACAACTGCAGTTGCTGCACATCGACAGAAAAAACCAGTCATAACAAATTCTTTCAGTTATTTTTTACTGTGTGCAATTAGTGCAAAGTAGTGCAAATTACTGTCCAAATCATTAATTCATTTACTATGTAATTCACTTTCCAGTAGCCTTGATATATTAAGACCATAATGGCTTCTTCATTTCAATGATTCACAAATTATATCAATGCAGCATGTCAACCGGCCCAACCAGATGTATGGAGTAAGTTTGTATGCCAGAGCAGAAAAGGAAGAGCTTGCCAGAATTTACATAGTTTGGAATTACCCAGATACTAGTTAATTGTTACCCTGTAAATTAACACAAAAATAGGATTTTATTGTTTGCTTTGAATATTTTTACCCTGTTTCATACCAGACAGACTGAATGCAAGCATAACACTAACACGTATAACATTTCATATGTAGAATCATTCTGGTAAGTGGAAAACCATTCAACAGTAAAAAAAACCACACACAGATCTTTGTTAAAAAACCTTCAACCATTGCCTTCCTTTATAAAGATGATTGTTTGCTTAGAATATTTTTACCTTGTTTCAACCAGTCCCTGCATTTGGTTCTAATATGCACAACACAGCTAAACAGAGCTATGGGGAAATGCTCACAGTTATCAAACTGAAAAAGAGATGCAGGCTAAATATATATGATAAATAGTTAGATACAGTATTTTACGTGCATTTAGATATCTAGAGCTGTATGTTTGTTGTATATGCATCACAGACACCTGTAAATCTAAATATGTATAAATATATGTATATGTCTAAATGCATATCCATCCACTTATATAAATGCATATTAAAGAATCATTAGCCCAATGCCAGACCATAAACTACTTGGGATTTATTCCTTTGCTAGTGTGTGTCTTATGGCCTATCTCTGCTTTTTGATATTACAGCTAAGATCCAATGATTCTGCAAACACACACATGCTTATCTTTATGTATGCAAGGAGCATTGTTGCCAACTCTCATGATTTCATCATGAATCGTGGATATTAGAAAGTCCTGGGCCCCATCACGATTTTCTTATCTCCTCTTGTATTCTCTGCTCTATAATCCTTCACATTCAGTCCATTGCTCTATGCCCCTAATCCTTTCCTTTCCCACTGCTTTTCAATCTCCTCCCTCCTATAGTAAAAGATGCCCCCCCCCCAAAAAAGAAAAAAAATCAAGGAAGATAATTTCTGTGATTGTCTTGAACTGAGTAGCAAACCGTCCTTGACCTCTACTGGTCACCTCTCAGTGATTGCATTGTTGGGAGCATTATCCATCTGCCTCCGATGACTCAGGCCTTTAGGATTTTATTTCTATTAAGGAATTACTCAGAGTTGGAGCCAAAGGGCTGGTTGTTAATATCATAGAAACCTCATAGGAAACTCTCTGAAGGTGGGTGTGTGAAGATCTCCTTTCTCGCCTGACCACAGATGTGACAAAGTGAAAATGAGGGTGACGTCAGAAAATTAGACCTGGAGCTTTCATCATAGTTGATTAACTTGTTTTCTCTAAGGGAGACAAGAAAGCTAACTGCCTTTCCAAAGTAGAGCCATAGTTATGTCTTCCAACTTTGTCTGGGGTTTTTATTAAAAATCACTACAGGATCATTTTTAAAAGGGTGGCTTGTTTGTTTGTTGTTTCTTTAGGGGATGTGGGGGCAGAAGTTTTTTCTTAAAGGTGGTGGACATGATCTAGTTCTTCCAAGAGATCCTCCCACCTCATCTTTATCAACTAAGGGAATGTTCTACTGCTCAGAATGGAAATCTTTCCAGCTTTAATGTACACAAGAAGAATGAATGGAATTATTATAAGTCTTTTGATGGGCTCTATTTGAGGCAAATTCAAATCTCATGTGCTCCACTGACATCTAATCCTATATAAATATAATATTACCAATTATCCATCTATGGCACTGGCCACTGTCAGAAGACAGGTTACTGGGCTATATGGACCATTGCTCTGATCCAGTATGGCCATTTGTATATTCTTGTGTATAATTAATGTGCCCATTACTATAATAACTAAGAAAGGGAGGTGTACTAAATCATGCCAGATCTGAAATGTGGGTTAGATTCTGATCTATTTACACCAGAATAGCCAAGATTAGAATCTGGCCCTCTGAATATCTGCTTTTTATATCCTTGGGGGAGTTCTGAGGGCCAGATTTTCCATTCATTTACCGTACACCAGTTTTACACCAATGTAACTTTGCTGAAGGCAATAGAGTTATTTCTGCTTTACACTGGTTCAAGTAAGAGGAGAATGGGGTGATGAGTTTATTTTGTACAGCAATACCTTTCAGAGGTTGGGGTTCTTAATGTTATCCTTTAAGATTCAGCTGCGGAAAACCAACTGCACTTGTTGTAAAGTTAAGTCTTTTCCTTTGTGGAAAAAAGGGAATAAATCAGTTGCTAATTAGAAAGCAAGCCAGGATATTAGTTATACAATTTACATGTTTTAATTGTGAATAAAGTTTAAAGCCAAAGTTATAACAGAATACATTAAATTTGTTTACAGTAGGTCCTACTACAATTCTCCTGGCTACCAAAAGTGCCTCTGCTTTGTGCTAGTTCTGTTTGCCCTCAGAGTGAACAACAAGAAATAAAATCATGTTTTCAGCAAACAGTTCTACTGTGATTAAAACAAAATACAACATATTACACCAAGACTCCAAAATAATCAAGTTTAAATAAATAAAAACAATGACAGGCATTTGTCCATATTGTACTCATGAACGAACTGTAGTTTCTTGTATGTGTTCTATTTAACTATTTTGGCACACTGTATTTTTATTTTTCATTTGGCAGTTACTGAGTGCTGTTGAATATGTTTTGCAATGTAGTTATTTACAAAGTCTAAATAAGCTTCTCCATAAAATATTAAATTTAATTAATTGAAACTATATCCTGTTAAGAGGAAGATCAGCTATTTTGTATTGAGGGTGAGCTGTGAGAAGAAAGCAAGTGCCTGTTGTAAATTCTCTGGAACAATTAGGGGCAACAGAGGTATTGTTAATCTTAAAGGAAGGAATGATAAAATGCTATAAAATAATAGGTATCTCCTGTTCTTGTTTAATAGGACACCTGGGGTGAATTTCAGGATTGGATTGTCAGGGGATCTTACAGGTATGTGACAGTGGTAAAACTGAGAAGAGGTTGGAAAGACCTGCCTGCACTGTGCCTGGCTTTAAACAGTGCCATGTCTAGTTCTCATCTTCACCAGCACTAAAGCTCATTACAGCTCCACCAAATACAACTGCAAAAGAAGAAAAGCAAAACAAAGGGCCTGATTCTGCCACTCATATATTGAGTAGGACTTGATTCTGAGTATTGTCCCATTGTTTTCAAAGGGTCTACTTCAGGAGCAAGGTATTAATTCAAGTGAGGGAAGCAAAATCTAATCCCAAGTGAACTAGAAGAAAAGCCTCAAAAGAAAATATGGATTTGAAGTGATGCAAGAGTCAAGTACCTCTGAATCTCCCAGTCTGTTCTATGGGCCCAGCCTTCATTACAACTTTTAACCAAGCATACAAGCATTTAGTGGCATAGTTGACTTTAACCATGGTTTGTTTTCACATGCAACCTGATTATTAGTCAGTAACTATGGCAGCTAACATCTTTTGTTCTTGCAAAATGTCCATATTTGTATTCTTGTAAAGTTTTCATTAGACTTATTTTGCAGTGTAGATGGACCTGCATAAGCATTCCTGCTTTGCCTTCCTCCCAGTTCTCTTTGCAGTAGGACATCCCAATGTATTGCCCAACATTCTGTCAATCTTATTGTGAACATGTGTGCCATTGGCATTCTATCCTCTGCTGAGGCATGGTGGAATATCTATCCATATCTTCCCAGGCTGGACAAATACAAACAATTAGGCAGCACGGTGGGTGTGGACACGCAAGCTTGGCTGGCAAATGACTGTATTGCAAAACAGCACTGCTAAGCGTGATACAACACAACTGTTTTTATTGTAACCAGGACAGATGGGAGTGTCACAAACTGGCTACAAAATCAAAGTTGTATTTTCAGTGCATTTGGGCCCTTAGATTATAAACCGTGCGAGGCAAGAATTGTGCCTCTTTTTATATCCACTTTTATATCTTACTTAAATCAATAGCAAAACTCCCACTGAGTTACACAGGGGTAGAGTAGTCTGATTGGGTCTGATTCATCCCTGCACTGGAGCAGAAGGAGCACAAGGTAGGGATATAAATCCCCTCCCTTTGTGTCTTGCACAAAACTAAGTGTAGTGTCAGCATGTGACTATGAAAGATGCCATCTCTCTAGGAATAAAAAAGGGAAAATGTCACAGGAATTAAAAAGTACTTACCAGCTGGAAGAGATGGAAGGACAGCAAACCTCAGTCAGTAGCAAAATGGTTGCTGCCACCTCTCTGCTATATTTAAAGGACCAGCTCTCAGAAAGGCATGCTGGGGAAATGTTCCTACACTAAAGAGAATTATAGGGACCAGGAAGGTACTCTGGAAGAAAGGGCTGCTTCTACATTTTGGTGTAACACCACTAACAACTAAAGCCTAATGAATAACATGAACAGTGAGAATAGCTGAAATGACTCAGAAAGCAGCCACAATTTATCAACAAAATCTGCCTTTATTTAACATTAATCTTCTGCAGAAAGTTTATTTGTGACAAGCTCCAGACATTGTATGTGAGTCATAAAGGAAGTGCAGTGGCTGACACTTACCATATGTGTCTTGACTTCGGGGCGGAACAATAAAATGCCAAAAGTTAAGTATGGATTAAAGATTTAGACATGGGGATTCCCACTTCTAGGATCAAGTTTGACCTGGAGCATAACGTTTTATGCGCTGAATTAGTACAATGTTTTAGTATGAGCATTAAAAGGGACAAGGACTTAGGCCCAGTGGAAGTCAGAAGCCTAAACAGCTTTGAGGATCTGGACCTCAGGGTCTGATTTTGAGAGGTCTCAAACAACTGTGCCTCTCCCTGACCTCAGAATGATTTGCAGGTTTGCAGCACCTCTCCAGATCAAGTCCTTAAGCACTCAAGACATTTTACACGGAGGGAAGAGAATATGGAGATGATGACAGGTGACATCTCTAATCTTTGCAGAGAAAATATTTGGTGCCCAAGGATATTTGAAATACAGAATGACCATCTGATTAATCAGCAAAAATGTTGACTGGGTCATTATTACTTCATGGCATAGATTCAGAGATTATAAAGCAGAAGGAACCATTGTGATTATCCAATCTCCTGCATCACACAGGCCATAGGACTTTCCTGAAATAATTCCTGTTTGAACTAGATCATGCAGGGCCAAATATGTATAGCAAGATCTCAGATGGAGTACAGATGCCAAGAACTGGCTGACAGCCAAGAGCCATGCGCTTTTGGAGTCAGTCTCTGGAGAATAGGGAGCAGGAAAGGTTTTCCCATGCTGAATTCTCTTTCCTGCCATTTTCATTCCATCCCTGGAGTGTATACTGTATTGATGAAGCTTGGATTTGGGACTGAGTACACCTACCTTAGGAATCTGAGCCTTTTCCAGCTTGCAAAGTTGGGAGAAAGGAAATACTACCGCCCCCATTTTGCAGATGGGGAACTGAGCCAGAAAAATATTAAGGAAAAGATTTTTTTAAATGACTAATGATTTTGGATGCTGCAATTTTTAGGTGCCCAACACCATCAAAGGTCCTGATTCTCACTTAGCAGGTGCTAAGCACTCTCTGCAAAACAGGCTGTGTCCATGTGTTTCAGTTTGGGCATCCAAAATCACTGGTCAGTTTTGAAAAGCTGGTCTAAGTCATGTTCCTGCCCAAGGTCACCCAGGAAGTCTGAGTCAGAGGTAAGAATTTTACCTGGGTCTCTTCTGTTCCAGGTCAGTGCCTAAATCACAAAACCATCCTGCCTCTTTTGCAGCCAAAATCACTGGGCTAAATTTTCAAAGAATGGCACCATGGGGGCACCAGCAAAAATGTGCCTCCTGAAACCTGCATTTCAGACCACAGATAGGCAATTGTCATGTAGTTAAATACGTGAGTGTCTGTATGGAGATGAAGTTACCTATTTGGTGCTTACAAATACGGGATTTCATGAATGCCATTGGTACAGGAAGCATTTTTTATGTCTATTCTAGTGCTGGATAAACCAAGGCACCTAGAGAATCTAATTTTTTGCAGAGCCCTTAGATTTCCCCAGATCTCATCTCTATTGTGCTTGCAGCAGATTGCCTTACTTGTCCTTTGAATTATTTGATCTCTCACTGCTTACTTTGTGCTTTTTAGCCTTTCAAATAAATGCCTAAGAAAGATTACAGAAACTGTTAATTGGTGTCTGCTTGTTAATTTGTTTAGAAAGCCTGTATTTCTTTAAATCAAGACTGGATGTCTTTCTAAAAGACATGCTCTAAGTCAGTCAAAAGTTATGGGTGTGATTCAGGAATCACTTGGTGAAACATTATGGCATGTGTTATATAGGATGTCAGACTAAATCATCACCGTGGTCCTTTCCAGCCTTAAAATCCATGACTGTACAAAGAAATAAAGATGGGCAGCTTATTTTTTAACACCTGTGTCAGTAATGTTTTACGATAGGGCATAAAATACAGTTGTGTAGATTATTACAAAAATTCCAGGCAACTCCACCTCTTTCCCCAGTGATATCTGTTAGTGTATTCTAAGGAGTTTTATTCTGAACTCACACTGGTTTTACACCCATGTAACTCAATTGACTTCAATGGTTATTTCTAATTTACATTGGTGTAACTGAGAGCAATGACATGCAGTCATTTTCTAATAACCAGTTTGGGGACCAATGTTGTGTTGTGATACACCATAGTTGCTATAAAGGCAGCAAATATCTCCATCAGGGAATACCTTCATCTCTGTTTCTATGCCAAGCACATTTCAGGCATGATGGAGAACCAGGGTTTTTAACTGTCCTGTCTCTCATTATCCACCCTAGGCTTGCCGATTTGACACACTAGTGAGAAATGTTGGGAATATTGGACAAAATATATTCTGGGAATAAACACAAGCTTGAATTTTTTTTCTGTAAGAGATAGAAAAGATAAGGATGAGACAGAAAAAATCCTTCTGGAAATGTGAGACTGCTCCTCTGGCATCAGAACTGATTTGACTTGATAGCTGATTAAAGTGGTATTTGACTTTCCAACAAATGTATTTGCAGATTTATAGGCATTATAACAATACCTTCAAAGTATAGCCCCTTGATAATTGGTTAAAAGTCCCTTTTCTTGATTTACTGAAGTCCCTAAGGAGTTGATCTAACCAGGAGCAATAAATTATTACAATCCTTTCCAAAAAGGACTCTGACAGTTTGAGTTTTCACATGAATATAGTGGTTTTAGCGTCACTGTAACTCCAGTCAGAAACCAGGCAGCCCATTTTTAGTCTAAAATTAGCTTTACTTTACAATATATAAATAGCAATGTCCCCTAGGACCATTAGAAATAGGGGTAAGTGAGAAGTAATCACTTAAAGGGACACAAGGTAAAATTTTCATAAGCACCTAAGTGATTTAGGAGTTGAACTGGGTGAATTTTTTCTGAAGGATCAGTTTTCTCTTGGAAAGTGCGGAGTTGATGGAACTGAAATGTTCCATTGGAATGTGTCAGTTCTGTCAAAACCTTCAATGGAATCAGGTGGCCAGCCAGTCGGCCACCTGACAAGCAGGCTGCTGGTTGTCGCAGGCTCCCAAATAGCCAGCTACCACCTGTCCAGATCCCCAGGCTTCCAGCTGCCCTGTTCCTTGACTAAACAGTTCCTTGGTTGCTGGGATCCCTGCCTGGAATTTTTCAAAAAACTTTCCATTCCATGGAAAATGTTGTATTTCTGACCGTTCAAATACGTATATATATAAAACCATATTCTATGAAGCCATAATGAGATAACTGAGAAAAGTTACCTGCTTTTGCCATAACAACAGTAAGATATAACAATGAATCTTGATCCTGCAATCAGACACACACAGGCAAACCCCTATGGAGCCCCTCTGAAATCAGTGCGTCTCTGAATGGCACAACTTCACTGCCCTAACTAATCCAACCGCAGGATCAGAGTCAAGGGGTGTATCAAAATCTCTCTACTTAATCAAAAATAGATGTTCTATCCACAGCACTTTTTTCATCGCTCATGATTTGATAGTAACTAATTCTACCAATAAAATACAATAGGGGAAGTGGTATCTGGCTCATTTGTTTTGTGAGTCTTTGAAGTTGACTAACTATTGGTTTTGGTTTTCATTACTAACATCCTGCTGCAAAAAAGTGTCAGATACATGGGACTATCATGTATTGTTCTCTTCACTGGCCAAATATTTCAGGTTATTTGGTATTCGGTTGTTTAGTTAAAAATAAAACAAATGTATTTAGTAGAAAATGTTTCTCCTGTACAGTGGGTGCGTTTTAATTTGTGTGTGTGTGTGTGTGTGTGTGTGTGTATCAAGATGAGTGATATTACTGAGGTACAGTGACCAAATGGCTAAGGTGTTGAATTACAATCCTGGAAGTTGTGGGTTCAAGTCTCTCTTGATCTTGAACTGAAAGTTTCCTTCAGTTCACCTGGCTGCAAAAGGGTATGTGATCTATAGGGTGTGGGATGTCAAAGGTGGGTCAGATGTGACATTAGCCACATCACTCCCTTGTGTACCATTGGCTATGAAAACTGGTGTGCCTTAACCTGTGTCAGCCTGATTAGCTGTCTATAGCTTGGGGCAGACTGCCTTTTTATGGATGCGTGATATGGTTCTCCCCATTTTAGGAAAAGGGGAACTTTCTCACACCTGTTGAACCTTCCACAATCCAAGAAACCTTCTAAATGCAACCACTCTATTTCCTTACATCTATAACATTCCAGCTTCTCATCAGGGTATCTCATCTATTTATTACCATTACTGGGGTATCTGAGCACCACACAATCTTTAATGTATTTATCCTCCTAACATCCATGTGAGGTAGGGCAATGCTGTTATCCCCTATTACAAATGGGGAACTGGGTAAAGAGAGAGAGTAAGTGACTTCTTCAAGATCACACAGGAAGCCTGTGGGAGAGCAGGGATTTTAACCCACACTTCCCAAACCCTAACCCCTGGACCATCCTTCCTCTCTGATCACATTTGATTCACAGATGTCAAAATGGCAATAATCCTGTAAAACAATCTTATTTTGTAATCTCCAGTAATAACATATTTTTACCAGTGAAAAGCTATTTATATTCTATTTAACCTGCTTCTGGGGTCACCTGTTAATAAACACCTCATAGTAAATTTCTGGTCATGAAAGAGGTGGGACTGACAACCCTGGCAAATGAAGTCTTCTGATCAGTTAAATTCTGTTTCAATGTAATCTAGGTGTAATTATAAATTGGTCAAACTCTGTTTTCTGATTTCTGGAACACTGGTCATTAAGTGTGAAAACTGAGCTGGTTTTTCAGAACAGCCATTCATCCTTACTTAGTACTGCATTATTTAGTACTGTCACAGTCAATGGCCAAATCCTGCAGGTAGTGGACAAATTCACCTACCTCAACAGTACATTGTCATATGTAGTTCACATCGATGATGAAAACAATGCCAGAATTGCCAAAGCAAGTGTGGCCTTTGGCAAACTACATGCAAATGTGTGGGAACACAGAGGCGTTAGTAAACAAACAAAACTGAAGGTCTACAAAGCCATCGTGTTGCCAACTTTGATGTATGCATGCAAAACCTGGCTGGGGTACAGACGCCATGTTATGAAGCTGGATCACTTTTGCATGGGCTGTCTGAGGAAACTGAAGAGGATAAGATGGCAAGACGAGGTTCCAGATACTGAGGTTCTCATACAGGCAGTTAATCCAAACATCCATACTCTGTGGATGAAATCAAAGATGAGATGGTCTGGCCAGGTCACCAGAATGGCATCTGTCATTCTGTCTGACTGTCAAAGAAGATATTTTATGGTGAGCTACAGGAGGGAAAGCGCTCTCAGGGAGGCCAGAAGAAACGTTTCAAAGACTCCCTCAAGTTATCCTTGATGCATTTAAACATTGACCCAGAGTTTTGGGAAGATCTCGCTCAGGATCATTCTACCGGTGAGTCTCATCCATACTGGAGTCAGAATCTATGAACAGAGGAGAACTACTGAGGCAAAGCAGAAGCGCCAGCAGTGTAAATCTCATAACAGCTGCATGTCCACTGTTAATCAAGTAACCCATAGCCGCAGCTCTTGTTCAGTGCGCCCCAGACAGTTCAAAACTCAAATTGCCCTGATCAGCCGCACATGTGTTCACAGAAACCAGACCAGCCAGTGATGTCATGACCATCTTTGAACTCAAAGGCCGAACAACAGCAAGTAGTGCATTACACAGGAAGGTAGCTTTTTTAAACGGATTACGGCTGTTATAAAAAGAGAACCTGTTGGGTATGTACACATTGTAGCTAGAGGTGTGATTTCCAGTTTGGTTAGATGTGCACACAGTAGCTTTGATCAAGCTAGCATGCTAAAAATAGCAGTTTAGTAACGATGGTGCAGGTGCCAGAACTGTCTAGTTGCCTAAATACAATCCTGTCTGAGACCGTAGGTATGTTCCCAGGTGGCTACCACATGCCACTGTCCCTACCTGCCTTAGCTATACTGCTATTTTTAGTGCACTAGCTTGATTAAAGTTAGCTCATGTAGCTCTACTTCCGCTGGAAATTACACTTTCATCTGCAATGTAGACATACCCTTTGATTTAGGGTTTGAGATAGATGTCGTTTTCTCAGAGGTGCTGAGAACTGTTGGGAACATCCAGGGCCTGATTCTCTTCTCATTTACACCAGCTTAAGTCAGATCTAAAGTTAATGGAGTGGTACGGATGAAAGGGCCTGATCCAAATGTCATTGAAACAAGTGGAAGTCTTCCTGTTGATTTCAATATGCTTTGGATTGGGCACTGAGTGAGGTGAGAGTCAGGTCCCCAGCTTGTTAGAGTCAACTTCTTTGCCTCAGGCTGTTATCTAGAATGCAAGCCATTACTTGCTGCTCATGATTGATTTCTATGCGACCATTCCTTAATTAAAACTTCAGGTTCTGAGTGACTCAAACAGTGGGGCCCTGTACATCGACTAGAAAAATGTGGCCAGTGGACCTTTCAAGTTGCAGGAGGATATTTATTTCCATCGGCTTCTAAGGTCAGTAAAAACTAGAAAATCAAAAAGAAATTTCAACAGATAAAACAGACCCAAAGAAAAAAGCAATAAATTACCTCAAACATAGATTAAATGAGAAAAGATAAATACTTCCAAATGTATTGCTGTGCCTAAAGGGACACTACCATATTAAAAATGGCCTCCAAGTGTCTCATATCGATGTGGACAGCTCCCGTTCCTGTGACTATGGACATGCTCTGTCCTGCAATTCCTGGTGACCTTCAGAGTTTTAGGCGCTTTAACTCCTCCTCGGTCAAGTCTTCTGGGAAGCAAAATCCTTTTAATCTGTCTGCTTGCTTGAATGGCTGCCTCTTGTAGCCTCAGCCATCCATCTGCTGGTGTATTTCTAATATCCAACATCTAGATCCACATCCACATCTAGATATGACAATAATTATCATATGTATTACAGTAGAGCCTAAACAAGATTGGGTTTGGCAGGTACTGTACAAAGAAAGAGACCGAGGCCATTTTTGTCCTGAGGAGTTTATAATCCAAATAACATTTAGCTTCCTTCAGCTGAGTCTTTCACTGCATGAATAGGTCTCTCAACCAGCTTGCTAACCTATGTTTAAGGTGTATGGGCTCAGACTGATAAGTCTTAGCAAATTATTTAAATTTTGGGGTCAATTTTCAGCAACCAGAATCTCTGGTATTCAATTCCTTGCATGCTGTGAGTTGATTTAATATGGATAATCACCACTTCACTGCTTGCTTTTGTTAGTTTTAACATTTCTATTAAGTGACAGTTGTAACCAATAAATACCAGTAGGTTTCGCCATCAAATTCAAATCTCCTCCCTTTTCTATTTTTTCTATCTTTAGCCATGGGAATTCACAATCTCATAATTCACAAGATTAGCTCTGGGAATTCACAATCTCACATTGGTTCTTGTATTTGATTTTGAGAAGTGATCACACTGACTTATGTCTAATATCTGAGCACTCACCCTAGCCTGGAAACAATCTTTGTAAACTATCTTTACATCTAGCTGAGTATTATGTATTATAACAAGTGTTTCTTTTCTTAGTGTTGCTGGAACAATCAGTTTTTCTCTCCTCCTTTCTGCAAAACTTGCCTAAGTCTTTTACTGTGTTCTTTAAGATCCCTAACCCAAATTAAAATATCATCCATTATACCATCAGTTTTTTATAATCTAAGATCTGTGGAAGTAGCCTTCTAAATATTTTGGAACTGAGCTAATATAGAGCAGCATTCATTTAGAATGAAATCCTGGTCCCATTGAAATCAATAGGACTTTTGCCATAGACTTTAATGGAGTCAGGGTTTCACCTTTAATTTTTAAGGGCCTGATTCTAATGTCTTTCACATTAGTTTTATACCAATTTGATT
This sequence comes from Emydura macquarii macquarii, assembly GCF_026122565.2. Taxonomy (NCBI): domain Eukaryota; kingdom Metazoa; phylum Chordata; order Testudines; family Chelidae; genus Emydura; species Emydura macquarii. Next base: position 4,652,684 of record NW_027130506.1, read on the forward strand.
ACATTAATTTTAGCTGAGTTGTCCTTATTTATTCTGGTGGAAGAGGAGAATCAGGCCAACAACATGCCACTGATGTATTAAATTAAACTCTAGTTGCTGAAAGCTTATATTGTTGGGCCAAGTAATCACCATCTGTGCAGTCTCCATCATACAATAAATGAAATTGTTGTATGCAAATTAGCTGTAGAGTAAGTAAGGGTGGTGACTGGTTGAGTTACCTTTATTATCACAATGATCTAGGACTCTTGGCATGATATAGATACATGCCTTACTTTAGCTGTACACACAGGTGTAATTTGTAAAGTCAAAATGGCTAAGAACTCAAAAATTCGATGACAACACACTGTGAATCAACCTCATGATATTTGATACACAAAGAGCTCTCAACCATGCTTATAGCTGTTCCCATCACTTCTCATTGTCTCAACAGACATTCTGTGCTTCAGAGTGACACACGGATAGAGTTACAATCCTGGAATCTTATTATGTAGATTGAGTTTAATATTAAAATAATGTTATATAGCAAAGTAGTAAAACATTTTAGGCATTTTGGGCATCAGTGTTTGGCAACCAAGTTTGAAAATTTAGGCCTAGATCCTTACCTCTATAAAAATGGAGTTATCATCAATAACTTGCAAAAAATAGAAATAAATTGATAGTACATGCTCAATCAAACATCATGACATGTGAATATGAATTAATAAATGTCAGTACAGGGCTTTGAAAGAAAACATACTTATACAGAAGTTAAGTGCCCATATTTATATGTAAATGTTGGTACTTAAAAGTTCCAAATACTATGACAATAAAAGAGGCCTGAAAACTGTAGAACTTTGTGTAGGTATTTTATAGGAATCCTAATGAGATTAATTCATGATAATCTCAAGAGTTTTCTGGTAAGGGAAAAAGAATGGACCAGATCTGCTCAAGTTATTGGGCTCAATACAGGAGTAACTGGATGAAATACTATAGCTTGTGTTATAGAGGAGGTCAGATGAGATGATCTAATAATCTTTCTGACCTTAAAATCTATGAATATATAGACATGCAAATGGAGGATACAGTGACTACAAAAAACAAACAAAGCAAAAAGCAATTATTTGTAAGACAAACCGCCCAGCTGTGGGGAATTCTCCCCACAACAGTCCTTTACTTGGACTTTGGCTGTTTTTAATCTATATAAATGACTGAAACAGATTGAAAATTGTATGCTAGCCACATTCACTGATTAATGAAATGAGGGAGCAAGAAATGGAGCTGGGTCTGCTCTGTAACTGGGCTGCCATGTGGCAAATAAAATTTAATATTGACAAAAGTAAATGAACATACACTTGGCTCAAACCTAACAAATGAAGGAAACTAAATGAAAGCAGAAGGATTTGAAAGGGACCTTTGAGAAACAGTAGACTTGAAATGTCTTTATGATGCTGAGAATTGACTCTTTTCAAAGCTGGTGTACACTGACAGCAGAAAAACATATGTCTAGAAAGTTTGGGTGGAGCTACATATTTCTATGAGAAGTCCACTGTATATTCAGTTACGGTCACTGCACCATTAAATAATATATCAACTCAGCGTGGTGCACCAGTTCATACCTTGTAAAATGTTTACAGTGCATGCGTGCACAAGCAGCATCGCTGAGTTAATGAGGGATTCAGCAATGCACACCTGCAGTCTGCAGTCAGGATTGGGCCCAGCAAATAAATGGAAAAGAAAAATACCATCAATTTAATCTCATGTATTCAAGGTACCATCCTGAATTGTAAGAGTAGTTAAGTAGCATTTCACTGTATGGATTTCCTAATAAGAGGCTGGTTGCATAGGTGTTTAATGAGTAATAGAATGTTAATTAGCTCAGTTAACCCACACATTACTGGAGTCCACCTAGGGTGACCAGATGTCCTGATTTTATAGGGACAGTCCCAATATTCAGAACTTTGTCTTATTTAGGCCTCTACTACTCTCCACCCGAGTCCCGATTTTTCACACTTGCCATCTGGTCACCCTAAGTCCACCTAGTACAGAAAACATAGACAGAAAAGGGTACCAAAGGATAGCTTTAAGAAGTGTCAACATTCAAAACCAGACATGAAGCATTTATAATTTTTGGAGTTTAAAGTAGTTATAGCTTTTGATACAAGAGGTCATTCAGAATAGAGCTGTCATCCAGATATTGGGGTAAGGAACACAGGAGAATTTCTAGATGCTGAATCGCCTTAGCTGGTGTACATAAGTATTATATTAATGCAAACTTATCTTTCTTGGGGTTTTTTGCCATCACCCGTCACCATGGTATCTGAGCATCTAAAATGTAAAGTAGATTGGCAATAGCAAAATCCCCAGTGGACTTCTTAGAGTCTCTTGCTCTTTTCACTTTTCCGGGTATAAAACGCTGCTTGGGTTAGGGTTACTCTTTTTGTTTGCTTGGTTCCTACGTTAGTTTCAGGGTGTTTGGTTGTGGGCAGGTTTGGGAGGCATGGGTATTATGAATGTCATTCTTGATAAGGGGGGAAGCTTTATCAGTGAAGAAGTTTTGGATTATTTCCTAAAGATGGTCAGATATTGGATTTTTACCATCTAATATAAAACCACCGTACAGCTATTGTAACCTCTTATTTTCAATGTGTAAATAGAGGAGGGTTCAAGAGGCAACATTCAGGTCCTGAGGTCAGGGCAAATCACATATGTTGGATCCAGATCTGAAGACCAGATCATGCCATTCTGAATCACGAGTGGAGAGGACCCTCTGTACAATGGTGTGTCCTTGTCTGTGCAAAACGATTAGGCAGCCAGCTGGGTCCTTGGTAACACTCTATTTTTCTTAGGAGGATTGGATCCACAAAGGATGGGGGAAGGCAGGTTAGGCTAGGGATCAGGACTATGCATTTCTCTATTAGTTAGGGGGTCGAGTTGGTGGGGTGGGCACATTCTTCCCTCCAGCCTCACAGAGATTGCCTGGGAAAGATAACTCACCTTTAGAATCAGGTGGATGAGGGGAGCATGGAGAGGGGATAAGTACACCAGGACTCAAGAGTTAATGTGAAGACACAAGGCCTCTGCATGCGTGGCCCTGATCTCATGCAGCTCCCTGGATCCATGAGCTTGTTGAGCAAACCCCATGGTTCATTCTGCAGAAAGGCAAACCTCACCCTCAGTGGCATAATGAGAAAGAAATTCCTTAAGGACATTTGACAAACATCTGTCAGGGATGGTCTAGATATTATTTAGTCCTGCCATGAGTGCAGGGGACTGAACTAGAAGACCTCTCGAGGTCCCTTCCAGTCCTGCACCTCTATGATTCCATGGTTCTCCCTCACTGAGTTTTCCTTTCCATTATGTCTATTAGGGAGGTGCTGGTAGGTATGGAGATTTAGCCCTGGGTATGGTCTTTGTGCCCCCTCCTTTCCCCTCAATGTTTGGGGTGCTCAGATATGTAGGTCTGGTCCTGCCCCCATCTGAGTGTACTAATGCAATAAATCTCCCTGAAACAGCCAGGCCATTTCATTAGAGTCCTAATTAGAAGGGTTTGGGATTTGTAGTTCATAACCACTGATGCTGGGTGCACTGGTAAGAAGGACAAATGTTCATTTTAAACACACTGAAGTGCAACCAACTCCTTAGTGCCTTCTGGATCTGTTAAACATACTGTAGATTTTCCATAGTGCGGTCTAAAGACACAACATAGGTTTTTTAAAACCACATGGCATTCTGTTAAAGAAAGAGACAATGTTTCATCAATGAACTAGCTCTGTTTGGGATTATACACAAGGGACAATATGAGCTTCATTGTCCCAGACCCTTACACAGGTGTGCAGGGCTGGTGTGGGAACAAGGAGCCTCTGCCCACATTGCACTCTCCATGCCAGCACTAGGGATAATAGAGTCATCAATCTCAGGGGAGTGCAGGACAGCAAGCTGTTACCTTGGGGGTGCATCTCACTCAAAGAGGTCAGGGAGGAGGCAGATGCACAGTCCTGCTCCCCTTTGCATTCGTCTACTTTGCTGGCCTGGCATAGAGAGGCAAGAAGGTTGCACCATAGCAGGGGTAAAGCCAAGATAAATAGTACTGTATTAACATCAGCCCATATTACTCTGTTCAGACCAGCACAGATGAGAGATCTGGGGAGGGGGGCGGAGAGGGGAGTTAAAGAAAATTAAAGGAAAACAAATACAGAACAGATGTTGGAAAGCACATTTTCATTCAGAGAATAATAAATGTGTGCAGTGGCCTGCCAGACAGGGTTACTGGGGCAAGAACACCAAGGTCATTTAATAAACAATTAGATGCTCTTTAGGGTGAAATCAAATGCTAACGAGACAAATCTGGATGGCTGACATTCGAATGAAATAACATCGGCCCTTTCCTAGGTATGTTCATTTTTGTTCCTCATTTTCACAGCCACGATTTTCTCATGAGAATTGCCTAATAATCCCCAGCACCCCTCTGCTAAGGCTGTCAGTAAAGGTGCCAATTAGTGCCATTTCCGATGGCGATGTGCAAAGGGTGTGTGTTTTGTGAGCACATTCCCCTTTGCAACTGGACCCAGACCACCAACATATCTGACATACTGTAGGTCAATAAACAGCTGCCAGTCGGCAAGCACTCTAAGTCACCTCAAAGCCTGGACTAGATTTGAATGAGTACCTATGAGCTGAAAAGCTCTTTAACCCATTACTCCCCGGACTGTTCCTTTATAAAAGGTCCTTAAAATACATTATTTGTTAACTTAATAATGCCTTTAGAAAGACACCCTGAATTACACATAACTGGCTTTTGACTGCCTGATCATCAATGTATTTCACTCTCAAACTGTCATTCTGTCATGTGCAAGGCTTTTTGGAAGTCACTTTCACATATAGCTCTGCACTGGTGCTACCATCCTATGACTGACAGAAATCCCTGTCTAAACATCGCTTTCATTTATCACACGGAGCTAGCTCGGACAGGAAGGTGGAACATCAAATTACAAAGGCTGAAGAATCAGCCGCGGCAAATATTCAGACACTGAAGCATTCATTTTTTTGAGGAAGTCAGTAGCATATTCTTAAACACTCTCACTTTTTCTTACAGCTGAGGAAGCATGCAGAAAGCAGCCTGTTGTGCAAGATCATGTTACAACAAAATATGATTTTTCAAATGTTCTATGCTCATAAGCCTCCGGCAAGTTTAAATAAAGTGTACGGAGGGGATGGAGAGGAATAACTTGGTTATTTGCAAATAAATAAATAAATAAGCTGAATAAATTAAACAGGAAATATTCAGGGTTTGCTTGTGATATCCTGACTCCCATTATGGCATATCGAATGCTCCCATTAGTCTCCTGCACCAGCTTTCACATTGCAGATAGCAGTGGGGGAAGAGAAGAAGTCAGGGCTTCCCTTCCCCTTCATACACAGGTGAGCAGGGAATGGGCAGGAACGGTGTGTGGAGTGAGTGGGGCCATTGTTTTGCCCCTGAACACACCATTGGGGAAGTTACCTGCACCAGCTATTGGGGTGGAGCCAGTTGTTTTTGGACCAAGCCCTAAAATAAAGGGCTTTTGATGTGAGTGGTAATTAGGTGCTGAGTGGATGAATGGCAGTAAAGCTGAGATCCTCAAAATTATTTAGACATTTACCTCCCATGGGAGTTAGGCACCTAAATGCCTTTGAGGATCGGGAACTAAATGACTAAGGGCCCACTACTGGGTGTTGAGGATGCCCAACAGCTCATGGGATCATGCCCTAGAGATCAAGGAGTAAAAACAATATAGAGAAATTACAACCAATTGTCAAAAAAATGTAATTACTTTTTTTCAATTTTTAAAAAAAATATCTTTAATTTTGATTGACATTTTTCACTAAGTTTTCCATTTCATTTTGTTAAGAAGAGTCCCATCTCTTTTATTTTAATTTTTTCTCCTTTCCCGCCCTCCTCCTCCTCCTCCCCCCACTGGAAAAAGAGGGAAAGGGAACAGAAAGAAAGTGGGGTGAAAAACTTGCTTTTTTACTTTTCTTCTCATTTTTCCAGTGGAAAAAAAATGGACCCCAACTTAAAAAGTGAGAGTGTGATTCTTTTTCTCCACATGATTCTGAAAAACAAAAAAAGTCAATATTCCATTTTAAATGTATTTGGAAAAGGAATACATCAGACAAAAAAATGACATTTTCCATTTTACGACAAAAAATATGGCAACTTTGACCAGCTCCAAGCAAAACAATTAGGTGACCTTAGCAGCAAGCAAGAAGGCAGAAAGACGTGAGTTATTTTTAATAGCATTCTTAGTCAACTGCAGATTTTATGCTTTCAGATGTGGTGTTGCAGAAAACATAGTGCTGGTTTGGCTAAGAGTTTTTAAAGTTAGCTGGTGACTTGTTTAAGAGAGTTTAGAAGCCCGGTGTGGGAGCTGAGAGAGCAACTTGGCTTGTGATAGACTGAAAATAATGAGGCAGAATTCAGCCAGGTGTTAGAGAAGGGGCCAAGTGAATTCAGGGGACTGAGCTAGTCACATCATTCATAGCTAATATATTAGCAGATTAATTTAATCCTTTTTTCTCTTTGCAAAACATTTGTCAACCAAGCCCGCTTTTTGAAAATGCATTTGTTATTCACAGATATTTGCCCAATAGGATATGCAATTTGCCCAATAGTCTATGCAAACATGTCTCAATCTACGGAATGTCTTTATCCTATTTGCTTTGAGTATTCATCCTTCATTACCCAAGGTGTATGGCTGGTCATCCAAGTTACTAAAACTTTGTAAACAGGAGAATAACCAAGTGCATGTGACAAATAGTTGTAAATGAATAGTGAAACTTTATTCCCCTCCTTCACCTCCCCCCAAAAAAGAATTTTTTTATAATGGGGGGAGGTGTTTTTTTGGAGAAAAGGCCCATTTTTCAGTGAAAAAACTTTTAATTCAAAAATTTTCAACCAGTGATAGAGAATAACAGATTATGAATGTGGTTTCAAATAGCTATTCAAAAATTAAACAAATGTTTACAAAAGGTGTTTTTGCACTACTACACCAGCCCTGCTAACGCACAACAAAAATGAAAATGGTCTGTGAGAATGTTTCAGTTTATTCAAATAAACCTCCTGACAAAGGAACAGAGCCTCACATAGAAAGGCAATAAAGCATTTCCTCTGGATGCTAATCTTAGAGCAGAATATTTCTCCCTATATAGAATTTGTGAATGGGTCTTGCAGCCCTGACAAATATGGGCAAGTTCTATCCCCGTCTGCTTCTCTCAGTTACACAGATGTAAATTCAGAGAAAACCCACTGCTTTTAAAGGAGTCATTACAGATTTACAACAGTATAATGGAAAGCAGAATTTCACTCCCTTTTCCTGCAATATACAAACTGCTTTTTGGACAGAAGAACTCCCTTGTAGGTGCTCAGATACTGTGGTGATGGGAGCTAAATAAATATCTAGATAGAAAGAAATATAATTATTTGTAACATACATAAGAGGCCTAATATAGACAAATGAAGCAGTTGACCAAACTGATGGCATGTTACATGTTAGCTATGGGTCAGAGAGTCAATATTAGTGGGTGCAAGTGGAAAAGTGGTATAAATCAAGTAGGGGTATAAAACAAGTGCAAACTACAGTAATGTACTATTAAAAAGAGAGAAAAAGTACCAATGCAACATTGGCATGAATTGTGTAATACAGATTCAAATCAATAAAACAGATTGAATTATATTTTATAATGGTGCAAATCCAAAACCATAAAATAATTTACAGAATGTACTGGAATCCAATAAGGCTCTTCAGGATGAAAACCAAAAAATGCTGGAAGTTTCATGATGGAAGAGGTATATTCATGCACCTTCTGTGGGAATGCCTTAAATTCAGTTCATTTGGCTAAAGGCTACCACTGGAATTGTCTTAAATACAATATGCATTTTAATTGTTATTTGCAGGGGGATACTAGTCAACTAGTGCACTTAGATAATTATACTAAATTATAGTTGTTGAGAGCCAACATGAAAACACAAGAAAATTACCCTCTTTTTCTCTCTCTAGAATAAGCCAAGCAATGTTCAATGGACTAGTACCCTTGTTAATGGAGGTCACAAATTTTGTTAGGTTAAATAATTAAAATTACCAATGATTTGGTAATGCTATAAGGCATTATGTAAATATTACAAACATAAATGTTATTTTATACTCTTAAGCTGCTGTAGCATGAGCCTCTTGGAAATTGTTTATTTTGTTTTTTCATCCCAAAGATGGTCAACCTCCCAAGATATTTGAACAGCGAATCCTCAGGACCCCCTCAACAAGTCTCTCTCTTCTATCTTCATGCACAACAAACCAGTTCTTCCTACTGCAGTTCTTACTTTACAGTTTTCTATGCCACTTTCTATAATTAATTGAATATTTTTATGTATCTATCAAATGAAAAGTGTTCAATGTGTAAATGTTTGCTTGTGTTAGCACTCCGTGTTTGTGGGGTATCATGTTATGGGATGCTTTGCTTTCAGCAAGTTAGAATTTCAATAAAGAAGAATAAAATACTTTTATTAAAGATTAGATACGCACTATAAAATGTTCATATTACCATGTAATCTCAGATGACAAAGATAATATTCCTTCTGTTAAGTATAGATAACATATGTATCTATTTTATGTATGAGCAATGGGTTTGCAGTATTTGCCTAAAATACTTCATTATGTTAGAAGTTTTTATCTTACTGGGAAATGTTAAGTGGGTTCTGCTGATCCTATAAGTCTGAAATCTGAAGATATAGTCAGAGGATCTAGGGTGTGGGCTAAGCAGTCCAGAGAAAGGAACCTTGGGAACAGTTAAGATTGGAGAACAACTTTATCTGATTGTTAATGTCTATCTTAACAAAACTAAACCCAAGGAAGGGGGTGAATTTGAACTCTTCATAATTTTTTAAGTATGTTTGAGAACAGGTTGGGGAAGACAAATATATTTATTTTTTATAAATCAATAAACTATTAAAAATAAATGTCCTGGCCATTTCCATTTCCTGAGGACAGAAAACGCCAAATCTTGCAATGACAGAACCCATTCTGGCAGTGAGAAAGCCAAGAGCTTGCTATTATCCGCTTGCTATTATCCGCCAAAAGCTCGCTATTATCCGCTCGCTATTATCCACTCACTAGGGCTGAGCAAAAATAAAGAGGAGAAAAAGAGCAAATCCTGGCATTTACCTCCTCATAAATCTAACTTCAGTCCTTATTAAATAATGGAACAAATATTATAAGTAGAACTGTGCAAATAATACAGTTTTTTGGTTCACTACCGAGGCTGAAAAATCTAAAAATAAAATTTTGAGGTGAACAAAAAACAAATTGTGACCACATCAAAAAGTCAACAAATTTCATTTTGGGTTGAGCTAAATGATTTGTTCAACCTGAGCTGAATTTTTTTGTTTAATTTTTGAGCATTTTTTTTTTAACATTTTTTGCTTTTAAAAAATAAAAATTAAAGGACATTTTGAAGTTAAGTCATTTTGAATTGAAATTGAAACATCTGACATCTGAAAATATCAAAATGAATCATTTAGAGTGTTTTGAATATTTCAGATGGTTCTGGATATTTTTTTTTCCAGAATGAACAATTCATTAAAACTGACACTAATTCGTTAAATGTTTTGATGCTGCCAATTCTACATTTTTGGGGGAAAAAAACAAAAATTGGTAAAAAAAAATCTTACTCAGATTTAATCACATGTAAAGAGCCTTATTTTTCAATTTTAACTAGGCAGATAGCTCCCCGAGGCACTTTTGTAAATATTGTGAGTTCCCTATCTGTATCTTTAAGCACCTAACTACCTTTTAAAAATCTGGCCCTTAGTGTATGATCCTGCAAGATACTTAGTGCCCACCTGTTCCAATGAAGTTATTGAAAGGTACCACACAGAATCAGGGCCTAGAGGAAAACAGAATCTTAACACATTTTGCCCAAATTCAGTGCTGATTTACACGCTTAGTAACTGTATTGTCTGCAGTGGGGTTGCACAAATTGTGAATCAACGCAGTACTTGGCCCTAAGTATTTATAAGGAATTACTTTTACCAAAAAAATCTAATATATTTTAATTGAGTTTCAAAATTCTCTGCCTGCACTAATGTTAGGGCCAGTTTCATCTAACATTTTTAATAATGGTATAGAGGAATTGAAACACAATGATTTTACTTGCAGATGTCAACATTTTGCAAACACCTGTGCAGGCAAAGAAATAATAAAGGAACCTAAGGAGGTTAGAAATTCTGGCTAGCTGGAAACCAATAATTTTGTTTCATGAAAAAAACTGATGTTTCAAAATTTGTTTTTGTTCTGATGTGGAACAAAACTGAGACCTTCAAAAATGTTTCACAAAACAAAGCGAAGTAAGACTCCTTAATAGCCTGATGGTTAAGCAGTCATTGGGAAGACACAGGTTCTAATCCCTGCTCTGTTGGAATAAGTGCCTTAGGTGAGTATCCTAACTAGCAAATTATTCTGGTATGTATGCACACCTATCCAAACTACTCCTCCCTATCCTGGACCTGTGAAAATTTCCAGTGAAACGAATATGTTGATGGAGAATGTTTCATTCCAGCTCTATTAAAAGTATAAATAAAGAAAACAAAATGATTTTCATCTGGATAAATGAATGCTAATACATCTGGTTATATATAATCTGAAACACAGACATTCAAAAAGCCTTCGGGTTTGGGAGGATAGTAGGCAGTAAAGTGGATAGGTGTGTACAGTGTGATTTCATAGCCAAAACAACCAGTGTGATGTGTGGCTGTAGACACAGATGCATCTCATCACAAACCATTGTTCAATTTTTGAAAGAAATAATTGTGGAATATTGTATTCATTTTGGGGCTTGTCAGGGCTAGAAGTATACTATCTAACTGGAGGGAAGTCAGAAAAGAGAAACAAAACTGCTGGAGCAATTTATGTTTGACTAACTGACAACTCAGAAGACTAGGGACAGTGCACGGCAAGGACGGTATTTGAAGGCTTTAATATCAAGATATGAGATATTATGTATGAGATATGATATGCTGAAGGTAGTATAGGTGAGAGTAATGGGATGAGACTGAACAAAGGAAAATGTTGGAAAATTTTGCATTGCATTCCATGAGAAATGGTTCGGAGGGAAGTGATGAATGGCTTCAGTCATATGAAATTAGACTAGTCAAAGATTTGGAGTATATACTATAGATTAAAATCTTGATTAGGCAAGAGAAAGAAGGAAATTATCTAACAGGATAAGAACTGTCTAATTTCAATGATTTATGAATATGTACAGTCTCACAGGTAAAGGCTTGTCTTGAGTGGAATATTACAATGAGTTAGAACTGAGCCCTGAGGAATTGTTTTGACTAACACTATGTTGTCCAGAACATTGCAGTTGGTGTAGACAAGGACAAGTTATTTTCATTATTGTGTCAGCTGGTTATGAGAAAACTCTGGTCTCAATAAACTATACTCACAAACAGATAACCTGATGTGGATTATGATTTATCCCAGTCTCTGCTGACTGAAAAGTTGTGGGTAACCCCTCAGAGCTGCATTCTAAGTTGATCTTTTTTTCTAGTCAAGACAAGCCCACAGTGAAGAATGATACATGCTGAAGGGTAGTAAACACAAGAGTAAAAGTTCCTGAAAAATGAGAGGATTGTTCCCCACAATGTTTATTTCTGGTGACCACTGCCTGCTCACATGACTTTGCACACATAGTAGCTGTAAATTTACAAACAGAAATAATTGTGATATACTGTATCTTTCATTTATGTCAAATGGTGTTTCAAATTCAAATATGTATCTAACTTGGCATGCTATTTGATGAAGGATACAAAGATCTCCAAGATAAATTCTTATAGTAGCTACAAATATTTGTGTAGAGACAAAATGTTGGATACATGACATCTATTAGAGGTTGTGGTTTTTGTTTTTTTTATATTCCCAAACAACACTATACACCTAACTGTAATTTATTCAGTTATTTCTTTACTTTTCCTTTCAGTCATCAGGGGTTGGAATAAAAATTAAAAACGTCTGTTACTTCCTTGGGAAAAGAGAATTGTAATTTCACAGACGTTTTCCATACGATTTCATTCATCTCCAAGGACATTTTAAATCTGTGCAATATCTGTGCTGGCCACATCAATGTTTGAATTTTATCCTCCTTAATCCCTGTTCTCTCCTCCTCATTATATTCTCATTGTATAGAAAAATTCACTTTAAACTTTGAGGCCACAAAAATATACAACCTAAAAGATCTGACTGCTGCAACTTTTTCCAAAATGAGAAAGAAAACCCATGAACTGCAGTTGTAGATAGGGATAAATCTAGTATTGTTGTTTACAATCCACTGCACATTTTAGTTGTTTGACATGTAGCTACAGAAACAAATAAAATATTTACTCTGTAATGTCATATTACTTGATTATTACAACAGCAAAGTCAGTTAACAGGTTTATATTAGTTTTTAGTGAGCTAGTTATGAGTGAAGCTAAAAGTGTTCAAAGTTTGGGTTGGATATCTAAATGTACCAAAGTCTGATACAAACGATGTCAATTGTTTTAGTTTTTAAAATTGGTAAGAAATGGTTTTTGGATCATGGACAGAAATATTGTGGAGACAATCTTTCCTGAAATATTTTGGCACTTGCAATTCTCATATTTTAAAAAACAGAAAGTGCAAAAAATGTATCTAATTCGTTCAGAAATGTATTTTAAAAGGGTTGTTTTAAAGACATGGGTTAAAAGTTGATTCGGAAAATGAGAGGTTTTGTTTTTTCTGACCTTGTTCATCCAGCTCTACTGTAATTCTAAACTCATTTTTAGTTAAATGGAGAACAGTGATAGCATGTGGTTTTGTATATGTGGTTATAATTGAGTGGCTCAAATAAAGCTCCATGTCTAGTAGCTTGACATCAGCTTTCTGCAATGTTCTTTAAAACATAGGAGGTGGTTTCAGGAATGAGTTTAAATCTTTACCTTCTCTAATCTTTACGTCTCTAAACTGACCTGACAAAGTTGTCCCCTCTTAACATGATTTCCTTGGAGCTTTTAACCAGAAACATTCACTTCTTTTCCCGACTCCATTACAGTGAGCAGGTGGGAACAATATGCATTTCTAAAACATGCTACTTTAACTTCATTGACTCTTACTCCCATTTTGCATAGATGTAAATGGCTACACAAGTGTAAGGCAATGGCAAATCTGGCCTATCATGGACAGAATAAGGGGTTTTTATGTCTATTCATTGGTTATGTGCATTAATTCAGATTTATGAGATTAAATTAGTTGAATAATAAATGTTACAAAATGAAATAGCCATTCCAATCCAAGTAATCTCTTTCAAGATTTATAAACTATGGCTCAGATTGTGCTCAGTCTCCATGAAGAGCACAAATCACTTCAGTTACATCAAATATGAAACAGGGCCATGGAGTCAGGCATCTTTAGACTAAAGAAGAAAAATGGGGAATGACAAGAAGTTGCAAAATCATTCATTTTTAATTTAAGAATTTGGCTTAGTTTTTCATAATCTCTGAAATGCTGTGTTACATGAAGAAATCTCTGAGAAACTTTTCTCCTATTTTTTTTTTTTTTAAGTCTGAAACCCTTAGAAAATAGCCTTATAAAAGATCTTGCATAAATAATGCTGGTCAAAAGACATCAAAATGTCTCCAAACAAGCAGTGTTGGTACCACTTTAAATTTGAAGCTCTACATTTGTCATTCTTTCAAACACTGTCAGTGAGATGAAAAATAGAAATTTACAATTTGAAATAGTACTATTGCATATAGAATAGGTGCCAGTGGCTCAATTTGTTGATGTTCTTTGGCACCTATCTTTATAAATCTGTAGGGATATAATATTTCCATGAATATTTGTCTATACATGTTACATGAAGACAGTTATTGCTTCTGTCTTCATGCGGCTATGTCCAAAACTAAATAAAAGAATGCTATGAGTTCCAAGTGTCTGATCTTAAACAATATATATAGGGTCTGATGCTGTTCCATTGAAGTGTTACCAATCCGATCAGGATGTTCACCTATTTAATTGCAGAAAGATGTCTGTAGCCGGCAGTGACTTGAAAGGGATATTTCAGTCAAAATATAGTTGAAGTAGTAACTGGTGCCATATAAATAGGCTCCAGTACCATTGAAATGAAACCAATCCTTCTTATCAGTCTAATGCTACGCGACAATAAGATACAAAACACAATTTCAAATTCCCCAAGATTTACGTACCAAGTACAATTCTTATCAGACAGCAATTTCTCAACCATCACAATAGCAATGACAAATAAAATGTTGCACATTTCTATAGCTGCAGCCAATTTTAACTACTTTATATGCTGAAAATTAGCACCCAATGTTTATAGCTGAATTTTACCTATACCTCTGCTCCATGTGTACTCTATGCCTGCAGATGACTCTCAGTTTCTTTTTTATTCCTGTGACTTTTATAAAGAATGCAAGCAGTAAACTCTCCATGAAGAAGCATCATGTACAGAATGGAATTTAAACCGACTTCAATGGCCTCACAAAATCGAATTGAAACTGGACTGAGGACTAGAAAATATACTGTACTGAGCAGGTAAATGACAGAACTTTCCATCTCTCACCTACATGACTTTATCATAAATTCAGTCTTTTCACAAGCCTTTGATTTTAAAGCATGACTGTATATTTCTGTGAATGGAACTCTTCATAATACTTCACAGTTTTATCTGTTCAAGAATACCAAAATTGTTTGTGCCAAGAAGCTAAAGTTGAATCATTTAGGATATGTCTAGACTAGGATAAAAAATATGTGGTTGGCCCAGGTCAGTTACCTCAGGTTCATGGGGCTGAAAATTTGCCATATAGATGTCTGGGCTCGGTCTGAAGCTCAAGCTCTAGGACCCTGCAAGGGGGAATGGCCCAGCCTGAGCCTGAATGTCTACACAGCAATTTTTAACCCTATGGCTTGAGTCAGCTGACACAACCCAACCACAGCCATGCCACAGATCTTTTATACCTTGTAGATGTACCCTTAGTGACCAAGACTGACAAGCTGGGTCTATTAAAGTCTATGGGAATTTTGCCATTGACTTCAGTGGAGCCAGGACTTCACCCTGAGAAATGACTTTTTACTAAGTCCAGATCTACACTAAAGACTTTTGCTGGTATAATTCCCAGCTGATTAATTCATTTACTTGCTTTTGTGACTTTCTATACTGGCAAAAGCCCTACCATAGATGCAGTGATACTGGTAAAAAAAAGTATTTCTGCTGGAATAGAACTTTTTTGCCAGTAGAAGTAGTGTCTACACTCGGAGGTATAGCTATATCGGCAATGCTTTTCTAGGGTAGACTAGATTCAATATACTCAGGATTCTTGCACCTCTGCTATTTGCACCTGTCCCTATTTTAACACCTGTATTGTATCCTGGTAATGAGTGGAGCTGTGTGTTGTATCTAATGCTAACTGAATAGATCAGACAGGACCTTGGATTCTTCTGTTTTCTATCTGTGGCACAATATAGTTTAGTTTCCTGAGAACGGAAATGCCCTGTCCAATTAAAGTCATTGGGGTCAAAATGAGGCATCTGGGATAAATTTTAAGGCCTGTATTATACTGGAGGTCTGACTAGATGATCTAATGGTCTCTTCTAAGCATAAACCCTAAGAAATCTATGGATGGTCCCACAATATATTTGCATAGACACACCCATACTTGTCATGATACTCATTTTACCAATGTTATTATATGGTTTTTTTTCCCTTCTTCCCACTGCTGTCAATGGCTTAGTCCCCTTTGTCTAAACACCCTAAGCTCTGCCTGTGCCCTTCTCTTTCTGACCATCTATCTTCAGTACTTTCAGACCTAGTGTATGGTATTATTTCTGCCCTCGTGAAGATTTTATCATCTGGGTACTTTATTTTAACCTTAAACTGCTGTTTCTGTGATAGCAGAATCAAAGCTGCAACCCAAAGTGATAATCTTTCAGTACTGTTTCTACAATCCATAACCAGCAATAAAACTGTCAGACTCATAATTCCTCTAGTGCTGACTCCAGACTGTGTGACTATATCTCAGTCTTAATAGGGAAAGCCATTAAGTGCCAGGTCTGTGGCCTGCATTCTCATAGGTATACAGTTTCAGAGAAAGGACTGGACTTTCTTTCTTTCCAACCCTTGTTGTTTAAAGAAGCAGACCATATTGGATTTACATGCTTGATAACATGACGATTATAACTAATCTGGTACAATATACAGAAAGCAGAAATGTTGACCCAGGAGACTCGCTTCTCCCACCCCAGGTGTATCTTAAAGGTGAAAGCTTTCACAGTGAGCAGAAATGGGAAAACAGCATATTGTTACAGCAGGAGGTGATCGTGTGTGTGCATACCTGATCTTCACCAGCTGTTGAGTGATTAATATTATTGTAAATAACTGAACTTATTTTTCAGGTGACCCTAAACAGTGCAACAGTAGAGCTCTTTGTTGCTTTTTTTTCCCTTCTGGCCAGCTCCTAAAGAGAAAGGAGAATTATCACTAAAGGAGTAGTTCACAAAGAGCTAGATCGTGAGATAATTGCCAGCCCTAAATAAGGGGCAAGGTCTTATAGCGGTGTCTCTGAAGCAGCCTGGGAATTAGTTTCCCTCCTAGTCTTTTCACTGTTGGAGGGATGGTGTAAACTATACCCACAATGAAATTCTGGCCCCAATGAAGACAATGGCAAAACTTCAGTGGGACCAAGATTTCACCCCAGGTCCATACCCAACACAGTGCTCCATCAGACAGGCGTGACTATGCCACCCTGTGCATGGGGAACAGCAGGGGGGCAAGTCTATACCCATTCTGAACTCCTTCCCATCCCCTCCCATCCATGCATGTGGAGTGGAAGGGTGGGAGGGGGGCTCTGTGGAGGGGAAGTACATGGGGGGTCAGTGACTTTCTTCCCTTCCTATACTTTGAGAAGCAGTACAGGTAGTTGGCTCAAGGTCATAATGGAACATGTTGCACTCCTTTCTTTCCTAGAGCAGCTACACAAGCCAGCTGGCAATCTGGCCCAAAGGGAGTCATCAGCTCTTGTTGTTTATTTAAGTCTATCTTGCCATTTTTTCCCTTTTCTAACCAGTTTTGCCCACTCTAATAAAACATCCCTTTGTGTGAAGGAAACATCCTGTGAGCCCAGATTGTGGCAGAAAATTTGCAAAATGAACTGTTTTGAATTTTGCAAAATATGTTCAGTTGCATGAATCAAAATTTCAACTTTTTGACACTCCCAAATTCTGCCTCATGCAATATTTCAGTTAAACAGTCATTCTGGCAGCAAAAAGAAGTGAGGAACAAATGCAATGCAAGGCCATGTTTGCCCACATGTGGTCTCATTGTGGCTCAGAAACGTAATAAGCCATTGTGACAGCCGGCACAGAAGCATACCCATTTCTCAGCTAATAAAAACACGTGGTCAAACATTATTTTAAAGTCTTCCTACATTTTGCTATATTTTGTACCTATTCAGTACCTCTACATTTCAGCAGTATCAACCAATGAGAACCGTCATAAAGGATACAGCTCTGCACTAAGCTTTTCAATAGGTTCCTCCTGTAGCGTGAGTATAAGACACAACTAGTTTATACACATAATGGAGAGGTGACCCCAAAGTATTCAAGATGTCTCATGAATGTTCTCATCAAAATGAAATATTTTAAGTCATGCAACTTTCACGGCAAATCCCTGACCCAATAGATTCTGGGAATTTGCCAGACGTGTGAACAGATTCAAACTTCCAAAGATTTTAGGAACTGCAAGAGCCTAATTAGAGTTGTGCAAATGAGCTGTAAATAAAGCTTTTACTGTCTCAGCAAATGGCTTGTCCTTGCCTCATTTAACTTTTTGGATCAGTAGATCTTTTTGGATCATTTGTTCAGTAGAGCTCCCTGACACTTTGTTATTCCATATGGTAATAGAGAGAAGTAAATCCATGTCGACTGATTCTAAGCCTTTAATTCTTCAGCTCAGAAGTCCTGTTTATTTATATTTTTTATTAAATATAGCCTCTAATAGGCTTTTTTGGACCATACTGTAATGTAAAGCTCAACATTATCTTGTGTGCCTGTGTAATGCATGCACAAGTATATGTATGTATTTTTGCCCCCTCTGCCTTCCCAGAACCCTTTCTCCCACAAACCAACCTCATTAGAATAACTTATAAAATAAAGTTAAACTCAGTGTTTATTTAAGATTCTTTATTTCCAAATCTGAAGAATTAAGGTCTAGATTTTTAAAGGAATTTAAGTGTTGGTCAGCTCAGTGTTGACAAAGCCTTACTGACTTAGGAGCCTAAACCTCATTGACTTTCAATGAGACTTAAGCACTTAGGGCCAGATTTTGAAAGATATTTAGGGGCCTAACTCCTAATACCCAGCTGCTCTTGCTTCTGGGGAGCCAAGTCCAGCTGTGGCTCCTCTTCCCCCCTTCCCCTCCCCCCAGTTTAAATGGTAATCAGCTGTTTACAATGTTTAAACAGCTGATTACCATTTAAATGTTTAGGCTTTAACATCCCTAGCCCTAAGTGCCTACGTCACTTTTGAAGACAAGACTGAGGCTACTAAGTCAATTAGGCCTTGTAATGATGAGCAGAGCAACACCTATACACCTTTAAAAATCTAGGCCTAAGCTATTTCTTCACAAAACAAGTAAAGCACAGGCAGTGGTAGTTCAAATTTCTCAACATTGCCTCATGTTATACCCGAAAGTTAGGATCACCATTAGAGAAAACAAGATATTTGGTCCATTCTTTGTGGCCCATTCAGTTTTCAGCTGTTTGATGAGACTGCTAACAAGTGCTAATTGTTTTTTCCTCAGATAATTGGGCTGAAACCAGGCACCCATTTCCGATAATGCTTCGGTTCAATATCTTCATCAATGAAGTTAGAAAGTTTGTAGATGATACCAAACTGGGAGGGATTGCAAGTGCTTTGGAGAATAGGATTAAAATCCAAAAGGATCTGGACAAACTGGAGAAATGATCTGAAGTAAATAAGATGAAATTCAATAAAGGCAAATGCAAAGGACTCCACTTAGGAAGGAACAATCAGTTGCATACATACAAAATGGGAAATGACTGTGTAGGAAAGAGTACTACAGAAAAGGATCTGGGGGTCATAGTGGATCACAAGCTAAATATGAGTCAACAGTGTAACACTGTTGCAAAAAAAGCAAACATCATTCTGGGATGTATTAGCAGGAGTGTTGTAAGTAAGACACAGGAAGTAATTCTTCTGCTCTACTCTGAGCTGATTAGGCCTCAGTTGGAGTATTGTGTCCAGTTCTGGGTGCCACATTTGAGGAAAGATGTGGACAAATTGGAGCGAATCCAGAGATGAGCAACAAAAATTATTAAAGGTCTAGAAAATCTATAAGGGAAGATTGAAAAAATTTTGTTTAGTTGAGAAAAGGGACATGATCAGTTTTCAAGTATGTAAAAATGAAAAATATTCCCATTAACCTTATTAGCACAAGAGTCAATGGCTATAAAGGCAACTTCCTAACTGTAATAGTTACTGGAACAAATTGCCTAGGGAGGTTGTGGAATCTCCATCACTGGAGATGTTGGGCAGACATCTGTCAGAGATGGTCTAGATAATGCTTAGTCCTGCTTTGAGTGCAGGGAACTGGAGTAAAGACCTTCGAGGTCCCTTCCAGTCCTGTGATTTTATGTCTCTATGATTCTATAAACCTGCCAATAGGTCTCAGATTAGTAAGGACTTTCAGTCATTCCCAGTCTGGGCTGGATTTGAAATAGTGATCACATGTAAATGCCTCCATATTGCATTAGTAAACTCCTAAATCCATCCACTTCTCAAGGCCTTTTGTTAGAATATTTTTAAAGTGACATTATGAATTTCAGTTCTACAACTTAATTTTATCCATAGTGTTATTAAACTATGAAATAGTAGCACCCTGGTTGAGATGAAGTGTCATCAATAGCTGCAAGCCAAATCTACAGTTCGAATTTGCACAGTGGTATATTTTCCCCATCTCCTCTCCTTCATTTACTAGCATTGACCTAGCCTAAACTCATTTATGGTTGAAAAGTATCAGCAGTTGTCCAAATGATAATTATTCCAGTTGGCTATAAAGGCAGGTAATTTACAACACCTTGTACATGTGGCACAGGATAGCTACTGTGAACGTTTGCAGTGTTTATTGACACCCTGTGGTAATTCATAATTGGATGGCCAAATTAAGAATAATCAGGCTCATTAAAAAAAAACTTGTTTGGTCAAAAAGGTTTTTCTGGCATCTTACAAAAGAGTTTCTAATGCCTAGAGGTAGAGTTTCTCCCCTGAAAAGTCAACTCGGTCTTAGAAGTACCAGCCAATTTACTTCACGTGACTTCCCAATAAAATGTTCCTCATAATATAAG
The DNA here is from genome assembly GCF_026122565.2 of Emydura macquarii macquarii. NCBI lineage: Eukaryota > Metazoa > Chordata > Testudines > Chelidae > Emydura > Emydura macquarii. The sequence continues at coordinate 4,673,088 of NW_027130506.1, forward strand.
ACTGGGACAACCTATGGAAGGTGGACAAGAAGTTGATGAAGAAGAAACAAGAGGGAAATTGGACTCAATCACAGGAAGTTCTTGTAACAATTTACAAATGTGGTTAAAAACTATTTCACACATCTCTTTAATTTAAATGAGAGTCAGACCCATTTTTCACTGCAAACTCTCATAGTGGGAAGGATTACTTGTCATCTATAAACCGTGGAATGGAATTTCCAAGCCTCCTGACAACGTATAGCCTTTGTAATATTGAGCAGTTCAAGATTCAGGTGTCAGAAAATGTCAGCCAGTTTCCATTCCGTTTTAACAATGGAATAAAGAAAAACTCCACCCATCTCGTTCAGCTCAGTATTTGGAAGTTCAGAAGGTGAGATGCAATTCTCATTGCGTGGAAATTGTGAAATATACTTGTATTACAATAAGTTTTTGTGAACTGACTGCTGGAGGCACCAATGTTGATAAAAGAATGCGACAGCAGCTGTGATCCTAGCAACAGAGAAGCCTAACAAAATAACTGTAAAATAACCTTTAAATCCCTCCCTGCCCCGATCTTGTCTCAACAAAATTAATGGAAAACTCCCAATGATCTCCTTCAGACCAGGATTCGGTCCACTGACTGTGATGAGAGTTTGGCCTAAGGGACTGAGTAAAAGAAAGAAGGATTAGGCCCAATAAGAATAATTCATAATGAATTAAATAATTTATGAAAAAAACCATGTCAGAATTGTGCAACAAAAGAAAAAATCCATTTACAGTACTCAGTATTTGTGAATAGTTACCACATAATGGCATTTGCATTTACCAGAGTTTCTCTCATTCACTATCAAGCTGTTAACACTCACCCTGATCAGCCCATGCTGCAACCTCCATCATCCACTTGTTAAGTTGTCAAACAAGCACCTTCATGCTTTCTCCCATGCTGCTCCTTAGGCTTGGTGGATGCTCTCCATAAACATCCACAAAGTTGCCTCATATTCACTTTCAAATTCCTCCTCCAAATTCTCCTTTGCCGTGATGCCTACAAAAAACTGGACAACAGTTAGGCTCCTGGTGTGTTGTGACTGCCATCTATCACCAATATTGTCTTATTGTTTCCTTGTACCTACCCCCCATCTGTCTCTATCCATCTGCTGTCTGTTATCTTATACTTAGATTATAAATTCCTTGGGGCAGGGACTGGCTTTTTGTTCTGTGCTTGTAATGCACCTAGGACAATGGGGTCCAGCTCAGTGACTGGTGCTTTGAGGGGCTACAGTAAAACAAATAATAAATAATAATAATAACCAGAATTTACCCCGGTACTTAAAATGGGAGATATCAGTGGTAACTGTAAACAGCAGCAGATGTTGATGTTTCAGTGTCTACCATACCTGATCTGCTATGAGTCCACGCACAGCAGCTGAACTCAGCGGTATCTGAGATGTTGTGCCATGGGGCATAGGGAGAACAACCTGTCTGACACTGGGTAGATCTTTTGTCGTTGAGATGCAGCCATATATGGGTGTTAACTCTAAACTCTACTGCTGTGGGGACCCCCTGGCAACACCACCCTAGCAGAGAACTCTGTATGGCAGGAAGAGAAGCTTGCCCCCCAAATAAATACACCCCACACTGGTGAGGCAAGAACTGGGGGAACCCTTGCTGCCACCCTTGCCTCTGTAAGAGGGAAAAAGGACTCCTGCTGCCACTCCTGGCACAGGAGACAGGAGCCCTTACTGCTGCCTTACCTTTCTGGAAGGGGAGGGAGACGGCTGTGAAGATGGAACCACAGGGCGCCCTATATAATGGTGAAACTAGGGCACTTACTCAAGTACTAGGTTTGGAAGGCCCAGTGGATGGTGAGCCCCTGAAACTGAAACCAGGTTTGTAGGAAAAACTTAATTCATCCCACCAGTAAATTTTTCCATGATATAAAAATCCTTGAGCTGGGAGCTTAAAGTTTCAACAGTGCAAGGCTATCCAAGGGAAAACTTCCCACGCTCACCACATTGTGCTTCCAGTGTAAGCACATAACATCTTCCATGAGCACTGTCTCTGTCGATCACTGTCTACAGTACTACCTAAAGGACTTGTTCAAGATTTTCAAAAGTGACTGGTCAGCCTGGGTCCCTCCATTTTCAGGTGTCCCACCTGAGAGACCTTAAAGGGGCCTGGTTTTGAGAAGGTGGATGCTCAGCATATTTTGAAAATCAGGGCCCTAGAAAGGTGCTTCAAGTTCAACACCCAAAAAATGAGGCCTCCAGAAGTCACTAGTCACTTTTCACAATCATGGCCATAATTTTTTACCTGATTTGTTCTCTATGTATAACCTCTTGTATATCTGTATGTGCGAATTTAAATTCTGCTTCTGTGGTTCACAGCACATCAATACCTGTGGTCAAAGTTAAGTGTTTTCATTTCTTTTTTACATAAAGATCCTTAAACTGGAACAAAAAATAAAAGACGTATTTTCTTCTTCACAAAATCAGTGTTCTTTGGTTGTGGAGAAAAGATGTGGTCTCACATGAGACAGGATGCTAGGATACTGATACTTCCTTTTAATCCATTGTTAAACAACGAGTTGTAGCTTTGGTTTCAAGGTTTCAGGGCTTGATTGCTTAATAGTCTAACTGAGGTTATGATAATACACAGCCAAAGCAAGAAGTGGTGGAAAACATATTATGTGTCTCATAATTGCACACACAGGCTTTATCATACTCATCACAGAGACAGGCATTATTTTTGGAATGAATCACTTGATGAGCTGTCCAGTATCTTATCCCTGACTCCAATCTAAAATGATTTTAATGGTCAGAAGTCCAAACACTTAACTAGAAAAACAAACTTTGAGGTAGAATGTTGGGAAGTTCATAGTGTAATTTAAAGATTAAACAAAGTTGCCACCACTGCCTTAGCATCTCGGATGAAACTTGTTTTAATTTTGAATTAATAAAGTCAAAATAACAGAGTACGGAAATTGGCTGGGAAACGGGGGTGAGCCTCCCATAATGCACAGATCTTGTTTTCAGTTTAACCTCTTTTACCATTAAATATCAGGGGGATCCATGATTCTTCTCACATGGGGCTACAAAGACAGTACAAATTATGGCTTGTGGTCACCACTCTCCCAGGGCTTTGAAACCTTATATATGAATCTGATGGGACAGTCAGATGCCAGGGGATGAGTGTGGAATAAATGTAGCATGGATGGATGGATGGCAATTGTTCTGCCATTATATCCAAGGCACTATTTATTCTTTATATGGAAACCTTGCACAACAGAAAGGAATGATGGTCCAGAGGTTAGAGTGCTAGCCTTGGACTTTGAAGGGCAGCATTTAATTCCCTGCTCTGCCACAGATTTCCTGTCTGATTTTGGGCAAGCCAGTTTGTCTCCAAACCTCAGCTAATGGGGATTACAGAGATGTTGTGAGGATAATTACTAAATTAAAGATTCTGAGGTGCTCAAATGCTACAGTAATAGGGGTCATATTGTTGTAGACAGGTAAAAGAATCCCCAGGTTACCAAGCACCACGCAGAGAAAACAGTTTCTTAACTACTTACAAGTTTATTTGGGGCCAAGAGGGTGTGGGGTTTTACAGGGGATTACAGAGATGTTGTGAGGATAATTACTAAATTAAAGATTCTGAGGTGCTCAAATGCTACAGTAATAGGGGTCATATAAGTACAATAGATAGATAATCAAAATAAGTGCCATAATAAATAAATAGTATCATAATTTTCTACACACAGATAATTTCCTTCATTTTCTGAAGGATCATTCAATCCACTCAGCTGTTTCAAAAGTGTTATTGAAAACCAGTGTATGCTTTAAGACTTGACTTATTAAAAATAAAAAGAGCTAAATATCTATCACGTGCCTAAAGGTTGGCTACATGCATACATGTACAGCTATTTGAAAGGTTTAAAGCAGAGCCAGTCAAAGTTTTTCTAACAAAAGGATTTTTTGTAGTAGTTGAAAAATGGCTTTTTTCAAAACAAGAAATTTGGTAAAAAACTTTTGGGATATTTCAGTTTTTTCAAAAAATTTTACAACATTTTTATTGAAACCATTATCAAAATTCAGTATGATGGATTTGGAACTGCTCTGTCATAATTTATTAATTCTGTATGTGATCTGGTTATTGGACAGTGTACAGTATGAATATGTTGGTGTAATTTGATAGATTGTGGGAAGAAAAGCAGAAAGTGTAACAGTAAGTCAAGAAAAGTCATCTGATAAACCCTTCAAGGTGGATGACAGAAAACGCCTTTGAATATCCTACCTCCAGATTTTAGCCAAGTTACAAAGCTTGCTTTGCCAGTGTTGGAGACCAGCAGATCAAAACAGTTAAAAAGATGTTCTCCATTCAGAGATCAGGAAGCTGTTGCTGAGAAGCTGTTCAGACTGACAAACATAGACACCCAGCTAAGCCAACCAGCTAGGCCAGTCTAGCCATTATCACAGAACGGATAAGACATTATAGTCTGTGTTGTTTTAACATCTCTTTTGTTAAGATTAAACAATATTTTGTGTTTAAGAACATTGTCTGGTCCTCCTATTCATCACTGATCACAGACTCTCAAAAGGAGGAACCACAGGTGCTGTTCTAAGCTGGACCTGCTGGGTAAACCAATATATTCATACAATAAACATCCCAATAACCAGGTCATATAGAGCAGTAATACATTATGACAGAGCAGCTTCAAATCCATCATACTGAGTTGTGAGAGAATTGTGTGATTCCATCCAAGGAGAGGTAAAGGCACAAGGCCTGACACCTGAGAGGGTTCACTCAGAGAAAGCAGAGAGGGAACAGAGGTGCAGCTAGCCGTGCAACCGTGATAATCATATTTTTTCCAATTTGTTAAATGAAAAGTTTCTCACAAAAATAGACTTCTTAAAAAACACCTGCATTTGAATGGGGAGTCATCACTTTGCCAAGCACCACACTCAAGTATCAAAATCCTGAGAGCTGCTGAGTGACAAAGAGCTCACACAATTCAAATTAAGAGCAGAAGTGCAAATTTTCCTCAATGATCTGCAATTTTCCCTGCTCAGATCTTCATTTCTGGTGGTGCACTTAGCCTATCTGGTTGACGTCTTTGGACACCTACTTGTTTTCTCCAGGGGCAGTTCAATATGTTCTCACCAAGCACAGCAAGGTAGAAGCACTAAGCAGAAAGCACTGAAATTGGTTATGCAAAGACAAAACATGAAGTAATTTCCTCTTGTTTCAAACTGAAATTGCCATACCAGATCAAACTAGTGATCTCTCTAGCCAAGAGTAATAATACAGCAACTAATACATTCCATTGAGTGGAGACCCTGTTCAGATCAGTAGTGAGTACTTCCTGTTTGCTAGAAGAAAGTAGTACCAGAACCACATCACCCAAGTCTGATGCCCAGTAAGAGGATCTGTAACCATCTTCGGTGAATCCTTTTGAACTATGATACATACAATGAACCAAATCTTTTCAACTTTACAAAGCCTTTCAAAATGAGGTATCTAAATGGTCTTTCATAATTGGACCATAGTAAGTACATGCAGCCACCAAAAGTTTACCCCTAAGGAACTCTCATAATATACGGATGTACTGAATATTGTTCTTATGTAACAAAAACCTATTTAACATTGCTGTAATTACATGAAGGTTAGATGCTTTTACATTTGTAAAGAAAAACCTCTAAAGAGGATTATAGCCTCTTGGCATTAATAAGTCCAGAAGTCCCACAACTGCATTAAACACTATTACACTTTGCATCAAACAAATAAGTAGTACTGTGAAATTGCAATTCCAGATGTCAGGTGGTTAACTTCATCCCAGACTGAATGAATGGTCTTCTAGGAAAATCACCAGTAAAGAAACCATGGGATAAAGAGAGAAACATGCGTAAGTGGAGCTTTACAAGCATTTTTACTAGTTTGCTAAAAAAAGAGAGAGTCCCCATGAGCCCATCTGAGCTTTTAAATTTTTATTATATAATCTTCCAAATTCAGATCTTTGCTCCATCATTGCTGTTAAAGCAGAGAGCAATGTGTTCTTCTTTTCTCCTGAGCTAAAAGACACACAGAGAAAACTCTGATCCTGCTGTCTAGTCAGGAAAATGGCTCAACAGTGGATCAATAAATACTTGCAGAATACATTCAATCCCGCTGAGAAGCTGCTTTCATCAGGATTCATCACAGAATAGCAGCCCTGTGAGCATGATGAGATATCCTTGTGGTTGAAACCAACGTGACCGTAAATTGAGGAGATGTTATAGTCAAGAAAAAAAAAATCAGTACACTTTTTTTTATTAACTGCTCCTCTGAGAAGCAATAACGCTGGAAAGTGAAGACACTATTTACCCAGCCTTTACCTTTGTTTTTAATGGGAGTGGTAAATTGTCCATACCTTTAAGCCAAATGCCTCTTGCCGCACATGTGCTTTCAAAGCAGAAGAAAAATTGAAAACAATCTGCCGGATTCTCAGCTAATGTTAACTGGTGTAGCTCCACTGAAGTCAATAGAAGCTATGCTGATTTTACACCACTTAAGAATCTAGCCCAGTGATCTAATGACCTTTACTGAAAAAGAAGGAGGGAAGACACACTAGGTTTTTGTACCATTTCTTACCACAATCTGCAGATTTGCTCTCCTTCTCTGAGAAGGTCAAATAACTCAGGAGTGACAGGAAAGAGAAGAAAGCATGGAAAGCTCAATTTTTAGCTGACTTTAATATAAAAAATACAGATGCTATTACTCTGATTTTCAAAACAGCTCTCAGTTTTAGCATGTGGACACATTTTCACACCCGCAGCGATTGTACCTATTATTTAACACCACTAACCTTGATCTTGTCCTACATTGTGGGTGCAAAATTTCTCCCCCAAAATGGAAGCCTGATTTGAAAATCAGATCCTAAAATTCTTTAATACATGCATTTAGGTCATGATCCAAATCCCATTGAAGTAAATGGAAATGATTGTTATTGACTTCAATGTGCTTTGGATTAGGTCCTTACTTAGGCGCAACGTGCAACCTATGATTTATAGATGCCTCTTTTATTCTGAATCTCTGATCATGATTTTCAGAGCAAATTATTAGAGATTAAATACAAGTCATTTAAATTCACTCATTCTATGTTTTAAAAAACAGCTAAATACATTAAACAGATTAAAGCAATGGCAAAACCTATTATATGATTGTACAAACTATAGTCTAAACAGAACTGGGGGAACTCTGTGTTACTATGTGAGCACGTGAATAACTCTGATTCATAGGCATGTTCCTGGAACCACTGACCAGAAAAAAGCAGACACAGCTAGAGGTATGCACCAACCTGTGAACTTCCCGGTGTTGAGAGTCTATACAGGCTTCGTGCAAAGGGCTTGGTATGGAGCAACAGAGATTCTATAGGGAAAAGTAGTATGATATCCTATAATTAAAGACTCTTTTAATTAGTAATGGTCAACATTTTTCAAAAATGTAGACAAATGGAGGAAATGTTTTTACTTTACAATCTTAAAAAAAACAACGAGAGTTCTGTAGCACTTTAAAAACTAACAAATTTAATTTCAGTAGGCATAAGCTTTCATGGGTTGCACCCCACTTCCTCAGATGCAGTTGGTAGCAAATACAGGCAACATATATATGGTAGGCAACATATACATATCCAAAGGCATAGACAACAATGAGGTAGGTGGATGAAAGCCGGGTACTTGAAGCCTAATGACAACCATTGAGTAGGAGGTGAGAATGGGTGATCAGAGCAACTTACTTCTTGTAATGAGATAGCCATTCCAAATCCCTGTTTAAACCCAGTTTGAATGTGTCAAGTTTGCAGATAATTTCTAACTCAGCAGTTTCTCTTTGAAGTCCAACCCCTTTCCTCCCCTCCATGGGTAGGTGCCAGTCCTTGATGCTGGTTAGAAGATAGATTCCAGGGGACAGCCCTGAGACAAAGATGCCTGTTACTTTTTTAACAAGTTTCCTCAACACCCCCCTGGGCTCAGGTGATCGTCCATGTCCAGCAATGGGCGTGACTTTTCCCTCTTGAACCAAAGTGCTCAAAGGTGCTTAGGCCAGTCCATTGTTCCTGTATGCATGCCTCTGCTGAGCATGGAACCACAGCTTTGTGTTTGTCTGCATCTATCCAAGCCAAGTGAGACACATGTTTGGGGATATGACACAGCAGAGTTTCATATCTGCACATATGCATGACATTGCAGGAAACATGCTTCCATAACAATAATGTTCAGTATGTCATGAGCATTCCAAAAACATCTTACATGACATACTTTGCTTTAGACAATACACAGTTACACTATAAGGATGAATATGAATGCTACACAAATCACACTATAAGGGTGTACATGGGGTACAGAGTGTCACAGTAGTTTATTATTTAAAATACATATATAAGTGTTCATGCTGCTTTACATTCATACAACTCATAGGCCACTGCCCTAAAGAACTTCTAATCTAAACAGACAAAACAAATAAAAGAAGGAGCGTAAAGCATCTTGTACAAAATATCTATTGTATTTGACTGCATTTGGTTGGTTTCATTCTTGGACACCCGACCTTATTATATTACAGAAAATCCTTCAACCATTATTATTTGTACTAAATGTTTTAGCTTTATAATATATATTTAGCATTCCTTTCTTTGTAATAAATGTCCTGCCTTTCACCCTTTCCCTTTTCCCTTTTCCTTTAACTTTAACTTTTCCTTTAACTTTTCCTTTAACTAAAACTGGTTGGGGATTTCATCCATGAAGAATTTTGATGAAAGTAAAAAAAAAATTTCTGTCAAAATTATCCACACTTTTGATAGAAATTTTCCCACAAGCCCTAATTGTAACTTGTTCCTACATTAAAATTCTATCTATAATTAGACTTGCTACCTTTTCTCCCTGCTAGTGGAAGAACTGATGGATTTTCTGATTAACCAGCAGTAAGGGAAACAAAAAACACACTTTATACATTTACTGGATGTCTTTGCATTCCTATCAGGAACAATAAAAACTTCATGTTATATGTGATTAAGGATTTAATTCTGTGCCCCCTCTCCAAACTAAACTACATTAAAATAAGTTCTAGAACTCTGTCTTCACAAGGCATATGGAATCAGACGATATATGTAGATATTTCCGAGAAAGAGGACTAATCATTGCAAATAACCACAGAGTCACAGAAATCGGAGATGGAAAAGACGTCTTAAATCATCCCCCTCCCATGCTCCCTGGAGCACATTCTCAAAGGCTTTCTCCAGTCTCATTGTAAGTGACTCAAACAGTGCAGCTTCTACTACTTCCTTCAGATGATTATTCTACACTCTGAATGAACCTCCTGTAAAGAGTGTTCCCTTTCATTCAGGTTCAATTTTCCTTTTTTCCATTTAATCCCTTTTTATATCTAGCTGTACTGCAACACAGCATCCTAAATAATTATTTTCGTTCTTTGTGGTTATAGTCTTTAATACTTATAAACAATTATCAAAGCTGGTTTAGTAGCCATTTGGCCAAACTCTGCATATTCACATCTCTAAATCTTTGCTCATAAATCAATCCCTTAAACCAAGAACAGCTAACGCAGGTTGTTATGAGGGCCATTTAGCTAATGTCTGTGAAGCACTGTAAAGATGAAGATTGTTCCATAGGTCCTAAGTACTATTTTTATACAGACTATATCAAATAAATAATATTTGTATTATCCTCTTACATAAAGAATTATTGTATTTGTTTAGGTAGCCAGCAAATATAGTTGATGGGTTAAAAAAAGACACATGTAGAAATAAGGTTTAAGTGTTAAGCCACCAGAGTCAGTCTTTTCTGTTCTGATTGTTTCCTGATGTTTGATATTTTACCTTGATTTTGAGCTGCACATTATTATACCTATTATCCTCTACACAAGTACTTTAGTCCATAAGAAACTCCACCACAGTGAATGGAACTATTTGTGGAGAAGGTTCCACATCTGGTCAATAAGGGTATCACAGTCTGGCCCTATACTGTAATAATTCTGGATCTGGCCCCAAAGGTAACCATTATTTATTCATACCCCCAAAATGGCTAGCAAGAAGATTCTATCTATCTATCTATGTTGCCCAGTGGATAAGGTAGTGGTCTGGGACTTAAAGGACCTGAGTTCTATTTAAAACTCTGCCATTGGCCTGCTGGGTGAGTTTAGACAGGTTATGTCAATTCTTTGTGCATCAGTTTCCCCATCTGTAAAATGCAGATGATGTTGACCTCTTTTCTAAAGCACTTTGAGATCTACTCACAAAAAGAACTCTATAAGAACTAGGTATTAATAAAAGGCAGAAGTATCATTGACAGTAATTATTTAGAATCACAGACGTGTACAGTTGGAAGGGACATTGAGAGTCATCTAGTACAGCCCCCGTGCTGAGGCAGGACCAAGTAAATGAAGACCTAATATTTGTCTAACCTGTTCTTAAAAACCTCCAGTGACTGGGATTCCACAGTATCCCTTGGAAGTCTATTCCATATGGCTTTAAGCCATAGTTAAGAGACGTTTTCAAATGCACAGTAGTCTAACACTTAATGCTGCCTTGCTCCTTTATAGTGCTTTTCTTCTGTAGGCTTCAAAGCACTTTACAAAGGAGATCACTATCATTATTCTCATTAGAGAAGGCGAAACTGAGACATAGAGAGGTGAAGAGACTTGTCCATGGTTACCCTTTTCAGTTTAATATCCCATAGAAAAGCAATGTGGATAGAGCACTAGCCGAGGACTTGGGAAACCTGGGTTCTTTTCTATACACTTTCACTGGCCAGCTGTAAAACCTTGGGCAGATCTCTGGAACTCATTTTTTCCAACTGCTAAAATGCTATTCCTATCTCTTATTTTGTTCCCACACAATGTCTGTTGTTTTATTCTTTCAAATGTGTGTGTGTGTGGAAGGTGCCAAAAACAGAACCATTTGTCTGGATTCTAAACAGATTCTAAGTGAAAAAATATTTCTGTCAGACTATTGGGCCAACACAGTACTATAAGGAGATAAATTATTTGTTTTTTTCCCTCTTTGAAGCTATAAAGCAGATGCCAAAAACTGGAGATCTGACAAAGATTTATAAAGATAAAATGTTTTTTTAGAGTCTAAATATTTTATGTCTCTAAAATTCATCTAATATCTGCAGAAATCTTTTCTTCATAACTACTGTAAGGACTTTTTCATTGGCCTTTCAGGCATTATGGTCATTGTAACTGACATATTTTTAATACATTTAGGGACTTACATGAGCATCTACAAAGTCACTTAAAACACCATTGAAACCCAGGTACCTCTGTGCTGAAGTACATCATCTGCTTAATTGTTCACAGCAAACCTAGAGGGTGTTAAGAATACTTCATTCAATTTGCACCTCGCTGATATTAAAACAGTGGGGTGCAAATTGGCACAGTGCTATTCCAACCAAGTTAGAATTTGGAGAGGACACCACAGTTAATATCCCTAATCTTATACCACCATAACACCAGCTGAGTTCCTTGATCCTTTCCACATCTGTTAGGTAGGATTTGAATGACTGGATTTAACTTGTTCATTTGCAGTTATATGGAATTTTTCCCTTAGCATCACCCCAATCCATTCACAGGTTTATGTGTTTCTCCAATGAGTTTGTACTTCAGCAATGCCTAAGTATCATTGTAATAAAAGATCAGCTAGTGTTACTGTGATAAATCCAGCTTCTCAAAGATGTATTAATTTGAAATCTCATCAAACTGAGATTCACAATGGTAATATTCAATATAGATGGAACTCATAGAAGTCAGGGATAGAAAAGATTTGTAGACTCATCCTATCTGTTACTCTGCCAGAGCAGAATTGTTTCCTCTAATAAATTCCTTACTATGTCCAGTTTTAAGTACCTGAGAAATGTTCTTTTTAGCAATTTCAGATGCTTCTTTTTGGGACTTCCTAGTTATAATAATACCCACATCTTATTCACAGATTCCAAGGCCAGAAGGGACCATTGTGATCTCCTAGTCTGACCTCCTGAATAAAAGCCCATAAACCTTCCCCAAAATAATTCCTAGAGAATATTTTTTAGAAAAACAACCCCTATTGATTTAAAAATGGTCAGTTATGGAGAAGCCACCATGACACCCGATACATTGTTTCAATGCTTAATTACTCTCACTACTAAAAATTTACACCTTATTTCCAGTCTGAATTTGTCTAGTGTCAACTTCCAGCCTTTGGATCATATTATACCTTTCTTTAATACATCGAAGAGCCCATTATTAAATATTTGTTCCCCATGTAGGTATTTATAGACTGCAATTAGTCACTGCCTTAACCTTTTCTTTTTTAAACTCAATAGATTGAGCTCCTTGAGTCTATCACTGTAAGGCATGTGTTGTAATCCTTTAGTCATTCTTGTGGCTATTCTCTGAACCCTCTCCAATTTATCAATATCCTTCTTGTATTGTGGACACCAGAACTGTACACAGTATTCCAGCAGCAATCAATCCAGTGTCAAGCAGAGAGGTAAAATATTGTTTCTGCTCCTACTGGAGATTCCCCTCTTTATGTGTTCGTGGATTTCATTAGCTTTTTTAGCCACACTGTCACACTAGGAGCTCACATTCAGCTGATTATAACCCCCAAATCTTTTTCAGAGTCATTGCTTCCCTGGATAGAGCCTTCAGCAGTAAACCTCAAGGCACATTTACAAAGGAAATAAGTACCATTAACTCCCTTTTATAGATGAGAAAACTGAGGCACAGGAGGTGATGGTGACTTGTCCAAGGTCACCCATCAAGAATATGGCAACGCTGGGAATAGAACCCAAGTCCCAACCCAGTATTTATCCACTAAGCCACATCCCCTCTTGTTTCAAGGAATGGAATTTTGCAAGCTCTTGCACTAGTTTCCTGGCTGGCCTTGATAATTATCAGATTCTCGTGCACAAAGAGTTAGAAATACACAGTAGGAACAAGTAAACTCTTTTCCGCTTACAAAACAACTTCAGAGGGTTCATCCCATTGCATGACTTGCTTAGCAAGTAACCACAGAGTGTCCCAGCATGACATTCATCAGAGCAGAGTAACAATGATAAGCCATCCCACCTGCTAACAGACACCCAGAAATAACAAAATCACTGCAGTCTGCACCAATTTTGAATGTGTTGTGAATGTCAATCTTCAACTGTAGACGTTCTCAAAGTGGCCCAGGCATGGCCAAAGACATGATATGATATGGTATATTTTAATTATGGAGTAGGGTAAATTATAGATAAAGAGTCAACAGAAGATGAATTAACGAGTGCTGTCTTGTCTTACTTATAGGGGCTATCATTTCAGTCTTCAGCTATGATGAATATAGTAATATAGACATGCATAGAGTGTTACAGCAGTTAAAGAATACAAACCAAAATACAGAAAAAAACCAAAAGTGGGCCCACTATAAAGAAACCACAATGGGTGATGTGCACAGGTTCGGTTCACAAACCAGGTAGGGTTTAGAAATGATTGGAAGAAAGAGAGAGAAAGAACTTGGCATAAATTAGTAAGGGCTATTCAAATCATCAGAAGCAGTGTAAATGAAGGTATGAATTTGGGAGTGGAAGAAGGAGACAAAGGGGACAGTAAGGGAAAACTTGAGCCAAGAATGGGGCACAGTTTGGGCTGGGATGTATAGCATGATCAGAGGTAAAGGCTGGAGGGGTTTGTAGAGTGCCTCAAGGTGAGGATGAATTATGTTAATAAGGATACACAATGACAATGGACAAGATAATGAGGAATAAAGTATTCACCAGTGCTAATGTGCACTCATATTTCGGTTATAGAGGGCTGGAAGTGGAAGGCCACTAGCATGCAAGACCTTCTTTAAGTGAAATTATTGCAGTTACAGCCTTTGGATCTATAAGTCTATAAATTGGAGTATTGGGCCAAAAGAAATCCGATGAAATTCAACAAGGACAAGTGCAGAGTCCTGCACTTAGGACGGAAGAATCCCATGCACAGCTACAGACTGGGGACCAACGAGCTAGGCAGCAGTTCTGCAGAAAAGGACCTGGGGGTAACAGTGGATAAGAAGCTGGATGTGAGTCAGCAGTGTGCCCTGGTTGCCAAGAAGGCTAACAGCATATTGGGCTGCATTAGTAGGAGCATTGCCAGCAGATCATGGGAAGTGATTATTTCCCTCTATTCGGCATTAGTGAGGCCACATTTGGAGTATTGTGTCCAGTTTTGGGGGCCAACTACAAAAAGGATGTGGAGAAGTTGGAGAGAGTCCAGCGGAGGGCAACAAAAATTATTAGGGGGCTGGAGCACAAGACTTATGAGGAGAGGCTGAGGGAACTAGGCTTGTATAGTCTGCAGAAGAAAAGAATGAGGGGGGATTTGATAGCAGCCTTTAACTACCTGAAAGGGGGTTCCAGGGAGGATGGAGCAAGGCTGTTCTCAGCGGTGGCAGATGACAGAATAAGGAGCAATGGTCTCAAGGTGCGTGGGGGAGTTCTAGGTTGGATATCAGGAAAAAGTTTTTCACTAGGAGGGTGGTGAAGCACTGGAATGGGTTAGCTAGGGAGGTGTGGAATCTCCATCTTTAGAGGTTTTTAAGCTGGGCTTGACAAAGCCCTAGCTGGGATGATTTAGCTGAGGTTAGTCCTGCTCTGAGAAGGGGGTTGGACTAGATGATCTCCTGAGGTCCCTTCCAACTCTAATCTATTATGATTCTATAATGCTAGATGCAGCACAAACATAAATGAAGGTGTGGTCCCTATCCTGAAGTCTCAGGGTATGTCTTCACTGCCTGCTCCGCAATGATCGATGCAGTGGGATCAATTGAGCGGGTTGTGGAGACCCGCTCAATCCATCCCAGATGGGCTTACCAGTCCACACTGGTAATTCACCTCCCTGAAAGGAGTAAGGCAGCATCGACTGGAGGGCATCTCCCATTAACACAGCGCCGCAAAGACGCAGTACTACATGAACGTAAGTACATCGACGGGAGATATGCAAGCCTCCTTGCCTGCAGGCGGAGGTGTAGACCAGGCCTAGGAGTGCCACTGTAGTCTGATGCCTCTACAAGCTTCCTAAAATTGGAAGAAAAACAATAATAATAATACTCTTACAGTGTAATCGAAAACAGTGTCTTTTATGCCAAAATGACTTGCAATAAACCACGAGGGAGATTCTCAAATGCACAAAGTGCAGTTAGTCAACCTGTTCCTTGTGGAAGTTATTCAAGTTGGATGCCTAAGTTTCATTTGTGTCTTTAAAAATCTCCTCCTATGTATATAAGAATCACTATTCCTCTACAGAAGACCAGTCACCTTTGGGGTGAAATGCAGCAAATGTTTAACAATGCAGCTACAATGCCTCTCACTCAAGGACAAGAAGTAAATACTGTAATCTAATTAAAACTACAAAAGGGATTTATACAGGAACAAAGTAATTAATCACAGAATCACATGGGTTTGAGATGGGACCTCTGTAGCCATGTCAGTAAATGCTTGTTTCATATAATAGATTTTCTAGTATTTTGGCCAACCTAGTTTTAGAGGTTCCAAGCAATCAGGGATTCCAACACTTCCCCAGAACAGCCTAAAACAAATCTCATTGTCAGGGAGTTTTCCTCTGACAGTCCAAATTTCCCCCCTCTTTATCTCATTCAGTTATTCCTACTTATACCCCAAGCTCTTCACTATATAATTCCTCTCTACCCTTGATGAGAATCTTTCAGACTTACATCCTTCATTTCTCCTCTTCACTTGTTGCTTAACTAAGCTATGCACATTTTTAGGACTGGATGGTGACAGACAGTGAAGGCTGTGCAGAGTCACCACCTCCAGGAGAGAGAGAGCTCTGCAATTACATCTACGCTTGGAATTGGGGGTGTGATTTTCAGCTTGTATAGACATGCTTGTGTTAGCTCTCATTGAGTTTGCACATTAAAAATAGTAGTGTAGCCAGGGTGGCAGCAAGTGATGGCACAGGATAGATGCCCCAAGCACAAATTGATATGCACTCTGTGGGTGCATACTTGGGGTGGGGCTCACCCATGTCGCCCTGGGACGCTGCCCACACACCTGCAGTTACACTACTCTCTTTATCGTACTAGCAACTGGAGCTGGGAATCACACCCCCAGCTCCAAGTGTAGACGTAGCCTATGGGGATGGCATAATCACCCCTGGAGCTCAGACTGATGCAGAGAGAATGTACAAAAACACCACTCCTTAAGATTCTGCATTGTGGTCATTTCCTGCACATCAGGGATGAAATCCTGGCCCCACTGAAGTCAATGTCAAAACTCCCAGATCTTCTGCCTGGTGCACAAGGAGAGTAGGAACAGAGCCAGTCTTTTCCAGTACATCCTTCAAAGGGGTGCTGTGATAATTAAATAGTTATTGTTTCTAACCTGTATTGAAGATGAAACATCCTATATATTAATTACTATTACATCATCTGTAGTACAGCAACAGAGAAGACAGATGGTTCATTTGAGACCTAGGAGCCTAAGTGCCTTCGAAAATCCCACCAGGTGCTATATTAATTTAGATGGAATAAATGGGCCAAAGGTGTTAACATAATCCAGCCCAACATTAAACAGAGTTAAACAAGATTTGGAGTTTGGTATACAGAGACCTCAGCCTGCTTAGTACCAGGGCAAACACACCATTAACCATCTTTTTAACCTTCTATTAAAAATAAAGAAAAGAAAGGAAAACAGGTAAAGCATCTGAAATATAAAGTATGAAGTCAGGCTTTCATTTTAACAACATCCCTTGTTCCCTTTCCCTTTAGCTGGAGAGAATTGTAGAAGGAAAACTGACAGTTTCTTAGATGGTACCTAAGATGATAACAGCCCTTTTGAAAAAAAGAGAAGTTAGCTGAGTTGGACTGGAGCTGTTGTTGTTGTTGCTGTTAAAGTCCAATCCTATTTCCTTCTAGGTGGTGTTTGGGATTCAGCTGAAGCCAGTGGAGATGGTGATGTCAGCTGGATCCCTCACTGTCCGGCCTAGTCTGGTCAGAACATCTCTCAGGATTAGGACAAAGCCAGGAGACAGTGGGAATGGCACCCGTGATGGTGAAGCTTGCTATAGTGGCTGTTTTTTATCCCCAAAGGTTCTTTCTGTAAGGACCCAAAAAGGAAGTGATGGGTGGAATAGTCCATCCCCTTATTATTTTGTCCACCAATTAAGCCTAATATACAAAACACCAATTTTGATTCATTAATTTCTGGACGCACATTTTCTTGTTTACCAGGCATGATCTTAGCACAGTCCTTGACTTATATCAGTAGGCCTTTTTGTTTGGACTAATTCATTCTTTTTGTCTTCCTTTTGGACCGTTTCCCATTCACACTTGTAATTATAGGATATTGTGACATCCTATGAACTATCACATACTTTTTACAGTTGAGCTCACAATTAGGGTAAATCTGTAGGCCCAATTATCACAACAGGGCCTATCCACAGCTTTAGGTGCCTAAATACCTTCAAAAATCTGGGCTTTTACTTTCTGTGCCTCAGTTCCCCAACTTTAAAATTGGAAAAATAACATTTTCCTATTTACAGAAGCAGAGCCGTCCCTAGAGTACAGCGAATTGAGGCAACCACCCTCGGCCCTGCATTTTGGAGGGGCCCCATGCTTTGTGCCAGGACCAGCCAGGAGGTGGGTGGCTGCCACCAGGGTCCTGGCTTCATGTCGGGACCGGCTGGGAGTGGGAACCAGACGGGGGGCGGGTTGCTGCAGCCTGCCTCCAGGCTATGTGTCAGGACTGGGCGGGAGGCGGGCGGCTGCCACCAGGATCCTGGCTTCGCCCCAGGCCCTTCAGCCCCCTAGGGACAGCCCTGTACAGAAGAGCTGTGAGGATAAATATATTCAGTGTTCTCAGACACTACAGTAATGGGAGTCACATAAGTACTAAGCTAGGCAGAGAAAAATAAGGGGAAAGAGAATGGTGCAGTTATGTGATTGTGCCTGTAGAGGGCAAAAAAAACCCTAAAGAAAAAGAACTGGAAGTAATGCATCAGCAGTTGATTGTAGCTGTCACAGAGAGCTAGAGCACTTATGGTAAATGGCGGAAGGTACTGCTTCTTGTTGAACTGTTCCCAGAAGTCAGGTTGCCTTAGTGTGTTAGGAGACTGATATAAGAGTCTTAAACACATCATCCCTGTCATAACCGTTGTCCACCCAGCGCATACTTGCACCTCATTATAGTACAATTGGCATGAATGGACTATAGACTGCTCTCTTGTAATCTCACCTTGGTCGTCAAGATGCAGGCCAAAGAATCTTCTGCTGGCAAACCCTCAAACAATGTTGTCTGCAGGAAAATGGGATGCATTAAGTGGGCTGTCCAAGTGATCTGGAACGCATTAGGGTAAAAAGAAATGATGCTGTGCAGTGAATTTTCATCCACTGAAAAGTGCCATAAAGCTTATCAGGTATTTGGATCAGTCAGTTTTACAGTAACATCAAGCTGACAATTCGTGGCTCCATTAACCTCAGCCACCGTGAGAGAGAACAAGAATGGGCATACTGCAAAGAGGCAACCATGCAAGAAAGAGGAATTTCTGGTTTAAAGAAGCTAATTCCAGATTAAATAACTAATTTCTGTTATGGAACAGTCTTTTTAATGAATGTAAGTGCTATCACAAGCAGTAAAATAGACAGCTTTGGATCCTATAGTCCTCTTTTTATCATCAGACAATGACTTGTGCGATGTTTTCCAGTGAAGGAAATAGGGAGGTTTCTCTTGCCATGAATTTGACTTCCCTCTTCCTGTACCAGGGGCTTACCACCAGCTATTATTTTTATTTTTATGGACCTCACCGTGCCCAAGAGTGCTCCAGGTGCCTCACAGCACAAAAAAATTGCATCTGATTCCTGCCCCATCGAGTGACAATCCAATTTCATACAGAACACAAGGAAAGGACAGAGAAAATAGGGATGGAAAAGGAAAGAAGAGGCATCGGAACAGGATCATACGGTCTCTCAGCAAAGACATTTGCATAGCATGACCAAACATGTTTGATTGGCTTGTGACAGATTATGATAAAACATTGTAAATAAAATACGTCTTCGAAAAATGTCTTAGTCAAATAATTTCTTGAGGCTTTTATGGCAGAACAGGATCTAAAACGAGGATCTGAATGAGGGAAAAGGTGTGGAACGGCTTGGAGAACCAGCTTGGGAGTATCTTCTATGAATAAGGTATGGCACTGAAAAAGAAGCATGGAGATAGTTAGGGGGAAGCAAATGGAAAGAGGTAAGAGGACATAGCTGAGTGGAAAGCGCAAGGGGTGACATAAATGACATAAGAGACTGAGATAGAGAAATAGGTACATGTAAAGTTAAGTAAGACAAGGACAAGTTGCCTGAACTAACTGCAGTGAGGCAGGAAAGCTACAGGAGAGATGAAGGAAAGAGTGCTGTGGTCAGAATGACCCATTAGGACAGTGGTGCCCAAACTTTTCCTGTCTCGCCTCCCCACTAGCAATGGTATCTGTCTGTGCCCCCATTCCATTTAGCTCAGCAGAGGAGCTTGGGCTGAAGGCAGAGCTGGGGATTGAACTAGGGATGCAGGAGTAGAAAGGCCTAGAGGTATAGCCGGGGACAGAAAGAGAATAGAGCTGAGTTAGGGGCAGAGTAGAGCTATGGCTGGGGCTGGATCTGGGCTGGAGGTGGAGCAGAGGTACCGCTGGGGCCAGAGCCGGATTGGGGTCACAGCAGGGCTGGGTGGTGCTCCCTCCCTGTCCCCTCCCCTTCCGCCAGGGCTGGCCCAACCTGGGCCCTGCTATGCATTCCTCTGCTCCCCCCTAGGAAGTATGCCCCACAGTTTGGTGACCAACTGCCTGAAGAAGATAATTTTAGCAGCTGCTCTTACATGGATTGGGGAGGAGCAATGTGGGAGGCCTGTTGCTGATTTTTTTTCACCTTAGTCTTTTACAGTGCACATGGCTCATCAACATTAGGCTAAATCACAGGTAGCATCATTAGACAACTTCTTCTGCAGCCTCTGAGATATGGATATTAAACTGGCATGATAGTCACCCCACACAGCTTTATCACAGGTCACTTGGATCCAGGAGCACCCACTTTCTTTAAAAGGATATAAATAACATTCTATTTTGGTTTTCTCAGTTTTAACCCTGCCCTGGAAGTCCCCTGGATGCCGCAATGCAGGAACAGATTTATCCTCAGGCAAATGAATGTCAATCAGCTGGATACAAATGTCACAGATCAGCCCAGGAGAGCTATTTATTACAAGCATTTGACTTCCAGCTCTCCTAGAAATGTAAGAACTTCCACATCAGGATGGGCTTTCTGCAAAACAGATCAGACAAGACTCCAACAAGTTCAAGCTCTATATCTTCCTATGATTTGCACAGCAATGCACACCATATATAGTTTCTGCTGAATAAATTCCAAAGTGCCTTTAATGGAATCAATATGCAAAACATGGAGCTCAGCACAGATGTGTTTTGAAAATTATCAAGTCTCATATTGTTAATGTACATACAGTAGTTACTGTATATTCTATTATATGATAAACAATATTCTAAATATCCAATATATAACTTTGAGGTGTTTTCATTGTTAAATATTTCTTATTCAGTAGTGGTTAGGCAGTGTGGATGTATCTTCTTCCAGTTTTTCAAGGTTGTCCCCTTCACACTCACACTGGATTTGAAAATGATCCTTGCAAAAAGAAGCAAATCCTGCTTTAAACATTAGCAGCCCTAATGTTCTTAGTGAAAAATGTATATGGATATACAAGAGATTTCCAGTCCGACTATTAAATTCAAATGAGCAAAAGTCATTACAGTACACGTCATTGCCTTTAAACACATCACAGCTTTTGGTTAGTCCAGCAGACAGTTAAGCATACAAAACTGATTAATTTAAACTGCCAGCTTCATTCAATGTTATGTCAAGTTATTTTTCTGCTGAAGTTCAGCCAGGATTCCCTCTAACTTTCCTTCAATACATACTTGGCTCAGGCTCTTACACTTTCTCTTACAGAAGTGATTCTGTACCCAATAAGCATGAAAAATGTTGTACTGTTGCTAAGTGGGCAAAATATTCTTGACTTGTGCCTCTAGATTTCAGACATACTGCGAGTTCTTAAGGACTTTTGATTTTCAGCAGAAAGATTTTGGTCTGAATGATGGGATCTGAGAAGAAATTTCCTGGTACAGGGAGGAACTTGAATCAGCCACCAAATTAAGGCAGCATGGATTAGCCAAACTGTCCACAACTTGAAAACAGAGCCATTGATTGAGACTTCGTGGATGCTAAACTCTTCTTTGCCTCCTGCACAACCACAGCTTCAGAATTTAAAAAAATTGCTGATGCAGCCAGTCAAATTCAGCAAGAGACTTCTGCCACCAGCTAGCATTCTTACCATCTTTGCTAATTACTATTGATTTGTATCATGGTAGCACCAAGGAGCTCCAGTCATGGACCAGGACCTCTTTGTGTTAGGTGCTGTAGAAACACAGGATAAAAACATCTTCCCTCCATATTCATCTGACACAGGTAACCTATAAACTAAGGTGAGTTGTGAGGACAAAAGCCAGACAAGAGGACATATAGGAGTCATCCCATCAATTGTTAAAAATGAAATTTTATAATATCCCACCAAGAGAGTTGTCTGTCAGATGAAATGGATGAAACCTTCCCTTAGCGCTTTTCTGGTTCCATATTCCCTTAAGGGTGGATTGTCAGAGTGGTATCTCATTGACAGATTAATTGTTTTCCACCATCAAATGATAGGAAGTAATGAATGATTCATGACACAGGCAAAATTTCTTACTGCTTCACCTCCAATATCAACTTAAACCTAAGATTAAGAGCTATGTCAGACAACCTAGGCTAGTCCTCTGGCCATCATGGTAGCCATAAAATCCTGAGCTGGTCCAGAGGATGTTAAAGTCACCATGCATTATCAACCATGGTGCCTTCCATGCCACCGTGGTGAAAAACCCCAGCAGCTCACATAAGGACTTTATAGTACAGAATAAGCAGTGATTTGAACAGTAGAACTACTACCAACATTATGATACTATTACACAATGGGTTGATAAGCCTCATTATTCTTAGTGTGGTTATATTCTATGGCATTTCAGCTTTCATTAAAAAAAACCCACCTATATTTCTTCAGATGGTACCTTAACAAAATGAACCAATTACCCTGCCAGCCGTTAACACATAGCACCACACGGAGAGTAGATGGAATTCAAGAAAGGAATTGATTCTATTTCTTTGTGTTTCAGAAAGATCTAATACTTATTTCAGAAAGATCTAATACTTATTTCCTTCTGGTGCATCTCATACTTGGTTGGAGTCCAAAGGCCAATTAATGTTAACTCATCCTCACTGGTTTAATAAGATAATAGCAGCATGCCCTGTAAACTAACATACCCTATATTTATCTTTTCTGTTGATGGAAGAAGGACAACAAAGAAAAGCAGTAAGAGGAAAAGAAGCCCCCTATACTTATTGGGGAAGGGGTGGAGGGAGGAGGTGGGGGACAGAAAGAGTGGGAGAGAGAGAGAGAATAATTGTCAGAAAGAACACACCTATCTCCAAAGTGAAGATAACATTAAATTTATATGATGAACATATGGCCTCCGTAGGAAGAGGTTTCCCAAATATTACCATTGTAACAAATGCCATGAAAACATTCCAAAGTTTTTCCCTGTTTCAGAATGAAGCAGTGAGGAAAAACAAGTTGGCTTCATAACCCCTCCATGATCAGTTCTGCAGTGAAGAAACGAGATATTAAGCTTCAGGTACTGAACCCCTTATTCATATTGGTGAATAGAGACCAACATGAATACTCCCCGGGATGCCACTGTAAGAGGCAGAAACTCAGTGTGAGTTTTGTCTTAGTAAGGATTAAATAAATACTAAGAAGGTCCCTCAGGATCTGGCAGAAATTTGGAGCAGTTGGGATAATTCAGAGCAATGAGGTTTGAGTGGGAAATAGATAGCAGCTGAGAGTTGGGATTCATAGATGTCCTGGATGCTAGGCAAATCTGGAATTATGTAAACCCTGATTTACATCGTCTATGGGTGCCCGCCTCTATTAGGGAATTTTAAATTACACTACGTTTTATATGTAAGTCTTGTACTTTTGTCTGGGTTATACAACACTGAACATGCTACAGCAGGGCAGATTCTCTCCAGTTTTTAGCACTGATAAAATAAGGATCCGATTCGGAGCCCTGTCTGGGCCGAATATACCACTCTGGTGAGCTAGAGGAGCAGTAAATGATCTACAAAGGGCTAAGGGAGAATTCCCCCAGTGTAGGAACAGCACAGGCATGCTATAAGTAGTCCTACGCAGTCTGCCCGCACATGTCCCACTGTAGAAGGCTGTCATTAGCAAGGCTGGGAGGGGACATATCAGAGGTGGGAAAAAGTAATCATAGTACTCAGCACTACAGCAATTCTGAGTTGCAATGCAGCCCATAGGCAGCTGTGTGGACACCTCTATGAATGGACAGCAGACCCAGGGGTTGCTTCACTTTAGCCAAGGACCCTGCAGCAGTTCAGAAATCAGGTTGCACAAAAGTAAAACACCTTGAATGGTACATCTCTTAGGAGACTCAGCACAGGACCTAGCCTAGAGATTATTATTGATGTTACAATCGTGTTTAAGAGCCCCGGTCATGGACCATGGACTAGGACTCTCTAGGAATTATTCTGTGGAAGTTCTATGGCCTGTGCTATACAGGAGGTCAGACTAGGTGATCACAATGGTCACTTCTGGCCTTCGAATCTATGAATTGTGCCTGACAGTGTACAAACACAGAACAAAAAGACAGCCCCTGCTCCAAAATAGCTTACAATGTTAAGTAACATACACCCATTCACATATAATACAGCCCCTATATGTATACCTCAAAATAGAGACTACATAGAATTTTATGTATGATGAAGTTTTGAATTCAAACAAAAACATATGCTTTTTGGACATAAGTTCACAGTTGCTAGTTCTTATTTTGCCAAATTTTATAATACAGGCCATAAATACAGATTTGTGGTTTTAATGCTTACAAGTGAATATTTTTAGTTAGGAGGCACTAGTGAACAACATGCAACATTTGGAGCTGTCATTGTTTATGCAAAGTTTATTTACAATAATGTACACTTAATAGCTATTCCCAAAACTTATACTTTCGTTTCTTGAGTACCATTTATAATGCTGCATCCAGATGTATATAAGAATCGCGTCATGGATTATGTGTATGCCTTTCATAAAGAGGAAATATTACATAGCAGAGCTGCGTGTGGTTTTTATTTTAATTGTTTATTTGTTTGTAATAAACAAGCAAAAGAAAGGAAATTCAAAGTTAAGAATGACAATCTGTCCTTAGGATAAACATGCCATTTTTGCCTTCCTATCACAGCTCATACTATATGCCGAAAGACATCACTCCATGTTGGGAAGCCTTTACAACCCCTTTGAAAACAAAAATTATCAGCAGAGCTGTTCAAAATTGAACATTTTTATTACATTTTTTATTGAAAGTTAATGGCAATGAAAAAAAAATCAGAGTAATTCCGCTTCCCCAAATTTCCCACAGTAAGGCTAGCTCTAGTGATTAGTAAAGAACTAGTCACATAAATATACCACAAATACCAGAGGCAAGCTCACTCCATGTCCCATCCTTTATTAGTGACTGGCATTGTGCTCAGTGTTGTATCAGACACAGGAAGATAATGCCTTGCCTCACGGAGCTCACAATTTAAATAGATACCAGAAATGATCAAAAAATTTTATCTGAAACTTTTTTCCAGTGAAAAATAACCATGATATGGATATAAACTTTTACAAACATACAGATGGCATGTGCCATTCAAGAAACGCATTTGTACAGTCACCACACAAAGTGGGGGAAATGGAGGGCTTTAGCCTTACCAGAAACTGAGAAGGATCTGGCTGTCCCTGGGCCTACTGATTTTTGTCTCTTTCTATGGTTACAGCAAGATAACTTCCACCCACTGTCTTGAATCATTTTTGACAGAAGAGAAATACCCTAATAGCTCTCCACCCCCACTGACTGGAGGATTTAAGAAGAAAAATCCAGTCGCTAGAAAGGGCCCCACCACCCCCCACATGAAAGAGCACTAACAGGACAGGAAGTGCTTTAAGAGTACTTTTATCTCGAGTATGGTTGTGTTGCACCTAAGAGTGTGTGTGTACAGAAACTTGTATCTAAGGATTAGGAGATAGCAGTCTGGAATACTGGCCAAAGTGCTTAAAAATGTGAATGTTTTGTGGGTTGCTATGTAGGAGGGGATGATTTGGCTGGCCTGGAAGAAACATGTTCATATGGGAGGGGAAGGTGAGGGAGATAAATCTGCACAGAGATGGTGCAACCTTTTTTAATGTTTAGTTCACATCAGAGCTTGAAGAATGAAATTGCTATGCAACCCCAGATACAAGCAAAAGACCATGGGTGAAAGTCTGGGCCCCCTGAAGTCAATGGGAGCTTTGTCTTTTCTCTTTCTCTCAATGTTATTTCTCATTACATTTATTCATATTTTTTTCTTAGGATTGGGTTTGTGCCTGTGTGTGTTTGTCTGTGTGTGTATGTATGTGTGTGTGTGTAGCTGGTTCAAAAGAACAACTATAAGAGCTCTAGATATTGAATCCAAACTCCCTTTTTCTCCAACACAGCATACACATAATCCCATGTAAACGTCCCTCTGCCAACATACCTTCCTCCCTAAACAAAAGTGATCATTTCTGGCTCCAGTGAAGTGATTGGCATCCCTGCAGAGATTGTCAATCAGGGTGCCAATTAATGGTGGTAGTTTTGTGATGTCAACTGTTTTTAATAAGCACTGACTGAGGCAGGGGTCCTTTGGAAAAAAATAGTATGTGATCACATAATTAAAGATTGTATCATAAAGCATATGCACAAGGAGCCAAATTCAGGTTTCACAGGCTGCCTTAATTCTGGCATCTCCTGACTTTTGATTGCTTAACTTTGCAACTTTAATAATGTTCTTTTAATGTAGGGGTTTTTTGTGTGCAGTTTCTTAGGTTGTTTAAAAAATCTAACTGAAAAAATAAACTCCACCATGTGGAATCCTATCGACATCTACATATGTCATCAGCAGATTTGAAACCTTTTCCATAGTACTTTCTTCCTCTTTTCTATTTTCCTCTTAATATGTATTTATGTGGGACGTGATTCCATTTTTGTTGGTGTAAGTAATGCATTAAACATTTTTAAAGATATTTTAGCTACTGGGCCAAATCTATCTGTTTGTCAAGAATACAAAAAGTAAGGAAAATTTTGTAAAAGCTAGTATGGCTGAAGGTTCTTAAATTCTGCGTCAGCATAAGTTATTACTTTCTATGTTACCAAAAATAATCTTCTACTGTATTTTTTCTGTCTGGCTTTTGCTGGGAACAATGACGCCAAAAGATACAATTCAAACTCTATCACAGCTTCAAGTCATGAGAGAAGAAAATATAAAAAGTGCAGAGCTAAATCAAGAAAGGATTTTTGTGATGTTTATTCTCTCTCTCATATGGATGTATGTAGATACACACACATACCCTAAAATCACCTATCCCAATCTCTGGTCACTTTAATCATAAACCATACAATAAAAAAGATAAATCCAGATTTTCTAATCCAACTCACATAGCAATAAAAATCAGCCACCTGGACAATTGAAAATGTATTTTTAAAGATTCCAACCCACAATGACTTCCATCCTCCACAAAAAATGAATGAGTCTTGCAGCATCTCCTAATGGCTAACAGATTCAGGTTACTTTGGATCAAGGAGTTCCAGAGCCTGAGGTTATGTCTACACTGACGGTGGCAAATTCACCACCGTCAGATCGATTTATCCAGTTCCATTGAGTGGCAGTGAAGACATGCAAAATCCATCTGGAAGTCAATCAAATAAAACCATCTCCCCAAAAAGTGTAGCGCTGCATTGACGGGTACGCATTTCCCGTCGGCGCAGCACAGTGAAGACGGCATGCTTGCGTAGCTCTGCATAACTCCCGCTGACTGTCACTAAATTTCACTGGCAGTGTAGACCAGGCCTGAGTATTTCACAGAAAATGCCTCTTGCTTTTAAAAAATGGAGGCTCTAGTTTGGTTGCAGAATGGAATGGGGGAAAGAGGAAGTGTTGTAGGCAGGCAGCTCCCAGATCTCATAGGGAATGTGTTTCAAAAGAAATCTTAATTGTCAAATTCTGCTTTGTAGCCTAAATAAAAGAAATTGAAAGAGACTTTAGGGCTATTGTCTTTAAAGACAGAAAGACCAAATAAAGTGCCTCTCATTGCAAACAGGGGTGCTGAAAATTTTTTTATAGTGGGGGTGCTGATGGTGGAAACCATGGAAACCATGTATTTGGTGTTTGTTATTACTACTTCAAGCCAAGGGGTGTGGCAGCATCTCCCAGCACCGCTAGTTCCAGCACTACTGATTGCAAAGGTATGATATAAACAATGGGCTAGATTTTTAAAAAGGGTCTAAGCCTGGATTTCATATATGCTGTACAATTTGGAGTATGTTTACAGAAGTGTTTGTGTACAATCACATGGGAATGTATGTGGACAGATGGATTCTATGCATGTAAAGTCTGCCATTGACGTGCACAAGGGATTGTGAGCAAAAAGTCTGTGGGCATATTATTTGCATGTACCATGATGTGCCATTCTTGGAAAAGTTGGCCCTGGGAGTTTTGCTCTGCCGAAATCTTCAGAGAAGACATAAATAAAAAAAAATATGAGTATAGTCCCCTGTGGCAAAAGTTTTGCTGGCATTAGTGCTAGTGTAGACAAGGCCTAAAGCTATGGCTACATTAGAAAGCTTCTGTGTAGCCACTCTAAGCCAGTGGGAGAGCTGTCTCCCATCAGCTTAATTACTCCAGCCCCTGCAAATGGTAGTACCTATGTCAGCGAGAGAAGCTATTCCGCTGACATAAGCGCCAGTGTGGACAGTGCTAAGTCAGCATAAGTTCTGTTGCTCAGGGGGATGACTAATTCACATCCTTGAGTGACATCATTTATGTCGACTTAACCTGCAGTGTGGACATAGCCTGAGCTAGAACGCTGATGTCCGAAGGGTTGCTCAACATACCAGCACAAAGATTAGCATTCCAACCAGTATCATTCTGCCACCATCTTACAAAACAACACACAAGGGAGCAAGGTGGCATAGATGTGGGGCTCCAGGGTCAGATAGAAAAAGCCAGCAAAGAACCAAAGGGGGAACAGAAGAAATACAAGACAGTATCTATGCCTAATTTTTCCCCAGACCTTGAGTAGCAGCTATTTTCTCGCATTCTAGCTAATTATTTATGTAGGCAGCAATCTACCTCTTCTCACTTTTCTATACATTACAGATGTATTTAAGTACAGTAAGTACAAGAATTTCCATTGGGCTGATTCAATCCATGGTTTTTTTCCCCCCCTATTTCTGCCAATTTTAACCTATATAATCACTAGTGCATATATTGGCATTTATTAGATAAAGATGGCACTGTATTCTAAGGTTGAGCCTCACTGCAGAACTAAAGTAGGTCCTGTGTATCTCACTAGCAATTGTGCAATTTGTTTTTCAAATCAAGGCCCATTTGTATTTGATATATCATTGTCATGGGCTAATAGAAAAGTGGCAGACATAAACACAGTAAAACTTATGTTTTCTTGAATTATTGCCCAAGTCAGTGAACATTTCAGCTAAATTCCTTAGGAACTGGCACTTTAGTCAAGTAATCTCTAAAGAGGTATCTGGCTGAGACAATGGTTTGAAATATTGCCATATGGAGTAGAATATCTCCTCTGGCCACAGAAGAGGGATAATAAATTAATCTCTTTTTGGAAGGAATACATTCAATACAAGAGGCCTAGATGTCAAAGGGTAACTACACTGGCAAAATAGGAGGTAGTTTTTGTTAAAAGGAAATCTGTAAACTGCAGTTACTACTTTTTTTCCATAGGGTTATCCCATTCAGGAGCTACAACTAAAATAGCAGTGATTCTAAAATATCACCGTCAAAGCTGGAATCCTGTATGTAAAGATACAACATGGTCTAGTGGCTAGGCCACTGGCCTCAAACTCAGGAAGATGGGTTCTACTCCCAAATCTGTTACTCACCTGCTCGGTGACCTTGGTCAAGTCAATTCATCTCTTTGTACCTCTGTTCCCCTCCCATCTTTTATCTGCCTTGCTTATTTAGACTTTTTAAGACAAGGATTATAGGTGTGTACCATACCTAAGTCAATGAGCCTTGTCTGACACCTCAAGGCATTGCTATAATACAAATAATTAATGGTATGTAATAACAGGAAAGGAGTAGAGATAAAGAGACCTGATATAAGTTTGTAGCTTTACTGAAGTCAGTGGAGTCGTATCTACTTACACCTGGACTTGCATTGATATACTGTACTCTATGATGTATGATAGCACCTTTCCACAGGGTAAAGCCTTTGGTAAAGTCACAGAGTTTAAGGCCAGAAGGGACCCTCAGATCATCTAATCTGACCTCCTGTATATCACAGACCA
This sequence comes from Emydura macquarii macquarii, assembly GCF_026122565.2. Taxonomy (NCBI): domain Eukaryota; kingdom Metazoa; phylum Chordata; order Testudines; family Chelidae; genus Emydura; species Emydura macquarii. The sequence goes on from NW_027130506.1 coordinate 4,702,596, forward strand.
CTAAACACCACCCAGTACTTGTATACCAAGCCCTACAACCAGAATTAGTTCGAAGTATTACTGTTCTGAGGGGCTGAACTATTGTTTGTGACAGGTGGAGACAGGGGCAGACAACCCAGGCGACTTCTTTGGGTGCCGGGCTTGGGGGGTGCCAGGCTCAGGGTGTTGTTAGTGGAAAATAGAATGTTTGAAGTGAATGTTACAGGTATTCTATATGTAGATTTATTTTTCACTAACCTCATAGAATGGACCTTTGTAGAATCTCATGGAACCTTCCAGACTTTCTGAGAACTAAGTTTTCCTCGCACCTTCTAGAATGTTGTCAGCCACGCCCCTGTGGGTATATAAGGGTTGGGACGTTGCCACTCAGTCAGAAAACAAACTGAAGTGAAGTGACAGCCCAGCAGTGGTATTTTGAACCTTGCTTTATTGTGTAATTGTGAAAGCATACTTGTGTTTTAAGACTTGGAGAGTGTAAGTAGCAACTAATAAAGGACATATTTAATAAGATGCCAGAGATGCCTATTGAACTCCCATCTTCACAACAATATAAAAGAAATACTCTTACTTCTTTTGCCATATTTAACACGTAATGTTTGATGACTCTTTAAGACTGAAGAACATAGACTTTTGCTCTGCCTAATACTATCTGTTAAAGGACCAGGGTTAACATGCTAAAGCTGTCAGCTGTGTAACACTATTTAATACTGGTCCACTCAATGTTGGTGCACAGTTCAATTTCTTGATGTTAGTACATTTCAGTTATTCTTAAAAGTTAAAGTTTCTATAAACTTAAAGGAAACAATTTTTTTATTCGCTTATATTTGGCATGAATAAATACAGATCTATAGAGCCTATTGTGCAAATTGATCATCTTACATGAGAAGGATAAATCATGCCTGCAAATCATGCATCAAAGTCTTAAAATGGGCTACAAATGCAAATGCAATAAAAAATAAGGTATTCAAAAGTTTAACAAATGGGAGGCGGCACCAAAGACACTCCTCGCCTGGGGTGCCATTTGGCCTAGGGCCAGCCCTGGGCAGAGAACAAGAGGGACGGATACAGCCCAATGCCCCTGCAGTGGTAGAGAATTGATTTAGACTCAATTAAATAATTTATATATATATTTTATATATATTATATTTATATATAAATTATAATTTATTCTAGCAATGCTCCTATGATGGCAGCTGGTAAATATTATATCCATGTTACAGCTGAGTAATCTGATAGGCAGAGATGATATGGCCCATATTTTCAAAAGTAGCCTTAGGGCTCCTCAATGCTTGGATATCCACTTTATGCGCCTTGGTCCTGATTTCAAGTTATGCCAAGCACCCACAGCTCCTGTTAATCAAGGTCTCCCAAAATCCAAGGCACCAAAAGTCAGTGGATACTCTGAACTGGTGGATTAGAGTTTGAACGTGTTGGCCCTAATGACTTGCCCAAAGTCACGTAGCAAGGCTTGCAAGCGCCAGAAACGGAACCCAGAGTTACTGACCTCTAGCCACTAAGTACATACCCTGCAAATGTCAACAGAACACCAATGTATGCAAAGAATCCGGAGATAAAGAATAAAATAAAGTGAGCAATAGCACTGGCTATTACAATGAAATAATGCCTCTCTGTTAGTATTTCTAAACAAAAATACACGGAAGGATTTTAGGAGCTCACCAAGTCCTGCTGAAAGTTTTGCACATTCAATATTTTCAATTCTAGTCCAATAGGCATGTATTCTCTGGTCATAACATAGCAAAGCACTACCAATGAGAAACTGATTCTGTCTGTTGCCTTAAGAGCATACAATATAGAAGCTGAAGTGCACAGTAGTGTTCGTGAAGTAAGCGGGGGCAGTAATGGATGGAAACATATCGCTGGTATCTCTGAATGGGTAGAAACAAAGCTACAGACAGAGTGCTAAGTGATATGGGCAATAGGAATCACAAGAGATTTGTCAGACTGCATCCTCTGATGTGTCATAAGGGGCTAGTTCAGACCGGAACCAAGTGGTGACACAAGATAACACCATTCCATAAAGGCCAAACCTGACAATGTGGAACAGTGATCATGGAAACTATTAACTCATTCATGTAAGTTTTTCCAGCTACTCTATACGCATATGAATTGGCAAAATATCCAAAGCAAAACATGTACCTGGCAGTTAGCCCTTTTATTTATGCATGAATTATGTGATACAGACCTTGACTTCTCCAGATTTATTCATTTGATTTATCCATTATTTGTGATTATTTACTGAACACTTTATTTCTGCAAACATATTTCAACCTAAAGGCTGTTTGCAAACGACCTACTTTGACCTGCCATGCTTGGCTGCCATCTTTCGCCAATACACTGGAGATTGAACCAGGGATCTCCAGAGCTAAAAAGGATAAGTTACTACAGCTTGAGCAAAAGAGCCAACCCCCTATAGCTGAGAGCTGTAACAGATTTGTATCCTCTGCAGAGCAGGCCCAGAGGGAGACCTGTAACACACATACAACAGGGCTATAACCTTGCTCTCTTCGTTATTCATTAATTGTGGTGTAAGAATGGGCATCTAAGTCACATGGCATTGTTTCTGTTCCCTGATTGGTTTACTGGACATCTATAAATTGGGAAGAAGCACTTCAGGTGTAAAATAGTGACTGATCCTGAACCACTGAGGTCACTGGGAGTTTTAACACTGACTTTAATGGGAGCAAGATAAACTCATGGGATGAAATTTTCCTCTGTGCAGGAGGCCAGTATTAGGCCCCTGTATTATATAAGTCCCACTTAAGCTTTATTATGTGGGTTTAAGTGGGATTTTTTGATGGGCAGACACTAGTATTATTATTTATTAATTAAATAATTTCTATTATATTAGCATCTAGAGGCCAGGGCCCCAATGTGCTAGATACTGGACAAGCATCTGTATTTGGCAGGGAGTAATTCTCTTTCCTGATGCAGAGAGTAATTCTCTGCACAGGAATAAATTTCACCAATAGTGAATACTTTGTACTTCTTATTCTTATTTATTTCTTATTTATTCATTGTATTATGATAGTGCCTATTGGCCCCAATTGCCCAGGAGTAATATTTTGGCATATAACAGGCATAACACAGTGGTGATTCAGACTTTTTCTTTTTTGTTTATTTCTGTTAATGCCTTTAACTTCTATGACTAAATACCACTTTGGATAAAAGGTGTCTTTGAGAAAGACTCAACAGTCTATGCCCATCAATTAATGTGTAAGATCTATAACCACATTCTGAGACACCCACAAGTCTCACCAACAAGCCCAGAGAAGAGCAGCTTGACATTCCTGTTGTTCTTATGGTAAAACAGATGCCTTTTCTATATATCATATTGAAGCATAAAGGACATGAGCTTCATTGTTTGAAAAGATCCTTCAGGTCAACGTTTTCTAACTCAGCTCCCTAAAATTAAGTATCTTCATCTTTTTTTAATAAATGGGTTTAAATAAGTAGCCAGATTTTCAGATGTGTTGAGTACCCTCAGCTTCCACTGCAATGAGGGAAAAGAAAGAGATCCTGAAAGACAAAAAGATGAACTTCTCAGTCAAGATCAGTCTCCAGAACCCAGATCTTTGGCTGTAAGTGGGATGCAATGACCATTCCTAGGCTGATATTATTCAGGGCTGAATGCTCTCTAATTTGTGCCTGACACCAACATCTCCAATGGGCCAATATTACAGCCATTGATAACTAGGATGCATTGAATAAAAGCCATATTCCCTTTTCCCTGGCCTCAGCACATGTATCAGCAACGAGCAAGCATGATGCCACATTTGTACCACCAGACTTAAAGGGGTGTGATCCTTCCAGTGCTGGTGTGCCAATTTTAGAACCTCTTTCCATCAGCACTGTTGTGCAAAGCGACTACAAAACCATGATAAATCTGACAAAGTGTAAACTTTTCAAAAGCACCCAAGAAACTTAAAAGCCAAAGTCTCAGTCTCATTGCTTTTCAAAGTGACTTAGGCTCCTAGCCCCAGATCCTCAATATTATTAGGCACCTAACATCCATTTATTTCAATGGGAGTTAGGTGCCTAAATACCTTGGAGTATCTGGGCCCTAAGCTGCTTTTGAAAATTTACCCGAAGTTTCTCCGAGCCACGATCTTCACCCATAGAAAACAAAATTCAACAGAATTGTCCCCTTAATCTTTATGGTCTATGTTTTAGAGCCAATGGATAGAGAGCCACATTACATTGAAAATGTATCTCCTATCTTATGGCTACAATGATGACAATTGAAGGAAAACAACCAGACTATCGTAACTCAGGCTCTTTTAAGCAGAATAACCAGACTCAGTAATACATTGAGTTCCTACAAATTTTTATCACAAGTAGTTGGTGAGAGTAAAACTTAGAGCAGCAGAAATAACCAATACTGGATACAAATACAGTAGTAATTATTCTAAACCAACATAAGCAGCTTTCCTTATTATTCAATTAACTGCTGTTCCAGCCAAGCACTATGTAACCAGCTATAGTAATATTTTGTACCTACCAATCTGACCACAGTATTTATGCTGAACTCAACACAATGTATCAGTGTTCCAGCTGTTCCATTAATCACTGCCATGCCATCCAAAAAGGTCTACTTCCCTTTTCTTAGAATGAATGCACAGAACTAATTTCAGTGTTTAAAGGCAATGCACAATTGATCCATCTTCTGCTCCCTATTTTAATATTCCATGAATATTCTGGTGGATAGAATAAAATTCCTGTTGCTACTACTATAAATTGAAATAACTACAAAGGAATAAATAGCTAAAGATAATGAACTGAGCTCAGAGACTTGTGAGCACACGTTAGGATGAAAAAAAGTCTTTATTTTATTCTTATTAAGGTTACTAATGAATCTGGATTCCATAGAGATACTTCTATTTTATTTACTTTGAATGCCACCTGTAACTTAAAGAAATAAATATTGATTCAAGCATTTAGGGCCTGATTTTCCAAAATGCTCTGAACCTGCAACACCATTTCAATTCAGTAAGTGCTGTGTGTGACCAGCACCTCTGAGAATGAGTAGCCTATCCCACTATCTGTTACCAATCACTGTAGCAAAATCAATTCCCATGTTATCTTGGCTTTAAAAGAAGTAACAATCTGATCAATCTGATCGCTATTTTATCCCACAAACTCTGGATCTCATGTCACTGCTGTGGTTAACATAACAAATAAACAAGTCGGAATTCTGATAAAGGCAAAGAGGAATAAAAGGAAGATAATGTTATTGCTTTAGTAGCATTTTAAAGCAGAAATGCTGAAAGGGTTTGGAGAAATACCAGTCTGCCTGCTTTATGATTCAGGAAGGGTTATAAAAAAGCAAGAAATGGCAAACCAATACTCAAAAACAAGGTAAACAGGAAAACTGCAGAAAAAAATTGATTCCCCATAAGGCCCATTTTCTTTAATGCTTCATCAGCAAAGTGATTCCGCTGTCAACAGTTTAGTAGTATTGCTCATAGGCTTACTAGTTTTCCCTCTGAACCACCTCCCTGAATGTTCAACACCAGACTGAGATAAAAGCTTTAGAGCCCATTGCCAGTGTCCTCACATAATTACTCTCCTCAAGTCCTGAAATTTGATTATTGTTGATCGAGAACAATGTTAAAAAATAAATCTACAGATATATTTTCCATTGAAATTTCAAATGGATTCTTGCTCTTTTTCCATACTCTGTGAAGTAAATTTCCAAATTCACTTGACTATTCAGGAAAATTTAATTCTAAATTAGCATGTGCAAGTATTCACACTGGAAGTACTTGTGTGCTCAGCCAGTTATGCAACAAAACCAATGTTATGTAGTTTATGCAGCCAATCAAAACTAAGCAACACAGCACAAATTCCAAACGTTTGTGACCAGCTCATAGAGCAAAAGCTTTGGAAAGATATTCACTGAATAACTCTGAATAAAAACTATATTGGAAACAATAGTGATCTGCTGGTGGATATTCCATTTAATAAAGGGCTTTTCAAGCTAGCAGAGAAAGGTATAACATGAGCCAAGTGCAGGAAATAAGATACAAATTCAGACTGGAAATAAGTTGTACATTTCTGATAGTGAGCATAATTAACCACTGGAACAATTTACCAAGGGTCGTGGTGGATTCTCCATCGCTGACAAGTTTTAAATTAAGCTTGGATGTTTTTCTAAAAGATCTGCTCTAGGAATTATTTGGGAGAAGTTCTATGGCCTGTGTTGTACAGATCGGACTAGATGATCACAATGGTCTCTTTTGGCCTTGGAATCTATGAAGCTGTGAACAAAGAGGTTAAATTCACCGAATGCATTTTTAGCTCAGCATGGGAGTTCAGTTTTCTAAATGCCAAACTATATTTGTAATACTCTTTTTTACAATGTCAAGAAACTCCCAGCAGCAAGCTGACCAGTTCCTGTGAAACTTCCCAGCTGAAAGTTCTATCTAGTCAATAGTGTTGCATGGTGGAGAAATACTTCCATCGTGAAATTAATATCAGAAGCAAATCCAATAGTAGTTACAGATCTCAGATGGAAGGTTTTTTCTGCTATACGTTACCCAAGAGAAATGATGATAGCTCTCAGGCTAAATCCTCATTTCAGGAAAGCATATCTATTGAGGACAGTGCTTAAGCACATGCTTAACTTCAAGTTGCAATGGGATTTAAGCACATACCTAAGTGCTTTCTTGAATCAGGACCTGTATGTGGATAATAGAAAGCATTACATTTTTATTATATATCTGAACAAGAGGGAAACCTGAATTCTGGCCTTCCTGTTACACTGAACACTTTCTATAGGTATGAAAGCAAAAGTTACAGTTTTGTTGCACACCTGAAAATAGTTAAATTGTTAGCACAATTTAAAATAGTTCAAAGGATCTACTGTAATTTGTACTTGCTTTGGAAAATGTAGCAGCTATCATGCATTAACAATCAGTTCAGTGGTCACATATAGCAGGGTTCACCTATATTTTATATTGCTCCTTTTACTGTGAAGCTGTGTTGTATTTTAGATTGAAATTTCTCATTCATCCTAAACAGATGCAGAAAATCCCTACTTTTAATCAGGCAAAAACAAGAACCCCAGAGGCAGAATGGCAGGCAGCAAGGAGAAGCTTAAGGTATGTAATATCCACCCTCTATATTCTTCAGCGTTTTATCCCATGCTTAATGTTGCAGCATCTCTGGTTTTCATTGTGAAATGCAGTAACCAGCACTTGGATGTTGATGCTTGAAGATGTTTGGCTCCACTGTGAGGACAGTTGAAGTAGCTTCACAGTGATTCTGTTACTCTGCTTATACCAGTGAAAGAACAAAAGCAGTGGATCACAAAGGATTGGTTAGAGACAAATATTGGAGTAGTGGGAAAGGCAATGGAGGAATTAATCATTTTAAATTAGTTATCACAGTAATTTAAAATCTGGTGCACTTCTCATTTTTCTTTCCTTTTTCCTTTCGGTGACCTCAATCCTTATCATCTGGGCTTTATCTGCGGGTGTCCATAGTGATACTCACAGTTCCAGAAGACTTTGCAGAGCATAAGCCTCATTTTGCTGATGCAAATATTCAGCATTGTTCCAGTGACAGGAACAGGAACAGGCCTCCTGATGCAAAACTTCTCTATTTATTTCAGGAAAGTCATTGTTTCAATGAGCAACTTTCTCTCTCGTCTAGCCATTCTGCCCCTTGTTTCAGGATGTCAGTCAGTGTCAAAGAGTTGGCATTACCATGAAGATAAGACAACTGATGTGTTCCCCACATTGCATTGGATACCAGTAACTATTGTAGTTCCCCACACTGGCCAAATGATAAATAGAAACCAGTTAACTGAAGTTTACCCATGCAACACTGTTTAGCCGCCAGTCCAACACTCCCTTACTAAGGCAAAATTCCTATTCATTTTAGAATTGTAGCACCTGGCCCTTATTTTATAAACAACTCATTACAGTGGTAATGCTAAGCCACAAGTTTCTAAAAATCACATAGGTGGAGGCCTACCTCAACTGCAATTATGCCTTCAATTGCAGTATAAACATACCTGTTGGCACCTAAATAAGGGCCTGATTTCTAAATGGGCTCATCATGCAACAGACTCTATTGTGACACTTATTACCTGATTTTCAAAACAGCTTTTGAAAACCTGACCTCCTATTTTGGTGTCTAAAGGGGAGTGGAGCTCTTTTGAGAATCTAGCTCTGATGGTGGGTGTTGAGATATTTTTAAAAATCTGACCATCTGATCTTATTATGTATCCTTACTAACGAACAAAATGACTAGACACAACATTTGCTTATACATGTAAATTTCTTACATGTATTAAGTACTTTATTTGACAGACTCTAGCTCCATTAAGGATGAGGTGAGTGGTTATAAGCTTTCTCTGGAATTTAGTTTAGATGGGAAATTGTCCATGCATGTCTGATATCACTGCATTCTCCAGTCTGATTCAATTTCTCTACATGTATTTGGCTCTGCTGTTCAGGTCTGCTGGTATCTGGAAATTGCACCCTGGAAACACCAGCAAAGCCATGGTTTGATTCAGATATCCTTTTCAGTGTCTATGGTCCAGAAATCAAATCCTTGCCTTAGAGGCGATCTTGCCCCCTTACTCACAGAGAATAATCATGGAGTAAAGTACCACTTATTGTCTGTGAGTGGGCAGAAGTTGGCCTATAGCAAATAGGGATGGGCTCCAGGTACTGAATTCAGATCCAGAACATGAACACATCAAAGTCCAAGGGCATTTGGCTCAGATATTTTAAAGTGAATCAGTTTCTGGGTTCTTTTTGCGACACCCCTAAATTGAGGAGCTGCAGATGCTCAGCACCTCTAGAAATCAAGCCACCTCTACAGAGCTACTTAAATATATATTTGGGTGAATAATTTTGGTCATCTACATTTGAAAATTATGGCCTAAGGACCCTAACCAATTTTCACTGAAGTCAATGGGAATCTGTCCATTCATTTTAATGGCTATTGAATCAGGCCCTAATTGACAAGAATAAGACCACAGAAGGAGTCAGTGTAAGAGACAGGATTAAAATGCAGGAGTCCCTTATTCTTCATCTTGTGCTTGGTTCACATAGCCTTCCAGCCTATTAATCCATTTTTCCTTTTGCAGACAAAGGCAGAGAAGCCAAGTCAGCTTCAAGCAGCTGTCTGGGAGGGAGTTTCTTATAGTCCTAGCACCAGCAGAAGCAACCTAGTTGCAGTGCCCCCTCAGCTACAAAATGGCCTAGGGTCTCCGAAAAAAATCAAGAGACAGTGAGCTTCCCAGGGGTTGAATTGGTAGGGGACATTAATATTCTTGAAGAACAATCATAGTGACAGACTTCCAGCCCTAGAGATCTGTTTATAGATTCAAGGCTAGAAACGTTGAAGTGAACTCTGAGAGCTTCCTCATAACATGCATAGGGAAACCTTAAAATTCAGGGAGCAGCCCTGAGTTTTCCTGCCCCAAAGGGCAGGATCTGGTCTGGAGAACTGAAGGACTGAAAACTGACTCTGACTAGAGGAAAGGGCAAGCAATAATCTAAAAGCTCAAGTAGCATTAAAATGATGGGTAACTGGGGAAGCATTTCCCAAAGTGCATTTACATTGGACAGTGGGATACTTAAATGGAAGGCTACAACAAAAGGAGTGTGATTTCAGAAGAGGATGTGGGCATGGGGAATCATTTTGGGACATGCTGAGAGCATGGGAAAGAGCTCTGGGTTTGGTTTATTGGTTTTAAGCAAATATATGACTCAGTGCTGTAAGATGGTATCTGAGTGCTGCTGAAACTCTGGAATGTACCTGAACAGATCAACAGACCACTATGGAGGATACACAAGGCAAGCAAGCTTTGTGTGAGTGCAGGAGATGGTGGGAGAATAGAACTGGTCATGAATTTTTCATCCCCAAAAAAGATTAATTGAAAAAAGTGCTGATTCATCAAAAACCAAAACTTCACAAAAACATACTGGTTTTGACAAAACTTTCATGGGGAAGGTTTCTCAGATCCAGGATAACAATTCAATAGCTCAGCAATTACAGCACTCTCCTAGGAAATCCAGCTGTGTTTCAGAGGAAGGACTTGAAGCTAGGTCTCCCACACTCCAAGCCAGAGCTCCTAACCATTAGGCTATTGACTATTCAGAGCTAATACTGTCTCTTTTGTTCATGAAATTTTTCAAAAGATTTTCAGCAAACAAATTCTGAAACCTCAAATTTACATGAAACCAAATTCTTGTTTTCTCGCCAACTCTTGTGTGAGAATGTAAGAAAATGAAGGGCAAAGTGTTGCAGGGTGCATTTTGCCTGCAGTCTTGCTTAAGGTGGTGACAGTGGAAAATGGAGTAGTCAGCAACGATAGAATGGTCATACCCTTACCTAATACAAAACACTTGAGTGTATAGGGAATGCTACCTTCCTATCTTAAGCCTTATCTCCACACAAGTTTCCACTGGTCTAACTAAACTGGTGCAATACACTCCTATTTTGGTTTAAGACTGGCTTCTTCAATTCTCTTCCTTACAGATTTAAGATAAACCAAATCAGTCTAAAACCCCCCTTTAAGTTCAGCTGATGCAACTCTGCATGTCGATAAGCCCTGAGCTTTGATTGTTTGTATCAGTTGAAGATAGATATATTCGGGTTAGAAACAAGGGGCAAAATTTTAACGGTGAGGGTAATTAACTGGTGGAACAACTTACCTTGGGTGATGGTGAACTCTCCATTACTGGCCATTTTAAAACCAAGCTTGGATGTTTTACCAAAAGATAAGCTGCAGTTCAAACAGGAATTCATCATGGAACTCTTATGGCCCAGATGATCACAATTGTCCCTTCTGTCTTTATAATCTATGAATCTATGAACAGAACTAGAAGGGTAATACGTTTATATGCTGTACGTTTTGAACTGTTCTTTTTCTGAGCCATCAGTACCTCTGAGTTCTGCAATTTGTTATTGCTTAACAGCATTTAGTGCACCAAATTCCAATCTATTAGGTTTATATGTATATAATTATATCTACTAGGTTTGTTTAACAATATGTATATCTATTTATATTTAATAATGGTAAAAAGCTCCCTAAACCTAGTGCCTGATCAATGTTGTCCTCCTACTGGTTGTTATGTTATGCTTAAGATAACTTTCCATAGTAATGATCTTCAAGCGGTAATTTTTCTCACATCATGCTGCATGGCAGGTGTTATGACCCCAGTTTTAGTTAGGGAAATGGAGGCTGAGAGCACCAGTTCACATACAGTAAGTAAGTAGCATGTTAGACCTCAGGAGTTCCTGGCTGCCAGTCATATGTTTATTATCTCTGGTGTAAGCTTTTAACACAGTACTTGTTTCTCCTGATTCTTCTCAGGTTTTGATTTACACTCCACTGCAGCTTTCACTTGAGGCTGGCAATATATTTCCTTGTATGTGTTAATATTATTTTCTATTTATATTTGTCATCCTGTAGGATCATTTCATTAATTATATAGAGAACAAGCCACACCAGTGAATTCTATTATTAATAATTATTATGTATTTGTATTGTGATAGCCCCTAGGAGCCCTAGTCGTGGAGCAGGACCTCATTGTGTTATGTGTTCTCCAAATACATAACTGAAAGGTAGCAACCTCTAGCACAGAGAATGGCAACTAGGCAGCATAACTGCACAACAGTGGGAAGAGGGGAAATTTTAGGCAAAAGGCCAACACTCTTACCAAAAACATAACGTTGATTTTCTTAGTTTGGGGCAAATAATTTGAATAGTTGCATGTGCAAATGACCAGTTACATATGTAACTACCCATTTCTTCGTGGAATTATCCAGGTCGTGCAAGCAGTCATGGTAACCATAATCTTGGTTTTTAAGAAGTCGTCTATTAAAGCCAACACAGAACGGTATTCAGTTCAGTTCAATGGGACTTTATTGGCACGACAAGCTATACTAAGTGTCGCCAGTGTGTAAATCAAAGGGGCCTGTTTTTTTACAACACTCTGGTATGTGATATTCAGTTTATCTATGAGACCTCAATAGGAGGAAGGGCTGAGTCAGGATATGAGCATGTAGTTCTAGGAAGTCAACATCTTTCACACCCAACTCCTACAGAACTAAGCCACCCGCTCCAGCTAAAAAAGTTCTGAGATTAGTTTAATGAATCATTGGAAACTGCCTTCAGATGCATAATGCAGCAGAGTAAGAGAATTACACAAAGCCAGGCTACTAATTTACCTCAGCACATGAGTCAAATTGAAAATGTTTACACTATTTTCCCCAGTCCCTAGCAAAATGCATGCCATACTTTTATTTGTTCATGTTTTCTGACATTTTATTTGTTTTTATGATTATAAAACAGGACAATTAATAATTTTGTATGAAACACATTTACATGGAAAGTAAGTAATTGGAGCATACAAATTAAATCCAGATGAAAGACATTTGCTCAGCATCTTTTTACCTCTAAAATCTGAGCTTATAAAGATTTTATTATTTTTATTTTTATTATTATTTTTTCAATGACAGGAACATTAAGCATAGGATATTTTCTTTCCAGCCAGAACAGGTTTAGAAGGTTCACCAAAAACATGAATAGGCACTATTGTTCAGAACTAATTTAAACCATCCTGTGCAGTTTCAGCATTTTAAATACCACTGGAGCATAGGCAAAGAAGATCTGCTTGTTGGTCCCTGAATTACATGAGAATCAGGGAACAGTTTACCTTAGCAAGTATAAGCAGGGTCTGAATGAGCTCTCCCCTGCTGAGCTAGCTGGGGGTGGGGGCAAAAGGCTTCAGGATTAGACTGTATTTGCCTGAACACACCCACCCTGCCTAGGTGCTCAGAATGATGGGACTGCTTTGCCCGAAATATCAATTTGGCTAGCGTTGGGTTACAAATCACTTTAGTGTTAATTGCAGGAGTAATGAAATGTTGTCCCCCCTTATTGTATGAATAAAGGGCAGCAGAATTGTGCTTAGCCTATTCTGATGGAGGGATCTCCCTCAACTGAACAGAACTGATTAGCAAGGGGCTTGGATGTTAGAGTCCTGTGAAGGTTGATCGGGAGTGGGGATAGATATTCCTTTCGGGAAGCATAGGCTTTCCCTAAGAGAACCAGAAATGGATTAACCTCCCCCTCCCACTGTTCAAAGACAGAGCTAATTAAGATTCTATTAGGAGTCTTTTGTTTTATGAAGTGCTTGCTAGACCTGAATTCATCAACGGTGGGACAGCGCTCCAGCCCAGCTTCAGCACTGAGGTTCACCCTCTAAGAGCTGATGATCACTGACAGCTGGGTGGAACCACAAGAGACTGACCGCACAGGTTCTAGTAGAAGCAGGTGGTAGCAGAAAGTGAGGTGTGTGGCAGAGTGGCTGTCAGTGCAGCTAGCAGAGTGGCAATGACAGGGCGACCAGTAGGGAGGCCACCGGAGTGGCGAGTGGTGCGGCTGTGATGGCTAGTGGGGCAAGCAAGGTGCCTTCTTCCCCCCAGCCATGGTGGGAGGTAAATTCACTCAGATACACCCCTGAACTCTGGGCCATCACTGACCAGGGACAACTACTGTGAGTGGGGCGTGTGGGAGAAAGAAAGGAGAGGTAAAGGACACTGCTTAACATATTCTGGGGTGGAGGTTTTGCTCATGATTTTATGTTTATGAATCCTGCTTGCACTGTTTTCCCAAATTAATGCTGAGTTACTTCCCTCCACTCAGACTCTGTGCTTGTGACAGGGGAAGTATCACTTTTTGGAGGCGCCCAGAGGGGTGGCATATTTCCCAGGTGACTGGGTGGGGGCTTGAGACCATTTGGTGTTATATTGTTGAAAGAAACCCCTAGGTGTTGAACCTGGCCCTGATTGCTGCCAACTGGCAGGAGGGTTGTTGGTCCCTGAATTACATGAGAATCAGGGAACAGTTTACATTAGCAAGTATAAGCAGGGTCTGAATGAGCTCTCCCCTGCTGAGCTAGCTGAGGGATGGGGGCAAAAGGCATCAGAACTAGACTGTATTTGTCCAGACTAGACTGATTGCGCCACCTGGCAGAAGGGTTACACAACATGCTTCAAAGTTTCCAAAATACCCATTCCCATGTCTCCAACCAGAAAAAAACATTTAAGTTAAAATTGTGCTGTTCTTCACTCTTTGGATCTATTTAGACTTCTGAAACTGTAGCTGGGAACATACTGTTACAAGAGAGAAATGCAAAAATACCTCTTTTCCAAAATAGTTGTTCATATAGATCCCAGCCCAGCAAAGAACTGCTCATGGGCAGATCCTTGAATTCATATGGAGACGCACTGGCTACAAAGGGTCTCTGTCTGGGTATAGAGTTCCACCAGCTTAGAATCTCTTGCATGACTGGGGTCATGCAGCTAAACCTTGAAGACCTGACTCAAACTAATGTCAACAGGCACTTGACTGATTAAAAACTGAGGTGCCAATTCAGAAAAACACTTAAGCATATGCGTAGTCAACCCCCTTTTCAAGACAGCATGTAAACATGCTCTTAACTTTAAGCATGTGAAACCTTCTATTAACCTTCTATTAACATCAACAGGAGTATTCCTGAGCAAGGGACTGAGTAAGGACGTCAGGAGGGGTGCAGCCTTTGAAATACAGCATGCGAAGATACCAGCATGACATGAACAGGTTCCATTCTTTAATGGTGATTCTTTGGTTCAAAGCAGGGGTAGGCAGTGAGGTTGGTTCAACTCATGATTGCATCAGTTTAACATTAACGAAGCCAGACTATAAATTATGGGAAAACTCAAAGAAACTGGTCTTTGGATTTTATATTTTTCACTGGCTTTTTTAATGCCTGAGAGAGCCATTTATGGGGTCAAAGCACCACAAGTTCTGATATTCTCCCAGTATTTCCACCATCCAGGAATCAAAATAGCATAAAGCCAGACTTTGCTTTAATTCATTTCCATAAGAAAGTCTCTAAGGTATTTAAAAAAGTCTGTGAAAAATATAAATACAAATCTTCAGCTTCAATACTAGACCCCACACTTCCCCCTACTTGTCTTAAAAGGAGAAAAGAAACTTCCTTGTGCATTTCTTATGGAAAGCTAAGATTTGGAGTATTTTATTTTCTGATATTTAGGCATTATGTTTTAGTACATCATTTCTTACTGTTAATTTGTCATGATTCATGGCTGTGGCCAAAGATCATACCTGGTATGTTAGTGTAGGGCTAAAGGCAGTTTTAAGCCCACTTTTGCATGGCCCTGATCTTGAACTAAGTGCTCAGACCCCTATCTAAGTTAGAATACCCTGAGGCTGCTCGAAGGTAGGCTGGATGCCAGTGTCACCCGTGGGTAAATACTTTTCACAAAGACCTCACTCAATAGCTGATCTATCAATCCCCACCTCAAAGGAGACATGCACAACACCTTCAAAAGATGAGGCTTGGAACTTAAATTCACAATTGCTAGACACTAAAAATCATGGTCTCAACAGAGACCCGCAAAAATTTGTTAATCTTTAAGGTGCTACAGAACTCTCGTTGTTTTTGCTGTATACAGACTAACACAGCTACCCCTCTGGAACTGGTTTTTATGGCTCAGTACAACAATCTGTAACCTACTAACCCTCCTTTTTCCTGTGATTGTGGTAGTGTTAATAGTCCACTTCATTTTAAGTTTCTTGTAATATGTGTTAACCCTTTACGCTTATTAATCGGTCCCATCTTGTATTTAGCTGTGACACTCTGGTTATCTTTCCCAGACCTAAAGAAGAGTTCTGCGTAGTTTGAAAGCTTGTCTCTTCCATCAACAGAAGTTGGTCCAATAAAAAACATTACCTCACCCATCTTATCTATCTCATATCCGGAGACCATCCCAGCTACAACAACGCTGCAAACAATGTCTGCAAAGGGCCATTACACCAACTGAGATTGCCATATTCTTTGCCATATTCTTTTCCCCCCAGTCATGCTTTCTACACCAACTGCAAGGAATGTGGTAGCAGAGGAGCTTCATGCTGGTTCTTTGCCATTGGAAGATGATCCACCCAGATTAGACCATTCACAATCACTTGGTGCACAAACAAAAACTTTACATGAACAGAAGATTTACAGGCATGAATCAAGTAGCTCTCCATCTAAATCACCAATTTATACCAACAGATTGTTTGTACATGGAAATTCCTATTTGCATGTGCAAATTGTTTGTCCATACAATATTGTATCCCTCACAACTGTTTAACATTTGGGCCAAAACAGGCGCCAAATATTAGTTAGCTAGGTGGCTTAGATTGTCAAAAGCAAAAAGAATCCAGCAACCACAGTGTGCTTAGAACCTCTGAAAGCCCTAACTATGGACTTTGAACCCTAAATTTAGGCCCACAATTTTGCAAATCTTGGCTTTGTTTTTTCAAAATTTTTATTGCAACAAGAGCATTGCACTTTCAAGTCAGAACAGGAGTTTATCATATTCTAAACCTTTAAGAGCAATTGATGTCTTAGGCTCCCTATGAGAGGCACAGAAAGTCATTTTTAATTCATTTCCCACAGAAAAAATCCAACTAGCAGGTGTTCTGCTCCTGGCACATCTCAGCATCACATCCTGTTACAGATGAAATGAACTTTAAAATAATGTTGATTTTGAAATTGGGTCAACTTTTTTGGCTTAAAAAGGAAAATAATCTTATTTTAGAACCACACAGAATTTAAAATTTGAGGCTATCTGATTGGCTAAACAGCAGCGTTTGGACAGCATACTTAAAATGAGTTACATTCATTTATGAGCTGAGTAATAGCCATTCAAGTAACGGTGCTTTTATCGCTGCTAGATTTATGCAGAAGGATCTGATAGTTTTGGCATTGTTCAAGTGGTTTCTGAAATCCCCTTTCCTCTTCTCTTAAAAAAAAGAAAAAAAGAAAATCTTATCCCAATTCTGAAACCAATCTAGGAAACTAAGATAAGACATAAAAATCTCCTTACATTTACCAGAAGGAGTGGGAACAGGCGGTTGGAGGGGGAAGAGAAGGAGGGAGTTCAAAGAGAAGAAACAAATTTCATTTTCTTTCAGGGAGATGGGATCAGAGTCTTCCAGTAAGCCTTGCTAGTTTGGATGAAAACACCCATACAGTATAAACAGCTGGAAAGAAAACGTCACAAGCTTACAGGGATTCCTGTCCTCTGCTGACATACAATGAATCTGCCAGTGTTTCCCATACCTAATGCACTGCGTGTTAAGGGCTTGAAAATTACAGTGAGCCTCATTCTGCATTCCTTGTGCACCCCAAATTCCCTGTTAAGGTGTCAAACCATGTCTACACTACAAAGTTTTGTGGGCATAGATATGTCAGCTGGCAGTATGAAAAGATCACAGCTTCTACTATCTGACATAGCTGGGCCAGCAAAACCCCTGGCATGGATGCAACTATGCCAGCAGAAGAGTTCTTCTGTCGGCATAATTAATGTCATTCAGGAGGTAGTTTAGCTATGCCAGCAGAACTCCAACCATCAACTATGCTCCAGTAGAGGGAGCTGCCAACATAACTATACTGGCAAAGGCTCTGAAGTGAAGACAAGCCCTCAGATTTGCAAAACTGATACTGCAGCACTGACCTTTGTGCCCAGGGTAGAGTCCCATTGTCCTTAAAGGGACTCACTGCTGACATAAAGATCAGCACAAGAGCTAGATGGACATTTTCCGACAAAACACCTGTTTTGTCGGAAAATGCCAGTTTGTCAAACCCAGAACGTCTGGCAATAGCAAATCAGATTCGACGAACTTTTGCCAAATCATAGACAGGGCTTAGATTACCCTGTCTGCTACACAGGATTCCCTACCAAATTTGTCAGGTTCTCCGTCAGCTTGCCAGGAGAATGGCTGAGGACCTCAGTCTTCCAGGGTCCCCAGTCACCATGCCAGGGCCTCCAGAGTTGGCCGGTTCCCTCCATTCTCACAATCTGGGAACCCTGAAGATTTTCAGGCACCTGCCATAGAACCAGCTGTAGTCTAGGCTCCCAGTTCCACAGCAAGGATCTTGGAAGCTCTGAGAGACCTGGCTCTCGACAGTCATCTCAGGATCTAGGATCCCAGGTCTGCATGAGGGATCCTAGAAGGCCTGACAGCCCTGACTCAAACAAGAGCTCTCAGGACTTCCAGGCTCACTGCCATGGAACTGGGAGATTGGAGATCCTGGGCTGGGCTTTTAGGTTCTGCAGCACCAAGTCAGTCCCGTCATCTGGCTGGTCCACAGCTAGGCATCCCAGAGCTTCCAGACTCCCAGGTCAACTTGCTCTCAGAGCTGCTAACTCCAATTTTAGTTGTAGGCCGTGGGAGCAGATTTCTTTTTGGAAACACCACATATTAGTGTTTCCAACAGGAAAATTTGCTGGGATTTCTGGTTCAGAAGACATTTGAAATTTGATCCAATTCAAAATGAAACCAAATGTCAAAATATCAACTTATTAATTTTGACATCATAATGACATCATAATGACGGAAGGCCATATGTTGTCTCAAAACCCTTTCCCACCCACCAGAGGTCTCACTCCAATTCTCACCATAGACTTAATAGCAGGAAGTTCATATTAAGAAGACTTTATTAACTTTATACAATGTTACAGCCCATTTATTAACACACTACTCCAGGAACTGTGACCATTAGTAACGCTAACATCTCTTTGTCAAATGAAATATAATGTGGTGCCTTTGGAACGTTGTCATGTTGGTTCATCTCCTTGCCCAGTCACAAAATCTGATCATTTACAATGGGGTCCATGTTCATCTTCATAGATCAGTTCCCTGAGTCATGACAGGGCTGCACCATCCCAGGTGGAGCTCGGGGGGCCTTGTGGGTGTAAGGTGCAGCCTGATTATATTGCCATACAATGACCTTGATGGTGAACCTTATATGGGGACATGGAGGAGTCCCTTGCACCATCCTCTTTCTTCGTCCCTACATTTATGCCCCCCCATAAGGGCCAGTAATAAACTGGACCCTTAATAAATACCTCTTTGTTGACACTCTGGAAACCCATCATCAGGGTCACCATATCATGAATTTCAACATTAAAATGGTTTTTAATTAATTGAAAAGATTTTTAATTAATTAATCACCAGAGGAAAGATAAGTCTCAGAGGAAGCTACAACTCCGTAGGGAGGACGAATTCTCAAGGGGGCAGGAAAGCTGATTTTAGGGATGCTTTGTGCTGCTGCAGCAGGGCTGAGGATCTGGCCATTATATTTTTAGTGTTAACGTAAGCTTTGGCATCAGCTTAGGGGTCAGTCTAGTGCAGGCAAAGTGGATCGCTGATGTAAAATGATCGCATTAAGGACTGGCGATTTATCAGAGACATTTTTACTATTTTTACAGATCTTTTTATATTGGCAGGATCATTTAGTGTAAGTGGAAGAACCTCTGCCCAACACTGACATAATTTAAATTTCATACAAAAACTCTTGACAGATTTGAACCGAGTTGTTCAGCACTCAGTTGTACAACTGGAAACCATCTGATCCAAACAGTTGTCTTTCATTACATAAGATATGCCACTTTTGCACAGAGTCAAACCTTCCTCACCGCTCCATCATGGAAGTGTTCTCCAGTGTCATTCTTCTTTCTTTGCTCCTGCTTGGAATTGGAGGGGTTTCTGATAAGATGAATATCAATCCTGCCTTCAGCTTGCTATCTAGGAAAGGGATGACATGCTGGTATCAGTGGTGTTTATTTGCAAGTGATATTTTTCTTCTTAGAAGACATAGTGTAAAACTGGAGAGGGAAACTATGCCCTTAACTATCACATCAAAGGCCAAATCCTGCTCTCATATCCTCCAGTATTAATCCAGAGTAGCTCCACTGACTTTAATGGATTTATACCAGTGTAACTGAGATCGGATTTCAGTCCAGAATCTTTTACAAACATGTGGAGTCTAATAGATAGGTGTCTTGTCCGTGTATTTGTCTTTAAACTTTGTGCTTGTGAAAAACGCCACATTGTCAGCACTGGCAACTGAAGTCTCCTATTTATATCCACACACTAGTTACAACACAGGCAGCGGTCCAAGCTTCTTCATTTTGCCCTGCCAATACGGAGGAGAGAGTAGGAGTGAAAAGGCAATTCAGTCATGCTGGTCAACTTGACCCTAGACTTCTCTTCTGAGGCTGCCAAGTGAGTTCCAAGAAGTACCAACTGCAGCGGTGGCTTAGGGCAGTGTATGTATGTCCACTGGGACTAGACTGAGGCCATTAAACTGGTAGATAATTATCTTCCAAACACACAGTCATTGTTTATTCTGTAAACCATGGTATGAAACACTGGGGACGGGCGGTAGCATCATTGAGAGTATGTTTGTTTATTCATATTCATATTTGTAAAAGCACATGTACAAATCACTTTAAAAAGATATACACACTGAGCATGTCAACAACTCTTCCCAACCCTCTAACCCCAAACTGCCTCTCACCAAGGAAACCTGGAAAAATAGTTAAATAGATAAGCCTTGAACTGAGCTGTTTTCCTTCGTTTCTCTGCATTTTCTAAGCATTTATGTATTTTTAAAATAAAATTCATAATCAAAATACAAAACAAAAAAGTCCCATCCACATAGTAACTGTGCACTGTAAAAAATCTTTAACAGTTTGGAGGGAGAAAATGATAAGCCTCTTAAACTCTTTATCTACTTCCAAACCATATCAACTTGCCCCATTGATTAAGTCCAGCTGGGGAATTTGTTTGGACTGGAGTGAATTAGAGGGACTTTTTCACTGCAATGCAAATTCATTCATATATCTCTGCTGAAGGTCAGCCTTCCCAAATGGCTGAAGGGGGTTTCCTTGCAAACCCTTTACATCAGAGGGATTTCCTTTGACTCAGCTCTGTAGGTCCCCTTTTCTTATTTGTTCCACATCCTTGGGGAGCATCCAAACATCCACTGCTCAACCTGGCAGAGGAGGAGAGGTAGATTTTCTTTCTTACTAGGGAGATTCCCAGTATGCAAGTTCACGTTGCTGCAAAAAGTTCCTCTCCTGAAAGTTCCCATCTCTGAGGGAATCTGCTGCAGTTGTGACTTGGTATGTGGTTTCCTCCTGCTCCTGGAGCACTAATTTCATTCTATGAGACACTGTACCAGGGTATTATTTAAGTGTGTTTGGTCCTATACAAAATGCAGGAAGATACATCCTTGCTGCAAGGAGCTATATTCCACAGTTACACACCGTATGATATCAAAACCAGCATAGGCAGTTGCCATTTTTCTGCACTGCTTAAGTTCATTCACTCTCTATTTCCTATATGATATCACAGACATTTTGTGATTGACACAGAATGGTTATTACAAGAGTTAATGATCCCTAGGAAATTCTAAATTAGATGTGCCATAGCTGAAATTTAACCTGGGATAAAGAGGCTGGGGGAGGTGGCTGTCATTTCATTTAATTGAAACGATCCTTTAGATGCTTTAGAAGGTGTAAAATCCAACCCTGAAAGGTTAGCTGCAATGCAGGAGGTCAGGCAGAAACAAGCCTTTGCTTTGTTTTTCAGTGTTCCAAAACCAAACACTAAGATATTTCTAGTCTCTTAGGAAAACTTGTAATTCCTGAATACGTGCTAGTTACTCCAGATAGCTGTCAGCTCCCAGTTATCTCCTTGCCCATTTTGACTCTACCACATTTGTAGATTTTTAGACCACCCACATGTATGGCAGTTAGCTGTAGTTCCTGCATTTAAAGAAGTCACAACTTGTTCTGTACCTCCACGAGTCCTAAAACTGATCTAGCTATAAATGCTGTAAACCAGAAAAGTGAGTATCATCATTTACAAAACCATGATATTTCATTAGTTTTTTAGGCCTAGACCCTCAAAGATGTTTAGGAACCTAAGGCCCACTGAAATCAGTGGGCATTAGGCACATTAATACCTTTGAGGATTTGGACCTAAATGTCTAATATAGCCCTATATATCTCCAACATGCTTTTAAATGTATTTTAATGTTTGTAATTTATTGTGACACATATCTGGCCTATTGTTGGAAAAATATGGTTTCTCTTTCACTCTGAAGTTACTGCAGAAGAGTGATTATTCATGGTACATAGCATCATTGTACCTGATCCCTTGCCTTCAGTGAGAGTTTTCATATGCAGGATCAGGCTCAGTGCTTTGTTTATCTATTCCTTCCAGTTTTAGTTCTTTGCAGGGTTGTTGTAGCCGTGTTGGTCCCAGGATAGGAAAGAGACAAGGGGTGTGAGGTAATATCTTTTATTGGACCATCTTCTGTTGGTGAAAGTGACAAACTTTCAAGTTTTCACAGAGCTCTTTTTCAGGTCTAAAAAAGATATTCAGATTACCCAGACTTCAAGAAGAGCTCTGTGTAAGCTCGAAACCTTGTCTCTCTCACCAGTAGAAGTTGGTCCAATAAAAGATATTACCTCACCTACTTTGTCTCTCTAGTTTTAGTTTTAACATTTAAAGCAAAAAGTTATAGCTCTTTAGAAGATTAGTCTGTCTACGATTCTCAGACACTCACCTTTAAATATTCATAACTTCAATATTAGCTAACCTAATTTATTCAAACTTGGCTTGCTATGTAAATCTCATTGAGACTTAAGAATCAAATTGAGTTTGGTGCACACGCATATAAGAGCATAAGGTGCACACACATAAGAGTGGATCATAACTTATTTCTAAATAAATATTTGCAGTTAAGATATCCTCTGTATTTGTAACATTCAAGGTATTTACTATAGTATATTAAAGAACAAAGTAATGTTACAATGAATACTTCAAATGCTCAGGTGTTTGATGTAAGGATTACTCTGAGGTTCTCCGTTGGTAAAAGGTAAATTTGATTACTTGTTCAATGCTGAAGTGTTGTTGCTGAAAATGCATTTTAGCAATTATTGTGTGACTAATAGCAACATAATCAGAAAACAATGCAGCTCCTATACATCTTGAAAATAAATATGGATGTACTTATAACGACCTAGTCTCAAAAGAATACTTGAAATCTGTTCTTTCGCAGTTTGTTTAACTGCAGAAATCAGATTGGTATGTAATGCAAAGAAACTGTAACATAATAAAGTATATTATACTGCAACGTCTAGGAGGCTGTCATCGCTTTAATTGCATATTTAGGAAAGCATTTTTCAAACTGTCACATTTTGCAAAGTCTCATTATAATTCCAGCAAATATCAGTGCTATACAGTTCACTCTGCATAGGGTTGGTTGATAATTTTATTCTTTCCAGACATAATACAAACAAAAGGCCTGCTGTAATGAGCTGCTGAGCCCCTTCTGAGAAGTGCTCTGTGCCCTCAGCTCCTAATAAAATACAGTTCCCTTGAAGTCAAAGAGCTACAATGGAAACAGAAGTGAGATAGGAAAAGCCACCAGAAGCCAGCTGCTGAGAGTGAGATATATATCAATTAGACAATTTATCAGATTTCAGCTTCTGGCTGCCCAATTAGCACTACAAGTGCTGGTTTCAAAAAAAAAAAAAAAAAAAAAACAGATACAAGGCCATGTTCTCAGCTGGCACAAACTAGTTTTGTTCCTTTGATTTCAATGTAGCTATGAACAATTATACCATCTAAGCATCTATAGGCTTTAAGGGATTTTCCCTACTAAAGCCTTTAGCAATTCCAACTGGAGAAAACATTTTTATATTTAAAAAGTGATAGAAACATAATAATCTCCCTAACCCCGAAATTATCTGTTATCTTGCTTTAACCATACATAACTTCCTAGCCTGGATGTATGCTTCTCCTCCTGTTTTTCTATTCTTAGTATTATCATTTGCCAAATATAGTCCAACACATCTTTGATTTTGACTTTGACTCCAGTTCACCTGGTTTCGACTCTCTAGTATTTAACAAATAAATAATTGGGTAACACAAGTTTTCTCCCCTTCAGCCCAGCTCCAATTTCTGTCCGATCCTTTTAGTTACTCCCTTCTTAGGGCTCAGAGTTATGAAAAGTGAGAAGACTAAAAAGAGATGTCTGAGGTCTCATGAACAAGGTTGTGGGCCAATAGATTTGACTTGTAAGGACTGCTGATTTAGTCCTACTGCATCTGCAGGGGCTGCCTCGGAATAACTGGACTCATGGAATGTCTAGAATATTGCAATAGAGGTGACATCATGGGCCAAACTTTGCTGTCATCTGCACAGGTGCAAAACCATATGGCCATGATTTTCAAAGGGCAATAGTGAATTTTGGGTGCCCCACTTGAGCCACCTCAGAGATGCTTCAATCTCAGAGAGGGGTGCTCAGCACTTTCTGAAAATCTGGTCCCCACCAGGTGTCTCAAGGTGAGCACTCAAAAACCCAGATGCCTAAAATCATGAGGCACTTTAGAGCAGGGGTGTCAAACATACGGCCCGCGGGCCGCATCTGGCCCGCGAACCTTTTTGATCTGGCCCGCGTTCGGCCAGTGTAAGTGAGTCGACTATCAGCGAGTTTGACACCCCTGCTTTAGAGAATCTTGCTTATTGTTGCTTACAGTCAACTTTATTACTCTACTTTCAACCGTGTAACTGAGAGCAAACTTTGGCTGTGTCTCTGTGAGAGACTAGCACTCAGCCAGCACAAACAGGGGAAAACAAAATACATAAATGTCTGATTTTTAATGTTAAGGACCTGATGAACAAGAGATGTTTTAGAGTAGCAGGTGCTAGTGGGGGTTTACTTTGGGGCTTTGTGGCTCACTGGGTTATTCAAGGCATTATTATTATTAGAAGGCAGAGAAGCTGCTTAAGTTACCAACATAAACATATCATTACCCACAAAATTAATTCCATGTCGCTTTAATAAAGAGCAGGTTTTTCTCTTCATTACTGCATGACAATAATAAGTCTCCCTGATCCTGTCTGCTGTATACCTCAGAGAAGGTGGCAGGGATGGGATAGTAACATGGTTTCAAAATGATCAGCACCATAGTTTGTTTTAACACTGCCCACACTCCTTTCTCCTGCATTCCACAAGGAGAGTTGATTTTCTCCTTCTAGATATCAGAGAGATAACCAGCATGGGTTCAGAGCCTCGCTGCATTGATATTTTTAATGTGCAGCTCTCAAGGTCAATTGCTGTAGTGAGACACTGAGCGAGCAGATGTTTTCAGCCAACCAATGTCAACAGAAGTATTTGTTCTGTGGCACTGCATGTGAGGACACTGTGAAAGAGAGCAACGTCATTTCTGAATATGCTGATTACAGTCACAGACTCATGAACAAACAAGATTCCTAATACAACCTTCATTGCTGTCATTAATCCCTTTATTGGTGTAGAAATGGCAACCTCTTTGACGCTACATACTTGCCAATTGCCCAGCCTCCCCTACTTCTAGCCCATTGTCATCCTGACTCCAGCAGCCCCCCTTCCACGGTGTTGAAAGAGGAAAAACTACCCCTAAGGACACGGTTGGCCTGTGTGAGCCAGAAACTGCACTATCAGCAACCAAAGCTACTGCACCAAGATTCCATCTGTGGCCTCTGGATCCTCATGACATAACTGGAACCTGATCTATTACTGACTGGTCCTGGTTACCTGAGCACCCCCACCCCCTTCCGACAGCAAAGGTATCAAACAAACCTTTCCTGCCACAGAGACGTTGCCACTTATCCGGTCAGCAGGCAGCTGAGGGAGGGGGGGGGGGGGAAGAATGGAAGGAAAGTTAGGGGAGATATGGAAAGTTCATAGGATCATATACATGATGTTGCCATATGGACGGAAACAAAAGGTGGCAGGATAGTACATGTTTGGATAGAGAGCTGGAACGGGAGAGGAGAGGGGAGGTAAAGGGACACTGTGCTCTAGGGGTGTGGTTATTGAGCATATGGTGATGAAGGGCGTTTTGTACACATTAAGGACCAGATGTGTGCAGAGCTACTAAGACACCATGTGGCTTTATTTCAGTATCCCTCACCTGGCAGTCACATATTTTCCCCCTGTTATTTCTAATCTCGCTTATTGCATCATGTATCATTGGATTGTAAGCAAATCAAGGCAAGGAATATCTGTCTCTTTCTTCCATAAGGTGGTTAGCACACAGTGGTCACTAAAAATATATATTAAATAAGACTATACAGTACTTTGATTGCGTAAAGTATTATATATGTGTTAGTATTACTGACTACCATTAAAAAGTCAACATTTACCATAGACACTCCACAAGTACAACAGTTATTTCCTGTTATAAAGATAGTAGGAAGCTTAATACTTCAGTGAGTCAACTATTGGCAAGGACTAACTTTTTTATAGAAAATACTGCCTGAGACTCACTACTACATGGAGTGATCAAGGCTGATGCTCTATCATGCCATCAGATCCAGTGAAACGAATAAAAAACAGGACCCAAACCAATTACTGTAATACAGCTGCATCTGGCATGTTCAGATAGAGATTAGCTTGCACAGTATTACTGATAACAAAATGAATCCAGTTCCTGACTATTTCCCAGAATACAGACATAGTAACCAGGATTCAGATTTAGCCATATACCTTCCATTAACATTACATTACCAATCTGCAACAGTAATGGAAGATGTGTTGCTAATCCTGCGCTGCCAATTCTCTGACCATTTCAATTTACTTCCTCTTGGAATGAACTTGAATGCAAGGGCCATTGTCAGATTTCTCAAATCCAAGATGCTAATCTGGTGAGATTTCACACCGGATTCCACACCAGAATTACTTGTAATGTGCTTCACAGGAAATCATGGTAGAAGGTGTTAGTAAAACTGCCTAAAGTGCTTGACAATTGTACAGAGTGGTTATGTAATATTGTCTGAGCTCACTCCAGACTGCCCTTCAGTGAGATTTAGGGTCTTAATTGCCTGTCACTTTTGATAACGGGATTTAGACTCTTAAGTCATTTAGCAACTTTTGAAAATTTCACCCTACAGTTACTAAGAATGTTATTATTAATATTTATTTATATTACCATGGTACCTACGAGCCCTAGTCATGGACCAGGAGCCCATTGTGCCAGGTGCTGTACCAAAAAAAAAAAAAAGCCTTACTGTAGAAGCTGTTGTGAAACTTTCTCATTTGCAGCTCTGAGTATGTGCCATCCCCTCAGGAATGAAAAGGAGAAAACACACAAGGAGTAAAGGACACTCACCAGATGGAAGAGATGAAGGTACTGCAAGCAGCAGCTGGTCACAAAAATGACTATTTTAGGGCTATAGCTGCCTGTCTCTGGTAAATTTAAAGGGCTGGCCCCCGGAAAGGCATGCTGGGAAAGGCTCCTGTAAAAAAACAAACCTGGCTCCTGAATAAACAAATAATTTTAGGTTCCTGCCAACTCTCTGTGGGGGCTTGTTCAGGTTAGGTTAGCCCTGAGGATTTTCCTCACTTGCTTCTTGACTGCCACTGTCCCTATAGACCTTGTGTAAGCAAGGTCTGAGTGGCACTCCCCCTGCTCAGCAGCTGAAGAAGGGGGCACTTTGTTTGCATGGGCTTTGTATTTGCATGAATACAATTAAGTGCTCAGCATATTGCACTGTATCTGCATAAGCACACAAGGTGCTGAGCATGATGGGAAATGGTCAGTATGTCCAGTATTGTGTTACATTTGTGTTACTTTTGTGTTAACTGCGGGGGTAATGAAATGTTGTCCTTCGATTGTATGAACAAATGGCAGCAGAACTGTGTTTAGCCTGTTCTGATGAAAAATTCACTTTCATCTAAACAGAATTTAACAAGGGTTGCATATGGCTGCTCAAGCATGGTCAGGGAAGGGTTAAGAAGTCTTTTACTGAGGCTATATGGGATCTGGCAAAGGGCTATGCTCCTCTGTGGATTGACTATCTTATCCCACTGTTAAAAGATAGAATGAATGATTCTTCTTGGAGTCTTTTGTTTTGTTAAAAGAAGGGATATTATTTCTATGTCAACCGAAAACTGAACTTCACTAGAGAAACTGGGAAACCTTGACTGACAGCCCACAGAGAGGACCTGGCAGGGCCTGTGGACAGTGGGAGCCAGCGGCGGGGATTTGGTGAGGTCTGGAGGTGATAGGAGACAGTAGTGGAGGACACCTGGTTAAGCCCATGTCATCAGGATTCTACAGAAGGGGACTGGCTGAGCCCCAACCAAGAGGTGGACACTGCAACTATGAGGGTCAGGACAGAGAAAAGCAAGAAGGGAGAGGCAAAGAACATGCCCCAGTACTCTAGGATGGGTTTGGCTCATTGAGTTCATGAATTCTGTTTGCACTGGTTCCCAAACGAGTGCTGTGTTACTTCCTTCCTGTTATTAAAAGGTTTACTTTCTATACTCAGACTCTGTGCTTGCGAGAGGGGAAGTATTGCCCTTGGGGGCGCCCAGGGGATAGTGTGTGATTTCCCAGGTGACTGGGTGGGGGCTCGAGCCGGTTTGGTGTTGTATCATTGACAGGAACCCCTAGATATAGAACCCGGCCCTTTGCTGCTGCTGGCTCTGTCTGGCAAAAGGGTTATACTTGCAGCAGCCAGGGAAGACTCTGGGCACTGAAACCACCCAGGACTCATCACTGTAATATCTGATCACCCCACAAATACTAATAACTGAAATCTCACAATACTCCTGTGAGCAAATACTGGCATGCTTAAAATTAAGCATGTCCATAAGTGTTTATAGGACTGGGGCCAATGGTTGCAGCAACAACCAGTGGAATACCTATCCATCCCCTTTAAGGCATGAATATTTTGTTTGTAAAATGATATTTTTTCCTTCAGAGGTCATGGACTATGCAATGGTAACACGACCTTTAACTTCTCCAGGCCAAATGTTTATACAGGTGCAGTCATTTCCTGAACAAGTAGCAGAGGTTTGAATATTACACAAACACTATTAATTTAAATATTTTTTCTCAATGGCTGGGTTTTTTCACAGGAAATATAAAAAATAATATTTTGTTCAGACTCTTAATTTAAGGCTTTGAGATTGTGCCATCTATGGTCTCAGTTGCTGCATGTTAAATACTACACACAGACTCAGCTATTTTAGAAGGAAAGGCTCCCAAATTTCCCCTAAAAGCTATAAGGTAATCCATGCACTTTGGCGGCTACAGGTTGAGTGACCAAAGATCACAAGGGGTCTGATTTTTGTGGCTTTTAACTTAGTAGCATAGAGATTTGAAACTGAAACCAAGGAGATTTTCCTTGCCCCGTGCTGGGATCATTTAACAGTCGAAACAGGAAGTGAGTCTGAGGCAAAGAATATAGTCTATCTGTAGGAAATGTGGGTGCATACAACATGTAGACAATCTGTTGCTAATGTCAGGGAAGAGGAGGAAAACAGGGAACTAACAGAGCAAGTTCTGCAAAGGTAAAGGTACACAAAAAGGCAGGGCCCTTAAGCAAAGGGCATAATCTGGCTGATGCAGAAACAAAGCGGGCTACAACCGAGGAACCCCCATGGCCATGGGAACCACAGCAGAGTGTGCCTGTAGCAGTGTTAACAAGAATTGGGGTGGGCACAGATCGGGGAGGGCGAATTCGGGAATTGCAGGAATCTGACCCAAGACTGAAAGGCATCACAAAACTCGGGGACAAACATGTGCCAAAAGTGGAACTAAGGGAAGGTATTTGGTGTGTCTTAACAGCCAAGGGACCAGTAATGCTGTGCCCGCAGGGAAGCCATGGGTGGCTTTCTTAAACTGGGTGCATGGGAGCTTGGCATGGGGACACCCTGGGTTTGAGGAAGCATTGGGAACTTTGAAAAGGTTGTGCTGGTGGCCAGAAATGGCAGGCAACTTAAAGTCACACTTGGAACGCTGTTAGATTGTGCTAGACACACTCCACCTCACAAGCTGGTAAGGAGAGACTTAATGATGCAAGCCTCAAGGGGACCTTGGGAAAGAATACAAATTGACTACACAGGACCCCTACCACCAGATCAAAGGGGAAATCGATTCATGTAAGTGGTGGTAGATGCTTTCAGCAGGTGGGTGGGGGCGTTCCCCACGAGGCATCAAACTGCCCAGGTAGCTGCTGAAAAATTGATAAATGAGGTATTTACTCGTTGGGGAGTCCCAAAGGTGTTTGACTCAGACCAAGAAGCTGCGTTCCGATCAAACCTCAGCCCTCACCGGAATCACACCATTATTCAATATTGCTTATCACCCACAGGCTGCGGGGCAGGTGGAATGCATGAACCATACTATCAAAAGTGAACTAAGAAAGGGGGTGGAAATGGGGGAAAAAAGTGGTCACAGTTACTGCCCCTTGTCTTACTGCCCCTTGTCTTAACGTTCTCATGGGAAGGCCCTTGGATCAATGGGAAAACCTAATTACCGCAGTACCTGAGGAGGTCAGTACATACACCCTAATACAAGAGTGGATTTTTACCCTAATAGACCATGTGAGACAAGTACAGCAGGCAGTGGCCTGGTAAGATGAACAAGGCACAGCAAAGGTCAAAGCATGGTATGACCTGCCTGGAGAGCACGATCTACTCATGGTGGGAGATCGAGTGATGTACCAGATTCCAGGACAGCACCATCCATTCCCAGCTCCCAAATGGAGGGGCCCCTATCTGGTCCTGGACCAATTAGGGCCCAGCCTGCTCCTATTGGGCACAGATAATGGAGGGCAGGAGCGAGTTCACTGCACACAAATAAAAAGGTACCAAAAGGGGATTGGAAAAGGGGATGCATAAATTATGTTATATATGTGTTACAAGTCAAACTAAAACAAATTTATTTTTTTTAAATTGGGATTCCCTGGCCCTGGATGAAGTGATCATTGCTGCTAATTATACTTGTTACAGTGATAAAATCCACTCAAATTCCACGATGTGAAGTGTCAAAAGGAGGAAACAAATGGACTACTACACCTGCAACTTGTAGTAAAGAGGCAGATGAGGACTGCGAGAATTTCTCCATAGAAAGATGTACCACCAATCCTCCAACAGGAATTTGGTAGTGTCGGTATATGGAATATGGATTGGATGGGGGAATCCCAACCCAGTGAGGAATATCAAATTTATCAGGAAATATTCCATGGTATTCCCTAGGTGCTGGCATAGTTAACGATAGTGGGAGACACAGTTATCCAGCCATGTGGTTTGTCACAAAGGGTCCCAAGAATATAACCCTTTGGTCTCCTGAAGTGTGTAAACCCTCTTTGGAAAAAAGGGCCCTGCAATTGGGGTGTGATGTCACCACGTGTAACTACAATGGTCATTCCATGGAGGATAATCCCAGAAGGTGTGATTGTTATGTACATATTACACAAGGCGTTCCTTTGGGACGTTGGCTGTATGATGATTTAATCATTTTACAGAATGTGACCCTACAGGTAACATAGATTCCAATCTGGAAAAATCCGAATTTAAATTGGCCACAGCCAGGAGTTGGAAATATTACCCAACAAGCAAATGTGTGGGAGCCATTGTGGGAGCAGGTGCAGTCAGCACTTTTCAACGTGTCTTTTTGATCTATTTCATGGGTGGTACACCCTAAGCTGGACCAAATTCATCCCAACTGTCGTGTATACATAGAAGGGTTAAAACAATAATTTGATTGGTGGGTGAGGGGACGTACTTGGAGCCGTTGCTGGAAAAGAGAAGGGTGGGAAGCAGGGAACACAGCACTGGATACATGGAATCTGGGGGATGAGTTGGTAACCAACCAATTGATAAGCCAAAATGTAAAATTTCAAAAACAAATCAATTAATTAATGGCACAGCAATTATCAGCAATTGCCACAGGATGGGGGAAGGCAGCAAAGGTAAACCTATGGTTAACTCATTGGGCAGGAGATCTTGTGACGTGGGTGGGGGATGGTTTCAGAAGGCTAACCTGGGGAGAGGTCTGTGTGGGCATATAAAATGCTCAGTTAACTATGTTACTGAGTGTTATGAAGGATGCTTGGTCAGAACGATGGCCTTCCGTGATAAACTGTGAGACAAGTCCATATTTATCCACACTTGCAAAAACATACCCATCCACTTGGAAGGTAACATCCCCAACTTGTGGGGCCAGCACTTGTGTAATAGTCACTATGATACTGTGGGAAGGGAATGCAACTAAGGTTGTCCTCCTGAGGCCTATGGGAGTAACTAGGGAAGAAGGAGTGCACTGGGAACCACTGGGAGATAGATGGGGAGGGTGAAATGGTGTAAATTGGAGTATCATCACGTTAAGTAACTGTACATCCGGTGAAAATATCTGGATCTGCCCCTCTTCTGTGGCTATGGAGGAGCAGGATCAATTGCCTGTTGCAAAGTGGGGGGGGGCATTTAGGGGTAATGTATATGGGGTATGGAGTATTCTGTTGGGAATGTATGCAATCCTGTAATATAACACTAGGAGGCAAAATCATACCAGTATATGACCCAGTTACAAACATATATACACTGCCACCTGGACTATGCTACACAAATGAATCAGTGGACCTAACTGCTGTGAGCAATCAAATCAGCATCTATTATCCCATCCCATGCCAAGCAGTTGAATTGGTTTGGACAATACCAAATTTCACTGTGGATATCCAATGGACATACAATATGGACAAAAGTATTCAAAAACTACAGGAGCAACTCACTGAGACTGTCAATAGCTGGACACATTTACAATATACACTTCAGGATGGCGCTGACAGGATTTTAACCCTATCCAAGGAGGAGAAGCAGTGTTTCTGGTGGTGGCCAGGATGTTGGACTATATTACAATGTTCCGGACTCTCGGTATTGCTGTGGATTATTCTAGCAGCTGGTGTATCGCTAAGTATACTGGTATTATGTAGCATATGGAAACAGTCAAGAGGGAAACAACCCCCTAATGTACAGCCACTGATTATAACCCAGAAGTAATGTAGTAAGCTCTCCTCCCCATGTAACGGACAACATGGACCCAACCTTCTTGAGCCCATTATACTAGGAAGTCTGGAACACTAATTGGAACAGGTGTAGCATGCCTGTTTGAGAGAAGATGCAGGGCACCGTGTTGCACAGGGGGCAGTGGAACAGATGGAGCATCAACACATTCCATCTTGATGCCTGGCCCTATCAGGAAATGTGTTGCCATATGTCCTATGCTTTTCCCAGGACACCTGAGCAGGAGGATCCCAAAAGAAAAGAAAAGAAAAGAAAAGAAAAGAAAAGAAAAGAAAAGAAAAGAAAAGAAAAGAAAGGGGAGGAGTGCTAGTATATAGAATATAGATACTCATGCCTGCCTGTAAAGGCCCATGTTTTGTAAGTATATCCTTATCATTTAGCTGATTATAGGGGTATAAAACAAAGAATCAAAACCACAGGCCATCTCTCACTGTGACAGTCTGTGGCCTGGTACTTTGGATCAGATGCAGGAGTGGCAGCCATAAGCTGGGAAGCGTGCAGTCACATACATACATTCCAACATAACATCTAATATCAGGCTGTTAAGACAGTGATCCAGTCTAACACCTCCAGATAAAGAAAAGATCCTAGAATGTTTAAAGGAAACTTGGTTTGATAGCATTCTGTCTGGCAAAAGAATTACTTATCAACAGTTGTGGTTGTAAAATCTACACTCCTTATTGTTTTGTCTTTATGGCACCTAATTTTCTATTATCTATTTGAATGATTTCTGTCTGGTTTTTTGATTGTTTCTGTCTGTTGCATAACTAAGTGTGATCAGTTAAGATGGTGGGATATGATTGGTTAAAGAATTATCTTACAACATGTTAGGATTCGTTAAAGAATCATCTTGTAATATTGTTAAAGAAATGATTGGTTAAGATACATTATAAAAACTGAGGTAAAACAGGAAGTAGGGGGGGAAGATTTATTGTGTAAAGCACTGGGGGGTCCTAATGGATGCTTGCTTGAAAAGATCCCAATAATCCTGTTGTATTGCCGGCTGCTGGACTCTGGACTTCTGCTTCTGTCAGCGAACTAAGAACTGAAAGGACTGGGAGGTCCTAACAACACAAACACTATTAATTTAAATATTTTTTCTCAATGGCTGTGTTTTTTCACAGGAAATATAAAAAATAATATTTTGTTCAGACTCTTAATTTAAGGCTTTGAGAATGTGCCATGGGAAGTCATACATCTATGGTCTCAATTGCTACATGTTAAAATACTACATACAGACTCAGAGGGAAAGCCTTTAGAGGGAAAGGCTCCCAAATTTCCCCTAAAAGCTGTAAGGTAATCCATGCACTTTGGCGGCTACAGTTTGAGTGATTAAAGATCACAGGGGTCTGATTCTTGTGGCTTTTAAGTTAGTAGCATGGAGATCTGAAACTGAAACCAAGGAGATTTTCCTTGCCCCGTGTTAGGTTCATTTAACAGTTGGAACAGGAAGTGAGTCTGAGGCAAAGAATACAGTCTTTCCATCGGAAATGTCTCAGCTACACAATCTTTAAATTGCTCCCTATTTTTTTATGCTTGGAGTTCATAAAAGCTCTAGTTTTCATGGCTGTTGGCTATGATCTGCTTTTCCACTAGTGTGGGATAACCCAGTGTCCTAGCCAACATTCCTCCTCTGAATCAAATACCAACAAGGATTAGCTGGAAATGCTGCAAATGTTCATGGCTTCAGGCTTTACGTGGGATTTTTCTGACTGCACATTAGCTGCCACATTTGCTTTTCTTACAGAGCCATTGAGCTCAAGTCTGTAAAATACAGACTATGAAAAATGCTACATATGTATGACTTAATGCAACACCCAGTCACTACATGCCAATTAATTTCTTAGAGACAATGTTTACTACCATTTTGTCATGTCATTACTGTGTCTTACATATTCAAATAAGTAATTTAAAACAGATGCTTCGAAATGGATTGTGTGGTTGTCTGAGAGATTGCTGTAATTCATTATCCTGCTTGAAAGCTAAACAGCAATAAAGTTGCATTGAAAACTTGGATAAAATTGGTAGCACTATTTTGCATTCAAGTGATCAGCAAGAAATAGGACTTCTACCAGAAGCAAGAGTCCTGAAAATCTGTTCTTTGATTTAATTTGCCCTCTAGATCAGTTTTTTGTTCATCTTCCTGTCTTTGTAAATGCTGCCCTTGGATGCACGCATTTGAGATTAAACCCCTTGAAGTTATTGTGAGCCCTTTGTATGTTCACAAGGACAGGTCTGAACACAGTGCTTAAGTCTCCTCTGCCTTGGCCCTTGTATAGTCATTTACACCTCTGAAGAGTGGGTGTAAAATCAGTTGCCTGATCATGCTCCAGACAAAAATAAGGGCTGACCTCTCACTGACTCCAATGTGAGCAGGCTTGGTGCTTAGAATTCTTCTCTCACTTACTGCGATGGTGGTTCACAAACAAATGACTAGACCACATGCAAGGCAGTGGGGAGAGGCATAAAGAATCTACCTAATATCTTGCAATGGGCCACCCTTACAGCAATAAAGCTGAGGCTCTAATAATGAATTCACAATATTCTTTATCTGGGCAACTTTCGTTTTTTGAGTAGATCGGGAGTAAGGAAAGAAGCACAACGAAGACAAGGAGGCAGTATCATAACAACCTGTGTTATGGGGCTTTAGTGTGACGCTATGCCCTTCAACTTCAGCTTTTAACTAAGGATCTCAAAACATTTTACAAATAATGGATTAATTAAGCTTCAAAACACCACAGAAAGGCAGAGAAATATCCCATTTTACAGATGAGTAAACTGAGGCACAGAGAGATTATGTAAATGGCCCAAAGTTACCTGGTGAGTCAGCAGTGGAGTCAGGAATAAAAACCACATCCTTCCTGTAACTTCTGGACACATGACCTCAGAACAAACTGACCTTCATTAAAGTTGAAAAGGCACCTGCCATTCTAACCCCCTCATTCTAGTCCTTGGTAATAGTAAATTAATAACAACAGTATAACAAGTTAACATCTCTACTGTTGCCTTCTTTTAATTACAAGAAAAGTTATTGCAAATTGCCTTTTGGAAATAAATGTCTGATTTTTTTTAACAAGGTCAATCCTGAGCAAGTGCATTATCCACCCCTCTAACTTCAGCAAAAACCAAAGGGTGCAAGTCTTCAACTTCATGATCATTTGAAAAACTTCATGTCCTTTTGTGGCCCAGGAGCATCTTGATGCCAACTGGCCCAGGGCACAGGGCATGCACAGAGTTTTACAAGAATCTCCTGGCACAGTTATATTATAATAATAATTGCATAATAATTCCCTAAAAGCTGGTATGTGAAGTATCTGCTGAGAGCCAGTAACACATTGGTCATTATAACCATTGTGAAATGTCTGTAAGGAGAATATTTAAGGAATTATGTATCTATACTAGAAATTATGTTCTTAATGTCTGTGAGTTAAAGAAGATCACTAGGAGGTGACAAACATGTTCGTTTAAGACAGGCATAAGACAACTATCTGTCAGGTTCTATGGATATTGAGTATTGTATACTTCACAATGGATACTTATCTGTATACTAAGCCACCAGCTAATCAAAATTTAAAAATTAACATGACATCACAAACTCTACAGGGAGGAAGCAACACATAGCAGGAGGATGTCTGTCTGTTTAGGAATAAAGATCAATGGACTCTTGATATATCTGGGTTTTTAAAGGGCCATGCTAGCATCTTTCACCTAGAAAGTAGAGCTTGCTTCATGAATGGAAAATCATAGCCAAGCCTGGTGATAATACACTGGAAGGATTTTGAGCGAGCTTTTGCTCTTATGACATAATCATAGAATCATAGAAAATTAGGGTTGGAAGGGACAGGAGGTCATCTAGTCCAACCCCCTGCTCAAAGCAGGACCAACCCCAACTAAATCATCCCAGCCAGGACTTTGTCAAGCCGCACCTTAAAAACTTCTAAGGATGGAGATTCCACCACCTCCCTAGATAACCCATTCCAATGCTTCACCACTTTCCCAGTGAAAAACTTTTTCCTAATAATATCCAACCTAGACCTTCCCCACTGCAACTTGAGACTGTTGTTCCTAGTTCTGTCATCTACTACCACAAAGAATAACCTAGTTCCATCCTCCCTGGAACCCCCTTTCAAGTAGTTAAAGGCTGCTATCAAATCCCCATTCATTCTTCTCTTCTGCAGACTAAACAAGCCTAGTTCCCTCGACACCTCTTCATAAGTCATGTGCTCCAGCCCCCTAATAATTTTGTTGCCCTCTACTGGACTCTTGCCAATTTGTCCACATCCTTTCTGTAGTGGGGAGCGCAAAACTGGACACAGTACTCCAAATGAGGCCTCACCAGTGTCGAATAGAGGGGAATAATCACTTTCCTCAATCTGCTGGCAATGTTCCTACTAATGCAGCTCAACATGCCATTAGCCTTCTTGGCAATAAGGCAACGCTGTTGTCTCACATCCAGCTTCTTGTCCACTGTAATCCCCCATGTCCTTTTCTGCTAAATTGCTGCCTAGCCAGTAGGTCCCCAGTCTGTAGCAGTGCATGGGATTCTTCCATCCTAAATTCAGGACTCTGCACTTGTCCTTGTTTAACCTCATCAGAATTTTATTTTTGACCTAATCCTCCAATTTGTCTAGGTCACTCTGTATCCTATCCCTATCCTCCAGGGTATCTACCACTCCCTCCAGCTTAGTGTCATCTACAAACTTGCTGAGGGTGCAATCCACCCCATCATCCAGATCATTAATGAAGATGTTGAACAAAACCAGCCCCAGCACTGAATCCTGGGGAACTCTGCTTGTTACCGGCTGCCAATTAGACATTGAACCGTTGATCACTACCCATTGAGCCCGATGATCTAGCCAGCTTTCTATCCATGTTATAGTCCATTTATCCAACCCATACTTCTTTAACTTGCTGATAAGAATACTGTAGCAGACTGTATCAAAGCTTTGCTAAAGTCAAGATATATCACATCCACCGCTTTCCCCACATCCACAGTGTGAGTCATCTCATCATAGAAGGTAATCAGGTTGGTCAGGCATGACTTGCCCTTGGTGAATCCCTGTTGACTCTTCCTGATCACCTTCCTCTCTTCCAAGTGCCTCAAAATGGATTCCTTGAGGACTTGCTCCATAATTTTTCTTGGGAATGAGGTGAGGTTGACTGGTCTGTAGTTCCCTGGATCCTCCTTCATCCCTTTTTTGAAAATGGGCACTATATTTGCCTTTTTCCAATCATCAGGGACCTCCCCCAATTGCCATGAGTTTTCAAAGATAATGGCCAATGGCTCTGCAATCACATCAGCCAATTCGCTCCGCACCTTTGTATGCACTGCATCTGGGCCCATGGACTTGTGCATGTCCAGCTTTTCTAAATAATCCTGAACCTGTTCTTTCACCACTGAGGGATGCTCATCTCCTCCCCATTCTGTGTTGCCCAGTGCAG
The DNA here is from genome assembly GCF_026122565.2 of Emydura macquarii macquarii. Taxonomy (NCBI): domain Eukaryota; kingdom Metazoa; phylum Chordata; order Testudines; family Chelidae; genus Emydura; species Emydura macquarii. The sequence goes on from NW_027130506.1 coordinate 4,740,797, forward strand.
TAGTCTGGGAGCTGACTTTGTCTGTGAAGACAGAGGCAAAAAAAGCATTGAGTACTTCAGCTTTTTCCACATCATCTGTCACTAGGTTGCCTCCCCCATTATGTAAGAGGCCCACACTTTCCCTGACTTTCTTCTTGTTACTAACATAGGTGTAGAAACCCTTCTTGTTACCTTTCACGTCCCTTGCTAGCTGTAACTCCAATTGTGCTTTGGCCTTCCTGATTTCACTCCTGCTTGCTCGAGCAGTATTTTTATACTCCTCCCTAGTCATGTGTCCACGCTTCCACTTCTTGTAAGCTTCCTTTTTTGTGTTTAAGCTCATCAAAGACTTCTTTGTTAAGCCAAGCTGGTTGCCTGCCATATTTGCTATTCTTTCTGCACATCGGGATGGTTTGTTCCTGTGCCCTCAATAGGGTTTCTTAAAAATCTTATACAGCCAGCTCTCTTGGATTCCTTTCCCCCTCATGTTAGCCTCCCAGGCGATCCTGGTCATCAATTCCCGGAGGGAGTCAAAGTCTGCTTTTCTGAAGTCCATGGTCCGTATCCCACTTTTCTCCTTTCTTCCTCTTGTCAAGATTCTGAACTCAACCATCTCTCATGGTCACTGCTGCCCAGCTTGCCATCCACTTCTACTTCCCCTACCACTTTTTCCCTGTTTGTGAGTAGCAGGCCAAGAGGAGCACGGCACCTAGTAGGTTCCTCCAGCACTTGCATCAGGAAGTTGTCCCCAACACTCTCTAAAAAATATCCTGGATTGTCTGTGTTCTGCTGTATTGCTCTCCCAGCAGATGTCAGGGTGATTGCTTGAAGTCCTCCATGAGAACCAGGTCCTGTGATCTGGAAATTTTCACTAGCTGTCTGAAGAATGTCTTGTCTACCTCATTCTCTTGGTCTGGTGGTCTATAACAGACACTTACCATGACATCATCCTTGTTGTTCTCACCTCTAAACTTCACCCAGAGACTCTCAACAGACTTTTCTCCAGTTTCATACTGGAGCTCTGAGCAATTATATTCCTCTCTTACATACAGTGCAACTCCTCCACCTTTTCTCCCCTGCCTAATAATAATAATAATGTCCCATTAGTTAACTTTAGGCTCTTGTGTGTGTGTTATGATTTCATTTTATGTGCAATCCTTTGTTTCCGCTATTACTGCTCACTATCCTTTCAATCTCTGTCCTTTGCTAAATAAACTTATACTTGCTTTCTCTATAAACAAATCTAAGTGCAGTGCATGAAACGGAGTTGTGTTCTAAGCTGTAGCTGATAAGTTGCGGTATACTGTTCCTTTGGAAACAGCGGGTCTGGTAAATCTGTGAGTGTCCAGGGAATAAGGGGCTGGACACTCCGGAGGACTCTTGGAGGACTCGGGGGATGAGGTGTGCCAATTGCTAACTCTCAGAGGGACAGCAGAGCCTGCGTGGGCTGAGATAGGAGTGACCAGGCTGTCTGTGGCTGGCGGTATCAGGGAGATGACCTCTGGCAGGTATAGACAAGGCTTTCCTATGCTAAGGGCAAGTGGTAGTGAGGTGCCTCAGAACCTGGGGTGCCCCTGGGAAGTGTCACACCTTCCATTCAAAGAGCACTATAAGCCAGGACATTGAAGTATTCTTATACTGCAAGCCTACACTATGCAGCTTTGTCAAGGGCTTCTCTATATGGATGTTATTGTGGGGCAAGCCAGGGTGTGACTTTAAAGGGTACCAGCTTGCCATGCAGTAACATCCCATGTGGATACTGCTCCAGCACACTGAAAGTCTCTGCATGCATTTGGCTACTTATAAAGTGTAGCAAGCCAAAGCACACTCCGGCTCTTTCAGTGGGCTATAGCAGTTGGGACAGTAATGTACAGCAAGCCGGCATGCAGTAGATTCATGCCCTAGCTTGCCATGCAGTAATGTCCCATGTAGGCAAGCCCTTAGGGAGAGTTTGGATCTTTTAAACAGGCTGCGTGTATCCCAGGACATGTACTGCTCTTTCCTTATGATGACAATCCTCTTGTTTTCATGAACTTCCAAAATTCTCTACATTACATTAATGCAGGTTTCTGCCGAGAACTATACATTTGGAACCTGATCCAAAGTCCATTGAAGTCAGGCCCTATGACAAATGCAATACAGAAGTAGTACTCGCAACACAGGGGTAAGAAGTAGTTTACGACAGGATATTTCAAGCAATTGATTTTCCAGATTCAAGACCACCTCTACAGAGGCAAATAAACAGACTTGCTCTGTTTCTTCTTAGAAAAAGCTGAAGTTATTTTAATATTCCCCCAAGGAACATAAAGTTTCATGAATGATTTTAGGGACATCAAATTAGCTGACACTCTGTGATCTGATGGGGAGGTATGTAGTTCACAGAGACTGCAACTTTAATGCTAATATAAAAGGTGATTGTTTCTGTGACCATCCTCTCGCTCTGTGTAGGATGTTTTCCGCTGCTTTTTTAATTCACTCAGTGAATTCCAGGTGTTTGCTGGATATTCTTATAAGCTGTTTTGTGGCATGCTGTACTTATCAGCTCTATTTTGTAGCTTATTTCTGATACCCTTAGAGTAGAATTCTCCCCTGCACGTTGTATTGAGGATCTCTTATCCACTTATATTGATCTCTGTTACATATTCTACACTTGCTCGGTGCAAGGAACTATGGTATAGAAGCTCCACAAGCATAACAAGCATAGAAGATACAACAGAGATCAGCTGTGCAGATCAGAGAGAATTTTGTGCTTAAGATGTGCCTTAGGTTAGGCTAGAATATAATGACGCCATACATTACTTACAGCCGATTGCAAAGCAGAAACAAGTATTTTTGAGAGCTATTATTCAACAAATTTCACAGCTTTTCGACTAATACCATAGTATGTGACTATATGCAGAATGCCACAAAAGTACCGGTGAATAAATTATTCAGTGGAAAATGGTGAAATATGTCCCATAACATATGCAAGGAATACTGTTAATGTAATGTTACCCTCACTTCTTCCCCTTTCATAACTAGAGATGATAGTGAATCACCTCCTAGATGGAGAATATTAGGGGTGGGAGGCTGATTACTTGGTTCTGGTGACAGAAATCAATGAGGTCCAACTATTGCTCTCACACTGACTCTTTCTGTACCCTTGGATGATTCCCAAAGCCTAAAATTTCCAAAAGCAGGTCCTAATTCTGGGTATCTTCATTTTTGCATGCCCAAGTTTAGACACCAAGGTCTCTTATGCACAATATGGATGCTACCTGGCTAGGGTGAGCATGAGTTGCTCCTTAGACTGTACTGCAGCAGAGGCAATCAGTTCGATTCAGTGTCCTCCCCCCTTTCCCGGTGCCTCAGGTGTTTTGCTTTCATCTATCATATGAATGCAGAATGCTTCATAGCACCTCCATTCACACGCTACACTGCCAAACATGGGTAGCACCTACATATCTCCCCGGAGCTCATGGTATATCCCTAGAGTATGTTTAGCTTTGCCAAGACAGACCCTCCTTAGCACGTTTTAATTCTTTGAATGCAATGGGTCCATTTCTGCACCTTCTTCAGAAATCCTCAGGAATACAGCAATGCACTTTCTTTGACACTGTTGTTGTGATCAGCATAATTATCTCTGGTTCCTCACCCTCTTTCCGCAAACTTTGGGTTAGAGAGGAAAGGTTCCAAAGTGTCACTGCCCACCTCCCCCATAACCTCACGCAAAGTATATGTCACCCATTCCTCCCTGTCTTTTTACATTTGCTGCCATTTGCTCTAAGAAAAATGATGCACTGCTTTAAACTAGCAACAACTCGTTGGCAATGCCAAAGGATCATGCAACTGCTGTTTTTCTGAGCTTGAATGTGTATTGGAAGTGTTTCCTTCCTGCAGTTGGCAGGACATGGGGGGAGAGTCACTGCACATCTGTTTCACATTTAACCTGAAACCAAACTTTTTCATACTACTTTTCTATCCTGTGCGCTATATTGATTCAATTACCAGGCTCTGCTGGTTCTAGAGATTTATATTAAACCTTCATTCAAAGCTATTGTGCTTTGTCACACAACAATACCAAATCAATTACAAACATCCTCAACACAACCCTCCTCAATCATAAGAGTTAGCTCCCAAAAAAGCCTTCTACTGCATAAAAGCATATTGGGCATGTACTACATGAAGGCATAACATCCTTACCTTTTCATTTCTCATCTGCAGTTTGGCTGGTCAGATGATTATATATCTCCCTAGCTGTCTTGTGAGAGATGCTCATGTGAACATTGTCTCATTAGGAGTTTAGGGGGGAAATAAAACATATTTGGCTCCCACTTCAATAGCTGGATTTGGATAAAAGTCCTTAAATACATACAGCAGCAGCAGCAGCAGCAGCACAGATTCTGTTATTCCTTGCACACGCATTTAGCCATCTCTGCATCACTGGTGTGATCTGCCTTTCTACCTTCCAACCAGTGAAACAGAGGAGGAGGTTGTTCTTGGTAGATACTATCTTGCTTTTTTTGAAAAAAGAAAGGGAGACAATGCAATCTGCTGTTTAGGCCTCCAAGGTTGTATTTGTGATTCTACCACTGTTTTTATGCGTAACCTTCGACAAAACACTGCCAGATCCACACTTTCAAAATTGCATACATTTTTGGGTCTCCAGATTAAGTCACTTTAAGCAACTAAAATGAGCAACCAAAGGACGAGACACTCCAAACTGTAGGTCTCAACTTTGTTGTCTGGGATAAATGCCATGGACACATGGACTATCCAAAAACTATTCTACCAACTTTATAAATGTTACATGCATGTTTATGGGCTAAGGATTGTATTATAGATCCATGGAGGAGTTGCAGGAGTTTCCTGCGGGAACTAAAATTACTGGATGAGGACTGGTAACTAATGCAAATTTCTAGGCAGGCAACAAGTCTGGAGAACTCTGACCTCCTGGGGAGTTGCATGTTCTGCTTTGACCTGGTTCAAGAGGCCTAGCAACCGAAGGACTGAAAATTGTGTAAAGTACTGGCCTGACACTAAGGGGGACACACACACTCTCCAAGAACTGACGTGAATCTGTAACCAGAGGGACAGACTCTGTGAGAAGACCTGAAATAGATCCCGCTAGGATCTCTATGTGGACGAAGGGTGACACCTGGTAAGCTACGACCTGCATAGAAGCTGTTTCTTATTTTTAAAATATGCTTTCTCTGCCATGCTTCTGTTCTCAGTAAATAGTACTTGGCTTTATGAAGGCTGAGAGAACAGGACAGCATCTGTTGAACTAAAGTCAGACCTGCTAAGGTGATCACAATGAATTGCAGGAGGAATTGCAGCCTAAATCCCAGTCTAGAGGGAGAGAGTGAAGGGTCTCCAGCCCTAGAAAGGTGAAAGCTAGAGGCAGAGACCCAAGAAGGATGCCCTCAAGAAGGCTACAAAGAGGTCAGAGGTGCAATTACCTCAGAAACTGTGACAGTGTCCGTTAACCCTTTTACAAAATACCCAGTAACCCAGCAAATACCTTATAAAATATCCTGTTTACATCTCTATAAATGAACCTCTTGATAATTTTGGTATACCAATACTTCCCTCCCAGGGTAAGTGCTACTTTCAAATTATTAACAAAATACTTTGATCATTATGATTGGGGCTGGCTGGGAAAAAACAATTCAATTTCCTTAAAAAATGGAGGTTTCAAAATTTGCTTTTCTTCTGATTCTAAATGAAAATGAAAAATTTTTTTTGCTAAAAAATAAAGGTGACCCCCATCCTTGAGTAGTCAGTAGTCCAATTTCTTCAAAATGTATCCAGGAGAAGAAAGAGCAAATTGGACATATGTGTTATTTTCCATGGTGCCACATATAAGACACGTTATGCACGCAGATAGTTCTGGTAAATGGAGCAGAATTATGGTAGGATTCTGTGAGCTGCCAAAAGCCTCATGCATGGGATCTTCACGCCTGCCTATCTAAAAACATTTCCAAAGCAGAGTAGCCTTGGGCAAAAGCTGTCACAAAGAGATGTAGAGTAAATATTTCAGAAGAGTTTGAACACTATTTTCCTTTCAATTTATGAATTACTTTCAGTGGGACTTCAGCTCCTGAATCACTACGGTGCTTTTTGAAAATTTTACTCGTTGATCCAATTAAGCATATACTGGACAAAATCACCCTCAACACTGAAGGATTTCATCCCCATCATCAACGCTGACGTTAATGGGAGATGCACAGGTGTAACTGAAGTCAGATTTTGGCCCACTGTCTTTATATATGCAGACTGTTTCCATAATTAAGAAATAAAGGTGCCTTTAACAATCAGGAATTCTAGAAAATAGGGTTCAAAGCATAAAAGCCAAGCTCATCTGGCCTCTGATTGCAGGGGTGTGAGGTAGCTGTGGCTTATAGAGAGCTGAAATAAGAGTCAGAGTTATGAGTTAGTGAAGGATTTTTGAAAGGCAGTTGTTACACTGTTCAAATGAGCACCAGCCAGCATTTTGCCTAGTCCTATGACCAAACCCAGTGAGTTTATTTTTATTTGTTTCTGTACATCTGTTTTAAATAAAGATCCTTTGCTGGAAAACCATGTGTTGTGAGGTGACATCTTAACACTATCGAGACCACCCCTCTTCAAATCAAATCATTTTAAAATACCAATGAGTTTATATCCCCAAAAAGAACTAACACTGAGATGATAGAAATGTGAACATTACACTCTGCAATAACTTATTTAGACTTAATGCTGAATAAATGTGCTGGGTTAACATAGGTTGCAAGATACCGTCATTCTTCCACATTGTGGTTTTGTGTTGATTGATGTTTAGAATACGCGGCTTGCTCTTCTACCTAAGGCATTTGGATTTTCTATATGAATATTATAGATTTGTTAATGCCGTATTTTTGCAGTACATTATAGTGCATTTGCTATATGTATTTGCAATTATATTGCAATTCACCTTGTACAGTACGTAAGGTACACTCCTTTTAGGAATGAAGGCACTGCTTGGTATGAATAAGGGTGGCAGAATTTTGACCCAAGGTGTACTTATATTAGAGAGATTTACACATATCAGGTGGATATTGCAGGCTCTTTTTCTAAAGGCCTTTTTTTTAAAGGTTGGTTGGTTGCAGCCCTTATTCGAGTGAATTAACCCCACTGAAGCACAAGGGGACTACTCGTATGAGCAAGTGCTATTCAGCATGAGCAAAATGTGCAGAATCCAGCCCTTTCTGATTAGCAGTCTGAGACCAGACACCATGAAGCCTAGAAAGATAAGTTATGTTGTTAATTATTATTATTTTAATACCCGGAGATGTACTATGCAGATACATAGAATTACTAGATAAAAAAGACCATGTGAATCTGTCTATTATTATGTGTTGCAATAGTTCCTAGAAGCCCCAGTTGTGAAGACCCCATTGTGCAAGGAGCTGTACACACATATACAGCCCCTATTCAGAAAAGCCCTTAGGCAAATGCTTAAGTCTAGGACATAAGTACCAAAAGAGATGGACTTAAGCTTGTAGATATGCTAAAGTGTTTTCCAAAATCAAGGCCCTAAAGAATATAAAATATCCCTATAGTTAATATTCTGTTTGCACTGTTTTCTCAGTGTTTTATGTGTAGCAAGTGCTGGAGACTATTTATAAACTAATAATAAAGAGAATGCTAATAAGCATCAAAATCTTTTCACTGACAATGACCCAGCAACATTTTCTTTTGGAACTGGACTGTTGTGCATAATATTTATGTGAGGTGGATCATAAGCTCCTTCGGATGGAGATGTTGTCTTTTTGCTGGTTTTGTAAAGTGATGGGTACACATACAGCAAATAAAAATGGTAATATGAATGTTATTTAAAAAATCAGACTTTATACATTACACTCTGGCAAAATTCAGCTTTCAGAAGGGTGATCCCAATATTAAAAAATGCTATCTGTCAAAAAAAGATCTAACATTAACTTCTGTTGGGTTGGGATGGGGGGAAAATCTGATAAAACAATGTGCTAAATCTGATATTAAAAACCCAGAAATTCCTATGGTAGTTTTAAAAATATCTGAGAAAGACAATCTTTACTATAGTAGGCTGCGTAGAGTACTTTTGAAAATGTTCAGCAATATATAAGTACATGGAACTCAATGCCATTTCTTAAGTAACTTTTGGCACAAGGATGTGTAATACTGTGCTATACTATGTTAGAGAACTGAGCTATCAAATTGAAATATCTTGTATGGTATATTCAGTTTTGAAATACTAGTAATTCAGAAGTAGACAGGGCCACTTTTCTTTGTGTTAGGCTATAGTTTGATATATAGTACAGTATGTATTTGACCATTTCTTCCGTTCAACTAATTTCTGGGAACAAGCAAGGCAAACTTCCAGCTAAAATCCTGAGCATTGCACACCCCCCAGAGCTGGCCACTTAAGCAACATTTTCCAGTGAGTCAGCCCTGGAACAGTTCTCCACATGCTGCTCAGGGCTTCTCAGGCCACGCTCACCCCATACCTATCTCTTATCAAATCCATGGCTGGTATGAGAAAAGGTGCAGTGGGTAGGGGATGTTTGGGGAAAAGGGGGGCATTCCAGGGTTCATCCCCATTTACTTTGGTTGCTGGCAGTGACCAAGAGAGTTAGTTTTAGGTCTCAGTGCACCCAGAAGTAGTGCAGACTATCTGTGTCACTGCTAATTTGTTACTAATAAAGCTCTTAGATTGGTTACATCTACCCCTGCCTCTCTATGCTTCTTGACTTGGGCCTACACCACATTTTGCATGGAATAGGCTCCAAAGGAGAAAGTCCAGGATATGCACCTTAACACATTCAAAACTGCCTTCACCAAACAAGAGCACTCCACCAGAGAAATAGATCACATCATGGAATGGCCACCCAAATACTCCAAGAAAACCTGCTTCAATAGAAATAAACCCCTCTCCAACCACACACCTCTAGTTGTCACCTACCACCTCACACTGGAATCCACACAGGGTATCAAACAACTACAAACCCTACTCAGTGAGGACCCCATCCTGAAAGAAAACTTTCCTGAACCCCTTTTTCTGGCCTTCAAACAACCCCCCAAACTCTTCAAGCTCACCATCAGGAGCAAGCACCGCACAAACTAAGACCCACCAACTCAAAGTGGCAACAGATCCTGCTGGAACAACAGATGCAAAACCTGGAGACATATCTTCACAGCTACAGTGAGCCCCCTCCCACACACAATACACCTTTCAAGATCCATTGTTCCTACACATTCCTATCACAACATGTGGTGTACTTCATTCAGTGCACTAAATGCCCCAATAACAGCTATGTGGGTGAAACCATATACCAGACAATCACCACACTCTTGAATGAACTCACACTGGAAAATGATAAAGGCCACACACACAAAAAAACCCTATTCAGTGTGGGTGAACACTTTTCACAAAGCAATCACTCTATATCTGACCTATCAGGGCTCATCTTCAAAGGAAACCTGCACAACACGTTCAAAAGACGAGCCTGGGAGCTTAAATATATAATTTTACTAGACACTACAAATCATGGTCTTAATAAAGGTACTGGATGTATGGCTTATTACAACAATCTGTAACCCACTAATCCCCGCCCCTTTTGCTCCTATGACTACAGGGGTGTTAATGAGCCATTTCAGTTTGAATAATTCATTGGAATATGTGCTAACTACTTATGCTAGACTATCTGTTCGATCTTGTATTTAGCTGTGACACTCTGAGTATCTTTCCCACCTGAGGAAGAGCTCTGGCTAAAAGCTTGTCTCTCTCACCAACAGCAGTTGGTCCAATAAAAGATATTACATCACTCATCTTGTCAAGCTGCATGGCAGACATGCAAGACAGGCATGTCCATTTACCTCAACGCCCAGACCAAGGGTGAATGCTGTTGGTCAGTGCTATTCCTGGTGGGTTGCTAAAGCTGGGGGGGAGGAGTGGGGAGGGTGTAATGTCCCTAAATATGTATATGTAAAAATGTGTACAAGTACCCTGCAGGTGCAGATTTAACAGCCTAGCCCAAATAGCCCTGGAGCATAAAGTCTGTATAAGTCTTCCAACTTTTGTTTTGCTTTAGGCTTGTAGCTGTTATATGCTGCTGGTTTCCTGGTTTGTACCTGCAGGGTACAATCTGGACTGCTGAACAGCTGTGTCCCCTCAGCTCTCTAACCTGCGGCGCCTTTTATACGGCTTCTCTGTGATCACACATAGGCTCCAGCATGTAAATTGTTCCCAGTTATATTGTATGAGTGCTGCAGCCAGCCACTCTTGAATTACACTACAGAGAGACACCAGCAATATTCCCAGTCACAGACTTTCCCCAGAAATGTACATCCTCTACTGCCCAGCTCTCTCCTGGACGATACAAGCTCATATAAAGTTTGTCATCTTATTAATAGAAAATGATATGCACAAATCCTATTATTCCAAGTGGAGTTTCCCAAACATTGCAATTCAAACACTCTGGTTTAGATTAAACAACAAAACAAGTTTATTAACTACAAAAGGATAGACTGTAAGTTAATATAAGTAATGAAGCATAAAAGTCAGAATTGGTTACAAGAAAAATAAAAATAAAATGCAACTAATGCTTAACTTAAACAAGAGTGAATTCAAAGCAAAGATCTCTCTGTCACCAAGGATGGGGGCAGGCCCCCTGAGTTCAGCCCAAAGGCAAGAAACAGGAATAGGGCAGGGAGCTGCTTGCAAACCAGGTAATGCTGCCAGGTGCCACCTTTGCAGAGATCTCTCCCAGCCTCAGCTGGAAGACACTGACTGTACCATAATGTTTTGTTCAGAGTTACAAACATTTCAGAGTTACGAACAACCTCCATTCCCACGGTGTTCATAACTTTGAGGTTCTACTGTATTTTTTTCCCTTCTTTGAGAAGCATCTACAGCTGAGGTTCAGGAGGCAAAAAGTCTGTGTAGATGGGAACCACACGCTGTTCCTTTTAAGATGTAGATTTTTAGCCCCTGTCCCTTTTCCTGCCAATGAATAGCCATTCTGTAGTTGATGGCCCATTTGGACTATTTACACCTGGCTGAGGTGTTAGCTTGTCTTTTGTCTGATGAACTGGTTTAGCCGCTCCCCAGAGTTGGAGTATGTCTTAGTAACACCCATACAGTAGAATCTTATAACTTTACATACAATGTTACCACATATATTTTATCGGGACAATATTGACCAGCGAGTTATGAGTTTTCAGATGATATCTTAAAAGGCATACTTGTACAAAGATTGCTATAGTAGTGTGTAAGGAGTGAATATAGGAGAACAGATTGTCACCCCAGCCTCACAACCAACATGGGCTGGTTGGGTGCACAGCAGAACTTCCAAGAGGGGAAGCCAGCCCCGGGAGTAGCAGGGATTTCTCCAGCAATGGCTGGGAGAAGCAGCAGGAGCAGGGCAAGGAGACCCATCCAGGGCTTTCATCCCATGCTTCCCATTGGCATCCACAGCCCTTGGACGCCAGTGATGTTAGCAAACTAACAACTTGACCTCTAGACATTATTTCCTCTCTGACAGTTGAGTGGTTGCTTCTACTTCCTCGCTTTCTGTTTCCTCACAGTCCCTCACTGCCTGCTTCACTGTCTCTGCCCTCCATGCCCCACTCCACCCTTCTCATCCCTCCCTTGTCTCATTTTTTTCTCTGATTCTCTCCCTCCCTTTCGCCTCCCCTTCTTCCCTCATTTCTCCTGCCCCTTTGTCATTTCTCCTGCCATTCTTCTCCTCCTACTACTGCCCCACAGCAAATACACCTTAAAATGAATAAAGAAGAAAAAGAAATGGAATGAACAAGACTTGCACCCCTAACCCTGATCACTGCACTTGCCTGTTTTATTCCTTTTGCTCATCCTTTGTCTGCAGTATTCTTAGACGGCAAACTCCCTGGGGCAAGGACTGTGTCTTCCAGTGTGTTTGTAGAGCACTATGAATATATAAATAACTGATTGTGATATAAACTGGGGGGAAATCCCACTTTTAAACACTAAACAAAAACTTCACATGTGTAAAATTCATGTTGTGTGCATGGGCTGCTTATTTATCTGCCAACAGAAGGTATGTCTATAGTCTTAGCCCATGCTGCTTCATGTGTTTTGTCCAACCCCCCAAGCATCCACACAAAACTTTCAAGTATGTGCTAAGTCGCTCTTTGAACCCATGCTTGTTTGCACAGCTGGGGGTATGGGCTGGAGCCTGAGCTCTGCTTTAGCTCAGGCTGGAACCTTCCCAACTTCTCAGTGAGGATGCAGGTAAGATCATTTGCATGCTGATGGTCCTCCCATGCCCTTCCCACAACTCTCCCCAAGGTACACACAAGGACAATTGTGTGTCACAGTTGACAGCCCATTTGGCCTGTTTACACCTGGGCCTGGCTGAGGGGTTAGCTTGTCTTTTGTCTCTGGGGAACTGCTTTGGCACGAAATATGTCTTAGACACGGAATATGTCTTAGAACCCCATGCAGTAGAGTCTTATAACTTTACATACAATGTTGCCACACGTTGTCTGTCTCAGTACACAGAACCATGGAATAACATAGGCAAGTGGAAACACAGTAAAGCAGGTAGGGCTTTGCTGCGGGAGTGCTCATACTCAGGCAAGTTTACCCAAGTGCTGAGACCTGGCTGCCAATCATGCAGGGTATCTATGCAGTGTAGACCTACCTAAAGAGGCTGGTGACCAGTGCAAACTGCACCACATGTAAGTACAACTAGAGAAGATCTCCCACAGCCCTTCTCCACTCCCTCCCATAGTCAGGTTCACTAATGCATGCTTGGCATTTTGAAAGTCCAGGCTGTGATGAGTCACATCAGGGTTCAGATTCCCAGGTAATATGCTTCCTGTCCACAGAACTAATCCTGGTCATTTCAGAACCATGCTGGATCAGCCCCTCGGAGAAACCAGCAAAAAATGTTAACACGGTAGAGCAGACCTCTATTGTTTGTACCATATGTGAAGCATTACAATTTCCATCCATTAGACTACAACAAAGGCTGGAACAAGTATGTATTTAACTAATTTCATAATAATTTTAGCATTAATTTGTTTCAAAGTCAAGTAGAAAAACAATTTGTTATGCTACTGATTTGGATGCGTCATCTTTTGCTGGCTACTAACAACAGCATTTCTGCCCTGACAAGAGCATGAGTGCTTTAAAGAGGGACTGAACAAGCAAGGAAAGGATCAGCTCACCAAACCCAAGGCAACTAAAAGACTAAGAAAATTATGAAGAGTCTGTCATGTTTTTCTGACTAGTTTCTGCACTAAATGTAAGTAAGGCATATCTTATACTAAAGGGACACCATGTCTACGAGCCCATTGGTATGAAAGTGTCAGATATTCTACAGACAAATAATGTATAAAGTAACTAACTTAGATAAATTAGCCCCTCTCCCCAATTCTCTTTATTTAAATGTATGGATTTTATCAACACTTCTGCTGCACTATGGAGGTGATGGCTAGGGCAATAGCCTAACAGAAATCAGAATTCCTGAATTCTAACCCTGGCCTGCTGGGTGACTTCAGGAAATTCACTTCACCTGTCCGTGCCTTTGTTTTTCCATCTGTAGAATGGGGGGTCATGGAATGTGCACATCTCTTAGGCTTTGAGAGATACTGATGCAAAGCACTGTATAAGAGCTGAGTAAAGTTGTTATAGCCAGCTTTCTTCCCAAAGGGACATATGAACATCATGAAAGGGTGCAGGGAAACCCTTATAACAGCTTAAAAAGTGAACTTAGTTGATTTCAAAAGAAAATTAATGTTGACGTTCCATTAAAATAACATCTAGGAAAAATGAACGTTATTTCAACAGATGCATTTACATATTGTATTGTATGCACGTGAACTTTCACTGCTTGAAGTCTCTGTACCGAAATTCACCTGGGCAGCAAATAAGCCCATAAACATATATCATTAATTTTCAGGCTAGTGTTCCTATTTAGGAACTCAGTTTTATGTCCTAATAACTTACTCTATTAAGCTGATTCAGTATAATTGCCATTTTTACAGCATATGTACCCCATATGTGAATGCAGAATGGAGGATCCATCCTTTCTTTCCACTACAGTAAGTAATTATATGTTGTCAAGATGTTGTAAACATAATTTCTGTATTAATCAGCATTGCTGCACCATCTAAGGGTTTTCTCAGAAGCTAAACTCACTTTCCACATTTACATGCTGTATTTAAGCACACATTATAGTCAATGTTAATAGTTAATAGTTAATGCACAAATATGGTTTGAGTTGGGTCCAAAAATGCAAGTTCTCTGCCTCCCAGCCTTAGTAGAACATGTTTGAGCTTCTGGTGCCTAATCATGTTTGTATCAGTGTATCCAGGGAAAATTTTAGCAGCTATGCCTGCCATAATGCCTAAGCAGAGATTAGTGTGCCTGGAAGACTGGTGCTGAGAGTAGTTTCAGCAGCATGTGGGGCAATGCATTCTGGGACATCCTGTCACATAAAGCACAGAGGAGTATCCAAACCATGCAGACATGGTTAGCATATACTGTACCCATAACCGAAGATAGCATATCATACTAGTTACAGTAAACCAATCATTTACTGGGATAGGCTGCTGGTAAGGGCAAACACTGCTCTCTGCCAAGGTTCCTAACTGAGAGTATGTCTACACTGCCTTCAGGAGGTGTGATTGCTGCTCATATAGGCATACCCAAGGTAGATCAAAGCCAGTTCAAATACCAATAGCAGCACAGGTTAGCCCCTCAAGCACATACCCAGGATCTTTGGCAAGGTTGTATTCAGAAGCGTAGCCCATACCCCCGCCACCCCTGAGACTACTACTATTGTTAGTCCAGCTAGCTAAATCAAAGCTAGCTCAGGAGTATACATACACAGGTTGCAGTCGTATCTCCTAATTGCAATGTAAACATACCCTGAATTTTAACTATGTTGCATGTGGAGCCAACCCATAGTCGGAGCTAGCCAGGGCAGTAATTAATTACAAGCTTGGAGCCCTACAGTCAGATCCATGCAGATAGACTCTACAAAGAGTTCCACTGAAACTAGTGTGACTCCACCTGATCACAGAGATTCACCTATGTGGATCAAATGGCAGGTTGGAGGATTTGATTAAAGGTTTTAATGTGGACAAGAGCTAAGAGACAGCTGTTACCAGACATCCATAGCCACTTTGGGCTAGATGAACTAATGTATATCAGTGAATAAATACCAGATTTTATCAAAGATGCCCTAATGCCGAGTAATTGTATCCATTAGTGATTATATACAAGAACCTGTTTAGAAAAGACATCCTAACATCTCAGAAACCAACCCATTTGCTAAATGGAAAATCTATGCTTGATTTTCACTGAAACCATCTGTTTAAATTAAAATCACAGATGTAATGGAGGATAAATCAACATCTGATCAAGGGGAAAAAAGGAACTCTGTATAAATCTATTAAGTACGGACTAATTGAAGTGGAAAAATGGAACCTCAGAAGATAGACTTGGCATGTATAGAGAGGTTATTGCCTTGCTTTTCAGTAGATGGCCCTGTACAAAAGTGATGATGTCATAGTTTCTACTAAAACTGCTAGAACACCAAAATATATTTTCTGGAACCCAGATTCAGAGATATACATTCTTGACACTTACAATATAATTTTCCCACGGAACTGACATGAACAGCATACTGAACCTCTGTAGTCCGCAAGCAGGATAAAGTATTTTTTAAAATATTTAAAAATCTTCCAGTTCCTTATGTTAACATTCTTCACTACTTCTCTTGACTTCACATCTAAAATGCATTCAAGAGCAGTTCAAGTTTGGACAGACAAAATGCAACAGAACCATTGGATTTAAACCTTTTGATCTCAAAGCTTTCACAATCAAACATGACTATACATTTACATACCAGTCAGATTTACATACAGGAGAATTCTTCCCCTTAGGTCTGTTTGTGAACATCATCAGGCAAAGGTTTGTTATACAGTTTAGATTCACACTTGACTTGCTACTTAGTAATGTAAATTTGTGAGGGGGTGGCTTTCTCTAGTTTGAAATGGAAACAGGGATGTGCGTGACATTGTTCAATATACAAACAACTATGCCAAAAGACATCCATAAAGCATAAAATAACACAACTGGGAAAAAGTCAAGAAGGATAATAGTTATTTCCCCAAACCCAATTCAAATACACATCCCACCAAACATAAGCTTTAAATTCTGTTCCCAAAGAATCCTAACCTTTTAGAGCACTTTAATTGTATTAAATAGCTTTTTTTTCCTTTTTCATTCAGGGACCAATTCACTCCATCAGCAATTATGTGTCTTGCCCATAACATAATCAAAAGTTATGTTGTTGCTGATAGGTTATGCAACAGCAATCTGGCCAGGTGCACAATGAGATTTTTGCCATATATGTCCTCATAAGGTGTAAAGAAAAAATGAAAGGAGTTTAGTGGACAGCAAAGCAGTAAGTGTGTATGTTTTAAATGAGAAAACTTCCAAAAAGTTTGTTTTCCTTTTAAGAAAACTTGGAATTCAACTAACCTATGCACTTCAGAAGGATAAGACCATGAGCAGAATGATTAGATATAATCATTAGAAATGGTCTTTGGTGCAATAAAAGGATTCTTGCAGCTGGATCAGAAAATTGAAGTGGAATTTTATTTATCCATAGACATACAGGGAAAGTAAACAAATTCCTCAGACTCCAAACATAAGCCAAAAAAGATTAAGATCCTGGAAGAGAGAGACAGCTTAGCCAGCGCTACCTCAGCTGACTGAAGATAGAAGCAATAGATCAGCATAGATCTATGCTAGGATCCAGCAGCAAGAGCTGGCTGAAAGTCTCTTTTCCTGAAACATGCAGATTCACGACACTGAAATATTTTGGAAATTTGCAAAAAATAAAATTAATACAAATTGAAAAGTTGAAATGTTTTGTTTTGACATTTTTTAAACAAAACGTTTGGATTTTTTCAATTCAAATGAAAAGTCATTTTGAAATTCCCTTCAATTTTACTTCTAATTTTTTTTTAAAAAAATGCTCAAAGTTGAAACAAAATGTTTTTGTTCAACCCAAAATTGAATTCCCCCCCCCCCCCCCATTTTTGGAACTGCCAGCAAACCCCAAAAATTCAATTATTCCTACAGCTTTGCCACTGACTACATAAATCACAGGCCCATTTTGTCAACAGCAACAACTGTGTTACTTTGTGTGTCCTCACTGAGAATGCCTTTAGAGGCTCTCTATTCAAGATGCCTCTGGCTTCCTTGCCTGAGATTTGGTCCATTATGTGTAACCAAACAAGCCAATTAGAGAAATAAAAGAGCCTTGGGCTTGGTAAATTGGGTGTTTCAGAGCAAATTCCAAGTCCCTAGGGTGAGATGCTGGCTCCACTGAAGTCAATGATAAAACTCCCATTAATTTTATAGAGCTAGGAATTTACCCCTCATTTTGAGGCAGAAGAGATCAGAAATGTTCAAAAGTTGATGCAGTGTAAGTCTCTGGAAAAAGACAGGCACATTTCTATCCCGGCACTGTGGAAGATGCACATCCACCTCACTGTGGGGGCATCAACATAAATGAAAGGAAACTGGATGTTCTTCCATCCTGAGTTCAAGGAAATGCAACACGGTCAAATACAGAAAGGGGAAGTATAGTGTAATCATCCTAGACGGAGCCCCAGCTGTGGCCTCAGTCACCCTCTTGTGCTCCAATTGCTCTCCCCCACCCCAAGAGCTCATCCCTACAAAGGTGTTCAGAGGTGGAGAGGAAGGCAAGATCGGGAGACCCAGGCCTACCCACTCCACTGGGTTGCAGCCCGGGGCCCTAGTGTTCTCCTAAAGCATCCAACCCAGATATTGAGCTACCCCAAATTGTTACGCTGGGTCATTTCCTTCCTGTCTGGAGCGCCTCAGTTTGGGACATGGTCACCAGCTTAGCAGACTCTCCTCAGTCTCTCAGTATCCAGTTCAGTCAGACAATCTCCCTCAGGGCTTTCAGCTCCCAAAGATTGGCGAGGGTGGAGGGGAAAATACCAACCTCCGGTGGCCAAAGTAGCCTTCCCAAAGTTGTTGCTACTCCCTGCACAGCTCTCTCAGCATCACCCTTGCTTCCTGATACCACACACAGCTCACTCCCCCTGTCTCTTGGGCTTCCAGTGCCCTTTTAAACTGTTCCTCCACTAAGAACATGCCCTGTACCATAGAAGGGTGGGGTCTCTCTGGCTCAAGATTGCTCTGCTCCCCACCCTGGTTCAGCATAGGACCTGTAGACTCCAGCATAGGAAGCAAGGACTAACACTGTATTCCCATCAACCCACTTATTGGGTGAAAAAGCCTTCCTTCCTCATTGGACCAACTTGTGTTTTTCCATAGGTCTTAACTCTTCCAAAGCATCTTTGAAAAAACAAAATAATTCAGACTAACCAGAAGAGTTCAGGAGACATTATCCATTCCATGGCTTAATAGCAAGTAAAGAAGGAACCAGCTGTGAATTCTCCCTCCCAGAACTTGCAAGCACCAGAAAGTACAGCATGGCTCTGTCTTGTAGAGTTAAACCTTTGTTTTAAAGTAAGAAACACCACATGATTACTTTTATTATTATTCTTTAGGTACTAATTATAGAGCTCTGAGCATATCCTCAACAATAGTGCTAGGCACCAAACTGTATTTATGGGCTGAATTTGCCACCTTGCCCTATATAGATATAAGCAAATTACAACAAGACACTAGTCAGTCTTACTGACCTCCTCATTTTTCAGTCCGTAGAACATTAGTTTTTTAGTTTGCTAATCATTTTTAAATCTCCTTCCTGCCTTACCAATGGGTTGCACTTAATAGATTGGCCCAGATTTTTAGAAGTGCACATACAGTTTTGGAAGGCTAACTGGGACATTGGCTTTGAGGGATTTGCATGTCTAAATCAGGTGAATACGTTTGACCATTTGGTTCAATAGTTTGCCCAGTCTAGGCACTTAGCATACTTTTATGCACTGTAATAAAATATAAATAGCCATAATGGAATATCTCCTTAGTTAAGGAGAATTAAGGATGATCACCAAGGTCAACCAAAGCTGATCTCCATTGCCATAGCAGGAAATGAGCTTTATGAGTTATGCCCCTCAGATGCTAATGGATGGTCCTCTCCATTTGCAAAGGAAAATTAAAACTCAGTTGTAAAGCCCAGAAAGAAACTTCCTCCATAACCAAATTTGGAAGTGAGTTTAATCTATGCATGTGAGCAAGAGTCATCATAGTAAAGCACATAACCCCAGTTATGTCCCCAAGGAATGAGAGCCCACTGAATAATCAATTCTCCTGTTTTACATCACACGCTAGATTATGGGGATGTCAAATTAAAAGTATAGGATTTGACTGGCACTCTCAGGCTGTTAGAGGAGTCAAAAGAAGAAGAGAGGAGAGCTCTGAAGTCAACATTTGGATAGTGATAAGCAGTGGGGTACTTCAAAGCACACACAGCTGTAGAAAGGATGTTTACAAATTAAGATTGACTAAGGTCAAGGACACCTGCTAGGAAAAAATGTCTAGGTTTTGTTATTAGTCAAATAAGAGAATCTAGTGAAGTCTTCCTGCTGTGCTTATAAAGTTATAATGTTTCTCTTTCTGATCATTCATGTAAAATTAACTTAGTTCTACTCGGATTCATGCCGTCTCATAATGGGTCATAAAAAATTTACTAATACATTTATTTAAGAAACCCCTTTTTTCTGAACAATGATTACAAATATTGTTTATCCTCTGCAACTGCAAAGGTGTTTTAGTTGGGTTTGGATAAGTGTTCATTTGCAATTTTAGTAACTCCACTGGAGGAATCCAGTTTGGAAAATTGCTAATTATATTTTTTTCCTCCATGTCACATACCACTGGTAGCGCGTTTATGTGGCTTTTCCACTTGACATTATCACTCCAGTGACAAAGTTTTCAAAAATGTTTATATCCATAAATGAATAAAATATGCCTAGATGCTAAAATACCTGGCTTAATTTAGTATATTTGTGTTTCTCATCACCATTGTTATGGTACATTGGTTTCTAAATTGTTTCTCACATATGCATAAAATTATTGATTTTTCAAGGGCAGACGTAACCATTGTGATAATCTAGTCTGATTCCCTGTCTAAGAGAAGTGTGATGGGGTCCAATCACCACAGCAGAGTCTCCTGCTGGCCACCATGGGGATTAGCTCTGCCAGCCAGTGCGCCCTCTCCAGGTGGTGTCTCTCCTGTCATTGTTTCCACCTGCAGACCTGCCTCAATCCAAGTACTGCGGCATCCTCTTCATGACTCTGCCCCCTGGCCGTCTCACCATCTGTGTTTCTTCCTTCCAGAGGATTGGTATCTCAGTCCAATAGTCCAGTAGTGGCAAGTGAGGGGGACCTGGGCCAACCCACTACTCCAGGTCCCAAATCCAGGGACCAATAGATACCAGTTTCCTGTTACGTGTCTTTAACTTCTCCCCTAATGCTGCTTCAATTCCCTAGGCCACTTCTCCATGACACCAAGACCTTCTTTGCCCTCTTCTCAGGGTATTCAACCAGCAAGTCCCAGTTCCCTGTTGCTCCTCTTAACCCTGCCAGCAACTGCTCTGTCCAAGATGCTACCCATCCTGCAGCCTGCTAGGAACAGTTCTCACTCCTTGGGCTCCCTGCAGCAACTGACTGCCTCTGGTCCTGCAGATGCTTTTATGTGAGCTCACTGGGCCCTGATTGGCTGCAATCTCCCTCCAAGTGGGTGCTTTTCTGCAGTAGCCTCTCTAGACTGTTTGGAGGACCCACCTCCCCTGCTCCTTTCGAGGACTGGATATTGCAGGCCCATGGGGTCTCTATTAACCCTTTCTTCTCTAGTGTGGGTTGAACAACCTATCACAAAAAGTCATAGGACTTCCCTGAATTAATTCTTGCTTCAAGTTTAATCACTGTCATTGAAATACAGTGTATATTTGAGAAAAACACCCAATCTTGATTTTAAAATTTCCATTACTGGAGAATTCACCACAAACCTTGGTAATTTGTTGCAATGATGAAACTTCTCTATTCCTACTTGAGAGTCCAAGGATCACGTTAGCCCTTTTAGACATAACACCACACTTGGACCTTATATTCAGCTGATTATCCACCATGACTACCAAGTCTTATTCAAAGTCACTGCTATCCAGGATAGAGTCCCCTATCGTGTAAACATGGCCTACATGCTTTGTTCCTAGATTTAAAGAGCTTACATTTAACCATATTGAAACACGTATTTGTTTGATGGTGCTCAATTTACCAAGCATTCCAGATTGCTCTGTGTCACTGTCCTGTCCTCTTCATTTTTTACCCCCTCCCAATCTTTGTGTCATCTGCAGACTTTATCAGTAATTATTTCAGGTTTTGTTCCAGCTCATTGATAAAAATATTAAATATTATAGGGCCAAGACCATTCCCTGCGGGACCTCACTAGAAACTCACCCACTTGATGATGTTTCCCATTTAAAATTACATTGAAGACCTATCAGTTAGCCTTGTTTTGATCCATTTAATATGTGTTATGTTGATTTTGTATCATTCTAGTTTCTCAATCATAATCTTGTTCAATACAAAGTCAAATGCCTTACAGAAGTCTAAGTATATTACATCAACACTACCAAACTTGTAATCTCATCCAAAAAATCAAGTTAGTCTGACAAGATCTATTTTCCATAAACCCATGTTGATTGCCATTACTTGTATGACCCTCCTTTGAGTCTTATTAATGGAGTGTCATATCAGCCATTCCATTATTTTGCACGGGATTTGTGTCACACTGATAGACCTATACTACCCAGATAAAGTTAGGGTGACTGCAGGAAAACACAGAGACAGAAAAGAATGAGAATTTGATGTATCTGGTGCCTTTCCAACTGAGTGTTTTCTGAATTGGACCCACTATTCCAAACAGAACTGAGAAACATAGGCCTAATTTTGCAATGTTACTAGTGATTTTTGGTGTCTCCATACTGCTGTGCCCAGCTTGTGATGAGGTCTCAGAAAGTCCTGAGCACCTGTCCACTAAAAATCAAGCCACTTTAAAGTGTCTCAGACTGAGCACCCAAAAACTGACACCCCAAATCACTATCCACTTTTGAAAATTTAGGCCTCTTGGCTTGCTTCTCCTTCCACATACATGAATGTAAATCATAAGTAACTCCTTTTGAGTCAGCTAATTTACAGTAAGTTAAAAGAAGAGGCACCAGGGACTTTGAGTCCAGCTTTACACTCCTTGCACACCAAAGACTCCCATTGACTTCGAGGAATTGGCACACTCATAGGTTAAAAAAAGGGGGAGGAAAGAAGAGAGGGTGAGTCCCCACCCCTCCTGTTTCAATTTACTTTAACCAGTGACAATATTTGCTGTGACACTGAGCCAGAAAGGGTTAAGCAACCAGCAGGCTGAAATGACCCCAGATCATTTAAAAAAACATAGTAGAGAAATATTGAAATGGTAACCAGGGCCATTTCTTGTAAAAAGTTATCAAAGCCATGCTAGACAGCCAGAGTGTTTGATGTGTAAACCTGTATTGCCTGTGATTACCTATACCTTGTTAGATGTTAACAATGTGCTTTTATTAGCTTGTAGATGGCAAACTTCTATTCCTGTCTGCTACTATATTCTAATGTTTCAGAGATCAAAAGGGAATGAGATGAAATATGTGGTGTAATAATATCATTGTCTTTATTTCTCTTTGAAGTTTGTGTTAAACTACTGATGAATCTTTGCATGGTTAATGGTCTTCTGCTAATCAATGCAACTAATTACGTAAGTATATGTAGGAAATAGTAATTGACTTCAAAGCCACAGTGTACATTACCTATTCTTCATCCAAGGAATACTTGCTGTGACCTGCAGTCAAGAGACTATCTGTAACCTGCCAGAGATCTATAAAAGAACTTTGGGACTGGATCCCTTTTTCATCTGAAGTCTGCTTGAAACTTATCAGGGGGAGGTTTCAAGATGCAAGACTGAGCTCTCCAGGTGTGCTTTGGATTACCCTGCTATTTTTCATGGAAGAATTTATACAGACTCTGCACATGGACTGCCTATTGGATTATAATTTATGGAATTGATTCTGAAAGAACTTTTTGCAACTCAGCAGCTCACCATCTCTACTATGAAACTGACCTAAGAACTTTATTCATATCTATATGTAGAATGATCTTTTAGTCATAATCACTTTTATTTTTCTTCTTAATAAATCTTAGATTAGCTAATAAGAATTAGCTGTAAACGTGTATTTAGGTAAAGTCTGAAATATTCATTGACCTGGTAGGTAATGCGTCTGATCTCTTGGGATTGTTAGAGTTTTATATATGGTGAATAAGATTTCAAGTAATCTTCACCATATTTAACTTGGCTGTCTGGGTGGGAGTCAAGGGCTGTATTGCTTAAGGGAAACTGTATTTTTTAGCTTCTTGATAACCAGTAAGGTAGTATAGAAGCTGTTTTGTGGTTGGTTTGGTGAATATAAATATTTCAATATATCACCAGTTTGGAAGCTTGTCTGCCCCATTCTTTGGAGTTTGCCATGACTGAGCAATCTCAGTGAGGCCCTTCCAGGCACTATTAACACACTTGCAAATAAAAGAAATGGGAAGCAAAGACACAGTGAAAGCTGACAACATGGCAATTTTGTTCCATTTTGTTTCAATTTTGCAAAATTAGATAAATGTTGTGGATAAAACACTCTGCAAAGTTCAGGGTGGGTTTTTTCCTTGATTACAGGGTCATTTTTGATTGTCCCAGTCAGCAGCCTGGAGTCTTGTAGCATGTGACTTCTGAAGTGACAACTGAAGACTGGGCTGTCATGAAGAGATTATGTATAAGAGGGGAAGCAGAAGAAGAGTGTGCACATGTTTTGCAGGTGCTACTTAGACACTTTGGGACAGATCTTTTCACCAGTTGAGGATCTGGCCCCATTAATTTATTCCAGGCTTGGACCAGGGTAACCAAGTGTAGCAACTGCCCAGTATATACATTTATTTAAATGTAACAACAATTTAAAAATACACAGTGCTGAACACCCTACCAATATTTAAACTAAATTAAACAGCAAGGCTGGCTTCAATTACCAGTGGATACGAGGTCCATAGTGTGTGCCATTTTTCAGAGCCCTTCAAAATATGCAGACCTTAAAGCAGAAGTAGCTTTCCTGATCTTGCAGAGGGTGAAATGGGCCATGTATCAATGTTAATGGAGGCCTTTATGACAGCTCCAGGTGTCAGCTCACAAATCTGATGTTTCTTGCTAGCTGGATAATTTTTTGGTTACTTTAGACACTTACCTTGTCAGAACATGAACCAGTGGATCACCAAAAGTTTAAAGAGAGTTTCCTGTTGCAAATTAATACATTCCAGGTGATCCATATTCAGAGTGGTAGGTCGCCACTGTGTTCACTAAATATCTGCATGTCAGCAAAAAGATATACATGCTTTTTTTCCTCTGTTACACCTTTGGGAATTCAAATCTAACCTGATCTTGGAGAGGTTGAATTGAAAAACAAATAGAAGCTAATCAACTGTGGCCTTGCATAGCCTTGGAAATGGCTAAGGTTCGAGAACAGCTGTGGTTTTTATTGCAATGCTTTTTGATTTGCTACAGCAAGGGGGGATGCTCCATTAAGTGAATGTGGGTAACTTCCATAAATATCAGCACTTTGTCTACTTTGTACACAGTTCAATGAAACTGCAAATTTCAAGGATCACTAACAGAAGGCATGCATCTGCCTATCTGCTTTTTTCAACTTGACTTTTAAATCTATACAGTTGTTTTTTTCCTTTGGTTTCTCTTGCAAATCAGCATTTGGGGATATTATGTCCCTGCAGCTGCCTGAGGCCAGCACCATCAGGGGCAACCCTAGCGTAAGTGCAATAGTTCAGTAGTGTTAGCTATTTCAAAATGTAAAATGATCTAATAGCCATTCCCTTTTGGCTTTAGGGTTTTTTGCAGGGACTGACACAGACCAGAAAGTATTTCGCTGTTGTTAAACATTTAAATTCTGTTTTAATGTATAGTTAATTATTAGCCATATTCCGCCACCCTAACTCATACTGATTAGTGCCTTACTCAAAGATAGGAAGGAACTACTCACAGAGTAAGAGACTACTCCAAGTAAGGGCGACAGAATTTGCTATATATATTAATAGTTTGTCCTGCCGGTTATTCATTGTGTCCAAGATTTTCAAAAGTGATTAGTCAATTTTTGGGTGCTAAACTTGAGACATCTTTAAAGGAGCCTGATTTTCAGAGGGCCAGTGGCCAGCACTGTCTGTAAACCAGAGCCCTTTAAGAGGTCTCCAGTCCAGCACCCAAAACCTGACGCTCCCAAAATCACTTGTCACTTTTTAAGTTCTTGTCCACAGGTCATGTTCTATCAGAGATGAGATTGGCACATCTCAGCTGCTCTCTGGCCAGCTGAGACTGAGAGTCAGGGGAAACAGGGACAGCAAGCAGCAACTCAACTAAGCATTTTGAATCCTCTTTAGAAAATCCTGTGCTGTGTGTGCCCCAAATCTGTGCACCCCATGACTTTTGGCGCAATGTGGTGTACTTGTGCATTTCTTTTGTTGCTCAATGTACAGATACGAGATCTCAATCCCCTAATGAAGTACAGTAAGGAGATAAAGCTGCCAGGGGCACAGACCATTTTTGTCCTGTTTGTATAGCTCCTAGCACCCTGGAGTCCTGGTCTATGACTAGTGTACCTAGTAGTAGTACAAACAAATAAATAAATAACAAAAACATGTAGACTGGAAAGAATTCAAAACTTACAAATGTAAAAGCACTCTTGAATAATTTATGTTGCATTAAGGAGAGAAAGTTCTCAAAGCAGCACTTGGGAAGATACAATCCGGTTCTGTGTGGTGCTAAGCACCCTCCACTCCCATTGACTCAAAGGACAATTCATAGCTTCATGAGTTCTTATATTTCAAGGCCAGAAGGAATCATTGTGATCATCTAGTCTTACCTTCTGTATAACACAGGCCATAGAACTTCCCAAAATAATTCCTGGAGCAGCTCTTTCAGAAAAACATCCAAGCTTGATTGAAAAATTGTCAATGATGGAGAATCCACCATGAACCTCAGTAAGTTTTTTTCCAATTGTTATTTATTCCCACAGTTAAAAATGTATGTCTTTTTCCAGTCTGAATTTGTCTAGCTTCAACCTCCAGCCATTGGATCATATTATACCTTTCTCTGCTAGATTGAAGAGCCCATTATTAAGTAGTTGTTTCCCATGTAGGTACTTACAGACCATTCTCTTTGTGAAACTAAGTAGATTGAGCTCCTTCAGTCTATCTCTTTAAGGCAAGTTTTCTAATCCTTTAATCATTCTCGTGGCTCTTCTCTCCAGTCTTTCAGCAGCCTTTTCAAATTGGGGGCACTATTATTGTACATAGTATTACTGTACACAGTACTACTGCACACAGTATTACAGCAGTGGTTGCACCACTGCCAAATATAGAGGTAAAATAATCTTTCTTCTCCTACCCAAAATTCTCCTATTTATGCATCCAAAGATTTCATTAGCGCTTTTGGCCACAGCATTGTACCAGGAGCGCATGTTCAGCTGATTATCCACCACAACCCCACATCTTTTTCAGAGTCACTGCTTCTCAGGATAGAGTCCCTGTAATGGGTTCTACAAACCCCATATTGAGCATACACAGTCAGGGGAAGGCAGAGGGGAAGAGGAGAGTCTTGTCTGTTTCATTATTTACTACTCCCCCAATTTTTGTGTCATCTGCAAACTTTATCAGTGATGATCTTATGTCTTCTTCCAGGACATTAATTAAAACGTTAAATATCATAGGCCAAAACCAATGCCTGTGGGACCCTACTAGAAATACACTTGTTTGATGATTCCTCCTTTAGATTTTGAGATCTATCAGTTAACCATCTTTTAATCCATCTAATGTTATGCTAATTTTACATCATTCTAGTTTTTTTAATCAAAATTGTATACAGTACCAAGTCAAATACCCTACAGAAATCTAAGTATATTACATCAACACTATTATCTTTATCAACTAAATTTGTAATCTCATAAAAAAGATATCAAGTTAGTTTGATAGGATCTAGTTTCCATATACCCATATTGATTGGCATTAATCATGTAACCCTCCATTAATTCTTTACTAATTGAGTCCTGTACCAGCTGCTCCATTATCCTGCCTAGGAGCAATGTCAGACTGACAGGCCTAAAATTACCTGGGTCACCCCGTTTACCCTTTACATTAGCTTTCTTTCAATCTTATTGAAAGAACAACATTAACAGTACAGCAAGCTCCTCAGCCAGCTCTTGTAAAACTCTTTGATGCAAATTACCCAGACTTGCTGATTTGAAAATGTCTAACTTTAGTACATGCTGTTTAACATCCTCCTGAGATATTACTGGAAAGGAAAGAGTGTTAACATATGATATGACTACATCATCTGTTTTTTCCCCAAATACAGAAGAGAAATATTTATTGAACACTTCTACCTTTCTGAATTATTACTAATAATTCTACCAGTTCCATCTAGTAATGGACCAATACTTTTGTTAAGATTATTTTTGTTTCTAATATACTTTAAAAACTCCTCCTTGTTGTCCTTAGTTGAGTTTGCTTGGAGTGGCAGGAGATACTCAACATTCCACAGGATTAGTCCATAGTCATATGCATTCCTCGGGTAACATGAATGAAAGTTATATAGCTAACTCTCTACCTTACTTCATACAGTTACTCCTAACCAGCTTGTCTATATATGATCCAAAGCTCATGAAATCAACTGATAAGATTCCCACTGTCTTCTGTGGGATTTGGATCTGACCCTTTATGCATATATATCATTCTTAGTAACATTAGTTGCATTTTATTTATTTGGCATACACAGTTTGTCAAGCCAAGCCACGGCATTTTTATCAACAATGTGCAAGCACAAAGACCTCTAGGAAGTTGAATCAATTTGCAGTCCTCAACAATGTGTGTCATGGTTTATGGCTGCCCACACTGACATAGTGGATAGTCTCTAAAACGCTACCAAAATTCCACTGTAGCACAAATTCAGTTTCTGGTATGAAACTGGTTCAGAAGGCTGCATTGCCTTCGTGGTAAATCAAACCCGGATTGACATGGAGTGGGATCCAAAATAAAATAATTATTTGTCACTTTCTCTGTTGACCATGAAGCTTGCCACACCTCCACTACTGTAAATCCCTCACCCAGTAAGCTTATCCACAATGGGCACTGTGAGGGCAGACAACTATGTGGTGGATTAAACAAGTCTTTAATTCATGGTAGATGTGGCATATCACACAGTTTCGTCATGAGCTTTGCTACTCTTTCCTCTCTGCGAACACTAGGTGGAGCAAAATGGTAGAGAACAATTAACCATGATGGAAGTTAATTATGATTACCGGTAACCATGATGATGTTTAATGGGATGATTACAATGCTCCATTCTAAATACTCTGTAAAGAAGTCCCAATCTGTCTTCTGAAAGTTCCATCTAGGGTTTGGTACGCTCCTTATTATAGGGAGACGCATTCCCATCTGAATCAATGACAGATGATGTTGGCTATGTGGAAAATCATTAATGACAGTACATGATGCTGGCTGCGGGTGATTGGCAAATTACATGACCCAGCATAGGTCTGGGCAATAGTCCCTATTCCAACGTGCTGATTGGAAGGAACAGTTATGCTTAGGGTCATGGACCAGTACGAGAGTATTATTTCTTCCCCACTCCAACAGTTGTTCACCATTTGGGGCTGCAGTCACATAACCCCACTTGCTGTGATGATGTTTAAAGTTGCCAACATACACTGCCAGATGCTTAAGCTTTGGGAGAACTTGTGGACCCTATGTTTTACCCGGTGGGATTTGTGATTTGAAACCCACCAACTTCAATCATATTGCAAAAAGGTGAAGATTCATTATGGACAGCCTCCGATATATCACTACAGATGTACAATCATGTTTTGCATGAAGATCGTGACTTAACAGATCAAAATCAGTTCTCTTAAACTGACTTGCTTCATTCAGCATCATGTGAGTTTCTTGTAGACAAATGACATCAGCTAGAACTTCCTTTGCCAGGAGACAAATAAGTTGCATTTATATGCACTAATCAAGGAAATAAGTCCTCTGAAAATTTAAGACCATACTCCTCACGTAAAGAAAACAAAAGAAAAGACTTTGGGTACTATTTTCAAAGTCACCTAAGTGTCTTAGGAAGTTAAGTCCCACTTTCAAAAGTGACAGGAACTTAGGATGCTAAGTGTCCTTTGAAAATGGGAATGAGGTGCTTTTAAAATATTTTTCCTTATGCTTAACCCTCTTAAAACAAAGTTCAACTTTGTATGTTATTCAATCGGAGTATATTAGGAATAACAAGACCTATACAAAGATCAATAGGAAGATTCAAAACAGAGTATATAAATGTATATTCCATTATGTCAAAATGGGCAAAATCCTGCAGAGCTGACCCAGATCGAGTGAATGAGAGTTTGATGTGATGTGAGTAAACAATGAGTAAGCACAGCAACACTGGGTCCAAAGATTCTTTCCATCATTGTCTTGTTTGGGTTTTGAAAGTAGTGACCAACATCTAAGAATTAAAACCTTGATAACAACTTTCCACCATGTAATGTAGACTGCAGACCCCACACAAATGACATCCTTATTTTATCACTCTTTCATTTATCATTTGCTGAGTAGGCTTCCAAGATTACCCTGGTTTTTCCGAGGCCTCATGAAAGGGTCTCAAGAGCACTTGGTCTCAGCCCTGGGACTGTGTTTATGTAGTAATTATAGCAGGCTAGTTCACTGAGTTTTTCCAATCAATCACATAGGAAGTTTGTTTTCTTGTGTTAGAGAATAAGAAGGTTTGCCCTTTCCCAAACAGTGAGAAAGTAAAAAGGACAGGTATTCTTCAGACACAATTGGTAAATTATCATTCATGTAAGAGGGCTTATAACAGGGAGGGAATCCCTGCTATAGAATAAAAAGTGAGGATTTTAATAATACCTAACTGTTATCTAGAGCTTTTCTTCAGTAGATCTCAAAGCACTTTACAAAGGAGGTCAGTAGCATTAACCCCATTTTTTAAGGGGGAAGTGAAGCAAAGTGACTTACCTAAATTCACTCAGCAGGCTGCTAGCAAAGCTGGGAATAGAACACAGCTCTTCTAAATACCAGTCCAGTGGGCTATTCACTAGGTCATACTGCCTCCTGGTATTAGACAAAGACTGAAAAGTTTGTAATAGAGATCTATACTTAATCTTGGCTGCCACATGGGACAGAAAAGAGGAAAAGTTTAATTTACAGGAATCCTATCAGCAAGGGCAAGATTCCATGAGCTAGGTTAAGGAATTGTTGATTGTTGTTCTTCTAAGCCAGCAGCTCTGAACCGGTGGTACGCATACCACCGGTGGTACTTCGAAGAAGGCTGGGTGGTATGCGAGCCGTACCGCACCACCGAATCCGCCGGCGGAAGTGCCCACCCACTCACCCCCTTGAAACCCTGCTGCCGAAAAGGGGCAAACGGCAGAAGGGTTTCGGCAGAGGGCATTGTTCCCCCCATGTAACCTGCTGCCGCCGAAAGTCCCCCCCCTTTTTTTCCCCGAGTGGTACTCGGGAAAAAAAGGTTGAGAACCGCTGCTCTAAGCCTTTGCCAAATTAGCTAGTCCAGCTGATGGCAATGTAAACAGTATCCAGTTTAGGGGCTGAATATGCCCTAAATCCAGAGGTCACACTCCTTTGCAAGTATTGCATGAGTCAATGTGTTGTCCAGCTCTCTCCAGTGTAATGGTGAAGTTCTGGCCTGCTGCTTGTGGGAAGGAAACCATTTCCTACGCCCTCTTCTTCCCACTCCCAACTCCTTAGCACATTCCAGGTAGTAATAGTACATAATCTCATGTATAGTAATATTAGTATTTTTTGCTTGTGTATTCACTCAGTGCCTCATTTTTTGTCCTGTACTGAATTCAATTTGTTTTTTAAATAAGGGAGAAAGCATCTTTCAACATTTGACACTTGATTTTCATGGAATCATAGATTCGTAGGACTGGAAGGGATATCACAAAGTCATCTAGTCCAGTCCCCGACACTTATGTCAGGACCAAGCATTATCTAGACTACCCCTGACAGGTTTTTGTCTAACCAGTTCTTAAAAATCTCCAATGATGGAGATTCCACGACCTCCCTAGGCAATTTATTCCAGTGCTTAATTACCCTGACAGTGAGAAAGTTTTTCCTAATGTCTAACCTAAACTGCCCTTGCTGCACTTTAAGCCCATTTCTTCTTGTGCTATTCTCAGCAGTTAAGAAGAACAATTTTTTCCCCTCCTCCTGTAACAACCTTTTATGTACTTAAAAACTGTTATCATGTCTCCCTCAGTCTTCACTTCTCCAGACTAAACAAATCCAGTTTTTTCAATCTTCCCTCAAAGGTCATGTTTTCTAGACCTTCAGTCATTTTTGTTGCTTTTCTCTGGAGTTTCTCCAATTTGTCCACATCTTTCCTGAAATGTGGTGCCCAGAATTGGACACAATACTCCAACTGAGGCCTAATCAACATGGAGTAGAGAAGAAGAATTACTTCTTTTGTCTTGCTTACAACACTCCTGCTAATACATCTCAGAATGATGTTTGCTTTTTTCGCAACAGCATTACACTGTTGACTCATATTTAGCTTGTGATCCACTATTAAGCCTCAGATCCCTTTCTGCAGTAATCCTTCCTAGGCAGTCATTTTATATTATATATGTGTGCAACTGATTGTTCCTTGATGAATGGAGTACTTTGCATTTGTCCTTATTGAATTTCATCCTATTTACTTCAGACCATTTCTCCAGTTTGTCCAGATCATTTTGAATTTTAATCCTATCCTCCAAAGCACTTGCAACCCCTCCCAGCTTGGTATCATCCACAAACTTTAAAAGGGTACTCTCTATGCCATTATCTAAATCATTGATGAAGATATTGAACAGAACCAGATTTAGAACTGATCCCTGTGAGACCCCATTTGATGTACCCTTGCAATTTGACTGTGAAACACTGATTACTTTCTGGGGATGGTTTTCCAACCAGTTATGTACCCACTTTATAGTAGCTCCATCTAGGATTCCTGGTTGTATTTCCCTAGTTTACTGATGAGAAGGTCATGCGAGACACTATCAAAAGCCTTACTAAAGTCAAGATATACCACATCTACCATTTCCCACCATCCACAAGGCTTGTTACCCTGTCAAAGAGAGCTATCAGGTTGGTTTGACATTATTTGTTCTTGATAAATCCATGCTGACTGTTGCTTATCACCTTATTATCTTCTAGGTGTTTTCAAACTGAATGCTTAATT
Organism: Emydura macquarii macquarii; assembly: GCF_026122565.2. Classification (NCBI taxonomy): domain Eukaryota; kingdom Metazoa; phylum Chordata; order Testudines; family Chelidae; genus Emydura; species Emydura macquarii. The sequence goes on from NW_027130506.1 coordinate 4,773,124, forward strand.
ATTTGCGCCAATATCTTTCCGGGTACTGAAGTTAAACTGACTAGTCTGAAATTCCCCGGATTGTTCTTATTTCCCTTTTTATAGATTGGCACTGTATTTGCCCTTTTCCAGTCCTCTGAATTTTGTATAATAATAATAAGGCACACATTCTAAAAACTACTGCATGCAGGATCTGTGTGTGCAAAACACCCATTTGGGGCACACAAGCCTGTGGTGCATGAACACAAGTGCTTGCATGCAGAAAGCTACAACTTGCACACATGAATCAGGTATTCTGTGTGCTTGAGGTGATGACGGCAATATAAGGACATAGACATAAAGAGACATGCTTTAAGCAGCAGCTAGAGAACTCTCTAACCAGGAAGTTCCTATGTTTATTCAGCTCCCCACTGCAACACATCCTGGTCCTCTCTGGTAACTGTGGACCAAGAACTCCCCATACTGACTACAACAACTTTTAAGTGTTGCGTTCAATCTGAATTTTAGGACAAAAAAGGAAAAGTTCTGCATTGTGATGCAAAGCTGATTGCTTCAAAGAATGGTGCAAAAGAAAACTCTTGCCCTTGCGTCCCCTATGTAAAATGACTCACTCTCCATCAGATAAACAGCTACATTCCATTGGCTCTCAGACCCAACCTAACCACGTCTTTGTTTTGGAGGATTTCTTTTAACAGCTCCACTTATCCAGCCCCTGTCATTGTGAAAGGGAAAAAGAAAGATGAAAGGATGCAACACTGAGTCCACTTCCTTTCAAACCTGAGTGCCTTTATTATTTCATAATAGATGTATAAACACAAGGCAGTAGGTGTTACTGATGAGGTTAACAACTGACCTATAACTGCCTTGTGTGGTGGTGAGGAGTGGGAAGGCCAGTGAATTATATACCAAATAAGATGATTTCATCATATTTGAACTGGTTGCTATGTTTTCTAAGCAATCCAACAGCAGGCATCAACAGACACTGGCCCCACAAGCTTGTGACCCACTCAAACTTCACATCTTATTAATATGGCTCAGTGGACACAGATGCTGGATGTTTTCCACTGGAGGAAAGTTGAGAGGAAAGGCAGGAATCAGGATTTAACATGGCATGAAAAAACAACAGCTACATAGTTACCTTGTTCCTCATGGTGTGTGAAACTCCCCCCAGTGTCGAGGACCAGCGCAAGGCCCATGAGCCACCTGTCTCACTTAAACTCCCAACGTAGGCGTAAGATGTAGTGCATAGGACTTGTGCTGGCCCTTTGCATGGGGGTGAATTTCACCCATGATGTGTGAGGCAGACTGGATCACAGGCCCTAATTCTGCTACTATTACTGTCATTGTTCAGCCCATGAAAGGGAAAAAAGGACCCTTTACTAAATCTGCTTAATCGGGATTATTTCAAATGTAGGGTTTATATAACTCCATATAAACAAAAACATGTCTCTTGAAAATATCTTCACTGGCTTTAATTGTAGCTTGATCATGAGATACCATATAAACTGCTGTAAGGGACTCAAATTGCAAAAGGTTTTGGATTGTTCACGGGCAAGTAAATAAAACATAAATTTCCCCCATTTGTGCTAAAATCATTGCTTAATGCAAAGTTTTCTCTGTCTGGGCTGTATATCCATCAATAAGAGACACAACTGACCTGTGGAGAACTATAGAAAGGCCTGAACCAAAAATCTAGATCTAAACTGTGTTCAAATCCAAGTTCTTCATGTGAATCTACCAAATCCAATCCCCTGAAACTTGGGGAAAGTTTGGTTTGGATCCAGTTTTTGAACCCTTATTTCAAAGACTTTCAATAGAATAGTTAGGCTGATAGCCAGATCACGGGCATAAGGCAGAGTGTAGTATGAAAGGAAAGTTATAAATGAACAGCATACTTTAGACCATTGGGCCTTGTTGTTACTAGGAATAGAAGATCTGTTCTTAACTTGTTACCTAATTTGAGGTAAAATCCCAGTGAAGATAAGGCAGTTTGTAGTTTTCACATAAATTAGCAGGTCCATGTAAACCTTAGGTTGCCCCAGAGTCTAATTCAACCTGCTAACTCATGTTAGAACTAAAAAGTGCCTCATCTTCCCTAGGAGTTTCTCTCATGTTAGTTAATTTGAGTTAGCTAAAATGACTTAAGACACTTTTTCCCTGTTAAAGAAAAGGCCTTAAAGGGAATCCAAACAGGGAGAAGAGTTTCAATGATATTCAAGAGACTAAGGGATTTATAATAAAGATGAAGAAACAGGTTTAGCAATATCTCAGAGAGTCAAAAGGTTAGCCCATCTTCAGTGTTTCGTATAGTGTCCCCCATCACCACAGCATCCAAATACTCCCCAAGTAAATCTGATCTTCCTGGCTATAGGAAGGTCTGTTCGGTTTGAATAAATTCTAGGAGGCAATGTATTTGTTTTATCACAGGGGCTATTTTGTGTTTGAACATTTGGATTATTTTTTATCTATTCACAGTTTTCTCAGGGATGGTTAAGTTTCTGGTTAACCTGAGTTCCTCTGGGAGCTCATTCCACAGCCAGGTCTATTTGAATGCAAATAAATAAAATACGTCATTTTTTAATTCTGACAAGCTGGCATTTTTATGAGCAAACTTTTCATAAAAAGAAATCAGTTAATCTTTTAAAATATATTTAATAGGGATATTTTAGGATGTTCAAAAGCATAAAATTGTAAATAGACACAGAATAAAGAAAAAAGAGAGAGATGCCACAGTAACCTTCTCTCCCTTATTATATCTGCTTTACTGACCTTGTCCATTAATATTCCGTTGTTTCTAGACTGATTCACTCGATTTATTGAGTCAGAATTCAAGGAAGTGAAGTATGAACTTTGGAATCTCCATCTGCTCTTAGCTGGTGCACCTCCAAAGAGTATCATTACATTCAGAGTGGAACTGAAGTTCTGCAAATACTTTGAATGTTAGGACATGCCTGGTACATATAACCACACACAGTAAGTAGGTTGTGCCTGGAGAAGCTTAGGAGATTCAGCAGTAGGCAGGTTCACAGAGAGAGGGAAGGCTCCTCCTTGCATCACTACCTATAAGTGTAAGGACCAAATACAACTTGGAAACTAAAGAAACTATTTGGATATTGCATTTTTAGGCTCTTTAAGATATTTCTGTGGAATATTCTCCCACTGAGTGTTAATGATTATTTACATACACATTTGGCATAGGAAATTAGCCTCTTGTGTATATAGAATTGTAGTTATTACTTGGTAAGGTGCATTCTTTGAAGTAGCTGTGAAGTTGCCAGATTGATTCATTCTGTTTATTGAGTCAAAAATTGAGGGAAGTGAAGTATCAGCTCTGGAATCTCCAGCTGCTCTTTGCCTGCTGCACTCCTGAAGTGCATCAAGCAATTCCAATAATAGCCTTGAATGGCATGGATGTTCTGCAGATACCCTGAAAGGGGAATTACAAGTTCTAGGTTATTTACAGAAGAGACATTTATGTGGTAAACGTACTAAATATTTGCATTTGATGATCCCTACCAGGTACCACTATTCAGGGATGTTCTATACAATTAACATGCTGCTCCTATACATGCAACTTGCTCATTGCCTGTAAACGATACTATGTTGCTGCTTATATATGTTATGTGCTGCTCCTGATACCTACTAGTATGTCTAATTGCTGCATTCTATTTAACATACACTAGTGCAATACTGCTTAATTTTACCATGTGCTATTTGAAATATACTATATATGCATTTTATTGTATTTGTTTGTTTTAAATTGTTTTATTAAACTTCAAATGCTGAATTACTTTTCTTACAAAAGAAAAGACTGATGTGACCAGCTCAGCTATGCAGATGTCCATATACATAATATGAGTACTTTGAATCTATGAACAGGTAACATTTTCTTGTATTAAATGATTTACTAATCTAGGGCGAGATTTTTAGTCTCTCATCAAACTCCTCCTCAAATTTCAGGATTTGTTGATTTGTTTGCTTATCTCCAGGAATGAAAGACAAGTACAAGACTAGTTAGGGAAGTTGACTCCTGTAGTGAGATATGTAGAAAACACATCATTTTAAGGTTGCTGTGACAGTGTGGTCTGGAGGACAGCACACGATCAGGATGCTCTGAGTTCAAATCCTGGTTCTTCCACTTATCTTAGACAAATCACTTTGTGTACCTTTCTCAGTCTTCCCATCTATAAAATAGATATAAAAAATACCTCCCCACCTACTTAACAGAGATGTTGAGAGAATTAGATAATGTCTGCATAATGCTTTGAACATATAAAGTTCTGTAAAAATGTTAAGATTATTATTCTTTAGCCAATGATACTTCCTTAGTGGTGTCAAAACAGCTGGAAATCCTGCTGTAGGTCAATGAGGGATTAATTCCCACTATTTACCAAAATACCTGTCAGTTGACTGTGGCTACAAAGCTTACGCCCCTTGTAAACTGGTGAGTTATCTCACCAGCGCAGGCAAGAACCAGTGCCATGTCCGAGTGTTTCAGTCTTTGTCTCAGGACACAATTTATTATTCAAATCCAAAAACTCAAGAAGTAACATGAAATTAAAGCAATGCCCCAGACCATAGCAGGCTGCAGTCCCCTGAGGCCTTTCCCCCTGGCCTCTTTTTGTTCTGGAAAGATGACATGCCCCTTCCTTCAATCCTCTGTTGAGTCATGTGATATGCAGCTAATGCTTCACACTTTGCTGGCTATTTCATCCTGTCACAATCCCACAGGGTCTATGTGATCCTTTTCCCTTCAGCCAGTATTGACCCATGTATCAAATTTAGACATTATTTCCTCTAGAAGAAGTTGTTTGAAATTAGTATTGTGAAGCAATCTGTAGTTTATCTCCATCTGGTCCCTCTTGAAGAATGATCATTCCATACTAATGGTTAAATATCGCAGTGCAGGATCCAAGCTTACAATGATACTTATATCACATTGCACTACATCTTAAGAAAGACTGTTTGACACAGGAAAGTAATGAACTCTCTATTAAGGTGTAAGTGGAGAAGGAAAAAATGGTATGTTGAATGTTCCAACAAGCCTAAATCTTTCATCACCTTTTTTTAAAGTTACATAAGCTTCATTCATGGCTTGATGTTTCTGGATATACTCCTCTAAATCTGTACAACATCAAATCCATTGTCAAATTAAAATCTCCCTCTATGATAACACCATTGACACAAGTCTTGTATTAGCTTCTACAGCATATGGAAAAAGTTGAAAGCATCCACAACTGGAGTATATATATTTGCAGTATTTAAATGCACCTCATGTACATTAGCTTTAATGATTGCCAGCCTTCATACTCCTCTTGTCTGAAGTCCAATAGCTTAAACTGTAAATTTTTCCTTACAAGAATGGAGACTCCTTGTGATTTTCTGGAATAACATGAAGAAAATTTGTGTTCTGTCAAACCACCTTTGAGTTTTTCAGCCTCCTCAGTTATGAAATGTGTTTCTTGGAGTAATGTAGTGTCACATTTGGATCTGTTTAATAGGGTTAATCCATTTTCCTCTTCATATGTTGATTTAAGCCTCAAAAACTCCAGGAACACCATCTGACTCTATTTACATACTTGTTCAAAAGCTATGCCACAACATATTCTTTCCCCTTAAATGTAAACTGATCGGTTTGGAAAGGAGATCAGCTCTTTGTCATGGAATGCACATATAATTATTCAGATTAGGCCCACCTGCAATTTACATAAAGCGAAAGAGGAGGAGTAAATTAGAGAACATGGATGAGAAAAAAATAGACCAAAGCCAATAGCAATAAACTGAGATCCAATATAGTCATATTTGGCTATCCCAGACATTGCAAGACTGAATTTTTCAATTGGCATGACCAGAGAAAAGTTAAAATAAAATGTTAAAAACATAAACCTCAGTAACCAGTGATGAAACAGGGAAAATAAAATAAATGTGAGTAAGCATATTCCAACCTATTATGGGCAAGATCCCACAAAGAGCTATACAGACTCATCTTCCACCATGTAGCACATTTCCACACCACACCCAGTGCACAGTGATATTACACATATGCACAAAACCACTCTGCACCCTTTGTATAGGAAATCTAGTTCCTGACCCTATCCCTGCACACCCACAATTTGAACACTGGCATGTACAGAGAAAATTGGTGCTGGGAGTGCCTGGGGAATAAATTTGACCTGCGGCAGTTCTGCATACACCCAGACCTGGAGACAAAACTTCTTCGTGCAGCAGCCATTTTGTAAGAAAATTATTACTCCTAATATGGAACCTGCAGGAATAACAGAAAATACACATGGTAAGCTGCAAGTCCAGCCGCTACATGCTGAGAAGCCTGCCTTGCTTTGTATGCATGCAGGTATGTCGTTCTTCCCTGTTAAGGTATATACTGAATTGGCTCTTTCAGTATTGTGTGACAAAAGTTAAACTTCTATTTACTGGGCAGTGTCTGAAACCACTGATATTTTCAGAATAAACCCTGAGACTGTAAGATCTCTAGCTCATGGAAAGTGTCAAAGCTGCCCTACTACCCATCATGCACAATTGCCTTGTGCCAGAGAAGCCCATCCCTACTGAGCTTGTACAACATGCCACTGAGAAAAATGTTGGTTTTTTTATCCACATGGAATAAATGAAGTGCTGAGTTAATTTAAAAAATGCTACATAAGTTGATCAAAAAGCTAAAAAACATTAACAGTAATTTGTTCATTTCAACATAAATAAGCTTATTAGCATTTTTGCTTTTGATGGTTTGCATTAGCCATCTTGAAAAGTTCCAGAGGGGTAGCCGTATTAGTCTGTATATAGCAAAAACAACGAGAGTCCTGTAGCACTTTAAAGACTACCAAATTTCTGCAGGCATAAGCTTTCATGGGCTGCAACCCACTTCATCAGTTGCATGAAATAGAAATCAGATAGGAGATATATATATACATCCAAGGGTAAGAAACAACAATTGGGAGGGTAGGTGTAAACAAAGTCCATTCAGTTAGAGTAGATGAGGCCTATTCACAACCATTGATTAAAAGATGAGAATGTGTGAACGGTGACAATTACTTCTTGTAATGAGATAACCATTCCAAGTCCCTATTCAGACCCAGTTTGATTGCGTCAAATTTGCATACGAGTTCCAGCTCTGCAGTTTCTCGCTCAAGTCTGTTTTTGAAGTTTTTCTATAGAAGTATGGCAACTTTCAAGTCAGTGACAGAGTGCCCTGGGAGACTGAAGTGCTCTCCTACTGGTTTATGGATGTTACCATTTTTTATGTCTGATTTGTGTCCATTTATTCTTTTGCATAGTGACAGTTGGGTTTGCCCAATGTACATGGCGGAGGGGCATTGCTGGCACAAGATGGCGTATATTACATTAGTACATGTGCAGGTGAATGAGCTTCTGATGGTGTGGCTGATGTGGTTAGGACCTGTGATGGTGTCACTAGAGTCGATGGGTAGGCAGAGTTGGCAATGGGGTTTGTTGCAAGGATAGGTTCCTGGGTTAGTGTTCTTGTTGTATGGTGTACGGTTGCTGGTGAGTATTTGCTTCAGGTTGGGGGGCTGTCTGTAAGCAAGACGGCTTGAGCAAGTGAGGGATCACCTGCTACGATAGGTTGTAGATCCTTAATGATGTGTTGGAGAGATTTTAGCTGGGGGCTGTAGGTGATGGCCAGTGGTGTTCTGTTTTCTTTGTTGGGTCTGTCCTGTAGTAGGTGACTTCTGGGTACCTGTCTGGCTCTGTCAATTTGTTTCTTCACCTCTCCAGGTGGATATTGTAGTTTTAAGAATGTTTTATAGAGAACCTGTACGTATTTGTCTCTGTCATCTTGTGTGCCATCTTGTATCAGTAAACAGGGTCCTTCAGGCAAGTCTTTCCCCTTCATGTAAGAAATACATCTTTTCTTGCAATGCCTGAAGTAGACAATGGAAGAGTATCTGGCTGGTTTCCAAGTTCTCTAGGCAAGAAAGAGGAGAGAGAGAAAAGAGAAATTGGTTCTGATGTGCATCATTACTTGTGAGAATAATTGTCCCATTGACAACCCAGGAAGAAAATATCCTGGATAGGAACCATTGTCTTCAAATAAGAAAATGGGCCATTATGATTTCATACGTCTTTAAGCCAGATACAAATTAAGAGGCAGACCATCAATTCTTATGTCATAAATTCTTCTTGGATTTCTGGAATCACTTGATGCAAGAATATAATTACCCATGTTGGAACATAGCCAGGGAAATAGGGTAACACTCCTGCAACTGGAAAAATGTGAGGTGGGATATTTTAATGACCAGAAGTGCTCAGGATCTTGGTTCTATATCTCATCCAAAAGACATATCTCTAAGAGCACAGTGCTTCCTAACACCATTTTGAGAAATTCTTTCATTAGCACTCAGAGAAAAGAATACCATCTATTGAATCAGCAACACCACTTTCTCCTGTATGTATGTTTTCTTGGAGAGGTCTCATCCAAGTACTGTCCAGGTACTGCCCTGATTAGCTTACAAAACCTGACAAGATCATTGTCTACCATTAAACATTTGCAGAGGATATTACTTCCTTGTGTCTGATTCTCAGTTATTCTGTCTATAGATTTTAGACACTTAATTTATGAAAGAAAAGTGATCGATTTAAATGAACATTTCGACTGTGGTTGCACTTACCTCATAATCATACCCTCTGGAACAGAGTTACTGTTGCTATGATACTTCTTTCTGTTTTATAAATCAATCAGTTATTTGCATGAGAGATCACTGGAAACTGATAGTATTTGTTTGAATGCCAGAAGCAGATTAAAAGGCTAACAAACAACCTGAATACTCCTTTAATCCATGCACTTTTATAAATGCATTGGTAAAACTGTACCATTTCCATCAAATCTTTACACCTGCGTAAAAATAATCCTTCATTTAAATCAGCATGAAAGACAATGTATGCTTTGCCCTGTAACCTGCTTCTGAGAATGGCTGGGGAGACAAGTCATAGACATTCATTCTTTCAGGCCTTCAAAACACTTTTTGACACAATAGTTTTAATGTATCTAAGAGGTTACAAAATCTTTAAAGTGTCCCATGAAGCATATAAAGAACCTTCTATAAACATCTATTGTAACAATGAATGCCAATGAATATTAAATAATTGTTAACATCTCTGTTAAGGCAATAAAACTATTTTTTGTTCTCACACAGTTTCAGAAGATAAATCCGTGCTTTAGTTTCAAATGACTGGATGAACAGGTTGGGAAAGAAACAATAGATTCCAAAAATAAAACAGGATCTTCACTAGCCACTTTTATCTATGGTTCCATCTTACCATGACTTTCAAAAATGTCAGAAAAAGTGGGCCAAATTCTGCTCTCAATTACTCCTGTGCAACCACTTTGACTTGGGTTGGGCACAAGTCACTCCAGAATTTCAGATCACTTCCTAATGGGCAGGTGTTCCCATCAGAATAGGCAGCCTTGTAAGAAGCTTCAGCAGAGAGGCTAAGGACTGAATGAGAATGGAAGTTCTCATTCTGGGAAAGGCCCACCCAGATCATAGTTAAGGCACATTGGTGGGGCAGTAGGAGAAAAGACAATGAGGTGCATAGGTCAGTCTCCACCAGGACACATTTCACGAGCACTACATACACTAAACTAATACTAGGAGGTAACCCAATCCCTCTGAGTAACGTATGTTCTGTTCTGTTAGATGTAGACTCTTCAATTCATCACTGTAGGATCTGTGCGCCTTCCAGCAGTGCATTAAGTGATTTGACTAACATCTGGCACATGCAATTCCTTCTTGCTCTCTCCTTTTCCTAGTGGGAGAATTGTGTGTGCAGTGAAGTGTTTTGGCCTGCTAGAGGTTTGTTTCTATTTATAAACATTCTGCTCTGTTTTTTTAGAAAAGGCAAGGTGAAAGAAGTGTACATTGCACTGGGAGCAGAAGGCAATGAGATGCGTGATCATCGTCCCCCCCCCCCCAAGGATCCTCCTAAAATGAGTACTGCAACTGGCATGTGCAGTGCACTGCAGATGGAGCAGCCATCGTGCACATGCAGCTGTGCACATGTGACACACAGTTGTTCCAGTTTATATTGTTAAGTAAATATCCTGCTAGAAGCCAGATATTTTGGGTGGATCCTTCTTAGTTGTTTTAAGGAGAGGCAAGAGGGAGAAAAAAAAGCATCCCCAGTGAAACTCTATTATGTCAGCAGAATTACATCAAGGATGAATTTGGATCAAATGGTTGAGCCACAGCTTTATTCCCAGCTGCAATCCTAATCACTGCCACAACCCCCATAACTGGGAGGCAGACTTAGGGTGGAATTAAATGTGTGCTGGATAGCTTTGGTCTTTGAAGGGTTAGTGCAATGAAGGAACAAGGGATGGTGACCCCTTGAAATTACTCTAAATTCTCCTTTTGTTGGCTCACCACTAACATCAAGCTACTTACACTCAGTAAAATGTTTCTCCTCTTTATTGGAGGTGCACTAGTCATTATGCTAGTGGCATGTTAGCGATACTCACACTGGCTTCATTTGATGATTGCATGGAAGAGTTTGTGACTCAGTGTATCGATCTTTTACCACACCCTCCTTGCTTCTAAACCATGATTGTTGTCTGCTGTCATGAACATAGGTGTCACTTTGGGGTTCAATTTAGGCCAATGAGGAATTGTGTCACCACCTGCCCTGCACTTCAGTGTGCCTTAAATGATGTGGTGCTATGTCTCACAGCCTGGACACCAACAGCCAGCAAACAAGTCACACCATAGCTTCCACCACCCAGTTACTCTTTGCAATGACTCCAACACACACCCCTGAATTTCTCCACTCCTGAATTTCCCCCACACAATCTCCCTCCTGTGTCCAGCCCTCTCTTGGAACACTCTCAGAAGTTATTAAGTTTGCTGCTCCTTTAACGGGACAGAAACAGCAGTTTGTTATCTTGACTGACATTAACAATAACTTCAATTCAGTCAAAGCACATGGTTGGTTTAGATAAGTAAAACAAGTTTATTCAGTTAAAAAGACAGAGGTTTTAAGTGAGTTCAAATATAAGGGATAAAGACAGACAGGGTCACAAACAAAAGTGAAAAAAAAATGCTTCTAGGACTAAAATATAATGTCAGCAAGTTACAATCATTGCCTAAGCAGGTTTCTCACCTACATTCAGTTCCCGGACCCAGAGACTTCAGCCCTCTTGACTGAAGGATCCACTTTTCTCAGATATACAAGAGCCCTGGCCTCTTGTATCTGCCCAGTAATCAATAACTATGGGATTCTTTCCCCTTTCATTTTGTAATCCAGTAAACCTTTGAAATGTGTTCTTTGAAAAGTGAGCTTTCTCTGGGCTCCTTTCCCCTGCTGGGTGTAGATGCCAAGTTGTCTGGTGTAGACTCCATGAGGTCTTCTCCCCCGCTGGTGATTTTCACAATGCAAATGATCTCTTCCTGCAACCTCTGATGAAAATGAATAGCCCACTGAATTTGGCCACACCTGGTTTGACTTGTTGTCCTCTTTCCTTTGGCTGTACAAAGTTTATCAGCTCCCGCTAACATGCCTGATTTAGGCACATTTTAGTCATGATTCTGCAAATCTGTATAATCCTTTGTGGATTGACCTTACATGCATCACCCAAGAATATTAACCACCAAGAGTGAGTTATTAGTTTTCTAATAGCATATTACCTGACCCCTTTTAGATACAGTTTATAACAATAGTGAGTTGGGCTGCATCAAGTTGGTCAGGCCAGCTGAAACTCACTGCTCAATACCAGGAAGCCCCTTGCCTTTTGTTATAGGGATGCTCTTAGGGTCACAACATGAACTGAAACCTAATTTGCTTTTTTATTACAAATGCTAAATCAGAATAATCGATTAAATGGAGTTATAAAGCTGATAATATTTTGGTATGAAACTAGCAGATTGTGTTTATTTTGACTGACACACATATGCTAAATACTAGCTGGCGAGCTGATTACCTACTGCAAGCCCATCCTCACACTTTATTCCATATTGAAACATGCAATATACTTTTCTGTTTTCTACAATGCACTGTGTCAGAACAGCTTGAAAATAAATGTGTATTGGTGTGGTCAGTCAGCCACTTTAAATGTTAGTCTATCTGAAGGCTTGACTGCAATATTCTCACCTCATTTACTATGCACTAGTTTCATCCCTGTTTAGCCCCTCTGACTTCAATGTGTTTATGGCCTGATTCCGATCTCACTCACACCAGTGTAAATCAAAAATAAATATTGCATGCACTAATATAAAAAAGTCATAGCAAATGCTAATTTGTGGTTGTAAAGCTTCTAACAAAGGTGGAATTATTCAATATGAAATGAAAAAATACCCAGATGTCTTTATGTTCTGCCTAGATGTCAATTAATTAGAGCCAGGCAGAGTTCAAGTAGGTGCTATGCAAGATTTCCATACCACTCTGCCATGCATGATTGGAAGTATCCCTCCCTCACCTCTGCCGCTCCACTGACCTACAGGACTGACAAACTGCCAAATTCTTCTGAATTACTAGGAAGTTTACGTGTGGACAAATATCCAGGCTAATCTGACATACCAAAATAGACTATTCTTATGACTGAAGCCAGATGTGAACACAGCTCCCCACAAGGTGAAAGGCTACTCCATGAACCCATTGTGCCACCTAGACCTCCTTGTGCTTTTTTCAGGAAAACATGTCCTTTCAAACTTCTCCAGTTGACACATGATATTATGATGCATTGCATCGGTTTGTGTGCATGTCAGGTTTTGCCACATCATGTAATAGAATGTGAAATGACTGCTGCAGTGTGATGTAAAGCATCACGGATTAAGGTTAAGTGTTCACTACCAAAGTCCAGTAAGAGCAATGAGCGAGACATGAAAGAAAACACTCAGAATGCTCCGGATGAATCTAAGCAGCTGATCCTTAAGAATGAGAGATGGATGCATAGATAGTCTAGTCCATCTTTCTTATTCTGTGTAGCTGGACCCCTGGGGAAAGCTTTCATCTTTTCCACACAAGGCACGTGCACTCAACCTTGGGGCACATGAAAAATGGAACGTGTTACTGTTTAGTGCTTTGCAAAACCACAGAATCCTGCACTGAGTACTCTGTAATGAATGTGTAGCCTCTTTTTTAAATTGAATTGATGGATAGTTCTGTGTTACCTCGTTGGGAGTTCAGCTCTACGGTGGCCACAGTTTTTCAGATTAATAGGGCAAAAGGCACCCTTTATGATTCTCTTAAATTGGGAGACTCAGAGCACATGAAGAATTAATACGATGACCACAAACAGTTTTAAGTAAACACTCATTTGTATTATAATTTATGTGTTACATTCACATACACATAACCTGAGAAAGCCCAAACAACAGCCAATGCTGTATTTATGCTCCCATCCCCAAAGATATTTTAGAGTCTGGTGGCTCTCTCAATATGTGGTCATCAATAGAGGGGTGATTCCTGCTGGGGTCTTCTCACTGTTACTCAACCAGGGAAACCTCTTTTATATTGCTGTTCTGACCACATCTAACTCTTTATCCAAAAAGGGCTCCAATCTCTTTTTCCTTATCTGTACTTCAAGTCTGTAAGTGTTGGGGTGTCACACTTTCCACAGCTTGTTCTTTTAGTTCCCCTTTTCTTTATTAGCATCTTGGAACATTTATGTCAACCTGTTTCCAGAGTAACCTGTGGTCAGAACTGAACTTTCCAATTGTCCCAATCAGGTGTCTTGGGGTCTATTTTTCCATAATATCACCTATTGGCACATCTTTTACAGTAATCTTGTTGTCTTTCTGGGATAGGGTCAGTCTTATGTCACCCACTCATGTCAAGTCTCCTTAAACCTATGGTCTAGTGTGGCTAAACTGAACTCCTATAGGCCTTAGCCTGTAGGCTGCACATTACTGCCTTGTCTGGCCTTATATCCTTAATACATACTTGTCACTCCTAAATACTTCTATGCCTGTAATCATATCCTACTTACCTATTCATCACATATTGATTATATATGATTAACTACAACAACAATTAAATAATAAAAAAATCAACTAATTGGCTATAAATGCTTATTATTAAAAAACCAAGCTCCTCTTAAGGGCTCATCCCAAGACCATTAGAATAAATGGGAGTCTTTTGACTCACTTAAATGTGCTTTGCATCAGGCCCTGATTCTTCATGCCTTTTACGCCCCCTGAACTCCTTGGGAATTCTGAAGATGCAAGGAATGTACTGTTGGTCCCTAGATTAATCCAAAAGTTGATATAAAGTAGCAAGTAGATAAAATGAATAGGCTGCTCCAGTCCACATATTTAAAATATGCTTCACCAATGCACCCCTGTTTTTCAACTGCAGGCTCTTTGTCTCAGGTGAGACCTGGGTAATTTTCTTTTGGTGGTACAAAGTTTGTAATGACTATGTTTGGGCAACAAGTGTAGTGGTGAACACTATAATACTGTTTTATTAAAGGAAATTTGGAACATGTTACTTAAGCAGTGTATAGCTTAATAAGTGGGTTTTGCAGTTTTCCTGTTCATCTTCTATACATAGCATTGTCTTGTGTTTTACATGTTAAATAACCATTTTAATCTTACAAGGTAACTCCTCTCTTTCTGCCAACTAGTGACAAAAACAGCAGAAATCAAAGTTTATGGCACTTGTTTCCTGGGTCACTTAGTTTATTTGACCAGATAGATATAACAAAATACAACTATCACTGTATTAGTAAAATGTCCATTTTCATATTCAGCTGATATAAATAGGGGGGAAAAAAATTCCTGAGCTTCTGATTTTGTTTCTCTGAAGATACCATGCAGGACTCTCGCCTTTAGCACCTTGCACCTTCAGTGCACCATCAAGCCACTGGCCAGCCTTGTAATGGAGACCCAAGATCCTAAAAGAAGTAATCTATTGTAGGTGATACCTTTGGAGAAATCCACTCAAGCCCTAAATTATCACAGCATTTATAAGAGGGTTAGTTTAAGCACATCAGTGCTCCCGCTGAAATCAGTGGGCCTCACATGCTTAAACACAAGCATATGCTTAAATACTTTGTTCAATCAGGCTCTTTGCCAGTTGTACAATAATATACCTGTTGTGGGGTTTCTGCCTTGAACCATGAGTTTTGATAGTCCTTATCTTAACATTATATATGAAACCATGATCATCAGCGGGAATCAAATCTGGGACCTTCAACATCACCAGAGCTAAAGGAATAATTCCATTAGCACTTAGTAAGAACCAGGATCTTTCCTTAACATGAGGCCCAATCCACCACCCATTAAAGCCCATGGAAAGAATCCCAGTGACTTCAGTGGGCATTGGTTCAGGACCTTATGACAAACCATGAGAAAAAGAAATGGCCACATGCACTAAGGTGATGTATTATGCACGCATAACTCTAGATATTGTTGGTAACAGAATTACATATGTGTTTTATCCAGACAATGGCAAAATTATCAGATTAGATGAGGCAGAATGTGTAAAGACATTAACAAATCCGTTCTAGCTTCACATTAACCCTTATTTGCAATAGCTGCCTGGCAAACAAGTTAATTTTAGTTTTTTGCTCATTAAATTATTGCACAGAACAGTTAATATTAAAGTTATTTACTCATAGTTACCAATTAGATAACAGTAATTTTTTGCTCTAACTAGAGGAAAATGCTGCAGTATTTCTGTACTACTATGAATTTATCGACATTTATTACAAACTTTTCGATGATGATCATTGTATACTTAAGAGTTTGGTCTTGTTTGAATGCTTGGGGATTTACACACACAACTCTCCTGAATTACACCAGGAGTTATGCATGTCAGCCCAATTAGAAATTAAAATACACCCCTTTTGCTGCAATCGGACAGGCATTTTTAACAACGGGTTTAGAAAAAGTTTCTATGCCAAATTGCTATAGTTTCAGTTCCAAATAAAAAATACAGGGCATGTAACAATAAGACATTAATATGAACCATTAATAGGAAAAAAGAATATGAAAATTGTAGCGGGATTTTTAGTTGGGGTCAGTAGGAAGTAATGAAAAGACTAATAAAACATTAAGGAATCATCAGCATTATAAGGTCAACTCACAGAAAGAGAGAGAAACCTGAAGCCCCAGCTGTCAGGTCAGCAGATGACGGATAGAAGCAACTTTTTTTTTTTTTTTTTTTTTAAAAAGCTTTCCACTTTCTCCACTGTTTTCACTTCCCTTTATTTCCCATTTGGGATGGGCTATATAAACCCTTCATTGACAGGGAAAGGGCAAGGAAAGCTGTGTGGGCTAAGGTTGCCCCACCTCTCTGGCCTTGCCAATCAAGTAGGGAGGAGAGCTAGAGCCTAAAAACAACTCCCATATAAAAGTACCTAGAGACCCAGAATTCAATCATTGAGGATTTTCAGCAAGGATTGCACAGGGTCAACCTCCCCCAATCAAATCCAAATAGCACAAAAGGAATTAACTTAAGAATTAAGTACTAACTTCATAAAATCTTATGATAAAGAAACAAAAAATAACAATTTCTACAACATAACATGGTTACTTCATAATACACATACATTATCTTCACAGTTACATATATACATCAACATAGAATGATAGATTAGGATTGGAGGGATCTCAGGAGGTCATCTAGTACAATCCCATGCTCAAAACAGGACAAACCCCAACTAAATCATCCCAGCCAGGGCTTTCTCAAGCCACACTTTAAATACTTCTAAGGATGGAGATTCCACCACCTGCCTAAGTAACCCAATCCAGTGCTTCCCCACCCTCCTAGTGAAAGTTTTTCCTAATATCCAACCTAGACCTCCTCCACTGCAACTTGAGACAATTGCTCCTACTTCTGCCATTTACTACCAAAGGGACCAGCCTAGCTCCATGCTATCTGGAACCCCCTTTCAGGTAGTTAAAAAGCTGCTATCAAATCCCCCCATTCTTCTCTTCTGCAGATTAAACAAACCTAGTTCTCTCAGCCTCCCCTCATAAGTCATTTGCCCCAGCCCCCTAATCATTTTTGTTGCCCTCCTCTGGACTCTCTCCAATTTGTCCACATCCTTTCTGTAGTGGGGGGCCCAAAACTGGACACATTACTTCAGTGTGGCCTCACCAGTACCGAATAGAGGGGAATAACCAGTACCGAATAGAGGGGAATAATGCTTCTACTAATGCAGTCCAATATGCCATTAGCCTTCTTGGCAACAAGGGCACACTGCTGACTCATATCCAGCTTCTTGTCCATTGTAACCCCCAGATCCTTTTCTGCAGAACTGCTGCCTACACAACCAGTCCCCAGTCCATGGCTGTTCATAAAGAAAAGATAATACATTTAAACACATCAGTTCCCACAGAAACAGTGACAAGAAACGCAGAGTTCCCAAAAGCTTAGTTTGAGTTCTTCAATCACTAAAATCTATACAGTCTGTTTCATTCAAAAGCATAGCAACAATAAAATAAAATAAGTGGATGACCTGAAGTCTAAGTCTATTTGGGGTCAGGAGGAATTTTCCTCTGAGTCAGATTGGCAGAGATCCAGGGGGGGCGAAGGGGGAGTTGCCTTCCTTTGCAGCATGGGGCACGGGACACTTGCAGGTTTAAACTAGTGTCAAAGGTGGATTCTATGTAACCTGAAGTCTTTAAACCATAATTCAAGGACTTCAGTAACGCAACTAGATGTTAGGAGTCTATTACAGTAGTGGGTGGGTAAGGTTCTGGGGCCGGCAGGATGATCATGACAGTTCTTTCAGTCTAAATAAAGTTTAAATAAAAGAAATTAGTTTTCCCTTCCAATTTCCCTTTTCTGTAATTAACACTGCCAGGGGTTCCCTGTTGAAGAGTTGACAATATCACTAACTTCATGCACAATGCTTCAGAGTTAGGGAAAACAGCTCAGTTTCTTGCAACCTTTTGTAAAGCAGCTGTCCTGACTACTTACCCTTATGGAGTCCAGCTTCAGGGAACCTATTGAGCAGCATACCCAAAACTACCACACCCAATTCCAGAAGCTTCTGAATGCAGAAAGCTAATTGTGCAGTGTAGCACGGGGTCTGGTGCAGCCCCGTGGTTGTGGCCTTTCCTCAGGCCCAGACTCAGAGGAAGGCCACTGCACCTTCCTACAAGGGGAACATTAACGTCTGATGAGTCTAGTGCCCCGGCCCTCAGGCAGGGCAGGCGAGCAAGCAGGCAGTCAGTCTAGTGCCCCGGCCCTCAGGCAGGGCAGGCGAGCAAGCAGGCAGTCAGTCTAGTGCCCCGGCCCTCAGGCAGGGCGGGCGAGCAAGCAATGTCCTCTGGTCAGTAAGGCAGGGGACGGCAAGCACTCCCCGGGTGGCGAGGACAAGAGGGAAGAGGGACGCAGGCCCACCCGACTCCACTGCGTCCCAGCCCAGGGCCCTAACAGTGGCAAAAGGCGTTGCCACTGAGTCAGCAGGGCTCCCACCACAACGCACCAACAGGGCTTGCCCCTGTCTCAGCCACGGCTATGGCTGTCCCTAGGCCACTTCATCCCCATATCCCCAGGTACCTGTGTCCGCCGGGTCCTCGGGGGTCGCTGGGATACATGGCCCGGGGTAGACCTGCCAATCCCTCCTCGTCCACAGGCCAGGAGCTCCTTGGCAAGGTGCAGCTCCTTCAGGTCACAGGACTCAGGGAATGGCTCGGCTTCAGGCAGCTCCTCCAGGTCCTGGCCCGTCTCTGGGGACTCGGCATCTGGCAGCTCTTCCAGATCAGGTCCGGCCTTGGGGGAGAGCTCCCAGCCCTCAGGTTCAGGGGACTCGGTCCAGTCACTGGGGCCCAGGGGCCTGGCCTAGTCTTGGGAGCTGGAAGGCCTAGGCCAGTCCAGGGGGCCCAGAGGCCCTATCCAACCCTTAGCAGTTGGCCACTTGGGCCATTCCAGGGGCCTCTGCTCCAGGAGGTGTTCGCTTGGGCCAGCGGCCTGGCCTGATTCAGGCCTTTGCTGCAGCCAGCAGGACATCATATCTGCCTCCAGTAGCAGCTCTCTCCCTACTGAACTGCGGGGCCTGCTTTTTGTATTCACAGCCCTGGCTGGGGCTCCACCCCTCTGCTGCTGGATTGGCCGGCCAGCAGAACCTATCGCTGGCCAGCTCCCCGGTTGCCGGGCAGACTGGACTGCCGGTCCTTTTACTGTCCGGCCCCGCGGTTGCGGCCCTTCCTCGGGGCCAGGCTCGGAGGAAGGCCACTGTACCTTCCTACATGCAGCAACAATAACCCAGACATCTCATTTATTGCCTCCCTCCCCCCGGCCACACACACACACAGACACAGAGATCTCTTAAAGAGATATCTCCCTATTAGGCACACGGGTTACATTAAGCCAGGAGGTCTTTCTTGGAACACACATGGACTTGTTGATCTCAAAGAGACTAATATAATGAGACAGTCACAGAAAATTCCTTAAGTGATATGCCACTCAGATGAAAAAAATGTCCTCTGACATATGGAAAATTGTGAAAGTTTCAGACACATTACCACACTCCTATCTTTATGGCTATTCTTCTACTGTGTTAAGACTTTTGTCCTATGATTTTTTTAAATGTCATTTTATTTATAAATTCACCTTTAGGTAAAAATTACTAATTCATGTTATGGACCAATTCATAAATCACAAGCAAAAGACTGACACTCTAAGTGGAGGTTTATGTACTAGCATGGGAGGTTGAAGTCCCAGGTTCAAGTCCCAGCTCTGTCTGTGTCAGTGATCTGGAAAGACAAACTCTGCTCTGAATTAGGAAGAGCAGCGACTTTAACCTGGGTCTCCTAGGTCAGTATTCTAACCATCCAGCTATGAAGTGTGTGATACACACACGCCTCCATTTTTGTGTAAACATTTACCAGGTTTTGTTTGCATTCCAAAGTGGATGAAAACAAAATTTCACAGCCTCAAAATTTGTCACAAAATGGAATTATTCTCTGGTCAGCTCCAATGCCACCCCTGAATTCATATACTTGTGAATTTTATTTAGACATAACCTATGCATCAGAGACTTAGATCAGTGGTTCTTAACCTTTCCAAACTACTGTACCCCTGAAGCCTGAGTCCCACCCCCACGGGGCTGAGGCATGTAACTTAGTTTCATGGCGCCCCTGTGGCTCCAGGCAATTGCCTTTCTTGCCACCCCCAATACCAGCTCTGCACTTGCGACCCCTCTAAACCCCCAGGTTGAGAAACACTGACTTAGATACATATTTAATCCACAGCCAAATATTTTCCTGTTCGCCATTACCTATTTTCACTTGCATTTCATTCTCCCATTTAGATTTAACATCAATGGTTAACCAGTGCATGAGAGGGCTTGGCCATCCCAGTATTTCCTTTGCCAGATGTATTCCTGGTCACAGATTAATGGACACATTTTTCAAAGGCAACATCTCTGTCATATTCCTCCCATGGCATAAAATCTAAAAGAATGCTCACGGAGTTTAGCATGGAAAGGAAGTTGGTTCATCTCATATTTCATGTTCTACAGTGGCTTTCTAGACACTTCTGTTTGTTACTGTTGACGACAAGATGTCTCAAAGAATGTTATCGCTTTTCTATTTCAAACAATCTTCTTCCTGAGGACAATTTATTCCAAGTCAAAGTACTGGGGAAATTCTTTATTCAGATGTACAAATAGATAGCATTTTCTTTTTATACACAGAATTCACTAAACCATATTAAATATAGAATTCTTTAGAAGCAAAAATTGCATATTTTAAACTATATTAAACACTGAAGCAAGTCCAGGATGAGTGCCACATCCTTCATTAATGTAAATGAACAGGGAACTTTATCCTCTTAATAAGGTAAAAGCTAGTTCACCAATGGATGAGGTAGAGAGGGTAGTGTGAGAAAGTGCCATCTTCTGAGCAATAGGGAAAACAAATCCTTACCAGCTGGAAAAGAGAGATGCTGTTGTTTACAAAATGGCCACATTATAGCTGTCCCTGTTTGATTCTGCCAGATTTAAAGGGCCATCACCAGAAAGGCAAACTGGAAAACAAGATAGTATAAAAAAGATCCCCTGCACTAAGAAGCATTATTAGGGACCAGAAAGTTAAATCACCAAAGAAGGTTCTACCACCACTATATCACATACAGTTAATAAAGAAATAAATAGGTCAACTCCATCTCCCAGCCCCTGATTTTTGCTTATTCTTTCCAGGCAATAAAATCTGTAGAAGTAATGCCACATTTTTAAAGAGGATTTAACTTAGCTCCTAGAATTTTACCTGCAAATTTCCACATCTTTTTGTCCCCTCACCCTCCATATTAAGCACTTTTAACCAGATTCCCCATTCCAGTTTTCAGCCAGTCCCATTTTCTCCAAAGATAATCATCCCCAAGTCTATTCTATTGCAGGGTTAGAGCTTATGTTTTTCTCTCTCTCTAATATTTAATATGTTCCTGTGTTTCCCCAGGTACAGTTGAAGGCATAATTATTGTAGCTTATCAGCTGTGTAATAGATATTTATTAAATGTATGATCAAACAGAGATACTGGGGCAGTCTCTCATCTCAGTGGCTCCAGCATAAAACTGGAACAACTTCACTGACTTCTAAAGAATTTACTCCAGATTTAGACTCATGTAACTGACGTTATGAACTGGCCTTGTATTTCCAGTTACCAGTAGGCTTATTAAATAGTACCATTAGTGTTGTGAAGTTTAAATGCTAAATTTTAAAAGCTTAGGGACCACTACAAAAGAGGGACATTCTGATACTAGCATATGCATATTTATACGTTGGTATAATGTCCATAATTAAGTGTCTGAACCCAGTAAAAGCCATCTTGCCAAAGACTATGGATCCACGCACGTTTATGCTGCAGGGGTGCAAGTGATCAAATTTTGGCCCTCCAGCATCAACTACAGCAGACATCAAAGGCTGAAAAATTTCCATCCCCAGTGTTTATCTGTGGAAGACCAAAGTGCTTTATGTAATTGGAGCAGGGACACAATGGATTGCTTAGCCTAATACTGTTCAATCTAAGGTTCACCTCTACCAGCTAACATGTTAAAATACGTGTCCTGAATACACTGGAGTTTAAAACAAGTTAAGCAACATGTTTTAAAAAACATTTTTTATCCCAGTCTAGACAGGCCCATTGGGAAGGTTCCTTGGATAAAATCAGCAATGTCTAAGAGCTCCTTAACCGTGGCTAAACTCTAAGACATACTTTGTTATAGCCATTCAAGCTTTTTGGATGCATTCCTGAGCAGTAAACTTAGTGGGTGGTCCTTTTTCTATGTTTTTTTGACAAACCATAAAATCTTGGTGGCCCACTTGAGCTACTATTTTGTGTGTTTTCTACAAACTTAAGTTATTCTGTGACCTGACAAGTACACCTGCACAAGTGTATACCTATACTTGTATAGTATACTTGTAACCTAACAAGTATATGCCTAACAAGTATACCTGTAACCTAGCAAGTGTGTTTGCTGTTGCTATTAAGGCACATCAAAGCTAGATGCACAAATGCACACAAGTGTATTATGTTTATAATCTGATTTTTTTTTAAATCATTACAATCCCTCTCTCATATATTTCAGTTACAGGCACATATTCCGCTCCTACTATGACTTCTTTGACTACCCTCAGTTTTGCACTGGATTTCTGTGATTTCACCCTAAAGCAGCTTCTGCTTCACATGTCTGTTCTCTGAGACTGCTCTATAACTAAGCAGCAAATCCAAATCATTCAGTTTGAGGTTTCTGTGGTTTTGATTCAAAGGACACAAATCTACTTTTATAATATTTTAATATTGCACAGAGAAGCCACAAGGCCCAGCACTTAATGAGCCAGATCCTTAGCTGATATAAATTGGCATAGCTCCACAGAAATCTGTAGTGTTATTCCACTTTATACCAATCTACCCCCACAAGTCTTTTGGAAAGCTTATCGCTATGCACTGAACTCTTAAAATGCAAATTACAGCCATAGGTTTTGGATTTGTGCATCCACGACTCAAGATCTTCATATATGTCTGAAAGGTGCCTAGCACATTGTGAGCACTTCTAGAAATTACATGCATACATTAATATTAAATACTAAATAAGGGATGGGACACAGGTTATTTATATTTAGAACACGGCTTTTTCTGGTCACCTCTATCTGGTGCTTCCCCTTTCTGAGTTGTGCCAGGCTAGGATCAAAATCTTTAATGGATTTTGGATGAATCCATCCATTCTTCCTTATAATGGACCCAGAACCTCTCTGGACTCAGAAACTTCAAGTACTCTGTAGCTGATATGCCCTAGAGTGCAGTGGGGTATTTGCAAATCTCCAATTTCACATGCTATCCAAAGATTTTGAATAAGCCCAAGCTGTAAAAGGTCATTGACCTACTCCCCTCTAGGAGCAAGGTTGTTCAGGGTCTAAGAAAACAGTGTGTTCCTTAGGTTGTATTTCTTTGCTAATTTAAGATCTTTTCCACTTATGACATGGCATCCTGAAGGAAGTTTCCTGCTCATTATTCAACTGGTATTTTTCCAAAAGATATTGGGGCCTGATTCTGTTCTCAGTTAACTGCTGAAAATTGGGAGTAACTGCTGAAGTCAATGGAATTATACCAGCATGAATGAGATGAGACTCAAGCCTACATTTGTTCATTATCTGTGCCATGAAGAAATGCAGGAGAAACTTTTGCAAAAATATCTGACACGGTTGATTGTCAAAATTTCTCCTACCATAAAAATATTGAAACAAGATCTGAGGATTATTCTGGGAAGTGTCAGGGAAAACAGGCAATTACTGTCAAAACTTTGGGACCTTACACGCCAATGAATTAATGTAAGAAGTTTCCAAGATCATATCAAATATGCCACAAGAAGAACAACAGGTAACACATCTCAAGAGGAGAAACAAAGATCAAGAGGTTAGTAAAATTATTGTTGAGATAGTAGAACACAGGCAAGTTCTTACATTTCAGATAGAAGTGTCATGCAAGTTTCTAGCTGCTGTATTTTCTGAACACTAAAAATAGAAAAGTTAACTTACCAGTACTCCAGTGTATTGAAAGGTCTGTACATTCAGCTGAAGAAATTGTGAGTATTGGAGGCATGTAAAGTCACAGGGAAGAACAGCAAAATCAATATAAAATAGATTCTGATCTCAGTCCTAAACCACACTCTGCTCAGTTTGTGAGATGGAAAGCAGCTAGATCATTCCCATGGCATAAAGACCATAGAAGCTTTCTCGAAGCCCCCAGCTCGGGGCATGCCAGAGGCAGGAGGTGGCTTGGACAATACATTTGTATTATCCAGAAATCCCCAGCTTGCAGACAACTCCCTGGGGACAAATGGCTCTTGCCATCAGCTGTGCCCAGCAGATATTGAGCACAACTGAGACCTCTGCGAAGGGCTTTAGGTCCTGAAGACTATAGGTCTATTCACAGTGTGCAAAGTTAAGCATATGCATAATTCTTCTCATGATCAGTGCCAGAGGAGGAATTGTGTCCATTGTACAATGTTATTCATAAATAACATCTGAACTAATCTATCATTTCCATTTTCACCTGACCAGATAGCCAATATTTGGGGTCTTGTGACTTGTTTCTGTTAGGAGGAGAACCTGATGATCGAGTCAGGTGTTTCTTTGATGTAATCCTGTTTACTTACAAAGAATGTACACAAAACAAAGCTTGTTTCCCTGAATACAGTAGGAATCAAGCAGTAGGGGTCAGCTTCTATACCCACAGTTCTAAGTCTCTTCAGCCAGCACTCTACCAAAAAAAAGCTCTCCAGGCTTTTTCATGTAGCTGTGCTCCCAGTTCTTGTTCTTGTTTGGCTTTCTGCAGCTTCTTTGTCAGCTTCTCCATCGTATGGAGAGAAGCAGCAGAAACACACAGCTTCAACAAAACAGTATCCAGCCCCACAGCATCTGCATTTAGCATCTTGTGAAATCCTTCTGCCCACATATAGCTCACATTCCTGACCATCGTGCATGTAGCCTGTGTTTTGGATGGCGGTTCCTATCCTTCCAGCTATCCCATTCCATAGAGGAGCTCAATTCTTTCATACATTTAACTTGAATGAAAGGCAGCCATAGCTTCAAGGAGATTTCACCCAACCTACAGCATAAACAGTGGCTCTGTTAGATGTTTCTAAGGCACATATCATTGGGGTTGCTAGGGCTAACAATATAAATATTTAACAACCACCACCACAACAACATTTATTATCAAGGCCATAGATTTGTTAGTTTCATTTTCAACCTATTCGTTTGAAGTGTCCCTGATTTTCACTTCACTTGTCCGTTCTGTAGCATCTCCATGGATTTGTTTTCTGTATCACAAGCATGTCAAACTTATTTTTAAGAAATTCCCCCTCTCCTGCGCCCAATGATTTCCCATTTTCTTCACAATCCTGTGCACATGCTTACCTCTTCTCAGCCAGTATCTACTTTAACCTATAAAAATTAAATCCTGTTATCCAAATTCTTCACTCACATAAAGTACTGCTGACCTCTATGACCTCTGTCAAAAATTGTTTATTGCACCATCTTGTTATGCAGTCTCCTCAGTACATACCTTGGATTTATTACTTCAAAACCTGCCCATGATTCCTGACAGGCAGAGGAAAACTCAGTTTATTTTTATAGTCTTCCTCCTCAATTAAATGCACAAATTTCCCTGTACTTGTTTTGATTCATGCAATAGCTTAGTTTTTCCTCTCCCTTGCTTAATGAGAAAGGTTCTCACAGGCAATGAATTCTACAACTAAAAAATATAAATACCTAATATTTTAAAAATAATATTCATAACACTCGGGCAAAAAAAGATAAAACTAAAATATATTAAATCATTTTAGGTTTCAAAACCAGTTAGTAAAGACAAAAATAGGGTCAACTGATGACTGAGACAATAGTCCAGAAATGAACTGGTAGACTCAATGACTTCATAAAAGTCACCCACCTTTGGCAGTAAATGGCACCCTTGTTGGCCATCTTACTCAAAGACCTGATCCTGCAATCACATATGCATATGCTTAGCTTTGAGCATGTCATTAATCCTGTTTCAGTGGTGGCCAAAGGATCAGAACCAGAGAGGTGAAAGACAATAGAGGCTTTCCCTGGGAGGCTCTCTCTTGACTTCAGTGAGCATTGGATCAGACTCAGGGTATGTCTACATTTGAGCTGGTAGGTGTTATTCCCAGCTCATGCAGATGTACCTGAGCTAGCTATGCTTGAGATGGCATGCTAAAAATAGCAACGTAGCCAGGATAATAGCCGTGGTGGGTCAGGCTAGTCATCAGAGTACATAGCTGGGGGGTTGGACAGGTATGTAGTCCACCAGCTTGCCCAAGCTGCCGCCCATGCTAACCTGGCTACACGGCTCCTTTTAGAAGGCTAGATTGAGCAGAACTAACACAGATATGTCTATGTGAGCTGAGAATTACACCTATCAGCTCACATGTAGACATACTCTTAGGGTGAAATGCTGCAGTCAATGGAAGTGCTGGCATTGAACTCAGTGATTCAGGATTTCACCCTTAATATTCATATGGATTCAAAACCCATTGAAGTCAATGGCTCACGGTCATTACAAGACTATTGGGCCAAATTTTGCTCTCAGTTACACCAATGTATATCTGGAAGTTACTCGGAATCCCATCAGCATAATTGAAAACAGAATTTGGCCCTTTGGGGCTAACACATGCCTCCACTCATTTGCCCTGCTGTTCCCCAAGTTAAGTCATTTCTAGCTCAGAACTGGATAACAAGAGTTGATATTTGTTTTCAAAGCAGAAATACAATGCACAAGCATATTCCAGAGCCAAGGATATGAGCTTGAGTCTTAGGCTAATGTAAGCCATATTCTGAAACCCTGAGTATTATGTTCTGTACTTCCACTCTCTCTTTTGTTTTCAGTTACTGTTTACAAAGTAGTACATTTTGCATCATATCTGAATTAACAAGGAAATGTATGTTTGCGGTGGCAACCCTTGAACAGGGCCTCATTCTTACACAAAGTCTTTTATTATACCAAGAAAAATCATTGTAGGTTAGGAAGAGTAATTCATTTAAGAGATGTGCTGACAACTTTGAATGAATAGCTTTCTTCCTCTAGGTCTCGCTACATTTGGTCCAAGTGCATGCAAAGATTAGTAACTGACAGGAATCCCAGAACAGCAGTCACTTCCAAAGAAACTCCATGGAGCTCCTGGAAATGATTTGGAAAAGCTACTTTTAAGACGAAGTCTTTCAACTGTTTACATGGTGTACAGATTTTCTAGGAAAAAGGATTACATCTTCAAACTCCAGGTTTAATAAGTGTCTAATTTCTGTGTCTCCAATGGCCTCTTGTTTCTATACGATTTTCACTTTAATGGGCCATCATGTGGTACCAGCCAAAGGGTTCTAAAGCCTATCTGATGCATACATTTGATCCAATGCCTCAGTAGGAAAAGAAGATTTCCTTTAATTGAAGTTCTCTTCAGACTTTATATTATTTCTTTTTCCTCACAATTTTTATAGGTCATCAAATGAAAGATGGATTGTAAAATATAAAGGCTATATTCTGCTCTGTTACTCAGGGGTAAATCCTGGGTAAGTCCCCTGGGCCTGATTCTGATCTCACTAGTTTTATGGTGCTGTAACGCCACTGGATTAAATCCAGTTACTCCAGATTCATTCTGGTGTTACCAAGAACAGAATTTGGCTCTTAGTAAATATCTAACAATAAGGTTAATGTATTTCGGCTCACTTATCCCTTCCTACCTTTGCAAACAATGACATTTAATGTTATGTTACTTAAGGCTTTTTCCACTAATCACAATGAAATTTCCAGTATCAGCCAATCCTCTTGTCCCTTCACACCAGCCATGGCCCAAAAACAGACCCTACTCAAAGCACAGTTTTCTATAGGCTGAAAAGGTTAAAAAAACACTCCATGAAGTGTGCTAGGAACTTCATTATAACCAATCCATTTTATATAGAAGGCATCCAGGGCCAGCTTTCAAGTTTTAAGGGCACCTAAAGATGCAAATAAGTACCTACTGGGATTTACACAATTGCCTAAACAAGTTAGGCCCCAACTCCAGTTATGTATTTTACTATGCAAGTACTTCCATGTTCTCCAGCTGTTTGTTTTTCTTTAAGTAGATGTTTGTGAGAGTAAGGCACCACTCAACAAGAATAAGAGTGGCAGAGTCAGGCCCAATATGATTCATTATTAGTATGCTGAAAGAGTACTTCTGTTCTTAGTTAACATCTTTTTTTACCCCTTTCTTACAAAGGAGAGTTTCCCTGATTACATTTACACTGGTGTAATTAAAGGCTTCTCTACACTAGCGATTTTTCTACTAGTGGAAAAATCCCGTTTATAACAAGACATGAAAGCAGAATCTGACCCAATTCCTCTTTCTTGACCCAGCAAAGGCTTTGCCTCTATGCACATGGTAATTGTGAATGTTTATAGGTGTTGTTTATTGTCATTAACACTACAGAGGTATATTTACAACTATGGACTAAACTGTGCGGCAAAGGCACAGCTCATAGGAAAAGGCAGTATATTTCTGTGCTACCTCAGAATCAACCCTGGGACAAGAAACATCGTTACTTCCCTGTGCCCCTTCCTTCCCTCCCACTCCTGCTATCCTTGCTCCAAGGATTGGTAATTTGCTGCCGGACTCTATTACTACATTGCACCCAAATCTTCGACCAGCTTAGCTCTACTAGCTATGGTATTTAAGGGACAAAGCCAAGGTTCTCCCATTCAATACCCCTCCTCAACACACCCACTTGGTGGGGGAAGGTCGGGTAAATGGGCCTGCAGCACCCTGTACATCCAACCCAAAATGAGGGCCTTTTCTGCACCGCAGCATTAGCAGGTAGCCTACTCATTTGAACCCCTGCACAGACAGCCAGTCCGCGTCAAACTCTCGCCAGCCTTTGAAGAAGCAAGGTAGTAGGGAATCAAGGAACCCAATCATGGATATGGTCTGAGACTAATGCCTAATATTCATGCATGTTTAGACATATTAACTAGCTGGAACGGATATTTGAAAGTCAGTGTGTTTTGTCTGATGCTGATGAGCAGACATCTCAAAGGATTGCAAAGGAAATAACCATCTTGTTCTGGATCAAGGTACAAGATAATCCCCAAGTGCTACCTGAGACTTGACACTTTGGTTTAGAGACTATATTTACACAGTTTCCAATTGCATTGGAGCAGTGACACTAGGAAAACAAGCAGCTAACTTAGAGGAGCAGCTTTAAAACTGACCTGCAAGAACTTTTTTTGTGTCTGGTTGGTTTTGTTCCGCTGTTGTTGCTTTTGGAAAAATACAGCAGCCTCTTATAACTCAGCCAGTTACACTGTTACAGCTCCAAGTATAATAGCTGATAGATTC
This sequence comes from Emydura macquarii macquarii, assembly GCF_026122565.2. Taxonomy (NCBI): domain Eukaryota; kingdom Metazoa; phylum Chordata; order Testudines; family Chelidae; genus Emydura; species Emydura macquarii. The sequence goes on from NW_027130506.1 coordinate 4,802,414, forward strand.
GATTATATAGAAAAATAATATGTACTTTTGTATAAAATTGAAACTACTGTTAGACTATTGACTGTATTCTTCAGTGATTTATATCTCATGGGACTCCATTGGATTCTTTTATGTTCTAAAGTCAAAGAAGTTGGCCCAATAACACAATGTAGCAACATATTTGTCCTGGTTTGTAATAATGAATGTACGTATTCTATACACATGATTATTATTTTTATAATTGGTTTTATGAGTGAATTTAGTGCCATCCTGCCAACTACCTGGTAGTTTTGCGATGAGAAAATCTCAGAGGGCCAAAATGCTGCTGCTCTCTTGAGGATCCACTCATTGCAATGTGAAATTTTGACAGATTAGTTTGCCTAATTGAATTGTGGCCCGGTATATTACTGACATGATCACATGGGGCTTGCAAGAGAGAGATAGTTTGGTTCATGTTATAGATTGTAGCTCTGCATCTCTTGGAGATTCTTTGGAAGCCCTTGCCCAGGGGTGCTGGTTTCAATAACAGAAAGACATTTGCTATAGGAGTAGATCGGGTCTTTTGAGATGAGATTCTGTGCTGTGCCCCTAAGGTGCAATGCAGAACTCACAGCTCAGGGGCAAAGGGCTGTGTGGGTTATGGTGGCTTTAAGACACCTTTGCACCTTCCTGGGCTGATCCAGGGGCTGGAGGGGCACCTAACTTAACCGGCTGCCATGAGGCTTGCCTAAGTTATGGCAGCCTTGCTGGACTGCCCAGAATTTCTATAGCACTGCATGCCATGGCCCTGCTTACAACACACCACTTGTGCCCCTAGCCTCGCCCTTGGCATACTCCTGCACCAAGCTTGTCTCCCACAATACCTGTACTGAGGGAACCTCCTCAAGCCAGATACAAGATTTTCAGGACCCCTTTCTGCTGTATCAGTCCTTTAATTCAACATAAAAGGACCAGAGAGGGATGAGGATTTCACCCTTTGTTTTTATTCTAGTCCTTACCCACAGTGGATGTTAAGATTTTGCTGAACAGGGAATAATAAGAAACAGAGAATAATAAGTGACAACACTGGTCTAGATTCTACTGCTCTCTTGTACATCAGTGTAACTCCATAAATTGTGTCTTTTTGAGCAATTAGGATCTGATCCAAAGTCCAGAGAGTCTTTCATTCCAGGGGCTTTGCATCAGGCCCCTAGGCACTATGCACTTATTAAACAGCAGCATTGTCATTAGCCTTGTTTCCATTAAAGGTATTTCAAAGCTACCATGTAGTTATCATTTAATCTCTTGACAGTGCAATAAATAACCTATATCACCACTCTATTTAGCTTCTCAGCCTCATTTTTCACTTCTCACCTAATCTCCCTGAAAGCATTTTCTGTGAGTTTACCTCATGTTAATTTACAAGTACCTAATCTATACCTCTAGCATACAAAGGTTTCACTGTTGTGATTTGTTGGCCACATCATTTACACAATACAATAGCATCAAAATCTGTCTTCATATATTTTGATTAATGCTTTTTTTTGTAAAATCCCACAGCATTTTTCAATTAGAGTGGGTTCTTGTTGCATCTATTCTCAAAGAGCTGTTATCACAAAACATCTGTAATGAATGTAAGAACATCTGTTTTCCAAACTCCTTCCAGGTCTCTCAATGACTCATTTATTCGTTGGTTTTTCTTCATAATGGCAGTCTTTAAAGAAAACAAAAGAAAAGAAAAGAAAAGAAAAGAAAAGAAAAGAAAAGAAAACCCCTTAACTTGTACGTTCTCATCTTCATTTTATAAGGTAAACTCTTGCTCCCAATATTAGCTGGTCATTCTAGGAGCTTTGTGTTTTTTATGTTATGCGTTCAATATTATAATGTTCACCCATGAAATACCATTACATCCACACCTCTTAGCACAACTGTTCTTACATCAGTTTTTAAGCATTCCCAGACTAGTGATGTGAAGTGTTGAAATAACCCAGTTATCAACATCTGTGAAGCACTTGGGTTTGGCTTTTCTAGACCATCTAAAGAAGTTAGGCACCCAAATGCCATTGAAGTTAGTAGGAGTCAGGCACCTAACTCCCATATTCTCCTTTGATTTACCCACATTTAGCATTTGACAAATACAAACTTGCCAAAAATATCAATACAGGTCTTTTGAATTATATCATACAGTGCCCACTTCAGCCACCCATCCCTATTCAACAAGTCAGATAAGTACAAGCTGAAGCACTTTGGTGAATTGAAGCCACAATCAGGGTCAGATCTAACTCCTGCTGAAGTCAAGGAGATCCTTTCCTTAGACTTCAGTGGGAGCTAGGCCAGGCCTTGCTGATTAACCATACAGGTGCCACCATGTAATTTCCTCTCTCCCCCAATCTACCACCTTCTGCTCTCTACCAAGACATAGTTATCTCTGAATGCACAGAATTACCTGTAATTATTTTTAATGCTTATGATGAAACGAACAAGTGAAATAAAGTAAACTACCAAACACAATGCCTCGGGAGGCAGCACTGCATGCAGACCGGGCAACCTACTGATGCAGCCGTATCACTTCTTATAGCAGTGACAACTTGCTCTTCTCACCGCTGGATGGCGCCAACTCCTGTTGATTGTGGGGATTAGCTCGGTCAGGCTAACACCCCTTCCAGCATTTACACCCCGTCAGTTTCTCCTCTGCAGCCCCCCTCTTGCTCTGAGGAGCCGCAGCTGTCCTTTTCATGACTCAGCCCTCCAGCCCAGTCACTAGTATGGTTTCCCTTTCCATGATGGGAGGTGAGGGGGAAGAGACTGAAACGTATCAAAGTTCCTGCTCTCTAGTATTCTCAGGCAGTCATCTGCTTCACTGCATCACAGTGGCTGGTTGGAGAACCCAGGCCCACGCTCTACTCCGGGTTCCAGCTCAAAGACTCTCTACACAACAGGCCAGGTCCATTCCCTGCACCTTACTGCCCTTCCCTGAGCTGCTTCCATAACTCCTGGTCTTCCCCACTCCTCTGGGTTTGCCAGTCTCTTCACTTCCTCCTCCCAAGGAGTAACTTTAGACTCATCATCTCTGCAGCTCCCTTTCCCTGAAAGTGACTGCACACTCCTTCCCTGCAGCCCTCTCTGCTTCCAGTTTCCTGTCTCTTGTAGAAGCCCCACCTATCCCTCACAGGTGAGCTTCTCTCTCATTAGCTGCTTCCTGCCTAATTAGCTGACTGGGCTCACCTGACCTAATTCAGCTTTTGGGAGCCATTGTGAGGAGCATTTCCCATCACAAGCACGTAGGCCATGTCGTCACTGATGGCAGCAAATTCGCCACCGTCAGCTCGATCTATCTGGATCGATTGAGCAGTCTGCGAAGACCCACTCAATCGATCCGGAAGTCGACGCCTTAAAACCACCCCAAGTAACGTAGCGCTGCGTTGATGGGAACGCATTTCCCATCAGTGCAGCACAGTGAAGATGCCGCGTAGAAGAAGAGTTATGAAGTAGTTTACGTAACTCCCATTGACTGCCGCCAAATTTTAAGGTAAGTGTACACCTGATCCCAGTGTTTTTCGAATGTCGCCCAGCCACTTACTACCCAAGTTAAGCCAGTTTAGCTTGTATGTTCTGATGGCTATAGACCAGGGCCTTAAAGGTAGCCCTGTTTAAACTAGCTTACAAGGTTCTACTCACCTGTTTTTCCAGGTTGGCAAGCAAGTAAAATATGTTGGGATTTCCCAATTCCCAAATATGTTGAGAGAATCCCCAGATTCTCCACTGGTGTAAAGCAGCATAGCTATGTTGACTTTAGTTGAATTACACTGATTTACACCAATGGGCCACTTCTCAGATGACCAAACAAAAATGTTTTCACTCAAACAAATGTCTTTGGTTCTGATCCTGGAATCTGTTCCATATTAACAGATCCCTATGCCGGCCCAGAGCCCCACTGACTTAAATGGGAACCTGCAGGGATACATCTGCATGAAGTAGCTTGCAGGATCAGGGCCTTGATATTTGATTATTAACAACCCTTACTTGACATAAGGTTTAAGAAAAGAGAAATGGACTTGCTCTCTGTGGTTTCTGGGACAGCAATGTAGAGCATTAATGAGCTGGGATTATTAGGGGTTAAAACAGGCTTAGACTTTCAATCCTGAGCCACTGAAGTAAATAAGAGTAAAGATATTAATTTCAGTGGGAGCCAGAGAGGGCTCTAAATCGGGGGTTGTGGAGGATTAATAACTGAAAAGGATACTATGTTAAAAATATTTGTCTGAGTCTTGCTTTAAGTAAATGCACCCCTGTCACATTCTGAGGTGCAATTCAAACCAGGTTGTGTCAGCACTTATATCATAACCCTGAGTGCTCGCTTGAGGTTCCCTGCCTAGGACATGCACACACAGCCAGCATGCACACTGTGTTCTGTATACTGTACAGCTCTGATTCAACCACTTTTAATTCAGCAGCCTGCCAGCAGTTATCATGGACCCACTCTTGCCTTTACCAGATTTGGTGACCCAAGACACTCCCAGTCCTAAACTTTCCCAAACCTATGTGCTTTGCAACTTCCAGCTCTCTCCTGCAACTTTCAGAAGAATAATAAGGTTATTTGCTCCTCTAATAAGACAAAATGCATAGCTTATCACGTTAACTGGAACTAACTAATACTTTAACTCAAACAAGTTTATTAACACAAGAAGATAAGATTTAAGTGAGTTCAAGTATAAGAGACAAAGACAGAAGTGGTTACAAGGAAATAAAAGTGAAACGCTTTCTAGTGACTAAAACTTAACCTATCAAGATAGTCTTTGATCAAGATGGCTCTTCTCACCCCCAGTCCTCCAGCAAGATTGCTGATCCCCACCCTCACCCTCAGTCAGGATCTTCTCCAGAAGCCCAAAGTGTTGATTCTTAGGTGGGAGAGATAATTTGAGGTTTTTTACTCCTTTCTTTTATACTTCAGTGAGCCATTTAAATGGATTCTTCTAAAGGTTACCCCTCAAAGTGAAGTTTATTCAAGCTGTGAGGAAGGTGACATGGAGTCTGGTGGTGAAGGAGGCTCCATGCTGGTTCCCCCCCCCCCCCCCCCCACTGGTGTTTCCTAAAATGCAAATTATTCTGTTTCCTGCAATCATCCCCCTCACCTTGTTACATATACTGCTTATATGTAAATTGAAGTAAATCTACATTCTTTTGTTGAAGACAGACCTGTTTAATACCTGGACCTTATGCAAGGCTGTCTGGTCTTGAACATATGCCAATAACATCATACAGGGGGGATTCATAACTTTATATGTAATATTGCTATATAGATTTCACTGGATTATTGACCAGTAAGTTATTAATTTTTAAGCAATACCTCACAAGGCATATTTTGTACAAGGATTATTACAATAGTGAGCAGGGTGTGAATACATGGGTGCATAGGGTCACAACCCTCAAATGTTTATCTGTTACAGACTTTTTCTTTTGTTGACAGTTTCCAAAAGGTGACCATGGTAATGTAACTAATTTTCACAATGTTCTTTCCACTTGGTATCTCTTGAGTCAGCAAGTTTCTCTTGGATTCAGGTAACTAGATATCCTGCTTTGGGGGCAAAAATTTCCCTTTCTAAGAAAAAAAGGTGTAGAAAGAGCTAAGATCCTCAAAAATTTACTACAACATTGAGTTGTTAAAAGTAATACACTTTGGGTTGAAATGAGCTAGCTCATGGTGATTCTCCACGCCAGCACGTCTCTGGCACCTTCAGCAGGTTAGAATTTTTTAATCTAATCTATTTTAAGTGCTTCTAGGAAGCCCTATTACCATAGTATCTAAATGTCAGTTTAAGGTTTCATTTAACAAATGGTTGAGTTTCCAGCCCTCATGGGAAGGTCACAGGGAGCAAGTATGGAAAAGCATAAAATGAGACCAGAGAGGTAGATAGGGCAAAAACATGTAGGTGAGAACCAGAAGCTTGAATTCTGATTTTGTGTTATAGAGGAAGCCAAGATTCAAGAGACCCAAGAAGCAGGTAGATGCCCTAGAGTGACAAGAGAAGAAAAAGAGTATATTCACTGCATTTTGGACAATCTAGTGGGGAGAAGAGTGGAGGCCAAAAAGGAGACTGTTACGGTAATCAAGGCAAAAGATGGCCAACATGCAGACAAGTATTTCTGCAGTGGGGATGGAGAAGAAAGAGCAGATTTGGGTCATATTAAAAAGGAAGAATGAAGGATATCTTTTCTCTGATTATTTTGAACTATCCGACAGAACTGAATAGTGGATTATGTCCCAGCTATGGCATTCTATAGAATGCTTAAAAATAAAATCTCTGTAAAGGATACATATTCTATAGAACCCTGTTGGTTTCATCCCTACTAAATTCCACAGGACATTTCCATCAATCTTCCAGTTCGATTTTGTAAGCTCCACACCTCTTTTGCAGTTTCAAGATAGCTCAGATAAGGATCTCAATCTCTGGATGCTTTTTGAAAGCAAATTTCAACTCTAAGGGTGACATTGTTGAAAGTGCCTAAGTGTGTGTCTACACAAGAAAGTTGTCCAAAATAGCTATTGCACTGTAATTTCACTCCCTAGTTTATTCCATAATAGCTTCCCCATGCAAAGAAACCCTTAGGAGCACAAGCCCCACTGAAGGTCAAATCTACTCTTTCCTCACCATACCCACTGTTAAACCCTTGGTCACCTTCAGCTTCCATGAAGCTTGTGTTTCTAAGTCACTTAGGAGCGCCCATTGTAAACATTTCTAATATGGACTTTTGTTAACCCTTACTTTTTCCAAAGCCCGAGTTATATGATCTAGTAATGGACATTACACAGAAAAAGCAAGTTGTGAGGTACACGTAGTACATGGACATGCACACAAATTCCAATGGCTTTTTAAAACATGCTGAATCAGACTTCCATTCACTAATCTTTGAAAATCATGTAAATCTGTATTTAAACATTCTTTAAAAGTTAATTATTTATTATCTTTTTTAGATACTTTGCATTTTGTGAAAGCATAAATCATGTGGATGCACAGTGATAAAAAAACAAAGGGCAAACTCCTTCAAATATTTAATTTTCATACAAATATACAACAATAGTATATTGCATAAATACACAGGCCAAGATTTTTTTTTTTTTTTTAATGAGTGCCTAAAGTTATGCTCTTGAATTCATATTTATGTACCTAAATAAGTGTCTTGATGGAGCTTATGGGGGCTCAGCATCTTTTAAATCAGGCACTTAAACATGGATTTAGGGGCCTAATTTCAGATATCCATGTTTTTTTAAACTTGGCCACACTATGTATTAGATACGGAGATGTAAGGTACCCATATATAAGCTATGCAATGATGTAATTGTAAACTCTATTGTGGAGGCTCAGAGAAATAAAAGCACTCTATTCCACTCTATTGGTGTCCAGAGGAAAGATAAATTAGCTTCATTTGCATTTTTGTTATCCATAATCCACAACGAAAGTTTCATAATTTGGGTTAAAGTTTGACTAAATTTTAAGTGTTGGGAAATTATCGTTTTATTGTAGAGGGAAATGGCGTAAGAATTGTGCTAAATATATCCTGGAGGAGGAGTCACCCTAACCTAATCCCAGTCTTGCACGGTTGGATAGTGGAGTTTGAACACAAAAGAAAAAAAATGGATGGAAGGGCTCTGTCTTCTTGGGGCTCTCACTTCCCCCGCTGGAAAGCCAGCAGCCTACAGAAAGTCCAGTCATGCAGATTGTAGTAGTAGTGGCTGCTGATGAGGCACAACCAGACCTGCAGAGTACAGACAATGCCTTTAAAAGGCAGTGTGGACTGGTAGTGACAGGCTGGACTCTGGACAAGTGGTGGAGGAAAGAACTCCTAGTGAGACCTGACAGGGTGAGTTAAGCCACCTTTACAGGGCCATGACCCACTCAGAGTTTGGGGCAAGCTGAATCAGAGAGCTGAATCAGCTGGTCATGCCACAGAGTAGGACCATGACCAGGCAGCTATGAGAGGAGAAAACAGGACCCACAGATGATCTGGGCTACCCTGAAACTGACTGACATATCATGAATGGGGTACCAGATAAGGGATGACTTGAATAAACTCCCTGCAAGTTACAGTGGGTTCTCTTAGGCTATAGATTCCTTCAAATTAAAGATTATGTGTTTCCCATGTTCCATTGTTTTTGTTCCCTGTCCTTTCAATACGAGTTCCCTTTTTGTTCCAAAATAGTTAAGAATGCTTGAGAGTGCAAAAGTGCTTCCCAATAAGGGCAACCAGGGAAAATGACGAAAAATAAGATAAAACTTTCCACAGCAGAGATATGAGTGGAAACTCAGGCCACATTCTTGTTATTTTCCAAAGGAGCAACCCCCTACATATCATGAACCCAGCCCATGTTATTCCCACCAATCCCTGGCATAAAAATTATAGGTTTCTTAGACAATTTAATGCAGGAAACAATTCAAAGGATTCTATTTATTGTCCTGATGCAAATGAGCTTTCAAATTAAAAAAAAAATCAGGAGGATGGGAGGTAGGTAATGTTTAACATGTAATTTGGATAAATCTTCTCAGCAATGGAAAATAATCTGAATGACAATTGTATTTAAAATGGCCATGTGGGATTTTTCTGCTGCTATAATCATTTTTAAGACATTAACTTTGCTACCTAGGTTGTGACGGTGTTTTGAGGAGTTATATCCCGCCCTGCACAAATTAAAGAGCAGAAACATCATTATGTAATTGTTCACTGACCTGTGAACACAAGGCAGCAGACGCCAACAACATAGAGTGAATTTGTAGTTAAATAAATAAATAAATAACGTTCATAGAACACTTACAAACACTAAATACTTTTGCAGCTAATGGGCCCACTTTGCAATGATTTACAAGCAAAAATTTGAAAAAGCTAACACGTCAAATTTCATGTTTAAACAAATGCTATTTGTCCAGTTCTAGTCATTACCACAGCTCTTTTAATCATTATCTTGTGTTTCCTTTTACAACTGAAATGACATGCAATACAGTAGGAACGCAATATGGTCTATCAGACACCATGGGTAGAAAGGGAAAAAGAAAAAGCTGCTGTAGACAGCAATTGCCAAGGCTCTCTCACACACACACACACACACAAAAATCACTAGGGTAATGCATTTATTATCTTTGCCTTTTGGCCAAGTTTTCATGATACTACAGTTCTTTTTGCCCTGCAGCTTTTGTCTAATGCTCTGTATGAGCCTCCAATTGTGAACTGGTTTTAGAAAACATGAAACCATCAGTCTGCTGCCTTTAGCCTCCTTGTTTCAATACAAGCTTGATTTTGGAAACTTCGATTCCTCTGAAATATCCTAAAGGTACAGCAGCATTTCTTGGTATAACTTTGTCAGTGGGAGGGTCATCTGTCACTTGCAAACATCAGTACAAGAGCTTGATCACTGGATGAAAGATATTTTACAGCGTACATGCAAAAATATTATTCTCTCAAAAGACGTATAACCAAAAATCTTGGGTATTTTATTCATTCCATTGGTATAGATTATTGCATTAAAATTATGTTAGATTACTGAGTAGAATCCATTGGCATAGATACATATTGGTGTTATTACATAACATGGGCCAAATTTCACCTTAAGTTAGCCCCAACTAACTCTTAAGTTAGAGGGGTAAGAGAGCAGAATTTGGTCCCTGGGCCCAACTGTCTCTTATTCCACATAAAATAGCTGATGTTATCTGTTTATGGTGATATACTGATTTATTCTGCTTCTTCTCTCCCCCTCCACTCTCCCCCCAAAAAAACCCAGCCCAATGCACGTTGACTGGCCAGGAGTCACTATGACTAGCCATCATAACCATGCCAGCGCTGTTATAATTAATAAATTAACACCAACCTTGGGATCTATGAAAACAGAAAAAGAAATCAAAGTCTGAGCTGCCTTAGCCTGTACCTTCTCCCTAATTCTCTCATGTGCAAAGGCAAGCTGTACCCTACCTACAGAAGTGTGGGTGTTGAATGAACACAAGAATAGCCATACTGGGTCAGACCAATAGCCCAGTTAGCCCAGTATCCTGTATTCTGACAGTGGCCAAAGCCAGATGCTTCAGAGAGAATGAACAGAACAAGGCAATTTCAAGTGATCCATCCCGTTATCCAGTCCCAGCTCCTGGCAATTGGAGGCTTAGGGGCACCCAGTGCATGGCATTGCATTCCTGGCCATCTTGGCCAATATTCATTGAGGGACTGTCCTCCATGAACTCATCTAATGGAATAAAAGGCACTTCTATGGGTCCAGTATACCTTGCCTTTGTGCACTGCCTGCCCATGTTAAGGATAACGTTACAGTACACTGAGTAAGATGATAGCTCTGCTCTCCATTTGGGATATTTTGTGTTGTTTTTATTGGACTTTGCAGTCTATTCTACAGCCTGGATGAGACAATAGTGCCCAAGAATCCCATGTGAATGGTGTCTGCATGCTACCCCATGTACAAGTACAGGTTTAATCCAGAACTTCTTATATATAGTCCATGAAGACTTTTCAGTTTCTTAAATTAAAATATCAAACATGTTTTAAACACAAACATTAAATAGACATTAAATACACACATATGTAGGTGTTTAGGGAATTTATTGAGGCAAAGAGGGCTGATTGTCATTAATGTTAAGAAATCAAAGCACTATGAAGTAGCTAATCTAGAGTTAGGAAAGAGATTATATTAAAGAGGACTTCACACTCTTCATTTTGCTCTGGAACTCATAACACTGATGTAATAATCATTCTGTAGCTGTAAAAAGAATCCACTTTCGAATCAAAATCCCTGGAATACAAATCTATGGAGGGAGGTAAATCTTGAGTAAATTTGTTATTATGAAATGTTTGGCTTCAAACACGGTTTCTTGAAACAATCATTTTATAGTTGAATAATTTGTCAGAGACATTACTTGTGGAATTTTTTACTGTGTAATATGACAAAAATCAGTTCCGCATGTTATCCATAGATTCTGATTTATGGTTTCTTAAAATTACTATTCTGTTCTACCAAAAATTCTCTAAAATGATACAGTAAGGCATGATTTTTTTCTGCAACCATGGATTCATATGATTAACAAGTTCTAGTTACCAATCTGTTCTGTCTACCAGCCATACAGAATCCACAAGAAACATATATATGAAAAAACATATTAAACTGTTCTTACACAGCATTCTATAAAATATAACACAATAATAGTGAAAACTACTATGCATGAATCAGTCACATATTTTCAGCTAAGTTAGCTTCATATTTAACGGCCTGGCAGCGGTACAAAGAATATGTGCATGTCAGGATGTGAAGTCCTACTTAGGGATCTGCACTTCTTGCATAAGGCAGAGTAGTAATCCTCTAGGTATCCTTCCACAAAGAGAATTTTGGTTGATGGGATTCCCTGGAAAGGCAAGGCTTATGGATCTGCAGCTATGTAGATACATTGATTATACTCTCAAATGGAAGCGAGAATAGGTGGATCAGGGAAGACCTGAGGCTGAAGTAGCATTAGTAGAAGGGCGACACATATTGCAGTTAGATCTATGAAGAGCTGGATGTGCAAATTAAAATAATTCTTGTGAACAAACAAAACTTAACTGGAGATCAAGTCAGTGAAGAATGTAGATGTTCCACAGAAACCCCTGGGAACAGACCTGTTTGCCTGGCAATAGGAATGAGTAATTTTTCCTAAAAAAATCATATAACCCAGAATACCTCATGCAACCCTGTGATTAATTATACAAAATGTCCCAGGAATGCCTGGTATATGTCAAGAGATAAACCGCAGTCAATGGACCACAGTTTAAATGCAAAACTCAACTCAATCTTCAACTGCAGAGCTCTGACTGGCACTTCCATAGTACGTGAATAATTCCAAAAGAGTTAAAATTCAAACATGCTACTGTATATCACTTAGATATCCGAAATCAAACGGATTGGAAAGAAAACCAGTGAAGACTACTAAAGTCTTTTAACCAGTTAAAAGACTACTAAAGAAAGCAACATCTGGCAAAGATTACAGATTCATAGATTTTAGGAATACGAAGGATTATTATAGCCATCCAGTCTGATTTACATAACAAAGGCCATAGAATTTCACTGATTCCTGCATCAGATGCCAAATTTCTGAGTGAGCACTAAGACATATCATTTAGAAACACATCCCATCTTGATATAAAGGCTTCAAGTGATAGAAAATCTACTAAAATCCTAGCTAAATTGTTCACGTGGTTTATGACCATTGGTTTAAATGGTTAAAAGCCATCATAAATTAATGGTTAGGCAAACTCACAGAAAAGAGAATGGGCTGGTGTTTAGGACGTACGTCTGGGACTTCAGAGATGTGTGTTCAATTCCTGGCGCTGCCACAGATTTTCTATATAACCATGTGAATGTAATTTAATCTGTGCCTAGGGATTGGTCTACTCTTACCTCTGCGATTCGGCAGCAGTCGACAGGAGTTACGCAAAGTATGCAAAGAACTTGTGTAACTCCTGTTGACTGCTATAATTCTCTTCTACGTGCCGTCTTCACTGCACTGCGCCAAAAGGAACCACGTTCCCATCGACACAGCGCTATGCCACTTGCGGAGGTGGATTAATAACGTTGACTTCTGGATCGACTGAGCGAATCTTCAGTGATCGCTCGGTCGATCCAGATAAGTCGATCAGACGGCAGCGACTTTGCTGCCGTCAGTGTAAACATAGCCTCAGTTCCTCATCTGTAACAGGATGACAGTAGTAATTCCCTTCCTCATAGGATTGTTGTAAAGATAAATACATTAAACTCAGATATTCAGAGGCTGGAGACCAGGCTAATAACAATTTTGTAAAATTTGCTCCTTATTTCTAGCCTGAATTTATCTATCTGCTGCTTTCAGTCATTGGATTTTGTTATGCCTTTGTCTGTTAAATTAAAGAGCCCTCTACTATCAGACATCTTGACCTTGCAGAGGTACTTTTAGACTGTAACAAAATCACCTCTTCACCTTCTCTAGGATAAACTAAGTAGATTGAGCTTCTTTCTTCTCACGGAGAATTATTCTTGTAGTTTTTTCCTGAACCTTTTTCCAGCTTGTCAACAACCTTTTTCAAGTGTTGACATCAGAACTGGACATGGTACTCCAGTCATGGTCTTATACCCATGTTTTAGTACCTTGGGATACTATTCTCCTGCTCAGGATACAAATAATTTCCACTGAATTTATATTTTTGTGACAGGTGAATAGGACCTTTCAAATACAGAAATAGTTTTATAGATGAAGGTAGGCTACTGGCTTAAGTAATGGATAATGATAAAAAAAAAAAACACTCAAAACTAATTTCCAAAAACCTACCTGATATCAATACATTCAATAGGCCTTCAGACCTGAGTCTCTGTGCACCCACATGGGATAAGATACCATTGCTGAATCACAGGTAGGGTTGGTGAGTATGGTGCTTTGTTACTCATGATCTAAGAAAGCAAAGGAATCTAAGAGGAGTGGGTTTTGCAAGCCACTGGTCCCGCAAGCAAATTTTGCCCAGTACATTAAAACTGGTTGAGAATATGACCATAAAAAAATTGTTGAAGAATGCCAATTTGTCAAAAGGAAGACTTTTTGCGAGACAGGATTGTTTTTAATTAATTTATCAACCCAAAGAGTTTTTGAAAAAAAGTTTAAAGATTGTCAACATCCCGTTTTGATGTTTTTGAAACAAAAATGTCTGGCTTTCTGATTCAAACAATTTTGTTTTGAAATTTAAGCTATGGTAAAAAAAAAAAAAAAGTCAAGTTTTTGAAATTTGAACAAAGAGTTTCAAAATTAATGACACAAAAAATTAACAAAACCCATCAGAGATGCTAGGCACGTACTTGGGCAGCTAGCCCCTTCTCCCTCTCGTGGCTACACACTATTTTTAAGCCTGCCAGTTAGATCAGATCTAGCACAGGTATATCTCCTCACATCTCCTTTGTCACGGGCTGGACCTCTTGACTGCCCTTGTTCATACCTTTTTTCTAGGTGCAGTGATTAATCCACCATTCCTGATTAGCCACAGCAGTAACTAAAGATGCTTAAAATATATTGCACATGAGTGGCATTCACTGGATTGCATTTAAGCGTACCCTATCTCTGCCTGCCCCCTTTCAAGCCCACTCATGCTCAGTCCAATGCTGAAACAAAGGTTTGCTTACATGAATGTGTCCCCATGCTATTCTGAGCTTCACTTTGGAGGTACTGAGCAGACACTGACTGCTGAATGCTAAGGCTTTGGCTCTGTACTTCTCTGCTCATAATACCTACTGTGGCATAATGGAACAGTGTCTGGTGTGTGTGGCATGTGTAACTGCAACAGGCAGAAAAAGCATAGAAAATTAAGGTGATCTGGAAGCAACCTTGTGTTGAAGAGAGGCCAAAGGCTTCTATTTTAAATTGACAAAACAATGTTTTGGCTCCACTTTTGCTTATTCCTCTCAGCAAATACTGGAGGCTCCCATATACACTCAAATATGTTCACTGGCCTTTATTACTTGCAAGACCAATCATCGAAGGAAGTTCCATGGCTGGATGGGGCCAGGATGTTCCTCATCTTGTGCCAGATCTCCAAAATGAGACTGTTGAAAGCTAAAAGGAGGCTCTACCCTAGGCATATGATTGGATCTAAACGATGTGGTAAAAAGCAAGAATATCACAATAAGTTCCCTTAATAATTTGAGCAGCAGCCTTGACACTACTGCCTGCCTATCTGAATGATCCCCAAATTAACTGACTGAAAGATCACATGTTCATTGATGCTTACAAACTGGAAATCATATGGGCGAAATCAGGAAACATAATTTTCTACATAATGAGCTCTTGGCTACACCTTTGTAGCTATTATTCTGCATTCCAGGGACTCGGAATGGAAGCGCAAAACATTGCCCAATGGAAATGTCCATGATAAATTTAAGTTCACTGCTGGATACAACTGCAGCTGCCAATGACAGAGCCAGTCCCATGTAACAAAAACTCTGCCCGTGTAACCAAATGGCTCTGCATTTTATCTGGCTTTAATAACAATGATGCAACAGTAGACTCCACACCAAATGCCATGGCAAACCTCGACCCACAGACATTCCTCTGGTTGTATAGTTTATTATTATCATTAAAGTAGTTCTTCAAGGTGCTTCACAACAAAAATATATAGCCCCATTGATTTCAGAGTTGTACAAACACACATGAGAGAGTCTTTGTCCCAGTGAGCTTTCAAATTAAATAGGCAAGACAGGAAAAGGAGAGGGGAAGGAAAGAGGCAGAGAGGTGAAGGTTACACAAAAGGTCAATGACAGAGCGAGGAATGAAATTCAGGTCTCCTAAATACCAATCCAGTGTCCTAGCCAGTGGACCATGCTGCCTTTCTGGCAGTACACCTCTGCAACTGGCAGTTCAAGAGACCAGCCTCAGGTGGTATCAGTTTAAGGGTCCCCCTCGCTATGTTAGCCTTCTAAGAGTTTGACTATATCCTGTTTCAAGATGGAGGCTCCAATCTGCTACAACATATATAATTATCATAAGATTAAGAAATATTTTTCTTTAAAACAGGCCTTGGTTCCTTCAGCATGGAAAAGAAAATGAACCCACCTAAAGATTTTCAGATACTGTGCATGGCAATTCCCTCATTCTTGGAAGGAGTAACAGTAGGAAGTGTTTAACTGTATGTTGCCCATGGATAATGGATACTTAAGACATGCATGTGCAGTATTACTAAATTCCCTCTAATCACCAGTCATAATAAGCGTGATTAATTATAGTGGCAGAGACAGCTGACCTCATTCACCAGATTTCCTGCATGTCAACGTTTTCTTGCTGCTGTTAGAGTACAGTCAAGTACCAACTGTTGCTACAGCAGAGTCGGTTTTTGTGCATATATTCCAGTTGTAAACAAGTAATGAAGCAATAATTCTCAAAAAAGTCTTATTTCAGCTATTCCCATATATGTTTCTGCATGTAATTTCATTCAGAGAGTATTTTTTAAATCCCACTTATTCTCTGCGCATACCTGCATGACTTAGTAATGACACAAGCTAGGGAAGATTGCTACTGCAACTCATGTTAGGTATTTCCCTAAATTAGGTATTTCCCTAAGTTTCCTTAAGATGAAGTGGAACAGGAAAATGATCTATTTAGACATGAGTCTGAGGTCAATTGTTTTAGTCGTTGAATCGTCACAAGGCTTTCAAGGGAGGCAGGGGGAGCTAGGGATCAGAGTTCTAACCCCAGCTCTGCCATGAGTCTTGAATGTGAGCTTGGGCAAGTCACTTCACCTTTCTGTGCTTCTATTTCCCTTCCCCCTCTGTCTCTCTTGTCTACTCAGACCAAAAACTCTTTGGGGCAGGAACTAACAATGTGTTTGGACAGCGCTGAGCGTGATGGAGCTCCAAACTTGGTTGGGGCTTCTAGGCACAATGCAATACAAACAAACACCAACACAACGACTACATCTACCTCAGGCAACGTCGGTGTTTCTTCATCATTCCCACACAGCCTGGACTCCACTTTGGAAAAACAAGCCTGTAACTAAATTCCACGGACTTCATGTGGCTCAAAAAGTCTCCCACACACCACCTCCACAACTGGAATGTGACCCACAGTGTTTTATACTGCCTGATCATTCTCAGAGTAAAACCACCATCCTGACACATGGGGGAGTGCTCTACGTAGCAGACTGTTGCCACCACTGCGACAGGAATGACCTTAATGACAAAGCTGACATTCATTTTGACTGTGGAGGGAGCAAATATGCAGATGAATCCAACATAAACTGAAGCAGAATTGTGTAAAGAGAACTTCTCTCCCCTGTCTTAGTCATACAACCAAATATTCTACTTGACTTTAGCAGGCTTTGGATGAGGCCCATGCTAAGCTTCAGAATACAACTGCTGTTTTCCCACATGTGCTTCACTAATAAACCACACCTGAACACAAGTTGTAGGGAGATCATTCAGCCACTTGGTAATGCTTCAGAGAACATACATAAACCCTCACTAATCCACACTCCAGTAATCTGCAAGTCTACACTGAGAGTGGATTCTGAGATGTGTGGTTACTTCACTGGAGCACAGAATAGTCAAGTTCACCTTCTGGACTGGATCCAGGATAGGTGACAGTGAGTTAGGGAGTCACCATGCTCCCTATGTGTCACTACCTGGCTTCACTAAGGACCATTGCAAACTAGCGATGAGAAAAGCAAAGAAATGGCCGACAGCAGGGTCAAGAAGAGAGTTGGCGCCCATGTAAGTAGCTTATCAAAGCAGAACAGAATCAGCGGGTGTCCTTGTACATTGTATTTGTCTCCCGAATGGTTTTTGATCACTAACATCTTTCCTCACTTCGGTAATCAAATCCTCTGTAAACAGCAGTCTGGAATTTTAACACTTTGAACACTTCAGGGTTCCTGACGTTGGTTTCACAAATCTGTAACTTCTTCATCTTTGGCTCTCATTAGTGGTAGAAAGATTTAAATTAAATATTTTCTTTGAGACACATTAAAGTAAGGCTAGCATTAACTGGGTTTTATCCCAATAGAAGTGGTGATAGATCTGCAGTCCATTTAAGCCACTTTTTTCTCTGTTCTTGACCTACTGTAGTCGCTCATCCATAGGTGGCAATTGCAAGCCTGTCAACTATTTGAAGAGTCTGCAGCGTCAGTTTTACACAGTGAAGGCCAATGCAAAGTGCTGCTGCTTCTGTCATAGCTGGCCTTCCGCAATCAATGCTGGCTGCAGCACTCTGAAATGCTCCAAGATGCCCTTTTTTCAGTGTACACTAAAACTGAGGGATTTCTTGAAAAAATTGGGTGGAATTGCCATTTTGGTCTGGCATTGTCATTTGTAAAATGATAAACATGACTTGTGTGCACTTGAGGCCTTGTTTCTGATCACAACATGCTGAAAGAAACAAAGAAACAGACATGGGCATGATTTTAAAGCAGAAGGCTGCAACTTTCAAGTGGAGCAGGGGAGACTAAACCGCAATCCCTAAACTTCTAGTGAAAGGGAACAAGGGTACACGGGAAGGGTACCAGCCAACTCCAGGGTCTCTTGCTCCTGTGCATCTCTGACAGCTGGCCTCTTTGGGCCTCTCTCCCATAAATTGCCACAAAAATACAAACTCCACTTAGAAGCTTACATCTATTAAATCCTTTCCTAATGCCTGTGAACCTAAAATCAGGCCCCCAGGATCACGCAAGGAAGTCAAAAAAAGATTTGTCAATCTTGTCTCTAGGGAAAAATTCCTTCTTGATACAAAAAAACTGGTGACCAGTGACACACAGCATCTTGGGAACCCTGTTCAAACTATACCTCTACAGTAGGGCAGTGATGGCAGGCCAGCAACCACAGAAGAATAGCTGTTACATGCTTTGAAGGTTCTCACAGAGGAGGGGGGAAATAACAGGCATTCTCCTCCTCCCCTACCCTCATCCAGCTCAGGCTGGATCTTCACATAATAATCTGGATAGAGAGTGGGTCAAATAGCCAAGCCTGACCCTCCCTCTTCCAGACCACAGGGACTGTTGTCTTCCTGCTGGTTGGATCAAATATGAAATGAGGGGAGGCATTCTTAAAACACAAGAAATGTATTTTCCCTACTTACTCTGGGAGGAATTAAAGGAGAGGAATTTTGCTGATACTTTCTAAAAAATTCATGTTTGACTCAGAGACCATGCATGCAAAATTTGAGCCCAAATCTGGAACTTTTTGTAAAGTTCTGCATTTGTGAGAGCGGTGGTTATAACGGTAACTTTTTTCAATCTTACTTTTAGCAGGTGCCAGCTATAACGTGCAACTAGGTCTGCACAGCTCCTATTAGCTCAGTCCCTTCTGGGAAGTACATCACATTCACATTCTACTGGCCTGGCCTTGGTGCAGCAGTAGCTGCGTTTTCAAGTTCAAAGCAACAAGAGCTGGGTGGGAAATGGTTTTACCACTCCAGGAGAGTTTGAGATGTCTAAATTTTGTCCCATTACAGGATGGGAGGAAGAAAGTTGAACATTTTCATTACCCAGCAGGGGCATATGCAGGGATTTAAATGTGACTACTTTTGGGAGCAGTCCCACCCCCACATCCAGTGCCCTCGGGCCCCACTACCTCCCCCACTCACCTGGCCCTCTCTGCCTCCCAACCCATCCCCACAGTGCTCCCAGGTGCCACTGCCTTCCCCCCATTGTCCGAGCTCCCTTCTGTGCACCCCAGGGGGCCACCACACACTTACTGGAGGCTGTGGGCAAGAAAGGGACAGGACTCAATAGGCTTCCCCATGGCCCCTCTGCCAGAGCTGTGCTGCCAGCCCGGTTTACATGTTCCTGTCACCATCTAGTGGGACTCCTAGCTGCAGTGCCTTTCCCAGGCACGTCCCTTCAGCCATACTCAGCCCAACTCCACCCTGGCAGAGAGGAGGGAGGATGAGCTCAGGGGAGGGAATCTTGGGGCAGGGAGCCAGGAAGCTGTGGCAGAGATGATTACTGGGGGGGGAGGGGGCGTGACCCTGCTTCCCCCCCGTTGTGCACGCCCTTGTTACCCAATAATCAAAAACAAATCCAGAGCGGGTCAAAGTGTTTTGTTTGGATAATTTTGAAGTTTCATTTTGATTTTTCACTTTTTAAAGTCTAGATGTAAATTCCAAAACAGTCATTTTGAACTGAAAAATAATTTTTCTTCAAAATTGTTGAAAAAAATCTTCTTGTGACATTTTTGAAACTTTTTTTTTTTTAATTTAGCCGTATCAAAACCAACCTCTTTGGTTTTAATGAACTGACATTTTCTGATGAAAACCATTTTGTCGGAAAATTCCCAACCAGCTCTAAAAGCAACACTCCATGAAATTAGCTACATATAAATGGTTCCAAAACACAGTTGATATGACTATCAGGAAGCGTTATTATATGATGCTCAGTCAGTGCATGATCCAAATCATATGATGTTAACACACCGCTCATTCCATGTAGTGATGTCTCATGCACACAGTGGGAAACCACACTTTTCCAAAGACTTAGTGAAATTTGGTGTACATGTTATAAAAATAATCACATTTTATAGCACTGTGTCTCTAGGTGACTGCAGATGTGTAATTAAACAGTGGATGGATTTTTTCAAATAATAGTAGAGGTTTTGCTTTCCATGGTCACTTCTCTGTGAGGAAATTTATTGCACAACTATCGGCTTGCTCTTTCAGATTAAGGTGGCTCTTCTATGAAAATTTCTATTTCTTATATCTTGGCCCAAAAGCAAATCAAAGTATTTGACCCAACAAGGATACTCATGTGAGTAAGGCAAGAAGGGATCTGGCCATTCACCTCATTATTTGAAAGAAGAATGAAAACTACCCACAAAAAAACTAAATGGTTAGGTAACTGGTGCACCGAGATCACTACCTATCAGGCTGACCAATATTGTCTCATTGTTTCCCTGTGCTTCCCTTGACTGGTTTCATGAATCCATCTGCTGCTTCTTGTCTTATACTTAGACTGGAAGTTCACTGGGGGCAAGGACTGTCTTTTTGTTCTTTGTTCGTACAGCACCTAGCACTGGTCCATGACATGAGCTTCTAGGCGATACCACAATCCACAATAGGTGGATCCAATATATGTGGCCAAAAATATCCTCCAGTGTAAACTTTGTATAATAAGAGGTCTTGCTCCCAACATGCATCATATGCACAACCTGTGTACTAGTAAAAAATACAGGTAAAGTCCTGAGCTGGCGTAAGTCAGTGTTGTTCCATTGATTTCAATTAACTATGTTCACTTACACCAGACCCTGCTTGTATAACAGGGATCAGATATGATTGGCCCTATCTGTATAACAGGGTATGATGATGCCTTTCTGCCCCATCAGGGGCATGTGCAGAAATTTAACTTTGACCCTTTTGGGGGAGGCACATTCTGTGGTCAGAGCTTGCTGTTCCCTCCCTCCTCTGCCCGCCCACCCCGGCAGAAGCTCACCCTTTCCTCTTCCACCCTCCCCCTGCCCCCATCACCTGCCACCATGGCCCCAGGGCCAGAGTTCTGTGCCCCTGACAATTATTGGGGGTGCCCATGCCCCTGCTTCCCCCCCTCTCGTGCATGCCCCAGTGCCCCATAATGGCAACAAGAAGGTTAAGGGGAGCCAGTTGAACCCACCCCACTATCATCCTGCTGTGAATGTCAGGAGCAAAGAGAGGAGCTAGAAGAAGGAGACCTCGTCCAGTTCAGGGATGAACAGGAAGGAGAGCAGAGCTCTGCTACTTCCTCAAGGAGGGAAGCCTGGTTCCAGCTGAGAGCCTAAGGTAGCTTGCCACCTGTGTGTGAGCCAATTGGAGGATGGGACAACTAGGCCCCGGGAGACTGAATGAAAGGGACTAGATGCCCAGAAACAAGCAAGGGTCCTTCTGACAAACTGCAGACAACCTGATTCTGCCATTTGCTGTTTTCCTTTTTTATTTGGACTCTGGCACCCCCAGAAAGGAATAGAAGGCTAGGGCACCACGACCTCAAATCTGTGTAGGGTGTCACACCCAGAAACATGCAGCAGGGTGAGTAGTGCCACCACCAGCCACTAGGGGGTGCTGCTCAGACAACCTAGTTGAATGGTTTTCAACTTGTGGTCCTCAGACTATGTCTAAGATTTCCAAAGGGGTCTGCACCTCCGATCAAACATTTTTAGGGTCCCACAAATGAAAAAAAGGTTGAAAACCACTGACTCAGTTACAGGGATATTGAAAAGAGAAAGAGAACATTACAAAAATAAACTCAGCATATGACAGGAAATAAGGAATCAAATAAAAAAGCTAGCGTAACGATGTCTAGTGATTGAGTTAAGCCTTTTTAAACGAGATCCTCAAATCATACCATTTTCAATAAATAAAAACTCTAGCAAAGATTAAAATAGCCAAAGCAGTAGGTAATCTAACTTTTAAAAATGATTAGGATTTGACTGGATTATAAATGAATTCATGTTATTTGAATGATTTTAGCTATAGTTCCATCAGTGACCTGGAGATGGACAATCAAGACCCCTGGTCAGATCAAGCATCAGTAGCCGGGAATCAGAGCCAGAGTTAGGCCAGGTCTACACTTACCGTGAAATTTGGTAGCAGTCAACAGGGGAGTATCTTGCGTATCTCCCATCGACTTCCTAACTTCTACTTACCACAACGTCTTCACTTCACTGTACCGACAGGAAATCCGCTCCCATTGATGCAACGTTACTCTTTTTCCAGGGGGTGGATTTATTTAATCGACTTCTGGATCAACTGAGCGGGTCTCCACTTCCGCTCAATCGATCCCAAAAATTGATCTGACAGAAGTGAATTTGCCACTGTCAGCGAAGACATACCCTGCGAAGTGAGGAGTCAGAGGCCAGGGTGAGGCAAGGCACGTGAAGGGCTAGATCCAAGGCAGGCACTATTTTAGCCAGGTACTAATGCTTTAAGCAGCTGCTGAACAACTGGTGCTGGGCTTAAGAGCTTGTCTTCTGACCCTTCCAACCAAACAGGCAGCCTACTACAGGCCAGCTACATTTGTTAGGTTGCCCAGAGACTGGCCTTGTTGCAGGCCTTGTTGCTTCCAGCCTAGTTCTGCTGCAGGTCTTGCTTCCTGACAAGCTCCCCACGGGCTTGATCAAAAGCTCCCTTGAGTCTTTGGAAGTCTATCCATTGACTTCGGTGGGGTTTGGATTAGCTTCCAGTCTCTTCAATAGCAGGATACATGTCATAAGATTAGTAAAGGAAAATAGACAAATTTATTAGAGATGAATGTTACTTGAACACCAGAGTAGAAATACTCCCCGGATGGCCTTAAGCAAAACTAGGAATAATGGGATGAAATAAAAGACAAGAAAAACGTAGGCTGAATATTAGGAAAAAGCATCCAACAGCGATGTGTGTTATACTGTGAACTAGCCTCCCTAGGGAAGTGAGAGGCATTTCCCAAGGCAGTTAAAATTCAATTGGACAAGGAACTTGAGAGCATATTGTAGCGAGAACCCTGTATAGGCTGGGCATGGAAAAGATGACCTAAATAGGTACTTCCCATCTCAAGACTTATTTGATGTGTCTGATTCTGGCATCCCGCCATCCCTCAGAGTGGGACTGGTGACAACCCAAAAAGCCACATGTGACACCTATAACCACAGAGAGGACTAAGTGTACTAACTGGATTCTGTGCTAGATTTCACTGGAAGTCAGAGAGATGGGGGGGAAAAAAACCTTTTTACAGGAGAAAACAAGTTTCTTCCAAGACAAAGTTATCCAAGCTCAAAAAACCAATAGCAACAAGTTTTCATGAAAATTCAGGGACTTTGTGACAGCCATCAATGTCATGTCACCTGGATTCTCCAGGAGTACCCACCTACTAAGAGCACAATATAGTAACAGTGGATATACGACACAGAAGTTCTGTGGGCTTTGGATCAGGCCCATAAAGAACAAGTGGTCTCCTGCACTTTTGTGTTATGGCAGAAGTACCCACATTTCTGTCTCCTTGGTACAGCCATAATAAAAATTAGGATTTCACTGGAAGTCCTCCTCCTCATTTTCAGGAAAGCATGCATCACCTACTGGAAATCTAATATGCTTAATTTAGTGGAACTGTTTCAGAAAAAAAAAAAAAGAAGATAGGATGTTTCATACGTGAGATAGCCCCAAAAAAACGAGAAAGTAATTGAGCTATACTGTTTTGACATTCAGAACCACCATCGTCCTGTGGGAGGACAAGCAGCAAGAGGAGATGGAAAAAATAGAAGCAGCAAAGTCTTGCCTATACGGAGTCTGTACATTTCCTAACAGATTCCCCAGCAACCCATTCCAAGTACAGAGACTGGCCTGTGCTGAAGATGAGTTAGCAGTAGGTAATCACAGCATTACCTAGAGGTATTTCATGTTGCATGTGTTCATTCAGCAATGGCAAATTTCATTGGGTGTGGAGGTGAAAGGATTATGGCTCGCGCAGGAAGAAGCATTCCACCAGCTCTAATCACTTTCCTCAACAGGCTCGACACCTGAATCACAAACACTTCTCAGACGATTTTCCATTCTCACTGTTGATATGAATCATACAAGTTAGGAATGGAAAGTAACTATTCAGTCAGCCAGTCTATCTCCTTGCAAATGCAGAATTGCTCCCTTGGCACACTAAAGTACACTGAAATTATGTAGCTATAATAGCCCAAAACGTGTCCAGAGGGGGTGGAAAGGGACAATGGTGGTAGTATTGAGCAATGGCCTCCCTGCCTGACTTGTAACAGTGATTCCGTCCTCACAATCCCCTTTAGTTCTTTGCCCAGAGCCCAATTACTCTGGCCTTGTGTGGCAATTTCACTCAAAGCCACAACAAACACAGATGGAAAAGAAAACACCTTGGGTCTGAGTCTCTGCTCACTCACTCTAGTGGAAATCTGAAATAACTCCACTGAAATCAGTAAAGCTATGCTGACATATGAGCAGCATCAGTGGCAAATCAGATTATATGGGGTTAAGTTACAGCTGCAGTGAGAATGAGTATTTAAAACATCCTGATTTGTATGATACTGTCTCATCCTCAACATTACATTAGCAGGGGCTTCTGCTTTAAACAGACAGCTTGCTCCACTTCTTCTGGCACCCAGATGTGCAGTAGGTGCAGCCCCTCTGAGGAACTGGGGCTGCAAGTGTTTGAGAGTGTGGCAGGCTCAGTCTCCGTAGCACACCAGGGTACGACTCACCCTGCCTCAGTTTCCCTCCAGGTCTTCAGTGATCAGCAGCCACCTCCAGAATAGTCCAGTCCCTCCATCTAAGTCAGCCAAAATTCCAACCGTTTCCAAGCTTCAAAAGCAGTGTAACAAAATCAAAAAGGAGGGTCAGCCAGCCCAGTCTATGGCTGAACCCACCCTTCTCCTCAGAGTCTGCCTTTTCTAATTAGCACTTATCTGGGCTCTCCGCCTCAGCTCTACCTTCCCCCAGGGAGGCTCTAACAGTCAGCAATCTGACTCAGTTTCCGCAGCCAGGCTTCCCTCCCAGATGAGAGCCAAAGAGCTACTTCCCTCCCCAGTCAACCACCAGCTAAACTGGGTTCTCCATTTTAGCTCTAGGTCTGACAACTACTGCCAGGGTAGTGGGGTGGGGCTGATTAAGCCCATAAATTCTCATTAACCTCTTCTGACTAGCATGGGATTTATACACCCAATCAGAGACAGTCATATACCAATGACTCATCATTAAAATTCAATATCGCATTAATAGTAAATCACATAACAACAAACAATTGTTTAAAAGACATAGAAAGGTCAGAGTTCAATCTCAATGCATTGGGTGGTAATTAATTCAGAATGACATAAGCAATAAACATGTGGTATCATTCTAATAAATACCCAGGATAATGACCTTAAGGCCAGGCCAATACAATAAAAGTGATTGTTCCAGAGAACTTTTATGTGGGAACCAAGACCTGCACTTGATGTTACATTATAAGTTGTTGTCATTACTTTGTGTTCCTGTTAGTCTGAGCTCTTCTGCGTCTATCCACTTTTTCTCCAAAACAGCGAGAAACTATACTCCATTCTGCAGGTCAAAGCAAAGTGTGGGGGATCGTTACACTTCACGGGGAATTTTTGGTAGCAGATGTGTGATTTTTTTCCTCCCAAACAGCACAGGCTTTCTTGAGCTCAGTTTTTTTTTCATAGGGAAGAATTTACACAAACCATTTTCTTGTCTGCTTGGCTCTGCTGATGCTTGGATGGCAGATATCACTGAATGGGCCCTGGAAGAGTAAGTCAGAATTCTCAGAAACTTTTAAAAAGTAATTGCATTCACTGCAGCTGTAGTGTAAAGGTTTATGGAAAACTTACAACTCACAGCCAGGAACTAACTTTCAATCCCACCCTTAACTTTTAAGGACAGCAGCAAATGGCCCAGTTACCCAGTGAAACTATTTAAATATTCAAAATTTGCTCTTATTTCTAAGGAATATCCATTCAAATTATTGCAACATTTGGACATATATCCAAATGAGGAAAGATGGTCTAGGAGTTCAAGCCCTAGTGTGGAACTTGGGAGACATCAGTTCAATTCCCTACTTTGCCACAGATTTCTTGGGTTATCTTGGGAAAACCAGTGGGAGTTAAGCACTTAAATACCTTTAAAAATCTGTGTCTTAGTCTCTGTGCATCCGTTCCCATCTGTTAAATGCAGATAATAGCACTTCCCTTCCTCACAGCCATGTTGTGAGAGTACAATATATTAAAGATTGTGAGGTGCTCAGATAATACAGGGATGGGACCATAAAAGGACCTCAGACAAATAACATACGAGTTCAATCACCTTGACCTGCATAATGTTTCTTGTATAGTGGTCAGCCAAGAACTGATTTAAAATGCTGCCATATAAGAGGTCTTTCTATTTAGATTTAAAGGATAACACCTCACCCAAATGATTAACAGAAATTCATCTCTCCTTTCTAGCAGTTTAGTAGAGCTAGATTCAGATTCAACATCAAAACAATGCATTAGTTATATTCTTAAACCAATCTTCACAACCAGAAGTACAAGAAACTTCCAGCATGCATTTATTTCTGCAGATATCTACTGTTTCACATCATTTTTGAGGGTCAAAATCTTTGTTATTTTATCCCAAAAGAGGCTTAGTTCCCTTGCATTCTGGATCATAGGGTGGATTATCAAGAGAGCAGATGAAGCAGAAAGAGATTTCAGGGATAAAGGAGACGTGCATTGACAGGGAATTATGAATTGCAGGGCCTGATTCTGCGCATAGCTGAGTGCCCTCAGGGAGGCGCTGATATTGCCTTCAACTCCCATTGAAGGAAGTGACTCAGCAGACTCCTACATTACAGAAGTACTGGAGCACTCAAAGGACTGGTATGCAGAGGGGTGTGATTTTCAGAGGTACTAAGCATGCACAGTTCTCATTTACTTCATTTGGAAATTTGGGTGCTCGGTACTTCTGGAGTCAGGCTCACAGCCAATTCATATCCAACCCAGCTCAGTAAATCCAATGTGGGTCAGTAGTGACAGAAAGTCATGACCACATGGGGTGCTGTTCACTAGTCTATGTACAGTAAATGGACACGTATCCACTCCACAAAATACGCCACTGCATTTGGCACCTTTGTTGGCAATCTCAGCAGAGGCACAAAGGATGGAATGGGTATGGAGACTGAAATACCCTCTCATTCATAGTGCTGGTCTCATCACATAAGCACTGACATTTTGGCAAGGAATGTGAAGAAGTTTTCACTCCCACAGATTATGTGACTAGGAAGGAAAGCCAGTCTCCAGGCTGTCAGCCCTATACTTTTAAAAAATCAACTCATAAATAAAATTAGTTTTTCACGTGGTGTCTTTGAATAAGCGATGGAAGCCAAGCACTGATCGATCAATCTGGCGAGCATTTGCTGTTGGAATAAACTGGCCTACAGCAACACACAACTTATAGCAAAGTTGTTGGTGCAAATGAAATGCACACAGCAGTAATAATAAACTTCAATGTACGTGCAATGGAAATTAACCTTCACTTTTTAAAAGTGAGGTGGTAGTTCTGGGAAGCCTCATAGGATTTGTAATGGTGTAGACACTGAAGTCCAGAAGAGTCTTTCAATTGAATTCAGCGGGCTTTGGATCCTACCCTTAAGGGCCCAGTCTTGAAAGTTGGGATCCTGCTTGGAATCTTGAATACCAGCTAGTCAAAATATTTTGCACTTATAAAATAACTGTCTGTAGGTGTCTGTACAAAAATTTTGACTGATCTTCTTTTAAATGATCTCATGGTTTTACCCACACATTATACTGTTAATCATGCTGTGCAGACAGTTTAGCTAAGATGCCACAAAGTCTATACTGCACAGGATAGAATGCTGAATCTGAAATTCCTTGAGAGTTGTGGGGAAGAAAAGAAGGACTTTGCCCTATTAGTGTGGTGGCCTTGGACATATAATGAAGTTAGTTTTGCTTGGTTCAGCACATTTCCTTTCATTTCTCCATTGATGCCATTTAAAAATAGTTTTCTAAGATTCTAGTAGCCTCTAAATACTTGCTATTTAAAACTGATTCTTCTTTGCAGAGGCTTTAGTGAGAGCTATTTATTGAGGACACTGAGGCTGCTTTATTGTCTACGTGTATAATTTGGGCTTTCTGCTTAAATATATACATCCACAGGAAGGGTCAGAAATACTCCTCCAATTCTGTTTTGCTGTTACAGAATGAATGGATGTTCATAGCTAAGCCAAGACAAAGACTTGTTTCTCCACTTAAGTTATAAAAGCATTTATTTTATACAATGTATTCAAAGACTTGCTCATTTCATTTCTGAATTATGGATGTTTGTAATAAAATACACATCCCACAAGTGACTTATATTTTACTCTCTCTCTCAGTACGATCTTACTCATTCTATTAGTGGGGTTACATTGGCTTCCCTTGATCTGATTCTTTGGCATGGACAGGCTGAAACACCAGGTTTCCATTCAGTGGGACAGACCTGAACGTACTTCATGTCAGATTCCAGAGGTGGAAACCCCCATGTAAGTCGTCATGAAGGAAAGTTGTTTGATAGGACTTTTGATCCCCCCCACCTGGCCATGAAATTGCTTCCCCAAAACAGCATGTGGTATAAGTATCTCTCAGCCTGTTCCCAACTTAGTCTCGTTTAATCTGCTACCCATAATAATAATAATAATTAACCCAGAACCCTATTACTAATAAAAATAATTTATATTGGTGTAAATGAAACTAGAATCAGGACCTGAATATTTAAATGCAAATTTAATACTGCAAATGGTCAGTAGTTGTTATTAGATCTTAATGAAATATCCCTGTTATTCTTCTTGAAACAGTAAAAAATATCCAGAGGAAGCAAGCCATGTTATGGATATTAGCTAGCAATATTTCATTTAAATCCAAGCTTTTTAACAGCTGAAACCACAGAACTCCTGTTCTGGTTTATAATGGAAACATTGACACCCCTCTCCCCACAGTTGCTCTTGTGGGCGCCACTATAATAAACACCTGAACATTTGCAATAAGCAATCTAACCTCCTCAAGCAGAGGTTACTGCTGAACAAGTCACAAGAGAAACGGGAAGCAAATAATCTAAACAAACTCTATTTAGTTTTATAACTCCCAAGTGATGTGTATATTTGGGGTCCAAGTGCGTTTTCCTTCCAGGTGCATTCTGTCTCCAAAACCCAAAGGGCTCTTTGATGCAAGTGAAGCCCTTACCTTTTCCTTGTTTTTCCTTTACCCTATTTCTGCCTGTTAAGTATTACCCCATGACCTTTCGCTGATTGGCTTCAATTAAGACCATGGATTTCCTCTTCCTGAACCAAAGTCATGTTACAGTGCAAGAAAAATAAAGGCAAAATCAACGTGTCACAGTCATCCAAATACAGTCCCTGAATGTCAGCATTTAGAATCAAACATTACTTCAAGCTCCCACCCACTAGGAGCCCTGACAGCACACATTTGCAGGCAGCCTTTTGAAGACTCCAGTAGTTCTCTCCAGTAATTGGTTTTTCCCTCATGAAAAAGCTCTCCAGTTTTCAAACCCAAATATAAAATACAAAAGGAACGAATCCAAATGAATAAAAAATACAAGACTACTCAATACCCTGTATCTTTTCATGTGTATGGTTTCTCTGTAGAGCAAAAGGAAGGAGTATTTTATTGCCTTGTCCACACAGAGGTACTAAGCAGACATGCCTGCTTACTGGGAAATGGGCCTGCTCTGACTTATTTTTAAAAAACAGAAAGTTCTGCAGAATTATTTTGGATGTGGTAAAATGCCTACTCTTCCTGTATACTCCGTACATTAGTAATTATTTGTATTCCAGTAGTGCTTAGAGGTTCCAGCCGAGCTCAGGACCCTGTTGTGCCAGGCTCTGTACAAACACAAAGTAAGATAAAGTTCCTGCCCCAGAAAGCTTACAACCTAAATAGGCAAGACAGCAATGATGAGACTACTCTACATTCCAATGTATGTATTCTGGGCTACATTTTTGGAAGTGCAAATTTGTGTCTCCATTCACAATCTGTTTTGCTATAGCAGGTTTGCTATAGCGCCACCCACCTTGGTATATAAGGCCCTGGTCCTCCAGTTGTATCAGTGCAGTAGGATCCTTTCACTCACATGGAACCCTACTGACTTCAATGGGATTCCACATAGGCAAACCCTATGCCCACGTGAAGTTCTACTGAGGTCAGTCAAGGTCCACAGGGGTGCCAGGATCTGCCCACTGATCCTGCTGCAGAATCAGGGCCTAAGCATATTGACCTCAATTGACCTGAGCCTCAATGACTATATTCTCAGAGCACCCTAGTGAAGTAGGGAAGTGCTATTATCCCCATTTCTAGATGGCAAACCAAGACACATAGAGAGACCAAGGTCCAGATTCTCAAAGGGATCTAGGCACCCAACTCCCATTGATTTCAATGGGAGTTGGGTGCCTAGATCCCTGTCCTGATTTTTCACCCTTGCTATCTGGTCACCCTATTGACAACCTTGTCACTCAGAGGCAAGGGTGGCAGTCCAGAACCCTCAGGCCTCTCATGGGGATATGGGCTGACTTGAAAAAATCATTGGCATTGGTGGCCCATAGTTTGGGCAGCCTGCCTTATAAGAGTGGACTTCTCCCAGACAGGGGAGTTGAACTGTCAGAGGTTTGGGGTAGGACTGATATCCTGCAAAGAAATATGAAGCAATTTGGGAGGGACAAGGGACACCCACCCGGTCACCAGGTGGCATCATTCCTAATAAAACGTGGGCAGGAGGAGTGACAACTAATGACCCTAGCGCTTATGCTGGATCCAGTCGCCCACTTGGGAATCAGCCGTCTGAACAGGTTAAAGAAAAGATTTGGAAAGGGGAATCTGTGGATTTATTTACCTTGCTGCTCAAGGAGGAGCAGACGGGGAGGGGGGGGTGTACAAAACTGAGGAGGACAAAACCCGCAGCCCTAAGGTGCCCCAAACCTTTGAGAACTGGTCCACGGTCTTTCACATTTATACTGGTGGGTTTCCTAGACCTAGCATTTCATAGCATGGAAACTCTTCAAAGGGTGACCCAGGAGTGGCAGACACCAGAGGGACAACAGACTACCCATAACATCAGAAACCCTGACAGGATTAATACAGGCTCTACTGCAGGTCTGCAGCTGTGGGAGGGAGGCCGTTTTAATTTAGGCAGCATTTGTTGTGGCTTTCTCTGGTGCTTTTAGAGTGAGTGAGCTGGTGCCAATGGCATCTGTGGACACATCCTAGCATGTGTTAAATGTAACAGACATACAACTATCGCTAGGAGCTGTGTGCCTGCCCTTAAGGTACTCAAAAACAGGCCAAGAGGGAAAGGGGGCTTATGTGGTGTGGAAAGAATGTGCAGATGGGCATTTGTGCCCCATAAAGGCAATAAGAGCCTCACTAAAAACCCAGGGCCTGCAGCCAGGACTGCTGTTCATAAGCAGTGAGGGCAGCTTCCTGACAAGTTACAAGTTCAGTGCAGTATTAAGAAAAACCTGGTGCTGCTGGAGTCTTGACTGCCCCCCTCTCCGCCCCACAAAAGATATGGTGCTCATTCTTTCAGGATCAGTAAGCAATGTCAGTGGCTGCCGAGGCTTCGGCCCATGGCAGGTGCAGGCAATAAGGTGCTGGAAATCAAGGTGTTACAGGACTTATATCCTCACCAAGGGGAAAGATGGCAGGGAGCAGCAAAACATAGCTAACCCAGTGGGTGTGTTTGTTTCAGAAGCTACAAACAGCATACGCAATATCTGGTTTTCAGGCACTCTGTAGTTCATTGGGCCCACAAGAGGGCAGCCAGGATGGCAGATGGATCTCAGCTGGGCTGCAGGACCGAAGCTGTTTGCATCCAAAAGAGGCATGCAGTGGGATCAGTTCATGCCACTTCTGCACTCACTGACAGGCAAGGACTGGGAGCTGATCCAGCCCATGAGGGCAAGATTAATGAGAAAGTAAATAAGGGGGTCACCAAGATATTCCTAGAGAAAGAACAAAGAGCAATGGTCCCAAGTTGCAGTAGGAGAGGTCCAAGTTGGCTATTTGGAAAAACTTTTTCGTTAGGAGGATGATGAAGCACTGGAAGGGGTTACCTAGGGAGGTGGTGGAATCTCCATCCTTAGAGGTTTTTAAGGCCCGGCTTGACAAAACCCTGGCTGGGATGATTTAGTTGGGTTTGGTCCTGGCTTTGATCAGGGGGGTTGGACTAGATGACCTCCTGAGGTCCCTCCCACTTTAATATTCTATGATTCTATGGAAGGGGGCTCAGTGATACAGCACAGAGAAATCCATTACAGTCAGCTAGAAGTTTTCAGGGATGATGGCGTAGGTCTGTCAAAGGGAGGTGCTGACGGACAGCTACAGTATGTGCAGGCATGCATTGGGCATGTGTTGTGATATCAGACAGTGTGGCTGGGTGGGGATCAACCAAGCTTGTCGCTGGCGCCCCCTGTGGCTGGTTTCCAGTGCAGTTAAGAGAATAAAATGAATGGTTGCAAAAGGTAAAAGACCTGGGATTTTGGTAATGGGCCTTGGGCTTATGTGATAGGGTCAGACCTCCTGACTTTTGTGGCCCGAGGTCAGATCTTGTGGCCCTTGCAGAACCCTGTTGCACCCGCTGTCCCGCTCATGGGAGGGAGGGTGCTAGGACTCAGAGAGCTGAGCTCTGGAGGGTAGGCTGAGGAGAGTCACCCCGTATTATGGGTTGTATGGTAAGGAGCCCTGTAATCCTGGCACTCGTTATGAGTTATATGGTAAGGAGCCCCGGCACCAGTTACAGGTTATTTGGTAAAGTTATAAGGTAACCCCCACACTGGAACCAATTAAATGCTTGGTAACATCCTTCCCCTGTGTTAAAGTTTAATAAAAGTTGTGGCCTGCTACTTAATCCCATGAATGTGTCTGTCCTCATTTTGCGTCTGTGTCTACATCAAAGCAATAAGTTTGCAACTCAGTAATATACATGGACAAAATATTGACTCACTGCAATGTAGTTCACTGGCAAAATAGCAAATTGGCTCGCCTAGATGATCAAACCTAACACAGAAATCACAGGGCCAAATCCCACTCTTTGTTGTGGCATGTAAATCAGAAGTAACTCCACTGGCTATCACTGAAGATGTACATGTGGACCAAGGGCCATATATGGCCCTAAATTCTTTAATAAAACTTACTCAGCAACATTTAAAGCAGCCATAGATAATGGATCTAATCCATTCTCTATTTTTTATGGAGCACTGTCCGTGTACTCTTAATATGTTTACTGCTGCAAGGAGCTTACAGTCTAAGACCTGACCATGCAAACTGCACATGACGCAGGGGACCAATCCCGGAATCACATTTAAGGTTTGGGACCTAACGTATTTCATTCATTTTCAAGAGCTCATTGCTCCTCTTTAACTGTTTTTGTGCTGAACTACTGAAAAGTCCATGTGGATTTTAGAGTAAAACAGAATGGGGACTAATAAATGCCAGGATGCATCTGACATAACTACTGATGTAGCAAAAGCCCTTGTAAAAGCAACTCAACCAAATGATGGTTATGTGAAAATGTAATTTAATTAGCTCTTGCCCACTGCACAATGTTCTGTAGCGTCAGTGCTACTAAAGCTATAACCCTTCTTTTATGAGGTCTGCTCAATTTACCAGAGATGATCCCAACTCATTATCTATAATGCTGGCTTTCAGATGACTGTTAACTGTCTTTGAGTCTGAGACCCAGCCAACCCCTATATTGTTTCCGTATATCACTGTGCTTCCTCCATAGTGGGGTTTTCACATACTCTTTAATGAAAGGGAAAGAACAGTTTTTCATGAAGTCAGGAAGACCAATGTGTTTTTAGAAGCTTGAACTGCTCCAATTTAAATGTTTGGCCCAGCAAAATTTATAATCTGTCATGAAATTTATAATGTACTGTAGGGCAAATGTTTTCCCACACTTCATGGAGCACTGGCTACTGTAGGGTAGCAAAGTGGAAATTGCTTTCCAGGGAAAACATGTAGAGATTCATCTCTCATACCTCAATTCCATCACATGGGTTATGTGTAGTCACTCACCTTTAGGTTTTCTTAATCATTATAATAATGGTTAACATTTTTTATTAAAGATTTTTGGCATCAATGCATTTGTGTCAAAAAAATAACAGGAAATTACAAAGATATAAATAGCAGCCATAGGTACATACTGCAGGAGTCATGGGTGCTTGGAGTGGGGAATGGCAGCGAAGTGTTTGTAAGTCTCGAGGGCTGACGAGTTTGCTGTTTTTATGAGGGTGTATAACTTCTGAGAAGCTCACAATTGCTGCCTGTTGAAGCTTCTTTCAGCTGCACAGTTGGCTTGATAACCTGGTAGTTAGCACAGCTGGTTAGGAAATCCAGGACACGTTCCTTCCCAAAAAGGGCAAGATTGTGACCTACCCGACACAGCCATGCACGGTGTAAGGGGGAACAAAGAGATTCCTGGCTCCCTAGCATCAGCAATCAGAGCAGATGAGGGCAGCACGCTCCACAGGGCAGCTGCTCTTCTCTATACTACCCAGGCGGGCAGAAAGGGGCAGTGAATGGTCAGAGCTATGCATCCACCCTGCCACAACACACCAGCGCAGCGTGGAGAGGGAAGTAATCTGTACATGAAGAGAGAAGAGCTGATGTAAAGAGCTTCCAGAGGAAAGCATATGTACAAGAAGCTTATTGGGCCTACCAAACCCAGGAACCATGTTATGTATCCTTTAGTACCATCTTCTGTCACCTTATCTATTTACATATACACAGATCGAGCACTCCTGTATCTGCTGCTACTGCTATGGCAAGGAACGAAGTAAGACAGGAATGACTGTGACTCTTGTAGTCCTTGGCCGGCTCTTGGTGTGGTGCAGTTACATACGGTTCCTTACTTCTGGCTTTAGGCAAAGATACAGTCTTGTCTAATACTGTGAAGCAAAATGAGCTTCTCCCCCTGTCCCCTCCCCCTCCAAAAAATTTCTGCCTCTACCTGGAAGCCAGTGTGGCTAGTAGATAAAATACTGAACTAGGACCAGGGACATCAGTTATATTTACAGCTCTGCTACTAATCTGTTGGATGACCTTGAGGTCCCCCTATGCCTCAGTTTCCCCATCTGTAAAATGGAGATAATGATACTGACTTCCTTTGTCAATCTGAGATCTACTGATGAAAAGCACTATATAAGACTTAGGTGTTATTCTTAATATTCCAACTTGCAATGAAATAGGTATTAACAAAACTAGGGAGAAAACAAAGAGTTTTAAACACAATAAAAATTGCTTGCCCTCTCAATCTAGTTGCACTTCCTTGATATCTTTGATGTCATAAACCTACCAATTCTCCAGCCATCCATAGAATATTCCAGCAAAAACAAGACAGGCAGGACCCAATTCTCTAATATAAATAAAAAAGGAAAAGAACAACTTTTTTAAAAGTCTAAGCTT
This sequence comes from Emydura macquarii macquarii, assembly GCF_026122565.2. Taxonomy (NCBI): domain Eukaryota; kingdom Metazoa; phylum Chordata; order Testudines; family Chelidae; genus Emydura; species Emydura macquarii. The sequence goes on from NW_027130506.1 coordinate 4,837,797, forward strand.
TTCCCTGGATTTCATTAAAAAAATAAATAAAAAAGGCACAAATCCTTTTTTTTTTCTGGTCATCGATAAGTAAAAAACAATAGTGGTTCTATGCAGAGATGCACATTCATAGAAACACACAATAGAAGTTTGCTTTTGCTGTGAACTGTTTAGGAAACATATTATCAGGAAAACTGTCTGCTATCCACAGTGTGTAATCACCTCCCAAGTAGTTCACCAACTAGTTATGACTTCAGCAATCTATAGTTAATGTAATGTAAATGGTATGTACCACACACAATGCCCAAAAGAATGGGGAAAGAAATGCACCACAGCAGAAGATGAGGAGCAATAAACCAAAGGCAATTCATATGAACATTTCTTGGAAAGCACCCTTCATTTTCCTATCACTACTCTGGGGTACAAGACAAATGTAAACCAATATGTATAATTGTAATTATCTGCGCTGCCTCAGTTCTGCAATAACGTTATGCCAACATCAAGTTCCCCTCAGTAATTTTTTATTATCTTCTATATAACAATTGGTATTCTGTGTTACATTTTTTTTCTGTTTTCCTTTCCCCAAGCTGTGCATGGAGAATGTACCACAAGGGCCTGAAGTTCACTTCTTTTAAATAATTGCCACATTCTGATTTCAGGTTTTTGGTCATCACATGAGAGCAGTATAGCAATGTACACCTCACAATAGCAACGTACAGGTATTGGACAGTGTAAATACTAGCTCGCTAAAGATATGCCTACATTATCCTCCAAAAAAGGGGTGTTTTTTACTCAGGGTAGCTAACTTGGGTTACAATAGCAGTAAAGACACAGCAACTCCGCTTTTAATTTGTCTTAGCAGCTCTAATTAAAGCCCATATGGCAGCCTGGGGTTGAACTTCTATTTTAACTCACATCAGCTAACCCAAGCTAAGCATAGACCTTCTTTTTGCAGGTAGATATACCTTATGTGGTCTTGAGCCTGTATCTCTATGTTTTTATATTGAAGCCAACTATGCAAATGCTAGCCCATCTAAAGAAGTATTGGGTTATTGAAAACCTCACAGTATTTCACAGTGGCTCAGCACAATGCTATTCAGCACAAATCTTACTGTAATCTGACACAGTGTAAATATTCCGTGTTAAGTGGCCTTCACACACTCACATTTCCACCTCTGTGGTGGCTAGTGCTAGCCTGCTGGTCTGTAATATGAAACATGTGGGAATACCAAACATCTTGAGAGGTCTGTCTCACTCTTCCTGGTCTTTATTTACTTTGCTGTGTTCAATTTGTTTCTTCACTTATATTTAGCACATATGAAAGAAGGGCAAATAAGCTCAGATGTTTTAGCGAAATAATTGGAAGCTCACAAGACAGAAGCCACCAAAGGACAGGATGCGACACCTCCAACACGCAAACAAAGAACGAAAACATAAAGCTAGCTTTGAACCAGAATGCCAACAACCAAGTGCTTTGCCTGAAGCCCACAGGAATATATCACATAAGCAGGTGAATCTCTCTCTCATATTTTCTCCCCTTGTACTGAATGGGCTCATTATTTTCAGAAGAAATGTTGGAGAATGGCATGATTAGAAGATTACTTTGATCATGCTGAGCAAAATTCTGCTCCTGGGGCAAGGCAATTACATACTGCCCCTTACCTGGGGTCTGTGCCAAAGCTACAGTTCAGCCCCAAAATAAATTCATTCAGAGCTGGCACCATGCGAAGCTATAGTTTGGACATGTTCCGATGGATTTTCACAGGGCTGCTAAAAAGGGGCTTTGTCTGTGTTCACACTCTGTGATCCTTCTTCATGACTCCATCTTCACACAAAGCAGTGCTACCCTCCTCCGTGTGTGGTTGCTTCTACACTCGCAATACCAGTCCCAGATGGCAAAGAGATTTGAGATGAAAATCCTTGGTGCTTCAGTGAACAAGACGACACAGCACTCAGATGGGATTTTCAAAAGCTGCTCAGTGAGCTAGACACCTAATTACCATTGAAAGTCAACAGAAGTTAAGTGCCTGACTCATTTGGGTGAATTTGAAAATCCAACACTCAGGGCAGGTCTTCGCTGTCATCGAAAGGTGTGAATGCAGCACACGTAGACACACCTGAGCTGGTAGCAGCATGGGCTAGCCATATCCACCTGGGACTCTGGGCACCTACTAGATCAGTCACTGCCCATGCTGCCATGGCAACACTACTATTGCTACATGTGCTAGGTAGATTAAAGCTAGTTTGGGTATGTCTACCCGTGCTCTAGTCACGTCTCCCCATTACAGCATAAACATACCCTAAGAGTTGAAGACAACAATGCCAGGAAAAAAATTGCTAATGATTCGTTGTTATTGTGAATTTTGAAAACATTGGAATAGCAGCCAGAAAGAAAGCAATAGGAGAAAAAAGGAAAGGTGTATATCCACCCAGCAATAAAATAACGTATAAATAATGCCTTAGCTTTCGCATTCATTACTGAGCAAACAAATAAACCAATAAGACAATGTTTGATTTACTCCCATTGTTAAGAACTTCAAAGAAACTTTGAAGCCATGCGTTCATCATCCAGAAACAAGGCTTGTGGTTTGGCAGCATCTCAAGGCTGGAGGCATAAATGTCAATGTAAACACTTATTTTCTATAAGGATGGTGAGATAAGAAGTATTTATTTCAGGAGACTCATGTGTGACCATTCATCAGTAGTTTACATCATTTTGTTATAACATAGCTCTCTCTTACAACTTTATAAAACTCTAATCAATACATTAGCCAAATAAACTAGTGGAAATCTAATCTCGGCTGTATAATTTGTATAGTGGAAATCCATGTGATGATACACTGTTGTATTCCATCCTATGCTAGACAATTTAGACCCTGTTAAAGCTATTTGAGGTGGGGGTATCTTCTCTCACGGTGGCTAGAACTGCCAGAAGCAAGTTGGTCCATCTGTGCATCTGTTTTATGAACAAACAGCCTGTATATGGGCATGGGAATTAAGGTCAATGGGAATTCTGCAGCTGATCAAGACCAGTGAATGGCTCATTACCCATAAGCAGTTCTTGAGCCCCTTATTTTATTTTGTTAATTATTAATACTCATTGGCATTACAGTAGCTCCAAAAGGCCTCTGTCACAATTGGCTCTAGGCACTGTGCAAACACATAGTAAGAGACAATCCCTGCCCCCAAAAGGTTGCAGCCTCATTTAAGAGAAGGCACAATGAGTGGGCCAATAATCAATTAGAAGTAATGGGGAAAGGAGGGTGAAGAGTGATGTTAACAGGTGATTACATTGATTAGCTACAGACATGGCTAGATAGATGTATGTTCAGTTTTTAGAAATGAAATTAATCGGGAGGTTGGTAATTTAGAAGAAACACCCTAAGAATTCATATCATCCTATGTAGATCTCTCTAAGCCCCTTCTTAGGCTATTTGTTTAGCAACAAGACCAAAAAGAGGTCATAGACCCCAAACAAGATTATGCCAAAGTACCCATAGGAAGGGAGATGCCGGCAGTTAAGTAGGTTTATCCCCAGGAGATGAGGTCTTGTCCCTTTATGTAGAGATTATTGAAAAGGAACTACATAATACCTTTGGCCACAGAGAGGAGACAGTCTGTAACTGCTCAATAGCTGAAGCAGAAATTCTGCCTCCCCCAGCAGATTCTTGTTGCTGCATCTATCAGGTAATGTCTACATATATGTGGCCAGACTATTCGGGGACAGCTTAGGGTTCCTTTGATTTATTTGGATTTTTCTTCTCTGAAAATATTGACCATTCTGGACTTTGATGATTGTTTTATCCAAGGGCATGACCCATTTGCAGTGTCTTGGCAATCTCCCCTCTAAATACTGACTTTGGACCACGGACTGGACTTGATCTAGCTTCCATTTGAAATCAAAGGGAGTTTTACTGTGATTTCAATGGGAACAAAATCAAGCACCCTATAAGATGTGCTAGGATCAGCACACAAGTTGGTAAGGCTGCAGTGCCCTATTCTGTTCTTCAGCAGTCTTTTGTTAGGAAAGGAAAAAATTGTGTGCTGCATTGAAGGCTACTATAAATTAAGGGCTTGACTGAGCCTTGTAGGCAAATTCTTGTATTGAGGGCAATTTGCAGTAGACTAGAGGCACATGTGCACTGCTACACCACCTGTGTGACTGGCCAGCTGTGCAGGGATTGGAATTCTGTCTGACCCTCACACTGGCTAACAATGGAGGCGGTTCTTTGTTCTCACATGCACACACTGAATAGCCAAAGTTACGGCTACACTGCAGCTGGGAGCGTGCATCCCAGCCTGGGTAGACAGACTTGCACTAGCACACTAAAAAATAGCAATGTGGATGTTGTGGGACTAGTTGAGGCTGGGACTAGCTACCCAAGCTGGGATCCACCCAGTCCTCTGGGTCTGAGTTCAGGTCACTAGCCCAAGCCTCTGATGGCCCCACAACATCCACACTGCTATTTTTAGCATGCTATCTCAGGCTCAGTTAGTGCAAGTCTGCCTACCTAGGCTGGGAGGCAGACTCCAGCTAGAGTGCAGACACACCCTTAAAAGGGAAAAATTCTTCTTGGCCCTATAATAACTTTTCATGATAAACAGTTCTTATTCTTATTCTTATTCTAGATTGGACTGCCTAGATTGTAAAATTACAAACCAAAGTCTGCCCTCATTTATCCCTGTATCCAACACCAGAATATGACCCTTTGAACTTAAACATGGAGCCAAACTGTAAATGCTTTACTTATGTTCATGAGCTGTTATTCACATGAATAGTCCAACTGGAGTCAATGGGACTACATGGATAAGTAACAGCTCACCAGTTGTGCGCAATGAGTCCAATCAAAATTTATCAAATACCTAGAATGAATGACTCAGGAACAATGCAGGAGACCAAGAGTGATGTATAGAAATTCTTTGGTGAACAATCTGAATCATGAATGCATTTAAGAAAATCATAAACTGCTCGTGGACAATTCATGAAAGGAAAAAAAGGCTAAATTCCTAGAATAAATTATACTCTGTGAATTATTCACTTAGCAATATCGTCAGAAGTTTTATATACATATGTGGGCAAAGATAGGGCTATTGGAAGGAGCTGATTAGTTAACCTATGCCTAAATTTTAGTTTTCATAGTTTTCATAAATTGTAATTCTTCCTGACCAGCATGAACATTTCACAAATAGTGGACGAAAGGAGTCTATATATCTTTTATTTAGATAATAAGTATTTTGGGGTAGGGAGGGCCTTGCCATTAAGTGTGGACAGTGCCTCATACAATGGCCTCTAGACAATACCATGACACAAAAAAAAGTTGACTGTGACAGAATAGTTGAAGAGTTCACAGAGTTACATGCTACCCTGCACATTTTGACTTCCCAGTTACAAGGCAAGTTAGTGAAGGAAAGATCATTTTGAATAATCTTCACAGCTACAGTGTGTTTATCCATAGGCTATGTTGCTCACCTCATTGACTGTGCTACAGTAAGTGAGGAAAGTTACCCTGAACAAAGGCTGCCTCTTTTACTGCATTTCAAAGGGAAAATGTCAAGTATATTTTAGCCCCAAATTTAGGGAATTGTCCTCTAGGTCAGTGATTCACAGTGCTTTTCTCTCCATAACCCCAAATTCAGCCACTTTTTTCTCTGGCAACCCCAAATCCCAGTTAGTATACCAACTTCAAAGAATTCATTGCATCGCTGGACCTCCACTCTACAAATATTATTTCCCTGTCTTCCTGGCTCCTCTCCCAGCCCCATCAGTTTATGGGGAAAGAGGCAACTCAGCAGAGTGTTCTCTTTTGTACCAGCCATACCACTTCCAGTGTTGCCTTATATTCACACACACCAGGCAAACCTCTCCTATTATCAGACAGTAGAAATCAATAGCTGATATGGAGGAGACCAAAAATATCTGCTGGCAATGCAACAGTCGAGACCCCCATACTCTGCACTCTAGGTGTAATAGGCCCAGTGCAGCAATCCAAATTCAAGTAAAAATCCCTGGACCAGATCCTTAGCTGGTATAAATTGTTATAGTGCATTACCTGATTTCAATGGATCTAGGCCCATCTGAGTTCATTGAGAGTTTTGCTAAGGACTGCACACTTTGGCCCAGTATATATCAGGAGAAAATGCTGGGTTAGTAGCTCACAAATGGCAATGAGTTGGATGAAATCGTCCCAGTCTCCCCCAGCCTTTGTGCATGCCACAGAATGAATGCAAAGTTTGGTATGATTCCCAAGGGAGAATAAGGAGACTACATAGCAGAAGTGAAGTGTATTAGAAGGATGGAGTGTGGAAGTCTGCATAGAACCTATAGGCACGCTATGCCTAGCTCAAATAAATGATTCATTCTCATTCATGATTTTTAAAGACAATGAAAACAACACACTTTTACTTCGCCAAAGAGAGTAATAAAAACATAAAAGCCACTCTCTATAGGGCTGAACCAAAACACATTAGGTCAACAAGAAGGAGTTCCATTGGCTTCAATAGGCTTTTGATCAGAACCTACAACTGATCATCTTTATTTCAGTTTCTCCCATTCCTGGGCTTCAAAGTATCTTTTGCTATCAGTTAACAAGGGAGAAATATGTTTCTTGCTTACGTAGAAATCTGCCTGCTAAAGATTGGCAGCATTAATCTCCACTTCTTCTTGAGTCAGCCCAATTAGTCACTGTATTTTTTTTAAAGAGGATTAATTTCTTTCACTATTGATATTATAAAATATGCTGTAAAGTTTCAAATTTAAGGTGTTATAATGCCAGAAGCATATTAAACAAAGAGTATAGGGGGAAAATACTGATTGGAACCATATGGAATGGGTGGGGGGCAGAAGAGGAAAACGCTTTATCATATTCAATTGCAAAACAAGTTCTCTAATCAGTTATGTTTACATCATATTATGCATGGGATGTTTTTTAACTCCTCTCTCATCCCCATATTGAAGAGTAGTGGTACAGTTAGAACAACAGGAATATTAATATAATAGGCCTAAAGAAAGTATTGAGTATTGTCAAGTCTGACTAATAGTTAACCAAGTATTGACTATTTATACCCATTGCAAATATATTTTCTGGGGGAAAATGTTAAGAGAATGTTAAGACTATTAGTTAAACACTTAGGGCTAAAGCCTCACCCAATGTAAACTGAAATAGCTCTGATAAAGTCAATGGAACTACGCTGATTTATACAAGCTCAGGATCTGATCAAAATGTCAGAGTCAAGACTGTTACATGTGTGTCTATATCTTACATTTCCTTATCCCAGTATACTCTTTTAAAAAAAAAAACCCTCCCTTTTTGTGACTTATACTCTTCAATTACCAAGCTAATGGCAGAATCACTAGAACGCTGGCCTTTTGAGTCCTAATCTAGGCTGCTATTGACCGTACTACACTATCTCTTCTTAGATAATTTTGCTTTGCTACAACCCATGTTTTCAGACAGTTTTGGAATATCACACAGACCATCTCAAAGAGATGAAACAACTTCTAAGTGTCTAAGTGAAACCAGTGTCTAAGTAGCAGAGAAGGACAGGTGTCTGGAGATCTACCTAGCTAGGGCAACTCAATCAGAAGGACATGGACTAAGAAGTCCTCTTCCATAAGGGTGAAATGCTTTTTAAGGCTACAGACCTCTGAATACACATAATGGCAATGGATGAGAGCTGAGTTCAAGAGGAGTGAGGTGATACTGCAACAGCTACAAATTACAGCTTTCCATCTTCTTGGCTAACAAAAAGACATACCCTTAGGCTATATGTACACTACAAGGTAGGCTGCATGCCCACCAGTTTCAGGCATGTTTTTACTTTGCAGGGCTCAGCCGTGCCTCTGCTGCCACTAGCAGTGCTACTGCTATTCATACTCATGCTAGCTCGATGACAGCTCCATGAGTATGTGTATACAAGAGGGAAATCTCACCCTTAACTCATAGTGTAGATGTACCATAAATTACATATTCTTAATTTCTTACTACTACAGTTTAGACAATATTCCTTATAAATCTAAATCAAAACCATCTTGAGTTAACAATTTTATAATTAAAACTTAAAATTCTCTATATGTAACTAGGATCAGTTCAAAGTTTACATGAAGATCTCTTTGAACATGCAGCTCTGCCATCTTGCCCTTCCTTGGCTCCATAGTGTTCGCTGGAGATCTTCAAAAGGACCATTCCTTTTCTTAAGGAGATGTCTTAGTTTCTTCTTTAAAGTTGGGTTTTGTTGGGGCAGCATCCCAGTCTGTGCGGTTTCCCTTCCGGAGCTCTTTTAAAACAATCCTTTAAAATCTTGATCTGTGGTTTCTTTACATTTGAGAGAAGCACTATTTTAAAAGCCACAAGTTAGAAAATGGAATTAAAAATAACTGCCACAGACTGTTTTAGCATGAAATAGTAATTCATAATACACAATAGGCACTATCACAGCCTCACCCAGATTCTCAGTGGGTGTAAATCAGCATAGCTCCATTGAAAAGAATGGAACTACGCCAATATATAACCCACAAAGAATCTGATTCCCTTTGTCTATTCTGATTTGATAGGTTTGCAGAATATAATGTGAGGTACAGTATAAGACCCAAAATGATATTCAGTCCTGACTACTACATATTTAGAAAACATAATAGAGAATTGCATTTAATGACCACTGACAAATTTCAGGTTATAACCCTAACGCCAACATTAAGATATGAGCTTCTAAAATGATGCATAAGCTGTTACCACAATATGTTTCACTTAGGAATAGTAATGCAAGATCACAGTGAAACAATGTAAAGTATCATTAACTATTTAACAGTCCTACCAAATTTGGAGAGGGAAGTGTGTAAAACTTTATCATTTCTAAGTGCTGATCTGAAAAAACAGCATTCCAATTTTAGATTAAGATACTAGCCTACGACACTAGTTTGAGGCTGCAAAACTGCCTGTAATGTACTTCAGATCTTTTGTCATTCCCCATGCCTATACAGGCTAGTACAAGGCTTTCTGGTTGGAGGATAAGGGAGAGAATCTCAAATTCTTTCTCCATCATCTACTGCTCAAACCATTACTCCACCTGATGAAACAGCCTCTGAGATCAGGTTTCTTCTCTCTGAGGTGCTTCAGCAATGGTTAAACCCCAATTTATAATCGTAAAAATGTAGGAGTGGAAGGAGCTTCAAGAGGTCGTCTAGTCCATCCTGCAGGCCTGAGTCTGTTGTGCTGTGCCCGTACAGAGTGAAAAGTAAGTGTAACACACTGTTAAATCAGAGCAACAGGATTTCACACTCATGTTGCATAAGGCTCAAGGCAATGGAGAGTCAGGCTCCCCACAACCAGCTCCAGCTATCTCAAATGAAAGGAGAGGCCAATATTTTCAGAATAAGGACCTAAAGTTACGTTCTAAAGGCCTGATCCCACACCACTGCAATCAACAGGAGTTTTGCCATTGACTTCAATAAGCACAGGATCAAACCCTAAGGCACAGATCCTCAAAGGCACACATTTTGGAGAATTTTGACCTTAGTTTCTAGCAAAATAATGAAAACAAGACAGAGGAATAATATTTTATTTCAGCCTAACTATAACGCTGTTTCTTGACACAAAAGGGTATTTGCATTCTTAGATTCATTACATATTCCTGAAGATCTCAGAAAAGTAAGCCTCGGGATGAGAAATAAGTATAAGACAAATGAAGCTTAATTTCCAATACAAAAAAATTAAATTATTTTAACAATAACTGATGTGCATATTGATTTCTAGCTGATATCTATTATCCTATCTGTATGATTTCATCTTAAAGTACAGTGGTCTAAAGCTAATATAAAAAACTATGACACAAATTATACACATCAGAACCTGCTCCCAATAAAGTCAGTGGGAGTTTTCCTTTCAATATGAATATATCTAGGCCTACATATAGTCTTTCAGAATGAATTATAAAATATTTTAGGCCAGATTCTCAATGGACCAGATTCTCAGCTGATGTCAATTTGCATGCTTCACTGAAATCAATGGACCTATACTCAGTGCGCCAGCTAAAGATATGGTCTAGTACCTCAAAACTAGAAAGACTGAAACCAGGGAACAATTCAAGAAGAAAGAGTTGGTAATTTGGGATTTATGCATAATAGTCTAAACACAGCCACATCAAGAAATAGTTCTGGACATATTTGCATGGTACGATTGAAAAATCAGGGACAATGGCCAGTATATTTCTTTAACTAACTTATTTGCCAATTATCTGAATTCCTTCATAGCTGGTTCAGTATTGTGTAAAACCATTGAAATTTTTCAGCTTTGATGTTTCTGTATGTTTCATCTGTGTTTGCAAACTGCCTTGTAGATTTATAGCACTAAGTAAATGCTTTATACCATCTTCAACCTCTGGTGGTTCTAGTACTGACTTTCATTAATAAAAACAAAGTAATCTGCACTGGGTGTCTATGCTCAATGTGTGCCAATGCTGAAAGTGTTTTAAGCTTTAATATTAAAATAAGTGCACCATTAAGATGTGACCACTCCTTAAACCAAGTAACCACCAGATCTCTATAGCAACCTTCATCCTTCCTTATCCCTTTTCCCCTCTTTGTCTGTCTGTTACTCTCATTCATCATCTCATATCAGAAACTAGGGCCCAGTTCTGAAAACACTCTCACTCATGTAAGCAGTCTCGTTGAATTCAATGGAACTACTTGCACCAGAAAAATAACTCAAGTATTTGCAGGACTAGGACATTAGAGTGTGAGTTTATCTTTTACTTATTCTACAAAGCACTAGCACATTTCTGGGTGCTATAAATATAATAGTAAATAATGTATGATCCATCTATGTAAAGACCAGCATACAGCAGCTCAGAAGTGTGGGATTGGAATGGTTCACATTGATCCAAGATAAATTCTTGAGTGGCAAGACCTCGTTTTCTGAACGGAGTGACTCTACATTTCTCAACACACAGGACTCAACTATGGCTCAGTTCTGCACTTCCAGGGAGCGTGTGAATGTACTGTTGCCTGTTTTACAAATATTTTGAAAGACTTTTTTCTTAAACCATGCACAGGCTTTTGGGTATGGGGTGCCAAAGACTAAAAATTTATTACTAATATGGGTGAGGACTGGAGACTCAGATTCTCTTTCAATTTATCTCCCTATTTGGGCTCAAATTTTGCTCTCACATACTTAAGTTCGGCTTCAAAAATGCAGACTTTAACAAACTCAGAGAACTGATAGTTAAGGTCCCGTGAGAAAAAAAAAAATCTATGGGATAAATGATCTTAGGAGAACTAGCAATTTCTTGAGGAATCAGTGTTAAACAAACAACTGTAAACTATTCTGATGTGAAGGAATAATTAATTGGAAGAATAGTAAAAGGCCTTCAAGGAAAATTTAAGTTAGATATAAGGAAAAGCTTTCTAACTATAAAAGTAGTTACATTCTGGAATAGCTTTTAAGTGAGGTTATGGAATCTCCATATTGGAGGTTTCTAAGAACAGACTAGACATACAATAGCCTAGGTTTACTAGGTCCCGCCTCAGTGCAGGTTGCTGGACTTGATGACTCTCAAGCTCCCTTCCAGCCCTACATTTCTATGATTCGGTTGCTATAAATGGGAGCCATATATATGAATCCAAGGCCAGACTATGTCCCTAATCTGCTAATTCCAAGTTTGTTGCATCTTTTGCTGCTGCCATTGCTATTACTTATTCTGAGTACTATTGCTAACCTTAGCTGCTCCTATTCATGCTTCCTGAACAATACTGCATTCAGTTCTGGTCTGCTGAATCACTACCCCCTTTTCATTTACTGCATTGGTTTAAATGGCTACACAAGACGAAAGGAAGTGGAGATTCAGGCCTTAAATAATTTAACTGCACCATCAGAATGTGCATATGCTAGTGTATCTGATTCTCCTCTACATAACACAGTTCTATTCCATTTTAACTCTATTGATTTCAGCAGAATTCCTCCAGCATAAAATTGGTGTAACATAATGGAAAATCAGACCAGTAATTTTGTAAATTTATTGTTGGAACTATGATCTTCCTGCACTTCCACGCGTCCTGACCCATTCTACTCTTTATTACCTCGACTCATTGCATCACATCTAAAATTAGATTATAAACAGGGACAATGTCTTATTGTCTATTCTGTAAAGTACTTAGCACACTTGGGCATTGTAAAAATAAAACAACAGTTGCATGCTGATGCCAAAGGAGCATTTTTATTGTCACAGAATGACCCTTGGCATGAAGAGGTGGGATGTGATACATCTTTGATGACCTGACACCTATGACTCATAGGATGACAAGACAGACAGAAGGCGAGAGAAAAAAAGAAAAACATCTTTTTAAATCTACTTTTTAGCAGTGGATCAAACCCCACTCCTGTTAATGCCAGTTACACTTTTGCCACTTATTTCAATGACAGCAGAACTGGGCCCAACTTGACAGCATCTGATCCAAATTTTCTTAATGAACTGAAGCAAACAGACACTAACAGGAAATCAGTATTATATTAATAAGCAGAGCTGTCAAAGTAAATACAAACAAATTGACAGGACATCTTTGAATACTGATCTCCATGTTCAATCATACTTAAAAACAAATGATCTATTACAGCAGACATTAATAACCAAAGCAAAGGTATCAAATTCAATATAACCTTCTTCAGTTGCAGTGGCAATGTAATTACAGTGGGACATTTCTCGGTTGTTATGGATGTGGCTAGTACTTGAATAATATGGGGAGAGCTAGTGGAGGAGCTGACAAATAGAAAAAGGAGATTGCAAAGATTGTTTTTGTATTAATGTTACTCCAAAATAATTGGCCAGAGAGAGTCCACAAACTTCTCTCTTAGTTACACAGATATTGTAGTGAACAACTATTTTATGCTCACTTACACCAGCTGAGGATATGGCCCTTATTCTTCTCTATGAAAAAGTGGACAAATAGTTAAAAGAAATCATGGCAGTGCCCTTTCATCCAGGACTTTTGAGACCATGTATTAACTGTTAGTGACATGAGGCAAAATCCTGGCCCCACTGAAATCAATGGAGAAACTACCACTGATTTCATTGGGACTAAGATTTCATCCCTGGTGCCCACCTCAACATATTAGTGAGCTGCAGTGAGAGAATCAGCCTCAAAGAGGACATCCTTAAAGATAGACTAGTTTATAAGGATGGGTTCATGAAGCCATTTCCTCCAAAAGACCAGAGGCACATGGAGTGTGACACAGGATTGCTAAATGTAATTCGTGGTAAGTAACAACCCCAGCAATGTAGTGTCTGTGAAGTTCCCATGGGATTCCACATGGCACTCAAACTATTGGTAGGCCCATGCCATTGAGTTGCTGATCCCTTCTACATGACGCACAACTCCCATTGACTTCACTGGATTTGGCTCAGCATTGAATCATCTTGGCAAACCTGGAAGAGACATGGCCTCCTTGCAGATTAAGAACCACCGGGATCGATCTGTGGCTAAGTCTTTAAGATGGTCTGGCTGGATAGTCAATTTATGTCTATCATTGGCAATCTTATCATGCCAACGCAGCTTTTGGCGCCCATGTGATTGCTGCCCATGAAGTAGCATTCCTTTGTACGCTAACACACACTCCGGAATTTGTTAGTCTTCCATTCTATTAATATGTCCAGACCAAGAAACTGAACCAAGCCTGATGGAGGCTGGTATTGGGTTCAGCTTTGAATATCCTCATTTCTGATCCTGCCACTTCATATGGGACAGCTGATGAAAACAACACTCAAAAACAGCAATCCAGTGTTCTTTCAGCTTTCCTCAGCCCCCCCGTTTCACTTTCATACAATAAAGCTGGTATAACTGTAGTCCTATACCTCTGCAACTCTGTGACAAGTCTGAAGTACTGACATCCCCACACAGGCCACTGACGGGCCCGAAACATGATAGTAGCTGCTGCAATATGAAGGAAGGTCTATACTTAAAACACTGCATTGGTGTAGCTTTAATGAAGACATTCTATGCCGATGGGAGAGAACTCTCCTGTCAGCATAGTTAATCCACCTGTGCAAGAGGTGGTAGCCATGTTGGTAGGAGAAACTCTCCCATGGACATAACGCTGTCCACACTGACGCTTAGGTCGATATAACTTCATTGATCAGGGGTGTGAATATGGACAAGCACAAGGGGAGGCAAGCAGGGGCACTGGCCCCCGCAGTAACCAGTGGGGGCACAGAACTCCTGTGGCCCTACGTCCGGGGCAAGGAAAGCAAGCCCCTCTGGCTCTGGGACTGGGGCAGAGAGAGCCAGCTCCTCCATCCCCAAGGAGAACGAGCTTCTCCAGTCCCAGGGCAGCAAAAGAGAAAGCCAGCTTCTCCAGCCCCAGGGCCATGTGAGCTCCTCTGCCCCAGAGCTGCAGTGCGGAGAGAGAGCTTCTTTGGCCCCAGGGTCACAGAAGATGCACCTCCAAAAGTGGTCAAATTTTTATTCCTGAGCACGCCCCTGGGTGTGAAAAATCCACATTCCTGATTGATGTCATTATACCGAAGAAATTCTGTAGTGTAGACCTTCCCTGAGGATCCACATCTTTCGAGTATCCTCCCGTGCTGTCTATGATACTGTCCAAATATTTGACAATTGCCACCTGCTCAGTTTGTTCCATCTGGAGAGGTTAGTACTGAGTTGTTTGGCCCAGAAACTCATAAACATTACTGTGTTGTCTTGTGACACACAGGTTAAAGCTCAACCCAATCAGTTTTTATGGCTCAACACTAGAGGGTCTACAATACAGCAATAGGAACACTGTAATAAGACCAAGTAAATGTCCTATCCCTGCAACTTCTCCTCAATTAGATCATCAAAATTTAAACTGGGACATAGGCAGGGCCCAATCCTACAAGTGTTACTCAGGTCAACTGAAGTCATACAATTTTGCCTGTGAAAGGAGTGCAGAATCAGGCTTTTAATCAAGAGATTTCCCCCTTCTCAAACTCCAGATGTGCCTGTTGCCTTTGTGGGCAATGCATTTCATTCATTCCATTTTTATTCATGTCCATTTGTGAGCACATGGAGATGGGGAATGTCACCAAGTAAAATAGTAATAATAAAACCAGACCTTGTTCCTTCAGTGTGGCTTCAGACTTTAAAAATTAAAGCTTCCCTTTGGGAAATTTTCATTGTGATTTTTATAATAAACTATTAACTGATTGTTGCAATAACATGATATGTACAGAGACAGAATCCATCTGTCAGAATGCCTGCTAAAATGGTGGACATTTTTCAAGCGTGTAAGTATCTTCATGGGCACTCAACTCCTGACATGCGTGAGGTGCAATAGTTACATGATTTATGGCAGCTTATGATTGCTTGCTATATAGATTTCATTAACATTTGAAACAAACTGTATAAAGAAAAATCCTTCTTACAGAAATTGAGCCAACTCTATAAGAACTTTTCCAACTCTCCAACCTGGTAGAAGATATAAATTTACCTGCTTTTTACTGTGTAGATGTGACCACAATTATTTTTGAGTGATTTTCAGTGCCGTAGCTTAGTTTTTTCCTGCAACCATAACAACGTGTCCTGTGATCTCAGCATACCTCACCAGGTAAGGGTCAGCACTTGGATGTGAAACCTCCAAGGAACAGTGAAATGGTATTGGTTGCCTCTCTCTTTGAACTGACAGCATGATTTAGTAGGAGATGGGGCTGATAATCAGAAGACCTGGGTTCTGCCCATATGGAAATGTCCCGCAGAATTTAATAGGGATGAAAACAATAAGGAATTCTTCAGAAATTATTGTAATATCCATAGAATTTGGCAGAGATATTCTGTTATATTCTTTACTGATATTCTTTATTTGAACCACCCTGTAAAATTCTATTGCAGGCAAATAATTCTCTGTTAAATGCCAGAGGTTTTTAGAACCCTATAGAAAAGTCATAATCTCTCTCATTCAGAGGAGCTTTTCCTTTTCCACCTCTGCCACTGGCTCGTCATGTGACTTTGGACTATTCCCTGTCACTCACCCAAGATCAGGAAGGCATAAAGGTGACAGAGCTACCTTTGGCCTACTAGTTGCATCCAATGCTGAACAAATGGTGCAGGGATTTGGCTTGTTGTTGATATCGGTATAAAAGATTTTTAAAATAAAAACATTTGGGGTGACCTTAAAGTTCATGAAATTCAGAAGCTAATGACACTGTGCACTATACCACCTCCACCAAGCAACATTACTAGCACACCTCAGCCCGGGAAATCAGACAACCCCATTATTCAGTCAGCTCTTGTACAGTAACTGACAATCATGTTAAGTGATTTCATGAGAATCGTATGTAGTAAACTTGTGATGATGTGACCAAATATCTCACTAGAAAATATCTGAGACCTGACAACACATTTTCATTTGTCGTCTATCAACTAGCTCCATCACATAAACTCATGTAAGTATACACCATTCATTACCTTACTTTCTACTCGCATTTCTTGGCCTTTAGTCCAGTTTTAGAAGAGCTGACCAAAGAACTCACTAAGTGTTCATTTTCAATAGCTCTTGGAATATTGGAGAAGTTTTAAAGGACTGGAAGAAAGCTAACTGGAAAACTAACCATTGGAACAACTTTCCTAGGATTGTGGAGGATTTTCTCCTACTGGCAATTTTTAAACCAGATTGGATGTTTTTGTAAAAGATAGTCTCTAGTTCAAACAGGAATTAATTCAGAGAAGTCCTATGGTATGTGTTATAAAGAAGGTCAGACTAGATGATCACAATGGTCCAATCTGGCTTTATAATCTATGAAACTGTGTAGAATGAAAAAGTTCAAAGGCAAGAGTCATCTTTTTGATAAATAATACACGGTAATAGTTTCAGATGAAGTAAAGATAATTCCTGTCAGACAGAGAATAGCTTAGTTCACAACAGAAAAGAAAGTGTCACCGATAAAGGGCCTGATCCTGCCACTGGCTCCATGATGGCCAACCTGGGTGTCCATTAGCACAGGACAATTCTGACCCTTTGTGTTAGCATTTGAGAATATTGGTTTAAAACTTCAGAAAATTGATGATAAAATCCCCAAAATAAAAGTTCCAACCCATTAAACTCAGCACTGATTAGAGATGGGATAGAACCAAAACAATGGAGCCAAATACCCTCTCCCCTTTGGGATGCTTGTATCCCTCTTCAGGACTGCAGCATCGGCATTTTAGTGTTTGACCTTCCTGCTACTCTGTCCATTATCCTGGATCAGATGCAATTCAGGACACCACCTATGGAGAGCAGTACAAGGGTTATTCTGATTTCAGACTCATGCTGCTGCCTAAAAAGGCTGAGCTCAATGGGTCAGATTGAATCTAGTGCATGACAGTAGGGGAGGTGCGCAAAGGGTTTTTTGGCATACACCTCTCCTCAAAGGCCTTTTGGCCATCCTCACATAATTGTCTCTCTCCTCTGTTGTAAAGCCAGTTCCTACCACCCCCTCATGAGATCACCAGTCTCCCACTGAAAGAAAGTAAGCAGGACAGCATGTATTTCTCGACAGCTGAGTATCAGCCAGGTCTCATTTTAGTTTGTCAGCATCAGCAAGTCCATCTATCTGAGTGTCATCTGCAATACAATATTTGTTTTAATTAAAGATCGTTTTAAGGCTGTAAAATGGTGTATGTGCTGAACATTCAGAAAGGGACCTTTTTTAAAAAAGTGTAGTAAAGTAGGTTTTTATTGTGCTTCCACGTGTAATACATCCCCTCCTTGCATATTTCACAAGGGAAGCCTAATCACCCCATATTATCTAAAGGTCTTCCTGGTTTTATGATGCCATTTGCTGCTTCTTTTACTAGCAAGCAGACAGAAATCTATTGTTCTGAGCTGTGCCAATAAGTCCCAGAGTGTGTGGGCTGCTGACTATTTTCTGGTTGCCACAACAAAACACTGAAAAGGTCTTCCTAGTGGAAGTGTAGAAAATCACTGTGTGTACAGATGATTCTGTTTTCTTAAAGCAGACAAACCCGCATTGTGTGGCATGGGGTGAAAGAGTAGTTTTCACAGAAATCTTAAGGAAGATTCACTAATAGCAAAGGAAGCATTTGTTATATCATAATAAAATACTAATATTGAGCAATACCCCCGCAAGCCAACCCAAATCAGTCAATTCTAGCAAGCTACAGGAGTGCTGTCTAGGATGGGACAGGCCCAATCCCCTTTCAGGGTTAATACTGAAGGGGATGAAAAAGCCTCATAAAATTGGCAGGGATTGGGCTGAGAAAAAAGTATCTGACAGAAAAACCAATAGCGATTTCAGCTGGAAGATTCAGCAACTAATTGCCATGACTCAGAGTAGAGAGAACTGAAGTTTATGAGTCACTGTGGATTTATGCCAGTGTAACTGGGTGCAGAATTGGGACCATTATTTTGTATTCTCTTTACTGTTCTATTGAAAACCTCAATAACACTTTTAAAATAATTTCCCATCATGCAAGATCTTTCAAACAGAAGAGTTTGTAATAAAGATCAGCAGTCTGGTTACAAGAAGCAAGTCAGGGAGAAAAATACCTAAACTGTGATGGACTAGGTGACATACTGATGGGTGGATTTTAAATTTTAAAACAATACCTCTCATCCAGGAGAGTTTTGGGGTGTTCAGTGCCTCTGAAAATCAGGCCCACAGATTACTAATTATTATTATGAAGAAAGCTCACCATGCTGAAATCTAGCTCTAATTCAGATAGATTATGCTAGGAAAGAGTCAGAGCCCTTCTTTATGAATTACTTACATCTAAGGATCTAGATGAGAACAAGGGATGAGAACAAGCCCAGCACTAGATAAAAGAAACCACAAACTCTAAGAAGGTTAGAAGGCTGTAGGAACTCCTGCACCATTTCAGTGGGATTAGGATCCGATATATAGTCCCCAAGTAGCCCCACTGATTTCAAAAGGACTGCTTGCAGTGTAAGGTAGTGCTCAACAGACCTGATTCCTCACTGCCTCGCCTCCTGTGCAAAATAATACCAAATCCCAATGGTAGCCTTTTACACTCGTTTTGCTACCCAATGGTAGCCTGCTTTGCACTCATTTTGCACTCGTATAGATGCTTACACAAAGGCCATACTGTGCTCAAATTTTAGAATGCATTTGTAGTGCACAGCTCAGAGTGTTAGGCAAGCAAAACAGAACATGCAAAAATGTAGATTGCTTCTATTTTTGAAAATCAAAGTTCTTGGTGCAGTTGAAAACCATTTCTTGTGCACAGTGGAGTTTCTAACCCAGTGCACTGTATGCACTCTAGGATAATCTTGCCTGAAGGGCTTTTCAATAATTCATGTCCTCTTAAAAGTGCAAATCCTCAGCTAAATGTAATACTCATATATTGTATCTTGAAAATGTACTTATGTGGATTTAACAGAAGGCCACCCAGTCAGAGCTGTCCATTTAAATTTGCTCTTCCCTCTATGCTTGTTTGGGCTTACAATAGATTTTGCACTCCTAAGTGACCCTAGTGCTGGCATTTGAGAGGCAAGGGGGAAAAACGAACCTTTTTTGCCTTCCTAGACCTAGACATACTTCCTAGGCCACAATCCGATCAAAGATTATCCCCTTTCCCAAGGTTTAAGATGGATATCAGGGAATTACAGTAGATCAGATCCTCAGATGGTGTAGATTGACATATGCCAGCTGAAGATCTGGCCTCATGTGTGAACATTAGAGGTGATCTGAAACAAAAGGAGAGGAAATTCATAAACATGTTTGTGACTTATTTTGGAAATTTGTCATTTCAAATTGCAAAATTTCATAAAAATTAAAAATTTATTTTTTGTTGTTTTTATTTTTACACACTGTGATGGGGTGGACAAGACCCTGAGGCCTCCTGCTGGAGACCTCGCAGCCCTGTCACATACCGCCCCAGAAAAGGGCAGTGGAGAGGGTCTTCCAAGCTGACGAGGGCCAATCAGAAAGGGGCTGCAGGTAGCAGCCAATCAGGGTCCAGCAGGCTATCATAAGAGTTGCAGGGCCAGAGTGAGATCAGTTCCTTGCTGAAGTTGAAGAAGTGTGGATGGTGTGCCTGGCTGGCTGAGGGAGCTACAGAACCTCGGACAGAGCAGTGTTGGCAGACACCAGTGGAAGCAAGAAGGAGCTCCGGGCTGGTGGCTGGGATTCAACCAGGACAAGGCCCTGAGGTAAGGGTGAAGAACATGCTGGGGCTGCAGAGAAGTGGCCCAGGGAATCATAGCAGCAATGCAACATAGATAAAAGGACTGGTGGATGGCTGCTATCTTTAGGGTTCTTCGGCTGGAATCTGGAGTAGAGGGTGGGCCTGGATCTCCCCCCCCCCCCCCCCCCCCCCCCCCACTAACCAATGGGAAAGTGGCCTGGACTCTTATGCACCTCTGGAAGGGGAACTGAACTGTAGTGGACCAACTGGAGAGCTGGGCCCAGAAAGGCACTCTGATAGGCCCTGTTGGACTCATTGAGGAGCGAGCCCAGAGAAAAGGCTGCAGATAAAGAGACGTTACAGAGGGCATTGAGAGAGGCTCCTGTTGTACTTGTTCCCCCGAAGGGGTTTTTATTTCACAGCTTGTGTGACTCTGTCAGAGGACTGAGTCACCAAAGACCCGCCACAAACTGAGAGAGAAAGTGCAGGCACATGCACTTGGACAAGGGGAAGCTCATGAGAAGTGAGTGCCACCCCATTACACACCACTACTTCATTGTTACCTTCTTGCCTTTTAGCATCAGATCTTCTGCTCTCTTTTACTTTCATTGCATCTGTTATTCCTTTCTTGCTTGCTTTTCTCATATGTTTTCCTCTGTTTCTTTTTTACCATGCCCTAAATCACTTCCTTGGACCTCTCTTTTCTAACAAACTCCTTTAATCATTTTCCTTTGTCCATCCCTACTTCTGCTCTGCCTCTCCAAAATTTATTTTCTCCAGGCCAAAAAGTATATCACACTATGCATATCCCTTATTTGTCCCCACTGCTTCCTTCTGCAAGTTTTTCTGGCCAGTCAGCTCTCAAATGCACAGGCCCTCCTTACAGCTTTCTCCTCTCTTCCACAGCAGAATGTTGTTTTCAGGATCAATAGGCCACCTCACATGCCAAGCAGAGGACAAAGGGAGCAACTATATCACTGATTCCCTCACCCCCTCCATTCTTCCTACCTCTTGCCCACTGCTTCCTCCCTGACCCTCCTCCTGAGACGTTCCCTACAAAGAATAAAGGATAGCTGGGATGAGGCTGTCACAAGAAGAGCTTGGTTCAAACTGTGGAGACACTAATGTAGCTGATTGTGCAATTGTCCCCTATGGCAGTGAGAGAAAAATTGCTCAGTGTACTCTATCATCTAGTGCTTTGTTCTAGTGTCAGTTTAGCTGTAATTCAAGAGATGAGGTGAGTGTCATTCAAAGATACATTGGATGAAGCTCTCATGGAAATACTGTACCACGCAATCCTGCATTGGCAGTGATGTGGACAAGATGATCTCTGATTGCTATGATGAACTGAGTTAGAGGGCAGCTTTATTGCCCTTTAACTGTTAATGATGGGCAAGGCCATCACACGTACTTTTATTTGATTTTTAACAGAAGGAAACATTAACCATCTAGCCATTGTATTGCACAATTTTAGTTATTAAAACATCATGCACGCTTTTCATTCAAATTAGGCTTAGCTCTGACATTTGCCTCTTCCCAGAAATGAGAATCCCTCAGACTCATGGAAAAAAGTCAGGATAGGATTAATCGTACTCAGTGTTCAGCTTGATAATATGTTAACACTACCTCATTGATTTGACTTGATTTGGCAGCTTTAAAAGGAACTAAGAAATGCCAACTGTTTAAAAATATGTTTTTTATTATCTCCCTTTGTATTGATTTTTTTGACTGAAGTTATTTGCAAATCCAAGGCACTTGGTACTATTTTTTTTCCTAGAATTTCTGATTTTTATTTGCCATTTGAGGTTTTACTTTGACCAATACATGCTGTGAGAGGTAGGGAGAGGCCACATTAGATTAGATGCAGCATAAGAAAAAATAAAGGCACTATGAATGGAAATATCCAAAAGAACGTACATGCCAGAGAACAGTATAGGAAATTTAGTAGATTGAACTTAATGACAATGGGCATGATGAACTGCCTATTAAAGTCAATGGAGAAATTCCCATTAATTTTAATGGGCTATGAATCAGGCCTCAAGAGAGATCCAAGAATTTCCTACCTGGAAATTCAGTGACACAGAGGCATCCACCCCACTTGCTTTCCATTTATTTTCTCTTCTTCTTAATCACCCTTTTTCTTGGGATCTCCCTATTCTATTGCCCTTCTCTTCTGTGTAGTCTACCGTATTGTCTCATTCTTCTCCACTGTGGTCCTTCTTCCTCCACCATCTCTTCCATTTTACATAGTCTTGCTGCCTTCCCTCCCCACCTGTCTATTCTCACACCTCTCTCTTCCACATCTCATGTTGCTCTCCTCCCATCCCCCATTACTGTATCTCTATTGCTCTCAGAGGACAACAAACACAAAACTTGATGGACTCTTGATTTTTTAAGTGTCATCTGCCAACACTTCACCAAACTGAAAGCTAAAAGATTTTTGCGTTCCGCTGCCTGTGCTCGCACAACTTTAGCAAAAATAGCACAACAAAATAACATAGCACACCAGCCCACTTTGAGCTATGGACTAATCTTGGTCCACCTCTGTGGAAGAATGTGTCAATGATCTCCCAAATATTTGTCTGCTGGCTACGTTGATGGGATACACAAACTCCTCTCATTCTCTTCTCTGGCTTCATTCCCATTAATTCTTCTTCTTCAGTCTATAGCTCTGGGGCAGAATGTTGGAAACAACTGGATTTGTAAGAGTGCTCTCCCTGGTAGTCATTGCGTCTCTAATTAGCACTGGTATCTTACGCCCAACTTGAATTTTTTTGGGAGTAGCAATCAGGCCAAGTCTTGACTGGCCATGGGAATTGTATGATATTGAAGATGGCTGGGCATTTAAATTCCTGCACATCACTACTCTTAACTCTGAAATGTATTGCTCTGGATACAGATACACACACTCCAATATATCTCTCATGGAAAAATTCTAGAGAATTTAAGAGGAAATTTAATCAATAGGATTCTTTCTTCTAAAAGTCCATCAAATTTAATGGAGATTGTTAACTTTTCCATAGGATATTTGAAAACTTATAAGATTCTGTAGCAGGAATTTATTTATCTATTAAATTCTATAGACTGGTTCAAAAATTATAGGAAAGTTATATCCTTGGCTAGGATTCTGTCTTCATGTGTGTTTATACAGCACCTAGCTCAATGCAACCTTTGTCCTTACCGGAATAAATGCGCAGTTCTGCAATATAATAATAATACGGGATTTTTCTATAAGGTATGACACACACAGATACAGCACACTCGCACATGCATAATACTCCATAGTTTACACAGTTATATCAGGAAACACAAACTATATTTTGGATGACTTTACAATTTGCTTTGTCATCATCTTTCTTTGCCATGACATCATCCAAACCAATAATAAGACCATATTACAGTTCTGTAACACATCAAACGTAAAACACAGTAATTTGCTAGGGCAGATCAAAAATAAAAATCTTGGTGACTTTGGACACTGCTGCAAAACAAACATGAGAAGTGTAATTTCCATAATACTTTTACCACCCTTCTCACAAATGATAAATCCTTCAATGAATGGCCTGCGTCCATATTTTGACAATAGTTTCAACAGAGCAGCATGATACAAAACAACAAAGTGACATTGTCCAAATGTTGCTGATAAAATCCAACACTGTTTAATCCATGTTTTTATCATACAATTCCCATGTAGCTGCCAATTTGTAAATAAAGAACTTCAAATAATATGACCTAATTTTTAAGCACTAGTGCTCTATATTTTTTAAGGGGTTGCAATAACCCTAATAATATTCTCTCTGAACAAATTAACATGGGGTGATAAGGATCTTCTCTTCTTGCACAATGCAGAAAACTTGAGATCTCTTCAGGATGCTGAGTTCACAATCTGGTTGTGATTTTCGGTCACTTCTTATGTTTAAATGAAACAACAAAGTAAAAATATACAGGGAATGGGAGACACCAATAAAATAATCTTGTGGGAGAGGGTGTCTCAAATGATTACCTTGTGCATTTTAATGAACTCCTTCATCTTCCCTTCTTTCTCAGACGGCTTCATATTTTGAAGCAATGTGACTGTAACAGAAGTAGAAGAGAAGCATAATTTTAACTTGTAAAGAAACTGTCAGATTTTATTAGCAAATCTAATGCTAAAGCCAGACATAATGCAGGGCGGCACTGTGTGCAGACCGCCAACATGTCAATGAATCTCAAGCCTTGCACACAATGCTCCCTGCTGTCGTATCCCTTGAGTTTCTCTTGAACAAATAGTTCCCATCTTTCAGGCAGGCAAACTAACCCAGGCCCTCTCACCAAACCACACCCCACATGTCAAGCCCCTCCCTTTCCATCTCAGTAGGGCCAGAAAGGAATTCTCCTCCAGAAGCTGGGTCTCTCTCCTGCTCATGGTCCTCAACTACTGAAGGAACGAGTCCTCTCTCTCTCTCCTCGCCATTTCCATGCATCCAGATTGCTTGTTCAAAGCCTCTGCTCAGCACTCAATTCCTCTTGAAGCAGGTAGGCAGGACAGGGAGCTGAACCCAGGACAGGGGTGTGCACGTGACCCATCCCAGAAGGCACATATGAAAGAATCAAGAGGAAGGAGTAAAACAAAACAGATGAGAGCCAAAGTGGATATGGATTTATTGCCCTACAGCTGGAATGACAGGCCCAAGAGCGGATCTGGCAAACAGATAGTCATTATGCAGCATTCAAAACTGGACAACAACAAACCTCACACTGTTATTTATTTCATGCTGGCTCTGCTTTTCACTTTTTGTGCCAAATTTCCTAAGAGCCCAAGGAGTGCACACAGTGATGTCTATGGTCACTGTCTTTTTTGCAGCCTCAGAAAGACCTATGGGCCTGTGCAGAGAAGCTAAAAGTTACAGCTGACTAGAGTGGACTCAAAGCCTGGGTGATTTCAGAGTTTACGGGGGTTGGAGAGCTAAGTGAACCAGGCTACTTCACTGAGCAGCTGTCTTTTGCACCATTTTAGCACCAGAATGCCTTTCCTTGGTCCTGATGAGACCAGGAGAAAGAGCAGTCATGGCATTGCTCAGCTAGTTTTGGCTCTACTGGAACACAACCTACACGATATGCTGGACACCATGCATCTTAACAGCTCAATGATGTGGAAGAAAACATAAAATCGTTGCTGATCAAGTTTGCAGGTGACACAAAGACAGAGGGAGTGGTAAACAATGAAGAGGAAAGGTCACTGATAAAGAGCCATCAGGATCACTTAGTAAGCTAGGAGCAAGCAAACATGTTTCACTATGGCCAAACATAAAATCATACATCTAAGAACATAGAATGTAGGCTATACTTATAAGATGGGGGACTCTATCCTGGGAATCTGGGACTCTGAAAAGGACTTGGGGGTCATGGTGGATAATCAACTGAACTTAAGCTCCCAGGGATGGTGTAGCCAAAAGGGATAATGTGATCCTTGGCTGTGTAAATGGGACTATCAAGTAGGAGTGAAGAGATTTTTATTACCTCTGTATTTGGCATTGGTACAACTGTTACCAGTTCTGGTGTCCACAGTTCAAGAAGGACATTGGAAAAGTTGTAGAGGATTCAGAAAAGAGCAGCACAAATAATTAAAGGATTGAAAAACACACCTTATTGTAATAGACTCATGGAGCTCAATCTGTTTAGTTTAACAAAGAGACATTAAGGGAAGACCTGATCACATTCTATAAGTACCTAGATGGGAAACAGAAATTTGATGAAAAATGGCTCTTCAATATAGCTGACAAAGATAAAAAGATCCAACAGCTGAAAGTTGAAGCTAGAGAAATACACACTAGAAATAATGTAATAACTAAACAAGACAATAAACAAACAATTTTTAACAGTGAAGGTAATTGTCCATTGGAACAACCTACCTAGGATTGCAGTAAGTGATCCATCAGTCGAAATTTTTAAATCAAGATTGGATGTTTTTCTACAAGAGATGGTCTCAAATTAATCCATTCAAACAGGAATGAATTAATGGAAGTTCTATGGCCTGTGTTATTCAGGAGGTCATACTAGAATAATCACCAGGGTCCCTTCTGGCCTTACAATCCATGAAACTTTTAAAAGAAAGAAAAGCCTGCTAAACCTTAATGAAGCTTTAACTGTAAATAATAATCATCAACATATCCCAAACAAAAGCATCCTAATGGTGCTCTCAAGTCCTGCAAAAGGCACACCCAGGGAAAGAATCAGACTTTTTTATTTTTCAAGAAGTAAATACTTTTAGCAGTTAGCAGCCCTGAAACACTCACCTGTTGTTTTTTTCTCTGTTGGGGCCTTATGGAGGCATCAGCCTCCAGCAGCTGCAGAAACATCTTCTCTCCAAGATGCCAGATCTCTACAAGAGAAAACATAAAGGGGAAAACCAGTGGATTTAAAAATTAACACAGGAACTATAGGTATTGCTGCCGCACACCAAAAAGTGCCAGTGCAAAGTTTGCCAGGCAAACGGCCTGTGAATGAGCTATCAGATTGACTCCAGGTTGTCTCCAGTCCTTTCTTTATCTACCTCTCCTTCTTCCCCAGACTACTTCCTCCCAAATGACTCATCTTTCCAGTTCCCCTCTTCATCCTTGCCATTCTACTTGCTGCCTCTTTTGAAAAAGATATGCCAAGGGAAGGCTGATTGGAAACATTGTCTGGTGCTTACTGGCTGCACATCCGAGCCCTCCTACTAGCCAACCTGGTCTGATCACACCCTGTGAAATTTAGAAAATAAGCCCATTCCCAAGGCCAGGCCCACTATCCTACCCATTTGAACTCACCAGTTCTTCAGCCCACGATCACGTTCTACACACGACCAGCCATCCCACTCCACTTTGAGAAACTCTATGTTAGCACATCTAGTTCATGTGATCCAAATTACATGAGCATTTCAGCAGCCATACAAGCCTATGAAAATCTGACCCACTCCAATGGCAGAAGTTATTAGAAGAGGGGAAGCGGGAAACAAACAAGCCCACATGCAATGGCATTTAAAGTGTAGCAAATCTAATGGGCATTTGGGCGAACTAGATTCATGTGTGAGTACCTACGCCTCCAGCAGCTGTCTTGGTAGAACTGGCCTGGTCATCAGCTGGATAGTGGAAGACCTTCAAGGAACACTGAAGGTACTGCATGTAATAGATGGCACTGTGCCCTCTGAGCCAATATCTTAGCTTTTCTTTCAACTCCACTGCTTCTGCTGATTTAAGCAGCTGCTTAGTTGAAGCCACACTTATTATAAGGCTACAGTGCCCAGATCGTATATAACACAATAGCAGAAATGAAAATGGAAGTAAAGAGGAAGAGAGAAAATGGGAAGGAAAAGATTCCATAAAATGAGATGGGGGGTGGGAAATATAAAGGAAGATTTACTCTTCTCTCTTTACTTTTTATTTCCTAAGATTCCTCTTTTTTTCTTGTCAAATATCCTCCCTATACTCTATTATAGGTAAAATATCCTCCCATACCTGGCAAAAACCTACCGGTTTTCCAAAAAGTAAATACAAAAGTAGTAAGATCCAGTGATTAAACAGGTTGGACCTTTTCAGACTACAAACACATGACAATTCTATTTATTCTCAGTGGAGATGCAGAACTTTTAATGTTCAGCAAATGACTTCCAACAATGTTTTGGACAGAGTCCTTTTTCTAGTTGGCTTTTGCTCTTCTGTTTGATTCCCCTGGTGATGCCTAGTGCACATGGATGTAACATCAGGCAATTATTCATTTTTAAAGCCAATTCCCTTTGGCACTGACTGCACTTCAGATGACTCCCACAAACAAACCAAACAAACATTTTCAAAGTTTCTAAGAGTTTTGATAAGGTTTACACTAGTCTCTGATCTTTCTTGACCTGAACTGTGAATGCTGCATACATGTTATATTTTCTTCTGCCTTGCAAACACACTTTGTAGCTGGCAGGGGCTTCTGACCCGGGACGCTGTGGGTACACTGTCTTCCCAGGTTCTCAAATTATTGGATATTGTCCCAGCTTCTGAGTGGTCAGGAAGGTTTGGATTCCAGGACTGATTTTATTTTCTTGTTGGGAAAGAAATGAGATGGTACAGAGACAAGCCAAGATTTTCAAAAACAGGAGCTTAATGTTGGGCTTCTGTTTTTATTTAGGCTAATAAATAACTAATCTAACTTTCAAAAATGCTGAGCTCCCAACAGCTCTGACTGGAGTCCATGCTGCTGGGTGCTCAAAACCTTTGAGAAATAGTCCATTTAATTTGAATGCAAAGCTATAGATGTTGAAGTCTATTGTAGGCACCTATTTTTAAAAATCTTGGCCACAGACTGCTGTATCCTATAGTCCAGTGTTTCTCAATTGGTGTTCCGCGGAACCCTGGGGTTCCGCGGGAACACTGTTAGGGTTCCGCGAGCAGCTGTTTTCCGGCGCCGCTGCGAGCAGCTGTTCTCCAGTGCCGCCGAAAAAGAGAAGATGTCCCAGATTTTTCGGCGGAGGGTATCGAGTGTAAGTGTAATTTAATTTATGTTTAATTGAGAAATGCTGACCTAGTTGTTTGTATATAATTTGCTTATTTCGACATTTTTTTTGGCTCCATGTGTAAAAATACTGTAAAGTGTTTGGGGGGTTCCGCAATTATTTATCGAGTTCAAAAGGGTTCCGTGGCCAAATTTAATTGAGAAACACTGCTATAGTCTAATAAGTAGATGTATTTCTCAGTGGGGATGTTAGATACCAATGAGCTGTTAGAAAATCACAGCTGAGGCAAATCACTTTCTGATCTCCTGCAACAACTTTGTGCTCACATCCTCCATCTGTTTAACACCCAAAAGTTCTGTGTTTTCTGTAATTTTACCACAATAGCTTGCAATTAGGAAATACAATGAAGGCCCTGGGTACAGTTCGAATTGGAAGTGTATTGTAAGCAGCTGAACATGGTGGAGCACCATTTCCGGTCCTGGGAAACAAGCACTGACTGGCGTTATGGGGTGATGCTATGGGATCATGAGCAGTGGCTCCAGAACTTTTGAATGTGGAAGGCCACTTTTCAGGAACTCTGTGAAGAGCTTTCCTCATCTCTGAAGCAAAGCACCACTAATGTGAGAACTGCTTTGACAGTGGAGAAGTGAGTGGCAATCACTGTGTGGAAGCTTGCAACGCCATACTGTTACTGGTCAGTGGAGAATAAATTCAGAGATGATAAATCCAAGTGATTCAAGTGTGCAGGGCCATGAATTGACTTCTCCTAAGAAGGGTAGTGACTCTGGGCAATGTGCAGGACATAGTGGATGGTTTTGTCACATTGGGGTTCCCTAACTGCAGTGGGGCACATATATCCCTATCTTAGCACCAGACCACCTTGCCAAAGAGTACATAAACCAAAATGGACATTTTTCCATGGTGTTGCAAGCATCACACTTGGCCACCATGCTATCCTATGACCAGCTGCACGGCTCCGGTGTTAAAAATAGTTCCTGGCTCTCAGGAGAATGGAATCCCACCTTCCTGTCTCCCATTCTCCTCCTCCTCTTTCTCTTCCTCATCCAAAACCTCCTCCTTGTTGTTGCCTGAGGTAGCCCAGGAATCCGACTCCTGGGAGATATCCACGCTGCATTTGGGGCTAGTGGTAGGGTCACTGTAGAAGCGGCATGTCTGCAGTGCAGAACCAGAATGACTGTTCACCTCCCTTGCCTTCTGGTATGCTTGCCAAAGCGCTTTGATTTTCACGCAGCACTGCCGCATGTCCTGGATATAGCCCTTGTCCCTCATGCCCCACGCAATATTCTCATATATGTCAATGTTTCTCCAGCTGGGTCAGAGCTGTGCTTTCACATACTCTTCATTCCACAGACCAATAAGATCCACCACCTCCTGTGTACTCCAGGCTGGAGCATGTTTGGGGTGTTGAGTCGCCATGATGAGCTGGGCTGCCAAACTCTCCAGAGTGATCAAACAGGAAATGGGAATTCAAAAGTTCCAGGGCTTTAATAGGGGAGGAGCTGTTTCCTGTGTACCTGGTTGCTGTGCAGCGGAGTTGAAAACAATCACCAGAGCAGTAACAGCAGTGCATTGTGGGACACCTTTTGAAGGTCAATTCAGTTGATTTAAACAACACTGGGTCTACACTACCTCTCTGTTGACCCAACAACATCGAATCAAGCGCTTCACCTCTAACAGAGGTGGAATAATTAAGTTGATGTAACAGGTGAGTTCCGTCAGTGGAAGGGACGTGGTAGTGCAAAGGCATGCATTAGACCAACGTAACATGGCTTCCATTGACCTAAGTATGTAGTGTAGACCAGGTTTCAGGTTTCAATACCTCTGCTGATGATGGACTTTGCTACTTCACCATTGGAAAAGCCTCCAGCATGAAGAAATGTTTATGCTGGGTGTGCTTCTACACTTTCAGGTGCATTTTGAATCATATATTCACAGAGGAATTTTACAAGTGACTGCTTGTTGAATGCCACGTTTAGAAACTTTTTCCATGGAGGCACAGGGCAATCAATCACCTGGTATTTCTTGTATCCAAGTTTAGATCCTGTCCAGTGTTATCTTTCTGCAACTTTTACAGAGTTACAGTTGTCATATCTGTCAAAGACTGATTACAGAATTAGCTTTGTCAAATCCTTTTAAAACCTGCCTCAAGTACTCAACAGCCAACTCCCTGAATATGTGGCATTTGTCTCCAGCCATCATTTGTATGACAGCCATGACATCTCTGATGTACACTGTGGTTTCTTTGTTGAGTGCCCTTAGCTAATAGATTCTTTCAGCTTGAGCTTCCAGCTAATTCACCTTTGTCTGCTCTTCTCATTGTTCCATCAGTATGGAAGAGGGACACAGGCACAGGTTCTATTGGGTGGCTAAGAACAGTTGCCTTTGAAATTTCATCTCTACATCTTGCTAAGGATAGGGCTCTATAGAAAACAACTTCTGGACTGATAGTTGCTGTGATGGTCCCACCCTTGCAAGACTTACATTTGGTCTTCTTGGCCATGTCAACAAATGTTTTGATGCCTGATTTCTTGACTGGGCTGAAGAAGCTGTGTCCCTTAAAAATCTCTCCATTTCTTCTTCACTAACATCTGCTATTCTCAGTAGAGACTCTTGTATATCTGAAGTTACATGTAATCTAGTATATATGTTGAAAGCACATCTGGATGTGATTCGGGGTCAAATAGTTTTGTCATATGGTTGAGGACATGGTTGGTATGAGTTGTAATATGCTCTTCATCCCTCTTCAGTGCAGAGGCAAGGATTTGTTTGTGGACTTTGTCTTCACTATTTCTTGTTAGAACACTTCTTTCTCTCATAGCTTTTGCATATTCATAATATGAAGCTGTGTATTGTCATCTCTAACACTAATACTGACTTGTGCAGAAGAGTCATTGAATTAAAAAGATAGTTTCTGGACTATTTCAATGGTTAGTACTGCAGATATAGGCAATTACAAATTACAACCTTCTACCAGGCAAAATTAGATGCTACTTTATATGTAAAAAAGCTTACAAATGGAGAAACGTTATATTAGGAATTCATGTGCATTTAAATCTACCCATTATGCAGTACAAACTATGGGAACACAACCTATGTTACTGATGCACAGCCTTCAGTGTCAGACTGATATATACAACTATTATAATCACTTGTGAGATACTTTGACAATTAAGAATACACACTGTAGAAACATTTCAGGTTAGTATATTGCAAAATGTTATTTGCCATTTTTGCCATGTGCTAAATGGCTTCATCATTTCTATAAAAAAGTGCATGCCAATGCAACACCAATAAAAATCTTCTAATATATTGTCATTTGGCATCTTTGACCAGTAAATCCCATATTAATCTGTTATGGTTAACTTACAGTAAAAACTGTAGTCATGGTCATGTTGCAGTGATTCTGGAATTGCAGAATAATGACTCTCTCATTTTAGGTACCTCTGTTTTACCATACCTACAGGCTTATTGCACGACTTGATAGCTCCACATCATAGCTCACCTAACTGTATATAAAATAAGTTTCCAAACAGTATATGATGTGGGTGTATGTAGGATGGGCACATTACACTCCAAAAATATGGTTCTTTTTGGAGAATTGACACTTGCCTACTGCACACACACTGGAGCAAGGTATTGCCCCAGCATTCATTTGTACTGGTGGGCCAGGTGTCAAAGGAAGGTTCAGACAGTGCTACTCTAAAGGATACTGCAGCCTGAACACACCTCAGCTATGACAGCCGTCCCTGCTTTAATGGGAGCACAGAGACTGCTCCCGCCATGTGCCCAAAAGCAGGAGAGGAGGAAGTGTCATGGCCCCACCCAGCCTTCCACACTGATCTGCGGGGTGAACCTGATGTAAAAGGGAATAATCTACAAACCTTCCTCCTTAACTCCCTGTCCCTCTGCATACATCAGGGAGCTTGGGAACTCCCCGAGGCACAGCCCCTTCCCAAACTCACCATCAGGCCACATGGATCCCAGCACAGGTCTGCTATTAAAGGCACGATCTAGCTGCAGATCATTTAGTGGCATAAAAAAGAGAGCTGGACAAGAACCATGAGGAAATATTTTCTTCCCTGCAAGCTGACCGTTATTTTTCCTGTACAGAGCTACGCAAACATCCAGCAAAACCTTCTGGCACCTCTCCAGCTTATATATTTTTGCAGGTCATCAGACAACTCATAGATACCAAGGCTAGACAGGACCATTGTGATTGTCTAGGCTAACCGCCTGCATCACATATGCCTTGGAACGTCCCCAAAATAATTCCTAAAGCATATTATTTATAAAAGCATCCAATCTTGATTTGAAAATGGTCAGTTTTAAAAACTGTTAAAAAGTTGCACTATTCTTGTACCTTCAGACAAGTGTTTTTTAATCTTTCCATCCATAATCTAGTGGATCCATAAAATACACCCCTATCCAATGCCAGCAGTTTTTCAGGGGTTTTCTTCTTCCTCCCCCCTACAATGAGATGAGTTATAGTTATTAAAATAAGATATAGCTCTGCTTTGCAGGAGATCTCGGACTTCATTATTTCAGGCACTCAGCCAACGGAGGCAAGGCAGTGACAGAGAGTGCAGAGCGCAAGGTCTAACTTAAAGAATAATCATTGTGTTTATGCTGCAGTAGAACAACAGCTGAAAGTGAGCTGCGCCCCAAGAGCTTTTAATCACTGGTCAACAGTTAGAAACGAGTCTTGGAAGAGAAAGATTCAGCAAGACTCTAGGGATGATGAAGATTGAAAAGTGATATGGGCACAGGAAGAAATGTTTCAGTATTTAAATTAGGTGCTAAATAGATCACTAATGGCTTCTCGGTCACAAAGAATAGTTGGACCATAGACTGAGAGTAATTACTGGAGTAATGTGGTCTAATAGTTATTAATGAATTTTGGCAAGTCACTGAAGTCCAGATCCTGCTCTCATTCAAATCAGTGGCAAAATTCCCACTTATTTCAACTTCAGTTGAGCAGGTTTGGGGCCTTTACCCTGTAACATGGCTTTCCGTTTCCCCATTTATAAAGTGAGGGGAATGGGTAAAGTTTCCCAAAACATATAAAGTCCTATGGATTTCAGTTAGAGTTAGGCACCTAGGCACTTCTGAAGATCCTACCTGGTGCCTATCTGCATCCTTAGAGACTTTAAATACCATTGAAAATCTGGCTCTAATTGTGTGAATCACTTTTGAAAATGGAATTTAGGATTCTAAGTGACTTTGGATAAAATTTTCAAAAGCACCTGAAGCGACTTAAGAGCCTAAATCCCATTTTCAAAAGGAACTTGGGCACTTAGGAGCTTACATCACATTGTCTTTCAATAAGACTTATTGCAAAATGCAGTTGATTTTGGTTGATTTCTGAAAGTTTTATCCCAAGGTGCTTCTTAAATTTTTTACTCAATCATACTTACTCCATCTTTATAAAACAACATGAGGCCCTTTGATGAAAAGCACTCTCTCCATTCTATGCATGTATTGATTATTGTATTTTTTCACTTGGATTTATCAAACACTAAATAAGGTTCTTATCCATATGCAGGAGACACCTTTGAGATAACTTACAAATATGATGAAATTAATACCCAAACATAACTAAAGGGCAGCATTACAATGCAGTGTAACCCACTACAAGAAACTTAAGCTAAATCTCGCTCCTGACCCGGCAATCCCTTATCCTTATAATTCCCCCTGTCTTCAAATGCAAAAAGATGAGCTTGACAGCATGCCCTGAAGGTCATCATGTCTGGCCTATTAGTCGCTATTTTAATAATGATTCTAAATTACAGAGAGCTTGTAAAGGGGCAGAGCAGTAATAATAGCAGATTTTAACTCAGTCAGACACACACACACCTGTGCAGGTGACATTAAAGTTTTAAACTAAAACCATTGAAGCAAGAATGTTCAGAGTTAAGACTAACACTATTCAGA
Source organism: Emydura macquarii macquarii (assembly GCF_026122565.2). NCBI lineage: Eukaryota > Metazoa > Chordata > Testudines > Chelidae > Emydura > Emydura macquarii. The sequence goes on from NW_027130506.1 coordinate 4,872,293, forward strand.
TATTTGGAAGGGGCACGTGTGGCAAGCAGTTGCTTTGAAGACTCTAGACTTTGTCCATGAGCTTCGACATATCTTTGACACATCCTCACACATCCTCAAAGCACCTGGGCAGAGACAAACATATGGTTCCAAAATCTCCTGACGACTTCATTATCCAAGGGTCACTGGCACAGGAGGCTCTAACGGCTTCTGTCTGCCTAGGGAGGTTTTCACCCATGGCTACTCACACACTCAGCAATTCTGCATAGTGAGAATTCCCTTAGATGTTTAATCAAAAGCAGTGAAGGCAGCAGCTCAGGTGGGATTTTTTTAAATGAAATAACCTTTTAAAAGTGAATCCAATGCACATGAAAATTGTAGCATTAGATCTACAGCATAGGCAGTGGCTGTGCAAGATTTGCCCACATCACCACTTGATCAACAGGGTCAACATGCCCCCTGCCTTGGAAGGAAAACTTCTGGGGTGAGAAGGTAGTTCACTCTTCACGGCCATTTAATCTTTGGCCTTAAATCTCCCAAAGCCATTAATTACTAGGAAGGGAGAGAGCAAAATCGAGGCAAGACTATAAAACACACCGCTACCAGTGAGTAATGGAACATTTGGGTCTACCCTGTTCTTCAAGCATCCTAAAAGTAGTTGTTCATCTTGGGGAGTTGACAGCTGACAAGCAGTAAATGAGGAGGAGGGAGAACCGTTCCCTCCCACCAGATGTTCCTTTAAAAAAAAAAAAAAAAAAAAAAAAAACTAACAATAGCTGAAAGAAATCACTGAGCTGGGAACAGAAATAGCTGGGTCTAACTGCTATAGAGGCTGTTAGAAATTAAGATAGTAGAATGGCAGTGGAATCCACCTGAACAGCAGTGTGGCAAAGTTGCCATCCCAACACACCGTCTCCTGGCTGGCAGCAACGTTTGCCTGCGTTTCTCCCACTGTCCTTCAGACTCCATCAGCCATAGGAGTGTCCTGGTCCTCTGGCAAGCCATGGTGCAGGTCCTACCCCTTCTGAGGCGACAGAGTCCTTTACCAAAGTCCAGCAGAAATGTATACAGAATCAAACCTTCAGCCCAGCTGAGCTCAGCTAGCAGCCACCTGCCCCTCAAGCATGCTTCTGCTGCTCTAGACTGTCATCCTGCCTAGCCGCAAGCTTCTGTGCCTCCACCGACCCCATGGCACAGACACTGGCATGCTCCTCCTCTCATGCAGGCTGCAGCACTTCCAGGTCCCTGTCTCCAGTTAGGCTCCCAGCTCACCCTTGGAGAAGTCTGTCTGCTCTTCTCTCCTTTTCAGCCTTCTTTCAGGCTGCTTCCCAGAGAGAGAGAACTCTCCACTTCCCCTCTCCAACTGGGTTCGTCCAGCTCTTTATGGGGAAAAAAAAGGAGCATATTAGATGAAGGTAAGGAGCAAAGGCAGACAAGACAAAGAGGTATGGAGTGCTCGACTCACCTTAGAAATCACATACTTAAAATCCTTCTAGAAAACCAGGACACAAGGGATTGTGGAGGATTTATTTTATATACCTGAGTATGTCCAACAGACCATCTTGGCCGCCTGCTTGTAATCAGTGGAGCCAACCCATGTGAGGATTTACTTTCTGGACTGTAACTATAGATATCTTTAATCATACATGTTGTAGCAATTATGTCACCAAATGATAAACATGACGATTTTCCCTAAAGCATCTTACATCCATCAGAATATCTGTCAAGTTGTTGTGCTTTTTTACTGCATTATACTTTAAATCCTGATCCCAGTGAAGTCAATGGGACTTTTGCCACTAACTTCAATGGAACCAGGTTTTCACCCTATACTTTGATTATTAAGCTCTCTCTTATTACACCCTTTTGAATATAATGTTTACTTCATCTCGGCTTCTGAGCCTCACAAAATCCCATTTTAATCAATCTTATTTTAACAATTCCTCAAGGTTAAAGGATGCTGTCATAATGACCATGAAATATAATTGACTCACTAGTCTGCAAGCTGTAGTAAATCATCAGCCACCACACAGAAGATCAAAGGAGACTAATTAAACTATATCCTGAGCTGTCTGCTGCAGACATTTGAAACCAGTTTTGTTCCCAGCTGGAAATCAGTGTTTCACAAGACCTAATGCAACTCTGAACAAAGACCAAGAAAAATATATACTGTACTTAAAACAGCTGTGAAATCTGTCAACCTACAATACAATGATGAAAAGAAAATCAGTGGATAAGTGATAATACGGCCAAAAGCAGCCATAAACATTATCAAGCAATTTCAAGTGAGACATGATTGTGGATAGTGGATTTAATAGACTCCTAACCTCAAGCCTGTAAGACAGTATCTTCTTCATTACAAAGGTATAACACCTAAAAAAGCAGTTAGCAAACCTCTCTGGGGATTTTCTGCAAATTCCACCAGCTCCCGGGTGAAGAAATAGACATATTTGCTAAATATGATTATGAACGCTGAAAACAACAGGATTGAGACTAAGGATGCAAATTTACAAAGCATTACCCATGTGGGTAGTCACATTAATTTTAATGAGTAAGGATTACTCATGTGTTAGTATTCATATTTTCAGGATCAGCCCTTTAATGAGAATAAGTATATTAATATTTTGACTAACACCTGAAGGGGCTAAGATATAACAAGTGACTTTTCTGAGTTGCACTGTAAAATTTAATATATGTTACCCTCAGTGTAAAATCTATAGATTGTAAATGGATTGGGCTGAAATTGGGATCAATGAAATAACATGGAATGTTACAAGAGAGTGGATCACTTGGCCTGTCACTGTTCCGCCTTTTAGATCTCACAAACTGGGTTTGGTTGGCTCTGCTGTGTATTTTGATGGGAGTCCTCCATGGAATATATAAGTACAAACTATAAGGGGAGGCAGTGCATGATGGGATTCACATGGCTGCAATGCATCATGAGAGAGAAAATCCAGCAAAGGAGCCCAGCCCAGAGGAGAAAGGGAATGTGAGGCAAACCAACTCCCATGAGGCACTGCAGCAACATTTCTGAATCAAAATATTTCAGTTTTTGACTGAAATCCAAAAACGTTTTGGTTTTCAGGTGATTGATCTTTATAGCAATAATGAATTTTTTTTCCACAGAATGCAAACAATTTTTGTGAAAAATTATGTTTAATCAAAAACCCAATTTTCCATGAAACAACAGTTTTGACAGAAAACTTTCAACCAGGCATACCTAAACCTGTTTATTCGCCAACAATTCAACATATAGAATGTAATACATAGTCTCATAGACCCTAAGGTCAGAAAGAATCATCATGATCATCTAATCTGACATTCTGCACATTGCAGGCCACAGAACTTCATCCTCTCTCTCCTGTAATAGACCCTTAACCCTCTGGCTGAGCTATGAAGCCCTCAAATCATGGTTTAAAGACTTCAGGTTACAAAGAATCCACCATTTACACTAGTTTAAACCTGGAAGTGACCGGTGCCTCTTGCTGCAGAGGAAGGTGAAAACCCCCCAGGATCTCTGCCAATCTGATCCAGAGGAAAATTCTTTTCTGACCCCAAATATGGTGCTCAGTTAGACCCTGAGCATGTGGGCAAGAACCCACCAGCCAGACATATGGGAAAGAATTCTCTGTAGTAACTCAAAGCCCTCCCCATCTAGTGTCCCATCATCAGCCATTGGAGATATTTGCTGCTAGCAGTCACAGATCGGCTACATGCCATAGTAGGCAGTCTCATCATACCAACCCCTTCATAAACTTAGTAAGCTCAGTCTTGAAGCCAGTTATGTTTTTGCCTCCACGGATGCCCTTGGAAGGCTGTTCCAGAACTTCACTCCTCTGATGGTTAGAACCCTTCATCTAATTTCAAGCCTAAACTTGTTGATGACCAGTTTATATCCATTTGTTCTTGTGTTCACATTGATGCTTAACTTAAATAACTCCTCTCTCTCCCTGGTATTATTTATTTAGCATTTGCATATTCGCCAAGCCAAACAATAGCACTCTTAGTGGCCAAATGGAGCTCTCGGAACCTATTGCTGGATTTGGTTAGCAGGCACTCCTCATCAATGTCTATCATTGTTTGATCTGTGCCGCAGCTACAGCTTGGGTTGTCTGGAAGACCCCAACAGTGCTGGTTGGCTGCATGGAGGCCTTGCTGAGTCTGGAATTTACTAAGGGCCCACTGAAGACATGGCAGGTCGAAGCCGGGCAGGCGAGTAGTAGGATCTGTGACACGGAACTGATTGGTGGTTCATGTTAAGCACCAGTCTTCCTGCCACAGGGACTCTGCTGTCACATCCTGGCATGGCAACCTCGACCATAGTGATGTATCAGAGAAACTGATGCAAAGTTAGAGTAATTCACCAATTTCTATACTCATAAGAATCTCTCTCATTGATACCACTACTGAAGATGCACATGCTTTGTCTTTTTTAACACACCTATCTTCTGCGAGCTCATGGTCTCTAGGCAAAGTTTGACTGGTAAGGTTCTGGTGCACAAGATGGCACAGACATGCATCTGTGTTTTTTGGGAGCTCCCTGCTCCCCAACACACAGACAAGCAGTGGGAGAAGCAGTATAGGGTCACTAGATCCACAAATAAGTGGATCCACCAGCTGTTCTCTTCCTTCCCCAACAAAGAGAGAGTGCAAGAGCAGGAAAGTTACCATAGCCCTGACAATAGTGGCCATGGAGTATGGAGAATTATTTCTCACTCCCCTCAAATCCTGCAGACCTCCCTACTTCAGAGCCCCAGTTACTCCAGCTTTGCACCAGAGACAAGATTTTGCCTGTAGCAATTGCTGTGTCTTTGCTCCTCTCTACACAAAATTAACGATAAGAAGAAACCTCATAGGCACAGTTGGGTTCCAAATAACTGAGTTTACAAATGATATACAAACACACAAGGCCTACTTACATGTATATTCTGTTGTTCTTTTAGGATCTGTTGGCATATGAACATAGACAAGGCCCACTAGAGGGTACCCAAACTATTGAACGAAATACTATGCAATTCTTGTACACTATAATAATAAAGTTTGAGCAGCCCACAAACAGAACTATGGGACAGATGAGAGCTGGGTTATTAAGAGAGATAAACTCCATGTAGAAAAGCTCTTTTAAGAAAGATTCAATTATGAACAGTACACAGGAGTTAAGCAGTTAGACCACAATTTCTACGCAATGTTGCTCAAGCTAATTTGTTGGCTTTCCTTTATCCAAATAAATTGCAGGGCAGACTCTTTGGTAGAGAACCATAAGCCTTCCTTCTTTCTGACAGGAAATGAACAATCTGATTTCATTTTCATTGTCATAAATATTCTGTTCAGTGCACGATTTATCTCCTAAATGTCCAAATGTCCATGACAGTGTATTAAATGAAGCATATGCATTGCACTAGCTCTAGAAGAACAGTTCATTAGATTTTACTATCCAGTACTCATTCTTCTTGATAAAAAAAGAAAAAAGCCAAATGTAAATTAGGGATGTAGTGTCACCTTATCTGTGAATCCCATTCAACCTTATAAAGCTTGTGTCTAGGTCACCAAGACCAGGTGTGAGAATTTGTAGGGTAGGAGGATGGTTGTGTCTGGTGCTGAAGGGGTGTGTGGGGACCAAGGGGCACAAGGGAGCACATGGACAAGGGGACCAAGCTCAATGTGGTCCTTGCACTCTCCTGAGCACATGAATGATGCAAGGCTAGTGCTCCTGCTAGCAATAGTTTCTCCAAAGTGGTAGAGAAGAGAACATACATCCACCCCCCTTCAGCCCCTTCACACTGGTGATTTCGGTTGGCTGGGAAGTGGATGCTTCAGCCCCTTTTAAGGCGATACAGTGATTGCTCTTCCCCTGAGCTCCTGGAGCTCTGGGACGCTGCCTGTGTGCTTCAGGAATCATACCTAGAATTGGTCGGGAATTTTCCAGCAAAATGCCTTTTCATCAAAAACTGTCAATTTGTTTAAACTGAAACTTTTTGTTGGAAATGGTTAGATTAAATCAGTTTCTTGACTTGAAACATTTTTGAAAAAAATGTATTTTGAAGTCATAATGTCCCATTTTGACATTTTCAAAATGAAAAATTCCAGTTTCCCCATTTGAAATGACTCAGCACCTATGGAGCTAAGGATTCTCCTTCACTTATACCATGTCCAGGTATTTCCAAGGCAATATTACATGTACTAGCCTCTATAAGGTCCTGAAGGATGCTCTTCACTTCCAAGTGCCTCCCACATTTGGAATGATGCATACACCAAGGAAGAGACATCACTGCATACTGGCAATGGTCTTGAAACATTGAAGCAGCTGACATAGTGCCCCAACGGTACCAGCTTTATAGGCACAGCTGGGTGGAGGAAAGAACTTCAGAATTCACAACAGCACTAACATCTGTGGACTTTCCAGCATTAAAATATGTGGGTTCCCCAAGGACCATACTATACATAGCAGTCACTTCCCAGCTTCACTTCCCCTCTGGCCAGACTAACCTTCCCTCCCCTATTTTCATATAAAGCCCTGTCACATATTTCTCATGTGAGACTCAGTGGGAGCATGCAGAAAAAGCATTCCCTTTTTCTAGTAATTCCAGCTCCTTCCTGCCAAGTCTCTGTTCCTTTGCTTCCGCACGTGACTCAGAATAAGTCATCTAGTCCACTGGTTTTTCTTTTTCCTCCTTGTGTTTCTATCAGAGATTGACACTTATTTTATCCCTTTCTTCATGCATCATCAATGATGTCTGCAAAGGGCAAGTCCAACTATGAGAAATGCTATGTCCAGGGGACATTTGCATGTGACTTCTTAATCCACTCTAAGCATTCCCATCTCCCAGTCCACATATCTAACAAATGCTAAAGCTGCCTGAGCCTCTGTGATGCATCTACTGTCTTCTATGGATTTAGGGTCAGATTTTGCCACTTTACCCCACTGAAACTAATAGGACTGCTCAAGGCAATGTTCAGCATGCGTAAGAGCGGGAGAATCCAGTCCTTACTTAGGAGCCCGGTCAAATGAACTCTATAAACACAGATTTCTGTGAAGATTTGGACTGTCCCTTGTTTTATTCCCCTGATTTGAAACAGGGAGAGGATTGATTTCCTGTCCTTGAGCGGCTGTTTGAACATAGCTTAGCATTATCTGGAGCCCTAAAGTGGATAGAGGCACTTTAGGATAAGGGCTTAAGGCTTTATCCTCTCAAAAAAATGCTTGCAGATAAAAGAAATTAGGTTTAAACAACATTCAAGTTGTGACACAAACTGACAAAAGTCAGGGAATTCCCAAGATAAGGTCCCATTCTTTACTCTGTACAAAAAGGAAAGAAAGGCACAACGTAAGTTAAGAACGGCGCATCAGTTTCATCTGTGAATTTCCTTTAAGCCTTGTCTCCAGGTCATCATGACTTTGTGAGTGTAGGAGTGAAATGAGGCAGGAATCAATTATGAAGGTAACATATTTCAACATGACAGCATTTTCCCAAGGAGGAAGCTCTTGTTTTGGGAACCCTGCTTTTGGCACCAGTTCAGCAAAGTATGTAAGCGCACCCTTAAGTGCTTTGCTGAATTTGGGCTTGAATTAACATGTTTGTGCTCTCTTAGATATCACATATGGCACAGCTCCACTTTGTGTGCTTTACTTCCTTGGTTGTTACTTTCTCGTTATGAAAAACACCTTAAAGACTAACAAATTGATTTGACTATAAGCTTTTGTGGGCAGAAACCCACTTCATCGGATGCATGAAGTGGAAACTTCAGTTTGGTAGGTATATATACACATGCAAAGATGGGTGAGTTACATCACAGTAAGGAGGACAAGTGTTAACGAGGTACATTTCTTTTTATGTTTATGCCTGTCTGCCCTTTGCTAATTTCATTAGATCATTTCTGTAATGGGCTCAGTACTGATGGCAAAACTCCCATTGATTTCAGTTGGATTTAGTCTGAGAAACGAAAACAGGACTGGACCCTGCATTCTGACTCCTGCAGCATTGGTGAAATATTAGTTTGCCATTTACTGAGAATTTACAAAAAAGCAGGTGAATAGTGAGAAGTGAATCCCTTCAGAGAAATTTCTACCAAATGGAAATGGGAAAAAGAGGAGAAATATATGGGTTAGTTCCTAAGCATAACACAGGTTAGAAGATTTTTGCTACTATATAAATCCATGGTACACCCACACATTGAATACTGCATGCACTTCTGCATGCCCCATCTCAAAAAAGATATATTCGAATTAGAAAAGGTATAGAGAAAGGCAACAAAAATGATTAGGGGTTTGGAACAGCTTCCATATGAGGAGAGATTAAATAGACTGGGACTTTTCAGTTTGGAAAAGAGACGACTAAGTGGTGTTATGATAGAAGTCTATAAAATCATGAATGTGTGGAGAAATTGAATGAGGAAATGTTATTTACCTCTTCACATAGCACAAGAACCAGGGGTCAAACAATGAAATTCACAGACAACAGGTTTAAAACAAACAAAATGAAGTACTTCTTCACACAATGCACAATCAAGCTGTGGAATTCATTGTCAGGGGAAATTGTGAAGGCCAGAACTATAACAAGGTTCAAAAAAGAATTAGATACGTTCATAGAAGATAGGTCCATCAATGGCTATTAGCCAAGATGGTCAAGGATGTAACCCCATTCTCTGGGTGTCCCTACACTCTGACTACCAGAAGCTGTGAGTGGATGACAGGGGATAGTGACATGAGATAACTGGCTGTGTGGATGTGGGGAAAGCGGTGGACATAATATACATTGACTTTAGCAAAGCTTTGATACAGTCTCCCACAGTATTCTTGCCAGCAAGTTAAAGAAGTATGGGCTGATGGATGGACTATAAGGTGGATAAAAAAGCTGGCTAGATCATGGCTCAATGTGTAGTTGGCAGCCAGTATCAAGCAGAGTGCCCCATGAGTCGATGCTGGGGCCGGTTTGGTTCAACATCTTCATTAATGATCTGGATGATAGGGTAGATTGCATTCTCAGCAAGTTCGCCGATGACACTAAGCTGAGGGGAGTGGTAGATGTGCTGGAGGGTAGGAATAGGATACAGAGTGACCTAGACAAATTAGAGGATTGGGCCAAAAGAAATCTGATGAGGTAAAATAAGGACAAGTGCAGAATCCTGCACTTAGGATGGAAGAATCCCATGTATTGCTACGGACTGGGGACCGAGTGCTAAGCAGCAGTTCTGCAGAAAAGGACCTGGAGGATACAGTGGACAAAAAGCTGGATATGAGTCAACAGTGTGTCCTTGTTGCCAAGATGGCTAACGGCATATTGGGCTGCATTAGTAGGAGCATTGCCAGCAGATCGAGGGAAGTGATTATTCCCCTCTATTCGGCACTGGTGAGGCCTCATATGGAATACTGTGTCCAGTTTTGGGCCCCCCACTACCGAAAGGATGTGGACAAATTGGCAGTGAGGACAAAGAAAATTATTAGGGGGCTGGAGTACATGACTTATGGGGAGAAGCTCAGGGAACTGAGCTTATTTAGTCTGCAGAAGAGAAGAGTGAATGGGGAATTTTATAGCAGCCTTCAACTACCTGAAAGGGGGTTCCAGGGAGGATGGAGCGAGGCTGTTCTCAATGGTGGCAGATGACAGAACAAGGAGCAATGGTCTCAAGTTGCAGTGGGTGGGAGGGTTAGGTTGAATATTAAGAAAAACGTTTTACTAGGAGGGTAGTGAAGGATGGGAATGGGTTATCTAGAACGTGGTGGAATCTCCATCCTTTAGAGGTTTTTAAGGCCAGGGTTGACAAAGCCCTGGCTGGGATGATTTAATTGGGGTTGGTCCTGTTTTGAGCAGGGGGTTGGACTAGATGATCTCCTGAAGTCCCTTCCAAGCCTAATCTTCTATGATTCTATGGATCACTCAATCACTACCTGTTCTGTTCATTTCCTCTGAAGCACCTGGCATTGGCCACTGTCGAAAGAAAAGATACTGGGCTAGATGGACCATTTGGTCCGACACAGTACGGCCATTCTTATATTCTTAATACAATACCATGCCAATCTGGAACATATCAGACAAGAGAGTAGGATCCAGACGAAGGATTGGGTGGCTGAAAAGAATGGTAGCTGGTTTTAATTTAGGTTTCAGTTTTCTGCTGCTTGGGTACAGTGCACTGGGAGTTACTGGGGAGTCTGTTTATTTAATTGTATATTTTAAAGGAATTTCAAGAGTGCCCAGAGTCTAGGATGGGCATTATTTTCTGTAATGTAGTATAAACCAAAATAAATAACAATATGGAGCCTATAGAATGCTAATCTGAATCTAGCCCATTTCCACAATTCTCACACATGGTTACCGTCAGACAGCTTTTCAGAGAACTAACCAGCACGTAAGCCCATGCTTAACTTAAAACATGTGAGTGGTCTCATTTAAGTGATGAGTTTAAAGTGCATTACTGCTTTGGGGCCTCAGTGTCCTATGTAAAATGAATTGGTGAATCTAATAACCAGTGGATGAAACTCAGCATTGTAATCAAACTTTGCAAGCCACCCAGATCATTTTTAATATTTTCCTGTTTTTACAATGCAACAATTGAGACATGAGTGGAAACCATCACTAGAAGACCAACAGATTTTTAGGGCCGGTCCTACTTCCATTTGAAGTCAATGTGTTTTTTGCCACTGACTAAAATGAAAGCAGAATTGGGCCCTTAATACAGACCACCATATGCAGGCTCATTGCAACGCCATGTCTGCCTAATACACAGTGACAGAGTCATTGATGTTTAACAACAACAGAGGATGTTTTATCCAAGGGTTTTTCTCTGACCAGCAGAAGGAAGCCTGGCCAAATCTCTAAGATGATTTGAAACAAAGAACCAGATAACCTGTTGATTTGTACTGGAACAAGATGGCAGAAATGACCATACACAACTGAGAAATCAATAAGCTGCATGGTAGAAGGACTATCATTTAGTGAGTATTTGTACAATTGCATAGCACAATTAGGTCATGACCTGCTTGAGGGCTGTAGGTGCAACTGCAATACAAATAAAATAGTAATAATAATAATATCAACACACATGACCACCAATCAGCCATCTTATAATCACTGTGCTTATAAACAGATTGTGGTTATTTTGTTATTGACTAGGGAAAGTAAACTTGTCTGCTTTTCTTAATGTACAAACCTTCTTATGTCCAAAGGTCTTTAACTGCTGGACAGCTTCTTAGAAATCTTGGCCTTTTATCTCTTAAGACCATGGGGTCTGGGTGCCAAGGATTAGCCATAGTTCAGGGAGTTTACTGAACCACATGGATCTAAATGGTACAATTTGATATAAATACTTTGAAACTTGATAGTACCTTTCAATCAATTCTTTCAAAACGCTTTACAAACATTCATTATTCATTTAACTTAACAAGTTACAACATAAGAGTAAGGGAAAATTTTCAAAAGCTTGTATTGCCAAAAGGCATTTCGATGACTCCCTATGTGATTCTCAAAAGGGGATCTTATCTACGCCCAGTAGTCTCAGCACCTGGGCATTATTATGCTCCAAGTGGGCAAACTGGAAGCATGGTTTGGATGATGATAATTCAAATCATTTTTAAAAACCAAAGCTAATTTATCACTGATCTGCCACCATGACATTAATATGAGTTTATTAATAGTATGAAAGTGTAAGCAATAGCAATCAAACTGAATGAGAAAGAACACATAATTAATAACCTTGTTTTATTGTGTCAATTGTATTATTGAAGTCAAATTCTGACTTCAGATTCTCCTGCTCAGTGACCACTGAAAGCAGTTGTACACCCCTGGGGGAGTCTGTTTATGGATATTGAGCTCAATGGCCTAAAGAGTTAAAGGTATTTATAAACTCTTTCACTGTCCAACATTAAACAGCAATACATAGGTTCAGGGTTATTTTTAAACAGAACCTTTGATTTTACTCGCTTGCTTGGCAAACACCAAAAAGCATTAGTTTAAATTGAAAGTTTATTGGTTAAACACAAAAAGGAACAAGATATTAAAACAAGCATTTATACTAACTGTGGTTGAGTGATTATGCGAAACAGACTTTGCCAGACCTTATCGAGGTCTCTCTTTTTGGAGTCGAAATATCAGAGTCTCCTATTTTCAGAACAACCTTTCTTTTAAGAGAAGGAAAAGGCTAATTTTACTCTTAGTCCTGATGTGAAGGGCATTCACTTATCCTGTTCTTAAAAGACAGACAGACACATGGTGGAGGAGAGATAGGATAGAAAGCTTGGGTGAAATATGGCTTTCTTTAATATTTTGGGAACACTGGACCCCTGGCAAGTTACGAGGAGATGCTTTGGCTGGCAAGTCAGCCATGACACCTACTGCTTGGACCTGATTAGTTATGATCTGCTCATGGCCATCATCTGGTTGGATTCTTTCTCTTTCAGCAAGGCAAGTTTGCATGAGTGAGATATAGCTGACTTCAGGATTCAATGAAAAGCCAAGACAATGAGATAGGAGAGTAGGAAAGAAACAATGGGGCAGAAAATAGCACAACAAGGGAAGGGAACACAATACAGGATTGGACGTGCCTTTGCAGTGATGCAAATTAGATATCCCCACTGTTGGGCTGAGGACTGGATGTCATGATAATATGATGAGTTTCAGCACTGTTGTATTAATTTAGGTGGAAGGTATGGGCTAATTGGTCGCTCATTGGCCAACATTAAACAAGGACCAGGACTTGGTATACAGAGACTTCCACCTGATTAGCACCATGGCAAACACACTATTAAAAATCTTTTAAACCTTCTATTAAAGATACAGAAAAGGAGAAAAAACAGTTAAAGCATTTTAAATGTAAAATGTTAAATATGGCTTTCATTTTAACCTCTCTTGTTCCCTTTTCCTTTAGCTGAAGAGAGTTTTTAAAAGGAAAAGACCCCTGTTGTTTGACAGTCTCTTTGGTGGTATCAAATGTGGTAATAACTATCATCCCAGATGGTGTTTGGGTTTCAGCTGGAGCTGGTAGGCGTGATGATGCCATCTGTGTCCCCCACTCTCTCTGGCCCATGGCTGGTCAGAACACTTCTTAGGATAAGGGTGATGAAGGCCTGGGGTCCCAGGAAATGGTGGATATGGCAACCACAATGGTGAATTGGAATTGGACTCAATATAATTGGAAAAGGTACAAAAAAGGGCAACAAAAATGACTAGGGATATGGAACAGTTTCTGCATGAGGAGAGATTAAAAAGACTGGGACTGTTTAGCTTGAAAAAGAGACAACAAAGAGGGGATATAATGGATGTCTGTAAAATCTTAACTAGGGTGGAGAAAGTGAATAAGGAAAAGTTATTTACCGCTTCACATAACACAAGATCCAGGGGTCACCCAATGAAATTAATAGGTTGCAGATTTAAAGCAAACAAAAGAAAGTACTTCTTCACACAACACACAGTCAACTGTGGAACTCATTTCCAGGGATGCTGTGAAGGACAAAACTCTAACAGAACTAGGTACTTTTATGGAAGATAGGCCCATCAATGGCTGTTAGCCAAGATAGTCAGGGATCCAACCCCATGCTCTGGAAGTCCCTAACCTCTGTTTGCCAGAAGCTGGAAGTGGATGTCAGGGGATGGTTCACCTGACAATTGCCTGTTCTGTTCTTTCCCTCTGAAGCATCTGGCATTGGTCACTTTCAGAAGTCAGGAGAATGGTCCATTGGTCTGACCCAGTATAGCCTTTCTTATGAAGCTCATTTCAGCATCCTCTGTTCTTTATGTCTGTACTTCTTATTGTTCTTTCATACTTTCCCCACAGTCTCTTTCCTTTAAGGACAGAAAAGGGGAGTGATGGGTGGACTCGCTCATCTCCTCATTGTCCACCATTTAGGCCTAATAGCCAGGATACCAATTTTGGCTCATCAACATCCAGCTCTACATCTCCTGGTTTTAAAAAGCATAATGTCAACATAGTCCTTGAATCATATCTACTTTGGCCTTTTTGTTTAGACTAATTCAGTTATTCTGTCTCCATTTCATACCTTTTACCATCAACATTTGTTATTATAGGTTATTGTAACATCTTATGAACATTTACATACTCTGTACAGTTGAGATCACAATTTATGTAAATTTGTAGGCCCACTTGTCACAACAGAACTCATAGGTGAAAACAAAGTTTCTTACACAAGAGCAAGCCCAACCAGCCTTCCTCTCCTAAAGAAAATTTCTTAGATGAGTCACACCAATTTTGGTCTATTAACTTATGGATCCATGTCTTCTGCTTTTACTAAGTATAATTTCAACAGTCCTTAGATTATATCAATGTGGCCTTTTGGTTTAGGCTACTCCAGCTTCTTTGCTTGGTTCTCTTGCACACATTACCACATTCATTGTCGTAAACAACATGACCTATTTTTCATGGTTATTGTAATGTCACATACTTTTTACATTTGAACCTACAATAGGGATACGTTTTGTAGGCTAATTAGTCACAATGTGTTCAAGGCCAAAATTTGGTTTCTGATATGCAAGAAATTGAACAGTCATGAAAAACTAAAGAAACATCTTTTCATAAAAGGAGATATTGTTTTTTCTGTCAGTTGCAAAATCCTTATTGTCAGATTCCAAGGGGGCTAAGAATCTAAAAACAAGCAATTAAGTGCAGAAGTCCTTTATTAATCTCCAAAATATCCAAAATATGGATAATAATATTATTATTTTGGATATAATATAATATCCAATGGGTTCAAGGATCCACACACCACTTTTTCCCACTGGTACAAGATTCTGGACAGGCGATAATAATAATATCCAAAAGTGTGATGGCATAGTGGTGGGGTATCCAACAAGAATCGCATGCAGTTCCTTTAAAAAGCAGCATGTTTTGGGTGAGGAGCCAAAATGGCTGTTAGCTTCCCTTGTTTTCTGATAAGCCTGCCTCAGCTCTTTGATCTTAACACGGCACTGCTGCATGTCCCTGTTATGCCCCTTCTCCAACATTCACATGATATCTTCTCATAGATATCCAAATATCTTTGCTTGCTCCAAGCTGAGCCAGAACAGACTCTTCGCCCCACAGACCGATGAGATCCAAGACCTCAGGTTGACTCTAGGCTGGAGCGCATTTGAGGCGTGCAGTTGCCATGATCAGTTGTGCTGGCAAGCTCTCTCCATGCAGACCAAACAGGAAATGGGAATTCAAAATTTCTCAGGCTTGTGGGGAGAAGCTATTTCCTGTTTACATGGCCACAGTGCAGCAGACTGCGAATGTGCAGAGCAGTCACAATAGAGCATTATGGGATACCTTGCAGAGGCCAATGACATTGATTTACGTTGCGCTCTGCCTACACTGACGTTCATTCGACCCACAGAATTCGACTTCAGCATTACACCATTTGTGGAGGTGGTTTTATTAAGTCAAATTTTACCACGATTTAGGTAGGTGGAACTGACATGCCAGTGGAGACGCATACTTTATGTAGTTCACGTAAGCCGCATTACGTCGACCTACATTGTCAGTGCAGATCAGGCCGGAGCCTCATGCTTTCTCTCCTTTCAGCGTATCAGCATCTCCACAATTCAAGGAGGGCTACACAAATATCTGACCCAATATTGCATACCTGTGTACAGCAAGGATGCAAGCCAACTTTGCTATACCAAAGATGCCTACTGGAACACAGAGCTTATTTGCCTTTTCTATCTAGGAACTTACACAGTCAGTGAAGTGTCTGAGCCTCTCAGAATTATTAGTCCATTTAATTTTCATAACAACCCTATGAGGCCGGGAATAGTCTCCACATGGAGAAGCCAGGCACAAGGTAGATTAAGTGACTTGACCAATGAAATACAAGGTGGGTGAGAATATCTTTTATTGGACCAACTTTTGTTGGTGAGAGAGACAAGCTTTCAACTTGACCAGTGTCACATATGAAGTCTCTAGGTAAGCTAGGAACTGGACCCAGGTCTATTTGTCCACCCACTAGCACATCCTTTCTACCTGATTCACATTGCCCTTGTTGATTCCATTGGGCTGCATATGGGCTTCTTTTTAGAGAATATGTTGTTTCCTAGCATTGCATAGTGGATGTTATTTCTAATTAAATACCAGTGTCCTCCTCCATGGTTATATTGTAAGCCAAATATTTCAGGACCATACAAAATATGGGCAAAATAAAAGATTTAGTACTACGTTCTAATGTAAACAATCAGCCTTAATACAAGGTCTATAATCCAAGGCAAAATTACTCAGCCTTTAGCACAGAAGGCTTCTAGCACACGGGCTTTCTTTAGAAGAGCTCTCAAGATTGCCATCTTTTATCACCTTTAAGTTCCTTGTTTGTTTTTATCAGCATCATTGATTATGGCTGCACAGCTTAAGGGGTAGAATGTATTTGTTTTCTTTTGCACCCGTTGATGTCTGATTATCTGCCTTTGTAGAAGCAGGAGAGAATAAATAACTGAGGATACAGTAGAGTTCTTTATAAAATATAGCAACTGTTATTTTTGGTTAGTTTTAATTTTTCAGAGGCAAAGTAGTGTATTTAAATAAAAAATATATTAAATATGATGAGCATTGACCACTGTAGTCTATCATCTTTAAAAAAGGCCAAACTTTGGTCTTAAACTATTTGTCAGGGTCCATCTCAGATCCTTCATGTCATTGTTCCTGGTGAAGAGAAGTGGAGATAAAACTGATCCTATCAGACTCCAAATGCAAGAGTGTTTGAAGAAAACGAGAAATTGCTTCTCATGACTCTCCTGATCTGTTTCAAAACACATGGTCAGAAAAAAAGAAATCTGTTTTTTAAAAAGGTGTGTTCATCTTTAGTAATACTCAGCATACACAATGACACTTAAATAACATTGAATACTATTATTTTCAGTTGAATTGAAACTGAGTGTGCTGTGTTTAGTTTTGAAGTTAAGATTGTTTCTGTGTACTACTCCTTTAAATCTTTAAGAGCTTGTTAAAAACTGATGTATGGTGCTGACATCTCTGCCAATCTCTACTGAGGGCACAGACTGACAGCCAGTTTTGCTCATTTCTGTGCAGATTGTTACAGAAGAGACACACACTTATGCTATGCTCTCTTATGAAAATTAACCTTTTTTTCCTTTATTGTTTCCCTAATCGAAAATAATTCATACAGATTAAAAATCTGTTCGCTCTTTTTGAATAGAGAAATTTATCAGCCAGACTCCCTGTTTCACAGATATTGTCCATTCCTGGAATGACAAAGAAGTGGGAGCCAGCTAGGTTCTATAAGGAAAGGGACTGTAAAACCATGGAATTTAATGTAACCACCAAGAAACACTGTCTGTGCTCAAACATGTATCTAGTATTTAATTATATAGCATTATCCTCTGAACCACTTTCTGCTCCAGGCTCCTTGTCCCAACTGTGGCTTTCTGCTCCAGGCACTTGGACTCGGCTCCTTATCTCTGTTTAATCCAGGCCCTGGAATTGTTTTTTCGTTTCACACTCTTCTCTTTTTGTGACCAATCAAACTTCTCACTCCTTCTTTCTTTGCCCAAGGAAAACAATCAATTTAAATCTTTCCCCCTCTCTTCTCAGATTGCTACAGCTTCCTCTCCTCTCTAAATGAGGAAATGATACACCATTACAACACATAAAGATATACTTTCCACTTAAGAAAGCACAACATTCCTTAAATATTAAAGTCTAGAAAATCAATAATACAGACAAGACAATTCTAGTGCTTAATCAACCACCACATCATATTCAGAAATTATACAGCAGCCTACCTTGGTATTATGAATAAATTCTGAAGGGTATAGAGTTACCACCCCTTCTATACACCACTCATGTATTCACTCTGGGCTAACCACCAGTAAGTTACTGAAGTAATTTGCCATTTGGGGTTTTGTCACTGACTACAACAGAACTAAGATTTAGCCCGATACAAAAGAACAAACATGGCACTAAATAATAAGATCTTTTTTTAATATTCAGTGTGTTTCATTTATCAGTGTTGAACTAATTCAGCCAGCTGTTCAGTGCTTGTGAGAGGAATATTGCAGTAAACCCAGATTTTTAAAAGAGCTCAGATTTCATTTAGGCACCACAATGTAATGGCCACAATCAGCAGCTCCCATTAATAATGATGATGCCAAAACAGAAGTTGAACTCTTGAAAATCTGGCCCTTGAACTCCATTTTTTTCAGTCAGAACCATCTGACTTGCCATCAGCAATGCGAGTAGCCCTTTCAAGGGATGTAGTGAGCATCAGATCCCCATTTAATGGCCCAAGCAAACAAAGTCATGGAGAGGGAACTATCTGAGCTGACGGTATTTCTCAAAGTTTCCCACATATATCATGTGTAGTGATGAGTTGACTCAGTGTTGATGACCTTTCCAGCATTTGTCAGCTCCAAATAGACCAGCTTTGAACAATAAAGGATTAGACTGTAAAAAGGTTTTGAATGGCATTAATCCGGCATTAATGTGTGTATATTTCTCTTTTACTCAGTCCCAAAATGTCAGGGTTAAAAGCATGTAATGGCATCTCACCTGCTGGTAGAAAAACACTAACTGTTGACAAAGGATTTCCTCAGAAGAAATTGAGGGAAGGATTTTATGTTGTATTATTTCCATATGGGTCATGTGTAAAAGTAAAGTAACACAGGATGGTAGTGGATGAAAGTACATCAAACAAACAAAATATGTACATACTCCTGTTTGGATAGTTTACGGTAGCACTTATTACACAGCAGATTAGTTTACTGGATCAAAAGAGTCCCTAAAAGCCAGTCCTGATCCAATTTCAATTAATGGCTAACTTCCCTGGCCTTGGCCCTAAATGTTTAGCTTTTGCTAAAACCATGTCCTTCTTCATTCCCAGCTTACTATTCTGAAGGTGAGAGAACAAATACACTGTCTGGAAGACGGACAAAAAGGTGATTACAAAGAGAATGTCAACATCTCTTATTTTTCCAATGTCAAAATTAATACAATACACAATATTTCAGTGCTCCTTTTCATTCTTCTATAAAATGTCCTGTGGGTTACACAAGATCTCATCCAGCAAATAACTTTAGTTAGCTGATTAATCTAATTTTGCACAGATATTTTCATTGTATAAACATTTAATAAACTTTATTTTTTTACTTTTAAGGATGGTCATTTCAAAGGAGTTTAAGGGAGTTTATATGGAGTGTTGCTGTAGCCATGATAGTCCTAGGATATTAGGTGGGTGAAGTAATATATTTAATTGGACCAAATTCTGTTGCTGAGAGAGACAAGATTTCAAGCTACACAGACCTCTTCTTCAGGTCTGGGAAAGGTACTAAGGCCTTGTCTACACTACAATGTTAGGTCAACGTAAGGCAGCTTACATCGACCTAACTCTATGCTGGTCTACACTGCGGGGCGGCGGTCGACAGGAGATATGCAAGCCATGTAACGTAGCTTGCATATCTCCCATCGATGTACTTACATTGGCGTACCGCAGCATCTTCACAGTGCTGCATTGACGGGTGATGCTCTCCCATCGATGCTGCCTTCCACCTTTTGGGGAGGTGAACAAATTGAGTCGATTGGAGAGCACACTCCCATCGATTGAGCAGGCCGCTGCATCAATACCTGCTGCCACAGTAGTGAGATACACCCTCTGTAAGCATCTATGTTAAAATGTAGCTCCCACCAATGTAACTCACCCAATACACAAATTTAATATCTCCACCTCCACGAGAGGCATAGCACTTAAATTGATGTAGTTAGGTTGACGCAGTGTCAGTGTAGACACTGCATTGCTTATATCAACTGTTGCTGCCTTTCAGAAATCATCCCATAATGCCTCACTCTGACAGTTAAATGGCTGCAAGCACTCCTGGTGAGGAGATGCACTGTCGATACAAGGCAGATAGGATGGACATGTAGAATCGATTCAATTACTGCAGTGGCTGTACGTCTTTGTAAGTTAGGTTGACTTAATTTTGTAGAGGAGACTTACCTTAAGCGTGTCACAGCTAAATACAAGATTGAAAAGCAGTTTAGCAGAAGTTGCCTGGGAGTTTACATTTATAATGTTGCTAAACACTGAAAAGGTATGGTCTTAATAAAGACATTGGATTTATGTGTTATTACAACAATCTGTAACCCACTATCCGTGCCTCTTTTTGTCTGCTGACCATAGGGGTGTTAATAGGCCGCTTTACCTTGAATGGTCCCTCAGAATATGTGATAGCTACTGATGCTAAACTACGTGTTCAATCTTGTATTTAGCTGTGACACTCTTAGTACCTTTCCCAGACCTGATGAAGAGGTCTGTCTAACTTGAAAGCTTGTTTTTCATCAACAGAAGTTGGTCCAATGAAAGTTATTACCTTACCCACCTTGTCTCTTTAAGGGAGTTTGACATCCAAAAATCATTGAATTTCCCTAGGCTTTGGGCATTTAACTCCTTGCAAGTCCTAGTCTATATCTTTTTTAAGCAACTTACTTTGTAGCCTCTTCCTTATCCACATGGTTTATTATCTATAGCTATGCCTTTATTCTCTACCTCATAATGAAATGAGCAGTAACATTTCCTTTAACATCATCACCATTTTCTTTCCTTTTTTTTCTTTAATTGTTGAGATCTGAGTCTCACTACCCATCACTGAAACAATATTTCATCTGATAAAATCTGTTGTCAAAAATAAAATAGGCCCCAATCCTGCAAACACTTATGCATGTGCTTAATTTCACTAGAACTGCCCATGTGTGTAAAGTTAAGACAAAGCCTAAATTTTTGCAGGATAGAACTCTTTGGCCTCCTTCCTGCATTGAGAATCCTGTTGCCACAGGACTGAATTTGGCCTTAATTTGTACAATTCCACTTTACATTCAGAAAATGGAAATCTAATACTCCCCTCCCATGCACTGAATGTCTGGCTGAACTAACATAGCACAGATGAATAAAACTTCCAGGAATATGTCATGAAAATTCTTTACAGTAAATACAATATAATGTTTGCTATAATGATATACTATTTCCCTGATAGACCCTAAGCCTCATTCCAAGTCATTATGGTCTATCACATCAATAGGTTTTTTAAAATGCTGGTATCTGAACTGATAGACCAAAATGGTTCTTCTGGAGCCATTCTATGGTATTGTGAAATGCAGATGTTACCTAAGGGCAACATAAGCTCAGATACTCCAAATCCTTACGAAATTTTCATTGGAAACAAATCACGGAGAAGTTGCAATAACCACTTCTGTAAAAGAAACTACTTCAGCTATTTTTATCTAAAATACCTATAGGCATCAGTCTATGTCATGGAATGACGGCCTGCAGCATTTCAGAATCGAGAACTATAAACAGAGTGGATTTCTTAACACAGCTCTTCACTTTCTTGATTCGTCTGTGATAAATTGTGTAAGTAAAAGCTTCTCTTCTAAGGCAAAATCTTATATGTTTTGTCCTTGGTAAATTTGTATGGGGCTGTTATCAAATGTTGTCACTGTTAATAGTAGAAATGTGACTACACTCTTAAGGGACACTGAGGGGCCAAACTGGCCTAAAATTCCATTTTTGAAAAAATAAGTTTATACAGTTTATGTCTCTATCCCCAATCCTGTATATACTTACATGTTTGATCAGTCCCACTACGTTCAATGAGACTACTCAATATACTCAGGTTACTCGTATACGTAAAATCATGTTCTAAGAGTCATGGATTTTGTCACAAAGATTATGACAGAGACAAACTTACAGCCTTAGATCCCGATCCTGAACACAGTAAGCAACATCTTTTAGCTTGTGAGTGAAGTTATACACATGTGTTAAGTGTTTGCAGAATGGGAGCCTTAGGCTCTAGGTCATGACCATGATACCTGTGACAAAACCCATTGTATTTAGTTCCTTTTCCCCCAATAAAAGTCATTGTGGTTTTATTTTACAATTCTTTCCATGGTTACTCTTTGATTGCTTGTTATTGAAGCTTGTGTTCCATCCCCAGAAGCAATGTGGTCTCCTTGTGTCTCCTGATCAGATGTATATATTCCTAGTGATTGCACTTCTTATGATCTCGTCAGCAGTGTTTCTTCCAACAAGGCATCCTAACTGAGGCTCTGTTTTGTCAAGAATATTTCTTTTCTTATTTTATTACTATATACATAATTTTTCTTTTTACAAGTACAGCTGGGAGCCTCATGAAAACAAGATGTGTATCTCATGAGGCTCTCCAAATGAATAACATTTTTAGATAAATAAATCTGTTCTGGAGTTTCAAGTTTTATTTGTGCTTTTTATACACACACACACACACACACACACACACACACACACACACACACACACACACACACACACACACACACACACACACACACACACACACACACACACACACACACACACAGAGGACTCTTCTTTCTGTCTAAAGTTTTCTTTGTTCTTCCTCATTTCTCTGTCTACTGGCTCTTTCCAGCGCATCTACTCAGTTCCTACTCAGGTGAACCTCCCATTAAGTCACTGGTAATTCAGAGCCATTGATATTTCTTTCCCTTTCATGACCCCACAATACACACGCACACATATACAGTATTACTATTTTGTTTTTGTTGTAGACAGTTTTTATTGGTTTTCTGATTCATATAAAAAAGCTAAAGAATATTACAAAAATAGAAATAAAAAAATTGAACTTGTACATAATAGTTTGTTAACTTCCTTAATTCTGGGCACTAAAGGATTTCATTTACATATAAGACCCAATTCAACTCCAATGGACTTTGTTCAGCCAATATTATATAAAAGAACACTCCTAATTTATTATGCTGCTATTATATAAAATGTCTGCCATTAAAGAGATAGCTTTTACCAGTATCACACAGTGGCATCAGTTATACCATGAATGTTTCCTAAGCATAAGAGGAGCAAATAGGCCATTTGGGGCAGGACTTACCTTGTTTCTCCCATATCTCGGAACCAACACAGCTACAACACTGCAAACAAATATTTTTAAGGTGAACTGAAAAGCTTTTAACCTAGTAGGACCTGTTCCTAGTACAGCACCTCTTGACATAACCAGCACCTAAAGTGTGGAGGGAGCTGCATACCTTACATTGCTTTAGGTGTTAATAATGCCAGTGAAAACACAAAACTCTGAACCCAGGGTCTGATGTAAATGAGGAACTAATCTTCCATTGCTTAGTTTTAAATTCTTGAAACAGTGTATATTCTAATAATTAAGAATCTTTAAACACTAAGTATTCCCAATCTCATTTAAACAGTATACCATATATAAATATAAGTACACGAAGTCACTTTTAATACATACATTTGCTTTCAGTCCATAGTTCTTAGAGACAAGGTTCTTTTCCTAAATTATTTTTACTAGACAAGTACAGTAGATAAAATGGACCAATACAAAGTGAAAAACTACACAATCTTTCTAGCCAAAACATTCCCTTATTCAAATGAACTTTTTGGCCCTGGAAGCTTGTATGTTCTTTCTAATGTACTTGTTGGTTCAATAAAAGTTTTCACACTAGCTACCTTGTCTACATTTTCTGATTTTCTACTCCATTTTCATACTTTAGTTTATTTAATTTTCATGTGCTTGCAATGTTCTAAAACTTGAACAGTGAGTGAAAAAACTAATGTTTTCATAGTACAGTGTATATCCTTCAAACCACAAAGAGAATAAAAATATCACAAAACAGAAGGCCTAACGGATTCTGAAACAAGTTTAGTCATCCCATTATCACTGGAGATGGGCCCAAACCAAAACCATGGGTCCAAACAGCCTCAGACTTTGGGAAAGTTTTGATACAGAGTCAAATGTTGCAGTTTGAGACCACTTCTAATTATAACAAGCTGAACGTAAGAAACAGAAATAGGGTCTGTTCCTCCTCTTATTGAAGTCAATGGCAAAGCTCCCATTGATTTTTAAAAAAAGCAAAGATCAGGCTCGAAGCATAAGTAAAGGGAACCTCTGAAGGAACTATATGAAGAAAACCAGAGGGAAAAATTGGATTTTCAGCTACAAGCCCGAATTTTCTGTGGAAAGCAAATACTTCCTGTGAAATTTTTTGTTTAGTCAAAAGCCAATTTTCTGTCAAAAAAAAGTTTAGATGGGAAATCTTCAACCAGCTCTACCCATTATTATACATGGAAAAAGTGATTTATATCTCCTATTTATTTCTTGCAGAGATGGAGACTTTTTAATATTGTGTCCTTTAATTTTTAACCCACTGCCAGTGTAAATATTGTATCATTAACAATCTCTTATTTTTTTTCTTTCTGGATTCTTCTACAGTAAAGTCCCCACCACCATAGCATTTATTTTTAAGTTTCATGAGATCACCCCAGTGTTTTATTCTTTCCAGTGAGAATAAGCCCAATTCAATTAATCTTTCCTCAAACAATTAACCTTTCTTCTTAATTTATATTTGAGATGCCATCTTCTTTGCTGCTGTGACAGCTTGCAAGGGAGCAAATACAATATCAGGCAAGCAAGGCATTAATCTCAGCTCAGTTCCCCCTTTGCTTGATACAAGGATTATAGGGAACAACTATAAATGTATTTTGTGTATAGGTGGGCAGGGAAAGGAAGGCCTTTGAGAGGCCAGGTTGAACATCCAGGGAGTCAAAGGACCAAGTTATCCCCAACCTGAGGAGATTTCTGTTTCCTTTTCTAATTACATTCACTTATTTTGCTTTCATGCTATAGTCATTATTCCTTAAGGAACAGATCTTGATGACTGCCTCTGCTTTTATTTCCTCCTGGGTTATTCCACCAGTTTATAGTTTCCCTACTTCAGACCCTCTCCAAGACAGGAGTATCATTCCAGTCATATAATGACCAGCATTGCATGGAGTTTGCCAGATGGAAGTCTGAGGTTTGGTCTACACACACTTTTTGTACCAAGGTAAGAACATAAGAACAGCCATATTGGGTCAGACCAATGGTCCAGCTAGCTCAGTATCCTGTCTTCTGACAGTGGCCAATGCCAGATGCTTCAGAGGAAATGAACAGAACTGGTCAATTTATCAAATGAGCTATTCCCTGTTCTCCAGGCCCAGTTTCTGGTACTCAGAGGATTAGGGATAGGGCTGTGTCCCTCACCATTTTGACTAATAGCCATTGAAAGACCTATCCTCCATGAACTTATCTAATTCTTTTTAGAACCCAGTTATACTTTGGCCTTCAAAACAGGCCCTGACAACAAGTTCTACAGGTTGACTGTGCATTGTGTGAAGAAGTTCTTCCTTTTGTTTGTTTTAAACCTGCTGCCTACTAATTTCATTGGGTGACCCTAGTTCTTGTGGGATATGAAGGGGTAAATAACACTTCCCTATTCACTTTCTCCACACTATTCATGATTTTATAGACCTCTATCATATCCCCCCTTAATAATCTCTTTCCTAAAATGAACAATCACACACTTCTTAATCTGTCCTCATATGGAAGCTATTCCAAACCCTTAATCATTTTTGTTGCCCTTCTCTGTACCTTTTCCAATTCTAATATATCTTTTTTTGAGATGGAGCGACCAGAACTGCATGAAGTATTCAAGGTGTGGGCGCACCATGGATTTATATAATGACCTTATGATATTTTATGTTTTATTTGTCCCTTCCATGATGGTTCCTAACATTCTGTTAGCTTTTTTGACTGCTGCTGCACATTGACTAGATATTTTCAGAGAACTATGCACAGTGACTCCAAAATCTCTTTCTTGAGTGGTAACAGCTAATTTAGACCCTGCCACTTTGTATGTATAGTTGGGAATATATTTTCCAATGTGCATTACTTTCCATTTATCAACACTGACTTTCATCTGACATTTTCTTCTCCCATCACCCAGTTTTCTGAGATCCCTTTCTAACTCTTCACAATTTGGACTTTACGAACTTGAGTAATTTTGTATTTTCTGCAGACTTTGCCACTTCACTGTTTACCCCTTTTTCCAGATCATTTATAAATATATTAAACAGCTGTGGTCCTAGTACAGATCCTTGGAGGACCTTGCTATTACTTCTTTCCACTGTGAAAACTATTTATTTGTATCTTTTAACCAGTTACTGATTCAATGGGAGGATCTTCCCTCTGATCCCATGACAGTCTACATTGCTTAAAAGCCTTTAATTAAGGATCCCAAAAAAGGCTTTCTGAAAGTCCAAGTATACTATATCCACTGGATCACCCTTGTCGGCATATTTGTTAACCCCGTCAAAGAATTATAATAGATTGGTGAGACACGATTTCTCTTTACAAAAGCCATGTTGACTCTTCCCCAACATATTGTGTTCATCTATTTGTCTGATATTTCTGTAGTTTCCATGAGTTTGCCTGGTACTGAAGTTATGCTTACCAGCCTATAATTGCCAGAATCGACTCTGGAGCCTTTTTTTAAAAAATTGGTGTTACATTAGCTATCTGCCAGTCAACTGGTATAGAGGCCGATCTAAGCAATAGGCTATATACTGCATTTAATAATTCTGCAATTTCATAGTTAAGTTCATTCAGAACGCTTTGGTGAATACAATCTGGTCCTTGTGACTTATTACTCTTTAATTTATCAGTCTATTCCAAAATCTCATTTATTGACTCCTCAATCTGGGACAGTTCCTCAGATTTGTCAATTAAAAAGAATGGCTCTGGTGTGGGACTCTCCCTCATATCCTCTGCAGTGGAGACTGATGCAAAGAATTCATTTAGCTTCTCCACAACTGCCATGTCTTCCCTGAGTGCTTCTTTAGCATCATGGTTGTCCAGTGGCTCCATTAAATGTTTGGCAGGCTTGCTGCTTCAGATGTACTTTAAAAAAAATTGCTGTTCGTTTTTTTGTCTTTTGCTAGTTGCTCTTCACCTACTTCTTTTGGCCTGCCTAATTATACTTTTACACCTGACTTGTTAGAGTTTATGTGCCTTTCTATTTTTCTCAGTAGAATTTGACTTCTAATTTTTAAAAGATGTCTTTCTGTCTCTAACCACCTCTTTCACTCTGTTGTTTTGCCATGGTTGTGGGTTTTTTGGTCCTCTTACTGTTTTTTGTCCTCTGGCTGTGGTTGGAGTGTGACTATGTTGGGGAGGGGTGACTTTATTACCAATAGAGTTATACCAGTATAAAGGTGCTTGTAGCAGTATAGCTAAATCCCTTTCCCATAAAGGAATAAGCTGTATGGGTTAAACAATTTATATAGGTAGAGCTGGGTCCACACTGGGGTTATTGTACTATTTGAACTAGATCAGTATAGTTAAAGTAGAACAACCTGTGTTTCTAGACAAGACTTTAGAAAATATTTTTTCTATTAACTCTTTGTATTCCATCCCCCTACTAATACAAGTTACAACCTTTTATCTTTTGTATGGGGCTCTTTCAGTAGACGTTATAGTGTCCAGGGCAGATGATGAGCTGATTATTCCATTTTATTCAAACTCCCTCTCTCTCTTGGTTTCCCATACCTTATGTTATATCCCAAAACAGTTATTTCACCCATTTCTCCTGTCCTAATCAGCCTGTACTGTATATGGAAAACATACTGCATCATTTTCCAATATGGAAAAATGCCTCTCCACAAGACAAGAAATATACATCTTAAAGCCTTAAAGGATTAAATCTATTTTGGCAGTTTCTGTAAATACAAAGGAATGCCAAAAAATGTATAACCACAGTGCAGTTTAATAAGCTTTCAGGTTAATATCATATTCCCTTCCTTTGATTCAGATTGTATGATCCCTTCAAGCAGGATAAACTAGCCTAAGAAATTCTTTAGAAATATATATATTGTTCATAAACCACATAAACATAATATTAGTAATTCTCTTAAAACCATCATTTGCATGTATAAGTGACTGTGTTTTCCTCCAGCTCCCAAAAGGATAATCATTGTATGCTAAGAAAACATATTACTTTCTCATAACACCAGCATGTATCTTATGGTGATAAAAGGTATTGGTCCATAAATATTAGGGATGGGGGAACTATTTGTAACAAATGTTATTTTGGGGTTGAGTTGTGGGGGGCAGATGGAGGTAATAGAAATGTGTCTAATTTAAAATGTGTTAAACTTCTGTGAAATTAGAGCAATTTTATGAATATTTTTCACTCTCTGGATGTTGAAAAAAAAATTGATTGAAAATTCACACTTATGAATTCTGAAGAAGCTCCAGGAGGAGAAGGTGGTGACAGCAAGACACATGGTCTGTGGAAAAGCAAAGAATCAGGAAGTCCTGAGTTCTGCCCTTAAGATTTTGCACCTCTAAGCACTCTGAAGTGCTACTGAGGAGGCAAATATAATTTACCTCCATATGAGCAATGGGGAAATTGACATGCAGAAATTTCAGTGACCTACGTGGTCAAACAGCAAATGAGTAGGAGATGTTGACCAAAACGATATGTGCTAAGCCCTGCCCCTCTCAGAGTTAGATACTTAAATCCAGGCTGCAGGGAGGTGCCAATCTCTGCTACTGATCCACTAATACAGCCACTTTCCTGACGTCAGGCAACTTAAGTGCTTAAGGTGTTTCTTGCAGAAATGAGTTTTGCTCCTGCATACAGCCTAGACACTAAACCCAAATGTCTTTGACTTTGGACAGTCATCTGCACCAGAGAAATGGAAACAACATCACTGTCAGAAGATAAACTCACAGATTCATAGATTCCAAGGCCAGAAGGCCATTGTGATCATTTAGTCTGACCTCCTGCATAACACAGGCCATAGATGTCCCTGAAACAATTCCTAGAGCATACCTTCTAGTAGAACATTCACTCTTGATTTAACCATTGCCAGTGAGGGACAATGCACCATGACCCTTCGTAAACTGTTCCAAAGATTAATACCCTTTTCTATTAAAAAGATGGCTGAGAGGCCTGACATGTTTTTCCCTCCATGAGTGGAATGTAGATTGTGTCAAGGGAGAAGAACACCAGATCTACTGAAGTGACATCAGACTCTTTCAGGAGGGATCCAAGAGACTTCTTCCGAGAGATGTAGAAGATATGAGAGAATATCTCAAAGAGCTGATGCCCATGAGGAATAATTATGAATCTTGGAGTCCTTATGTCTCTCCCATTTTAATGGCAAGTAAGAATAGTCAAGTGTGCATATACATTGATTATTGGACCCTGAACAAAAAAGACAATTCCCAATCAGTATACCATGCAACGAGTAGATAATGCTCTTGTCTGACAAGAAACAAATGTCTCTCTTTTCTGGGTCTCTGGAGTGGGTCCTTTCAGATCCCCTTGGGAGAAGAGGGCAAAAAGAAGACTGCTTTCATCTGCCCTCTTGGGTTCTACCAGTTTGAGAGGATGTCGTAGCATCTGCAACCTTCCAAAACTTAATGGAGAAGGTGGTCAGAGACATGAATCTCCTAAAAGTTCTCATCATCTTTGAGAAGACCTCATGAGAAACATGAGACACATCTGCTGAAGGTCCTGGATTACTTGCAGGCATATGGCCTGAAACTGTTACTGGACAAGTGTGTTTCCTTTCAGACCTCAGTCAAGTTTGTGGGCTACATTGTGTCCGAAGATAGGTTATCGCCAGACCCCGATAAAATAAGTGCTTTGACTACCTGGACTTGACAGTACAATTTACAGAGCCTACAATCCTTCTTATGATTCTATGGATACCATCACAGGTTTGTCAAAAGCTATTCACTGATTGGGAGACAGGGAAATATCCCCACCAGATCCAAAAAGATTGATAAGAAGACATCTAAAGAGGAGATCTATTTTAAGGAGCCTGAACACTTCAGATTGCAGATTTGAGGAGGCATTCCAATGCATCATTAAGTGTATGATAGAGGTACTTGCACTTGCATATGCTGATCCTCAGAAGCCTTACACCTTGCAAACAGATGTTAGCCTTCGTGGCTTGGGAGGACTGTATCAAGAGCATGATGGAGAATTGAGACCAGTTACATTTGCCAATAGAAGTCTGAAAGGTGTGGAAAAAAACAATCCTGTTCATAAGCTGGAGTTCCTGGCATTAAAGTGGGCAGTAGGGGACAAGTTTCATGACTAACTTTACAGAGCCAAGTTTCTGGTAACGCATGAACAACAACCTATTGACCTACGTGCTAACAACAGCCATGCTGGCTGCTACAGGACATCAATGGCTCTCAGCATTGTCCATCTCTGATTTCAGCCTTCAGTCTAGCCTGAATAACACTAATGCTGATGCCCTGTCTTCATGCCCTCACCCAGGACAACAAAGAACTGCCAACTTGCAGAGGATGGCAGACAAGTTGGAGGCATCTCCAGAAAATATACTTACAGTTTATGCCCACTTTATCAATTTGGATATGACTTCTCTATCACAACTGAGGAAGTCTACCATGAGAAAAGCTCAGAAAACTGACCCCAGTTTACGAGACTTCATTTACACCCCAGAAGGGACAGCCAGAGTCAACAGTGAAATCTTCTCACCAGGACACATCTTTATACTTAAGAGAATGAAATAAACTTATCCCAAGGAATGGGATTACATAGGTCAGGTCTCTCGAGCCCCAAAGAAACAACTAGTGCTTCTATTAAGTTTAGGATAATTGTCCTGCATTTCCTCCATGAAAACATAGGACACTTTGTAGTGAACAAGACACTCAACTTAGTATCTTTTGGCCTCAAATGGCTTCTGATGTGGAGAAGCATTGCAAAGCTTGCTCTAGATGCATCTGATGGAAGACATTGCCTCAAAAATCTGCCCTTTTAGTCAACATCTTTAGCTGGGTCTTGTTCGTATGGACTTTTTTGATTTTGGAGAATGACAGTAAAAATATTTGACACATTCTAGTGGTGACAGAGCACTTCACCTGGTATGCTCAGGCTTTCCTCAACAAGGACCAGAAAGCTACCACTATTGCATAGGTATTATGGGAAGTTCACTGTCCACTATGGATTGCCCTGTAGAATTCAGACAGATCAAGGGAGAGATTTTTAGAGCCATTTTATCAAGGAGCCAGGGCAGACAGTGAGCATAAGGAAATCCAGAATCACTCTGTACCATCCCCAAGGAGAAATCTCTCAGCCAGAGAGATTTAAGAGGACCGTGTTAAACATGCTGGGTACTTTGAACCCTGAGCAAAAACTAAAGTGGAGTCAGCATGTCAGCTTCCTAGTACAAGTCTACAAATGCACAAGGCATGATATTTGAGAAAGAGGCTAGATTGCTGGTGAACTTGTGCTTTGGAATATCCGCTAAGGGAGTTCACCTGAAACCTCCTTCCAGTATGTCACCTGACTGAGAGAGCAATTGAAAGAAGCCTATAAAATAGCAACAGAGACCACAAAGAGAGAGAAGAGTCCAACAAAGCCAGATATGATACCCACGTGAGGCATCAAGCCCAGGGACTGGATCCTGATACGGAATTTTGAATTCCAGGGAAAGCATAAGAAAGCTGACCATTGGAAGGCTGAACCCTAAATGATAGAAATCAAGTTGCCACGCCTTCCTGTCTACAAAGATCAGCCCAAGGAGAGGAGAGGGCCTATCAAGATTCTCCAGAGAAATAATCTGTTGCCAGTTGGAGAGCTAGTCTCTAGTACTAACACTGCATTACCATCTCTGTCACTCGGAGAAAGAAAAAAAGTAAGAAAAGCTTGTAGTTTCCAGTGCTATTGCCTAATATAGCTCATTCAGCTACAAACAAGAAAGAATCTCTTGTTTCTGATGACAACAGTGAGTGTAGTTATCTACATGGAGTATTAGTGTAAGAGCACACCACCCTGCTGGTGATCTGGTGGGACAAGCATCATGGAGAACTTGAAATCTCAGGTCCAATAAAAAAAACCCTGTAACACACCAGGATGAAGGTGGTGCAACCTAGGGTCAGAACAAGTACAGGAATCTGACCTAGTGGACAGAGAAGAACCAAAGGGCAGAACTGAAATCATGGTCAGGAGACAAGCCAATGGTCAGAACCAGGAGTTAAGGGCCAGAACAGAACAAAAGGGCAGAGCTGGAGTTGTGATCTGGAGACAAGCCAGTGGTCGGAGTCAGGTATCAGGAGTTCTGAGGAAGGTAGGGACTAAGGCTGGAACAGGCGAAGGCATGGATAGGAGCAACGGCTGGTACAGGACGCAGGCCAAGTGCATCTGGAGGCATGGAACACATTGAGCAGATCAAACTGTGCTATGGTTGCTACAAAGCATAAATGGAGATCTGTTGGCCCTTCTGTCCAATTAGGGACTCCAGTCACTTAGCGAAAGTTTATTGGGCCCAGCAGAGCTCATTGTGTTGCTAGGCGATCGTACCCAGAGTCAGCTAAGATTTTGACACCCCCAATAACTGAGCAGTCCATCCTTGATGCAGCTAGACATGAGCTGAACTATCAAGCCAAAGCCTTCATACCCACCCAGGCATCTACAAGGAGCAGCCGTAGATCCAGGGGAAAGGCCTGCAAAAGAAGAAGTTGCAGATAGCCTGAGGTCGGGAGTGCACTTCTTACTGGCACCAAAAATCCAATTAACCTATGACTCTGCTAGTGTCTCTTCTAATGTGCCTCTTCATATGATCCATAAATGGGTGTCAGGAGTGTTCTGCCCATGGTAGGAATCCCTTCTACATTGTCCTCAAGTTTCATTAGGACACTGTATTTCAGTGCACTAGTGTTATTTGTATTATGAATTATTTTAAGTGTATTCTGAAGTTCTTGATGGGAACCTTAAGTTTCCCAGGCGTGTTTGTGGAGTTTGCCAGCTCCTAGAACTCTGGACTGACTATCTAGGAGGTCCTACCCTATAGACTACAAAAATAATGGCTACCATAGCTCTTTGACACCATTTCCCAGCTGCTAGGAGTAAGGGGTGGGGACAGAATAGACTAGAAACTCCTGCTGAGGCCAATAAGGAGACTGCTGTGTGGGATGATATGGTCAGGCAGGTTGCTGGGCCAATGATGAGCCAGGGCTGCTTTGTCCCTCAATGAGTAAGGACAGCCTGACTCAGAGACAAAGAGACTAGCTTTAGTTTTGAGCTTTGAGTTTGGAAGCTAAGGGAGAAGCAGAACAGCTCAGAGAATTTCTGCTTAAGTCCCAATGCCTACACAGGGAGTCTCTGAACTGCTGTGGGAGCTAGTGCATGTCTCAGGCAGTTCCAACCTGCAGAAACCAGCGTCTGGAGTGGCAGGGACCTGACCCACCACCAGCTACCAAGAGCCAGCCGATACCGCCACAGGACTCCAGACTTGGGAGCCAGAAGAGAGCCCAGCCCCACCCAGAGGTAAAGACACTGTACGAGGACCCCTGTTTTGTTTAAGCAGGCCAACATTCTCAGTTCTGCAGCACTTTTCTTAAGACTCATTTTCAGCATACTATCTGCCTGGAAAGGTGCCTGGGAGGGAGATGGGGGCTGAGAAGAGTTGTGTGTGTTGGGAGATGGGAAATTTGTTGATGTTTTCATCCTTATTAATTAACTCAAACCTTTTCCTTCCACAGATCTTGTTTTCCTGATTCCAGTAAAGTCCCCTGTTGCTATATGATAATTTTGGAGCATGTCACTTCTTTGCTGGGGTTTGCATTGAGGTATTTTATTGTTTCTTGTGTCCTGGGTTTTATACTCCTTGCCAACAGAGGTAGTATTATTCATTTTTCCCCAAGGACAGAAACCTTATTGTCTTGGGCACAGTGAGGAGTCACCTTGGGTGGAGCGGAGAGAAGCCAGTCCAAGTGGCAAGCCCCAGGGAGGAAGCTTGAGACACATCTTCAAGGAGGACCTATTTTTTTTTAACTTTAAAAATGGAAATTCAGCTTTTTCATTCATGTTAAATGTGCCTTATGTTTAGGTCTCAGATGTAAAGGCGCATTCCTGCTCTCTCTCATGTACACAACATACACACAGTGAAGTTCGATAAACATATAAGAGACTGTTGCTGGAAGGTTGCAGCATAACACAACTTTGTTTCTTAGAATTCAAAATGATAAGATATAAGAACCCAAAAATGGGGGAGGAGGGGAAAGAGAGAGAGAGAGACAGAGAGACAGAGAGACGGCTGCTTCTCAAAATAGAGAGGCACAACTCACCGCATCATACTCTAGGTTGGCTCTTTGCAGACTGACTGTTGCTAGACCCAGACCATGCACTTCGCTACAGAGCCCCTTTGCCTGCAAGTAGAACCAGAAAAATCTCTGAGCAGTTAAAGTCAGAGCTTACAATTTTAATACACTTTTCAGTACATCAAACTCCTTTTGAAGGCAATAGCAAAACTTCCATTGATTTAAATAGAAGCAGCTCTACAATACAGGAAATGTCAGGAAACACAGCTATTCTGCTCATACCACATAACACTAAATGCAAATATGTAGCATTATTGCAATATTGAAAGGTGAAAAAAGAAACACTGAAAAGTCAGGAAATTGTAAGCTCTAAAGCTGAAATTCTAACTTTAATTTTGCCCCCAGTGCTTATACCTCATAAAACATGGTCTGTCTTTAGATAATTATAAATTAAATGTCAAATAATGCAATATGGAATTGCTTATACAAACTTCATACAGTATATGCTGTACCACTGTCACTGGTTAATAATTATATATAATAGGGTAGCTGGCCCCTTAATTGAAATCAGGCCCAGCTTTTCTGTTCCAGGCCAGGTGTGCCCTAGTTTGGTGTAATGAGGACAACAGGACTGGCTCTGGGAATTATAAATGAGAGACAGCCCCAAGGCAAGAGAGAGTCCAGAGCCAGTCCAGACTTTGGGAGAAGAACGCAGCTGGTCTGAGATCTTCATGGAACGGATGCCCCTGAAGGAGAGAGCTGTGAGAGTTCCCTAGTTGACCAGTGTAGCCCGATCACGCTGGTGAAAGCAGAAGGAAGGCAGGCAGTAACAGGAATGTCGCTTATAAACTTTCCCTGGCCAGAGAGCCAGGCCTGAAGAAACCTGAAAGCTAAGCATAGCAGAGGGAGATGTCTGCTGGTTCTCTGATCTGGAGAGCTGAAGCCAGAGGGCCAAAGAGAACTGAAAACTGGGAAATGATGGACAGGTGAGCCCGGTGATGTCTCCAGGCAAGATCTGGAGTTGTACCTACCCGAGAAGGAAACAGGGAAAAGAAGCACCCCAGGTAGAGGGACTGAGGTGAGGTATGATGAAAGACACAGGAGCTGTAGCTGAGAACCTGAGTGTGGTGAGAGACACCAAAGCTGTACTTAGTCTTGATGGACTGGTCATCACCTACAGTCCCCAGCTAAAATCACTCCAGCACATCATTAAAGATCTACAACCTATACTAGCAGATGATCCGTCTCTCACTCAGGCAGTGGGCGGCAGACCCATCCTGGCTTACAGACAGCCCCCCCAATCTGAAGCAAATACTCACCAGCAACCATACACCCTACAAAAAGTCCAACCCAGGAACCTATCCCTGCAACAAACCCCGTTGCCAGCTCTGCCCACACATCGACTCTAGTGACAGCATCACTGGTCCGAACCACATCAATCACACCATAAGGGGCTCCTTCACCTGCATATCCACTAATGTTATATATGCCATCATGTGCCAGCAATGCCCCTCTGCCATGTACATTGGCCAAACTGGACTATCACTACGCAAAAGGATAAATGGACACAAATCAGACATAAAAAATAATAACATCCATAAACCAGTCAGAGAACACTTCAATCTCCCAGGGCATTCTGTCGCTGACCTGAAGGTTGCTGTACTTCTCAAAAAAAATCCAAAAACAGACTTGAAAGAGAAACTGCTGAGTTAGAAATTATCTGCAAACTTGACACATTTAAACTGGGTTTAAACAGGGATTTGGAATGGCTATCTCATTACAAGAAGTAATTTGCTCTGATCACCCATTCTCATCTCCTATTCAATGGTTGTCATTAGACCTCAAGTACCCGGCTTTTATCCACCTACCCCATTGTTCTCTATGCACTTGTATATGATGCCTCCTATATGTTACCCATTTGCTGTATCATTTCTACCTACTGCATCTGAGGAAGTGAACTGAAGCTCACGAAAGCTTATGCCTGCTGAAATTAAATTTGTTGGTCTTTAAAGTGCCACAGAACTCTCGTTGTTTTTGTTGTGACTTAAAAGACTAAAGGAGCACTTAAGGAAGATAAGGCCATTGCGGAGAAGCTACATGAATTCTTTGAATCTGTCTTCACTGCAGAGAATAAGCAAGAGATTCCCACACCTAAGCCGTTCTTTTTAGGTGACAAATCTAAGTAACTGTCCTAGATTGAGGTGTTAATAGATGAGGTTTTGGAGCAGATTGATAAATTAAAGACTAATAAATCACCAGGACCAGATGATATTCACCCAAGAGTTCTGAAGGAATATAACTATGAAATTGCAGACTATTAATTGCAATTATGTAACCTATTGCTTAGATCAGCCTCTATACCATTTGACTGGCAAATAGCTAACGTAACACTGATTTTAAAAAAGGCTCCAGAGGTGATCCTGGCAAGTACAGGCCAATAAGTCTAACTTCAGTACCAGGCAAACTGGTTGAAACTATAGAAAAGAACAGAATTATCAGACACATAAATGAACACAATATGTTGGGGAAGAGTAATATGGCTTTTGTAATATGGAAATCGTGCCTCACCAATCTATTAGAGTTCTTTAAGCATGTCAAGAAACATGTGGACAAGGGTGATCTTGGACTTTCAGAAAGCTTTTGACAAAGATCCTCACCAAAGACTCTTAAGCAATCATAGGATCAGAGGGAAAGTTCTCTCATGGATTAGTAACTGGTTAAAAGACAGGAAACAAAGGAAAGGAATAAATGGTCAATTTTCACAGTGGAGAGAGCTAAACAGCAGGGTCCCCCAAGGATCTGTATTGGGACATTTTCTGTTCAACATATTCATAAATGATCTGGAAACAGGTAAATAGGGAGATGCTTAAGTTTGCAGATGATACAAAATTACTCAAGATAGTTAAGTCCAAAGTAGACTGAGAAGAGTTATAAAGGGATTTCACAAAACTGGGTGACTGGGAAAGAAAATGGCAAATGAAATTCAACATTGATAAATGCAAAGTAATCCATATTCAAAAACAATCCCAACTATACTTACAAAGTGATGGGATCTTAATTAGCTGTTACCACTCAAGAAAGAGATCTTGGAGTCATTGCGCATAGTTCTCTGAAAACATTTAGTCAATGTGCAGCAGCAGTCAAAAAGGCTAAAATAGAAGGTTGGGAATCATTAGGAAAGGGATAGATAATAACACAGAAAATATCATATTGCCTCTTTAAAAATCCATGGTATACTCTCATCTTGAATACTGCTTGCAGATGTGGTCACCCCATCTCATAAAAGATATATTAGAATTGGACAAAGTACAGAGAAGGGCAATGAAAATAATTAGGGGTATGGAACTACTTGAATATTGCACTAAAAAGACTGGGCCTGTTCATCTTAGAAAGGAGATGACTAATGGGGGATATGATAGAGTCTATAAAATCATGAATGTAGTGGATAAAGTGAATATGGAAGTGTTATTTACCCCATCACATAACACATGAACCTGGGATCACCCAATGAAATTAATAGCAACAGGTTTCAAACAAACATGAGGAAATACTTCTTCACACAATGCAAAATCAAGCTGTGGAACTGGTTGCCAGGGGATGCTGTGAAGGCCAAAACTATAACTGGGCTCAAAAAACAATTAGATAAGTCCATGGAGGGTAGGTTCTTCAATGCCTATTAGCCAAAATGATCAGGGATGCAACTCCATGTTCTGGGAGTCCCTGAATCTAGGACTGCTAGATGCTGGGACTGGCCAACAGGGGATGGATCACTTGATAAATTGCCCTGTTTTGTTCATTCCCTCTGAAGCATCTGATACCGGCCACTGTGAGAAGACAGGATACTGGGCTAGCTGGACCTTTGGTCTAACCTAGTATGGCTATTCTTACGTTCTTATTATTTGGGTGTTTGGACTGTGCTGGGGAATTCTGGATTATGACTGTGGGACTTTTATAATAAATTAACCCTGCCAAGGGTTATTTATATGTGAAAAGTCCTGGTGTGGAGTTAATGGGGACTCCATCAAGAAAGGGGTAACTGAGGCAAGTGCACTGGTCATGGTGTGGCCTGCTACAGGGAGGTGCCCCAGGAAGGGGCCACCTTCACATTTTATTATATTATGTTAGCAAATAACATCAAAACACTAAAATTGTTAAATATCCAACTTTAATTCATCTTAAAAAGTCACCAAAACACTTGATTTTGTTGTTGTTGTTATTACTATACTGGTTTGATTTTCTTAAAACTCAAGCCCCAGTTTTGTAAACTCACACATGTAGTAAAACTGAAATCAATGAGATTACTCATATGAGTAAAGTTACTCACGTGCAAGTGTTTGCAGGATTGGCCTCATCTTGTAATTCCATTGTTTTGTGAATTAGTCCAATGCTACAGTTCTATTTGGAATAAGCAAGAAAAATGTTACTTGAGCATGAAAGATAAAATTCAAAAATGGCTGAACTAATTTATTCAAACTTTCTGAAAAACTATACCTTTGAGATGAGACCAATCATGGAAAATGTTAGCCACAGAAAATGAAATGTTAGTTACTTTGAAAAGTTCTCAGCAACTAAAAAACAGTGGAAGGTTAGAGTAGAAGGTGGATGCCAACCTTAACTGTAGTGGCTGCTTCCTCACCCTAATGCCTAAGGATCTGATTTGACTACTCACAGAAGTAAATGTTTCACTTACTCTTGCATATCATCCCACTGATTTCAATAGGCCTTCCAGTGTGAGGACTACTCATGTTAGTATTGGCTGGAGTAGTAAGACACACAGGCACTGAAACAGTTAATATTATGTGAGATGGATCCATAATATACTGAAATTCATATGTTTAATGCCAGACTCTCATTTTAAACATGAGAGACATCCTTAAAAACATTGTTTAACGGGTGGAAAAAGAACTCTGCAGCTTGAAAAATGAAACTGTTGATTAGAAATTAAGTCTGACTGGCTTCAGTAGACTTGATTCACTTATTCTGAGTCATCAAGTGAAAACAAGCGATTTGCCATCTGGTAATTACTTTTGGGGCAGAGGTGTAAATCCCTGTTCCTTAATTTTACCCCTTTTAAGAAAACATTTTCTCATAGGTGGTCCAGATGGTGAGATGCCTTTAAACAATGAATAGAGGTGACCAGTGATATGCTGCCCCAGTGCAACAGGAAGTCACTCTGAAAAATACACTATGGGAGGGATAGCTTTCGTTTCTAAATGGTTCATTAGACAGCTGACAAGTGGCTATAACTGATCTATAACTGATGGCACAGTTATCCTGCATCCCTTCTTTTTGTATTGGAGGCAATAGATAAGGATAGGAATAGACATATAAATATGGTAGGCTGTAGTTACTTCAACTGAACTATGCCATTTACTCCAACTGAGGGT
Source organism: Emydura macquarii macquarii (assembly GCF_026122565.2). Taxonomy (NCBI): domain Eukaryota; kingdom Metazoa; phylum Chordata; order Testudines; family Chelidae; genus Emydura; species Emydura macquarii. The sequence goes on from NW_027130506.1 coordinate 4,911,558, forward strand.
CTGACCCTTAATATATTATAGTGCAGTGGAATCTTAACAGTGACCTTGGCAGTGTTAAGGCAGAATAACTTCCCACATGCATGGAATGTGGAACAGTCAGATGTGCCAATCTGTTGGTTCAGTGGATATCAAAGTATATGAGGTCACTATTAAGGTGTTACACTGGATACAAGTTTGATGAAGGTGGGGTATGTATTGCTTTGGGGTATCTGTTGGAGATGGAAGTGTAAGCCTTATATGAAACATTGAATTGCATTATCAACAGACCTCAGCCTCACCACAGTCCCTAGAAAAATCATGAAGTAGGCCCTCAAGGAATCCATTTTGAGGCACTTGGAAGAGAATAAGGTGATGAGGAACAGTCAGCATGGATTAACCAAGGGCAAGTCATGTCTAACCAACCTGATTGCCTTCTATGATGAGATGACTGGCTCTGTGGAGGTGGGGAAAGTGGTGGACGTGACATACCTTGACTTTAACAAAGCTTTTGATATGGTCTTCCACAGTATTCTTATCAGCAAGTTAAAAAATATGGGTTGGATGAATGGGTTATAAAATGGATAGAAAGCTGGCTAGATCATTGGGCTCAATGGCTCGATGTCTAGTTGGCAACCTGTAACAAACAGGGTGCCCCAGGGATCGGTCCTGGGGCTGGTTTTGTTCAACATCTTCATTAATGATCCGGAGGATGGGGTGGATTGCACCCTCAGCAAGTTTGCAGATGACACTAAGATGGGGAGAGTGGTAGATATGCTGGAGGGCAGCGAGAGGATACAGAGTGACTTAGACAAATTGGAGGATTGGGCCAAAAGAAATCTGATGAGGTTCAACAAGGACAAGTGCAGAGTCCTGCACTTAGGACGGAAGAATCCCATGCACTGCTACAGACTGGGGACCAACTGGCTAGTCAACAGTTCTGCAGAGAAGGACCTGGAGGATACAGTGGACAAGAAGCTGGATATGAATCAATTGTATGCCTTTATTGCCAAGAAGGCTAATAGCATATTGGGCTGCATTAGTAGGAGCATTGCCAGCAGATCGAGGGAAGTGATTATTCCCCTCTTTTTGGCACTGGTGAGGCCTCATATGGAGTACTGTGTCCAGTTTTGAGCCCCCCACTACAGAAAGGATGTGGACAAATTGGAAAGAGTCCAGTGGAGGGCAACAAAAATGATTAGGGGGCTGGCGCACATGACTTATGAGGAGAAGCTGAGGGAACTAGGCTTGTTTAGGCTGCAGAAGAGTGAGGGGAGATTTGATAGCAGACTTAATCTACCTGAAAGGAGATTCCAGGGAGGATGGAACTAGGTTGTTCTCAGTGATGGCAGATGACAGAACTAGGAGCAATAGTCTCAAGTTGCAGTGGGGGAGGTCTAGGTTGGATATTACGAAAAAGAAATTTCACTAGGAAGGCGGTGAAGCACTGGAATGGGTTACCTAGGGAGGTGATGGAATCTCCATCCTTAAAGGTTTTTAAGGTGCGATTGACAAAGCCCTGGCTGGGATGGTTTAGTTGGGGTTGGTCCTGCTTTGAGCAGGCGTTGGACTAGATGACCTCCTGAGGTCCCTTTCAACCCTAATCTTTTATGATCAACACCATTGTAGATAATTGAAAGGTGGAAAGGAATGCACCAGTCTTTCCCTTTAACTTCTTATTTCCGTGCTTTTAAAGTTTGGGGTAGATGGAGTTCACTGTCACAAATGTAGTTTGTGTTTGGTAATGTATACATAATTTAGGCATACCAAAAAAGTTCCAATTGAAGTCTTCGAAAGAAATTGGGACCCTCAGGGTAATATCTTCATTTGGAAAAATAAAACAATGCTGCACATTGTACATTCAAAGAAAGATCACTGATGATCATTGTTTGCCGATGACAAATACTTTAGAGGCTTTCAAGAACCCAGGGATTATTTACTCATCCCAAACAAATAATCATAAACCACATTTCTTTAAAACAAAACTGACAAAATAAACAACAGGGAGTAATTTATCTAGTATTGGATCATTTGACATTTCATTTTCCTCTTGTTTGAAGGAAAGCTGAAATGCAGGATTTATAGGTCACCTTCTCTTGGTTACAAAGCCCTTGATTGTCTATAGTTAAGTCACACTTCTTAATCTAGGGAAAATGTTCACAAATCAGATACTGATCAGCTACATATATGTTCTGTTTAAGGCAATACAACAATAATAGGAGTCATTATTTTTTATATTGCAATGGTACCCAGAATGAGCTGGGGGCGAGGAGGCTTCCAGTCATATAGGGACACATTCGTTTTTTACCTGAAGAGCTTACAATCTAATAAGACAAAATGTTTTCCTTCATTAGTACAATGTGTCACCAATGGATGCAGTTGAAGCAATACTGAATATAGTTATCCATCAGCATAGCCAAGGACGATCTGTGCCATTTCAGAAAACGTAATTAAATAGGGCCGGCCAGAAAACAAGAATTCTGTTTAATGAAAAGTTTTGAGGTTTCAGAATATGTTTTCGTTATAAAGCACAACAAACCCTAGTTTTTAAAAATATTTTATGAAAACACCAACCAAATACTAGTCAATAGTCTGGCAGCTAGGGCTCCCACCTGGGATATGCAGAGCTAGGTGCTAATCTCTCTCAAACCAGAGGAAGGACTTGAACCTGGGTTTCCCATAGTCCAGGTGAGTGTCCTACCATCATAATACTCTAACCTGGCTATTGGCTATTCAGGGATAGGTGTCTATCTCATAATCCATCCTGGATCTGACAAACCAATGAAATGTTCATCAACACTGATCAATATGTTCCCCTGAAAAGTTTGTTTCCACAAATCAGCAATTTCTGATGAAAAATCATTTTGTTGAAAAATTCCTGACCAGTTCTGTGGAGTCCAGAAGAACTGTGTCATGGGGAAAGTGTCCCCTGTCCCCTTTTGGGATGGGGCAAGGGTCTCTAGAACCCCAAAAATGGGGCTCTTGGCCCCTCCAAACACAGGGGTTATGATGTAAGGGCCAATCAATCTGGTAACCCTTTCCCTCTCGGGACATGTGGCTCAGCATATGTGGATGCCCTTGTCTTAAGGGCCATAAGGCCCAAGGGTTAAAGTCCATATGGTCAGCCTTGGCTTCAGGGCTGCGACGCCTAAGCATTAAAGTCAATAGGGTTGTCTTCGGCTTCAGGGCTACAAGGCCTACTGGTTAGCCGAGGGGAGGAGAATCAGGCCATCACCTGGGGTGGGTGGTGGCCACGGTAGTGGGACCTGGGCCCTCCCTGCTCCACCAGGTCCCAGCCCAGGGCCCTGACAGTGGCAGGTGTTCCATCACTGGGTCAGCAGGGATCCAGCTGCAACACACTGACATTGCCTGGCTCTGCAGCTAGCACCCCTGGGCTACTTCCTACCCTGTCTCCTCAATGGCCATCTGTGCATCCTCAGGGTCTCTGGCTTTCTCAGCTGAGGTGGCTTCCAATAGCTCCAGCCAGTCTAGTCCTGACGTCTCCCAGTCTCAGGTTTTCAACTCCCATGGCCGGGGGGGATCAGCGGCTCCCTGGCTGGAGCAAGCAGTCTGCGCCCTCCCTTTTCAACAATCAACTCCAACTGAGCTGAAATGCTTCCTTTTATACCTGGTCTCCAACCAGAGCATGCCCAGCAGGACTGAGGGAGCGTGGCCATCTTGGCCCACAGGGCAGGTTTAACCATCCGTGAACCAGTGTGGGGCAAGCATATCTCATTACAGACTGCAACCAACTCTGTATGGGTTTTCAGACCCTCCAGTGAATCTGTGGGTAAAACTCCATTTGATTTGCTGCAATTCTCCTTTCCTTGCGTCCTGGGGAAAGGCAGCCAGTCAGAGCTGCTGTACATTCTGGGAAAGAGACTGTCCCCTCAGCATCTGCCACAGCCAGTGCTGCCTTTCTTCTCCTCACACTAACGGGCTGGGAGTGCTACTGGAGTGCTCAGCTCTCCCACACGAGTTGGCTGAGGAGCAACTACTCTCTACAGTAAATGTCCCTGGTCCTCTGGTCCTGCCCTTCTGGCAAGGCCCTGGGGATAAGTGTAGTGAAGAGCTGCCAGTCCTGGTCCTCTAACCCCAGGCCTGGGTAGGTGTGATGCATAGAATTATCTTAACTCAGCAAGCAGTGATCAGTAAAACTAAATTCCACTGTGTTTATTTACATAAAGCCAAATCCAAGTCTGAGTCTTTCCACTGACTTCAGTGGGCATTGTATCTTACCCATACAAGCTTGAACCTAAAGTTAAACCTGCATTTGTGGAGTAACATTTTTATATGAGTGGTGTCCTGGGTGTAATATTAATATATTTTAATTTTTTTTAATGTTAGATTGCCAGGATTGGTGTTTGCAGAGTCCTGATAACACAATTCAAAACTTGGGTGTATGGATAGTACATGCAAGTGCATACAAGAGTTATCCATGCTTGAATAATAAGAATATAGTAGTGGGGATATACTACTGACCACCTGACCTGGCTGGTGATCATGACTATGAAATGTTCCAGGAGATTAGAGAGGCTATAAAAATAAAAAACTCAGTAATAATAATTCAACTATCCTCATATTGACTGCATACATGTCACCTCAGGACAGAAAAGAAGTTTCTTGACATCTTAAATGGCTGTTTCTTGGAGAAGCTAGTCCTGGAACCCACAAGAGGAGAGGCAATTCTTGATTTAGTCCTAGAGGTGGATATAGCTGAACTGCTTGGTTATAGTGGCCATAACATAATAAAATTTAACATCCGGGGGAGGGGGAAAGAAGAGGGAAGGAATCAAAGCATCCCACCATGGCAGCATTTAATTTCAGAAAGGGGAACTACACAAAAATGAGGAAGTTAGTTAAACAGAAATTAATAGGTACAGTGCCAAAAGTAAAATCCCTGCAAGCTGCATGGAAACTTTTTAAAGACACCATAAGAGAGATTCAATTTTAATGTATACCCCAAATTAAAAAGCACTGTGGCTAAACAACAAAGTAGAAGAAGTAGTTGGAGACAATAAGGCATCCTTTAAAAAGTGGAAGTTAAATCCTATTGAGGAAAATAGAAAGGAGCATAAACTCTGGCAAGTGAAGTGTAAAAATATAATTAGGAAGGCCAAAAAAGAATTTGAAGAACAGCTAGCCAAAGATTCAAAAAGTAACAGCAAAAAAAATTTTAAATATATCAGAAGCAGGAAGTCTGCTAAACAACCGGTGGCCCCTGGACGATTGAAGTGCTGGACGAGTGCTAAAGGAGCACTCAAGGAAGAGAAGGATATTGCAGAGAAACTAAATTAATTCCTTGGATTGATCTTCACAGCTGAGGATGTGAGGCAGATTCCCAAACCTAAACCATTCTTTTTAGGTGACAAATCTGAGGAACTGCCCCAGATTGATGTGTCATTAGAGGAAGTTTGGCAATAAATTGATAAATTAAACTGTAATAAGTCACCAGGACCAGATGGTTTCCACCCAAGAGTTCTGAAGTAACGCAAATGTGAAATTTCAGAACTACTAACTGTGGTATGTAATCTATCATTTAAATCAACTTCTGTACCAGATCATTGGAGGATAGCTAATGTGACACCATTTTTTTAAAAAGGCTTCTGAGGCGATCGTGGCAATTAAAGACCGATAAACCTAACTTCAGTACTAGGTAAATTGGCTGAAACGATAGTAAAGAACAGAATTATCAGACACATAAATGAATAAGATTTGTTGGGGAAGAGTCAACATGGTTTTTGTAAAGGAAAATCATGCCTCATCAATCTACAAGAATTCTTTGAGGTGGTGAACAAGCATGTGGACAAAGGTGACTGGGAAAGAAAATGGCAGATGAAATTCAGTGTTGCTAAATGCAAAGTAATGCACATTGGAAAACGTAATCCCAAGTATACCTACAAAATGATGGGGTCTTAATTAGCTGTTACCACTCAAGAAAGATATCTTGGAGTCATTGTGCAAGTTCTCTGAAAACATCTGGTCAATGTGCAGCGGCAGTCAAAAAAGCTAACAGAATGTTGGGAATCATTAGGAAATGGATAGATAATAAGTTAGAAAATATTGTACTGCCTCTTTATAAATCCATGGTATGCCCACATCCTGAATATTGCATGCAGATCTGGTCACCCCATCTCAAAAAAGAAATACTGGAATGGGAAAAGATATAGAAAAGGGCAACTAAAATTATTAGGGGTATGGAAAAGCTTCCATATGAGGAGAGATTAATAAAATGGGACTTTTCAGCTTGGAAAAGAGACAACTAAGGGGGATATGATAGAGGACTATAAAATCATGACTGATATGGAGAAAGTAAATAAGGAAGTATTATTTACTCCTTATCATAACACAAAAACTAGGGGTCACCAAATGAAATTAATAGGCAGCTGGTTGAAAATGAACAATGGAAAATATTTCTTTACTGGGAATGGCTGACAGAATGGATCACTTGATGATTACCTGTTCTATTCATTCCCTCTGAAGCACCTGGCATTGGCCACTGTCAGAAAACAGGATACTGGTCTAGATGGATCATTATTTGGACCCGGTATAGCCGTTCTTATGGTGTACAACAGGAATGGTTGAACAGAGCGTCAATATTGCATTATTTGTTTGTATTGCAAATTCACTGTGCAGAATACACCTTACAGTATAATTTCCATTATCTGAGCCTCAATTACCTGAAACATCTTGTCCAAAATAGGTCAGATCCCCCATTGTCTATTAATTACTCTGAAAATGACCTCAGAAACGTTGATTGTCTGAATTTATTCCAAGTCCCCTCTGACATTTGGTGAACAGAAATTGCACTGTGTTATACTCGTATTTTTTGCACATTGCAAATGCAAGGTGAGTTCATAGTGCTTCAGTCATGAATTTTGGGCAAGTTTTGTTTGGTGTTTCTTTTCCCCAGACATTTCATCCTGTCCTAGTCCACACAAATGCACAATATCATTCCTTACAGTAAATATGTTGTAACTTTATTGTCTTCACCCTAGCAAGCTATTAACTGAATGGCACTGGTGGATGATTCTGTAACAGAAACACCCATAAGGGGTCTGTGTTAAGTTAGCCAATGGAAACTGAGTACAGCACTGTTTAAAATCATCTAAACATTTTCCATTAACATGAAACATTTGAAAATGTGGAACTCAATGTTTGATGAAACACAGTACCCTGTTGTCTGTAGTTCTGTTCGAGCCCCTTCTTTAAATGTAATCTTTTATCAAAGTCACATGTGTTTTCAATAAGTTCACATGTGGCTGCAGTTATACCAGGAAACTGATTCACAAGTACTTCAGAGGCTCCCCTATCTTTCGGGCCCACCTAAAGCTTCTTTCCATCATTTTTTTAGTAAGTGTATGGAGGGAAATAATCATTTTAGTTTGTTTACCACACAACCTCCATGATCTGAATCATAAGTACAGCATTGTTCAAAGGAACAGCTGGTACCTAATCCAGAAGTGTAAGCATCCCGTCCGAACAAAAAACTCTGTTAAATCTGTTAGTCATCAAGTCCCCCAGGTACAGATTCAAGGCTACAGTTCTGCCTATTCCTGTCATGGCTAAAAAGATTAGCTGCAAGGTTTTCGAAAGGGAACGATTCCACGTACAAGCAAACATACAAGAGTTTCTTTCTTGTCTTCTAATCTCTATAGTTATTGTACTTTTCTTTAAAACGTACATGGGCCAATTGCACTTTAATAGCAACAATGAAGCAATAACAACCATTTTCTGCAGCAGTGAATTTACAAAGTCAGCTTTTGACCTCGGGAGTCTGAACTACATCAACTGCACTGTAAATACTATTGAATTCAACTGACTTTTTCAGCTAGGAAGGACATATTTAGTGATGGGCTCTATTGAAAATGTATTCTGGAACAGCAGGAATTGAATTTCGACTGTACCAGACTTTTAAAGCAAACTAAATATGAGTTAACTTCTTATTTCCACACTTCTGATTGTCTTGCCTTACAACCCAACCCAAAGAAACAGCTCTGAAGAACATCTTAGCCAACTCTGGGGATGTGCTTATTCAGCACTTTTAAACTGAACTCATACTAGTGACTTCATAGTACCCTTCGAATCTATAGCAAGGATGTTCTTGGATGTTACATCGACGATGAATGTTTATCATACATTTTACCTTCAATCATTTCTATTGCTTTAATCTGTAGTGGGGCCAAGATCAGATTAGGGTATAGGGAAATTTCCCAAGACCTGCCAAGCAGGATAGTTTAAGCACAGATCCCTTTAATCTGTTGACCTGAGTTGGGGCTGGTGAGTTCAGGGGCCAAAATAACTTAGCTCATCCCATCCACTGAAGAAGAGTCAAGCCAAGGAGACGGGCATTCAGGTGCCAGTGAGATCTGGCTCTGGCTGCCCTCTGTTTTGTCTCTTGTTTGAATTCAGCAGGCCACTGCATGAAACATAAGGCCATGGTTTGAGACAGGCTATAAAGCATAGTGCAGAAGCATGACAAATTCAAGCACAAGAGGCAGCAAACAGCAGGAGGGCAGGCATGTGATAGGCCAACCACTGAGAATCACTTCAGGAAGCAGAATTCAAGAAGAATCTGAAGTAGGTGCTGCTAATAGAGCTGGGCAAAGTTTTGGGGACAAATGGTTTATTCATCAAAAATGCCGTTTCAGTCAACCTGAAACTATCCACCAATTTGACATGAACTCACTGAACAGTTTCAGCCAAAAAAACATTTTTGAGGCCTTAAATGCCATTCACGAAACAGCTGGAGGAGGAGCTACTGCTTCCCTTCTTATATGCTTTAGCTTAGGGCACTTACCCAGGATGTGGGTGACCAAGGTTCAAGTCTTCCCATGCCAAATGTGGAGAAGGGATTTGACCATTTGTCTCCCACATTGTAGGAAAGCATCCTAGCCACTGGGCTATGGGATTTTCTGAGGTAGGAATCTCTAGAGTTGAAGCTATTTCACTGTCTATATATAAATAAATAGTCATTGGAGCGGGGACTTTAATTTGGGTCTCTCATATCCTAGGTGGGAATCACAAAGACTGAGCTACTCTTTCAACCTGAAAAGGTGGTGAACCTTCCAGAATAAAACTAAGGCACAATAGCGCAGAAATTCACAGTCCTGCAATTCTATCCTCACGTGCCTGGTTTGTGGCTCCAGGACTGTCAGCCCACTATCTTTCACTAGCACTAACTTCTTTTTTTTTAACTGTATTATGGTACATGACTCTATAAGCTTCTTCTATCAAAGTGTCATTCATTTCAGCTATTCAAGAAAGTGGGCTTTCCAGAAAAGGGTGAATGCAGGAAAGCAAACATAACGCCATATGAAAGCAACACAGAAGCTTAACACTGTACCACATAAGTAACTTTATTCATCCATGTACTCCTATTGGTGCTAATGAGACTACTTGTGCAAGTAAAATTCCACACATGCTTATGTGTTTACAGTACTGAAGCCCTTGACTCATGAAATTTGGGTTCCATTCCCAGCTCTGACACAGACTCCCTGTGTGAGTGTGGTTATCATATCACCACTACCTTTCTGTATATCAGCTTCTTGTTTGTAAAATGGTGAGAATCTCCCTGGGTTTTTGTGAGGAATGGATATATTAATTACTACGGTAATGGGGGCCAAGGAATAATAATACTTAGCTCTTATATAACACTCTTCATCAGTAAATCTCCAAGTGCTTCACAAAAGAGGTCAGTATCATTATCCCCATTTTACTGATGGGGAAATTGATGCAGAGAGGGGTGAAGTGACTTGCCCAAGGTCATAAATAAAATAAATGTAAAGCTACTATAGGATAATTTACCTGATAATATAATACACAGAGACTAATGATGTACACTATTGTCTCCAATGTTATAGGTGTGGCCCCCATATGCTAAAGACAAAGACATTTTAAAATATAGTAGTTGCACTTCATATGTTTTTACCAGTTTGAAAGTTAATACTGGTTTGAGAGATATTTCCTGTCTATATTATGAGAATCCCAGTGGAAACATTTTAAGAACGACCCATACACATGTATATAAAGTCTGAGTGAGGAACTATTATTTAAATATAATCAGCAGATTTTCTTCTACCCACCTACTATATAAAATGGCTTTGTCTGATTATTCTTTTGAATGTTTTAGTTATGCAGGGGTTTGTTTCAGAGCTCTATGCATGAACAGAAGTGCCACAATTGCTCTGTGACTCAATAGTACACTCCATTGTTACATCTAGCCTCTGTTTCCTCCTTGTTCAAGCGATGTCATACCCTGTACAAATGACACTATGGTTTCTCTGCAGTTGTATTATTACAACTATTATGAACTGCAATTATTAGGTTTTTGTTTTAAAAGATTACATACCTCAATCTGTTATTCTTAAAGGATGAGAAACTCTGCCTAAAACCAGACCTGAAATTTGCCCATTTGAAGCGCATTCACAAATCTTGTGTCCTCAGACACAGCATCTGAAGCTAAATTTAGTTTTCTTGGATTTTAAAAGGAGGCAGAAAATCATATTTTATTTTACAGCCAATACATTATTCTATGCAACAAGTCTACACAGAAATGCAATTTAGGCCAAATTCTGTTTATCAGTTACTCCAGTGTAAATCCAGAATATCTCCAATGAACCAAAGATTCCAAGATAAACAGTAGAATTTGGATGTAGTTACTTTGAATTTAAACAAATAACTACAGAATTTGCTCTGGTGAATACAACTCCCCTGGAAATCTCCAGGACAAATTCAGCAGGGGTGAACATTATGTGTTAAGAGTAGGTTGGACAAAAAATTATATAAATTATAAAATAATAGCTTGGACCAATTTGGCATTCAGTGGATGTGCAAAAAAGAGCATAACGTACATGCTGAGGGAGCATGTAGAAGCAAGTAACTGGAAGGAGTAAGTAAAAACAAGCCATTTACTCACTCAGATGAGATTCTGCTCTCAGTTACACAGATGTAAATCTAGAGTAACTACTGACTTCATTGCAGATGCTGGGGCTGATCCTCCTCTCACACTGATTCAAGCAACCCAACTGAAGTTAGTGGGCTTACATGAAGGGAAAAGTGGCATGTGTTAGATCAGAGTCAGCCCTGCTTTTTAATTGTATTATTAACGTCCATGTAATTGAAACAATCAGTGACCAGGACTTTTTTGCAGAGATCCTAATCTCAGCTGTGTGAGGACTACTTGTTCTCTACTGAGACAAAAAAAAAAACCACTTTCTTAATTCTAAGTGCAGTGCTTCCAAAATGGGTGAAGAACTTAAGAATGTGAGTCTCTCTCCTTGTAAATGGAGATCAGAAGGAGAGGGAATTGTGAGAAAGTTGTGTGGTCCAACCAGCAATTTATTTGTAAAGGGGAAAGCCGGGGAAATTCTCCCCCTTTCCTTTTCCTTCTACATTGTCCGATCTCTGGCTTTAAACATTCAATAATGTCCCAGCCAGGGAATATAAAAGTCCCTCTTCTCTATATGTTTCTCTGGTTTGCATTACCATTTGATAAATGTATTACAACATGTTACTTGCCTCTGTCCACAGCTTTGAGATCTTTGAGTGTTTTCCTCTCCTGTTAAAAACTTCACAGATTAAATGACTGGATCCCACTAGATTCATGATGGCACCATGGGGGGAAAAATTATGCAATAGTGCTGCATCTGGCACTGAATGTTTATCTGTTCTAACAACACATGCTATGTTTCTGCGAAACAGAGTTTCTTGAAAAGCACCAGTGTGGAGGAAACTGCCCAGTTAACTGAAAGGACCAGTACTGTTCTCACAGTCAGCATGCTCTCTGCTTGAGTGACTTTAATGTACACAAACGTGTTTCTGATTTGGTGACCCTCACATACAGCAGGAATCTCCTCTGAAGTCCAAGAAGGTAAACGATTGTAATCCAGAATGAAATCTAATGGTTGTGTGCTTTATTTGTGCCCAGGATCAATACTGAGTTCAAAGTGAACTAGTCAGAAAATCCATTGGAAAAAAAGGTACAACATGCAGATCAAAATGTATTTCCATGTTAATTCTCCATTGCATAAACAAATCAATAGCTATATTCTCAAAATCCAGCAAGCATTTAGGAGAAGCATCAATTAATCATCTACAAACAGCACTAAGAACCTGATCCAAAGCGTATTTAAGAATCTTTCAATATGCTTTAGATCAGGCCTTAAATGGAAAAAACATTGTGTCCCTCCTCTACTCAGCTCATATAGAAGAATTTCTTTATTCTTTTTACTGATTACTTAAAGTTTTCCTACCCTGAAATGTCTGCCTGCATCGCCATACAAAAAAATCATCTTCTGAGTAAATTTAGGAAAGATGCTAGTTACAGAATTATTACCTGTCAATAAATCACAGAAACACCCAAACACCCTTGAGTCTCTGGGGAAGCCTGGATCCAAATCAACACTTGACAGCTTCACCCTCTTTCCTCCCTTAGTCCATACAAAACTCCAAACTGGAATAACGCTGAAGTCTGGCAAAGTTCAGATGAGGACTCAAATTTTGCAGCTCAGGTCTATTATTTTAATTGATTAAATGATAAATTCAGAACATAAAATGTATACTAAAGCACAAAGACACAATCTCGCAATTTGCTCCACAGCGGTGAACCCATTAACTCCAAGGAGGATATGCACAGGCAATCACCAAAGAGGAACAAGTCATAGAAATGGGACCTAACTGTATCATGCTATCAATCAGAAAGATACACTGAGGAGAAGAAAATTTAACTACACATTTTTTACCTATTTTGTCCTTTGATATCCATGCAGTTAACAAGCTCCCTGTTGAATGCTAGCATCATAACAGGATCAATTAATTATATTTAGAGAAACTGTAATTTCTAAGCCCTGGTCTACACTTACCTGGCAATTCAGCAGCAGTCGACAGGAGTTACGCAAGCTACGCAGAGCAGCTTGTGTAACTCCTGTCGACTGCTGTGCTTCCCTTATGTGCAGCATCTTCACTGCACTGCGCCGATGGGAACTGTGTCCAGATAGGTCAATCTGACAGCGGCAACTTTGCTACCATCAGTATAGACATACCCTAAGTCTTCCATAAAAGGCAGGGTTTACCCTTTCTACGGTGCTTGTTCCAGCAGAATGTGATGGAAAAGCTATATCTGAGCTATTTTATCTGCTCCATTTAGCATTCGTTTCATTTTCATAATCTGGTGTATTTAGGATATAAACTTGTTAATATTAAAAATATACATATACTTATTGAGCAGCAACTAGAGACAGGCCTGAACCATAGAAGTGGGAATCCAGGTTGGAGTCCAGATTTAAAACCCCTTGCAAAGTTTGGCGGTGTTTGGTTTCAGGTCCCCAGTTTGGTGCTACAGTTTCTGCAAACCCTGACTTCACATATTGCTTAAGTTAACTCCCACACAATAGACTCCCAGACACAAACTGCTATTAACATAACTACAGAGTTCGTGGAGTTCTATGTGTGATATTTCTCATGGATAAGAGAGTGTACTCATATAAGGGATACCATTCCTTTGGGGTCAGAGGCCTGCAACTAGCTAGCTGGCTAACTAGTCCTACCCACTGTATCTGAGAAAAAAGCTGGCCCTTATAAAAGAGGGTGGCAGGAAATAGAGGGTGGAGATGGTAACATCCTTCAGAAAGCTGAGGGGGATATGGGGCTACGCTCCCTGTAGACTGCTACTAGAGCAAAGCATTGCTCCAAAAAACCAAAGGGACAAAGGGGAGACTGTGCAAAGCCCTTTATTTCTGAGGCTCTGAGATAAAAGCCCGGAAATTTTGGGTTGCTGAAATTACTGGTGTGAGGGACAGACTAGAGGAAGGGACTACTTGGCCTGCACAGACTTTTAAGGGGAGGGTCTGTGAGGCTTAGGGGTTTTTTAGGAAGGCTTAAAATAAAAACAACCAAGCCTGCCGGAAACTGCTTCCCTCGATTCTGTGAGCAAGCTCAACCGGAATTTCCCCAGGGAGGCAGCTGGCTCAGCAAGAGCAAAACCTGGTCTGGTAGGAGGAGGGTACTATAAAATAGGTCCCCCGTTCTTTACAGACAAACACCCTTTACCCCCACATGCATACCTTCCCCAAGCAGCAATAAGGATAAGATGTGGAGCTGCACAAAACTTGGTAGGTGGGTGCTGGGTTCTCTGAGGATGCTGATTGAGACTGGATGGGGTGGGGGTGTCTGATGGTGTCAGGATGGCAGTAAAGGAGGGCAGCTGGGTGGGGGAGTCTGCAGCCAGTTTGAGTCCCTGCTGCTTTCTCTACTTGCTGCTGGTGTCCACATCTTCTCCCAGATGCTCATCATCTGATTCAGCAGGGGGAGCAGATGGGCTGCCAGGATGCTTGCAGAACTTCATGCTTTTCAAAGAGCAGCCCCTATGGGCCATTTTTGCAACCCAATAAATGTGTGACCTATGCTACAAGAAAGCATTTCAGGGCTCTCAGATGCATGAACATGATGCAAGGTAGGTGATGTTTGGCTGCAACTAACAATTGGGGTAACAAAAATTACAACATCCTAAAATCCCTACGTGATACCCCCAGCACTATGTATCCTTCAGAGGGATGTAACTGGGGGGGGGAAGATCCCAGTACAGAACTGGGAATCATAGCTGCTATCCCTCGCTGCATGGCCCCACTACAGCTTTCTCTGTGTATATGCTCCCCTCTACACTGCACAACAAGGGTCACATATGGCCTACAGGAAAATAAATACAGCAGTGGGATCTCCTCTGCAGCTTTTGCATCAGGAGCAATGCTGGCGTCTGAGAGAGGCTCTCAAAGTAAGGATGTCGAAGAACTTGGATTTGCATCCACATAAATTGCACAAAATACCTCCCAGGAACTGGAAGAAGCATAGCGAAACTGAATCAAATGGAAACAGCTGAAGTGGGGGAAGAGGGATAAGTGTCTAGGAAGTTCCAACTGCGATGATTTATTCTGTGTTCTCTGGAAAGGACAACACTTCGAAGAACAGAGTGAAAAAAAGAACAAGCCCAAATCTATAGAAAGAAGTAGAGTTTGAGGGGTTCCAGAGGCATCTGAGCATGGTCATTCGGTGGCTTATTTCTTGAGTGGTTTTCTGACTTTATGGGAATTTTATTGATGACTGATGTTTATCCTCAGATAACATTAGAATGCTTGTTCTGGGACTCAAATCAACATTATGTAAAATAAAAGCATGTGGCTATTTCTATGCCATATCTGGCCACATACAGAGATTCTACCCTCTTCCAATAGCATACTTTTAGGAAATAATTCCTTCTCAGGTCCATTCAAGATGCAGCTGCTAATATCTCCCTGGATCATTGTTCTGACCAGTTCATTCCTCTCTGTGAGTCCCTGCACTGGTTTCTCCTCATAATGGTTGGGCAGGGGATGAGCTGTGGTCACGGCAAGTGACTGGTGAAGAACTGTGCAGACCCTGTTAGAGGTGTTGTCCTGTATCTCCCACTCCAGCCTGCTGGTTTCTGAGCCACCATTATGTCTTCTCTTTTAGACTAAGCTCTTTAGGGCAGGAACTATCATTTATTATAGATATGTACAGTGCTAGTAATAAGGGGCCCAATCTGACTATATTACACACTACTGCAATATAAATACCTATTAATAATAAATAATACCTTGCATTTACATCGAGTTTGAAATGGGAAAGACCCCAGCACACTTGAATAAGGATCAAGTAACCCAACACAAAATGCAGCCACTCCTTAGGTGAAACTTGACAGCTGTTTAATCATTTACAGCAACTCTATGCAGCAGTTTGGGAGTTGGACTAGATGACCTCCTGAGGTCCCTTCCATCCCTAATTTTCTAGGATTCTATGAGTTTAGGACAAGAAGTGAAAAAATCTTTAACTACAACCTCAGTGGGAATACACTGGATATTTTGGTAAAATATAATTGTGGACAGCCACATTAAGCTCTTATTTCTGAAAAATCTTTGCCAAAGTGAGGTGCCTAAATCTGTATTTAGGCACATACATTTTTTTAAAAGCTCTAATTCTCAAATTTGCTTAGCTCTCAAGATTTCCCACAATGTTATTGGGAGCGTTGGGGACTAAGCATGTCTGAAAAATCATGCCAGTTTTATTTAGATTCTTAAATAAGGATTTAAGCATCTCAGTTTAGGTTTCTATTTTTAAAAATCCCTGGCCTTTGTAAATTCCCAATCCTGCACACACACATGCATAACTGTACACATGTAAGTAGCTTCACTAAGTTCAATGGGACTACTCACCAAAGCCTCTAAAAGACAGCACCCTTACATCAACACAATGCTCCTTACCACCTCACTGGGGTTTCAGTAGCAACCTGCATGGAATTTGGAGGGAGAAGCACAGGCTGCTGGAGGGAACAGTTTGGCAGAAGCACCAGGAAGCCAGACTGTGGATATATGGCTGGAGTGCTAACTGCAGTTGCAGCACTCACAATAAATAGTTCTCTTAATAAAGAGCCAGTTTAGTTTTAGACACATGGAATCCTCTCATGTTCTTAACCAACACCTAGTACATGAAACAGTTCTGTCCAATAAGAACCTAGCAGGATCAGGGATTGTTCTTTGTCCCGCTGTATAGTAAAAGCTTACCCTGTAAATAAGATTTACAGAAGCTTACTAAATTCCTTTCCTTAACAACTGCAAAAGTAAAAGGATAGGGATCCCCTACCGGTAAACAAGCCCCAAGACTTGTCTCACCTTCACAGTATATTTGAAAGAATTACAACAGTAAAGAAAATACTTTTTTAGGATTATTCAGTCGTGTAGATTATTTTTAATATTTTCTGGCAAGCTATTCAGCTGTGATTGAATATTCCAAACCAAGAACAAATGCTATCAAACTTATAAGTAGCTGGGATCTTGTTTCTCCCCAATTGTGCATGCAGAAGGAAGTCTCATGTATTCCTTTTTTAGGATCTATTTAAAAAAAAAAAAAGAAAACAGGAAAAATGCAAAGAAGATTTTATAATTAGCATAGGGGACTGGACAGGTGGCAAGATTAGATGGAAGGTTATGAAGATTTTTCTCCTTTAGTTTACAAGGTCATATCTGCTCAAGACTGGACGTAACCAAATGTTAGTGCCATCCAAGGAATGTTCTGTAGCCTTTGTGAAATAAGGTGGTGCCCTTATCTTTGTTTCTCCTGGACACCTTTCAGCAGTCTGTAGCCATAGGCTATGAAAAGGTGGTGCCATCATGAACAGCTGAACTGAAAGGATGGTTTTGTGTTTAAGCCAGTAGATGGTCTTCAGGAGAGGTAAGTTCAGTTACTAGCTGAGCCACAGACATTCTAGGTGACCTTTCAAGTCATTTAATCACTTTGTGCCTCAATTCCCCATCTATAAATTAGGGATAATACCACCATACTTCACAGGGGCAATTTGAGGATAAATTCATTACTGCTTGTGAAGTGCTCAGATTCTGTTGTGGTGATGTCATATGGATAAATAGATAGATAGCTAATTTACATGGGTGCAGCATGGGAAATAGAATGCATGACCTCCACTGAAACTACTAACCTCTACTATTTCTCCTAAAGAAGAATCTCCATCAATTATCATTAGTAGTAGGACTTATACAGCCTTCAGTTAGCAGGCCAGCCTAGGGTTTACAATAACAATATTGGGGGTAGAAGGGAGTGCAGCTCCACCTCTTCTGCTAAAAGCAGAAGGTAGCCCCCCACTGCCCTCTGGCTTAGATAATCAGTGCACCCTCACAACTTCTCTTTCTTCCTTGTCTGGTGAGGTGAGAGCTCCTTCCACAGCTTCAGTCAACTTCAACCACTGAACCACAAGAGACTTCTGCCACTACCACTGGAACTGTGTGAAATGTTCATAACATGATTTATCAAGGTTCTCCAAGTTATGAAAGGTCAGATCTTCACACCAAGTCATGCACAGACTCCAACTAGATCTTGTAAATCGCAAGGTTAGTGGAAATGTCTCAGCTGCTTAATTCTTCCCACCAGCTAAAGCAAAACTGCAAATATGGACTTGTGCATCACCAAAAAAATAAATTGCTTTAAGCCATATAGGCTCATAGAACAGAACAGCACATGCTGCAAAGGGATTTTCATATTGGAGTGCTGATCCTGCCCCGAATGAACAGACCTCTGTGCCTTCGTACAGCCACATGGACTGAGCGGGTGCAGTAGTGCACATGGAGCTCATTGCAGGGTCAAGGATTTGAGTAATCTGGTTCTCAGCTAAACAAGTTAATCCAATGACAAAAAGTACAGTGTGCCCTCTTTATAATGCCACCGTCAAAAGCCAAAAAATTATAAAGAAGGCTTACTTCTAGTGATGGTATTTATTGCGGCCCAGAACAAAGAAATAACAGATTTATATCAGAGAGCATTTAGCCAGTTTGATCTCTCTCTTGCTTAAAAAGACGGCAGTATATTAGGAGCAATACTGTGCAGTTTTTCCCCACATCTATTATTGAGTTAATTTTTCTCAGCAGCTACAAGGTGGAAGCCTTTTCTACTTGGCATAAATTAGAGATTCTCTCTCATGTTTCATGAATCATTGAGTCCCTTGGTGCCGAAGCCAAGACAAATGATGAGAAATGCAGGAGAGGATTCAGTAGGTAAAAAGTTAAATTGTCTAATTCACTGTGAATATCTTTTAAAGAAAAATCAAACTACATGATTTTCATTCAAATACTTCCCCCTCCTGATGGATTATGATACTGCTGAGGAGTCAAGTTAATGCAGACCAACTTCTATGGTACAATGTGATAACAGAATTAGAAAGCTGAGAAAATCCTAAAATGTATTTTACTTGGCTTAAATCCTCACATTTGTAATAATTGTGAGCAGTGTATGGATATGTTTCCCATTAAAAACTTATTTGCTAAGCATGAGTCATTCAAGACACAGGAAGAGACAATTCAACGTTTTATCAATTTAATCTGAACATTATTCAATTTCTTTGCTCACTCTAAACTCAAATTACAGTTTAGCTAAATAGTCACAACAACCTGAATTCAAATTTAGCCTCTGTTCTTGAACCAGACTACAATTAATTATATATTTCCCACACTGTAACACTTTACTATACGTCACAAAACTGAACACAATGGAGCAATGTGTTTAAGCTGCAAAAATTCAAATTCAGATCTGGATCCACATTTTGAACACCTCAAAGTTCAGAGGTGTTTCGATCTGGCATTTTGGTTCTGCCCATATAAAGATGGGCTCTTTTGGGAAAAAATTCAGATCTAGATTTCTAACACCATTAGAATTCCAGATTGTTGGAATGTTAGGGTTGGCTCTGGCCTGTTTCCCAGTATAATGAAAATAGAGTTCATGGCCAGAAAAATAACTTCATACAATTAGAGGGAGAACATTAAAAAATAAATCAGCTGTCATTTTTAAATGGCTTAATTTTTTTTTTAAAAAACTGCTCAGGCTATCTACAGTTTGACTGCTTTTCAGGCTGTTAAATAATGGTCATTTGTATTGTTTGTGACTGAACCTGAATATGTTGGGTTTTTTCATATTTATCTTCTACCTGTTTTCTTCTACCCCTTACACCAACCAATAACAATAACTGCAAGAACTCATTAGCAAACATTTCATTCCCTGCCACTGGATCAGACCTTCTTCCAAGCAAAAAAAAAAAAAAAAAAAAAACCACATGGGAGATGGGAAACTCAGAACAATTCAGAAGTGTTTGCCAAGTCAGTTCTGCAAATAAGCTCAGTAGCTCATCTGCTAGCATTTCACTGCAAGAACTTGACATGTGAAAGTCAAGTTGTTAGTTTTGATTGGACATGTAGGCCACGTGATATTTGCTTCTGTTTCCGGACTGGATGAGAATAACTCATAGGGTATGTCTACACTCAAAACACTACAGCTGTCCACTTGCAATGTTGACACTTACTACACTGAAGGGAAGGGTTCTCCCGTCACTGGTTCCCAAGAGGTGGTAGCTATGTCAATGGAAGAATTCTTCCATCAACCTAGTATTGTCTACTGCAGGGGTTGAGGTAGAGTTATGTCTCTCACATGTGGATTTTTCACACCCCTAAGGAACATAATGATCCTAATGTAAGTTCCCAGGGTAGACCAGCCCTTAGAATCAAGTTTTCAGTGCATAATACGAAAATTAGGACATATTAAAATTAGAATTTAGAGATTTGAAACTTACTTTCCACAAATATTTGTGGAAAGGATTTGATCACCCCCAGATTAATTAATATGTACTCATGCACTGGCACAGGGCCCCCAACCACCTGGCCAGATATTAACCACCCCGCTGCTTTTTCCTGCCATTCTAAAGGTTGCAATGTGCTAGGAGAGGGGGTGGTTTGAAGCGTCTTGTGTAACTGATGAGTAAAAAATGCCGGCACATGGCCCTCAGCAACCATACGCTGTGCGTACACTAAAGGCACCGGCAACTGCTTCCATTATGGCACACAGATAACGTGGCCACAGGGAGTGCTACAAGCACAGCACCCAAGTCCCACTCCACAAGCCAGGCCCTCAACATACTGATACTGTTGCTCCTTCTCCTTTCAGTGCCAGAAAGCAGGACAGACCCGATGCTCATCAGCAGGAAAGAGTAAGGAGTGAGGACCAGAGTGTGGAAGGCAGGGGCTCCTGGGAGCTTGGGAGAGGATGATAGGGGGGCTCCCTGGACTGAGGCTTCTGGAAGAGGGTGAGTATTGGGATTTATAGGCCGGAGAGAGTCAGGCTGGTGGGGGTGGTGGGGGCTTGCCTGAGAGAGGAAGAGGATAGTCAGGCTGGTGGTGGTGTTGAAGCACTTGTGAGGAGAAGAGGAGGCTCATGCTGGCGAAGGAGAAGAGGAGGCCCATGGGTGGATTTTCTGCCTCTCTGATGTGGCAACCCTAGTTGGGAACTGATTAGATTCGGCCCAGCCAACCCCACCCTACTCCACCACCACCATTCATGATAGGAGGGCGGGCAGGCCAAACTTCAATCAGTGGCGTTGCGCCCTGGTGCCCAGAGTTGCAATGCTGCTCAGGTTTAATGCCCTGGGCAGCTGCACAGGCAGGTTTGGCCCCTAGGCTACCAGGCCACCAGGCCTCTTCTCAGAGCCCTCTCAGATGGCCATGGTGACCAGAGCCACAAAAGAGTAGGGTGCATTCTGGGAAGAGTCCAGTTTCTCAGGTCCCTTTCCAGGGTTCAGCTCTTCTTTGGCTTGTTCTGTCTCCTTGCTGGCATTGATGTCATGAGCCATCAAAGCCACGGTGTCCTCTCGGGGGTCTTGGTAGCTGGCCATTACGGCACCCAATTCCACTTTTCTAGAAGGAAATTAACCCTGTTCATTCAGCTGCAGAAGCACAAATCCCACAATCAGTGTCCCAGAATCAGTCCCTTATTTGTATTGATTCAAATCAAACTTGTGTCCAGACCCAGCTAAAACTCAGTCCCCTTAGGAGCTGGTAAAGCTCATCTCTTAGCCCTACCTATTTTTCGAAAGGTAACAAAACGGCAGGAGGCTCAAATCTCCAATGCACTAATGTACTTGCTCTTTTCTGATTTGTACGGTCTCTGGCAAGTTCCACTTTCACTAGGAACCCTGTCCCTTATAACTGGGGAGCTAGATGGGCACAGTCAAGTTTATTTCTAAGTCACATTTCATAAATACACACAAGCAATTAGCAAATGTTTCTCACGGCAAAAGAGGAGAGACAGAGTATTCACTTTAAAAAAAATCAAATTGCCATGTATATTTAAATAGTCTAGATCTATTCATTTTAATATATTTATATTAGATGTTTAAGCCTTTTCCAATCTAATAATTAACAGAGAAGTTCTCATATTTACAAACTGTATATCACAAGCTCTAGTTTAAGGTGTATGGGGTGGGGGCTGTTTCCATGCACAGAGCCCCAGAATTCTGGGCTTGATCCACAAGATGCTGATATAACCCAAGTTAAGGGAGTGAGTCTTTGTCTCCATCTACTGGATTTTCCACACTCCTGTTTCCAGCTAACAGATTTATGCCTTTGCCAAAGCAGCAGTGGTACATACATGCTTTTAGCACTGACAGTCCGGGCAGGGCCTGTTACATGTCAGGGTTCAGAACCTTGCCAGATCCAGCCCTAACTACAAAAACATTCCTGTTTGTAGTCACTCACCAGCTAGTATTGGAAAGTGAACCTGAGATGGGTTTGAATAAGTCAAAGGGAGTTTGTTTAAAAATATGAATGGTGTGTGGAAAAGTTTTAACAGCATTCCCCTACCTCTGATTAGTAAGGATTCATTTCACTTTTCATCTAGAAAAGGAAGCCCAGTCTGGTGGCTAAAGATCAACACTAGGAACTGGGAGGTGTGACCTCCATTCACAACTCTGCCTTGCTTCCTTCATGACCTGGATCAAGTCACTACATCTCAATTTCCCCATATGTAGAAGCACCTCATCAGCAGTTGTTAATCTTCATTCACTAACATGCATGAAGGAATTTGAGATCCACAGACTGAAGTTGTGATATCAAAATGCTGATAATTTTGTTCATTGTTACATATTGCATTAAAAGACATTATTGAAGTTGCAAAGTCATGAATTCAGAAGTTAGGAAATGCCAGAATTAAAGTTACCTGTGCAACGTTAATTCAGCCTCATTGTGCATAAGCATTATGGTACAGTCGTTAATTACATGATCACGTACTATTTTTTCCACTGGATCTCTGCCATCTTAAGTGCACAGGATAGATGGTGCTCAAGCAATGGATAGCTATTCAATAATATTTCTTGTTATCATCATCATTCAGTGTGTGATCCATTGCCTTATTTATTGCACACTATCAAAATCCTGCACTGAATGCAGAATTATTAATTTCTTCATAGACGTTTCTATTACATTTATCATTGCAATCTGAGCATTGCACAAACATAAATGGTTTTATCTTTACAACACTCATGTGAGGTAAGGTGGTATTATTACCCCCATTTTACAGCTGGGAAACTCATTTCATGTGGAGTTGTGCTCAGCTCATCTGCAAATCAGATCCCAACTATCTCAAGCCAGGCACCCAGAAAATAAGGAACACAATTAGTGATCCGCTGTGAAAAGTTTAAGTGACTTGTCCACCGCCACATAGCAAGTTTGTGGGAGACACAGAGTCCAATTTTCCAGGGCAGCATTCAACTGCCTTAAGCGTCTGACCCTCTTTCTCCTCCTGCAGTTCCCTGCTTCATCCACTACTTATCTTCCAACCTGACGCCAAGTGGCAGGACCTGCTGCCACCTGACAAGAACCTGAATGGGCCAGCCTCTACTCCACTCTGGTTCCACAGCCCCCCAGGGATATTAGCTGGTGGCTCCTTCATGGACCCGTGAGCACGGATGTGTACCTGACATGGTTCATGAACTCTCCTGACACCTAACCTTTTTGCAGTTAGAGGGCGACTCTGGCACACATCTATGTAGAATGCATCAGGTTGCAGCCCCGCTTCCGGTTCCTCCAGAATCTTTTACTCAGGACATGGCTACTGTTTTCCCAGCACCTCCTGATCCTGGTCCTGATAATGTAGAGAGAGAGCTTTTGGGCAGAGTGCTGACTGAAAGGGGGCTTGGAGCTGTGAGCAAAGAAACTAACTCCAGTTTGAGGCCTTTGTGTTTGTTATCCCCAAAAACAGACTAGATGTGCCCTGACAATGGCTCACCTATTCAGTAACTCATTTGTCTGTTTTGGTAGGTGAAAGGAGATGGCACGTCCTAGAGGAATTGCTAGGGTTTTACCAAGGGTTCCCCTATACCCTTCAGGAAACTCCCCTGAACAGACTAACTGTTTACCCTTAAGAGGACATGGATATAGCCTTCCGCTGACATTCAGGCAGTAATCTTCTAAAACAAAATTTTCTTTATTTAATGGATCAATATTCCTTATTACAATAGATCTTAAAATCATAAACTGAGGAACATAAATACAAATTCTATTAGCACCAGCATACACATTAGAGTACCCAATACTGCAACGTCATACAGCTGGAACTGGGTTAATCAGTCACATGTAGAACGCTGACAGCAATTTTAATAAACACTAAACTCTATACACAGAATAAAAATAGGGTTAATGAATGTGCATTCTTAAGATAATAAAGCTGGATGTCTATGTCTTATGCTATGTTCAACATGCTTAACTTCCGCAGGCTTCTTTCCCTCTGCTCTGTCAGGGTCCCTCTACTCTGTCTCTGCTCTGCTCCAGCTGCTGCTGCTGCTGCATCTTCACTACTGACATGATGGCTTCCAGTGGTTTCTTGATCCGCCGCAACAACCTAACCCTCATCTTCCCTCTTCAGTGATTGCACCCTGATCTTCCTGCTTCTTCTCACTTCTCCTGCTTGATGACCTCTTCCTTCTACTCACTCCCACACACTTCTACTTATTCAAACCAGTCAGCTTTCTGCCTTATATATACAGTTTTTGGCTTATTCTGATTGGTTATTCCCTCAATCCTTGTCATTAATATACTTATCCTCCAATCATCTTTAATCTGTGATTGCTCCTTTCTTGTGAACCAATTACCACCACTAAATCTATCTATCAATCAAAGTCGGACCTAGTTGAAAACTTGAGCTTTGCCTAACTGATTCCTCCCTTAGGTTTTGGAGTGACCTTTATATCACCTCAGCCTGCATGCTTGCCATAGGCCAAATTGCTTCAAAATCGCCATCTGAGTTTTTCTGGCTGTAATTACCTGCGACCACCATCTTACTATTTCTAACTATAACCACTTTAAAAAACTACTTTCATAAGTTATTAAATCTTTATGACTACAAACATTATCTTATTTTGCTGATATTTCTTTATGCATCCTGATGTTAAGATTCACTGCTGCCACTGCAATTTTTATTAATTTAGATAATAAATTTATTTTGATTTTTCCCTTGCTTCAGCTAGTGGTGGCAGGGCAATATTCCTAATGCTGTATTTAATAAACAGAAGTAGAGCAGCTCATATCATGTTCAGGGAAACAGGATTTTGTACATTCTTTGGTAATAAACAGGATTACAGCAAAGAAACACCTGACTTTATCATCAGTTTCTCCTCCTAACAAAAAGAACTTCCAGAACCCTGAACTTCAGCTAGCTGGTCATGTAAAAAAGGATTACAATCT
This sequence comes from Emydura macquarii macquarii, assembly GCF_026122565.2. NCBI lineage: Eukaryota > Metazoa > Chordata > Testudines > Chelidae > Emydura > Emydura macquarii. Next base: position 4,936,610 of record NW_027130506.1, read on the forward strand.
CCCGGGATCCTATATCACTCACTGGTTATTGCCACTTTTTAAGCCAATCTAAAAAGCTATAGTTGTATTGCTACTCTTTTAAACAATTAGACATGCCTTAACTAAGACAGAGCTTGCATTTTGTAATAGCTGATCATGAGGACCTCAGGCTTGTTCTATCAATGCAGTTAGACACATCCTGTTATCCTGGTGTGTCTAAATACAATTATAAATGTGATCCCCAGCTCCTGGAACTCTGGACTGAGCCTTTTGGGGGTCCTTCCCTATAGACTACAACAATAGTGGCTACCAGAGCCCTCTGACACCATTTCCCAGCATGCTTTGAGTCAGAGGTGGAGACAGAATGGACTAGAAACTCCTGCAGAGGTCAGTGGGATGCTTCTGCATGGGGTGATATAGACACAGTTTGCTAGACCAGTGATGAGCCACAGTTTCTTACCCTTCGGTGGGAGAGGACAGCCTGACTCCGAGACAAAGAATGAGAGACTAGTTTTAGTTTTGGTAACCGAGAGAAAGAAGCAGAACCACTCAGGGAATCTCTGCTTAACTCCCACTCCTCACAAAGCGTGTCTGAACTGCTGTGGGATCTAGTGCCTGGCTCAGGCAGTTCCAGCCCTACAGAGACCCAACCCAGCACTAGCTACCAAGAGCTAGCCAAGACCTCCACAGGACTCCATATCAGGCCTCCCAGTTCAATTTGCCATACAGGCCATCAGTTGTAACACTGACATCCCTGCATGGGTCATCAGCAGTGGGGATCAAACCGGGCTCCTTGGTCTGAAGTCCTATGGAGGGCTTAGCTGCCCCTTGGCTGTTAGCACTGGGTTGGAACTCTGTCACTCCAGATGCTGCTTTCTGTGGAGATGGATCTGCTGGACCCAAGCATTAGACCCACTGCAGTTCAAAGACTCTCTTTGTAGAGAGTGGGAGTTTATCAGAAACTCCCTGAAATGTTCTGCTTCTCTCTCAGCTCCCAATTTCAACAGCTGAAAACTGAAATCAGGATGTCTTTGGACAGATGCCGGTACGGCAGTTTTAATACTGGTGAGTAGTTGTCCAGCTGCCAACAGCTGGTTTCTGTGGAGAGTCTTCTGAGGCCCTCTCCTCATACGGGCCACGACTTGTAACACAAACACCCCTGGGTGAGTCGTCCACAGCAGGGACTAAACCTGGGACCTCTGGATCTTAATGTATGAGCCTGAGCTAAAAAGGAGCTGTCTCTTAGCCAAGGGTGCACCAGGCTCATCAATCTGTGGTAGAGGAGGACAGACTGCCACACAGGGTAGACATAGTTTACCTAAAGAAGGATTTTTAGTAGTTCTGTCATTAAAATTAGTGACCAGAATGCTTAACGTCTGAGCATTCACTGTAACGCATGCACCATATACAGCTCATTTATTTATTACTCTCATTTCTATGGTGCTAATCATCATAGCTGCTGCATGCTGTAAGGATATGCCATCATCTCAGCTATGACAGCATTTCAAAGCCAGGAGAAACCAGAATATTTACTCGATGGAAACAAGAGAGGTAATACATGAAGCAGTTAGTTATAACACTGACCATCTTAAGGCTGCAACTGGTTGTCTCTTCTAGACTTAAAGGGCCAGCTACCAGAGCAAAGAATGCTGGGAAAGTGCCCTAAAAACAGTGAGGCCAAAGCAGAGAACTCAGCTGAAGACACAGCAGCTCCAGTGAAAGGGGATATGTTCCCCTGTGTGGGTTGGAGTATAGAAAGCCTTCTTTTTGGTAATCAGACGGGGTGGGGGTCAGGTAAAGGGCACTGGGTCAGGTGACCATGTAAGGAAGACTTTAGGTTTCAGCAGTTACATGCTAGAGGGAAATGCAACTTCTGTAGCTGTGGAAGCGGAGAGACTTATAGAGCCTTGGAAACACTTATAAGCAGAGTGGCACCATGATTTATTATTATTGTTTAGATCAGCGGTTCCCAAACCGGGGTATGTGTACCACCAGTGGTACACAGGCCACCTCTCAATGGTACACATCCACCTGCTGCTGTGGGGACGGCAGCCCGGCCATTCTGCCCTCCTCCCCCTGGACACACAGCGGATTGCCAGGAGCTGCTCCAGTATCAGCACCGCTCCCAAGAAGCATGGCGGCCACTCCCCCTCCTGGCTCTGCCCCTTCTCCCCGTCCCCTCCCACATGGGCCCAGCACCCTGACCAGTTGTTGGTGATACTAAAGGTGGTGGCATTTTATGTTGGTGGTACGCAATGTGGTAGAGTTTGGGAACCACTGGTTTAGATCAGTTTGTTTCTTATGCTATTTTGTAATTAGGGGATCGCCTACATTTACAATAATCAACATCTTATAGTACAATCCATCCTACTATAACTGCTTTGTTGTTCTGCCAGTTATGTAGTGATGAATATATGGCAGACAAACTTTGCCACTTACAGTGGGGGAAATCATTATCCAATTAGCTTCATATATTTTTGGCTAAGAAGTTTTCTCATGAGTTGCAAATCATTTTCTCATGGCATCAATAGCCTTATTACATATGCAACTAATTTTGTGCTGTAATTTAAAGCAGCAACAAAATGAAAATTAAGCTCTTATCTCTGATATCATTTCTGGCATTCAGTTATGAGAGGCAGTGCTAATTCTTTCCCCTCTACACACACACAAATAGTCCTAGATACATGGCATCTCAAAACCAGGAATGGCATTCTGTCTTCAACTGGCAAAGAATGGAACAGTAAACAGTTATAACAATCCAGGGTCTTTTTAACTGCAGTGAATCAATAGGGAAATACCATTTTCTGCCAAAGCTACAATACAATGTCAGGTTCAAAAACAAGTTGTATTGCTCTGATTATTTTCTTTATCACATGGAATTAGTGAGTTTTATTCTGTCCCCAATGAAATCCAAGAGCCCAGCTCCCAATTGACTTCTACAAAAGAAGAATCAAGGCTTTGATCTGATTTGAATTTGCTGATTTTTGAACAAGTAGGGAATATTAGTAACAATGCTGAGCAATATAAATATCTACACCAGTATATAGCAAACAAACAGTTTTTAAGTAGTCATGGTTACATCTGGTCAGAGCATTTCAATTTGTTGGTGAAAAATCAGAAACTGAAATATATCAATTTTGACATGCTGCACACTGCCCCATGAAAGTTGAAGGTTGGGTGTTTTAATTGGCTGGATGGCCCAGTAGTATAACTTTTGCCTACAGGGCCAGAGGTCCTGAGTTCAAATCCCTTAGGTTCTATGTCTATAGGATTGAAAATTATAAGTGACTGGATGGCCTAGTGGTATGACTCTTACCTACAGGGCTAGAAGTCCTGAGGTCCTGTGCCTGGGGGATTGAAAATTATGACATCCTATTGGTGCAGGGTGGTGGTGAATCACGGAAGTTGCATAATCACAGTTTATCATGGGAGATGCATTTCTAAGATATGGGCCATTAAGGATACATAGAGCCTCTAACAATGATTAATAGCCACCTTTCAAAGGCTTAACGGACAAGCTCAGAAAATGGAGCTTGGGTTTAGGGAGCAAATGAATTTCCTGGAAATACCCTAGTTTTTTCAGTGTCTCAAGACCCTGTGTTTTTCATGGTTCTGTGGCTGTGATTCCACCTGCTGTACAATTGTTAGTCTTGGCAGAATTCAATTTTTTATTATTTTATCATTTTGATGGATAATACCAATGATTATTTTAAGCATTTTTTTTATTTGTATCAATTTAAATTTTCATAGTTGTGGGTATTTATGGTGGGGCAGACAATGGTGGAGAAGACAATAATTATTTCATGACAGTAGATTTTGAGATTCAGAAAGATAAAGCTTTATAACCATTACCACACAAATGGTCGATATCACATGTCAAAATATACAAAGTAAATATCTTTAAATCAAAGTTCTCAACCAGCATTTCTGTGTGTGTATGACAACATATACCAATAAATATCTAATCCTTCTGAGCCGAATAATTGTCCTCTAGAATCCTAAGCTTTCATTAAAAATAGTAAATTTCAGTCCATTATGGTTGCAAAGAAAACCTGTTAAACGGGAAACACTATAATCCAAAGTGGTGTTGTCTTCCCGAGTCTTCAAATATACAGCATGACCCAGCATCTCTGAAAAAGTGTAAATTATCCCATAAATCTCAATAGAAGAGTTAATTCTGAAGTCAAGTGATTGCAATTTAAATGTCAACACAACTATTTAACTGGAAGTATTAAAATTACTCCACACATTTAATGTTGAATGTAATGTTCTTTTAGCTGTGTCAGTCCCAGGATATTAGAGAGACAAGGTGGGTGAGGTAATATCTTTTATTGGACCAACTTCTGTTGGTGAAAGAGACAAGCTTTCAAGCTACACAGAGACCTGAAGAAAGCTTGTCTCTCTCAACAACAAAAGTTGGTCCAATAAAAGATATTACCTCACCCACCTTGTCTCTCCAGACTTTTATGTCATGCAAGTCTGCATGACTTGGCCATAAACCCTGATTTAACACGCACTGGTTTCAGTGGAAAACCTGGGGTGGATTCTTAAGATGCAATCTCATCTTTGGGTCTAAATTCCTGCACCAGAATCTGGAGAGAAGCTCTATGGGGCTTTATGTTTTTATATGTATTAAAAGGGTTGACTCACAGCTCAAAACAAATATTTTTGAGGTTTCTTTTTTCATGTGTTTCTGCACTTTCTGGCTTTGGCCAGGATCAGTGATGATTGAGCTCAGAATTTGACGTTAAGTCCCTGTTGTCTTACATCCACCCCCATTTGTGGTGGTGCAGTGGGAAAGCAGATAGCTGGCTCAATATCTGATATGAACGCTCCTGTGTTTTCAGCTCTATATACGGAAGAGAAAAAGTCTTTTTTCTCTTTAAAAGTGACTTCTGCATTTCCCCTCCCTGAAGCTCCTCTCTCTTGCACAATAGTTTAAGAAGTTGCATAGCCAAAGGAGGTTGCCAGAACTTTCTGTTCCACTGCTCTGTATGCCGCCTGGATTAGCAACACTGGTAGATGAGGCCTCCTTTGGACTGTGATTGAGACAATCCATTCTTAAGTGAAATGTTTTGTAGATAGACAACATTTACAACTACAGCCTAGTGTTAACACCTGGATTCTTAAAGAGAAGGCTGTCATCATTATCAATGGCCTATACAAACAGAGGAAATTTCAGGATTATGGACCCAATCCTGAAACCTGCTTTGCTTTATTGGTAAGGACTGCAGGATCACGCTTTCTGCACTGGAACTAATATTGATTTTAATTTCTCTTTCAAAAATATGGCACTTTCAAGAACAAATAATAAAAAAATGAAAGCACAATATTAATATTTAAGATTGTCTGCCTCAAAATCAGAATCAGCTCATATTGCCTGAAAGTACAAAAGTATCACCTATTTTATTTTCTCTTGCAAAGATGAAATGGAACACAGAAGCAGTGACTTTTTGTTTTGCGTCAAGCACAAATGCACTGTCAACAAGAACACCCCTTCAAAGAGGGGTAAATTAAACTGGTGCAAAATGTGGTTTTCCTTCTCTACACTTGTGGGTTGCATCTGTGCAGCTACACTGGTTGCTGTCCATTGATGGCTGAACCCAAGTAGATACAAAGCTTAGGGCAGTTTCACCTTAATCAACCTATGCTTACTGTGACTTTAACTGCCTTTTATGGAATGACCTTAATTCTCTGTTTGCTCATTTTCTTTCCAAAATTGTTCATTTCAAGTTTCTCTTCTAAGTCTTTCAAGAGCACAGGTTATGCAATGCCATATAAATCTCAGAATTTACAGGGCGCCTATGCTATATGCATATAACTGTGTGGGAAACTGTGCCCAATAGCAAATTGTCAGGAGAAGATAATAAGAGTCATATACAAAAGAAATATATGAGAATATAATAATAATATTATAAGAGAAATATACAAGACAGGTAATGCTGGTGCCATGGTAGCAAAGGTTTGCAGGAAGGTAGGGAAAACACAGGGGTAGAAGACAAAGGCCAGTTCTAAAGTAGAAACTTTTGCTAGTATAATAATGTCAGTTAAGGGAGTAATTTTTTATGACATTTCTATACCAGCAAAAACTCCAGTGTAGGTGCAGTTATACTGGCATAAGAGTGATTTTCTCAAGATAGCTTATTTTGATTGGGGAACTGGTAAAAGCTATATAGGCAAAAGCACTCTTTTGCTGCTGTAAACTGCATGTGCACTAGGACTGTTTGCCAGATAGCTATACCAACAATCTTTTGTAGTGTAGACCTGGTGAAGCCCTCACACTGGCTTGTTAGAGTCCCACATCCAAACATCCTGTTCCTCATTTAGGTGCCTGCATATCAGAGTAGGTAACACACCTCCTGACTGGACATTAATTGGACCCAAAGGGAATTTCAAGGTGGCACATTTGAATGTTAGCAATGTGCTGTTCTCTGGCTGACAAGTCTGTTCCCGAGGTCAGTCAGGAAGAGTTATTTATGATAGCCATTTGCTTCTTCCTTTTTTAGCACTGATAAGGGAGTGAGTGGAAGGTTAGAGGTAAGTGGCTAGATTAAACAGCTCTTCCTGGCTGACCTCAGAAGGAAGTGTGCCAGCCACGGAAGAGCAAGAAAGGGGCCACACATGGACCAAAGCAAATAAATCTGGTCTTGATGATGCACCAGTGCCAGTACTCAATACCCTCCACTCCAGCTAGTTTGGATAGCTGCCACCAAGCTCAGCCATCACACTGATATCCCAGCAGAATTCCAGACTCAACGTCCTTTTATAGCAGGACAATGGGCTGCAGGAAAGCCCTGGGTATTTTCTGCTGAATGGGCTGTCAATGAGATGATGCATGAGGCAAGAAAGATAAGCTTGATATTCTGCAGCCAAACTGGCGCTGCACCTCTGACAGTAGTAAAGCCTCACTCTTGTTAGTAAATTAAATTGCTTTGACTCAGAAGGCACACAGGAAGTAAATATGTGTTGTGGCAGGGTAATATCTTTAGAGTCACTTGTCAGACCATAACCCTGTCTCAGAGGGCAAGTCTACACTGCAGCGTAAACCCGGGTCTGTGGACCCAGGATTGTGGACTTTGTGTTTCCAAGCCCACACTTGAGCGGCCACACTGCATTGTAAATCTGGGCTTATAATTGATGGACCTGGGTCTCGTGGCCATGCTAATGTGTCCATGCTGCACTACACAAACTTTCAGATTTGGATCTGTGGCTTGAGCTGCATCCAAACTGCAAAATGACAGGACTTAGACCTATGTCACAGTGTGGATGCAGTAGGACTCTGAGTGCTTGCTGACCCAAGACAGACTGGTGTGTGTGGATGGAAGGGGGCCTTGGGCTCCAACCCGAGTCAGAACCTAGGCTCAGTGTGCAGTGTAGACATAAGCTAAGGTCTTGTCTATATAGGGGCAGCATGTAGGGTATGTGTAGCTACATGCCACAGTCAAAAGCAGGCTGAAGCCACAATGCAGTTTTTAGCTACCCGCAGCCATGAAAGGCTCTGGCAGGAAGCTTTTTCACACTGCCTTCCCCCTGGTGGAGTCTTTCCCTGTGATGGGGAAAGGCTCCAGTAGCAGGATACCGCACTGCTAAAAATAGCAGTGTAGATGGGGGAGGCATTGCTTGGGCATGTAAAGAGCCATGTAGGGTATGTTCCTGGAGGTGCTGGCATGTCTTCACTCACCTAAGAGTGCTTTGCCATCTACACAGCTATTTATACCTGTGCTGAGCAGGGAGTGCAGTGTAGGTACTCTAAACACCACCATAAAGGAGTGTGAAGTGTAGATGTGCCTTAAGAGGTTGCTCCCTTGTGTTTTGGAACTAGAAGGATTGCTTACCTTTGAATTTCCTTTCTTGTGTCAATGTCTCATTGAAGTTAATAGGATACTTACAGTTAAGCATGTGCTTAAATGCTTCGAATTGGAGCCACAGTGCTCAGCACTTTGCAGGATCGAGCCCTTGGTGGGCACATACACTCTGGAGTCATTCAGACATAGCAACAAAATTTTTCTTCTTAGGATACAATTTACTTTTAAAATATTTTTCTCTCTGCAGTGCCTAGTGGAAAGCTCTCTATGTTGAGAACTAAAAGGAACAGAGGACTTTAGCTCTCTCATTAGTGCTTTTGTCTGTTTTCCCTCTTTTATTACTGATCTTGTAGAGGCTCCAGAGGCAGAACTCTTATTGATTTCAGTGAGCGCTAATCAAATTTTTTTTTGTCCAAAAATGTATTTTAAAAGGGCCTATTTTAAAGTTAAAACTTTTGCAGAAATTGTTCATTTAAAACAAATCAATTCCACTAAAAAAATACCCCTCTGACAAACCAAACAATTAGTTGATTTTCTAAATGGAAATTTTTTTCACCAGTTACTCAGTTGGGCTAACATATCTGATTCCTTTTTTGGCAACTGAGAAAGGACAGCTTTTTATTTGTATTTGGGTCCCCCTAGTGGAGCAAGAAAGAACTTGAAAGCACTGTAAAATGTACATAAAGTAAAGCTTAATTATGAAACTGTACAAATTATTATATTTAATGATTGAGAAGAGGAAGAGCAGCTTGGAGCACCAACTCACCAACCTAGTGAGGACTTTAAACTAGGTTGAAAATATGGATGCTAAATTATGGCTTAATTGACATCACAGCTTGGTAGGATAAATCTCATGACTGCAATATTGGTACAAAGGGGCATAGCTTGTTCAAGGAGGGGAAAAAGGGAGGACACATTGCATCATATAATGTTGAAAGTGAAAATAAAAGGGAGGGAAACAGGTGTGATGTCATTGTAGGAGTTCACTATAAATCATCAAATCAGGAGGTAGAGGTAGATGAGGTATTTCTAGAACAAACAACAGAAATATCCAAAACACAAGACCCAGTATGTATTTACCCACACACCTGTTGGAAAAGTAATACAGGAAAACACAAAATGTCCAGTAAATTCTTGGAATGTATTGGAGACAACTTTTGTTTCAGAAAGTGAAGGAAGTAACCCAGGGGACAGCCATTTTAGACTTGATTCTGACTAACAGAGAGGAATTGGTTGCAAATCTGAAGGTGGAAGACAATTGAGGTGAAAGTGATACTAAAATGGTAGATTTCATGACTCTGAGGAAAGGAAGAAGTAAAAGAAGAATAAGGACAATGGACTTCAAAAAATAAACTTTAACAAACTATGGACTGCTAGGTAAGGTCCCATGTGAAGAAAATCTAAAGGAAAAAGGAATTCAGAAGAGCTAGCTAGCAGATTCTCAAAGAAATAACAGTAAAGGCACAAATGCAAAATCTCCCAATGTTAAGGAAAGATAGAAAGAATAGTAAGAGGCCAGTAAGCTCCATCAGGAGCTCTTTAAGCATCTTGAATTCAAAAAGGATTCCTACAGAAAGTGAAAACAAAGTCAAATTGTTGGATGACTACAGAAGAATAGCACCAGCATGTAGGGACAAAATCAGAAAGGCTAAGGCACAAAATGAGTTACCTCTAGCAAGGGACATAAAATGCAATAAGAAAAGGTTCTTTAAATACATTAGGAGCAAAATAAAGATGAGGGAAAGTGTAGGTCCTCTACGTAGCCGGAAAGGAGAACTAATAACTGATGCCATCAATAAGGCTGAGGTGTTTAATGCAGAGGTCTTCAATCTGTGGCGCATGTCCCCTAGGGTGGTGTAGAAGAACAATCGGGAGGGTGCGGCGGGGGGGCAGGGAGGGAGAGCTACCCAGCCCCACTCTGCCTTGAGCACTGTCATGAGCTCTGCTCTGGGCCCGGCTGCAGCCTCGGTGCCGGGCCGGGGTCTCCAATGCATCAACGCATGGCCATAGCCTCGGCCCCTATCCCTGGGCTTCCACTCCCAGCCATGGCGCCAGGCCTCACACACCCTCGCTCCCTGCCCCGGCTGTAGCACCCAGCCCCGGCCTCAGATCCCTCCTGCGGGCCCAGAGTATAGCCTCAGTCCCCGCACCTCCTGGCCAGGGTCCAGTCCCTGCCTCAGGCCCGGCCCCAGCGGGCAGCCACAGAGCCCAGCACCCAGCCGCAGGGTCCAGCCTCAGGCTGCAGCACCCGGCCGTGGCCCCCCTACTCCTTAGCCCCTTATCATCTGGCAGCCCCGCCTCAGGCCCAGCCCCTGCCACAGATTTCTGCTCCAGTCCCCGGCTCCAGTGCCTAGTCTTGGGCCTGGTGCCCAGCCCCTGCCGCAGCCCCCAATCTCAGTTCCCAGCCCCTGCCACTGGTAGGGCCCGCCACAGCCCTTTGTATCACCGGAGACAGCCTCAGACCCAACCACAGCCCCCCGACCATTGCCCATCTCCCAGCCACAGCCCCAACCTGACCATGGCCCCGCTCCCAGCCCCAGCTGGGGAGTGGGGGGGGGGGATGCAAGGACAGAAGGAAGGGGGGGCTCAGGGGTAAAAAGTTTGAAGGCCACTGGTTTAATGCCTATTTTGCTTCACTCTTCACTAAAAACATTAATGGTGAAGAGATATTGGACACAATTAATATTAACAACAAAGGGGGAAGGAAGGGAAGCCAAATAGGGAAAGAACAAGTCTGTCTTCTTTTCTCACGACTAAACATGCCCAGTTTTTTTCAACCTTTCCTCACAGGTCAGGTTTTCTAAACCTTTTATCATTTTAGTTGCTCTTCTCTTGACTCTTTCCAATTTGTTTGTTTGCTTGCAAGGCTGAAGCTGTCTTTTTAAGGAAGGGTCTGGTTTCCCATTGATTCTTCTCAGGGATCCAGTGTAGGCTCCACAGTCTTTCCTGCACAGGTGCAGAATCCAGAACAACTCTTTAACCTATGAAGTCTTAAATAGCCTGGGACCTACTCATCTGTACAACTGACTCTCTCCTCATAGCTGAGGTCAGCCGTGGAGCCCCATTGGTGGAAGAGAGAGGGAGTAGCTGGCAGGGTGTTCTCCATTCACTTCCCCAGCAGGAGTTTGTTGGCCGTTAGGGAGTTGTACCCTGCCACACCTTTTCTTCTGTGCCTGTGAGGAGACGTGTGTGTTGGACATGGCTGGATAGCAGCAGGAGAGGCTTCTGGTGGGGATCGTGCTTGGAAGTGAACTAATTTTCATTGTTGTGGGGTTATTAGATTGGATCTTGGGGTAACTGACGGGGTTGTTTATTTGTACAAGTGTCTTTAAAGGATTGCCAGGGCATTAGAGCAGCAGCTTCCACTGCAGAGTAGAGAAAATCTGAAAAACTAAATATAGAATCTTTCTGCAAATGGTGTTAGCAGCAACCAGGGCAGAGCCCTTATTTTAAGGGATTCTCTACAATTTCTTAACTCTTATTTTGGACCCAGTTACCACCCAGTAATCGGGGAATCTATAACCACTCTGGGCCTTTTTGTTAGGAAATCTGTACCAACTCACAACCACAGAGGCCTAAACAAGCCAACTTTATTGGGAGGAGGAAAGAAAAGGAAAGCCAAGTTGAACTGGGACAAATATTGACAATTGAACACCTTCCATCACCATTAACCTCACGATGCATAAGTCACAAACCTAAACAAATATGACTACGAATGGTAGGTGTAGTTTGTTCTGCCTCTCAGCCTCCCACTCTCAGTTCATGGGTCCCCAACTTTCTCACTCACAGTTCGTAGTTTCAAGAGTCTAGGAAAATCAGGGTCTGTTTCGTAAACTGCTCTGCGGTTCTATCACCTCTCCTGCTATAATGATTTCAGCAGCTAGAATAGGGAGGCCTCAGAGTTGCTAAACTAATGTAGAAAAATGCTATGAATTCTTCTGCTCCCATCATAATGCACGCAACTGCTCTCAGTCTGCTGTTCCCTGCTGGAAACGGTGCCTGAATCCAACTACCACTTTGCTCTGCCTGCCCCCAACTGCTGCATTGCTCTGCCGACTGCTGAAGTGACTGGAATTGCTGCTTTGCTCAGACCTCTGCTTGTCCCTCACTAGACAACTGAAACGTCTAGTAAGCTCTGCCCACATAGAAGAATTATAGCTTTTACCTCAATTCTTTCAGAGTCAAGGCATTCAGTGGTTTTAGGAACCCATCACTCTTCTTACCACTCAGCAAAACAACTCAGGCACCATATGACCTCTCTTACCTTGCTCTCTAGCTCTGTCCAGAGCAACTCATGCCACCTTGGCAAACATCAGTTTTCATCAGGGTGACCCCATACCTGCTCATTGTCCAAGCTTCGCCCAGGAGGACTCCCAACATGATAATCTCAAAAATAAGGGCCCCAAGTACAAAACTTAGTCAAATTATACCACACTGTCCCCAAACTACCTGCAGTTAATATGCAAATGAGGTGCTGTCTTGCTCAGACTCCAGAAGATGCCATCAGAGAGCTCACTCAATTACACAGGCATAGTTTGACTTTTGTATTTAGGGGGCAGCTCCAGTCAGGCCAATGGGGCTGTGCATGGAGGGGAGCAAATTCCACTCCTGCTAGAGGTTTGCAGTTTGCCCTGACCCCCCAATGATACCCATGCTCAATTACTTCTCTTCCCTTGTAGGCTTCAGGCCACCAGGCTTGAGGATAAAATAAATATCTCGTGCCTTCAGGAGATGCTGGCAGGCTCCCTCTATGGAACACCTCATACAGTCTGGTCTCTCCTTCTGGCCTTTACCTGATTTCCCTTGGTCTCTCCTCCTCTATTAACTTAAGGTCCTGCAGCCTATAAGCCTGGAAGACTGATCACACAGTGGCTTCCTTACCATCTGCTGTGCTTCCAGACTGTGCTAGGAGGAAATCTTTATCCTGAGTAAAACATTCTAGATTCTGATAATAAGAACTTCACATGGGCTCTCACCTTTCTTACATAGGAGGCAGCATGGTTTAGTGAATAGTGTTTGAAATTATCAGATTTATGATTAACCTAAATGCAGTTTAAGCTTTGAATAAATCTGTGAACAGCCTGTGCATCCAAGACAACCTAATCCAATGGATGAGAAAAGCAGAGATACTATAGGAGAAGAGAGACTTAGAATCTTTTGTGATCACTGTATATGCAGCATTTACCCATAGGGCTTCTTGTCCTTCTTAGGGTTAGAGGCCTTGTAAGCATCCAGAAGATAATAAGGTGGTAAGTAACCGTCAACATGGATTTGTCAAGAACAAATCATGTGAAACCAACCTAACCTTGTTACCTTGACAGTGTAACAAGCCTTATGGATAGGAGAGAAGCTGTAGATCTCCACTTTAGTAAGGCTTCTGTTACTGTCTCACATTGACCATCTCATAAGTGAACTAAGTAAATATAACCTAAGTAAATATAACCTAGACAAACCTACTGGTGCACAACTGGTCAGAAAATAATACTCAGAAAACAGTTATCAATGGTTCAAAGTCAAATTGGAAAGGAAAATCGAGTGAGGTTCCACAAGGATCTTTCCTGAGTCCGGTTCTATTAAATATCTTCATAAATGATTTGGATAATGGCATAGAGACTACGCTTATCAAGTTTGCAGACAATACCAAGCTGGAAGAGGATGCAAGAGCTTTGGGGGACAGGATTAGAATTCAAAATTATCTGGACAAACTGGAGAAATTGGCTGCAATGAATAGGATGAAATTCAATCAAGACAAATGCAAAGTATTCCACTTAGGAAGAAATAATCAGTTGCACACATATAAAATGGGAAATGACTGCCTAGAAAGGAGTACTGCAGAAAAGGGTTATAGTGGATCACAAACTAAATATGAGTCAACAAAATAAAACTGTTGCAAAAAAAGTGACTATCATTCTGGGATGTATTAGCACGAGTGTTAAAAGCAAGCCATCAGAAGTAATTCTTCTGCTCTATTCAACACTGATAAGGTTCAGCTGGAATAATGGTTCCAATTCTAGGCACCATATTTCAGAAAAGATGTGGACAAATTAGAGAAAATCCAGAGGAAAGTAACAACAATGATTAAAGGTCTAGAAAAACATGACCTATGAGGAAAGATTGAAAAAACTGGGTTTGTTTAGTTTGGAGAAGAGAAGACTGAGGGGGGGACATGATAACAGTCTTTAAGTATGTAAAAGGTTGTGATAAATTGCTGTCCAGGACAGGACAAAATATAACGGGCTTAAATTGCAGCAAGGAAGGTTTAGGTTAGCCCCTTCCTACTGTCAGAGTGGTTAAGCACTGGATCAAATTACCTAGGGAGGTTGTGGAATCTCCATCACTAGACAGTTTTTAAGAACAGGTTAGACAAACCTTCTCAGGGATGGTCTAGAAAATATTTAGTCCTGATTCAATGCAGGGGGCTGGACTAGATGACTTACCAAAGTCCCTTCCAGGTCTGCATTTCTATGATTCTGTGATTCTTTTCACAACTATATAATTGCATATAAAAACTGTGTAAGTAATTTCTTATGTTTTTGTAAAAACAGAAATTCCATCCTGTGGAACCATTTTGGATCATTAGCAGGGCTGGAACCTTCAGATCTATTGCAGAGATCTCTACCACTGCAACTAACTGATAGGAGGAGGCCGTTGTTTGCATTGATGTTCGCCATGAAACTAGTCATGTTTCATCTCTGAATAAAAACCACCAAGCCTAAGCAATTCTGGCATTACTCGTAAAACTTCCCTTTCCTCCCACATGTTAACATGAAGATGCTCAGGCAATTAGATCTGAGAAGCTAAATTCACTGTATAAATAATTCAGGATCAAAACCACTGGTGGTAAATCTGGAAAGTCATCATCTGACCTACCATATGTGGTTACTATGGAAATAACTCTCTTCTCTAACTTAATGTACTGGAGAATGGGAACAGTTTCCTTATGATTCACATGAATCTCTGGTATGTACTTCACTGCTAAGTGCTAGAGAAAATCTGCATTAGTTGCAATGATACTATAATATCCTTGACTGGATCACAGGGTTGGGAATTGGCATGACTCAGATCTGAATTAAACAAAGTGAATTTAGAATATCTGTCAGTAAAAACAAATCAGATGGTTACTTGACATCCAGTACCAGCAATTGGTCATATTATATGCTCATAACTTTAGCCCTGGAACAATCATAAAACACTAAATAAATACAGCTTCACTTCTAGTCCACAGACAAGTTTCACTTTGACCTACTTGTGAGACATGTTTCTGTTTAGAATTTTTTTTTTTAACAAAGACTGGCTAGTGGATCTGAAAAAATGAAGCCCAGTCTTGGTAGTCAGCAAATCCTGAGTTCTAGTCCTGTCTCTGTCAATGACTCACCATATGGTCTGCCCCATGCAAATCATTTCACTTATCTATCTCATTTACTTACATCCATAAAATGGGGACAATAATAATGCTCACCTGCAGCATCACAATGATTTGAAGAGGAAAAGAGCCAATAGGAGCAGATATCATGGTGATAGAAGTAGGATAGGATAGGATAGAACAAAATGTTCACTACTATTATTATTCTGAGCAGCTTTTCTGAAGTCTACATTTTAGCAAATGTGCTAGAGTTTTATCACTGACTAACCTAAGTGGCAAAATATATTTTTTTTAAAAGTTCACGCTATCTTTATGGTAACAAATCACAGATCTGACTCAGCAAAAAGCGTTATCACCTAGCTGTGCAGAAACTGTAAGTACTTTCCAGTGAATCAGGTCATAAAAATGGTTATTTGAACATTGACAATAATCATCATCTTATATCCCAATTGACAATCCACAGACTCATCCTGTAGTCTCTGTAGGCACAATTGTCTTGAAGTCAATTGAGAACCAAATGAAGTCAATGGGAATTCTGCAGAGAGAACAGCTGCAAAATTACACCTCACATTTGTAAGTATTCACTTCACACATCACTAAAATGCTACCACCTCAGTGGTGAAATGCAGCAGTTGTTTAGCAGTACATATTAACAGTGATAGTAGCAAAGGGCTGCTTCAATATTTTGTTGTATTTATTAGCTTTTATACTTTTTACAGACCAACTATAAGTTATTAACACTGAAGAGTTATTTTAATTCTATAATTAGACCCAGAGTTAACATTTACAGCCCTAGTGATTTTTTTTTCAACTTACATATGCCAATGTTGGCTCTGTCCTTTAAAAGAACAAGAAAAATTTGAGACACGCCCTGTTTGATGGAAATCTTAAACTACATTGTAATATTTAGTCACTAGGTGGCACTATGTGAAGAACACAGCTGCACATCTTTCCCTAGTGCTGGAGACAACCTACATTCTTTCTTACAATAAAGTTGTTGTGGCTAGTGTCCATTTTGCCTCTGTCTCTGTGTGACTAATCTGACGTGGTGTCAGAAGAAAAACCACAGAAACTGCAGAATTTCATCAAAATGCCAAAGTTTCATGCCCTAGAGAGCTTCAGCTTCAACAGACCATCAAACTGGCCTGATTGGAAAGACTGGTTTGCACATTTTCATATTGCAACTAAATTGCACAAGAAGAGTGGGGAGGTGCAGATTAATTAGTTCCCTCATCTATGCCGTGGGCAGGGAAGCTGAAGATATCTTTAAATCCTTTGCCTTTGGAGAAGACAGCCACAAGAATAATTACAGTGTGGTGCTGGCTTGATGAACATTTTGTACCTCAGTTGAACATGGTTTATGAGCAAGCATGTTTCTGTCAGCATGCTCAAAAACCTGGGGAGTCTGTGGAATCTTTTAAGAGGCTTGTATGACATGGCAGAAAACTGTGATTTTTTAAGACAAAAAGGAAGAGCACATTAGAGACAGAGTAGCAATTGGCATGTTAGACAAGGGGCAGTCAGAGAAACTGCAAGTGAAAAGGGATTTAATGCTTCACAAAGCAATAGAAATTGCAAGGCAATCAGAGATGGTTAAAAATCAAAAGAGAGACCAGTGGCTACCAGAAAGAAACCTAGAGAAAGTGACTTACAAACAGTCAAGATAGGAGATCTAACACAACTTCAGAAAGCAACTGTAATAAATCCTCAAAGGCAATGTGGAGTGAGTCCCTGGCAAATTATAACAATTTCCAGACTAGATGGACACAATGTGAGAGAGATCACAGTCCAAGAGGTGATTGCCCAGATAAAAGGCATAAATGCAAAAGAACTGGACATTTTGCCTCTTTCTGCTGCACAAAGGCAGTATGGGAAGTGACCACTGAAAGTCAAAAGCCATTTTTTCTGGGATCAATCACATGTAATGACACTGAACCAGCCTGGAGGGTGGAATTAAATATATGTGGAAATATTTAATTTTAAAATAGATTCAGGTGCAGATGAAACTGTCATATCAGAAGGGACTTATAATCACCTTCAACTCTGAGCAAAACTGAAACCAGCAGATACTGTCTTAAATAGCCCTGGAGGTATTTTAAACTTCATTGGACAATTTTCCACAGAAAAAAAAGAAAAAAGAAGCTTTAATTTTAATGTGTATATGATTAGAAGATCAGGGCTGACAGTCTCCTCAGGCACAGAGTGGTTGCTGTGAGGGGTCAAATGAAAAAGGTGGAAAAGTTGATGGAATATTTGATGATACTGGACTTTTAATAGAAATAATCTTGAGATAATATTGAACTATATAGTGTATATCGATCTCACAGAATTCCTATCCCCTTACTTTATAAAACAGAAACTGAGTTAAAAAGAATGAGAGAGAATGGCATAATTAAGAAAATCTCTGAACCAACTGCATGTTGTGCACCGATGGTACCTGTTTTAAGAAAAAGTGGGAAAATACGAATCTGTGTGGATCTTAAAAGACTGAATTAAACAGTAGTGAGAAAATTTATATCCTCCCAGCACTAGACAACTTTCTCTCTAAAGTGGCAGGAGCTACTGTAGTCTCCAAGCTAGATGCTTCAAGTGGTTTCTGGCAAATTCATATAGCCGAAGGGAGCACTAAACTGACTACTTTCATTACACCATTTGGGAGATTTTGCTTTCAAAGATTTACTTTTCAGGATTACCTGCTGTAGGCTGGCGATTCAGCCCAGCACGGATATCATGAACCTGCCTTGGGCCCAGGCTCCAAGGAAGGCCACAGCGCCTTGTTTTAAGGCAAAACAAGAAGCTAGTGGATTGCAAGTCTTTAGCCCCCCGGCCCCCAGGCGGGGCAGAGCTAGCAAAGCAGTCTGCAGCCCCCGGCCCCCAGACGGGGCAGAGCTTGCGAGGAGTATGTAGTCCTGGCTCAGTATCCTCTATGGCAGCTGGTTCAGAGGAGACAAGCACTCCTGGGATGGCTAGGGAAGGGAGGAGAGGGACATAGACCCACCCGACTCCCCTGCGTCCCAGCCCAGGGCCCTATCAGTGGCAAAGGGGCTCTGCCACTGTGTCAGTAGGGCTCCAGCCGCAATACGCTGACACTGGTGCAACCACAAGCTCAGCCAAACTATAGTCAGCTGTCCCTGGGCTACTTCCTCCCACCCTGAACCCAGGTACCTGGAGCCAGGGGTCTTCCTCTGAGTCACTGGGATAGACAGCTAGTGGGAGTCCCACAAGCCCCTCGCCAGCAGCCAGCAGCAGGTCCAGGAACTCCTCGGGGCCATCAGTGGATGGCAGCTCCTCCAGGTCCCAGGGTCCCAGT
This sequence comes from Emydura macquarii macquarii, assembly GCF_026122565.2. Taxonomy (NCBI): domain Eukaryota; kingdom Metazoa; phylum Chordata; order Testudines; family Chelidae; genus Emydura; species Emydura macquarii. The sequence goes on from NW_027130506.1 coordinate 4,955,067, forward strand.
GGGTCCTCCGGCACACTGGGCTGAGGCAGCTCCAGTGGGTCCCTGGCAATGGGCAGCTCCTCTAGGTCAGGGCTGGCCTCAGGAGGTTTCTCCCAGTCAGTGGGCTCTGGTAGCTCTTCCCAGCGACTGGGCCTGGCGGCCCACCCAGGCCTTGGAGGTTCTGGTCGGTGGGGTGTTCACTCAGCACAGCTGCAGGGCCTGGGTCAGGCCCAGACCACAGCCTCAGGGATGGCACATCCTTCTCCAGCAGCATCTTCCCCCTGACTGAGCTGCTAGGTCGGCCTTTTGTACTTCCCCTTCCTTTCCTGGCTTCACCCCTCTGCTCCTGGGGTATTTGGCTTGCAGGGTCCTGATCTGCCCAGCAGAGGCGTTGTGACCCTTCATCAGGCCCAGACTCCAAGGAAGGCCACAGCGACTTCCTCTAGCAGAGAAAGATGAAAGAGCTGCTTAAGAACATAAGTGGGGATGTTGCTTTTATGGATGATATTTTAGTATATGGGTCATCAACTGAAGAACATGAGAAAACCCGCAAGGAAGTTCTTACCTTAATCAGTGAATCTAGATTCAAGTTAAATGAAAAAAATTGTTTTCCGCCTATACCGAATTGAATTTTTGGGATAGATAATAAGCAAAGATGGAATTAGCTGAAGCCCTGAGAAAATAAAAGCAATTAGAGAATTGAATGCACCAGCAAATGTACCAGAACTGAGACTCATACTAGGGATGGTAAATTATCTTGGTCAATGTTTACAAGACTTCTTTACTGTGACAAAATCACTGAATGAACTATTAAGGTCCAACACATCCTGGCTATGGAGACTAGATCAGGAGATTGCCTTCAAAAGTGTAAAAGAAATCATATCAACTCCTCCAGTTTTAAAGTTCTACGATGTGAACAAACTCATAGAGGTCGGGCTGATGCCAGTAGCTATGGCCTTGGTGATGTACTGTTGCAGCTACATGGACCTGAGTGGAAGCCAATTGTATTCTGCTCTTATGCACTTAAAAAAGAAGCAGAAATTGACATGTGCAGATTAAAAAGGAGTGCCTTGCAAGTGTATGGACATGTGAGAACTTCTACACATATCGGTGAGGGTTGGGTTTCTTTAAACTGATAATTGACCATAAACATATTGTAACCCTTACCCCAAAAGACCTGGATCAAGCTCCATTGAGATGCCAACGCCTTTTGATTGGGTTAATGCTATTTAATGCAATTGCTGAATATATTCTGGTAAAAATCTAGTAATAGCAGACACGTTGTCACAGAGCCCAGCATTGCACTCAAACATCTGTGGACCCTAGGAAGATGTAAAGGCTTATATGGATGCTGTGGAAGCTTACAGACCAGTGTCAGGTAAGAGACTATACCTGCTACAAAAAGCAAACTTGGGCAGATAAGCAACTTCAAAAAGTTGTTATTTATATTCGGCCCAGATGGCTCAAGTATCTAAAGAATACTGTGGCTATGGCAAAAGACCACTTTGCTATACAAAGACATTTAAGTGAGTCAAATGGACCAATGATTAATGATGATCACATTGTCATCCCAAGTACTTTAACACGAGAAATTCTAGACCTCATCTATGGAGGACACCAAGGACTAACTAAATGCCGAGAATGGGCCAATCAGTCAATGTGGTGGCCTGGAGACAACAAGGACATAAAGAATAAAGTATCCTCATGTGAATATTGCAGACCAGCACAATGTAACAGACCAGCACAATGTAATGAGCTTCTAATAACACCTCTACCAGACATATCCTAGAAGAGGCTAGCAATAGACTTATGAGAATTCAGAGGACATCGTTACCTAGTTACAACGGATTATTTTTCTAGATATATTAAAATAGTATATTTGAAAGATACAACATGTTGCAGTGTTATCAAAAAATTAAAGAACACATTCACCCATTTTGGTGCTCCAGAACAACTATTGATGGATAATGGATCAGAATTCATTGCAGCTGAATTTAAGTCATTCCAAACAAAATATGATTTTGAACACATCACTAACAGTTCATGTTACCTACAAGCAAACAGAGACACAAGTAGAAAGTTCCATTCCTTGCTTTTCTGAGCTGTTTATCAACACTGATAACAGCTACTGGATATAGTCCAGCACAACTCCTGATGGGAAGACAACTCAGAACTATTGTTCTGACAGGTTTTTTTCCAGTCTCCACAGTGCCCAGGCATGAAGACAGTAGCCAGATCAGATAAAAAGGCAAATACAGCTTATAAACACTTTTACAACACACATCACTCAGTTAGAGAATTTGCCTGATCTGGAACCTGATGACCATGTATTCATCAAACTAGATGGAGAAAAAGGATGGAGCTCCAGCTGATGTAAAAAAAAAAGAATGCATGGCCCAGATCATACGCTATTGAGGTAGACAGTATGGCGTTCAACAGAAACTGTCAACATGTTCATTTCCTTCCAGAGAATGAACAATCAATGGAGAAAACTCTACAAATTGCACACGCAGAACCAGGACTAGAAGGTTCATCTATTCCAAACCTCCCAGAGACAGCCGTTGCAAATAAAACACAGGTTTTTCACCAATTTGTTACTCATTCTGGCTGTCTAATTTTAAAAAACAGTATGACTTAGAGGTGAGTAACAGACAGACATGCATTGAGATTTAAAGTTAGTTTGAAAAAATGTATATAGTTTTTAAATTGTTCAAATGCAGAAAAAGAAAGATTAAAAGGGGGAGACATGATGTAAATGTTAAACTGCATTGTAACACTGTGTCACTAAGTGGCACTGTGTGAAGAATACTGCAGCACATCTTTGCCCAGTGTTGGAGACAATCTAAGTTTGGGGGGGTTGTTTTTTTTACAATAAAGTTATGGCTAGGGTCCGTTTTGCTCTGTCTCTGTGTGACTAACCTGACCCCCAGAGCCTTACAAATCTCAAGGGAAAGAGGTGAAAGTCCTTTTACTTTAGTTATTTAAGCTTGAACGAGGCAGTGAGAGGAAAAGCCCTACAGGAGGGGATCTAAGCCTAGGGGCTGTGGTCCCCCAAAGTTTCATGACTGGATGTCACAAACACTTTTGTTGCTAAAAATGAGAGGGGTCCCAGCTACTTTGGAGAGTGAATACAATGGGTCCCACTGTGGAAGAGGTTAAACTGTACCACTATTGTACTATATATAAAATCCTACTGTAAATTGGTAGCGTAAAGGCAGTCAGGAGGTGGGCAGTGGCCCTTTTCACAGACTGACAAATTAGGTATCAAATATCAGGTGACCTTGGGGGATTGGCTCTTCCTTATGGCACTTCAGGTGTCTAGCTCAAATCCTGAGGGAACTCCTTGTAAGAAGCATGAAAAATATGGGATTGCTTGAGGGGAGGAGGGGTTTTGGGTGTTTTTTGCCATGTTCATGAATCCATTGCTTATTTTGTTTGTGAACATTTATACAAACTGACTTTCACTCTTGAACAAAACAAGCAACCAAAGAAATCAGAAAATGTGTTTCATTTCAAAATCAAGTTCATTTCAGGGTGGAAATGGAAATACCGTGTGATGGCAAGTGGCCGACCATAATACGTTACAACATCACTGTCTCAGTCTTGCCCATTTCATGAGTTGTCTTTGAAGCACTTTTTTTAAGCTGTAGAAATTTTGTTCTGGACATAAAGAGCTTGCAAACTGGCTCAGCATCTCAGTTGATGGTGCTCAAAACAGCAGATAATTTACATATCAAAGTATCAACATACAGTATGTTGAACCACATACATTAGATCATCTGATACAGAAGTGAAACCATTAGGCATTAGGCATCAGATATTCTGGGACATTTAGGTTCCTAATTCCCATTTAAATCAATGGAAGTTAGACACACATATCCCTTTGAGGATCTGAGCCTAGTTGTCTTCAAAGCAAGCTGATGCTACTCTGAAAAGAAAAATCTTTTGTATCATTGTGCTAGTTATTGTCATCAGAAACCTGTCTTGCCTCCTGGACTGGGCTGCTCTGCTCTGCAACTCTGCTCTTCTCTTCTGTTTGAACTAAGAACAGCTATGTTACAATCTTGATATTAGAGCTCTATTTATTTTGGTTGAAGGTAGGGTGAGTTTCAATTGCTCGGGAGGATTTTGTGGGGTTTGAGTGGAAAATTCAGCAGTGAAAATTGGGCAAATCTTAGCAATTTCCTTTGAACTCCAAAATAAAACTCAGGGGGTATGAACCCAGGTGAACTAAAACAACAATTCCCCTTCATACTGAAACAGCTACAGTGAGAATTCAGTTTAATATTTACAAACAATAAATGCAGCATCTGCTTTGGGGTAATTCTGCTTTCACTAAGGCTATGTCTACCCTGAAGGCGGCAAATTCACCGCCGTCAGATCGACTTATCTGGATCGACTGAGCGGTCAGTGAAGACCTGCTCAGTTGATCCAGAAATCGACGTATTAAGACCACCTCCTCAAGTGGCATAGTGCTGTGTCGACGGGAACACGGTTCCCGTCAGCGCAGTGCATTGAAGAGGAGTGCAGAACAGAAGCACAGAAGTCGACGGGAGTTACGCAAGTTTTTTGCATAGTTTGCGTAACTCCGATTGACTGCCGCCGAATCTCCGAGGTAAGTGTGGACAAGCCCTTAGACCCATATAAAAGCTCTCTGAAGTCAGTAGATTTATAGCAGTTTGAGGGCAGAAATTGGTCCATTATGAACAATATAATCAATGTTTTACATGATACTTTCTCTTGATCTGTGTAGCCCACAAGGTTAGCTTGCCTTTATTATATTCACTGCTTTCCATTATATTCAGCAGTAATATGCCTGTATGCTGAAAGCATTAGCTTCAGCAAGTTAGCATAAGGCTTGAGGCCTATGAACTCTGAACAGATAAACAGCCCAGAGGAAAACCCCAAGTACTGGGGAACTGAAAATAGAATGTTTAAGGGAAATTTCTGACCACGGGTACATCATCCAACCACAAGAGTGCCATGGCAACGAACTGACGTACATAACTGGTACATGAACTACACCCGCAGATACCTAGTGACAAGAGGACCCATGTAACAAATTGACGTAAATGATAGCAAGTTGAGTTCATTGATATATTAACCTATATGAGAAGAAAACTCCAACGTTAGTAAGGTGAGAAAATACAAAGAAGGAAAAGGGGAAAATCCCCTACTGAATATGCATCAAACATAGTGGCATCAGCATATCATATCATAAAAGTTGCATCCCAGCCTAGGAGTAATAGGAGAAAGAGATGTAGTCCTTGGGAGGAGCCAGAATGATGGCCACTGGTGATAAGGGGGAAAGTGATGGTGCAGAGGAGGAGGATGGCTAACAGTTCAGGTTGTTCTACAAGGGCTAGTGTGAAAATCTGGATGTGCAGATGTACATTCTACAGTATCTATCTACCTTACTGAGTTGGGGTGTTTGGGACTGTGCTAAATGTATTAATAAACTATTTGTAAGTACAGAAGAATTCCTATAGTGTGAGTGTTGTAACTGTGCACGTTGGGGTTCCTAGCTATATAATAATTTGAATAATACTGGGCCTGATTTTGGGACAAGAACCTGTCAACTCTCAAAGTGATAACTGGGAATTCTTAAGTAATCAAAATAATCTATAGATCAGGCTACAACTGACCTGCAAACATGCACATTTTTTTAAAACCTATTTTACCACATCCAATTCCACCTAGAGTCCTTTTCACACTCTTTGTGAATCCTTAGTACCTCAGGCAATTCCTGACTTGTGTTTGCTCCTTGCTATCCCACTGTTTATCAGGCACACAGCAATAATACAGACTGCAATACCCCCAAAGTAGTATATAAAACAGGATGCACAAGACAAATTCCTCCCTCATTAACATCCATGGAACTCCACTGAGTTCAATAAGTGTAAAGTAGGGCAAATAATTTAACTGTCAAAGTAGCAACATCGTTAAAACTAAATACATCAGACTATCTGATACAAAAGATAAGTTAGGCCATTATGTCTGGGCACACTGATGTCCGTTTATACTATGGTGTAATGGGTTGACACATCCCATAATGGCTGGGTGACCTGGGTCTAGTCAGCCATGACTAAGGTATACCTCAAAAACAACAAGAGATCTGTGGCATTTTAAAGACTAACAAATTTAATATTTGCAGACATAAGCTTTCGAGAGACTTCAGCTCTCTTCTTCAGATGCAGTAATACAGAAAATGGGTAACACAGAGGCATCTTATAGATATCCAGGTGCATTGAGAACAATGGGGGAGGTGGAGTCCGGTACTTAAGACGTAATAACGACCATAGAGTAGGAGGTGAGAATGGGTGAGCAAAGTAATTTACCTTTGGTAGTGAGATAGCCACTCCAAGTCTCTGTTTAAACCCAGTTTGAATGTGTCAAGTTTTCAGATCATTTCTAACTCAGCAGTTTCTCTTTCAAGTCTGTTTTTGGAGTTTTTTTTGGAGAAGTACAGCAACTTTCAGGTCAGAGACAGAATGCCCTGGGGAATTAAAGTGTTCTCCCACTGGTTAATGGATGTTGGTTTTTTTTAAGTCTGATTTGTGTCCATTTATCCTTGTGCATGGTGATAGTCCAGTTTGGCCAATGTACATGGCAGAGGGGCATTGCTGGCACATGATGGCATATATAACATTAGTGGATATGCAGGTGAATGAGCCCCTTATGGTGTGATTGATGTGGTTAGGACCAGTGATGATGTCATTAGAGACGATGTGTGGGCAGAGCTGACAACGGGGTTTGTTGCAAGGATAGGTTCCTGGGCATGATTTTTTGTAGGGTGTATGGTTGCTGGTGAGTATTTGCTTCAGGTTGGGGGGCTGTCTGTAAGCCAGGATGGGTCTGCCGCCCACTGCCTGAGCAAGAGATGGATCATTTGCTAGGATAGGTTGTAGATATTTAATGATATGCTGGAGAGATTTTAGCTGGGGACTGTAGGTGGTGACCAGTGGGGTTCTATTGTTTTCTTTGTTGGGTCTGTCCTGTAGTAGGTGACTTCTGGGTACCCGTCTGGCTCTGTCAATTTGTTTCTTTACTTCTCCAGGTGGGTATTGTAGTTTTAGGAATGTTTTATGGAGATCCTGTAGGTGTTTGTCTCTGTCTAAGGGATCAGAGCAAATCCGGTTGTATCTTAAGGCTTGGCTGTAGACAATGGATCGTGTAATGTGTCCAAGGTGGAAGCTGGAGGCATGAAGATATGCATTGTGGTCAGTTGGTTTTCGGTATAGGGTGGTATTAATGTGCCCATCCTTTATTTTTATTGTAGTGTCCAGGAAGTGGATTTCTTGTGTGGATTGGTCCAGGCTGAGGTTGATGGTGGGGTGGAAATTATTGAAATCACGGTGGAAATCTTCGAGGGACTCTTTCCCGTGGGTCCAGATGATGAAAATGTCATCAATGTAACGTAGGTAAAGAAGAGGTGTTAGGGGATGAGTTTTGAGGAAGTGTTGTTCGAGGTCAGCCATAAAAATGTTGGCATACTGTGGGGCCATGCGGGTGCCCATAGCTGTGCCACTGACTTGGAGGTGTAGATTGGTTCCAAATCTGAAGTAGTTGTGGGTCAGGACAAAGTCACAAAGTTCAACTGTGAGGTGTGACATATGATCATCTGGGAGAGTGTTTTTGATGGCTTGAAGTCCATCTTTATGTGGAATGTTAGTGTAGAGAGCTTCTACATCCATAGTGGCTAGGATGGTATTTTCTGGGAGATCACCAATGGGATGTAGTATTCTTAGGAAGTCAGTGGTATCACGAAGATAGCTGGGAGTGCTGGTGGCATAGGGCCTGAGGAGAGAGTCCATATAGCCAGACAGACCTGTAGTGAGAGTGCCAATGCCTGAGATGATAGGGCGTCCAGGATTCCCAGGTTTGTGGATCTTGGGTAGCAGAAAGAATAACCCTGGTCGGGCTCGGGGTGTGTGTGTGTCTGTGTAGATTTGTTCCTGTGTTTCTTTAGGGAGTTTATTAAGTAGATGTTTTAGTTTCTTTTGGTATTCTTCAGTGGTATTGGACAGTAGTGGCTTGTAGAATGTGGTGTTTGAGAGTTGTTTGGAAGCCTCCTGTTCATAATCCAATCTATTCTGTGTGAGAGAAGCTGATTCCCTATAAAGAGCTGCAATGAGTGGGGGATGCTCTGGAAACCAAAACCTGAGAAGCTGTAGCTGACTGGAAAAAGCAGCACCAGGGAGCAAGATTGGCTCTCACACAGACATTGAACTGCATCCCTGCTTTGGAAAAGAGGGCTGGGAAGCCCTCCCAAAGTGGAGAGAGACTCTGAACTGGGAATGGGGTCTGGAGGGCCAGTGTATACTTGAGGACTGAATAACTTGGACCTAGGTGAGAAATGTTTTGATTTCCTTGGGACCGTGTTGAGTTTGTGTATGGAACCTTGAAGAATGGGAAAACAGAGACAGGGCACTGCAGAGCGACCTCTGATCATGAGGGGGTGTTTGTGTGGTGACCAATCCCCTTATGTATGGCTACTCTCTATAGCTGATTATTTTTCAGATGCAAGCAGGTGGAGATCCACTAAGATTCTTTGCTGCTTTTGTGAGAAAAACTCAAAACATTTTTGAAAAATGGGTCTGACAGTAGAAATGTAACAACCATCCAGAAAGAGAATCAGAAGCTTCTGCAAAATGCTGGTCCAACACTGCAGCTGCTCTTCCTGCAGAAATCCTGGGGTGCCCAGAAGGGTTATGTGCAGAAAATAAAAGAGGCACCCCCAGAGGGAGAATTTCATCCTAAAATTCTTCTCTGCTGTTCATGGCTCTCAGATTTAGGAACCATTTTGGACCAAATTATCCCTTCATGGTTTCCTTTTTCATTTTTAGGAATGAAGCATGGTCTAATAGTTAGAACTTCCTATTGCCACCCTCCTGCTCTCTCTCGAATTCCCTCTTTGGCTATGGCTCCACTTGAAGCTGGGCTTGTGATTCCCAGTTTGTGTAGACATATTCGTGCTAGCTCTCATTGACCTACCATGCTAAAATAGTAGCGTAGCCACAGCAACACGGGAGTGGCATGGGCTAGCCGCTCTGAATACAAACACACGTGGACCCCATTAGTACGTACTTGGGGTGGTAGTCCACGCTGCCCATGCTACCACAGTTACACTACTGTTTTTAGCACATTAGCTCCATAAGAGCTCATCTGAATATGTCCCCATGAGCTGAGAATCACATCCCCAGCCGGATTGCAGATGTAGCCAGAGGCAGTGTCCAGTAGAGGATACTCGACTGCAAGCCAGGAGACTTGGGTGTTATTCCTAGTTCTACCTGTGACCTGCTGTGGAAACTTAAGCAAGTCATTTCACATCTCTTTGCCTGTTTCTCCTCCCATCCATTGTCTGCCTTGTCTATTGAGACTGCAATCTCTTACTATATGTTTGTTTGTACAGTGCCTAGCAAAATGGGGCCTCAATCTTGATCATTACTTATAATTACTGAATAATAATCAACACATGTGCCTCAGTTTACCTATCTGCAAAATGGGAATAATGCCACTTTGGGATTGTTGTGAGGCTTCAATAATTAATGCTTGAGATCTTTGATGAAAAGATGCTATAGAAGTAGAACGTATATTTTTTTCCTAATTCAGAAATTTTCCACTGTAAGCAAAGTAGAGTCACGGTGGAGATTAAAAAGCAGGCAACCGCATGACAAGCTCCCTGCAGAGCATGCCCCCTACCCCTCCTCCCCCACACCCTCAGCTCTGCATTAGAAAGAGCATAATGCTGGAGAGAATCACACTGCTGCAGTGCTGTGTTAAACTAACTGCATTTTGCTAACTCAGGCAAACTGAGTTTTATAACATCAGCTAAATCATGCTGAGCAAAACGTCTCTATAGCACATGCAGGCTCCTTATGAAGGAAAAGTTCCATAATATGAACAATTGTGGGAAGAGTTGGAATCACTCTGCGAATGGGGAAGGGGAGCAAGCTGTGGGTGGTTAGGGGAGAAACTGAAACTTGGTAGGGGGGCAGCTGGCTCTAGGCTGGGAAGGAGGATCCTGGGTGTTCCTACCTCCTCCCAGGCCCATTGGCCCTCCCAGGCCCTCACTCCCAACTCCCCATCCCATCCCACATGCAGCAACCAACTCCAGCCCCTCTGGGTGCCACTCTTGCCTCTGCTCACGTCCTGGGGGCAGCGATTGTGGGGGCAGTAGCCCACCCCAGCTCCTGTTCCACTGTCCCGTGAACAGCAGGGCTAAAAAGAGCCATCGTACTTTGTCCCAGCTCATCATTTTGATTTCCTTTTCTAAACACGCAAAACAAAGCACCACCGTGTTTCTGCCATTAAGTATCTGAACTGCCACCACTCATTTATCTAACAATATTTTGATAAAATAATAATAATATAACATCTATCTAATAATCAAGGACTTGGAGGATAGGTCAGAACTACATTGCCCCAGAAGGAGCTCTGGAAGGCAATATGACTCAGAAAGGCACAATGGGCTAAATTCACAAGACGAGGGCTAGATTTTGCCTAGTGGGGATTGGATAGGCCCCAAGTCTCTTCTACTTTTCTAGGAGTATGCATGTTGTAATCTCGGCTGTATCTGTCTGAGAGGCGTAGGCCTCCTGGAACTGTCTATAGACTTCATGCCTGGTGTGTCCTCTAATGTCACTGCTGTAGTACTTGCATTGTACACATTGCATTTTCTGTGGTAGGCAGTCTGTCACAGAGCACTGTAAGTTGGGGGACTGAGTCTATCAAACAGGTGGACCTTTTGTAATTAAATAATAAGACTCTCTGTCACTCCCTTACCTCAGTCTATTACACTGACCCTCCTTACAGTCTCCAACTTTCATATGAGAGCAGTGTGACAAGGCCAGATCTGATAGCTATAGGAGAGTATTAGAGGGGATATATATATTAGCCCCAGATCAACAAATCCTTGTTCCCTGGGTGATTCAGCTGGGTTTACTCCAAGTCAATTGGGCCAATTAGGCCAGCTGAGGCCAATTAAGGAGCTTGCCCCAGCAGTAAAAAGCCCCCCTGTCAGGCAGATAAGGGCAGCTGGAAGGGAGTTGAGAGGAGGAGCTATGCTGCTAAAGGGCTTAGTGTGATTACTATTACTACCACAACATCAAAGGTACTGGAATTAAGGAGAAGCCTGTCTGGGCAGGGCTAGGGATCAGGCACAGAGGCCTAAAGGAGGATCCGGTCACTCAGACAACTCAGCAAAGGAGTAGGGGGGGTGACCACCTAAATGGGGAGGATCACAGGGACAGAGACCCATGGGATGGAAGGGGGAAAACCCTCACCCTGGTTCCAGGGAGTGGACTATGAGCAGTGGGGTGAAGGACAGGTGACCCAGGGAAGGTAGGAGCCCTCATGAACTAAGAGGTTTGAGGCTACTCCTCGCAGGATCATGGGGTTGGGGTCTGGGGTAGAGGGTGGGACCAGGCCTTCCTCCATGCTCCCACCCAGCCCTACCACCAGCATAGCTGAAAAGAGCACAGGACCCATGGAGTGGCAGAACAGGCCTCCCTTGCCCCAGCAGTGGTATTCTAAATGATGGATGATCCCTAAATGGGCAGGAAATCTCAATCTAATTAATATTAATCTGACCTGTTCTAATCTGAGCTAAGAGAAGAAATAGGCTAAGTGAAGAACTAGCCTTTTTGCTTAACACAGAGAGGTCTCCAGCCTGCTGTAGATGTTTGTAATGTAAATGACAGTCATAGGTGTTTTTCTTGTCATATGAAATCATTCTTGGGAAAGAATTTTGGGGGTTTATCAGATATTTTCTACTTGGAAACTGAACTTTCTATGCCCTTCTTGGTATCAACATGTTTTGAAAGATTTCTTGCTTTTTGTATATTTGTCTGCACAAGAGACAGATTTGTGATCCACTTTAACCCCCAGAGCTCATTTCAGCAGTACTACCACTGAGCCAGTTATTTGTCATTTTGTAGTTGTGCATTTGATCTTTCCTTCCTAAAAGCAGTACTTTGCACTTGTCTTTATTGTTGATTTCAGACCCATTCTCCAATTTGTCAAGGTCATTTTGAATTCTAATCTGGTCTTCCAAAATGCATGCAACTCCTACCAGTTTGGTGTCATTACAAATTGGATAAGCAAACTCTCTCCACTCATTATCCAAGTCATTAATGAATATATTGAATAGTACAGGACCCAGGACTAACCCCCATGAGAGCCCACTAAATATATCCTCCCACTTTGTCAGTGAACCATTGATACTCTTTGAGGATGGTCTTTCAACCAGTTCTGAACCCCCTTTATAGTAATTTAATCTAGACCACATTTCCCTAGTTTGCTTATGAGACTGATGTGTCAAGAGCCTTATTAAATAAGATCTCATGTCTAATGCTTCTATCCTATCCACTAGGCCAGTAAAGACCTGTCAAAAAAGGAAATTAGATTGGTCTGGCATGCTTTGTTCTTGACAAATCCATGACAACTGTTCTTTATAACCCTATTATCTTCTAGGTGCTTATAGAGTGATTGTTTAATAATTTGTTCCAGTATCTTTCTGGGTATGGAAGTTGGGCTGATTGGTCTATAATTCTGAGTCCTCTTTGTTCCCCTTTTTAAAGAGAGTAATATGTTTGCCTTTCTCCAGTTGTTTGGGACCTCACCCATCCTCCAAGAGTTCTCAAAGATAATTACTAATGGTTTCAAGATTGCTTCAGCTAGTTCCATAAAGTATCCTATGATGAATTTCATCAGGTCCTGTCCTTTTTGCCTAAATATTCTTTAATCTGTTCTTTCCCTATTTTGTCTTGCATTCCTTCCCCCTTGTGAATAATATTTGTGTAGAATATCTGGTCACTAGTCACATTTGTTTTGAAGACTGAAGCAAAATAGGCATTAAACACCTCAGCCATCTTAACATCATCAGTTATTAGTTCTCCTTCCCCACTAGTTACAGGACCTACACTTTTCTTCCTCCCTAACACTAAATTTCAAGCTCCTTGGGACAGGGCCCTATCTTTTATATATAATTTCCTCAGACATTTGGGAGTGCCATCAAATTAATTTTTTTAGAATTGTGCATAGTTATCAAGATATGTGCATGCAGTAGCTGCAACTCTGCATCCAAATTTCAAATACTTACACACGCAATTCTGAAAATCTGACACTAGGCTACAGAATTTAGTATCTTTATTAACGGCTCATGGTTTTGGTACCGTAAATGTTCTCTCAAGATTATAGTGATAAAGAAATGTCAACTTTGTCAACTTTCACTGCTGATAATTTTAGAAGAGGTTTGCAATGGGTAAGTGGATTTCCTGCTAGCTGATCTTGCTGGTGGGTCAAACATAGGCAGGGCCAATCCCATGGTGTATTATGGGAGAGCAGTAATCCAACCAGGCCCCAGTCCCTAAACTAGGGGCTGCTCAAGATAATCTGCTGCCTTAGACATAAATTCAATGTACCATCCCCCTCTTGCCTCATAGAATGGAGGTTTTCAGTTGCAGGGGCATGTCAGACTACAGGAGGGGCAGAGAGAGAGCCTTTTGATGGTTGGGTAGTTACGGCAGAAGTGGGGAGGTGTCAGAGGTGTGCTGCAGCTTAGTGCTCAGCAAGTTTGGCCCGGCCACCCTTCCATCATAAGAGGGACAGCTGAGCCACATCTGAGGAAGTGGCATTGCAATGTGGTGCACAGGAATGCAGCACCGATAAGGCTTGGCTCAGCCACCACTGACACCTTACACACAAATTATCACTCTAGGCAGCTGCTTAATTTGTCTATAGCTAGAGTGGTGCTTGCCCAAAGTCTCACTTCAGTCTCTTCTTGGTACAACCCAGCTACCTTTAAAAGTTAGTGAATAGGAGGGGGCTGCCTACACTTGAGGTGGCTGGCAGTCTAGGCACCTACATAAGCCAAGAAAATGACAAAATGAGCAAGAATATCTGCTCATGATCTCGGCCCTATCCAACCTTGGCACTGGAAAAAGGAGAGGATGATGAACTTTAGAAGATGCATCTAGCCAATGTGCTTATTCCACAGTCTCAAACTGCCAAACGCACTGCCTGACTTTTGCTTCCACAGCCTCTGACTTCCTTCTCCCACAGCCCCACCCTTTGCTTCTTTGATGCAGTTAGGCATTGTCAACACAAAAATGAGCGTCCCAGTGAAAACTGAAAGTATGCGGATTGTGTGAAATAAATCCTATGTAATATCAAAATGACCACCCCGGAGGCTATTACACCACAGACTGCACCAGTCATTTTCATTATTAACTCATTTTAAAAACTCATTTTTCAGTTTAAATGAAGTTGCCACAAAATTCCCAGTCCATTGCAGAAGAATGAATTAGAACCAAAGGACCTTGCTACAAAAATTAGGTCAAACAAGTTTACAAAAGGAGAGTTTACAATCTAATCTACAGCTTTGTCTAAGTGTTGGAAAAAGAGTCTCAAAACTAAAGATTCTCAAAACTGGCACAACCATAATAGTGACAGCCATGTTTACAGCTGAAATGGTGCTAGTCATGTGGATAGACTCAAAGTGAAATCCTACAGTCGAGTCTTTCTGCTAGCAACATGCTTTGTACTGATATACTGTATGTTTAAGATACACATGTACCCAAATGAAAGAGCCTCTTCAGAATCCTATTTCAATAAGGAGATCCAGAGTCAACCAGAAGCCTCAGAAGGATACACACAGATAGCAAAGAATCATATATCAAGAAATAGATAGGAAATGAAAATCATCACCTCCACAAAGGAAGTGACATCAGTGAATCTCAAAATAAATTTATTCTGAAAATTTGAACAACAGCTAAGAGGAAGAATCTCATGAATGATACCAGAGCCAGAATTTTCCTGGATCTCAGACAAACATGCAGTACTCTTCCAAAAAGCAGATTAATCAGAATCTGCAAAATGTTTAAAGTAATAAAGACATTATATAGAGATTTTTTTTTTTTTAATAAGAAAGGACAAAGGCTTCCTAGCTAGAGCCCTCTATGGATACAAAAATGTGGCTCTGCATCCGATCTGCATTAACCAGAATCCACTTGTATCGACCCATGATCCACACTCCATCTTTTATGTGTATCTGCATCTGCACCGCACCCACAGCAGCAGCCCTGGGGCAGCTAATCAGCTGTTTGGTGCCCAGCCCCATGCCTCCACCCACCCCCCCACCCTGACAGCCTGCTGATCAGCGGCCAGAGCCCCCCACACTTACCCCGACTGCTGCCAAAAAGCTGAGCAGCGGCCACCCCCCCACTCCCTAGCCACCACCAAACAGATGATCGGTGGCCAGCACACCGTCCAGGCACTGCAGAACAGCTGATTGGCACCCTACTCCCCGAGCCACTGAAGCAGCAGGCTGGGCCATCAAAGCAGTGAGCCCAGCATGTCGGAGCAGTGGCCAGGTTGGCTCAGCCCCTGCCACAGGAGCCGTGGCTGGGCTGGAGCAGCTGCAAGCCCCAGCAGCGCTCTGTTTGTCCCTGTCCACCAGGGTATTTTTAGTAAAATTCAGGGACAGGTCGTGGGCTACCGCAAATTTTTGTTTATTGCCTGTGACCTGTCCCTTGACTTTTACTAAAAATACCCTGGGTGTAGGAGGAAAACAGCTGCTGTGGCTGGCAGCTGCTCCAGCCCCACCACTGCTCCAGCAGCAGTGGCTGACTACTGCTGCTCCAGCACCAGTGGGGCTGACCCACCCAGCCCCGGGCTGCTGCTCTGGGGGACTGGCTGTAGTTAGCAGTTGGGCAGCCGTGGGGCTAGTCTCTGATTGGGTGTTCAGAGGCCACAGGACTGGTAGCTGCTCCAGTCTTTCCCCAGAAGTCACAGAGGTCCCAGAAAGTCACGGAATCTGTGACCTCCATGACTGAATCGTATCCTTAGCTATGAGCTGCAGATAGCCGCTTCCCTGCCTTTGAGATCCACATCCAATCCACAATCCACAAAGCATGGTCCACAGATACAAAGCAGATATCCGCAGATTTGCAGAGCTCTATTCATGCCCCAGTGAAGTCAGTGAAATCACTAACTTAACAGGCTTTGGATCAGGCCCATGCCAAAAAGTATATGGTAGGGAACAATCTTGCATTTGTAGGGGGACGGCCCTATTAGATGACATATTAGGTCTTTTCAATCTGCAACCTGTAAAGATTATAATGAAGAAGGAAATTATCTGCTAGGAGAAAATTAATGTATTTGTAAGTACATCATTATGAATGGGAAATTACAGGGCATTTATCAGCCACAGACAAAAAAATAGATCGAGGAGGAAAGTTTAAGGAATGTCGCATTTTTATTAAGCAAAAATTAACTTTTTCTGAAGATTGGAGAGTTTCAGGAAACAAAGAGCAAAAAAAAAAAAAAAAGATTGTCCAGTGACTTAGTAAGAACTGCTAATTATTTCAGATTTATGCTGAAGCTGCCAAATCATTCCTAAAGAAGCACTTTAATCTGGGCCATTCGAATATAGCAATACCAATTATACTACCATTCAAACAAGAAAATTGCTGTCTTTCAAAATCTTCTGCAGTTGTGACACCAATAGGTTCTAGTTTATTAGTTTGGTTATGCTAATAATATTTCAGGACACTTCGCCATATTTTGTGAATATCACAGGCCCAATGCTGGGTTTACAAAACATTCCTTGGAAGTCTGAATTCAGACTTCTCACCTGCACAATGTTAAGAATTTGCATAAATTTTTGCAGGATGGGGGCTTTAGTTTGTAGGCTCCCTGGGGAAAGAACCATATCTTTGTACATGACCTGTCACAATTCATAGATTCCAAAACCAGAAGGGATCACTGAGATCATATAGTCTGACCTCCTGTATAACAGAGGCCATAGAACTTCCCCCAAAATAATTCCTAGTGCAGATCTTTTAAACAAACATCCAATCTGGATATAAAAATTGCCAGCAATGGAGAATCCACCATGATCCTTGGTAAATTGTTCTAGTGGAACAATGGGACTTCTATCCTGATTAGGGCCTTTTAGTCATGCTGTAATAATAATCCCCATAATTCAATAAGTGACAGATAAGAAAGAGTAACTTCTATTCATTCTAATATTCTGAATGTGGATTGTTACTAAAATATTTTAGTAAACAGATCCGACCAAGCTAAAATCATGGGATAAATATACAGATATTAAACTCTGCCAAGCCTTAGTGAAAAATGATTGAACTAGTTTTTCCTAGGCAGTCCCAGTAGATGGAGCAGCAGCTGTTAATGCAGTGCAGTCCAACAGCTTTGCCACAGGAATGTCTTCCAATGAGGACAGAGTTCACTGGGCTGTTCACTACAGATACTTAGCACTATCTCTCTCTCTCTCAATCTTTCTTCCCTAACCTACTTCTGTTTTCCTCCAGAACATCTTGGGAACAACTGATTGAACTTTTAAATGTTCTAACAGTAGCATAAACTATACATTTGAAAGAGAATTTGAACTAACCAGACATCATTCATCCAGAAAGACCCATAGCAAAATCTGAAGATCATTCATTTGCAATTGCAAGATCAACTAATGGAAAAAATATTTTAGTTATTGATATTACATGGGGATAGAGAAAGCACTTAAACAAAACAAAGGATAAGAAATTTGACAGATGCACAGCTGTTGCAAGGATCCTCACTCACCTATTTACTTAAATTTTTCTTTATCACAAGACTTGAAACCTCAGGCCCCAATTCTGCAGAGACATATACATGTGCTTTACTGCACACACTGTGTGAAGTCCCATTGACATCAGTAGACCTACTAGTGCACAAAGTTAAGCAGATGAATAAGTTTTGCAGGATCAGGGTGCAAGATTGAGTTTGGAAAAGTCAAAGTTTATTTAAAGAAGTTATATTCACAGATATCAGTTAAACTATAAACCAGACATTTATATAACATATAAAACAGCACAGCTTCTAATTTTACTAGCAATGTTAAGGGATAAGAATAATTCTCTAATAGTCATGAAAATTTCTTGCTTTATATTGTAATCACAGCAAAATGACTGACCAAGTGTTTTACAATGGGTTAGTAACATAGTAAAAACATCCTGATTGGTTAATAACTTAGACTGGTTAATAATTAAATCAGTGTTTTAATATCATATGCTGCAAAGAGCTGCAGAAGACACATTAAAGAGACACTTGCAGCTCCTGAGCCTTAATCGGAGTATCACTGATCTAGGCAGTACTATAGCATATGTTTTAAATAAGATTAATAATGTTTTAATGAAAATTTATTTTTATTCAAAATATTGAGGGGTTTAAATTTAGCTGCAAATGTATTTTGTTTTACAATTGGTTAGTATCATAGTAAAAGCATCCTGCATATATATATGTATAAATATAAATAGTAAATGAAACAATGAATTCATGCTACTGTGGCTCTTTTGGGTAATGCTGTTTGCTGACTTGGCTCCTAACCACTGAGGTCTGAGTATCACTGGCCTAGAAGATCAGTGTGCTCCATTGTTCTAGGTACTGTATGAACACAATTAGACACATTCTTTGCCCAAAGTGCTTATAATGTAAGTCCCCAGTTCTGCACTTGAATCCCTTAGCAAAAACCCCTTCATCCACACAAACTCATAAAAAGGCTCCATGCAGAATCAGAGCCAAAGACTACAAATCACATATGAAGGGCAGAGGAGAGAAAAAACTCCAAAGAGGCCCTGATGGGCAGTTCTACACGAGCAGATCCCTGTCCTGAGCCCCAATAGTGGTCCACATAGGCACCGCGGTCCACTTCGAGGTGTCATTTTTCAGCATTTCACATTTTTATTTTCCTGCTTTGGTTTTGTACTATATAAATAATAATCACTTCCCCTAACTGCCCCTAAACCTACCTATCATTTATTGATCCGTGTCTTATAGATGTTACAGAAGAATTAATTTGAGATTTGAAAGCAATCGCCTTATAGATGAGCTCTGAGAGGGGGATCCAAACAGCATACCCTGTCGTGATGTGAAACTGGCCATTTTGCCAAATTACCAGGAAAACTAAAACCCTCAGGGGAGAAGTGGTGCCAAATAAGATGACAAATACATTAGGGTGAAATTTCACACACAACAAATATCATTGCTCATAGTGAATTACTTCAACTGCATCTCATGCTATTTAAAGAAATATTAACCAGAATGGCTTGGACAAGCACTGGGAATTAAATAAGACCCAGGCGGTTTTATGCTATTTGATTCAAATAATAAAAGTGAAATTGAAAAATATATTTAAAAGAAAATATTAAAAATAAAACTTGGACTACCTTGGACCTAATCAAAGAAAGTTGCAATCGGTGGGACTCGCTTGAATTCACAAGAATATAGCTCTGTGATGCCCCAAAATGGCAACTAGGATGGATGTCACTGTTCACAGCAGCATCATGTGTGTGCTGCTAAGATGGAGACCCTCCATTGATCTCTTTAATTTGATAGCGTGTTTGCTCCCATTATAGAGACTGAATCCAAGATGTCTGCCTTTGATCCAAACCACATCAAACACGGACCTCTCTCAGTTTCTCCCAATATTCAAGGAAATAGTCAGTGCCATCAAAGAGGACAACCAGAACAAGCTGAAGGAGAGATGAAACAAAGGATGAAAAATATTGGCCAGTTGGCTCATTCTCTCCAACTCCAGATGAAAATCATAGCTGCCAGGGCCATGGAAGCGGAGATAGGAGGCACTGAGGAGAGAACCACCACACTGGAAACAGCGAGTAGAGGAATAATCAAAGGTATTTTAATCCTCAAGGAGAAAAGAGAATCTGTGAAAAGGAGAAGAAATAATGAAAGAGTTTTGGACCTGCCAGAGGGTATTGTATTGAGTCTATCAAGATAGATAGTGAACTCTTCAGTTGTGCCATGATCTTGCACTATTAAGTCAATGGGAGTTTTTCCATTCATTTGAATGCAAGCAGGATCCAGCCTCTCACAATAGCTCCAATGAGGTCAATGATTTCAGTGCAAAGGTCAAGGGGACTGTGGATTTCTCTGGCTAACTGTAAGAATATTTTCCTTGCCACCAAAAGTTTGTTCATAAAACAATGTGTTCTTGGGAATCCAAGAGTTTTCTTGTACTGACTCCTCCTCCTGTCAAACTCCTCCACTACTGGGATTTTCTCCTTGAACTGATCTTGAGCAATCAATATCAGTAATGGGTGTGTGTTGTTCTGTTTTTCAGAATATCCTCAGGGCCAGGTCTTCACTTGGTGTAAATCAGCATAGCTCCATTGACTTCAGTTCCCTCAGGAGGATTTGCAAGAACACTTAACTTTTTTATCATCTTAAGCTTTTAGGACAACAAAAATATTTTTAAAATTAGCCAGGGAAAAATCCTTATCCCCCTTCAGCTCTGTACACCTTTGTTCTGTCCTTGATTTCAGTCCTGTAAATCCAAGAAACATCAGTCAGAACTACTTGAAAGGCCTGAGGAACAATAAAATAAAACAAAACATTGCATGTTACATCCACCATCACTCAGGAAGAAATTAAATGGGAAAGTGGAATTTTTACAAAACCCTGAGGAAGCTTTAAATTTTGTAGAGTGTCAGCAAATAAAGGAACAACCTCTCTCCCTCTGCAGAAACTCACAAGCAACTATAAACAGCTACAGTAAATCTGAGACTTTTGATCCACTGCTTAAATTAAATTTGTTGGAGGGTTTTTGCTGCAACTCCCAAAATGCTCCCTGTATTATTACATTTTATTATATCACCTAAATAAGCTTTGAAATGTATACAGGGAAGCATGTATCTAAGATTTCATAGCATCTGTAACCCAGAAAGCGGGGGTTATAAATGACAAATACCTCGGGGAAATATATTTTTAGTTGGGTAAATACTTCAATATAAAAATTAATATTGGTTCTGCTTTCTGTTAGCCTTGGTGTTTTAGGCCTCAGTCATGTTATTTGACCCACACAGGTCCCATTGGAATCAGTGGGGTTCCACACAGGCCCAGGGGCCAGCTTATGCAGATCAGATTGTATGACTGAGGCCTTTATAGGCCAAGATCTCAATCATTACCAACATTTATGCATGTGCTTAACTTTAAGCATGAAAATAGTTCCATTGAAATCAATAGGCCAATTCACATTCGTATAGTTAATAAGCACGTGTATAAATGTTTGGAGGATTGGGGGGTCTAAATTCCCAAACCAAAAACATTATCAAGATGAGGTTAAGATTATTAATGTGTAATATAAGGGGAAAGTAGATTCAAAGAATGCTGAAGTGTAAAATTAAGCCGATACAGCAATCCCAGGAAATATTAAGATAGTATATAACTTTTTTTAAAAACATCCAACACTGGAATTAATGGAAATGTAGAGTTAAGGTCAATTATTATTAAACATTCATAATACCTAGAAGCCAACCACATTGGTTTCCCCCTCTGTAAAATGGGATCAAGGATACTGACCTTCTTTGTAAAGTGCTTTGAGAACTACTGGTGAAAAGCACTTATAAGAACTAGATATCATTATTGTGCTAGGTGCTGGTACCAACATATAGTCATATATAACATAACTATAGTTATGACCATCCATGCCCCAAAGAGACATCCAAACACCGTTCACTCCACAGCCTTTGCATTATCCAGTATTAATATAATATATTAGGACTCCTTTAAACACTTTTTTTTTTTTTTGCTTGTTATAAAAGGTCTCAGAACAAATTTATCAGATGAAACTTATTAAATATATTGATTCTGGTGGTTTCTATTTGATGCCTTTTTATTTAAGTAACATTAGGTTAATTTAAAATTAATGTCAGAAAGCTAATCCACATGACTGCGTTGCATCGCATTTTATAAATGCATTTCATGGTTGCCAACTCTTGTGCTCTCATTGGGAGTCTCACAATATTGGTGTTGTTACGTCAGTGGAGCTCAATCAATTTACACCAGCTGAGGATCCGGTCCATTGTCCATAATGATGATCTGTGTCAGGTGGAACCCAGAAGGGCTCACTGAGGCAAGCACAAGGTTGCATAGCTCGTTGTGAATTAAATTCAGATGGTTTGTTGATCATTATAATCTTGATTTTGCCAGGCAACCACACAGAACATATTTTGTAAACTACATCAAAGTCACATGTACAAATTGTTCATGATGAATAATCTTAAAATACATTCATGGGCTGTAGGGGGACTCAACCATCCAAAAAAAAAATCAGAGAATTGCTAGATTGGATCATACCCAAGGTCTGTCTAATCCAGGATCCTGTCTCTGACCATGGGGGCCCCCATACCAGATACTTCAGAGGAAGGAGTAAGAACCCCACACTAGGCAGATGTGGGATAATCTGCCTGCCATATCAGGTCTCCTCCTGATTGTTAATAGTCAGAGATTATTTTAAGACCTGAAGCATAAAATGTAATATGAATATATTAATATCAAAATGTTAAAATATCTCAGAGCTAAAAAAGACCGAATAGCTTCATTATGAGAAACATACATAATAGAAATACACACAGCCATGTAACCCTTCTGCCAGGCCAAGTCAGCAGTAACAAGGGCTGGGTTCAATGTGTTCAATGTGTGGGGTTCCTCTTAACAACATAAAACAGAACCAACTTGAGTCCCCAACCAATAATCTGGGAAAACCTAACACCATTCCGAGGCACCTCTAAGAGGCAATACTTCTCCATTCGTAAGCAGAGTCTATGTGTAACAAAAGAGAACTTTTATTAAAAGGGACCCCACCATTAATTTGGGAAAACATCACAACCACAGTTCAAAAGCATGTGGCAATAGGCAAATACCCACATCACAGTTACCTTTGCCTCAAATTTTCACCTTGTGGTGTGAAAGTCTGACAAATGTCCCTTTAACACATCACTCCCCTCTCCCTCCGCCACACCCACCTCACAGTTGGCTGTCCTTGGTTAGCCCAGACTCAGAGTTCAGAGGCGCATTCACGGGGGATTCACCATCCAGCCCCTAAAGGGGGGCATCAAGCAAGGACTCTGCTGCTGCTGCCACTGCAACTGGCTCACTGCTGCTGCTGCTTCTCTGCCACTGCTGCATCTCTCTCTTGCCGTTGCTTCTCTGCCGCTGATCTCTGCTGCTGCTGCTTCTAGTCAGCACTGCTTGCTGCTCCTGTGACACCACAGTCTGAGGTTCCACCACTTAACCCAGCTCCCAGGGATTTAGGCAAGTAGTGAGGAACCTCCCAGCCTGTGCAGTCTCTGCATTGTCTTT
This sequence comes from Emydura macquarii macquarii, assembly GCF_026122565.2. Lineage (NCBI taxonomy): Eukaryota > Metazoa > Chordata > Testudines > Chelidae > Emydura > Emydura macquarii. The sequence goes on from NW_027130506.1 coordinate 4,978,203, forward strand.
CACTGTCTCCACACAACATCTAAGGTATAGCTTCAGCCGCGATGCCAGTTCTAAGAATCACCAACCAGAAACAAGGACTCTCAAGTGAGTCTAATCAGCTCTGCTATTAAACACTGGAGACTGGCAGGTCAAATGGTATCTAGCACTCTTGGCCAGGTGGCAGGGATGCTGTCCACAATCACCTATCCCTCCCACTCATCTTCACTGGCATTTGGCATCACCTCCTTAGCCAGTGAAGTTCAGTTCAGGGCGCTCCCCTCCATTCGGGTGTGCTAGACACAGTCCTGCTGCCCTTTACCTATGCAATGAGGATAAAAAAATGTAACCCTTCTGCCAGTCCGAATCGGCAGCAGTAAGGGCCAGGTTCAGTATCTAGGGGTTCCTTTTGACAATACAACACAAAACTGGCTCGAGCCCCCACCCAGTAACCTGGGACAATTACACTCCATGGGTGCCTCTAGAGGCAATATTTTCCCTCTCGCAAGCACAGAAATTGAGTGTAGAAAAGAAACTTTAATAAAAGGGGAAAGTGACCAGGCATAAACTTGGGAAAATGCCACAAGTAGGATTCACAAGTAATAAACCATGAGCAAAACACCCACCCCAGAGTACATTGGACATTCAGATTCTTTGCCAGAAGTTCCCTTAATGTGCCCCTCCCCTCACAGCACCCCACTCACCATTGTTATCCTTAGTCAGTGCAGACCCAGAGTGCAGTGGTGCAGCTTCAGCGTTCACTTCCCACTCCGGTTGGGGGAGGAAGGAAAGAAGGTATCTTGTTCGTTCTGCTAGCTGCCCTGCCAGCCATCACTGATGCAGACCATCAGCTTCTGCTGCCATCTGCTTCCCTAGTGGAAGCACTGTGATTTGGTCCCCTGAGGTTCCTCCCAGCTCTTAGTGGGGGAATTTCACGGCTGAAGCACACTAGGTAGAAATACTGCCTCACAGCAAGTGATTTCAGCTCTAGAGATCACTTAATAAAACAAAAGACTCCTAATGGAGCCTTATTTAGCTTTATCTTTGAACAGCGGGGAGGAGCAGATTAAAGCATGCCTAGGCCTCCTGGGCAGAGCTCCACCTCCTGGCAGGGACACCTGTGCCCACCCCTTCTCCCTTTCACAGGGATCTGGCATTTGAGCCCTTGCTTAGCGAGTTCCTTCAGTTGACGGTGACCCCCTCAATCTGGATAGACTGAGCACAGTTCTGCTGCCCTTTGCTCATACAACAAGGATAACAACATTTCATTATCCTGGCATTCAAGTGAAGTGAATTTGTAAAGTAATTTGTAACCCAACACCAGCCAAAGTTGATCATTTTGGCAACACAGCTGTGTCTGCTGGGTACCTGGGCAGAGAAGGTGTGTTCATGTAAATACAGTCTGGTCCTGATGCCTTTTCCCCTCCCCAGCTAGCTTGGCAGGGGAGAGTTCATTCAGACCCTGATTACACAACTTTTCATTACCCCACATTTGAATACTAGATTGATTTGTAACCCAAAACCAGACAACATTGATCATTTTGGCAAAGCAGCTCCATCTGCTGTGCACCTAGGCAGAGCAAGTGTGTCTATGCAAACACAATCTGCTCCTGAAGTCTTTTCCCCCAGCTTATCAGGGGAGAGCTAGATATCAGGAGAGAACTCATTCACACCCTTCTTAAAGATAGAATTAGAGAGATGTAGATAGACTCAGAATATCATATAATTCCTCTTTGACCTCCAAAAGGAAGAGGCACTTACATACTAGTTCATAAAATCACAGGGTTAGAAGGGACCACAAGGGTCATCTAGGTAACCTCCTGCCAAGATGCAGGATTTGTTGTGTCTAAACCATCCAAGACAGATGGCTCCCCAGCTTCCTTTTGAAAATTCCAGTGAAGGAGCTTCCACAGCCTCCCTAGGCAGTCTGTGCCGTTGTCCTGTTGTTCTTACAGTTTGGAAGTTTTTCCTGAGATTTAATCTAAATTTCCTATGCTGTAGTTTGAACGCATTGCCTCTTGTCCTACCCTCTATGGTAGGAGAAAGTAACTTTTCCTCCATCTTTTTTATGGCAGCCTTTCAAGTATTTGAAGACTGCTATCATGCCCCTCCCCCCCAATCTCCTCTTTTCCAAACTAAACATACCCAGTTCCTTCAGATTTTACTCATATGACTTGCATTCCATCCCTTTAATCATCTTTGTTGCTCGCCTCTGGATCCTTTCCAGCTTCTCTAATATCCTTTCTATACATTGGTGACCAAAATTGGACACAGTACTCCAGCTGAGGCCAAACCAGTGCTGAGTAGAGCAGTACTATCACCTTCCATTGCTTGCATGATATGCCTCTATTAATGCAACCTAAAATCACATTTGTTTTTTTGGGTTTTTTTGCAACAGCATTACAATGCTGACTCATTTTGAGGTTGTGATCCCCCACAACTCCCAGATCCTTCTCAGCAGTGCTGCTGCCAAGCCAGTTATCCCCCATTTTGTATTTGTGTGTTTGGTTTTTCTTCCCTAAGTGTAGCACCTTACTTTTGTCTCTGTTGAATTTCATTTTGTTGTCTATAGCCCAGTTCTTCAATTTATCAAGATCCCTCTGAATTTTAGCTCTATCATCCAAAGTATTGGCAACCTCCCCAGCTTTGTGTCATCTGAAAATGTGATCAATATGCACTCTAGTCCTACATCCAGCTCATTAATAACACCGAATTCAGAACAGATCCCTGTGGAACCCCACTTGAGACCTCCCTCCAATTTGACATCATTCCATTAACAATTACTCTTTGTTTGCGGTTGTTTAACCAATTATGTATCTACTTAATGGTAGTTCCACCAAGCCCATAGAAGTGCTGTGTTCTATTGTATCCATACTAGGGTCCTGATCCTGAAAAGACTTATTCCCATGCTTAGCTTTACATAATGTATGCTATCCCCATTGAAGTTAATGGGAGTTTTCTCTTGGCTTCAAAGTAGCCAGGGCTTCACCCTATGAGTAGCCTCATTGCCTTTGATTGGTTTACTTCAACGATACTACTCAAAACATGTAAAGCTAAGCACATGAGGTAAATCTTTGCAGGATGAGGCCTTTGGACAGTTCCTGAGGAAAGATAGATGTTGTTCTTGCAGGCTGTTTTAACTCCAAAAAGTTAATTTTAGAAAGCAATGATCTTAATGATGCAAATTCAGAAATCTTCCAGGATATTGCAGTCATATCTCTTCTAGAAAGAATATGCCAATAATCCTGGGTGGTGACTGGAACACACTAATAGACAAATATCTGAATAAGGAACATAATTGTTCATACTTTTCTATAGTTCATAGTTCTCATTGCAGGATGTCTTTCCTCTGTCATCTCTTCATTGGTGATTCCTGCGTGTTTGGATCACATTCCAATATTTCTAATCTTAAAACGTAGATTCTAAATACTTCTCTGATAGAGCAGAAATTTTGCTCATCAGCAGAGACTTCAATGGCCAGTTTCAGGAGTGAAAATGTTAATGCATTAAATTCAGTATATTTTGTGAAACATTGAAAGTTACAGTAAGGGTGAATGTATAAAATTATCTTCTTGGGAGGGGAAAAAAAGAAGAGGCTGGGATTATTAGATTCCTTAACCAAAGAAATAGATTAGAGAATGAACATAAAGAAGACCCAGAGAATTAGTCATTTATGCACTCTGTGTCAATGCCAATATAAATATAATTAATATCTATCCAATCAAATTGAATATATGGTTGACAGGATCAAGCAATAATATTCTGAGCAGGGTGGTAAATTATTGACTAGAACATTAATGGTGGAACCAGTAATAACATCTCATCACTAATTCAGCATGATGAGAGAGTGTCACTCTTGAACAAAACCTATAAACAAACATTTTAAAGATATTTGGTCAAACCTAATATTCCAGAGATAGAATTTTCAAAAGTGCCCAATTTCCTTGAGAGTTTGGGAAAATTCCACCCTTGATTTATTTATGCAAGTGGGGAAGAGTTTGAAGAAGTAATAAAAACTATCACAAAAGTAGTGTGTAACTACTGTTGTGCACCTCTTGGTTACTTGTACAACTTCAATGCTAGCTATTTTATTTAGATGTATTTCTGGGGGCTCAAAAGATAATCTAAAGAGAAGAGGGATGAATTAGTAGTTGCTTAAATCTCATGAACAATGCCAATTTGTAGAGCTGGAACAGGACAAAAAAAAATAGTAAAAATTTTCCAATCTTTCTAAATGTAGCCAATAGTGGTCAATTCACTCCAAACTTGGAACCAAATAACCCTTTTGATCCCACCTTCTATGCCAATTAATAGTCCACAAATGTATTTCCACTATGGTGTCTATATAGGTGGCAAAATTCCTCTTTATAATGGAAAGGCTATTACATTCTTACCACTTCTCTGAACTCCCACTGAAAAATTGAATGTATTTGTTATTATTAACCTGGTTAGAGTGCACAAAGACAACATCTTTAGCAATGAGTGAGCTCAGAGTCTTCAGCAGAATTGTTTGTTAATTTTGTTTACTGGGGGGATTTATTTTGCACTGCTTCATTTCCAGGGAGTCAGAAACATTTCCGTTCACATGTATACAAACTGCAAATACCTAGAATTATTCATGTCATGATAAAAGTTTGCCAAATAGAATAGAAAATGCTAAATGTAACAAGATTCAAAACACGTTAAAGGCAATGAATCCATCTCTTCATCACTCACTGTGTAATGAGTAAACACCATTGTATGGCAAATCAATGAATTATACATATATGGATTGTCCATAGGCTACATAATCTAATCTAAAGAACAACTCAAAAACAGTATTTATTAACTATATGCTCACCAACATGAAAACCAACTTTCATCACAATGGGACCGAACCTCCACTGGTATCAGATGGGATGTCTTTAAAGCAACCAGCAGAGATAGTTGTCTATTCTGCCTCTAGTAACGACTACTGCAACAGCATCTAAAAAATAGCTCAACCTGCTATTAGAACATCAGGAATTACAATAATACATCTATGATCAAGCCCCAAAAAATGCACCATGACTCAAAACTCCTGAACGGGGACATAATATTCTAGAAAGAAACCCAAATTTCTTGAATGTTTCATCCTTTAAACCCAAAGCCAAGAGGAGAATGGGGAGATTGAAATTGGACTCAGCTAGATGCTTTGTCTTAGGCTATGTCTACACTGCAGCACTAATTCGAATTATCTTAATTCGAATTACAGAAAGCGATTTATAGAAAGCGCTGCAGACTGTCCACACTACAGTGTTTGTGCTGGTTTCTTGCATCCACACTGGCCAGCCTTAATTAGAATTAGAAAGCAGTGCAATGTGGGAAGCTATCCCACAGTGCAACTAACCATAGAGGCTGTTGTGACGAGTTTCATCATCCCAGGATGCAGCGCTGCTTCCCCCACCCTCTTCCCCCACCCCCAAACAAACAGGAAAAAGATTTTCATGCTGTTTTTTTACCTCCCCAATCGCCATTGCTGCAGGCACATGGAGCCAGCTGAACTATGCTCTCATTTTGACCGTGACAAATACATCACAGCTTATCCTGGATTACTTTAGAACTGTATGCTGTTTGCCTTTTATGCTCCTCCTACCATCCCCTGTATATTGCTTGCCTTTGATTTTGATTCTACAGGTGTCTGTAGAATGTAAAATAAATAACAAGGGAGTCAGTTAGTATATTAATACAGTGATACAAATGTTTCCATTTCACTTATGGAAAACATGATATAACGTATCCACATGTAGCACTGTGAATAAACTCTTAAGAAAGTATCAATTTCCATGATTGGCCACTGAAACAATGTAGCAAAGAATTTCCTCTCAGTGCTGGCATTTAAACGCATTCACCATGCAGGGAGGGGGTGGGTGGTGAAATCTTTCAAAAGGACAAACTTTAAAGGGCTAAACTTTCAAAGGGACAAATCTTAAAGGGACAAACTGCAAAGGACTTGCTGGGCAGTTAAAATGCATTCACCACGCGGGGAGGGAGGTGGTGAAATCTTTCAAACCTTTAAAGAGACAAACTGCAAAAGGCTTGTTGTGTGTGGGGGGGGAGGGGGGGCCGGTGATCGCAGCTTGGATTTTAAACCCATTCACCACAGGAAATGAAGATTTAAATCTTCCCGGGGCTGCTTTTGGGGATGGTACTGAAACGGGGCATCATGGGATACAGTCTGGAGGCCAATTAATTCGAATTAAGTCCCATTGCGTCCACACTCACACTAATGCGAATTAACTGATGTGCTTCAGGCACTAATCCACATGCAGAGGTGGTTTTATTAATTCAATTTTAAAGGCTCCTTAATTCGAATTAACAATGTGCAAGTGTAGACGCGGGTGTAATTAATTTGAATTAAGGGACTTTAATTCGAATTAAGCCACCAGTGTAGACCAGGCCTTAGAAAAAAGGCTACAAATACAATCTACTGTCTAACTCCAGCAGCCATAGGTAGTAAAGTGTAATGTGATCTATTGCATAAGGCAATGGAGTATGAGTCAGTAGACCTGGATCCTATTCTCAGCTCTGCCAATGACCATGAAAAAGTCAGTTAAACTCTTTGCTTCTATTTCACAGACCTTTCCTCCCTCTCCATAGGATAGGATTTATGCCCATGATTCCAGGCCTTGTGGTGCCCAAGTGCTAGACAAATGAAGAGAAACATCAAAGAGGTGCCACAGGAATGGATCCAATGGCACAATAACCTGGGAAATTAGTAGGGTATGTTATGAGAAACTGTAATGTCCAAAAGAAAAATTGTAAGAAATAAACAAGACAGTTTAATCCACTGAAGTCACACAAGGGGTAGATTTGACCCAAATGGGATAAATCATCATTAGATGATACCTTATATTTAAAAGAAATAATAAAAAAAAGTTAGGAGAATCAAGAATATTACTTGTTGAAACAAGGTTTAAGCAGAGGGGAATTGCTTATCACTAGTTTCTCCTGCCATGGAGAATGGGGTGACTGTTTTGTCTCAGTTTCCAGTTAAAGTTCAAGACACTTTGACTGCAGCCATGACTGATATTTTTCTACTGTACTAGGGAGAAAAATTTGCTGTATATCTATATCCAATGTAAATTATCATAAATAAATAAATAAAAGCAAAGCTAACACGTTAGTCATCCTGACACTCTTCTACTTTGATGCAAGGTAATATGATCTTATAACACATTTTTGTTTTTGGCAACCCAGCTGTTCTGTCATCAAATGATAATAATCCTATACATTTGAAATTTGTTAGGAACCCAGCCTTTCCCTGAATTTGGATCTAGTGATGTCTTGGGGTGATATCTTTAGGTGGGAATGGGTTCTTAAGTTTGAACATGTGACACAAGCCAATTGGCTCAGGACAAGAAGAATTAAATGATGCTCTTGCCCAGTTCACCATTTTTGGAGCACTCAGAGAAACCCTTTTTCCCCTCTCTCTAAGCAAAGTATCTCCAGTTACATATTAAAGCAGAGCCTTCTCATGTAATAGCAGTTCTGTCTGCAATAAGACTCATTTCGGAGGTAAGTGAGGGGTTCCCCAGTTCCTGAAAACAAGAGGCAAACCTCTGCTGAGTTTAAAGCCACTTGCTTTGTAACTCAGGCCTTTCTTTTTTAAAAATGTTCTCTTCGCATTTACAATTTAAAATTGGGTTTAAGATTAGGAATAAATGCAAAGAGACATATACAATGGGTGCCGCTAAAAAACTAGCACTGTCCCGCCTGTTATTTTTGCAGATGCATAGATTTTAAGGCCAGAAGGGCTCATTGTGATCTGACTTCCTGCATAACACAAGCCATAGAATTTCACCCAGTAATTCCTGCATCAAAACCAATAACCTGTGGCTGAACTTTGTGGTTGCCACAGTTTTCTTCTTATGCTTGGACCAGAAGAGATCACTGTAGCACAATTACTAAGGAGCAGTAAGTACTCCATTTTTAATGTCACCCACTTGTATAAGAAAGTAAATGAGAGCGAGGTAAAGAGCATGGGAACATGACTAGAACAGAAAGGGTCACATTTTAAAAGGATAGCACCTAAGTTCTGACTCCATAAAATGCATACACATATTCAGTGCATTAACCTCATATTTGCATTTGCAAATTCAATATCTGCTGGTGCAATAACTGTCTGTACATTTTATGCACTGGTGATTCATAAGCAGAGTGTGCAGCTTTATCAGTATTAAAGAGGACAGAGATTTAACTACAAACAGTTTTAGTCAAGAATTTACTACAGGGAAAGAACATGATTAGCCATTTTCCGCTCAGGCATTGTCAATGAAATGTGCAGGTCTATGGGAGAATGTAAAAGGGTTACTTACATTAGCCAGGGTAGAATTTAGCCAAGTATTCTCTCAATTGTCTGGTGTTGATCTGTCACCAACCTGGTCTGAGACTCAATCTTGGAAAGTGCTAAGCACTCTAGCCCTGATCCAACAGAGCTCTTAAGCATTCACTTAACTGTTAGCACAATTAGTCCCAGTGTCTTCAACTTAAGCATATACTTAAGTGCTTTGTTTACTATGGGCCAGAGTACTCAGCACCTTGCAGGAGGAGTTCCTAGTGATGAAGAGCAGTCATGTATATAGCAACATCCAACAGAATCAGCCTTGTATGTCCTAAATCACATGTTCAGCTCAGTCAATTTAAAAATCTGTAGGCCAGACTTTGCCCTCAGATATGTACATGAAGTGGGCAATGTGTGTTGTGAATGTTTCAGAAAGCAGAGTTTAGCCCTCTTTCATTTCAAGATTTATGATAATATACCCGTCTACTTTGCAGAAAGAAGTCCAGGATGATTTACAGCCTCCACAAAGGTAGGCCTGGAAAGATGGTGTCAGGTGGTGATTCAGCCGTTGGGACATGCTAAGTTCTGAAAGATGAGAAAATATAAACGGAATAAAACAAATGAGCCACACCTCATTTCTATGTACTATTCGCAGCTGTAAGTCACTTACCCATGGAGGAGATAAGATTAAAAAAAAAAACATCCTGAGGATGTTAAGTCATTAAACTCATGGCTAAATGTCGCAGTTTCAAGGATGCTTCATCTCTGAGATTAGGAGCGATGTTTTAAGAGAGGAATCTGAGCCATCCACCAGATTGGTTGTGTGGAGAGGAGTGTGATGCCCTACACAAAAGTTAATCTCAGATCAGACTTGAAAACCATCTGGTAAGAGAGGTTAACACTGGACAGTGCCACAAAGCCTCAAGGTGGGAGAGGAGAGAGCAAGATGTACACCAATGCTGAGGTGGAATGCTGACCAAGTAGGTTGCCAGGATAGCAATTTCCAGATATTCCAGACTGGTTGGTGTCTCTAATGCTTGTAACCATAAGATTTTATTTCTAACAAACAGGACTCTTGCTGAGCTTCTGCTTTCACGTACATTTATTCTATTGTAACTCTTGGGGTATTTTTGCATTTCTCTCTATTTTCTCATACATGTGGCTTTATTTAAAATAATTGAAATGTAACTAACTGATTTGCTAGTTCTATTACAATGTACAGACACATAATAAAGGAACTTACAATCCAAACAGTCAGGAGACAGGAAGTGCTCTTATCTCCATTTTACAGGTGGGGAATTGAGGCACAGAGATTAAGTGATTTGGCCAGCATCACATAAGAAGTCTGTGACAGAGCCACATCTCCCGAGTCTTAGTCTAGTGCCTTAACTAATATAGTCATGAACACAACCATTCTCTCCAGTGCCAACTTTAAGCAGCTGCCTGAAGGCTCACTGAGCAGCACGGAGTGAGCTACATGAAGTGCCTATCAGACTTCACAATGCATAAGGCTTAGAAGTAACATGGATCATGGCTGGAGGGGGATACTTCTCATGGAGTTAGGGTAAGGGGTTCTTCTTGGCAAAAGGGAGAAGCAGCCAACTGCATCTTCTGCAGGTCACCTTGATCTCCCACTCATCCTCCAAAGTAACTTTAAATGAAGGGGATTAACATTTTTAGGAGAGAGAGTGCATGAAACATTGACTGGCCAGGCATCACCCCAGTGAGCTGGGAGGCTGAAATTAAAAGAGTCAATGGCACATGCTAAATGTTGCCAGAGGCAGCAACAGCTCAAGTTCTGAGGTTTGTCAGTTCTTTCCCTAAACTCTGATCCATATGTTGGCACATTTTTCCAGCCAATATGATTCATGTGGCATGCTGCCTAGCTATGCACAAAATGTGCCCATATGAGGTCTCTCAAATGCATTTGAGAATGCTAGAATAACTTTGCAGTAAAGCAGGCTCCACCCCGGTAGGCAGAGTAAGACCAACGTCCTTATACTATGTGCTTCTGTCTGTCTCCAACAGCAACAGGACCAGTGTGAGCCCTATACTCAGAGGAAAAGTGGAGGCAAGCTAGAAAGCCAGCACATAGGGCATTCCATATCTTCAGCTTCCCATGGAACTGTGATCTCCATGGGTTCCGACCATAGTATCGATCCGCTCTGCAGATGGTGGCAGACTCCTGACAGAGAAGGGTGAAATCCTGAACCACTGGGAAGAACACTTCAACTCTCTTCTAAATCTCCCCTTTAACATGTCTGCAGAGGCTTTGAAGGACATTCCTCAACGAAAAATATTAGTAACGCTTGATCTACCATCTTCACCACATGAGGTCAGCAAAGCCGTCAGAAGGGGTCATCAGGGAAATTCCATGGACCAGATGGCATACCAGTGGAGATCTTTAAACAAGGGGGCGATTACATGCTCAGGAAACTTACACAACACTTCCAGTGTATTTGGAAACATGGCTCAGTGCCCCAGGATTTCAAAGATGCATCAGTTGTCCACTTCTATAAAAAGAAAGGCAACAGAGCCAGTTGCAACAATCACTGTGGGATTTCCTTCCTATCCATTGCTGGGAAGATATTGGCAAGAGTAACGCTCAACAGAATGATCGAGCAACTCATAGACAATGTATTCCCAGAATCAAGGAGCTGGCCAAAGAACTATAGGCATGATATTCACAGCCAGACAGATTCAGGAGAAGTGCCTGGAGCAAAACCAAGATCTATACATGGTCTTCATAGACCTGATGAAGGCCTTCAACACAATTAATCATGATGGTCTGTGAAAAATCCTCCACAAACTTGGCTGCCCAGAGAAGTTTGTATCTCTTATCAGATCCTTGTATGAAGGGATGATGGCCTTGTTTTGTGCCATTTGACCACTTCCCAGTCTCAAATGGCACAAAAGAAGGCTGTGTATTAGCACCAATACTCTTTTCTATCATTTTCTCCATGATGTTCCTGGATGCCTTCCATGATATGGACTGTGGCATCTATATGCAGTCTTGTACAGATGGAGGGCTGTTCAATCTGAGACATCTGCAGGCCCACACTAAAGTGGTGGAACTAGTGATTAGGGACCTGTTTGTTCACAGATGATTGCACACTGGTAGCTCACTCACTAGAGGACATCCAATTTATCACCGTCAGTTTGCACAGGCAGCTAGGCGCTTTGGACTCTCTTTCAACTTGAAAAAACCAGAGGTCAGCTACTACCCATCCCCAATAAAGGACTATGCTGAGCCTGCTGTTGCTGTTGAAGGCACCCAACTTAGAGCAGTTGACCATTCTGTTATCTTGAAAGTCTACTCTCCAACACTGCCAGCGTTGATGATGAGGTCATTCATCGCATTGCCAAGGCAAGTTCCTCCTTTGGGAGACTTTGTCATCATCTGTGGAACGAGAGAGGGATCAGACTGCTCACAAAGATTAAGGTGTATCAGGCAGTAGTGCTGCCCATACTGCTGTACAGATGTGAAAAACAGATAAAGATCACGGGAAGGCCACATCTGTGATATAAGGACACCCTGAAACAAAATCTTAAGGCCTGTAACATCAATACCAACAATTGGGAGGATTCGGCCCTGGACAGAGCAACCTGGAGGCAGTACTGTCATTTAGCTATTAAAAACTTTGAAATCAAACAAGCAAGTATAAGGGAGGAAAAGAGAGAAAGACAGCCATCTCAGTAACTCCATCAACTCCATCAGGATCTGTGGTCGCATCTATGGATCAAGGATTGGCCCTATTTTGCACAAATGCACACATAAATAAACTTAGTCACAATGGCTCGCTGATACAACTCATTTGTTGAGATCAATGGGAGACTCCATACCATGTAGCAGGGTTTGAGTGCCCTAGGGGAAGGAAAGGGGTAATGGGATGTCCAACTATATAGTCCAGCTTCTACAAGGGATCACAGGACATAAGCTGCAATAGGAGGGAAGATTTCATCTCTGGAGGAGTTCCACAGTGTACCGGGGATGGGGAGGGTTTGGCCACCAGCTTTTTAGCATTCTTAGCCAGCACCCCATATTCTGTTGTTGGCTATAAGCTACTTACAGTTGTCTTTTGATATCTTCTGGTCTGTGCTGTGTACTGAGATCCCACTTAGATTGCCAGGTCCAAGATTTAAAGATCAACGCAACATAAACAGCATCATTTACCCAGAAACATAATTGCAACCTCTCAATTGATTTTATGACAAAAAAGATATACAATAAAATTGAAGGAGGCTATTAATGAGAATCATTAGCAATAAAAACTTGTGTCACTCTGCATATAAAGATGAGTGATCATTATGAGCATATTCAGCTGATGTGCAAATATTATATGATGTTTACTTCAGGTGCTTTTCACATTTGAAATTTTGGCTACATACATCTTAACCTACATATTACAACATTTAACCACACAATGATTTCATCTCAAGTGTCATCATTTATGCTTTGTTAGGCACTTATGATTTATGTTCTGGCTACAACACAAGAGACTTGACGTAATAGTAAAGGAGAAAATGTGAGGCTTGATGGTGCTTAATTCTACATAAGATTGGGGTGAATGTCCTTCCCTCGCACCAAGGACTGAAGCCAGACGCAATTCAGGGCTTATTCTGTCAGGCTGAAATTTACTCCTGTGCAGGGGACCCATGTTTAAGTGGAACTTTCATGGTTCATTGGCCTGGGTGGGCCATGTGCACAGGACTGGGAGGTTACTGCCACCAACCATGCTAAAAATCCCAGGACTGATAGAGCAAGGGCAGGCCTATGGCCCCAACTTTCCTTCTCTACTAACCATTAAGAGCTGGAACAGTGAAGGGAGCACATGCCAAATCCTCTGATTGGAAGTGGCAGATGCCATTGCTGTGTGCATTTCAGGGGTCTTCATTTTGGGACTACTTGAAGGGGTGGGTGCTCAGCACTTTCTAAAAATCAGGCTCCGTCAAGAAATCTCAAACTGGACACCCAGAAATGAAGGCACCCAAAAATCACTCAGCACCTTATAAAATCTTGGCCTTACCCTTCTTTGCAATTTGGACAGTAGGTATGGTAAGGTATAGATAGATAGTATGGTAATTCCCATGCAGGTTAACATGCTGGCATTGATAGACCCCAGGTGTAGCCAGATAATGGTCTGAGAACAATTGGCTGGGCCAGGAGATAGATGGTGTCTAGATATGTCCATGGAGATATATGCCCATTGTGACCCTTCCATGCCTAGGGCAGCCACCTGAAAATGCCAAGGTCAGGGCAGGCTGTAAAAAAAGAGCAGATTCTCCTAGCACTGGTGGGTGACATTGAAGTCAGGCTTCTAAACCAGCCACAAACAGTGCTTCTGATTTCCCACACTGGTTATCAAGAAGCCCAAAATACAAATACACACAGCCCCCTTTACTGCATTTCAGTCTCCGGCTCCCAATCAGCCACAAGGGCCAGTAAAGAGACCAGTTATTTAAACTCTATGCTCTTTACTAAAAAGGTTCTCTCTGACCCCAAAGGGTCAGCAACAGTACCAGATCAATAGAAGTTTGGATCTTACTCAAAATACCACGCTGCCAGCCAATCTTTTAGTAACTAAAACTAAAGGTTTATTATAAAAAGAAAGGAACAAACCATAAGAGAGATGTTAAAGGATTAAAGCAATCAGATACATACAAATGATTTGAAAGTCCATATACATCAGGTTTCTAGAAGAATTGTGGAGTTTGCAGGCTTGTATAGTCCCTCTGGTATACATCCAGTACTTGGATGGGCCTCAGTCCTTTGTTTCACAGCTTCAGTTCAGTTGTAGATGAGCTGTTCCAGAGGTAGGTTGATAGCTGAAGCTGAATCCCAACTGAAGAACAAAATAAATTCCCAGGCCTCTGTCTTATATACCCTCTGGCCCTTCCCATGCTGTTTGTGGAATTTTACAGGAATCAAAATGGCGTTCAGAGTCACATGAGCAAGTCCTGGTGATTCATCAGGTATACCTCTGGCTTTTCCCCCTGGGCCCCTTGCATCTGTGGATGTCTCAATGGCCCATTAAGCAGGCTATTGTTCTGCTGCCCCTCTGTCTAGGGTGTGTCTCAGACAGCACAATTTGAAATACAGATATGTCAAATATATCCATAACTTTCATTACACACAACACATGCACATAAATCATCTTACTTAGCACATTATAGCATTTCTAACAGTACCTGACATGGCATATCTCATATGAATTATTATGATTCTGACATACTGATGTCAAACAGTATACTAAATGCCCTACCCCCCGAATCCAGCCAAAGTGACACCCCCAATGCGAAACTGGCATAGAAGGGTGTAATCAGAGCTCCTGGATACATCTCAAGGGCCCCCGACTCAGCCAGCGTGACACCCATATCACACAAAGGAAGTGCAGCTCACGATAGGGGAGCACTGAGGACTGTGTGGGTTGGGGTAGCCCCTGCACTGGCTTACCTGGTGATTCTGCATCGAGACCTGGAAGGTTTTAGGGAGATTATAAAATCATGGGGTAATGATCCTCTGGGGGAAGAAGACCCCCAGGGAGGAACCGCTGAGTCCCCAGGGTCAGGAAACCTAGCTCAAGTCAGGGACAAAGAGGAACCCATAGAGGGCGCCTCTCACCTGGAACCATCACCAGGGAGACAGAAGAGCCCTGGATGCAACTACTAGGGGGGGTGACCACCAGAGATGGTGACCATTAGGTGGAGCAACCACCAGATGCGGCAACCACTAGGCGGCAGACCCCAGACATGTTCACGTTCAGTGAAAATTGCTGTGTTCACACTACAAATCCAGCAGTTTTGTATATAGACTGGGGGCCAGATTCTCCTCTCTATTAACTGCAGCTGAGCAATGCCCATATACACCAGCTGAGAATCTGCCATGTTTTTACCACGAGTATTTCTTGTTAAATACAGCATGGACACATTGTGTGCACCATGCTAAATGCCTTCATCTTCCTCCTCTTAATGTAGCTCCAGTACATGAAGTGTGTTCATTTTTTCCATATTTACCTAATTTTCAATAGCAAATCCTCACTTTTGAAATTGTTCTTTTAGATTAAGTAAAAATTTTCAAGTCTTTGAGTAAAATTTTCTCAAACTCTTAAAGGACTTAGGAACCCATTTGTAAAAGTGACTTAGGCACTTAGGACCAAATTTTTTAATGAATTTAAGAGGCTAAGCAGGCAGATAGGCACAAGTCCACCATATAGGCACCACTGACATTTTCAAAGCTGCAGGGGGGGGCCACCTAAGCTCCTAGGTGCCTAGAGTCCCCAGGGCATCTAAGTTTCCTCTAGCTGAGATTTTCAAAGCAGCCTAAGCAATGTTGTCATGCCACAGCTAATGAGCTGTTCAAGCCAGAGCAGGAGACATAGCAGATAAAGGCTGCACCTAGAATGCCTGCTCTGGATCAGAGGAGGCTACAGAACACTTTCTGCTATTCTACTCCTTTAATGCCCACATGTGGGATCTGACGACTTTAAAACTGAGAGTTACACCGTTGCATGGTAAGACTTATGGACAATTGGCTTTTGGCCTTTTTCAGACATCAGAGGGTTTGGCATCTACCTCAGTAAGGAAGGACGGACATTTGCCGGGGGTGTTCTTGGCGTTGTTAATGCAGTAGTTTTACACTGCTATCAGGGCCACACGGAGGTTTTGGGGGGGTCTAGGACAAAATCTGAAACTGAGGCACCCCCCATGCTTCTGTAAAAAACAAAAACCAAGAGTGCAAAACCACTGAGAGGAGGACCTGGGGGTGGAGGGGAGTGAAGAGCAAGCCCACCCTGCAGCAGCAGTTCCTGTCCCATGGAGCTTGACTCAGGTCTGGGCTTTGTCACCTGGCACCTGGGTCACAATACCAAATCTGAGTGCTATCCCGGGCGTGAGCTTGCAATGCCTCTCCATTTGGGGAACCTCTCAAATGGGAGACTCGGGGCAAACTGCTTCTGTTTGCCTTCCCCCTCCCCACGCATCCCTGCCGCCTGTGGCAGAGCCACTGTTCAGCCTGTCTTCAGGCGCAGAATGACTTGAGTTCACAGTACTCGGACCATTCGGTTGCAGGCATTCAGTGGTTAGCAGTGGCTGAGAAAAAACAAATGCATTCATCAAAATGGCAATGGGCATGGGGACCTCTGATATCAAACTGGCCTTTCAGTTCTCAGAGCAAAGAGTCTGGAGTGGGGTGGGGGGCGGGTTCAGATGTTTGCTTTTTGTATCTGTGATACATCCCAGTTGTGACTGTAATTTCTGGTTACTGTTTTGGAGTTTTATTTAATAAAAGAGAGAGAGAGAGAAAGACGGTTTCAGCAGCTGGGACATGGGCTATGTAAGTGGCTGACCTGGTGTAGGTGCCTTACTCCAGGAGAAGGTCCACAGCTGAAAATCCCAATTGGAGGGAGGTGCTTATGTCTGGCCCACCATTTCAGCCATTTAGGCTCTCCACACCCTTTCCTCAGCCCTCTCCTTGGCATTTCACACCTGGCTACCTTAGGCCACTCCCCGCACAACTGGATGGCTTCTGAAAATCCCAGTCTTAGGCTCCTCGCTGTCCCCATGCACCGTACAGAGAGCTGAGCTGAGCTGGCTCAGAGCTGCGTCACTCAGGGCTGAAAATTCCACTAGACAGAGGCCAGCTAGGGGTTAGCGTGGCTGCGCCCAGCCAAGCAAGACCTAAATCCTCTTAAAGATCTGGCCCTTAGGAGCCTAAACCCTGTTGACTGTTGCTAAGACCTAGGCTCCTAAGGGACTTAGTCACTTTTACAAATGGAACTTAGGCTACTAAATCACCGAGGTGCTTTTGAAAATGTCATTTTTGTGGTGTCTGCTGGAGCATTTCCAAACAGAGAAAAGTGCTGAAGCCTGTCAATAGAAAAATTAAATTAAACAATCTCTTTAAAGATATTAAACTTCCATAAAACAGAACAGTTTACCCAAAGTGGTGATTAAACTCCCCTTCATCTGGTGTACTAATCCCTACTGCCAGTGCCATAGCACAGCTGTGCTAGCATTTCATGGCACTTCCCTAGCTTCTGAGTTCCAATCCCAGGAGACCAACAGTCTGTGCAAGCTTTCTGCTTGTTATTCAGCAAGACTGCATGGCACTTTGCAGACAAGGAAAAAATACAGGTCCCTGCACCAAAGCACTTGCTGTCTTAGGGCCCAATCCTGCAAGGCTGAAGCGTGTGGAATTCTCATTGGCTTCCACTGAAATCAATGGAAGTTATGGGGGTGGAGAGATTGCGGGATTGGGCCTTGATTGAAAATATCACAAGAGAGGACAAAGACAAATGGGAGAAGGTGATTAGTGGAAGAGTCCATGCTGGAATCAAGGTACTGTTCTGCATATGTAGATACAACCTCTTCCTTTTATCCCCACAATACTGGCACAGAGCCCTAGTATCACTATTACTGAGATTTAGAGATTTAATGTGTCTTCCGGACTTTCTCAGTCAGCTTTTGAGAGCCTTCCTATCAAGGAGCCCTAGTTTCTATCTGTTTCTCTCACTGCCCCTGCCTCACTCTGCCTCATTGAGCAAGTCACTTAAATTCTCTCACCTCAGTTTCTCCATCCGTAAAATAGGGATAATGATACTTACCCACTTGGAGAGTAATGGCACTTTGACATACAGGCATGCTACTCAAATAGAGTGAGGAAGGGTGAGTTTTTCTACTAGCCCCAACATATGAGGGATGGGAGTCCCACTATTTTTGGATGCTGAATCAGGGTTAGGTTTCCATGGGGGTAAAGCCAAGAGAAGTCCTATTCAGGCTGCACAACCAAACCCACTAAAACACAGCATTCTTCTTTGTGCATTACTGAGTATGCAGTGAACTCACTTCTTTAAATCGGAGATGCTATTCACAGCGCCTCAGTAAAGCATCTGTTGGTATTTTCAGTATAATCTCTATTCTGTATGACAAAAAAAAAATGCTCTGGGCTTAGTTGGGTGAAGAGCCCTGTCTCAGGGTCCCAAGAACAGAAATTCCCTTTCTCTTTTAACTGACTTGGATTTATAGCCTCTGCAGCACACATGCTTTCTATGATCACCTACTGCTTTGAGAGACCTCTGGGATATGTCAAAGATGGGGCAGCCCTAATTACTTTTTGCGCCTCTCCTTTTGTCAATTTATGCTATATCCTTAATGCTATTTAAACATCACATTTGGCTCGAATAGCTCTGATTTAATAGATTTATTAGCTCTAATCTACATGGGCCTGATCATCAGAGCAAATGATATATAAACCTGAATCTGTGCACCCAGAACCATATCTGTCTAGGCATTTGTAGAACACTCATGAACTCCCATTGAATATTTTCAGGACCAAGCTCTACGTTTGTGCAGATGATAGGTTTTTTAACTTAATTATTTCATAATATGATAGATAGATAGATATATGATTATTTTATTCAGTAGCATCTCAAGGCTTTGAGACTGGCTGCCCCACTGTGTTGGCCACTATACACATACATAGTAAAAGACACAGTTGCAACCTAAAAAAGGTAAGACATGAGAAGCATGATTATCCACATTTTACAGATGGAAACTAGGAGGTCAAAGGGTGATTGCTGTTACCACAACTCCCTAGGACTGTGCATAATACCGTAAAGGTGAAATATTGGCTCCACTGAAATCAATGGTAAAGCTCCTATTGACTTCAGTGGGTCCAGGATTTCATCATCAGAGGCAGAACTGCATAGCCAATGACATACACTGGAATGTGTTCACTTACAAACGCAAAACAAAGGTCAGCTATTTTTGAGTCATTACTGTAAAAAATAATATTTTTATTACAGGAAAAATGTGGGGCAATTTCCTCACACACATTCATAACTCAGGAACAGCTGAAAGGACTTTGCTCCAACTTTCCATTCAGTTATATTATAGTAGCATCTACAAGCCCCAAGCAGGGATCAAGACCAGATTGTGCTGGGTACCAACATGCGTACCCACATATAATAAAAAAGATGGTCATATGTCTGTATCTTTGGGGGCAGAGACTTACACCCACCCACCCCAAAATACATAAAACATCTATGTCTGAAGCAGCAGCCTGGAAAGTTTAAAGCCAAATGATGACATTTTCACAAAACTGTGAGCACACGGAAATGAGTTTATAATGCACACTGGTCTTCAAACTTAACTAGATAATTTGCTATCAAGTCAACATTTAACACAGAAATTCCAAGGAGACACAAAATGAACTTGACAGCTACCAATTAGCACTACCATTAACTGTACAGTTCAAGAAAATAGGTCCTCAGCGTAATGATCCTCAAAATTACTGTGCCAATAAATAACTCTCTCTCTTTAAATTAGTTGGGTCACCCACACCAATCCTCTGTGCTGCTGTTTTAAATTTCCTGGCTGTTTTCCCATTCTAAAGAATGGATCTTCTGGCTGTGAAGACTGAATTGCATAGTGGCATCTGCAGCACCACATGCACTGCCCACCCCCCGTGGATAAAGAGGCAGCTAGGAAGGGTTGACTTAGCAGCACGAGCTGCATGTACCTGTCTCCTTATAAGGAAATGAAGTGACCCCACCTGCTGGTGCATGGTCAGCAACTGCCCAGGATAATTGTAATCACCTGGTTGGCTAGTTCATATCTGCCCGGGAAATCAGGAGCACCTGGTTGGCTAAACTCCAAGCCGTGACCTTAGAAGGTCATGCAGCAAATAGCAACCAGTGGGGCTTAGCCTCTGCTGACCAGGGGAAACTATAAAAGTTCAAACCCAGGTAGTAGAGAGGAATTGAATCTACTGGCACCCTGTGTATCTCTTGGTTGTGTTGGCTGATGTATCTTCACTAGCCCGCTTCACTGTGAACTGATCACTTGCAGTGGCTCTCTCCCGTCTGCAGTATCTAAAGCAAACGGCAACTGAATTTGGCCAGCATAGTATACCTGTATATAATGTTTGTGAGTATGGATTAACTGTTTTCTGTTGTGTTTGTCTTGTAACTTCTTTGGGGAACTCCAAAACTGGGCACCCTAGTGTCACATGCTGGCAGCCATGTGTTGATCCAGGAGAGATCACAAAACGCTAAAGTCTTGAGTGGCACATTTTGTCCTTTCATGCACAGAGTTCTCCTGCCCTTTACTATCACTGTTTGCTGTGCAATTGCTTGCTGTGAAACTGTTTATTGTAGAAATAGAACTGTTTATTATAAGGATAGAATTGTTTATTATAAAATAAAGGGTTTATTGGTTAAGCAAACCCCTAGAATCATCACTGTCTCGCTTAACCCCCTGTATCCCAAACCGAACCTATCAGAGTTTTTCTCTCTGTTTCCACACTAGCAATCACATTGGTTTTTTTTTTTATTTAAAAAAAAACCTAAATTCTCCTGAGTTCACTAACACCCAAGAGCCTCTCACGCGCACCAGTCCCAAATTGAAAATGAAGTCCTGCTTTGCAAGTGGGTGCTGTACTGAAGCCAGGTCCTGCCCTTTTGAGGTTAATGGAAGCTTTGACCTGGGCTTTTCCAGAAATGGCACTGGGCCTGCAAGCCATTACACTGCAGTTCTACCCTGAACATTGATTTGCAAAAACTGGTATCGGGGCTCCACATTGATTTTGTCTCAATGATTTCTAAATTAAATGTGCCCTATTTCCATGTAGAATCACTTCTGTGCAGCTACCAGAATCTGCTGGTTACCACAGGCACTCCATTTGAGCTCCAACCAAGGCCCGCTAAGAAGGAGAAAACACCCTGTGTGGACAGGACAGTAGGGAATCTCACAGCATGGGGAAAAGAGGAAGGGAGAATTTGATAGTGAGGGGAAGAGGAACAGTTTCAGAAGGAGTAAGGACACCTCAGGGAAAGATTAGCAGAACCCGAAAGTGAGGAGGAGGAGAGAGAAGATGTACATCACAAAAATGCCAGGAGAGAGAACAGACCTATTGCCCACTCCCAATCACACCAAATTAAAGTCTCTGGTCTGCTTATCTAAATGACAGAAGGTAGTGGAGTGCAATGGGTTGTCAGGTGAGGGTGATCACACAGGGGTAGAATCATGGGGCAGTGAGAATTGTCATATATTTGAATAAAAATCCTTGGCCTGATTGCCAGAGGTGCTAATTGCCTGCAGCTGCCATTGGTTTCAAAAGGAGCTGTGGGTGGTTAGCCTTCCTGAAAATCAGGCTACCAAATTTTAAGATGCTTATTCAAATGCTAAACATTTGGGGATCTCTCCTGACTAGGTTCATACCTATTTTTGCTTTATGGATTTGGGGTGGGGTTTGTTACTCTTATAACATTGTGCAACAGTGTGAACATGTATCATGCACCAAGGCAAGGCCAATGTAATATCTGAGTTAAGGGATGTAAGAGTGAATGCTTAGTTTTGTAGAAAAGAAACTCTTTAATGGCAACGAACAGCCCTATTTTTGAAACCCTTGCCATGAAGCTATTCCTATTTTTTCTTAAAGCCCATCAACAATTAATCAGAATGAACACACAGCCTTCCAGCAGCTCCAAAATCCACCCCCCTCTCGGGTTCATTTGGAAAATAGCCCCTGAAAAACATGTACAAACTTTTGGCAACTATGCCCTTCCCTAAAGGCTAATGGTCTTTTATTACCCAAACACCTCAGGTGGTTTAGAAAATGCACATCTGTACAAAACAGCAGAGTGGGAAACAGGGAAAGAGGAAGATGAAATATAAAACAAAGAACTTCTGATACTTGCCTTGTAAATGACATTACAAAGCAGACAGGAAAGAAAGCACTTTAGCTTTTCTGTTTTGCTCTCTTGCCATTGGTTCCTGAAGCCCAAATGGAGCTGGGGGGGGGGGGGGGGGGTTCAAGATTGTTATAAACCAATTGAACCCCCCTCAAATTAATAAGCACACTCTGAAGCAACAGCCCTATGGGACACAGTCTCCATGAATCCCATCACTGACCCTTGCATTGGACTTTGAGTTAAACAGCCAAGCCGTGCATGTGTGGCACAAATCAACCTGCTGGTATCCCTTTAAACAGTGATTTAAAAAAAAAAAAAATAGCTAAGATATCAGAGCTGATTCTTGTAAAGGTTAATCATTAAGAATAAGTGTTATGGCTGCCCATAAATATTCTTACTCTTTCCACCTGTGGCCAGCAGCAAAATAGCAGCACACTTTCCTTTGGCATTTCTGCTCTGGCAACAAATGACACTGAAGGTGTTACTCTTCAGTATTTGATAATGCTGCCAATTGAACAAGGAAAGACCACAGCATAGAGAAAATTAACAGGAGAAGATACTTATTATGTGAAGGTTCCTTAAATTATGAACAGAGGGTTACTAATCCTATTCACTTTGTACTCAGAGATTTAAGAAATAACCAAGAAAGTGATATTTGGAGGCAAGCCCAGCATTTCCATTCACAAACAGCAACCAGATCCTTCCAGTCAGGATTAACTTTATTTTAGATTAAAAGAGCAACAAAACAAGAGAGAACAAAAGTAAAGTGTTCATGAGAGAGCACCATGTCTGCACATCTTCTCTGGAAACACAAAATGGCAGAGCCGTCTGCAGCAGAGCGGGGGACTTCTAGTTTTTAGAGTCCAATACTGAGAAAATGAATCAACATAAGCTGAATCTATCAAAGTGACCTTTTGCAGCAAGAGAGACAGTTTTTGAGATTCTGAAGATAAATCATGCATACAACGTATAGGCTTTAATGTAAAGTTCAGGGATTATTCTTTTAGGAAGAATTGACTATTCAATCTGGAAGGCTGCATGTGAAAGTTGAAGCTATTCAGATCCACAAAAGCCAAGACAGGCAAGCCCAGATCCTCAAAGGTATTTATGCTCCTAACTTCCATTAATTTCAACAGAAGTTAGGAGTTTAAATACCTTTGAGGATGTGGACCTCAGAAATAAAGCTGCTTCTCTCAAACTTGGGCTGTGTTTCTTCCCTATCTATTTGTCTCCTGATATGTAAATATGTTAAGAGTCTGATTAAATGGGTCACATTATTTCTAGGTGGGGGTCAACAGTACAAACCACTGAACTAATATTTATTTTTACATGCATTAATCAGAATAAAGTAGACAAATGATTCGTGCACTGACTGCCTCTTTTGTTGTGTTCGATGATAGACTTCATTAAAAGTGTCAATTTAGCAACCCTGCCATAGAACAGATATAGTAGCAGTGTAATCTTCCCCACCTCACTCTGCTGCTAGGGGACAGCCCCTCTCTGCCTCAGGGAGTAGTAGCTTTGCAAGAGAAACACCTGTCTACTAGGCTCTGCACTGAGTCACCCAACTCATGTCACATAGGCAACCAAACAGTTGTTATACTATATCGGACTGGGAGTGGATTTGAATCTCTAGTCTAGATAAAAAGCTTTTTAGTCCATTACCAAGCCCTTGAGTCATCCAGTTGTACCACATATTACACAGGGATTGTACACTAGTAGATTATACAGATCAATTGATCTGTGTAAAATTCCCTATCAGGGAACCTGTGACCTTAACATTGCCATTGTATGGCTTTTAAGTGTTTAAATTCATAACATTACAGTAACATAGTGTTAGCATTTTAATTATGTGCCTGGAATGAAATCCTGCCCCACTGAAGTCAACGGGAGTTTTGCTACTGATTTTATTGGGGACAGGATTTCACCTATAGGGTATGTCTACATTACAACCAGGACAGCATACCCAACCTCACTTTGATTGAGCTAGCTCACTGAAAGCAGCAGCACCACAGGAAATGGCATGGGCTACCAGCCCCAGCCCAAACCATCAGACAATTATCTTTATCATCAGATCACTTCTTATCTTCACCATCTTCTCCCTCATTCCACTCACATTCTTTCCCACAGTCAGTTCATGGTATTCTGATCCTACAAAGTGTCTGATTTTTGTGTTTAATTTTCCAGAGTTTAGCTGGAATGCAGAAGTGCCTCAAACACCTGGAAGAACTATTTAACTGTTCTAATCTCTTTCTTGTTTGACTTTGCTGAGGTGTGGGTAAGTGAGAATCCTTTCCTCCTTGCCTTTTTTTTCCTCTAGTCTGAACTTTACAATAAGCTTATCTCAAATTTGTGTGCCACACAATTATACATTGACAATATTATGTGAGCATATATCCCAGGTAGACAGTCCATTTTTTCAGTAGAACTCATTGGAATCTACCTATGAGACTTACCATAAATGTTAATAGCAACAGCAGGGCACATTCCATTAACACCAAGCTGATGATTTGCACCTTTACAGTGCTAGGAATTTAGCCACTAACATTAAGCAGAATTGCTACCAGCCACTATTCAGATCTTCAGATTAGGTTCATTATTTTCAGAGAGGAAGGGAAATGGAAGGAAGAGCAGAGAGCCTTTCCCAGCATGCTGTCCTCAGGTAACTGACTATTTAAATCTAGGAGTCATAGCTACAACCCTAATGAGACCAGCTGGTAACTAGCTCCTCACTCTCTCTTTCAGCTAGTGTTTTTGTTCTTGTTGAATTTTTTTCTTCTGTATTTCCTATTATCTAATTCTTAAACTGGGATAGAGATTATGTAAGCATGAAGGGGAGTCAATTTCATTCATTTGCTGTGACGCCAGTTATATTTTAAAGCTGAAATCTAACAAAGTATATTTTCAAGTGTGATAAATATTCTAGTATTGGAATAGAATTTAATTAGGATAACACCTTCTTTATTTAGTCCAAGGAGAATTAGCTACTTTTATTTGACCATAAAATACCCTGAGATTATTATAGGCAAAACCTCATGTTGGTATATTTGTCTCTCACTCTTATATTGTCTTCCATTAAAGTATTATATTTCTACCAAAATCTGGCTCTTTTTATCTCTCTGCTTCTTTTGCTGGAACATTTTCCCTCTAGTATAATAAATAGAAGGGAGAAGAATGAAGTCTGACCTCCAACTTTGACAATCTTGACAGAGGCATGTTGTTATTGTAATATCTTTCACTGAGTGCTTTGCCTTCTATTGAACCTTTCAGCAGAAGATCTCCATGTGCTCTACAGATAGTAAAACTCATAACAGCTTTGTGCTGCAAAGAATATACAAAAATCAATTAATCCACCTCTGAAATAGAGCCACTTCTCAGGTGCAACATAGCTATTGTTTAACACTGCGCGGTAAAATTACACAATGGTCTAGGGTATGGTATCAGAGGGAAACTGCTGGGGGAATGCAGGTAGGCAGAAATAACTTGTTAGAATTTGCTTAGAACAACAAAGTAAACCGCCCTACTTTTATAGAAAAAACTATCGGATTGTTAAGGGCCACACTTACTTTTCTACATCTTGTCTAAAAGACAGCATCCTTTTTCCCACAATACTGGGGAAATGAGTCAGTTCTGGCTGAGAATACCCATCTCCTGAATCATCACCACTACTTCCAGTAGGAACTCAATGTTCTATGAAGACTCCCTTCTAAACAGCGAGCTATGCTGGTAAAGAAGCTTAGTCTTGTGATTAAGGGACCAGCCTGGGATGGAGAAGATCTAGATTCCATATCTAGCCCTGCTGGGTGACCTTCAGCTCATCATTTAAACTCTCTCTGCCTCCGTTCCTTACTGTAGAATGGTGATACTAATCCTTCCTTTCTTTCACCCTTTGTCTTGTCTATTTAGATAGCACTGTCCTGGAGAGCTTGCAATTTCCTACTCTTTATATGAACAGTGCTCAACACAAGAGGGCTCTGATCTTAGTGAGAGCTATTGTGATACAAATCATGATATTAGCTCTGCTTAGCTAGTGATATCTGACAGGCTCACAGATCAAGATGGACTGGCTGTGCTAGAAAGCTTTACATTCCAGTCACATTATTGCTGAAATCTATTGTCTTTATAACTGTTTTACCATTAACTTCAACAAGAGCAGGAACAGGCAGATGAGACAAATAAGCCCATCCGCCCCACCACACTTTTTAAAATGGTACAGCACTCACAAATATTAATGCAGACTGATGGAAGGTTTTTTTTTCTTCTTCTTTTTTTTAGCAGCAGTTTACTAGTCCTCCTCTGATGCCTCCCGATCAGCAAGCTAATCTATGGAGCTCTGAGGGATGCAGCCCAAATCGTTAGCCACATTAAGTTTCATGCAGTTAACTTTGTTGGAGGAAACTTTTTCACCCTGCTATTCTACAACAAAGCCATGCAGCCTTTAGTGTTGCAGGACTGATATAAACAGATTCAAATTCAGAAGCTTCAACTTGGATAGGTATCCTGAGATAGCCTGAAATGCATGTCATGCTGGTTGGCTTGAGGAAGGGGGCATTTGTTATATTGTTTAACATCGATATGTCAAAATCATCATAATTCCTCTGAGATATGCCATGTCAGGTACTGTTAGAAAGGCTATAATATGCTAAGTAAGATGATAATACTTATGTTCATGTGTCATGTGTGTAATGGAAGTTGTGGATATATTTGATATATCTGTATGTCAAATTGTGCTATCTGAGACACACCCTACACAGGGTGGCAGCAGGACAATGGCCTGCTTAATGGCCCATTGAGACATCCACAGATGCAAGAGGCCCAGGGATAGAAGCCAGGAATATACCTGATGTGTCACCAGGACTTGCTCATGTGACTCTGGACTCCATTTGGGTTCCTGTGAAATTCCACAAGCAGCATGGAAAGGACCAGAGGATATATAAGGCAAAGCCTGGAATCCATTTTGTTCATCATTCCTGTTCAGCTTTCAGCACCTATCTACCTCTGGATCAAGCCATCTGCAATTAAAGCTGTGCAACAAAGGACTGAGACCCCTTCCAATTACTGGATGTATTCCAGAGGGACTATATAAGCCTGCAAACTCCACAATTCTTCTAGAAACTTGATGTATATGGACATTCAAATCATTCGTATGTATCTGATTGCTTTAATCCGTTAACATTTCTCTTATGGTTTGGTTCTTTCTTTTTATAATACACCTTTAGTTTTAGTTACTAAAGGATTGGCTGGCAGCATAGTATTTTGGGTAAGATCCAAACTTCTATTGATCTGGTACTGTGGCTGACCCTTTTTAGTAAAGAGCATAGAGTTTAAATAACTGGTCTCTTTACTGGCCCTTGTGGCTGATTGGGAGCCGGAGATTGGAATGCAGTAAAGGGGGCTGTGTGTGTTTATGTACTGGCTTCTTGATAACCTGTGTGGGGAATCAAAAGCACAGTTTGTGGCTGGTTGGGAAGTCTGGCTTCAGTGCCACCCACCACTGCTCGGAGAATCTGCTCCCTTTTTACAGCCTGCCTTGACCTTGGCATTTTCAGGTGGCTACCCTAGGCAGAGAAGTGTCACAATGCACAATTACCAATCAGACAAATAACACTGTTTTTTCAAAGACAAGTTATTAAATATACATAGGAAAGAAGAGGTTGGGAGGGTCACTTTGATTCACTGTGGCTAGCTACAGAACTGTGGTATCACCAGATGGGAAAACCCTCACTAAAGCCAGCCACACAGTTCATGTGTATAACAAGTCATAAAAGTATCCAAGAGCGAACAGTTAAAGATAACAGTTACAGAAAGTGGAGCACCTGTGTCACGAGAGCAGTGGTTCTCAACCTATTTACCATTGTGGGATGCATATGCAGTTCTCTGTGTTATGCAAGCCACATCCACACAATATATATACTACCTGTATGGCCCTGAGGATGTCACATGGGCCACAGCTGTATGCTGATTGGGCCGCAAGCAGCCCAGGGGTTGAGAATCACTGCATTAGAAAGTAGAGTGCACTTGAGAGGGTGGTTTTCCAGCATCGACTTCTGGATCGATTTGAGCGGGTCTTCACTGACTGCTCAATCGATCCAGATAGGTTGATCTGACGGCGGCAACTTTTCCACCGTCAGTATAGACACACCCTGAGTCAATAACAGTGGTGAATAGAACTAATTCCTCTTAACCTGCTCCAGCCACTTGATCACAATGCTTCTGAAGGATTTGCACTGCATATCTAACATGCAGTAGTGGAAACCACTCTTAAGGTCTGTGTCCATTTTTTTTTCTTCTATTGGGACTTACTGATATCCCAAGAATTTCTCAAATAATGTTTGGGGGGATGGTCCCCTTGTTTCTGTTACAGAAAAGAGTGGTTTTGGAATCAGAGAGGTTTCTTGTGGTATCCAAATAGTTGTATATTTTATTGAAAAAAAACAAGCACACAGTGAAATTATTTCTTTACTGAGGCAAACTTCCCTCTTGTATTTCTTGTATTTCTCCTCTCCCAAATACCTTTTCCAAACTCTTTCTAGTGCTCTCCTGCATATATTTCATCTACTGCGATGATGTCTACACTACATACTTTGGTTGGCGTAAGTTACATTGGCTTAAAGCTGCCACAGGTAGTATTTTGCTTGTGCATATGTGTAAGCAAGGTCTGAGTGGCCCTCCCCTTTCAGCTGGGGGGCACTTCATGTGCATGGGCTCTGTATCTGCATAAGCACACCTAGGTGCTGAGCAGCATGATAGGAAATGGTCGTTTTGGCTGGTATTGGGTTACAAATCACTGGAGTGTTAACTGCAGGAGTAATGAAATGTTGTCTCCTATTGTATAAACGAATCGCAGCAGAACTGTGCTTAGTCTGTTTTCATGAAAGATTCACTCTCATCTGAACAGAACTTAGCAACGGAGGCGTTCAAATGCCAGAGACTGTAAAATGAAACAGGAGGGGATTGGAGAGGGGGTCTTCTACTAAGGCTGCACTACTCCTGGCAAAGGGCTATCCTCAGGCATGGATTGACTATCTCCTCCCAGGATTAGAATTAATTATTCTTTTTGAAGTCTTTTGTTTTGTTAAAAACAGGGACATTGCTTCTGTGTCAGTAGAAGGTTTTCCTATGAGCTGAAATTCATTAAGAGCTGAAATCACTAAAGGAACTGGGAAACCTTGACTGACAACCAGCAGAGAGGACCCGGCAGAGCCTGGAGATGGCAGAAGCCAGCAGCAGTCAGCTCTTGCAGATGGCGGGAGCCAGCAAAGGGGACTCAGCAAGGCCTGGCAGTGGTAGGAGACAACAGTGGAGGGGGCCCTAGGAGGTGGGAGCCAGCAGTGGTCAGGGCCTGCAGACAGCAGGAGACAGCAGCAAAGGGGATTGGTCAAGCCCCCCAACCGAGAGGTGGACACTGCAACTACGATGGTCAGTAGGGCAGGGGAAAGCAAGAAAGGAGATGCGAAGGACATGCCCCATGTACTATGCGGTGGGGTGGGTTCTGCTCATTGTGTTAATGAATTCTGTTTGCACTGTTTTCCCAAACCAGTGCTATGTTATTTCCTTTCTTTTATTAAAAGGTTTACTTCCTACACTTAGATCCTGTGCTTGCGAGAGGGGAAGTATTGCCTTTTGGGGGCACCCAGGGATAGTGTGTGATTTCCCAGGTGACTGGGTTGGGGCTCGAGCCAGTTTGGTGCTGTATTATTGACAGGAACCCCTAGATATAGAACCTGGCCCTTTGCTGCTGTTGGCTCTGTCTGGCATACTTGGCTCCTTGTGAGAGCAGTGTGCGTACTCACCAGGAATGCATGTATCAATGCAGAGTGCAGTGCACCATGGGTAGGTATCCCAGTGTGCAACCCACCATTGTCCAACCTTTTGGGAAGTTTTGGCGATGCATGACAGGGCCAAAATGAGTCACTCAGGGGTGACTGGGAGCAATGAGTCAACTTGCCTGTGTGCAAATGTCTCTATCCCATAATGTCATCTCTATCCCATAATTTTCAAATCTTTTTTTTCAGTTTCCAGACAACCCCATGGGACTTGTCACTGCCATCTCTGACAGACCATGGAGCCTGCACAGCTCTGCACTATTGTCATGATCATTGCAAGCACATGACGCACGATCCTCCAGTATTTGCAGAGCCACAAAAAGAATCAAATGAGTGGGGAACATGATGATTTCTTGGAAGACAGATTGCTGCGAAACACAATGAGAACCAGTTCAAGGTTGTAGGTGGAGCTCACAGAGCAGCTGCCGATGGTGGAGCACCAATTCTGGGCCCAAGAAATGTGCACTGACTCGTTACGATGCGATAAATGATCGCATCGTAATGCAGACTTGGGATGATGAGCAGTGGCTGCAGAACTTTCGGATGGGACAGGCCACATTCCTGGAATTGTGCGCTAAGTTCACCCCAGCCCTTCAGCACAAAGACTTCAAAATGAGAGCTGCACTGACAGTGGAGAAGTGAGTGATGATCACACTGTGGAAACTTGCAATGCCAGATTGCTACCAGTCAGTGGGAAATCATTTTGGAGTTGGAAAATGTGCTGTGTGGGGCCAGTATCATGGAAGTGGGCAGGGCCATTAATCGTTTCCTGCTAAACAGGACTGTGACTCTCAGCAATGTGCAGGACATAGTGGATGGATTCGCAGCAATGGAGTTCCCAAACAGTGGCATAGCAATAGATGGCATGCATATCCCTATTTTGGCACCAGACCACCTTACCGCAGAGTACATCAACAGAAGGGGCTACTTTTCTATGGTTATACAAGCATTGGTGGATCACTGGAGATGCTTCATTGACATCAGTGAGGGCTGATCATGGAAGGTGCATGACGCTCATATCTTGAAAAACACAGGACTGTTCAGAAACTTATAAGCAGGGACTTTCTTTCACACCCAGCGGATTACCATTGGTGATGTTGAAATGCCAAGAGTGATCCTGCAGGACCCAGTCTACCCCCTGCTCCCCTAGCCCAGGGAGAGGGGAGAAGGGTATACCTTATCGGGGCCTGGAGGCCCTGGGCCCGCACTAGGCTGCAACCCCCATGGATATGTGTGTGGGAGGGGTCACATGTTACACGTTTGTACTGGGCCCAAAAAAATTATGCTTGGGCCCTGCCCCTGGCTCACGAAGCCATACACCAGCCACCTCAACAGCACCAAGAAAAGATTCGGCTACCAGCTCAGCAGGGGCAGAATGACAGTTGATACGCTTTTGGTAGATTGAAGCAATGCTGGCACTGTTTCCTCACAAGGTTGGATCTGTGTGAGAAAATATCCCAACAGTCATAGCTGCCTGCTGTGTCCTGCATTATATCTGTGAAGCAAAGGGAGGAAAGTTGTCACCAGAGTGGAGGGCGGATGTGGGTGGCTGTCTGCTGTGTTTAAACAGCCAGACACGGGCTGTTAGAAGACCTCAACGTGGAGATATACAACTCAGGAAGGCTTTGAAAAAGCACTTTAACAGTGTGCCACAATAATGCACTGTGGTGTACTGGCTGCTATCTGGCCCTGCTGTTTTGGGGCCTGTTAGGAATTGTGTGGTGCTTGGTGTACATGTACGACTCTAACACTGTCAGTGCATTTATTAATTTTGTGGTACTTGCTGCACATTTATGATTATTACACTCTTTGTCACCGACCCTAGGAGTTGTTACATTGCACAGTAACAAGTAATTGGTGGCTTTCAGAACTGCTAGGCACTCTGCAGCATACATTGTGAACTAATAAAGATGAATTATGTTCTGAATAATATAATTTTATTCCGTATGAAAATCAATGAAAAAAAAAATCTATGCAATTTTAAAGCAAATACATTAAAAATGTAATAAATTAATAGAACAGAACTTATAAAGGGAAAAGAATATTCATGTCCATTTTAGCTACACGTATACCAACCATGCCTTTCACAGGTCAGTGTATGTGAAGCTGTGGTTGTCTGCCAAATGGATACCACGTGGAATATTTAAGGGAGGGTGTAGGGAAATGCTGCAATGGCATTCTTGATGGACTGCAGAGGGAGGTGGGCCTGGGACTGTTGAACCTGTAGGTCCACCAGAGTCTGCAGCATCTGTGCTTGCAGCCAGAGACGCCCCACTGTGTCCTGGTGCATCTCCCTCTCCTTTTCCTGCTGGAATTCTTGGATCTTACTCCTCACTACTCCTTCCTTCTCCAGGCTGTCTGCAATGTTCAGCCTCCAGGCCACGTGCTCATGGTGTGATGCAGCACTGGCTTGCAGGATCATAAACCATAGAAATTAGGGATGGAAGGGACCTCAGGAGGTCATGCAGTCCAACCCCGTGCTCAGAGCAACCTCTTATCATGAGTCCTCTTCTTTCTCCTCCTAATCTGGCTCAGGTGTTCCATGGGCGTGGATGAGGAGATGCTGAAGGAGGCAATGGCAGCACTTGCAGATAAAACATACAGAGGTACTATTGTCAGTATAGTCACAAAGGAAAGCATAACGTAAGATTCAGAACTCCCTTTCCTTGCTCCAGTAAAGTTTTAAACAAGACATTCTTAGTGACACTTCTGCTTTGTAGTGCTTGTCACCATTCACAACCCCAGCCATGGTGAGCATGGGCTGCCAGGGCCAAGGGAAATGAGGAGGGAATAGCTCGGTTGCATGGAATTATCAGTATAGGGCAACGGGACTGAAAACTGGCACCATTTTTCACAGGTGGTGGTGCTTTTTAGCTGCTATCTCACTCCTGAGGGTAATAAAGGCAGAACGAGCACAGCTGCTGCAAGTGTTCAGAAGACTCATGGGCCCATATGCGGCTAGTCTGTGTACTGCAATGGTGCCTGCCAAAGTTATTGCTGTCTGGCATAGGAAAGCACACTACTGTGGTGGAAGAAATAAGGCAGCCATCCCTAGAAAGCTTCAACAGAGGATTGCAGAGTACCTCCATGAAAATTCATCAAAATCTCTCAAGAGGATTCAAGGGACATCCCTGTGTACATAGACTAAGTGATCCAAATGGCCCTGACTTCCTAACTCTACTGGGCAAAGAACAGTGGATAATAACTCTGCCTTTCTTTGTTCTCTACCTTTTCTACTGTGAGTAAACTAATGAAAAGTCAACCACTGTGTCCTGTTAAATTGGGGGTGCCATTATTGTAATGGGAAATAAATTTACACACTTACCCAAGGATCCTTTCCCTGCATTGGGCTCGTCCGTGGTCAAATGTCAGGACAGACTGGACTGTGGTGGAGTCTCACACAGGTCCTGGTTTGCTACATAACTGGACCTTGTGATTGCATGTCCCCCATCCTCTTCCTCCTCCACCTCATCCTTGCTGTTCACACCAGAGGTCTGTGGCTTGTGCTCCTCAGAGATATCAACAGTGATCCACAGCAGCCGTTCCCAATCTACGGCCCACCAGAGCATTTCATGAGGCTTGTGGCCTGCTTCAACACAATATACCAGCATTTCTCAAACTGGGAGTCCCAACCCAAAAGGGGTTCACAAGTCTATTATAGGGGGGGGGGTCGTGGTATTACCACCCTTACTTCTGTGCTGCTGCTTGCGGCAGTGCTGCCTTCAGAGCGGGGCACCTAGCCAGCAGCCGCCACTCTCTGCGCTGCCTTCAGAGCTGGGCGGTCACAGAGCGGCGGCTGCTGGCCAGGCGCCCCACTCTGAAGGCAACACCAATGCCAGCAGCAGCGGAGAAGTAAGGGTGGCATGGCATGGTAATACTGTACATAGAAATAATCCACCTAAATATATATGCAACAAGCTGAACTTAAAATATAAGTCAATACAGATGACTTTAAATCTTATTAAAATATGTAGGATCACTTTGGCCCATACAAAGTTGTGCTTAAATTTATGTGGCCCGCCTGTGTAATAAGTTTGGGTACCACTGGTCTACAGGATGCTGGTGGGGTCTCCACCTCGCATGGCATGCAGCTCTTAGTAAAAGCAGCAGGTCTGCAACTTGGCACCAGGTTGACAGCTGACCTCACTAGCCTTCTGGTATGCCTGCCGTAGCTCCTTAGCTTTCAAGCGGCACAGCTGCTGGTCCGTGTTGTACCCCTTCTCCTGCATCCCCCATGTGGTCTGATCATAGATGTTGACATTTCTATGGCTGGTCATAGCTCTGCTTGCACAGCCTCTTCTCCCCATAGGCCCAGGAGATCCAATATCTCCAGCCTGCTCCAATCTGGAGCACTTCTGGAGCGTGTAGCCATGCCAGCATGGTCAGCTGGGCAGTTGCACACAACGAGAGAGAGAAGCTAGGTGTGCTGGCCAAGCTGGGCAATCAGGAAAAGGCATTTCAAAATTCATGGGGCTTTAAAGGGGGGGAAGGCCTTCCAGTCTATGTGACCCCGGGACAGTGGAGTTCACAATTGTGACCAGAGAGATCAGTGGCAGGCAGCATGGGACAGCTGCTGGAGGACTCTTAGTGTTGACATAGGTATCACAGCGTCAACACTCATGCTGTGTCAACCTTAGTACATGGACTATGGCTCAATGCCACTCAGGGAGGTGGTGTTACTTAGTCAGTGTAAAACAGTGTTTCTCAACCTGGGGGTTTAGAGGGGTCGCAAGTGCAGAGCTGGTATTGGGGGTGGCAAGAAAGGCAATTGCCTGGAGCCACAGGGGCACCATGAAACTAAGTTACATGCCTCAGCCCCGTGGGGGTGGGACTCAGGCTTCAGGGGTACAGTAATTTGGAAAGGTTAAGAACCACTGGAAAGGATGCTTACATCACTGGAGACAAATTTAAGCATAGACACATGCACAACTAGTTCAACATAAGGTAGCTTACATCAAGCTAGGTTTCATCTACATTACAAAGTTAACTCTCACTCTATTTGTTTAACATTAAACACTACACAAATGCTGGCAGCATGACGTTACATTTATTTGGTGTCTTTGTTATGTAAATGCACCCAGAGTTGAGGCAAAAATACATGTTTTTATTAATCAAATTATACATACATACTGTATCGTGTTTTTCCCCATACACTCTGGAGGTGCAGGAAAATCTGTATTTTGCAAGTAGCACTTGAGCCAAGCTTAACTGTGTGGAAAATGTAACCACAGATTTGTCACTGAATAGGTTGGCATTTGAGGGGACTCCTGTGACAACATATTTTGCTCTGAAAATGCTGCATTTTTTTCTGGGTTTATCAGTATCTGAAAAACATTCCTCCTCAGTTCTAGTAATACATCAACTATCAGAGAACTTGATTTTTAAAACTAAAACTAATGCTAGCACAAGGGAGATTACTAACAAAGCCTTCCCATGAATAAAATCATGGAGTTACTGCAGCCTGTAGGGAAGGTATATGCACTGTAGATTCAGGGTGGGTCTCGTTGTCATTGTCTTCTTCTTCTAGCCTTAGCCCAATCTATATGGGGTCAGTTCTTTGAGTCCTTCTCCATTCCAGTCTGTCTTGATGCAGTTCCTTAGGCCTGGTCTACACTGGTGGCTTAATTCAAATTAAAGTCCCTTAATTCGAATTAATTACTCCCGCATCTACACTTGCACATTGTTAATTCGAATTAAGGAGCCTTTAAAATCAAATTAATAAAACCACCTCTGCAAGTGGATTAGCATCTGAAGCGCATCAGTTAATTTGCATTAGTGTGAGTGTGGATGCAATGGGACTTAATTCGAATTAATTGGCCTCCAGACTGTATCCCATGATGCCCCATTTCAGTACCCTCTGCCAAAGCAGCCCCAGGAAGATTTAAATCTTCATTTCCTGCAGTGAATGGGTTTAAAATCCAAGCTGTGATATCCCCCCCACACACACACACAACAAGCCCTTTGCAGTTTGTCTCTTTAAGGGTTTGAAAGATTTCACCACCCACCCCCTCCCCACGTGGTGAGTGCGTTTTAACTGCCCAGCAAGCCCTTTGCAGTTTGTCCCTTTGAAAGTTTAGCCCTTTGAAAGATTTCACCACCCACCCCTCTCCCCCCTCCCCCACGTGGTGAATGCGTTTTAAATGCCTACAGTGAGAGGAAATTCTTTGCTACATTGTTTCAGTGGCCAATCATGGAAATTGATACTTTCTTAAGAGTTTACTCACAGTGCTACACGTGGATACATTATATCATGCTTTCCATCAGTGAAATGGAAACATTTGTATCACTGTATTAATATACTAACTGACTTGTCAAGGTCAAAATGAGAGCATAGTTCAGCTGGCTCCATGTGCCTGCAGCAATGGCAATCAGGGGAGTAAAAAAACAGCATGAAAATCCTTTTCCTGTTTGTTTGAGGGTGGGGGAAGCAGCGCTGCATCCTGGGATGATGACACTCGTCACAACAGCCTCTATGGTTAGTTGCACTGTGGGATAGCTTCCCACATTGCACTGCTTTCTAATTCAAATTAAGGCTGGCCAGTGTGGATACAAGAAACCAGCACAAACACTGTAGTGTGGACAGTCTGCAGCGCTTCCTATAAATCGCTTTCTGTAATTTGAATTAAGCTAATTCGAATTAGTGCTGCAGTGTAGACATAGCCTTAGAAATGCCACAGCTAATCAAATTCTTCTGTATAACAGGTATCCATCCAGTTTTGTGCCTTCCAACTCTTCTCTTACCCTCTACTTCTAGGTTCCTATATATTCTTCCCATCTTCTTTTCACATTCCCAAACCATCCTAACCTGGATTCCCTTAGCTTTTCTGTAACT
Organism: Emydura macquarii macquarii; assembly: GCF_026122565.2. Lineage (NCBI taxonomy): Eukaryota > Metazoa > Chordata > Testudines > Chelidae > Emydura > Emydura macquarii. The sequence continues at coordinate 5,014,830 of NW_027130506.1, forward strand.
GAAACCACCTTTCACACTTCCCCTAACACTTCATTCCTAACATGGTCCATCCTTGTAACTCCAGACGTCCAAGGTTGGGTCTCTCACTGAATGAGCGAAATGTACTATAGTTGATTCATAGAGGATTAAAGATTCCAACTTATTTTAATAAGCATCATAATATTTCTTCTATAAAGAAAGGGACCTTCGTATATGGTATAGAAGCTCTTTTCTGAGGATGAAAGGAGGTTTCCATTATTGCATTTAAAACAGAGATCACAGGAAGGAATTCCTCTTCAGCTTTCGGCCCTGATCCTAAAAACACTGTGTAGTACTTAGTGTGTAGTCCCACTGAGATTAATGGCAGCTCACTGAGATGAAGGATGGGCTTGTGGTTAAGGCACGACAAAGTGACTCAGGATATCTGGCATTAATACCCAGCTCTGCCACATTTTTCATTTCTGATTTTGGAAAACTCAAATGGCCCAGTCTTGAAATGGCATTTGCATGCACAGGCCCCTGCATGGCACAGCAATTAAATCAGGGAACCTCCAGTCAAGCACAGGCATCCACCCATGCAATGTCATTGCAGGATCAGAGCCATAATCTCTCTGCTTCAGTTCCCTATCTGTAACATGGGAGAACCGTATTTGCGTGCTACACAGGGATGCTGTGAGTAAAGGCAGGACAAGTTTTTTGGATAAATCATTTATTCACCAAAAATGTGGGGTAGTGGGGGAGACTTGAAAAAGTCAAAAGATTGTGTTAATTTTTATCTTTGAAATGTTTAGCCTTTTCATTTCAAAATGTTTTGTTTTGAAATTCAGCTGGATTTATTATTTTTAAAGGGATAAAAAATACCCAAAAACAAACTGAAAAAAAGGCAAAAAAAAAAAAAACATTTCACCCAAAATAAAATTTTTCAGTTTCCCATTATGGCGAGAAAAACCAAATTTCTGTTTCAGGTTGAACTGAAATTAATTTTTTTCCACTATTATTGTTTTTGTTTACTTTTCTTTTTCTTTTCTTTTCTTTCCCCCCTGTTCAGCCACCAAAATTATTCATTATTCTAGGTGTGAAACTTATTCCGTTAATGTTGGGAAACATTTTAAGATCCTTGCATGGAAGACACTATAAAAGCACTGATATTATATTTTTTCATTTAGTATACACCAGCCAGGGATCAGTAAACTAATTACATCCTCTTACTGAAAAGAGAGTACATTGGTAACATTAAAGCTACTCAGGATAAACATGCTTACATTTTCTTGCTGTTAAACTGCATTGCCATAAGTGTTTAATATAACATTTGACCTCTCTCTCTTAAATCTTCCTATATTACAATACAGCCATTTGAACTTCAATAGTTCAGGGGCTGAGCTTTATTTTCAGAGGGTCAGAACATAACTAAGCAGTAAAAATTTGCTCGAGGCTGAAACTTGGCATAATAAGGCTGAACCCTGGAGCATTTTTAAAGCCAATTTTGGAGAGAGAAAATAATTCCTCTATTTTTGTAATTTTTGTTTTTTGAGTCTTAAAACAAGTTTGTGGCTCCAAGATGGCTTCCATTTAAAGAATACAGTTCAACAACAGTTTAACAGCTTTTTCATGTTATGGGTTAATTTGCTAATCTTTGTAAAGTGCCTCGAAGATGAAAGGTCTATGTAAGTGCTAAGTATTAGTACTAATAATCGTGGGATATACAGATTATATACAGTGAGTGAGAGTGGGAGGGATATTTTAACTAGGGTTGCCACCTGTCCAGGTTTTCCCAGGATTGTCCCTTTTTTGAGATAGCTGTCCCAGGAAATCTTTGAGGGTGCTCAGTTCACACTGCCAGTTGTCCAATTGTATGGGATCAGGATCACCCCAGGTGTCCTGTTTTTTGTATCTCAGAGATGGCAACCCTAATTTAACCCTCTGTAATAGTTATAAAATAAAGAGGAACATTTGGGGGGAAAGGTCCATATTATCTTGTGTGCGTACACCTTATTGCCAATTCTCACAATTTTCTCACAACTCTAATGATTTTGGGGTGGTTTTTTTCCTTGTCTCATCAAAACACAATGAAAGGTGCCAACTCATGAATTCTCCCTTAGTTAAAATGGCCACCATCTCCACCTACAGTCAAGGGGATGAAGCCAGCAAGATGGCCGTCATTTCCCTCCAATATCTTTACGTGTGGAAGTGAGGATGCCGCCTCCCACTGTTTTCAATTAGATTGAAGCCATGCCCATGGGCAACATGGCTGACAGTCCATTCAGGGGGCTAGACTTGAACACAGGGACTGTTCGGAATAGCAGAGTCACTGTGAAAGACGCTAAGGGAGAGCAGGGACAACTGGGCTTTAGGGGAAGCATGAGGCAGATTTAGGGGTTACAGAAGAATGGGGTGCTAAAGGTTGTGAGGGGCAGTAGGGAGGGAAAGCAGAAGGAGACAGGTCAGGGGCAGAGAGGAGGAGGAGGAGTGCTTCCCAGTCTCAGGCAGATAAGTTGGGAGGGGGAAAAGAGAGTGAGGGAAGTGTTTCTTGCAAAGGCTCAACTAATCCCATATTGCTTTTACTGTGATATTATTGTTGATATAAACTATTGATATAAGTTTAAAGTTCTGTAATATGAATACCTGTAACTCACCAACCCTAAAAATAATATAAATTCTATATACAAGTGTGAATCCATGATGCATTAATTAGGTCAATGGTTCTCAAGCTATTTATCATCCAGCTTTTCTCTTAACCTAGGAGGGGAGGGAGTCAAGACAGTAATAAGAAATGGATGGCAGTTCTCCTATTTTAGTGGCACGGAGGGGGTAAGTTTAATCTCCCTATGAGCAGAAGGGAGAAGCTTTCGTTTCTATGTACATTAAAAGTTGATTTTTTAAAAAAAACCTGAAATTATCATATACACATTGGCAAAGGAATAGGGAGGAATTTAAACAGACGAATTTGATGTGTTTTTTAAATTTCATGATGGGGGAGGGGTCTGAGACATGGTTGTTGGGGTTCTGACACATGCTTTTTGATTTTGTGAAGTTTCAGCACATAGCAGAATGGGGCTACAAACCCAACTGCATCCTCTGGACACCACCACACTATAAATATGAAATTAGAATCTGATGTATATCCTGCCAATCAAGAAACGGCATCACTTTCTGTATTCTTTCCTCCACCTGTCCAGCATCCTGTCTTGTCGTTGTCAATTTAGGTGGAAGCTCCTTGAGAGAGAGACCACTTCTTAGTTCTTAATGAAAAGCACCACGCACACCTATAGCGCTGTCTAGAAGTGCAGCAGCCGATACTTAACCTTTGTCTCATCTGTTAGCTTTTTTCCCTTTAAATTGCCAAACATGGGGCACATTGTGCCATTGATCTTTTTGTTCTTGTTATTTTTTAATCAGATTCCCCATCACAGGCCTCCCATTCATCAATTCTGACTAAAAATTAATGGCACAGTATGCCTCATTCACATTCAGCTAGCGGATTGATCCTGCAGATACATATTATGTAAGTTCCTTTCTGTATGCAAGCAGTCTCAGTGAATTAAAGTTACTTGTATGAGTATGTATTAGCAGTGTCAGAGCCTGGTATGGAATTTACAGTCTGACCCAAAGTCCATTGAAATAAGACTCCTATTGACTTTGGTCTTTAGTGACTGACAATAGATAGCATCTGATGTGATGGCAGTTAGGTAGCCCATGATAAATTCATTTGGTCATTTCAGTCCAGTTGTCCACAAAATAGCACCACAATTGTCACCCTCATGGGCAATCTTAGATTCAGTCTAAAGATTGAATGGGCTTGAAAAATGGGCCACTTGCCCCGTACTAGTAGTCTCTCTGGTCATGGTTGAAACATAGTGGTAGAGTAGCATCGTGAAAAAGTGCATTGTCACTGCCCACGCGGTATCTGTTTCAGTGAATAAAAAGAATTTTTGGTCTCCAGGGCTTTTGATCTGACAAACAAGAACAAAAATGCAAAGAATTTTGAAAAATGATTTGTACTGCAAATAATGTGAAAATTCAAGTAAAAAGTGAAGACTTTTCCATTAAAACAAGAGAGAAATGTATGTGCCATGAGTGAAATTCACCGCTGTGTAGAGGTTCAGCATAAGGCATTAGCCCTTCTTCACAGAAGTGGATATCCCCATTTGTAGCAAAGTTCCTTTTACTGTTATAAAGAGATTGTTCTTTTATTCTTCCTCCCGATACAGCCTTGCCTGCCTGATCCTGCAATGAGGTCATAATTCTCTGTTGATCACATCACAGTATCTTGCCATAGAAATTATTTTAATATCACAAATAATGTGCATTATGATTTCACAGCAGATGGGCTGTGAGGGAATAAACCCTCATTAAAATTTTTAAAAATTGCTTTGGTAATTAGCAAGCACAATAAGAAAAATTATGACAAACTCGTCAAAGATTAATGTATTCATCTCTCTCTGATCAGCTGAAAGTCCAAGGGGAGGAATACTGAGCAGGGACGGCTTCCATGAACCTAATCAGCATTTTGGTCCTCTGACTTGCTAGAAAATCCTGTAATCTGCATGACTGCAGGAAGCCAGGAGCAGTGGTGTGGAATTCAAACTTCCCTGCATCTCAAAGAACCCTTCAGTTAGCTGGTCTATGCAAAAGCCTAGCAGGAGGTGGTAGATAGTGGGGGTGCAGAAGGCATGTGGTTTTGTTAAAAGACACTCTGCACAATGAAAGAGGGAGATATGGACTCCTGAATTAGGAAAGATAGTTGGAGACCTATCTTAGGTACTTATTATATGGCTCCCATTACCGTAGTGTCTAAACCCCGCACCATCTTTTAAATGTATTTATCCTCACAACACGCCTATGAGATAGGGAAGTACTACTATCCCCATTTTACAGCTGGGAACCGAGACACAGAGAGACTGCCAGACAGGAAACCTGTGGTGAAGCAGAGAATTGAACCCAGATCTCCTAAATCCCAGGCTAGCACCCTAAACACTAGATTCCCCAACCCCAACTGAAGAGATGTCTCTAAGTTAGACATTTGGGCCCTGATTCTCAGAAGGGCTGAGCACCCACAACTCCTGGGGACTTCACCTGGAGTTATAGGTGCTCTGCCTTTGACTTCCAGAGGTCTGCAGCAGCTGGGAGGAGGGAGAAGAGTCATCAGAGAGCATGCTCTTCCGTATCAGAGTAGCTCATCAATCTTAAGGCAGAATTATGAAGCTAAAAAATCTCTCTCTTCTGTGTCTTCCTCTGTAGCATGGGGCATCGCTCACTTGCTGGTGAATTCTCTGTACCTTAAAGTCTTTAAACCATGATCTGAGGACTTTAATAACTCAGTCATAGGTCATGGGTCTATTACAGGAGTGGGTGGGTGAGGTTTTGTGGCCTGCGTTGTGCAGGAGGTCAGACCAAATGATCATATTGGTCCTTTCTGATCTTACAGTCTATGAGTCTGCAGCAGAAATGGCCTCAGGCTGAGAGCAGAATGAAATGCTGCATGTTCTAGTTTCTTCGATGACTAGCTGTTGATCACCATAAGAAGAAAACAGATGGTTCCCACGATCAGTGATCAGCACTCCTGGAGTTTTTGAAACAGAAAAAGACAGATGCCAGTGTGCCTCTTGCCAGGACCCATCTTAAGCACAGGCAATGCAAGCAGATACTTGGCGAGGGTTGCGCTTTGGGGATTCTCTCATTCTAGGCTCAGCAATTAATCTTTCCAGTCAGCCATAGGACCCGAGGGGGAACACATCTTGCCTCCAGATCTCCTCCAGCAGCATAGGGCCCTGAAAATCATAAGGCCAGTCCTATGCAAGATTTGATCCAATTAGATTGCTTTGCTTTTCCGTGCATTTATTTTAATGTTGTGTTTTCCAGATAATGCATCTGGTCAGCCTCTCTCTGCTCTTCCTGGGCTTGTGTTTATATGATCAAATGATTAAGAAAACATATTTAACTGATCAGAAACCAAAATGCCCCGGTAAGTAGGAGGCTTTCACTTGGTCATTTCTTTGCTAAAAAATTGAAAGGTTGGGGTTTGTTTGCTTCTTTATTTTTGTATTTCTTTATTTATTTTTGGGAGGGGGTGGATTGGGCAAACTGATGCTGCTATAAAGCCTTGTTTCTCCACCATTTGTTTGCACTGTGTGTGTTGACCATCAGCCAAATACCACTTCCTGCCATTACCACAGAGATCAAGATCTCTGCAAGAAAAAAAACAGTACCAACTTTTGTGTTTAAACCATGTATTACAGATACCTGAGTTTCCATGGACATATATGATAGTGCAATGCCCAGTCCACCCCTTAAGCTGTAATAAAATTACCATTCAATTCAATGGTACATCCATACATGGATCCATAACAGAATTTGGAGGGGGGGGGGGGAAACTATGATCCTAGTGAAATACTGAAATTACCTAATCAATTAGTCTAATCAAACTCCCACTGAAGTCAATTGAAAGACTCCCATTGATTTCAACAGGAGCTGGATCTGATCCTACAGTATCAATTCCACTGTCTTGCAAATCTCCAGCCAGAGAATGTACCCTTTATTAAAGGGATAGTGTCAGGTAACTTTGATCCAAAATATAGGTTCTCTTTAGTGGAAGTTGGAAGGTTTTACAACTCTGAATATTAAAGCTGGGCAAATGACTAAAAAACCAACAACTTGTGACTCTTTTAAAGGGGAAAATATCACAAAATTCAATAAAGAATATTAATCCCATAATATTCTTCTACCATCTATACCTAATATTAACACATTTCCTCAATATAAATGGAAATAGATTTTGATTGGATTTTACTGCCATGTTGGCAACCCAAACACTACAGCATGTGAAAACCTGAAAGCAAAACTGACTAGAAACTAAAGTCAAATAAGTGAACATATTTTCATTACGCAGGCAGATCAAACTGCAGCATGCAAAGAGCATTACGAGTGAAACATCTATTGGAAATGTACTCTTATGTCAATTGTAATAAACAACGGGATAATGAATAGCAATAAGCTTTATTTTATTTTCAATCTATGACATGTCTATCAACACCTTTAGTCTCAAATACAAAAAAGATGTATACATGTATATGTGATATAAGCAAAAGGCTGAGAAGAAGCCAACATCTTTCAGCCCCAAAGACTTACGTCCCAGTCCAAAAAGGAGCTCTACATGGGCAGACCACTTTAGACCATCTTCTGCAGTGTCTAGAGGCCCGGGGAAGCCTCTTCCTCATCAGCCACCGTCCTGCTGCTCAGGCCCTTTTACTCAACATAAAGGGATTGGAGAGAGGATGATGATCTCACCCTTAGTGTCACTAGGAGTGAAACTCATAACATAAGGCATAAGTGAGACTTAAATAGTGCATAGGCCTTTTGCGGCTGCTCTGCACAGGAGGTAATTTAAACTTACCTGCATGTGAATCTCCTGCTATGATCAACAGGCGCTCCACCACTTATTATAGTTCTTATATACACTCTTAAAGACTGACCTTTCTTCAAAAGAAAATACAAAAATTAGGTGGCTCCTCTGCCTGACTGAGGGCAGCAAAAGTTAAGTCACATGCTGACTTTTTAAATTTAAACTATGGTCAGGATTCCCCGACCATGCTTATGCAAAATATAGTCATGTGTAAGACAGAACTGAAGCATTTCTTTGCTAACCACGTCCCCTTCAATCCAGAACAGACTTCCTGGTCATTTCTCTACTAGACCTAGCGTATTAACTCTGATTAGTGTTCTATGAAGAATAAATAATCATTGAATGAAAATGTAAGGTCCAAAGATGGTCTCCAACATGTGTGACACCAAAGAACGGACTATGCCCTTAAGATATCCTATTCCTGGCCATAAGCAAAAAAATCCATATAATTCAGCAATGTAGTACTAAGTACGGTATCACTTTACAGCAGCACTGACAGCTTTAGGTGTTTATGGAGCTCAAATCTTCATATTATCTAGACAAACAGATCATAAGAAAATAAGAGGGCATAATGTTTAGAACAAGAGGAGCTCTGCTCTCACTTTCCTGGGAAGCCACTCATGTGTATTTTGTGCTATGTAATCATTTTTGTTATCCATTGAGAACCAGGTCCCGCACAATAGAATGTTGCAACTTACCCTTTCACACAATGTATAGGCAATTCCCGTTCTGCTACGTTGCTGTCAATCCATTAAGCACAGTTTTAAAGTTGTATTAATTATAAATGATTATTACCTATTGAAAGTTATGAAGAATATTCCTATATATTTATATAAAAGGTTACAAATGAAGGAGTTAGGCCACTGATCGGGTTTTATAAACCAAAGTCACAAATCAACATGATATCCACAGGCAAAACAGATCTTGTGGGGATAAGTAAATTAACTGAAATGTGCAAAATCATGTGACCAGACCGACAATGACAGACGCTGTGCATCTGCTAAGTATTAGCAATACCAGACTTATTCCAGCAGGAGAGTGAAATAAACTACTCTCATGAAATTTGCTCCCAATTTGTTCATTTCAAATGGTAGGACATAAATAATTTTTGCAAAAGGCCAAATTCTCCAATTTTATATCAGATTATGGCCCATGTTAATGATCTTCTATCACATAATGTTTTGATGCAATACATATTTTTGGAGGACAAATCCTAGCAGATAGTTTACTGGAGAAGTCACTGTTAGCACAAGTTATTACAGCCTCTGCTATATGAATTTAAGGACCCAAGGATAGAATCAGCCCTTTAAAAGTCCAGAACACTATTTAGGCTTGATTTTCAGGTATATCTGTGTCCCTTTACACAGTGTAAAGGTGACTTAAAGTGCACACAAATTACATTTACGCCCATCCACAGATCCTTTTGCACTGCCAAACCCAATTAAAGGGGCTATAATGTAAATGAAAATCAGGACATTTTGAAAGCAGATGGGTTTTTACCTTCTTTTTGTTTATCTGCTCCTTTTAGAAACACAGACACAGCAAAACATTATGTCCTTTGTTTCTTTTCATTTTCCAAATCATGAAAATGAGGTTAGTCATCAGAGATGGTATTTTAAAAAATTGTTTCAAGGTTCATCCCTTTTTCAAAAAAATCTAAAAATTCAAAGCTGGCTTAGCAGCAGGTCAACCTGTCCCTCACAAGCTGGTCAATGTGCCTCTGCCTTCCCTCCCCAAAATTGCAACTATTTAGTTGAAAAATGGTGCAAGATATTTTTTAATAAGAAATCAAAATTTTAAATAACAATGTTTCACCAAAAATAAATCAAAATTTGGAAACTTTCAGCTAGCTTCAGTAGTCATCTTTTGTGCCTTCAATATAATAAGTGGAGATTGTGTATGTCTATCCATCCCTAATACCTAAATCTAAAGCATGAAAAGGCAAGCACAAATTTCAGAGTTGGAACCACAGAAGAGAAAGGCAGAAATCAATTTTGTTATCAAATCATTCACAGATATTAAGCTTAATCAGGCAGTCAAAACATGCCTACTCAGTTGAGAATGCCCTGTAAAGAAGTCTTTTGATATCGCTTTGACATATTTACCTTCTTAGATGATTATTCAGGTGCAAAAATGTGGTGCTTCTCTTCCAACATTCTAATGCAAGCATGTTGCAATCCCCCATTCTAGACAGAAAAATTAAATGTTCAACAAACAAGGTTGTATAGCTAGTTGGTTTCAAAGGTGCAAACTGGGCTCAAACTATGCACCCCACTGTAGTATTAACATGAAACCAATTTGAAAAGTTCAGGGTTGGTACTAAAACCAAGTCCAGACTCCAGGAGATTTATATATACACAATTAAAATATTAATTTAGAATAGATAACATGTCCCTGATGTGCAGATGATAACTTGCTTCTCCCATATTAGCCTGTGGTTGATAAAAATAGCTGGTATTTAGACTTCAAATGCAATCCCTAAATGTGATTTATAAATTAATTAAGTAAATAGAAAATGGTGTGCAACCTATGTGTCACACATCTTTGTCCTTTAAAGCCAAAAAGACATTAAATCTTAATTTTAAATGATGAAAGGATTCCTCTGTTTATAGTCGATGAGGCATTAACTGAGAAACAGTATTTTCCAGAAAATAATAAACAAAAGTGATCTGAAGCCTTCAAAAATACAAAGGGTTTAAAAAGCTACATTAGAAGTAGAGCATGAAGAAAAACCTCCTACTTCCCCAGGTTGCCTGACCTGATTCTAAAAGAGCTAGTTATATAAGGGAGACAGCTTTATCAATGCCCTTATAATATAAACAATGATTCAAACTTTATTTTCAGCCGATACACAAGATGCAGACAGTCAGCCCAAAAAGGGCAGGAGTGCCATTCCTACCTCACCCCGGATCTGTTTTCTTTTACCGACATCCAAAATTCAGGCAGACATGAGCACTATGTAAATGAGGAGCACAGGCTGCTTAGCCATGCTGCCTCCTTTCTGCAATCCTATCCTGCCTCTTTTCCTTGTTCTCACCGGCTTCTGGCTGCTACACGTGGTCAGGATCAACAGTTTGTCGAGCTCATCAGTGACACCTTGAACTTCTCAGAGAGAAAAACCACACTAGAGGAGCGCGTCCCGAAGGGGTCTGGCTAAAACCTGGATCCTGCCGATTCTTTGTACCCAAGACAAGACTTCAAATTGTACCATCACAGCAGAGACCGAATCCAACCGCTCGAATCCAACCCGAAACACCCGGCCCCGATGCACTCCTCCAACGGTGCTGGGAAACGCTAGCGGATCGTGCCAGTTTTGCCCTTCACACTCACACTCACACGCACCCCTCCCCCGCCAATTATAATGAGCAAAACGCCCACCCACCAGGCATCCTCGAACAAGGGCGCGGCTAATACCCAGGTCCGTTCGGCCCCAGGACTGGATCCTCAGCTTTTGGCCCCAAGCCCATAATGCCATTGTCTACGTGAACTACGTTTAGACAAGAAAAGTGGGTGTGAGGTAGGCAGCATGCAGCCAAAAAGCAGCTGGATCCGACAGGTGCCAGATCAGAGTGTTGGCATCTCCCTGTTAGGGGATGTGATGTGAGGCCAGCAGTGGGGTTACTGGGGGAGGGAGTGGGGAGAATAGTAGAACAATCTGTGTTCTGATGGCACAGTTGCTGTGTTTGTGGCCAAAATACAGTGAGATCCAGATTTGAGGTGTCGTGGCACCAGGGGATATTCAAGGGGCAGCAGGAACAGCTAAGCTTGCTTGCTCTGTAGGTGCTGGTATTTGGGGGAGTAGGACCAAACACTGACAGTACGGGATCCTGGAACAGCTGTGGCTGTTGGACGCATTGGGGTCCAGGTGTTTTAGGGGTAAGAGTGTCCACACTTGCTCTTTATGAGGCTTTAACGTTTGGAGGGTGGGATCCAGATGCCAGATTTTCGGAGTTTGTGGGAGACACTGTTGCATGGAAATGTGTTGGAGGCTGGGATATTTACTGGGGGGGAAACCAGTGAGAATGGTTAGTCTTGATCTCCAGTTCGGTGGGATAATTTGGAGTGTGCTGGGTAAAAAATCAGCAGGATCCAGGTATGTGCCGCTTTTGGAATATCCAATGGTCTCTCTCCCGGCAATGCCAACTCCTAGCTAAATAATAATACAACAAATCTGGCGGTAGCGATATACTTGTAAATTACCAAAAAATAAAGGGGGGGAAGGAACCCCCCCACGCATGCGGCTGGATGGCGGAGGGCGAGGATTTTTTACAATAATCAGAATAGTCTTAAAGGCGCCTGGGTCAATTTCAGTTTCTAACTTTCTCCCAAATAAAGAGACCCCGGTGTGGAAGAGCCGCTGGTGGTATCGTATGCAAATACGCACGCTGACGTCAGAGATCATGTGGGTTTTGGCGTAGATCCCCACTGATCGAAGGATTTTTTTGTTTTTAATTTTATTTTATTTTATTTTTGCCACTGTTTCTGCTGGGGGGGGGGGCGGGGGGCTTTGCCCAGGATCCCGGGGCCGGTTCCCACGTTCCCCCAGCGTGGCGAAAGGCAGAGCCCGACTTCCACTGGGGAAAGTTCGTGCCGCCGCCTTCCAAAACCCAGGGCGCAGGTAAGAAACTTCCCCCCCCCCCCTTCCCTGTGCACTCACTCACCTTCCCCCCCCCCTTTGCAAAAAACCCCCGCCCGCCCGGGGATGGGGAAGCGCCCTGGGCTGTGTGGAACCCCTGAAATCGCTCTGCCCGCGTGCACTTGCGAGCGCTCCTGCCCCTCGCCGGCGCAAGCGATCGCCAGCCCCAGACCCAACTTTTCCTCCCCAGCTAGCGCCGTCAGCGAACTGGCTGGTTCGTGGGACTCCGGCTGGGGAAGGAGGAGAGGGAAATTGCAGCGGGGAGAGAGGAGCCCGGGGCGAGAGAAAACCAGGGTTTTGTTTAAACGCAGCCGCCACCCCCCCTTCCCCCCGATTGCAAGTTTGGGTGAATGGGCAAGAGAGGAGGAGGAGGAGGAGGAAGGAAAAAAAACATGTCTACGTTTCCCTGTGTCTGTCGACATCAGCAACACAAAATATGGCGTCCGCTTTCGACAGGGCGTTACGTAGAGAGGCGAGCAGGGCGAATTTTTTTTAATTGCCTTCTATTTAAAAAAAACCAAACCCTCTGGTTTACAGCGAATAACCCCGCGGATCTGGGTGCACGACTGGGGGCGGGGGGCAGGTCCCCTGGCTCCCGCTGGAACGCGTGGCATTTGCACCGCCGCCCCACTCCTCTGAGTTGGCAGAGACTGGGGGTGGTTGGGGTGGTTTTTGTTTTAATTCTTTCCCAGTGACGATTTGTCCTTAATGTGGTGGCAGGCACCGTGACGCGCTGGGGGGCAGCCCCTTTAAATTCTGAGAGCTCCTGGGAACTGCAGCAGCTAAGGGGGGGGGGGGGGAAGAGAGAGAAGCAGCGGCTGAGATCTTGTGTTGCAATAATGGGCTGGAGTGTGTTCCTGTGTCCAGCCCTGAGGTGGGTAGAGGTTGACACCCCCCAACACACTACCCCCCAATAAAACTTGCCACGACACCGATCATCCTCCTCCAAACTGAGTTGCTCTCTCTCTCTCGCATCCATCTTTCCTCCTTTAAAAAAGTCTCTCTCAGTGGCCGGTGCTTTTAACCGCCCCATCAGAGGTTAATTCTTGTTGCTGTTGTTTCAGTTCTTTTGTTGCAACTTGCTTTCCAAAGACTACGTTAGTGATCTTAGAGATCTTCGTAAACTTGTCTTTTGGCTTCTTCCGTCCACTTTTGGGAAGATTCTTCCAGACTCCTGGCAACGTTTTTTATTTTTATTTTTCTAAAGCATTACATCTGTAATTTTTTGTTTCTTTTCTGTCTTGACTGAGACTGGGGGGAGAGAAAGGGGAGAGGAAGAGACACAGATTTTCCCCTCTCTGTGTTGACAGGAATAAAACTTGGTTCTCAGGAAGTGAAGTTGTGATTTGCTGAGGAGTTCCACCTGATTGATTGACTTCAAAGACATGTGGGGGTCTCTGCCCTCAACTATTTCCTGATTGCCTTTTGTTTGCTTTTACTGTGGGAATCCAGCCTTCCGCAAAGCCAGCTTTTTAAAGGGACATTGCACATTTTTCCCCACATGGGGCTTCTCTGGTAACTTTTTTGAATGAAAGTTCATGATCCTGTCAATGCAGATGCTGTTTGCAAACGTTGGGGCTTGTAGAGGATTGAAGGAGGCCTGCCAAAAAAGAAAACCAAACAAAAACAAAACTTCTGTGTTCAAACTTGAAGTATAAAGAGGGTGGAGTGGGGAGATACTGAAGAAATGGAGAAGGGAAGGAGATCTAAGCAGGAGGTATTCAGTCAAAAGGTAACTTTACATTTACAAGATCTTTCTGTTTCATCATCTCATTACATTTACGTAATGCCACAAGAGCATCAGATGACTACCAACAAGAATATATAACTTGTAAAACTGCATATTTAACATCACCAGGGAGTTATGAAGCCTTCACAAATGCTTGGTCACTAGAGGAATTTTTAAATAGAAGAATACAAGTAAACATAGTGTGATTCCTTCCGCAGCCCCCATCCCCACCATTTGACTCTGTAGATATGAGGGTCCCAGTTCAGGAAGATACTCCAGCACATGCCTAACTAAAAGCATATAAAGCCTTAGTGAAATACTTTCCTGAATCAGGACAACTACCTGAACTTTTAAAAAAAGAAATATTCTTGTTGGGTATGTGCTCTCTGATCTCTGTTTCATTGTTCAGTTTATCTATAAGTAGCTTATCTCTGCCCCCTTAATGCTCTGCGTTTATTTGGAACTCTCAGTGAGTTAAGCTCCAGTCTGGGGTATGAGGCACTAACAACCCAGCAAAACCACTTTAATACATAGCTAAAGTTATTAATTATTTCCCCATCAAGGAAAGCAAAAGTATTGCACAGTGTCATAGTTGAAAATTTAAATGCTGAGAAGCCTTTTAAAGTTCTAACACCAGCTTTTATTTGAATTCTATGCCCTTTAACCTATTATTCTTTCCAAAACCTCCACCATATATGGGTGGAAGATTTCTCTCCCCTCTCCTAGTACCTATTATGGTCCCAATTTAGGAAAGCACTTAAGCACATGCTTAAATTTAAGCATGTGCTTAATAGTCCAATTGAAATCAACATGACTACTCATGCATAAAATTGAAAGCTAAGGTCCTACCTGCTCCTTCATATAAAAAGCAGAAACTCCTTCAGGTTTTCTACAGGTGGGTTGCTAGTTGAAAATGTTGGAAAGTAGCCCATTCTTGGATGAATAATTCCTCTCAAGTTCCAAAAGTTTTCTTATCTAAGTTATGATAAATATGATTTCTAAGCAGTGTGTATAAATTAATATGCTGGCCCTAACTAGATGTTGGTACCATCATATCTGTTTATTCTTTTTTGCTGGTGGAACTTTATAACAGAAGACAGCATTTGAATGTAATAAAGGTACCCATTTTTCTTCCGAATCCTCAAAGTATCTCACTGTTGTTGACCAGGCCTGGATCTGCTTGTCCCTGTACAGAATGCTGATTTTAATGCCAGAAATTACTTCATAGTATTTGCATGTATCATGACTTCATTTCTTATTCCCCCTTTTCTTGGATGGTCTTGAAGAGTATCTTAGCTGCAGCAGAGTTAATGTTTTGGGTCTGTTTGTGGATGTGTTTGGAGCGGATTGTTTTTGTTTTACCCTGGCCCAAATTACTGTTGATCGAGTTTGAGGAAAAAAAACGGCTGCTGACAATAAATAAAATAATATATTGGGTATAAATTACTGCAGTATTGTGCAGTGTCACTGTAAAACCACATCCCTTCAGAATTGAGGGGATGTCTGGTAGATAATAGGAAAATTAAGTTTAATTTTTTGATGAAGACAGTATGATTTAGATTTTGGCTTTTAAAAAGGAATTTCTTCCATGCTTCAGCATCATTTGACTAATGTGTTTTGCCCTAATTTGTGCACCTGTCTGGTGGTAGCATCTGTACACTTTTAAAAGAAGTAGTAAACAAAACTAAACACAAAAATAACACCTCAGGGTTGAATTTAAACTCACCAAAGTAACTCAGTGCATTGTGTGCAGGTACGTTTATAGGTGTCACATCAGCGGTAATGCATGTTTAATTTGTTTATTTTATAAACCATATAAAAATACATCATTCTGAAATTTATTACACATCTGCTTGTTATCCAGTGCATATTAGTTTTTGTACAAAAATACACTTTAGGCTGTGAAGACCCTCTTGATTCCCAGAACAGCACTGAAAATATTCTTCATGTGCAACAACTTTTATGGACACAGCATTCTATTTCCACAGGCCTTAATATGTAGCAAATATGGCTGAAATGAAGAGGGTGCCTGCACCATTCAGGAGAGATCAGGATCGGCACTACCAGCCTCAGTCATTCAAAAATCATGAATCCGGTCCCCAGAAATCATGACATTGACTTAAAAATCTCATGATTTTAAAGAACAATATATTTTTGGTTCTTTGTACGTACCTTGTGATTTTTGAGCCTCTAGGGTTCATGTTTTCAAGTGGTTTTCTCCAGCCCCCAGAGCTAGAAACTTTCTTTATGTAAAAGCTAAGATTTACATTTCTCATGCCAAATAATGAGACTAGTGATCTGATCCTGAGTGTTGGCAACAAAGGTTAGGTTGACCCAGCTACGTCACTGCGGGGTGTGAAAAATCCACCCCCACCCCCAAGTGATGCAGTTAAGCCAATCCAACCCCTGCGGTAGACAGTTGTTATGTAAGTATTCTTCCATCAACCTATCTGTCACCTTTCAGTGAGATGGGTTACCTACACTGACGAGAGAACCCCTCCCATCCGCATAGGTAGTGTCTATAGTGAAAAGCTGCTGCAGCTGTAGCGTCTTAAGTGTAGACAAGCTGTGATTGCTGTAGTGTTGCAGAGAAAGACACTGTATTACACAATCTCATACATTCAATGCTGGAGAGGACAGGGCCGGATTAATGTATAGGTAAACTAAATGTGTGTCTAGGGTCTGAATTCACGGAAGCAAGGGGGGGACAATTGTTTTGTTTTATTACGAATGCAGATTTGCTTGCAAATTGAAAGAACATCATTCGTTTGGAGTGAGTGGCTTTGCAGCCACAGTGCCACTCACTCAAATGAGTGAAGTTCTTCAGTTCATGTGCAAAGCCACACCAGTGGATGTGTGGGCACAGCCCTCACTCACAGCTGAGGCTCACTTGACCAATGCCAACAGAGCCAAGGAGAGAAGAGGGCACTGGATAAATAATCCCCTTCCTTCTCCAACTAGGTAGAGACCCAGAAGTGTGTGTTTACCTAAGGCTCAGTGATGGGTTAATCCAGCCCTGGGAGGAGACCCTAGATTGGATTGCATGTGTATTTTCTTGTCAGTGGGCGGAGTGAGAAGTGCAAAGCTAAACTGAATGGCATGTAGCACCTATACAGACAACAAGAGGACACATAAGAATAAACTTGACAATTCAATTTCTATTTTTTAAATAATTTTGACTGATATTAATGTTTGTAAGCATTTTTCTATTTGTATCTATTTAAATTGTCACAGTTGTACAAAACTATGAGTTTTAAGTTGTTTGGGGTGTTTTTTTATTTACATTTTCACAGTTGCAGGAAATTTGGAGCATGTCAGAATAATTATGTAATGAAGTAGACGTTAAGATTCAAAAAGTTAAAGCTATATAGCCATTAAAACATAAAGTGTCAACTTCATGTCAAAACATACGAAGTAAATATCCATAAATCAAACTCTAAGAAGTTCTCAGGCAGCAGTTTTCTTATAAATTTCTGTTACCGATGGAAATATTTTTTCATCAGTTTGTGTGTGTACAGGCAAATCGACATTTACCATAAAAATATTTACCGATTAAAAATTCCCATCCTTCCACGCCTACATAAGAAGTACCTTTTGAGGACGTGCATTCTAATAGATTAATACATGGATTACAATGTTAAATCCACTTCAATCAATGCAAAAAGGATCTTGAAATTCACCCATGTGAGGCCACACCTCTGCTTTATGAAATCAAGGTGCTGAGCCAGGACAGACCTATGCAACTGCTGCCATTCAGCCGTCCAGGAGCCAGCAAGGATTTTCATGTTTGGCAGTGGAAGCAGAGTATCAGGAGCCAGCAAGGAGTTTGACTAGGCAAGGAATGTTGAGGAGGGACTGGAAGCAAATTTTGAGGAAACAGATCTATGTATTGAGTACAGTTAGAAGCAGGTGAAATTCAGTCATGGGCCAGCTGAAAGATCTATGCCTCACATACATCCCAGGTCAGGTGACCAGATAGCAAGTGTGAAAAATTGGGATGGGGTGGGTGATAACAGGTGCCTATATAAGATAAAGCCCAAAATATCGGGACTGTCCCTATAAAATCAGGACATCTAGTCACCCTAATCCCAGGATAAGAGCTTGGGTGATAAATAGAGAATTCCATGAGCCGCCTTCACAGAAATGTGTTTCACTAGCTTAATAGTACACGGCTATGCAACCAGAGTTCTGATGATCCCATGAGAGTTCCTTGATTGACTTTTAGTACCATAACTTGGATGAATGTGTGTTTACTTTCCAGACTTTTTTTATCAAGTCATTGGTTAATATTCCATATTTATTTCTGGCACTCTTGCTCCCCTCCCCATAGTGGAATTTTCCACCAGAGGAAAACAGAACAGCCACACCAACCAATCAGACTTGCCTGATGGTGTGAAAGCTGCACGAGCTGATACTCTTAATAAAAAAAAAAGCCTCTGGGAAGGTAATGTTTGTAAGCAATATAGCACTGTTGCTGGTGTTCATGTGATAAGAGCATCATTCTCTGAGCCATTTGGGCAAGAGAACAGTTGAAATGAAACAGTGCTCTGCCAAACTGCTCATGATCCCACAGCTGTAAGAATGCGACTGCACTTCCTCACGTGTGCTAATCAATGTGGATATTGAAAGGCGGGATTGTGTACAGCTTGATATAGGATCCTGTTGTTTGTAGACATGGAAGAAAAGACATGGAAGGCCAGGTCTAAAGTAGGAGCGCTTTGCCAGTATAGATATACTGGTGTGCTGCACTGGCAAAGCATTTCTAGTGTGGTGACAGCTGACACCAGCAAAACTGCACTTTTGCAGGCATATCATATTCCAGCTCCACCAGTGAAATAACCTATATCTGCAAAAGAGCAGTTTTGCCGGTGCAACTGCATCTGCATTAGGGGCTTTTGCTGGCACAGCTATGTCAGTGACAAATCACACCTCATCACACCCCTGACCGACATAGCTATGCTGGCACAAATTTGTAGTGAAGACCTGGCCTAAGACATTCCAGTGCAGAGCTGTTCACTACAATACATTTCGCCATTTCTTGGTCTCCTCAGGTCAACACTGGATGCCTTTTTGAAAGTTCTGGGTTAGCCAAACACAAGATATTGGGCTCAGTACAGAGTAACGGGGTGAAATTTAATGGTCTCTGATACACAGGAGATGATTTACTGATCCCATCTGGCCTTAAACTCTATAAGTCTAAGAATTTCCCAGTGGTTTGTCCATGCTAGTTTTAAGTATCTCAGGGCTCTGTTTAGCTGGCTAATATATCTTTCTTACTCTCAGAAAATTTTTCATGATATTTGAACTCCGTTTTCCTTTCTTAATTTGGACCCATTATTCCTAGTTTTACCCCCATTTACCATCCTAAAGAATTTCTCTGTTTATTATTTGCATTCTCCAGTTAAGTGTATATTTCACATCCTCCCTTAGTTAGTTCTCTGCTGTTTTTACTATACTAGTTGTCAGTAAATACTAAAACAATATGTTTTACTCATTTGGGCCTTGAACGGTACAATGGATTCTGAGAGCATTTCTGACCTCTTAAGCGAATGATCACAAATAAAGAAGCTTACAGTTACTTTACACTGCTTTTTAGAAGTCAGTTAACCTACTGTCTAGACTGGTTTAGGGAAGATGAAAGAAGTAGCTTCTGGTACATCTCTTATGACAGAAGTTATCATGTGAAAAATATGATTCCTGCCTTTTTTAACAGAATCTTTGTATTTAATGGTTTCTTTAAAAAAATAGCCCACAAAAGAAAAGAAGTATCAGTTAACTCTGTAGACAGCATGGAAGGGGTTTGATACAATACTGAAGGGAAAAAAAGCCCATGAACCCTTTAACAAAGGTATTCTTTTTTCCTTACTCTCCAAGCTTTCTGGGACTTTTTCCCCCTCCTTATCACTAAACTTGTATTTCATGATTGTTAATTTCAGTTACATAATGTTACACTTTAGAATGCTGTCAGAAGCTGGAGATTCTTGTTCCTTTTATTTATATCTATATCTATAGATATATTTATAGATATAATATAAAAGTTTCATCTCAAGTTTGAGATAGTATGTGGTCTATATTTCAGAGACTCCATGGTTAGAAGCCTCAGGGACTAATCCTGCAAGGTTTTGAATATCTTCAGCTTCCACTGAACATCTCTCAGGTACAGGCCCTTGCTCACGGAAGGCTGGAGATTTTCTCTCACCAGACTGACTAAACAAAGTCTGAAATATTTGCACCCTGCAATGTTGTTTGTTGTTTGACATTACTTTTTTCGCCACCAAAGCAGACCCGTGTTGTTGAATTCTTTCTGCCTGCTGTTTAGCACTAGTTGTAAGATACTGCAGGGAATTTTTCTCGTCTCTTGTCTCTATGGATATGCTGAGAATGCACTGATGGTGCAGATTTTATTGATAATGTTCTTCCACATTTTAATATGGCTTCCCTGAAACTTACGAAAGATCAGGTTATCAGAGAGAGAGGAGATTCTGATCTTGGTTAAAGCTAAGTAAAAAATTGCATTTCTCCAAAAAGATCTCAATTCACTCTTTTGGAGCAGAGTGAGACTAGGTCAAATCTAATTTGTTTCCTGTAATTTAGAATCAAGGATGTTGTTTTAATAGTTTGCTGCTTTCCATTGAAATCTCTGGATAGTAACAGACTGCTATAGAGGATACACCATTTTGCTTACTGTCAGAACCTTCAGTCCTAGGGCTGTGGCTGTCCTACAGCAGGCTGACTCACAGCCATCCATGTCCTGGGTCAAATGTAGTTCATTAATGCTGTAGAGCTTGCTTCATGCCCTTACTGATGGGCCCAAGTCACTAACCTTTCCATTAGTATCCACTGTCGTATGCTACGTTTCTGATGCTGCTCTGTTTTACTAGTTCAGTTCTAAAACAAAATAGGAAGGGGCCGTGATCTAGTGGTTAAAGCGCAGTTGGGAGTGGAGTCTGGGTTTGTTTCCTGATTGCACGTTCTTGCTGCGAAGTGCTGGGCAAATATCCTAGGAACTGATTTCAAAAGTGCTGGGCACCAGAAACCCTCAGACACAGTAGGGGAGATGCAAGGATTCAACACTTTTGAAGATCAGGCCACGGGATTCCATTTTTGTAAAATGGGGATGCTAATGCTTGTCTCACTGGGGCATTGTGAGGTTCATTTGCTATAAAGCACTTGGAGATCTTTGGATGGCAGGTACTACAGAATTATAGACTGTTGCCATGGTGGGAAGCAGAGGGGTCTGTGCCTAATAATCTGAATTCTCATATAGATAATTCTTCTCAGTTTGTGAGAGGATGCTAAATGCCATTTGGGGAAGGACAGGATTATGTTGTGACCTCATTTGCAATGTACTTCCTATCTCCTAGCTCCATCTGATTTTGCTTTCGCAAATCTTCTGTTATATGTAAACCTGAGATGTCAGCCACATTTGTGAACTGCTTGCTCAACGAATTTTACAGAGGACAGTTTTGAACTTCTACAGTATCCACACCCTGGAACAGTACAGCCAATCTGCTAGAGAGGAGGAGTCCCACTGTCCCCACCCATTCCCTTGTTTTTAAAGGATTTATTATTTTCTTTTTAGTAGTAAAGGTGATCATATGTTTTGGAAACAGCATACACTTTTCATACCAATAGACTGGTTTGAGGGTATCCTCCTTCTCATAGCACTATCCACTAGAGAAGCCCTAGAGAGTTTTTATCTTAAAACAACATTTTACTGCCCACTCTGTCTAGCACAGCCTGGCTTACAGGAGGAACAGATTGTAAACTTTTCTTAAAGGGGATTGTTTGGGATGGAGGTGAAGAGGGAGCAAATAAAGGAAGCTGTTTTGCTTAAGATGCCAAATTGGGAACAAAATATCTATGCAGACTTAAAAATTGCAAGTGTTTTTTACATTATCAAACACAATATATACTGGTAGCTCCTCCTTTACCTGCTGAGTCTGGGATTTCTTGCATTTGCTTTTGAAAACAGGTGATCCCAATTGCAGTTATCAGCAAAGGTGCATTATGGGTTGGTAGTGGGTTGTGATGGCATTGTTTGGCACAAGGCAAGCACAGATTCCAAATCTCAGATCTTAGAAGGTTAGGAAAATCCATCAACTTTCTAAACTGTTTTGCTTTCGAGCATAAAGATATTTCAAACACCCTAAAATCCCCGTGTGTTCTGTTACCCATTTGAGGCTTTTGCCTTTCTCAAAAGTTATTTTATTCCAGAAGCTTTTCATGCCTGCCTTACTGTGGAGATTTGCCTCTTGAGAGAGACTGACTGAAGCTTTGTGATTGTTGACTAACTTGTAGAATAGAATCTGCTCTTCTGGACAAAATCAACGAGAGTCCTGTAGCACTTTAAAGACTAACAAATTTAATTTTTGTAGGTATAAGCTTTCGTGGGCTGCAACCCACTTCGTCAGATGCAAGAAATAGAAATCAAATGGCAGGTATATATATACATCCAAGTTTAAGGAACAACAATGGGGAAGTAGTTGACAACCATTGATTAGGAGGTGAGAATTACTTCTTGTAATGAGAGAGCCATTCCAAGTCTCTGTTTAAACCCAGTTTGATAGTGTCAAGTTTGCAGATCAGTTCAAACTCAGCATTTTCTCTTTGAACTCTGTTTTTGAAGTTTTTTTTGTAAAAGTATGGCAACTTTCAAGTCATTTATAGAGTGTCCTGGGAGATTGAAGTGCTCTCCGACTGGTTTATGGATGTTTCTATTTTTTATGTCTGATTTGTTTCCATTTATTCTTTTGCGTAGTGACAGTCCGGTTTGGCCGATGTGCATGGCAGAGGGACATTGCTGGCACATGACGGCATATATTACATTAGTAGATGTGCAGGTGAATGAGTTCCTTCTGGTGTGGCTAATGTGGTTAGGGCCTGTAATGGTGTCACTAGAGTCGATGTGGGGGCAGAGCTGGCAACAGGGTTTGTTGCAGGGTTATGTATCTGAGTTAGTGTTCTTCTTGTACGGTGTATGGTTGCTGGTGAGTATTTGTTTCAGGTTGGGGGGCTATCTGTAAACAAGGATAGGTCTACCTCCCACAGCTTGAGCGAGTGAGGGATCATCTGCAAGGATACATTGTAGATCATTAATGATGTGTTGTAGAGATTTTAGCTGGGGGCTGTAGGTGGTGACCAGTGGTGTTCTGTTGTTTTCTTTGTTGGGTCCGTCCTGTAGTAGGTGACTTCTGGGTACCCGTCTGGCTCTGTCAATTTGTTTCTTCACCTCTCCAGATGGGTATTGAAGTTTTAAGAATGTTTTATGGAGATCCTGTAGGTGTTTGTCTCTGTCTGAGGGATTGGAGCAAATCCGGTTGTATCTTAAGGCTTGGCTGTATACAATGGATCGTGTAGTGTGTCCAGGGTGGAAGTTGGAGGCACGAAGATACGTATTGCGGTCAGTTGGTTTTCGGTATAGGGTGGTATTAATGTGCCCATCCTTAATTTGTATTGTAGTGTCCAGGAAGTGGATTTCTTGTATAGACTGGTCCAGGCTGAGGTTGATGGTGGGGTGGAAATTATTGAAATCACGATGGAATTCTTCGAGGGACTCTTTCCTGCGGGTCCAGATGATGAAAATGTTGTCAATGTAGCGTAGGTAAAGGAGAGGTGCTTGGGGACGAGTGTTGAGGAAGTGGTGTTCTAGGTCAGCCATAAAAATGTTGGCATACTGTGGGGCCATGCAGGTGCCCATAGCGGTGCCACTGACTTGAAGATATAGATTGGTTCCAAATCTGAAGTAGTTGTGGGTCAAGACAAAGTCACATAGTTCAGCTACCAGGTGTGAGATATCATCATCAGGGAAAATGTTCCTGATGGCTTGTAGTCCATCTTTGTGTGGAATGTTGGTGTAGAGAGCTTCTACATCAATAGTGGCTAGGATGGTGTTTTTTGGGAGATCACCGATGGATTGTAGTTTTCTCAGGAAGTCAGTGGTATCACGAAGATAGCTGGGAGTGCTGGTGGCATAGGGCCTGAGGAGAGAGTCCATATAGCCAGACAGTCCTGCTGTGAGAGTGTCAATGCTTGAGATGATGGGGTGTCCAGGATTCCCAGGTTTGTGTATCTTGGGTAGCAGATAGAATAACCCTGGTCGGGGCTCAGGGGGTGTGTCAGTGTAGATTTGTTCCTGTGTTTCTGTAGGGAGTTTCTTAAGTAGATGTTGTAGTTTCTTTTGGTATTCCTCAGTGGGATCGGACAGTAGTGGCTTGTAGAATGCGGTGCTGGAGAGTTGTCTGTTAGCCTCCAGTTCGTAATCAGATCTATTCATGATGACAACGGCACCTCCTTTGTCTGCCTCTTTGATTATAATGTCAGAGTTGTTATTGAGGTTGTGGATGGCATTGCGTTCTGCATGGCTGAGGTTATGGGGCAAGTGGTGTTGCTTGTCGACAAACTCAGCTTGTGCACGTCGGCGGAAGCACTCTATGTAAAAGTTGAGTCTGTTGTTTCGACCATCAGGAGGAGTCCATGCAGAATTTTTCTTCTTGTAGCGTTGGTAGGAAGGTATCTGTGGGTTAGTGTGTTACCCCCCTCATTGGTGATACTGCTTCTTTGTCATCTCCATTCTGATTGAGAGTACCCTTAGTCCAGATGATCCAGACAAGTGAGAGAATATTCATGGTATCTCCAAGTGGGAGAGGAAGGAATGTCACTAGATACTTTGTGCCAAATCATACAAAAGATTTTAGCTTCATTCCGTCTCTTTCTCAAATACTAGAAGATCACAGCAATGTCTCATGGGTATAAATTAATCTCATGATATCCGAACTCTTTCTACTTCACTCTTGCATCTTGACAAGTGCACTGTCTCATTATCGCTCTAGCTGTATGGGCAGGCAGCTAAATCTCCTCTTCTGGCACTGGAAGGATCAAAGAGCCATGACTTGCCTTCGCAGACCTTTCTAGCATCCGTTCCATTTTTCCCCACTGCCACTGTTTTCAAGTGCTCTGTGTCATGGCAACGAGTCTGCTAGAGGGGACTGCTCATGGGTGACGTGACATTGGTCTCCGTCTGCACACTGAGAGAATCTGTGGAATCCATGTGCTATCAGTCTGGAAGGGAGGGACCAAGCTTGGGTCCCATTTCTGAAAATCTGACTATTTCTTTCGGTGCCTAAATGGGAGCTGGGCTCTGTTAAAAACCTGGCCCTGATTGTGGGTACAGAATTCTTTTGAAAGTTCTGGCCTGACTGACCACATTGTTGGTGAACACATGGCTCTCTCCGCCGGAGTCAGGGGTGTTTGCCACAGTGACAGATTGTAGGATGGGGTTGCTTGTGATGGTAGGGGGCCCCGAGCAGGGCTCAGTCACCCTGGGTCTCACTTTCGCTTTTCACCACGTTCCTAAAAGCACATGCTTCAAAGTTACAGCCACCCACCCCCACCCCCATTTTCTTCCCCCACACAGGCAGTGTAATCTGGGTTTGGTTTGTTTTTTTTCTCCTTTCTTTGAAGCACCAGGGCCACAGCTGGTGATGGGACATTGGACAGGGTGCACCAGGACTCTGAGGTGGCCATGAGCACGTCTTCTCTCTGATGCTTGGTTGGCTGGCTCTTACTCATGTAGTCGGGATCTAACTGATCACCATATGTGGGGTCAGGAAGGAGTTTTTCCTCCAGGCTAGTTTAGCAGTGACCGTGGGAGTGAGGGGGTCGCCTTTCTCAGCAATGTGTGTGGGCGGGGGTTATTTGTCAAGATTATCTGGGTATATCTCACTTAATCATTTCCCTGCCATTGAAAGGGCCTCAGCACAGGTGCACCTCGGCCCCTCCTATTCTCTGCCTATGGCACACAATGGTCTAGCCATACATTGGTCTACTTTCAGTTGTTGGGCTCAATGTATGGGTGGTGTTGGTGGCCTGTGAGATACATGAGGTCAGAATGGATGATCTGGCATTGCCGTCTGGCTTTGAACTCTGTGACCCAATCAGATTACAGATTGGGTGACTGGCATGATGCCTGCTTAAAATCACACTGCAGTTCCAGGTGGATACTTTACTCCCTGATCTAAACAGTTGCTGTGAGCTACTAGATAGTTTTACTTTTTATTTCAGTGGTGAGTAAAAGTCTTTATGAGGAGGGAGTGAAAGCGCTTTCCCGTGGGGAAAAGGGTGCTGTATAAGTGTAAGCTTAGTTTTCAGCGATACTCCAGGTTTATGTAAAATAAAAACAGATCACAAATAAGGTGGCAAGTGGTATGTATGTCTCAGGATTAGGGAGTTCAGGACTTCCTCTGTCTGCAGCTGTATTACTGGAGTCCTGAATCAATTGCCCTGCTTCTGGTATGATCTGGAATGCTCAGTATGTCCAGGTTAAAGCCTTTTGCTTCCCAAAGCCAAAATTTCTGTCTATCCTATTGTGTCCATCACAGTCGCTGTCTTGGACTGGGTCTTCACTTTACTTTATGTATCTTTTTTTAAGCCTCTGTGTGTACACTCCAGTCTGCTGCATCCCAATATTCTCTCATCTCTTGGACAGGATACATTTCTCATCTAGGAGCATTCTGGCTGTAAAAATCACATTTGACAGATGCAAAATTAATGTCCCATCCAAGAACTGGACTTTGTTTCCTGACAAAAAGGAATTAAAAAAAAAATCCTATGCATTTACCATTATTTGTGTCAACTTGTTCAAGCAAAGTAGAGCGCTAGAAGGCCAAATAAAATGGAAATAGCATCGGGGCTTGCTGAAATGGCATCTTTCCTCTCGACCCAGGTCCCCTCCAAAAATATTGATGGATTGTGTACTATTTGGTCAAGTGGGATGTAATAGTTGCTTCTTGACTGAAAAAGTTTGTAATGTGCCTAGTGTGTGGCCGTACCACTGCTATCTGAAATCAAAACTTTTGTATCATAGGCACTATACTGCAAACAGATTCTCCTGTAAGGGCAAGTGGTAGGAGGGATGTGATCTTGGTGTAGGAAAATGATGTAGGTTTTAGCTGCACTTTCTCCAAGAGTTTCCTAGGGATCATGGTGTACAGCACAACAGCAAGTGTAAAGTGCTAAGTGGCCATGGATGTTTTACAATATCAATTGGTTAAAATACCTATATCGGATGCATCTTTTACTCTCATATTGACTGGTACCAACAGTGCCTTGTGCTGGGCAAGAACTGGTCCAACTGGCTCACATCTTTGTATCATGCTCTTTCTCAGTAATGAGGTGGTTTTGGAAACGTGTCTGTTTTAACACCACTGGAGATATGAATTCCACTTTCCTCTCCTCTCCCTTCCCCCCTCCTTTTTGGATCTCTAAATGGAGGCAGTTACCTCATGCTGTAATGTTATTCTGGCATCCCACTTGTTTCATGCAGCTAGGCACTGCAATAGCTTCCTTCTGGAAAACCTTCCCCATGCTAGCTTTCTGGCATAGATCAGTTGGGAGACCATTCTTCTTCTCAGCTACGTTATAGCTGGCCTGCACAACAGAGTAAAGGGACGGTGCTTTGACACAGTTCATTATTAGTCTTTTTCAGAGTACAGATTACTCATTCTGAAACATCACTTGCCTTTTGCTCCCACCAATTGGGTCTTTTTTTTTTTTTGGTGGCAACTTGGTACATTTTTGGCTTGCTCTAGTGTTATCAACAGTTCACTGTGTTTTAACTGTCAGCCAAATAATACTTACAAAGTATTGAAAAATCAGCAGTGTGCATGCTTAGTAACGCATCCTTCTGGACACTTAATAACTCCCACCCTTAAATTTATATCAGTGAATCTCATGTTTGTTTATTTTAAAATAAAGTGTTTATTATTAAACTTCTTTGGCTGTTCTGTACCTTCAAAAACAAAATCTATTTTCTAAGATGTAAATATTATTTTTTATTGTTTTTAAAAAACCCACACACATCTGGGCTTGACAGGTTTTTTGTATGCCAAGTTTCAGCCTAATATGATTTAAACAGTTTAAGGTATTAAAGTTTTTAAATCAAGGGATATAATCGATTTAAGAGGCTTCACACTTAAAATATGAAAAATGTTACTTGCCATAGATTTTAAAGGGAAGCTTTTGTGAATTTATTGCTAATTATGCACTTTATTATTTGGTCCAAGTGATAAATAATTACTTGAATACAAAAATTACTAGACATTTTCCATAATAAATTCCTATTTTAAAAGGTCTTTATACATTGAGGACTTTAAAAACAGAAACAAAACACAGCTCTTCTGTATCAAAACTTGACAAGTAGGGTCTCAGCAATGTGGCAAGAAGATGACTATTTTTTGTTTAAAACTAGAAAGCAGCTAATTTAAAACAATGCTTATTCAAAGGAGCCCAAAATCTTGCATGAAAATGCTCTTTTGGGTTATAATTATTTTTCATGAGGAAGGGAATATTCTTGTTCTGACTTTTCAACATATACATGCAGGTTTCTTAGCCCAAATCCTAGTTAATTTTGTTTTGTTTGCAAATCACTGAGCCAAATTCTCCATCAATTGTATCAGAGTAACTCCAGATTCTCACTGATACATCAGAGATCAGAATTTGGTCTATAGTTCTGAAAACCAAACTCTCTTTTTACATTCTTCCCAATTAATCTAGAGCTCCTGAAAGGTTCTGAATTGACCACCCTCAACCAAAGTGCTTTATGCAGCTTCAGAAAATGTAGGACTCAGACAGCAGCCGTGAAAGCTTCCCCTGCTAACAACCTGGAACATCTCCTAAAGGCAAGAATGCAAGTCATTTTCATTGTCCATTCAGTTTTTGGGCTGTCTTCTGAGACTGGCAGTTTTGACACCAGTTGTAGTTATTGGTGTTGACTATGTAGACTCTCTGGTCAAGTGGGAATCTGTGGGAGACCCCAAATTCTTGTCAGATGGGCCTCTGAGGAGCCATCAGATGGTTACAACATTTATCCCCTGACAACCTAGGCTGGATTTGAACTGATGGCCAGTAGACTTTTCTGTTATTAAAATAAAGCTACGAATCCATCTTTTGGCAGTCTGATTGCTGTTAGCATACAGGGCCTGCTTCTTCATTTTTCACCTGAGTAAAACATTCATTAAGAGGAAGGAAAGTTTGGCCCAGTGCTGAATCATACCCATGCTCCCTAGCAGTCCAATACCTCCAGGTGCTTCATGGACTTCCATGGTAATTAAGAGTGCTTAGTACCTTCCAGGGCTACTGCAACTGCACATGAATGTATCAACAAGGGATTATCAAGCAGGAGTAGGGTGGTAGGTATTACCTCTGCGTACGACACTGGGGAGACCACTCCTGGAATACTGTATCCAGTTCTAGTGTCCATGCTTTTTAAAGGATGTTGGAAAAACTTGGAGAGGGTCGCAAGAAGGGTCCATGGTCTGGAACACGTGCATTATGAGGGACTTAGAGCTTAATCCGTTTATTTTATTGAAGAGAAGATGAAGAGCCAATACTATAGGTATCTACATGGGGAGATTTCTGATATCAGTCTAGTGGACAAAGACATAACAGGATCTAATGGCTGGAAGTTGAAATCAGAAAATTTCAAACTGGAAATCAAAGGCAAATTTTTACAGGTGAGGGCAACCAACAAATGGACAACACCATGGGAATGGATTACGATGTAGTGAAGCCTCCATCACTTGGAGTTTTAAATTAAGGATGGATGACTTTAAAAGAGATGCTCTAATTCAGTGATTCTCAACTTTTTCCAGACCGTGACCCCCATATAGCAACAAAAAAAAATCTTTCAGGACCCCACTTCCCATCTAGCCCTAAAGATGGAAGGTGGTTGCAAGCCCCTGAAACCTGTTTGGGACCTCACCAAGGGTTACAACTCCCAGCCTGAGAACCCATGCTCTAGTGCAAATTTCTGCCTCAGTGCAGGGTGAAGTTGTATAGCTTTTCCTTGTCAGGACATCTGATTTAGGTGATCATAGTGGTCTCTTCACGGCATCAAACTCACTACACCTTGTGGGATTTTTGTGTGGGATAGTTGGGAAATGGTTGGGGGACGGGAGCTGAGAGTTCACCATAAAAGGTCCTGGCTTTAAGGATCAGATGAGGAAATAACTGAAGAAAAAGATATTTCAGCTGGCTCTTTTCTGCAGAGAGAGCCAAATTCAAAATTGGTGTAAGATGACGCAACTATTGTGGTCACTGGAATGACACCTGCCTACCTTCAGTCTGAATTTGGCTCATCGGATGCAACTCAGAACAACTAAATAGCCAATGCTCCTAGAAAGGCTCCGTCTCAAAGAGTTTTTCACAGATAAGGACTGTGGGATCTTACCATGTGTGTTGAATAAATTGCACTTTGTTTTCATGTTGTTTTTATAAGTAAGGAACAGCATTGAAATGCTTGAATTGGGGTAATTGATGAATGGATCCTGCCATTCCTGCACATTCTTGCACTGTACTAAATGGGCAAGCATTTTTATTCTTGCCTCCCCTCCTCCAACCACAGCTGTCTCATTAACTATTAATAGCCCGCTCATTAATGCTATAGAGGGGTAGGACCAATCTAGCAAGTTTTCTGGGCTCTTTCCTGAAATATTTATGATTTGCTCACTATGTGAAAGGGCAAGAGCAACAGCAGATAACAACATGCCTTCAAGTTTCATTTGGTATTATTAAAGAACTCATGAATATGAACAAGGCAGTTTCTTTCTTCTCTCTTTCTGAGGTTGCACTGCACATCTAGCTGTAGGGGTCAAACAGCCTGACGACAATTGACAGTTTGAGGCACCAGCGAGCCAACAAGTCCCAAGCTGTATGTTTGTCATACGCTCCAAGCTAAGTTCTGTAACAAAGCAGATTCATAACCAAAGCAATTCAATCTACATACTTGTTGGTTTCCTGCCTTCCCAGCAAAGTTCCAGCTAATTTGCAAATGATCTGCCTTTACTATAGTGTTTTCCTCTGATATCAAGGTGAGCTAGAGACATTAAACCAATTAAACCTCACAACAACCTTATTAAGTCAAAAGTATTATTATCCTTCTTTTATGGATGGGGAAATCGAGGCACAAAAGTTAAATGGTTTGTCCAGAACCGAGTCTTAGTAAGTCAGTTGGAAAGGCATACGGTTTTTCTAAATTTTGTTCAGGTTTCTGATTAAATAGTATTCACCACTTCCTCTCGCAGGATTGATGGCTCCAGTTCCATGCTCTTTTTTCTGGCATCCTGTTTTATGAGTGGCTCTTGTAAAATATACAGATTGACACAATAATCGCTCCACCTGCATTTAATATCACCCTTATTGAGGCTCTGCCAGCATGCTCTTTTATTAAGTTTGGTCACAGGGAAATCTTTTGGTAAGAAGTCTGACCATGTGAACATACCTTTTGTATAATTACTCTTTATTATTCTCAAGTTCTGTTCATTTTGCTGTTACATATTTGTTCTTGTCTCGTCTAGTCTGCCTTTGAATCTGTGTGCTCTGTTCCTTACATTCGCTCCTTCGTTTTTCTGTCTCCAAGCCGTTCTCTTCCACACTGCATCCTTTTCCACCAGCTTCTCAGTTAACACCGTCTCAGTTAACCATCATGCTGTCCAACACTGACTTTCCTTCATGTGTGCTTTGGCAGTTTCAGCCAGAATGGTTTTGATTTTATTACAGGGTTTGTTGAGGGTTGCTCTCTTTTCACCTGTGCCAATGCCAAAACACATTCAGGACGGAAGTTATATAAGTGCTACTGTGGGACTTCTTATGGGACAGCACTAGGGATAGATAACATGCCTGCAGGATTATTAAAAGCTGGAGAACCAGTTGAAAGAAATCTTTCTGTCTTTACCAAAGAAGGGAGACATATAACAGGGTGTGGTAACTATCATAACATCTCCCAGATCATGCACGCAAGCAAAATTCCCGTTCTTTATTATCCATGATTGCATGAAGCAAAGGATAGGAACAGAATTACTGGTTTCAGAGAGGGCCACATGTGACCAAATCACGAATGTCCATTGAAAAATGCAGAGTACAAACGCCTATTGATCATGTGCTTCATTGACGACACAGAAGCATCTGATATTGTCTGACATGACCGTCTTTGGAGGATACTGGCCGACATAGGTATTCCATAACATCTCATTGAGCTCATTGCAAGCCTCTACCAACAACAGACCACAGTGCAAATAGCAGTAGGTGACAGTGACTGGGTTTCCATGGGGCAGGGTATAAGACAAGGATGTGTTTTGTTCCCAAGCCTCTTTAACAGGTACACAGAATTTCGTATGAAACAAGCCCTGGGTGGTTCTCAGAAAGAGGAAGGAGCTGAGATTTCCATTGGACACCACTTACAACACGATGCTTTTTGGTACAACCACCGATGCAACGCAACAAATGTTGGAATCTGCAAAAACAGTTAATGAGGAATATGGACTATTCCTGAATGTGACAAAACTAGCAAAAACAGGATGCAAGCAAGCATCACAATTAGTGGACAAGCTGTACAGACAGTAGATTAACTTAATTATTTGGGGTCATATATGTCCAACCATGGAGGCTGTTCCAAAGAAGACTAGGGATGATATGCTCAGCTACGGCCTCCCTTAAGAAAGTACGGAAAAACTGTGGCATCTCAACATATGTGAAGGTGCAACTGGTGAAAAGCTTAAGTTTTTCCATAGCAATTTATGGGTGTGAATCGTGGGAAGTTAATGCTGCTGACCAGAAGAAAATGGATGCTTTTGAAATGTGGTGTCGTTGAAGACTCTTGTGTATCTTCTGGATGGGAAAAAAAGACAGAAATATAACTGGATAGAAGCAGACCCTAATGTCAGATGAAAATGTATGTGCTTTGGTCACATTAGGCATAGAGATAGAAATAACCTTGAGAAAGTTATTATGGAAGGAATGATGGAGGGCCCTTCTACTAGGGAATGACCAGTGTGGAGATGGATGGATGGATGGTGTGTGACAGATCACTGGGAGCTTAGTTGCTGAGGCTCAAAGTTAGCAATGGATCATGAACGTTTCCAAAACTTTTGCTGTGCTGCCACTTCTGCTATGCTCTATACATGAGTAAATGAATTTACTGATTTTGATGAAAGTACGCTTCGTATAAAAGAGAGAGTGTATTTGTGCCTTGTCCAACAGCCCTCCAGCTATTGCATTTGGTATATAAATAAATTCTCTTGCAGGGATTCAGAGTTTTGCACCCCATGCTGACAGATTATTCCTCTTTCTCTTGCCTTCTCTCACTACTTCCATCACAGTAGGGTCAAAAAGAGACGTAACAAGAGGGCACAAGGCTGAAAAGACCTTCATTCCCAGAGCTGCAACAAGTAGCCAGTCTGTTTCGTATTCCTTCCCATTTGATAATCATGTGATTGTCATTGCAGTTTCATCGTCATTGGAGTTTGCCCCTTCCCTATGAAATTGGCAGGTAGAGGGTGTCCCTTAACCAGAGAACAGCTGACGATTGGTATGGATCTTGGCCATCCTCATTCCCAACATCATAGTCCCATGCTGCCATAGGCTGTCTTCTGCAGGTATTAATGCTGTTTGAAGGTTCATTGATTCCTGATGGGATATATTAGCTCAATGAACACACATGCCTTGGTGAATAGCTGCTCCCCACCTCCAGCCTGCACTTTTAGTGTCCAAACTCTATGGATCTATATCACCCTAGCATGTAAGCATCTCACAATACTTGATGGGTCCATCCTTAGGACACTTGTGTGAGGCAGGGAAGTGTTATCCCTATTTTAGGAAAGAAGAAACTGAGGTACAGAGTGATTTAAGACCCAGATCCTGAAAGGTATTTAGGCAACTAACACTCACTTATTTCAACGGGAGTTAAGCACCTAAATACCTTTTGAGGATCTAGGCTTAAGAGACTTTTCCCAGGTCACACACGGAGTCTGTGGCACAGCCAGGAAATGAACATAGATCTCCTAAGTCTGAGCCCAGTGCCTTACCCACAAGCCAGTCCTTTCTCTCAGGCAGAGAAGCTTCCATTGAGTCACAGAGAGGAAGGAGAATGCCATGGATTTGAGTAAACCTTATCCTAGCTGGGGTCCAATTGTTCTGGCTCCTCTCCACTCTAAAAAGCAGAAGGGGAAATATTTCCCTCAATCCAGAATTTGGAAATTAAGTTGTGCTCTTCCGGCCTTTTACATCATCACCAGCAATGAAGAGTCAATAGTTTATCTGGTGATGCACCAAACAGATTAGCAACTGTCTCTTTCCTGCTGCTGGCTGTGGGGCAAACACCAGTTTAAAAAAAAAAAAGAAAAGAAAGAAAGGAAAAAAAGGGGGCAGGGATGAGGGTGGTCATTAAAGTAAGCAGATAAATGCCTTCCAGCAAGCAGGTATCTCAAGTAAGAATGAGCTCATTTTACCGTAATCCTTTTCTTGAGTATAACTATACTTGAAAAGTCAAGATTATTCTGTGTAAAGTTTAATGCCTTCTTTTCTGTGCAGCTTGCCTTTGCCAGTGTAATAAGAGCTCTGTGTTTTAAACATGCAGAATGTATCAGAAGTGGCCTGTCTTTAATGTTCTTCTTGCTGCTGGGCTTACTAATGGCACTGAAGTGGAGCCAGGATTCAAGCAACACACATCAAAATGCTCTCTGCTTTCTTTCTTACAGTGGTTTTTGTCCCATTTTATGTCAAATTTCAAAGGATATTTGGTTTCCTTACTAGACTTATTAGTTCCATTTGTTGGAGGCTGGAGAGCCAAATTAAAGTGGACTCGGGGTAGAGTTTCAAAGCCCGCCCCTCAGTAAAGTAGATGTCTAAGGCCTCTTCTTCATTACAGAATTCTTTTCCATTTAGGATGCTATGGAGAGTTGCGTCAGCTAACACTCTGGTGATCCATGACTTTGCAGTTAGTGTCGAACAAGAATAGATCACAGTCAGTATCCTGTCATCTAGTCCTGGCTAAATCCCTGTCCCAGTCGGGTTTAGCCATGACCAGCTGACAGGATGTTGGACCTGTCTTGTCCTTGTTCAATACTGCTTGCAAAGCATCATGTTAACTAAACTGACTCTTCACAGTCATGTCCTAATACGATATTGTGTAGTGAAGATAAGGCCGTAGGCTCTTGGGAATTGCCTGATCTGGGAGCTGGGTCCAGATATCTGAGTTACACCCAGGCACTCTGAATATATTGAAGTGATTTACTGAAAAACTAGAGAACAAGTAGATGGCTTGGCCATACAAGGATGTATACTGATCTTAGAATGCATCTAACGTGGCAAAAATCGAATGCGTAATTCTTCACCTGTGCAACTACTCTAGAGGCCACAATAATAGAAGCTGTAGTGCAGCCAGAGCTGAGGCATTATTTTACCACTGTGTCGTTTAACCTTGCTGCGAGCAGGTTTAGACAGCACAGTGGTAAATAACCCATGAACTTGTTCTGCACTATGCTTGCACCTCAATGAAGAAGGGGTGCCCCATGAGAGGTCTCTTGCTCCTTCAGTGAATTTTAGTTTGAGTTGTAGGTACAAGCTGATGCAGGCACTCAGAGGGAAGCCAGGTAGTAAGCCTGTATGGGTTAGGATAGTTCAGTGAAGGTCCTAATCCTGGGCTTGATCCTACTCCAAACGAAGCCAATAGCAAAAAGTATCATTGACTTCAATGGGAGCAGGTTTAGTGGTGATGAAGTTCTCCAGTAGGTAAGAATGTGACTGCAGTCTACAGATTACCAAGAAGAAGGGGGAAATCCTCTGTAAAAACAGCAACATTTGGTTCTCCTCCAACTATTGGTGACATAACTTGAACTAAAAGAGCTGCTCCCAGCTAAAGCGATTGAAGATGTACCTTCAGTTTCCCACCAAACTGAGGGATACGTTTCCAAGGAAAAACCTACATCTGTTGGGAAATATCCCCGCAGGCCTGGACAGAATCCTGACTTCCACAGACTTACTTGCATGAAAGCCTGGACTGCTCTTATGAGTACGTGTCATCTCAGTTTCCATTCTCCTTTGTTGCTATTATATTTTTGAAGTGTCTTGTCAACATAAAAATGGTGGCCTGAATGTACAGGCCTAAATTTGGGTACCTAAATCTGTCTTTAGGCACTGGAATGAGTAGCTTGAGTCCCTCTAGTTCAATGGACATTATGGGTGCTCAGCACCTTTGGTAAAACAAGCCCTTTCTTGTAGGTGCCTACCATATGAATCTAGCTGCCTGGCTTCAGGCACTCAAGTTTTACAATGTCAGCTTTATATTTTCAGGTGGCACTACTACTTTTACCCATATAAAATACATATTGCCTATCACCCTGGTATCCAGACTATTTGATATGGTTTGAGGGCAAGTAGCATTAACCAAGCACAAATAAGAAGAGCAAGTAAAACCTCTCAGCAACACAGTTTTGAAGAATAGAGACTGAGTAACCAAGTCAGTACGCTGCATGCCAGGGATTCCAGAAAGTGCAGTTAGTGGAAATCTTGGCCAAAGCTGTCTTGCGACGTATTCTAAACGTGGTCTCTTTGGAATAACCCCTTCGATTTCAGTCATTCTTTGAGTTGCATTAATCTCTCATCATCCACCATGGATGCTGTTTATTTCTTGCATTTCACGCCGTTTGAATGATGAACAGTAGGCTCATTGCATCCACTCTTGTCTAGTTGTGTTCATTCTCTGGTTCTTACGCACAAGCTGTGCTGGCATATCTGACACTATAGGGGAATACTTATGAGCATTATACCTTCAGTCGAGGTGCTGAATCCTTTCCCAAAACTGTTAATTTAGGGTTTGTTTATTCATTAAAACTCTTCTACTGGGCTTTTATAAAGCTTTTTTTATTAGCATCTACATCTTGGTGCTTCTGTTACATCACCTGACGTGCTCTCTTAGCGGGGTGTAGTGTGGGGATTTTGGGGGGCAAGGCAGACAAAGGTTGAATTTTGTGACTTCTAAAATAGGGGGTTGTAATTCAGCCTGTAAAGTTAGATTGGATTTATTTTTTTCTTCTTAATACCCCTTAATTTATGTACAGTTAAAAATTGATGTTTTCAGAACTTCCTCAGCGAGCAAAGGACAATCAGGAAAACTGCGTTTCAGACCTCTTCTAGTGTCATATTTTCTTGTCATTTTTTGATGTTCCCTAAGCATTTTGGAACAGGGCACCGCTGGCTGTTATTCTAGCTATGCATGATTTAATACTGTATAACATTGCAAGATCCAAAAATAAAAAGTGGAAAGAAATGCAGACAGGGCAGACAAAATGGAACTTTACCTCTTAGATCAACACAGTGATTTCCCTCCCCCTCTCTGCCGCTCAAAAAAAAAACCCCCAAAAAACCCTAAAAGACTGGCATTTCCACCAAACTTTTATCTCCTACTCTGCTCTTCCAGCCCTGGATTTTAATCCTCTGTCTCCTTCCATTTCTCACACCTTGATGTTGCTATTACAAGTCTCAGAGATCAAATACAACAATTTAAACTGTTCCTCTTCCCCTCTGTTGTTTAAAATTCAATGCTTCTTTCACTGGAAAGTATACCTCACGGTCACTCTGTACACCTTCAATGAGCCACGGAAAAGGCATCTATCTATCTATCTATGGTACTTACATGCAGGGTCGTAACCAGGGCAGGGAGCCAGCAGGGCAGTTGCCCAGGATGCACAGATGTGGGGTGGAAAAACGGGGAGAAAAAATTATGAAAAAAAGACAGTAAGGGTGCAAATAGGCTTGCTCACCCGGGCGCTAAACTGCCTAGTTACGGCACTGCTTATATGGCCCCAATGCTGTAGTAGCTGTGCACCTCACACTCGTTAAGGTATTTATGCTCACCACACCTCTGTGAGGTAGGAAAGTGCTATTATCCCCATGTCACTTGTGGGCAAGAGAGGCACAGGCTCAGTGACTTGCCCAGGGTCACTCAAGAAGTCTGTGGCAGAAAAGGAAATGGAAACCATCTCCCACAACCCAGGTTAAGCCCTAACCACTGGATCATCCTTTCCATCCAATGAGCACATGTGCCCTCTTTCCTAATCTATCTTCTGAACACTGGATGCCCTCATGCAGTCCCAATATGCATTGGGTTCCAGAAGTTTCCCAGAGCTCAGGGGAGCCAATGTTTAAATGCCACAAATGGGTATATGCAGAGGCCACTTTGGACGATGTGTTTCTCATCAACCAGTGTGGCAGTAAATTTGTGTTTACAGCATTGCTTCAGACCATGGCAATTACAAAATTAAATGTTGAATCAGCTAAAAAACTTCAGCTGTAACTATTTAAAAGAAAAGGGAAGTCTTTCTATATGAAGAATGAGATTTTAAACCATAAACAGACATGCTACATAGCTATATTATTATATATAGCTCATATATTTGTTTTGTTGTTTGGGTTTTTTTTTTCCCCTCACAGACTAAGGGCTAGTCTACACTTAAAACTTACAATGGCACAGCTGTATCAGTGCAGCTGTAAGAGCGCTTGTGTGGCCGCGTTATGTTGGCAGGAGAGCATCTCCCGCCGACATAGCACTGTCCATGCAAGCACTTATGTCACCCAGCGGGATGTTTTTTCCACAGCCCTGAGCGACAAAAGATTTGCCGAAGAAGTGCTAGTGTAGACAAGGCCTAAGTCAGAACGAGGAAGAGCCCAGCACTCATTTCACCTTGAATATCAAGTTTTCCTTCACACATCAAAAACTGGCATTTCCCCCTCACGCTCTTTTCTGGGTCCCTGCACCCTGGAGAATTTGGCTAGAGCAGAGTCTCTTCCCCATGCAGAAGCATTGTGGATGATCCAGGCCTGATTTAGGGTCTGATATCCAGCAAACTGCATAAACTCTAAACCAACCCTGTTTACAGCAGTGGAGAGCTGGAATCCCTAGCTTTTCGCGGCATAAGCATTTGTGTTTGCATTGCTCTGGCATGTCACAAGATTTCAGACCCGAACATGACAATATTCAGCTTATCTTGCTTTCAGTGTCCCCGCACACCGTGCTGGAATTCTGATGTCATTTCAGACGCCATGAACTTGATCTGCTTTAGCACTAGTAGCCAATGCGTGAATCCAGCATTCAAAATCAAATGCTTCATTTTATTTTTTATTTCTTTTTTTTTTCCCAAGAATACAAAACAAAGTAAAACAAAGCCATGAACAAGACATATAAATGAATACACGTTCTTTTTACTGATATCAGGTCAGAGGAATGCAAACATACAAGACTGTGGCTTTATGCTTTTATCCCCGGGGTTGTGTTGTTTTGTTTTTAATTTTGACCACAGGAAAGTGCCAATGCATGACCATATACTCAGGGTATGTCGTTACAAAGGTCATCCAAACGTATCATCATAGCAATGCAATGCCATATATATGCTATGGCATTAATGTATCCAGATGACTCCAAGTTTAAGTGTATTCTCCCCACTCCATTTTGTCACCAATATAGTTATTTCCTCTATCAGAGCTGAGCAATCAGAAGTCACCTGATGAAATTAATAGGCAGAAAGTTTAAAACATACATAAAGAAGTACTTCTTCACACAATGAACAGTCAACCTATGGAACTCATTGTCAGGGGATGTTATGAAGGCCAAATAAACTTAGATAAGCTTATGGAGGATGGGTCCATCAATGGCTACTAGCCAAGATGGTCAAGGATGCAACCCCATGCTCTGGGTGTCCCTAAACCTCTGACTGCCAGATGCTGAGACTGGATGACGGGATGGATCATTGGATAATTGCCCTGTTCTGTTCACTTCCTCTGAAGCAACTGGCCCAGCCACTATCGGAAGACAGAATACTGGGCTAGATGGACTGTTGGTCTGACCCAGTGTGGCCATTCTTATGTTGTTAACCATTATGAATAAACAAGAATTGGTAATAAACTGGTAATAATGGGACAAAAATCACATATGGAAGATTTGCAAAGGGATTTCAGGCCTGAAACAGGACAGCCATCAGCCAATGCTTAAGAACCATTGAAGTCAGTAAGATTTAAGCACATGCTTAATTTTAGGCATGTGCTTAAGTACTGCACTGAATGAGGATGTTTTTCTGTACTAGGGCCTTAACAATTCTTTCAGGGCCAGCGATCTCTTTCCAAGCACTGATCTTGGTGCAGAGATCACAAAGAAGAGCAAATGATCCCAGATCCTTACATCATCAAAAGCGGAGAGTGACTTAAAGTGTGGAATAATCGGCAGGAGTTCATGTAAATATTTACATGAAAAGTAACTCACCCATGCTTTTATTTCTAAGACAAGACTTGTCAGATGAGCTGTCTCTCGATTCCCTCATTTTTCAGAGCTTTCTGGCCATCTGTGGTTCTTTTAAACCACAGCATTTTCATGGTTTTAACTAGGCTCTGAAGTTAATAATACTTTGAGGCAATGATATTTAAGGCAGAGAAGTTCACACATTTTTGCCATTTTTATGGAGCGTAATCTTGTGAGTAGGCTGTGGAGGAATAGAGTTTTAGAACTCCTGGGTCCTAATCCTAGTTCCATCATTCCCTCACTGCATGTCCTGGGTACAAGTAACCTAATATTTCAGGGTGTGTCTATGCTAGAAATGCTACAGTGACACAGCTGCAGCACTGTAATATAGACACTTACTGGGCTTTTCCGTCACTGTAGTAAATCCACCTTTCTGAAAGTCAGCAGCTGAGTCGATGGAAGAATTATTTTATTGACTTAGCGATGTCTACACCGGGGCTTAGTTTGTCTTAACTATGTCGCCCAGGATAGGAATTTTTTCACAGCTCTGAGCAATGTAGTTAAGCTCACCCAACTTTGTAGTGCGGACCAGACCTTGGTGACTCCATCTGTGTCTATCTCAGAGGGTTTTCATGGAAATTAACTAACATTTGTGAAGCACTTTGAGATCAGAAATGGGCAAAGTGTTGTTATTCTTGTAGTAGCTGAAGTTGTAGCCTGGGGTGTTTTCTGAAAGGCCGGGTGAATTTGACACTACTAGATTAAATCATAAAAGCTGTTTTTGAAATGGAGGGATTATTCGTGTTTAATTTTTTAAGCATTTATCTGCATGCCATCAGGGCACTTTAACATGAATTAAAACCAAATAAAAGATACAACCTATCCACAGCTGCTAGATCCAGGACCTTTGCATCGTGAAGGATCAAACTGGTAGCTCGCAGGAGCCGCAGGGCTGAGATGGTAATTTTGCCAGATGCTGTATGGCTGCACTGATAATTTGCCAGATGCCAGAGGGATGCATCTAATTTGCACCTATATTTACATAAATATTCTAATAAAAAACAAATGAACACCACCACATCTGTCTGGGTAGATTAACAGAAAAGGCTGCTGCTTCCTTGCTTTCACTAACAATAAAATCCTACCTTGTCTTCACCCTACAACAAGTGCTCAGTTTTGATGACTCAGTGAGCTGGGGTTGGCTCTCAGGCTAGAGGCTAGAAACTTTAAAATGGAATTGTAGGTTCTGCAGCAAACACGTGTGAAAAGGCCTCGAAGTCTGAGGGCCAAACTTTGCCTTCATATCCCTGCATCATCGTGACCCCAGTGGGAGCTTCAAGCTCATGACTAGTGGTAGAATTTGGCCCTTTGAATCTGCACCTTTGGGCATTTTTGCACTCTTGATTTACCAGTGTCATTGCAAACTGCTCGTGTTTGGAAGGCCTTTGTAACACCAACCTAATAAGTGTAATGGGGTAAGCCTTTGAGAGCTGCAGAAATATTGGATGTACAGCCTCCTCCAATAACAACAGCCCATGGCACTGGTCATTATAAAAGTGATACAGTCCTAGCTCCCCATGCTTCAGGTTTTCCATGGGGATAGGAGTGGAGTGCCTGAGTGCAGCCCCACTGACTGACTTTCATGTGCTGGACCCTGCACTCATGCGGAGTCCTATGGAAGAGCTTGCAGGATCGGGGCCTTTCTTTGCATAGCACCTTCCATCAGAGAATCGCACAGGGCTAATGAGCAAATCCTTGCAACCCCCTTCTGTGGTAGGTACATCCCCAGTTTACAGATGAGCAAACTGAGGTGCAGAGTGCAACATGTCCAGGATCACGGATGGGAGCCATTGACAGAACTGGGACCAGAACACTGGAGATTCTGGTTCCTAGGCTTCTGCTTAGACCATCTTGTCTAATGCTCTGGAACATGCCAGTGTATGAAAGGCTAACTCTGAACTATAGATAACCCTGAGTCTGAATTAAATGTAATCTTCAACAGGTTCAGGTTCCATTTGGACAGCTATGTGTTGGGGAAGGAGCATGTCTATTACTGTTCTGTTCTGTGGTTAATAGGGAATATGTCATAAAATGTCACAAATGACATATCTCAGGTAGAAACGTTATGACTGATTTCATAAGCCACTTTAAAAACACACCAAGGACAAGCCAAAGAGAGCTCTAATAACACAGGAAGGATTTAGAGGGTTGGTGAGCTTTATTTAAGGATGTCACCTAATTGCAGGGCTCTGTATAAAATATTTCAAGCATCTTCCTTCCCCCTCCAAAACATTCTATGCAGGTCTAAGCTTCGCTGGGCATGTTTCCTGATGACTTCTATGTAAATTTGGGTCCACGCGTTTCTGGATCCAGAAGGAGGGCGCCTGTTCAATTTACATAGCTTGTCATGTGCTAACTAATTTGTACAACAGCCCTCTTAAGTAGTATAATTTATGGTGTGTTCTTGAACTTCTTGTGAGAACAATGGCCAAATCCTATGCATTGAAGTCAGTGGTAAATGCATGTGTAAATAAACAGTCACAGAAGAAAACATAGGCATTTAAATATGGAGTTTCTCTCAGTCCACCCAAGGGCTTGTGTGATCCTGGAGATAGGTGGCATGGTGGTGGGAGGGAGAGCCTTGTGGAGGAGACACAGGACTGCAATTCTCAGCTCTGCTACAGACTGCCTCTGTGTCCCTGGGCAAGTCACTTAATCTTGCTGTGCCTCAACTATGAAATGGGCTAATAACACTGCAAGGTAGGAAAGTATTAATTTCATTAACATGTATGAGGTGCTGTGCTACTCAATACACAGGTGATGTATACAGTATAAATAAATTCATCCTCCATCCCAGCTCTTCACATGATGTGAGGAAGAGAGGGGAAAGGTGCCTGATGGTCCCTCCAGCCACAGAGAGGATGGAAGGCCAGGTGCAGAGGAGGAAAGAGACAGAGCTCAGCCTTTCCTTGATTAGCTCCAGGTGAAGCTTTTCCAGTCCAGATGGAGCTGATCAAAGAAAGAGGCCAGAATGTGGAATGTATTTATTTTGAAAATACGGCCTCCTTCTATATAAGCATCTTGCTAAGTAGACGGTTTTCAGACAGACAGACCGTTTTCATTGCTTAAATCCCTTCTCAAATCAGAAGCTGCATCACAATTCAAAATCTGTGGCTGAAGGAATGAATTTACCTGTAGGGCTGCCCTTTGATAAGATGCAGAGGATCAGGAAAAAGCAATGCAGGCTGCACCCTCCCTCCTGTAGGTAAAAAGGATACTTCTGTTGATGCTTTGGGCCCATCCTAGAACACTAACTAATTTAACTTGAACCCAAGACTCATGTTTTCAATACCACATTTTCCACTGGACCTTCTTACAACATATCTTGCATGAATAGAGTGAGCTAGAAAAGGAATTAAATGAGCAGCACAGTGTTTATGAAAGGTTTCCTTTAAAATTACTAATGACTGTATAATTTTAAAACTCACTGCTAATTCCTTAAGTTCACTAAGCGCTGTAAGCCAGCTTTTAATCAGCAGACATTGTAACAGTATGTGCATATTTTAAGGATCATCATATCCTTTTACTGTCTGAGAGAGAACCAGGAGCCTTGGTAAAGAGATCCATGGCCTAGTTTTCTCAGCATAGCTAGTG
Organism: Emydura macquarii macquarii; assembly: GCF_026122565.2. Taxonomy (NCBI): domain Eukaryota; kingdom Metazoa; phylum Chordata; order Testudines; family Chelidae; genus Emydura; species Emydura macquarii. Next base: position 5,058,289 of record NW_027130506.1, read on the forward strand.
ATTCGTTTTTCTTTCTCTATTTAATGTGATTCGAGTCAATCTTGTTTTTCAAGGGGCTTTGGCTGAAAGATCACAAAGCTCTAAGCAATCAGTTAACACATAGCATAGCATAAGAAGTCAAAATATAGTACACCAGCAGTCCTGCAATTAGTACACTGAAAACTGGAGTTCAACCCTTAACTGAAGTCTGTAAGCGAGGCCATTCCAGAATGTGTAAGATGGCATAATAACTGGATCCTAAATCCATGATTAAGGATCCATAGGACCAGGTTTAGGAAAGCACTTAGGTACATGCTACAGCAAGCTTCCTGACTTGGAGCTATAATTGGTTATAGTTCTCTGATTTACCACAGGAAAATATGTGGAGAGAAGAGGTCCATGTGTATTGTAGGAATGTAGAATACTTCACCTAGCCAGTCAGAATTATCAAGGTAGACTTAAGCCAGTTGTTTCTTCATATATGGGGCTTGCTGGAGGAGAACTAAGAAGAAGAAATTAACAGCTGTTTTGGATGGATAATGAATGGATTGTGAATGGATTCTCAGACTGAGAGGGGGAGCTAGAGCCCTGCCTGCAGGAAGGAAATTAGCACGGTTATAACTATAATCTGTCATTGTTTATATATGTTTTTGAAGGGTCTGGGACCTGCAAGCACAATGATCATTTCATACATTTGAAAATCAGCAGAGTAGATGGCCGCATGCTTTGTGAAGTTGCTTTGTATGGTGGCCTGTTTGGTGGCAGGAAAAAAAAAATGTTTGTTGCCGGGGACTGATGATACTGTTGCTGATGAAAAGTTTAGCTGTGGTATGGGGTCATTCCAGTCTCTGAAGAAGGACTTGTAACTTAGCTGCTTCAGTGTTATGTCTTAAGTTTTCATCTGACTGGTCTTGAAATAATAAAGAGAAAGCTTACATTCATAAGGCATTTTGTTGTAAATGTTTAGTGTATTTATTTTTAAAGAGCTGTAGTTACGCCAGTGCAAACCTTTCATGTGGACAATGCACCAGCCCAAAGCAGGGCTTACGTCTGTGTGGCTGACTTTCCACATGTTAAGTGTCACCAAGGTGAGTCACTGGTTTTGCACCCAGTACAGCACACCTACAGTAGGGGTTTGCAGGATATAGCTACCCTGATGCAAATTTCTTTTGGTCCTAAATTGGCAAAATCTTACCTTATCCTTGTCATTTCTTAAGCTCTCCCGAGGTTTTAGGATTTTTTTTGTATTTTGCGACAGGTTTTTTAGAAACTATCACTCACCTTCCTACTCTCAGCCCCCTATTGCGGAAAATGAAAAACTTGTCGCTCCTTGACGTGGATGAGATCCAGGATGACCCTCTGGCTCTGACTCTGCTAGTTTGAGCCCTGCAGTCAGGAAAGAGATCAGCAGCATTAAGCAGTTTGCGCATGGCCTTTGACATTGACATGTGCACACACTGCTCCTGCTTGTGTGCCTCTTTCCCTATGAAGCGAGAGCCTTGCCAATGCTAAACCAGCGTCCAGCAGAAGCACACTTGTTAATCAGGCCCCTGGGCAGCATTTAGATGTTCCAGATGCTGCAACACCAACAAAATATGCAAGAGCATCTCTCAGAATTAAAGGAACTGCATCCTAAAAAACACTTGAGAGCCAGTTCATTAGCTCTTTGTTTTCCCTGTGAGTTAATTAATCTTCCCTGCCTCTTATAAATGCCTTTCAGCTGTCGCTTGAGTTTCCTGTGAATTTTCTGAATTTTCACAACTCCAAACTATCATTGCAGTGACAGCACCCCTTAGAGAGCATATTCCTCCCCTTCCCTCCCTTGTGCCCACAGGAAGTGGATTCTTCACATGAAGATGTTTGCAACAGGTCGCCCTCAGAACAGAATCCAGCCTTTGTCGGCTGATATCTTATTATTACTATTTTATTTATTTCATTACAGTAGCAGCTAGAGGGCCCAATCAGGGACCAGGCCCTCATTGTGTTGGCTGCTATACAAGCGTAAAGAAAAAGACATTGCTGCACCAAATAATTTACCATGGTGGTTTCAACAAGTCCCAACACGTGGATGAAACCAACAGGTGCAGGATGACAGGGAAGTGGAAGAAGGAAATAACAGTGACACAAGTACATTTTTCATGGTAAGCGGTTTCTGCTTACCACCTTCCTAGCCATTTTTAGCTGTCATTGGTAGGCCTCACAACAGAAGGGTAAAAGAGTGTTTGTTTCTTCGAAACAGAAGTAACACGTTAAGAGAGAGTTTCCTGGATACAAGACACATAGTAAGAGTTTAACATTGTAATGAAAAGCAAAACAAAAAACAACCCTACCTTTGATGAGGAGTTATCCAGCAAGACTAATCTTTAGCTTAGGTGAATGTCTGTCTTAAGTTCTAATATACGGGGGAGGGGGCGTTACCTAAAAAAAGCTTCTTTTTTTTTTTTTTTAATAAAAAAATAAAAGAATTGCAGAGTCAGCAGAGTCTGGTGCCAGATTAAAGTGTGTGAAAAGTGATTTCATGCCCTAGGACATTTCCTGCATGCTTTTTAATGCAATATATCCGCTGCTTCAAAAAAGGAGGTAACATGTAGGATCTCGGCAGCTTTGAAAAGTCACGTTGGAAGAATAGCAAGAAGAGAGTTGGAGAAGGGGTATGCACATGTATTTTTGCACACATTAAATTCACTAAGGAAGGAGAGATTAATGCCATTTTCTTGCATGGTATGAGTGTACATTGCATGGCATATATTCTGTGAGATTTTTAAATGGTGAAAAGGCCGGCACCCTGAACAAGTCTCTACACTGGAACATGGTTTTTAGGGAGAAAATTAAAATCTGGTCTCTCACCCCATTGTATCACAGTTCCATCCTGCTCCAGTTGAAATCGGTGTTTCAAACGTTCTGTTTCATATGGCAGCTGAATGCGTTCTGTCCTGGATTATGAGTCCACTGGAAAGCTGTAAAACCAGCTATATCTGCTTCTGCAAATGTGACCCAACAATTATAGAACACACCATTCTTAAAACTAATTGATCAAAAGAAAACCTGACTCCAAGCACATTTACTGAGGCCTCTTTTACATTAAGCACCTGTTCCTGAATTCCTTGTGCTCCCCAAACTCCCAATAAAGTGCAGGGAGTGGGATGGAGTTTGGTGTATGATAACAAGTAGTTATGCAGTATGCCCCCTATTACTGTCCTTGTGATGAACCGATATGATGCAGGCTACAGAGGGAAGGTTCGTTCTATCTCTTTACAGTCCCAACTTTTAAAAACATTTTAAAATATAACTGGAAGGGAAAGGACACAAGATACTATAACGTAAAAGCCAAATACATCAATGCAGAACCTAGCTGTGTAGCAGGCTGTAAGATGGGCATTTCCATGGTAGGGCACAGCAGCTCCCAGTAGCATCTCTAGATCCAAGGCAAGAGTAGGACTAGAAGATCTGTGCAGCAGTGGATGCTGTGGCAGGAGAGCCACCAGAGCTGTGAGATGATTTATAACCCCTATCCAGCTCCCTCGCCCCTAGTACAGTGGACCACACTGTGTCTCCACCGCCGGTAGAGACCTTCTACATCCACAGACGTCTGACTGGATGTGCCCCCACCCATCGTCATAGCTATGGATGTGATTTATTCAGGGTGAAAGATATCCCCCTTTGCTTTGTGTCCCAAGTACGTAATGACTGGGAAGGTATTGCTCTGAACGATGGCTCTTCACGGCTATGTACGGCATGTGAGTTTAGGGAGCTATTCGTAGTGGCCAGCCTGGCTTGTTAGTTGTTTCAGTGTTGGGATTTCCTTCATCATTTCACCCCAGCTGAAAGCAGATCTAATAAGATAGGCTGGTTTGGTGGTTTCAGATATTGGAAGCACTTGAAGCTAAAGGCCAAGAGATGGTGGGTGACCATACACCAGTATCTAGTGGACTCCTGGCAACCTCTCCCACAATCCTTAATGCCTCCTCGATGATTACTTTTGGCTGAAAGTAGGTCACCTGGCCTGATCTGATGGGCTGCTGAGCAGATTGCACCTCGTTTAACACCATAAATGTAAATACCTACGTGCCCTTATTGAAAATGAGAGGCCGGATCATGCCTAATGGCAGCCACTCCAAATGAAACACGAGTACAATCATCTGAAAAGGGAGTGATGTGATTGCTTGTTTTATTGTTACATCCTATGCTCATGTTATTTCCTTTGCTACTTTCACTGTGGCTGCTGCTGTGTTTGGCAGGAGATTGCAAGGCTGATGCCTGCAGCTCAGTCAAACCAGAAATAGTCCAAACAGACCAAAAAGAGAAACCACCTTTTTTAATTACAAAATTTGGACATGGGCAGCCTGCTCGGTATTTTCTTTTCTTTTCGATTTTATTTTTTGTTTTTCAAGTTAGGGAGAAAGGGCAGAAGGGGGACGCTTTTCTCTATGTAAGTGGAAGCATGGTCCAGTGGTTGTGAAACTATCAGGATGTGGGAGACCTGATTTTAATTCCTTGCTCTGCCACGGATCTCCTGTGTGACCTTGGGCAAGCCTCTTAGTTTCTCTGTGCATCAATTTCCCCATCTGTAAAACTGGGACAATACTACTGCCCCACCTCACAGGGTGTTGTGAGGTTAAATACATTCAGGCTCACGAGGCACTCAGATGCTATGGCAATGGGAAATATATGTCTCTGTGACAGATAGAAATGTGCTATCTGCAGCCCAACACAAACTAGTCACCTAATTTATGGCTGATCATACACATTATGGTGTGACAGGTATTCATTCTGATAAAGGTGAACTGACTATAATTTCCCCTATCTTCTTTCCAAATTGCCAAACTCCCTTTAACCAATAATTAGTTCAGGGCTTTTTATCTTTCATGATTTGATCAATGTATTTCATTGCCTTAAATCATCTTTGAAATATGACCAGGTCAAGTTTTACTCTCTTACCACTTTCTGTCACAAGCTGAAAGATCTGCGGGGAGGGAAAAGAGCATGTGGTTACTGAGCTAAGCTCTGTATGCATTATGGCTGGTAACATCAATCCTACCTATTCCTTTGTGTATTTCTTCCAAGCATATCGTTGTGGTTCCCAGACCTGCTCTAACATTGTTTAATACACTGTTCAGAATTCGGCTGTAATTTAATTAGTTGAGGGGAATTTCCATAGTATGGTGGTTTGTTTTTTAAATCACTGTATATGCACTGGAGAGGAAAACTGTCTTGACGCACTTCTTCTGTAGCAATAACTGTGTTGGGAAACAGTTATTAATCATGGTTCCAGCAAAAGGGTGTTTGACAACTGCTTTGTAACACGTCTTTCCAGCACACTTTATGCTACAGTGTAGACAGGACCACAGTGTGTGTTACATAGTGTGTAACTATTTAAAGGATATTTATCTCATCTGTGTAGGAGGAAGTGATGTAAAGAGGAATAATCCAAAATATTTAAATCTACTTCAAACCTAATAAGTTAATGATGAACTGTCTATTCAGTTAAATGTTTGGCCAGAACCTCACAGGACAAACGCCACTCTTTGCCTGAATTTTCTTATGTATTCAGACATTCTCCTCCTTTCTCTGAAATCCTGATTGCCAATTTAAAATAGCACGCAGAAGCGATATTTCTCAGCCATTGTGAAAACAGAGAGCTTCTATTTGCTGAAGGAATAAAGGAGCAATAAGAAAAAAATATGGTAACATGCTAGCTTCATAGGTCACACATACAACTGGAAGGTACGGTGACAGAACTGCTGAAAAACAGATCTTTGAGCAAGACGTTTCACTAGAAAAATTCTGACAAGATTTAAAGATGGGGAAACTAAAGAATGGAGAGACTATGTGATTTGTCTAAATTATGTGTGTGAAGGCACAGGGAATAGATCCCCAGATGTGTACCTTTTTATTTTTGAACCCCAGAAAGGGTCTGTTGCTATTGATTTTACACAGAAGGCACTTAGACACTACGGTGATGGGCAACAATGTAAAACTTTCACACAGATGTATTAGACCATGATTTGTCTCTCTCTTGTGGGTCTTTAGATCACATGCCCCTTGGTGAAGTGTAGGAGCACAACGTGATGAACTAATTTCTACTGCTAGATGTATAGGTAGCTGCTATTTACCAGGTTTAGACATAGAGCATTACATTCCATAGCTGCCCCAACTAAAATCTCCCTTGAAACATTCTGATGAGTGGGTAATTTTCTGCTTTTTTTTTCTCTCTATAATAGCACCTTTCTCCTCTGCTTCCATATACTTGGAAGTACTACAACTGCCAGAATCTAGGAAAAATTTGATTTGAATTAGGCGGATAAGTCCAGTTGGACAAGTTATTTAGCCTCCTAACTTCCACTAAAATCAATGGAAATGAGGAGTGTAAATATCTTTATGAATCTGAGTCAAAGAGAACACTGGAATGCAACCCGTGTTGTCATCAGGTTTTAGTGTGGGGCTGGATGACACTTTGTCACGAGTGTAACTTACCTTGCATGTGGATGTTGGCTAATATAACACTGGCTGTCTGTGCAACAATAGTATTTATTAATTGTGTTGTGGTAGCACCTAGGTCCTCGGTCATAGGCTCGGACCCTCATTGTGTGATTTACCTAACATACAGGAGTTTGAGGAAGCGCAGAGCCTCACAGAGCTCTCTGGTGTGCAGAGGGAGGGGTCAGTATGCCTCCCCCTCACCTCTAAATGTGCCTGGCCAGATCCACAAACTGATGCAAATAGGATGGGTGAGATGGGGTCTGTCCCCTCATGGGGCAGTAATAAAGAATAAAGTAATAAAGAACAGGTCCAGGGACAGCGCATGGAGTAGTCCTGTTTTTCTAAGTTGTGTTTTGTTTTATTTTTTTAAATATACTGTGGCATGTACATTACAATTCAAATGGATTTGATACATTTTCTTCCTGAAATGTAAAGGGCTGCTATCAAGGTTTCCAGACCTCAGACTTGTCCTCATAAGATTATAACATCTTTAAGGTATGCCAAGTCCTTCGTCCCTCTCCTATTCTCTATTTAAATAAATACCTGCTGTCAATAGTCAAAAATCCACCACCACTTCAAATGAGGCCTGTGGGGGGAGTAGAGTGGGTGTTGGATTCCTGCGCCTGGCTCTGCATCAGCTGTTAACTAACAAAACAAGATTTTCCCAGAGCTGTGGTGACCTTGATCAGTGATGTCTGTGCACAAACCAAGATGTTTAAATTTAAGGTGCATGTAAGGTGAAACTGTTAAATGCAAACATCCATTTGAAAACCATGTAGTTTATTTTCTAGGTTAGACTTGGTTCAAAAGCCTTTTATTGAATCGTGTTTCTCTGGGGTTAGTGTAAAAGGCTGGGGTTCCTTTACAAAAATCATGGTTTCCAACAACAGCTGCTGTTAAATGAAAATAGCCATATCCATTTCAGCTCCGTTCAAACCACAGGAGAAAACAGTTAAATGGGATAAGGACAAACCACGGGGATGGAGGTGCAGGGATTATTGTTTCCAAGAGGGTATTATACCTTACACAGTTTGCAACATTGTGGATGTGAATAAAAGATTTCAAGGTATATCCTTTTTAAAGTAACTTTGTTACTTTATAATTCATTCTGAGTATTTTATAAAATGCTTGTTCACTTGTGTTATGGGTTTGTCTGGGAGACAAAGAGGAAGTGGATTAATTAATCCACATAACACACCTATCAGCATATAAACATGATTTATCTCCATCATACAGAGAGGAAAACTGAGGCACTGGCTGTCCAACTGACTTGCCTGGGCTAACAAAGGAAGTCTGTTGCAGAGCCAGAGACAGCAGCCAGACCTTCTGATTCCAGTCTTGTGCTCAAATCATACAGCCATACTTCTCTTATATGTGCTTTTTGTTGTTGTAGCAACATATATTTAGTAAATGATTACACAAATTTCTGGACTAAAAAGGGTCCTTTTGTCAGGTTTGCTAAATAATAGCTGATGAAGGAATGGTTCTCTTGCACCAAAACTTGCCTATTGCTTAAAGAAAAGGAGCTTAGAAACCCAAAATCTTATATGTTAAAGCTGATATCTGTCCTGCAAAACAAGGATCTGCCAGGAGTAATTGTTCAACATGTTGATTATAGAAGGTTTCCAGAAAGTTTATAGCTGCTAATTATACCATAATAACAGCATATAATCTACATACTGCAAACGGTAGGTTTCCAGTGCAGCTGTGAATATCAAATTCCAAATCAAACAAATAATTCTAGTAGACAGGGCTGTAAATTTTAATATGGTAATCTTTAGGTAAATCCATGTATTAGTCAGGGTGAGAAATCTCAGACCCTGCAGGGCTATGTCTTAAATACTCAAAAGGGATGAGTATCGGTTTCTCATTTAAAAGGCTCTTTCAAGAATTGTGCCCATCATCATGCCTTTTGGATGCTCTGCCTACTTGAGTGTTGCTTGTGTTTGAGAGCTTTATAGGAGATACTTGGAAGATGGACCAGAGGGAGATCTTGGTTTCTTTTGTGGCAAGTTTGCAATTATCAACACAGTTCACATTGGGTTGCAAGCTTGGTGTCAGCTGTTGGGGTTTCTTTGTGTTTGTTTGTTTTTGTTTTGTTTTGTTTTGTTTTTCTCCCCTCCAGCACCTCCCTCTCTCTTACACACACTTACACACACACACTTACACACACACACACACACACACACACACGAGCTTACTGGTTTGGGTCAGAGGTCCCATTCCCAAGAGCCCCACCATTGCAAGCGGGGGCCTGGCTAATTTTTAGTGCTTATGCCCCTGACAGAGCTAAAGTCTCAGAGATACTGTGATCTTGCAGCAAGAAATCTCTATATAAGCAGTAAAATACACCAGCGTTGGTGGGTGGAGAATCTGGGACAGGTCATCAGTTCAGGCTAAAGCTTTGCCTCAAAATATTTGTCACCCCAGCCTGGATGTAGTAAGTTTATCACGCTTCCTCTGACATACGTTCTTTCCTTTAGACAGACCTCTTCCATTCAAACAGGGAAAGGGCAGTGCAGTGCAAATGCTCTGATGAAAACATTGTCTTAGATGAGAGAAGCTGCCTGCATGGCATGTGGATGGAAGGATAATAAGCAAACTGAGTGAGTCTCTCTTGCTCAAATCTGGAATATGTTGGTTAGCTGGAGAGAGCAGGTTTCCTACCTACAAATCAGGACATTTATACTCCATGATCAAACAAGTATAGTAGAGCATAGTATCTTTTTAAAAAAGAGAGATGACTCATTTATTCTGATTTACCATTCCTCCTTTCAGTAATAAGACTGAAATTTAGGTTTATTTTAGCTCAGGAGAGAAGCAGCACTTTGTGATATTTATTTTTATATCTCTATTGATAGGGGAAACATAACATATACCAACTGCCTGTCCAACTGCCACTTGCGTTTTGCGTTGTAGACAGCCTGGGAACTATAAGGTTTGTGTCTGAGCACCAATGGATTATGTTAAGTCTAAATAGGAAGAGCCAGAGAGTCGAAAGGCTGTTCTCTGCTGGCAGATGTTTTCCATTATGTACACTGAGGCTTTCACTAGGGTTTAAACTACCATGTTGGCATCTTTTGGGAAAAACCTTTTCTTTAAGAGCAAGCATAGCTGAAGAAAGCAAACACTTCAAGGACTCCCACTTCCATCATAAAATTTTCTTATACAAAACTGATAATTTTCTTAGATTCAGAGCATCTCAAAGGAATTTCTTTTTACCAGGCTATTAAAAGGTATAGTTATTTCCTTTCTCCTCCCACCCATATCATCATCCCACAGAAACATCTGTTGTGGTCTATGTTCCAGATCACCAGAGATCTCTCAATGTCTTGGGGATCTATTTCCTTCAGCTTGAACAATGAAAATTCATTTCACTTTCAGGTTCTCAGTTCTGTAATGTTTGGATTGCAAAAATCTGCATGGGAGAGTTTGTGTTCAGTTTCCAATAGACTTTTTTTTAATCCTTAAAATATTTGTATTGGTGTAAGATCTTTTCAAAACTTTTCTTTATTGCAAACTAAATGTTGGACTCAATTTGAGACCCTTTTGAGGGAGACAGCACGGACCATGTAGACTAGGATACAGAATGGGGAGTCAGGAGATTCATAGATTCCAGGCCAGAACAGATCGCTGTGATCATCTAGTCCGACGTCCTGTATAACACATGCCATAAAACTTCCCCAAAATAATATGATGTGATGTGAGTTCTGTCAGTAACTTGGTAAGTTAACTTGGGCAAGGCTCATAACCTTTCCCGTGTCTCAGTTTCCTCATCTGAAAAAATGGGAATGATGATTACCTCCCTTTTGTATACACTGAGATGTCTGTGTGAAATGCACCATTATGTGTGGTTATTTATTACCCGATGTAATTTCAGTAGTGCCAAACCATTCAAAAATCAGGTCAGGTCACCAAAAATCCTGAGATTGGCTTAAAAAACATGAGATTTTTTTTTTTTTTTTAATATTAAGTTTGGGACCTTTTAATTTGCCTTCCAGTTTCTGAGCCTCTAGGTTTACCCTCGGGTTATGGTTTCAGTTTTTTCTCCACAACAGTGAGGAGTAGAAACTTATGTTTTAGAGCTGAGATTCTTACATAACCACTATAGGAGCTGGGGCTTTACAAAAAGCACCAAACATTGCAAGACTCACAATAAAACCCTCAGCACTGTAATGTTTATAATCCTTCCTTTAAAAACAAGCTGGAGATGGGGCTCTCTCTGCTGCTGCCACAAATTTCATCACCTTCCAGCAAAATAGCTGCCTCCAGTGCTCGGCTCAAAAATGCCTCCTGTTTCTGTGACAGATTTGGAGCTGCCTGTTGCTTATGACTACTTTGTGTGTTTGTCGGAGTGTTGTAAGGGGGTTACTGTATGAGAAGAAGGGGTTAATTCAAGAGGAGGCTGGCTCCACATAGGCAGGAAAGAGTACAATGTCTTCAAATAGCCACCATCTACGGTGATCTCAGGACACTGCAAGAGCCATTGACTTTGAAGCTCCACCTCTGACACCCTGCAGAGCTCAGCAGACTGGTTTTGGGCAGCAGGGCAAAAGGGGCCTGAGAAATTGAGAACAAAGCGCTTTGGTTGGATTTTAAAGCCAGATCCTCAAGGACGTGGTGAGGGAGAGTCCAGGGGAACAGATTGAGACCCAGACCCCCTGAAGTTAGAGGTTTGGGGTAAGATAGACCTGCCTGGGATTCTAGGTAAGATAGACATGCATGTAGACCCTTTGTTGTTTTAAAAAACCTTTTCTCTTACGCTGTGCTTTGCTCTGACTGGTAAGATTAAGCAATGCTTTGTTTGAAGAAGGCTGTAATCCAGTGGTCGCAACTCCCAAAGGGAAAAACTGCAGGTACCGATCCCAGCTGAGCCTGGTGGGTTGAGCAAGGTTGATACACAGGGGACTGTGGCTGGCTGGGACCCAGTCTAAGAGAGAATTGTGGGATTCTGTCCCAAGAAAAGTAAAGGCACAAGGGCTGACAGCTGAAGGGGGTGCACTCAGGGAGACCAAAAGAGGGGTAAGAGGTGTAACTATCCTTGTAACTAAGGGTATGTCTCCACTGCAATTAAAAACCCGTGGCTGGCCCATGCCAGCTGACTTGGGTACAAGAGCTTGTGCTGCAGGGCTTTTTAATTGCACTGTAGATACTCCGGCTGTAGCCCAGGCTCTGGGAACCTGCGTGGTGGAAGGGTCACAGAGCTCAGGATGCAGTCCCAGCTGGGACCTCTGCAATTAAACTGTCCCAAGCCTGAGTCAGCTGGCATGGGCCAGGCACGGGTGTCTAATTGCAGTGTAGACATACCCTGTATCACTTTTTAAAATTACAGTTCAGGGGAATTAGAGCTTCTTTGTACTTTGAGGATGAGCAAAGGTGCTGTTTTCTTTTAACTATGTATCAATATGAAACTTTTTCTACTCCATCTTCCTGAAAATGGTTTCGGTTGTATCACATATCCCAAAATCATAGTTATCGGAGTTGCTTTTGATGTTCTTTCCAGAAATCAAGCCATATCTTCCTTTGGGAAGAGCCAGAAAACACCTTCCTAACTTACTGGAAAGTTGCAAAAGACTTATGGCTCCTCCCTTCCTATCCAGTTACAAATTTTCCATCTTCCCATTCAGCTGGATGACAAGACAGTCTCAAATGTCTATCCAAATCCTTTACATTGAGTTAAAAATGCAAGTGGTTCTCTCTTTGCCAGCTGAAATGACAAGTAACCTTTGACCCTTTCTCTTAAACCATTCACTTAACCACAGCATTTGCTGCCTATGTTCTTCTTGCTCTGACCACTCCCAGGATTATTTCCTACCTCATTTCAAACCCTGCTTACTCTGTGGGCTGCAGGGTTGGCTGGCTGTCTGTCTCCCAGACACACACACGCCCCTTCAGAGTTACACTGAGCTTTTATCATCAGGGCCATTGCTACAGTTGCTGAAAGCAGGACTTGCCCTTCCTACCCATTCATTCTGGTTAGAAACGGAGATAGGTAAAGCAACCTGTAACATTTGGGGCACATCAGATGAGTCTTTCTGGTGAGGAAAATGACAGCAAGACTTCTGTCAGCAGTCACTCCAGAGCTCCCCCACACCCTTTGACCTCTTTGTCAAGGTGCCATCTCTCCATGGACTAGCAGAGCAGATCATGTTTTGGAGGAACGTGTCTATTGCTGTGGTGGACCTTTTGAGGTTAGTTCCAGTATATGCAAGGAGCAGCAATGTCTTAGGATTCCGGCATGTCTGATAGTTCTCCACTGTCTGCTTAGCTTAAGCAATATGAAATTTTGCTCCTGACACTGCCCAGGTAAACAATGCTACTACCTCCATATGAACTGAAGCCAAGCCTTCTGGTCTAGCGCTCTGTCTTATTAGTGGCTAGCCAGAAATAACTGTTGGAGCTCTTGTCACTCACCATGCTCTGATTTTTGTTTACTTGCTGCTCAGAGAATTGGGGCGGGTGTTTGCTTTTTCTCCCTTCCTTCTGATTAGTTAGGTTTTTATTCCCTCTTGCTCCCTTTAGGTGTCCGAAGTTCTGCCTGTTTTCAGTGCGTTTAAAAATACTGAGATTGCCATGACGTAAGGTATATGTTAATGGTGAGTAGCATTTTCTATTTTCTTTAAAATGAGAAATCTGGGTTTGGTCAAGCAGAAGGAAGGAGATGGAAGATTAAAATGGAAAGTGAAAATGCTTTTATTTAAGAGATTTTGTATAGTGAGAAAATCCACTGTTGTGGAGCCAGTAGTGTGATTTTAGCATCTTCTGAAAATCACAAAGTAAGGTCCATACTGTGTTATCACATAGGCTGAATAATAACCTTGCTGCAGACATAGACGACATAGATGTGTTTAACTGAGAAAATGGACCACGCAATGGGTACTAATATCTGCAGAATCTTGATAGATTCAGATCTTCCCTTTACCCTGCAGACTATGCAGATTTTCCACCAATATTAGTACCCAAGACCCCAACTGCATCATCAAAATAGACAACTAGCCAAGTGTAGTGGACAGGAACAATGAGCAGCGCAAATGCCATGTGGGAAATTGGGGCCAAAAGCTGTAGGATCCAGGTGTCGGATCCAGGCATTTAGATGCTGTTTCTCCAGGATGCACTGGGATCCAAGTTTGTTTTGGTGTAAGAGAGTGCCTACACATGCTCTCCGTTTAGCCATTAGAATTTGGAGGGTGGGGAGCAAAATACTGGCTGGATCCGGGTGCCAGACCCAGAGTGTAGTGTGATGGTTTTCTGGAATGTTGTGGGCTGGGCGGGAGAGAGGTGTTTGTAGCAGTAAAAGCAGTTAGTTCACTCTCTATTTTTATATTATAATTGGTGGTCTTGGGCACTAAAATTGGCAAGATCCAGGTAAACCCACCTTTTTTCCACATCCTACAGAGATGCCTGTTATTACTTTCAAATGAGCAGAATTTTAAGTTGAAATACAATCCCATTTTATTTTGCTTCAATGGAAATAATCCCTTTACAAGGATGGGTCATAGTGATAACAGAATGAGACCACAAACTGAAACCATTTAGGGAAGAAAGTAGTAAGGACTATATTTTTGTTAACAAGAGAGAGACCAATTCCAGCCAGGCTGAGAAAAGAAATGGTCACTGAAATATTTAGCAGTCATTTAGGAATTGGGAAATCTAGGTATAGAACAAGAATTCTGTAATAGGGGATTCTGTGTTTCAGTCATTTGTGAAAGACATTGGAAATGTTAAAGTGAGCATAAAGAGGCAGATCTTTTGGAAGAGAAGCTATTTTTTAAAGTGCAGTAATTGTTAGAAAAGTGACTCCGAGTTATTGTGGGATTTTTTATTCTCTTTTGTAATTTTCATAGCACATATTCTCCAGTTGAATACAAAATGTTTTTCTCTAAAGTACCAGTGTTTCAAATGCCCTCTGAGCTCTGAAAAATCGACTTGTGTTCCTTCAGTCAGCAGCTAAGATTCTGCAGTCAGAACGGAGGTCATTCTGCTTCTGATGCATGAGCTAGAACAGAATCCAGCTCCTTGGCCTGCAGCTGTGTGGGCTGTGCAGTGCCAGTAAGAGTAGAGCTTGTTTGTGTCAGTAAACTCAGCAGATATGACGGGGACAGTCACAGTAGATAAATGTCTTAGGAAGATGCCGTCTTTACATAGTGTCTCTCTCTGAACATAACCATGGTTTAGAGGGCCACTTTAAAGTTGTTTGTTCACCTAACTTGAAAAGTAACATTTATTTGTTTTGAAAATTCATTCATACATTTGAAAATTGGTTGTGGGTTTTTTTTTGTTTTTCTCTTTAAGTAGATTTATAAAGCTTGTGTCCTGGAACTGCTGTACTTTCTTGTACAGTAACTAACCACTTCTTCAAAGGTGCACTCCATGGCACTCCTCCCTCCCTGCTGTTCCTCTAGACACACTTCTACTAAGTGGTCAGTATTGAAACTGGCAAGAATCCTCCTCTCCAGGCATTTCTGAAGCCACAATTCTTATACATTCTAGTGTAGTACAGGCTTCAGTAAGTGGAATAAACCAGCACTGGATTTGGGAGGAAAATGGGGAGACTCACTCATATCTGTGCATGCTTACTCTTCAAAACTAGGCTGGTAGCGCAAGTTGAACTGTATCTGACTTCTAAGTCAGACCAACATGAAGGGATGATGTTGAATGAGGAGTGCAGCCTGTATGTGCCACTAGTATATCACAGCGGTGTTGAGAGAGTGAAGAATAAAACCGAGATAACAGGCCCCTTGGAAACCACCAAGATAATTGGCGTGCATTATTCTCATGAGGCTAAAAAATTATTTGTGGTGAGATGTGGTCATTGCAGCATAGTAAGAACAGACTAAAATTCCCAGCAACCTGTCTCCTAATATATTGGCTCATGAAATCCTGTTTGACAGAAGTGTGAATGAAGAGAGTGATGAACTGAGGAATGCAAAATGTCTGCAGCAGAGTTACATTGACAGGCTGACTAAGGGAAATGATGCTGCTCTAGAGGTGAGAGAGAAACTGGAGCTAGAAGAGTTTGGTTTCTTGCATCTTTGCTATCTGCAGTTTTTTTCAGTAGTTTGCTGTAGTTACCAATGCCTAAGGGCCAGAAAGTTAGTCATTCAAAGATATGTTCTTAAGTATAATTATCATGTTCAACCTGGTGAGATTTTTGAGGGGTACAGAGGAAGGAAAATCCTTTAATATCCCTTCACTATTTTTCCCTCCTTCAGGTCCCCTGCCTCTCCTCATGGTAAGCTTTCCCTAAGCCAAGGAGAGCTAGATACTGCCTGTCTTTTTCTCTTCCCCTTCTCCCTCAATTGCCTGTCAACAATGCCCCAAAGGTCACTTAGACAAGCTACTTAAGAAAGATCCAAGCGTCCGTCCAGGAACCGAGCACACAGCCACCATAGTGTTCCAGCATTTTGCCAGGTGCAGACCAAACTTAGGTCCCATGCATGGAAGTGTGGATCTGGGGCAAAACTCAGAGTAAATCCTGTGTGAGGTAATGTGAGTTCCACATTGCTAAGTGGGTATGAAGCTAACAAACTCACTTAGACTCACCTCTGAAATTGGCCCCTGGTGTTTTCTGCATGTTCAGATAAATCAAATATTCACCCTAATTATAACAATGAGAAAATCCACTTTCCTAGCTACCTAACAGCTGATGGTGTGCCCAAGAGGTTTATCTCAGTTACACCAGTGTAAATCAGTAGTAACTCCATTAAAGTTCATGTATGGACTTCAGCCAACTTCTTTTGTGGTATCCTGTTCACTTTATAGTGTGTGGTTTGTTTTAAATGCATGTTGTCACTTCTAGTATCGGATTCAGGATGTAGTGATTTTGCATATGACACTATGGATTCCTAATTATCTGTGGATCATATAAAGGAGATGTTTGTTGCGGCTGATCATTCACTAACAGAAAAGGTTGGGCTGGTTTTGTGTTCAGTACTAAGTTTGCTAACAATTTCTAACCATTTAAATACAAACAAAGCAAAGGAGAAATTTCACTGAGTGTGCACAATAATGAGTACGACAGCAGTTTGCTGGGCTTCCCTCTCCTCTTTTATGTGAATTGAAAAATTCAGCTCTAGCTATGCAGTTCCTTGAAGGCTAAGATCATAGAATCATAGAATCATGGCATTTGCACTTTCACTAGAAAGCCCACCTTTCTAAACATCATCAATTAATAGGCAAATATTCCTGTGCCATGTCAGCCCATTGCCCAAGTAGTACTGGGACGAGACTGCGTATTGTAATCTCTTTAAAAAACTGAATACACCTGAAAAGTGCATAAGGGGGGAGGAGGGGAACCCTCTCCCCAGAGGGTCTGAGCTTAAATAAAGCCAGCCGTTTTTGACCTCAGAACTTGAGACCAGAGAACATAGTGACCAGAGATGGAAGACACCTTTTGGATCACATAGTAAGGTCTCGCCATGGCAGGATGAAGAGGAGACTTATTCTTTATTGCTATGAAATTAAACTTGATCTCATACATATGGGGGTCAGGTTTTTTCAAAGCATTCATCATCGGCCTACCTCTGCTCCCTTGACAATTATAAGGCTGAAATCCATTATTCTGTTCTTTCTAGGTTTTGATCTGGCATCCATTTCATTAGTATCTCAGGATCCTACACAGTAGATCAGGGCTTGACACTTCCTTACAGTGCTTTAAAAGAAAAGGAACAAAAAAATAAATAAATTTTTTAAAAAGTTTTTAACTGTTTGGGGGAATGGGCAGTTTTCATTGAGCGGGATGCCACGATCAGTCCAGGAGCTGCTTGTGGTTGTCATAGTCACAGCCTGTAACACCCAAACAAAGCAGCAAGGAACCAAAGCTGGCACCCAGAAGCTGTTATATTAATCACATTCCTTCTGATTAATAACTACTAATTTATGTATTTATTTTCCATTTTTTTTAAAAGGCATGAAACTTAAACATCTTTTGCCCATGACTTGGTATGGGTTTAAAAACAAAGCCTAATTTTTCATCCTTCCCCAAAATTGAACATTACCATGGGACTGGGATTTCTGATTCATCTCTGCAGGAATTTCTATTGATACGACACATGGGTAAAACCTTAACAGCTGAAGTCTGTGTTAAAACTTCGTTGACTTTAATGAGGCCAGGATTTCCCCCGTGGTATCTTTCAAAGGTGATTGCCCAGTGGGCAGTATTTCAAAGGTGATTGCACACATGACGATATCCATATCATAAATTGCACAGAGCTGTGATAAATAAATTTATTACAGGCCTATGTTTGTATTGCTGGCTTCCTAACCCATCTCCCAAAGATTTATTCTAACATCCCAAACCCTGGAGCAGCTTCAAACTCCACCATTTTTTCATTAAAACAATGGGAGTGAGAAAAGTTTCCTCCTTCTCCCCCCAAATAAAGAATTTATGCCCCAAAATTTATCCGCACAAGGCCCAGGATGAGTGAGATTTTGTCCTGAGCCAGGGACTAATTGCCCTCTCTATAAAATATTATAGCTGTCAAATTTGGTATCTTGGGACCCTGCAAAGTTAGAAATAAGATTTTTATGCAATTGGAAAGATAAGGCTCAAATTCTTACCTTCCCAATGGAGCTCCGTGCCCGGCAAGGGCTGAGATATCAAACTTCAAAGTGGTGACATTTTTATGTATTTAAAAGAGAGCTTTTCCAGGCCAGTTTTGAAAGGGTTTTGCACTTACCAGATTTAATTTTTCTCTCCCTCTCAGCCCTGTACACTTGGACTTATGGCAGCGGTTCCCAAGCTGTGGGTCGTGACCCCAAAGGGGTCGTGCCATCAGCAGATGGGGTCACAGCGATCGCAAGAGTGCGGAAGACGCCATTTTGCTCCACACAGCATTACCTCTCATGTGAGGTGCCTGTGAGGTCACAATGCATGGAGGACACCATTTTGCTCTCCAAAAAGGCATCCGCTGCCCAGCATGACCTCACCCGCACCATATGTATGAGGTCATGCTGTATGGAGGTTATATTATGTAGAGCAAAATGGAGCCCTCCCTAAGAACATAAGAACGTCCATACTGGGTCAGACCAATGGTCCATCTAGCCCAGTATCCTGTCTTCCAACAGTGGCCAATGCCGGGTGCTTCAGAGGGAATGAACAGAACAGGCAATCATCAAGTGATCCATTCCCTGTTGCCCATTCCTAGCTTCTGGCAAACAGAGACTAGGGACACTTCAAAACATGGTTTTGCATCCTTGCTCATCCTGGCTAATAGCCAATGATGGACCTATCCTCCATGAACTTATCTAGTTCTTTTTTTAACCCTGTTATAGTCTTGGCCTTCACAACATCCTCTGGCAAAGAGTTCCACAGGTTGACTGTGTGTTGTGTGAAGAAATACTTCCTTTTGTTTATTTTAAACCTGCTGCCTATTAATTTCATGTGGTGACCCCTAGTTCTTGTGTTATGAGAAGGAGTAAATAACACTTCCTTATTTACTTTCTCCACACCAGTCATGATTTTATAGACCTCTATGATATCTACCCTTAGTCCAAGCTGAAAAGTCCCAGTCTTATTAATTGCTCCTCATGTGGAAGCTGTTCCATTCCCAAGCAGCGTGACCTCACACGTGCGGTGCAGGCGAGATCACACTTGCAGAGGACACCATTTTGCTCTACAGAATGGTGTTCTGTATGCTGTCTGGGGTCCTGGGAGGATATAAATCATTAAAATGGGGTCTTGTCAGCAAAAAGTTTGGGTACCCCTGACTTATGCTAACTTAAGGCATCTGCTACAAGAAATAGTCCCAATGGCTTTTTTAGACTTTACTAATATAGATTTTCTATGACATATATGGTACATAAATGGTACAGCATACATGGTTATGTGGTGTAATCTAGAGGTTTCACTAGCATAATTAGAATAATCTGCATAGTTTGCCTTCGTCACTTGAGAGTAAAGCAGCCATTCCAGACTCATTACCTCTTTACCACCCCATTCCATCATGTAGTCCCTATTTAACAGGGTCTGCAATTCACACTCCAAAAGCATTTTCTTCCCATGTTGGGAACAGACACAGAGTGCAAAAGGCATTAGCCATAACAAAGAGGTCAGACTCCAGAACCCAAGCGACCAGAGATGATCACTGCGCTCAGGGGTTATTGATTCAGCGACTGCTGTGTTCATATCAATTCTGTGGTTACTGCAAGGCCTTGAAGGAGGCTCTCATTAAATAATGGCTAGTGGTTGATTAATATGCTGTGAGTCAGCAGCACCACGGTATTTTAGCTTTCTCTAGTTGCCATGGTAACGTTATTTTAACAAATAGCTTTTTAATATTTAATGAAAACTATGCTTCTGGCAAGCTAGAGTAAGAACTACTACAATTACTACTACAAAGGGTTAGCAGTGAAGAATATTTCAGAGCCACATTTTTACCCTGGAACTGTCATCTTCCGAAAAATCACTGTAATTCATTAGTTGTAAAGAAATGTAAGCCTGTTCCCAAGACACAAAGCAAATGTAATGCAAATCCACAGTTACATTCTGCAATTGAAGGTTGTCACTTCTTTAGTGTGTAATGTCAACCCTCTACATCAGGACACGGCAGTATGATAGCATTTATTAAACATTTCTTTGTAGCTGGAATGCCTCATTTTAACTTTGCCTGCCTGATGAGAGCATTCTGATTTTGTTTGCTTCACGTTCCTTATGTATCAGGTAGGATGCTTCCCCCTCCCTCTCCCACTCCCCCTCTCCCCACCATCTTGTACTGGAGGCAGTTGCTGTGTCCAGAGCAGACTCTAGATTGAATCTTTTTTAAGGTGAGCTCCTCTGCTCCCTAATAAAGCAAATATTTTACAGGGGAGACGATAACAGAGAACCAAGTCCAAAATAATAATTAAAAGCTCTTTTTATTAATTAAATTATTTTATATATATTTTATCATCTATGTAGTATCAAAAGTTGCTGGGCTTTTTATATAAGAAAGCTGGTCTGAAGAACATAAAGTGTGTGTCTCACAAATAATATAATATGAGTAGTTTTATATAATGTGAGTTTATATAATGTATTTTTCTTCTTTGAGTGCTTGCGTTTTGTCCATTCCATGCTAGCTGTGTACACACCACGTGCACAATTGCTGGAGATTTTTCCCTTAGTGGTATCCGTAGGATCGGTTCTAGCACCCCCTGGAGCCGTGTGTGCATACACCAGTGTAAGAGGAGCCGCTGGCCCCGCGCCCTCTGAGTTCCTTTTTACTTCCCATGACAGTTGCTTGGAAAAATCCCTCTTGCTGTAGCAAGGTTTCTTTCCCAGTGGTTTGGACTTTGTAGTATATTGTATAGTTATTGTAGTTAATTTATATAGTTCTTAGTTAGTGTTAGTATATACAGAGTGAATAATTGTCCCTGTTGTCGAGGGACTTTTGCCCCAGGGTTTGGTCATGTCCTGGTCCCCGGGCTTCAAGACATATGCCTCCTGCAGCAGACCCATGCCAATGAGTGACCCACACTCTAGCTGTCTAAAGTGCCTCGGGGAAATTCACATGAAAGAGAAGTGCCAGATCCGCTGGGCATTTCAGACTGCGCACTCAAAAGAATAGAGACGTTCATCTGAAGTCCTTACTCATGGAGGCAGGCCTCAGATCGTCCTTGGAGCTGAGCCGCTCTGAATCAGCACCAAGCACTTTGGCTTCTGTGTGAGGCGCTCCGCCGGCACTGTGCTCCTCCCAGCACCATTCTCCATCCCCAGTGCTGAGGAAGCATAAAAAACAGCGTGCTGAGAGAGGGCGCTCTCCGGTGTCGAAGAGGGACAAGGGGCGAGTGATTGGTGTAGTGAGACCCGCACTGGGACACTCATCCTCTCCAGAGCCTCTGTGGGCTCTGGCAACTCCACCTAAAGTGCTGAGTCCGGTCTGGGACCCACCTCCAACTCCTGGGAGCAGTGGAGGGACCTCACGTTTGCAGGCCCCTTCAACTCTAGAGGCTTTCCAGAAAGCAAAGGACCTGATGTCCCTCCCGATCCTGCCCACCCCCCAAGCCCCTTGCCAGCCAAGGCAACCAGGGATAGAAAGGGTCAATGGATGGTGAACTCCATCACGGCACCAACCATCATGGCACTGTCCAGTCCCATTGCAGCGGTCTCCGACCTGTCGTCAGTCACCAGTTTCCCGGCACCCCCTAGAGGTGGAAGTGGGTACTGTGCTGTCATAGGCTTTGAGGGAAGAACTCCTTCGCTCCGCCAAAGACGTACCGGTGCCCCACCTATGCACCGGACTTTGGTATTGGCCCCCCCAACTGGCGCTTGGCCAGTGGCCCAATGCAGTTGCTTTATTGGAACCCATGGGGGTTCCACCAGTACCAGGGCCTTCTTCCTCTTGCTCATACTCAGTCCAAGAGGTGAGCCACTGTTTTGTCCTGCCCAGCACTTGACCCTGACACCGATACCAACTCCGGTACCGAGGTCCCATAAGTGGGCCCAATGGAAGTGGTACAGGAGGAGGAAGAAGAGGCAGGCCCTTCACTGGAGCAGGCCTCTTCCTTGACATCCCCAGATGAGGCAGTCACAGGCCCTAGTAACCTGCTCTCACCAGATGACTTCAGGGCCTATCAAGAGTTCCTGAAATGGGTCACTGCAAACTTGGGGCTAGAAGCTGAGGAGCTGAAGGGGTCTGCGCACAGATTAATTGATATCCTGGCTGCAGCAGCTACCTCCAGAGAAGCCCTGACAGTTAATGAGGCATTGTTGGGACCTGTCAGGACGCTATGGCAGACCCCTTCGTCTCTGCCCCCTACCTCAGCCAGGACCTCCCTCCAGGCAGCGCTGGATGTGGCTGACTCAGCAGCCAGAACGATGGTGTCAGCAATCACCATGAGGCACTGTTCATGTCTCCACTCATTGGGCCTCTCTCATGAAATGCAGTAATCGGTCCAGGATCTCCCCTTTGAGGGTTCTTCCCTGTTCTCTGAACAGACAGACTCCAAGCTTCACAGCCTCAAAGACTCAAGAGCCACGTTTTGTTCTCTGGGCCTTGACACTCCCCCAGCTTACGGGAAGTATTTTAGGCCCCAGCAGCCTCCCAGATTCCCAGTGCCTCCCAGGCAAGAGTCCTACAAAAGAAAGGGAAAGGGCTATAAAAGTCATCAGCCCTACCTTCTACCTCAGCTTCCCAGTCAGGTTCACACAGATATTGCGGCGGGGCCAGGCAGGCTATTTGAAGGTGCGCCTGAGGAGGGCATACTAGTCTTGACTCCGGATCCATCTTTCCTTTTGTTTTTGGATCTCCTGCCATCCTTCAGCCCCGCATGGTCTTACATAACATCAGACCGTTGGGTGCTCAGCACTATAACAGTTGGTTACACCTTCCAGTTTTCGTCCACCCCTCCATCCCACTGGCCATCCCCATCCCTCTTCAGGGACTCCTCTCATGAATAGCTTCTCATCCAGGAGGTGTAAGCCCTCCTACATATGGGGCCTGTAGAGAAAGTTCCTTGAGACTTGAAAGAGAAAGGTCTTACTCCCATTATTTCCTAATCCTGAAGGCCAAAGGGAGTCTACAGCCCATCCTGGACCTCTGTTGCCCCAACAAATATCTCAAGAAACTGAGGTTCCGCATGGTCTCCCTGGATGGTCTCTCTGGATCCATCATTCCCTCCCTGGATCCAGGAGACTAGTACACAGCCCTCGATTTGAAGGACGCTTATTTCCACATCTCCATCTTCTGCAGACACAGGAGATTCTTCAGGTTTGTGGTGGGTCAACGCCACTACCAATTCACCGCGCCTCCCTTCGATCTGTTGGCAGCTCCACAGGTCTTCACAAAGTGTATGGTAGTGGTAGCTGCCTTCCTCAGACGTCAAGGCATGCAAGTCTACCCGTACCTCAGTGACTGGCAAATCAAAGGCCATTTGCAGGCTCAAGTCCAGCACAGTATCGGCATAGTACGGGCCATCTTTCAGGCACTGGGTCTGTTAATAAACAAGCAAAAGTCTACTTTAGTTCCGGTTCAGAGAATAGAGTTCTTCGGGACGGTGCTTGACTCCGCCCTGGCCAAGGCCTATTTACCAGAGGCCAGATTCCAATTTAGGTCAAATCTGATTGCCCAGATTGCAACCCACCCTCTTATAACTGCCCACATTTGCCTCAAACTGTAGGGTCACATGACACATGTACTTGTGTGGTGCAGTATGCGGGGCTACGCCTCAGACCCTTACAGATGTGGCTAGTGTCAGTCTTCTCCCTGGGCAAACACCACTTGAACTCGGTAACGATTCTGCTGGCCGTCCTAGCTTTGCTGACTTGGTGGAAAGACCCAGGTTCTGTAATGAAAGGGGTACCCTTTGCCACCCTGTGTTTGTTGATAACCTTGGTTTCAGACGCATCAGTCCTGGGATGAGGAGCTCACCTCAACAGGCTCAGGACTCAGGGTCTCTGGTCCCAGGAAGAGCTCTTCCTGCATATAAATGTCAGAAAACTCAGGACAGTACACTTGGCTTGCCAGGTGTTCCTCCCCCAGATGTCAGGCAAAGTGGTACAGGTCTTGATGGACAACACGGCCTCGATGATTTACAATCAACAAGCAGGGAGCAGATTGATCTTCAGCCCTGTGCCACAAGGCCCTCCAGCTATGGGACTTCTGCATGAAACACTCCATTCACCTCAAGGCGTCACTTCTCCTGAGAGCCCAGAACACATTGGTGGATTGCCTCAGAAGATCCTTTTCCTCCCACCACGAGTGGTCTCTTCACCCAGAGGTTGTCGATGTCATCTTCCAGAAGTGGGGACCTGCCCAGGTGGACCTGTTTGCCACCAGAGACAGGAGGAAATGCCATCAGTTCTGTTCTCTGCATGGGCTCAGTAGGGGCTTCCACTCCAATGCCTTCCTGCTCTCATGGCAGGCCACCTACTATATGCCTTCCCACAGATTTTCTTGGTTCACCAGATCTTCTTAAAGATCAAGTGGGACAAGACAAAAGTTATCCTGATAGCTCCACGTGGCCACGCCAGCATTGGTTCGGCATGCTTCTGGACCTCTCAGGGGGAACTCCACTCATGCTCCCATCCAATCCAGACTTGATTTCATAAGACCACAGCTGGTAGCTTCCCCTGAACCTTGCCTCCCTGCCCCTGACATTATGGTTGCTGCATGGTTGAACCCTGTAGAGCAGATGTGCTCAGAACAGGTTCAACAAGTTTTGCTAGGTAGCAGAAAGCCTTCCACCAGGGCTACTTACTTGGCTAAGTGGAAATGTTTCACTTGTTGGCCCTCTGAACAGAATCTTTTTCCATCCCAGTCTACTCTGCAGTCTGTCTTGGACTGTCTGCTCCATGTAAAGCATCAAGATCTGGTTCTCTCATCTATTAACGTTCAACATGGCAGCCATCTTAGCCTTCCACCCTCCAGTGCAGGGCAGATCAGTGTTCTCCCAAGACATGACGGTCAGGTTTCTCAAAGGTGTGGAAAGACTCTACCCTCAGGTTCGCAATCCGATTCCTCCATGGGACTTAAACTTGGTCCTGTCAAAGCTCACAGGGACTCCCTTTGAGCCAGTAGCATCTTGTTCTTTACTGCTTCTCTCTTGGAAGGTCATCTTCCTGGTGGTGATCACCTTAGCCAGAAAGGTCTCCAAGATCAAACCCTAATGTCAGAACCCCCTTATACAGTGTTCTTCAAGGACAAGGTCCAGCTGCACCCCTATCTGACCTTCCTACCAAAGGTGGTGTCGCAATTCCACAACAACCAGGGCATTTTTCTTCTGATCTTCTTTCTGAAACCTCACAAGACCGCCAAAGAGCGTCGGCTCCACACATTAGAAGTTTGGCAGGCCCTGGCATCCTATATTGAGAGAACTAAGCCCTTCCACAAGTCTACGCAACTCTTTGTAGCAGTAGCAAAAAGGATGGGCTGCCAGTGTCATCCCAAAGAATCTCGTCCTGGATAACCACCTGTATCTGGGCTTGCTATGAGCAGGCAAAGGTTTTGCCTCCAGTTATCATGACTGCTCATTTCACGAGAGCTTAGGCTTTGTCAGCAGCATTCCTCGCACAAGTACCAATTCAGGACATCTGCAGAGCCGCAACATGGTCGTCACTTCATACCTTCGCGTCCCTCTATGTCAGCAGGCCCGTGACGATGCCAGTTTCGGAAGAGTGACGTTGCAATCAGCACATCGATAAACTGCAAGCCCACCTCCGAAGGTACTGCTTGTGAGTCACCTAGCATGGAATGGACATGAGCAAGCACTCAAGAGAAGAAAAAACAGTTACTAACCTTTTGTAACTGTTGTTCTGCATGAGATGTGTTGCTCATGTCCATTCCATGACCCACCCTTCCACCCCTCTTTCAGAGTTATCGGCAAGAAGGAAGTTAGAGGGTGCAGAGTCGGCAGCACCCCTTATACAGGCACATGCGCATGCAGCTCCAGGGGGCGCTAGAGCCAGTCCTATGGATTCCATTGAGGGAAAAATCTCCAACAACTGTGCACGTGGTGTGCACACACCTGGCATAGAATGGACACGAGAAACGCATCTCAAAGAACAACAGTTATGAAAGGTTAGTACACGTTTTATATTACATCATTTTATATCGAGCATGTAACATTATTTGGATGTTAATCATAAATTTTTTTTGTAAAGTGCTTTGACATCTTTAGGAGATTCCATTTTGTTCTAGATATCTTAAGAAGTTCTCTGGCTCCCATCACTGCTGTATCTGAGCACCTCAGAATCTTTTACAATTATCTTCATCACAATCCCATGATGTAGGGAAGTGTCGTTATCTGCATTTATCGTTGGGGAACTGAGGCACAGGGAGAGAAATTGACTTGGCTAAGGCCACAGAGGAAGTCTGTAACAGAAATGGGAATTGAACCAAGTCTCAGGCTAGTGCCCTAACCTTAGACTATCCTTCTTCTCATTCGATATAGGTTTTTATACCACCCTCATCATCTTAGTATGCGAGCAACTTCCAAAGCCACATGATTAACATCCATCACATTCATAGATAAGCGTTAGAGAAATGACATAGCCCAGTGAGTGGCAAACATTATTAAACCCAATGAGTTTCCATATGGGTAAAGTAAGGCACAAAGATGTTAAGACTTGCCAAAGACCTTCTAGAAAGTCAGTGACAGACCCATGGCTAGAATTTAGGAACCCTTGAGTGTCCTGCTCTACTCATTAAACCACTGTCCCTCCTCTTTATGCTAAGTAATTATAAGATCAGGTAAAATAATCCATGAGGAAAGAAAAACTGACTCTCACATACTCTCTTACTTTATCTTTCTTTCCTCGTTGATTATTTTAAGTTATCTTTTACTATTTTTGCTTAATGTCGTACAAGTCTAAAAGCCTTTGTTGTATCACATACCGCATCTCTTATCTATACATTGATCATTTAGATTAGCCCTCTTCCTTGTGCACCATGATCCTGTGGATCGACAGTTGCCTATGGTAGCCTTGGCGTTGCTGAATGGAGAAGGGGCTTAACAGCTGAGTGTGACAGACAAAAGAAGGAATGGTGGGCAGGGGAGGAAAAGGTTCATTTAGAAGATCACACAGTTATATAGGTTAGTCCTTGTACAATTTGAATATTCCTGGTAGTTCCAAGAGAGGAGATTTTTGTTTTACAAAAATAAATTAAACAAAACTCTGCTACCACAGAAGCAAACTCCTTGGTCTTGCAGAAAAGTGGGGTCTCTAGGAGCCATTTAAAAGAGCAGTGGGTAGTGGCTTTGCAGATTAATTCAGGGAGGGCACTCCATGCCTAAGGGCCAGTGTGGAAGAAAGGCCTGGAGATTATTGTGGGAGAAGCTGACAGACAGATGGATAAGGCTGGCATTGCTGGTGGAGTGGAGCAGGCAAGTGCTGAAATGATGACAAACAAGAGCTGACAATTATGGAGGGGCAAGAGCCTTAAAAGTGAGGCTTAACAGTTTGAACTTAATACAGTGGAACAGGAGGAGTCTGTGAAGGGACTGAGAAGGCAATTTGATGATAGCGACTAACAAGGGTGATTATCCTAGCAGCTGTGCTTTTGAGTGGATCAGTGTGGGTTTCTGTGTGTGACCAGAGAGGAGGCTACAATAGCCAAGAAGGGAAATGACCAGGGCATGGACAGGGCACATTTAATAATGTGGTCAGATTTCAGAAATAACATGGAGGGAAAAGCAGCAGGATTTGTCTGCTACCTGGATGTGCAGGGCACAGGCAAGGGAGGAATCAAAGATGACCTGCAGGTCTTGGGTCTGAGTGACACGAAGGGAGCAGTGTTGTCAGTGATATAGAATGGGAGGGGAGAAGGAGGACTTGGAAGGAAAGGTCAGGAGTTCAGTTTCACTGTGTTTAGCTTGTAGATGGTGTGAGAGGGATTGCTCTGGGGGAAGGTTTGCAAGGGAGTGGTAGGGCCCTTCTGTTGACCCACCCTGTTAGCAAGTTTTGGAGTCCTCCTAGGTGATGCTGACTGATAATTGCTGACTCCTGGCAGGTCTAGCTTGTTAACTGTATTACCATGGATAGAAGGGAGGTGACAATAGCTCTGAGCGGAAAGGCTAAGAGGCTGGGATAGAGAAGTGTCTGCAGGGAAACCTAAGGATCAGCCAACATTGGGATGAAAGCCTAGGCTAAAGTTCATGTTTTTGTTGTTTGTTAGGACAAATCTACCCTAGGAAGTGTTGCCAGCCTAGCTGTGTCTGTCAGGGTTGTGATTTTTTTTTTTGGATGACTTAGGTTTGTGAGTAAAAGACCTAGTGTAGATGCAATTATACCAGTACAAAAATACTTATGCCAGTAGAGTTTGTGCCAGTTCCCCAGTCAGACTTTCCAGCGTAGACTAGGCCTTTGTAATTCAAATGTAATCTCGCAGGAAGGATGTCAATTCCAACTACAGTAGAAACTCAGAGTTACGAATTGACCAGCCAACCACACACTTCATTTGGAGCCAGAAGTACACAGTCAGGCAGCCGCAGAGAAAAGGGAAAAAAAAAAGCAAATACAGGACAGCACTGTGTTAAACGTAAACTACTAAAAAATAAAAGGAAAAGCAGCATTTTTCTTCTGTTTCAAAGCTGTATTAAGTTAATGTTCAGCTGTAAACTTTTGAAAGAACAACCATAATGTTTTGTTCAGAGTTACAGACATTTCAGAGTTACGGACAACCTCCATTCCTGAGGTGTTCATAACTCTGTGGTTCTACCGTAAATACAATATATAGATTCTGTTTAGGACAGGGTTAGAAGTTCACCTGCTTGTAATAGAAGGGCATGATCTAAACCCTAGCATATTCCAGCATTACTATTCCACATTAAAAGTAATAAACATATTTACTATTTAGGCTGTCTGCACTTAAACTGCTACAGGGGCACAGCTGCTGCATTTCAGTGTAGATACTCACTACGTTAATGACTGGAGGGGTTCTCCCATTGCTGTAGTTAATCCACCTCCCCAAAACACAGTAGTTGGGTGAATGGAAGAATTCTTCCATCGACCTAGCAATGTGTACATCGGGTTAGGTAGGCTTAACTACGTCAGTTGGGGGGAGTGAATTTTTCACACCCTTTAGCGATAGCTGGATCAGCCTAGCTTTTTAAAGTAGACTTGGCCTAAGTTACTGGGGAAGTCTGCTCTAGAGCAAAGGGTGTAGTACTGTAAAGAAAAACTGAGGCGAGGTCTACACTAAAAAAAGTGGTCAACCCAGCTACGTCGCTCAGGGACATGAAAAATCCACACCCCAAGCAGCATAGTTAAACCGACCTAATCCCCTGTGTAGACAGCATTAGGTCAATGGAAGAATTCTTCCATCAGCCTAGCTACCACCTCTTGGGGAGATGGATTAACTACAGTGACGTGAGAACCCCTCCTGTCGCTGTAATGTGTCTGCACTGAAGTGCTATAGCGGTGCAGCTGCTGTAGCTGTTGAAGTGTAGGCATAGCCTAAGTGCCCAAGATCAGAATTCAGAATTTGTTTCCCTGTAACAGAGGACGATACCATGCACACCCAAAAGTGGGGCAAAGAATGCAGTTTAAGCATTGTTGTAGGTCCAGTATTTGCAATGATTGCTTATACCTTCATCTGAAGCATCTGACACAGTCCACTATTGGGAGACAGGATAGAGTACTAAGTGGAACATTATTGGTTTTTTCCGATTGGCAATGCGTGTGTTTCTAGATCAATTTCTCTTGGCTATTCAGGAATAGCTCGTTCAGTGAGAATACTTAATGCATAATCTTCCGCAGCACTGGGAAAAGAGACCCACTGCAGAGAGCTGCTTCAAAAACACCAACAGCATGACAGTGAAGTGTTCGACAGTTAACCTTTGCTAGCACTCTCCTCCCAGTTACTGCTCCTTGGGGCATCAGCTAACGTGAGTGTGGAAATCAGTGAGGGTTGATTTTCTAGAGCATGGATGGCTTCTAACTCTGACTCCAGCTGTGCATTAGAGAAACAGAGTTCTGTCACACTCCCCTGTTGTGTGACTTATGTGATTTGCATCATAATTAGTCCCATGTGCTGCAAGTATGAAATCTGCATTGTGTTTATTAATTTGTGTTTAGCACTGATTTTGCTTTTACACGAATCAGGCTAGTATTTTATAAATGCACTGTGCACACACTGGGTACAATAATAGTCTGAGAATAGTTTTCTCAGTTTTTACTGTCAACGTTAGTCATCACTCCGTCAGATCTAAACAAATCTGGCATGTTTTCCTTTCTACACTGCCCAACCTACAATCCTCCCACTTAAAAGTCTAAGACCAGTCTGTTTCTCCATTCAGCACAGTCTGAATCTCAACCAGAACTAATATGTGTCGATAGTAGCTTTTCACAGTGTCCACATTTCAGGTTAAAGGTGTTTACGTGTGTAGGAGGGGAGGAAGAATGTAATGTTGAGAACCCAGTACAGCAAAAGTCCTAAAATCCAATATTACAGCGAATTGTGCTGCATTTACACTGGCATTTTTCAAAATGTAATTGTGGGTGAGAAGGAGGAGATTTGTTTTTTTGCTGAAGGAGGAAGTGGATTTTGGTTTTGTGCTAAACCATTTAATGAGTTTCTACTCTTAGTGCAACCTTTTTCTCTGGCAGTTTCTCTGGTGTGCCAGAGAGTCCAAAACATGAGACTGAGTCACTGACTTTCCCCTCCAGTACTAGTGGAGTAAATCATATGGTGATGATAACACTCTTTTAATTCCACCAGTATCTCTGGAGGATGTTGAACAGAACCTGCTAAAGTTAGGCCTGGTCTATACTTACAGGGAAATTTGGCGGCAGTTGACGGGAGTTATGCAAGCCACTCTACATAGCTTGCGTAACTTATGTCGACTTCCTAAATCCTCTTCTGCGTGCCATCTCCACTACGCTGCACCAACGGGAAATGTGTACCTGTTGACGCAGTGCTACACTTTTTTTGGAGGTGGTTTTATTGAATCGACTTCCGGATCAATTGAGCGGGTCTTCACTGCCGCTCAATCGACCCGGATAAATCGATCTGATGGCAGCAAATTTGCCACCGTCAGTGAAGACATACCCTTAGACAATTTTAAATCAGCAGGTCCGGATAGCTTGCATCCAAGAGTTTAAAAAGAGCTGGCTGAGGATTGATGTTGATTTTCAATAAATCTTGGCATATTTGGGAAGTTCCAGAAGATTGGAAGAAAGCTAATGTTGTGCCATTTTTTTAAAAGGGTAAATGGGATGACCCTGGTAATTATAGGCCTGTCAAGCCTGCCATCGATCCCAGGCAAGATAATGGAGCACTTAAGACAGGATTCTATTAATAAACAATTAAAGGAGGGTAATGTAATTAATGCGAATCAGCATGAGCTTATGGAAAACAGATCCTGTCAAACTAACTTGATATTTTTTTCCATGAGATTACAAGTTTGGCTAATAAAGTTAATAGCCTAGGTAATAGTGTTGATGTATATATACTGAGACTTCCTAAGGAATTTGACTTGGTAACCAATGATATTTTGATTAAAAAACTAGAATGATATAAAATTAACATGGCACACATTAAACAGATTTAAAACTGGTTAACTATTAGGTCTCAAAATGTAGTTGTAAAAGGGGAATCCTCCTCAAGCAGTGTATTTCTGTGGGGTCCCTTAGGGATCAATTCTTTGCCTTACGCTATTTAACATCTTTACCAATGACCTGGAAGAAAACATAAAACCATCACTGATAAAGTTTGCAAATGACACAGAAATTGAGGGAGTGGTAAATAATGAAGAGGACAGGTCTCTGATTCAGAGCGATCTGGATCACTGGGTAAACTGGATACACACAAACAATATGTGTTTGACTATGGCCAAATGTAAATGGATACATCTAGGAACAAAGAATGTTGGCCATACTTACAGGATGGGGGACTCTGTCCTGGGAAGCAGTGACTCTGAAAAAGATTTGGGGGTCATGGTGGATTATCAGCTGAATATGCGCTCCCAATGTGATGCTGTGGCCAAAAGAGATAATGTGATCCTGAGATGCATAAACAGGGGAATCTCAAGCAGAAGTAGAAAGATTACTTTACCTCTGTATTCACCACAGTGTGAACAGTGTCCAGTTCTGGGGCCCACAATTCAAGAAGGATGTTGGTAAATTGAAGAGGGTTCAGAGAAGAGCCATGAAAATAATAAAGGATTAAAAAAATGTGCTTTATAGTGATAGACTCAAGGAGCTCAATCTATTTAGCTTAACAATGAGGAGGGTAAGGGGGGAGTTGATTATAGTCTATAAGTATCTACGTGAGGAACAAATATTTAATAAGGGGCTTTTCAGTCTAGCAGAGAATGCTGTAACGTGATCCAGTAGGTGGAAGTTGAAGCTAGACAAATTCAAACTGGAAATAAGGTGTAAATCGTTAACAGTGAGAGTAATTAACCCTGGGAACAATTTTAAGAAGGTGTTGGTGGATTCTCCATAACTGACAATTTTAAAATCAAGATTGGATGTTTTTTCTAAAGGATCTGCTTGAGGAATTATTTTGGGAAGTTCTATGGCCTGTGCTGTACAGGAGGTCAGACTAGATGATGACAATGGTCCCTTCTGGCCTTAGAATCTATGAATCTGAGAAAGGGACAGCCTGTTTCCTATGTCTTTCAGTCATATGCATACGGTGTTTGGTCTTGCTCCTGTTGAATTCAGTGGCAAAAGTCTAATTGACTTTGGGGAGACAGGATCAGCCCTGAAAAAGTGCTTGCTAGGCACTAGAAAAATGTGCAAGGAGCCAAATAGAGTGAGTGTGTCAGGTGGATGTATGCCCTCAAAAAAAAAAAGGTCATAAAAGTTATAAAAGAAAAGAATCTCTGCAGCATTCTGTAGCAATAGTCTGAAACACTGCTGCATACTGTGATGATATTGCAATATTTTGGTCCATTACTCTAGAAAACTGGCAATTATTTTAATAAGAAAGGATCCAAAGCTACTTACTCCTCTTGTCTACAGTGAAATCCTGAGATGTAAATTTCATGAACATTGTGAGAATCTGGAAGATCTCTTTCAAGACCATTCTGTCTGGGTAATTGTGCCTTTTGGACTAACCAAGGATTGCTTGCACTAGAGTTGCACTGATGTGCCTCCATAGGCTTCACTGGAGGTAGACCTGATTGACACAGTGAGATCAGTGCTAGGCCCTTGGTGGTTAGAGAGGTATACACCTGTCAGACTCTGTAATATTTAGCACTGTGGTGAGTTTTCCAGGAGCTGTAATTTTGGAGCTTAAAAAGTTCAATGGATTTTTTTTTTCTTTTAAACACTTATTTTAACACACGCACTGTTAGAAAGGTAATGTGCTGAACCCCCAAGAAGGTTTCCTACCCCCACTGTGGTAATGGCATATGTGGTCCAACGAATAGCACAGCAATGCAGTTGAAGGAGTGGTAGACATAAGGGAGGAAAGAAAATGGAGTCAAATGGGAGCATTGCTGAACAGCTGCTGTTTTAGCAGCTACTGTGTATTTGGATTCCTTTGCTATGCTAGCTACAGTTGGTTTTAAAGGAAAGGTGATCTCAACGGAGCTTTTAATGGCAGAGTGAATAGCAAATCTGTGATGGAAATGGACATGTCAAGGATTTAATAAGATAGTTGCAACATAAATAAACATTGAAATCTTGCCTTTAAGGGGAGAGGATTTCTGCATTCATTCCTGATTGGAGAGCACAATAGCACCTGTTGTGTTTGAAGGCAATGCAGCAATACGTAGCTCTTAACCAGGGTAGCAGACCAGTTTAAAAGTTCCAGTGGCTTGATTCCCTTCACTGCACAGGTCCTTACGGAGTCAGCTCTATACCTCATGAGCACACACCCCTCTTCCCTCTGTTGCAGCAGGGTGTTCTTGGCTGGAGTTAACTCTTGGAGCCTAGAGGCACTAGAGTGCCACAAACAAGGTTCACTGCACTGCTTATCTGACAGGAGTGCTGGGGAGTTTCCTGCAAACTTGACTGGAGGCAGACTCTTTTTCCCTGCACAGTCTCTGTCAGTATTTATCAGCCACTCTTTGAGTCACCAGTTCAGGCCATGGCCTAGTTTGCAGATTACATTCTGCTTCATTACATATTGCTGCCGTAGCAGAATGTGCTGCTGCACTCCTGGTCCTTTGAACTGCCCTTTCATGCTGCCTGTTCAGGATATTATCACATCCAAGATTCAGTGTTTATAAAACTCCCAATTAAAATGAATAATAGCTCAAATAGACGTAGCTGGTAAATTAGATCATAAAAATGGAATCCCAAAAGGACCGTCTTCAGTGCTCCCTTTTGTAACGTGGACTTTATCTCCAACTGATACAGAACTGTTTAGATCTAAAGTAGCTGATTTTTTTTTATTAATATACAGAAACCATTTTACTGCTTTGTCTTTTAAAACAAATTTTAATGCTGCATGAGACACTTTAAAATACTGTGCCCCCTGCTTCTAAAAGACTAAACGGAAACACTCCCATTATACCTGACTGTGTATTAATATGCAGGGGGTTGTGTTTGCACAGTGCCCAGTTGTGGTAGCCTCTTCTTTCTTTCCACCCGAAATAAATGCCTGAGGCCTAAAAATACACAGTTATGGTCCTGGCATCAACATAAGGAACTTCAGGCTGTGCATTATGGCATGATGTTTATGGGAAAAGCAGTGCTGTGCAGTGCATATATTCATATCTCTTGTACTGGGATTTACACATGCAATGTCTTGAGCACTGAGATGATGCTGGATCAGCCACAGTCTCTCCATTCAAAGCCCTCCTTAAAACAGGCATCTTCTATGAAGCTTTCAAACATCAGTCTCACTGTAAGTTATGATTTTAATGTCAGTCGCTCTGACTCTTATCCAATGCATTATGTTTATACTGTATTGTCTGAGTCTGGCTCAGGGTCTTATCTTGCAAACACTACTGACTGTAGCACTCATTACCATAAGTGTTTGCAGGATCAGACCCTTTGGCTGTAAGGTCTTGGGGTAGAGGCTGTGCCTTCCTCTCTACAACCTCACTCAGTGAGCTTGTGCATGCTATTCTTTTACATGTAAAGGTCTAGAGCAGTGTTTCTCAATTGGTGTTCCGTGGAACCCTGGGGTTCCGCGGGAACACTGTTAGGATTCCGCGAGAAAGTGATATTGCGCTGCCGAGAGCAGCTGTTCTCCGTTCCGCCGAAAAAGGGAAGATGTCCCGGATTTTTCAGCAGAGGGTATCAAATATGAGTGTAATTTCCCCACGGAGCCTAAAGAGTTCCGTGGGGAAATTTAATTGAGAGACGCTGACCTAGTTGTTTGTATATAATTTGCTTATTTCGACATTTTTTTTGGCCCCATATGTAAAAATACTGTTAAGAGTTTGGGGGGTTCCGCAATTATTTATCGAGTTCAAAAGGGTTCCGTGGCCAAATTTAATTGAGAAACACTGGTCTAGAGAACATGACCTATGAGGAAATATTGAAAAAATTGGCTTTGTTTAGTTTGGAGAATAGAAGACTGAGTGGGGATATGATAACAGTTTTCAAGTACATAAAAGGTTGCTACAAGGAGGAGGATGAAAAATTGTTTTTGTTAATCTTTGCATATAGGACAAGAAGCAATGGTCTTAAATTGCAGCAAAGGTGGTTTAGGCTGGACATTAGGAAAAACTTCCTAACTCATGGTATTTAAGCACTGGAACAAATTGCCAGGGGAAGTTGTGGAATGGAATCTCCATCATTGGAGATTTTTAAAAATAGGTTAGACAAATACCAGTCAGAAATGGTTTAGTTATTACGTAGTCCTGCTTTGAGTGTAGGGGACTGGACTAAATGATCTATTGAGATCCCTTCCAGTCCTACACTTCTATGATCCCCTACTCTACCCTAACTTACCCAGATTTGTATTGGTGACATCTTCTAAATTCCATTTTGTCTGTGATGCTAGGAAGGAAATATTTTCTAAATTTAATTCTATAGATAGCCATCTCAGTAACTCTTATAAGAGTCCTCTTCCTTCTGTACTGCTCAGTCAACAGATTCCCATAGTTAAGAGAAGATTTATCACACCTCCCCATCTGACAGTGCATCCACTCCATAAAGGAAAGGAAAGCACTAGATGACCTAGGTAAGGTTGCCTGTCTCACAGGAAGCCAGTGAATCTGACTGGCAGGATTTTGTTGTTTGGATAACAGGATTGTGGAATTAGTTTTTACACCACCTTTCTTTTATTCTCCTGTTATTGCAAAGAAAGGTTTGCAAGTTTCCCTAAGCCCTTAACTTTAAGGACAAGTATGGTACCATATACTAGTTTGTGCAGTTCCACTCACCCCATACCCAACTTCCTCTTTCCTCTCATTTGCAAAGCCCCCAGTTAACCCCCTCCCACCCCCCATTGCAAGCACCCTCAACACTTGATCTCTCCCTTAACCTCTCTGGCAAGTATCCCTCCATATCTCTTCCATTCTCCCCCTAGCTACAAGCCTTTCTTCTGCTCAACACAAGCACCTAGTTCTAACATTCTTGTTCCTCACATACTTCCTCACATTCCTCCACACGTCTTCTTTGCTGCCAAACTCTCCCTCAGGCACCAAATCCTCAGCCCCTAAAATGAACCCAGTTTCCAGGTGTCATCCATCTGAAAAGTAAATGGGTTCAAAGGGTTAAGTAACCAGCTTTTTTCCCCTTAAGATGACACCTATGTTTTTTGCAGGGAAGGAGCCAGTCATCCTGTTAATGAGACTAATTCAGGCATTACATAAAGGTCTTTGTGAGCTGGCATTTTCCACTTGCTGCAGTTTCTTGTGGGAGTCTTGGCATATATGGGTGAGGCAGTTTCTGATAACATAATAGTTGGTAAATTTGCCACTGATATAAATATTGATGCTACATGAGAGACCTGCACTAACACACAGGTTTTTATTTTTCTTAAGATGCTGAGCACTCACGGCTTCCAGTAATTCATCTGGACTTTTGAGTGCTGAACTTCTCTGAACATCAAACCCAGGCTGTGTTTCTATGGCCAACCCCTTAAAGTGCACACGTGAAGTTTTGCAGGGAATGCTCTGTAATTGTATGGGTGAATTTGGTGCTTGTGAATGTTAGGGACCAATACCATGGCTAGAGCCACACATGGTGATGCACTGTGCATGCTTTCCCATGCAGATTTACCAGTACACTATGATACTGAGGGTCTCTTGAGCAGAGACTTTGTTCCAAATTATGTTGCAATGTGTTGATGGAATTGGAAGACAGTGCTACCTTAACCAGAACAGCAGTCAACTAACCTGAGTGCTGTTTTACAGAGTATCCAAGGAGTGGATTCCAGTATAGTAAAGGACAGAAGGTTTCCTGACAATATCAGCTCTTCTCTGCTTTTTGCAGAGTGAAAGTATCTTCAGCGTTCTTTTTACTCATCACATTAAAAGAGGTGAGCAAAATTGCCTGATTGGTGAGTGTGGATTGAGGTGGCTGTGGTAATGCTGTTAGCCACACCTGTTTTCCTTACTAAGTTTAAACATGCAAGGAAGTGCTATCACACATGGCAATGGTGATAGCTTTTTGCTAACAACCAACCAGTTGTAAAGTGTCTCCAGCATATTGCTCAAATTTAAATTTTAAAGTGGTGTAAATGGTTAACAGTGAGTTCTGAGGAGGATGTGGTGACTCAAGAGAACAATACTTAGCACATACGTGTTTTTCATCTTCAAAGCAGTTTATAACTAATAATTCTCACCTCACCCTGGTGAAGAAGGTAAGTATTAAGATTGTAAATTTGGAGGGGCAGGGACTGCCTTTTACTATGCAATTGTACAGTGCTGAGCACCATGGGGCACTGATCTGGTCAGACTTCTAGGGACTACAGCAATATAAATGCTAAATAATAATAATTCCCATTTTAAAGCTATGAAAGCTTAGACTCAGAGGTTAGATGACTGGTCCAAAGACCCAGAATCAGAATCTTCCCAGTAATATGCTAACCACTAGAGCATGGCTTTCTCTTTCTAGTCTCTGAAGAGAAGTTTTTCTGTCTTTTGGGAAGCCCTGGTTTGTTGTTTAAAGTTCCATGAGTCTACACGGTGATTTAAAACTGGCTCATATACGTTTGGTAAGTGACCCATTTAGCGAGGTAGTCCTGAATTAATTTGTAACTTTATGCAAAAGAAAACGCACGGTTCTCTTGGCTTGTTCCATTAATAGGGTATATACGAACCAAAGTGCACAGAGTGTCATTAAACAAATTGTGATTCAGTACCGACATCTATGCCAATAAGCATCAGAAACACTGGGACCAAAAATGTCATTTGTTATAAAAGTTTCTCTACTCAAGTAATTACATAGAATATAATAAGCAGGGAACCATAGAAATGTAGGCCTGGAGGGACCTCAGGAGGTCATCTAGTCCAGCTTCCTATGCTGAGGCAGGACCAAGCATACCTAGACTATCCCTGACAAGTGTTTGTCTAAACTGTTCTTAAAGACCTCCAATGATGAGGATTCCACAACATAACAACATAAGAATAACTGTACTGGGTCAGACCAATGGCCCATCTAGCCCAATATCTTGTCTTCTGATAGTGGCCGCTACCAGGTGCTTCAGAGGGAATGAACAGAACAGGGCAATTTATTGAGTGATCTATCCTCTGTTGTCCAGTCCCAGCTTCTAAAAGTCAGAGGTTTAGGGACACCCAGAGCATGGATTTGCATCCCTGATCACCTTGGCTAATAGCCATTGGTTGACCTATCCTCCATGAACTTATCTAGTTCTTTTTTTAACCCAGTTATACTTTTGGCCTTTATAACATCCCCTGGCAAGGAGTTCCACAGGTTGACTGTGCATTATATGAAAAAGTACTTCCTTATGTTTGTTTTAAACCTGCTGCCTATTAATTTCAGTGGGTGACCCCTGGTTCATGTGTTATGTGATGGGTTAATAACACTTCCTTATTCACTTTCTCCACACCATTCATGATTTACAGACCTCTATCATATTCCCTCTCTTAGTCATCTCTTTTCTAACATGAACAGTCCCAATTTTTTTAATCTCTTCTCATATCCATACACATTTTTGTTTCTCTTCTCTGTACTTTTACTAATTCTAATATACCTTTTTTGAGATGGGGAAACCAGAATTGCAAACACAGTATTCAAAGTGTGGGCATACCATGGATTGATGTAATGGCATTATGATATGTTCTGTTTTATTATTGATCCCTTTCGTAGTGGTTCCTAACATTCAGCTAGTGTGCAGTGGCAGTCAAAAATGCTGAGCAGATGTTTTCAGAGAGCTATCCACAACGACTCCAAGACTTCTTGAGTGGTAACAGCTAATTTAGACTCCATCATTTTGTGTATATAGCTGGGATTATGTTTACCAATGTGCATTACTTTGCATTTATCAACATTGAATTTCATCTGCCATTTTGTTGCTCAGTCACCTAGTTTTGTGAGATCCCTTTGTAACTTTTTGCAGTCTGCTTTGGACTTAACTGTCCTGAATAATTTTGTATAATCTGCAAACTTTGTCACCTCACTGTTTACCCCTTTTTCCAGATCATTTATGAATATGCTGAGCAGCACTTGTCCTAGTACAGATCCTTGGGGGACCTCGCTATTTACCTCTCTCCACTGTGAAAACTGACCATTTATTCCTACCCTTTGTTTCTTTTCATTTAACCAGTTAAAAAGTAATGTACAGCATTACTCTACAGCGAACATCGATAATTTACTCATCGAGTATGGTCTTTCATCGAGTATGGTCTCATCTAGTGTGGTCTTTCAAGCAATTATGTATCCACCTTATAGTAATTTCATCTAGACAGTATTTCCTTGAGATTTTTGAGTCTGTCATGAGAGACTGTGTCAGAAGCCTTACTAAAATCAAAGATCTATCCTGTCTACTTGCTTCTCCACTATCCACTTGGACAGTGATCTGTCGGAGAAGGAAATTAGGTTGGTTTGGCATCGTTTTCTTTTGATAAATCCATGCTGGCTATTCTTTATAGCCCTATTATCCTCCAGGTGCTTACAAATTGATTGTTTAATAATTTGTTCCAGTATCTTTCCAGGTGTTGAAGTGAGGTTGAGAGGCCTATAATCCCCCAAGTCCTCTTTGTTCCTCTTTTTCAAGATAGGTACATTTGCCCTTTTCCAGTCCTGTGCGACCTCACCAGTCCTCCGTGAGTTCTTAGAGATAATTGTTAAGGGTTCCAAGACAGCTTTTGCTAGTTCCTCAAGTGCTTTTGGTGAATTTCATCA
The DNA here is from genome assembly GCF_026122565.2 of Emydura macquarii macquarii. NCBI lineage: Eukaryota > Metazoa > Chordata > Testudines > Chelidae > Emydura > Emydura macquarii. Next base: position 5,098,382 of record NW_027130506.1, read on the forward strand.
GGCCTTGCTGACTTGAATACCTAAATATTCTTTAACCTGTTCTTTTCCTATTTTGGCTTGCATTTCTTCCCCCTTGTTAATATTAAAATATTAACTGTGTTCAGAATCTGATCACAGTTAATCTTTTTAGTGAAGACTGAAGCAAACTAGGCATTAAACTCAGTCTTCTTGATGTTGTCCATTATTAGCTCTCTTCTTCTGCTTAAAGGACTTACCCTTTCCTTCATCTTTCTATTGCTCCTTAACATATTTATAGACTCTCTTCTTACTGTCTTCTGTCTCCCTTGCTAGATGTAACTCCTTTTGTGCCTTAGGCTTTCTGATTTGTCCCTGCATGTTTGTACTATGCTTTTGTACTCATCCTTATCAAGTTGTCCATGTTTCCACTTTCTATAGGATTCTTTTTGAATTTCAGGTCATTAAAGAGCTCCTGATGGAGCCATATTGGCCTCTTACTAGTCTTCGTAACTTTCCTTCACATCAGGATAGTTTGCTGTCGTGCCTTTACTGTTTTCTATTTGAGAAACTGCCAGTTGTCCTGAATTCCTTTTTCCCTTCAATTTTCTTTCCATAGAATCTTACCTACCAGTTCTCTGGGTTTGTTCAAGTCTGCTCTTTTGTAGTCCGTTGTCCGTATTCTGCTGCTCTCCTTCCTAAATTTTCTTAGAATCATGAAATCTATCATTTCATTATCACTGTCACCCAAATTCCCTTCAGTCTTCAGATTCACAACCAATTACTTCCTGTTAGAATCATGTCTAAAATGGCTGTCCTATTGGTTACTTCCTCCATCTTCTGAAACAAAAAGTTGTCTCCCAACACATTTCAAGAACTTATTGGACATTTTGTGTTTTCCAACTGAAGTCTGGGCAATTAAAGTCTCCCATTATTATCTGGTCCTGTGTTCTAGGTAATTCTGTTATATGTTCTAGAAATGCACCATGCATCCCCCTCCTCCTGATTTGGAGGTCTATAGTAGTCCCTGCCATTATATCACTCCTTTTTCCCATCCTTTTATCTTCACCTAAGATTTTCAACTGATCTGCCTTCTGCTTTCTTCTGGACCTAAGAACAAGTGTATATGTTCCTAATGTATAATGCAAGACCTCCTCTCTTTTTTCCCTGCCTTTCCCTTCTTGAACAAGGCATACCCCTGTATTCCAGTGTTCCAGTCATGATATTTATTCCTGTGATGCCAGTTAAGTCATAATTGACTTTATATACTAATACTTCCACTTGTTTCTGTTCCTTTCCCATACTCCTTGCATTTGTGTATACTGTATAGACATCTAAGATGTTGAGGAGATTCCCCTCCTGTAACCTCTCTTATTGCTCCTATGATGCTGTTGTAATTTTCTATTTCTCCATCTTCCCTAACATTTGCCCTCTGTTAAGGTCACCTTTTTTATACTTACCAGTGAGCTTGTGTCTCTGGCCCCTTTGAACATGGTTTAAAGCCCTCCTCGCTAGGCTGGTGGGCTGATGTGCGAAGATGCTTGTCCCTTTCTTGGTCAGGTAGACCCCATAACTTCCCAGCAGTCCTCCTTCTTGGAACAATATCCCAGGGTGGAGAAAGCCAAAGCTGTCCCTTTGACACTAGCTGCACAGCCATGCATTCATCTCTGGGATGCTCATGTCCCTACCTAGGCCCTTTCCCTCAACTAGGAGGATGGATGAGAACACAACCTTTACCCCTGACTCCTTCGCCCTCACTCTCAGAGCCCTGTAGTCACTGCTGATCTGGTCATGGTCAGACCTGGAAGTATCATTAGTGCCCACATGGATGAGCAGCATGAAATAGGGATCAGAAGGATGGATCAGCATTGGCAACCTTTCCATAATGTCTCAAATGTGGGCTGCAGGCAGCCAGCACACCTCCGGAGACTTCTTAGGGAGGCATTCATCTGCCAACCAGACATGAACATAACATAAGACCATAAAAATGGCCATACTGGGTCAGATCAATGGTCCATCTAGCCCAGTATCCTGTCTTCTGACAGTGGCCAATGCTAGGTGCTTCAGAGGAACTGAATAGAACAAGTAATCATCAAGTGATCCATCCTGTCGGCCATTCCCAGTCTCTGGGCAAAGAGCAGGTCCACCTATCCTGACTAATAGCCATTGCTGGACCTTTCCTTCATGAACGTATCTAGTTCTTTTTTGAACCCTATTATAGTCCATCATGCTCAAAAGGGAATCCCCGACCACCACCACCCTACATCTCCTCCTCCTGGGTGCGATGGCCATGAGTCTCGATGAGGGATTACACCTGAGAAATCTTCATTTTATCCATGTACATTTTACCATCCAAAACACTGACCAGTATACCATTATTGCAGCAAATTCATTAAGTTCAGTTTCCTTGACACTTTCGAACGTCTTCATGCCCTAAATTCACCTTTGCTGAAGCAGAGTAAATCCCATGCACCAACCCTTGATGTTGATACCTACAATACATTATGGAGGTGCCAGTCCATGGTTAAGGTTGGGTAAGAATTTGAACTCCAAATTTCTAGTCTGTCTGCTCAGCTTTCATGAATGGAGAGCCATTCTAGGTAAGACTGCTCCTGGATAATATAATATAACATCTTCCAGGAATGTTGTTTGGATTTAACTTCCTTTTAAGGAAGGTAAATATCAAAAGCTAAGCATTTCCTTTAAAGAGAGAACCTTTTCGAAAATCGCATTAATGGACCTTTTTGAAGATGATACAGCTTAGGAAGTATGAAGGTTTTTTCCAAAAACAGGTTTCCAAGTCTTCAGATTGTATTTCCAGTCCATTTTTAAAAAATTAAGTCCAGCTTCTATCCAGCCTTTTTTCAAGTTCAACTGGACAGTCAACAGTGTTGAGGATCAAACAATCAGTTTACTTATAACTGTGATAGGGTTTAATCTTTTTACATGGTCTTCATTTAATTTAAATGGAATGTCAAGAGGGAATTCAAAACAAAAGCCCTACAGGGTTAATTATTTTTCCCCTTTTGTGTGTGCTTTGTTTGGAGGGAGCCTGGGGAGTCTCTTCATGCGTAGGTAAACACAAAATACTAGCAAAATTAGTGCAGGGAACATGTTTTGTGGTGGCTACCATATTGGCTGAAGCATCAGAAACTGAACTGGACACCTCACAAACTAAAAACATATGTCTATAGCTTGAGCTACAGAACCAATCTTTCAAGCTGAGACAGACCCATATCTTCTGTGGCACAGAGGGTGAAGCATGATATACATTCCCCAGTGGATTATGTTTCCATTAGCAGGACATGAAGATATTCACCTAATATAACTTCGGCATGTCTCTACCAGTTTCACCATGAGGAAGGGTGATGGAGCTATTATAGAACTGGATGATGCTTTTATCTTGAAAGAATTGTAGGCAAAACTTGCCTTGTTCCAGGTTTCACAACAAACCCAGAACCTGGGCTGGTTTCTGACCCTGCAGAGACCCTGGACAGATTTACAGGTTCTCTTTGAGAACGTGCCATGGGAATCTGCAATGGCCTCAGATTGAAGCTGGTCAGAGTTTGGGAGTTTGCTTGAATACCTTCAGTTAAAAACAAGGAAGATTGGCAGGACTCTTGTAAACAGGAGGTGCCACATGCTATGCAGAATTCAATGAGAGCTCAGGTTGCTTAGCTCCTCACAGGTTCAAGTCCAGAGATCACAGAGCTTTGTCCGCGGGTGCTTGGCCTCCTCTCTAGGCCAGGGCTGCTTCAAGCAGATTCCACAAACCTTCCCCAATCAGAATTATTACTTCTGTCCCAAGGCTCAGCACTGGGACCGAGGGAGATATCATGGAAGAGAAGATGGGAGCTCCACTGTGATTGGTGGAAAGGGTGAGAGAAAGCATTCTAGTGTGGTTGGATCGATGAGCAAAGAGGCAGGGCATCAGGAGAATGGGGAGGGATCAAATTTCTCCTTCATTCCCCACTCCCATTTTCCTCTGGGTCCTAGCGACTTCAGAATTCTGCTCATTTTCCCCTGTCTTCCCAGATGATGGGGTGTGACCCCACAGGTGCCTTTTCATGACCCATCTGAGGACCACACCTCACAAGCTGAGACACAGAACTCTAGAAACCATGCAACGATGTATACACAGGAACCAATCTAACAGCTCCTCCATGGTAATCTCTTTATCAAAAACTGGAAAGTCCTGTGCAACATAATCAAAGCTCTGTGTAGAAAGGGCTGACAGAAAATGTCCTGCTCACTTAATGCCCATTTTTAAAGCATCTGTAGTAGGTGTAAATGGACTAGATTTTTCTTTTCATTCCTTTTTTCATCATTTCTGTTCTCCCTCTTCATAAGAACTTCACTGCTGCATTAAAGAGATTACAGGTGCATTTCATCTCTACTTTTTTCTCCATTTTACTTCTTCCCAGCAAGCCTCAGTGGGGGAAAAAAAAAAAAAGCTATTGATTTACAGCTATGCTTTCCTGCTGGGAGAGAGTGACCTGCTGCTGTGTATCTTCAGACATTGTTCCTTTTGAGACACACAGGGTTGGAAACAGGGCTGTGTTAAAAGGTGTTCCTCCCCTGGAGCTAGCTGCACCCCAAAGATATTGTGATCACATACAGCGTTTTATATCTTCACATGAATTCATGAAGACACGTTTTCTTTTATAAAATAAAATATCCTTTTGATTTCTAACCCTGGATCTAGCAGAAAACTTGTCTCTCTCATTCACTCACTTTTCTTCCCACTATGTTTTCATATAAGCCTCAGGCTGTACTTTTTTTCTCTTCTCTAAAATCCTAAGCTTGGATCACATCCAGTGTTTCTTTCAGTGGGTTAAATAATTTGTGGTGCTCCTCCAAGTATAATACAAGAGTCACTCCCTTGTTGTTCTTGTTGTTGCTCATTGTTCTTGCATGTCAGCAGCATTCTTCAAGCTGGATGCTGGTACATGAACTGGGAATGGCCTCTTTTGGAACAAATACTTAAATATGTTACATTCTGAATGTATCTGTATCTCAAGAGCCACCTTGTTCTTCAAGTGCTGGTCCCTATGTGGATTCAAGACGTGGGTGCACATGCACGCCATGCACCAGAGACGGAACTGTTCAAAGTAGTCTCTGTTGACTCATGTGTGCATCAACCCGTGTGGGTGTTATGAGGCCATGCGCATCAACACCCCCGCAGTTCCCTCTTACTGCCACATGGCCAGAGTTGAAACACTCCTTCCTACATAACAAAAAAAAAAGTTAATAGTTTCATAGTATTAATAGTTTTACTAGCTTAATAGTTCTTAGTACCGTTAGTAGTTTTAAGTAGTTGTAGGAATTAGTTAGCTAGTACCGAGTCAACTTCCTCCATTCGGGGTGTCCTACTGGTTCAGAGGGACTATGCCCAAACAAGTCGGCTTTAAGAACTACACTACTTGTCCATGATCATTTCCGGTAAGTGACAACCATCAATGCTGCCTTGGGGAAACTCATACAGTAGTCCGCGGCTCTATCTGTCTCTCCTTTCCAACTCGCACTTATAACACAGTATTATTTCGTTTTAAAATGGTAGAATAATATCTTTAGACTGCTTAGTAGAAAGAATTTTTCCAGTTCTTGCCATTAGCTATTGACAGTAAATTGTTCCAACTTCAAGCATACTCGATACTTACAGCAAAATGGCCATCACTCTCATCTCTTGTTTCTAAAAGGTGAACCAAACTACATTATACACCCTGGGCTAGATCCTCTGCTTCCATAAACTGGTCTAACACCATTCACCTCAATGGAATTAAGCGGAGATATACCAGTTGAGGAACTGGCCCATTCTCTTCTGAAGTTCAGCATCCCAGATCCTTAACAGAATACAGATGTAGATAAAGACCTAAGATCAAGGCTTTGTTCTTCCTTCTCCCGCCCCCTCATGCAACAGTTGATGACTGCTGACTCCAAAAGCAGTGCTCTGAGTGTAGCCCCTTGTACTCTGTAAGTGTAGTGGTGTCCTCCACTGTTACAAGAGAGCAAGAGGGTCTGAGCTCAAACTCTGGCAGTTGAAAAACTTTTCAAGTTCACATTAAATACACGCAGAGGTTTGGGATATAATCCAAATACTAGAGATAGACACAAATTTGGAATGATTTTTCTTCCCACAGAACAAAGTGTGGTTCGAATTTTGGTCCCGTTTTATTTGAAACATCAGCATTTGGGATGGGTAAATGATTCTGGTTTGGGGCTGATTCTAGCAGATACCATTTAGATCTAGAACATGTCTCTCCATAGTCTCTCTTTCTTTTCACATTGTGTCTCAACAGATTCACTTTATTTATTTGTCGATAGTTATGAGCAGACACTAGATAACCTGTTGGGAAATGTCTTTCAAATCTCTTCAAACGCCTCTACTTTTTCCTTCTCCTTCTCATATGAAGGGTGGGAACTTTACTTAGGATTGAAATTTTTCAAAAGAGAAACAGAAGCACAAGCCACTCCTGCTCCTGATGTGTGGGGAAAGGGATTTAAAGGGCTACTGATCTGTACCATTCCCATCCTTACCCACTCTTCTGCCTGCAGCAATAGCTCTTTGTGTCAGGCCTCCGCTATTTCATGTCTTGTCTTAAGGCCACTGAAGGTACCAATTGAACAGATGTGTTTTGCTGTATCGAGCCCTGGACTTTTCTGATCCAGTATCACTCTTCCTCTTCAGAGTCTGTGTAAAGGAGTCCCCTTAGGTATTTTCTCCAGATGGTGGGAGACCCTGGCCAGGCCCCGTTATCTACACTGGGTGGCTTATGTACAGGCCCCTGTTTCTTAGCCCTTGCAAGAAGGGGGACCCCACCCTTTGCAGGCCTTCTTAAGTCTCTTCTGATGGGGGGATCAAAAGGAAAATTAAATATTGCAGTGCACCTGAGAATAACTTCTTCCTGGAGCTTACTCAGAGGGAAAAGGGCCAACAGTATCTCCTTACTTCGGGGCCACCTGTGTAGTGGTTTTCAAAGAATCTTTCTGTCTGGACTGCTCAATCATTCTCACTCTGTCTGGCTTACCCTGGGAGTTTGCTGGACTCCCTGTAGGGTTGGGGTGGAGATCACCTGGGTGGGAGTGCCCCCTGCAGCTTCCTGCTCAAGACCATCTCTCCCCTCAGCTGACTGCACATTCCTCCTTTTTAAAGGCCTCCCTACTATACCTGGTTGGCAGGGCGGGGCTAGCCCTGCACACAGGGCCTCTCTTGCACCTTCCTCTTCAGTGTGGTGTCTATACATGCCTCACAAGCTGGCTCAACAAATGTGCCTCTACAGTTTCCAGGCATCTTCATTCAAAAGTGATCTGTCCAGGGGACAAGTGTCCTTAAGACAAACAATCCCATAGCCAGAACAAACTGGCACCTTTCCAGTGGCCTTAGCAAATAGATCCAGAATTGAACGGGCTGGACTCTTAGCCCGAGAGCTGGTGTGATGGTAGCTTCCTTTCCATTTATAGTCAGGGTTCTAGCACATTGGTAAAGCTGCAAGGAGAAGACCGCTCTTGTTCAATAGATGATTAAAAGACTTGAGACTCACAAGCAGGGAGTCTGTCTCCTTTAAGTGACATTGAAACAGAGCTACCATGAAGCAGGAAAAAATCTGCTAGATTTCTATTTGCTGATTCCCACTGATAACTCTTCCCATTTAAACCACCAAGTGGGGTGAAGGAATAGTAGGAGGCGCAGAAGGATGCTTAGCATGATGCAAAAGGAGATTTGAAGAATAAAGAAAAATGGACTTTGAATGTTTCAGAGAGAGGCCCAACCCAATGAAGGCACCAGGAAAAAGGGGGAGAGACCCAAAATGTATAGTGCTATCCATCTCCTGGGTACCAAACTGAAATTTCATTTAAAAAAAACCTCACCCTGGCTATCAGAAAGCTGATCTCAGTAAAATGGACACACAAGCAGATCAGTAAATGCCAGGAATGTAGAAGGTAGAAAAGAATGATGATGTCATCAAAAGACAGACCACAGCTTGGGCAGAAAGTGCATCTCAGCTGAGATTTGGGAGAGAAGAAGTGACCACAGCAAGCAGATCACTGCCACTGCAGTAAAAGAATCTTAAGAATAAAGTAACTTTTACACAACAGAGACAATTATAGCAGTAGATTTATTTTTCTTGGACTCTCAGAGAGTACTAAAGAAAACCGGCCCTATATATATCCTTCAGTAAATGGATCCCTGATGCTTTGGCTCTAGAAGTATAATCAGTCCTGATCTAATTCTCTGGATATTACAGAGTAGTCTTGAGACCATAGGTGCTAGAAAGTGGTTTCCATCATATACAGGGTTTACAGTTTGGTTCAATGGCTCTCAGCACCCCTTCTATACAAATTGTTCCAGCATCCGTGCTTGAGACCCTCTCAACTAGACTTACTCTAGATTGCTCCATTAAATAGGCATGATCAGCACAGAATTTTGCCAGTGATAAGAAGGAAGCAGGATGTTGTTTAGAAAGGACAAAAGTCTCTGTATTTGTCCTGCTTTAACTAGGATCAGATTTGGATCCAAAATAGTTAACACAAAACTGAAGGACTTGGTTGCATGACTAGATTTAAGCATAAGTTCTATAGGAATGTGCCTAGGACCCCAGTCCCCAGGAAGGTGTGATAAATGCTAAAACCTAAGATTTCATTTAAAAGGAAAAAATTGTTTTTAGCCTTTATGCTCACAAAGAAAAGCTTGAAAATGTAACCCATGTTTCATTGCTGCGGGGCTGTCTTCAGACTGCTTCCAGCAGAATTCCAGCAGTAGCTTCCAGTATTCTTCACTCGAGCCAGGCAGCCAATCTGTGTAGGCCAGGCCCCCTTCTCTGGATGGGGCAAGTCTGCAACTTCTGTGATCCTGGGAGCACTCCCCTGTTGCTTTTCAAGGGATGAAAGTAGCCTAGGCAGGCTCTCATCACTGCCTGGGGAGAGGGCACTAGCACTAGTCCACCCTGTCTGCTGGAGAGGTGGCCATAGTGGGACCCACACGGAGAGTGCCTCTGACCCCAGATTGTCTTAATTCAGCCCTGTTTGGGTGGGTAGAATGATTTTAGGCAGCACTGCTAAAGTGAGGTGTAAATGTAATTTGCCTTTTCCGTTTCAGAAACAATGTACTGCAGTGTAAAAAATTAAACCTCTAGGAGATCTTATTAAAAAAAATTACAAAAAACCACCATCTGTGAATGCATTTAAAAGTGCGACAGAGGAGTTTGTTAACTATTTGAGATAAGATCCATTCAAAAGTGAGGGGTAAAATTGTTGCCTTTCTCTGATGTCTTCAGTTTCCTGAAGTAACCTGATTCTTGGGTTGGAGTAACCAAGCCGAAGCTTTTTAGCACTCTCTTCCCCCACTGCTCCCTTTTCCTGTGCTTGGGTCCTTGCAGAAAAGCACATTTGGTATCCTAGTGTGTTGCCATGGAAAGAACTGCAACATCGCGGTGTGAGTTCATAATGTTTCTTACACACACACACACACAAAGGAGAGAGGAATTTACTGAAGTGTTTCAAAAGTGGAAGACAACCCATAATGTATTTTAGCACTAGCTGGTTACAAAATCAGCAGTTTTTGGAAGTGTTGAGTGATTTGTGAATCTTTTCCTCTTATAAGGGTTTGTGTATTTTACTGACAAATAAGCTGCTGCATGTGAACATGTCTGTTGTTTAAAGACTGTTTGTTTTGGTTTGTTTTGGTTTTCAGAATCAAGGAAGGGAGGCGTGGGAGAGTGTGTTAGCTGAACTGAGTGAGAAACCACTATATAGTCTGGTCTCCTTGTTGTCCTCCTTCTTTAGACCTGACTGGAGCTGTCCTCATGCTTTTCTCACATTGTCATCCTCCAGCATTGCATTGTGGATTATTAACCTCTTGTTCTGACTGAGGAAATATGTATTTTAGCACGCTGCAAAACTCAGCCGGCTGTGTTCACAGGGGCCTCATGCAGACCTTTTGGGATGATTCATACCCGTAATTTCACCTTGAATGTGTGGGTTATTTTGAAATTTAAATTCCAAGAGCAATTTGCATGAAACTGCCAAGTTCTGTGCAGTGTTTGGGTTCAAACAAAATTTTGACCAGCTTCTGACTGAAAACATCTTTCTGTTCCATTTGGCTTGAAAGGCAGTCCACGCTGCCCAAATTACAGATCATTACTGAAATAATTATATGTAGCATCTTTATAACACCTTCCATCTGAGGATCTGAAAGTGCCTCATCAACAAACAAACCTCACCACATCCCTGCAAACTAGGGACATGCTATTGAGCACACTTCATGGATGTGGAAACTGAGGGATAGACAGATATTACCACTTTCTATTTCCCCTCCCCCCTACAAAATTTAGCTATAAGAGAAACCATCATGGTAGCAAACAGAGAACAACACTGGGGTTTAGAACAGAAGAAGGAAAGAAGTTGAGGAAGGAATAAGACCCATAATATATAAGAGGAAAACTGAACTGTGACATTGAAGTGATGTTACGAACTGAGCCTGGATCCTGCTGCCCTTCCTCTGACTTAGATGGATGCAGAATTGTGCACTTTTGGGTTTATTGTACTTCCATCATCTGTATTTTATTTTACATTTGCTGTATTGCATTCATCTTAATATTATCCTTTTGGAAAGGGGATAATACATTTTGTCTTTTGGATGAATAGACTAGTTACAAGATGCATTTAAAATAATTTCTTCAAATATTGAAAAAAGAATAAAACTGTTAAATGCCTAGACTCGTCATGCACCAAAAAGGCAAAATCAAATAACAAGTGGACCTACTAAGTGGGAACTGAAATTTATTTCTCTAAGAGGATGTTTTCTGTATATCTAAGCCAGTGTTTTCTTTGTAAAACAAGAGATCCCTCCTACTAACTGAAATGTCAATATGTAATTCCCCATTTCTGCATTTTTGACCCATTGCTCAAGATATATTATAGTCATCTTATTCATCTGGACATATTTCTTCCCTAATAAGCAGGGGGTAGGACCTGACAGCAGCAGACAGCAGCTCTTATTGTGAGGACCAGCCAGGGCAAAGGTGGGCCAAGGCTGGATTCACTGCAGGACAATCTGACACAGTCTCTCTACCCCAAGGCCACAGATACTGCCTTCTGGCTGGCTGCAGTGCCCCTAATAGCCTCATCAAAACCCTGGAAATTACCAGATGCCCAGACTACATCTCCTTGGTAACTGGCTGGATTGCTGGTGGTTTATTTATTTTTTAAAAAGAACATAATTACACATGTAAGGAGCTAGCTAAGCCATTTTTAAGGGCTGTCGGTTCCTAAAACTCTTGTCCAGGGTCTTATCACCTATCTCTGGCCTCCCTGACAGCTATAGTGCCTTGTCCCACACCAGTCCATACAAAGCAATGCTGCTAAGGACCCCATTCCTTGCCTGTGGATCTAATCTTGTCACATTCACATACCCCTTTGAACTCCTCTCTTGGCTTACCCCTGTATTCCATTTCATCTAGTTTAAGCTTCTTGTCTTCCTCTTCAGGCCCTTCACAACTCTGCACTGCCATCCCCTCACACACACACATACTCTTATCTGATTGTCTCTTACCATGTCATCCCCAGCCCTGCCTCACTCCAGTGGATGCCAGCCTCAGTACCCTCATCTGTCTGCTTTTCACAACCACCTCTTCTGCATAATTTGATTAACATTCCCTGTATGCAACTAATTGACAAGGTTTAGCAAAAAAAAAAACCCTTCCCTTAAGAGTAGGTTATTGCAGATTTATTCACTACTTCTTGCACCTTCCTTTAAGAATCTAGTACCTATCCGAGGCAAACCACTGGCAGTTCTAAGGATAAATGTGCATCACAAGTGCAAAGTGTAAATCAAGTGAATGATATTGCTATAGTTTGATCACACTTTTATAAAACTGCTTGAGGGCAAGAAGAATCCTGGAATTCAATGAGCAATATATTGGAGTCTCTACACTAGCTAGTATAAAAGCAGCCATACTGTGTCAGACCAATGGTCCATCTAGCCCAGTATCCTGTCTTCCGACAGTGGCCAATGCCAGGTGCTTCAGAGAGAATGAACAGAACAGGCAGTCATCGAGTGATCCCTCCCCAGTCGTCCACTCGCAGCTTCTGGCAAACAGAGACTAGGGACACTCAGCATAGTGTTGCATCCCTCCCCATCATGGTTAATAGCTATTGACGGACTCCTCCATGAATTTATTTAGTTCTTTATTTAACCCTATTTTATAGTTTTGGCCTTCACAACATCTCCTGGCAAAGAGTTCCATAGGTTGACTGTGCGTTGTGTGAAGTACTTCCTTTTTTTTTTTTAAACCTGCTGCCTATTAGTTTCAGTGGGTGACCCCTAATTCTTATGTTATGTGAAGGAGTACATAACATTTCTTTATTCACTTTCTCCAAACCAGTCAAGATTTTATTGACCTCTGTCATATCCTCTTAGTCATCTCGTTTCCAAGCTGAAAAGTCCCAGTCTTTTTAATCTCTCCTCAGGCAGCAGCTGTTTCATACCCTTAATCATTTTTCTTGCCCTTTTTTGTACCTTGTCCAATTCCAATATATCTTTTTTGAAATGGGGCAGCCAGATTTGCACACAGTATTCAAGATGTAGGCATACCATGGATTGATATACAGACATTATGATATTTTCTGTCTTATCTATCCCTTTCTAATGGTTCCTAACATTCTGGTAGCTTTTTTGACTGCTACTGCACATTGAGCAGATGTTTTCAGAGAACTGTCCACAATGACTCCAAGATCTCTTTCTTGACTGGTAACAGCTAATTTAGACCCCATCATTTTGCATGTATAGTTGGGATTATGTTTCCCAGTGTGCATTACTTCCAGTGTGCATTTATCAACATTGAATTTTATCTGCCATTTTCTTGCCCAGTCACCTAGTTTTGTGAGATCCTTTTGTAACTCTTCACAATCTGCTTTGGACTTAACTATTTTAGGTAATTATGTATTATGTGCAAATTTTGCCACCTCACTGTTTACCCCTTTTTCCAGATCATTTAGGAATATGTTGAACAGTACTAGTCTCAGTACAGACCCCTGGGGACACTACTATTTACCTCTGTCCATTCTGAAACTGACCATTTATTTCTACCCTTCGTTTCCTATCTTTTAAACATTTACTGATCCGTAAGAGGACCTTCCCTCTTATCCCATGACCACTTACTTTTCTTAAGAGCTTTTGGTGAGGGACCTTGTCAAAAGCTTTCTTAAAGTCCAAGTACATTATATGCACTGGATCACCCTTGTCCACATGTTTGTTGACCCTCTCAAAGAATTCTAATGATTGGCGAGGCATGACTTCCCTTTACAAAAGCCAGGTTGACTCTTTCCCAACAAATCGTATAGTATATTTATAATCTGTCTGAGACCCATTATCCTCTCTCTCTAATTCAGGTTAGAATTAACAATAATTAATGCTACAAACAGCAGTTTGCTTGCTTCCTTGTGTCTTGCCTGCCTGACCTAATTTAAAATGGAAATAAAGGAGAGTAAGTTTGAGAAAGAGGTTTGTTTTTTTCACCAGGCTATGCACAGTCAATTTTGGGTGAAAAGGGGGAAGAATTGCCTTTTGCACCCAAATTCTAACATGAACAAAGGTCCTTTGTGAGCTGCCAAATCCTTGTTGTAGCAAAACCATTACTGTGCAGAGAGGCTTTACACAGTGCCAAATCTGAGTGGTGAAATATGCTTAGGAGAGGAAGGGGAAGCCCATTCAGTCATGTGATCCGAAATGGCAAAGTGTGTTTGTTTGCCATTGTGTCTAATAGATGCCTGACTTGCGAGTAGTAATGCATTGTAAAAGCCCACCTGAAATATCAGGACATTATATATTTGGGCAGCCCCTTTCCCTAGGAATAGGCACTGTGTGAAAGGTTTTCTAACAGGATGTGTGTTTACAAACTATCATTATATTCTCCCCCACTCTGTAGAGTGTGAGGAAGGTGCATTTTCCTAAAGGAAACAAGTATCTGAGTCTGTTTAATTTCCTGTATTTGAGATTCTTGTCTCGGCTCTTGATGTAGTTATTGTCTAATTTATTACAAATGTAGCCAACTTCATTGACTATCATTTCATAGAGTGCATTTTTTTAAAACTTGACTATATCCACAATCTAGAGGACAGTGGGAAGGCCAAATTCAGTGCAATTATGATGATGGTTTTTATAGTTGGTAACATAGCTAAGTTGCTACCATGGAAGCAGCTACTATGATGCTTGATCCAGTGGCTTGAAAACAGCAGTCTGTTCAGTTTATTATTATTCTAAATAAATGTGTTGCTTGTGAGAGGTGCCGAGAGACTGTATATCTTATTGTTATTAAACAAGTGTTGTGAGAATAAATACACGAAAGATTGTGAGGTTCCCAAATACTACAGTGATGGGGATCATATATACATTTCACAGATAGATAAGTACCTAAGTTGGAAATCTGTATGTGTAGAGGGGACATAGAAAGGTATACTTTCAAATTGATATAAGGGATTTTAGCTTACATTAATAGAAGTCACCTGGCAACACTTTTTTAAAAAAAAGTCCCATAGCTGTGGTGTTGCATTTTGATGGACTTCTACAGATAATTTTGAAAATAGTTTTTCCTTTAAATACGTTACAATAAAATCAATGTTAATTAAAAAATATGTGACAAGATTAGATTAGATCCCAATTATACCAAGATATTTTTGTACAAAAATCTAGTCACCCTGGGATTAAAAAACAGAGAGAATACCTAACCATTGTAAAACACTTCCTGTTCAAGTAGTCCTTGTATCATTTTGGCTACATTTAAAAAAGTAAACCATCATGACCCCACCTATACAAAATAATCAGTCATAATGGGGCAATATATATTTGGCCAACTGATCTCCATCAAAAGTTTCTCTACCTTTTAAAGATACTTTTAAACAAGATCTTTGTCTTATCTTGGGGTGTGTTTCTTTTAAAAACTAGAGGAGGCAAGTTTTATTTCATCCAGCACACACTGTGACTGCAGGGGAACTAGGTCAAACTCTGGGAATGAGTGACACCAAACAAACTGTTCTCCCCAGTGACAGGGGAAAAATAAAGGCTGGAGCGCGAGGCTAAGTTTTTCAAAATGGGTGCCTTAGGTTCATTTCCTAAATTCATATTTAGGCCCTGACTCAGTGAGGTACTTAAACATGTGAGTAGTACCAAAGACTTCAGTGGGACTGGCTATTCTGTGCTTCAAGCTAGACATGTGCTTAAGAACCTTGCTGAATCAGGGCCTTAGGTACCAAAATAAGGGGCCTGATTTTCTTGGGTGCTAAGCACACAGCAACTACCATTGGCTTAATTTGAGAGATATTGGATGCTCAGAACCTATGAAAACCAGGCTGTTTATTTAGGTGCCTAAATATGGACTAAGGAATCCTATTTTTGAAAATTGTTGAGTGAATTGTTATTGTGCAAATACTTCTGCTATGTTTCCCGCTGTAGTGTGAGCTGCACCATTCCTTATAGTAGTAAGGCACTGAAGCCTCAAGTTTTAAATCTGGTTTACTTGAATTCTAGGTTGGGGCCTGTGGTTTAAAATTGGGAGTGATTGACCTGTCGAGAGATGCTAAAAAGACCCTGAGCTGAACTGAAGTTAATATTTCATTCACATTGCCAATTTAAATGATTACAAGTGATAGCTGGCATCAATGGCAACACAGAGTTAAAGGGCAGAAAGGGTTATAAGGAAAATAACACTATATTGGGGGTAAGGTTGAAACCACTATGTGGGAGGAAGATTTTAAGCTATCCCATTCTCAGATTACCCTCTCCTGATCTGTGAACCGGGCTCAGAGAAATGGTGTTCCTCCTTGAGCAATGTAAAGATGAAGTACATACAGAGGCTCCTGGGATAAAGGAAATGAAGTTACAATAGTGAACAACTACATTTTAAATCATGCAGCCCATCCAAATGTTGGCACCTTTCTCTGTGTGTGTGTGTGTGTGTGTGTGTGTGTGTTTCTTTCCACCTCAGCTAGAATTTCATTCCAAGGCATGCTACAGTAGTATTATAAACCCTAAGCTTTCAAAAATCATGAGCCAGGCCCCAAAAAATCATGAAATTAACTTAAAAATCATGATTTTTAAAAAATTATATATATAATATATGGTTCTTTCTATTTGCCTTATGGTGCTGGAGCTTTAAGAACCTCAAATATCACAAGGCTAACAGTAAAATTACAACTGCTGGCAACTACTTGTCTAATATGTAAAGGCCACAGAATGAGTGGACATCGACAGAAGGGATCAAACCCAGAAGCATGGGTTACAAATGTACATCATTAGTTTTTTTAAGTATTTTGTTTTTGTTGTTGTTCCATTCTATAAGGTATATGCTAAGAACTTTCCTAACTGGCCAATAATCTACTCAAACCAAAGTGTATTTTTGTGTCTGTGTGTGTGTTATACGTCATTCAAATGCATCCTTTTGATTATATGCAGGTTTTTTCCTTCTCTCCTGGTTTTTTTTTTTTTTTCAAATCAAAAAGTTTTTAGTACTTGTGAAAGCTGCCAGATTGCTGATGCTGGAAACTGAAGCCCAATATTCACAGGGCAGCTACAGCAGGGAAAGCTTTCCCACAACATACCACCAGTGTGCTTCAACCCTCAATGTAGGAATTACCTGTAGAAGTGAGTCTCCACATACATTTAATCCCTGGCATTTATGCTGAGACTCAAATCAAGTGTTGAATGCCCCCAACTGTGCAAGCTTATGGGGGGGCTTTTAGCACAATGATACATTTTCTCCTCTGTGAAATCCTCTGGGCACTGCTGATTGATTCTGTTGCATGGAAAAGATGATACTCATCTGGTTAGAAAGAAAGATTGTAGAATTCTCAGTGTAGACAGACATATTTGTAGAGAGGACTGGTGCTAGAAACACAAAAGGGTAAACGCTCTGTCCTATTGCTTAAAAACTGTAAACACACAGAGAGAAGAAATCAATGATGAAGAACCTGGCTAGATCCTAGTCCATTTTACCTTGTGGTCTGTGGACACTTAACCTGGTAGAGTTCTTACTTTATGTTTGAAGTGGATAAAAGTACGTCCGAAACTGTATCCTGTGTAGGTAGGAAAAAGCTGTCATGGAAGAGATCACAGGAAGGAGAAAGGAAACCCAGGAGGTGCCATTTAAATGTTTGATCTTAACAAATGGGAGCTGATTTCTAAAAGTTGCTAGAATGAATAGTGGTATTTTAACCCTCAGGGATAACTCACTTTTCTATAAAGGCATCAACTGTGGTAAAAAAGAAAAGAAACTAAATACTCAAACAAATTATTTTCTACATGTAAAATCAAATGTGGATGCAGCTGGGCTTTATCCTATGTAGTGGAGGGTCCTACCTAGAGATAAATGTTGTATTCTGCATCTATAAATCACATGCCTCTCATTTTATGGCCACAGTTAAAGACAACATGGAGAAAGTTTATGCCTGCAGAAATTAAATTTGTTAGTCTTTAAAGTGCTACAGGACTCTTGTTGTTTTTGTGATTGTTTTGTAATTTTATACTTGTCCTATTAAGAAAACTCAGAGTCAACTTTTTAAAAACGCTTTTTAGAAATCCAGAGTTTGATTTCTTTTACACACACAACCAAAAAAAACCCAACAACTCCAACAACCCGCAATTTTACTAGCAACAAATTTTTTACACAGTGCATAATTAACTCATAGAACTTACTGCCACTGGAAATAATTGAGGCCAAGGATTTAAATAGACATTTCTATTGATATTGAGAACACTCACTATTATAAATAAGTAGGATATTTTAAAATACAGTTTTGAAAGGACATAAACCTTCATGCTTGGAGAAACAGTCTGTTTCAGTAGAGAGAGCACTGGACAAGAAGTATGGAAACCTGGATTCTATCCCCAACTCTGCCATTGATCTGCCGTGTGACCTTGGACAAGTCATTTCACCTCCTTGTGTCCCTGTTCTCCCTCCAACCCCTTGTCTGTTTAGCCTACAAAGTCTTCTAGGCGGAGACTGTCTCTTACTATGTTAGCCAGACTGAGGCCCTGATCGTGGAGAGGACCACCATGCACTACTATACTGCAAATAATTATGTTTCAGGGTGTAAACTAACCACCAAGTGACAAGGACTAGGGGAGAAATTTCCCTTTTGGACAGATTATTCCATGGTGATCCATATGGCAAAAATGCATATGGCTGGCTAGAGTGATGAACACCATGGCTCAGACTTTAAAGAGTGACTAGTGATTTGGGGCACCTCCATATTTTTTGGGTGTCCAATCTGAGATACCTTAAGATGACCTGATTTTCAGGAAGTGCTGAGCACCAGCTGTCAGAAAGTCAAGTTGTTTGAAGAAAAATTACAAATTGCTTTTTTCCTTTAGTCACAGAATTCTAGGTCTCAACAAACAGCAATAATCATGAACACTTAGATGTTTTCAAATTGTGTTCTGTTTATGGAAATATACATTTAAAAAAAAAAGTTTCATTTTTTGGTATTAACATACATGAAGCTAAAATAATAGAATAATTCAAATTATACGCAAGTTTATTTTTAACATTAACCTAATAAATTAACATTTCCACACAAGTATTATAAATCTTATTCAGAACCATTTTCACATATCTCACTTTTAATTCTACTTTCTTCTAATGCCATTTTATTCAATCTACAAAGAATCAAAAGGATCTTGGGCCTCTAACTGGTTCCAACATGAATAGAAGTGTAGAAGATCTAGTCTGTATTCCACAGTCCAAATGTAAACTGTGTTCTGACTGCCAAGTATGAGATCTTCCCAAAATTTTTTCCTTCTACTATTTTCCTCTGTAAATCATGTACGTCATAACCAGCTATATATGAACCTTCTCATGGGACTCATTTGCCCTGGTCCACTTGTGCTTATTCCCCAGTACATTATTAAACAATGTTCTAAGCGTGTAATTACAGTAAAATGTAATGGCATTTTCACTATCCTGGTTGATACGCTTTTTTATATTACTGTAACATCTGCATGCTAAAAACAGTGATTGTGGCAGGAAGGAAGAGACACCATCCTGTGCATGTTCCTTTTCATACCCTGAAATGTAACTCTCATCCTTGGATTTGTAAGGAAATAATATTATCTCAACATTATGAACGTGCATTTAGCTTTTCTGATTGGGACCAGGATAACAACACTATTATTCTGCACACTTCCCCTCTCCACCCCCCTGATCTTTGTGTTGTGAAAAATAGGGGGGTTTATGTATGTATGATGATTAACTGTGCAATGTTAATTAAAATCTGTACTGCCTAAACTCCTCAAATATGACTCTTACATAGTCATGTCAAGTGTTTCAAAGTTGAGCATGCACACCTACCCTTGGAGCATTGTTGAAGATATGCGCGCACAAGTCTAAAAGGTTAGGAGAGAGGAAGCCATCAATGAAGCAAGTCAGACATTAGCCAGCCAGTTAGGTATAGAGTAGATGCAGCATTGCAGAGAGCTTAGCACTGATGGTGGCAGGAAATTCTGCTGATCAGAGGAAATAAATGCAACTGATTTTCTACTTTATAAACTGCTCATGCAGTTTGTGAGATGGTAAAAACAATATCTGAATGGCATCCAAGAATAGAATGAATGTATATGGTAATTGTTTTTCAGTCAGATTAATTTGTTGCATCATAAACTGGGATAATATCCTGCAACCTGAAGGCATACAGAGTTGGCTGCTCTGTGTCAGAGATGTCCCTTCTAGCAAGCTTCAGCATGTGTTCCCCAGCTGATCTATGAACCTCACCTGTAACTCACTGCCAGGAATTAGGTTCCAAAGAAAAGAATTGGAGAACTATGTGAGGTAGTTCAGAGCTCAGTGAAATTAGACATCCGAGCTGGGACATTGCTTCTTGTCGTTTTTTTATTGTTACAGTTTTGAGTCATAGGGCGCAATTCATTCCTTGAGTTGTGGCAACACATGTTGGTTGTGTTCAGGAAATGTATTATCAAGAACATACTTTTTTAAGGAGATTAGGCTACTGATGGATTAAACTAGATGATTAGCAAAAACAAAAAACCTCTCCATTCAAAGTGGCCACACCAGTCCCACCCTTTTTAACTTTTGAAAGTGAAATCACAACTTTTTGTTTCTTTGAATTTATATTTTCTTTTGATTGTTGTTGCACTTTTCCCTGCCACAAATTCCTGGATGAAGGCAGGATCTCTCTGTGCTGATGTATGGCAGAGCAGACAACTCAGTAAGACAGTTCAGTAAGATTCTGTTGGCATGAGAAGCCATACACGTGATGCCAAAGTGTATTCGGTGGAGGTCGTTTTTTTTTTTTTTTTTTTTTAAGAAAAAGAGTTGGACAGACTTCTTGGTTATCAGTCTGCAGTAGGGACGATTCTCACAGGACAGGGTTTCAAACAGTTTGCGGTTTCACCCCATTACCCATGTGTCATATCTGGCCGATTTTGCTTTGGTAGCAGGATACTATACAGCATGGTCCCATCTCTGCTGCCTCTCTCCTTTCCCCCAGAGTTGCACAGATTTTCCTGATAACTTTTTGATGAGAGGTCTCTTATGATTCCTGAGAAATTCCTTTTTCACACCCCTCATATTCTGCACATTGGAGTCAAAGGCACCTGTTGTTTTCTCTGTCACATTGGGTAAACCAGGCATTCCCAACCTTTTTGGCTCGAGGGCCACAATTATCATTTTTACAACCGTGAAGGGCCACTAGTCTCCACCAGCAGACCGCCCCCCATCCAGGCAACCAGATGGAAGAAGTCCTCACTGATCTCCCATCCCCCGGCTGCAGCAGGGAACCCGCACATGTCCTGTAGCCCTATGTGCTCCACCTGGGTCCCTAGGCAGGGGCTCCCTTCTGCAGCCAGGGGGATGAGAGATCAGTGCTCCCCTCCCTCTGGCTCCAGCAGGGATCCCAGTGCCTAGGGACCCATGCAGAGCACTTTGCCCTGCTCCCTGCTACAGCCGGGGGGGGAGGGGAGCGCTGATCTCCCATCTCCTTGGCTACAGCAAGAAGCCTGCACCGGTCTTGTAGCCCCGTGGCAACACACTCTGCCTAAGTCCTTTGGCAGCAGATCCCTTCTACAGCCAGCAGGAGGGGAGCAGCGAGCCACTTTGAATGACCCTACGGGCCACGAGTTGGGAACCACTGGGTTAAACAGTTGCTCTTCTCTGAGTTTTGGACTGTGATTTATGCAAATGGTCAGTGTCCCAGCTGCTATGGAAAATTTCCACTCTGCCTCTTCCTCTGAGGAGCCAGCTTAGAGGGAGCACTGTTCCTCAAGCAGATGATTGTGTGGAGGGAGCCCCAAAGTAGGGAGTAGGAGGTGCAACTGGCCAGTGGTTCAGGTCACCAGTGTTGAAATAGAAGGATGTGAGGGTATGAAGAGGCTCCGAGTTCAGCAGGTGAAGAATTTTGAGCGTTGGCCGGGTCCTAGGCTAGGACTACTCCTGAAACCAGGTCACACTAGAAACTTTTGACAGTGATATTTTTTTTAACTTTTTTTTTTCTATATCCACGAAAGCCCTTCTGTAGATTCAGTTATACTGGCATCAAACTGTTTTTGCCAGTAGAACTTATTTAGGTCTGAGAATTGGCATAAGCTATACCGGTAAAAGTGCTCTTTTGCCAGTGTAAGTTGCGTCTACACTGGGAGGATTTGTATAGCTGCACTGGTATAGCTGTACTGGCAAACCTTTTCTAGTGTAGACTTGGCCTAAGCATCGACTCATTGCCCCCAGCCTGTTGCTCTGTATGGTTCTTAAGAACCCATCAGTGGGCCCCACTCTTGCCCCCTGTTCAGTGCCTGAGGGCCCAGCTAGGAAGTCTGGGGCTTTCTCGGACATGGAGGCACAAAATCAGTCACCACTCTGCCCCCGCGTCTGGCTCTGTACAGCCCTTTTCCTGTTTAAAAAAAAAAAAAAAAAAGTCATTGTGTGGGGGAAGTTGAGGTATTGCTGACCCAAAGCTAAACAGTAACAAGGCCATTCACTGGGGCCACTCATGTAAATACTATAGTGGATATTTGAGAGGAGCAGATCACTTTTTTTATCTGTACACGCCCAGCTCAAATCAGTTGTCTGTAGCAGAGCAAATCAAAGACTCTTGTTACTGCACACACACAGAGTTTGGTTTGGACTGAGCTCAGGCAAACGGCCGTCTGTTTAGAGACAAGCGCTCGCATTTTTATCCTTGCTGTCTTTAGCTTTTTGTGTCTTAGCTGATGAAAAAACCAGGATTTTGTGTTCTAGCGCAGCAAGACAAAAAGGAAATATGGCAGCCCAGCTTGAGGGGGTGGGAGGAGGAAGGAAGAAGGCGAGTGTTTGGCTGTGTGCAAGGCCTACATTTCATCGCCATGTCCGGGTGAGTCATGTACAGTCAGCCTGAATGAGTCACTGGTCGAAGGCCTTTCTGTCTGACGTGCTCACTGGAGCTTGGTTCCATGGCTCTTATGGTGGGACGCCAGTAACAATAGCTAATCTCTGAAGCCCCACACAGCCCAAGACGGCTTTTGGCAACAAAAGCAACTGAAAGTTCTCTGGGTTCCCAATGGTAATGAAACATAAACAACAAAAGAGGATGGGCTGTGGTGAGGGAGGCTGTGCATAACCGGGCCAAACCCATTCCTGGTATAACACTACTAACTTCACACCAAGGATGAATTTGGCCCCTAAAAATCATATGTGTTTTTGAAACATTAGACGAAGGCAGTGATATAAGGTTTAACTTTTGTTTTCTATGCAGGTTTATTTGTTGCTGTGGAACAAAGCTAGGCTGTAGTTGTGTGAGTGGTTGTTGGTTTTGTTGTTTTGTTTTGGAAATCATTACTAGTTACAGATACAGCCATCTGTAGGTAGAGTGTGGCAGCTCATGCTAGCAAGTTGGTATTCTTCCTCGGCAGTTGATCTAGTTAACTTTTAAGCACAGGAGCGTCTGTGAGGCTCCCATTTCAGAGGAACAGAGGCAGAATCATTTAACAACTCTTGTCAGAAGACCTGACAAAGCTAAAAGCCGTCTTTTGTGGGCTTTGATGTCCTGACAAGATGCTTCCTTTTGAAAGCTCTGAGACGCTTCTGTTATTTTCTCTGTGAAAACCTATTAAATTAGATGTGGCAGCCCCTCCAAATTCATAAGATGTGATCCTTTGAGATTTGGCATATGTGGGCCTCATTTGGTATGAGAACTGACTGGTAGCTTCAGGGCCAGAGGGGGGCTTCTTAACAATTTTATATTAATTTGTCCCAAATGAGACGTGAACCAAGGTATCAGAGGGACAGGCGCATTGGACGTCTCAATGCACAACATCACTGCACTTTGGCAGACATCCCATTGAGGAGGTCAAATGCTGGAGAAATGTTTTCCTCACCCTGACAGCAAAAGGCAATGTATGCATCAGCTGGTTTGAGATGCATCTCCAGGGGCTGTAGAGACTTGTGCCCTATTTTTCCTCCTCTTACAGGCGGGCTATCTCACATAAAGGTCAAGGTGCTTTTCTATGCCATCACAAAGATCTCATTGATGGCTGAGCCTGGGGAGAGTCTCTGTGGATCTTTTCCTGCAAATAAACACCTGTGATAAAAATGGAGTTCAGTGTTTACAAATCTCTAAAGCGAAGCATCTGATTTGTCTTTAATTTGCACATAGGGTCTTAATTTGTTTTGAGCGGGAAAACTAATTATAAAAAAGAAATTTACAAACGTAGGTTAAAAGGAGGGAAAAAAGTCCTTCTTCGTCGTTCTGTGTCAGAACTGTTTGAGATCAAGCCCAAGGGGAGCCTTGTACAAATTTTTAGCCTTAATCACAGTTTTAACTGGAACAATTTCTTGCTTTCTCCTACATTTATCTATCCACCTGTCCATGTAGCTATTTATAATGTACCCATCATTATGGTATCTCAGCAAGTCCTCCACTCTATCCGAGCATCCTCACATGCAAACTCTCAATATGTCTTGTTTTGGCTTTGATACCTCTTTGATTTTCTTTCTTTTGCTGATTTTACCACATGGTTCTTTCTAGAGAAAATGAAACAAGGAGCAGTATGTTCTTAGAAAGGCTCTGTCGCCTAGTGGATAGAGCAGTAGACTAGGAATTAAGAGAGTGGGGTTCCATTCCTGGCTCTGCCATTGGCCTGCTCAGGGACCTTAGGGAAAATCTTTTCACCTTTCTGTGCCTCAGTTTCGCTACCTGTAAAATGGGGATAATGGTAATGCACTTTGAATAAATGGCTAAAGAGTGAGGTGGTGATATTATCTGAAAATGGTGAAGTGAAAAACAAGACATAACTAATAACCAAAAGGTCACTTTCTTTCTTTTTTTTTTTTTTTTAATCTTTATTTTAAAACAAGAATAGTGAAAGCTTAGAAGTAATTGTAAAAATTTTTGCAGTTATATTTCATTGTGTGATGGCTGGATTCTGCTGTGTTATGGAATCTGAAATATATGAGGAATTTATTCAAGGAAATTCTGTGGCCTGTTATGCAGCAGATCAGACTAGATCAGATTGGTCCCTTCTGGCTTTATAATCTATTAATACACTGCTTATGATCACTGCAGTATAAAAATGAGTTTCTTGTGTGGGCAAATTTGAATTTGTTCTTTTTCATGGACTAATCTGTCACATACGAAGGGGGTGGGAGAGTGGATGGCCTTGCATCCCTGGGCACTGTTCTAACAATCTCCCAGCTCCACCAGTGGCAGCAAAAGATTTCACCACTGCAGCATCTAACCCAGCTCTGAGCAGGTTTAGGCACAATGGTGGTGAAAATGCATGAGCCCTTTTCACTTCCACAAAACAACTGTTGCTACTAATAAAAACAACAAAAGTCCTGTAGCACTTTAAAGACTAACAAATTTAATTTCTGCAGGCATGAGGAGGGAGCCTGCAGTAAAAATGGCATGTGACCATGTCATTAAAGTCTGTATCGTAATGCAGAAGGGTGTTGTGCAACCTGAGTTCTGCCCAGTGGTGTGAACTCTTCAAATAAAAAGAGAAATCTTATCATAGGTCAATCCAGACGTGTACAGTATCCCAATGCAGCGCATCAGACTCTTCAAGGCTTTGGCAAATGGATAGTGTTACTCTTTCTGATGTACAATATTGGTGCTCTCAGGTCAGAGGGACCTGGAACGTAATAGCCCTGATTCAGCAAAGCATTTCAGCACATGCTTAACCTGAAGCACATGAAACAGTCCCACCCTTATTCATTAAAGCACATAAAGATGTGCTTAATTACCACTGAAACCAATTGGACTTAAACATCTTAATGTTAAGCAGTGCATTGCTGAACTGGGCCAATAGGCATTAGCATATTTCCCCAGCACGGCAAAGCATAGTCTCTGTTAGCACGTGGAACAAAACCATCCATACTAATTAAAGCTGATGAGAGGAAGCTGACTGTGACCAAGCAGCATAGATGCATCTACTCTATTTTGTAACAAAAAGCATCTTCAGCTGTGTTCTCCGCCACACTTTAGCTGTATTATTTTTACAACTCACGTTTAGTGAGAGCCATTCATGCCCAAGTGCTCCACAAAGTGAAATATAGGGAATTGCTTCACACACCTTTGAAATGCAGACACCTTTTGGGCTGGAATGCCCAGTAACACTGGACAAGAGAACACTATCCAGTTAAAACTGCCATGGAATTTTATATTATCATGTAATTTAGATTCCTTCAGTGTGTCTGCTGGGCTCTAGACACCTCCAAGCATTTAAAAATGTGCAATTAGAAAATGTTTTCATACAATACCTTGATCCATTATGTCTCCATTTTAAATTCTCCAATTAATAGTCCCCCTATAAATAAAGGTCCCTTACTCTTTCCATAAGTCCCCACTTCAGTCCTCCTTCCATACCCAGCTCCTCCATCTATGAAGCCTGGCTGCCAGTTAGTAAAGATGAGTTCTGCAGCATGCACAGAAGTTTACAAAATCCAGGCTCTGACAGATCAAGGAAGGAAGCAAAGTGGAGTTAAGAACCCATGAAAGAAAACATTCTGTCAGGCAGGGACTTCACTTCAAGTGTATGTCTTTGCTGATGACTGGCAACATTGCTGAGGAGAGAGGGGCAGTCCCTCAGTCAGCTGGGTCCCAAACTATTCAGTGTTTTATAGTTTAAAACCAGCACCTTCAGCTCCACCTGGAAATGTACATGAAAGTAGTTATCTGGTGTTATGTGCTTCTCCCTGACTCACTGCACACCAGGTGGGCAGTCTGATTCTGCACTAGCTGAGTGGTCCCACTGTGAACCAACCCCAGGTTTGATAGTGAATTAGAGAAATGCCTCCTCTGCACCTGAGAAAGATGCACTTTCAGGACCTGAGCCACTGGAAATATGAACAACATTTACAAGATTTTTAAATCCTATTTCTATTACCTGAGTTTGAGCCAGAGAGTTAAATCCATTGGCGTTGAAGCCAATGGATGCAGTTATTCTGTGTTTATATCTGTGTAACTGAGAACAGAATTTGGCCTTTTTTGAGTTTGAGCTGGTTTCCTAGCAATGCTGAGCATCCATAGCTCTGTCTAACTTCAGTAGGAACATCAGGTTCTCAGCACCTCTGAAAATCTGCCATTATTCCCTAGATACAGATATTTTTAAAGGTCTTTATGTTGCTTTAATTCTTCCATCTATTTACAGGTGAAGTTTACACTGACATCAATACAGTAGAATCTCAGAGTTACAAACTGACCAGTCAACTACACACTTCATTTGGAACCGGAAGTACACAATCAGGCAGCAGCAGAGACTAAAACCAAACGAACAATAAAAAAAGCAAATACAGCAAAGTACTGAGTTAAATATAAACTACTAAAAAATAAAGGGAAAGTTTAAAATAAAATAAAAAAAATCCTTGCAGTTCTTCAGGACTTCAAATTCCTGTATGATGTGAATCCAGCCCCTGAAATATTTACCTATGGAAATTCTTCATAAAATTAAATATATAACTTGTAGTTTGATCATAATGCCAGTAGGGACAAAGTACAGTAAGTGTGGATGGGTGGGTGTGACAGAAAGAGAGAAAAATGGACCTTCTAGAAATTTCCCTCGGCCATCTTTGTCAATTTTCAGTGAAAAGTGTTCTTTAAGGAAACTTTATTTATAGAGCTGTGACTTGTAGCATCTTCACAAAGGGCTGATTTAGCAATTTGCTGTCCGTTTTTACCTATTCTAAATCAAGGTGGAGTGTATTAAAATTGAGTGTCTGTGTATAATAAATGCATACTTTGTCCTAACTCTCTTTCCATTCTGCATGTACGACCACAAGTGAGATGACCATTGATCTTTGTTTAGAAATCAACCTGGATTAGTAACCACACTCATTCAGTAGCCATATATTTACTATGCAAGCCACAGTGGAAAGTAATTAACTTTAATACAAAACCCACTCCATTTTAAAATTGCAGATTTAAAAATAATGGTAATAGAAGCTGCAGCTTCTAAAGAAAGATACATGTATAAATACTATGTATCTTTCTCCCTGCCCCAACTAAATGTGGCTCGCAAGTGGGAATTAAACCTGATGTCTAATCATATTGACTTCTGTTCCAATGCCATTTTCTATCTTTAATGAATTTCATTCTGAGATGCTCATTAGTTTTGTCCTTTTGGGGCCTGATCCTGCCACTGTATTCATTGGGAAAAGAATATTAGATGCTCTTGTGCCTTCTGAAACACGAGGCAAACCACTGTTTCCACCTCCATCTGTCTAGTATTAAGAAAAAAGGGTGCTCAGCATTGTCCAGGATTGAGACCTAGATGCACGTATCTTAGAGAATGGCTTTTTTTTTTTTTAAATGCAATATGAATAAGAATCTAATTGTGTGTGTTGTTTTGCAGGTGTAATCCAGTCCAGTATGTTTGGGGGTTGGAGCTGACGGTCACAGCTGGCACTGAAACTTTTTTGGAAACATACCAGACCATAACATTCAAGGAAAATCAGAGCCATTAGACAGAGCCTTTTTGGGTTTGTTCCCCCAAAGAACGTAACCATCTGAAACAGTTGCACACCATAATAGCTGCTATGGCTAGCAAAAGAAAGTCAACAACTCCATGTATGTTGCGAACACCTGAAGTAATGGAGCAGGCTGTTCCTGAGGATGGAGAAGCCCATAAAGACAGGGGTGCTGGCACTCCACAACAGGACTCTAAAGATGGCTGGGCTGCTGATACAGAAAGCTCCATAAAAGAATGTGAAGTGGTGGATGGGAAACCTCCAGTTGAGAATCAATCCAAGAAACCCCAGGGTGGTTATGAATGTAAATACTGTCCTTACTCAACACAAAATCTGAATGAATTTACGGAACATGTTGACACACAGCACCCAAACGTAATCCTCAACCCCCTCTACGTGTGTGCTGAATGTAACTTTACAACCAAAAAATATGATTCCTTATCTGATCACAACACAAAATATCACCCGGGGGAGAATAATTTTAAACTGAAATTAATCAAACGCAATAATCAGACTGTGTTAGAGCAATCCATTGAGACAACGAATAATGCTGTCACTGTCACAAACAGTGGACTAGAAAATGCAGAATATGATGAAGCCCTTCATGGTGAGATCAATGTAAGTAAAACCCCAATCATGAAACAGGGAAAACCCAAAGTGGAGACCAAGAAGGGTCCCAAAAAGACAGAAGAGGGAGGTATGGAAAACCATGTGGATAGGAGCCTCCCCCATGTTATTACAGAAACCACTGAATCTATTGCTTGTATCAATGGAGCTGACCTTCTTCATGATGTATTGGCTCATGTTATGCCCTCTGTACAGCTGCCACCAAATATCAACCTTGTCCCCAAGGTCCCAGTCCCTCTGAACAGTACCAAATACAACTGTGCCCTGGACACTAATGCAACCATGATCAACTCCTTTAATAAATTTCCTTACCCAACGCAAGCAGAGTTGTCATGGTTGACAGCAGCATCAAAACATCCAGAGGAGCAAATCCGAATCTGGTTTGCTACCCAGCGTTTGAAGCATGGAATAAGTTGGTCTCCGGAAGAGGTAGAAGAGGCAAGAAAGAAGATGTTTAATGGAACCATCCAGTCCGTACCCCAAACCATCACTGTCCTGCCAGCCCATCTGACAGCTGCGAAAATGCCACAGCCAATTATCCAAACAGCTTTGCCTTGCCAGATACTCGGCCAGACTGGCCTGGTTTTGACTCAAGTGTCCAATGGATCGACAGTTTCTTGCTCACCGATTACACTTGCTGTTGCTGCTAATCAAGGACAGAAACGGACAATACAGACCTTATCGGGTGCCACGGAAGCCAAGCGTCCACATGTAGTTCATGTGCAGCCTGAGGTCTCACCCAAGCTGAATGCTGCACTATTGACACCAACAAATGACCGAAAAAAGACCAAGGAACAGATAGCAGAGCTAAAGGCTAGTTTTATCATGGGCCAGTTTCCTGACGATGCAGAAGTCTACAGGCTAATAGAAGTAACTGGTCTCTCCAGAAGTGAGATCAAGAAGTGGTTCAGTGATCACAGATACAGAAGTCAAAGGGGCATCGTTCATATCACTAGTGAATCTTTAGCAAAAGATCAGTTAGCCATTGCAGCTGCACGGCACGGGCGGACATACCACACATACGCAGATTTCACACCCCAGAGGTTCAAAGAGAAAACACCAGAGCAACTTAGAATTCTTGAAGAAAGTTTTCTTAGAAGCTCTTTTCCAACCCAAGGGGAATTGGACAGGCTTAGGGTGGAAACCAAGCTGAGTAGAAGAGAGGTTGATTCCTGGTTCTCTGAGAGGAGAAAGCTAAGGGATAGCATGGAACAAGCTGTCTTGGACTCAATGGGATCCAACAAAAAAAATAAGGATCAGGGAATCCTTAATGGTACAATAAACCAGACTGAGCTGCTGAACAGCTCCCAGCTACCCAGTTCTTTGTCCGGATCTGAATCCTCCACAGCATTTAATAAAAAAACCCAAGAGCAGATTCACCTACTGAAGAGCACATTTGCAAGAACCCATTGGCCGTCACCCCAGGAGTATGACCAGTTAGCAGCTCAAACTGGGCTCACTAGAACTGAAATAGTCCGCTGGTTCAAGGAGAATAGATCCTCCCTAAGAACTGGGACATTAAAATGGATTGACCGGTACCAACAGCAATATGTTGTTGATGGTCACAATGAGCAAAACCAGAAAAAGGGATCAAAACAAAATGAGAGTCCAAAAAACAGTAACCAGGTGTCTCGGCAGCATTACCAGGAGCACAGAAAACTGAACGAAGAGAACATGGGCAAACTAATCATGAGGTCCACAAGAGACTATGAACCACCAAAAAACTCTTTGTTAGGGAATCAAACTGAGGACAGATTGGAATGCAACAGCCAAGATGGCCATGGTAGTGAGGAAAATGAGGACGCTGGAGATGTGAACTGGGTGGAGGTGACAGTAGGGGATGATGATGCTGTCTCGGACTGTACAGACACCTGGAGTCAAACTGCACCTGAAGGCCAAGCTGAGCTGGCAGATTTTGATTCTGAAAGTATATCTGGAGACAATTCCCATATTTAGACAGGTAACGCTACCACTGCCTTGTTAGTCTGACCTAGCCTCAGTCCTGACAAGTGTCCAATAGCCTTTAAATCATAGCAGTGCATTCCTGATGCGGGCTGTGTCTCTACTGGATTTTTGAGCACAAGGGAGGTTGTCTTGTCTTCTGTAAATTGAACTAAATGTTTAATAGGGGAGAGATTGGGAATGTTTTCTTTGTTGTGTTTGATGTTTGTCATGTCCTGGATAAGGGAGGATCCTCAGAATAACTCATTAAGCTAAAATACTGCCTTCAATTGACCTCACATAATCTCTTCAGAGCTTGATATAAAGCATGCTGATGAAGCCATACAAAGAAAAAGTAGGTAACCATAGTTACTAATGTCCAGGTTGCTCACATAATGATGATCTCTGGGAATAGAGGCCATGACTATTTTTGCAACAGGTCACCATGGATCTTGGCTCAGCAGCAGCAGCCTGCCCTGCTCAGAGAAGAGGTCAAGCTGGTGCCCGGGCCCCATGCAAAAACATACTTTTGTTACTTGCAAGAGCAAGTAACAGAATATTGAGCCAAGTGGGAACAGAAATGGCTTGTGCAAATGAGCTGTCTTCCCCCTGCAGATGAGAGGATCTTTCTAATGTTAAACACACAGAGAGATGATGTAGACATACTGTATTCTAGAAGACCAGGAATTACTCCAGTCCGAAGTTTGTATGTGAGTTAGCAGCTTTTCTTCACAAGAACCTCAGTGTAAAAGTGAACTGCAGGAGCTTTGCTAAGGAGATTTCTAAGATCTTTCAAAGTGTAAAAGGGCATGTGGTTTAGAGACTTGGAACCAGTTTCTGATCTCAGTTATACAGATGTAAATCTGGAATACCTCCATTGATTTCCTTGGACTTCAGTGACTTCTTGAGTTCATTGAAGTTACTTCAGATTTACCCTAGTGTAACTGAGATCAGAATCTGTTACGTGGGGTCTCCTTAAACTATCTTCTCCTTAGTCTATTAGATAAATAAAGTAGCATGTGTATATTAGAAATGCACTGTTAATAATTTCCAAAACAGGTATTATTTAACAATTCTCAGTTGAACTACAGTCAATGCAAAATACATGCAATTTCTAGCAAACACAGAAAATTTCAAAGCTATGTCTAACATTTAGCCCTGTCTACACTAGAGAATTGTACTGTTCAGTTGAACTGAACCACTGTAAATTGTAACAGTTCAGCGTGTTCACACAAGCCATGCTAGCTTAATGCAAAATCTTCAGTGTGCCTACATGAAGCATGTACCCAAAAAGTCCGCAGCACATCACCCTAGGTGATAGTCTGAAGAGGTAACAATCAATCATTTTGAAAACAATACAGATTATTTAAACTGTCATTTTGTAAAATTAAACAGCACCAGTATGGCAAAAATATTTTTTAAACTAAAAAGGCCATAAAGATTGCATGCAATGCAACTTATTTTTAAAAATCATGCATTAAATTTGCAGAAGCTTCAGTAGCTTAAAGCAAGAAAATGATCCTGAACACAGGAGCTGATGCATATCACATAGAGTGGTCACTGAAGGGGCTGCAGGTGCATTGTGGGACTATGCTGGAAGAACTAATTGCAACAATGCAGATACAGTGCCTGTGATTTTAGTCCATACTACCAATGCAGCAATGTAAGATGCATTCATTGATGCTTAGACTTGTTCTGAGAAAGAGTATTTGCAGTTGTGCTGGCAACACTGTGGGTCCATTGCAACAACTTTTGCATGCAGAGATATTCTTGCTGTGACATGTTCAGAGACTTTTTTAAAATATAAAACATATTTTAACATCTATTATATTTCATCTAGTTTATCTTTTTGACAAGACATTTTCATACGAAGGCTAGTAAAATAAAAGTACATTTTAAGGAAGAGTGATTCCATCATATACTGGTTTGGGTTAATAGGACTTTCACTTCTTTGATTATTGAAGAAATTAAGACTTTACCCTCTGTTAATATATTCATTTCTTAGCACATTGGCCCTAGTGCTGGATAAAAGCCTGAAGCCTTTATCTATTTTGTTTTCCTTCCTACAAATGGTATCACTTCAATACTCAAAATGTGAGCCCATGCCCTCTAGTGGCAGAATGTGAGGTTCTGACATGCTTGGCACTGTCTACCGGTATGTTTGCCTTAAAGTAGCACATTGCTCTCTTTTGACTCTGGCAGTCCCTGAAACATCACTGCAAGCTCCTGAAAGGAACACACAGGAACACAGAACAGTGGAATATTCACCACATCTGTCAAAAACTTTATGAATGATTTCAAATGGGGAGGAAAAGAAAATAATTGACCCCTCTTTATAGCAGGTTTTATACAACTTAATTTTTTTTTCAAAACTAAACCTAAATTTTGATCGTAACCTACCTAATACTAGACCAGATGCTTTTCTCAGTTTAAAGCAGTGTAAATCCAGAGTAACTCAATTAAAGTCACTGGAAGTACCCTGGGTTTTCCCCACTCTAAATATGTCCTTCCAAGGACCCACAGTAGCACTAGACTCCAGTTTAAGGCAGAAAGTGAAAATTAATACTGTATCTAGTGAAAGTGGAGGAGAATTTTTGCTAGGCAGAATATTACTATCCAAACTGGAATTTGACTAAGGGGTTGACTGTGAGGGCAGTTATTCTGGAATAGCTATTGCCATGTGTGGGTGCTCTTTTTCTGGAATAAGACTGCCTTATTCCAAATTAGCCAGTGGATTAAGCTAAATTGGAACACGGTACTCTTATTCCAGAATAGGAGCGTTCACAAGTGGCGTTAATCAGGAATAGGTAATCTGCTTTAAATTCACACCCTGCTTTATTCCAAATTAACTTTCGAGCCCAGAGGCTCCATCTACTCTTGTACAAAAGGTTGACTCCTCCAACAGCACAGCCGTCAACATCCCATTGGGGTGCTGGTACTGTACTGACTTAGAGTGGAAGAACCATCTCTTGAATAGCTAGTAGTGGAGAAAACTGACAAGGTTTTCCATTCCACATTTTGGAAGTTTTCACCAGCCATTGTCACTACATTAAACTTTCATAGCTGAACCTGAACTCATGCATATTGCATGACTTTTATATTCACATGGTTATTATTTAACATGTATGTTGCAGCCAGCTGCAAATACATCATGATGGGGATGGCACCCAGCAGGCAATATGTAAGTGAGGAGTTCCTAGGCCTGTTTTGGGGAGAACTTATTGGAGAAGGAAATGGCAAAACTCCCCAAGCTGCTATAGGTTTGCTTGGAATTTTAGGTCCTGACAAGTGCAAAACCTCAAGCCAAACTTAAGAGCTGTGAACTCATTGCTTTAGATTCAAGAAATCCATGCAAATGGAAACCAGTGGGTTTTACACAGCCCTAGCAAAGCCTTAAAAATTCTTCATTCTAGGCCTGCTTGAAATTGCCCTTCTGATCCTCCAGCACATCCCACACTTGGATTCAATAATCGTAGTAACTGAGCAGGATACAAGCAGCCTTGTTGTTGGCCTGGGAGACTGTCAGTTCACAGTGTGAGATCACTCTTATATTGTTTATCTTACAGTGAAAATTCCTCTTATGACAACTAACTTCAGGCAAATGATCATCCACTGTATGGTAATTTAATCTGAGTCCAGCTTTTTAAAATATAGGACAAACGCAGTCATCAGTACCTGCAAAGTCATCTGCTGTTTCCGGCAGACTATTCATTTTTTATCTTTTCTACAGATCGCCTGGGAAACCCAACCAAAATGGGTCATGTCATGGTGCTAAGTAATTCAGTGGAGAACCCTTTCAGATGAATGTTTCTGATGTCACCATATTTGGTGTTTTTCTTAAAATCCTATCTCCTGGAAATTTGTTATTACATGAGAATCTCAGCATTCAGGGTCGGTTTTTAAAGTTTCTAGCCTTCTGAATTATGGAGAAAAGCTTGAAAATGTAAAACATACAGGCTCAAAAACCAGAAAGCAAATAAAAAGAAGCTCAAACTTTTTAATAACATAATTTTTAAGCCAATTTCAGGATTTTTTTGGGACCTGACTTGTGATTTCTGAATGCTTGAGATTGGTAATATTGGGACACAGAGGCATTGCACATCGAATGGGGCTACGGAGGGGAGGGTCATAAAGTCAAGATTCTGCTGTGTTAAATTATTTAGATTGGACACTCTTCCGGGCTATTGTATTTCTTTAAAGTGCCATGCTAATTTGTGGCACTGTATGTAATTAATAAGCATTAACACAAATTGTCTAAAATAGTTTTATCAGATGAAAGACCCCCTACTCCCTGCCCCTGTGCAGAGGGCTTGTGCATGGACCTATGCACTACTAAAGCCTTTGACCAGGGCTTCTGCGCTGGAGAGAATTTCACCTGTAGGCCCTAATTCAGCAAAAATGTATGCTCTTTGATCTCCTTGTGACTACACACATTCTTAAAACAAAGCACATGATTAAATCATTGCTGAATTGGGGCCTTATCTCTATTATAATTTAATAAATACTGGACCTAATTCTATAAAGTGATTTGGCATCTCCTGCAAGGTGCTGGTGTCCTAAACTCCTGTTTACTTCTTTGGAAGTTAAGGGTGCTTTGGCACCTTTCAGAATCAGCCCTGTGACCAAAAACCTACCAATATTATGATTCTTTGCAGAAATTGTGGAAACAGCGTATCCTGACTTTCCTGTTTGCCCTGGTTTTTATTAACTCCTGCAAAATGCAGCAGCTTTTACATTTCTTGTAGGTTTTTATTTAGCTGTCTTTAGAAGCTTCACAAATTGGAGCGTCATGTTTGT
Organism: Emydura macquarii macquarii; assembly: GCF_026122565.2. Lineage (NCBI taxonomy): Eukaryota > Metazoa > Chordata > Testudines > Chelidae > Emydura > Emydura macquarii. The sequence goes on from NW_027130506.1 coordinate 5,133,643, forward strand.
ACAGCACCTAGCACAATGGGTCCGGATCCATGACTGGGGTTCCTAGGCACTACTGAATACAAATTGATAATAATAGTAATTAATAAATGACTAATGATTGATTGAGCATTGCTTAAATGATGAGACACCTTTTCGTAATGTGATTAGATGCAGTTAAATTGAAAATTAGTTAAATTTGGGACTAAATAGTGTTGATGAACTTTGAAACCTACAAAAATTAAATAAAATTCCATAATCTCAGTGCTTTTTCTCATACCCAGCATGGCTGATGAAAGTGAATGGTTTTTTTAATGTTAATTTAACAATAGCATTTTAGAAATCCACTCCTAGGTATTACTTTAAAATAAATGTTTTCAGCATTCATTTTTGTTACTTCTATTGTCTTCAGAGTTCATGTCGAATTTCCATAAAAATTGATAAACATTTCACAAATTTCCTAGGTTGTTTTTTATGTTTAAATGTCATTTTAGTATGTCCTTAAATTATTAGTAGCTATTTATATAGTGAACATGCTTCTTTAGAAAGAGAGAGAGAGTGAGATTTTCAGGAACATTCGCCATTCCCCAAACTCTGCCAAGGAAGTCAGTGGGAGTTTTATCACTGACTGACTTCAATGGTAGCAGAGTTTAGTCAATAATACTGAGTGATTTTGAAAATCCCACCCAGAGAATATAAAAATGTCTATTATTAGGGCCTGATTCTACACCACTGAGGTCACAGGCAAACTCCGTTGATTGCAGTAGCATAGGATTGCAAGACCTGTACCCTTAACATGCTTATAGTTGAAGGGTCAAGGATTCACTCCTGCCAGATGCTGAGTGCCTCCTGCAAGGTGCATTGAAGATAATGATTGTTGAAAGTGCTCTTTCCCAAATGAGGCCTTAAATCCTACTCACAATGATGTCAGTTGCCATTCGTGCTAGTAAGACAAGCAGAATTTGGTCCTAAATTAAGTACAAATATGGGCAGGCATGAGAGTGGAAATAGATAGTGCCAGTGAGGTTATTAATTACTGCTGGTTTTCTTCACGTTGCTGTCTCCTGCAGGGGCAGTCCCAAGGTCAGTGTCTCTCTGAAGCAGAGCTTTTTACTTTCAAAGACCATCAGTACAAGGATGTGGGATTTTCCCCTTTCTGACAGTTGCATGAGCCTCCTGATTAGAGTTGTTACCATGGCCTACAAGAATCTTATTCCTCAGCTGCTGAAACTCTTCCATATGCCCACCTTGTTCTAGGCAGTTCATGTCTCCACCACAATCTCCTCTACTCCCTCACTGCAGATGTGGGGCAGGGTGTTCCTTGCTTGCATGTGAGTCAGGCACAGTGGGGTGCTTTGCAGAGATTTACCAAAAGCAAGCTGGGAAGTGCCTACAAAGAAGTTTCCAACTCACTGTTCACCAAATGTACACATCACTCTGTGCATTCAGCCACCTGTCCTGCAGGGTGTCTGCTGATGTCCTCAACTTCCTTTGACTTCAGTGATGAGTGGAGCACACTCAGCATCTCACATAGCCTGGCCGGGCCCTAACTGGGTGGTTGGTTTGGTAAATGGATAGTTGCAGTATTGGGGTTTCCCTCCTTTTTCATGCAAGTTCTCATTTCGTTAGGGATTTAGGGCTGTATCCTAAAAGGCATCTGCCATTGCCATTGATGTCTTTGGGTGTTGGAATAAGGACTGCAGGGCTGGGCCTCAAGTGCTTGATCTTGTTCCCACTGAAATCAATTCAAGTTTTGCCACTGACCTCAGTGGGGGCTGGATGAACCCAAAATGTTCTTGAATGGCCAGCGGGTTTGATCCTGAGATGCTGAGCCCTTGCAGCTCCCACGGAACTCAACGGGGCTTTTGGCGCTCAAGCTGTAAATCCCTCAATAGAAGAAACAACTCAGCCTGATACAACACTTGCAAATTGCCATTGATTTCAATGGGATTTTTGCTTGAGCATTTTTTTACCTTCTATATACATCCATTTCACCCTAACAGACTGGTGTGCCTGCCACCTGAATGATGAATGGTGCTTTCAGAAAATTACAGACTAATTGGCAATATTAACAAAAGGTCTGGAATGAATAACCAGCACAACATTTTTAAACATGTTTTAGCATAATGGTGTATGACTGGTTTTGATAATTGTACAGGATCTGCCTCTCTGCCACCACAGGGCTCCACTTCAGAGTAAATGGAGGTTTGCACTTTCACTCAGACTCAACACTTCACTAATTTTCATATTTCAAAACAAATCTCGGCTGTAATAACCTCATTGTAAATCGGTTCAATACATCCCCAGCTGATCTGCCATGAGAACTCTGAGGTGTCTTGTAGTTTGTTGAGAGGTTTGTTAAATCCCTGCTTCAAGAAGAGTCCTTTACTCAGGGGACATTGTGGCCAAAAAACCACAGGGAAGCCAGCAAGAGTGGTAACCCTGAAACTACGTGACACAGAGGGACCTGATTCTCCGCTCCTTGCATTTTGTGTAGCCATTTCCACTCGTACAGAATAGTAGCATATTATACCCACTTCACAGAAGCGTTAGCAACTGCACATGGTACAAGGCAGTGGCGCATCAAGTCCATTACATGATAACATCAGAAATCTATATGTGGAAATATCAATTAAATGCTATGTAAATTGAAAAAATCTAGCATACTATTGGGAAGCCAATATGTTTTTATGGAATGCGAAGGCCTCAAGGTACAGTAAATATAAAATATAATAGCAATATAAATGTGAAAAGGTACATTGACACTGCTAATGTGTGCTCATCATTTATTAAAAATAAAATATTTCTCATTTTTTATTTTTACAGGGATTCCAATCAGTCATGCTGTCGTGATAATCAAGGGGAAAATCTGTCTCTGAAAATAGGATAACCGTCTATTTTCCTACCTGGGACGAGATAACCAATGAGTTGCGACTCCGAGTCGACTCGCGCTTGCAGAGGCACAGTGAGAAATATCATGGAGCGTTGCTATGGAATTGTTCATAGTGCCAAAGTCCTACTACCGCATTAAAAGAAGAAAGGGTCCTTGTACATACGTTTCTCCCTAGCTTCCCTTCCTTCCACCCTCTTCCTCTACTGGAACCGATTTGTACAATGTGCAAATTTTGTTACCTTTTTAATAGATGCAAGTTACTTTTTCGGATCATACCGTTACAAGGTTTGGGGTTTGTTTTTTTTGTTTTTAGACTTAGTAACCACTATATCTGCTTCGGTTTTAAAATATTAATAATTTGGAATCTTTTCAATGTGGTGCATCAGTAGCTGATCCTGGATTTCCACCCCAATGATGGTTTACATTTCAGCCTGCCGAATGCATCAAGGGGTTTGTGTTGTTGTTCGTTTGGCTTTCTTTTAAAAAAAAAAAAAAAAGCCACATGCTGTTGGCTAAATTATTTAACTCTCCACATTTGTGTGCTATGGAGAGGCAATTCGCCTTTCCAACTGCTGTATCTCACCCTTGCCCAACCATCAAATACCAATTAGAGCCACAGACCTCTGAAGACCTTAATAGCATGCCTCTTATCTTATTTCAGCACCTTTATTTTCTTTTACATGCAGTACAACCCCAAGAAGGGGTGACAATGGGGAAATGAAGATTCTTCATAACTGAACTTGTTCATATTTCTTTATATTTCTTTAGTCGGTACAAAGATGGACTATATTTTTGTCTTCCCTTCAGCTTTAGATCTTGTAGTGCACAACATACATTTCTCTTTAATCCTTGCCACTAAATTTTTAGATCAGTTCTAAATCCCCGAGTGCACTTTTTTCAAATAACCCTAACCATTTTTTTTTTCGTGAACAAGCACGCACAAGAGATATCTGGCGAAAATATTGCGATCTGTCTAGCTGTCTTTTGGAGATTTACCCATTTTTCAGTACACTGCACAAATATAATACTAGGGAATTTGAATAAAATCAACTTTTCTAACTTGTTGCTCATTTGTTGTAACTCAATAAAACAAAGACTGAACATTTTTGGTAATCTTTTCCTCATCTCTTTTATCTCTGCCCTGTGGATGGGAGCTAAATGCCTTCTTGGTCATGACTAGTCATCATTAAGAGTGGCTTTTACTGGCCACTTAGATTGGCATTGGAGTGTGTGATGTTTAAAATGGAGCCACTTCAAGTGAGCTTTCTTATAACAAGGTTGTTTAGTTCATTGTTGAAAGGGAGGGATGGTTTGGGAATTAACTTCCATTTTCCCTCTGTTTACTTACGGTGAGTTTGTGCAATCCTTACTCTACTGCTGGTGAGTAATCCCATTGAGCCCAACAGATCTGATTGCATATGTAGATCACGAATGTGAGAGTAAAGATTGCACCGTCTAGTCTTTATATAGCATCTTTGCTTAGAGCCTGCTTCCCGTGTAGTAAATGACAAAATTTACATCCAGTGGGGTTTATTGGGCCCACAGATACTGTGGCAATGGAATATTAGAGACAAATCTCAGAGAACTTCCTTCTACTGGTTGGATATTATAATCAAAATTAGTTGCCACTGCTTATGTCTCTGTTTATTTGAGAGGACCCTAATACTTTTTACTGCCATTTTGCACTGCTTGATGATAATTACTTGGGAACTTAAAATTGAAATTTTATTTTTCTGTTGTTTTGTGTACCAGATTTTAGGGCTCAGTCCTCCTTTCTGTTAATCAGCCATGCTCCCATTGACTTAAGTAGGAATTTTAGGGCCATTTTAGGGAATTTAAGGGCCATCTTTTTGTTTATATAGCACCTAGTACATTAGGGTTAGGGTCTATGTCTGGAACTCCTACCTACTACCACAATACAGATAGTAAATAGTAATAATAGCATCAGGTCCTTTAATTAGTTGTTGCACGGTTGGTTGTCAGTGATGGGTTGCTGGCTCTTTTCCTCTGCAATTAATTAAAACATAGCCATGATGCAGGCAGATTAAAGTAACTTGTGAAACTCGAAAAATGAGGTTTTAACTGGGAAAACTGCTTCCGTTTCCTTTTTAGCTTAAAATGGATTTCTTGAATATCCCAGTTCAGCACAAGAAATTGCTTTACAGCCCATGTGGATGGCTGAGCAAGATAACAAAGGAGGTACTTCAATCAAACTCTTTTTTTCTGTAAAAAAAAATAAATCAAGATTATTTAGTTCATAATGAAGCCCTGAATACATTTCTGTCAGATAATAAATACCAGCATGCCATAGGAGCACCAGATGTGCTGTATTAATCTTCAGAGGGTGCCTGGATTTGGGATGCTGAACTAGGGTCATCTCATTACAGACTAATGGAAAGAATCCATTGACATAAAGGTCTGTCATTCATTTAAGGTCCAAGCTTGCCTCTGCAGTGCATCACTCTGACACTTTCTCCATGGGTTATTTAGATTATCAGCAGCAGCTAGGATGAGTGTTGGGTTAGGATGGAAAGAATATGAACACCAGGGATCTCAACTTCTCCTACTTTAACTGTGTTAAAACATTATTTAAAGTTCCCAAATCAGGCACTAAAAGTTAGGAGACACCAGAATTCAGGTTGCCTTTGCACTTTTAATTCTGCCCTCTGCTGCACACACATTTTGATATAATCTTTAATTACATGATCACATGCTATTTTTTCCACAGACCTTCATTCGTTGCACAGGATGGACGGTACTCACTGACTGTTCACTGTGTGGGCCTACACTTTATTTGCTACAACTATTCAAACCCTACTATGGAGTTTTATTAATTTCCTCCTGGACTTTTCTCTGGTACTCATTACTCTGTCTGGTGCTTCACAAATATTAATGAATTTATTTTCACAATTCCCTTGTGAGGTGAAGGCGTGGTATTATCCCCATTTTACAGATGGGGATCAGAGGCACAGAGAGATTAAGGTCAAAAGTTTCTACTAGTTTTGGGTGCCCAATTTGAGATGCTTGGTACCTGATTTTTAAGAGTACTGAGCATTATATAGTACTTAAATGTTCAAAGCATAGTTCCCATTGACTTCAGTTGTAGCTGTGAGTGCTCAGTGCTTCTGTAAAGCAGACCCCAAGGTCTCAAGTTAGGCACCCAGAAATTGAGGAACACACAATTAGTGCTCAGCTGCGAAAAGTTATGATTTAAGTGACTTGCCCAGGATCATATAGGAACTCTGTGGCAGAAGCCAGGATAGAATTAAATTTTCCATGGTGGCATTCAACTGCCTTAACTATGTGACCCTCCTTTCTCTTCCTGCAGTCCCCTTCCTCATTCCCTACTCATCTTCCAACCTGACGCCAAGTGGCAGGACCTGCTGCTTCTCAAGCAGGGAGCAGAATCCCGGTGGGTCAATCTGTATTCTTTGGTCCCATGGCCCACTGAGAATATCAACAACCAGCTCCTTCATGGAGCCATGAGCATGGGCGTGTACCTGTCACGGTTCATGGACTCCCCCAACACTTTCCCCTTTTTCAGTGAAAGGGAGACCTTAGTGTACATTTATAATATAGAGTGCATCAGATTGCAGCCCCTTTTCCAGCTCCTCTTTCTCACTGCAGCTCCTGATCCTGGCACACCGCATCTGTGGTCCCACAAAATTGCAAGACCTCCAAATCAACCTCCTGGCACTTGCCAAGCCAGCCATCCATCACTTCAGGAGAAGGAAGCTGGACGGGGGGTGCTCTGCAACTGTGCAACCTATTTCCCGTCCCTTATCCGATCATGCCTCTGGGCAGAGTTCCTTTGGGGAGCAGAGGGCACTGTCAGGGGTTCTCTGCTCGGTGTCCCCTTCTGAACACTTGATGTTTGCCCAGTGACCTTCACTCCTGTCATGTTTTTTCACTCGTGGTCACCAGGAATCAATTGTTCCCTAAGGATCAAATGAGGGGAGGGCCCTTGAGTTTTGGGTAGGCCTACACCTGCCTGTCCCCAGTACTTTCAAATAGTATTTGTCTCCAAAGCGGAAGGCTGGCTTTGCACTTAAGATGCTGGACTGGCCCTCAAGAGTTCTGGGTTAATTCCTGCCTCTACTGCAGACTATCTGTGGCAAGATGTGCTCTAATCTCAAAGCACCCTACCATGCTCAGCAGCAATTCTTTTTTTCTATTTGTCCTCCGTTCAGGAAATATGATAAACTGCATCCTCCAAATGCCGCTTGTGTGTTTTCCCCACAAGCATCAGTCTGCCCCTGTCTGTGCCTCACTCTGCATGCTTGTCACACCTTGCAAGGGCCTGGCTGCCACATTCTGGTTCTTGGCCCGGTATGAGCTCCATGTGATTATGTCCCTCTGGTGCAGCAGATCTAATGTGCCAGTTCACACGGCAGCCCAGACGTTTTTAATGAATGTTTAATTTCTGTAGCGGTATTTCTGTGGTGTTTCATCCCTCTGAATCCGATCCAATCAGGTTGCTGTTGCTCCACTAAGAGGGTTCTCTCTGAAGCGTGTATATGCTCAGTAATGTTGTTTTTAGTTAAAAGAGTACTTCCCACATCACAGCCATTTCTGAAAATCATTTTTTGGACAAATACTGGCTTATCTTCCCCCAGCTCCTCTGATGGACTTATGTGGAGTCACCACCCATCAAACAAGGAAGGCTCGTTCCACTGTCTGACACCTTCTCCCACCCCTCTTTTCACCAGCAAAGTCACATCACCATAGCTGCTGGCAGAAGCTGCCAGACACCTAGTTGTTACCACCTCTACTACTGCTGCTACTACTGCTTTGAGCAACACCTGCCAACCAGGGGAACCCTATAGAGAAGCCTACAGAAGATGCTGGGGAGAGAGCAGTATAGTGGGTGGAGAGGTGTTCTGCTGGGCTGTATGGCATTTAGGGAAGGGGGTGGGACTGCATGGGATTCAGGGAGGAGAGAAAGTATGGGGTTGGTGGATTTGGAGGATGGGGCACTTGTGGAATTTGGGAAAGGCAGACAGCATGGGACTGATCATTAGCAGAAGTGGGGGAGTGTGTGGAACTGATGGATTTTTTTTGTTGGGGGGGGGGGTTAGAATAGTTTACCCAAGGCACGTGACTTGCAGACCTTTCAATGGTAAGTCATTGTGGGATAGCTTCTCCCTGCCCATCTGCATTGCATCCTCAGGCAGCTTTCCCCATCCAGATGTCCCAACTCTCATTTCTAAGTAAAATTAAGCCTCACTCATGATCTCGCGATAGAACTCTCAAATTTCAGGATATTTTTTCCAGTCCTGGCTGAAAAAAACCATCCTGATATTTGAGAGTTCTAGCCTCAGGTCATGAATGAGGCTTAATTTTACTTAGAAATCGCTGTCAGTGGGAGCCCCGAGCAGCCTGGCTTCCACTGTCAGCCCCACCCCAGGCTGCAGATTTCCTGTTGTCAGGTAAGTGTCTCTGCCCCTTCCCACCTCACCTCACCTCACCTCACCGCCCTGTCTCAGCCCTTCATTCCCCACCTCTTCCCAATGCCCTGGGGCACACATTGTTTTGGGGAGCCATGGCTGTACATTGCCTCCCCTGGCAGCTGCTTGGAGCAGTGCTGCCCGGATTGCTCAGCTTCCACCAGCACCTCCTCCTCATTTCCCCAGCGTTTTCCTTCATGCTCTGGGCACTGCTTTTGCTTCTAACCAGGAGCAAGGCAGAGTTAAGGCTTCATCATCTTCCTCTGCATCCCCCAATCCTCAGTGAGGGCTTCCAGCAGGAGAACAGCAGGATATGAGGCAATAGTAATTTCATAAAAGGTATGGGGCATTCATTGACTTTTTTTTTGGGGGGGGGGATGTAAAGTTTTGTGCAGCTCCATGCATGATGGTCCTCATTGGAGGGCAAGTCTTTAATGTTCCTCCTATGGTTGTTCCCCTCCCCCAGAAACAGTGGCAGGGGGCCATTTAGGGGAAACCAGTGACTTTCACACGGGTGCAAAATGTCCTGCATGGAGCTGCAGAAACTTTAGCAGCTATGGAAACAGGTGACTTCCTTGGCCTGGGAGGGCAAGAGATAGGGAGTGCAGGACCTAGGCCCTGCTCCATACAAGGTCAGAGCTCTTTGCATTATAGTGAGAGATCGTGCAGCAGGAGACAAAATCCTCGTCCTGTTAGTAAATATGAAGAGCAGGCCCTACTGTGCTAGTCAGTCCTACACTGGGAGCAGGCAGGGGGAGATCAAAAATCAGAAGGTGGACTAAAAAGAAATCATGATTTACTCTTTTATCAGAATCTCATGATTTTTGGGTGGTCTGACTCATGATTTTTGAACTGTTGGCAATGCTGGGGGCTGCCAAACTGCAGTTCTGCTCCCCGCTAAGCAGCAGAGAGGCATGAAGGGGAGCTGCCCAGTGGGAGCAGACAAGATTCCAGGTGGAGGGGTGATGAGGATGTGGCGCTCTTACCATTATCACCAGCGCGGAGGAGGAAGCAGTCAGCCCTGAGTTGCTGTGAACGTTCTACTCCCTCCTCCCCCTCCCCTGGAAAAAATGGTATGGCTTGGTTCAGCTTGCTCCCTCCCTGCCTATGACCCCTTCCCCTATCTTAAATCTTCTATCACCTCCTGCAGTGCCCAGGAGCAGCTGGGAATCCCTGGGCCTGGAGCAGACAGTAGAGGTAGGGAGGAGCTCAGCCAGCAGGAATTGGGGAAGGAGTATAAGAGCTGCATTAGCTGTGAGGGTGTAGGATGTGCTCTCTGTGTGTGGATGTTAATGTGGGGGGGGGGATGACAGAAAGCTGCACTGATTGATTTGAGGAGCAGCCCAGGCAGCGACCCCCAACTGGGTGCCAAGTGGCCAAAATATGTTGTTTTGTTGCCCATTGGGCTCTGCTGTAGTGGATGGATAACAATGGTTTAAAAATATAAAATCTGTTTCACAATTATGAATCAAAGCAATCAGTTTTCAGTCTGTTACTGGCTGCCCCCTGCCCTTCAAATTAACCTGTAGCAGGAAACCGGTTGATTTGATTCACCGAATGAGCAAATCCCTTACAAATAGATTTTATACTTAAAAACATGATCGGCTGTCAATTATGGTCTGACACGCAAGCTGACCCAGATGTGCACCTTTTGATGGCTTGTATGGTATATTGGAGGTTGAGCGGTATGGTCACATGTATTGGCCCACTGAGCCAAAAAACTTTTGAGGGAGATCCTTGTTAAAATTTTGGCCATGGGTCACTGCCTCGCCCTCAGGACATGCACACAGAACAGAAGCATAATTTTCACCAATGTTACCCCTGATGAAAAGCCTTCATGAAGCAATTTTGTAGACCCTACATATTTTAAAGTGTCAAAAATCTTGCTGCAGAGACCCTGCAAAAAATTCAAAACACTAAATCTAAAAAACTCTGAACTGTGGAAACTTCATGCACTCCATCACATCTAAAATTAGTAGGCAAGGTGATTGGGTCAGAGACTTTGTATGTTCTGTAAAGCACTAGGCCCAGATCCACAAATGTTAAAGCACACACCTGGGATGTGGGAGACTCAGATTCTTGAATCTGGGATTTCCACCCTGGATCTCCCACGTCCAGGTTATAACATCCAGGCTATTCCTGGGTCGCTCTCCTCTCATTTTGACCAGAAATTCTATCCTGGACCTGAGAAACAATTTCCTGACTGAAGTTTTGTTGAAAATGGTATGGTCCTGTTGAAAAGTTTCGGTTTTGACAAATCGGCATTTTCCAATGAAAAACTGTTTCCAATGAAAAATGTCCTGATCAGCTTTAAAATATGAGTTAGCAGGTCTTTACCTCAGGTTAAGAATACAGTTTTTACTAGGGAAGATGAGGCCTTCTAGTGGATGTTTGAGTTTCAGATGTTTTTATAACATATCCTAATGAAAGCGCAATAAAGATTCAGGGGTGTATGGGAGCAGAAGTCTGTATAGTTAGGCTACACAGTTCTGGAATGCTTCTATTATATCAAGAGAAAAACCTAACAAATTCAGGGAAAGAGAATTTATAAGGAGCTAAGAGGAGGAAAAAGCAACACAAAAGATGAGGCAGTGTATCTGAGATGTTACACAGCTGAACCATACCTACAAGCACTGGTGAAGGTGGGATGATTTGAGTGACCAATACATTGCCAGATCTGGTCGCAGAATGTACTTTCTTTGTGCAGTTGGTGAAAGCAATTTTTTCATAGTTGCCCGGTTTTGAGCAGGAAGCTGCCCTAATGCTCTAAATTGGCAGTTATACAGTTCTCATTATTTACACATACTTAAACAAGATCAACATGGCTAGTAAACTGACAGAAATATAACTGAATATCTGTAAACACCTCCAGTACACAAAATGGTCCTTCTCTCTCTCTTTAAACTGTAAATGCTGCATAACCCCAAGTGTGAGAGACTATATTAATATTTAGCAATTTTCATTTTCACACACCTAATTTAATCCTTATGACACTCTTGTGAGGTAGGTCAGTTAACACATGGGAAGATTAAGGCAGAGAGCTATCTATGATTTTCATAATAAATCTGCGTTAGGTTTAGGACTAGACAGTTTAGGATTTCCTTGTTCTGAATCCATTACTCCCCCCGTGACTAAGAGACCTTTCTTCTGTGTTACTATGTAGTACTCATTATTGTCATCCTCCATGTTTTGCTTATTACTTTAGACCAAATTAAACGAGAAGGGAAACTTTCCAAGAAGTGAATGCATGAGGGGCAGAAAATAAGTATGCTGGCTTATCAACTTCTAAGGCATAGAGCAGTATCCTGATTTGATTGACTCTCTCTGAGCATTTTGTGGTCCCAAAACTCAGTCATGTTGATGCTTCAGTCTGATGATGTATCTGTTCCTTTATTACTGCTGAGGGGGAATTTCTTTTCCTTTTAAAGCTGAAACGTGCAGAGGGCCTCTGGGTGTTTTACAATGCATTAGTATGCGTAGGTGATTAAACCCCTCTCAATATTGAAACCATCATTGCCGCCTCAGCTCAAGTGAGACAGAGCTGCTCATCCTTTCTAATCCTATCGGCACCACTCATGTGCTGTCACTAATGTCAAAAGGGACTTCGTCATATGCAGGCATATATACATATATACACAAATATGATAGATTCCTTTTCTTTCAAGAGACCATCTTCTAATCCCAACAAGATCCTTTAGTCTAGACTATAGTGCAGTAGGGTAGTGCCGATTCATGATTATGCAGTTCTACAGAAAGCTGGAAATACTCAATTTTGCCTCATGCCTCAATATGCTCCCAAGATGTGCATTAAACAGTACAGTTGTGTCTTACTGCCTCAGTGTTAAATCTCTTCTTCCTTACTGTGTTACTTGTAACCACACCTACAATTTAATTCAGGTTTACTGACTTCCCCTTAACATAATCTGTTGTCTGCAACTCTCTTTTCAGCTTTCTCAAGGCCGTTCCTAACATTTCCTGCACATGAGTTGTTTGTAGCTTTGCTTTTTGATCCAAATTCTCTGCTGCAGTAGTGAGGGGTCAAATTCTCCCCACAGATACATGTGTGAAACCCCTGTTAAGTAAACAGGCGTTGAGCCTATGTAACTGAGAGGGAGAATTTTAACTACAAAGCCATGGAGTCTCATTGCAGTCCATGTGACTGAACGGAGTGTAAATCAGCACAGAATTTGATCTGTTATGGTTATTCATAACTCCTTGTATCACATTAGCACGCACATGCCTAGCTGAGTGGCCTCAGTGTGTTGAGCCTTTCACAAACATAAGGGACAGTGCATGCCCTGAACAGTTTACCATTTACACAGACAAAGGATGGGAGAAGGATGGTATTTTATCCCCATTATACAGATGGGGAACTGAGGCACAGAGAGATTAGGCTCTGTCTGAAGTTGAACAGGAAGTTTGTGGCAGGGCTGGGAATGAACCCAAATTTCACATTTCCCTGTCCAGTGTTTTAACCACAAGATTATCTTTCTTTGTTTTAAAACTCATTTGGTCACCAAAAAGAAGTTTAACCTTTGGGGGCAGTGGGGAAGGAATTTGGCTTGAGCCCAAATTTTGAAGTCCTTGCTTAGGCTTTCCTCTGACATGGGAGTTTTGCCTGTGTAATTCCAAAATGAGCTAACTTTTTTTGCCTTTGGTACTTGGTCTAAGTGCTCTGAGTGTCCCTAGCCTGTTTGCCAGAAACTGGAAGTGGATGACGGGATGGATCACTTGATGATTGCCTGTTCTGTTCATTCTCTCTGAAGCACTTGGTATTGGCCACTGTCAGAAGACAGGATACTGGGCTAGATGGGCCATTGGTCTGACCCAGTATGGCCGTTCTTATGTTAAATGAGAACTTGGGCAGTGCTTCATCGCTTTCAAATCTCAAAAACATGAATTTTACAGTGTGCAAGGGGAAAGAATTTGATGCAACACTAGTATCGTTGTGAAGCTCTACTATGTAATTGTATTAAGTAGTTGCACAGAGTAGTTTCTGCTGTCACAATGGCAGATTAGAGCACTCGTAGAGGGTTTATGACAACACAGTGTACAGTTTTATCTCCAAACTACCACCTCTAGGTGGAATTTGCTTTCAAGGGCATTTAAGCATCTAAACTAATATGAAATATGGTTCTCTGTCACTGAGCATGTTGGTATGGAGATTTAGGCAGATATCTTGCTTTACTGCATACTTCGCAAGAATTGAAACATGATTGCACTCTAAAATCAGTTTATCGAAGGTGTGTTTGGTGTTTAAAATTTGAATTATGTTGTTGGGCCTAGAACACCAGAGTAACATGCCAACAAGAGGCAGAAGAAACAGAAAAAGGAGGGTAGGGAAGGAAGAACAATAAAGGTAAAAAATAGCAGTGGCCCAATAAATGATCCTGAAGGTGACAATAAAGTGCTTCATAAACAATAGTAGCTAAATGTTCCGTTACGATGTAAAGGTCAGGTTCTATCCTCAGCCCGTGTACAACCTTCCATTGACATCAGCGGGTGTGCTGTTGTGGACAGAAGGGGATGCAGAGTCCTGAATTTATAATCCTGACCCAGGGCCCATAACTGAAGTGGAATTTGTCCAGTAGTTTTAATGCTATAACTTTACTCATCGTATAAGTTTTGACAGGTTTCCACATCCTCGTCTGGATATAATTAAAAAGTTTCAAGGGGACACAAGGAGCTACATGATGATGTTGAGGAACTAGTAGGGTTACACTTAAAGGACAAAATGTTCTCTGGGGAATGAATGCATTAGCTTATTTTGTTTGCACTGGCATTAAATTATACAGTAATTATTCGGTGCCAGTGAGCTGTGATCTTATGGCAGATATAGAGCTGTCTTTAAGACATTGCATTACAGGGTTTTCATCCAGCTGGAAAATGCCCTATCCATTTAGTTACTCGATCGAAAAATAAAACTGTTGTGCCTATTGTTATCTGTCTGGGTTCTGAAGATTAGATTGTGATACATAGAGATTTATTAGCCCTCCAAATGCTATTTCACCATGCCACAATTATAGGCTTTCCCCCTCTCCAGGCTAGTATCACCTTGAATTGTATCATTTTTAAGGTTATGATTTTAAAGCTAACTTTTCACATTTCTATTGACTTCCATCTTGTATTTGTGGATGCAAATTAAAAATGGAATTGGGGGACTTTTAGGGGAGGGGAGAAAGGAGGCAGTTTGTGCCTCGATTGATGACCTGGTCTACACTGGAGATATGCCCCAATTCCAGCCATTAGGTCCAGATAAAGGACTACACAGCTTGGATTTCCAGTCCTGAGAGTGCTCTGTTCCCTATATCTGAGAGTGTTAGTTTGGGCCTGCCTAGTGGAAGCCTGTGGATTATAGCTGTCTTGGTGGGTAACGAATCAAGGCATCTTTGCTATAGACAATTCAGGCCTTGTAGACTAGAACTAGGATTTTGAATTCTATATATTAGCATCAGCTATGTATGACCCCCATGATCAGTGTCCTGGCTAGGTCTCAGCCCAGAGGTAAAGTTTTTTGGGGAAGAGTTTGAGCAAAATCACTTCATTATAATTAGCTTATTTCAGAAAACTAAAGGCCAGATTTCCACTGCCCCCAGATGAGGTGGAGAGTGTGTGTGGAGCTCCTTCCCCTAATGACAGGAGGCCGCACTCCTGCATTTTCCTAACTCCTCTACCACAAAGGGAAGGTGGGAGATTTAAACCTACAGCACTTAATGTTACAGCTTGCGGAGAACAACTATTCTGTATTGTGGAGGATTTTGAGATTGCAAAATTTATTTTCTTTTTGGGTAGGAACAAACTGAAAATTTCTAAATCCTCAATAATGGAGAATTTGGGGGGATGTGAGGAGGAAGGATTCTTTTGGATCAATCAAAACATTTTGTTTTGACAAAATCAAAATATTTCAGTTGCAAAAATGTTTTGTTTTAACTTTATATCATCATATGCAATACTACATCAAAAATTCCAAAATGAGAAGGTGAAAGGGAAAAGAAAAATATTTCATTTCTAAAACGGCCAAATGGGACACTTCAACATTGGCAGAACTCTTTTCCTTCTTTGGTTTTTCTCAGAGACAAAACTTTGCGAAATCTTGTCAATTTTGCCTAAGCATTTTGATTATGACAGAAGTGCCTTCGCCAACAGAAGACTTCCACAGAAGTTCTTCTGACCAGCTCCACTCAACATGCCCAAAGGGGGTGTGCCTGCGCTGAGGTAGGCGTGGCCATAATCCTGCAACCTCCATCTCCTAGCACCAGGCTGTTGCTAGAGGGATGATGCACTAAAAAAGTACAAGTTGCGCCTTTTCCAGAACTATATCAGGGGTTGCCAGCAAATATGCTTCTGCTGGAGGCATTATGTCAGCTCCTGACCTATGCCAGCATAGGATGGCCAGCCATTGCACTCACACGTTGTACCTCTTTGCCTTTATATCCACCGCGGTGTAACTATAGCTCTAACTACTATACAATTAGACAGTTTCAATTCAGTTCCATTTTCTTACACACCCCTCACAGCTTAGGAACAGCCTCCTATTGTAATGTAGCCAGGGATCCACGTGGGTTGACTCACTGGTTCTGGAGGCTGTCGCCTTGTGCTCCATAATCCAAGGTGATCAGCTCCTGCGTGGGACAGGTGAGGAGCTCTTCGGACAGGGGTTGTCTCTTCCTGTGGTTGCGTACAGTGCCTAACATGCGGAGGCTCTGGGCACTATTCTAATACAAATAATAATTGTGGGTGCAGAGAGGAAGGCTGAGGAGCTGCAGAGAAGGCGACGCATTCTCACTGTTCTCCGTCTGAATAAAAAAGAGCTGTAAATTCATCCTACGTCTGAGATTGATGCAGAGATTATGGGGAACAGCCTTGCTTACCAAATAGTGTGTTGACTGCTATCTCCTATGCTGGGTACATGGTGCAAACTGCAGCTCTAGTGCTGCCCCAGAGGCCAGTTACATCACAATGTTGCTTTGGGATTTCAAGGGAATGTTGGTCCCATCAGAGGGAAGCGCAGCTGCCGGAGTGCAGCGCCAGCAGCAAAACAGCGACTTCCCTTCCTCACACACGACCCACTTCCCTTAAATCCACTAGACTAGCTGTGACACACTCCTTACTGTTACAGACAGACACAATTTTGGCGTCACAATAGACTGCACCAAATCACACTGGGAACCTCTCACTTGGACAATGATCACCTGCACTGCTAATTCTTTCTGCTCGAGTGATTCTTCTATTTGCCCCCAAATTTCAAACTGGGAGCAATTTTTGTCCCTTCCTATTCCTTTTATACCATGGGTCAGCTTTATCGCCACAGGCACAAAGGGATGCAATTTGTACTCCCCAGTACCTACAGGGATAGCTGTGCTGGAGAACGTGTCCTAAGCCAGAGAAGGGCAGCTTTAACATTTGGTCATGGCTCCACAGAACCCAACTAAGAAAGGTTGCCTGGCTGAATGAGTACATCACTGTTAGGCCAGCCCCATCCCTTCAAAGGCCGCACCCCTGCCCCCACGGTGAGGCTGTGCCATCCCATGGCAGGTGGCCTGAGACCTTGCTCTAGGGGAAGTTGCTGCTACCTGGGAAACACAAGACGGGGTACTCTAGCAGAAACCAAAGCCAGCGCAACCTAAGGTGCAAATCTGCCCTTAGAAACAGATGTGGGCAGCAGAGGCCATGTTTAGACTTGATTTTAGCTAGGACTGAGCTCCAAAGTAAAGAAGGATTACATCTGAGGTTTAGATTTAACTACGCTGTAAGGTCAGTAGCTCTTTTCACCTGATTTCAGCAGAAACTATTGGACACCACATTGTATCAACTGTTTTTGCACAATATTGCCCTCTTACAGATGGTCTCATGAGAATGGCTGCTCCTGCAAGATTTCACCCTTAGCTGTTTTTCATCTTAGTACAGCAAGGGCTGAAGGAACTGTTATGTCAACAGCTGCTAGAGGATTTGGGGAGGTTCGGGTTCCTTAGTGCGCAGTCTTATCTGTGCTCTGTACACTTCATTCTCATCAACTAGAAAATTCTAATTGTATCCAAATACATTTTGAAGAATGGGGAAGTTGGGACTAGAAGTCAACATTTAAGAAAGGTTAATTGGGACATACACGCTTCTTAGAAAAGGCTGAACATGTCATTAGTTTTGTTAGCTAATTCAACACCAGGTCATGGTCTGAAATGGATGAAGAGGCCAGCACAGAATGGCCGACTTTTTCTTTTCCCAGCTGCGGAAGTCAATAATAGCAATAAGTGCAGCTGGAGCAAACAAAATCACTATTTTGAAAAGCAGAGAACAGTCTGGTGCGGTTACCAATTTAGGGCCTGATTCAGGAGATGGGAGCATCTGCCATCTTATTCCAAATAAAATACAAACCAACATAGCATGGATCTCCCACCCCTTTTTGGGATTAAGATGAAGAAGACGACTGACATTTCTTATATTTAGGTACAGAACGTATACAGCTATCTCTAAGTCATTAGTGTCATAGTGAAATATGTGCCTTTAAAATCAGTCTATGATCTATCAAAGAGCAAAACCATCATCAGAGCTCTATCCTTTCTCAAAACCCAGCCAAAGCAATACATGAAATGTAGTTGTTTGTATTCTTCAAAACCACAGATCTCCTCCTGGTGGTTGGACAAGATTGCTTGTTTTAGGAATACTGCTTTATTAGACTTAATTGCCTCTCATAGCCTCCAATACTGTGTACTCACTGTGCATTGCCTGACCAGGAAGGCAATAGTGCAATCCATCTTACTTCTTATGACAGGATTTGGAACCCATGAATCAAGCCAAGTTCTGGGTCATTCCTCCTTCCCAGATGGTGCATCCAAAAGCATAAGGTCCCAGAGACCCACAATCCTCTCCACCTGTTCTAGGCTATGCAGAGTTTAAAAATGCCATGGAATGACATTGATTGTAGAAGCCCCCCAGTGACTGATTCCAGTGATCACCTACATTCTGTAATTCACATGCACTAGGTAAACAGGGAGTGACAGTGGCCCAGGGATTTTGACTAGGTTTTGTCTGGGGAGAGGCATAGCAGCAAGGAATGATGGGAAAACCAGCATACATTTTTCTGCTGTAGTAAAGTGAAACATTTGTATGGGTCACCTAATGTAGGAAGTGGCAAAGAGGGTTTTCACATGCACAAAATTTGGACAATGAACACTGTCAACAGCTGTTTTCAGTGATGGAGATAGACAAGCTAGTGACAATGGATATGATTTTAGTTAAAGACAGCTACCCTGTCAATGTAAACCTTTCTAGTTTGAAGTTGGTGGACTTTTAACATTTTGAATGGGGACTTTTAAAAAAAAAGGTTACTTTCTTTTTAGGCTAATTTTAAAATGGCTTTTAACTTCATAACCATATAATTAAATTACTTTAAATTGAAAGGAAATAGTATTGATCTATCATAATCACAATCACCCACATCTTCAGCTGATAGTCTTCTCCTGGAAAATGAACCTCTCTCCCTAACACTACATACATATTCTGGGTACCTTTTAAATATGCACATGCAGTTTTTAAGATATGATCTCTAATTTTGCTGGCCTCCATTTTTGGGTGCCTACTTTAGACACCTAGCATCTGAATTTTCAAAGCTACTGGGAACCAACTCCAACTTTAGTCAATTGAAACTGAGTTCTCAGCATCTCTGAAAACTCAGGCCCTAAATGTCCAGAAGTCAGTTGTCCAAACTTAGAGCCCTGCAGTCAGGTTCCTTCAGGTTCCCTTATTTCCACTTTGGCAAACCATGAAAAATCTTATTAATGAAGAGACGCTGAATAATCAAACTATTGTCATTGTCCTGCCCAATGTGGCTGTTTCTACACTATTTTGGCTTTACAATTTTTTTCTTCTAACCCCATTTATCGGTGTTCATGCTGCAAAACATGTAAAGATCAGCCAGTATTGTAAACATTTAGTAGAACTGCCTGACCTACTGAAAAAAATCCTCTTAATGAGTCTATAGTAATAGCTGCCAAAATAAGCTTTACTGTTTTTCAACACAGCAAAAGCAACACACTTTCATATTTTAGACATGCTTCTGCTTCATCTGCATGAACTTAGCTTCATTAATAAAATACTCCAGTTTTGAATTGCAAGTTAAGCTCTTATTACCTACATCTAGACTTGGCAGAATTCAATTTTTTTTTTTTTTTTTTAATAATTTCAGGGGATAATAGATGTTTGTTTCATCATTATTTCCCCATTTTTATTTATTTAAATTTTCACAGCTGCACAAAATTATGGGTTTTAAACCTTTTTAGTTTTTATTTTTATCTAGTTAAATAGTTCCCAGTTGTGGGAGATCATGAAGGGAGGAGTCAGACAATTATTTAATGACAATCATGTTCAGTTTCAAAAAATTAAAGCTTTATAACCATTAAACACAAACTAGCAATACCATATGTCAAAATATTCAAAGTACATATCCTTAAATGAAACTAAGTTCTTAAGCAGCATTTTTCCTACTTTGTCTCTGTAAATTTCAATTATCTATGGAAATAATTTTTCATTGTTGGGGCGTATAGTGAAGGTGAAATTGACACTGAATCTAATCCTTCCAATCCTACCTACATTTATGACAAAGAGAAAAGGTTGATCATTCAAAACGTCAGATAAAACAGAGTTGTTTATTCCCTGGTTTACAGTAATGCCTAAAGGGCCTTAACTGAGATTAGGGCTCTATACTGAGCACTGTATAAATGCATAGTAAGGGACGGTCCCTGTCCTATACGATGATAGCACATGACTAAGAGTTGGAGAAAAACTGTATTATCTCCATTTTACAGATGAGGCATGGAGGTATTGTGAGATTAAGTTATTTGCTGACGGTCTCACAGGAAGTCTGTAGTTGAAGCTGGCAATTAATACAGATCTCCAGGGACCCTTTAAGTCAATCTCCTTCCTCATTCTCTTCTCCCCTCACCCCATAACAAAATGAAGTAAATTCTCAATGGTATAACAGTATACCAAGCTTCCTGTCAGTCTGCAATGCAGAGCAAAAGCTCATCTGGAAGGTAAAAATATCACCCATGAGAGCTACAAATTTGCATTATAATGATTAGGTAGCAGTAAAATGAAGTGTGACCACTCGAGTCACTCAGTAAATCATTCACAATGAGAGTGCCATTTATAGATTATACTACGACCAGAGACCTAGGCAAGGATTATTACTGAAGAACCCTGGAGCTCAAAGCAAGAGAAGAAAGTGACAGAGCAGTGGAAGATGAATATGGTCTAACTAGCAGCATTATGAACAAATGGGAAGAAAAGGAACAACGTGGTGATCACAGAGAAGAGTGTCATTGGACCTGCTCAAAATGGGATTAAGTTTTCACCAAAACTTCCATCCTGTTTGTCAAAATTTTCCCAATCATTTCTAATAGTCAGGAACCAGCTGATTTAACAGAAAATTAAGGCAAATGACAGATTTTAAAGAATAGAGCAAAATAAACATGGAATAAATGACTGCTTGGATATTGAGGGGAAACGGGCAGATTGGCCTACAAAATAGGGCACTAGAATGGCTCTTCCCCTGACCTCCCTATGCTTCCGTTTCCCCTCCTGTCTGTTTTATAGTAGGAGACGGTCTCTGGCCCAAGGAGCGCACAATGTGTTTGCACAGCACCTTGCACAACTTGGCTGTGATTTCAATTGGGGCCTCTGTGCTAACTCAATAAATAATGAACAAGAGAAGTCAGATTGACAATGAGATTATGAATGTGGCTGATAGGCTATTCGCTCATTGCAAAGGGGGTGGCAGCTGGGGCACAGTTTTAGACAGAATGAATTTGGACATCCAAAAGGATATAGAAGAGACAGATGCTTAACTGGAGAGATGGTGCAAGGACATGAGGTGGGGGTAGGCTTGGGAGTTAAATATAAAGGTCAGAGCTGAATCCACAGGTTTGACTAAAGTCACCCAAGGAGAAGGCTTGAGTTGTAAAAGGGGCTTCCAGGGCATGTTCTTGGGAAATTCCAAAGGAGGAAGGACACAGAGAAGAGGATCCAGGAAAAAGCAAACAGGTGGGTAAAAAGAGAACCATGAAAAGACACAAGCAACGAGGGGAAAGGGATGCAGCAGACTGTCAAAACCAGTGGAGATGGGCACTACAGAAAGGTATAAATAATAGGCAGAATGAAGAAAAAGAAGAGTGCTCTAGGCAGCTGAGGACTTTGGTAAGAGTGGTTTCAGTGAGGACACGATCCAGAAAGTGGGCCATTCTCATGAGGATTTTGACTGAGAAGGAGAGATGGCATGAAACAGGGTGGTTGTTAGAGGCTCTTCAGAAATAAATCAAAAGTTTGTGGAAAGCTTAAGCGTGATTCAGCAAAACAGACAACTTCAGAGATTAAAACTTTAATTTAAACTTTGTTAACAAAAAAAATTGGTTACAAAAAGGGAAATTCTCTGTACAAAAGGGAAAATCAGTGCCTCCTTCTAACAAGAGACTCTGCCACGGTCAGTGTAGACTCGAGTACACACAGGTAGAGCTGTGGGTCATCAAATGTGAAATGCAGAATATTCAAAGCCAATTTAAAGTTAGTTCAGGGTTCCAAATTTGCAAAGCCAGTCACCTTGGTCTTTGAAAAGTGTTTAAACCAAGAATCTCATGTCAAAATCTTCTCGTATCCTTGCAAACATCTTTGATGTGTAGAGTCACAGAAAACAGTGCTCATGCAGTGTGCACTGGAGAGTGAAATTCACCTCTGTGCAGAGGGACAGTCCCAACACTTATGCCATGCTTAAATCCCACAAACCATTGTGCTGCCCCTTAGCACAGAGATTAATTTCAACTAGAATGCATGTAAATCATAATCTATGTGACAATCACTTAAACTGTCACTTTGCTTAACAGTTAGATCCTACTTCTAAAATGAAGACAACTGCTTTGGAAACAGTGACATACATATGACTAATTGGAGACCAGCTGCAACATGACTATTGTATGAATGATGTGACAAGTCAGCATTACTAACGGTAATAAGTACCGTAGCATTTACACCAGTTGAGTCTCTCCACCTAAAATATTAAAATATAAATAAGGTAAGGCAACAGCATCTTTAAAACTTTATTACTGAAACTAGAAGTGCTAAGTGAGTTCTGAACCTCCATATAACTGTACAGCCATTAACATGATCAGCAGTTCCCTGCATTTATCCAGGAACCAGAAGACCACCATAATTATAGCGTGTTTAAAGCCAGTCACAGATAAAAGGATGATGTCTAATTTGCTTATTTTCTCCCAGGTTCAAGGTGAGTGGAAAATACAGTATCTAGAAACCTACAAGTTTACTGCCAGAAGAAAAACAGCAGTAATAATAATATTTAGCACTTCCCGTTTTCACAGCACGATATAAACCTAATTGAGCCTGTGTGGTATGAGCCTCATTTTACAGATGGGAAAATGGAGATGTGGAAGCTAAGTAACTTGCTCAAGGCCATATAGTTAATTAGTGGGAAGAGCCAGGATTAAAACTTCCTGGCTCCTAGCCCTGTGCTCTGCTCACTAGAACCCACTGCCTCATAATTATATTAGGAGAACACTGTAGATGTCTATCAATCATTTCCCTCCATAAGAGAAAAATTGAGTTAATTGCAAAAAGAGGAACTGATTAACAGCTTTATATAGTTTCTTGTTTGAGAATGAGAAAGGCCTTAGAAAAGCAATCAATTCTACTATATCTTGTAACATGGACTAAATTTATTCCCAGTGTTGATTCTTTAATTTCTTAAGAACTTTTAAAGAGAATGCAGTAGTCTCAGTTTATTAATACAGACATAACTCTGCAGTCAGTACCCTTCACATGAACACACAAAATGTGACATTTTCTACTTGTAAAGTAAGATTTGTTCTATTCAATTTTGCAACTAAAATATAAACCCTGAAGCCAACATTTTTCAGATTTCAGGAGACAGCCATAACCTTGGTTTAAACACAGCAAATCTTGTACATTACACCGAGGGTTCGGAGAGATTTAGATATCCATGAATATTGGTAACTGCCGTAAGAAACTGAAAAGAAAGCCATCTGTTGCCCTTATCCTTTCCCCTTTCTTGCTGCAGTGCAGAGGGCAGCATCTCTTCATCAATGTCTCATGGCAAGAGAAAACAAAGCTGCTTTCTTGAAATACAGTTTGATAACTGAAAGGAAGCTTCTAAAACTTTTAATCTTGCTGTTAGTTACTGCCACCTAAGAAGTAGTTATTGAAGACTCTAGAATCCAAGCATAAATGTTGATGAATCAGCCTTTTAGGTGTACTGATGGAGACGTTACTTTGAGCCATCCTTTGGCCACGCACTGGATTCTTAACACTTCACATATCAGAGGAAGAGAAACACAGACAAAACCCATCAACATCTTTCACTGCATCAGAGAGGAGAGTGGTGGAAGGGATGAACCATGACAGATGGACAATACTAAGGCGGTCTTTTTAATGGCAGTACTGAATTGAGCACTACTTTCTGGGGTAAAATCTACATTTTTCTTCAGTAGTTCTTAATTGTGTCTTGTGCCAGAAAAAAAATTTGTATGGGTCAACTCCAGCAGCACTAGAGAGAAAACTCAGTTCTGAAGCACACCTTGCACCAGGAAAGATTATTTCTCTGTGCAGCAACTGTTTGCCAAAAGCAGCAGTTTTTCACTGGTCGCCTAACCGAAAACCTTGGCCCCAGTTGTGTCTTCCACCCCCCTGTTGATCTTCTGCAGCCCTTCGCACACTAGCAGGCGGCACACCAAATCCTGATACCCCTCCTCTTCTGTTTGGCAGCCAGCGATATCTGGAACAAACATGGGGGGTAGAAGGGAGAAAGAGACCAAGAGCTGAATATAGTACAGTTGTTCTTTAAGCATCATGGGCTTGAGTCATAGCTCATTTTTAGTTGATAAAAATATGGCTTTACATTTATACAGGGCACCATCACATAATCTGCTTTATAACTATTAAGCCATAACACCCTATGAAATAGGTATTTATAGCCCCCCCATCCCCCCCAAAAAACCCACACGCTTATACAGTCTTACACTATGATTAAGTGGAAACAAGAGGTGTGTAGAAACCTCTCAGATACCTATATGGCCCCCAGTATCTGAGCATCTTCCACTGGATTCCTCAACACCCTTGTGAGACAGGGATTCCTATAGGCAGAGAGTAAGTGACTTGCCCAAGACAGATCAGGGAACTGAACCCCAGGTCTCCCAAATCTCAGGCTGGCACTCTAACCACTGGACCATTCTTCCTCTTCATCATACCATTCTTTAAAAAATTCAAATATTCTACAGATCTAGGGTCAAATTCATCTCTGGAGCAAGAAGACACTGACCCTTCCTACTCCATGATTGAATTTGGTCATTAAAAATCTGAGACACAGAAAACTGGAAAGACCCACTTCAATACTGTTTTTGCAAACAGAACATCCTAAATGTCTTAATGTTATGTCCTACTTGTAGAACGTTCCTACAGCATACATGATAAAAACCAGAATTGGTGCCTCTTTAGAAGTAGTCTGTAGTGCTTCTGTTCAAGTCAGAATACTGAACTGTTCCTACTGGTCTGACCCAGTATGGCCGTTCTTATGTTCTTAATATATTGAGAGAAATTAAATGTAATAATAATTGGAATCAAAAGACAGAGAATTATAAATAATCAACATTGATGGTCATTTCAGGACAGCTATTCCCTTGAAAGACATTTTAAGCAGCCCTTTGTCTTCTAATCTTTATGGAAAAATTAGGGTTATCAGGAGGGCTTGAACCAGCAAAGACAGTTAAAGTGTAACGTTGAGCCCCCCGCCATGCTGTTGGAAGTTGTACAGTGTTGCGTAAATGTAATTCAATCCTGTACCTCATTCTATAATTGACAGCTTGGGTTTTAAAGAGGGGGTCAACAAAGTCATTAGCAAGAGCATGGCAGGGAAAAAATATATACTGCTGAAGTAGTGATCCTGGGACTTTTCATCTGACTAGCATTTTCAAAGTTAAAACCATTAACAGATCATTGAATCCCAGTTATTTTACTCATGTGCCTGCCACACACAATGCAGATTTGTAATACCAATTTGCAATTTATACCCAACAGTGCCAAATGCGATCTAGAACTGGCCTCTGTAATGTAGCTGCTATAGCAGGGGTGTCAAACATCCAGCCCATGGGCCAGATATGGCCTGCCAACCTTTATGGTCCGGCCCCTCACGGCAGCACACACTGCCGCCAGGGAGTATGACGATGCGACATCTCACAGCATCGCGCGCTGCCATGAGATCTGTGTACTCTGGCAGCAGCACGTGGAGCGCTGTGTGCCCGAGACACAGCACTCCAGTAGTGCCTAGTATTTTGATTTATGGTACGTACGGCCCACTTGAAGTACATTTAATTCAAATCTGGTCCGCCACAGCAAATGAGTTTGACCCCCCTGTACTATAGGTTTACTTGTCTTTTGACTAGAGGAATGGGGCAAGAAAATGGATAACATGTAATTAACAGGAGAAAGAAAAAAACAATGAGAAAGTAAAATAAAGACAATTCTATAATCAAGGTGTGCAGATAGATACTGCCTTTGTATAATATCCAGGCATGTCTTTTTATTGCCATTCAATACACTATGCCATCACTTCTTTAGACTAGAAAATAACATAAACCAATCACTGATTGACAGTGTTGAGAAGACATTTCCCATATGGGCTTTTTATTCCACAATTATGTACTACCAAGTTTCTTGCACTTTACTCTGATGCTATCCATGGTCAGAGAAAGGTTGCTGAATGCCAGTCTAATCTGATCTATTATTTCTACGTAAGAAGGTATAGCAGTTGTCCCAGTCATTGGCTGATTAGCCTCGGGAATCAGTCTTATGTCCCAATCCCAGCAAATATATTTAAAAGGTGATGCATGAGTCCTTTTAGTTCATTAAATGCAGTATCCCTAGAAGACTATGCCAAAGAAATGACTTGTTTAAAAAACAAAAACTTACAGAAACTGGGGCGTGGTTAGAAAATTCCTTCCTCCCAAGTCCATTGGATATTTAAACATTAAGAAGAAGTACAGGTGTCCAACCAGATTTCCTATCAGCTCATTGATGATGCTGCAAGGAAAGAAGAAATATTTCAGGTTCAGAACTTGTTGATTTTGTGAAATCTTTCAGCTACAGTGTACTTTTTGTGTGCCTGCTAAAGATGTCACAGGCATTACAGCCTCATTAATACAGGGGGTGAAGATACCTCTTAATAGACTTCACTATCAACATCAACACCAGATTAGATCTGAGGAGTAGGGAGGATTGTTGCAGTTTCTCTTTTTTTTCCCCTCCTCATCTTTAAATGTACTGTGGGGCCAGGCTTAGGGGAAAAGGCAGCAGGTAAAGACTTAACAAGAACAAAGGAGTAGGACGTAACTATTCCATCAGAGGTATTAGTTAAGCCTGTGCTTTTAGGAAGAGCAATAGCTGCAAATCCTGATGGTTGAAATCTTCCTTTATAAGAAAACCTAATCCCTTAACATACTAGAAAAACAAGGGACTATTTCCCTATGTTTTCTACAAGATTTCAGGGTCACATTTATTTTCATATTTAGATTAGAACAGTGATACTCCGACCTCAGTGATTCAGGAGCCAAATGAGCAATCATCATTACCCAACAGAGCCACAGAAGCGTGAATTCATTGTTTCATTTGCTATTTTTATATATATAATTCTAACATCAATTCTATTGGTTAACAACATGTAAAAGCATCCTGATGGGCTAATTAAAATCACATGGCATTTTAATATTTTGGACTGCAAAACCACAGGAGACACATTAATGAGTCACTTGCGGCTCCCAAGCCTGAGTCAGAATATCACTGGTCTTTTAAAGTCATCATATTACAAATATCTGAACGTTACCAGTCATCTTGCTAGTCTATCAGTTGGCTTGACGTCCCCTTATTTTGATGTTATTGCTTCCAACCATCCCTCTTAATGGGTAAGATACAGAACTGTACTCGATCAAAGAAAACCTTTATATCTCATGGAAACAAGAATAATGAATACTTACGATCCTCCAATGATGTAGTTGAATCCCAGAATAACCCAGGGTAGATAACAAGCCTAGTAGAATATACAAACAAAATAGAGAAGTCATGAATGCCAAAGGAGAGTTAAGGCTGCACAAATTCCTTTGCATCTTCATCAGTGTAATCACTGCATCTTTTAAACATAGATACTACACGCATTCTGGTAAGTTAACAACCAGAACATTTAAATTAAGTGTAAGCATTAATGCTTTACATTTATATAAAAACTATCAGTGTTTAAACAAATGTCTCCTTCACACTCAATCCTCCACTGCAGGTTTAAGTCTGAAAGAAAGTCATAATAACACGAAACTCGTGGTATCCCAGTCATTCCCAAAGTAACAGACAGCCATCAGGAAAAAAAAAAAAAAGCAAAAACAAGACGGAACTTCACTGCGGCCTCAGACAAAAAGAAGCTGGGTTGTAGAAGAGGAAATTATTCAAAACCTGAACATTTTACTGAGTGAAAACTGACCGATGCAGGAAATGATTTATTGCAGAAAGGTGGCTTTTATTCAAGTTAATGCTGGCCAGAAAGTCTTTTGCGTGTGTGTTTTTCAGACAAGTTCATCTCTATTTTGGGGGCACCCATAGCAGTTTTATACTGCAAGCTAACACCATATGAGACACAGTGGTACTGAACTCTGATCTTCTCTGTCCAGAAGGGGCTGGGAGCTCTGGGAAGGCAGCAAAACCTCTCTCTGAAGAGAGGATCTACCTTGTGGCTGACTCCAGAAGGAACTGCATCCAGCCCCTGTCAATGGGTAGCATGAAATTCGTTTAGACTATGGGGGGAAGGGAGAATCTCAGAAGAGAACTATGCCAACATCCTGTATGCTGTACCTTAAATCTTGTCCCAAACCAAAATGATACAATCATGTCTCTGTTCAACTGGGCCCAGACATAAAGCACTGACATGATCAAGGGAATCATCAGTAACTGCAAAACAAAGAAACAAAGCAAAAATTATTATATCCACATAAAACCTATAAGGAACTTAAAGAGAAGGCTAGCTTTAGAAATGCTTTGTTAGCACTATACATCAGCATAGATCCTCTAATAACTACACTGCAGGGCCTTTCCTGCATGTATATGCCCATGACATAACAAGTTCATGAGGGTAACTGGTGAGCAAATGAACCAACAAGTCATTCTGTCTTACCGTGCGGGAAACTACTTTCACTAACTTGCTGGAGCTGATACCCTATTAGTAATGTACTTGCACTTATGTGTCTGCCAGAAGTATTACAGACTTCCCACTTCTTGGAAGACTTAAAAAGTCAGATGTATATTTTTTTCAGGGACTGAGAAATGATTGCAGGACTTCAATCACTCCAGTAGCAGCTATTATAGAAACCTAGTGAAGACACAGCTAGGAAATATATTCAGTGCAATACATTCAGTATTTTCCATAGCTGTCTGCTGCATATGTCTAAACTGAAGAACAGCACTGAATAAGCAACTTCCGTTATCTTAAGATTACTGAATTAGGCTAAACTGATTTGCACAAGAGTTAAACCAAGTTAAATGCATCTGAATGGAGATTAGTGCTAGTTTAACTTTAAAAACAACCTAGTTAAATCAGTGCAGCTTTTCTAACAGACAAGCCCTAAGAGGACAGAAATAGCAGTATGCTGTATTTGGAGTTCTGTGTTGAAAATAGCGCAGGACTTATAAGATGGAACTTCTATTAAACTAGTATTTGTTTACTGGAATAACAGAAACAATATATAAACTTTGAAAAGATTTTTAAAAAGAACAGGATTAAGTCCAGCTAATCAGTTTGTTTGTAGTAAGATCTTTAAGAAAATATAGGCTAATCCCATGAACACCATTTTCTTGGTGTTGTGTACACACACACACACACACACACACACACACACACACACACACACACACACACACACACACACACACACACACACACACACAAAAGTATATGATAATAATTAGACACACTTTTTGGTGTTACAAACACTGTATATGAATTTATAAGACAACTGGAATTTCTATCTATGAATAGTTGATTTAAGTTTACCAAGGGTTGTGGTGGAATTTCCATCAGTGGCAAATTTTAAATCAAGCTGAATGTTTTTTTAAAAGATCTGCTCTAGAAATTGTTCTGGGGAAGCTCTATGACCTTTATGCAGGAAGTCAGATAGATGATTACAGTGGTCTCTTCTGGCCTTGGAATCTATGAAAATCAACAGACTAGTCTCAACTCAAAGAGCACCACACAGGGTGACTGCAGTATTAATTTTATGAACAACGTATAGGGGAGGAAACTTTCCCCAGTCCACATCACTTTTTTCCATTGCCTTTTTCAGAGTGCCTTTAACTGGGTGCAGGGTTCACTTCAGACTGTAGATGCACAATCATGATTTATCTCTGGGGATAATACAGTGCATTGTCCCAGGGATTATCAGCAAGGTCTTATGCAAAAATGCAAGACACTAGAAATGCCAGAGCCAGGGAGGAAGTGGGGAAGGAGAGGTACAGAGTATATGAGAGAAGTGGTCAAAGATCAGAAGGGAACAGGAATTGAGGAGAGAACAGAAGAAACACACAAGACTAAAACAAATGTACCTCAGAAACAACATATCTTTTAATCACAGATAAGAAGTCCTCACCACCCAAAAAGTTTCTTTAGGCCAACTGACCTGATCCAAGGGACAGACTCTCTTATTAAGATCTATTTTAATCTTTCCTGTGACACTCTGCCACTTTACATTACTGAAATGAACCTTGGGTGGTGTTTGTCATAGAAACATGCATCACTTCATATAAACCTTAAATTTTGATTTTTTTAGATGATCAGATCATTTGTAAAGTAATGTGAATTCACTTAAAATGGGATTCCTTCTGAGGAGGCTCACTATTGAACCCAAGAACTGTTTTTTTAGCTCAAAGGGTAAAAAAGTAAATTCCGTAGGTCCTTAATGTCCATCTATCAGCAGAGAGAAAAATAAAGTCCATGGATGAAATTATGGCCCTTTTCAGGTCAATGGCAAAACTCCCATTGACTTCAATAAGGCCAGGATTTCACCCCTTATTTGTGCAACTGAGTTTCACAACGCACCCAGGCCTGCTGTGCCACGAGCTAATCATCTCTAGCAAAACCAAAAGTTTAATAGCGTTTATTGCCCCGCTAAGATCGCTGACTTCTCATGCTGGGGCTATTTCCCAAAATACCGATGTGTAACCAACACACACACACACACACACACACACACACACACTTTAGTGACATTAAAAAATATTCTGCCTATAGTTAAATGTAAAGTTATAAAGCTTCCTTTTGAAAATTGTGTCATGCTTACCTGCATGTCCATCACCAAGCCGGTTATCTTTCATTGAACTATTAAGGAAAATACAGTACAAAAAAATGTGACAGACCAAGGTGATTTTTAAACTGACTCAGCTCCTATTTTTACTTTTAAAAGAAAACTTAGTATTGGATCAAAAGCCTTGGCAAATTAATTCCTCTAAGCATCCACAGAACAGATTCACTGCAAGTTTTCCCACATTGCCCTTCCAATGAGCCTCAATTATGACATGCAGTGACCCCACCTAGACCTGAGAGACTGCGCTCACTTTTCATGTCCATTCAACCCTTCGCTTTGTACCGAGACTAAGCAGGCTGGAGCTGGCGTCCTTTTCAAAAAGCATGTTTAAAAGGACCAGAACTTCATCATACACTTCTCCTTCATTTTGTTTAAAGTTATTAAGAACAAATACTGTATTATTTATAACTTCAAGGAAAATGGCAAGCAGATAACCAGAAAATTTAATATTGCTAATAACAAGCAAGTAACAGAAAACAAAGAGTGGCCTGAAATTTACTGATGAAGTGTTTCAGTGCTACTATGATGACTAGGAAACTGAAGTACCTGCTTGCTGTTTTAACAAATAGTATCATTCCTCAGTAATTGTATGTAGTATCAAAATGCACTTATAGTCAGAAACAGAAAGTATGACACTATGGATCTGGGGGTTTTCTACAGACTTCCGTACCATGTTTGCTCTATTTGCACGTTAAGAGAAGTATTCTAACTGCAAACTCTACCTAGGGGTCTGAAAGACAAGTTATGATCAGATTCTTACATCAGCACCTATCCAAGATTCTGAAGTCAGAATTCAACTGATAGTTTTGTTAGCAGTGTAGCAGAATCCAGGTCATCTTCCGGTCTCTCTCTTGGCTCTGCGGGGCTAACTGGAGTAAAGATTCTCTCTCCACACTGAAGTTAGCAGAAATGATTAGAAGAAAAACAGGGAGCACATCTGTTGATTAAGAAGGTGGCATTTCTTCATAGTATGTCTCCTAACTGTCACCACAGTTTGTGTTAAAGTCACATCTCCTGTTCTTTCTCTGGGCACAGCGCTGTCATAAGTGACCGTACGGAGTAAGAGATTGCAGGAAGAGAGACTCCAGGAAAGGAGATGGTTTTCTGAAAAATGAACTAATATGAGGTAAAGTAGAGAAAAGTGAAGAAGTAGCACCAGTGAAGCTATTAAAATATATCAGTGCAACCTCTAAAGGAAGACCTGAAGGGCAGGGAAGTAAATGACCCTGGAATTTCTAACAGGATATTAAGCCTTTCACCTCAAGATCACTGACATGATTCAGGCCTGGGTCAGTACTGAAAATTGTTACCATCTGGTGGTCTTCATTACATTAGTTCTGTGGTCACCATACGATTCACAGTGAACAAGAGTTCACACATACCCCAGCACAATTGACAATCTATTTGGTAGCTAAGGATTGGATGGACATGGACACTAAATTTGCTTCCAGCCCTAGTGGTGGACCACAAATAGTCAGTATAGGCACACTTCAGTGAACTCTAGGAAAGCCTGTACTGCTCTGATGTTCTTGTGCGTAAACAAAACCACAGTCTCCAACGCCATCAGACAAACTGGAACTTTGAACTAGCACAATTATTGGGTTTTCACTCAAAAATAATCCCATTGGCTTGCCCTGAAGGATAGGAGTCATCTTTTAATGTCTGTGGAAAATTATATTTAAGTACTTTTCGCTGATAAAAACTGTTTTATGAAACTGACTTATATTAGGCATAAATACAAGAAGCAAAGTGTGCCAAGAACTTGATGAACAGAAGGATACAACGATGCAAATCCAGTTAAACAGAAGCATGAACATATAATCTGCTGGCCTTCCATCAAAAGCACCTATAAACAAATAAAGCAGTTAGCAAAACAGTTGTCAAGAGTTCAGATCACACCATATCCCAAGAGACTACCTCTGTTTTTGGTCAGTGGAAACAACACATGGTGCCAAATGCAATTCTCTGGTGTTTGAGTGCACTGGAATTACAACATTTGAGAAAATAGCATTTTCAAAATGTGATCATCTAAGAACTTGATCATTTTGTTAGTAAATCTCTAAATACTCCAAGTTATTTTTTAAAAATCCATCATTATTCCTTTTTGACTTATTTGTACACGATTGTAAGTTTACACTCTACCTTTCTAAAAAAGGCAAACATCCCTCCTTCTTCCCTGAGTTGCAAGCTGACTAAGCTAGTACAGCTGGATGGTGCTCTCTTGCCTTGATGCTTCAAAGAATAGGCACACTGGATAATGAGGGTAGATTGCATCAGTTACCGAATTGTGTCAGGGTTTGTTTGGGGGGGGGGGGGTTTTTTACACCAGACTGTAAAGAAGCCAGTTATTTTTCACTGCAAATGAGCTTCCCCTGCTCCACTCCCCAACATACAAGTTTCTTTCTGGGAGTGTTGGCAGGAAGGGACACAAACAGAGCTGGATTAGATGTTGGGGCATATATGGATCTGACTTCACACAGTATGTATCAAGGGATACAACAAGGCAAGCAAACATGCAAAGTTTTCTGCCTTATCTTCCTTTGCCTTTCTTGCTTTCAGGAACCTTAAAAATCAGACCGTGGCAGCTATCCAAACTATAGGGCTTTTGTGGTTTAATTTACTGTGTTTTTTTAAAAGAAACCATTAAACAAAGTGTCCTATAATATACACTCAAACAATCTACAAGCTGAAAGACTTAAGACACTCAGCATACTGCACAAATGATGTGCACATCTAGACAATTTCTTTTAAAAAAAAATTAAAATTACCATTCGGTGTGATCTGCACTTAACCACTAAGTGGAATTTTGACTCTACAAATCTAAACAGATGCTTAACCCAATCTTTCATAAAAAGTCAATTACTGGCAGGGAGAGGTTAATTAGGAAGTGCACATGAACAGCCGCAAATGTACAAACATTAAAATATGTTTCCACTCTGACAAGTGACTGTAAAAACGACAACTTCTTACTCAATCTCCTCCCTATGTCCATTTAATCATTTTGGTCACTAAAGTGAGCAGATAAGGAGTTTGGGATTTTAAGATTGTGGTTAACCCTGCAAAGCCAACATAGGTGAACAAGAGTGAGCTGGAGTCCATTTCTTTTTGTGCATTGGAGTTGTTGATCTAGTTCCGGTTTCTACTACATCCAAAGCGTCTAAGGACAGTGAGGCTGCTCACGTGTCACAGAGTATAATTGGAGTAGCAGACCCTTTGCTATTAGCGATGATGCACAAAAACAAAAAAGAAACCATCCTGACCTTTAGATCTCAGGCTGAGTTTGCAGACCTGGCAGTCAGAAAGCAAGACTGTTGGGCTTTTGTTTGGTGTTTTGTTTTGTTTTTTAAATTTGTAAAGGCGGACATTTTTGGCTCCAATCCTGCACTGGGATCTCCTAACATGAACCCCCTTGTATCTGTAAAAGTCCCATTGACATTTATGAAACTTCACATAGATCTATATTACCAGATCCCAGGACAGGATCAAAACATAGGTGAGGATCTCATTGAGACACATACATGGAACACCACCATGATTTAAAAAAAAAAAAAAAAAAAGAGAGAGAAACCACACTTGATTTGTTAAATTTCAAAATGTTTAGGGATCTATACTGCCCTCAGTATAGATGCACAGCCCATAAAAAGAGAAATAGAAAGGGCGGAGTTCTGTTTATAAACATTTGTATTCCATAGCACCTAGAAATGTCCTACAACTATGTTAAGTTTCCAAAATATGAAAAGTATATAGCTATTGTTAAAAAGAGGAGCTAACTGTATTTTTAACATCTGAGGCAGTTCAACCTACTTAAAATGGAACACCATCAACTTTAAATCTAATCATCTTTTAAAAGATAGGGAGAGGGCCTGAAACTTTCAACTAAGCCTTTTTCTTTATATTATATTTTTATTTTATTATATGTTTTTCTCCCTACTGTTGCTGTATGAGAGATCCAGGCAAACAAAAGGAAAAAGTGATTAACTATGCCAGGGAAACTGACCATGACAAAATGAACACACTGGAGAAAAAACAAAACAAAAAACAGAGAGTGATATTTTTCCTCTAAACTTTTGCACATTGAGTAATCTTGAGGATTACTTGTAAGAATAAAACACCAAAACAACAACAACAAAATTTAATTTATTCACTGTCCCTTTAAATACCTGAGAAATACGAGCTGCAGATTTCCTGATTTCTGTATCAGACAAAATGACATAAGTACCAGTAAGGTCTGAAACAACCATCTCATTATAGCCCCTTATTTTAGTTCCTTTTTATTCTTGATAGTGTTGACGTCAGTCACTCAGACAGAAAAACCGTGAATCAGAATCTCAGTCTTCTCAGGAATGTAGGGAGGTAGTCGTTGTTAAAATGTAACTAGTAACGCAGAGATACAATGTACTTTCTGACTCTTCTAGAATTTTGCAGTTTTTTAAAAAAAAATTTAGCATGAACTTTGAAATTTATCTAGAACGTCAGTGAATGCTCAAAGCCATATATAGCCCTTAAAATGCAGGCTATCAGTTCTTAACGAAGAAATGGGTAAGGGTGACTTGATTAGTCCATAACTACCTACATGAGGAAGAAATATTTAATAATGGGCTCTTCAGTTAAACAGAGGAAGAGCTAACACAATCTATGGCGGGAAGTTGATGCTAGACAGAGTCAGACTGGAAATAAGGCATAAATCTGTAACAGTGAGAGTAATTAACCATTGGAAAAATTTACCAAGATGGATTCTCCATCTCTGATCATTTTTAAATCAATGTCAGACGTTTTTCTGAGAGAGATGCTCTAGGAAATATTTTAGGGAAGTTCTGTGGCCTGCGTTACACAGCAAGTCAGACTAGATAATCACAATGATCCCTTCTTGGCCTTGGAATCTATGAATTCATAAGCTAGCCCCAAGGGCCATTCACTTCCCTCAATCTCACTGATAATGATACTTGTGCTCACAGACTGACAGCAGCACGCATTTACGTTATGAGCAACCAGCAAATGTTTCACTGAGAGGTCCAATAGTACTCAAACAAGTTTTTTAAAAGGGGATAGAAAAGTTGGTGGAGGGGTTCTGAACCAGTCCATTTTTTTGTACTCCTAGAAAAAAAAAATCACTGCTCAATTACATTTTCGGAACATGCATATTGCGTTTTATCATGGTAGTACTAACTTGTCTTCCTATAATAAAAGCCAGCAATGCACAGTGGGATGTAGCTTATTAATAAAAATATATAATTTCATTTGACATTCAGTATTATAAGTGCAATATAAATATCAAGATTTCCCATTGAGACCTCATTGCTCATGGACGAGCTACAAGTGCACATACAACCAAGATCTGCAATTGTGTATCTTATACAATGTTATCATTGATTCCATCGTTTTGAGTGTTGGGTGGGGGGGTGAGGTTGTTTCATTTTTTTTAAACAAATACATAAGCATGTCCTTGATTTACTTAGTTTAGCATGGTACCAAGCCTAGCATTTTAATTTTTTCCCCTTTTAAGATATAGTATAAATGAGGTACTTACATAAAACCACTTGGCAAAGACAAGTTTTGCTATACACACCTTCTGCATACCAATACTACTACTTTGCTCTTCTAGAGCAGTGTTTCTCAACCTTTTTGATACCAGGGACTGGCTTCCTATACTATGTCACGGAGATCTCAGGCTTCCTATACCTTCAGGGAGATCTCAGGGACCGGTGCTGGTCAATGGACCGGTCGCTGAGAAACATTGTTCTAGAGCATCTATAAATCTGATCATTTCCAATTACTTTATAAACATTAAGACTCACAACACACCACTCTTTACAAGCGGGCAAACTGAAACAGACAAAGTGGTTAAGTGACTTGTCCAACATGGATTATCTCCCTTAGTGGTTTGGACTACATCTTCTGGTTTTTTTATGTTAAGTGATACTATAACCATGAAAAGAGTAGTAAAGTCTCCTCCTACTGTTCCAAATCCAACAACTGAAAGTCACAATCCTTAGTCATATGAGTGGTCCCACAGAATGGCTGCAGGACTGGGTCTTAAGTGACTGGAGACTCAAAAGTCACTTCTAGAAAATGGAGGGAAGTAATGAATTGAGTTTTCAGAATTTTCTTTTTTTTAATTGACTAAGAGAACATAAAGCACTTTGCTATCTTTCTCTTTAAGAGCTTTGCCTGAGTCAGAGTCACTGACCATTCCCACAAGCTCTCTCTTTGCTAACTCATTAAATCCTATAGCATGCACATACTGTAATTATTAACATACCTGTTTCTAGTCGTGATGAATACTGATACAAAAAATATAAGTTCACCAAATAGAGAAATCCAGTTCCTGGGCCCACTGGGAAGTAGAATGTTGCAGTTATCGGTCTCCAGATCTGTCCAGATCAAAAAGAGTGAGGATATTTACATAAATTATAGATCAATGAATAATCGTGGTGTTCCATTTTAGTCTGTTACCATGGAATACAAAGAAAATTAAGGAGCAAATTTAAGATTCCTGTGTATCAAATTTTTTATTCAGTGATATCACTGAGTCAAAAGTCCTTTTAGCTTATGTCTTACCTGCTACAATCTGTTAAGCTATTAAGAGTTTTGAGTAATTTCCAGATACAGTATAGTTAACTTCCAAAAGGGATCCAGAGAACAAGACAAGTCTTCAAAACTGTTCTATACTATTTTAAAGGCATCCAGCCAGAATCCTTTCCACCTAATCCAACGGAAGGTGACCTTGAGCAAGAAATTCAGACAATAACCTTCTGAGTGTAATTTCATTCAGATAATATCTAACACTATTTTTAGCATTTATGCACCTGCTTTATGGAAGTCCCTGTCTATCGATATCATGAACAGCATTTTACCAGGCTGCAAGTGGTAATCAGCACAGAAATAATCTTGCCATTTCTGAGTTGACGTGAGACACTCCAATCTGCAACATTTCAGAATTGTGTGTTCAGATCCCAGGTTCCATAAATCAGCAGGGACTAGTAGCATTAGAGATACATGGGGATCCTATATCATTGCAACCATGGTGTCTACCAGAGAAGGGCTGAACACAACTTCCTCTGCACTTACTTCACTGTAACCACTTTGGGGCTGATACTTGGAACAAGGACAAGCTGCAGAGAAAGTTGTGTTCAGCCCTTCTCTGGTAGACACCATGGTTGCAATGATATAGGATCCCCATCATCTAAGGCTTTCTCCTCCTTCCCCAGTTTTGGAGGGAAAGGGAGAGGACACGTCCTATCATATACATTTACACACGGAATGAGCATGAAGCAATTGTTTCCTAATACAAGATAATTCAGTGTGGGACCTAAGCAGCCAGAACACTGATCCCAGCAAGTGCCTCCTTGATCTGGGCTCCGCATCTATAACTGGAAGTGCAGCACACCCAGGTGCCTGGTCCCATTGCTTGAAGCCACCATACCTTTACTATGAAAGTGAGCTCCCTGGACCAGATGGCCTGGGTACCCTGGCCCTGGCACCCACTGGCACCAGACATAGTGAGTAGGGCTGGGATTCAAACCCATGTCTGCGGGTCCCAGGCCTGTATTCAGGCCCCCGCAGTTCACATTGACCCTTCAAGTATGAAAGGACTACACGTCCCAATAGGCACAGCATCAACCTACCCCCATTCCCAGCATGCAAAGCGCTCTCCAGAGTGGCCCGCCTACAATTCCCGGCAAGCACAGCGCACGGAGCGCGGTCCTATGGCGAGCTACCCTAGAGCTCAGGCGGCACTTTGCCTGCTGGGACTTGTAGTCCATGCCCTACCTGGAAACTGTTGATGAAGGCATCGGGCCATAAGAAGAGATGGACGGGGCTGATGAGGCCTAGTTTGCCGATAAGCGGCACCGCGATGGAGCTGGCGAACCAGTAACGGGTGATTAAAGGGATGCTCCGGAACCAGTCCCCCAGGTCCGACATCTCTCCGAGCTCGGCCGCCGCCGGCACCTCACTGCAGACCGGCTACCGCGAGGTCGAGGATCCAGATCTCGGCCGTCTGCTGGAGCCGCCGGGCAGCAAGGCGTGTGGAGCAGGCGCGGCTGAATCGACTCCTCCTAACCAGACGTGGCTTCTCCAAATTCAGCCCCCAACAGCTACTTCCGGTTCCCGGTCCCACCTCCTCCCCGCTGTCACGGTGACGGCAACGGCAGCGCCGGAAGTCCCGCCTCTGAAGGGGATAGTACAACCAGCTGACGTGTGCCGCTGCTCATTGGCCCTTTCCTGCTGCCTGTGGCAGGCTCACGTGACACCGCTCCCCCCGTCACTGTTCTCATCATGTTCCTCCCAGACCCGATTGCTTGCCTTGTGCTGCAGAGACTCGTTTTGCACAGAGCGCGCCCACCCCCCCAGCATTGCTCCGCACTTCTTGCTGTTGCAGAAGGCTCGTCCCCTATCACGGCTTCCTCCCACTTGCTGCAGACCCCTCTCTCTTCCCCAGCCTCCCTGCTTCCTCCCCCCCCCCCCACTGCAGACTTCCTCAAACTCCTTACTGCTTCTCCAGTCCACCTATAGTTTCTCCTACCATTCCTATTATATACGGTCCTCCACTAACCTGCTGAAGACTCCCCCACTGTTCTCCCCAGGCTTTCTTCTTCCCGGTCCTCCTCCCACCCATTGAAGAGTCCCACCTCAGTGGGTCCCTACATCCCCCACACCTTGTTCCTACCCACTACAGACTCCTCACCCCATCACTGCTTTCCCAGACTGCAAGCTCTGGCTATACTTGAAGAAAAAAAATAGTAAAGCAAAGTTATTAGCATTTTTCCCCTTGTGCTGTGGGCCCAATCCTGCTCCCATTATTATGGTTTATTATTTGTATTCAGATAGCTCCATAAGTTGTTAGATGCTGTTCATGCACATTAGACGTCTCTAGTGACATGGTTGCTGCACTGTACTCCAGACCAGTTTGCCAGTTTACTCTGCCGGCTCCTTGAGTGCAAGCTGAATTCTGGTTCTGGCTCCCCACAACCCCTTGATCCCTGGCTACATGGAACGATGCACTGCAATACAATTAACTGCTCCTTATAGGGAAAGCTGGAAAGTAAAAAATAGCTGCAAGCAGGGAGGTAAATCAAACAGGTACATGGCTGCAGCAAGCTGGTTAATTCCATGGCAAAAATGCTGAATTCTGTGACATTTTGGAAAAATGCCAGCTAATACTGCCACAGCATCATAGTGACATTCTGTTTCAGATAAATGGGCAGTTCATACCATTCAGAGCTATTGCTTCAGGTTCCCTGCAGACTCAGGCAAGCATTGGTTTGTACTCAGTTCATGTGTTCAAGGTTATCTTCACAATCATAAGGGCTACAAATATTTTTTTAAATAAAAGTTGAAATTTTTCTTGTTTGCATCACAACAGAAGCTGCTCTTGAGGAATATGAAATAGTTCAGAGATGTGTTCCATATATAAGGGGCAATGTGGAGATTTTTTTGTCATTGACAACAGTGATTAAATCAAGCATTATATGTATGTGTTTATATTATTTTCTAATGGCAGGCGGCAGTTAAGGAAGAACATGAGTCTTTCTATGCTGACAGCTAACAGAACCGTTCCATTAGTTCAAATATTACAGATCTATGTTTCTGGAGTTCTAGGATTCTAGGGTTCTGTATATGTAGTTTATTATGGAGAAGAGGGAGTTTCTCTGTAGGTAAAATTGCAAGCATGGTCCCACTAAAAAAGTTGATTTTGATCCCCCTTGTAATTTGAAGTTGTGTACTCAGCACCTTTAAAAGTCATACTCTAGGAGTCTAATGTCATGTGTGCTGTTTCCTCATCCATAAAGTAGAAATACTAATACTACATATTCAAAGGGATTCTGTGAATGTTTGTAAAGAACAAGATCAATAGATCTCAATGGAAAATGTAACAAAATAATATTTTGATACCTGGATATTACTGTGATGGGCACATTAAAGATGTGTGAAATTGATTGGGAAGAACTTTTTCCATTTCCTTTTGTAACATGATAAGGTTAAATTAGCCACACTATAACTAATTCTCATCATGTTATATGTATGTCTCAAGGCCTCAGTCTTGCAAAAACAGTTATTTTAGCATTTTACTTAACACTCTTCATGCTACATATCAAATCTCCCTTCGTTTTGTTTCCATATCCAAATCCCACAAGCGACAGTACAGAAATACAGTCTGTTGCTGCAAGCCAACACGTATTGTCTTTCTTGGTGATCACTAAGAACCAGTGAAGCACTTCCAAATCACAATGAAGCAATCTTTTTAAAAAGAGAGCATCCAGGCCAAAGTTAATTGTCCTTACCCAATCCCATGAGTGCAACCTCATTGAAAAATGGGGGAGATAATAGGCAAGTGGTGGAAGATAAGATCTGGGCTCTGCAGGTCACTACTACTTTATTATTCAAAATAGTTGGAGGCCTGTTTTCAAACAGTTATTTTTTTGTGGGGAGTAAAGAAAGCCCAGAGTCTCCGTGGGGGAAGGTCCTTGGGTGCCTTCCTCTGACCTGCTCAGGCTCCCCTCACAGCCTCCCTGTGGTCCTGTTGCCCCAGCCAAGCCCTGAGTCATCTCAGGCTGGTCAATAGAGATCTCAGGAAGCCCAAGCATGTTATTCCCTTGAGATGGCATCATGACATTGAATGGGTGTGCAAGAGAATGTAGCAAGAAGGGCGTGGAATGGATTCCATGAACACTAGTGAGCTGCTTGGTTTTGTGACGCCACCAGTCCTGACTGTCACTGTGATCCGCAGTGAAGGTCATTTGATGTGTCACCGGTCCCTTTGACACTTATTTCCTCACTAGAGAAACCAAAAAGTCGCTAACTCTAGTGACACCGAGTAGTTACTTTGGCAACACACAACTTAGCCGCAGGACTTTCGCTCTCTCACGCCCACAGCCTCGCCCAAAGGGAACTACACTTCCCAGCAGGCGCCAGTGCTTCCGGGATGCGTGGCCTGTTCCATTACCCCGCCGGATGGAGGGGGACTGGGATTAACTGTCTCCTCCCTCCCCCCCCGTCCCGTCAGTGTTCTGCATTCATAAATTCCAACGGACTGTACCATGGGTAAAACAGCCCCTAGTCTCCTCGCTGGCCTCCTCCCAGAGTCCCGCGCGGCGCGGCGGCGGGAGAGAGGGAGCACTAAGTGGCGGTTGGTGCGGGTCGCTGCCTCTGTGGCGCCTCCCGCCTGCTCCCTGGCGCGAGGATGCAGAGCTCCGACCTGGGCAACAGGGAGCAGGGCAAGATCTGGCACCGCAAGCCCGCCCCGGCGGCGCAGCAGGGGTAATGAGGGGCGGCGGGCGGCCCGCCCGGGGATAACCAGGGATGGCGGCAGGGGCCGTGGCGGTGTCTCAGAACTCCCGGCCCAGCCGGGTCT
This sequence comes from Emydura macquarii macquarii, assembly GCF_026122565.2. Classification (NCBI taxonomy): domain Eukaryota; kingdom Metazoa; phylum Chordata; order Testudines; family Chelidae; genus Emydura; species Emydura macquarii. The sequence continues at coordinate 5,175,718 of NW_027130506.1, forward strand.
CGGGCTCCTACCGACGGCTCCGTTCGCCGGTGGGCCGGCAGGGGTGCGGGGCTGGGCCGGGGCTAGCTCCCCCAAGGGGGGGTGGGGCTGGCGGGTGACGGAGGCGGGAGAAAGGGGGGTGGGAGGGTAGATGATGACGACAAACCGACCCCCCTCCCCCCCCCAGTTGTGCCATTCCCGACTGGCCTGTGCTGGCTGTAAGGACTCAGCCACGGGGCTGGGGCTGGTGCGAGGAAGCCCCTGCACACGGATCTTGGCGCTGTGGGCTGGCCTGGGGCTGCCTCACCGGTAGCAATAGCTCCTGAGCTAGCCTCTAAGCGCTGCCTGCAGGTCCTGGAAGCACATGAAATATATCCACGTCAGACGATTTCTCTCCAAGGCAGAGGACTGCAATGCTTTTATTAGTACGTGTATTACGTTCGCACCTCGTGGCCCTGCTCATGGATCTCGTTGCGTTAGGTGCTGTACGAACAGAAGAAAGCCAGGCTCTGCCCCAAGGGTGATCCAGACTAAGAATAAGACCAAAGACATCAGACAGATGGGAGAGTACAGAGGAACAATGAGGCAGTATTGGTCATCATAGTAGGCATTGACCTCAGCGCACACTGCAGCCGAACTGTTACCAAGTATTTTGTAGGTGTCGTGGCCAAGAAGAGTTTTGAAGAGGGATTTGAAGGTGGATAATGAGCTAGGTTTGCAGATGTTTACGAGAATGCCGCCTCCTCCCGTGTGGGGCAGCTTGGGCGAAAGTATGAAGATGCTTGTCTGAAAATTTAACATAGGCATTGGAGAAAGGTGAGAGTTGACAGCTCAATAGTGGTTGAGAGATGTTAGCGAGAGTGGGGATTGAATACAAGCATCTTTTGTTTGATGTGATAGAGAAGGGGGAGCCAATGGAAGGGTTCAAAGAGTGGGGTGACATGGTCAAAGTGACCGACTAGGAAAATAATATTAGCACTAGCATTCTGAGTCGATGTGAGTGGGGCAAGATTGCATTTGTCAGGACTACAGAAAAGGATGTTGCAGTAATCAAGACACATAGTAAGCACCTGGATGACAGTTTTAACTGGGTGGATGGATAGGAAAGGCCATATTTTGGCGATACTATGCAGAAAGAGAGAGGTCTCAATTGAAGATGACTTGCAGATTATGGTCCTACGTGACAAACAGAATGGTGGTGTTGTCCATAGTGATCAAGAAAGGAGGTAGTGTGGAGAGAGTGAGGGAGGAAAGATTAGGAGCTCTGTTTCAGCCATGTTCATCTTAAACTGGTAGCTAGATATCAGCAAGAAGATGTCAGAGAGACAGTAACATTCACTTATAACTTCCACGCAAACATTTAAAAACCCCAGCCCACAAAGATGTTTGTTACAAACTAAGGTAATATCTAATACAAATAATAACAATATCCAACATATCTGCCTAATTATAAGCTCTTCTCTCTGGTTTTGTCACTGCAGCTCTTATCCTCTCTCCTTCCTACTCCTTTCCTCCTGTCTCCTATCCCATTGTCCAATGTTATTTCTTATTGTGCTCCATGTAAACTTAAGATGAGGTTCTGCAAATGCTTGCATGAGAGGCAGCCCTCCATCTGTGCAGAGCCATTTCCAAAATCTAGCCCCTAGACTTGTAATTTCTTTCAGCAGAGAAGTGTCATGCACAGTACTATATAAATAATACATGTCCTTCACAATTAGAGATTTCCCAAAATCAGGTACTACACTAGTACTGATTGTTTATCCCTGAAGCACACCACATCATGCCCTGAACAGTCAGGAGTTTGAACAACATAAGACATTCTGTGATTTTGCAAACTGTGGATTTGAGATTATGAGGAAAAGGACAAGACCCTGTGAAATGGCAGTGATTAGAAAAGAAGAAAGTATACTCATTGGCAGGGTTGGTAAGAAAAGACCCAGACCTTTCAAGATTGGAGCTATATAAGGCGGTGGTCTAGAGAAAAATAACTCTCTTGTGGGCACTCTGATGTGCCACCAAGGAGAGACAGGGCCTGTGTGTTTATATCCCACAAGACATCTCTCAAACAGGGATTCACCCACAACAGGATGACACAGACTTGGTATTTAAAAATGACCAACTTTCTGAAGAAAATTAAACAACTTTAATCAGGCCTGGCCTTACCGCTAGGCAAAACAGACAATTGCCTAGTGTGGCAAAAAGTATAGTGCAGCTGCTGGGCTGCAGCCATCCGTCTCCCGTCAGGTGCTAACATGCAGCCATGACTCTGGGGCAGCTGCCCGCATCCCACCCGGTCCCCGGGCACAGCCGGGAGGGGCTGTGGCCTCACCCAGTCCTGGGCACAGTTGGGAGGCAGGCTGCAGCTGTCTGCTCAGTCCCGGTGTACAGCTGGGACCCTGAGGCAGCCACCTGCCTCCCACTGGGTCCAGCAAGGAGGCGGGCAGCTGTCCCCACTCCCAGCTGGGAAGCAGGCCGCAGCTGCCTGCCTCCCACCAGGTCATGGCATGCAGCCAGGTCCCTGGGGCAGCTGCCCACCTCCTGCCTGGTCCCTGGGCACAGCCGAGAGGCGGGCAGTTGTCCCTGCTCCCATCCGGGAGGCAAACGACAGCCTCACACCCAGTCCCCACCAGTCCCTATTCACAGCCTGCATGCAACCAGGACCCTGGTGACAGCCACCTGCCTCCCACCTGGTTCCCGCTCCCAGTAGGGAGGTGGGCTGCAGCCTCCTGCCGGGTCTCAGCACCTGGCATTGGCAGTGGGCAGCAGCTGCCTGGCCCCTCTCAGAACCAGGCTTCCTCCAGTTGCCCCCCAGGTTTTTTGTCAATTTCACTGCTCTAGCAGACTGGTGAAATTGACAAGACATCCCCTGCACAAATTTTTCTGCTGGGTGTGGGCACACATTTTTATTTTGCCTAGGGCAGCAGAATATGTAAAGCTGGCGCTGACTGTAATAGTATTGCAGTAAATTCACATGCAAATTATTTTGAGGCATCATCAGTGTGAATAGCAAAAATATGTATAATCTTGTTTTTTAAAATTGTGTTAAACAAAATTGCTTAAAAAGTTCACAAGAAAGTTTATTAGAAATATAGGCATGTGAAGTTAGAGAACAAGTGCAAAAGATGAACTGGTATAACTAGTATGTATATTATGTTCAAAAGTTGAGAAGCTTTTTGTACTATAGTTAGGTATAGAGATTCTGGTTGTGACTCCATAAATTGAGTTTATTGTCAGTTTCCTTTTTATTCCACATACAATGTAGCAGAGTTACTTTATTTTCAGAGAGGAGTTTGGGTGGAGGGTGGGGAGGTAAGTTAAAGAATTAACTTTCTGTAAATATCACAGACTGACACAACAAATCCAGTGAAAAGTTGGCTTTTAATTTTTGATGTTGGAGTAATTTTCCCATTGCACTTTTTTAATGCTATTACTGATGCTCTCCCTTGATGAAAATATTACCAGTTACCATTATAATAAGAAACATAAAATAAGTAAATAAACTTAGTCCATCTGGACTCATTCTTATTGACCCTCACTACTTTTCTAAAAATAATAGTAAGAGAAAGGGTAAACTTAGCAGGCAGGTAACAGTAAAGCCGGCCTTAGTCTCCTCCTGCCAGCTGGCCCATCTCTTTTGGCCTCTTGAAGGCCTTATTATCTCCCTCCTGGAGAAGAGAGGAAACTGGGCCTGGGCTTCTCTTTTCCCCTTCTTTTGATCCCATTGCAAACTGTACTGGGTGAATCCCTGTTTGAGAGAGACCTGTGAGGTATAAACACAGGCTCCGTCTTCCCTTCCTGCATGGCCGTTGATCAGAGGGTCCCTCAAAAGGGATTTCTCTCAAGGCCATAGCGTTAAATTGCCCCTGATTCTTGAAGAGAGGGTCAGACCCATGTGCTGTTCACTCCTACCCCAATCTTTTGGTGCTTGCTGCTGCTTTTTAGACTAACATCCTCTCCTGGGCTGCTGCTGTTGCTCTCATCCCCGGCTAATGTACCAACCCAAAGGATAGATACCTGTGAAAGATAGAAATGGAAGAGAGCTAGTTTGGTCTCATAATATCTAAAGTTATAAGTGTGGTATGACAGAGATTGGCCTGACCCCCACTTTTAAGAACATAAATAGAAGCTGTCTTCAGTGATTTTCCTCCTCCCCCCAATAGCATACAATTCCTGACTCCACCTAAATTAACTTTTCTCATGAATTATAAGCGGGTTGCAGCCCACGAAAGCGTATGCCTGCAGAAATTTGTTAGTCTTTAAAGTGCTACAGGACTCTCGTTGTTTTAGCTTCTTTTCAGTTTGTCATTAGATTTCTTTACAGGTCTATTTACTGCTTGTCAGAGAGTGAACAATCTCTTGTGTAATATACTTTTAAAAACTTTTACAAGTGTGTTCTTCCTTAAAAGTCAATGTCTAATCAGAATTGTAAAAACAAGCTAGGAACGTTTTTATATTAGATATATTTTAATGATTATAGAGAAAAGTATGCTAAAGAAGGTGTAATAAACACAATGATTTGTTTGCTTTCCTTACAGAGTCATAGTGAACATTATTCACAGTGCGACAGGATACCATTCAAAGACAATACGTTTTCTGAATGCGGCCTTTGATAGTTCTGGAGATTCTTTACTTGCTGGAGACCACCAGGGGAATATCTATGTTTTTGACTTGGTTGCAAACAGGTAAACATCTCTTCTTGTGTGGCTCTTAGGTACTGTTTTTGATAACCTATATTATTGTCTTAGGTTTCTTGACATACATAACATTCAGTTTTTGCAACACTCTTCCCACTTAAGACACTTGTTTCTGTGTGTAAGTGGAGTTTGTTTTGACTGGGACTGGTTGGAGGGGAAGAGTGCATGAAATTTTCTTTCACAAGGTAAAGTATGTTCAAACTGATTAGCATATTTAGTTCATTGGACACTGAGTTGAAGTATTTCTGATGCTATTGACTATTGGCTTTTTTAATGTTTTAAATAGATTCAGTCTTGCTCAGCGAACGATGCAGGCTTGCACTGCTCTGGCGTTTAATCTTCGCAGGAAGACTGAATACCTTGTGGCTTTGGCAGATTATTCCATTAAATGTTTTGATACAGGTAAGACACATTTAAAAGTCTGACTAGAAAAATAAGAATAGCTATACTTCTGTAGCAAATCCCTATCAAGATTAAATTTGAAGGTTTTGTGCCTATTTTTACTGTATGTTTGATGCCTCACATGCAAGACAAAAGAAGGGCCATAAAGAGGTGGACCTTAGTCCTGCAATAAACTTTGAGGGTGGAATCTTTTTACCCACACAGAGAAACCCAATTATTTTAACTGATGCTCCACAGGCCTTCTGCTATTTGTAGCTTATTGCAGGATCAAGGCCATATTTGTTATCTTTTTTTTTAAATGAGCTAAATTTGCTTCTGTTGGAGCAAGGTTTGTAGAAAACCTCAGAAATCAGTCATTTAATGTATACTGAGCTTGCAAATGAATCACTTTTACCCAAAGTTTTAAAGACTATCACAAATATTTATTTATCCACATAATTGATAATTGAAAAAACAGTCAATAGACTACAGTATTTGCATATTCAAATCCTGCATTCTTATTCCTATGCAATATTCTTTCAAATCAATGGAATGTCTGGATGTGACGACTGTGTCCCACTAAATTAATCAAGCACCATAATTAGTTATTTCTGATATGACTAGCAGTTAAATGGCTAACAGTATTGGCAATTCATTATTCAGAAGTTAATCTTCAGAGATGATATCTCTTTCCCCCCATTTAAAGAAGTGCACTGTTACTGTTTCAAACCATCTGGATTTAGACTCATTTAATTAAATAGTGGAAACCAATCAGATATAGTTCTGAACTTTGGTATTCTTCCACCAGTATAATTGGTGAGGATTGTAACCAACTGTAGAACTAAACAGTTAATAATCAGGTTATAACGAGGTATATCCCCCAAAAATCTAGCTCACAAAATGGTGAAATAGCAATAGGCATTCATCTTGCTAGAGCTCTGAAGTCCTCCCCTCTCTTTTTTCCTTTCAACATGTATACACACACAATTATGACCAAACTAAGTCTCTGGATGTATTTACACAAATCTTATTGATTGGTCCAAAGGCAGCTGACTGTTCACTTGGTGCTGATTCTTGTTTTCCAGTGTGATTTGGCAGTAGGAAACAAGTTTTCAAATAGCTTAAATGCTTTACCATGTGAGTAATTGACGTAGTTGCCATAAAGATACTATCCAGTTGCCATTGGGACGAAAGGTGGTAATGCAATCATAAATGGGAGAGACAGTAGTCTGAGACAATTTCTCTAAAAGGTGGTCAACGGTTTAAAATTGTGTTAAACACCGAAGCCTAAAAAATGAATCAGGACGTTGCAACTGAATATAATTTCCCATGATGATAGCCTGCTGTTCATTAAACCAACCTTCCTTGTATGTATAAATAGTAACTTCACTCATTTCACCCACAAGTTAAAGCAAGTGTAGAATCCTGATTTGAACCTGCAAACTATATTTTTGGGAGGTGGAGGGTGGATTATCATTGATGTTTCCACTGGCAAAGTCAGTCTAGGAAGCATATCCAGCTTGTTTGGTGGCTACATTCACAAATTTTAAGACTGATCACTGAAGACAGATAAACAAGTCTGTGCAAGATAACTGTATTTGTAGAATTGAAAAATAACTTATGAAATCGATTACTGATTAGAAATAGGATGTTTTCCCATAATGTATAGGATTTACATGAAGGACCACTCACTTCCTCATTTGTTGGATAGTGATGATAAACAGAGGTACATTAGGCATTCTCAAGAGACCACACCCTTCATATTGTTTGTACTGAAAAATATTAGCACTTGTCGTTTCACTGTGTAGGAACTTTTTAATCAGTTTCATTTACACCATAGACACCAAGGAGCTAGTTAGTTGGATGAGGGGACATGATTCTTCAGTATCTTCAATTTCCGTCCATGGTTCTGGCAGATATGCCATCACTACATCCACTGATACAGCACAATTCTGGGACCTCGATACCTTCCAAAGAAAAAGAAAGTTGAACGTCCGCCAATCTGTGGGTATTCAAAAGGTCAGTAAAGAGTGATTGTTAAACAAAGGGTATATAAATATACCTCAGAATACAACAACATGCTAAAATCAGGAGTACTTTAAAAATATTCTTTTAAAAATAGATTAATCTTTTCTTTGTCCTCTAACCATCTCATCTTTGATGCTGTCAGAGCTCATAAGATAACATTATGGGGCACTGTTTGTGGAGACCTGCAGGGAACACCTAAGTGCTACATAAAATAGGAATGTTTCTTCAGTATTGAAGCAATACCCAAGCACAGTGTTAGGGGGAGTTATGCTGCACTAGATAGTCTTTCAAATGAGACTTAAGACAGAGGTCCTCATCGCTTGTGGCTGTTGAAAATCCCATAACACTTATTCTAAGAGTAGGGCTGTTAACTCCAGCTTCTTTACTAGATTCTAGCTAGGTCTATTATATTCTGCCCCCCAGGAGGTCACCTTGTAGCTTCAATTAGAGATATATCTTTCACTTTCTGTCCTAAAACTGTTGTGCAGTGAGCACTGTTAAAATAATTGTCATGTTTATCTCAGAGGTGTCTGCACTTCAGCAGAGGATGAAGTGCTCCCTGTATTTGATATATCCCTTATCAATCAGTGAGTGATTGTAGCGTGTTCCACATTTAGCATATGTGAGTGGGTGAAGTTTTCTGCCAATAGCTTTTGCAATTTGATGGAATCCATGAGTTTCCATGTTAAAATAAGCCATCAACCCAACAAAATAAAAAATAATTATGTAAACTTTGAATGAAAATTGACCAAATTGGGTTCAGATACATACTAAAATAATGTAACAATGCAGTACAAAGAAAATGGGGCTGAGCCGAAAGCCCTTGAGGACAATGGACTCTTTCCCGGTGATTTCAGTAGGACTTGAATCAGACTCAGTACTAGGAAATTTTTTAAAGAATGGGTCTTGGGTCTTTTGTGGCTTATGCTGTCACTTCAGTAGAATTATTTCTCTGTATTTGATTATCTGCTCCTACTGTAATACAGATTGTCAACCATGTAGTATTACGTATATAAAAATCTTGAAAATGCTGAATGAAGGGTCTGTTTTAAAAATGCTGAAGTTCAGTCATTTGTCTTTGTCATCGTCTGGGTATATATTGTGGAAACTTAGATAACTATTATTTTTACCTACAATAGTAACCTTCATAATATGAGTGTATTACAGAAATTAACATGAACTGTTTCATTGAAATGGCCCAGATCAGACCCACTTCACCGTCTGCCATTCCTTCCCATGAATGAGATAATTGCCTTCAGTCTGTGGACCCAAATTAAGAAAAAGCCAGGGTGATTAATGTTGCACTGCGTCCTAAACATAAGGTAAACTTGGACTTGAGCTGGCTGAGCCTGATCACTGACAACAAATACTGTGTTTGCTGAAGTGAGTTTAATAGAATCATTTCAAATAGTGCCTCTCCTTTGTAAAGGTGGCAAATTCATACAGCCCCTAATGTAAAGAATCGTCTCATCAGTAAATAGTGTAGTTCAGTGGGTAGGGCACTGAATTGGGAGTCAGGAGATCTTGGTTCTGTTCTTGGCTTTGCCATTCACTTGCTGTGTGTCCTTACACAAGTCACTTAGCTTATTTGAGCTTCACTTTCCCATCTTTAAAGTAGGGATAATGATTACCCATGGTTAGTGCTTTTAAGAGGTCTGGCTAAGAAGTGCTGATATTATTATTAGAGTATGACTGGGGATACTGACTGTAAAGTTACATTCTGATTTACTTCCTGAGCCATCTTAATGGTTTCACACCCGTCCCAGCAGTGTACAGCTTGGATTCAATAAACACAACTGGTAAGACCTATACCACCTATGTTCAATAAGTGCTAGAGCAAAAGCTAATAGAGGAGACAAAGAGAAAGCATCCTGTGAAGTTGTTAGGTGAAGAGAGGCAGTTCTGATTGGGAGAGGAAAAGAGATGGAAAAAGGAACATTTTGAACTGTCCCTTCTCCCAGAGTGCCACACTGCCATTTCAACAAACAGAATACTCCAATTTGTTAAAAGAAAAGAAAAGCAACTTTCAACATCCTTTAGTCCTGAAACTGCTGCTGGAACGGCAGCTATGTTTCTGAGGCGCAAGAAGGGGCAGGGAAGGGCCCAAATTCATAGATTTTTTTTTTAAGGCCAGAAAGGAACATTGCAATCATCAAGGTTTGACCTACATAACAGAGGCCATAAAATTTCTCCCAATAATTATTGTATCTAGACCAATAATTTGTGGATGAAAAAGTATATTTTTAAGAAAGATATCCAATCATGATTTAAACCATCCAGGTGATTTTTATAGAGTCTTCATGTAAACAATAAATATATTCAAAAGAGTTGAGAAAAAGTATTTATTACATTTTCCCTATTTTGCTTTTATCATTATAATAGGAACTACTTTTCACAGTACAACAATACTTTGCATAACCTGTGACAACTATCTTTACCCTTTAATAATGGTACATGAAATTAATGAGCCATACTCTAAAAATAATAAACCACTTCAGGAACTGAAGGCAGTTGGTGCAATTCTCAAGTTCATTGCAAGTCTTCAGGAACCTAATATGTGCACTGATAGTAAACTAACGCACACACTGCCATGGCTTATTGATATATTATTCTAACATTTCAGAAGTTCAAATGTAATCTTAATTTTTTATGGTACATAAGGCATCTAGCCTGAAAATTATTCTATTTTTTCCTTTTTCCTATTAATTCTTTCAGGTTTTCTTTCTTCCACTAAGCAACACCATCCTCAGCTGTTTTAAAGATAATTCTATCTTTGCATGGGAATGTGATACTCTTCAATGTAAATACCAGTTGCCAACTCCAATAGAAGGCTCTGTGTTGCATTATAAAGTCTTTGCGGTTACCAGGTAAATTGCTACTTAAATACTTAGAAAGAAAATATTACAGAATTCTTAGCAGACAATACAGATTTTTCTCTCCTTTCTCTTAATGTTTTGCACAAGTGTTAAGCTGTAGTTTTTCATGTCTACACTAGAAAGTTTATCATGTCTACCAAAGCTATTTCTAACAGAAGTTAAATGTTAGTGTGGGATATTCCTCCCTCCACCCCCCAAAAAAAATTTGTTTTCATAGAGAAAAGAAAAGCAGACCAGTCGCTCACTCTAACAATCTCTATGTAGGCTGCACGGTCTAACAAAGGCGTGGAGTCAAACAAAAATATTTTTGGTACCTGCTCTAAGATAAAGTGTATTCAGTACATAGAAGAAAAACGAACTCAGAAGTGTTTGATTCAATCATGTCCACTTGAGACCATCTTGATTTGCATGCCAGCAAAGAAAAGATATTGCTGCCAAAATTACTTATGAAGATAAGCAATTATAGCAGTATTGCCATTACTGAGAATAGTGAGGCAGCTGGAGCAGTGATTCAAACTTACTACCATGAATAGGAAGTCTTATAAAACATTTTAGAAAGGTGCAGAGCAGTATTAAGAAAAAAACATGATTCCTTTGATAACACTTGTTTGTTTTTAGTTTGTACTAAATGAGTTAATGTTTCCCCATTCTTATCCAGCAATTTACTTAAGCTATTTTATACACCCATAAAGGATATCACTCCTTACTGGTGCCTTTCTAAAATATTCCAAACTATATTTCAGGCACCTGCCTTTCTCTGCCACTTGATCATGTTGTTTTATCTGATCAGTCAAAGATTTTTACTGAAGATGAACCAAAGCCCACAACTTTGGAATCTCAACTTATGGTTCTGTGGTGATCAGCTGTAGCACCTTTAATCCATTTATAGATTGCACTGTCCCTTGCTGAGAGCAGTAGCACCAGTTGTTGCCACAAACCCGTAACCATTCGAAAAAAAGAGTTGCTTTTTAACTTACACTGAAAATGAAGTTTATAAATATACACCACAAAACCTGCTGTTTCAACATTTATATAGTTGCAGTACAGTACAACAGAAATGATGATGCGTTCAGCAGTGGTGATTTGTGAGCAGGGAAGATAATATATGGCCCTACAATTGTAACTAGCTGTAGATTAGATTGGTCTGATACAAACTTATTCCTATTTCTGATGCAGAGATGGCCGGGTGCTTGTAACTGGAGGAAAATCGAATCATCTTCACTTGTGGTGTCTGGAGTCAAAACAGCTGTTAAGAATAATTCAGATGCCTACAAAAGTACGAGCTGTTCGCCATCTGGAATTCCTTCCTGATAGTTTTGATGGTGGTTCTAATCAGGTCAGTTATGTAGGAAGTTTAAGAATGAAATCATTTGGTTACTTAACTGAAATCACATTATTTCTGAGATTTGCTTTTCTTATCCTATACTATATACAAGAAAGTTATTTCATTAAATATTTGCTCTGTTGCTGCTTCAATATGTTTTTATTTCAGATTTTGTACTTCATTTTCTTTTCTATTTTGTATTAGGACTAATTTATAGAAGTCTCCTTCATTTCTAGGTTCTTGGAGTGCTAAGTCAAGATAATATTATGAGGTTTATCAACATACAGACGTGCAAACTTCTGTTTGACATTGGGAGTCATGAGGAGGGAATCAGCACAGCAGCTATTAGCCCAAATGGGCGATATATTGCAGCAGTAATGGAAAATGGTAGCCTCAACATATACAGTGTCCAGGCTTTGACGCAGGAAGTAAATAAGGTAGAGTTGTAAGTAAAGTAAATCACAAAAATTGCATTAAGATACCAATAAAAGTCAGCTTCACCCCCCCCCAAAAATCACATATTGAAAACACAAATTGTCGTTGTATCATTGGCTTACATGTGTTGTAGTTACGTCATAGGATTCAAGATAAATAACAGGGATTATAGACCTCCGTTTGTGGTTACTCCGGTCTGTTAGGTGAACTGTGTGTTTTAAAAATATTGAATCATATTCTGTCTTCCAGTTTTTCTGTATTTCTCACAGCAAGTTAGTCTGCTTACACCTTTCTATCAGCTTGACTTAGATCTTATTTTGTCCATTTCCTTCTTGGAAATATCATGCAACAGATATTGCCTTAACTGCAGACACAAATGAGCTGTGTTTGTCGAGAACTATTCCTAGTTTATTCATCAAACCTTGAAGTCATGATTATTATACCTAGCCCTTATGTAAATAATAATGTTCTAAAGACCAGCTTTTATTTTACTAAGAAAATAACTTCTGTAGAGAGACATGTGGAGGAGAAAAACTTTTCTAAATTCAGAATTCCATATATCATAACTCATCACACATGCAAAGTAACCAGAAAAGAGTTATTATGTAACAAGGGAGTTGAGCACAGTCCTTTAAATCAGGTGACCTGAGTTCCATTCCCAGGTTAAACACTGTTGGTATATGAGTTTGGGCAATTTACTTAACCACTTTTTTACTCAACTTTTCCTTATATTTAACATGGAAATATTACATGCTGTACACGGGTCTTGTGGGAATTAGCTAATGTTTGTTTAGCACTCTGAAGTGCAAAGTAATATAGTAACATTCAAACACTGAAGTAATTGAAACACAGAACGATGTTGGTCAAACCACATACTTGTGCATCCTTGTACATATAATCCAGAAGATATATTGTTTCTGGTTGAGCCAACATTTGAAAAATCATGACTAAGAAGACCCTACATAAATTTGCCTACATACCTAGTTAACTGTGTTTAACATTGATTCACTTATCACATCTGTTTGGGTTTTGTTTTACCCTATGTGTTTCATCAAGTCATGTTTTATAACTGAAACATCTTTCAACATTGGTCCTCAAGTTAAAGAACATTATGTAATATGAAGTGAGCTACTCGTTACAAAGGTAAATATTGTAAAATGTTCTTTCTTCCAGTGTCATAAGATGTTAACTATCATTCTTATTTGATGCTAGCCACCACCACCTTTGGTTAAAGTAGTTGAAGATTTGTCAAAAGGCAAACTGGGGGCAAGTAAACTTACAATGAGAGTAACATCAGGAAGGTCGGAGAGGCCTTGGAAATCGAAAGGAAGTAAAACTCAAACCAAAGTGCTAAAACCACAAGTGAACACATCCCTTGAAAATAAAGAGGTAAGAGCAAATCGTATATACTGTAAATATTTCTCTTCTCTAATCTGCAGCATTTGCTTTTCATTGCCAAAACAACTCTCCATTGACCATTTCCCCAACAATTTACTTTTCTACATCCAGATGTTTGCTAAATCTTGAATATCTGACCATTACACTGTTTGCACGTTTTACCTTCCTTACATATCTTTGTTGTAGAGCTTTGCTATTTTAATTAACTTTACTTCTAAACTGTTTACCAAGGCTTTCACTTAGTTTATTGTTATGTATCTATTTAATTGTTACTCTGTGATACTATTGCTTATTTTCTTCATCCAACTACTTTGCCACTTCTCCTTAATTCCTATCTTAAATTTCATATGTATCCTCCTTACCATAATATTAATTACAGCAAAAGGCATTTATTTTTTTATTTCTGTATTTGCATAAACATAAAACTTATGGTTATATCCTGACTTTACTGGTAACTTAATCATATATATTTTTAGTCATTTAGGACAGTGGTTCTCAGCCAGGGGTACGCAGAGTCTTCCAGAGGAATATCAACTCATCTAGATGAGTGTTTCTCGGGGGGGGGTCACAGGATGGGTTTAGGTGGGCTTGCAAGTACAGAGCCAGCATTAGGGGGTGGCACGCAGAGCAATTGCCCAGGGCCCCACACCACAGGGGGCCCTGTGAAGCTAAATTACATGCTTCAACCCCACCTGGTGGAGTTCGGGCTTGAAACTCCTGAAAGGGATACAGCAGTCAGGAAAGGTTGAGAACCATTGATTTAGGGCTTCATCTAACTCCCACTGAAATCATTGAGAGTCTTTTCATTGAGTTTTGTTGGTGTTGAATCAGACCTTTAATCTGTATTTTATTGCAAAATGGTAGAATACTGTGGCAAGTACTACTAAAAATAAAACTTTTGTTATAGTTGGGGTTGCTAGTGGCTGATGTACTTAAGGTTGAATTCCAGTTTCCATTATAGCATTCCTCTTTCATTTGCTTATAATTTTCTCAAAAACATCACTTTGGACTAAAATTTTCTATGCTTTTTCTCAACCCAAAGTGTTGTTTTTTTTAAAAGTCTGATCAGAGTAGGTTCTACCATTTTTAAATGAACTTGAGCATAAATACTTCCCCATATGGTCTGACTAAAGATTTCACATTCAAATTTACAAACTATTAAAGCTGGAAACGTATATTTGGTTTAAGCCTTAGGGAAACTTAAATTTACAACAACAACAAAAAGTAAAGATTAATGGAAATTGATTCAGTATTTTTTAAAGTAATTAATGTTTTTGAGTAATAGTACTTCACATTTCCTGGGCACCTTTCATCTGAAGATCTCAAACCACTTAAACAAGTAAGCTTCACAGCCCCCTGTTTCCATGAGATAGGTCACTGTTCACCAGATGGGTTTACTGATGTACAAAGAGATCAAACTTGTACAGGGAGGATGCATTTTCATTAGGTACGTTGTGAATTTTTATTTATATTAACTTTGTCAGTGTCTAAAAATTGGGATAGGGCAGTTACTCAACAAATTTAAATAAATACATTACCTGCCAAAAGCCACACTGTGAATCAGTGACAGAGCTGGATTAGAAGTCAGAGTGCTGACACCCAGTCCTGGGTTCTGACCATTATGAGTACACATTTATAAAACAAAACCACATGGCCCCTACCAACCATGTCTACCAACACTATAAATAAGAAATAGAGATTATGAGGACAAAACACTATTTAAAATTACAGTTTGTTTCCTGTTTTGTAGAATGAATTGCCAGATGGATTAAATAAGAAACGTCTACAAGCCTTACTGAAAGGATTTGGAGAATATCCAGCAAAATACAGGTGGGAGAGTGGGTGTGGGTGGGTGTCCGTGCGTACATGCATGCAAATTAAAATCTCTTTTGCTGTACTGGTTTAACAAAGGGAATTTTCTTTGCTAAATCTATATTTTACTTGCAGGATGTTTGTTTGGCGTGCCTTACTACAACTTCCTGAAAACCACTTAGCATTTAGTAGCTTAATAGATAAAGGTATACATTCTGCATTTGTGCACCTAAAGGATGAATACCCGATGAAAAGTAGGAAACTGTTGAGAGTCTTACAAAGGTAAATTTATGTGAATGTTTATTGACATTAACGCATCTGACTGGGACCATCTCTGGGGAAGGTTGGTTTATTTTGCAAAAACTAAGCCCCATATAAAGTAGTACCTTCTTATTACACCAGAGTCACTAAAGCATGATATAGTTGAATCCTAGAGCATTAGACACCACAGAGGAGATGATTAAATGTCTGAAGGCCTTTTAAATAGCAGTTTTCTGGTTGGTATGTTCTATGACTAGAGATGCTTTCAAATTATAAAATGTTTCCTGTTACAGCTGCAAGAGAGTTAATTGTCCCCCTAACATGAATCCCTCTTCTGCTTAGTTGTTCATAGAATGCCATAATGTTTCTTGCTATGTTTCAGTGCTATTTAAAATAATAATGTTTAGATTCCTTATCACATTTTTGCGCTGTGATAGCCAAGCAGGCACGGCTGTCGTATTCCAGGTGGAGTCAAGGTTTGTTTGGTTGGTGGGATCTTCAAACAATCAGAAGATGCCTGCCCCTTGTGCGTAACATTACAACTATAAACCTATATATAACTATCACCAAAAGTGTTCCGTGCAAGTTTGGCAAGTTTCTGTGCAAGTAATTCTGTACCCAAAAAAAAAAAAAGGCATGAAAATAACGTAGGGTCTTTATTAATATTACATGAGCAAAAAAAAAAAAATTTAAAATTAAGGATCTTCCAAGTCTAAATTCAGTCTGTTTTGTGCCAGGGTATAACACGAACTGTGACAATAGTGAGTAATATTGCTTATTAAGTGTGCTAAAATTTCTAGGTACAATAGAGTCTGTCTGGGACCATGACAAGCTAACCCTGCAATTCCCTAGACCCTGTCTATACTTACCTCCGGGATTCGACGGCAGTCAACGGGAGTTACGCAAGCTACGGAAAAAAACATGCGTAACTCCCATCGACTTCTGGGCTCCTCTTCTGCATGCCGTCTTCACCGCACTGCACCACTTGCGAAGGTGGTCTTAGTAAGTCGATTTCTGGATCGACTGAGTGGGTCTTCACTGACCGCTCAGTCGATCCAGAGAAATCGATCTGATGGCGGTGACTTTGCTGCCGTCAGTGTAGCCGTAGCTCTAGTAATGCAAGTCTATTCTAAATCAGTGTTACTTTAATGCAGCTTTAAAAAATTGACCAATATCTTTTCGTTTTATAATTACTATTTATATATTATGGCAACCCACATATAGAACAAATATTCTAAACAGATATTTTCTAAGCACTTTTTTGCCTTTGTGTACAGGACCTTATCTGCTTTAGCTCACTGGTCTGCTATCTTTGGTGAGACACCATATATTCCTCTGCTAGCATTCCCGTTTGTAAAATTATTCCAGAACAACCAGCTGATCTGCTTTGAAGTTGTTGCTACTGTAATAGGTGAGCAAGGATTTTTTTTAAAGCATACACTCAACTTTAGTTCCCCCAAATTTGCCTTGCTTAAAATAAAGTGATGTGCATAGGTTCTCTTACAGGTTACTGAGGAGTTCATATACTGTTTTAAAATATATAAAAGGCATCCTCTAGGAAGTATGATAAAATGCAGCATTGCAAAAAAAATCATAGCTATCTAAAACAATTTAACTTCCTTACACTGATTTCTAATAGGCATATTTATCAGTTTATTTTATCAGTGTCTTTAAAGTCTAATCCGTAAAAGAACACTTGTCCAGTACAATCATGCTGTCATGTTAATCCTTTAAACCCAGGCTTGAGATCTGGAGAGACATTAGTCAAAAGAAGATCCTCTGTCTCCATTTAAAAGGTGCATTATACTAAACTGGAGTTACTGTTTGTTTAGGACAGTTTACCATTATCAAGTTATTGATAGCTTGGCTTCTGAAGAAAACCAGTAAATTTAACATATCTTGTGCTGAAATTAGTCATTGCAGCTGCTGCAAACTGCACACACAGCATATTGTTACATTGCATGAGAACCCATTTTGCAAACACATAGTTTGGTTGCAAACAAAAGTATTCAGATTTGGCCCTAAGAGGTTAAAATATTTTCATCCTCAGTGACCCAGCCCTAAGAGCCCATTACAATGGGATTAAAAAGAGCATTTTTGAATTAATGTAAGAATAGCCATACTGGTTCAGACCAGTGGTCCATCTACCTCATTATCCTGTATTTTGACAGTGGCTAGTGCCAGATGCTTCAGGGTGAATGAATAGAACAGGGCAATTTCGAGTGATCCATTCCCAGTCGTCCGGTCCCAGCTTCAGGCAGTTGGAGGTTTAAGGACACTGGGAGCATGAGGTTGCATCTCTGACTGTCTTGGCTAATAGTCATTGATGAACCTGTCCTCCATGAACTTCTAATTCTTTTTGGAACCCAATTATATTTTTGGCCTTCACATTCCATGGCAGCGAGTTCCACAGGTTGACTGTGTTGTGTGAAGAAGTAAATATATACATTAAATAATATATACGTGTGTGTGTATATATAATAGAGATGTTAACTGATATTCTAAAACTGTAAACCTCAGTTTAGTGGGTCTGCAGATTATAGAATGTTGAGTTTGTAGGTAACGTGTCCTATACGAATCAAAGTGATAGGAATATCATTTGAAAAGTAGGATGATTTTCGTAGGGTACCATCGCTCAGTATCAGAATGATTAACCTACAATGGTTTGTTTTATTCCTTTTGTAGTTAATTGGTGTCAACACTGGTTTGAATATTTTCCTAATCCTCCAGTCAATATCCTTAGTATGGTGGAAAATATCTTGGCACATCATGACAAGGAATTGCTTCAACATTTAATAAACTACAATGTGACTTCACAGGTAAAACTCCAGGCTAGCTTCATCATTAATATATAACTGTTCATAAATGGCAGTGCTCAGATGCCTCATTTTAGTTTCAGCCTTTATTTGCTCATTAAATGAATTCAGAATAAAATGTGTACTTGTAGGAGTATAAAGAACATAAGATCATTTGCCTGGAGCTTATCCTGTTGCATTCATCATGTGTCTGCATATGCATTCTTTAGTAAGACTTAAAGTTGTCCTTTCTTGCAAGCATATGTATTCAGAAATCTATCAGGAAAAATTATAAATCCATTTTTTATATAATTTTATCTTGGTTTTTAAAATGGACACAATTGTGCTGACTGAATTCAGTAAACAGAAGCAGTAATATTAAAAGAAATTCAATTAAACTAAAATATATAATTAATTTCTATATTCCTAATTATCTAGTTACTAAAAATAATTCTAATTTGAAAAATTATACGTCTATCTTTATGAGCAAATGATGAAAGAAAAAAAATAAGAATGAGAGAGATAAGGAGTACGTCAACATAAACTGTATCTAGTTCATCAGCTGCATATGGTGGAGACCTTATCTTCACATCTTTTGGTATAGTTGCAATGTGCTACATATTTACTAGGGCTGTCAATTGGTGTTAACACCTGCAATTAACTGAAAATAAAATTAACGCATTAATCACATACCTCTTGTGGGGAGGGAGGCATTGGAGGTGGTGAGGCCAAAGCCACAGCTCTGGAGGCGGCAGGGGGCTAAAGCCCCAGCCTGCAATTCTGGAAGTGGCAGGGGTCAGAGCCCCGCACCCCGAGCCAGGCAGAAGGTAGAGGATCACAATTTTTTTTAAGTTCAGATGGTGTCACCAGCACAAAGGTTAGATAACAGGGTCCCGGTAAGCTCAGCCTCCCTGCACCAGCCTCTCTTCCCCTACCGCATGCCAAGTCCCTGAGATAAAATCCACCCTCCCTTGCAAACAAGAGCTCACTCAGCTGAAGGGAGTTATGAAGTAATAATTAATTCTACATTTATAATTTCACCGTTCATGATAAACAGATTTCACTACAGTACTTGCATGAGGCGAACTGAAATACTATTTCTTTTGTTTATCTTTTTTACGGTGCAAATATTTGTAATAAAAAATAATATAAAGTGAACACAGTACACTTTCTATTCTGTGTTGTCATAGAAATCAATATATTTGAAAATATAGAAAACATTCAAAAATATATAAATGGTATTCTGTTATTGTTTGAATGCGATTAAAACTGCAGTTAATCACGATTAATTTTTGTAATCTTGCAAATAATCACAATTAATTTTTTAATCACTTGACATCTCAACCTAAGACTGGAAAAGTCCCATACATATTCAGATTTGTCTTCATTTGTAATATTTCTATGATGGGAACTGGGAAGCTGTACTAATGGATTATTTTAATTTCCCAATTAATTTAGCTATATGCCTGGCCTCTTCTAGAAACATTGTTCTCTGAGGTTCTAACAAGAGAAGAATGGCTGAAGGTGTTTGATAATATCTTTTCCAACCATCCTTCATACTTTCTCATGATGGTTGCTGCCTATATTATATGTTCCAGAGCTCCTTTGCTTCACTGTAATCAAACAGAGGATTTTGAGGTAAACACTTTACTATGAAAGTCAGAACCTTGCTACCTGTATTATGATATAGGTTTGGAAAAGTATAACATATAATATTTATTTTTAAAGATCTTAAAAAGTTACAATTGAATGTTATACTGTGCCTGTTTGAGCAGAGTCATCTAGTATCTGACATAATTCACTGTGGAATGAATAAAATATTAATCAATTTACTGCACTTGAATGTATGAACAGAGAGGAGTATAAAGAAACTTCAGAGCTTGCGGAAACTTTTTTTTGTTTTTTAATGCCAAGGAAAATGTTTTTTAAATATGGAAAATTCATTAACCATTAAACTGTTCTTTGTTTTCTGGTTCTCTTTCTGGACATAACATTGACATCTGTATGTTAGGACAATGTAAAGTGGTTCTGGCATTTTGATACTTCATTATTTTGCCTTCTAAAATGCAAGCATAATGAGGCAGTTGACTCCTCTCAACTAAACTGAAAATATTTTCTTATACTTCTGGAGTTAATGGGGATCTTGGGGGAAGGAAAGCATACTTTATATAGAAAAATGTCCATTTACAAGTATTAGGGCCTAATCTTGCAAACACACGTGAGTAATCCCACTGAGTTTATAAAGTTATTCACATGTGTATTGCAGAATTGAGGCCATCATTCATGAGCAGAGTTGAAAGCACTTCTTATCCTTCTCTCACTCAGGATGGCAAAAAGATGAATACATAAGAGAGAGAGAGGTCAGATTAACGTTCCTAGCATTTGGTTTGGAGTAAAGGGAGTGGAGCAGAGGAAGTTCTTTCAGGACTTAGTGGTTTGGATTTAGTCAATTGAGCCATTATGTCTGTATGTATGCCTTTATGTATTGTGTTAGCTAATGATGCCAAGATGATAACATTTCCTTGTTAAACAGCTTGTAGCATACAGAATTACTAATACATTTACCTATGTATTGGGAAAGTGTAGTGATTTGTTTAACTTTTTATAGGATTTAAAATGAAAACTTTTTTTTTACAGTATTTCTTCCATCATCGGAACAACCTGGATATTAATGTTGTGATTAAAGAAGCCTATCATCTTATGGAGGCTACCCCAGCAGACATCCATCCACAACGTATGCTTGATGACTTCATACCACTCACAAAGGGCCAGTACCCAGTATTTAATAAATACCCCAAGTTTATTGTGGATTATCAGACTCAAGAGCGAGAGAGGATCAGACAGGATGAAATAGAATTCTTACGAGAGAGGTATTCATGGGAAAGTAGAAGGAAACCTTAAAATTGGGAGGGGTGGGTAGGTATCTATTGAATTTACTGGAAACTTGAGTGATAATGAAGACTAGAAAAAGGGAATATGTCCTTGGAAAAGGACAGGATGGTTAGAGGAATAGAAAAAAGTGGATTTACACTTTATCTTTTGATATGTTTATTTGGCCTGTTGGATTTCTTAGTTAGATGGATTAGTCAGCATTAATTGCTGAAGTAATGTTAAGCTTAAAAATCAACCTGTTCGTTAGGTCTCTGAAAAACCTAGGCCAAAATTTTCAAACTTGAGTGCTTAAAATCAGGCACCTAAATCCACGTTAAGATGGCAAAGTAAAAGTGGTCTTACTTCCAGAGATGCTGAGAATCCTCTGCTCCCCACTGAAGTCAGCGGAAACTGAATGTTCAGCATCTCTGAAAATCAGGTCAGTTTTACGTAAGCATCTAAATACGGTTTTTGGTGTCTGACTTCCGTCACCCAGATTTGAAAATGTTGGTTTTAGAAGATAAGCCATTTTGTAGTTAAACTAATCTGAAATTTTCTTGCCAGTAGAAGGCAGCTGCAAAATGTTGCTTGAGTAGCTGAATGTCTTCAACAGCCTGAGAAGTGCTAGTATCTATTGTGGCACTATTGCTATTACAATCCATGTGGCTGGAAGCTATATAAGCCAGTCAGCTGCATCCTCTTTTCATAATTCTTATTTTCCATTATAGATCTTTTTTTGCGCTATAACCAATTCACTTTAGAAGAGATGGTCCAAACTACTTCATCATTGGGCAATTTGAGCAAAGACCTAGCTTTTATAATAATTTTAATTAATACTTTCCTAATATATGACTAGCAGTTTTTACTATCTGAATAATTTATTGAAATCTATTTTGCTTTCTATGGTAAGATATGAAATTTTTTAATGCAGACAATTAGTTCATGAAATAGAAGCTAAGGCAAGACAGAGAAAAGTGGAAGATGAAGCCTGGTATCGGAAACAAGAACTGCTTCGTGAGGCTGAAGAGCAGAGGAGAAAAATTCTGCTACAAGAAGAAGAAAAACTGGCAGATCAAAGACAGAGGTATTAGTAGTATTATGAACCATGGCTAGAGCACGATGCTATTAAATTACTTTTTTATCACAAGTAGAGAGAGGGGAGGGGGGGGGGCAATATTTTATTCACACTGCTTCCTCACATTACAGTTTGGTCTAGTATGTAGAGCATTGGACTGGGAGTCAGTTAATCTGGATTCTGTTCCTGGCTCTGCCATTGACCTGGTATGTGATCTTGGGCAAGTCACTTCACATTTGTCTCCACTCCCACTTTTTCTCTCTTCCCAAACAGCTTACAGTCCCTGCCTCTTTAGACTACCTTTCACTATGTATTTGTGCAGTGCCTTGCACTATGGAGCTTCAAGTTCAGTTGGTGCCTTTTAGGTGAAACTGTGGTAAAAGTAATTTATAATAATGAGGTGTGCATATTCTCAAATTTCTACTGGAATTCAGAGTTTTTGTTTTAATTATCTACAAAGTTCAGAGTTCTGTATTTGTATTGAAACTAATATGGTGCTATCCATTTATAATGTAGAACAAGTCTATAAACTTTAGGATTGTAAGCTTTGAGAGAAATGTAGGATTCCCATGAGGTTTTTTTATAAAGGCTGATTTTTTTATTTTTTTTTAGACCTATAAAACTTATGCAATTGGTTTTTTGTATCGAGAGTTGCCAGGGGTGGCGGTTAAGTGGTTTTCCTTACCCACTAATGAATGAGGAAGACAGTTCTGGCCAAAAGGTGGTGTAATATTTTTGTGAAATTCTTCCAACAAACTAAAGCGTCATTTTTCTTCCCCTCCCCCATTGACACCAAAAGCAATAGAATTGATAGGAGTTTCATGGGAGAAAGTGCCACTCTTTGGATTTAAATTTGTCTTATAAGAGTGCCGTTTTCATTTCCAAAACAAATCTGTTTTGTGTCAAGAGAGTTAAAGAGAGTAGTTCATGACAGGTAATGGTTAACTATTATGGAACATCACACTTTACAGTGTCAGCCTTCTACCAATAGAGATTTATTTGTTCCTATTTAATTTTTGCTTTGAAGACTAGCAGCTGTGAAAAGAGAGTTGAAAGTAAAGGAGCTGCAGTTACTGGATGCTGCAAGAAGGCGTTTTCTGAAACATCAGCAGGATCAGCGTCAAATGGAGCTAAAACGTCTGGATGATGAAATTGCAAGAAAGGTTTGTTTTCCTCATCTAAGCAATATTTCCTCCAGCATTTATTAAGAGAAGTAAATAAATAGGAAAAAATTCATAACTGATGGTAGGTAATGAAATCCATTTGTAGCATGTTTTGTGAATCAAGATGTATTTTGCCTGAGTTGGGCTGCTCATCTTTCATCTTTATACAGGTTAGTTTGGTACCTGTTGCTGGCCACACAGTTTGCTTAAATTAGCAAAATTTCCTGAGAAAAACCAGATTGATCCAAATGTTGGCATTGCTGAAAAACAAAGTGAACTGCCTATGGTTGTTAAACCTCTTAACTGGAGTATTTTTAAATGTGTGTGTCCAGTAAAGGTAAAGGAAATATGGTAACAAGGGGAAAACTAACTTTTCCATTTGAGGGTTTTTATGTTTATATTCCCTTCCTCTAGGTGTCCATGAGAGAGCGAGAAACAGCTGTTACTGTTCAAGATGTAGAAGTGAGGCAAATGGAGCTTGAATCCCAAAGACAGCTGTTTGAACAGGTATATGGCAATGAACTACGTACAGTATCTTGGGTTTTTTCTATTTATTTTTTATTAAATTTTTAAAATATGTATACCGAAAAAACAAATTATACATAAACTTCTTATAATACATAAACTTCTCAAATAAACCATTTACCACCTAACCTTAGCTGTACATGAAACACTGAATTATAGATGATATGAATGGTTAAAATATAAATGAAGTATTACATAATTTACAAACGAACATTTGTTTATAGAAATCTAGTTAGTTAAAGTATTAAAATAAAGAATAGAAGCAAAGATCAGAGGAGGAGATAAAGACAGGGAAGGGAGGAAGTGGCTAGAGAGGAAGGGGAGGCAAATGGGAGAAACCATTTAACAAGATCATTCAGATACTTCCAGGAAATTAACCCATGTCTCTGAGAATGTTTCTTGGGAATTTCTGTTTCAGTAAACAATTCTTTCCCTGGTGGTGAAGCTTCTTATGTTTATGCTCCAGTCATCAAATGCTAGTCATTTTTTTGCATTTCCATTTTTGTAGTACTAATCTCAGGGACGTGTTAGGACTCAGCTGAGCCAAAGTTTTTCAAATGTACTTAGGTTCAGGAATTACACATGAATTCCCTAAAAAAGAAATGGGAATAGAAACTAGGCCAATTATTCTCTGCCAACCAAAGGAAACAAGTGCTCTGAACTGTTCCTTGGACCTCCATTTATGATTAACCCAGAAGAAAAATCATATTGAGGATGCAATGGACCACCCCCCCCTCCCCCCAATTATTTAAAATAGACTGCGCTAAGTCAGAAGAATGTTGGCGCTATGATTCAGCAGGTGCAAACTTAACCCATATGCTCTGAGAATGCTCCTATACTTGTATGTTTTAGGCAAAAGTTAATTGCATAGTTAATTTCTTCCTATCAAATAAAATAGTATTACAAGCTAAATATGTAAATTTTAAACCTAAAACATACAAGTATAGGAGCATTCTCAGAGCATATGGGTTAAGTTTGCACCTGCTGAATCATAGTGCCAACATTCTTCTGACTTAGCGCAGTCTATTTTAAATAATGGGGGGCGGGTCCATTGCATCCTCAATATGATTTTTCTTCTGGGTTAATCATAAATGGAGGTCCAAGGAACAGTTCAGAGCACTTGTTTCCTTTGGATGGCAGAGAATAATTGGCTTAGTTTCTATTCCCATTTCTTTTTTAGGGAATCCATGTTTAATTCAAATTTGCAGGCTAATTGTGCATATAGTGTTGCCATAGGTCTTGGTTATCTGGTAATATTTGGAGAAATGAAAGCAGTTCAGGTGGGTCATTGGTGGCACAGGCATCAGGAAGAGATGGAAGAGAGTATGTTTAAGTTGGATATATTGCCACTCCTAGATTGAACCTTTCTCAATAAATTTTAATTCAATCTCTAGGTTGAAACTTTCTTTTAATATTGTACAATTATAATTGCTAATTTTAATATTGTAAAAGGGAGAAAGGTATCATTTTCAGATTGACTGATGGTCAGAATCCCTTTCTTAATCCAGTTTGGCAAAATGATGGGGTTGCAGGCTATACAGAGCTTTGAGTTACCCCAGATAAAAGCCATGGTATGTAGAAGGGGGGGTGACTTTTTTAAATTTAGTAGACATGGACTGCCAATTATTTCTGACTGCCACAATAGTTGGTAATTGCTCTTTAGGGAATCGGTAGTTTATGGCATTTGTTGATCTAACTAAGGCTTTTGATTCCATCGGTTGGGAAGCATTATGGAAGGTGTTGTCTACGTTTGGTTGTTCTGTGAAGTTCATTCATGTTCTCAGGCTACTTCATGATGGAATGACCGCTACCGTCCTCTGTAATGGGCTAGAGAACGACCCATTCACCATCCCTACTGATGTTAAGCAGGGTTGTGTTATTGCTCCAGCCATTTATCTCCATCTGTTTTACCGTAATCTTGATTCTTATTCGTGACTGCCTGTCCTCTGGAATTGAGATTATATATAGCATGGATGGCCAGTTTTTCAATCTGCAGCGTCTCCATTCTAAAACTAACATCACCAGGACTGTTGTTACCAACTTTCAGCATGCTGACGACTGTGCTATGCCTAGGACTCTCCCTCAACATTGGGAAGACTAAGGGGCTCCATCAGCCTGTCCTAGCACAAGTTGCCGCCTTTCTCCCACAAATTGTCATCCGTGGTGAAGCCCAGGAAAATGTTGAGCATTTTCCTTACCTTAGTAGCCACCTCTCCTAGACAGCCAATCTTGATGTGGAGATCAAACATAGGATCTGTTGCACCAGCACATCCTTTGGAAAGTTGCTCCGTCATGTCTTTATTGACAGAGCTGTAGATGGAAACTAAGATTTCCTGGTGTACAATGCAGTGCGAGACATGGATAACACTTCGAAGCCATCTTAAGTGTCTGGACTGGTACCAACAGCACTGCCTTAGGAAGATTCTCCATATCAGATGGGAAGACGGTTGCACCAACGCCAGCATTCTCACTGCAAGTAACGTCACCAGTGTTGAGGCGAAGGTAATGAAACATCAACTTCGCTGGGCAGGTCATTGTGTGCGGATGCCTGATACTCACCTTCTGAAGCAAGTCCTGTTTTCTCAACTTAATTGTGGTAAGAGGACCTGCAGGGGACATACGAAACGCTACCAGGACGTCTTGAAAGTATATCTTATGAAGGGAGGCATTGACCCCACAAATTGGAAAGAGCTGGCTGGCAATAGACTGCGGTAGCGTCACATCCTACATCAAGCCTCAGCCCATTTTGAAGACAATCGCCTTGCTCAAGTGACTGAGAAACGGCAGAGGAGGAAGGAAAGTGTACAGCATCCGGGCCAGCAGTTGTGCTGTCTCCAAGCAACCACCTGTCACATATGTGGAAAAAAAATCTGTTGAGCACGAATTGGACTCCTCAGCCATCTTTAGTCTCATCAGTGACTTCCCCCTCTTAGACATCATCCTCGAATCGAGGGATAGCCATCGACAATTACGAGTAATCTGAGTGCAGTGCATTGGAAAAGGGGTCAAGGAGCAATGAAATTCTGCTTCTAGCTGGAGCCAGTCCAGGGCTCTACACCATGAGGGAGTGAGCCATTGTGCTGCTTGGCTAAGAATTATTGCCTAGTGGTAAAGTTCAAAGCTGAGAAATCTAAAACCACCTGTTTTGACAGGGAGCTGTAATCTTTGTAGGGAGATTCTGGGTTTGTTACCGGCACCCCACAAGAAGAACTAGAGCATGTGATTTTGGTAAAATAAAAGAGAGGAATATGGATAGGAATGGAATTCAGAATAAAAAAGATCCTGGGAAGGACATGCCCAGGTTTATTTTTCCCCAAAGTGAGAAAGATAGTGCCTGCCATCTATTTGAAATGCTTAACTGCACTATTAATGGGGCTGGATTAACCTTGACTATGTTTTTAATTTCCTTAGGGAACAGGTACCACGATATCTGAGGTTTGTCTGTTGCCATCTAAATGTCCTTATATAAGAGCCACTTCCAACTAGATCCAGTGAGATCTTCATTGCTTCTAACTTATCCCAATTTATCTTGTAGCCAGGGAATTTCCTGAAGTTATCTGTTGTTTGTGAGATATTTGGAAGAAACTTGTGCTTGAATGGTTGTTCCTTTCTTTTGCAGTTTCCAAATTCCAATTTATTGCTTTGGCCAGATTAGCTCAGAGGCTGGGAGGGGATGCCTCTTTCTTTATTAAAAAGTATCAGGGGCATTTCATTACTGCTTCTTTGTGCCAATTCTTTTCTTCATGTACATACAAATATAACTTGGTTGTTACAAATTGCATCTGCGCACTTGGATGAAGAAGAGTACCGAGGAACAATTTACCATCAGTAGACATGAATCTGTAAAAGCAGTGCTGTTCCTCTCTGCAACTCCTGTGTTAATCTACAATATCCTGATGTTTACTACAGCAATCACTGTGTAATGGATAGATTTTGTTCAGTCATGACAGAACTAAAATCTAATTGTCAATAGTGTTGTTAAGAAAAAAGGAAGGGGAAATGCCTATGGAAAGGGTGCATTTTTCTTTCAAAATGCCAAAATTGGTACTGTTCAGAAAGCATTTTCTATTCTGTAATCCTGCTATAGTAATCAGAAAAGAACTCTATTGGGTTTTTAAATATTTACTGCTTAGCGATAGAAAGTCGGTTTCACATCACAGGTGGCTTCCCATCTGTTGAAAAGTGCTGCTGCCAGCGGGTAGCTTTAGATATGCTAACCTTAGTTACAAAGATTGAGCCAAGTTTTCAAAAATCCACCGATCCCCATCTTGAACACATGCAAAGCCCAACTTGCATGCACAAAAGTGGACTTCTGAAAAATCTGACCACTTATTTTCAAATGCACCTTCACTTCATTTGTATGTGATAAAAAATACTTCTTGCCATATGAAATTTCAGAATATGTGCTGTCTGATGGTGTTAACTGTCTAAGAGTTCACTTATTAAATATACAGTCAGCTGCAGTGTGGGTATTGTGACTATGCAACACAAACCGCTCTGAACCTATATATACTCAGTATCTGTAAAGTCGGCAGTCTAAGGGAATTAGTCTTATAATGATCTTGTTCTTCAGAATGAAATTAACTAATTGATCCATTTTTAAAAAAGATACTGAGAGTCAGGATTTCATTTGGGTTCGATTTCTAGCTGTGCTACTGATTTTTAAGGCCTTTAGCAAATAATTTAATTTCTCTGTGCGCTAATCCACCATCTGGAAAGTGGCATGATGATATCTCTGTATCTCACATGGGTGCTGTGAAATTTAATTCAAGTTTGAAGTATTCTAAGTTCCTTGGATAAAAGATGCTATAGACATACAAAGTATTTACAATGGGCTTGGTTCCCCATGATAGTGTTCCAGTCTTATACTGGGTAACTCCCTTGAAGTCCATTGAATAGAGTTATGTCAGCATAAAACTGTAGAATCACTGTGGTGATTCAGGCTTATTGTATTTGCTAACATGGAATGGATAAAATAATCTGGAGGAGCGGGATACTTATGGTTGGTAATAAATACACCCCACCCTAATGCATTTCATGATCTCTTTGAACATGTTCCTTTCTGCACTGGAGTTTTTAATATTAAAAATCCTTAATTACCTTTAATATGGAGTAGTTGCTTAATTATTGTATTTGTATACACAACTGTGTTTTTATAGCAACTTGTCAAAGATCAAGAGACAGTGACACAGGAAGTAAAAGGAGAGAGAGATGCCAGTCGGAGAAGGGCTGATCTTGAGGAACACCTAGTTCAGAGGTTGATAGAAATTGACCAGGATGAGGACATTAAAGCTCGGGTGGTAAGAAAATGGATTTAACTTGTATATTTGGAAGGAATGCCTCTTCCAATAAACTAGCATAAAAATCTTTAAAAGAAAAAGAATCCTAATTTTTCCAGGTAACTATAATTACTATATTTTGACCTTATGCAAAGAATCTCACTTAAATGCTGTCCAGACAGTTGGAGTATATTGAAGTCCTGCTAGGTATGGCTTGAGTGAAAGACCTCCTTTGTCTTCCCGGAGTTTGGAAGACGTGAGAATTAGCATGATCCTTCTAGTGGATACTGCTTGTTTCCAGTTTATCTTTCTGATCTCATGGCCATAAACCTCTGGTTTTGATTCTTTGTGGTCACAAGTGATACCCACTAAAGACTTGGTGGGAATCAGCGTGCAATTTAACTGTAGACATTGACTTCCAAATTACAGTGCTCAACAGATGCGGCCAGCTTGGCATTAGGAGCTTGTTTGAATTTCCAAGCTCAGAACTCTTAGCAGCAGCGTTGGAAGACAGTGGTTAGTAACTATATCCATTGTTTGTCCAGAAATAATTGTATAGGTCTGAATTTTTGAACATCTGCCTTCAGTTTTATGGATGCAGTTGGCTGTGGGTAGAAATGCTAGTATTTAGGTGTTTGATTTAATTGTACCTGCAAATCAGATAAACATCTAAACATTAACAAGCAAAGGGAGAGACTTGTAAAGAAACAGTTTGCTGTAGTATGTGGAGGGGAGTTCTACTGCAGCAATAATTCTCTAGAACAGATCGCTGGTAGAGGTCTTTAACAATGGCAGTGTAATACATTTATGTTTAACTGAAGAAAGGTTGTTATTTTTATCTGTAATAGGATAGTGTGCTAAAGTTAAAGTAAATGCATTTCTGCTGGTCACTTTCTTAGCTGGCTGAAGAAAGTTTAGCAAAAGCTGATCAGAAGTGCATTGACACAGACTGGAGAATCCAAGCCTTGCATAAACAAAGATGTGATGATCTAGACCGCGAGGCACATTATAAAGAGATAGCTAAACTTCTTCATGACAACAGAGTAAAAGAAGCAGAGTTACTGAATGCAATGAAGGAAGAGGAGGATAAAAGGGTAAGCACTGTCTGTGTTTCTGAGAGGCGACATGCAAAAGAGAAAATGTGGGTTGCGGCATAGTGTGGAATGAAGAGTCAAAAGGTTCTTATTTAAAAAAAAAAAAAAGTTACCCCAAATTTGTTTTTACCCTAATGCCTTTTCCCTGATTTTGCTGGAGGTTTCCTGGGAGCACCAGAGAAAAGGTATATTAAGGCTAAGAAAAGTGGTCAAGGTCAACTAACAATGTGTAACTAGACTCAACATTTTTCCTAGTCTAGATTCAGAGTAATATCTTTTACCTCCCGTTAGCTGCTTCAAAAGGATCCTGGTGGGTGGCAGGGAAAGCTCTGCTCAAAGGCAGAAAACATTAACTCAGTGTCTTATGGCACTTCTTTTTTGCTAAGTTAAAGATGGTATGTAATTTTAAATCATTCAAGTGGCTTTATCTGTGAAGCTTGCTTTTTGCACATTGCACTTTTATTGGAAATGTACTGAAATGTGTCTGTTGTCCAGTGGAAAGAAGTTATAGAGAAAAGAGCTCAGCTTGAAGCAGAGCAGCTAGCTGCTGCTGCTTTGGACACACGCAGGAAGCAGTTCTTAGAAGATGAAATGAACGATGCAATAGAACTGGCTGAAAAGCTACAAAGTGAAGATGGCTATTTTGGTGAGCATTCAATATAATACATCCATCTCCAGCGTACATGGCATGGATATTACACTAACTTGTCTCTAAAGTATTTTTTACCAATATTCTACAAATGCAGGACTGGAAGAGACCTCGATAGGTCATCGAGTCCAGTCCCCTGCACTGAGGCAGGACTAAGTATTATCTAGACCATCCCTGACAGGATTGTCTAATGCAGTGGTTCCCAACTTGTGGCCCGCAGGGGCTTTCAAAGTGGCCCGCCACTCCCACACTGGTTGCAGAAGGGAGCCGCTGCCTAAGGACCCACGCGGAGCGTGTTGCTGCGGGGCTAAAAGACCGGTGCAGGCTCCTTGCTTCAGCCAAGGGGACGGGAGATCAGCACTCCCCTCCCCTTGGCTGTAGCAGGGAGCATGGCAAAGCGGTCTGCCTGGGTCCATAGGTGCTGGGGTCCCTGCTGGAGCTAGAAGGAGGGGAGTACTGATGTCCCGTCCCCCTGGCTGCAGAAGGAGCCACTGCCTAGGGACCCAGGTGGAGTGCACGGGGCTACAGTTTCTCTGCTGCAGCCAGGGGGACGGGTGATCAGTGAGGAGAGAGGCAGCCTCCTTGCTGAACTCCTTCTGTCTGGCTGCAGTGGAGCCTGGCAGAGACTGGTGGCCCTCAAGGGTTGTAATGATGGTATCTGTGGCCCTTGAGCCAAAAAGGTTGGGAACCACTGTAAGCTGTTCTTTAAAACCTCCAATGATGGAGATTCCACAACCTCCCTTAGGTAATTTGTTCCAGTACTTAACTACCCTGACAGTTAGAAGTTTTTCCTAATGTCTAACCTAAATCTCCTTTGCTTGAACTTAAGCCCATTAGTTCTTGTCCTGTCCTCTGTGGATGAGCAGAACATGGTCTGTGTATAGTTAGAGAATACAAAACGTAATACAAAATTGCTCATTTTTACCTCTGTTTCTCTCTCGCCATTGTGTCGTGTCTACAAGTATGTCGTATCTTTTTGCCACTGGGATTTTGTAAACTAAAAATGAGTCAGAAAATATCTGTTAAATCATCTAATCCTAAATCAAAGCGGGATTGTACCCTATAGTATATTTACACATCCAACTCTTTGCTCAGCAAGATGAAGCTACATATGCACGCTCCTAATATCGCATAATCTGCTACTATCAAGGATTAATGATTCATGATATTGAATTATAAATGGACATTCTAGACTGAAAAGCTTGGGGGGAAAAAGTTTACTGTATCTTAAAGGCTCTCTAAAATTAAGTGGTGTTACAGAGCATTGTTTAAAATATCCAGAAATTGTTGTTTTTTTTTAAATGTCTTCCTCTGCTATTTAGAAAACTCTTGAGAGAGAAACACCAACAAAATGCTTAGGCACTATCCCTTATTATCTTCTATACAATCACACACAATGGTCTCTGCCTCCAAACGCTGTTCTGTGGGTCATCCACCCTAATCCCTCAGCACACACAAATGGTGTAACTAAAATCAGTGTTGCTTTCAGAAAGGGTCACACAAAGCTTGTCCAAGTGAGGTCACAAGGGTAGCTTGCTGGAAGTGCCTAATTAGTCTTCTCGCTAAGCATGCCACCTGTTAAAACTACAAGTTCCAGCATGCAGTATTCTATCTGTATCTTAATGGACCATTTGTCAGCAGCTTAGTCACTCATATTTTTACAAATATTCATTGTGAGACCTATAGTTTCTGAAAATCACAATTTTATAAAAATGTGTGGTCTTGGCCCCACAGTCTGACCATTTTTGTTCTAAATTTTCCAATTCCTAATTAATTGGAGCTGTCTGCACACTAAGTCTTAGGCCATGTCTTCACAGTGAGTTATTTCATGGCAAGTCAGGGTGTGAATCTACAGTGTGCCCACCTTACTATGTGTCCCATGTGAACACTGCTACGACGCAGTGAAAGTCCAGGAGTGCAGCTGAGCGTACCAGGCTTTCTAGTAGTATGCTATGCTGCACTCCAGGACTCTCACTGCACTGTAGCAGTGTTCACGTGGGACTTTACCGAGTGGCAAGCTAGCATGCTGTAGATTCATACCCTGGCTTGCCATGCAATAACTTGCCATGTAGACTAGCCCTAAGTAGATGTTCTGCTTTTGCCTCCTGAAAGATGATGTTTTCAAAACCTCAGGTTTTGAAAATGTGCCTTTTAATTCTTAAGGTTTACAAAGAAACCTTCTCTCTATTTCCCTCAGAGAGATTGCGCGATTTAAGGACTGGGTGCGTACAACAAGATGTAGAATTCCAGCAGGTACCCACGGAAGCCCAATCCCCATCAGGATATGTCTGTCTAAATGACTTATCTACAGAAGAGTCCTCAGCACACTGTAAGTTACTAAATTTTGGAATAGTCTTTCACTCTTAATTTTGGAAGCATTATCCAGACACTACGATGGATGAATCGGTCTTTGCTAAATGTGCAGATTTATTTGTTAATTTATTTCACACCTTTAAAAACAGTAATTGTGAAGGAAGTAGGCATCTCAACTCTTCCTTGTTATGAGAGATGCCTCTTGTGTTAGACCCAACTATATCATCATCCCATATTTGTATAGGATTTGCATTTGTATCTATGGCTTAAGCATCTATACATAGCTCTCTGTGGCTTTTGGGGGTGGAGAAAGTGTAGGGATTGCCTGTCATTCAAATCATCTTGAGAGGACTCCTTTGTTGTGGCCAGTAACTAGCCTCTAATTATCTATTCCGGGCTGCCTCTGTTTCTACAGCCAATTAAAATGTTCGTTAAAAGTTATTCCTTAGTTGTATATCTTATTGTGAAACCCTTCCTACACTACAGTAAACCTGAATACCTTTGAAACATTGATAGTGCTTTAGCTTCTCCATTTGCCACAAAGTATAGTAAGTACAGTAATGATACATTTTGCAAAGGACCTATAAGAACCCCTAGGAAGTAGGAGTTTCTCTCCACTTGCAGTATTTAGAGCTGTCTCCTGAGTAATCATGGAACTGAATGAAGGAATAAAGGTGCAGTAATTGTCTTGTTATATATTAAAGACTCAGCCCTGCACTATTCTTCTCCAACAAGAAATAACTTTGTACCAGTTTAGTTATGAAAAATTGAATCCTGTAGGGGAGGTCAGACTAGATGATCAGGATGGTCCTTTCTGACTCACTCTGAGTCTTTGTAACGATTAGTTGTAATATTAATTCTGAGCCTCTTTCATCCCTAGTTTCTTTAGATAGAAGACGAGAGGACCTGGAATGCAGAGAGCGGGAACTGATGGCAGAAGTGAGAGAGCTCAGGCAAAAACTTACTTCACAGGCCCGGGCTACATATCCACTGCCTCATTTTCCAGACACAAAATGGACCACTTAAGAATGCACACTTTATACTGCAGCTGTACTTTAATCATTGAGATTCTAAATAGTTACATTGCGATCAAAGAGACTGATTTTAGATTATTTATTATAAATGCTTTTGGAATATTTTTATATATAAAAATAAAGTACTAACTAGAAATGTTATAGTTGCACACTTCTGATTGCTCTGTCCATAATTACACTTCGTTCTTGATTTTTTTTTAAATAAACACACTTTTTTTATTGCTGAACAACTGCACAGTCAGTATTTGAGTACATTGTATATTCAGGTTACATCAGTTCCCTGAAAAATGATGTGTTTGTCAATAGTGTTTAATGGGACTCTTCTGTGATCTGTCTGTTATCTGGCACAATCAGCCTATGGAATTCATTGCCAGGGGAAGTTGTGAAGGCCAAAAGCATAACTAGGTTCAAAAAAGAATGTAGATTAATTCATGGAGGATAGGTCCATCAATGGCTATTAGCCAAGAAAGTCAGGGATGCAGTCCCATGCCCTGGGTGTCCCTAAACCAGTGTTTCTAAAATATGGCCACATGCAGCCATGAGGGGCTTTTCGTGCAGCTATGACAGCCTCCTGTGCAGTGATCGGGGGTGAGCAAAACATCGGCCCTCCCTTTTCCTTCCTGGTCCTCCTGAATGTGCCTCGCTGCACCACCTCTGGCGATAAATGGGGCAAAAGCAGGAGCAAGGTGAGTTCTCAACCCACCTGGGGGGAGGGGGCTTGAGCTTCACCTCTGGGGTGGTTGGGCATTGACCCCACTCTGGCTGAACATCGGCAGGTGATGGCTCTGAGTGCTGAGTCTCAGCTGCGTGGCAGTAGGCTCCGGATATGCAGCGCCAGGCCCTGGCCATACAGGCTGGGCCCTTGCTCCAGCTGTGCAATCCTCAGCTCCTGCCCCGAGTGCCAGCTCCTGGCTGTGGTCACATGGCAGCAGAGCTCACCGCACCCTCCCCCATCGCCCAGGCCCTCACTGCTTCCCCTGGCCCTGAATCCTACAGTTAATTAAGTATTTTAGAAAAAAGTGTCAGTGTAGCCACCAGCAAGAGTTGGTGGCCACACTCCATGGCTACCAAAAAATTTGTTGTGAGAACCCCTGTCCGAAACCTCGACTGCCAGAAGCTGGGACTTGCCGATTGATTATGATAAATTTGTCCCATTCTGTTCATTCCCTCTGAAGCATCTGGTACCAGCCACTATCGGAAGACCGGATACGGGGGTGGATGGACCATTGGTCTGACTTAGTATAGTCCATTTTTATGTTCTTATGGTGCATTCCAAAGGAGGCAAAGGTGATCTAAAAGTAAAACTAGATACATTGGCCAGATCCTTAGCTCCTCTAAATCATCTGTAGCTCCACTGACTCTGATGATGCTAAAATGATTTATATCAGATGAGGATTTTTCCCCATATAGGTCTTGGAACATCATATAGAAGCTGTAACGAGGAATAAACAAACTGGAGGATTGGGCCAAAAGTAATCTAATGAGGTTCAACAAAGAAAAGTGCAGAGTCCTCCACTTAGGAAGGAAGAATCCCATGCACAGCTATAGACTGGGGACCGACGAGCTAGGCAGCAGCTCTGCAGAAAAGGACCTGGGGGTAACAGTGGATAAAAAGCTGGATATGAGTCAGCAGTGTGCCCTGGTTGTCAAGAAGGCTAATAGCATATTGGGCTGCATTAGGAGGGGCATTGCCAGCAGGTCACAGGAAGTGATTATTCCCCTCTATTCGGCATTGGTGAGGCCGCATTTAGAATATTGTGTCCAGTTTTGGGCCCCCCACTACAAAAAGGATGTGGACAAGTTGGAGAGAGTACAGCGGAGGGCAACAAAAATAATTAGGGGGCTAGAGCACGGGACTTATGAGGAAAGGCTGAGGGAGCTGGGCTTGTTTAGTCTTCAAAAGAGAAGAATGGGGGGATTTGATAGCGGCCTTAAACTACCTGAAAGGGGGTTCCAGAGAGGATGGGGCTAGGCTGTTCTCGGTGGTGGCAGATGACAGAACAAGAAGCAACTGTCTCAAGTTGCAGGGGGGGATGTCTAGGTTGGACATTAGGAAAAAGTTTTTCACTAGGAAGGTGGTGAAGGACTGGAATGGGTTACCTAGGGAGGTGGTGGAATCTCCATCTTTAGAGGTTTTTAAGCTGAGGCTTGACAAAGCCCTGGCTGGGATGATATAGCTGAGGTTAGTCCTGCTTTGAGCAGGGGGTTGGACTAGATGACCTCCTGAGGTCCCTTCCAACTCTAATATTCTATGATTCTATGAATAAAAAGCAAAGTAAAACAATGTCAGGTTTTTTTAAAAATCTACAGCTGGAATCTGCCACTACAACGTATAGAGATTCAGAATGAACTACTTAAAATTGGTATGAATAGCTGAGCTCATCAAATATGTGGTCCTGGACAGTGAGTTGCTCATTCTTTGTACGAAGCACTGAAGTTTCCTGTATCCCTCTACCCTATCTCAGCTAGCCACTTGCTTCTGACCAAAATATTTCCCTTCATGTTTGGGAGCAAAGAATAAACACGTTTCATTTTAAAAAGTCCTCAAAAGCAGCAGTTTCATAAAAGCTGAGTAACTATATAGTCCACTTTTAGAGCATGTGCATTTGAGGTTGGAATCTCTTGGCCAGTAGCGTCTATTAGGGCCACACCTGCACCCTGAGTGCCTTCATGTCTCCCTCCCAATGGCATAAAGGGCAGAGCGAGCCAGCCAATACTCAGTTCCTCCTTGTTGCCTATGGCTGAGACAGAACTGAGAGCAGTGGCTATGCGTCTTACACACTTGCAATAAAACTGATATTTTTGTACATAGTTATTTACGGTAGATAAATAGTTGGGTAGTTAGCTTAGTTTTTCTTAGGTTTCCATTCCAGGAAAGTTTTCATATGCTTTTAGCCCTTATGGCTGAGTAAAAATCACCAACATTCAAATAGTGACCTTCATATTAGGTGACTGCTCCTCAGCGATGGGCATGCATCTGCCTGTTTAGCTTAGATGAGGGGCATATCACTGACAAATGTTCCATTTGTCAATTCTTTTCTAAAAACCCAAAAAGTGAGGGAAGTTGGTTTAACGCTGTATGTGCTGGGCAAATCGATGAGGCCAGCTTCTGACCGAGGTACACAAGATCTACCCCCATCTCTATCAGAAGTGCTCCGGTGACTGAGTGCTCTAACCTCCTCTAGCACTTCAGCTCCTGAGCAGTATTCCTATGCTGCCTCCACCTTGAAGTCCTCTTCATCAGCAGAAAGAGGACGCAGCAGTGCTCTGCTGAAGTGCAGGAGAACAGGTCTTCACAAAGAACCCTTTAAGGAGAGGCATAGGTCACTACATGTTTCCTCTCACAAGGGTAGAATAAGGCCTGACTTACCTCTTTCTGGCACCTGAAAATATTCCAGTCTTGATACACTGGTATTGGCTAAGGAGCACGCACAAGCAGTCTCTGTACTGCCTCTACAGCCCTGCATGTGGTGCCAAACCTCCCTCTCTAGTACCCATAACCTTGGTACCAGCCTTGTTGGCACTGTTTATTCTGATACCACCTTCTCAGAATTGCTGCTCAGCTTACTGACAGTCTTGACACCAAGATTCATGTCTCTGGAAGATCACATCTTCCTTCCTCGAGTCACCACTGCTATTGTCAGTAGTAAACATTCTCCCAGCAGTGCTGACCATGGATACTCCTTCAGCACTGGATATGTCAGCTGTACCAATGAAAGATTTTTGCAGATCAGTTCCTGGGATTCCTATTGTCTCCTCCATACAGAGATGCAGGAATATTCTTTTTTTTTTTTTTCCATTGGCATCAGATAATAGGGAGGTTCTCCTACTTACTTCCCAAGATCCCCTTGTGTGGTCCCAATATATCTAACAGGGAAGCTGGGGTTCATGATCACTATAGTAAATACAGGAAATATAGACATAGATATATTCCACCTGGTACAACACCCCTCCTCCCCATGACGCCCAACTTACAGCCCTCATTCCTGACTGTATTTGGCACCTTGATGCTTCCACCGAGCTAGGAAATTATCGTCCTTGGCCCCCTCTAGACCTAGGTCTCCCTCCCAAGCAGGGTCCATGAGAGTCCAACAACACCAGCCACCCCCAAATGAAAATTGCTGATCCGCAACTATTTTAATTATTTGTATTGCCATAGCACTTACGTGCATATCTCTAATGAAGAACTACATCAGTCACCTGAACTGCTCCCACTGCTATTCTTATCATCTTTACCTGATGAAGCTGTGGGCCCTGTATGCTCCACCACACCCTGATGACCACAAGGTCTTTCAAGATCTCCTTTGTTGAATGGCAGAAACTTTAGGATTCCAACTGAGGTAGTGCAGGAGAAGTACCATAAACTGTTGGATACCTTGCACAGCTGTCCAGACTGGCATAACCAGACACACTGATTATGTGAATAAATGAGGGACTATTAGAACCTGCATAGTTCTGACAGACACCTCGCAGCTATTCCGCCAACATCTAAAAAGACAAACAAAGTGCCAGGTGCCATCTTGGGGGTTTGAGTACCTTTAAACGCAGCCCACACTTCGCTCTCTTGTTATAACCACTGTACTGGAGAGAACAACACAGCAAAGCTCTAAGGCAACTGTAAAGAAAAAGAACTCAAATGTCTGGATCTTTTTGGATGGAAGAGTTACTCTCTCTGCCAGTCTCCATTTTATGATTGCCAATTACCAGGCATGCTTTGCTAAGTATGATTACATAAAGTGGATCTAGAGTTCTGATTTCACAGACAAACTGCCCCAAGAGACAGAATTAAGAGCCTTCATTGCAGAGGCTCAGTTAACAGCTCAGATCTCCTTACAGGTGTCAGCCATTCATGGAGGTGGTTTATTATTTATGATGGTGTTATGATGCCCATGGGAGAGCTCTCTCACATTGGCATACAGCGTCTTCACCAGACGTGCTGCAGCAGCGCAGCTACAGCACTATACATGTAGACATGCCCTAGGACCTCTGCAGAAGTCTGGGACTCAAGATAAATTAAGAGACGTCATCCATCCTTAGTGCCTACCCAGGAATTAGAGCGAATAGGGGCACTGCTAGAGTTCACAAAAGTGAATGCATGTCTACCGCAGATCAAATTCAAACCATGGCAGGTTTCCTAAATCAGTTGCACGAACCAAGCTTACAGAACAGTAGACTAGGTTCAAAGTTATTAGGTCACATGGCTTCATACACATTTGTATCTCTACATGCCAGACTTCACATACCTTTATTATATGCAAAGATGAGTGAAACTGAGCAACCAAATCAGTAGGCCAGTCCATAGTCCAGCAGGTGTCCTGAAGGCGCTAGTTTGGTGGACGTATCTCAATCAAGTACACCAGGGCGTTCCATTTTTCTCCACTGCTTCCCTCACAAACAGGAGTGACAGATGCTTCTAACTTGGGCTGGCGCGTACATCAGTGATAGACCTTAGTGGTTCAGGAGACAAATTAGCAATCAACATTACGCAAAAGAACTACAGTAGTGTGAATTCATTGTTTCATTTACTATATGTGCTGCTGTCTGGATTGGGGCCCCATTTATAATATTTACCATCAATATTGCAAAATTACAATAATTCATACAGGATAAACCATGTCAGATACCATTAGCCCGGTTATGATGTGCTGAATATGATGATATTGTTTAGGAGCCTGTGTCACATCTGTACTGTAAGTTATAACTATGTATGGCATATCTGTATTTCAAACTTGTGCTGGGCTAAATGCCCAGGCAAATTGGAGTTAGCCCTGGTAACTCATCGAGGACCCAGGGAGGGAAGCCAGGACTACACCCTATGAGTCATCAGGACATGTAAGAAAATGCCCAAGGGACTCTGAGGCCTTTCCAGGCCATGTGCTGAGGGTTTGTGTTTGGGACAAGCTGCATGGC
The DNA here is from genome assembly GCF_026122565.2 of Emydura macquarii macquarii. Classification (NCBI taxonomy): domain Eukaryota; kingdom Metazoa; phylum Chordata; order Testudines; family Chelidae; genus Emydura; species Emydura macquarii. The sequence continues at coordinate 5,215,614 of NW_027130506.1, forward strand.
TAAGGGGATATAAAATACAGCTGCACCACTTAGTCCCTCCCAGGTCTCGCCCCCGCCCCTCCCCAGCTTGTCTTCATTCCTGGTTCCTAAATCTCTGGATCAAGTCATCTGCAACTGAAGCTGTGAAACGAAGGACTGAGACCCATCCAGGTACTGGATGTACACCAGAGGAGCAGTACAAGCCTGCAAACTCCACAATTCTGCGGAGAATCTGATAATATATGGACATTGTATGTATCTGTCTGGTTTTATCATATAACACCTCTCACCTTGTTTGTTTCTTTCCTTTTATAATAAACCTTTCGTTTTAGTGGAGTGGCTGGGAGAGTGATATTTTGGGTAAGATCTAAACTTATACTGAGCTGGTACTGCGGCTGACCTTTGGGGTCTAGAACTTTTTGATAAAGAGCATAGAGTTTTAATAACTTATCTATCTCTTTACTGGACTTAGTGGTTGATTGGGAGCCTGAGATTAAAATGCAAAGGGGGTTGTGTAATTTTTGTTTTAGCTTCTTGATAACCAGTGTGGGGAATCAGCATTGTTTGTGGATGATTGGGAAGTCTAATGTCAGTGTCACCCACCAGTGCTGGGAGAATCTGCTCTCCTTTTGCAGCCTGCTCCGTGCCTTGGTTGGCTGTTCCCTTGACTGCTGCAGCCACCACGCGCCTAGTCTATATACTACTGCTAAAATCCCCCACCAACCCATCTCTCTGCTCATGTCACTTACACCTCCACAGCCCCCCCAGACCTCCTGCATGAAGGGCTGCTGTCTCATCGGGGAGGCCCTAGCCAGCTTCACTCAGTCCTGGCCTCCTCTGCACCAGCCTGCAGTATCCTCTTGTCAGTCACTGTCCCATCTCATCCATCCGCCCCCCCACTCCTCCAACCTGCTGCATGGAGCAAGACCTCCAGCTTCCCATGTGTCATGTGACCTCCCCAGCTTCGCCTCCTTCAGTCCACATCCAGTCCCTCCCCAGAGTCTTGCACACCGATCCTGCTGTCAGGGCCAGCCTTAAGGGGTGGGCGATCAGGACCATCACCCTGGATGCGCCAACTAACCAGCGGGGGAAGGGAGGTGGAGAGCAGGAAGCCAAACACGTTTTCCCTGGGCAGCAAACACCCTAGTGCCAGCCCCGCTTGGTGAGTTCAGTGGGCTTAGCTGGGTGCGGCAGGGTCTGGCCTGGTTTGTAAGATCCCAGTGCCTCCTACAGCGTCCCCGCCGCCGTGCTGCACTGTCGGTCAGTGCTTAATTTGTGATCAAAGCGGTGCCGGGGCTCAAGCACATTTTTTCCATTCAGAACTGATGCAGCCAGCCCAGCGGTGCCGGGGCTCAACCCAAGCGCTGCTGGGGGTACAACCACCACTGCCCTTGGAAGGCGAACACACTTTGTTGCTGTCACCCGCTGAGCCGGAGCCACACCACTGCCTCCTTCGCCTGCTCGCCAGCTGGGCGCCCTGCGGGCCTGTCCATGCCACGCACGCGCTGCCACTTTTCACCGACGTCGCCAGGGCTCTGCAGCCAGCCACAAGGCCGCCGTGTGTGTGTGTGTGTGTGTGTGTGTGTGTGTGTGTGTGTGGGCCTGGCCCGCCGATGGCATGGGGGGCTGGGACGGGTAATGGCCGAGGGAGGTGGTGGGGGCAGACGGTGGGTTCATTTCAGCATGTTGCGGGGCCGCTGGCTGGGGAGCGTCACTGCAGCAAGGTGCCCCCCAGATCACAGCCCAGCCTGCCCCCCCTCCCCGCCAAACCCCCGCCTGCAGGCTTTGAGGACAGGACTTTGTTAGCCCACACTGCAGTGGGGAGAAAAGGCTGAAATGGCGGTTGAGCTAAGGGTCTGGGCCCTGCAGTTCCCCTCAGCCCCTGGCCTCAGGCGTTTTCTGACTTTGCTGAACCAGCCTGGGGAGAGGGCGGGAAGAAGAAAAGAAAAAAAAAAAAGCAAGCGCTGCCCCGTGTGAGGATCGAACTCACGACCTTCAGATTATGAGACTGACGCGCTACCTACTGCGCTAACGAGGCGGCTGAAAGCTGGTCCCTGCCGCCGCCCCTCCAGCCCGATCGATTCGCTTTGTACCGCCTCGCCCGCGCGCAGGGTCCGGCGGCTCGGTGCCATGGGGCGGGGAGCGGAGCCGGGCAGGCGGCGGCGGGGCTCTGGCGACCTCCAGCCCAGCCACACCCGCAGACACGTGCATCCCCAGCCTCCCCCCCCGCTGCTCAGCCCCCCCCCCGCCCCAGCGCCCGGCACGCGGCTCCCTGCCGGGCACGCGACCCCAGCCTCCCCCCGACTCTCAGGCAGCGCCACGTGCCCTGCTCCCGCGCCCCTGGGGTTGGGGGGGGGCGCAGTTCGCCCCAGTGAGGCAGGGTGCGGGGCTCGCAGGGCGCTGCCAGCCCCGGCTCCCTGCAGCTCCCCGGTTCCGGGGCTAGAAGGGAGGATTCCCCAAGGGCAGGATTAGGGGCCCAGCTGCAACCAACCCCGCCCAGCAGCTGCAGCGGCCCCCCCGGCAGCTCTAAGGGGGGGGAGTTGCCTCAACTCAACCTCAACGGAGCAGCTGGCGACGAGCTCTGCTCCGACCAGCTGCTCGGCACGTGCCTCGTCAGGCCTGCCCCCCGCTCACTGCGGGATTGTGCAACGCAGCCTTTGTGGGGTTGGAAGGAACCGGTTTAGTGCCTTGGACCAGGGGCTGCAGCGGTGCATGGAGAGCGGGCGTCAGACCCCCCCCCTCCCCGGTGCTTTCTGAACTTGGCAGCACCAGGGCACCGAGCGATTCCTAGCCGCAGCAAAACCCTCGTGCATGCAGAACGGATGCATGTGGTGGGGGAACAGTCCGGTTACTTGTGCCGGTTTAATGAGCCTTGCCCGTTTTCTCCGACATCACGAGCAAGCACCGCTCCAACTTCGCACGGGCACCAGCTCGCTCCTGCCCAGGATTGCACTGAGCACTGCGTGCCAGCCTCTGCACCGAGCTCTGGAGCTAAAGGCAGAGAGGCCCGGGAAGACAAATGGAAAGTTTGTTTTTTTAAAGTCACCACAAAGAACTTTGTATGACTGTCTATGTTGTTGTTAACTGGATTGATGTTTGTTGACAGGGTGCTACTTTACATGTCTCATTAATTACGCCAAATCATTTTCCACATAATTGCACTTAGCAGGTCACTGAATAATTCTTTTTTGGGGCTTCTGATGCAGCTGCAGGCGGATGTTGAGGGCAAACTACAGTTTATTAAAGTCAAATAATCAACTATTCCGTAGAGACCAGCACACACTAGTTTAATAGAGCAAGCAGGAAGGACTCAAAATACACTTCTTCATTGACTCTTACGGTTGGCATTTTCCACCCGTGTCATTAATTCAATTTTAAAATCTTAAACCATTATTTCTGATTAAGAGTTTCTCACTTATCAATAACATCATAGAAGCATATTTTTTCATTTTTATTATTAATGACATTAATTCATAAAGTAGCCATCTCTGTACTATCCGGGGCTACATTTACACTGGCACCATTAGGACCTATATGTTTAGATGACACAGAGGTGAAAACATTCGTGCTCTGAGCTGCACTCATGGTGAATTACAAATCTCATTTTCTTTAGCCCAGCCCAGCCCAGCCCCCAGAGCCCTCAACACCTTCTATACAAGCTCCTTATGCCTAGAAGTTAGGCTCCCTCTTGCAAGTTGCAGCACATGGCCCCAGAGGGACACTCCTGCCCTAACTTGCAGAATCAGGGGCTTATATAGTAAGCGATGGCCTGTCAATTATCTCCTGGGTGAGCGATGAGCCACCTGAGGCACAGTGAAATAAAGGGTGGTATCACAAACGTATTTAGGAGCCTAATTCCCACAGATTTCACTGGCACTCACCCAAGAGACGTCACAGCAGGTGAGTGGCAGCACCAGCAGTCAAACATGGGCATTGTGACTCCAATACTCCCAACCCCAAGCATTCAAAAATCGTCAGGGTCCAAAATCATGAGATTTACAACAACCAAAAAATCAACAATAAATTTGGGGCTCTTTCTATTTTCCTTATGGTATCTGAGCCTTTCAGGTGCACTTGCACCATGTTTTTAAGGTGTTCTCCACAACCAGGAGGTTTTTGTGTTTTAAACGAAAGCTGAGATTCTTGTGCAATTACTTGGCTCCAGGAGCTGGGGGTTTAAGACAAAATATCACAAGATGTGATCAAATTATAAGAATTCACAACACTGTGAGGCTTGGTCCCTGCATCAGCCACTTGACAATATTCCCTTGTTGTATTTTCACTCAATGATGAGTAGTTGTAAAGAAATAAATTACTGAAATCCCTAAAGTAATGGCAAGATATTATGCATGGGGAACTTGTGACGTTCAGTCCATTTTAAAACTTGTTTTCTTTTCTCCTTTATTTTTTTTTAACAATCCTGGTGGCATCTAGGTGCAGACAGTGATCAGTGCTCCTTTAAAGTGTTTTGAAGTTATGGAATGGCTGATGTCCTCATTGGAGTTATCGTCTGAGTTGGTCTCGCGCCACAATAAATGCAACAGAGACCCTCAGAAGCCTCAAGCTCTTTTGAAGGTCGTGCAACAATGCTTGAAAATATACCTGCTTTTGCCTCAATGCTTCTGTCATGCACACCCCTCCTAGAGTACTGCAAGAAGAGGAAATCATATGATTAAATCAGACAGAACTGGATAATCAGAGATTGAATCCTTCATGTGCCCTCAGGGCAAGGTGTGTGTCTCTTGGATAAGCAAACTAATAAACTGTAAACCTGTGTTCCACCTGGAGCAGAATCCTTGTGCATCTGCAAACTGACCTCTTCAATTTGTGGCTACATTTATACCAACAATATCTGCAAAGCTGGTGCCAATTTTCCTTAGGTAGTATAGTTTATTTGTTTTTATTAAATGATTCCTTCAACAAAAGGGAATTTACAACAAAGTGGAGTCCGCAAGTGGGAAGCTCATTTATTCTTTGTTTAAATGCATGGTGAGTTGTGTTGGTCTCTTCTGTATCTTCTCTATGCACAGCGCTCGCCCTACACATCAGTCAACTGCTGCTGCAAAGAACAATGAGCCGATCAAGACATGTGGGCAAGATAAGGAAAAGGCTGGAGGAGATCAAGAATCAGTCAGTCAGGCCAACAAAAGCAGATTTCAGTCACAATGAAAGTGTAAGACTAGCCACTGACGCCCTCTTGGACGGTGGGATTGAATCTTATTGCCGAGCCTTAAATGAAGAAGGAGAGGTGGATTTTCTGTCATCTGTGGAAGCTCAGTACATCAAAAAAAATGCCAGAGAGCCTTACTATGCTAAAGAATCTCATGCAGAGGGGGAGACTGGACCAAGGCAAGATGATGCTGGCTCTCTTCAGTCAGGAACATACTTCCCTGCGATCTCTGAAGGCAGTGAACCAGCCCTGCTTCACCCATGGAGTACAGCAGAGAAAGCCTATCTAAAGGACAAATCCAGTGCCACTGTGTATTTCCAAACAGACAAGAACAGCAACATCAGAGACATCATACGTCGCTGCATCAACAAGACCAGTCAGGTACGGAGAAACTTCATGTTTCCTTTGGGTTTGTTTTTCTCCCTCCTTATAAATACTGCTGAATGTGGTGCTTGCTTAGAACAGGCCCTGGAGTGTTCCTTATACTGTATTCTGCCAATGCACCTCCATCTAAACAGGGGTGATGCAAGTCATTCTATGGTTGCACTAGCTTCTTTGCAGACAGAGCCCTTCACACCATGTTGTGCAAAACTACATCTGGTTTGGTTATGTGAAGGCTTTAAGGTAACAACTGTGCTGTTTGGGTTTGGGTAAGACCAAGCAAGCGCATAACAATTTCACGTATATCCCAGACTGAGCTAAATTCAAACCCAAGCCTCCAGTGATGAGAAGCTGGTACATTAATTCATTGGCACACCTAAACTCTCTTGTTTTCCATGTTTAAAATAAATGTACCCAAATAAAATAAATGTTTCCTAGCTGTACAGCCATTCTGTGTTTGGAACACCTCTGCATTACCTGTCTGACACAGATCTCTGCGTAGGCACTCTAAAAACCTTAACATGAAGCTTTGCTCTGAAAAGTGAGTGTAAGAATGACACTTACTCAACAGATGGCTCCTTGCGTATATTCAGAGCAACATCTCCTTACTTCAGTAACTAAAATAAGTATTCACTGCTCTTTTCGACTCCCCTTAGCCCTTCAGAGCCAATGCAGCTAAGGAAGTGGTTTCTCTTCTTTCTTGTGCACACAAACACATTTGTTTACTAAGTTGTAACCATGTACATCTGTGCAACCCATGAATTTGGACAGGTGTCACTGAGGTCATGATTTTAAGATAGTGGATAGAATAGGTGGTGTGAGGGTCTAATCTGCCTGTAGAACTGTTGTTACTGGTGATGGTGCAGGGGAAGGAAAGAACCAGTTTTGAATCTCAGACTCCGGGTTGAGTTTGAAGGTTTGGCAGCAGTGCTTAATTTGTGCTAGGGCTTGCCAGGACTGAACCCAGGCACCTCTAGGCTAGGCAGTTCATAGCCCTGGCACCTCTGGGCTTCCCACTTCAGTTATGAAAGAAAAAAAATTGCTTGAGCCCCAGCACCTAATTGCTTGAGTCTGGACATCTCTTTTATTACAAATTAAGCACTGGTTAGCTGTTAGAAAAAGGCTGTTAGAAAAGGCAATAAATGTGGAAGGCCCTGATGCCATTTTTACAGATGCTTTTCAGAGTAGGACTGCACTTTAATCCTAGATGTTGTTACTCGGTCACTAATACCCATAGTCATCGCTGTAATTTCTGAGTTTATAAACAACCTACACCTAGGGCTGTGAAGGGATGGGACATGTGGAATTTCTACCACCTTGCAGCTACTTTATCTAAACAGCTTGTCCTTCAGACAGGATGCACCTATTCTTGCTGCATGATATGAACAGAATAGAGTTGTGAGTGAGATGTTGATGGAGACTATTAAGAAGGCTTTCAATGAAAGTTGCCAGCGATCTTGTGCTGGAGTAGGTAGAGTCTGCAGGAGCATTGTAAGATTTGGTTCAGCCAAATTTCATTTGTGGATGGCACAGAATGTGCAGCCCAAAGGATGGTGGGGGCAAAGGTGGAGCTGGAGCATTTGTGGGGCCAGTGCAGCGTACTAGTGTAAATTAGAGGAGCCCAGAGGACTCTTTTCCTTTTGTTTCTAATCAGTTTCACTTTGAGGCTCTCAGGCACTAGCCCAGTTGTTTGGGTGTAAGCAGTGCAGGGCAATGTTTAATGCTAAATAAAATTACTTTTAAAAAATCATTGAAAAAAATTCTATTATTAGGTTTCATTAAACTTATTTTTAAAATGAAATCCAAATGTTGGTCCCAACCTGAGTCCATCCACATGCTGACAGTTATAGAATTGTGTCTTCAAGAGGATTGTTACAGGCTTACGGGGTAGCCTGGAAGAAGCTTCATTCTATCAATTCATGCTGTATGCATTTGATTTGTGGGAGAAATTCACCCAACTGCTAAACCCAGTATGTATTTTATATAAAATAATCCAGTTTTAGCTATTTTCCTATTATTTCCTGATTACTGTTTAATTATTTTTATGTAAAATATGCTTCCTCGGCCCCCAAAAACCATTTAAGCTTCTATTTATAAAATAAGTATTATATTTTACTGATATCCCAGAATCACGTATCTTTGTTCTACTTACACCAGTGCCTTTTCTCCCTAGGTTCTGGCCATTATGATGGATGTCTTCTCTGATACTGAGATATTCTGTGATGTGCTAGAGGCGGCTAACAAACGAGGTGTTTTTGTCTACCTGTTGCTTGATCATAGCAATATAAAGCTCTTCAGTGAGATGTGTGACAAGGTGCAGATTGCAGAGGATCACTTCAAGGTATCACTAACTACATGAACATTTTAAAGCCTTAGAACTTTCGTTCCTAATTTCTAACTTGTTTTGACTCAGACTACTTCCCTGTTGTACAGCTCAATGTCATGGGCATTAATCTGAACTGCAGTATAATAAGTATCTGTCTGTTCGCCGTTAGCCTAATTTGTCTTCAACTATGCAGAAGAAAACTGAATAAAATACACTTTCTTCTGTAAACAACCCCCTAGTTTATAAGTATATTGAGACTAATTAAAGATTTTCATGATGGTGTTTGAACTTCTGTTAAATTCACAAACAGAGGAAGCACAAGAACTAGGGGGCTGGGTTGTTTACTGGAAATGTGTCTTCCTGGTACGTAGTGTTTTAAAACTTACGAGCCAAAGCGTGCTCCCCTACATTAATCCAACTAACACGACTGATCTGTTAGGGCCCTGATCCTACAAAGACTTAAGCACATGTGCTTAACTTTACACCCAGCAAGTAGCGCTGTAGAAATCGATGGCACTAGCACCAAGCACAGTAGGGTCCTGGTCCATGACCTTCAGGCTTTACGGGCTAGATTCACAAAAGGACTTAGGTGCCTAACTGCCACTTTAGGTGCCTAAATCCCAGAATCAAACCTCACTGGGATTCATAAAGCCCCCGCCAAATCCTAAACTTACTTAGCGCCTAAAGTCTCGCAGTAAAAGCTTGCTAGGCATCTATGTGTCTCCCTCTGAGCATGGCACTGCATCCCCCTGCCAGGTGTCCAGACGCCTAAGCCCCAGAGAGTTGCGTGAATCTGAAGAAGACAGACTTTCACCTAACTCACCTGCAGGGCCTGAGCCAGTAAGCATGCCCAGAACTCGTGTAGCGGGTTGCGCCCCTCTAGGCGAACTTCTACAAAACAGACGAGAATGAGGGGAGGAGCGTTCCGCTGGGATTAAATAATTGTAAAAAGTCATTGGAGCAGGGGACTGGATCCTGGCTCTCCAATGTGATTGCTTTAACCACCAGGCTCCAGTGTCATTCTCAGGCTTGCTTCCTTGCACTCGCTCTCTCTCTCTGGCCCAATAATGCTGCCATTAGTTAATCCACAGTAGAACAGCTTCACCAGCTGCGAGATCTGCGGAGGGCTGTGTCAGAATATCTCACAGGCCAGTGGTTAGGGCAGTCAACTGTGGGGTGGCAGATCCGTATTCAGACCTTCTTCCTCTCAGACACAGGGGGGATTTGGACTGGGGGGTGTCTCCCAAAGCCCAGGTGAGTACCCTAACCGCTGGGCTAAGTATGAGGGAGCACCTCCCCCACTACCCTCAGCTTCTTACCAAAAGGGCGCTGGCACATTACTGCAAGAGCAGGAGTGCATCTGAAATTCCCAAGGCGAGGGAGGCCCCTCCCTGAGGCCCAGATTTAAGCTGCTATCTCTGAGACAAGAGCAGGGCTTGGCTCCTCATGTTGGCCCCTCCCATTGAGTAGCTTAGGTGGGGCGAGGAACCACTTAATGTGATAACATCTGGGAATCCCGTTCTATGGCACCTTTCTCTCCCCATTCATGGTATATGGAGCCAAGGCACCTAATCCAGACTTTATGAATCCCAGTGATTTTCTAGGTGCCTAAGTGAGGTGTAGCAATGTGCAGCGTCACCATGCTTAAGTTCCTTTGGATCTGGGGGCCCAGCTGTGTCCAAAAATTTACAGTACTACTCAGTATAGCTCCATTTTGTATAGGTTTCCATACAGAAGGCCAAATGTGTATCCCAGTTGGCTCTACCATTGAAATCAATGGCATTGGATTATGTGAAAAAGTCTAACCGAGATTTGATCTAAACTCTATGCAACAATACTTTACAGAGTTAAAATATACAATTGGAGGTTAAATAAGAAATCTTAGCAGAGGGAGGGGAAATTAAGTGATATGGGCTAGGGGAGAAGAGAAGAGAGAGATCTGTTACCAGCTAAGCTTTGCAATGGGATGATGAATTATAATTTGTGTTTACTGTTTTTTTGTCTTCTCTAGAATATTTCAGTCCGAAGTGTTACCGGAGAGGTTTACTGTGCCAAATCAGGCCGGAAATTCTCAGGACAAATCCAGGAAAAATTCATTATCTCTGATTGGAGATACGTTCTCTCTGGATCATACAGGTAAGATCAGTCATCATGTTTTCTACCTGAGGCTAATTCTATTATTTGACTTGCCATAGCACGTAGGGATTCTAATCTGGGATCAGAGCCCCATTGCATTAGGTGCTATACATCTGAAGGCTGGGTTATAGGTGAAAGTATGTGAGAAAGTAAAGATTTACTCTGGGTTATGATTCATAGGCCCTAACCACACTGAGGTACAAGACTGTTTCCTCTTAAAGTGTTTTTCTTTTCCTTCTGAGGACCATGTTATGACCATACACTGGTCAAATTGTGCTACATATACTATTTATCCTGCATAGCAAAGTTTAGCTATCATAATTTTCAGAAAAAAAGATCCCTGTCTCCAGTGGTCATGGCTATCATGCCACTAGTCATTCATGGTTATATATGGTGGCTACTAGTGCAGTCTGAATTGTGGAAAGTTCATACTAAAGCTCTGCTGCTGAGAGGAAGGATGGGGTTGTGGTTAGGGGGTTGATCTGGATCCAGTTCTTAGCGCTGCCCCTAGAGGTCCTGTGTGAGGTTTGCCACTGACTTCAATGGTGCTAAACTTTCACCCTTAATCTTTCTGAAGCTCAGCTACACATCAAAAAGATGTGATAACCCTTATTTTCCCACATCCTTTGTCTGTCTTGATTGTAAACTATTCAGGGTATAATCCCTAGCACAGTGAATTCTGTTCTCAGTTGGGACATCTAGGCACTACTCTAATACAAATAATAAACAACATTTTACACACATAACACCACTTTTGTGGTTTCAAGGCATAGGGTATATAAAGGGCAATAGGCTGCAAAGTTTGAAGTTGCTTGGTACACCTGATCTAAATATTAATTAGTTCATTCTCTATCAGTGAAAACATATGACAGCATGTCACAACCTGTACCCAATCAGAATTTACACAATGGCAAACCTATATATATATATATATATATGCTATTTCCCCCCCACAAATAAATAAAGCATTTTTAAAAACAATTTTGAAAATCTGCAGGTGGAAGTTTCCAGATAACTGAAAAATGTTGCTGGAGCCAAAACGCTTTCATGAAAACTATTATTTTCAAATATATGCTGTTTAAAAAAAATGTTAAATTTTTTTTGACCAGTTCTAGACCTGATATCCTGTCCTAGTAGAACCTGGGATCTAACTTAAATGTTCATGGTTGGTACAAAACAGATTATGGAACAGACACTGAGCAGAACTAGGAAGTTGCTCATAATACTGTGCATACCACATTTTTCTGTCATCAGAACATCACCACCAGGAGACATGTAGTACATTTCCAGCAGCTTAGGGATCTCTTAACACGGCATAGATCAGTCTCTGTTTGTTTGGAGATTCACTCGCTATATGACAAATTTGTTAGTTGAAAGGAAAGTAGAGACTGTAGCTTCCTGCCATCCGCCTTAGCAGATATGGGATGTCTAACCTTTATTTTCTGTTAATTAGACTTGTTACATCTGGCCTACAATGTTTTCATACCGATAGAACAATTACAGATAGAGGAGCGGTTTTATCGTATTGAACTAAAATAAAGTGGTACAGCCCACTTTAGTTAATGCCCCTGCCAATTCTTGCAATTTTATTATGAGTCTCACACCATTTAGAGTTTTAATTAAAGCCCCAGCTGCTAAGAATAGGAGACTGCATGAAAATCTGAGCTTTCATCTTTAAAAAACTGTTTCTAATCTTTATGGTTAGAGAGAAAAGCTTGCAAACTTGACTCAAGTGACTCCTACAGGCTCAGAAACCAGAAGGCAAAGAAAAAGATCACAAATTGTATTATTTTTTTAAAATGTCATGATTCTTGGAGGGTCTGACCAGTATAAGCACCTTAATATCAATATAAATGTGTCCACACTGTTCGTGGGAGGGGCGTGATGTACCACTTTAACTGTACCAGTACAGATAAAGTGGTACCATCTGTGTGTGTAGACAAGAGCTAAGAGCTCTGCTGGCCACAGAGACAACCAGCTGTTTTGTGTTCCCTTCTGGGCAGACTGTGAGACATGTGGGCACATACCTACCTTGGGTGCTCTTTAAAGGAGAATTCGTTTTTGTTCTTTCTACTTATGTTTTCTTTTAATCTTCTGACTGAAGGTATTGAATGCTATTAGTAGATGGAAAAAACTAACAGCGGATCCATGTTGTATGAAAGTGTGCGTAAGGAAAGCAAATGTGAGGGAATAGGGAAGGCAGAATTTTTCTCTAGCAAAGATTTTCTCTTTGCTGTAAAATGCTATCACACCCACCATTCATACTCAGAATCATGCCTTGCATTTAACATTGCTGTTGTCATCTGCTCTAACCTAAAGAGCCTTGTCAAACTGCAATAACCTTCTACTCAGCAGGTCAGCAGAGGGTGGAGTACCAAATCTTTTACAGACAGTTTAACTCCATCAAGCCCTGCCATGGTTGGTGTATTCATAAAGCTCACCATAGGCTCGCACAAGGGTTGTTTTTATAGGTTTGCTAGCTTTTATTTTGTTCACTGATAAGTTCTTTTCCCCCCACTTTCCCCCCCAGCTATTCCCAGTTAGCCCCCCAGTCTTAGCCAGCAGCTTCTACTCCTGGGGAAGAGCAATGCAAACAAGCCTTTTTGATGGGTGATGATGATAATAGAAACCCTTTTGCAATAGATGTTCATTAAGAGCCTCATTTGTGTAGGCCTTAAAACTAACACAAAAGCTGGAGCAAAACTTAGCTTCCATCTGTAAGGTTAGTTCAAATTTAAATCTGATCTCTGAAGCACCACGTACGTTTGTGGTGCTATACATGTGAGCTACAAAGGCAAACTAAAGAATTTTAGGGTCAGGAGCTGCCAGTGAAGTCCACAACAATACACCGACAGTTTCCAAATGAACTGTTCTTAGAAAGGTTAGAGGACACAGTCAAAAACACAACTCCAAGAATAAATGCAGAACAGGATGTTCTATGTGGTTACTGAGGCAAAATACTAGAATTAGGCCAGAGAAATATCTACTAAGGAATGAATTTATGAAAGTCTCAGGATGGAAGAATCTCTTTCACACCCAGTATTTCTTACTTAACATTAGGCAATGTTTTCAGACAGTCGTATAAACTGCATGCATATTCTATTATGTTTTGAATGACACTTTTTGGATGAGTTTATACTAATGGTAAAAATTACTACCTCCCCTGAGCCTTCCCCTTAGACCGGGGAACACCGTATGCAGAAAATATGCTAATGACGCGACATGGAGTTAAAAGCTAAATAATGAATTTCCAATGGAAGAGTTGGATAGTTCCGTAAAGAAAATGCAGCTATAGATAAAACTGCAGCAAACACGGTAATATAGGTTTATTATTCTCAGAACCATTACACATAAGGCTCTTTCTTTAAAATCACCAGTTCCTGCTTGCCTTATTAATTTAGTGCCCAATCCATTTCTCATTAATCAGTGGAGAGTCCCTCATTAACTTTAGTATGAGTTGGATCTGGCTGTTTCTGCTTAATAGATACTTAAATACTACAGTGTTTCTTGCAGGCTAGACAGACAAACAGACAGACATCTGTGTCCTTGCTGATACTTCAGGGGGATTACTTAGGACAGAAAAACTAGCAAGATTTGGCTCATATTTGCCACCTCTGATTTTTTTAAAACATGTATTTAATTAATTTTGATTTATATATCAAATATGTAAACCAATACCAATTATATGCGTAATATATAAACCTAGCCCAGGCTTTGGCATGTTGACAAATTTAAAATCATAAATGTATATATATCACAGATATGTTGCTAGTATTATGTTTTTTGCACAGTTCCTAATCTATTTAATTGTTAAAAGAATTGCCATGTTTTTGAGAATGGTTCTTCAGTGGATAAGTACAACAGTTAATTGGCACAGCAAGCACTGTTGAAACAGTGGATATTTATCTCACAATTGATGGTGTTCCCTGTCCTTGGAATGAGAAATGTCATCGTAATGCCTAACTACTGTGGATGATAAATACCCAAGTTTTAATGACACCTATTGTTGATTGTACATCAGATAATGTACTTTTATATTTTACTGTTACAAACTGGACAACAAATTGTTAATTACTGTGCCTTTCCTTTGAAAAGACAAGGTCAAATAACCTTATGGCCAAAATCTGATCTACCTTAAAAATGTTCTGAACCGGATTTTATATATGAATTCAATGGGATAAATGTTGGGGAAATTGTGATGAAAAAGAGGAGATCTGATGCATCTGTGGTGCACATATCCAGTCAGAAAGTATTGGGAGGCACTCAATAACTAACTATCACAAATTGTTGGATATCTATTAACCGTAATCCTCCTGGGGCTTCTTAGTGAAATGGTCCCACAAAAGGAAATAAGGAATTAATTTCTCATCTGCTAGTAGCTGCTCCTCTATTTATAGCCTCTCATTGGAAAATGAAAAATAATCCAACCGTAGAGGAATGATTCAAAAAAAATATGGGAGGTTGTGGTTATGGAAAATTAACACATCAATTATGTACCCAGCAAAATAGACAAATAACAGAAAGATGCTTAGATATTTGGTGACCTTTTATTCAATACTCAGACAAAGTACATTCACTTGCAAAAAAGCCAGTACCCTGTCCAGTTTTTTTTAATAGTAACATTTCATAGACATGCCTGATCTGTTAAATGTGTAATCGGAGACTTTATTCAATTTAATAAAATCTGTAGAAATGACGTGTCCCAGGAATTGTAATGGTACTCACGCTGTAATATGGTAACACCCTGTTAAATAGAGAGATCCGATTACTATGTTCTATGTACTATGTACTATGTTTTGTACTATGTACAAAAGCTCACTGCTGTAATGATTATAGTTTTGTTTCTGATATTTACAGGGCAAGGATTTATAACAAGGCAAGAACAGGCTTACACACATGCGCACACACACAGCCAAGCCTTGTCCTCAGTTACACTTATGCAACTCCAATTAAGTTAATAAGGTCACACAGGTGTAACTAAGGGCAGAGCTTGGCCAACACAGAATAATCACAATTTATCTGAGACCTATACACTTTTGTACTCAGAGCTGCAGAGCTTACAAACCAGCCAGCAGCAGGAGTAATTAAACCTATTCTCACAACTGTGCTGATGATGATCCCGGTACCCAAAGAAGTAAAATAGAAGCAGCAGACTCAGGCCTGTGATTCCATAAGAAACACAAGGTGGGATGAAATCCAAGTTTGCCCAGTGGAACAGGGAAGAGTGCACAGGAAACATAATTTTAAAGTGCTAGGGGAGTTTAAAGTTGTGTCCCCAATCACTAACATTACTGCAGTGTTTGGGTCCATCACTATACAATAATGTACTATCTTTATAAGGAGTATATGGTATATTCTTATATCTTAACAAAAACAGTGGTGATATAAACATTAAGGAACAACAGTGCAATGGTAAGAAATCCATTCACAGGACTTCAGGCTGGGAACTTACTGCTTGATTTAAAGTCATCACAACAGAATAGGGGGAAACTCCCACAGACTAAAACAGGAAGTAAGAAAGGGGGGAGCATGGCTCCCTCTCACAGTACTCTGGGTTACCCAATTAACCTTTTCATGACCACTTTACGACAACTGTAATATAGAAAACAAAAATCAGTATTATTAGTACCTACTGCACATACATAATGTCAGGATTAGATTTCTTCTCCCCTTTTTTTGGTTTCCATTAAAACAAACAGAAAAGGCACGTAGTGAATTGAATGCAGTTCTCATGGTAGACTTCAATCACCCTGACATCTGCTGGGAGAGCAATATAGCAGAGCTCAGACAATCCAGGAAGTTTTGGAGAGTGTTGCAGACAACATCCTGATGCAAGTGCTGGAGGAACCTACTGGGGCCATGCTCCTCTTGAACTGCAGCTCACAAACGGAAGAACTGGTAGGGGAAGTAGAAGTAGGTAGTAACCTGGGCAGCAGTGACTATGAGATGGTCGAGTTCAGGATCCTAACAAAAGGAAGAAAGGAGAACAGCAGGATAAGGACCCTGGACTTCAGAAAAGCAGACTTTGACTCCCTCAGGGAGCTGAGGGGCAGGATCCCCTGAGAGGCTAATATGAGGGGGAAAGGAGTGCAAGAGAGCTGGCTGTATTTTAAAGAAATCTTATTGACAGTGCAAGAACAAACTATCCCGCTGTGCAGAACGAATAGCAAATATGGCAAACGACCAGCTTGACTTAACAAAGTCGTCTGTGGTAAACTTAAACACAAAAAGGAAGCTTACAAGAAATGGAAGCTTGGTCAGATGACTAGGGAGGAATATAAAAATACTGTTCGATCATGCAGGAGTGATATCAGGAAGGCCAAATCACAACTGAAGTTACAGCTAGCCAGGGATGTGAAGGGTAACAAGAAGGGTTTCTACAGGTATGTTAGTAACAAGAAGGTGGTCAGGGAAGTGTGGGCCCTTTACAGAATGGGGGAAACAACCTAGACAACATCTTCATTAATGATCTGGAGCATGGGATGGATTGCACCTTAAGCAAGTTTGCAGATGACACTAAACTGGGGGAGTGATAGATATGCTGGAGGGCAGGATAGGATACAGAGTGACCTAGACAAATTAGAGGATTGGGCCAAAAGAAATCTGATGAGGTTCAACAAGGACAAATGCAGAGTCCTGCACGTAGGACAGAAGAATCCCATGCACTGTTACAGACTGGGGACTGACTGGCTAGGCAGGAGTTGGGGAGAAAAGGACCTGGGGATTAAAGTGGACAAGAAGCTGGATATGAGTCAGCAGTGTGTCCTTATTGCCAAGAAGGCTAATGGCTTATTGGTCTGCATTAGTAGGAGTATTGCCAGCAGATTGAAGGAAGTGATTATTCCCCTCTTTTCGGCACTGGTGAGGTCTCCTTCGCAGTATTGTGTCCAGTTTTGGGCCCCTCACTACAGATAGAATGTGGAGAAATTGGAGAGTCCAGCAGAGGGCAACAAAATGATTAGAGCGCGGTTCTCAACCGGTGGTACATGTACCACCGGTGGTACTTCGAAGAAGGCTGGGTGGTACGCGAGCCGTACCGCACCGCCGAATCCGCCGCCGAAAGTCCCCCCCCCGGCCAAACCCTGCCGCTGAAAAGGGGCAAACAGCGGCAGGGTTTCGGCGGAGGGCATTGTTCCCCCCATGTAACCCCGCCGCTGCCGAAAGTCCCCCCCCCCTTTTTTTTTCCCGAGTGGTACTTGGGTCGGGTCCAGTCAGGTCAAATGGTACTTGACCTGACTGTACCTGACCCGAGTGGTACTCGGGGAAAAAAAGGTTGAGAACCGCTGGATTAGAGGGCTGGAGCACGACTTATGAGAAGAGGCTGAGGGAACTAGGCTAGTTTAGTCTGCAGAACAGAAGAATGATGGGGGATTTGATAGCAGCCTTTAACTACCTGAAAGGGGGTTCCAGGGAGGATGGAGTAGGCTGTTCTCAATGGTAGTAGATGACAGAACAAGGAGCAATGGTCTCAAGTTGCAGTGAGGGAGGTCTAGGTTGGATATTAGGAAAAAAATTTCACTAGGAGGGTGGTGAAGCACTGGAATGGGTTACTTAGGGACGTGGTGGAACCTCCATCTTTAAGAGGTTTTTAAGGTATGGTTTGACAAAGCCCTGGCTAGGATGATTTAGCTGAAGTTGGTCCTACTTTGAGCAGGGGGTTGGACTAGATGACCTCCTGAGATCCCTTCCAACCCTAATCTTCTATGATTCAATTAGGAAATATGTCTAATCTGTATTTCACTATTCAGATCCCTTGATGCTGTATTTACTAAAGGAATAGTGTTTGTTGAATAAGGCTCCCACTACTATTTGGAGTGTAGGCCTTGTCTACACAGTGTTCAAACTGATTTAGTTAAACTGGTGAAGAACACTGTATAGACACTCTTCTTTCAGTGTAAAAGTGGCTCATGGGGATTAACTTAAATCAGTTGCTAATCAATTTAAGTTGAATTGATATGAGCTAGATTTATATCTATTTAAAAGTATCCACATAGCCTTTTGCATTAGTTTAACTAAACTGATTTAAGATCACTCCTCTGGCTAAAGTGATGCAACTTTGCATGTAGACAATTCTCTGTATTTTGTTTGTGATGTTCAACAAGAATAATACAACATGAAAGCCAGATGTAAAGGTACAGATTTTAAAATATTCAACCATACTTGCTGTCCAACACCATATTAGTGATACTAGCTAAGGCACAAAGGTATGTATCTTAACTGCAGGGTTTCCACTGCACACATTTGTTTTGGTTGTTGCTAGAAAGCACTTTACTATACTATCCCACTTTATTAAAAAGACCCCTGTCCCTTCACTCTTACAAGGCGGAAGAGTTGTGGGGATGGGTGAAAGACTTTGGATAGGATTCAAGTGATTGACTCTTCTGAAATAAAAGTTTAAATCTAAGAAAAGTAAAGGTCTGTACTAAAAATCTGCACAGGCAAAAGGATCGAAATTAAGTTACTTGCATCTCAGCTGGAAAACCAATCTTGTTAGTAAGTTTGGACCACATATTTCAACAATATAGCACACAAGCCCTTTGCCTCATATTTGCATTGTTACCCAATTCCTGATGGGCAAGGTTACCACTGACTTTAAGTTCTCTTTTCCAGCTTCACATGGTTGTGTGGCCAGGTTCACCGGAACTTCCTCTCCAAGTTCACTGGCCAAGTCATAGAGCTCTTTGACGAAGAGTTCCGACACCTCTACACTTTGTCCAAGCCAGTGATGGGAATGAAATCTCCAACACATACAGTGCCCTTCTTGCTAAATAAGAGCACCACGACTCAAGGCAGCCTCACTAACAGCAGCAACCCAGGAAGTGCCAATACTCCATCGGATCCATTCAGCAGCTTGTCGGCCAATAGCGCATATCCAACCAAACAACCCTCCAGAACACCCGTGTACAGCAGCAACCCAACCTCACAGTCACCACTTCATAGAGGTAACTCCTTCCCTGGCTACACCTCATTCATGTCAACCCAGCCACAGAAAATCATCCAGACCAACTTCTATCAGTGGCAGTATGTTGCTGACACCCCAGCAGTCCTTTATAATAATGTTAATATCTACAGACCTATGCAACTGAGACAAGATGATGTAAACAGGCCATGGTTAAACCCAGTGTGGAGATGACTTCACAAAGCTAACCCGATTATATAACCACCTTGTTTTTGTATTGCAAACAAATGTATTGAAGATCCATTTTAGCAATATCCTGTTCAACGGTGAACACTCAGCATCGAAATTATGTATAATACAAAACAAGTCTGCTAGTACTGAAACTTTGCATGTATGATGATATCATTTAGGAATAAAAGTAGCAGTGTTATTTAAAATGTCAGTCACGTTTATTTACCCTTGCATAATGTATTCATGGATCAATGTGGTCAGGTGTTTAGCATTGCCACTCAAATGAAAGTGGATAAAATAAGTTTATTATAATGATTTTATGTGCTAGTGAAGTCTATTTACTTGCTAAACAGACTGAATACTGGCAGCAGTAGTGCAAGCTCTCATGCCCTGCCAACATGCCTCAATCCTAACTTTGAAGGATCACTTGAAGGGCTGGGGGTAGCACAACCTCCATCTCCATTTAGTGTCTTTGACATCTCTGCTGAGATTGATAGCAAAGTTGCTGGTTGTTGCCATGCTTGCTGTGAACAGACCTGTAAACTATTAATTGGATTGAGACCAGCAGCTCATGTTATGCAGGCCACCAGAAGCCAGCAGATGGTAGCAACTTTCAGTTACTATCACCTTTGGCTAACTTTAGTTCAGTAACCTATACGTGAAAAGCTTTCTAACCCATTACCCCAGGACCACAACTGAAAACTGAAGCCTCCTGTTTAGGAGAGACTCCCGTTTCTAGAGAACAATTTTAGCTTGAAAACATTTGCATAGATTCAGGCTGGAAAATCATGTGCAGTAAAGGAGATGGACAGTCCTAAAGCGAAGTCTTATCAATCACACATCTTATAAAAATTATGCTTAAGGGGCTCTTTTCATCCAGAGGATGAATCTATTATAAATTCATGGATCTTCAAAATCCTCCCAGTGGTAACTTGGCTAATGAAATAGACAGCAATTGGCAGTCAGAGTTTTCAAAACTAAAGGGCCTGTTCCTCAGAGGAGCTGTCTGTAACTCTCATTGAAGTCAATGGCCATTACAGTGGTAAGCACCTCTAAAGATCATGCCCCAAAATGGCGTATCCTAGATTTGAAAGAATCCTTGGAAATGATGGAAGTTTCCATAATGTGAGGGAGGCAAAAACGATCTTAAGGAAATTCAGGCTGCATAGATAAACGACATTCTGCTTAACTTCCCATCTACCCCAGAACATTAGCACTCTTGGGAGAATTCTGTGCCAAAAAATAAAAAGTTCCGCACACAATATTTTAAAATTCTGCATATTTTATTTGTCAAAATAACACAATCATGCCAGTTTCAAATCATTTTGATAATTTATTTCAAAATACCTGTCAGCAAGTATATATATAACAGTACAGACAACAAAAAAGATTCAGGAAATGTTTTTTGACAAATAGATTCTTTACTAGGCATATTAATACAGAACTTTGCGTAATAATTAATTTAAACTAAAATACAGAACCGTATTTCTTGCACCCCTCAGAAGCAGTGCAAAGACTTGGGGGAGTCTAGGGTAAAGGAGGAGCTGAGGGAGAGGGAAGTAATTGCTGGGAGTGAACCTGGAGAGTTGTTGGGTATGGGTAGGCGAAGTATGGAGCAGGTTTTTTGAGGGCAGGGGGAGGGATTGTTAGGGAGTTGGGGAGCCTCCCCCATTGAGTCAGGCACATCTGCCCCTGTACCCCATCATCAGCCACCTCTCCTCTCCCCATCCCCATGTGTCCCTGCACCCCTACTCAGCCACCATCCCCCCTTCCCCATTTGGCTGGGCACCCCCACTCCCATTCAGCCCCTTGCTCAATGCTGTCACCCCTCCAGCTTCTGTGCCCCCCCCCCCCCCCGTCTGTCCCCCTCACTAGCCCTTCTGTACCCCAGTCCATGTGACCTGCCAGCAGCCCTGTGTGCCCTGCTCTGTCCATCCCCACCACATCCCACATTTCCTCACCTGGCGCCATGGACAGGGCGCTGTGAGGAATGCAGCCTCTCCCCCTCTCTCCACAGCTGGCTGCTCCAGCTTGGAGCTGGCTGTTCTCTCTTCTGGCATCACAGCAGCCCCTGGTGAGAGAAAAGTATAACTGCACTGCCTCTCTGGCAGAATCTAGTTTCTGCAGAGAAAAAAAAATCTGCAGGGGACATGAATTCTGTGCATGCGAAGTGGCGCAGAGGTCCCCAATGAGTAACACTAGGCAATAGATTTTTACAGGAAGATCTTCAAGCATTTGCAGAGTATAAATATCAAGGAAGAAGTGGAATTGTTTAAGGTGGTACAAGGAAAGGGAGTGATCAGAAAATTTTCCCCTGACAATGATCTGTGTTAGGTCTGTAGTACAATCTCCTTCGGGAAGCCCCTTCTTTTGGGACATATACCAGTAAAATGGACAAAACACTAGAAAATGTACTGCAAGAAACAGTCCTGCAGTAATAGGGAGAGGGTCTCTAATAAGCCTTTTCCACCAAACACCTATTATATTAGGCATACACCTATGATATTAGGCTACAGCACACAACTGTGTTGATAAGCTACTGAATACAATTGCAATTCTTTGTATATAGCATAAACATTTTATAACATCTATTTTTATTTGATTTTCTTTGACACCTTGTTCTGTTATCTACAAACAACTGTCAGGACAACCATAACTTATCTTCTCTGTAAAACAGATTTTAGAGACCTCTATTAAATTCTCTTTTTGAACAATCTTTTTCCCCTCTTAACTTGTGTGCCTTGTATCATCCTTTCCAATAGCATAACTTGTTTCATAACCAAAACTTAATGAAAAATTAGATTTTATTTCCACTGAAATCAATTAAGCCTATATGACCTACTGGCCTAGCTAAGGTGCAAACGTGTTCTGTTCATATTTTTAATAGATATGTGTCAAAGGTGTCAAAATATTTTGGTATTACCAGTAATAATTCAGCTACTGTAACTGCAGTTGCCTGTATACTTGGCCATGTTTCAGAGAGCTTATTGCACCTGTGTTCTGGTATTTATATTACCTAAGAGACCCAGTCAGGTCTACGGACTGGGTCAACAGTCTTATTAGAAAACAATTCCTAGTCTAACAAGCTTACTCTCTAGGCTTACATTCTAAATTTTGCAGTGGCTTTCCATTTAGTTCCACTTCCAACTCAAAAGTATAAACTTATAAATTAATCTCTTACTTGCTTAGGTCCTGCATATTTTTTTCATGCAGTAAAAATCTGCTGAGACAGCAGGATGTTGGTGATAGTGGGTACACAGTAGAGGTCCTTCTCCTCTGGAACTTGCTTGATCCTCTGTAAGGTCTGTATATTTACAGAATTTTCTGAGGAGATGGAGCATGGTTTGGGAGTTCTTCCTGGTAACCAAACTGATAAATAATTCTCTTTGTTACTGTGGAATCACAGGCTGGGGACTGCAAAATCATACACTGCACACAGCCAACCAGGAGAACAGATTGTTAATAATGATGCGCACAGGGTAGGATATCACACGAACTTGCAATTTGCCAGCAAACGTTTATGGTTACATTCCATAAAATACCATTTCTGAAATGACAGCATAATTATAAAGGCAGTTGCTGACTAGCCAGTACATTAAATCACAGAGGGCTCAAATTTGGTCCTTGAAAAATATTTTGTAGGGCAGAGTTTCACTACCAGGTGGATAATTTACCTATTCAATCATCTGTTCATGCCAAATTTCAGTGAGGTGACATTATAACTTGTACTGTGCCATAGTGAAATTTTTAAAACTGAGTATCAGAGAGATATAGTTTCTTCTTAGATGTGGAATTCACTGGCACAAAGCATCGATCCAATTTAATGTTGTGTTGGAAATCCCCAACCCATGTCTCAAGATGATCCACCAGTAACAGTGCCCACTGGCAAAAACAGACACGGCCTGTAATAACAAAAAGCATAGCTTTCCTAGCACCAGCTCTAGAGTTTTCACTGCAACAGGCAAACTGAAAAGCATCTGCTACTCCCAGCAAATCATCAATCACAAAACATTTGACTGGCCCCAATATTTTATAGACCTAAGCAACTGACTGCTCCCCAGAATAAAGCCAACTCTGGAGACTTGATCTAGTCATTTATAGACCAATTAAATCCCCAAAGGCAATCTCAGTGCTGTGCAAAGACAAAATTGATCCAATATGGCAGTGGGGGATACTTTGTGCAACTGAGTTCTCCAAAACTTTAGAGGAAATGTAGATTGGAGACAAACTGATAACATGGGAGGTCTACTTTGGACAGAGTACAAGAGCCAAATTCAGCCCTGGCATTAATGAGTGCGGCTTACATTAATTTACATAAGCGCTGAGTTTGAATGTCAAATGAATGTCATTCTGTTTTGATGGAAAGCAGTAATGAAGCAGTTTACAACTTCAGCAATGAAGAATTAAGCCAAAAATCCTAAATAGGCTAAACTAGCCAATGGTTAACAGCACATGTAATTGCAAGCAGCTGCAGAAATGTCCGAACTTCCAGCAAAGCCAGAGAAAGGTACGGACAAACTTGAGGGGAAGGGCTCACGTAATCATCACCATGAGACTCCACTTCAACATTGCTAATTGTGGCAGGGAAACAGCTTTTATGTCTGCCATAAACCAGAACCATTGCATTCAAACAATGGCTATTCAAATGCTTATTCATAGTACTAAAAAGTATACAGTTAGATTGTGCTCCCATGCAACAATCACTCTAGAACCATTACATCCAGCTTCTATAAAGCTTCCTATCAAAAATTAGATGACAGTCTATGAAGCACATATAGTTGTGTGTAAGCGTCAGTTTATTCAGTGCCCTCTTTAAAAGAGCCCAGTAAAGTGTTCTAAAAGGTTACTTCCCCCAAGTAAAGAACATACATGACTAAAAGGAATACTCTGTTATATTTACTTGTATTAAAGTCTATCCAAGTATACTTGCCAAACAACCACCTTTCATAACAAGCTGATCTGATCACAGGATGTGGTTTAAGCATATTCAATCATCAAACCACCATAAATAATTTGATGGGATTGGGGGGGGTGAGGGGGAATATCTCTTTTTTTCTGGAGAAGCCCTATAATTAACATTTACTAAGCAAAATGATGTGTTACTGAGTGTTATAGACAACTCTGAACTGTTGTAAAGTTTTGAACTCCATTTAAAATTAGCAGAGAAGTGTGTTTTTGTGCGAGATTAGTTTAGTGAATTCATTTTTAAAACCTTCAGCATTCTTTAGTAAATTGGAAAGAAAAGCTAGCACACTAAGATCAAAATCTATAATGAGACAAAATCATTATGGTGAAAGAGTATATTTTCATTAACCGTCACCAAATCAACAATTAATGAGAACAGAATACACTCGATGTTTGAAGAAGAATAAGGAATAAAAAAGATTTAAAAAATAAAGAGCACACCTTGGTTGCCTGGAATGCAAACTATGTTGAACAGAGAAAACCAAACAAAGATCTCTGCCTTTTCCAAAGCACAGAACAAGCCCAAACAACGTAATTTTACGCTTTTAAATTTACAATAAACTGATGTCTGGATTCATTATAAACTGAAGGTTTAACATGAAAATCTGTACAGATAAGAGAACTGGTTTGCAGTAGAATCAACACTGCGTTTTTCTCTGGCACTATTTCATAAAGGGTATTATCTGACTAAGTTCTCTCCAGTGTGTATAGCCTCAGAGACTTGCTATTCTGAGCCCCTGGCACAAGAGAAATTGGGGATGTATAGTGAGTTCTACACTTGCATAGAGAGCCCACCAGTCTTGAAGAGAGATTTACTGTGCAGACTAGAAATGACATTTTAGCATTACATTTTTAGAAAGTCAAGAAGAGTTGCTCCTTATTGAAAATGTTCTGAATACAACTTAATATATTAGGTTTCCAACTATCTGAATTTGAATAGTAAAAATATCTCAATTTATAAAGAAATGCTAATTTTAAAAACATACCCACCAGATTTTAAAATAAGAAACTAACTGCTAATTCCACAGATCTAAATACAGCAAGATAAAACCAAATACTGAAGAAATTTCAGGCTAGATAGATATGGTGCTAAGATTCCCCTAAGAACATCAGAGCTGCAAAGAAACGATAGGTGAAGTGTGCCCAAGAAGTAAACTTTGTGATGTTCAGTGTTGCAATATGCCTTTGAAGGCTGAGAATGTCACTTGCTCTGGTCCAGTTTTAAATTAGGTCTGTTACTTCTATTAGAAATGTAGTAGACAGAAAGAAAAAGCCCAACAAGTATGCAAGGAGACTGATGATCATGAAAACAGTCAATATATGTTCCTAAAAGATATGCACTTACGTTACTTTAAAAATAAAGTAATATGAACTTTATTCCATAAGTTATTTCATCATCATTTGAGGTAAAGAGGATAAAAAATAAATAGAACAAGAGCCTTTAAGTTACTTAGGATGGAATGTATATATCTGGGCAGAATTGAGGGTCAAATGACAACCTGTCTTGGAATTTTTTAAACCATTTGCCTTCAAATTCTGTGGCTGATGTAATTACCAAGGATGTCAGTGCTGAAGGGCCTACACATTTTAGCTCTCCCTGAACATCCTCTTTCAGTTTTTCTGGAATTAGATCCTCTCCCATAACCTGAAGATGAAATAAAAAGGGGGAAGAAAAAAAAACCCAGAAAAATAACCATTAGGAAAAATAATACACTCTATAGTAAATAAACACACACTTACATCTAGGACCATTAATAATACAACCCACGGTCAAACTGTTCAATTACTGCATTGTGCAACAAGAATGGGGCATTGAAGGCCCATGTGCCATAGCTGCAAAATGCCTCTTCGTTGGTGAGGCTGCACGTTTGTAATATCTCTATGAACTCAGACATGAAACATTATTCTCACTCTTATGGAATCATGTAAAACTAGTATAGAGCCTAGTTCACAGAGTAAGAAGAGTAAATTAATGTTAAAATAATTATTGCAGGGAAGTTTCAGTTTGGTTTTCTGAAAAACTAATAAGAAATTGGAGTGTTTAATAAAACTCCATGTGTTCTCAGTTTGTTTCACATTTATAATTTTCTCTCCTGCATAATTTTTTCTTAAAATGAAACCCGTGTCCAAATCAAAGCAAAAACAATCAGGTAATAACAGAATATCCCCAAAACATGCACCTCTTAAGAATATCGGCAAATGTAAGGCCATAATGCCACTCAGAACGTTTCTGGTAGTCAAATCTCAGAAGACTAAGTGGATCAATATAACAGTGTCTATGAACTCTTATTTCGCAATGCAATTGTGCACTCACCTCAGTAATCAACTGTAAAGATTCTTTCTTTAAACCAAAACTTTTTACTTTGTCTTCAGTTTCCTGCTGAACCTTTATGTTCTTCTCCAGAGCAAAGGATGACTGTTGCAACTGTGTAATCTGAAGTAAAAGCCTGAAAGTAGAAAGTCTCAGTGAAAATATGTAGCCATTTCAGAAAAATGCTAGCTGTCAAAAATATTAAAAAGACAACATGAAATCAAGACTTTTCTTAAGTATTGTTTTTAAAAAACTATTTTTCTTGGGATTTTTAACCAGGGAAGCAGAGAAAAAAAAAGGAGAAATCTGTACACATCTATGAGATTATGTTATGCTCAGCACAGTGGTATGAGAGATGCCATGATTTGATATGAGATACCCAGCTTCAGTATACATCTGTTCTATCTCTTAGGCATCTCTAGAAAAGCAAACTTCAAATAGTCACATTTTCTCTGTCTTGGTACAGTTGAAAATATAAATGTTAATATACTTTGAGAGTTCTTAATCCTCCACTCAAGGGACATTTATACCTCATCTGTTCTGAAGTGTACACAAAACATTTTAAAGTCCACAGAATGGACTTATTCAAATTCAACATATTCAATGACTAATGAATTTCTGTCCTTGCCTCTAAGAAATCCAAGATTTTCATAAAAATTCATTTCTAATTAACTTTGTCAAATATTATGTTTTGGACTGTTTCTTGGTTGTGGGGGAAGGGGAAGACAGGGAGAAAAAAAACAGTTATGCAATTCAGTGTTTTCTTGTCTGTCAACTGTCACAGAATTCATTTATTTTTCAACTTCAACCATTATGCAAACTGGTGAATTATAAAAAATAATTCATTTGCTCTGAACTATCTAAGCTGCAAGCAAAATAAGACAGGCTGTATCACCAGGAAGCAACCAGCTATCCTTCTCCATTGCTCAAGTTTAGTTGGTGTAGCATGAATTCCAAAACTAAAAGCAGCTGTGCCACTGAAATAGCACAGTATTAGTAGTCTAAGTATGGAAAGCTTTCCATATGAAGTCATTTAAAAAAAAAAGGACACTACTGAGAATACATATCACCACTTTAGGGTATTTAGGCAAATAATTTAAAAAATGCAATTAATTTACATTTCATCCATTCATGAGAATAGTTTCCTTTTTGCATTTAACTCAAGACTGCACAGTGAAATCAGACTGGTCAGTTTTATTTTCTGGTTCTCTTGCAAAATCACGTTTCCATGTGTGTTTGCAACAATGAATGAAACATTTAAATTGACAATGTCAAATTTTGATATTAAGGTTTGGGAATACTACATATTTTTTTTAAAAGTCCTTTTGGACTAAGGGGTAGTTAAGGTTTTCTCTTTAGTTATATATTTAGTTACCTTGTTCTAACAAAGGAGGCACACGCCTTTATCCAAACATCTTTCAATGCTTCCTGTCCCCAGGACTCAAAGGTAGCATGTTTCATTTTGTCCTGTGTTTCACATTCTTCTGTGATATGGAGTGATCCCTCTTCCTTTTGGCTATCGCTATAAGATACAGAATTGTTGCGGATTGTTTTTGTAGAAAGTATTGACCAAAAGTCCTCTCTCCTGCTGTGTCTTTGGTGACACTGAAGGTTAATTTCTTTTCCAAACAGTCCTGGTGAGGTTTGGAAAACTTTGTCATTTGCAGTACAATCTTTGCATTGAACAAGTTTCATTTCTGAAATGAATGATGGAGGCAGAGTCTGTAAAAAGCTCATATAAGCATCAGCAAGTAGCTTCCAGTTCCATGGGTTAAAAGGATATAAGGAAATCAGTTGCTGTAGGCATGTGATCTTTTTCTCTACATTTTTCAGGTGAGAGTAAATGGCAAACTGCAGGCTGAGTACAGTTGTTAAATGATCTGTGTTAGTTGCCCCGTTTCTCTAGAAATAAATCATGACAGATTAAACATAGCAATAGAATGGACTCAGTCATAATTATTCAGGAATATATTTCTCCAAGTTAACAGTGATGCACAAATCCCTCCCTTCCCCCCTCCCATAGCTTTTTTATGATTTCTAGAATTAATTGTTGAAATTCTGTTAAATATTTTTAAGACAATAAGGTATAAACTATGTGTAATTAGCCATAGTAGATTCAAAGAATGTACTCCCCTAAGTGGTGCCTTATCTCAACCTGACAGTATCATCCTTGAATCTTATTACCATTTATCTTCTTTATAGTTTTAGCTGATCTGTGTGCCTTCCACATAAAACAACAGCAAAAGCAAAAACTCCTAGCTGTCTTCATGGAGTCTCTGGCACTTCTCCTTTTACAGGATCTGAACTTTGCTTGGAGTAAGATTTTTATGGGGATAGAGGAGGAGTTGGTAATGAATGCTTGGGCGTAGGAGGGGTGTTCAAAAGGGGTGCCATTTATGGTGAAAAGGTATGGACTATTCATTTACCCCCTTTCTTAATTACATTAATCCTGGTCAGCAGACCAAAATGCTATTCCTCTCTAGGATCACCACCTACACTTTTGTGGTAAAGTGTTTTAATTTGTAAAGAACAAATATATATAATGTGACAACCACTCTCTCTTTACCAAACATTCTGAGTACTGAGGTCACATAGGGGTTATTTTACAGGAGAAGGAATTTTTTCCACAAAACAGTATATGTTTAAAAAAAAAAAAAAAAAGTACTGATCACAGTAGGCGGGGTGGGAGAGGTGGGGGGAGGGTGTAGGAACGCACAACTCACCAGTTTTTCTGCAATATCCAGAGCCTCCTTGTGCCTTCCTAGGTGAGCTAAACACCGAGCCTGGCCCTCTTGGACATCTCTTCTCATTGCAACATTACTGGAAGGTAACAGCAGCAAGCAGCTTGAGTACTCATACAGGGCTTTCTGGTAGGATGTTTGCAAAAATTAAAATTAAAACGTAAAGCAGTAGGAAATAGGACTAAGCAGAACTTAAATAAAAAGGTCAAAAGCTATAACTTGAATATGCACCACAGATTAGTTATAATCTAAATGGATATGAATTTGAAAATCAAATTAACAACATATTTTGTTTAAGGTGACCTGGCAAGGACTTCGAAAAATTGGGCAAGAGCTGTTTTCGGGGGCAAAGGGGCACTTCTTTATTATGTATAAAGATCAACAAGGAAGATGGATATAAGGAGTATTAGACCCAATCCTTCAGGCTGATGAGAAATCTCAACCATTACTGATGTCAATGGGATTTGCTCAGCACATGAAAGGATCATGTACTCAGCTGGGAAAAGAAGAAAATGTTAAGACAAAGCAAGGAAGGTATGGATATGAGAAAACATCTGGATACATCTATTCTATAACTCAGCTGATAATTCAAGCCTTAAGAAAACATATTTGATTAAAGAAACCATTCTTCATTTGGACCCAGTCTAGTTTAAGTGTAATTCACTATATTACAAGTTTTGAGCCTCACCTACTTGAGATTCCCGTTAAGGACTACAGGAATATAAACGTTCAAGCTGTTGATGCATAAAGCTTCAGTTGTTCAAGACCTCAATCTAACTCATAATCCTGTTCATCAGAAAGTACGGGAACTATGAAAATACCTGAAACTGTCGTTGTCTGTATGCCAAATCACCTCTGAATTTTTTGATAGTTAGAATTTCAACATCATCTTCGCTGTTTGTTTCCTCACAAAACCACTGTAAACACAAATGAATATATTGAAGTGTATTGTAGAAACTGAAGTTAAGATTTTCACCTTGGCTATTAAGCAGTTCACAACAATAAACAACCAGTGACTGCACTGAACACAGTATTTCAGGATAAGACTACAGAGCAGTAAATTTGTAAATGGAGATAGAGCATGAAGGTCAAATGTAGCCACTATATTTAAAAGCTACCATACCAACCTCGCAAACAAGTAAAGTCACTATAATAGATAAAGATAATACTGCATTAAATGCAAACATTTATGGTAATAAAAAGTTAAGATTGTGAACCTGACATCTAAAAATTAAGGAAATTCAAAAATTACGGTTTTGACAGCAATTTACCTCAGCCATGTCACACTGCCTATGTATTTTATAGCATATCTTAAGTACTTGCAGGCTGAAGTTTATAGTCAACAAATGGAAAGCTTAGATTTCTGCTCTAATTTCCATAGTCTAAATCTTAATGTTGCATTCACAGTCATCTTCATTTATATTTTTTAAGGAGGAAGATTAGAGACATGCTGCTGAAAAGTTTTCACAAGTTCTGTTCCTTCTAAAATGCCACAGCAGCTTGACTATTCTATTTGACATAGATTCTTATACCATTCTCATCACCATAGTTAAGGAGGGCATACAGCTCCAGCTCCAGTTGAAGCCACAGGGCGGGGGTGCACAGCCCTGGCTGAAACCGCAGGTTGGGGATGCACAACACTGGCTGAAGCTGCAGCTGCAGCTGCAGCTGCAGCTGCAGCTGCAGGTCGGCTGTGCACAGCCCTGCCTCCTACCGTAGCTGCAAGTGGGTGCATGGCCCTGGCTCTGGCACCAGCTGAAGCTGTGGGTCAGGGACACACAGCCCCGGCTCTGCTGACAGCTGAAGCCAAAGTCATGGAATCCATGACCAAATCATATCTTTAACCACAGTATCTGAGCATCTTCCAGTAGTGCCTTACGCGCCATGAGTAACATTTGCCATGTGTGGTTCATTCTCTCTCTTTCTCAGCCTCTCGGGGGGGCTAGGGGGTGGATTGTGTGTACAATGGAGAATTTTGGTTTGGTAGGGGGTGGAGGGGGATGTGTGTGTTTTAAATGTCCATGCTGCTATGTATTTGTATTAGAGTAGAGAAATGACCTAAACTCAGAAACATTTTAATAAGACCACTCTCAAAGCCAAAGTAGACTATCTGCAGTCAGCACTCATTTTACCTTCTGGACACCCTGAAAAATTGGATGGATTAGTATTTGCATTACCACAGGAGCCCCAGTCATGGACCAGGATCCCAAGATGCTAGGTGCTGTACACAGAACAAAAAGCCCCCTGCCCCAAAGAGTTTACAAGCTAAGAAATGGATACAGATCTAAGGCGCGCGGGTGAACACTGCCAGCCCAGTTCTGCTCTCACTTCGATGGGGTAAGTCAGGCTTTGGCACAGCAAGAACCCCACCCTCCAACAGTGCCCGTGCCCGTGCCCTGGCCCTCTCCCTCCCACCCACTTCCTGTACACCAGGCCGTCCCTCAACCCAGCCCCCACTGCCCGTACAGCAGTGCCCGACTGCCCAGCCCAGCCCCCACTGCCCAGCCGTACAACAGTGTCCCGACCCAGCGCCCCCCTCCGGGACTCCCCTCCCCGCTCCCCGCGGGCCCGGCCCAGGGAGCAGGCAGAGGAAATTCCCCGAGGGCTCCGGCGAGCCCCCACCCCTCACCTGGGGCTCGCAGCGCTTGGCGGCGTAGGCCGCGCAGTCGCCGCCCCGGCCCCGCTCCCTGCTCCGCGCGAACACGGAGTCCTCGAACTCGAAGCCCAGCGCCAGCTCCATCGCCGCGCCGCGCGGCCTCAGCAAAACCGCCGGACACGGAGTCTCCGAGTCCGCCCGCCTAGAGCGCCCCTCGTCCGGGAACAGAGAAAGCCCGCCGCACGGCTAGAGCGTCCGCTCCGCTGCTGGGCCACAAAGCGCGACTAGCCATAGTCACAGCGACTACCGGCACAGGGACCATCGAGAGGAGCACAAACCCTCGGCCAGAGTGTCTCCCCTCCAGGGGCACTGAGCAAAAACCAAAGGAGATCGCTGGCTAGAGAGTCCCGCTCTGGCTATAGAGGGCACTGGCAGCAGCTAGAGTGCCGTTCCAGGCCCGCCTGCTCGCGGGAGCCATCTCGGAGTCGGGCAGGGCGCTCTAGCGCCGGCCGTGGGACGCGGGGAAAGAGGCCAGAGGCCGGGGAGAACCGAGCAGCCCGAGGGCCGCCGGTGGGACGCTGCGCCCCGCCTCCTCCCACTGACTGCAGGCCGCCGCTCCCGGCATACAACACAGCTCCCTGCCGGCGAGGGTAGCGCTGCCGGATGCGCAGACGACAATTACCAGCACGCAGTGCATCTTGGGACGGAGCCGTAGTCCGCTCCGTGCCCCACTGCACACTGGGAGTTGTAGTCAGCGGCGGCTGTGCCAGACTCAGAGCTGCATGGCCTGTGGTGGGCTTCCTGTGGCCACGCGTGGGATTACACACAGGCAGGATGCGGTACTTATGTTTCACTAACCCCTTAACACGTGTAAACTCGTAGGGACTGTAACAGCCTCTGTCTTGCCATCCGGGTAACCTTACCTGTGTGATAAATGGTCCCTTATATACCAGGGATCACAGCAATATTCAGATTACTCCTAGTCTCAAAGACTTGTAGGCAATCCTATAATAAACTATCTAAAGATTTATTATACAGGAAAAAGAAATTAGTTCTTTACAAGGTTAAACAGATAAACATATATACACACATACGAGTGCCAACCCTAAATTTCAAAACCTAAGAGAAACTAATATCATCAGCAAGAGCTATGTATCCTTTAGGGCTAACCCAGGCTAAACACGGAGGATCTTTTGCTTATGCCTAGTAATCCTTGCTCCACAGAGTTCAAGCAGTATAAAGATCCAGTTCCTCCCTGTTAGGGTTTTTTATTCCTTTCCCCCTTTCTGCTTCAAGTTGCTAACTCAGCTGCTGGGAGGAATTCACTTGCAAGTCTCATCTTCATGGGAGATGTGGGGGAGGGAGAGTAAACCACAAAGTCTTTGGACTGCTCTAGTCTGTCTGGTGTCAATGGCCTTCCTTCTTGAGAAGGACATAAACACCTTCCCTTGGAGACTAGCATTTCATACTAGTTAATGTTTCTCTCCTGGCTGGTGATTTACACCATTATAAAGGCTTACACTGTAAATGCTCAAACATTATCTTGCAATATGGGATACAGAGGTTATATGTGAGATTAACGCATGCAGCAACTCACAAGCATTCAATAAAGTAAACGCTGAATACATTCTTATAATTCTAGTATCTAGTTTAACAATACTGACACACAGGGGAGCTCAACTGGTTCCAGCTGTGGATTTATCAGTGTTCAGTGGAGACACAGAGATCTTGGCAGGAGCTGACTTTGGATCAGCCAGATCAGGTCCAGATGGTGTCACGACACTTTGTTGTGGAGGTAAATCCCAAATCTGCCATATTACATTAGGTATCACTGTGATAGCATAAAAATAAAATCCCTTCTGAGCTTGGATAGTGGCAAGCCTCTGTAAACTCAAGCAAGAACACATTGTCCCATCTGTAATTCTCTAGCTGACAAGTGTACTGAGTTCCTTGCTTGATCAGTCTGCTTGTTAATTACCTCTCTTTATAGATCAGATTTTAACAAATCCAGGCAAGATCAGAAGTTGTGTCCTAGGAAGAAACTTGCATGCGAGTGGTGTTGTTGTTGCATGCTCACCGTTCCAATATACAAACAAGAAGTTTGCAAGTTTGTCCTGTAATGAACCCGGTTGTTCTGGTGCAGCTCTGACAGCATGTTCCATGGTTTGAATAAAATGTTTGATGCCGTTACTTTTCATGAAAGCTTGGAAATCTGCTGAAACAAATTGTGGATCATTGTCAATTACAACTTGTCCTGGCAAGCGTGAGAGCAAAAAGGCTTTGTAAAACTTGTATGGTACTTGCAGAAGTTGTGGATGACATGTCTTTTAAAGTAGCTTCATATATCTCTGCTAAAGTAATATCTTTGCTTGTTTCTTGTGTCAGTATCTCCTGAGTAATAGGAAGTACGCCAATTTGTGCCACATTGAACATTTCAACAGCTGTAAGTTCATCTTGTTGCGTGGAGCTTGTATCCAACAGTGGCAGTCATAATAGCCCATCAGCATTATAATGTTGAGCTGTTCCATTAAATTGGACATCATAGTGATGGGTCCCTAAGTACAAACCCCATCTTTGAACACAAGCAGTGACCATTTCTGGATTGCCCTTTTCGGAATTAAAAATGGACAACAGGTTCATGATCTGTCACAAATGTAAACTTCCTACCATACAGGTAATGGCCAAATTTCTTAACTCCCCAGACCAAACTCAAGGCATCACAGTCTATCTGGGCATAATCACGTTCTGCCGGACTGGAGCTGGAATGGATCTGGAAGCAAAAGCCTTGGGTTTTTCCTGACCATCAGGCATCACATGGGTGGCCACTTCTCCAAGTCCAGAGAGTGATGTGTCATGTGCCAGGGAGATTGCTAGCTCCAGGTTGTAAAATGAGTTAACATTTGCTGAGAAGTAACTAGCTGCTTTGCCTTCTGGAAAGCCTCTTTTCATTGCTTAGTCAATTTCCAGCATTTCCCTTTCTGAAGCAAGTGATTCAATAGGTCCATTACACTGCTTCCAGGTTTGGCAAGAATTTATGGTAATAGTTAACGAACCCAATGAATGAACAAACCTGTGACACTGGTTCAACTTGATGTGATGTGTCCACAGTATGTAACTGCTTCCTTGAAGACCTCACATTTATCAGGGTTCAACTGTAATCTATGTTCTTCCAACCTTTTGAAAACTTGTGCCAGATTCTTCAAATGAGCCTCACCACTGGATCTGGAGGGTCGCTCCTTTTTTCAGAATTTTGTTGACTTTGGTGTCCTTCAAGTGCCCAATGCCTATCTAAAACACTGATGCATCTTCCCGCTGCTGTCGTGAACTACCACGCTGATGAATTTGAAGAGCCTTCGTGGATCACCAATCCAAGTGAATGCTTTTCAAACAAACAATGCTGGTCCTCCCGTTTTTATGACATAGAGGTGCACGTCATGGTGCTGACTGTCATGCTGGGTGGGCGGGGGGGGGGGGGAGCATTTATCATATTGGGTAACATCAGTGCGTCAAAATCATATTAATTCATGTGAGATATGCCATGTCAGGTACTGTTAGAAAGGTTATAATACGCTAAGTCAGGTGATGATACTTATGTTCATGTGTAATATGTGAAATGGAAGTTATAGATATATTTGAGATATCTGTATTTCAAGTTGTGCTGCCTGGGCAACACCCCAGATAGGATGGTGGCAGAACAATAGCCTGCTTAATGGCCCATTAAGACACTCACGGATGCAAGGGCCCCAGGAAGAAACTAAAGGCATACCTGAAGAGTTACCAGGATTGGCCCGTGTGACTCTGGACTCCATTTTAGTTTTTGTAATATTCCACAAGACCGCATGGTCAGGGCCAGAGGGTGTATGAGGCCAAGCCACAGAAACCATTTTGTCTTTGTTCCTGTCCAGCTGCAGACACACACCTACCTCTGGATCTATTCACTTTGCAACTGAACCGAAGGACTTAGACCCATCCAGGTACTGGATGTATACCAGAGGAACTGTATAAGCCTGCAACTCCACAATTCTCCTAGAAACCTGATATATATGGACTTTGTATCATTTATATGTATCTGATTTGCTTTGACCCTTTAACATTTCTCTCATGGTTTATTTCTTTCTTTTTACAATAAACCTTTAGTCTTAGTTACTAAAGGATTGGCTGGCAGTGTGGTATTTTAGGTAAGATCCAAACTGGTACCGTGGCTGACCCTTTGGGGTCAGAGGGAACCTATTTAGTAAAGAACATAGAGTTTAAATAACTGGTCTCTCTACTGGACCTAGTGCTGATTTGGGAGCCAGGAGCTGAAATGCAGTAAAGGCGGCTGTGTGTATTTGTATACTGGCTTCTGTGGGGATTCAGAAGCGCAGTTTGTGGCTGGTTGGGAAGTCTGGCTTCAGTGCCACCCACCAGTGCAGGGAGAATCTGCTCTCTTTTTTCAGCCTGCCCTGACCAGGTGGCTGCCCTGGGCATGGGATGGGTCACACTGACCATTGCACTGTATATTTACCGTGTGTGCTCCTAATGGGTTGAGTTTCTCTCCTGTGTATATCTTCAACATAGTGTCGGTCCTTTCCTACTTGCTGTTGCTGAAGGTTTCCAGGAATTCTTTGTGTGAAAGACACAGCTGAACCAGAGTCCAGCTCCATCTTAAGGGCTTTCCCATTTACTACAGATCACTCAGATGGCTTCTTTGCCTTTGTCCTGCATTGCACACTGCTTCCAGGCATGCAATACTTAACTTGGCTAGGTCAATCTTGCTGCGATCATCCTCAACTTGCACGAGTGCACTTTGAGGTATTTTTCTGATCTCCTTTTCTTGGCGTTTTGTTCTTTGTGGCCTTCTGTTCTTTCTTCAGACTGCTCGGATGTGCCCCTTTTTGCCACAATGCTGACAGTCCTCATGCCAGAAATGGCAATTAGTTGCACAGTGCCCACCCTTACCACAGTGCTAGCAATATCCCTATGACTCTGTTCATTGTTCTTCACCTGGGAAGGTAATGTAATTTGTCTGTAGAGCAGTGGTTCTCAACCTATTTAGCATTGCGGGCCCCATATGCAACTCTCTGTGTGTTATGTGGGCCACATCCACACAATATATATACTACCTGAAAGGCCCTGAGGATGTCACATGGGCCGGAGCGGTGTGCTGACTAGGCCGCAAGCAGCCCGCCGGGTGAGAACCACTGATGTAGAGCGTTCACTGATACTCATTGATTGAAGCTCAAATGCGGCTCTGATTACAGCCTGCACAGAGGTAGCTGTCTCCATAGATTTCTTGAATGTGAGAGTGGTTGTTGTCAGGAGATGCTTCTGGGTTGCTTCATCTCTGATACCACATAGCAGTTGATCCCTCAGGGCAGTTTGCAGGGTATCTCCAAAATTGCAGTATTCTGCTAATCTTTGTAGTGCAGCTCCATACGTAGTTATGCTTTCACCTTCCTGTTGATGGAATCTAAAGCACTCAGCTATCTCCAAGGGTTTTGGTGCAAAATGCTTCTATAATATTGTCCCTAACTCCTCAAAAGTCTTGGTGCCCAGCTTGTCTGGAGACGTCAGACTGCGAAGCCGGTGGTATACCTTGCCACTCATATAATTCAGCAATGCAGGCACTTTCTTCTCATCTGGTGTATCATGTAAAGCAAAATATTGCTCCAGCCATTCAATGTACTTAGGCCAGTGTCACCGTGCTGTCCAGTATTTCTGTATATTCTTTTTGGGACCCCGTGACATCACAGCCCACAAAACTGTGTTTTCACTATCAGCTGTTAAACCGATGTTGCCACATTATCTTCATGAGGCTATGGAGGCCACCTCACATACATTGTCCAGCTATAGGGATATTGCATACTCCCTTCCTTCCCTCAGGAAGAGGTGCAGTTGGGGAACAGTATACTGCACCACGCCCGTATCAGCCCCCCCCAGCACAGCCATATTCACTTACAGGCTCCTGGTGGACAGTTAAACAGCAGTGGCAGTATGAGCCCTATGGCTTTAGAGCTGTTACCTCTGGATCTGCTACATCTGTTACATCAGGAACCTGCCAATTAAGACAGAGAGGGACAGAGAGCTAAGTAACCTGCTTTTTTATTCAGCTGATACATTGCTTCTTGCTCCACTACCTCACTCTACTACTCCATTATTAGGGATCTTGATACATACAGATACCCTCTAGTGGTTAGCATGGAGCATGCACAATTACATTGCATACTTTACAGGGATCAGCAGGTATGCTCCTCCAACTGGAATTTTTTTAGCTATGAATTCCACAATATGTAAGTTCATGCTGTCTGCAAAGCGTAAGTTCACATTTAGGCCCTGATCTTGCTCTGTGTCCATTCTGAACCCTACTGAAATCCTAGACTGCACTCTTCCTTTAAAAAAATGTAAGCATGTATATGAGCCTCTGCAGGAAAGGACAGAGGGCAGTGGGAAATAGTACACTTAGTGGTATACCTGGAATCAGCCTTTGGCTGCTATAAAACAAAGGTGCTGTACTGGCACTTTGAGGGTATGCAGCTCCTTGTATCCTGTGGAACATGCACACTCAGTTCCTGCTCACTTTCTGATCTCCCAGTCCCACTGCAGCTCAGCCCACAAGCAAAGCACCAGAGTCCAGCAAGTCCATTAAGAGCAAACAGAAAGAAGGAAAGTGAGTAATCAGAACAGAATGTGGAGCTAGCCCAAACTACAACATGAAGCGTGAGACCTCCCAGGAGCTAGTCCAAGAGCAGCCAGTTGGCTAACAGCTTGGATTACAGTGTTCTCTAGAGTTCAGGGTTTCAGCCATTATTGCCTCCAAGGATACCAGCAGGGTCTGCAAAGCATCCATTTTGGAATGCAGAAATTCCATAGGGCCACAGGGAGTTCCTTTGTCTGGCAAATGATAGTACAGAAGTAATTCCTGAGCACCATGCAGCGGGCCTGGCTTCTTCCTGGACTGGAGTCATAAATCAGATACAGAATAGCATTTGTTTCTCCACCCTTAGGCATTTTAAAGGTTCACAGAGCATTAGTTACAGCAGTATGAAGTACAACTTAAGAGGGTTCATAGCTTTGTTAGCCCTGGAGATTTGCTCCAATTTCAGCCATCTATGGACATCCACCAATACAGCTGCACCAATACAAACCCCTACTGTAGGTGTATACCAACTTTGCTTGTCATGATGGCCAGTGGGGCAACTGATCCTGGTTTCAAGCAGAGATAAAGCTGTAGCAGTGCAAACAGTGCCTTTGCCGGTCTACAGTTGGGAATTTGCACTAGTGCAGCTACTTTATTGAGTGGCAATCAATGGGTAAACTCCCGTGTTGACAAGGCCTTAGCAGGTTCAATGACAATTGAAAAGCTTCACCAGCAAGCTTCCTCTTTGAATGGCCAGGTTCTTCCTTCAGTAGCAACCTAATTTTCAGAGGTGCTGAGTAACCATTGGTCAGGTCTAAAATCAGGCCATAAAAGAGATTGAAGGTTCCATTCCTTTTATAACAGGGTTCTCATGGGCTGTCGCTGTCCCAAGAAGTGCCCGTCCCTTTGACCTGTTTGAACTGTCAGAACTCTGGTAGGGGGAAGAGACATTATGATGTAACAGACAAAGAGCGGCCAAAGCTCTGCCTCTCAAAACCTGAGAACACTGCTTCTCTTAGCCTTCAAATAAACCACAAAGCAAAATGAATTCAGAATATCAGAGAAGGTGCCAGTTCTCTCCCAAGGCTAATTATTATTCTTTGTATTGTGGCAACACCTAGGAGCCCCAGTCATGGACCAGGACCTCATTGTGCTAAGTGCTAGAACAAAAACATGGCCCCTACCCCAGAAAGTTTAAAATTTGTATTGTAGTATCTAGAAACTCCGATCAGGAATCAGGGCGTTTTGGTGGCAGGCACTGTACATACATCTAATACAAGAGGTAACGCCTGCTCCAAAGGATTTATAAACTCAGGAATTTGATTTTTCGTTGATGGTGCAGTTCAGAGTTCAACGTTTGTGGAGCTTATTAATGATAGCAAACCATTCAACTTATTTTGCCATGCCTGTTTGGGTTTTTACCTGTACGCAAGTGCTGGGTTTTTACCCACAACTGCTATTTATTTCGTACCACTTTATGATAATTTTTTTAATATTACCCAATGACATTTTAAATACTTTCAGTATGAATAAGAGGTACTTTCTTTTTTAAATAGTTCAAATTTTTTCTCTATGCTTGGTTAATCATAACTCTAATTTTAACTTTAATAAAACTTGTAAAACATACTAGACCTTGTACTTGTAAATGTATGTGTGGTCACTATCCTGGGTCTGTGTATGTTCCTAGAACTTTAAATATGAAGCAAGTAGCAGAGGTAATTTTCACTCAGTTGAGCTGAAAACTGTAGCCACCGGAGCCAGACCCCTATAATAAATTGGCATAATACAACATTACTACATTCACTTTATTGTGTAGCCTTTTATTTTATTTAAAGCCATCACTGCCTAAACAGTGCACTGAATCCAGATGTTTTCAGCTACTAATGTGCTTTGCAACTGTCTTCTAACAAGGTAAACGGTAAGCAAAATACACTCGCCCATGGGATCAACTATTTAAGTGAGAACAACTAAAAAGAAAAAAAAGCTTATTTGAAGGAATTATTATAAAGAGAGAAGCTACCTGGAAGAGTTTTAAAGCAGTATTATTCATGAACAAGTTTGGCATTCAGCACTTTTCCGGATCACTCTGAATCAGAACTCTGACCTGCTTCACTCTCCCAGACAGTTATAGCACATACTAAACGCTGCTCAAGACGAAACCAGTATATGAAGGATGTGTTGAATCTGTATCTTTGTATGGGCACTTTACCTTTAAGGCCCGTTCCCTTCCTGATGAAAAGCTCTTCCAGAACCCTTTTGTGAGCATGTGCAGCCAGAGGTGGACCAAGAGTGCCCCTGTGTAGCAGCTCAGAGCTTCTCCCATTTCTTATATAAAACTTTTTCTGGGTACTGGTAGCCATATTTAGTTGCTTCTAAGTTGTAACTGCATCTGTTAAACTGAACTGCCTTTCCTACAACCTTGTTGTGTCAGTTTCTTGTCTTAAAGGGAGATCTTCAGACACTGTAGGCCAGTGGTTCTCAACCTATTTACCATTGTGGGCTGCATATGCAGCTCCATATGTGTCGTGTGGGCCACATCCACACAATATATATATCATCCCTATGGCCATGAGGATGTCACATGGGCTGCAGCCATGTGCTGATTGGGCCACAAGCGATCTGCAGGCCGTGGGTTGAGACCCACTGCTCTAGACAATTTAAAAATTGTTCCAAGCACTATACCTATTATCTTTGCCAATATTTTTACTTTTACAGTCACATTTCCCTTTCTTTCAATGTACAATGTGACCATACTTTGATTAGCGACCATATCTGTTAAGCAACCCATTTTTGTTTATCCCTTAAGAGAAGCTTCATTGATTCTTTTTATAACTATTTGATTTTCGTTTAAGAAAATGGAAAATCACTAAAAAGAAAATTACTACTGAATGCTGACCTTTATTATGCACTCAAAGACACAAATCAACTAGGAGAGACAGATTTTTTTTCTTCTCTGTCAAATAAATATTTTAAGCTAGCAAACATCAGATCAGCATTAAGCACTGAGCCTGTAGGAAACACACACTGGTAAGAATTATTTACAACTATAGATGGTTAAACATTATTGCAGTGAAAACAGATAATATAAATATAATCAAAGGCTTAATTTTACATTACCTGATGCACAACAAAAATCTGTTCAATTGAAAATGTTAAGAAACTAACTGTCAAATGGATCAAAGATCACAATCAGCAATGCTTAAAAAAGAAACAAAACCAAACAAAATAAAAAACAAACAGCAATTTATCATTAAACTGCTGAGTGTTCTATGGAGTAAAAAGGAAAAATAAAGTAGTTAATGAAATTACTGCATATTTTACATTGTTAAAAATAGTAGTTGACAGCAGTATGAAAAACAAATGAAAAAAGACACCAACTCACAAAGCTAACTGGTCTGTTGTGAAATTATCAACTAAATTGCAGTATTTTGGAATCTTTATAAAGCTATAGTTAAAAACAGTAACCATTTATAAAAATGAAAGC
Source organism: Emydura macquarii macquarii (assembly GCF_026122565.2). Taxonomy (NCBI): domain Eukaryota; kingdom Metazoa; phylum Chordata; order Testudines; family Chelidae; genus Emydura; species Emydura macquarii. The sequence continues at coordinate 5,257,452 of NW_027130506.1, forward strand.
AGCATGCATATCAAGGCTCCTCTGTAACTCTTTCATTAGCTAACAAATGCTTTAGTAAAACACAAACATTCTTTATGATGTATCTTTCTATGAGTTGTGTAAAATGGATTGGGCAAACAGTAGGGAGATAACTCCTGGGCCTGGTCTATAGTATTTTTACTGGTATAAAGGGGTGTGATTTTTTTTAAAAAACAGATACAACCCCTACTGTGGATGTAGTTATATTGGTATAGATGTACCTTACACTGGTATAGCTAAATCCCCTTATGTAGATGTAAAACTGCATCCACGTTAGGGAGTTGTTCCACTTTACGTATACTAGCATAGTTAAAGTATTACAACTTGCACATGTAGAAAAGCCCTTAATCTAATTCATGCTAAATTCACGCACTGGCTCCAACTGGGAGTTTGTGTGAGTGAAGGCAAGCAAGATTTTCTCTACAGCTATTTGTACCTGAGTGGGGTAGGTGAAAGTGAAATATGCTAATTTCAAAATTTTCTTCTCTGAAGAAAAAGCACATTTAAAAAATGGTCCTATAGCCACAAAGGGGGAGGTTTTTCAAAAGGCACAAAGGGGATTTAGGGACCCAGCTCCCAATGACTTTCAGGGGGAATTGAGTGCCTAATCCCCCTTTTCACCTTTAACCCCCTCCCCCCAAAATTATTTTTAAAATATGAATGAAGAACATCTCCCTTAACAGAGTTTACATGAATATTCAAGTCTCCTGACATGGCAATGTAATTAACAATGAACAGAGAGAATGATATTAGAAAAGTTCTGGACTGCTACATATTTGAACAAATACAGTTCCTGTTTTCTGTATAATCCTTTAAACACAAACACACACACACACACACACACACACACACACTCACTCAGTAAGGACATATTACATTATTTCTGTTTTCAAATTTTTGGTACAAAGTTTATTTTCAGAGTATCCATTCTTCTGACAGCTTCTTTTTATTTTTCCTTCTCCATGTTATTTTCAGGTGTTAAAGCAAAACAGGCCTCTGTTGAAACCAGTAATGGAAGTATTACAAATGTTTTCACAGCGGCATTCATTCATATCTTCACCTCAAAAAAGAAATCCAAAGACAAGCTTCATAATTGCCACAAAGGCTTAGTTTTGTAATACTGAGAAGCCCATGCATTCCCAATGTACGTGTAAGTTGTACAAGTGCATGCACAACTTTCAAAGTTTGTGCAGAGCATGATAAATAAGACACAAATATCAGTTATGTTTACTGTTTCTAAGAACTTTTACTCTGTAAAATGTTTGGTCACTCAAAGCTATAAGCTTAATCACATATCAAAGAACACAGGCAATAAAAGCCCATCTTACTAGAACATACAGTATTAAGCTGGACAAAATATAAGAGGACAAAATCTAGTGGTCACTGAAGCCCCAGTCAAAAAAGGTCTAAAACAGAAAGTTTCCATCATGTATCAGAATAAAAATGTACTGTATTAAAATTTGTTTGTTTTACAAGTAGTCTTTTAATCAATCTTCTATTTACAGTGCAGAACTTCTGCCAGCTGCAGTAGTTTAACTTTGGCACAACACTAAGTTCCAATCCTTTTGAGTATTCAATCCTGTGTGTGTCCAAAATTTTTCTTGGTTTCACGAAAGATTAGACCCATTCACAGTAAACCAGATATCTTGAACTTTTCAAGAAATTGCTTCCCCTTCACCACTTTGGGCAGCTACAAAGGAAAGACACTGTAAGCCACTGCATCATTCAAGAGAAACCCTTCATTCTAAAAATGCCACAATTGCTTCTTTTAACATGATTACATACACGAGACATAGATCACACAGCTTGCTACATCTTGTTCATCTCCTAAAACCTTGCTGGTCATTAGTGAATCACTTTCCTTGTACTTCAAATACCCTACAAAGCATTAACTTCATTGCATTTCACATGTGAAACAAGACACAAATATATCGCAATTACTGAAAACTGCAGAGCTCTATCATTTATGTAAACCAAATTGATTCCTGTTAACTCTCCTGTGCACATGAAGAGCGGAATCCAGTGCAATATTTTCTATACAATAAAGCCTTCAAAAGGGAGGACAACTAATTTTTAATATTGGTATTATACAAACTGCAAATATGCCCAGATCAGCCTACTCAACATATCTAGAAACATTTTCAGAAGCTGGGACTACGGAAGAAAGCTACTTTGAAGTCATAATGTAGAAGGAATACCTGTAGTTTGTCTTGTCCTGACACAGGTGATGGCTTTGCAACTTGTGCTTTCACATTATTTTAAGTAGATAATTTAGGGAAAGTATCATGGAATATTTTTGATCAGAAGAGGTGTATGAAACATTTTAGTCAATAGAAAGCAAATAATATCTCAACTTTAACATACTGTGATGTGATAAATAAAAGCCACCATGTCTATAGCACCTTTCATCTCAAAATTCTCTACAAATGGAAATTGAAATATAAATCACAATATTATATTCAGGGACCTTTTTATCCACCACTATAGTGCTGACACCTCTGAGGTGAAATGTGGAGGTAGTGTGGGGGAAAAAAGGCACAACATTAAACAACACTTTAGGACAGAAAATGAAGGCAAGTACTAAGTAACAAACTGCAGAGAGAATTTAGATAAACAAATGCAATGATCAAAGCTGAAACCTGGCCAGGACACAAGTTAATCCATACTCATGTGAAGAATGCCACAGAATTATTAATGACCATTCTGTCTTGGGAATGTTGCATAAGCCAAATTTTTCAAACTTTAGTACTCAAGCAGCTAAAAAACTGCCCTGAATTTTCAATGGGGCAAAGCAACCAGAGATCTCACTGAAGTCAATGAGAGGTACAGGAACTCAATACCTGGAAAACATCAGGTCATTACATTTAAGAATATAGGCCTTAGCCCTGCTTAGCCTTGGTTAATTATCCTTGGCTTAGCCTTGGATAATAATCTCACACCTCTGTAAAGTGATTTGAGATACTGGGATGAAAGACACTATATAAAGTGCAAAAAACCATTTTGTGTTTTCTTCCTGCTTTAACTGCCCTGCTCATTTTTGAGTAATTTTCTCCATAATACTAATCCAGTACAAAAGCTCCAGTAACCTTGTCCAAGTCCCTGCCATGCTATTTGCTAAGTCTGTTTATTCTGTGACACACAAGATATTTAAAACCTGACTAGATAGGGATAGGAAATGGAATCTTTTATAGATTTTTTTCATCTCTTATTTATGAGATTCTACCAGACACTTTGAACAATTTAATACATTTATTGATCACTAATATTCATGTCTCTTTATGAGTATCTAATGTTTTTAAGCTCTATTGCCAAGTAAAGCCAAATTAAATCCAGGACAGTCAATATTGTTTCACTGCATGCATGCCCTGTTTTCAAGCTTCCAGGTTATGGTTGGATATTAGCAAAACAGCAACTTGAAAACTTGCCTTCTCTCCTTAGGAGGTACTATGAATATATACAGGTATGCTACTGGCTCTGCTGGAGTCGGGTGATGGAAGCCACGCCTGTCAGAATTACAGAAGGAAACTCTAAGGATTCAACTATAGTAATCCATAGTGCAGAGGGTCAATACTCCCCGCACCCTAAGCTGAGGAGTGGCAGCACAGATACTACATAGCCTGAGACTGCAACTGTCCCAGCTACTGCTTTGCGCCCACTTCAGGAGGAGAATGGCTGGTGTATCCACATCTCTGGGCTTTTTGGCACGACAATGCTTTGTACCTCTTGTGTGGCTGCTCCAGAAATCCTGCCCCAACCCTGTACAGCAAAAAGAAATCTATTCAACTGCATCAGAGATCCACAGTGATCACAAAGGGGACAGGATTTTGCCCAAAATCAGTCAGCAATATGTGAAAGAGATTGCTCTGGGTGGCGTACTGCATTCGCATTATCCCCAGCAACCAAGATTATAGCTAAAAATGAAAACTTCATATGAATTCAAAAGCAATTTAAAATATTCTGGTGGGCAAGTTCACACACACTGAGTGGCCCAACTTTTATAATGTACGGGGGAAAAAAAGAATCACTCAACTTCAATCACAATGTAGAAAAAAGGAAGGAAAAGGAGTTAGCTCTCCTTCTTTGCCTTGAATGCTATGCAGAAGTTCATAATAATTAAATGTGCGGGAGGAGAGGGGTACAAAACCTAGCTTACCCCTTGCTGTTCTGACAGAACAAGAAATGGATCATAGTTTGCTTATGAAATTTTAGAGAAGTGGATATTTTCTGGGCAAGTGGAGAATCAAAATTCTCCAGACGTCTCCATTTTCCCCTCTTCTCAAGGGACCTGTGTCTGGATTGTTCTCATCTATGCGGCCATGGAGAGCTGGTTCTGACTCCCTCTACAGCCAGCCGACAGCACTTATGGGTCAGTAGCACATGATCACTTGAAAGATATCAAACACTCCCCTCTTCCTTAAGAACAAGCTGAGCTGGTTCCACAGTGCCCAAGAGATTCTCCCAGGAGGCAGCATACTGTGGTGCCACTGGACTATGATCCCACACAGTCACCACATCTTTTACTTCATGTCTATCTCCATTCTGGCATAGAAACTTCTTTATTCTCCCATCAGCTGAGATTCAAAGGCAGCAGGAACTACATAATCAGATCAGATATTCTTGACAGAAACATCAGAGCAAAAGGAAGGAGGAAATTTTAGTTCTGTATTTGTTCTCAGCCAACCACATCCACAGGTGCATTCTAAAACACTGGTTCTCAGTCGTTTTTTTGTTCAACTCCACCAGTTACCTAAAGCTAAGACTTGAATTGTGCCAGGTAATTCCCCCTCATCTCCCACTCAATAGTACATGCTTTAAAGCCAAACCAGAAAGCCTGGGCCACTTCCGATCCTGGCAGCCCAAGCTGTACAGAAAGGAAGAGAGCATACTAAAAGCTCTTCTACATTAGGAAATTTACCAAAAATAGTTATTCCTAAATGATTATTAGAAATAGTTAGTTCAGTACAAGTCTCCATGTGGACATTTATTCCAGAATAAGAGTGCCTTTCTCTGATTTATCCAAATCCAAGTGATGATTATTTCAGAATAGTTTATTTCAGTCAATTTCCAAGCAGAGACAAACCCTCAGATGGAGGCAGCCATCAGCAATGCATTGGAGACACTGTTGTAAAGTACACGTTCCTTCCTGCTTCTTGCCAGCCATTGCTATAATTACAGAAACAACGGACAATCCTGCAGTACCTTCCAACCCCAAGACAGTACTTTTTCATGTCAGCTGTGGTGAGATGATAGAAGTATCCATAAGAAGGAACCCCCTCCCCTCCACAGTACAAATGTATAAATGCTGTGAACAATAAAATAAACGGTACTTATTTCTGTTAATGGGGCCAGATGATGAGCAGTGCCAAGCGCACACAACTCCTAGTAACTTCACTGGTGACTCTAACAAACATCCAGTCCGCAATTTATCATCATGCTCAGTCTCGGGAGGCTCAGAACGCCCATTTGTCTTTCATAAGGGTTGTGGATGCTTAGCGCTTCTCATGATGAGGCCCCATAGTATTTGTTTTGTTTTATACCTTCCAGAATCAAAGAGGTAGTGGGGTCCAGATCCTCAGCTGGTGTAAGTCACTGTAACTTCACTGGAGTCAATGAAGCTGTCATTTGCACCAGCTGAGAAACTGTCCCAGTATATGTTAAAAGTAATCCTCAGAGTATCTGACTTGAAAGACTTTCATCCCAGGTGTATCAAAATAGATACTTAATTTATTTTTCCTTCATGTCTTTCTCATACCATAGGTGCTAATTGTTGTATATGTGGTGATAAAAGTTAAGTTCAATATTGGTCTAAAAACAATCTCTTAAAACAGAAGTTTATTTTGACATAAGGTTAAAAGAAAAAGCTAAACTCCAGGTCACCCCTAAATATTAAGCAAAGTCTAGACTTTGCTTATTAGAGGTACAGGGCCAAGGAGTTTCAGGGTTTATTTTAATATTGTTGGAAGCTTAAAAATATCATTTCTTCCCCTACTGGTTTTGTCCTTTCCCATTTGGTGAACACTGATTTTTGATCCTGTATTCCCAATGGAGCTTGAAATTATCATGACTTTAAAAAAAAAAAAAAATTAGCTTGTGCAATGGCCTCATCTATATCAGCATCAGCCTAACACGAATATTTGTTAATCACCGAGACACTTTTAGAAGTTGAAGCCCAAAAAGAATAAGCCAGATACTGATCTCTGTTAAACTAGTATATATCCAGAACTCCACTGGAAACAACAGTGTGCTTTCCCCAAAGTTTTAACTGATAATGGCCTTTCTCAGTACTCCAGTTCAGATTGGAGAGGTTATAGTTCATCCTCACAATGATAAAGCACCAACAAAAGATAAATCACGTTGCTGGACTTTTGGTGCTCTTTTCTGGTCCCTTAAGGCACCTACCTGATACTTCCAAAGTTGAATCCTGCAACGTATGCTCAAATGCATACTTCCTTAACATTTGTCTGTAATATTAAACAGACAAGGAGAATACACTCAATAACATGCACTAGAATATATTCCTCCAGTTTAGTCAGCACTTCAGACATATCCCCATCCACTTCTATAATCTCAGGTCTAGAGAGGGAGCACAAGTTAAACACAAATAATAAATGGCAAGGTTTTTTTTTTTTTTTCTCAGAAAGAGCTTAGTCTGCTCTTCTTTCTTGATTGATCTGGGTTTCAGCCATAATCAGAGATAGAGAGAGAGTGCGCTTTGTAAGAGTTATTGCTACTATGGTCTCCACAGCTTCAGATACTCATGGTAGGAGGGACAATGACTGATCTTTTGTCACTACCTCTCTCTGTGAGGAAGAAGAGAGCCCCAGGAGTTCTGAACTGGGTTACTGAAGGTGCAGAAACACTGGGATAGAGTAAAGTCAGGTTTACGGTGCCTTCTACAGGCTCCTGAAAACAGGGAGCCCACTGGGGGAAGGCACAAAGGGAGGAGGTGTGTGATAATAGGGCGGTTTTTGTAGGGTGCTTATGCATCAGAGATCTGAAATGTAGACAGCACTGGCCAGGCTGACCAGGAATGTATGGCTTCAGCATCTCCTATCCATGGTGGAATTCAAAGCTCCAGTAGAATTTTAAGTTGCTTCTCCTTCCAGCAGAAAATAAGTGAAGATGGCAGTAGAAACACACACTGCCTATCCTTACAGTGAATACTCCCTGGATGTGAGGCACCTTCCTGCGCTGTGTTTAGTGAATCTAGCCCATTGTTTTAAAGCTGGCTGGTCAAGCATTTGGTAATTCTTTTTTCTTGGGACCAAGTGGTTGATTTTTAGAGAAACTAATATTTAAGATTCAGAAGACATTCCCTATCAGATTAAGACACTTCTGGAGTTCAGTCCGGGTAGGTCAAACTTTGAGTTTAAAACCAAAGTACTTGACTGTGTGGTTTTATTGCCCTACATATTCATAGAAGTAATTATCACACTGATGGGCTGAATCCATTTGGATGAAGTCTGGTTAATCTTGCATGCAAATCATTCAGCTGGGCTGCCACTAGAAACGAAAAATGAGACACGTGTGTGTGTGTATGTATACAATTTGTTAAACCCAAATACTAAAAGGCAATAGCAGTCATGTTTTAATTTTCTATAGGAATTAGAACACTGGTCACTGTCACAGCTATTTTAAAAAGGTGACATGTTCTTCCTAGCATTCAGTGAATTTGGAGATGCTTTTAATCTCCGCACCTGTCTTTTCATGTCTTTGTTTCTAAACAAAGCAGCTGATTCTGAACAGTTTTTAAATAACTTTCCTAAAATGTCTCCATATTTACCTTTTTCAAAATACAGCATTTGATTTCAAGGACTTTTGTGTTACCATTTTTCAACATAAGAAGACATGTATAAGCAAAAAATGAATGCTGATATGGATCACATCAGGTCTACCTACTATGCATTTAAATTAAATGGATGTAGAATGGATTTCTAGACATGCTGATTAAGTTTAATGAACAGCATCTTATAGGCCTACATTTAAACTGACTCAGTTCGCTCATGATAACAAAGACATTTTCAGCACAAGTTCCGTAAACCTGAAACACTTTGAAAAATATGACAGACATTCATTTCACCTAGTTTCCTAAAACCAAGTAATCCTCACCCTTGTGGTTATTGATTCCTTTGTTACCCTTTTCCCCTTCTTTTCTGTTTTTGAATTCTTTCCTTTTAAAAAAACCCCAAAAAACACCTCAGGCTCTGAAGCCTTAGAGGTAAAAGTGAGGTTTGCAAAAAGACATATTAGGTTTTTTATTTTCCTCCTCCAAGAGCGGGTAATGAAAAATGCAGCTGTGTTTTTTTGGAATTAAACACGAGGCAATTAAATATTTATAAATAGTCACTTAAATGATGAGCTCTCAGCAGTGATGTGGAGGAGGAGGAGCAGAAACTGGGTTGGATTTACAGTCCCAAACCCTGGGCTAGCTCCGAGCATGTCCATCTCCGCTAACCAGGAAGCAAATATTTGGTAGCTGCAAAGGTAGCATCTTGTCCACTGTCCCAGATGGAGGGAAGATGCTAGGGAGGTGTTCATTAAAACAGAAGGCCATTAATAACTATTCAGCTCTTCACAATAATGTCAAATATAATTTTTTTTTGCCCAAAACCCCAAACTTACATGTCAGTCTGATTTCGAGAGTTTACGCTTAACATGTCGGGGGGGTTCCCAAGTGTCACTATCATCTGTTTCTTCCTCCTCTTCCTGATCATCCAGCATTTCTTCTTCATCCTCATTCTCCTCAAACAGCTCTATGCCTAATTCTGATCTTCTTTGCCTTTCTGCAAACCACTCTCTGACCTGCTCATAGCCCATGTGAGATTTGGCTACAAGTTCATCAAGGTCTTGCTCATTGAGGAATTTATGCTTCATATAATAATCCTTAAGGATTGCTGTTCCAGTTTTGAATTTGATGACTGATGACCCTCTGTCCCAGTTGTTTATCCTTTTGCTTCCCCGAGGCCGCCCACGAGGCCTTCCTCTCCCCCTCCCTTTCGGTCTTCCTCTCCCCCTCCTTCTGACAAAGCCTTGACCATTGATACAATTCCCACTGGCACCCTGGTAGTAATAGTACCATTTCAAACCACCATTTTTCCAGGCATAGCGAGTATCTCCAAACCAGCTAACAATGTCCGATCTCGGAAGTCCAGTTTCTTCTGCCAGCTTGTCGTATTCTTGTGGGGATGGCCACTGAGTATGGACAAATGAACTTTTAAGCATGTGTAACTGCTCTGGTGACTTTTTACCCACCTTGCTTGCAGAACCCCCTGACTTTAGCCCTACAGATCCCTCTCCCTGAGAGGTTTCTCCAGCCTCATCTTTTGAGCTACTTGCATTGCTCTCTTTTAACTCAGCTCCCTCTTCCTTTAAAGCATTTGATTTCTTTCGCTCTGTAAACCAGGAATTGATCTCTCTCCTGGTCAGTTTAGTTTGTGCTCTTAACCTATTCAGCTCTTCATCTGTCAGGACAGGGTTATTGAGGAAACTCTCTTGGAGGTTGTGCAGCTGTTCAGCGGTCTTTTCTTTGAATTTCTGTGGGGTGAAATCAGGAAAAGAATTCCACGATTGTTTATGCTGTGGAGTGGCTACTGTTGGGGATTCATTTGTTTCATCACTTGAATCAATAATAATGGTGGTGGAAGAATCATTGTTGAGATGAATGCCATGATTATTTTTTGAGTTTCTCTGGTTGTATCGTGTGTCACTAAACCACTTTTTGATTTCTCCTTTGGTTAGGCCTGTTATTTTCATGAGCCTAATAATCTCCGAATCATGAGGGAACTGATTTTTAAGGTAACTGACTTTTAATTCCGCCAGCTGTTCTTTTGTCTTCTTTGCACGGATGCCAAATGAATCCGGATTTACTAATGTGGTTTCGTGTTTGATAAGCTGAGGGGCTGGAATAGCAGCTACTTGCTTGGTTTCTGCAATAGGCTGGGCAGTATGGAGATGGCTTTTCTGTAACTGTGTTTGATTTGGGACTCCTGCTACTGTCAAAGCTATCGGGGCTGTTACTGGCAATGTGTTTGTGCCTGCAACTTGAGTGAGGACAAGACCTGGCTGACCAACTATTTGGCAAGTCTGCAAGATGGACGGCAAACCATTGCTAGCTGCTGAAATGTGTGCTGGAATAACTGTAATTGTCTGTGGTACAGTATGCACAGTGCCATTAAATTGCTTCCTCCTTGCTTCTTCTACTTCCTCTGGCGTCCAGCTCACGCCATGTTTCAGACGTTGGGCAGAAAACCATATTTTAATCTGTTCCTCGGTATATTTAGCTTGAGCAGAGAGAACTGTGATTTCTGACATGGTTGGATAGGGAAACTTGTTGTAGGTGTTGAGCAGAAGAGGGTTGTTATCCAAAGCAGTGTTGTAGGTTGGAATGCTGTTTACAGGTATTAAGACTTTTGGAATCAAGTTAGAGTTCTGGGGAGCTGGGACAGTAGTTATTACCTGGGCCACCCCAGGTTGAATCACTGGCGCTGCAGTTATCACTGTGCTAGTTGCATCTGCTGCACCACAAGCAGCTGGATTGTTTGTTTTGGACTCGGAAACTGCTGTTTGTGGGTTTTCTACTACTTCCTCACAGTCTGGCTCATTTTCAGTTTCCTTTTCTTCACCTGGAATGTCTTCAGCTACGTTGTGGAAAAGAGCAATTCGTTTAGTCTCTGTTTTGTTTTTCATCATTTTCATAATAGGAGTTTTGCTAATTGAGATCCCTGATAAGGGGATCTCTGAGGCGTTGGATTGCTCAGCATTCTCCTCTTTCACAAAACTCCCATCAAAAGTGAGATCATTCACCGTTTGCTCGAAGATGGTCTGATTATTACGTTTCACCATGGTTAATTTAAAATTTTCTTCTCCAGGGTGATACTTCAGATTGTGCTCTGAAAGAGCATCATACCTTTTGGTAAGAAAATTGCATTCCATGCAAACATAGGATGAATTTAATACTACATTGGGGTGTTCTGAATCCACATGAAAAGTAAACATATTCAGATCTGGCGTCTGAAATGTACAGTATTTACATTCATAGCCACCTTCAACTCTTTTATTTTGCTGATTGTCTGAATCCAAATATTCTTCAATGTCTTCATCACTTGATATACTCTCAGCTGTAGCATTCTCTGCTGGTGTAAGTAGAAGAGGTCCTTCATCCAAGTCAGATATCATTTCTAGGTCTGGATCCTGCTCACTTGCTAGGACCATGCATGGTGTAGTTGATTTTCGTTTACTTGCCATTTCTGTTGTTGTGAGGAAATAATATTGACTGAATGATAGTAGGTTCGAGCTCTTCTTGATTTTCAATAATGGCTTTTGGTACTTCAAGTCAGTTCTTGAAACTTCTCAACATTTATCCCATTAGCAGCTTTTTGTAGTGCAATCAGATAAAAAAATCTTTGTAGTTGAAGGATGAAATGTTGAGCCACAACTTCTTAAAGTCCACATCCACCACCTGCAGTAAAGAAAATAAATCATTATAGAAGTTTGAAATGAGTAATTTCTATTCTATTAGCCAGAAACATATTCTGTGACTAGAAGTAACTTAACACTATGTGCTTGATTCCACCACTCTTTCCCTCTTAAGTGAATCCACTGAAATCAGTAAGACTATTCAAGAAGTAAAGTACTACTCAGCAGAAGTAAGCATGACAAGATCAGGCTCTTTATGTTATACATTAGAAATCTTTCAAACTGTTATCAATGCAGATGAAGGACATCAAATATGGAATGGTATCAGAACGGTAACTTTCCAATTGATCCCTTTTCTTTTAATGCTGGGTGCGTTTCTGAGATCATCTGCGTTAAGCCACTTTTGCACCCTCTCAATACCAGGGTGCTCTGTTGAAATTATTGAAGTCTTGCCAGGATGCTTTATGGGCCATAGCACTGCCTGCTGTGGCCCCTCTCTTGACACAACCCTCTTGTCCCAATCTTGCCTGGCACACACCCCTATGCCAAGGCTTCTGAGGAGGGTTCTCAGAAGACAGCCTTTGGGTGATTTTCCACAGTGTATACTTTTAAAACCCGTTTTTATGGCACTCTGGCAGAGAGGGGGTGAGGATCTCACCCTCTGTCTCAGTTCCTGATATATCACTGAAATTCAGGATTTGAAAATTCTATTCCAAACTAGTGTAAATTAATTGCTACCCAGGCCGGTTAACTAAAGTGTGCTTGCATGCATCACTGTGCACTACTGAGGAAGGGAATTAAATATTTGTTATACATAGTATAGTCACCTGCTATTTTTCCCCTATTTTGAAAAAAAAAAAGAAGTATTTATCCTTAGCTTCAAACTTTTCTTCAGCACAAGGGAGAAACATGTGATTATACTTACCTGCACAAAGTACTGTACAACACACACAGTTTTTGAAAAAGTACAACAGTATTACACTGGTAGCAGCCTGTGGGCAACGAGTTCACCTAATCATCAGCATCCAGTTATACGCTGTGATTGCTAGTGAGAAGTATTGTCCCCTTGCGCTGGACAAACAACACATGAAATGATATAAAGGAAAAACCTGGCAAATACACAGTTTGATAAATCTTATCTTAAGTCTGTTGCCTGTGAACATAGAATGTATTGCTGTTTTTAGAAGAACCTCTTGCGCGTGAAATGTAAATCTGACCATAGCTGTGTCTTTTCAAGGAGTGAACAAAGTCTCTCTATTTAAAGTATGAAATTCACAGATGTTTAAAGTTCTTTTGTTTACTGATTAAGGCCCTGATTCAGGAAAGTACATAAGCACATGTGCTTAAGCACTTTCCAGAACAGAGGTCTAAATCAAATGCCTTGTTTTACTGAATCACACAGCTTCAGACCACGTGTACCTTCTTTAGAATATTTTTCTGTACACATACTTTTTTACACTGTTTTAAAAAAAGAGATTTACACTTGAGAAATTTCTACTAATGTAAACTTTATATAATTTCCCTCAAAAGAGATGCCAGTTTAACTTGTAGTGCATATTATATTCAGAGAAATTCTTTCATCGGAATGAGAACACTTTAAAAAATGCACTTGAGTGCATCAACCATTAGCTTATTTACTTGGACTGGAAAAAAGGAATGAAAAAAGGTAGGCTGGTAGATTAGAAAATAAATACAAAATAAAATGTAAACAGAACATTACAAAATCATATTTCAAAATAATTTTTTCCCTAAATTTAGAACCAAGAGATAAAATAGAAGAGACATTTTAAAACATACAGTTTACATTTGGAAAACAAGAGCTGGAGCAACCTTGCAAAGTACTTCAATTTATATTTATAAGCTTACGGGTGAGATTGTCAAAAACACTCTTCCACTCAAGTCAACAGTAAAACTCCTACTGACTTCAATGGGATCACTTAAGTTAACTGCATGATTCTGAAACTCCCACCCTACATTTCTAATTTGAGTTTACCCTAATTTGAGCTCCCATAATTTTAGAATGGCCCTTGCCTCACCTGTCAATCACAAAATATAGCTATTCTTTCACACAGGGCTGCTATAGCAAAGTACGAGTCTTAACAGCATACTGGGAGCCCAATTCTGAAGTGGTACACAGTGTAAATGAGTCAGAATTTGGCCCTAAGTCTCTTTTGGTTTGTATTGCTTACATTTAAACATACTATGCCATCCCTCTAGCCTGTTTACTAGTAAAGCACTGTGCTTCTTCAGGGTGAGAAGTTCTGTGAAAGACAGAAAGTTGTGCTCTTACACACCGGTGATTGCATTTTTTAAAAGGATAAAGGAATTTTAGAAAATCGTATTGATTTTGACACAATGCTGATAACAGCAGATGAAATTCACTAAAGGGCCAGCTTTTTAAACATATTTGGGTGCCTAGTTCCCGCTGATTTAAATGGAGATTAGGTGCCTAAATATCTTTAAAAATCACGCCCCAAATTCTCAGCAGAACAGAAGTTCTCTGTAGGTTGTAGCCCTATCTAGTTTTACTTTTATCCCTCCGCTTTTGATTTCCCAGCTGGCAGGAAAATGAAATCTGTTTGCTCTCTCTTCCTTTCTGTGCTCTGAGTGGTTGCGAAGTGAATTTCATATCTAACTCCCAGTCAGGGCTGGCAGGGAGCAAAAAGGTGCAATAAGGAGAACAGTAGAAAAAAGAGAAAGAGAAAACTGTTGAAAAGGCAGAACATAGGACAATAAGAACAATGCACAAAATAAATGAGTAAAAAGAACAATACAGTTCTTCATGGAAGAGTCCTCTAATGAATTTAATAGGGATGAAAGTATAAAATGTGGGTACTGTTTCTATGAATTAGCAACAATGACTTGAGAAGAATATGTTACTTGAAGACTTGAAGAATATGTTAACACAGAAGTGCTACAAAAAGAAGTAGACAGAGAGAGGAGAAGCATTGGGGACAGCATTGTTCTTGTTCAGAGTTAGAAGAGAGCAAGGTCTTTTTGTGTTCCTTTACCACAGTTGCATGACAATAGAAGGATTCTACTGATATTTAACTATTTATCTATAGAAATTACTCTAAAAAGCTAAGGGGGAGATTTTCCAATGTGATAAGGGATTGAGGAGCACAAGTCCCATTGCAAGTCAATAGGACTTGGGGCCCTAAATCCCTTAGGCACTTTTGAAAATCTCCCTCTAAAGAATTTAATAGAGAACAAGATACTTAATAGGGATTTGGTAACATCTTAAAATCTAATAGAAAATTGTATATTATATCAGATGGTTCCAAAAACCCAAAGAAAGTTTATACTTTTCTTAAATTTTATATATTTCTTCAAAAATCATATGAAAACATGTCCTAAATATTAATTTTTTGGCATTTCTTAAATTGAAGGTTTAAAAAGCTAAATATATTTCAGAACAACTTAGTTAAAGTTTTAAGCCCACATATTCAAAAGTGGCTTCTAATTTTTGGTGCCTAACATTAAACATCTACAGCTTGATTTTCAAGGGCACTGATCTCAAACTGCTTTTGGAGTTGTGCACACTCAATAATGCTGAAGATCAGGTTCTATACATGTAAAGTTTGGCACTCATATTTGATGCCACTTTTGAAAATCTGAGCCTCCTTACTCTAAATTCACAGAAAAGTTACAAAATTCAAGTGATGCTGCTGGGATAAATTTAGCCTAAAATGTCAGCTATGAGAAATGTTTCCATGGAAATTGTTTTAAAAATGCCAGTGGACATATTTTAAAAACAAATCAAGATTCTCCTGCAACGTTTCCAAACCAAATACAGTAGCATTAGTGCCCACAAGCTGAAAGAGAAAGTGTAAAAACTGAGGCACATTTTTTACTATTGTTTCAGAGAAAAGAAAAGAAAGACCACAGCATAAACAGTGAAAAGTAAATTAAAATGATTTATTTTTTGATTTATGGTACTGTTAGAAACAAAGGTAAGGACATTTTTAAAAACATATGACTTTAAATTCTAGTAAGT
Source organism: Emydura macquarii macquarii (assembly GCF_026122565.2). Taxonomy (NCBI): domain Eukaryota; kingdom Metazoa; phylum Chordata; order Testudines; family Chelidae; genus Emydura; species Emydura macquarii. Next base: position 5,272,882 of record NW_027130506.1, read on the forward strand.
ACTATTTTAGTTAGAGCTGATTAGGAAATATATTTTATTTCCAGAAAAATGTAAAATGAAAAAAATATTTTTCATTTTTGACAACACTGTTGCCAAGTTTTGTTGGAAAAAAAACCCATTTTTTGGTTTCTCAACAAAACTAAAAAAAAATAGGCAAAAATTTTCATTTAATCAAAAAGGCATTTTTCATTGTGAAAAATTTTCAACCAGATGTGCTTTAATCCCTTAAAATGTATTCATTACTAAATATTCCTTACTTCTGCAATTTTACCTTGAACTTTCAGGTTTGAGCCACAATCCTGGAAAGATTTACACGTGCTTAACTTTATGCACTATGAATAATCCCATTAACTTCAAAGTTAAAGCATATGAAAAAGTTTTACAGGATCAGGGCCTTCAACTTTAACTTTTGAATCTGAAGTGGAAAATGCTGAAAACATTGATGTTCAGAAAACTGAAAAATAAACTGTTCACATTATTAGTTAACCCTTTCCTATTATTTTAAGGCTCAAAAGTTTTCTCAGTTAATTTTAACAACTGGGGTGAAGCTGTATATAAATATTTTCCAAACTCAGACAGACGCCAGCTCCTTCCTACAAGTAAGAAGCTGAGGGAGAAAGAAAATGGGAATTACAAAGGAAATATATCTAAAAGAGGGGGATCACATGTCTATCTTAATTTTTATCTCCTAATTCAACAATAAACTGCTTACATTGCAAAAAATAAAAGTTTTTTTCCTCCGTGTTCATATTGTTTACTTTGTGAATAGTAATTTCTCCTTGTAGGAACTTTCACCCAGAGTGCTGAGAGAATTTAAAAAAACCCCAAACCACAAAAATGTGATTATAAAAATAGAAACATTAGCATGTGACTCAGGAGACTTCTCACTGAAGCACCTGAAACTACTTTTAACTTTTTGTTGTAATTGACCAGGTTTCTAGTTGCTTGTATCACTTCACCTTATCAATCTTGAGAAGTAGATGCTTGTTTCCTTACACTTTCCGTATTTTCATGGTTTAAAAATACTGATGATCACCAGGTGGGTCATCTTTTATCAATTATTGACTGGCTGAATTAACTGTCTTTAGTTTTGTCTTATATCCTCAACTCCTCCAGGTGTTCACTGACTGCCTGGCTCTGAAGGCATTACTGCTTAAAGATGAAGTGCAAAGTAAAACTATATTAAGGGCCAGAAATTTTCACAAAACTCCTCCACTAATTGAACTCTGGTCCTGATTCAGCAAGGTATTTGACTTGAATTGACTTCAGTGGGACTACTCAGACTTGAAGTTAGCAATGTGCTCAAGTTTATTGCTGAATTAGGAGACCACTAGGGGTCTTTCACACTTACAGCATACATTCTTAAAAGTTAAAACCTTTTTTATATGCTCAGCATCAGTTAGTGGGATATTCTGCACATATTTCTGAGTTTATTGCAATTTATTTCTCATTCACTATTAATAGAAATTTGACCTAAATTGAAATCTTCATGAAATGTAAGAGAAGTTGCACCAATTAAGAAGTGAAAATAACCTTTAGTTTCATAAACAGCAATATTAGTCAATCAGCAATGTGGTGTCAACTCAGGCAAGGGGTTTATTTTATGGAGACTTGCCAATGACATCCTGAAACTCAAATTTGGACATGTGATAGGAAAGCATGACACTCCCATATTTAAAAAAAAAAAAAAAAAAGAGCAAAGAACAAACTTTTAAGTATACAAGTTAAGCAGTGTTCTATGTAAGAGTCACACTGGCATATATGGATTTTTTTTTAAAGTGTTCTGTTCAATTTGTTGATCATTTTCATCCATCCTTTTTCATTTCTTTACACTAACATTAACACCCCAGATTCACAAACTGCTGTATTTTGTAACGAACAAACAGACATTTGTGCTCTCTAGCTAAACATGGCTACAGGATTCATAGAGCTGCAGAGCCTTTGCTCACATCACAAGCAGTAAGGGATGATCGCAAAGCCATAATCAGAACTGTGATGAGGCTGGGGGCTAGGAGCCTGATATATAAAGCTCCTTGGAGACAATGGAAAGATTCCCATTAATTTTAGTGGTCAGGCCCCATAAGAGTAGCTTTTTTCTTTCTTCTGTCTTTTAATTCCCCATAGAGTTTAAGGCCAGAAGGGATAATTACATCATCTAGTCTAGGTTTTTTAAAAAGCAAAACGAATAGAAGAAAGTCCTTCATATGCAACTATATCCGCAATTGCAGTAGAATGTGGACATCAGGATTGTTGGGGTCCATTCTTGGCTCTGAAAGGAACTGCAGTCTAGTGATTAGAACAAGGGATTAAGAGTTAGGATTACTGGGTGGTTTGTTTTTTTTTTAAAACACCACTTTGCTCATTTACACATTATTTATTCACCTGTTGATCTCAATGCACTCGGAGAAAATGGGCATTCAGGAGTAGCCCCATTTTAACGAAAGCATAGCTAAGCACAGATTTCCCATTTTTTCTGAGAGGCATTGTGGCTAATTGAATGAGCCATGCCTGCTATATTGGAAACAAACTCTGGCAGCAGTGACCTTCTGCAACCTGTCTTGGTCTCTCAGCACTGATATTTGCCTTCCCCTAAAGCAGTAATGTGAAATCCTGCTCAACAATAATAGATTTGTAGACTTTTCAGTTTTTAACACTGGTCAACGGAATAGGTGCAACAAGAATTTATGGACTCGTGGCTCCCAACTTAGTACTCTTTCCTCTATGAAAAATGGCATTTGCAGGTACATAAGAAGCAGCATGTCATAAGAACTTCACATAAGAATGGCCATACGGAGTCATCTAGCCCTGTATCCTGTCTTCTGACAGTGGCCAATGCCAGGTGCTTCAGAGGGAACGAATAGAACAGGTAAAATCCTCAAATGATCCATCCTGTTGGCCATTCCCAGCCTCTGGCAAACAGCAATTCCTGGCTAATAGCCATTGATGGACCTATCCTCCATGAAGTTATCTAATTTTTTTTTTAATTCCATTATAGTTTTGGCCTTCACAACATCCTCTGGCAAGGAGTTCCACAATTGACTGTGTGTTGTGTGAAGCAATACTTCCTTTTATTTGTTTTAAGCCTGCTGCCTATTAATTTCATTTGGTGACCCTTATTTCTTGTATTATGAGGAGTAAACAACACTTCCTTATTTACTTTCTCCACACCAGTCATGATTTTATAGACCTCTACCATATCTCCCCTTAGTCGTCTCTTTTCCAAGTTGAAAAATCCCAGTCTTATTAATCTCTTCTCATATGGAAGCATTTCCATACCAGTAATCATTTTAGTTGCCCTTTTCTGTACCTTTTCCAATTCCAATACATCTTTTTTGAGATGGGGCTACCAGATCTGCACACAGTATTCAAGATGTGGGCATACCATGGATTTATAAAGAGGCAATATATTTTCCGTCTTATTATCTATCCCTTTCCTAATGATTCCCAGCATTGTTACCTTTTTTGACTGCCACTGCACATTGAGTGGATGTTTTCAGAGTAATATCCACAATGACTCCAAATCTCTTTCTTGAGTGGTAACAGCTAACTTAGATCCCATTATTTTATATGTATAGTTGGGATTATGTTTTCCGATGTGCATTACTTTCAACATTGAATTTCATCTACCATTTTGTTGCCCAGTCACCCAGTTTTGTGAGATCCCTTTGCAGTATGCTTTGGACTTAACTGTCTTGAATAGCTTTGTATCTGCAAATTTTGCCACCTTGTTGTTTATCCCTTTTTCCAGATCATTTATGAATATGTTGAACAGTACTGGTCCCAGTACAGACCGCTGGGGACACCATTATTTACCTCTCTACATTCTGAAAACTGACCATTTATTCCTACCTTTTTTCCCCTATCTTTTAACCAGAAGAGGACCTTCCCTCTTATTCCATGTCCGCTTACTTTGCTTAAGAGCCTTTGGTGATACTACAGTGATAGTTGCCAATAAAAGAATCTAGACAGATGAAGGAAGATGATCAATTTTGCCTGCATCACAAATACAGCTATAGCTGCATGCAGTCACTTTGGAATAATAATGAAGGCTTCAGAGCAGTCTGGAAGCTTATACAGTGTAATGCAACAACAGTTCCAATTTTGAGATACTCTGATTAAGACAGAGTAACTAAGTGTTCTACAAACTATCACATATGCAAAGATATGGCTCGTCACTCAGCCATATTTTTATAGGAACGGTAGAGAGCACTTCTCTGACCTCAGAGCTATTCCGCTGCCAAATTTCAAGTTCCTACTCCAAATGCAAGGCACAAGAGCTGTTCAGAAAAAGGTGGGGGAAAACTTACACTGACAAAAACTGCCTGTTTTTCCTTCCGTTCTCTTTGCTCTTGAAACAAATTCATCTTTCTGGACCAAAATTTCCAGAAAAAACAACTCTCAAGTATGAGAAATTTCAATCAAAAGGTTAAAGTCTGACACAGTTAAAAGAAACCAAAAATGGGTTTATAATGATAAATAACAGGCAACTTTAATAGGCATCACAACATGCTCCACTACAGCTACACATGTATAAACGTCACACGTCCCATATTCTCCACTTGTATAACTTTTCAGCAATCACAAAACACTTTACAGATACTGTCTTATTAAACCTCAGCACCTCTATGAGAGAATTTATCAGTCCCTTTTCACAAATTGGAAAATGTAGGCACTTAGGCCCTGTCTTGACAGGCAAAAAGGATGTTTTTCAATTGTGTTAGCTCATGTGGAATTAGCTCAGTGTGACTGAAAAGCCCACAATGCTTATTAAGATGCAGGCTAACGTGTTTGAAGGTGTATTAGCCAGACTATAGCACAAATAGTTAATATGATTGGCCCTGTTTTGATGGAGAGGTTAAATGACTTGCACAAGGTCCCAGAGGGTGTCTGTGGCAGAGGAGGGTAGACAGCTTTGATCCCCCTACCTACTTCACCACAAGACTAGCCTCCCTCCCCACTTCCTACACTGCAGGAAATATGGACTGTGAATTGGTCATTATCAACACAAAATTATTTTCTATATTGAATTGTTAACAGACTACAAGTGTACCCTTAAAGTAACAAATAGAATCACAGAAATTAGAGATAGACAAGAGCTAGCAAATCGTCTAATTCACCTCTCTGTGGGAGTAGGGCTGTACCATATCTATTGGGAAGAGACAGATAGAGCCTGTCCACACTGCAAGTGCAATGGTGTTTTCAAATCCAGACTGGGATACACTCCTCTGAACTGGTAAAGAAAAAGTCCAAACAGCAGCTTTTTTCACAACACATCCACATGTCAAAGTTTCTCTCTCCATACATGAGTTCGCTAACAAAGTATCTACATATGCACTCTAGGAAAACCTGAGTGGTTATCACATAGTATCTCAGTATGGGATAGAATGTCAGGGGAAGATGCAAGAAAGAAGCATTAACAGCACAAGTGGCCATGCATTCTGGGATGCCCTATATCAGAGAGATGGAAGAAAGGAGGACCTACCAAAACTGGTTGCACAGGCACAGGCAGGGGGGTCCCCTCCACTCAGAAAAAAAAAGTTATTATAAGACAACCACATGCCAATCTAAGCCTCTGCCTTAGGTAAAACAAATTTAGTTGCCATAGCACCTGAAGGCCAGATTCTGCCACCCTTACACTGAATATTACTCCATAAGTACTTCCCGTTGATTTCAGTGTGACTTATTGAATAGTCCATTATTCTTCAAGATGTGACAGAATCCGACCCTGAATATCATCTGCAATGTAACAAATTAGTTTTAAGATTGTAATGTAGATGGTTGTAATGTACACAGGGCCAGAGTATTGCACTGTGGTCTTGGCTACATGAGAAAGTTGCACCAGTTTAACCTAAGGTTTGATTGTAACTGATTTAACCGAATCAGTGCAAAGCCCTGTGTAGACATGCTTATTCCAGTTTAAGAGCGGCTTCTTTCAGTTTTGCTTAAGTCAACTGGGACAGGTTTAAACTAAGGCTAAATATTTAAACTTTTACCAACATAACTATGTTGGCAAGGGGTATATGATTTTTGCTGACATACCTATACCCATAAAAGCCTTAGTGTAGATGCAGTTATACTGGTATAAGGTGCTTTATACCAATATAAGAGGAAATCCCTTTTAATCTGATGCTATCATTTTTCTAAAATAAGGAAGTTTGTTTTTCAAAAATTATATTATCCGAGTTACTACCACGATATCAGAATAGGGAAAACTGGGGGGAAGAAGTTTTCTTTTAATCATTTATGCTTAAGGACTTTTTTCATTTCATTAACTATTTTTTCTTACACTGAATACAGAAAATAGACTAATAGCTTCCTGGTTTTCATGCACTAGCATAATGCTGCAAAATTTGCACAGGAAGGGTGATGTGAAAAAAATCTTTTTTGTTAATTTTATACAACCATTTCTATTAAAATTAGATCTGTATTTTTTTTTTAAACAAAAAATTTAAGATTCCCAATAGTGTCCCTTTAAAGATTGGTTTAAAATATGTTGGCAATTTAAATCCATTTGTATAGCCTGATCATACTTTGGGGCCCAATCCTGCTCCCACTGCAGGTAAAGGGAATTTACCATTGACTTCCACAGAATGTTATAAACGGATTCTGAATTTACTTTAAAACCATTTCAGTTCACATTTAAAAAGAAAAGAAAAAAGAACTCTGGAAAATGTAAACGGCCCAAGGAAATCAGAGTCCACTCTTATTTCAAAGACCCAAACTGCATAATATTGAGGGGTGGGCAGGGAGAAGAGTGTATCTGAAGTTAAAATGAAATCTTATAGTATCTGACATAAAATAATCAAATATTCAGTTTTAATAAACACCATCTTGTTATTTTTGATGTTATACTTGTCTTCCAAACAGAATACACACTAAAAACATTCCATTAAATTATTACATTGTTGCTCCATATGTCAACATTACAGCTACTATTCTCAATAACATAAATTAGGATTATTTTAGAATAGATAAAGCATCATTCCTATAGTGAACAGATAAATAATAATTTTGGGGTAGAGGAACAGTGTGTTTAAATCAGGGTGGACAAAAAATAAATAAATATTTTCTTAGCATTTACATTTTTTTCTTAAAAATAAAACTATTTAAAATTAAATGAGAAATTATAACAATTTATGTTAAGGCCTAAACTTTAATTTAATCTATTAAAATAATCATCATCTATTAAAATCAATTTAAATAAAAAATATTCAAGCAGTACCTGTTTGCTGCTGAAATTTTAAAGAAAGTCAAATCACTGCACTGGTGGAAATCACTGACTAAGCACTTGGGACCAGTGTAAGTGTTGATGTGTTAAACCAGCTTTTGACAGGAGTAGCATCTTCTGCAGGCGCAGAATGAAAATTTTCTTCATTTCAGTTTATTCAAGTAGTTCAGTTCAATGACTAGGTCATTCAAACTTGAGAAACCAATTGGCAGTTGAAAAAGCAGAAAAGCTCATTTTCCTCTTTCAATCTATAAAAAAAAGCAAATGTGAGAAGGATGAGATCTACTAGTTCTAAAATCTTGAAGAACATGGTTACCAGAAACAATCACTTCAATTCATTAACTACAGATAATACTTCATTTGTTTAATAAATCAATTAGTTTTAAAAGCAAAACATGTTTTCATAAACATACTTTTTTCTCTCATGAATCCAGCGTATTTAAGATATTGTAGTTTTATTTAACAAATAAAAACAATTTTAAAATGCTGTTTTTGTGTATTTTTAATTGAATTTCACTTTCCATCCAAGTGCAGCTTGACACAAAGCATGAGTAAAAAAAATGAATCATCCAGTAAATAAGATATGGATCATTCACCATTCTCTAACATCATAAAAAATGTAAAACTTAAGCATCTGAATAAATTTATGTTAGGCTATATAATTGCTTAAATAAATGTGTATAAATATAGTGTATTCTCTTGGTTAGTTAAAGGAAGTGCCAAATCATATCAGCCATTGAGAATCAGCCTTTCTTTAGGAAAATAATTTAAAAGTATAAATGCAAAACAAGATTAAAATATGTTATTTAAATCAAGGTTTCCTGCTTGCTGATTTAAATACTTATTTATATATTTAACTGATTTCAGTCCACCCTGGTTTAAATGTACTAGGAACGTTTCTATACTACTGTATTAGATGGATGATTTTCTGGGGGAGGTGGTAAGATTGGGAAAGGGAGAGGCAAGGCAAAGAAATCTAATCTCATTATTAAATCAGCTCAAATTAAATCATTTCAGGATAAGCCAGGGGCATGGTATTCAAAGAGAATGTTTATGAGACTATCCAAGTTTAGCATAAGAAAACAGGCAGACTATGGGAACCTCATGGGAATAAGATGCATCTGTTGTTGAAGGCAGTCTTGCAAAATTCTACCAGCTCATTTGCCTGGGGCGAGTAATTTTTTATTTATTTATTTTTGATAGCCAAGTACAAGATTAGTTTTTTCACCATCACCAAGCTAAGGGTGGGTAAGAAGATTTTGTGCCTAGACTAAAAAATGTTCATGACAATTTCACAAATCTGGTTTATGGAAACAGAAACCACTTTTTATTTTTTTGCTGGGGAAAAAAAAAAGGCCTAACATCAAATGAATAAAACCTCACCTTTGTTTTAAGCTGCATAATGCAGTGCTACTATTTCGTATCCAATTAATACACAATTCTGAAAGACTGCTTTTAAAATTCAAAGCTATTTGCATATCCTTGCACAGCTAAGAATTTCTTGGAATACTGCAGGAGTCTCAATTTTTTCTTCTTTTGTTTGAATCCTCCACTGGGGAAGGCAGCACACAATTAGAAGGCAATGTGCTCTGAGGCAGCATGAATCATTTAAAGTAAAGGGTGCCCTCTTTCCCTCATTTATACATCACATATAAAAACTGAACGCAGGACAAAGGTAAACTTTTAAGATAGACTCTATTGTCCCCCAAGCGCTCACTGGGGTAATAAAAATGAATATCAAAATGATTTTGCAACTCTGATGAGTTGAACTTGTGAAATTAAATCCAATTTTGCAAAAAACTGCCTCTACTAGATTCCAGTGAGAAGTGTCAGATTCACCAGTGAAAACTATGTCATACTATATGAATGAATCCTACATTTTCATTTTAATATTTTTGAAGGAGGGTATTTCAAAGAAGAATGTCTGAGTAAGCTTTTTATTTTCTTGCCTTATGTGGAAATTATTGAATATCTCCATGCAAAACAGCACAGAGAAGTTACTCCAGGCTAGAGCGGTCTTCAGCCCTGATCCTTCAATAAGATCACTGCTACACTACAAAATGATGTCGACCTAACTTACATTGGCATACAGCCACCGCAGTTATTGAATTGCTTATGCGCGCGCACACTTGCCTCCGTGTGTCGGCAGTGTGCATCCTCACCAGGAGAACTTGTATTGATTGTATTGTCAGTGTGGGGCATTGTGGGCTTGCTCGTGCAAGCCAGTAACTGTCGACATAAGCTACACAGAGTTTACAATGACATTGCGTCAACTTAATTACACTGACTGTGACTCTATGCCACTTGGGGAGGTGATGTTACTAAATTGGCATAAAGAGGCATTTACATCAGCAGGAGCCAACTTGAAGTGAAGACACTTCCACAGCTAGGTTGACGCAAGGCAGCTTACATCAACCTAACCCTGTAGTTAGACCAGACTTCACTCTGTGACCTCTGCCAAGACATTTAACCAGTCCTGATCCAACCTTGTGAGGTGAAGAGCACCCTCAACTCCCACTGACTTTGCTGGAGGCATTCAGCACCATGCATCATTAGGCCCCCATTGTCTTGATTTTCCTCATATGTGAAATGGAAATAGTTTCATACCTTTTAGGTATTTTAAGGATTAATTAGTAATCTTATTACTATACTACAGGCTCTTCCCCACCCTATTCTCTCCCCATACACCTGTCCCATTATATATGTTATTAGGCCCCATTCCTGCAAGGTGATCCCTTATGCCCATGCATGAGCCCCTGGGAACAGAAGATTAGTTAGTAAGCTCTTCAGAGTACAGACTTTGTCTCTATTAGTTGTGTAAAGCTCTGAGCACTTTTGGAAGCTTTAACAATAAAATTATATGAGGGTATAAACAAATAGCAAAAATAAGGACAAAAATTCAAGTTCAGGTTAATTTTTAAATCTACAGAAAAGTGTTCCTAATTTTCAGTTTTTAGAAAAAAAACTGTACTATTACTTACTTTTAATAATGTCTAATTGTTTATAACATGCTTTGACCGTTTAGAGCGCTATACAACTGCCAAGTATTTTTATTTCTATTATTTTAGAAGGTGTCTGAATATGTGGCATTTTTACTGTAATGATAAGAAAGTTCCACTTCAAAAGCCTGTTTCTACCATTCCACCAACTATGTTAATATGATGCTCGTGACACCGGAAGAGTAATGCTGGCTGTACCAAAGAAAGAGAACAAATGCTATGCAAGCTGCTCCACTCAGTTCTGTCCATCCATATTCTTTCCATTCTTCTGAGTTTAGAATACTCAGCAAGGATTGTTTATGCATCCCAGGATTGCATTAGCTCTTTTGGCCACAGCATCACACTGGAAGTTCTATAATGTGTAGGAAAAAAAGCTGTGTTATCATGGGACACTTCAATCTAGTGATATATGCTGGATGTCTCATGTTGACAGTACCAAAACATCCTCGGAATTTCTAAGTATTATAGATAATTTCCCAACTCAAAAAGTATTGCATACAATGCAGCAGAATTCTGTATTAGACTTCATTCTTGACAAATAGAGAGGAACTGATCACAGAACTAAAAATTAGTGGTAGTTTAGGTACAAGTGATCATGACTTGATTACATTGTTATGTGCAAACATCATAAAGTTCAAACCACTAATATAAATATGGTGCTTTCAAAAGGGCCAATTGAACAAAGCTGAGAACAATTATGAGCCATTGGGGGAAAGAGTTCAAACAGAAAAATATAAATGTTAATTGGAAACCATTTAAGAATATTTTACAAGATGCCCCAACGGACACAATCGAGAAAGAGAGACACACTAGTTAAAAACCCAGTCTGGCTTAGAGAAGAAATGAAAGAAGTTATTTAAAAAAAATGAAACCCATATGGAAATAATGGAAGAAAGGGCAAGTTGATAGTAATGAATATAAATCAGAAGCTAGGAATTTTAGAAAACTGATAAGAGAAGCAAGGGGACACAAGGAGAAACGTATGGCCAGTAGAGTTAAGGATAAGGAGTATTTCCCCCCTCAAAACAACAATGGTATTGGTCCATTACTAGATGAAAATAGTAGAATTGTCAGTAATAATGTGGAAAAGGCAGAAACATTCAATAAATATTTCTGTTTGGGATTTATGAAACAGCCAGACGATGTAGTCGTATCATGATCATAATGATAACACATTCTAGCAGTAGCAGGAGGATACTAAATACAACTGCTAAAGCTAGAAATTTTTACACCAGCAGGTCCAGATTAAATTCTTAGGTTCAAGTTAAGAAACCTGGCCAAAGAGCCTCTGGACCATTAATGTTGATTTTCAATAAGTTTTGGAATATGGGGGATGTTCCAGAAGACTGGAAGAAACCTAACGTAGCAATATTTAAAGAGGAAAACCCCAGTAATTATAGGTCCGTCAGCCTGACATTGATCCCAGGAAAAATAACGGAATAGCCGACATGGGACTCGATTCATGAAGAATTAAAGGAGGGCAATACATTTAATGTCAATCAACATGGATTTATGGAAAATAGAGTCTGTCAAACTAACTTGGTATCTTTTTTTGATAGGATTACAAATTTGGTTAACGAAGGTAACAATGTGATGTACCTAACCTTCTGTACCACACAACATATTGATTATGAAACTAGGAAGATACAAAAGCAACATGGCACATATTAAATAGACTAAAAACTGGCTAATTGATGGGTCTCAAAATGTAATTGTAAATGGGGAATCATCCTCATCTTGGGAGATCTCACAGGGATTGGTTCTTGGCCCTAGACTATTTAAACGTTTTTATAAATGACCATAAAATACTTACTGATAAAGTTTGCAGATGAGACAAAGAGTGGGGGAGTTGTAAAGAATGAAGGGTATAGGCCACCGATACAGAGCAATCTGGATTGCTTGAGAAACTGGATACAAGCAAACAATATGTGTTTCAGTACAACGAAATGTAAAGTCATACAAAAAACAAAGAATGTAGATCATACTTACAGGATGGAGGATTCTATCCAGAGAAGCAGTGACTTTGAAAAAGAGGTTGGGGGCGGGTCATGATGCATAATCAGCTGAATGAGCTCCCAGTATGACACTGTGGCCAAAAAAGACTACTGCAATGTGCAAATATATAAACAGGGGAATATCAAGTAGAGCTTGGGAGGTTATTTTACCTTTGAATTTGGCACTGGGATGATCACTACTGGATTACCATATCTACTTTGGGTTTCCACAATTCAAAGAGGTTAATAAATTGGAGAGGATTCAGAACATCCACGAAATTTTTAAAGGATTGGAAAATATACCTTCTAGTGAAAGATTCAAGGAGCTCAATATGTTCAGCTTATCAAAGAAAAGATTGAAGGGGTGATTTAATTTAGGTCACAGTCTACTTAGGTCAAGTATCTATATGAGGAATAGAAATTTGGAAATAGAGGGACTCTTCACTCTAGTAGACAAAGATATAACAAGGTCCAATGGCTAGAAGTTGAAGCTAGATAAATTCAGACTAGAAGACAGACAAGTTTTAAACAGTGAAGTTAATGAACCACTGGAATGATTTACAAGGGCTGTGGTGGATTCTCCATCACTGGCAATTTTTATATTAAGACTGGATGTTTTTCTAAAAGAGATGCTCTCGTTCAAAACAGGAATTAATACAGAGAAGTTCTGTGGCCTGTGTTGTACAGTCGGACATATCATGTATGAATCTATTTTAAAATCAAAAAATTATTTTTTGCCATATTAGATGTTATAAAATTCTTGTAAAGAAAACAAATTTTTGGTCTAAACTGAATGTGTGGTTTTAATTTCTTTTCATTACGGTACCTTTAAAAGATGATTTAGACTGCCCTTCATAGTTTTTGTCATGAAATTCATATTTCTGTGATAAAGTGATGGATACTTTATGAATATCTCCAAAATGCTCCTTGCATACGGCTATTGTTTTTAAAATAAGGGCTATTTATTTCTGGTTGCCAACCCATTTACATCCTAGCTTCTTATATTTTAAATGACTAACAGAGAAAGGTAAACTGCTCCATCATTGGTATGACTAATTACCCTCCCAGAGTGATTAAGGTGCTCGTAGGTAAAGCATAGGTACCTACCAGTTAGTGTTCACGACTGCAGTTGTTCTGACCCCCTTCAGAGGCCCAGAACCTTTTCAAAGTACATGATGTATTGATGCTGCTTTGGATCTCTATTACTGTGCATCCTGATTTGGGGGAAGAGTTGAAAATCAGAATACAGGCCTGGGGATCTAAATGTCCCAGGAAACAAAGTAAAAATGACGTTTCACAAACTTTGCCTGCAAACATTGCTACATGTTCCATCTAAAACTCTAAAACTCATTTTACATTTTAAGATGATTAAAGAAAGCTATAAAACTAAAACTGTATGATCCAATCCCAGGGCCATAATTAGTTAACTAAAAGACCTAAATACTGGCATATTAAAACACACACATATTAGGTCCCTCAAATTAATGAAAATTAAAAGTTTGTTATGTTGCTTTTCATCTGACGTGTCCAATTTTCCTCCACCATTTGTGAAAAACAAAAACATACACAAGATCCTTTGTCATAACTGCTGAATCTCTCACATTTGGAAGTGGGAGGGAGGAGGGGGAGGCAGAGAGAAGAAAATCTCCCTTCCTCTTCATCAATTTTAGAGCAGTTTAAAAACAAAACTAAACAAAACACAAAACTATTTCATGATGAAGGATTTTACAGTGTGTTCCCAGGAGATTTTAAAATCTCATTTGTCTAGGATAGGGATCATCAGGTTTGTAAATTTCAAATCTATGATTAGTTTTTAGGTATGCTCCCCCCTACCCAATACAGCATCCAACTCCCCCTCCCCCCAAAAGCCACCCCCAATAGTACATAGGGCCTCCTCTGAATCACCATAGGAAGAATGCACAACACAGGTCTGATCAGCTGCAGACAAACAATAGGAAGGCGAAGGGTGGGGAGAAATATACACTCCACCCCTTCCACCTCAAAAATCTTAAAAGTGTCAAAAATTCTCAATAAAGACACCCCCTTCGTCTTTGGCAGTTAGAACTCCCCAGTGGTTTATTCCCTTTTTCTTGCTTCTGGCTAAACCTTGGGGAGAGGTCTCTTTTTCTTGTAACATTTCCCCAGAGCTAATCACTAATTTACAGATCCCAGCACCCTTCTCCCATATTATAAGTGACTGAGAACTGAAGGGGAGAATCTCCCACAATGTTCAGTTACAGAAGCAATGGCTGGAGATATGGGTGAGTGTGTATGTGAAAGAGAAAGACCTCCCAGCTTCCACCAGAGAAATTTCACTCAGCCTTTCTCACACACACTCCAAGCACCCCCCACACCCCAGCAGAGAAAGCAATGAATGCTGAAATCTCTACCTTGAAGTGCTGCTCTCTGCTCTCCCACTCAGCCTGTGTCTGTGCCTCCTCCTCTTACTGCCTCGTCGCCATCTTGCATTTCAAAAACTACTGCACTTTATTTTGGGAGGGGTGGGTAACTGAACTGTGAACTTTGAACTCAAGACAGCACTGTAAACCCACCCTCCCACCGTAACCACACAGCCCCTGATTTCATCCCTAACTTAAAACCGGATTCCCCCCTGGACTCTGTATTTATACTGCGATCACAGTGTGGGAAAGGAGTGGAGCAATAGGCAGACTGTCTCTCAATCATACATGCAGAGCAGGAGCAGCAGGGAGGGGAGGAGCTGCTCCAGCAGTGATACAATCTCCTCTCCCCTGCGCGTGAAGCTGGGGAGTGGTAGCTGCCACCATTTATAAAGCTGGCACAACAGAAGGCTGCGCTCTGATTGGTCCCAGTAAGGTTCCATTCCAGCCATAAGGATCAGGGCAAGCGATGGGACAAGAGAGCTGCTGATCACATGACGACTCCCACACCTCTCTCACCGAGTTGCTGCTAAGCTTGCTAACCCTCAGGAGGCAAAGCCCATCTTCTGTCCCAAGACTGTGTGGTGTGCGCGGTCTCTCTCGCTCCCCCAGCTCCTCTCAGGTTGCAATGTAGTTGTGGTAACTGAGGAAACAGATTACAACTATTTTTAGTCTAATTTCCTTTTCACCATTTGTGGTATTTGTAGCCTCTGAGATGAATACATGCAGACAAGCCAATTAGATCGTTTCATTTTCCAGTTCACACATTAGTAAGGTGTTGCAACGTTTGGGTTTCAAACAAAGGTTTTTTTCTTTCTGTTTTGGAAACACTGAACAAAGTGGGCACAGCTCTTAAAGGTGACCTAGGAGGAAAAAGAATGAATCTGTGCTCTTTTCGATTTTTTATCAGTGGAGCTGGGGAGCAACATGGATAGCGAACTTGATCTCACACTTTCCATTATAAGTCTCTGTTTTCAGTAATTTATAACTTTACCAAATTTCAGCTGCTTAGGCAGATATAACTCAGGCCCAGGTTCTGCGCAGCAGAATGATTTTATTTTTTAAACATTTCAGAAAAACTGGTTCAAGAATTTATCAGAATGAGGTGAGTGAATGACAATTTCTTACCTGATAATGTTTTGTTTCACTATCTCTCCTCATTCATTACAAATGGATAATGCTTCTCATCGGTGGAATTCAGAGGTGGTCCCGTTGTTGCTGAAGGCTCTACGACTCAGCCAGGAACTGTTTCTCTAAACAGGTAGGGAGTGTAATCTTGTCCATGAATGGGTTTAGATTTGTAACTTGCGACTTAAACCTTGCTGCCTACTACCAACCATTTAAGACTTTGATAGCAGATAGATAGCAGTGGGTAGGAAAAAAGCAGTCTTGCACAGGAATTGTAAGCGCTCATAGACAAATACTGAGTCATACTGAGAAGGATTGTGTTGGTTTGAGAAGAAAATGCATCAAGATTTCCATGGAGATCTAACTCCAAATATTTTCCTTTTGTTAGGGGATTGGTCCCTTCCTGAAAACCACTGGTGTTGAGACAGACCAATAGATTGCTCTGCTGTCTTTGATGGTGAGGGATGAGGCCTCTTTGCAATCTCCACTACTAATTTCGCTGATGTTTCCCCGGAGATCCTCATACCTGTGCATTTGGATGTGCAGAGTGTGCTTGGGATGACTGGTTGCTACTGATTTGTTTAACACACCTTTCTTGTAGCCTCTGAGATAGGAGCCTTTCTCCCCCTCCCCCACAAATTATATCAAATATTTGACTAGAAAATGAATCTGAGGTCTATCATACTCAAAGCAAGGATATATCCCTAAATGATAAGTCACTTGCTTACCACCAAGTAAGTTTTCCTTACTAAGGCCATCTTTATCCTACAATCTTTGGTCATCAGTTGTGTCAGCGTACAACTGTCTACATTTGTATATTGCTTGGGCACGTGAATACTTGGCTGCTGGCATCAGCATTGCAAGTACTCACCAGAGTGCCTGGGTTGATGCAAAGTCAATGCACCATGGGTAGTATCCCAGTGTGCTATGTGCTGCTGCCTGGTGCAATACTTTTTGGGATAGAAATGACTTGCCCATAGTTGTCAGAGACCAAAGGGTCAAGTTCCCAGCATTCAATTTTCTCTATTCCACAATGGCATCCATATACCATAATGATTGTGCCTTTTAAAAAAAAATTCCACAAAGTCCACATAGCATTTTTTCAGTCTCTGCCATCTCTGACAGAAGCCTGGAATTGGCAGAGTTCTGCACTATTCTCATGAATGTTGTAAATACAGGACACACGATTCTCTTGTATTTAGACTTGCAGGAAGTACTGCAACAGAGGCATGCCAATTTCTTCTAGGATAGCTTGCTAAGGGACACAGTGAAAGATAATATGAGGTTATTGGTGGCATTCATAGAGCAGCTGCAGATGGTTGTGCACCACATCTGGGCTTGAGACTGGTGGGATTCACATCATAATGCAGATTTGAGTTGACGAACAGTGGCTGCAGAACTTGCCGATACAGAAGACTACATTCCTGGATCTGTGTTCTGAGCTTGCACCAGTCCTTCAGTGCAAGGACACCAGAATAGGAGCAGCATTGATAGAGAAGTGAGTGGTGTTCACTGAGTTTGAAAATCCACAGTGGGACTGTTGTCATGCAAATGTGTAGGGCCATTAATCCTCTGCTACGTAGCACAGGCAACGTGCAGGACACGTTTGTGGATGGATTTGTAGCAACAGGATTTCCAAACAGAGGTAGGGGTATAGACAGCATGCATATCCCTATTTTGGCATCAGCCCACCTTGCCGCAAAGTACACCAACAGAAAGGGCTACTTTTCCTTGGTAATGCAAGAATGGGGGACACTTCACCGATATCAACATGGGCTGGTCAGGAAAGGTGGATGAAAGTTGCATCTTTAAGAACAAAGGGATGTTCAGAAAGTTGAGCAGGGACATTCTTTCCTGACTGGCAGATTGCCACTGGTATTGAAATGCCAATAGCGATTCTGAGGGACCCAGCCTACTCCTTGCTTATGAAGCTGTACACTGGCTACCTTGACAGCATAAAGGGAAGCATCAGCTAGCAGCTTAGCGGGCACAGAATGGCTGTTGAATATGCTTTTGGAAGATTGAAGGAATGCTGTCAATGTTTACTCACAAGATTGGATCTCAGTGAGAGAAACATGTAAGGGTTATAGCTCCTTGTTGTGGCCTGTATAATAACTGTCACACAAAGGTGGAAAGCTGCTACTAAGGTGAAGTTGGAGTGGCTTTGAGCAGCCAGACACAAGGGCCATTTCAAGAACCTGATGTGCAACTATGCAGCTGACGAAGGCTTTGAAAGAGCACTTTTTAATAGTCAACCTCATTAAGTGT
Source organism: Emydura macquarii macquarii (assembly GCF_026122565.2). Classification (NCBI taxonomy): domain Eukaryota; kingdom Metazoa; phylum Chordata; order Testudines; family Chelidae; genus Emydura; species Emydura macquarii. The sequence goes on from NW_027130506.1 coordinate 5,290,898, forward strand.
TCTGTGCTAGACTTTTCGTTGGGCCTGAAGCTTTGGGTGCTGTTTGTAACGGAGCATTTATAAATATTAGATTGCTTTACTGAAGCTTTGAATTACATGGTGCTTGCTGTACATGTTTATAAATATGACTGGGTGCTTTCCTGAACCTTTTATTGTGATGGTGCTTGGTGTACCTTCAGAAGTACTGTATGCTTTGTGTAACCTTATGTCATAAGTAATGTGTTGTGAATTAATAAAGGTAATTTTTTTCTCCAAAAATAGACACTTATTGAATGGCAAGAACGATGCAGAAAACCAATGTGCAAAAAGACAGGCAAAGCACTACAAATGTTTAACACAGACTAATAGAACAGCACTTTAAAATTAAAAAGGTAGCAAAGATTTATGTCCATTTCAGTGCACAAATGTAGTGGGTTTGTGGCTAGACATACACCAACCATGGTTCTCTCCTATCAGTGTACATGAAGCTCTGGTTTTCCTTGCTGTCGCCTGGCATGGAGTGATAGAGGTAATGATGCAGCATGTGATGCCATATAGAAAGTAGGAGCAGTGGAGCTGCTCCTATGGAGTTCTCTAAGGACTTTAAAGCATGGGGAGTCTAGGATTTTAGGTCAATCATGATCTGCAGCATTTCTGTTTGCTGCTTGAGAAGACCCATTACATCCTGATGCATCTCTCCTTTGCCTGCTTGGATTCCTGGGCCTCTCACCTGTCTGCTTTCCTTCTTCATGCCATCTGCCATGTTGCCTCTTCAGGCCCTTTGTTCACAGTCCGATGCAGCACTGGCTAGCAGGATTTCGCTAACGTGTCCTCCCGTCTTTTTTCTCCTCCTCATGAATGACAGGTATCTTGCAGGGGGCATCCTCCAGGCCACAACAGGAGTGGCTGCTGATAAAAAGTCACAAAGGAAAAGGGAAATGGAAGTTTCAAAACTCCCTTCCCTTATTCCCATAAACACTTTTAATAAGACTGCTTATTGTCACTTTAACTTTGGAATGTCTCTCTTCAGCACCACTCTTCAGCCCCAACCATGGTGAATATGGCCCACGAGGTCAAGCGGGGAAGGGGAGAATTTCAGTCCTTATTCCCTGGGTACTAGTATAGGGCACTGGCACTAAATATTGGCACTATTTTCCACAGGCTGTGTTGGTTTTAGTGCTTCTCTCACTTTTGAGGGTAACAAAGGCACAAAGAACACAGCTGCTGCTGGCATCCTGAAGCTACCTGGGCCCATATGCTACTAGCCTGTTTACTGCAATGGTACCAGCTTCACTCTTTACAGAGTGGCATGGGAAAGAGTCTATTGCAGAGGAAACAAAATAAGGCAGCCATCCCTAAAAACTTTCAGGAGAGGATTGGAGAGTATCTCCAGAAAGTTTCATTGAGATCTCTCATGCAGATACAATGAACATCCCTATGTACATAAACAAACTGTTCAACGTACTCCCCATCCCCAAATACAACACAACAGGGAAATAAAAAGCAGATAACTATCTTTGTTTGTTATACTGCTACCTCTTCTTGTAAGAGTTAAACAATGAAAACTCGGTACCTGTGTCTTATTAACTTTGGGATGGGCCAGGTGCCATCTTTAAATTTTGAACACACACAAAAAAAAAAAAAAAAAAAAAAAAAAAAACCCCATGAACACACTTGACCAAAGATCCTTCCCTGTCATTGGACTTGTTCGTGTTCAGCTGGCAGGACTGGCTAGACTGTGTGGGAGTGTCAAACAGGCCCTGGCTTATGACATAGGTGGACTCCCCCTTCCACAGATCTACCCCCTCCTTTCTGTTTACGGCAAGGGTCTTTCCAAGATATCTATGGTAGTCTGTGGGGCGCTGGTGGAATCTCCACCAAGTATGGCATGTAGCTCATTGTAAAAGCAGATCTGCAGTTCACCACACCAATTGCTGGCCTCCCGGCCTTGTGGTACATCTGCTGCAGTTCCTTCACTTTCATGGGCACTCATGCCGATTCTTTTTGTACCCCTTTTTGGCATCCCCCCTTACAATATTTCATAGGTGTTCATGTTTCTATGGCAGGTCCATAGCTGTGCTTGCACAGACTCTTCTCTCTACAGGTCTAAGAGATCCAATAGCTCTCAGTTGCACACAACACAGGAGAGCTCCTAGGTGTGCTTGCTGAAGTGGAGAATCAGGAAAAACTATTTAAAAAATACGCAGGGGAATTTGAGGAATGGCTTCCAGTCTCTGAGACTCCTGGGCAATGGAGTTTAAAATTGTGACCAGAGTGGTCACTGTTGCAGGAAATAGGGCATTGGGGGACAGCTGCTAGGGGGCCAACACAAGTCATGCACCGAATACACTTGCACGGTATGGACCTCAGTAGGTCAGCTATGGCTGTGTGTCATTAGGGGAGGTAGCTTTATTGAATCACCATAATAGGGTGCTTATGCCAGCCAGAGATACATTTTAGTGTAGACACATGCAAAAGCAGGTTGATGCAAGGTGATTTATGTTTGAGCCAACTTTAGAGTTTAGATCAGACCTAAGTGAAGGAAATAGCTATAGTTGAGGCTTTGAAATTTCTGGGGTTTCTTCACTCTACATGGTCGATGGGATCTTTGGGAAAGAAATCCTTTTTTGAAGGTGTGATGATGTCTTTCACTAGTAGAGCTACTGCTGCACCAAACTTGGGTTTCCAAAACTAGGAAAATTTTTTGGTTTTATGTATCATTTTTAATATTTCATTTTTACCAGAAATCTCCATTTAGATCTTATGACATCTTCAAAGGAGACATGCGCAGGAAACCTTGCATCTAATAATGCTTGAAAAAGAAAGATTTTTAAAAATTAAAATCAATGACTTCTTTGCAAACCACTGGCTTCCTGCCCTGGAAGAGTCATGCAGGGTATATTTTGGGTGCTGTGTATATGTTTACAGGAGAGAGGTAGCATGCTATTTATCCCTAGCTCACTGCCACTCATTTGAATATTACAGAATCCTTATGCTTCTGCTTGAGCCTTCCCACAGTGGAGTCATGGCACTAGGCAGAGGGGAGAGGGATGGCAAAGCCTCAGCAATGCCTGCCTGACTTACAACCCCATACTCAGGTAGAGCAAGAGTCAGCAGCTTGTGGCAGCAGGCCATAGCTCACCCTCTCCCTCTAACCTATTGCTCCTCTTTGACTTGATACTTGAAGGGCTTCTCTGTTGCTGTGGTGAGAGGCAGGCAGAAGCCAATAGGACATGTGCTGCACCAGAGGAACCAGATGGTGTTGATTCCTCACTTCAGGAAAGTAAGAGAAAAGCTAGAAGTTGAAATACATTCAATTGTATGAAACTGAATAAAATTAAAATGATAAAACAAAGTAGCTGGGAGAAACTGAACTGCCAACTTGTTCCACTGCAGAAGGAAAAAATTCTAGTGGCCTGTGTTGAAGAGTGAGGGTTAGTCTTGGAACCTGCAGTAACTGGTCTACCTCTGAATTCCACTGGTGAGAGGAATTACCCATTTGTGATGAATGAAGAAGAGAAAATCTGTGCAAAAGGAATGGCTATTTTTGAAGCATAATACTATTTCGAAGCTTCACAGAACTTACCTCTAACTTTTTGCTTCTCTAAAACTGTTTTCTCTCCTTTGTTCTTATTATTTACACTTTTGGTACACTTATTTGGACTTTAAAAAAATGTTCACCTTGATAAACCAGACTTCATCAGTGAACCAGATGAACGAACTAGATGTGCCAGTCCTGTCAACACCTGCCTACGTATGGAATCAAGATAAGGCAAGGCATGAAGAATAAAAGGAACTGGAGCCATCACATACATGCTTTTCTTTCCTCTATCATGTTTGCCCTTTGCCACAGTATTAATTGATGTATAAGTGCTAAATTGTTTGAATTAAGTAGCTATTTTAAATTGCGAATCACATGCTTATGTTTTCAGTCTTAAAGAACTGAGATTTTAACATCAAAATATCTTGTGATTAGAGTATAGAGAAATCAACCAGATGATCCAACTTTTAATATAGTAACACAGCATCGAACACTACTGATCTATCTTTTTTTGGGGACGCCCCTAAACTTAACACACATTAAGGTTGGTTAGTTAAGATCTCAAAATCATGAAATGCTGTATCAAGTTGTAATCAAATCTGCAACTCTACTCCTCCCCTTCGTGATATAATCACATATTATTTCTCCAAAATATTTTTTTACAATTTTAAATACAGTATCACTTTATATTTTTTCCATATTTGTTAATTTTTTGTTATAATTGTACAGTATGTCTTCATTGACTTATGAAGCTCTTTAAGTGAACACACATGAGAAGGGACAGCTGGACAGATGGATCTCAATAGACCAAAAATCCTTCTGCTCCTCCAGTTTATTATTTATCATACAAAAGGGAACAGAAAAACACAATTAGATATAAGCCATTTAAAAACTTTACTTGATCTTGTCAATATATTTTAATATATTTATACATGTATATGCACTCTGATATTGAAATATGCACAGGTGACAAAGGAGCATACAATTAAAATAAAAGATTAGAAAAGTAGAAATCAAGCAAACTGAAGATAATATCTAAAATTAACTGAAGATTGCAATTTCTTTTTTCATTTCCTGAAAGAGAAAAAACAAAAACAATACGTGTGAGTGGAAACTGTTGGAAATCCCATATTTGTTTTCTTATAAAAAAGAAAAAGAAAAAGTAAATATCACTAACAGTTGTATGTATTCCACAAAGACCCAGCTAAAAATAACTACAAGTAGAAAATATAAAAGGTTCCTCTCTAGTAACTGTTTTTCTTCAAATGTATTGCCTTTGCTTATCTGCACTGTAGAGTTATGTGCCCCTACATATGAGACATGTAGTTCTTTCTGGACACATTCACATTCAGCATTCTAGAATAAATGGCATTAAAGTCACCTAACTGTCCTTTAGTTCCTCTCCACCTTCAGACACATCCTTACATATCCAAAATAAAGAGAAAGGTGGAGAGTCAAGGTTGGATGTGTAGAGGCAATGCTTTCAGTGACCAAGCAAGCAACCAGTTACAGGTATGACAGAACTAGAGGTGAAGGAATGACTCGATTCAGATAGTACTATTCCCAGACATTCTGCCTCTTGATGCAAGGCTATGACAGAGCTTCTCCCTGCAGTGGCATATTGGGCCGGGGGGGGGGAGCAGGCCCCTGGGCGTCAGCCTGCGAGTGGGCGCTGGCCTGGCCCTTCAGGATGCACAAGAGGCAGAGGGTGCAGGAGACTGAGGCATGCAGAGCCTCCTGTGCCTCCTTGAAGGGTAGGCCCAGAGCGCACTTACCCGGCGCCCCAGCCCTGCAGCCTGGCGCCAGCTCAGATGGGGCAGCCTCACCCAGGTGGAAGGCTGAGATGGCCGGTAAGTGAAACTTAATAGACAACAGAACCAGACCCTGATGCTTTAGCTTGAGCAGATAGTCCAAGATGGACTGCAGAGAAGACTGGGATGGAGAGAGATTCTGTTTGGAGGCCCAACAAGTGAAACGTTTCCACTTGGCTAGGTAGGTGGCCCTAGAAGAAGGCTTTCTACTACCTAGCAAAACCTGTTGTACCTGATCTGAGCAAGCCTGCTCTTCATGGTTCAGACACGCAGCAACCATTCAGTCAGGAGCAGGAAGGTGAGATTCGGATGAAGTAACCAGCTGTGGTCTTCTGAGATCAAGTCTGGGTGGAGAGGAAGCATGAGTGGAGCTGCCACTGACAGGTCCAGAAGCATGTTGATAGCACTGGCATGGCCACGCCAACGTTGATTCGCCTTCACCTTGCCCTGTTTGATCTTTAGAAGGATCTTGTAAACCAAGGGGATTGGTGGGGAGGTATATGGCAGGGGGTCTGCCCAGGAAAGCAAGAAGGCATCGGAGAGGGAGCCCCTACTGTGCCCACGCAGCGAACAGAACCGATGGCATTTCCTGTTCTGTCTGGTGGTGGCAAGGTCCAGCTGGGGAGACGCCCACCTCTGGAAGATGAGACTGATGACCTCCGGGTGGAGAAACCACCTGTGGTGAGAGGAAAAGGATCTTCTGAGGTGACCTGCCAATGTGTTTTGGGCTTCCGAGAGATGCGACTCCTCAAGGTGAATGGTGTATTTCATGCAGAAGTCCCACAGCCAGAGGGCTGAAGAATGAGCCCCTCCCTGCTTGTTGATGTAAAACACTGATGGAGTATTGTCCATTAGGACCAGCACCACTTTGTCTAAGATCAAGAGAGGGAACACCTGGCAAGCTAGGTGTAGTGCCCTGAGTTCTCTGATGTTTATATGTAGGGAGAGGAGTTCTTGGGACCAGAGGACCTGGGTCCTGAGACTGCCAACATGGGCTCCCAGGTCTGATGAATCCGAGACTAGGGTTATGGATGGTTGAGGGGCAGTAAAGTGTACCCCTTCTATTACAGATTCTGTGTCTCTTCACCAGGTCAGTGAAGTGAGGAACAGAGGTGGAACTGAGAGTATTGAGTCCAGGTGGTGTTGGCTCAGGGAGTAGACTGATGCCAGCCACACCTGGAGGGATCTGAGCATAGCCTTGGTACTGTGAGCATAGCCACATAGGTACATGCTGCCATGTGTTCCAATAGTTTGATGTAATATATGACCATGCTGGACTGACGAGCGACAAGTGGTCCAAAAACAAAAGGGGAGATAGATCTGGAGCTGAGACTGGTATATTGCCTTCGGGAGCACCTTCAAAAGGCCTGTCTGGCCCCACCGGGATATCTATGAGAGCTCAACTGGGAGACTGAGATAGGAGGGAGGGGTGTTTCATAACCCTTCCCTTTCCTTTTGTAGGGCTCCTGCCTGGGAGGCACTGGAAACCTGGGAGGCTGCTGGGACCTAAAGTGCTTCCTGGCAGCTGGAGGTATGTAAAGGCCCAAAGAGCAAAGGGTAGTCCACGAGCCTTTGAAGCTTTGAGTCTGTCTGTTCAGAGAACAGGGTGGTGCCCTCAACGGAGAGCTCCTGAACAGACTTCTAAACTTTGTAAGGGAAGCTGAAGGATTGGAGCCATGAACAGCACTTCATGGTGACTGTGGATGCCATAGATCTGGCTACTGACAGCCGCCTCCTGAGCTGCTTGGAGGGAGGTCCTGGCCCCAGACTTGCCCTCTCTCTAAGATGGCCGTGAACTCCTGTCTTACTTCCTGGGGCAGGGAGTCCTTACATTTGGACAGTGAGACCCACAGGTTAAAATCGTGCCTCCCCAGCAGGGTCTGCTGGTTGGAGATACGTAACTGGAGGTTGCCTGTTGAATAAACCTGACAACCAAAAAGGTCCAGTTTCTTGGCCTCTATTTTTTGGGGTGGCACTTAGCTGCCCATCTGTCCCACTCATTTGCCACCGACACTACCAGGGACCCCGAGGGTGTGACTCATTAAGCTCCTCAGCTTTCAGGCCAGAGCTCACTGTGACCCTTTTCAGGAGCTCCTGGTGGATGCAAAAGTGGGTTAACTAGGGCCTGAGACTGCCTCGTCTGGGGATGACAAGGAAAGAGGTGGCCTGTGCCAGAGGTGGGGCTTCCTCCTCCTTCTCCTCTATCTATACCACATCCATTGGGGCCATTTCCTGGAGCCAGTGTCTGGTGCTGGATGGGAAAACGTGGTAGCCCACTTTTCTAACATAACTGAGCTGTGGGATGGGGAGGCCCAGTAACAGGGGAAAACCCCCAAGGATACCAGTATTGCCACTGCATCCATCAGTGGTCTGGTGGCCAGATGCCAGCAGGAGGGCCAGTACTGAAGACTGGTATGTAGGCTGGATACTGGTAGGAGCAAAGGATTCTTACTCTGAGGATTCTTCCTCTGGAGACTATGGCAGTGCAGTACCCGTTTCCACCTCCTGGTAGTGCCAGGGAACCCTGTGGGGACCAGCCACTGCTGCATTGAGACCATGGAAGGCTTGCCCTGGATGGTGCTGCAGTAGGGCTCACCACACCTTGCTTCTTTCTGTCCCTGGTCACCTTGGCTGAAGAGGGACCTGGAGGGGTCAGCAGGATTGGAGAGGGCCAGCAGGTCCTTTGCTGTCTGGAAAGCCTTCAAGGTTGAAGGGGGCCAGCAGATGCCTGAGGCTGCGGCTGTTCCCAGGAATTGGTGGCAGGTCCCGTACTGGACTCGGCATTCTAGGTGGAGTTGGTGGAGCCATCAGAAGCTTGGGGGAGGACAAGTGACTTGACGTGGGAGCTATGCCAGTTGCTCCCTGCTTGCCCCTCCTTCTGCAGCAGAGAATGCCCTTCCTTGGCGTGTGGTTTCTTATGCCTCTTCCTTGGCATCAGAGATGGAGAGCAGTGCAGGGAAGAGTACGTTGCTGGGGGAGCACGCTGCATGGATACTGAGGTGCTCGGCACCAATTCGGAGTGGCTTGGCTCCGAGGCTAGTCTGAGGGCTGCCTCCATGAGAATGGCCTTAAGCCAAATGTCCCTATCTTTTCTTGTGCAAAGTCTGAAGTCCCTGCAGATCAGGACCTTCTCTTTAATGTGAGACTTCCCCAGACACTTTCTATAGATAGAGTGTGGGTCACTCACTGGCATCAGCTTTTGCATGAGGTACGTGGTTTGAAACCTGGGGACCAGGGCATGCTCAGCCCTTGGGGAGAAAAATCCCTCAATGACAGGGACAGCTACTATATACACTAACTCACATTATTATATACACTAAATCTGAGAACTATATACACTAATTATAACAACTATACAGATATGAACAGATAGAAAGTCCAAACCATAGCAAGAAGGATCGTGCTAGCAATCATCATAGGCGGGAAGAAGGAAGTGAGAGGGCACAGAGCTGGCTGCGCCCCTTTTACCAACACACATGTGCAACTCCAGTGGGTGGAAGAGCTGGCCCAAAGGATACCATTGAGAGAAAAATCTCTGACAACTGTGCACGTGGCGTGCACACACTTAGCATGGAATGGACATGAGCAAGTACTTGAAGAACAAGATAATCTTTACATCAGGAATGCTCATAAATAGTCAGCGGTATAGTAGAATACAGTTTATTATCCAATATTTAGAAGAATGATTAAATATTTTACCTGTATTAATTTGGTCTTGTCGTAGTCTTTGCGATGTCGATAAATACATTGGCTGAGTATTGCATACAGTTTTTCCAAGCGAAATATATTGTAGTCTCTACTTTTCTGGGTGACAATCTTCAACAGTTTCTGGGGGCGGGGATATATACAATTAAAATTGTGTTAAAGTCTTCTGATTAGGCTCCTAATATGTTCAGAATCTGAACATAAATAATAAAAAAAGACAAGACATTTCAATGGCAATGTAACTGGTGACTTATTTTCTTGTATCATTAAAAAAAGTAATAGTCCAGAAAATAGTTTTCAGAAAGAATTAAGATATGCCAGTTAGTGTTAAGCAGGCAAAAATAGTAATTTTTTATACTTCAGAGAAAAGGAAAGCCTGAAAATTCAGAGCCAGACCAGCAACAGCACAACACAGTCATACGAGGGATTACAGTTACAAGTTAACTCATCTCCCAGAACAGCAGGAAGTGACTTGCTCCATTTGTAGCAATAACTAAGCTCAGCAGTAGCCATATCTTGTCTCACTTGACAAGAGGAATGGATGTTGCAATGCAGGGCCTTCAGGAGTAAGTGTCAGGCCATAAGGTACACTGAAGTTTCATTCACCCCAAAGAAATATAGCCAGATAACCCAGAGAGTGAGTGGGCTGGGAGCAGCTACAGCCCATAGACACTATTCTAGGGGAAAGAGGCCAAGAGTCTTCTACTTGCCCCATTTGGACTGCTCTACTGTGGTATAGGAAATGAGGGAAGAAACAGAAGAAGCTCAATTAGGAGGTGCCATTTAGGAGTGAAGAACCTCAGAAGTTTTGGTCCCTCAAAGAGGAGCAGGAAGAGGAAAGATTTTTTTCACTGCTGCACTGCCCCACAAAAAGCTTTAGAAGCTGGGATGGCAGTAGATAAGGCAGGAGTGCTGAACTTCAACTCTTGGGAGATGGAGGCAGGTAATAAGAGGTTACTCACCCTGTGCTGTAACTGAGGTTCTTTGAGATGTGTATTTCCTTGTGGGTGCTCCACTCTAGGTGTTGGCGTGTCCTTGATAGGAAATTTTTGACAGCAGTGCTCGTCTGGGTTGCACATGCGCCATCCTTGTCTTGCGGCACCAGTGGCGCCCTTTTTATTGCACACAACCCGATCCCCTCAGTTCCTTCTCTATCATGGAGGCCATTATCTGAACTCCAACGCAGAGGGGAGGAGGATAGTTAGTGGAGCACCCATAGGGGGACACATCTTGAAGAATCTGTACACAGCAAAGTAAGAAAGGCTCCAAGAGTGGGGGATTGGGGTGAGACAGCAATACACCAGTCCAGATTGCACCAGGGGAACATCTCAACCCCTATGGCCAGTGAGTGGAAGGATGTGTTGGCCACATCTACTGTGGCCTGGAAGCTGACCTTGGTCATCAGGTGGCTCTCATCCAGCATGGCCTGGAACTGCTAGTGCTTGCCCTGCAGGACATCCTCCAAGAACTCCATCAGCTTGGTATAACTGTTAAAAGCATACTTCGCCAGCAGAGCTTGCTAGTTAGAAATGCGGAATTGATGAGCCGCGGAGGAATAGAGTTTGCAGCCCATGAGGTCTAGGCGTTTCGACGCCTTATTGGGAGGGGGGGGGGGGGTGGAAGTGGCAGAATTCCATGGTCATGGGCACAACCAGTGAGGCTGCAGGATGAGGTGAAAGAACAAAAAGTCAGCCACCTTGCTGGCATGAAGTACCTTCGTTCTGCTCTCTTGACAGTAGGGGTGCATGATGCCAGCATGTGTCACACTGCTCGTGTGGGCTGCAGAATGGAGTTGTGAATGGGCAGAGCTTCATGCATCGGGCCCCAGGATTGGAGAATGTCCAACAGCTGGTCTGGTTGGTCCTGGATCTCCTCCAGGGGAATGCCCAAGTCGAGGGCCACTTTCTTTAGCAGCTTCTGGTACTGAAAGTGTTAGTCAGAAGGTGAGAGGATCAGTGGGATCAGGGCCTCGTCTGATGAGGAAGAGGCTGCCATCGGGAACGGTGCCAAGATGAGCTCCAGATCCTCCTCCGAATCCAAGCCGATTGGTGCTGGCAGAAGGGCCGGGGTGGGCTGGTACGACACCAGTGATGATGGGTATGTGGGGAGTGATAAGGGTCCCAATGTGGGTCAGTGGTGCCATGAGGCTGGGTCCTGATTAAACTGCAGGCCCCAGATATGGGTATCATCCAGGCAGGCCTGGAGCACAGTGAGCCAGGAAAGTTGGAGACTGGGGAGAAGGACAACTCTTACACCAAGAAGCATTCCAAGTCTGAAGAAGCCTCTGGAAGTGGTAGAGCCATCAGTGTAGGCAGTACTGTGACTGGTGGAGGCGGGCTGCAGCTGAGGAGGACTGGCTCATCTGCCAGCATAGGTGGCTGGGGGGCCAAGAGAAGTGGCAAGAACAGGTACAACAGTTCAAGGTGGGATATGGGGACCAGTCCAGTCCGGTATCTGCAGTTCCAAGGAGGGGTATATGGAGTGGAGCCTGGAGAACCCTGCTGTGGCTGAGAAGTGCATACTGGCAGGCTAGCGGGACCCTCAGTCATCGGGGGTTCTGGTGGGTCTTGCTTCCACTTCAACCTTGCCCCTTGCCTTAGGAGCTGGCCCCGATGGGTCATCTCGCTTGGCTCAGGGAGAAAACAGTTTGTGAGAGCGCTTATGATGTTTCTTGTGCACCTTCTCACACCTTGGTGGTGCTGATGGATCCAGGCGTGAAGCAAGGGCAGAATGCTCACTGCTGGAGAGAGGTGGTGCACCATCGGTACTGATGGTCCGGGATCAGACTCTGCACAAGGCTGGAGCGCCTCTGCCATGAGGAACTTGTGGAGGTACAGAAGTCGAGCCTTGTAGGTCCTGGAGAGGAAGGACTTGCAGATATCACAGCAGGCGACAAGGTGCGTCTCGGCCAGGCAGTAGAGACAACATGTGCTCATCGCTCACAGAGAATGAGTGAGGGCACAAGGCGCAGTTCTTGAACCCTGGAATGTGGGGCAAATCTGCTGCAGGGGTTGGAGAAGGCCCCGTATAACGCTACTATAGAGACGAACTTTACAGAAGTAAGAAGAAAAAAAGAAAACAGAACTATCTACCATAGACTGTCGTTCTCATAGGACCTATGAGCACGAAAAGAGGATTCCAGCTCTAGCCATGCCCTTAAAGGGAACTAGGGGTGCATCACTCGGCACGACCTCTTAAAACCTTGCATGGAACATGTGGCGACATAAGGTGGCCATGTGGGTCAATGGACACTGCTGTTGAAAAACTTCTGGCTCCAGCACGTGACACACGTGCATCCATATTTGGAATACGTATAGGGACTATCACTCGAAGAAGTAGTAAAAGTTATGACTATCGCATAACCTGTCTCTCTCTCAATTAACCAATGCCAGTTATAGCAAGTTATTAGCTTATTTAACCCTACTTCAGTGTTCAGAAAATAGAAAGTGTACATACCTGAAGATCTTTGTAGTCCACAATAAGTGGGGAAGCTGGCTCATTGAGGATCTCTATAGCTTTCTCAACACTGATGAGCTGCTGCTGTTCTACCTGAGAATATCTACCATGGGTCATGGGAAGTACACACACATCTAGGATAAAAAAAATTGAACTTTAAAACCAGGATTTCTGTCAAAGTGTCTGGATAAAAGTAAACTATCTGGATTAATTCATGCACCAAAGATCCAACTGTTCTCTTGAACTAGACTAGGGTATCACCCCTCTCTAGAATGCCACAGGCAAGGCTTCAAAATGGAAATTGCATTGCCCAGTGATTTCCTGTTATTGGCATTTCCTCAGTTTGAGATATTTTGGTTTGTACTTCTTTTCTAGCACACTCAAGAGGCAGCTCAGACTTCACCATGCCATACCCCAAAAAACCCTCTTTAGTTGAAGACATCTAAAGCTGTAATGAATGCTAAAATCTTATTAGTTGATTAAGCATAAATTCTTAACTGTAACGTCTTACAATCTTTATTATATACATGGACTTCAAACCAGCCTATGTAAAAATCATTCAAATGCATTGTTTCTCAAATAGGAAAAACTAGGAAGAAAATCATAATCAGGTAACACATTTTATAGGCATGTAGAAATTGCCATACTGGATCAGATCTACAGTCCATCTACTCCAGTATCCAACACTGGATACTTCAGAGGAAAGTGCAAAAAAATCTTACATGAGGCAGATGTAGGATAATTAATGCCCCACCCAATTAATGCCTATAAGTTAAAAACCAATTTAAATACTGGAACATGAGGCTTAATATCTCTTCCAAGAAGTATTAACATTAATTATAACAACAATGGATATATCTATTATCCGTAAGAGTGTCCAACATTTTTTTAACTCTAAGTTTTTGGCCTCAACAACATCCTGTGACAATGAGTTCTACAGTTTAAATGCATCTTGTTTGAAAAAGTATTTCTTTATATTTTTCTGAATTTACCATCTTTTGATTTTACTGAACATCTCCTTGCTTTTGTGTCAAAAGATGAAAACAGAAGCTCCAGATCTCTGATTCTCTATGCCATTCATTATTTTATATACTTTTATCATGTCCACTTATTAGTCTTCTTTTAAGGTAAACAATCCGAGTCTCTTCAATTTCTCTTCGTATAAGAGTTTTTCCATGCCCTTAATCATTTGAATTGCCTTTTTCAGAACCCCTGATTCTATAAGTTTTTTTTAGATGGAGTGACCACCACTGCACACAGTATTCTAGAGCAGTTTCTCAACCTTTTTGATACCAGGGAACAGCTTGCTGCCTTCCTAAACTGTCAGGGAGATTTCAGGGACCAACGCTGGTCCACAGACTGGTCGTTGAGAAACACTCGTCTAGAGAAAGCTGTACTGCTGATTTATGTAATGGAATTATAATATTTTCCATGTTATTCCCCACCCCATTCCTAATATTTTGTTTGCTTTTCTGACCGCAGTTACATACTGAGCAGAGATCTTCACTGAGCTGTCCACAATGACACCCACGTCCTTTCCCAAGTTGAGGCAATTAATTTAGAAAATTGTAAGGTGTATGAGTATTTAAAAGTTCTCTCTCCAATGTGCATAATTTGAATTTATCAACAATGAAGAATTTCATTTGACATCCTGTTTCCTGCTCTCTTACCTTGATAAAGTTCCTCTGAAGTTCCTCACAATCTACTCTCAACTTGACTAACATAAATAACTTGTCTTATGTGCAAGTCTTGCTAACTCACTGCTCACTTATTCCAGACCATTAATAAATATATTAAACAATACAGGACCTAGTATGGAAACATAGAATCACAGGGCTGGAAGAGACCTTGTGAGGTCATCTAGTCTAGTCCCCTGCATGTATGGTAGGATTATCTAAGACCACTGGCTCTCAACCTTTCCAGACTATTGTACCTCTTCCAGGAGTCTCATTTATCTTGCATATCCCCATGTTTCACCTCAGTTAAAAGACGGTTACTAACCTTCTGCGACTGTTGTTCTTCGAGATGTGTTGCTCATGTCCATTCCACATTAGGTATGTGTGCACGTCACATGCACCAGTGCCAGAGAATTTTTTTCCCTCAGTGGTATCCGTAAGGCTGGCTCTAGCGCCCTCTGCAGTGGCACATATAGGCACTGGTATATAGGGGGCTGCTGGCCCTCCTCCCTCTCAGTTCCTTCTTGCGGAACTCCAACAGCGAGGAAGAGGGTTGGTTGTGGAATGGACATGATGAGGAACACATCTCAAAGAACAACAGTTACAGAAGGTTAATATCCATCTTTTCTTCTTCGAGTGCTTGCTCATGTCCATTCCATGTTAGGTGACTAACGAGCAGTATCTCTGGAGGTGGGCCAGGAGTTCATGGATGTGCTGTTTGCAAAACTGCTCTGGCAAAACTTGCATCGTCTTGTGCCTGCTGTACCATCGCATAGTGGGATGTGAAGGTATGTACAGAGGACCAAGTCGCAGCCTTACAGATATCCTGTATTGGCACCTGGGCGAGGAAAGCCGCTGAGGAGGCTTGAGTTCTTGTCGAATGAGCTGTCAGAGAGGCTGGGGGCGTAACATTAGCCTGCTCATAGCAAGCATGTATGCAGGAGGTGATCCAAGAGGAAATTCTTTGAGATGACACTGGCTGGCCTTTCATGTGATTGACCACCGACACAAAGAGCTGAGCTGACTTCCTGAAAGGTTTAGTGCTTTCTAAATAAAAGGCTAATGCCCGTCTGATGTCAAGGGTGTGAAGGGGTTGCCTCTCTGGAGAGCCATGAGGCTTGGGAAAGAACACTGGTAGGAAAATGTCTTGATTGACGTGGAACTGAAATACAACCTTCGGCAGGAACGCCGGATGGGGTCTCAACTGGACCTTATCTTTGTAAAATTCCAGGACAAGTGGAGGAGGGAGTAGGAGGCCATAGGCTCGAATGGCTGCCCTGTAAGCTTGGAGAGAACTAAGTTAAGGTCCCATGGGGGGACTGGGTCTCTGACGTGCAGGAAGAGCTTTTCTAGGCCCTTCAGGAATTTCATGAGAGAAGACCAAGCTGCCTTGGACCTGCTCGTGGAACTCTGAGATCACTGCTAAATGTACGTTGAGAGATGACAGAGCCAGGACTTGCTGCTTTAGACAGTAAGTAATCTAGGATAGATGATAGCGGTGCTCAAGACAGGGAGAGCTCGTGTTCCTGCACCCAGCTGGAGAAATGTCTCCATTTTGCCAGGTAAATAGCCCTAGAAGTTTTCCTGCTCTCCAGCAGGACTCTGGACCTCAGTCGAACAAGATCATTTTTCCTGGTTCAACCATGCAGCATCCACACCATCAGGTGCAGGGAGTTTAAATTTGGGTGGAGCAACCGACCGTGGTCCTGAGAGATCAAGTGTAGACGGGCCAGGAGTGTCCAATGGGAGGTCACTGCTAGGCTCAGGGGCATGCCAAACCAGTGCTGACTTGGGCACACTAGCACTATCATTATAACCCATGCTTTGTCTCTCTTGATCTTTATGAGGACCTGATGGATAAAAGGAAATAGAGGAAACGTGTGCAAGAGGTCCCCTGACCATTGCAGGAGGAAAGCGTCAGATAGAGTCGCTGTTGTGCACCCTCAGGGAGCAGAACTGCTGGCACTTCCTGTTCTGACTGGTCATGAACAGGTTCACATAGGGAGTTCTCCACTTCTAGAAGATAGCTCTTGCCACCTCTGGGTGCAGGGACCACTCGTGGTAGGAGAAGAAGGACCTGCTGAAGAGATCCACCAGTGAGTTCTTAACTCCCAGTAGGTGAGCGGCTTCCAGGGTGATTGCATGCCCCATGCAGAAGTCCCAGAGGCTGAGTACCTCCTGGCACAGAGCTGAAAATCAAGCACCCCCTTGGTTGTTGACATAGTACATTGCTGCCATGTTGTCCATCAGCATGCGTACCCTCCCCTGCCATCTGCGGAAGGAACACTGCGCAGGCAAGGCGGATTGCTCTGAGCTGTCTGACATTTATATGCAGTCACAGATCCTCCACAGACCAGAGGCCCTGCGTCCTGACAACCAAGGTGGGGCTCCCCAGTCCAGGTCCGAGGCGTCCGATACCAAGGTAAGTGAAAAGCACGGTGCAGCAAAGGGATCTGTCATGCTCGCTGGGATCATCCACCAGGACAGCGAGATAAGTATCCAGAGTGGAACTGAGAGGACCATGTCTATGTTGTATCTTGATGGGAAGAGACTGATGCCATCCAGGTTTGGAGGGGCCTGAGGTGGAGTCAAGCATGCTGCACCACATAAGTGCACGCGGACATATGGCCCAACAGTCTGAGACACACCTGAGCCGTGGTGAGGAGGTGGGTCACGACCTGGTGTATCAGGTCCAATAAGGCCTGGAATCTGATTATAGGCAAAAATGCTCTGGCTCTTGTGGAATCAAGGAGAGCTCTGATGAACTCTATTCTCTGTACAGGCATTAATGTGGTCTTCTGTTCATTTACTAATAAGCCTGTTGGTTTGAAATGCAAAGTTGTAGGCAAGGCGTTGAATAAACCTCACATCCAAAGAAGTCCACCTTATTTGCCTCTTTATTCTTTGGGGTTGAGCTCACCTGCCCAGGCTTGTCGTTGGCTGCTGATACTACCAACAATGCTGGAGAAGGGTGGGAGTATAAGTATTCAAACCCCTTTGCCAGGACATAATACTTTTTCTCCACCTGTTTGGAAGTTGGGGGCAGAGAGGACAGGTTTTGCCACAGGGCCTTTACTAGCTTTATGACCCTTTCATGAACCGGGACCGCCACCTTAAAGGGGGCTGCCACTACCAGGATGTCAAATAATGAATCGGCTGGGTCCTTCATTTCCTCCACCTCCAGGCCCAGGTTGGCTGCCACCCATTTAAGGAGCTCCTGGTGGGTTCTGAAATCATCCTGTGGCACTGTGTTATGGGTCCCTGTCATTGCTTCATCTGGTTATGATAAGGAGGATGCTGGCAGCAGAGGGCTATGCGGATGTTCCTCTGTGACCTGTATCCTCTTCCCCTTAGAGGGATCTTGGCGTCCCTTCAGCCTGACTCAGCTCATCATCAGATTTCAGGGGAGGGCACAATATTGTGATGGAGCAACATTCTGAAGTCCCTGAGATTAACTGGTGATGAGATGCAGGGGCCACGGGTTTGGAACATGGGTTCCAAAATTGCCAAGCTGTAGACGGCCAGGGACTGGGTGGAATGGAGGGAGGGAAGCCTGTGGCTATAGATCAACAACTAAGACCTCTGTGGGAAGGGCCGCCTTCTTCGATTCCGAGGCAGACGATGATGGCGGTGCTGTTCTCACCTCTAGCTCCTTACGGCGCTGGGCGTGATGCTCTGGTGCTGGGGAGCGGTATCGAGGTTCAGACGATCAAGGCCAAGAATCTCCGGAGGGCCGATACTCTAGGGACCTATACCCATGATTCCTCGAGCGTGATCTTGAGTTCAGGGATCGGTACTGGGATCTCAATGCCCCGTGCTGATGCTCCACTGATTGGTGCCGTAGGACTGGAAAGTGGCCCAGCCCCTACACCTGTGACAGCTACTGTGCCTTGGGGATCGTGGTGCCGTTGGCAACTGGTGTAGAGACGTCAGCGGGTGCCGCAGTGATAGCAAGCAGTGAAGCAGCACTAGCGACTTAAGCTGAGCCCCATCAAGAGCTTGCCCCTTGAACTGCCTCTGGCCGACTGGCCCAGTGTACTTTCCTGACGCCCAGGTCTATTGTCTTGAGGGGTGAGTGGCATCGGGAGAGACAGCAGGTCCATGGCTGCCTAGTGTCTCAACTCATCACCCGCTGCTGACTTGCTCTGCTGAGGTGGAGAATGTTCCCTATTAGCGTGGGTCTTCCAGTGCTGGGATGAGCCCAGTGCTAACACAGGTGCCGGGGGAGTACTTCTCGTTGACACCGCTGTACTCAGTGCAAAGTCTGATTGACCGAGGTAAGACATTGATCAAAGTGCTGATTCCATTAGGAACACCCACAATCTGATATCTCGGTCCTTAGTCATGCGGGGCCTGAAATTCCTACAGATCCTACACTTGTCTTTTATGTGCACTTTGCCCAAACACTTGAGACAGCTCTGGTGAGGGTCACTCACGGGCATCTGTTTCTTGCAAGCTGCACAAGGCTTGAAGCCAGCAGGGCAAGCCCCGACCCCCTGGCTCTCCCAGAAACTGGGGATAGACAGGCCTTAAAATTACTAAAAGCCACTAAAATGTTAATTAACATCAATTCAACAATAAAACTACATACAATGCAAAGGTAGGAAAAAACCACTGGGGAGTTGCTTGCCAAGGGAAGGACATTCCAGCACCATCACAGATGGTAAGCGGGAACTAAGAGGGAGGAGGACTAGAGACACCCTATATACTGCCACATACATGTGCCACTGCAGAGGACGCTAGAGCTGGCCCTAGGGATACCACTGAGGGGAAAATATTCTCAGGCACTAATGCATGTGGCACGCACACACACCTAACGTGGAATAGACATGAGCAAGCACTCGAAGAAGAAAACTACTTGCTTACAAAAGAAATCAGACAAAAATACAAAAGTCACAGCACACTACTACTGAAAAATTGCTTACTTTCTCAATTTTACCATATTATAAAATAAAGCAATTGAAATATAAATATTCTACTTACATTTCAGTGTCTAGTATATAGAGCAGTATAAATAAGTCATTTTCGGTATGAAATTTTAGTTTGTACTGACTTTGCTAGTATTTTTTATGTAGCTTGTTATAAAACTAAGCAAATATCTAGATGAGCAGCGGCACAGGAGCCAGCAAACAGAGCTGAAAACAGGAAAGTTTGAGGGGGCCTTACGGGCAGTGAGTGAGTTTTGTGGAGTTGCGAATCTCTCACTGACAGGAAGTAGGGGGAAAGGCTATCAACAAATACAGAAGTAGTAGTGGTAGTCACTCAAGCAGTGGAAGATACAATGAAGATGACTGGATGTGGAAGCTGTGGGATGTACATGATCCTGGAGGCGACACCTCAAAAGAGCTTCGTTTGTATGAAGTGCTGCCTCATAGAGCTGATGGAAGATAAGAACTGAGGGCTGGAGATGTAGGTGGAAACTCTGGTTGAGTTTAGAAGGGGGTTTGAGCAGATGATGGAGCAAAGAAATGAGGTGGCTGAAGGGATAAACCCAGATCTGCAGATGGAAGCAGGATTAATGAACTCTGAGGGGAGAATGCTGGGTGAGGAAAGTGGCCAGTGGAAGCATGTGACTGCAAGAACCCTCAGAGGAAGAGACGGGCTAGTCAAGGAGAAATAGAGCTCAGAAACAGGTTTGTAGTGTAGGAAAATGAAGAAAGGGCACAGAAAGTGGTTACTGAAGGTGCGAGGGCAAGGAAGAAGAGAAGAGCAACTAGTCCTATACAAAGAGTGGATGAGCCAATGGAGATACCATCAAATAAGAGCCCCAGGAGGATACATTCCTAGAAGGAATGGTAGCAGAGGATTGCAAAGGAGAATAGTAGACGAGATGACTTGCAGACGGAAAGAACAAGGGATAGGTTGTAGAACTGCACCATCACCAGGAAAAGGGAAGTCTATGTGATTGGGGACTCCCTCCTGAGAAGAACAGACAGGCCTGTAACCAGAGCTGATCCGGAGAACAGAAGGGTGTGCTGTCTGCCGGGTGCTAAGATAAGGGATGTAGACCTGAGGCTGATGAGGATCCTAATGGGAGTGGGAAAGAATTCACTGATTGTTCTTCATGTGGGTAAAATGATATAGCTAGATTCTCACTGGAACATATAAAAGGAGACTATGCCAGGCTGGGGAAGACTCTTAAGGAAATCAAGACTCAGGTGATCTTCAGTGGGATTCTGCCTGTTCCTAGAGGAGGACAACAAAGGCGTGACAAGATTATGATGATCAACAGATGGCTCAGGCAGTGGTGCTATAAGGAGGACTTTGCCTTCCAGTGACCATACATCCCATTCATGGACAGAGGACTGTTCTCTTGGAATGGACTTCACCTGTGTAGGGAGGGAAAATGCACTTCTAGGATGGAGGCTGGCACAACAGATTAAGAGAGCTTTAAACTAGGGAGTGGGGGAGATGGTTGGGAGATTCCCAGGTAATCTCCATGCCTGCTTTTAGCACTGAGAAGGAGGAAAATGAAGTAAGAAAGGACACAGCAGTGGGGAGCAGAATGGACATACGAGGAAGAGTATTGTAGATACCAGTCTAATAGGCGATATTGGCAGTAGAATGACTGTGCCAAATCAGGTAAGGAACGTGAGCGAAGCCAAACAGCAAAAATTAAGATGTTTGTATACCAATGCGAGGAGCCTGGATAACAAAATGGAGGAATTAGAACTACCGATAGAGGAAGTGAAACCAGATATTATCGGAATAATAAAAACATGGTGGAATAGTAGTTGCAACTGGTGTACAAGTATTGAAGGGTATGTGCTGTTTAGGAAAGACAGACAAAGGCAAAGGTGGTGGAGTAGCATTGTATATCAATGATGAGGTAGACTGTAAAGAAATCAGAAGGGATGGAATTGATAAGACAGTCTGTTTAGGTAAAAATCACATTGGGGAAGAAAACTACTAGAGTTTCTCCTGGGATAGTGCTTGGGGTGTGCTACAGACCACCGGGATCTGATTTGGACATGGATAGAGACCTCTTTAAGGCTTTTAATGAAGTAAATACTACTGGGAACTGTGTGATTATAGGAGACTAACTTCCCAGATACAGACTGGAAGACAAGAGCTAGTAGTAATAATACGGTCCAGATTTCCCTGGATGTGAGAGCTGACAGATTCTTTTACCAAATAGCTACTGAACCAACAAGAGGGGATGCCATTTTAGATTTGGTATTGCTGAGTAGTGAGGACCTCCTAGAAGAACTGGTTGTAGGGGACAACCTTGGTTTGAGTGACCATGAGCTAATTCAGTTCAAACTAAATGGAAAGATAAACAAAAATAGATCTTTGACTAGGGTCTTTGATTTCAAAAGGGCTAACTTAAAAAAATTAAGGGAATTAATTGGGGAAGTGGACTGAAGAACTCATGGATCTAAAGGTGGAGGAGGCTTGGAATTACTTCAAGTAAAAGTTGCAGAAAGTATCTGAAACCTGCATCCCAAGGAATGGGAAAAAATTCATAGGCCAGAGTTGTAGACCAAGCTGGATAAGTAAGCATCTCAGACAGGTGACTAAGAGAAAACAGAAAGCCTACAAGGAGTGGAAGATGGGAGGGATCAGCAACGAAAGCTACCTCTTGGAGGTCAGAACATGTAGGGATAAAGTGAGACATGCCAAAAGCCAAGTAGAGTTGGACCTTGCAAAGGTCCATTAAAACCATTAGTAAAAAGTTTTATAGCCATATAAATAGGGAGAAAACCAAGAAAGAAGAAGTGGGACCGTGAAGCACTGAGGATGGGGTGGAGGTTAAAGATAATCTAGGCATGGCCAAATATCTAAACAAATACTCAGCCTCATTAAAAATGGCAAACCATGAGCTTGGGGATAGTGGTAGGGTGGCTAATGGGAATGAGGATATGGAGGTAGAAATTACCACATCTGAGGAAGAAGCCAAACTCGAACAGCTTAATGGAACTAAACTGGGGGGAGGGAGGAAGGGGGAGAAGCTGGATAATCTCCATCCAAGAATATTAAAGGAACTAGCACATGAAATTGCAAGATCATTAGCAAAGATATTTAATGAATCTGTAAACTCAGAGGCAGTACCGTATGACTGGAGAATTGCTAACATAGTTCCTATTTTTAAGAAAGGGAAAAAAGTGATCTGGGTAACTACAGGCCTATTAGTTTGACCTCAGTAGCATGCAAGGTCTTGGAAAAAAATTTGAAAGAGAAAGTAATTAAGGACATTGAGGTTAACGGCAATTGGGATAAAATACAACATGGCTTTACAAAAGGTAGATCGTGCTAGACTAACATGATCTCCTTTTTTGAGACGATAACAGATTTTTTAGACAAAGGGAATGCAGTGGATCTAATTTACCTAGATTTCAGTAAGGCATTTGATACAGTTCCACATGGGGAATTATTAGTTAAATAATTAGAAAAGATGGGGATTAATATGAAAATTGAAAGGTGGATAGAGAACTGGTTAAAGGGGAGACTACAACGGGTCATACTGACAAGTGAGCTGTCAGGCTGGAGAAAGATTACTAGTGGAGTTCTTCAGGGATTGGTTTTGGGACCAATCTTATTTAACCTTTTTATTATTGACCTTGGCACAAATAGTGAGAATGTGTTAAAAGTTTGCAGATAACACAAAGTTGGGAGGTACTGCCAATACAGAGAAGGATCAGGATATCATACAGGAATATCTGGATGACCTTGTAAACTGGAGCAATAGAAATAGGATGAAATTTAATAGTGGAAAGTGCAAGTTCATGCATTTAGGGACTAACAACAAGAACTTCTGCTATAAGCTGGGGACGCATCAGTTGGAAGTGACAGAGGAGGAGGATCTGGGCATATTGGTTGATCACAGGATGACTATGAGCCACCAATGTGAGGTGGCTGTGAAAAAAGCTAATGTGGTCCTAGGATGCATCATACGAGGTATTTCTAGTAGAGATAGGGAGGTGTAAATACCGTTATACAAGGTGCTGGTGAGACCTAATCTGGAATAGTGTGTGCAGTTCTGGTCCCCCACGTTTAAGAAAGATTAATTCAAACTGGAACAGGTACAGAGAAGGGCTACTAGGATGATCCGTGGAATGGAAAACCTGCCTTGTGAGAGGAGACTCAAAGAGCTTGGCTTGTTTAGCCCAACCAAAAGAAGGTTGAGGGGAGATATGATTGCTCTCTATAAATACATCAGAGGGATAAATACCAGAGAGGGAGATGAATTATTTAAGTTCAGCGCCAATGTGGACACAAGAATTAATGGATATAAACTGGCTGTCAGGAAGTTTAGACTTGAAATTAGACACAGGTTTCTAACCATCAGAGGAGTGAAGTTCTGGAATAGCCTTCCAAGTGGAGTAGTGGGGGCAAAAAACCTAGCTGGCTCCAAAATTGAGCTTGATAAATTTATGGAGGGGGATGGTATGATGGGACAGCTTAGTTTGGCAATTGACTGATCTGTGATTACTGGTGGTAGATATGCCAATGGCCTGTGGAAGGATGTTAGATGGGGTGGGTTCTGAGTTATTACAGAGAGTTTTTTCTTGGGTGTCTGGCTGGTCAGTCTTGCCCACATACTCAGGGTTTAACTGATCACCATATTGGGGGTCGGGAAGGAATTTTCCTCCAGGGCAGATTGACAAAGGCTGTAGGGGTTTTTCACCTTCCTCTGTGGCATGTGGCACGGCTCACTTGCTGGTGGATTCTCTGTACCTTAAAGTCTTTAAACCATGATTTGAGGACTTTAATAATTCGGTCATAGATTAGAGGTTTACTACAGAAGTGGGTGGATGAGGTTCTGGGACCTGCATTGTGCAGGAGGTCAGACTAGATGATCATATTGGTTCCTTCTGACCTTAGAGTCTATGAGCTGATGCACTCCCTGGAAGACCTCTGTGTACCTCCAGGGGTGCACGTGCCCTGGTTGAGAATCACTGATCTAGACCATCAATGACAGGTGTTTGTCTAATTTACTCTTAAAAATTTCCAGTGGTGGATATTCCACAACCTCCCTAGGTAATTTATTCCAGTGCTTAACCACTCAGACAGTTAGGAAGTTTTCCCTAAAGTCCTAAATCACCCTGGCTGCAATTTAAGCCCATGGCTTCTTGTCCTAGTCTCAGAGGTTAAGGAGAACAATTTTTCTCCCGCCTTCTTTTAACAACCTTTTATGTACTTGAAAACTGTTATGTCCCCCATGCTCCCCCAATCTTCTCTTCTGCAGACTAAAGAAACCCAATTTTTTCCAATCTTCCCTTATACATCATGTTTTCTAGACCTTTAATCATTTTTGTTGCTCTTCTCAGGACTTTCTCCCATTTGTCCACATCTTTCCTGAAATGTGGCACCCAGAACTGGAACAATACTCCAATTGAGGCCTAATCAGCATGGAGTAGAGCAGAATAATTATTTCTCATGTCTTGCTTACAACACTCTTGCTAATACATTGCAGAATGTGTGCTTTTTTTGCAGCAGTGTTACACTGTTGACTCATATTTAGCTTGTGATGCACTATGACCCCCCAGATCCCTTTCTACGGTACTCCTTCCTAGGGACTCATTTCCCATCTTGTATGGGTACAATTGATTGTTCCTTCCATGATGCATCCTGTAATTAACTTTTCACCTTGCTGAAAATTAACCCTTTATTCCTATTCTTTGTTTCTTGTCTCTTAGGCAGTTTTTGATCTATGACCAAACCATACTTTGCCTCCCACCCTCTCACTACTTAGTTTCTTCAATAGGCTTTTGTTAGGGACCTTGTCAAAAACCTTTGAAAATCTAAATAAACTTTGTCAACTGGTTCCCCTTTATTCACTACTTTATTGATACTTTCAAAGAATTCTTATATGTTAGTGAGACAATTCTTTGCAGAAATAATGTTGGCTAATCTTATTTTATTATGATCGTCCAGATTTGATTTGATTTTTTTCAAATTATTTTTTCAACAATTATACCACCTACAGATCTAAGGCTTACTGATCTGAATTCCCCAGATCACCCAGTGCCTCTTCAACACAGACATTTGCTACTCTTCAATCTGCTAATGCAGTAGTTTTTTTTAAATGAGAGACTGCATATTCTTGTAAGCTCAGTCACTTCACACTTAAACTCTGGATTTTGACCAGTCAAACATCAAGGATATAGCAACGAGTATGGAGAAGAGAGCAGGAAAGGAAAAATAAGAAAGAAGGAAACAGTTTTTTCTCACTCTTTCTAAACGTTAGTGCTGTTGGAACTATCAATTGGAACACTGTACTTCCAAAAGATACTTCTGATGAGAACTAAATGCTGAACCTGTCATATTTTATAAAAATGTTGGTGATGGATATATAAGAAAAATAAGGGAAGGAGTAATGTATGTTGATTTTATTTGAGCATTTAAATTGGAATCTCTGAAAACCCTCTCAATACCACCACTGGCCTGGATAGGATCAATATTACATAAATTGGAATTTAGCTGAAGGACTACACACAAAGGGCTATTATGAATGACCAGTTACCTGGATGAGAGAAATGTTTCTAAATGGATACTCAAAAGGGATCTAGGAAGGAGGACAAACAGGTTATTAATAAAATAAAAGATATTAATTTGGGGAAGAGATGCAAACACTTCTGAGGGCCAACAAAATAAAGGAATCTAGGAGAAATTAATAAAATGGGTAGGAAAACAATGAGATTTCAACTTGAAGAAATACATACAAATACAACTGATGATGCTAATCTGACGGTAAAAAAATTAAGCAGCAGCAACAGAAGCACCTCAAATAGTTTTCTAGATTTGTGTCTAAGTTGCCTATGTCAGAAGAGGCAGGGTAAGAGTGGATGGCAAATTAGACACGAGTGTGCATGGTGATATGGCAGCATAAGGAAGGCCAGGGCAAGTTTGAAAAGAACAGAGTGGCATCACATCACATGAGAGAGCGTTAAATAGTCCTATGTACAATGCATGGCTCTGGTACAACTCCACCTGGAATATCTGATTTAATTCTGGGAACCATGTTATCAGGAAAACACTGGAATTGAGTGAAGAGCAACAGATGATTAGATGCAGTTAGAAGGACTGATTAAGAGGAAAGACTTGAAAGTTAAATACAGCTTCGCTAATTGATGACAAAAGATTAACTTGGTTGGAATATTTATAAAAAATATTTGAAGGATATTAACATTAAGGATGGGAAGCATTATTTAGCATAATAAAAATGAGGTATAAAATTAAATAATGGCATGAAGTTAAGAAATTTAAGATTAACAAAATGTACAATAAGAAACAATATTTCATTAAGAAGAGGAGAATCACTGAGCTATCAGGTCTTTCATCTCTATATTCTGTGATTGTCCACTTACTATTACAATCTCTCTCTTCAGAGTTTTCCATTATTTGAGAATTGGGAATTTCTCCATGACATCCTTCACTTTCCCTTCTCAGTTCTAAAAATATCGATGTCTTATTGGTTTCCTTTTCAGATCCATGCTTAGCCTTGTCACAGATGTCTCTCTCTTTCCCACCTTCTGCCTCAGATTTATTTTCACAACTATTTGTCTGCCGTTCCTGAAGAGCAGTTTCCCCTTCTTCCACTGAAGAATCATGTGTGACCTCAACTTCAGTCTGATCCACATTAGAATCCTGATTTCCATCACTCTCAACTTCATCATGCTCTTCCTCTGGAATTTTGTTCTCTTTATTGAACTGAGAAATCTTCCGTCTCTTTGTTATACTGCCCAAGGACCACCTATTCTTTCTGCGAGGTTTTCTCTTTGATAAAGCTACAAAGGAAAATTACAAAAAAAAAAAAAAAAAAATCCAGGAGTAACCCAAAAATATTTGTCAAAATAATTTTTCAAAATTAATATCTTAATCCCAAAGTCTTTCTTACTTGATGGACAAGGAAAATGACAAAAAGAAATTTAAGTATTTTAATGCTAGATCTGCCTCGACAAGTCACAGGTTTGCTATTAGATTTAAAAGCATTAAAAACTAATTATACAATAGGGTCACAAAATGTTATCAACTTAACATTTTTATGTGGGAAGAATTCTTACGTTATTAAATTATATGTAGCGACAAACAAAAAAAGCACTTTACAAAACACTGAATAAGACACATTCTCTGGTACAAACAGTTTACAGGCTCACTGTCAAGATAAAATATTGGGACACATATTCAGGTAAGTGCAGATGTAGACAGACCATTAACAAGACAACCACAATCAGAAAAATCTCACAGAGTAAGTAGTTTTATGGACTGATTTGAAGAAGAAAAAGTGATTGCAGTCGCACAAGGTTTAGGAGTCCTGATGGACACTTTCCAGACTGTATACGAACTGTACCCAGATCTATCTAAATCGCATGGAATGGAGTTTGTTTATATCCCTTCCACAACAGAAGGACCCTTTGTCTTAATTAAGTACAATACCAAAGACTATGGACAAAATACTGGTTCCAGTAAAATCAATGGCAAAACTCCTACTGGACTTCCGTGGGCCCAGGATTTCACAATATATCATTGAATCTGTTTTACACCTGAGCTGAACAGGAAACTAAACTCATTTATGCTTCAAGTCCTTTTCACAGAGTAGGGAAAAGGTGAACATAAAACTGTTTTCCCTTCAGACATCTACTACTTATGCTGCCACATTAATTTGCTTAAGTTGCAGGTGTTTTAATCATTCTTGTTTGGAGTTACAGTAAGAAGTGGGGACTTGCATTACAAGGGATATGGCTCAGATGGGGGGAGGAGAGGAGGGAAGGGTCACGGCAGGGAACAGAAGGATTAAGACTGTCTCCAACTGAAGGAAAGATTAAAGAAGCCTTCAGGAACTGTTAAAATGGAAAAATTTGTTTTAAGTATTTGTAACTTGATCAAGCATGTCCAAAGTCTTATTAAGAGACCACTTGCCATTAGAAAGAGAAGGTGTGCTAGAATCCAGAGGCATAGCAGGTATCTTCAGTTTTTCACTACACTCGAGATCCAGTTTCTTACATTCAGATATGGAGCTCTGCTTTGGCATCACATAATAGTAAGACGGAGCATATTTTGAAGAGATGCAACCTTGAAATGAAAAAGTTATATAGTAAAATATTGTCTGTGTTTCTTGATACAGATATTTAGACAAGCTTTATTATCCCTGGCATTCACACACACCTCTTTTTTTGCGAGACTCCTGAATTTCTTCACATAGTTGTTCAAAGTCTTCATCCATTTCTTCCTTGACTATTGCATACGCCGTATCTCTCAGAGTACAGGCTCTATGTCTGATTAGACGATCTGAAAGTTAATGGTCAGAACTAAATACTTTCCACAAATGTTCTTTGCTTTTATCAGACAAAAATTCAGTTCTTCACTATAAAGGTTTAACCCAAAAATCTTTGGGTTTTGAAAGGACTGTTTCAGTTTATAATTTGAGCATAACATATTATGTAATAGGTTAATATAGGAAGGATAGCAATAATTAAACCAGAAGCAAGTGCTAAATATCAATGTAAATTAGCATCAGATAATTCAGGCCCAAAATGTTTAATACATCAACACTTAAAATCTAATGAGCAACGCTCCCCAGTGGACATTCAAGTTATTTAATCCACAATATTAAAGATGCAGTATTTTTACTCTATACATTTTTAAAGGTTGTTTACAGTAATGGAATAAAACATATCCTCACCTCCAGGGTCTCTATCTGGATTATACTCTAAGGCATTGCTACAGATTAGATCAATATCTCTCAGATAGTCTCTTGCAGTCAGATATTGGTGCAGGTCAATTTTACAGATAACTGTTGAAAGATCCATTGGCTGTTTGATAACTGTGACATAATCAGGTACCTACATATTAAATATAAAAATGTGTTCAAAGTTTTATAATTAAACTTTCTTGACAGCTGCCAAATTAAGGATCATACACAAACAATTAAACGAATTGCCCCAAACAATGCTGGGTATTTATGCTGTTTGTGTCTGCAGAAGTCAATCAGATTTACTATGATGTTTCTTGAAGATGGACGCTTTGGTATCATGTTACATACAGTTTCCAAGGTCTTATTTACATTTAGGATGAAATTAGGTGTCATTTTGCCATATATTCTTGTTGTATTGTAATGCTTCATTGTTACTTATTTCTAAATAACCTGCAGTTGATACATCTCAATTAAATGCCATATTTAATCTCTAATAGATTTTAATCAGAGGTTCAAAGTTTTTACCTTTCTTTCCCTCTAACTATATTTGTAAGTTCAATTTTCTTCTGTCAAGAGTTGCAAATGGTTCCCATCAGTTCATAAAGTAAAAAAACAAAACAAAACCAAACAACGCTCTCCCCCCGGAACAAAACCAATTATCTTCCTCACCCCCAAGGGAAACTAGATATTGTACTACCTATCTTAGCAATGAGATTCTCCTCCTTAGCTTCTCTCATAGACTTTAAGGCCAGAAAGGACCATCATGATCATCTAGGCCGACCTCCTACACATTACAGGCCACCCACTCTTGTAATACCCTATAGAATCATAGAGTTGGAAGGGACCTCAGGAGGTCATCTAGTCCAACCCCCTGCTCAAAACAGGACTAACCTCAGCTAAATAATCCCAGTGAGGGTTTTGTCAAGCCACAGCTTAAAAACCTCTAAAGATGGAGATTCCACCACCTCCCTAGGTAACCCATTCCAGTGTTTCACCACCCTCCTAGTGCAAAACATTTTCCTAATGTCCAACCTAGACCTCCCCCACTGCAACTTGAGACCGTTGCTCCTTGTTCTGTCATCTGCCACCACCAAGAACAGCCTAGCCCCATCCTCCCTGGAACCCCCTTTCAGGTAGTTTAAGGCTGCTATCAAATCCCCCTTCATTCTTCTCTTCTGTAGACTGAACAAGCCTAGTTCCTTCAGCCTCTCCTCATAAGTCTTGTGCTCCAGCACCCTAATCATTTTTGTTGCCCTCCGCTGGACTCTCTCTAACTTGTCCACATCCTTTTTGTAGTGGGGGGCCCAAAACTGGACACAATACTCCAAATGCGGCCTCACCAATGCCGAATAGAGGGGAATGATCACTTCCCGTGATCTGCTGGCAATGCTCCTACTAATGCAGCCCAATATGCTATTAGCCTTCTTGGCAACCAGGGCACACTGCTGACTCATATCCAGCTTCTTATCCACTGTTACCCCCAGGTCCTTTTCTGCAGAACTGCTGCCTAGCTCGTTGCTCCCCCTATAACCTCTGGCTGAGTTACTGAAGTCCTCAATCTTGATTTAAAGACTTCAAGTTACTGAGAAGCCACCATTTTATTCTAGTTCAAGCCAGCAAGTGACCCAGGCCCCACGCTGCAGAAGAAGGCAACCCCCCCCCCCCCCCAGGGTCTCTGCCAAACTGACCTGGGGGAAAATTCCTTCCTTACCCTCAATATGGTGATCAGTTAGATCTAAAGCATGTGGGTAGAACCTGACACCTGAGTAAGAATTCTCCATAGTAACTCAGAGCCATCCCCATCTAGTGTCTCATCTCCAGCCGTTGGGAATATATGCTAACAGCAATTGCAGATGGGCCGTATGCTATTGTAGGCAATCTCATCATACCACCCCCTCCATAAACTTGTCAAACTGTCTTGAAACAAATTAGGTGTTTTGCTCTCAACATTCCCCTTGGAACGCTGTTCCAAGAACTTCACTCTTCTGATAGTTAGAAATCTTCATCTAATTTCAGGCCTAAATTTATTGATGGTCAGTTTATATCCTTTTGTTCCAGTGCCAACATTGGCCCTTAACTTAAATAACTCCTCTCCCTCCCTGGTATTTATCCATCTGGTGTATTTATAGAAAGCGATCATATCTCCCACCTTAGCCTGCATTTGGTTAGTCTTAACAAGCCAAGTTCCTAAATCTCCTCTTATTAGGTAGGTTCTCTATTCCTCTGATCATAATAGCCCCTTTTCTGCACCTGTTCCAGTTTGAATCCATCTTTTTTTAATGGGAGACCAGAATTCCACAGAGTATTCCAGATGAAGTATCCCCAGTGCCTTGTAGAATGGTAATAACACTTTCTTATCTGTACTGGAAATACTTGGCCTGATGCATCCTAGGATTCCATCAGCCTTTTACACAGCTGCATCACACTGGAGGCTCATAGTCAATCTATGATTGACCAATACACCCACATCCTTCTCTTCCGTTGCTTCCAAAGGATACATCTCCAGGTTATAGTACATAATTCTTGTTAGACACCATGTGCATGACCTTGCATTATTAAATTTCATTTCATTCTATTACTCCAGTTTTCAAGGTCATCCAAATCTTCTTGTATGAAATCCAGCCCTCCTACATACTGGCAATACCTCCCAACTTTGTGTCATCAGCAAATTTTACTAGCACACTCCCAATTTTTGTATCAACGTCATTAATGAAAATGCTAAACCAGACTGGTCCCAAGATTCATCTCTGACCACCTCTACTAGTAACCTCCCCCTAGCCTGATAGTTCACCTTTCAGCATGACCCACTGTAATCTCCCCCTATAACCAGTTCCTTACCCACCTTTCGATTTTTGTATTAATCCCCATCTTCTCCAATTTAACTAATAATTTCCCATCTGGAATTGTATCGAATGCCTTACTGAAATTCAGGCAGATTAGACCTACTGCATTTCCTTTGTCTAGAAAATAGGTTATCTTCTCAAAAAAAAAAAAAAAAAAAAAAAAAAAAAAAAAAAAGATAAAGGTGGTCTGGCATGATCTACCTTTTGTAAAACTATATTGTATTTTATTCCACTTACCATTTACCTCCATGTTCTTAACTACTTTCTCTTTCATAATTTGTTCCAAGACATTGCATATAATTGAGGTCAAACTAATGGGCCTTTAGTTTCCTGGGTAACTTTTCCCCCCCTTTGTTAAATATAGGTTCTATATTTGCAATTCTCCAGCGATAGGGTACAACTCTTGAATTTACAGATTCATTAAAAATCCTTGCTATTGGGCTTTCAATTTCATATGCAAGTTCCTTTAAGATTCTTGGATGCAGGTTATCCGAGTCCCCCGATTTGGTCTCATAAAGGTGTTTGAGTCTGACTTCCACCTCAGATATAGTATCCATATCCTCATTCCCATTACCCATCCTGGCACTGAACCAAGCTCCTCATAATACTCGTATTAAAAACTGAGGCGAAGTATTTATGTAGGTGCTAAGCCATGCCTAGGTTATTTTTAATTTCTACCCCATTCTCAATGCTTATCAGTCACACGTCTTCTCTCCTGGTTTTCTTTTTATTTATAAGGCTAAAGAATCTTTTACTATAGGTTTTAATTTTCTTTGCAAGGTCCAACTCTGTTTGGCTTTTAACAGTTCTCACTTTTCTCCCACATTTTCTGACCTCCAAGAGGTAGCTTTCCTTTCTCTGCTACTCCATTACAGTGGGAGCATCACTAATATTCTTCACAGTGCTCAATAACCCTTAGATTGTGCTCCCCTCTCCCTGAAGCATGCACATATCTGAAGGGTGCTAAGTCACTTATAGACCATCGTCCAGGGAAAAAAGTTGATCAGGTCAACTTGTTTCCTCAATGATATAAAGTAGCCATAACTTGTCATTTATAACCTGCTAATTTTGATCCAAAGCAATTCTGGAATTCTATGCACATTGTCCTCTTATGTAATATTGTGCTATCTTTCTTTAGCAAAGATCCAGATATATTAGAACCACATATCACTTTGAAGAGTGAAATGTGTGCCCCTAGTTTCTGACAGTCACTATCTGGACTCTGTTCAGTCCTTAAAAATCACAGGTGCCATTTGAAAAAATAGCACTTGCTGCTGAACTTTGAACATGCTAAAACAGATAATGTAGTCTTAACCCTTCTGTTGACTGCTAGTTCCACTCTCTTTCCCATAGAAATGATCGATGACCTACCGAAAGTGAGGATAGCTTTAGGTTTTCGTTTTAATTAAGAACAGTATTATCAACTCTCCTCTAAATAGAAAAAGGTATATTCTTTCTAGTGCTGTTACAAATATGCCTACATCAAAACCTTTTTGCTGATCAAACTGTGGAGGCAACTAGTTTGCGTTTAAAAAAAGGGCTTATCTTGAATGCTAAACATTTAGATCAACCTTAACTTTACCTCTTCTAGGTCAACTGGTTTTGTAAATGCTCTGAAACGTTTGTCAATGGCAAGTCTGTGAGTAACATTTCTTAAGAAAATCCTAAGTTCACGTAATGTATCCTCCTCTTGCTCCTCAACCCGTTTCACCTCCTCTGCTGTCAATTCTCGTGGCTCAGGCGGGGGAGCAACTGGAAGGACTTCTAATGCCTGCAAAACTTAAGTCAAACAGAAGATTTAAGCCAATTTACAAGGTTTAGTTTTTCAATCAATGTATTCTACAACTTCTAAAATAAATATTGGAGAGTTAGAGCACAGCTGATAAAAT
Organism: Emydura macquarii macquarii; assembly: GCF_026122565.2. Lineage (NCBI taxonomy): Eukaryota > Metazoa > Chordata > Testudines > Chelidae > Emydura > Emydura macquarii. The sequence continues at coordinate 5,324,436 of NW_027130506.1, forward strand.
TATGTTTGTAACACATCCTAACCTGCTTTCTTTTTTGATGTAGGAGGCTTAGCAGCTTGATTTAGAATTAAGTCTTCAAAAAATTTCCTTCTTTCTTCATTGTTAGGCAACTGGACATTGAAAACTTCTCCATAATCATCAACAAATAATTCCTGCACCTACGGGAAAAAAAGGTTATTTATAAAATGTAAATGATAGGATTCCTTTGATATCACAAAAAAGGGGCATTTTTATACTAAATTGAAGGACAATCTGAAGAGCACAACACAGAAGCATCAATGATAAATGAATTAGCTTCTTGACTCTGGAAGGCTAGATTTCCTTAACGACTTTAAAATTAGGCCTTCGTGGAAATGACTACATGATGAATATGAAATACATAAATTCATTTCAGTTGGCTCCCCAAACTGCAGACTGTTTTATTAAAAATACCTCACTGAACTGCAGATTGCACTACACTGACAGCTAGGTAGGAAGCAACTGGGGTTTCTCTACTATGGTAGATGTTTTTACAGTTACAATTTAAAAAAATTAAATTAGATTTTTTTAATGACATTGCTAATTCTTTACTTTTTCTCCATGGCTAATGTGGACATTTTGTACTTGTTTCTTTAGTTTCCTCATTTGTAGAAATTCTGATTCTCCATAAAGATATTTCTTCTACTAACGAGAGAATTCTAGGTATGAAACATTTATGCTAAAATACAAATCCAGGGCCTCGTTATTATCTGTGAGATCACCACAAACTCAAAAAGACAATATTAATAAGCAAATGGCCTGTTCTATATTTGCAACCAACACCACCTTCATTTTACAAGTCAAGAAAGCCAAAATGTTTCAACAAGAGTGTAGTCTTCCATCAGGTTTTGCTGTTTGAAGTCAAAGGGACTTGTACCACTAAATCACTTAGGTACTTTGGAAAAATCCCACCCATAAGACCTAAACATGATTTAGGAACCTAACTTTGCTGTCTTATTTTTGAAAATTTTGATCTGTGTGTATAAAAACAGTTAATAAGTTTGGGAATTGATTGAAAGTAATTAACTTCCCATTGTTAACATTAATCAATTGTATTTTGAAATGACAAAGATTTTATGCTATTAAAAAGTTTTTAGTAACAAGATTTTTGGCTATGATACTGGCAACATTTATACACATGCTTATGCTTATCTTTAAGCACATATGTAATCCCCTTAAAGTCGACAGAATTGTTCATGTGAGTGATGTTACATTCCTGCTTGAGTGTTTTAAGGATCTGGGCCTTAATTTTCAATACTTTGTTCTTTTCCCTTTAACAGCAATTTCATAAAATTAAAAAAAGGATAGCCTACCAGTAGTGGCATTAAAACAAAAGCAGCATTTCTACTTCAGATACTTAAAAATTTTAAATCGAAAGTTGTAACAGCAAAAATTTCAAATTAGTTTTCACAAAACCTCAACATGATTTATATCAATGATAAAAAAATATACAAGTGATTTAAAGCTTCTTGACTTTGACTTAAGTCACTCTACCCTGTTTGCCATTCAAGATTTGGTAGGCTATTTGGAATTTTGTTATCCAGAAGACATTTAGGTCTTTTAGCACTGGGAAAGGGCTGCATCTCCTTTGAGCAGAGCAAATGCAACTTTAAGTTTAGCAAAAATGTCTGAAAAAGTTATCTTTGCCTCTTCACTAATCCCAGAGAGCAACTAGCTTCCCAATTCACTTTGTCCAATATATGCCACTACAGCACATCCAAGAGCAAGGGATAAGCACATTAGTTTGATGATTCTGGTAAAACCAGTACTGGAATAGTTTCCGCTGATATTTTAAAATTATTAGATTTCAGTGCTAACACTAAATTGCTATGAATGCGAGGGCAACTTTATTTCTCTCAGGCCTGGTCTATACTGCCGCCAGCAGTCAATGGGAGATCTCCCACTGACTTACTTACACTGCCGTACCACGGTGTCTCTGCTGTGCTGCGTCAACAGGAGATGCCCTCTGGTTGACACAGCCTTACTCTTTTTGGGAGCAGAATATGTGGATTTATGGTGTCGACCAGAGAGCACTTCTGGGATCGACTGAGCGGGTCTCCACAGCTTGCTCAATCAATCCTGCTGCATCAATCTGTGCAGTCCTGGCAGTTTAGACATACCCTAAGAGATACTGTTTCAGCGTGTCTACAGGCTCAGGCAGACTTCATTACATTTGTTAACATTAGGGAGGTTTTCTTGTTTGATTTTTAAAACACTGATTCTGGAGTATAAACATGTGGCTGCATAATCATTTTGTACACGAGTCCTGCAAGAACATAAAAAAAACCCTAGAGGTGTAAACATTCAAGTTCACTTACATAACTTTTCTCCCGACACCCACCATGAAATTGTTTAAAAAAAAACAAACCAAACAAACTAATGAATCCAACTGTAAAGCAGGGATATCTCCATCCTTAAAGGTTTAGTTGGGGTTGGTCCTGCTTTGAGCAGGGGGTTGGACTAGATGACCTCCTGAGGTCCCTTCCAACCCAAATCTTCTATGATTTGTATCTGCTTCTTGCTATGTTTGCCCAAAAAATCACAACCTTGAAAGGTTCGTAAACCATCAAAACTAGGTAATATTAAATAGTGAGTTGAATTGAAGAGATAAGGATTATATTAAATGCACTGACAAACAGTACCTCTTCTGGTAGAGCCGCATGATGTACATCTGATGTTGCAAGCAGCAGAACGGGAGCAAATGATGGAATATTCTGTAATAATGTCGTAAATGTAGCTTTCAAAGTAAATCCAACAGTCTCCCACCACAAGTGGACATGTGGAATGTATAATATACTTGGTGCTGTTCTTTTGGCTTCATGGATCAACTAATAAAAGGAAAGTATTGGTTTGGGAATACTGTGAAACATATGAATAGGTCACAAATAAATAATTAAAGATCAACTAGTCACTTAGTATATCAACTGTGAAATAGGAGTAAGCAACAACTGGGAAAGAACAATTTTAATACCGAGGCAAGTTTCTACTTTGAGTCACCTATGAAATAAACCCCGTTATAAATTGTAACAAGTAATTTTTATAATTTTGAAGTTTGTATTTTATTAAAATTAATGTCTTTCAAGAGTAAAAAAAGAAAAGGTAAGATTGAAGCATATTTGAATATTACTATAGAAGTGACTCTTCCAAAGAAAGGTAGAAACATTGAGAAAAATTTACATTCATGTAAATCAAGGAATTTTAAAACACTTTACTTTGGGATTTTAATTACCTTCTTATTGTGTACCAGTGCTGACACTAATGAAGTGGTATGGGGAAAGAATTAATTTTGATGGGATGAAGATAATTACTGTTAGCCTGACAGGGTGGATTCTAATGAAAGATCACTAAGTATTTTGAAAAACTGCTTCCTACCTTTCTTCTAGAAAAATGAAACATTTAAAGATATGCTGTCAGAGATCAGATAGGGAGGAAGAATGGCCCCGTGGTTATAGTGCTGACTTGGGCCATGGAATAGCTAGGTTCAATTCCCTGCTCTGCCACAAACATCCTGTGTGATCTTGGGCAAGGATGGCTACATCTGTCCTACCAGTAAAACTTTTGTTGGTCAGGGGTATGAAAAAAACCACACCCCTGACCGACATCAGTTTTACCAACAGAAGCGCTGGTGTGGAAAGTGCTATGTTGGTGGGAGACACTCTCTTGCTGACATAGCTATGGCCGCTTATTGGGGGTGCTTTAATTATGCCGATGGGATAGCTCTCCCCTGTTGGCATAGAGCAACTAATTGGGAGACTTTGTATTGGCACAGCTGCAGCAGTACAGCTATGCAGCTGTAAGGTCTCTAGTGTAGACAGTCTCTCTAGCTCTCAAGTCCCCATCTGTTAAATGGGGATAACAATGCTTCCCTATGTCACAGAGGTAGATTAAACAACATTAAAGATTATGAGGCACTCAGATACTACAGTGATTGGGGGGAGGGCGCACATAAATACCTAAGTGACAAACAGATAAGACCACAGATTCTGTAAGCAAAATCATGGTTTCCGATTTTTGAATGCCATAAAGGGCACTTTTATAACTATATTAATAGAATTGTTGGGGAACAGCTAAAAACAGCCCTACCTGAAAAAGCTCCTCAAAATGCAACAGGTGAAATTGCTGACACAGCTTACTAAATTTTGAGCAAAAAGTCCTCTGAAAAACCCATGTTTGGAAAAGATAAGAATATGTTGACATTAGGTAAGACATGGTCTTTTCCAGAACTTTCCTAACTCAAGTAAGAAAAATAAAGGTTATGTTAATGAATAATTCAAGATGCTACACCTGTACTGAACTAGGATACTAAAATGTGGAAAATTGCTGAATGGTAGAAATATAGGCTATGTTTTGTTAGCTTAATGTTAATAGTTCATGACAATGTACATTGAATGCTAAAAGGATAATTGAGTTATGTTGATGTAATGTTAATGATTTATAACAACACAGAATAGAGACTGAAAAACAATTTATGAAAGTTTGGGTAAATGTGTAACTGGATATGTGAGATAATGATGTAAAAGGACAAATTAATGCACAAAAAACCCAAACAAATAAGTCAACCAGGGCCCAAGTTGGAAAACACCAGTCCAGAAGTGGAAAGCCCCCTTTAGAAATCTTCAATGGCCATTAAAATCTGTCTCATATCCCTTAATTTAATGGCTCTAAATACAAGAAAAGGTTACTCACCCCGTGCAGTAACTGTGATAAGTAACAATCAGCACGGATTTGTCAAGAATAAATCATGTCAAACCAACCTAATAGCTTTCTTTGATAAAGCAACAAGCCTTGTTGATGTGGGGAAGTGGTAGATTTGGTATATCTTGACTTTAGTAAGGCTTTTGATACTGTCTCGCATGACCTTCTCATCAACAAACTAGGGAAATACAACCTAGATGGAGCTACTATACGGTGGGTGTATAACTGGTTGGAAAACTGTTTCCAGAGAGTAGTTATCAGTGGTTCACAGTCAAGCTGGAAAGGCATATTGCATCGAGTCCCACAGAGATCAATTCGGGATCTGTTCTGTTCAATATCTTCAATTATTTAGATAATGGCATAAAAAGTATACTTATAAAGTTTGCAGACAATACCAAGCTGGGAGGGATTGCAAGTGCTTTGGCGAATAATATTAAAATTCAAAATGATCTCGACAAACTGGAGAAATTGTTACAAGGAGGAGGGAGAAAAATATTTCTCTTTAACCTCTGACAATAGGACAAGTAGCAACGGGCTTAAATTGTAGCAAGAGTGGTTTAGATTGGACATTACGAAAAACTTTCTAACTATTCAAGTTCTTAACTGCCCTGACAAAGTAAGTAGGAAGGCTGTGGAATCTGTCATTGAAGATTTTAAAAAGCAGGTTAGACAAACACCTGTCAAGAATGCTTTAGTTATTACTTAGTTCTGCCTTGAGTGCCTTCCAGACTTACGCTTCTAGGATTCATAATTGGAAAATCCATCAACTGGGGAATGAAAGGCTGAAACGGCAGCCTGGTATCAAACTGATGGATAACTGATTGATAACCCAGATGTTTTTAGATCCAGGAGGTACTCTAGGATAAGGGAAAGGGGAACTAATTCAGGTCTGAGGTAGCGATGACTTCAGCAAGGAACCAATTTCTTCCATTTCCATTTGCAGGTAAGTAGTGCGAGTTGATACCTTTCTACTGTTTAATACCACATGCTGTCCATGTGTAGAGCAGGAAGCCTCTACTTCCAAGAACTATCCAGGAGCCATGCCCTGTAGAACCACAAGGTTGGGGTGAAGCATGTGACCCACATCCTGAGACAGGAGATGAGGAATGGCCGGGATCTTGATCAACAATTGGTTGAAGCAGGTAAGGGCACCATGCTTGCCTCAGCCAAGCAGGTAATATGAGGATAACTCTGGCCTTGTACTGCCTGACCTTGTTCAGCAACTTTAGAATTATAGGTGTTGGGGGAAAGGTATAGGACAGACTCTTCTTCCCTCAGAGAGCGGTAACCCAAATCTCTGCTTGAGCAGAAGGGAAGCAACTTCCTGTTCTCAGAAGTAGCAAAAAGATTAATCGCTGGCAGTCCCCATCTCTGGAATATGCTGTGGAGAATCTGAGGGTATGCCTACACTGCAGCTAGACACCCACGGCTCACTCATGCCAGCTGACTCAGGCTTGTAAGGCTTGGTCTCCTTCAATGCCATGTAGACTTCCAGGCTCAGGCACTCTAGGGCCCTGTGTGGTGGGAGGGTCTCTGAGCTCAGGCTGCAGCCTGAGCCCAGAAGTCTATATTCCTCTGAAGCAGCCCACAACCCAAGCCTCACAAGCTGAAGTCAGCTGGCACGGGCCAGCTGCAGGTTTTTAATTGCAGTGTAGACATACCCTGGGTGTCCATCTCTCATTCATAGTCATGAGAGACTTCCCTGCCGAGGTCATTGGCTGTGGTGTTCTGGATGCCAGGATGGTAGGCCGTTGAAGTCTGGAAATGGTGGGCTATACACCCATTCCAAAGCTTTATGGCTTCAGCCCACAAGGAGAGGGATCTTGCTCCTCCCTGCTTGTTAATGGAAAATATGAAGGACATGTTGCCTGTCATGACTAATTGCTTTGCCCTCTGTGAGGGGCAGGAAATGGAGGCAAGTGTTCCTGACTGTCCTGAGCTCCAACAGGTTGATGGGGAAACTGGTTTCGTGAGCTGTCCATCTGCCCTAAACCATGAGCGTGTCGAGGTGGGCTTCTCATCCCAACAGGGATGTGTCAATTGTTAGGAGTCACTGAGGGAGTGGGGTGGCAGAAAGGAATACCTGTAGAGATGTTGAGTTGCTTCCTCCACCAGTTTAGGGAGTTCTTTATGTGCAAGGGGACTGTCACGTGCCTGTCCAAAGGTGCCCCTGTTCAGCAAATAGGTAGTTTTGAACCAACCCTGGAAGCAGCAGAGGTGTAGCCTTGCGTGATTGGTCACAATGGTAAAAGCAGTTCTTTATCGTCATCTGAAAGCGTCCCTGAATTGTCCCTAGCAGGCCAGACAAGATTACAAATCTGTCTCAAGGGATGTACACTCTGGCTAACAATAAGTCCAGGTACATCCTATGAACGATATCCTCTGTAACACTACCAATGTGAATTTCTTTATGTTCAGCTGTAGGCCCAACCTTGGAATACAGCGAGGGCCTTCTGGGTGGATGGTAAACACCACTTTGAAGGATGTATGACCTCTGAACAGTTTGTGGCCAACTAAAATGTTTCATGCTTATAGGCGTGTAAATGCACAACGAACATAGGGTGGTCATTGAGTCCTTAAATGTTCTTCAGTGCAAGGATTCACTCATGGTCTCCGAGAAAAGCTTATGACCAAATAGGAAGTCTTCTACTGTATTCTGACTCTCTCACAGAAACCCTGAAAGTTGGAGCCGTGATGCACTGCACATAAATACCACCATGGAGATGGATCTGGCATCAGTATAGGCAGCATCTATAAATACTTAGAGAGCCATTCTGGCCAATATGACCCTCCATAACTACAGACTGGAACTGCTTCCTGCAGTTTTGTGGCAGCTGCTCAATAAAGGCCATGGGTCATAATTAGTAAAGTTGTATTTGGCCATGACCACCTGATAGTTTGCAATCCAGAACTGCAGTGTTGTGGACAAGACACACATTTGTTCAAAGAAATCCAGCCACTTTTGGTCTTTGTCATAGGAGGATAGATTTTGAAAAGTGCTGCCTACCCTATTCATTCATCACATCCACCATGAGAGTTAGATGGGGGATGGGAAAATAAAAGGTTGGAATCCTAAAAAGGCCCATAGTAATTTTTAACCACTGTTCTGCACATTGGTGGAATAGTGGCAGGCATTGGTCACACAGTTTTAGCCGGATTCAGGAGAGCCTCATTAATAAGGTAGCGCTGCTCTGGAGGGTGTAGCCAACTGCAAAGTATCTAGTAGCTTGTGTTGCAGATCTTTGACATCCTCCAGAGGAATCGGGAGAGTGTCTGCTACCCTTCTAAAGAGGTCCTGAAGTTGCTGGCCATGGAAGGTGGTAAAAGCATAACCGCCTCATCCGGCAACAATGAAATGGGAACTTCAGGGGTGACCTTTTCATGTGCCCTACCCTCCTGCTCTTCAAACCCCTCTTCTGTCATGCATGGGAAGGGTGAGGATGTGAAACCCTGGTGTCCCCGAGGGACAGTACTGGCAGTGTGTTAAATTGATGTCAATAGGCAGCCCCTTGGTCACAATATGGCCATTGCAAAAGTCCATAAGGAAACAGGAGTAGAATACTAGGCTGGTTCTACCATTCTTGGTGACCAGCAAGGTCTTCCCTGGGTAAAGGTGGATTCCCAAAAGGGTGTGTAGGAGAACCCATCACTGAAATCGAGAAGATTGATTTGGAGTCCTCTTCCATATCTTCCAGGTGGGGACAGCCACTGAGGACACATGAGAGTCCTGTGCCACTGAATGGTTGCAAGACTGAGGTCTTGGTACCCACAGATGCTCAGTACCTGTCAATGGGGGACTCTGGTTCATCCAACATCAAGAGGTCCCTTGAGTATCAAAATTCCTGTGGTACAAGAAAGGACCATAGCCGATCTTGTTGTAGCTAAAGCCAATGGGGGACAGTAAATAAGGAAGTGTTATTTATTCCTTCTCATAACAGAAAGTCTAGGGGCCTCCAAATTAAATTAATAGGCAGCAGGTTTAAAACAAACAAAAGGAAGTATTTCTTCACATAATGCACAAGCATCCCGTGGAAATCTTTGCCAGAGGATGTTTGAAGGCCAAGACTATAACAGGGTTCAAAAAAGAACTAGGTAAGTTCACGGAGGAAAGGTCCATCAACAGCTATTAGCTAGGATGGGCAGGGATACAAAATCATGCTGTGAAATGCCCTTAAAAACCATTGCCAGAAGCTGGGAATGGGCGACAAGGGATGGATCACTTGATTACCTGTTCTGTTCATTCCCTTTGAAGCACCTGGCATTGGCCACTGTCAGAAGATAGGATACTGGGCTAGATGGATCATTGGTCTGTCCCAATATGGCTGTTCTTATGTATGCTCTTATAGTACTCAGGATGATGTGCATATAGCAGTCACTGTAGAGGTCAGGTGCTAATGCTTGTTTGGCACCAAGGGTACCACTTGCCCAGGTAACCCCGACTGAGCTGCTTGCATGAGTACTGATGGCTGGGTTAAGGCATGTGCCAATAGTTGAGTGAAATGCTTCAGTGCTGATGGCAGGTTTGAACTCAATGGTATTGTGTGCTTATCCTCCTTACTGGTGGAGGGTACAGGTACCCCAGCTGCACTTCCTTTCCTTGGAGCTCCGGAGTTTCACAGGCCTGCCAGGACCAGAAGAAGAGTCCTTGGCCTCAACGGCACCCTTGGAGACCAAGGACCTTGACAAGGAACTTGACTTTTTTTTGGAATGGCTTCTCAGGGTAAGAGTCCATGCTCCTCTTTTTGGGAGTCTTCCCAGCAGGCTTCAAAGATTCCCCTTTCTTAGGGGAAACATGCCGAAAGGTTGACAAAATGCTGGCTCTGTTTGGAAACAGATGTATAGGCAGGGGTGTGTGTGTCTCCTAACCTGGCTCAGAAAATGACTGCAGAGAGTGTTCCATGGCCAACAGTTTGAGCTTTCTTTCCCTGTTCTTCCTAGCCCTGAACCTAAGGGCCAAACTGAAGAAACACTTTTGGGAGACATGGGACTCCATCAGGCAAAAGGCACACTTGAGTGCCTGTCGCTTACCAGTCTAGTCTCCCTGCAAGAGAGGCAGCATTTGAAGCCTGGCGAGCCAGGAATGCCTCGCCAGGAGAAGACAAGCCTCCCAGAGGGAAGAGGAGAAAAAACTCCAGCCTCTCACCTAAAGCTAACTATACTAAACACTAACACTAACGCACAACTATAAACTAATTAATTGCATAGAAGAAAAGAGGATGAGTATGCTATAGGTAGACATGTTAAAGTTCCATCTCAGGCCAAGGAAGCAGAGAAGGAAGTGAGGGCTATTAGTCCTCACACCCTTTGTGGTGTCTGCCACAAGCAGGCATAGGGTGAATGCACAGACTGTACGGACACTGCTAGCTAGAAATCTCCAATCAAGGGCTCAAGAGGCACACATGCACCTGGAGTGGAGTTCCCATAGTGAAACCACTCAAATAATAAATAATATTTTGACTGAAGGGGAGGAAGTTTTTAATTTGAGTTTCCTTTATTCATTTTTCCTGTCTATCTTGTAAAACTATTGCTTTAACATATTCATTAATCATGATTTAATATAAAGCCTGTTTTATTAACTTATCAGTACAAAAGGGCTTCTTTCAAATACATGGCTAGAACATGTCAAAACATGAGGTGTTTATTGTGTATAAAGCCATAGGAGGATATGCCTGCTTATAAACCTTTTCTTTGGTAAATTTAAGGGTGTATTAGAATCTGTCCACAAAACTGTTATTTCAATGACCGTGAGGGTGGTGCAAAGGGGAGAGAATTGAGAGAAAGGAGTTGCTATGGTGGAAGATTTAAAAAAACCTCTGACTGTTCTTTTATAAAAATTTCTTCATTGCAGAAGGCTAAAAAGGACAACTTCCCATTTATCTGTATGATCATTACCCCAAGAAAGGCATGATCTTTCAGATTGAGATTAACATGACAGACACAAAAAACCCAAAAGTCAGAAGACACCCATTACAATTGAACCATAAGTCATAGTTTTGCTAGCCTCACTTGAATCATTTTATTCCAAAACTTCTCTGGAAAACAGAATTTACTGTTCCTACTAGATTAAAAAAAATACCTGTGCACATGTTTCTTCAGGTGATGTGGTACTGATTCCAAACAGAACTGAGAGGTCCAATGTGTACACCGTGAACTTTTCCAAAGCATGTATTACTGCTGGTGCCAAATGAGAGCCCTGTCCAAATCCTGGCTCTCCAACAATCAAGAGCCTTGGTCTGTAAGATGTTGGCTGATGATAAGCACTTCTAAAACAAGAATTGTGAAATTAGGTATTCCATCATGGGTGAACGCATATGTGTTGAGTCTTTCCTTACTCTACCATAACTTTAGAATATAAATAAAAACATGTCGATCTGTACTGTCAACAATTCTGCTTATTTTTTTACATAAGGAATCAAGAAAAAAAACCCAAAGCTGCAGTAGCATAGGTTATCGATTACAGTAAGTACATGTACTTACATTACTTCTATCACTGATTTGTTATTTCATTCACCCCCCTTATTCAGTCTTTACACACAGTTTGTTCATTAACCTAATAGTCAGCCGTCATTCCAGTTTTTTAACCATTTTGTTCTTGAACCATGTATCTGTGAGCACTACTGGTTTTCACAACCATACCATTACAATGCACTTAATGGTTAGAATCTTTGACTTAAAAAAGGTGTAGGTCTTTAAGTTCAGTAAGCTAGAACACCTCCCCAAATACCAAAGTAATAATGAATTTGTGGGTATATGTCACTGAAATAACTAACCCAACTAACGAACCCAAACAAATGTCCAACCCAACTAACAAACAATAAGTTGACTTTTCAAACAAGTTTTTAATGATTCTCACAATAAATCAGTAAAATTGATTATAATTTAAAATAGATTAGCATAACCGTTGTCAAACTAAGTAGCAAATTACATAACCGCAGGAAAAAAAAACCAATCTGTTAATTACCGTGGAATACAAGTATGTTCAAATATATAAGCTTGGAAACTAAAAGTATAAAGGCTTCTAAAGTGCCCAAAAGAAAACTACCAATGTTATTTAGAGACAGGACAAACTATATACTTTCTATGTTTATCTCTAGCAAAAAACAATGCAAGAAAGTTACTCACCTTTTGTAGTAACAATGGTTCTTCGAGATGTGTCCCCTTATGGGTGCTCCACTGTAGGTGCGTTTTGTGTTCCTGCACTGATAATTGGATAACTTCCATTCGGCCTGCACATGCTCTGTCCCTCCCCCCGTACTCTGCCATGAAGCTAACAAGCGCTGGGCGGGCAACCCCCACCCTCCCCGAGTTCCTTCGCTACCGCTGAGTCCCTGACAAGAACTCTGAAGTAGAGGGAAGGAGGGTGGGTCATGGAGCACCCATAGGGACACATCTTGAAGAACCATCATTATTGCACAAGGTGAGTGGCCGTGTGGGAACTTGTGGCTGAGACTGTCTGCTGTCGTGTTCTGTACTCCTAAAAGGTAGGCCGCTGTATTGTGACACTGTGGGAAATGCATCAGTTCCATAGCTTTAATTCTTCCATGCAAAAGGGAGGGTGATCTGGTACCGCTCTTACAATTTCTGTAGTACATGAATGCTATGTTGTCTGTCAAGACTCTTGTGGGTGTACCTCTGATTAACGAAAGGAAGTGAGTGCAGTGCCCCACCCTATAAGGGATACGTCGGTGGTCAGAAGTAATGATGGGGAGAGCTGCAAGAAGGGGATCCCAGTGCAGACATTTGCTGAGTACATTGCCACCAGTCCGTAGAGTGTTGACTTCGGTAGGGCAGTGACAGAAGTTTGTCCAGTCTGCCTCTGGTATGCCTGTAGACCAAGCTAAATCATGTCTGGAGATACCTAATGTAACCCTTGGCACGAGTTATCACAGATGTGCCTGTAGCGATGTGCCCCAGAAGTTGGAGGCAGCATCTGGCTGCTATACGAGGGCTGGTTTGTACTGATTCTATAAGGTGGGCAAGTCGTGAAACTTGTGCTGTGGCATGAGCGCTCTCACTGTAATGAATCGAGATTGGCTCCTATGAACTCTAGATGATGTACAGGGGTAAACGTCGATTTTTGGACACTATCTGTAGGCCCAGATCCATGAACAAGTCTACAGCTGTTTGGATAACTCGAAGAGCCTCATCAAAGAAGCAAGCTCTTGGGAGACAATTATCCAAGTAGGGGTAGATCATGATCCGCTGGGAGCGTAGGTGAGCTGCCATTATGGAGATGACCTTGGAGAATACTCTCGGAGCTGATGAGAAGCCAAAGAGGAGTACTCTGTACTGGTAATGGTCCTGGCCCAGAGTAAATCTGAGGAATTGTCTCTGGGAAGGTAAGTTTGATATGTGAAAATATGCATCCTGTAGGTCAAGAACTGAGAACCAATCTTCCTGTACCAAAGGCAGAATAATCGCTGCTAGTGTGACCATCCTGAATTTTTGAGCCTTGACAAACTTGTTCAGTGCTCTGAGGTCTAGTATGAGTCTCCAATCTCCATTCTTCTTGGGTATCAGTGCTTCTCTTGACCTGCTGCTCACAAACAGGAAAGATTTGGTAGGGGAAGTAGAAGTGGGTGGCAACCGAGGCAGCAGTGACCATGAGATGGTTGAGTTCAGGATCCTGACAAAAGGAAGAAAGGAGAACAGCAGGATACGGACCTTGGATTTCAGAAAAGTGGACTCTGACTCCCTCAGGGAGCTGATGGGCAGGATCCCCTGGGAGGCTAATATGAGGGGGAAAGGAATCCAAGAGAGCTGGCTGTATTTTAAAGAAACCTTATTGAGGGCACAGGAACAAACCACCCCAATGTGCAGAAAGAATAGCAAATATGGTAGGCGTCCAGCTTGGCTTAACAAAGTCTTTGGCGAACTTAAACACAAAAAAGAAGCTTACAAGAAGTGGAAGCTTGGTCAGATGACTAGGGAGGAGTAAAAAAATGCTGCTCGAACATGCAGGAATGAAATCAGGAAGGCCAAAGCACAATTAAGAGTTGCAGCTAGCAAGGGACGTGAAGGGGAACAAGAAGGGTTTCTACAGGTATGTTACCAACAAGAGGAAGATTAGGGAAAGTGTAGGCCCCTTACAGAATGGGGGAGGCAGCCTTGTGACAGAGGATGTGGAGAAAGCTGAGGTACTCAATGCCTTTTTTGCCTCTGTCTTCACAGACAAGGTCAGATCCCAGACTACTGCACTGGGCAGCACAGAATGGGAAGGAGGTGAACATCCCGCAGTGCTGAAGGAACAGGTCCAAAACTATTTAGAAAGATTGGACATAGGGAGGGAGTTGGCTGATGTGATTTCAGAGCCATTGGCTATTATCTTTGAAAGCTTGTGGAAATTGGGGGAGGTCCCTGATGACTGGAAAAAAGCAAATATAATGCCCATCTTCAAGAAAGGGAGGAAAGAGGATCCAGGGAACTACAGACCAGTCAGCCTTACCTCAACCCCTGGAAAAATCATGGAGCAGGTCCTCAAGAATCCATTTTAAGGCACTTAGAAGAGAGGAAGGTGATGAGGAACAGTCAACATGGATTCACCAAGGGAAAGTCATGCCTGACCAACCTGATTGCCTTCTATGAAGAGGTGACTGGCTCTGTGGATGTGGGGATAAGCGGTGGACGTGATATACCTTGACTTTAGCAAAGCTTTTGATACGGTCTCTCACAGTATTCTTATCAGCAAGTTAAAGAAGTATGGGTTGGATGAATGGACTATAAGATGGATAGAGAACTGACTAGAGCATAGGGCTCAACGAGTAGTGATCAATGGCTCCATGTCTAGCTGGCAGCCGATCACAAGCGGAGTGCCCCAGGGGTCGGTGCTGGGGCCGGTTTTATTCAACATCTTCATTAATGATCTAGAGGATGGGATAGATTGCACCCTCAGCAAGTTTGCAGATGACACTAAGCTGGAGGACTGGTAGATACCCTGGAAGGTAGGGATAGGATACAGAGTGACCTAAACAAACTGGAGGATTGGGCCAAAAGAAATCTGATGAGGTTCAACAAGGACAAGTGCAGAGTCTTGCACTTAGGACGGAAGAATCCCATGCACTGCTACAGACTGGGGACCAACTGGCTAGTCAACAGTTCTGCAGAAAAGGACCTGGGGGTTACAGTGCATAAGAAGCTGGATATGAGTCAGCAGTGTGCCCTGGTTGCCAAGAAGGCTAATAGCATATTGGGCTGCATTAGTAGGAGCATTGCCAGCAGATTGTGGGAAGTGATTATTCCCCTCTATTTGGCATTGGTGAGGCCGCATTTGGAGTACTGTGTCCAGTTTTGGGCCCCCCACTACAAAAAGGATGTGGACAAGTTGGAGACAGTCCAGCCGAGTGCAACAAAAATGATTAGGGGGATGGAGCACAAGACTTATGAGGAGAGGCTGAAGGAACTAGGCTTGTTTAGTTTGCAGAAGAGAAGAATGAGGGGAGATTTAATAGCAGCCTTTAACTACCTGAAAGGGGGTTCCAGGGAGGATGGAGCTAGGCTGTTCTCAGTGGTGGCAGATGACAGAACAAGAAGCAACAGTCTCAATTTGCAGTGGGGGAGATCTAGGTTGGACATTAGGAAAAAGTTTTTCACTAGGAGGGTGGTGAAGCACTGGAATGGGTTACCTAGAGAGGTGATGGAATCTCCATCTTTAGAGGTTTTTAAGATTCGTCTTGACAAAATCCTCGCTGGGATTATTTAGCTGAGGTTAGTCCTGCTTTGAGCAGGGGGTTGGACTAGATGACCTCCTGAGGTCCCTTCCAACTCTATGATTCTATCAGGAAATAATGGGAGCAGAAACCTTTGCCTCATAAGTACCAAGGTAGAGGTTCTATGGCTCCTAGACAGAGGCAGTGATCTATTTCTTGTTGCAATAAGATCTTGTGAGAAGGGTTTCTGAAGAGACATGGGGAAGAGTGTTGGGAATAGGGGGGAGGGAAGTGAAGTGGATGGAGTATCCATTGCAGATGATTTCCAGAACCCATCTGTCACATGTTATTCATTCTCAGTTGTTGTAGAACAGAGCAAGGCAGCATCTAAATGGGTGTGACAGGTTGGTCAGCTGCAGTTGGTGTTGAGGAAAGTGGTCTGTCGATGCCCTGAACAAGACGTCAAAACTGATGTTTTGAGGCGGATGGTTGTGAAGAGGAAGGCTGAGGACCCAACAGTTTGCATTTTGAAAACCTGGATTTTTCCTTTGAGGCTCACAGTAACGCTCAGTTGGAAAACGCGGTGTAAGGGATTTATGGTGAAGTTGAGGGCTACATTTTCTTTTTTGTCCAGGTGTAAAAATCCTTAATGACTGAAGAGTGATCCTGCAATCTTTAGCATATGGAGGGACACAGTCTTCTCAGCAAACAATTTGGTGCCTTCAAAAGGGAGGTCTTCTACTGTTATTTGTACTTTCTTAGGGAAGCTGGACAGAGGCAACCATGAAGCTCACCACATAACAGCATCTGTGAACAGTTCTGGAAAAAAACAACACTTCAGGAAAAATGTGGACAAATTAAGGTGTCCAGAGAAAAGCAACAAAAATGATTAAAGGTCTAGAAAACATGACCTATGAGGGAAGATTGAAAAAATTGGGTGTTTAGTCTGGAGAAAAGAAAACTGAGGGGGGACATGATAACAGTGGTCAAGTGGTCAAGGTTATTACAAGTAGGAGGGAGAAAAATTGTTCTCCTTAACCTCTGAGGATAAGACAAAAAACAATGGGCTTAAACTGCAGCAAGGGCGGCTTGGGTTGGACATTTGGAAAAACTTCCTAACTGTCAGGGTTTTTAAGCAGTGGAATAAAATGCCAAGGGAAGTTGTGGAATCTCCATCACTGGAGATTTTTAATAATAAGTTAGTATTAAAAACCATCCCTGGCAGGTGTTTGTCTAAGTCCTGCCATAAGTGAAGGGAACTGGATTAGATGAGCTCTCAAGGAGCCTTCCAGTCCTACGACTTTATGATTCTACGATCTGCAAAGTGTCTGCCACCTGTTTGCCAAATCTTGAAACAACCTGAAGTCATCTGCTAGAGATAGCGGAGGAGGCATCACTACCTTGCCTGGAGAAGTGGAAAAGATGTTGGTCTAGTTGGTCTATGGTGGGACCTCTTCCTGAAATACAACCTGTTCTTCAACCATTTCTTTGGGAGGTTCAGAGGCTCTGGATGCCGTGGCTAAGGGAGAGCGACTCAAAGGCTCACGATGGGCCACACTAGGTGTTCGGGAGGTGTAGAGTCTGTATGCTGCTCAGGGATCAAAGTAGGGCTATTGAGGCAGTGGAAGGGATTCCGGTGATTGAGTCCATGGTTGACCTTACCATTGTAGTTGAGGAGCAGACAAAGGGTCTGACTAAAGGGGCCCAGGTTCGTAGTGGGCACTATAAGGAGCATGGGAGAAGCGATGGGAGATTATTGCCTCCTGTTAGCTATCCGATTCACCACTAGAGAATGGAGGTGCATGACATGGTACCAGTGAAGATTCCCATATTCAAAGTGAACTCAATACCAGGGCCCCAGTCCAAGCAGAGGAGACTGGGTACGACAAGGTCCTTTGAGTGTCTGAAGTCTTGTGGTGTTGTCGTATTTTGTACTGATTGTGGTTGTTCGTGCTGTGTTGATAGCATCAAGGGGATAGTGATCTGAGGCTGGGTGGCACATCGACAGGCAGCGTACTGGCAGCGTCTTTATGGAGGTGGTGCGGTCTCTGTCTTTGCCTTTCCTTGTTGGTACAGTTGCTTCAGTGTCCATGCCCATTAAATCCTTAAGCATGTCAATGGTACCTGCCGCATTAGACCTTCATGAGCTATGAGTACCGTGTTTGTATGGTCTTGGTGCCGATAGTACCGACAATACCGAACGTGCCAGAGAGCTTTTTCCATTAGCTTGGGGTTCACAGCTCTCTTTCTTGAAGCCTTATGTGATAGGTCCACGGCTGTTTTCTTAGACCCATTGTCCTTAGATGTCAAGGGCTATGGAGAAGATTTGCATAATCTGGCACAGGTCTGGCTAAAGGGCTGCCTCCATGAAGAGGAGTTTTAGTCTCAATTGCCAGTCCTTCCAAGATCTTGACTTTTAACTGTTGGCAGGGACCACACTTTTGGGAAATGTGGCTTTCCCTGAGGCACCGGATGCAGCAGGAATGTTTGTCTGCTGCTGGGATGGCCTCTTTCTATGAGAGGCATCTCTTAAAGCCCAGTGAAGTGGGCATACCCTGAGCTGGGGCAAAACCCAGAGAAATGGGGAAAACCAAAAGGATTGGGGGGGGGGGGGGTTGTTTGTTTTTAAGAGAAAAGAAAAAAACTAGGGAAACACTAAAAGTAAGAAAAGGTTTATCTAACTATTAAAATTCTAATAAAGATAATGAACCAATGAACAGACTGCTAATAACTTTATCTCTAGCCAGGGGCAACAGAGAAGGAACTGAGGGGGGTTCAACTGCTCAGCACTGGTTAACCTCATAGTAAAGCATGACAGGGGGACAGGGCATGTGTGGGCCGAACTGACACTTCTACCAAAGTTCTCTGCTCAGCAGCTCAGGGACTTAAGTGCACCTACTGTGGAGCACACATAGGGACACTACTCCAAGAAGCAAAACCCCTCCCCTACCCCAAAATCCAAAAATAATCCAGAACCCCCCCGTATCAAAGGATCCTGCACTCTAAATCAACTTGAAGGACAAAAAGACAAGTACCTGTTAAAATTAAGAACATTTTCTTTCTGATTATTGGGTGTTTTCTGGGAAAGTTGATCTTCAAACACTGAAGGTGCTTCCTCATCACTATACATTAAATCACTTCCTAAAACATGACTTGCAACATCTGAAAAACAAATGAGTTTAAAATCAAGTCTCCTGGGATCTTGTATCACTCACCTACAAAGAGACACTTATATTTAAAATTCAATATGCTAATCTATAATGGTTTATTCAATCCAAAGACAACCATTTTAAAACATTTTAGAGAAACAGCCATTAGTCTGGTAGTTGGTGATCGAAAGGAAGTGAGGTATCCTTGCATTAGTAAAAATCTACAGAAACAATTTCAATGGTGTTGCCCTCTGCGATGTGGCAGGTGGAAATTGCTGTCTCCTCCCGCTCCCTCCCCACCAAGCTGGTGGAAAGGGGTCAAGCTGGGTATCATTCAAAAGACCTTTCTCCCACAAACACAATTCTACCAAACATGACAAACCTAGAATAATTGCATAGATATATATTCAAGAAAATGTTTTTAAAAAACCAACATTTTAAAATTATACTTTAACACAGTGCCTGTCAAACATGCAGCCCTCACAAAGTTAAACCATGGTGCTTGACAGACAGTACTGTGTTATCAGCTAATGCTCAGAACATACCTGATTAATTTTGTAAATGGTACAGATTACTATAAATGGAAAGAATGCCTCAAGTTGATTTGCCATCATCGACAAAAAAGTGGTTCTGTCGTATTGATTATCAACTTTGTTTATTACGTCCAAAGTCGTGATGAGGCACTGGTTAAGATGTAAACTTCCAGCCAGAAATTACTGGAATCCACCAACAAATGGTACGCATAGTTATATAACAAACATTATGTAACAATTACAATCCCAACGTAATTTATAACAAAATCCTTGTTTTTGCTTTGGCCTTGATCATTTTTAGGCATCAATCGGGAGACAAAGAGTACTGACAGGTAGCTGAATTTTGGAGAATACCACTGCAGGGGACCTGATTAAACACAATGCTCATGGCACCTCACATGCTATAAAAAGTGCATCCATCAGCTGAATTTGGCAAGGTTGTAGAGTACAATTGAGCATGATGTCAGGACAAGTGCCAGCTGTAGGTGAGACTCAATGGTATGTGTTTTGAGAAGAAAAACACTTCTTCTGCAGTAAGCTGAAAGCCCAAAGGCATCCATTAAACTGAATTACAACATGAGACAGGTGAGAAACTGTATGAAGCAGTCACTCTCACTGAGAGCATTCTATGGAAAGCAACAAAAAAATACTGATTTTATGACTGCAAACTGTGCAACTCAGATGGAGTTTATAAATTGCGTCAGAGGTTATAATGGATGGGAAAGTGATAGCAATGGCCGATATAGAGGCTAAGTAGAGAGAAATAAATGTGCTTCAAATGGGACAGAAGAGGAACAAAAGGTTATCAGAAATACTCTTAAAGCATGTATGAACTGTGGGATATGGACACAGTTTTTAAGCAATCCTATCTGCACAAATGAATCACAATGTTATATCCTTAAAACCCCCAAAAGACATGGTACTATCAAGAAGTGGAAGAAAGTGCTGATGTCAATACTAATACATTGATGTTTCCTGACAACAGAAGTAGCTACCCATTTTTTTTTTTTTTTTTTTAAATGGAAAAGCATTTTGTCCTGCAGTTCGTGGGAGTTTCAGGTCACTAGTTCCCTTTTGTGTACTTGGTTTGGATGAAGTGCTAGAACTGAAAGTCGTTTGGGGGTTGGTGGGCATAACATAGCATGCAAATGCTCTTTCCAAGTTTTTCCTAACAACTCTAGAACTCAATTGAATTTCAAATAAAACATTAAGAATGGCTGTGATGGCTTTCCCAGAACTAACCAAACACCATCTAGACTCATTAGGTGCTGTTAAATGTCAAGAGGTGGCAATTCTGAAGCTACAGGATGAACTCATTTGCACTCACAACCCATTTGTGTATGATGGTCCAGAGCTCACTAATATTGTGATGAAAGCAGTCTTCAGTGATGAGATAGTTAAAGACGTGAGTTGAATGGATACTTTGGGTTATGATTTGTATGAAGCCTTCAAAATCAAAAGAATTATCCAAGTCTTCATCAATCTATCAGCACCAATCCAGAAGAACAGACTAAAGCTATGCTTGAATGCAAACAAAAAAGTTTGAGTGAACGTAGAGGGGACTATTACAGAGCAAATTAGACACGTCATTATTTGCTCATGTGCTGGCTGTGTCCAGATCTCAGCCTGTTGTTGAGCTACATGAGACTTTGGGAAAGTACGAGTTCTCCACAGCACCACAATCGATATTTGAATGCAATGGAACAATGCATATGTGCCAGGTGAAAAGAAAACAAATGCACAATTTGCATGGTCTTCCTAAACCAGCACCTAGTGATAACATGATTGGTACCTTATGCCAGCAGAGGCCTTTCAATATAGCAATCATAGATGATATAGCTGAGGTACAAGCTCTTGACAAACCAGAAATGTTAACTCCTGATGTGATTTGGCTGAACACTTCATTATAAGACTACAGAGAAAATACTGGACTGTAAAGAAGTCCATCTCATGTTTGACACGAATGCAGAGGAATCTATTAAAAATATTACTGGAAAGAAGTAACTCCATCGTACTGCATCTATCCAATACACATCTCCATATCACAATGAAGAAGCTATCGTCTTATAGTTGCATGAAGGATGAGTTAACCATATACCTTGCAGGAAAAATGTTCCAACATGTAAAGAACTGCTCAAAGAATTTTGTTGTCACATGGCATAATGAAGCTGCTGCTTGTGCTATTCAGTGGAGTTTCGTTGTTGTTCCCATGAGGAGGCGGACACTAAAATTTTCTTGTCTGTCATCAATGCCAGGGAGAAAAGCGCTACTAACTTCTGGATTTTTGCACAAGACACAGATGTTATAGTGCTCTTTGAGATGCTATCCAAGACTTCCGCAAGATTCTGTTTTTGTGTTGCTGTTGAGGAACATTCGGAATCACTGTGTATTCCTCAGAGATGTGTTCCTATCACTCCAACCAGTGAAAGCCATCCCACCTTTTCAGGATGTGACACTACTGGAAGGGTAGCTGGAAAGACCAAATTATCTTACTGGAAAGCATTTGATTCAGCCTCTGAAGACACTCTCCTCGCTCTGAAGGTGCTTGTAATGGCAGAGATAGTCACGGATGAAGTCATAAATGCACTGGAAGCGTTCATATGCTGAGTTTATCATTTGAAGACCAATATTATGACACATGCAGAGCTACATTGGTGGATGTTGTCTAAGAAGCAGACAAATGGAGAAAAATTGCCACCAACAAGGGAAGCATTTATACCTGCTACCAATAGGGCAAATTATCAAGCCGTGGATTGGCTCCAGGAGGACTGATAGCATCCAAAACTATCCTCCTTTATCAGGCATGGATCTGTCTTGGAGGATGAACTAATGAAACCAGTTATGTATGAAATACCATGTACTCCTGGAATCAATCCTCCCGCTACTCAAATGCTTGTGTGCAACAACCAGACGTTCACAACCCTCCAACTATTTGGCCAGCAGCCTTCCTTGTAGAAAGATATGAGAGTGTGGCACAGATGAGGATTAATGTGACAATTTATCTAGTCGTGGTGCACTAGGCAGCGATGATTTTGATGAATAAATGTTTTCAGTCCTATACATCAAGGCTCCCTAAGATCATTAATGATCAATGTCTTTTTTTATTGTAAGCAATGCTCCCTGTGCTAAAATACAATTTTAAAATGTTGATTTTTAAACATTTTCTAGAATATGTATCTACATAGTTGTTCTAAGATTGTCATGTTTGATACCACTGGGTTTTTGGGAGAAAGGGCTTTCGAATGATACTCAACACGACCCACTTCCAATGACACTATTATCAAAATTTCCACCAACCAGCGGATCTGGAACTGGAAGGGCAGTAAGTACCGCTCCAATCCCTCATACCACAGAGGATAACAATTGAAATTAAAATTCTGTAGATTTTTACAAATTAAATGTCACCTCTCTTACTTTTCGATCACTAATTAGCCCATGAAATGCGATTTTTACTACATTATGCTCCCAGACTAAATACATAGAAGTGCAAAACATATATAGCTGTTAGAATAATAAATATTTATTTTCAAGAGGCACAGTGCAAATATAATTATATTTATAATTATAAATTGGAGTATAAAATTCCTCAGGGCAAATATTCTGTTATTTCCATGCCTGAAAACAGCCATTCATACCTACCTGCAGACAAGTAGAACCTGTGCACGCTGCATAAAGTGAACTTTAGTTCTGCAGCAGAGTGATGTTTAGTACCATAGCTCTGAAATGCAAGTTGCAATTATTCGTACTTGTTTTGTAATTAAATTAGATATAAATCTTAATTGTGAAATATTTCAGAGTTTACTTTATGCTTTCTTCAAATTTTCGAATGCACCACAATTCTGTATGACCATATGCAAGTGCATATGTAAGGTCGTCAGGTGGAAAACTGGAGGTTTTAGCCTCAGAAAGAGGCAGAAGGAGACCTGGATACATGGGTATTGGAAGGAAGGAATTTTCTCTTTCTTAACCACTAGTGGGGCAGAGGTTTGCACATGTCAAGTGACAATGGTTGCTACCCATGACTGAAATCAGGACTACTAATTCTCAGTAAAGAAAGTTTTGAAGTTGTTCAGAGAGGGATTAGATGTTTATGCATAAAAAGAATATCCAGAATTATAACAGTTAATGCTAAAAAGGTTTGGGGAGGGATATAAAATCCTCACACTTTAGGTCTTACAACTAAGCTGTAAATATTAGGGACTATGAGGAGACTTTACTGGGCATCTAGATCAGTGGTTCTCAAACTTCCCCCCCCCCACGGACCACTTGAAAATTGCTGAAGGTCTTGGCGGACCACTGAGGGTCTTAGCTGGGGAGGGGGGAGCGGCCACAATGCAGCACTGCTTGGGGCTGGGAACAGCTATGGCCAAGGTGCCGCTGGGCCCATGTGGTGAGAAAAGAGCAGGTGGGAAGGGGCAGGGCTGTGCGGGGGACAGCAGCTGGTGCATGGCACTGCTTGGAGCTGGGAGCAGTTCCAGTCAGGGCACCACTGGGCTCACATGGTGCGAGAGTGGTGGGGGGGAAGAGGCAGGCCTGGAAGGGGGGAGTGGCCGCCATGCTCTGGCTAGGGCACTGTGGACCCACGTGGTGGGAGAGGGGCAGTGGGGAAAGGGGAGCGGCCACCACTGCGCCGCAAAGCTTGTTCCACAACCTTTCCACAGACCACCTGAATGGAGCTCGCAGACCACAGTTTGAGAACTTCTGGTATAGATTATTCCACATCCGCCTGCTGGGTGGTTTCTTGCACCTTCCCCTGAAGAATCTGGTAATGGCCATTGTTGGGATTTGAATCACAGGTCTGTTCCAATATGGCAATTCCCATGTTCTGGGCTTCAGCATTATCGCACTGAGATGAAGGAGTGTAGTTCACATCTCTCAGATCATTTATTGTATGCTATCTCAGGACTCAGCAATATGCACTATTTTACATATGGGATGTTCTCGTAAATGTAAGGGATTTAAAAAAAAAAAAAAAAAAAAAAAAAAAAAAAAAAAACAACGTAGCCCTGGCCTACACTTACCTGGAGATTCGGCAGCAATCAAAGGGAGTTACACAAGCTATGCAGAGTAGCTTGTGTAACTCCAGTCGACTGCTGTACTTCTGTTCTGCGCGGTGTCTTCACTGCACTGTGCCACTTGAGGAGGTGGTTTTAGTGTGTCAACTTCCTAAATCGATTGAGCGGGTCTATACTGACTGCTCAATTGATCCAGAAATATCGATCTGACGGCGACTTTGCCGTCAGTATAGACATACCCTTAGGCTTAAGTTCTTCAACAAAATTCTGTAGCTGAGATAGATTCCAACGCCACAGAACCATGGAAGACTCAACCCTCACAAATGACCAACATTTTTCAGTTCAAAAGTCTACGTGCACACACAGAAAAAGGAGGAAATGTAAATAGATTTAGTGTGTTAATGTCACAAATTAAAGAAAAGCTTTTACCTTGGCAGAAATATTCAAAAGTTTAAAATAGTAATAAAAATAATAAAATAATATAATAGCGTTGTGTTTTACCTGTCTTTTGTTCTTTTTTTATTCCAAGCTCCACATGCGGAAACACTTTCTGTAGGGCTCCTAAAATTCTGTGAAGTGTGTTTTCAAGCAGTGGTTTTGAAATGGCTGAGAGTGCTTGCCCAGGTGAAGTCACAGCCCTTTGAGAAGCTGGTATAGTCTTCTGCATAGCCACAACAAAATCCTTAGCTGTTATTTTAATAGAAGAGATATCCAACTGCAACTTCTCACTGCTAGTGTATATCTGAGGATAACGTCGGCGCAAAGCACACAAAGCAGCTTCAGAACATATGGACTTAATATCTGCGCCACAATATCCTATGAAAAAGTAAGTGAAGTTTAGTTCTCTGTCTCTGACAACCAAAGAAGGTCTAGAAGGAGCCTTTGCAAGCTAGAATACCTAACTATCTGACCCAGCAGGAGATGAAGCCTAACAGAGACAGCATGCTTGATCTTATGGGAGAAAAAGGAAGGGATATAGATAAGAAATGCTGCATTCTGCTATCTGCCCAACTACTCTGCTGGTGGTCTTCTCTGCCTGTGCAGAGCCCTGCTGAGTTCAGCCCCTGCGCACACCAGACTTATTATAAGATTGGGTTCTTACTGGCCTAGATGGACTCCTAAGAGAATTGCATCCAGCCCTCTTTGCCAGAAGAATGGTCAAAGTGTGAGTGTGTTTAAAAAGCTCTATATATTAATAAAAGAAAACCATAAAATTTTAGTGGATTAAAAAAAAAATCAAAGAAAAATAAGTATTGTAATTAAATAACCTTAGTATTAAGCTTTTAGATGAGAATTGTTATTTTTATATATGCTAAACTATAAATTAGTCACCTGTATGCTCTGATAACTCTTTTGGTTTTTAATCTTACCAACACATTTTTCTGCTAACTCTTCAAGAAATGTGTCCAATGGTTTAGGAGTCCAGTGTCTCGTATGAATCTTGATAATCTCTTTTCTAGCCTAGAAATAAAAAGACTAGTTTTTTAAAAAGCACATCTTGGTTTTCCTGTAACAATCTTTACGTTAAAAGACAACAATATAATCACCTCTTTTCTTGAATGCTCTTTTAAAAAAACTGAAGATTTTAGATGCATCTTAAATTGGACACACTTCCTTTCAGGTGGTCCTTTTAACAATGAAAGTCATTGAAAGATCCAAAAAAAGAGCAGTTTCTAAAGAAGCTTAAACCTAATGTTCTTGGAAGAATTCTCTCCACTTCTAGCTAAAGTTCTAGCTAAATTTTCTTAAGGAAAATTTCCCAAATTTATAGAATCAGAAGCTCAAGATGAAAGAACTACTAATTCAGCTACCTTCAGGGTGGATTGATTTAAAATCAAAGCAATTTAAATAATTATTTTAATTAAGAGGAAAGCCTCAATTTAAATAATTAATTTTAATCAACTTCTCCATTTGCATTTCAGTTATTGTCTAAAGAAAGGTGCATTTTCATTGGTTGATATAACCATTAAACCTGCTGAATTACAACTAAATAGAGCCATTATATCACATTTGGTACATCTTTTTGCTACCTACAGGGATTGGGTGTCACTGGCTATGCAAGAAGCCCTTTGCAACCCTGCTGCCATGGAAATGAGGCCATGACAATGGAGCTGCAGAGGGCTCTCTGCACTGCTGCAGGGCCAGTGATACCGGATCTCTGATGGTGCAAGGGAAGGAGGTTGCACTCTCGCCGACTGTTATCGATTGATTTTTTTTACTGATATATATTGATTAAAATCAAATAGTGCCAAGCCTAACCACAGAATGTTAACAATGAATTTAAATGTTTTAGGCACTGGTACATCATAATTCTCCAAGCATTGTGCCCAACTTTACTATGTGACTGTTCACACACTTAAAGATAAACGTGCTTAAATACAATGCTAGATGAGGATCTAAACACACACAAAAAGGTCCACTAAACCCAATAAACCTCAAAACAGCTGACCTGATATCCCGATCAAAACACAAAACTTCAGATTAAAATGTGTCCAACAAGGTTAACCACCATCCACATGTAAATAACACAAATTAATTTTCCACAATTGCAACTATGAAACAGGCTAACATCAAAACTTTTAAAGTAAGTTGGAGCACATTTAAAATGTTATTCCAAGGGTAGCTAATATTTAAATAGTTACTGTCATATATCATTCTCTCATTTTCAGAAGGTTTTTTGTACTATATATACACAGCAGTATTTTAGAGCTAATGAAAGACCCCTGTAATTGTGTCATTAAGTGCCAATAGGTGACATTTAATCTTTCTGCATGGTCAAAGTGGAAAGAACAGTTACTGACCTTCGTAACTGTTGTTCTTCGAGATGGGTTGCTCATATCCATTCCATATTAGGTGCGTGTGCGCCACATGCACTGGTGCCAGAGATTTTTCCCTCAGTGGTATCTGTAGGGCTGCCTCTAGTGCCCTCTGGGTCACATGCATATGTGCCGGAATATAGGGTGGCGCTGCTGGCCCTCCTTCCTCTCAGTTCCTTCTTGCTGGAACTCCGACAGAGAGGAAGGAGGGTGGATTGTGGAATGGACATGAGCAACATATCTCAAAGAACAAGTTATGAAGGTCAGTAATTGTTCTTTCTTCGAGTGCTTGCTCATGTCCCTTCCATATTAGGTGACTCAGCAGCAGTATCTCTGGAGGCAGGCTAGGAGCTCATGGACATGCTGCTTGCAATACTGCTCTGCCAAAACCCTCATCACCTCGGGCCTGATGCGTGATGGCATAATGGGATGTGAAGGTATGGACCGAAGACCGAGTTGCAGCTCTACAGATGTCCTTTATCAGGACCTGAGCCAGGAAGGTCACCGATTATGCTTGGGTTCTTGGAGAGTGGGCTATTAGTAAAGCTGGAAGCGTGATCTCCGCCTGCTCATAGCAGACTCGGATGCAGGCAATAATCCAGGATATTATCCTCTGGGATGACACCGGGAGCCCTGCCCACCAACTGTTCGATAATCAAGACAAATAGCTGTGTGGACCTGCAAAAAGGCTTAGTCCTATCAAAGTAGAGCTCTCCTGATGTCGAGTATGTAGAGACACCGTTCCTCACTGGAGTTGTGGGGCTTCAGAAAGAAGACTAGTGGGAAAATGGTCTCCATGTAAAACTGTGATATCGCCTTTGGCAAGAACGCCAGGTAAGGGCGCAGCTGAACCTTGTTCCTGCAAAACACCGTATAAGGGGGTTCAGAAGTCAGGGTCTTGACCTCCAAGACTCACCTTGACAAAGTAATTGCCACCAAGAAAACAACCTTCCAGGATAGATGTAGAAGACAGCAAGACGCTATGCGGGCCTCAGTGAGTCTTGATAGGACCAAATTGAGGTCCCACTGAGAAATCGGGTTGCATACTAGCAGGAAGAGCCTCTCCAGGCCCTTGAGAAATTTGGCTGTCATCTCATGTGAAAAGACTGATCTGCTCTGCTCTGAATACAAGGGTAAAATGCTGATATGGCCACAAGGTGTACTTTAATCAATAAGACTATACCTTGTTGGTTCAGGTGTAACAGATCATCTAAAATGGCTTGAATAAATGACTTAGGGAGAGATTTCAATCAGATGCCTAGCAGGTGAAAGACCCCCACCTGGCTAGCTATGACGCTCTGGTGGAGAATTTCCTGATTCCCAACAGGACTTGTTGGACCTGAGTGGAGCAGGCCTGTTCCTCCAAGCTTAGCTCTGGAGTATTCACAGCATCAGGTGCTGGGAAGGTAGATCCAGATGCAGCAGTTGACCATGGTCTTGAGAGATCAGGTCTGGCCAGGTCGAGTCAGGCGGGGGAAGTGGCACCGATAAATCTAGCAGCATCCCAAAACAGTGTTGGCGTGGCCATGCCAGAGTTATCAGGATGATCTGCATTTTGTCCCTCTTGACCTTTATGAGGACTTTGTGCATGAGAGGAATTGGTAGGAAGGTTTACATCAGTTCGCCCAACCATGGGAGGAGAAAGGCATCGGAAAGCGAGCTGCCTTCACACCCTTGTAGGGAACAGAAGCGGTTCAGTCTGGTAGTAAAGAGGTATACTTGGGAGTGTGATGCCCTGCACTCCCAAGTTCACCCTTATAGTGTAATTGTGTATTGTTTAATGCAAAGCATATCATATAGGATGTTTTTGTAACGTTCATGACATACTGAGCATTATTGTTATAGTAATGTTTGTTGCAATGTCATGTGTATGGTTATGAGGCTTTGCCATATAATATTCCCAGAAGTATGTCCTAATGGCTTGAAACAAATCCAGACAAAAAACTCTCCAGGAGCAGAGGGGCAGTTCACACCTCATCAAAGCTTGTATAGGATAAACCCAGCTCAGCTTTTCAGGAACAAAGTTGCTTAGGTATCAAAAATGAACTTAGCCAAGCAGTGCCAGACATTAAAATCATATCTTCCTAACAGTGCTTGTTGCGTTGATATGCACAGCTGCAGGCCTGCTGATGAATAAACCTTCCTTCCAAAAAGGTCTAATTTTTTCACGTCTTTATTCTTTGAGGTGGAACCCACCTGCCCCTGCCTGTCCCTTTCGTTGGCCACTGTTACCACCAACAACCCTGGGGAGCGGTGGGTGTATAGATATTCAAACCCCTTAGCAGGTACATAGTATTTTCTTTCTGCTTATTTAGATGTAGGGGACAGAAAGGCTGGGGTCTGCCACAGGGCTTTGGCTAGCTTCACCACTCTCTCATGGACTGGGAGGGCCACTTTGGATGGGGCTGTGTTTGCCGGGATGTCAAAAAACTTGTCAGCCAGCTCCTTCAATTCCTCCACCTATAGGTCCAGGTTCAAGGTTATGTGTTTGAGCAGCTCTTGGTGTGCCGTGAAGTCATCATTTGGGACAGTGGTGGAAGGTCCCACTACAGCCTTATCTGGTGAGAAGGATGACGACACTGGCAAGGGTGGTGGGGTGAGCTCTTTCTCCGTAGCCACAATGTCCCCTTCTGGGGCTGCCACAGAGGCCTCGGTCTCCTGGTCTGACTTAACATCCAAGTCAGGTGCTAGTCATCGGTCACTTGCCTATCTTCTCCCGGAAGCCCTGTAGAAATACTGCCCATGTGACCCTGGGGAAGGAGAAAACCCCCATGGGTTCCAAAACTGCCATGGAATGGGCCACTGTCCCTGTGGCCAAGCCCCCAAAGGGGACCCCATGGGGAAGCCAGTAGCTATGGAGGTAGATGTCAGTCCCCTGGGCAAGGTCATCTCCTCCCCTTCTGAGTTCGAGATGCCGCCTCCCAAAGACCACACAGTGGTGCTGATGCCACTTGCCCTTTCCCCACTGTGTCGGAAATGGCGGTGCTCCGGTCGCAGAGAGCGATGCCGGGAACCTGGGTGCTGTGTATCCCGCGACCAGCTTTTGTCTTTCAGCTTTCTATACTAACTCAAAAGTGATCGGTGCTGGGATTCCGGGGATCTGTGCCGGGATTCTGGGGACCAGCGGTGGTGTTCTGAAGACTGGTGCCACGGGTCCGGAGATGGACGTTGGAAGGCCAATTATCTACTATGCGGTTCCGAGGACAGGTGCCAGATCCCTGGTGACCCCCTGCCGGTTGTCGGTGGTTCACACATAGCAGGGGACCAACGTCTTGGTGTCAGGGATCACTGTGGGGGGCCTCACTGCGGGCTTGCCTCTGGATGGCCCCGCAGTCAATGGCACCAGTACTGGGTCCCAGTGCAGGGGCCTCTCTTCCCAAAGTGTTGCAGGCATGAGAATTGCCAGGAGGCCCTTCACTGCTCAGAATGCCTCCGGGGTGGTCAGTACCATAAGATACTGGTGGCTCTTGCTGCTCCCAGGAGTCAGTGGTGGGTCCAGAGTTGGATTTGGGACCCACATGGGTGAGGCTGATGCCTACTCGAGCCCTGGTGGGGATGAGTGGGTCTCGTCTGGTCACCTGCGCTCTTCTTGTCCCTCCTCAGGACCGACTAGCACCCCTTTTTCATGTGTTGTCTTGGTTTTCTTCTTCAGCACTGGGGATGGTGACCGGTGCCGGAAGGAAGTCGGTGGCAAGTGGGCACTCCCTGCTGATGCTCTCACAGCTGAGTCCAACTGGCTCGGCTCCGACACTGGTCTAAGTGCTGACTCCATTAGAAGTGCTCTCAGTCTGATGTCTTGGTCTTTTTCAGTGTGAGCACTGAACCCTTTACAGATAGTGCACTTGTCTCGCACGTGAACCTCTCCCAAGCACTTTAGGCAACTCGGTGAGGATTGTTGACTGGCATAGGCTTCTTACACAAAGCACACAGCTTGAAGCCAAGGGACCAGTGCATGTCTGGTCCCGAGCTATCTTATCAAACCTACGGTATGTCTAAGAAAAGAAAAACCTAATGCTTAACTACTAACTAACTATATATACTTAGGCTACGGCTACACTGACGGCGGTAAAGTTGCCGCCGTCAGATCAATTTCTCTGGATCAACTGAGCGGTCAGTGAAGACCCGCTCAGTCGATCCAGAAATCGATGTACTAAGACCGCCTTCGCAAGTGGCGCAGCACAGTGAAGACGGCACACAGAAGAGCAGCCCAGAAGTTGACGGGAGTTATGCAAGTTTTTTGCATAGCTTGCATAAACTCCCGTCAACTGCCACCAAATCCCAGAGGTAAGTGTAGACAGGGACTTAGGTAAAAAGGGAAAACCACTGGGTTGTAAGAGCTTGCCACAGCAAGAGAATGTTCTAGCACTGTCACAGGAAATATGCAGGAACTGAGAGGGAGGGGGGTCTGCGGCATCCTATATACCAACGCATGCGCGCGACCCCAGTGAGTGCTAGAGATACCACTACAGATACCACTGAGGGAAATATCTCCAGCACTGGTGCATGAGGTGCACACACCCCCCATTGGGAATGGAATATGACCAAGCACTCGAAGAACTAATGCTACAAAATTGTAGGTCAATGAAACGGTTTTGTACAAGTAGTGTTTTCAGTAGCCTATTTACACTCTACAAGAAACAATATATTACCTCTTTACCACTCTCTTGTGCAAGCTATAAGGCACAGAATCCCAACTCCACCACTCCCACACATCCTTCATTATCCCACAATGCACTGTGGTTTATGCTATAAAGAAATAACCTGATACCTTATTGTTAAGGTTGAATCAAAGATTTTACCTCTTTATCTGGCAAGGTGAAAAGGAATTCTCTGTCAAAACGCCCAGGTCTTCGTAAAGCAGGATCTATTGAATCCAGTCTATTGGTGGCTCCAATTACCACAATCTCTCCTCTGCTATCCAAGCCATCCATAAGTGCCAGTAGTGTAGATACAATAGAACTGATAGAGAAACATTTTTATTCACTTAAGTTTACTAAGCCTATGTTACACTGAGTGTGACCTTTCTTCCCACGTTTCAATTAAGAAAGGAAAAGCTTTTGTTGCTTGATTTCTTTTTTGCTTAGTGAAAGTGTTCAATCAAGAGTCTTTTATGATGTTCTGTGCAGAAGATGTTTTTTGAGACAACCAAAACACACCATTATAGAATCAAGTCTTGAACAAACCTTAATTTGCTTTTTGAATCCAAAAGGTAAAGACTGTGCCTGCAATCTAAGTAACAAGATGCTCCCTTCCCCTAAGAGCACATTTGTACAGAACCTCGCACAATATGAATGGGACCTCTAGGCACTATTCAATACAAATAATAGTATTTGTAATAAATATACTATGCTCAAGCCTAACTTATGCAGCAGGGAACCCTGAAGTATGCAAATGCTCCTTTCCGAGCTCTCTTTCCTTTACTGCTCCCTCACCTTCAAGGCCAGTACAGCCTGTCCATTGTTCATTATTTTTTAATGTTGATATTATTCATTTTTATATTGATCCAAAGTTTCAATGTCTTGCCAATTTTCATACTAAAAGTGTCAAATGGTAAAGTTGTTGCAAGAATGCTAGAGACGTTGACAGCTGGAACTTTTGGCATCCCAGAAGACCTGAGGCTTCTTTACACCTAAAAAACTGTAGCACTATCAGTGTAAACATTACCTACGCTGACAGGAGCGATTCTCCTGTCAGTGTAGGTAATCCACCACCCCAAGACATGGGAGCTAGGTCAACAGGAGAATTCGTCCGTTGACCTAATGCTTTATATACTGGGTATTAGGTTGTTACAGCTACATCTCTCAGGACCGTGCATTTTTTCACACCCTACAAATGTACTGATGTATACTGATGTTAAATTCTAGTGCAGACCACACCCTGGTGTTGCTCTTATTGGCAATCAGGAGGCAGCTGACACTCAGTGCTATGGAGAGGATATACCTCCTATTTTCCACCCCTTTTTGGTCAGGGTGCATGCAACTTAAGATGTAGGAGATATAGGATTGAACTTCTCATATTCCCACCATATCAAACTTTGACAGTATCTTCACGCTACCACAAAATCCACCAATGGCAAAGTACATTAACTTGATGGTTTTTAGACTTGAAAAGATGACATCCTAAAAGAGGAATGGAAGCAAGCCACACTTTGCTCAAAGCTATGGTTTCAGGCTGCATACTGAGATAGCAGACATAACAGCACTGGTTCAAATTTGTTTCTTATTTGAAGGTCATCATTGCAACCATAAAGGCTAAAGACCTTTTGCTTTAAAAAAAAAAAGTTTGGATATTGCAATACAGTTATATAGCAAATTCTAAAAGAATTTTGCAATTCAAATGGTAACAATTGTGATATATACGAGGCTCTGATTATGGTATTGCTCGGAAAAGGTTAAATCCCCAAACTCATAAGGAAAGCAAACTGACAGACTGGAAATATAATTTTATTTGGAGGGTTGTTCAAACACAGGAGTGTGTCAGAGAAATCAAATTACAAAAAATTAAATAAACATTACATTGAGGTTTGTATCACTACAAGATCTAATCACTTGTAACTTAACACTACTCAAGTTTACAGACGCCTCCTAATGCTGATGATATATGTAGACTTCTAACATTGTAGCCTCCCTCTTACAAGGCTCAAGCAGATTTTAACTCTTTTCTATTTCTTAAAATATAAACTGTGTAATACCTGTGAATTTGATCTTGTCTACTGGATCGTACAGGAGCCAAACCATCTATCTCATCAAAGAAAATAATTGAAGGACGCATCTGATAGGCCTAAAAGGAAAGTGCAAATGAAAGTGCAGTATCAGGAATATTGAAAACATAATATATGTACAAAATAATTAACCAAAAAAACCCCAAAACCTACATTAGAAGACTATTAAATTGTAAAGCCAAGCACACACAGAAGTTAAGAAATGACAGAATTAAGGTGGCCAGAATTAATGCCAAACGTATTTCTGGATGTGATTTCCTATTAAAAAAATCCTCATGAACAAAAAAACAAAGAATAAACCTAACCCTGATAAAATAAGTTCCATTATGTGAAATCGTACTGACCCTCCCACCCCACATGGGTCATCAGCAAGGTTCAGGCCTTTATATCCATAGCATGGACCTCTACCACTTGAGATAGCCACCTAATACTGCTACCAGTAGTTATTTTCTATATGGACCAGCTACTATGAGCAGATGAGACACACACTTTGCCAGTCAGTTCACAGCTATTTGCTGACAAGACAGAAATGTAGAGACTCATGACTCCTGGGGTTCAGTTCCAGGTTCTGGAGATGAGCATGCCTTAGTAGGTATAGACCTGTCTGACCCCATGTTCTCAGCTTGTGTCTTTCCCCCTTTGCTCCTCATTCGTACCCTTGCAACTCCTGCAATCCCCTCTCCTTCCTGCACCTTTTTAGTATCTTCCCCATCCGCCTGCCAAATTTCAAGTCCCTGGCCCAAAGCATGGAGACAGCTTCTCACTTGTAAGGCTTTTTTTTTTTTTTTAAACATAGGCAAAATACATTTCCTCCCTGTCTTTCTCAATCACGTTCACTGAAACACCTGTACAATTTTTACTGGAACTTCTAAAAAGTTCAGCTTCAGAAACAGGCACCTAATATGGAAAATTTCAGCCCCAACAGTTAAAATCTTGCAAAGTTATAAGCAAATGAAAACAGGATCTTAAAATGGAAAGTGTTAAGGAACTTTAACTACAGATGTCAATACCAGCACTCCTTATAATAAAAGTATATAATTAATATTACCTGATCAAATAATAAACGAAGCTGTCGTTCAGATTCTCCCACCCATTTACTGAGGCAATCAGCACCTTTTCTCATAAAGAAGGCTACTCTTTTATCACCCTGACTGCACTCATTAGCAAGTGCCCTAGCAACCAGGGTCTTTCCAGTACCAGGTGGACCATAGAATAGACAGCCCCTGTAAAATACAAGAGTTCCCATGTTTCAGTTGTGATACATTATGTTCCAAAGAGCTTGAGGTATAAGACAACAAACAGCAATATAAGAAAGGTGATGGCAGGGCGAGAAGGGAGTATAACGATTAAAAATCAATATGTACAAATTTTATATACATATGTACAATGTTATTTAACTAAAATATATTTATGTATTTTGTTACATACACAGATTTAAAGGCTTGAAAAGATCACTATGATCATCTAGTCTAACCTCCTGTATAATAAAGGCCATAGAATTTCACCCAGTGGAGGGAAGAAGTAGTTACCTACCTTACAATAACTTGAACACTTTGAGATGTTTTTTGCTTATGGATACTCCACCATAGGATGTGTGCACACCTATGTGCTCTAAATGGGAGACAAAGTAGCATCTGTGTGGCCATGCCTGTGCAGAACAGTGCCTTGTGGTTCAAATGAAGGCATATAGCGAGGTGTGAGCCTGCCACCATTCAGTTCATTCTCAACCATGAAGTCAGAACTCTACAGCAGAAGGGACTGATGGGAGGTGGAGCATTCAGAGAGAAAACCTCTTGAAGAACTCAAGTTACTGTAAAAGTAAGTAACCTCTACTATTACTTGTATATTTCCCTATGGGTGCTCCACCCTGGGAGGCTCCTAGGGAGTAACTTAATGCGGAGGTGCATGCTGAGGATTTAAGTCCAGGACAGTTCAAAGGACTGCATCGCCAAAGGCAGCATCATCTCTGAAAGCAGGTAAGATAATGCAATGTTTAGCAAACGTATGGATAGAAGACCAAGTACCAGAACTGCAGATTTCTGAGATAGCAACATCCTTCAGTAGAGCTATAGATGTGGACTAGAGCTTTGGTGGAATGTGCTGTTACTCTGTGAGGGGACTGCCCCCTCTGCATTTTCATAGCAGGTCAAGATGTAACACAAAGCCCAATGAGACACTCATTGGGTGGAAATCGATCAGTCCTTCATCCTATTGGCAATTGATACAAATAGCTTGAGAGGGGCTTGGAATGGTTTAATCCTATAGAGACAGAAGGCAAGAGCCTTTCTGACATCCAGTGAACGAAGGTTTCATTCTGCTCTGAATGCGTGAGGTTTTGTGTAGAAAACTGGTAAGCGAATCTCCTGGTTAATGTTATGTTCCAAGGAGACCTTTGTAAGAAAGCAAAGATATATAACTGTCTATGTAGAAGATAGTGTATGGTGGGTACACCAGGATTGCTCCCAGCTCCCCCATTTGTCTCACTGAAGTAATAGCAGTCAGGAATAAAGTTTTGAGGGCAAGGTGGAGGAGGGTGCAGGTTGCCACTGGTTTGAAGGGAGAGTTTAGAACAAGGTTGAGATACTTCTGTGGGGCTGGGTGTCGAATGGGAAGAAACAAATTGTATAGCCCCTTGAGAAATCTGGTTGCTGTTGGGTAGGCAAAGACTCAGAAGCCCTGAATGCGTGAATGGAAGGCTGAGGGTGGCCACCCGTGCCCAAGAAAGCTCATTGATAGACCCTGTGTTTTTAATTCTCATATGAAGTCCAGGATCTTGGAAAGCAGAACTTACGAGGCTTGAGAAGATGGAGGGAGCACCAGGACTGGAAACGCTTCCACCTTTGGAGGTAGGTCTTGCAAGTACTGGGCTTCCTATTGGATAGAAGAATTGACTGAATTCTATCCAAATAGGTTAATTCCATGAGGCCATACCCTCAGATTCAGGAAGGAGGAGTTCAGATGGATGAAGGTTCCTGAGTTCTGTGTCAGGAGGTCCTTGTGGATCAGTTATCTGAGGGGTGATGCCTCCAAGAGACTAAGGAGGTTTGACTACCAACCAGTCTTGGCCAAGAAGGTGCTATAAAGATATGCCGAGAAGAGTGAGACCTATCTTGAGAAAGGACTTGAGGATCAGCAGTATAGGTGGGTAAGCATAAAGGATATGGGGCTATGGTGTTATCAGGGCATCCCTGAGAGAGTTGCAACAATAACTTCCTTGGAGCAGAACAGGTGACATTTCACATTGTTTAGGGTAGCGAAGAGATCTATCCCTATTATACCCCAACATCTGGCAGATGTTGCAGAAGACAGTTTTTGATTTCCCATTCATGATCTTGCCAGAAATGTCTGCTCAGGGAGTCTGCGATTGTATTCAGGAAGCCTGGTAGACAGGCCACTGATATTTCCATCTGATGGGAAATTCACCAGTTCTGCAGCCTTAGCGATTCTGCACGAGTACTGGGCTCTTGCTCCATCCTGGTGGTTGATATAATACTTTGCTGTTCGGTTGTCCAACATGACTGATTGACTGACCTTGTACGGCATAAAGGAAGTGTTGGCACACATACTGTTCTGCTCTTAATTCCAGAATATTGATATGGATCGATTCCTGGGTCAACCATTTCCTCTCTGCTCTCTCTCTCTGTAGGTGAGCTCATCTTAATAGACACACATCTGTTGTGAAGATCTTCAACAATGCTGGACGCAAGAATGGGGTTCTAATACAGACCCTCCATGGGTTCTTCACTATGTAAACGAGGCACTAACACACGTTTGGAGAGGCTGTGTCTGTTTGATGAATACACTGTTTTTAGCCATATCTGGAGGCATCTGAAGTGCATCCTCGCATGGGCAGTCACATACATAGAATCATAGAAAATTAGGGCTGGAAGGGACCTCAGGAGGTCATCTAGTCCAACCTCCTGCTCAAAGCAGGACAAGAACCAACTAAACCATCCCAGCCAGGGCTTTGTCAAGCCACAGCTTAAAAACCTCTAAGGATGGGTTATCTAGGGAAGTGGTGGAATCTCCATTACAGTGCTTCACCACCCTCCTACTGAAAAAGTTTTTCCCCAATATCCAACGTAGACCTCCCCCACTGCAACTTGAGACCATTGCTCCTTGTTGTGTTCTTTGGAACCTCCCTTCAGATAGCTGAAGGCTGCTATCAAATCCTCCCTCACTTTTCTGTAGATTAAATAAGCCCAGTTCCTTCAGCCTCTCCTCATAAATCATGTGCCCAGCCCCCTAATCATTTTCATTGCCCTCTGCTGGACTCTCTCTAATTTGTCCACATCTTTTCTGTAGTGATGGGCCACAATCTGCACACAATATTCCAGATGTGACCTCACCAGTGCCAAATAGAGGGGAATAATCACGTCCCTCTATCTGCTGGCAATCCTCCTACTAATCCAGCCCAATATGCCATTAGCCTTCTTGGCAATAAGGTCACACTGTTGACTCACATCCAGCTTCTTGTCCACTGTAACGCCCAGGTCCTTTTCTGCCCAACTGCTGCCTAGCCGGTCAGTCCTCAGTCTGTAGCAATGCATGGGATTCTTCCATTCTAAGTGCAGTTTTCTGTACTGGTCCTTGTTGAACCTCATCAGATTTCTCTTGGCCCAATCTTCCAATTTGTCTAGGTCACGCTGTATCCTATCCCTTCCCTCCAGCGTATCTTCTACTCCCATCAGTTTAGTGTCATCTGCGAACTTGCTGAAAATGCAATCCACCCCATCCTTCAGCTCATTAATGAAGATGTTGAACAAAACTGGCCCCAGGACCAACCCCCAGGGCATTCTGCTTGATACTGCCTGCCAACCAGACAGTGAGTCATTGATCACTACCCGTTAAGCCTGATGATCTAGCCAGCTTTCTATCCACCTTACAGTCTATTCATCCAACCCATACTACTTTAACTTGCTGATAAGAATACTGTGGGAGACCATATCAAAAGCTTTGCAGAAATCAAGGTAAATCACATCTACTGCTTTCCCCATATCCACAGAGTCAGTTATCTCATCATAGAAGGCAATCAGGTTGGTCAGGCATGACTTGCTCTCAGTGAATCCTTGCTAACTTCCTGATCACCTTACTCTTCTCCCAGTGCTTCAAAATGGATTTCTTGAGGACCTGCTCCATGATTTTTCCAGGGACTAAAGTGAGGCTGACAGGTCTGTAGTTTCCTGGACTCTCCTTTTTCCCTTTTTTAAAGATGGGCACTATATTTGCCTTTTTCCAATAGTCCAGGGCCTCCCCCATCACAAGTTTTCAAAGATACTGGCCAGTGGCTCTGCAATCACATCCACCAACTTCTTCAGCATTCTCAGATGCATTGCATCCAGCCCCCTGGACTCATGCATGTCCAGTTTTTCTAAATAGTCCTGAACCTGTTCTTTCACTACTGAGGGCTGCTCATCTCCTCCCCATAATGCGCTGCCCAGTGCAGTAGTCTGGGAGCTGATATTGTCTGTGAAGACAGAGGCAAAAAAAAGCATTGAGTACTTCAGCTTTTCCCACATCATCTGTCACTAGGTTGCCTCCCCTGTTCAGTAAGAGGCCCACACTTTCCGTAACCTTCTTGTTACTAACATACCTGTAAGAAAGCCTTCTTCTTACCCTTCATGTCTCTATCTAGCTGCAACTCCAATTGTGCTTTGGCCTTCCTGATTTCAACCCCGCGTGCTTGAGCATTATCTTTATATTCCTTTCTAGTTATCTGTCCAAGCTTCCACTTCTTGTAAGCTTCCTTTTTGTGTTTAAGCTCACTGAAGATTTCTCAGTATGAATCAGGAGGCCACCCCTGTTGCTCCTTGCACTTCTTCCTGGTATCCCGCTTACCTCTGTGCATGAGTCTCCATCCCCTGGTAAACTTAAGCCTGTCTGTGAAGATACGCTTCCCTCTCTCCATTAGGTGGATCCTGTCTCTTCCTAGCAATTCTTCTTGGAACAATATCCCATGATTGAAAAATCTAAAGCCCTCTCTCTTCCACCACTCGATGGTCCCCACCTGGACCTTTTCCTTAAACAAGGAGGATGGATGAGACCACCACCTGCACTTCAAATTCCTTTATCCTTTTTCCCAGAGCCACATAGTCTCCAGTGACCCGCTCAAGGTCATTCATGGCAGGATCACTGATGCCCACGTGGAGGAGGAGGAGGAAGGGGTAGCGGTTCAAGAGCTTGAGGAGTCTTGGCAGACTCTGTCACATTCTGAACTCTAGCTCCAGGAAAGCAGCACACTTCGAGTTTCCCCAGTCTGGAAACACAGTAACATGTGGTCCAAGATCTGTATACAAGTCCTTGTTGTTTGTGGGCTGCACTCTAATGTTGAAATTAGGTTGGATAGGATAGAGAATCTTTTCTTGGGTAGGTAAGCTCTCACAGTTGTGGAGTCAAAAGTTGCTCCTATAAAGTATAGATTTTTTTGTGGTTGATAGAAGTCCAGAGTAGCAGAATAGTGTTAATGCTCTGGATGCTGCCAACTGAACTTTTTGAAGGCGACCAGATCTGAGAAGTCAGTCTTCCAAATACAGGAACACTGATATTCCCCACTAATGGAGCTGAGGCGCTGCCACTGAATCTCTGAACAGCCCCGGGACACAGAGTCCAAAGGGGGTGAACTCGATATTGACAGTGATCTGTCCCTATTATGAAGCATAGGAATAGCTTGTGCAAGAAGTGGATAGCTATACGAAAAGTGTGTGGGTTCAGGCCTTTGATGTTCTGATGGATAGCAAAGGCTGGAGACTTAAAAGCAAGTCTCAACTTGCTTTCATAGTGGTCCGAGGGAGGTGGCACTGTTAGATCTTTTCAATACTGGCCTCAGGTTTATCAGAAACAATGAGATCCTCTGCAGAAAGGAAACTGGAACAAGGTAGAGGACTCTGACAGCCTTCACACAAAGTTTGGGTCAGTACCATCTGGTGAGATAGAGGCTGTTACGATTGTGGTGTCATCTCCCCTTTCAGAGGTACAGTGAGACACTGGTACCAGGGCACAGGTGTGGTGTCTTTTGCAGTGCGCAAGGTGTCAGTCGGTGCCACAGTGATAGTTGCTCTGGTGACAGGTATCTCCTAATGATATTTCTTTCTAGCACCGATGCTGTGGTTCCAGACTCAGTCGGAGCCTCTATAGTACCCTTAGAGCAGTGGTTCTTAACCTTTCCAAACTACTGTACCCCTGAAGCCTGAGTCCCACCCCCACGGGGCTGAGGCATGTAACTTAGTTTCATGGCGCCCCTGTGGCTCCAGGCAATTGCCTTTCTTGCCACCCCCAATACCAGCTCTGCACTTGCGACCCCTCTAAACCCCCAGGTTAAGAAACACTGCCTTAGAGGGACAAGAGATCTCCCAAGAGTGGGTCTTATGGGGTGATATACAACTTTTCTTCATTTCCTTGTTTGGAGAGAGATATTTCTTCTTCCTTAGAGTTGTTGTCCAGGACTGCAGATGAGGCACCAACTGGCACTGAGGCAGCTTGCGTTGTAGAAGCTGGTGTACAGGGGAAAGTGGACCCTCTGGAGCTAGGGCATATTCCATTAATAAGACTTAAATCTAGTCTCACTGTCTTCCTTGGATCCGCATTTGAAACCCTGACAGGCCTTGCATTTAGAAGCATTGTGGGAGTCCTCCAAACACTACAGGCAGCTGGTGTGTCCTTCATAGCGTGGAAAAGAACTGTGGCAAGTCTCACAGGCCTTAAATCCTGGAGTATAACAAATTGTGCTCTGACAAACAAAAACAAAAAATAAAAAAAAATTCCTTTTCTACCAACACAATAGTGTTATATAAAATAAACAGATACCAAATGAAAATAAATAATTAAAACTATTAAAACAAAAAAAATC
Organism: Emydura macquarii macquarii; assembly: GCF_026122565.2. Taxonomy (NCBI): domain Eukaryota; kingdom Metazoa; phylum Chordata; order Testudines; family Chelidae; genus Emydura; species Emydura macquarii. The sequence continues at coordinate 5,365,875 of NW_027130506.1, forward strand.
AAATATAAAGAATTTACACAGCAAAGGCAGGAAGCTGAATACAGCAGACAGCTGAGCTTTCCACCTCGAGCCACAGGCAGTTGAGAAGGAACTGAGGGGCAGTGGGCTCACACTTCCCTATATGCCCTTGTTCGGAGCACAAAGCACTCCACTGCAGATGCAGGCTCACGGACACTACTCTGCAGTCTCTGATAGGATGTGCATACGCCCATGCACTCCCAATGGTGGAGCACACATAGGGACATAGAATAATTCTTGGAGTGTTTCCTAAAATGTGACTGAACATTACTGAATGCAGTAACTTGTGATTGAGCTAGATCATATCTTTTATAAAGGCATTCAAATCTTCATTTAAAGACTCTAACTGATGATGAATTATCCCACACCCCTTGGTAAACTGTGCCAATGGTTGATTATGCTCACTGTTGGGTTGCATCTTATTTCTAATCTGACATTTTTTAAAATCAAAGAGAGAAGTCTTAAAACAGGTCAGAAATTGAAGAGATTACATATATAATATGACAGGGTCAGACCAGATGGCTACGTGAGAGTTCTAGAAGGCTGTTATATCAGCCCCAGGATCAGCAAGTCCCTTTTCCCCTGGTAGCTGAGCAGGGGTTATTCCAGGTTAATTAATACACTTGGAGCCAATCAAGGCCCGGCCTAGGATTTGTTAAAAGCCTCCCCTCCAGAGAAAGGGTGTGGTTGGAGTTGTGGGAATGAGGTAAGCCACCACAGAGTATGAGTAGGCAAGATGCCAGGAGGGTTTCAGAGAAGGAGCAGAATGCTGGCAGGAGAGAACCCGGCAGGTACAAAGACTGAGGGAGGAAAAACCCTGCCCAAAGAGGGCAAAGGACCTTTCCCAGGCCTGGAGGTCTAAGGGAAGAGACTCTGCCAGAAAGGGAAGATTGAACTGGACATTTGGCTCGGCACTACTACACCCAGTGGGGCTGTCAGAGGTCAAGAGCCTCCCCTGGCAAGGAAGGGCCCCTGTCCAAGCAGGGTACCGACATTAAGTCAGGGGACACGGGGAAGTAACCCAGGGAAGCTAGCAGCTTTCCTGAAGCCACAGCATGAAACTGCTACTTGTAGGGTGTCTGGGTTGAGGCCTGGAGTCGAGGGTGGGACCAGGCTACCCCCACCCCCCACTGGCCATTCACTGGAGGGGCAAGAGCCCCAGCGAAGAGGCAAGGGCATATGAGAACCCAAGATAGAACTGGGGAGCCAGCAGAGAACAGCAATCTTAGAGAGGCTGTATTACCCTCACCCACCACAACAGGGTAGAAGAACACTAAGCGGTGAAGCAGTTCCCTGACCTACCGCTAGCAGGACGCTCTGGACCCACCGAGATAGAGGAAGAGCTGTCACAATAGACAGAGAAAGAATCTAACAGCCATTTGTTTAATAGATAGCTTGAACAAAAAAATAAATTGGAAGCTATAATGAGCCCGCACCCTACTCACTGTCTTAATAGCCACAAGAGGTAGGGTCCAACATGGAGGTGACTAAGCAATGCTTACTCATCACTTCTAGGTTTGAGTCTGCTTAAAGCAACCAGAGAAAAAGATGTATTTTCTGTTTCCTGCACACATACTGTCCCTGGTGTCAGATTTCCATAGGTCCTATCAATCTTGTCTTTGAACTATTGGTAACAGGAAAACTTGTTTATTTTTCTCCCAAACTGTAAAGCATCTCCAAAGACACAGCATTAGGAATTTAAAGTCTCTGTGCTACAGTCAGATCAGAAGTACATTTTCTACCACTGGTGCTCCATCTTCTTTGTTTGTCATTTAATCTCAGGTCACCAATGTAATTTTAGAACCTGAGAGGATAATACGGAAGGGGATTCCTGAGGCTGATATGTCTATGGTTGCAAAGAAAAAAACAACTGTAATGGCCCACCAATACATATTATAGTATCTGTAGCAAATATTTATTAGTGTAGCAAATAGAGGCCCCAACTGAGATTTGGGCCCCATTGTGTAAGGCACTGTTCATACCACACAGTAGACAGTTCATGCCCCAAAGAGCTTATAATCTAACTAGATACATGGAGGAGGAGGTAGAATAGAAAGGAAGTATTATTCACCTAGAATAAGTGACTTGACCATGAACAGGACATGCCCAACATTCAGTCCAACCCTACAAAAAAGATGCAGACCGATTCAATTCAAAGCCCTTTTTTTCCAAAGAATTACAACTTGGCAATAAAATGTTTAATTATTCCTCCCTTACAAGATTTAAATTTCCAGGTTCTGTTTCCAGAATCTGCTGAGATGATAGGAGGAGGAGGATGTCTGCAGCTGAAAAAAAATCTAACATTGATTTCCAGATACTAACTTTTAGAGTTGGCAGTTAGGTCACGTTATTTAAGTCATTCTAAAGGGATATTCAAGGGGGGAAAAAACCAATAAACTTCTCAGGTTTTAAAAAAATGTGTTATTTGTAATATTATATATTACTGAAAAAGAAAAATTAAATTATATTGTAGTAGGTTTTCATGCATTTCATTCAGCAGGATTTTTTTTTGGGGGGGGGAGGGAGAGGAGGGGACATTTTATTGACACTGTACAGGAAGCAAAGCAGTAAAACTATGTAAAAGTGGCATCTGCTTAATCCCATCTGCTCATTGTGTTTGTCTGAAGTTATATCCCAATACTTCAGTATTATGGAACACTTACTACTAAATACCTTACTATCTAAAATAGTCATCTATTACTGCACTGCAGTTAGCAATGCATACAGCTCTGAGAGGGGGAGCTACATTTTTATTTTGGTCCATGGATAACAAAGAACTTCGCTAGTATTCTGATCGCAGCTTCTCGAGTACTGACTTGTAGATGTCAGAATAAGTTTGCAGCGCTGATAGCTAGAAAATCCCTCTGCTTGTAAATTAAACAAATTTTTATGAAATAAAATACAAATATAGACAGTAAAAATGGCAATTTTACTGAGTCACTTTTCAGAGTATACCTTCATCTTAAAGGCCAAACATTATATCTCTAATTTTGACTAGGTATTATATGAATCTTGAAACTCTGTACATTCTGGGTTTTGTCTGTTTAAAGTCTTTGTCTTTTAGAGTTTGATAAAATTGGCACATGAACACTTTATGACATGAAAAGGTGGACAGATACTTAAAATACAATATTCTTCTGTAAAAAAGAGCATGAGTTTTCAAGTTGCAATACACTTCACATTACCTTGGAGGCTGAATTCTGAATCTCTCAAATACTTCTGGATAAAGCAATGGAAAAACTACCATCTCTTTTAGAGCTGAAATATGGCTAGATAGTCCACCCACACTATCAAATCGTACCTAATGCAGGGAGAGTTAAAAAAACAAAAAAAGAAATCATACATTTCATATATGCTTCAAAGAAAGTTGGGTCAACAACATGATTATACTCGTAAGCATCCAAGAACAGAAGACATTATATGCAACTACAAAAGAAAATGTACTTGGCATTCATGGCAGTTTTGAAGCATGTTGAGGGGGGCTTCTATGCAATGGTAGCTGTAAAGAGATTGTAGAGTTTTTCCATAACAAAGTTACCCATTGACTGAAAGAGTTTTAACTGACAGCATTTGAGACAAAGTACTTACTGAAAAATCTATTTGCATTGGATCAACATCAGCAAGGCTTGCTCCAATTTTCATCCGATCCTTGTGAACTCCCTTTAATTCATCTCTCCGAATGTTTAGTGGAAGACACCTGATTTGAAGACAAGAAAAGGGGAGGACAGACACTATCTAAAGTAAGATATAACCAGATTTTTCTTGGCAAATTATACAAACTTATGATAAGCTCTAACAAATCCTGAACTAATTAAGTTCACAGTGTCCAACTATGAACAAAGGAAGAGGGGTCAGTTATCCTAAATACCACCAACTTCCTTGGTGTGCTAAGGATTTGTGCTCCTAAATTACCTGGGCACTTTTGAGAATCCTACCCCAAAGAACTTTGGTGGTATGTGGAACAACGTATCTTCCTCCTTTGTTCACTTTTGGACATCGTGAACTTAGGTTACTTTTCATGATGAAAATCATTCTCTCACAGATGGGTTTTTTCTATACTCAGATCTGGAATAGCAACATGCTTCCATGCAGATGACGCTTGTTAAAAAAACCAGAGTTAATTAAATTTGTGACTGAACTCCTTGGGGGAGAATTGTAGGTCTCCTGCACAATGGTTTTACCCACATTCTGCCATATATTTTGTTTTATGGCAATCTCGGATGACGATCCAGCATATGTTGTTTGATTTAAGAACACTTTTACTGCAGATTTGAGAAAATGCAAAGGTACCAACATGAGATTTCTAAAGATAGTTACACCACTCACCCAAGGTTTAAGAATCTGAAGTCCCATCCAAAATCTGAGAGGGATGAACATGATCAGATGTCTTAAAAGAGTAATGCTCCAGTGTGGAAAAATATTGTTACTAAGGCCTTGTCTACAGTAGAAAAATAAGTCAACATAAAACGACTTTCAGCCACTGCCATAATTACAGCGGTGGCTGATGTACACACTGCTCTCCTTGGGTCGATGGAGTGAATCCTCACTAGGAGGAGTGATGAGTCTCATCTCTCAGCTCTCTGCCAGGAGACTCCTGGGCTCCCTTTGGGCTGCCCCCTCCGCTCCCCGGTCCCAGCCGGGGGCAGCTGCCCGCATCCTACCCTGGAGTTGGACGGCAGCCACGCATGCTAGGCAGCCCAGAGGCAGCCACCCGCATGCTGGTATGCAGCCGGGAGCTGGGTTCCAGATGCCTGCCTCCCGCCCAGGTTCTGACACGTCCTGGGGAGCCAGGCGGCAGCCACCTGCATCCCGGGGAGCTGCCCAGGTCTGGCTTGCAGGAGGGAGCAGGGCAGCAGCAACCTGCGTGCTGGGGAGCCGAGCGGGACAGCAGCTACGCACGTCCAGGCTGGCAGTGGGCAGCAGTCACCTACCACCACATCCCGTCCAGTCCCAGCTACAGCTGGACTCCAGCTGCCTGCAGCTGGGACTGGGGAACCAGCTGCCCTAGGCTTTGAGCAGCTGGGAGTGGGAACCAGCCACCCGGCTTTCTGGTCAATTTCAGTGCTCCAGCAGACACTGTCGCCCTAGCTCTGCTGACAAAAGCCCTACACCTTTCACACTCGTTTTACTTTGTTGAAAAAAACAGGGCAGTTTTGTCGGCGGGCGGGCGGGCGTGTGTGTACACCAGCACTAAAGCTGACTTTTGTCAACAAAGCTCTCTAATGTAGAGCAGGCCTAACGTCCTGTAACTGTTGTTCAAGACATACTGCCATTCCAAGTAGGTGCATGTGCATTGTGTGCACAGTCACTGGAAGGCTTTTTCCCTAGTGGTACCCGTAGGGTTGGCTCTGGGGCTCCCTGGCCTTCATTGTGCCCTATATGGGGCTATGCTGACCCCCTGCCTATTCAGTTCCTTCCTGCTGGCAAACTCCAACAGAGGGGTAGGCGGATGGGTCTTGGAATGGACATGAGCAACACATCTCGAAGAAAAACAGTTTCAGAAGGTTAGTAACTGTCTTTTCTTCTTCAAATGCTTGCTCTTTTCAATTCCAAGTAGATTACTCCCAAGCAACCCCGTAGGAGGAGGGGTCAACAGACTACAGATTGGAGCACTGCCCTACCAACTGCTGCATCATCTCTGGCTTGATGGGTAATGGCATAGTGTGCCACAAAGGTGTGGATGGACAACCATGTCGCGGCCCTACATATGTCCTGAATCGGGACCTGAGCTAGAAATGCGGTTGAGGATACCTGGGCCCTTGTGGAGAGGGCTGTCAGTGCTGGGGTTGGTACATTTGCTAGGTTGTAACAGGCCTTGATACATGACGTGATCCATGATGAGATTCTTTGAAATCAGACCGGAGGACTCTTCATCCTATCTGCTGCTGCTACAAACAGTTGAGATGTTTTCCTAAACGGTTTTGTTCTTTCAACATAGATTGCGAACACCCTCCTAACATCCAGTGAATTAAGCTTTTGCTCACAGCTGCTGGCGTGCAGTTTGGGGTAAAAGACTAGGAGGAATATGTCCTGGTTCAAATGGAACTGTGACACTACCTTTGGAAGGAAGGCTGAGTGAAGGCAGAGGCGGAACCTTGCCCTTGAAGACGACCGTATGTGAGGGTCTTAAGTTCTGAAACACTTCTGGCCGAAGTGATGGCCACTAGAAAGGCTACCTTCCATGTTAGGTATAAGAGCATGTTGCTAATGGCACGAATGGAGGCTTCATCAAAACTGATAGTACCAGATAGAACCAGCTGATGTGTCTGAGGTAGCAGCCTGTCAAGGCCCTTAAGGAAGTTACTTACTGTAGGATTTCCCAGGACCAATCAGCCTGCTACCCAAAGATGAAAGGCTGAAACTGCAGCCAAATATACCTTAATTAATAATATTGACAGTCCCTGATGCTGTAACATCAGGTGTAACAGAAAGTCCAAGATAAGAGGTATGGATGACAATTTGGGTGAAGTGCCCTTCTGCGTGGACCAAATGGAGAATCTCTTCCATTTGGCCAGGTAGGTATCCCGCCCTAGTGGAGGGTTTTCAACTACCCAGGAGGACCTCCCTGACCTGCTCTGAACATTCAGTCTCCTGGAGGTTCAACCATGGAGCTTCCACACCATAAGATACAGGGATTGTATGTTTGAGTGGCGAAGGCTTCTGTGATCCTGAGCGATTAGGTCTGGTACTAGTGGAAGACTGATGGAAGTCTCCACGGAGAATTTGAGAAGCGTGAATGTAGTGCTGGCGTGGCCAAGACGGGGCTATCAAGATTATTGCCAAGCTTTCCCTGCTGATCTTCAGAAGGACCTGTGAACCAGATGTATTAGAGGGAATGTGTAGAACAGGTGCCCTATCCACAGAATGAGGTATGCATCCACATTTGACTCCAGGCTGCGGTTTGGAATGAGCAGAACTGTGTTCATTTCCTCATGAATAAGTCTATGTGGGGAATCGCCCAACTCCAGAAGATGTCATTCACCACATCTGGATGGAGGGACCATTCGTGGGTGGGAACTGACCTGCTGAGGTAGTCTGCCAGCACATTCTGAGACCCCGGTAGGTAGGACACTTCTAGATAGATTGTGTGAGCTATGCAGAAGTGCCACAGGTCAAAGGCTTCCTTGCACAGGGGAGAGAAGTGAGCTTCACCCTGTCTGTCTGTTTATATAGAATAGTGCTGTTGTGTTGTCTGTTCTTATCAAAACGCATTTGCCTTCCTGATGGATACTGAAGGCTTGACAGGAACAGCATACCACCCTTAGCACTCTCACATTGATGTGGGTCGAGAGATCTTCCAGAGACCAAAGCCCAAGTCTTGAGGCATCCTAGATGAGCACCCTCCCATCTGTGTCTGAAACGTCGGTTACTAAGGTCACGGAGGGAGGCGAGGGAATGAAGGGGACTCCTGCACAGACCGCTCGTGGGTCTAGCCACCAGTGGAGCGTTTCCAACAAGAATAGTGGGACGGATACTACCCTGTCAATGCAATCCCAGTATGGTAGGTAGACTGAGGCCAGTCATGTCTGCAGAGGCCTGAGACACAGTCTGGTATGTTGGACTACGTAAGTGCATGCTGCCAGATGGCTCAACGGTTTCAGGCAGTTTCTGACTGTGGTCATGGGATGTCATTTCCATTCCTCTATGATGGAGCATATGGCTCAGAATCATGAGACTGGAAGGTAGGCCTTGGCCTGGTTCGAGTCTATAACTGCCCCTATGAATTCTATCCTCTGGGTAGGAATCAGGATTGACTTCTGCACATTGAACAGGAGGCCTAATCCGTCCAACGTCAATTTTATGAATTTTATGTCCACTTCCACCGGTTGCCTGGAAGGACCCTTCATTAGCCAATCATCCAAGAGTGGATAAACCTGTATCTTCCACTTTCTGAGAAATGTGGCCACAACTGTCATGCACTTCGTGAATGCTCTGGGAGATCAAATGGAAGTACCTTAAATTGGCAGTGTGACTGGTTGACTACAAAGCAGAGGAACCTTCTGTGTTTTGGGATAAACACCACATGGAAGTACGCATCCTTTAGGTTGAGAGCAGCATACCAATCTCCTTGATCCAGGGAAGAAATAATGGATCCCAAGGAGACCATGCAGAACCTCAGCTTCTTCATGTATCTGTTGAGGTTTTGCAAGTCTAGGGTAGGTTTGAGACCACCCTTGGCTTTTGGGATTAAGAAGTATCAGGAATAGAATCCCCTTCCCCTTAGCTTCCAAGGAACCTCTTCCACTGCTCCTGTCTTTAGACGTTCTTTCATGTCTTGAACCAGAAGTTGTTCGTGAGAGGGGTCCCTAAAGAGGGGTGGGGAGGATGGGGGTCATGAGGGTGGAAGGGAGCTGAAATGGATAAAGAATCCCAGTTCTACCATGCATAGTACCCAGCAATCTGACAATCTGAGCCAGCACACAGTAGAAGTGGAATAAGCAGTTTGAAAACAAGAGATGTGGAGGATCCAGGGCTTGGGTTAGTAAACTGTTCTCGGGTGCACACTCAAAAGTTATGTTTTGGCCCTGGGGTTGTTTTGTGTGGTCTGCCCCTTGGCTGGAGGAAGCCTGAGAAGGTCTCTTCCTGTAGTTCCTGCCTTTCCCATGGCCAAAAGTCTTGCCTTTGATGTGGCTGATAAAAACGAGGCAGCATCTGAGGCTTGAAATGCCTCTTTTGGGGTGCTGGAGAGCACAGGCCCAGGGACTTAAGGGTTGTCCTATTGTCCTTGAGACTATACAGCTTGTAGTCAGACTGATTGGAAAACAAGGACTGACCCTTGAAAGGAAGGTCCTGAATAGCCTGTTGGACCTCAGGAGGGAGGCCAACGCCTGCAGCCAAGAACTGAGGCATATCGCTACTCCCGCAGCCATGGAGTGGGCTGCTGCCTCTGCTGCGTTGAGTGCCCCTTGAAGTGATGCCTTCGCGGTTGCATTGCTCTCCTCCACTAGGGTTATGAATTCCTTCTTAGAATCAGGAGGGATGGATTCTGCAAACTTCAGCATAGAGCCCCAGGTGTTGGAAAAGTACCTGCTCAAAACCGCCTGATGGTTTGCCACATGGAGTTGGAGGTCCCTAGTGGAATATACCTATCTGTCGAACAGGTCCATATTTTTTGCCTCCTTTGCCTTAGGTGTACGACCTTGGTTACCCTACCTCGCCCTCTTGTTTGCTGCTGCAACTATCAAAGACCCCGGAGGGCGGAAGGGTGGGGATAGAGGTACTCGTAGTCATTAGAGGGGACAAAGCACTTTTGCTCCACTTTTCTGGCAGTCAGGGGAATTGAGGCTCACAGTGCCTTTGTGGGCTGATGAACTGTCTTTGTAAAAGGCAAGTCTGCCTTGACTGGTCCTGATGGGGTTAAAATGTCTGTCATTGGGTCAACTCCCCCTTCGGAAATCTCTGCAACCTGGAGAGCCCCATGTTTAGGGTGATTCTAGGGAGGAGTTTCTGGTGGGCCATACTGTCCTCCACTGCTGATGCCAGTGAGGAGCCAGCAATTGCCTTGTAAAGTGAGGATGAAAACAATTCCCTTACGGAGGTGGTCTCCTGAGCCTCTGTGCCCAGGAGGTCCTGCGGTACTGGGTGTTCTAGTTCAGTGTCATCAGGCTCGGTGCCAGCATTGAATGCCCCTCAGTGCCAGTGAAGGGTGCCGGGACAATGGTTGATGGGACATCATCGTGGTCTTATACTTAGATGGTTCCAGACGTTTCCTCAGCACTGGGTTCTGTCTCTCTGGCCTTTCACGGGTCTGTAGAGGCAGCACCGTGCTTTCAATGAGCTCTCTGGCCACCTCAAAAGTCTCCAGAGTGAAAGGAAGTTGTAAGTCCTCCTCCTCAAACTCCATGGGAGGAGAGTTTGTAGGCACCAGACTCAACACACCCCTCTCAGGGGCCAGAGTCAATGGCGCCATGGCAGTGGAGTGGGTCACACTCCACTTGCACTCTTATGCCCTGATAGTTTGGGTGTTGGCGAGCGTCCCCTATCTGTTTTCTTTTGCCTCTTCTTTGGAACAGGGGAATGAGAGTGGTGTTGTGCTCTCGAGGTGTCCCTCAGTGCCGGTGACCCATGGCGGTGCCAAGGGTCTCTTGAACCAGAGTCCTTCCTCAGCACCGGATCTTGCACGGATGCTGGTGCACTCCAGATTGAGGCTGACATGCTGGGCACCGGTTCCGATGGACTCGGAGATAGTCAGAGGGCCGCCTCCATGAGAATAAACTTTAACCTCTGGCTTCTCACGTTTTTAATCCAGGGACGAAAGTCTTCGCAAATCTTGCAGCGGTCCTTCTGGTGGGTCTCTCCAAGGCACTTGAGGCAGGTAGTATAGTGCGGGTCACTTCTGGGCATGGGTTTCTTGCAAGCTCCACACAATTTGAATCCAGGGGACCGAGGCATACCCCGGCCTCCGGAAAGGGGGAGGGGAGGGGAGAGGGGAAGGAGGAGAGAAGGATGATTCCTTAAGGGATCTATCTGCTACAACTACTATAATCTAATTCTAGAAGAACAACACTTAACACTTATCTCTAATCTAACTATTTACAGATCACCACTAGATAACCACTGAGAAGAAGACCTTTGCTAGGTAAGAGAATGGATTCCAGCCAACCATCACAGGTGCTAAGAAGGAACTGAAGAGGCAGGGGGTTGGCAGAGCCCTATATAGGGTGCCATGAAGGTGCAATTCCAGTGGGCTCCAGAGCCAACCCTATGGATACCACTAAGGGAAGAACCTTTCTATGACTATGCACATGGCACGCACGCACCTTGGAATTGACATGAGCAAGCACTTGAAGAACCTTGAACCTGAACCAGCACCTGACCCACCAAAAAAGAAAATCAACCTTCTGATGGTGGCATCTAACTCAGATGACGAAAATGAACATCAATCTGCACTGATTTGGATTGATATCGAGCAGAACCCATCAACAGCATGGAAGCATGTCCTCTGGAATGGTGGTTGAAGCATGAAGGGGCATACAAATTTTGAGCATATCTGGCATGTAAATACTTTGGCAGTGCCAGCTACAACACTGCCATGGGAACGACTGTTCTCACTTTCAGGTGACATTGTAAATAAGAAGTGGGCAGCATTATCTCTTATAAATGTAAACAAACTTGTTCATCTTAGCAATTGGCTGAACAAGGAAGTAGGACTGAGTGGATTTGTAGGCTCTAAAGTTTCACATTGTTTTGTTTTTGAGTACAGTTGTGTAACAAAAAAAAATCTACAGCTGTAAGTTGCATTTTCACGATAAAGAGATTGCACCTCAGTACTTGTATGAGGTGAACTGAAAAATACTATTTCTTTTTTCTTTTTTACACTGCAAATATGTTATCAAAAATAAAGTGAGCACTGTAAACTATGTATTCTCTACTGTAATTGAAATCAATATATTTGAAAATTTAGAAAACATCTAAAAATATTTATAATATATTTAAATTGGTATTCTATATTTGTTTAATAGTGCGATTAAAACTGCAATTAATCACAACTATTTTTATTGGTTTGACAGCCCTAAAAAAGATTACAAAACATCCATCATTTTCTTGATTTTTTTAAGTTTATTTTTGCATTTTACAGTACAGTATCACCATTTCTCCCTTGATAAAATACCCTTGTAAACAGGGCAGCAGAAGAACCTGGTACATTAAAAAAATATTTTAAATTCAGTACAGCTATAAGAGGTTCTTTAAAAACAAATCCAGTTTCTGATACAGTCAATTTCAAAAAGACCAAATTTATTTAAAAGTTAAATATAGCAAAATATTTGACTACAAGTGGTCACAATTTAAGATTGAAGAGACTAAAATTTTACATATGTACAGATGCCATTTCTCCCATGGGATGAGAGAGGGGAGAAGCTACTTAATTATACTTACCGGCTTAATGCTCTGTTATGACTGCATTTCCTACGCCTTTCAAAACGTTGCTCATCCTCAGAAGAGGAGGAGGAGGAGGATGTGGAATCACTGTTATGGATTGCGTGCTTTCGTCTGTATTATAATAAAATGTTTAAAGAAAAACAGTAACAAGCTTAAGTACGTGCTCACTGTGAAAAGTTATGGTCAAGTTAACAACTGTTCATTCAGGGCTGGCCCAAGCCATTCTTGCACCCCGGGCAGACATTATAACCTGGCAGCTCCTTCAATTTCTGCGGCAGCTTGTCAGTTTCACATTTGAATTTCCCACCGCATCTTACCCTTGCATATCAGCAATGGAAGGTAAAAACATTTTGGCGCCCCATACAATCAGGCGCCCCAAGCTGTTGCCCAGTCAGACCGTAGCTCAGGCCAGCCCTGTGTTCATTCCAAATTCCACCTCAGAATGTACAGAGGGTAAAGATCCATTAGGTTATCTAGTCCATGCTCTGTAAATGTAGGATTGCTTCCCTATTTGTTATATCCTTCCCTAAGAAAAAATATATAGGAATCCTCACTGGAACAAAACTATTTTTATACTGAAAGAGGTAAAATGTTTACTTTAAAAAGGTAAAATTCTATGGCCAATATTTCATATGCGACAACTGATCTTGGTTACCCAAACTGACACTTTAAAGGATCCCGTTTTTCAGAAAGTACTGAGCACACACTCTCTGAAGCAGAGTGCCCTTTAACATTTTCAAGTTGGGGATAAAAAAATTTAGACATCCAAAAACCACTAGTCACTTTTGAAGATCCTGGACAAAGTTTTTATACTCAAAAGTATTAAATATAAAATCTCAGTGGGAAAAAAAACTGCAATTATTTTAAGATGTGAGTTAAGAGTGAGTGAGAGTACCTATCAGTAACTAAAGGGTAAAAAGCATTATGTGGATGTTGTAATTATCCCCAAAAACAAACATTACAAACCCAGGATTGTTACATTTGTTACAAATCAGAGTTTAAGGTAGAAAATAAATTCAAATGTGTGAAAGTATGAAAGAATAGAGTAATGGCACCCAAATAAACCCTTTATTGAACTGTGTCATGGCAGGGCAGAGTTAAAGTTATTTAGGTGTCATAACTGTATTTCCATATCTTAGCACATTTGGATTTCTTTTCATTGTAAAAATAACTGAATTTCCCAGGTTTGTCTGCAGGATAATTACAACATCTGTTATGTTCTTTACCCTTATGTTACAGATACGTACACTCATGCTTAACTCCCATCTTAAGTTTTTTTATTTAGGAATTGCCTTGTTTTTTTAAAAATTATCTAAAATGTCATACAAAATTAAACAAGAAATCCAAAGAGTGTGCTACTGTGAAATATTTCTAATGATATGAAGATATGTAGTATCAACCTTAAATTAATTTTTTAAAGGCATAGGTACATAGGTACACCAGAACAGTGCAAATCAGCTGAATTGTACTGGTGAATCTGGCCCTTAACCTGCAACTGGACTTACTGGTTCAGAAGGCTTCTACCAAGATCAACAGTAAGTGAAAACCTGTGCTTCTGGTTTAGCTCTCTACACCAGTGCTGCTTCAGTGCCCAGTTGAGCCAAGACAACAGCACCATGTGGAGCCTTACAAGCACCAATGCCCAAACTAATATGTAGTCTTAAATAGTATAGTAGGATCCGCCAAAGACCAGTGTCAGTTCAGTCAAGTAATCTACCAATGAAAACTCTTGATTCTTCAGTCTTCCTTACACCATAGGACCATTACAACCAATAGAACGGCTGCATGCAGATTAGTTGTAGAGGAAGAATAGATATTGGTTGAGTTACTTCTAATATCACAATGGCCCCACTTAAGGATTACCTGAGCTGTTGACCTGACTGTCTTTAGCCTAGATCGTAACAATTAGATACAAGTGTAAATAACAATTACATACTAATGTCTTCAAATAACCGGTTCATAAGATAACAATTTTATCTCTATGGAAGTTGAAAAGTCTACATTATATTTCATTATTGAAATTATTTGGAATAAAGCAAAGATTGACATGCTAAATTTCTAAAACTACTCACTTTTAACATTTTGTATCAAGCTAGATTTATTTATAAATTTTCAGAAAATCATTCTACACCCAAAAGTAATGCTGTACATTTGGGGAAGATAGACTATCTTTCATATGTAATAGAGAGTTTCAATCCTTGCTTTAAGGGCAAAATGGAATCCAACCTTAACAGAGTCATAACCAGCAACCACAACTATTACTACTCAAAGTAATTTTAAGCAACGTTCCATGATGTTACTGTCACCAATATGGATAAATGAGAACAATCACCATCCATATACCAACCTGTTAATCCTTTTGCAGTAGGGACTTCGCGGTCCTGCAGAGTTAAAAGAGTATCTTCGTCTCACAGGAGAGGATGGATCAGTATAAAATAGCTTGGGCTTTCTTTGATGCCTTGGCTCTATTAAAAGCAAACAAGTTTAATTTAGGATAATTCTAGTAGATCTTTAAATCAGAGTAAATAACACAAAGAGCAGGAAACACAAGTGAAGTATTATCGGACAGGTGAGAGTCAACATTAGGATTTAATTATTAAACTATTAAAAATTAATTACAATTTATTGCAAAATTAAAAAATCATAATTAATTGCCGTTTTAACCGCACTGTTCAACAATAATAGAATACCATTTATTTATATATTTTTGGATGTTTCCTACATTTTAAAATATATTGGTTTCAGTTATAACACTCACAATCAATACAGTGCTCACTATATATTATTTTTATTAAAAATTTTGCACTGTAAAACAGATAATAGTATTTTTCAATTAATCTCATACAGGTACTGTAGTGCAATCTATTTATCTTGAAAGTGCAACTTACAGGTTTAGATTTTTTTCCATAACTGCACTCAAAAATGAAACAATATAAAACTTTAGAGCCTACAAGTGCACTCAGTCCTACTTCTTGTTCAGCCTATCACTAAGACAAACAAGTTTGCTTTTACATTTATGAGAGATACTGCACGCTTCTTATTTACAATGTCACCAGAAAGTGAGAACAGGCATTCACATGGCTACCATTCCAGAGCACATGCTTCCATGCTGATGACAGGTTCTGCTCGAAAGCAGTGCGGACTGATGAACATTCATTTCATCAAGAGTCAGATACTACCAAAAGAAGATTGATTGTTCTTTTCTGATGACTTTTAAGACTTCTGACACCATGTTCAAACTTTGTACCTCAGATTTTGAAAGGCACTTCAGATTCTTAAAACCTTGGGTTGAGTGCAGTAGCTATTTTTAGAAATCTCAAATTGGTACCTTCTTTGCGTTTTGTCAAATCTGCAATGAAAGTGTTCTTAAATCGAACAATATGTGCTGGGCTGTCACTGAGACTGCCATAACATGAAATACATGGCAGAATGTGAGTAAAACCACAGAGCAGGAGACATACAATTCTCCCCTAAGGAGTTCAGTCATAAATTTAATTAACGCATTATTTTTTAATGAGCATCATCAGCATGTCCTCTGAAATGGTGGTTGAAGCATGAAGGTGCATATGAATGTTTAGCATATCTGGCACGTAAACAGCTTGAAATGCCAGCTACAAAAGTACCATGTGAACGCCTGTTCTCACCTTCAGTTGACTTGTGAATAAGAGGCGGGCAGCATTATGTCCTGTAAATTTAAGCAAACCTGTTAGTGATTGGCCGAACAAGAAGTAAGACTGAATGGACTCATAGGCTCTAAAGTCTTACATTGTTCTGTTTTTGAGTGCAGTTTTGTAACAAAAAACATTTCTATATTTGTAAATTGCACTTTCATGATAAAGAGACTGCACTATTGTACTTGTATAAGGTAAGTTGAAAAATACTATTTCTTTTGTTTTATCTTTTTTTGCAGTGCAAATATTTGTAATAAAAAAATTATAAAGTGAGCACTGCACACTTTGTAGCCTGTGCTGTAATTGAAATCAATATATTTAAAAATGTAGAAAAACATCCAAAAATATTTATAATACATTTAAATTGGTATTTTATTATTGTTTAACAATGCTATTAAAACTGTGATTAATCATGTTTCATTTTTTTAATCGAGTTAATTTGTTTTGAGTTAATCACTTGAGATAATTGCAATAATAGATAGCCCTATTAGAAATTACATTGTTTTTGTTAATGCATGCCAACTTTATTTAGATATAAGAAGATTCAAGAAATCCTACATTTAAAAAGCAATTGAAAACAGTAACACTGAAAGTTGGTTGGCAAGTCATTTTTATTGGTTAATGTTTCTTCAAGAGTATTTAGGGTGACTCTCTCAATGAAAATTTTAAATCAAGATCAGGAAACAGCAGACTTATGTAAAATTAATTTATAATTTATTAGAAGCTTACAAAATAAAGTTGAAGAGCAATCATGTTGTAAACTGGAAATAACTAAATATATAGGTTGAATTATGCAGTAGTCCTAACAAGATCTTTTACAGGTTAACACCATGCAAGCTAATGCTGAATGGATAATGCAGTATTTAAATCCATTTGAGACTGACTGGTGTATCACAGAATTACAGGACACAGAGAGGTATGCTACTAGCACATTGAGTTCAGAATAGTGGAGAAGATGCAGGGGTGTATAAAAGAGTCCAGGTATCCCTGGAGAAACAAGGAGGGAAAGCTAAGAAAACGAAAAAGTTTGTTCTGGAAAAAATGGTGTGTTTCTGTAGCCTCTGTAGCCACAGACAAAAAACAAGGCCACCAGAAAAGATATACACAACCTACTTTCCAATGGGGCCTGATAGCGTACAACAGTTTTCCTTTGTCTAAGGTCATAGCGCTTTTGATTATCTTCTCCATCCTCATCCTCTTGGTCTTCAGCTTCTTCTTCCGATGACTCTATAATTATAATTACACTTATCCTTAGTTAAATGGAAAACAAGAAACTTAATTCACTGGATTATTATATATATATCATAAATACCACCAACTACATTTAACAATTAAAAAAGGTTGTGAAACCTGGCTAACTAATGTGATAGCAAAATACTGAGGGCTCTTCTATGTTAAGGTTCAAAAGCCCTTTCTGTTTAAAGGATAACTCTTCCAAGTGCTCTAAAATCCTTATACTTACTCAGATTGCCTTGAAATTTGGTGTGCCTCATGATGGTGCAGGGTAGAGTTAGTGATGCAAATATGTAGTAATTTGAGCAAGGGGTTCCCAAGAGACAGCTTTCCAACAAAAACTGCATTTCTTAAGGTTGACTCTACCAACCTTTTTTGCACATACCTGGTAGTCAAACCAAAGCTCTGATCATCCCCCCCAAATAGTCTCAATCACATGATTGTAATCCAGAGTGTGCCATGCAATACTGAAAATGTTAAGGGAAGGTTTTAGTTCTCTAATGTGCTAAACATACATTACAATGGGCATGTGCAGAAAGACTACATAAGAGGATTTCCAGCCAGTTTCACTTGACCTGAATGGCTCAAGGGGACATGCTATGGCCATTGAATGTGAATTACATTGAAGCATCTTAAGTTTGAAACCCTTCCTTTGCGGAAGTCTGAGAAAGAACTATAGGCATGTTACAATCTGCTTGTGTTAAGGGCTTTTTATTTTGGGGAAATGTAAACTGAGTACAGCAGATAATTCAGAAGACAGTCAAACTATTTTCAAAAGGAAAATAAATTACACATGTGAATGCTATGCTGGGAAGTTCAGGAATAGGGGGAGAAGTGTTTGAGGATTATGAGGGAAGAAGGGGAAAGGGTCAGGCAGATTGGGGTGGGTGACCAGTCAACACCACATTATCCCCTCCTATGTGTGTGCCAGGATCTTGGGAGTGAGGGGGGAAGGGATGCCTGATTCTATGGGTGGGTTGGAACGCCTTTCCCTGCCATCCACAAGGGCTCTAGGGGCCATTCCGTTCTAAGGGGGTTGAGGCCCTCTATCTTCCCCCATGTGTGTGCTGAGGTCTAGAGGACTCCTAAAAATAGCTCAAATTAAACTTCTGAAATGCAGTGAAAAGTTACTCACCTTGTGCAGTAACGATGTGTCCCCCTATGGGTGCTCCACTGTAGGTGTGCTTGCATCAGAGAACTTTGGTAGCAGCATCTGGTAGGCCCACACATGCACAGACTTCCCTCATGACTAGCCATGAGATTAATTAGCGTGCACAGGCTAACCCCCTTCAGTTCCTTCTCTACCACAGAATCAGTCATTCACAAGAACTTTGAAGTCGAGGAGAGAAGAGTGGGTTGTAGAGCACCCATAGGAACATACATCTCAAAGAACCATAATTACTGCAGAAGGTAAGTAACTTCCTCTTCTTCAGAGTAGTGTCCCTATGGGTGCTTCAGTGTAGGTGACACTCAAGCAGTATCCATACTGGAGGGTTGGGGCTTTGGAATCAAGTCAGTTACCGATGACAGTCCTGTGGAGCCAAAGATGGCATCAGAGGCAGAGTTCTAGTAATCGCATAATGTTCTGCAGAGGTATCAACTGATGCCCAAGTCGCTACAGATTTCTGAAAGAGGGACATTCTTGAGGAAGGCGCTGGATGAGATCGACCTTGTGGGGTGTGAGAATACTATCTGGAGGTGTCATGTTTTGAACCTGATAACATGATCTGCATTAGACAAAGACCCACTTGGACAGTCTCTGGGCTGATATTGCTGAGTCTCTCTGCAATAGAAAGGAAAAGCTTAGGAGACTTTATAAAAGCCTTCATCCTATCCAAGTAAAAGGCCAGGGCCCTCCTAACATCTAGTGTGTGTAGTATAGCCTCCCTGTTATCATGGTAGGCTTGGGGTAAAAAGTCTGAAGGTGGATCAGTTAGTTCATATGAAAAGGGAAGGTCACCTTATGGGTGGATTTTGGGTGTGTCCCAAGCATGACTTTGTCCTGAAAGAATAGTGTATAAGTGAGGTGTGCTATCAGAGCTGCAATTTCCCCTATTCTTATAGTCAAGGTGATTGCCACCAGGAAGGTTGTTTCCCTGTTCCAATGCTGGAATAATTGTTGCTAGAATGACCATCTTGAATTTTTGAGCTTTGACAAACTTGTTGAGTGCTCGGAGATCTAGTATAGTCTCCAACATTCTTTCCTGTTGGATATTAGGAAATAGCAAGAGTAAAAACTTTTTCCTCTTAGATGTTGAGATACTGGCTCTATAGCTCCTAATTCAAGGTGGTGATCTATTTCTTGTCATAGTAAACTCTTGTGAGAGAGGTCCCTGAAGAGGGACGGCAAAGGCGGTTGTGGGAGGAAAGGGGGAGGGAAGTAAAGTGGATGGAATACCCTTTGCAAATGATTTCCAAGATCCATCGGTCCAATGCTGTGTGTTTCCAGGTGCTGCAGAACATGGCAAGGGGGTAGCCAAATGGGTAGGTAGGCTGCTCAGCTGTAGTGACTGAGGGGGGAGGTCTGTTGACACCTTGACCAACATGGCAATTTATGTTTTGAGGTGGATGGTTGCGACGTGGAAGGCCGTGGACCTGAGGGTTTGCATCTGGAAAACCTAGATTTCTTTCTTTGAGGTTCATAAAAGTGTTGAATTGGGTACTGAGAGGTACAGGATGTATGTTGGGGCTGCGGACTAAATTTTCTCTTTTGTTAAGGCATATAGACAACTAGTGAGAGGAGAGTAGCCGTGGAATCTTTAAGGGAATGGAGGAATACATCAGTCTTTTCAGCAAACAACTTGGTGCCTTGAAAGGGAAGGTCTTCTACAGTTGTCTGCACCTTTTTAGGGAAGCCTGAGAGATGTAACCATGATTCATGTTACATAACTGTTGCCATGGAGATGGACTGGGCTGCTGTATCGTTATTTTGGCTACTAGCTGCCCTTCCTGGAGGATAGCTTGGAACTGGTCATGCTGTGACTCTGGGAGCTGATCAATAAAGCTGTTGAGTTTTGAATAACTAATGTAGTTATATTTCACTATTAAGGCTTGATAATTTGCTATTCAAAACAGCAGTGTGGCAGAGGAGTAGGTCTTTTTCCCAAAGATGTCCCAGCATTTCCAGTTTTTATCACAATGGTGGATCTCATTTGGTGCTGGTGGCCCTGGGAGTTTACTATGTCCATCATGATGGAGTTAGTGGGAGGGTGGAAAACAGAAATTCTCTCTCCCTAGCTGGGATGTAACATTTTTTAATCAGCCTGTTTACAAGTAGGTGTTACAAAGCTGGGGTTTGCCATGTAGTTTTTGTGGGGTCCAGGGTAGATTCATTGATGGGGAGGGCTATTATGGAGGATGAAGATGAGTGCAGGATGTGTGGTGAGCGTCCTTGACTTCTTCCAGGGGCATCTGCAGTGTGTCTGCTGCTCTTTTTGCCAAGTCCTGGAACAGCCAGAAATCATCAGCTAAGGATGGTGGCGGGGACATGACTGCCTCATCTGGGGTTCTTGGTGTAACAGTGGTGTAACCTCTTCCTCAACTCTGCTCTCCTGTTCCTCCATATTCTCCTCTGGAGATTCAGAGGTTCTGGATGCTGCAGCCAAAGGACAATGTCTTGGAGGCTCTTGGGTGAGGCTGGAAGCCCAAGAAGTGCAGGGAAGAGATGCTGCCCGGGGATCCCAGTAAGGCCACTGGGGTGGAGGGTTAGAGCCCAGTAGCAGTGCCCTGGGTGGCCATACCATGGAGTGGTGGGAAACAACCTCCTCTGGCTTGCTATCTGATTCACAACCAGAAAGTGGAGGTGCATGGCATGGTACTGCAGAAGACTCGGTACCAAGGTCCTCATGCTAAGAAGAGGGGAGATTGGTATATCAAATACCCTGAGCTCTCTTGAGTGTCAGAATTCCTGCAGTGCAAACCAACCTGGTGCTGTTGGCGGTACAGAGGGAGTTGGGAATCTTGCCCCCCCCCCAATGAACACTCTGGTGCTGGATAGGTTACAGAAGACGGTGCCAGTGGTACAGCGCATACTGGCAGCGTCGTCTTACTGGAATGCTCTTTGCTCCTTTTTCCATCGGTACCGTTGGCTCAGTGCCTGTGCCCATCAGGTCGTTAGGCACATCAACAGTACTTGCCGCTTACGACTGTCATGAGTACTGGGTTTTGATTGTCTCAGTGCCATCAGTACCGAGTATACCAGAGAACTTTTGCAGCTAGCTCGGGACTCACTCTGGGGACTCACTGCTCTTTTTGATGTCTTACGAGAGGGGTCTGCAGCTGATTTCTCTGGCCCCCAGTTCCTGGATGTTGAAGGCTGTGAGAAAGACTCGTGTTTTCTGGGTGACTCCCGGCATGGATCTGGGAAGGTTGGAGGGCTGTCTCCATCAAGATGATCCTGTGTTTCAACTCCCTGTCCTTTCGAGACTTGGGTCTGAGTTGCTGCAGAGACCACATTTCTGCAGACTGTGGCCTTCCCCAACATAGCATATGCACCAAGTGTTTGTCTGCCACAGTGATGGCCTCTTTGCATGAGAGGCACTTCTTGAAGCCCAGTGAACTGGGCACACCCCACTGGGGAAAGGTGTCCCTGATGGGGAAAAAAGGGGGGGGGGGGGAAGATTAAAGGTTTGGGGGGAAGGGTTGGGAGGGATTTGTTTCATTTTTAAAGAGAATATAAATAGAGAGAAAAACAATAACTAAGACTGAGACCAACTACTAAAAATGCTACAGAAGCTAATGATCGCAAACTGATTGCTAATGGCTCCACCTCTCTTCAGGGGCAGTTGAGAAGGAACTAAGCCTCCAGGGGTTAGCCCGCATGCACTGGTTAGCCTTGTGGCTGAGCAAAAGGAGTCAGCACATATGCAGGTTTAATGGACACTGCTACCAAAGTTCTCGAATCAGCAGCACACAAGGACACAAGCAAGCACATCTACAGTGGAGTACCCATAAGGACACTATTAGAAGAAGAAGGAAGAGTTAAGGATGTGCCATCCCCACATGAAGTAGAGGGGCTGGCCAAAGTGTGGGAGAAAGCAGCCAGCTTGGACTGCAGACTGCGTGGGCAAGGGGGATGGCCAAGAAGGCCTGGCTGCAGCAGTGGTGGGACGCCCGGCTAGGCCGGGACATAGTTAGGGCTTGGGGCCTAACAGTGTGCAGCTTGACTTATGTAACCAGTAGCACACAAACCTCTACTGAGCTGCTGCCTGTGATGCATATGAAGCAGCAGAGGGCACCAGATAGCAAAGAGCAACCTTTTATACTCTAATGGCTTGATTGAATGGAAAGAGAAGGCTGAACTGAGCTGAAAATGCTGGCAAGGGGGCTATATGGTTTAGGGATGGAGAGGAGGAGGAGGAGAGTGCCATACCAGTCTTCTTCCCTGCTCTTAAAGTTACTGTTACCAACATGAAATAAACATGTCAAGACTTACAATAGTGCCATTTAGGAATCACATACCATTATTTACATTTGACTAACCACAGTGGCACCTCAACTACAAACAGGTGAGAACTACAACTGCCTAAATGACCACTAACTCCTACAAAACATATTAACCAGGAATGTGTTAAATAGGTGATGTGAGACTGAAATCTGATAATTTCAACTACTACTATGAAAAGAATAAGGGCAGCAGATAAAACATAATGAAGACCTGAAAACGACTATCCTATACTGTGTATACCGGGATAGTGCCTAGAGCCTTAAATCAGATCAGGGCCCTATTCTGCTAAATACCATCCAAATATATAAGAAAAGATAGCCCCCTACCCAAAACCAGCATGGAAAAAAGGGTTTGATAAGGTCATGAAAATAATTATTTTGAATAAAAAGTTCACTCGAGTTGACAGATCTACAAGTAGGGTTGTATAAGATTCTAAATAAAGAACTTTGCTGCCTTGTTTTCTCAAAAGCTAGTAGCTCAACATCAGTTTACATTCAGAGGGTTACTGCGCCCCCCCGTTTTTTTTTAAGCGAAAGCTTAAATTCTGTAAAAGTTGATTATCTACATCCCCCTGCTCACTAGAGATAGCTTCCTACTTGCCAGTAACTTCTCAAGTTGCTTTTTCAAGCCTTTTTTAGCACCACAACTTTATGTACTAAGAATTTTATGTAACAAGAATTAGATTTGGGATGATTCATAAAGGCACTGTAAAATATGGATTAAGATATAATACAAAAAAACTACATTAAAAACATTGTAGAACTGTTGACATTTAAATCAAATTCTGAATCTACATATACTGGAGAAATAAAAGAATTTACTGTTAAAAACAACTAAGAAAAACTGTGGTTAAACACAGTATTACTACAAGTGTTCAACAGCCATAGTTGTAAGAAAACTGGGTCTTGAGTTAGCAGGAAACAGAAGAATGGATTTTCAAATATTTTGGTTTTGGCGATATCTGCAATTTAAAGACTACACATGTAAGATCTCAAATTGATAACATTCTTAAAAGCATTTTATATTAAAAAATTGAAATAAGTTATGGTAGTTACGGTACTTGGCTGCAGCAATTCAAGAACTGTGAACAGAGAATCTAGAACTAGCAAATTGAATTTACTTTTAGGACAGTAAGTTCCCTTTTTTTTGGATTAATGGCCCTTAGCAACATCCTACGCAGATGGGGCAGAAACATCTAACAATGTGTTGTGAGGAAAAAGTACATCTACAACAATGCTAAATAGTCTCAGCATCAGCAATTTTGATGATTCATTTCAACAAGATGGCTAAGAATGAAAAAGATTCTGGATGTTCAAATATGTTTTTGAAATTGTCTTTATATTCTACAGTGCAGTATCTGCATAACATTTTGCTACTTTCACTTAGAGTGAAAGTAAAGCATAGCAAGCTTTATTTGGAACATCATTTCTGCTTTGTTCAAATGACATCTCTTGCTTCTATTGGCTTGTGACATCAAGAAAAGATGGAAGCTTGCAACTGCACACAACACAGAGAGACATGTTTTATGAAAACAATTTCTTTAGTGCCGAACACTTCAACAGACCACATTAAAAATGTTCAATACAACACAATAAAGAAAATTAAAGATAAACAATGACCTGCACTGCCATCTTGATTATCAGTGGTTTCTTCATCAGTTCTTTGTTCTCTCTTTTGCTTTCCTCTACTGTACATATCAAGATTTTCCTAATTATGAGAGGGGAGAGGAAAAAAAATCAGTGACAGTTATATATGCAACTTTGCATATACTCCAGTACCTGTAGCATGGACACTATATACAGCAAATTTATCAAGATATTGTACATACATAAAAGGCTAAATTAAAGTGCAGTTCTACTTTGCAGAAGAACTAAAAGATGGCATTGGAAGGCCAAGTTTATTGTCTCTAAATATTCACATCAAGCATACTTCATTTCAGTTTAAGTAATAAATTAAACCCAATCTGAAAACTATATACCTAATATTGAGTAGAATGTTAAGTAATCTAAGAACTAGAAAGGGCCCATCTCTTTAAAGTCAGTTCACTAGCTGCTTTGCCTCTGTCTTCTCAGTTAATGCCTTCGTTCATGGACAGTAAAATTAGGAAGGACGATAACAAGCACCCTGAAAGAACTTCTTCCAGCAACAGTGAAAAGAATGGAGCTGCACATATAAGTTGCAAATTTCTCAACTGTATGTATCTCTCTTTAAGAGAATATCTGAGGTGGTAACATGTTAAGATGAAGCAGGCAAATAAGAGCTGAAAGTTTAGTCATAGCAACACACAGAGTAAGAAGGTGCCTTTTTAAAGCTATAAATAAACTTTCCATACTAGCACCATTCTCTATGTTTGCTTTAACCCGCAAAATAGAATAGAAATTGACAGATGAGGATCAAAGCTACAACAGATAAACATACTGGTTGCGTTTATGCACTGGAGGCCTAATCAGCTAGCAATCCTTTTACAGATTTAAGTCAAGTTTATGTTCTTTTAGTTTTTATTAAGAAATAAAGTTTTAAAAGATTGAAATAATTGTCAGTAAATACAAAATATCTATTCAAAACTGGTAATAAGACTATTCAGAAGATAGAATATAATGTTGTAAGTCACAGTGAAATGCGGTTAACAGTGTGCCAGTATTTTATATTCTCTACCCCTCTCAATATAACCAATATGAAATGCAAGAGACTGTGGCTGAAAACAAAACCACCTCCTGTTGCTAGAGGATATCATGTCTTATGACCATCATTCTAGAAAGCAAAAATAAAAATGGTATTGGATCATGTTATTCTTTTTGCAACAGCTTAATTCAATTATATTAAAAATAAAATACAATTAAACAAATCTTTTGACTGTCTAAAAGGCAGCCCCTTATGCATCTAAAGAAATACTGAGTACATATTTACTTCCTCTGCATCATTGAACACCCCAAGGTCTTCCAAGTCTATCATTCTGCGTCTATGCATCTTCTTCATGTCATCCATTTTTTGTAATACTGCTTCTGCAGTGCTGATATAAAAAGAGTGATATGTACATGAGTTCATCAGACAGTATGGAAAAAGAAAACAGTGTATCAGTTAGCATGAAATTTCAACGTGATGTGCTTAAAGTGACAGTCAAACTGAGGTGTAGTCAGTTTTTTAAAAACTAAGTTTAAAAACAGTTTCAGATGCTGTACTTGCCCCTTAATCTCGACCATTTTCGTGGATTTACAATCTACAAATCAACTTTTTCTCTTTTTTTTAAACAATGTTTCTTTCCTCTATTGCTGTGTGAAAAACCCACGAAAATGGGAAAAACCACAATTATACAATAGAGAAATATTTTTCTAATGACTTACAGTTATTGAAGTTTTTAGTGCTATTTGTGGTAGTACTAAGTAAATAATTTTCAGTCAGAAGAATTATTTTAAAATGACAGTGTCCCTTTAAGAGACAACAGGACAAAATGTTTATTCGCAAATAACTGTACTTCTAAACTTAGTATTGTTTTTCTTTAGTTACACTTACTAGACATGCACCCTATTGCTGTTGAGCTTTGAGAATCTTCAGAAAAGCAATGCCTACTGAGGCTACACAAGTGCCATCCTATAGCACCAAACATTCAGAGGCTATGAAAGGAAGAAAACTCCAGCACTAATGAAGTCCCTAAGCCAGCCAATTCCTTCCTTAGCCACAAGAGAAACTCCATCACTTAAGGGCCCAACCACCAAATTGTACACATGTGGAATAAGAACTCTTTAGAACATAAGGAGTTCCTGACACCAAGGATGTTGCTGGACCAATCAGTTACTATCTGGAGTAGGCTTCTTTGATGCCTAAGATGGTGATAGAAACACTAGGGTCCCAGAATCAACCAACTCCTTTCTTGGAACAGTTTATTCTTAAGTCAGAACAGACAGGAGACAGTATTTGCTTTTTTTGTACCAAGCTACCAGCTTCCTCATCACTGGCATTTTCTGCACTGAAGATGGTGTAACCAGCTGTTGATTGCAAAGTGGAACATGGGCCCTCTTTCATAAGACAAGCCTAGAGCTGCTTGATCCTATAAGCAAGGGTTAATAAAGGTACACAGGCAACAATCCAGGAACTGAGTCTCAAAGCGCAGAGTTTGATGCATACATCTTTAAACAAAAGATGGGTGTAAAATACACCTTTAAATTGAGTCTTGGTAGATCTTTGAAGACTGGATTAGTCATAACTCTCTAGGACAGGGGTGTCAAACTCATTTGCTATGGTGGGCCAGATTTGAATTAAATGTACTTCAAGTGGGCCATACATACCATAAATAAAAATACTAGGCACTTTTGGAGCGCTGCGTGTCGTGCACACAGTGCCAGAGTACACAGATCTTGTGGCAGCGTGTGACGTCGCGAGCCTCTGGCGGCAACGCACGACACCACCAGAAAGTACAACACTGCGAGATGTTGTGGCAGCACGCGCTGCTGCCAGGGGCTAAATCAAAAAGGTTGGCGGGCCGTATCTAGCCCACGGGTTGGATGTTTGACACCCCTGCTCTATGGGCTAAAACCAGGGTCAAACTGGCCTCACTGCACAACAGTGAAGACTACAATAAAATTCTAAATTAAAATTCTAAAAACACTAACATCAACTATAGGAAAAGCTTGGGGATCAAGAAATGTTCTCCAAACAGGGAAGAAAGGTGCTACCACTCACAATTGACTGCAGACAGGAAGCAACAAGGTGGCTGGGACCACATGGTCTTTTTATAACCTTAGTTCTGAACACTTGGTGCCACGAGCAGTAGGTTGTGCATTCCAATGGGTATTGCATTATAGAAGGCTTTTGGAACTCAGCAGTGCAATGGGAACATATATAAAGAATTCTCAGAGTCAATTTATTTTTGGCAAACATTTGTAATAAGTTTAGCTCACATGGCATTCAAGCACATACTTGTAAGCAAGCTTTTAGGGACTGTTTTACCATATTTAAAGAACAGAAAGACACTTACTTGGTTATAAGCTTGTCAAACAAAACGGACTGGTTTGTAGTACTGTAACGGCTTCGACGGATTCTGCAACTGCGACGTACCTCCACATCCCCACTCTCTTCATGGACTTGTTCAGTGGCTTTCACATCAGCACTGGTTTTCAAAGGCCTAGTAACTGAAATTACTATGTTTTTAAATGTACAGTATTAAAGAACACATTTTCCCCAAATATAAGGAAAAATCTTGCAAAAATCCACCAGTTTTGGACTTTTGTTTAAATACATGATTATGTGAGTTACTGTTATGACTGCAACTTTAATTTTTAAAATTAAATAAATGATAAGTACTTCTACACATTAAATTCTATACTTAAAAATACTCATATACAAATTCTCTCTCTAACAGATTTTAGAAAATGTAACCAGCCAATATACATATGCAGTTTACATTCTAATTAAGAGCAAACTGGAATAATTATTCCTATCTTGTAAAACAGAATTGTGCATGATTTTAATCTACATATTCTACTTTTAAGATGTTTTCCTTCACTGATTAATACAAAGTTGTATCATACAAATATTTTTAAATACAGGAGGCAAGCAATTCACAAAGAACTATTTTGGGTGCCTCAATTTTTGAATACTCAACTTGACAGATTAAAGGAACCAGATTTTCATAGGATCAGTGTTCATGCTTTCAGGAGATTTAATTTGTAACAAGTTGCGCACTCACATACTAAAATACTCAAAACTTCAAGTCACTTTTGAATAATCTGGCCAACATTTATACATGGCATTGGTCACCTCACACTAAAGGCATGCTATTAAAATAGTTAACACACGGGACAGTGAAATAATCACTACTATATCACACAGTTAAGTGATATTTTATGTAGTTTTAAGTCAAATAAAGACTGTATCATTAAGTTTAGGTTTATAGCAAACACGTAGGTTTTAATGACGGGGTTACCAGTTTACTTTAAACAATGAGAAGTTGAGTGCAAAACCTATAGTTTGCCATATTCCAGGTACTGCTCTTGGCGTCTATCAAAATCATAAGGATGCATGTAATTCCAACACCCTACTATGGCCCAATCGGTAATTTTCAATGACATGGAATACTGCATATAATTTATATTAGTTCTGCCATTAAAAGTTAGTTGCCTGAAAATGAGCTAAGAATACTAAGTAATTTATTCAGCACTGCAGGTTGATTTCAAGTGAAACAATTTAAGTTAATTGAAAACACAGGCACTTTAAAGCCTACTACTAATTAAAAATGGGAAAAGATTTTATTTGCTTCCTTTACCTTTTTTACAATCTTCATTTTTTTTGTCAGCCTGCAGCTTAGCCGACTGCCTATATAAAGAAAGGGGAAATATAAGAGTTATTGCACCTGTTTAACCCAATTTGGGCATCAATTTCTAGATTTCACTATCTTTAAAAAAAATCAAAGTTAAAACACAGGCTCATGCAGACAAAAGATGTATTATTTTTATAGGGTCCAAAGAGCTCAAAAAGGATCAGGACACTGAATGCACAGATATAGGTCTGGGAGAGCATTTGTAATTCCAGACTTGGAAAGATATAATTGATTTGCCCTACTGAAGATCTAAAGTTTGAAAGGCCAATTCTAAAGTTACAAAAGGACTGATACGTGAAGCATACATATATAACTGTGGAGTTTTTCTTGGCTTTACTATAGTATATATGACAAAGAGGTAGTACATCCACCTTATACAAACAATAGTAGTTACAGGCAAAAAAAATTAAATTATCCAAATGCTAAGATTTTGAAGCAAATATTAAAATTCACTTGGCCATGATACACTCATCTTTTCTATTCTTTTTTAGTTTTAACTGTAAAAATTTAACACAGTATGGTCCAATCTTTATATTGCTCCACTCCCTGCTCAAACACAACATAAACTGACCAGAAAGCAGGGTGGATGATTTTATTTTAATTTAAACCAGATTTTTTTGATTTTTTAAAAATCATCAATATATACTAAATTTCTCTCTCATTCAAAAATAACAGTTACAATTAAATCTCATCACAAACATGCTAAACCTACACTTACAGTCTCTCAAAAATGAATTAATGGCTCTAGTCTGTCCAGCCTAACTACTTGCTCTTGCTTCTTGAAAGTTCTGGGCTTTCAGTTTCTGTTTCTAAGCAGACTAAAGTCACGTGTGCAAAGAAAGACACAGGCTGGATAGGATTGTTACTGTTCTGTGCTTATGTGGTGGTGGAGCTGGGCCAAACAAGGCAGAGGAGTTAGTTAAGACACTGTCTTAAAGACAGAGACAAAGGACGGAGGCAGAGTAGAAATGAACAGTAGAGTGGACTGGAAAGAAAAAGGGAAGACATTATTCAGTGTACACACAGCTTCCTATATTCCCCCACACTTTTGCCACAGAAAAACTATCATGGCTTCTGGACATAAGAGAGACTATATCTGGGAATATTTTAAAGAAATTCCTTCCCTGGATAAAAAAGGAAAACCTGTCAAGTGTAAGCAGTTCAAGGAGGAGATGCAGGGCCTAGTTGCAAGAATGAAACATCATAATAAAAACTGCTTATTGGGAAAAAATGATGTGGATGAAGATGCAAATATGTCTGAAGAACAATGTGGATCAACTGGTTAGTAATTTTAAATAATTCACTTTGCAATGCATCATTCTTCAATACTCTCTCTATGCCTTTTAGTATAAATGTGATTTAACAAATTCCCAAGCTGTTTGCTATGTTGGATGTTGCTAGAAAAAAAAGTATATCTTAGCTAATCCTTATGGCTTGCTAGATTCTAAACCTAGTTAACTAATCAATCACCCAAGCATACGGGACAGAAAGCTGCAATAAGAGAAATCTTGAGTTGCCAGTTGCCACTTTCTTATTTTATATTACATAATACATGCCCCTTATTTTGGAATATCATGACCACAGACCTTAATGGTGATGCCATAAGTCTATTCCCTATTTTACTTTGGCATAACTCAGCTTCCCCAAGGGAACCCCATCCTATACTTGTTTTCTCAAAAAACAGAAGTGCCAGTGAGTTCTATAGGGCTTACTCCAAAATTAAGTGCACTCTAAGTGCAATCAGTCTTTGCTTTTTTGGTAATTTGGAATCAGATCTGCATCCTTGCTGAAAAAAATGTAAATGATTAACTGAATAATAGAGTGAGAAGAACTGAGAAGAACGACTATTCAAAATCATTTTTGAATTTTGTTTGAGGATTCCATTTACGAATAAGAGACTGAGTGTGTCTGCACCAACTTCAGAAGCATCCAGTGGTACTTTTAGCAGCAGTGCTGCAACTAAACTTATTTCAGACAACAAAGTATCAGTAGCAAGCAAAAGATTTCAATCATTCAGTAAAACCACTACTATTGTAGGAAGGACCAGCAAATACCAACAAGACACCACAGATCAGTGTTTTTCAATTGGTGTTCTGCGGAACACTGTTAGGGTTCCGCGAGCAGCTGTTCTCCGTGCTGCCGAAAAAGGGACGATGTCCCGGATTTTTCAGCGGAGGGTATCAAGTGTAAGTGTAATTTAATTTATATTTATAATTTGCTTATTTTGACTTTTTTTGGCCCCATATGTAAAAACACTTAAGAGTTTGGGGGGTTTTGCAATTATTTAATCGAGTTCAAAAGGGTTCCGTGGCCAAATTTAATTGAGAAACACTGCCATAGATGAAAAGACTGCTCTGTTCATCTATGCCACAAATTCCCTTTTTCACATTGTTAACAATAAACACTTCATTGACATGGTTGAGTCCCTACGACCAGGCTACACTCCACCTGGTAGAGCAGACATTGGTGGAAGATTGCTAGATACAGTGTCTGAGAAGGAACTTGTGTGCAAGAAATACTGAGGGGAAATTTGCCAGTTTAAGCCTTGATGGGTGGAGCAATGTACACAATGATCCAGTAATATGTGCCTGTGTGACAACAGAAGATGGGGTTGCATATCTTTCAGAAACAATACATACATTGGGAATTGCCCACACAGAATATTTAAAAGTAGCAGTGAAAGCTGCAATAAACTGTGAACAAAAATTCAACTGTCAAATGCACAGTTTTGTCACAGACAATGCAGCAAACATGGCAAAGATGAGAAGATACTTAGAAGAAGAAATGGAAAGATGCTCCTTAACATATGGTTGCAGTGCATTTAATACATCTTTTAGCCAATATGTCTTCTCTAGGAATAAAAGAAAATGTTGCTGAAGTCGCAAAATACTTCCGTAACAACCATTTTGCTTCAGCTTCACTGAAGAGAGCAGGAGGATCCAAACTAATTCTCCCTCAAGATGTTGGATGGAATTCTGTGGTTGATTGTTTTGAACAATTTATTAAGAACTGGCCTATTCTCATAAAACTTTGTGAAGAAAAACGTAATAAAATAGATGGAAGTATCTCATCTAAAGTATCTAACATTTAATTAAAAAGAGGAATGTAGAGGATATGCTCAGTATACTGAAGCTTTTATCCATAGCCTGAAACAAACTTCAGAGAAATTGTTGCTGCATTGCTGATGCTGTCGAAATTTGGAAGGCACTTCAAGAGACATTGAAGAAATACCTCACCAGAAAGTTAAACTGCAGGCAACAAAGAGGCAAATGGATCAAGCACTAACTCCATCTCATTTTCTTGCGAACATTCTCAACCCCAGATATAAAGGTAGATGCCTGACTTCTGAAGAAGATGCTGCTGCCATGGCATGGACATCTCAAAATCACTCCTCAGTTATGTCAGTCTTAATAAATTTCAGGCCTGGAACGGAACCATTTAAACAGTACATGCTTACTGATGATGGTTTGAACGAAGTCACTCCCCTGAATTGGTGGAAATCATTAGCCAGGCACCTTGAAACAGAGTTCCTTCAGTTGCTAAGCCAACTTTTCACAGCAAGCTTCCTCTGCAGGCACACAGAGAATATTTTCATCGTTTGGTATTATTCACTCAAAGCTAAGAAATTGACTGGAAGTTGAAAAAGCAGGAAAACTCATATTTCTGTTTCAGTCTATGAATAAAAATGACAGTGGGAGTGGGGAAGTTGAGAGCTGTTGTAGAAGTTTTAAGGATAGTGTACCTTTAGTGTTGTGATGACTTGTCTGTTAGAGTTAATAAAATTTGAAAATTAAAAAAAAAGTTTAAGGACAGCTGGCAACTTGACTGCTGCAATTGCAAATGTGAAACATTTATGATTTAGTTTAATAAAATGTAAGTGCTATTGTGTTTGTGTGTGATTTAATTCTTACCATTCCTAATGTACTGCTGCAGCATCTGCAACTTGACAAAGGTAATGAGTATTATGTACTATTTCCTAAATTAATAAAAATCAAGGTATCTAAAAAATTACACAAAGCATACCCTTCTAGATGTTGTAAAATGCTGTATTGGAGTTGTAAATTAACATGTTTTAGTGATCAGATTTGCACCATTGTTTAAGAAATGTGGGAAACTTGATTTAAATCAGCGATTTTCTCTTGATGATTTAAATCATGATTTAAATTGCCTTGATTTAAATCAATCCACCCTGCCAGAAAGCAGATGGAAGAACCAGTTCGGCAGGAATGCATAAGTCAACTTGCTAAGAGTGAATGGGAAAGTCTGTTCTCAGCCACTGACAAGGACACAAATATGACTGTGCTAAAAAGACAAAAAACTTTCCCTGAAAGTATGGTTTTTTTCCCAAGAAGTTATCAGCATTTGAAAACAGATTCTTAGAATAAAGAGTCTCCTACCTTAACATTAAAGGGATACTATCAGCTTTTATACCACTCATATCTGAAAAATTGACCTACCATTGTTTCAAATTACAGTTAATATTACCCTAAGTAGAAGATTTGAAAAGAGGATCTTTATTTTCTTAGCTTGTTTGCTCTGTGCATGATAGCGTTGTGTAAAATTAGTTTCACCTTTCCCTGTTTGTGGAGATTCTTAACACAGCAGTGGAAGAGACATTCTTCCCCCACCCGGCACCCCCCAAATACCTGTTTGTAAAAGAGCAAAAATTAGAAGAAGGATCTAGGAGCTGGTGGAATACGTGAAACTACTTTTACTCCTCCTCTGCTTTAAGTGACTAGATTTCAATTTAACAGAGACTATTAAAAGACACGGAAAGAGAACAGTTACCTTGTAAAGTGTCTTCCATTAACATTTTCACTTAACATTTCCATGCTTTTGCCAAAGCTAAAGTCTGAAGAGTCCAGGTTATTTTTTCTCATTGATCTTAAGGAACGTCCAGTGAAACATTTAATTTTTTCAGAAGAAAATTCCTAGGAAAATAAAGAAAAAGAAAATGTTTCTAGTTGAACTACGTGCATTCAGTAAAAAGGGAAAATTACTTCTTGCCTGTGAATTTTCATTCTAGGACCCTCCAAGTCAGTGAGTATTCTACATCTCCATTGAACGAGGAGGCAGCCCAGATCTTTATTCAGCACCTGGGTTTTGGACTGCTCCTCAGGAAAAACCCTCTAGAATAGCTTCCAAAATGTAAAAATACTAAGGGTACGTTACTGCTACAGCAGCACAGCTATGGTACTGCAAATGTGCCGCTGTATCACCACAGTGTAGTAGATGCTTCTTACATGATTGGAAGGGGTTTTTCCATTGATGGAGTTAATCCACCTCTCCGAGAGACAGTAGCTAGGTCAACAGAAGAATTCTTCCGTCGACCTAGCTGCATCTACACTGGGTTTTAGGTCAACCTAACTACAGCTTTTCACAGCCCTGAGCATTGTAGCTACATCAACCTAATTTTGAAATGTAGACCAGCCCTCAGTACTATTCAACTCAAACCACTTGCAGCAGAGCCTTGACTTGAAATTTAGGGATTTCCTGGATGAACACCTTCCTTTTCAAAATAATTAAGAAAGCAACAACCAAAAAACACCCCTACACATAATGCAATCCTTCAAGGGAGGACATTTGGACAAGGACTGTTGGACATGGAGGGCCTGAGAATGAAAATTCACAGGTAAGACATCGAATTTTCCCTCTATCAGTCCCTTCCATGGCCTACAGTCTTCACTATAGGATGTAAAAATCAGTAGGTCATCCCTAAGGAGGCTTCCATTTACCCATGCAGTAAGAGTTACTGGGACACCCTGTTCTGTAACAGCCTTCTACCAAATGCTGCATCTGTAGGGATCAGGATGTCTCGTGTTAGAGAAGTGTGGAGATGTCTCTGTGGTAGCCTTGCAGACCTCCTAAGATGTGTGATCTCTGCTCACAAAACCACTGCTTTTTTCAGAGTGCATAGTAATGAAAAGTTCTAACTGAGACTTTGAACACATAGGCACATCTAATTTATGCCACTTCTACTTTCTGAGGATGTCTGGATTCAATCAGAAGGGCAATACCACCACTTCTTATTATTATATGAGATTGTGGATACCTTGGTGATGGAGGCCTGGTTAGTTCACAGAGCTACCATGTTTGACAGAAAATATAACTGAAGTTTCATTGAGAGCATACCAAGCTCTGAAACCCCCGTTGGACAAGGTGGTGGTGAGCAGGTAGCTTATTTTCGATGAGAAAGAGACCTACCAGCTACAAAGCTGAAAGGTGGTTTTATTAGGACTCATAGGCGACAGATCAACATCATGACAGGAATGTACATATTGCCAGAGGACTGAGAAGAGTGGTGGTCTTTAGGAATGCATTATAGACTCTAAACTCAGAGGAGACCAATATGATCATCTAGTCCATAGCTTCTCAACCTGTGGTACAGGGGTACGTGGTGAAAAACCCAGTGAAGGGAGGCAGGTGGCAGCTGCCGCTTCCCGCCCAGTCCCAGCTCCCAGAGTGGAAAATTGAGTGTTGGGTTACTTATTAAAATTTTCAGAAGTTAGGGGGTACGTGCTACTTAAAAGGTTGAGAAACACTGATCTAGTCTAACCTCCTGCACAACAGGCCACAGAACCTCACCCATCCACTTCTGTAATAGACCCCGACCTATGACTGAGTTATTAAAGTCCTCAAATCATGGTTTAAAGACTTTAAGGTACAGAGAATCCACCAGCAAGCAAGCCATGCCCATGTTACAGGGCAAAAACCCCCAAGAGCTTTTGCCAATCTGCCCCGGGGGAAAGTTCCCTCCCAACTCCAAATATGGTGATCAGTTAACCCCTGAGCATGTGGGCAAGACTCACCGGCCAGACACCCAAAAAAAAAATTCTCTGTAATAACTAAGAAGCCACCCCTTCTAACGTCCCTTCACAGGCCACCAGCATATCTACCACCAGTAGTCAAAGATCAGTCAATTGCCAAACTAGACCATACCATCATACCATTCTCTCCATAAATTTATCAAGCTCAATTTTGAAGCCAGCTAAGTTTTTTGCCCCCACTACTCCACTTCGAAGGCTATTCCAGAACTTCACTCCTCTGATGGTTAGAAACCTGTGTGTAATTTCAAGTCTAAAACTTCCTGACAGCCAGTTTATATCCATTAGTTCTTGTGTCCACATTGGCGCTGAACTTAAATAATTCCTCTCCCTCCCTGGTATTTATCCCTCTGATGTATTTATAGAGAGCAATCAGATCTCCCCTCAACCTCCTTTTGGTTAGGCTAAACAAGCCAAGCTCTTTGAGTCTCCTCTCATAACAACGGTGATGAGGGATTGGTTTCTTATAATGCAATCTACCTTAGGTTACTGACTTGCACTTTTAAGAAATGTTGACCATGAGCCTCTGGGTCAGGCCACTTTATTTAAAAAAAAACCCAAAACCCCAAACATAGAATGTCTTTCGCTTCAACTGATTGGTGTCCCTTGTAACACCAACATCTAAACATCAAGTGAGTCACAAAAGGATGTTGATGTATTTCCTCTTAGCTGCTAGGAGGGCTTTTATCACTTTCTCAAAGTGAGAATTTTATCTCCTTCCTCTCAGCTTCAAGCGTACCTCTCCACTGATGGCTTAGTGGATACTGTTCAGGATAGGTTCCTGTTACACTCTTCTGTGTGCATGGGTTTGCTGGGAGTTTGAGAGGAGGTTCCAGTTACATCTAGTTCAGGTCTGAGAACCCAGACATGAGAGTTAATGAGAAGGTTGATTATAATCGCTATGGCCTCTTCCTTCACCATCTCTTTTACCATCTTTACTCTCTAGTTAAAAGGGGAAAAGGAATAAAAGAGGCTGTCATAGAATGACTGGCACCTAAGGGTGAGCTAGGGCTAAGTGCATCTGTGCCTTATTAGTACCCCCAATTTTGGTAAACTGATTGGGCCTAGGAGGAGGGCATCTTTTGAGTCTTCTAATGGGATGAGTTATTTCCCTTCTAGGAAAGAGAAATTGTATAAATTAAATCCTGCTGTGAGGAATGAAACAGCAAGAGAAATAAGCACAGCTGTGTGATCAGCTGCAGCTGGAGAGTACTCTTAGATCCAGCCAGGACCAGTGCAGGACTGACTCAGCAGAGGCTGAGCTTTAGAAGAGGGACTCTACAGAGCAGCCTAGAATTGCATGAGACTACATGAGAGAAGGTTGCTGTGAAAACCCTACACCTCAAGAGTGAAAAGGGCTAGGAAATAGCCAAGGCGGCTGGAATTTATGTTTAGGTGCTTAAGGAAGGCTGAGCCAAACTGGAGAAGGCTGCTCCTTTACGGAGCAGCTTGCAGCTATGGGAGACTGTGGCTCAGGAGAAGAGTCCTGGGAATCCTCCCACCCCTCTACAGGAAAGAAGGCTGGCGAAATAGCCTTAGATTGTTCGTTGCAGAATATGAACTCCACCCTCCTCAGCTATGTCTACCCTACAGTTTATGTTGGTCCAATTTAGGTCATTCAGGGGTGTGAATAAGCTACTCCCCTGAGCAATGTAAATTACACCAACCTAAGCCCTGCTGTGGACAGCACTATGTTAGCAGGAGAGTTTCTCCCGCTGCCATAGCATCAGCTGCTTGTGGAGGTGGTTATATTATGCCCAATGGAGCTCTCTCTCATCAGCACAGAGTGTCTCCACCAGATGCACTGTAGTGCTGTATGTGTAACTATGCCCTTATGTAACTGCCCTGTATGTGTAACTATGCCTCAGAGGAGAACTGTGTTTGCCCAAAGGGAGAGACTGGGGAAAAATGAGTTTTTCACCAGCGATGAGTAGGAAATGCTGCAGAGTTGGTCCATATATCTTGACTGAGGCTTTTTTGCCCACTTCAAGATTAAAAGGACCACATTCTCCAATTTTGGGTGTGTCTGTCTCATGTAGTACCTCTTGGTTTTTTCCAGCTGGACTTAAATGCCTATAGGTTCATCAATAGGCTTTCAACATGGCCTGTGATGCAACAAAACATTAACTGATCTAGACTGCATTCCCCTCCTTCTAAGTGAGTCTTGCTGAGCCAGTTGACCCTGATTTTCTTTCTTGGTGTAGAACTGAGGAATAGTGTCCACTTCTAGATCTGAACAAGGCTGATTCTCTAAGCGGTGATGAAGATTATA
The DNA here is from genome assembly GCF_026122565.2 of Emydura macquarii macquarii. NCBI lineage: Eukaryota > Metazoa > Chordata > Testudines > Chelidae > Emydura > Emydura macquarii. The sequence continues at coordinate 5,403,532 of NW_027130506.1, forward strand.
CACACATACCATGCTTCTGAAGAGTCGTCTGCAGATGTGGAGGGGTGCACTTGACAATCCATAGCATGAGACAGGTTATACTCCATATCTACTTCTTGAGCTACATTTCCCCTGATCTACTCCATATAAGAGTCAAAATATGTTTCCCAGGCATAAGGTCTGCTATCTAGACCCAACATCAGGTAGCTGTTAAATAATTAAGAATGAATTCACCACAAGATACTAGTACTGGATCTCTGATAAAGTACTTTGTATAATGATTTGTTTTAATTACAGGCTAGAAGCAAAGCTAGAATTGGGCTGGGAATCCATACAAGGATAGCCTGGGGTTGAATCTGAGCCTTTTATCTTAGGAGGGTGTGCTAACAAATGGCAAATCAGACACTATCTTCTGTCTCACTCCTGAATTAAAAATGGTCTTGGCCAATATCTTAGCTGCTAGACTTTTGTGAGGGTTGTAACTAGTCCTTCTACTTGTTCATTCAAAACCATGCTTTAGAAGGGTTTTAGCAATGGCTGCTGGGCTCAGTGTATCATGATTAGAAGGTTATTCAGACAAGGACAAACACATTTCCTTTTCACTTATGGCACCCTTCAGGGACATGTAGTTGGACGTTTTAAATGCACAGCAAATCAGAGTCCAGTGCAACATCAGTCTTGGAAAGTGGACTAGGGAAATCTATTTTAAAGCAGATTTTATGTACTTTTTTAATGCACGCTCACAGTGGCCTCCCAGTAGATTATAGACCTCTACAATAAGATTAGTACAAATAGCTCTCGCTGTCTAGCCAGTAAAGGAAGAGAAAAATGTGCTGGAATAGTCAAGTTCAGGAAAAGGGACTCTGACCAAATCTCAAAGAATGCTCAAGAAGGGTGAAGAAACAGAGGCAGGAATTGCATGCAGACTTTTCTTATTTTGCATAGATCTGTATTCCTCTTGTGTTATCTAAAGTAAAGAGTGATTGTTTTTGGAAATCCTTCTAGAAAAACCTGCGTCTGTTTGCTTCAACTTTCATACATCCCCAAAGGGGTAAACTAGAAGCTAGAGTAACCACAAGAATGGAGCTCTGGAAAAAATGTGTGCTTAAGAGTTGAGGTGATACTGGGGGACAGGAGATCAGCACTGGTTCTCAGTGCTGGACCATGGGCTCCCAATTCCAAGGAAGGATTATGAAAGTCTGTGTGCTAGAAATGTGCCAGAAAGTCTGCAGACAAAGAGGAACATAAGAATGCTCAGGCCCCGCAGAGCAGCCTGGCAAGTGTCCAACAGCAGGAACTTGACTAGGGCTGTGAGAGGCTGCAGGCATGTATTGCACTTGTCACTCTTACGAAAATAAGTAGCCACTTTAAGACCATTGGAAGGGGAGAGGAGGTAGGCCTATCTCCCAGGGAAGGGAATCAGTAGTATGGAGTAAAATGATTCAGAGTGGGACTGATATATTCTCTGAATGCAACTTGTTCAACCATCTCAGCATGTATCTCACCCACATGCTACGTTTTGCTGCAGCCTGCTCAACAGTGTCTGCATGGAACTTCTCCCCATGCCATCTGGGAGCCTGGGACCTGCTGTCTGTGGCTATTTCTAAGGGGAGGAGACATTCTGTCTTCCTCACCCAGATCAGAAAAAGTCAGAAGGATTTTTGTTTAGTTTAGAAGTTTTGAGTGAAAAGACTTAAAGACACTGAAGAAACTGACAGTTAAAAAGTCCTGCGACAGCTCTGCTACAAAGAGAGACCTGAAATCTCATGTGTGATGCTTGTAGACAGAATTCTGAAGAGTTCCTCCTGAACAGCAGTCCTAAGCCCAGGCTCAAAGCAAAGATCTATTCTGCCTCCAGCTGCTATGGAGACAGGAAATGCCCCAGACACAAGGGGACCAAGAACTTAGTTTTCAAAAGATACTCAACCACACAGACCTAACATTTCTCAAACTAAATTGTGACATACAAGTTTGAATTTCATTCTCTTGTGATGTTTTGCTAACTGGTAGCAATCCTGGAATTTAGTTGGGCATTTCAAATCCCTTTGAACATCAAACTCCCAAATGTTCCTTCTGGGCTGCTCTCATACTTACTCTGTCGGGGAAAGTTAAAAATGTAGTTCTGTTTTTAAATTATGCAAATATGAAGCTTTAAGACTATTTTGAACTTAATTTGAAAAACCTTTGTTTTGCACTTCAGAAGTGGCATGTACATACATCTTAAGTGGGAATGTCATGTATACCAGAGAGATATTTAGTTGTGAAGTAGTTGTGGACGTTTGAATTTCACATACTGAACATTATTTTCCTTCCCAATTGAAGTATATATCTCAGCCAGACACCTGCTGTTCTTACTGTGGGTACTTAATATAGTCATGGCAACATTTAAGGGATTCCAGAAGACTTTACAGAGGGACAGATCTTGGTGGAGCATTTTGACCTGATTTAATTTCTGACCAAATTACCTTCTAGGTTTCAAACAGCTATATTCTGGATAACCAATAAAGAACTTAGATCTTTCATTTAGGATAAACCATGCATACACACCTTTCAATACAGTAATCCCTTAGCTTTTCAACTTGTTACCTATGAAGTGGTCTCCAGGTCATAAACTCAGAACATGCTGCTACAGCTGTACGAGCCCATCACAGGATGATATGGGAGTGAAAAAGTTGCAATTAAAGTAGCAGTATACCAATGCATTCCTATTTTATAATTTTAGGCATGGTATATAAGTGAAATGAAATGCACTACTCTATTATATTCTCTCGCTATTGTTTTTAATAGGTAAACCAGGATGATCATGACCAGTTCTGGGATGTGAGACATAATGGGGTGGAAAAAAATTTAGTGCATGAGGATGGGAATATTTTATACAATGTGTTCAGAGTAAGCAGGATGTCTGTGCATTTGTCGCTCCGTTGGAACTGACAAGACTTACCCTCTCTAGTTTCCAAGTTTTCCTTTAGACAAGGAGCTCAGGTCTATTCTCAGCAATTCCCTCCTGAAAAGGGAATCCTTCCCCCACTCTCCCATATGGACAAGAATTGAATTGGGAGAGTTGCATGGGCTCAGCAAGCTGATACTTTTTAGGACACTACAACTTTATGCTCCAACAGCTTCAGTCATTGTGTAAAAGTATGATCTGCTCTCATAGATTTGAGCAGGAATGTTAACTAACAACATTAGAGTTCAGAGTTAACAACATAATTTTAAAACTTTCATTGCTGACTACATGTTAATCTGCACAATCCACCACAGTACCATCTCATTTCAATGGTCTTGTCTTCATTGCTAACAGGTGAGTTTTCACCTGTGGTAACTAACACACTCGAGCTATCCTGCAGTAAAAAAATGGCAGAGTGTTACTTCGGCCTTGTCTACACTTAAAAAAATAAATTGACATGTGTCAAGTTACAGCCACCACTATAATTACAGCGGTGACTGATGTCCACACTGCTCTTCTTGGGTTGGTGGAGTGTGTCCTCACCAGAAGCATTTCCACCGACCTAAGGAGCAGTGTGGGGAGTTGAAAGCCACATCACTCAGCTCCCTGCTGGGAGCCCATAGGTTCCTGGGCTCCCTGTGGGCTGCCCCCCACATCCTGGTCCAAACCAGGAGATGGGTTCCAGCCACCTGTGGGCCGGCTCACAGCCTTGAGCTGGGCTCCAGCCACCAGAGGCTTCCCCTCCAGCCCACAGCCAGGAACTGGGAAGCAGCCCCCCTTCCTCCCCCACCTTTGCAGCAGCAAGAGCAGGACCCAGCCACCCACAGCTTTCTTGTCAATTTCAGCTGCAGCAGAGTGGTGAAATTGACAAAAATGACAGCCCCTCCACCTAAGGGGAAACAGTGCCTACATTGACACTGCATCACCCTAGCTATGCTGACAAAAGCCCTACACCTCTCGTCAAGGTAGTTTTATTTTGACAAAAAAAAACCCAGGGCTGTTTTGTACGCGGGGGGAGAGGGGATGCTTGCAGTGTGTCCACAAAAGCTGACTTTTGTGACAAAACTCTCCAGTATAGAGCAGACCTTACACTTATATACCCCTACCTCCTATAGTTAGAGCCACACAGTTTCAATACTAAAGACAAGGCCTAAGGCTCTGACTCTCGAAGGTACTGAGCAGGAGGCCCTGGAGCCAGCACTGGGGGCGAGACGCGAGTGTGACTACAGCTTCGCAGGTAAGGTAATCCCATTACCCAACCACAGGGCAGCGGGAACCCGGGGCAGAGCCAACACGAGCACCTCTCACCCCAGGCTGCCGCTGCTGAATGTCCTCCTAGACTAGTCTCTCCGGTGCTCCCCCACCACGGGGTTGGGCTCCGGGCTCGCACAGAGCTTGGGACGCCACGCCTCCCAATTTCACAGGAGGGGGCGGGGGACCCCGCTCCCGGGCACCAGGCCCGCCGGGAGAGCTCGGCTCCCCCTCCCCCACTTCACACTGGCCCTAGTCCCCCTCCCGTGGGAAAGGAGAGTCACCGCCGAGGCCAGGGTGGCAGCGAGGGAACCGAGCTCTTCAGGCGGGCCTGGCAAAAGTCGGAGAAGGCGTCACCCTGCCTGTCCGCAGCAGGGCCGCCCCGGTACTCACGCTGCCTGGGGACTCCGGTGTCTCCCCAGCTCCTCTGCTGCCTTTACTGCCGGAGACGGCGGCGTTCGAGCGGGTGCCCAGCCTGCGGCTCCGCGGCGCGGGTTCGCCCAGGGACAGGAACTCGGAGCTCGAGTCCATCAGGTCATAGAGGGATCCCTGGCTGTCCCGGGCCGCGGCAGACGGGACAGGGGGACGGCCGCCGCCGCTGCAGCCGCCGCCGGAGTTGCTCCGTAGCATCACCATGGCCGGGGCTGAGGACCCGTTTCGGGTGGGTTCGCCTGAGGGGGGCAGTGGCTTCTCTCCGAATTCTGGCGCCACAAACCGCGGGACGTCGCTTCACTACCCTACCGTCATATCCCTCCGCCTCCACCCCTCACAAGAGCCGTAGAGCGACTACTAAGAGACGGCGGTCTTGTGGCATCCGCTGTTACACTCACTCATGGGCCCTGCGGCACACTAGAGGAGACTGCTTCGCCCCGCTGTCCCTTTGGACTCTTTCTCCTTGCCAGTTAGTTCCGGACAGGGTGCGGAAGGACTCGGACAGATGGCGCCTGTATGGAATTTTTGGCGCGTGCAAAGTTGGTGGAGACTTTGCCCGGCTCTGATTGGCTAAGAGAAACGCGCTCAGCCTGCCTGTTCCACTGCTTCCTGCTGAAAGGAGATTCAATGCCCGTCGCTTAAAGAGACAGTGCCCGAGCGTTCAGACAGCTGTTTTTCGCGGAGCACGGTCCCTGCGGGTCGTTGTCACCCTGTCGTTCATGGCTGCCGGGCCAGCACACATCACGTGCTAGTTAAGAGACCCCCCCCCCCAGTCACCCACATTAAAGGTTTTCACTTTTTAATTATGCAAACTTGGTGCAGTTTCACTGTAGTGAGCCATAGCTTGCGTTAGCAAGGGGGATTGAACCCATGACCTGTGACACTCTACATCTGTAGTAGCAAGACCTTCCCTCAAGTTTTTTAAAAAACAGAGGCCTAAATTTAGGTTCCTAATCCATTTAAACTCCTGGAGTTTGGTTGGATTTTCAAAAGTGCTGGGTATCCAAAAACTAATTGGGAAAGTTTTGGGTATTTATACCTGTGAGTTCTTATTTTGGAAAATATTGGTGTTTGGCTCTGCTGGACCCAGCTAAGAGACTAGTAAGACTAGTAGCCTCCATATTCCATCACAAAAAGACTGCAATGATCACATTTTCACCCCAAAATAGACTGTTTAAGCAAAACAGGCTAATTTTTCATTAAAGACCCTCCCATTCTTCCTCTATTTCAGAGTTGCTCAACCTTTTAAGTAGCAAGTACCCCCTAACTTCTGAAAATTTTAATAAGTACCCCAACACTCCATTTTCCATGGGATTTTATATTTACAGACTAATGTGAGCCATATGTTGGAAGAAGGGCTGAGTATATAAGGCCGTGACATGACAGATGTCAGATCTAGTGTTGGTAGGGTTACCATCTTTACGCCGGGGTGCACAACTCAAGTATGTACCTGAGCTAGAGGTGATGTTGGCCAAAGGTAGGAGGCTTTGAGCGGCATGCCAATGCTGGGGAATATAAAGCACTGCACCTGATTTTTTGCCATAGATTTGAGAGGAAGGGGTGAGAAAGAGACAGGTAAAGAGAGCGAGAGAGAGAGACAGAGACAGAAAGAGAGGGTAACTGGTAAAATCTGGGGCTGTCATAGTTGTCAATTCCATTGCCCAGCTAGAGCAGTGAAATTGACAAGTTTTCTGAGCAGTGGGCTTTGAGCTTGGGAGTGGGGCTGCCACCTGGGCAAGTTGCAGGTGGCTGCTGCCTGGCTGTCAGCCCGGGAGGTGGGCAACTGCCACCCAATCTGAGCTGGGGGAGAGGAGGTTTCCACACCAGCTGGGACCCAGGGATGTTGGCAGGCAGCTGCTGCCCGTCTTCAAGCCGGGGCGCTGGAGGCTGTCCTTTGGCTCGGAGCTGGGGTGTGGGTGGCTGCCACCCAGCTGTGAGACCAGCTCGCGAGACACAGGAGGCTGTCACTGGGCTCCCACCTAGGAGCTGGGACCCAGCAGGAAGTGGGGGGCTGCTGCCCGCCTCCCCCAAGAGCCAGCGGCTGTCGCCCACCTCCCCTTCACTCTTTTTCCCCAGGTACTCCCTGCCTGTCTCTCACGTACCCCCAGGGGTACACATACCACAGGTTGAGAAACTATGCTCTATTTTGCTTCCCTCATCCTGAGCAATAAACCAAACTGAAGTTTCAAATAGTAAGGTTTCAGTCTCTCAAAAAAGTTTTAAACCTTGGAAAGTTTAGCATATTTCAATTAGAAATGGGGTGTAAGCTATAAAGATCATATCCAAACACCTCAAAAGCTGATGTGTTCTCATCCACCAAAAATTGAGACCCCTCTGTAGTTTTGATCTGATGCCACCATTGTGCAGAAGTGTCATGGCCTGGAAATAAATTAATAATTTTTTTTGTGAAGTTAGGGGGAAAAAAAAAATTGACCTTTCCACATACTCCTTTCTAAAGGTAGCCTTGCCCATCACCAAACTATGGAGCAAGACATAATTGCTATTAGAAAAAGTGCACGGCTCTTTTGCACGGCAGCTAATGAGCAAAGCCTTTTTTTAAAAATAGCATTTTATATTAGTAAACCTCAAGTGACTCTGTGTGATGCTACCTGTAAGCACTTCATAAAAATAAGCGAGTTTGTGTATTTCATGGTCCAGATGATGAAAGTCCCTTGTGCGGCCATTGGTTTTGCCAGGTTAAGCAAGTTTCTGCCAGTTTTGTGGGTTTTAAACTGGTTCAATAATCTCTTTCCACTGATTTAAAAAAACAAAAACCAAAAAACCATAAATAAATGTCTTGTATTTAATTTCAAATATCTGTTTGGCCATGTACAATCAAGACGGCCAAACACTTCTCTGGAGAGGTTTTCCGTGCACCCTGCTTCCTTTTCACCTCAGCATCTTCTTTCCTCTGGCTCAGGGCCAGTCCCTCCCTCACTAACAGGTGCAGATTCTATTCATCTGCCCTCCATGACTGGTGCAAGCCTCGCCCTCTTGTGCAGGCTCAGGGGCTGTCCTGGTCTCTCCCTTCCCTCCACTGTAAACTCAAGGTCTCCGCCTATCCTGATCTCTCTCCCCCGCACTGCTCGAGGCTCACTCAAGCCCTCTCACCACCCGTTGTTTCGCCTCCGGATCCTCCACCGTCTGGGTTGGGCTTAAGCTTCCTCTTTTGCCCACCGAGGCTCAAACTTTGCCCTCTTTCCGGTTTGGGGTAAAAAAAACGCATCCTTCTAGTTCAACCTGTCCCCCCCTCTCCTGCCTCTGATGCAGCAAGCTGGAGCTTGACGGAGAAATGGACATTGTCTTGTTTGTTTTGTGTCCACATTCAAATCCCTCCCTCCTGCCTGAGCTCCGAGTCACGCAAAACCAGCCGTGTTTCCTCGGGGAAGGAATTGTTCGTAACTCACCCATTTCCTGCACAAACACTTTCTGAACTGGTGGCTTGTGCAGCTGGGGAAGGGGTTTGTGCTGCCCTCTGGGACTTGAGCTTGTTTTAAGCTCCCACCGCCCCCAGTACATCTGGATGTGGGTCATCCATGGAACAGCCAGGGGTAGCAACAGTTGCTGGTTATCAGCCAGCTGCCCCTGCTCGGCACGCCTGTGTGTACACCAGCTGCTACTGGTAAGGAGCAATATATATGTAGGAGATGCGGCATGCGGGGTACATCTGCTTTCTTCTTCACTGGTCAAGGAATACTGCACTAAGAAAGGATGAAAGGAGGGTCAGGATTCTCTATTGCAGTCTCCCATGTTTCCATTTCTCCTTAGAAATCCTGCATGTATTCTTGCTGGAGGCGAAGTGGAAGGAAATGAGGTCATATGCCCCAGAAGAGATAGAAGTGTTATTTTTACAATAGCATTTGGTATTGTAGTATAAAAGGGTGCATTGTTTTTACATGGTGCTATTATGTACTGAGTCTCCTAATCAGGATTATTGAAGGATCATTTACTGGGGAATAACAGTATACAGGATAATTGTACAGCCTCCTCGACTGTGTATCAGAACATAATTTATGGTTCCATTATTATTTATTGTGTGTCATGTCCATTTGTTGTTATCAGGGGCATATTTGGAATTGTACAGAACTATTACAATAGTAGTATTAGGCAATAATTTTCCACTAGCATCAGATGGAAGTATATTTAAAAATTACAAATATTTGTAAAAGCTGTTACATACACCTGATACATTATCTTTATAGGTTAGACTTTTATTTAATATAATTTGTTGATACTTGAATCAAAACTTCTGTGCCATAAGCAATGAAGAAAAGAAAACACTAGATACACCAATCATTTGGTATTACAAAGCAGTTCATGACAAAGTAAACCAAATTATGCTTCCTCTTGCCTGTTAGACTTTTAGGCTTAAGTACTGTTTATGAATTATTCCTGGAAACCACTTTTTTAAAGAACTTAGACTTTTAGAGCTTATCTTAAAAATAGATGTGTGAAGGGGAATTATGGAAAAATCTTCAACAGAAAAATGAATCAAACAATGGAAAAATCACATCAGCTATCCTGTTTTTTATTGTGTAAATCAGAAATAAAACAAGAACTGGAAAAAAACTTGTATTTTACAGTGAGGAAAATGTTTGGAAACTTTGTGAATACATTAGAAGCCACAATCAATACCCTTTAGAAGACTTTTATGCTGTCTTCATATCCAATGAGAGAAGGATGGTAAGTTGATGAATTGTGATATGGAACAAAGGCCAAAAGAGATTCACTGTGAAGGAAAAATTGGCCTCAGCACATATATGACCTAAGTTCTGTAGCTCACCTGGGCCTCACAGATACTGGAAAAGATCCTAAAAGGGCAGGTCTTTTTGTCATATATGGCAGCCTGAGCCTTGGAGTTGACATATGGAGAAGTATCATCTCCCTGAAGATGGCAGGGGTCAGTATCACTTTGCTGCTGTCAATCAGCTGAGGAGATGGAATGGTCTGTGAGCTTCAAAAAGTTCAAAAGACAATCTGATAAAAGCTTAATTATTGCATCGCAGATATAACACAAGCTGACTAATTTTATCATCCAGTGAAGCCTGACCTATCTTGTATTAGACTAAAATCTTAGATGTTGGTTTAGCTTACTTAAAATTAGCTTCTAATTTATAATTTGCAGATACCACTTTGGAAGCAGCAGTCAGGACATGGAGATGAACCTGTTGTTTGGGTAAGACATTCTGTTCTATATAGATTCTTGTATTGTGCTCATCGCCCTTGTACATCTAACACATTAAGCTATATGTAAAGGGAATCATGTCTCGCCAATCTATTAGAATTCTCTCAGGGTGTAGGCAAACGTGGACAAGGGTGATCCAGTAGATATAGTGTACCTGAGCTTTCAGAAAGCCTTTGACAAGGTCCCTCGCCAACTGGTTAAAAGATAGGAAACAAAGGGTAGGAATAAACAGTCAGTTTTCACAGTGGAGAGAAGTAAATAATGGGGTCCCCCAAGGATCTGTACTGGGACCAGTGATGTTCAACATATTCATACATTCAAAAAGGGTAAACAGTGAGGTGGCAAAGTTTTGTAGATGATACAAAATTACTCAAGATAGTGAAGTCCAAAGCTGACTGTGAAGAATTACAAAGGGATCTCACAGAAGCTAACAGAATGATAGGAACCATTAGGAAAGGGATAGATAGTAAGACAGAAAATATCATAAAGCCATTATATACATTTTAGATACACTCACACTTTGAATAGTGTGTGCAATTCTGACTGCTCCATCTCAAAAAAGATATATTAGAATTGGAAGAAGTACAGAAAAGGGCAATACAATGATTAGGGATATGAAACATATGAGGAGATATTACAAATACTGGGACTGTTCATTTTAGGTAAGAGATGACTAAGAGGGGATATGATAGAGGTCTATAAAGTCATGAGTTGTGTGGAGAAAGTGAAGAAGAAAGTGTTATTTACCCCTTCACATAACACATGAACCAGGGGTTACCCAATCAAATTAATAAGCAGCAGTTTAAAATAAACAAAAGGAAGCATTTCTTCACACAACGCACAGTCAACCTTTGGAACTCCTTGCCTGGGAATGTTGTGAAGGCCAAAAGTATAACTTGAGTTCCAAAAAAAATTAGACAAGTTCATGGTGGATGGGTCCATAAATGCTATTAGTCAAGATGATCACGGATGCAACCCCATGCTCTGGCTGTCCCTAACCGTCTGACTGCCAGAAGCTGGGACTGGACAATGGGATGGATCACTCCATAAATTGCCCTGTTCTGTTAACTACATCTGAAGCATCTGGCAGCCGCCACTGTCAAAGACAGGTTACTGAGGTACATGGGTGGCATGGACAGTTGGGGCACTGGCGCTCAGACTGTGGCCCCACCCCTGCTCTGACCCTTTCCGAGGCCCCGCCCATGTTCTGCCCCAGGCCAAAGGTCCCCAGAGCCCAGCTTGCACCTGGCCTTTGTGGGGACTGGTGCTGGATGCTGAGGGGCCACAGAGCACCAGCTGGCTGCACAGAACTAGAAGACGCTACTCGCTGGAGCCAGGGACTGAGCACCTCCAGGAACAGCAAAACGCCCGCTCCCCACCTGTGGCCCCTGTGCTCAGAGGGTGCAGCCTGCTTCCCGGGCAGCTACAGCAGGTGCGAGCTGGGGGCATAGCAGAGAATCAGCACTGGTAAGTTCTTGCAAACAGTGCCAGAGGTGGGATGCTCCCGAAGTGCCCTGGGTCCAACACTGACTATGGGAGCTCCCCTGGGACAGTGGTGAAGGCAAGTGACCAGAGCATCCCCAGCCTGTGCCTTCCCCTCTGTCCCAGGAGATCCCCCGCAGTCAGTCCCTGACCCAGGGCTCTTTGGAAGCACCCTGCCTCCAGGACCGCCTCTGGCACTGTTTCCAAGCACTTACACGTGCTGATTCTCGGCCATGCCCCTAACTCTGTCCCGCTGTAGCTGCACCGGAATCCCTTGGAGCGCCAGGGCCGTCAGGCAGGGAGCAGGCACTTCACTGCTCCTGGAGCTGCTCAGCCCAGTGGCTGTAGCATGTAGGATACTCCTGTGGTCCAGCACAGCCAGCCGGTGTCCTGAAACCTATCAGCACCAGCCCCTGCAAAGACCGGGCACAAGCCAGACTCTGGGCGCCTTTGGTGATAGGGTCTCGGGACGCCTCTGCGAGGTCTGCCTGCTAGCCACTTGTGCCTCTTCACTCCCTCCCCCAAGTCTGTCTGCCCCCCACTGGTCGTGCTTTTCCAGGGAGGGGACTGAGTGGGAGTAGAGCATGGCCAGGGCAAAGAGATGGATCAGGAGCTTCCAGTGGTGGCTGTTTGACAAGGCTTAGCCTCCCCAAGCCAATTATACCTGCTGTCCATGCTGGCGTAGATAGACCATTGGTCTGACACAGTATGGTCATTCTCATATTCTTAACATGGCTAACATCCCATGTGTGCTTTTCTAAGGCCAGGTCTACACTACAGACTTATATCGGTATAACTACATCACTCAGGGGTGTGAAGAACCATCCCTGAGTGACATAGTTATACCAACCTAATCCCCATGTAGACAACACTATGTCAGTGGGTGAGCTTTCCCCGTTGACATTTGCTAACCCTTATGTGATGGTATTAGGGGAAAATTTCCTCTTTGGACATAATTATCCCTGTGGGGTTTCTTGCACTTTTCTCTGAATCATCCCGTACTGGAGCACTAGTCTGATTTTGGTGGTGGCAAATTTTGGTGGTCTGATGTTCCAGTAAGTGAATGCCCTATTCAGATACTTTCAGTATAAATGCCCTATTCAGATACCTATAACTTTTTTTTTTTTAAACAAAAAGTGGCACATCATCTCAGATTGGACGTGAATTGTTTTGGAAAAATCAGAGAAAAACTGTTTGAGCCATTTTTTAATTATATGGTTGCAAGACCCTTCTCCACCCTGCACCCAAGTGTAACTCAAAAAAGACTTAGTTTAAAAACAAACCATTTTTACAAATAATTAGTTTTTAATGAGATTTAAGTGGTGTGAGAAGGAAGGCAGAAGAGGGACAGAAAAGTCCATTATAGATTTTAAGAATTTCCCATAAAAATATATTAAATTAAAACTTTTTGGTAGACAATTCAACTATTAATGCAAATTTACATAAACATATAGCTAGTTTCCTCATTCTCATTGTAACTATTCCATCCCTTTTAAATTTTGTTATTGCATACAACTTCACTTTCAATACATGTATTAGTATGGCAAAATAACTTGCCTAACATCTTTTCAGTTCTAGCCCATAATGGCTAGGCTTCTTTAGCACTGAAAATGTCATAAGAAAACTCCTCAAACTCTTTCCATAAGTGGATATTATATTCACTTTACTAAGTTACAGTTAATTATACAAAGTGACTGGTCAAACACAGCATTAAAATTACCTGATAATCACTTCACAAAGAGGCAAGTTTTCATCATTTATCTGTGCCAGCCTTTGGTTGGGATTGAGGTGAACACAAAAGACATGTTATCCAATTCAAATATTTTATTGCATTACAGTGTGGAAATTAAGGAGATATCTGTATTATTTTGTGTGAATATTATGTGTCTTGGTTTACCTGTTTGATAGTCTAGCTGACTACCTATCGTTAAATCAAAGGGGGGGATGTAGGTGGCAGCAAATTGGAAATGAAAATGACAAAGATAAGGTATCTCTAGGGAAAAATACCAAGGATCCTTAACAGAAGGAATGTGTGAGCTATTCACTGGAAATTCCTTACCTGCCTGTGATCAGAAAAGTGATAGGCCTGCTTTTTCAAGGCCAAAGATCAAGATCAAAAGAACACTAAGGTTCAGATCCTCAAAGGTATTTAGGTGCCTAACTCCCATTGAAATAGATGTATCTGGGCCTAAGCCATTACAACCCCTAGCCTAAAGGAAAAGGAGGGGAGAGCAGGCAGCAGCTTCTTGGGGAGACAAAAATGATATTGGTGGAATATTCACTAGGGCTCTGGAACTAAGGTAGGGGCTTTTCAGGCTGTGTCTGAGACAGCTTGGCTGCCTATGTTTTGAGAGAGGTGATGACCTACAGGCAAACCCTGCATGTGCAGGCTTGTTGTAGGTTTAACATTTTCTCCCTGCTTGCTGTGTACCTTTCGGAAATGGACATGAGCTGTTTGGAGACACTTTAATCAGCCCTGGGTCACAAGCATCCAAAGAGGTGTGTCCTGCAGGTACCAGTTGCAGCTGGGCCTGTTGTGTTATCATAGCTGAAAACAGGCAGGCTGCTACCCTGGGATCCAGTCTTAGAGTGGTAGAAATCTGGGGTTCCACCCAGAGAGAAGTGAAGGTAGTGAAACATGTCACCAGAGAAATTGCACTCATGAGGGACTGCAAGGGGGTATAAAGCACTGCTTGCCCTGTAACTGTGGCAGGATGGTGGGAATAGATGGCGTTTCACCCTGGTGATCCAAGCTGAAGTGGGATAAGCTGTGGAAATTCCACTTGGAAAGAGTGTCCACTAGACAGACTTGGGGAGAGATCTGAGCCATTACCTATGGGTTATGCTCTGGGGATGGTTTCTGTCTCCTTTTCCTAAACTCTCTGAGGTTTGTCTGTGATCATTTACAACTGTCTTGTTAACTGTCAGTGACCTTTACTCCTAGGATTACCATGTTATTTTACTTCATGTTTCAAGTGGAGACCAGAACTTCATTTATGATCTTGACACAGTGTTGCCATTTCCATGTCCATTTGACACTTACATTGAGGAGGCTTTTAAATCAGATGATATTCTTCTTCCAGCATTTAAAAGGTGAGAAAATTAAAACAAATACTGTACAGAATATTTTACAAAAGCCAAACCCCAACAATTAATGCAGTTGAAAATTTTCTTTGTATGCATAGCCATCTATGTATAATCTTTTACTGTGCTGGAAATTAAACACACCACACTGCTCTTCTAATGATCCTGACCTTAAAGGTAGCATTGTTCATCCATCAAAAAAAACCTTCTGTTTCCTAATGTAGTTTCCTGTTACTCATTCAGCTACTTGACACTATTAATATACCACTACACTATATGAATTTCTGATTTAATTGCTCAGAGTCAATACTCAATGTGGGCAGGAGCAGGCTCTGGGTAAGTAATGTCTAACACAATATTACAGAACTCCGTCACTTAGTACATTTCTTAATTATATGTTTATTTAGAAAAATCAGAGTGGTTGGAGCAGATTTGTATCTGAAGACATTTGCTTCTGACCGATCCCACATGAAAGATGCTAGTGGACACTGGCAGAAGCCTCCTCCTTCCTACCCTTGCATTGAAACTGCAGGTAAATAGCATCTCTCTCTCTCACACACACACACAAATTCTGATCTAAGGGAATGAAACAAAATAAAGCCAAAGAATTGCATAAGCAATATTTATGCTTCCATAATATAGCTTGAAAGCACTGCCATCTTTCCTTTCAAGACAAAGTGCTTTATTATTTCATCAGAAACAAATATAAACCCACAAGACACCCAGCATGTACCTATGGGATTATATAATATTCAACACTGTTTCTGGCTTTTATCAAACATTAACTAACTAATCCTCACAACATCCTGGGAGGTGGGCAAGTAAGCATTAGTGTCCCCTCATTACAGGAACTGACACAGAGAGGGTAAGTGACGTGTTCACAATCACTTAGTGAGTCTCTGATAGACTTGGGATTAGAATTTAGGAGTGCTTGGGTCTCAGTCTTGTGTTCAGATTGTGCCTCTCATGTGCAAGTCAGTCTTCACAAGGAGAAAGTATATGTCCATATGATCAACAGGGTTGAGTTGAGATAACCCAGGACTGTAGACACATCCCACATGTTGGCCCCATGCTATGGCCCTGCCTCTCCTTAGGGTGGCACAGGTATCAAAGGTAAGAAGAATGAGACAGTTCACACCTCTCAGAACTAAGGTTTTAGGTTGTCTGCCAACCGGACAGGCATCAATTACACTCAGATCAGATTTTCAAGCTTTTCCTTACATATGTGAGGGGTAGAAACATAATTAAAAAAAGAGAGCTGAGGTTCTGACCTCATCATGGGACTTCAGGAGCATGGGGGCTCTGTGAATAAGCCTACAGTGCCTCATGCCTTAATTTGGCCCTGGGGCTCAAAGAGCACAGAGAGGTTTTTTTGTTTGTTTTGTTTTTAAAAGATCTTTCAGGCCCCAATTCAAGAAAGCACTTAAGATGTTCAGGGCATTAAGCACATGCTTAAATCCAAATGTCTTCAGTGGGGACTTGTCTTCTTGAGTAGGAATGCTTTATTGAATCATGGGTGAACTTGAGTACCTCGTATTAAATGAGGATATTGATATAATAGGCAGCACAGAAACTTGGTGGAATGAGGATAATCAATGGGACACAGTAATACCAGGGTACAAAATATATCGGAAGGACAGAATAGGTCGTTCTGATGGGGGAGTGGCACTATATGTGAAAGAAAGCATAGAGTCAAATGAAATAAAAATCTTAAATAAATCAAACTGTGCCATAGAATGTCTATGGATAGTAATTCCATGCTTGAATAATAAGAATATAGCAGTAGAGATATCCTACCGACCACCTAACCAGGATGGTGATAATGACTGTGAAATGCTCAGGGAGATTAGAGAAGCTATAAAAATAAAAAACCTCAATAATAATGGGAGATTTCAATTATCCCCATATTGATTGGGTACATGTCATCTCAGGATGGAATGCAGAGATCAAGTTTCTTTACAGTGTAAATGACTGCTTCTTGTCCTGGAACCTACAAGAGGAGAGACAATTCTTGATTTAGTCCTAAGTGGAGCACAGGATCTGGTCCAATAGGTGAATATAGCTGCACCTCTTGGTAATAGTGACCATAACATAATAAAATTTAACATCCCTCGTGCGGGGGAGGGGGAGGAGAGGAGGAGGAGGAGGAGGAAGGAGGGCATCAAAGCAGCCCACATTGGTAGCATTCATTTCAGAAAGGGCAACTTCATAAAAATGAGGAAGTTAGTTAAACAGAAATTAAAAGGTACAGTGCCAAAAATAAAATCCCTGCACGCTGCATGGAAACTTTTTAAAGACACCATAATAGAGGCTCAATTTAAATGTATACCCCAAATTAAAAAACATAGTAAGAGGACCAAAAATGTGTCACCATCACAAGTCTGAGGAACTGTCCCAAATTGAGGTGTCATTAGAGAAGGTTTTGAAACAAATTGATGAATTGAACAGTAATAAGTTACCAGCACCAGATGGTATCCACCCAAGAGTTCTGAAGGAACTCAAATATAAAATTGCAGAACTACTAACTGTGGTATGTAACCTAACATTTAATCAGCTTCTGTACCAGAAGACTGGAGGATAGCTAATGTGGCACCAATTTTAAAAAAAGCTCCAGAGGCAATCCTGACAATTAGAGGCCTGTAAACCTAACTTCACTACCAGGCAAATTGGTGGAAACTATAGTAAAGAACAGAATTATCAGACACAGATGAATACGATTTGTTGTGGAAGAGTCAACATGTTTTTTGTAAAGAGAAATCATGCCTCACCAATCTACTAGAATTCTTTGTGTGGGTCAACAAGCATGTGGACAGGAGTGATTCAGTGGATATAGTGCACTTAGATTTTCAAAAAGCCTTTGACTAGGCTCTTAAGCAAAATAAGCAGTCATGGGATAAGAGAGAAGGTCCTCTCCTGGATCAGTAACTGGTTAAAAGATAGGAAACAAAGAGTTGGAATAAATGGTCAGTTTTCAGAATGGAGAGAGGTAAATAGTGGTGTCTCCAAAGAGTCTGTACTAGGACAAGTACTGTTAAACATACTTGTAAATGATCTGGAAAAAGGGGTAAACAGTGAAGTGGCAAAATTTGCAGATGATACAGAACTACTTAAGATAGTTAAGTCCAAAGCAGACTGCAAAGAGTTACAAAGAGATCTCACCAAAGTGGGTGACTGGGCAACAAAATGGCAGATGAAATTCAATGTTGATAAATGCAAAGTAATGCACATTGACAAACATAATCCCAACTATACATATAAAATGATGTGGTCTAAATTAGCTATTACTACTCTAGGAAGAGATCTTGGAGTCATTGTGGATAGTTCTCTGAAAACATCCACTCAATGTGCAGTGGCAGTCAAAAAAGCTAACAGACTGTTGGGAATCATTAGGAAAGGGGTGGATAATAAGACAGAAAGTATCTCATTGTCTCTCTATAAATCCATGGTATTCCCACATTTTGAATACTGTGTGCAGATCTGGTCGTTCCCTCTTAAAAAAAATATTGGAATTGGAAAAGATACAGAAAAGGGCAACTAAAATGATTGGGGGTATGGAAAAGCTTCTATATGAGGAGAGATTAATAAAACTGGAACTTTTCATCTTGGAAAAGAGACGACTAAGAGGGGATATTATAGAGGTCTATAAAATCATGACTGGGGTGGAGAAAGTAAGTAAGTATTATTTACTCCTTCTCATAACACAAAAATAGGGGTCATCACGTGAAATTAATAGGCAGCAGGTTTAAAACGAACATAAGGGAGTAGTTCTTCACACAGTCGACCTGTGGAACTTCTTGCCAGAGGATGTTGTGAAGGCCAAGACTATAACGGGTTTCAAAAAAGAACTAGATAAATTCATGGAGAATAGGTACATCAATGGCTATTAGCCAGAATAGGTAGGGGTTGCTATTTGCCAGAGGTTGGGCATGGTCAACGGAATGGATCATTTGATGTTTACCTCTTCTGTTCATTCTTTTTGAAGAACTTGGCATTGGCCACTGTCAGAAGACAGGATACTGAGCTAGATGGACCATTGGTCTGACCAAATATGGTCATTCTTATGTCCCAGCAGGCTTGATCCTACAGGCTGATGAGCACTCTGGCCCCACTCCAGTTAAGTACTTATGCACATGCTCAACATTAAGTATGTGGGTAGTCCTGTTGCAATCAGTGGGACTTCTCATCTGTTTAAAAGTTAAGCACATGCTTAAGTAGTTCGATTGTAAACACTCTGACCCAGTAAACCCCTGGAACCTTTCTTTTTTTTGTTTTGTTTCCATTCCCTTCCTCTCTTCTTAAGCATCTACTATCCTGATACTTTCTACTTTCCTTTCCTTATTCAGCCTGGTTCAATTTCTTCTTTTCCAATCTTATTCCTTACTCAATACTTTCATTCACTTGAGATATTCATAGACATATATATTTGTACCTCAACAGCTACCTAAGATACTTAAGCTTGATGTCAATGGAAGTACTCATGTGCTTAAATGTAGCAACATGTCTGACTACTTTCCTGAATAGAGGCCACAGGCACCAATAATTAATTCCCAAAGCTCAGTACGCACCCTGTAAATCACCAAAGTTCTAGTAATAATTTATTACAGTTCACTGTAGCTCAGAGTTTGTATTTAGAAGATAGAAGTGGGACAAGAAGCGGAACTATTTTGCTTCTGGTAAATCAGTAGGTGGCACTCTTGTCTTAGAATCAGTAGTGCACTAATATTTCAGCATCGTGTTTTAGGGGAATTGTTCTAGATGTGTCTTCTCCTTCCTCCCCCAATGTTATGGAAAACTGAAGGGCTGACCTATTGTGATCAGTAAAAGCTTATGGGTGTTAGCCCCAGCGTTCTGATCAAATTCCAGTTCAGATCATTACATTCTCTGTCCTGAAATTCTCCCTGCAGTTTCAGTTAGATCTGGTATTTCACTTTCCTCATTAAATTGCTCACACATTTCACTCTAGCAGTTACTGCATTTCAGTGATTGGCAAAGTGGTTCCTGCTTATCAGTTTATTTGTAAGGCACCATGCATATTTTTCTACCTGAGTATTAATGTTTTATTTTTCATAATTTAGAGTAGTTATTTCCTTAGGGCTAGTAAAAAGTTAATTACAAAGGCATTTTTATGCTACTTCTGTTTGCTGTAGGCTCTATATTTTCCCTTGGGATGTTACTATAGTGAGCACCTTATCTTTTAAAATACATTAGAAAAGATACACTTAGAAATGTATCTATCAGTATTTATAGAGCACTTATCACCATAATATCTATGAGCTGCTTATGCTTATTAAAGACAAAGATCAACATAGTTTTGCTGCTCTGCTTGTACAAAATATTTGTATTTTTAAATATTTGAATCCTTCAAAATGAAAGGAGCTATAATGCTTTTATAAAACTTTAAAAAGACAGGAATTTGTTTTTTCTGTTACTGAAATGTTTCCACTTTAGTGTGGAACATAGTAGCTGCTTAACAGATCACAGCACTTCAGAACAGGAAGTGACAAAGCGTATCAAATGGAAATGACAGTGGAAATGTAGATACAGTAAAAACAGTTATCCAGTGTGAAACTAGGCCAGGGTACTGGCACTGCCACCCCCACTTTTATGGAAAATGGCATGGGGTTTTTAATGATCCCAAGTGGTCAGGAGTTGCTTTCCATCTCCCCTGAATAATGGCATGGTGCTGTTATCTAACGAGGCATTGGTTCAATAAATTATGACTCAGAAGGCAAAATGCTGCCTATAGTTATACCAATATAACTTCCTATACCACTTTGCAGAGTTGCCAACTCTCATGATTTTATCACAAGCCTCATGATATTTCAATTAAAGCTCCAGCTAATTAATTAAAGCTGGAATCAGAAGATTGTATGGGAATCTCACCTTTAATTTTTAAAAATTAAAGTTTCTAATCCTGATGGTTGCAGAGAAAAGCTTGGAAACATGAACAATGTGTATTCCAAAAAGATTCAGAAAGCAGAAAGCAAATAAAAAGAACACCAAAATCATGATTTTTTAAGAATTAGTCTCCTAATTTTTGAGGGGTGGGGAAGAGTAACATTATGGTTAAAAACTTGGGGTTGACAATACTGCACTTGGGTTATCCTTTGGAGCCTGTTATATATGTATTGATCAGGCCTGATCCTGTTTAGCTTGTGAGCTTGAGTAAGATACCAGTTCTAGCTGTATATCTTCCAAAAATATTTCAGAATTGCCTGGAACAGATGGCCTTGCTACTTAGAGCTGCTGCTAACAGTTGAATATTACATTGCAAACCTTGGTTCAAATTTCAAGCCTTCCCAGGTGTTTAGCAGCACACCAGCAAGATCGATGCAGCAGGTTTCTTAGTTAGAGTCCCTGGGGGTCATAAATGATGCATTTTGTTTTTGAAAAGAGTGGATAAGACCGCTGAGAAACAAAAGCTGGAGGGTACATGTGTTAGACATGCAGGCTGCTAGACTGAAGCCATGCAGATATCTGCAGCTTCTGGCTTTGTCTTCTCCCAGAGGTGATGGTAGAATCATAGTGAACCCAACAAAGAAAGCATCAATGAGAACATGAGCAGCACCTACCTGGTGTCTAACCTGCTGTTTATTTTTATCTGAGGGAAAATAATTGTCATATGAGCTCTGGGTGAGCAAAGGAAAAAAACAGGATAAAAGCAAACAAGGACATAACATTAAAACTTTGTTTAAATCCTGTAGAGCTTATTATTAAAACTACATAGTTATAAGTTAAAGGTGACTGAAATGTTCAGTGGAAAAAACAGCAAACTTTGTTGAAAAGCCCTGCTGAAGTAAACCTGAACATTGCAGGGTCAAGATTGATGTGCTGCTTAATAATTCTACACTATTATTGTTATCCATCTGCAGATCTTCTCCCATTGTTCTCATCATGTATCCAGAGCCTCCCTTTTCTTGAATCTCAGTACTTGGCGCCCATACTCTACATGCTGCATTGGTCAAGCTTCCCACTTTCAAAGTGTAACCTTCGATGCCCTTCTCCTAGTGCTTAACAACTGCTGCCATAGAAAAACACAAGGAGACCCAGAATTCAGTTATTCAGTCTTATAATGATAAGCAACACAATTAATAACTTAATTTTTACAACATAACATGGCTACTTTATAATCCACATACATTATCTTCACAGTTATACATAAATAAAGAAAACAAATTAAATCTAAACACATCAGTCCCCACAGAAACATAGTGAGGGGGAACTCAGAGTTTCCAAAAGCTTAAGTTGAGATCACCCGAGTATCAGTTAGTGTCTCTGATCATCAAAATCTACACAGTCTGCTGAGTCAAAAGCTACATCTTTAAGTGGAATCCATGTACTCTTTCTCCTCCTTTGCTGAAATCACTCAGTTAAGTATATAGATTTTTAAAATAAACCTGTTACAAGAAAAATACAAACCTGGGGATAGCAAAATATAAATGACTCTTTCTCTATGATCACATTTAATTAAGAGAAAAGTAGTTACATCATACAAGTTGAGACAATTTAACTAAAACAATTTGGCTAAAATCAAGCAACATTCCAAGTATACAATTAAAATGAAGGAAATTAGTTTTCCCTCCCATTTTCCCCATTCTAAAATTAACACTGCCAGGGCTTCCCTGTCCAGTTAACGATATCACTAAGGTGCTGCAAAATGCTTCAGAGTGAGGGAGAGAACAGCTTGCTTTCTGGTCCTGTGGCTCAGCTTCTACCAACCCGCATAGGGCACATGGCCTTTTGTAAAGTAGCTGCTTGACTACCTGTCCTCTTGGAGTCTGAGTTCATCCACATGAATCCTGTTGAGCATACCCAAAACTGCCACACCCAATTTCAGAAACTTCTGAGTGCTAATTGTGCATCTGCCTAGCAACAATGACCCAGTCACAACTCATTCCTACTCGCCCCACATAGGTCTCTTAACAAGATATCCCTATACGGCATGCAGTTTACAAATGCACCCAATATCTCCTTTATGGCCTACATCTAGGCTCTTTGGGAAATCTCAGTCTGGCTTTACAGCTGGTATAATGATGTACAACACCTTTCATCCACATGCTAGAGTTATTCCAGGCATTTACAAGCATTGGTTATTAGATCTGGAATAAGCTCTTTAGTTCTGGTTCAAGTGAATCATTGCAGTCCACCCAGTGTGGACATAAACCACAAGCACTGCAGCTGTATCAATTACTAACTCCATCCCACAGTGCATGGCCTAGTATTTGGAAACTACCCATAAACCACTGCTCATAGTAAGCATGTCAGGCATAATGGACAAGGTACCTTAAGAGTCCCAGGATGCACTGACATGATTGCAGTAATAAAAAATATTGTGCATGGCTCTGTTAAAATGGTTCTGTCAGAAGAAGTGTTACTGTGTGGCTAGGCAGAGACAGGCAAGTCAAACAAACATTTCATTCAATCAATGTATCTGCAACAGTTTCTATCTTTAGGGCCTGGTTCTGCTGCTAAACAGGATTGGGTCCAGAATATAAACACAATTTGTCTTCTCACCCCTGACTGTGTGCTTTCTTCTGTGCCACCCCCTGTGCTGGGAAGAGCCTTTTTACCTGCTCACACTCCAGTCCCCTCTGAAAAACCTCCTGGCTTGTCAGCAATAATGTCTGCACTCTGCTTTTGTGTGTTTGTTCTCCTATTCCACTTCAGGCCTAGGACAGTGATGCCCAAACCTTTCCTGTCAGCCCCTGTAATGGGGTCTGTCCATACCCCTCCCTCCTCTTCCATTACTGCACAGCCAAGGCTTCCTCAACAGGAGCTTGGGCTGAAGGCGGGGATGGGGAGGAGGTGGGGCTAGAGGCAGAGCTGGCCTGGGGGCAGAGAGGGAATGGAGGCAGAGCTGGGCTGGAGCTGAGTATTGCTGCAGCTGGGGCTGGAGCTGGGCGGGGCACAGAGTGGGGCTGGGCTGGGCACAAACAGAGCTGTAGCTGAGGACAAGTGGAGCTGGCCTGGGCCTGGCCATGTGTCCCCCCAAACATTCCTCTGTTCCCCCAAGGGGGCGCACCCCACAGTTTGGGGACCAATGATTTAGAACCTCAGATTACGGACTTTATCTGGATTACAATAATATATTTTGCCTAGCAGTTTTTTAAAGTTGTAAGGCACTATGTGGCCATCTGGCACAATATATATTTAAAACAAATAGCTATAATAATGAGAAAGAGGGAGTTTTATAATCAGAATGCAGGACTTCCTTATTAACAAAAATACAGTTGACAGATCTGATTGCATATCTTGTAAATAACACATCTTGCAATGCATGTCATGCAGTTTCAGTGCCATCTATTGACTGATCCATGAAACAGTGTTCATGACTGTTGACTTGGAAGTTCTGGCCTGCTTTTTAAAAAAAAACAACCCTTCATTAAAATTGTTTATTTTTATTGACTGTCCAAGATCTTTCTGATCAGCTGAGTTTAGGATAGTCTTTTTACTTCCCTAAAAGATTATATGGCAGCACCCTTTCACATTGCTTACAGCTGCATCTGTGTTCCCTTGTTTAAAAAATACTTTCTCCCCTCCCCCATCACCCCATTCCCTCCCACACCCAAAGTGTGTTAATCATCTGATAAAATGTCCCTCTGGACTTGTTTACCAGGTAAGGAACACTTTTAAAATAATTATTTTGCTGTCATTATGCACAGATCCTACAATAGGTTGCAATGAAAGGTGGAGTTGTGGGAGGGGCTATGGGATCTACGATGAGATGGATCAAGGGGCCATCACACAATGTGTAAGACACTCATGCCAGAATGGATGCACCTGATCTTGTCTGATCTCGGAAATTAAAGAGTCCTAGGCCTGGCTAGTATTTGGATGGAGACAAACTATGAATCCCAGTTGCTGTAGGCAGCACATAGTGCATAAGTGGCGCAGATGGGCAGAAGCTGATACTCCAGCCTGAAGTAATAGCTACAGGGGTTGGATTATTGGGTGGGCTGCCACCCTATCTTGGAGTTGAGTGGTTTCTACCCTCCCTAAATCCCTTGTGCACTGCACTAATATAAGCCCAATTACTCAGACTTTATGTAACTGAAGTGAATTTTACCCAATATACACTGTACTTGCAAATCCATCAGTTAAACAACAGCAGGCTCTGGCTCTGAATCTTTAAACATGTATCTAAATAATCCATGTTTTTAAAAAGCATAAATACAGTAGTAGAGCACTACACTAAATACACAAGGGCTATGTCTATGCTATGGAGGTGGGTAGCACCATAGTATAGATGCTTCTGACGGTGACGGAAGGGGGCTTTGTGTCACTGTAATGAATTTATCTTTCCAAGAGGTGAAAGTAATGTTAACAGAAGAATTCTTCTGTTGAGCTAACCTGGTCCATACCAGGGATTAGGTCGGTTTAACTATGTTGCTTAGGGGGTGTGAAAACCCCCGAGCAACACAGGTAGGTCAATGTAAATTTTAAGTGCAGACCAGGCCTAGGACAAGAAGGAGTTCTAGCAGTTTATTCTTTCAACTCTTCCACTTACAATTATGGTTTTCTTCTAATTAGTATTGAATAGATTATTTGCATATATAAACAACAACAACATTAGAAGCAAACCCAAGAACATTCAGTCAGGGTTGACTCTTGCTCTATTATGCTTAAGAATTTAAAATCTCAGATCAGCATGGTCCCGATTCAGCAAAGCATATACTTAAATCCCATTTACTTCAGTGGGACTACTCTCGTGCTTAACTTTAAGCATGTGTTTGTGTTTTGCAGAATTTGGGTTCATGTAAGGTTATATATTGAACCATTTGTGTTCCAGTCAGAAGAATGGAGACTGCATTTGGGATTTTCTATGCTTTTACTGGTTTGTGTAACAACTTTCAGGTTATTTAAACATTTTTTGTGTTTAAAATAATCTATCTATATATATATAATATGTTGGATATAAATTTTAAGATGTGTGGATGTTATTTGGACTGAGGAGAGTTTTAGGAATACATCACAAAGAAGTCATGTTTACAGGGAACTTCTAATCCTGTTTCTTTTATTGTTGCCTCCATGCAATTCATTTAATTTTCTTGCTTTTATTCATCCCCCCTCTAGTGTGTACATAGTTTTTAAAGCACACAATGAATAGTCTTTATTTGCAAAAAGGATTATTTTTAAATTGATAGAAATTTAAATCAACAGAATTATTTATACTCTATATATAACAACTATCTCAAGTCATTTAATTAAGGCTATCATACTACTACTACTAAATATGCAATAAAAGATATTATCTCACCCACCTAGTCTCTCTGATACAGCTATCACCTTAGTTTATAGACACTGGTTTGACAGTAAATTGTATCTCTCTGAAAATAAATAAAGAAAGATGGATGAGATAGTGGTCCTTACAGGTCATAATGGATTATGACATTCAAAGTGCTCTACAAATATTGACTAGTGAAATTGCTGTGTATCATCATTGGTGAGAAAGTTATCATGATTCTGGTTTCAGGCTTGACCCAACCACTCATAGTCAGTGGAAGTCTTTAAAATGACTTCATGGGACCTGGATGAAGCACATTAATTATTTTCCTAGTTAGGACATGATCTCGAGACTGATCAGCATCTCATAGGAAGTGATTAGCACCTTCCAATTGCTATTATTTGCTATGGCCCTGATTCAATGCCCATTGAAATCAGTGGAAAAGCTTCCTTTGACTCCAATGGGCTATAGATCAAGCCCTTAAATAGGAGCAAGTTTTCTCAGAAACTTGCAGGATCAGGCTCTTTTTGAATAGAGAGAGGTCATAGGACCCCGAATTTTGACTTTAGCAGTCCCTTTTTTAATTCTCTAGTTTTGGTCACCCTTTATTCTGCACTACAACTCCATGGCATGATATAAGAGCCCTCTGGGACTGCTGCAAATCTGTACTGTTTTTCTGCTCTCTCTCTCTCTTTCAATCAGTGAAAGCACTTGTCAGGTAACAAAGTTATTGACATGGGCAGAAGGGGATCAGAGATAAATGCTACATCCTGAAAACAGGAAATGAAGACTCTGAAGGTATTTTACAGTTGGCAGAATTCCCTCTGAGAAATTTTTTCCCTATTCAGTGGCTTTTCATAAGAGGGAAGTAGCTTTGTGACACTCTTTGCAGGTGTGTATGTATATTAATCTCTACCACCAAAACAGGTTTCTGTCTACATTTGATTAACAAATAATGTTCATGTATGTCTGTTCTAAATGGACGCCTTATCTAGGACTCTAATATTCCCTTTTTGTGCTCCTTGTCTAGACTCCAAGATGAACCTGGATGATTTTATCAGTATGAATCCCAAGGTGGGATGGGGCTCAGTATTCCTGCTACCTGACTTTGTGGATCGGTATGGCAGACAGAGCTGATTTCAGGTTCACCTTGAAAGGACAGTGACGTAAACAAAGGACACATCCTTTTTTGTTGTTGTTGCTCTTGTCATTCTATTTATAAATGGTTTATTTCTATGGAATAATATTGTTTTATCAAATACAAGAATTGAACAAAAATGCAATGAACTGAATAAAATATTTTATTTTGACTATATAACAAGAGTTAAAACTTATATAATGAATCCAAATCCAGAGCATTTGTATTGCTTCATAAGCATATCATTTACTTTTAATGAGCCCAAACATCTATTAAGTACTTAAACCAGTAGGCTACATAGGAAAAACCTTCTAGAAGGTGTATTTATAAAGTGCTGAACAATGGATCCTGACTTGTTGACTTATTATGAAATCCTCTTAGGCAAAATACACAGGATACTTTCTTTACATTGCAAATTAGATCATTTAAAAATTATTCAAACAGTTGCATGGACATTGAACTTTGGAGGAGACCAGTTAGGGCAAACATTTTAGTTACAGGTCCTGATTCAGGTAAGCACATGCTTAACTTTAAGTTCCATGTGCATTAGAGTTATGCACATGCTTAAGTGCTTTGCTGAACTGTGGGACTTACACAGGTTCAAAACATTGCAGACCCTTATATCCTATTCCAAACCTACGTGCTATTGACCCTACTATTCAGTCTTGGAGCTGAGATATTCGACCCCAGGCCTGCAGATGGATGCTTGCAGGTAGAAACTTGTGCCTGTGTGGAGGCCACTGACTTCAATGAAACACTGAGCAATGTAAAGATCTGCCTGCATGGATCCTATTGCAGGAGCAAGGTCTTAGACATGAGAACAGTCAAGATTTTATTCAGAATTTACAAAGTTAAAAACAAATCAACTTTGAAATAAACTACAATAATTTTCCTCTCTAATCAGTGCTGCACAGATGTTTAGCATGATGCATATCAGAGATGATCCTTAGCTTTTATAGAATAATCTGTCTATTCCTGTAGCTCAAAACGTCACTCTGCCGAGATAAAGGCCAAGGAACATTTTCACTCAGCGTTGAATGTACGCAGATCAGGGTAATATTTATATCTGTGGCACTTGAAGCCTGACAGCATTTCATCAACATTTCCAGAACGTGTGCTGTTAGAATGCCAACATTTAGGGCTAGTGTGAGCCTTTGCTCAATGTTCTAAATAGAGTGCTGGCCTGGGAGAAGGCCAGGGAAGGAACTGTGACTCTCAATTTCATCGCTGCTCAACCCATGCTTCCTAGGTGCAGTAATATGCCAGTCCTTTACCTGGAGGTGACTGCACCAGACACACTAGCAGAGGGACAAAGTCAGACGGATTCTATTCACTCCCTGCTCCTCTCCACCCTTTCCCCACCAGCTTGTTTGCATGGGAGTCAGTGGTGTACCAAGAGGCGGGGGCAGAGGGGCCGGGGGGTTGCCGGCCCGATCCTTGGAGGAGGAGCCGCCCCCTGCTGTTGCAGGCAGTCAGGGCCCGGCGGCCATGCTGACTCCAGATCAGGCCTGCCGACAGCCAAGGACTCCCGCTGCGGGTCTGGGGACCAAGCGTTCTCCTGGCCCCTGTTCCCCCATGCTGGGTGCAATCAGGGAGCTGCGGGGACCAGAGCCCATCATGCCCTCCCTCCCCCCGCCGATACCAGGCGGCCTGGGGACATCTACCCCTGTCACTTCCACTCCCAGCTGCACCCGCTGCCCCCACTGTGGTGGGGGGAGTGGGGGAGAGCGAGAAAGGGGCCCACAGACCCCCCCTGCAGGGTGCTTCTGCTACCACCAATGGGGGGTGGGAGGGGAGGACTCAAATGCAAGTATTGGCCCCTGGCTGTTCCTACCACACATGGAGCTGGGATGTGAGTGGTACTCCCCTGTATAGCCGTATTCAAGCAAGTCATTGTAACTGATGAGATAGAAAACCAGATTGTTTGGCAACATTCAGTAAGATACTGGCAAATATCTACATAAATAGTAGATTTTAAATACTTTTACTCTAAAGTAAATGGAGAACTGCACCTGTTATTCTAAAGGTAAGAAAAGGGAAGAATACTCTGAAGGACATCAGTATCTATATAGTGGTCATCACTGTGGTGTCTGAGCACCTAAGATGCAAGAGGTTTTTCCAGTGCGGACCTACTATATGTACTAAAGGAAAACTCAAGGGCTAGATTCTGTGACCTTACTCCATAATTAGTGCCACTGAAGTCAATGAGATTACTCACAGAGGAATGGTTTACTCAATAGGAGTAAGTGGTAGAATTGGGCTCTAAGAAGCTAAAGCTTTTAAACCTCTCCTTGTGGGGAAGATCCCACATTACCTAATCCCTCATCATTTTTGCTACTTGGGGGGAAGGAGGGACACAGGACCTTTCCTATTTCTGCCATGATCTTGTTGAGAAGTGACCAAAACTAAACACACTATTCAAGGGGAAGGTATACCATCAATTTACAGGACTCATTTTCTGTGTTGCTGTCTCAATACAGTTTAAGATTTTATTCACTTTTCCATGTGCATTGCCTTTCCTTTTCCTATGATAAACCCCTGCTGCAATTGTGTTACCCTACTTTATTATGTAGCTCTTAGGTGAATCGGTCATGGAGCAGGATCCCACTGCGCTAGGCCCTGTACAAACAGAACAAAAAAAAGAGGATCTCTACCCTAACAAGCTTAATTGCCTGACTTTGTAATGTCCTTGTGAGTGCTTCACAATCCTACTTAGTCTTAATTAGGCTAAGTTATGTTCATACATTTGAATTTTTCCAATATTTTAATTAATAAAAGTTATGGAACAGATTCTGGTATCTGTATATTTGTATTGGATAGCATCTAATGCCCCATAATCCTTTAAGAGCATGGAAGTCACATTTATCAGCTCAGGCTCAGTCCCACTAGCAATCTCTGGCACCTTCCAGGAGTCTCTTCTTTCCTGTGCCTATAAACAGTGTCTGTTAGAATCATAGAGTTGGAAGGGACCTCAGGAGGTCATCTAGTCCAACCCCCTGCTCAAAGCAGGACTAACCAGTACTAACCTCAGCTAAATAATCCCAGCCAGGGCTTTGTCAAGCCGCAGCTTAAAAACCTCCAAAGATGGAGATTCCACCACCTCCTTAGGTAACCCATTCCAGTGCTTCACCACCCTCCTAGTGAAAAACATTTTCCTAATGTCCAACCTAGACCTCCCCCACTGCAACTTGAGACCATTGCTCCTTGTTCTGTTCCTAGAGCCCTTCCCGGTTCTTTCTCTGGGCTACTCCTTTTCAGTCCCTCTTTATGCAGTGGCCCTCAGCTCTCCTCCCTGTACCCAAACTGCATTAGTTAGTCCCTCACTTCTTAAACAGGGATTTCCACTCCGGAGCTGGGTTCTGCTAATCAGATTCTCTGATCCTTCTTAAGCAGGAACCCTGAGCTCTCCTCTCTGGAGCTGAGTTGTGGGTTAAACAACTGTAGGGCCTTTGCCAGCTTCGCCCTCACCTGGCCTCTTTTCCTTCATGATACTTCAGGGTGCACAGCAGACCACCCTTCCCTGCTGATGTCTCCCAGTGTCTGGCCTGGTGTGAGGAAGAGACAGTCTTGCAGCCTTTATGCTGGTCCCTTTCTCCCAGTTCCTCTCCAGTTGGTTAGGGAGAGGGGAGTCTTGCCCCACTCTCCCTGCAAGGCTCCTGGCCCTTAAAGATGCAGTGACAGGATTGCCTCCCATGCACCATTCATTCCTGGGACAACTTCCTCTCTATCAATATCCCCCTTAGGCTCTTATATAGCTAAAGAGCCATATACCCTTAAAGAGCCATGCCATGCAATGGGATGACCACTAGGCCCTACAATCCTTAAGGGCAGATTACCCTTGTCACAAGTCCCATTGGCTTCAGTGGAACTATTCGTGAGATAAAGCACAACATGATTTTAGCAAGGGTATCCAAAATGAGCATTATGTATGTAGACAAACTAATGCTTTTCCTGCCTTCTCTTCTTTGCTTCCTCTCTCAATCTTTGGTAACATATGCTATTTACTGGATACTTACATAATTGCTTTTGCTGTAACTGTTCAGGGCCCAAGAGGAGAAAGCTGGTTTCCTGGAGTACATTTACTCTATCATTACTTTTCTGCAAGTTTATAAACAGCAACACTTAGATTTTGTAAAATATATTTTTTCAGCTGGCCAGCAGGGGAAGTAGATACCATTTAATAAACATGCATGTTCAGACACTTAGCTACAGAGACTTCTTTTTTTCTATTTGTCCCAGTAACAGTTAAAATTTTAAAATCTGGCACCAGTACTGAGGTAGCTGTATCTTGTAAAATCATTCTTCTCACTAAGGAGAATGTACTGCATTTGTCTGCCTGCACAATTCC
The DNA here is from genome assembly GCF_026122565.2 of Emydura macquarii macquarii. Classification (NCBI taxonomy): domain Eukaryota; kingdom Metazoa; phylum Chordata; order Testudines; family Chelidae; genus Emydura; species Emydura macquarii. Next base: position 5,434,602 of record NW_027130506.1, read on the forward strand.
CATTAATGTCAATAGGAGGTCTTCCTGGAGATCAAAGACTGTAAGGCCAACATTTTCATACTCCGTAGTTTGGCATCAAAGTCAGTAACCTGCTTTTCAGAGGTTGAGCACTCACAGCTCCTATTAAAATCAGTGCTTGGCACCTTTGAAAATCAGGCCATTTACATAGGGGTCAAAATAGGGATTTAAGTGGCTTACTCAGCCTTGAGAGTCCTGTCCTGCAATCTGATCTGCACAGAGTTCCTTGGGCACAGAGGCCCACCTGTATAGATCAGATTCCAGGATCAAGGCCTAAGTTTGATCGTTTTGACCTTTTTGGCCTTCCCCTTTTATCCATTACCAATCTAGCCAAAACCTGATGCATATTTTAAAGTGCTGCTTTGCTCTGAGCACTGACTGTAAAAATGGCATTGTGGGATCCCACCCTTCCCTTTCTAATAAATTCATGCTGAATTTACTTTACAAATAAAATGATGCGGTTTTTCTACCTGTCAGCCCTGCAAATTCCAGCTGCAATCTGAATGGCGAGCTGAGAAACCTTGATCTGGGAAAACTGAAAGACAGTAGGTGTAAACCCCACAATGCTATTTTTACTTATGTCCATGTTAAGTCAGTTTTCACTGTGAAGTCCCACCAAGTATCTTCTGCAACTGTTGCTGAGCTGCCATAGGTTACCCAACCAGTGACCAAAAAAAGCCATGTTGCCAATGGGTGAGACCAGCATCAGCTCATTTATCACCATTCATGCAAATGGCGTGTGCCTCAGCAAAGGTGGGATGCCTGTCCAAGGACCCCAGGATTTGCAGGTTTGGGAGATCATATCTCCTTCCCACTATGCACCCCTTTCCCAGTTCCCTCCTTTTTGTGGGGTTCTGTACAGGGAATTCTAGCAAGCTTGTGGATTTTTCATTCTCCCCTGGCCTTCTCTTGTCAGTTTCTCCACAAGAGGGGTGACCGGAGCCAAAGTATTGACCTAGTTCAATAAAGCATATCCAGGAAATGCAGCACAGAATTCCTGAAAACACTCGTGCAGCTTTGCATGAATTTAGTGTGTGGCAGTGGGATGTGCCTTTCAGTTTTGAGTTTAGCTGAGAGTGAAGACTTTGTTTTCAACTATCATGGAGTCAGCAAAGAAACCCTGTAGATAAATGCAGACATTTGCAAAGCTAAGTGTTGCTGCAGTGGTGATACCGGAAAATCTCTCCAGTTTGACCTGAGGTAAACCAGTGCAGTTATGTCAGAATCTTCATTGTTTCCTTATATTTACAGTAGGATATTCGTTGAACATTGAGGGTAGCTAAATGCAAATCTTATTTAGCTATCCAAGGCAACTGGCAAGTTTCTAAGAGCCACCATTGTGATCTAACAGTTCAAGGGACGGGGCATTCATTTTAATATAGATAAAGGCATGCATCATAAAGGCTTGCTCACATGTAAAGTCCTAGTGAAGTCAGTGGGATTACTCATCTCAGAAAAGGTTTGCAGAACTGGGCTGTAAGTGTATACAAAGTACTTGACTTTTGTGCTAACCAGGGAGTGAGAAGAGCAGGGTGTCTCCAATGAGCTGGGCTCCTGTAATTATATTACTTAAATGCAGGAAATCCTCATGTGGGTTGGTTCTATGTAATACCAATCTTCCCAGAAGAGATTATATCTGGAACGTTAACACTGCAATAAAGCAGGAGTTATTATATGTTATTTTTTTTAATGGCCTACACAATAAGAATATAGTAGTTATCTCAGCCTTCCCTTCTGTTTAATATGTCATTTTGGTGGCACTCGTCCCACCATTTCAGCTCTGCTGTTTAAATGGCAGTGCACCAGTTTATGCATGGAGCCATCCAAAGAAAATGTTCTGCTGCAGCAACACAGCTTTTCCTATTGCTTCTACAGCTCTAGACGCTGCTATTACTTCTAACTTGTGGGAACAAAACAAGGACTTTCCAGCACATGTTTATACCTAATCTAATCTGTTTAGATATTTATACTGCACTCATCACAGAGCACTTCACTATATGGAGCATACACATTAATATTTATACCCACACTCATACAATAAGAATAATAAAGTAGACACAACAGAATGAGACAAAGTTTACAAATAGTATTTTTTCCTTTCAGATGACAGGCTATTTCTTCAACAATTCAAAGTTTATAGGACAAATTCTATCCTGATATGAATAGGTACAACTTGAATGATGTCACAGCCACATCTGTTTGTACCAGAGCTGTGTTTGGTCTTACACCTCTTGCACAGAGTAAATGTAGTTGCTTTGCATCATTAGTTAATGGGGGAGGTTCTAATCTCAGTTACATCAGTGTGAATCTAGAGGAACTCCAGTGAAGTCAATAGAGTTACTCTGGATTTACAGAGTCACTAAGGATAGAATTTACCCAGAGTCTCTAAGAGTACGTCTTAATATTTTTAAGACACTCATGTCCGATCAGAATTTGTCTTCAAAGTCACTGTTTCATGTAGCTGCTGCAAACAAAGTGGATCTCTAACAGTATGAAATTTTACAATGGTCATAGGCTCCATACTAGCTAGAGCTGGGAATGGCCTATTAGAATGAGTCCACCCCCTTGACTGGCAGGGTACAACCCTTCCCCAAAGCACAGTATTAGACAGAAAACTGACACTATTCCTGTTCTGAACCAAAAGGCTGAGAGAAAGGGATCCCTGTTTTTCCTTGAGGATTTGCAATATTCCACTCACTATCTTTAACACTGGTGAATTTATTATTACCTTGCTGATCATTTTCATTTATTTTGTTTTATTTTATTTTAAAAAATAGTTTGGCTGTTTTTTTGATAACTCAATAGCCAAGCTAGGGCCTTGGTTCTCAGAGCCATGCATTGCTACATACCACCGTGATTCAGGCAGCTGCCCTCTCCTCTTTCAAGACTCTCCTTAAAAATCCCTCTTCTTCTGCAAAGCTCACAGCTGCCAACTCCATTCTGGTAGACATGCTGTTGCTGCATTGCTTCCATCAGACCTTCACTCCGAGGCCCAAATCCAGTGACCCAGCACCTAGCCCCACTAGTAGGCTTTGTGCTAGATACCTCTCTAGGGGCAGGAGAGGACGTTATCCTCCCCCTACAGGCTGTGGCATGGTGATGCAGACACACTGACAGCTTATTACTTGCTCTGTAGCCAGCTATATTCTTAGGATCCACAGAACAAATCGGAAATCCAAATTAGCTCTAGAATCTTTACTATGGTTCAGCTTATGTTCAGTACTGGAAAAAATGGAAAATATATTTATTGATACCTTTTAATTTCAAACTTGGTTCTGTATTTATACAGCATCTAGCGCAATGGGGTCCTGGTCCATGACAGGGGCTCCTAGGCTCTACCACAATTACCACAAATAATAATTAATAACAACAATTTTTGCAGGTAAGCAAAATGACCTGCTTGGAGAACTCAGTTATTCCTCACAAAACTGGACAAATAAAACCTTGCCAAGTGGCAGAACCCATTTGGTTAATAACATTTGGAGAGTGATTTATAAAGGTCAAATAGTGCAGCCATCAGTGCTGATGGACTTTATCAAGTTGAACCTTTCAAGCTTTCTATCTGCTGTTTTGCTACATCGCTCAGACAAGCCACTCTTTCATTGTTAACTTAGGAAAATAGAGACAAAAGCTGATTAATTATTAACCAGGATGCACATCCTAACTGCTGTCATTCCTTTTGTAATATGATACAGGATTTGGATGAGGGGATTGAAGGAGAAATAGACTAGGTAGACGAGGAAAGAATTACTTAATAGGGAGAAGGGGAATTATTGAAATTTTTATTTTCAAGCAAATGGGATATTTTTGGTTTGCTTGGATGCCTGTCATCTCTGACCACTGATCTCAGATGCAGTATGTATGATAGTATCAGTTTATTGTCACATTAGTGAAAACTAATTTTCATTTGTGTAACACTTTTCACCCATCAGTTTCAAACTACAGTTAACTACCAGTGACATCAACGGGTTGTGAATGTCAGGACAATTAAGTCTAGTATGAATTTTAAAGACAATGGTCTTGGTGATAAGAGAAGTTGGACAAGATAGAGATGTTGAGGAACTGAAACTGATTAAGATGAATTTTAAGATTTTTTTTTAACTAAAAGAGGTCAGAGAGAAGATGCCTGCAGGAAGACAAGCTGGCAATGCAAACACTGACAAATATGTGAAAAATACAATAATGCTTTAAGACCTTGCTTTGGGCTCTTCATTTTTTATGATCTCACTAAAGGTGCTGTACAATTAGCTACAATATTATTCCAGCGTATTGTACACCACCAATCTATATGCCTTAGAACTTAAAAAATAATAACATGAAAAAAATGACCACGCTAGTGAGGCCATAATCCTTGCTTTCCACACTGAAAACAGCCACTGGAGCCAGCAGGCTGGATAACAAAAGCAGGATAGCAGCCTAAGTGTGCAACCGAGCAAGCTGATTTTGAAGACTTTGTTGCTCTGTTATGGGGATATTAGCTTTGCTGCCAATAACGCAGTGTGTGCAGAGATTGTAAACATTTGGCTCCAGTGAAAGTTCCAACAAAGAAGACGAGTTCCATGAAAAGATAAACATGGGCCTCTGTGATGCTGCCTAGCAGCACAAGAGCTGCTGCCTGCCAAAGAGCTGCATTTCAATCACTCTGCCCCAGTCACCACCAAATTCATTAGTTAGGGGGAATGAGTATGGGGCTGCCAAAAATGGCCCCAAGAAACAACATGATACGTTTTGAGTCTGTGGCAGAGGAGCCACGTTCTTGCACCCACGAAACACAATGTTCACTCTGTCTCTCTGTAGAGGCTTCTCCCTCTGGAGACTAAATTCTAAATTCTAAGGTCCGTCCCAGAGTCTCTGGAGTTCAGGCAGGCCTCTGGCTTTGTGCAGCAACCAGCTCCAATTCCTTCCTGCCTCACAGCAGTAGCATGACCTGCTTCCTTCCCACTAGGTGGAGCTGTGGAACACAGGGTTTCCTCTTAAAGGGGGCAGTGTGCTGCAATCCACAGGCAGTATGAGGTTCAGAAAACTGATATGCTGCAATTTGTGTATATTAAAGACGCTGTCAGGACTGCTTGCCGTTAAACAATTCATCTAGCCCTTCAGAGAGAACTCTCTCTCTCTCTGTCACACACACACACACACACACACACAAATTTTATGCCATAGAAAAATTAGTCAACCTTGACAGAAAAAAAAAACCAAAATAAAAAATGATGTGTTTATATATATAATTTTATATAAATTATATTAAATATAAATTTGCATTCATGCATTCATATATATATGAACCCATGTATGCAAATTTTGTGAAGTTTTACTCATTTTTCTGTGGCATTCATTTATCTTTCTTTTATATTGCATTGTAGTTATACCATTTTTAAGCCACATAAATTAATATATAACTGAAGTTAAACAATATCAGATAAGGAGAAATCCTTATCTGCCTACCCTCAAATAAACCCACTTGTCACCCCTTCATGTAAAAGCTTGACTATACGATTAGGCCATGCATCATACACTGAGGGTTTACAAACTGTGAACACTTAAGCACATGAGTGGTCCTGTTGAAGTCAATGGAACTACCCACATGTTTAAATTAAGCACACATGCATGCATTTACAGGATTAGGGTGAAAGTGAGTGTTCACAGGGAAAGTGAGTTCCAGCATTGCAGGTCTTCACAACTCCTGTGATTTTGTCACAAATCTCGCAACATTTGGTGTTTCACTTAAAGCTCCAGCCCGTTTCACTGGACACTTGCACTGTTCACAGATTAGCTGATTTCAAAGAAGCAGAACACACCAGTTTATCAGTTACACATGAGATCGCCACTTTGCTTAACATACAGCACTCACATGTTTATAGTGAGAACAAGTAAAATTTTTAAACAGAATACAGAGATTCAAGTGATAGAAAGTAAAAGTATTGGAAACAAATGTTTACATAAAAAATAAAATCATAACACACATTCTAAAATCTAGACTTACTTAACTAGATACTTTCCTGTCTTATAGAACAATGTTCACCCAAAGTCCTTCCACTGTTTTACAGATAGGCTTGGCTATAATCTTCAGTTCATGAGACAAGTCAGGCTGTCTGTTCTTGTGAATCATAGAATCATAGAAGATTAGGGTTGGAAGGGACTTCAGGAGGTCATCCAGTCCAACCCCCTGCTCAAAGCAGGACCAACCCCAAAGCCACACCTTAAAAACCTCTAAGAATGGAGATTCCACCACCTCCCTACATAATCCATTCCAGTGCTTCACCACCCTCCTAGTGAAAAACTTTTTCTTAATATCCAACCTAGACTTCCCCCATTGCAACTTGAGACCATTGTTCGTAGTTCTGTCATCTACTATCATTGAGAACAGCCTAACTCCATCCTCCCTAGAACCCCTTTTAGATAGTTAAAGGTTGTTATCAAATCCCCCCTCATTCTTCTCTTCTGCAGACTAAACAAGCCTAGTTCCCTCAGCCTTTCCTCTTAAGTCATTTTCATTGCCCTCTGCTAGACTCTCTCCAATTTGTCCACATCATTTCTTTAGTGGGGGGACCAAAACTGGACACAGTATTCCAAATGAGGCCTCACCAGTGCTGAATAGAAAGGAATAATCACTTCCCTCGATCTGCTGGCAATGCTCCTACTAACGCAGCCCAATATGCTGTTAGCCTTCTTGGCAACAAGGGCACATTGTTGACTCATATCCAGCTTCTTGTCCACTGTAAATCCCAGGTCCTTTTCTGCCGAACTGCTGCCTAGCCAGTCGGTCCCCAGTCTGTAGCCTTGTGTCCTCAATGGAAGATTCTGAGCACGTATTTGCATCCCCAGATATATCAGAACAATCCATTGTCCTTATTCATAAACAGAATGTCCCCCTGCTGGTTGTTTTTTCCTGAATATTCCTTTTTTGTGGATTTTGCAGTCTCTTAATCAGCATCTGGCTCAGTATGTAAACAGGCCTCCATGGGGACATACAATACACAATGATCCAACCAGGAGATTAGCATCTGTTACCCCCTGCCTGAAAAGAACCTGTCCGAGACATGTCACTTTCTGGTACCTGCCTTAAGAACACAATTTCCAGTCTAGGTGCATAACTCCTTAAATATTTTCCTTACATACATTTCACAATGGTTATGATGACCACTGTGCTACTGGCTCTCAGTAGAGTCCTTGCATGTCACCCTTTAGGGAATTATTATGCATATAACTGATCCAGGAGATCCCTGTAAAACTTTGTGCACACCCCATGCCCTCTGCCAGTTGGCACCAAAAGGCCCCCAAGTCAAAGGGGGGGAAGGATCCTGGCTGGTGTTTCAGATGGGGAGGAGGTTGGTAGAGGTTCTGGCTGGACTCAGTGTCTCCAGTGGGAGCAGAGGGGGAACAGTTCCTGGTGGGAGTGGAGGAGGGGAGAGGTCCCAGTCTCTTCAGTGGGACTGGAGGGGAAGATTGGTTTCTCTCACCTGGGGCTAATCCTTGGAGATAGGAAAGAAGCAGAGATTTAAGCTGTCAGGGACCAACATGGTTTGGATCTGGAGTGGCAGCTCCTGTTGAGGCTCCAGCCCCTGGGAGTCCCACTGGACCCAGCTCCCTGCTTCCCAGGCCCTGGGTTGCCATCTCCTCATGCTGATTCCTCCTCCTCTTCCACTTCTAGGCTGACTCTGGAAAGAGAGATGGCAACTTGGTGAGGACATACATGTGCCCCACAGCAATGCAAAGGTGGAAACCCCAGACACACATGCATGCCTCTTGGAATGCGTGTGCATAAACAGCCTCCAGGGGTCCTGCTGACGCGGAAATCTGAAAACATTTGCTGCTCGGCTGGGTCCTCTCCTTACAAAAATTCTGGTTGTGCCCTTGGCCCAGAGTCAGAAACTTAGGTGCCTAGGGAACTTTTCCTGCAAAAACTTAGGGGCTGAATGAATTTTAGGAGTCCACAGGATTTGGTGGCAGCTAGCAGGGTTTTTGTGGATTGCAGTGGTGCCTAAAAATGGGATTAGGCAACTAAATCTGGGGATTAAACACCTCAATACCTTTGTGGGTCCAGGCCTACTAGCTCCTTACTTTCTTCCCACCCTCTGTCCACCTACCCTCCCCAAGAATCTGAGATTATAACAGTTTAAAAACCATGGATTTGCAAAGCAGCAGGATAAGCAATAATTATGCAAGTAAACCGATTATCCAAGGAGCTCCAGTTTAACTGCTGCATTCATCCAATAAAAGTATTCTCCATAAATCACCTACTACATGGAGACTTAAAGCACTTTGAAATCTGATTGGAAAAAAATGTTTTACTTGATCATTTTTGAAAGTTGGTGGAAGTAGAGAATGATAAAAAATTCAGCTTTTCCACAGGGTCTGGAGAAGGGAATTTTCAAAGGGGTGTAATTAAGGACAGAATTTGGCTCAGTATTTTCTGTGAAATAATTCCCTTTAGACCCTGTGGAAAAGCTGCATTTTTATTGTTCTCTGTTTCCTCAAACTTTCAAAAATTCTCTGTTGTAAGCCAATTTTTGAAAATGATCACATTATAGCTAGAAGATAAAAGGTTAAATTTTCCTCTCATACTATAATGTAATTCCTTTTCTGTTTTTCACAACTGTCTAGACACAGATCTAAAACGCATTAACTCTGAATCCCACCAGTGGGTTAAAAATGGAGGCTATAGTTATAAAAAGTGTGTGGTGAAAGAAAGATTATAGGTTTCCATCTAGTTCCATGAGCCAGTTATTTTAGAAAAAGAACCAAATAAAACTGCTATTTCAACATCAGAAGTTTCAAAAAGGACCAAGTGTGTTATACAAAACAACAAAACAAACTCTGATGATCCATTGCACATGAAGCCCAGTCCTGTTGCAGGAGTCTTATTTATCTGGATTTAAACCTCAAGATAGAACCAAAAATAAATTAATAATTATAGTTTTGGAATAAGATCTGTGAAAAGACTGGAAGAAGATAATTTAAGAAGTAACCACTGAAAACAATGGGTCATGTAGGCACACCTGTTTGAAGAGCCTCTGGATCCTTTTGGAGTAGCGATCCTACTTGTCTGGTTTTATAATGGACAATCCTCTTTCTGACTGGTCTCTCCCCCATCTGGTATTGGAACAAAACTGAATGTGGTTTTGTCCGGTATCAGGCAGTGGATGCTATTCTGAACCATGCACCACACTGCTCTGCCCCCACCAGCACGGCCTCATACACATGCTGCGTGCAAGAACATGCTGGTGGGGTGGGGAACCGCTCTCTTGAAAATGGCGTCCCTTCTGCACTGTGACCTCGCATGTAGCGGCAGGGTTATGCAGGCCGGGGCAAGCCCTGTTGGGGGAAAATGGTAATGTATATTTTATTATGTGAATAATTGTATAATTCCCCTGGGGCAGGATTGGGCCCGACTCCATCTTGATCTAATCAGAACCTAGATGGCAAAGACTGGTTGGCAATGTGCCAACAGGGCAGATTTGCCCAGCAACAGCTGAAAAAGGTGGGAAGACCAGTAACCTTGGTGCCGGGTGCACCACCTAAGAGGGTGGTGTGCAAAAGGTTTGGGGCCAGTGCACAAGATTAGTGCCATGTGCACAAGGTTGAGGCGGGAAAATCCCTAGTCTCTGATTGGTCCAGGACTGAAGGGACCAAAAGAAATAAAAGGACACTTAACCCCTAGAGCTTTGCTGCCCAACCAAGTGGCAGTGTGGGGAGGGTGCCTTTGCTTGTTGAATCCAGCTACGGACCAGGAAGAGAAGCCTCCGACTGCGGACCTGGGGCTGAAGCAGATGAGCTACGGACCAGGAAGAGAAGTAGACGTAGACCAGATCGAAAACCAACGCTCGGTGGTCTGAGCGAAGATCCAACAGTGAGCTTGAAAAAGACTTTTAGGGGAACCCAGGGTTGTTTTATTAGTCATTGGGACCTGGGGTTTACCACCATTAATATTCTTGAAGTTAGTGGTTTTACTTGTTTGTCACTCAATAAATTGTCACCTTTGTGTTTTGGAAAACCCTGAGAGTCTGTGATTCCTTGTAATCCGCTCCGACCAGTGATAGATACGGCAGGGTAAAGACCTTCAAATAGAAAGACCCTTTTTATTCTGTTTTACGGTAACAGTCCATGCTGTTCCCAGATGTGCCGGAGTGCCCAGTATTCCAGGAATGTGTCAGTGGCCACCCTATTTCAGAGGTATGCTGAGTAGATAGACCTCTGTGTATTGTATGCTGGCTTTGAAGGACTGCAAGGCCCATGAGGCAATGGTGGTGCCCTCTGGGTCTGGACTGAGCTTCCTGGGTCAGAGACTGCAGCAGGGAGTCAGTGGCCTCCATTTTGTGGGCCGGGAGCTGGAACAGAGAGCTGCTGCTCCCCTTTGGGTCTAGGCTGAGGAGCAGCTGTGACAGGGTTGCCAACTTTTCAGTTTTTCAAAACCAGACACTAGAGGTCCCGCCCCACTCCCCAGCAGGACTCACCTGCAGAGTTGAAGACATGCGACCTGGGTTAAGATTACATTACACCTGATGACTTGTTAGTGCTGCTGTTTCCTAGCTTATAGACCCCTTCTCCACACCTAGCCATTGGGAGTGGAAGCTGGAGACTATCAGCTGTGCAGCAGGTCTGAATTTGGCTTACAGACACTTGAGGAAAGCGTGAGTTCCCCCTGGCCTGTAGCTCTCTCATGTAACAACTGTTACTGCCAGTTGTACTGTGCAACCTAAACTGGTCACAGTACAAAATTGCTTCACTCCTGGTTTCAAGGGGACTGCCTTTGCCATACTTAGAGTTCTGGCCTGAACTCCTCCAGACCTAGCACGCCAACACAAGAAAGGGCCTAGGGCTATAAGATAACGGGAGAGTGTGCACTCCGGGCTGGGGTGGATCTGCCACAAGTGTTGGTTAGGTTTATCTTGCAACTTGCTGTTGAAAGCTGCAGCCATTAGCTGAGGTATTGCCGCGCCACCTACTGATCGGGTATAGATATAATAACTTAATCTATATTAGCCTGTTGCATTTTCTATTGTATGTTATTAGGATTATTTAAGTAAAATTCTGTTGGTTTTATTTTGAGTGTTTATTGCCTGCATAAGATCCATTTTTTATATTTTGTTCCTGGAGGCAACCAAGATACACCAACAGGTGTATACAGTGCCTGTCCAGATGGAGGCACCACTGACTATAAATATATATAGGAGTAAGAGTCCTACTGCAGATGGGTGACAAGAGGATTCCTACCTAAGTCCCTGTCTCAGCTGGGACCTCAGGGTTTCCATTATCATTAATGACCTCAGGTGCCCAGGTGAGAGTTGCCTCATCCTGAGTAAACTGGGAAGGAAAGGAAGGTTACAGTCAAATTCTGAGAGGCATTGTACATGGCCACCCACCCAAAATGGCCCCCACGCTCAGCTGTGGGAGAGCAGGGTAGATGTTTGTTGCCCCTGTTCTTTTCCGTACCAACCCCAAACCTACAAGAGGGTGCCCTGCAGGATCACCACCACAGAAACCCTGAAGAGCTTTTTCAGGACAAGGCCAAGGGGTCAGAGTCATGGTGTCCTAAGGGCTCTGATTTAGCAAAATGCTTGAACACAGGCTTAACTTTAAACAAGTGAATAGTCACACTGAAGCCAATAAGAATACTTGTATTTTTAAAGTTAGGCATCTTGGACCCAGATACAGAGATAGCCCTGGGACTGTACCTTTGCCAGACTCATTTCAACAAACTGGACTGTAGCATGATGCAACAGATAGATCAGGGAGGGATTTATGGCCAATGCCACATGATGAAACCCTCTGTATAGCTGATGCCACTCAGCAGTGAGCTACTTATAAGGCAGCAGCAGGGGGACCAGGAGGAGAGAGGTGGAGGAGATGGTGGGGGAACTCCAACTCAGAGTTCTAGAAGTACAGCCTCGTTATCTGATAGTAAAGATTATCAATAGCCTGCTTGTTTTCTGAACAAGCCACATGAATGCACCTTTCATTAACTGTATGGTATCTGATTGAAATAATAAAAACTAAAAATATTTGTAAAGATGGATGGAACTCACACTGTGCTTTCAAAACAGAGAAAATTCAATCTATTGGGCTGATGGAATTACACTAGCTTTTCACCAGCTGAGAGTTAGGCACGTATTCACCCATGTATAAATTTCATATTAGTCAATACATTTGCCATCTTAGTTTCTTCTCTGACAGCAAAGGGTATATCTATACTAACAGACCAAACTCTGAGGCACCAAGTTTCAGAGCATGGTGTCAACTGACTTGGTATTGAACTAAATAAAAAATTTAAAAAAGCAGCCTAGACATACCTGCTCAGGTTAGTGCATGGGCTCTGAAGCCCACAGAGAATGGTAATGATAGAAGGCAGTCAAGCAGAAAGTATGATGAAGGCCTAAATAGCAGTTGGTATGTGGAGGGATCTAAGTATGTGGAGGGATAGACATTTCAGTTCAGTTTCAGAATTCCTCCCTTCTTCCTTGCTTTTCTGCCATGGGTTTAAGGCCAGTTCTGACCATGACTGAAATGATCCAGGTAAAACATAATAAGATATTAGATTGTTTATTTTAAAAGTACAGAATGGTACACTATAGTACACTGTAAGAAACAAGATAGATGCCATTCTGTCTTTCTAGCTTTCAGAAGGTATTTAAACTCCAAGGACTTATTTATAGAACTTTTGGGAACTTTTTTCCCCTGCAGAAGATGGATGAAAAAAAATAGTTAAGAATTTCAGTGGGAACTTTTGCTTTTTGGTAGTTTTTGGTTTTCTGGTTAAAAACAATTTAAAGTTTTCAAGGAAGTGCACATTCAATTAACATTTTCATTTAGCTGAAATCCCAATTTTCCATGGAAAAAATATTCAGCAAGTTGTCTACTAGCTCTGCTTATTCATTTGGAATAAGGGCCCTATGAAAGGTACCAGAGGCTTCAGATAATTTTAATCTGAGTCTTTGGCTCAGTGCAGGGGTAACTGGGTGATATATAAGGGCAGGCTAAAGAATCTAATGGTCTCCTCTAGCTTTAAAAACTATGAAAGGGGCAGCAATATGCACTACTATCTTTTCGGAGCACTAAGAAGGGGTTTTGCCTTGATTCTCTAGGATTTGTACTTTAATTGCCTATTTCTAGGTGACCAGAGGTATACTGATGGAATCACTCCACTCCAAATACCATGGCCAGAAGTAGCTTTTTTATTTGTCTGACATTGATCCCAGACAAGATAATGGAGCAGCTGATACAGGACTTGATTAATAAAGAATTAAAGGATGGTTATATAATTAATGCCAATCAACATGGATTTATGGAAGATAGAACCTGCCAAATTAACAGGTTTTTTTATTAGATTACAAGTTTGGTTGACAAAGGTAATAGTGTTGATGTAATATACCTAGACTTTTGTAAGGTGTTTGACTTGGTACCACATTACATTTTGATTAAAAACTAAAGCGATATAAAATTAACATTTGCATACGTTAAATGGATTAAAAGCTGGCTAACTGATAGTTCTCAAAATGTAATTGTCAGGGACTTGTCATCAAGCGGGTGTATTGCCAGTGAAGTCCCACAGAGTAGGTTCTTGGCCCCATGATATTTAACAATTTTATTAATGACCTGGAAATAAACATAAGATCATCACTAATAAAGTTTGCATATGACACAAAAATTGGGGGAGTGGTAATAATGAGTAGTAAAAAATATTGGGGTAGTGGGTAATAGTGGTGTAAACTGCTCTACTGCAAGGTGTGGTTGTCTCCCCATGCAAGCCTCAGGTCCAAGTGGCTCCTGTCAGTAGTACCTAATAAGGGCCGCTGCTCAGGGTAACGAGCAATGGCTAACGATGGACCCAGCGGTTGAGAGTCAAGTTCCCCAACAGTGGTGAAGGTGGAGGAGCCATAACTATGTATGAGTGGATCACATAGGCAGGAGGACAGCTAGATCTTCATAACTGTCATCCATGCCCTCAGAAACCAACAGCATCTGGCAGAAGAGTTCCTGGGAAGAGGGATGGTGTCCCCAATAATAAAACCCTTCTATATCTCCCCATTCCCAAGGGGGCACAGTGAAACCAAGGGGCAATCAGCCATGACAGACCGTGACAACAGCACCAGGGTTAAAACCTTTGCTATTACCAACTCTAGAAGGAAGGCCATGCTTTGCATGCATAGGACAGGCATGACCTAAACCCCACTTAGGGAAAGTGCAGCCCCACTGACCACAATGTCCTAGAAGTCCAAACCAGACCTTAGAGGAGCGTTCCATGTGGCCCCATGGAATGTGTTAACACTGAGCAGCACTGGGTACAAGACAGCTCTTGTCAGAGAAGTCACCCATTACAAAAGCGTAATCACCAGGACCACAGAGACCAGTCTGCCACAAAGTCATCAAATTCCTGTTGCAGGAGCAACCTTCCTTCACACCAGTGGTCCACCCCAAACTCAAGGTGTGGTAATTAGACAACCTCTGGCACAGATTTTAACCATATGGAACCCTATCTCTCCATGCTTATTCTATGCTTGGCGCCAGCTTGTTGACACTTACTTTTTGTTGTGGCCTATGTGCCGCATCACTGGTGGGAAAAGATGCATTCTACCATCAGCTAGCAGCAAAAATGGAGTCAGCAATGCCACATTGCTAGTGGTTGGAGCTTTCAATGCCATGACTGGCTGTGACTGAACTGGGTATGAAACCATGATAAGTCTCTTTGAAAAACAATAGTTCCTTAGGGCTCGTAGGACTGCTATGATTCTTGTGGTAGTGGTGAACTTCAGAGTGGTGGTGGTCCCTCTGTCTTGTTCCCCAATAATGGTTTTAACTTTCCTGCTGTCGTCCTCCTGCATGTCCAGGTCTCTGGATAGCTCAAACTCCTTGTTCCGCCAGGTACTTTGCTGGATTAGGTTTCTGTGTGTAAAATCTAGAGCTCCAGGGACTTCTGACTGAGCTCACATTACCAGCTGCTGCACTTCAGAGAACTCACCACTCAGGAGCTGCCGCCATGTTTCATTCATAAAGTACAAAGCTGACTGCAGGTTAAGTTGAACAAATTAAATGTTATTAAACCCAGTGGACAGCTCTGCCCACATGGCTGAATTGCTTCCAGCCTAAAGCCTCCACATTCTCTGTTCCACAGGTGTCTTGTCAATAATAGTCCCTCCAGGGAACTCCAGTTCCAGTGATCATGAGACATTGTGTAAAAACCTGCAGGGCTAGAAGCTGGGACTAGGGGGCTTCTGGGCCATTGATGCCTATGCATCACCACAGGAGATTTAGGCTGAGTTCCTGCGGGAGGACCCTGTGAGGCTGGGCTTGGCAGGAAATATGGCCCAGCAGGACCTGAGTGGCAGTTCCTAGACTCCGGCCATGTTCACACTGCAGCGCTAATTCGAATTAGCTTAATTTGACTTTCAGCAGCCGATTTAAAGAAATCGCAGCAGTGTATATACACACCTGTTTGCGTTGGTCTCTTGAGTTCACACTGGCCAGCTTTAATTCAAATTAGAAAGCAGTGCAATGTGGGTAGCTATCCCACAGTGCAACTAGCCACGAAGCCTGTTGGGACGAGTGTCATCGTCCCAGGATGCAGTGCTGTTCCCCCCTCCTCTTCCCCCCACCGCCCCCAAACAAACAGGAAAAGGATTTTCGTGCCATTTTTTTCCACTTTCCTGCGATCGCCATTGCTTCAGAGACATGGAGCCAGCTCTACTCTGCACTATAATTTTGAGTGTGACAAATACATCGCGGCTTATCATGGAGTACTTTAGAAATAGAGCAAGAAGGCGAAGCAGATACTACATCTGTGCCACCAAGGCTCCCCTGCTTCAAGACATTCAGCAGAACAATTCCCAATTGCTGCAGGCAATGAGTGATGCATGAGTGACAGCAACTTATGAGGAGAGGCTAAGGAAACTGGGCTTGTTTAGTCTGCAAAAGAGAAGAATGAGGGGGATTTGATAGCAGCCTTTAACTACCTGAAAGGGGGGTCCAGGGAGGATGGGGCTAGGCTGTTCTCAGTGGTGGCAAATGACAGAACAAGGAGCAACGGTCTCAAGTTGCAGTTGGGGAGGTCTAGGTTGGACATTAGGAAAATGTTTTTCACTAGGAGGGTGGTGAAGCACTGGAATGGGTTACCTAGGGAGGTGGTGGAATCTCCATCTTTAGAGGTTTTTAAGCTGAGGCTTGACAAAGCCCTGGCTGGGATGATATAGCTGAGGTTAGTCCTGCTTTGAGCAGGGGGTTGGACTAGATGACCTCCTGAGGTCCCATCCAACTCTAATATTCTATGATTCTAACTGACAGCCAGTTGCTCTCTGGCTGGTCACAGACTTGGATCTCCGTTAACCTGACCCTGCCTACCGCCTAATGCCTGACTCTCAGTTTGCCCTCTGGCTTATTCTGGATTCTGAACTCCTGGTACCTGACTGGGCCTGACTCCAGACTCTGACTCCAACCACTAGTTATGACTACCCACATCCTGTTCTTGACAGTTTCCTCAGACATCTTCATCCTTCCCACCCTCCCAATCGCATCTAGCTCCTCCACAGATGATGGAATGGGCAGGTTGCCACCCAACCAGCGGCTCCCTGAGGGCCTGGGAGCTGCAGGCCATAATCGCCCATCTGCAGGCAGAGAACCTCACACTACAGACCAATGCTATGTAGTGTGCACTCAAAACACAGGCCCTGTGCAAGGAACTAGCCTGGTTGCAGGCTCAGGTAGTGCAACTCGTTGCCAAGGCACAGACCCAATGCAAGCAGCTTGCATGCTCACAGGGAGAAGCAATGACCCTATGTGTCTGAACCAGCCTCTGCAATGCCCTTGCCAAACAGTTCAATGGGGATCATCAGAAATTCTGGGGTTTCCTGAACCGATACAGGCTGTTCTGCCTGTTCTGTCCCTGAGCATACTGCAGGACCACACGAAGGTAGGGCTAGTAGTCAATCTGCTCTCCAGTGAAGCACTCAGTTGGAGCAGAACAGTTCTGTGCTGTCTGACTGGGACACCTTCCTGCAAGCTTTTGCAACCATCTTTGATGACCCGCTTCACGTTCACTTTGCAGAGACTGCCCTCTGGAAGCTTCACCAGGGGCAAGGGCCGGCCACCTCCTACACAGCTCATATCTGATGCTCCCATGTCTTAGTTACTTTATGAACCCCAGATAGGCATCCTCTTCTGTATAATCTTCCTGTCCTAATGATCGTGGTACTGATCCTATTTATCATTCAGTTATTTGTCTTCCTGAAGGGCTAATATGCCAGGCCAAGGTATTCCTTGTGTATATTTCCCATCATCTGGATAGGACACCTTTGTTCTGATCATGCAGTCCCAATTTGGGTTAAAGTTCTTTTGATTTTCAATTGGAGTTTTGCCTGATTAAAAGACTTAAAGTTCCCAGGACCAGAAGATATACTGCTTATGTAATCCCCCAACTGGGAGCACCGATGTGGAAACTACACAGCTTGGAAGCAGCTGGATACATGTGGATCATAACTCATTTAGGGTGAAATATGCTCCTTTGCAAAGCCTATGCATCACATAAGTCCCATTTACTCATAGGCCTTTTGTTGGCCCTTACTGAAGACAACTGCATTCACCTTTCCTTTCTTTTGATTTACAGTAAAATAGTGGATTTATCCATTCATGGCACCTGTTGCCATGGTATCTAAGCTCTGGATAGACTTGCAGGTGAGTCTTCCCATTTACATTTGTGAGAGGCCTACTCACTTGAAAGCAACAAACAATTAAATACTAAGGTTCACATTGTTTGAACATTTATTGCAATTCAGTGTCAAAGACATTTTACAAAAATACATCACTGTACCAAACAGTTGTAAAAAAATCAGAGTTGAACATGCAAAGAAAAAATGTGTGCAAATAATTTATATGGAAGGATTTTAATCACACAATAATATTAAATAGGAGTCTTAATACACAAGGTATGCTTTTCACTTCATACCGTATCTAGTTACAGCTTTTTTTAAAAAGGAAAAAACAGGCTTCCTTTTCACATGTAAGCAGGTATTCATTACTATTGTAGATTAGCCCCTAAACATTAGTACATGTGTAATTTTAAATTAAAATGTTAACTCTGGAACTGCCCTGTTGGCACTATATGCAGCAAGTAATGGCCAAAAAGGGCCAGACTCTAGCCTCAGTTACAGCGGTGGGGTCACATGGATGAACGGGCAATGTTTGCTCTCAGGAGTGCTAGAACAGGAGACTTACTCAGGTGTTCAAGCTATTAATAGTGGAGACTGTGAAGAAGAGGACAGATTTACGGTCCTTGGAGCCAGACCCTGCAAAAAGCTGAATGATCCAGAGCATCCTCCATTACCAATGAAGTCAATGGGAGTGGAGAGCACCTAAGAGGTGCTGAGTACATCGTAGATCAGGCTCCACTGAGGAACTTCTCAACCTCAGAGGCAGCAGAAGGCCAGTCAGCTCAGAAGAAGGGGACTTTCCAAGAGCCATTACACGCAGAAGGAAAGCATTTATAAAAAGCTAGCTTGTCTGTACACATTACTGTGCTGGAAGACAAGCAGAACTCCAAATGCTGTAACAAAACTTTTAAACTGATTACCCATCAGATCCACAAGGGGTGTGTGTTTTTGCCAACAAGCCAGCAAACAAGACTAGCATTTTAATTTAAAGCTTTTTTTGGCAAGATGCTGATCTGATCTGTGAAAAGAAGCTGTGCAACAGGTTTTTAAGAGCCCACAAAGTACAATGATGGTTTATTGTAGTGAACTGAAGGTTTAAACATGAGACATCATCCAAGATTTATTAGATACTCAATAATATTTTAAATGTTCCTGGTCTATTTCAGTTGTAGCTACTAAGGGCCAAAGAATTGGCCGGGCAGAAAAAGCTAGTTTACTACCTGTGTATGTTCTAGAAAGATTTGGTTTTGCAAGAGTACTTAAAGCCAAACAGAAATGGGAACACAAACATTAATCACTACAGAAGTTCAAAACAGGGGGCTAAAAATCTTCCCATTTACAGAAAGTGGTATGGTGCAAATAAATGTTTACATATGAAGCATGTCTGCAGAGCATTACAAGGTTTCCTAATGATTTTACAAAACAGAAGTAGCTAAAAAACACAATTAAAAAAAATAAGATGAGGTGCACTCGTTCTATAATCAAACGTTAAAATATCAAACCATCATTAGTATAAACTGCTCAGCTTATGTACAATTGAAATTCAGCCTCTTGAAGTGATTGTCACATTAAAATAAACTCAAATACTCACCTCCTCTGGGAAACTGAAATGCAAAATTCTCCACTCTTCCTTCCCACGCCTCCTCCACTGTATGAAGTGTTTTTTAAATATCCGTGTTGAGCCATATTCAGCTCTGTTGCACTGGTAAATGCGGAGCAACTTCATTGGCTTCAATGTAATTACTCTGCATTTATTTATGATGATAAAGGCAGAGCACGGACCTTGTTTCATAGTGTTGAAACTAATGAATTTCTAATGGCAATGTAATCACTAATTTACAACGGTGAAATGCTGTTTGGAAAGAACATTATCACTGATGTAAATGTCCAAACACAGATAAAAGCCTGTTTTCAACTTACAGTAACTTTGCCAGAATTTCTCTGAAAATAAAAAGGTCCCTTTTATGCCAGAGTAGTCTTACACCACCCTGCCTGAAACCCAGTGTTACCACTATTGTTTTCCTTCTCCTGCTAATCTAAGTCACAAGATATACAAGCACTTCCAATAAGCTACTTGAATACAACTGATGCCTTTCTAAAGGGTCAGGCTAAGATATCTGGGTACAAACAGTGGTTGTTAAAAAGGAATCATTTGACTCACTTCAATATTTGACAGTAATAAACCATTTTGGGAATACGAAACCACTGCAGCAGGAAGATAACACTGTAAGGCAAGTTCTATTTCTTTCTTTAGCAGACTCATTTAATAAGTTATACTCCTGAATAGCACGCATTATGCTTGGTTTCATGCTGTAGGTCTCTGCCTCAGAAACTTTTTATCAGGTAGCCACATAAGAATAGTTTTTCTCGAAACACCACGATCTAAAAATGTCAACATGTAGACAGATGTATCACTTAAGGCCCATGTAGTGTTCTCAGATCAGAACCTGCACTCTAACTTCAACTTTACCAGATATTAGCTAATTGATCCTTACAGTTGGACACTGTGATAAGCAGTATTATCCCCATTTTACAGACTGGAAATGGAGGGAGAGAGAGAGAGAGAGAGAGAGAGAGAGAGAATTTTGCTCAAAACCACAGAAGGAAATAGTTACAGAACCAGGACTAGAATTCTTAAGTTCCTGACTCAGGACCTTCTGCTCAGACTATATTTGTCTATTATATATGGAATGGTGAACACACTGGGCCAGAGTCGGTCCTGCGGTTAAAATTCACTTGATGTCAGTTATACCAAGGATGAATTTGTGCCAATAAATACAACCTAAAATATGTGTTTTACAGGTTGAAACGCCAACTGCTGATATGTCAACTATGACCGTCTAAATCACAATTTCTATTTAGGTTTGTTCACTGGGAGTAGATGGGGTAGCTGGAGGAGAAAGGGGGGGGGGAAATCAGACCTCCAAGCAGTGGGCATAAAGGTTATAAGGGTACTTTTAACTGCTTGAGAAAGGAATAATATGGATCTTCAGACACAATGGCACCACCTCAGTCATTTCCAAATTACTTCCCTTAACACTTCTGTTTCACCAAGCCAAATTCCAGTCTCATTTATACCCACGCAATCTCATTGACATCAACAAGGTTGCATGGGTGTGAATGAGAATAGAGGCTGGCCTCCTATACTCAATGACACTAACACCTACAATTAGAGTTTCATTTCTTCAGGTTAACTAGCTCTCAATCACTTTCCACTCACGCAAATATATCCCCCGCCTCACCAAGACCAAATTTACTCTTTTCACCAGAGTTTAAGTTGAGAGAGGATGGAGGGAGAGCAAGATCTCTCTCTTAGAACTTTTTTATCCCCTTCTCTGCATAATGCAAAATGATTTCTCCTAGGAGTGACTCTTACCCTGGCTCTGAAAGAGATTTCTGTAAGAACAAAACTTTCTGCCTTTGGAACTCAGCAAATGGCAGTTGTTATCAAAACATTCTCCTGGATCTCCCCTCACCTGGGTTACAATCCTTGTCCCCATTACTCAGTCCAAACACTGATTTTCTTTCACAACTACTCCAAGAGTGTGCAAAGTGATTTAGTTTTCAAAAATGGAAATACAATTGCAAAAATATATATATAAACAGCTGCGGAAAAGTGTTAGAGATCAATTATAAAAACTGTAAAAAAAGGAACAGAATATTCAATAATTAAACTCAAGTAGTTCTTCCTGATTTGTCCTGAGTATTCCTCCTTCTCACAACTCTTTTGTACATATCATATAACGTACTAATATTTGTCTTTCTTAGGCACCTTGCTTACACACACTGTGTATAGTATAGGGAGAGCGCTGTCTGTGAACTCTGCTATAGAACAACTGCAAGGGTTTTTCTTATGTAGACTTTCCAAACTTTTATACATGGACTAGAATAAGCCAGATCAAGTTTGTCAAATTCATGAATTATGCGTAAAAAAGGAGATTGAGAGCCAGATCTAGGTCACACGGAAGTCAACAGAAGTTTGACCATTCATTTCAGTGGGACCAAGATTTGGTCCTAAATAAGCACTAATAGAGATACAGTGAGAATGAATCCAGCATTGGCAGGGAGATGGATTAGATAAAGTCTTTTCCATTTCTATCATAGATAGAAATGATCTGGGGTGTCTGGTGATAAGTGATTAGAAATCCTATTTGCCCTTAGGACTGACTTTACCCTTACTACACTAGGACTCTATGGCTGGCTTTCCTCAATACTTTTCCTGTTTCTTACAGCAGTTACAAACTAAAAGCATGTAAGATAAATACTATGAGCCAGATCCTCAGTGAATGTAAACTGGCTCAGCTTCACTGGCCTCAGTGGAGCTTTACCTAATTAGACCTACCAGGGACCTGGTCCTATGGGGCTGAGTCTCCTCTCAGTTACACCTGTTTTGACTTTACTTCAGTGGAGTTAAACAAGGGGGGACGGGGAGGAGAGTTAGACCCAATGAACCAGATACTGATCTCAGACAGGTGAAAATCCAGAGTAATTCCACAGTGGAATTTTGAATTTATGCTGATGAGAGATTAGATCTGGCCCCTTATCATTCATCTCTCATGCACCTTCCTTAAATACAAATCCACACCCTTGGTTTGTTTTTTTTGCTTAATCTTTTATAAAGACAACAAAATTAAAAAAGGATGGAGTAAAATCTTAGGTATTTCTAAGGCGCGCATCATCTGGACATTCAAGCACTGAGTACAGTAAGAAAATTAATTAAAAAAGTAAGCATTAACATAAGAAAAAGTTTGCTTACTGTCATAAACATCATTTCCCTTTAAATCATTGTACAAAGCACAATAGTTCACATTGAATAATGGATTATTGTTTCAAAGGTACTCTATTCGAGGTAGAAAATGGTGTGGTGTGTTATTTTCATTTTTAAGTAGAATCATATCCTATATGTTTAGCATATTTCTGAATGTGTCCAATTCCTTTTTCATACAAGTATTATTAACATTTGTTGCAGGGAATTTTTTTCCATAAATATCATTTTTAAAATGCCATATTTATAAATACCTATTGTAAATTAAAACAGATGGAGGAGCAGTTAAACAGTCCTAGCCTCAAACTGCTTTCTTTTAGTTTATTAGAAACTGCAAATAGATAGAAAGTTTTCAAATGGCCATGGGGCAAATTCAGTTTTAACTTCCAGACAGAAAGAAATGTCTGTCATGTATCTTGTACTCGGATCATAAAAAAGTGACTTTATAATAATGTTGCCTATACACACCAGTCTTGTTAGAAGTCCATATTTCTTAAACATCAAATGTCAGTGAGCAATTTCATCTTTCGTCTATAAGATCCTCTTGTTCGCTTGACTCAGGAGCTTCAAACAAACATCAACATTTACACTATTTACAAGTTCAGTGTCCAAGCTGAGTGCTGTAAAGTGTCCTGTAAGAATATAATATGCTGTGAAGACCCACAGTTCAGAATCTGAACAAGTTGATAAAGTCTTGAGGTGAAAGAGAGGTGGAGCAACTCTCTGGGTTGTTGGCTGTGCAAGGATGATCAGTACCCTGAAAAAAAACAGTCAGGTTAGAGAGGCCACAGAACTAGTGTTCCAGCTTTAATTGGTTTACGCTGCTCTGTGTGCCACATGCTGCAGATCCAGTTTGCAAACTGACAGTACTTTCATCTAAGCACTCTAATCCATAAGATGGGTGCAAAACTGGATGAAAAACTGTACTCAAAGAATAGTTATCAATGCTTCACTATCAAACTGGGAGCTGTATCTAGTGGGGTCCCGCAGGGGTCTGTCCTGGGTCAGATACTATTCAATATTTTCAGTAATAACTTGGATAATGGAGTGAAGAGTATGCTCATAAAATTTGTGCATGACACCAAGCTGGGAGGCTTGAAGGACAGAATTAGAATTGAAAACCATCTTGATAAATATGAGAATTGGTCTAAAATCAACAAGATGAAATTTAATAAAGACAAGTGCAGAGTACTACACTCAGGAAGAAAAAAAATCAAATGCACAAATACAAAATGGGGAATAACTGGCTAGGCAGTAGCACTGCTGAAAAGGATCTGGGGGTTATAGTGTATGACAGACTGAATACGAGTCATCAATGTGAGGTAGATACAAAAACAGCTAATATTCTGGGATGTACTAACAGGAGTGCCATATCTAAGATATGGGAGATAGTTGTTCCACTCAGCGCTGGTGAAGCCTCAGCTGGAGAACTGTGTCGAGTTCTGGGTGTCACACTTTAGGAAAGAAGTGGGCAAATTGGAGAGAGTACAGACAAGCAACAAAAATGATAAAACAGCAAGAGTTCTCCGGTACCTAAAAGACTAACAAATTTAGTTGGGCTTACACTTTCATGGGCAGCAACCCACTTCGTTGGATGCAAATAATTAAAGGTTTAAAAAAAAATCTGACCTATGAAGAAAGGTTAAAAAAACCTGGGTATGTTTAGTCTTGAGAAAAGATGACTCAAGGGGACCTGATCACAGTCTTCAAATATGTTAAGGACTGTGATCAGTGGTTCTCCCTGCCTAATGAAGGTAGAACAAGAAGTAATCAGCTTAATATACAGCAAGGGAGATTTAGGTTAGCTATGTGGAAAAAGTTTCTAACTATAAGGACAGTTAAGCTCTGGAATTGGTTACCAAGGGAGGCTGTGGAATCCCCATCATTGGAGGTGTTTAAGAACAGGATAGACAAACACCTGTCAAGGATGGTCTAGGTTTACTTAGTCCTGCCTCAGCGCAGGGGGATGGACTAGATGATCTGTCCAGACCCTTCCAGTCCTACACTTATATGATTCTATAACAAGTGTTATATTTCCCTTCAGCAACAAACAGGCCAAGGCTGGGCTTTAGATTTTAGGGACAATTATCAACTCAAGGGGGATGAGAGTGACAGTGATTCAAATTCACTCTCCCACTCATCCCAAGGGACAGAGACCTGATTTTGCTGTCATTTCCACTAATATCAGTCCAGAGTGACTCCGTGAGGTCAACTGCGGTATTTCAGATGTACAACCACTGTAGTGTACAGCAGAATTTGGCCCCAGATTTCAGTAAATGCCTCAAACTTGCTGTGGCACTCCAGGGGCCCTCTTCTCTCATCAGAGAGAGAGAAACCCTCCTAGATCCTGTGGGGAAAAGAATTTCCTAAAATTGAGAGAAAGCACGTTTTATTTAAGGGTCACAGACTTGACTTTCAAAGGAAATCAGCACCTGAAACTCCCATTATCTTGAATTAGAGTTATGGGCACTCAGGACTTCTGAGAAATCAGGCCCTAAATCAATTCCACCAGCAAAGTACCCATACCTTCCAGGAGAGGATGTGGCAATGTCTGCAGAGCTGCAGTGTGTCTCCATACTGCTCTTTTCTTGGGTAACACCTTACAAGTTTAAAGTACATCTTCTTCCAATCCAGCAACCCCTTCTCAGATAAGATTACCCGTTTACGAATCTGAAAATCAGAATGAGAGTGGATTAAGTGTACACGAGCGCTTAATTTTGTTTGCAATATCACTTCTCAAGACCTTCCCCCCTGCACACAGTAGCCAGCACGTAATTCTTTCTCTACATTATCTCATCTGTAGTGGCAAGAGAGTTTGTTCTGAACTTCTCCACATTAACAGTCTCGTATTCTAAACACATCACACTATGTCAGTACTAGAGACCAATCTTATCTTTTACACAGATTCCTTCCTGTTGCACATTGCTAGACAACGGCTCAAAGGGATTCATGCTATCACGCATCATCATGATTCAGAAACTCTAAGAACAATAATCGGGATAACAAATTTTATCCCATGTAGTGGTTTCAGGAATTAAACTGTGTTTCTCTTCTGCACAGATATTTTTAAACCGGGAGCTGTCATATTAGCTTGTCAGAGATTCATTTTTAGGACATCTTCATTAGTTGTAGAGATCAGATTTGGATCTATTTGCTACACCATGTGAAATATAGTCAATATAGGGGGAAAAAAGTCTTCCCAGAATCCAGGGCCAGATCTTAAGCAGACATAAATCTGTGTAGGTTTGTGGAAGTTACTGGAGCAATGCTAATTCACACCAGCTGAAGATCTGGTCCCCAGTTAGTGTGTGTATATATTTAGTGCTTATGAATGGTGCCACACTGGCAGCCCAAGACACTGAAGACCTTTATCCACAAAACAGATACAATATAAATGGTAAAACAACTCAGACTGGTGGGATATTCCCACTATAGGACAAGAGAGGATAGTTCATTCTTCATGGTCCAGTTACTCCTTGGCCATTCTGTGGAGACTGTCAGCAATGGTGCCAGTTGTGATGATGGATTCTGTGATTTGGGCAGTTATTGCTGGGAACTACATAGACACAAAACTCCCTGCACATATGGTAAAAGTAGTAGTGTTATCATTCTAGGCTATGCGTGTTAACAGCTTACATCTAAGAAGATGTGTGTGCGCATGACCTTCTCATCAACAAACTAGGGAAAGACAACCTAGCTACTATAAGGTGGGTGCATAATTGGTGGAAAACCATTCCCAGAGAGAGTAGTTATCAGTGGTTCACAGACAAGTTGGAAGGGCATATCTAGTGGGGTCCCACAGGGATCAGTTCTGGGTCCGGTTCTGTTCAATATCTTCATCAATAATTTAGGTAATGATACAGAGAGTATCCTTATAAAGTTTGTGGATGATACCAAGCTGGGAGGGATTGCAAGTGCTTTGGAGGATAGAATTAAAATTCAAAATGATCTGGACAAACTGGAGAAATGGTCTGAAGTAAATAGGATGAAATTCAACACGGACAAATGCAAAGTACTCCACTTAGGAAGGAACAATCAGTTGCACACACACAAAATGGGAAAATACTCCCTAGGGAAGAGTACTGCAGAAAGAGATCTGGGGGTCATAGTGGATCACAAGCTAAATATAATAGTGTAACACCGTTGCAAAAAAAAGTAAACATCATTCTGGGTTGTATTAGCAGGGGTGTTGTAAGCACGACACGAGAAGTAATTCTTCTGCTCTACTCCGCGCTGATTAGGCCTCAACTGGAATATAATGTCCAGTTCTGGCTGCCATATTTCAGGAAAGATGTGGACAAATTGGAAAAAGTCCAGAGAAGATCAACAAAAATGATTAAAGGTCTAAAAAACATGACCTCTGAGGGAAGAAATGAAAAAAATTGGGTTTGTTTAGTCTGGTGAAGCGAAGACTGAGGGGGGCACATGATAACAGTTTTCAAGTGCATAAAAGGTTGTTATAAAGAGGAGGGAGAAAAATTGTTACATCTGAGGACAGGACAAGAAGCAATAGGCTTAAATTGCCGCAAGGGCAGTTTATATTGGACATTAGGAAAAACTTCCTAACTGTCCGGCTAGTTAAACACTGGAATACATTGCCTAGAGAGATTGTGGAATCTCCATCGTGGAAGATTTTTAAGAGCAGGTTAGACAAACACCTGTCTGGGATGGTCAAGATAATGCTTGGTCCTACCATAAGTGTAGGTGATTGGACTAGGTGACCTGTCAAGGTCCCTTCCAATCCTATGATTCTATATTATTGGTGCTGCAGCCTCCTATTTCAGGCCCCAGTACTGTGGCCTTTACAGCACTATCAGAACTTCCCACAGAGTAACCTTTATAACCATTATCATGTCAGCCAATATTAGGGCTTATCTACACTTACCTCGGAGATTCGGCAGCAGTCGACCAGAGTTAGGCAAACTACACAAAAAACTTGCGTAACTCCCGTCGACTTCTGTGCTTCTGTTCTGCGCTCCATCTTCAATGCACTGCGCCAATGGGAACCACGTTCCGTCGACGGAGTCCTACGCCACTTGAGGAGGTGGTCTTAATACGTCGATTTCTGGATCGATTGAGTGGGTCTTCACTGACTGCTCAGTCGATCCAGATAAGTCAATCTGATGGCGGTGAATTTGCCGCCATCAGTGTAGACATAGCCTTAGAAACTCACAGTATATCCCTCAGAACAAAGTAGCAGTCAAATGAGGAAGATCTGTGTATGTATGCTCAATCACTGATTGGTTACAACAGGTGACTAATAGAGGTTTAACCTTCATCCTATTACCTGTCGGTCTGTGAAATGGTATTGGCAGAGCTTTTTCCACAGCAGCCGATCCTCACTGAGCACTTGCAGTTCAGGGGCCACTTGCCCAAGGCTGACAAGGTCTCTCCCATCAGTTAGCCGCTGCATGATGTTTAATTGTAAACACAATGGCAGATCTGTAAAGGTCATTCCTTTAAAGGCAGGCTGGAAAAAGAGTGTAAGAGCTCAGTTAGTATAAGGAGAAAAGTTGGCAATTCTAAACTGGAGCAATGTACTACTTGCTAAACATTTTATATACACAAGATGCAGTGACACTGGATAATTTCCCATCCAGGGGACAGATCGGTTTCCCTAGGGGCTCCTATGATGGGTTGTGGTGCTATTGAGCCATTATTTCCAGCAAGAAGAGTTCCTGTATCCACTGTTTACTGTGGCAGAGCAACAACTGTATTGTGTTATCAGATGTTAACTGCACTATTTACTCCCCTCACTACTGGAGACGAGGTATATAGTGCCAAAACTCCACTATAGTGGCGCAGGGCATTCCATTTCTGTAGGTCATTTCAGGTAACTGGAGGGACAATACTATTAACTATCAGGTTAAACCTCCAGTCTATTCAGTTTAAGCGACTGGGAAATTTCATGTTCTAATAAGACAACTGTGTTTTACTGTATATGGTCACATGCTCCTATATTAACCAAGCAGAGACAGTCAGTAATGGTACCAATCAAGATTTCCCTATATTTGTTTCCTAGGACATTGCTGGCAATGCTACCCGTTACCCAGGAAATCATTAAGAGTATTTTATTTTTTAAATATTTGTTTCCTACGGGGGACACTTCTAGGACGTTGTCTGCATGGTGGATTTGCCTCAATTACAGTCATTATTGCCTAGTAACCAGTTTAGCTACACTCATGCAAACCCGTGGTCTAGACAATAAAAGTCACTATGGGTGCCAGTGGCCCTTACTGCTGGGCTCCATCAGTGTATGCAGTGGCTCTGTCTGTCACACTAGAGGTTTGCACCTGTGCTGCTACACTGGTAACGGAACACAGACTGTTGAATTCAGGGAAAATCCCCAGTGCCATGAAGACCTAAGAATCAGGACATGGGCTCCAATGGCTACACTAGTGCCACTCCTTACTCATGTGAGCAAAGGTTTGCAGGCTTGGGCTCCAATAGTGAAACAACGTTCAGAGTCTTAAATAAATGTGCCAAGTCTTTAGTTGTCCTGCACCGAGATGCCTCTATTTTAAGTTGCCATCACATCACCCTACTTGCAACTGGCAGAGCTGTTAACTGTTAAAAAAAAAAAAACCCAAACAAACTGCTGATCACCTGAGGAGATTGTGTGGGACTATTTTTATGATCTTACCCTGTCTCCATTGTTTGGATGGTGTCCGGCAATTTAAAGGCATAATGTAAGTATTTATTTATACATAGAAATGTTCACCTTTCAACCCTGCAATAAGCCATACCATTATTGGTCTATAACAGGGCCCTGCACGCTCTGCAACTCCACAGCAGCAGCATATGCTGCACAGCCCATCCATTGTGGCAAAATTGTACTAATATTTTATTAATTAACCTTCTAACCCTTCTGGTCACCAAGAACACCATAAACAGACACAACTGCATCTGCCAATAGCCTAAACAGCTCCAGAAGGAGTGAACAGTCCCACTCATCTCAGTGGGGTGTTGATTCTGAACTCTCAAGGTGATCATTTAAGTGTCACAACTGTTAACTATTTTGCTGCTGGTCATTTTAGTAGCTAATATTCTTATCCCAGAATATCAAACAGTCTCCCACATAGGTTAGGTTTTGTGGAGTATTTCCTACTCAACTTCCTTCTGACAACTTCTACAATGCAGTCAGGCGTTCTCACTACAAAACTCTGCAGCACACTAAAAATTAAAAATTTAAGTGCATTGCGTAACTAAATTTCATATGGAATTAAATAAAATAAATTAAATAAATGTAGAGATTGAATCATTCATTTGTGTCTTTCACTTAAAATTTTAAAAAATAGAGGCTTTATTTATCTAGACTTGGTGCAACAGTCTCCAGTCTGCTCCACTAGGGTGCCACAGAGTCTCTATCCCATGCTGCAGAATTTAGGTCAAGTTTGCTGTGGAGTACACAGATGCCTTGTATATACCTTACTAATGGCCTCAAATTCTATTCACTAACAAAGAAGCACATTTTACAGGGCAAAATGGAGGTTTTACATGAGTAAAGTGGGCAGGACTAGACTCAAATACCTCAAACTCAGTAAAACACTTGAGTATGTGCTAAACTTTAAGCATGTGCTTATGCCTTATTATTAAAGTCAATGTGACTAAAGCACATGCTTCAGAGTTTTGCTGAATCAGGGCAAAAGACTTATCTGTTACATTTCTAACATTCCTTTTTTTGAAGAACACATGCTAGATCAGAGGAGTCCTATGTTAATTTTCATTTTCTTGACAAGCTAGTAAATACTATACGTGATCAGTATGTATTTTTCAAACTATTTTTTCAAGCTTTAGCCTCCTTGGCTCTTTCAAGACATTTTTTCCCCTTTAGAAACACCAAAAGCACTTGGTCCACTTACTGCAAGTGGCCAACCGCCTGTAATACTGCTCTTTCCCCCCTCCTTCAGCTGCTTTTGTTCAAGATTGACAAGAAACCATCTTCAATGGGGTGAAGATTACATTGTTTGCAAGCTCTACAGCTTGAGACATTAAACAGATTTAAAAAAAAGCCAGCCAGCCATGTTTAAGCCAATAAGTAAGTAAATGTATGTAACACACACACTTCTGTTCACAAGCAGTGCTATGATAGAAGCTGGGATGGGACTGATAGATTTTTGAACTGGTCTCCAAGATTTTCTAACCTGGTGGTATACTGGCTGAGGAAAAAATAGTTGTAACTATTGAGTCAGGTTTCTGCAGTGAACTCTGTGCAAGTAGAACCCTGCACCCTCACAGAACCCCATAAAAGTCAGTGGGTGTATGGCATCACAGAGATCACTGCGGGACTGAGGCTGTGGATTTTACCTAGGCTTTCCCAGAGCTCATAGAAGCCGCCTTTCCCTTAACTCCTCACCCCAAGGACCTTGCATTACAGCTACACTGCTTCGGACTCCTTCAGGGTTCCCTCGATAGTGTTTACCCTGCACCCATTTTGAAATTACTGAGGGAAGCACAAGCGCCTTTCTTGCCTATTATCAGCAGCCAAGCAAGATGCCTCTTTAGCACCCCAGTGGGAAAAAGTTTGCTTTTCAATTAATTTAGGCCCATGTCCCAGTATCACTAAGGTCAATGGGAATTTTGCAATGAATTTCAACATAAGAGTGGGACTCTAAGGAAAGGGGACAGACACAGTGGCAGCACTGGAAATTAAAGTCCAGTACTGAGTCACAGACAAGACAATACCAGTACAAGTGCTATTTGAGTCTCATCATTATGCCTTACCAATATATCTCAGCCCTGACTCTGACCTTCTGTTGAGACTGCCATCTATCCAAGGGGAACTGAAGTGAGATCAAACTCCATTCACACAGCATTTGATGATCATTTAGAGGCCTAACTGGTTTTGGTTACTACTAACAACAGGCCTGATCCTGTAGTTAATGGATGATTTGCATACACAAGTCAGGTAAGACTTGGCCCTTGTGGAGCACTTGAAGATGCCAGGCTTCATCATGCTGTCAGCTTTTCTAAATGAAACTGTTTTTAGGGATACATGCAATGTTAGGCATGTAACTCTGAAAAACATTTTGCATCTTGGTTTAATTTTCCACTTGAAAGTCAAAATAAAAGTAATAATTAAAAAAAGCCTCCCCATGTCTAATCCAATTGAATTCAAATCTTAACAATCCAAATTCTCTCCACCAGCAGACTTGGTGTGAAGTCTAGCAATGCTCATTATGATCCAATTACACAGGCAGGAGCTGCAGCTGCATGATAAGGTTGCATGAAAGAGCCTCTAAGTGAGGGCCAGGATTCTTGCTTACTCTTGTGATTTGGATGCTGTTCAGTTCCTGTTGCCAGTGAAGAATGGTCTCCATTCTGTGCACCCACATGTTGATGTTTCCAACCAGAACAGACTTGCCAACCCTTTGCACGAGGGTGCACAGTGACGTGTAGAGAGTCTGCAGCAATTCCCTTATTAGCCTGATGTTCTGCTGATCTTCCAGGACTTTGGAGGCAGAAAGAAGAAGAAAAAAATATTTTAGAAAAGGATTATAAAGTTTAAATACATTCTGAGTATCTACTTTCTCCTGAGGGCTTTGCAAGAATTACTCTCTACGATCTTAGGCCAAGAAGTATCAAATCTGGAACCACAGAGGGAAGGGGAGGACCGCTCTGTCTAGACATGACAGGTTATCGGATAGGAAATATTTGTCAGAGATGTTCCCTAATAGTTTCACTCACTGTATGAGAGACTAGGCTGAGGCTAGGCCTTTTTACAGTGCTTCTAACTTCCACTCTAAGAATACTGGCCAGCTTATCCCCCTTAGAGGAGACCCTCCACACAGAGCCCTTGCCTCGCTTCCAACCAGTGAATGTGGAAACAGGGACTCAGCCACCTCTGTTCTCAACCAGGGGTACACGTACCCTAGGGGTTAGCAGAGGTCTTCTGGTGGTACATCAACTCATCTAGATATTTGCTTAGTTTTACAACAGGATACATAAAAAGCACTAGCATAGTCAGTAGAAACTAAAATTTCATACGGACAATGACTTGTTTATACTGCTCTATATACTCTACACTGAAATGTAAGAACAATATTTATATTCTAATTGATTTATTTTATAATTATATGGTAAAAATGAGAAAGTAAGCAATTTTTTAGTAATAGTGTGCTGT
Source organism: Emydura macquarii macquarii (assembly GCF_026122565.2). Classification (NCBI taxonomy): domain Eukaryota; kingdom Metazoa; phylum Chordata; order Testudines; family Chelidae; genus Emydura; species Emydura macquarii. The sequence goes on from NW_027130506.1 coordinate 5,467,144, forward strand.
GACACTTTTGTATTTTTATGTCTGATTTTGTAAGCAAGTAGTTTTTAAAGTGAGGTGAAACTTGGGGTGTACAAGACAAATCAGACTCCTGAAAGGGGTACAGTAGTCTGGAAAGGTTGTGAACCACTGCACTAAGGTCTCCATTCAAACCCTTACTGCACTGAGAGTCCCCTTCCAGAAGGGGTCAGATGGAGATGAACTAGCCCAGTGTTATGTCTTCATGCCTCTCACCGTCCCTGCAAAAAAGTCTTGCATAGTGATCAACAGGGATGTGGTTATGATTGGATACACTGGATACAAGCCACAATTGTTACATTTCTTTTACCTTTTTGCACCACTTTTTCCAAAATGTTCATGAAGTTTTTCTGGGCAATTCCACTCAGTGATGTTAGCTGAGACTTTGCAATCAGCTCCAACAGCTGTGGATAAAAATAGAAGTTGTCAGCTAGAGTACAGAGATATTTTTCTAATCTTGACTTCTAGTCACATGACAAAGCAAAACAGTTCAGATACTTGTTTATTGCTGGAATATAAGAAGGCAGGCAGAATCACAAAGAAGACAGATGCAAGGGGAGAAAAGAGCCAAATAATTAAACACACAGTGGAGGAAAACAGGTTGTTATTTAAACTGCTTTCTTTAAACCAAAACTTCACTTTATGGTTCAAAGGTGTAAGGAAGCCACAAACTACTGTTCAGACTGACAATGACTAGTCATACTGAAAGAACAATGAATGTTATATGTCAATGTCTTTCACTATTACATAAACAAATAATGTGATAGGGGAACAACAAGCAGACTCATGTTTTTGAGGGAATCTTATATATAAATTATAGGATTAGGCATTATAAGTAAGAATTCAATTCACTCTTTTGTTATGTGTATTTTATATTGGAGTTTTCATTAAGATTAACAAAGATTAAGATTTAAAAAGAAGACAAACCAAAGTTCCCTCATCTTTATTAAGTTATTATTAGAACTGAAAAAATGTAAACAATTTTATTCACTTTTCTCTATTTATGCTGTTTGGTTATCTTTCTAATTGGCCAATGAACACTGTCTCAGTTTTCCTTTTGATTAAGATGCGCATCTACTCAGTGCGACTTTCTGGTTCCTATGTACTAGTTCAGCATTGTTTGGGTTGCAATTACTGAAAGGCAATGTCTCTCCTTTAAAAATATTTTTCTGCTGGAATTAAAAAAAAATAAAAACAGAAAAGCTTCCTATTGGCTTTAGGTTCTGTAAAACTGTGGGCCAAAATGTTAATTGGCAGTAACCCTTTAAGCCATTTTAAAATATTTTATAAAATACACACTTTCTACATATCATTCCACTTGTTTAGATTCCTTTCTAAATTAGAACAAAAAGTTAAGAAAATCTTTATGCTACAATCAATCAACACATAGTATCACAGGACTAGCCTATTAATCCGTTATCAGTAGTTATGCTATCCCATTGCTGGCAATAGGATGAGTGCAGAGAAGTTGCAATTCTTCGTGTCAAATAGCTAAGATGGTTACTAACAAGACTCGATAAGTTTTGAGTGGAATTGTTTGCCCAGCTATAAGAAAGACAGGAATGTAGCCATAAAATTATTGGCACCTTGCAATAAGCCATGAGCTCATTCAGGGGTATTATTGCAACCACTTGCCCATTTTACTCAGCTCTGTTACCAGCATGTGATTCTTAGCTAGGAGCTGCAAAGTGCCCTGAGTGACTGGTCTCCTCTTCCACTTATTTTCCAGGCCAACGCTAAACGTCAACAGATGGCTTTCTGAGTTTACTTTCTATTAATATCTGAAACCTCACATGACTGGTATAAAGAAAGAGGAAAGAAAACAAACCCTACACAGATCCACATTTTTCATGGAGGGCAGTCTGCCTTCTATCATGACCCATCATTGGGTGGGGGAAAATATGCAAGAATAGTCTTGTGAGGTAATATTTAGTACATATAATGTAAAAGTTTCATGGTGACTCTCACCTAAAAACAGGAGGGTCTAGTTTATTACATGTTCTGAAGCATAAGTTAATCAGCAAGATATTGGGAAAATGTAAAAATATTTCCAAGATTTCTTAAACAGTGGATGTACAAACTAGAACATGCCATTGCCTCACAAGAGCTTTAGTACTAATCTGCTAGTACTGAACTGTTTAACCTTGTGACCATCATTATAATGATCAACTTGCCAGACTCCATTTATCCACACAGTAATGTGAGCACCTAGATCAGCTTCTTTGGATTACTTTATGTATACACAAATTATGTCCCCAGTTTGGAATGTTCTAGAACACTTATACAGTACAGTTTCCTCAAGATTATGTGTAAGCAAAACAATGCAATTATTAAAAAAAATATGTTCAAAATATGCAGCTGATAAGCACCAAGTGGTGCAATACCATAAAAAAAAAAAACCCACACAAGAAATTGGCTGACTTTTCAAATAAAAAAAAAGTTAGATTCTTTGTGCTTCAGTATATAGGAAATTAAATAATAAAATTAGGCAATCAAGATGAATTAGAGTCCATTCCTTTCACTATATTTATCAAGGGTCAATTACATTTAGAAAGTAAATTAGCACAGCTACAGAGTACCACCTTTTCACAGCAGCAATAAGCAAAGGATGAAATCCTATATGAATACTATGTTATGAATACCTCCTGGGTATTCCATAGCATTCCATAGCAAACTGCTATGCCAAGAATGAAAAGCACACACAAAAAGACCCAAACAAAACCAAAGCCCAGATGTGTAAACAAAGCGAATTTTCTTGTCCAGGATAAAGATATGTGTAACAGGTCAGTAATAAAGATACATCAGAGGGTCTGCTCACAGTTAGTTACTCCAGATATACACTGGTGAAATTCCTTCAAAGCCAATGGTGTTATTCCAGACCGGACAAACAACCAAAAAACCACTTTGAATGTCTTTGATTGATGGATTGTGCAAACTGAAAAACAACCCAAAAGACTAGCGCACTCTGAAGAATGCCTGGTAGAATCAGGTTTTAGACCTGCTAGCATTTTGTAACTATATATGCAGCTGTGTTAATTCCAAACCATGCTCCAGTAACACTGTTTGCAGACAGATGGTAGGAGGGAGTGCAGGGGAAAAGAGGTTAGTAACAGCAATTTTAGGGCCTGATTGTCAGTGATGCTGTATACCTGAAGCTCCCACTGATTTTAACTGGAGTTGTGAATGTTCAGCACCTCTGAAAAACAGGCTTGAAGGACCAAATCCCGAGAGACACTTAACACCTACAATTCCTGTTGACTTCAAAGACTCCTAGTGATGGGAGAGGGAGAAAGAGGGAAGCCCGGTGACTCTCCTTCCCTCCTGTCCAACATCTCCAAGAAGAGTCCTCTGGCATCTTTGCACCATTCTGATCCTTTTTACTTGAGGGGATTATGGAGGATAAAGGGGGAATGACAAGCTGCAGATAGCTCCACACCCCCTAATCTCCCTAGTCTAGGATTTTCTGAGTAGGTGGTAAGAGGGCAACTATCCTTTAGCAGCACAAGAGATTTCAGCGTTTCTAGGCTATTAGAGGTGGAGAAAGAAGGATGCCAGCCCAATATCCCCTGCGTCTGAACCAGAAAGCCCCAGACTGGTGTGTTTAGAAAGAAGCAGGCCAGCATGCTGCCTCCAGAAGACTTTGGGAGTGGGAAGTCTACTGGGCCTCCTTCCACAAATAGCAGCAAGGGCTGAATGTATGAGGGGCAGCAAGTGAAGAGACTTGTGGGTTGGGACTGGGAACAAAATGTGCTCTAAGTGTGAAGCTTGGCAACTTTTGGTTTCAGCCAAAAAAAGTGCTGCCCAACACTAGTCAAACCTCATTTTGGGACTCCTATTAAAGCCATTTTGTCATGTGCCAGAGTACAGATCACAGCATCAGTAACTGACATGCTAGTGCAGAATAGCTACTATTGGAACAGTTTTAATTTTCTGTAGTGACAGGATTAGTGTTAGCATTGTACTCGAAACACTTCTTAGCTAGAAGCTTCTAAAAACTTTGCTACAGAACTGTCCAGGTAAGGGAACTGAAGTAATTAAAAGCACCGTTTTAATACAGTACGTACGCATGATGTGATTCTTAAAGGGCAACTTTTTGGAGTTAGAGAAGTGTGAAAAAAGTGTCAAACTAGAAAAGTCAGAATGGAAAATTAAACATCTAGGATCAGATCCTCAGTTATGGTAAATCAATGGAGCTACACTGATTTCCCCCAGCTGAGGAGGATCTGGCTTTTAACATCCAACCTAAAATAAAGATATTATAATGAAAACAATCTCTCCCACTTCCAGCCCTCCTATTTGCTCTGTGGCTGAAACCTCATATTCCAAGTTTCAGCTTGAAGTAAATGTGATGGTGGATCTGTCAGTGTCTGTACCGTGAGTTATAGTAATTTAACTAACAGATGCTGTTATAATGTGGTATAAATCCAGGACTACCAATACTATGTCTAATAGCAATTTAAAAATACATAAATTTAAGAATGTACATTAGGCCAAGTATGAGCTGTACAGATCATACAGTTCTACAGATCTGTACCCACGCAGTTGAGGTCAGGATCAAGCCCTGAGCTTTTATATGCTGACATACAGTGTTACAGTGACAGCTTGTCATCTCTTGCAACATAATGCTATGAAACTCTCGCATGGCAAATCCTTCTGAAGCAAGGAAAGTCTGCAAAATCTCACTGTTGTCTGATAAATGAACATTTCAGAAAACAATCAACAGCTCTGGAGGCTGCTGTGGTGTTTAAAGGAGTCATCTCATTTTACTTATTTACATGTGTACTTTTGTGCATTTTCCATTTTTAATAGCACTGTAACCATGACCACATCAAGATTAAAACACTGGGCCCAAATTGTTCTCGTTACTATGTAGCTCTAGCAAGCTGAAAATGTGAAGGGTTTACTCTGAGCCTAAATAATGGATAGACAGGCATGGGTCTTTTTAACATGACGCAAACAAGAATTTGTGTCAGGCATTAAAAGCAACACCTAGCACACTGTTGATACTACATCATAATGAGTGTATCAAGACAAGGCCAATATTGCTAAAGAAATGTCCTCTCCCACCGAAAAACGTGAAACCGCTTGACTATGGCTGACTGAATTTTTAAGAGAAACATACTTGCCAAACTTCTAGCAGTTCTTAGCAAAAAGCAGTTTCCAAATCACCTCCACCTCACTCTAATAAGTCACTAATAATCCTGGAAGACTTTAAGATTTAGCAAATCTTAGCAAAATTAGCATTTTTAAACTTTTTAGCAAATTTAGCAAAACTGTGAGGCTTTGTAGAAGGGATCCAAAGAGGAAATTCATCTACAGGAAGGGCCTTTCATGAGCAAATCCTGTGCACATGGTATTTTATGAGCTAGTATCCACCAGAGATTTGGCAATGGTTTCACATTTAAGATGGTTTGGCAGATTAATTTTTTTTTAAAACAGTCATCTTACATTAGAAAGTTTCATACTTTTAAACTGTGCTTTTAAAAAAAAAAAAAACTACTGGAAAAACTTAATAAAGCTCGCATGAGAGGTAATTCAGAGGCCTGGTCTACACTGCCACGCTGGGTCGACAGGAGATATACATTCTATAGTATGTAGCTTGCGTATCTGCTGTCGACTTACTTATGCTCCCTTACCACAGCGTCTTCACTGTGCTGCGCTGACGGAAAATGCCCTCTGGTCGATGCAGCGTTACTCTTTTCCGGGGATTGGAGTTACTGCATCAAACAAAGAGCACTTCTGGGATCAACTGAGCGGGTCTCCATTGCCCACTCAATCCATCCTGCTGTCAATCAATCTGTCAAGCCTGACGCAGCGGAATCAGTGTAGGCACAGTGTAGACATACCCAGTGAAATGAGAACATGCACTGATTTTAGTCTTGAATTCTGCTACTTCCACTGTGAGTGATGGGAAAAATCTGGAAATGCCACAATTCATTTTTCTATCTCCTGGTCAAAGCTTTAAGCTGTCATACAGCAGAGCCCTGCAAATTAAATTAACAAGATCTAAAACTTCACAGGCCAAGTTGATTTCTGGTGTAACTCTATTAATGAAATCAGCTTCAAGTCAGAAAGATACTTTTCCACTATTTTCGGCCTGACTCTCATTCACATGAAGGCCTCCTTTATGCCACTCTTGCAGTGTGAAGAGGCTTTAGGGGCCTGACTCTCATGTACTCTTTCTCTTTACCAAGTGGTGTCTCAGACCATGCAGAGCAGTCTTTAAAGTGCTAGAGACATTTCTAAAGAGAAGGAACAATCAGACTTTAGAAATTCTGTGTCCCGCTTATGTGGCTTCATTTGCAGAACTGCTGAGTACCCACAATGACAATCAAAGTCAGCTGGAGCCACAGGTGTTCAGTACTTCTGAAAAAAAATCACGCCCAGGGTGCCTAGTGGATGGCTCATCAGTAGATCTTCCTACTAAACTAAGACTGCCCCTGAAGCTTAAGATATTCAGTTTTAAATAAAATTATATTTTAAAATTTACATTTTTTCCTCAACTAAATTTTTTTAGTTTTCCTTATCCTTAATCAAAGGGTACAAGGCTGCATGTAATGCTAGACAGAGCAGAGGAGAAGCAAACAGAGGGAGTTTGCCTGGGAGTTTGGTTTGGGGACTTCCCACAGAATTTTTTTCACCTTTCAGGCTTCTCTGAGCAGTAAATACAACATTTGAAGAGGCTCTCAGAAAGAAGATAAAATGGATAGTGAGCAATCAGCTGTTGTGACCTGCACAGGATATGCCAAGTTTGTCTTTCTCCCAGAGGATAGAAGCAACTTTGTCTGTATGAAGTGCAAGCTGGTCTTCATATTGGAAGAGAAGGTTAAAGGACTAGGGATCCAAATATCAGCCCTGCATTGCATCAGAGAAAATGAAGACTTTCTGGACAGAAGTCGGGATTTGGTACTGCAGGCACAGTGTGCTGAAGAATCAGAGAGGGTAGAGCAGGTGGGACTGAAGAACAGGGAAAAAAATTGGCAGCGTGTGACCTCCAGAAGAAGAAAGAGAAGAACCCATATACCCCCAATGCAGATAGAGGTAAGCAACCATTTTCAGGCTCTCTGCACAGATACTACTGCAGAGAATGGTTTGGAAGAGTCATCTGAGGGAAGGGATTAGGAAACCCATTGATTGGAAGGCATGAGATGCATTGTACTAGGGATGGGGGTTCCATGACCATCACTCCAATGAGGAGATGGGTGGGGGTGGTCAGGAGCTCCCTCGTAAGGGGGATGGAGTAATCCGTCTGCCATCCAGACCAGGAAACTTGAGAAGGTGCTGCTTGCCTGGAGCTGGAATTCAGGATATGACAGAGAGTCTGCCGAGACTCATCAAGCCCTCGGACCGCTACCCCTTCCTACTTCTCCACGTGGGCACCAATGATACTGCCAAGAATGACCTTGAGAAGATCACTGCAAACTATGTGGCTCTGGGAAGAAGGATAAAGGAGCTTGAGGCGCAAGTGGTGTTCTCGTCCATCCTCCCTGTGGAAGGAAAGGGCCTGGGTAGGGACCATCGAATTGTGGAAGTAAATGTGTGGTTACGCAGGTGGTGTCAGAGAGAGAGCTTTGGATTCTTCAACCATGGGATGTTGTTCCAAGAAGAAGGATTGCTAGGAAGAGACGGGATCCACCTAATGGAGAGAGGGAAGAGCATCTTCACAGACAGGCTTGCTAACCTAGTGAGGAGGGCTTTAAACTAGGTTTGTTGGGGGATGGAGATCTAAGCCCTGAGATAAGTGGGGAATTGGGATACCAGGAGAAAGCACAAGGAAGAGGGTGCAACAGGGGAGGTCTCCTGATTATTGCAGGTGCCTGTACATGAATGCAAGAAGCCTGGGAATCAAGCAAGAGGAATTAGAAGTCCTGGAACAGTCAAGGAATTACTATGTGATTGGAATAACAGAGATTTGGTGGGGTAACTCACAAGATTGGAGCACTGTCATGAATGGGTATAAACTATTCAGAAAGGACAGGCAAGGGAAAAAAGGTAGAGGAATTGCACTGTATGTAAAAGAACAGTATGACTGCTCAGAGCTCCAGTATGAAACTGGAGAAAAACCAGTTGAGAGTCTCTGGGTAAAGTTTAGAGGCAAGAGCGCAACAAGGGTGATGTTGTGGTGGGTGTCTGCTATAGACCACCAGACCAGGAGGATTAGGTAGACAAGGCTTTCATCAGACAACTAGTGAAAGTTTCCAGATCATAGGCCCTGGTTCTCATGGGGACTTCAATCACCCTGACATCTGCTAGGAGAATAATATAGCAGTGCACAGACAATCCAGGAAGTTTTTGGAGAGTGTTGTGGACAACTTCCTTGTGCAAGTGCTGGAGGAACCAACTAGGGGCCAAGCTCCTCTTGATCTGCTGCTCACAAACAGGGAAGAATTGGTGGGGAAGTAGAACTGTATGGCAACCTGGGCAGCAGTGACCATGAGATGGTCGAGTTCAGGATCCTGACAAAAGGAAAGAAGGAGAGCAGCAAAATACAAATCCTGGACTTCAGAAAAGCAGACTTTGACTCCCTCAGGGAACTGATGGCAGGATCCCCTGGGAAGCTAATATGAGAAGGAAAGGAGCCTAGGAGACCTGGTTGTATTTTAAAGAAGCCTTATTGAGGGCACAGGAACAAACCATCATGATGTTCGGAAAGAATAGCAAATATGGCAGGTGATCAGCTTGGCTTAACAGAGAAATCTCTGGTGAGCTTAAATGCAAAAAGGAAGCTTACAAGAAGTGGAAGCTTGGACAGATGACTAGGGAGGAGTATAAAAATATTGCTTGAGCATGCAGGAGTGAAATTAGAAAGGCCAAAGCACAATTGGAGTTGCAGCTAGCAAGGGACATGAAGGATAACAAGAAGGGTTTCTACATGTATGTTATCAACAAGAAGAAGAGCAGAGCAAATGTGGGCCCCTTACTGAATAGGGGAAGCAACTTAGTGACAGATGATGTGGAAAAAGCTGAAGTACTCAATACTTTTTTTGCCTCTGTCTTCACAGACTATGTCAGCTCCTGGACTACAGCACTGGGTAGCACAGTATGGGGAGGAGATGAGCAGCCCTCATTGGTGAAAGAACAGGTTCAGGACTATTTAGAAAAGCTGGACATGCACAAGTCCATGGGGTCGGCTGCAATGCATCTCAGGGTGCTGAAGGAGTTGGCTGATGTGATTGCAGAGCCATTGGCCATTATCTTTGAAAACTTATGGTGATTGGGGGAGGTCCCGGAGAATTTAAAAAAAGGCAAATATAGTGCCCATCTTCAAAAAAGGGAAGGAGTAACGGGGAATTACAGACCGGTCAGTCTCACCTCAGTTCCCAGAAAAATCATGGAGCAGGTCCTCAAGGAATCCATTTTGAAGCACGTGGAAGAAAGGAAGGTGATCAGCAACAGTTAGCATGGATTCACCAAGGGCAAGTCATGCCTGACCAACCTGATTGCCTTCTATGATGAGATAACTGGCTCTGTGGATGTGGGGAAAGTGGACGTTGATACACCTTGACTTTAGCAAAACTTTTGGTATAGTCTCCTACAGTATTCTTATGAGCAAGTTAAAGAAGTATGGGTTGGATGAATGGACTATAAGGTGGATAGAAAGCCGGCTAGATCATTGGGCTCAATGGGCGAGTGCCCCAGGGGTCGGTCCAGAGGCCGGTTTTGTACAACATCTTCATTAATGATCTGGATGATGGGATGGATTGCACTCTCAGCAAGTTCGTGGATGACACTAAGCTGAGGGGAGTGGTAGATACTCTGGAAGGTAAGGAAAGGATACAGAGCGATCTATACAAATTGGAAGATGGAGCCAAAAGAAATCTGATGAGATTCAACATGGACAAGTGCAGAGTCCTGCACTTAGGACGGAAGAATCCTATGCACTGCTATAGACTAGGGACCAACTAGCTAAGCAGCAGTTCTGCAGAGAAGGACCTGGGATTTACAGTGGATAAGAAGCTAGATATGAGTCAGCAGTGTGCCCTGGTTGTCAAGAAGGCTAATGGCATATTGGGCTGCATTAGTAGGAGCATTAGTAGGAAGTGATTATTTCCCTCTATTTAGCACTGATGAGGCCACATTTGGAGTATTGTGTATAGTTTTGGGTCCCCGACTACAGGAAGAATGTGGACTAATTGGAGAGAGTCTAGCGGAGGGCAATGAAAATGATTAGGGGGCACATGACTTATGAGGAGAGGCTGAGGGAACTGGGCTTATTTAGTCTACAGAAAAGGATCTGATCGCCCCTTTCCATTACCAATGATCAGCACAAGTGAAAGAGAGTGGCAGGTAAAAGAGATCATGTGAACCTCCCCTCTCTATTCCAGTCTAATTTAAGACACTATTTGGATGCTCTTTCTTAAAATCTAAAAGCCAAAATGACTTCTGAAAGGAGCATCATGCCCAACATCCAGGCAATGAAGGATACTGGGCATGATTATGTTGGATGAGTGCCCAAAAAAGTCTGCTATGTTTCTAGAAACTGCATTTGACCTGATTCGTGGTAGCTTGTACAATAGCTTAGTTAGTTCCATAACTGGTGTTTAGAAAGAAATGCCACTTAAACCCTTCATTACATAGGTGGGTAATGGGTGGCATGCTACATTAAGGGTAGCATAGACAGCACAGAGGAGTTGATTCTGAAGGGAGCTTAAGAGAAAAAAAAAGGGCTTAAATTAATTTCATGCAATTAAAAATGACCCCACTGGGCAACAAGAGGTTAACTCCATGGTAATTTGAGTAACAAAGACATCTCTACCCTACCCAGTGAGACAGAGGTTTTGATTGGACGCTTAGAATGCTTGACCTACATCTGACTAGACAACAGGCTAGCCTGAGTATCATCTTTTTGGCTGACTCTTCTATAACATTTGACTCACTGGGGAAGAGCAATACGCCAGCAAAAACTTTGCACTAGAACCTGAAACCTAAACAGCTGGTGCTCCTCCAATGATTAACTGCTGATGAAATGTGAAAAGGAGTTGTTTATAGACAACCTTGAATTCATAACAGATTTTCTAGCTGCTTTTTTGCCATTAAAAAGTAGTTGATAGAATTCTCAGCCTCAATGAGTGTATTCTGAAATTACAGATAATGGATAATGTGCGCATAAAGAGGTTACTGGACACAGAATCATGGAATAAAAACAACACCCTGTGAACGCTGCCAATGTAAGATGAACTCCTGGTCTTCTCTGAGAAGCCAGAATAAGAGGGCTTGGCATGGGGAACCTGCACAGAAGCTTGGAGCTAAGGAATCCTTCAGCCAAATAAGAGGTTATGTAAGGGCAACAAAGCAGCTGGTCTGTTGAAGCTGCCACAACATATGGCTCTGCAGTAGCTCTGCTTCCTCATGGCATTTGTAGCCAGTGGTTCCTTTAAGTTAGCCACGATCTTATACACTTCACTCACAAATTTCTCCCATCCCATAGAATATGTCACTGCACGTTTAGTGTCCCTGGCATTCAGGGAACTGTAACCTTCACCTGCATCTCAAATCCACCATGCAAGGGAACTGTGGGCCCTCTGCGGTACCCAGGACTTCATCTTGTACTTTGTAGCCTACACCAAAGATACAGTTACACCAACCAAAACTTGAATTTAGATTTCACTAAGGGGCTGGATTGATAACCCTGGAGTGAAGCTCTCCAAAAGCAGATAGAGCACAGGCATCAACATTACAAAGTTCCTCCGCAGTTCCCTGCCAGAGTGCTTCAACCATGAGATGAATGGACCACCTCCAGAAGCAAGTAAGCAGTCAGTTCCTGTAACTATTGCACACCTGGCCACCCTGCTGAGACTGCTACTTCATTTATCAGCTTGTGACATGGAGACCTGTCCATCAGGAACAAGACTGAGATGGCCAACTCATTTCAGAGAGGCCATTGAACAGATGGTAATAACTTTATTTAAAAAAACAACACGACTGCTTCCTCCCTCCCCCAGTCACATACAGACTTAATACCTAAGAGGCTTCAAAATAAAAACAGTTTGATCAGGAAATCTGGAGGAAGTCCCAGAATCTTGTTCCACTCTCCCACATTAGCCCCCATTTTCACTGGATCTAAAGGAAGGCTATGTGTGATCTATCCTACCCATGCAGCAATTTCTAACAGATAGACCCTCCCTTCTCTGCATCAGACAATGCTTCATTAACTATTTTTTGAAGCTTCCCTCCTGCACTCAGGGAGACCACGGCACAGTCTTGCAGATCTTTTCCAGTCCAGAACTTGTTCTCAGCTCAGTTAAGTTAAGCAATTGGTGTCTGCCCTAGAAGTTACGGCAAAGTAAATTATAGCATTCTACTCACCCTTACAACATAGTTGAACCTTCTGGAATCTAGGATAGCACTTGAGAAGTCAAGTCTGTTGAAAGCTTCTCCCAAGGTGCAGTAACCATGACGCTGAGAGTGAAAAAAACCAAAGCTGGGTCATGTTTTGTTGTACAATAGTCTGAAGAGAGAGTCATGGGTGTATGTGGTCCAGGCCAGCATAGCATCTTAACATACTTAAAGGGACATGCTATGGGACAAACTCATTGCTGGTGTAAGTGGCCATATCTCCAATGACTTCAATGGAATTGGACTTTAAATGGAGAAATGACTTCAATGGAACTACTCATGTCCCCAGTGAATGTGGCCCAGTGGGAGCTCTGACTGTGTTTCTTAGAAGAGAACTGGGCCCTATGCATGCCCTCCAAATATCTAAATTTGATCTATTTCAAGAATTTCACAAGATAAGTAAGCAATACATTCCTAGGGCTCAACATGAAGGGCCTATGTACAAAGTGGTTTCTTACAGCTGCTCCTCTCTGTACACACAACTAAGCAGATGTGCTGAACTGTAGTACTTTTCTTTCTAGTGCTTAACTGTCTGAAAGCTTCTAATTGTGTCACCGCTTAGTTTACCACTAGATTTTGGTAGAGGCAAGCAAACAATGTCATCTTTCTGTTTTATATATGTACGGAGCCTCGCACAATGGAGCCCTGATTGGGGCTTGTAGTCACTACTACAATAGTAATCATAGGCCAGATTCTCAGGTGGCGAAAATCAGTACAGCTCCATTTATTTCAATGGAGCGATGCTGATTTGCACCATCTGAAGATCTGGCCCAATACATAACAATCTTTGGACAAACGGTATGGGGGAAATAAATCAGTGGGTACTTACTTCTTTTGTGCTTCCCTTGTGGACATAAATCCATTTTTCTTGATGAAAATCTGTTCAGACAAAGACAGATTTTGTTCACTTATTTTACATATAATAAAAATCCAACTCTGAAGAAAAATGGAGCCCAGTTCTATTCTCACACCAATTCTATACTAGCATTACTCCACTGACTCTTGTGGAGTTACACTGGTGTGAATCAGAAGTAACACAGATAAGAATCAGGCTCTCAATGAATTGCTTTGTTTCCATATTCTTTCATCTGAGGCAACAGCCAGGATCCTAGGAAAGGTTTGTGTTTCAGTGATGCAGTCCAAGACTGAAGAGGTTTAATCTATATGCTGTGGATATACTGCAGCCACTTGTTTTCTTTCTCTCTGACAGTGAGCATGGCTGACAGCCAGATTTTATTGTTATTGATTTCATTAACTATTCATTACCTCAGTTACAGAGTTTGGGTTAACGTGTTAACCCTGAAGTTGAACAAGAAATGTCATAAGACACTAGACAAACAGTCACCTTAGTGTTTATAGCAGTGTGTGCTAGAGTTAGAATTACATAGGGCGTTCCATTAGAAATAGCTTTCATTGCATGACTCTTTCTAAAACAGAAAAACAAAAATCTTATTTGGGCCTGAAACTTTCCACATTTTGTGGGAGTTCCTTTCCTAAAAGGGAGTCCCTTTCAGACATCTTAATAACAGAAGTTAAAAATATCTTTCTTCTTCCCCCTAGTTTGACTCCACACCCTTCCCCCAAACACACATCATGCTGCTGTATTGTTAACCCAAACTTGCAGAAAGGTATCTCTAATTATCCAACAGCTGATCCAAGAGACAGGAACATATGCAGCCCTCTCCCATCCCATTCACCTCACTGAACTATGACCTTCAGTGTATTACACAGTGGCCATTTACCAACTAACATTATTAGAGATGAACAGTTCCCCCACTCCTCCCCATTCCCAGAAAAAACACACTTGCTTTCTGCAAAAAAGGAAACAATGCCAAATGTACATGCACTCAAGTCTGGAAACAAAAGTTACACATGTACCCAAGTGCAGATCCTGAATCATTGCATTTAAGTTAGTGACTAAGGTGATATCTGACTAAAGGCTGTCACAGTAACAACTTGTTCACATTGCACATTTAACTACAATCACACCAAGGACTAAAGTCTCACATCAGTTGTTGAAAAAATCCTGGGGATTGCATAGTGAGCCAATAAATATTGTGAGAATCATAAACATACATGGAGAGGAAGTGAAAAGGGTTATGTTTGTAATCTTCACATACATTGAATTTAGGTATCTATCCTGCAATCAGATCCCCGCAGATCCTGTGCCTGTGTGGAATCCCATGGATCCACCTATATGGAGCCAACTTGGAGATAGGGGCTTTCTTTAACTGTGCATATAACAGAGTTCAAACCGTCCACTATTGAGACTGAGTCTGAATCTTATATTTCATTTTGCAGGTACTTTGCATAGTACAGATAAGATCAGAATTCACACTCAGGCTTTAACAAAATGGGTTTAAGTGCACATGTGGAAAGGAAAATGAATTCAATCTATTGTGCACAAGGAAATCTACAGGAGGGGAAAAAATTGGAACTGGTTCACTTGAATGTACCATAGGAAAAAATTACTCTCCCTCTGTCAAATACAAATGACAAAAATTTGAACACAACAAGTACAAACACTTGGAGAAGGGATTAATAATACAGGCATAAATCTTCATATTAAAATGTATCCAAGTTCTCTACTTAGGTCAAACATGGGTGCAGAGACTCTCAAGAAGCTTCTGGAAGTGCTGCAGCACACACAAGTATCTCATATATTTTATGAGAGAATATATATATATATAAAAATCAAGCAACTTTGATTTTAAAAGTCCCCCATTTGCTGTCTTACACTGAATCTTTGTCTTGTTATTCAGCAGGTCCTTCTTTCTCTTCTTGGCAGCAACATCATAGTTCATGTTGTTGAAGAGATTCTCTTTGTTGTAATCCTCCTTTTTGCAGTAACTGTGAATGATACAAGGCAGAGAATCTATTTAGTCTGTGGTCTTGGGAACTTTTTACTGTAAGAACTAGATTTTACTTTTTCCACATATTTCGTTCCAGTACCCCATGTATTTGTTTGCAGTTAAACAGTTCATTCTAAGTGCTATTCTATAGAGAACTAGAAGCAATTTTACAGTCCAATAATGAAGACATTTTCTCATAAAACATTCAATACCTCACTCGCCCAATTCTTGTGCTAGTTTATATACATAATTGTAATAAATAGGAGCACACCCAATGCATGTTACACAACCAAGTTCATGACCTTGCACTATACCCTTGTCCTTCCTTTTACCTCTGCCTGTTTATCTTACATCATCAATTCCTCCCATATGCTGTATCTAACTTAGGCTACGTCTTCACTGACGGCGGCAAATTCACCGCCATCAGATCGATTTCTCTGGATCGACTGAGCGGTCAGAGAAGACCCGCTCAGTCGATCCAGAAATCAACGTATTAAGACCACCTTCTCAAGTGGCACAGTGCAGTGAAGATGGCGCGCAGAACAGAAGCAGAGAAGTCAACAAGAGTTACGCACGTTTTTTGTGTAGCTTGCATATCTCCGGTCGACTGCCGCTGAATCTCGGAGGTAAGTGTAGACAAGCCCTTAGAGTGCAACTCCTTCAGGCAGGGGCATGCTAGGTTTTATGAAGCATAATGCACACCTGTGAAAGCGTTTAACCAGAGTGCTTGAAGAAAGCACTATCTGATTGTGAGTAAAAAGCTTTTCCTGCCAAGTAGTGGAAGGGCTGGGGAGAAAACTAAGCTTTAATTTAAAAAAAGCCATTATTTTTAGCTTCTATGGTTACAAAGATAACACAACCCTGATTCATCTTTCAGTGCTTGTCTTCCTGAGTCTGCAGACAAGTGGGTGGTATGTATCAAAGGTTGGGATCTGTGGCCAGACTGTATTCTTCCCCTTCCTGCATTTACAGAGGCTGTGTATTTATTTTTGTTTGACTGTATAATATATGGCAAAGGGACCGAGAGCTCTTTTTTTTTTCTTTTAAGAGTATAATACCAAACTCACTGGAGGTCAGTGGAAAAAGACTCATTGACTTTAAGGGCTTGATCCAAAACCCAGTGATGTTTGTGTAACTCTACATAAGTACTGTCAAAGTAGCAGAGTGAAACTGAGAAGACTGATCAATTTCATTGCTGTTCAGATCTCTGTGGAGAACAGGGAAAGGCAGCAGATGCTCCTGCTGCTAGAGAGAGCAGTGAGCAGTACCAGCAGAGCTGGCACTGCACTGGAGTCATTTATATAATGGGTGGATTGGGGACAGTGGGGAAAAAGACACACACCCTGGCAGGAATCAGGTGGCTTCAGGAGAACTAAAGAAGCAACACATCAGGAGCTACAGGGTAGGACATGGAAAAGAAAAGGGAGCCTCCTCCTTTCCAGGAGCCTGCAGGAAGGAAGGAGAAGGAGATCTGTATTGAAGGGGCCTGGTTTGAAAGTCTGGTCCTGAGTTCTGTTTTGTCACCACCGGCTTTCAGTAACACTCATTTGGGCCTGTACCTGTTTCTTGCTTTCTTCTTTTGAGGGCGAGGTCAATCTCATTACGCTCATGGGGCTCAGACAAATGCTCCAATTCATTGCTTTGTACGCTGCATTGAGAGCTCCCTGTCTGAGAGGTGTGCAAATAAGCAGTCCCTTTTGAAATGACGCTAAATAGTTAAGCTGTTTCCCTTCCTACCAGGCTCATGTTTAACCTAAGCTGGGCATTTTTGTGCTGTTTATTTGTTCCAGTTTTTAAATAACATTTTAAAAATATTTGATGCTGGATAAATAAAAAGGAAAAACCCCACCAAAGATAGAATTTTCTCTTTCTCTTTGCTGCAAAACAAAGTAACTTAAAGAGATCAGCTTGCTCAAAAGCAAGTGTAGACAAAGAATACATAACTAACAGAAGACAGAGTATCATAGTAATGTATGGAAGGTTAGCTCAGCTGTTAGCAGCTTGTTTGCAGTGACACTGAAAGTGTGGGGCTGTGCAGACAAATTACATGACAGACCCTTGCTCTGACATTTTGAAGTCCAGTTCTTAGGCATCTGACTAATACTGTGCTGAGCTAATGACTCTGCTCCTGAGGCAGCTTCTTCCTCTAGTAAACCACAGAAGTGTTCTGGTCTGATGCATACGAGTTGGGCCACAAGCCTGGAACTAGAGCTGGAGAAAATGAAGACCTCCCCCAGCACCTTGGGGCATGGAGGTATTAATGGGGTATTAAAGGAGGAATGGTTGGTGCCTCCCCATACATCTTCACGCTTTCCCCTCCCCTCCCCCCATTCACTCTATTTACTCCGCACAACCAATCTGACCCATATCACCCCCTACTGCACCTCTCGCCCCTATTGCACCTCTCTCTGAGCCCACCTCTATGTCCCCTGCTATCTAGTTTACCTCCCTGGCTTCCTACCTCAGTGAGAAGTTGAGCTAGTGAGTCAGGCTGGCAGCACTGGAAAACGGAAAACGGAAACAGCTGATGGAACTCACAGTTCCGCTGGGTATTACTGGTGCAGCTCAATTAGGAAATACTTCTCTAGGCAGTTGGTTTTATGAGGTTAAAAATGGTCTATGTCAGAGACAGAGACGGGTGTGTGTGAAGTTTGGATTTGTGGTAACTGTGGTTTACTAGAGGGACTGAAAGAAAAGTGAGAGAAAGCCAGCATAAAATATCAAGATGGTAGCATTTTAAGAAATTTCCTGTGCAAAAATAAAAACTTTACTAAAAAATAAATTCCACAGAATATGTAATGATTTTATATGATGAATTACTGTGCCAGATTCAGATATTAAATTCAAATCATTAAACTGTGAAAGGGAGGGATTTCAGTTCTGATTTAAGTCTTAAATCTCAAATCCCAACAATTTGTTACTGATGACTCCATAATCTGAAACTTTTATTACATCACTAGTGGATGAGACCTAGTGGGGAAAGAGGACAGATTACCCCTCATATATTTACTGAGGAGTCCTTACACCTTCCTGCAGAGCATCTGGTCTGGCCACTGTCAGAGACACGATACTGGACTGATGGACCTTAGATTAGGAACTGCCAGACTGGATCAGACCTTTCTTTCAAAGGGAATTTAAGAACGGTGCCGATCTAATTATTTTGCAGTTACCAACAGTTATGTCTGCTAGTCCAGACGTTCTTCCTATTTACATATCAGTCTGATACTTTGGATTTTAAACTTTCTTTTTAAAAGCTTGTTAAAAGTCCAGTGAAAACCACCGCTACAAAGAGATCAAGTTCCTTTTGCAATTCACAGTCTACTAATCCTTGCTCCTTAAAAACAAGAAGTGGCCTTGCAAGAAGAGTCTGCCTGATCACTTATTTCAAAGCCAGTTGGTCATCACGCCACAGTAGCAGCAAAGCCTTCCTGCTTATAACCCATGCAACACTGTAAACAGCTTAACTGCCTGCCCTCCACTGTTTTCTTTGCATGCAGCGTAATCAAGCCACACATGAAGAATATTATTTATGATCTGTGAAGGATTAATGGCTTCAAGGTCATCATATTTCTTAAACTCGAGAACTGGGAAGCCTTAGGAAGTGTTTGCTTCTGGAAAAAGGGGGGAGCAGATCCCTGGAAGTTTTCCCGTGCAGTTTGGCAGTGGTTCAGAAGGTTTTCAGAGACACTTGTTAAGGGCACAATCCTGTATTATTGAAGTCAGTGGTAATTTTGACACAATCGTCAATGAACCAAGATCAGGGCTCACCTGTTGGTGCTGCCGTTTATATTTCTAAATTACAGCACATCACAAAATGTGATCAACCCTGCTCTCAGACATACGTTACAGTTCACTCTCTCAGAGGAAGGCAGAACCACACACACTTGGGTGGCCGTTGAGAAGTGGAGTAGCTCTCTAGTGCCTATATACTTACTGGGCCAAATTCTGCAGCTGGTGCACACATGTAGCAGCCGGAGAACCAGGCCCACTGTGTTCACCCAGAGCCAAAATCTTGCTAATCCCTCTCTCAACCGAAGTTGTATTTTTGTTTACATGCTTATTTTATTAGAACACAGAAACATTGGCAGACCAGATGACTCACTGGTGCTCCACAGCATGGAACTACATGATCCAAAAATGATGACAGTAGGTTTTAAGATTCCAGGCCCAAGTCTATACTGTAAAGGTGGTGAGGCTTTTAGGCCCTGGGATACAATTTTCAATCAGTAAGTACTCTGGATCCCATTTCAGCCCTGACATCAGCAGGTACAATTTCAGAGAAGTATATTCCAGTGAATGGGAACTATGTGAGGGGGGAATTTGGCTGCAGATTATCAATCTTTCCTTTAAATCTACGGATGCATGATTTAGTGGCTAAAGAAAAAGGCCCAACACCCAACCAGCTCCTGAGTCCTAGAGTGGCATGAGCTGCTGACTGACCATGTGACCCTGCAAATGACATTGGACCTTGATCATTCAACTAGGAGAGGACCTCACAGACATGTATATATGCTGTATATGAACCAACTTTTCCAGGGTAAATAAACTCCAGAAGTCTCAATGCTTCGCTATCCTTAAAAGCTTTTGCTTGTGTTATCTATGGTAAGGGAGATTAACTTCCTCCCTTAGACAGGACACAAAAGTCAGGTAATGCCAAAGACTGCAAACATCGGAGGCTAGGATGATCATGAAGAATGAAAGTAGGAAGACCAAACTTTCCCCCTGTATTTAGGAGAAAAACTACCGTTAAATAGTTAATTAGAAGTGGTAGAGATCCTAAACCTTCAATAGCTTTACATATACAGCTATCAAATAAAAATGTATATCTTTACTTTTAGAGTTAAAAATGACTAGACATCTTCATGTATCGGAGCATCTAATGAACAAAAAGCAGATCTCTGTTTAATGGCCATGTTCAAGGATATGCCAAATCAATAAACCAGGAGAGCTGCCATACGTCAGTTACACTTACACAAAACAAAGGCCCCTAGTGTTTAAAAATAGAACTGCACATTTTAATTTCTGTTTTTAAATATGATAGGCTCTGAAATTACAGAAGCCACTCAATTTAGTAGGGACTGCTTGTAACTCAATTACTGTGCTACAACTGCTTCAAACTGGTCGCTGTATTTGTCACAGAGCCTCTGTTACAGAATAAAGGATTGTATAACTAATCCTCAGATTAAACAACTAGCCTTTTTTTTTTTTTGGAAAGCAGAGATAAAGGGGTGATGTATTACAAACAATAAGTGGATGAGGGTTCTAGAAGTTAAACGTTCAAAAACAACCACACTTTCTGCTAGTTTTCTTGTAGGCTAATACAGTGCACTCAGCCAAAAACATTTCAAAGACTCTAATAACTGGAAGACTGGCTCGCATACTGAAACCATCCATCTTAGACCATCGGACAGCTGGTTGCCAACTTTAAGCAGACATAATGGAAGACAAGCTTTTGCCAGACGCAGGTCCTTCTGGCTGCTCCCCAGCCAAGTGTGGGGTAATTTAGAACCCTCCTCTCCAAAGGGCGCCTCCTGCTGGCCAAGGGAGATGTTAAACCCTCAACAAAAACCAACCCTCTGCAGGAGACAGACAGTCTGGTACTTATTTCAAAACCCTCCAGCTCTCACTGGGAAGGGAGCGCTGCAGTGAACTCAGAGGTCTCACAAGGTATCACTCGCTTCAACAGCTTTCTAAAAACAGGTCTGCTTATTAAACAGACACACAATTAAGTTTTGCTGAAACTACAGTTAACGAGCAGAAAATAAAATGCTGCTAACACAAAAAGCAAAACGATGAGCTGTCGTCTAGGAATGTATTGAGGTTTTGTCTCAAAAACGTTCATCCTTAAAAAAAAAAACCAACCCACCAGAACTCACACAACACAGGAAGAGCTGAAACTCACATCTGGAGCGAGAAAGTTTTTCTGACTCCTCGAGCCAGTCTCTGCAGCTGCAGCCTCGCTGCTCCTCTCCCCTCTGCTCCCCTCCCATGATTGCAGGACTTCAGTTGTGGGCACTGATCCTCCTGCTCAGAATGACGCACGGCGCAGGAACAAACACCCGCCACGCACCCATACAACGGGCCGATCTGCACCTGGGGCACGGCAGGCCCTTTAAACTGGAGCGTGCGACATTGCAATCTTTGCAAAGACTGCATCCCCTACAGCCCGTCCCCACGGCAGTGCAACAAGCCCCCTCCCTCGCAGCGGCTCCAGCAAACACCCTCCCGCCCGCACTCACCTGTTTATATCGCTGACATAGCTGCTCTTTTTCTCGTCCAGGAACCTCGTCCAGCCATCCGCCGTTTTCACCCAGTTTTGCCCCGGGGATCTCCAGTCCTGCCCCAAAAAAGGCATCGCTCCACGCTGGAGGCGCGGGGACTCTACCGAGGAACCTTCCCGGTCCCTGGGGAGCCTAGGAGGGGCGCGCCGGGGCGGGGGTTGCCGAGCTGCGCAGCTAGACCAGCGGGCTTTTGTCAGCCCGTCGCTCAGATCCGCGCCCGTGTCCCCGCGCAGCGGCCGCTGCTGTATTTATCTGAAGGCTCTTTGTTGCCGGAAGAGCCGCGCTAGCCCGGCCCCTGGATCAGGGGGGAGACACGTGGCTTTGTTTATTGCTCGCTGACGTCTTCTTCGCCAGCTTCTCTTGCTTGTTGCACAACCCCCCCCCCGCAGCCCAGTGGAAACTTCGGTCCTGGCCTCTCTGCTGGCTGAGCTGCCGTGTGTCACTGCGCCAGTGTGAAGAATAATAATGTTTGTCAATAAACCCATCTAATTCCATGTCCACCCTTAGGGTTTTCTCTCTTCTTCTCCAGCCGTCTTTATTTTCTACGCTAGGTAGCTAGCTAGATCGCTAGATAAACCGGCTGGGTATGCTGCAGAGCTACCGGGAGCTACATACAGAGATTGATTGGCTAGATACGTATCGGATTAGATAAACTAGAGAGACAAGAAGATTAGATGGATATGGGGGCTAGATAAAATATTAGATGGTGGGGGGATAGCAGAATTTAGAATACATTTTCCCATATGCCAGCGTGGGTTTTCAGCCGATGCAACTAAGTTGGCTTTGTCATCTATATTTATGAACTTTTGATTTGGTGGCTGACCTGGTTGTTTATGTGGAACTTGACCTCTGTGATCAGAAACAGAATTTGAACACATTTGTTATGATTAAGTCCTGTCAGGGGAGTTTATTTTATAGAGAGAATGATTTAAAAATGTATAGCTTTTGCTATAATGTTGGTTTTTAAAAAAAGAGCACCCAGAACATAGGATGAATCCTTGAAATAAGTGAAAATAAAGACATTAGCGAATGAATTTAATTAAACAACAATGGATTTGAAATAATTTTCTAGCTGCTGTTTGTTTTTCTTCAAAAAGATGTGCTCTTGGCATTTCATGGTGTGTGTGTGTGTGTTTTGAAATTCTGCCAGTAAAAGAATCTGAAGTGTCAATTGAAAAAAATCGTGAATAACTGTCCCTGCGTTGTTGCTTTGTCAAATGTTACCTGTTGCTCCATAGGTTGGGAACAGCTGCTGTTGTATGTTAAACTGTACCAAACAGGCAAGTGCTCTGGCTGATGAATGATTTCACTCCACTTCAGTACTCGGTGGTAAATAAATAAATAAAGGAGCTAGGCTGCTTTGTATAAGTGAATTCAAGAGAGATAAACACCCCCACAGTGGCCTAGCTGTCATAATCCAAGTCACGTTGTCAACCTTTCCTGAGAGGGCTGAGATATCTGCTGACTTGTGGAATTGCAACAACAACTGATACTTGCTAGAGAAGGTGTTATGTGTTCTCTCTCTTTCTCACACACACACACACACACACACACAAAGGCATTAAAACCACAGCTGAAGTTGTGAATAGAGAACTGTGCATGTAATCCATAATTAGTAGGGCACTACTGGTCTAAACGAAGCAATCGTTTGAAAGTGAGGGAATTTGGAAGGTTACATGAGAAATGTTTGCAAGTGAGGAAAATGGAACACTGAAGTTGAGAAAAAAGTCAGACTTTGAACACCAGCTAGTTTGAGCAGCTCACTTAAAACTCAAAACACCAACTGTAAGTGTGCCCTGCACCCAGGCCCATCGAGAAAGATTTGGGGCCCGGGTACCTCATGCTTGCTGTGGCCCCTCTCACTCCCATTTCACTGTATTTACACAGATGTTACAGACCCTTAGCTCAGGGCCCTCATACAATTGTCCTCCCTTTCCCTGCTGTTGTCAGCCCTGCCTGTAGCTTTGCTTCCCAAGATTCAGACTTGGGGCCTTGCAAGACACTCAGTTGTACATGGTGGAATGATGGTCTTCCTGTTATGGTACTAGCCTAACCCCGCCCGGGGGGGAGGAGGGGCAATTGCTGGCTCTGCCATAGACTTTCTGTGTGATCTTGGATGATTCACTTAATATCTCTGTGCCTCTATCCCCATCCAGAAAATGGGGATAATAGTACTTCCTTTGTCTCCCTGTTCTATTTAGATTGGAAATTCACCAAGACAGGGATTGTTTTGCTATGTGTTTGTGCAGGGGCAGTACTAGGTATGAAGTAGGAAGTACTAGATAAGAAGTGTGAAAAATTGGGATGTGGTGGGGGGATAATAGGTGCCTATATAAGACAAAGCCCTGAATATTGGGACTGTCCCTATAAAATCAGGACATCTGGTAACCCTTGGCAGTACTGTAATAATAGTTATAACTACCCGATGTCCCAGAAACAGTGATGTGGTTGTACCAACACCTCAAAGAGGTGGCAGGCAGCACTTAAACCTGTCATGGTGTGGAGGGATCACACTGGTCCCAGAGTTTTAGCTGATGCTATAGAGAGGAGAGAAAGTGAAGATTTCCTGGTAATTCTTCCTTTTTAATTCTGACCAATATTGGGAGGTAGACTGAAGTATCCATCCCATAATGGAGACAGGATGTTGTGCGCATTGTGTGCATGCAGGATGACATGTGAGATGTGATGCTCTGAGCCCCTCTTTTCTTATAGAAAATAATTTGTTGGCAAAGTTCTTTATTAATCATGAAAATGTTTATCAACCATTCTGTTACAAATAAATCTAATGCAACAGAAATCAACCTTGAGACCTGCCAGTTTGTGTGTTTTAAATTACTTGCCTTTGAAGAATGAGGAACTACATATATAACAATGAATACAACTCTTGTAAAGTCCAAGGGGGTGATTAATACCACAATGATTTGCAGATGACCTTAAACCTACTCTAGGGTGAGGCCATCTTCTAATGGTGTTAAACCACTATTTGAACAAAGACTGCCAGCTGTATGTTATTTTGGTGTTACAGAGTGCAGTGCCCAGCCAAGTAAGTTAAGTCGGTCAGACATATGTCACTGAAAATATGTTCATCCTCTTAATGAGAATCATTGGCAACTCTTACATGCAAGTCTGATCTGTGCTATAGAATGGGATAGAGACAGAAACTAACAATATATACTACGAGATACATTCAATTTTCATGTCAATTATTTTGCATTTAGATCCAAATTTTGAGGCTCAGGCTCATCTGTAATCTATTTTTTTAAAACTCTTTAAAATATTTAATATTCAGGGATAATAATAGCTAAATAAATCTCAATTAATTAAAAGAAAACAACAAATGTGTTAGTTAATAGTTCTGTGGTTTTCAAACTGTGGTGCATGACCTGCGATCAGGTAATATGCTGGTTGATTTAAGGTATAGCATCAGGGTAAGAATCCATTATTGCTGCCTTGATTAAAATGAGAAAGGTGGTATGCCAAGTGCTTTTGAGTTCTAGATATGGCATGCCAGGAGAACTGCTGTATTAGTTAATTACATCAGAGCTGCTCCTGTCCCTGAGAATAGCTGGTCCATCGGAGCTTAAAACATAAGGTTATTATATTGTTTTGATCAGAAAAAATGTAAAATCAAGCCCTCAGTCCATGTGCATAACTGAACTCATGGCTCACACTGTGCTACACACCATGGTCATTCAGAACTTAGTGGCAACATTGTGATAGAAGTCAGAGCCACTTGCTCCAAAACATGATCCCTTCCACTGAAATAGATCTATTTACAGACGAGAAGCTCTGCTTCCATCCACGTGAGAGCAATGCTACATACCCATGCTGTTCATATGCTGGTCTAGCTGAATTTGGTGAAAAAAAGTTGTGTGTGTGTGTGTGTTTGCACTCTTTGGCCTGCAAATACAGTAGCTATTGAAACTGCAGGGCTCTGCTTCTCTGTCTGGATGTTGATGTGCAAAGCTAAAAAGCCTGTGCAAATGAGAGACAGGTACAAAAATGACCAAACGAACTATGCAAAAGTACCGTTTTTAGTGACAAAGTTTGTAACTAACAGTTGTTCCATGCATGCAGATCCCACTGTTGTCAATGGGGATTGAACTGGGGAGGGGACCTTCAACACCAAAAAAAGGCCCTATTACTTGAGCAACTGCCTCAGCTAGCTTTACATTTACTTATTTGTATTGGGGTTATCTGCTAGAAGGAGATGTGATCAGCTAGAGTAGGTCAGTGTATCACATTTGCCCCCAGTGCTATTGATGGGTGCATTTTAAAAAAATCAAAATAAATAAAATAAATGGCATTCTGTACCTTGTTGAAAAGAGCATAAGCAAGGATCTGAGTGTCTCAGATTCTATGACACATCTGGCACACGTACATCGGTACTGTACGTATTTGAGAGCTGTGCATATTATAGAGTGAATCATGCTGTAATGGGGCTCTGATGTAGAGCTGCAGCAACAAGATATTCTGCAGAGGGATCACAGCCTGGCAAATGGTGATGTGCAATGAGTGTGATTTCCTTATTTTGTCAGGTGTGCAAATTGACGTGCCTGTGAGCTCTTTGCAAATACTGATGACACAGCTATCAAGTCACCTAAGGTGTTCTGTCAGGGTTTGAGATTTCAAGCGGAATTTAAATTTTGGGACCTTATTATTAGAATCAAGAAGATCAGAGGGGCCTGTATTCACATATCATGTTACTGAGAAATCTAGGAATTCCATCTTTCTATACTGTAATGAACAGGGTAGTGTATACTGCCCTCTTGGATGGACTCAGAACTACTTAACTGTGTGTCATAGAACCTACACTGCCAACTTCCAAAGGTGGATTCTATCTTAGCTCATCTAGTAGGGATCTACTTCTGGAGAAAGAGGAATTTAGCCCTTCTATTGCCATCATGTTCCAGATATCCAGGGTGACAATGAGGAAGTTGGAATTCCATGAATCCCCAGCACTCAGGGATGAGCTATATCTAACCAGTGAGCATGTGAACTGGCCCATGTAGGGCTGTCCCACTGCCCACAGCCAGATGGCATGAGTTCTGGACAACTGTGGCATGTCTACTCTGGCTTCTGTGGTCAGGCTCATCCTTTTAGAACTGGTGGAGCTGAATTCTAGCCCTTTTGCCATTAATTACTGAGTAGCCATGGAATGCAACGTAGTGACAACCATGAAGTCCTAGATGGCCACAGATTGTTCTCCTTCTGGTAGCAGTATTTCTACAACCATGACTGTTTAGGACTATATGTTTAAGTGATAAGTTGGCTTTGACCTGTGTATGTGAGAAGCCATGGAGTCTCTACACAATTTTATGCTACAAAATCCATATCTTCTCACTGACAATGAAAATCTGAAATCTCTGGTAGTGAAGGATCACCTGTGACATAACATGTAAAGAATGCATGTTACATCAGTGCATTAGTGAATAAATAATAATTGGTTACACCACTTTGTAGCAAAGCTGTGTGCACCTGTCAGTCATGACACATTAGAATCCCCAATTGCCAGTGTAATAATGGAGAGATATTTAAGTGATAAATACCTTGCTGTATTGTATGTGTCTCAGTCAAAGATGCATTCCTAGTGTGTGAATAATGCCAAGTGCATCTTGACTCTTTTATATCAAAACGAAAGAGAGAGTTCTTTGCAAGAAGCCCTCCTGCAACTATAAACCTGAGTGGTGACCAGACAGGGGGAAAAGGTGGGTCTCTTCACCATCTAGCTGTCTTGTTCAATCCACTAGTGCCTCTCAAGTGAGAGGAGTTGTCAATTTTACAAAGCTCTTGTCTATTTCACAAGTTTAGGCTGTCCCAGCTGTGCTCCTATCATTGAGTTATGAGGGATCATGAATGCCTACAGCACTTTTGTGGAACTGTGTAATCTGCTGTGCAACTGGCTTGAACCTTAGATGAGGACATGCCCTGCCTTGCCCGAAAATGAATCACTTATCACATGGGAGAGATCTTCCCAGAAGGACAAGACTGAGGTAACCTCCATGTCCCAGTCATCCATACTGGAGCAGCTGAGTCAGTTTATGATGACAATACATCCTTTCCCCATCCACACAAATGGTTATATTGGTATAAATACACCTGAATAACTATATCATAATAGCTGGTATAACTTTCCCCATAGAGAACAAGGCCTAAGCACCTGGGCAATTACATTCACCCAACCTGAAATATGTCCCTGTTAGGTGTTCTTTAGTCCCCCACCCGCAAACCACATCCACTTCCAGTGACCCCTTCCTCACTGCCTCAGTGTTGCTCACATTGGCACATAATGGCCACTGCTTTCTGCCTCAGCACTGACTGCATTTTACTGGTAGGTGTAGTGATCGCTATATACACAGCTAGTAAGTCTCCTGGGGATCCTGCAGCATGAAAGGGGCTAGATAAATGTCAGTTAGATAAGATCTCTGATCATAGACTTCCGAGCTATTGTACTGCAAAGGCCTGTTCATAAAGTGTTCATATGTATGGATCGTTTATACCAGATAACAATAATCCACTTAGCACTTCATAGAATACTTTTCATCTTCAAAGCATTCACAAGTATTAATTAATCCCCACCCCAGGCAGGTGAGTAAGTATCATTATCCTCACTTCGCAGAGAGAAAGATTAAATGATTAATCCAAGGCCTCTCAAAGTCAGTGTCAGAACTGGGATTAAACAGTAGTTTCTAGCTGCTTGTCCTGTGCCCACTTGTAGTCATCAAATAAGTGGTCAGAATCCTCATGTGACACTGGGTCACAGTCAGCTTAGTGACTGAAATCTTTCAAAGAAGATTTGTGCTCACAGGCAGAGTGGAACTGCTAGAATATTAGTCACTTTTTGAAGTATATTCAGCATTGGATGCGCCTGTAGAGTTGCTGGAATGGGTTGCTAGGGCCTCCTCCATCAGCTCGCTCTCAATCTCTCTCAAGTTCAAGGCTTTCAGTTGGAAATTAATTAAGGGATGGCATTTTCAAAGGATGCTAAGGGAGTTAGGCATGTAGGCCCAGATTCACAAAGGCATTTAGGTACCTAACTTTCATTGGTTGGGGGATCTGGGCCCTAGCTCCCAGTGAATTTCAACAGGATTTGGGCACCTAACTCTCTTTGCCTCCTTTGAAACTCCCAGCCTAAGCTCTTCAATGTATCATTAGGTCCTGTAAGGCACAAAGATACTATGGTGATGTGGCTTTAGAAATGTTAATAAAAATAATAGTAAATCACTAATGATGCAGGTTAGAGCAGGAAACTGGGTTCTAATTCTGGTTCAGGCACACTCACTTTTTGACCTTGGGCAAGTTACTTGATCTCCTTCTGCTACAAGCAACCCAGAAGTGAAATGAGAGAAGTTAAAAGTAGGTACTCTTTGGAAATCAGATAGTGTAGAACAGTGTTTTTCAATGACCAGTCTGTGGAGCGGTGCCAGTCCCTGAGATATCTCTGACCCAGTTTAGGAAGGCAGCAAGCCGGTCTCTGGTATCAAAAAGATTGAGCAACACTGGTGTAGAAGATTAAATATTCCTGGGTAAACACTTTAAAAACAGTTTAAGTGTAAAGGTTAAAAGAAGACTAACTTTTTAAATGAACCATCTACTTATCCCCATTATAAAATACCTAGGAGATGTGGTCTGGGGTTTTCTTAACACAAACAACCAGGTTGAAATAAAAATACTTAGAGCCTTAGCCCAGGTCTACACTAGAGACTTTTGTCAACCAAAGTCAGCTTTTTGCACCAAAACAGTGGTGGTGTACACACTACAATCACCCCCTCCACAGACCCAACTCCCCTGATTTTGCGACAAAATAAAACCACCTCGACAAGAGATGTAGAGCTTTTTGCGCCAAACTTTTAGTGACAAAGTGTCAGTGTAGACACCGCACTGGGTTCTGCCGTGGTAAATGGCCTCCAGGAAGTATCCCACATTGCCCATCCTGATCGCCCTGGCCATCAGTTTGAACTCCGCTGCCCTGCAGCCATCCGCCCCTTTAAAGTCCCAGGAATTTTTGAAATTCCACTTCCGGCTTGGTTGGCATGGAGAGCTCACATCTCATCTTCTCAGCTGACCATGGCGGTTCCACGCACCAAACGCTCTTCCACTTGGAGCAAACTGGAACTTCTGGATCTGATCAGCATTTGGGGAGAGGAGACTGTGCAGTCCCAGCTGTGCTCCAGCCAAAGGAACTTGGATATGTACAGTTAAATTTCTCGTTTAATGGCAGAGAAGGGCTATGAATGGGACACACTGCAGTGCCATGTGAGATCGGTTACATGAGGTAAAGCTGTCCTTTGCTTTGTTGCATTATACAGCTGGTTGAAGGGATAGAAATGCACAAGAGCAGCTGTGTTTGCATGTGTTTCCCATTCTCCTGTTTGGCTAGGCAGTGTGGCAGTGAAGTGTGTTAATGCATATCGAGATTTCATGGGAATCCTCCAGAGAGATCTCTAGGAAACTTTCCTGGAGGTACTCACCAATCCTCTGCCAGAGATTCCTCGGCAGAACCGCTTTGTTTCTTTCCCCACTGTAGGAAATTTTCCCATGCCAATTGGTAATCACTTGTGCAGGGACCAAAGCGGCACAAAGGCTAGCAGCATAAGGACCCGGTTTGAAGCTGCTTGCATGGAAGAGATGCACCCTAGCACCCCTGCGTAGTCTCAGGAGTGAGATATCAGCTTCTATGGCTCCCACCTGTAGAAAATGGTGGCACAATTTGAAATTTTGTCCCTATCTACCTGCATCAATACCCCCAAATAACCACCCAGAACCTTTCCCCCAACTTGAGTGCCTCCTCCTCCCGGGCACAACTCACTATGCCGTGGTTGATCGTCGAGCTGTGCGCTTGCCAGAGGACAGTGAGAAAAAGGTGTATTTTAAGTATTGCATCAATGCTTTATTGCACTCACAATAATGCTTCTGTCCATTGTTTATTGGGCTTCTACAGATGCACCCTTGATGGGAAAACCCTCCACACGTGCTGAGCATCTGAGGCTGATAAGACAATTATTATGGAGAAGCAAAAAAGAAGATGTTCCAAGAACGCCTCCAGTCCTCTGAGATGGAAAAAAAAAGAAAAAAATCAGAAAATTGATAGGCAGGAGAGAAGAGAAAACCAGGAGCAAGTGATAGCAGGTCACAAGCGTATGATAAAAGCCATGGAGGAGCAAATGGAGCTGCTAAAGTCACTTATAACACTGCAGATTGAATTCATGCCCTGCCGACACCCGTGGCAGTTCGGCGGGGCCTGTGGAGGAGAGGGAGTCAGGGCCGCCACTGTTGGGCATCAGAGGCGTCTCACCCTGGGAGGAGGTCTCCCCTCCCCCTGCTGCCCTGCCCCCGCTTTCCCAAGCCCTGACCCTTGTGCTCTTGCTCCCTGGCCCTGCCCCTGCTGACTGGCCCTCCACCTCGGAGGGTTGGGTGCTTGTGCAGGGCAAGCGCGGCAAGCGCAAGGCCGGAGCCCAGCACTCCCTCCCCATTGTTCCCGAAGTGAGAGAGAGCCCCTGCAAGACCATGAAGGGGCTGTTGGAGCCGGGCCTTCCGCTGTGCCCCTGCCGGAGCCCAGGAGGCAGCACCAGCTGAGGAAGCCGTGGTGGCAGATGTGGGCTGCACCATCTCCCTCCTGGAGTCCCTCCCAGCCCCTTGTCCTCTGAGCCCTCCACTGGTGCCGAAGCAACCGCTGCCTCGGCCACTGCTGCGGAGGATCTCGTGGTGGCGGGGGGGACCTCTCATCAATCTTTGATGAGCTTGATGCCTGGGTCTGACCCCGGCCTGGAGGGCCTCGAGCGGAGCAGTGCCCAGCCACCCCCTCTCTCTCCTTCCTCCATTCTCAGGCTGCTGCCTCCATTCCCATCCCCAGGGTACCCCTAGGCTCCTCCACCTGCCTGGCCGGCAGCGACACCCCCATTAAGGCCGCCGCAGCCCCTGTGGCGATGGCCAGGGCCGAGAGGTTGGGCTCCAGGCCCCCGGGTGTCCCTTCCTCTGTTGTGGGACAGCCACCCCTCCTACCCCCTGAGGGTGCTAGCCCGGCTCCCTCTTCATCCGGGGCCAAAGCCTGCTGGCACCGAGACCTCCGAGATGCCTGGGCCCGTCCCCGTGGAGGACACTCCCCCCTCGCCCGCCCATCCAGCTCCCGGCTCTGAGCAGGAGTCATTGCCCCCCGCTGGCCCAGTTGTGTGGGGCACGGCCCCCTCCCCTGATCCCGGACCTGACCCCTCTCCTGCTCCTCACCCTGACCCTCTCCCTGCCCAAGCTCCCGCCCCCCTCCCCGCCCCCAATCCTGCCCCAGTTCCCCTCCCCACCCCCGACCATTTCCTTCCTCCCCTGCGCCTCTGCTGCCCCTGACATCATTTCCTTTCTCCTTGAGGGCTCCCAGGGAGTGACCTTTGCATTCACCTCTCCCAGCCTGCCTGGGGCTGCTGTCTTCCCTCCGCTGCCACTCCTAGTGCCCGCTCCAACGGACCATGGGGCTGCCATGGGGGCTGGGCCGGGGGTCGACCCCCCCAAAGTGCGGCAGGACGAGCTGCGCACCTTCCTCCTGGACATGTGGGGTGCCCCGAACCGGGTGCAGATCGCCCTGCAGCACTGGGGGGACTTCCACCACATCCTCTGAGCCGTGAGGGCCATACTGAAGGAGGGCAAAGGGACTGGGAAGCAGGACGCTGTGGCCTACCAGCAGGCCCACAGCTTCCGTGACACCCTGATGACCTTTGGGACTGGGTGCAGTTGCTGTGGAGCCTGATGGGAGCCGCTAGCACGCCTGCCCGCGAAGATCCTCCCCAGCCCTCCTCATGCCTGTCACCTTCACAGCCTTGAACACCCGGGGCTGTAGGACGTCTCCGCAGGAGCCAGGTGTTCTCCTTCCTTCAGGGTATTCTGAAGGGGAGGGTATTCTGTGGTGTTCCTGCAGGAGACCCACACGGATCTGGCTGCCAAGGCCAGCTGGCGGCTGGAGTGGGGAGATGGGGTGTACCTTAGTCCCCTCTTCACCCGCTTGGGCAGAGTAGCCACCCTGTTCTCCCCCAGCTTGTAGCCCGAGGTGCTGGGGGTTGCCGAGGTCATGCGGGGCCACTTTCTGCACCTCCAGGTCTGCATGGAGGGGCTGGCGTTGAACCTTGTCAATGCCTACGCCCCAACATCGGGCCCGGAGTGGGTGAGGTTCTTCCAGCAGGTGTCTGCCTTCCTCGGCACCCTGGATCCTCATGAATGCCTGGTCCTGGGTGGGGACTTTAACACCACCCTTGAGGAATGAGACTGCATGGGGACCGAGCAGTGGCTGGCTGCTGCGGACGTCCTCCAGGAGATTATAGACCGTCACTCCCTGGTGGACGTCTAGTGCGACCACCACCTGGATGAAGTTGTCACCTTCACCTATGTCCGTGTGGGGGACGATTGGTGGTGTCACTCCTGATTGGACCGCATCTATCTCTCCTGTTACCATCTTTCACAGGCCCACTCCTCCTGTGTCCGGCTGGCCCCATTCTCGGATCACCCCCTGGTGACCATGACAGCCTCTCTCACTGCGGAGAGGCTGGGGCTGGCCTACTGTCATTTTAACAGCAGCACGCTGGAGGATGTGGGCTTTGTGGCGTCCTTCTGGGAGTTCTGGTGGGGGCAGAGGCATGCCTTTCCCTTGGCGCAGTGCTGATGGGACATGGGAAAGATGCGCGCCCAGCTCTTCTGCCATGACTACGCTCGGGGGGCAGCTGGCGAAGGGATGCAGGGATAGGGCAGCTGGAGCGGGAAGTCTTAGAGTTGGAGAGGTGTGTGGCTGCCAGCCCTGAGGATCTATCCCTCTGTGGAGCGTGCCGGGAGAAATGGGAGGAGCTTCGGGCCCTCAAAGACCTTCGGGCTCGGGGCGCCTTCGTTTGATCCTGCATCCGTCTCCTTCCCACGGTCAGCGCAGGCGACTGGGACCAGCTGGAGCTGCCTCTCACTCTAGCCGAGTTCTCGGAAGTCCTCTACCTCATGCCCACGAACAAATCCCCAGGCATCGATGGGCTGACCATGGAGTTCTACCGTGCATTCTGGGATGTCCTCAGCCCAGATGTAGCCGCCATCTGGGCTCAGTCTGAGGCTAGTGGAGAGCTCCCCTCTCGCGGGCCATGCTCACCCTGCTGCCCAAGAAGGGGGACCGCCGTGACCTTCGGAATTGGCATCCTGTCTCGCTCCTCAGCATGGACTATAAAATCATGGCCAAGGCCATCCCACTGAGGCTGGGGTCCATGCTGCAGGACGTGGTCCATCCTGACCAGACCTACACCGTCCCAGGCCGTACCATCTTTGATAATCTCTACCTGGTCCGGGACCTCTTGGAGCTCGGGTGTAGGGATGGTCTGTTGCTCACCTTCCTGTCTCTGGATGAGGAGAAGGCGTGAGACAGGATGGACCATGGGTATCTCCTGGGCACCCTGTGGGCGTTCGGCTTCGGGCCCCGTTTCGTGGGTTTTCTCCGGGTGCTATATGCCTCCGCGGAGTGCCTGATCAAGCTCAACTGGACCCTGACCGAATCGGTCAGCTTCAGGCGAGGAATGCATCAAGGCTGTCCGCTGTCGGGCCCGCTGTACGCTCTGGTTATCGAGCTCTTTCTCTGTCTCCTCCTCCGGAGGCTGACAGGGTTGGTGCTCCGTGAGCCAGAGCTGAGGCTGATCCTGTCAGCGTATGCCGATGACGTACCCCTTGTGGTCCAGGACCTGGACGACCTGGTGTGGTTGGAAGCCTGCCTGGCCATCTACTCGGCAGCCTCCTCCGCCCTGGTCAACTGAGTCAAGAGCTCTAGCCTGATGGTAGGGGCCGGGTAGCAGACAAGCTCCATCCCACCCGCGCTTCAAGCCATCTGGTGGAGAGTGGGTCCGCTGCTTTATCTGGGCATTTACCTCTCCGCCACCCATCCCTCTCCGCCGGAGAACTGACAAGATTTGGTGGGCAGGGTGTCTGAGTGGCTGCGGAGATGGATGGGACTGCTCCGGTGCCTCTCCCTTCAGGGGAGGGCACTGGTGCTCAACCAGCTAGTCTTGTCCATGCTCTGGCACCGGCTCAACACCCTGGTCCCACCCCTGAGACTCCTGGCCCACCTCCAGCGGTCAATACTGGAGTTCTTTTGGCCAGGACTGCACTGGGTCTCTGCATGGATCCTGAGTCTCCTCCTGGAGGAAGGAGGGCAGGGCCTGTGCTGCCTCTGCAGCCAGGTCCACACCTTCTGCCTCCAGGCCCTGCAGAGACTCCTTTATGGTGCAGGTAGTCTGGCGTGGAGCCACTTGGCGCACACCTTCCTCCGCCGCCTACGAGGGCTCCGATACGACCAGCAGCTCCTTTATCTCCATCCGAGAGGTCTTCCGCAAGACTTCTCCGAGCTGCCGGTCTTCTACCATGACCTCCTTGCGGCCACCGAGGGGGGAATCTCCTCGCGGAGCCCCTGCTACACAACCCCCAACTCTGTGTGCAGGTGGCAGAGGCCCCCTCAATGCACCGGAGGTTGGTCCTGGCGGGAGTCATCAGGGTCGAAGATCTCCTGGACTATGACTGGGGGGACTGGGTGGATCCCCACGCGCTGGCTTGGCGCATGGCGCTCTCCACCCTTCGAACCTCCTGGTGCGTACTCCAGGAGGTGAGGGCAGCCTTGTCCCCCGCTGCTCGGGCCTACCTCGAACAGGTCTTGTGAGAGGGTGCTCCCTGCCCCATCCTAAGTCCCAGCCCTCCGGTGCTTTCCATCAGGCTCCGGCCCCGCGAGCCCCCCCAGCCTCCCTCTCCCTATGCACTGAGCCGGCTGCAAGACCTGCAGCCGGTCCTCTTTCGAAACGCGCTGAGGCACCATCTCTACACACTCGTGTTGCACACTCTTCACTTCCTCACCCTAATGTCCTGCCCTGACACCAAATGGCAGGGCCTGTTGTCACCTGCGGAAGGCGAGGATCCCCGGTGGGCCAGTCTGTACTCCACCCTGACCCCACAGCCCGCCAGGGACATCAATTGGCGGCTCCTTCACGGAGCCGTGAGCACAGGCGTGTATTTGGCATGGTTCACCCCTCACCCTGACACCTGCTCCTATTATGGAGTGAGGGAGACCCTGGCGCACATTTATCTTGAGTGCGCCAGGTTGCAGCCCCTGTTCCAGTTCCTACAGAACCTTCTGTTGAGATTCTGGCTGCACTTCTCACCACAGCTGTTCATCTATGCACACCCCATCCGTGGTCCCACAAAGTCGTGGGACCTCCTCGTCAACCTCCTCCTAGCCCTGGCCAAACTGGCCATCTGCAAGACCAGGGAGAGGAGGTTGGCGGGGGGGGCGGGGCGCTCTGCAACTGTGGGGCCTACTTCCATTCCCTTGTGCACTCACGCATCTGGGCAGAGTTCCTCTATGCAGCGTCCGCTGGCTCCCTCAGCACCTTACGGGGGCAGTGGGCACTGTCTGGAGTTCTCTGCTCCATGTCCCTTTCTGGTTCCCTTCGTTTAAACCTGTGACCCCCATGCCCCTTCCTGTTTTTTTTCATTAATTGTCCCCCATAATCAGTTGTATCCTGGGCTCAGTGACTCCTCCCCTTAGGCTGGGGGAGGGACCTTTAGCAGTGGGTGGGCTTGCGCCCGCCCACTTCCCAGGTTACAAATAGTACAGAGCCAAATGTAAATAGGTGGAGAGGTGCAGACTGAGTGTCTGGAGCATATTATAGAAAGAATTAGAACAGAACCCAGGAACTGTTTGCTGTTTATACTAAATTCCCATACATCATTGCAGATGGTTCACTCAAGGATTTAGTTTTATAGAAAATGTACATTTTCCACGTCAGCAACTGCTAATGGATGTCTCCCCCCTCCTTCTTGTTGGGTTTAGTGGAGGATTTTGGAAAATATGGTAACAGCCAGCCAGCAATTTCACATTCAATTTAACCATTTGTATCCTCAAAAGTTTAGTGCTACTATAACTAATTCAGCAGACTGCTAGCTCTGATTCTGCTCCTATTGATATGAGTGGCAAAATTCCCATGTACTTCAATGGGAGCAGGACTGGGCTCTACTGGATACATGAGCTTAGGTAAAGCATGGGACTGGAAACTAATCTACTCCTAATTCTGCCGTTTACTTACCACATAGCATTGGACAAGCTGTTTAGGCCAAAATGTTCCAAGCAGGGTTCCTAAAAAAAAATCCCCCATGCATCCAAATGCATGGAGTTCAATGGGTGCTGTGGGTTCTCAGCACCTTTGAAAATAAGGCTCGTCATTTGGCTTCCAAAAATGTACATAGGTGTCAAACTTTAGGCTCCCACATTTGAAAATGCTGGCCTGGCCCTTAACCTCTGTGTGCCTTAATTTTCCTATCTTTAAAATGGGTTTAACACATGCTTTCCTCACACAATGGAGGTGGGACACATCAATCATTAATGTTTGTGATGCACTTTGAGGTCCATGGAAGAAAGGTACCATAGAATAAGGGGTTACTTATTATAGAATAAGTAGAACATATTATGGATTCAATTGAAATACATTTTCTCTGAACAAGAAATGAAGAATACAGATTCAGGTAGCAGAATGTGAAATTTCTACCTTCAGGTCTCCCCATTCTAGAGGAAGAAAGCAGGTGTGTAAATCTTCCTATTTGGTGAAAAACTGTTACTTTGTAAAGAAGTGTCCCAAACTGTGGATTGTTATCCCCAGTGGGTTCAAGGAAAATGCCCAGGGGATTATGGAATTTACATTCTTAAAATTCTCAAAGACATTCTCCTCTCATGTCTTCCAAGCAGACATGTCTTCCTCTGAGCACCTGTGCAAGAGGACGGGGGAGATGAATTGAAGTTAACCCCTTGCTCACCAGTAACCAAGCAGCACACCTATCCACTGTTCTAAAGGGAACAATAACTTCTCACACACGTCAATTCACAGCAATGCTATAAATGTATCAGATCACAAGGAACTAGGTTTAGAATTTACTTACTGATTTGATTTGTTCATAACATGTTTCCTTAGACACTCCTCTTTGTATATTAGAACTTTATAGAGTGATAGGCAACTCATTGCTACTTTCTTATATTAGAGCTTATTCTTATACAGAATAAGGAAGCAGTGTCCTGTTGGAGCTCCTGTCTTTCAATTCATGCATAAAAATCAAGGTTAGGACCACTTATATCCAGTAAAGCTCCCATGGTACTTTTCACAAGAGCAGTGATGTTAGCTTTGGCATTTGGGGCAATTTCTCACATGGGTCCTTACAGTCCACTTACCTAAAAATTCTGTGCTGTCAGTCGGATATAGTAATCATCGCTTCCTGTCTTGAAGGGTTGTGAAGGGTTGGTGTGTATTATTCAATTATTGAATTCCCTGGGTGGCTGCATTTTGCTGGTGGATAGCAATTCATGTAGTTAGGAAATCAGATTGTAAAGGATTTTGGGATTGTGCTGGATGTAAAATATACTATTAACGTAGGATCATTATTATTACAGCATTCCGATTCCCACTGTTGGTAGGACACTCAACTTTTCCTAAATGCTTTTCAGCCAAATTGCATTCCTAAAGTATACATGCTTTGCTTGTATAACTCACCCAGAGCTTGACCAGAAATAGTACTGTGGCTTCAAATGGAATATAACCCAGAATATATCTTTAATTGAACAGAGGCTGCCATTTGGCCTGAGAGGCTAGGCTCATTTGAGGAAAGCAGCAAAGTTTGTTAGCAGTGTTGCAGGTCAGGTCTCTGGGATGTTTTGCAGCTATCATTTATTCTTTATCTCTCACATTTATTACTTCAAATATTATTAGTCTTTCAGTTTCAGTTTCTGCATGATTTAATGTACTGGCAATTATTGTGCATATATCACTGCCCTCTATGGGATGCAACATCAAATCTGCTAAACTGTTTGTCTATTTCACACTCCAATGGCTGGCCTACTGATGACATGAGCAATAATGATGCTAATGGGACATTCTTCTTGTGTTAACACGGTAGAGGCCTGTTGGTATAGCCAGAGGCACTGGGTTCTATCTCTGATGCTGCAAATTTAAGATTCATCTGGTTGCCTGTAGCTACAAAGAAGCACTGTAGCAGACTCTTGTGACTTTAGCAGAAGTTTACCAATATTTGGTGTTATTCTTAAAGACCCAGCTCCTGCAGTATGGGGTTTGAGTAAGAATCTCAGCTTTCAGTTACAAAAAATGCAAGTTTGTAATCCTCATAGTTGCAGAGAAAAGCTAGAAAACATGACCTGAGTTCACCCTAAAGGCTCAAAATCCAAAAGGCAAAAACCCCAGAACTCCAAAGTGTTGTTTTTTTTTTTTTAAATCTCAGGACTTTTAAGCCAATGCTGCAAGTTTTTAAAGGCCTAACTCATGATTTTTGAACACTTGGAGCTGGCAACAGAGTCTGGTAATATGTGGAAGACTTCTGACAAATTCCCTTAACTTCTAGTTTCAGGATTCCACTCTCCAGAAAACTTATTAAATCCTCCCTTTCTATTTCAGGAAGTCCCATCACCTGCGTGGTTTTAGCAGTAATCCAACAGTTCAGCATTTCAGTCCTGTTCTTTTATAATGGTCATTACAATGGTTGAGACTCAGTCCAGTTCCTTCTCTTGACTTTGAAAGTGGCTTTCCATATGCAGCCTTGACCTCAAAACCATCAAGACATTTTTCTTGATTGCAGTCTTGGGTCAGCAGAGAGTTCACTTTCCATCCCAAATGAAATGGTACTTGCCTGATGAAGGTTGTGGTAGTTTGAGTCTCTTTCTTACAGTAGGTCCCATACAGACCATCTCCTTTGTCAACCCTGCTAGATCATGCCTCAGTAATTACATGGGCCACATGGCTCAGTGAAGATAGAAGGCTGAAGGAAAGCTCTCTCTTCACTTTGCTGTGTGGGTACAAAATTGCACTTGGCAGTACGTGTCTTTCTGACTACCCTGTAATGATTACCCTGTGTGCAATCGTCCAAATGCCAGAGAGAAACATCAGTGAAAAACAGAGCAGGTCTTGTTTGTAATAGGAACTCCCAGAGTCAGGGCTTACTGTCCTCTGCCATGTCATAGGTGTATTATCCTTTATAGACCTGACCCAGCAGAGGTGACTGAGGCCAGGAATAAAGATCAGTATCTTCCCCCCACTCCCTTGTGTTGCACTGTTGTTACATGTTGTCATTGATAAACTAACTACTGCACACCCATGGAGCAAATGAAGTCTCCTGAATCCCTCATTCTGGGTGGGAGTAAAGCACTGGTTTTAGTGCTGCTGAGTTTCCCTGGAAGCCAGTGGATTTGTAGAGAAAGTGGAAAGTGTTTACTAGGGCATCACATTTATTTGGCCCCTCTGTGCTGGCAAGCCCCCCTTTTAAAGGGAATTCTAAGAGCAGCAGCAGCCAGGGCAGTCCCTGGAGTGAGACTGCTTGGAGTGGGATGTGAACCAAGGGCCCACAGCTGGGAACTGCAGGATTTGGGGGTAGAATGGCAGCATGTTTCAGCAATGGAATGAGATGGGGGGGACCCCAATGAAGGGAGCATAGCAGCGTTCTCACTGGCCATAGTTACCTCTCTGTGGGATTTTACCCTGCAAAGGTGTGATCTGCCCCATGTATATTAGAAGGGTACTACCTGAGCTAGCTATAGAAATATTTACTAACAAAGATTTAAATATATTTAAAAATAAAAAAAGTCTTTAAATCTGTTAAGAAAAACATGTTGCTTTTGTTGTTTTCAGTGAACACGGCTGCTGTGTGTCAGTGTGGGCTGCTAGTGCAATTACACAGCACCACCCTTAGTAGCATTCATCCCAGTTTGGCTGGACTACAGAAATGTTATTTTAGGGGAGTGTTAAAAGTTCCTTTTCCAGAGGTCAAGGCATAGAGGCTTGAATCTGCAGTTACACTAAGGCCCCTTTACACTTCTTTGGCAGTGTAAAGGGACCTTCGGGTGGGTGGAAATATAAAGTATCCCTGCTTTAGTATAACAGATTTCAGGCTGGAGAGTTCAGAGTAATTCAGCGAGCCACATGGAATCATAATTCAGAAGAAACAAAAACCAGGCCACCTGCATGGCTGGAACAGATTGTCTTCTGGAGATAGCTTTCTGTATTAATGGCCTCTAAACTGCTCAACAGTTGCCAGGCACTCTATAGCCAGCTGCCACAAATCATTCCTTTAAAGAAAAAAACATTTACCTGTCCTGCTGTCTGGGGTGTGAGGTGAGATGTGTGATCTCCTTTACTGGAAGTGCAAGCCAGTTCAGGAGAAAATGCTGCCATTCACACATTCTGTATTTACCCAAACAACCACAAGCAACACTTGCTTCAAGCCTCTCTGCCTCCGTCAGGGTGTTCAGGTCACTCACTGCAAGTGGCACCGTCTCCTGGCTACTGGGGGAATTAGTTCTTTCCAGGCTCAAGATACCTTTCTGCTGCTCACTGCATTGCCCTGCTGCTTTTTCTCTGCGACTCAGGATGCTCCCTCTTTATGACTTGGCCCTCCAGCCAGGTCGCTATGTGCATTTCCCCCTTCTGGGGTATCAAAGTCTTTCTTCACCAGAAATCTTAGGCACCCTTTTCATTCACTGCACCTATGGTACCACTTCCCCAGTAGCTGGCAGGGGAACACAGGCCCACCCTTTTACTCCAGCTTCTAGCTCTGAGACACTTTAATCAGCAGCCAAAGTCTGTACCACCCTGAACTTTACTGCTTTTTCCCAGAGCCTTTCCTACTCCTCCTGGCTTCCCCCCACTCTGGGTTTGCCAGCTCAAACTCCCTCCTCCCAGGAAGTAACTACAGACTAATTTCTATTGCCCCAAACAGGGAGTAACTGCAGACTACTTCCTTACAGTCCCTTTCTGCTATCAGCTCCCTGGCTTTAGAAAAGCCCCACCTGTTCCTGCACAGGTGAGCTTCCCCTAATTAAGACTTTCCTCTCAGGGCTTAATTCCCCCATCTTGCAGCCTAATAGGTTAATTGGAACCATTTGGCCTACATTTACTCCTTTAGGTTGAGTGTAGGGTACTCACCTATC
This sequence comes from Emydura macquarii macquarii, assembly GCF_026122565.2. NCBI lineage: Eukaryota > Metazoa > Chordata > Testudines > Chelidae > Emydura > Emydura macquarii. The sequence continues at coordinate 5,508,594 of NW_027130506.1, forward strand.
CTAGTCTCTCAGTGTATTTTGAGTTGCCCTTCCCTTTAGAGTCTAAGTTCCTTGGGGGCAAGAGTTGTGTTTTCTGCATCTTTTTCAGAGCAAAATTCTCCATCACCATGGAACCAATATAGATCAAGGGTCTATAACTTTAGCACATAAAGAAATAGAATTCTGAAATGTGTTTGTTTAATTTTAAGGTTCTTCCAGTCTGATCTGTCAGAGATTTGCCAAGCAGTCACATTTCAGCGGAGATATAAGTGGACTCAGTGAGAGTATTCAGTGGAGCCCTATACCTGCTATGAAAAGGATCAATTCTGTCTCCATTGCTGTCAGTGGCAAAATTCCCATTGACTTCAGTGGGAGCAAATTTGGTTCCTTAGTTTGCAATCTATGGTGAGAGTGGACAGCGTGGCTTGGAACACCACACCATTAGGATGGGGGCTACTGCTGAAGTCTAGAGTGTGATGGGGCTGGGTCATAGAGGAACTCCTGTATTGGAATAGACTAATGGTCCTTCTGTCTCCAGAACTGGCCAGTGCTGTGATATCTGTGGGCTATCTGGTGGCTATCCATAAAGCAGCATTTATCAATAGATATCCTAATTATTTCCTTTTCTAATTACTGGAGGGGAAATGGTGGTGTTTCAACTAAAACTGTGCAGAACATGCTGACTTTTAAATGGTGACCACTGTAAATATGCAATATGGAAGATAGAAAAGGAAAACCCATCCAGCCCCAAGTTGGTGATCTGCTATTGCCCTGCAGCATGACCCTAGCTAGTGTAAATGCATTTGTTAGTCAGAATCAATGCAGTTTGTAGACCCAGTGACAGGTAACCGAGGAAAATTAGTGTAGCTGGAAAGTAAAATAGTCCATTCTGACAAGGTCATCACAGAGCTTGGTGTGGGTGACAGTGTCAGACAGATGAGGTCTAAGTGAAGTCCTATCACATGTGTTTGTGGAAAATAACTCTTGCCTAAGTTACTGTTTGTAACATATGAGAATTATGAAACCATGAATAGATCACAGCTGATTGAACAGCTGAATTATTAAGCCCCCAAACCCTTAGTAACAGTAAAGAGGCATCATAAACACCAGCATGATCTGAACTGTCCTACATGGTAGTTCTAATAAATTTTTTTTCCTGTTTCTATGCACTGTAACTTAGCTTGTGTAACTCTAGTTGTGTAGGCTGTGCTGAAACAGCATTTACTATCATATTTTAGCCCTGGCGCATGAATGTTAGAGCTTTTATTCCTAGTACATTAGATCAGTGTAATAATGTTAATAACATGCATCCCTCAGATCCCACAGTTATGTTAGCAGAAGACAGATTGTAAATGTATCACTTTCTCCCCAAAACTAATTTTGTAACATTTCAGGAATGACTATTCTTACCTTCTTTTGAATGCAAAAATACAGTAGAATCTCAGAGTTACAAACACCAGAGTTACAAACTGACTGGTCAATCAAACACCTCATTTGGAACCTGAAGTAATCAAGCAACAACAGAGACAAAAAAAACAAAAAAACAAAAAACAAAACAATGCAGTACAGTACTGTGTTAAATGTAAACTATGAAAAAAATAAAGGGAAATCAGTATTTTTCTTCTGCATAGTAAAGTTTCAAAGCTGTAATAAGTCAATGTTCAGTTGTAAAACTTTTGAAAGATCATAGAATCATAGAGTTGGAAGGGACCTCAGGTGGTCATCTAGTCCAACCCCCTGCTCAAAGCAGGACTAACCAGGACAAGATACCAGGATTCAACATAACGTTTTGTTCAGAGTTACGAACATTTCAGAGTTACAAACAACCTCCGTTCCCAAGGTGTTCATAACTCTGAGATTCTATCTTTGGACTCAGTTAGAGAAAGGGGCCCAGACTGGAAACCTCTTTTAATTTAGGTTGCAGGGTTGGGTGTCAGAGAGAAGGTAGGTTTGAATTGAAATCCCCAGACCCAAACACAGACCTGTGCTTTTGGTACCATCCAAAGCCAGAAGAAGCCTAATTTTTGGCTCTGGTTTCAGCCCAGCTGAAATCTTGCAAGAATGGCAGACCCCATAAGAACAGCTGATCCCATTAGTCACATCAGGATGCTGGAAATCGTGCATGATTGGATTTCTGACATGTTGGGCCAAAATTTCATAAGACCAGCAGCATGATTTCAGCACCATTGCACCCCTTTCCCTGAGCTGACCCCCACCCCAAACCTTATCTGGATGTAAACACTGAGTTCTTAGTCTATCTCACAGTCAAATGGTGTGAAAATCAGCATTTTTCCCAGCAGGAGTTAGGGTGAAATATTACAAGATTTGTAAAGTGTGGGGATATGATGGGGGAGGGAATGGAACACAGACAGAGGCTAGTTTACATTTCCAACAGAATTTCCATGGATCTGTGAGGGGGATGATGCATGTTCCCCTCTCCTGGACCAACCGCTGTCCACCATCTTTACCCTTATCCATCTCACTGCCACAACATTGCCCCCTCCTTTTTCCACTTCCCATATTCCCACAGTAGAGTGAGGCCTCTTTGGAGTCTGAGGGAAGTGGTTAGGGCTACTGAAAAGCAGTCTGAGCCCTTCTTCGGTGTGGGATAGGGAGATTTGCCAATGTAGGGTTCTCCTGTGTATGGATCTCAGGTCAACATGACTGGACATTGAATGAAGACTTTGGGATTTGGCCTACACTTAAAATGTAGGTTGACCTAGCTATGGCATTCAGGAGTGTGACAAATCCAACCCCCTTAGCTCTGTACTATGCCAACCTAACCCCCTATGTGGATGCAGGTAGGTTGACAGAAGAATGCTTCTGCCAGCATTGCTACCATTGCTCAAGGAGGTGGTGTTCCTTCAGCAATGGATAAACCCCTTCTGTTGCTGTAGGCTGCACCTATACGGTTATGCTGGCATAGCTATGGTGCCGTGGGTGTGCAGCAGTAGCCCCTGTAGTGTAGACATGACCTAAATCACCTATGCCTGGAGAATCTGAGCATCACTACATACATTTAGAAGGACAACAGTTCCCTTAAGAAAGGGGAACACAAGTCTCCCCTCCCACTGAGGTTTAAAAAAGTAGACTAGTGCAGTGTATTTGTGTAATATGCTGCTCTTGTAGCAGATAGGCTGGCGTGCAGGCTGGCTGTAGTGTCCGGATGGCCTTCAGAGGGAGTTCAAGGCAGCACACAGTTCAATAGCACAGTTTTGATGGTGAAACACAGATTGCTGTGGCTCAGCCTGAATCTGAAAAGTAAAGGCATTGTCTTCTTAGCATTGCCTCCCGCTTTGCTCCCTGTCACACAGTAGCCCACAGTTCAGGCTTTGCCAGCTCAGCGCACACTGCATGTCAGAATCACCAGATGAAATGAAACTGGATAGCCCAAGCTATTTAAAATAATATTCCAAAAATATCTCCCTGTTTCCCAGGCAGGAAAAGAGCAGGGGAGGACAGCTAGGCACAGCTAGTTATAGCAGTCTCTTCCAGTTGTAATCCAGAAATATTTTGAGTGCCCTTATGATTGGCAAATGTTTAAAAAAGGCATTTTTTATTGCTATATAGTAGGGCTGGGTGAAAATTTTCCATTGAAACTGATATTTTCCAATGGAAAATTGGATTTTTGACTAAATACAATTTTTCATGAAAAGTATCTGTTTTCTGTGGAAATTTTTTATTTTAATTGAAAAACTGAACAGTTCTCAGTTTTTGGCTGAACGCTGAAATATTTTGACTTAGTGCCACAGTGCCTCACAGGATTATAGTTTGAATGCCTCATGTCACATTTTCCTCTCTGGGCCAGACTGCCCACCCAGACTACTTCTCCCATGATGCACCACAGACAGGAATTCCCAGGATTCACCACCTCCCCTCACCAAGAGGGAAGTCTGTGGTGCTTCACAGAACATGTAGTCTAACTGGGGAGCCTGGTTTTTGGAGGAGAATGGGAGCACAAGGCACCTGAGCTACAGCTCCCATGGGGCATGGTGGCAGCATTTCCAAATCAAAATATTCCAGTTTTTTATTTTTTGCTGAAAAGTAAAAAATTTCAGTGGACACCCCTCATTAACCTGTTAGTTATGTGTTTGCTCTGGACACAAAAACTCAGTGTATTAGTCAGAGCACAGATGAGATCAGGGGCAAGCTAAGTTGATATAAGCCAGGTTTAAAACTACGTAAAAGTGTCCACAAACAACGTTGCACCAATTTAATTAAACCAGTGCAACTTCACACCTTTATATAAACCAGAGAAACTTTTGGCTGGACCAAAATCTGTCAGAATCTCATTAAACATAGAGAGTGAATCTAGAGAAAACCCTAAAGAGCAAGCAGTATGTGACCACTATGCACCTGGTGTGTGTTGCAGCCCAGGCCATTGTTAGCTGCTGGAGTATAAGAAAAGGACAAGAATGCTAACTGGTAGGTGGAAGACCCTTCAGTAAACTCTCAGCTCTCAGAATTTCCAGGTTCAAGCTTTTCCTCATGCAGCCCCAAACACATAGGTAACAATAAAAAGAAATCTGGGTGTGTCTTCTATAGCTGCTAGACACTAACTGCCTTTCTTTTAGTGCAGTTCCCATGGTGTTCCCGATACAAGTTCAAGAACCGTGTGTTACAGTCCCCTTAAAGGCATCAGTACACGTCTATGTGATGGGGTACACCACCCCTACACTGGGCAACAAGGGTTAAGGAGCCAGCACCACCCTGCCACATCTGCAAAAGATACCCAGACTGGGGGAGGAGGTAAAAGGGAGCAGAACAGCTCACATGAGGGCAGGCCAGGGAAGAGAAAGGATCTTTACCTTGCAGTTCCAGAGGAAAGGGCTGAGGGGAGGCAGGATCTTGCCCATTAACAAGTGCCTGAACGTCCCTCCCTGAGGGAAGGGGAAGACCTGCTTCTGACAGACCCTGAAGGGAGGCATGTCCTCCTCTCACCTGCTACCCCTGTTTATTTGTGTTGATTTCCTGTGTTTTGTTTATGGACTACCTCTGAGAGGGAGAGACTGGGAACTGATGTGGCAAGGCACGAGAGGAGGCAGCTGCTGCTCCAGGAGGGAAAGAGTTACCATGCCATGCCTGGTCATAAAGAGGTGCCAGGTGGTGAGCTGGTCCCCTTCACACTCTCCTGTTACAGGCAGCAAACTTTGGATAATAGCAGGTTGGTAGGAAGTGGCCCAGATTGGGAAGTCTTAAGGCACTTCTGGGTGCCAGCTCCTTTTGTTGCCCTCATAGGGCCCTGGGCTGAGTCCTGGTGGAGCGGAGGTGGGGGCGGGCCTGGGCTCCCTTACCAAATTCCCCTCTACAAGTTAAGGGACCTAAGCCCCAGACCACTGGGCTAAGCTCTCCATGAGCAAAGACCATCACAGTCTGTCATGGAGGAGGACTGAGAATAGTCCATTACAATAGGAGCTGGGCCCAGGCATCAAAGTTCAGATCTGGATCTAAACTTCCCTAAAGTTCATGGGTATTTAGAGATGGGCCAAAAGTATACCCTAAATTCAACTACAGTTTAATTCTTCTAGAAGGCTGAATACTGTAGCAGTTCCACTGGGTGAGATGGTGCTTCACTGTGAAATTATAGGAGGAGATTACTTTTACTCAGCCAATGACAGGGATACCTCTTTTGAGGGCATGAGGGGAATCTTATTTAGACTGTAAGCTCCTTGAGGCCATTGCCATGTCTTATGCTTTGTGCAGTGCCGGGTACCCTACTAGTGTTTAACACATGATAGCCTCACTGATAAAAATATGATTGACTTTGTAACTTTAGTTCATTCTTGAGCTATCAGACATCTTATTGTATGCACTAAGAGCTAAATGCTGCAGTCACAGAGTCTGCCTTAGTAGTGAACTGAACTAAAACTGCCCCCTTTTGGCCAAACCACAGTGTTATCTCAACACAAAAATGGCATGGATCCAGTGGAAAACAACGTTTGGAGCATGCAAGAATCCCATGGATCCTCAGTTACATGTTTCAGCCAAAAAATAGTTCAGCTAAAGTGCTTATCTGAGATCAGCTCTACAGTTCTAATGGTAGAGTTTGGCTCTCTATGCTGTAAATCTCTGTAATTGTGGCAAAGGTGATTTCCCAAAATAGAAAGAAGAATGAGAAATCACAAACTTGTTTTGCTCCTCTTGAAAGTTTCTACAGGGAGCTAGCAGCAGAAAACCACTAACAATGGCTCCCATCCAGTTGCCTCCCCTAATCCTGTAATCATGAAGACTGGCCAAAGTGTTTGATGAAGATCAGGAACAGCGAGGGCCTAATTGGGCCCTCCCATGTACTGCCCCTGTTGTCAACAGGAACTACACTCATGCTTCTGAGGTCAGGATATGGTCCTTCTGCATGAATCAATTCTTGAGGGAAACTTACAGTTTCAAATTACCTCGTTTATGTCATGAGAAACATATTATGAAAAACAGTCTGAAAATCTAAATTTAACAATTGATTTCACGAAGAACATGCACTTTTACATTGTAAACAAAAATTATGTGAAGAATACTTTGCAGTTGGAGGAGATATATTCTTTGAATGTTGACAAACTAACCAGAAGAGTCAGAGGGAATAGTTATTTAAAAGACTCAGAATGGATCCTGACCTCATATTAGAGAAAGATGTATGGTACTGTGATCATCAAAGTGAACAGTAAACACAAAAACTGGTACCAAGAGCCTGTGGACCTGATTCTTTTTGACACTTGGGTCACTTTACACCATCTAACAGTGTAATGAGGCCATAATATGGATGTAAATGTAATTTACACTACTAGAGAATGTAAAGTGGCCTGATTGTACATGACAATTGGGCCCTTAAAGTGCAAGTCTACTCTTAAAAGTGACAAATGGCATCTTCTTACTCAAGAAACCTGCTCTTTCTGTGTATTTCGAATGAGGCCTGCTCTCAGAAAAGTCCTACTGATTTTACTCTTGTTCACTCAGCAGGCCCAACATAGCTAAGTGATCTGGATTCTGTTCCTTCTTTGTGAGTCAACAATTCATGATGTTCCATAGTTACAGCTGTGCAAGCCCTTTGGAGAAAATGGAACCACAGAACTGTCGCTGAGGACATGATTTTAAGACAGTGGAGTTACACAAGTAACTCTAGGAATGCAGTACCTTTGATATTGGTGATGATATGTGAGAAAGCAGGAATGCAGCTTTACTCTCAGATCTCAGGCAGTTTGCAGGACGGTAAGAAAAAAATATTTGTACTTGTGAGCACACTGGACACAAATCACTAGGAGGCAATGAATGTGGAACTCTTTACAAAGCCCATTTTATAGTCACTTTTCAGAGTAGAATTACACTTTAAGAAATGCTGATTATGGAAGTGCAGAGAAGCCATGAACAGCAGAGGAAGGAATGATAGAACTTTGCAGAGCTGTGAAGAACTGCTGTCTCTGGAAAGAGTGACAGGACAATTAATTGCACTCGATCAGCAGTAGGCCTCCTTTTAGGGCACACAGTGAAGAACAAGATGGACCATTTGAGGTAAGATGAGCATCCCACATGGCAATGAAATGCAGAAGATATCATCCAGCGGCAGTCACCAATGACAAAATCTCCACTATATGCCACACACAAGCATTTACCTGATTTCACAGATTCATAGATTATAATTCCAAAAGGGATCACTGTGATCATCAGGGATCCTAGTTTTCTGTGATAAAAAAAAATTTCAAATTAAAAAACGATAAAAGTATGCAATTTTTCTGTAATTAAATGAAATAGTAAACTTTAGTTTCTCTAGCCACAATACAGTGGAACCCTGTTTATTCAGTCTAACTGGGACTGGGGCTAGATCAGATAATCAAAAATTCAGATAATCTGGAGTGCTTCAGCCCCGGTTAGGTTAATACGGAGAGTTGGGTAATGGTGGCTCAGTAAAACATGGTTCTACTGTACGTTTTTATTTTTTTCACAAAATGTAAAAACTAAAGATTCTCTGTAAAAATGCAGATTCCATGTTTTTCCATGGCAAATGGATTTCTAGGATCCCTGGTGATCATCCACTCTGACCTCTTGTATAGCACAGGTCATAGAAATTCTCTGAATTAATTCTTGTTTGAACTAGAGCATATCTTATAGAAAAACATCCAATCTTGATTTAAAAGTTGCCAATGACGGAGAACCCACCACAATCCTTAATAAGTCTTGACTTTATGCCTTGCAACTGCACTGACATAATCTGAATGATCATTCTCACCTCTTCCTCTTTGCTGTTTTAGGTGTAGGGGCCACCCATGGGGAATCTGGAGCTTGCACAGGACTAACCCAGAAACCACAGAGCCTTTCATAACAATACCAAGTTCCTTTGTTCTGCAGCTGCATTCAAAAACCAAAGGTAAGTAAGGCAAACTGGCTGTCCACATACAGAACTTGTAACTTTGCTGCAATCTGGGACTGGTGAAAATGAGACTAACCCATGTTGAGAAGAACTCACTAACTGCTAAAAGAGACTAAAAATTGATGAAAATATATACTTACATAGGAAGTAGAATGAAGTGCATTCTTGCATCATTAGCAAAGATGATTTGCAAACAACACAAAATTTGGAAACGGTATCCAGGTTTTTGGTTCAGTCCATTATAAAGACAAGGCGATATCTGCAAAACATGACTCTGGATCTCAGTTTGGATTTCCAGTGTCTTCTGCCTTGGCTCATCTTGCCTAGTCTCTGCTGGCAGTGAATTTGTCCTACCATATGAATGGCCATCTTGGGAACATTGCAAAGAAGGACTTTCCTTTGAATCAAGCACTGTGCAAGTAACCCACATAAAACATTCCTCATCAAAAAGTGATGCTGAAAAATGTGCCTGACCCTGGGAGAAAATTAGGTCATGACCAGCCACTGGCTCAGGAATAGATAGTACTGACCAATGGACACAGAGGATCAAACCTCAAAAGCAGTGCATGTGGATGCTGCTTGCTGAAAGGCTAGTTATTCAATATTTCTTTTTACAGTCATTATTCAATATTTGGCCCCAACACTTATCACATGTTATCCAAACCCTGCACTGGATACAGAATTATTAGTTTCCTAATGGATATTTCTATAGAGTTCTCACCATAGCATTTGAATGATTCACAAACATAAAATGAATTTATCTTCACAACAGCCTTATGAGATTAAGTGGTATTGCTGGGAAGCTGAGGCAGTGTGAGAATAAGTCAGAAATTGTCAAAATAGTCCACTAATTTTAGATGTTCAACTTCAGACACTAGGCCCTAATTTTCCAGTATTTAGCATTTTATACCACTTTATATGTTCAAAGCACAGTTCTCATTGACTTTAGTGACAATTGTGAGTGGTCAGCTGTAGTGGGGTGTCACCCCATACCAGCCCTGAAGGGGTTAAGGGTCCCAAAAGAGGCCAATTTAACCTTTACAGTTGTACCTGAAGGGAGGCCCAGGGATTTATAATTACTAATTGCTGATGACGCGCAGCTGGAGAAGCTGGCTAAGGAATAGAAAGAGAGGAACCTTAGTAGAAGTAGGGGGGCCATGAGGCCCTGCCCTTCTCTGTAGCCCTGCCCCCTGCTTTTTCTCTTGCGCTCGAGGCCCTGCCCTTGACTAGGCTGGAAGCCAGAACCGGGCAGTGGTAAAAGCTGCTTAGTGAGCCTAGGTTGCTGTGGGGAGCCCCGAACCTTCCACCTGCCCAGGATGTGTGCCAGAGAACAGCTCCTGGCCTGTGTCCCACCTCCTGAGGCACTGTGCCCAGGACAGGTGGAGGGTCCAGGGCTCTGCACAGAAGCTCATACACCCTGGCCAGCTTTTACCACTGTGCGGCTCCAGCTTCTGGTCTGACCAGGGGGCAGAGCCTTGGGTGGAAGAGGAGGAGCAGAGGCAGGGCCACTCAGAGAGACTGGGCATTGTGGTGATGGGGGGGCTAAGGTCCACCTCAGCCTCCCACTGGGAAGAGGCTGGCAGGGCTGCGCTTCGTGGCAGGGGAGCTGATCATCTTATCAGCTTCCCCATCGTGTAACGCAGCCCCTGCTGGCGCTGCTCTGTGCCTACCCAAGGCTTGCAACATGGCCCCCTCTTCCCAAACTACACCCATGTTAAAAAGCAGGCAGGCATGGCCCACCTGGGGGGGCGCCCTACGGGAAGGAAGGCAATATGCCATGTCTGCTCAGGAGCATGCCCTCTCGCAGGGAGTGAACCCAAGTAAATCAGCATTTCTGTGAACCTGGCCCTGGTACCTCATATTGGACACCCAGAAAATGAGCTTGGTGCCTCTTGTTAAAGTTTCCTTTAAGTGCCTTGTCCAGCATCATGCAGGAACTTTGTGGCTGTGGCAGGGATAGAATCCCATTCCCCCAAGGGGCATTCTACTGCCTCAGCCATGAGACTATCCTTTCTCTTCCTGCCTCTTCATTGCATGCCTTCCCACTTCTGCAACAAATGAGGCTGGAATCCTATAGATAACAGCCTCCTTCACTATACAGCCCTGACTGGTATCCAGGGCATTGGCCATCCTGTGCACTGATTGAGGCAGGAGTCCTGTGGAAAAAAATAGTATGTGATCATGTAATTAAAGACTGTATCATAATGCTTATACATAAGCGGGGAGGAGGGGGCGGGGGCAAACTGAGGTTACATAGGAGACTGAAGACTCCTGGGTTCAATTCCAGGTTCTGAAGAGGCATGTGCTTTAGTGGTTATAGACCATGTATACATGCTCCCTCATCCCAGATCCAGCCGCCATATCCACCCACTCTCCCAGCTTCTGCCTCTGCTTCCCCTCCCAGCTCCTACCTCTCCTTCCCCTAGCTCAACTCCTGTCTCTTTGCCTGTCTCCCACCTCTGCTCTTCACCCTCCACCCCCCCCCCCCACACACACATCTTAGTCTTCCCCTTCTCCTCCTCCTCACCACCTGGGTGCTGGAGGTGGGCAGTGAGAAACACAGGAGAGGTATCCCTGCTCTCTGTTCCAGTGTCTGACACTGTAGCAACCCCAACTAGCCTAGAGTAGGAATTGCAGGGAAGCTCTTGTTTAGTCCCTGAAGCCCTGGGCAGGAGCATGCTCAGGAGCTCTGTCGGAATCTCCCATCCATGCACTCACACAGAATCCAGTTACATGTAGGAATTGTGCAAGAATGGAGCATGTGCAGTGCAGATGGAATCTTCAGAGAATTTAATTGCAAACTCTAACAGACCTCTACTGAACATCTGTGAACTGAAGGGTTTTTTTCCCCAGAGATTTACAGCTTGTGAAAATTTGGGTGGATTTTCATAAGGTCAGACGGGACCACTATGATTATCTAGTCCAGTGATCTTCACTATTTTTCAAGCAGGGGCCACTTTGGCAAAAAACCTTCCATGTGAGAGCTGGTGACTCCTGCCTTTGGGGAGGCTGGGCTGGGCCCCCTCCCTGCAGGCTGGGCCCCCTCCTTGAGGCCCTGCCCATGGTCCACCTCAGCTCCCACTTGGCCCCCTCTCCTGACACCCTCTCCCCCCACCTCACCCCCATTCCCTTCCAATTGTCTGCTCTCCTTTCTTGGGAGCCAAACCATAATGCCTCCTTGTCCCAGCTAAGTCAGGCGATCCCTGACCAGCTCCGCTCAGCAGCCCAGCCCCGGGACATGGTTTCCACTGTGATGAATGATCAGCCTGGTGCTTCAGTCCATCTAGCTCAGGTCCGATCCCTCCCTAGCAGCAGCCAGGGACTCACCTGGGCTTAGTCTCCAGGTGGCTGGGGGGGGGGGGTCCTAGGAAACTTCCCCCTTTCACCTGGAAGGGAAGTTGAGGCAGGGGTGGCCCCTCCACGCAAGGGGGAAAGGAGGGTCTCTCCACATGGGCAGTGCAGCCTACCCTGCCGGGGAGAGAGGGAAGAGCTGCCCCCTCCACTGTCTGTGCTCCCAGGACCCTGTGAGACGATGAATGAGTCATTCACCGGCAAGTCAGCATCGCGCGGGGCAGGGGAGCCGAGGCCAGTAGCTGAGTTACCACTGGGAGCAGCGGCCACAGGAGCGGGAGGGACACTAGGAGGGAAGCGCTCACCTCTGCCTCCAGGTCATTTGGGGAGCAGCCGGGCTGCAGCCACCTCACTGCAGTGGTGGTTTCGTCCCCTCTGCTGAGATCCACCCCCCATGAATGAGGCGTGAGCATCAGGCAGGGGGAGCCACGGGAATGGGGGGACGTGGCTCTTCCCCCTCTGCCTGGATTGGTGGGCTGCGCTGCCCACATGGAGAGCCCCTCCTCGCTTCGCACAGCTCCGTCTTCTCTTGCCCCAACTTTCCGGATGGAGGGGCAGAGTTAATCAAATTAGTCAGGGAGCCGCACTTAGGGTTGATGGGAGCCGCCACTGGCTCATGGGCTTTGCAGTGAAGAACACTGAATTCTAGTCTGACCTCCTGCACAACACAGGCCACAGAACTTCACCCACCCACTCCTGTAATAGACTCCTAACCTAAGACTGAGTTATTGAAGTCCTCAAATAATGATTTAAAGACTTCAAGGTACAGAGAATGCACCAGCAAGTGACCCATGCCCAATGCTACAGAGGAAGGTGAACCCCCCCCAGGGCAGATTGGCATAGGCCCTGGGGGAAAATTCCTTCCCGACCCCAGATATGGCAATCAGCTAAACCCTGAGCATGTGGGCAAGACTCACCAGCCAGACACCCAGAAAGAATTCTCTGTAGTAACTCAGAACACATCCCATCTAACATCCCTTCACAGGCCATTGGGCATATTTACCGCTAGTAATCAAAGATCAGTCAATTGCCAAATTAGGCTCTCCCAAAAGGCATGTCCCTGACACTGTGGAGACTCTCTTATCACATTTCAAGTCCCTGCTCCAAAGCATGGAAGTGCTAGAGCTTTTCAATTGAATGGTTGCAAGAATTTTTTTTTAACTTAGAGGAAACTGTGTTTTTCCCTCTAATCTCATTCTTGGAAATAGATGGACTGTGTTAGCTGAAACATTTTTTTTTAAAAAAAGGCAGCATAAGTCAGACACTCAGCATGGAAAATTTCAGCCTGATTGGTTAAAGTTTAGCATAGTTATCAGCAACTGAAACAGGGTGTTATAATGGAAAGTGTTAGGGCACCTTAACCATAGGTATAACTACCCAACTCCATCTATAATTAATAAATTCAGTGTATATAGAACTCTGAAGATTTTACAATCCTTTTAAAGTACACAAACATTGCAAAGGATCAATAACCAAAAAAGAATCCCCAAATGGACCTTTGTTCTTGGAACCCACCCCAAAGCTTAATCAGTCCTCTGCTTCAAGGGAAGGCTGGGAGAACAGCTGCCTTGCAACATACTCTGTAGTCATGTGAACCCAGGTTCCATTGAACCAAAGGTGGGAAGGGCAGAATGGAAGACCATTCGCTGAGTATCCCCTCCTATTTAAATCAAGGGCCTATAAACACGACTTAACTGTGAGAGATTGACATAAAGTGTTTCAATAGGCTTCTTTGGTTTGTCCTTTCTGGAAGGACGTTGCATTTGAACTGGCAAAGAGTAAGTGATTGACATCAGACATAAGTCCTCATTTTGTCAAGGCGCTGGCACGCCACTTGTTGGAAAATCTATTCTGATAGGTGCCAGCTACAGCTATTAAATGTGGCATTGAAAGATGGACTAAGCCCCTGCCAAAGAACTGCCACTGTGCACTTGTCTGCCGTGTACCTGTACTGCTGTACGTTAGTCACTGATGGGGAAAAGGCTAGCACGCTGGGGGGAGGGGCCTGACTAGATGCAATTATTAAATTGTAAAAAACATAGACATAAATATAGCAGAGTGCCATTCTTTAACCTGAATATATAAAGGCATACTGGGACCAATTCTCCGCTGTCTTCTGCAGTCATTTATACCTGAGAGTACAGAGCGGGTATAAAATGTAACTAACTTGGAGTGGCAGTGTTTAATACCGCTTTGCATGTCAGTGACTACACAAGGTGCATGAATAACCCATACCTTGGTGTGGTGCTCTGTGCACCTCCAGTGGCACCTAGGCCAGCTAGAGATTGATGGGTTTGCTACAGCCTTAGCTAAGGGTCACATGGCTTTTAGCTCATGCATCAGAAGCTCATGCACTAAGCTTCATAGGTCCTAAATTCGATCCCGCCAATGACCAGGATCTGTTGGTGTTACACATAGCGGTGGAGAATCAAGCTCAGTATGTGTAGCCTAGATGGTGTCCATGTGAATCGTCCCTTTTGGCTGTGAGTCCCATTCTGTATAGTGCACCTACATTCTTGTCGTGTGCCCTGTGATCGCCCTTCGAGGGAAACTAAAGCTGCAACCAGCAAATCGAATCTGTTGGATCTCTGTTACTGTGCACTTGGACAAGGACAAGGAAATACTATAAATGTCTGTCATTCCCTCAAGTTGCTACGGCTGAATGCCCAGGGCCTATCAGTTGCAAAACGCTCTGTTCCTGAGGACACTGCCTCCTGATAAATGGCTATGTCAGCTGCCATTTCCTTCAGGAAACCCAAGTTAATTTTGTTATTGCCAGTCAGTTCATAATCTCTGGTTTTGATGTCAAATTATTGCTTGCATGAAAAATGTGACTGAGCCATTTATGTAAGATCAAAGTTAGCTGAGGTGGAGAGTTTACCGTTTACATCTGACCACCTCAAAAGGATCAGTCAGTTTAAACTGACATGCTGATAAGCCTCCTAATCAATTATGGCCTGCTCCTGCTCTACCATCGCTCCAGCACCCTTCCATCTATGCCAGAGATTTTAATAACCACCACACACTTGGGGCTATAGAGAACCTGATCAAAGTGGGATAGACCCTGCAAACTGGGTCTTTCTCAATGAGCTGCATCTTTTTCATGACCCTGAGGAACCATCTACTTATCATTCAGTCTGCTGGAAGCAGATCTACTCCCCTGACCTCAGTTAGGTCACTTCTGCTGGAGATGGTGTGACCCGTCCGTGCTAGTGTAGCCACCTGAAAATGCCAAGGGCAGGGCAGGCTACAAAAGGAGAGCAGATTCTCCCAGCGCTGGTGGGTGACACTGAAGTCAGACTTCCCAACCAGCCACAAACAGTGCTTCTGATTCCTCAAACTGGTTATCAAGAAGCCAAAATAAAAATATACAAAGCCTCCTTTACTGCATTTCAGTCTCTGGCTCCCAATTGGCCACTAGGTCCAGTAAAGAGATCAGTTATTTAAAACTCTATGCTCTTTACCAAAAAGGTTTCTCCTGACCCCAAGGGTCAGCCGCAGTACCAGATCAATATAAGTTTAGATCTTACCCAAAATACCATGCTGCCAATCAATCCTTTAGTAACTAAAACTAAAGGTTTATTATAAAAAGAAAGAAACAAACTCTAAGAGAAATGTTAAAGGATTAAAGCAATCAGATACATACAAATGATTTGAAAATCCATATATATCAGGTTTCTAGTAGAATTGTGGAGTTCGCAGGCTTGTATAGTCCCTGTGGTATACATCCAATACCTGGATGGGTCTCAGTCCTTTGTTTCACAGCTTCAACTCAGTTGCAGATGAGTTGATCCAGAGGCAGACTAAAGATAGACTGAAGACAAAGACTGAAAGACCAAATGGATCTCGGGCAGCTGCCTTTTATGTCCTTTGGTCTTTGCCATGCTTCTTGTGGCATTTTACAGGAATAAGATGGAGTTCAGGGTCACATGACTGACTGGTGACTCATCAGGTATATCCCTGGCTTCTCCCTCTGGGCCCCTTGTACCTGTGAATTTCTTAATGGGCCATTAAGCAGGCTATTGCTGCAGCCATCCTGTCTGGGGTGTTGCCCAGACACAGCACAATTTGAAATACAGATATATCAACCATATCCATAACTTGCATTACACATATAACACATGATCATAAACATTATATATAATCCCCCCACAATCCAGTCAGTGTGACAGATGGTCCTCTGCCAGACACCTGCAGGTCCTTGGAAATTTCCCCCACAGCCAGCATTGCCCCATTCTAATCCAAATAGGGTTTACCATTCCTATAGTGATCACCAGCCCAAGGCTACATTGGAACTACAGGTAGACTGGGACAATTACACTGAGCTCATTGATCAATATACAATCTGTATCCTGCATAACATTTTAGTAGGTTAGGCATACTCAGGGATTACCAAAGCAATCTTTAAGGCTATCTCCAAGTCCATCCCACATGGCTGCCAAAAAACCTAACTATTATGTCTGGAGGAAGAATGTGCAGACCTTGTTAAACAGTACAAAATTCTGTAGCCAACCATGTCATAGAGAATCTGAACGAAGTTCAAAGAACACATTGGGGGAAAAGCAATTTTAGAAATGGACATATCAGGATCTAGCAGGAAAGCATGGACACTCATCAGGAAGTACAAAATCCACCAGAGACATGGCAACAGAAGGTCTCTCCAACAGCATCACTACACTCCTGACCAACATTGCTAAAGCAGATAAAGATAGAATTTTGAGATGTCAATCAAAAAAAAAGTAGCAATAATACAAGCAATCTCCATGACTTTAGCAGCTAGCTATTGCCCAATATCACTCTTGAGTTGTAGCTTCAAACTCCTGGAGCAGCAGATCTTACAGAGAATCATGCTCATGACAGAACAACTTTAGAGTAATGATCAGGAAGGCTTTTAACTAAATTGAAGCACCTGTGACCAACTGCTAGCATTCACTACGTATATTGAGAATGGAGCTGTCTCCTGTGAACTTACAGCAGCTTAGGGCTCCATCTGGCCCCAGCTTTATTTAATGTATTCCCCAATGACCTACTGAACACCATCTCCAGGCAGTTCATGTGTGCCGATTATATTTGCTTGGCTTTAAGACTGTGATTTCCAAGAGACTGACGAGAACCTGAACAATAATGTGGTTGCCATAGGTAACTGTTGCAAGAAATGAAGACTAACACCAAGCATATCACAAACTGTGTCACCATGCTTCCACTTATACCATGCTGAGAACCGATGTGAATTTAACATCTAATTGAACTGGCACACGATCCAAAGCCAATGTATCTTTGGGTCACCCTAGATGGTGCGCTCCCATATATATATATCATCTCACTAAAGTAGCTCAAATGAACAAGAGCAAAAACTGCCTCCTGAACAAACTGGTAGAGTCCACCTGTGTAGTACAGGACTTGCTCTCTGCCACTCAGCTGGTGATACTCTGTCCCAGTTTGGTTAAACCCTGCCCAAACTAGACTAGTAGACACACAGTTTAATCATACCATGACAATTATCACAGGTAAATTGAAGCCAACAAAACTTGTATGTTTATCAGTCCTAGCCAATATTCTTTCATCTAATTTCTGGTGTTGATTACAGCCAATAAACTGATCATCAAAGTACCGTAAATGCCACACTTGCCACTGTTCAGGAATATATGGAATGCACTCGCACCCATGACTGCATAGTAGAAATCCTATCTGAACAGTGCTGCACACTTTCCATCCAGCTGATCACATAATCAGTTCACTGTGGCAGTCAGATGGGAGAGAGCCACACACAGGAACTCTCACATCATCACCAGGCTAGATGAATGGCTACATGGCTTTCAGCTCCCACCCATGCTGCTTCTGGAGCCAGTTTAACTGGTCAGGTGTGGCGTGGTTCGTTGTGCCAGGACCGACCATGTCTGGGGCAGCTCACTGTGCATCTGTGGTGATTGCTGCACACACACCGGATGGTAGCTCTTTTCATAGAGAGTTCCCTGGAGGTCTTCTCAAGCTGAACACGGCTAATTCAGGGACACTGATTGGCTCAAGACTATTTGGCTGAGTTTCTTTTGTTTTTGATTTTGTTTTATTTTTCCTTGCTTGTCTTGTCCGCGCATAGTCACTTATATCTACACCAGGCAGACAAGGGATGTGTATGGAAGGTCCTTGCACTTTCTGCTTTAAACCTCTCCATGTGTTATCCTCCTCATTACCTACTGCAGAAAAGATTTGGCAGCTTCATACACTTTTCTGGTTGATACCTAGTGACATGGAAAAAGTGACAATGGGTTATCCATTGTTGGGTTGATGGGCCTATGCCTGCAAAGTGCTGAGCACCATCACCTCCCATTAACATCACTGGAGCTGAGAGAACTCAGCTCATCATCTATTACACTGATATGGCCCCATTGATGTAGCATCTGAGCTGCTTATAATGTTACCCCTGCTGTTACTCTGGTTCTCTTGGGTGGTACTTCCTGTGTCGCCTACTCTCCACAGTGCTCCCCAGGTGTGCCTCTGCGTGGCCGCCCAGTGGCACCATGGGAACATCAGCTCCTGAGGTTCTAGCCCCTGGGTCCTTACACTGACGACAGCCCTATTAGGTAGGGGAGCACTGTTACCCCATTTTACAGCTGGGGAAACGAGGCACAGAGAGACTAAGTGACTTGCCCAAGGTCACACAGAGAACCTGTGACCGAGCAGGGAATTGAACCCAGATCTCTCAAATCCTAAGTACTCAACCATCCTTTCTTAAAGCTCTCTGAAAGGCCCATGTCAGTGGTGGGCTGACGGTCCCAGTGCTAACTCTCAAACTTACTTTCTAAAATGCCTCCAAACACCCGGTAATTTACTACTATGTGTTGCCCAGGTTCCCTGCAGGCGTGTGTTTTCAGCAGCAGCAGCCCTGTTAGTCCCAGCCTTTGTTGTTCCTCTGGAGGTGTGATTGAGGGCTCAGATGTCAAACTGTCAGGGGGGGAGCCACCTGTTGCTGTAAATCTGGCTGGATTTCATAATCTCCCCAGCCCCCTGCGCTCTCTTTGAATTTCTGTAAGTACATCTGTGTGACCTCTTGTTTTCTGCTCTGTAGAAACTTGTGCAGTCACACGGGAGACATGTGGCATGGCCTGTATTGCTCTGACCCTATAAATATAGACAGATCAGTTTATTTCCAAAAAGTATGGATTACAGGGTTACCCTTAATTGTTATTGACTCTGGCAACCTTTTACCCAGCTTGAATCTAGCACAGTTCACTTCAGCTAAACTGCAGTAGGTAACCAGCCTGCCTATTTAACAAAAATGTCAAGGAAATTCTAAAGCCCTGCCGAAAAATTTTATGTAAACAACATAAAGAACTGCAGAGAGACATTCACTTAAAATATTAATGAATATTATTTAGCTCAGATGAAAAAAAAATGCTCAGAGAGAATATACAAAGCCTGAAATTCTAAGGTCAAAGTTTACCTTGCAGTCAAACTCCCTTTGAAATCAATGGCCCACATTAAGGTCCATGGGAGTTTGCCTGAGTATGGACTGAATGAAAACCAAGGGCTTTCAGTATTTAATTACAGCTGCTTTCTAATTCCAGTGGAGAGCTGGACTTAATAACTGACATAAGTCAAGATTTTCCAAAGCAATTAGTTGATTCTGGGTGCCTCAGTTTTCCAGTTCTCCATTTCAAACACCTTAAGGTGGAACTTGTAATCAGGCCCCTTTAAGATGCCTCAGTTGAAGCACCTGAAATTGCTAGTCAGTCATGAAAATTTTGATCACAGTCTGGAGCAAGGCCCGCAGGATTTGATCCATATACTATATGTTATGCCCAGCTCATAACAAACTCCAGAAGCTGGAGAATGGAGATATTGACGTGCATTAAACTAGTGGTTTTAAGATGGGTAGAGCTAACCAAGGAAAGAGAAGTGCAAGTGGTATCTGTGGGATCCAAGCAATGATATTTAGAAGACAAGATTAAAGACGTTCTGCAACATGTAAGTGCTTTGGAACAGAGGAATTAAGTATTGCCAATTCCAAGAATCAGTATAATGTTAAGGGAATGATGGCAGTTACCCAAACATCCTTGCAGTCCTCAGTTCATAAGCAGTTTTCATCATAATACAGACAAAATATATTAAAATTAAAACAACCCCCTAACCCACAAGATCTCTGCAGTTACCACATTCTATCTGAAATTCAAACTACCAAGAGAAGAATTGCATGAATTCCCATAAATAATGTAAGTGGAGAAACTTGATAGCAACAAGAAAAACACTGATGCATTTTTGTCTTTTAAAAATAAACCAGATGCCAAGAAGGGGGTGAGAGCAGTAGTTCTCAGAAAAGCTGGTACGAAAACTTGGAATGAACCGAAAAAACTTGCATGCATTTTACCTTGTGTTGAACAAACTGTAGGCCCAATCCTGCAGCCTTTATATGTGTTGACATAGGTTATGTAAGTGCTGGGTGCTGTTTTTGTAGGGTCTGAAGCTGTTGAAATAAAATGAATGTATGGAATTCTAAATAAACAGTATTCATTTTAATAAAAACAAGTGGTGGCGACACTCATTCATGGTGACATCAATGTTACAATGCAGAACAGTTTTGGTCTGATTGATAAGATGTTACCAATCGGATGGAGGAACTGTTGCTGAAATGAAAGTACTTATGCTGCTTTGAGCACATATTCCATTTGCAAACACTGTAGGTAGCCTGTGTACTTTAATGTATGTGTTACATTCTATTTATGTAGGGCTCATAACCTTATAATCAATTTATTCCATTTTTACATGGAAAGTATCATTTAAATACACAATACAGCAAAAGCATGTAGGTAGATAAGCTAGTTGCACCCAAATTGTATTCTTTTAATAGACCTTTTCTTTTAACTGGTATTTTTAAAAGAGCTTTTGCTGTTTTGTGAAATACTTTGATCTGGAACATGGAAAAGGCATTACTTTAACTAATCAGTTTTAAGCAAGTCAAATTTCTATTGCATTTTACCTTTTGAAATACTGGAAACAGTCATTCACAAATGTTTATATGATCAGGTATTAATTTAAAAGGGTTGCACTGTATATCTTTTGCTTATTGCTTTTGCTTGCTGAACAGAAAGTATGTGTTTTAGAACAGGTGTCATTAATAAATAGTAGTATTGGAATTTTGTCTTGGCTCTTCCTGGCACTAACATTTTACAAACTTTAACAGATTCTTTCTCAAATGAAGAAATGAGACATGGAGAAAAAACTGATTTAGCTAAAGTCAGCTGGCAAGTTCTTGTTGGAGCTTGGATTAAAACTCAGGAGTTCCTGCCCATGCTCCTTCCACTTAGGGTGACCAGTTATCCTGATTTTATAGGGACAGTCCCGATATTCAGAACTTTTTCTTATATAGGTGCCTATTATCCTCCACCCCCTGTCCTGATTTTTCACACTTGCTATCTGGTCACCCTACTTCTACTGATCATGCTCCATTGAGTTCACTAGAGCTACACCCATTTACGCTAACTGAGGCTCTGATCCTAAATGTTATTACAAGTCAGAACAAGGAGCAAAGAAGAAAGGGAGTCAAGGGAAGTTTGGAGCAGATTAAAAAACCCATTAAAAAGAGGCCATGTTTTACTCACAGGTGTGCATCAGAAACCCTAGTTAAAATCCATGGGTCAGAGTGTGATTTCACTGATATAAATCCCAAGTAACTCTGCTGAAGTCAACAGAACTACACCAGAGTATCTGAGACCAAAATATGTTTTAGTTAGAGGTCCTTGTGCTGATCTGTGGGCAGAGTTTGGTCCTAGAAATAATGGGGAGGGAGGGAAAGGCTCAAGTCCTCAGGTCTTTGTTCTTTTGTAGTCTATCCTTAACTGTGGCAAACTTCTGCTAGCTTCAGTGGAAGTTTATTTGGATGGAGCTCTCTGGATTTATTCCAAAAAATTTATGAAAAAATAATCTAATCCCATTAGTCATGAAATTACCCTCTGTTTGTCTATAAATAGGTTTAACCTAACAAGCAACTCTTAGGCCAGATGCTGCTGATTCACCAATCTGATCTAAATCTTCAGGTATTCACCTCTCCCCAGACTGTATGTTAAATGAATCTCTGTTTGTTTGCAAATGCAACAACCTACTGCACCTAGCAGCCTTCAAGTTTTGTTTACCAGTATATCTGCAACTATCAGCAAAGCTTCACTAAAACCTGTGTATGGTCTCCTCCCGATTCAAATCTGCCAGTATATTATAATTTATATAAACTTCCATGTATTTGCATGATCCAGACACAAACCATGAGAAAAATGTGCCTGCTTGGTTCAAAGTTCTACTGTAGTAACAAAATCCTAATGTGGAAGGAGACAAGATCAAAAGGAAATGCAGGGGACTTTCAGCCACTCTGGACTGTTATGACATCTCATGGTTGTGTACTAGAAATTCAGAGACCCCAAAAATGTGTCCTCCCCCTTTTTCCCCCCTGCAAAAGTACAGTTTGCAGAACCATATATTCATTGAATACCACTATATTTCACCTGAGAAAACCCCCAGGGCCTGTGGGGACTAGAAAAAAAACTCCATTTACTTTATTTATTACAAATTATAATTACATTTAAATATAATTTAAATATAAATTAAAAGGCTTCTATTGTAGGCTCTACACATAGCCTCTTAACTGGGAACCTGGAAGGCCCAATATTTCCTGACCCTCTAAGATTTCTTTCTTTCTTTTAAAGGATATAATTTTCTATCAAGTTCTACAAGATTTTAGGATAAAGTCTGTAGACCCCATTGGTTTAATCCCTATTCAAGGCCTGGTCTAAAAACCACTGAAGTCAATGTACTTACTTACTTAATGGAAAGACTCCTGTTGACCAATAGGCTTTGATCAGGGCTTACATTCTACACGGCTTTCCCCTAGAACACAGGGGAAGTGTGGGTGGTTAGCAGAGAGAGGAATCCTTCCTCCCATGTGAAGCAGTTATGGATCCACCCCACATAAGCCACTGCAGCTCTGCGGCCACAGTTGTAACAGTTTGCATGAAACCTGGAGGAAGGAGCACAAGTTCTAGCTGGGAGGAGCTTAGAGGAGTCAACAGGGGAAGGCAGTGGGCATGCACATGGTGGGGAGGCTATCTGCAGTTGCAGCACCTCTGAAAATAGTTCTCTCAACAAGGAGTCAGTTTAGTTTTAGAAACAGGGAGTCCTCTCATGTCGTTACCTGGCCCAAGGTGCAGGAAACAGCAGCAGCCCACCTGGGGCACTTTATACTGCTGTGCAGTTCATGCAGAATGGGCTCACCAGGCTCTGCGTGGCTTCTTCCCATTCATCTGACCCCCTCACACAGTGGCATTGCACATACCCCTCTGCACAGGGGCCCTATGTCATCACAGAGGCGTGCATCAGACTTCCCCTGCAATGCAGCAGCAGGTCGGCAGTTACTAATCTACTGATCATTTGGGCCTGTTTCCTGCGTCAAGTTTACTCAGCTCTTCTCTCCATAAAGGCAGAATTTTCTTGACAAGACCCACATTCCATGTGGCTTACGCTGTCTCATGATTGAGAGCCCTATAAGAGGAACACATAAACAGAGCAGTGTGTCAGCCTGTGGTACTCTTTAATGTTGCTTTCAGGGAAATATATGTGTCATAACAACACAAAGCAGACATATTTCTCCAGCTTTTATTCTGGCCAGTACTTGGGTCTATTTAGTTCAGTGGGATCCCTTATCTGAATGAGTTCACAGTAACACGGCTCTCTCCAGACCCACCCTTCCTTATCCCTTGGTTTTACTGTTCTCTCTTGTCTTCTAGCACTTCCCTCACCCCCTTGGTATGGTAACCATCTAATTAGGCTGTAAGCTTTCTGGGTCAGGGATCTTGTCTCCCTATGTGTATCAATAGTGATTAGTCAACCATATTGATTATAGAGGTTAATGCTGAACTTTCTATAGTCCTGCATGAGGTGCTGTAGATACACAGCATTTAATCTTCATCCTCTTGCTAGGTCGTACCTTGGAGTAATATATCTCTGCTCCCCATGGCTGAGCAAGTTTTTCCCTTAGCACTCCATGCCCCCATCTCCTTTGATGGTGGAGGTTGTGCAGAAAGCTCTGTGCAAAGACGTAGAGCTATTGCTGCTGACTCACCAGATTAGGAGGATCCTACTAGCTCCAACCCAGGAGCTTAATTAAAAAAGGCTTGATAGGCTGACTGTCCAGTTACATCCTTGCACTTTGTGTAGTCACTGACACCTGTGCAGTGTGAGTGTTAAACACTATTACCAGTATGAGTGGAGAGCTCTCATTGGTAGCATTACACACCCACTATGAGATGTGTAAGTGACTGCACAAGGTGCAAAAACAGGGACCAGGGGGTAGAAACAGGGAGAAACCCTAGGAACAAACCAAGTCCAGAAGAATGTTTATTAAATGCCTTACTGTGTTGTCATTTAAGTGGGCAATTTAGGGAAAACTCAGGAAGGGGGTGAATTTTTGATGCTGGTCCTGTGTGTGTTAAGAGTATGGGGTAGGAACCCTGCAAAATCACAGAAGGACATAGCCTGAATGAGAATCAGACTAGGGAGGCCTATAAGGCTGCACAAACTATTACCTTATGGTTGAACATCTTGCTTTTAAATAAACAAAATTCACTGTAGACCAGATTCTGCCACCCTCACTCATCCAAAGCACCTTACTCCATGGGTACTCCCACTGATTTCAAAGCCTAATGGTAATGATTCCAGACTGTTGAGTTGTTTTGGATTTGAACTGGTGGCCAAGTGGTTAAAAGACTCAGTAGCCATTACTAATCCCTTGAGACATCCAGCTCCCTGCTCTTCTAAGAAAATATTTTTGCAACCGTGAAAAAGGAACATGAATAAAAAAGATCCATGGGAAGGAAAGTGACAAGTGACAGCTGAAGTGTGCATGTGACTTTGAGAGAGAGTGACATAGCAGTTGTTTTCTTTACTATCGTTCTGCTCCAGCACTGGAAACTTCAGTAAACAAAATGGACCACTTCTACTCTTCATTACTTTGGTGTAAATCCTGAGTCTTTCTATTGATTTCATTGGATTTATTCAGTATTACACAAAATCTGAAGCAATATTTCTCATTATAAATTGTATTTAATTTGTACCCTTGATTTGCTAGCCTATAACAGCTGATGCATACATTACAAACACTCCACTAATCAAGTGTCACATCCTCAGCTGGTGCAATTTGGCATAGCTCTCTTAAGTTAATGAAGCTAAGCTGATTTATAGCAGCTGAGGATATAGCTATGTAACTTTTGCTTGGGAGCTCTCAAGTTTCTGGTGTATAAAAAAAAAAGTCTGTTTTGCTTCTGCTGCTAATGATTAATGACTCTAGAGTGGTGATAAGGGACAATGCCTTTGATAAATTAGCTTGTGCTCTGTGCCATTCATATTTATTCACCCCCCCCCCGCAAAAAAAAGACAACATTGTTTTTAGTTCTTAAGTAAAGGAGTCACCTTACACTGAACTCATTGCAGTTTGAAAAAAGTGGATGACAAAAAGATGAACTTGGAATTTATGCATTGATTTCTTTTCTGATTTGTCAGGTGTGTTTAATCAAAAAGAAGCAGGAAATGCATTATTATAATAAACACATTACTACACAAGAAAAACACTGCCCTTGGAACTGATTATATTGTTTGATTAATGGCTACAATGAAAAAATACAGGCTTAACCTACAAAGCACTTTGTTAAGATCAAAGTAAAACTTCTTAATAACACAATCTGTCCATGCAGTGATATGTGGTTTTAAATTTGCAGTGAGTGAAACAGAAGAAAGTTTAAGAGCAAACTTTATCTTCTTTCTTATTTGAGAGGGAGACACACAAGGTTTTTTATTTTGGTTAGAATTTTCCCCTTACCATAAAAAGTGACTCAAATGCTAAACATTTGCTTTTATAAACAGCAGGATTAGAGACAACCCAAGCTAAGTACTCAGCAGTTGGGGACTGATCCAAAAAAGCTCATTGTTAAAATCTATGGAGAGACTGTCATTGACTTCAGTGGTCTTTTTGTCAGGTCATTGGTACATGGTTAAGTCGTTGGTCATGTGATTAAGAAATAGGCCTGGAAGAGCTGAGTTCTGGATCTGGGCAAATTTATGGACACCTAAATTGGTAAGAATGTTGGTTAATGCCTGTATATTTGCTGCCCAACTTGGGACACTTAAAAACAAAGCACTGGCAATGCTGAGCATTCACAACTCCAACTGACTTCAGTGGGAGCAACAGAAAAATCAAGCTCAAAATTAATGGATGCTTTTGTAAATGTAGGTCTTAACTGTGGAAACTGAGTCACGGAGAGGTTATTAAACAGTGATAGCATTAGATTAGGACTGCCAATTAATCACAGTTAACTCAAGTGATTAATTTGTTTTGAGTTAACGCCATTAAAAAAATTAAACGTGATTAATTGCTGTTTTAATCACACTGTTAAACAACAATATAACACCAATTTAAATGTATTATAAATATTTTTGGATGTTTTTCTACATTTTCTAATACATTAATTTCAATTACAACACAGAATTCAAAGTGCACACTGCTCATTTTATACTACTATTTTTATTACAAATATTTGCACTGTAAAATAGATAAGCAAAAGAAATAGTATTTTTCAATTCACCTCATACAAGGACTGTAATTCAATCTCTATCATGAAAATGCAATTTACAAATTAGATTTGTATTGTGTTACATAACTACACTCAAAAACAAAACAATGTAAATCTTTAGAGCCAGCAAGTTCACTCAGTCCTACTTCTTGTTCAGCCAATCGGTAAGACAAACAAGTTTGTTTACATTTATGAGATATAATGCGGTCCACTTCTTATTTACAATGTCATCTGAAAGTTCTGAAAGTGAGAACAGGCGTTCACGTGGCACTGTTGTAGTCGGTGTTTCAAGGTATTTACGTGCCAGATATGCTAAACATTCATATGCCCCTTCATGCTTCAACCACCATTCCAGAGGACATGATTCCATGCTGATGATGCTCGTTAAAAAATGTGTTAATGAAATTTGTGACTGAACGCCTCGGAGGAGAATAGTATGTCTCCTGCTCTGTGGTTTTACCTGCATTCTGCCATAACATGAAACATATGGTAGTCTCAGATGACAAACCAGCACATGTTGTTCGATTTAAGAACACTTTCACTGCAGATTTGACAAAACGCAAAGTACCACCAATGTGAGATTTCTAAAGATAGCTATAGCACTTGACCCAAGGTTTAAGAATCTGAAGTGCCTTCCAAAATCTGAGGGGGTCGAGGTGTGAAACATTCTGTCAGAAGTCTTAAAAGAGCAACACTCCATTGCAGAAACTATAGAATTCAAACCACCAAAAAAGAAAATCAGCCTTTGGTTGGTTGACTCAGATGATGAAAATGACTGTGTGTCAGTCTTCACTGTTTTGGATCGTTATTGAGCAGAACCAGTCATCAGTATGGAAGCAGTCAGAACTTGGTGAGTGGGAAGGTAGAAGTCATATCCTCCTAATTCCAAAAGCCCCTTCCACTTGAGCTAAAGTGAAATTCTGTTAGTATCTGTATAAAAGCTATGACACTCAGTTGAGGAGTTCTGTTTCTGTCAGGTAGAGGGCAGTGGTAGAAATACAGGTTAGCAGCTTTGTTGTGAAATGTTTCCCCTGAGACTTTAGCATTTCTTCTATCTACCTTCCAAAATACTTTATACTCTGCCATATCATAAGGCTCTTGCCCAGTTTTTACTCACATTGCCTTAGTAAAATCTGAGTAAGGACCTCAGGGTGGGGCCTTTAGGCCTCAGTATGTACTCAGGTATTTTATAGCAAATTACATCCCATTTTGTGCAGTGTGTATATATAGATCTGAGAATCCCTGAACTTTTGCACACCGTACCTTGGAAATGACTGCCTCTTTTGGTTGCTTCACTGGCAAATGATTGGGGTGGTTGTTAGTACTGTCCATATGCACTGTACCCAGCAATCTGGCCCTTAGGGCTAGAGTAACACATGATTTCTTTACAGGAGGTTTGAATAAGGGACACACTGAAGAGCAAGGCATCCATGGTCAAAGAGTTTGTGTGGGAGTTTCCCCTTCGAAGTCCATGTGTCAGTTTCAGGATCATAGCAATCCAATGAATCAGAATCTTGGATCATATTGTCTGTAGTGAGACAGCGCCCTCCGGTAACATATAGCTTGTTTTTGATCACAGCAGCCCCATGATGCATTCGTCTGTCCTTCATGTCTGCACACTTAACAAACTTGTTGGCCTTAGTATCGTAAGCAATTATTCTTCGGGTGTACCCTAGATACAAATCAGGGAATGGGAAAGGTAAATAGTAGTTAAAATCTACGTGCAACAGAAGGGGTAACAATATATTTCCTGCTAGTCTTCAAGACCCTTATCAATCTTGTAATTATATGGTTAGTTAATTTTACAGGACTATGGGTCTCACTAGGCACATCTAATTTACCTGGGAAGTGGTAACGTCATAGTAGTGATGTCTGCCTAGCTATCCATGTTCTCACATTGGCTGCTATCACTGTAGTATCTGAGCACTTGTGAATGCTGTAAAAACCCCTGAGATATTTGGATTGAATGTCGTAGTAGCTGTACCAGATCAGACTGTGGCTGTATCAAGCACAGTTTGTACTTTCACTTTTCTGCCTATGTTTTCCAAACCCCAGTGTATTTCTGCTAGCTGAATAGACTAACTTCGTCCCCAGTGCTGGTCTCAGAAATATATAGACAACTCCCACTGGGAGTCCATGTATCCCAGTTCTGAGAGCCATACTGTCCTCAGTATTAATTATTCATTCATACAGGAGTGGAATCACCATAACTTTTCACTTGTGGACTTTCTGCCAGATTATTTCCTTGAGTGAAGAGGGAGAGAGGATTGCCTCCCGAGAACAGGCACCAGAACAAGCAGCCCAACTCCCTAAATCTGTAGATCCCTTGAGGTCTGTATGGATTTCAGGGGATCTGCTGGAGCCTAGACCCTGTTTTGCCTGAGATGCTCCCCCTCCAGCCCCGTGTCCGCTTTCCTGGCAATACAATTCCCTTAGAACTGTACTGTAGGGGATCCCCCCGCTGGCCAATGTCTCTAGAACTCCTTGTCAATACTGTTTCCGGGAGGGAGAATGTGGGTGGATTAGTACTGAGAGGGCCTACAGCTTCCCAGTCTGTTTCAAGCAGAAGGGATGAGTCTTTTTTAGCCCCCATGGGTAGTAGTTAGTTTATCACTAACTTGGCAGCTTGCTTTAGAAAAAAAAAATCCTTGGCCTGAATTATGAAAGAAGTTATTTACTGCACGAGCAGCATTACATGACAAAGCAGTGAGTTTTATTTCTCTTCCCAGTTTTCTCCCTTTGCTTACCTATTGTAACCTCTATTTACAGTCCTCTATGGAGTCCTGCTCCACTGGCATTTGAGCATCATCTCAGGCTTCCTCAGGGCTGGGAACATTCAAGGACTGGTCATTGAGTCAGGTATTACGAATTCCCTTTAAGGGCCTAGTTTTGTTCTCTGTTTCATGTGTGAAGTGAATCCTGTTATTTTAAGTCAGAGCTTCAGCTCAATCAATCAATGCAAGCTACTTATGTCAGCGTATTCAAGGGTAGAATTTGGACCCAAAAGTGCATGTTCACATGGAATCTCTCCTTATTGTTTCTCTCTTGAGGTGATGGAAAGTCCTAAAATCTTTATCTAATAACTTTATCTAATTGTCTTGGGTGATTTAGAGAAAATTTAGAGATGGGCCAAAACCAGCAGTTCAGGTATGTGTGGGTTTGCGGACTGTATTCCAGCTGATATCCCAGGATCTGACCACACCTCTAGCAGTTTTGGTTTTGGATCAGATCTAATGTTGCAAGAAATCTGTTTTCTGGGTGGCCCAGATTTTGCGAGAGCAGCTCATCTCACAAGTTCCCAGATATTTTGAGCTGGTCTCATGAACTTTTGGCCGCATCAGATCAGAGCCTGAAGCCTAACTCCGATTCTATCTCAAAGCCTGATCCAGGTCCCACTAATAGATATGGCAAATAGACGTTAAAAGTGGTGGGCGAGGGAGAAATGCGGGTCTCTAACTGAAACTGGGGCTTGTCTACATGGTGCATTAGTATAGGCTAAAAAAGGTGTAAATGCTAGTGCACCCTAGCCCATTGCACACTAGCTGACCTGTGTGGGCCCTGCTGGCACAAACAAAAAATTCTCTAGTGCCTGTTAATGTACGACCGTTTCAAACAGCACTACAGTAACACGCAGCAGAGGATTTTTAGCGCATGCCAGCAGGGTCTACCCAGGCCAATTAGTGCACAACACACTAATGTGCTCTACAATTTATCTCCTTCTAGTGTGGGCTAATGTGCTGTGTAGACAAGCTCCAAGACTCCTGTTGTTCAGCCAGTATTTTATCCCTTCTTTTGATCTGAGTTGTTTTGCAAGGAAACCTTGAAATGTGGTGAATGCTGTTTTTAAAAAAAACCATTATTTTGTTTTGTAATTTCAACTGTTGCTAAACCAGGAAAATTTGGCCAATGGTTTGGCATAATCACTGGTAAATGACAACTTATCTGCAATAAATCTCTCTGCTTTAAAGGGGAATGGAATATGTTTAATGTTAACTTGATTTTTGTGGGTTTTGTTAAATACATAATTTTAAAACCAAGGTTAGGTCTTAAGCTCATCAGCAGCATACATGGGTCACCACAAGTGTTTCAGATAAATACATTTGAAGGTAAGAATTGAAAATCCTTTCTCCCTACTTCTTTGCTGTGGTCTGATATCAGAATAGCTCCCCCGCTGTCCTTGGGGCTTAATCCTGAAGAGTTTACTCAGGCTTAGGAGTCTCTCTCTGTATATGGTCCCAATGGCTTCAAGGAAGGTAAGGATGATCTAGTGGTTAGGGTGCCAGCCTAGGACTTGGGAGGCCTAGTTCAATTCTCTGCTCCATACCAGACTTCCTGTATGGTCTTGTGCAAGTCAGTTAGGCCATGCTTACCTTACAAACGTCTGCTGGCATAGCTATTCATAGATTCCAAGGTCAGAAGGGACCAGTGTGATCATCTAGTCTGACCTGTTGTAATGAGGAGGCATGGCCTTCCTCAGAGGCTGACACCGAGGGACCAATGCACACCATCTGGTGTGTAGAATCAGGTGCATCATGACCTGCCCATTGGCAGCCCAGGGGCAGGACAGGAAGGAGAAGTATAAAAGCCAGGCCCTACAGCTCAGTCAGGGGAGAGCCATCAGAGGAAGAAAACATCTTTCTCCCATTGTGGGTGTGGAAAGCTGGAGTGGAGGTGCCTGACCACGCAGTTGCCAAGGAGCTGCTAAGACTGCCACTCGCAGTGTATGCAGGGGAGACTGAGGACAGCCCTGTACTGCAGGTACACTACAAAGGGGGTGCAGGAAGTAGCCCAGGGATAGCTTACTACAGTCCAGCTGTGTTCCTGCCTGAACACTGGTCGGTGCATTTTGGATGGAGTCCCGCTGACCTAGTGGAGGAACACTTCACCACTGTGAGGGCCCTTGACTGGGATGCAGTGGAGTAGGGTGGGGCCTGCTCCCCCTGCCACCTCACCTCTGGTGTGGCTAACTCCCTTCCACTAGGCTGTGAGGCCTGTGTTGGCGCTCATCCCCGCCAGAGCCCCTAGACTGTGTTGGCGCTCTCCCCTACTTGAGAAACCTAACTGTTTGCTGCCCTGCCCTGCATAGACTGCCACTAACTCCCCAAACCATCCTAGCCCTAACCTACCTGGGCTCCCTCTGGGACTTACCTGCTGCCTGGGAGCTGCAGCCACACATACGCTGTCATGGAGGCAGGCACAAATTAATGCAGGTAGTTAGGAGGGGAGGCATTGCAGGCAGGGTGGCTTCAGCCTCCAGGTGAGCAGCAGCTGGTGATACAGCTGGTGGTGCTGTATGCTAACATCCAGTGTGGTGACCAATCTAACCCTGATCCCTTAATCTGCGCCTTTTTTTTTTGTTTTTTGTTACAATGGCGGGGCATGGCTTGAGAATTGGGCCCACTCCCTGGATGGGTGCTGCCCTGAGGCTGCCAGAGGCTGGAGCAGAGGTCCCAGCCCCAAAGGGTCAGAATGACACAGTCCTGCCTTGCTGGAGCAAGGAGGCACCACTTGGAGAAACAACAATTCACAGCTAATTGATTTAACCTGATTAAATCAAACAGCTAATCTGCAGCCAGGTGGGTGGGGCAAGACAAATGGCAGTCATAGTCACTGGGTGAAATAGCTGATCTGCGGCCTCTGCCAACAGCTACTCACCCTGACCATCCCAGTGGGTGCTGAGCACCCACTATTTTTTTCTATGGGTGCTGAGCCCTCTGGGCACCCCCAAAGTTGGCACTATGCCTTTCTCTAAATTTAATAGCCCATTATCAAATATTGGTTTTCCATGTAGGTACTTACAAACTGTGATAAAATTACCCCTTAACCTTTTCTATGGGACTCAGGGGTGTGGTTTGTGACTGGCATAGCTGAGCAGGCAGAAGCTCCTAGCCTAGATGGAGTTATACTGGCAAAACTGTTTTTACAGATATAGTTTGTTTTGCTCATGGTGAGTGGTTTTTCTCTACTGGTACACAGTGCAGCTTTGCTTGTATAGCTGTGCCATAGTAGGGATGCTAGTATACTGGGTAATCCTGTACTGGTAAAGTAGTCATAGGGCTTGTCAGCAGGGGACATCCTGTAAAGTTAATATGAATGAACTAAAGGTGTGAATTTAATGTGGTTTAGTTAAAATGCATTCAAACTCTGTGTGAACACCCTCATTCAGAATGAAAATGGCTTTAATTTGGTTTAGGTTAAAGTGAATTAAGCTAAAACAAGTTAAACCACTTTACTCTGAATGAAGATGTTCATGGTGGGTTTTAGTGCATTTTAACTAAACCACTTAAAATTCACACCTTTAGTTAAATTGGATTAATTTTCCTGGCTGTCCCCTATAGACAAGCCCCAACTTTTCCAATTCTAGTATATCTTTTTTGAGATGCGGTGACCAGATCTGCATGCAGTATTCAAGATGTGGGTGTACTAGGATTTATATAATAGCATTATGCTATTTTTTTGTCTTATTATCTATCCCTTTCCTAATGATTCCTAACATTCTTTTAGCTTTTTTGACTGTCGCTGCACATCGAGTAGATGTTTTCACACCATGGAGCTAAATTGTCACTTCCCCCGTAGGGTAGCACACAACTGCATCGCCTCAGGATCAGAACGGGGAGAGAATTGTGACGCTCTCATATGCAGTTCCTGCACTGGTTCCCTCCTTTTTCTAGAGCAGAATTAATCTGCATTGGCCCTTTATGAGCTGTAGATCACTTCCGCCACAGGCTGGCTTTCTCTGATGAGTGGGGGGTTAGAGTTCAGGTTCTGGCCATTAGCTACTTCTTTCTGCCTGCTGTCCTCCCATCGGGGAGAGGAGGTGGTGGCAGCCCATGGGCCTGCTCTGACCAATGGTGTAGTAGCGTGCACAGGGGAGCTAAGGGATGCTGTTTGCCCCCATTCATCCGATGTGGGCCCCCAAGGTAAGTGACAGCATGGCCTCATTTCACTATCCCTTCAAATAAAGGAAGTTGCCTCAGCAAGTTGATTGCCTCAGAATGTATTAAAGACATACTTACTTACCAAGGGTTTCTTTATGTCAAATTCCATGGGAGCTGGTCTTATTGCAGGTGACATGAATGATCTAATATAACTCTTACCTCCAACAATGATTATCCGGTCTTCAATCAACACTGCTGGTGCACAAACATTCTTCACCATTCTGGTCTCCATTCTAAACCACATGTTCCTGGATACATGGTAAACCTGACAAGTACATAAAGATACACACTATAGAGTATGCTGTATTTCAGCAGACAATCACAACTACAGAAGTGGCTACTTGATTGATGGTTCATTAACATTCATGGGTATTAATTTGAGCTGCTGAAAATGGAGAAAATTTCCCCACAAATTGTCTAATCTGTCCCCTCTGAAAAAATGTCAGATCTGATGACAGCTATCCCATTGACCCAACCGTTGTATTCATGTTGGTAACTGGTGTGGGCCAGCCTAGCACAGAGAATCGATAATGGAACCTTGACCTGTTGGGAGTAAATGTGTATTTAGGCCTGACAGAAGCCTGCAGTGGATTTTAAGAGTCTGTTCTGATAACACGTAACAGCATAAGCAGAACTGTATATATGTAAGAAACTGCAGCATAATTGTGTTTGTAAAAACAAGAAAACTAAAGTAACTAAAAAGCTAGAAAAACCGGTTTGAACTAACTCTAAACCTGTCCTGATGGGGGAGGAGAGTTAACATGAAAATGAGAAACTAATACATATGTAAAAGAAAATATAACAAAAAGTTATAAGTGTGTGTAACAAAGATTAAAGTATTGTCTGGTGCTGGAGGTGACTCTGATGAGATCATTCTGATAAGCTTCCCGCTTATGAGTAATTGATCACTACTCGCTGAGTGTTTTGCCTTAATAAATATTTGTTAGACCCATCTGCAGCGTAACTGAATCTTAATCCAACGTGACCCATTCCTCTCTGTGTCACCAGTTCAAATGTGGTCCTCGTTTGTGACAAAGAGCTAGTGCCATTAGCTGGCTGTTGACAGGCCTATGTTTGACGTGTTGAACATTTACGTCGTGTCAACCACATCTACTAAATGATTATCTTGGGGCCATCTCCACTCCTGCACCTCTGATTGCATGGATCACCTAACTTCCCACTGATAATTGAATTATCTCCCTGTGTACAGATTATGTGATGCTGCCATTTTGGTCAACAGGAATTAAACCAGGGACCTCCGCAGCTAAAGAACCACACTTTATAGCTGAGAGCTGCAACAGACTCTGGGCCTGACCCACACTGGATCTGAGAGGAACCCATAGCATGAGTTACATGCTTTCTGTGGATAGAGTAGTTCAAATCCTGGACAAATCCTGCTAGGCAACAGCTAACATCTTGGCTGACACTCTAAGTTGAACCTGCAGAATTAAAAGCATATGTCTTTACAGCTTTTGCTAAATAGCCCGACTCTCTCTGAGACCTGCAACAGACTTGTATACTCTGTGGGCACATCAGGGGACACAAAAAATACACTGACCAGTCGGTTACATTTGCCTGGAAAATAATATTAACACATGACCAACACATTAAATAGGAAAGTATTTAACGTATTTTTGCCTTAAACCAGTTTTTACAGCTGGAAGCGAGGCGACCAACTGGCAACCTACAGGCCCCGAACAGAGATCACTAATGGGCCACAGATTGGGAACCACGGGCTTGTGTGAAATGAAATGGCAGTTCCAGTCCTGGTCCTAGAGAATAAGAATCCATATCATAATAGCCACCATCACAGCTGGTGTCTTTGCTGATACTGTCAGAGGGGAGACAAAGGACGTGAGACGCTGATTCAACCAGGAATTTAACTACACACCTAAGAGTGAGCACTGACTTCAATGGGAATACTTGCATGCATAAAGTTAGGCATGTGGTTAAATTGCTGGAGTTAGGGCCTGATTGGGCATCAGTTTGCAAGACTGTCAATATGAAACCTTTCATACGCACTAAAATCACATAGGGTCAACCTTGAGATATTTACTTGGTTTTAATAAATCAGGCAAACTCTCATTGAAACAATGGGAGTTTGCCTGAGAAAGGACTGAGTAAAACCTCAGAAGACCTTCAGCATGTGAGCTAGAGATGTAAAGTATCAAACGGTTAACCGGTAAGTATTAGTCTTACAGTTTACAAATTGCATTAACCCTTTAACCATTCGCTGCATGGGGGGGCTTGGCTGTGCACTTGGGGGGTGAGTGGGGACGTGGTGTTGCAGGGAGAAAGGGAGGGACGATGGGGGCGGGGGGCTGGGATGTGCTCATGCATGTGCAGGAGTGAGCCCTGGCAGCTTCGGGGTTTGGCGCCAGCGGGGCCACCAGCTTGAAGAGCAGTGAGCTGGGTAGCAGCTGAGGTGTGCCCTGGTGAAGGGTCTGGGGGGGGGGGGTCAGACGGGCATGGGGTGTCCCCAGTCCTAGGGCAGGGCCAGGAGCATGGCGGGGGGCAGATGGGCAGAGCATAGAGGTGCCTTATTGCCCCCTCCTGTGGGCTGGGGGACAGGACCCCACATGGGGGGGAAAAGGGTACACTTTACTGGGGCCCAGAGGCCCTGGGGCCCCGGCCCAGGCTGCAACCCCCATTACCATGAGGAAAATTTTTTTCATGGATCATGAGATTGCATGTATGGGATGAGGGATTGTGGTATGTGTGTGGGAGTTACAAGTTTGTACTGGGCCTGAAAAAATTATGGTTGGGCCCTTCTGGCGGGCGGCGGGCTCCAGGAGCAGCGGCACCCCAGCTCTGGAGGGCTCGCTCCAGGGTGATAGTCAGGCTCCCGGGGTGGCGGCTGGGGGCAGATAGGCTTGGGGAGTTGGCAGGGTGTGGAGGTGTCTTATTGCCTCTTCCTGCAGGCTGGGGGGCAACAGGTTCTAGGGGCGATTGGAGGGGCCAGGGCCCCATGCAGTGGTGAGGCCGAGGTGTGTTGGGCTGTCCCCATCCAGCTCCTGGGTGCCCCCCATGATTCCTCATAGGATATAAAATATCATCGTGGTTAACCATTTAAACTATATAAATTTTAATCATTTAAAGGGTTGTTTTGCTAAACGATATTTTATATCCTTAGTTTGGGCCTTAACAATAATAAAGGCTACTTGTGGAAATATAAAAGCATTTAAATATCATTTCCTACATACTGGACTTCCCTGAATGAGCATTTCCAACTTAGCATATATATCTTGCCTTCTGCTGCATGAGACTCCATGCAAATTCAGTTCTATACTGGGCTTTGATTTCACCAGCTGGGCTTGGGTGTGAATCACTGAATACCCTGGAGGAAATGCACATAAGATGAGCAAGAGCTACAGTTACCTGTATTAGACGGACAGGGTTTTGCATAATATCTTCCCCTCCAAAGAGATAGATTCTTTGGTCTTTAGCAGCAACAGCTGGGTGAAGGACAGCAACGGGCATGTTTGCCATCTTCTCCCAGATGTTATAAATGCTGTCATACCGCTCCATGGAATTCAGAATTTCCTGGTTTTCTCCAATTCCTCCAATTGAGAAAATATAGTTCTTATAGGCTATGCTCCTGTGCGAATAGCGTGGAACTAGCATGGGTTCAACTAACCTCCATTGATTTAGCTTGAGGGAGAAAATATAAACATTATCACTGACTGGATTTTTCCCACTGCTAACGGGCATCCCTCCTAGCACATAGATATTGCTATGCAAGCTCACTGCAGAGGCTTTGTAAAGGCGCATAGGATGCTTAGCGAGGCTCAGCCACTGGTTGGTCTTCTCGTCATACAGCAGGACATCCCTGGTTGTCGTCTGATTGTCCTTCCTGCCACCGATGATTATGAGGAACTCTTGGTACGAATATCTGCGGGGAACATGCCACATGGGTTTGATGTCAAGAGCACTGTTGCCATATAATGAGAACATTTGTCTCCTGGCTGATTCTAAGAGGTTTCTGCAAGCAGGTGAAGACTGAATGAGGGAGTCATTGGCAATAAAGTGGAAAAGGAAGGTTGGGTGGACATATTGAAGCCGGACCTTTTTGAACAAATCTGGGATATAGCCCTGTCGTGCCTGGAGGTCGTGCCGGATCCAGACCATCAGTGTCTCAAACACTTGTTCCTCCTCACCACAGAGCTCGTCGTCCCCAAGGTAATCAATCAGCTCCAGTGCACAAAGCTCCTTCAGATCTTCAGAAGAGGCTACTTCAGGAAAGCATTTCAGAGCCACCTCCTTGGCTTTCTTATTGAGATTCTGGCAGTTCAAGATTTTGGAGAGCCTTATCATGCTCAGGCAGTTATCAGGAGTCAACTGGTCCTGGAGGTACAAGGAGCAGGCCTGAAATAATTTAATGTACTGTAACATGGAAGTGGCCTCCATTAGGGACAAGATGTTCTCGGGTGTTATAAGAATCTCTCCTGTATAAACATAAAGGACAATCTGATACAAAATATTGGAGTCAATGCCTTTCAAGTCAACTTTTGCTTGACAACTCTCTTTAAAGTTGTTACAGAACATTGCCTTGAAGTAAGGACTGCTCGCAGCCAGCACATTCCTGTGGCAAGGGATTTCAAACTCACTAGTGCAGAGAGTAACATCAGTCAACATCACGTTTTGCCTTAAAACGTTGAGCTGCCTCAGCAGTTCAGAGGAGAAATCCTGGTCTTTGAAGAGAAGGTCCTTTGCAGATTCTTCCTCCATAGCGAAATGTGAGAGATAGGAATACTGGGCTTGGCAGGGAAAACAAATTCTTAGCAGCTTTTATTTAAATGCCCAGCTCCAAAGGGGCTAGGGATCAGAAATTTAATGGTTGCTCTAAATGTTCTATCTCTGTTTGCGCACAGAAATGGGAAAACTGGTTAAGTGCAGTGGGAAAGGAGTACACAAGTCAAGAGGTCACTCAGCATCTGTTTGTTTGTTTTTAAAGGTATCAGATGTGAGGTTGGCATCTTCTGTTAGCCTGACAAAAAGCAAAAGCACTAAAATTATCTTGCTGACTTGGGGCTAAAGCTAAAAGCCCTAAGCAAATTGTATGTTCCTTTTAAACACTTCTAATAAATGTGCTTAGCCTTCTTAGCCTTTTCTTCACTATTTTTAAAGTATTCACAATTTAGTAACTTATGTCTCTTTCCCTTAGAGTTAGTCATTACTGAAGAATGTAAATCTGGCAGAACTAAACTCTGCAACAGGACAAACTAAACTCTAGAGACCGGGAATCTGCATTAAAATGGTTATTTATTAACTCTTCTTAGCTGTTGTTTTTATATTAATCAGACACACAATGACTAAACAATGTACCAGGCAGAACAACAAGATAGCTATCTATCTTCATGACTATCTGACTGCTCAGTCTGCAGTGAAATCACATGGTAGAAATGTTTACCTTATGTTGTCCTTTACTGTGTTCACTCACTTTGTGTCGTTTATTCTCTGTTGAGATTTTCCATAGCTAGTACAGGAGTAAAAACTATATACCCCCAAGATGTTTCTTTCTGTTGGTAAGTGATTCATAGAGGTTCATTTCTGGATTTGTTTATTCTGAAGGCACTTTCGCTGCTTTCTGGAGCTTTGTGAAAGAACCACCAGGCAATGAGGCGTTGTATACATTCCAGTTCTAAGAATAATCACATATGGACTTCTCACTGTTATCCCATGTGACTTTCCACTTGCCTTTTGCAAGGAGCGGAACATTACTGAGCATGCCCAAGTGGTGTTGTTCTGGTAAGTGTATACACATAACGAATAGACACTGAGACTAAAGTATACTTATAAAAGTCCTGGTTGTCAGTTTGGAAACAGCCAGAAGGCTCTGTCCTGAAGTGCCCGGGAATTCTAGAAACCTGTAAACAGTCTGAAATGTCTAGTACTAGGTAATGCACTCTCATGTATTTCCATCTTGAGGGAGGGAAAAACAGGGGTTTCTGAGGGGACAGTATTTTCATTTTAAGGAATGGGGGAAGTCCCTCCAACCTGTCGGCTGAGATTTGGGATTGAATGTGGGAGAAGCTGGTGGCACTGGGTGTTTCGCTCTAATGTTTTGTTCCCACTGTAGCAGCTGCTCATATTCTATGAGCCAGAACTCTTAGATAAGAAGCTGTATCTCTGACTGCTCAGAATATTGGTGAGAGCCCAGGTGGCTTTTCTAACTGGAGCTCAGGCTGTCAAAGTTCGCTGTCTCAGAAAGTTTCTTATTATGATTCTGCATGTACTTAGCAGAGCACTGAAAATAACATGAAGTAGCTCTTTTGTACCTTTTGCACTGGGGCCTCCATTTTCTTTAGACCCTTAGTTAATGAAGCCTCGCACCACTCCTTGAGGAAGGTGAATATTGTAGATGGGGAAACTGTGTCAGAACTGGAAATGTAACCCAGGAGTCCTAACTCCCAGTCTCTTGCTGTGACCACTTGATAACCACCCCAGTCCCCACCCCCTTTTTGTTTTTGAGGGCACTGTACGCTAAAGCTGCTTTTTAACAGTACAATGTCAAACTAGCTTGTTGGCTGTCCAGAAAAACAAGACTCCTTTTCATGTTCTGATGGTTAAGCTGAATGTAGGATTGAGTGCAACGGTCAGAAATTCCTTATGTCTGTGTGCAGTTACACCAAGGCAGAAACCAGAGAAAGTCCTTTGGTGCCCCTGCTCCGCTGTGGCAGTCCTGCTCTCACACCGTTATCTTCACCCCAGCAGATCACAGTGCTCTGGTGCAATCCATTCCTGTAGAAATGGAGGCTTCATACTACAGTTGTGCCCCCGTGGCAGTTTCCAATTAAGTATTTACATGACATAAATCCATGCTAAAATAACTGAGGGCTAGACGGTGCCCTCAGGGCACAGTCCTGTGCTGGGGCAATGCGGAGCTGGGGACAGATGTACGAGGAGCACTGGGAAGCATCCTGGAGCTCTCTGGTTACACAGAGAGGAGAGGAGCCTACTCTGTGACACCCCTTTAAATGATCCCGGCCTACGCAGCCAACCACCAGACAAATCCACTGGTGAGGGTGGATGGGGGGAATAGGTAGCGCCGTAGCCCTGCCTACTCCCCTCTCTCTCCCTCTCTCCTCCCCCCCACTTTCAGGTGAGCACCATAATTAGTAGCCTCTGCACTCCCAGGACCATAGACATGGCAATGTGCGCCGGGCAAGCAGGGTTGGGGGAAGGTGCATTATGGCCTCCCCTCCCGCTGCCTAAAGGCTGGCCCTGGTTGTGCCCTAAATATTTACAGTGCAGCTCCAAAACCAAAATGAAAGGTTCTGTTCCACATCCAGGGACCATTAACTACCCTAATGAAACCCGCCAAACCCGAGAAGATAAGCCCAAAAGCTGGGATGTGTGTTTATGTTCTTTTGCCTACGGGGCTTCTTTTTGCTGATTGCTTTGGCTTGGTGTTTCTCTGCACTAGCACTAGCTTTTTAGGGTTTGTTTATTTGGTTGGTTTTTCTGGCCATTTCCTGGGAATGCCTGTGGATTTATTTTTTACCCCTTAAAGAAACTATCCCGGCCATTCAACCTTGGGTGGACTTTACTTATATTGATGTTTTATGGGATGGTGGGGTGGGATTTTTGCTGTTCCTCCTGTTTTGGATACTGGTGTATGTTTGAAAAACATTTGTAAGATCAAATTTTGAGGTCCTTATTTATGTAAGATCCCTCTGACCTCAGAATCTGGCCCATATAGTTTAAATAGCCTATTCCTCTGTTTGATGGGGGCTCAGTGCTAATTCCTCACAAAGGGTTTCTGCTAATTCTAGCCATGACTCTGGGAGAATGAAGATACTACTGTCTGTCTTTGATTATCTCTTCCCTTTTGCATGTAGGGAGGTTACAGTTTCAGATATGATTTCCCCCACTAACAGTGCATCTCTGAGTGCTATGTGCCTCAGCTGGATAATTGCCAGCAAGTTTGCTTGAATTATATCGTAGTCATAGCTGTTTCAGCTTGAAACAATGTGAAGCAGAGGCTGCAACTGAACTAGCAGCAAATGCTTGGATTGGGTTTTCCTTTTAGGTAAGTGTAGAAAGAATTTTTATTAAAGAAGCATTTGAGAAATAACCAGCTTTCTACTGCTGATATTATATGTCCCCCGTTACAGTAGTACCTTAGCATCTCACAATCTACTCCCAACACCCTTGTGAGGTATCAAAATGCTGTGTGACACATTGTACCCCACGTACAACCTTATAATGTGATTTGTGTATCATTCTTGTTCACTCTTATAGTATAACTGTGTATTGTCTAATGCAAAATATGTTATGTAAGGTGTTTTTGGAATGCTCGTGACATACTGAGCATTATTTTTATGGTAGCATGTTTCCTGCAATGTCATATGTGTAGATATGAAACTCTGGTATGCAATATTTCCAAATGTGTGTCTCACATGGCTTGACTAGATCCAGACAAACACAAAGCTGAGGGTTCATGCCTCATAGAGGCATGTGTGCAGAAACAATGGATTGGCTTGAGCACCTGATAAGGTGATGCTCATTTGACTCAAGTGAGGGAATCACGCCCATTGCTGGACATGGCCGATCACCTGACCCCAGAGGGTGTCAAGGAAACTTGTTAAAGGCAGAGGCATCTTTGTCTCAGGAGCTCTCCCTTGGAATCCATCTTCTAAGCAATGACAAGGATACTGAGAAACTGCCCAGGGGGGGTGGAGGGAGCTGGCTACAGGAGTCATCTCAGCCAGCCTGTGGGTAAGCTGACATCACAGACTGAAAAGCTATGAATAACTGTAGACATTTTAGGATTGGTGCTTAATCCTTCTCCCCAACTCCTTCACGCTCATATTGGAAGCCTGCCATACTCTTGCCAAAAGTGCATCATCCAAATAGTGTTGTCTGCATGGATCTTATGGGATCGGCTGTACAGTGTGACCTCTGAATGATAAAAGATCCCTGGGAACACTGGACACCTAAGTAATTATTTATTAATCTCTTCCTAAGGGCTCTGCTTACAACAGAACTAAGGAAACAGCAAGCATAAGATATGCGTCTCCTGCTCTGCTTTGCTCTTTGTTTCTCAATTCTGAGTTGCTGGATACCGAAGCATGAGGTTGATTTCAGATTAGGAATTTGCCTCCAAATAAAAAAGAATTCTATTGAAAAATTGGCTGAGTATTAGAGCTGTTAGATGTTCCGGTGATGGCCCTGTGCACTGTGCAGACTCGCATTGCTCCTTGAAATCCCTCCCTCCATTAGCCTGCCATAACTGACCTTGCGCCCACCTAAGTACCGTAGTAGCTGCCCAGACACATTGTTGTGTGATATAAATAACTAGAGAGAGAGAGAGAAAGAGAGAGAGACTTTGTTCCACTGTCCTCAGAAGTTAGTACCTTGTAATAAAAAGGAATGACAATACACATACACAAACCCACACGCCTGTTTCCTGATCAGTCACTCTTATCCCTTGGCTTCCCAGACTCTCCTCCCTATCTCTTCTTTAATTGTCATTCCCTGCCACATTATGTCTATCTAGGGCTCAGTCATTTGTATAGGGCATAGTCCTAGATCTGTGGCAGTGCAGAGCTGTACAGCTCCAGTAGGAGCATACCTCTCGATGCTCATGGGAAGCATGCCCATCTCTATGTGGTACAGCATACCCATCCCTCACAGGCCAGTCCCACTTCATGGGCAGTGCAGAGGCAGGGCAAGGCTAGGGACCCACCTCCTCCCCACACACTCTGCTGTGCTAGGTTCCATGGGATAGCACAGACCATCCAATCCCTGCCCTCCCCTGAGCCCAGAAACTGCAATTCTTTGGCCCTTTGGTGGGATAATTTAGCAGATGACAGTGATGAGAGACATGGCTCAGAGAGAGAAATCACTCCAACCTTCCCTTTGGATTGAGAACACAGGCTGATGTGCATCGTTCATTGGCAGCTCTCTGGCATTTTAAGGAGCTCAGAAAGAGCACTATTTAGTCCATCTTGGCAGAAAGTGATGGCATGATACAGAGTCCTTAGGATGTGGGTTATAGAAGCAGAGGAAGAAGATAGATTGTCTGTGGAATTCTCTAGAGAGACCAAGAATTCCTGGGGGAAACAGTGACAAGATTCTATAAATCCCTCTTTACGTTACAGATGGGAAGACAGTCCAGTTTACGTTTAGTTTTTTAGCACATCTTTATTGCATGAAAACATTTGATGTGGTAGACTTGGCATGAACCTTACATCCAGGTAACACAAGGATTATCTGGCAACATGTTCCCCAGTCGTAAAGAAAATAAACTGGGTGGTTTTTGTTGCTAGTGCCACATTTTTTGGATGTTACTTGGAAACTGGCCAAGAAAGTGGTTTCTTTTTATGTGTCTCCCTTTCTGACAGTGGTCTTAGTGTAGCAGTGCCACTAGCAGCTTTCTGAAGTCCCCAGAAGTCTCTGATTTGATGGCCTCCACTAATGACTTGTTGTACATTTTCTGGAACTTCTCTTTTATTGTTTGAAGGTCAATCTGACGGGAAACAGAAAGAATCTTTAGAAGACTGGATCTGTTTTGCACAATACCCCACACTTCTAGATCCTGATCCAAAGCCCCTTGTAGTCAGTGGAAAGATTCCCATTGATTTTAATCAGATTCGGATCCAGGGTGTTAGTGAGAAAGGGGTAGATTCAAAATCTTGGAGAGTTAACTCAAACTTGATATCCTAACTTCTGCCCTGACATGGTGGTTCAAGTTACTGTCTCCTCTGGAAGACATTCATGAGTGGTAAGGAATGGGGGGGGAGAAATTTCCAGGAAAATAATTTAAAAAATAAATAGTTTTCTGGTCATAGATAACTTTCTGGTTGCTAAGTACAGAGACCCAGATGTTATGTGCTATTCTATGAAAGATGTCATCAAAGATACGAGTCAAATCTTTATTACAGAGGTTCTCAAATGTTTTCATAGTCACGCTTCATCTTAACAGGGAGATTGTCCTGGAAATTAATTTCCAACCCCATCACTCCAATCATATGGATAATCACCTCACCTTGCAGTCACATGAACC
Source organism: Emydura macquarii macquarii (assembly GCF_026122565.2). Classification (NCBI taxonomy): domain Eukaryota; kingdom Metazoa; phylum Chordata; order Testudines; family Chelidae; genus Emydura; species Emydura macquarii. The sequence continues at coordinate 5,552,832 of NW_027130506.1, forward strand.
TCGTCCCTTCCTATTCATGACCATGTAACATCCCCATGGTGACAACAGCTTATGTGAAAGAGTGATGTGAAGACAGTGTTTATGGAGCTGAAATGTCTTGAGTGTGTTTTGTGCTTTTTGAAAGACTTTAATCGTACAGTCTGCTTTGGCTCTTAACTTCTTTTCTCCTTCTTCTCTGAGCTTTTTGCACCATGTGACTCCTTAGCTCTCCACAGACCATACTTTGGGAACTGCTGCTTTATCATTATTTAACTAGGATTTTTTTTTAAAAAAACTCTTTGGGACCAAATGACTCATCTCCCAGTTGAATAATGGTGGCCAACTTTATCTAGATGTGTTTGGCTCCATTATGCAATTACTAATGTGTCTAATACATTGTTTTTAAAAAAAAAATAGATTTGGTATCAAGGCTACAGTCCGTTCTCAGTTACACGGGATAAAACCAGAGCAACAGCACTGAAGTCAGTGGAGTTGTGTTGAATTAAAACTGCAAAACAGATGGATTGAAAGCAGAATCTGGCCCTACTAATTCATTCCCTTCATTCATTCAAAATATTTCATACTTATCCACAAGATTTGGCACCTTTCTGATCACAGCATGCCTTACCTCTGCCCTAGTCACAAGAATGCGAATCAAAGTCTCCTCATCTGTCCCTGTGCCCTTCATTGCCTCATACAGACGGGTGGCAAAGTAGCTTTGGCAATCTTTGGCACATCTCACTAAAGAAGAACAGTGAAAAGGACCTTGTGAGCCTTGTACATTTCATATTCCACATCGTAGCTTCAGCAGGAAGAGAACAACAGCCGTTAAAGGAAACGTAGACTTCCCAATGTCTGTACCCAACTGGACATACATGCTTGTAAGGCCTCAGTCCCACAACTGGCTCTGTGGGAATGCAGGGGTCCACCCACATCGTGCCAGGTGAAGAACTGTAGCCTAAAAGTTAATGTATTACCCCACAAAGAGAGCATGTTATATAATCATGAATATCAAAATTGAATAAACATATTAATGCAAGCATAGAAGAGCTGAAAATGTTGATGTTTGTGTTGCAGAATGAAAACGAATTTTATGGGGACATGGTTTTCGTTCTTTTGGCGCCTCTGGAATTCTGCTCGTCAACCTACTCCTAAGTGGGGTGATGTCAGCTTATTTCTGTGCTCCGAGATCCAAGAGTGAGGTAGTCCACACTGGGGCTTAATGGATGTTCTCACTCCCCCACAGGCACATAAGCCAAGTCAACATTGATTGGGTTGGCAAAGACAATACTGAAAGCCAGTTCTTCTGTCTCTCGGTGGTCTTGCCGTGCCTCAGCCTAGTTCTAACAAAACAGGCATCACTATGTTTATACACAGAAGAACCGTAATGGCTAAAGTCAAGTGAGGATGAAAACTAGAGAAAAGCTATTGACTTTCTTTCTTTTACCAAGAGTGAGAAAGGCCTTCTCCAAATTTCCAGATGTTTCACTTTTAATGGCATCTTCAATGTCTTTCCCCTTCAGCTAAAGAGACAATGAAAAAATTAATTATAGCTTTATCCCTCTAGTATAAGAACAGCACTGAGCCACTCCTGTTTCTGATCAGATGGCACATAATGTAGCAAAGGATTGATTTAGATTATATTGATTCCTTCTGTGGCTTTTGGGAGTGAGCTTTTAACTAGTTTAATCCACAGAGCAGGCAAGGGACCCACTCTATCTCAAAAGACCAGATCCTCAGCTGATATAACTCTTCATCACTCCATTGACATTGATAGAGCTATACTGATTTAAATCAGCTAGCCCAGAATATATAATGTGCCTCATTAACGCTTACTGAAGCATTTGCACTGGTGAATAATGGGTGTTGTAGTGAATCCTCTCACGGTTTCTTCTTGGGGATACCTCCAACTGAGAGAGACTGTAAGAGCTTCTTCTGGCCCACCAAAGACTTGGATAAGTCCCAGAGAGTCAAGGTAGATTTTGGGGTGTTTTGTAACTTATTTTCTTTAGGTCCATGTAGTTTATAAGGATTTGAACTTTGCCTGGGTTTTGTACCAGACTGCAGTGAGGAAACTGGGGTAGTGGAAGGAAAATATTTAGAAATTACAAGCTGTTCTCCTTTTTGTGAATAAAAAAAGATCTATTTGTAAAAATGAGAGAATTTTACTCAACTCTGCCTTGCAAGACAGGATCTCTGAGTCTGAAATATCTGCTCACATGAGAGATGGGAAAAACTGGGAATGTCTGGGGTTTCCAGTATTGTAAATTCAAACCCCTCATGATATGGAGAGGATTTGTGTTCGGACATATGGCTTTAGTCTCGGTCCATCGCTACTTCAAATACTGATGGAAAGGATGCAAATGGGTTTGAGTTGGACAACCTTATGCGTTTGGCTTTTGCTTTAGAAATTCAAAGTATGTCGAATCTGAAGCTCATCTATCCAAACTGCCATAGTTTGGGTAGTGTTTAAGTATGCATACATGAGTGTGGATAAATGGTTCTAGCTTTGGCCTCTCTCTAGCCACAAATCAAGGTTTGGAATAAGTTGTGAATATATTTCCAACACTGCCTTATTAGGTTTCCCACCTCATCAATAGATTCTATGGTTCTAATTATCTGCTGAACATAGAACAAAGTTAGGAAGCTAAATAAATGCAAGTTCTTGCCTTAAGGTAATCATGTTCAGGCATCAAAACACAGTGACATTTCTTTTTTAGGAATTTATTAGAAAATCAGCTAATCATAAAATGGCCCTCCTTAATGGGATATGTCATCTTGTTCATCCTCCACGTAGGTCCAGAGAGTTCTGTCTAATATGCTCTGGAGTGTTTTATCCAGTCCGATTTAAAATATTGCAAGTGACAGAGTTTCTATCACTTCCTTTGGGAGATGATTCCCCAGCCTACTGCATCTCACTGTTAAACTAATTCTCAACCTAGTGCATTTTATTTTAACTCCCTGTCTTATAAATAACTATGAACTTTTTCTAAACAAACCTGAATTTCATTTGTAATATTACATAGGCATCCAACACACTCAACGGGGTTTTGTTTTTTGGCTCTTCATTTTAGTAGCAGGAATGGAGTTGTTATGTTTCTCAGCGAGAGCTGTTTATATTTCAGATGGGACCAACCTGCAAAGTTTAGTGCCAAACACTCCCAAAGTTCTGGGTGTTTGCATCTAGGGGTTTAGTTTGGGCCTTTCTCTAATGTACACATTTTGAGAACAAAGGCTATATTGGTGTGCTTCCACTTAGTCACAAGCAGCAGTCCATCTTACCATCTCTTACTTTGTCCCTATTCCCCTCATAATTATTTTTCAGGTTCCCTGGACTTTATTCCAAACAAGCTTGGAAGCCTTTAGTGGAAAAGAGGTCCATTTCTTGCATGGAAGAACAGCAAGAGCTAGGTTCGAGGGACCTTCCCTTCTGAACCTCCCTTTCATTGAGGCTGGAGGGTCAGGATGAGAGCCATAGATTCCCACCCAACAGATCTCTGATTCCGTGGAGGAGAGGAGCAGGCCAAGAAAGTGAGAACCTCCAGGTCTCTGGCCAGGGGGCCTATTAGCTGTGCAATGCATCCCTTTGCTGAGTCTTTGCAGTGAGACTGGGGAAAGGTCACCCTCTCTGTTATTCATAGGGTTGTAGAAAGACAACACAACACTCAAACTTATTTTGCTGGATATTATGAGGCAGACCTTCAACTGGTGCAAGCTGATGTAGGCCATCCATTACACCATTTGAGAATCTGGCACTATTTGTATATTGCTAGCTATTTAGGATGGCTGACCTGTCCTTAAAATTACAAATAAAGAATCGCATGTTCCAAATGTAACTAGATATGCTCTAGGAATTATTCTGGGGGAAGTTCTATGGCCTGTGTTATGCAGGAGGTCAGACTAGATCACAATGATTCTTTCTGGCCTTGGAATCTCTGAATCTATGAACTAATTCCATTAAATTACCACCGAGTGCCAAACTGCACAATACCTGCCACAGAACAAAAAAAAACCCAAAAAAAACTTACCGTTTCATAAGCTTGAAAGGTAGCTCTTAGTTGCATGTAGTTTCTCTTTGCTAAGACAACATTGAAAGCCGATTCGTCTGTTCCCCAGGAGCCTTCCCCTGCCTCAAAGATTGAATGTTAACATTAACCTTTTAAAAATGCTTGTTTTCATATTTTTAAAAACCAGCCATTGCAGTCAACCCAACACACTCAATTCTGTTCCCACCCTGCCATTGTAGTGCTGTAGTGCCATTGTCTTTCGGGTTGTTCAGCATTTAGACACCTTAGAAATACCAGAGAGAGAGAAAAACTGTGACAATTGGAGATTTCTCCATTATTTCACTTACTTCATACAGATTTTTGGCATCTTGCTCAGCGAGCGCTGCATCGATCTCCAGCCCTTCATCTCGGTTAGCCTACAGAAAGGCACATTGTATTAAAAAAGAGAACACGCTAGTTACTCTTGCACTCCAATGAACCGGTTTCATTCTTGTGGCTCACAGGCTGCTTTGTTTTTTGCTTCCACCTACTGGCCATAATCTAGTACTTTATCCACATATTACACAGAGCTAAATTCTACTTTGATTTATCTTGCAATCTACATGATACCAATGACTTCATATATAAATCAGGGCAGAATTTAGCCCATAGTATTTGCTGTATTTGAGAGATGCTAGTTCATCAAGGCCTGTATCCTGCCTTCTGCAACACTCCCTACCTGTTGCTTCAGAAGGTGAAAAGATTTTATAATTTACCTAGATAGTTGTGCAGTGCTGTACAGTGGAGGCACCCTAAGTGATCCCTGACTCTCAGGAACATGTAGCATCTTGACTCTACATCTGAAACTTTCTTGCAAGAGTAGAGGAATGAGGAGGGATGTCTGTCACAATGGTTGCTGACATGGATGGCTTACAGACAGCCCCCCAACCTGAAGCAAATACTCACCAGCAACCATACACCCTACAATAAGTCCAATCCAAGAACCTATCCCTGCAACAAACCCCGTTGCCACCTCTGCCCACACATTGACTCTAGTGACAGCATCACTGGTCCTAACCACATCAATCACACCATAAAGGGCTCATTCACCTGCACATCCACTGATGTTATATATGCCATCATGTGCCAGCAATGCCCCTCTGCCATGTACATTGGCCAAACTGGACTATCACTACTCAAAAAGATAAATGGACACAAATCAGACATAAAAAATAATAACATCCATAAACCAATCAGAGAACACTTCAATCTCCCAGGGCACTCTGTCACTGACCTGAAGGTTGCTGTACTTCTCCAAAAAAACTTCAAAAACAGACTTCAAAGAGAAACTGCTGAGTTAGAAATTATCTGCAAACTTGACACATTCAAAGTGGGTTTAAACAGGGATTTGGAATGGCTATCTCATTACAAGAAATAATTTGCTCTGATCACCCATTCTCACCTCCTTCTCAATGGTTGTCATTAGGCCTCAAGTACCCGGCTTTTATCCACCTACCCCATTGTTATCTATGCCTTTGGATATGTATATGATGCCTCCTATATATGTTACCTATTTTTGCTGTATCATTTCTACCAACTGTATCTGAGGAAGTGAGCTGAAGCTCACGAAAGCTTATGCCTGCTGAAATTAAATTTGTTAGTCTTTAAAGTGCTACAGAACTCTCTTTGTTTTTGCTGTACACAGACTAAAATGGCTACCTCTCTGGAAAACTATTGTGGCTTCCTAATTTCTAGAGTGGGAATCTAGCTGTCATGTATTTAACTGTGCCACTGTTGTGCCTTTGCTTCCTGTGTGCTTCACCTTTTCATCTCTAAGCTCTGTCTGCAGAGACTGACAGTCATTTTGTGTTTTGTGTTCAGTGCAACTCTCTCTCTCTCTCTCTCTCACTCACACATGCACAACTCTCATGAAGACTTCACTTTCGTTCTTGTTTTCTTAATCTAAAACAAAGGTAATTCTATCTGATATTATGTTTTCTCTTTGTGAATGGAAAACCATTACAAGCCCCGCCCACCCTTTCTCTGTCTTGTCTGTTTGGATTGTAAACTCTTTGGGGCAGGGACTGTTTATAATTTTGTCTCTGGCATAATGCAACCCTGATCTTGGTTAGGTACTCTAGGCATTACCATAATACACAAAATAAAGTAGCAATAATCCAGTATCTTTAGTGTATCTGGATGGAGAGATGATACTGAGCAAGACCTAAAAGATCTGAATGAGAACCATCAATGGGTAAAATATGCCCTGGACAGAAAGAGGTGAGAGGCAAATTGTTGAGAGTGGCCAAGGACTGCCATGGTCTACAGGACCAGGGGGTAAATAAGTAAGAGCCCAGGACAACAGTGCAATAATCAAACCTCTCTGGATTGGAGGCAGATCCTCTTTTGTGTCTCTAGGTCTTACACTCATATAAACCTCAGATAGGAAGAGCCAAGGCTGAGCTGTTATTGGAACCATGGTCACATCCTGCCTGAATTGTGCAGTTGTCGTTAATTATGACACTGGATTTGGTTAAAAGGCTGTATATATAGATGTTTTGCTGTAAAAGACCTGTGTGTACGGGACAGATATTTATTATACCTGCATGATGTAGGTGGTGTAGAACAAAAGAAAATGTCTATCTCAGGTAGGCTTGTAAGAGAAATATTCCAACCCTTACCTGTAGCACAGAAACCAGAATCTTCCTTAGGGAGCCACTTGTGTCACTTTTTACATCAGACTCTAGATCCCGATCAAAGACTATTAAGACAAAAAGTCTGTAAGATTTTACTCACTGCTAAAGACTGAGATATTTTCTTTAAATGAGGGTGTTTTAAATAAAATATTACTTACGCCTTTTGTATGCATCCTTTATGTCTACAATTTGCTAGGATAAGCAAACAAACAAACAAAAATCAGGTCAGTTATATGCCCACCTGGCTTGAGCTCTTCAGCTACCATTGTGGTGTGCCTGGCTTTAGAACCCAGTGAGACAGAATGATGACATTTAGTGGGAGATATGTAATAGGCCAGACCCTCAGTCTCCAGTAAGAGCCCAGTTCAGCAACGCATTTAAGCACATGCATAAATTCATTCCTGTTCAGGATAGCAGTTAATCACATGCTTAACTTTATGCATGTGCATAAGTCTTTTTGATTTCAGTGTGGCTTTAACACATGCTTGACGGCTGTCCTGAATAGGATCGCTTTTCTGAGTTGGGTGGGCCTAAATGCCCTTTGAACTGCTGCAGTGATGCAAAGGGCTCGTCACACTGCCTAAACAGGCATCTGAGGATTCCTTCAGCATAAACGTTCTCATGTGTTGTGATGTAGGATACACTCCTCAGGCATCTGTCCCTCTCTCCACCTCTCCAAAGCCTACACATATTCTGAGGGAGGTGGGTGCTGGAGAGCTGCGAGGGAACTTTGCTGAGTCACATCAGATGGTGTTCTTTATCTAAGTACATAGCATTTGGGTCTAGGGTGGCCGCTTATGCAGTCCTAGAATACCAGACATTCAGTTACTTCTGGGAATGGTGTGAGCCCACCCCTGCATGTGAGGCACCCGTCCCCTTCCCGGCGTGACCTTTCACGCATGGTTTGTGAAGTCACGCTGGCAGGGGCACAGTGGCTCACTCTTCAAAATGTCATCCCCCATCCGATATCAGACATAACCATGTGTGTTTTTGTTTCCATACTGAATGGGGGACAGACCACACCTGGTTTATAACAGGACGAATGGTCTGCCTATTTGGGTCACTTCCTTAAAAAAAATGTTCCTGACCCCCATCTGAGGGGGCTGATTGCCTTTTGTTTGCAGCCTCTAGAGGCGTCCTCTAGAGCAGTGGTCCTCAACCAGGGTATGCGTATCCCTGGGGGTACGCAGTTGTCTTCCAGGGGGTACATCAACTCATCCAAATATTTGCTTAGTTTTACAACAGGCTACATAAAAAGAACCAGTGAAGTCAGTACAAATTAACATTTCATACTGACAATGACTTGTTTATACTGCTCTATATACTATCCACTGAAATGTAAGTACAATATTTATATTCTAATTGATTTATTTTATAATTAGATGATTACAAATGAGAAAGTAAGCAATTTTTTGGTAATAGTGTGCTGTGACACTTTTGTATTTTTATGCTTGATTTTGTAAGCAAGTAGTTTTTAAGTGAGGTGAAACTTGAGGGGTACGTGAGACAAATCAGACTCCTGAAAGAGGTATAGTAGTCTGGAAAGATTGAGAGCCACTGCTCTAGAGGGCATGTGCACACTAGTCAGTGCAGGACAGCAAGGAGGATGTACAATAACAGTTAAACACCCACCAACCTTATTGACCCTTGTGCAAAGAATCTCAATCAGCACCAATTCATCCGTTCCTGCACCTTTCATTGCTTTCCGAAGCTCTCGGGCATCATATTCACATGGACGATCCAACAGAGCCAAGGCTGTCTTTTCAAAATTCCCACTTAGTTCTCCTTTGAGTACCTCTTCCAAATCCTAAGAAAGTAGCCCCAAAAGCTAATTCATAACACAGAAAATCCATGGAGAACTATTGAGAGGTTATATTTACTATTGTTTGTGATTATTTATGTTTAATCTACTTAGTTGTTAATGTTTTCTGTGCTAAAAGAAGTCTTTCAAAAATTCAAATCAGAAAAGAAGGAAAATAATTTTAAATCCATGGGCCTGGTTCTTCTCTCATTAACACCAGTGTACATCAGGAGTCCCTCTATTGATGTCAATAGACTTATTGCAGTGTAAAAGTGGTGTGATAAGATAATTGAGCCAAACGTCATTAAAATATATTTATTATACTGTATTCAGTGTAAACCACCAGGCGTGCCAATGACTTGAGAAAGTGAGCTGCAGCTACTTGATACACTGTCTCAAGAGGCTCATGCTGTATAGTCAAGTGCAAAGTATTATTACTGTGTATAGTTTTTAAGGGTGATAACACCCAAAAGTTGTGTCCTTTGCTTGGACATAAATTAGAAATTCCCAGTATCAGTGCTACTGTAACTGTGCTGTCTCAGATTGGTCATTTCAGACCCTTTGGCTCAGTTCTCTAACATATGCTCCTCAAATACTCATTATGGAACAAATCCTGCAGTCAGGCAGGCAAAATTCTTACTGTACTCACTATTGATCTGTTGAAGGATTAGGGCCCAATATTGCCAGGTTTACTGACATTGATTAGTGACCTAATCTGCAAATAGCTCTAATCAATTACAAACTAAGTATGAAGCCTGCAGGATTTAACCCTATGCCTAAAGGAGGTGTTCTGGACACTTTTATTTTTCTTATATTAAGGTACTGAGTCTTTCCTTTTAGAAGTCAAGTACCAAAACAGATTACTGACCTTTTGAATTTGACTGGTAATCTGTAAATCTGATTCTAATCTCACACTGGTATGAATCCATTGTAGTCAACAAAGTTACACTGTAAGACTGGTGTAAATGATATCAGAATTGTCCCTCTGGATTTGCATTAGGCTTTAGGGAATTTCCATGACTACATTAGCTATCTTTATCCTTGCTTTAGGCATTCTTTCTGACTGCACTGGAGGCAAACAAAAATAAAAATGTTTTAAAAGGCTCTAGAATTTGGGAATATATGTCTGGCTCTACTGAATTTGATAAAAATACTTTGAATTGGTAAATACAATTTTCTAGAGCTGCTCAAAATTTTTCCAACCAAACAATTTTCTGGCAGAAAATGCTGATTAAAGGAAATTGAAAATTTTGTGGAAATGTATTGATTTAATCAAAACTTGCATGTGGAAATTATCAAAATGTGTAGATCAAATTGAAACATACTGTTTTAATAAAACTGAAACTTTTTTAGTTTATCATTTTGCCTTTTATATTATTAAATTATAATTTATAATATAATATAAAATTGAAATGGTAAAATTGAAACCTAACATTTTTATGTTATGAAAACATTTTTGGAATATCTCATTTTATGAAAAATACTCAGATTTTGACTTTTCATCCCAAAGTGGGATGAAAATTTTTGAAAGCTCAGAATCTCCCTTGAAACAGAAATTCCAAATTTCAACCAGCTGTACTGATTTTCATTTACCAAACTATCTGTAAGGTCCAGGATGATTAATATAATCAATATTTTAAAGTGACTCAGTAATTCTTTTATCAAAAACTAACTTCCTAATTCTGTGACATTTAAAAACTGCCAAACACATGACATTATACAAAAGTGGGAAAATATGGGGGAACATTTCTAAAGAACACTCTGCTTGAAACAAAAGGGCCATTTCTTTTGAAATACTTTGCCACAGATGGTCTTGTACTTCTGTTGTACTTGTTGCCTCTGGTCCGATGATCGATTTGATAGGATTTCAATAATTGCCATTTCATCTGTTCCTAAAAAAATATTAATATACATGAGTAAATCATTCAGAAACAACCTGCAGATTTCATTTCTGCTGAGAGAGGAAAAGGTTATCTAGTGTTTTCCCTTCTAATTAGTAGAAAATTAGTTTCAGAACATCAGTTGGTGTCAATTAGTTAACTTTTCTAGTATGTAACATTTTTTAAAAGTTACTTTTAGTTTTCAATCAATGCTCAGTGCTCAGAACATAAAGAGAAAGTGCACCCAAACCAATGCCACTTAAAGCTAAGTGGGAACTATTCTAAGTGGGAACCGAATATCATGTTTCAAGGAATAAGCTAATCAGGGATCAGGAAGAAATTCTACCCTGTATAGCACTGAACAACTAGCCAGGTTATTATTTGTTGGGGTTTGGAAGTTGGCCTCCTTTGGAGGATCAGATACTGATTACCTTTGGCAGCAGAACACAAGTGTGCCAGTAGTCTGATCCACTATGACATATCCCATGGGAAGTTAATCTATTGATGACAATTGCAAAATGCTCACTGACTTCAGTGGGAGCATAGAATCATAGAATATTAGAGTTGGAAGGGACCTCAGAAGGTCATCTAGTCCAACCCCCTGCTCATAGCAGGACTAACCTCAGCTAAATCATCCCAGCCAGGGCTTTGTCAAGCCGCAGCTTAAAAACCTCTAAAGATGAAGATTCCATCATCTCCCTAGGTAACACATTCCAGTGCTTCACCACCCTCCTAGTGAAAAACTTTTTCCTAATATCCAACCTAGATCTCCCCCACTGCAACTTGAGACTATTGCTCCTTGTTCTGTTATCTACTACCATTGAGAACAGCCTAGCTCCATCCTCCCTAGAACTCCCTTTCAGGTAGTTAAAGGCTGCTATCAAATCTCCCTTCATTCTTTTCTTTTCCCTCAGCCTCTCCTCATAAGTCTTGTGCTCCAGCTCCCTAATAATTTTTGTTGCCCTCCACTGTCCCTAATAATTTTTGTTGCCCTCCACTGGACTCTCTCCAACTTGTCCACATCCTTTTAGTAGTGGGGGGACCAAAAGTGGACACAATACTTTAAATGCGGCCTCACCAATCCCGAATAGAGGGGAATGATCACTTCCCTCAATCTGCTGGCAATGCTCCTACTAATGCAGCCCAATATGCTATTAACCTTCTTGGCAACCAGGGCACGCTGCTGACTCATATCCAGCTTCTTATCCACTGTAACCTCCAGGTCCTTTTCTACAGAACTGCTGCCTAGCTCATCGGTCCCCAGTCTGTAGCTGTGCATGGGATTCTTCCGTCCTAAGTGGAGGACTCTGCACTTTTCTTTGTTGAACCTCATCAGATTTCTTTTGGCCCAATCCTCCAATTTGTCTAGGACCCTCTGTATCCTGTCCCTACCTTCCAGGGTATCTACCAGTCCTCCAGCTTAGTGTCATCTGCAAACTTGCTGAGGGTGCAATCTACCCTATCCTCCAGATCATTAATGAAGATGTTGAACAAAATCAGCCCCAGGACCGATCCTTGGGGCACTCTGCTTGTGACTGGCTGCCAGCTAGACATGGAGCCATTGATCACTACCCGTTGAGCCTGATGATCTAGCCAGCTTTCTATCCATCTTATAGTCCATTCATCCAACCCATACTACTTTAACTTGCTGATAAGAATACTGTGGGAGACTGTAACAAAAGCTTTGCTAAAGTCCAGGTATATCACGTCCACAGCTTTCCCCACATCCATAGAGCCAGTCACCTCTTCATAGAAGGCAATCAGGTTGGTCAGGCATGACTTGCCCTTGGTGAATCCATGTTGACTTGTTCCTGATCATCTTCCTCTTTTCCAAGTGCTTTACAATGGATTCCTTGAGGACCTGCTTCATGATTTTTCCAGGTATTGAGGTGAGGCTGACCTGTCTGTAGTTCCCTGGATCCTCTTTCTTCCCTTTCTTGAAGATGGGCACTATATTTGCCTTTTTCCAATCATCAGGGACGTCCCACAATTGCCATGAGCTTTCAAAGATAATAGCCAATGGCTCTGAAATCACATCAGTCAACTCCCTCAGCACCCTCGGATGCACTGCATCTAGCCCCATGGACTTGTGTATGTCCAAACTTTCTAAATATTCCTGAACCTATTCCTTCAGCATGGAGGGATGTTCACCTCCTCCCCATTCTGTGCTGCCCAGTGCAGTAGTCTGGGATCTGACCTTGTCTGTGAAGACAGAGGCAAAAAAGGCATTGAGTACCTCAGCTTTCTCCACTTCCTCTGTTACTAGATTGCTTCCCCCATTCTGTAAGGGGCCCACACTTTCCCTAATCTTCCTCTTGTTCCCCTTCACGTCCCTTGCTAGCTGCAACTCCAATTGCGCTTTGGCCTTCCTGATTTCATTCCTGCATGAGCTGGTCTATAACAATGTTGATTCTTGCTCTCTTAGTTACTTTGATCACAGATGGCTATGACATGCCAGGGTACAGTACTGACCAGTGGGGGGCTGTGTCACCTGCCCTGCAATCTCGGGTGTCTTACAATGCCTTGCTGAAGTAGCTCCCACCTCAGCCACTCACAAACAGCCTTCTAACATGCAAGTCAGATCCTGAGTATCTGTGTGTAACTGCAGCCTGCCAGCCACACATGGGTTACACGCTGGCTCTCACCAGACTTGGTTATACTGCAGGGTGACCCCAACACACTCCTAGCTCCAGATTCTCCCCAGAGAAGTATGTCTTGTACTTCCCAGCCCTCTCCTGGACAGTACAAATATTTTAAGTCCTTTCATCAGTTTTACTAACCTAACACTGTGGGTCAGGATCCTTTCCCCAGAGCCCAATGACTGCTTCCTTTGTCTTGTTGGGTGCAGTGAATGTGATGAGCAGAGAGAGAGAGGGAGGGGTCCCTTGGGGGCATTTGTCCCTCCTTTTTATAGTTTCAGTCCCCCTCTTGAAAAACATTTCTAGCCGGGCACAAGGAGACAAAGAATCCATATGGAAGAATATTCCTTACTGGTTTTTTTTGTCACCTATTTGAGCTTTATTTGTTTCCCTCCCTGCTTGATGGCTCTGTTTACTGCTTAAATGCAAATTAAGGCAAGCACACATTCCTTTGTTAGGTCAGACCTGTTTGCCAACTTCAGTTTGGGCAGGGTTGTGGGACTTGGAATGTGCGTGAATGACACCACACAGGGGAATCTTATAACTTCACATGCAGTGTTAACACACATATTTTATCAGGACAATACTGATCAGAAAATTATGAGTGTTCACTGGTTCCCAACCTTTTCTCTGCGGTGGCGTACCTTGATACCTTTAATTATTTTGAGGCACACCATATTGTCTCCAAATGAACTTGCCCTCTTATCACCTTGGTTTAAGCTGGTTACCACCCTTGCCATTCACAGTCTGTAGGGACTGCATGCTGGGAGAGTGTAGCTCAGAGTGCAGGCGGGGCTGTGTATGAGAGGGTGCTGCTGCTGTGGGGCCAGCCAAGCGCTGAGTCCCTAGTTGGCGCAGTGGAGGCAGCTCCAGTCCTTGTGGCTGTGTGCGTGCCGGGTCGTGCTGTGCTGTCCTACACAATCACCATAGCCACCGGCACCCAGTGGTTCGTGGGCGCTGAGGACTACATACCTGAGCCTGGAGGGGGCGGTGGCTGTTATCCAGCCCACATGGGGAAACTGATCTGGATGCACAGAGTGCCTGGTGTCACCATTCACACCCCCCCAGGAACATATTTCCATGCTGCCCTAGGGGGTTCTGGTCAACCCAAACCCCCTTAGGCCTGGGTGGGCAGGGCTCTAGGAGGGAGCAGGGCCTAATGGAAGATGGAAATCTCCTCCTTCGCACATCACCTCTGTGGCACATCCAGTTTGGGGCGGGGCCAATGCCTCATGTCTCCCCATTTCTGCCCACGCAGGGGGGGCAGGTGCTCCCCCACCCTCCCTAAATGGCACCCCTGTGCCCAGCCTCCACTAGTTCTGTCCTCACCTTCCACCAATGCGGCCCCCCCACCCCAGTTCTGCCCCACCCCACCTCACCCAACACCCCCACCAGTTCTGCCTCCCCAGCTTCCCCACCTCACACCCAGCCCCGACCCCCCACCCATCTCGGCTGCTCCTGAGGTTCTTCCCCCTCTCAACCCTGTGGGGCTGCAGCAGGTTCCCTGCTCCCCTTCCAGGCTCTTCTCCCAGCCCCCGGCCACAGGAGGAAGGGGCAGGGGCAGAAGAGCTGACCCTTTGCTCACAGGAGGGAAGTGGGGAGGAGAGGGAGATTGAGCTCTGACTGGTTGCTCTGCACTTGGAGGAGGCAGGGCAATGAGGCAGATGGCCAATCAGAAGACAGCTTTCCACCCCTTCCTTCCTCCTTCCCTGCCCCGCTCTGCCTGTTTTTCAAAAAATTCCGGGGCACACCTGCTCGGGCCTGAAGGCACACCAGTGTGCCGCAGCACGCCTGTTGGGACACAGTGGTGTAAATGACACCTCGCTTGGCATACTTTGTACACAGATTATTACTACAGCATGTTGGGTGTAGAACATAAGGGTGTATTCTATCACAATGGCCAAAGTCAGTCCTCAGGCCAACCTATAGCATAGCACAATGCATATGCTGTAACTGCAATTCTCTGTGTGTGATTCCCTGTGTGGTAACTGGACCACAGTGTACCACCCACACTGACAATAACCTGGTTCCGATTGTTAGTGTGCAATGCTAGGGGCAGAAGCAAGGAGAGGCAACGCTGTAAAGTATTTCATTCCAGTTGGGAATGAGGGGAGGGAGTTACATTGTGGGGGGCAAGGAAAGAGCCAGCAGCACAATGTGTTTTGTGGGAGACGAACAGCTGTGGTTCAGTGTCTGGGGGCTTATTTCTCATTGACACTTAGGCCCTTTTACACTGCCAGAGCAGCACAAAGAGGCCTAAGTGTCAGTGAGAATACAGCCCCCTATCAGTAAACATGGTGCAGCCCATCTGTCAGACAGATTCACCTGTACCAATGACATTATCTTAGAGCAGCTAAAAGGATCTCTTGGAGCAGTCTGATGACAGGAATGACTTTCAAGATTTAACTCCACCATCCTGGATATTAGCTCTACTGATATAACTGGAAGGATATCATGATAACTCCTTGTGTGCTACAATGCGGTGGACAATTTCCATCCATGTGGCCTGCATGTTTAATGCACATCCGTCTTCTAAATATCAAGTGGGAAATCAAAGTTTCTGACACCAAGGTACCTGAAGTCTCTGTTGACTTGGTCATCTGCACCAGAAGGACAATGGACACATTTCAAAGGATCTCCTGTATGGAGAACTTGTGGATGTTCCAAGGCCACTACAGGTACAAAGACATTTGCAAGAGGGACTTGACAACTTTCAACATTGAAACTGCAAGCTGGGAAGAAGCAGCTAGCAACAGTCCACACTGGAGGGTTGTGCTGCGCCAGGGAGTCAAAGAGGCTGAAGAGGGGTGATAGAGAGAGAGAGAGAGGAAAGCAAAGAACAAAGCACAGCAGGCCTCAAGAGCTCTCGGTACACTGGCTTCATCCTCTCTCCCTGCGCCTTATGCCTGCACTATTTGTGGCAAGGACTGTCACTTGAGAATTGGACTTTTTAAGCCCCTTGCGATGCTGCAGCAAGATACCCAATAACTGAACTGCTTTGATGCTTAGACCATCGTCTTTCAAGTTGGACAGTTGTCACATATCCTGTTCACTCCTAGTGTGCTGCAATGTGGTGGACAATTTCCAGCCTACTGGTCTGCATGTTTAATGCACATCCTAAGGGGCATATGAGTATGAATCAGATGGACACAGATAAGATGTCTTTAGGAAACTAAAGGGATTCTATGTCAGATCTTATACATCAGATTATATGTCAGGTGTGCTGAGAACACAGCCTATCATGCTGATCAGTATTGTCTTGTTTGCTTCCCCATCTCTAACCATCTGTTGTCTCTTGTCGTAATACATAGCACTGAACTCATTTTCATCTCCGCATGTAGACACTGAATAGATATGTCCATATAGGACAAACATACACCCCCTGGTTTCAGTTTTTCCTTGTGGAAAATCTGAACATCAGGCTTGATCTGGGGACAGACTTTTGGTGCTCGGTGCCACTTTGACCTGGAGATGTGGGAATCTGCTCTTAATGGGGCACTTCCCACTGAAGCTGTCTTGGCTGGGGCAAGAGCAGTCCCTAATATTCAGGTGTCCTAGATAGTTACCTATGTAGCCTACCCCTAATGCTAGCCTTGAGCAATGAGAGTTCACTATTTCGGTTATCGTGGGTGACAGTTTGACATGTCTGTTGCAGTGAATAAATGCCATGTTCATTCTGCTCCCTTGGGTGTAATTCATGAAGTGATCACTTCAGGAATAATGGGCATGGTTAAGGCC
Source organism: Emydura macquarii macquarii (assembly GCF_026122565.2). NCBI lineage: Eukaryota > Metazoa > Chordata > Testudines > Chelidae > Emydura > Emydura macquarii. The sequence goes on from NW_027130506.1 coordinate 5,569,551, forward strand.
GAATTCTGTGAGGTGCCGAGTGCCCTATAGACTTCAGTGAAAGTGAGGAGTGTTCAGCATCTTGTAGGAGGTGCTCAGAATCTTCTAGGATTGGGTCCCTTACTGTAATGAGGTTAGGGTACTGGGGGGTAAATATTTATTGATTTAGCCAATGATTTTACTCTTTATCAATATTAGATCCATAAGCAACTGGTGTGTAGTAATGATTCATATGTAGCTGATGACGATTATTTTCAACCAAGCTAATAAAATATCATACTACGTGGGTATCTGTATCTATATATACACATAGAGCAGTTATGCTTTGGAGTTAATAAGTGGAGTTTGATAGTTGATAGAAAACAGAAAGGTTAACTCAAAACTGCTCAAGCAGTTGTTTTACCACAAGTGTGCACTTGGACATACAACTTCTATAATGTGAAAGTATCCTATTGGGACCAACACAGCTACAACAACACGTTAAAAACAATAGCATTCTTACCCATCCCTTTGCAGGCTTTTTGTAGTTTCTTGACATCTCGTTCTGCATCAAAATCATGATGGCGTCGAATGGTTGGCTACAAAAACAGAGGCAACAGTAAGTGGAAAATAATTCTACAGGGAACCCTCAGAATTATACTACATGGAATTTGGGTGAGGTTGGGTCAGATTGCCATCTGATCTTTATTGACAAAGATCCAAACTCTGATGTCTTTACTTAGTTATTACTCACTCCTTACTCAGGAAAAACTCTTATTGACTGACTTAGGTGTGTTGATCTGTCTGTAGCTAGATTATGCAAACCTTACTCACATTGCTAAGCATTTATTCAAACAAATAGTCCCAGTCAAATCAATGGGAATATGTGATCACCAGCATCAGACAGGTTTGCATGAATAAGCCCTGAGTGAGGACTTCAGGATCTGGCCCATTATCAAATGAAAAATAAATTCAGCCTTTCAAATACTAGTACTTTTGTGGATAAGCCATCTCCTACTGAAATAAAACTTGGGGGCTTGATCTTATAACTGTTACTCATGCAGACAGTCTTTTTTCATGCAAGTAATTTTACGGACTTCAATGGCACTAGTCACGTGAGTAAAGAATACTTGAATGAGTATTCAGGCTGTTAGTTTGCTCTTTATGACGGTTAAAATGTAGCAGCTGATCAATATCGGCCAACTGCAGCACCATCATCCAAATGACAATGGGTAAAATTTGCAAAAACACCTAGGTGATTTAGAAGCTGAAATCCTATGGAAACTCAGTGTGATTTAGATTCCTAAGTGCTTAAGTCACTTTTGAAAATGGGACATCAGCTCCTATGTCACTTAGGTGCTTCTGAAAATTTGACCTGTGTGTCTATTAGTGTGTTTAATAGATTAAAGTCACTGTCACATTCTTGTCCAAGAATAGGCATCCTTGGCATTAAAATGAAAGGGCTGCAACTTTGTCTCCAGAGATCCCTTCGATTGCTTTGGCACTCAGATAGGTGCAAGAGACATCTTTTATTGTTATTCTTTTTCAACATGGTCATGCTTAAATATTGTTAGTTCTGGTGAAAGATTGGCAGTCCTAGATAATGAAGTGCTCTGTCCAAAGAACGGGGGTGTTATAGCAGAATAAATTTCCCCATCCTGCTTAGTCAGTCTACCTCAATGCTTTAGAAAAGCGATCAGCTCTGCCCATTGAATCCTTGGTGCCTATAGTGAGATCACCCAAAATAATTTCAATTGGTGCTAACGGGGTTTTTATAATGCATCTATTTTGCTGAAATTATTTTAATTGTCGGTTACCTTTATAAAAATAGAAATTTATAGCACTCTATAACAATGTAACATTTCCTTCTCTCGTCTTCTTTCCTTGATTTAGGATCACAAGATAATAACACTTTCATCACCAGACCATGATCCTAAATCTTGATTGTAAAGTTACATGTTGTTATATAGAATGATCAGATAGTAAATCAAGTCCAGTAACTCGGGAGTTACTTGACTAAATCTTTGAATTATTGTAAAATTAGACCCATATATATAAAGTATATAAAAATTTTCAGTTGGGAGTTTTCATTTAAATTTTTCTAATACAAAATTCTATCGAAATCTGAAAGAAAACACCCAACATAGTTACTGAAGCTGAACTGATGGTATTGTGGCAAATATTTCTCCTGTGAAAATATGTATTTGTTATTGCTTTGATAGAATTACATACTACAGGCATAAATAATTGAATATGTGCTTGAAAATACAAATTAAACTGTGTCCAGTTTCTTCATTCCTTACAAACTGATGTGCAGCGTCTAAGTTCTCTCCCTGCAGTTGGTGATAGAATAATTGTGAGAATAGAATTCACCTTTGTTCTTTGTAACATCAGGCTGTTTAGTGGCAGCCTAACTAGACTGAGTAATGAGCATGGGCTAATGGAATAATGACACCTTACAATACAACAAAAGTCTATTCTGAGTATTCCTCTCCATGATGCAAAAGCTGTATGTGCAATAGATCTATTCATCAAACCATAATACACTCACGGCATCGATGCAAGGAGAGTCATATAACTTGTTGAAGTTGTCTTCAACAAGCAATAGATTCAGTGTTCACTATGACTCATTCAGAATTTAGCAGGACCCTCAGCTGGCCTTATGACTGAATGCTTTCTGTTGTTTGCCATACAGTGTTTACACATCACTGTACTCTGTTCTGTATGCCACTTCCAGAAAGCATTTTGGAATCCAGATTGCATTAAAGATGATATTAGATAAAGATAATGTGCTGATAAGGTAGCTAAGATGCTTTGAGCCTTTCAATATGTTTTTGTAAAATGATCACTGTTAATTTCCACCAGCACTACCTCATTCTGGATGTCTCTTTTTTCAAATGACCCAATAGACTATTAATACTCTATTTCCATAGTTAAATATTAAACTGTCCCAGAGCTACACATATATGTAAATAAACTGGAGATAAACCAGATGTCTGCAGTGCTTGCTTGAACTCCTCAAATTAAAACACAAGCCCTCTCTTTCAAACAGTTAGCATTTATATTTCTAGAGACCTTTATATTCTCATCTGTCAGTTCTCTGTGGGCTGAATTCTGAAGTCTGTACTCAGTCCTGACTCAGATAAAATTCCCATTGACATCAGAAGTGCCCAGATATTACAGTGATGGATGTGATATGAGAATCTAGATAAACAGAACTGAGTAATGGCTTCATGATTTAGCTCAACTCCATAATAGCAAGCTTAACACACAAACTTTATTCCAATACTTTATTCAGTCTGTATAATTTAAAATACATTTTTCAGCACTATTAGAGACTACCTTAAGCTAGGTAAGGCATTAATAATTTATCTTGCACTCATATTACTCCCTTAATTCAGACAGATCCCAATTTATAAACAGACCATATGCTCCTTGCTCCATTATGCTTCATGGAAGGGAGCAGTTTAGTACATTGATGATAAAAGAGAATGGAATAAATAGTGTTGACATTAAACTATCAAAATGAGTATATTTAGAATTATATATTAATATAATTGATGAATGAGATGAATGAGGCAGTTCATACGTCAGAGCTATTGTTTCAGGCTGTCTGCAGACATCATCTCATTTGTTACACTGTTCATATTCGCAAAGAATTTCTTTGTAACCATAAGGAAGAGAAATTTCTCTTAAAAATCAGCAAAGAAAGTTTAGATTCTGGATCACAAAATGCATGCATCAGTTACAAATACTAACCATATAAACAACTGTTAGGCAAGATCAGGGGCTGAATTAGAACAGCTATCTTAAATTACCTATTTTAGATTATAAAATCTTTGGGGGCAAGGAATATGTTTTGCTCTATGTTTGCAAGGTTTCTTGTAAATGCAAGGCATTATCTAAGTGATCAATAACAATTATTAATAAAATACCACTCATCAATACATGTTATATGTTCTTGAGATTATGGAATGATGATAAATATATTATTAAAAATATATATTTGTCAGATGTAATTAGGTTCTAGTTAATTCATCGATTCATCTGAAACATTATAATCATAGAATCATAGAATCATAGAATATTAGAGTTGGAAGGGACCTCAGGAGGTCATCTAGTCCAACCCCCTGCTCAAAGCAGGACTAACCTCTGCTATATTATCCCAACCAGGGCTTTGTCAAGCCGCAGCTTAAAAACCTCTAAGGATGGAGATTCCACCACCTCCCTAGGTAACCCATTCCAGTGCTTCACCACCCTCCTAGTAAAAAACTTTTTCCTAATGTCCAACCTAGACCTCCCTCCCTGCAACTTGAGACCGTTGCTCCTTGTTCTGTCATCTGCCACCACCGAGAACAGCCTAGCCCCATCCTCCCTAGAACCCCCTTTCAGGTAGTTAAAGGCCGCTATCAAATCCCCCTCACTCTTCTCTTTTGCAGACTAAACAAGCCCAGTTCCCTCAGCCTCTCCTCATAAGTCCTGTGCTCCAGCCCCCTAATCATTTTTGTTGCCCTCCGCTGGACTCTCTCCAACTTGTCCACATCCTTTTTGTATTGGGGGGCCCAAAACTGGACACAATATTCTAAATGCGGCCTCACCAATGCCGAATAGAGGGGAATAATCACTTCCCGTGACCTGCTAGCAATGCCCCTCCTAATGCAGCCCAATATGCCATTGGCCTTCTTGCCAACCAGGGCACACTGCTGACTCATATCCAGCTTTTTATCCACTGTTACCCCCAGGTCCTTTTCTGCAGAGCTGCTGCCCAGCTCGTCGGTCCCCAGTCTATAGCTGTGCATGGGATTCTTTCTTCCTAAGTGGAGGACTCTGCACTTTTCTTTGTTGAACCTCATTAGATTTCTTTTGGCCCAATCCTCCAGTTTGTTTAGGTCACTCTGTATCCTATCCCTACCTTGCAGGGTATCTACCACTTCCCCCAGCTTAGTGTCGTCCGCAAACTTGCTGAGGGTGCAATCTACCCCATCCTCCAGATCATTAATAAAGATGTTGAACAAAACCGGCCCCAGGACCGACCCCTGGGGAACTCCGCTTGTGACCGGTTGCCAGCTAGACATGGAGCCATTGATCACTACTCGTTGAGCCTTAATGCTCCAATAAGATTTGTTTCCAGTGTAATATCCACTTCAGTCTATAATATCTAGTTGGAATGTTATGGCCACAACTGATTAACCACAACCCTGCACCTTGTAAAGTGCGGGAAAGGAGGGTGCGCGCAAAAAAAAAAAAAAAAAAAAAGCCAAGGCTAGGTCTATATTACAGACTTCTGCAGGGGCATGAGGAGGTGTGATTCCTGACCAACATAGCTATGGTGGCAGAAATCCCTAGTGTAAACACGGTTATACTGCACCTTTACTGGAATAGCTTGTTTCGCTTTTGCATAATGTTTCACTTTTGCAAAATAGCTTTTGTATCTTTGCCAATATAGTGGCTTATACACTAGGAAAGCTTTGTAGATAAGGTATACTGGCAATGGAGAATAACAGGATAATAAACTCACTTTTAACAGATGTGACAACACAAGGTATGTTGCGGTGAGGAATTGGACCCCCAAGCTTGAAAGTTGTAAAGGATCTAGCTAGTACAAATAATAAAATGCTAGCAAGAGGCAATAAAATAAAATAACATAAAGGTAATAAAAGAAGAGGCCTCAGTTAGGACACTATTCATCTTACTTATTCTTTCCAAGAAATGAGGTATCTGACTTGGCAGCATGCCGGATCTGACACACCAGCAGCTGTATGCCTCTTCTCAAAAGGTAATGTATAGAAATACTGTAATTCTAAATTGTCCTTGTCTCTAACAATTCTGCTAGGGAATGCTGAGCTGAGCTTTACCATTTTGATGTAATGCAGCAATTGTGACTGACTATTTAAAATTATGTTTGTTTGAAAAAGATAAATTGTCAAACCATCTGTCTGTCTAAGATATTTAGAAGGCATCCATCACCCTACTATTAAAGGGTGTGACCATAGGAAAAGAATAAAATGCCTCTGTAATTTTCAAAAACATCTAGGAAAAGCTGGTCTCAATTCTCCACTGTCCCTGAGCAAGACTCATAGACGTGGGGAGGTGGTTAGGGAACCAATCATGTCTCCCTGATTCTTTGGGCTGGTCTACAAAACAGTGCAGGTGTACACACTGAAATGCTCCTCCTGCTGATGTAATTCCTCTGCTATGCTGACATAATAAAACCACTTCAACGAGGGGTGCAGGGCTTAAGTCAGTGTAGTTAGGGCAGCACAGTGTCAGTGTAGACACTGAGGGTTCCTTACATCCCTTGTTACATCCCCTGGACCTGTGAAATTGACAAGAAAGCTGGACAGCTGGAGCGAGGAGAAACTGGGGCTGCTGGACCCTGCTCCCTGGGGCAAGAGGCTCTGGCAGCTTCCTCTGGCTCCCAGCAGGAAACCGGGGGAGGGTGAGCAGCCCACTGTCAGCCTGTGGGGAGACAAGGCTCTCAGCTCCCCACACTGCCCCTCTTAGGTCGGTGGAAGCGCTTCTGGTGAGGACGCATACCAATGACCCAAGGAAGGTTGTGTGGACATCAGCCTCTGTAGTAATTAATGTGGTGTAACATAGGTTGACTTACCTTTGTAATGTAGACAAGGCTTAGTGGCTTGGCCGCAGTGTAAGTTAAATGAAGGAAGGGGGCACCTTTAACTTACACAGCTGGTAGATGTTCCACCAGAAAATAATTGGGCATAGGAGAGTCCTGCCCTGACACACCCTCTCCCTACCCCAACATGGGGTGCAGCTCTGGCAGAGGATGCCACAGAGCTCTGCAGCATTTGGCCCATTGTATCCAGAATCCTGGGTCAATTGTTCAGCTCACTCTGTGATGAACACTCAGTAGACTCATAGACTCTAAGGTCAGAAGGGACCAATATGATCATCTAGTCCGACCTCCTGCACAACGCAGGCCACAGAACGTCACCCACCCACCCCTGTAATAGACCCCTAACCTATGATAGAATTATTAAAGTCCTCAGATCATGATTTAAATGCTTTAAGGTACAGAGAAAATCCACCAGCAAGTGAGCTGTGCCCCATGCTACAGAGGAAGGCTTCTCATAAGTAGTCCCAGTGAAGAGTAACCTGCTTCTCAATGTAAGGGAAGCTTGCACAATCTAACCTGAAATGTTTGTTACAAAAGGAAAACCTTCCAGTGCCTAGAATTCAATAAACCATGAACTGTCATGAACCATGAACTGTCAGGGCTTCTATAATCAGCTGTCTAAGCTCTGTTCTCATTTACAATTCAAAAGTGTTATTTCAACTAAGTGGTGTCACATTTACTTCTATGTAACTGAGGACAGAATATGATCAATTGACTCTAGAAATGGTGCTAGTGGTTCACGGTTTATTGAACTTTATGGGCTGATTCTCCACAGCCTTGCACTTTTTTGTAGTCATTTTCACCTGCACCGAGAGAGAGGAAAGTGGTTGTAAAATGCTACCAGTCTGATTTGTCAGGGTTTGGCTCCCACTTTTCACTTATATTGTAAATGTTTACACAAGGTACAAGGCAATTGAGAATATGGCCTATTGTGACTGCAGTAAAACAGATGTCATAGCTAGTTAGATTTTATTTTTAATTGACAGCTGTGTCATTTCATCTTTCATCAGACTTTAGGCATGTGGTTTGTTAATATACATTTTTACTGCTAATACATTATTTTCGGGTCTTAGAGTTTATAACTCATGTCTACAAACTATAACCCACTGTGTGCAGAATGGAACTAGTAGTTAGTCAATTTGTAGCTCAAATGACTAAAATAATATTATACATGGAAAGAGTCTCATACATTTATCAGCCAAGTTTACAGGCTTCATAAAAACATAAATAAATGAATATATTTCTTGTGAGAGAGAAATTTCATGGAGAGCTGACACCACACAAGTTTGCTAATGTATGCTTTTTTCATGTAGCAATTCCATTGACATAGAAATCTATTGTTCTAGCTGCATTAAAACTTTAATCTTTAAATCACAGTAAAGCATTAACTAATTAATCCTGGGAATATCCTTTGAGTGACAAATCATCACAGTTTTACAGAGGGGAATCTGAGATAGAGGTTAAGTAAACTGCCCAGGCCAACAACTGAGTCAGCTGCAAAGCTGGGGATTGGAATTCAGGAGTTCCTGGCTCCCAGTCCTGTGCATGCACACTGACAAGACATTCTTCTGCATGGTGGCCTTCCTAAAGAAGAAAATGATTGCTTCCTATACTCTTGATATAACAGGTAGATATTCCTAACCCCCTGGAAACAACACATCAGCAGCTAGTACTAAAGAAGTCTTCACAATGCTCAATAAACTAAAATGACTGAAGTCTGACTTGGGTCACTATGGCTCTGACACAACTCCTGGCCTTGTACACATTCACTTAAAACAACAGGGGCTGAGTCATTGGTTAATTTATGACATTTTTATTACTATTACTAGATTAGATAATCACTTCCTGCCCTGCATAGCATTGTTATCAGTGTGAGATTGTAATGAAAGTATCAAATCGTCAGATTACTGGCATGTTTTCCAGTGAAACAATGTTGGGAATTTTTTTCATGCTGTTCTAAGTGTTCCAGGATATTACAACTACTAGTGAGTATCAGGAATTATTTACAACATGGATTGTGCCTGACCTGGTGACAGAATGGTTAAAATTTGTGGTGTGGATTGGACATAACCATGTCCTCATAACTGGACTATGTCAGACAGGCCAGTTGCACCTTTGAACTTAATCTGGTTAGGCTCTATCCACACTACAAATAAGAATAGTTTATATGAAGCACATTTAAATTCTCAATTAGTAATCTGATTCTCAGTTAGTAATCTGAAATGATGGGTTACCCTTGAGTGGATTTAGCAAAAATGTCATGTATCCAAGTATGATATCTGCCATAAATGCAGGAAACAGAATGCAAAAAATAAACAAAACCACGTGAGATTCCTGATTGCCCTTCATCCAAGGTTGGCACAGATTTATTTGAATTAAATGGGATAAATTACCTCTTATTAGTGGTCGAAAACATTTGTTTTAACCTGGGCTGTTGCACAACACATCAAGTAACAATTTACTAGCACATTGTAAATCAGTTTGCTTGCCATGATATTTCAGATGAGTTGATAAGAGATAATGGCCCACGATACTCAGTGAATCCCTTTGATATATCAGTTCAAGCATGCATGTCAAATCTTACGATGCATAGCCAAATGGGTTAGCAGAAAAGTCAGCACAAATAAAGAATTTAATGAAAAAGAAAAGCTCTGGCAGATTCAAGGGATCTATACTTACTTCACCTGTGTAGACACTTATGGCAGAGGACCCAAATTTGGGGCTAAAATCTAACAGTTTCTTGAGCTAAAGCCAATAACCTTGAAGTATTTACAAAAGAACTACAGGTCAGGAAACTAAAACAGAAGAAACACAACAACCAAAAACAGTTACCCTTAATGCAAAAGAGAGGGAGACAGTTAGACTTCCAACAAAAAGTACCTTGCAACTTGTCAAAATAACAACTATTTTTATCCATCTGCACCTCCAAGTTCAGAGAGGTCCCAATAGCAAGGGAAAAGCAATATCTAGAATGCTAATGACAATGATCATGCACTGACAGAAATAACACACGCCTACTCAGTCACTGACATTGGATAGCAACAGGAGCAGCAAACACAGGCCACTACAGCAGGACATTTTGAAAAGAAGTGCCAATGTGATGAGAAAGTCACTGAGGTTTGGAGATCATAGCTATTGGGAGATGTTTAATAAAAGTTGGAATAATCCTCTGATGGTATCAAGAGGGGCTCAGGTATTTTACCCTGACCTTCATCCTTGATAGTTCCTTTCGTGAGCTTTATTAATTGGCTGCCTTACTTTATGGTTGTTTTTGGCTGATATATTTTATTTTCATTTTACGGAAATAAAAAGGGAATATGTAACTGTAGTTACTAAAATCAGTGTATACTGATTCCAGCCATGTGATAGAGTAATAACCTTTAATAAACCTGACCAATTCATGTGAGTGATGTTAGTTTTTTACCAGTACTCCTATGCATCACATACATTTAATGCAGTTGGAAACAAAGGGCTAGTTTTTAATTGAATTCTAAACAAACAATTAAAAAAAAAATTTTAGCAGTAAAGTCAGTCTTTACTGCTAAAAAAAAAAGAGAACCATCATTTTAATAAAATTAAGCATAGAAATATCAGGAAAACACCTTGGAAATCCTGGAAATTGTCACAGAAAATAGTATGTATATTTACAGGTTTGCAGTATGTCTCATTGAAGCCCATCCATCAGTTTAAGGATCCAAAGTCCCAGATCCAGACAATGAACCAATTCTATTACTAATCAGCAATCCTGAAAATTTGAGGGGTTTCCCTTTTCTCTGTCCATAATCATATAATATATTGCTAAATAATGTGCTTGTTAATATTGTAACAACTAGGAATTAGGTGCTAATCTCATTAGTAAAATTGTGTATAATACATTGTGCTCTCAGAACACAACTCTTAGCAAATCATTGCCTACATGATTAATTATTAATTGGTGCATTCGTACATGGGATTAATTATTCACTGCAACAGAAGTTTCTAATGAGTTGTAATGTAACTGAAAGCCACAATTAACTAGAGCAGCAGTACTGAAGAGAGAAAGAGGTGGCATTGTGATAGATCTTGAATTCCTAATATCCCCTAACGTCATACAGGAATTGCTAACAGTCTGTATTATCAGGATGAACTGTAAACCTTTGCCCAGAAGGGATGGTTTGAGTTATCAGTAGCATAACTGATGTTACTCATGCGTCTATGCAGGTCCTTGAGGTAAGAGTAAAATGCAAAAATATACTATTCTCTCTTAAGTCTGGCACATTTTAAAATACAGGATGAAAATGTTATACCATGGCCTAACCTTATCAGGAAGCTGATCTGTTTGCCCAGAACTAACTTATTAGGGTTCACTTCCTTCTTACAGAAGTTGTGTTAAACCTGCTTTAACTCTAGTTTGGGCCCTTTGAAGCATGGTAGTCATTGGACCATATTTAAAGCCATGAGTCAAATGGGATCATCTTTTCATTTTTAAAATATCTGAACGGAAAATGTATCCCATTGCTTCTTAGCCTCAGTACAATATACATGTGCTTGGTATGAAACAGATGAATGACACATTGCCTACAGTTTTGTGACATCAGGAGGGGCAGTAGGGTGACTGAGTCAGAAAGTCGCTGGGCTCCAGAACGTTAACCAGGAGGGGCAGAAAACAACTAGAGCCCACTTAATTACAGTGTATAAGTACCTTCACGGGGAGAAAATACAAGGTACTTAAGGGCTCTTGAATCTAGTGAAGAAAGGCAGAACAAGAACCAGTGGCTGGAAGTTAAAGCCAAACAAATAAAAGGCACATATTTTAACAGCGAGGGAGGTTAACTATTGGAACAAATTACCAAGAGAAGTGGTGCATTCTCCATTTCTTGACATCTTCAATCCAGACAGGATGACGTTCTAGAAGGAGGAGGAAGAGGAACTCCAAAGAAATGTATTTACTAGCAACTCGCTTGCACACCTTGCTTTATTTTTTTGGGGAAAAGAAGGAATCACAGTTTTGTGGCTGATTGTGGACTAGCAGCAAACTTTACTCAACTTCACTTTGCAAAGGGACAAGAGGTAATGTTGGAAAGGCAGGAAAGTGGGGGATGATAAACTCAAGTAGCTGTCTCTTCTTCAGAGCCTCCAATTGGGATTCCAGAGGGCAGTGTGAGCTGGCGTCCCCTTTTTCCCTTGGCCTTGAAGAATGGCTGTGAGAGCACCTCTTACAATTTTCAAGACACAATTTGACTCACACGGGCTCTGTGGTCTGTACAAAGTTTGAATTCATCATTACAGTACAGAGTCTCCCAGTTCACATTAAACTACAAAGGACACTTGTTTGCTGACTAACAGTAAGGGCAAACCCAATAGCATAAAAACCAACACAAAGGCACCCAGTATGTTGGTCTGAGGTCAGCATGCAGAGCTGAGATGTATCTGAAAACATGAAGTGAAACATTTGTCAATATAAAAACCATCTGCTTTACGGCCCATTTGCCCCAAAATAATTCACAGTGATGGACACCATGCTACAGAAAGGGTGTTCTAAATGCAGTGGCATCCATGGAGTAACACATCTAGAGACAGACACAAACAAAATCTGCATCCTACCACCCTTGAAATGACCATTCCTGATACCAACTCAGGCCCATCTCTACATAACACTGGAAGGTTTGTACATACAAGATGTGCTGTGGCCAGAGGGAGCATGGGCCTGTACAGCTCCCTCTTCTGTGCTAAAAGCAGAGGGAGAGCCCTTTCCCTCCTTTCCCAGGCATCAGGGAGCTTTGCACCCTCAGAACTACTGGTTCTCCCTAGCTGGTGGTGTGAGGACTCATAAAACAGGGTAATCTGAAGTGAGAGTAGTAGGAGCAGCTGGTTGGGGAATTTCGGGAGCTCCCAAACTTCTGTCCAGTAGATGGAATGGCAGAACCTGATGGAAGAAGAGATGTCACAGCTGGAAGCTCTTGCTTGCTCCTTTTCACTCAAGGGGAGAGGGAAAAGAGTCCTGCTACTGCCAGCCCCCCTTTGGGGGGAAAGAGATAAATAATACATAACAGATTAAAGTCTGCATAAAATATCTCCCTTGGAATGTTTTGGCATCTTCTACAGTGCAGGAAATTCTGCAACCTTTACATATGCTGAGTAGTTTTACTAAAGCCAATGGAACTACTTGTTTGTGTATGGGCTACTCAGCACAAAGAAAGACTGTTGACTCAGCCTTTGAGTTCAACCAGACTTGTACCTCTGAAACAGAGAGTGGAATTGGCCCAACAATTGTAACGGGCTTTCATTTGATTCCTGTTCTCTAACTACTTCCATGTGTTCCAGTAGTACATATGTATCTATTGTGTTGCTAAATGTGTCAGGTATGTCCCAACAGTCCCCAGGCAATGAAAGGCAGCAGTAGCACAGCAGATAATAATAATGATCTTTAGCATCTTCATTCAACTTACAGCCCTTGTTTAACTCTCCCACTCACCAAAAACGGTTGCTTACTTGACTTGGTCTTCACTAAGCACTGCTCTCTGCAATATCTCTGTTGCTGGGTTCGCCTCTTCAACCATCACCTGGTCACTTTCAGCATCCACCATTAGCCGCCACCCAATGCCCTGTTGTTTGGCCTTTCCATGACTTTCAGTCCATCAGCACTGATGATTTCTTGTCTGCTCTCAGCCTTCTTTTCCCTTTCTTCCACGGTTGTTGATTCTCTGCATGTTTCACTCTCCTCCACCCTTGATTCTTTTTCCACTCCCTTGCATCAGAATGCCCACCCTGCCAACCCCCAGCTCTAACTCATCTCCAGCATCCTCTTCCTCTGCTCCTGTTCTTACACAGCAGAGCATCTGTGGTAGAAATCCCATGACCAGGCTGACTTCCTCTACTACAGATTCATTCTCTCCTCCTTACATTTTGTCACCTTTCTGGCTAAACAACTCTACATCTCCAACTTAGTTGAATCCCATGCCTGCAATTCCAGATGCCTTTTCACCCCTTTGATTCACTCCTCAAACACTTCCCTTTTCCTTCCTCTGTGTCTCCACACAGAATCTCGCCTATGTCTTTCAAAAAAAATATTGACAAAATATGATGTGCCTTTCCCCCTCCCCTCAGCTTGCCTTCTCTTCCCCCCTACAACTCTCTCCTTCTCCCCATCACACATATAAAAGTTTCTCATCTGCTGTCTTTCTCTAACCCCCTCACTTGCCCCAGTGACCCCATCCCAACCCATCAAACGCAAACCAGGGCCACAAACAAAGGGCTTACCTAAAAGTAAGTTTCATTTCAGTTACACTAGGGATGAATTTGGCTCCTTTAATTTTGCGGATCATTTGATCATAATATAGCATATGCTGAGCCACTAGTGATGATAACCACCGTTAAGCACGTTTGCAGATTCAACTGACATTGTTTTAGGGGTGTGTATTCTATCACCTTCTCTACATCAGCACATTTTGCCTCTTTTTTTAAGCAAAGGTACAGTTTCACCAGTCTGAGTTCAAGAGCAGTCAAAGCTCAACTGTTTTCACGAATGTATCAAGAATTCTTCAAAGACTTATATATGTTACTATCTCACCTTAGATCTGGGTCTGTGTCTTGAGATAGTGTAGACAAGACTCAAACCTTTACAGCACTAACACCTAAACCTACACTGGCTCCAGTGCCAACTGCACCACTGATAAAAAAACATGTACCGAAGGTGCTAATGCAGAGACTACGTTCTCTGGGGCTGCCGTGTTGAATGTTTCAGGTATGTCATAACTTTTCAGTTATTTTAAGAGAATGGTACCAGATGACGGCAGCGGCACAGCAAGGAGAGGTTACATTTAAACAGAAGCTGTTAATGTTTTTCAGGCCTCCCAATTAGAGTTTAGACACTTATTATCCCCCATCTTTCCTTCCTCCCTCTGCCCCCAAACAGCAAAACATTCACTTTGATGTACTATTTGTATGCCACTTTTTAAGCTGCTGGAGTGATTTTCAGTTTCAAAGTGTTCCCCTGCAGGGTGTCTGACCCAACACACTACACAAGAAGTAGGGTAACATTTATAACCCATCTCAGCATCACTCACCTCTCTACCTCAGTAGGAAAAGGAGTGGTGTATATATTAGACCAGTGGGCCCCATGGAGGGAACCACAATCTGCCTCTGGTTCTCCCCCAGCCTCCTGTGGCTGAACATGAATCTACTGCCACCTTCTGCTGAGACTGGGCATCTGGCCAGCAACTGAACAAAAATCTACTGCTATTGAATATCACCTGTTCCTAGCAGAGAGGCAACAAGAAGCTACTGTTGGGCTGTATGTGAGAAAACAAAAACAACAAGCTTCCCACTGCAGTAAATACCACTAATACTCAGCAGCGGTCCCTAAAGGGTTATAATTTGATCGGAGTACTTAAAGCACTCATTGGTAATGCAGAGACCCATGTGATTATAAACCTCTGCATTAGTCCCCGAGGAGACCCTTCAGGCTTATTTGCTCTGCCAGAGTCCAGAGGTAATCCCTGCTTGGTACTTTGATGTTTTCAAACCACCTGTCCTATGACAGACTCTCCCTCTCCTTTATGTTGCTTAGAGCCCTCCCTGATGGAGAAATCCTCATAGCAATTACAGTGAGAATATGAGACCTCATGGGGCTCCCTGAGATCCTCAAAAAACAGGTCACATTAAAAATGAATCACTCACCCTTCCCCAAATTGTTCAAAGACACCAATATTCGTTGAGAACAATAGAATAAACAAGATCCGGAGTTTCTCGGCTAAGGCATTTTTAAGAGATGACATTCAGAAAAAACGATGTTAATCCAATTTTACAAAAGTGAAAATGTCTCAGCTTTTCAAACTGTCATATCATAAGAAAGCCTTTTCTGATTATCCTGAAATCTTTCCCAAAGCACCTCTACTGGCAGCAGAGCACCCATGCAAAATTTGAGACAGATTGATTCCATTTGGTATATGCTGTGGTGCTGTAGCCATGTGGATCCCAATATATTAGAAAGATAAGGTGGATGAGGTAATATCTTTCGTTGGACCAATCAAAGGTTTTAGCTCACCCACCTTGTCCCTCTGATTCCATTTGGGGCAATTAAGAGGGAAATCAAAATTACAGGTAGGACTGAAGTCACATGATTGCGAAAGGAGCAAACGGTTATCGACTTTGAATTTTCTAACGCATGGGAGCATTCGGATCCAGGGTCAATTGCAGAAGCAGGAACCAGATCCTGTTCAGAAAGTGAAGCCCGACTGAAGTTTGAGGATTTGGGAGCTTGAATTTTGGTTCAGGCCCATTTACAGCCCAAATTAGTTTATGAAAGAAAGCTAGTCTCTACAGCTGGTCAGACAGTTCTCACAAACATTTTTTTGGATGAAAAATGCCTTTTTTTTGTTGTTGTCAAAAATGACATGTTTTGAAAAGATTTTGTTTTGGGAACCCCCCTGAAATTAAGCATTTTGATAACATCCTGTTTCAATATTTTTTGAACGGAATGTTTTGTCTTTATTTTTTTTCAAAACAACTTTTCAAAATGAAATTAATTGTTTTTTATATTTAAAACAAAGTTTAAAAAAAGTGAAAAGTTGAAATCGGAACAAAACTTTTTTATTTGATTGAAACACAATGTGTTGACTCACCCCAAACTCATTATTTTAGAATTTCATTTTGTGGGAAATTTCAACCTCTTTTTGTTTTTGTTTTGCTTCACAATGGAAAACCTATTGTGGAATTTCTGGCCAGCTAGAAAAATCGGGTTCCTGCTCAGCTCTACTAGTCTCAGCCTTAACTAAAGAGAGAGAATAATGCGTAATGCAGCATCCAAAATAGCCAGTCTTAGGCCACCGCAACATGTGCTTTAGTAAAGTGTGCCCTCGTGCACCCTCATAAAAAAATTGCTTACTGGCTCATATGCTGACAAACTGGGGGCCCCTATAGTTGAATCCCGCACTTTTCCTGTAAGGTTGTACGACTTGCTCTGGGGATTTAAAAAACACAACACACAAAGCACGAATGAAAAATTTGATGGTGAAATGTGCAAATAGGAGAAGAACAAACTACTTGTTTAAATTCTTCTATTTAGGGCTGCCGGTTTTCAGGGTGCTTTACAAGTGGTTTTCAGGACCAGGAGTAGAGCATATTCCCAAGATTAGTTGCAGTCTCCTGGAGCTAAATCCCAAGGGAAGCTGAGCACCTGCATTTCCCACTGCTGTGAATGGTTCAGATCTTGAGGTCCTTAAACAACATAGGCATGCTGCTGTTCCCACTGAAGTCAATGGGAGTTTTTCCATTTCCTTCAAATGGAGTAGGGTCAGCCCCTTTAGGCTCACCTCATTCAGGAAAAATTGAAGTCAATCAACCAGACTGTGGTGAGCCCTTACGTGAGTGCACAGGGGTTGGGAGTGGGGAGGAGACGGGTTGTGCTGCCCATGGAAAGACTGATCCTAATAGCAGTCCCTGTGAACAAGGAGGGGCCACTTACCTTTTCCCCAGACCCTTGCACAAGTCTTCAGAGTACACCAGAGCAGCAATCTGCACCTCCTAATGGCATTGATTCATAATCTCTCTTGGTGCTGTGCACTGGTTCCCACATAGGGCTTTGTGCAAATAGCACAGTCTAGACCAATGGACGTTTGGCTGAGAAAATGATTAAAGACCTCAAGACCCTCTGGCAGCTGCAAAGTGCTCAGCAACTACTGGGATATGGCTCTAAATTTTGAAATGCAGTAAGAATCCTTTTTTTAAAAGTATTATTAAATAATAAACCTCTTAAAAGAGAACCTCCTGCAACTGTATTAGCTAAAAGGATGCTTTTTATCAGTGTTCAGCTTAGTCTCTCTAAACTGTATGAGAATACACAGCAACGGAAATAAATGTGCTAATTTGTGAGTTTTAAAAATATAATTACAAACCATATTACCTTTTTATTACAGTACAAATTGCCTAATTGACAGATATGCTGAGCTCTTGCAGCTCCCATTGAAGATCTTTGAAAAATCAGTCCATGTTGATAAATCATAGAATCATAAAAAGGGTAGGGCTGGAAGGGACCTCAAGAAGTCATCTAGTCCATCCCCTCCCCATACTGAGCACCTCTAGATCATCCCTGAAAGCTGTTTGTCTAATCTGGTCTTAAAAACCTCCACAGGTATGGATTCCACAACATCCCTTAGTAACCTATTCCAGTACTTAACTTTCTCTACAGTTAGAAAGTTCTTCCTACTATCTAACTTAAATCTCCTGTGCTGCAGATTAAGCCAATTACTTCTTGTTCTACTTTCAGTGGACAGTGCCTAAATGTACATTTAGATGTCTAATATTAGGTATCTGAGCATGGAAATTTTGGCCAAAATTCTCTCAGTCAAAACCCTACAGTGATCCTAGGGGGTTTCAATTTACAGATTTGGATCAGGTCCTGCTGTGAACAGCGCAGTTCTCAAAGCACTTGTAAATTACTACCTAGTCACCCAATGACAAGCTTAGCCAAAGTTTAAAAATGTTGGCCTCTGTCAATGGAGATGTTGTCCTAGATCCATATGGAGTTATTTTAGTGTCCAGCAAGTACACACAGAAACTCACAGGTTAAAATAAGCTTTTTCTTAACATAGTTTGTTGAGGTTTTTTTTATGCTACAGTAACACTCCATTCACGATTAAAACACTCAGAACCTATGTTAGAGTTGTAGGATATGGATTTTATAAGGATGTGCAATCGTCAAATATCAGGTACACACAACATAGTCACAATACATTTTAAAACATACTTCTGATTTGAAATCCTAATTGACATGTATATTATTTCATTTAAACTGATAGTGCATAAATACAATCCAAGTGAAATAATTACTTACATGAAAGTTGCCCATTTTTGCTTAGCTTGAACGCGTAGAACACACAACTGCTTTGTTGTTCAATAAGATAGTATTTGCAATAATTGAGTTTTATTATAGCTGCAAGTATAATCCCTGCTCTGACAGTTCCTGGATTAATAAATAACTTTTGACATTATATTGAGTTATTTTTAGATGGGTGTGTGTACATCAATATAAGATGACTTTATTATCCTAATCATTTATCAGTTGATCCTGCAAGGTGCTAGAGGTTGGATGTGCCTTTCAGGAGGCAATCAGCCATTATGGGATTGGGCCATTCGTCACGCCATTTAAAAAACTACTATTATTTAAAATATACAAGTATGGTAACTGCCAATATGTGCTTTCTAAACATTTTAAAAGGGATGATCCCTGCTCTGTGGAGTTCACAATGGGCCTGACCAGTGAAATGCAGAGCACACACAGCTCCAACTGAACTCACGATAAATGATTTTAGATTACAAATTATTTGGGACAATTCTGTACAGCGCCTAGCACAATGGGGTCTTGGTCCATGACTGGGGCTCCTAGGCACAAATAATGATCTTGCTGGATCAGCACCTACTAGAGGAAGGGAACAATAAGGCAGTTAATAGAAATTCATTTGCCTGTACAACAGCTCTATAAAAATATCCAAGTGATTGATTTAAGCTTATAGGAGATTCTAAAATAGTAACCAAACCCAAATGTTTCAGGTTTGAATGCACTCACTGCACTGCTAATTGCTTGAGGTTAGGCATAATCTAAGAGGCCATTGATTTCATTGGTGTCAATAGAATGCAGAAGCACAATGAGTAAAATGGAGGACCAGTCACAAGTGGGTTAAAATAACTAATGGATCAAATCATATAAGGCGATGCTGGGCATGCAAATATCCATTTTGAATGTGTAAGCATGGTATTAGCATGCAAAATGACCATGCTCTGTAGTATACCTACAGTCATTTTGTGGATTTAGTTTACATGGTGATGCTTGAAAATTTTGCCATATGATTTATAAAAGATAAACAATTATGTAGTACTCTTGAGAGTCTACCTGGGATCCAGACAACAAGAATAACTCCCGGCTCAAGGCTCTGAAGCCATATTTACCTAGGTGTCAATATATGAGGAAACTATAAGGGAGAACAGGATGAAGGTGAGCTCCCAGAGTTTCTGTTTGAGTGGCTCCAAAAAAAAGGAGTAACACACATTGGGCGCACAATCAATGGGGGAATTTCCACCGACAAAATGAAAATTGAGGCTGTGCAGAGCTGTCCAATTCCCCAAACACTCACAGATGTACTGAGTTTTGTAAGGCTTTGAAAGTTTATTTGTGGTTTTGTCAAAATTGTGACTTCATTGCATAGGTTGGACAAGAAAAGGAAACAATTTCAGTGACCAACTGATTTAACATTTTCAGAGTTGAAAAGGGCCCTAAAGGCAGCTCCTCTTTTAGCCTACATGTTTCAAACCCCCCATCATATTAGACATAGATGCTAGTGCTTACAGATTGGGGGCAATATTGACACAGGAACATCAGGACTGCCTGAGAAGGTACCAGGGGGCCAGAATCTCAGCTTGGCTGTCCCCAGAAACTGAGAATGTAGCTGTGGAAGCTCAGGCTGAAAGAGTTGTGTCAGTGATGAACTCAACAGAGCAGAATGCGTGAGGACTGTCTTGTGTAGCAGACTCCACAGAAACAATAGCCTGTCTCCAGGAACTCACTGAAAGCTGCCACTGCCACTCCCAGTTGACTGAAAGGAAACCGGGCAGGAAATGGAAAGCTCCAAGATTTGAATAGGAATAAAATTGATTTGGGTTGGTGTGATATGAAAGTCCTGACAGAAAATCATTATGTAAATAGTTAAGTTTGTATAATTTTTAATTTTTAAAATGACTTCTTTTCTTTCTGTCTGGGATAAGTTACTCAGGGCATCAACATTTTAAACTCCATTGGTTCGATGGGGCAGGGCTGAGATGAAGGTTTTATGCTGGAAGCTGTTAATGGCTGCGTGATTCATCCGTGCCTAGGGTAGACCACCTGAAAATGCCAACGTCATGGCAGGCTGAAAAAGGAGAGCAGATTCTCCCAGCACCGGTGGGTAAATTTAGACTTCCCAACCAGCCACAAACAGTGCTTCTGATTCCCCACGCTGGTTATCAAGAAGCTAAAACAAAATATACACAGCCCCCTTTACTGCATTTCAGCCTCTGGCTCCCAATCAGCCACTAGGTCCACTTTCCCCACATCCACAGAGCCAGTCATCTCATCATAGAAGGCAATCAGGTTGGTCAGGCATGACTTGCCCTTGGTGAATCCATGCTGACTGTTCCTGATCACCTTCTTCTTTTCCAAGTTCCTCAAAATGGATTCCTTGAGGACCTGCTTCATGATTTTTTCAGGGACTGAGATGAGGTTTACTGGTCTGTAGTTCCCCGGATCCTCCTCCTTCCCTTTTTTGAAGAGGGGCACTATATTTGCCTTTTTCCAATCATCCGGGGCCTCCCCTGATTGCCACGAGTTTTCAGAGATAATGGTCAATGGCTCTGCAAACACATCAGCTAACTCGATCCGGCCTCTTGGACTTGTTCATGTCCAGCTTTTCTAAATAGTCCTGAATTTGTTGTTTGTTTCTTATCATCTACTCTTGGTGCAGTCTCTCTTTTTCCTAACTGGTTCCCTTCAATTAGTCTGCAATTAGACCAGTCCATAAACTCTTAGACTTGATTTAAGTTATCAGCCCTTGAACAGCTTTTGAGAAAATTGATATTGTGGTGCAAATTTCCTGCCTGCTGATTATCCAGAAGGCATATGGTTGTAATGATGACTGGTACCATCTCATGATCCTCAGGTTTGTCTCTTTCATTATATTCAGCAAACACAAGGGGGCATGATTGGTAACTAATGTGAATTCATTCCCTAAGAGATAATACTCTATCACCCAGTGTTTCCCCTCACAAGGAAAGAGTTTTTGGCTTATGTATGCTATTGGGTGCTCTTTGCCATCTACCTCTTTAGAAAGGACTCACCTCACCCTACCTCTGATGCATCTGTTTGCAATGTAAATTCCTTCTTGGAGTTCAGACTATACAGCACTAGGTGTCTGCAGAATATGCCCTTGAATTTTTGAAAGGTCCTTTCACAGGGGGCATCCATAACACCAGTCTTGGGGTGGTGTCCCTAATTAGGCCAGTTTGGGATTCCTCTATTACCCTGAGTTCTAACATGGTCCTTTTTCACATGGTCCACATAAAATGGATGCAGAAAGGATTGTTATAAATGTAATTTTAGCCAGATCAGATTTCACAATTGCCTAGTGAAGACAGGCAGTTTGGGAAATGGGGCCAGTTAGCAGGTCAGCTATGATGGTGAAATGTGATATGAACTGGTGATTGTAGCTGACTAAACCAATGAAGGCATGCACTTGTCTTTTGGTGGTGAGTGTCTTGTATACCAGTAAGGCATGGACAGTATCTACCAAGGGGCAGACTTATCCTCTGCCAACTGTGTCCCCCAGGTAATGACAATCTCCTTTTCCTATCATGCATTTAGTGTGGTTTGCCTTTAACCCAGCTTCCTTCAGTGATCAGAAAACAGCAGCTACTTTATCCAGAGGGGAATTTCAATCCTTGCTATAGATGACTACATCATCCAACTATGCTACTGTGTATTGATTATGCTGTTGCAGTAATCAAACGTTGAAAAGTAGCCACTGCCCCATGTAACTCAAAGGGCATTGTCTTAAAATGAAATAGCCGAGTGGTGTAGAAAAAGCCATCTTCTACTGGGAATCTAGTGTTAAGGGGATCTGACAGTATACTCTAGTCCAGAGTGTACTGGGCTTCTCCCAAGTGGTCTAAGAGTTCGTCCACCCATGGCATGGGATAGGCATAAAATTTTGAAATTGCTATCACCTTTCTGAAGTCTATAAAGAAATGCAGTGGGACATCCAGCTTTGGAACCAGCACAATAGGACTTTTCCAGTCACTTGGGATACCTCTCTTACCCAGAGTTCTAACATGGTCCTTTCTCAACTGTCCTCTTCAATTTGTTGGGGATTGGTCAGAGTCCTTCCCATATTACTTTATCAGGTTCCATATCAATTTGATGGTGGGCCAACAACATGGCCCTGGAGAGAGCTGTGAATACCTTTGGAAAAGCAGCCACAAGTTGGAGTTCCTGTTCCTTTTACTTCTTATTTAGGTTCTCTCTGAGGGGCTCTGAGATTTCTTTCAGGCAATTGTTAATTTGGGGTCCCAGTTCTGGTTCTTCACGATATGGCATGAAGTAGTTTTCCCTGGCTTTCCAGGGCTTTCGCAAATGTATGTGATACATTTGTTGTCCCTTCCCTCTCCCACCCCAGGTTGTTTGATTAAATAGCCCATGGTTCCTATTTTTTTTTACCACCTTATAAGGGCCTTTTCACTTGGCCATTAACTCTGATTCACAGCATGGAAGAAGTAGTGGAACCCTGTCACCTGGCTGGAAGCTGCACATTCGTGTCCTTTTATTATACTGTTGTTGTTGTTCCTGGGCTTTTGCTGATTGCACTGGTATGGCTTCAGGGTATTGAGTGGCATACTCCACAATTGTAAGTATATGCTTGTGTCTGGATGTGCCCTTCTCTTAGGGGGCTTATAAAGTAAATTTCTATTCATTCAAAGGAGGTCTCCACCACGGGAAGGAGTACTCGTGGGGACCACAGAACTCCCTTAGGGGCCACTGATTGGCATTCGAGGCATGATTCACAGAAATTCTCAACTTGTTTAAGGACTCCTTGCCAAAAGTATTGGGCCAGGATCCTAGACTGTGTTTTGTCCTTCCCAACATGTCCAAACATGGGGTTGCATGTACTAGATGCAGGAGCTTACAATGCTATAGCCAGAGTACTAGTAATTGTGTCTATCTCCTGTGTCTGCTTGTCCTGGTCTATATAATATAACATAACAAGTCCATCTTAAGGGCAAAATGGGGGTACTGCTGCGCTCTCGGGATCAACCTTTTTGTCCTCTATCACTGCTACTCGTTCAAAGGCCTGATTCAAAGTCTCATTTCTTTGCTCCATGCAGAAATCCAAGTATCCTGTTAGCTTCTCAGGGTCTGATTTCAGAGGAGGAGTTTTATTTGGGCCTGTGTAAGGCCCTTCTCTGGTGTCTTCTGTATTTCCTGTACTAACTGTGGAGTCTGGGCTCTTCATTTTGCCTGTTGAGGGGATCACCTCTCTCATCTCTCTCTGCTGTTTCCTTTCTATCCACTTTTCTCTCTTTTCCTTTTGGGTCAGAAGGTAAATAGGTCGGGATCCCTAAAAGGGAACAAGACTCCTAACATTTCTTCTGGAGTGTCTTCCACAAGCTCCTGCATTAAGGGAAGCTTCTGTAAGAGTTCAGGGAAATATGTCCTGTCTTGGCCTAATATCACAGGGTAGGGAGATCCAGAGACACGCATACTTTCATTTGGTCTTGGTTCCCATCAACAGTCAACTTTATTGTCATGCTGGGATACTGTAAAATATCTCTATGGATGCATTTAATGGGGATTTCCCCTTTCACTAGCTTCCCTACCATTTTGACTATCTGCTCCTGAACAAATGTCTTGTCACACCCTGAGTCCATGAGGGCCAGTGTCTTTTGACCATTCAATTTGACTGGAATTGTATGCTTCCCTGGGCCTTTTTTTCAGGACCTATTCTCTCCTGTCCAGACCTGCCCAAAATTATACTCCATGTAGGGCCAGTCACAAAACCTGTGTCTCTGATGTCCACAGGAGTAACAGGCTATCAAGTCTGTCCCTTGTCTTTTAGCAGCTGGGTCGTCAACTTTCTGAGCTTCACGTGGGCCTCTTTCCTGTGTGGGTGTGGGGCAAGGGGCTGGTGGAGTGCTTAAAGTCGTGACCCTGCTGTCGCCAGCCCTGAGATAGCCACTTGTCACCTTTCCTGCCCACTGACCACTCATCTGCCTGTGTTCTCTTGGAGTTTATCTAATATGGGCCACCACCACCCTTGGGCCCGTGGTCCATTTCCTTCTCCAGTGTACATGGAGCAGTTACTTATACAGCAGAGGATCCCTCAATGGCTTGAGTGGCCATATAGTCCTTCATGAGGCAGGCGGCATTAGCTAGAGTTACCAGTCTGTGTCTGCAAACCCAATTTCAGCCTGCGGAAGGGAAAATTTGCACAAACTGCTCTATAACTATGAGTTCTGCTGTCTGGGGACTTGTCTGAGGCTCTGGCTTTAACCAATGCTAGCAGAAGTCCTTAAATCTTTGGACAATTGCCCAGGGCCATGCTCTGGGGGTAGTGCTTGTGGTGAAAGTGCTGATGGCAGATTTCTTGATACAGACCTAGCCAGTCCAATATGGCCACCTTCACTTGTTCACAGACCTGGGCTTCTGCATTGTCAAATCTCTAGCATGCTGCCTGGACTTCCCCAATGAGGATTGGAGCAAGCCAGATTGCCCACTGGGCTCGGGGCCATTGAGAGGCCGTGGTCACCATTTCAAAGGTTAATAATGACTCCGGGTCATCATCTGTTGTCATCTTGGAAAGCATCAGGGTCAGAGTGGTTCCCTGAATTATCGGAGATGCATTCCCTGTAGGGGGCTGGACCCTGAGGAATAGCAGCCGGTACCAGTTCCACCATCCACTGTAACAACCGTTGCCTATGGGCTGCCATCTGTTCAAACAGTTATTGCTGTCTCTGTTGCTGTTGTGCTTGTGAGTCAATTAGCCATTGCAGGAGCTGATTCACCTCCATAGCTGTCTGGTGTATATGAAAGGGAAAAAAGTGGTCCCCCCTTTTGTTAAATCTTCCCTTTTCTGCAGGCACCGTTAAAGCCTGTCCCACTTCTGGTACCACATTGTCATCTGCTTTGGGTGCAGTCTCTCATTGGTCCCAGCTTTTTTCTTACTAGTCCCCTTCAATTCATAGGCAAGTAGACCACAGTCCTTGGACTCAATTTAAGTTAAGAGTTTATCAGCCTTTAAACTCCAGGGCTTACCATCTCTTTTTATCTCCTTGTTGGTTTCTCAGAGACAGCCTGTCATGGGGGTTTTTCCCCTCTGCTATTTCCCCCAAGCCTTTCTGCCTTCTTTTCAGTCTGTTCTCTGTCCTTTATAGCTGGGCTTGTTTTCTTTATTGATCACAGCTGTGGGTGCATGTCTCTATGATAGGCAATTCTGGCAGCTGTATGGGGGTGTGATCACCCTGATTGCCTGTAGGCAGGGAAGACTCTCTTCTCCCTTCTGCCTATGGCCAGTATGGGGTTTGTAAACCCCATTACATTCTTTCTCTGGTCAGGGAAACAGGACTTGGTATACATTCTTTGTACATAAACAGGATTGCACCAAACAATAAACCTAATGTGTATCATCAATTTTTTCTCTTAACAGAAACAAGCGCACAAGGCCCCAAATATTGGCTAACTGCCAGACTAAAGGGCAGCAATAAACAAGTCAGTAGCTGTTTGTGCTCACAGGCTCCTTTTGTTCACATGTGGCACCAGCTATCATATAAAGTGGGTATAACCCTACTATCTCTGTTGCCTAAGAATGACAGCCCCTGTATTACTGCCTACTATCTCTGCATGCCTAAGTGTGACAACACTGGCATTGCTGTCCTAGTAGGTATAATCTGAGGTGGAGAAGGCTGTGTCTTGGGCTACTGGCAGCTGCAATATGGACATATGTAATGGTGTTTTTGGAACCTATATATTCACACTTTTTAGAACATTTATTTGTGGAGGCCTGCTGATTCCACTGTGATTTTATTTTTTGAGGGAGCCAATTTTTCACATTGTCATGATTGCTAGTCAGTGCTGAATCAGAGTTTTGTCACATACATTAATAAGCGGTCAATATAGCCTGAACCATCCTTATAATAAATCTAATAGGCCCAACCCACTATACCCTTCTGTATCACAGCAAGATTTTGCTATGCTTTAAATTGATAAAATGCAAAGCAGTAAAGTTCCTCAAAAATTAGCCTAGCTGGAGCTGGACCGAGGAGTGCCATTTAGTGATTTCTCTTTTAGTCTGTAATGTGACTCTAGTACTTAGAAACATTGTTAGCAGCAACAGGAAAGCTGAATTCCAGATACCTGTTTTGAATTTTTAAAAAGGTCCTTTTAAAAAAAGTATTATTACTTGAAGAATAATTGACCTGATTGGATTATAAATTGTGGACTGTAGCAATATATATTTTTATATCATTTTAAGTTTTCTCCTTTCATATTTGAATGTCTTGGAGATCTGATATGGTTTTAGTATTAAGTCTATGAATATAACACCCTTTCAAAACTTCTTTTAGGTGTTGCAGTTTTTTGTTGCCGTGGCTGCACTGTTGCTCTAAAGAAGCAATGCATGTCAGAGAAAAGTCTAATGAATGATTAAACATCTTTCATATGGTACAATCCACAAAGCATGAAGACAAAACAGAAATAACATGCTATAAGAATGTTCAATTCTTGGTCTCAAGAAAAGCAAACAGATATGACTGCTGGATGGTTTAAATTACCTACTTGCAACAAGCTGAATAACAAGGTCACAAGGCACAACATCATGTCTGTAGACAGTAAAACGTAGAAATGAGGAGTAGAACTAAGCAGAGAAAGGTAATTCTGTTTTGTGGAGCGTCTCGATATTTTGAAATTTGGTTTCATTCTGATTTGGAACGAAACTCCAAAATTTTGAAATTCTCTGTGAAAGGGAATGGAGCCCTAGCTCCACGGCAGTCCATCTTGTGGGGCTGCCCTCAACCGGTGGACCCTGGAAGCCTTGGAATCCCCGACTCTGAGGCAGGCTGGCAGATAGGCAGCCCAGGGGCTGGGCAGGCAAGCTGGCAGGAAACCAGGCAGGTTTCTTACAGAACCATGCCCTGGGTTCTGTCGGAACTTCGTCAAAATCTAAACATCTCACTGAGACATTTTGATTTCAACAAATTGATAAATGTTGACAAAAAAATGTTTCACTGGAATTTTTGGACCAGCTCTAATATGGAGAAAATTGAATTTGGGAAGACACCAGATATCAATGATGGGTCTATGGAGTCCACAGTTACAGTACTACCAACAACAAGTGTTAAAAAATAATCAGTCAGACCACCCAAAAATATAAGATAAAAGAAATAATTCACATTGTATTTTTTCTCCAATGAAGAGGAAACCATCCACTCCCAGTTTGTGCATGATCATATGAGGCTCACATTGTAATCTTAAATACATGGATAAAAATGCAGCTCCTTGTTCACTGATTGAAGGGGTTTTTGCTTACTCTTTCCTATTCCCTGGGATGTGAGGAGCTGCCACTCTATCCCCCTCAGGAGCTATACACCGTCTTCCTCCATATTTCTCCTTCAGTCTTCTGACCCCCCCCTGCACCCTTCATTCATTTGTCCTCTATTTCCTTCCCTTTCTCCTCACAGTGCCCTACCCATCCCATTCTCCCTTTTGGCCAGGCCTCATTCCCCTCCAGTCTACCTTCTGCTCCTCTCCAGTTCCTGTCTTGTTTCCTAACACATCTCTCCACTTACTGCCCCATTCCAGGCACCCCCACATTCTCCTGTCTCCTGCCTGTTCTTCACATGGTGACTATGGGGACACCATTTTCCCTGAGGCTGGCTTGGCTTCAGCCCATTGGAAGTGTACCCATTCTGCAATGAGAAGGGATGTTCATCTTTGCTGAGGGCAGTTTCACTTTCATCTATAAAGGTTAAAGAGACATGGTAGCCCTCTTGCTGGGCCTATGGCTGCACTCTAATTCATAGCCATGGGGGATAGCGGCCATTGGGATAAAACCTCACAAGTTGTAATGCAGAAATCAGAAAGTCACAACAACTGAGAATCCTTCAAAAATTCCAGTATTGTGTGACTCATGATAAAACCGCAAGAGTTTACAACACTGTTAAGTTATTTGTTGTTCTTCTTCTGTGGGTCTCTAAGCTGTAGCTGCTCCTGCTTTCTTGACTCTCTGGCTCCCAGACTGGCCACACTGTAAAAGTTTCCTCTACCTTCCTTAAGCTTACGTGGCTGGGAGAGGGATGGGGCCATTTGAGGCCTGTTATTCCAAAAGCATGTGTGTCTGAAGTGTGGACGGAAAGGAATCTTACAGTTCCCAGTTTAAGCCCAAGCAGAGGGTAATGTTTTCTCATGTCATGAAACATCTCAGTTATTCTACATTTCAAATATATATCTAAGAAATCAAACACAAGTGCAGTATCATTAAGAGAAGAAATTTTAATGAGAGAAAACTTAGGCTGTATATGAGGAATATTTTCCTGACAGTGACACCGATTAGGCTATGGAATGGGCAAGAGAAGAAAAATGATGGAACCCATGCTCCTTGGGTCATTTAAAATTAGACTGGTCAAAGCATTATTGTTATATATATATTGCAGGAACAGCTAGAAAGTCTGATTAAGGGCCCACAAAATGTCCTGCTGTGCTAGGTGCTGTGCAAACACACATACAAGGACAGTCCCTGACTAGAAGGGCTTACAGTCTGACAAGTGACATACAAAAGTTTGGAGAAAGGGATATAATATAATTTGCACTTTAAAAAGTATAAATAGATATAAGCATCAACTTTGGCCCTCAACCTTGTCAATAGTATTATCTATTAAATGTAAAATAAGGCAAAAAGGGGAGCGCAGCGAAACACAAGTAGAATGGAGAGGGGACTGCTCTGTGAGGTATGCTGTTATGGCAAGCTTGTGTAATTCAAAGGGAAAACAGTTGTGAAAGTTAGTGCTGTCCAAAGAAACATTAATTTATCTTGGGCATTCCATCAGAGGGTCATGAATGCATGCCCATGGAGCAGAGAAAAAGCCAACAATAGTTCAGCAACATAGCTGGCTGTATTGCCAAAGCTGAGGGAGAAGATTGTAGGCACATACCCTGTAGGCTTGATCCTTAGAAGTGCTGAACAGGCCAGCTCATGTTGTATTTTACACATCTGATTTAGAACTGTGTAACTAAGATTAGAATTGGGGCTGACTGACTTCAAGAGGAGCTGAAGGAACTCAGCACCTCTGAAAATCAGACTTTTCTTTAGGAACCTAATTTTAGGTTCCCATGTTTGAAACTCTTGACCAAACATTTTAAATAGCTAATTGATGCAGTTGCTTTGCATGTTTTATCTTGCAACAAGTTAAAAACTCATTTATGTTCAAGTAAGTCCATTTTTGGATTTTAATCTGACTTTGATGGCCGCAAAACACTCGTCAGAGTAAAGTTTGAAAAATAGTCTGAATTATTTGAACACAAAGCAATCTAAGAGGTTTTAATACCGTGCCCACCATTTTGATGTCTGAGTGCTTGAGCTTTTAGCTTGCCAATTTTGCAATCTGTGTCTTACTAGTTATTTTCAAAGGAATAACTCACTGATGTTGGGTGATTCAGTAGCTCAAAGGTTGGATCACTAACATGAAAATTTGGTCCCAAATCAAAAGCTTGAAATTGCCGTGCCCTACCAACAGGTGTGTCCAATTGCTGTTATCAATAGCAAACAGACAGTACCAGCCTAAGACTTGTACCAGGTGATGGTTAGTTTATATGACAGCAGGCAAGATGTAAATGGTTTCAAACTAATTACTTTTCATAGTTTACTTATATACTATATAAAGGTGTGGTAGAATAGAGCACATAAAAAACTTATAGCTTTGATTACAAGATTTGAAGAATTGCTTTGGAGGGATATGTGTATAAATGAATTTATTATATGGACAGGCCAAGAAAGCAAGTCAATAAGGTGTGAGTTTCTTTCTACTGTTATGGCAGGGGTACCCAAACTTTCAGCTGTCAGGGAAACATCACTCAGTCTTGTTCTTATGGTGGGCTGGAGTGGCTTCTCCTGGCCAGGGAGCTGGGCCCACATCACATGGGAGAGGGGCGGGGCCAGAAGGGGGGAAGTGGACTCAGTGGGCAGGTCAAAATGTGTCCGTGGGCTGGATACAGCCTGTGGGCAGTAGTTTGGGGACCCCTGTATTACGGCTTTCATTTTCTTGCCAATATTATCATTGACCAAAAAATTATTATTCATGTAAGATAATAGTCACACACATTAAATTTTTCAGCAGATATTACTTTTATTTTGATTGCTCATGACATTTCAAACAGCAATTTCTTAGATATATTTTAGTAGTAAATATAGTGCAGCTAAAACAAAAATTAAACAGCCCTGTACTCTGATTTTTAACTTCTTGAAAACAATTTAAAACAAAACAAAATACAACCTGTTTGAGAAAAATGCTACTGAATGGAAAGTTGGTGTAAATCTCACTAGCAATATCAGATTCTAAAGGACAAAACCTTACACCTAAATTAGATGCAATGCAGCGGTGAGTTTTATTTCAATTGATTTCCATGTTTATACTGATCCGGTGGCTCATTGTATGTGAGGAGGGGCAGGAGCTCCAATTCCAGCTCAGGAGTATGGATTTCACTCTCCACCCCCCTCAAACTCCACCTATATGGAGCCTGGATACTCTAGCTTTATATGGGTAAAGTAGATTCTACCCCTCAAACCTTCCACAAATCATAGCCGTCACCTCAATTTTAAGCAACCCCTGAGAAATGCCAGAATTCTCTGATCACTTTATAGCAGAGAATCAGTCTTACATTTAATTTATGATCCATAAATTCAGGACAATATATTCCTAACAATGCACAATGGAATGCTCATCGATATCAGTAAATTTGCACAGAGATGAAGGGGGAGTGTTATGTCCTTTATGTAGTAACTACATGTTTAGTTATCAGTCATTATTAGTTCAGTGCCTTGTCACAGTAAGACTGATTAATGGCCTTTAGGACATCATTTCTGCCTTCTTCCTTTTTCTCCCACTTCTGTCTTTGTGAGTCTCTTCTTTTTTTCTCTCCATTTACTTCCCTGCAGCAATTACCAGCCCAGTGGACTTTACTCCCATCTCTGCCCCATTCCATCCACTAAAATGATCAGCGTTTAAATGATACTATCAGTTGGCTTTAAAGTTGACACTCCAATCAGATTAAAAGGATACTGGAAATTTCAAATTACTGAGGCATTTTTTTAAGATGTCTGCAGATTCAGGCAGACATCATTTTGATTACAAATCATTCACTTCTGGAAAGTTATTTTGGCAGCCATGAGGACTAGAAACTTTTCTTAAAAGAAAACTTAAGTTCTGGAGAATCCGAATATGTCATGCAGGCCACATAAATACATCATGCAGGCCATATATAGCTGACATCTGTAATTTATGCCAAATGTATACTGAATGACCTGTAACAAATTTCACTTAGTACACTCTTCACAAGCACAACCCAATTAAAATAATAGAATCCAATTCAGAGTCCTGTGGTAGTGGTCAGCTGGCCATGGGACAGGGATGGGAGACACCTGAACAGAGTGGGAGCTGAGTATGGGACTTAAACTGGGGCATTGGAGTGAGGTGCTGAAACAGTTTGTGGCTGGGGGGTCAAGAAGGCTCAGATCAGATCTATTCTGCGGCAGTACTGGAGAGTGGAGGCAGCATGGGGCTAGGGGTTGTGGCCCAGGAGCATTTTGGGAGCCGAGGGTCAGGGCCTGGGAGTTAGATGTGGACCAGCTGTGGATCAGGATCAGGGAGGTATAGAATCATAGGGCTGGAAGGGACCTTGAGAGATCATCTAGTTCAGTGCCCTGCACTTATGGCAGGGCTAAGTAACATCTAGACTATCCCTGACAGGTGTTTGTCTAACCTGCTCTTAAAAATCTCCAATAATGGAGATTCCACAACCTCCTCAGGCAATTTATTTCAGTGATTAACCACCCTGAGAGTTAGGAAGTTTTTCCTAATGTCTAGTTTAAACTTTCCTTGCTGCAGTTTGAGCCCATTGCTTCTTGTCCTGTCCTCAGAGGTTAACAAGAACAATTTTTCTCCCTCCTCCATGTAACAACCTTTTATGTACTTGAAAGCTCTCATCATGTCCCCTCTCAGTCATCTCATATCCAGGCTAAACAAACCCAGTTCTTTCAGTCTTGCTTCATAGCTCATGTTTTCTAGACCTTTAATCATTTTTGGTGCTCTTCTCTGGACCTTCTCCAATTTGTCCACATTTTTCCTTAAATGTGGCACCCAGACCTGGACACAATACTCCAGTTGAGGCCTAATCAGCGCAGAGCAGAGTGGAAGAATTACTACTCCTGTCTTACTTACAACACTCCTGCTAATACAGCCCAGAATCATGTTCCCCCCCTTTTTTTTTTTTTTTTGCAACAGCATTAAACTGTTGACTCATATTTAGCTTGTGACCCACTATGACTCCCCCCCCCCCCCCAAATCCCTTTCCCCAGTACTCCTTCCTAGGCAGTCACTTCCCATTTTGTAGTGTGCAGGTAGGAATGACACAGCAGGGTGACAGCTTGGGGCAAGCCAGGATCAGGGGAGGCTGAAGCGGTTCGGGGCAGCAGAGGGTCGCAGGCAGGGCACCAGGGAGCGTAGCCCCGTGGGGGCTGGGCAGGAAGGTGTTGGCGCTGTGAGGTGGG
The DNA here is from genome assembly GCF_026122565.2 of Emydura macquarii macquarii. Taxonomy (NCBI): domain Eukaryota; kingdom Metazoa; phylum Chordata; order Testudines; family Chelidae; genus Emydura; species Emydura macquarii. The sequence continues at coordinate 5,602,458 of NW_027130506.1, forward strand.
GCACTTGGGGGTGGGGGGGTCGGGCCGGAGGCGGCACTGCGGGCTGGAGCGGGGATGGTGCACCGGGCACAGAGAACGCGGGGGTGGCAGGAGCCTGGCCGGGCGTGGGACGGGAGCGCTGGGTCCAAGTCCGCGCTAGGCCCTGATGACGGCACCAGTCGCTCGAGTCTCGGGCCGCCGCGTGCCCCAGCGCCCCACCCTGTATCATGGAGACCGCCCCGCCGTCGGACCGCGGCCCAGGGGCGACACGCGGGCAAGCAGAGAGGCCGGAGCTCCTCACAGCCTTGCCTGCCGCAGGGTCACACGCTGCCAGTGCGCATGAGCAGCCCCTCCCCCCTCAAGGGCCGGTTCCGCCTTTGCTACGGGGCGCTACGAGCTCGGGGCGGGGTGGGGGGCATCCGCCGGAGCGTTTCTCGAGCCCAAGTACAGGAAGTGACGTCAGGCCGGGGTGGCGCTTCCGGAGGGGGGCGTAACGCGGAAGTGTGGCTTGTGCGCCCTGTGCCGGCGGGGGGCGATCCGAGCGAAGTATCGGCGGAGGTTACGCGGCGGGGGGAGGAGTCTGCCCCGGTGCGCCCCCCGGCGGCGGGGCTGTGAGGAGCGGGCGGGCGCGGCCCGTCCCGGCCCCTCGCCATGAACATAGACGTGGAGTTCCACATCCGCCACAATTACCCCTGGGCCCGCCTGCCTGCCAGCGTCCGACAGGTACCGGCAGGGGGGAGGGGGGCAGCCGGGCCAGGCCAGGCCAGGCCGGTACCGTACCCACCCCCCTCCCGCCAGCGTCCCACCGGTACCGGCCCGGGGGGAGGGGTGACAGCACCAAAGCTCCATCAGCCCGGGCACCAGCCTCCCTGTGCCCACACGGTGGGATAGTGGCTATGGACAGCGCTGACCCTTCTGCCAGCGCTACACGGCTACTGGCACGGCAGGGAGGGATCGTCAGCCACCCGCAGTGCTGGGCTGCTGGTGTCAGGTAGAGGCATTGGGAGCCTTGTGAGAAGGGGAAGGTGGAGAAAGCATCTTCCTGCCTCCCAGTGCCAGGTAGGGATTAAGGGGGCAACACCATTCCCTTCTCTCCGACCTCAGCCGCCCCTTCCAGTGGCTCCAGCAGTCCCTTTATCAGGCCTTCTTGCTATGCCTCCAACTGGGGGGGGACTTGCCCACTTCTGTCATCTTCCTGTCCATGGTGCTCCATCACCTATCTTCATCTTCCCCATGAAAGGAACTCCCTGTGCCCCCATCACCTACCTTTGCCCCTTCATCTCCCCCATTGGTATCTACCTTTGTTTCCTGTGCCATACAGAACCAACACATCCTCCCTTCTCCATCACCTCTAGCAGCAGCCTTGGTGGTTCTGTCACCTTCAGGTCCTTGGCAAGTGGTAACTGAGGCCCTCATCCTTTTGGGACTATCTCATCTGCCTCCTGGCTTGATGTTGGGGAGCTGGGGCTTATCAGACAGACTCTAGAGCAGTGTTTCCCAGTGACCAGTCTGTGGCCTGGTGCCACTCTCTGAGACCTCCCTGACACAATTTGACACAATTTAGGAAGGCAGCAAGCCAGTTCCTGGCATCATAAAGGTTGAGAAACACTGCTCTAGAGCAGCATGTGAAAAAACTGCTGTATTCAAGCATATGGCCTTTTTGCTGTAAGTGTCCTGTTAACAGCATGTGCTTCTAAAACATCTCAGCAAGGAACCAAATGAGAGAGAGATACTGTCCTGTCTCCATCTTTTCCTGTGTGGTGCTTGAACACTAGATGGTCCTGGAAAGCACAGGTGGTTGTGGCACCTGTTAGGCTAAGATGAACAATCATAACGTGGGGATGTGATTTATAGTGAAGCTTTAAGCGACTAGGGAGTATTTTCTGGGGAAGGACAGATCCAGGGGAGAACGCCATGGTCAATGCTGTACTGTATATACTAAACCTGGAGAGATTTCAAGAATTAAGGATTATGCTGTCTAATTTTCAGCAATAAGGGAAATGTCACAATAAGTGTTAATGAAAATGAAAACCCCATGAAATTTTGATGAGTGCCAGGTTTAATGGGCTTCTGACATCCCAGGTGATACTTTGTTTCAAATCAAGAAGGAAAGTCTCTTTTGATCTTAGGAGTCTTATGCTTCTTCAAAGCAGAAACTGAAAAATAATTCCTGCTCTTACACAGAAGAAAGGTAAAAGTGTTGAAAGAAAGATAAGCATTGACTATAGATCCTGGTATATGAATTAATTGAGCTTCTTTGTGAAACTTCAAGAGCTAGTTTGTAGCAGGAACACAAGTGATTTTATTTCTCTTTACCTGTAAAACTGAAAGTGCGCTGCAAATGCTTATGTAAATCAGGCTAAAGTTAATTTAAGTCTTGCTACTAGGTAAAACATCTGTTAAACATAATTTCTGCAATGTTTTTGGAAGAATACTTTTTTTAAAAGTTTGAATAAAAAAGTATTAGTGAAAGTGGCAGTAGTTACACATTCTTTTCCATCTGGACATCTAACAGGACGTGGAAACTGTCTGCAATATAATCCATTTCTTTTCCAGCAGCTGATGCTTTGAAACTGAGTGTGAATTTACTTGCTTTAAGGTTGGATCTGTGCACACTAAGGATCTCAAAGCATTATATAAGAATTAAGACTGCCATTGCAAGGTATTACCTGATAATGAAATTTCACTGCTGCACAGATAAACTGTAGAAGAAAGATACCTGAAGGGTCTTCAGGGTAAACATGTTTTATGCTTGGCCTCAAGTAGTTAAAACAAATGTTTTTTGAAATGGACAGTTTATACCCTATTTTTTCTTTAAATGGTTACTTTACTGTTGGACTTCATAAAATATTCAGTGAATTAACATTTGAAAATGAAATTTTGATTTAAAGTTAATATTTCTTTGTCAACAACAGATAAAATTTCTGTGTGACATTGGTACCAGGTTTTTATTCTGTTTATGCATTAATCTTGTTTGATTAGCTCAGTCGGTTCATGATCATAGCCTTTGAAGGGTAATAAATATACTATCCCTCAGATAGAAGTAGTGACTAGCCATTATTCTTTCCCCATAGCTTCAAGTTGTTAAAAAGGCCATTCGTAAATTGCGCAGTTCTGTTATTAAGGATTATGTAGTTCAGCCTTGAGCAAGACCAGTTTTGCAACTATGTCCTCTTACAGAAAATGGGCTTGAACTGAAAATAACTTTTACTAAATTGTAATAGAGAAAGGTCTATCTTTCTGTTTAGCCTCTTTTTTTACTGGAAAAAACCCTCAAACCATTTTTACCTGTTTTTATTTTTTCCCTTTTAAAATTTTATTTCTTGTAGTAAAATTGTAGATGGAAGTATCTGGAAATATGCTCACTAGAACCTTTTCGTGTACCAAAACCTTTTGATCAACTTTTGTTTCTCTTGCTTTTGTTGTATGTAAACATGTGTTCAATTTTAGGCTTAAGTAACTAGATTAACTATTGTTTTAAAATAAGGGCTTGAAAATTTTACCAGGCATAACTTAGCCAGACGTACATACAAAAGAAGAAGGGTTCTCAGCAAGCAACACAAACCACCTGCTGAGAAGCCCAGGTTCCTTGCTGTTCTGGCTGCTGGAAGAAGGTGAAGGGTACTAGAATTTCTTGATAGGTCTTGGCCTTGAATGCTATTGGGAGTAGGATTTCATATTTTATGTGAGGCACATCAGGCTAATAGATGTCTGATGCATCTTAAGCTTCATCCCCTCTACCTTGGAAGAGAGGAGTAGTTTGTGTGTGAGGTGGGGTGTGTTCATATGTACTTCCCCCCCTTAAATCTTCCATCAGTTCCTCCTGCTCTTACCCTCTGTTTTTTGTATTGTGGTCATCTTCCCCGGTCAGTAACCCTAGTGCTGCTTGCTGCAGCTCTCAGGTTTCTTCAGTAGCAGCAACACTTAAATGAATGTAACTATTGGCAGTGACACTGACCAGAGTTTTGTTAATTTCATTCTGCTGTTGCTTGGTGTGGGAACAATTTTCTTGTTGCCCATCATGCTCATGCTGGCAAAATTATAAGTGGTGATAGAGGCAATGGATATATGTTTGCAATATTGGGAATGCAACAATACATCAGTTTAAATTTGAGTAATTTTTGGAAGGTTATCTTCAGTCATAAGGGCTAGAAACATGAGTCCTGAATTTTGCAATCAGGGTGTGTGTGTGTGTATATACACACTCCTGTTGCTCAGGGAGTGTCCCATTAAAGTCTTTGGGGCTCCAGACATGTAGATTGGATTGCAAAATTGGGACCTTCCTTCATTAAAGATGGGCCCACCCACTCCACCAGGTCCCAACCCAGGGACCCTGCAAATAGCAGCCACCTGCTGCATCCCTTTTAACTAACTTGTTGCTGTTACTGGGCCACTTCCTCAGGGCCCTAGTATGTTCAACTTCACCCTTATCTTGGGCTGAAGTCTTGCTTGAGTCTCAGCAGCCAGCCCAGAGCATCTTTCTTCCTTCTCTGCCTGCAACTGCTGCAACCAACCAAGAGCACCATCCTTGCTCCTCTGACTCTAGTCAACAACTGAATCTCTTCTATTTAGACCCAGCAGCTCCTTTTATATGAGCCTGCTGGGTTCTGATTGGCTCATTCCCTGCAGCCTCTCAACTCTAATTGGCTGCTTCCCACACAATTTTTCTAAGCAGCTTGGAGGACTCACCTCTTCTGTTCTTTTACTGGGGCAGGGTGTGTGTGGTAGGACCTTGAGGCCTCCAGCAATGGGCCTTTGGGCCTCGAACACCTCGTTAGAGCCACTCTTAAATTCAAGTGTCTACACTGGACTTTGCACTGGTTTACTAAGGGCTTGTCTAAACATACAAGTTTTGCATCAGTTTAACTAAAGTTGTGATGTTAAGGCCTGGTCTACACTGGTGGCTTAATTCGAATTAAAGTCCCTTAATTCGAATTAATTACTCCCGCGTCTACACTTGCGCATTGTTAATTTGAATTAAGGAGCCTTTAAAATCGAATTAATAAAACCACCTCTGCAAGTGGATTAGCGCCTGAAGCACATCAGTTAATTCGCATTAGTGTGAGTGTGGACACAATGGGACTTAGTGCGAATTAATTGGCCTCCGGACTGTATCCCATGATGCCGCATTCAGTACCCTCCCCCAAAGCAGCCCCGGGAAGATTTAAATCTTCATTTCCTGCGGTGAATGGGTTTCAAAATCCAAGCTGCGATCACCCCCCCCACCCCCCGCACACACACAACAAGCCCTTTGTAGTCTGTCTCTTTAAGGGTTTGAAAGATCTCACCCCCTCCCCGCCCCCCACGTGGTGAATGTGTTTTAACTGCCCAGCAAGCCCTTTGCAGTTTGTCCCTTTAAGATGTGTCCCTTTGAAAGTTTAGCCCTTTAAAGTTTGTCCCTTTGAAAGATTTCATCACCCACCCCCTCCCTGCGTGGTGAATGCCAGCAGTGAGAGGAAATTCTTTGCTACATTGTTTCAGTGGCCAATCATGGAAATTGATACTTTCTTAAGAGTTTATTCACAGTGCTACATGTGGATATATTATATCATGCTTTCCATCAGTGAAATGGAAACATTTGTTTCACTGTATTAATATACTAACTGACTCTGTTGTTATGTATCTTACATTCTACAGACACCTATAGAATCAAAATCAAAGGCAAGCAATATACAGGGAGTGGTGGGGGGAGCATAAAAGGCAAACAGCATACAGTTCTAAAGTAATCCAGGATAAGCTGCGATGTATTTGTCACGGTCAAAATGAGAGCATAGTTCAGCTGGCTCCATGTGCCTGCAGCAATGGCGATCGGGGGAGTAAAAAAACAGCATGAAAATCCTTTTCTTGTTTGTTGGGGGTGGGGGAAGCAGCACTGCATCCAGAGATGATGACCCTCGTCACAACAGCCTCTATGGTTAGTTGCACTGTGGGATAGCTTCCCACATTGCACTGCTTTCTAATTTGAATTAAGGCTGGCCAGTGTAGACGCAAGAAACCAGCACAAACACTGTAGTGTGGACAGTCTGCAGCGCTTTCTATAAATCGCTTTCTGTAATTCGAATTAAGCTAATTCGAATTAGTGCTGCACTGTAGACATAGCCTAAATCAGTTTAGTTAAACTGGTGCAATTTTGGCCATGTCTATACTAAGGAAAAAAGATATTGGCTAATTTGTTAAAATCTTAGTGTAGACCAGGCAAGTTGTAGTTTTAACATGTTAGCCGGTCAATGTGAAGCCTAAGAGGGAGCCAAGGGTTTTCTTTAACCATCTAATATATGTTAACACTACAACTTGGTCTACACTAAGATTTTAACAAATTAGCAAACGTGAAAAACACACTTCTTTTCTGAGTGTAAACTTTAGTGTGGACATTCTTACATTCAGGGTTAAATGAGGCTTACAAACTGTGTCCGTACCCAAAGTTGCATTAGTTTAACTAAATTAGTTTAACATCACACTTTCATAAAACCTATACAACTTTGTGTAGATGTGGCCTAAGAAGTTGACCCTGCATGGTGCTGACCACCCTTAACTCAAATGCTTAGCACTTTGAGATGCCTGACCCTTTTTGCATGATTGGGTCCTAATATGTGTATGTGGCCCATACAGACTTGCTTTTAGGATTTGACTCTCTCTCAACCGGAATAGTGGTGCAAGAACACTTAAGATTGTCTGCACTTAAAACTTATATTGGCATATAGCTATGTCAGTCAGAGGTGTGGAAAAAACCACATCCCTGACCGACTTAGCTATGCCAGCAAACTTCCAGTGTTGATGCAGCTGTACTGACAGAAGAGGGCTTCTGGTGTCATAGCTAACATTGTTTGGGGAGGTGGTGTTCGAAATTGGCAGAAAAACTTTCTCTTGGTGTATGCTGCCTTTGCAATGGGGGCTATCCCAGCATAGCTTCTGTCGTGTAGACGTAGCGTTAGACAAGTGTAGTTCAAAGGTACCCAGCTTGAATTCAGCTAGATGGATAATCTTGAGTTGGTGGGTATCTTTGAAGGTGGTACTGCTATGACAAATTAGGAGAATTCAGTATATGTAGTAGAATATACTTGTCTGTAGTACAAGTTGCACTGATTCGACTGAAGGACTATACAATTCAACTAAAATAACATTTATATTTTGTTTCATAGGGTCTTGGAAACTCTCAGAGGGAGTATGAAAAGCAGGTTGTACTCTATAGTATTCGCAATCAGCTACGATACCGAAGTAACTTAGGTGAGTGTGGAAGACAGGTAATTTCAATTTGATAACTGACTCTACTTAAAAAGCCTTCATTTGAGTGTGCTGTGATCTTTAATAGTTTAAAAAAGCATGTCACTGAAATTACTATAATCCTGTCAGAACCAATCCAATCCTCCAAATTTCCACGAAAATATATTCCAGTAAAACACCTTTTTAATGGTATGACACTGAACATAAGAATAGCTATACTGGGTAAGACCAATGGTCCATCTAGCCTTCTGTCTTCCAACAGTGGCCAACAATAGGTGCTTCAGAAGGAATGAATAGAACAGGTAATCATCAAGTGATCAATCCCATCAGTTATTCCCAGCCTCTGGCAAACAGCAATCCCTGCCTATCCTGGCTAATAGACATTGATGGACCTATCCTCCATGAAATTATCTAGTGCTTTTTTGAATCCCATTATAGTCTTGGCCTTTACAACATCCTCTGGCAAGGAATTCCACAGATTGACCGTGTGTTGTGTGGAAAAAATACTTCCTTTTGTTTGTTTAAAACCTGCTGCCTATTAATTTCATTTGGTGACCCCTAGTTTTTGTGTCATGAGGAGTAAATAACACTTCCTTATTTACTTTCTCCACACCAGTCACAATTGTATAGATCTCTATCTTATCCCCCTTTAGTCATCTCTTTTCCAAGAAGAAAAGCCTCAATCTTATTAGTGTCTCCTCAGATGGAACATACTCCTAATAATTTTTGTTGCCCTTTTCTGTACCTTTTCCAATTCCAATATATTTTTTGAGATGGGGTGACCAGATCTGCACGCAGTGTTCAAGATGTGGGCATACCATGGATTTATAGAGGCAATACAATATTTTCTGTCTTATCATCGATCCCTTTCTTAATGATTCCCAACATTCTGTTAGCTTTTTTGACTGCCACTGCACATTGAGTGGATGTTTTCATAGAACTATCCACAATGACGCCAAAATCTTTCTTGAGTGGTAATAGCTAATTTAGACCCCATCATTTTATATATTTGTATAGTTGGATTATGTTTTCCAATGTGCATTACCTTGCATTTATCATCATTGAATTTCATCTGTCATTTTGTTGCCCAGTCATCCAGTTCTGTGAAATCCCTTTGTAGGTCTTTGCAGTCTGCTTTGGACTTAACTATTTTGAGTAGTTTTGTATCATCTGCAGATTTTGCCACCTCACTGTTTACCCCTTTTTCCAGATCATTTATGAATATGTTGAACAGTACTGGATCCAGTACAGACCCCTTCGGGACACCACTATTTACCTCTCTCTATTATGGAAACTGACCATTTATTCCTTCCCTTTGTTTCCAATCTTTTAACCTGTTACTGATCCAGGAGAAGACCTTCCCTTTTATCCCATGAATGCTTACTTTGCTTAAGAGCCTTTGGTGAGGGACCTTGTCAAAGACTTTCTGAAAATCTAAGTACACTATATATATATACAATATATATATTGTGCTCATCCTTGTCCACATGCTTGTTAACCCCCCCGCCCTCACCCGCACTCAAAGAATTCTAGTAGATTGGTGAGGCATGATTTCCCTTTACAAAATCCCTGGGGATCATTGGGGTTGACTCTCCCTCAGCAAGTCATATTTATCTACGTGTCTGATAATTCTGTTCTTTACTGTAGTTTAAACCAATGTGTCTGGTCCTGAAGTTAGGCTTTCCGGCCTGTAATTGATGGGATCGCATGTGGAGCCTTTTTAAAAAATTGGCATCACATTAGCTATCCTCCAGTCATCTGGTACAGAAGCTGATTTAAATGATAGGTTACTTACCACCGTTAGTATTTCTGCAATTTCATATTTGAGTTCCTTCAGAAATCTTGGGTGGATACCATCTGGTGCTGGTGACTTATTACTATTTAATTTATCAATTTGTTTCAAAATCTTCTCTATTGACACCTCAATCTGGGACAGTTCCTCAGATTTGTCACCTAAAAAAATGGCTCACATTTGGGAATCTTCCTCACATCCTCAGCCGTGAAGACCAATGCAAAAATTCATTTAGTTTTTCTGCAATAACTTTCTCTTCCTTGAATGCACTTTTAGCATCTCAATTGGACAGTGGCCCCACTGGTTGTTTAGCAGGCTTCCTGCTCCTGCTGTGCTTAAAAATTCTTTTTCCTGTTACTTTTTGAATCTCTGGCCTTCCTAATTATATTTTTACATTTCACTTGCCAGAGTCTATTCTGCTTTCTATTTTCCTCAATAGGATTTAACTTCCACTTTTTAAAGGATGCCTTTTTGCATCCAACTGCTTCTTTTACTTTGTTGTTTAGCCATGATGGCACTTTTTTGGTCCTTTTACTATGTTTTTTAATTTGGGGGTTTAAAATTAAATTGAGCCTCTATTACGGTGTCTTTAAAAAGTTTTTAATTTCTGTTTAACTAACTTCCTCATATTTATATAGTTCCCCTTTCTGAAATTAAATGCTACGTAGTGGTCTGCTTTAGTGTCTCTCCCTCCTCGCCCCCCCCAGGAATATTAAGTTTTACTATGTTGTTGTCACTATTACCAAGCGGTTCACCTCTTGGTCCAGATCCTGTGCTCCACTTGGGACTAAATCAAGAAGTGCCTCTCCTTTTGTGGGTTTTAGGATTAGCTGCTCCAAGAAGCAGTCAGTTGTCAAGAAACTTTATCTCTGTATTCTGTCCTGAGGTAACATGTACGCAGTCAATATGGGGATATTTGAAATCCCCCATTATTACTGATTTTTTAAATTTTTATAGCCTCTCTAATCTCTCTGAGCATTTCACGGTAACGATCACCATCCTTGTCAGGTGGTCAGTGCTGTTATATTCTTTTTATTCAAGCATGTAATTACTATCCATAGAGATTCTATGGCACAGTTGAAAAGTAAATTAACTTTGAAATCCACCAAACTACAGCAGCTTCTTTGTGGAATGCACTCTTCACACTCTGCAGGTTTCCAAGTGAAACTTAACTGATGGCTAATATAGTATGTCTTCTGTGTGCCATCTGAGCCCTTCAAAGAAAATTAGGGTTTCTTAACCGTGGACTTAACTAATTTACAGCCATGATGTCAAAGGAAGTGTCCCTCTAGAAGAAGCCCAGACAGGTACAAGGAAGTAGGTCTTTGGGTCCAAGCTGTTTGACATAGAATTCCTATTGGATTCACTTTCTCTTCTGCAGTGGACAAAACTCCCAGTGCTTGAAAAAGTGGTTTGCTGGCAACTCCATAAGTTCTAAATTGTCAACATGAGCAGGGTCCAAACATAATTTTTTCAGGCCTAGTACAAACTTTTAACATGGGCCCCCTCCTGTAATGGGGGTTGCAGCCTGGGCCGGGCCTCTCAGGGCCTCCGGGCCCCAGTAAAGTGTACCCTTCCTCCTCCTTTTCCCCCCTCCCCCCTCGGGGAACATTAGAGTATATTTTATCTTCCTTTTGGGCGTTGGCAAATCTCATTTAGAAATGAGACACGTAATAGAACAAACAATAGGTTTATAGTATCATTGCTGAAAATGCAAGATTGTTCCTTACAATATATTCTTCAGTGCTGTGTTCTAGTTAGCTTTAAATTACTTGCACTGGGTTTTCATTATTTCCTTGGGAGATTATTCTGTAGTTTAATAACTAATCTTATCATGAGTAATCTTCCTGATTTTCAACCTGATCCTGAGACGCTCTGAGCACTTGCATCTCCTATAGAAGTTAATAGGAGATGTTGTTGCTCAACATCTTTGGATAAGTCCCATCTCCCCCTCCTCCCCAGCCATTTATTTCTGAAGTCAATTTCATACTGTTTTACTACTAACCTTTTTTTGTGTTGCCATGCAGTTTAAATATAAAAACATAATCTCTGCACCATTTTGAGAGAACAGTGTAATAGAATATTAGCCAGACTTTTTCCCCTCCCCAGTTAAGCATGTCAAGAAAGAAGAACGAAAATACTATGAGGAACTGTTAAAATACAGTAGAGATCATCTGATGCTGTACCCTTACCATTTGTCTGACATCATGGTGAAAGGCCTGAGGATAACACCGTTCTCGTATTACACAGGAATAATGGAGGTGAGTTTGAGAACAGAATTAAAACAAAACATGCCATGCTCTGTATTTCTAAAAATGCTTATTGTAGCATTGTAATGTCTGCCAGCCAGAGTCATATGACTGTTATTGTTTGCTCTTGGACAGACTACTGCTGATAATGAGCAGCATGAAGGTAAGCTTCAGAATTGTGCTGATAATCACAACTCAGCCTACCCCCCAATACCTCTCTGCAGAGCTCGGGTTTGGCAACTGCAGCTGGGTGGGAAATTGTTTTCCAGTCCTGAATCACTCAAAAACTCAGAATTTTTTTCAAACTGAAAATGCAAAAAAAAAAAAAAAAAAAAAATTGAGATTGGATCAATCAAAATATTGAATTTCATTTATGACCTTTTAAACTTAACTTAAATTTCAAACCAAAAAGTCATGCTGATCTGAAAAAAATGGAATTTTTTCATTTAGAAAATGTCAAAATGAGGGCTGTTTTGCTAACTTTGAAACATCTTTAAAAAATGTTCAGAATGAGAAATTTGTCAAAACTCACTTTATCTTGTACAGTTTTAGTTTTAGTGAATTGGTATTTTTCATCAAAAAGTTCCCAGCCAGCTCTCTTGGCAACCTTCTGTCACTTCGCTTGGGTGCAGTACACATGATATTTTCTCATTTGAGTAAAGGATGCATACAGTTTGATATAGATTAATTGATAATTGTTACCGTGCTTTCTGTTGGCTACTTTCATTAGTGCCTTCTTCTTCTCCTATTTGGATGAACATTTCTAATGCAAGTGTTACCACAGACTTTAATGGAAATAGACTTAGACTATTAGTAATCTGCCTGTCAAACTTTGAGGTGTTTTCACAATATAACTCAAAGGGATCTGACCATTATTAATAGTAAGCATATAATTTTTGATACAGTTCTTGCATCACTTTTATAGTAAGCCAGATCTCTCAAAAGCAGTAACTGATTTTAGCATGCTAGATTTTTTTTTGTCAAATTATCAAATTTGATTTGAGGGATAGATTTTTACATAGCAAACCTACATATTATTTAAGGTTTTAAATGCTGATTGATATCAAAGAAACTCTCCTTTCTCAAATAGTGGACTACCTTGGTCAAAAACATGTCTCTCTTGCTACAAATTAAGCTTTTTTCTTTTCTGTGTGTTCCTTTCTAAAGGATATAATGAACAGTGAAAAAAGCTACGATTCATTGCCTAACTTTACTGCCGCTGACTGTAAGTATTATTTGGCTGCATTCTTATTTTTAATGAGATAGATAAATGCAGCTTCTGAAAACAGTTTTGAGACTTCAGTTGCATCACAACTCCTTTTTAAAGGTGTAGAACCTGTTAGTAGTTCTGAAGTAGGGATACGTCTTCACTGCAGAGTTAGCCTGGACTGTGTCTTCATTGGCACTGCACTCCAGGGTGTTGCTAGGATTTCTGGGCACATAATCCTGGTTCTTTGCGCTGCAGTAATCTGAGCTGTGCTGTGATTTTCCCAGTGAATTGTGGGAGAACTTGTGTGTGTTTGCGGGGGGTGAGGATTGTAGGAAGGCATTGGGTTATCAGCACTCAAGGTAGCTTGTATCCTCACAGTGAAGTCAGTTCAAGTGAAAGCGGAACCCAAGCTCTAACCCTTACCCCTAGTCTTGCCAGTCTAGCCTAGTCTTGCCAGCTAGGGGCAATACCTGAGTAAGAGTCAGTCTAAACTTTGCAGTGAACACATACCCTATGGGTCAAATACACATTATTGGAAAAGGGGAGTGAAAGGAAGGGTGATAGTCTGCCAAAGGGGCTGAGGAAGGAAAACTCTGGTGAACAAGACAACTGACATGTTTGGGTGTTAAAAATCTAACTTTAGAAATTTCCCTACTTGCTTTTACTGGCCTTCTTCCCTGTTGTGCCTCAGTACGTCTCCTCTGGGGGTGGGTGGAGAGGGGTTGTTTCACAGTCAGATAACACAGTAATCTTTGGATGATTTCAACTCTCATTAATTCTCATTAACTCCACATATGTCACATTGGGAGGTAGTTGAGAAAAGCAGTTTTCCAGCGCCATAGAATTGCTTCTTGGAGTACAAAAGATAAACGACTCATGATTTAATCTCAAACCAATAACTATGTGTTACTTGAGAAACAATTGTAGTTCAGCTGCGAAGTGACTAATAGGTAATAATGTTAAATTTCTTCATTGGAGTTTTGTAACTCCAACTAGCACTGAGATGCTAAACTTTAGGAAGAGGGATGTAAGAAAAGTGAGAGAGCATGGAGGCTACTTAAACATACCATAATTGAGGCACAAAAGTTATGGTATGCATATACCTGAATAAAAAGGAAGCAGGAAGGCAAGAAAAATACCAAATATGGTTAAATTGTAAGGTAAAAGGAGCTATTTGGGTCCATCGGGTATCCATTTAAAAGGAAAAAAAAAGGAAATCCAGCCCTAATAAAGCCAGTAATGGGACCATAACTATGACAGCTAAAATATAGGGTGGCAATTTTGAGGCCTGAGGGAATTTCAAAAACAAATTCAGCCGATATGCACACTTTAGATAAACCAGGGGAGAAAGGAGAGACACACTTCTATGCAACAAGACCAGAACATTGACTGGGGTACAGCCATGATGTTGCCGCTGAAATTAAAATGTATTTTGAGAAGTTTTTACAAAGCATAACATGTTTTAAAAAGCAAGATTTTTCAGGAAGTAAATTTGAAGTCACTAATTATCATCTTGGAATTATTTTTAATTTTTGTGTGTTAAATTTTGGTCCTCCTCCTGACTAGATTTGTGGATCCAACACTTGAGAGTTAGGGCACTATTTTGTGCTCTTATTAGACTTACAGGAAAATGGGGGTGGGAGAACTAGGATAAAGTCTTCCTGATTTCTGTGGGACAGATGGCTGGAAGTTATTCCTAACTGTATGGCTAAATATGTAGTGGGCTTTGGCTATTGCCACAGTCCTTAAGTTTGTTTTCATGAATGTAAGGATCTGCAGGGAGTAACACCTATAACAGTTTTCAGGGAGAGCAAGAGACACCAAACCTTTTTTGTAAGTAATTATTCTGAAGAGACCCAGTATTGCAACCCTTGCTCATGGAAGTGGTCATACTGAATTCATTGGTGTGGTTTCTATGGGTGAAGATCACTGGATTAAGATCTTCCAAGGTGATACCATGGCCAAAAGAGCTAGTGTGATCCTGGGATGCATAAACAGGGAAATCTTCAATAGGAGTAGAAAGGTTATTTTACCTGTGTATTTGGCACTGGTGTGACCTTTGCTGGCATACTGTGTCCAGTTCTGGTGCCCACAATTTGAGAAGGATATTAATAAACTGGAAAGGACTCAGAGAAGAGCCACACAAATGATTAAAGGATTAGGAAACATGCCGTATTGTGATAGACTCAAAGAGCTCAATCTATTTATTTTAACAAAGAGAAGGTTAAGGGGTGACTTGATTATAGTCTGCAAGTATCTATATGGGGAACAAATATTTAATAGTGGGCTCTTCAGTCTAGCAGGAAAAGGTGTAACAGTGTCTGGAATGTGAAGCTAGACAAATTCAGATTCGGAGTAAGGTGTAAATTTTTTACAGTGAATATTAACCATTGGAACAATTTACCAAGGGTCATGGTGGATTCTCCATTGCTGACAATTTTTTATGTAAGTGGAGTGATTTTTTTTAAAAAAAAAAGATATGCTCTAGGAATGATTTTGGGAAAGTTCTATAGGCCTATGTTATGCAGGAGGTGAGACTAGATGACAACAATGGTCCCTTCTGGCCTTGGAATTATGAATTTAGTTTGTGCAAAGTAAATGAAGGAAGCCAAATTCTGCTCTTGGGAAAGTATTGAAAATATTCTTGATACTCAGAACTACTTTAAAAAATGAGAATAATATGTTCTCACAGCTTCAATTTAAAAAGGACTTTTTTTCCTAAGGAAAATCAAACATTTACTTTTCAGGTCTAAGGCTTCTTGGTATAGGAAGAAACCAGTACATTGATCTAATGAACCAGTGTAGGTCATCAAAAGTAAGTTTTTAATTTTTTTTTCCATCTGTTCTAAGTGTGAGTCTTGCTCTCCATGCCTGGCTCCATCTTGACAAAGCTGTTCTAGATGGGGATAGGAAGCATATGCCTCTTTAATCATAATTTTAGCTAATCAAACATAATATTTCATGTGGTAATACACTAACATATTTGTTTCTTCAAAGCTATTAAAATATCTTTGTTAATTGTGATAAAAAAGCACCAAAAAAAAAAAAAAGTTTCTCCAGCTTTATGTTATCTTATTATTACTTATTCATGCTACATTTTGTCTAAGGCCCTCTCTAGACAAAGACAAGGGGCTAAATTCTCCTCTGAGTGTAAATCTGAAGTAATTCCATTGGCTTTGGTGGAGTTATTCCATACTTATACTGGTATAATTGAAAGTGGATTTTGCCCTGGTGTATGCTCCCAAAAGCTTATAATCAAAGTAGTTAGTGTAAATTGTATTTAGTTTGTATACTACTCATGTGGTCTGTTAGAGGATTCAGTGTTAGATCTGATCATGCAGCCCTTTTTCTGTGTGTGAGCAGTTCCACTGACGACATCAGGACTAATTTGATGATTGATGTCTGCATGATCTGGCCCTTTTATGAGCTCAGTTTACAATGATAATTTCCATTTTAAGAATATAGTAAGTAATTCATAAGTGCTTTCTACAGTTATAGCATTGTGCCGTTGGCCAAAGGATTGTGTATCCAAGTAAAAAGAGATTTAGTGTAGGCTGACTGAAACGAAAACGTTAGGGGCCTGCTGTACAGAATGTAGAGAAGAGTAATCTTACCCATATCAATACAACAGTACCCTCTAGCAATTTTTTCATGAACTGAAGTTTATAGTAGCTCGTGGCATCATGCTCATCTGGAACATAGTGTAATCATTATCTGTCAGCAGAAATAAACAGAATACGTGTTCTTATGATGCATTGCTTATTAGTTTTGTAAAGTATTCTGCCTACAAAAACACTCCATTTGATATATTGTATACTATTCTGTATCTTCAGTCTCTGCTTTTTTGCTAATAAAATGCTGGTGTACTTTTAATAGTTCAGGCCTGGACTTCATGCTAGCAGACTTGAGTACAGTTCTCATTTTTTAATGACTGAAACGAATATATACATACACACATAGACTTATGTGAAGGCTTAAAAACTGCTGGGGTAAATGGATTGTTTTCATCCCTGTGTGCTATATACATGTGCATTCAGTGACCTTAGGGGAGTAAGAATAAAAATCGTTAGGCTTCCCACCTACCAATGTATCCTGCACTGTTTGTTTAATGCCTGAGTATGCAGTACTTAGAGAACAAGCATTTACAAGTAGCTGTTTTTATGGTTTAAAGGAAACTGGTAACATCCTTATTTTGTAATCAATAACATTTAACGTACAATTTCAAATGGACTGTATCACTGCAGAAATTTTTCAGAAGGAAAACTGCTCGTGATCTGCTACCAGTAAAGCCAGTGGAGATTGCCGTAGAGGCATGGTGGGTGGTGCAGGCCGGCTACATCACAGAGGATGACATTAAGGTATTGTTTGTTTAACCAAATTTAGACACTGCTAATTACGGAGAGAATTGGGAAAGTTTACAAATCTGTACTGTTTATCTCTTAATGTAATAGAATTTCTTATGGAAATAGTTGTAAGGGATTTTTTATTGGTATACTTTCTCTTTTAAGTATTTCCTGTGAATTCTGGCTCCTGGGTTATGTGGTATCAGAAAACTTATTTCAGCATGACTGTGAAAAACATTTTCCCATGAACTATGTGATGCATATATCTTAAAAAACAAAAACAAAAAGAAACAACTATGTAATGTGGTGTTATGTGGTTGTCTCATTTAGATTGTAAGTTGTTCAAAGCAGGGACTGAATGTTTGGATGGAACCTAGTACACTTCAGATGCAGTTTTTTTGTATTTCAAGATCCCATAACCCCAAAATGATTTAAATAGAGGTGTTGTATTTAGATCCTAAACTTAACAGTTCTAAAATAGATTGTAGTTAAATAAGCTGTGTTGAAAATGCACCATCCTACTTAAAAATTTAGCACTCTATCATCAATAAATTTTAAAAACTATTTTGATCTGAACTTCACTTGCTAAATCTTCATCAGGCAGTAAACTAAATACAACTTCCAGAGGAGTGCATAATCTTGTGATGAGGTTACTTCAGCAGGGACAAGAGTAACAAACTAGACAGCTATGGCAAGCTTAAATCTGTGGTTCAAGTCCTGTCTTCCTTGTGTAAATATGCCTTTATTAGTTTTCATTGGTTTAAAGCTGAGAACTTTTCATTCTGAATGACTGTATGTAAAATGCTTAGACAGATCTAACTAGTATTTAACGTTTTCTTTTACATAGATTTGTACTACATCTGAGAAATCTGTTATTGATAAGATAATTGATTCAGGTCCTCAACTTGCTGGATCACTAGACTACAATATAGTTCACAGTAAGTGTCTAACAAATGTGGCATTTCTATCTACTGAAGAATTTATTGAGGAAAAATTTGAGGACCAGTATTTCAAACTAGGAGTAAAAAGAACATAGGAGGTAGAAGCATTCAGTACAGATAAGAAATGAAGGAAATTATTGTGGAATGATACAAGAGTGGAGGAAAGGAGAAATAGTTAAACTCAAAATCACCTATAAACAATGTTTCATAAATAGCATAACACTGATTCTTAGCAGTATATATATATATATTTTGTAGCTGTCACTCTATTTCTGTTTGAAATGATGCAACGGCTTTCCCACAGCAACACATAAAAAGATCTAGAAAACGCATGCAATTTCTAGACATCATGATTGTGTTGATCCAAATTAAAAATGCATTGTTTCAATTTACTATTATTATTCATCTAATATATACTATTTGGGGAGGGAAGAGCTTTTAAAATAGTAATTGATTCTGTTCTGAAGAGCACTATCAAATAGCAAATTTGGCATCCATTTAAGATTATTATGATTTGGTGGTAACAATCTTTTGTTGATTTTCCAAAGATGTCCCACTCTACTGCTGAGAAACTCTATGTATGTCTCAAAAACAATGAGAGTTCTGTGGCACTTTAAAGACTAACAAATTTAATTTTAGCAGGCATAAGCTTTCGTGAGGCTCAGCCCACTTCGTCAGAAGCATCTGATGAAGTGAGCTGAGTCTCAGGAAAGCTTATGCCTGCTAAAATTAAATTTGTTAGTCTTTAAAGTGCCACAGAACTCTCATTGTTTTTGCTGTATACAGACTAACACGGCTACCCTCTGGAACTCTGTCTCTCCATTGTTTACATAGAAACAAAAAATATTTTGAGTTAAGTTATGGTGCCAGCAGAGGGAGCCCAAACTGACTAACAAATCCTCTTCTCTGAGCTCTCTCTGCATAAATCATTGGTGGCATTGATCCTGCAAATGAGATAGTAAATGAAGAAGATCTATACTCATGGCCCAAGCATAATTTTTTTGGGCTCAGTACAAACTTGTAACACAGACCCCCACCCACACAAAAACCACAATCCGTCATCCCATACATACAATCTCATGAGCCGTGAAAAAAGTTTGAATTTGGAAATTACTGTTACATATTCTACATTTCTGAAAAATGCCTCCCCCGCTTTGCTATTTTTGTTTAACATAACACCCAGCCTGAGAGTCCTACACGTTTGCCAAACTATTTTGTAACTTTTTGGTCATTATAAAGGTATTGTATCTTGTCAGTGTCTTGATTTTTTTATTGTAATGGACCAATGTGACTGCAAACATTTTATAATTAGAAAGGCCAATTAACTTTAAAGCTATATTTTTCTGGCCTTTTTCATTGCAAAATCATGAATTAGCCCCCCAAAGTCTATTTCTCCTGCAAGTTCACATTCAATGGATAAGATAGCTAAGTGGCTTAACCGTTCTTTTCAGGCCACAAGCCTGGATCTTTGAAAAGACAAGAATCAGATAGTGTAGCACTACTCTCTACTGCTTCTTGTAAACCTTCTGAATGTGGTGGTGCTAATAGTGATACTACCTGACTATCTTCAAGCATTAGATTGGAGTCACATGATGCATGTTCTGGCAGCTTTTCTTTCTCATCAATTGCCAGTGCAAGAGACACAGTCTCTATATTGAAATCATTTTCATCTTTTGGTCATCTGCTTTCCTAGTTAGTATATTGTCTGACTGCAGAAAGGCCTTGTCTGAAGTGAAAAACTGGAGGATAGACTGGTGTCCTTTAGCTTCTTTTAGTTCCCTCTCTTTTACCTCCTTACATTTCTGGCTGCCTGATTTGTATTTATAGCCACCACCAGACATGGCAGTATGGGGTGTGTGTGTGACTGTGAGTGAATTAGACAGAAGAGGCAGCGGCACTGGCTCCTACTGTCTCATGGTGCTTTGCTTTGCCCCTCCCACCAGCTGTCCCTTCCTCCTGCCTATGCACAAGGAACTCTGGGACTGGTAGTTCTTGATCTTGATATGATAGACAATGTCACAGAGAGGAGCACAAACCTCTCTGTCTTTCAGTCTCAAACAACAAGTCCTAGTTTAACTGCACAAGCACACACTATCTATTCTAGAGAAGGGCCTGGGCTGGGCCAGGAGGCCCAGCAACTCACTGCTCAGAATGTTGCTTGAGACTGCTCTAACACTGCTTCTGATTGGCTCCAGCAAATCTCACAAGATCTGGACAATAGATGCATAGATACAGGGAAATAAGTTTCTATAAATATCCTCAGGCACGATATACAATTTAGCCTCAATTTTTTCCTCATGGTAATGGGGGTTGCAGCCTGGGCTGGATCCCCCAAGGCTTCTGGGCCCTGGTAAAGTGTACCCTTCTTTCCCCCCCCCCAATGTGAGGGCTCTGACTATACTATGTATTCCCCATAAGCAGGGCAGGAAGAAATTCTACAGATTTTGTCCTGTTCCATTTAACAAACCCTGAAAGAATGAGGGAGATTAATTTCAAGCTTTTGAGTGGATGTAAGAACAGTAGAGGATTTAAGAAAAAATGCTTGACAGTGACCATTCAAGGTATTTAGGGCTAAGTTACGCCTGTGCCTGAGGAAAGTAAAGGGTGCTAACTCAATGTGCAAATAGCAGTGTACCCAGCGTGGGTGTGTAGAGGCTGCCCTGCCCTGTCTTGTGGGTGGAAAAAGCAGATGTGGGCAGGTAACAGAATGGACCACCAATGGGATGGGTTTTTATGGGAAAAAAGGGTTTGGTTGTCCTAAAAATCTGTTGTGTATATGCTGCCATATACAGCAAATGAGAGCATGCACCAGCAATGAAGACTGCACTTGAAGAAAGCAATAAAAAGCACCCCACTCTGAGCTGTGTCAGCTTGCCGTGTGTCCTCCTGGCCTATGACTACAGGTTGTCTTGCACTACATGTGCTTAACAGCCTGTCTGGATACATGTTGCTATATACTCTGTGCAGGCTTGTCAGTGTGCAGTCCATGATATAGTGTGTGTATCTTTATTTTTAGAAGGCAGTGCAATTCCTAACATAAAGCATGAGTCCAGTCTGAACACAGTTTGTTAAGCCTCTATTACTAAAATGTGTACAGTTGCAACTCAAATCCCTATAGTGCTAAAATTGTGTCTTATCAAGCTCGCTTGCATGGTTGGCTGTTGGCTTGGCAATCTATTTGTGAAAATGTCTACTGTTTCTCGTAATATTTTGAATGCCAAATAATTAAGATGATTAACTAAATGATTCTTGGAGGTGTTAACTTTTGAGTTAGTTATCCTCAAATGTCTTACCCTGAGCTAAATAAAATACTTAGTCTCAAGGATAAGGAGTTAAATAAAAACACACATATATTTAAAAACTGAGAGCTGATAATGTCCTTTCTGCTATACTGAACTTGCAGTAGATTAGCTCTCTGGCCCAGGGTCAGAGATAAATGAAAGACAATAAATCAGACACCTAATACACTGGGTGATCAAGGTTTGTGCTTTATTAGCTCATGATACAATTATTGGAGTTAACAGGCAGGGCTTTCAGGTTATGCTGAAATGTGCTCTCTGGGTCTTGCCCTTTGAACTCCCTCTCCATAACTATGTTTATGCTGTACAGTTAACCTGGGTGATTGACACCCAAGTTGAGCATTCAGGTTAGCCTACTCCTGGTTGTGAGTATTGCCACTACAAAGCTATTTCCTCATTACTGCGTCCTCACTATTTCTGCACTCCCATGTATGTCAGGGGCACATCCTATGGCTCTCTGTGCTGAGACACCCTAGGATTGTGTCCCAGTCATTTGTGGGAGAACTTGTCCGTCCTTCGGGTGGGGGTGGATTGTGGGAAGGACTATCAGCACTCAAGTGAGTTAAGTCTGCATCCTCACTATGGGTAATTAAAAGCAGAACCAGGCTCTAACCCACACTCTCAGCTAAGTAAACCTGGGTCAGAGGTTTTTTTGGGTGAATGGTAGAAGGTTTAAGATAAAACTCAAATAAGAGTCCATAGTAACTGCAGTGTAGATACATCCCATGTTTCTGCAATAAACATAGTTCCCTCAGTTTCTGATTACCCTTCTTCCCATGCCCTGTTATGTTCCTAATTCCTGTCTCTGAAATAAATATAAGGCTGTGAGTCAAATTGTACCTTATCTTTGTGCTGTAAATAATTTAGGATTGATTGAAAAAAATGTAGTGTCTGCTAGTATCATTAGTAATTGGGTAAACATCTCCCTAAAATGATATACCTTTTTTATTTCTAAAGGCTTATATAACAAAGGATTTATTTATCTTGACGTACCAATATCTGATGACAGTTGTATAGCAGGTGAGTGTATGTTTTAGAAGTAGTAGCTAAGTTTTCTGGGGGAGAGATTTGTTCCTGAAAATTTAGGTTTCCTTTTCTTGGGTGCTGCTTGTCTGTTTTTATTAAAGTGACCCATATAACCATAACACCAAGATGGATGAGAATTTTTCTTGTTCATTCAGTGACTTTCCAACTTGCTGCTAAAACATTTTGTCCTTTATCCTTATGCTAGTATTTATTTATTTCAACTTATATTTCTATCTGAAGTAATAAAGCCGTTTTTAATATATATAGAGATGAGATCCTTATTTACTTATTTATTTAAACAATTGTCCTTGTTTTGTTGTATCTGCAGTTAACAAGGATACTGTAAATGTAAAAAACTTAACTAAGAAGTGTTTATTAAAAAAAAGCCTGTCTAGAAGGGGGACTTGATTCAGATATCACATCGCTTCCATCATTCATGCCTCTGTGACCTTGACATTTGATTACTGTAAAGTGCTGTACGTTTGGACCATGTGGAAGCTTGAGCTAATAGAGAATGTGGCTGCCCACTGGATAAATGGTGCAACATTCAGGGAGCAATTAATATTATTTTGAATGCTCCCAAGATATCTTGGATGGAATTTCTAGGGCAAGGTTTAATTGTGTTTGGTTTAAATGGTTTGGGACCTGGTTATAGAGGGACCACCTGTCACTTTTACAGTTTAGAGCTGTCAAGGCACTTGAGCTGGAACTGGTCCTTAACTCTTCACTTCTTTCCTTTTTCCACCACAGCCCAGACATATTAACCCTTCAGGCATGCTACAAAGCTAGTCTCTTTCATAGATCTTTTAAGGAGGCTGGGAGTTTTTTTCAGGTAGATGGGCTGGTGACTGCAGGATGACTTAGGTGGGTCTTATGATACAGCTGGGCAGAATGACTGCTATTGTGGGAGAATACTTGGTGATTGGAAAATTGCTGAATATAAATATTTCATAGAATGATTTTAGATCTCTGATTGTGTTAGTCTTTGGGAGGTGTGTAGCGTTGGAAAGGCACCAGAGAAACTGAATGAATAAGTTTGAACTTGGAAAGGCACCAGAGAAACTGAATGAATAAGTTTGAACTTGGAAAGGCACCAGAGAAACTGAATGAATAAGTTTGAACTTGGAGGGAAAATATTTTAAATTACCCCATAGTCTAAACTAGAATAAAGTTTAGTTTGGCTATTTTAAAAAAAAAGTTCCAGGTTTTAAGTAGTCAAAAATATTGTGAAAACTTAAAGCTCCTCCTATACCATAGTATTTAAAATAATTCTTCCTTCCAGTGCCTCCACTTGAAGGTTTTGTAATGAACAGAGTGCAGGGTGATTACTTTGAAACTCTTCTCTACAAGATATTTGTTTCAATAGATGAACACACCAATGTGGCAGAGGTAAGTAATGCTTAGCTTGTTTCTGCATCAGGTGGGGGAAACTGGAAGGGCCAGGAAACAGGCTGGTGAAATATCTGAAAGATAGGAAATGCATGTATCTCTATCTATTGTCAGTGTCCATCTCCACAGCTGTACAAGGGATATGTCTATACTGCCGGTGCCATTGTTGGCAGTGCAGGATCGATTCTGCGGGATCGATTGAGCGGCAGTGGAGACCTGCTCGATTTATCCGGAAGTCGATGCCGTTAATCCACCCCCGCAAAAACAGTAACATTGTGTCGACTGAAGGGCATTTCCCATTGGCGCAGCATAGTGGGGTGCTTCAGTAAGCTACTCTACATAGCTTGTGTATCTCCCGTTGACTGCTGCCAAAATCTGCTGGCAGTGTAGACGAAGTAGATGTGTAGATGTAGCTTTCCAGAGATGAGTCTAGGGAGAAGAATTTGAAACAATATTCAGTACTTTATGGAATGTGCTAGTGGTTTTTTTTTAATATTAAGAAGCACACAACTCTTTCATAAATGGCACTACCTTTGCCTTGGCAAAATGAGTAGTGCATAGGAGCAACATGGGGTAGTAGTTTTAGTGAATGACCTTTGCATGTAGTTAATGTTCATAGTACTAGCTGCTTTTTACTTTGTTTTCTCTGCTTAAAGGAGCAGTTTCATTCTGAAAAAAGGTTTGCACAGGGGTAACTGAGAGATTAAACCTTGGATTGGAACTTAGTTGATTATGCACAAGAAAAAATAGAATCCAGCTTCCCCCTCTCATAGATGGATTGATTCTGTTGTGCTAACAGGAGTAAAAAGTCTTAAATTTTTATCTTTGTCACCAAAGTGAATGAATGGGACAATGAAAACACAGGGAGTAGATTTTGTGAGTAAGTGCCACTTTTACATGATGTTGTCTCAAAGCCTAATCACACTGTAAAACTAGGCTTGATTCTCCAATGCCCTGTGTATTCATTGACAATGGGTGTATAGTGGGTGTTAAATAAATTAACTGGAATTATAGCATTTTACATCCACTTTGCATGTAGTCTACTCTGGTGTAAATGACTGCACCAGGAGTAACACAGTGCAGTATGTGATTCTGAATCTCTTGCTGCTCAAGGAAGGGAATATTGGGCTAAGGTTTCAACATTTCTCCTCCTTTCCCTTAACCACTTGTGAAATGACAGTAGATTGTATTGTACTAGAAAAGGTGTTCTTGACAAGGAGCAAATGAGTCCTGGAATCACTTATCAATTATTCTTATTTTGTCTCTTGTCTTGTTTCCTATTTTTCAGCTTGCAAATGTTCTAGAGATAGACTTATCACTGGTGAAGGTATGTCTAATACTACAGCCAAAGCATCTAATTGTCCAAAATGAAAATTCTCCAATGTTTTACTACATGGCTTCTTAAATAGATACTAAAACTACATTATAAAACTTAGCAGTTTTTTATTGATCTCATGTGTGTCTTTGTCTCTTCAGAATGCTGTGTCCATGTATTGTCGATTGGGTTTTGCCCACAAAAAAGGCCAAGTAATGAATCTGGAAAATCTTCATTCATCATGGAGGAACATTCCTTCTATAAATAGACTGAAGTAGGTATCTTGTCATGTTCCTTGGGCTAATTGAAAAGTATAGTTTTGACCACAAAGGTGGGACTTTCTAAATTCTATCCTTGATTCTGGTACTGTGATTCCCTTTGTGGTTCTGGCAATAACTTAATTATCTTCCTTCATTTTCCATATATAAAATGAGAATAACACATGCATAGCCCTCAGGTATATGTGAGCATTATAGGTGGTAAAGTTCTTTGATAGGTGCTGTAAATAATACTTTAAATGTTGGCCTTTTGGTTTAGAATACTTACTTTTTGGTTTTGAAACACTGACTATGTACTTATTTTAATGTCTTATGGCTGTGAATTTATATTATTCTATATTTTGATCTGTCTTCAGGAATTTTAAAATTATTTCCTGATTTTAAAAACTAAAAGTAGCCATTACCATGCTAGTACCATGACAGCATATCTCAGTGCCTCATATCTTGGTGTGTGTACTTCTAGTTAGTGGTGTGTTTCTGTGGTTGGCAAGACAGCTTGCAGTACTCAGGTACTCTGGCAATCCTGTTGGGGCCCTTGTTTTGTTCTTAAACTTAAATTTCTGGTAAGGCTTTCAATAAATAAATAAATAAAACCTGTTTGAACTCTTTTGTAGCCATCAATTGGAGACTGCAGACGTCTGTGGCTGAGGGTAGTTTTGAGGGCAGGAACTGGATTAATAGATATGCTTACTACATTGGTGTGAAATGTTTGAACTGACTAATAGGAATTGCAGTGGTTTTCACAATCTGCCCCTGAGCATGAGTGAGGTACCATGAGATTAGCAGGCAGAGCTGCTGCCAGGGTGCTACAGTGATAATATATAGAAACTTTATGTTAATAGGAATACTTTGGATCCACAAAAGATGTTGCTTTCATGGGACAGTGGAGAAAACCGGAGTCCTGTACAGGAAGCTTGTTCATCAGCTACAGATACTGACACCAACAGTCAAGATGATCCAGGTTAACACCCATTTTGAATTGATATGTTACAATCACTTGGTTAATGTTTTTAAAATGCCTTGAGGTTATAAATGCTAATTATTCATAGACGCAACCAGAATATGAAGAGAGATGAAGATTGTGTAAATACTTCTAACATCAGATGCATTGGGTTATTTTTCCCTTTTTTATTCTTAAATTATATTACCTCCTCTACCCTGAAAAGGTGCCGTTTTAACCAATCTGCATTATGAATGTTAGTAGAATTCTTCCTAAATGAAAATAAAATAACAGCAAAATTAAATTTTAAATTTGATAAGTTATATTGTGTTTCAATAATGACAAGGAAATATGTGTAGAACTCCATATGGCGTAGAGTGGGCTTTATTTTTTAGTTCATATATAGATCTCGTTTTATGATTTTAAGGCTTGCTTAAAGAAAATTTCTTTATTCTTAAATAAAACAAATAAGATTACAAATTCTTTCTTTGTTTTATTAGGTGACACAGCCAGTGTGAGCAGCTTGAGTCTGTCTAGTGGACACACAAAGCGTATTGCCTTCCTGTTTGATTCAACTCTAACTGCCTTTCTGATGATGGGAAATCTTTCACCAGTATGTCAGATTGTTCAGTTTGTCTATGTGAAGATCAAATGTGTAGAAAACATTTAAAATCTTTTGGCATTTAGTATAATTCAGTTCTGATGATTGTAGAACTTTTGTATTAATTGTTTAAGCAAATTCTGTCTTTATTTTACAAAAACATATATGTTAAATCTCCCACTCAGAGAGATAAGAATCTATGAGAGATAAGACTCTTATATACAATATATATTTGGATTATATTTTTGCAGAACTTGAAAAGTCATGCAGTAACTATGTTTGAAGTTGGAAAATTGTCAGATGAATCTCTGGACAGTTTTCTTGTGGAACTTGAAAAGGTAACCCTCATGTACAGTCTCAAGCTTTTCAGAGCTTAACGTGTGTGTGTGTGTGTGTGGCCTTGCACTTTTGTTTTAGGAGCCTCTTTGTTTACCCCTCTTTTTACATAATAATATTGGCAGGAACACATGCATGGAAATATTCAACCCTCAGTTGTTTATGTCCCATTAAAATGGTGACTATCCTGTATGTCTGTGCCAGTAATGACTTTTTTAGAGCCAAATTTTCAGAAGTGCAGTCACTCAGTGAAGACATGCAAATACAGTAAACCCTCACAAACCCTAGCGTGCATGTATTTGTAGATATATGTACAAACAACCATGTGTTTAGCATTGTTTCTTGTGTGCTAGCATTGTTTCTTTGCGTGCTGGATTTGAGTATCTGTAAATGTGCATACACTTTTGAATTCACATACTTTTGAAAACTTGGCCATTAAATATTGAAATTTCCAGACCATAACTTGCTAGACATGATTTTTAAAAAGAAATCTTTTAAAATTATGGTAGATGTAAGATCTAAACAACCCAAATTCTTAAGATGACTATAAAGTTGCATATTTGTAGATTTTTTTTTCTGTAATTGTTATGATTGCTATGACTCTATTATGGCATCCTTTCACATAGGGCTCTTAAGAGATAAGTTATATTGAACAATGAAGATACAATACAATTGAAGTTGTTTGATTTAATTTTTTTTTATTCCTCTCCTTCACCTCAGTTTTAATGTCTCACTTTTATGCTTACATTATAGTATTTGACAAGCTTTGCCAGGTTTCTCTTCACTTAACCTAATAGTTGCTGTGGCTTATTCTTGCTGAAAAGTTTCAAGGCAGTTGCACCATTTAAATGCTGACTATAGAATGTTTATAATAACTTACTAATCTAGCTTTTTGTGGAACAGGTATTTACAAAAAACAGTATAGAAAGTGTAACATTCATATTATTTTTTGTTTAGGTTCAAAGCACAGGTGAAGGGGAGGCACAGAGATACTTTGATCATGCACTTACTCTGAGAAACACAATACTGTTTTTGCGGCATAACAGGGACCTAGTGGCACAAGCTACACAACCTGAACAGCCAAATAACGGTACAGTGAAAGTTACTGTTTGGGAAAGCTGTCCAATCTATCGGAGTTAAGTTTGTTTATCTATCATGTGTTCTCTTTAAATATAAGTTTTCTCCATTTAGTCCCCTATTCAGTAAAGTACTTAAGTGCCGTTTCTGAATGGGGTGCTTACAGTCCACTGCTGCCTCTTTTGAGCCTCCAGGGATTGATTCTTGTCACATTTGACACATCAATCACTTACATGGCAGTAGACTGGTGTTCGAAGTACTAGATTGATTTCACTGCAAGACCATGGGCAAACTGGGCTGGTGTGGGAGGGAGGCGGTTCCAAACCACACACATTCAAGGATAGTGAAGGAGTACATTTACTCATGCAGAAATAATCCTGACCTACATGGAGATTTTTCAAAGGCACAAAGTGGAGTTAGGCACAACTTCCATGGCCCCCACCCCTCATGCACACGGGAGCTGAATGCCTAGTTGTCCTTTATGCCTGTGGAAAATCCCCCTCCCCTCCAAAAAAATTCCAAACATACTTCACTGCAAAAATCCATCGTCAAGATGAAACTCAAAAACTTTTTTCTTGCTGTTAGTTCACCTATCTCTTTGGGCCTGAAATATACCCCAAAACTGCAATTCTGTGATGACTAAATCTATCCATTAGATTGAATTTTGTTTTAACAGGTAAGGGCTTGATCCTGCAAGGTGCTAATTGTAGTTGGGAAATTTAGGTGCTCAGTACCTCCCAGGATTCGGTCATTGGAAGGCAGAATCATACTATTCCACTGTATTACCCTATTCTATAGAGAGAACTGTTTGGAAGCGAGTGAACAAAGTACTACTCTGCTATTTTGAATCAATGGTATTTCACCAGATTTACACCAGCATACTTGGGAGAAGTGTTTGGCCCAAGTGTCTTATATATTGCAGTATAATGGCGGATAATAGAAAAAGTGTAATATGGGTTGGTAGCAACATTTAGTTCTTCTTTGAGTGATTGCAGATGTGTATTCCACTCGTGTGTACACTCAGCACTTCGAAAACAGAACTTCGCCTAGTGGTACCTGTAGGGGCGGAGCTTACGCCCTGTGGCCTTTAGCCTATCCCCTAGCTATCCCGACCCCCTCCGTTCCTTCTCAACATCCGCGACTAGAATTAGAGTGCGTCATATGGTATTTCCTTCGTGCTGTTTCTTTTCTCAGTCTTTTGAGTTTTTGTTATAAATAGTTCGTTAATGGCACCCCTAGTATTAGTGAAGAATAGTTAGATTAACTAATCATCCTGGTGGGATGCCCACACCAAGATTCACACAGTGTCCATTATGTGGGGTGGCTATGCCCAATGATCCTCACATGCAGTGTTTATTGTGGCTAGGAGGAAGATACATTAGAGAAAGGTGCTTCATGTGTGAGTCTCTTAAGAAAAGAATGCAGGTGGCAAGGGACTTGAGATTCAAGTAGCACCTTGAGGCCCACTTTTGGCACGAAGGACCTCCACAGATTGTCCAGTCTCTCAAACAACTTCAGAGCTGGAACGAGCTGATGTTCCTCAGCCAGACTATGATGTCTCTCTCAGGAGGACGACAGATTGTTCTCCTTCCTGGGGTCCTCCAAGAAAAAGATCTCACAAAATGGACTGCAGCTACTTCAGAGCTGTCATCCTTCTCTTCCAGGAGGAGTGCAGACTGTGATCCTTCAAATATGTGAGATGGAACTGGACTATTCGCTTTGTTGACTCCAGTGCTGTCCATGGGACGCTTATTGAGTCTGCAGTGACTCAATGACGTCAGCACCGACTTTTTCCCTCTCTGTTGCCTCTCCTTGTTCCTGGTTCTCCAATTATTCAGGAGCATTCAGTAGCCCAGACATCATTGCTTTGGAAAGTGCTGCTTGGTGTGATGGCAGACATGTCCCAATTATTGGCATCGCCTAAAGCTCACAGTGGACAATTGAGCAGTTCCTTTTTATCAGTAGTGACTGGTCTGTTGGCACCATTGCCATCTTTGGCACTTATCATGCCTGTGGTACAGACCACATCTTTAGGATGAGTACTGAACCCAGCATCTGTGCTGTCTTCAGTGTTGGTACCAAATGGGAGTGTGATGTCCTGGCCTATCCTCAGGGCGCCGACTTCTTTTCGTACTTCAGTGCCGATGCAGCCAGTATATTGGGTCTCAGACGAGGCGGGATGTTTGTTTGCTCCATGCTGGATGCGTCCCCTATTACCTTCTTATAGCTTTGGGGTTTCATCACACTCAGGGACATTCTCCCCCACTCCCTTGTCCTCGAGATACAGTTCTAGGGGATAATGGAGGCTTCCTATGGACCACAATCGGTGCCAGGATTGGCACTGTTGCCACCTTAGAGATGGGTTTTTGGCCTAGTGCATGCTCACCATCAGTGCCATATCCCTATCCCCAGTCACTCCGAGGGACGTTCCACATTCAGTAAAATTCTCTCCAGGGTTAGGTTGCCCAACCAACCTGTAGTATCATCTGCTCAGCTGCTTACATTGCAGACTCAAATGGAGGCTACTTCCTTGGAGCAGGTTCAAACTGAACCACTCATACAGGAGCCTGTACTATAACAGAAGGCTCCAGTGACTCCACTTCCATTGTCACCCTCATCACTGGATGACTCCATGATATTGCAATCTTTCTCCACAGTGTCTGAAGATTTTAAGCTCCATTAGGA
The DNA here is from genome assembly GCF_026122565.2 of Emydura macquarii macquarii. Classification (NCBI taxonomy): domain Eukaryota; kingdom Metazoa; phylum Chordata; order Testudines; family Chelidae; genus Emydura; species Emydura macquarii. Next base: position 5,633,139 of record NW_027130506.1, read on the forward strand.
GGTTCTCAGATGAATGGCTTCAGCTATGGGTATTCAAGTGGAGTTTGTGCAAGAAAATACACGCAACTTGGTAGATGTTCTTCAGTCCCTGGCCCAAGGAGTGTAGTTCTTCCTTTACATGAAGCATTATTAGAACATGCCAGGACTTTGTGGAATACCCCAGCTTCCTTGCCTCCTATAGGAAAACATACGGATCTCCTTGGTTTATCAACTGCCCATATCTCTTTATCCTGACCTATTGACCCAGCACTATGGTCAGATTTGGCATCCAGTATTGAGCAGCCTGCAACTCATGGTGTGGATGCTGTACGGCTAGATGAAGAGGAGGAATGATATTTGGAAGTTGTTCGACAAGTGTTGCTTAATAGTTGGAAGCCCTCTACTAGGGCTACTTATTTGGCCAAGTGGAAATGGTTTTCAGATTGGTTGCTAGCTTGGGGAATTCAGCTGCTACTGGCCTATATTTAGGACATTTTAGAGTATCTGTTATGCCTTCAATCTTCTGGTCTTTTAGTCAGATCGTTGAGGGTTCACATAAGCAGCGATCTCAGTGTTTTCTTCTGCCCATTCAAGGGAAGTCAGTTTTTTCAAACTCCATGGTAGTGGGATTTCTGAGAAGGGTCATTCATCTCTACCCACCTGTGAAAGGGCCAGTTCTCTTGTGGTAATTTAATATACTCTTAGCTGCCCTGATGGGGCCTTTGTTTGAGCGTCTGGTAACCTGTTCTCTGTCCCTTCTGTGTCAGAAGGCAGCTTTCCCTGTTGCAATAACATCTGCACAGAGAGTAAGTGAGCTGCAGGCTTTACTACTGGAGCCCTTGTATTTGCAGTTTTTCAAAGACAAAGTGGGGCTGTGGCCACATCCAAAATTTTTGTCAAAAATTGTTTTGCAGTTTCACCTTAACCAAGTGATTTACTTACCAGTGTTCTTTCCTAAACTGCATTCAAATGCACATGAACAGTAACTTCACATATAGGAAGTGAGCCGATGCTTGCCTTTTACCTAGAGAGAACTAGGCCTTTTCAGACATCTCCTTGACTTTTTATCTCCTATGTGGATCAAATGAAGGGTCAGGTGGTTTCTGCGCAGATGAATTCCAAAGGATAACTTCCTGCTTTACCACAGCTTATGAAGTAGCTCAGTCTGCACCCCCGTATACATTATGGGCTCATTCAACGAGAGCCCAAGAGACATCAATGTCAATTTTCAGCAATGTTTCAATATTGGACATATGTTGGGCTGCAATATGAGGCTCTGTACATACTTTTACCAAACGATGTTTCGTTATCGCAGCACCTCTGTCGGATGCAAAATTTGGGAAGGCAGTGCTGCAGTCATTATTTAAATAGATTCCAAGTCCCACCTCTGAGTACTGCCTCTGAGTACACATCTACAATCACTGAAATAAAAAATGGCTACTTATCAGTTTTGTAACTGTTGTTCTTCAAGATATATTTCAGACTTGTATTTCACAACTCACCTTCTCTTCCCTCTGCATTGGAATCTCTGCTCTTGACATTCGGTGGGATGGAACTGAGGGGGGTTGGGATGGAACAGCCCTTAACTTTCTAGGGGAGGAGCTAACGGCCACAGGGCGCAAATGCCACCCTTATGGGTATGGCTAGGCAAGTTCTCCGGCTTCTGTGCACTGGTAACACCTGAGTGAATACATGTCTGCACCCATACCTTGAAGAACAACAATCACAGAACAGGTAAGTAACCATTTTTCTTTAATATTAGATATTGAATCTTGTAACTCACTGAATAGGAAACTCTTCTTCACATAGTCAAGTAGGCAGTGAGGTGTAAGTTTGCTTCTCTGTCAGAAGCCAAGTTCAAGCATAAACTTGAGATACTGCTTTGTAGAAATACATCAGTATGTCAAGGTCTTCTTGAATCCTGGAAATATTCCAGGTGCTAGATATAATCCTTTGCTGGCCAAAACATTGGCACTGGCCATCTTTGTAGCACTGAGTAAAAAGCAACATAGCAGCTAGTTTTTATGTATTCCATTTTCTGTGGCCTATGTTTCTGCTCCTGCGTAAGCAGAGGAGATGATAATTTAACTTTATATTTTAATGGTTTGTTGTAAAACATCTTCTAGAACATAGTCATAAATACTTGTTAAAATACTGAGTTAGCTTAAACAGTCAAAAACCAAGCTGCTTAATGTTAAAAGTTCAAGTCTGAAAAGCAAGTCTGTAAAAATAGTGCATCTCTTTACTTTAGTGACCGACAAGACTTTTCTACTTTAAGAACCAGCACATCTCAGGGAAAGAACTGGATTCTTTTCTGATTCACATGTTGTTAGAATTGTTACTGGTTGTGATGTACAACGTGGAACACAGGTTGGCTTTCAGGCTGGCAGACCATCTTTTTACTTGTAAACTGAGCAAATTTGATTTAGAAATAATTGATTCAATAAACATTGAACCCCAGAATGACTTCTATGATTTCTACAAGGTTATCTTTCTATCAAAGGACACTTTAAGATTGAAATTTCATTTGTAATCTGTTGAGTTTACGTATTCCAAAACATATGGTTATGATAGTGCTACAGCTAATAAACCACTCCATAAAACCCTACGCATGCTAGAGCATTTTAAGGATGGAGTTTCAGCTTTTGACTGAGTTTCTCTGGTTTTCTCTGTTAACCCTTCCTTAATTCTTAATTACTAATACAGTTTTGCAAATGGTCCCACAAATTCAGGAAGGAAGGGGTTAATCCACCATTCAGTGAATTTCATTCTCTAGGCACTAGTTCCATTGCAATGGATGGATTCACTAAAACTAGTATGGTAGTGTTAAAACAGCCTATTAATAGTACTCTAAAATATTGTTTACATTTTATTTAAATATTCAGGAGTGAACATGAGAGAATAGAAAATCTAAGATTGTGTGTTTCCTTCCACATGTGCTTTTGATTGTATATGTTCCTTTTCTAGCTGTATTCTAAGTGTCTTTTGACACTATTAATGTAGGTTTTCCTTTGGATCTCTTACGATGTGAGAGTTTGCTTGGCTTGGATCCTGCAACCTGCAGTAGAGTTCTAAACAAAAACTATACGCTACTTGTCTCCATGGCACCACTCACCAATGAAATTCGACCCATCAGCAGCTGTACCCCCCAGGTGAAAACCTGTTTTGAAAGGAATCTGAATCTGTGATATTATTGCTCTTCATTTTGTAAATAATTCTTTTAATGTAAAGGCAGTTTTCTTTGGATCTTTTTAATAGAAAGTAATTTCATTAGAATTTTTGCTTTAAGTGATTTGCATGTAAAACAATAGTATTACAGTTGTCTCAGAAAATCAGAGGTTAGGGAGGTATAATGTGCACATTCATTATTAAGCTGAATATATTTACTAAATGTCTGCATGGCAATTATCTCTCTAGTTAAATTATTTGTGACAGATGTTCCTTTATAGATATTTAACATTTTGAATTCATATTCTTAAAACTCTCTTACAATGAGCCCTTTGGAAATAGTCTTCTAATCTCTTATCAGTGTAAATGCCAGGAAACAAAATAGATATTTGGCATCTTCCAGAAGAGATAGTAATTTAAAATTTATTCCACTTCCCTATATCATTTTGAGTAGCACATAGTAAGGTACGGCTCCATAACAGTAAGGGGGGGAGTAATAAAGCCTTTAATTTGTTATCTAAAGTAGCTCTATCTACTTCTGTAGTAAATATTTTAAATTTAGTAGCTTAAGTTTGGAGGAGGCACTTGGGTCCACATTTTAAAGGTATTTAAGTACTTCTACACTTGTGTTTCAATGCCTAACTGATTTAGGAGCTTAACCCATTTTCAGAAGGGATTTAGGCAGTTAGGAACCTAAATACCTTTCAAATCTGGGCCTAAGCAACAGTGTCTTCATTACCCTTTTATGTAGCAGATAAAATAGAATATTTAAGTCACAAACTAAAGGAATCCCAGAATATTAAGGTCCCAGAGCTGCAATATTGAAATCAATGTGATTTTACCATTGACTTCACTGGGATCACGATCATCTTACTAATAAAACTCTTAGGTCTGGTCTCCACTACAGACCTATATCAGTATAACTACATCACTCAGAGTTGTGAACAATCCACACCCCTGAGTGACATAGTTATACTGACCTAATCCCCCTGTAGACAGTGCTGTGTCAGCAAGAGAGTGTATCCAGCTGACATAACAACCACCTCTCAGGGAGATGGATTAGCTATGCCGAAGGGAGAGCTCTCTCCCTTTGGATTAGAAAGTATCTTCATTAAAGTGCTGCAGTGTTTTAAGTGTAGACTTGCCCTCATATGATACATTCTGTCAATGTTTCCCAAATGCTGGGGCATATCCCCCTCGGGGTTCCTGAAGAACTAAGTTGGGGGAGGATTGTAAGAAGACTTATCATCTGTTCTCCAGGTTGTCAACTTTCATTAAAAATAAATAACACAACCCGGAATGGCAAATTAATTAAGATGGATATGCCTTTCCCAACATATGTCACAGTTGTGGTAGACGAGATGCAATAGGCTTCATTTTTCAGCTTTTAAAAATTTAGGAAAGTGCATTATATAATCTTCTGTGAAACTACTGTGTCTTGCTTCCTGAGTTTGTTTACTTAGTATATTACTTAGTTTCATAAATCAGACATCTGCAGTGAAAGTTAGAATAGTGAAACATACTGTGCAATATAAATTACAAGGGAAAGTAATGTCAACATCTTGGTAACCAAATTCTATAAAACAACCGGCTTGTTTACAGCATTTTGTTTGAGCAGGTGTCCAATAGCCATATATGTATTGTATCTATAGCAAACTTTAACAAATTTAGCCTTCAAGCAGGAGAGTCCTTCCCATCTTCTGTTATACCCAGGGAACCAAGGGACAGCTGAGTTTGAAGCTTAAAACTTGGATTCACCATGTAATAGTGAGATGTTGCAGTTCCTGGCCATGAGGTCAGTCCTATCTGCTTGTAAGGGTTACTGTTTAAGTGTACCAACTATAGTAAAATAACAAAGTTCTGCAGTTTTTTCATAATCTATTATTGTACATGTAATAGGTGCAGTTCAAATGATACTTTATCTTTTGATTAATTTTTCTTCAGCATATTGGACCAGCTATACCAGAAGTTAGCTCAGTTTGGTTCAAATTATATATTTACCATATTACTGGTCAAGGACCACCATCCCTATTACTCTCTAAAGGAACAAGGCTAAGAAAACTTCCAGATATTTTCCAGGTACGTTTATATGCTTTTTTCCAAATAGAATCTGAATTTTCTCCCAAGAGGGAACTGTTCATTACTTCTGTTGCTGTTCGTATCAGTGCTGTTTCAGCAGACTTGACGCTTCTTCCCCCAGCTTTAGTTTAATGCATCATATTGCAGTTCCTTTTAGTATGAAGTAAGCATTTTAGATGATGAGGGTGGTTGTTCAGGAGTACTCTCTGGACACATTGAAGGCTGCTGTAGTAGAAGACTTGTGAGGAGCAAGCATATCTTTGCTGAGGAAAGATTAGGCTTCTACCTCAGAATGCAAGGATTCTGCCGTTGGGAATCTGATCTTCTCTTTTCTTCCTTTGTCCCCCAAAGAAAACAAACAAAATAAAAATCACACACACACTTCTCTCAAAGTTTGAGAAGATGGTTAAGACCATCCCCTTAGTTCTGGAGACTGTCCAGATCCTAGGACAGATTTTTTTGGAGCACCTGGCAGTGTCTTCTGAAATTAGGATGACTGCGTATGTTCATCCTGTTTTGGATTGACTAAAGGAAGTATGGCAGTGTTCTCCTACCATTCTGTCTGTGTCAAAGTTGTTAAGTGGAAAACATCTGTTACATAGGGATGCAATTGGCTGCCCACCCCCCGCTTCACATAATCCTGGTAGTGGAAATTGCAATGGGCAATGAAAACTTGGTTGGACTAAAATTATAGCATTCCTTGACTAATTTGATACTGGAATGCCTTCAACTGGAAGGTTCACCAGTTTGCAGTTCTCACGGTTACAGTTCACATTGGTAACTATCCTGGTCAAATATCAATTTAAACTGAAGACATTCTACGTCTCCCTTCCCAAAGAGAATTGAAACATTTCAGAAACTGACCTTGTGTATGGATGGAGAAAGACAGAGATACATGCATCCTTTGATGTAGCTACAGTAGCAATAGTTTCTGGCATCAGGACAGGAATGAAAACATTGAGATCTTGTTTCACTCTATCTCCCTCATTTCTATTCCTATTTTTTGTTTTAAAATTGGCATGGGAAAAAGTCATGTCTCAAAAATGAAGTAATAAAGGGTCAGGTGAGTGTGGATTCTGAGTCCACAAAGAGGTACTATCATGCTAACAAACTGGATCTTGAGTCTAGCTGTGTGATGTAACCCAAAGCTTCAATGTTTAGTGAATGTGTGGTATGGATTTTTTTTTATTTATATTTTTAAAAGTGCTCCATGTAACTGCCTTGTAAATTCCTTATGGAACCAGATTTGAGGTTTGCTGACATAGTGGACTTTCCATGTACCAAACAGTGTCAAGTTCTATACCAATAGAATTTTTCTTGAGACATCTTATCCCTTTGCACACACTTTTTTTTGTTACCATGCAAAAATGTTATCGGTCTTTTTTCCGTTACTGCTTGTTGCAGTGGCATCTTGTCAAAATATACACTTTTTATCAGAAGGCATTCTTAGGACTTGTTAATTTTCAGAAATGAGGCTCTATCACAACTGTATCTTTAGAGAAGCAGTTTCGTCTTCATTTAATGTCATTATTTTTCTCTGAAAATATACTCCACATTGATAGATCACCACTCTCATTCTGAGTCCTGCTGACAGATTTAAAGTTTCTCTCATCACATATTCTTATCTTTCAAATTTACATGAGAATATTTTCACCTCCCATTCTCAAGGAACATTGTGGTGTCTGCACATTGCTGCAAGGATTTATGACAGATATATCCTGTTCAAATTAGTACATTAAGAAATCCCCGACCTCAAAATTCTCTCTCCATCACAAGCAGGAGCATGAACGTAAAAGTGATGTTATGACACAATATAAAATGGTATATTATTGAAAATTCTGACAGTAATTTCCTAATTGTAACACCTTACTATTAACCTAGTGATTTAGCTTTTCACTTTTATATATTTGGATAATCAATTACTACTGCATTTTATTTTGTTTCTGTCTTTTAGGGTTATGATCGCTTACTAATAACGTCTTGGGGTCACGACCCAGGAGTAGTCCCAACTTCAAATGTACTGACAATGTTGAATGATGCTTTAACACATTCTGCTGTTCTAATTCAGGTACTTTATATGAATATGATATGTAATGTATAGTAGAGGTGGCTGAATGAAACTGGAAAAAAATTGACATTTTAAAAAAACTTTCCATTTTTTTTCAAAATTTTGAACTTAAAAACATTTTGACCCGCTTTACTGTGTAGTTTGTGTATTACTGTGTCATTACAATGTTGAACAAAAATCGTTCTGTGATTCATATACAGCTATATGGATTAAAACATAGTCCATGTATTAAAATGTAGTCAACAAGTATGGGATGCATCACAATTGTGCTTTATAGATGCCTGTTTTTTCAAAGTTCTGTACTAAAAGAAATTTCTATTGGTTTGCAATGATTTCTTTCTGATCATATAATATTTGTATCTTAGTACAATTTTGCACTAACTTGCAGGGTGTTTTTGTACTCTTGCACAAATTTTTGTTCACTGACTTTCCTACAACTGTATCCTGAACTCTTTGTTAATTATTTTAACTTTATTAACTCTGGAAAGGAGGATAAGTTAAGTAAATTTAACAAAGTAAAGAGGTTTTCAGGTGAGATGGATTTGATGATACAAGAAGGCTGTTAAGATGTCAGGAGAGGCATATAAGAAGTCTCTTGAACCAAGGCTCAGACATTTGGGACTTGGGGAGGTGAAAAGGGAGATGCCATATTCAAGATGAGAGAATATGAGGCTATAGACAAGGTTTTGGGCATAAGTGGGGCTAAGAGAGTGATGTACCTGAGCAATATTGCAAAGCGGTGGGATGCAGATTCACAGGTATAGAAGATGTGAGAAGACAGTTTCAAGGTGAAGGAAAATACTAAGGTTATAGGCCAAGATGGTGTATGTATAAGAGGTAATTCTGTTTGAAAATGTTCTTATCCAAGAAAAGCACTTCTTGAGAGACTACTTAGTATTTAGATCTTGTATCTAAATCAAAAACAGGTAAACATAATTCACTGTTGCTTTCACTATGGCTCTTCATACACATCTGCAATGAAATTACTGAAACTAACTACTACATAGGGTTTTTAAAAAATATATAGGTATAATATCTGTCTTTGTTACTGTTTAGTAAAAGAAATGCCATAGTTCTGTATGAATCCTTTTTTGTTTTTCATTGATTTAGCTAAAATCTCTGAGATTTGGAAAACAACTGAAAGAAAAAGTAGTAATTCAAATAAGCAAGCATTTAGGATTATATTATGTAACTTTCATATTATATATACCAGCAAATGATCAACCTGTAAGAGCCTAAGTGACAAAGAAAAGCAGTTATTTGAGCACTATTATGGATGAGGGTCTGTATGCTGTGATGACATTTTGAAACTAACAAGAACACTAAACTTTGTAGTTATGGTTAGTAAAACACAAAGTAACTGTTGCTCTTTTGCTACATTTTAAGTTTGAGTTGTTTACATTAATATTAGTTTAAAATTACCAACCCCAGTCTTCAATATATAAGAGTTGTATCTGTTCCTTTTGTTTGTTATATCAGCAATACCAATCTGGCCCTTCTTAAACAAAAGAGCACAAATAGAATTAAGAAATAAATGCAAGCTCTGGTAGTATATATGGATTTCTTTCCCTGATTTTAATTTCTTGGTGTTCAGGGACATGGCATGCATGGAATGGGGGAAACTATGCATATACCTTTCCCATTTGATGAAGCAGAGCAGCAAGGAGGTAACTATCTTTAATGTGAATTTTTCAACAAAGACTTCAGTGCTATTGTACAATTATCTTTTGTGGTGAGGCTGAAGTAAATATACTAATGCCCACTTTCTAAAAGCAGAGGACTACAATGTTACTAACTATTGATTAAAGTTGGAAGAGAAAATGGAAGGGATCCCTTACATTGTGTGCACAGATGCCGCAAATGTGTAGAGGAAAATAGTCTTCCTCATATCACTGTGACCATCATCCCAACTTCCAATTAATTTACTGGCTCTTTTTCTTTTGCTTCATAAACTTCCTGGGACAACACCAGCTTTTATTGCCCATCACTGCTTCTACATGACCTCCGTGCTTCTCTTTTTGTCGCACATAAACTTATTGAAAAAACTTTTAAATCTATCTAATTCTCCTTCAGATCCTTCTGCAAGATTCATTACTGCTGTGATGCCTACAGAACACTGCCAGCTAAAAACATTTAGGCAATTGATGAGCTCCTAGGGGGTGCATTCAGCTAAGCTATTTTGGTCGCTATCCTGTGGCACTACTGAACTACAGAAAATAAAAAAATTGAACACATTTTTTTTAAAAAAAAAAGTTTTAGGTTAATGATGACTCTTAAATTTCCTAATCTTCACTTTCAAAGTCTGCAGAAGCATGATTGCTATTAGTGAAGCAGAAATGTATTGATTGTGAAGTGATTCTTAGACTTGTCCTAGTCAATCATTTTGAAGATTAAAGGGAGTGGAGAGGAAGATGATGGGAAGGTCATGTACTTCCAGGCTGAGCCTTGAGATTTAACATTTAACATCTTAAACTATAAAATGGTGTTGGACAAAATACAAACCAATGTAATCCATCCACTTATTTCCTGGTCTGAGTCTAAATCCAGTTTATTTGTTTAGGTTCACAATAACCTATTTCCTACATTCACCTCTCCTGTTGGTTCTTTGGCAGAGTGGCCACTTCCATTCACCTTGATCCTCAGGTGAAAAGTCTTGAGCTGAAAGCCAGTCACTCCTCCACCCTTCTTCTGACATCAACAGCTGGATGTCAAAACCCAGTAGTTCCTCCATAACTAGACTCAAAACCTGGGAGCTGCAGGATTATCTTGTGCCTCATAATGTACCTCATCCTGAACTCTGGGCCAGAGTACTGTGGAAGATCCAGAGTGCAGCTTAGTGGAAGAGAGAGAAATCAGTGAGGCCCAGCATAGAAATTGCAGCACTCTGTCCTCTAGATGAAGGTACAGAAAAATGGCTCCCACTAATTCTTGCATCTTCTCCTTCCTCCTTGCCACTGTATCTTAAGGAACTATGTTGTTTTGGAATGGGGAAGAAGAAGCTATCCATTTACCTAGATTCCCATACCACACCCACCATCATGATATCTGAACCTAGGAATTACAGAAGGAAGGGAAATCTCCAAATGCTTAAATGAACATTCAAGCCATCAGAAGTCAACCCCTGACTTCCTGGATATTAACTATAGTGATGCTGTGGTTGCTCTACTACCTTCTGGCAGTGATGCAAAAGCAAACTTATGTACCTTTTTTCTCTGCTAGACTTCTCTCGTGTGAATATGGGTGTTCATAAAGCTTTGAGAATATTAAGCGACAAAGTGGATTTGCAGCATTTTTGTGGCTATGTTACCATGTTGAATTCTTCCAGTCGACACACAAACAGAAAGTTGAGTGATGCTTCTGATGGAAAAGGTTAGTCAGCAGTGAAGACTATTTGTCTTTGGCAGCTAGTGTCTTTGAATTCATATGCCCTCTTTTAAACAAAAAGGAAGGGATATAAATTTATTATGTAAAATATAAAAAAAGTACAAAACAAAATCTTCTCTTAAAACCATGTCAGCTCTTTATGTTTTATTTTGAAAACAAAGCTGTGTATTTAAGTAGAAGTGATGGAGATCCATAGACTTTACTTTGATTATTTTAGTGCCAAACCAGGTCCAAGTAAGATTCTTGTGTCTGTCTTTACTTCTTTTATTCCATACATCTGGATTACTGTCCTTAGGCAAATAGTTTCAGAGGTACTTTTTGTTCATTATCAGTCCATCACATCTAAGTAAAACTTGTAGGATATTCAGTAGATCAGGAGGTAACTAAGCTAATGTTCAACTAAATATTATTAAATAATTACCTTAAATTTAGGTGAGCTTGAATTGGCATTAGGATCTGATGTAAATGGAAGCACAGAATCATTTGAAATCGTTATTGAAGAGACATCTGTGGATGCTGTAGCTAAACAAAGCCCTGAAGGTAAAATCTTACAAATGACTTATATTGTTTCATGAAAGATGAAATCTTCCTTAGATTTTTCTGCCCAGTCAGAAATCTAACACTGAAGTATTTAAATACACAATATGAGCATTGCCTATGCTTCCTCTACTGCTCTTTCTTAAGCAAATAGTGCACATTTTAAAAAAAAGTTTATGTTTTTGACACATTGATGCATAGATAATGCAACACTGTTAATGTGTTTTAATGCAGACCTCTAAAAGAATCTTCTTTTTGCTCAGAATTGGTAGCTTCATTTGAAGTGTTCTATCTTGTAAAGATTGTGTAAGTTTTAGAAAGAATGGGAGATAGGAACCTTTTGGTACAGTTCAGCTACTGACTGCAAATTTTTATTTATTTTTTTTAGAGAGAACTGATCCAGGGGTTAAATTTTCATGTTCAATTTGCCAATTTCTTCAGTAAACTTTTCAGTATCTCTTATTTACATCTTGTAGTACCCACAACAGAACTGGAATGGGTTCCCCTGGAATTATGCTTTGGAATTCCACTCTTTAGCTCTGAATTAAACCGGAAAGTCTGCAGAAAAATTGCTACCCATGGACTATGTAGAAAAGAAAGGTGAGGTTTCTTTTACCACAGTAATTGCGTGCAAGACTTATCTGTGCTTTGGCAATGCAATTAATTAAAGTTGAAACTAGTATTCTGTTATTACATTATAGGGGTCACTTTTAGGCTCCAAGATACTAGCTATAATATACATTTCTATAACTCATTGATCATAGCTCAAGTCATGAATATTTGGCTGCTTTTGCCAGTGTGAGCATCATACAATAGTGTATGGTGTATGAGTGAGATTAGGCTACTTAAAATCTTGCCTTGCAATCTATCTTTATAGTAGATTGACCTTCACATTGCAGTTGGTTAATATAGTGGACTGTTTTTGGAAAGAAGTTTTATTTTAGTTTGGAGAATATAATAAATTGGATTTCTGATGATAACTTGTTTGGGCCCTTGTTCAGTGAGGACAATTTTAATTGCAACTGTTCTACTGAAATGCAGCACCTTTGATTAGATTATATTTCTTAAATTAATCATGGCTTCTTTATTTGTGGATAACTACTGTCTTTTGTAGAGGTCAGGGCAGAGGGAATAGGGACCTTTTACACAAGCTTAACTTTCATCGTCAAAATACTAGCAAAACTCAAATTCATAAGAGCTAATAATGTTGTAGCTTTACTGTGTTTGGTTTTGGGAAGGCAGATCTTATGCACTATAACTAAATCTTATGGACTTAATCAAATGATGGCCACTGATGTGTATTCCTCATTTTGAAGGTGGCTTTTCATTATAGTTCACTTTTTCTTTGGCAAAATCTGTCTGATTTAGGGACACAATTTTAGAGACTATGTTAAGGCTATTTGAAAATGTGGCTCTAATAGGCCTCTGCAATAAGGATCTTATAGGTAATTAGGTGGCTTGTCACCTTTATTGGTACTTTTGCTGTGTTGCATTTTGAGAAGTAACTTATGCTAAGAACCTCTATATATTACACCTTTCTAGACCAGTCTAGCATAAGAAGCAAGAATGTAGTTTAATATATTATTCATGCTTTATGTACATTATAAATATTAACTGAAATTTTCACCTGCATCTTGCTGTGTCATAGTAACAAACATAAATAACTTCAGGAAATTGGATATTCACTTGGTTGAACAGAACAAAACCCAGGCAGTTAATGGGGGCGGTAGTGGTGGGGCCAGGGATAAAGTTTAGTTAGCAATTTACCTCTTGTACAATGAGGGTATTACATGATTCTGCTTTACTTTAACAAGTGTTGTTAAGAGCCAGCCTGAACCTGGTAACTCTAGCCCACTAACAATATATACTAGCACACATGCACTTTTTTAGATGTGCTATGTTTTACAGCTTTTACTTCTGTTATTTTGACAGCCTTCAAAAACTCTTACATTCCAGTAGAAAGCTGTCCCTACGGGTTCTTAACTTTGTTCATTCATTCCAGGTAAGGAAAAAAAACCAATATGTAAGAACTTCTTCATGGTCTATCTTTTGGTTTTGGCTTTTTTGTTAAACATTGTGTAGAAGTTTGTGGTTTATTCATTTTTTAATGGTACAGCTATTAAGGACATTGTCATATTTGGAATCTCACTACTTTCTGAAATTTTACTGAAATAAGAGGGGAAAATACTGTTTGGTTTTTTACTTGGTATGTTGTCACTGCTCTGAGTATAATCAGTTTCCCCTGTTTGTATGGGTTTTGCACAGCAAAAGGAGAGAGATATTTGACATTTTGGAAAACACGATTATAAAATCCTAAATATTAGTAAGGGGATGCTGGGCAAGTGTAGTTTCAGGTCCTACTTACTAATCTTCTAAATATTAACTAGGTTTCAAGTTGACCGTATCTCTTTTAAGAAAAATATTTTTACTTAAAACTATCCTTGTTTGTTTAGTAATGAAAACTCTTATCCTAAATTTAACCAAGTCTGAATGGCAGATGAAACATGCTGTGAAATTCTAGTTTTATTAGTTGAAGAAGTTTGGTGTATTTCTTCATGTAAATAATCTAGCAATGAGTTAATTTTAAAGAGAAAATGGGTAAAACTCTTCGCTGTGTTTTGGAAGGGCTTTATGTTTAAGAACATAAATGTTGCATTTTTACCTTGGAATTTCCTCCACAATGTCTCAGCATTTCCACAGTCCACAATGTCTCCCTGTTTTGGCAATAGCTATTGCTAAAACTTTATGACTGTACTTTACTGCATGTAAAGTACAGCTGATTTTGTTTTTATAAAATACATTGCACGTGAAGCCATATACAATTATAATTAAGGATAAGATTGTTGTGGAAGTCACGGATTTCATGACTTCCAGAGACATCCATGCCATTTTCCACTTCAGCCCCGTGGTGGTGGGGCTGAAGCTGTCAGCTGGAGGGAGCCCTGGAGCTCTGAGCCACTGCAGGTGGCGGGTCCCCTGGACGGCAGGGGCCCCACAGCTCTGAACTGCTGTGGGCGGCGGTGGGAGCCAGAGCTCTGAGTTACTGGTCCCAGAGCTCCCTGCTGCCAGGGTCAGGTCATGGACTTGTATGAATTTTTTTTTTTTATTGCCTGTGACCTGTCCATGACTTTTACTAAAAATAACTGACAAAATCTTAACCTTAACTATAATACATAATGAGAGAGATGTGGGGGTGTGCTAAAGAATTTGGTAATGAAATATTTTGAGTAAGAATTCCAGGAATGAAAAAGTGGAAGTGACTACAAAAAAATCCTAATCCACCTCTTCATGTACTTGAAACCACAGCATATCATGCTCATGAGAAATTCTGGCTAACCAGAATGTGGGAAATAAATACATCCAAACATGCATTGTTATTTAAGTGCTGACAATGTGCTTATCTTGTACAAGACATCAAGGATGACATGGTCCCTGCTCTGAGGAGTGTATAGTCTTAAATAGCCCATATAAATCAGATAAAAAGCACAAAACGGACAGAGGAAGGTTTTATCTTAGAATGACTTTTGATTGGTGAATCACAATGATTTTAATGAAATGGGACAGCATTATTAATGGGCATTGTGGAAATGGTTTAGAGGCATTTGAATGAGAGGTGATCATCTTATTGTTGGGGGTGTTCCCAACATAGATGGTGTTCTGGAAAAAAAGAAAGCATAAAGATAAGAGTAGAAGATTAATATAGACAGTCTGCCTTGCAGAGGAACAACATATGGCAATCACAAGGAGTACAGTTCCTTGGACTTCCTTATGTTTCCTTGCAGGGTAGACTGCTCCCAAAGGCCTGAAGGGAAGTTTCATACAGGATGGGAAGGGAGTACAATTTTGTAAAGATTTTTAGACTCTGACAGTAGGGCAAACACCAGCTTCAGCTGTGTTTTCAAAGTCTGGTTACTTACTGGTAAGTGGAATTCTGATTGAGGTTTTTTTTTTTTTTTTTAAATTCCACTGAGCTTTGGATTTTTCCTTCTTGGACCCAAGAGGGTTTGTACACAGACTTAGCCGAAGAGTCAAGTAAAGCTTAACACATTCAGTGGTGCGTGCTCTTACCTATATAACAGTTCAAAATTTCAGTGGCTTACAGTAGCATTCATAGAACCTCCAGAAGGCAGAAGTGTGGCTTAAATGAGCCAACTGAAATCCAGATATTACCAAACAATCCTTGTTGGTCCTTTGTTCCTATTTAAAGACATTGCATTTTTTCCCTTTGTCTTTAGGAAGGTATTTCAACACTGGATCTGCTCTCTGACACCAGTTCAAGTTTGTTTTCACAACCTACTTCTGCTGATGTGGGTGTTCCACTTCCTGCCAAGAATCTAGTGTTCAAAGAAGGCATGTTATCTGAATGGAATGGACGATCTCCTTCCCCAGTTCTTATTGCAAACATACCTAAAGAACAAATCAAATAGTTTGAGTTCACCATGCATTGCTCACTTAATGCCTTTTTTCTTCATCTATTACAATTAATTTATAGTGCCGACCACTAAGAAGTGTATTGCTGCTGCAGCATAACCCATATTAAAACAGTGTTTTAAAGTATCTTGTGTTGCAGTACTGGGGAAACATACTGTATGCAACTTGTTATTCATTGGTGCATATCCTGCTGCAACAGAAAGCTTTTCAGCTATCAGCACGATATTTCTATCTTGAGACAATCTCTATTTCTTTTATAATTCTAAACGTACCCTTTCTAGGCTTTCTGATGATTGTTAAATTTCTATGCTGTCACAACAAAATTGCAATAGTAATTTTATATGTTCATTGCTCAGACATAAATCCTGTTCAGTTCTGTATTTTATTACTGAATTCTGTTTATAGGTAAGAGGTTTGGCTCTGGAAAGGCTCAATGGTGTTCAAACAGTAAAAATCCGGTATCATGGTGGTGTTATGGGGCATTAAGAATTGTTGCTAATGTCTGTATCTTATGTAGATCAGCATGATGATGATGAAGGTTTGGTTTGGCAAATCAACATAACAATAAGTGAATTGACACTTTCTATGAGGTCTTAAGTTTTGAAGACTTAAAGTCCTGTTGTGCCTCAAGGAAATCTTGGAAAAAGATTGGGTCAATTTCATCCTAGATTTAAGTTCATTGAGAGCAATGGAATTACACCAGGGATGAATTTGGTTCCCTCTGTTCATAGAAAGCTGTTTATCTATATAATATTTAATGTATCTCTTCTGTTCCTTGTTTTATTGGAGCACTCACATGAAACCAGGATCTTTGCGTCTTGAGCATGTTTGTTTCTGTCATATGCAGTGTTGTGGCCATGTTGGACCCAGGAGATTAGAAAGACAAGGTGGGTAAGGTAATATCTTTTATTGGAGGAACTTCTGTTATGATAGACACAAGCTTTTGAGCTTATACAGAGTAGACTTGAAGAAGCGCTCTGTATAAGCTTGAAAGCTTGTGTATCTCACAAACAGAAGTTGCTCTAATAAAAGATATTACTGACCCAACTTGTCTTTGCGTCTGTCACTTATTCCTCACCTGAAGTTATTCAAAAGTGTCACAAACCAAAGATTTTAATGGCAGAATAAACAGTCGGAGAAGACCTAATACTAAAAGAACAAAATGTTTGGTTTTTATGTGGGTGTCCTCAATAAAGAAAAAAATGCAGAAAAAGGACTTATAGGCAGATGAATTTCTTTAAATAATTCTTTGTTTTCCTTAACAAATCAACTACTCATGACAAATATTATGTTAATTGATCAGTGTAGTCATTTCTAGGTTTAGAAGGCTAGAGATGGGAAGAATTTGTGCAGTGTTACTTCATTTTAGCTTATACTAACTCTGTAAGGTGGTTTCCTGCCAGTTTAAATATATCTAATTCAGTTAAGCACACTAGGAAAACAACAAGGATGTAGAATATTTTGAAGATTAGTATCTAAAAATGTCTGCTGACTTTTGTTTACTGGAATTCATTCACATATTTTGCCTTTAAAATGAAATTGAACCACGCTGTCAGCACTTACCTACACTTTAAGCAGTTATTGGACCAAGAATCTGTGCAACAAGTACTGCTGGGAATTGTACATGGTAAATGTAGTAATGTTCAATTTTTGTATTTGTTCTATGAGGGGTAGGAAGAAAATATTTGATGTGATATATGTTTTAAAAGGAGAAAAAAAAAAGCATTCTAATGTGATAGAACAGTGATTTGAATTAGAATGGAATCTTCAGTTATTTCCTCATTTTTCACTTGGTTAACATTCCTATTAAGTATAAATGTGGAGCTTCCTCTCTAGCTGAGAAACTGGAAGTTGTAAGTACTTCAGCATGATCAGTGCAGTGCTCTTCTCACGTTTGTCTCTTCCCCTTTTATATTTTACCAATAGCAGTTGAACTTACTTATTCTGAATGTATTACAGAGTTTTACTTCATGTGTTGATCAGTGTGTACACTACAATAAAAAAGATTGACTTTTTATTGGAAGTGTACCAATCTATCCATATTTTTTAATTGATGCTGGTTGTTTTATTGCCTACAAAGGAAATTAAAAAGTAAAAATAGTAATGCTACATGTTCTGTATGGATATTAGTGGGAGAGAAATAACATAGAAAGCAGACTGATCTGTCTGAAAATTAATATGCTACACGAAGAGAGGTTA
Organism: Emydura macquarii macquarii; assembly: GCF_026122565.2. Lineage (NCBI taxonomy): Eukaryota > Metazoa > Chordata > Testudines > Chelidae > Emydura > Emydura macquarii. The sequence continues at coordinate 5,650,984 of NW_027130506.1, forward strand.
ATTCCACAGGCTAATGCAGTGCAGGAACTATACTATAGGTGATGTTTTACATTTTCAGTATTGTAGGCATTATTTAAAATACTGCAGTGAGCTTTCGTAGGTTAGCTAGCAACATATTTTATATTGACTGTCACCCTGTACATTGTATATATACAGATATGTACAATTCTGTTAGCTCATGGAAAAGTTTGTCTTCGCAAACCTCAGAATTAATGGAAGATTTTTTTAAATTTGTTTTTTATTTTCCACTATTATTGTCTTCAGTACTCATATTTGGATGCCTAAAGTTAGGCTCCTAAATAAAAGTAGCCTGGTTTTCAGAATTGCTGAATACCTACAAATCCGACTCTTAACAATGAGAGCTGCAAGTACTTGGCAGCTTTTCAAAATCAGGCCACTCTTATTTAGGTGCTTTAAGGTAGATTTAGGAGGCTATCTATAGGCACACACGCTTGACATTTTTATTGAACAGGTGACTGCCAAAGAAAGGCCATAACATATCCTAACTCAACTGCAACTATAATACTGGGTATGGTGTAGAGGCTTTATTCAAAGTATAATGTTTTGTTTTAAATGTGGTATAAACAAAGGCATGGGCTCCATTCAAACCAAAATACTCTTTTTTTGTTAAGAATAAAGACAATATATTCAATTTTTTTCTTCAAATGGTTTATTAGTTGTGTAAAATCAAGTTCATAATGTAAAAAAAATATTTTAGGCATTTACCTTCCAAGAAGTCTATTCAGTTTAAAAAAAAAAAAAAAGATTTGTTTTGTGCTTTGGGAATAGCTCTGGCAACCTAAAGAGTATTTTAGCTGGATTTAGGTATAGGAGCCAACTAACAAGTTTTCATTGGTTTCTATAATCTAGCAGTTCAAATTCTCTCTCTGGCATTATTCTCAACCCTTTTTTTCTTGTTCAGTGTTTCTAACACAGTTTGTATTATGAAGGTTTTGAAGTATAACTGTAACTCAATACAGTTGATTTTTTTCCCCTGGTATGACGTTGTTAATAGTATACATTGAAATGTACAAAATCTTGTGTTCAATTAAATTATTGGCACATGTAACATAAATGTTTACAAATAAAATATGTTGTAGGTCAAAACACGACAAAATGCTTTTCCCTTTAGGTGTGTTTCTTTTGGACATGGCAGTAAAATGTGGCACCTATGAACTGAAGCACCAGAAACCAGTTATAATATGTTATGGAGATTACTGTCAGAGTATCTTCAACCCTTGCAATAGCAAAATCTTCAGACATTTAGTTTTATCAGAAGACAAGTTCAGTTATTGCGATATCTTTCCTTCTAAACCCTCTTTTGCATTGTTTTTTGCAGGGAGATGATCATGGAGCCATGACTCTTCCACTAAGTGCCAAAGCACTGCCTGAGGCTGAGCTTTGGTCCCATATCTTCCATTAATTTGCCCCCAGAAAAGACACTAATTTAACAAAGCATCAGTGAGCTCTCAAATTAGGATTCTGATCAGCAAAGCACTGACGGGTGTAACTTTAAGCAACGAGACTATTCACATATTTAAGTATCCTGCTGACTCAGGGCCTCAGTAAAGCACTTTGTCTAAGTAGTGACTTCTTATACCCTTCCATAAACAGCTTTCACCTAATTACCTCTCTACTCATTATCATATACGTTAATTACCTACGTTGGGTTTTCACCCTTGACTACATTCCATTCTTACTGTGATAATTGGGGTTGTCAAAACAACATCTGGTGATAGGAGCGGCGGTATAAAAATATGCCCCTTGGCAATGAAAAATTGTACCCCCAGACATTCAAGGATAACTTGTTTCCATTACTGTTATCTATGTGCAGCTGCAAGCATGCATGTTGTGTATTTTGTCTTGTTATGTGCTGTGGCATGCAGAAACTGAGACATCTGCAAGGTTACTCAGTAGTCCTATTCATCTCTGCCAACCAGAAGATGTCATGCTACAGGGGTCAGAATAGCCAAGCAAGCAACTAAAGCTATGCAAGGCCTGTATGACAGTGGTCAGGCAACTCAAATTGCACTGGGCCTCCAACAAATGGCAGCAACGGAACTCAGGACAGAGGCAATGAGGGAGCAATGATGGTGGAGCACAGACAGTGATGAAGATAATGGGAGAGCCTTAGATAGTACCAAGGAGGGTGATGGAGTTGGCGAGGGAACTGATGGCAATGGAGCTCATGACAGTGATGAGGTGAATGATGGAAGTGGAGATGATGATGAGGATGATGATGTAGCTGAAGATGTTAATGATGAAGCTGATGTCGGTGATGGAGGTGAGGATGGTGAAAAAGTTAGAAAGAGAGATGAGGACAATGCTGGAGTCAAGGAATACACTGGAGACCAGGAGGACAAAGGCATATGGGCTGTAATGGCAAAGATTGTGTTGGAGCTAGGGAACACAGGCCAGCAAGGCTTTATTGAAAGTTGTAAAGTCTGAGCTGAGGACGGGGAAAGAAGAGAAGATAATGTACATGGGGCAGCTGGAGGAGGGGGGGAGAAATATGGGGCAAAACTGGAGAGAAGAAATAAGGAGAGGAGAAGCTTGTGTTTGTCATGTCAGGGAGTTTGGGGGTGTGCTTTTTCACTAGGGAGACGTGTAACAAGGGGTGTACTCACAATGTGGGGGATAGGTGGAGGCAGACGGTGACCAGGTTAATTGCTGAGTGATGAGAAAGGGACTGAGGTACGAGTAGTTTAGTTGCGGGATGGATGGGAGGTGTCCAAGTGTTGTGTGAATAGCCATTCCTTGTCCGCAACGGTGATGGGAGGGTTAGCCCAGTGGCAGCAGTCAGTGAACCACTTATAGTCTGCGTTGGCAGCATCCAGGTGGGATCTTAGTTCCTCTTGGACTTTACGGAGCTGTTTAGCCAGGTCAGATGCGGAAGGGACATGGGAAGTTGAGGGTAGGGAGGGATGGAATTGGGGGCAGAAACTGTAGTTGGTGAAAGAGGGCCTCTGGCAGATAGACTTATGCTTGGAATTGTTATAGGCAAATGCTGTGAAGAGTTAGGATTTGAACCCAGTCATGCACTTCTGCCTTAATTCACCCATGTTAACTGAGCAGTGTGTGACCAAAGATAAAGAGAGAGACGTTTGCAGGCAAGGCAACAAAGCTATTAGGAAAGCAAGTGGAGAAAAAGTGATCATTTAACAATCTCAATGGGGGATGAAGACAGTACCCCCAGGAAGCCTTCCTGCCTCTTGAAGCGAGATTGATGAACTTTGAGAGAGACTTTCCAAAGGCTTACTGGACTATAAAGAGGGGGCAGAGAACTCCTACCTTATCCTTCACCTCAAGAGACAAGGAAAACCAGCCCCTTGGACTCCATGGGGATCCTGACTAAGAACTAGTCAGCCATTGCTGGAAAAGGAAGATGGATGAAGAAACTACCTTGAACAAAGACTGTAGCTTGATACGTTAGGTCTTCGCCATTAGAAAGCAGATTTTTACATTTGTTTGTTTTATAACCCTTTCCTTCTTTATCCCTTATACTTGAACTCACTTAAAACCTCTTTTTTTTTGATTGAATAAACTTTTTACTTCTTATCTAAACCATGCCAGTGCTTTGATTGAATTGAAGTGATAGTTATCTTCAGTCAAGATAAGCTGCTGTTTCTTTAAAGAAGCAGAGAACTTAATGTTTTGTGAATGATCAGCAATATGGGCGGTGTATTGCAGAGGGACCTCACTTAGGAACTTGGGGCTGGAGTTTCCTGATTGTTACCTGCTCGGCAAGGTTTGGACTAGGGGAGCCCTGAGGAGTTTACTGGCAAAGCAGACAGGCTAGTTTGTCAAGGAGCTGTTACACAGCTTAGCTGCAGCAAAGCTCAAACTTGCTGAGGCTCAGAGGGATAACAGTATCTCACAGCTCTGTCACACCCATGAAAACTTGAAACCATGATAGGAGAAGAGAAGGGCTGTCACTTCTGTGGTGGGGATCTTGTGGCAGGGCATGAAGTGGGACACCTTGGATAGGAGATCTATGACTACAGATATGGAGGTGTGGTTCTGGGAGTCAGGGATTTCCACAATAAAATCCATTGATACGGATTCCAGAGTCAGGAAGAAGTAAGTAGGGATACAAAGGTGCCCATGGACTTAGTGTGAGGGATCTTCATATGGCAACATACCTCACACAAGTCAATGTGCGATCTCATGGAGGCATGCGATCTGGGCCACTAGAAATGCTGCACAATCAGTTTTATGATCCAAAATGACTGGTTAGAGGTGAGTCATTGCCCAGTCGGAGAATTGCAAGGCAGGGTGTGCCTTCAGGGGCATAAATGTCTTCCTTGAACAGCAGTACCCCACCTCTAACAGAGAAGCCTGGGTCGGTGTCAACACTGGGCAATATCTGTTTAGTTGCAAATTGGTCTCTTGGTAGAGAGGATTTCACAAGGGCTAACAAGTCCATGTTCATTATCACACTGGTGAAATGGTGCGGTTTCAGGATGGTGGAGGGTTCTGATGTCCTTTCTTGCCATCCAGGCACTCCCCCTTGTGGGAGAGTGCATTGCGCTTGCCATTGCAGCCTCCAGGCTGATGATGTAGTCTGAACTCAAAAAGGGGGAAAAATAGGGGCTGCTAGATCTGACGCTGGTTGAGGACCTTCATGTATAGCAGGTGTTCTAAGTTTTTATGGTCTGGGAATAACTGGCTGGGGAAATGTGCACCCTCCAAGTGGTGATGGCACTCCTCAAAGGCAGTCTTGATGGCTAGCAGCTATTTGTCATAGATCTCATAGTTCTGTCACGTGGGAGTTAAATAACATAACCCAGGAAATCAATGGAGGTGCGGTCACACTCATATTTTTCCAGTTTGGTATATAGGCCATTTTTCCTAAGGCATTCCAGCACTTGTTGGATGTGGTGGCTGTGCAGAGTCTGGCTTTCCAAGAAGACGAGGATGTCATCTAAGTAATGCACTAGTCTAGGATATTTTCGAAGATATCATTCACAAACGTTGGGTTGTGGCCAGGGCATTGGAGAGGCCGAAGGGTATAACCAGATACTCATGGTGGCCATACCTGATTCAGAATGCTGTCTTCCACCTGTCAGCCCTTTCAGATGTGGACCAAGTTGTATGCACCATGCAACTGGAACTTGTTCAAGACCTTTGCTGTGCTGATCTGTTCTAAAAGCTCGTTGATCAATGGGAGAGAATATTTGTTCTTGATGGTGATACTATTCAAGGTCCAATAATCAAATCAGAGGTGCAATGTTAAAGAGGTCTCTATCCATGTCCAGATCAGATCCTGGTGGTCTGTAGCACACCCCAAGCACTATACCAGGTAAAACTCTAGTAGTTTTCTACCCCAATGTGATTTTTTACCCAGACAGACTCTGTCTTATCAATTCCATCACTTCTAATTTCTTTACAATGCTACTCCACCACCTTTGCCTTTATATGTCTTTCCTAAACAGCACATGCCCGACAATACTTGTACATCAGTCGTGGCTACTATTCCACTATGTTTCTGTTATCTCTATAATATCTGGTTTCACTTCCTCTGCCAGTAACTCTAGTTCCTCCATTTTGTTACCCAGGCTCCTCACATTGGTATACAAACATCTTAATTTTTGCTGTTTAGGTTTGCTCATGTTCCTTACCTGATTTGGCACAGTCATTCAACTGCCAATATCGCCTATTCGACTGGTATCTACACTACCCTTCCTCTTAATGTCCATTCTGCTCCCCACTGCTGTGTCCTTCATTTTCCTGCCTCTCAATGCTAAAATCAGGCATGGAGATTACCTGGGCATCTCCCAACCATCTCCCCCAACTCCCTAGTTTAAAGCTCTCTTAATCAGTTGTGTCAGCCTCCATCCTAGAAGTACATTTCCCTCCCCACTCAGGTGAAGTCCATCCCAAGAGAACAGTCCTCTGTCCATGAATGCCTCCCAGTAGTCATACATCCCAAAGCCCTCCTTATAGCACCACTGCCTGAGCCATCTGTTGATCATCATAATCTTGTCACGTCTTTGTTGTCCTCCTCTAGGGACAGGCAGAATCCCACTGAAGATCACCTGAGTCTCAGTTTCCTTAAGTATCTTCCCCAGCCTGGTATAGTCTCCTTTGATATGTTCCAGCAAGAATCTAGCTATATCATTTGTGCCCACATGAAGGACAATCAGTGGATTCTTTCCTACTGCCGTTAGGATCCTCTTCAGCCTCAGGTCCACATCCCGTATCTTAGAACCCGGCAGACAGCACACCCCTCTGTTCTCTGAATCAGCTCTGGTTACAGGCCTGTCTGTTCTTCTCAGGAGGGAGTCCCCAATCATGTAGACCTGCCTTTTCCTGGTAACGGTGTGATTTTCTGATCTATCACCTGTTCTTTCTGACTGCAAGTCTTCTTGTCTACAGTTTTCCTTTGCAATCCTCTGCAATCATCCCTGTATCATCTTGGAGTTCTTATTTGGTGGTATCTCCATTGGCTCATCCACTCTTTGCATAGGTCTAACTGCTCTTTTCTTCTTCCTTGCCCTCCCACCTTCAGTAACCACCCGTTGTGCCCCTTCATTTTCCAATTCTGCGAATATGTTTCTGAGCTCTATTTCTCCTTCACTAGCCCGTCTTTTCCTTTGCCGAGTTCTCACAGTCACATGCTTCCACTAGCCACTTTCCTCACCTAGCATTCTCCCCTCAGAGTTCATTGGTCCTGCTTCCATCTGCAGGTCTGGGTTTTTCCTTTCAGCCTCCTCATTCCTTTGCTCCATCAACTGCTCGAACCCTCTTCTAAACTCAGCCAGAGTTTCTGCCTGCATCTCCAGCCCTCAAATCTTCTCTTCCATTGGCTCTATGAGATGGCACTTCATACTGACGAAGCTCTTTTACCCCCTCCAGGATCATGTACATCCCACAGCTTCCACATCCAGTCATCTTCATTGTCTCTTCCATTGCTTGAATGACTACCACTACCACCTCTGTATCTGTCATAGCCTTTCCCCCTACTTCCTGTCAGTTAGAGATACAAAAACAGACATACAACTCCACAAAACTCACCCCTAAGGCCCACTCAAACTTTAGGCACACAAAACTGCCCCCAAGGCCCACTCAAACTCCCCTGTTTTCAGCTATGTTTGCTGGCTCCTGTGCTGCTGCCTGATTCAGTGGCTGCCTTTATAGGCCACCTAATTAGGGAAGCCCTGTCCCCTAATTAGGGTCAAAATTTGTGATTGGTCAGGTTATTTTCAGGACCAATCCCTAAACATATCATGCTTTGTTATCATGCCACACAAACATAGCATATTGTGTTAGTTTCCTCCCAGTCTGCTTATTCTCCTCCTACCATTTTTAGCCATTGCTATTGGCACTATTAGTTCTTGCACCTTTTTTTACACAGCTTATCTCTTTCCTTATTCTTGGCTACAGGGGCCCACTCGCAGTTATTTTTACAACTTATCTTTTCCTTTGTCCTTGATTACTGGGGCCCACTCATACCAAGTTAGACCTACATCTGGGAATGAAAATAAATGTGACCCTACCCAATCCTGCAACCTTACCCACCTGCTCATTCCCATAGAAGGGTTCTGTGTTCTGGGAATGCATGATGGACTAATGTTTTTCCACCATTATTACCAAAGAGCTAGTGGTTTCTCTTCTGGTAGCTAAGAGCCTTTCTCAGGAAGGGGAAGTAAAGATCTCCCTCTTATGCAGACCGCTTGAGTGAGTTTTTCACTCCAGTTCTCATGGAAAAGCTGACTTTGTCAGAAAGGAATAATTGAGGGTGGGAGGAGAAAGGAGGAATGACAATGGTCAAGCACATTTGAAGAAACGCTCTTTAGCTTTCCATCCGGGAGATTCTCTGTGCCTTCCAGAACCCTAATTCTCAGATGCATGCAATGGGCCAGTTCACCTCATCTTATGAAGAAACCCATGGGAGAGCTTGGGTGGGGAGGAGTATGAATTGTTTTGTTTTATGAATGCCATTGTGATGACCTGCTCCCCTCCTGGTGGAACAGCTGACACATTTACACACACATATTTGGTGACTCTCTGCTTGGTACCATTGCTGTCACCGTCCAGTATTCACTCCTTGTCTCTTTTAGACTTGGAGTTAAAAGATTTTAGTCTTTTCTCCCCAGGAACTGGAAGACCCAGACATACACTGTTGCTTGTAGTAATTATGATGTAACATCACTTTGAGAAACAGCAGTCAGGTGTTTAAATAACTTAGTAGCACGTCAGGCTTAGTCTTAGCTCTGGTCTACAGTATGAACTTATATCTGCATAACTATGTCACTCAGGGAAATCCACACCCCTGAATGATGCTGACCAAACGCCCGATGTAGACAGCACTACATCATTAGGAGGGCTTCTTCTATCAACATAGCTACCACTTCTTGGGGCTGGTCTACACTGGCAGCAGCGGTTGACTGGAGATACGCAGGCTACATTATGTAGCCTGCGTATCTCCCGTTGACATACTTACCTTCAGGCAGCATGGAGTCTTCACGGTGCTTCGTCAACAGGATACACCCTCCTGTCGACGCAGCTTTACTTCTTTCGGGGAGGTTGATTAATTGAGTCCATCGGAGAGTGCTCTCTGATCAACTGAGGGAGCCTCTAGGTGCTATATAATACACATAAATAAGAACAAGAAGAATAATGGGAGGCAAACCAGTCAAAATTTGACTAGAGTTGCCTACTGGCTTGCAAATCAGAATGGATAGCAAGTAACACTTGACTGCTCTGTCTAATCTATAAATAGGCAGTTTGATAACTGTGTACCTTGGCCCTGGGCTATGCTTTCAAAGGGATTCCTGCTTTTCTGTATGATGTATCCATGGTAACCCATTGTCAGGTTACTTTTGGTGTTGAGGGGTTGGGGGAAAGACATCTATCAAGAAGTGTGTATCTTTTGTTAGATCTCAAGAAAAAAAGATACAGATTCAGTAAGAGGTTTTCTAAAAAAAAATTATTCCTAATATATTTCCATTTGCCTGCGCTAAAATATCCATACCAGTTTGTCTATAAATATTTAGAGTATCAGCTTAGCAGGAGATGAATACATAAATAATACTTGGTGTATTTCTGAAAAAAAATGGATATGCTAAAAATACATCATTTTGCCGTCACTGATCAGTTTGTGGGCTGAATGTTGGGGACATGTTTGGTGTAGACAATAATGTATTGCTGTTCATAAAACATTTCTGCTTGCTGATGGTTAGAAATGCATGAGCCAAAGGAAATCACTTAAGCAAAGAGAAATCACATACAGAAACTAGCTCTTTAATGCTATTTCACCAGACAACAGCTATTCCATAAAAGGTTTTTTAATAAAATTGGAATAGCTACCTGTTTAACAAAAGTTGCATTTACCTTTCATTTTGCTGTATATTTTTCACAGTGCATGCAACACACCGTATATCTCTTACAGTGTTTCTTTTTCAGTGCTATGCACAAATGGATAGAGCTCAAAAGAATCTCAAACTGCATTTGTACATATTGGAAATTCAATAATCCGAGATTGCTGCAAAGATATGCTTTATATTTAAACCCTCCAGCCACGAAGCAGAAAGGACTAATAACTACATTAGAATTATTGTGATTCTTTAACAAGATTGTCTAAACATATGCATTCGTTATTGTGCCTTCCAGAGCTACAAAGCTATTTGTGACAGCTGCAGTCTATATCCTTTCCTTTGTGCAGGAAATCTCCACCACCACCCCCATCTTTGTGGAAGCTATCAAAGTATTAGTATTAGGGTTTAGAGATTAAAAAAAAGCTCTAGTAATTGTTTTACTCTCCTAATTCCTTTTAACTATAGTGCTGTGTTTGTGCTACTGAAATAACAGTGCTGCAAATATTGATAAAACCTAATTTCTCAGGGTTTGTCTACATGGGAAAATTGACCAGCATTTATACAGAGGAATAATTCTTTAATAGTCTGTCCACAGGGGAGAGTTATACCCACATAGCTTTAATGGAATAATTATTAATTTAATAATTTTAGCTATGCTAGTCAATTTCCCCCAGATAAACAAGCCCTTAAAGGTTCTTAGTGATTCTCATCAGTTTAAAACTTCCTTTGTGCTGAAATGTGGCCCACAGAGTCTAAACAAAGGAATGTCTTTTTAATAGTAAACTTTAAAATAGTTGATCGGATTATTGACATTTAGGGTGCAAGAAAACCGCAAATACTTTGGGTTTGACTGCACTTGCATTACTCAGAAATATGCTTGTATTTAAACAGATAAATCTGGCAAGAAAACAGGGCCTGGTCTTGGTAAGGGTTACTCACACAAGAAAGGTTTTGTGAGATTGGGGTCGTAGGCCCTGAGCCTCAAAGGTATTTAGGTGCCTAACTCATCAAATAGCTTTTGAGGATCTGGCCTTTGTCTCTGTTGCGATCTAAGTACCTGTGGTATTTTTTAAGGTATGGTTGTTGTTGAGGATCAGACACAGCCAGGAATACCCATGAACTTCTGGCCAGCCAACCTTTCCAAGTTCTGACTCTTCATGTAGCTAACCTATTCAGAAAATAGGGAAGGTGCACCCCCTCTCCCACAGGGACCTGCCCTGGCCTGGTTCAGATTGAATGCTGACACAGCAAGCAAAGCCAGCCTAGCTGATTTCAACTGATTTAGTGGGATATAGGGGAACAGACCCTGCAAGACCCTTTCTCCTACATCATTTTTATTTATCTATACAGTATATATCGTTTCTATAAAATCATATATGCCATAGCTATATCTGCAGCCTCCAACAAGTAAAGTTGTTTACATCCAGACTGTTACAAGACTATCAAGAATAATCAGGGCCGTCCCAAGGGGGGATGCGGGGCCCGGGGCAAATCACACTGTGTGGGCCACCCTGCCTGGTTCTGGCATGACCTCCTGGCTGGTTCTGGCATGAAAATGGGACCCTGGCGGCAGCCACCTACCTCCCGCCCGGTCCCTGTGCGCACCCAGGAGGCGGGCTGCAGTTGCCTGCCTGTCACCTGGTCCCGACCTGGAGGCAGGCTGCAGCCTGCCTCCTGCGGGGTCCAGTGTGGGGCCACCCAGGCGTGGGGCCCGGGAAGGTCACCTCAATTCGCCCTACCCTTGGGACGACTCTGAGAATATTACCATTCCATTCCACACCAGCACTAATGCTCTTGTCATTTTTGCATGAAGGTCTTTGGATTCTTTGAGCACATCAGTTTTATCTGGATTCAGAAAGAGAGAAACTGGTGATGATAAAGAGGTGTTGCCTTGGCACTGATAATAGCCAGGTCTCAAAGGCCTGACATTTTCTTCAGTTTAGGTAAGTCCAGTGTATTTGCCTAGATAGCTGCCCGTCCTCCTCACCCCGAGGCCCTGCCCCTGCTCCGCCCTAGGCCCCACTCCCACTCGGCCCCTCCTGCAAGGCCCTCCTGCACACTGCTCGTGCCGGTCTGCCCCCTGCCCTGAGAACCCGCCGCTCAGGCCTCTTGGCCTCCTCCCCCCTCTGCCGCTGGATCTAGCTGAGTTGCTCCAGCATCAGCAGCCTTGGGGCAGGGGTCGAGAGGCACAAGCCATGGGTGGGCAGGCAGGGGGGAATCCTCGGGGGAGGGAGCAGAGTGGGGGTGGGAAGAGGAGCAGCATGGGTGAGGTCATGGGGGCAGAGGCCAAGCGGAAGCTTCCAGTGGAGGCTGTTTGGAGGACTTAGCCTTCCCAAGCCTCTAATTCTGGCCAACCATGAGTCATAACAAGGTCTCCATAGGCTTCACTGGAGCATTTTGGCATTGTATGGCACTTTTAAATGTGATGTGGTCTCCCTGGCCTTGCAGTGCGGTTATTTTGCTCATCAGCTTGACATTACCTTTCTCTGCTAGACTGAAGATCACTTTATTAAATATTTGTTCCCCATGTAGGTACTTATAGACTGTAATCACATGCCATCAACTTCTCTTTGTTAAACTAAATATACTGAGCTCCTTGAGTCTATCACTATAAGGCATGTTTTCTAATCCTTAAATCATTCTAATGCTTCTTCTCTGAACCCTGTCCAACTCATCAACATCCTTCTTCGGTTGTGGGCACCAGAACTGGATACAGCATTCCAGCAGTGGTCACATCACTGCCAAATACAGAGCTAAACTAACGACTCCCCCAATCCCCTGTTTATGCATCCCAGGATTGCATTAATTCTTTTGGTCAGAGCCTCTCACCGGGAGCGCATATTCTGCTGATTTTCCACCATGAGCCCGAAATCTTTATTAGAGTCACTGCTTCCCAGGGTAGAGTCCCCCATCCTACAAGTATCGCCTACATTTTTTGTTCCTAGATATGTACATTTACATTTAGCTGCATTAAAATGCAGATTGTTTGCTTGCACCCAGTGTACCAAGTGATCCTCATTATTTTCCACTGGCTTAATTTTTGTGTCATCTGCAAACTTTATCAGTGATGATTTTATGTTTTCTTCCAGGTCATTGATAAAGATGTTAAATAGCATAGGGCCAAAAACCAATCCCTATGGGACCCCACTAGAAACAGATGTGCTTTGATGATTGTTCCCTGTTTACTGTTACATTTTGAGACCTATCACATTGCATGTTTTAAATCCATGTAATGTGTGCCATGTTAATTTTATTTCATTCTAGTTTTTTAATCAAAATGTCATGTGGTACCAATCAAAAGCACTAGTGAAGTCTAAGTATATTATGTCAACACGATTACCTTTATCAACCAAACTTGTAATCTTCTAAAAAAAATCAAGTTAGTTTGGTTGGCAGTAATTACATTACCCTTCTTTAGTTCTTTATTAATCAAGTCCCATATCAGTTGCTCAATTATCTTGCCTGGGATCCATGACAGGTGAACAGGCTTATAATTATCTGGGTCAATCCCGTTTACCCTTTTAAAAAAATAGCACAACATTAGCTTTCTTACTATCTTCTGGAACTTCCCCAGTACTCCAAGACTTATTGAAAATCAACATTAATGGTCCAGCAAGCTCCTCAGCCAGCTCTTTTAAAACTCAAGTTGTCTGGACCTGCTGACTTTAACTTTAGTAGCTACTGTTTGCCGTCCTCCAGAGATACTAGTAGAATGGAAAGTGTGTTGTTATCATCACCATATAATGAGACTACATCATCTGGTTTTTCCCCAAAACAGAACAGAAATATTTATTGAACACTTCTGCTTTTTCTGTATTATTATTCCATCTAGTTATGGACCAATACCATTGTCAGAATTCTTTTTTGTCCTAATATATTTTAAAAATTCCTTTTTATTGTCCTCAATTCTGCTGCCATATATTTCTTCTTGTGTCTCTTGGCTTCTCTTTATCAATGTTCTACAATTCCTAACTTCTGATTTGTGTTCATTCCTATCAACTTTCCCTTTCTTTCATTTATAACATATTCTTTTTTAAAATTTTTTACAGAAGCCTTCCGCTCCCCTTAGTCCCCCTACAGAATTTAAAGCTGTCCCTGACTGGCCGAATCCCCAAGGCGTAAACACGGGCTACACATCCTTTAAAGTGGTGCAAAAGGCCAGACTGGCCGAGGGAATTGAAATTTGCCGTGTGGAAGCAGAGATTACAATTGCACTTTTGTAAGAAATACTGTTTTCTGGTTCTTAGAAAATGAGTGTGATTTGTATTTCCCATCTGACTATAATATTTGTTTAGTATTTGCTCTCTCCACTGCATCCCTTTCCTCAAGGGCTGAGTGCTGTCTGGCTAGTTCTGTGATATACAATGGAATTTTATTTTATATAGTATGGTCATATTAAAGGTATTCCAAAGGGCTCCACTGAGGACCTGCTCCAATTCCCATTCAATTCAATGGAAAAATTCCCATTAACTTAAATGATTCTTGGACCACTCTCTTATAATCCTTGTAGTCCATAGGCAAATGGACCAACAACTATGTGATCAGCAGTAGCTCCCTACGTTAGAACTAGAGCAAGGTGAAACTCTGTAGTGTCAGTTTAGTATCAGTGCATGCAAATCTTTCCTTCCACTCTGCTTTATGTGGATTGGCATCTCTTGAATTTTGCTTTTAGTTTGGGGTACCACAAACTTAAACTAAAGTTCTGACAAAACTGGGCCACACCGTGAGTTTGAACAAAACCCAAGTCAATGCAACATGGTTTGGGGTTTCATAAGCAAAATTTCATAGGTTTCTAATTAGAGGCTGTTTTAATGGGAGAGATGGGTGAGCACAACATTGAGTTATTCCCCTGGGACCTTTCACTTCCACCTGAAATCCACTTGAGATAGGAAGGTGGTTTAACATATCATCTGTGATGTTACTTCTGGCAGTATAACCTCCCGCTGCCCTAACGTCCGCACAACAATACGGACAATGGCTATGAACCCATGTCCTGCTGTGGAACCTGCAGTATTAAGAATGCAACATGGATATTTCTGCAACAGGGTAAAGGATTCAAATTCACACTAAAGGTGCTCATCCTCTCTATAAGAGTGGGATTGTCAATTGGTCATCTCACCCTAACCCCCCCAGTGTATACTGAGGGAGGGAAGGGTTCATCCTATAGTACTCTCAGGTTTATCCAGGATTGAGAATTCTCTGCTTGCCCATCTCAATAATGATCAGTGAATCCTGAAAGCCTGTCACTGTCACACTAATATCCTGGGACAAATATGGCTACAACACTTGTCATGCTGTCAGCTGGAAAAAATCTGCTGGATGCAAAACCACCCGTAATTAAAGCAATGGCAACTCGATCAACCAGAAGCTTATTGTGTTGAATCCAGATCCCAGAAAAAAACCTTATAATTTGTTGGGCCTGAGCCAGAGAATTCAGATCTGGGTTTTAAGTTATCTAAAATGGGGGCATATTGGGTTTCAGGATGCTAGAATAGGTAGATCTCAAGGGGCATCATTTCAATGCATACTGGAACTTACACCGACATAGTGATTTTAAAGATTGCTGGACAAATTCAGACTGGAAATAAGGTGTCCATTTTTAACAGTGAGGGTGATTAACCATTGGAACAATTTACCAGGAGTCGTGATGCATTCTCCAGCTGTGGCAATTTTTAAATCAAGGTTGGATGTATTTCTAAAAGATACGATGTAGGAATTATTTGGGGAAAGTTCTATGGGCCTGTGTTATTCAGGAGGTCAGACTCAATGATCACAATGGTGCCTTCTGGCCTTGGATTCTGTGAAATTCTGTTTCCTACTTTTAAGCTTTCAATGACAGCCTGCTGCTCACTTGTGGGAGGAATGACTGACTTATAGAGGAGCTGTTTTATGGGGGCTATAATAGAAGAACAACCCAGAAGATTCAGACCTAGTGATTTGGGATGTGCCCATATTTGGGTGCTGCACTCACTTTTCTCAGTGTAAAACTCTCCTTAATATCTTGCTCTAGGGCTACCAGGCAGTCACATTTCATTTAACCTGACAGCATTCATTTCTTTTCAAAATGTTTTTGAGAACTGAAATGTGATTTTTAAATTTGCATGACCAGATAAGGCAACGATTTGGATGTCATGGTCTGCAAATTCATCTTTTCATCTTGCTGCACATCTCTTTCAGGTGCGCACTGCTTGCTGGGCTTTTAATTGTTAGCTTTTGCTTGGAATGAATTTATGCAATAGAAGATAAGAGAAATAACAGGGCTGCATTATCTGGTGATCATAGTTCTCTAAAGATTTCACACTTACATTTTTCATATTTTGCAAAGCAATTAGTAGTCCTACACTAGAGAAAAAAATAAAAAAGAATAGAAACATAAACTGCAATAATAACACTAGTGACTGCAAAAGAAACCCATGCCTGTCCTAGGGTTACTGACAGTCTCCTATTACAAGGGACATCCCTTATTTAAATAGAAAATTGCCTGTCCTGTACTAAATCAGTATGGGATACCTTTTATCCCATATTTAAACAGCAGTGGGCCAGTACTCACAGGTGCATCTTTCTACTCCTCTCCGGACCCTGGCCTTTCAGTTCTGTGCGGGGAAAGTAGATGGGCCACTCTCAAGGGCCACGATTGGCAGGGGAGTGGAAAGATGCACCCACGAGTACTGGCCCCCTGTTAGACAGGGCCCCCTGATGACTCCAGCCCTTGGGTGCAGCACCGTCTGCTTTCTCTGTGCAGGCTCCGGCTGGCAGGGCTGTCTGCCCTGGAGCTGTGCTGAACGGCCAGGGTGAGGAAGGGGCTGTCTGGCAGGGGGGGTCAGTACTCTGGGGGTGTACCCTCCTCGCTCTCAGCGTCTCTGCCAACATCCCCAGCAGGCAAAGACCAGCAACTGCAGCCTCCAACTTGGCTCTGTACTAAAGTCTAATTTGTTCTGTTTATTTTTTTGTTCACTTCAAAGAGTGTAGATAAGAGGCATTTTCCACTGAGCCAGGGGCCCCATCTATTTCAAAGCAAAACTTGCAATTAAAATGAAAAAGAAACAGCAAATTGTTTGGGCAATTTTAACAACAGCTAGGGAAAATTAGGCTTGTACTAATGGCTAAGTGTTCTTCCTGTTTCCATAGATAGGGTTTATTATTATGGTTCTTTCTGAGCAGGTTATAGTTTAAAAAAATAGTCAGACTGGAAAGTAACCACATTTATTTCCTCAAGCTCACAAAAAGCAAGATAGAAAGGTGAAGAAAGAGGCATGGAGCCAAGCCTGCACGGCATAAGGCAGATATGAGAGCTGTTCCATGTTTCCACTGGCTGTTAGGAATCTAGGATTCAGTGCCAGCAGTATTGCCCAGTGTGAATGCTCTCTGGATGAGTGGCAGGCCAAATAACCAGCTCCAGCCAGCTGCCAGGTCGCAAACGCCGACAGAGATTTTTTGGGCCTCCTTTGTATTTTTCAACTGCATCCTTCTAAATCATGTCTATATGGTCCACCAGAGGCCTAACTATAGGTGAGGGATGTGGATAGGGTTGCCACCTTTCTAATTGCTGGTAACGAGACCCCTCAGGCCCTGTCCCCTGCCCCGCCTCTTCTCCCAAGACCCTGTCCCTCATCCACCTCTTCCCCCTATGTTTCCACCCCCGTCACTCATGCTTCTCCATCTCCTTTCTCCTCTTATTGCTTGCTGGATTGTCTCCACCTCCCTCCCCATCCCAGCTGTTCCCTCTGTTCCAGGGCTGGGACTAGAGCTACTGTAGCCTGGGAAGGAGCCTGCCCGGCTGAGCAGGGACTGGCGCAAGTTAATGACCGAGTGCCTCCCCCTGCCCCATGGTAACCGGACTTTTGGTGTCCAGTCAGTACATCTGACCAGACACTCCTTTTTGCCCAGACTTTCTGGTTGAAAACTGAGCACCTGACAACCCTAGATGACGGTGGGTAGGGATTTCCCTCCAATTTTCACGTAGAAGGGGACAACAGTGTCTTTTCTCTCTTTGCTTTGAGTCTGTGGGCGAGGAGGGAGGGCAAGGGAGGCCAATGTCAGTCCTCAAAATGCTGTTGTGTGCAGCAGCAGCTGCAGAGTACTCAGCCCTCAGTCACGTGGGACTGTGATGAGCAGAGACAAGAACTCCCTTCATCAGCTGGCAGGCAGAGGAGCACCAGAAGGAGCCAGAGAAAAGAACCCAACTTCCCTTCTGCTAGCTGCACATACAGGAAGGGGGTGGAAAGTACAGGCACCAGCCCCTTCCTGACAGGGAGGAGAAAGTTACTACTCGGGGGGGGGGGGGGGGGGGGGGGGGGGGGGGGGGGGGCACACACCCCTGTAAGAGAGACGCGACTCAAAGAGGGGGAGACAGAGAGAACAGATGGGGGACAGTGTGTGTGTGGGGTGGAGGGAGACAGAGCTCTGTAGGTGACATGGGTACAACAGAGTGCAGAGGGGGACACGGGCAGTGACAGGACAGAGCACCGGGGGGACAGAATGCTGTATGTGGACACGCAGGTAAGGGGGAGAGGAAGGATGGTCCAGTGGTGAGGATGCTGGCCTAAGATTTGGGAGACCCAGCTTTAATTCTCTTCTCTGCCACAAATGTGACCTTGGGTAAGTTACTTAGTTTCCTTTCAGTTTCCCGTTTATTAAATGGGATAAGAGCATCACCCTACCTCACAGTGGTTTTGTGAGGATAAATACATTAAAAACTGTGATTATGCTTAGATACTGGAGTGATTGGGGTCATATAAGTGCCTAATGTAGATAGAGAGATATATGCTTAAGGTATGTCTGCACCCAAATGTACTTATGTGTTAACACAATTGTAAATTCTGCTGTAGACAGGACACTAATGCTTGTTGCTAGAATAGGAATGGGTTTTCAGTCCAGCAGACAAAGATATAACAAGATCCAATAGCTGGAAGTTAAAACTAGAAACAAGCTGCAAATTTTTAACAGTGAGGGTAATTGACCATTGGTACAATTTACCACGGGTTGTAGTGGATTACCTGTGACTGGCAATTTTTAACTCAAGATCAGATGTTTTTTCTAAAAGATATGCTCTAGTTCACACAGGCATTAATTCAAATAAGTGCCGTGGCCTGTGTTATACAGAGAATCAGATTAGATGATCACCATGGTCCCTTCTGGTGTTATAATCTTTGAATTGTATACAGTCTATGCTAGAATTTAGTCATGATAATTAATGTATTAAATCTCAGCTAACAATTCAAGTGCAGATGCACAGACTTATGCTTTTGTAGTATAAATGTAAAACTTGGTGCTAGTGTAAGACCTGGTGCCAAAATCTTCCTAGTGGTGCTAGTGTAAGACTAGTGTTAGCGTAAGACTTAGTGCAAGACTTGGTGCCAAAATCTTCCTAGCTATTGTTGTTGGATTTTAGCCACAAATATCAGAAAACCTCACATGGTCATTTGCTTTCATGTGATTTCCATCAACTTGGGTTTGTGTCTTTGGAATGGCATTGCATGTGTCTATATGTATATGTACCCATTTTGCCAGGTGTCACTAGCAGCAAAAAGGCTCTGGTTCAAATATCTAGGGGTTCCTCTTGAAATTAACAAACACACTGGCTTGAACCCCCAACCAGAAACCTGGGAAAACTAAATACCTTCCCTGAGTGCCCTTATTAGGTGATACTTTCCCCCTTCGCGACACTGAATCTGCACAAAACAGAAAAACATTATTAAGGGGAAAGGGAACCAGCATTAATTTTGAGAAAACACAACAAATCAACCATATGTGTCCAGCTCTACTGCCCAGCCAGTCTAGACTGAGGTTTTGGTTATGGCAACTCTGCACTCAGGACATATTGAGTATAGTGCTGTTCCCTTGTGTCATATAATAAGGAGAATAACTTTTCATTGCCCCTTGCCACAGAGTGGAGTGCTTAATTGCCTAATCAGACTAGTGGAGGGGCTGATGAGTTAAGGAGCTAACTAGCCTGTTAGCTGAGAGGTTAGTTAAAAAGCACTGGAAGGCAATGCAAGGGGGGAGAACTGGCAGAGCCCAAAGGAAGCAAGATCGCAGGATGGTGAGATCTCCCTCTCCCTGCAGAAGGGCTGAGGACTAGCAAAACTTGTAGACAGAGTTGCTGTGCGGAGTCATGGTGGTTAGGCGGAGATAATATCTGTAAAACTCATGGAGATGAAAAACAACCAGACAGCATCTAGGACTGTTTGTCTGGGATCTCAGGACAGGAAGGGAGGCTGGCCTGTTATCCACCTGCACCCAAAACTGATGATTATTATTTATTTCTGTTGTAGCTTCTAAAAGCCCTAGTAATAGACCAGGACCCCATTACCTTATACAAACAGAACAGAAAGACAGTCTCTGCTCCAAAATACTTACAATCTAATATTTAATGCAAAGACCAAAATGGATGATGGGTAACAACTATGCAACTGAAGTCTGACTTTAATCTTTTCCTCCAGTTCACCATTAGATGGTAGCAGAGCATTCCTTTCCTACAGCTCCAGAGCTGACACTGGCTTGCGTATGTATGCTCTATTGTGTGGAAATGGCCTGAATAGCTAATTGAGATAATTGCTATTCCTAGAAAGGACAGGCTGTATTAGGGTAATATGCGTGGGGTTGGCTGTGGCCGGAATACAGGTGCACACATCACTGCTTTAAACAAAGGGAGTAATCTGGGATAACAGTGGAAAGCAACTCAGAAATGAGTTTGCAATGAGATATAGCTACTAAAAAAAGTATGTAATTCTGGGCTGCATTTGCAGAGGCATCATGTGACAGAGCAAGGAGATAATTATTTATTTTTCTTCGAGTGATTGCTCATGTCCATTCCACTATAGGTGAGTGCATGCCACCGTGCACGGTTCCCGGAACTTTTTTCCCCTTGGCAGATCCTGTAGGGCTGGCTCTGGTGCTCCCTGGAGTCCCGTGCACATGCCACGGTATATGAGGTGCTGCTGGCCCTACGCCCCCTCAGTTCCTTCTTTCCGCCCGTGACAGTTGCTGGAACTAGCCTTGCTCTCTGCAAGTACCATTCCCCTTGTTTGAACTGTTGTTATTCTAAGTAGTTTAGTTAGTTTTAAGTAGTTGTTAAGTGTTGTTAAGTTAGTTAGATAAGCAAGTCCCTGCGGGGACTTAGAGCGGCTGGGCTATGCCCCGGTCGCCAGGATTTAAACTATGTGCCTCCTGCAGGAAGGCTTTCCCGCTCAGCGACCCCCCACGATCGGTGCCTTAAGTGCTTGGGAGTAGAGCACAGAAAAGACAAGTGCAAGATCTGCAGGGCTTTTAAACCGCGGACTCAGAAGGACCGAGAGATCCGGTTAAAAGCCCTGCTCATGGAGGCAACACTCCTCCTGGCATCTGAGCCGTCCTGCTCCACTTTGGCAGCGAGTGTCACCTCGGTGCAGAGTGCACCACTGGCACCGGGATTGACTCGGCACCGTGCAGCAGCCCTGGTGCCGAAGAGGAAGAAACAGCGCATGGAGTGTGGACACTCCCTTGCCCCATTGGTACGGGCAGGGTCGAGTGCGGAGATGCACTGGCCATGGCCCATCGAGTCTTCTCTGGTGCCTGAATCTCCGAGCAGGGAACCTCCCCCGACTCCTGGGCGTGGGAGAGTGCCCCTGCCGATGCCGTCGACGCCGGAGGCTTCTCAGGCGGCAAGAGCCTTGTTGGCCTTACCTCCGCCCCCCCTCCACCGAGGGAGAAAGGGCCAGTGTCCCGGGGCAAACCCGTGTTGGGTACCCCTGAAGGGTGGTGGAGATCCCCGGCGTGGGGAGAAAGATCTCCCGCCGGACGGCCACCGGGGGAAGAGCAAGGACACTTCCCCAGCAGTCGCTCCAGGTCGGCGTCGTTGAGCCGGCCTGCTTTGACTCAGGACATGGAGTCCCTCTCTTGGCGCCAACGTCGATCCCCGGCATCGGAGGCAGCGCAGGTCAGGAGGCGGCACCGGTCGAGGTCTGCCAGGTGGTGCCCAGACAGCTCCTGCTACAGATCTCTGGCACCGAGGAGTTTGCCCGCACCAAGGCGGCGCAGAATCCAGTCTCCATGAGAGGACCTGGCACCACGCAGTCCATGACTGGTCTCAGTCACCAAAGAGCAAGTGGCACTGCAAGTCATCGGTACCGAGAGCTCTTCGGAGCCACCTCCATCCATCAGCATTGCTTGCAGCGATGGAGGCAGTCCTCGTCGTCCTCTAGGTCGGATGTGTCGAGAGGACGGTCCCCAGCATGGAAGGGCGCCCGGGACCGAGGACATGCATGGCACCGCCGGTCCAGTGGCTCGGGGTTCCACAAGGGGGACAGTTGTCGGGGCAGCCGACGCCCCCACAAGGCTTCACAGCAGGTGGTGGAGTTAGCTCCAGGTTGGTCCCAGGAGCAATGGCTGCAACAATGGCCTTATTGGGCTCCATGGGGCAGCCAGATGGAACTGGGGCCCCAATCCATCTTGTCATTGGGGGTTCAGTCCATGCCTCTGGCACAGGAGAAGGTCCATAGACACCACTCCTTGAACGAGGAGTCGGACTCCATGGAGGGACCCTATACGGGCACATCCCTTCATCAGGTAGGGGAGCACCTGCAGGACGTGCCTCGGCTGTCCTCTTCCTCCTCCCCGGACGAGGCAGTCTCCAGGGACCACATAGAGCCACTGGAGGATTTCAGGGCACACCAGGAGCTGCTCAAGAGGGTGGCCTCTAACCTGGGGCTGGAGGTGAAGTAGTTAGAGGAGGTCGATGATATCCTCTTCAATGTGCTGGTGGCGGCTGCCCCAGCGAGAGTGGCCCTACCACTCCACGATAGGGTCCTCAAAATTGTAAAGGCCCTGTGGCAAACCCCTTCCTCGGTCGTCCCTACGTCGAAGGTGGCTGAGAAAAAGTATTATGTCCCGGCCAAAAGGTTCGATTATTTGTTCACTCACCCGGCCCCGGGAACCCTGGCGGTAGACGCGGCCAACCAGCAGGACAGGCAAGGTCAGCCAGGTTCCACTCCCAAGAACAAAGACAGCAAAAAGCTGGATTTGTTTGGGAGAAAGATTTATTCCACGGCAGCCCTGCAGTTCAGGATTGCCAACCATCAGGCCCTCCTGGGGAGATATAATTTTAACTTGTGGGACTCCCTCAGGTGGTTTGCTGAGGCCCTGCCCCAGGACCAGGCCGCAGACTTTACCACCATCCTGGACGAAGGAATCACGGTGGTTAGGGCAGTGCTCCAGACATCCAGTGATGCTGCTGACACAGCGGGTAGGGCTATAGCCTCCGCCATTGCCATGAGAAGGTGCTCATGGCTGCAATCCTCAGGCCTGTCCCAGGAGCAGGGCCGGCCCGAGCTACGGTTTGACTGGGCAACAGCCCGGGGAGCCTGATTGGATGGGGCACCAAAATGAGATATTTAGCACTGATAAATTGCACTCATTGTCAATTTCTGCTGCAGCTTGTCAATTTCGCTTTTCCCCAGAGGGCTATGGGAAAAGTGAAATTGACAAGCTGCCGCGAAATTGACGATTTTTTGGCAGAGAGTAAGACAGGGTGGGAAATTCAAAAGTGTGCCCAGGGCACAAGAATGGCTCAGGCCGGTCCTGCCCAGGAGGTGCAGCAATCGATCCAGGACCTCCCCTTCGATGGGTCGGCCCTATTCTCCAATCAGACCAATGCGAAGCTGCACGGTCTGAAGAACTCCAGGGCCACGCTTCGCTCCCTGGGCCTGTACATGCACCAGGCTTCCAGGCAGTCATGGCCCCAGGCGCAGCAGCAACCAAGGCCTCTGCCTAGGCCCTTTCAACCCTACAGAAATAGGGACAGAAATAGGGGTTTAGAAGGCTCATCCTCAGCCCCCCAGCAGGGGCCTCCCAGGGGGTCAGGCAATCAGAGGAGGCAGTTTTGATGGTGCGCTTGAGGGTGGTGCCCCTATTGCTCTCCTGGATCCACCCCACCCCTTCCTAGACAGGTTAAGGCCCTTCTATCTCAAATGGGCAAAGATCACGTCGGACCGTTGGGTCCTTGGGATAGTCTCAAGGGACTACGCCATACAGTTTACTTCTACCTCCCCCCAACAACCCCGCCCTCCATCCCCATTCAGGGACCCCTCTCACAAGCAACTCCTCTTGCAGGAAGTGGACACCCTCCTCAACATAGGAGTGGTGGAATTGGTCCCTGAAGGGGAAGGGGTCCTATTCGAGGTACTTCCTCATCCCCAAGGCTAAGGGGGGTCAGACCCATATTAGACCTGCGTCGTCTAAACAAATATGTCAAACAACTCAGGTTTCGCACAGTCTCCCTAGCCTCCATAATCTCTTCCCTGGATCCAGGAGATTGGTATGCCGCCCTCAACCTCAAGGACGCATACTTTCGTGTGTCTATCCTCCCGAGCTACAGGCGTTTCCTCTGTTTCATGGTGGCTGGCTCCCACTACCAATTTACAGCCCTACCTTTGGCCTATCTTCGGCTCCAAGGGTGTTCACCAAATGCATGGCGGTAGTGGTGGCCCACCTGAGGTGAAAGGGTGTGCAAATCTTCCCTTACCTGGATGATTGGTTGATCAGGGGCAGGTCCAGATCCCAAGTGCAGGAGAGCATGACCCTCACTTGCTTCACCTGCAGCAGGCTGGGACTGCTCATAAATGAGCAGATGTCCACACTAACCCCAGTGCAATGTATAGAATTCATTGGGGCCACCCTGGACGCCTCTCAGGCCAGAGCCTTCCTGCCTCAGCCACATTTTGAGGCGATGGTCTCTATCATCTCCCAGCTACACCGATGTCCCACGACAACAGCCAGGCACTGCCTACAGCTGTTAGGCCACATGGCGGCCTGCACGTCCACAGTGAGACTAGCTTGCCTGAGGCTCAGACTGCTTCAGGAATGGTTGACCTCTGTATATGTGCTGAGCAGACACCCACTGGATCAGATGGTCACAGTTCCCCGCCCGTCCTAGTCTCCCTAGACTGGTGGAGGTCTCCCAGGGCAGTGTTGAAGGGCGTTCCATTCAGGGAACTGGTCCCGTCAGTCACCCTAATCTCCGATGCCTCGGATGTGGGATGGAGAGCCCACATCAGTGCTAACCTAGGCACTCAGGGGCTCTGGTCAGGGAAGGAGAGGCACCTGCACATCAACGTGAAGGAGCTGAGGACTATTCGCCTAGCTTGCAGGGTGTTCCTCCGATTCCTGACAGGCAGAGTGGTATAGGTGCTGATGGACAACACCGCAGCTATGTTTTATATAAACAGGCAGGGGGGAGCGCGCTCCTTGGCTCTCTGCAAGGAAGCCATCCGTCTGTGGGACTTTGCCGTGAGGCACGATTTCCGCTTGACTGCCTCTCACTTCCTGGGAGTGAGGAACGACGAGGCGGATCGCCTCAGCAGGTCGTTTCTACTCCGCCACGACTGGTCGTTGCACCCGGAGGTCATGACTACGATCTTCCAGAAGTGGGGTGTTCCCCAACTGGACCTATTCGCGTCGGCCTGGAACACGAAGTGCCCGAGGTTCTGCTTGCTCTGGGATTGCAAGACTGGATCGATTTCCGACACATTCCTCATCGAGCGGACGGGGACCCTCATGTACGTGTTTCTGCCTGTTCTGCTCCTGCCCAAGGTCCTGCTGAAAATAAAGAGGGACAAGGCAGACATTATACTCATTGCTCTGGTCTGGCCGAGACAGCACTGATTCAGCATGCTGCTGGACCTTTCGATCACCCTGCCTCTGGAGCTTCCGAGACGGCACGACCTTCTCTCCCAGGACCATGGTCGCCTGTTGCACCCGGACCTGGACTCCCTGCACCTCACGGCCTGGAGGCTCTGTGGCTGATGGAGGGAGAGAGAGCCTGCTTGGTGCAGGTCCAAACCTTCTACACAAGTCATGTATCGGGCTAAGTGGAGGTGGTTTACCTGCTGGGCAGAGTCCTGGGGTATTCCGCCCAGCCTCTCGCCTGTACAAGTGATCCTGGAGTACCTGCTCCAGCTAAAGCTCCAGGCTCTGGTGCTGGCCTCATTGAGGGTTCACCTGGTGGCCATTTCAGCCTTCCATAAGTCGCTAGAGGGGAGATCTCTGTTCCCCCATCCCATGTCAGTCAGGTTCCTCAAGGGCGTGGAGAGGCTTTTTCCGCAGGTCCGTGACCCGGTGCCTCCCTGGGATCTCAACCGGGTCCTCTCAAGACTCACAGGGCCCCCCTTTGAACCAATGGCTTCATGCCCGCTGCTCATGCTTTCATGGAAGGTAGCCTTCCTGGTGGCCATTACCTCCGCTAGGAGGGTCTCTGAGATTTGGGCCTTGATCTCGGAGCCCCTTTAGACAAGGACAAGGTGCAGTTGAGGCTGCATCCAGCCTTCCTGCCCAAGGTGGTTTCCCAATTTAATTGTAACCAAGATATTTTTCTCCCCGTGTTTTTTCCCAAACTGCATGGTTCAGAGGAGGAGAGAAGATGGCATTCACTGGACGTGAGACGAGCCCTGGCCTTCTACATCAAGCGTACAAAGCCGTTCCAGAAATCGACGCAGCTCTTCGTCGCAGTGGCTGACCGGATAAAAGGCTCACCTGTCTCCACCCGGCGCATCTCCTCGTGGATTACATCATGCATTAAGTTCTGCTACGAGCAGGTGAGGGTGCCGCTTCCAGGAACCATCACAGCGCACTCAACCACAGCTCAAGCCTCATCTGTGGCCTTCCTGGAGAGAATGTCCCTGCAGGACATCTGCAGAGCTGCCACCTGGTCGTTGGTGCATACCTTCATGTCCCACTACGCCATCGTCCAGCAGGCGAGAGAGGACGCGGGATTCGGCAGAGCCGTGCTGAGGGCAGCTCACTGGTAACTCCTACCCACCTCCAAGGTATTGCTTGTTAGTCACCTATAGTGGAATGGATATGAGCAATCACTTGAAGAAGAAAACAAGGTTACTTACCAGTAACTGATGTTCTTTGAGATGTGTTGCTCATGTCCATTCCACAACCCACCCCCTGTCTCCGCTGCCGGAGTTGGCAGAAAGAAGGGACTGAGGGGGTGTAGGACCAGCAGTGCCTCATATACTGTGGCATGTGTGCGAGACTCCAGGGGGCACCAGAGCCGGCTCTATGGGATCTGCTAAGTGGAAAAAAAATTCTGGGAACCGTGCACGGTGGTGTGCACTCACCTATAGTGGAATGGACATGAGCAACACATCTCAAAGAACAGCAGTTACTGGTAAGTAGCCTTGTTTCTCTACCTAGCTCTGGTGCGACCATACCTGGAATATTGCACTCTTTTTGGGGCATGTCTATGCTGAAAAATATTGACAGAATAAAGGGAGTTCAAATATGAGCAAGGGGTTCAAGGGACTGATTTGTAAGGGAAAAACTAAATAGGTACAAATTGGCTAAGAAATTACTAAGGGAGGGCAAAACAGCTGATAAATGTGAAGGGTGGACAGCAAACCCCAAGTAGAAAGAGGAATTACTTAGCATAATAAAAGAGGGGTATAACTGGAAGCAGTGGGAAGAAATTGAGAGAGGGAAAATTTAGGCTGAATATCGGAAAAACTTGCTGAGTGAATTCTTTTAGTCTGTGGAATAATCTCCCTAGGGAAGCAATTAATTCAAAATTAAATTGGGCAAAACACTATACTGCACTAGATGATACCGGAAAAATTCTGTACATGCAGGAAATTGAATGGATGACTTAATGTTGTTTTTTCCACTCCTTAGCTTCTATGCTTTCACAACATGTGTATGTGCCTGTAAGAGACAATTGTCTGTTTCCTGGTGACTTCTTGTATTTGGGTCTAAAGTACTGGCTATCTTTAATCAAGCCATGCCTTTATTAAATAGAATTGTTTTCCAATTTTTTTCTGGTCTGTTTAAATAAACTTACTACAGTGTTGACTAATTTTCCTGATGGTTTCCATGGGGGTCCTCTCTAAATTAATAATATTATGGTAATCTTCCTTCTAGCCTTGAGGGATTTCGCCTGAACTGGGCAAGTTTAAGTTGTGTGTGTTTAAAGTTTCTTCATATTCTGTCTTATTGGCTTGAGCATCCTGGGACATTTATTGTTTGGTGTTGATCTCTTCTCAGTATGAACAACTTTGAACTTTTTAATCATTATTTGGCACTTGGAATGTACCCCCTGTGAATTGCTTAGGTCTAGTAACAGCATATAAGATTTTTATTTTAGGTAAATGTTTGCAATCTATTAATAATTTAATATTTCTTAGAGTTTAATTCTGTGTTGCTAATTTCACATCATCAGAAGTCTTTTCCTTTCATGTTTCTTGGCTATCTACAGACTTTCTGTCTATAGAAATCCTGGCCCTATTGAAGTCAAAGTGAGTTTTGCCTTTTGAAACTAATAACCCAATTTAAAAAAAAATAAAAAATTAGCCTCTCTTTTCTAGAGCTGCAAACCTGTCAATGCTCAAGGGAGTTTGACTTTTATTTTTCAATTAAAATGATCTGTGGTTGGCTGAACTCTTAAATCTTGTCTCTTTACCATTAGCCAAAGATCAGATGGGCATATGAAGATTGATTTATTTCTCACCTCTTGGTGTCCCACGTGGATCAAGGTTAATGCGTATTAATGGGGTGGAATGTGGAAGTTTACACATCTGCTGGGAAACAGGACATATTCCCAGTGGCCTCAATTAGAGCAGCAGGGTATCTTAAATGAGAGGGGATCCAGTTAGGTATGAGAAAGCTTTTAATGAGAGCCTGTGCAGCAGGACTCAATCCAGTATAAATAAAAAATCCTACCAACGTTTGGACTGAGTGACAAGAAAAAAAAACGAGCCAGAAGCGTGGCCTCTTTAAAGGGGTGACTGACCAGCAGTAATCACCAGCCAGAGTCTTTACAGACAGGCACTTAATTTTTTTCCTTCTTACAAACAAGTGTTAAATATTCAGCCAAACCTTTGCAGCTCACCTTTAAATAGGAGATAGGATACACAGTCCTATAGAAAGCATTACTCTGACTTCGCCCAGTCCCTCGCATTAAGATCTATCAGCCGTCTTCCATGCGTTCATCATTTTTAGACTACTGCTACCCCTCCTTCCGCCTTGGGCCAACCAGAAACACCAGCTTGTCCAACGTGCACTAGAACATGTCCTGATTAATGTGAGCTGGCAACACATCATCATGCAGGAGCAGGGAGAAAAATCACACAAGGGCCCTCATCTGATACGGGACCTGAGTCAAAGTCCTGATCTTAGTTTCTAAAGCCCCTAATGAGCTGGGCTTCGATTACCTGAGAGACTGCCTCGTTATCTGCAACCATGCCCAAACAATTCCCATAGTGACCATATTTTCCACAATGAGGTGGTTGGGAGGCAAAGGGGCTGGGTGGTGAGTGCAGAACACTGCATTAGAAAAGCTCAGATTGTGATCTTGTCCGGCCAGCTTCAGAGATGCAAATGACAAAGCCAACTGCCAAGTAAAGGAGCTGTGCTGATTACATTCAAAAGAAAAGACAAGTGACCGATCTCCAGACAGGCAAGAAGGAAGTTCACTCTTGTATTAAGTCTTAGGCCCTCTCCTTTTACTTTGCCCATCACCTTCAGATCTGAGTGAAAAATACAAGGGTGACTGGCACTCACTGCACTCCCAGGAGCGAGAGGCAT
Organism: Emydura macquarii macquarii; assembly: GCF_026122565.2. Lineage (NCBI taxonomy): Eukaryota > Metazoa > Chordata > Testudines > Chelidae > Emydura > Emydura macquarii. The sequence continues at coordinate 5,679,861 of NW_027130506.1, forward strand.
TATTGAGAATCATTGTGTGCACCCCCCCTCTCCTAGACTAATCTGAGGCTCTTCATCCCAAGAAAACTATAAAGGAGATTGAAAAAGGGACCACATGCCTGTCTTTCCAGAAAGCACAATAAGGCAAAAGGAAATGTAGGACAAGATAATATTCTTCAACTGAGTGAAGACTTGTACAATAATCTGAGCTGAAACAAGGGTGAGGATAATTGGATTTCAGGCTTCCTTGCTTTTACTGATCTCTTGTGACAGTTCCAGTGTCTTCTTCCAGGCACTTGCTGCTACTCCCTCAAAGCCTGTTTTATTTAAGTCTGAGAACAAGAGAGAGGAGAAAGAGAGAGAGGAAATCCTGCATCTGTTGACACTGGAGTGAAGCTGGAGTAACTGTGATGATTTCACTGGAGTTACTCTGTTTTCACCCCAGTGTACGTAAACCGAGAATTTTGTCCATGCTCTCTAAAGAAGTATTAGTGGTTTGAGATAAAGAATTGATCAGAAAAAGCTAGCCCTGGGAGCACTCCACAACTGGCAGAGTAACTAAATCGAAGGCTACATCATGCTCTCTGCTGTGGAGGGTAGTACAGTGCCACCCCTACTTCCTCCACCTTCCCCCTCCCACAAATAGTGGGGGGAGGGGTGTAAGCATAACAGCTCCCTTGTATTCTCCCCCATCCTTCCCAGCTAGTGCAGAAGGGAGAGGGGCTCTGCAGAGATAGAGGGCAGTGTTGAGGCAGAGCTGGAGAGGATGCTGCATCTCCTTAGACTTAATCAGGTTTCCAAGCAGAAACCTACTGGGAACAAAGAGTAACTCCTGCAAACCACCTCCTGAGGGTGATTTCTGAGCAACCACTGTAGAGGGGCTGCCAGGCAGCTGAAATCATGGTCATCACCCTGGCATGGGGAAGGGATGGGAGCCCAGGGAGCAGTGCAGAGGCATAGAGTCTGCATAGGTGCCTAGTCCCGTCGGGTGTCCTCAGGCCCATGCAGATCTCAGACCATTGGCAGGTTTATGAGATGGACTCTTGTGCCACATCCATAGGTGACAGAGGAATCCCTCACCCCGTAAAGAAATATCTAAGGGAATTCAGCGAGTGGAAAGTCACAGTTGCACAGCCCACTACATGGTGAAAGCCTCTCCCTCGGGAGTGATCTAGACCCTAGGCTGCAAATGTGCTCCCCCCCGCTGGTAACAGACGGTGCAAATAGCACCCATTGCTTCCCGGGAACCCCCTGTGACCTGGGGATTAGGGAAGAATTCATTTCAGGGGCAGGCAGGGCTGTGCCTTGGGGATTCTGCCAGCTGAGGGCAGCCTGAAACTGAATCAATGTGTCCTCAAACTACCATGCCCCCATTAGTTACTGCCTCTCATTTTGGGGGCTGTGCTGGCAGCCTGGTGGTCTTGCCACTCCAGTTCTCCTGCAAGTACCTTATGCTGCTTTAGTTTCCCTCCTGGGGGGTGACCTTACACTGCTGGTGGCCCTGGGCCTTGAGTTACTCCGGCAGAAGCTGGTATTACCCAGACCTAAATTTAATTCAAGGTCCTCAAGGTGGGGTAAAGCCACGGGGGGTTTTAAAACCAAGAGGGCTACAATAATAAAAAAACCTAGCCCTTATATAGTGCTTTTCATCCATAGATATCAAGGTGCTTTACAAAGGAGGTCAGTATCATAATCTCCATTTTACAGATGGGGAAACGGAGGCACAGGGAGGGAAGTGACTTGTTCAAGGTGCTTCTGCAAAGCTGTGGAAGAACCCAAACCTCCAGAATCCCAGTCTGCTGCACTATCCACTAGGCCGTGCTGCCTCCCTTGTGCTTAAATAAATTAATCTGGACAACTGTGCGAGAGTAGATGCAAATTACCTTTGAAATATAGCCAATGAGGAAGTAATGTGTAATGGCAAAAATTCAGAATTCTAGAGTGTTCATGTTTGGAAGAAGACCAATAGCTTTTGCATGCAAATGACTTCTGAAAAGTAGTCGATCAGGAAATAGTACAGCAAGGAGGGTGTTTGTCATCTAACAAAACAAAATCTCACCTGTTTACTTACACTTTGCATGTACAACTCAACAGCTGTGGTACACTGTAAGCAGGTGCCCTTGTGCTGCTGAATATATGGCCTACTACGCTGCCCTAGCTTTCTACTACTGTCAAGAGAATGTTGCTACATAATGACAATGTAGCAGCTCTAGGGCATGATCGGCATCTGTTGTACACAGTATATTCTATATTACATTCATAGATAATAAATAGCTATTACATTTTTTTCTGCTTTTTCTAACTGCAGAAAAATATTTTAAAACAATATTTCTTACCTTCTCTGTGGCTTTCTCACAATGGACTCATGTCCAGTGATCCAGTGAAGAACAAAGAAATCCATGTGGTGCAATCAAAGTTATAACTGCTACACAGCTGTCCTTCAGCTCCAAGAATACAGCCTCAACCACTTGGGCTAAAGGAGAGCTTTTATAGCTGCCAGTAGTAGTATGTCTCTTGACCTCTTTGTTGACCAGCACCTAGGCTTCCACATCTCTGACGTACTCATTCAAAACACCAGCACACAATAGGATGTGCCTGGTAGAGTTCCAGAGGAAGCCTACCAGAGAGCATCCTTATTAGGTGTCCAAACCACCTCAGCTGACTCCTCTCCATCCAGAGGATTAGCAGCTCTACTATGAGGTTCTCCTGAATAGCCGAGACCCTCACCCTATCTCAGAAAATCAGCCCAGTGACCCCGTGGAGAAACTCATTTCTGCCGCTTGTGCCCAAAGGTGAAGATGGGGACATAGATTGATCTGTAAACATGCAACATTGACGAGGCGTGTTAACTATAACACCCCAACTTTGTCCAGTGATTTCAACATCTCCGGATGAATCTTGTCCACCCCTGCTGCATTCCCACTGCAAAGGCACTTTACTGCCACAGCGACCTCATCAATATACTTGTCTTTAGTCCAAAAATAAATTAATCTTACTGTGCATTGTGATCTTATATGCACAGTTTTAAAGCATATGGCAGCAGTGCCTGTGGTTCTGAGGGGGCTGCTGACACCTGCTCTTAGGTCTATTGCTAGTGGCGGTTAGGATAGCTCCTTTCAAAAGTGATTTCCAAGTACTGGTGTTCTTAACAGTGGTGGTCCTGGTGCTCCTTCCTCCTCCTAATTGTTTGATGAGCTGTTGAACTGGGAGTGACAGTGACATCTCTTGGGATATTATGGGATACTGTAGTGCTTTCTGTATGAGAAATTATTGTTATCCTGAAGTGTGATAGGGTGGACAAGGCCCAGAGGTTCCCTGCTGGAGTCATCAGGGTCCTGCCACACTCATCCCAGAAAAGGTGCAGTAGAGGAATCCTCCAAACAGCCTAGAGTGGTTGCAGGGAAAATGGCAGGGAGCAGCCAATCAGGGACCAGAAAGGCCATATAAAAGGAGCTGCAGTGCTAGAGACAGTCAGTTTCTTGCAGGAGGGGTGTAGCTAATGCTCCTGGATGGCCAAAGGGAACTGCAGCATCAGTACTAGCAGAGAGGAGGAAGAGTTCCTGGGTGGGTTGGAACATAAAAGAGCCCTGAGGTAAGGGTGAAGCATCAGGAAAGGCTGAGGCTGTGGCCCAGGGAACAAAATGCAGTCAAAGGGACATGGTGACATGTGGCTACTATTCTTAGAATCCCTGGGCTGCGGTTAGGGGTAGGAGGTTAGCCTGTGTCCCCACCCTGTAGGCTGCTGGAGAAGCAGTCTAGTCTTGGACAGAGATAAAGCTCTGGAAGGTGAACTGAACTGCTAAGGGGCCCAGCAGGGGAGATGGGGCCTGCACAGACCAAAGAGGGTGAAACCATTACCTCCAGGGAAGAAGCCCTGGGGGAGGGGAGGGTACAGCCTGATACCAGGGCTTGCACTGTTTAAAGACTGCAGATACACCAGACCGGAAGAGGGTGCTCGTGAGAGATGGGTGTCGTGCCATTACATGCAGTTAATCTACGACTGATGCATGTGGCTTCTTGAAACTCTACAGATGCAACTGTTTCACAATCTAGTCTTTAAACATGTCAACCCGCTACTAAGACTCATAAATTTTAAGGTCAGAAGGGCCCATTGTGATCATCTAATCTGACCTCCTGCACCTTACAAGCGATAGACCCTCATCCTGAGTATGATATTTATTTCCTCACAATGTACTGTATAATTTTGGGTTCATGCATCTCTGAGTTCTTTACATTTGCAGCAGCTGGTACATAAATAATACCCTTTCTGTTCTGTTTAAGTTTCTTTTGTTGTGGATGAGATTTGTATTTTGAATGTAAACTGCTGGTGATTGTAATGGAAATGAATCACTGAAAAATTGGATTAAGCCTATTTTACCGCTGTTTCCATGGGAAGAATAGAATTTCCAATATGCTATTATCAACTGCTCCGTGAACCGGAATGTGTTTGTGACTGTCCTTTTCTTTAAAAAATAAATCCATTGCCTTTGTTATCCTGCTGCAAAACCAATGAGATGCTTCCCTTGTATTTTAATCTTTTTGCTTGTATGAAAATAATCATATTGGGGAATGGAGCCTCACAGAAGAAATATTGCATGTTCAGTGTACCTCTTAAATGTTTCATAAAGTACATTGTATATGTGGAAGGATGGGGCTTCCAAAGAGACTTTGAAATTTCCTTCACAGACTTTGCCAGAGAAGCTGTGTGCCTGCACAGATAGCTCGATTCACTTGTATGTGATTTGTATATACAGCCGTCTGGTTTTTGTGCACAAACATTACTGGCACATTTTAAGAGGCTCTTTGACTTCACTGGGCACAGAACACATTTTTCAATGTAAGGGTTATTTTTTTTCCCCTCCCTCATTTAATTCTTTGGGATCACGATTTGGCACATCAATCTTTGGGGTGTTTGGATCTGGATCCAAACTTTGTAGGTCTCCTCTATCACTGTCTGCAAGTGATTTGATAACCAGGATCAGAAACCCCATTCCTCTCGGGGGAGGCCAGCTATGGATGTCATAGTGATTTTGGAGACTGCTAAGGAGAGAGAGAGTCCCAGAATGGCTGGCTGGCAGAATTCCCGTGTGAACAGTTAATTTAATGCTCTTGAGATTTTGTTGTAGTACTAATGATACATTAAGGTGCCTAGAGCACCAGACAGATGTTTTTTTTAAAATGAATATTTAAATACAAAATGCACCTCCAGTGCATGTCTAGTACAGTAGCGATAATATCTTCCAATTTGGTTTCTTTTTGTATTGGTTTGGCAAAACATTTTAATTTTAACTCAGACTGACATAAAAGATTCACTAATTTTTTATTTTTGCACCTTTACATACCCAGCTGTCCATTTTTAGCTGGCTTTCAAACACCTCAATGCAGTGGCTTTTTGCTCTTAACAGAACCGCCTCGCCCTCATAACAAGAAGTTCACTTCTACACCAGAAATTAATGTACTTGGCTTTTGTAATATTCTGAGGGAGTCAGTTGGTTTTGCCTTGATTCTGACAAAGTGTTGATGTGTTTGGATAATTACACTCACAGCTCTGTTGTCTTGTGCTAGTTTAAAATGGACTGGGCAGATATTGGATCTTCCTTTTCTGCAGTATAACTGACAGGAACAGACACAACTTTTGTGCTCCTCTCCATTTAATAAGGACTATAATTGAGCATGTGTTTAGTGTGGGAAGACAATTTAGCATAGGCACATTTCCTCCCATTTACAAATCAAATCCTCCTGATAAACAATGAGTCAGATGAAAAGCTTCTTTTGGAAAACCTCTCACCTTCCATATGATGATTTCTTTTCTTAGGTTGGAGGTGCTTTGGGGCAGGAACTGCGTCCCCACGTGTGAGGGGAGGAGAGGGGAGAGAGATGGACAGTGCCTATTAGATTGTGGGCAAGAACACAGAGCAATATTATTAAAAGCAGCATGGATGTGACCTTAATAAGCGTGGTCCCTCCCCTCTCTTACCTTTACAGTTTGTGGCTCCTGGATTTTCGTGTAGCTTGAACATAGCTCCCTTGGTTAAGCCTTCGAGGCCAGTTGCTCCCCCTCTGCACTTTTGAATTACAACAAAAGAGGATGAAAGTTTCATGAAAATACTAGCTTACTTTTTCAGCCAGTTCTATTCAATCACAGGATCACACCCTAAAAAAGGCTGGTAAATCAACCATGTGACATTCCTGTGTGGAACTGAATGGCGGGTCCCTCTCAGCACAAACAAACCGGAATGTTGCTATTATTTGTAATATGCTGGTGCCTGGAGGTCAAGACTACATTGGTTTAGGCACAGTACAAACAAGACAAAGACACAGTCCTGGCTCAGAAGAATTTGCAACCTGAGGAACAGATCAAAGGATGACTCCCAGAGTTAGCATTTCAAGGTCCCTTGGCTGTGGCCCATCGTGGAGACGTGCTGGTATTATGGGTGTTTCTGCTTTTTCCTCATCTGGAGCCACTAAGACTGGTGATTCTGTCTGTTAGGTCTGCTAAGAGGCAATATGTATTACCTGAGGAAGAGGGAGGATGATGTTGTGGTTATTGCACTGGCTTGGGGCACCTTGGAGATCAGGGTTCAGGTTTTGGTTCTGCCACAGATTTCATGTGTGACCTTGCCCATGTCACTTCAACTTCCTTTGCTTGTCTTCCATCAATAAAATAGAGATAATATTTCCTTTCTTCCACCTTCTGTGTTGTTTGTTTAGAATGTAAATGCTTTGGGACAGGAGCTCTCTCTTACCATGTGGTTACCTCTTACCTAGTACCGTGGGGCCCCAGTCTAGGCCCACCCCTCTAAGTGACCATAATGCTGTCGTTGTTGGCTAATAAAGATAGCCCTTGCTGTCTAACGGGACTTGATGAACTATGTGTTCAGACCAACAGGATGGCCTGCCTTGCTTTCTTGGGGGGGAAAAGCTTGAGTGACAGAAAAAGGGGTATAAAGAACAAGGATAGAATTAGGAAAGCCACACAAAGGAATAGATAATGAAGAGCAAAGCCCCTTTCATGCATTTATACAGATGGTGAATTTACCCAGTTTTTTACAAAACAGCTGGGTAGGTGCATGGGAGACTCAGAGCATAACTGTTTATGCTAACAGCAATCAGCATCACAAGGAGAAGTCTCATGATGGTGATTCTGAGATGACAAAACTTCCAGCAAAGTAAACCGGGTGTTTTAAAACTTGGTTAAACTGATCAAAATGCATGAAACACAGGCCCATGGACATGCCAGCACACATGGCACAAACCACTGCACTACTTGGCACCATTTTCTGTTTGTAGAAAACCTGCCACTTAATGCTTGCTACCAAAAACAAACAAATAGCAATAATTAGTTGATGAACTTTGCTAAAAAGAGGCCCAGACTGGAATAACAAGATAACTGCAGGTGAAACCTGAGGTGCGTTCTTAGAGCTGTGGGAGGAAGCTTGCACAACCCATGCCCCATTTTCATGGGAATTAAATTAAAAACATTGAGTCAGATTCTTTGGTCTGATAAAGTGGAGTTGCACAGCGCAAACCACCTTAAACAGGGTAGCCAGCCAGTTGTAGACTTTTTTCCTGCATATGAGGACCCTCCAGTTATTTTCTGGTTTAGCAACCTTTAGGATGCACTTGCTTCACATGTGCAAGCTTTTTCTCTGTAAGCACACGGGCTAGAAACCTTTTCTTAAGCTGAAATTCTCTTAAAAATCTCCTGATTCCAGCAGGTAAGGCTGTGCAAAATACACCCAAATATCGCAAAACTTGCCATAAAATCATGAGTTTGCAGCACTGAAAACCTCTAGAAATAAACCTGTCACCACAATAATTTTTTTCTCCTACTGGATAAGAGCAAATACCTATCTAGTCTTGCTGCTTAACTTCGGTAAACTAATGGCCTTTCTAATTTTTTATTTGAGAGGATTGAATAGAAGGGGGAAAAATTATTTTGCAAATATTTCCATGGATTTAACCAACAAGTTTGGACCACTGAACTGTGTGGCCATATTATAAGTATTTTTAGGACCATAACATATTTGTGTAAACTTTCATAGGTCCTGAAAGTTTCAGACATTGTCATTTGAATGTTGATTTGATTGAATGTTCCAAGGTTTAAAATTAAAAAAACCCTTAACTGTCATCCAGTCAGGGTGCAGAAACAACCCCACAGGACTTAGGTGACTAGTTCCACTATTCATTCCCTTCTGTATACGTAAACAGGGGGCAAAGCTACCCCCAGCAGTTGAAAATGTTTGGTTGAAGCTATTTGGCAAATAATTACATGAATAATGAGAACGCTAGTTGGAACTGGGACTGGTCTGCAAATGACTTACTAACCAATGAGGGGTTAAATTCATACTTCAAAACAAATAAGGTGACTCATTCTGTTTTTGGCATGTTCTAAAATGACGCTGCTGTTAAAGATCAAGTGAATTCTCATTAATATTATCTATTGCTTTCATGTGGCTTTTGTCAGCGGTTCCACCAGATTGAGGTGTATGAAGTAGGGTGATGTTTAGCCAGCCTGTGAGTTCCTGTTCAAACCAGGCTCGCTGGAATCAGCTTTCACTCTTGTAAAGCTGAACAGAAGTGCTGCCTTCTTGTAACAAGGTATTGAGGAAAAGTCTAAATGAGGTGGGGTTAGAGCTGAGGAATGGAAAGACTGGATTCAGTTCTTTGCTATTAATGCAAGTGACAGACAGATACAGTCCAGGAGACTTCACCAAATCCGGGCCTGCAGGGAGACAATTTAGGATCCCAGCCTCTTAATCAGAGCTATGGAGTAATTGGGAAACAGTTTAACAAATTTTCTCTACCTTCCTCTTCTTAGTTAACATAGTATGCTTCCTTCCTTTGCTATGTTGCCATACTCTTAATGTAGATGCTTTAGTAGATGTGACTGATTGGATAAGCCCATGGAGTACTTTAATTCAAAGAGAGAGTGGAGCAAAGTCAACCCTCTCAGGGCTTAGTCTGTGCTTTCAACGTTGAAGCAGTGCAGCTCCAGTGCTTAATAAAGATGCTACCTATGCCGTTGGGAGAGCTTCTTCTGATGGCATAGGTACTTTGCATCTTGAGAGGTGGTAAGTGTGAACTAGATGGCTTCTCTTGTCATATAGAGCTGTCTATAGCGGGGGTTAGGTTATGATTTTCTACACCCCTGAACGATGTAGTTATACTGACATAAGTTTGTAGTATAGACCAAGCCTTAGTTTCAGTGGAGTTTGCATGGGTGGAATTAAGAAGTAGAAATTTGCTTCAGCGAAGTCCAGTTTGCTACTGGTTGAAGGTGAAGGAAACCAATATTATGAAGTTAACACATTACAATAGATTTGAGTGCTTAGATACCAGCAATGGGGGCCAAACAGAGGCAATTAGATAAAATAAGATGAACAAATAGAATTGTCTCCAAAGAAAAGTGGTGGGAGCCATGCCCCTGGACCAAAATAAAGTAGATTGGACAAAAGATGTATGATCATACTGTAGGGCACACTTCTGCATATGAGCTCTCAAATCTTAAGAGTTTATTAATTATTCTTCTTAAATTTCAGTGCATTTTCTCTTGATAGCCTGTTCAGTTGATGTTAGATTCTAATGTTGAAGGGCTAATGCGTCTTCAGCTAATACGCTATATAAGAAGGCTGCATTAATAGAAAATATACGTTAACCTGAAATTGGAGGCTTGATAATAGTACTTGAATTAGGACTTATTTGCAAGTTTTTCTGCAGCTCCTCTGCTGAACTGGTTGTCGTCTTGCCATTTATCTAGTGCCACACTGAAAGGATATCACAGCCCAAGGACCTCACCATCTACAATAGGCAGCTGATTAATTAACAAATACTGACAGATAAGAATGGAGGATTGGGGAGGAAATGGAGATGGGTGGGGGAGATAGTAGAAAAACTAAGATGCCCTAGTGTGGGTTCAGGTTCTTCTTCCTCACACGTTCAGTACATTGTACCTATCGGTTTCTTCACTTTCTGGAGGCTTTCCTGCTTAGGAAGTGGAGAGGATAGCGCTAGCAAACTTTCATGGGAAATGCTAGGGAGTTTGTGTAAGAAATGTTCTTTGGTGTCCGTGCACAGAGAATGTTTCTACAGCAGTTTCACATAAAATTCTTTCCTGTCCTCTGGCATTAATAATTCTCTTCTGCAGGCTAAGTTTATGCAGACAAATCCACTGATCTTGGGCTGAGAAGCCTGAGGTGCTACAGAAGTCAAAGAATTTTAGTCCAGATTTTCATGAATGGGTGCACTTTTGAGAATCAAGTCACTTAGTTGGGTGCCTAAGTAGGTCAATAGGAGCCTCATTTTAGGCTGCTGTTTTGTGAAAACCTCAGCATCTATGCTTCGAAAGGCACAGTTTTACCTCTGATCGGTATGTTCACTATCTCTTGAATATGGATTTTTTTAAAAAAACCTAAGTAAGACAGGTTGCTGATTCCTTAGCTGGTGTAAATCAGCATTGTTCCAATGAAGTGGGGAGGTGTTATATTAATGTATATGGCATAACTTAGGTGCTGGAGGTGTAACAACAAATTAGTTACTGTCCAACATTGACCAGTGTTAAGCAAGGCTTGGTGTACAGAGACCTCAGCTTGCTTAGTACGACGGCAAACACACCATCAAAACACATTTAAACTTTTTATTTAGGATCACGAAGGAAAAACAGTTAAAGCATTTGAAATGTAAAGTATTAAATAAAGCTTCCATTTTAACAACATCCTTTGTTTCCTTTCCCTTTAGCTGGAGAGAGGTTTTAAGGAGAAAAAACCTTCGACAAACTTTTTGGGGAAAAAGAAGTTAGTTGAGATGGGATGGAGCTTTTGTTCTTGTTAAAGTCCAATTTTGTTTCATCCTAGGTGGTGTCTGCCAGCTCCAGCTGAATCCCAATGTTATCTGGCTCCCTCTCTCTCTGCTCTGCAAGGGCCAGGACATCTCTCAGGATCAGGATGATGAAGGCCTGGAGTCCAAAGAGATGGTGAGGGTGGCAGCTATGATGGTGAAGCTCATTGCAGTAGCCAATTTTTCTTTCCAAAAATCTTTAAGGACCCTCAAAGGAAGTGAGGGTGAAATAGCCCATCCTTTCGTTATTTTGTCCACCAGTTATGTCTAATTTCAGACACATGATTTTGGTTCACTGATTTCTGATTCTAGGCTTTTCTTGTCTACCAAGCATGATTTTAACACAGCCCTTGAATTATATCAAGATATCCTTTTGTTTGGACTAATTCAGTCTGTTCCCTTTTACTACCTTTTCCCATCAATATTTGTCGTAACATCACAGGTTGAGACATCACATGATCTGACCTGGGCTTATATGACAATGCCTCCATTCAGATCCAGGAAGATGGGCATTCCTGAGGTGTAAAAAACCCCAAACAAACAGTGTCCTAATAATAACAAAGCTTTATAATACCCCTGTGAGAAGTACTATCCCAACGAAAATAACCAGTGTACAGATGGGTAAACTGGGCCACAGAGTAATTGTGATTTGTCCAAAGTAACATAGCAGATCAGAGGCAGGGCTGGAAACTGAACTCTAGAGTCCTGATTAGTGAAAGATACAATCTGTTGACTGACCATCACCCCCATTACAAAATGTAGAATAAAGAGTCTAGCACAGTAAGGACTAACACCAGAGAAAAGACCTGCCTTTCATCTATAAGAAAACATAACAGCCCAACCATAACAACATCCTGCTCTGATCTGATTTTTACACAGATAATTATCTTTGTTTAGAAGATTAAACTTCTGAGTCAAACTAAAAGTGACAAGCCTCTCGCAGGGTAGGTACACCCTGTCGTGGTGGTGAGTTGTGGGGAAATTAGTGTAGCATTTAGGCAGCCCATGTGGTCTAATGTACTGAGCCTCCAGGGCAGCATGGCTCAAGGGTCAGAGTCAATGACTAAGCTTCATAGCAGAACAGCATGGTCAGAGTTGATAGGACTGCACTTTGTGGCAGGGCAGTGTGGCCTACTAGCCAGAGGGGAGTGAGCCATCACCTGAGGTGGTTGGTGGCCAGGGTGGGGGACCCAGGCCCTCCCTATTCTACCAGATCTTAGCTCAGGGCCCTGTCTGTAGCAGCAGCATCCACCACTCGCTCAGATGGATCCTCCTGAAACATGCCAAGTCAACATCCAGTTCCACAATCAGATCAATGTTTAGTTCCCCTGGGCTACTTACTACCCTATCCTACTCTAGCGAGCAGTGGAGCCTGGTCAGGTGGGTGAAAGCAGCAGGCAGGAAGGCAGTTGGGAAGGCATTTACAAATTTCCCCAGGCCAGAGAGCAATGGCCAGAGAGGGCTGAAGGCTGAGAGCAGTAGAGGGAGATGCCTGTTGGCTGTCTGAGCCAGAGGGCTGAAGGGTGGGGAATGATGGAGGGGTGAGCCTGCTGATTTTTCTGGGTGAGATCTTGAGTGAGACCTGAGAATGAAGCAGGCTGGACAAGCACCCAGCTGGAAGGGCTGGGGTGAGGTGTGGTGACAGATGCCAGAGACGTACCTGAAAGTTGAAGCATAGGTAGAGACTCTGGCGCGGCACTTGGTGTTGGACTATTGGGGTTTAAAAGAGTGAATGTGTGGTTTGGACAGCGCTGGAGAATTTTGGTTTATGATTGGGTGGCGTGTTGTAATTAACCTCATAAAGGCCCCTTATGCTCCAAAAGCTTGTACAGAGTTTCTGGGGACCCTGGAATAAAGGGGAAATCGAGACAGGTCACCACTTGCAAGGCCACCCTGAGGCCTGAAGGAGCCCACCCTATGACCGTGCAAACGGCGGGTACTGACCCACCAGTCGGTCATGGGAAGATGGGTTGCCACGTTTAGGGCTGAATTAACCCATTACTGGGCCCTGGCCTAGGCACACACGAACTTCTCTTGGCCTGGGATGGAGGGGAAGCCCTGATGGGTTGGTGTTGGAAAGTGAACCTGTCTGCACTCACCCCTTAGTGGCCGCTTCTGTCTTGTGGGGCTGGCACGTGGGATTGCAGTGCCACTCAGGTTTGGGTCGGTTGCCCTTCTATCATGACCTCCACCAAACCTGAGTGGTGATACACCCCATGATCCAGGTCACAACACCACTCACTTACATTTGGCCCAGCCACTCCTCTGTCACGACTAAGGGGCAGCCGGGCTAAATCTGAGTGGTGTGACAATCCTGTGCTCCAGGTTGCAACCTGGAGAGCTGAGCCCTCTGATCAGAAGGCAGGCAGACTCAGTCCCCTCCTCCCACCCCAGCTGGGATTGGGATTGTGGTCCTGCAGCGGACAGTGCATATAGGTAACAGGGGGTCATAAATAAAGACAAAAATGCAGTTGGTGGGTTGCTCCACTAGGAAGCTTGGGAACTGGTAGCCTGTGCCACCATATATTCTTATTTCTGCGACCTGAGTCCTCCCTCATCCTCATTCATAGTGCTTGTTACATTGCACTTGTCTTCTAGGAGTCTTGTCTGTGCAGCACCTAGTGCATTCGTTGGTAATGTATAAAAAAAATAAAGTATCATGAGATGTATAATATAAAACCCAAATCTAGTGGGCACCCATGACAGGTGCTGAGATCTGTTACTGGGGCTCTCTGAAGCAGCACCATTTTAACCAAGACAGGACATTAGTTTATATTGTGAAGGGCTAGAATTCAATATAAAGAAATAAGATGCTCCTTTTATCCAAAGACAAGTGTCAGAGCCTTCATTGCTTGTTCATACCCCGGCTGTATGAAGCATCCTGTGTGACTTTTCTTCCTTGTTCCCTTGTAAGTGTGTCCCTTTGGCAACACTTGGAGCGTGTGCTATGCCAATAAGGAAACTCAATTACTGATTGGCGAAATTGTACACCCAAATACACGTAATGTCTAGTGACCTGAACCTACCCTCTGAGTGATAATGAGTGTGATTTGTGTCAGTCTGTTGATTCTTTTCGCTGAACAGCATTTCTCAATGTGGTGTTAGGTTTCTTCTGAAGAATTTTATATTGCAATGAAGGATGTGTGTGTTTGTTCTCATTGATGAAACAGCTGGTTAATTGCACTCCTCTCTACCCGCTGTGTTCAGCATATCTGTCTTTGTGTTTGAGCAGCAGATTGATGCCAAATTGCCCTCGTTAAAATAAGCAAGAAAATTCCTTGTGTCTTAAAATATATCTGCACTTTGTCACGGGAGCCTGAATTTCTTAAGTCTAAGGACTAATACAAACACATTCATAATAATACTTTGGAATTCTATAACATCATTTGAGGATTTCAAATTGTGTTTACAAATGACCTGGGAAGTAGGTGACTAGAATCAGTCCCGTATTTCAGATGGGTAAACTGCGGGCACAGAAAGGCCAGGTGATTTGTGAGGTCACACTGAGCCAATGGCAAAGCTAGGAATAGAAACCAAGGTACCCATATTCTCTTCATTCCATGCTCTGAATACTACAGCTCTTCTATTTGAGAAATCATTGGGGGAATTGAATTCCTAGCATCTTCAGACTTAGTTACTGTGCCAGTTTCAAGTATTCTGGCCAAACTCCCATTGACTTCAATTGGATGTTGGCATGATTAAGGGTGGCATGATTTGGTTTTTTTGGCTAAACAAGGATGAAACAAGTATATGTGTTTGGGGATGGAGAGATAGATGGTGGGAACCTAACAAATATCTGAATAGTGTAACTATTGAGGAAAGAGAAACTTGCCCGGTTATTTGGGTTGGTCACAAATTCACAATTTAGGTTAATCTAAGGATGCATTAAGTTTCTGGAAACTTTTATGTGAGCCTGGACCCAACTTTTGACCAAAACAAACCCTACTGGTCAGGGGTGGTAGAACTGGTAGGGTAAGGGTAGGGGTTAGCACCCCTATAATGGAAATATTGGGAGGGCAGATCTGTGTTTCCACTCCCCTCCCCTATGTTTTCTGCCCCCATAACATCTTGCCAAGGTGAGAGCGGACTCAGAGCAGGACCTTGCTATGTTCCGCCCCTGCGCACAAGGTGTGTGTGGGGGGAGGGAGGGCAGGGATGAGAGCAGGATGCCAAGGAGGGGTTGGAGTGCCTGCTGATCTTGGCACATGAAATTGAGCCAGCTGGTAGGACTCCTCGGCCCACCCTGGTCCTACCCTCTAGAAACCTTGGAGACCCCAGTCTGGGAGAGGGGTGCCAGACACAGGTAGGGTGGGGGATGGGACAGGGCACCAACACCAGGGCAGGAGGATGCAGAGCGTGGCAGCAGACCTGTGTGCATCGGTGGACAGGGTTCAGCCGCCAAGGAACTGCCATAGGAAGGAACGGCAATAGGGAAATACCGGGACTTTCCTTCCCATCTTAGAGCCAGTTATCCTTTCCCCCACAATCCTCTTGTTCCCCCTCCTATTCCTCCACCCCCTCCATTCACAAACTTTGATGCTTACAGTGGGAATGTGAACTCACATATAGAAAAAATTTGTATGATGGAGGCCTTTGAGCCAAACCCTCCAAGTTTAGCATGGCTTCACTAAATAGTTAACTTCACTTGGCCGCTGTACCACGCTGGGGAATGTTCACTAGAATAAGAAAAGAGTCATGAATGCCATTAACTGTTTAAACAGCCCCACCCTGCAATGGCAGATATCTCAGTGGGTTAATCATGAACACAGACAGAATCCGATGCCAGCTATGAAAAGAAAGACAACCTGCCTCAGGACTAGTCGCCGAAGACACGGTCGGTAATGGATTATTGACACCAGACTGCAGGGAGATTAAGCAGAATGGAGAAACCTAAAACAAAGTAATGTGTCTTCTATATTTCCAATTTGACTCTGAGAATGAGAGATGACCAAAGGAGAGGCAAATAAGGTCTAGGAGTGTTTTTAAGTACATAGAATTGCTACTTATTGGGCAGGTGATTAAGTGAAAGGCTTTATTTATGTTAGCAATTTTTTTTAGTAGAGCTTGTTTAATGTCTTTATTTAAGAAAGGGTCATTAATTCTACTAAACTGTAAATGGGGAAACATGTTTACTTCTTCTAGGCAAATCTTATCCTCCTTTAAGGATCCCCTCTCCCCCGTCCACAGATATTTAAATACCTAAGATAAGACTGGGATCTCTTACTATGCTGGCAGTTATTCACTCAACTAATCCTATTAAAGTCAGTGAGACAGTTTATGTAATTGCTAAGTACTGTGAGTAAGGGGGGATGGCTCCTCCTCTCCACACTCACTGCTGTCAGTGATGTTAATGAGACTTCTGTGCGCGGATCAAGAGGATAATACAGATCAGGACAATACTTAGAAAAGTGCATAAAAAGCCCGGAACCATACTCTTCATTTGGATGCTTGTACACAGCTTGTAATGAGCCGAGTCCTGCGGCCATTACGCAAGAAGAACTTCATTGATGTCAATGAGATGCATCCAAGGACAAAACTTGTCCTTTAAGCTTTTTACTGACCAGACAGAATGCAGTAGTTCATCAGCTGGTGGAAATAGTCATTGCTCCAGCCCACCAACTGAGGATCTGCACTTGTTTGTGTGTGATGTGGAAAGGATGCAAGCCTTTTGCTGGGAGACCGAAGTTTGGGTTTTTTTCACCCCTGATAACTAGACTTAGATATAGTGTCTGGTTTTTAGCAATATTTCCTTGCTTTACCTAATTTAATAGCAGAACTGACTGCTATATGAAAGACCATATTCTGCTCTGTTATAATGGTGTAAATTCAGAATAAGTCCATTGGCTTCAATGGAGTTACTCTGGATTTACACCAATGTAAGTGTGAGCAAAATCTGGTGCAAGGCATTCAGAATATTTGCCTGGCTGTAACCGCTAGACAATTGGGTGGCTTTGCTTTACTTCTGAAGAAGAGAAAGCTGTATTGAATTTGCTTGGTCTGCTTTCCTAGTTGAAGCATTATAGACAGATGTAAGTTAAAACAGGGCTTGTGCTAGCCTAGATAAGTTTTAGATCAATTGAATAATTTTTTTCAGTCTCCTGAATTATGATATTAAATTTGTTTTTAAAACTGAGAGAAGCACCTGGCACACGAGTCTGAGCCATCTGTTGCTTGATGGGCCTGATCCAAATCCAGTGAAGTCAATGAGACTGTTTCCGTTAACGTCACTAAGCTTTGTATCAGACTGCATGTTAAAGAATGACAACAGTAGAGTAGATTCTGAGAGACTTTGAATTGTTTAATAGTTCTGGAATTATTTCAGAAGGTGATACATGAAAACTACTATTTGACTTAATGTATTTTATGATGATGATGAACAAGTGGTAGCTGATTTATAAGAAACTGACTATATGACAGGAATCTCCATTTCATCTAACTCTAAAGTACTGTATGTCACAGTTCAGGGCAGCTGAACCTGTATTTCTCCTCTGTGGTCCTTCAAGGGCACCCCTGTCTCTCCTGGCTCCTCTGAGTTGAGCTGCCTTTCTCTGCATACCTCAAGCAGCTGAACTTTCTTCAGCTGTTTATAATTCATTTTCCCATTTCTGTTTTTGCTATTCTTTTCCCCAAAAGACTGTGAGACACCTGTTTTCCACTGGGCTTTTTCCTTCTACAGTACTTGCTTTCACTGCTGCTGGCACTTACTGCAGATCACAGCCATAGATCCCACCTCTGCCACCATGTATGTCACAGTTCAGGGCAACTGCACCTGTATTTCCCCCCTCCCTTGTGATCCCTTGAGGGGCCATTCTAGGCTACCAGCTACCAGTTGTCACCTCTCTTGGGCAGACACCCATGACTCTGTCCCTTATGACTGGTTTTTTTCCTGGCTGCACAGTTCCCTATTTACACTCTGATATCCTCAGCAAGTCAGACTGCCTAAAAGGCCAGTGTCTGCACTTTGCTTCCTTTCCGAAGGCTATGAACAGTTGTAATTACCAGCAGTTACAAGTTACCACACTGCCCTTTATATGTAAGCACATTTATTCTTAAGGTGAAAGCATGACAGAGAAAACATATTAAAACAATAAAAGAACCTACACACACATTTAAAAAGCTTACAAGAGATCACCTCCCAATTCCAACAAGGGCTCTGGCAGGAGTCAGTCCTTCAAACTCCACAAAGGGGTGTTACTGTGGTTGCAATTTCATAAGAGTTTTAGGTTAGAACTAGCACACACATGAATATTTCAGTCTTTCCTTTATACAGCTTGGGCCTTTGATCTTGAGATGTCGGGAACACATAATCATGATCCCATCCTCTGGTGATGCAAAAATGCAGCCCTTTGGAAGCTTCACTCTGAGTGGTGAATTTCCAATCACCTCCCTCTAGACTTTCCCCAGGCAAACCACTTGACATGGTTTATCCCAAAAATCCATTCTTCTCTGGCACATTGTGAAGTGTACAGTCCTTTGAAGTTCAGAACACTTCCCAGGTTCACATCCCATTTCTCCCCTAGTGAGAAGTTACTTACAGTCCTGGCTCACAATAATACATAAACCATTTATTTAATATAATGGACCCAAAACAAACAATTCAATAAGGTCCTTGCTCCAAAACAATGGGAATTTTGCTTGCGTAAGGATCTCAGAATCTGGCCCTCAGATGGTAACTTCTAACATGTCATCATAATTGTAATCACAAAATAATATCTAGGGACTGCTTTGAGTCACTATAGCAAGATGAATAAAAAGTAAAGGCGAAATCATCTTCTTTGACCAAATTCTGTCTTTACTTTTGCCACCAGCTGAGGAGAGAATTTGATCCTTTGAGGTTATGGGATACAGAGCCTTCCTATCTATTTGGGATTTTATTCACATACACAATCTGGCTGTCCTGCATGGTGGTATTTTAGCTATGGAAACAAATGCAGTTTCTGGAGATATTTGTGAGTTGTTGGTCATACATAACTAGAGCTGCCTCTGAGCTCCGTTGTACCAATACACATCTGGAATAACTCCACTGAAATCAAACTAGTTACGCCAAACTTACACCAATGTTACAGACAGCAGAAATTGGTCCAATAAGAGTAAGTGTTGCAATTTATGCTGTTTAGTAATAGACAATGATTAATTCTTCTTTAGCTTGCAATGTTAAAATTTCTGACTAAAAATAGTGTAGAAATAAAACCACTTCCCTCCCTATCTCTGGATATCCCTTGGCATCCCATTTTCTATGTGCCCATCTTGAAGGTTGTAAACTCTTCAGGGCAAAAATTGCCTGTATTTTTGTGTGTACTGTGCCCAGGGTTGGTCCTAAACAAAAAAGCAAACATGACTGCACGTGAGCTTGTCACTGATGTAGGTGTAGAGAATTCACCTATAGGAACACACACAGTACAGTGGGGAGGTAGCAGGAACTTCCCGAATCCCCCTGGGCTAGTTCCGTGACCTCACCAGGATGTGTTTGGCTAACTTTAGTGTTATCGTTACATTGGGCAAGGTTTCAGATTTCATCGTCAACATTCAGTGAAGTGAAAAACCCCATGCAAGTCTCAAGTCTGCTCTAAAAACAATGAGAGTCCTGTAGCACTTTAAAGACTAACAAATTTAATTTTTGTAGGCATAAGCTTTCATGGGCTGCAACCCACTTCGTCAGATGCAAGAAATAGAACTCAAATGGCAGGTATATATATACATCCAAGTTTAAGGAACAACAATGGGGAAGTAGTTGAGGCCTATTCACAACTATTGATTAGGAGGTGAGAATTACTTCGTGTAATGAGAAACTTCAAAAGCAGACTTCAAAGAGAAACTGCTGAGCTTGAACTGATCTGCAAACTTGACACTATCAAACTGGGTTTAAACAAATCCTTGGGGGGGGGGGGGGGGGGGGAAGGGCGAAAACTGGAAAAACCCACCAGGGTAGCATTTGACTTTAAAAACGGGAACTACACAAAAATGAGGAAACTAGTTAAATGGAAATTAAAAGGAACAGTCACAAGTGAAAAGCCTGCAAGATCTATGGAAACTTTTTAGAAATACTATAATAGAGGCTCAAACGAAATGTATGCCCCAAACTAAAAAAAACCAGGAAGAGGACCAAAAAAATGATACCATGGCTAAACAGTAGAGAAAAAGAGATGGTTAGAGGCAACAAGGAATTTAAAAATTGGAAGTCAAATCCTACTGAAGAAAATAGAAAGGAGCATAAATTCTGACAAGTCAAGTGTAAAAGTATAATAAGGCAGACCAAGAAAGAACTTGAAGAGCAATTAGCTAAAGACACAAAAATGAACAGCAATTTTTTAAAAGTACATCAGAAGTAGGAAGCCTGCCAAACAATCAGTGAGTTCACTGGACTACTGAGATGTTAAAGGAGAACTCAAGGAAGACAAGGCCATTGGGGGGAAGCTAAATGAATTCTTTGCATCAGTCTTCAGTGCAGAGGATGTGGGGAAGATTCCCACAACTGAGCCATTCTTTTTAGGTGACAAATCTGAGAAACTGTCCCAGACTGAAGTGTCAATAGAGGAAGTTTTGGAACAAATTGATAAAAAAATCCAGTAAAAGTCACCAGGACATGATGGTGTCTACCCAAGAGTTCTGAAGGAACTCAAATACAGAATTGCAAAACTACTATATAACCTATCGTTTAAATCAGCCTCTGTACCAGATGACTGGGGGATAGCTAGTGTTATACCGGCAATGATCCTGGCAGTTACTGGCTGGTAATCCTAACTTTTTAATGAGGCAAATTGGTTGAAACTATAGTAAAGAACAGAATTCTCAGACAAACAGATGAACACAATATATTGGGAAAGACTCAACACAGCTTTTGTAAAGGGAAATCATGCCTCACCCAACCAGTAAAATTATTCAGCAAGCATATGAACAAGAGTGATCCAGTTGATACTGTGTATTGGAACTTTCAGAAAACCTTTGACAAGGTCTCACACCAAAGGCAAAGTCATGGAGTAAGAAGGAAGATCCTCTCATGGATCAGTAACTGGTTAAAAGATGGGAAACAAAGGGTAACAATAAATGGTCATTTTTCACAGTGGAGAGAGGTAAATAGTGGGTTCCCCCAAGGATCTGTACTGGGACCAGTGCTGTTCAACAGATTCCTAAATTATCTGGAAAAAGGGGGTACAGTGAGGTGGCAAAGTTTGCAGACTTTCAATCTAAGTAAGTTGAAAGCAGACTGTGAAGAGTTACAAAGGGAAACGCGGTGACTGGGCAACAAAATGTCAGATGAAATTCAATGTAGATAAATGCAAAGTAATGCACATTGGAAAACTGCGTCCAAATTACACATACAAAACAATAGGGTCTTAATTAGCTGTTACCACTCACGAAAGAGATCAAGACGTCATCGTGGATAGTTTTCTGAAAACATCTGCTCAGTGTGCTGTGGCAGTCATAAAAGCTAACAATATTAGGAGCCATTATAAAAGATAAGATAAGATAGTAAATATCATAATGCCACTATATTAATCCATGGTACTCTGCACCTTGAATACTCCATGCAGTTCTCTTTGCCCCAATCTCAGAAAAGATATATTAGAACTGGAAAAAGTACAGAGAAGGCAACAAACATGATTACGAGGTATGGAATAGTTTCCATAAAAGGAGAGATTAAAAAGCCTGGAACTGTTCAGCTTAGAAAAGAGACAACTAAGGGAGATGATAGATGTCTCTAATATCAAGAAGGGTGTGGAGACAGTGAATAGAGAAGTGTTATTTACCCCTACACATAACACACGAACCAGGTGTTACCTGTTGAAATTAAGTCAGCAGGTTTAAAACAAAAATAAGGAAGGATTGCTTTACACAGCAAGCAGCTAGCCTGTGGAGCTCATTGCCAGGGGGATGCTGTGAAGGCCAAAAGTACAACTGGGTTCAAAAAGAATTAGATTGGTTCATGGAGGATAGGTCCATCAATTGCTATTAGCCATGATGGCCAGGGATGCAACCCCAAGCTCTGGGTGTTGCTAAACCTTTGACTACAAAAGCTGAGGCTGGACAACAGGGGATGGATCACTTGATAGTTGCTCTGTTCTGTTCATTCCCTTTGAAGCATGTGGCACTGGGTGCTGTCAGAAGCCAGGACACTGGGTTAGATGGACTATTGGTCTGACCAAGTACGGCTGTTTGTATGTTCTTAATTTACTTGCTCTCCGGAGCAAAGTGAGAGTAGTGGGGAAGTCACAGTTCACAGTTGGTACCTGGGTAGAGCCCCTGCCTCACATGGTGAGCAGAAGAGAAATCACGAGGGCCTGGTGACTTGGAGTGACTCCCCGGGCTAGGTCTTGTAAGGGACTGGAGCAAGGACACCCTTGTGCCTGTTGCTGATTTGAGGGCCTGCAGTCTTCACCTTAGTGTAAGTTACATTGTTTTTAGCTACTTGCAACGGTGTTTGACAAGTTTACCCAGGACATGTAACTTATGCTACCATGTATGTCTGTACTGAATTGGGCCTAGTTCTGGTCTAGCAGACATTTATAGGAAGCACAAAGTTACTGTTCCTGGTGAGATCCTTAAGTGGCACAATATGATGAGCAGCAGACAAATTTGGTTGAGGAAATTTTAGCTAGAATGAGTGCAACAGGGAAGTGTGCTGTGGCTGCATAGCCATAAAGAAGCATTAGAAGAGATCTATTGCTCTCTTTCCTTGTGTTGTGAATCCACAGACTGCCCATTGCTGCTGAAGTTTGGGTTATAACATTAAAAAAACAACTTGAGTTCTGTAGCACTTTAAAGACTAACAAATTTACTTTCTGCAGGCATAAGCTTTCGTGGGCTGTAACCCACTTCATCAGGTGTAAGGAATAGAAATCACATAGGAGGCATATATATACATATCCAAGGGAAGTAACAACAATGGGGAAGGCATTTTTGCTGTATACAGACTAACACGGCTACCTCTCTGGAACTGTTACTGTGAAAATTCTCAAAAGCTGGTTTTCATGCACACTTCTCATTTCCACTAGATGGTGCTGCAGAGTAATTTTGCTGTGGAATAGTGAAAATGTAACCTGTTCCAATAGTTGAAGGCTGTTATATTTGTGGTGTAGTGATCTGATGTGGTTATAGTAACCTGTATGGTTTGATATTTAGTCCTTTCTGTTTACAAGTTTGTATAAATGAGTGTGAAATTCATCCCCAAGGAAAGGCTTGCACCAGTTAAATCTTCAAAATAGGGCTTAAGTGAGGGTTCTGTGATGTGTAGCATGCATCTAATGCTGGCCCTCTGCACAAGAGGGAATTTCACCTATAGAGAGCATTTTTTGTGCACACAGATCATGAAAATACCATGGCATGAACTGAAAGAGGGTTTTTCAGCATGAGCTGTATTTGCAGCTCTGGAGACTGCAAGCCTGTTCCTCCTCCTGTGGAAAGAGAACTGGAGAAAGGCTCTCTATCTCATTCTTAGTTCCATAGACCATCTAGTATCTTTGCATATCTTTGTGGCTGTTTTTGATGTAGTGTTGAGATACTGTTCAAAATAGTTCAGTCAAATTGTAGCAAAACGAGGCCATTTAGAGTTAAGGGCTGAAGATGTCTATGCCCAGACTTCTCCATGGAGGTGAAAGAAATGTGTCCATCCCAGTGGATACTCAAAGATTTAGTTTTAGGAATATTTGGGGTAGAGGTGGAAGGCGGCACAGCAGATTAACTGTTTGGAGATGGTGCAAACTCATTGGAGTTTTGAGGTTTTGATTGCCCAGGTTGAAGTTATGCGGGCAAGGGCTATGCAAATATACCAGCAAATTTGATTAAAGGATATCTCCGTGTTCTGTAGACTGTGTCCTCCCAACTAACCAGTCCTCTAAAGCTCGGGGTTTCTGATAGCACTAACTTAACAACTGTGTAACTTCACTGTCTGCAATAACATATAACTTGAGCTAGCACTATTGGAAACCCTAAACTGTGAGAGAAGTGGTCAGCAAAAGCATCACTCTCTCTTACAAAGTGGTCTGTTGGAGATACCATTAAATTAGGCTTGTCCATGTTGCATCTTAAGGTGAAGAGCTTATGGATTCTGTAGCACATGGTGGCCTTTTCCAAGACAGGTGCTTTCAGAGTGATGTCAGTCTCAGTGAAAATGCCTATAATGATTGCGGATACCTCACACCTGTTCCAGTGCTCCTGGCACAAGGGGCCATGGCCACATCACTTTTTACCTGCATTAAGGACCAGTGACAGGGGTATGGGAGGGAATGGAGAGGAGTGAGCGGGGGGGCCAGGGCCTTGGAGGAAGAGGCGGCACAAAGGCAGGGCCACAGTTCGAATGCCACTGGCCCCCCCACTTCTAGCGAGCTTCCGATGCTCCTGCCTCACACCTTGCAATTGATGTTTGTTTATTTTAGGAGATTTAGTGGATTTCTTCAGGGAATTACCAGAGACCAGGAAGAGAGTTGCTTTGTGCATTCCTCATGACAAAAAAGTAAAATAACCTTTTCTAAAGTGAAAATGAGCATCCATACCTCACCCCTCTGCCACATCTTCCTTTTTACTGTCTCATAATATGGTCATTTGAGCAGGCCAGATAGGAACCAGGATGTTTATTATTTATATTTTTGACTATCTCATTGATTAGCTGTGTGACCATCTCAACTAGCCGCCTCTCTGTTCCTCAGTTTTGCTATCTGTGAAGAGCTGTTAATATCTACCATGAAATCCTGAGGAGAGAAGCACAATATAAGTCAGTATAATATGAGAACAAGGGGTCACTCAGTGACTGACAGGGAATAAATTTAGGACAAACGAAAGGGAACAACTCTTCATGCAGAATATGGTGAATGTGTGGAATTATATTCACTGCTCTAGGAGATCACTGTGGATGGATTGTTTTTAAAGGTCTGAGTGATTTCATGACAATTAATATTTGTGTAACCCTTCTGCCAGACCAAGTCGGCAGCAGCAAGGGCCGGGTTCTATATCTAGGGGTCCCTGTAAATGATACAACATCAAACTGGCTCGAGCCCCCACCCAGTCACCTGGGAAATTACACACTATCCCCTGGGCACCCTCCAAAGGACAATATTTCCCCTCTCGCAAGCACAGAGTCTGAGTGTAGAAAGAAACCTTTTAATAGCAAAACAGAGATAACACCGCACTGAATGTTAAAAAAATTGCTTCAGCCCCAGCATCTAATTGCTTGAACCCTGGCACCTCTTTCATTACAAATCTAAGCACTGGGTAAGGTCTATACACACTGCAGAATTGACTAGGCGGATAGGTTCTTTCACTCTTTCTAAAGCATCGTGTATTGGCCACTGCTGAAGGGATGATGCCAGGTTGGGTAGACTTTTATTCACTCCACAAATCCCAAATGTGTATTTTAGGGACTTCAGGGTGGGGAAAAGTGAGATAACTGTTCTAGCAAAAAAATATCTTTTTCGAGATGCTGGATAAATGTTGTCTGTCTTTCTTGATTTATAGGACTAAGATATGAATTATTTTACTGTTATGTAAATATACAGGAGACACATTATTCATTTCTTCACTGATCTTTTTCATATAATATTTTATATCCTATTTAGAGCTGCTTTGCTTTTGCGTCTTAAATAACCCCCTCCCACCCCATAAAACATATACTGAATCTGAAAAGACAATGTTGTGGGGCTAATCCTTTGCAAGTAGGATCTTTCAGAATTTGTCTCTTTGAAATGGTAAAGGTAACTGAGCAAAAAGTGGAATGTCCATCATTATTTCAGCATTTCTTTTTGTCCTGAATTAAAAAGTAGAAAAGTTCATGGAACAAAAGTTTTGAAATGGACCTTCCTGAATTGAAACATTTAGTTTCGAACTGAAAGGTTTTGCTTCAAGTTGGTTGAGGTTTGGCATTAAATGGCATCTACCTCTGGTGGCACGGTTCTTCGTAGGAATTGTCGTTTGAATGCCTCTTGTCCCCATGAACCCCTATGAGCCAGACTCCCTGGCTGTTCTTCATCTCCAGTAGTTTTTAAGCAAATTTTGATTCCAGCCATGCAGATGACAAATGTCTGAATGTCTCTGCCTCCAAACAGCTGTTGATAAATGCCACAGAAATAGAAATGTTTGTTCACCATCCTGTAACCATTATTTACACAGGGTGATTAATTCTTGGGAACAGCAAATTCTTCTGAGTTTGACCCCTGCAGGGCAGGTTGTTTTAAAAGGCGTTTGTTACGTGGTGATTACTGAGGCAGAATGATGTATGCGTGTGGCTCTGGTTTTGCAATGCTAATTTTATAAAACGTTTGTCTGAACAGCT
Organism: Emydura macquarii macquarii; assembly: GCF_026122565.2. Classification (NCBI taxonomy): domain Eukaryota; kingdom Metazoa; phylum Chordata; order Testudines; family Chelidae; genus Emydura; species Emydura macquarii. Next base: position 5,705,938 of record NW_027130506.1, read on the forward strand.
TTTTTACAGTGTAGTATTGGAGGTAGCAGCTTTGAATAATGGCATGCAATTGTCTATGGTGGAATGTGAAGATGGGGAAAGCTTGTTTTGGGAATTTTCAGGCATTTGGGGTTTCAGTCTGCCTTGAGTAAACTGATTTTTTCTTTCATGATCTGGGCAGCTTGTAATATTTTGGGTTTTTTTGAATGCATGTTTGTATTTCCTGGCTCTGGCAGTAACTGGAAGCAGAACTGCTGTATTTCCACAAAAAAAGGCTGATTTCAAGCCCAATTTAGTAGGCTCATGAGAATCTGGTAAATTCTGGATGAAGCACCTGAACTTTTGGCTGCTTATCAGTACCTAACTACAGAACTTTCTAAGTCTCATTGATCACTAAGTGGGAGTAGTTCCATGGTTTGTATGAAGCTTTAGGAGGCTTCCACAGTTTTTTTATACAGCAATCTAGAGACCCACAGCTAATTACATTTGCTGCTCAATTCCCCCCCCCCCTTTCTGATCACTGGTTCAGAGCCAGGGCTTGAAAAAGTTTCCTGAGCCTGACAAGCTGCAAGCTATCAGGTTTTAAAAATCACACCACTCAGATCCCATCCTGGCTATCTTCCTACTTTATACTACTAGAAAGCTGGAATGCTATTCCTAATGGTTTATAAAATATCAGTTTAAAACTGTCACTAGTTCCTTAATCTAAGAATGCTTTTGGCCCTGTTCCACAAGTATATTAAATTATTTATGCGGTGCCCTACAGTAGGCATTCATAGCACTTCATCAAATGCATAGATTAGTAGGACCCAACCCAGTTTAAATTAGATATGGAAAACGAAAGAAAAAAAACAAGGGCTGCACCAGACATAATTAAAATGGATCAGTGATGGAAAGCTGAGAAAAAAAAAGTGTGTCTTAATGAGAAATCTGAATGTGGAGATAGAGGACTCCTGGAACATGGCAAGGGGAAGAGGGCAATGAGAAAAAGGGAATATTTAATAAAATTTAGACCTCAGACAAATTTAATTTTTGCCACTGAATTATATATAGCCTACTAGAGATTGGCTATAACTTCATTAAACCACTGGGGAGCATGACAGACATTCCTCACTCCTCCATTCAGTTCTTGCCTGGCAGATTTCTTGAAGCTGAATCTCTTAGTTTCTCATGGCCCTAGTGGCAATGTAATGTGTGCAACAGAATGGGAGAGGTTATCTTTCTGCTGTGGAAGTAAAAAGAAAAAGGTGTCTCAATGACGGAGCTAAATATTTACCAGAGTCAGGCTGGAATGTAGTATTGGTATTGGAAACCAACCAGCTGAACTTGCTGAATGATATTTAAACAGCTTGCCTAGTTGAGAAAGAGTCTCGTTGCATGTTTAATGCAGGAAGAAAGCTGAACTGTCAGGCTCTTCTCACAGCAGTTTGTTTCAGTGCAATAAGGCTTCGACTGGTGACAATATAACCCCTCTGCATATCAATGGTGAATTTCCTGTGCAAACAAAGTATTAATAAAATAGAAGCATCTTTGTCAGCAGCCTGTTTAATGGCCTGTCCCTCACATTCTACCTCGTTAATGAAGGAATGGCAGAGAACCTGCCAGCTGTGGTTGCTTGGTATGCTAGTGCGCTAATTTGGTTTTCTACCCTCATGGCTAGAGGCAGTGGCCCGCATTGGGTGCAAATGCAGAGTCTCACCGCCCTACTCAGAACCCCAATGTATTCCTTTCTCCATCTCTGTGCGTGGGTATTTTTATCCTTACATAACTGATAAACCGCTACTGACGATGAAGAATGGCTTTTTCTGAATGGTGGTGAAGTTAACATGGCATGAGGCTGCCAGTCGATTAGCAAGAATGGGAGTGCTGATCATGACTGTGATTGATAGGTGTCAAAGCATTGTGAAGAGGTCAGTCAAAGTAGCTATAAGAGGCTAGATTCATGGCTCCTGTCTGGCTACTTTGCTTTGGTCTTACAATGCAGAGCAGCTGGAAACCCAGCAGATCCAACTACCTGGGGAGTCCCCTGGCATAAGTCCTCAGATGAGATGTATCTGGCTGTCCTGGCTCTATGCTACCCACCTCACTGCTGGGGTAAGGAGCATGTTGGGAGCATGGCTGGGAAAGGGGGCAGCTGAAGCCCCCTATAGAGGTCCAGCAATCCGTGGGTGGAGTCACCACCCCTTTGTGGGCCATTATAACTTGCATAACTCAGAGCAGTCCTGAGGCTGCTCTAAGTTACACCTGGGGTCAAATCAGCCTCTGGCAGCCCTGAAGCTCAGAGGAGCAAAAAGGTGGCTTAGTGTGATTTTTTCCACCCACTGTTGCTGACATGCACTGAAGATCTGGCCCAAGATTCTTACTACTGAGGGGTCTCAAACATCCAGCATGCGGGCCAGATATGGCCCGCCAACCTTTTTGGTCCGGCCCCTGGTGGCAGTGCGCGCTGCCGCGACATCTCGTGGCGTTGTACTCTCTGGTGGCGTCACGCTCTGCTGTCAGAGGGTACAACACTGTGAGATCTTGCGGCAGCGGGCACTGCCACCAGAGAGTACAACGCCATGAGATGTCGCAGCATCGCATGCTGCTGCCAGAGGGTACAACGCCGCGAGATCTCGCGTCGTCGTGCGCTGCCACGAGATCTGCGTACTCTGGCGGCAGCACGTGGAGTGCTGTTACACGAGACACAGTGCTCCAAAAGTGCTTAGTATTTCGATTTATGGTATGTATGGCCCACTTGAAGTACGTTTAATTCAAATCTGGCCCGCCATAGCAAATGAGTTTGACACCCCTGGAGCAGAGTAAGGCTAGTTAAACATACAGCAGGAAGTTTAATGATCAGTTAGAGATCAGTTATGCTTCCTGTGCGGCTGAGCAGTGCAAGGGAGAGAGAAGGGATCCACCACCCCGATGGCGATGGGTGGGAGCATTTGAAACGCATTAATTTATCTTACACTGCACTCATTACCATAGTACTGCGAACACCTTAATAATGCATAATGCTGCCTGAGTCTGGGCAGTGTCCTTTGCTGTACCTTTAAATCTCTCTGTTTTAAATATTTATGGACCCGATCACCGTAGTATCTGGGCACCTCACAAGCCTTAATGAATTCATTCTTACAATGCCTCTGTGAGGTAGGGACATTGTATTATCCCCATTTTACAGATGGAGAACTGGGGCACAGAGAAACTAAGGCCAAGACCTTCAAAAGGTATTTAGGCACCTCATTTCCATTGATGGGTCTGGGCTTAAGTGACTTGCCCAAGGTCACAGAGGCTGTGTGCAGCAAAGCTCAGAACAGAACCCAGCTCATATCTACTGAGTCTCAGGCCAATGCCTTAACCACTGAGCCATCTTTTCTCCTAAGTCTTTGCATTCTTCCTGGAAAGGTTTAACAGTTGCTCCACTTAGTACAGCTCACCTGGTGCACAAGAGGGCAGGGCCAATGCTGTCACTCAGATACTAGCCACTAAGGGTTCGTCTGCACGGGAGGTGGCAGCCTGCAGCAGGAAGCCCTAGAGCCCAGGTCAACAGACTTAGGGTCACACTATGGCACTAAAAATAGCTGTGCAGATATTGTGGCTCAGGTTGGAGATGGAGCGCTGAAGCTCACCCTGTGACATTCCCCAGGGTGCAAACTGGACTATTGAACAGCTGTGTCTCCCTCAGTTCTCCAACCTGGGGTGTCTTTTACACTGCTTTGCTGTGAGAGTAACCACTCCTGTTCTGCTCACACACAGCCTCCAGCACGAAAATTACTCCCAGCTATACCGTTTGGGTACTATGGCCAGCCACTCTTGAATTACACTGCAGAGCACCACCAGCAAATGCCCAGTCCTAGACTTTCCCCGAAATGTGTATCTTGTACTGCCTAACCCTCTCCTGGACAACAGAAGCTCATATAAAGTCCGTCATTTTATAATAGAAAATGATATGCACAAATCCTGTCCTTTCAAATGGAGTTTCCCAAACACACTGGTTTAGACAAAACAATGAAACAAGTTTATTAACAATGGAAAGTAGACATGGCACCACCCAGGTACCCAGTGCTAGCCTGCAGCTCTGACTGTGTCTTCACTGACGCAAGGGTGGGGTTTTTACAGAAAGATAACAAACGCCCAGTGGTTATCTTGCTGTCAAATCCTAAATGGAGACAAGCCCTTGTAGTGTTTACCAGCAGGAAGCTAGGTGTGGTCAGCACTACACCCCCACCTGTGGCTGACCTTGGCATGTTTACCTTACAGTAAAACTGGCATGCCTTGTCTCCCCGGTGTTTTTACAGCTGGATAATGAAAGCACATTAGTGATCCCATGGTAGAAACACAGCTTTTTTTCCCTCAGTGAAGACATACCTTCAGATAGAGACAGTGCCTCAGCCATAGCCTTAGTCACACCCCTCCTCTCCCTCCAGTATTCTCCAGCACCGGGGAACCAGATTATACCTGCTCCCTGCCCGCTGGCCTGTGGTTGGAAGGATTCCTCACATCCTCTCCCCCATAACCCTCCTCCTTCAGGAGGAGGTTGCAGTTAGTCCTTCAGGTAGGGACCAATATTATTATTAATAAGTAAAGGATATACCAACGTTAACCAACCATCTCAAATCCTGGCCTCTCAGAATAAAACACATGTATTCACATCCTAGACTTTAGACTCTGAAGCAGCAGAGACAGAAATTCCTGTGCATTTTACCTGTACTACATTAGAGAGAGGAAGAGAGAGAGGGAAAATATTATACAGACCACTGTGCTTCAGTTTAAGCAATAATTTCAGATACAGTCCATATTTTGTCTCATTGTTTCCTTGTGCTCCCGTCTCTGCTTCTCTGTATCCACTTAGAGTGTAAGCTTTTGGGGGCAGAGGCTGTCGTTTTGTTCTGTGTTTGTACAGTACCTGGCACAATGGAGGCCTGGTTCGTACAGCGGCTCCTAGGCACTAACACAATGCAAGTAATAATAATAATAGTTAATAATTAATCATTAATAGTAATGTCACGTGACAGTAAACTAAAGGCACCATCTGAGATCGGGGCTGCATAGTTCTAGACACTGTAAAAACACAGAAAGAAAAGATAGCGCCTGCCTCCAAAGAGGTCACAATCTAGATAGACAGGATGAAGGGTGGGAGGCACAGAGGCGTGAATTGACTTGCTCAGTGCCAGCCAGCGGGGCAGCGGCAGAGCGAAGACTAGAATTCAGGTCTCCTCAGTTCCAGTCCAGTCCCTCATAAAACGCAATTGAGTAGTAAAACGATTGTAAAAAGAGCTAGGTACAACTTATCATCTTGTGATCAGGTGACCATTGCTTGGGGTAGCACCCAGCCAAGGTCCCCCTGGCTGGGGAATTTAATGCAGTTCTTCACCTTCACCAAGGCTTCATTTTGCTTTTCCAAATACAACACGTTTTGCATCGAAGCATCCAGCAGTTCAAGATGCTCCTAAAAATCAGTGTTCTGTAAGAGTGGCGTTCATGCTGATGCGACCTTTCCCCTGCTCCCCGACCTGTCATAGTCAGCAGATCTTGGCTCTGCAACAAGCTGATTGCTACATTTAAAAAAAATGTATCGCCAAAGCTGCAGTAAGTATTTGGTATTGTTATGTGTGTCTTCTATGCTTAGATGAGTTAGTCAGGCATGGAGGCTCACAGTGCCTGAGTGTCCCTTGTCAGCTCTGCAGTATATTTACGAAGGTCAAACTGGTCAGCTTCCTTAAAGGGGCTATTTTAGAAATGTTAAATGATTATCCACCTTATCTCTGTACCCTTGCCACTCGAACTGTTAGCTGAATGACTTTACCCTGATTCAAAAACATACATTATTTTTCTCCCCTTAAATAATCTCAGTTTTAGGGCCTGACCCTCATCTAGTGCCAATTAGTGTCACTCCATTGAAGTGTATTGAAATATACCAGCTGAAAATGGGGTCCATTTAAGGTTCTCCATTTATTTACCAAGGGTCTGCTATCAGTGCTTTAAAGAGACCTGGGAGCAACTCTTTGTGTTAGAGTTCAGTTCCACTAAGATGATAAGAATCAGCTACACAAGGTAGGTGAGGTATGAACTCCCACAGAAAAAGATGTAAGACAAAAACACCCTGTCACCCATGGGTGAACACATATCACAAAGCAATCATAGAAGATTAGGGTTGGAGGGACCTCAGGAGATCATCTAATCCAACCCCTGCCTCCCAGCCTCTCCTCTCCTCATAAGTCATTTGCTCCAGCCCCCTAATCATTTTTGTGGCCCTCCTCTTTCCAATTTGTCCCAATCCTTTCTATAGTGGGGGTCCCAAAATTGGACACAGTATTCCAAATGAGGCCTCACCAATGCCGAATAGAGGGGAATAATCACTTCCCTCAATCTGCTGGCAATGCTCCTACTAATGCAGCCCATTATGCCCCTAGCCTTCTTGGTAATAAAGGCCTGTTGACTCACACTGTTGACTCATATCCAGCTTCTTGTCTAGTGTAATCTCCAGGTCCTTTTCTGCAGAACTGCTGCCTAGCTAGTCAGTCCCCAGTCTGTAGCAGCGCACGAGATTCTTCCATTCTAAGTACAGGACTATACACTTGTCCTTGTTGAACCTCATTAGATTTCTTTTGGCCCAATCCTCTAATTTGTCTAGGTCACTTTGTATCCTATCCCTGCCCTCCAGCATATCTACCACTCCCCCCAGTTTAGTGTCATCTGCAAACTTGCTGAGGGTGCAATCCACCCCATCATCTAGATCATTAATGAAGATATTGAACAAAACCGGCCCCAGCACAGACCCCTGGGGCACTCTGCTTGTTACCGGTTGCCAACTAGACATGGAGCCATTGATCACTACTCATTGAGCCCGACGATCTAGCCAGCTCTGTATCCATTTTATAGTCCATTCATCCAACCCATACTTCTTTAACTTGCTGATAAGAATACTGTGGGAGACTGTATCAAAAGCCTTGCTAAAGTCAAGGTATATCACGTCCACCGCTTTCCCCACATCCACAGAGCCAGTCACCTCTTCATAGAAGGCAATCAGGTTGGTCAGGCATGACTTGCCCTTGTTGAATCCATGCTTACTGTTCACTCCCCATCCATCCTCGTCCTCAAAGGAAACCTGCACAACACCTTCAAAAGATGAGCTTTGAAACTCTGCTGGACATTAAAAACCATGGACTTAACAGAGATACCAGTTTTATAGCTCATTATAATAATTTATAATATACCCTACTGCCTGCTAACCCTTCATTTGAGGTGGTCTCATACAGCATGTGTGAATTTCTAATGCTTAGAATCTGTTCCACCTTGTATTTAGCTTGAATGCTCTGGTTACCTTCCCCAAACCCGACGAAGAGCTCTGTGAAGCTTTAAAACTTGTCCTTTTGACCAAAAGAAGTTGGTCTAATAAAAGATATTACCTCACTTACCTTGACTTTCTCATATCCCAGAACCAACATGGCCTTCACCACATTGCAAACCAGAATTAATGATACAGTTTGCACATGGATATTATGGAGAAGTCATTGGCTTGTTCTAAATTCCACAGAGCAAAAGACAGTGGGGTTCTGTGGAGCTGAAAAACAACTAGTAATAATTCTTTAAAGCCAAATTTTCCAAAATTTCTAAAATTAGATTCCAAAATCTATATGGAGGCTCCCAGAAAATACTTTTATTTAGGAGCCTAACTATGGATTTAAGAGCTTAACTTTAGGACCCACATTTGAAAACGTTGTCGTGTGTTTTTAGATAGGGCCTTTCATCTGAGGATCACAAAGCGTTTTACAAACATTAATCAAGTCTCTCAACACTCCTGCTGTGAGATAGGTAAATAGTTTATATCCACTAAAAGAGGAAGCTGCCAAAAGGTTACATAACTTTCCTGAGGGTGTCCATGACAGAGCTGGGAATAGAATCCTGAAGCTCTGCTTTCTTCTTCCTACTTCCAATCACTGGCCCATCTTCCCTCCTAAAAAAAATCATGGTTAGTGCTAGGTCAGGAATGTTTTATGGTAGAGGCCTGAGCTGAGTCATATTTTTTAATGAAACAATTCAGGAAAAACCTCTCCTTATGTAAGCTGTCTAGTTCCATTATGCTAATGATACATTATCTTGTTGCTTGATACAGCCCCACCTAAATTTATTGTAGTGCTGAAAGAAACACCCCCTTTGTAAATACAAAAGGATTTTCTCATCACCCTTGAATGCTTACAGGGGAAAAAAAACCAGCACGCTTTGGCTGTTTTGGGCTGCATTGGACACAAAGCAACCATCCACTTGGTTTAACTGGTCATTTAAGCAAGGCTAATGGCTGCTTTGCATCTCTGGAGAGGTGCAAAATACCCTGAAAGGATGAGTGAATCTGACCTAATAGTGCTGTTAATTGCACACTGATTGGCTTGCTGCTGCTCCAATGAAGTTGATAAATATTTTCCCTTTGACAACAGTGGGAGCTGAAGAACAGGGTTGGACTCTGAGCACTGGGAAAAAATGACTTTATTAGACTTTGTGCATAAAATTTGAAATCTATATAAAATATTGTGGTGATTTCAATCTACATTTTTGTTCAAATTTAACAAATCATTTTGGCAGTGTTCACCTGAAACTTAAAATGTGAACAATAATTTTCAAGCTATGTTCACTTTGTGCAGACAGCAGTTCAGAATTATTCTGGTGTTATTTATTACTTGTATTCAGTGGAGACTAGAGGCACAAATGAGATCAGGGCCTCACTATGCCAACTTCTGTATATACACTTAGTAAGAGACATTCCCTGTCCACAACAGCTTCCAGACTAAGAAGACAAGACAGACAAAAAGTGAGAGAAAGGAAGCATTATCACCATTTTACAGGGGAGGAACTAAGTACAGAGAGATTAAATGAATTGTTTCTTTTTCTTAAAAATATCTACTTTATGTATCTATATATGTACGTACTTGTATTGCACCAGGGAGCCTTAGTCATGGACTAGGACCCATTGTGCTAGGTGCTGTAAAGAACAAAAGAAAAAGACAGTCTCTGTCCCAAACAGCTTACATTCTAGGGTACAAGTCAAGTTAAGGAAGATACAAACAGTCAGGGAGAGCACAAGAAAACAATGAGACAATATTATAACTTACAATTTATATGTCACTGGCATCTTGTCTACTGATGTTATAGTCTACTCAATGTTTATATAATGAAGATGCATACAAGAGGATGTGTGTGGTTATTACTTGTTTATTACTAGCTGATATTTCAGATCTGATTGTCACTTATTTAGGTTGGTCTTCTGGTGAAGAAGGTAAAGCTGCACTGAGAGAACAGCACCAGAGAAGCAGAAGAGAGATTATTATATCTTGATCATTGTGTAAGATGGTTAAACTGGTTTGCATAAAAACAAACATCTTTCTGAGATTCTCCAAAGTCTGGTTTGCTTAAAAAACATATGCCTCTGCACTTTGTGATGCCTGCTAGACCTGGAAATGAAAGTTAGCAATAGAAGATGCTATTCTGTCCCATTCCAGTGAAGTAAGTTCACAGACTCTCAGATTCCACAGCCAGAAGGGACCATTGTGATCAGCGAGTCTGATCTCCTTAAACACAGGCCATAGAATTTCTCACAAAATAATTCCTAGAGCAGATCTTTTGGAAAAATATTCAATCTTGATTTTTATGTAATGTAGAATCCTTCATGACCCTTGATAAATTTTTCCAATGAATAATTACCCTCCCTCTCAAAAATGTATATCTTATTTCCAATCTGCAATAGCACAGTAAAGGCCATATCAGATTTATGGGCCATCTAGTCTAATATCCTTCCTTCAGAAGTAAAGGGTGCTTCAGAGAGACAAAGGTGGAACCCCAGCAAAAATTCTTCTTAATGTGTGTTACTGTACTATGAGGTTGGCCGTGGGATTTCTTCCCCCTGCTAGTGATCCCCAAAACATGGGGATTGAGGACCCTTATAATTTTTACACCCATCTCTCCCAGGATTCAGCCTCCTTTTTTTAATAGAAGTGGACAGCTCACACATGAGATAAATAAGTGAAATGGATGACTTAGGCCCTGATTTTACAAAGTGATGCACATGGGTGGATTCCATTGCAATCAGTGGCTCTCTACCCACATGCATCACATTGCAGAATCAGGATCATAACTAGTTTCCTGGAGGTTTCACAGGAGAAGCAGATTGTCAGAGGGGTTTTAATGAGGGGACAGGGAAGTGATGCTCCCAACCAGCTCAGGCAAGGCAACCGATGAGGCACAGAAGAAAAGGACAGAGGTGGTTGTGGGAGAAATAACAAATGGGTTGATTCAGTTATAAGAATTGGTTGCCTGTGTACATGTATAGTGACTTGATCTGTGTGAGCAAATATGTTTTCATGTGCAAATCGGTGGATTTTTTTGCAGATCCACCACTTGCTCATTGTAAAGTTGGCTATTAAATTGTAGTCAGTCTGAAAACTTTTCTTGTACATAAAAATCTTGGCCAAAACACTTTTTTTTTTTTTTTAAATTAAAGCTGTTCTGTTTCCCTCCTCAGGAAATGTTTTGATCAGGACAGAATAAATGCATGTTGCTGACTCAGCTTTTGATATTCCAAAACTAGCAGGGTTCTGAATGTACAATCAGAGCTTCAATCTGAGCGGGATGCTGTTCAGCAACTTGCGTCACATACTATTTGAAAAGCAAAATATGTGGGATCTGGATTGCTTAGGTAGGTTTGCCATGGGAAGTGGAATCTCACCTACAGCATGCCGATTGGATTGCTTGTGTAGTCACTGGTGCATAAAAGTTGTTAACCTGATAGCAGGTGGGATTTTAAGGGTTCATAACAGCACTTGTTCCTCTGATTGCTTTTAGTCTCCAGAGCTGCCAATCCAGCACTGGAGTCATGTGCAAATCATAATGATTATTCGGAAGAGGTAATAAAGCTGTTCTAAAGCATGTCTTTTGCTACAGTGGATAGTTTCAAACTCAGTTCTCTAGAAGAAACTTGGTTGGTCCATATAGAAAGTCTGAAATTTTATCTTAGTGGATGGTATCAAGTTATGATCTACCCAGGCAGGTCCATCCTAGGAGATTCCTAATGGGCTGCTCATGGTGTATAGGTGTTCATTTAAAGGCTGTAAAGTTTTAAAAATTGGTTTGGAGCAGCCTGTTTTCAGTACCAATGCAATGTGTTACCTCACAGAGATGGTAATTCACTTGCACACTGTGCCTTTCTTTCCAAAAAATCCCAGAGTGGCTCACAAAGTACATGCATGTAAGTGCAGCAGTGAGCCTCATTTATAGACTTTGGGAAGGATGAGTCTACCCTGTTGGGATCTGAACATGTAGTTCCAAGGATATCTCTAAATGGCTGCTTAGCCTGATGCCAATGTAAGGGGACTGCTTGGCTCTCACTGCAACTTAGTAGGATCTTGTTTGGTTGGCCATCTTCCAATACCAGAAGAAAGGGGAGGGGACCCTGGGCAGAGAGAGCCCAGCGGGGGGAGATATCGCTAGACAAGAGGGCCTTCAAGGCTGGACTTGGAGGGGTGGTTCATGAACCCAATGGGTGGGCAACTGCTGGGGAGAAGGTTCTTGCCACCTAGAGCCTGAGGGTGTATGGCCACCGCCAGAGCAGGTGTCTTTCCCACGGTATTGCTGCAGCACAGCCAGGGCCTGGGAAGGAAGCTTGGCACATATGAGGAACGGACTGTGAACTTTTCTTAAGTTGCAGAGACTTATGGTGTTCTCTGTGCCCATAGGGCGGAGCCCCTTGTTCCTTTAGCCTTCTCCATTTTTCCTGTATTTTTCTTACAGTTGCTGTTTAATAAATTGTATTTGGTTTAAACTTAATGCAGTCATCAGTGGGTTGGGGAAGTGGCCAGTGAGGAGAAAGTATCCCAGCTTGAGGACACCCTAGCCCCTGTTCTAAGTGACCACAAAGAGACTGGAGGTTAAGCCTTGTTGGGGTTACAAGAACTCAGCCGCATGGGAAATTGGAAGAGGAGTCCTCGAGGTCAGGCAGGCAATGTGGTAAAGGAAGTTGAGACGAGGACTCAGATCCGTTCACTATCCAATTCCACTGGGGTAGTACAGAAGCCAGGAACGTTCCTCACAATAGAGGGACCATTTCCCCTCTTACATTAATAAGCTGTTACTCTTTAGCATCATGGTTCAGTCCCTCATTCTGTGGGTTGGCAAGGATTGGGAATGCTGTTGAAACAACTTTTAGGGAAGGGCAGGAGAAAATGGGACCCTCACCTCTCTCAATGCCTTCTGAGTGATGCTTGAAGAAGCAGCAACCAGATCTTCAGCCAGGGAATAGTGGGCATGTCATGGGTGTGGTGATGGAAGACAAGATGGGGAAAACCAAAGTACGTTTTTGTTATGTAAATAATTCGATGGATGTGAATCACTGAGAATATTCCAGTATTTCATTGAAATTAATATTGCATGTCAAGTTTCGATTTTATCAAGTTGATGTTGCAGAGAGACAAAACACAGGCCAAGATTTCAAAAAAGTGAATAGTGATTTGGGGTGCCTCCATTCTTGGATACCTAATTTAAGAGTTCGTGAGAGGCTTCTTACAAAAGATATGGGAAGAAGAATAGAAACCAAATGTTAGAAAAATGGTTATATAGTGAAGCTGCCAAAGAAGAGAGACCTCAATCAGTGCACACACTGGAGGAGCATTCAACTGTTGTCCATCCCAAGTAAAGTACTTGCATGCATTATTCCGGGCAGAATAAAGAAAGCGGTAGATTCAAGACTACAGCATGAACAGGGAGGAGAAATCCATGCATAGATCAAACAGTAACCCTACGTATCATCATAGAACTGTCGATCAAATTTCTGTCACCACTTTATATGAATTTCATAGATTTCCAAAAAGCTTTTAATGCAGTGATAGAACAGAATTGTGGAAGCTGATATGTCACTGTGGGATCCCCCAGAAATTTGTGAACATCGTCTAGAGTTTCTATAAAAATGACATGACAAGTAATACATAATAGCGAATTGACTAAGCCATTTGAGAATGCTACCAGCCTCAGAGAAAGATATCTTATATCATCTGTGATTTTGTTATCGGTAATGAGAGAGACCACAGTGACTAAGTGTTATACAGTGGACTCTCACACAGAAAGCTAGAAGACCTGGACTTTGCTGACATCAATCTTCTGTCTCATGCTCACAGAGACATTCAACCAAAACAAATGATTTTCAGATCTATTGCACAATTAGTAAGGTTGAAAATTAACATCAAGAAAATGAAAATCATGAGAATCAACACATAACAAGAAACACCAATAACACTTTCTGGGATTGACATAGAAGAGGTTTGACACTTCACATATCTTGGCAGCATCATAAACAAAATTAGTGGAACAGATGAAGATATTAAAGCCAGAATACCAGAAGCCAGACATGCCTTTGTAACCCTTAAGCCAATTTAGAGAAATAGAAGCCTTGTCCACCAAACTAAACTTTGAATATTTAACACCGTTGTAAAGTCCATCTTACTGTATGGCACTGAAATTGGAGACTTGTTAAGATTTTACTATCTAAACTCCAAGTTTTCATATATGTCTGCCTGCGACAAATTCTCAGGCTTGGTCTACACTACAGAGTTAGGTTGACATAAGGCAGCTTATGTTGACCTAATTATGTCAATATAACAACTCCACCTCCACGAGAGATGTAGGGCTTACGTGGGAGTAGTTAGAGCGACGCAGTGTCCGTGTAGACATTGTGTTCCTTACATTGGTTGTTGGCTGTCTTGCCAGCTGGGCTGCTGCCGGTCTCTGCTCCAAGCTGAGCTTTTCACCCAGGCTCCCAGCCTGGGCTGCCGCAAGGGCTGCCCCCAGGTAACACTGCTGCTCCCTGTGGTTCCAACTCCCTGCTCCCCACCAGAAGCACAGCAGCTGATAGGACTTCAGGCATGGAACTCCCCGCCAGAAGCGAGAAGTCTCAGGCAGCTGTCCCAGCACTTCCAGCTGGGAGCAGGGATGTGAGAAACCTGGGGGGCAACTGAGCTCCCTGTATGGAGCTGTGCGGAGCTGAGAGGCCTGGCTCTCAGCCCCACCACACTTCACCTCTTCAGTTGGTGGAAGCGCTCCTGGTGAGGATGCACACCGCTGACAGAAGGAGGATAGTGTGGACGTCAGCCAGACAGGGCCCAAGTATAATTTTTTCAGGCCCAGTACAAACTTGTAACACGGGCCCCCTCCCACACACATACCACAATCCCTCATCCCATACATACAATCTCATGAGCCATGAACATTTTTTTCCTCATAGTAATGGGGGTTGCAGCCTGGGCCGGGCCCTCCAGGGTCTCTGGGCCCTGGTAAAGGATACCCTTTCCCCTCCACCCCCCATGTGAGGGCCCTGCAGCCAGCATAGTAATTACTGCGGTGGCTGTAAATCAACCTAACATAGGTTGACTTAAGATTGTAGTGTAGACATGCCCTGAGTCACAAATAGAGAACTTTGGAGCAGGACAAAACAGAGACAAATAGGACAGGAAATTACAAAATGAAAATGGAGATGTCTAGGATACTCTTGGGGGAAAGACCCGACCAGCATAACAAGACAGGCATTGGATTGGAATCCCCAGGGAAAGAGGCGAAGAGCTAGGTCAAAGACAACATGGAAATGCATAGTTGAAGCAGAACTGAAAACTATCAAAACGACGTGAGCAAGAGATCATCAAAAAAGGAAGATGGCAGTGAAGGCCATATGTTCTGTGTGGATTACAAAGGTTTAAGTGAAGTCAGTTTAAGACACCTTAAAGCGGCCTAATTTTCAGAGGGTGGGTGCTAAGTACTTTCGGAAAATCAGACCCCTTTAAGGAGTCTCGAAGTGGGCATCCAAAACCAGTACTCACTTTTGTAAATCTTGACTGTTGTAGCCTGGGCAATTTTTACTATCCCTTTGGCTCAGAAATGTTATTTAAAAAATGTTACATGGCTCTGTTTCTCTCTTTTTTTCTTATTTGGGGAACCAAAGATTTCAATAGGCCAAAGGAGAGTTAATGTTTACACTGTCACAGAGCTTTTTGTCCTGGTGCAGTGTTTACCAACCTGACTAACCTGTCACTGCATTTTATACATGCAAGTAGATGAATCTTAAATACAGATCTGAGGTGGGGAGTATGTTCACAATGTAAAAGGCAATCACTGGAAGAAAAACATTCTCTAACAGGATGGAGCCTTCAAACACTACTCCACAGTCCCACAGGTATGTCTAGATGCCTCAATGATTTCTTCCAAGGCTTGATTTTTATTCAACTAGTTAAATCTGATGAAATTTTCTTGAAGGAAAGGAAAACTAGTAAGTCCCTTAATGTTGTTTAGTTGGCTTAAGTAGTAATAATTACCATTCCTGTTTTATATGTCCATGTTCCCTACTTTTTTCACTTTATCCAGTCATTTCCACCTATGCAAAGTCAGTGTAAAATTTTTTAAGAACAGGATGGTGATGGCTTACACCCACATCAGATGTAAATGACTACATAGGGTGCAAGGAATTGGAGATACAGATCCCGTGTGTATAATCTGTCTCTCTCTGAATTTGTGTATACTTGTCTGTATATAATGTACCAGATTTTCAGCTGGTGTAAACTGATACAGCTGCATTCCATGGAGTAACACTGCTTTATCCCAGTTGTGGATTTGGCCTGTTTTATAATATAATATGTAACATGATATATTACAAATATTGAGTTCCTGTAAAAGTTACTGCCTTCCTGCAGGACAGGAAGAATTTTAGAGAGACCGGGGTAAATCGTGTCTCTTTGTCTGCAGCCTCAGAGGCCCATAGTCACAGTAAGTTTGGTGCGGTTCCACTGCATGGCGGGCCAATGTGAAGGGGTCAGTGGCTGGGGATTACACAGATCTACTGGCCATATGCCTCTGCATTTGGGAAGGTGTTAATGTTATTCAGTAGCCTGGGGCCCTAACTCCTAGTCAAGCCTGGATACTCTGGAATTCTTCCCACAGTCATATAGTACAGATTATTCAGGTCTTTTCAGTTTTGTCATATTGTTAGATTTTAAATCATTTGTGATATAATTTGACACCTTTTCACAGCAGGTAGATTAACCAGAGTGTGTTTTTATGTCTGTCAAAGGAAGTAAATAACGATCCAATTAGCAAGGTTGCGTTGAATAAACACGATATTTCAATTGTCAGATCTGATGTTAGTTATTAAAAATATGTAAACAGTTAGACAAATAGCACTGATGAAATCAAATGATCGGAGACTGACCTATAAGACATCGCTGATGATATTATATTGATTGATTAGGTATTAAAGGTTCAAATGCAATATATGGGAATTTAGTTCCAATATTGATGGATGCACATGTGCAGCTGTTAATTTTAAACACTAGACTGTTTTATAGGGTCATGTATCTAAGGCATTAATCCAGCTACAAGAGGCACGGGAAAACTTTGGGGATTGGAAAACCTCTATTCAGAAGTGGCTTTACTATCTGGCCAAAATGATCTTTAATGGTTCTCCCTTTGACATGTATCTTGTTGAGTCTGCATTGAGATATCATATGGGTTTGGTGCATTGTGTGGAGAGGAAGTTAAATCTTTAATATGACAAAGCCTTTGAACTTTTAAAATGCCAAAATGGTGTAGAATTTGGGAGACATGAAAATGAACAAAGGAAGATGGCTAGATCTGTTAGACTGTGCAATGGATTCTAAAGGAAAGTGGTGCAGGAATAATGGAAATCCCATTATTGAATCATAGCAGGACAAAGCATTGAGAATATGTATGAGGAATTGGCAGGAGAGGCGGTCTAACAGGTAATGTCTCTCTCTAACCTCTATGATTCTGTGAAAAAGTGACATGAAATTAATTCTTCGTTAAACCCTCTATTAAGATGCATCTTGGGTTCCATTTGGCTGAATAGAATGGACAAATCCTACTTTATTTATCCCTCTTCATCAATGACATTTGATACAATGAATGTCTTCCTTGGGACTTTCTCTAGCAGTATGACTGGAATACAAGTTTGTTGAAAATTGTTTCTGAATTAGCCAATAATGTTGGCATTATAATTTTTGGCTGATTACTTTTTTGTATTAAAATTCCTTCTTACCATAATAACTAACTTTTACTCTTAGAAATGATCAGTTTAAATTAGGGAGATAATTTATTTTCCCTTCTAATTTCTGTACTATTGAAAGCGCTGTATACTGGGAAATGATTAAGGAAGCTAGGAGCCTTCCTTTAAAAAAATATTTTTTAGGATATGTGCATAGCTGCTAGAAAATTATGTTCCCTTCATTTGCATTTATTCAGTGCAGACAGGAATTAATTACTGCAGTAATGATTATCCCTCTGTTACCAGATTCACCCGTCACCTTGGGGTACACTCATTTATTAGGGTTACTTTCCTAGGGGGAGGGTGGAGGTTTTGGTAATTCTATTAATGTACTGCTTGTGTCACTTGTATTTTCATATGGAGCTTTACTTCTCCCTTCTGCAAGACCCCTCCCAATGGAGCTACCCTGCAGGGCCTAAGTTTCCCAGGGTTGGGTTCCTCCAGCCCCAGATACAGATAAACACCCACATGTACACACACACATTTACAGATTAACAGGGCGTGTCTGAGTGGACCGGGTTTATCAGCATTCTCAGGATGACCCCTTATATGTCCCTGAACTCAGCAGGCTGGGCAGAGCAGCACCTCCAAACTACCACCCTTATATGCCACAGGTTCAGCACTTGCTGTCCCCACTTTCACTCTACAATTGTTCTAGTAGTTACCCCCTTGATGAGCAAACCCTACAGGATTGTTGGGCGCTACCGTGGTCTTTAGCTTAGGAAAGAGAAGTGTTGCTGCAGAGCAAAATAGGGAAGTCAAGAACACGCAAGAGTAAACAAAGTTTGGAGAAAAAACGAGAGTTCTGTAGCACCTTAAAGACTAACAAATTTCTGCAGGCATAAGCTTTCATGGGCTGCAACCCACTTCATCAGATGCCTGCATAAATTTGTTAGTCTTTAAGGTGCTACAGGGCTCTCATTGTTTTTGCTGTATAAAGATTAACACGGCTACCTCCCTGGAAGTTTGGAGAGAGTCTGGCAACCAGCTTGATTATAAAGGTTATTTTATTGGCAGATATACATAACTTATGATACTGATAGTAATAGCCATACAAGAAGAGAAAAACAACCAAACAGTTACAATACTACATGATTTCAGCTGGGGTATTGGGGAAATCTAGCCCAAGTTTAATTACAAAAGTCAGGTTTAGAAAGTTATACCTGGACTAAGAGAGAGAGAGAGAGAAAGAAAGAAAGAAAGAGAGAGAGATCAAATTAGGTCTGAGGGGAAAAAGTGGGCTTAACCAGAGAAGAGAGAGAGAGAGAGAGTGTTGGAGTCTTACCACTCAGCGCAGCTTGAACTGGTTGAAGGTTCCCAGGAGACAGGCTGTTCAGCTTAGTGTCCGGAGTGCTTGAAACAGCCAGAGCCTCCAACACAATCAGTCTGGAAAAGGAGAAGTCCCAATGGAACTGATGCAGTTTCTGATCCAGGCATCAGAACAGAGGTTTGAACTTGGGTAGGGGTTTTTGTAGGGAAGAAACAATGTTTTAAGGGAGAACACTAGATTTGTTTATGGGTAAACAATGACTCAAGGGAGTATACCAGAATTGTTTTGTTTAGGCTGGACAATAGGAACTGATCATTCCTCACTATGGGCAGTGTTCCTTTGAGGGAGCTCACAATGCAATCAGGCAGATTCTGTGTTTTGGAGATCAATAAGGATCTATGACTAGAATTGGTCTGGTAACTGCTGAGCTGGGCGTGTGCAGGTGTGGGTTCATTAACATCTGGAGCAGAGATCTCCCATCATGCTGTGCTTCCCTGCTTTGCTGATTCCAGAGTTCAGTGTGGGTCTTGCCTTGGAGCTTGGTTCTCCATTCGGTACGCTAATAGAGATGTTTCCTGGTTCCATCTTTGATGCAAAGGAGGCTCTCTGTTTTCCATTTAGTGCGCTAATGGAGATGCTTGCTTCTCACATCTTTGATGTAGATAAGGCTTGGAGAGTTGCTTTAATCCTGTCACCCTTATCTAGAGGGGTTTACATGTGTCCCCCACTGCCTTTTCATTGCTTTTGGTAAATCTGTCTCTGATCAGTTCTGGTTCAAGCAGAGGCTGAAGGGTGGGGTGGGGGTGGAGTTTCAGGTGAGTCAGGCAGTAGGAGTTTTGCATCCTGGTTTCCCAAGAACACAGAGCTGACAGGTAACACCCCTAATAAAATGTTGCTTGATTTATTGGAAAATTCCATGGAAAGTTAAGTTTTTATTGAAAGAGACAGCATTTAAAACAGGCAAAAAACATACACAAAAACAGACTCACCTACTGAATTTCACATTCATCTGTGTGAAAAAGATTGATTTTTTTTTCTTTTAAAATTCTTTCAGATAAATCTAGTAGAGGCCATTGGGACCTGGCAGTTAGGGCTGGTTTAAATATGAGATGCACCAAACTTTTTGATCATCTCTTGAACT
This sequence comes from Emydura macquarii macquarii, assembly GCF_026122565.2. Classification (NCBI taxonomy): domain Eukaryota; kingdom Metazoa; phylum Chordata; order Testudines; family Chelidae; genus Emydura; species Emydura macquarii. The sequence goes on from NW_027130506.1 coordinate 5,725,396, forward strand.
AAATTTTTGTTATGGTTCAAAAATGTTTAAGGGCCACTTCACCAACAATTACTTCTAATAAGAAAGGACCTCGGGGGGAGTAGCCAAACAGTCTTGCTTAATCCCTCAAAACAGAGCACAAGTGGGACTTAAGTAGTTCATATACCCGGTGCTGACTATGCACAAGAGTGAATTTCACCCAAGCAGCCCACCTGGTGGAAAGCTACCTGCAGAAGAGGGCTTTAAGGAGGGAACAAACAATCTTGTGCATCTGGTACTCTTGTGTGTCACATTCGGTGAAAATCCTGAATGAATTTGCAAAGCCATAAAGAAAATTCAGCTCTTTATATCAAGTCATAGGAAATGTACAGGACTGCTGTAGGATCACTATTAGGGAGGACAGCCTTCAGCGTCTTGAATTCCTTTTGTTGTTCACTCTCCAAAGGGTCAAATCAAGTGGCAGTAATAGTGGAACACCCAGTACCATGCACTCATGAAGCCTCTGAGACGTTACTGGGTACATCCTTTCAGAGTCAAATTTCAGGAGATGTCAGGAAAATAAACCTAAATCAAAGCATCTGAAATATGTCAGTGATATATATATATACACACACATATATAAATACATCAAAATGACTGTGTGGCCATCGTGGCAAGATTATCTCAATTAACACTGGACTGGACCCACATGTGCCCCATTGCCTGTTCAGTGCATGCTGACTGTATCCCATTCACTGGTCATCTCACTTTATCACAACAAGCCATGTTTAATACAGTGGGCTCCATTCTCAAGTGTGATAAAGATCTGTCTGGAGCAGGGTCTGAGTGTATGGGGGAAGATGGCTTTATGACACCTTTGCAGCTCCTCTATTCTGGGACCAGCCAGGTCAGCCCCAAGCACTGGTAAGAGAAGTCGCAGGGCTGCCCTAATTTGTGCCCAGCTGCCTGTGGGCCTCAAAGAGCTGTTCCAGCAGCCAAGAGCAGCTGGAGCACAGCAGTACTCTAGCCAAGACCCCTATATACTTCCTAAACTGGGAGATGGCAGAGTCTCTGTGTTGACCATATGTCAGTGAGGGACTTCTCTGTGCCTGGGGATTTCCTCAGTGGCCAGAACCACTGGGTTTGCAGAATTTTGTTCCAGGAGAGCCAACACACCCAAGTCTTAGGTCATCGATGAATTGGACCTTTCTTCTTCAGCTTCCGCGCTGCAGACCTCTGTTTTCTGAAACCATGGTAGAGGATTCCATTCTTCATTTGCTGCAGATGGATCAAATGGCTTTTACATCCCTGCTGTACTTGTGAATTGCAGGTCTATTAATGTGAGCTGCAATAGCAAAATGCTACTGTATGTGTGTTTGGAGTGAAGTCTACATGTGGCCTTTCGTTCAGCAAGAAGCTACAGTCCTTGCATATTAATTTGTCTAAAGCATAAACTCATAATGAGATTTGATGAGAAGGGGAAATGAAGTTTAACAAGTAGGTGACAGGAAAAACTCCAAGTAAATTCAATTTCTAGAAAGGCTTACTCTTTCCGCCCCATCTTAACAAGAATGAAGCAAATTTTTCCAGCTGTCTTCTAAATTGAAATGCAAATTGTAACTATCAGGTTTCTGAGAGAATATCATACAATGCCAGATGTAATCAGAAAGCATCTGTGAAAGGTAAGGCTTAAATAAAAAATAAACAAGTTTTTAGAAAGTTGGCAAGATAATGTGAAGCTAGCATGGAAAAAGCTAATGGGGAAGCAGTATCCAGTGTGTGTGTACATTTCAAAGAAAGGGAGCAGCAAAACCTTTTAATCTGGAGGATTGGCTGACTCAGGGCTTTGTAATAGCATCTGGAACCTCCCTTTTCTAGTTCACTGCCTCAAATCCAACCCAGGATGGTAATGATCAGAGGTTGATACCTCATGTGGTGGAATACTGGGTGTCCCATTATTATTGTATTTATTATTTGTATTCAGATAGTGCCTAAGAGTTCCAGTTATGGACTGGGACCCCATTATGCTAGGCACTGTACAAAGAACAAAAAATGGTCCCTGCCCTACAGAGCTTACAGTCCAAGTAAGTATCCCATGTGAAATGAGTTGATGGTCTCAGTCTACCTTGTAACGGGCAGGTGTTTCTAGATTGGTGAGGATTGCTGGTATTTACTTGATTTAAACAAAACACATCACGTGATTGTGAACCCTCAAATTATGCACATAACTAGTCTATGTAATAGGCATAGTACATTTTTAAAGCTGCGTTAAGCCAATGTTCAGCTGTAAACTTTTGAAAGAACAACCATAATGTTTTTTCAGAGTTATGAACATTTCAGGTTTAAGAACAACCTCCGTTCCCGAGGTGTTCGTAATTCTGCGGTTCTTCTGTATATTATTACCATTGCCATTTTCCTTCCTTTCCCCACTCCTACTATTGTTTTGTTACTCCCACTTGTTTTGTCTTGTCTTAAATTGTCCTAAAAGAACCATGTTTTCCTCTGTATTTGTACAGCACTTATCACAAAGGGGTCAAAACCCTGAGTACTTTGTGTCCTACCACAATACATATAATAAATAATATGATAAAATCACCATCCTAGGGGGCACACAGTGCTTGCTGATAAGCTCAACAGATCAAGGACTGGAAGGACCTGGAGAAAAATCTAATTAGCTTTTCATCCCAGAAGATGATCCCTCCAGGTTCCTTGTGGTTTCCCAATTTCTTGTAGTGCTATCCAGTACAGCGGGCCTGATTTGCAGCCAAAAGATCCTGTGGACTTGTTGCTTTGCTTTTCATCATCGCTTAGGTATTTTTTCTTGGCGTGTACTGTGTCAACAGGTGTGATTAAATTATAACAAGGAATGCTTCAATCGCCACTGTGAGACAGTTGTTTCCTGGACGGAAGATGATATTGGTATAGCTCTTGTGCTCTGGTCAAAAAGGTCTGACAGTTTGCAATGCCATCCTAACAATAGGCACGAGTGTATGTGTACCGTGTGTGAGTGGACCTGTTTGGAAATGTGCTAGCAGCTCTGTGTACTTAGTCTGTGCTCCAGCGCTTAAGGAGATGTGCCATCCCTGGCTGAGCTCTGGAAAGGTGCACATTAACTATCTGAAAATGAGTGTCTGTGGTCACCACCATCTAGAAAGGTTTGATGAAGTGTATTAATATGTAAAAATGATGGTGTCTCCAGTGACTCCTTTATCTCCAGAGTGTCATTTCAGAGCCCTGACTGGTTACAAGCTGAACAGATCATCTGTAGAAGGAAAATATGTCTCTTAGCCCTGGTCGATTTGGCGGCAGTCGACGGGAGTTACGCAAGCTACACAGAGTAGCTTGTGTAACTCCCGTTGACTGCTGTGCTTCCTTTTTGCGTGCTGTCTTCACTGCACTGCGCCGACAGGAACCGTGTTCCCATCGATGCAGCGCTACGCCACTTGAGGGGGTGACTTTCCAGCGTTGACTTCTGGATTGATTGAGCGGGTCTACACTGACTGCTCAATCGATCCAGATAGGTTGATCTGACAGTGGCGACTTTGCTGCCATCAGTAAAGACATACCCTTAGTTTACATTTAGGGTACAGCTACACTGATGGCGGCAAAGTCACCACCGTCAGATCGACCTATCTGGATCGACTCAGCGGTCAGTGAAGACCTGCTCAATCGATTCTGAAGATGCCAGAAGGCGATGCACTAAAACCACCCTTTCAAGCGGAAGGGAAGCACAGCAGTCAACTGGAGTTACGCAAACTACTCTGCATAGCTTGCATAACTCCTGTCAACTGCCGCCAAATCACCAGGTAAGTGTAGACCGGGCCTTAGTGATTGACAAGTCCCTGAAGTGTCAGATAATCTCATTTTGCAATCACTTTTCTTTCTTTGCCCTCTTATCCATGTTGGTTACCTGTCCCCAGAGTAAACTCCCTCTATGGCTATTTAAAAGAACAGAAATGGTGATATTTTTTGTGCTGGGTTTTTTTCACCAGAATATGAGAGACTTTTGGGAAATTGAGGATTTTGCAAGGATATTGGTGACCATCATATAAGGACATCTAGAATTTTAAGCTGTTCTGATCTGAACAGATTGTTGCCTTTTTTTAGATTCCTTAAAAAATACTTCCTAAGAGGTGGTAAACACACCCACATGCCCTGTGCTGATGGCAGCAGATGGGAGTGAATAACTTATGGGACAAAACAAAATGTTATGAAACTTTGTGTAAGAGGAGACAAACTTCTGAGTGGCCACATGGAACAAGTCACTAACATTTTTTCTTACATACTGTTTATAAATCTGATTTTTCCCTCCCCTCCCTCATTCTGCGTTTGCCACATCTACCTTCCTTGGGATCTGAGAGAACCTGTAAAAAGGTTAAAGGTCATGAGCATAAACTGAATTGCAGAAACTTTTAACTACTCTAGGCATCTGCAGCTGGCATATCTAAGTCCAGTTGTGTTTTCCCAAATAACTAACTCCTGAATCATTAAAATAGCTGGTATCAAATTAGTATATTATAATCTACTGAGGAGTAACTGATACAGTTTTGGAATGACTTTGCTGAGATATATCATCATCTCTACCAGTCTTTGAAGTATTCCTTTTTTCTTGCTGTGTTCTATTAAAAAAAAAAAAAAAAAAAAGCACTGGATATTTGGGCTGAGGATTAACTATGTTCATATAGTATATGCTTGACATAGGTGATTTCCCTAAACCTAATTTGAATCCTTTTTCTCCAGACTTGCTAACACTTTCAATCTGCTTTGTGCCATTCTTTCTCCATATTAGGAAGCTATATAGAGCAACTTTAACACCCTCTGAGTTAATGAATGTCTGAGAAACAATATTTTGATTTTATATTTGGAGCAGGTTGGGAAATGATGATTTTCCTGTATGAAAAATTTAGATGAAAACAAAAGAAAATGAAAAACTGCAGTGTAGTTGCAGTTTCAGTTTGATCAGATGCTCTCAGGTGTACATTGCTTGCTTCCTCAGTTCTGTATCTCAGCTGCCTGTATTAGATTTAAAATCAAGGGGTGAAATCCAGGCCATAGTGAGGCCAAATTTTGCCAATGACTTCAATGGAGGCAGGAGTTCACCACAGATCTTTATCATTGGTCTTTCTGTTTTACTGGATATGTCTCCTTCAATTCTATCATTAATCTTTCTGAGAACTGTTAAAAAAATTGCAAAGAGTTGCTTTGTTTCTTAACTGAGTTTTATAGTGGCTATGTGCTTCGTTCATATTCTGATTTCTGCTTTTCCCATTGCCAGATTTTTCCTGGCACTACATTTTTGCTGATACTGTTCAAATTTTATTAATTAGCTTTCACTAGGTTCATGTGGAAGGAATAATAAACTGTAATGCATTTCTCTTATATGATGCAGCACTGCTGAGATTCCTGTTGTGTCAGTATTTGGACGGAATTCGCTAGCTCCGATAAATACATTCAGCCTTACCCAGCAGCCTTTCCAGTTTTCAGTAGCATTGCCTTTATAATTAGATGCACATGCAGGCTCCAGGAAATTAATTTTGGTTGTTTAAGCAACTATCGCTATCCCTTCCACTTATCTCTTAGATGTCTGTATCTTTTCCTTAGTTGATTCAGACTGTGTTCTTTTTGGAAAAAAATATTTTTGTTCCTACAGCAGTTTGCATACTTAAGCCATGTCTACACTAGCGAGCTTATAGCTGCATAGCTGTACCATTGCAGCTGTTCCGCTGTAAGATCACTTGTGTAGCCGCTCTATGCCAACAGGAGAGAGCTCTTCTGTTGATATAATAAAACCACCTGTGCACTCTGCCACTTATACTGGTGAAACTGTGTCATTCAGGGATGTGGTTTTTTTCACCACCCCGAGTGACCTGTGCACCCCTGATGGGTTAGGTTGAATGCTGTGCTATATTCTGAGTACACTTGGTATATCCTTTTCAGGAACAAAGTATAAAGATTTCCAGCAAAGTGCAGCTTGAGATCACTCTGGTTTGCCAGCTGTTTCTACCTCCCACCTGGGTTATGGTTTTGGAGAAAAGAATTTTTGTTTCAATGGGAAAACCACTGAACAGATTCCTCATCTCATCGCCCCTCTCTCTACAGTGCACACATGCCTGAGACACAATATTTAGCACAGGCTAAGGACGCAAATGGTTGCAGGAGCCACTTGCTAAATTCATCAGGGATTTACCTCCCCAGCCCTAATTTAGTTTCTTGAAACAGAGATCACTCTCATATGCTGAGCTAAATATAATTTCCAGTAATTCCACTCGGCAGTATGTTTTAAAGAAATTAATTGGATTTTATGTAAAAGATGACAGTGTGTGTTTGGCATATTTATAGATTCTAAGGCCAGGAGGGACCACTATGATCATCTGGTCTGACACATGTTGACCACTATGATCATCTGGTCTGACACATGTTGACCACTATGATCATCTGGTCTGACACATGTTTCCTAGCAAAAATAGGTAGATCAGTTCCCCAGGTGGCTGATGTGTTTTCTTGGCATCGCCACTGTATTGGGAGATAACTTTCCTTTGAACTGGTTGCACAGATGAACATTTTGGCTCTGAAACCCTATCTGATCACTGAGTCTCCATCGAGACACTCCACTATCTTCTAACCGGCTGTGTACTCAATCTGGCTGCTTAGTGCTCACCTCTTCTTCTGGGTTGGTGAAACTTCAGTGAACATGTGTGCCTCCACAATCACACTTTTAGCCTCTATCTATCCCTGAGCTTTCAGTGGAGGATCCATTTAAGGCTCTTATTTTCTCTATAGTTTTTGCACGTGAAGTCACATGTACACTTTTCTGAAATTCTACCTCACGTGGCACACACCGCTCCCCTACATGGATGGCTTTGATTAGAAGAGGACTAAATGAGTCAAAAATCAGTGTCCTATCACAGAAGAAAAATGGTTCGAGATTCTCAGTGCAGCTCAGGATGAAAACATCTCCAAAATTTGTAGTATTTGGATCTATTTTTCATGGTTTATCATAGAGATAAGTACTAGCAAACTGAAACACTAGACTGGACGACACCATGACTACTTAGTTTGTAAGCTCTTTGGGGCAGGAGTAGGTGGGTGAGGTTCTGTGGCCTGTGTTGTGCAGGAGATCAGCCTAAATTATCATAATGGTCCCTTCTGACCTTAAAGTCTATGAATATTGGGAGGGTGTCTGTGTGCCCCAGAATGGTGATACTGTGGGGCATAACGCCGACTGGTGAGAACCCAAGGGTCGATTTCCCTGGCAGTTACAAGTCAGGTAATGTTGTCCCTGGCGAGAGCTAAAAAACCATTTTGCCTAGCGGCAATAGTTCAGGATAGTGTCACCCACTGGTGAGATGTGGGAACCCATAGCCACCCTATTCCACCTGATTCCAACCCAAGGACAGGGCTTGGGGCCTGATATCCCTCAGCATGTGTAATACCTGCAGATCTCTGTTGTCATCAAACCTGAAATCTCTAGAGCTTAATTCATGAGCCGCTACAGCATGAGCTAAAGCCAAGGCCATAGCAGGCTCATCAATCTTTAGCAGGTGTAGCCACCACTAGAGGGGTGCAGCGTGCCACACCAAGCAGGCAGGAGTTACACATGCTCCCTGGGTTACTTCCTACCCTTGTTCCAGTCCCTCTGACATCATCCTGGGTTGGACTGGGGGTCCCTCCTGTCTTCCCCTCTGATCCATCTCTTCAACTGGCTACAGTGAGTCGTCACCCTCAGCTCCCTCAGTCAATGGACTTCCAGCTGCTGAGTTATGAGGCTCAATCCTGCCAGCATTGAGTCCTGGAGGCTTCCCAGCAGGAGGACCCAACCACTGTCCTCTTCAATCAGCCCAGACTGAGCTGAGTCACTCCCTTTTAATTGCTCCCTCCACTGGTAGCATGCCCAGCAGAGATGAAGGGATGTGGCCTCTTGGGCCAAGAGCAGTTCTTTAACCATCACTTCACCAGCGTGGAGTTGGTACACCCTGTCACAAGCAGGGACTGTCTTTGTTCTGTGTTTGTACAGCACCTAGCACAATGGTGCATGGCTGGACCTCCCAGGTGTTACTGTAGTACAGGTAATTAATAATAAATGGGACACGGAGGTGGATGGTTGACTTCACCCTCACCCTTGTTGACCCTTGCTAGAGGAGGGAATACTGTAATATCCTTTCAGCAGGAAGAGTTTTCTATGACAGAGATTTTTGCTTTCTTTCCCATCTTTAAAAACAGCTCAAAAAGCATTTTAAATGGCTGCAGTGCCATGAAAAAGGAAACACAAAAGAAAAAGGGGAAATGGAACAAAACTCTGAAAGCCTAGTCTGGATCTGTGAGAATGGGCTTTAGCATATTTGCTTTAACTGTTACCACCTTGAGGCCTGAACCTGCTCTTGCTGAGGTCAATGGGAGTTTTGCCATTGGCTTCAATAGAAGCAGAATTGAGTCCCGGGTCCCCTCCATCCTGAATGCCTTTTTTTATTTTATATTTCATAATTTCACCAAAAGTCATTTGTAGCAATAGATGTGGCAGCAGCACAGCAGGAAACGTAGTTAAACTATGCCTAAACAAACATTGTATGTTTATTTTAATTCACTGCAAAGCTACTTTTGACTTGGAACCTATAAACTAATCTGCCAAGAAGCTTTTAAACCAGCAAATACATCTTTGGTTGGTCTCATCACATGCTCAGTAATTATGTTGTGTGGGAAGTCAAAACAAATAGAAGCTTAGCTTGGGTTTCCTTTCTTTACCTCTGATCGGTTGCTTTTGTTTGAAATAAAGTTACCAGTACGTCTATAAAAATAAATACAAAAATATATTGTTCTGTATGTTCCTAAATTTTAAAATAGAATAAAGCTGAGTAAAGTACAAAAACACTATTGAAAAAGTTTCCTTGTTTACTTTTATTCCTTTTGTAGCAGGGAAATGGAAAATACACAATCTTACTTGGATATTAACATTCCCTTTCAACAGATGCTTAAATGAAATTGGATGTCTGCGGAGAACAAAACTTGAAGCTATTATTGTTATGAGTTTTCTTTCTTTTTCAGAAAGGGGCTGTTTGCTGGCATAAAGCTGAAGAAGAAGAAAAAAGGCGAGAAAGGATTAACTATTGAAAACAAAGGTGCAGTCGGTAAGGCCTAGTAAATCAATATTACACCTGGTTAAAACAGAGAACAAGGGTCAGCTTTCATCCGAAACTTCACCTGAAGAACCATTTGAATTGAGCCTTACAACTATTGGCTTAGGAAATGATAAAATGGGCAGTAAATTCCTTATCAATCCTAACTAAATATAAACACAGCCTACTCCTACAGCATTACTGTTTGGTCAAAGCCACTCAGAGATCATATGAGTGCAGATTACAGCATCTGAAATTAGCCTAATATTATAGAAATAAATGGTCAAAACTATTTTTCCTTTAGGGAAGCACTGAGTATTGGAATGTTCAATCTGTTCTAGATACATATTCATTAAGTTACAGGGTATTTTGAATTCCATTCAGAGGTTATAAATCACAAGAGCAAAAACTGAGTGGTTTACATGATTGTCAGAAGCTTGAGATAGAATTATAGTCCAGGCATTTAAAATAGCTTTTAAATTTTATCTAATACATGGATCTTGCATCCATAATTTACACAGATTCCTATTTCTCCTTTTCCTAATGCACTTCTCTTTTCCAAACTCACATGAAATGATCCTAGGTGTCTTCCCCCACTGCTTTTCTCTCTTATTCCTATAACTCTCCCTTTCACTTCCACCACAACAACTATCTTGTACAGAAGGGGTTAGTTGAGTCTCATAAATCCTGGATGTGAGGTTATGCCTTGAGTTCTGCGGGGTCTTTTAAAACATGGATTACAATGTGCTTACTGCAGTCTATGAATTATAATACAGTAAATAATTGGCTGGTATGTATGTGTACCAGGACCCTCTATTGTACAGAAACAGAAGTACTTAACTGTGTGTCATAGACACTATATTGCTAACAGTTGCTACACCAAAGGCGATTCTTCTTTAGCTCACATGGCAAGGGCTTGTGCTTTTGGAGCAAGAAGATCTGACTTCTGTCCATACTACTGCCATGTAGTTCCGATGGAGCATTGCGTGCAGTTCCTAGATGGTCCTGGATTTTTTTTACAGTATGTTACATTGCTGTCAATAGTGAGATCTCCGCATTTTTCCATGCAAACACTCATGTTTCAGCAACTGTTTAATACAGCAAATTCAGTCACTTGAGTCATTAGAGATGACTCACCGTGTTGCATCTTCATATACATCATTAGAGCCTTTGATTACTAAACCTCTGGACTGTGGGAGAAATCTTTTAACATGACAGCAGGTTCCTTCTCAGTTCTGACTGAGGATTTTGTCTCCTGCTGGGGCTCACCAGATCTATCAAAAGAAGAGTACACCAAGGGATTATGTTCCACTGGCTGTATCATTTTCATTTTCTATCAGTGAATTCACAAAAGGTGATATTTGTTGCTGATTGGTAATAGAAAGGAGTTCTCAGTTATTCCAGGAACTAGGTAGAAGTACCAAAAAATATCTGCTCAGATATCAGGATGACAAACAGTACTGAAATTGTACATTACATGAAACCATTACAAAATTATTTTTTTATATTTTATTGATAAATTGAAACTGAAAAGATATTTTTCTTGACTGAATGTAATTCTTTTACATGGCCGTTCCCAATTGGAAAAGAATTCTTAGTGTTTCCGCCTACAAAGTAAACAAAGTCAAGCAATAAAGTGCGCTACTCAAACACCACACACTAGAGTAAATAGGATATGGGCCATGAGCATGAGCCTGGAGCAATGCAGACACAGAACAAAAGGAAAGTGTACAGAGAGACACTTGGGACTAGAGACTCAGCTGATGTAAATCAGCATAGCTGGTCCTAATGGAGCAATGCCAGCTTATGGCCTCTGAGGCTGAAGTTCTTGGCTTCAGTCAGAACCATGCCAATGTTTATGAAGATGCCTTCATGTTCAAGATTTCCTACTCATGTATTTGTAGGCCATTCGGTGGCTCTGAGTACCTGAGTGCCTCTCTCTGTCATTGATGTGTATCTTCACAACTTCCCAGTGTGGGAGAGAAGTGTCATTTCCCCCTCCCCCATTTTTTAGATGGGGTATGAGGCTCAGAGAGGTTAATGTAAACACTTTCAAAAGTGGCCTCTCATTTTGGGTGCATCAGTTTTTGGGAGCCCAACTTGGGACACCCTTAAAGTGTTTCCAGTTGGGCACCCAATGTCAGAGGCCATTTTTGAAAATGTTGGCCTTAATGCTTTGGATGCCTTCTGTAACTGTTGCTGAACTGCAACCTTTTTCATGTGTGCATAAAGATCCTTCAAAACCACCCCAAATTAAGACTAACCCCACAACTCACTCACCCCTACTTAACTCCCACCCCCTTGGGGCAGCCTGCACAAACAGAAAAGCTTTGCTATGTGCCGCAAAGAATCGCAATTTGGATTCTGTCAGGCTCAGGGCGCACAGGCAGGGAGTAAGTTTCGGAGCTGACGGCTCTTCACTGTAAATGACTCACTGCCCACCTCTTCCCATTTACATCTGGCAGTTGTTAGCCTGAGTGCTCTGGAGCAGTTGGTTCCCGACCTTTTCTCTGCTGTGGCATACCTCAAGCCCCAGGGACCTGTACTCCCCACCCCCAGCTGGTGGCTGCAGGAGGGGAGTGGAGGGGCAGAGGAGCCAACCCGTTGTTCACACAGGAGGGGAGGAGGGAAGAGAGGGAGATTGAACTCTGATTGGTTGCTCCGCCCCTGGAGGAGGTGCAGCAGTGAGGCAGATGTCCAATCGGAAGGCGGCTTCCACCCACCCCTTGTTCTCACATGTACTTTTTCAAAAAATTCTGTGGCACACCGGTTTGGGTCTGATGGCACACCCGTGTGCCATGACATACTGGTTGGGAAATGCTGCTCTGGAGGATACAGCAGAGATGTAGTCCTTAAGCAAGCCAGCATTGATTTAGAGCTTGAGTTGGAAGCCAGTGCAGTTATAGAGCACAGGTGGGATATACTCCCGGCTGGAAACACAGCTTTGTTCATTATTATCTTTAATGGAAGAAGGAGTCAGACACCTTCAAGAAAAGGATGAAGGAAAATATAGGTCCATCCCTCAGCTGAGAAGGAGAGCTTATAATGGATGACATTCAGCTGAGGTGTTTAATGTTTATTTTGCTTCGGTCTTCACTAAAAAAAGTTAATTGTGACCAGATGCTTAACACAATTATTATTAACAACAAGGGTGCAGAAACAAAAGCCAGAATAGGGAAAGAGCAGGTCAAAGAATATTTAGGTAAGTTAAATGTATGGAAGTCAGCAGGGCTGATGAAGTTCACCCTTGAGTATTTAAGGAACTAGCTGAAGCAATCTTGGAACTGTTAGTGATTATCTTTGAGAACTCATGGAAGAGGGGTAAGGAGAAGGGTGATGGAGGATGGGTAAACATAGTACCTGTCTTTAAAAAAGGAGAATAAAGAGGATGTGGGGAGTTATACACCAGTCACCTGACTTTGACATCTGGAAAGATATTGGAACAAATTATTAAGCAATCAATTTGTAATCACCTAGAGGAGAATAGGTAATAGCCAACATGGTAATAAGTAATAGCCAACATGGTCAACAAGAACAAATCATTCCAAACTAATCTAATTTCCTTCTCTTGATTGGCCTAGCGAATAGGGGGGAAGCAGTAGATGTAAAATATCTTGATTTTAGTAAAGCTTTTGACAGAGTCCAACTTGACATCCTCATAAACAAACTAGGGAAATGTGGTCTAGATGAATTACTATGAGGTGGGTGCACAGCTGGTTGAATAACCATACTCGATGAGTAGTTATCACTGTCAAACTGGGAGAACATATCTAGTCGGGTCCTGCAGGGATCAGTCCTGGGTCCAATACTAGTCAATATTTTCATTGATGGCTCAGATAATGGAGTGGAGAGTATGTTTATAAACTTTGCAGATGACACCAAGCTGGGAAGGTTGCAAGCAACATGGGGGACAGGATTAAAATTCAAAATGACCTTGATAAATTGGAGAATTGGTTTGAAATCAACAATATGAAATTCAGTAAAGACAAGTGCAAAGTTCTATACCTAGGAAGGAAAAATCAAATGCACAACTACAAAATGGGGAATAATTGGCTAGGCAGTAGTACTGCTGAAAAGTTATAGTGGATCATGGATCATGAAATTTAAAATGAGCCAAAAAAGTGACGCAATGGTGAAAAAAAACTAATATAATTCTGGGGTGTATTAACAGTAGTGTTGTATGTAAGACACGGGAGGTAATTGATCCTCTCTAATCAGCACTGGTGCGGCCTCCGCAGAGTACTGTGTCCAGCTTTGGGCAACAAACGTTAAAAAGATGATGATGTGGACAAACTGGAGAGAGTCTAGAGAAGAGCAGGAATAACCATAAAAGATTTTAAAAACCTGACCTGTAAGGAAGGTTAAAAGACTTGTGTATGTTTAGTCTTGAGAAAAGATGACTGAGAGGGAACTTGATAACAGTCTTCAAGTAGGTTAAGGGCTGTCAGAAAGGGGATGGTGATTAGTTGTTCTATGTGTCTGTTAAGATAGGACAAGATGTAATTGGCTTAATCTGCAGTAAGAGAGATTTAGGTTAGATATGAGGAAAAAATGTCTAACTATAAAGGTAGTTGAGCACTGGACTAAATTATCGAAAGGGGGTGTGGAATCGCCATCTCTGGAAGTTTTTTAGAACAGGTTAGACAACTGTCAAGGATGGCCTAGTTATATTTGGTACTACCTCAGTGCAGAATAATAGACTATCAAGATCCCTCCCAGCCCGACATTTCTATGATTCTATGACAGAAGGGGATACATTTCCTTTATTATTTTGTTAATTAGGTGACCACGATGGTGGTGAGAGTGTTCCCCAGGAGGTGCCTGCAGGACAAGAAGGGGGAGAGAGTGACTGGACGTATGATGACACTGCATCTTACAGTGGCTTTGTGTCCGCAGGACCACAGAGGAAAAGGTACTTTTGCTGTATCACTAACATTTCCAGTTGTTCCCATCCTGTCCTTCTTGGTGACAACACTGCTGTTGGCAACACATCCCATGGCTAGAATATCAACTTGCTTGAAAGTACTGATCTCTCTGCTATCGTCCTTCTAAGTGCTATAGCGTGATTATCACCAGATGCAGGGCACCGCAGAGTGTGAGTAATGGAGGGAGGACCAGGACTAAGCTACTAATGAAACAGAGTTAGAGAAAGAGGACAGGAATTTTGGAAGATGTCATGGTTGCTCATCTGGGGAAAAAATGTGAGTCTGATCCAACTCCCACTGTAGTCAGCAGGAATTCTTTCATTTACTTCAGTGAGCATTGTATCAGACCCTGTATTTGTATCTGCTATATTTCTATATCTATGTAATACTCTGTGTGTGCAGAGTCACTTCATGTATGTGTAACCTCCTGCTTGCTTGGAGTGGCATTCTGTCTCCCTCTAGCAGTGGCTAGGCCCCCTAGAGATTGATGAGCCTGCTACAGCCTTGGCTAAGAGACATGTATCTCTTACAAAACACCAGCCTCCACATCTGGAGCTAGATGCACGAGCCTCTTCTGCATGAGCTAAAAGACGTGTGTCTGTTAGCCAAGCCTGTAGCAGGCTCATCAATTTCTAGTGGGCCTAATCAATACTAAAGGGGGAAAGAGTGCCACTCCAAGCAAGCAGAGGGTTACATACTCCCCCTGGGCAGGGAAGCACACCTATGAGCGTCAGAGATTTCCCAGTTGAATTGCCTATACGGGCCCCCACTTGTAATACCAACCCACACAGGGGCATTGGCATCAAACCTGGGACCTCTGGAGCTTAATGCATAAGCCTCCACTGCCTGAGCTAAAAGATGTGTGTCTGTTAGCCAAGCCTGTAGCAGGCTCATCACTCTTTGGTGGGCCCAATAGATACAGCTGTCCGATGAAGTTAGACACAGCATGTCCTGTGTTATACAGGATGTCAGGCTAAATGATTGTAATGGTCCCTTCCAGCCTTAAAATCTATTAACTGAATAAGAATCAGACAGAGACCGTCAGTTCCTGGCATTAATTCCCTTCTTGCATTTTCATACTAAGCATGAAGATAAAAGCTCAAGACACACAAAGCTGTTTTTGGGAGCTGGAAATACTTGGTATCATAATCCTCAAGAAAGATCCCAATGCTTATATTTGAAGTGACCGCTGCTGATATCAAACAAAGTAGCCTATCTAAAACTAGCCACTAAAAAGTAGTAGTTTCAAGGAAAATTATATTAAACACATCTCTTGAGCTTGTGTCAAGTAACTAAGAATGTCAAGTTCTTGATGGGTGATGCATAATATTCTGTTCCATAATTTAAACAGAGCAAAACTGGTGCCCAAAGTTCATGAAGGCGAGATAAAATCCCAGAATTATCAGGTGAGTAGACACATGAGTGCACACATTTATAACAACACTACTTATGTTAATTAAAATAACTGATGAGACTGGATCTCAGATTGTTTTTGTGTATGTGTTGTATTTGTGCCCTGCAGATTGCTATAACAATCATTGAAGCCCGGCAATTAGTTGGTGAGAATATTGATCCCGTGGTGATCATAGAAATTGGGGATGAAAAGAAGCAAACGACAGTCAAAGAAGGCACAAATGCCCCATTTTACAACGAAGTATGTACCTTGCAATTGAGAAGATGCTGTTTGAAATGCTCTAAACCTCTCTCTTTTCATGGTCCCTCCAATCTGATCTGCCGAGGATCTACTTGCCATGTCTAATTCATCCTCTACCACTCCCATCTCCATGACTTTTCTAAAAAAAGCCACATTCATGAGCTCTTCCCAGACTAGTTTCCCCCACCCATCATTGCCCTCTCCAAGTTCAAATCACTCCAAATCACTCCCAAAGCAAACCAAGTTATTTCTTATTCTGGGCTTCCTATCTTTTCTGCCTCTACCTTTTACATTTGGAGCTTTTAAATAAATGTAGCTTGGGTTTAAAAATAATCAGACAGAAGCATATGTGGAAATATGCTATATTAGACCAGAACTTCAAACTGTGGGGCAAATAGTTCTTGATAATGACAGCATAAGAACAATACTAATCTGCTATTTTGTTTTTCCACAGTACTTTGTGTTTGACTTCATTGGACCACAAGTGCATTTGTTTGACAAAATTATCAAAATCTCTGTAAGTATTCTGGGAAGTTTAATGCTGTTTTATTAAATGAGGATCAAATATTCTGCTCTGTGTGTTACATTAAGCCACAGGTCTTCTAACGATAGGGTGCCTTGGCCCCAGATCCAGCCCCCCAGCGAGATCCAGCACCCCAGCTGGGTGTGTGTGTGTGTGGACAGGGATAAGGGGGGATGTGGGGTAAAAAGTCTGCATTAAGCCTAACAGCAACATAGAAAGAGAAACAATTTTGTTTTAAATGCCAATGGTGTCATAAGATTGAAACTATGTGCATTAAGGTGAAATGAGGGATGGGGAAAGGGAGAAGTGGCAACTGGTAATAACTTAAAGAGATTTAAAATAACCCAACAGCAAGATCCAGTGTGAATTTTCATGGACAGCTTTTTGAACGTTAATTATAAACTAGTGAACAGTGTGTTACTTGGTTGGATAGTTGAGTGGTACATTGGCCCTCTGTAGAGGATGAATTTCACCTAATATTAATGGAGCCCTCAGTGTTGTCTTCATCCCGTTAATTTTCAATCTTTACATCAGATTTTCTCAGTTACTGAGCTAAAGTTCTTCTTTCTTTGGTTTATCTCAGTTCTTCAGATGCAACCCAAGTTCTAATTTGAAAGCTGCATTCAGCCTCTTTAGGCATGAGCAATACCAGTGCTAAAATAATGCTAGCATTTTAATTGTTGCTTGTTAATCAGGAAGAAAAGGATTCCAAGTGAAAGTTCAGTTGCCATGCACAACACTGCATTGACTCTGCTCTGGTGAAACCTCAGCAAACAAGCCAACTGTCCCAAACAGCCTTGCTTTGAATACTGAAATGAACAAACATGCAGATATTTATTCTGTCACAGATGGTTTTATGCACTTAGGGAAAGCAATGTAGTTCTGAATTAACTGCTAATCTCTGCCAGAAATATATTCCTAGAATAGCTGATTCTGGGAATGAATAAGCATCTAAAGTATGCTGTGGGGAATGTGTATGTGTCTTATTGCACTGAGAAGCTTAAAATGTAAAACTGGTATAAATCTAATTTGCACACTCCCCGTAGAGAAATCAGTAGTTCAGTGTTTCACACAAGCAAATGAAACAATACTGAGGAAGTGCACATCTGTTTCCCATTGAAGCTCAAGATGATGAGAGTATCTAAATGGGTGCTGGTTATCTATAGTTTAGGGCCAAATTTTCAGAGTTCTGCGGAGCTACATTGATTTACACTTGTGAAGCATCTAGTCCTATATGTGTAGTCCAAGCCTTTTTCAAACCTAAAACTGGACTAGAACTTGAGCAAGAACTTCTGAAGAGATCTGGGACAATGCCACTTGCGCTCGTAGCTAGAAATCCCACAAGCCTGACTTCTCATGAAGTATTTCAGCATTTCTGTTCCAGTCCCAGTCTCACATCCAAAAATTTCAAAACCATTAAAAATGGTTCAATTTGAGTTTGGTCAGAGAAATGAGCAATGGTTCAAGGTACTGGGGAAAATACCTATTTTTTTATGAAGCACTTTGCCCATTTATAACAAATACACCAAACCTAGATCAGAACAGCACTGGCACTTGAGTGGCAGAACCAGATGGGCACCTAAGAGTCATGTGGCTCCATACATACAAAAACTGTTGTTGTAAGATTCATGGAGAGGTTCACTATGTATTTGAAGAGCCAGGATCCAGTCTCAATTTTCATACCATCAGAAGTGCAGAGCTTCAAATGCAGTTATCTTGGTTGGGGGCACAAAGTGGGTATTTTCATGTACGAATGGCCAGTTAGATGCCCCGCCAATCAGCTGTGACAGCAAATTTCCAGTTTGTATTCCAAATTCCAAACTAATTTTGTGGTGTTTTCCTATGCAGCTTAGTTATATAAGGGTCAAATTCACCTGTGCAGATTACCAACGTAACATCTATGGTTCAGTTAAGCTCCATAAAGCTTCATTGGGGTTCAACTAGTGCATAGGCCCCTTTGTTGGCCTTTTGCACAGATGTGTATTTCAATCCCAATTCCATGCACCTTGATGCCTGGCTCTGTCCATCTGATGTTTCCAGGATGAAACCCATAGAGCATGTAATTAGTTCTTTGTAAAATACTAGCTGCACGTGAAGAGTAGATATTTTCCCAACAGAAATAGTTCTTCAGTTTTAATTCTATTTGTTTTTATATATTTTAAAGATACAAAACTAATTAGACCATATTAAATGAATAACTTGCTTTTCATTTTTTCCCCATACTGCATCCCTTTCTTTGAATTAGACTATAATTACAACAAGCATTCACCTACCTGTTAAATGTCTATTATTTTACTTCCGTGTTTAATCTTTCTGATTAAGTTTTTCTTCAACAACGTAGCCATTTGTCAGCATCTGGGCTGAAGGCCTGAATGCCAAGTTTCTACAGAGAAAATGGGCCAGAGTCTCAGCTGGTGTAAATTGGCCTTGCTGCACTGAATTCAGTGGAGATACTTGACTTACACCAGGAGAGGATTTGGCCCCATGGTGTTAATTACTAGGTCACAAACAAAATGTGGCATTTATAAAGGAAATGCTAATCCAATGCAATGCTAATATATGCTATTATAATCTGGAATTCATTTCCGTTACTGTGGAACATGGGTTTAGAAAAAAACAGCATGTCAAAGGAATAAAACTGAATGTGTCCTGGCAAGAAACAGCACCACAGGGGATGGAAAACTTCCTACATATGCCTGGTTTGAAGCTAGTCTGAGGAGAAGCAAAGTTTAACAGCCTTCAGGGCTACTAATCTCTCACACACTGAGGCCATTTTATCATGGAAATGAACACACCTGTGTTTGGAAACCTCAGGAGGAGAAAATGTTCCTACCATGTGTCAGGCCAGCAGTTAATCTAACTGCAATTTGATTCCTGTTCTTGGGAGAAAATGGGCCTTTTCTGTGTCTCAAGCCCTTAAAAATGAATAGATTTCCTCCTCATTGACATCTTCAATCACATTATGGCAACATCCTAGCAATGCTGTACGCATAATTGAGGCTGTACTTTCATTCTAAACCCCTATCCCTAGTATTGTTTCATTCTAGGCTGACATTTCTCCTGCTTGTTCTCAGCTGGGAAGTTTGAAGAAAATCCCTTCAGTTATTTTTTGAGTTTATTGACTGGAAAAAAACCACCATGGGTTTTTAGCTGTTCAGATGGTTATCATGCTTTCTCTCCTGCTCCCCCGGAGAAAACAAAAAGAGTTTGATTTGATAGTTCAAATTTACCTGCTTTACTACATCTGGGTGGGGAACTGGTTGAGAAATAAGAATTAAAGGAAATATACAGAGTGCTGCACACGGTAGCTGTTAGTTACTTATTTTCATTGTCAATTTAAGAGCCCCATCCTGCATGGGGTGGAGCCCTGTGGGACTTCAGTGGAACGAGAACACGCAGCATCTCACGGGTGTGCATCACACATCACACAAGAAGTCCCCTATGTGTCCACAGAGTGTAGTTTCCACATGGGACTATCCCTGAATATCCACTCAGACTCTAGAGAGGGGAGAGAAAATAAAGGGAGAGCAATGAGAGAACTGGACCCTGCCCTAGACCCGACTAAATCTTTATGAAACTCTGTGGTTTTGGTTGCGCAGGACTTGGAAATTTTTTATGTGGAATGGGGCTGCCAGTTTGGTTTTTGTGGGTTCACACTCCTGTTACAGTCACAAAATCAATTGAAATTCATCCAAAGCTGCTGCTTTGTCTGGCTTTAAGGTGAAACCACTCCGTTTTCATGGTTTCTTTCCACCCCAAAACCTATTTTAACTCAGATTCCTTCACAATTAGATGGACACTGTGTTAGTGATTTGCCTGGTCTGGCATTAGATTGGATGCTGCCTCAGTTTCCCAGAAGGCCTTGCTGAAGGCTACAGACACATGATCCTTGGGCTACAAGTACTGTGATTTGGGAGGAGACTCAGGGGCTATCTCCCCCATGACAGACCCAAACCAAAATCCTGTACCTGTATCTAGAACATATATTCTAGCCCTGGATATGTATGCTTCCAAAGCTGGGGGCTCAAAATCTAGATCCAAATTTGAATGCTTCCTAAATTTGGGGTTTGTGGATTTGGCTGTTCTAGAACCATGAAATCAGCTCCTAATCCAGATCTAGAATTTTAATTGCAGGCCTCTCATTCCAGTTTGGCCAAAGTTTGTCAGAAAGGTTGGCTAGTCCTCATGGACCTTTTCTCAAACATGGGTTGAGTTCCATAGACTTTTAATTAAACCTGAAACCAAGTGAGATTTGTGTCATAACAAAAGGTTCACACAGCTTTCCTTCCAACTCCACCACAAGGAAATGCTGCTGACCTGAAGCCTGCTTGTCACCAGAGGTACACACTCAGGGATTTGAAAACCAGATCTGGATCAGAGGGGAAATGATCTGACCAGAGAAGCTGCTGAGTGTGAACCTGGAAGGATGGCACAAGTATTCCATGGACCTGATCTTCCTCTCAGTTGCACCAGTTTACATCTGTGTCACTCACTGACTTCAATAGAATGACATTTTGTGAGATCAGAATTGAGCCCTTTGCACTAAATACATATTGAAACTTTGGAAAGTGACAATGTAATTCCTTCTCCTCTGTCTACATGCAGTTTTTGTACCAACTTAACTATTGGTTTAGAAACCAAGAGATGTAACCCTTAGCGTGGATGCAGTTATTCCAGTATAAAACTTCTTTTATCCCCCTTGCTCGTTTAAATGGACATATATAGGTAGTTTTATATTGGCATAATTGTGTCCAAACTAGGGGGTTCCACTGATTTAACTGTATTGTTTTCTTAACTGTATTGGTTTCTAAACAATTAAATCAGCACAAAAGCTGCCAACTCTAAGGTGTCTATGTCTGTTGTTCGATATGATCCCCACTGGCTGCTGTGGCTGCTTTTGTTATCTATGTCAAATATCTTTGCTTGGAATGCTGTTTCATATATTGAGTGGTAGGTAATCTGGTGTCACTCTTTAATGTGTCTTTCTTTGACAGGTTATGCACAATAAGCTGATCGGGAGCTTATTGATTGGCTCCTTTAAAGTGGATTTGGGGACAGTGTATAATCAGCCAGGTAGGAAATGCATTTTCTAATTTCTATGTTGTTACATATGTGTTTTTTCTGCTCTTTGTCTTGTTCAGTCACGTGAATCCCTTCTTGGGGCCATCACAGAGTGATTCACCAAGGTTTAGATTTTCAAAAGAGCTCATCTTCTATTTAGGCCAAAATAAATGGCTGGATTTTTTTTAAGAGCTCTGCATGTTGCATATTAAGTGTTGCAAAGGTAGCTGCAGAAAGCTAGGTGTTTGTGAAAACCTGGCCCTTATTGAGGTGACTAAATAGAAGCTGAGTTCTTGTGACAAGCTGGCCCCATTTGTGGGCAGTGAGCGCTTGACAGTCTGGTCCCATGGAGAGGGGAAGAGAGGGAGGGAATGGGGGAGATAGAGAGGAGCCTGGAAAAGGGCCCACGTGGGCCTGTGAAATGAGAGGCGAAGAGGAAAACGAGAGAGAGAAAGAGGCAAAGCAGGAGAGAGAGGGAAAGATCCATCCCATTTGAATTAGCACCTCTAGAGATGTTAAGCACATTCTAAAATTTTAAATAAACAGCCCAGGAAGGAATTTCCCTGTGTTCCTCCTAACTCATATATATTTATGACCAGCTCTATGAGTCACAGATTGGAGGTGTAGTTCTAGAAAACAAGCACACATACACTGTAGTGTCTGAGTGCCTCGCAGTTTTTAATGTATTTTACTTCTCAGCACCCTGTGTAGAAGGGGCATGCTATTTTATAGATAGGGAGCTGAAACACAGAAGGTATGTCTACATTAGAAAAAAAAATTAAAAACCCTGCAGCCTCAGGGCTCATGATACTGTGCTAAAAATAGCAATATAGACATTCCCGCTTGGGTTCTCAAACCTGATGAGGAGGGTAGGTCACAGAGTCTGAGCAGGAATGCCTACACTGCTATTTTTAGCACCATAGTGTTACACCGAGTCTGTAGACCCAGGCTTTGAGACTTGCAGTTGTGGGGTTTTTTGTTGTTGTTCAGTATAGACATATCCCGAGAGACTGAGAGCCTAGCCCAAGGTCACACAGGAAGTCTGTGGCAGAATAAGGCATAGAACCCTGTCTTTTCAGTCGCAGGTTAGTGCCCAACTGCTGGACCACCTTCCTCCCCAGTTACCCCACGAAGGGACTTGGCCAAGGGTGTTTTGTAAATATATAAATAAATATCCAGGCCTTGTGAAATGGTAGGAAAAGGGAGCTGTAAATGCAGATGAGAGGAGACAGAAAGGAAGGCCATAGTGCTGCATGCCCTCCATTGCACTCCTCACTCAATATGGAAGAGACAGGCCCTGTCTGCACTCTGTTTATCAGGCTAGAGGGAGAGAGGGTTTACCCCTTATAATTGTACTACAGTATAAAGCCA
The DNA here is from genome assembly GCF_026122565.2 of Emydura macquarii macquarii. NCBI lineage: Eukaryota > Metazoa > Chordata > Testudines > Chelidae > Emydura > Emydura macquarii. Next base: position 5,747,998 of record NW_027130506.1, read on the forward strand.
TTCAACAAAATTGCCCCAGTGGCTCCCTCTTTCATATATTCCTCTGAGGTAGTCAACACAGAGAATTATTTCTGTCTCTGCTGACCTGGGAAACCTGGTTCAAACCAGCTTAGAGCAACCTTGCTTAAACAGAACACCAGCCATAGTTTTGAGAGGGCTATACTGGCCCATGCGTTTTGGCACTGAAAATCTCTAGCAGATTTAACTTTCAGTCTCTTCCCTTGGGGCTTTTCTTTCCTCCCTCCCACTGTTTTCTTCTGAACCAGCTGCTGTGCTTGTGCCTGGCCTGTAGCTCCCACCTAGGGTTTCACCACTGGATACCACTAATCACTCTCCAAACTGCACCCACTGCTTTTCTTATAATTCCCTTGAATGGCCTTATTTCAGCCTGCCTGCTGCTGAAATTTCAGCTAGTGCCCCATTGAGCAGCACTTTACACTGCTTCTCCGAGCATGTTCATTTCCACTGAGCTGTAGTTCAGATGTCTGTGCCTCTCCCTCTCAGTCACCCAGAACTCACTGTTATCACTTGCAAATATTCTGGGGAGCAAGAGTTTCCAGCGTTATTCTCAGGAAAGTACAAACATTGTCTGCAGCTTTCTGACTGCAGATACACATGCTGCAGTGGGAGTGTTTATGCCAATTGTATGCCCACTGTCAGAGCCCTCAGAAACTGTCCCGGGTGGTTTTAAAGCTTGTTTGTTTTACAGGTCATCAGTTTTGTGACAAGTGGGCACTTCTCACAGACCCTGCTGACATTAGGACGGGAGCCAAGGGATACCTGAAGTGTGATATCAGTGTTGCTGGGAAAGGAGACACGATACAAGCCATTCAGAAAGCAAGTGATGCTGAAGAGCAAATTGAAAAGTACTGTAAACATTTCCTTACTTTGCATCTGTCAAACAGAAAAAAAAAATCCATTAAAAGTCCTGTACTCCTGTCTATAGACTACATGCCTTCCTTGTCTAATGTGGGATTGTTTTAGCAACAGAAGTCTGTATGTTCTGCTTTGGTGTGTTGGTGGAGGGAGTTGGGGGAGCTCTTCTAATTCTACCACCAAATGAAAGGGGGGATTATTGTCAGTTTCCTGCCTCTTGTGGAATTCATTCTCATTTTAGGATATTGCTAAGTTAATCATCCCTGCCAGAAATGACTTTACTCTGGGACCATTTGAAATATTTCTGAATAGCAATTTTTTGCCTGGAGATGCACCAGTTTGCAGCAAAAAAACAAAACCAAAACCCCACCCCCACCTCAATATGACAGGAAGATATTCCTAATCTTCCTATTGTGTATGTGAGTGTGTTCTTTCTATACATATACAAATGCTGCCCCACATTACAAGTTACATACACTGTATGCTATGCTGCCCTATCAGTATACTCAGTATATTTTACAGGAAGAAAGTATAAACATTTCTAGCAGGGTCACTTCATAGAAATCTGCTTGCCAAGTGGTGTGGCCGCCTTCTGCAGTTATGGTAACTAGAAAATGCTTTTATTTAGATGGAAAATCAAATGGACACTCCATATCCCCCATTCCCATCCCTCTCCTCTGGGACACAGTATTTATCACAGGTTAAACTGGAAAAACAAATGGTGTGAACCCTTTGTTAAAAGAATAGTCTTGGAATCACTTCATTGTCTGGATAAGTTTTCATTCTAAGGGAAATGGCTTCTTTTTTCTTGTAGGAACCTCTTGATCCCCAAAGGATTTCCATCTGAAAGACCTTGGGCCAGGTTTTATGTGAGAATCTATAAAGCAGAGGGGCTTCCAAAGATGAACTCCAGCATCATGGCTAATGTCACCAAAGCATTCATGGGCGACAGTAAGGACCTTGTGGATCCATATGTGGTGGTCATGTTTGCAGGTCAAATGGTAAATTGGAATTGTATTGAACACAAATGTAGGCCTTGTTTCCTGTCAGTTGAGTTACGTGCAAACATTAAAGCTGATGCACTCTTACTTAGGGCAGGTCTACACTTAAAACGCTACATCGGTGCAACTGTGCTGCTATAGCGAGTTAACGAAGACTCTCTAAGCCAACGGGAGAGATCTGCTCCTGTCGTCTTAGTTACTCCACCTTCATGAGAGGTGGTAGCTACGTTTGCGGGAGAAGCTCTCCCACCAACATAGCGCTGTCTATACTGGCACTTAGCTTGGTATAACTACGTCGCTCAGGGGTGTGGATTATTAATACCCCTGAGTGATGTAGTTATACTGAAGTAATTCTGTAGTGTAGACCAGGGCTTAGTGTCTTGAAAAGTAGGATGAGTACATTCTTTTGTCGTCAATAAGAAATCTTTAGTGCCCATATTGCTCATGACCTTAGTAAACTGGTGATTTAACTTAATACTAGCAGTACAGTAGTAGAGAAAATAAAGTAACATAGATTCACATTAATAAAACATGAAGTCATGAGGCAGAACAATTACACAGGGTGGTATTATGCTAATGCAATGATCTAATTCTCTTACAATCAAAAAAAGGCTAAATTTCCAAAGGTGGCACAATTGGATTCTAAGGCTGCATCTTCACTAATGAACTTCATAGCTCTAACTCAGTACCAGTGCAGCTCTTCTGATGACAGCAGTAGAGCAGACAAGACTCAGGTGCCTCTGCTGTTTTTATTATTGTTCCTACAGCGCAGGCCTGTTTGTACGGTAATGTGGAGATTCACTCATGCTACAGTCGCGCTGGGAAGTTTGCTAGTGCAGACAAGGCCTAAGGGACTAGTTCTTGCCTTACACCAGTTTTACTTTGGTGTAACTTAATTGACTGGCATGGAGTTCATCTTCACAGCACTGGTATCAGATTGGAATCAGGCTGAATATTTACACCCATCATTTTTCATCAACTTTTCATATAACTGTTTGTATGGAGGTTTTTGCAATAACTTATATCTGGGCATGACAAATGCATTGCAATTGCAAATGAGGCCCTCACTGCCGACTTCTAGCTTCCTAATTTGCACCCATGCATTCAGTTCTCATGTATAAAGCTGACTTTCTCAATGTTTCGCAAACATTTTACACCTGAAAAAAATGTGAGTGCAAATATCCGACCTATTTATGGGCTTGTGAAAGCTTTGTGGTCAAACAAAAGTTTAAGTTCTCTGTGGAGCCCAGTTCTAATTATACGGATAGGAATTGTCCATTGGTGTTGACTGTAAGATGTGAAGCTTTGAGTTAGGGCAGACCTCCCAAGAGTTCCAGGTTTCGTGGAACTGTCCTATTTTGACCCCCAAATGAAGTGAATATTTCCTGCATTCAAGGCCATGAAGAGGGAGGACTGTTCCTTAGAACCAAATATTTAATTAAAAAGGCCATCTAGATGTGTGCAGTTTTGCATGGCAAAATATCATTCTCAGTGCACAAGGAGGAGCTGAACTGATATACTGAAGAGTTATACACCGCACTAAACTCTACTAGTTCTGGGTCAGAATTCCAAAGTCGGGATGAGTCCCATTTCAAAATGCGGCCCTTCATTAAATACTTAGCAGAAAACAAACAAGAAACAATAGTTATTGCAATGTATTATTATGTTCTGTGTTAGCACTGGCTAACAGAAAAGCAGAAGTGCTTTCAATTTTCAGTAAATATATTAGATTGGAAAACTGTCCCTAAAATTTATTTTAATTTAGACTACATGCTTTCTCTGCCATAGAATCAACAGGGCTTGCTACAGGACTTTGTTACACTCAGCATTGTTCTCCAGAATCTGGTCTAGCCTCGAGATCTAGAGCTTCTGGTCTTTCATTTCAGGGACGAACAACAGTGCAAAAAAACTGTGCCGATCCTGTGTGGCATGAACAGATTGTCTTCAAGGAAATGTTCCCCCCGCTGTGTCGAAGAGTCAAAATCCAAGTGTGGGATGAAGGCAGCATGAATGATGTGGCCTTAGCCACGCACTTCATAGACCTGAAGAAAATCGCCAATGAACAAGATGGAGATAAAGGTAAAGGGGAAAATGTTTGTTATAAAAACTCTCACAGGCCCTTAGGATAAAATTCATCAGTATAAGGACTGGACTTCAATTAAGTCCCACTTAAGGTCTCCAAAGGGTTTTAATAAGGGATAGGCCTTTTATTGGTTCTATGAAAAATCCTCCTACTTGATATGAAGCTGAGTCTTTTTTGTGTTTAATGGAATGGTGTTGTCCCCTTTTATGAATACTCCTAAATATCGTCATTTTGATCAGCGATGAAAAGGATTCTTACCATCTCTGGGAATGTGGCAATGATCTGTTACCATGTGGCATAACTAATTCAGTTAGGGCCAAGTGATAAGAATTCAGGGCTAATGCCAATTGCACTTGCATTGCCAGAAAAACAAAAGTATGTATCACTTTTCAGGGGAAGACCTGTCTTCTATTTCTGATCTGCTCTGGTCTATTTGTTCCTTCGTTACTCAAAGAGAAAAAGAAACCATTTCAAAGTGTCATGGAGCTAAATCCTCTCCCTAGTTCCCAGTGCAAGTAAGAGGATGGGCACTGGAACTCCTTAGGGTCCAAGTATAGGGTTCTTCCCCCCACATCCCAGTCTCATTCTGCAGAGCATGAAGGGAGCCACTCCTTCATTTCCAGGGCTCTAAGGGGAATTGCTGGAGGAGGCTCATTGTGGCAGATAGTCTGTTTCACACTGCTGTGCCTCAGGTGACTTGTACATAGGCTTGCCCTGTGGAGCATTGCTCTGTACTATATTGGGGTATGCACCAATGTACAGTCACCCCAAATCCCATTCTGCAGGTGGAGGGACATCAGCATCCATAGAAGCGGGGCCAGAGTGAGCTCCTTAATGAATAAAACTCTCAAAGAACAGAGTTCTGCAAATAGAATGTGTGAGAGAGTGAGACCTTGTAATGCAAATGCTGTAAAATATGCCTCATCTCCAGGGTTCTTGCCTACCTTTGGACCAGCTTGGATCAATCTCTATGGCTCACCTAGGAACCACACCCTAATGGATGACCACCAGGAGCTTAATGAAGGTTTTGGGGAAGGTGTCTCCTTTAGAGGCCGCCTCCTCATTGAAATTGCAGTGGAGATACTTTCAGGGGGAGCGCAAGAGTCTAAATTTTCAAAGATCATCAAAGAGATAAAGTTACCTTCCAAAGATAAAGACCCGAAAGCATCTAAAGGAAAAGAAAAAACAGACAAAGCAGCAGAAGAGGGGAAGTCATCCTCTCCTTCAAACAAGGCAAACTCCACCGAGGCGGAAGTTGAGCCCTTCGATGTGCCTGCTGAGGTCAGTTTAAAATATAGAGATTGACTGATGCTCGTTTTCAGAGTTTTTAGCTAATCGACAAAGTAAGGCCCCTGTCTTGCAATCGGGTCTGTAACATGAATGTGAATCAGCACAGGTGCTCCCACATCCAGTTATAGGGTTTGCTATGCGAATGGATCATAAATTTATATATGTCATCAATATTTTATATTGAATAGGATGGAAATCATTATTTACTATCGGTATGGTACTAGCACCTCACACAGGCGTCTTACACCAATAGGAAGACTCAGTCCCATATCTGCCTGTTGTGGGGTTTCTTACACTTTCTTCTCAGGCATCTGGGGCTGGCAACTGTGAGAGAGAGGCTACTGGACTAGTTGGACCATGGGTAAGAATAAGATTCTATCATGGAGATCATGGATTCCGTGACTTTCAGAGATCTCTGTGACATTTGCTGCTTTAGCTTCAGCCCTATGCCCCAGCACAGTGAGGGCCCTGGGCCTGTCAGCCAGAGGGGGCCCCAGAGCTATCAGCCACCGACGACCTGTCCGTGAATTTTACTAAAAACAACTGTGACAAAATCTTGACCGTAACCATGGGTCTGACCCAATATGGCAATTCCCATGTTCCTAAGTCTTTGCCCTGAAGTGTTCACAATCGAATGTTGAGTAGCTTTATTTAAGCATCGACTTTTAGCTTTGGGGTGTCAGTATAAAATACCCACATTTAAAAATTAGGCTCCTCTTTCTCTCTCTTGGAAATGAACCATGTTCCAAAGCAGTGGGTGGACACAAGCTGTGGCTTTACTGCAGGTTCCTGGGTTCAAGTGCACCCCCAGAAATAATGAAATCAAGGGTGCAAAAATGCTGAATGTTTTTGGCACTCCACTGATAGATATGCGTGGCTTCACGTTGATCAGGTTTGGATTGGACCCCAACAGCAGAACTGCACTGATAGCTGTACATTTTTAGAGGCAGATATATACTTCTGGCCCAGTGCAGAGGGGAGGCCCAGGGGCAGGTGGGAGAGTGAGTCTGCCCCACACTCAGCCCGCAGCAGCAGCTCCTGTCTCGGGGGGGATGGGCCTGGCTCCCCACTCTGGGCATTGTGAACAGCACATGGGTTTGCAGCACCACTCAGGATGATGGAGGGACAGCCAGGCCAAACCTGAGTGGTGCTGTGACTCCACACACCTGGTCACAATACCACTCGCTCAGATTTGTCATGGCTTCCCCTCTGCCATGATGGAGGGCCAGCCAGGCTAATCCTGAGTGACCCTGCAACCCTGTGCACCAGGTCGCAACACTCAGAACAGTAAGCTGGGCCCGGCCCACAGGCTAGGAACCTCTGTTCCGGTGCAAGTATAGGACGAGCTTCCTCTCCAGCCATCCCCTTCCCCGGGGCCTCTCCTCCATATTAGGCTGGGATTAGGATTGTGGTACTGGGGTAGAAGGTGCTGCTACAAGCGGTATGTGCCCCCTCAGCAGTTTACTATCGTGCAGTGGTTCCCAACATTTTCTCTGCCGTGGCACACCTTGATACCATTAATTATTCTGAGGCACACCATCATCTAGTCTCCAAATGAACTCATGAATATTCATGAGCCAATTCAGAACACTTCAAGTAGCTTTCCAAAAAATTCCGTGGCACACCTGCTCAGGCCTGACAGCACGCCAGTGTGCTGCAGCACGCTGGTTGGGAAACATTGTTATTGTGCACTCATTGAATCGGGAGCTCCATCCACCGCTGGTGACACCTTTAATGGGCAGCTGAGGTTGGTGGACAAAAGGCTGTACTGCATTTGAAAACATTGCAATATGGGGTGGGAGAACCTAGCCTCTCTCAAGTCTATGGCCATCAGCAATTCCTGCCTTTAAGAACCTCTTTCTTTATGGTCATTCTAGATGGACAATGCAGTTTGCAGATTGCCAGTAGGAAGAGTCACCTTCCCTGAACTAGGGCCAAATTTTGTGCTGGCGTAAATGTATGTCGTTCCATTGCCTTCAGCAGAATTTCACCTGTTTACACCAGCAGAGAATTTAGCTCATAACCAGTAAGGCAGCTATCCTCTCCTCCTTTAACTCCCACCTCAAGGTTTACTTCTGCTGCAATACCTACAAGAAACTGCCAACTAATAATAGCGAGGAATAGAGCCAGTGTGGATAGTTGGTATTTACAGACACTGGGCCTGACTGTCTGCCTTTGTTTATGCTAATCGGGAATAAGGCCATTAAAGTCACTAGTGTAAAACCGGTGGAAGTGTGAGGAGAAGCAGTCCAACTGCATGCTTTTCCCTTCTCTCTTCATGTTGATTCTGTTCTTGAATTGTGAGCTCTTTGGAGCAGGAATCACAACTTATTATGGGTAAGATCTTCAACTGCTGTAAACTGGTATAGCTCCATTAACTTCATACAAATTGAGTTATACTGATTTACATCAGCTGGGAATCCGTCCCTTTATGTTTTAAAAGGACCTACTGGACTTGATGGCTTCTTGAGGTCCCTTCCAGCTTTATGTTCCTATGATTTTATGAAGTGACTCTGAGGAGCTACAAGGGTGCAGAACAGATGTGAAAACTCTAGGGTCAGAATTCATTAGAATGCTACACAGTTTACTACATCATTGTTCAGAAGTTATATTGCTCCACTGTTTAATACAGTAATTGCCAATCTTTTTGGGTGAAAGCCCCACTAATTTACACTAGGTAAAACACATGCTCCTCCACCTTGCCCCTCAACATTAAACACATATGACCCCTATAAACACACATAATAACAACAATAAAGTACATAAATAATAATAATAAATTACCATTACTTGAGTAAGACGCTAAACCTTCCCAGGTGCAGCTGCCACCACATGCCCTGTGTGGCCTTGCCTCTTCCCACCCCTCATGGACAGAGGGTAATGGGGGCAGCGGGCACTGGCGGGCTAGCCAAGGCTGCTTCAGGGCTCCACCAGCATGGGGCTGCTCCGCTCTGGCCAGCTTGAGACTGCGGTGGGGCTTCTCCTCCACTCTGGCTGGCATAGAGCTCAGGGCTGCTGCTTCCTTGGGGGGCTGCTTCTTCGTTCTGGCCAGCTGTCTGGCTGGCGCAGAGCTCGGGGTGGGGCTCCAGGGGGCTGCTCTTGCGCTCTGGCTGGTGCAGGGCTCGAGGGTGCTGAGCCCAGCCGACATGGGGTTTGAGGGGCCGCTCCTCCACTCCGGCCGGCGCGAGACTCGGGGATAAATTACCTCATTATTACTGAAGCCTCACGGACCCCTTGTAATCTTTGGTGCCCACCCCCCAGGAGCTCACGCACCCTAGGTTGGGAAACGTTAGTTTAATATGACTTATTTCAAGACAATGAAATTTCACTGTTGCTCTCAAACAAAAATAGAGCCCAAGAATTGCTAGCGACAGATAATTTGAATGATTGTATTACAGTAAGTGAACATGCTGAAACCATTCATAGAGACTTCTGTGTACTAAAAAAATAATAAAAGGCAAAACCAATGTCATTTCCCCCCACAGTTCCATGAAGAGGAATCTGAGGAATTTCTTCTCTTTGGGGCGTTTTTTGAAGCAACGATGATTGACAGGAAGGTTGGAGAGAAACCAATAAGCTTCGAGCTTTCTGTTGGTAAGGATGTGTAAAACGCTTATCCAAGGAAGGAGTTAAGTCTCAGTGCATCAAGGTGACTATATTATTGAAGGACACCTCTCAAAAAAGCTCAGGGGCCGACTGCAGAGAAATACCTGTATATTCCAATTCCTCTCTGAATCTCATGGCATTGGATGTCACAATTTTTTGGTGTTTCCTTCTTTTAGTCAATCTGGAAACACTGAGACTTTGTTGTTTTAAGTCACAATTGGAGTCCATAGGCCCAGATCCTCTCATCTAGTGCTATCTAGCATAGTAGACTGTGTCCTGGGTATCTCTGAGAGGGATAAATCAGAAGAACTATTTGTCCCAGGCTGCAGATCGCTGAGCAACAACTATTGCAGCTCCCATGACTCTAATGGATCCTTTCTGCAGGGGATCTGGGCCCAACCCTACCAATATCTTGGCACTTTCTGCGTGCTGGTGTAGAGGAGGTCAGTGCAGAGCTGAGTTACACACACACACAGGTGCCACACCCACTCAAAAGCCACACTAAATCCTGCCCTCTACTGGTTCTGCTGCACAAGGGCTCCTGTACAACTGTGGTGGCGGGAGTAGGATTTGCCATAAGTGCAGAGTAAGGAGAAAATGAAAGATCTTTTTATAAATGTTAGCTGAACATTTCCAACCCTCAGAAAGATCAGTTCTAGGTGAAAGCCTGGACTGAATCTTATTTCACCTGAAGGACTTTGCCCATCCTTTTTGGTTTATTCCCTAATGAGGTCTCTGTGCACATTAACATTCCCATATTTTCCTTGTGCTCGCTTAAGTGTCTGGATATGTTTTTCTTCTGAAGAATGTGAGTACAGGGAGGGATCTCACAGGCAAACAAAGCAATGTGTAATATTGATTTATGCTTATTTTCAGGGGAGGGAATAAGCTAAAATTAACAAGTTTGTTTGTGTACTTTGCAATAAAGGGCAAAGACCAGTTCAGATAAGGAACTGAAACTGACAGTGAGTCTGGGTCTGAACACTGGTTCTGGCACCTTACGGCTTTGTGTGTGTTTGGAATTGGGATCCAAATTTGGCTAATAGCCTTTTTTTGTATAATGGGATGAACCGAAATCTAGATCTGAACATCGTAGGGTTTGAGATTCAGACCTCAATTTCAGCCTCAAGCCCATATATCTAATAAAAATTGTAATAGCCCATTTGATACCTACCCTCCTCATGTCAACACTGATAACTGCCCTCTCAGGTACATTTCTATAGACATAGATGACCATATTGTTAAATGAAATTTGTGCATCATGAGTGAAGCTTGGTCCCTATAGCACTGCTGTTAATAAGCCCCCCTCTGAACCCGTACAATGCTAAATTTGCTTGAATGAAAACAGACTTCAGCACATCTGAAAATAGCGTTTGTAATTAGGATCCTTATGTTGCAAACAACGGATACAATCACCATTTAAATCTCACACATACCCTGGGAGTTGGGTCTAGAACTCTGTACTATCCACTCCAAAAATTCAGGCTCCTGCCCTTCAGAATTCCATTAGCTAATGTAGATCCCATATTCTCTCTGTGGGCCAGCTATGAGAGGGCAGAATCACCTATTCAAAGGCAGTACATTGCTATACCTTGTATAGAAGTCCTGTATTACCAGTTAAAGGAAGTAACAACCTTATTACCAGTATTCCTGTATTACCAGTTAAAGGAAGTAACAACCTTATTAATTTTGTTGGGGTGGAACCTGGACAGATAATATAGCTAACCCTTGCTGCCATAACTGGTTGACAAACGGGCAGTGTCAGAACAGTCAGCTAGTAAGAGGAGGGGGCAGAGGGTTTCAGTTGGAATTACTTTTTTATTTGGTACAACAGGCTTTAGCTGCTTCATGCTTCACTCCAGCAATTCTTCAAAAGAATCCTCTGGCTCCTTTTAACTTTTTAACGAAATCTGTAAAATGTTGCAAACTCTGCTGAGCTTTTAACTAAATCCATATAGGCTAGATTCCATACATTCACCAGTCTCTGCCCTCGTTATCAGGACATGCTCCCTCTGATCCCTGAATTTGCCAGACCTTCACCTTTTCATTTGATGGTCTCTTGGGCAACACAGAGGTCTGTTATGAGCACATAGAGCCATATGCTTCCTTCACACCATTGTAAATCTCTGCTGAAAACAGTGGACTTTTCCCAGTGTAAAACCATTGCAAGAAGACAATCCAGCTCCTACTGTATATAGACTTCTATGCCATCATACAGTGGGTAAACCAGTGATTCTCAAACTATAGACTGGGTACTACTGGAAGTAGATTATCCAGAGAGCTGGTCAGTGGAGACCTGGCAAGTCACTTGGTGCTTCCAGCTGCTTCTACAGGTGCCCCTGCTCCTCCTTGAAAAGAAAAGCCCCTGAGAAGCTGTAAAAACAGCTAGAAACAAGGAGCAGGAGTTAGCCTAGGTATCTGTGCGAGGGGCAGCTTCTGCAGAAGTGTAGGAAGAAAGGAAATGGGAATTGCCCTCCAGGATTGGAATAATTAAAAATACCTACTTTCCTATATCACTTTTCTTTATTTTTTAATAGGCTAACGCAAAGAACTATACTTCACTCAGGTTTGTCATCCTATCTCCTTTGTAGCCTCATTCCATTCCCTGCCCTTCTAACCTTGTTTTGTATCTCTAGGTAACTTTGGAAATGTTATTGATGGAGTGTCACCGGAAGCTGGGGGTAAAAAGAAGGGACATGAGGGAGAAGAGGAAGAAAGTGCCCCACTGCTACATGAAGGGGAGGGTGAAGCGTCACATGACATTGCAGTACCAATGATATCCACCACCCACCCTGAGAAGCCACTCCTCACAGAAGGAAACCGGTAGAACTTTTGAACTGCATGCCCTTAATGTATAGCTTTCTGGCTTTTGCTCTGTAACGATTGGATGTAGCTTTTTGATTTAACAATCACTAACAACACTGTACACGGTGTGTGGAGCTTATGCTTTAAGGAGAACAGTCTATTGTAGAACATACTAAAACATAACTGGTCAATGTAAATTGGAAAGCTCTGTTAAAGTCAGTTGATCTGTGTTGGGATATGCCAGCTGAGGATCTTGGCTCAAATGATGGTTTGCCTTAGAACTTTTGGTGCTTTTAACAGGACTATATTACAGTGCCACATGGTAGAGTCAGAGAAGGAAGAGTAGCTTGTTCAGTTCAGTTCAGTACAAATTTAGGGCCAGAGTCCAATACCCTTAATGAGAGTGAGTAGTACCTTACTCTGCAAGTAGCTACATTGAAATCAGTGAGACTGCATGAAAGGTAGGTATTATTCAAGGGAACAATGGTATCAAAATCTGGTCCTTATTTTATAGATAATCAGATTAATTTCCAAAACATTTCAAGATCTAGAAAATACAGTTACAAAGTTAAATAACAAATAATAGCAGAGGTAGGGGAAAAACAGAAGAACAGACCATAAAGAAAAGATGGAGAGTTGATGGAGCAAATAAATACAAAAAGAAATTTGCAGATGGACTTGTTTAAGTACAGGGGTGACTTTCACATGCATGCGCACACACAGTTAAGAATTTAATTTCATTTTAAAGATATAAATAAAAACACATTCTTCCTTTGTCTCCTTGGTAGATAGAACTGTTCCTGACATTACTGAGTGCCAAGTAGAGGAAGTTCTATAATACAGGAGGCCCAGAACTTAATAGTGCCTCTCCTTGTAGACTTCAAGGCACTGGCAGTGGGAATTATAGACATAGGGACCGGCTAGGAAGTTTGGATTCTGAACCTGCAAAAAGTTCAGAACTCTTTGGATTGGGTCCTTCCTGACAGTAAATCATGCAATTAAATTAAATAATGGTTAGTGAAACTAAGAAGGAATGAAAGACTTAGTAAGACTTTTCTTTCACTTTTTCTTTTTTCTTTCTTGGCCCTATAGAGATGAAAATCATTGTCTGTCAAGAATATAATTGCTCTCCTTCCCCCCATGCTAGTGCTACAGAATGGGCTCATGCTGGGTTATTATCCTCTATAGCAGATGGCGAGTTTTTTAGTTTTTCCCTTGACAGGAATTTGGGTTTAAAGAGCTGCAGTAAAAGATGAAACACTCTTCAAAGCTGCAATTCCATTTTTAGCTTGCTCAGATATTTATAAAGCTTGCTCTCATTAGGGATCCATTTTCCTCTAATTTGTGTGAATATAAATTATTCTGTCTTTTTTATTTTTCTCTTCTTATGGTGTCTGTAGCCACTTGACTTGCTAGGGTCATCAGACAGCAATTTAAAGACATGTGTCTCCTGACGCAAGAATTTCATTGGTAATTGTAATCACTATCACTGAAAGGATATTCTTAGTATTAGTCAGCACTTCAGTGGGACATTCAATATGTCAGATAAATATTGTGCGTATACTCCTAAATTAACAGTAAAAACAGAAACAAAAAATCCACTTTGGCATTTCACATTCCTAGCTGATTAGCAAAAGAATAGAAAGTGGCTTTCCTAACCCGTCAGATGCAGCCCCTCCAACCCATGCAAACAGCATCAGTGAATTGCCAGGAATTTTTCATATTTAACATAAAAATGTATAACGAGGACAAATTAACCATTAAAAAATGACTCTTCAGTGCCTCATAGAGAGATTAATGACAGGATGTCAAGTCTTACTCTTTTAAGAGTACAGTGTTCTCTGTCACAATAGGGCCAAATTGTCCCCTCTGCAAAAAACGAAACCAACACCAACAGCTCTTGAAAGGGCCAAGAAGCTCTGGGAATCATAATTCAATGAGTTCCCGTCACATGATTCCCTAGGGGATGAGTGTGTGGATGGATTTTTCTTTTCCCCAAAGGCATGGGCCTTTTGTAACCTTACTCTCTTGAAATGTTCCCAATTAATATTATATTAAAGATAAGGGTGCAATAAAATCCAGCCTAGTTTTCAAGTTCAAGCCTCATGGGAGTATATGGTTTATTACCTTTGTTACCTTCTACGTGGAAATACTTGAGTGGTTACAGGTGGAATATGCTCAGAGAATGGCTGTCTCTCTGGTATGCCCCTTCACAGCATGGGTGTGCAGCAGCTTCCACAGAATCACCAGGTCAGAGAGCCACTGCCACACTGTATTTTCAATGGGTTTCTGTCCTCTCCACTGATACTAGTAGAGTGGTGTGAATAGGCCTTTATTGATGCATGTAGAATCCAGTGGGGCTGAGTGCAGCCATTGGTAGCAGTGAAATACTTATCTAAAGGGAAAGCTTTTGAAACCTAATCAATTCCTTGCCACTGCAGGGGCCTTGCGCATTGTGGCACCTCAGTCTTTTCTGTCCTCTGCCTATGGCACACAACAGTTTAGTCTCCTGAGGACGGCAATGGTTTTGTCTAACCCAGGTTATTGGACTTAATACAGGGGTAACTGGTGAAATGTAATGGCCTTTGTTATACAGTTGGTCAGACTAGAAGATTTGATGGTCCCTTTTGGCTTTAAACTCCACGAAACCATGGGACAGAACTAATTCAACGTTTGGGCAATGACAAAGCTGTCTTGAAAGTAGCTTTCAGAGGCAGCATTGCAACAGGGCAACTGTGATAATTTGAGTCAAAACTTCAGGCCGCATGGCAGATGTGTGGTAAGCTTTACAGAGCTTCCAGCCAAACTGATCTCTTGCTGATTTTCCATGAACAGAGAACTTATGTAGCTAGAAGCAAAAAGAAAATAAAGTACAAAACAGTAAGTTTCTGGGTTTGGACTAAAAATAAAACCTGAGAGGAGATGGAGTTCTAGCTACATTTTATTACTGAGTAAGTCCTGGCATTGAAAGCCTGCAGTCCCATTGCTTTTACGGCTTGTCAGTCTCTGTGGATCCCATTCAAGGGGGAAAAAAATCTGAGGGAAGCAAATTGTTAAAGAGACCATGGTATGTGTGTTCTGTGTGGACATTACACAAAGCCCATGGCACTGCTCATAAGAGCAGGTCAAATGTACTCTCCTCTCAGTGTTGTCCAATGTACTGGTTGCCAGTTGGTTGCCACCCCCAACCCAGCAGCATTTCAGCAGCGCTGTATGTATCTAGGTTTAATTTCTTTGCCATCCTTCCCCATGAATAGTGCTATTGCCAAGTTAGATCCAGTGCATTTAGTCTATTTTTCTATTCATTAATTTCTCAGGGACCAATCCTGATTTCTGCAGATGTGTTTGTTATTCTCAGGTATTCCCTGAACATCTCAGTGAACAGTTTTCAGCCTAATGGGATGTTCTTTTGCTCAGCTCAGAGACAATGCTGCTTTTGGAGACTGAGGGTATGTCTACACTGACGGCAGCAAAGTCGCTACCATCAGATCGACTTAACTGGATTGACTGGGTGGTCAGTGTAGACCCGCTCAACCGATCAGGAAGTCGACGTACTAAAACCACCTCCTCAAGCGGCGTAGTGCTGCGTCGACGGGAACACAGTTCCCATTGGCGTAGTGCAGTGAAGACACCGCACAGAATGGAAGTACAGCAGTTGGTGGGAGTTACGTAAGCTACTCTGTGTAGCTTGCGTAACTCCCGTCAACTGCCTCCAAATTGCCAGGTAAGTGTAGACCAAGCCTGAGAAGCTATTTCTCCTGCCCTTACCCAGCTTCCACCAGGATTTAGTGACTGCAGGATGCTGCTGACTTTTTAAAATCAGCCTTTAGGGTGCACTTTTCTCACAACTAGCCACTGGTTGAAAGACAATGATTTATATACTAACTTACACTCAGGCTCCTTTTCACTCACTGATGTGCAAATTGCACTGCCTTACATATCCCTCTGAATTTGACTCCAGTGATTCACATCTTACTACAGACTGCTCACAGCATTTAATGTATTTCCACAGGAACTATCACTACTTGCCATATGAGGAAAAGAAGCCCTGTGTCTATATCAAAAGCCACTGGGGAGATCAAACCTTCAGACTGTACTTGTCCAATATCCTAGAGAAAATGGCAGATCTGTTGGTAAGCCTGGTGCTACCTGTGGTCAGAATTCGTTGGGAATTATCTGTCAAAACGTTTTTTTTTTTGGATGGAAAATTGGGTTTTTGACTAAATAAAAACTTGTATGGAAGTGTCCGCTTTCCTCAGAAATTTTCAGTTTTTCCCCCCTCAAAAAACTAAAAATGTTAAGTCAAAAACTGAAAGAATTTCAAGTTTTCAGTGTTTCACTGAAAATTTTGACAAAAGCTATATTTTGTTGTTTGTGTCTAAATTTTTCTTGGGGGAAAAAAAATCATTTTCCAATCAAGTCTGGTGTCTATCCTGTCCTGGGCTACCATAGGCAGCTTCACCTTGTCCCTCTGAGGAAGCCCTTATGTAATGCCACTCTTGGCATTATGAAGCAGCCTAAACCCACCCACTTTCCAGGGATGAGTCCTGGACTCTCCTCAAATCCTTTTGCTATGTACTGCAGTACAGCCCTTGGAAAGGATATTCAAGCTCCCACTGAGTGTGTATAGGGCACCAAACGATTTCTTCTTGGTTGGCTAATTGACTGGGGTGGCATAGTCTGAAGCACCCCTCCCAACTCAATAGCTCTAAACAGACCTTATCCCAGGAGAAGACAAGGGGTTCTGTGTTTGTCCCAGAAGCATCTCCAATAGCAATACATTGGGGAAAGGGACCTTTCCCACAGCCCTTCATTCAGGGATCTCCACCAGCATATCTGATAAACAGGCTCCCCACAAAGACTCAGTGAAGGACAGAGATTCTCTGCTCCCTACTTGCACGTAAGTGAAGAGAGTAGATGGCTTTCCCCACTGCAGCTGAAGCAAGGGAGTTATTCCAGCCCACAGATTATGCAGCCGCAGCAGGAGAGGAAACACCCACGTAGGGAGCTGTGCTGCATCGGGAGTAGAGGGTCTTAGAACCACAGCAGATTATTTTGCCTTTTGATTTAACCCTTGTTAAATCAGTGGCACAGCCTGTCTCCTGAATGGGACAGCCCATTGCAGTCAGCATATGCAACTTTTCAGAGTGGCTAAGCACCTACAGCTGTTACTTTGGTCACCTCTAAACATCCAGCTACTTATTTAAATACTTTAGGGCTCAGTCCGATCCCCATTGATGTCACTGAGCATTGCATTGGGCCTTATATATGAACATAAGTGTGTCATTTTAGGCACCCAGATTCAACAATTTTGACCTAAGCCACTTGCCTAAAACAAACATCTAGCTAATGGCAGGGCTAATGATAGAATCCAAGAAACCCAAAGTCTTATAATCTAACCACAAGAGAATACTCCCCACTCACTTTACAAATAAGGTAAAAAAGATGTCCCCTAAATCAATACATATCAGTGCTGGGAAGGCTGTAGAAAGGCCCAAACCCAGTCACACACTTGCGTTCCTTCCTTTGCAGGCGCCAAGCTTAGTGGTATTTTGAAGCTCATACTTTTCAGGTTGCTAGATCACCTTCCTCTTCCTGGATAGACTCTGAATAACCATAGTATAAATTATTAGACTGACAATGTGTTCTTCTTTATACAACTGTTTTTTTCATATCTTGTTCTTAGGAAGAAGGGCTAGAGGAAGTAAAAGATTTGATCAAGGTTTCAGAGGCTGCATCAGAAGAGAAAATGAGCACCACTCTAAATGCTTTTATTAGTCAATGCAGGTAACCTAATTTACTAGCAGAGCATCAAGTATACTTTATACACTGGCAGCAAATTCCAGGCTATGGACCCAGAAATTGGCATTGTATGAAAAATACAATGAGCTTAATTTGCTGTACTTTGTATTCCGCTGTAAAAACAAAGAATTTTACAACCTCTGGCTCATATTTTATACAATATAACTATATTTTATTTAATTTCCAGGACTTGTTTTCCATCTGCCAATTATTGGATTTGGTCTTAGGCTTTTTGGACTCTCAGAATAAAACATTTATATGAGAATAATTGAGAAACAGTAAGGTAGACATATTATAAAATAATGCAAAATAAAAATGAATACAGAGGGTCTCCTTGTACAGGAAGAACTCCCATCAGGCCTTGATCGGGCCATTGGGTCCTGGACAGGACTGGACCCAAAATAGGGGCAAAGCCCAACCGTGAATTAATTTATATCTGAACATTACAGTACAGATTGTATGTGCTTCTTAACTCTCTCTAGTATAGGTGGTTCCTCAACATTTATATTAGACTGACAATTTCAGCATCACCATCTTCAGCTTCATGCATTGTACCAGATAATAATCCACTTGAAGTCTCTTTTAATAATAAAGTAACCTAACTAATAAAAAAAATGCTTCTATATTCCTGTACCCTGATCATAGAGCCTTCATCACTAATGCTGAAAAGAAGCCTCGTGGGACGAACCAGACTGCTTTGGACAAAAAGAGACTCATGATGTGCAGGCAAGAACTGGTATGAAAGGGTCTCTCTTTAAGCAGTGGCACAATATATAATGAGTTAATCTTAAGCATACACACTGTGCATGTAGTAATTTGGAGTTGGTTTCTCAGTGGCAGAATGCTTCATAATGCTGTGAAAATTTGCATCCAAGAGCTTTTTTTTTTTTAAAGGCTACTCTGTTAAGCAAAATTTTTAAGAGACTTTAAAGTGATTTTGAACATATTATTTTCAATATGTAACATGACATAAGCAATTACAGCAGCAAGCTTGGTTCTTCTTAACACCTACCCTGATTTTACAGTAGTGCAACTGAGAGTTCAGTGAAGTTAGTCTTGATTTACATGAGTGTAAGGCACTGATTTAGCCCATGCTTGATTGCTTTGCTGGATCTGGGCCTAAATGATAGAAGAATCAGGTCCATCATATTTTAACATATATCTCTTGATATAGCAATGGCCACAGATAAATTATTTATAAATAAATGTATGTGTATATTTAAACATGTTCATGCTTATTGATTTTTCGACGTTAATTCTGTTGTCTGATTTTGATTTTCATTTCTGCTAAGCCCCTTTTATATTGCTCTGGTACATCTGCATCCATTTTAAGGCCCATTTACATTGCCAGAGTGGCATGAAAGGACCTTACATTAAATGAGAATCTGGCCCGGAATATGCAAGCAGAATTAAATATCCATACATTTTTGTATCTCTCCCTATATTATATGTATATAAATCTTTGTGCTATCTATCTTATATGGCCCCCATTACTATAGTATCTGAGTGCCACATAATCTTTATGTATGTTTCTTCACAACAACCCTGTGAAGTACAGAAATACTGTAACCTCCATGTTACAGATGAGGAACTGAGCAAAGATCCATTGAGGAGCTCGGACAGAGAGGCTAAGTGAATTGCCCAAGTCTACACAGAAAGCCTCAGTAACCAACCTAACCAATGGGCCACTCTTTCTCAGTATCAGATGGTCCATTTTTAATATATACACATAGGGGGACTGATCCAGAGGGTTGAGGAGTACTAGCAACGCCCAGTGAATTTAACACCACTTTTCAGGAGCAGGATCATATTAGTATAATAAAATATCATTATTATGCAGTATATATGTATACAGAGGGATTTTTACTTTTATCTTAATAGGCCTGCATTTTCTATTATATCTTGTGGTTTCCCAGTAAATGTATATATTATTTTAATGCATTGTTTGTGGTACAATATTGATCAAAGCCTTCCATCAGGATCAGGGCCCCATTGTGCTAGAAGCAGTAAACACAAATTTCTGGGGACCTCCAATGTAGAAATACACACAGAGAGTGGAGCAAATGCATGTTTTATACAGATGGAATAATCCCATGAAATTTAATTTGCCCTCAGCTTTGACATTTGAAAAACAACATTTTTCAGAGTGAAGCTGAATAATTGCTTTCCCTTGCATGTCTAGTTAGATATTTTGAAATATGTTTTTCATGAACTTGGAAGTATATATGAAATACCTACATATGGTCTATTCCTGTTCCAGGAAGCAATGTCCTCCGATGCCAAAAGAATTGTCCAGCAGCAGAAAAAGAAGATGTCAATAGATGAACTGATGCGTGAAACACAGAACTTTGTAGAGAGAATTCGATTCTTGGTTGATGAGGTAATTCATCATTGACACAGGACTTTACCTAGGTCACAATGTCTAATGCTTTAGACACAAGTCTTTATAATTTGGTACAATCAGTAAAGCCTTTGGCTAGATCTTGGCTTGACTGACTACCTGGGGATCCCCACTGCTCTGTATCTCCTCACGTACAGCCCCTGGCATGGGGTATGTCCTGGGAAATCGGGTTGTGGCCAGAACACTGTGACAGGGACAAACTAGATATACTGTATGTGCGTTTGCCTAAATAAAGAATGTTAGGCCTCCTGGTGAGATTTCATCTGAAATTTAACAAAGAATCTAGGGCAAAAGAAGCATCTGAATGAAAGGTGCAGGATGACGTAACAGTATGCAGGGTATCCCATAGGGGATCTCCACCCTCTGCCTGCCACACAACTGTGTCTGTGAAGGCTTAACTTTCACTAGCGTGAGGGGATGTGGAAGAGGGGGATTGTGACCAGTGGACCTGGGGTTACATGGAGGATCCACGGTGGATCCCCCAGCAAATCTCCCTTTCTCTCACAAAAGAGGGTAGTGAGCCCTGTTGCAGTCTCAGCCACACAGTGGCTGCGCTGCTATTCCATGTGCCTGGGAGATCTCAATCAACCATGACCTCATGGAAAATAGAATCCTGGGCTCTGATTCTCATTTTCTCTATGGCCTAGGGTAAATGAGTATCAAGTCCGTAGATTTTAAGATCAGAAGGGGCTATTATGAATGTCCAGGCTGACCACCTGCATAGCACGTCCCAGTGATTTTTGCCTCAAGTCCCATAACTTCTGGTGGAGCTATAGCGTCTCTGTTAGATTTATAGCCAATCTTGATATAAAGACCTCTAGTAATGGTGTATCCATCATGTCCTTTGGCAAGATTCTCCATTCAGAATTTGCAGTTTATTTCTAGTTTGAATTTCTGTAGCTTCGACTTCCATCCATGGCATCTTGTTATGCCTGTATCTGCTTCAATAAAGATCCTTTAGTATGTGATACGTTTTCTCTGTGTAGGCCCTTATAGCCCTTGATCAAATCACCTCCTAACTCTCTCTTCGGTAGTTTGAACAGAGTGAGCTCCTTAAAAGCTTAAAATGTAAAACTTTAAAAGGCGCAAACTCTGGCTGTATTCAGGGACTGAGGTTTGGGCAGATTTTATGTATCACAATGTGGTGTATGGAGTTTTAGGTGTGAATTTGAATGGATAGGTTCTCTAGTTTGATTCTTGGCTGTCTCTTCTTAGGAAAGGCTGGCTTTGTCTTGCCGAATTGTTGAAAGGAGTCAGCTTCTGTTAGTTGATGTATAACAAAAATTAATGATCGTTGCTCATAAAAAGAACATTTGTTAATGCAGCTCTAGTGGTCAAAGCATACTAGTTCTGTTCCATGTTGTTTTAATAGCCACAGCATACTGTTCCTGATGTGTTCATCTGGATGCTCAGCAACAACAAAAGAGTTGCATATGCAAGAATCCCAGCAAAAGAAGTGTTCTATTCCCCTGTGAATGAACAAAGAGGCAAAAACTGTGGGAAGATTAAAACCCATTTCCTGAAAGTAAGTCTGGGACATTTTAATCATTTACAAACATGTTTTTAGCAGATAACTCCATGGAGACCATTCTTATCCATGTAGAACAGTTCCAGAGGGGTAGCCGTGTTAGTCTGTATACAGCAAAAACAACGAGAGTTCTGTGGCACTCTAAAGACTAACACATTTAAATTAAATGTGTTAGTCTTTAAAGTGCCACAGAACTCTCGTTTATTCTTATCCATGTTTCACTCAGCCCTCATCTGTCTGCCTTAAATGTTTTCAGAGTGAAATTATGCAGGAGAAAGAGAGGACATCATTTTAGATACCAGACACCTGAAATTCAATCTTCAAGGAATCTTTGGGTTTATCAAAAGTTTTCTGACCTGCTCTATGAAGTAATTTTGTCTTATTTAGGAGCAGCTACAATACAGTAGGGAAGCAGCATAAGGTGGACAGTGGGCCAAAGACTGGGAAATGTAACATAGCAAACACCAGAAGCAAATTTACAGCTATTATTTAGCATGAACAGATCACTGGAAGCAGACTTGTTATCTCTTCATTGCTTAGAATCTTGAAATACATTGTACCAAGTAGTTCGCATCCCCATTATGATTTCAGGTCAGCAGGGCCTGATGTAATATATTCTAGAATACTTAAGGAACTGGCTGACAATATCTCTGCGCCATTAGCTATTATCTTTGAGAAATCGTGGATGATGAGAGAGAACCCAGAGAACTGAAAAAAGGACAAATATAGTACTTATCTATAAAAAGGGGAATATGCATAACCCAAGGACTCATAGACCAGTCAGCTTAACTTCGGTACCCAGAAATATAATGGAGAAAATAATCAAACAATCAGTTTGTAAGCACCTATAAAATAATAGGTCATAAGTAATAGTCAGCATTGATTTGTCAAGAACAGATAATGTTAAACCAACGTAATAGCTTTCTTTGACAGGGTAACAAGCCTTGTAGATAGGAGGGAAATAGCTGATGTGATATATCTTGACTTTATTAATGCTTTTGATACTGTCTTACATGACCTTCTCAGAAGCAAACCAGGGGAATATAGCCTAGATGAACCTACTAAAAAGATGGTGCACAACTGGTTGGAAAACTTACTCAGAGAGTAATAATCAATGGTTCACAGTCAAGCTGGAAAGACATACTGAGTGGGGTGCCTCAGAGATCTGTCCTGAGTCTGGTTCTATTGAATATCTTCATAAATGGTTTAGATAATGGCATAGAGAGTACACTTATAAAGTCTGTGACAATACCAAGCTGGGATGGGTTGCCAGCACTTTGGAGGACAGGATTAGAATTCAAAATGATCTTGACAAACTGGGAAAATGGTCTGAAATAAATAGGATGAAATTCAAAAAGGACAAACGTAAAGTATTAAATTTAGGAAGGAATAATCAATTACACAAATACAGAATGGGAAATGACTGGCTAGGAAGGAGTATTGCAAAAAAGAATCTGGAGATTATAGTGGATCACAAACTAAATATGAGTCACCAATGTCATTCTGTTGCAAAAAAAGCAAACATCATTCTGGGATGTATTCGCAGTAGTGTTGTAAGCAAGAGAAAAGATGTAATTCTTCCATTCTACTAAGTACTGTGTCCAGTTATGGACACCACACTTTGGGAAAGATGTGGACAAACATAAAAAAAAAGTCCAGAGAAGAGCAACAAAAATGAGTAAAGGTCTAGAAAACATGACCTACAAAGAAAGACTGAAAAAATTGAGTTGTTACGTCTGGAGAAGAGTAGACGGGGAAAGGGGAAGGCATGATAACGATCTTCAAGTACATAAAATGTTGTTATAAAGAGGAGGGTCATAGATTGTTCTCCTTATCCATTGCGTAGAGGACAAGAAATAATGAGCTTAATCTGTGGCAATGGAAACTCAGGTTAGAATTCAGGAAAAACTTCATAATGGTAAGGGTAGTCTCTTTTAGTCCTACATTTCTATGATTCTGTGATTATGTAGGCATAGCATTTATCAGTATATCAACTGAGTGGATGCTCCTCTCTTCAGCAGTGCAGCTTGGCCAAATGACACATAACATTCAGTGATCTGTCTTACTTTGCATTTGTTGGTGACACGTGTTTCTTCAGTTACCAGGAAAACGTCTGCCGGGTTGGAATGTACATGCAAAAGTAGACACCTATCTATGGCTTGGTTCTGCCAAGTATGCCCATACCATTATGGAGAATTTACCCATGGGACACGAGACGGAAGTGCTTACCACAGCTGGTACAGGGCATCATGCTACTCCTTCACCTGCCAGTCTGGTGTACAAAAGTAAGACAATACTTCTGCAGCACAGTAACAAGGGCACTTAGTGGTAGTACGGTACATTAGACACAAGGTGCTCTAATATAGGAGGGCTACAAAACATCTACTTGAAATAACTGCATTCCCCTCCCCCACCAAAAAAACCGCTTAAATTAACATTTTAACACATTGTTTGGTCATAGACAGTGACTACTTGCTGACTGCCACCTTGACAGCTGCTGAATGCTCGGGACCTCCATTGATGCTTCATGGAATCATAGACATTAGAGATGGAAAAGATCCACTACATTGTGCCCTTCATTCCATCTCCCTCTCAGTGCAGGACTGTCGCCCTTAGCACACGTTGCACTGTTTGTGCTCCCTAGTTTAAAATGTCCCAAATGATGGGGCTTCCCATGGATCTCTTGATAAAAGCATACGTGCTAGAATACATACTAGATAATAAATATACCTAGGGAGACAGCATGGGCAAGTGATGAGAGAAAAGACTGGAAATTAGCAGAGCTGGGTTATTGACTGTGTGAATTTCGAGCTATCATGTGATCTCTCTGTCCCTCAGATGTCCCATTTGTAAAATGGTGATCGCACTTCCCTATCTCATTGGAGTGCTGTGAGACTCAAATGTTGTAGAAGGTTTTGGGATATGTGGGTGGTAGATATTGGTATTCTTTTTATGTCCTCTTCCCATGTGCTTGTGGTATCATTTCCCCAAAACTGATAACATTGTATTCATTGTCATGACACAGCTCAGCACCAATTCCAGTTAAGAGCCCACATGTATCAGGCCAGGGGGCTCATTGCAGCAGACAGCTCTGGACTTTCGGATCCTTTTGCCAAAGTTACATTTGTTTCGCACTGCCAGACCACCAAGGTAAGTTGTAAAGTCATCCTTCTCCTTGGGTAAATAAGGAACTTTGATTTCTCATTAAAGTGGCTAAAATGAGAAAAAACCTTGATTTTTTCAAAGGCAATTAGGAATTACCTTACCAGATCAGACCAGTGGTCCACCTAGCACAGTTTCTGTCACTGATAATGGCCAGCATTAAGTGTTTCAGTTTCCCTTTCTGTAAAATGAGAATAATACTTTACATTTCTGTAGCCCCTTCTGTCTAAGGATCTCAAAGTGCTTTACAAACGGCAATGAATTAACCTTCACAACATCTCAGTATGGTAGTTAAGTAAAGGACTAGTATATTATTAAAACAAGCGGTTACTTATTTGAGGTTTCTTTTAGTGCCTGTCAGAGTATATACGATATCATAGCACTGGTTTTCAGCCTGTGAATACCAAGAGTTGATGTTGAAAACCGAAGTCCTAACAGGGCCATCTGTTTTGACGACATGTGCCTGTGATTAAAGAGAGACACCACTGCCATTCTAGTTCTTGGTATGATTACATTAACAAACGTATCATCCTGGATAGCGGTCTTGATGCCATAGCATATGTAAAGCGATGCAGCCTTGTATCTGCTCTCCAACTGTAATTGGTCTGCAGCCTGTTTTGGGCTTCAGTTAGACTAGTGCTAATCTGTCTTGACCCCATTGGATATTTGATTCTCTGAGATTATTGGACCAAAACAGCAAGTGCTGGCTGGATTGTATTGCTCTGAAATTAATCCCTCTTTAGAATTTGAGACTAGGCCATTCCCACTGCAAGGAGAATAGATGTTGCACCCTGAATCCCCTCCACTGTTTATGTGTCTGTAAAGATCACTGCTGAGTCACTTAAAAAAACACCCCAAAGCGCTTCTGTGGTTATGTGAGTCAGTCTGGCCCTTTAGAATGGAGTTTAGTAGTGCACAAGGATGATTTCAGAGAGGCATTACCATGTGGAATGCACACCTGCTGCAGAGGTCCTCTGCATTGCTTGAGTCCTGCAAAATAGTTGCTCATTGAGTAGCCTCCTAGAGATGCCTTTGCATTGGAAAATTGGTCTCCATACCAGCCTCACATAGATTGGCTTGAAGGGACATTTTGGAATGGGCCATGAGTTCCCTATGGATAAGAGAGGGGCTACTACCCAGATCCTGTGGTTTCAGTACACTGTGCAACCAGTACCAGGGACGGCTGATTTGGTACCCGTGGGGAAGGTGGGAGGGACTGCAACCTGGCCCTGGTTGGGTGGGAGAGCTGGATTTCACTTCACTCACCCAGCATGATGGAAAGAACCTCTCTGAGCCCAGTTTAAGTTTGCAAGGGTGGAAGTTAGGAAACCCACTATTTCCTTTGTAAACCGAGCACATTTGATACAGAAATCATTAGGAATCAATAATGTGGAATCCAAATCAAGCTATTTTTACAGAGTCACTTTTCAGAGTGTAACAGGCTTTAAGAAAAATAAAGTTTAACCCCTTCTGGCTCTCTGAAGGAAGTTTCTATAGCACCAGATTTTGGAGGGCAAGGGAGGAAAAGATTTCTCTATGCAGGTGTGTCTTTAAAGTCATAGGGCCTGATTCTGCTCTCACTTTTATGCCTGTTTTACACTCATGTTTATGCTCAATTCAGTTAAATTTAGTTTAGCCCATTGTAGCCCTCTGGATGTCAGTGGAGGTGATTGTGGTATAAACTAGCTTACCTGTGAGTAGACCCATATGTGACAGGATTTTGTACACACATAGTGCAAAGTAACTGAATAAAATACTATAGGCAATCACTTGAATTGTTTTTAGAATGGTGTCTGCCAAGCTCCAGTAAGCCATAGTGAAAGAAGACATTTCCATTTAACAGAACAACAGCAGATTCTGAGAGTCGTATTTTGCAGTGGATATTTTTTCCTTCAATATTTAACATTGGTAGATACTTTTCTTGCCAAAGCAGTTAAACTTTGTATTTGAGGAAGTGCATTGAACAGCCCAGCATATCTGAAGTGCAGCAGCAAATTGAAAATAAAAATAAAAATGACGGATTTGTTATGAATTAATCAATAAATTACCTAATTCAATAAGAACATTGTATGTTATTAATGTATTTGAAGAAAAATGGCTTGGAAAATGTTTACCCCACAGAATAAAAAAGTGGAATACACTTTGAGAAAAGCCCTTATTTTAACTATACAGGGCCTGACCCTGCAGTGTCTAAACAGGCAACCTTCCCATAGACTGCAGCATGAGTTTTGCATGCAGAAGAACTGCAAGATATATCTTGTATTATGTGCAGGAAGAGTCTGTAAGGCAAGCAGGGGAAGAGGAGGGAACTTTTACAGCTCAGAATGCACATGGGTGGTATTTGTTTGCATGGGAAGGGCTTTTGTTGCATTTATGAAGGCCCATGTTAAGGTTTTAAGGCCCCAGTCCAGCAAACAATTTAAGCACATACATAATTTTAGGTACATGACTAATCCTATTGAAGTCAAAAGTTACATATGCGCTTAAGTACTTTGCTGGACTGGGCACTAAATGAGGCTTGCATGCAGGCATGCTTTAATGCAGGCCCTCTGCAGAGATGAGTGACGTTTAAAATGGGCTGTAAGTGGTGAATAGGCCTTGTGCTGACTTTGTACAGGGGGTGAATTTCACCGTCTTTTAATAGTTTAGACCGTTGAAAAGGATTCCATCACAGTGCATCCACTTTCTGCTGGAGCACATCAATCAGTCCTTTAACAGCCTTCTTAATATGTTGTTTGTTTTTCACTAGATCATTTCTCAGACGTTATCCCCTACGTGGAATCAGATGCTGCTCTTCAAAAACATTAAGCTCCATGGTGATGGAAAGGAAATTGCTGAATTCCCACCAGTGATTGTCATAGAGCTGTATGATGACGATGCAGTGGTAAAGATGAAATACTTATTAAAAAATCTGAATTGTTGCCGTATAAAGTATTATCTATGTAAAAATCAAAGCTAGGTCATTTAACAGACATTTGAAAAATAGCTTCCCTGGCCATGTAAATCAGTTTTTGGCCTTTGGAAATGGAGATTAATATTGTAATGGGAAGTAGTCTAAGAACCAGATTTATCCCCAGTCCTCAGTTATGTCTTTGTAACCTCATGGCCTTGTTGTTCCAGCTTGATTCTTACATCCAAAAAAGGGTT
Organism: Emydura macquarii macquarii; assembly: GCF_026122565.2. Lineage (NCBI taxonomy): Eukaryota > Metazoa > Chordata > Testudines > Chelidae > Emydura > Emydura macquarii. The sequence continues at coordinate 5,775,699 of NW_027130506.1, forward strand.
TGCAGTAGAAACATCTTTTTACGTGTACACAATTGTAAATATTATATTTATGTATATTTAGTGACCCAAATTTATCTCCAGCCCACAGAAATCTGGCACCATCTCACTGTTTCTTAGGATATTGCCTTCAGAACTGCTGAATTGTGAAACCATGGCATTGGTGAACTTCAGATGAGTTTCAAGAAATTCATCCTACTTCATTTCTGTAGTTGCCCTCCATTGTATTTTGCTGTGCACCTCATTGGTCAGTTTTGTCATATACATTAAAAGCCCATTTCCCACATTGGGATCTAAGGCAGGAGGAGCTATGTCCCTAAAGCTGCTGCTATGTTCTGACCTCTTCCAAAAAAGACTGATGTATGTATCCTTATTTATCTAGGGTAAATCAGACTATATTGGCTCAACAGTGGCTGCCCCAGTGGTGAGACTTGCAGATGAGAAATATGAGCCACCTAAACTGTCTTATCACCCAGTGCATTGTGGAAATCTGTCTGGAGGAGACCTTCTTGCTGCATTCGAGCTGCTGCAGGTGAGTTAGAATCATTTGATTATTAACATTACCTTTGGGGCACATAAAAACATGTAGGATAGAAAGAAACACCCTGGTCCCAGTTAGGGATGTAAAAATTTGTTTAATAAAGAATCCGTTTAAATGTTCTAAAAATAGAACATTTAAATGGTTAAATGCTTGGGGTGGGGGGAGCTGCACTGGGCTCCGCGCCTCCCTGTGAGCAAGAGCAGCTGGGCTGCTCTCGCTCGCTCATGGGGAGTCAAGCCCAGCTGCCGCTCCCCTCCCCCTCAGCTAATTACTATTTAAATGATTAGGCTTTTACATCCCCAGTCCTAGTCCTGCCCTTACTCAGACAGGTGCATCCCTTGTTAAATGCAGTGGGAATTGCACCCATGAGAGGGTAGAATTGGACCCTTTCGCCTTTACATCTCATGTGCCTAGAACACAATGCAGCTGTCATTCCTGCTCATTGTGCAATCGGAGCAATAAACACTGCCCCTATTCCCACTGCTGCTGGCCCTCTGAATCCTCTGGCCTGGGTCTCCATTCATTTACACTGGTTTTACCCAGCTCTAATTCTATTGACAGCAAGCTAAAGTCTGGCTTTGTTCTGAGAAGTGTGTAAAAATGGCATCTTCTTATTGCTCCCAATGTCTGTTTAGAGTCCTATGTCTTTAGCAACACTAATAAATAGTTACTACTACATACTCCTATTAGCAGTATGGAGCCAATGTGTTTAAGAGAGAGTGAACTGAGTTCTGTTCTTTCTGTAGCTCATAAATAGAATTGTTAACCACTTTCCAGTTGCAGGGACAAATTCTGCCCTCATATCTGGGCATGGCTTTGCAAATGCACAGACAAGATATAACACAGCTCGACTTTCAGATCCCAAACAGAATTTGCAGGGCTGACTGGCAGAAGAAACATCTTTTTGTTTGTAAACTGAACAAATGTGTTCTGAAATCAGTGAAACATGCCCCATGAATCAGTGAAACATAACATGTAAAACACACAGACCCCCACGATGCCATCTTTTATAGTCACTTGCCAGAGTAAAAATGCACTTTAAAGCATGTGGGGCTAATTGTTTCCCCAATTAAATTTGAATAACACCAATGAGGGGAACTCACCAACTTAGTGGTATGTAATTAAGGACAGAATCTAGCACCATTATCAATATTTTTCTCAGTTTTTAATCTAATCCATGTTTCTAGTGAACAGAGTAAACATTTACTTTTATTTCACTTTTATCTGGGTCAAGGGAAACAGCACAACATGCCAGATTGATCTGAAAATATCCAAGGCCTCAATAAAGAGCTGAAAGTAAATGTAAAAATGATCCAGCACTGACATTCAGCATTCTCATACCCTTCATTGTTTGTCTTGGTGATTACACCCTAAAGAACGCTTATTTTAAGCACAGATAATGCTCAAGAGCATGGACTTTAAAGAACCATTCAAGAGAAGATGTGTTAAAACACATGAAAGGCTTCAAAGCTTTCTCAGAGGCTTAGTATGCTGGCAATTTTTTTTCCAGTAGCAAAGGATTCCTGATGATGCTCCATAGGAAGAAAATCTACAATCACTAATTTGCTCTGTACTGAAAAAATGACTAATGGACACTTGATAGTCTTATATGTATTCAGTGAACATATCTCCATTTCTACAATGATCAACACACCTTTCAAGATCCAAGGATCCTACACATGAACAGAGACTGGATTTATGGTTTATTACTATAATCTGTAACCCACTAACCCCACTTTTTTTTCCTATGATTGCAGAGGTGTCAATGGGAAGTACCTTGAACTGTCCCTTAGAATATGTGCTAACTGTCTATGCTGAACAGTCTGTTCAATTTGCATTTAGCTGTGGTGCTCAAGTACCCTTTCCGGACCTGAAGAAGAGCTCTAGGTGGCTTGAAAGCTTGTCCTTCTCACCAGCAAAAGTTGGTCCAATAAAAGATATTACCTCACTTGCTAGTCTTGATCATTTGCAGTCATTAAAGATCACACGGCACCTTTCTCAAGAGCTAGGAATGCTGGCCCAGGCATCTTGGAATGGTTCCCATCTTTGTAATTACTAGAATTGTCTGGAAATGATCCCCCTGAAATTTCACACTAAAATTTACACCATTTTGGTTTATTTCACTCATCACACTTTGTTTTGATTAAATGACTATGTGCACATCAAAAATATATGAATATTCCAATGTTAACTTTTGAAATTTGGCTTTAGAATCTCACAGCCACCTTTATTTGAATGGGCCCAACACCAGTTGAAAATGTGCTTATTGTGACTAGGAAAAAAGCCCCTATTTAAAGGAAAACGTGGCCAGCTTTTTAACAAAATTTTTACAAAAAGTTTGTAACAATGTGAAAAGAATCAGTTTTTAAATAGTTTCATCTTTTGCTGCAAAGATATTGAAGCCTCTAGTAGTTGTTCCCTGTTCCCTAAAATTCCCTATGCAATTTCAGCTGAATATGGTGTAATTCTTCACTTCCTATCCTAAACTGCTGTGCAGTGGCACTGGGCCAAAATCTCCTCTCAGTTATACCAGTGCAATTCCACTGAAGTTGATGGAGTTTCATGATGGAATAGAGAGGAGATTCAGCCCAGTGTCTGCAATTAAACAGCTGCTGTGTTTCAATATTTGTTACGGAGGGGTTGGTGAAATGATCCCTCTTTTCAGTTTATAAAGTGTTTTAAAATTGTTATAGATGAGAGGCACTTATGTATATAAATGGAGTTATTGTTTTAGTTTATTAGTATTATCACCAATGCACTGAGTAATGCTGTCACTCTGAGATGTTTTAAACCCATGTGTTCGCTGCACCTACAAGGTAGTAAGGAAAATATCTCTTCTTCCTTATGTTAAATGAACTTTCCACGCAGCCACAGATGGCACCTATTTAAAAGAAACAAAAGATGTGAACTTTACAGGTCCTTTGGTGACTCTCTCATAGCTTTACATTTCAGAGGCATAATTATAAAGCACTCTAGACACTAAATTACTATTTCCCAGAATCCTTATCCTTTTAATTGTGTGTGGTCATTATCACACCATGGCGCATCTATTTGATCTAATTTAATTTGCCCTTAGTTAACCTGAAGACATTTCATATCCTTCCTCTTTAATCCTCTCCCATAACCACCTCTTTATGCATTTCATAATGAAGCCAAACACAATTGCCTGAGCAAAAGAGGGTAATCTATGATACAGAAATTCACAGTTTTGTCTGGGTTAGTAGATGAGAAGAAACCAGTGCCCCTTTGACTCAGCCTGGACAAATAGAGGAAGCAAAGGTCTACCAAACCAGGCAGGGGCATAGATCTACCTTAGAGAGATTGTGGGGAAAGGCAACCAACCAGCTCCTGAAAATTACAGAGGGGAAGAGAATAAAAGGAATTTCCCCTTAAAAGGCAGCTCAAAAAATGTGAGAGTCAGAGCATGGCTGATGGGGGAGATGAAGCTGATATTCGGTTGATATTCAAGAGTCAAAATAACCTCTGAAGATTATGACCCTCCTTTCCCTGGGCTCCAAATAGGACTATGATGCAAATCTAAGTATCAGCCTTTTCCCCATTCCTAGATTGAATACAAACACACATGCACTAATGCACACAGAGCACAATGCTAAAGGCCATTTGCATGCAAAGTCTTGCTACAGGATAGGACAAGGATTCTGGGAAGTAGTAATTTAGTGTCTAGAGTGCTTTATAATCTGTATATAGTGAGGACCCAGCCTTGAAATTTGGGACAGGAGCTGAGCATTCCCAAACGTAGACAACACCTCTCTAGTTGGACAAGTCTTCCAAGTTGTACTGTGCCCTGCTGAAACAAAACCAGACAGAACTAACAGATCCCTGATCACCTTAAGGGATAGGTCAAATATCTGCTGGATATTTTTCAATTGATATTCCAAAATATTGGCTGGTTTAAAAGCATTAATATTTGTACTGCTTGCTCAGTGTATGATTCATTTCACCCATCCTTAATTCATGTGGCATTTTTAAATGAGAATCATAATTACAGTTTTCTGTTAAGTCTTTTGAGAGCCCTTAGGTTAGGATTTTTATTAGGTATAATTACTGTTCTTTCTTAGAGTATGCATGTATCTATACAACAGCAGGCTATGGTCAATCAGGTCAAGAGAGATGCTTTTTGGAAAGGTGTAAAATGACCTGTTCCCATGAAGTGCTTTGGCATCAGAGCAGAGCAGAGAGCATTCCAAGACATGTCTCTCTCACAATGCCGAGCATGTATTTTGTCTTCATGGCAGCCCTACTTGCTGTAAAGTGCTGTATGCTATGAACAACTCGCAGGGGGCTTTGAGGCTATATTTATTCCTTCACAGAGCAGAGACAATGAGTTACGACTATTTCATTTTGCAGGTTCCAGATTCTGGTCCAGAGAGCCTTCCACCAATGGATCCACCTGACGTAAGCCAGATCTACCCAGTTCCAGCCAACATCCGGCCCGTTTTAAGCAAATACAGAGTGGAGGTAAGTTACAATGAATAATATTTTTAACTGTTTCAGACTCCCAGACACTTTACATTTGCATAGTGGAGCACAGGGTTTAACTATATGATGTTTTTAACATTGAAATCAATGGGAGTCACAGAAATAAAACTCCATGCGACTGTTAAAATGTAACCACATGAGCCAGATCAGGTGGAATCCCTGAAAGGCAGTCACTTCAACCATTGAGTTAGATCTTGAAAACAACTAGGGCCAGATTTTTCTTCAAGTGATGGTCCCTATGCATATTCCGCTCAAGGCGCATATGCATGCCATGCCCCTGCGATTGGAAGACTTTTCACTAGCAGTGTCTATTGGTCTGCGTCTGTGCACTTCTTCTCATGTTCTGAACTGAGGACATAAGTGATGGTGTGATCCTACAGCCTCTCCAGTTCCTTTCCACCACCTGTGATCTGAGACCAAACTTCTCCAGTGTCCACAGCATTAGCTAGCATTCTTTGTTTTCTAGTGTAAGTATTGTAAATAGTTCTACCTGTTCTGATTTCTTTTATTCTAGTGTTAATATTAGTTTCAGTGAGCTTTAAAGGGCTGCAGGTATAGGCTATCGATGAAAGAAACAAGTAAGACTAACCCAGATCTGCACCCACAGACAAAGAGCCAAATGTTTAGACCTCTTTGGGAGAAAGAACATCACTTCTGTGAGTTTTCAGTTCTACATAGCAAACTAGCAGACTTTAATGGCAAAGTATGATTTATGAATTATAACTTTTCTGAATTTGTCAACAAGCTGCCTCAAGGGCACAGACTTCAGTTCTGAGCAATCGTTGGAGAAGGTAAATTGCTAGCTAGTTCTGCCTTCAAGCTTTGGAACACACAGCAGATACAGCCTCCCACTCGCTGGCAACATCTATAGTCGTGAAACAGACTTCATGGCTCCAGGCCTCCGGATTCTCCAAGGAAATCCAATCCACGATGGAGGATCTGCCCTTTGAAGGAAATAACCTAGTCAGTGAGAAACCGGATGTTTGTTACACAACCTCAAAGACTTGAGGGCACACTCTGTTCTCTGGATATTGATACCCCAGCACGACAAGGAAAATATCTTAAGCCTCAGTTTTCCCATCATCAACAGCCCATTCCTCAACCCTTTACACTCAGAGGGCTTCTGAGCCTGCAAGAAAACATCAAAGAATGCAGCACAGAAAGCAAAACATTCCTCCTTCATTCTCCTCCCAGTCCCAGCCTCCCACTAAGAAGTCCTTTTGATGGGATCTTTTCGAGTTGCAAACCAGTCCTCCCAACAAGTCTGCTTGTCTCCACCCCTTTTGGGCACTGTTTGCTTCACTTTTCCTTGGCATGGCACCATATAGCATCAGACAGATGGGTTATGTGAATCATCACTACCAAATATAACAATACATGCCCTCTCTCAAAACCCCCTCCCTATCCTCTTCAGGGACCCCTCACAAGAAGATGAGCTGACAGGAAGTACATTCTTTGCTCCAAATGGGAGTTAGAGAGCCAGTACAACCCAGCACAGTGGAAAATGATTTTACTCAAGACAGTCCCTCCCCAAGAAGATAGGAGGCTGGAGGCCCGTACTAGATCTCAGACTGCTGAATGTCTTCAACTGCCACCTGACTTTCAGAATGATCACCCTGGTGTCTGTAATCCCCTCACTAAACAAAGGTGAGTGGTGTACAGGTCTCAGTTTGAAGGATGCTTATTTCCACATAGATATCTACCCTGCACACAGAGATTCCTGCAGTTTACTGTAGGCCTAGACCGTTACCAAAACAGAGTGCTCCCCTCCGGCCCCTCGACAGCACCAAACGCATTCATGAAGATTTTATTGATAGCAGAAGCAAATCTGCAACATCAGGGTATATCACTGCTCCCCTACCTTGATGACTGGTTGCTCACAGGCAAGTCACACCAAGAAGTTCAGGTGGCAACTCTGTCCCTACTCTGACTCCGACAATCATTAGGATTCCAAGTAAATGCAGGAAAATCCACTTTAGCTCCCACACACACCATAGACTTTATCAGAATGACCTTGGCTTCTATCATGGCCAGAGGCTACCTACCTCAGGATAGGTTCCAAATTATGAAGGATCTCATCACTCAGATCCTAGTGAGACGTCAGACAACACTAAGATCCTGTCTAATCCTCCTAGGCCACATGGCGTCGTGTACACGTGTGATGACCTTTGCAAGGCTTCATCTGTGTTGTCTACAGTTATGGTTGTGGACAGTTATGTGCCAAGCAAGCACAGAATGGACAAGCTGGTCTTGCTCCCACACAAAGTTTTGACTTAATTTGCCTGATGGAAAAACATGAGCACGGTATGTGTCGGAGTTCCCTTTGCTCCCTCCCATTCATGAAAAGACTGATTACAGATGCCTCCCTGCTACATCGGGGAGCCCATCTGGATGTATGCATAGCACAAGATACTTGGACCCTTCAGGAATCCAAGCTACACATAAACTTACTAGGAACTGCATGCAGTGCACAAAGCCTACACATGGTTCCTGCCATTGGACCCTGCACGGTCAAGTCATGTTGGACAACATGATAGCCATTTTCTTAGATCAATAAAGTCCACACTTCTCTACAAAAGAAGCTGTCATTTTCTGGAACTGGTGCATCTGCCACCAGATCACCCTCTTCGCAGAGCATCCTCCAGGGGTGCAGACACCCGGAGCAAACACTTGTCAAGTGACCATACGTGTGAACTACATGACTCAGTGGTGCAGAGCATCTTTCAGCAATGGGGATTCCTGTCATGGGATCTTTTTGCCTCTCATGAGACTAAGAAATGCCCAGCCTACTGTTCCCAAGCAGGCCGGAGCTGCAGAGGGGACACATTTTTTCATTGATCCTTGTGGCTCCAATGTGACCAAGGTAGTTCTGGTTCACCAACATTCTCCAGATGTTCCCAAACTCCATGCATCCGCATTCATCTCCTACCAGATCTATCGACCCAGAACAAAGTTAAGATCCTTTATCCCAACCCAGCATCTCTCCATCTGGCAACTTGGTATTTGGATAGATGACAAACTTAGAGGAATCATGCTTGTGGATAAATAATCCATCCTTAGGAAAGCAGAAAAGGCTTTGTGAAAAAATGTTATACAGCAAAATGGAGGAGATTCTCTGTATGGTGTCAGCATCATTAGCTACCCCCAAAGGATTCTGAGATTCTACTATTCTGGACTACCTCCTCTCTCTGAAAAAGTCGGGGTTGTCTCTCAGCTCCTTACAAGTGCAGTTGACAGCTATTAGCGCTTTACATCCTCCAATGGACAGCTATTCAGTCTTTGCCCGTCTACAGTAGATTCTGAAGGGTCTTGTCAAAGTCTTTTCTCTGGTGCTAAAACCTACTCCAGTATGGGGCCTCAATCCAGTCCTATCTCCATTAACAAATTCCCCATTCAGGCTTTTAGCCTCATGTTTATTCATTCCTCTGTCTGTGAAGGTTGTCTTCCTGGTTGCAATCACTTCAGTCAGAAGAGTAGGAGAACTGGAGTCCTTATGGCAGTCCCTCCCTATATGGTATTCCACAAGGATAAAGTTTCCTTAAGGTTATATCCAAAATTCATTCTGAAAGGAATCTTGGAATTCCATCTGAACCAGGTAATCCACTTCCCTGTCTTCCACCTGAAGTCTCATGCCACCAAAGAGGACTGGAAATTCTGCTCTCTGTATATCCAACCAGCCTTTGTCTTCTACTTGCAGAGACAGAATCCTTCAGGAAAACTCCTACACTATTTGTCTTCTTTGCCAAACATGTGATAGGAGAGAGAGTCTCCTCACAGAGACTGTTTTAATGGATTTTGGGCTGCATACTGATTTGCTATGAGTTGGTGGAAACCTGTCTCTCACAAGGTGTGAGACCTCACTCGACTAGAGCCCAGGCTGCACTAACTTCCATTTGAGATGTCCCTCTTCTGGAGATCTATAGAGAGGCAACGTGGGTCTCTGTGCATACATTTGGCAGACATTATGCCTTGGTACAAGCTTCTACAGCAGATGCATCCTTTAGCACAGTAGTCTTCTGATCTGTTGTACAGCAGGGTTCCTTATACCCTCCTCCCCAATGAATACTGCTTGAGAATCACCTCGAGTAGAATAAACCTAGGGACCATCACTCGAAGAAGAAAGACAGATTACTTACATTGTAAGTAACTTGAGTTCTTCTAAATGTGTGGTCCCTATGTGTATTCCACCATCTACCCTCTTCTTCCTCTGCTTTGGATCCTTGTCCTAAGGTTATTTATGGTAGAGAAGAACCTGGAGATGTGGTTAGCGTGCACCGTCCCTTCCATCCTCGGTTCAGAGCATGAAGAGGACAGGGGCACATGTGTGGACCAACAGACACTGCTAATGACAAATCTTCCTGTTCCAGGTGTATGGAGTGCATGCGCACCTTGAATGGCATATATATAGAACTCCAGTTACTCTACAACGTAAGTAACCAGTCTTTCCAGCCACAGCACATGAGCATGGAAGATGCTTGTATAAAATGGCTGGACAATTGGGAAGTATAGCTTGTTTTCAATCCCACCTTCGGCACAGGATGGGACCGGGCAGGAATGGTTCTGCCCCACTGAACCAAGACACCCTCTTTGGATTACATAGTGTTGCCAGTGGCTCAGTGTTAGCCACTCCTCCTTCTGTGCTTCCAAAACTTGCAGCCAAATGACAGCTGCCTCCTGCATGTGTGTGCTTGTGCTTTCTCCCCATTCCCTCTAGTGCACCGATGAACAGTCAGCTACAATTTGGGCCTAAAGTCATTTTATATTAACAGCAAAATGTAAGGGAAATTTGGCAACTCCTCATTTGTCAGAATAATGACTGAATTCTAGTTGGTCATGTGTCACTTCCTGTCACTGATCCTATAACTACCATAATCTGCTTAATTGCCTGTCTTTGAAGATTTCTAAATCAAGTCAGATTTTAATTACATGAATTGTGCTGAGACTGATGAACCAGTCACCAGAAATGCTTGTGTGTGAACTCACCCACAGGAGCAGTTCCTGCTTTGACTTTTTCTTGAGGGGTGGAGGAGAATCAAACCAACAAATTATTGAATAGGGAAATAGGAAGAGAAAAGACAACTGTTCACTGGACAAAGGAAAAAAAATCTCTTTTTCAGATGTGTTTTCTTTTTTGGGCCTGAGTCCATGCATTAATTAAGCACATACCTAACTTTAAGCACATTAATTCCATTTATGTCAATGGGAAAAATCATGTGCTTATAGTTAGGCATGTGCTTAAATATTGCTCAAGGTATAACCCACTGTCAGCCCCGGAATGATATTGCTGTGGTTTGGCATTTGAAGGATTTTATTTTGGTTTTTATATTGCTTAATTTATATTGTTGTAATTATTGTCATTTTAACACTATATTCTATAGTTGGATCTTAAATAACTGTATTGCTAGTAAGCATAGGAAAACTTGGAATTCCATGAGCATTCTAGAGGGTTTGCAGTGAATCAATACATAAAACATATAAAGGTAATAAAACTACTTCTGACAAAATACTGGACTATATCTTCAACTGGTATAAACTGATGTAGCTCTGTTGTAGGTAATAGGCTATGGTGATTTATATCAGCTGAGAATCTGGCCTGTCAGATTAATAGGAACTGAGCATATTTGTCCTGCAGAGGGAAGGGACTGTTAGAAACAAAATTATTCTTTACCAGTTATGTTTTGTTAACAGTTTGACATTAATTGGCTTAACTTTCTGTTCTAAGGTATGAGGACTTTTTTTTTTTTTATTTCAGATACTGACGGGTGTTTAGAATTTCTTGCAAATTACTGGGGCCATATTGAGCAGCACTTTGTGGCAGCTATGCATTGTCTGAGTGACACAGAGTGGCAGGAACATACTGGTGAATCTGGTCAATGGTTCCTGATATTACCTGTGTTCTCCTGTCACATCTGTGCCGGTGAATCTGATCCATGGTTCCCAGTGTTACTGTGTACTACTGTCAGGAGCATACCAGTGAGTCTGGCCCACTGTTGCCTGTGTTTTGCTGACCACTTTTCTACCACCTGCCATAGGTTCTGTTCTGGGGTGTTCGTGAGCTGAAGAAAGTCCAGCTCCTCTCTGTGGACCGTCCACAGGTTCTCATAGAATGTGCCGGGAAAGGAGTTAAATCATCTGTCATCCAGAGCTACAAGAACAACCCCAACTTCAGTGTCCAAGCAGACAGGTTTGAAGTGGTGTGTACAGTGCACTGCTGCTCTCTCTGATCTTCTTCTCTTTACGCAGGGGAAGGCACAAGCTATAACACTGATTGTCTTTACTTTTTAAGCCCTTGTGTGCTGTTACCAGACGGGGCACTTAAGTGGTTGATTGGTTATGACTAAGGCTATGAGTCTGTCATGGAAGTCATGGATTCCATGATTTTTCATGTTCTCCACGACTTCAGGGCGTGGGCCGTCAGCCGTGGGAGACGGGGCTCGAGCTGTCAGCCCCACTTCCTGAGGTGGGTGGCAGGGCTCAGGCTGTCAGCCTCCCTCCACCCCCTCAGTGGGCAGCAGGGCTTGGGATGACATTTCCTGGTGGTGGGGATCGGACTTCCGTGAATTTTGGTTTATTGCCCACAATCTGTTTATGACTTTTACTAAAAATAACTGTGGCAAAGTCTTACCCTTAGTTATGACCAATGAGCTTTGAGACTTTCACTTCTAGGTTGTTGACTTGAATCTGGCCCTGGTCAGTAATGTGTTGAAGCTTCCTGGCTGTCCACTGGCTTGTGTGACATGAACTGGTGGTTTCAGTTCAGGTCTTAGTGGATGAGGGTTTCCACTAGCTGGTAACATCAACAGAGATTAAAGTCTATCTAAGTATTTATAAGGCCCAGGGATATCTAAGCATCAGTAATAATATCTAAGTATCTGTGGTACCTTTAATTTTTATTGCACATTACACATTCAAACTGATGCATAGACATTACCTAGTTAATCCTCACAATATCCCTGTAAGCTAGGGAAATACATGTTATCCCTTTTATAGCTTGGAAAACTGAGCCAGTGAAGTGAAATTACTTTGGCCAAATTGCTGACTGAGGTGGGATTAGAATTCATACATTCCTGACTACCAACACTGTGTTTATCCCTCTAGATTTTGCTGTTTCCTTGACAAATTAGCAGCCTTCCCATCAGCCAGGGTACTTTTCTAGGTAGGGTTGGAAGGGTAGTGTGAACAGAACTACACTGCCCATGCTATACCTGTTTGATGGATCAAGAAAGTCAATAGTCAGGGTTCTCAGTTCAGCATTTTTCAGGACACCTTTCCAGGCACCAGTAAAGAAATAAAATCTCTCATGCTGTTGTCTGTTCTTTTCTGCCAGGAATTGCCTGAAAATGAGCTTTTGCACCCACCACTCAGCATCTGTGTGGTTGACTGGAGAGCTTTTGGTCGTAGCACTCTTGTTGGAACACACACCATCAATTGCCTTAAGCAATTTTTATATAAACCCAAAGAGCTTCCTGCATCTACAGCAAAAGTAGACGTTATAGAAACTGACAAAGGTAAATGCACAATACAACTCTTGTCCACAAATAAAAAGACAAAGTGATATGTGTTAGAACAGTGGATAATAGTTCACTGCAGTGGGACTGTACAGGTGCTTTAAGTTAAGCACATACTGAAGGGATCTGCTGGCTGGGGCTGGAACGCTCAATACCTTGCAGGATCAAGCCCTGTGTGATTATTAAGAGGTATCATTGTCCATATTATCTTGAGAACCAATATGATGACTCTCTTTTCTGGCATCATCTTACCCAACTTGCTGTGTTTCTAATTTCAGCTTCTCCAGAGTCACCAAAGCCACTTGCATCACCCCAACAACAACCACAACCAACAGATCACATTTACATTGATGTGGAACATGGTACAGCTTCATTTGCAATGCAAGAACCAGTTCCAGCAAAATCGTCTGCTGCGGCAGCTGTACCTGCTTCCTCACTGCCACCAGAACTTAAACCTACATCCTCATCCTCTGAACCAGCAAAAGATAGAAAACAGAAGGTTAGATAGAAAATCATCAGCTAGCTATTATTTTAAAATAATAATAATAAATAATAAATGACTTATTATGGTTGGACACAGGAACCCCAGTCATAGGCCAGGGCCCCATTGTGCTAGATGCTGTACAAATACAGAACAAATAGATAGTCCCTGTGCTAAACAGGTTACAGTCCAAGTATAAGACAATAGACAACATATGCATACAGACAGATGGGGAAGAACAGGGAAACAATGAGACAATACTGGTCATCATGACAGCCAGAATATATTTTAATTCATACAATTGATCAGAAGAAAGTTTCTAGACTGCAGAAACCTTTTTCTGATCAGCTCCATAAACTATCACTTTTTGGATGGAGAAATAATCTTTTTCTTTCTTTCTTTCTTTCTTTCTTTCTTAAGCAAAAATAAAATGAAGGGAATGACAAAACTGTTTGACTTTATGCTCCATTTCAGTAATATTTTTTGGAGTGGGATAAAGAAGCCACTTCTTATCTGTAGCACCTGGATGCACTGTTAGATATTGCTAATGTTCTTCATAGTTTGAAGGACAAGGAAAGGCAGTGATGTCTCAACTCCACATGTACACATCCTTGTGTGTCTGTCATCTGTAATGGTACAATTTATAGACACAAAAGTGAGTGAAATATAGTAAAATACTCATCCATATATAGTGCCAGTATTGTAACTGTATGTCTGATACAGATTACCATTGCTGCCATTCTGATTTAGCTGCATTGCTAAAATACATGACAACTGCAAGTGGCAACTCTTTATTAGTGTGAAAAGCTGAATGCACAATTTAACAGGGTCCAATCATTATTCATATGAGTAATCCCATTGAAGCCAGTGGGCCTACTTGCACAAGCAGTTGGTTTGTGGGATCAGGCTGTTTATCTTTTCTAAGGGCAAGATGATTGAATTCTCAATGGCTATTCAGAATCCTAGTTGTCTTCAAAACTCAAGTGTTGATACATTCAAGAACTTTCAATATTATCTGCAAATATAATGATATTGGAGGGGACCAGGGGATATCAGGAGGTCTGTATTCTTCCAAATATAATATTTCTTCTTTCTATGGTAGATTTTCCCTTTAAAAGGCTTGCTTTTGTTTCAATGCCCCAAATTTTAAAAGTATAATATTTGATACCAGCAGAAGGTAATATAGAAACTGTACTAATAACATGATGATCACAATGGATTCTCTAGTGGGATACAAAGACAGAGACACAAAATAATGTAGTTCTTACAGAGTAATATCCATTCCACCTTCATCTGTTCCTCTTGATAGCCCAGCTAGTTTTTAATAGCTGTCATAATTCTAGAGTTCAACAGTATTTCCTTATGCCTTGCTAGGACTCAAGAAAATACTCCCGACGATCCACAAAAAGAAAAAAGAGAACAATAGCGGATGAATCTGCTGAAAATGTTATTGATTGGTGGTCAAAGTACGATGCTTCTGTGGAAAAAATGAAAACGGTAAAGGCCCAATAGCTCCATACTTGAATGGATGTGTGATATTTTAAAACTAGATTTATGCAAATAGCTTCCTCTTTAATGTTTAATTTGTATTTAGGAGTCTGACCATTCTGTTTTTATTTTGAAAGGTACAAGCAATCTATCCCAATGAGGGGAAACCTGACAAAAGTAAGTAAAATATTTGCATATATACTTATTTTACTTACTGTTATAATGTCTTTCTGTGCTAATTCGAGAACATTTTTGCCCTATTCACATTGAATGTCTGTTCTTCCTTGTGTTGTGCAAGGTGCTGTGTTCAGATCCTAATCCTTATCTGGATTAGACTGTGGGTTGGTTAGATGTTGAGATACAAAACTGGGTTGAAGTTTGGGTTTAATGATGTTCAAATCACATGAGCAAGTCTTTGCAGCTTTCTGCCTCAAAAATGATGGAAATCTTTCAGTGCTAGATGTTCTAGAAAGATTACCACAATATTGGTCTGCATCTGTATCAGATCCAAAAAAACATCCTCTTTTAATTTTGGATCCAACCCAGAACAAAAACCATTTGGGCTTGGTTCCAGGTATCTGAATTTGAAAACAGAGTCCAGAATGATAGGCATCACAATAGCAACCAATTCTTGTGTCAAACTCAGCCAACTCAAGAATTTTCAGCAGAAAAGCCTGGAGGAGTTAGACAATAATAGATCATTGAATACACTAATGGAAGACAATTTTCTACTGCTTTACATGTCCTTGCGATAGTGAACCATGTCTTTAGCAAATTACTTCTTCTAACCTGACTACTTAAGTAGGCAGAGAAAGAAAACTAATATTTGTACTGTCTGTGTAGACTTGCTGTTCACAATTAAACAGCTGGTTCTTCCCATCCTAGAGGTGACTATATTTCACAAGTGGTGGAAATAATTTCTAGTTTGCAAAGCATTTTGCAATCATTCTGGATGAAAGGCACTACATAAATGTCAGTCATTATCATTTTGAAAGTGGCAGCTGACCAAAATGTCAATGATCAGATCATCAGTGCTGCAAAGCATCAGTCAAAGTTCTAATTATGCATGGAGCATACCTATCCACCTGGAAGAAATGTTATACAAAGTTCTGGTGCCATATCCATGTATAGTGAGATTGTTGACTGACAACTTAACATATACAGAATTCTACCATCCACAAACTTTACTGGTGATAGTTATGCCAGGGTTTTCTGTTGTTTTTGACTAGGCTGGTGACTTGAAAACTGAAAAAGACTCTCCTAATTATTTGTACAAGATATGTTTTATCTCATTTACTTACATGCTGTGGTGATTGGCACCATATACATGACTGAGAGAGAGAGAGTATTAATAGATACTTATATCAGAGATAGATGAATTAATTTAAAAAAATTTAAGGACTGATCTGACCCAAACACTAAGCCTGAATAATTTTCTGAAGATTTGGGTAAATAGCTAGATCCAATAAGCGCCTCCTGCCTTTGTTGATATCTGTCAAAATCAGTGGTGGGTTGTCAGCCAAGTAGGCAGCTTCTGCTGAGCAGTTGCCGTCTTTATATCTCACACTCCCCATGGCTTTCTGAAGGTCAGAGGCACACTGGGATGTATTTTTGGTGCCTTTGACCTGAGGAAGGCCAGGAACATATGAGATCTGAAGGCAATAGGCAGCAGGGCAGTGGCATTCCATCTTGGTAAGACCTCACCTTAAATATTTCGCAACATTTGTAAAGGTAGTGGGATCTGCTGGGGTAGATTTGACCTTGGGATGACTGAGGAAGAAGGGGTGGGGAGAGAGAGAGAGACAGAGTGTGTGTGTGTGTAAGGGGTATGAGACTGGAAGGCACCAGGTTCAGGCAAACAGCAGTTTTTATTCAGTGGTAGAGAAGGGTAAAAGATGGTGTATCGGGTAGGGAGGAGTGATAGGAAAGGAATCTGACTGGGCTGACAGGAGAAAGTGCAAGAGAAGTATAGAGAAGGGGAGGGAAGGGTGTATGACCACTAAGATTTATTTTAAGGACTTATCTAAGCCATTAGAGTTTTATCCATCACTGCAGCTGCTATAAACCTAATGATGTAATCAAATCTCTGTAGCTAAGCAGACATCTGGCCACGTAACATTACTAATTGAAGATGAAACAGACAAAAAGAAGCGAAAAAAGGTGCTCAAAGAGGGAAAAAAGGAAGAAGACCCCCAACTAGCAACTTTGAAGGTAAAAAAATGCTTTGTTTTTATAATTCAGGTTATTCTGGATGGGCAAAATTCACTGCTGGGCCGAGGGCTAGTCTTAAGTAAGACTTCAGTAGAGTTTGATTCTTGTGCTGCCCCTGTGCAGAGGAGTGAATTTCACCCTTATGGAATATACTATAAATATTAGATTCATGTTCCCTTTCCCTTTGTTTTAGCTGCACCTCGGATACAGTTAATCACTTACATGTATAAACTTTATTGTGCCAAAGTGCACTTAATTTATGCACGTAATCCTCTTAATGTTTTTGCCTAAAATATCTTTTTGGATTGATGAAAGCACAGAAATGTGGATATTGGGAGAACAAGTGACAAGGCATTTCAGAAATGTTTGGGTATATAAAAAATAGGATAGAAAACAATATTGAAAAGATTATATACAATGATAGTAGACCCTCACCGGGAATATGAGCTACATGCTGGTCACCATATCTTATAAAAGGACCTTTATAGAGGGCCTTTCCTGGCGACTGAGCCTTGACATGGTGGGAAGGCTTGTGTGCTCCAAAGACCCTGAGAGTAATGCCAGAGGAAGTGATTACTCCTGGTACCCAAGCCAGACAGATTCAAGGGCAGGGATCAGATACAAAGCAGTCCACTGGCTCTTCAGGTCAGGAGTTGAGTGATAGGCCAACAACCTATCCTGGTAAAAAAGTTAAGTTATAGAAACACAGCAAGGTAGCTATTCCAGCATTATAGACAGGGGTGGTCAAGCGTTTTTCATGCCCAAAGTACAAATGGAATGGGAAGGATTCAGATTCAGAAAGTCAGAGTCAAAGAAAAGATTATGGACATGGAAAATGATTAGAGGCATGTGGAGAGATTGAAAAGATTAGGACTGTTTAGAAAGAGGTTGAATAAAAAGGGACATGAAACAGTATACAAATCAATGAAACTGTTTGTTTCCATTTTTGAATGGAAAGGTCTCCACTTGTACAACAAATTTAGACAACCATTTTCACTTTCTGTGACATCTGACGAAGTGGGTTACATCCCACGAAAGCTTATGCCTACAGAAATTAAATGTGTTAGTCTTTAAAGTGCTACAGAACTCTCGTTGTTTTTGCTGTATACAGACTAACACGGCTACCCCTCTGGAACATTTTCACTTTTGCTTGTTTTTGATTTCACAAAGAACCACACTGTAGGAGTTAGAGATGAGAAAGACCTTTTTGAGCAATCCAATCTCTTTACCTATCTCGACAAGATGGTTCCCACAATATGTTTTCTTGTCCACTTTGTTTTCAGGTTCTTATGCATTATTACAATACTACAGTATTTGAGTTGCTACACCAGGGGTGCATTTGTTAAAGGTTTCCATCACTGGTGGGGAACGGGATATTTTTCTGTTGATCACCTAAAGATTTTACAAACACTTGATTTAATAAAACCTAAACACTGAGCCAAAGCTGAACTTTAAGTCACCAGTTAATTCAACATTTGCTGTGCTTTTACTTGCTGCGTCATGTGAAATGAGCATTATCCCATTTTTCAAAGATCTATGATGGGGACCTGGAGAGTGAATTTAATAACTTTGAAGACTGGGTGAAAACCTTCGAACTTTTCAGAGGCAAAGCCACCGATGAAGATCACAGTGACTATGATGACAGAATAATAGGAAAATTTAAGGTGAGTTTAAAAATGATCGGATACATGGTAATTTAGAGAAATGCATGTTTTCAGTGACATTCCAGGTATACAGAAAATGAGTTTCAGTGACACTGGCAATCTGCTATTGACATTGTTAATTCTATTGAATCCAAAGCCAAAAAGTGTTTGCTATTTGTTATGTCTTAGTATCTGACTGATAGAAGCAGTTTTCAACCCACAATGTTTACTATCATTTTGAGACGGGACATTTATTTAAAACTACAAAGCTGAGTTAAATCACAGATTCGTAATAATTAGAGCTAGAACAGACTTATCATGTTGTGCTGCAGTATAGCCTCTGCTAATGCAAATTTATTTCTTCCATATAATTTCTGGTACTTTAGCCTATCTGGCTTAAATGATAGGCTTTCTACTTCCCTTACAGTTTACCATTAGGAAATCTGCAAGTATAGTTCAAGCACAATTAATATAATAGTTGTGTGATTTAAAACTGAAGTACTTTATACTTCAGAGGAGTTTGCAGATGTTTCTGGGAATGTCTTGAAAAGGTTAAATACAGTTATTGAAAGGAAGTGCTTTGGAAGGTTAACAAAACAGAACAGAAATATTTTCAGGAATGTGGTTTAGTGCATTTATTAAACTTCTCTTTCTTTTGTGCAAAACATGGATGTGCACACATGCATATGTGCCTATGCAGACTGCATTCATGAAGTTTTGTCTATACACCAGAACTTTTTTTTGGATTAGGTTTGTTGTTTTTTTCCAGGGAAATAAAACATTGTATACCCACAGGGCTGTTTCTGCATATACAAAAGTCCTGAAGATTCTAGCTCAGTGGATGGAGGACAGCCTAAAATTCTACAAGGGATACCACCGAATAACTCAGTCGAAGTTCTGGTCAGGGTGTATATCGTGAAAGTAAGTATACAGCCTTGAAATAATGGAGGATTTGTTTTTCAAATTCATTTTCCTCTAGTTTCTACATAATGTAGCTTCTGAAAAGTCTCGTCCATATGTTAGAATTCGATAACACTTAGAGTACTACAGAGTAGCATCTGCAGCTCTTAAGGACTTCTCATTGTAAATCACAAAGATGCCAGTTTATTGGGGAAGAGGAACTCTAGCGGCCATTTCGGAAGCTTCATAGAGGGAAAGGGACAAACAAGCAAAGGAGCATTCAGGAGAAGGAGAGAATGAGAGAATATCCCGTGAGGACAATATACCTTTCAGAGCAAGCAAAGGGGTCGGAGTGTGAATGATGAATTTGAAGGAGCAAGGGGTAGAAATTAGGGCTATGTCTATACACTACAGCTTATGTCAGCATAATTTATGTCGCTCACGAGACATAAATAACCACCCACTCCCGAGCAACATAAGTTACACTGACATAAGCCCTGGTGAGCACAGAGCTATGTCAGTGGGAGAGTTTTTCGTGCTGACATAGCTTCTGCTGTTTGCGGAGGTGGTTTTATTATGCTAATGGGAGAGAGCTCTCCCATCGACATAGAGCGTCTTGACCATATGCACTGCAATGGCACAGCCACATCAGTACAGCTGCGCCGCTGCAGTGCTGAACATGTAGACATGCCTTAGAAAATCAAATATTGAGGGAACATGGTGGGACATAGTGAAGTCAGAGAAAGGCAGTCAGTACTGAGCTGGGTATTAGTGAGAAAACAAGAGAGAAGCAGAAAAGAAAATCAGATTATACAAAGTAGGAAAAACCCAGAGTTAGGAAGGGGAAATGAAATTAAGACAAAAGAGAAGACGAGAAAGAAGACACTTTTTGTCTGTGTTAAAATGCTTTCAGATCACATCCATCAAAGACAATGGGCCAGTCAATGGAGCTATGACTTAGACCAGCTGAGGATCTGGCCCATTGTTTATAGGAAAATCCCCTTGAATCTCACATAGATTTGGACGTAAAAACATCCAGCAAAGTTGGCGTCTTCCTTTGGCACTTTCTCTTCCTCTCACCTCACCTGTTCCATTCTGATCAGCAACTGTGCCGGGGGCCATTTTGGCTGCCCACATCAGCGTGGCACTTGGGCCCTAAACAATCTACAAACATTCTTGCCCTGGTGTCATGCTCTATATTTTAGTAGGCAGGACTAGCTTAGCATTTGTGTTTCCAGAACATCCCCTGCACTAATGGATAAACAGCTCCCTTAGAAAACAACCACGTTTAATGATTACCTTTAATGAAGCATTTGGATGTTGATGAAACAGTCTTTTCTTTTTATCAGGCATATAATCTTAGCATTGCTGATGCAGAGGGCACATCAGATCCCTATATCGTTCTCAGACTAGGCAAAACTGAAATTAAAGACCGGGACAATTACATCCCCAAACAACTAAACCCAGTTTTTGGAAGGTAAGTGATAGCTTTATTTAAATGTTCATGGTGATTTCAGTCTTAGGCTTTTACTACAGCTATTTCTACTTGTTTTGAAGAGCAGAGTGCATGTATTATACAATGCTGTGTGTCTGGATGTTTTATAATTATTTGTGTCATATTGTGTACTTACAAATTATTCCATTTTCACGCCAGTCGAACGCCTCCTGAAAATCAGTCTGCAGAAGGCTTTTTGTGTTACTGCACAAGAAACGAAGCAGCAAATGATCTTGTCAGCTCAAATTAATGAGGTGATTCGTTCGGTCTAAAATGAAATAGATACAGTGACAGTAAAACTTAATTTCCACAGTTTGTGATGGTGTTTTTAAATCTGAGAATTACTATAAAACAATCTCAGACTTTTAGGACCAAATCAGAACCCAGTTTTCAAAGCTAGCCTTTGGTTTTGGGCTGGTCAGTTTTTGGGTGCCCTTCTTTAGGGCCACACAGGGTGAGATTTTCAGAAGAGTGTGGCTAGATTTTCAAGTGATCTGCTCCCACAGTTGGGGCCAGATTTGAAAATCTAGCCACTATGGTCTGCTTGTCAGAGGTGCTTAGCACGAATAACTTTTATTTACTTCATCTGGTCTCTAACAGTGTCTTGGCTTCAGAGGTATCTAAAATTGGGCACCCAAAAATCTAAGCAGGCATGAGTAGAGACCACTTTTGAAAATGTGGGTCAGAATTTGACTCCACCTCCCCCATTGTTCTCAATGCACTTGGATATCTATAAGATGCCTCTGTGTTACCTATTTTCTGTATTACTGCATCTGAAGAAGAGAGCTGAAGTCTCTCGAAAGCTTATGTCTCCAAATATTAAATTTGTTAGTCTTTACAGTGCCACAGAACTCTCGTTGTTTTTGCTATAAAATGTTTTCACTTGATTTTTTTTTGCTATAAAATGTTTTCACTTCATTTTTTCACTTGATACATGCTGAACATGATAAAGTATTCCTAAATTATTGCCCCATCAGTTATATTTATGTGAGAAACCACATATATCCAGATAGATAGGTGAATAATTATTTTTATTCACAGCTAACGTAAAACAATTGATAACAATAATTATATGGGGAGTTTTTATAACATATGGACAGATCCTTATCTAGAGGTGAATGGAGTTGTTACTATTTACACCAGCTGAGGGTCTGACACTTGTGTGTCAAGGTAGGTAAATTTTACCACCCATGATTTTCTCTTATATGGAAGCAGGACAGAGCTATTATTAATCAGGATGGAGTTATTTGAAATGTAGAGTTGAGATCAGAATTTGAAGCTTTTGGAAGGAACCACAAAAGTTTCAAATGATCAGTTCAGTTTGTACACAGAATTTATCTCAACTTAGCCTCTTTTCTTTGGTCTGGAAATTGGGCAAGAAATCTAATGGAAACAGGCTCTCTCCTCAGATTTTGAGTACTTCCTGATTCATGCAATACAAACCATTCAGAAAAAAAAATGCAGCTGCATAATCTCATTGAAGACTAGGAACTGATTAGGTAGGCACTATACTCTTCATATTCTGCATGCTTTCAGTATGTTCAGATATTCAGTAAAAATGCCAGTACCTAACAGAAGAAATTATTCATTTCTGCCAGCATACTGTGCACTTGGGCATCCACTATACCTTTTTTGACTGATACTTTTAGCTTTAAAAATGATTTGTCTCACAAAATCTTATCAATTTTTTCCATAGGTCATTTGAAATTCAGGCTACTTTCCCTAAGGAATCTGTGCTCTCTGTCCTGATTTATGACCATGACTTCATTGGAACGGATGACCTCATTGGAGAAACTAAAATTGATTTGGAAAATCGTTTCTATAGCAGGCACCGGGCTACCTGTGGTTTACAAAGTCAATATGAAAAGTAAGATCCTCTTCAGACATTTGATTTGTGCATACACAAGAAATGAGTGACCTGCAGAGAAGCTTTTTGATGAAAACTAATCTAGTCAAAAATTGTGTTTTTTTCAGCCTTTGAGTTTTATAGATTTTGTTAAACTGAATTGTGTCCTATGGCTCAGAAATAGCTGCCAACATACACAGAAAGTGGGTATTTTTAAAACCAACAGCTCTACTTACTCACAATTAGTTTCAGATGGCAAACTGTCTATATTTAAGTGTCTTTGTTTGATAAACATAAGTTGGAGATTTTACTGACTCAAACACTGAATAAAAATCTCTGTCTGGGATGGCTGTACAATAATTGTAAGGCCAAATTCTACTCTCAGTTACACTTGTGTAAATCCAAAGTAACTGCCTTGAAGCCACTGGAGTTTCTCAGGATTCTCATATGTGTAAATGAGAGCAGAATTTGGCTTCAGATTCTGGAGACAGTGGGTAGTAAAGGTTTGTCATACAGGAGTATTGATCAGAGACTGAATTTTATTTCCTGGCCTCTGTCACCTGATCTGGGTCCGGGTTTAAAGTATAATAACCCTGTCCCATGACTAGAGCCTTGTCTACACAGTGGGGTAATGTGCTCTACAGGGATGTGATTTCTAAAGTGCACTAATATGTTGTGCAATAATTGGTCTGTGTAGATCTTGCTGGTGCACTTTAATGTAGTGCTGTTTAAAACAGTGCTATGTGAAAGCACACTAGGGAACCTTTAGTATGCACCAGCAGGGTTTACACATGCCAGTTAATGCACAGCACATTAGTATACTTTGAAATCACACCCCTATAGACTGTGTTACCCCACCGTGTAGACGAGTCCAGGGTTTCAATGTCCACTGATTCCAGTGATTATTGTCACACAGTCTGTGATCACAGATGAAATGGTTTCTAGTTTCAACCAGCAGAAAAGAAAAATACTCACTGGCTTTAGCTTGGTATTTGTCTGTACTTAATACACTGGTCTCTGTAGCCATATGCCAGTGCTTCCCTATGTCTATTCCTCTGTGAATTTTTGCCATTTTTTTTTCTTTACAACGATAAGAAGCGTGAAATGTTTGGACTGCATCAACACTACGGGTCAGATTCTCAGCTGGTGTGAATTGGTTTTAATGGATTCACACTGCTGAGGATCTAGCCCTAGGTGTTCCTGGTTGCAGTACTTCAGCTGATATGCTAAAAATGTGGGGGGTAATTTTAAACTGCATAATAAATTGATAAGCAACATTCTTGTCATATTAATTTTTTATTGCAGCTTTACTCCCTATAGAACTTTTTTTCTGTTGCCTATGAAGATTTTTTTATAACCCGAAGTGTCTCAACTCTCACTCTAAGATTCCATCTGCCTTGTTATTTTAGCAGTCACATTGTTCAGTACTTGACATTTGTTATTTTGTTCTTGATAATGGAGTCTCAAATACAGCATCTGAAATACACTTGAGTTAACGGATCAAAATAAACTGGAATAGAATCGTAGAAGATTAGGGCTAGAAGGGACTTCAGGAGGTCATCTAGTCCAACCCCCTGCTCAAAGCAGGACCAACCCTGACTAAATCATCCCAGCCAGGGCTTTGTTAAGCTGGGCCTCAAAAATCTGTAAGGATGGAGATTCCACCACCTCCCTAGGTAACCCATTCCAGTACTCACCACCCTCATAGTGAAAACGTTTTTCCTAATATCCAACCTAGACCTCTCCCACTGCAACTTGAGACCATTGCTCCTAGTTCTGTCAACTGCCACCACTGAGAACAGCCTACCTCCATCCTCCTTGGAATTCCCCTTCAGGTAATTAAAGGCTGCTATCGAATCCCCCCTCACTCTTTTCTTCTGCAGACTAAACAAGCCCACTTCCGTTAGCCTCTCCTCATAAGTCATATGCTCCAGCCCCCTAATCATTTTCATTGCCCTTCGCTGGAGTCTCTCCAATTTGTACACATCCTTCCTGTATTGGGAATGCTGCTTGGCTGCATCGCTGTGTCACACCTGTGTGACTCCATTTATATCAATTGAAGCACACCAGGGAAAAACCAGTGTCACAGAGTAGTGACATAAGTCCAAGAACTATAATCATTGTGGCATTCCTAGTATTTAAATATACTTATAGAGATATAGGACAAAATTTTCAAAAGGTATCTAAATCCTATTTTCAAAAGTTACTTAGGAGCCTACACCTGGAGCTGGAAATGTAAATTCCAGCTCAAGAAGACATTGCTTGATCCAAGTTAGTGCAGGTAACCTACTAAAAATACGAGTGGCACAAGCAGTGGCAGGGACTAATCTCCTGAGTACATGCCTCACATCTCAGGACAGGATCATATTTGGGGCAGGTAGCCCCTCCTGCTGCTCACACTACAGCAGCTACACTTCTATTTTTAATATGCTAGCTTGATTGGAGCTAGTACTAGTATATCTCCTTGAGCTGGGAATTATACGTCCAGCTCAGTGTAGACATCATCTAAGGGCTACATGTGCTAAAAATAGCAGCATAGATGGAGGTAGAATGGGTAGCGGTTTGGGCTAGCCACCCAAATACGTACCCAGGGAGTATCGGTGGGTTTGTAGCTCGAGCTGCCACCCATGCTACACTCAGCTACACTGCTATTTTCAGTGCACAAACTTGAGTGGAGCTAGTATGTGTCTGTGTACTCGACCTGGGAAGCAGGCTGCCAGCTGCAGTGTAGACATATCCTTGTAGTAGAGAGCCTGAGAGCCTGAGACATGAGGCCTAGGATAACAGGCCTGGTATGAGGCCCGAGTCTTGAGCTAAAGTAACAGTCAAGCCCTGCTTTTCCGCTGTTAGCAGAAGTCAGGCTGCGAACCTGCATGCAAGTTCACAGAAATGGGCAAGAACAGAGCTGGTATTGCAGAAATACACATTCCTAAAGAAATGCTAGGCACAGAACACGCAAGCACATTCCAGGGCATCCTGATACCAAAGGATGGTACAAGCTCATTCCTGAAAGATAACAAGTTTCATATTGCCTCTCTGACATGTGTAGTTGCCACCCTCTGACATGGCAAGATACCACCCTTTACTTTGTACAGAATGGTTCGATCAAAACATCTCTATCATACTGATATCTTGATCTTGGACGCAGTGTCATTGAAAGTTCAATTTTCCTCATAGGACCAAATTAAGACCATGGTGTAAGTAACAGCAACACCCCAGAATCCAGCAAACGTGCATCTGGTTATACTAAAGCCGGGTAATGTCCATCATGTATGACCTCCATGCTGCATGCCCTGTGATCCAGACCCTGGTGCCACACTATTCAAAATAATAGCCTATGGAGCTTGTCTTACTATTAGGAATGCCATGCAGAAGACCTGGACTCTATTCCTCTCCCAGGTACTAGTCCCAGATCCTCAAGTTGGCTGGAATGGGGAATGTTATGGAGCGACTGCACTAAGTTCCTGTTGATCAGAGAGAACCTTATGTTCTGTTATAAAGAGAAGTGTGATCAGTTGTTCTCCATGTCCACTGAAGGTAGGACAAGAAGTAGTGAGCTCAATCTGTAGCAAGGGAGATTTAGGTTAGATATTAGGAAAACTTTCTAACTATACAGGTGGTTAAGTTCTGGAATAGGCTTCTCAGGGAGGTTGTGGAATCCCAATCATTGGTAGCTTTTAAGGAGATGTTAGACAAACACGTGTCAGGGATGGTCTAGGTTTACTTGGTCCTACCTCAGAGCAGGGGGCTGGACTTGATGACTTCTTGAAGTTCCTTCCAGCCCTACATTTCTATGATTCCAAAATTCTATGTTAACCCACAGAAATCATCTGATGGCCTGATCCAGTGCCCAATGAAGTCAGTGAAAAGACTTCCATTCATTTTAGTTAGTGTTGGACCAAGCCCTGAATGATCAATGATTAGCATTGGCCAGCTCCAAAAGGAGTCTTGCTCTGACTTCCTTTGCCAAACAGATGGTGGCTCTGTGATGTCTGACCTTGATAATGAAAGTACACAATGTGGGGAACATTGACTGGGATGGATCTGAGGAACTAACAAGGAGAAGCAGAGGACATGTCCAGCTCTGATTACATTTCACTTGTGTAAAATTCTGCTCACTTTCATTCAGTCAGGTTTAAGCTCCTTTACAATAAGTCCATCTGCCATAGTGTCTGACATCTTTATTGGAGCTCCTGATTAGTTAAAGCCTTTAACCAAACAGAAAACCTTCTCCACTCCTCTCTTCACTTTGTCTGCTCGTTGCAGAGAAGGGTACAATGCCTGGCGAGATGCAACTAAGCCAACTGAGATCCTCACCAAGCTATGCCAGGACAACAAACTGAATGGGCCCATCAAGAGACCTGGGGAGATACAAATCGGAACCAAAGTATTCACGGGGACGACAATCTTTAATGAAGATGAGAATGGTAATTATGCCATTTATTGCTATTTAATCCTATTACCGTAGCCCCTAGAAATCCCACATTTGATTGGGGTCCTATTGTGTTAGGTGCTGGACAAGCAGAGAGCAAGAGACAGTCTGTGCCCTGAGTTGCTCACAATCTAAATAGACAAGGCAGATAAAGAGTGGGATGGGAAAAAGGAGCACAGAGGTGAAGGGACCTATGCAAGGTCACACAGCTGGTCAATAGGCAATTCATGAATAGGACCCAGGCCTCCAAAGTCCCAGTCCAGTGCCTTATCCACTGGACCATGCTGCCTCTCCTAATTGTTACTCTTCTTGTTTATTATTAATTATTACCATTATCATCACTGGTTCTGTGAGTGCATCAGTGAATCCTACTCCTTGTAGTCCTCATGAGTGTGGGGGACCAGGAATCCAGAGGGCTTTGCAGGGAGTTGCTCCTTCCACTAGGGGAAGAGGCAAGTTCCAAGAGGAGAAGAGGCACAGGGCCACAAGGGGATTGGCTATGTAGGTGTGGGTGGGGAGGGGTGGGACAGAGCCACCAGTGGCTAGTTGTGTATTTGAGGGAAGGCGATGGTAAGGAGCAGATGACAAGTATTAAGATGGACACTTTGACTGGATAGCCCAAGAGAGGAAAGCAGCACAAGGATTGTGCTTTGCCTCTTCGTCAGTGTCCAGTTGATTTTCAGTGTTTGATTTTTTCTTAGTTCAAACACCGTGCTCCCATTTCTCCTGTGGGCAAACAGACCAGGGTCATTAGAAAAGATAAGACTCAGTGTGCTTCAATATGAGGAAAGGGCCAAATTATGGCTGTTCCTCCAAGGATGCACTAGGTAGGAGAGTGCTAGAGGCACGAGTGACTCCGGAAGGGCCTTGTCAGAGCAGGACTAGACCTGACCCTCTGCCTACAAACAGGTGTGCACTGGAGAAGTGGTTGAAATAGCTGTTTCCCAGCATTCTTGCTCCAGTGCCAGTGGAGTTGTTATGCTTTTCAGAGGCACAATGTCACAGGAGGACTGCAGGTTAAGTCCTTCCTTCCCCTTGCTTAGCACAACACTGACTGGGACGAGGCATAATTTTGTCCATGGATACCTTTGGCATCTTTCTGCTCTCTTCATTCAGCATTTGAATTGGGCGTTTTGGGGGTCTTCATTGCTGCTGTTGCAAGGCAAAAATAAGATGAATATACAATCCTTAGTGCCTATTTACTGACACTTCCTGGCAGCTTGAGGAAATGCCAAATCCCCAGTTCTTTGGCTGGCTGCAATGTTTAAAAAAAAAAAGACTTAATTATTTAGAAGAAGAAGAAACCAAGCCAAATCTTTTACCATCCTACTGTTAGATACAGCACTAAAACAGGCCCGTATAATTTTGTAATGATTCGTGGTATTTTGTAATTAGGTTCTTTCTCAGCACTAAACTTTCAGTTACTCCTGGGGGTGCTCTTACTTAAAGGAATAAATGTGTTTTATTACATCTCTGTTCTTCCTTGGGATGCATTATACGCTGCTCTAAACTTAAGCCAATTTTTAACAAGTGTCTTTCATAACTCACAGACCACATTAATCAGAGGCTTAATATGCTAATTCTGCTCTGGTTGTTCTTTTTTATTACTCTTTCCTATAGAGGAGCCAGTTGAATCCTATGAACACCTTGCCCTAAAGGTTTTACGTTCCTGGGATGAAATCCCAGGGATTGGATGTAAGCTGGTTCCAGAACACATTGAGACCCGGCCTCTCTATCACAAAGATAAACCAGGAATGGAACAGGTAGATAAGCCTACAGTGAAAGCACGGCACATGGGAGAGATTTTCTATTTCTCCTACCACAATTATTTCTGTTAAGATCTCAGAGCTAACAGGGAACTCTCTCAAGTGCTCCAGTTTCCATTATAGTTTGCACAAAATAATAAGCACATAGCTCAATATTGTCAAATGTGCATATGTACAGTGGAGCACCTAAATGCATAGCAAAAGTCGTCTGATTTAATGGCAAATTCTCATACTTTCAAATTTTTGGGTTTCTTCTAAATTTAATGTTAACTCTGCATTTCATTGCATTTTAATTACTGTTGCTTTCCTTCCCCCACTAACTGCAAGGTTCTTATCAAGATGCTCTGAGCTTTAACTTCACCAGAACAATTTTGTTTACAGGGAATCTAATCAAGAGTCCGTTTGCTCTTATCTGAAAATAACTATTTAGGAATTTGGCTGCAGCAAAGCATTTAAGTACATGTTTAAGTCTCACTGACTTCATGAAGACATATTGAAGCCAATGGAAATTCAGCATTTGCTAAAGTGAATATATATAATATATATGCACGTATTTCATTGAGAAAATATAATGAACTGTTCAATGTATGTTCTGATTCCTCTCCAAACTGTCTATGGAGAGGAATCAGAATTGCTCAACAATAAGTATTATTATGATAGTGTGAACAGCTAATGGTGATCCTTCTTTAGCTCAGATAGGACTTCAGCTTTAGGGACTTGGAGTCTGCCCTCGTTATTGTGCAGTTTTGATCATGTATAGCACAATGACAGTCACTGATTTGTTACAAAATGCCAAACCAAAAAACCTCAGAATCTGAATTCATTTCAATTAAGGATCCAAATAATTATCCAACCCTCCTGAGTCTCCAAAATTGGGCTGGAAGTCTCCTAAGAATAGGCTTTCTTGCAAGATTTCAATGGCTACTACCTCTGGCCTGAGTTGAAAATACCATGAGAAACACCTTTCTTGTGGGCTTTCACCATGTCCTGCACTGCTAGGAACTCAAGAGTGCAAAGCAAGTGAAAATGTTAAACTTCTAAAACATATCAGAATCCTACAGCAGGATCAAGTTTGAGTTTGGCTATAGAAATAGAAACATGGGTCTGGTTTAGTTCTCAGATAAACATCTGGCCCCATATAAACAGGTAATAAAATAAGTAGAGATAGCAGTGAAGCAATATCAGCATGAGGTTTCCCCATTGTCCCTAGCCAGTAGAAGTATGAATTACAGGACAATCACAAGCAGACCTATGGACAGCTATTCTGGGCCCTAGGGTAGAACAGTCAATGACCTGTCCTAGAAAGGGATGACTGAGGTCCGAGTGGGCTTCCACCAGAAGTTTTTACTTATTTATTATGTGCCATGCAGGTTCCCTGGGTGGCTGAGGAGGTGGTATCTGCTTCCCAGGTCCCTTGGACTCCCCAGGGAGATTACTGATGAACCCGAGAAGCTGAGTAGCAGATACCACCAACTCAGCCTGCTTGGAAACCTGCATAAACTTGGCTCAGGGGAGGGGTGGAGATCACGGGCAGCTGGGTCCTCGGGGGAGGAGGCGGTGTGGAGAAAGAGAGGATATGTATCTACCCCATCCACCTGGGCCCTTTTAAATCACAGGGCCCCTGGGCAATTGACCCCTTTGCCCCCCCATCAGTGGGCCAGATCACAAGGTTGGGGTTTGGAGCAACCTATGTTCTATTGCAGGTTACAGCACACAGTGCAGAATGAGAGGCAGACAGCAGTGATCTACCAGGGCCCAACACAGACGAATAACTTTAGAGTAGGGAAGGGATGTCCAAAGATACAACCACAAAATCCTAAAATATAAGTGCTGCTCTGGGAACCACTGGCTGAAATGTTGATTCTTGATGTGATCACATACCACTGATATAGATTCTGTATATGAAAAATACACAGAGCATCCAGTTTACAAATGCTGTAATAACTTGGTTGGTATTTCTAAAAGAAAATTGGCTTGTGAAGCCTTTAATTTAGCACTACATTTTTAGTGCTATTTAAAGTTCTCACTAAAGAAGGATGACAATATTGCTTGTTTCTTTTCTTAAAGGGTCGTGTGCAGATGTGGGTGGACATGTTTCCCAAAGATATGCCTCCACCAGGACCACCTGTTGATATTTCACCAAGGAAACCCAAAGGGTAATTCAGGGTGCATTCCAGTTGTGCTGTCAATGTACTGGCATCATCCTGCAAATATTGACTCTTTTGAAGGGCTTGTCTACAGGCTGCATAGTGTGGAAGATGGGAGTGTGAGTGCTGTAACTGTCCCATATACAGCGTGTTAGCATGAACTAAAAGGTATCTAGTTCTTGTTAACATAGTCTCATTTCAAACAGGATTACATTAACATGAACTGGGTGCTTTTGGTACGTGCTAGCAGAGTCTATATGAGGCAGGTACAGCACAACACTTCCGTGCATGCTGCAGTTCACACCCCTGTACCCCACACTGCAAGGCCATATAAATAAGACCCAGTGTCTGATAAGAAATATAGTTGCAAAATATTATTTAAACTGAGAAACAGTGCCATAATCAGCAGTTCCCAACCTTCTTGACCCCTTTTCAACCTCCAAACATTTCACGGACCACCACATGCTACTAGTTTTATTTGAAATTGTACATTTCCTTGGTGAGAATGTTATTAATTTTCTTTTCCGTTGACCTCCTATAATAGCCTCATGAACCACCAGGGATCCACGGGCCACAGGTTGGGAACCACTGCCATAGATTTTAAAGCCAGAAAGGATCATTATGATCATCTAGTCTGACCTTTGGCATAATGCAGGGTTTAGAACCTTATCGGTGATTTCTGCATCACTCCATACCTTCTGTTTGAGCTATAGCATATCTTTTACAAAGGCATCTGATCTTGATTTTAAGACCTCATTTTATTCATCCAACAGTGGTAAAAAGACCAGAGTACAAGAGGCAGCTGCAGTGAGTCTTAGAATTATTTATCCCTCCACTGAACTCTAACTCCAAAGTTATAATTTAGTTTCTATGCCACGTTAGCTCTGTCACATACAGAATGTACTTGACTTGATCAAGATCGTCCATCTCGTATTATAGTACCTGAGGGATTTTCACGACTTTTGGCAAGAATGAGATCAAGAAGCACAAAAGGCAGGCCACAGAGAGAGATTTGTTTGGAATATTAAGCACCTCTGTAATTTCAGGCAGATATATCTCCTTCTCAGACATTGCATTAAATGAGTTAACCTAGGAGAGTGTTTGATAGATAATAAATGGCAAGTGGGTAGGAGAATTCATGGCTCATTCCAATGAGCTTTAATAAGATATTTAAATTAGAGCTTTGTTAGGTAATCTTTATATCAGGGACAGTTTCACAGAAGGAGTGTGTGCATTATTATTGTTCAAACAAAAGATGATGCTATAAAAAATAACATTTTGCTCCTGTCAATGCAGAATTAATTAAGGTCCATACTTTGACAAAAAAGGACACCATCTAACAAGTACTTTCTTCATACAAGGATTTTATGTGAGGCTATTTATCAACTTTGAATTTTTCAAACCAGAAAGATTTGCCCCTAATAATAATTGCAAGAACTAAATGCTACTGCCATACTGGAGTCTACAGAAACAGAAAAATATTGTTGAACTATGTTGAAATGTTAATCATCAGATTTCTGCAATAGACCATGACTTTGGAAGAGGCTGTATGCCAATTAGCCTGAAGAAAGGTGCACAGAAATGGTGCAAGACAAACATGTAGAGCTGCATGTTTCTAGGGCTTCCAATGCCCACAGTATACATGTGTATTCAAAGTGGAAAGAGTGGGGAGGAGTTTATTCCCTTTCCTGTTAGTGCTATAAAATGTCTCTCCTAGAGATTACATTTATCTGTGCTCCCGAAAAGTATTTCTGAACAGCATTTTTTCTTTCTTTTTCCAGCCTAGATTACACCAAATATCATATATTGTCAACAACAACAAAATCTCTGAAAAGGAGACCCTCTCTCTGCCTAAATGGGTTTTGCTGTCATTGGCAAATTGTTCAGTATTTTGTGTCTGCTTAAATGATATTGCTCAGTCCAGTCTAGCCCTGTTTCATTGCAGTATTTTTTAGATCAGAATTAAAAAAGAACGTATGCAAACAACCAACGAGGAATTTTCCACCATTCCGAGGCTGCCAGTGACACCTACTGTCACTCTACTATCTCATGAGCCAAGAGAACAGCCCCTAATTCTATTATATAACAAGTCTCCAATAGACACAAGGAGCCTGATTCTGATCCCACTCAAACCGGTTTTATATCAGCATAACACTCTTTATGTTAAGGAAGTTTCTACTGATTTATACCAGTGTCTGAGTAAAATCAGACCCACTCTGTACTCAGGAAGGATGAAGGGAAATTAACTAAGAGGCCTTTTGGTAATGTCAATTCAAATATGCAAAATGTTGGTTTCTTTCTTTTTCAGTTATGAATTGAGAGTAATCATCTGGAATACAGAAGATGTAATTTTAGAGGATGAGAATATCTTCACAGGACAAAAATCAAGTGACATCTACGTTAAAGGGTGAGTTCATCTGGATATCACATTTTTCTTCTCTTCATTTATTCCTTGACAAGACAATTAAGATCCGATTCAAGCCATCCATCAAAGACCAGAGTCACAGAACTTATGGTGTTGTATTAACAAGGCTGTTCTGCTTGTGTATATCAGAGGTGTGTCACTGTGTCATCTTCCTGAATATTGGACCATCTGCACTTATGCAAATCAAGAAGTGAGTCTCCAAACCATCTACTGCCAAAGATCAGGTGCAAAGATATGGAGGATGGACTCATAAGAGCAGCACAGCTGTACTTATAGTTAGGTAACTGGATGGAGAGAATTTTACTAAGCTTGCAAGTTCTGAAAGTCACTTGAGATAATGAGAAAGTCAAGCTAGTTTTAGGGAGAGAATAACTTGATAATTGCCCTATTCTTCTTCCCAGACTCACTGTGTTGGACAGGGGTGCAATCTAGCCCAAAGCAAGTAATTGATAGCTTCTTGCTTCCAGGCCTGAATGTTTAATATTCAGACTACATCCCATTTTCCACAGCTAAAGCTCCTAGGAAGAGTCCAAGACACTAGAGTCCTCTGCTAGTGCATACATTTGGATTTGTGTGTAGTGATATGGACTTTCAGAAAGACTTTGACAAGGTCCCTCACCAAAGTAAGCAGTCATGGGATAAGAAGGAAAAGTCTTCTCCTGGATCAGTAACTGGTTAAAAGACAGGAAACAAAGAATAGGAATAAATGGTCAGTTTTCAGAATGGAGAGAGGTAATAATGGTATCCCCCAGGGATCTGTATTGGGACCAGTGCTGTTCAACATATTCATATATGATCTGGAATAAGGGGTAAACAAGAAGGAGGCAAAATTTGCAGACAATACAAAATTACTCAGGATAGTTAAATCCAAAGCAGACTGTGAGGAGTTACAAAGGAATCTCACAAAACTGGGTGACTGAGCACAAAATGGCAGATGAAATTCAGTGTTGATAATGCAAAGTAATGCACACTGGAAAACATAATCCCAACTGTACAGACAAAATGATGGGATCTAAATTAGCTGTTGCCACTCAAGAAAGAGATCTTGGCATCATTGTGGATAGTTCTTGGAAAACATCTGTTCGATGTGCGGCAACAGTCAAAAAAAGCTACCAGAATGTTAGGAAACATTAGGAAAGGGATAGATAATAAGATGGTATATATCATAATGCCACTATATAAATCCATGGTATGTCCACACCTTGAACTGCATGCAGTTCTGGTTGCTCCATCTCAAAAAAGATATATTAGAATTGGAAAAGGTACAGGGAAGGGCAACAGAAATGATTAGGGGGTATGGAACAGCTTCCATATGAAGACAGTTTAAAAAGATTGGGACTTTACAGCCTGGAAAAGAGATGACAAAGGGGGCATATGATAGAGGTTTATAAAATCATGAATGGTGTGGAGAAAGTGAATAAGGAAGTGTTACTTACTCCTTTACATAATACAAGAACCCGGGGTCACCCAATGAAATTAATAGGCAGCAGGTTTAAAACAAACAAATGGAATTCAACTTCTTCACACAATGCACAGTCAGCCTGTGGAACTCATTGCCAGGAGACATTGTGAACACCAAAACTATAACTGCATTATAAAAAGAACTAGATAAGTTCATGGAGGATAGGTCCATCAATGGCTATTAATCAAGATGGTCGGGGATGCAACCCCATGCTCTGTGTGTCCCTAGCCTCTGACTTCCAGAAGCCGGGGCTGGATGACAGGGAATAGATCATTCAATAATTGCCATTCTGTTCATTCCCTCTGAAGCAGTTGGTATTTCCCACTGTTGAAAGACAGGATACTGGCTAGAGGGACCATTGGTCTGACCCAATATGGCCATTCTTAGTTCTTATGTCCTTAGTTCCATCTTTGAGACTGTTCATATTTTTAATCATCTTTTTGTAATAATATCATTCACAAGTACCAGTTAACTTTTTTGGATGTGGTGCAAATTTTTAAATATTGATTAGAAGTTCTAGCCAATCATTTGCTGATCTAAAAAAACAAAGTAGATACATTCATAAATGACTGGATGCCTTCAAAAGATACATATTTTTAGGGAAGCACAATATGTTTTTTTGTAATGTGCCTTTGCACATGACACATTGTTTGTGATGCATCAGAAAACAAGAACAAACCTGAAGACAGTTTGGGGAAACCAGTCAGCCAGACTTACACCTGACATCCTTCACTCTACAGCACCTGCAGCTACAAATAATTTTGATTCTAACATCCAGTACCTAAATCAGCATCTGAGGTAGTCATGAAGCCTACCAGCTAAGGCACAAAATCTACTCAGATACTTTTTATCATGGTGATTGATAATGAAAAAACACTTATGATAGTTTGCTTGCCTATCAAAAAAAAAAGTATTTTTTAAATGACTAGCCATTGGAGAGTAGGTAATTAGAATTTTACAAATCTGACCTAAGTAGAATTCACATTATCCCTTTAAACTTTTGATAGTGATTTTCAGTCACAGAAAATCTGAGCCACCCATCAACGGTGTTTTAGAGATTAACCTCTCCTCCCCCCCAAGGCCTTCCAGTTCCTCTACTAACATTGATGATGAAAGAAAGGATTCATAAATAATAATTCTTGTAATTGAATATTAATGCCCATAGTACAGCCTCCCTATTAACCTTCCTGTATTCACTTGTGTGCATGCTATAGGTGGTTAAAGGGACTGGAAGATGACAAACAGGAGACAGACGTGCATTACAACTCCTTGACTGGAGAAGGGAACTTCAACTGGCGCTTTGTGTTTCCATTCCACTACCTCCCAGCTGAAAAACAAATGGTGGTCAATAAGAAAGAAAACATATTTTCCTTGGAAAAGACAGAACGCAAAATGCCAGCAGTGTTAGTGCTCCAGGTTTGGGACTTTGAAAGACTTTCTTCTGATGATTTCCTGGGTAAGCAAACAGTGATGCCAACTGAACTTCAGCTAAAATCTTCATAGACCTTTGTTTTGTAGAAAAGTGTTTAAGGAGGCATCTAAGGCTCAATTATCAATCGGCTTCCATGAATCCACTTAATGGCTAGAATGCCTAACAAATATATAGTTTTGGCTACTCAGATGGGTGGATCTAAGTGGCATATTTTTGGAGGCTAATTAAAAGTTGCCCGCTCAACCCCCATGTTTAAATGATAGTGACATTTTTCTATAACGTCAGGTATTAGAGCCTATTTAGGCCAATCGGTATCTCCCTGACAATGCAGGATTTTCAACTAATTTGCTGGGAGTATGCTTTCAAGTGCTTTGTACAGTTGAGAATAAAATTGCTCTGGTGACTGAGCTTCCACTACGTCCATTCAAAGATTATTCCAGACTCTAACAGAGCTCACTGTAAGGAAATATTTCCTGATATTCATCCCAAAGTACTTTTTACTCCAGTTAATTCCATTACTCCTTAAACCACCCAACGCAATTCCTCTCCTTAGTTTTTACAAGCTTCAAATATCGTATTCCTCTTCCTAAACCCTATAAACATCATTTAGACAAATACATGTTGTCTCCCTCCTCTCTCTTACTTATATATATATCTGTCTCATCTATATTATATTACATTATATTACTCTAGTTACTGTAGTAGATAGGCATCTAATACAGGAGGTTCACATTTCAGCATGATGCCAGTATAGTGCCAATCCATAAAAATGCGGAATGAGGATAACCCAGGGAATTACAGACCAGTCAGCTTAACTTCAGTACTTGGAAAGATAAAGGAGCAAATAATCAAGCACTCAATTTGCAAACACCTAGAAGATACTTATTGCCTTATTAACAGTCAACAGGGATTTGTCAAGAACAAATCATGTCAACCTAATAGCTTTCTTTGACAGGCTGACAAGCCTTGTGGATAGAAGGGAAGAGATAGATGTGGTCTATCTTGACTTTAGTGAGGCTTTTGATCCTATCTCACGTGACCTCATAAGCAAACTAGGGAAATCTTGTCTAGATGGAGCTACATTAAGTGAGTGCACAAATGATTGGAAAACCATTCACAGAAAGTAGTCATCAGTGGTTCACAGTCTAGGTGGAAGGGTATATTGAGCGGGGTCCTGCAGGGATCAGTCCTGGGTCTGGTTCTGTTCAATATCTTCATCAATGATTTAGATAATGGCATTGAGAGTGCACCTATAAAGTTTGTGGACGATACCAAGCTGTGAGAGGTTTCAAGCACTTTGGAGGACAAGATTAAAATTCAAAATCATCTGGACAAAATGGAGAAATGGTCTGAAGTAAATAGGATAAAATTCGATAAGGACAAATGCAAAGTACTTCATTTAGGAAGCAACAATCAATTGCACACATACAAAATGGGAAATGACTGCCTAGGAAGGGTACTGAGGGTTATAGTAGATCACAAGCTAAATATGAGTCAACAATGTAACACTATCGCAAAAAAAGCAAACATCATTCTGGGATGTATTAGCAGAAGTGTTGGAAGCAAGACACAAGTAGTAATTCTTCTACTCTGCTCCGTGCTGATAAGGCCTCAACTGGAGTATTGTGTCTGGTTCTGGGTGCCACATTTCAGGAAAGATGTGGACAAATTAGAGAAAGTCCAGAGGAGAGCAACAAAAATGATGAAAGGTCAGAAAACATGACCTAGGAGAGAAGAAATGAAAAAATTGGGTTTGTTTAGTCTGGAGAAGAGAAAACTGAGGGGGGGGGGGGGGGACATGTTAACCGTTTTCAAGTACATAAAAGGTTGTTACAAGGAGGAGGGTAAAAAAATGTTCTCCTTAACCTCTGAGGACAGGACAAGAAGCAATGGGTTTAAATTGCAAGAAGGGAAGTTTTGATTGGACATTAGGAAAAACTTCCTAACAGTCAGGGTAGTTAAGCACTGGAACAAAGTGCCTAGGGAGGTTGTGGAATCTCCATCTTTAGAGGTTTTGTGAACAGGTTAGACAAACACCTGTCAGGAATGGTCTAGTTATTATTTAGTCCTGTCTTAAGTGCAGGGAACTGGACTAGATGACCTATTGTGTTCCCTTCCAGTCTTACACTTGTATGATTCTATAGTTCTGCTCCCGCCTCAGGCTATTAGGTTCATGAGATTTTGGTTTCGCATATGTGTGTGAGAGAGATCATGCTTTGGAAGGGCTAGTGCAAGCAAAAGGTAGCAAGACATTCTTCTTGCATCATTGTTTGGCTTTTTGAGTGACTAAAATATGGCACCTCAAATAAATAAAGACCTAAGGTGAAATCCGATCCACATTAAAGTCAATGGCAAAACTCTCATTCACTTCACTAGGGCTAGGATTTCACCAGCAGTCCCTGCCCTGAAAAGCTTCCAATTTAAACCTAACATGATACAATATGAAAGAGACTGAATCAGGCAGAAGAAAAGAGGGATGGAGAAAGTAAGGAAAAGGTTGTTGTGGAAGCTTCCTAGGTTCATGAGTCAACGGGAAGCTGATCATCCTCCTCAATCCTGCACCCAGCTGGGAATGTGGGAGGTCCATATCCATATCATCTTTTAACCTCCCCTCATAAATTATTTCCTCCACCCCCTTAATCATTTTTATTTCTCTTCTATGAATTCCCTTTGATGTGTCAACATCTTTCTGCTATCAAGATGCCCTGAACTGCATGAGTATTAGACACCATCTGCATTAGACTGCTTGGCTTTCTGCATCAAATTTATGCACTAGGACAGCTTTCTCTAGGCATGCTGGCCACGGTTTTCAAAAGCAACTTATGATTTCAGATGCTTCCATTTATGAATGTCCAGCTTGTGACACTCTAAAGAGGCCTACTTTTAAGAAAGTTCTGAGAACTTTGCTTCAGAGAATCAGGGACTTTTAAAGTGTCTCAAGTCAGGCACCAAAACATTGATGTACCCCAGATCACTAGTCACTTTTGAAAATCTTGGCCGGTTTGTTATCATACGCTCTTTGTGAACTCTCTTAGGAGTTCATGTTTGCTGTCTTCGTATTCACTGCTATAACATGCACAGATAGAAACAAAAATGATCTAGACAAGTCAATACCATGTTCTATATCACCTTTCTTTGCCTGTCTTAATAAGGAAATTAAAAATCCTCATTTATTATGGCAGCCTGATTCTGAGTCCAAATTCTGATGTTTTTCAAAAGCCTTGGTGGATCCTTCAGAGT
This sequence comes from Emydura macquarii macquarii, assembly GCF_026122565.2. Lineage (NCBI taxonomy): Eukaryota > Metazoa > Chordata > Testudines > Chelidae > Emydura > Emydura macquarii. Next base: position 5,815,213 of record NW_027130506.1, read on the forward strand.
TCACACTGCTGCTTTGCCAATATTTTTGAGAAGTACTGCTTAGAACCATGGAGGAGAAATTGGGGTATTGGCTGAGTAACAGTTTGGATATCAACTAACCAGGTGTATTTAAATAAGAGCCATGTGTTTAGTAGCAAAGCCAACAATGAGGCATTCAGATACTACAGATACGGGGGCCATACATGCAGCTACAAATATAGCCTCGGAGTAGTTTACTGTTGTGTCCAAGCTGGGCTCTATGTGAATTAGTTGGCGGTTCTTTGACTGCCTTGACATCCGAAATGTCTAAGTGATAGTATATTTTTTCCCCAGGCTCCCTTGAAATGAAAATGAATGAATTTCCTCGAGCAGCCAAGTCTGCCAAGAGCTGTGACGTAGACATGCTAACACCAACAAGTAAAGAAAACAAGATATCCATATTTCAGCAAAAGCGTGTCAGAGGATGGTGGCCTTTCGTCAAAGCTGGGGAGCTCACTGTAAGCAGATTACTATTGGCTAAGATGAGCAATCTAAGTGTACTAGAAGTACCTTTCTCATATACAGATACTTTGATGATAGGTATCTTACAAAGAGATAGAAAAGCTCTAATCTCACACAGATCACCTGAGCACTAATATTATGTATTGTAATTTCCATGTTGGAAGACCTATCCTTAGATGATTGAAGTGTGGCTCATACTAAAAAGAGCATTAATAATTCAAGTAACAAATGGAAGGTCCAATAGACATGATGTTTATTGGTACTAACATTTAGGGGGTGGGGCTACTGAGGAAGGTAAATTCAGAATTGCTTCTCAATGTTTGTGATTGTCAATTCTTGAACTTAACTTTATTCATTAACAATCTGCTAGTTATTTAATAGTCAATCAACTAATCTAAAACTATGCACATTTATTTGATTAATGTCTCACAGGTGCTCATTGGTTAATATGTGGTTATTGGTTAATAACTCTGGATTGAATATTTGAACAGCTGTTAATCAAAATGATCTCTCTGATGTAGGGCAAAGTGGAAGCTGAATTTCATTTAGTCACTGCAGAGGAAGCTGAGAAGAGTCCTGTAGGCAAAGCTCGGAAGGAACCTGAGCCTTTGGAGAAACCCAAGTGAGTGGGAACATATTCACTAAGTGAGATCAGGCCGCTGTTGTAGTGGTTGGAGCGAGGGTCTTAGCAGGAGTGTTCCCTCTGTCTGCTTCTGGCTCTGATGTACTGTCCTTTTATGTAACTCTGGCAAAATACATTAGCCTCCTTGTGACTCAGTTTGTCCAGATATAAAAATGTGGAGTAATGATATTTACCTAGGGTATCTGACAGGAATATTGTTAGGCTTAAATAATTAATATTTGCTAAGTGCTTCACAATTCTTACATTAATCAATATCTGCTATGCCTGTCATTGCTAACCTATATGGCTACGGGCTTGCTTCTCAATATTAGATGTGATATTTTTGCCCATGCGTCTACCTAGCCATATCCATCCACAAATCTGATTTGTGTGTATATGTCTGGTATTTGTATGCATAAATTAGACACATGCCAGTGACTGTGCACACTTGACTTTGGAATCTGGCCATATGGGAATCGTACAATTTTATCACATCTATATTAACTTACTGAAGTTCAGAGTCAAAGAATGAGGGTACATATTTTTCAACATAAGACTTTCTGAGGTATTGTTTGAAGTCCTTTCACAAAGCAGAAGATCCAGAATGAACTTTTTATCTTATCAAATTCCACCACACTCAATATATTGCCAATTGAGGTTTTTGTATCAAAAAAACATTCATGTAATTGGTTTAGGTTTATGCACTTATTCACTTACAGCAATGAGTATGGAAAGACAAGGAATTTGGAATGAGATTCCTACTATTAAAGCTTTTAAATATCTTATTCCAAGTGGTAATTTTAACTTGTGAAAGATTCCATTAAATGTTTGGTTCGGTTTTCATGATGAAAATGAAAATATAAAGCCAACATGTCACTTAATCCAATTGTACTGTTATGTCTGATGTGCTGAAGTAATACTTCCCAAAACAAGAATGCCATTTAAGGTGATTAGCACTTTCAGAAGTACTCTGGGGATTAGGAATTTTCAGTGGATTCCAAGGTTAAGAGGTCCTTTTGTAAGTGATATATTTTACACAGCATGAATTTTATAATGTATTATCTTTTGGAAATGGCTGGATCGTCTCTTATCAATTTTTTCTCTTTTCTTTTTTCCTTCAGCCGTCCAGACACTTCCTTCTCCTGGTTTGTAAATCCTTTCAAGTGTTTGTATTACCTCATCTGGAGAAATTACAAGAAGTACATCATTATAGCGCTGATTCTGATTATTCTGATGATCTTCTTGGTGCTTTTCATCTACACTTTGCCTGGAGCAATCAGCCGTAGGATTGTTGTAGGATCTTAGACAATTACATCTCCACTTGTAACTAATCACACACAGGTACTGCAGTAAAAATAAAAACCTGGCTTCACAGTTAATGAACCTGAAACACATTCTGCGTATCATAAAGATAAGACATAACCATTCATGTTAGGAAAATGAAACTGACTCAAAATACTTTAACATTCTACTCATTCAGAAACAACCATGATGTGCATTATCATTCAGGAACAGCCATAACTTGATTAACTATTTTAAAGTCTGATTCGGTGTCCAAGAATAAATGTGAAAATACATTCTTTGATACAACCCAAAAACGGTGTTATAAAAAGTAAAATATAATTCATATAATAATATCTATATTATCAAATATTGAGAGAGAAATATTATCTATAAACATGAGACCTAGGAAGGATGCCCTGTGTGTTCTTTGCATAATGTTGCAACTGATGATTTTAATATATTTATGATCTGATATTGCTGTAAGTGATTTTTAAAGATAATTTGTTCATAAAAATCAAAGGTGAATTTCTCACCTTTGTGATCATATACAAATTTTTAAATTTCTAAAATAAATGTATTATGCTCCAAAAGCTCAGGATATTGTGCTCACATAAATAATGAAAGATGGAGAAAGGAATAAGGAGGTATAGGAAAAGGAAGAAAAATCTATTTTCAGATGTGGTTTGAAAACCGATGGAGAGTTAATGAAGAAGAGAAATACAGAAAGCGGTTGTCCAATAGCTAGATGAACAGAGAGAATGAGAAAGGAAACAGAGAAAATGTGCAGGCTGGAACAACTCATGGGGGATTTTAAAAACAAGGGGTAAAATCCTGGCCCCTTTGAAGTAAATGTCACAACTCCCATCCCACTCCAAAACACAGAATATTTTATAGATTGTTATTCAGGAGGTCAGACTAGAATGATCTAATGTTCTCTTCTTGGCTGACAATTTAAGAATATGAATAATTAACAGCCATAAAAATCCCCGTCGGCTGATTTTTGGTTAGACAGACATGTAGTAGACCAGACCTTCCAGAAAATTCATTCCACCATTCTAAAGTCATATCAGTAACAGTTAGAGTGTAAGCTCTTTGGGTAAGGGACTAGCTATTTCTGTATGTTCAGGAAAGCACTGCACATGCTTTTGGATACTGTAACATAGGAATACAAATGAATCATCTAAATGCAGTGTTGCCACACAGCTGAGACTGAATGGGCAACAGGCCTGAAATGTGCTCCCCTCTCTTCAAGATAGGTTGTCCCTTCTACGGGACGATATGAGGAACATTAGCAAGACAGTGTGAGAAAAGCTTGCATTGTCACTGCTGGTGCTTTACCTGTTCTGTGACTCTACAGAGGACGTTGGTTCTCCAGGGCTATTCATCTGGCGGGCACTGAAGTCATTTTAAAAAATGAAAATAACTCAAATGGCCAAATAGCAAACATTTTGCATTTAAAAGGGGCTAAACTCCATGTGACAGAACATGATGACAGCATGATGTAGTACTTCTTGTGGCTTTCACATTCTAAGTGTGTTATAAACATTATCAAGTTAACTTTGTGTGTGAACAGTCCCATTCAAGTGGAACATGTGCTTAAGTGAACTCTGCTGGACTGGGGCCTTCACGTGGTGTATTTGACCTTAGACGTGTGTTTAATGTGACAAAGAAATAGGTGGGGTTGGTACTCGTTACTCAGAAACAGGATAAGAAAGTGATACTGCAAGGTGTGGTACAGCATCTACTGGCGACAATGGGAAGACACTCTGCATCTCATGGAATGGGCCCTGACCCAGTACGATACATGCTTACATGGCATTTGTAATGTAGTCCTCTAGCACTGTTAGTTTTTATTTCACTGTGTACTTAACTCTAGTGCAAACCCTGTTTCTCCTAATAAGCCCTGTTGTGTCTACAAACCTTTGAATTACGAAGATTTAAATGAGCTAATTTTGTGATGCATAAATAAAATAATTTTAATAAAAAAAGCTCAGATGAGTAATTTCTACCGTCTTAGAATAGTCTGGAAGGCAACATGCTGATTCTTTAAGCAGACCCTTCTGTTTAAGTATTGGACAATAGGGCTGATCCTGCAAGGTGCTAAGTGCCTGTCAACCCACTGATTTTAGGACTAGATTAGATTCTGTGCTGGCATGGGGGGGTAAGAATTCTCCTGGCACCCATGCACTGGCTACCAGGCCCTGGGGCTGAGTATATAGCAATGAGCATGTGCTATGTGTCTGCTTTTTCCTTCCCAGTGGAGGAGGGCAGGAAGGGGCATGGGACAGACAAACTCTGGTCTCCAGCTGAGGCCTGTCCTGCACCATTGAAATCAATGGGAGTTTTGCCATTGACTTCAATGAGCATTGGATGAAGCAGAGCAGCTGAGCTGGCACAGAGGTCTTGTCACTAGCTGCTGGAATAAGCCAGCAGCAAGTTACTAGCCACCTCACATAACAAGGAAGAGGCAGGAACAGAATGGTGACTCAGAGAGATGGCTGAGTCACAATGTGTCAGGTGCCGGAGCCCGGTAGCCAGGCCTAGTGGTTGGAGTGGAGGTCGGAGCCGGATGTAGAGTCAGGACCAGGCCGACTCTTTTTTTGGTGAAAAGTGACCATCTATCACATTGTCTAGCTTGCCTGGAAAGCCCAAGGGGACTGACTGTGACTCCATGGTATGACTCTTATAATGCTTTAGGAGTTCATACGTGTTACTGGGTGGGTGAGATCTAATTATAGAACATACTACCCGTTTGGGGTGTCTGCCCTGCTTTTTGACAGTCTGCCCTGAGGCTGGCATTCATGGTTGTGAGCCCTCCAGACAGTGTGACATTTTAGAGGGGCAAGCCATTTCCACACAGAGACTTTCAAAGTGGATCTCAGCTTGCATGAGGTTCTGTGATGGGGCTTAATCCTCATCACCTGCAAGGCTAGTGAATGTCCACAATTGGTTATGTTCTGAGTAGCTAATTGGCTCCTGACCAGAGAGGGCAGGGTTACACCATAATAAGTAGACTGAAAGCGCTCAGTTGAGGGAGAGATGGCAGAAGAGACAGGTCTCTCTGGCTGAGAGAAGTCCAGGGTTAGGGCATGCAGATGGGCACAATGTAGACTGGGGAAGCTCCTGCATGAGAATCCCTTAGACAGGGTCTGTCAATAGTGTAGAAAAGAGAAGACTCCAGCAAGACAAGATGGCAGAAGAACTATTCAGTTTCATTTAGATTTTTGCTTGGATGTGTTTATGATACCCTGGAAGGGGTCTGACTCAGGTGACTTGGCTGCAGGGCTGGGACACAGAAGACCTAGGGCCAGAGGCAGGCAGCCTGCTGGAGGTAATGGAGCTGAACATAGCAGGGACATCCTGCACCAACACAAGGGGGCACTCTAAGGTGAGTGAGCCCTGCCATAGGCTCTCGTGTGATTTGAACAAAGCGGCTCCCAAATTAAATCACATTCTATTAGAGCTCAGGCAATTTCCAGAGTCCGTATAGTTGAGATTTGTAGTGCAGCCATTTGGAGCTCAGTACATATTTTTGCTAGTCCTTATTCCCTATTATCAACTTCTAGATCTGATGCCTCGCTTGGCAGGGAAGTCCTACTAATGCTTATTAAGTAGGACTCTTAGCTCCCACCTCTTTAGGAGGTTAACGCATAGCCAATCACCAAGGGTGGGATCAAGATGTGGACAGATACTGGAAGATGAAAGAATGGTTGCTTACCTTGACAGTAATTGTGGTTCTTTGAGATGTTCTGTCCACGTGGATGCCATAACCCACTCTTCCTCCCCACTGCTTGGAATCCTTTTATACTGAACTCACTGCTGTTAGGGCCATGCTACCCTTTCTGACCTTGGGAGGAGAGGCACTATGGTATGCAGGACACTTCAGGGCTCCAGCAATCACTACTAGGTAAAAGATTCTGGTCTCTTGTGCATGGGGTGTATTCACACTAAGAGTGGGGTCCACATGGACAGAACATCTCAAAGAACCACCATTACTGTAAGGTAATGGACTGTTCTTTATTTGTCTAGGTGGCACTTACCATGGTGACTGAGGCTGTAAAAGCACACGTCTGTTTGTCTAGCCATTCCTTTTGAACCCACCATTATAGCAGCCAAGCAGCAAATACAACAACTTAAGTGAATTATATACTGTTCCCTTAGAATGGGCCGTTTCTCCCCTTCTCCCTTAGTTAGGTCATATGGAGGCTTAAGGGGAAGGAACTATATCTCACATTATATTCTGTTATTTTAATCAACAAATGTTTTTCCTCTGCCAACCAATTATAAACGTAATGTGGAGTATTCTTATGAACTATCCTCTCTACAAATTGTATTATTTACTAAAGAAGGACATTAACTACTTACATGGAAAATAACCAAGCCAATCAGAACTATCTGGAAGAGTACAAGATTCACGTACCCAATACACAAATGCCAATTTCACTTCCTTCTCTCTTCAAAGGAAATTGTAAAGTCTTAAAAGTATTTTACAATAGTTCTTCAACAGCACTGGAAGGATCAATAACAGAAAAAGTCATTTTTATGTTGTGCTAGCAAAGTAGAATTACAAGAAGTCTGAGGAAAGGAAGTGAAAAGCATTTTTTAGGAGAAAAAAATGAAATATCAGAAGCAGCAAAGAAGAAAAGTTCTTCTAAAAATGAAGCTTAGCTCTGGGCAGATTCAGTAAAAAAACTAATACTAAAACCCTGAAGAACAGAAGTTTGTTATTATAAGCCACCTCTTGGAGCATCAGTAGGAATCAGCAAATCTGCCCTGACAGAGCAAAATAATGAAACTACATGCTCCAGCAAAGCAGTGTGAAGGTGACAGAAATTCAGAATCGGGTCTTTGACTTTACTGTCCCTAATGAAAAGGAATCATACTAGAAAAAATTCAACAGACAGTGAACTGTGAGGCCTCTTGGGAAATATTAATTAGTTTATAACTCTGTCATTTCTATTGGCTCAGTTGCACAACCTTTCTGAAAAGCTAACGCTAAAGGAATGCAAGAGCATGTAACATTTAAGCAATGGAGGAAAGGCCAGATTCTGAGGTGTTACTCTTGATTTACTGCAGTATAATCAAAGGCAATATTCGATCCTTACAGTTGTTATCAATAGTGTCAACATTTTATAAAAAAATTACAATGCACTAGTATCCACGCTATTTCCTGTTTGAAGCGAAGATAAATACTTTGGTATCACAGATACCACAGCTATGTAGTAATGGTTGGCAAGTGTAATGACGGTTGTATAGTAATGGTGATTGTTTTTTAACTGGTACTAGATTTACATCCACTGTCCTGAACTACCTTAAGGCTGAATCTTTGAAGGACACAGAACACTCATTCTATTCACTGCAGCAATATCTGAAGAATAAACGTAATTTCTATTTTGTTATGAAAATACAAATACCTCATACAGAAATGTCACTGAAACGAATAATAAAAAGATGTGACCTCCCTCATCGTCCCACTGGCAACTGTCGTAGGTGAAAGCCTATGAAATCACAGCTGTCCCATTGTTTCTGACCCATTGTTCTCTCTTCGAGTGATTGCTCATATGCATTCCAACATAGGTGAGTGCGCGCCCCGTGCACGAGCCTCCGGAAGCTTTTCTGCCCCTAGCAACCCCCTGCGGGTCAGCTCCTGCACCCCCTGGAGTGCCGCGCTCATGTCGCGGTATATAGGGACACTGCCGACCCCGTGGCCCCCAGTTCCTTCTTTCCGCCCGTGACGGTCTTTGGAACGCTGCCCCTTGCTCTTCGCAAGTAGCAATCTCCTCTTTAGTACTTAGTAGTTAGTCTAGTTAATAGTTAGTGAAGTTTATATTGTTTAACGTTAATTATTAGTGTTAGTGATAGTAGTTAGCCCTTATGAAATCACAGCTGTCCCATTGTTTCTGACCCATTATTTCTATCCCTGGTGCTTTGCAAGATATCATATCTTGAAATGATCACTGGTCTCACAAGCAAAGCATAGAGGTCAAGTACAAGACAGTCTGCGATGTCTGCAGCATCCAATATTGCTGTCTCGAATGATCAAAAGTCAAGCCCATAGAGTCATGAGCTTAGCTTGAAAATCATAAGATTAAAAATAACAACGTTTGGATTCTTTTCTTGCCTTCTGGTGTTTGAACATTTATGTTACTTTTTTATTACATTTTCTAACTTTTCCTGGCAACCTTGCTAGATGTGTACTTGTTTTTTTTAATGAAAGCTGAGAGTTTTACAAATCCAGCAGCTGGGGCTTTACCAAACTTGGCAAACATCGCGAGACGCATGACAAAACCACAAGAGTTGACAACAGTGCAAGTCTGCCCTGAGGTTATATTGCAGGTCAGTGGCAGAGCGGAAACTAAAATGTAGGGCTTCTGATTCCCAACCTGAGGCTTAGTCCACTAGTCCAGACTGCCTCCCAACTAGCTAAAACAAGCTGCTGGGCTTACCCAGTCTTTTACATATGCTTAACTTTTTGATGCTGCTTTGCATTGCATGTCATACATTCTGATAAGCTCCCAGCACTAGTTCAGTACCCTCTTGGTCACTAACCTACACAGCAGATGCCCAGGTGGGCTACACTCACAGTCTGTACACCTTGTCGGTGGTTGAATGCACCTGGCTATTTCATGATCATTTTGATTTCTGTAATGTTTGGATGCTTGACTCTGGCACAGATACCTTAACTACGGGCAAGCCACTTAATCCGTCTGTGCCTCAGCTCCTCATCTGCAAAGGGGGCATGTTGGAAGGATACATTAATTAATGCTTGTGAGGAACTCAGATACTGTGCTGAAGGGTACCTATCAGTACCTAGATAGATGGAACTGATGGAAAGGCTACCTCTCCTGCTGCCTAGCAAGTAGCTTTTAAATTTTTTTCCTGCTTTCCTCTCGTGTGGGCAAATCAAGTTTCCAGTCTCTGTTACTCCACCCTGGCCACCTGTGTGAGCTCCCTGAAGAAGGTTAACTTGCTGCTTGCGGGGGATGAGATATTGATGGGAATTGACATAGAGAGGCCATTGCAGCTTCTCAAAATCAATGGCCTATAGCTCTGTTGGTCTTGCTGATACAGCTGTCAGGCTGAGTGCTTCAGGTTTCTATGGTCCAATGCATCCTGCTCTATTTCAGAGTCTTACGGCATCACTTATGTTCTTCTTTCCTTTCCAGCATAGCTTCATGAGGTGGCCATGACCCTCCCTCAGCCAGACACATAATTGTAATATAGTGAGACAAGGTTCAGCAGGTTATGGAGGAAGGCTCCATCTTGTTTGCGATTTGACTGTTGGCTATTTATTCCTGGATGCAAATAGCTTGGTAACTGAAGCCACTGAAAGGCAGCATGACCCGGTGCATGGAGCACTACGCTGGGAGTCAGGAAAGAAACATGACTTCCAGTCCCAGCTCTGCCACTGACTTGCTGTGTGACCTTGGGCAAGTCACTTCAGCTCTGTGTCCCCTCCCATTTTTTGTCTTGTCTGTTTAGACTGTAAGATCATTAGGGCAGGGATTCTCTCTTACAGTGGGTTGTTATCTGGGTGATCAGTTGCAGTCCTGGAGTGCAGCTTGGAGTACAGGACATTACTGCATGGCAAGCTGCTGGGCTATGGATTCACACCCTGGCTTGGGGTGCAGTCGTTTGCCGTGTAGACAAGCTCTAAGCTGCCTTCCTGCACCACAGCTCTCTTTTGTCATACAGCCTCCCTGTGGATCTTTAATTCCAGCAGCAGTTGAGGTTGCAACTAAAATAATATAAATTTAAGCCCTCCGGTTGCAAGGAAAGCCTTCCAGATGTGATGCTGTCTACCTGAGTGCCTGACCAACCACTACCACAGACAGCAACGGTGGCTCTAGGACCCGTGGAAATTACCTATATTCATCACAAAAGGCATTTACACTGAAGCCTAATAATGACAGCGTAAGTAGCAGTGTTATTACCTTTTCAGCTGAAACATCAAGCTAAGGTGCTTTGATTAGAGAAGGAAAGACTCATCAAATCCATGGTCTTGTGGCCTGTCCCCCTGCCTACCAGTGTCAATTGCTCACTGGAAAAGTGGTCCAGAGATGACTGGGTGTGGAGCAGCAGAGATGAGCACTTCCGTGTATGGGGCAGAACCTAGAGTCTAGATGCTCTTCTGCCAAAGATTTGCTTTGCTGTTTCTGCTGGATTTAAGGGCCTTGCTTGCTATTTTTCATTCAGTTCATGCATTGTCCAGACAGCTATAGCAGGAATACCTTTGTTTGCTATTTTCACCAGCCAATTACCTCCACCATTACGGTAGTTAGCACACAGGCTGCTGTCAGACACCTCGGTACTCATTTTGAATCACAGCTCATTGAAATGTGTCAGGAAGCGGCAAAGCTTTCATTGTAAAACACCAGAAACAGTGAAAGATAGAAGCTTTTATAGGAATTTAACTGCAATCATAATGTGATCATGATTAATTGGAAACACAATAGAGTATAATCTTGGCTAGCTGCAATGTTTCAGATAATTAGAGATGTCGTTAATTCACACATAAGGACATAATTGTGATCCAATTAACTGGGGTATGGATTCACAGGGCTGTGGTCTATTCTCTATATATTCATTCTTGTGTTGGAATGCATTGTGAATTAGGAAATTGACTTTATTAGGAGACTGACTTTATTTATCTGACTTTATTTCCTGGCTCCGCCACAGACTTCCTGTGTATCCTTTGACAAGTCACATGGGGCCAGATTTCCAAATGCTCAGCACTAATAACGGGTCAGATTTTCAAAAAGGCCTTAGTCCCATTTAGGCACCTAAATGCAGTGCAGCTTTCCAGGGTACTTAGCAACCAATGCACAGATAACTATTACACAATCTGGCCACTAATTTTGGTGACTAAACGGGAGCTGAGGTCCTTTAAAAATCTAGTCCTTAAATTCTGAGTTCCTCTGGTCCTCACTCTTAAAATGGGGATGAGAATATTCCCCTACCTCATAGGAGTGTTGTGAGGGTAAATGCATTAGCATTAGTGAGGTTACTGTGGTGATAGTGGCCATATAAATACACAGCTAGATAGACTTTATATTAACACTGTATTCTGAATCCATGTTTTGACTTTGCATTTTATTATTTGATGTAAAGTTCTGGAAAAAGGTGAGGGGTTGAATGTTGCAAGATTAACGCTAAACTTCAAAACAGAGTTGATAAATATTTGTGCTGCGCTTTTCATTCTTCTCAGATTTGAGAGCTCTAAGGCCACATCTACATTACAAAACTGTCAGCCTAATTTATGTCGCCATACAATTGCCGCAGTAATTACATCGCTCGTGTGTGTCTACACTTTGCTCCTTGTGTCAGCGGTGTGTGTCCACCCCAGGAGGAGTCCTTGTATTGATTATACTGTAAGTGAGGGGCATTGTGGGAAGGCTCCTGAAAGCGAGTAACAGTTGACGTAAGCAACACAGCGTCTACACTGACACAGCATTGACCTAACTACATCGACCTTGATGCTACACCACTCGAGGAGGTGGAGTTATTAATTCAGCTTAGCAGAGCAGTTACGTCCGAGGGAGTGAAATTTAAGCGTAGACACTTCCATAGTTAGGTTGATGTAAACTGCCTTGCATTGACCTAACTCTGTAGTGTAGACCAGACCTAATATACAGTGGTTCTTGACAGTTATAATACCTCATGCTCTTGAGGGCCTGTGGGAAGTTGCCTGAGATCTCAAGTCCTCTAAGATTTGTGTCTTTTTAGTTTGTTTGTCTATTTGATTCTTTGCTTGAACTTGTCAAAAGGAAAAAATCTTGGGAAAAGAAATGGATGTTTTTACTGCAAAGCTACTTCTTTGCAAGCTCAGAAAGGATTCAGGAGGACAATTTGTGGACAGCATGCTTTATTTTTTTTAAATTGGGACAAAGTGATTAAGGCTTTAAAGATCAGGTTATCTTTCAGTTATGTAAATCTTAATATATTTGCTTTTATATTTTAAAGAAGGTGGAAGAAATTGAGGGATGGGAAATTGCAAGGGAATGTGATCAATAATATAAGAACCAATTCTAAAGAAAAAATGTTAGAACCTTGGAAAAATGTTGTCAATTTCTTTTTTTTATCCATTTTCATGCAGCTTTGTGCAGCCTGCCTTGGGTGAGGACCATGCTGAAAGGCTGTAAGAGAGGCTGTTGTCACTGAGTCTGAGTCTCCTCTACCATACACAGGGGTCATGACCTGAAGTTCATGGAATTACATCCCTGAGAGAGGTGAATGTGGCTGCACAGTGTTTCCAGACTGATCAGGAACAGAAAGTGGCTGTGACTCTGGAGGCAAACCCTGGTCTCACACTGCGTCTGATCCAATTTTTGCAAACTATAATTAGGGCACGTCTACACTACAAACTTAAGTCGACCTATGTTAGGGCGACTTAGAGCCAGCGCAGCAATTACTGCTGTGGTTCATGTCCACACTACCCAGTACCCTCCTTCTGCTGGAGGTGCGTGTCCCCAGCAGGAGTGCTTCCACGGTCTAAAGAGCGGCAGTGTGGGGGGCTGAGAGCCCAGGGTGTCAGCTCCATATGCAGCTCCCCCTGGGCTCCCTGCTCTCCACTGGGAGCCCAGCTGCCTCCAGGGCTCCCCTCTCCAGCTGTCATTCTTGTCAATTTCCCAGCTCTGTGCTGGAGCCGTGAAATTGACAAGAAAGCCCGGGGCTAGAGCCCAGCTGTCCCCTGGGCTCGGAGCAGGGAGCCTCTGTGCAGCCAGGCGCCTAGTGAGGAGTGGGGAGCCGAGAGCCCTGGGAACAGTGGGCTGTAGCTGGAGCCATCCACCCACTTCTGGCTTTCTTGTCAATTCCAGGGCTCCAGCTCTGAGCTGTGAAGTTGACAAGAATGACTGGGAGCCCAGGGGGTTGCTGTGCTCCTGGAAGGAAGCCCAGAGCCCAGGGGCATGGAGCTGGGAAATTGACAAGAATGACAGTCAACAACCAATGTAAGTAACCCGCAGTGTCTACACAGACACTGCATCACCCTAACTACGCCGACATGAGCCCTAGGCCTCTGGTGGAGGTGGAGTTATGATGTTGGAGTTTTAGGGCACTTACATTGGAGGGACCAAGGCTGCAGTGTGTGCATTGACATAAGTAGGTTGACATGGGCTGCCTTAGACCAAACCTAAAGCAAGTCCTCTGAAGTGTTGAGTCCCTTCTGGAAAGTGCTGAGTGTCTTTAACCCCCTCATTGCTTTCATGAGGCGCTGAGGGCACTCAAGACCTTCCAAGACAAGCGAGAGAGGTTTGGATGGTGAGAAGGATAAGAGATCTAGCCAAATTTTTGAATCCCTATCCAGACCTACAGAAACCCTGGAGTCCTTTGATGTTCACCCCTCACAGACAATGAACGACCTCTTAGTAGCTGTGATGCTGACAGACCAGGTGCCAGCTCTTGCTAAGGCTGTGTCAGCTGAGCACTGAAAAATTCATAGCTGGAAGCCAGACCAGCTCAGCTGTGTGTTAGTATTGTTCAAGATACATGTTAGACTTGCCACGATGTGTTTAGTGTTCAGACTCTATAAAATGTTTCTAAGTTGCTGCATGCATTAATTGTACCTGTGATGGCTGTATCCCATGCTATCAGGTAATAAGTAAGTTTTGCTTTAGAACTGTAAAAACGCCTGCTCTGAACTTATGAACTCAGACAGGAGGAGTGGTTCCCCACCCTTCAAAGTGGGCCATTGTGAGGCATCACGATACAAAGACTGGGCTAAAGGCCCTCTCACACCTGTAAAGATGCTCCTGGCAAGGAAGCATGGCCCATCAGGTGGAATTCTGACATGAAAATTCTTCATCTCTTTGCTCCTTGGACTCTCATGAGGCAGGCGCTAGGAGATGAAAGCAGAGATCCCGGTGTCAACCTGTGTTAGCCCTAAAACACATTCAGCGCTGACAGCTTACAACAACTCTGTCATGCTCTGAAACCATAGACTGTAGCTCATTTGTGTATATATGCTGCCTGCTTTAACCTGTAAATAACTCTGATTTCTTTTTCCTAGTCTGTAAATTCTTACTTAGTTTACTATAGGACTGGCTACCTATGTTGTCTTTGGTGTGAGATCAGAGGTACAGATTGACCTGGGGTAAGTGACTGGTCTCCTGGGCCTGGGAGAAATCTGAATATTTTGTGATCTTTGGTGTAAGTGACCATTTATCACCAAGTCCAGCATGCCTGTGTGTAAGATAGACTGGAGAGCCCAATGGGACTGTGTGTGACACCATGTTAGGACTATTTCAGTTGTTCAGGAGTTCACATTTGTTATTGGGTGGGTGAAATCTAATGATAGAACACACCACCAGCTCAGGGTGTTCTAGCCTGCTTTTTTGACAGTCTACCCTGAGGTTGGCACTCACAGTATTGAACCACTCAAGACAGCAGGACAGAAGCTCTGAACATAAGAACAACCATACTGAGTCAGACCAATGGTCCATCTAGCTCAGTACCCTGTCTTCTGACAGTGGCCAATGCCAGGTGCTTCAGAGGGAATGAACAGAACAGGTCATCAAGCGATCCATCCCCTGTTGCCCATCTTCAGCATCCTGATGAGTGACACATTGTGGCATGCATGTGAGTAAAAGACAGTCACTCTGTGCTGCATAGCACATTGAGGGTCTGATCCTGCTCCCACTGCAGTCAATGGCAGAACTCCCGCTGTCTTCAGTCAGGCAGGATCAATCCCCTAAGAGCACAGAACTGTCATGGAACATTTCGGGCACTGCTGAGGCATGCCAAAGAGAATGTGAAGGAAAGTCAGTGTAATCAGGATTGCAGAACCCTAAGAAGTCATCAGCAGAATGGAGGTCTTACATGCTATAAATTCTAGCGACCCTGACAGTATATTTCACTCTCCTACCATCACGGAAACTGTAGAGCAACTCTGCAGATTAGTCACTGTACAACAGGGTCACATTCTTCCACCACCTCATTTGAGAATTTTTTCCCCCCAAATGTAAGTCACAGAAGTAGTTACTGATTTCAGGAAGAATCTCCATACCTTGCTGTGTACTCTTTATAAACATGACAGAAGGCCCTCTGCAGAATGCTATCTCCTTTCAGATGCATTTGTATATATTTTCTCTGCACCATGTTACTACCACAGATGTGCTTGAACCAAAATCATGGATCCAGGCACCCATACTTTTATCATCTGAGGTCCACCTCTAATTACAGTCTTCACACAAACTTTCCAGTTATTTCTGACAGAGAGATTATTGCTTGTAGAAACTTTTTCATCCTTTCTTCTTCCAAGGTCACAGCCTGATGCTAACAAGCATATAGACCACTTAGGGCTATTTTAATTAGCTGACACTGAGAGATTTGCCTTAGCTTCACGAATGCCTCTCTGCAAAAACTACAGAGCTTCACCAGAGCTTGTCAATTCATTAGCAGCTTCTAAATTGAAAAGCTCTTGACAGTTCTACTGTTTCCTATTAATTGAAGAGTGACCAAGACTGGCCTATCAGCCTGGTGGAATTTGGTGTCTAATTACTGGGCTAATCTGGGGAGCTTGTCTTTCAAAATTATGTGTCTGTCATAGCATGAAATCTTCCCATTTTTCAGCTTTCAAAGAACTGCCATTGACTCCCCTGCCCAGGTGAAGGCAGTTACCTCACAAAGCTGTTTCCCTTTGCTGCCTTAACTACTAATGTACTTCTGGCATGCAGCTGGGCTCAGCAGCAAAAACCACACCGAACGCTTTCTGTCTGTAATGAGGAGAATTCTGCCAAAAGGGTTTACTTGAACAAATTAAGATTGAGGTTTCATTATCTTTAATTGCTAGATTAGCATCTAAAATGAAATAGGATTTTGGCAGAGAAGCGGAAAACGTCTCAAGTTTCCATTTCAACCTCTTGTATCACACTGTGCAGTACACTCTTTATTTCCTCTTGTCATTCACCAATCATGAGCCCTGGAGATTCACAGGGAACATCGACAGCTATTAAGGCCACTTTCCCAAAGGTGCTTTAAAACGATGTGCAATAACTTAGAATCTGTTATCAAGCTGGGCAGAGGGCCAGTGGGGATTAGGGCTTGCTGATAGTTACTAAAAATACGGATTCAGAACTATTAAGTTGTGCATATCATCAGTCTAGCCAAGGTAACCACATATACTTACTGCTCTCTT
Source organism: Emydura macquarii macquarii (assembly GCF_026122565.2). NCBI lineage: Eukaryota > Metazoa > Chordata > Testudines > Chelidae > Emydura > Emydura macquarii. The sequence continues at coordinate 5,831,733 of NW_027130506.1, forward strand.
TCACTGTTTCACTCAAGACTGTTTGCTGGCCTGCCCTCCCGAGGGGCTAGGTGATAGACTACTTCCTCGCCCTGCTGAGGGTTGTTTCCTGCTGCCGGCCTGTCCCTGCCTGAGGGCCGGACCATAGACTGCTGGCGTGCCCCTTGGGGGCAAGAGACTATTCCTCAAAGGAGCAGCCTGAACCAAGGCTTGCCCTACTGAGGGCCGGACTTCCCGCAGGGCGTAGGCGCCGGGAGGTGTGGTCCTCCTCCTGAGATTGACGCAGAGGGAGAGCCACCAGCGCCGCCCCCTACAAGGGATCCTCTACAGACCGAAATGAACATATGTTCAGTGCTTTGAAACCAGGGGTGTGTGCAGGGATTCAAAGGTGATGACTTCTGGAGGGGCACTTTAAACACCAGCCGCCCCCACCCAGTGCCCCTGGGCCCCGCTGCTTCTCTCATCCACCAGGCCCCCGCTGCCTCCCCACCCAACCTCCTTAGCATCTCTGGGCCCCAATGTCTCCCCGCCCACCCATTGTCCCAAGCTCCCTTCTGTGCATCCCAGGCAGGCTCCAAACACTTAGTGGAGACTGCAAGGGAAGGGATAGGACTCAGTAGGCTTCCCCTCACCCCCTCTGGCAGAGCTGCCAGCCTGTCTTCCCTGCTCTCGGCGCCATCTAGTGGGGCTCAGGGGGAACGCTAGCTGCAGTGCCTGTCCCAGGCACGTCCCTTCAGCCGCGCTCAGCCCAACTCCCACCCTGGCAAAAAGGAGGGAGGACGGGCTCAGGAGAGGACATCCCAGGGCGGGGGGCTGGGGCACAAACTGGGGCCAGTGGCAGAGATGATTGGGGATGCCAGGCCCCTGCTTGCCCTGGCTTGTGCATGTCCTTGTTTGAAACTGTGCACCATTTTTGATGTGCTAGGTATCATTGTTGTTGTTGAGTATTTTTTTTTTGGGGGGGGGGGGTAATTGGAATTGATAAATACTTCCCATTTTATCATCAGGTAATGGATTTTGTGAGAAACATGTGGATTCGTTCCATAGTCCCTTAGCACTGAAATACAGAGCTCAGGCTTTAAACCCAGGTCATTTGATAGGGCAACAAAATCCCTCACATGAGGGTCAAACCCTGAGAGATGCTGAATGCCCTTGACTTCCACTGAAGTCAGTAAGTGTTCAGAGGAGCTAGCACCTCTCAGACAGTGCTTACTAACAGCACTGGGCTTCTGACGGTTCAGAGCAACAGATGGGCCCAGCAGATGGGAATCTGAGCCCCAAAAGGCCCCATTCTGAACACTAGGCCCAGTATTTTCTGTCAGTGTTTTTTCTATTGATATCAAGTACACTTGGAGCCTGGCCCAAAGCCCGCTGACGTCAATGGCAACCTTCCCATTGTCTTAGGACCAGTCCCTTGTCTGGCAACACATGCAGACAGGTAGCTGAAAATGAAATACAGCCTGTAGCATCTAGCAGTAGTAACGTCTTCAACAGAATTTGGGTCAGTTTCTTCCCTCACAACCCTACAACCCCACTGAGTTAAATCATAAAAATATTTCTGACTGTGAGAGCTGGCACTGGTGAAAGTCTCATCGCTTGGGCCATTTCAAATTAAATTGGGCAAAGCACTTGAAAGGACATTGCAGGGAACAATGTAAGGGAATGGGCTGGGATACGTAACAGATTCTTTCCAGCAGGGCTGGTGAGGGAAGAGCCATAAAATAGTCATTGGAGCCCTGGGATGAAATCCTATTAGCAGGCTAGAGTAAGTCAGACCCTAGACACTCAAATATTGGGGGCAAGGAGATTTCTGCTGTACAAAAGAGAAACTCTCCTCTTTTTAGAATATGTACAGCTCTTAGGATTCATGCCAGATCAATAACCTAATTCCAACAATTATCTATTCCAGCAACAATATAAAAGCAGATCTAACATCCACCTGAAAGGCAGTACCACTTGGATAGTGTTAAAATATATTAATGTATTCATTGTGGGAACAAAACTAAACACTAACTATAGTCACAATTTACATTTTAGTAGCTTAAAAAATGACCTCGCATGCACTAGTTTTCCATTCACCTTGGAGTTACTCCTGACTTATGCTGCTGTGAGAACAGAATCGGGTCCTCGCAGACTTCATTGAGAATGCTGAGGAAACAAGTGGGAAGGAGATATTGACGTCATTATCTGAGCCTTTTGTCTCAGAAGGGTTATGACATCAATGGGCTTTGCTGACCTCATCTATGGAGCTGTAAAGAGCGCATGCTATTTGATCATATCTAACTTTCACGATGCCAGAGTTTAATGAAGGGCAGGTGATATGATAAGAACATTGACTTGTGTAATATTCACTTTCTCAGCACGAGTTGTGTTTTACATTAAAAGGAGGTGCTGTGGTCCCCATGATGATGCAGTACCATGACATGTAAATGATGATGTGTCCCAGAGATTGTTAGGGAACATAGATGCAAAACACAAAATATATGAGCTTTTTAAAAAACATAAAAAAGAGAGGCATTGTCTAATGGTCTGAACGCAGGAGTTCCTGAAGGTTGTGCATTAGCAAGCCATCTGCTGCGTGCAAGAAGTGTGTTATGGGGGAAGGCCATGTGTATTAAACTACCTGAAAAGTGCATCAATGGCCTATTAAGGAAAGCCATGGCTTGACTTAGACGCACGGGAATGGGTTACCTAGGGAGGTGATGGACTCTCCATCCTTAGAGGTATTTAAGGTGCAGCTTGACAAACCCCGGCTGGGATGATTTAGTTGACATTGGTCCTGCTTTGAGCAGGGGGTTGGACTAGATGACTTCCTGAGGTCCCTTCCAACCCTAATCTTCTATGATTCTATGACTTACTCCTTTTAGCGTTCATATCTGTTGGGGTCTAGGGACACAAAGCCTAACCTGGAACACCTCCCATGTGAGGGAGTGGCTTGCAGATCAGTTTTTAGTGATTGCCAACTAGACTTCAGTCATTACCAAGTAAGTAATTAAAAGTGCTGTATCCACTTTGTTATGCTATCCAGTCCCTCCTCTGAAAAAGCAGACACATAATTTTCTCCAGCTTTGAAAGAAATCAGGTTTAGTCATTATTTACTTTTAAATATTCTGTGCAAACTCATTCCAGCCACACAAAGCAGTGATAAATCCAACGTAACTGGGTTTACAACTGCTTTGGGTAACCAGAGTGGTGCTAAGTAGCCGAGTTTATGAACCTATATTTTTAATCTTAAATATGTTACCTGCTGTGAATGGAAGGAAAAGGTTGTGTAATACAGTGCCTGCTACTCCTCTGAACTGACAGGTACAGTGCTGTATTTTGAGATTGGGGGTGGAGGGGGAAGTAAAATCCAAAATGAATTTTCCAAGATACTTTATGAAATTTGTTGAAACCAAAGTTTACATTTGCATGCACGAGCATTTGTGCCAGAAGTGCATGTGTGTGAATCCAGTTAGGGATCCGATCGTGTGACGTATCAAACCAACCACAGTCAGTGCAGCCTGAATATTGAATGCTTGCAGAAAAGTATTGTTGATGGAGCTGCAGGGACCGGGTTGGGATTTCCAAAAGCACTCAGTGTTGGTCTAACTCTGCTCCCACGGACTTCCATGGAAATTTAACTGCTGATTTCACTGAGAGGAAAGTTAGGCCAATGAGGAGAGCTTTAGACCCAAAAGGTGAGTTGACTAGATTCAAATAATCAATTTGAGGAAATTGTACAAGCAGCAAAAAGAGCTTAGCGTCATCAAATTTTGTCACAATTTATTCAATTAGCTCCAACAGCTACCAAGACTGGAGAAGAAATAATTCAACAGGATTTAGCAGCGAGGAGGACAGGTTAAGCCATGAGCAGACCTGTGAGAGCATTCAATGATGTTACTGTTGCCCATAGCCTTGCTCCACTGGGCCCATCTCTTTGCCTTGACAAAGTTATTAAGATGCAATTTCTGAAGAGCAGGGCTGTAGCAAGTGGAACTAGGATTTACATTTCCTGATTAGGATAGTCCCACTGCACATGTTGGCTTCCAAAAACCACTCTTTGCAATTGCCCAAGTATTTCTAAACATGTTTAGCTCATCTCTGTTAAGAACCACTAATGAAGCTTATTCTCATCTTGATGAACAGAGGAGTTAAGTGCCTAAATCTCATTAACACTAATGGGAATTACATGCATAAATCTGTTACTTATCAAGATGAGAAGAGAAAAAGACCTAAGAATGTACGTCTACTACCTCAGGGTCTACTGTAGAAATACTGCAGCTACTCAGACAGATTCTCCGCTCTGCCCAAAAAGCACTGGATGCAGCTGAGAGGGAGTGGATGTCACAGAGGTCATTCACACCACTCTTCAATCTTGAGGCCATTTCTGCACTGGCCTGGTTCCCAGCATAATTTAGAAGAGCATCAGGACTAGTCTAAACTATACTGACTGCGTACTATAATTTATATGACAGTAACACCCAGAGGCCCTAGCTGAGACTGGGAGTCACTGGGCATATGGCTGTAAGGGGCTGGTTTGGTAACCAAAGATTACAGAAGTGTGGACATGCCCCAGCCATGCCCTCTTTCTTTCCACACCTGGAAGAGGGGATTCTGTAGGAACTGCTGTAGTGGTCATACACCCCTGAAGCATTCCCACACAGCAAATGAATCCTCAACAGTTCAAAGCTATTGAGTTTCTGCATGTTTTTCATCAGTACACAGCAGACTAAATGGACCCAAGAATCAAGCCAGTGCAGAATTAGCTACAACAGTGATGAGCAAAAGATAGAGCCACCTGCCAGCCTGCTTTGTGGATATGGGGCATTTTACTGCAAGAGCTGAAAAATATTTAGGATGCAAGATGATTAGGATTTACCATAATCTTTAAGAGCAACCTTCACTTTGCCAACATGCTTGAAACAATTCAATCAGAAATTGAGTGAAGATAATGCATAAGATCATAATAAATAAGAAAGAAAGGCTTATACTCCATTATTGATGTTCTATTATGAACATAATTTTAACTCCCATTTTTATTGGAGCGTCTATTTGTATCCTATCCACAATCCTCTGTTGTGCTTCTTCTCGAAGAAACTGTGTTTAATGAACTTGAGCATCTTCATGCTATAAGTTTTTTATTACATTGCCATTTATTGGAAATTTATACATTGCTCCATCCAGACCCAATTTGCAAAGTGTAAATTTATCATTCCCTCTAAAGGGCAAAAATTGGCCAGTCTACATAATTTATGACCATCTGTTCTCTTGTCTTGATTTATAGTTCAAAGCATAAGCAGTTCATAATTGTGTGCATTTAAAGAGTTTTGAATAGTTCTTTTAGAACAAAAGCTACTATTAAAAGCATAAAGTTATCAGACTGTAAATCCATGTACTCTGGTATGATACTTTTGGCAGTGAATCTGCTTTACTCCATACACTTCAGAGGAAGACAACCCTCACCCCTTGGCCCCCCTCACCACAAAAAAGAAAATGAGCATATTAAAGAGTTCTTAAGAATTAAACAATAGCAAAAATGATTGCATGTAATTAATTCTTGGGGGGGAAAAAGCAGGTAGGAAGATTTTGTGTTGATTTTAAAAAGATGTCTATGATAATTGTTGTAGGGATGGGTGATAAGTGTAATATACTTATTAGAATGATACTCGGGTTTGAGGATCTATATATTCAGGTAATGTCATCTTGCCTTGCTTTCTTGAGAGAAGTGTAATGAACCTGGTTGCTCATTACTGAGTACCTTCCTCCCACCCCAAATGAGCTGCAGGGAAAGGATCTAGGCAGTGCAGGGCACCGTGTTACCCAGTTCAGCATCTAGCCAGTGACAGATTCTCTAATTCCCAGAGTACAGGAAAAGTAAGTAACACCTGAGGTCAGAAGGTACCAAAGTAGGCAGAGATGGAGGCTGTGTGAGAGCAGGAGCAGAAGGCCAGAGATATCAGCGTGAAAGCTGGGGCTGAAAGTCAGGCTGGGAAGCAGCCTGTTGCTGGTAGGAGGCTGCAGGAGCAGTGGCAGGACGAAGACACAGCACAGAGCCCGGCAGACTGGGGGGGATGGCACTGGGATAGCAGGAGCACAGTATTGGCAGGTCTCAAGAAGAGAACTGACCTCTGGCCAGTGGGGCTTGCAGGTCACTGCTTTGTTGCCTCTGGAACCTAGGAAGGGCTAGATCCTAGTGACTGCAGTGCCCACACAAGTTGTCTCCAAGTCTGTGATCAGGACATGCCTACTGGTATGAAAAGCCTCAAGTCAGAAGAAAGTTAAGTGCATCCACTATGGCTAGGTTATTGTATCAAATTGTGTTTATCTCTTATCCTGACGAAGACACTGGACCTCTGGTATTTTCTTTCCTTTCTTGCAGCCCCAGTAAATCATTTCCCATCAGAGGTGACTTCTTGGGAACCCACCAAGTGCTAGAGTCCATATCCTTTAGTATTTAAAGCACCTGTATACCACTTGCCTTTCAGCTCCTTGTACACCTGGTAGATTGAAAAGGTTTGTAGCCCTATGGCACTCAAGGCAAACCTGCCAAATGAGGTCACTTCATAGCTATGTAACTGGAAGGAGTTATTATTCCTCTTGCTTTCTACTGTATCTTTAAATGTTTGTGCAGCTCCCTTCCTGCTGTGGAAGCAGATGCCATTTTTTTGTGCTTCACTTCAGAGGCAGAATGTTAGTGACTCACTGTGCTCTTTTTCTGTCATGGAGACTTTACATTTGTTCTTTCTCTCTTTGCTTTCCCCCCTTAACCTGACATGAAATCATTTTAAACTGAAAATATGTTTTGCTTCTGTGCATGGGGCAATTTATAACATGAGAGCAGTCATCAGGCACTCTTAAAGAGAAGGAGGAGGAGGAGGAGGAGGAGAGGTTTCAGAAGACGGACTACTGGGAACTGGAATTGCAGACCATTGGAGCTAACTGAATATGTGACAAATAATTTGACCCTAAGTGGTTTTTGCTGCTTGTTCAATTTCCTCAAATTGATTGATTGATTGATTCATTGATTGATCATTGCCTCACTGCACAGGTCCATCTGCACAGGGTATATATCTTGATTTCCATATATCTGCCAAATCACAGATTTTCACAAGGCATGTTCCTCTTGTCTATATATTAATTATATTCCTTATGAGCCATAATCACCAGAAATAATTATGCCTTCCAGAATTGCACTGCCATTCTCTTATGAACTTCAGCCAAAGCCCAGTTGAACCAAATGGGAGTCTTTCCATTGGCTTCAGTGGGTTTTGGATCAGGCCCTATATCTCTTTTTTGCTTTTTAAAAGTTAGCATGTTGTGCTGGACTTGGGAATTGCTTCACTATTTTGAATATATACAATTAGAGTGGAGTTAATAACTATGTGTTCCTCGCCTTTAAGTGTCTGCAAAATAACATTTTAAATAATGAACCTTAGAAATCTAACTGCTGAGGCTGCAAAGCTTCATAGACCTCTCTGAAGACTATTATCTTTCAGACAGTGTGCACTTTTTTGGGGTAGCAAAACAATTGCCCAACAAGCTACAATATGTTCATTACATAAGTGTGTGCCCCAACAGCGCTGGACCTGGATTTTGCACTGTGTTCTCCTTTTCTTCATCCTCACTAACGTATCTCCCTGCTTGGATAGCTATCTGGTCCCCAGGCCAAGAAAGAAACTTTCATTTCTATGGATTTATAAAACAATACAGTTAAGTTCCATATTTCCCCTGCATAACTGATGCAAGAGAGCTGTTCTTAGATGGTTTTTAACTGTTATTTCTTTTGACCCAAGGAGCTGGCCAAAACTTCAGGTCTAGTAGGTGATCCAGTGAGGAGGAGAAATTGGTGATAATCAGGTATTTCACTGATGAAGTTTTGTTTATTTACAAAGAATGTACACAGTCCTGTGCCTCTGAACGCAGAAGGAATCAATAGCAGGAAACCACTCACAGCAACAAGCAGTCTTTTCAGCCTGCACCCCTGAACCAAAAGCTTCTCTCCAGCTGCCTTCCAAGGCCAGCCACCGTGCTTTCAGATGCTCCTTCAGCTCCCTCTCCCTCCTCTGACTTTCCATTTTTCTTTTCTTTTCTTTTTTTTTGGCTGCTCTGCTTTCCCCCGCCCACATCCCTACTCAGAACAATACTTAGCAAAAGCTTGGGGGCAGATTCACATACTCTTTTTATTTTAGGTGGGGAGTTATCCTTACAGTCATGTTAATTGAAGGGTGAGTTCACACCTATCAATCTCAATGAGATTTTAACTCAACCCTTAACAAGGTTCATTCAGTTCATAACATTATATTTAAAAAACCCTTTTTTTCAGACTTGTGCAGTAATTTTCCTTTGCAATTTACATATGTACAATTTCTGCTCTGTATGCCTCTATCATGCTCTTGATAAGGAAATATTTGCACAGACCACTTGAAGAGTTAACCAAGCACTAAAAAATACATTGCATGGAGCCTCCTGGACTAGCAGGGAAATTCACTGGATGACCTAGTTCTCTTCCATAGCTAGATAGTGGCTTTTAAGCCTAATTCCTGGGTAGGGAGTTTTGGTGAGTCACACCACCACTGGAAGAACACTGGAGAAATGGTGCGTCTAGTATGGAGGAGGAGTTGTAGAGCCATGACTCTCTCCTTTTCAGAGTCCTTCTCTCCGGAAAGGAGTAAGAATAAGCAATTCCTGCACCTCTCAGGAGCACAGTGAGGCTGTTGTACGCAGCCCTCACAAAACTGAGCAAAGTCAGAGAGCTTCTTGCTTGCTCCTCCATCTGTGCACGATCACATTCCATCTGTTCCCAGGGTTCTATAAAAGATGCATTTCAACCCCTATCCAAGTACAGCATTGCTAATATGGAAAAAGTTATGCAGATTTGCTCCATGCTTGGAATGTAAGATAAATTAGTTTAATTCTTTACAGTCTTAACATCCAAAAGGCTCAATCACGCCCCAGTGAACATAGCAAAATTCTCATTGACCTGAACAGTTTGGGGGCCCATAATGTTAACTTTCGGTCCTGTTTTGCTCTCACTCTCACCCTGTGTAACTGCAGTAAAGTTAACAGGATTGTACGGATTGCAAATTAGGGCATAATTTGGTCCTTTAGAAAAGCATTAAAAGAGAAGAAAATCCTTGGATTCCAACTAATAAGCATGGGACTGTGAAAGCAACTGGATTGGATATGTTAATCAAAGTGAAGTGTAAATTAATTAAGCAAGAATGATTGATTGAACATCTGTGCACTGCTGCTCTAGTGAGAGACTGAAGTAGTCTATTACTGTGACAGTTAAAGTAATACCTTTAACACCGAATAAAGATTTTACTACTACAGATACCAGAAAGTGCTGCATATCAATGCTGGGTGCTGCATTTAAAAAAATAACATGGGACAAGAATACAGTGATGCTTTCTTGTACTGTACATCCGGGCTTAATGACATACAAGAAAACTGATGTCATTCCCCTGCCTAAGGCAACCACCATAAGATGCACACAACACTACATTTCACTGCCCGTGTTAGGTGATCATCCCTCCAGTGTAATGTGCAACCACCCAGAGTTGGTCCCAGGTACAGAAATGCCCTCTCCTGGGAGACCAGATTTGAAATTTAATACACACACACGCATAGGAGATGCTGTACTTTGCATAGTTGTGGGTGTTGCTTTATGGCCTCTTTGTGCCACTCCCTAGAAGTGCAGGGAATCCCTGATAAAGATATAGAGCCAGCATAGTCAGCTCTATGCCACCCCTTCCTGGCCCACCCAAGAGAGGCAATGAGGAGGCATAGACAGAGTGCACTGTGCTCTGATATCTGGCTATTGGAATGGCCTCCTTGTAGTTGTAAAAACCTGGTGTAATTTAGAGCAGTCCTGAGGCTGTTCTAAGACCCTGTCTACACTTACTTCCAAGATTCGGTGGCAATCGACGGGAGTTACGTGAGCTACGCAAAAAACTTGCGTAACTCCTGTCGAATTCTCTGCTTCTTTTCTGCGTGCTGTTTTCACTGCACTGCGCCAACGGGAACAGCGTTCCCATCGACATAGTGCTACGCCACTTGTGACGGTGGTCTTAGTACATCAATTTCTGGATCAATTGAGCGGGTCTTCGCTGACCGCTCAGTCGATCCAGAGAAATCGATCTGACGGCGTTGACTTTGCCGCCATCAGTGTAGCCGTAGCCTAAGTTTTGCCAGGGGCCAAACCACTCCCTGGCAATCCTGTGCCTTTACCTCACCCCTTTTAGCTGAGGATCCTTTATCCTGAACCATCTGACAGCCATGAAATATAATAAACCTTAGGGGCTCATTTCAACTGACAAGTTAGACAGACTGATGTTTTGGCAACAAGAGATCTGTTTTTTATTTATATAAATATCAATTAATCAAATTATTTCAGCTGGGAATTAAAGTATCAATTGAATTAATTTTTTTTTTTTTGTTCAAGTCTGATTCCATCTTTCATAGGATTCCGCTCAGCTTTGTAAGTAAAATTCTAAACAACCTCTATTACAAATCCCACCGTCCTTAAGAAGCTGTTTTTTTAAAAGGTCCCTGAATACAAGTGTCACTGTGTATTCTATGGACACAATAAGAGAAAGGGCAGTATTACTGCACCACAGAACAGATGTAGGCCTTAATTTTCAACCTTGGTTGCCTGAAACAAGCAGTCTGATTTCCAGAGGGGTTAGGAGCTTGCAACTCCCATCAACTTCAATGTGAGCTGCCAGTGCTCAGAACATCTGGAAATCAGCCTATTGACTTGTTCTGATGACAAAACCTTCCCTCCATCTTGGCTTCTATATGCACATTTCTGCACTGTCATAAGTAAATCGGATTACCATGAATCCAGGTGGTGAATGAAAACTGTTGCCTTCTTTCTCCCTCAGATTGTGCCTAGATGAATTTTTGCTCAGTTTTCAAACACCCTTGCAATTCCATTCATGTTCATTATGCTATGGTGATATAAATAGGGAGGAAGGATGGCTGAGGGGCTAGGGTGCTGGCCTGACACTCTTCTTCAAGTCCTTGCTCTGCAAAAGACTTCCTGTACAGTCTTGGGTAAGTCACCTAGGGCCAGATTGTTAAAGGTATCTTTAGACACCTAGATCCCTTTAAAAATCTAGCCCTTAGTCTCTGCCTCATTTCTCCATCTGAGAGGCTGAATACATTAAGGAATGTGAACTATTATAATGGAGGCCTTAGATAGATGTTTATCTTAACAATAGAGCAGTTGGACTACAGATTGTGGTCAAAGCAAGGAAAATCCCATAGCCACAAAGAAAAAAGAAATCATCCTTCCTAATAAGGACGTCAAAGCATTGTTCCAGTTGTTTTAAGGAATAAAAAGTAATTTAAAAAAAAAACTCCTTGGTATATATTTAGCCCTGTTGTAATCCTACTGAGGATACACCAGGGATGAACAGGGACCAACATGACAGCATGTCCTCTTATTTCATAGAGTCTCAGTTCTGGTCCTTGAAGGACAAGGATTGCTGCAGGACCTCTATTTTAAGGATGCAATCTGATTTGACAAAAGTGGCACCAAATGAGGTCTTATCTTGGTTGCAATACTGAATGATGTGTATTTGGTCAGGTGAAATATACCGCTGCATTATCCTTTATTGATAAGAGCACTTCATCCATAGGGACTTTCTGAGGAGAAATTTACTTGAGTGCAGCTTCTCATTTTTCTGCCAGCGCATTTCCTAGCCCCGCGATGATTATATTGATACTGCTTTTTAAAGTATAACCTTCTCTTTCAGCCTTGCCTGGACTTAAGGGACATTGCTGTTGTCTTTAATCAAAGGGACAATCAGCAGAAACTGGAGACTAGTGTTACTAAAGATACACTAGCTAAGGGATTTAACTGAACTGTTGATATGTTTTGGACATAGGTAGACACTGAAATCTAAAAATAGTCATTCCCAAGCCAGCCCGGGCAACAGCACACTGGCACCATGTACTATTAAAAGCTGCCCAAGGACTATTCAGGAGGGTTAAAGATATGTCTCAAGCTCTCCAGGGAGAAGATGATGGTAAGCTAACTTCAGCATTAATTGTAGAATACTCTACAATATTACTATAAGCAGCAGTTGTAACATTAATAATGACTTAAATTATATCAAAGACTAGCCCAAGTGCTTCATACCAATACATGGAGCCTTCTCTGTTCCAAGGCATCTCCATAGTCTTTTGAATGCAAACACAACCAGGTAGAAGGACAAAAGTCAGAGCAATAATAGCATGAGATGGGTCCCATCCAGATTCCTGGATGATGTTTGTCTCCTTTTTTATCTAGAGATACAAAGTCCCATGTCAAGTGCTTTGAGGGGTCTTATGAGCCTGCCACTTTACACTTAAGGAGACAAGGAAGGAGTATGAGCAACAGAATGAGCCAGAACAGCTATGGTAGGTCACTAACTGTACCCAAAAGAGGGAGAATCCTCATTCTGTTGAACCTGCTTGGCTACTATATGACTGTATTATAAGTGGGGCTGATTGTATTGCCTATTATTAAGGTTGCCTGACACTTACCATTATAAAATGCTGTTTTCAGTTGCTTATAACTTTGCTAAACTGGAACTGGTTGGGCTGAAATTTCCCATGCCAGGTGTCTGCTTTGTACATGTGGGGAGGTTTTTGTTTTGTTTTGTTTTGAAATTTTCAGCACAAAGGTTTCAGCCATTTCTGAGAATGAGGCTAGGGAAAAAGGTGTTGTTTCAGCCACGTTAAAATTTTTTCCAGTAACCTAGTCCTGAAAAACTGTAGGGCCCCCATGATTTGGAGCAGGGGGTGGCTGTTGGGTTCAGGGATGTACCTTTTGCTGTTCTGGTGAAAGTCTGCCCACATTTGGCCAAGTTCTAAGCCTTTAAAGAAAAAAATCTCAATTCACACATTCTCAGTAGACTTCTTACAAGTTAACAGCTAAATTCCAGGAAGATTCAGTCTGCTTTGGGTTGCCAGTTCAGGGGCTGAGCAGAATGTTCCCTGCAATTGCAGCTCTGGTTTACTGAGGACTCTGCCAAGGCTCAGCACCAGACCTGAGAATAGGGAGTCTGTCTCTCCTGTGCTCTCAGTGCCTGTCCCTGCTGGGCCTGGGCAGAAAGCAGGAGAAAGCTGCCTGATTTGAATGCAGAGAAGGGGGGGGGGGAAAGGGTAGGGGCAGAAACAGATCAGATGAGGAGCTAAGAGGCAGGGAACTGGACAAGGAAACTAGGGACAAGGAGCAGTGGGTGTGGGAAGGGGGATGGGAATGGCTGGGCAAGGAGACAAGGAGCAAGGGGTGGGGAGATGGACTGGGAGTAGGATGGGGAGACCGGAGACTAGGACTTGCTGGGAAAGGAGATTGGGATGGGATGAGAAGCCTGAGGAGTGGAGCCTGGAACTGGCTAGGTGAGGAGGGTGGGACTGGGATGAGGAACAAGGGATGGACAGGTTTGCCACACGTGGAATTTGTTTTTTCAGTTTGCCTTTATTAAAAACCTAGGAAATGACACACAAAAAGGGTTACAAGAACATTATTGTGGTTGCAAAGTCAAGCACTCAGAAGTTAAGACATACAAGAATGAAGGTTGCTTGTGCATCCTTAATTCAGTCTCCTTGAGTGTCTATCATGTGGCATCACACTGATACCCACATGGGTCATCAGCAGAGTTGGAATCTTTAGATCCATCGCACAGACCTTTGCCTCTTGAACTAGCGGAGTAACTGATAGCAGTAGCAGGCTGTTATCCTCTGTGTGGACCAGCATTAGAGAAGGATGAGACACACACTTTGCTAGTGAGTTTTACAGCTAGTGCTGACAGCAGAGGAATGGTGAAACTTAGGAATCATGGGTTTCGTTCCAGGCTATGGATGGGAGTGTGCTCTCCCAGCAGCCATTACAGTGGAAATTCAGCTTTGCCCCTCTATGCCTTGGCTGGAGAGAGCATGTCAGTTGCTTTGTGCACAGTCAGGTCACACAGGGTTGTGAGAGACTGGAACAAGCTCCCTGCGATTGTAAACATCAGAGCTGTTACTTAAAATTGAAGAAATCTCTACTGAGCATGTGCAAACCACAATTTTTTTCAAAGACTTGTGACTTGGCCAGATTCACAGTTACTGCAAAAGGCACTTCCTTGCCACTCCCTGCCAGATTTCAAGTCCCTGCCTTGCAGCACAGAAGTGCTAGGCACATTCAAAAAAAAAGGTCATCAGAATTTTTTAACATTGCAAAATGTGTTTTTCTTCTAGATTTATGCTCAGAAAAGGCGGAACCATTTTGGCTGAAATTTTCCAACATAATTCAGCCTGAGGCAGACACCTGGCATGGAAAATTTCTTCACAAACAATTATATGTAACCCTTCTGCCAGTCGGAGTCAGCAGCAACATGGGCCGGGTTCAATATCTGGGACAGAGGTCTTCAAGGGCAGCGGGGAAGCCCCAGGACTGTGAGCAGAGAAGACCCGCTGCCCTGGGGCTGAGAGCAGGGAAGCCCCGCCACCCCAGGACTCTCAGCTCGGAAGCCCCACCACCCTGCCGCAGCACTCCCCCGCCCCAACTGTGACCTAGACCCAGCTCGTGGAGGATGGTGGGGGGTGCGGACAGAAATAAGGGAGGGGCGGGAGGTAAAAAGTTTGGGGACCACTGATCTAAGGGTTCCTTTCAACAATATAACACAAAACCAGCTCAAGCCCCCACCCAGTAACCTGAGACAATTACACACACCCCCGTGGGCGCCCCTAGAGGCAATACTTCCCCTCTGGCAAGCACAGAGGCTGAGTGTAGAAAAGAAGCTTTTAAGAAAAGGGGAAAAGTAACCTGGTGTTAACTTGGGAAAATGCCTCAAGTAGGATTCACAGGCATAAAACCATGAACAAAACAGACACCACAGAGTACATGGGGCAGTTTCCCTTTGCCTCAGGCTCCTAAGTCCAGCAACAAGAAGTTGCTTTAATGTGCCCCTCCCTTCACAGCACCCCACTGATAGGTGTTGTCCTTAATCAGGACATACCCAGAGCCTAGAGGAGCAGCTGCCGAGGTCACCTCCTGAGCTGGTTTGGGGGTTGGTGACAAGAAGTCTCCTTGCTTGCTCCTCTGTCTGGCCGCTACCATCCGGACGCTCTGCCTGCCTCTCATTGCTCTGTGGGTCGCTCAGCCAGTCGTCCACCAGCCGCCTCCTTAGCTGTCCTTTGCCAGCTGCCATGCTGCACACCATCGCCTCCTGCTACCACCTGCTGCTCCACTATGACCTCTGCAGGTCGGTCTTCTGAGGTTCCACACAGCTCTCTAGTTCTCAGCTCTGAGTGGGTGAACGCCAGTGCTGAAGCAGGGCAGGAGCGCTGTCCCACAGGAGATGTTTTCAGCGCTAGTGAGCACTTAACACAACGAATAGAATCTTAATTAGCGCTAGCTTTGAATGGGGGAGGGGCAGGCTAAACCATGCCTGGGGCTCTTAGGCAAAGCCCACCCTGGTAGACAGGAATACCTGTCCCTGCCCCCATCAACATTCACAGACCTCTGGCATCCGGGCCCCTTGCTTAGCCAGTTCGGTTCAGATGACAGTGACCCTTCAGTCAGAACAGGCTAAGCACAGTTTTGCTGCCCTTTGCTCATGCAATAAGGGGAACAACATTTCATTACCCCTGCATTTAACACTAGAGTGATTTGTAACCCAGCACCCACCAAAGGGATCATTTGGGCGAAGTCCCATCATGCGGAGTGAGCACCTAAGCAGGGTAGGTGTGCTTATACAAACACAGTGTGACCCCGACACCTGTTCCCCTCCCCCTGGCCAGCTCGGCAGGGCAGAGTTCATTCAGACCCTGCTTACATCTATTTTCGCAAAATTATAAACAACTTAAAAATGGGTCTTCTAATGGGAAGTTTCAGGCAACCTTAATAATAGGTGGTGCTGCCACCTCCTCCTACAATGTATGGATTTACCAGGCAGGGCTTATCAGTTTTATGTATTTCTGAGTTATCTGCCTCAGCCATCGTTTGAAGGAAGGTAGGAAAAGAATGGACAGTTAAATTAGTGTTTTGTTTTGTTTTTGTTCCCATCTTCAGGTAACAATGGACCTATGAGTAAAGCTGCATAAAATTCTTTTTTTTTTCTAATTTTTCATTCTTGGGGGGTGGATTTTGTTTTATTTCATTTTATCTGGAAGGAGGAAAATCCTGCCCCTTGGAGTGTGGGAAGCCCTGGGAGGATTTGCAGAGTGATCTTGCCATGCACTCATGCTACAGCTGCTGCTCCTGTCCCAAGGGGCTTGGCTCAGGTTCCTGCTCCAAGCATTCCAACTTGGAACATGAGGTTGCAACACCACTTGGGTCTGCCAGGTTGCAATGCCACTCACTCAAATTTAGCCTGGCTGTCCCCCCACCCCTGTTATGATGGATGAGTGGACTGGCCAAACCAAAGCAGTGCTATGACCCCCATACAGCAGGTTGCAACACCTGGAGTGGGGATCCAGTCCCTACCCCATGGGACAGGAGCCAGATAAGCTGCCTCTGGGGGGTAAGTTTTTTTTCAATTTATAGTTTGTATTTATTGTTATTTCACGCTTGTGAAAAACATGGGGCTCTACCTATGAGCCCTTTGCCTGGGCTCATTAGCCATCCAATTTATACAGAACGCATCAAGAGGGAATGTGAGTGCCAGGACATTCACATGACAGCATAGTCAGCCATGAAAGGTAATCATTGTATCAGAGGCAGTTTTATCTATTATTTCAGTCTATTGTTTTGGGATTACTTTTTGCATGCTTCTCTTATCATGTCAAAAGCTCATTGGACCCTTCAAAAAACCACCCTATGGAGTCATGTACATCCTTCCATAAGGATGGGGATACTCCCAAAGGCTAACAGCCATCAGCTCTCAGAAATACAACTAAAGGTCAGACATGCAGCTGCATTATTCATTGAGTAGCATTAACATTCTCTGAGTTATTGTCACTGGATGCTCTACTCACCACAGGGCGCCTCCTTGTGGCCATGTCAGGGGATTAGCTCCACTTAGGTCTGAGGCCCCCTTCTGCTGCTTGTTGCATGCCATACCATCTTTCTCTCTCGCTATCTGCGGCTCAGGGCACTCTGTTTTTTTGTGGCTTGGCCTTCTGGCCAGGTCACTACAGTCTTCCCCTTCTGGGGTATCAAAGCCTTTCTGTACCAGCAGCCTCAGACCCTCTTCTCATGCACTGCCTTGATGGTATCACTTCCCCAGTGGTTGGTAGGAGAACCTGGGCCTGCTCACTAATCCGGATTCCAGTCCTGGTAACTGTAGTCTTCTTTCCCTCAGACCCTGTAACTCTTTCCCTGGACTTCTTCCTACAGCTTCTGGCTCCCCCCACTCTCTGGGTGTCCCAGCTCAAACTCCCTCCTCCCAGGGAATAACTCTGGACTACTGAACTCTGAAGCCTCAAACACACCTCCCTACTCCCTGGGAATGACTGCAGACTACTTCCTGCAGCCCCTTTCTGTTGCCAGCTTCCTGGCTTTATCCTAGCTCTGCCTGTTCCTTCGCAGCTGGGTGCCATCCTCATTCAAGGGATTCCTTCGGTCACCTACTGTCCCCCTAGTTAACAGGCCCCTTTTCAGCCTCATTAACCCCTTCTAGGTTGGTGTGGGGTGAACACCCCATCATAGTGATACTAACATAGACAGATTCTGACCTATTAGTTTAAATTCTAAGCTGACAGACAATATAGATCAGATGCATAATACACCAGATAACAATGTCTCACAAAGATTCTTTTTTTGAAAAAATAATTCTATCTGTCGTTAGTGAATTATTGTTGAAAGGCTTGGCAGTAGAATTGCAGGTTGTTCCACTCAATTATTTTCTGCTCTCTCTGCTGGAACAATGGAAGGAGGCGACTCAGATAACAAAAGACCAGTGTGGGAAAAGAAAAGAAGAACCATATTGGGAGTATTTTTATCTCAGAAGATGATGGATAGAAGATTACAGAATCCATTCAAAATTTCACACTGTGATTTTTAGTGTTGTAATATTGCCTAGCTGGTGTAAGTCAGCATCGCTCCATTGAAGTTAATGGAGCTGCATCAATTTACACCAGCATTCTACAATGAAGTAGAACATGTTCCTGACCAACCATATTAAATAAAGCTTTTAGACTATGTACAGCTATTTTAATTCTTTTATTTAACAAGAGCTCTGTAGCATCTAGTAGGTTCTTTATTTGTGGTAGTGCAGCTTGAGGATGTGCCTCAGGAATAAGATAGGGAAAATATAACAGGAGCCAATATTTACGAGCGGTAGGGATGTAGCTGTTTGGCAATTGAGGTTTAAAGGGCCAGCCTCACAAAGGTGTGCTGGGAAAAATATTTCTATAAGAAGGCAGCCCTGCACTAGGGAGAGTTACAGGAGGCAGGCAGCTGTAGTGGAAGTAGTGCGGGGAGAGGCGGGGTAAAATACCATTGATGTATCACATAAAGCACCAAATTAACTATCCACATCTTTAATTTATGCAGAATGTATAGTTTGGGGCTGAATATGCATAAATGTGTGGGCCACATACTGTGTCCTTTAGCCCTTGCTCCAGAGGTTTTACCAGGAGTTGGACAATTATGCCTCATGTTTCCCTTTCTGGCTATGTATTTTCTGGCTGGCCCCAGCTAGCCAGGCTTTGTCCCACAGTCTTGAACGGAAAATTCCACTGGATATGAGTGAAGATATGCAAACAACATGTATCCAGTCTAGGAGGGACAGGGTCTCTGCTGGCATAACTTGGTTTACTAAGGGAGCATTCCAGCAGAGAATTCAGCCCCTGATATCCAATTGCGTGGAAAAAAACTCAGAAGAGTTTAATGAATTCTGGGAGGATCTGGTGAGCTTTATTGCCTGCTCCTGGGTTTTCTGTAGAAGCAATTGTCCGGTTCACCATCTTGAGTCTTTAGGGGACCAGCTCATGTATCCTTTTCATCCAGTTCACAGGAAGTCTCTTTAGCAGGTGGGCTGCCTGACTACCCCTACCACCAGTTCAATAGCAAGACAGAAAACAGTCCTGTTCCTGCTGGTACAGAGTCACTAAGTCTGACTATGCTGTAGGGTCTGAGAGGCCCCAGACTGCTAGTACCATCCTATGCAAGATTGTCTAATGGATTAGAGGTAGAGGGTATGTGTGTGAGAGAGAAATGGGCCTGTTTTCTGTCCATTATGGACATCAGATAGGGGAGCAGGTCATGCATTTATCTTTTGAAGACTTCAAAAGGAGGAAAGGCTGATCCTGGTCCCCAGCCCCTAATCCCCTCAAAAGGTGCTAAGAGATGCGAGGGAGTTTCCAGGGATTGTCTGGGATTGGGGGGAGGACAAGGGCTACATGTGGGGATCCTTTGGCCTATGTGAGGAACTGTGGCCATGGCAGAAGAAGCCAGATGTTTTTCTAAAGCATCTGGAACTGGCCATTGTTGGAGACATGATACAGGATTATGTGGACCATTGGTCTGATCCAGTCTGGCCGTTCCTGTGTGCCTATGGTCCACTTGGACATCAAAACCCAAAACCAGATGAGTTTCCCTATTTTCAGATAACACCACAAAGGTTTTGCCTGGTTTTAATACTGACTGATAAATGCATGTTTTCATGGGCTTGCACCCTATAATGTAACACTGAAATGGTTTAATTATTGCCATTACTTTCCCTTTTTACAGGCATGATGATCATGTTAGTCTCATTTGGGGTAAGTACTTTTACTGGATTTGTAATGTAATTTGGCAATATTAAACCTATAATATTAGCACCATTATTTGAAAGCACTACCATGTAAAGCGCTCCTCTTCCTAAATTACCAGAAGTGCACGTCCACTGAGCTACATCTCAGGCACTATTCTGATCTCACACTGCGGTAGCATTACACTGCTGTAAAACCAGTGTGAGCCAAGAATCAGGCCATTACCTTTGGCTCCATCTCCCGGATATTGTATTAAGAGCAGAGTCTTTAAACTATTTTTGTCAAACTGGTCCAGGATCAAATATTAATAGTTATAGGACTCTCTTCAGTAAAAGATGGCGTCACATTGGAAGAGGAATCTGTATTAATCAGATTTAGGAGAATACATCGGTCTGATGGCAGCAGAGTACAACCAAGTCTATAAGAAATGAGTCTTGCGCGCATACACAGTTCAGATGTAATTTGTGTATAGTTATTATGGGCAGAGCAGTAATTCATAGATCCTTGCTCTGCAGATAAAAACATTTTTTGCACATGCACTTAGGTCCCACAAGCAAGTGTTTTCTGAGAGAAGTAACTAAGATTGTTTTGCAGGTCTTTCCATTTAGGAAAATGGAGTTAATTTTCAGTACTTGTAAAAGGGATCAGTTCAAAGCAGTGGAAATTGGGCTCCATTATATATCCACAGAAGAATTATAATATGGTTAGTAGGATTGCAAGATTTCTGCACACTCGTCCATCAATATATCTTAACTCTGACTTGGAGGGACTACTTCTAGGGCTGAGATTTCATGCAGTGCCATTGAGTGCTGCAAGTTTACTACCAGTGCTAGTTTCTGGGCATGTGTCTACTAAGAACTGAACTGAAAACACCAGTACCTTTCACGGAGAGTCTTAATCATGGCCAATAAAGACTCCAATCCAGCTCTCAGATGTGCATGGGGAATCCTTATGTCCACGAGAAATCTGCACAAGGACCTGCTTGCATGGGTATGATTACATGATTACATTATTTGAAACTGACGTTCTCTACTGAGACACAAGATGTAGCCAAGATTCATTATTAAGCCAGTGACATTGATACCAAATCCTCTGTATTTTATTACCAGCCCCTACAACCATCCAGTTCCTCCTTTGAAATTGGTAAGACAGTCTTTGAAAATAACTTCTTAAACAATAGTAAAAGTTGTTTTATTTAAATGTAAGCATTGTGATCTCTGGGTTTACCCAAGTTATTAGTGCATAGAGCTTTTATATTCAGCCCTCTTCTAACCCAAATGTCATGCAAGTAAAGGGTATTTCTAACTCAGGAATGCACTCAGCTTTATGGCCGACTATCTCCATTCTGCTCATGTATCTGCTTTCATCATTTTATTGCTATGCCTTGTTGGAGACAGCACTATGATCACTGCGGACTTATTCTGAAAACAAGTCATGGTTAAATTGCCACGTTTCCAGAGACAATCAATGAAGCAGAAAATCCCACATAAATCATCTTCACTGTCTTTTGCAAGTGCTTTCCTGGTGGGTCTTGTCATGATATAATCTTTTACTTCAGATTAAAACTCTCTCTTTGTAATTTAGAGAGTTTAATTAATGCATGGATTTTCTATTTGAGCGTTGCAGTGATCAGATACCTGCCACCACTGGGAAAATGGTCCCTCCAGAGTATAAGAAAAAGCAGGAGTTCACTTTTGACAAAAGTCGGTTGCAGTTCAGCCAAGTATACAGCTCAAATGTTGTTCTCCCTGTTAACCTGTTCTGGGCTCTCTGAGGATTGGGGAATGGCAGACCTAAAGGAGGCAGCTATCCAGGACTGAATAAACACTCTTCCAAGGTTCCTTCCTTCTCCCACTAAAGTGCACTGGGAACACTTGACTTCAAGGCCCCAAAGAGTGCCGTTTGGCTGAAGCTCGTCATGATTTAAGCAGAACTCATCAATGCTGCTTAAAAATCAAGGGTATGGTATGGCTTATTGTAACTTAAGGACTTGCGTGAGTCTCTTGAGGAACAAGAATCTTGTATCTTAGGCTGAATACAATACATCATTTTATGGCATTTTTCATGCAAATTCGACCCCTAATGCATAACCATTAAAAAGCAAAGGAGAAGAAGGAGGTGTGCCCTCCCCCCAATAGCCCAGTGGTCAGGGTGCTCACCCTGCATGTAAGAGACCTGGGTTTAAGCCTCACTCCCACAATTCAGAGCAGGGACTTCACTCCAGATCTCTCCCCACGCAGGTAAGTGCCCTGACCCTTGGACGACAGGGTATTCTGGGTTGGATCTCTCTCAGGTGCTCCCATTGAAGCTGTTCCAGTTTGTATAAAATACTTAAGAGGCTAGAGCAAATGATTTTATAACCTGGTGGTTCTGGCACTCAGCTGCAATGTAGAAGACTCGAGTTCATGTCTTTGTCTCATGGGTGGCACATGACTATTGCCCTTGGAGAGGCTGGGGGGCACCGGTGCTTGGACCATGGCCTGGATCCCTGCTCTGCCCCTCCCCTGAGGCTCCACCTCTGCTCTGACCCAGGCCCCCCTCCTGCTCAGCCTGCTCCCCCAAAGCCCTCCACCTGCCACTCATGCCTCTTAGCCCCCTCCCTTGAGGTCCCCCTTGGCATGCTAGCATGAGCCCAGATCTGTTGACCGCGGCTGAGCGACTCATTCCCAGATGTAGTGCAGACATTCCCCTAAGGATCGGGGCACTGGTCATTCCACATAACAAGTGTAAGCAAAGTCTGAGTGGCACTCCCACTCCCACTAAGGGAGTGCCACTCAGGGGAGGACTTTGTTTGCATGGGCTTTGTATTTGCATGAGTGCAATTAAGTGCTCAGCATATTGCACTCTCTCTGCATAAGCATGAGAGCTGAGGTGCTGAGCATGATGGGAAATGGTCAGTATGTCCGGTATTGTGCTACAAGTCACTTTTGTGTTAACTGCCGGGGTAATGAACTGCTGTCCTTCGATTGTATGAACAAATGGCAGCAGAACTGTGTTTTGCCTGTTCTGATGAAAAATGTACTTTCATTTAAACGGAGCTCAACAAGGGTGGCATACAGATGCTCAAGCATTGTAACGGAAGCAGGGAGGGGTTGAGGAGTCTCCTGCTGAGGCTGCACTAGTCCTGGCAAAGGGCTACTCTCAGCTATGGATTGACTATCTACTCCCACTGTGAAAAGGTAGAATTAATGATTCCTCTTGGAGTCTTTTGTTTTGTTAAGAGCAGGGACGTTGCTCCTGTGTCAGCAGAAAGTTTTCCCATGAGCTGAAATTTACTAAGAGCTGAAATCACTAAAGCAACTGGGAAACCTTGACTGATAACCAGCAGAGAGGACCCAGCCAGGCCTGGAGGTGGTGGGAGCCATCAGCGGTCGCCACCTGCAGAGGTGGGAGCCATCAGGTGGCAGAAGACAGCAGCAGAGGGGACCTGGTAAGCCCGCATCCAGCAGGAGCCTACAGATGGGGACTGGCTGAGCCCCAAACGAGAGGTCGACACTGCAACTATGATGGTGAGAACAGGGGAAAGCAAGAAGGGAGAGGCAAAGGACATACCCCCGTACTCTGGGGTGGGTTCAGCTCATTGAGTTCATGAAATCTGTTGGCACTGTTTCCCAAACCAGTGCTGTGTTACTTCCTTCCTGTTATGAAAAGGTTTACTTTCTATGCTCAGACTCTGTGCTTGCGAGAGGGGAAGTATTGCCCTTTGGGGTCATCCAAGGGATAGTGTGTGACTGGGTGGGGGCTCAAGCCGGTTTGGTGTTGTATCATTGACAGGAAACCCTAGATATAGAACCTGGCCCTTTGCCGCTGGCAGCTCTGTCTGGCAAAAGGGTTACACAAGTGTATAATTTATGTGTGGATAGTTAGTTAAACAAAATGTTATATAGCATTGAGAGGCTGTTACTGCAAGCTGCTGATATATGTACTTGGGGCTAGCTCCAAAAAGGGATTTAGGTGCCTAAATCCAAAATTTAGATCATCAAAATCCCTGCTCAGCTGCCGCCTAACCCTGGAGTGTCCAGGAAACTGATGTAGCCAAGTTTATGCTGATAAAGTCCTGCAGGGTCCTCAATTTCTGCTGGTGTCCATGCACACACCCACCTCATTCCTGATGCCCGGTGCCTCGCTCACACCTAAGCCCTTGTGGGATTCGAAAACTAGGTGTCCCCCTGCCTGACTCACCTGTGGGACCTGATCTGGTAGGTCTGCTTCAGAGGCCACCCACCAGACATTCATTGGTCTCCACACTTTCATTTGGCCAGCAAGAGAATGACTCCTTAGCCCAGTGGTTTGGGCACTCATCTGGGAGAGGAAGGCATGGGTTAAAGTCCCTGCTCCAATGAATGTTTATTTTATACAAAGTAGGACTACTTCAGCAGATGAGCTGGGAAGAGCCCCATCCCAGAATGCCTTTTAGCTAGAGGCCACTCTAGCTATAGGCAGGCGAGGCAGCTGCCTAGGGCAGCAGAGTGGTGGCAGCCGTGGGGGGTGTATGAGGTTGGTGGGGTTGCCCATGGGAGGGGGCATCCACCAGCCGTGGCTCCCAAGAGCAGAAAGCAGCCCCCAGCTAAGCTGCCAGAGAAGCCCTCCCACGCCCTCACCAGCCCCTCCCTGCCCTGGCACGGATAAGATGGCAGCCATGGTTCAGGCACTGAGTGTCTTGGGGCTGCTCCTGGTGGCATCATGAGCACTGTCAGGGCTTCGGCCAAGCACAGCAACCCACCCATCTCCCTGTCGGGGCCCAACCCACACCTACCACTCCGTGCCCAATATCATGTGCCTTGTGTACTCTGTGCGGTAAGTTGCAGAGCTGCTACTAGCAGGTCAGGCTCCTGTACCAGATATAGGCTGGCTACAGCGCTGCCTTCTCAGAGAGCTACACCAGACAGGTGCCTTCCATAAGATCCTGCAATGCACTCCCCGGAATGGCTGTTGTGAGCTTGTTAAATATGTTACACGTGGAGCAACCTAGTGGCTGAGCAGTATAATACAGTTTTACATTCCATTATATCTCCCCCTTTAAGTTCTACATTCCTGTCATTTAAATAACGTATACTATCATGCTATCCTTACAGTTCAGTTCCTAGCAGTCTGTTAAGTGTCTCTGCATCAGACTAGTTTTCTAATTACACAACCCGAACATGTAATAACTTGGTCATCTGACTGTTCATTAGTTGCAATAACTGCCTGTGGTCAGTTTAGAATCTTTGAGTGTGCCGTCTGTAGAATTTGCTCTGTTGATTGTTCATTCAGAGGACAAACTGTAGGTTTCATTAATTTCTGTTGAATGCTCCACTGTCGGTCTCAATCGCATATGATCTAAGTGATGAATTATTTTTCTCTACAACAGCTGGAGATGTCCATCCTTTTTCTGCAGCCAGTGTGATAAAAACATGGTTGCCAGGGTCTAGACCCAGCAGTTTTCTAACTGAGTGTGGTTTGTTGTACGGGGCCATATTTAGGGGTAGGCAATCCAGGTGACTGACAGGGATGCTGCGCTTGGGGGAGGGAGGGGCGCCAGGCTTGGGGTGCTGTTTTTGTTGTTAGCAACAAAAGGGACAATAAAATGTTTGAAGTAAAATGTTTCAGGTGTTCCATATGTGGATTCATTTTTCACTAACCTAGAATGTTCTGGACCTTTGTAGCATCTTGTGGAACTTTTCTGAGAACATTTTCCTTGAACATTCCTCCTAGAATGTTGTCAGCCATGCCCTAGCTGGTATATAAGGGGCGGGATGTCACTAGTCAGTCAGTGAGATATAACAACAAAGTGAAGTGAAATGAGAGCCCAGCTGCGATATTGTGAATCGTGTTTTATTGTATAATTGTGACAGCACACTTGTGTTTTAAGACTTGAAGAGTTTAAGTAGTGACTAATAAAGGACATATTTAATGAGATACCAGATATATCTATCGCACTCCTATTTATGCAATAATATAAAAGAAATACTGTTATTTCTTTTGCCATGCTTTACACATAATGTTTGATGACTTTCTAAGACAGCGGAACATAGACTTCAGGTACCAAGTGACAGAGGTTTATGACATCCTCATGGAGCTGGCACAGTCAAGTAAAGCTGAGACTTGAATATAACACGAGGCACAAAGTATGGCAAACCAGATTATTGACTTCAAATTTCTGGTCTCAGTTGTGGTTTGGCACAATATCCTTTTCCAAGCAAATATTGTAAGCAAGGAATTACAAACTCAGTTGATGGACATCATGACCACTACTATTTTGATGAAAAGGTGCCTTGATTTCGTTGTGACTTACAGAGACAGCAGATTTGAAGATGCCATCACTGTTGCCAAAGAAATGGCGGAAAACTTAGGAGTTGAGCCTGTCTTCAAGGAAACTTGTATTCATTGGAAGAAGAGATAGTTTGGTTAAAAGGGCAGAGATGAGGTGATGAGAAGCTTGGAAGAAAAATTCAAGAGGGAGTTTTTTTGCTTGCTCATTGACACTGCTCAAGTGTCCATCAACGAAAGGTTTGGCCAAATGAAGCACCACGAAAAGACCTGGGAGGTTTTGTATGACAGTAAACTGCCAGCAGACAGGAAAACACTCTTGAACAATTGTATGGAATGTCACCAGATGCTGACACGTGGGGAATGTTCAGACATCAATGATAAAGACCTCTATGTTGAATTGGAGAACATCCATCACATTTTGCCACACGGAAGCACTCGCTACTCCAAGTTCTCCAATTCATTCATGATGCAGAGCTGAAGGATACTTTTCCTAAGTAGGGATAGCTTTGAGGATTCTGCTCACGCTGCCGGTCACAGTCGTGAGTGGTAATCAAGCTTTTCAAAGCTCAGGCTCATTAAAACATATCTTCAATTGATGATGGCCACCTAGAGACTGACCTGGCTTGCTATTTTATCACTTGAAAATTCCATTGGCCAGTCTTTGGATCTCTCTGATTCAGTGCTTCAGTTTGCGAGAGCAAAGGCGAGAAAAGCCACCTTTTGAACTAAAGGACTAGGATTGACATTCTAGGCTGTCACCTACTCTAACACAATTTAATACTGGACCATCCAGTGTTGGTGCACAGTTCAATTTCTTAATACATTTCAGTTAAAAAGTTTCTATAAGTTTAGAGGAAAATAACTTTTTTATACATGGCATGAATAAATACAGATTTACAGGTTCTAGCATCCAAATTAATTGTCTTATATGACAAGGATAAATCATGCATGCAAATTGTGCATCCAAGTCATGAAATGGTTACAAATGTAATAAAAAATAAAGTACTCAAAAGTTTAACAAATGTGGGGGTGCTGAAGATGCTACGCACCTAGGGCACCATTTGGTCTAGGGCGGTTCTGTTGTTGTAAAAGTATTTGTATGCTCCTTTTGCCTTTTTATCCGATTTGGATACTCTCTGCATGTCTGGCCACTTTGGAAATAGATTATTTTCCAAAGTTGGAACAGTAGTTCTGAGATGTCTTCCCATCAGGAGCTGTGTTGGATTATATCCAGTAACAGCTCTTGGTGTGGATCTATAACTCAAAGAGCAAGGAATGGATCTTCTTGCTATAGGATTTTCTTGGCTGTCTGTACAGCTCTCCCAGCCTCTCCATTTGCTTATGGGTAATGTGGGCTGCTAATAATATGATCAAAATCATATTTCAATCAGAACGTCTTAAATTATGCTGCAGTGAATTGTTGTCCATTGTCCATCACTAGTTGTTCTGGAATACCGAAATGAGCAAATGTGAACTTAAGTATCTCTATAATACTGTGAAATGTTATGACTTTCAAGTACATTATTTCTATATACTTGGGAAAATATTCAAGTATGACCAGGTAATGCTGCCATCTGAATATGCATAAATCTACAGCTAGTCTCTTCCAAGGTCTGTCTGGTAGAGTTGGTTGTACACTGTATCATTCAGCATTGTCTCTTACTGGGTCTTCTTTCAAAAGTCCAGTTTTACCAAATATTTTATCGAGTTCTTCCACCTTTCTCACTAGTCATGGTTGCCATGCTGCAGCTGAGATGGGCGTTGGTCTTTGATCACCTACAGTTTAAATACATAGCTTTTATCTTTTTAAGTTGTTTCTGTGAGGAACTGGCCCATGCAGTTCAGAACATCTCCAGGGCTAGTCACGGCTGCCAGGTGATATCAGCTCGGGGAGGGGGGTTTGAAGGTAATTGTAAATCCCTTCTGAGATGACGGGCACATCTGTCCCCCTGTCAGTTTTAAAATCCTGGCCCAGCCATGGTCACCATTTCAACTGTATGTCCAGGTTCTAGAGGTACTGCCACCATGCGGGCTAGGAGCCCGACAGTGAAACGCACTTCTGGAATGGTACAGGGGCTGGTGGGGGTTGGAGAGGGCAGACTGCTGCGGGGAGGGGTGAAATTCAGAGGGCCAAGCAGGCAATGTGTACCGACTGGGTGTGTTGGGCAGGGAGGAGCAGAGTGTGGGGGCCAGGCAGGGGACTGATCATGCAGGGGCCAGATTGAGGTGCTGAACAAGGCGCAGGGACTGAGGTGCAGAGACTTCCACTCTATCCAATGGGAAGAAGCCTCCTGCCCCCCCGTGTGAGGAGGATCAACAATCCCAGCCCAGGTGGCTTCATGCAGAACAGGGAGTCCACACTGCCCATTAACCAGGCCCCATGGGCTGGGACTGGCCCCCTGTCAGTGCCCGGGTCTTGCTGTGGTTGAGCTGAGCATCTCCATAGGAAGGAGCTGCCTCTGTCCAGGAGTGCTGGCACCGAATCACCTAGAGAGGGCCACTGGGCACGGCAGCCTGGCTGGAGGTATCACCTACCCAGGGAGTGGGTCTTGGCGGCTTGCAAAGGACTAAGGCAGGGGAGGAAGAGAGGCACTTTCACCCTGGCTTGGCCTGGCTCAGTCGCCTGGCTGTCAGGGTGATCCCATCCCACAGGGTCTGTCACGGGGGCCCACTGGCCTCAGCAGCCCCAGGCTAGGGTGGGTTGCCAACCGTCCATAAATTTACGGACAGTCAGTAAAAAAAGGTACAATTTTAACACTCTCTGTAAACCCGTAAATACACGAAAATGTCCGTGAAATTGGGTAGAAGTAAAACACACTGTATTTGGACATTGATTGTCATAATTCAGAATCACTTCTTGTATCGTAAAACTACGCTGACCATGACTTTATCAATTTCCTGTTTTCTATTATTGCACAAGCCCAAGGAGCTTGACTGATCAATTAACTGCAGCTAAAACAATTGCGTAATTCTGAATTCCCGTGTACAGACTATGGCGAGTGAGTACACACTTTTATTGTATTGTATTGTATTGTTTATGGTATTGTTAGTGATGTCAGTAAAAAGTTTTACCGTGTCAGTAAAAAAAATCAACTTCAGATCTTCATATCAGTATAAACTAAAATGCAAGGTTGGCAACCCTCTGCCCCATCAGCCTTCAACTCAGCGACATGTTTGCGGGGGGGGGGGGGGGGGGTTGAGGTACAGTCTGCTGTGAATTTCTCAGGGGGTAAGAGGGGTTGGGGGGTGGCAGACTGAAGTTTTGCCTAGGCTGACAGAGTGATTAGTGTGGCCTCTGCCTATAGCACAGTGGTTAGGGCACTCTCCTGTGGTAGGAGACCTGCTTTCAAGTTCTTGTTCCAAATCTGCAGAGAAGGGATTTGAACCTCGGATGCCAGGCTAGTGCTCTAATATTGGGCTTTTGGGTAAAGAGTGGCAACAGCTTCTACTTCTTAGTGTTTTGTGAGAAAGGATGGACCTGGCTTAGGCCCTTGCCTGCAGGAGAAGGTTCCCGGCTGTGAATCCCGGGTGGAGGGAGGCACCTCCTGTTAGGTGCCTAACTCCATTTGAGGTGCAGGGCTGAGGGCACATGCCTCTTCTTTGCATTTCCTATGGCCTAGTTTAGGAAGCTCCTTGTTCAGCTTTCTGGTCATTCTGAATCCCATTTTTGGTGCCTAATTTTCCCTGTGCATTGTATAGGGTGCCTAGGTGCTTAACTCGGGCTTTGGATTCCACTAAAAAGTTAGGCCTTGCAATGCTGAGTCTAAGTCCCCTTTGTTCCTCTAGCTCTTGGAGTCTTGTCATCAAAACTGGATGTCTTCCTAACAGACAAACAATTGTTGAACGACAAGTTGTTGGGTAGATGCAGGAATCACTAGGTGAAGCTTATGGTTTATCTTATGCAGGAGGACTGACTAATGATCATAATGGTCCCTTCGGGCCTTAAAAATCAATTGATCCGGATCTAGGGACTCTTGGAATTTAAACGCATTTGGTTTAGTTTCTTTCAAGTGCTGGTCAGATTTCTAGTGACTAAAGCAACTCCCAAGACTGTGAGAGGCTCTGAGTGCTTACAGCTCTGATTATTTTTGAAATTCTGGTCTCGAGATTGTGGCTCTCACCTCCAATTTTCTACTTTAATCACACAATCTCCTGGAACAACAGTTTCTTGCAGACACAACTTAGGGACACCAGAAATGAATTAGTCAGTGTTTTTATTATAGAAATAACACTCTTTTCTCCAAAATACAGAAATCACTTACAATAAAAAAAAATAAGGTCCTGATCCTGCAGTCAGATCCATGCCAGTGACCAAAGTAGGACCATGTTAACCTCACTTGGACTTCATGAAGACATAAGGGTCTTCCCAGAAAGCTCTGATTGCAGCATTATGTTATGTTATGACCTAATTTGATGACATCTACACCAGAATGATGATACACTGCACTGTGATGATGTCTTGCAATGTAACAACACTGCCGGTTGCCAACCCTTTAGGATTGTCCTGGAGGTCCCAGGAAGTAAAGATTAATCTTTAATTAAAGATTGTCATGTGATGAAACCTCCAGGAATATGTCCAACCAAAATTGGCAGCCCTCTGAGGACAATGAGTTGCAAACTAGATGAAAACATGTTGTGACCACTTTGTTCAAGGAACTGCAGGTTGTGTAATGGGCTGTGAACAGGACAACAGTGAAATGTATCCCTAAGCAGCTATTCTTCTTTGAGTGATTGCTCATGTCCCTTCCACTATAGGTGAGTGCACGCCTCCGTGCATGGTTCCTGGAACCTTTTTCCCCTTAGCAGATCCTGTAGGGCTGGCTCTGGTGCCCCCTGGAGTCCCGTGCACATGCCACGGTATATGAGGCACTGCCGGCCCTATGCCCCCCTAAGTTCCTTCTTTCCACCCATGACGGTTGCTGGAACTAGCCTTGTTCTCAGCAATTTCTATTCCCCTTCTTTGAACTGTTGTTATTCTAAGTAGTTTAGTTAGATTTTAAGTAGTTGTTAAGTGATTGTTAAGTGTAGTTAGATAAGCTAGTCTCTGCAGAGACTTAGAGTGGCTGGGCTACGCCTGGTCGCTGGGATTCAAGCCGTGTGCCTTCTGTGGGAAGGCCTTCCTGCTCAGCGACCCCCACGATCGGTGCCTTAAGTGCTTGGGGGAAGTGCACAGAAAAGAAAAATGTAAGATCTGCAGGGATTTTAAACCGAGGACTCAGAAGGACCAAGAGATCTGGTTAAAAGCCCTGCTCATGGAGGCAGCGCTCCGCCCGGCGTCCGAGCCGGCCCGCTCCACCTCGGCACCGAGCGTGACCTCAGTGCAGAGTGTACCGCCGGCACCGGGATTGACTCGTCACTGAGTGACATTGCTGGCACCGGCCTCGACTCAGCACCATGCAACATCACCGGTACTGAAAAGGAAGAAGCGGCGCCCTGGGAACCCTGGTGGTAGACGCGGCTAACCAGCGAGACAGGCAAGGTCAGCCAGGGTCCACTCCCAAGAACAAAGACAATAAGAAGCTGGACTTGTTTGGGAGAAAGGTTTATTCCATGGCAAGCCTGCAGTTTAGGATTGCCAACCATCAGGATCAGGCTGCAGACTTTAGCACTATCATGGAGGAAGGAGCCACTGTAGCTAAGACAGCGCTCCACACATTCTGTGACGCTGCTGACTCAGCAAGCAGAGTCATAGCCTCCGCCATCAGTTTGAGAAGTACTCATGGCTGCAATCCTCAGGGCTGTCCCAGGAGGTGCAGCAATCGATTCAGGACCTCCCCTTTGATGGGTCAGCCCTATTCTCCGACCAGACCAATGTGAAGCTGCACGATCTGAAGGACTCCGGGGCCACGCTTCGCTCCCTGGGCCTGTGCATGCCCCAGGCTTCCAAGTGGCAGTCGGCCCCAGGCACAGCAGCAGCCAAAGCATCCTCCTAGGCCCTTTCAACCCTATAGAAATAGGAACAGAAATAGGGGGTTTAGAATCAGGAAGATTCTAGAATTAGGAGAGGGAGGAATCAGCCCGTCAGCTCATCCTTAGCCCCCCAGCAGGGGCCCCCCAGGGGGTCAGGCAATTGGAGGAGGCAGTTTTGATGGTGCGCCTGAGGGTGGCGCCTCTACTGCTCTCCTGGATCCGCCCTGCCCCTTCCTAAACAGATTAAGTCCTTTCTATCCCGAATGGGCAAAGATCACATCGGACCGTTGGGTCCTTGGGATAGCCTCAGGGGGCTATGCCCTACAGTTTACTTCTACACCCCCGCAACAACCCTCTCCCTCCGTCCCTCTTCAGGGAACCCGCTCACTAGCAACTCCTCTTGCAGGAAGTGGACACCCTCCTCAACATAGGAGCGGTGGAAATGGTCCCTCAAGGCAGAAGGGGGAAGGGGTTCTATTTGAGGTACTTCCTCATCCTCAAGGCCAAGGGGGGTCTGAGACCATATTAGACCTGCGTCGTCTAAACAAATATGTCAAACAACTCAGGTTTTGCATGGTTTCCCTAGGCTCCGTAATCCCTTCCCTAGATCCAGGAGATTGGTATGCCGCCCTCGACCTCAAGGATGCATACTTTCACGTATCTATCCTCCCCAGCCACAGGCGTTTCCTCCCTTTCATGGTGGCTGGCTCCCACTACCAATTTACAGCCCTGCCCTTTGGCCTATCTTCAGCTCCAAGGGTGTTCACTAAATGCATGGCGGTAGTGGCTGCCCACCTGAGACGAAAGGGTGTGCAAATCTTTTCTTACCTAGACGATTGGCTGATCAGGGGCAGGTCCAGATCCCAAGTGCAGGAGAGCGTGACCCTCACTTGCTTCATGTGCAGCAGACTGGGACTTCTCATAAACGAGCAGAAGTCCACACTAACCCAAGTGCAACATATAGAATTCATTGGGGTCACCCTGGATGCCATCCAGGCCAGGGCCTTCCTGCCTCAGCCATGTTTTGAGGCGATGGTCTCTATAATCTTCCAGCTGCACTGATGTCCCACGACAACAGCCAGGCACTGCCTACAGCTGTTAGGCCACATGGCGGCCTTCACGTATGTAGTGAGACTAGCTTGCATGAGGCTCAGACCGCTTCAGGCGTGGCTGACCTACGTATATGTGCC
The DNA here is from genome assembly GCF_026122565.2 of Emydura macquarii macquarii. Lineage (NCBI taxonomy): Eukaryota > Metazoa > Chordata > Testudines > Chelidae > Emydura > Emydura macquarii. The sequence goes on from NW_027130506.1 coordinate 5,864,717, forward strand.
GAGCAGACACCCACTGTATCGGGTGGTCACAGTTCCCCCGCCCATCTTAGCCTCCCTAAACTGGTGGAGGACTTCCAGGGCAGTGTTGAAGGGCGTTCCACTGAGGGAACTGGTCCCATCGGTCACCCTAATTTCCGACGCCTCAGATGTGGGATGGGGAGCCCTCATCGGTGCCAACCTAAGCACTCGGGCTCTGGTCGGGCGAGGAGAGGCACCTGCACATCAACATGAAGGAGCTGATGGACATTTGCCTAGCATGCAGGGTGTTCCTCCGATTCCTGACAGGCAGAGTGGTGCAGGTGCTGATGGACAATACCGCAACTATGTTTTACATAAACAGGCAGGGGGGAGCGCGCTCCACGGCTCTCTACGAGGAAGCTATCCGTCTGTGGGACTTTGCCGTGAGGCATGATTTCCACTTGACTGCCTCTCACCTCCCAGGAGTGAGGAACGATGAGGCAGATCGCCTCAGCAGGTCATTTCTACCCCGCCACGACTGGTTGATGCACCCGGAGGCAGTGACTACGATCTTCCAGAAGTGGGGTGTTCTCCAACTGGACCTATTCGCGTTGGCCTGAAACATAAAGTGCCCGAGGTTCTGCTTGTTCCGGGGTTATGAGACTAGGTCAATTTCCGACGCGGTCCTCATCGACTGGACGGGGACCCTCATGTATGCGTTTCCGCTCATTCCGCTTCTGCCCAGGGTCCTGTTGAAAATAAAGAGGGACGGGGCAGACGTTATACTCATCACTTCGGCCTGGCCGAGACAGCACTGGTTCAGCATGCTGCTGGACCTTTTGATCGCCCCCACCCCTGGAGCTCCCAAGACAGCACGACCTTCTCTCCCAGGACCATGGTCGCCTGTTGCACCTGGACCTGGACTCCCTGCACCTCACGGCCTGGAGATTTTGTGGATGATGGAGGGAGGAAAAGTCTGCTTGATGCAGGTCCAGCAAGTCCTGCTTGGCAGCAGGAAGCCTTCCACACAGGTCGTGTATCGGGCTAAGTGGAGGCGATTTACCTGTTGGACGGAGTCCCCAGGGTATCCTGCTATCCTCTTGCCTATACAGGCGATCCTGGAGTATGGGCTCTAGCTAAAGCTCCAGGTTCTGGCGTTGGCCTCGTTGAAGGTTCACCTGGTGGCCATTTCGGCCTTCTATCAGCCGCTAGAGGGGAGATCCCTGTTCTCCCATCCCATGTCGGTCAGGTTCCTCAAGGGGGTGGAGAGGTTTTATCCACAGGTCCGTGAACCGGTGCCTCCCTGGGATCTCAACCTGGTCCTCTTGAGATTCACGGGGCCCCCCTTTGAACTCATGGCTTCATGCCCTCTGTTCATGCTTTCATGGAAGGTAGTCTTCCTGGTGGCCATTATCTCAGCTAGGAGGGTCTCCAAGATTAGGGCCTTGACCTTGGAGCCCCCTTATACAGTATTCTATAAGGATAAGGTGCAATTGAGGCCACATCCAGCCTTCCTGCCCAAGGTGGTTTCCCAGTTTCATTGTAACCAAGGTATTTTTCTCCCCATTTTTTCCCAAACCTCACGGTTTGGCAGAGGAGAGGAGATGGCATTCGCTGGACATGAGACGAGCCCTGGCCTTCTACATCGAGTGTACAAAGCCATTCCAGAAATCAACGCAGCTCTTCGTCGCAGTGGCTGACCGGACGAAGGGATCACCTGTCTCCACCCAGTGCATCTCCTTGTGCATTACTTCATGCATCAAGTTCTGCTACATGCAAGCGAGGGTGCCGCTTCCGGGGACCATCACAACATGCGTACTCAACCACAGCTCAAGCCTCGTCTGCAGCCTTCCTGGAGAGAGTGCTCCTGCAGGACATCTGCAGAGCTGCCACCGGGTTGTTGGTGCACACCTTCGCATTCCACTATGCCATTGTCCAGCAGGCAAGAGAGGACGCGGGAGTCGGCAGAGCGGTGCTGAGGGCAGCTCACCAGTAACTCCTACCCACCTCCAAGGTATTGCTTCTTAGTCACCTATAGTGGAATGGACATGAGCAATCACTCGAAGAAGAAAACAAGGTTACTTACCAGTAACTGATGTTCTTCAAGATGTGTTGCTCATGTCCATTCCACAACCCACCCCCATCCCTGCTGCTGGAGTTCTCAGAAAGAAGGAACTGAGAGGGCATAGGGCCGGCAGTGCCTCATATACCGCAGCCTGTGCACGGGACTCCGGGGGGCATGAGAGCCGGGCCTACAGGATCTGCTAAGGGGGAAAAAAGTTCCGGGAACCATGCATGGAGGCGTGCACTCACCTATAGTGGAATGAACATGAGCAACATATCTTGAAGAACATCAGTTACTGGTAAGTAACCTTGGTTTTTTTAGTTTTCTATCAGAAAAGACCTAGGCCTAAAAGAATTAGGTAGAAGAAAGCAGCCACACTGCATAGAGGAAAGGTTTAATGAAGCTGTAAGCAGAAAAATAAAACTATTCTCTAAGTCATGGCAGTGAAACGCTGACATTTATGACTTCTTCACCAGAGCACGGAATCTTCTGTTTTTCACAAAATCATTCCTCAAACGCTGGCACTCCAATCAAACCTTCCCAGGTATTAATCTCCACTAGCTAGGATCTTCATGGGCATTTATTTAAGGTGATTATTCTGAAAGTAGGAAAAAGCAGTTTTATTTGTTTTTTCTCACAGAAGGACATTAAAGCTTGATATTTTAAGCATACTTCACATTTCACCCACAGCTCTGGGACTGATGAAGGCCCAGAACAATAACTAATTAGAAGCACTCTGTGATGCTCCAACCCTCGTAAAAACAAGCAGAGTACCAAGTAGTCTCAGACACAGAGCCAACTTTAGAAAAGAACCTGAATGTATTAATAATGAGGTACTGACCTTAACCCATGTGAGCATTTCCCGTTGACATTGCTGAGGGTACAATATAGAGCAGGGTCGGCCAAACCGTGGCTCGTGAGCCACATGCTGCTCTTTTACAGTTAAAGTGCGGTTCACAGAACCCCCCACATTCCCTCTGCAGTCCCCACCTACCAGGGTGGGGAACTTGGGGCTTCTATCTTGTGGTGGGGTGGTGGGGCTAGAGGCTTCTGCCCAGTGGGGAGGGGGATCTTGGCGTTTCAGCTCCATGGGGCCCATCTGCCATGGCTCAGGGCTACAGCCCTGCAGGGAGGGGGAGTCTCAGGACTTCAGCAGGAGGGGGCTGAAGCCCCAACAGGTGTGCTCCATGGGGCAGAAGTCCCAAGCCCCACCACAGGGCTGATGCCCCGAGACCTGGAAGGCACACCCTGGCTCACAAACTTCTGAAGATTGTTGTATGCAGCACAGAAGGTCAGTAAGTTTGGCCACCCCTGATATAGATTCTTAAAAATGTACAGCTGTACAAGAGCTCATCTATCCCATCGCCCTGCGCTGAGGCAGGACCAAGTAAACCTAGACCACCCCGACAGGTGTTTATCCAACACGTTCTTAAAAACCTCCCATTATGGGGATTCCAAAACCTCTCCAAGTAACCTGTTCCACTGCTTACCTAACCTTATAGCTTGAAAGTTTTTCCTAATAGCTAACCCAAATATCCCTAGCTGCAAGCTAGCTGATTACTTCTTGTCCTTCCTTGGTGAGCATAGAGAACAATTGGTTACTGTCCTCTTTATAACAACTTTTACATATTTGAAGACTTATCAGGTCCCTATTTGGCCTTCTCGTCTTTAGACTAAACATGCCCAGTTCTTTCAGTCTTTCCTCATTGGTCATGTTTTCCAAAGCTCTTTTTGTTGCTCTCCTCTGGATTCTCGTCATTTTGCTCACATCTTTTTTAATGCGTGGTGCCTAAATGGGACACAGTGCTCCAGCTGAAGCCTCACCAGTGCCAAGTAGAATGGTACAATTACCTCCTGTCTTACATACGACACTCCTATTAATACATCCCAGACTTAGGCATTTACATATTGGGTTTAGGCATCTACTTTAGGATCCACTGTGATCCACAAAACTCCTGCCGAATATGGTAGGCACCTAAACTCACACCAGGCCTACATTTTGTGGATGAAACGTCACTTGGTGCCTATGTTCCGTCTCTGGGCATGCATGCTATTGCCTCCCTCCAGGAGTCTAGATGCCTATCACCCATTTAAGTCCTAGAGCAGTGTTTCTTAACCTGGGGTTTTAGAGGGGTCGCAAGTGCAGAGCTGGTATTGGGGGTGGCAAGAAAGGCAATTGCCTGGAGCCACAGGGGCGCCATGAAACTAAGTTACATGCCTCAGCCCCGTGGGGGTGGGACTCAGGCTTCAGGGGTGCAGTAGTTTGGAAAGGTTAAGAACCACTGTCCTAGAGCAATTCACGAACAGGGCGAAAATAGGAATTTGTCCGCCTAGCTTGCATGCAGGTCCTGATCTGGTAGGCAGCCTCGAGCACGCTTAATGGATAGCATCTCATTCAAAATCTGGCCACAGGAGGAGGTGATGTTGCCCACTCTATCACTTTTAGCCCAGGGGTTAGAGCACTCACCTGAGATGTGCGTGATCCAGGATCCATTCCCTCTTCTCTGGCAGAGACAAAAGAGGGATTGGAGCACTATGGATAAGTACTTGACTAGTCATTGGGCTAAAAACAGTGGGAATGAGGTGACACCCTGGGTCCAATCCGCCTGCTCAAATCACTCTTTTGTTATTTATATACAGTGGAATAGCTTCAACAGGAGAGGTTGAGGGCACCCCCAACATAAGAATGTCCCACTGCTCAATAGTACGAGCTGAGAGGTAGAATATCCCTGTTCAGATCCTGTCTTCCACTCTGCCAGAGAGAGAGGAATTGAAACTGGGTCTTCCACATCCCAGCCAACTGCTCTAGCCACTAGCTAACAGTTATAAGATGGGAAGCCCCCCCTCCTCTGACTGTTCACTGTGGAGCAAGGCAGATGTCTAACTCTTTCTCATAAGCGACACCTTAAGCCACTTGACTCCAGGTGAGCAGTTCCTGTTTGTGGATCACTAAGCAGATTTAGGCACCTCCCTGCCGCCTAGACTTAGATACCTAACTCCCAGAGAGGGCCGGGCTTAGCACACGCCCTCTGGATGGTATCTCCCATTGGCTAATATAGGCAGATCCCCACTTAGCATGCTAGCTTGTATGGATCCCATTCCTAGGCGCTTACCTCTCCACATTCATTGTACAGGGAGACTGGGCATCTAACTCGGCTTTGTGGATCATGGCGTTGTTCCTGTGATTTTCTCAGCACCTAAAAGTTAGGCACTGTGCCGCTCAGTGTTGCAACATCGAAGTCCCTTCATGCATCCCACCTTGAAAGACTAAAGTCAATGGTGAAACTCCAATTGACTTCATTGGGGCCAGGATTTCACCCTGCACTGGAAGAGATGTGGAGCACTGACACACCCATGACAGACTCCATAGCCTGCAGCTTTCAGGAGTGTACAGAAAACCTTCCCAATCCCTTTAACAGTCTGAGCTCACACTAGCATTCCCCGCTGTTTGTGGATGGCTTTAGACAGCATAAACATCGTGTGGAACATTTATGCTGTCACATGGTGGAGGGTTTTCTTGATGGCAAGCTAATGCTGCGATAATCAGTGTTAACTTACTAGGGCTGCATTTTGCATTTCCTATGCCATGATTCCTGCCGTGTATCTTCAGACCACTCCCAATCCTACCATGTTTTGGGAAGGAAGTTTACAGAGATTTTGCAGACCTTCGGATTCAGACTGTTTGTGCTGTAAATTTGCCTGGCAGCATGATAAATAGGTTTGCCTTGTGCCTTGTGCCTTGTGCTGTCCTTTAAGTCTTGTCCACACTAGCCTTTTTTGCCTAAAATCTCTCACCATTGTTTCCACTGTTTCAGTTCCACATGTGATGACAGAAGTGAGCACGCTAGTGTAGACTATGCTGATGGCATTTTAACCATTGTGTTGTGTAGATCTACTGTGCTTCACGGTTAGATGACATGGCTAAAATGCCAGCAGCCACCTGTGCCAAGTCTACACTAGAGCGTCCCTCCCTCCCCCCCCGATTGGTACCTCCAGTGCTGCTGAACTGGTAGTAGTAATGGTAAGAACCTGGAGGGAAAAAAACACTAATGTAGAAACAGCAAATATGGGCTCTGCTGATGAAGGGTATTTGGAAACTCATGGAGTTTCAACTCACACAGATTCATCTGCCCATTAGAGGAGTTCTCACACATCTTGGAAGAAGCTAGGCTTTCATCCCCCTCCTAAATTCATGGATCTCCCTGGACTCAGTCAGACCCACCAGAAGAGACATTGCTATGCAGATGCAAAGTCTCCTATCTGCTTTTCCAGCTCTGTGGCAGCATAGCTCCCCCAGCTGCTGTTGTTCCCTGAACTCCATGTATTTCAAGGCACAGGAGAACTGCCAACAACTATTGCAGGTTCTGACTGCAGGAACATGCTGCTATTCATCCTCCAGATTTTAAGGGAGGTGCAAAGGAAATCTGCTTCTCCCTGCCTGGTAGACCTGGATCCCCATAGGCAGTAGGAACAGACTGGGCAGTAGGATCAGGATTTGCCCCCGGGAGCCAAATACAGGGAATATATGCCTATGGGGGGCAAAACCCCAACACAGCTTTGTCCCTCATTGTGCTTCCACTAGCTTACACACTTCTTGGCATGCAGCCGTGAGATCATGCAGGAGCCAAATAGCCACAGGAGGCTTCCCTGCTGTCCCTGAATACAGCAGAAACGTATTGGGCCTCACAATTACAACATTAATAGTCATTAAATATGAAATTCACAGAATTCAAATTAAACCTTCCTTAAGTCATACAAAAACCTCTGTCTCTCTCTGCTCATGTGCATGTGCAAATCAGACTTAATTTACTGTATCATTCATTTCCTCATTAAAAAGGTTTGTAGAGCAACAAAGATTTGCCTACATTTAGTTATATATTCCTCCATAAATAGGGTAGCTATAAAAACAACTATGGAATCTACAGATGTAACAATGATTTGTTCAGAGCAAAGATACAAAGCACCTTCTCAGTTTTGGTTGTAATTAACTGTCGGTCAGTGTAAAAATTCATATCCTTCATGAGCTTAGTTCTTTTATATTGCTGTAATGTAATGTACACAGTGCATGGAATTATTAAGAATGGGATATTACATCTCCTAGATGTTCTTTTCTTTCAGTGAATAGATACCTGGTGCCTGACCCTCACTCTAGTGTTTGAAATCTATAAAGTTTACTTTTCCCTGAGGTTCTGACCATCTGTTCTTTGGTAGGAAAAAACCTAGCCATTAAAAAGGTAATAAATATTCTCCATTCTTTTTCTTAAAGGTAAGTGTAGAAAAATCAGTGGAACTCTGGAAGAAAATCAATGAAATGCCATGCAGCACACACGAAGAAAGAGACACACTAGCATGTACGAAAGGAAATAGGGCTACTGATGGTGGGTTTGAAGGATGAAAGCTAGATTGAACACATGATTTTTCTACCTGGTCCACCTTTTACATATCACACAAAATCTCCCATTTATAAATCACATAGAATTCTGACCTGCTGATATGGTAGGTGCAAGTCGGTTGCTGTTTTAAGAAATAATTATTAGGTATAATGCTCTTGACCAAGGATGGAGAAGAATTGTTGCCCATGCAGGGGCCAGAGGAGGCAGTGTGGCTTAGTGGAAAGAGCCCAGGACTGGGACTCAGGACAGCTGGGTTCTTTTCCTAGGTTTTCTGGGTGACCTGGAGCAAGTCACTTCATCTCTGGCTGCCTCATTTGTCCCATTTGTAAAATGGTTATAATGATACTGACCTCCTTTGCAAAAAACTCTGAGAGTTACTTATGGAAAGCTAAGTATTAATTCCAGAGGGGTAGCTGTGTTAGTCTGTATACAGCAAAAACAACGAGAGCTCTGTAGCACTTTAAAGACTAACACATTTAATTTCAGCAGGCATAAGCTTTCGTGGGCTCCAACACACTTCCTCAAATGCAAGTTGATGATTTCTATTACTTGCATCTGAGGAAGTGGGTTGGAGCCCACGAAAGCTTATGCCTGCTGAAATTAAATTTGTTAGTCTTTAAAGTGCTACAGAACTCTCGTTGTGGGTTTTTTGGTTTGGTTTTTTTTTTAGGTATTAATTGTCACCCCCTTTTGCTTCTCAGAGCAGAGGAGACCGAGATCAGTTGTATCTGAGTCATGGGAGTGGAAGGACACAAATGCCAGCCCTGTATCATCATCATCATCCCACTCTGGAATCTGGCAGAAGTCCTTCCCTGTAGGAGCACCATAGGGAACAAGCACTGCATGCCGAGGGGACAGGTTAGAAGAGGAAGGAGATGAATCTGTTTGATGAATCTGTTTGATCCCTGAGATAATAATTAAGCTGAGTAAGATCGTGCTCACCCAAATGCCCCTTCCTGAATAACTAACATGGGGTAGTTCTGGGTGCTGATGCTACCAGCCCTCTGTGTGTAGGACTCCCATTGAAGTTAATCGGTAATTCAGTGTGCAGCCTGCATGGATACTGCACTGGACATGGATGCAACATTGGGTCCCTGTTGGTTTTTTCATTTTACTCACAGGTAACATTTGTCATTCCATGTTTTTTAAGCAAAGATTGGTTCTGCTTTGAGATGAATCATACCACAAACCGACTTGTGGTTTGTTCTTTCCTTGTTCTAACATTTCAAAAACCACAGGCATGTGTGAGGGTGGAGTGAACCCATTTAGGGAATTGGTTATGTCTGGATGAGCAGGGGAAAGGATCAATCCTCAACCTGGTCTCTGTCTTTATACCCATAATCTTATGGCCAAAATTATATGAGGTCTCACTTGATTTAATTTAGATGCATAAATACCTGATTGTTCTGAAACAGGCACTTGGGTGTCTGAAAGACATCACTGCACCCACAGAGGCTTGGTTCTTAAAAATATTAGACCCATAGTGTTGCTTTGAAACTGAACTTTACACAGAAGGCATTTTTCTAAATACTTTTCCTCACCGAACAGCTTTTCTGTTCCTGCAGCCCTGACACACACACCTTGACTCCTATTGAACTCAGTGACAGGTTTGATAGCATAAGGCCGCCAGTGCTGGGCTTGTGACAGTATCTTTTTGCTAGAAAAGATATGAAAAGAACTGAAATGTTAGATGAGGACTCAGCTGTTCCTTTCTAACACCTGTGCTCATGTGACTAGAGCGGGAAATTTGTGCTGACCTGTTTTTTTTTAACTCTTTCACATTGTGCTCTGCAATCTTACAGTTTGGCTGACATAATCTGATCCGTGCGCTGACATGAATGTATATCTAGTTTTGTATATTCTCAAGTTGTGGACAGGAATATGTGTTAGTCCCCGAACAACGACTGAGTTGAATGTAAAATTAAATCGTCCTTTTTTCTGCGGGGGCTGAGGGACATAAATTATGTTTATAGCTGATGTTTATAGCTGCATGAAAGAAGCCATCTGCAGTGTGCATGAGGAGTGTATTAGTCCTAGAAACCTCAAGAACGATGCTATGTATTCTTAAGCACCACCTATTTGCACCTTATCTATTAATGAACTATTTACATATATGTAGAAGTGGAACACATACATGTACACATGAAGAACACTTTTTCTCAAAAGCTGAAATTTGTACAACAGATCAACTCGCTTTCTCCGTTGTCCTTAATAGCTGCATGATGCTGTCTGTATGGAAAGCTGGTCTACACTGTAATATCATTAGTTGAGATTAAGAACATAAAACCATAAGAACAGTCATACTGGGTCAGACCAATGGTCCATCTAGCCCAGTATCCTGTCTTCCAGCAGTGGCCAATGCCAGCTGCTTTTCAGGGAATGAATGGAACAGGTAATCATTGCACGCATTGGTTCCAGGGAAATTTCAGGTGGAGGATAAAGTCACTTGGCATTCAGAAAAAAGTCACATCACAGAGAAATGGGACTCAAACCTATGAAATTATTTCTGTGAACCAAAGAGATTAAAGAAAAGATTATGTGGTTATAAAAGATGTGCCTTATTTTCCAGGTTATTTGTTCTCTGTGCAAAAACATACTACAAATATAATGAGCAAGGGGACTTAAATATAAAGAGAAAATCATAAAGTATAAATCATGAGATTTCATTTAGATTCATGAGATTTCATGCAGTAGAGAACAGTGTCCTTTACAGAGAAATCAGCTGTGCTCCATTATTTGTATTCTGCATCTGGGTACCATGATGACTAGGTAGTTTACAAATTAGATAGATAGATAGATTTTAAGGTTTGTGTGTGTCTCTCTCTCTTCTTCAGCTCTCATACCATCAGACAGAAGGCTTCCTTTTGTTTTGGCTCCATCTCTGATCTCCAAACAGCTTTATCTGGTCTTTTAATTTTTAAAAATTGTCACCAGCTTGTCCTTTATATATGTCACTACTTTTTGTTGTGTGTGTCTCTCTCTCACACACACACACACTACTATACCTCGTTTTTGAAGCTGCCTCAAATAAAAATGACCCATTTCTTGTGTTTCTTCTTATTATTATTAATTTGTATTGTAGTACAGCCTCCAGGCCCCAATTAGGGATCAGGGCCTCATTGTGCTAGGCTCAGTACACACACACACAACAAACCAGTTGGTTGCGGTTCCCAAGAGCTTACAATTTAAGATTTTTTATACTGGATCGATCTAGTGAACCACCTAGCCTGTAAATTGTCTCTCTAAACTGTGATCATTACCAGATATTTCAGCGCAAGGTGCAAGAAGTCTCATAATGGATTATACCTCCCTATTAAGAAAGTTTGTTCAATGTTTTAAGGCTCACAGAAGAGAGCAGTGTTGTAACAAATTAAGCTCTGAGAAAAACCATTTCCCTTTATTGATTACACAAGCACATTGTTACACATGCTGGAGACCTTACATTGGAATAACATTACATCTCTACCAGGCCATGACTGTGCACATACATTGGGTATTTGCATGTGCAAATGACAGGTTATATGTATAAATGCACACCAATAAGATCTAATCTAGCTGCTCTGTTGTAATTTATCATTTTAAATGGAAATCAAGGACACAATCCAATTTCCACTGAAGTCAATGCAAGTCTTTCCATGGATTCTATAATGGGATCAGGTCAGGGACCTGTTTTTGAAAATAGTCATAACTGACCCTTCAGGTCACTCAGAGCACAATATAATCCGTTTTTCTGCCACTCAGTGTCAGCAAGCAAAGGTTCTGTCTCTCTAGATAACAAGTGTCTGTTTACAGTTTAATAGCTAACTCTGACAGTTAGATAACAAATGTGGCTCTGATGCTGGTGAAACTTCCACAGGGGTGGCCGTGTTAGTCTGTATACAGCAAGAACAACGAGAGTCCTGTAGCACTTTAAAGACTAACAAATTTAATTGCTGCAGGCATAAACTTACTCCGTCAGACGTAAGGAATGGAAATCACATAAGAGGTATATATATATATACATATCCAAGGGTAAGGAACAACAATGGGGAAGGTAGATATGAGCAAAGTCTATTCAGTTAGAGCAGTTGATTCTGGTGTTGCCCTTTCCAACTCATCCCTTCATGTAAACCAAACACAATCCTTTATTCATGCAGTGTGTCAGATAATGAGCACTGCTAACATAGAGGGACTGTCAGACTGTCTGTCAGAAACCATTCTTGCTAATCAAGGTGTATATAGCTTTGCAAAAATGTGTCACTACTTGAAACCTGGTATGGAGAGAGTTTTCACTAATTCCATTCAGACATGCCTAAGCTATGGAAGGCCTAAAAATAGTTTTCTGGGTCTTTACTTTTATTTTTTCTCCCCTGTTTTTCCACTTGAATAAATTACATGGATTTGATTTAAAACAATTAAAAATAAGTTGGAATAATGATAACAAAGACCCCAGCGCTCCATGACAGTGATTCTCTGTTTGCAGAGATTGTCTGTCATCTACATCAGCTTCTGTGTGGTAAACTCTGCCTTTAGGATGCACAAGGATGGCTTCAAACTTTATCAAAAATATTTGTTTCTGCTTTTTGGGTTGCTGCTATTACAGCTGAAATAAAGTAGCAAGTCCTTGCTTTTCTCTCCTGAGATGCAGTGCAGCAGGCTCTTTGGAGGACCTCCACAATGATGTCCCATGAGACATCAGCTGCAGTTTAGGTGTCGCTCCCTGCATAGGCCCTGATCCTGCAATGTGATGTAGTTGAATGTAGGCGAACTCCCACACCTGTGTGCAGCCACATTGAAGACAATAGGCCCAGATGTAGTTTTCTAAAATGGAGAGAGATGGGACGCTGGGGAGGTGTGGTGTGGGTTTCCAGACATGTATTTCACATTGCAGAATCAGGGCATATGGCCTCATTCAAAGGCCACTGAACTCAATGAGAGGCTTTTCATTAACTTTAATAGGCTTTGGATCCAGGTCTCGTTTAGGAGCCTTGTGGCACCTCACTATTCACTGTCTCCAGACAATTTTGAAGTTAACAGCAAAACTCCCAATGATTTCAGTGAGGCCAGGATTTCACCCAGTCTTCCAGCAAAGAGAAGGCAGTTAGATCTGACTAGTTACGCTCTAGGAATTAGTTTGGGGAAAATTCTATGGCCTGTATTATACAGGAAGCCAGACTAGATGATCACAGTCATCCCTTCTAGCTTTGGAATCTATTAATTTAAAAAACAAGTGGAAATAATTATTTGAAACTGTCTTTATACACTTGTGAAGGCCAAATGTATTTCTCCTTACCAGTTCACTTTCTTTGCCCCTCACTTCATTATTGCTTTCCTGTTCCAAGAAGCAGAAAACTATAGAAGATGAAACAAAGCACTCAGCATCATAACAAATAAAAGGAAGCCTCCACCAGGGCCAAGGTCATTGTCTCCAGATGGGTGTTAAGCTCTTGTATACTGCACACAAACAAATTTCTTGTATTCTTTAATAAATGTGGTTTGCCGTTGGGTATAATTTCCTCTTTTTGGATGATTAAATCAGAGCCTGCCATCTCAGGATGAAGCCAAACATACTCTAGTCTGTGGTTTTAGTCATTAAAGCCTTATTCAGTTTCACAAGACTATGTGTGGATCATTTTTTTCTAGCATAGCTAGATGGCTCCATCACTACTACAAAAATTACCTGGGGAGACACATGAGATTTGGAAATAATCTAAGTATCTCAAAAAGGCTGTGCGACACAGTGGTTAGATAAGAGGAGTTCTAGTCCTGTTTCTGTCACAGATCCTGCATGACTATGTGTAGGGCTGAGAAGGCAACATTTGCTAAAGGTGAACGCTACTTTTGGGTGCCTCCTTTTCAAAGCGATATTTCAAGCTGGGCCTCCATAAATTGACCCACTCAAAATCAGTGGCCACCAAAATGTTGGTGTTACTCTCTGTGCCTCAGTTTCCCCATCTGTAATGGAGGCCGGGAGGGAGGGGGGGGGCGGTAATATTACCTACCTCACATGGGTGTGGAAGGGTAACTCATTAATGTGTGTAAAAAAGATTAATCCTGGAGAGTATAATCCAGGAAATAATCCTGGAGGAAAGGTGCTATCAGACAAAGAATTGTAATTATTTCCATTGCTGATGGGCATCACAGAGATTATATTCTCCTCCTGGGAAGCATGAGGGAGAAGATACACACTGTGTCAGCCTTGAGCACACTCTAGCTGGTGTACCCTCGAGAAATAGCATTCCAGTCTGAGGTGAAGGCAAATTCAGCCCTGGCAAGAACTGAGTTTGTGCTGAAACCCAGCAATTACTTATCTAAGAAATATTAGAAAGCCAGGATGGTGAGGGGATGTGAAGTGATGACTTTACAAACCCAGCTGAACTGACTCAGCGTCAGAGCTGCGGGTAGCAAGTTCTCTTGGCATCCAGCCTGGGAAAAGGTCCAGTGGGAAACAAAGAAGCTGATGTTCGAATGCCTGGCACCCCCTTGCCTCCTCCCTGCGTGGAAAGTGGAATTTTGCTAATATAGGCAATCCATATTGCTCTCTCTGACCCACACAGTGCAATATTTCTGGCCTTCTCTCCCTAGCTTTCATGTACCTACAGCCTCACAACATTGATGATTGCTGCTATCCATTCTCCCGTTCCATCAGCTGGAGGAAATCTTCTAAACTTCGATGAGTCAAATTCACTCCTTGTTTAACTCCACTAACTCCCCTCACCTTACATCAGGGATGCATCTGGCCCTTGTTGCCTGTTTGAGTTACTATACCATCATTAGAGAGCAAGCGAGGCTGCAGCAAAGCCAAAAAAAAAGCAGCCAGTGGCAGGAACTAATGAGACACTTCACTTGCATAAAAATAAATGTCAGGAAACGAATGTGCAGCCTGAGAGTGACAATAAGGTCATTACTGGCTCTCTGTGTGTTAGAGTTTTCTAAAACCAGTCTCTACATCTTAATAGCGCAACACGGAAGAGGGACACACTTCTGTGGTATACATTATGGCCAGCGATTTGAAAAGATGAAACCTCCCCAAGCAGATGAGATAACAGTGAATAAAATTTAATCTTGTTTGTAATACAGAGGAGGGGAACAATGCATGTCCTACTGTTTATTCTAATCCCTTCTCGCCTCCTTCCGCTATCTAGCTGGAGGGAAGCTACATTAGCAAATGTTACAAACAGCATGCATGTAAAATAACCTCTCTGACAGCCTCCCTCCCTCTCAAGCTGCAGTGTGACTCCATCTGGAATACTGTATTCTGCTCTGCCACCACTTCACCAGAGAGACATGGATGCAGTGGCTGGAATTCAGTGAAGGACAACTGAAATAATCAGGGAACTGGATGGACTGGTTAATGGCAAAAGATGAAAAGAGCAAAAGATGTGTAAGAGTTCAGTCTAGCTCAGCAAAGCAACAACTAAGGTGTATGAAATTACAATTCATTGTGGACTGTGTCAAAGTAATGTTTTCATTTTACATAGCCCCTTTCCTCCAAGGACAGCAAAATGTTCTATAGATGTTAATTAGGAACACGTGGGAGTCAGAGAAGCAGTATACTTATTTTACAAGTGGGTAAACTTATGTTTATCGGCCCCCAAGTCACCATTGCCCTACACTTTGGGCAATCAATTATACTGGTGCAGAGAAATCATAAAGTGAGCGTAATGCTTTCTGCCACTCTACACGGGTGTAATAAATGACTGATTTGCTCAGTGCCCCGGAATAAGTAGTGGTGATATTGGGTGGGTAGGCAGGAACACCCTTGCTTCCCAGTCCCTTGTTCTAACCCCTCGAGGACACTCCATCCCTTAATACCAGCCCCACTAGGATCCTTTCAGCAAAGATCAAGTGTTCAACACAGAAGGAAATGAAAGTGACTATGAGCTGAGGAGTGTGTTGGAATTGCAAGCTATCCCTTTAAAAGTGGGAGGCTTGCTGGTCCTATCTCTATGCTGCGGGGTGAGGGAGGAGGCGGATCGGTAGCCAAGAGTGTGATCAAAGTCAGTCTAGACAGAACCAATCTAAAGTAAAGCAGTGGGGGGGAAGGTAACTGTAGCTCTCTGCTTTAGGGATCAGCCTGTTTTCTCTCTCTTGGTTGTTTGGTTCCAGAGGCTGGGAATGGCCAGTGGTATGGAGCTCACTTTATTGATTACCTGTTCTACTCATTCCCTCTGAAGTACCTGGCATTGGCTACAGTTGGAAGACAGGATACTGAGCTAGATGGACCAATGGGCTGACCCACGATGGCCATCCTTACGTTATCGTTCTGAATTCTAATAAATAGTAGGGTTATGTTGCAACTCTCCAGCAGGATTATTTATGGTTTTTATCTAACTTCTCTGCGTGTATGCTGTGAGCATAACATATTAGACCATAGGGCTCATCAGTATTCAATATTTGTTATAGGATAAAGGGAAAAAAAAATCCCTCAGAAACATAAGGCTATTAAGTCATTGTAGCCAGGAGAAGAAACATTTTTTGTCTCTAAATTAAGATAGCAGGAAGCAAGGACATAAAAATAGATTCTGAAGTCATGATCCACATCCCCATGTTTGAAAACCTCATTACAGGGATCTCTGCCTGTGCTGAGTGGAAGCTACTGCAGACAGCTATTACTACGTGGAATGGTGGCTGGCTCTATGAATTAGCCTTTTGTGTTTACATTTTCCACAGTTAAGGGCTCTCTGACGCCAATGGAAAGACTCCCGTTTGGATCAGGCTGTAAGTGCAGAGAGGGTTACACTTCACTCAGGCACAGAGGGTGAGATTCTGTGCTGCACCAGACCTCAGAGCCTGTGGAGAGTGGGTGCTACCGTGGCTTTAAGCCACCTTCCCCCCATTCCGATTCTGGGCCGCTCTAGGATCTGAAGCAACCACTGACTGCCTCCAATTTTCCTTGAAAGGGAAAGTTGAAAGTGACCCGGTCACATTTTTCTACAGTGCTTCATCCACACTGGCCAGGCTTCTTTCGACACTTAAATAAAAAGGCTAGATAAGGGATGTCTTGCCTCCATTTTAGCATTTCAAATATAGAGCTGTCAGCCGCCCATGCAGCTACAATATGCTCTGATTTGCCTGACAGCTTCTATTTTTAATCTGGCTGAATTCCTTCCTGTAATGAATTACTACAGCCACAGCCACCTCTAATAAATCTCTCTTGCTGCTCTGAGTTCTGCATTGTGTTTCCTTGTAAGTTGCGGTTTTGTAACTGTCTAGGATTATTTTGGGCCCCTTCTTTGGCTCATTAGTTGCCTGGTCTGAGAAAACAAGCTAAAAGATCTACCCAAACCTTCGGAAATGTCTGTTATGTATAGAACAGATTGCCTTTTGTTGGTTTGTATTCTCCCCTGCCTACCCCTCTTCTCTGCCTCTATTTTCTCTGATCTTCATATTTAAGCACTGTAGAAAATACAACCCCAAATTACTAATAATTAGAGCTAACTGAATAGTAGAAAAATATGATTTGTCCACTAAATGATTTGACTAATTATGATGTTATATGTCAAATAATCTATTCAACAAATAAATCTCTACTAGGATAGATGTGGTTGAATACTGCAAAAAATTAATTGAATACTATTATTATTATTTATTTGTATTGTGTTATCCCCTAAAGGATGGGACCAGGGTGCCATTGTGCAAGGTGCTGTACAATACAAACTAGTGGATGGTCCCTGCCCCAAAGAATTTACAGTCTAATTATTTGATGGTGTTATGGTAAAACTTGCTCACTAATTCATTTTGTCAGCTTTCTTGATATAATCAATAATAAACATATGACTCTGACCCTGGTCAGTGACACCCCATTTTTTTTAATCTGAAATATTTTTAATTATTTTATATTTCTCCATATATTAAGAACAAACAGATATTGTTTAGTCTAGATGACTGAAGTGAACAACCAAACAAAACAGGACCATCGTAAAATCTCCGTAAGACTTGCAGCCATTTTGTATTCAGTTCAGTGTGCCTCTGCTCTGTAACTTTCTGCATTGAACTGAACACAAAATGGCTGCTCTTCTTTCCAGACAAGCAGAATCTGATGTAATTTAAAGGCGCAGTGCACAACAGTAGCATGCTAATAATTACCCGGATATATACACCATGAGAAACAACCTCCTTTGTATAAGACATTTGAAATATGGTTGCATAAAGTGATATCTTTTCATGTTCACTTACAACAGCTTACAACTAAAGATTCTAAACCTATTTTATTCACAAGTTCCATAGATCCTACTGAAGACAATGGGCACTGCGATAGTGCAGCATCTTGGAAAATGAGGCCACATACCTACTGACTAGGGGGTGGAATCAAAACCACAGGACTGAATGTTAAGAAGATGGAATCAGAATCCAAACCACCTACTGTCTCTTCTGAGCCATAGATTGTAAGGTCTTTGGGACAAGGGCTATCTTTTTGTTCACTGTTTATAAAGCACGTCGCACAATGTGGCTCCTAAGTGATATCTCAATACAAATAATAGATAACGAGAGAAATAATAAATAAATAATGGCTCAAGGTTCAAGTTTTGGAAATGGGCCTTTTTTTCTACAATGGAAGTGAAACTAGAACCTGGTCCAGAATGCCCCCAAACACTTGGTTCCAAATCCTGATCTGCATTTGTTGGCACAGCCCCCACTGTAATGTATAATAAAGATCAGAAAAATAATATTCGCCACACTAACCAAATCCTTAAAATCTTTCATTAATGTTATAAGGAAAATTCCTCTTGTCCCTCAGCCAGTTTAATCTCTTTAGCAGGCATCAATTAAAAAAAATTATTATAAAAGCTATTCAAGCATGTGATTGCCTCCTGCAAAACTCCATTGCATTAGAAAAGTATTATAAAAATGGCAGCCTGCCAGGCTGACAAAGGAAGGCAATTTCCAGTCCTTTTCTGCCAGAGAGACACTTAAAAGGCAAATAATGTTTTAAGTCTGAGCTTGCAATGGTCTGCGTGGACTGACCTCTCCATCTGCATTGGTCTAATCACAGGACTGGATCTTTCATTTATAGCTGATCCATACAGTAGATCTTAGGTCCATTAAAGTGCTCTCTCTGATATGAAGGAGCCTCCCTAGCAAATATTCAAGCAACCTGTAAGTCTTTCGAACGGGATGTATCTCTCGGCAGGCCTGAAAAACAGGGGACAACAGTATCTTAAAAACAATTTATTGTGGTCTATTAACAGACAAAGAGCCTGGTTTCTCAGAAGGGCTGGACGCTCCTGTCTCCAGCTGAAGGCAATGGAAGCTTCAGGGACTCAGCTCGTCTAAAACTCAGGCCCCCTAAATATGCAGCCTAATGGAGGTGGGGTGATTGAACTGTATAAACATTGGTATTGGTTATTCTTAACCCCTATGCACCATCCCATCCTGTGGTCAGAGGAACGGTCAGTGGGAGGTGAGTGGGATGGCTGCCACCCTGTGGAATAGTATCACTTCTGCTGAGATATCATATAGCAGAGCCAGTTCTCCGGGGGTGAATTCAACGCAGCACAGAGCACAGCACAATATAATAGCAGTTGCCAATTTGCTATCACCCTGATATAACATGAGACAAAATCCTAGAGGCTTTTTATGTGACAGTAAACCCTTTACTGAACTTGCTGCTGAGGACTGTACAGCTCCATGGTATTGGCCTGCCTGCTGGGCTCCGAGTCCTGCAGCCATGGGCTTGTGCTGAAAAAGAGGAACCAAAAAAGGCTCACCACAGAATCATTCCTCCCTTACGACACTATAGGTTACCTTGGCTCCTACATCAACGTTCCTCATTACAGCCCACACTGAGCATGTAAGCGGAGATCAGTGGCGTGTGGACCTGGCCTGGGTCCTCTGCACAGAATTTCACCGCAGAGTAGCAGAGGCAGAACATGCTACAGTCGCGTGTAATAGGACCTGTATTTATGTAATAAAACACTCTGGTAAAATGAAGCCAGCACAGAAACCAAATTGTACTGTCTGTGATGATCTCACTTTGAAATTCCTGTCAGGCCATGGGCGTGTGTGCGGAGCCCCAAACTCAGAGCCCTTGGAATGCTTTTGAGTGTGACTAAGTGCAGCTCCAGTGCTACACTCAGCTTCCTTCTTCCACTCCTCAAAGACTTTCCTGGAGGCTGCTGTAAATCAAGAGTTTAATTCTTTACAATCTATTGAAAGGCATGCACAGGAGGTACATTTAATACCACTCATCTCTACTTCGTTTAGCTCTTCTGGGTAAAGAAAGCCATGCGGCCAAACAGTGTAAAGTTCTTTGGCTGCTAACTGTCTTCATTAACCATTCAAGTGAGAGCATCTGGCCAGCCTGAAATTCTTTCCTGAGACCCACAGAGGTCGTGTCTATTTTAGTTTGTATTTATATAATGATTTTGTAATGTATTGAGAGTCTATTCAAGGACTCATAGATATACACCCCCTTCTGCTTATTCAGCACATAGTGGAGTTGAATGGGACAAATCCATGGGATGTAGAGGAGAGGGGGAATGACTCAGAAGGCAAAGGTGCTTCCTCCTCGGCATAAATCACCTCCCCTAACACTTAGCTCCCTTTCACCCACAGAAGATGCCAAGACAGAACCTGCTCTGCACAGACAAAGGGTGCATAGCCAGGGGAGGAGTGAGGGAATAGCTACTCTGAGGCATGTTCCCCTTAGAGGCAGCAATTCCCATTTTGTGGTGTCAACAGTGTGGAAATGGTGTGGCATGAGACAGTGCAGCAGCACGGTGGTGGAGAACAGGAATGGCCTGCAGGCAGGATATGACTATGCAGAAGGTCAGGTATCTCCAGGGCTGTTTCTTCTCCATGTGGTTCCTGTCCCCTGCAGTTATGGGGGGCCACTCCTGGTTAGCGCATCTGCTGCTCCATGGGGTGATGCATAGAAATGCAACAGGTTAGTTCTCCCTGTCCAGGGCACTTATTGTGTGCATGGGTGGATCTGGCCCTGGATTCTCTATTAGAGAGGATATTCCTACTGTGAATCCAGACTCAATAAATCATTTAAAAAACATCTCCCTTAAATATCATCCCTACGTTTGCATTTAACAACATAATTAGCATTCTCTGGGTGCATTAAAATTCTATGATTTCGTAACAGGCCAGTATCTAGGGCAACTCTTCACCTCCTACTCACGCTGGGTGAAATTCACCTTTGTGCAGAGGGCCAGCCAAGTGCTGATTCACCATTTAAATTTCCACTTAAACCTTCCAAATATGGCTTAAGTGGATGCATAGGTCTTGTGCTGACCTTCTGCACAAGGGTAAATTTCACTCACTGAGCATGACCTTAATTATGCCCATAGCAAATATTGCTGTGTCAATATGAGCCCAGGATACAAAATCAAGTCCCTCCTTGATACCAGATCTTGCAAAATTTCTTGTGTTATCTGGGAAGTGTGTCAAACAGTTAGGGAAAACAGGCCTGTTTCTCCATAACCCCCAGCTTTGTGACATCCTTCACACCGGTGCACAAGGGAGTGTGCAATGCTGCTGATATAGCAGCATTTTACACTCACTTTGCACTGGCGTAAATGACAAAGTGCAGTGTAATGAGAATCAGAGCCCACAATGCATCCTAGCAAGCTAGGAACCACGGGTTAGTTTGTTATTTTTCTCTTATCCATTAGAAGTCAGATATTTGTTTAAAAAACAATCTTGATGCTGATTTGCTGACATTTCCTTAGTCACTAGGTGATGGGGGAAATGCAATCAGAGTTTTGCCACTGCCTCCCATGGCTCCAGGATTTTACCCAATGTATTTTAAAGACATAACATTCCACAGTCTCCTTTTGCTTGCTTTGCCAGTATTTGCCTTAATGGGTTGCAATCACTTGACTGCGATTTAACAATCTACAACAGAAACAACAAAGATAATGCCTCATACTCATTTTGGTTTTTTACATCCTTTTACATCCCATGTTCCAGACACATGGGGCAGCAGCACAATATTGATTACATTTGACAATAAGCCCCAATATCAGAGGATTAGCAGATAATCATGCTGGAGGATAGATCCTAGAAGCCAGCTGGGCTGCACCAACAAGGAAACTACTCAATACAAAGTCCTACAATAGAAGAGAGAAATAAACAGCGCAGTGCCACATTGTGAGGCTGAGAAAGATGGAGGGGTGATAGCAGGGAAACTAAACAGCAAGTGACACAGCTGGCAATAGTCCCACTCCTACACCAGAGGACTCAATGGAGCTTTTCCATTGACATTAGTGAGTACAGGATGAGGCTCAATTTGCATATGCAAATATGAAATTTCCATGTGATTGCATTAATTGTCCAGTTAAATTAGGCATCAGTTGTGCACACTTGTTGCAAATACACTTGTGTGTATAATGTCCTGAAAATCAGGCCTTAATCTCCCTGAGCCTCACTTTCATCATCTGTAAAATGGGAGAATGGGGCTTACCCACCTTTCTAAAGCACTTTGAGATCCTTGGATAAAAGTTTTTACATTAGAACAAAATAACATTGCTGAAAGCCAGCCTTTCTTCTCCGGGCACCTTTTTAATTTAATGAGCAGCAACAGCTAAAGTTGGCCCAGTTGATTTTCAGTTTTAACTTTAACTTGTATGGATGTGCACAGGTTCTAGTGATGTACATGTGTCCACCTCTCTACACTTTGGTGGCATTTTCAAATTGAGACTTGGGCTTATACTAGCTTGAGAGCCAGGGACTAAACCAACCCTGATTACAGGATGGGCCTCACTAGAGAGGAGTCAGGTGATTTCTGTAAACAAGGAGCTAGGCAGGCCTGGGAGGGACCCTGACTAAAACATGGAAGAAAGTGAGGAAAGCCTAGGAGAGACCCAGCAAAGAAACTGGCTGAAGAAGAGTCCCAGAAAAGGTGGAAGTATAGTTTGGACAGTTCTGACTCTGGAAGGGATGGGCTAAAAGACTGTGACGCAGCCGGATATCTGAGTTATCTGCCAGAGAAACCACCACAGCATAGGAATGATAGTCAACAAGGAACACTATCCCAGCAAGAAAGCTGCAGTGCCATGCCTGGTAAATGAGAGGGTGCTTAGTGATGAGTAGACTCTCTTATAATGCTCCTAAGTCACTTGGCTCCAGATCCACAAATGTATTTAAGCACCTAAGTGGATTTCAATGGGTGTTAGGTACCTAAATACCTTTTCAGGTCTGGGCCCTAGGTGTTTTTGTCAGTCTCTATCTACATCATTCATTTACATTATGTGGCAATAATTTTCCTTGTAATGGGAAAGAGAAAATATCTGATATTCATAAAATCAGACTTCTGAATTTGACTGATTTCTAAACAGACTCACCGGCATGTTTCGCTTCCTTTCCATGCACTGCAATTTATCTAAAAGTCTCTACTAAAAATGATAGAAAGACAGCCCGGCAGAAAAGGTCTGTGGAAAATTCCATGTATTCTGCATTCTCACCTGGAACCCTTAGGGGAGGCATAGCCAAGGAAGAATAGTTATATTTAAAAAACAAACAAACAAAAAAGCACTTCTTGACCTTACAGGCGATAGGAAGGTGCAGAGCTGGAGGACTGGGTGATAAATAATTAAGTCAACTTGAATTAGGACACTTTTTATTGAGAATGCCTTCAGATCAGTGCTCCTATACCACAGAATATAAGAAATGCCATTTGACAAAGGAAATAGGACAGGTCGCAGTTCTGTGGCATTGCTAAATCAGAATCAATCAGCAGCAACAGCCTATACCATCATTTATGCATTTCCTGTTCATGGTGCATGGTCTTTCCCAGACTGCCAAAATAGCAAGGAAGTATGGTTTCAGCTATAACTGAAACTGGTTTCTCATGATATATTTGGAATAATGCAGTATTGATGGGGCACCATACATTCTTCTTGGACAAGGACTGTCTTTTAATCTGTATTTGTACAACACATAGTGCAATTACTAGCCCTAAAGCATTACCAATAAATAAATAAATAACAATCCTGCCCTGGCTTCTTTCCGTTCTGTGCATGCAGGTTGTGGAGCAGTAGCTCACAGAGCCCTGTCTTCACAGTAGGATGACCAGATAGCAAGTGTGAAAAATCGGGATGGGGTGAGAGGTAATAGGCGTCTATAGAAGACAAAGCCCCGACTATTGGGACTGTCCATATATAATCAGGACATCTGGTCACCCTACTGCACAGGACCAGGCTGACTCACTGGGAATGACTGATAAAATGGCACCTTATTGCTGTTGCCAAAAGTAGACAATGAATAGAGGGCCCAGGAGTGGGAGCCCTGGCCCTGCCCTCAAACCAGCAGACCACACCCTATCTGGTCACCCTACTGCACCCTCTTTTGCCTTAGCGTATATGCACAAACAGGGCAGGATTCTGCCTTTACAATCAATATTCCATCATTTACTATAGTACAGAAATCCTACACTTGCTCTAGTTTCTAGTCCCACACCTCTTGCAATGATCTCTAACACAGACTCACTGTGTGGGGGGAGGGCCAGGAAGAAAGCACAACTAATTTCAAAGCAGGCAGCAGAAAAAATAAAAGAAACATTACTGTTAACTAAGTAAGTGGGCTTGAAGTGTCCAGACAGCAGATGATGCTTCAGGTGCTAGTTTTTCACAATAGCTCAAGCATCATCTCCTGCTTATTGGCAAACCCACTTACCACATTTTCTATTCTGCACTTCAGTTGGTGGGAGACTCGGGGCTGTGCTCCTCAATTAGACTTCTGTCTGTGGAATCTGGTGCTTTAAGTGAGTCAAACTCGCAAGACAACTGTACAGTCGAAACCAGAGCTGATAAAAATCATCTTAAAGGTTCACTAACAAACTAGAATTAACATAACCAACTTTAAATCCCCGGTGTTGCAAATTATTATGGCTTTGTGTAGTGTTTTTCTTAAAGCCCCAGCTCCTGAAGATGGATCTGTGAATTACAAAGAAAGCTCTTCTTACTGTTTTAAAAGAAAAAAAAATTAAAGTTTCCAGGCTACCTGACTGGGGAGAAAACCTTGAAAATGTGATCCCTTTCCACTTCTTTATATCTTCAAGTCCAGACTGGACTCCTTCTTGAAAGAAATGCTTTAGTCAAAAACAGGTTATTGGGCTCACTACAGGAACATAGGAACGTAAGAATGGCCATACTGGGTCAGACCTGTGGTCCATCTAGCCCTGTATCCTGTCTTCTGAAAGTGGCCAATGCTAGGTGCCTCAGAAGGAATGAACAGAACAGAGCGATTATCAAGTGATCCATCTCCTGTCATTCAGTCCCAGTATCCAGTTAGAGCTTAGGGACCCCAGATCATGAGGTTGCATCCCAACCATCTTGGCTAATAGCCATTGATGGACGAGTCCTCTATAAACTTCTATAAACCTCTATAAACTTTTCTAATTCTTTTTTTAGCTCAGTTATCCTTTTGGCCTTCACAGCATCCCCTGGCAATGAGTTCCACAGGTTGTCTGTGTTGTGTGAAAAAGTACTTCCTTATTTTTTTTAAAGCTGCTGCCTATTAATTTTATTGGGAGACCTCTGGTTCTTGTGTTATGTGAAGGAGTAAATAACACTTCCTTATTCACTTTCTTCACACCATTCATGATTTTACAGCTCACTATCACATCTTCCTTAGTCTGTTCTTTTCCAGACTGAACAGTCCCAGTTTTATTAATCTCTCCTCATATGGAAACTGTTCCATACCCCCTAATCATTTTTGTTGCCCTTCTCTGTACCTTTTCCAATTCTAATACATATTTTTCAAGATGGGGCAACCAGAACTGCACACAGTGTTCAAGGTGTGGGCATACCATGGATTTATATAGTGGCATTATTATAATCTTATTATCTATCTCTTTCCTAATGGTTCCTAGCATTCTGTTATCTTTTTTGATTGCTGTTGCACATTAAGCAGATGTTTTCAGAGAACTACCCACAATGACTCCAAGATCTCTTTCTAGAGTGGTAACAGTTAATTTAGAGCATCATTTTGTATGTATATTTGGCATTATATTTTCCAATGTGCATTACTTTGCATTATCAACACTGAATATAATTTGCCATTTTGTTGCCCATTCACCCAGAGCCCTTTGTAATTCCCAATCTGCTTTGTACTTAACTATCCTGCATAATTCTGTATCATCAGCAAACTTTGCTGCCTCACTGTTTACTCCTTTTTCCAGATCATTTATGAATATGTTAGTCAGCACTGAGCCCAGTACAGATCCCTGGTACACTCCACTATTTACCTCTCTCCACTGTGAAAACTGACCATTTATTCCTACCCTTTGTTTTCTATCTTTTAACCAGTTACTGATCCAGGAGAGGACCTTCCCTCTTATCCCATGACCACTTACTTTGCTTAAGACTCTTTGGTGAGGGACCTTGTCAAAAGCTTTCTGAAAGTACCTGTCTGAAATTCTCTGGCCTTCGTGATATAGAACTAGGTGATCTGACAGTCCCTTCTAATTTTAAAAAAATCCATGAAGGCTAAAAGCCAGAAGGTAAATAAAAAAATTCAAACTTTCTTCTTTTTAAAGTCTCATGATTATTAAGTCACTTGACTTTTTAATGCATGAGGAGGCCAATACTGAATTCACATTTCTGTCTGAAAGTGTTTTACCCACTATTCTTACATGTAATGGCTGAAGTTACTGGACTGGAAAGAGATTAAATAAAAAAATTCTCTGGGCTGGGTCTCCCACTGGTGGAAATTAGTGTAGGAAATCCATCAAAGTCAGTGGAGCTCTAATAATTACAACAGCTGAGGATCTGGCCCTTTGTCTTTTCAGTTTGTTGATTTAGGGTGAAATGTACTGTGGTGAAGGGAGCTAGCACAAAGTCTAGGCAGCATTTAGGTCCCCACTTAGGTCTTATGGGATCAGTTTTACTCTTTCATTACAGTCATTCCCACCTGGTTTTTATGTTGATATTCTTCAGAGCAAGTGGGGCAAGAAAACCATTTAAAAATTAGGAAATGTGATTGCAAAACTGCAAAAATGTGTTTGCAGAGGGACACAGAGCAGGGATGGTACCAAATTCTACTTTTATACTTAAAAAAAAGAAAGAAGAGATGTCAGCTTGCGCTTCTCTCCCCATCCCAAAATTCCTAGTGGCGGAAGCTGCTGAGTTGCATGGTGGGATAGTTGCCCATGATGCACTGCTCTCACTGTCAATACTACAGCTGTGTGGATGGACACGAGAGCTGTAATTATAGCGCTTTTTTATCACCAAAAAAACTACCGTCGACAAAACTTTCTAATGTAGACAAGGCATTACTAAGAGTAGAACAAGAGGTGCCAGGGTGACCAGGAGGGGCTTAAATGATGAGTCACACAGGACCAGACAAGAAGAAGCATGGGGCAGGAGCAAGCAAGGTCCCAGAAACTGGGTAAGAGACTCCATGAGGGAGAGACCAGCATGCAGCAGCCTGTATGAGGAGGAACATTCTGTCTTCCTGGATCCAGATGGTTTCCCCAAGGGCTCACAAAGGAAGGGTGGGCTAGAAAGTGAGGGACGTGCAGTTTCAAATGTTCATTGTTTTGGATAATCTGTACTCTCCTGTGCTTTACGTTATTCAGTCTAAAAGAGCACAAAGGTTTTAGGCTCTGAGCCAAGTGTCTTTCTGTGTGTTGACTACTTCACAACTGCTGCATGCCCCATAGATAGTTAAACTGTAAACCAGTAGCTTCACACCTTTGGGGTGGAGATCTGGGAGAGGGGTGAATGTAAGTAACTCCAGTATCTCAGGAGTCAGGACTGGCCCTGGGGCCCAGAGCAGGTGGGCTGAAGAGCCCCCTTTCTGAGAAGAGTTAGCAGCCTGAAAGTCAGCTCCCAGGTGTTCCGACAGGTTAGTGATCCCCCAGAGCCAATAATGAGTCAGTTAGGGAATAAATGTGTTTTATTATAAACACAGGAGTAATATAGATTTTTAACTAGTTATACTCATCTAAACAAACAATTAACTATAAAATATAGACTAATATAAAAAGGATATAAAAACAATTAAGCACAAAACATAAATTGATATAAGAAAGTATTAAACAGGCAACTAACTATAAAGACCTAAACTAATATTAAACAGACAGTGGTTCCCTGCCCAGGAACCAAACCCTGGTCTCCCATGTAGCAGACAGGAACACTTACCACTATGCTACACAGACAATTAGTTAATTACAAGCCACAGAAGGGGGGTCAAACAGACGGTTAACTACAAGGCACAGAGGACAGTTAACTACAAGACAGAATGCTTTTACACAGACACACAGAGATTTCACACAGACAGTTAACTGCAAGACATAAGGATTTCACACAGACACACAGAGATTTCACACAGACAGTTAACTGCAAGACACAAACGGGCAGTTAAACAGACAACGTAGCTGTAAAATACAGACTGATAGTTAACTCCTCACCACACAGACGTAGGAGAACACATAGGCTAAAATCCACAGCATTATTCGATTCGGCCGGCAAAACACGTTTCGCGCTTGGGGAGGGGGGGACACGTGAGCGGGAGAGTCTGGGACCAGATGATCAGGCTGGTTGTGATGAGGCTCTCAGCGGGGGCTTGGGAAAGACCCCTCTTTATGGACTAAATGGGACATAAAGGGTTAACTGATTGGCCAAGGGATGGGATATGGGCTTCGTGCTAGCACTGGATTGGCTGGGGGACACTTGCAGTTTTCCTGGTTGCTGGGGAGTTTGGTCAGTTACATTCCTCATATATGACGTGGGAGCCAAAGGTGCAGCCGATTCCATGGTAACGCCCTAATAAGGTCAGGTCGTGGGTTGACTGTTAGCCTGAATGGATGGGGAGGAGTGCGAGGGGGGGCCATGTGCAGAAATTCGTCCAGCAACACCAGGAAATGTGCCAGAGAGGTCAAGGGAAGAACCAGTGAGGCAGCCTGCTGAATCTTTGGAAGCTTAACATATCTGTGATGGGGTATGCCAATCCCTCACTGGACAGCAAAGGGTTAAAGAGTAGTTCTGGGCACAGGAGGCTCCACCCCTCCACCCTTGCCAGGCATGCTCCAGTTGAGGTGGGATTTAAAAGGAAGCCAGCTGGTTTAGTTGGGGGCGGGGGTGGACAGGGCATGGAGAAGGACTTGCTCTGAGAGCTCTGGAGGAGGATGTAACTAGTTCCAGAATGGGAGAAGGAGCGTTGGTGAGTGGCAGTCCTTGCGGGCTGGAGCCAGGTAGGCTGCCTGTGAGATAGCACTTACAGGGCCAAAATGCAGCATGCTGTATGAAAGAGAGGGGGATAGGAAGAGACCGAGGGAGGGTGATTTGAGTTATCCCAGAGTGCAAGACGCTGGACAAGCCTCCCCTGTGTCAGAACCCGGAGGAGTGGGATGGCCTGGGCTCCCCAACCTCTCCTACTGCAACCACTAGCCAGGCTGGGCACTGGGAACTGCAACCACTAGGCGGTGAATGGCAGACCCGTTCACAATACCCCAGAGGATCCACAGTAGAGAGGCCTGGATTCCATGCGCAGAAGTACTAGGTGATGGCCAGGAAGGAGCAGTCGCTGGGATCTGTGACATGGACAAATTCTGTCTCGATTCTATTTCTGTCCCCTTCAGAAGGGCTAAAAACTAGGAAACTGAAGAACAGGGAAGTTAAGTGACTTGCCCAAGATCACACAGAAAATGTGGCAGAAGTAAGAATTTAACTGTGATTGAGTCCCAATCCAGTGCTGTAAACTCAGGAACATTCCTGCTCTCAAAATGCTCTGTTAAACAGGCTAATGATGCGCAGAAGAAATGGAAAAGTAGATCACTCATTAGATCACTCAGCTGATATCATTTGGCCTAGCTTCTTTGGATAATAGGATAGAGTGCCTGGTGCTCCTTTGGAGCCACAACAATCTACATAAGCTGAGGATTTAGCTGATGGTTTTTCAACGACCGGTCCGTGGACTGGCACCAGTCCCTGAGATCTCTTTGACACAGTTTAGGAAGGCAGCAAGCCAGTTCCTGGTATCAAAAAAGTTGAGACGCACTGAGTCACTTATGTGTGTATATAGTGCATTTCACAGCAATACTTTTCCAACAACTTTGTTGTTATCTTTTGGTTGTAGGTATTACCAGCTGTTTCCTAATATCACAACAATCTTAAATGACTGGTGTAAAAAATTTTCTTAATTATTACTGAAGGAGAGTCCTTGAAAACTTTTATCCTGATCACAGAAGAAATGGAAAGGTGTATTAGATCACTAGGCTCCTTGTTCTTCTGTCCTTAATACTCAGGCAGTACTTCAAGGGGAATTATGCTTCAGAAAGAACTGCTGGGTCTGACCTCATGTTCATCTCCCTTCAAGACCAAGATATAGTCCCCAAAACCAGATGAAACAGATAATAAACTGATACTAAAAAGCTAATAAGTATTAATTCACATTAAAAAACAGTATATTCCTCTGAGGACTCAGATTATAATATCTTCTAATCTTGAATGCAATGGAATAAAAGATGCAATGGAATAAAGGATAACTCTTCAATGGGAAGGTGGTGGCGGCGGCTATCCCTCAATACAAGGATGATTTCTGCCAGGGGGGAAATCATTGATGAGATTTAAAATGGCTGAGGAGTACTCTATGGATTTTTCCACATATATGACAGGTGGTTGCTTGGAGAGAGCACAACTGCTGGCCAGGATGCTGTACACTTTCCTTCCTCCTCTGCCATTTGTCAGCTCTTGAGCAAAGCGATTGTCTTCAAAACAGGCTGAGGTTTGATGTATTATGTGACACCATTGCAGTCTATTGCCAACCAGCTCTTCCCAGTTCGTGGGGTCAATGCCTCCCTTCTTCAGATATACTTTCAAGGTGTTCTTGCAGAGTTTCCTCTGTCCCCCAGGCATCCTTTTACCATGACTAAGTTGAGAAAAGAGGACTTATCTCAGAAGACGCATATCAGCCATCCACACACAATGACCAGCCCAGTGAAGTTAATGTTTCATAATCTTCACCTCAACACTGGTGATGTTAGCTGCAGAGAGAACGCTGGCATTGGTGCAGCTGTCTTCCCATCTGATACACAGAGTCATCCTAAGGCAGCACACTTGGTACCACTCCAGGAGTTTAAGATGGCTTCAATATGTCACCCATGTTTCGCACCCATAAAGAAGAGTGGGGATGACTACTGCATTGTAGACCAGGATCTTAGTATCCATTTGCAGATCTCAGTCAATAAGGACATGATGGAGCAACTTTATGTGCCACATTATAATTGCATCTTAAATAATTCAGTCCAATTCAGCAAGCTGTCTATTCAAGATAAACCCAAAGTGCAGTGACACAGAGAATGAATTATCTCTCACCAAGAAAGCGTTGTTATCTCTTGACAGCTGATCTGCAGAACAGTGAATTTAAGATCTTTTTTGTACAGCATTCTCTAGGTAGCACAGAGAATCCTTCTTGGAATGGATGCTTGTTATATCTGAGCACACCTCAAATAGAGGGTGGATTTTAGACTTTCATTGAAAAGCTTTCAGCAGTATTTGCCCATGGCCCAGATCCCCAAAGATATTTAGCTACATAACTTCCACTGAAATCCCCTTTGAGAATCTGGGCCTATTGGCTTATTATCCTGGAGTACTGCCAATCCAAACATTCCAAAATCAATAGATTTTTAACAAAATAATACTTTGTCGGTTCTTTTCCTTTGCCTACTGGTGTCTGAGACTTTAGGGCTCATTTTTAAGCTTGATTCTGCAATTATGAGAGCTAGAAACTTACCCTTTTTTAAGGAAAGCTGAGATTCTAACAATCATATGACTCGGGAGCTAGGGCTTTAAAAATAGCATAAATATTGTGAGAGGTGGCGATGCCGCACATATCTTTCCAAGTAAAAACTAAAGCAAAATTATCCAAGTGTATATGATTATAGCCAGATAATAAACAGCCTCACTTTTGCTCAGGACTACTTCTAACATTTTAAATCTGAATATTTTAACAGCCTCTCAAAAAAGGACTGCTGTTCTTGCAAGTAAGGCACTGGACTAGACGCCAGGAGGTCTGGGTTCAGTACCTGGCTCTGACACAGATTTCCTGTGTGATCTTGGGCAAGTCATTCAATGCCTTAATTGACCATCTCTAAAATGGGGGTGATCATGCTTCCTTTGTTTATCTTGTCTGTTCAGATTCTAAGCTCTTTGGAGCATGGACAGCCTTACTACTTATTATGTGTCTGGACAGTACCTAGCAAAAGGGGGCCCTGATCTTGGATGGAGCTACTAGTATTGTAGTACAGATAATAATAGCTATCAGTTTAAAAAAAAATTGACATGGAAATGTTTCTCCCAATTTCAAAGTGTGGAATACCAGCTTCCTCATCCCCACCCGGTGCATTTTACACAAATTACACTAATCTAAGGCCCAGGCTTGACAAATTCATTCATAGACCATTGACAGATTTAAGGTCCAATATCTCACAGACTATCAAGGATAGAAGTTAGGGTTTTACCCCCCCTGGGGACCTGAAAATCCCCATATCCTGTGGAATATGGAATTTGTGTCTATCCCTGACACATACTGAGTATTCAGACCTTTCAACTGTAGCATTATGCTTTGCAGAATATATTAAATAATGATTTTAATATATAGCTTTAGTCAACACACAAGTTATTGGGCTCAGGACAGGGGTATCTGGGAGAAATTAAATGGCCTGTATTGGAGGTCAGACTAGATGATCTAAAGGTCCATTCTGGTCTTAAACACTATGAATCTATGAACAAATAAAACTATAATTTTGAATGTTGGGAGATTTCTAAAGCAAGTTAAAGAAGTATGGGTTGGATGAATGGACTATAAAATGGATAGTGAACTGGCTAGACATAGGGGGTGGTGATCAATGGCTCCATGTTTGGCAACCGGTCACAAGGGAGTTCCCCAGGGGTCGGTCCTGGGGCCGGTTTCCATCCTTACATCTTTATTAATGATCTGGAGGATGGGGTATGCACCCTCAGCAAGTTTGGGATGATATAGCTGGGGGGAGTGGTAGATGATGTATTAGTTATAATTTCTCTCCCCTTCCAAAGCCTATACAATCAGACTCAAGATACTAAGATGGCCAGCTTTCTACAAGCAATGGAATACAAAAAATAGTACTAATCATGATTTAGAAGTCTATATTTTTTCTGTATAAACAAACCCAGATTTTAAAGTTAGACACCTAAAAGCATCTAGCAGGGGGAATTTTCAAAAGCACCTAAGGACTCTGATTCTGCAAGGTACTTAAACACGTGCCTAACTTTAAGCATGTAAATAGTCCCATTGACTTCATGTTAAGCAAGTGCTGATGTACCTTGCTGTACTGGAGTCTCAGAGCACAAGTTCTGTTGACTCTCAGTGAAACTTTTACTCCCAGATGCTTTTGAAAAACTACAGGGTGCTCAGTCCTTTTAAAATCAGCCTGCTTAATTAGGTGCTTAAATATAAATGGATATCCTAACTTTATGAACCTATTTATGAAAATCTTGGCATAAATTCACAGTGCCAAGCTCTGCTCTTACACTGGTGTGTCTCAGTGGAGTTATGGATTTACATTAGTGGAATTGAGGGCACAATTTGATCCATATGTGGTATGTATGCTTACCAGAACTCTTTGGGTTGACCTGCATATTTTGCTTGCATCGTTATCATTTGTGACTACTATGGACATTCCAAGTGCAGGCCCAGAAAACCAACACACTACACTGTTATTATTATTGCTTTTGCAGTAGATTGGACCCCATTGTGCTTGGCATTGTATAAATGTATAATCAAAAATGGCTCCTAACCCACAAACTCATGCGCTTAGGTCCTGAGCCTACAAAACCCTTGCACATGTTTAATTTTACACATGTGAGTAGTCCTACCAATGTCACATGGGTGTTTACAGAGCAGACAAGATACAAATGGAGGTGGGGGAAAGCAGGCTGAGTGAATGATACAACATGACTAGGCATGTACAATATGCCTTCTATGAAGAGGTGACTGGCTCTGTGGATGTGGGGAAAGCGGTGGATGTGATATACCTTGACTTTAGCAAAGCTTTTGATACAGTCTCCCACAGTATTCTTATCAGCAAGTTAAAGAAGTATGGGTTAGATGAATGGACTATAAAATGGATAGAGAGCTGGGTAGATGATCGGGCTTAACGGGTAGTGATCAATGGCTCCATGTCTAGTTGGCAGCCGGTAATAAGCGGAGTGCCCCAGGGGTCTGTCCTGGGGCCGGTTTTGTTCAACATCTTCATTAATGATCTGGAGATTGCACCCTCAGCAAGTTTGCAGATGACACTAAGCTAGGGGGAGTGGTAGATACCATGGAAGATAAGGATAGGATACAGAGTGACCTAGACAAATTAGAGGATTGGGCCAAAAGAAATCTGATGAGGTTCAACAAGGACAAGTGCAGAGTCCTGCACTTAGGACGGAAGAATCCCATGCACAGCTACAGACTGGGGATCGAACACAAACATTGATTTGCAATATCTATGCAAACGGATAGAGTAAAGCATGTGGCCTAACTCCACATGATACCAACCAATTATTGAAACACTCCCCATCCCCACGCTGAATGCCCTCTCCTTCTGTTAGACATACATATGTGTATTCATATAACTAAATGCAGTCACACAATTGATAAAACAATAATATTTTCATGATTTGGAGACATTCTGGTAGCCAGAGAGGAATCAGGTGAATCGAAATTCTTAGAAGCAAATTTGTTATTAACTTTGCATCAGATCTTGTTTATGGGTTTGTGACACTGAAAAAAATATTGTGAAATGTTTCTCTGTGAAAAGATTTATCTGACTACATTTCGAACAGTCAGGGAAGAGCTGGTAAGCAACTACTACCTACCTACCTTTTGGAAAAAAACATTGTCTTTTCAAGGATTAATTTAATGCAAAGGTTAGATACCCAGCTAAGACCAGTCTTAAATAAAACTGATTCGGATCTTCCTCTCAGACATACATACCAGCTGAGAACATACTGCCTTTCTTACTATATCTATCATCTGTCTTCAGTGGATTTCAGTTATTAGGTTGTCTGATTTTTAAATGTTTGATGGTTTTAAGTTATTTATGTATCTCACAGGACCTTTGGACTCAGAAAATGACCCATCCTACTGCACCACAGTTTTCTACATACGTTTGCCCCCACAAACATTTTAAATTTGCCCCTTGGTGCTTCAACTTTTTGAGACTGGAATTTTATGCAGTGATCACATAATAAGGGGAGAAATGGTTTAGTGGTTATGGAGGAGGACTGGGAGTCTAAACACTTAAGTTTTCCAATAGATTACTGTGTGAACTTGGGAAAGTCACTTAACTTTTCTGTACGTCAGCTCCTCTTGTTTACAATGAGGATAGTACTACTACTTCGGACTTTTAGTTTTAGTAAGCACCATTACTTTTAATCTATAGATAGGGAAACGGACACAGAGAGGCTAACTGGGCCTAAATTTTGGAGGCTTTGAGCACCTTTAGCTCCCATTCTTCAGCTGAAATCATGGATACTCAGCACCTCTGAAAATCAGGCCATAGGGTGCAGATTTTTAAAGGTCTTTAGGTATTGTTCTGCTCAGTGTTGCAAGGCCTTAGTGACTTGGACAGCTAAGTGCCATTTTCAAAGGTGACCTAAGCAAATAGAAACCTAAATCTCATTGAAAGTCAATTGACTTTCATGTCAGCTCTACTAATTCCTAATCCAGGGCCCTAGCCTCTGGAACTTGCTCTTATAAATCAGTAATCAGACAGAGGGCTGGTTCTATATCTAGGGGTGCCTGTCAATGATACCACACCAAACTGGTTCAAGCCCCCACCCAGACACCTGGGAAATCACACACTATCCCCTGGGTGCCCTAAAGGGCAATACTTCCCCTCTTGCAAGCACAGAGTCTGAGTGTAGAAAGTAAACCTTGTAATAACAGGAAGGAAGTAACACAGCACTGGTTTGGGAAACAAAATTCATGAACTCAGTGAGCTAAACCCACCCCAGAGTACGGGGCATGTCCTTCACCTCTCCCTTCTTGCTTTCCCCTGTACTGACCATTGTAGTTGCAATGTCCACCTCTCGGTTGGGCTCAGCCAGTCCTCTTCTGCAGGATCCTGCCGGATGCAGGTTTGACCAGGCCTCCTCCGCTGCTGTCTCCTACTACATCTGGGTCTCCCCAAGTCGCCGCTGGTGGCTCCTGCTGTCCACAGTCATGGACCAATCCTGTCATTCACAGGCACTGCCCACTGCTGGCTCCTCTCTGCTGGTTGTCAGTCAAGGTTTCCCAGTTCCTCTAGTGATTCAGATTTTAGTGAATTTCAGCTTATGGGAAAAACTCTGCTGACATAGGAGCAATAGCGCTGCTTTAAAAAAAAAAAAAAAAAAGACTCTAAGAGGAATCATTAATTCTATTTTTTAACAGGGGAGGAAATAATCAATCCATGCCTGAGAGTAGCCCTTTGCCAGGGCTCATGCAATCTCCATAGAAAACTTTTCATCCCCTCTCTACTCCCTTTACAAAGCAGAAACATCCATCTGCCACCCTGGTTGGGCTCTGTTTAGGTGAGAGTGATTTTTTCATCAGAATGGGCTAAACACAGACCTGATGCCATTTATACATACAATCGAAGGACAACATTTCATTACCCCTGAAGTTAACACAAAAGTGACGTGTAACACAATACAAGACACATTGACCATTTCCTATCATGCTCAGCACCTAGTGTGCTTATGCAATATGCTGAATACTTAACTGTACTCATGCAAATACAAAGCCCATGCAAATAACAGGGTCCCCTTTCAGCTGCTGAGTAGGGAGAGTGCCACTCAGACTTTGCTTACAATAGTAATAGTTTATAAACCAGTAATGGTGTCAGGTGTCCCCATAGACCTGTCAGTTCCCCTTGCTGGACACTCACCAGGCTCCTGTGTTTGAATCCCAACACTGGATCCTGTGTGCTTCTAAACCTTCTGTGCCAGAGCAGCATCCAGGAGTTGGGTCTGGCCTCTCAGACTCATCACTCCCAAGAGGCAGACTCCTTGTTGGGTGTTCCTGCTCAAAAGTGGGACTCTAAGATCCAGGTGCCTTTGGCTCTAGGACCAGTACTAAACCCCAAAAGTCTCCCCAGCAGCTTAAGCACACCCTTTCCCAAAGCTCCTTTTTTCTGGGTACTCCAATTTACAGATTAACTCTCCAGGGACCCAAGAAACTCAGAGACTTTGCAAGATAACTTCTTAAACACACATACATTTTATTCCTAGAGACCTACTGATCCATTCAAAATATAACAAAACCTGACGCAAAACCCTCCCTCCAGTGTCCTCATCCCTTCAAGAGCTCATTGTGGTTTTACTCGGTCTTTTCAGGGACCCTAGACCGTTCTCTCCTTCTACTGAAACTTCAGGCTCTCGCTCTCTCTCTCTCTGCCCCTGCAACCAGCTCTCTCTAGCTTGTTAGGTCAGCAGGCAAAAGGTTCCCCTAGCTCATAAGCATAGGTATTTTTTTAAACAGCAGCTTCTAACACCTCTTCCTTTGTTCTCCTTTCCTACTGGGGAATTTCCCTTGCTCCTACCTGCATCCCTGCAGACAGCCTGGTGAAAAACCAATTTCCTTTACCTTAGCCAATCTCTTAAAGCATATTCATTGTTCTACCAGGGCAAAGTAATTCTATGTTAACAACCTTTTTGATTGTCTTGTAGCTGCCTCCAGACAGCGGGTGTGATACGTGACAAACTCCCTGACAGCAAGTGGCTGATTTAATATCCGCTGAGGATTAGAGTTATACATTGTAGACTATGAAATTCAAGCTAGGTTGGGCCTACTTACAAAATTAAACTACCAAATACTACTAATAAGCATATTGCAAAAATTATGGTGGTGGCTGGAATACCTTTTTGAAAAGAAGTGATTGCTTATCTTTTTGCATCACATGGGCTATTTTCTTCTTTAAGCATGTCTGGTATTTCATCAGGGTAACTGCCTTTCCTATGATTAATGGCCCCTCTTGAATGAGCAGCCTTCCTAATGAAATTATCTTCTCTAATTAAATCATCTATACCTTGGTGGCTCCATATTTTTCAAGGACATCTGTTAATCCTATCTTTTGATGAATACCACCTCAGTTGTTATTCAATTTTCATCTCAGCAAACCCTGAGATCGAATGCACCCTGTATCCACACCCTACACACTATTGTTATAATGCCTTGTGAGGCATCATTTGAAAACAATAATTCACTGCTCAATAATATCATGGTGAAATGTGTGTAGCAACATTACATGTAAAGTAATGAACATAAGATGAAATTATGACTGAAATGCGGCTACCAGACAAGTCTGGGGAGTGGATAAACCTGTTTCATAAAGACAAAAGACTCTAGCCAGGTGTCATTAAAGTTAATGGGCCATCACCTGTCAAGTGGCTGTTCTTTGCCAAAGAAGGGGACCAGAAACAGGTTGAGCTCCATTTTAGCAAACAACAGCATGGAATCTCTTTCACCATGAGAATGCATGATTCCAACATCACAGCAGGAATGAACTTTATCTAGGAGTAACCCACAGGAAAATGCATTTCAAAGGACTATAAAAGTGAGGGGCAAAAACACCCAAGATATCGCTCTCTCTTTCATCTAAAAAGACAAAGGAAGCAGCCATTTGATTTTGGGGAGAGATCCTGACTTGATATTTGGTCAGCCCTGTTGCTAGGAGCATGTGGTAAGAATTTTACATTGAACCAAGACTAATTTAAGTTTTAGTATAGAAAGCATTTTTTTCTTGATTTCTCCTGTAACCATTTCTGACTTTAATGCCTTGTACTTGTACTCACTTAAAACCTCTCTCTTTGTAGTAAAATAAACTTAAGAACATACTGGGTCAGACCAATGGTCAATCTAGTCCAGTATTGTGTCTGTTGACAGTGGCCAATGCCAGGTGCTTCAGGGAATGAATAGAACAGGTAAGCATCACATGGTCTATCCCATCGGCCATTCCCACCTCTGGCAAACAGCAATCCCTGCCTATCTTGGCTAATAGCCAGCGATGGACCTATGATCCATGAACTTATCTAGTTCTTTTTTGAACCCAGTTATAGTCTTGGCCATCACAATACCCTCTGGCAAGGAGTTCCACAGGATGATTGTGTGTTGTGTGATGAAATACTTTCTTTTTTTCATTTTAAACCTGCT
The DNA here is from genome assembly GCF_026122565.2 of Emydura macquarii macquarii. Lineage (NCBI taxonomy): Eukaryota > Metazoa > Chordata > Testudines > Chelidae > Emydura > Emydura macquarii. Next base: position 5,903,225 of record NW_027130506.1, read on the forward strand.
GCCTATTAATTTCATTTTGTGACCTCTTGTTTTTGTGTTATGAGAAGGAGTAAATAACCACCAGCCAGAGTTAAAGCTAAACAAGAGATTAGTCTCTGCCATAGGAGGGGTTGTCTACATTCCTCCCTCAAGAGGGAGGAGTTCTGTGCATGTTTTCTTTCTCCCTTTACAAATGGAGATGCCCTGTTGTGTTTAGCAAAGGAGTTTGAACAAGGGAGTTTGACACTCCCAACCAGATCCTCAGCTTGTGTAAATCAACAGAGCTATGATGATTTATGCCAGTAGAGGATATGGCTCCTAGATCAGAAATTGTTCAAGTTTATCATCATTCTTGGAGAGGATTGCAAAACCCTAAGCCAGCCTCTGAGAGGGACCCATTTCCCTGCACACACAAGAGCTGAATACACCCCCATATAATGGGTCAAAATCTCTTGGGGCAATGGCATGTCACCATGTACTTTAGCCATTACTAGTGCACAGGGGACACCAGGTGCATATCACACGCTGATCCGAAATGGGTGCACAATGGTAGTGGGGTAGGCCCTCTGTATTGTCCTCCATCCTCCCCACACACTGCATCCGTATACGGCAGGTACAATTTTGTTCAGAATGTTTGTAAAGCACTTTGACATTCTCAGGTGACACCCGCTGTTATATAAACCTAAGATATAACAATTATAATGATTTTTTATAGATTTTAAGATCGGAAGAAACCCGTGTGATCATCTACTCAGAGGTCCCCAAACTGTGGGGTATGCTTCCCTAGGGGGCTCAGAAGAATTTTGTGGGGGCACGCAGTAGGGCCAGGGCCAGCCCCCACTGAGACAGGAAGGGAGCACCAAACTTCCATCCCTGCTCCGCCCCCAGTCTCACTCCTTCCCCAATCCAGTTCATCCCCCAGTCTCGCTCTGCCTCCAGGCCCTGATCCACCCTCACTCCCTGTCTGCCTCCAGACCAGCTCTGACACCAGCCGCAGCTCCACTCCACCCCCTGCTCTGCTTCCAGCCCAGCTCTGCCCTCATTCATTCTCTGCCCCCAGCCTGACTTCACCTCTAGCCCCAACTCCTCCCCAATCCCCAGTTCTATCCCCAGCTCCACCTTCAGCACACGTGCCGCTGCTGAGTAAGTCTTGACTGTGCAGTAAAGGGGGAGGCGGGGAGTGGACACAAATTCCATTACTGGGAAGGGAGGGTACAATTGAAAAAGTTTGAGCATCACTATCTAGTCTGGCCTCTTGGATAACTCAAGTTAAAGACCCTCAATCAATAATTATTTGTTGTAGTGACAACACTGGCTTGATCTTGGTACTTTGAGATTAGATTTTTTTCCCCCAAGAGAACAGTGAAAAAAAAGAATACAATATCTGTGTAGCGAGAAAGACAGGATTACAGAAACACTCTGTGCCATTTGACATTAGATTAATTGAACGAATAAAACAAGACAAAAGAGTAAGAAGACAAACGTGTCAAATTCTCCATCTTTGTGGAATCATCTCAGTTCAAATAATAGAGTTCTAAGGTTAATGACAGTCGCTTTTACTAGTCCAACAAAAAAGACTGGAGAAAAAGCTTTGTACGTCACATAAGATACCCGTCATACTTCATCAGCCTAGGTACCAAAACTGAAATGCTACATTTTAGGGGATGTTTAGAAAGAGAACCAGAGACACATAATAAAACTACTGTTCGACCAGACTGAAATACTTTGTATTAGGAGGTGCTTGGGGAGGGACAGAGTGCAACTGGAAATGTTTTACTAGAAACCATTGACTTCAAGAGATGCAGGAAAATATTACTTTGCCAATGGTACATTTCCAACTAAGAGGAGTTCAAAGCTGACTGTTCACACATTCAGATTGCTCTGTGTTTGTCTATCTGTCTGTGTGTCTTGAGAACAAATCTATTATCAAGGGTGCAGTGTAGTTTCTTCAGAAGAAGTTACTGAGTAAGGATTCTTTAGAACAATGCCATACATACATCTTTTGTTACAGTACAGTAGGATTATAATTATAGCTATTGTGTCTGAAATATTGAGGTGTTATGTCCCAAAGTCATTCATCAAAGTAGCATACATCACACTGAATATTTCCTGGGTTCTGCCAACTTTCCAAGGTATTATAAATGAACATCATTACCAATTTTCTGACTCTGATCTCCAGTTGTGGGTGCAAATATGTGTGGGTGCAGATTGGCCCACTAAAATGTCTATGTCCAGAGCTGTGTCTATGAATGGCTATGTTCAGACTCAGTAAACCATTTGCTGTGTATAACCACTTTATTAAACCTACTAACATGAACAATGTGACATTCTTAAGGGCCTGTAGATGGCACACATTACATTAACTCCCTTTCTACCTGCACCCTCAGACAGATATATATCTTTTATATAGCTCTGAATGGATAAGCAAGAACTTAGCTGGGTAAGTGGCCCACATGTTACTGTGACTGTTTGCACTGGAGGCCTGATTAAGATTAGTGCAAAATAGCTTTTCTGCTCTATCACTCTCTCCCCCAACCTATTCCGTGGGGTGGGAGGAGGCAGTGTAGCAACTGGCTCTTCCATCATAATGCCATATACAAGTTCTCCCCCCCCCGTACCCTCACCCCATTGGGGGAATAATCAACCCACCAGCTGCAACCAGCTTTTGGCCTCTTTATGGTGCAAAGGGTCCATAACTGGGGCAAAGAGAGTGCAAACAGCTTGGGATTGGACTTGTCACTTTGGCTATTCAATACCATGTACCATATGTGGCATCATATGGTAATAAGTTATAATATATATTATACAAGTGAAGACTCTCTATCATTCAGCTGAAGATATTGTATATTTTAAATGGAAATCTGAAATGCAGTCTGTGTTGGCCACCTCCTCCACACCAAAGCCTTTAGGGAGGGGGGTGGCTATTATAATAGTTCATGTTGCCATCATCTCCTTCTTTAGGTTTACAGAGATGTGAAAAGGCTTTTCAAGAAATCATTGGTTGCCTAACTCATGCTCCACTCCTAGTCTTTGTTGATCCAAGCAAGCCTTTCATCCTACATTTATATGCCAATATGGAAGGGCTTGGGAGCCCCCCCTATTCCAGGAAGCTGAAGGCAAACATAAACCTGTGGCCTTTGCCAGTTGAGGACTGTCTGATAGCAAGACTCGTTACCCCATTCACAAGCTGGAGTTATTGGCCTTGAAATGGATCATCACTGAGAAGTTTTGAGACGACTTGTATGGTGCTCAGTTTCAAGTGTCGACAGATAACAATCCACTGTGCCAAACTGGATGCTATAGGATGGACATGGGCAGCCACCTTGACCAGCTACTAGTACAGCGTACCAAGTGGGGAGAAGCAATGAAGATGTGTCCCAACGTCCACAGACATCGGAAATTTCTGTAATTCCTATGGACAAAGTGAGCTATTTGCAGTATGAGTCATCAAACACAGTCATCAAACACAGTATGAGTCAACAGTATGAGTCACAGCAAGTGAGTGACTGCAGCCTACTTCCCTGCAGCCCCTCTCTGTTGCCTGCTTCCTGGCTTTATAAGCCCAGCCCAGCTCCTTTCCCAGCTGGACTTCATCTGCAAATTAGGCCTTAGCACGCCCTGACTTTCCTTCAGGTGCAGCCTATAGGTCAATCAGCCTAATTTACCCCTTCAGGCCTTGTGTGAGGTAGACACCCCATCACACTGATGCACATGCATCTATTGATATTACACAACAGGACTAGGACAGGAAGTATATCAAATTGAAGTTGATGGGGGATTTTTTGGTAGACAGAATATTGTTTGCCCAAAAATGCCAGGGATGACACTCCTCGTCTTATGAAAAATGCCAGTCAGGACCTTGGTTTTGCATCTCATTCTAAGGACGCGGGCCAGATCCTCAGCTGGTGTAAATTGGCAAAATTCAACCTTCAAGAGAGCTACACAGATTTACACTAAGTAAGGATCTGGCCCATTTTCTCCAGCGCAGAGTGCCCCTTAACAGCATGCTGGGGCACTGGTTCCATCATGATTCAGCATGAAGAATACCTCCTCCTGTTCACTGACACCCCTTCTGGCAGCCACCTGACTTTTCAAATGGGTGGGGAGAGGTCTCCCACTCAGTGACAGACTAAGATCTGACAAAATGACAGCTCAAAGTGCTACGGTTGTGGGCCAGCTGATTCACCAACATGACGGTGGCATTTCTCCCACCTCCCCAGACCTTTTATAACTTTAACGGCTGGATTATCCAGATGCCATCTGAAAATCTACGATTTTCATGAAGTTTTAAAAATAAAAAGGTGCGTAATAAAAGAATCTAAAGCACATTCTGTCACTAGGTGGGTAGAAAGTGTCCTAGTTAGAGCCAATCTACAACAATCCTGTGATATCACCACGACACAGAGGAAGGCAACAGGAGACTTTAGTCAGCAGTCCTGCTCTTGTTCAATTTTAAACACGTTAAAGAAGAAGGTGATTTATTTGTGTGTGTATTTGATCTTCTGGAGGATACAGCTCTAGTCTCCAGCTGAGTTTTCCTCTCTCACGTTGTGGACTAATGCTATGCCAGCTGAGGAAATGGCCCTAAATGATCTGGGAAGCAGCACTCCAGTATTGTCACAGTTGTTGACGCCAACTAATGGAACAACAGCACATTGTCATTTCTAACTAATTGCTTTCCTTTGCCAGATAACTCCTTGCTAGAAAGCCGGGTTCTAATGTAATATACTGTAGTGCTCTCCCTCTGCAGGAATTATTTTGGTGGCAAAACTATTGCAAAAGAAACAATCAGTTTTGGAGTTCTGCTTCTGGATTCTGATAAAGAGCAATAAGAGCAAATACATGTTTTAGGAATATAAGAATGGCCATACTTGATCAAAACACTGGTCCATCTAGCCCAGTATCTGTCTTCCAACAGTGGCCAATGCCAGGTGCTTCAGAGAGAATGAACAGAATAGTTAATTATCAAGTGATCTGTCCCGATGCCAGTGCCCAGCTTCTGGCAAACAGCAATCCCTGCCTGTCCTGGCTAATAGCCATTGATGGATCTATCTTCCATGAACTTATCTAGTTCTTTTTGGAACCCCATGATAGTCTTGGCCTTCACAACATCCTCTGGCAAGGAATTCCACAGGTTGACAGGGCATTTGTTCATTTTAAACTTGCTGCCTATTAATCTAATTTGGTGACCCCTAGTTGTTGTGTTATGAGAAGGAGTAAATAACTCTTCCTTATTTACTTTCTCCACCCCAGTCATCATTTTATAGACTTCTATCATATCCCCCTTAGTCATCTCTTTTCCAAGCTGAAAAGTCCCCGTTTTATTAATCTCTCCTCAGATAGAAACATCTCCACACTGCTAATCATTTAAATTGCCCTTTTCTGTATCATTTCCAATTCCAATATATCTTTTTTGAGATGGGGTGACCACATCTGCACACAGTATCCAAGATGTGGGCATACCACAGATTTATAAAGGGGCGATATGATTTTTTGTGTCTTATTATCTATCCCTTTCCTAACGATTCCTAACATTCTGTTAGCTTTTTTGACTGCTGCTGCACAGTGAGTGGACATTTTCAGAGGACTAGCCACAATGACTCCAAGATCTCTTTCTTGAATGGTAACAGCTAATATAGACCCCATCATTTTATATGTTTATATAGTTGGGATTATGTTTTCCAATGTGCATTACTTCACATTTATGTGATAAATGAATTATACAATATGTAATTTACGTGTAAACAGCCCACTAGATAAATATTTCTTGCCTGGCAGAATATTTCGTTTTCAGGTTTCCTGGTGATCAATCTCTAGACACAGACCTTAAGCATATAACTTTCAGTGTATATATGTAACTCCTTACACAACATCCATACATATGTTTCACAGGTGATATTGATGATGAAGAAACAGACTCAGGCATGCAAATATAACCTCTATGTGACACCAGCTTTTATTTGAGCCCTCACATGACACTCTTTGGTGAACTAGAATGTACATACCAGACTCAGAAGATCCCTGTAACACTTCTGCATCCTTTCCCAGTTGGCTTGAAGAGGTTCCTGGGCCACAACAACAAAAAAGGGCATAGCAGAAAGTATCCAGTACCTTTTTCTCCTTCACAATCTCAAACTAGCAACCACCTCAGAAGCTGTGGGAAAGATACTTTCTTTCTATCAATTGCCATCAGCAGTTGCAATATATTTTGATATAACAAGAGGCATCGTGATCCGGAAAAGACAGCAAATAAAACTATGTTGTTTTCCTGGCTCTGATATTGACCCACTCTGTGACTTGGAGCATGTCTCTTCTCTCCATATCTCTATTTCCCTCCCATCCTTTGTCTGTCCTGTCTATTTAAACTGGAAGCTCTTTGGGGCAGGGTCTGCTTCTTATTTTGTGGCTGCATAGTGCATAACACAGTGAGGTCCAGAGACAGTATTGGAATGATACCATTTTGCAGCTGTTATAAAACAAAAATAAACTTGATTCACTGATAACAGTTTCCTAAGAATAATCCTGAGTGTGTTTATTTTTAGAAACCATGGAATTTGAGAAAATAAGTTGTTTGGAGAAGCCCTTGAATTTACTTGTTAGGCATTATTAAATCTTGTTTTTAAATCCCCAAACACCCACAAATCTTTTAAAGAAAAAAGATTAGAAGAATAAAATAAAACCCTGTGAGTGTAACCAAACAAACTGCTTTTTCCTAGAAACAATTCTTTATTTCAATGTCTTCAGTGGAGGGTGGGGGAGAAGGAGCTAAAAAACCCCAGTAGAACATTCCAGTCAATGTGCTAAGAATAGATGTAGCTGAACTCGTGCTAAAAATAGCACCTTTTTTGTGACAAAATCCAGTCATGGAACAAACTCAGACTCATGCTACTCAGGTGTGACCAAAGCACCTGCCACAAGAATTTAAAGAAAAGAATGATGATTAAACAAAATTATCAACGAGTCATCAAAGCATAAAAATGGTGATGTTCAGATTACAACACTGAAGAAATCTAGCCAGTCTACTCACTCATATAATAAAACAAGGCAGCCGCTTTTATACCTCATTCCTGAGAGTACAATTGCTGCTGTCATTCCAGAAAGCCCTTTGCCAGAGACGATCCAAACCCAGTTAGGCTCACTATATCATTTGTAAACTTTTGACCTCACTGCAGCTTTCTTGCTATGCTTGGTGGGTTTGAAAGCTGGCAGTATTTATGTCTGGTGATCAAACAGCTTTATCTGAGAGCAAATCTAGTTAGAAGTAAAGAGGGGGAGAGGAGAAAGAATTTGAGAGACCAGAATAAAAGGAATGTTCTTTTCTTAGAGATTTCTTCACTGACTTTTATTGCCATTTAAATCCCCGTCTTGCAATTGGATCCACTCATCTGTATAACTGCATCTTTAAGTTCTTCTGCTTTGGTGGTTCTGCTCATAATGGGCCAGATTGTGGCCAGCTCTCATGATTTCATTGGAAGTACCATGATTTTGGCTCCACCTGGGACAAGACTGGCACAGAAACTCCAGCCCTCCCATGAAAAAACCCTCTGATATGCTCCTTCCCCACTTGAAGCAGCCAATCGGGGCTACTGCAGGAGACTGCTCTTCCTTCTCCTCCCTCCATTCCTTGGGAGCTGAGAGGAGTTTTGATGTGGGGGAGATAGAGGAGCGGACAGTGTTCCAATAGGGGAAAAAGGGGAGGAAGATGCATGTCCCTTCATGTCTTGGTGTCTCATAGATGCTGTCCTAGCTACTTGCCTTGGGCTCATTGTCAAGGTAAGGGCTCTCTGTGAGTCATCAATGCTGACACTAATCTGTCTGGGGGGTGAACCCAGTAGTACAGCACAAGTGTTTGGATACAGATCTATATCACACATGTCAATAACAAAGATGATATATATATACATAAACAATGTTAGCATGCTTAGCAAATTATAATCTTTCCAATGGTATCCGACGTGGCATATCTCATATGAATTATTGTAATTTTGAAACATTGATAATAATAATATTGTAAATGATCACCCCTAATCCAGACAGCATCACACATGGGTTTTTATTAGGACTGTCAAATGATTATTTTAAAATTGCAATTAATCACAAAATTTTAAAAAAATGTAAAAAGTGACTGTACTAGAGGAAAGAAACATGCCCCCAAATGGCAAATTTCTGTTTTTAATCCACTCATATTCTGCCACATTAGGTTTTTGTCTTCTTATATTAATTTGCTTTGCACAATACAATGGGCTGCTACTCTGATGAGAACTGTAAGGGCAGTCGGTTCCACTCTCACCCCCGGTGTTTTGTAAGAATGCTGCCTGGAAAGTGGCACTGACAGGACTGGACCTGAGCGAAGGGGAAGACCTCACAGAATACTCCTGTGTGCCACACTGTTGCTCTGAATCGCATCTAGCTATTGTCTACTGTAGCAGCCGGGAGGTGTGGCCTTCCTCTGAGACTGACTGTGAGGAAGGGCCAACTCCCCGCTGGGGGGCGGAATCCGGAAGTCCACCTCCACCTGACTGGAAGCAGAGGGATGGGACAGGAAGGGGCAGTATAAAGGGCGGGCCTCCGAGCTCAGTTGACAGAAGGTGGCCGAGGGAGAAGGACGTCTCTCCCTGGGCGCTGGAACCGGAGCCTGACCACTACCCTGGAGAGAAGCTGCCAGAGCTGCCCACCACCTGGGGCCCCAAGGAGTTGCCAGAGCAGCTTGAGCCTGGTGTATCTGACAAAGTACCCGGGCCCTGAGACCTGGAGGAGCGGCCAGAGATCCAGGACCCCTGCGCGCTGGAGGAGATACCCGCCCTTGCAACCTGGAGGATTGCCATCCACCGATGGCCCTGAGGAGCTGCTGTACCTGCCACCGATCGACAAGGCTGAAGGGTTCTGGAATCTCCCCCAGCCAAGTACCCTGAGGAGGTTGAGGGTGGCTCGGAGGACAAGGTATGCCAGGGAAAGGGGGGAAGGAAGGAGCCCAGGGAAGCCAGGCACTAGTCCGGCTGTGTTGTGGCCTATAGCCAGGTCGGTGTGTTTCGGCTGGAGCACCGCTGACTCAGTAACGGGAGACACAATGGAGTCGGTGAGCCTGCGTCCCCCTCTCCCCTTCCTACCCCAACATTGGGGTGAGCACCCTGCATGGTACTAGAGACTGTCTGCCTCATTGGCCCTGCCTTGCCTAGAGGCCGGGCTGTGTTTGTTTGCCCTGCCAGGGGCTACAGACTATTTGCCTTGCCTGCCCCGCCCTGCTCAAGGGCCAGGCCTTGGGCTGTTTGTTCACCCTACCCAGGGCTAGAGACTGCTCCTGCCCTGCCCTGCCTGAGGGCCGGGACCTTTGAACTGGCTGCTTGCCCTACACTGGGCTAGAGACTGCTCCTGCCCCCCCTTGACTGAAGGCCAGGGCCTTGCCTTGTCTGTTCACTCTAAAAAGGGCTAGAGGTTGCTCCTGCCCTGCCCAACCTGAGGGTCAGGGCTGTGAATCACCCACTTGCCTGACACAGGGCCAAAACTGCTAAATTCCCATATTAGCTCAAGCCTCCCAACAGGACTTAGCAGCCGGGAAGTGTAGCCTCCCTCCAAGACTCACTGTGCAGAAGGGCCACTACCCCCCGCCCACTCCAGGGAACGCTTACATCTACCGTATTCTGTATTATGTATACCTCTCTGTTTCCCCTCCCCTTTCTTTCTCTCTTTCTTCCTTTTGCTCCTCCTTTTCTGTTCTGTTTCTTCTTCTTCCTGATCTTCCATCTCTTCTCTCTTTATCCTGCTCTCTCCTTCCTCTTTAATCCCCTTTCTCCAGACTATTTTGTTTGCTAATCTACTCGCCTTCTCTTCCCTTTCTTCTTCACTTGCCTCTCATTTTCAGCCCATGTATAAAGCCTTCCCACCCCTGCTCCTCCAGGCTGAGGGCTCTTCAAAGCACAGCACAGAATTTCAGCCCCAGAGCACAGTGGTTCTTAGTTAAATAAATGCAATTACCATCCTTCAGATAAAATGTAGACAGAATAAAAGGAATATGTGGAGTAGGGTAGGAGAGGGAGGACCAGACAAGCCCAGAGTGCTTTGTGGCCTGTCTTCCATGAAGGGTGAACAAGCAGGGGGCTCTGCAATTCAGCCCCAACCTGCTTCAGTTTGTGGTTAGAGCATAGCAACCTGGCCTGTGATCCAGACAGTCTGTGTCTGGGTAAAAAAAAGACATCAGATAATCCCTCAATGACAAAATTACAGATTATGTATGTCTATTGATTTTAGATCTAAAGTTAAACAGGAATATGGGGTAAGATTAATTAGAATTGGGTAATGGATGATGGCATAGAATAGGGGAAAAGAAACCAAGACTGGGACTAATGCATTAATCCAAACTGTCTGAATGAAAATTATGGATCTGGGATTACTGAATTACCCATTTATGTTAACCAGCCAGTCTATTTAATATTGCTCTGCTTAAAAAATAAGTTCCATCCTTACAGCACTTTTCACTCAGTGGGTTTTGAAGTACTTTACAAGTTTAGCAACTGATATGCAAACTCATACACAAGGGTTAAAGTAAAAACACAAAGTGATGAAAAATGCCATATCCACTGGAAACTACAGCGGGGAATTAGGCAATATGTGACCACCTGTATTGGAATTTGGCCAGAACACTGTCTCATTAAAGGAGCCATAGTATCTTTGATGACCACATGTGTTTTATGTCTCCACTAAATAACAGCATGTCTTGTAGCACTGTGCCCTCCCCCATCATGCTGGGGTCATTGGTTCAGTACTCATTTGGAGAGAGAAGTCGTCTAAGTCATCAGTACCTCTTCTTGCACTATCTGCTTTTTGTTGGATGTCTTCTATCCAACCACTGACCCTCCTTGTCCCTACTTATTCTGTCACTTGTGAGATCCAACAGGCTCACAGCATGATGTAGGCTTGAAATATAAAACAAATATCTAGGAATTGCCAGGTGGGGTCAGACCAGCAGTCCATCTAGTTGAGTATCCCATCTCTGACAATCACCAGTCCAGATGCTTCAGAGGAGAGTGCAAAAAAACGCCTAGTGGACCATTATGGAATAACTTGCCTAGACGAAAAGATTTTTCCTAACTCCTGTCAGTTACTAAGAGATAGCTGCCAGTTACTGAAGCATATAGGTCAAGCATCCCTTCCAAAAATGGTTTTATCCTACCTAACCTAATGTATGGAGAATGGGAATATCCACAAAGTGTCTGACATTTTGGGGTGCAATTCAGACCAGTGAGAGGCTGTGTAACCTTGGGTGCCTTCCAATGACTTGTTGCTGTAACTCCCACTTGTGCTGTTCCCAAACAGCCTGCCAGCATGCGAGTCACACCCTGAGTGTCTGTGTATGACCATAGTTCTGGTTCAACAACTCTGATCCCAGCAGCCTGTCAGCAAACACCAGCCACCCTATGGCTCCCACTAGTCTTAGTTATTATTTGCAGGGTGACCTCAACACATTTCCAGTCCTGAATCCCCCCCGCCCCACACACACACACAAATGTGTGTTCTGTTCTGTCAAGCCCTCTCCAGGACAGTTCAGATGTTTCAGGACCATTGTACCTGTAAAGCAACAATATACAACAACTTACCACCTTAAATGCATCATAGAATCATGCAATATAGAATCATAGGACTGGAAGGGACCTCGAGAGGTCATCTAGCCCAATCCCCTACACTCATGGTAGGACTAAGTATTATCTAGACCATCCCTGACAGGTGTTTATCTAACCTGCTCTTAAAAATCTCCAATGATGAAGATTCCACAACCTCCCTAGGCAATTTATGCCAGTACTTCACCACCCTGACAGTTAGGAAATTTTTCCCAATGTCCAACCTAAACTGCCCTTGCTGCAATTTAAGCCCATTAGTGGGTAGGGTGTGAATACGGGATGCAGGTAATTAACTGAGCAAAAAACAGCAATGATGGATGACTACAACTGGTCAAATGTCACAGCGGGACTAGGCTTAGATATCTTAAACAACTGCTTCTTAGAATATCTGAGCAAGAGTTAGAAACAGATTAGACAATAACTGATTGAAGGAATGCATCCCGTATTCATACCCTGCCCACTATTGCAGTAATATTTGTATAAAAATGCCTAATAAGGTATCATTTGAAAACTAATAATTCCCTGATCAATAATGTGGTGAAAGGTATGTAGCAACATTGTGTGTAAAGGAGTGCTGCAGAAAGAGATCTGGGGGCCATAGTGAATCACAAGTTAAATATGAGTCAACAATGTAACACTGTTTCAAAAAAAGCAATCATTCTGGGATGTATTAGCATTCCTTCAGTCAATTACTGTCTAATCTGTTCCTAACTCCAGTTCATATGTGGGCAGTTGTAGTCATCCGTCATTGCTGTTTTTTGCTCAGTTAATTACCTCTTTGTTGGGCCTCAACATTGTGCATTTAAGACCCTTTTGAAGATCAGGGGAATTGGTGCTATAATCGTATGACTATATTTATTTTCTTATGATTTGGGATTTGAATCCATCCAGATTGTATATGTGGGAAGGGGCACACAGTATATGTGTCTCCTGAGCCTGGTTTCACTGGCATCTGAATGTTGACATACAGCATTAGAGAATCTACAAGGTTATCTATAATTGTGCACTAATTCTTAACTGCTGTTCATTTTGTGACAACCATCTGCTCAGACCTCACTTCTCTCCAACATGCAGTTTGGCTGAAATTAAAACATTTACAAAAAACATTTCTACTAGGAAATTAGAAAAGTTAATAGGAGAGATGAAGCTGCACAGGTTTTCAAAAGTTGCACTAGACTTTCTGCATATTCTTGCAATTTACATAATATTTCCATAGCAATTCAGAAGTATATCAAAAATACCATCTAACTATGAAGCCATCTAATTACAATTTTCTCCTAACATTCTTGGCTGTGCAGGAAAAAGATGGTGATCAGATGGCTTGAATAAAGTATTTGGTATATCTATTCTATGGTGTGATACATGGGTTAAGGAGAAAGAGAATCCACTAATATTGACTGAAAGGTGATTGAAATGAAGGTGCTCTTGGAAATCCTAAAAGGAATGATATTAAAATCCTGACTGACAGAATCAGATGTTACCTCTAACTCCCAGCATTCAACAGCTCAGAATACAGATTCCCACACTCATTCATTCTAGCCTTGCTCTAGTAAAATACTCAGCAGCGTAAGCGAGGCAGTTGCACTCCACCACGCATCTGAGTGAAGGATATGCATGCATGCGAGTGAAGTTACGCACTAAACACTGTTCTCAGTGCTGAGCAGCAGTAAGTTTCAGTAAGTACTCCTGCTCCTTTACTTGCAAATGTGGAGAATAAGATGAAAGAGGGAAGGGTGGCCAAGGTATGAACTGGTCTGTGAAGACATGGTTTAAGTATTATCCTCATCATGCTAATGCGAGGCTTAACTAAACATTCCCCAGTTGCTTATTCTATCTAGTAGCAGAGTGAAACCTAGCAGTCACAGAGGACACTCAATGCCCATCAGTGTTTGCACTTGTGAGCAACATTCAGCCATGTGCAAAGGACTTGCACAAGGCCAGTGTGCCATTTAAGTCCTCATAACAGGCTTAAGTGAAACTTAAATGGTCCCTAGCCCACTGGACAGGATGGATTTCATCCTTTAAACTGTGTTATGCAAGAGATTCTGATGAGCCTGCTTAAAGCCACTGCACCATGTCAAGAAACCTGGATTACACCGCTGTTTAACACTATTAATACTTACCACTAGACATGTATTGCTGTAGTATCTGAACACTATTATATACATTTTGAAATCTATCGGTTCCATCAGGGAAGAGGATCAAAGTCCCTCACTAGCTCACATGACGCTACATTTTGTGCAATGTGTTAACTTTACCTTGGAGAGGAGGTGGGAAAGCTTTTATTTTAAAAACGTTTTGTAGTCTTGAGTGCTACCATTATTAATATACAATGGAATAAGAAATTATTACTTTACTGCCCAAATATCCTGTGGAGGAAAATGCTTTGTTTTGACACCAGAGAAATAGCTTATATGCTGTAGTAATATATTACAAGTAGTTCCTACTGAGCAAGCCGTAGAGAGATGAATGTAGCTGTTCCTAGCTCATGGCAGCTAGTGTATGTGCTATATATAATCAAATATAAATGGGAAAAGATAGAAGAAAAACCCTTTACAACTATGCCTTGTCTCTTAAAGGCTACCATACTGTTGTAACCTGCAGGGTGCTGGCCTTTCTTCCTTAGCAACTGCTGGCTTAGGACGCTTCCTAGATGTGCTTGGCTGTATTGCCATTAAACCTCTGAGAGAGTGTCTAGCTCTAAATAACTTTTTCATTCGCCATCAGCAGCCATGGAATGCCACACCCCACTAATTTGCAGCCTGCAATTGCATCTGCCCTGAGTGCCTTATCTGGGAATTGCCTCCCTATACATGGGGAGGAATGATGAAAGAACTATATTATAGTCACAGTGGGTTTTCCAAGCAAGCAAGATAGCTGTGTGCTATTATCAGTATTGTCCTACCACATTCACAGATAAAATTACTTAACAGGCTCCCTTATCCAGGGCAACTTACAAATGTATCGGTAGTACAGTACAATACTTATTGTATATATTATATACTGTATGAATATATTATATACTGTATGAAGACATCCAGGAAACTTACATGGCATTTATGGAGGGATGGATTTGTCTACAGTAGGCTCAAAAGTGTAATGTAAAGTACCTCTCAGCTATTCAATTCAACTTTAGCAGCTATTTCTTATTTGGTGAAACGTCCTGTGTGTGATTCAGCAGCTCGCTGTGCAAAAAGCCTGATAATCACTGAACTGTAGTTATTTGTCCCCATGTAAAATCTTAAAGCATGTCACATAATTACTGAATATCTCTCCTCTGGGAAATCCTCTTGGTTCACTGATGATATCTCAGAGCACATCATCATGTAACCTCCCTAATACTTTTGACTGCATGGGTTTGTGATATACCAGGGTACAATCCAGACTAATGAGCAGTTGTGTCCAATTGCACACTGTGTTTGCATTAGCGCCCCTCCTCCCCCATCGGCGGCAGCAGCAGATAAGATAACAGCACCCCGGCGGGTGGAGAGTGTACCTGTGGACCCATTTCCAGCTCTCCCTCATTCCCCCTCCCCTCTGCTGTGGGGGCGGCAGGTGCGGGCTGGGAGCGGAAGTGACTCAGGAAGTGCCAAACAGATTTCTCAGAGGCCAAGAGTATTAAAGTGTTCTTAAAACTTATTTCTAGACTGCATCATTGCATCATTGTTGCAGGTTGGTTAGCAGTCACATTTATTGGTTTCTTTTCTCTCAGATGCTCACAAGAGGTTTCCATGCTGGCCAGCAAAATAGCTAGGGCCACACTATTACATAGATTCACATACCAACCTCATCACCATCGTATCTGAATTATTTTGCAGCACTTTGCCTTTCGTATCAATCATTATTGATCTTTAACGTAAATATTGACCAAGATTTGCTTTGCCCCAAATGACAATAAAAACTTTATATTCTCAGTATTGCTAGCTTTCATGACTTTATCATGAGTCCATTGATAGTTGGCATTTTACTTAAAGCCTCAGATCCTGGATTATGAGGAAATCTGTTTTTGTTTAAAAAAAAAAAAAAAGTTTCTAGACCTCAAGGCAGTAGAGAAAAGCTGGAAAACATGAACCTTACTGGCTCAAAAGCAAGACAGCAGAGGAAACTAATTCCTCCAGTTATTTTTTAATCTCTTGCTTTTTAACCCAGGGCTTGTCCACCTGGTTTATTAGTCCACACCAGTGGGGTATAAAACTTACTCTGCACCAGCGTGTCACACACTGAATGGCCGGGCTCACATGCAATGGAAGTTCTGTGATGCATGTTAACATAGCACTGTGTGATCCGTCCATGCCTAGGGTAGCCACCTGAAAATGCCAAGGTCAGGGCAGGATGCAAAAGGAGAGCAGATTCTCCCAACACTGGTGGGTGACACTGAAGTCAGACTTCCCAATCAGCCACAAACAATGCTTCTGATTCCCCACATTGGTTATCAAGAAGCCAAAAAATATATATATATACACACCCCTCTTTACTGCATTTCAGTCTCCGGCTCCCAATCAGCCACGAGGTCCAGTAAAGAGATCAGTTATTTAAAACTCTATGCTCTTTACCAAAAAGGTTTCTCCTGACCCCAAAGGGTCAGCCACAGTACCAGATCAATATAAGTTTAGATCTTATCCAAAATACCACGCTGCCAGCCAATACTTTAGTAACTAAAACTAAAGGTTTATTATAAAAAGAAAGAAACAAACTATAAGAGAGATGTTAAAGGATTAAAGCAATCAGATACATACAAATGATTTGGAAGTCCATATATATCAGGTTTCTAGAAGGATTGTGGAGTTTGCAGGCTTGTATAGTCCCTCTGGCGTACATCCAATACCTGGATGGGTCTCAATCCTTTATTTCACAACTTCAGTTCAGTTGTAGATGAGTTGATCCAGAGGTAGATGGTAGACTGAAGACAGACTAAAGGCAAAATGGATCTCAGGCAGCTGCCTTTTATGTCCTTTGGTCTCTGCCATGCTGCTTGTGGAATTTTACAGGAATAAGATGGAGTCCAGAGTCACATGAGTAAGTTCTGGTGACTCAGCAAGTATATCCCTGGCTTCTCCCCCTGGCCCATTGTACCTGTGAGTTTCCTTAATGGGCCATTACGCAGGCTAGTGCTGCAGCCATCCTGCCTGGGGTGTCACCCAGACACAGCACAATTTGAAATATCAATCATATCCAAAACTTCCATTACACATATAACACATGAACATAAACATTATCATCTTACTTAGCACATTATAGCCTTTCTAACAGTACCTGACATGGCATATCTCACATGAATGATTCTGATTCTGACATACTGATGTTAAACAATAAAATAAATGCCCCCTCCACCCAATCCAGCCAGTGTGACACACTGTTTGAAACTTAACATGCACTGGTGCACCCCTACTTGATCCACATTGGTGCACATTGGTGCAGACAAGAATTTACATTCCACTGGTGCAGACTAAAACACCGTGTAAACAAGCCCCCAATCTCATGATTTTTGGGACTGACATACGATTTAACACATGTGGTTGACAACTGTTTACTCCTCTGGATGGAAATGAAGGATGATGTATCATCATATACAGACTATCTTTCTTCATCAGAATTATTTGAAATCCATCCATTGTTGCTGTGAATTTACAAATGACAACAGTTTTTTCCTTCAACACTAATATTGGCACACCTGTTCTGATTGGTTGGTCATGTTCCAGCTTTCATTCTTGCTGACCTTTGACAACAGAAATCTGTTGGCATGCTTAGGATTCTCTTCAGTGCAGCACAAGCTAGGGATTTTCAGTGCACATTACATTACTACAGTGGTGTTTTGAGGCTAAGATAGCATCTGATAAAGCATTTTCAGATGCTGAGGTGAAAGGGGATATGTACATGTAAAGCATTAGTATTGATTTGATTGAGCAGTTTTCTTTGACTACTTATTCCTAAATGTTCACCTACCACTTTAGCATTTATTTTTAAAAGGAAGTGTAAAAGTATGTTTAATTAATTTTTAAATTGTATAACAGCAAGCTGGGCCCATACTTAATGGACACTTAGTATATCATGCACTGTGTTTTGTTAATAAATGCATCTCTTGTTTTTATTTTATCTGTGCGCCAGCCAGGTTATGGTATTGACTGTTCTATTGTCTATTAATATGAAGTACCATTTCACAAAAATGACTGTAGAAGCAAATATACACCTTTATAGTATGTGGGTCACATGCTGCCTACTGTCAGACAATCAATGAGCTCATTTTCCTTTGGCTATCAAGAAAAATGTTTGATGAAGTCAGAATCAAAATAAAAATATAGATAGCATCTGTGCCTTTACATCAGTAAATTAAGTGAGTGAGTTTCGATTAATTTCCCCAGTAACTAAATACAAGTAGTTTACATAGTTAGCACAGGAGATACTGATGAGGAAAAAGTTTGGATCTGAAGGGGTTTTCTTGCAACCCTGAGCTCTAATCCATACCTTGACCCAGATAAAAAGTTACATAATTAAATTGCTCTGCATGTGCCGACCACTGCTGACAGGTTGAATGCAGGCTAATAATAATTTGATATCTAATTCTCTGTAGTGCATCACAAAAGAAATGAAGTCAGATTTTTAGGGCCCAGCTGTGCAGCATTCATTGATGTACTCCTGATAAAAATCAGCATACTGGATGAATCCCAGAGGTCTTCATTCAATTTAACATCAGCAGGAGCTGACGTAGTTAAAAACCGAGGGCTTGTCTACACTAGAAAGTTTGACTGGCAAAAGTTCTGTCAACATACTGCTCCTGACATAGCTCTTTTGGCAGACTGCATTCACATTGCCTTTGCTGGTGCTGTGTGTTCTCACAGCACCAACTTATTTTGGCAAGAGATGTGCAGCACTGTATGGAAGCATCCCAGTGTCCCCTGTGCCACCATCCATTGCACTGCCTTCTGGGAAAATTTTGCAATGTATTTTGGGATATCAGCAATCCTCTCAGGGAATTGTGGGAGTTTGGGTCAAACTCTTACAATTCCCTCTGTTCCCTCCCATAATTTGCTCTTTTCCAGGCTAGTTTCCAGCAGAAACATGAATGCTGAACAGATCAGCCAAGATTTTGTCTGTTTTAGACATAGAGTGAGGGCATTTGAAGAACCACAACAACTACCACAGCAGCCAGCTGTGCAGCAGGGATAATGAGGATACTAAGGAGTGGATGATATGGAGCAGCTGTTGTGGGCCTATGAAATGAGCACTAAGTGGTGGGATCAGATTGTGATGCAAACCTGGAATGACCAGCACTGGCTGCAGAATGTCACATTCCTGGATTGTGTGCCGAGCTCACCCACTCCTGCAGAGTACAGAGACTCCAAAATGAGAGCTGCTTTGACAGCTGAGGAACAGGTGGGAATTGCTTGCTGGAAGCTCACAACCCCAGTTTGCCATTTGTTGGCGAGCAATCAGTTTGGTGTTGGATAGATCTATGGTGGGGGTGGTCATCATTCAGGTATGCCAGGCCGATAAGCATGTCCTGATGCAAAGGATTGTAGCTTTGGTCAATGTGCAGAAAAAAAGATGGGATTCAGGTAAACGGGCTTCCCTAGCTGTGATAGGGTGACAGATTGGACACCTATCTCAATTCCCCCTTCGTCACTCGCTTTGTCTCCAAGTACATAAACAGGAAGGGGTACTTCTAAATATTTATGCAAGTGTTGGTGGATCACTGTGGATATTTCACCATGATCCTGAGCAGGCGAGTTCATAAATTGAACCAGAGTGGTCACTGCTGTGGGAACAGTGGTGTTGTGGGCCTGCTGCTGAAAGACTGCTTGTACCTGTATAGTTACTTCAGCATCCGCACAGACATTGTGCCATTAAACGACTCAGCATTGGAGTATGGACGCACACAAGGCTGTGCAGCAAGGTTTGCTGATAAAATGTTATAGCGTAGACCAGGCCTGAGTAAGAACCTCAAGGATAGGCCCATTACACACACCAGTGCAGTGGGATGTAATGCAGGGTCCTCATCACCTTGTGTCTGTGCATGCTATATATCTTTGATCAAAATCAAACTCATTGATTGCTGGGCTTGATCCTGCAACCTTTACTCATGTGAGTAAAGCATATGGGACTACTCACAAGCTCAAGATTTATTCATACAGTGAAGTGTTGCAGGATTGAGCCCTCACTGAATTCAAAAGACTGTTAAGGCTAGATCCTCAGCTGCTGTAAATCAATGTATGGTAGCATAATTGAAGTTAATGGATCTGGCCATTGATTATACTTACACAGCTGTCATCTTAATGCAAACATCTAAGACAGAAGACCTGTCAAGGAAAAGAGATATCTAAGTTCTGTTGAATAAGTGGTCTCCTACACAAATTTCAGCTTCCAAATATGTAGTAAAAATAAAGATATGTAAAAAAAAATCAAACTATATAATTACATTTACTCTGGGCTTGTCTATAAGAACACTTAGCTTAGAGAAAGCTGAGGTGTAAATCTACCCCCCACTAGCCTGCCACACACTCAATGTCCTGTTGTCCCACACTAAGTTCCCTAGTGTGCTTTGAACAACTCCCGTTTCAAGGCGTTCACAAAAAGTGAGTCCTCCTCTTCAATCTCCTCCTGGCATCGGTCAAGATGACCATCCACAAATCCAGGAGAAGGGAGCTCAAAGATGTGTGTCTGTGTTCTGCGACTGTTAGGCTTTCTTCCAATCTGTTCAATTCCCCTGCCTCTGTGCTGGTTGTCTGTGACAGCTGCTTTTCTCACCCTCCGCCCCCAAACTGTTAAGGGGGCCACATGTACACTTGTAGGAACTATATCAGATTGGTTACTTTAGCAGATCTTTGAGGGACTGATTGACAGGGTTTATAATAAACCAAACCCTGCAGGTTCAGTTTGGGGCTCAGATTCTAGAGACTGGCTTTGCAACCATCATCAGTCCATGTTCACACAGTATTCCTGGATCAATTTCCTCAGGTCAGAAACGAGCCCAAATCCACCCTGATTTTGAGTGGTCCAAGGTTCTTTTACAAACCCCAGGTACAGCCCAAATTCTAACCTACCTTGCTGTAATCACAGCCCCACATGAATTCCTTTTCCCAGCCAAATTTTTCAGCTATAATCTCAATCTGCATACACAGAAATGTGCATGTAATTACTTGCACACACACACACACACACAACCATAGCCATAGGTGCAAACAGATTTTCCAAGTTTGCATTTAGGATCAAATCTTGAGCTTCATTTGTAAGCACAGAGAGTGCACTCCCAGAGGAACTACTGCAGAAACAAATGTGGTCCTGGCTAGAAAAATCATTCAGTAGCATTTCACTCAGTCAGTTATACTTTTACTGTTTAAATGAGCCAAAGTCATACTGGGAATAGTTATCACTCTGTTACATTTAGTTTATAAAGTGCTTTGGACTGCAGATCAGGTGAGGTTAGAAAAGTTCTGCTTCATGTTATAATACAGATTATATGAGACTCCTTCATTTAACCAGTGCCAAGGTTCTGTGGGATGTGTACAGATTGGATTCATCCCAAACCATGTACAATAATAAAGAGATATTTACACAATTTGGGCCACGTACTGGCCAACCATAAGCATATGCGCATGCCACCAAATGATACTCATGCTTCCACGGAACTCTTTGCCGAAACCCACATTGATGTAACTGGAAATGGAGCTCAATGGAACCAGGATCTGGCCCCATGTTCCTGAAAACTTACCATACTTGGAAATTCCTTCTACTAAACTGTTTTCACAGAAAGCAAACAGAAAAGGGCTGAGAATATAGCCAAAGGGAATGGGTTCAGATTTCAACTGAATATTTAAGGCCTTATCAGGCCTTCTCTGCATTGGAAATTGACCAGCAGAGTTATTGTGGAATCGGTCACTTTTATTCCAGAATAGTGTCCACACAGGGAGCTATTCCATTCCATAATGGTAATATGGAGTTACCCCGCCTCCACCCCTCCCACTCCTGAAAGAAAAAAAAAATGTCCCGATTTTTCACACTTGCTATCTGGTCACCCTATCTGGCCCATTTTTTTAAAGTGTAACCGTTGCCTCTGCTTATTGCCTCATAGCAATGTGGAAGTCTTGGCTTTTTGTTGCTATAGGTGAGTGAGTAAATTCCCTAGCTCCTAGGTCAAGACTGTACACAAAGTGCTCACCCTCATCTTTTTACTTGGACAATATTCCACAGGACAAGAATTACACAAGATAAGATACACATGGAATGAGAACAGTGTAGGTCCAAATTGGCATAAGAGAATTCAGCAGAACAGAAGTGCACAGTGTGACAGATATGGTAATTCCCTGCAGTATCCTGACAAACCTTACTGAATTCACTTAAAGTATCTTAGGAGTTCATTGTATTAAAAATACAAATGTTTAGGTATTATATGCAACGTCTCTTGGAGGAGACGACATGATTAATGTAAACCCTGAGAAGTGTTATGAGCGTCAAAGGACTCTGACAAGAATGAACTTTTAAAGTTAAGTGGTTTTCCCAGGAAATGTCTAGGGGAAGATGTATGCAAGTATAACCAGAGGAGGTACAAGAACTCAGCCTTTTCAAGGCTTGCCCTGAAGAGAGTACTTTTGTCGGCTGATCACTTGTTACATGAAAACAAGATCAGAGGCCAACGTGTTTAAAGGATTGACTCACATAGTCAGGGTGCTGCTTGTTGTGAGTCAAGGCAGTTATAAACTTGTAACCACAAAAAAGCCCCTTGTAAAGGTTTGAAGGACTGAATGCTCTCAGAGCCATTGTTGGAGTGAAGGGTGATCTCTGGGAAGCTTATTAGCATGTGGGTAGTTTCCGTTATTGTTTTAACAAGTTTTCTCTGTAATGCTTTTACATAAGAATTTATGTGCTTGTTTAGGAAAAGCTGTGCGATACCATATAACTCTGGGCAATAATGCTGTATACAGCCTCTGAGGAAAAAAGCAAAGCAGGCCTGCTTAGGCAGTATGACTTGCTGGGGAATTCAAAGTGTAGGCAGGGAACGGAACAGTCTTGGAATACCCCAGTCAAGAGGGAGTGAGATGCGGGTCTCAGCCAAAGAGAAGTGACAGCTGCAGAGATGGAAGCCCAAGAGTGGATACCCTTGTTGGACTATGAGGAGGAAGACAAGTGCAGTTGTCCTGGACCATTATATGCAGGCAAGGCTTCATAGCTGTGTATTGCCTTGGGTTTTCATAGGCAAATAAGCAATACAGCAGCCCCAAGTAATCTTTTATTACTGTGTGTGACCCAGGGTAGCCCATCTGAAAATGCCACGGTCAGGGCAGGCTGCAGAAAGGAGAGTAAATTCTCCCCAAACTGGTGGCTAACCCTGAAGTTAGATTCACCAAATAGTGCTCCTGATTCCTCACACTGGTTATCAGGAAGCCCCAAGAAAGAAATACACAGCCCCCTTTATTGCATTTCAGTCTCTGGCTCCCAATCAGCAACTAGGTCCAGTAAAGAGACAAGTTATTTTAAAAAAAAACTCTATTTCCTTTAGTAAAATGTTCTCCTGATCCCCAAAGGGTCATCCACATTACCAGATGAATATTGGTTTAGATTTTACCCAAAATATCACGCTGACAGCCAATTCTTTAGTATCTAAAACTAAAAGTTTGTTGTAAAAGGAAAGAAACAAACAAGATAAGAGATGTTAAATGATCAAAACAATCATAGAAATTATTTCAAATCCATATATATCAGATTCTTAGCAATATTGTGAAATTTGCAGGCTTTTGTACAGTTCCTCTGGAGTACCACCCATATCTGGATGGGTCTCATTCCTTTGTTTCACAGCATCAGTTGTAGATGAGTTGATCCAGAGGTAGGAAGCGGGAATGAAGACAAAATGAAAAAGGTGAAGCTGCATTTTATAGTTTCTTCCATGTGGCTTGTACTTCCTGTGTTTCAAACACAAGCTCATAGCACATGGGCAGGAAAAAGCTCTTAAAGTTTCTGTCCGCAGACATGTCCCTACATGTCCTGGTGACTCATACACGTAGCCCTTGGCTGTTCTCCCAGGGTTCATTGTATAATTGATGGCTCTTGATTGACTCTCAACCAGGCTGGACAGTGCAGGTGCTAAATCTGTTGGGGGGTATCATACAGTAGCACAGCACAAGTTTTAAATACAGAAATATATCACACATATTCATAGCTTACAATACAAAGATGATATAGACATAGATGAACTTATATTCAGTAAATCATAACTTTTCCAGGGATAACTTACATGGCATATTTTGCCACATTTGTTGTAATTTTGCAATATTGATATCAATAATATTATAAATGGTCACCCCAATCCAGATAGTGTCACACTGTGTTTCGCAGAAAAGTGCTTCAAACAGTAGTTGGCCATTGGTCTAGTTATGTAGTCCTGGCTTCAGTGCAAGGGACTGGACTAGATGATCTATTGAGGTCCCTTCCAGTCTTGAATTTCTAGAATTCTCCATTCAAATGAGAGGACTGTATTTCAAGATCCAGTTTTGCATGGTTTTAGTGTAGACACTACTTGTTTCTTGGCCCCTGAAAACGCTCTATGTATCACAGAATGTGTCTTAACGTGATTAAGTGGATTAGCAGATGCTTTGTGTGCCTTGGGCAATGCCCAGGTTGTTCAGTCTAGTAACAGATTATTCTGAAGCCTACTATTAGCCCTAATATCGTTTGCACAGTACAAGAAATATGTCCTAACATTGAGATCTATTAGTTTATGGAATAAGCTTTTAGAGAAAGGATGGAAAATACCTCACCTGAGACATTTCAATTGAGACAAAGCACTAGGAAACAACCAGCAAGAAAGAAATCTCTATTGACAGGTGTAGGTTACCTGACCTAGCAGTTTTTCCTGTGTCAGTTTTCTATGATCATCAGATAAGCAATTTAGTTTTTTTTAGAATCTGTGTTGCAGATAGCCTGCTGAATAGCCAATAAATCTGATCTGGCTCCTTTTTAACTTTTTGGTTTCAAACAAACTATTAAAGAATTTTTGTGATATGAAAAAGTACTTTATAGGACTTCATGGTTGCTGCACATCACGACAATTCAGAATTTCACATTAACACAGGGACTAGATTTCAGCTCCTCCTATTCCCAAAGCACAGACTCCCTGCCATTTCAGCTAAAAGAAAATCTTTGATATCAGAGAAGAGTCAGGCACAATTTGGACAGTTCTGATTCTATCTAGCAAAGGTAAGCACACACACTAGCCAGTTCATTACAATATGATTATTCTCAAAGACTTATGAAACTTAAACAGTCCTAGACACATTAAGAGAGCTTTAAGGCAATTTCAGTTAAAACATTGGGCGTAATTCAGCATTGCATCATAACAGTTTTCTGCTGGTGTAACTCCATTGACTATAGTTGTGTTAAAAATTGGCACAACGGTGGTGAATCACACCCATTAGCCTCACCAAACTAATTTTCCCAGAGGTAACAGATTTTTCATATTTCAGTTTATCAATCCATTTAAGTTATTTTCCGAATCATAGAATATTAGAGTTGGAAGGGACCTCAGGAGGTCATCTAGTCCAACCCCCTGCTCAAAGCAGAACTAACTTCAGCTATATCATCCCAGCCAGGGCTTTGTCAAGCCTCAGCTTAAAAACCTCTAAAAATGGAGATTCCACCACCTCTCTAGGTAACCCATTCCAGTGCTTCACCACCCTCCTAGTGAAAAACTTTTTCCTAATGTCCAACCTAGACCTCCCGCCCTGCAACTTGAGACCGTTGCTCCTTGTTCTGTCATCTACCACCACCGAGAACAGCCTAGCCCCATCCTCCCTGGAACCCCCTTTCAGGTAGTTAAAGGCCGCTATCAAATCACCCCTCATTCTTCTCTTTTGCAGACTAAACAAGCCCAGTTCCCTCAGCCTTTCCTCATAAGTCCTGTGCTACAGCCCCCTAATCATTTTTGTTGCCCTCCGCTGGACTCTCTCCAACTTGTCCACATCTTTTTTGTAGTGGGGGCCCAAAACTGGTCACAATATTCTAAATGCGGCCTCACCAATGCCGAATAGAGGGGAATAATCACTTCCCGCGTCCTGCTGGCAATGCCCCTCCTAATGCAGCCCAATATGCTATTAGCCTTCTTGACAACCAGGGCACACTGCTGACTCATATCCAGCTTTGATATTGATACATATCTCATCTATCAGTCTTAATCTGTCTGTACTTGGGTTTGATTGCCAATATATGTAGTGCATAATCCCAATAGATGCTGAGCATACACAGTTCACATTAAAGTCAACTGAGGTTCCAGGCACTTGGCATCCCTGAAGAACAGAGCTGGTATGTGCATATGTTGGGCCATAATATCACAATTCTCTGCTGTTCTGAGCTTGGTGCAGCAGGGTGGGCAGCTGCCAAGGAGCTTTTTATGGCTCCTTGATTCTCTGGCTAGTTCTGCCGTGACCCCACCTCACTGGATTTTAGAGCAGCTTTGGGACTGCTCTTAACTCCACCAGTTGGTCAGAGCCCAAAGGAGCAACATACATACTGGTGATTTCTGGAGTACATCACAATCCATCCTCCTCCCAACAGGCCACCTATGCTGCGGGCAGGTAGGAAGCGGTGCTGAGCTACCTACATTGTCTCAGCACCCACCAAAAGTTCTCTCACACCAAACAGAATTCTCAAAGGCCAGATACAGCTGCTTACTGACCCCTGGTGGTCCCAGAGCCACACAAAGGGGCTGGAAAATACCACAAACTCTGGCCTAGCATATATTCATTCTTGGTAATATCTCAGGATCTCTGAAATGACTGCAAATATTCCCTGAGAGACAGTCTTGACAGTTTCTGCTACTGATCATGATTTAATAAGGAGCTGTGACCTTTGTAAAGGACTAGCACATGACCTTCAGAAGTGTGATTACTTCCACTCTGCTGCAGCAGCTGCCGCAACAGTAGCATCATGTACTAGCATACAGTCCCATATATAAATTGCTATCCAATTCAAAAACCAATGGGAGCATTTTCTTTTCCAGCTGACACAGGGCATCTAAACATAAGCAGTCCATATTTTCAAGCTCTCCTAAATATTTGGATGCATTTTAGATTCCACACTGATCTTTTTAATATTTTACATTGAAAGCAATCCAAGTTATAGGCCCACTCCTGCAAGGTGCTGAGCACTTCCTGTGTGATATTGAAGGCTTTAGTTCCCCATTAAAAAGTCAATGGACATTAATGCAACAAGGTGCTGAGCACCCTCAGGCCCCATATTAAAAATAAAATTCAAGTGCGATCCCTCTGGATTACACAGTTTTTTCAAATGTGTCCAGAATTGAGTTCAGATTGATAAACTACAGGTGAGGGACCTGCTTCCACTGAAGTCAAATGACACTTTTTCCATGGATTTCACTGGGGCTAGGATCAGGCATAGCAGCATTAAAGTGGTTAGCTGGGCAACCAGTTTGATCTGAAAAGACCTTGTTACAGAGTTTTGTAGTACAAATGGTCGGGTAATTTTGCATTTGTAGTGCTGAATATTACAAGATATTTGTATGTAGGTGGCATTGTTATGGCAAGCTAATCAGAAATGTAGGTATGGCTGTCACATATTCTGACATCTACAGTGGCTCCTGTTCCCCACATGCAGCCACTTTTCTAGACACCAGGGCCCAGAGCCTTAAAGATATTGAGCTATCTAATTCCCATTAAAATCAATAGGAGTTGGGCACCTGAAAGATTTGAGGATCTGGGTCCACACCCATGTTAGTTTGAGAGAGTCTGAATTTAACTCTCTTGATTCCGTTGTATTAGTCTAAAAATAAGAAGTGCTTCAGAGAACAGCAGTCTGAGTCATTTAACTGGAATGGGCAAGATACAGAGGTACTGAACCAGGTGCAACTGCACTGTAATCAATGGAGTTATTGCTGTTTTAACACCTGTGAGAGCGAGACCAGAATCAGGCCTATAAAGTCCCTGCACTGGTGGATCAATGCTTTCTATCAGTTACTCACTGAGGAGAGAGTCAAATTCTTCCCTCACCACCAGTCTGAGCAGCCCTCCCTTACCTGTGAAGAGGCAGTACATGCACTGCTCACAGCTGCAGAGCATCTGGAGATCTGCTCTCCATGCAAAAGGAGATGAGTAAAGTGTACCCATATCAAGGGTCACTGCAAGAGACAGTGATTAAAAATGAGTTAAGATCCATAGGCTCTTTGGCTAATACATTACAGACTGTGGGCATGTCTGGATGGGTTTCTGAGGCTGTGCCATAGTGCCTCAATCTTGCGAGAGCATTCTAAAAAAAATGTTGCACAACATCTGTGGAGGACAGGTGTTAGATCAAATTATATAGAAACATAGAATTATAGGACTGGAAGGAACCTCAGTAGGTGATCTAGTCCAGCCTCCTACATTGAGGCAGGAATAAGTATTATCTAGACTATCCCTGACAGGTGTTTGTCTAACCTGTACTTAAAAAGCCCTTCAATGACAGAAATTCCACAACCTCCCTAAGTAATTTCTTCTACTGCTTAACTACCTTTCCAGGTTAAGAAGTTTCTCCTAATGTCTAACCTAGATCTCCCTTGCTGCAATTTAAGCCCATTGCTTCTTGTTCTGTCCTCGGTGCATAGGACAACAATATATCACCCTCCTCTTTATAACAACCTTTTATGTACTTGTAGAGTGTTACTCTCCCCTCCTTAGTCTTCTCTTCTCCAGATTGAAAAAAAAAATGGGTTTGTTTAATCTTTCCTCATAGGCCATGTTTTCTAGACCTTCGATCATTTTTGTTGCTCTCCTCTGGACTTTTTCCAATTTGTCCACATTTTTCCCATAGTGGTGTGTCCAGAGCTGACACACTCCTCCAGTTGAGGCTTTACCAGTGCAGAAAAATTACATCTTGTGCCTTACGTACAGCACTCTTGCTAATACAAGCAAAAAAAAAAGCAAACATTCTGGGATGTAATAGTATTACATTTTTGACTCATATTTAGTTGGTGATCCACTATAAACCTCCAAATCTTTTTCTCCAGTGTACCTTCTTAGGTAGTTCTATCCCATTTTGTATTTCTTCAGTTCATTATTCCTTCCTAAGTATAGCTCTTTGCACTGGTACTTATTTAATTTCATCCTATTTATTTCAGACCATTTCTCCAGTTTGTCAAGATCATAAAATCATAAAAGATTAGGGTTGGAAGGGACCTCAGAAGGTCATCTAGTCCAACCCCCTCCTCAAAGCAAGACCAACCTCAACTAAATCATCCCAGCCAGGGCTTTGTCAAACCAGGCCTTAAAAACCTCTAAGGAAGGAGATTCCACCACCTCCCTAGGTAACCCATTCCAGTGCTTAACCACCCTCTCAATGAAAAAGCTTTTCCTAATATCCAACCTGGACCTTGAATTCTAATGCTTGCAACCCCTCCCAGGTTGGTATAGTCCTCTGATTTTATAAGTGCATTTTTTATGCCATTATCCAAATCATTTATGAAGATATTGAATAGAACCAGACCCAGGTCAGATAGTCTGGTTTCAGTGAGTTCAGACTGGTGTGTGTTATCGCTGGGCAATTGGGAGGGATCTTGTGATGCAATGGAAGAGGGGGATGGGATTAGAGCATAAAACAAAAACAAGTCATTCAAGAAACCCAGACTAGGACTGTACCCTGTCAATATTTGAAGTAGCTGCTGGGGTGAGCATCTTCACATACTGTAGACCATTATTACAGCCAAGTGGTGCTGTACACACACCTTGTACTAACCATAGAAAGTGGTCATTCTGATAGCTGCTTCTAGCTTTCAGTCTCTGAGCTTTTATGGCAGATAGAAGAGATAAACACATATCTTCTGCCTCTACTAGAAGGCTGCAATTCCTCCCATCAGAGAAATTACAGCTGGATGCATTGAAGCTGGATGATTTTGCTGTGGCATGCATACATCAAAAAGCAATGTATGGAGAAGGACCTCAATACCTTTAATAGTCATGCAAAACAGTCTTGAGGCAAAACAAATACCTCATTGTTAAGTGTCTATTTCTAGACTTTCTAACTCTGAGGCTTTTGAATGACCCATAAATACAACAGTCTAGGTTTGACTGTTTGGGGATTTTAAATGAATTGTAGGTTTCCTGAATGTAAAAATAACTGGATTGCTTTTGAAAGTACAATCATTCTAATAACGTGGCTCTTACTAAGTCATTCTTTTCACTGAACCTTAAACAGAGGCCAAAAGCGCCCTGCCACTTCCATGAATAGTAGAGGAAAAAAGCAGCTGATCTATGCTAGGAATGGTTAGGGGGGAGTTATGGCACCAGGGCCAGAAGACAGAAAAGCTTGCTTCATTCCTCTTCAATCACATGAAATCCTCTTCCTGTAAGGATCAGGCTCTACATGTGGGGAGGGAGCAAGGCCAGAGATGAGAGAAGGTGGAGCCAGGATAGCTGTCTTGCAGCATTATCCCTCCCTCAGATCGAGGGAAATTCTTGGTGTAACCATAAAGCCGACAGATGCCAGGTCCCGCACAATGTTGTGAGAATTTCCTTCCAGAGAAGGGCTGGCCAGCCGTAGGGCAATCATGGGTCCTGCTGGAGTGGTGCTGCCATACAATAAAGAAGGAAGAAGTGACTCTTAGCAGGGATCCATGTATTTTCAGAGGCCACACCTTCTTCCCATTCTGCCGGGGCAAATTCTCCCCCAGATGAAAGAGTCATGCTGAAACTAAACTCTTGCTCCCTAAGGAATGGATGAAGAGAGGAAGGCTGGGCCAGTATTTAGGGTCTGAGACTTGGGAGACCTAGGTTCAATTCCCTGCTCTACCAGAGACTTCCTGTGTGACTCTGGGCTAGTCCCTCCATCTCTCTGTGCAAACGTTCCCCATCTGTAAAATGGGAATAGTTCTTTGCTACCTCACAGGTGTGCGGTGAGGATAAAGAGTTTGAAGACTATGAAGTGCTCAGTCACTGTGGTAGTTGGGGCAACTGGAGATAGGGCAGGCACTAAGAGGAAGATAAGAGCTTGTGTGAATGTGAAACATTTCTGACCGAGTAGACTGCCACCACTTTCATAATTATTTCTGAAGAGGTAACTATCATCCTACAGGGCTTCCTCGTGGCTCAGGCATGATGGAATAGATAAAACATTGGTCATTTTCTAACCTTACAGAAGACTTACAGCTAATGAAACATCAGCAATATGGTAGCATATGATCTCAGCAAAGACAGACATCCAATCCCAGATGCCTCATCATGGCGTCAGATGTCACTTATTGACCCTTCACCACCATGTTCATTTTTTCCAAACCCTCTCCCTGATGAGCTGTATTGTGGAATACAATCAACATTCCAAAGAGCAGCTCAGTTCTATTACAAAGACATTCTTAAAAGCTGTTCATATGTTAATCCTTGGCAAGGTCTTGTCCTTGTATACTCCTGTAGGAAATCTGAGGTTAGTCCTGCTTTGAGCAGGGGGTTGGACTAGATGACCTCCTGAGGTCCCTTCCAACTCTATGATTCTATGATAACCCTGAAAGGGCTGAAGATCCCATTATGTTTAGGAGACTCCCAAACTCTGAAGTTTTCCTTTCCCTTCCCACCATCCCCTTTCATTTGTGTTCCCAAGTCCTCCAACCAGACCCCTGATCTTCTAGCTTCTTTTTGCTGACCCCAAAACACCCATGAGCACCTAGCTCCCTCTCATCAACTGCTCAGCCTCTAGTTCCCTAACAGAGCCCCCTCAAGTTCCTTACCCCAAACACATTTCTTACTTTCAGTTCCTATCCCTTTGCTACACCTTCTCCCCCGAGCCCTCTCTCTCTGTTTTATTGAAATCTCACATACAGTGGAAGCTTTCCCAAGCCAGACACCCCAAAATGAACCACACTCCAAGGAAAATCCTGATCTCCTTCAATCTGAAAGTGGCAGTCAGCCCAACAGAGACTTCCAAACCTGCAGAGAAACCCCATGTATCAGGCTGCAAACCTGAGCCATCATCTCCCAGCAAGCACTAAATTACCTCCATCCAGCTCTGCCCCAGACTGGCAGCAGAACCTCACAACCAAAACTTGAAATGAAATCTTCACAATCCGAATGTCCTTTTCTCCCCAGGTATCCTTGCTCAGGTGAGGTTTCCCAATGTTCCTCCATGGCCTGAAGACAGAGTCCAAACAGTTCAGCAGCCTTCACCTTGTGAGTGAAACAAGTTAGCAGGCAATCTTCACCCTATCAGGGAAGAAGTGAGTTATATGCTGTCCTCCTTCCCAGAACTCATCCTGATTGGCTGAGAGAGAAGGACACCCCCACCCCACCCTGCACTGCCACCTCCTGAAGAGAAGAGCAGTCTGTGGTTTTTCCAGACACCAGCTGTTACTCCCAAAATCACATCCTCTCTCTCAGCATTCCCTGTGTCTCTAAATGCCGCAGAACTCCTGGAACGTGGTCACTAGCCCCCGGAACCTTTCTATTCTAGCCCTAATGAATCAGTATACTCTATTGCACCCCCATCTTCCTGCCTCCTGAAATGGATTTCAGCAACGTTGGGGAAAAGGAACAGCTGGGACATTGCACATTTAAAATAAAAGATTGTGATTCAGTTTAGTTTGACATTTGCTCAGGAATTTAGGCTGTCTCTCTACTTGCCCTAGTGACCCCAGGTCATCTCCTGGTCTCCCTCATGCCCACCCTTATCCCCTCCCATACTCTTCTCCTTCATCTCTCATTCTCCTCTAGCTCTTTCAGCTCACAGCATGCTTTAGTCTCCCACATCTTTTTTTTTTTAAAACAGCCTTGACCCACTTGCGTCTCCAACTACTGCCCCATCTCCCTTCTCCCTTCCCTTTCTAAGGTGCTGTTTAAAATTGCTGTCTGGAGTTCAAAGCTGCATCTTTTCTAGACCCTTGGACACAATGAGTCTACATCTCACTACTAATCTTGTTAAGCATTTGCACACATAAGTATGCAACAAAATGTGTGCTTGCATTTCCCCACTATATACATACACCCAGCATAGGTGTGCACCTAGCCATGTGCTGCCACAGCAGATGATTTGTGATTGGAAAGCAAGTGCCCAAAAAACAGTCCGCTGCTTATTCAAATCAATATTTTTATTAACCAAAAAGTCCTGAGAATGCCCCACACAGACCCAGATGCCCATTAGCTATCTCCCATGTTCATTCTTTAACAGGCAATAATTTCCTTCCCTAAATTTCTTCCCCTCTTCCCTCGTTTAGCCCATTTGCTCTTCATTTTGCTCTCAGCCAGTTCATAGCTCTAGCCTGAGCTATTTTTGCTTCACTGCACATTCTCAATCTAAAGCCTTTGACAATACACAAAAGAGTAGTTCAATATCTGATTCCTCCCACATCACTCAGTAAAACATATTCCTGATTGGAATAGTGATTATAAATATACTCAACTCCAGTCTATAATTAGCCTATGGACTACTGAATTTCTCACCTGTGCCGGCTGCACTCCAAGAGATTAATATATAATGATCTGGAAAGACAATACATTATATACTATTAGTATCTGGAAAGACAATAGATTACATAATGATTCCACTCATCTGTCCATTATGAGGGATGCCTTTCACTGGTGTCCCAAATTTCTCTCTGCTCCAGGCAGACCGGGCCTTCATTCATTTTTTACTATTGTAAATTATTTCTTCTGCAGCAGGAATGCTGGGTCAGAAAATTAACTGCAGCCATACAGAAATGGTTACAGTATTTACTGAGTTAAGTGTGCGGGGGGAGGAGATAGGGTCTCAGAGCGTAGGCTCCAGCCTGAGAAGGAACATCTGCACTGCTGGTTTTAGCTCCATAGCACAACATACAGAACACAGTCCAGCCCAGTAGAGCTAGTTATGCTGATAATGTGAATTTTCAAAAACTGGTTACACTGCCCTATAAACCTGGTCCAGCTTTTGCTAGACAGGCTGCAGCACACAGTGCCATGATACTATATTTATAGCGCTGTCCAAGAAGGATTTTAAGCATGGGGGGAGTTTAGGTTTTGTCCTACTCATCACTTTTTATATTGCACTTATACATGCAACGTTCTGCACTAGTCAGGAGCAAGTCTGTCCTGAATCAGTTGGGAGCCAGGAAAAATGCATCAGCAAGAACGCAGGTCAATAACAATGAGATCACTGCCATGCTGACTGCCAACCTTGTATGGACTGAGTGCCAGCTTTTTGCAGCATAAAAGATGTTTAGCTTGACAAAGGTTTGAAGGTGGGGAAAACAAAGGAAGGAAATAGGAGGGGCTGTGAACAGGGCTTGAAAACTCATTTACCTGCAGTGAATGGGCTGCTTTCTTGGTGAGTCAAGTGATTTAAGTGACCAATTGCTGCCAAACTAATCTTTTGTTTGTTTTCTGTCAGCTCTGTGTTCTTGGGGAACCAAGGTGCAAAACCCCCCACTATCTGACTCACCTGAACCCCCCCCCCCCAAACCTCTGCTTGGACCAGAACCAATCAGAGACGGATTTACCAAAAGCAATAAAAAGGTAGTGGGAAACACACCTAAAACCCCTCCAAACAAGGGGACAGGATTAAGGCAACTCCCCTAGCCTCATCTACATCAAAGATGTAAAAAAGGCGGCATCTCCATTAGCACACCGAATGGAAAACATAAAGACTCATTTGCATCAAAGATGGAACCAGGAAACATCTCTATTAGCATACCAAATGGAGAACCAAGCTCCATGGCAGGAACCGCACTGAATTCTGGGATCAGAGAAGCAGGGAAGCATGGCATGATGGGAGATCTCTGCTCCAGATGTTAATGAACCCACACCTGAATGCACCCAGCTCAGCAGTTATCAGACCAATTCTAGTCATAGATTCTTATTGATATCCAAAACACTGAATTGCCTGATTGCATTGTGAGCTCACTCGAAGGAACACTGCCCATAGTGAGGAATGATCAATTCCTATTGTCCAGCATAAACATAAAACCACTCTGGTATACTCCCCTGAGTCATCATTTACCCCTAAACAAACGTAGTGTTCTCCCTTGAACCGTTGTTTCTTCCCTACAAAAACCCCTACCCAAGTTCAAACCTCTGTTCTGATGCCTGGATCCAAAAGCTGCATCAGTTCCACTGGGACTTCGTCTTTTCCTGACTGATCATGTTGGGGGCTCTGCCTATTTCAAGCACTCCGGACACTAAGCTGAACAGTCTGTCTCCTGCGCTGAGTGGTGAGATCCTGACTCTCTCTCTCTCTTTTCTCTGGCTATGTCTACACTGCAGTGTGAAGTCGACTTACTTAAAATCGACTTTCACCCGCCGATTTTTAGAAGTCATTGGAGTATGTCCACACCACGCTCCTTGCGCTGGGTTTGTGCATCCACACTCGCCATGTTTGTGTCGACACTCAAAGCAGTGCACTGTGGGTTGCTATCCCACGGTGCAACTAGCTGCGAGGGCTGTTGGGACGAGTTTCATTGTCTCATGATGCAACACTCCTTCCCCCTCCCTTCTTGCCCCAAACAAACAGGAAACCGGTTTTCGCGATGTTTGTTTATGCTTCGCACTCACCATTGCTGCAGAGACATGGAGCCAGCTCAACTCTGCACTGTTATTGTGAGCATCACAAATACATCGCGGCTTATCCTTGAGAATTTTCAAAGGAGAGCGAGAACCCGAAGCACAAGCAACAGCAATGTCACCGAGGCTGCCCTCCTACAAGACATCGAGCGGAACAACTCCCGATTGCTGCAGGCTGTAACGCATCATCTGCAGTCCGTGGAATGCCAGTTCTGGTTCTGGGAAACAAGCACAGACTGGTGGGAGTGCATCATTATGTAGCTGTGGGATGATGATCAATGGCTAAAGAACTATCATATGCGAAAGGCCACTTTCCTCGAATTTTGCACGGAGCAGTACCCCTCCCTGAAGCGCGTGAATACTCACTTGAGACAAGCTCTAATGGTGGAGAAGCAAGTGTCCATCGCTCTGTGGAAGCTGGCAACCCCCAACTGTTACTGCTTGGTTGGGAATCAATTCGGAGTCGGTAAATCTACCGTGGGAGCTGCCATGATTCAAGTGTGCAGGGCCATCAATAGAGTTCTGCTATGAAGGGTAGTGACTTTGGGAAACATGCAGGACATAGTGGATGGGTTTGCCACAATGGGGTTCCCAAACTGCAGGGGGGCCATTGATGGCACACACATCCCTCTCTTAGCATCTGCCCATCTAGCAACAAAGTATATAAATCGCAAGGGGTACTTTTCCATGGTGTTGCAGGCCCTTGTGGATCACAGGGGTCATTTTACCAACATCTATGTGGGATGGTCTGGAAAGGTGCATGACGCGTGCATATTTAGGAGCTTGGGGTTGTTCTCTAACATGCAAGCGGGCACTTTTTTCCCAGACCAAAAAATTCACATCAGGGATGTGGAAATGCCAATAGTGATCCTGGGGATCCTGCTTATCCCTTGCTCCCTTGGCTAATGAAGCCATACACTGGGCATCTTGACAGCGAAAAGGAGCATTTTAATAACAGGCTAAGCATTTGCAGAATTGTGGTGGAATGTGCGTTTGGGCGTTTAAAGGCCAGATGGAGAAGTCTCCTTACTAGGCTGGACATGAGTGAAAAGAACATCCCATCAGTTATACCTGCATGCTGTGTTCTTCAAAATGTATGTGAAGCAAAGGGGAAAAGGTTCCCCCAGGGTTGGGTGGTGGAGGCAGAAAGACTGGCCACCAATTTTGAGCAGCCAGATGGCAGCGATACGCTCAGAGCCAACCGCGGAGCGCTTTGCCTTTGGGAAGCATTGAAAACCAGGTTCTGCAATGAGATGCAGTAATGTTTTCTGTATGTTTTGTGCCTTTGCTTACCATCCCCCCTACCATCGATATCAGTTCCCTCCACAGCCCTCCCCAAACAAGCTATGAATTAATAAAGAGACATGTATTGAAATGATGCAAACTTTTATTTATGAACATTCAAGTCGGTGGGCGAGTGTTCATTCACAGTCTCAAGGGGTAGCGTGGTTGCTTGCATGACAGCTGTCAGCATGGCCACCGCTGCTTTCTGCTTGCCTCCACCGGGGTGGAGTGCACCTCATACTGCAGCTTGGTAGCTTCTCCTCTGAGACTGCTTGGGGGTGGGGGAGGGCAGCAAAGCCATAGGTGGAGGAGCGTTCTGGAGGGGCTGCAGCAGGACTCTGTCTGGCTGCCACTCCTCCTGAAGCTCCACAGGCCGCCTGAGCATGTCTGCCTGCTCACGTATGATTCACAGCATCTCCTTCTGGGTACTGCAATCATGCTCCTGCATCGCTCTTTGATTCTCCCTGTCCATATCCATGTTCTGGGACAAGGTCAACCGCCATGCTCGGAGCTCTGTCTCAGCAGCCACGGAGGTGATCATGAGCTCACCAAACATGTCATGCCGCGATTTCTTTTTCCTCTTTCTGATCTGCGACAGTCTTTCTGCAGCAGTTCTAGATGGGGGGGCCAAGGCCGAGGTGTCTACAGAACGAAAAGAAATGCACAACGTTGCCATTGTTAGCAGACCCAGAAAACTGAAGCAAATACCACAATGTATAAAATTCTCCACTTAGTGTGCACAAGGCTAAGCCAGACCCTCATTCCATTCCAAGCATCTCAGAAGGGTCAGCTCGCTGTGCCGTTACAGAGATGGTAAGTGAAGGGCACTTTACTCTGCTATAGAGAGGATTAATTATCTCTAAAAAGCTCATTTCAAATGTCCTGTATGGGAGGGCTGACTGGGCGCCACGGCTTAAATAAGATGACTGTTTTGGGATGAGGTGGCCACAGTGTAGCTGAGGACAGCGAGGGTGGGTTAATAGTCTCGTCAGATACTGTGGCAAAATTATTTAAGTGACTCAGTAGGCCAATAAAAAGGGGACTTGAGAGGTAGAGGGTATTGGCTGTATAGCTCGGGTACTTTAAACATGCGTCATCTTCCCTAGGTGAGCATGAGCGATATCAGTCTCCCGAGGGTAATGCAGGAGGACAGGGAAGATTTGCTGCACGCAGCAGGGTACCGGCCTGGCCCTTATGCTGCTATGCTGTGTTCCGCCATGATTCCAGCTCACTTGATTGCAGCGTGGTGTGGCAAAGTATCCTACCGTGGAGGAAGAAACAAGGCTGCCCTTCCCTGAAACCTTGTTCAAAGGATAACAGATTACCTACATAAAAGTTTCCTTGAGATATCAGCGGATGATTCTCAGAGCATACCTCTGCACATAAATAATCTGTTCTGGGAGTAACCCCCCAGTAAAGTGTGTAAAACCCCTGAAATCCCCTTCCCCGCCATTTGAAAGGACATAACTGCTAAGAAGAAAAAAAACTCACCAGATGTCCCTTCCCCGGGATCATTATGGCTGTCCTGTGTATTGCTGGACTGCTCTGGGGTCAGGAATAGGTCCTGACTGTCTGAAAGAACGGACACCCCGCTCTCCTGCACCCTGCTCTCCTCATCCTCCTCCTCCTCCTTGTCCACAGAGTCATTATTCTCTCTGGACTGGGATCCAGCAGAGGTATCGATGCTGCGTGGCGGCACCATGGTGGGGTCGCCGCCGAGAATTGCATGCAGCTCCTCATAGAAGCAGCATGTTTTGGGCGAGGAACCAGAACAGCTGTTAGCTTCCCTGGCTTTTTTATATGACTGCCGTAGCTCCTTGATCTTCATGCAGCACTACTGCATGTCCATGTTGTGCCCCTTCTCCTACATGCCCTGGGATATCTTCCTGTAAATGTCCAAATTTCTTTTGCTGGCTCGAAGCTGTGCTATAACGGACTCCTCGCCCTACAGATCGATGAGATCTAAGACCTCTGGTCGACTCCATGCTGGAGCGCATTTGGGCCTTGCAGTAGCCATGACGAGTTCAGCTACAAAGCTCTCTCCATGCTGGCCGCACAGGAAATGAAAATTCAAATTTTCCCGGGGCATGAGGGGAGGGGCCATTTCCTGTTTGCGTGGCCACGTAACAGCAGAGTGCGAATGTCCAGAGCGGTCACAACGGGGCATTATGGGATACCTCCCGGAGGCCATTAACATCGAATTACGTTACGCTCTGTCTACACTGACGCAAAATTGACCCATGAAATTCGATTTACACACTACGCCACTTTTGGAAGTGGTTTTATTACGTCGACTTTTGCCACACTTTAATTTGATGGAGCTACTGTGCCAGTGTAGACACAGACTTTAGGAGATCGACATAAGTGACGTTACATCGACCTCTGTCGCCGGTGTAGACCAGGCCTCTGGTTAAGCCCACTTTTTCCTCTCAGACCAAATTTGATCTCTCTCTCTCTCTCTCTCTCTTATTCCAGGTATGCTAAACCTAACTTTCTAAACCTAATCAAACTTGGGCTAAATTTCCCCAATATCCCAGTTGAAATCATGTAATATTGTAACTGTTTGGTTGCTTTTCTCCTCTTGTATGGCAATTACTATGAGTAATTTTATATATCTGACAATAAAATAATTTTTATAATCAAGCTGGTTACCAGACTCTCTCCAAATTTCACCTACTCTTGCATGTTCTTGGTTTCCCTATTTTGCTCTGAAGCAATGCTTCTCTTACCTAAGCTAAAGATCCCTGTAGCGCCCAAAAAATCCTGTGAGGTTTGCTCATCAAGGGGGTTACTACCAGAACAATTGTAGAGTAAGAGTGGGGACAGCGACGTGCTAAGCCTGTAGCATATAAGGGTGGCAGCTTGGCAGTGCTACTCTGCCCCACCTGTGGAGTCCAGGGGCATATGAGGGTGGCAGCTGGAAGGTGCTGTGTAACCCAGCCTCATTGAGTCCAGGGGCACATAAGGGTGGGAGCTGGAAAGTGCTGTTTCGACCCAGCTTGCTCAAGACTTACTCTATTCCAGTGCAGTGCCAGGGGCATATAAGGGTGGTAGCTGGAAAGTGCTGTTTAACCCAGCCTGCTCACGCGCACTCTGTTAATCTGTAAATGTGGTTGTTTATTTGAGTCTGGGGCTGAAAGAACCGAGCCCTGGGGAACATAGGTCTTGCAGGGTAGCTCCATTGGGAGGGGACTTGCAGAAGGGAGAAGTAAAGCTCCATATGAAAACACAAGCGACACAAGCAGTACATTGATAGAATTACAACCCCCGTCCGCAAGGAAAGGAACCCCAATAAATGAGTGTACCCCAAGGTGATGGGCAAATGTGGTAACGTTAAAAAAAAAAAAAAAAAAAAAAAAAAGTTTCTGACCCTTGTGGTTGTGAATATAGCCTTCTACTGGATTACTGGCGGGACACTCAGTTCATGTTTGGAAGCGAGATTCCTGGCATGTCCCAGCTTCAGCCAGGTTGAAAATCTACAAGAATAGTCTCATGCACAGTATTATTGTACTGCTGCTTCCTGTCTCTGGCAAATCCAAGAAAGTGTAAAATGAGAAAAATCATCCAGAAAAAAACCTTAACCAAATTCTCCTCACATGTAACATAAAATAATAATTAATAAATACATCATAAATTTGGATCACCCTCCCCCACAAGTAACATTTGAACAATGCACCACTCTAAAGCTCTGGTTGGATTTCCTGTTAATCAATAGCTAATATTTTTATGTCTGTAGTCTGCCGATTGCTGTTCTCTGTAGAGGGAGATTCTTCTGAGCTGGAGAGAGTACATATGGCACAATACGGTGTGTCTTTTCCAAATGATTCCTATCTGCATATCACTAACAGGCTACCTAATGCCAAAACCTTTAAAAAACAACTTTGTCATGAAAAGAACTATTAGGTCCTGATTATTGTTAGGATGGGGCTCTCCAAAATACTAAAGAAAGTGGATTGTGTTTTTATAAGCACCCACAAACCTACATAAAGATCATATGTCTTTCCTTTTGTCCTTCTGCATGAATGCTTATCGTTCCAGTTATTCCAGTTATAACAGGCACAGTTCACTATCAGCAGTAAATATAAGGAAAATGGATAATCCTCAAAGAGGAAGTCCTTGAGGTAGAGCATCCGAGGGCATCTAGAGACACAAGACAAACCTTCTATTGAGAGTTGCTAGTACTGTACCTCAGCTTCTGTGTCTGTGCATGCATCTGTGTCTGTGCACGCATCATTGTGTGCTGGGGTTGGTTAGCGTGATTTATAATGTGACACAGAAAGGCACTGAAGCAAATAAAACAAGTATCCTCTTGATCCTTTCCTCACCCTTATCTATAAATAGAACGAAGGGAAAGAAACAATAGTTTATGAAACTAGAGAGAACCTAAAATGTGTTGGATAGGAAACCTTATTATTTATATAGCATTGTCACTTTACTTGTATGACAGTTGAGGGATGTCATATATAAAGCAAGCCTTTATCCTGAGGTGTTTATAGTCTAAGGGCCCAAAATCCAATGTCCACTGAAGTAAGTGAAAAGATTCTCACGGATTTTGATGGGTGTTGGATCAGACCTTATAGGCATTAGGTACCAGATCAGCTGGTATTTGGATGTCCTGTTCTAGCTGTAGCCAAATTAATTGGCCTGCCTCCTCAGCAGCTTTATCCTAGAACAACAGGACACCAGTAACTCCCGTTGCACCCACATTCTGGCATTGGCCTTCTATCAGGAACTTGTTCACAAAATGGTCTCTGAACTCTCACCTAGAGGTTTGCTCAGGATTAATTTTAAAGCCCGACTTAAACCCAAACCCAAGCCAAGCACAACCAACCCAAACCCAACCCGAGAGTGTCATGTTGTTTTCAGAACCAACCCAACCCAAACCTGACACCTCCCCCCAAACCTGTGTTCGTGTTGCTGCCACCGCCACCTCATCCTTGGGGCTTGGACTAGCAGAGGCTTCCCACTCCCCATGCCCTGTGCCCATGATCTGTCTCCAGCCATCTCCTGCCCACGGTGTCAGTGTGGCAGCAGCTGCACATACCATTCTGCTGGCTTCTGCCGCCTCACTGTATTGTGTGTGCTGCAGAGTGAGAGATGCTACAATTTGTTGGCACACTCACTCCGCAGCATACTCAGAGCACAGCCAGGTGGCGGTGGTCAGCAGGAGCAGGGCACGC
Organism: Emydura macquarii macquarii; assembly: GCF_026122565.2. Taxonomy (NCBI): domain Eukaryota; kingdom Metazoa; phylum Chordata; order Testudines; family Chelidae; genus Emydura; species Emydura macquarii. The sequence continues at coordinate 5,944,769 of NW_027130506.1, forward strand.
AGCTGCTACTATGACGATCCCGGGGGAAGGATGAGGTGATCAGATGCCTTCCAACCCCAAGAGGGACAGGTTGTTTTCAGACTCAATACAACCTGAACCTGACACTTGTAGTCAGGTCCTGCTGGATTTGGATTAGGTTGCAAGGCTCTATTCTCACCAGTCCAGAACATGTGCAAGTCTGGTCCTATTTTCTTTCACTAAGGACATCACAGAACATGTTGGAAATCTAATTAATTTACCTGGGCTGAGTGTCAAGTAACCCGACAACAAGTTCTGTTTTGCTAGGCAATTAACTTAATACACATATGGAAATTTGTTCTGGTTACTTAGTGTGCTGGACAATTCACCTAACACTCACTGTTTGCCATGAAGTTAGTTTAAAAACACCTGTTCATCTCTACTTGGGGCCTAAAGAAATATGCATGTGATAGAATCTATTTGACTGATGACTACTTTACTTTTACTTCCAAGTTAAGAGCAATAGACACATTTACATTAGCCTAATGCAGTCCTAGCAAAGATATGCATGACACTTAAACAGATCAGACCAGTGATACTCAGACTGCGGCTCGCGAGCTACAAGTGGCTCTTCAATGTGTCTCCTGCGGCTCTTTGCAGCATGTGATATTAAAACACTGTGACTGAATTAACCATTCTAAGTTATTAACCAATCAGGATGGTTTTATTATGTTATTAACCAACTAAGTTATCAACTTGCACTAATTTATTTGCTGTCAGAATAATTATATTTATAATTATAATTATAATTACAGTATGATGGGGAATATATATATAAAACCAAATATTCCCCATCATACTGTTTAAATATGAATAGTTCTATAGTAAATGAAACAATGAATTCACACTACTGTGGCTCTTTTTGGCAATGTCGATCACTAATTTGACTCCTGAACCACTGATGTCTGAGTATCACTGTATTAGCCTATTTCAACAACTGTGCTACAAATATAGCTTCTGTCCCCCTTACCCCAGGACTCCCCACACTTTAGCTCAGATGTCTCTCAGATGTGGGAGCTGCAGGATTGACATGATCCTGGAGGGGGTACCACAAAAGATCTTTGTTTGTATGAAGTGTCGCCTGATAGAGCTGATGGAAGAGAAGATCCAGGGCTTGGAGATGGAGGAGGGCAGGTGGAAACTCTGGTTGAGTTTAGAAGGGGATTTGAGCAGATGATGGAGCAAAGGCATGAGGAGGCTGAAGGGAAAAGCCCAGACTTGCAGATGGAAATAGGACCAAAGAACTCTGAAGGGAGACTGCTGGGTGAGGAAAGTGGCCAGTGGAAGCATCTGACTATGAGAACCAGGCAGAGGAAAAGACGGGCTAGTGAAGGAGAAATATTGCTCAGGAACAGGTTTGTGGAGTTGGAAAATGAAGAAGGGACTCAGCAAGCGGTAACTGAAGGTGGGAGGGCAAGGAAAAAGAGAAAAGCAGCTAGTCCTATACAAAGAGTGGATGAGCCAATGGAGATACCACCAAATAAGAGCTCCAGGATGAGTTGCAGAAGACTGAAAGGGAGAATAGAAGACAAGAGGACTTGCAGTCAAAAGGAACAGGGGAGAGGCCATAGAATTGCACCGTCACCAGGAAAAGGCAGATTTATGTGATTGGGGACTTCCTCCTGAGGAGAACTGACAGGCCTGTAACCAGAGCTGATCCGGAGAACAGAAGAGTGTGCTGCCTGCCCAGTGCTAGGATACGAGATGTGGACCTGAGACTGAAGAGAATCCTAGCAGAAACGGGAAAGAATCCATGTGATGTGCTTCATGTGGGAACAAATGATATGGCTAGATTCTCACTGGAACGAATCAAGGGAGACAATGCCAGGCTGGGATCTTCAGTAGGATTCTGCCTGTCCCTAGAGGAGGACAACAAAGGCATAACAAGATGGCTCAGGCAGTGACAGAGGGCTCAGGCATTGATCCTTTAAGGAGGGCTTTGGGGTGTATGACCACTGGGAGGCATTCATGGACAGAGGACTGTTCTCTTGGGATGGACTTCACCTGAACAGGGAGGGAAATAGAATTCTAGTCTGGAGGTTGGTACAACTGATTAAGAGAGCTTTAAAACTAGGAATTTCAGGGAGATGATTGGAAGATGCCAGGTAATTGCCACGCCTGATTTTAACATTGAGAGGGAGGAAAATGAAATAGGAAAGGATATAGCAGTGGGTAGGAGAATGGACATTAAGAGGAAGGGTGGTGTAGATACCAGGCTCATAGGTGATACCAGCAGTAGAATGACTGTGGCGAATCGTGTAAGGAATATTAGCGAAGCCAAACAGCAAAAATTAAGATGTCTGTACACCAATGCGAGGAGCCTGGGTAACAAAATGGAGGAACGAGAGCTCCTGGTGCAGGAAGTGAAATCAGATATTACAGTGATAACAGAAACATGGTGGAATAGTAATCATGACTATTCTGGAGTACAGGTATTGACGGGTACGTGCTGTTTAGGAAAGACAGAAATAAAGGTGGTGGAGTAGCATTGTATATCAATGATGAGGTAGACTGTAAAGAAATTAGAAATGATGGAATTGATAAGACAGAGTCTGTCTAGGCAAAAATCACATTGGAGAAGAAAACTACTGGAGCTTCCCCTGGAATAGTGCTTAGGGTGTGTTACAGACCACTGGGATCTGATCTGGATATGGATAGAGACCTCCTTAATGTTTTTAATGAAGTAAATACTACTGGGAACTGTGTGATTATGGGAGATTTTAGTGGAAGATTTTGGAAGATTAGTGCTAGTAATAATAATAGGACCCAGATTTTCCTGGATGTGAGAGCTGACAGATTCCTTCATCAAATAGTTGCTAAACCCACAAGAGGGGATGCCATTTTAGATTTGGTATTGGTGAGTAGTGAGGATCTTGTAGAAGAACTGGTTGTATGGGACAACATTGGTTCGAGTGACCATGAGCTAATTCAGTTCAAACTAAATGGAAGGATAAACAAAAATAGATCTGTGACTAGGTTCTTTGATTTCAAAAAGGCTAACTTTAAAAAATTAAGGGAATTAGTTAGGGAAGTGGACTGGACTGAAGAACTCATGGATCTAAAGGTGGAGGAGGCTTGGAATTACTTCAAGTCAAAGTCGCAGGAATTATCTGAAGCCTGCATCCCAAGGAAGGGGAAAAATTCATAGGCAAGGGATGTAGACCAAGCTGGATGAGCAAGCATCTCAGACAGGTGATTAAGAGAAAGGAGAAAACCTACAAGGAGTGGAAGGTGCGAGGGATCAGCAAGGAAAGCTACCTCTTGGAAGTCAGAACATATAGAGACAAAATGAGAAATGCCAAAAGCCAAGTAGAGTTGGATCTTGCAAAGGGAATTAAAACCAATAGTAAAAGGTTCTATAGCCATATGAACAAGAAGAAACGAAAGAAAGAAGCAGTGGGACCACTAAGCACTGAGGATGAGGTGGAGGTTAAGGATAATCTAGGTATGGCCCCATATCTAAAGAAATACTTTGCCTCAGTTTTTAATGAGGCTAATGAAGAGCTTAGGGATAGTGGCAGGGGGGCTAATGGGTTTGAGGATATGGAGGTAGAAATTACCACATCCAAGGTAGAAGTTAAACTTGAAATGCTTAACGGGACTAAATCAGAGGGCCTGGATAATATCCATCCAAGGATATTAAAAGAACTGGCACATGAAATTGCAAGCCAGTTAGCAAGAATTTTTAATGAATATGTAAACTCAGGGGTTGTACTGTATGACTGGAGAATTGCTAACGTAGTTCCTATTATTAAGAAAGGGAAAAAGAGCAATCCAGGTAATTACAGGCCTGTTAGTTTGACCTCAGTAGTATGCAAGGTGTTGGAAAAAAATTTGAAAGAGAAAGTAGTTAAGGACATCGAGATTAACAGTAATTGGGACCAAAATACAACATGGCTTTACAAAAGGTAGATCGTGCCAGACCAACCTGATCTCCTTTTTTGAGAAGATAACAGATTTCTTAGAGAAAGGGAATGCTGCAGATCTAATTTATTTAGATTTCAGTAAGGCATTTAATATTGTTCCACATGGGGAATTATTAATTAGATTGGAAAAGATGGGGATTAATATGAAAATTGGAAGGTGGATAAGGAACTGGTTAAAAGGGAGACTACAGCCAGTCATACTGAAAGGTGAACTGTCAAGGTGGAGGGCGGTTACTAGTAGAGTTCCTCAGGGATCGATCTTGCGACCAATCTTATTTAACCTTTTTATTACTGACCTTGGCACAAAAACTGGGTGTGCGCTAATATAATTTGTGAATGATACAAAGTTGGGATGTATTGCTAATACAGAGAAAGACTGGGATATCATACAACAAGATCTAGATGACCTTGTAAACTGGAGTAATAGAAATAGGATGAAATTTAATAGTGGAAAGTACAAGTTCATGCATTTAGGGACTAACAACAAGAATTTCTGCTATAAGCTGGGGACACATCAGTTGGAAGTGACAGACGAAGAGAAGGACCTGGGCATATCTGTTGATCACAGGATGACTACGAGCTGCCAATATGATGTGGCCATGAAAAAAGCTAATGTGGTTCTAGGATGCATCAGGCGAGGTATTTCCAGTAGAGATAGGGAGGTGTTAGTACCGTTATATAAGGCATTTGTCAGACCACATCTGGAATACTATGTGCAGTTCTGGTCTCCCATGTTTAAAAAAGATTAATTCAAACTAGAACAGGTACAGAGAAGGGCTACTAGGATGATCCGAGGAATGGAAAACCTGCATTATGAGAGGAGACTCGAAGAGCTTCACTTGTTTAGCCTAACCAAAAGAAGATTGAGGGGAGATATGATTGCTCTCTATAAATACATCAGAGGGATAAATACCAGGAAGGGAGAGGAGTTTTTAAGTTCAGCACCAATGTGAACACAAAAACAAATGGATATAAACTGGCCAACAGGAAATTTAGATTTGAAATTAGACAAAGGTTTCTAACCATCAGAGGAGTGAAGTTCTGGAACAGCCTTCCCAGGAGAGCAGTGGGGGCAAGAAACCTTGTTGGCTTCAAGACTGAGCTTGATAAATTTATGGAAGGGATGGTATGATGGGACAGCCTAATTTGGCAATTGACTGATCTTAGATTACTAGTGGTAAATATGCCCAATGGTCTGTGAAGGGATGTTAGATGGGGTGGGTTCTGAGTTACTACAGAGAATCCTTTCTGGATGTCTGGCTCGTGAACCTTGCCCACATGCTCAGGGTTTAACTGATCGCCATATTTGGGGTCGGGAAGGAATTTTCCCCCGGGGCAGATTGGCATAGGCCCTGGCGGTTTTTCACCTTCCTCTGTAGCATGGAGTACGGGTCACTTGCTGGTGGATTCTCTGTACCTTGAAGTCTTTAAATCATTATTTGAGGACTTCAATAATTCATTCTTAGATTAGGGTGTCTATTACAGGAGTGGGTGGGTGAAGTTCTGTGGCTTGTGTTGTGCAGGAAGTCAGACTAGATGATCATAATGGTCCCTTCTGACTGTACAGTCTATGAATTTTCTGCAGGGTTATTAATGATCTTTTCTCCCCTTCTGGGACTCAGTGATCCCCTCATTGGGGACTTCAGGTGGCCCAGGGCAGTCAACGCCCCACTGAAGTCCTTTGGAGGGGCTCCAAACCACGTGTTCTCTTGGAGGAGAACAGTGTCATTCCTTTCCACCACAAGCAGAGGCCTGGGGGAAACACATGGTCATGGAGAGAGAGATCATTACTAACTCTGCAGAGGACAGTGAGGTAAAGTGTGGGGAGGCCTAGGAAGAGATATTTGTAGCACAAATGTTGAAATAGCCTAATCTGTTTAAACATTATCAGCCAATCAGTGGTGGCAAATAGGATCCTATCAAGCTGAAGATCATAGCTTGGGAACCCATTGAGTTTGCTTAGCAACAAGCATATGGTTGCTGAGGAACCTGCTGAGTTTTGTACCTATGACAGGGAACACTAGATAGTGTGTCACTACCCATCACTTAGAGGAGGAGCAGGAATCTTCCCCTCCCTCCTCCTCCCCCTCAATGCCTGAATGAGGAGGTGAGAAGGGGCTAAGGCTAATTCCTTACATTTACACACACACACACACACACACTCACAAAGGCAGTTGGATTTGGGGCTCAGTGGCCTACCTGGTGTTTCCCCAAGGATGGAAATGGAAGTAACAGCCGCTTTGCACTCCTGTTTTCTCCCACCCCTTCTGTTTTGTCCATTTTGGCTGTAAACTTTCTAGAGCAAGGACTGTCTCTTACTATGTGTGTCCTGTGCCTAGCAGAAGGGGGCCCTGATCTTTACTGAAATCTTTAGACATTACAGTGATGTAAATAAATAATAATTAATACAGCACTTTGGGATCCTTTGGCATGAGAAATGTTCTATAAATGTAGGCTATTACTGGAGCAGTGCTGTGTCCTTATTCAAAGTGTATTTTCCCATCTGTTACTTTGCTACTTGTTTACCAGTCATTCAAATATGTGACCATCTATGCAGATAGAATATGATGACATGAGAACTGCTGTGATTTGTGACAGAATGCCAATAGAAGCAGAAGCATCCCAGTGTAAGTTAAAGGAGTTGCTAAGGGGCACCCTGTCTGCTTTGCAAAGTTAAATAATTTGGCAGTTTCATAAAGTGCAGCAGAAGAGATCTGTGTGAAGAGCCTGCAAGCCATTTTAAAGTGAACTATGGTTCAATTCAGCATGAGTCAAAAACAGCGTGTGACCTGGCCAAAAATCTTCTTCAAACACCTTCACCTTTTCCAAAGCTGTGTCAACGTTAACTCCCGCTATGTGCTCTGTGACTCCCTCAGCAGTCCAAGAGCAGGGCACAGAGCCAGCAGCAGCACAGCTGCTAGTCCTGCTGAAGGCAGGACAAGGTGGTGACTGGGGGCAGCAGTGGAGTGTGAAGGTGCTTTCTCTTTGCAGAGCTGTGACAGGATGTACAGGATAGGAGGCTCACAATCCCTGATAGGCTGTGTCACCCTGTGTCCTACCCACACCATACCTCATGATCTGAACTCTGAGGCTCAATAGATCCTTTCAAACCACAGAGGGTTTGCATTAATTTGTTCCCTTCCACTCACTTTTGCATGGGAGGTGAGCACACGGGCCTCGGATGTTAATGCAGCAGTATTTAAGAAAACAGTATGTTTGAAGAGTGTGTTTGTTTGTGTGTGTGTGTATGTGTGCGGGGAGGGGGGGTGCTTACAAATCAAAGGTGTATTAGAAGAGATGGAGCTAGATGATTCAAGGGATTGGTAACAGATGCTTCAAAGTGACTGGCTACAACTGGCCAGGTTGGAAGGGACTGAAAGTCACTACCTTCTGGGTGCTTAGTCAAATGAGTTTGGTAGTCTCAGTCTATTAATGGACAGGTGTCCACCTCACAAGATAATGGTTTTTGTCATCACAGCTGTCCCTAATTATTACGCTAATTATTAGAAGTCTCAGAAGTGGGGATGAGCAACAAATCCATGTGACTTCTAGAAGTGGTCTCTTCAGGTTGGGTTTGGGGCACAACAGCAGGAGAAGATGGAGGAGTTTCCTTTACCTCTTGTGAAAAACAGAGGATTTGTTTCTCCAGGACCATGAAGTTGAGCCCCGCTCAGCCTTCTAAACTTATTTTAAAGTGTTTTCTGAAATTCTACTTCAGAGAAGTAACAAAAACTAACTGAGTTACAGCCTAGGCAGAAGAGTTCTTGGCTTTGCACCCTCAGTGTTCCTATCATATTTTACCACCTAAAGCAGACATATGAATCCGAAGTCTAGTTCGCATGTTAATGCCAAAATGTCTGTAGCATAAAGCCATCTATGGCCTGACTCTAGACTGATTTGTTAGGGAAGAGCCAAAGCACTACTCTCAGTGTATGATGGATGAATGGATGAATGAAAAAGCACTGAAATGCTGGAAATTGTTTTCCTGTACATATTGCATTTGAAATTCAGTTTCTCTGCAGAGCCCTGAAGTCTCTCTCAAAATGGTTTTGGAAATCTGCTGTACATGAAAATATTAGTGTAACTTTTACTGGAAATAATAGTCAGCCCATTCAATATATAAGTTCATTTATGATTTGTTTATGCAGGGTTCTTGATTTTAAACTGCTTTTGACCCTAAATTCTAAAAGAAATGCTATTGTCAAGCCATACACACAACTCACTGTAAATGACATTTGGTCCAACTAATGCAGATGAGTCACTGGTTAATATATATGTTTTGTGTGACCTTTTAAAATACACTCATTGGTATGACTCGCTGTGTGCAGTAAAGATAAACAAAGGACAAACTGCTTGGCAGAAAATACACAGGTTTGGGGAGAAAGCTTAACTTGCAGCATGCTTGAAATTTGCCTTTATGTGAAATAGAAATATGTAAATAAATAACCAAAGAAGTAAAAGTATGGCTCAGGAGATAGGGCACTAGAATGGAGTCAGGGGATTGAGGTTCTATTGCTGGCTCTGCTACTGATCTATTGTGTGATCTTGGGCAAGTCCTTTCATCTCTCTCTTTCTCCTTGGTCTTTATTGCCTATTTAGATTGTAAACTCCGCATGTCAACTACCCAGGACTATTTCTTGCTATGTGTTTGCACAAGGCCTCACTCAGTGGGACTACTGCTAAAATGTAAAATCACTGCTGATAAAATGTGTGGATGACACAAAGGTGGGTGGACTGATAAATAATGATGAAGAGAGAGCAGTCACACAGAGCAATCTGGATTGCTTGGTAAACTGGGTCCATTCAAACAAAATGTATTTTAATGCAACCAAATGCCAGGTTATACAACTAGGAACAAGGAATGCAAGGGCCATGTACAGAATGGGGGCTGTATCCTGGACATCAATAACTCTGAAAAGGAGTTAGAGGTCATAGTGAACAAACAACTTAAAATGAGCTCTCAGGGCAATGTTGTATCAAAAAGGGTTTATGCAATCCTTGGATGAATAAATAGGGAAATAGGAATGGGGAGGTGATTTTAAAATCACTTGCCCACTCCTGTTTCCCTGTGTATATAAGCATTGGTGAGACTGATACTGGAATACTCCTTACAGTTCTGGTGTTCACATTTGAAAAAACTATGTTGAAAAGTTGGAGAGTGTGCAGAAAAGAGCCACCAGAATGATTTGAAGATGGAGAAACTTAAGAAGAGCTTAATCTATTTAGCTTATCAAAAAGAAGATTGAGAAGTGACTTGATTACAGTGTCAAAGTACCTTCATAGGAAGGAAATATTGGGTACTAAAGAGCTGTTAAATCTGGTGGAGAAAGGCCTAACAAGAACCAATGGCTGAAGCCAGATAAAATTCAAATTAGAAATTAGGTACTAATTTTTGACAGTGAGCGTTCTTCTTTCATATGGCTGGCATAGAGCAGCAACTACAATTTTACCTGAAGTTGATCGAGCCAGAGGGTTACATCAGGAGTGGCAGAATTTATTGCAGTGATGTCTCCTTCATATTTATAAACTGGGCAATAGGTGGTGATATGTTTGATGGTCTGTTGTGGGGAGCCATACTCGCATGCCAGGGAATCCTTGATTTTCCATTTGTGTATTAAGTGTACTCATCTGCCATGGTTGGTTTGAATTCAGTTCAGCGGTGACCAAGATGTCCATTGGAGGTCAAACCCAGGAACCTTCTGCATGGGATTTGGCAGGACATGCTTATTTTTTAAGTCTTGTTTAGCCCAATCTGCTTTCCAAGCCTCCTTCTGATCATAGTCTGATTGCATGAGGCTAAGTGAATATACCCAGAAAGACTTGCAGGACTTGAGGCGTTGGGGAGCAGGGTGTTTATCGAGGTCTTGGTGGATAGGAAGATGTCTATTTTCCTGGATTCGCTAAAATTCATGGAGTGTCACAGCAAATCAGCATATTGGTGGGGGAACAATGTTAGATTTAACAGATAGCCATGGCGGTGGAGTCAACTTAAGGATTTCACTGATGCACCATGTCACTGTATTCAGCTGGGTGTCAACAAGTTGTGTGTGGCTGCATCTGCTCCATACTGGTTCACAATATTCAGCTACCAAATACACAAGTGCCATTGCAGATGTTTGCAACACTGAGGCCGATGCGCCCCAGGTTGTACTTTCTAGTTTCTGAATTGTTAGCTCTCGTTTTTATCTTTGCAGCTACCTTCTCAAGATGGTCATGGAAGGTAAGGGAGTAGTCGACTTTCACTCCAAATTATGATGGGTATAATCATGTCACACATTTTTACCCCAAAAGCTACTTTCAGTGTATTTTTGGCACTCCTATTATCAAGGGGGAATGAGCGGACTATTGTTTTTCCAGGGTTTGGTTTGAGCCTCTAGTTCCGGTAGTATTGTTCCATAATTCAGAGGTCCTCAATTAATGCTTCCTCAATGTCACAGAGGTCTGGTGCTTAGATTGTCATGGCAAGATCATCTGCATATCCAAATTTTCATGATCTAGTTGGAGGCATGTCCATATTATGTAAATATTAAAAAGGGTTGGCACGAGCACAGAGCCTTGTGGTAGCCCGTTGTTTATGGTACAGGGTGAGCTGGTCTTATTACCCAAGTACACCCAAAGGCATCTGTTATTCAGCATAGCCCATAGCAGGCAAAGTGTTTGATAACAAGGTATAATTTTTGCAAATTTCAGCATCAGGCCCTTAATCCATACAGTGTCAGACGCAGATGACAGGTCAACAAATGTTGCGCCAGTCTTTAGTTTTTTTCTGATAGCCAGCTTCAGTATGAGTTGTGAGTGCCAGAACTTGGTCACAGAAGCTACGTTTTGGCTGGAAGCCTGCCTGTTTGACAGGGATAGTTGGCTCAGTAAAAGGACGTATTCTTTTGAGGATAATATATTCAAGTTTATAGGTCATGCATAGTAGAGAAATCGGCCTATAACTTCCCGCTTTATCAGTGGGCTTCCCAGACTTTGGAATGGCAATTGCCATTGCCTCACACCATATTTTAGGGATCCGTACTATCTTTAAGGTAGCAGAGTACAATGTTGCTAGCCACTGGAGTCCTTTGGGGCCAAGATGGTTGAGAAATTCTGGCGGAATGCCATCAGGGCCTGCAGACTTCTCTTTTTTCATCATGGCAAGTCCTTCTTCTACTTCCTCAATACTGACAATGGAAGGTTCTCCTCAGGAAATTGACACAAGTGTTCGGTAGACTTGTTGATACACTTCTCTTCTCATGTATTTAGTGGTCCTTTTGTGTCTCCACCAGTTTGGAAGCTATTGAGTTTGGCCAGATTTTTGGTGGCTGATACTCTGTGGGATTAGCAGCCCCATGGCATCATAGTAATGTCCAGGCTCAACTGTTTGAATGTGTAAAAATCAAGGTTTTATATGCAGTCAAGCCAGCACTGGCATCGTGCTGTGTCAAGGGAGTGTAGCAGGGCTCTTGTGGTGTGAGAATTCCCAATCGGTTGTATTGCCAGAGCAACTCCTGCATTTCTCTCATGCAGCAGGGAGTGATTTTTCCAAAAGCCTCAGGGAATGTTCTTCTTTCAGGAGTCCTACAAACCATTGTAGCACTCCAGTCTCACCAGAATCCTTGCAACAGTTTTCTCAGTCTGTTTGTATGCATCCCAATCAGCTATAGCAAAATTCCAATGGGGTACCTGTTTCGAAAAAAACAGGAATTTTGATGCTTATGTAGATTATGGGCCTATGTTGGCTAGTCAGAAATGCCAGTAGTACTTCACGTGATGACTATGATAGCGTTTCCACTTTTGTCTTTAGACACGAATGTTAGGTTTGGATTGTACCCACATTGCCAGTGACTTGACTGGAATATTGATCATTGTTTTAGTTCATGAATTGTAAGTCTTGTGAGATATCCAGTGCATGAGATCTTCACCCTCAGTTTCATTTGTTTTATAGCCCACACTGTGTGGTGACTATTAAAACTGCCTGCAGAGATGCATGGAATAGGGATGCTAGGTAGCGCTGGTTTTGGCCATCTTGTAGAGGCTTTATAGACGTTGGTGATGTAGAGCTCCCCTACTTTGATGGCTGTGGTAAATGTGGTCTTCTCTTCAGTTGGTGGAATAACATTAAAATCTGTGATGAATAAATCAGATTCTGTGAGAATAAATCAGATTCCATCAAATATTGCAAGCCTGGATCTTTCAGATATATAATACAGCCTTGTAGCCTCCACATGCCATGCTGGAAGTGCTTCACATGCCATTCTCTGTCTAGCAGGCTGGGTAACATTGAGTTCCTATTCAAACATAACCAAAAACAAAACACCACATGACTGCTTGCCTGCATGGCAGACAGTCTGTATATTAGACTGAATATTGAACCGGTTGTCTGCTTTTCCTTTGTATTTTTATCAGTTTTTAAATGGATCTTTGCATCAAGGAATAATCCAAAATCAATGTGGAAGCACCATCAGCTGGTTGCTAAATCCCACATGTAAACTGATCTACTTGTTACTCTAAAGAGTGCAGATCAGGTGTCTGGAACCCAGACTAATTAACCAAAGGGAACTGGATGGCTGGATATGAATCAATCATTATGTTATGAGTATGCATGTGATAGCATTAAAAGGGGTGAAATCCCTCATGATAGTGAACATTCCTCCAACAGTGGTCGATGCCAGATGCTTCAGAAGAACAGAATAAGACAATTTATCGAGTGATCCATCCCCAGTGGTTCCATCTCAGCTTCTGGCAGTGAAAGGTTTAGGGACACCCAGAGCATGGGGTTGCTCCCTGACCATCTTGGTGAATAGCCATTGATGGACCTATCCTTCAGGAACTTATCTAGCTAGACCTTCTTTGAATCCAGTTATACTTTTGGCCTTCACAACATCCTGTGGCAATGAGTTCCACACGTTGACTATGTTGTATGAAGAAATACTTCCTTTTGTTCATTTTAAACCATCTGCCTATTAATTTAATTTGGTCCCAGACTGGAGAACAAATACACTCAGAAACTGCGGACCATCACAAACCTCACCCCTTCTGCTCTAAGTGCAAGGTACATTTTTTTGACCTGCCTTCTGGAATATAAATAGCTAGCAGTGCTATATATATTTTTATATACATATATAACATTATAGTATATATAATGTTAAAAATTCAAATACAAAATAATCCACTTCTGTGAACAAACACATGGCAGATATTATTCACAATGCTTAATGATCTACTGGAAGGCACTCAGGTACTATGGTGATGAGCAGTTTAAGAACCTATGCCAAACAAAATAGAAACCCGCTACACACACAGTGCTGGCAAACATATAAAATACCTTTCCAGATCATGCAGTCTCAGGTATTACTTGTAACAGTTGTAATCTTTGGGGCAAGGATTGTCTTTTTGGTTTGTGTTTGTACAGAGTCTAGCCCCTGGTCTATGCATGCAGCTCCTAAATGCTACCACAAATTCTAATAGTAATAAATAATAGTAATAGGTAAAAATGTCCATACAGAATTGTGATTCTTAATTAGACAGTGTCTCTTTAAGGTGCTTAGCACCTTACTGTACCTAGCCAAACAATAGATTTTACCTGAATCTAATTTTAACTCATTTTAAAATGAACTAGATTTCAAGCTGATGGTGGCCCTTTTACACAGTTTGTAAAGCACTTTATGCTCCTCTGATGGAAAGCGATAGGGACCTGATCCAACTTCTACCACTGACTTCAGTGGAATTTGAATAGGGTCCTAAATGTGCAAAATATTATTGACTGAAATGAAAATTTCAGAAGGGTGGAGCAGTAAAAACCTGCCATAGTTAGAGTTACAGCGGGTGGGTCACAGCAGTCAGCCTCACAAAATCTATGTATGGTACTTACATGGTGCAATAGTATCTGAGCACATCAATCTTTAATGTATTTATCCTCATAACAGGCAAGTACAATCATCCCCATTTTACAGTTGGGGAACTGAGGCACAGAGAGAAATTAAGTGATTTATCCTAGAGATCACTCAGGAAATCTGTGGCAGATCAGGGAAATGAATCCAGGGTTCCTGAATCCCAGGTCAATACTCTCACCCCTGGACCATCCTTCTTCTCAAGGCTCAAACCCTGATAAAAAAGCAGTTAGCTGTAACTGCCAGTATATGTGGTAAAGAGTTTTACTGGTTGCTGAAATCCTGGCTTTCAGTGTCAGCTGTGCTGGGGCTGATGATGAATATAGATGGAAAGATTTTATTGAGACTGTTACCTTTCAGACTCTGTCAGAGAAGAGCCATGTGGCATGTTTCCTAGGATTTTAAAAATGCTCTCTCTCTTCTGAGCCCAAGTTAACGGTTTCATTTTTTCATAAATGGGAAAAGGTAAGGAAGAAAAGTCAGGGGGAGTGATCTGACATATTTAGAACATACTATAGCTCCTTTGAACTCTAGGTCAATCTAGTTCAATGAAAATAATCTTAGATCAAACTAGTTTACTGGTTCAATTACCAAAGGGAAAAAAAATTCTATATGCATAGAACAACTCTGATCCCACTAACGGCAGAGAAAATCAGGGGTAATTCCATTTAAACCAATGGGTTATTCTAGAGTAACAGAAGATAAATTCACTTACCCCACAGTGGCCCCATTGACTTCTGTCTCTCTGGCTTTCATACCTTCACCCATCACTGAAGTATTTGAGCACCTTCTCTGTAAAATTCAAAGCAATAGCAATCCTCTAGTGGACTTAATGGAGTCTCTGGCACTTCAGTGGAATTACTTCTGATTTAAGCTGATATTAGAATCATAGAATATTAGAGTTGGAAGGGACCTCAGGAGGTCATCTAGTCCAACCCCCTGCTCAAAGCAGGACTAACCTCAGCTATATCAGAATTATATCCTATACCTGTAGGAATATTTTCCCCCAGTAATTGAACCAATAAACTTATTTGAGCCTAGATCATATCACTTTTGTTCAATTTACTTTGAAATGGTGTTGATCATGGCAAATCAGGGAAACTATCTGCCAAACCTCAGCAGGGCTAATACCAAGAGATCCAGTTGTTGATCAGGGCAAACTAGTAACTGGTAAAAGATGTTCAATATAGGGCCAATGCCTCCAACTGAAATGTATTAGGAGCTGCAATTTTCAAATTAAATTGTTATAATAAACTAATGTATCATTTAAACGTAACTGAGGTATGGAAAATTCACACTCTGACTAAACTGTTGTAATTAAAATGGACTGAGAAATAAATATTGTGTATTTAGAAATGTTTGTAAGGAGAGCACAGATTGCATAGTTTGGGCCAACATAATACAGACTTGTAACCAAGCCCCCTTTCTTGATGTGCAATTTAGGATTCACCTACAACTTTTTATCCCTGCATTTCCACTGGAGGGCAACATCTGCATCAAAAACTTACATGTCCAGTCTTTTTGATACATACAAAGTGCGAGCTACGGACAGAGCTAAGAGCTAGAACCATGTAAATAGGTAGAGCTAGCTGGAGAGTGGAATGCAGTTTCATTGGTCACTGTTTATTGTCATAATTCAGCTGTACAGAGCAAAACTTTGTGTCTAATAACCTTTTCCTGTTGGTGCTAGTCAGTGGTGCGTGGGATTGAAACGATCACACTTAAAGCAACTTATTTTATTTTCTTAAGTTTTCAAAGGTAGAAGTGAATTTTTCACCCTTTTGAGAAGGCTTTAAAAAAAATCTTCCAGAAGTGATAACCACAACCAATGATCATTTTACTGTTCTTTTTCTTCTCCTTCCAGTGATCCTTCCATCCCTGCCTTCTTTTGCCCCCCTTTTCCTCTTCTCTCCCTCCTCCATTCAACTTCACCCTCTTCATAGAATTTTACCCTTTGCTTCCTTTATGATTTTCTAGTGCACTAGTTCCTGCCTCCAGACTCTCATCATCTGACTCGCAAGATATCTCCATTTAAACTCCATTATTGCATGGGACTGATTCACAAGAACTCCCCGCACAATCCTAGTGTCTGTCTCCTCTCTCTCCCCTTCTGCTTTTCCCCACTCACCATTGTGGCCAGTACTTCATCTGGCACTCCAGCTCACACAGCTATATTCTCCACTTTCATCCCCTCTTTCCCCTCCAGCCACAGGTATTTTGTCACTTGTGACAAACCTAGTCCAAGTGTGGTCTTTGTGTCAGCACTTTAAGAGATGCTTTTCTTTTAGGCCCATCTCCTCATATCTTCTTACAGCAAAACCCACAGATGTGCCTCAACACAAAGGTTTCCTTTGGCATCTTCCAGTCACAGCAGGGTTTCATGAGCCACTAGACAACATCCCAACAACAAACAGCATGAAAAATATTAATGAAGGAGACTCTTCTCAGCCTCACTGCTCTTAGAATGCTTCTGAAAAAGAGAGAGATACACCCATTTACAACCGATTAACACAGATTTTCACAAGGGAACATCTCGTGCCATCCTCCCTCCCTGATTATTTCCCCCTGAACTGAAGACAATAACCTAGACTAGAAATGATGTCATTTTTCATCAGGTCAACACAGCTACAGACCAGCAAGCCAGTGAGATCTCTATGATAGTGTCAGGAAAACGTATGAACAGAGTACAACTTCAAATGCAGCTCTATTCAAAACCCAGACTGAGATGTCCCAAGAGATCATGTTAAGATGACAGTTTAAATTAGATTTGTGGCCTTCTGCTTTGTTCCTAGAAGGGGATTGTTACCATGCTGGAAAAAACTTTTAGCACATTTTATCTTCTTACTGCAGGTGGTCTGGCTTAATAGCCATGGGAGGAGATGACTGTAAAAAGGGAGCTATTTTGTCAACTCAGTGTGATGTTCACTGTAGGAAAAATTGAGGAAAATTGCATACCACCCATCTATGCTGGTGCTTTCCTACTAACAAGGAGATGCCTAATTAGATTAGAAGCTTGCATTTTGATAGCTCTTTTTATCACAGGATGTCAAAGCACTTTGCAAATATATATTAAACCTCCCCACCCCAGTGAGGAAGGTATATACCATATTAATATTCCCAGTTTACTGATGGATAAATTGAGACACAGCACAGTGCAGTAACTTTGCCAAAGGTGATACAGTGAGTCAGTGGAATGGCAGACATATAACGCAGAGTTCTGACTCCCACTCCTTGTTAGTACCACTAGACCAGGCTCCACCCATAGCCTGTGCTCTATTGACAGTTGACATCAACATCAGTAGTTCTGTTTAGTTATCTGTATTAATTACACTCCACAGTGGGTGTAAATAGCAGTAGGGAGAAGATGCATTAGCTGAATCAACTCCACTAGATCAATGAGAGCTGCTATCTAACATCTCTTCATAGCTCTGTCTGGATACAATCTCCTACATAAATTACCAACATGATCTTTTCATTACAAACTATCCTAAATTTTCCTCTCTTGTTTTTTGTATCTTTCTCATCTCTCACTCCCCCATCTTTTTACCACTAGCCTGCAAGAACTGGCTCTGCATTAATACTAACGAAGAAAGAAATTGCAAAACAGAGTGGGTCAGGGATATTGCCACTGGGGCTGCTCATGCAGGCTCTGGAGTTTCAAAAGGAGAATTCAAAAGGTCAGAGTTCAAAAGGTCAGAACTCGGATAAATGAGCAAGATACTGGTACTGCTTCATCTGCCGCTTTTATGTCTAGTGTCACTAAGGACCTCTCCAGTGGAGCATACTGGCAATGCTGAATCCCAGAATGAGAGCAACATCATGGGCTCTCTATTCCTTTCCCTTTTCCAATGGGAAAATATAATCTATTAAGAGCCTCAGATTTGTAGTAGACAATGAAAACTAAAGATATTATTTAAATTAAGTTAACACGCAGAAGCTCCCAATCAGATAAGGGACCAATAGTGCTAAACACAGTACAGACACATTTAGAGGCAGTCTCTGCTCCTGAGAGATTACAGCCTAAACAGAAAGAGTAAGAGGGAAAACACAAGGAAAGTGACTTCCCTATGGTCACGTAAAAAAAACAGTGGCAGAGCCACAAATAAATCGCAGGTGTCCTGACCCCCAGTCCAGAGCCTTACCCCCTGGACCATGCTGCCATTTAGCTTTCATGTGGTCTGACCCTACTCCAATTGAAGATAATGGCCAAATTGCCTTTGATTCCAGTGGTGCAGACTTCAACCCAAAGTTTGTAATAAAGTCTGATCCTGCATTCTTGGGCATCTTAAGCTCCCACCAACTTCAGTGAGAGCACTGAGTGTGCAGAGAACAGGATTGGGTCTATAGTGATTAAAGATCCTGTAACAGTAATTAAAAACACCTCCTCAAATGAGATTTTTTTTCTGTCCTGCTGGTAAAATCAGTTACTATATAACAACATCATTTCATGACCATCCCTGCCTGTAAAGTTTATAGGAGGCAGGGTATAAGATATCAAGGAGTGGCATTTTAATTTTATACAAAAACTATTTCAGAAAATAATTCATTGCTCAGAGGAGGACAGTTAGCATTTTGTTTATCTAATGTGCTGTTTGCTCACCTAGCCAAGGCAATCCTTTTAAAAATAGATTTGCATTCAGCTTAATAAGAATTCACATTTATTTTTGCATTTCAGGAAGCCCCAAATGTTTTCTTGTAGGAAAAACAACTAGCCTTGATGTTTAGCTAAAAAGAGAATAAACAAAGCTATTCAATGATGCACGTTATTAATACTCACAAGCAAGATACCAGGGATGTTACCTCCATTGGCAACTGAGGAAGGAATAGGAAATGGTAGAGATTCATGAGATAAAGCAGCATACACATCAAGGTTTCTGTTTAAAATAATAGAAGAGGCTTTCAAAGGAGATATACATTTAGAATCCTTCCTCATTTATTCTGAAGTGTATCTCAAGCCTATATAAAGCAACAGAACAAGCTGAGATGTCAACTCCCTTTAATATAAATTTCCATAGTGTAAGATCAGCTTACTCATTGGAGGATGGTTTTCTTGGCACTGGAGAAAAAAAACAAAATGAACAACTTGCAATAAATGGCACCAGCTGTAGAAGGAGAATTGGTTTGATTTTAAATTCTTGGTAACCTTCAACTGCTGTGCAGTGTGTTCAGATTTAGTGTGAAGAGGCTGCTGTACAATGGTTCATTTTAAATTCCTGACAACGTGATCACCTTATGGAAATGAAATGTTGCTGAAAATGTTTGCATAGGTCTTGATGCATATTCTTGATTATGGGAAGTATATTTTCGCCTAATATGATAAGAATGCAGGTAACTGCAATAATGTGTATTTACTCAGCAAGAGCCTCATTTGAAGTGCTGAACAGTTGCAGCTCCCATCAAATCATTGTTATAGGCACTCACCACCCCTGAAATCAAGACAGTAAAATATAAATTAAGACTAACTTGTTTATATAGATTTTACTACACCACTGCAAACCTTGTAGTACTGTTACCTTATTAACCCATGTGACATTCCTCTCTGCAATCTGGACCAGTGTATAGCTGTGTCACCCCAGTCCTTCACTCCTGGAGCCTGTCTTGCACTTGCTCTGCGTGTGAACCCCCACTCCTGGGTCACCCATGCACAGCCTACTGCATGCAAGATGCCCTTAATTTAGTGAGTTAGTGCTTCTGGCCAGCCACTCATGGGATTATGCAATAGTATGACCCCAGCAAACACCCCCCAGTCCTAGATTCAACTCTAGGAACTTCCATCTTGCAATGCTCAGTGCCATCCACTGAACAATGCAAGCTCATGATTAGTTCATCAGTTCATCAAAGAAATGGATATGCACCAGCTCTGTCACTCTAAATGAAGTCTCTAACACACACTAAAACACATGCACTGTTTTAGATAAAACAAATTTATTAAATACAGAAAGATTTTAAGTGATTATAAGTCAGAGGAATATAAATCAGATTTGAACAGGATGAAATAAAAGCAAATTGCATTCTAAACTAAGCTTAACCCTTTCAATTACCTTACAAAGTCAGATAATGCTCACCACAGGCTGGCTGACCTCCTTCAGCCAGGCCCTCCCCCTGTGGACAGTCCTTTTGTAGATAGAAGTGGAAGAGAGAGTCCCAGATTGCAAAACATCTTCTTTTAACATGTTCCATCGCCCCCTCTGGGATCAGGTGACAGACAATGTCCAGCATGGCTTCCTCCACTTGATTCAATGAGCATCCCCTTATCAATGTTTGGGCTAGTCCATTGTTCCTGGAAGAGCTAGATTGTTTTATGCATGCTTTAGTGAAGCGTGAACTACCTCTCTGCTTTTGGAAGGTTTTGCTTAGGTCTGCCTCAAGCCATGAGACACGTATTTGGGAATATTACATAGCAGAGCTTCATACATATGACATTGCAAAAAACGTACTACTCTAACAATAATGATCAGTATGTCATGAGCATTCCAAAATCACCTTACATGACATACTTTGCATTAAAAAATACACAGTTACACTATAAGGGTGAACATGAATGATATGTAATCGCACCATAAGAGTGTACAGGGGGGTGCATTGTATCACAACCCACCTTTGCAAAGGACAGAAATGGGGCCTCTTCCATCTTCCCCACCCATGTCATTTCAGTAAGATGTCAGCTTCAAAAACACAACAAGCATCTGAATGCCATTGGCCAGGCTCTGATCTCAGTTACACCTGTGTTGATCTGAGGTAAACTGAGCTGACATCACATACTTTTTCCACCATGGATTTTCTACTCAAAAGGAGGCCTTCCAGTCATGCTGCCTAGGCTGGAAAGAGAAAGTGTCTTGGCTCATTCCTGCTCTGAAATGTGCAGTTTTATTTCTTTACATTTGTAATCACTGCAACACCCAGCTGTCACTGCCAGTAACTCTTGTATGTACTATTCTGTATCATCTGACAATGGGGTTGCACATCCTGCAATCTTCTGAATTACAGACCTGGGAGCAGGAAAACCGAGTCCATGTCTAAGTCTGAGTCTTCCATTTTGTTGTCTGCCTCAGCTACACTGATTCTACAGGCTGCTTCCGCTTTTCCAAGAGAATGTTTGGCTGAGTGCACCTACTACTGCCATTTTAAAACACAAGACCCCAACAAGGATCTGAGTGATGCCAAGGAAGTATAGGAGTTGCCATTATAATTTGTTGCAAGAGTATAAAGAAATCAGTTTTTAAAAAATAGGAATTTTCTGCAAATTTCAGAATATCTACCATTTTCCAGGATTTCTCCTGATGAACACAAGAAATAGAGGCATGACATAGTTTTGAGCAATAATACCGAATCCATCATTTGTCACCTTGTTGCCTTTGATTCCTGTGGGTGTAGGAAAGGTTTTGTCTACAAAAGTATCATGGAACAATATAGCATTGAGTTCTGTCTCTAACACTGCTTCAAAGAGATTTGGACAAAATTGCTGGAAAATTTCAGTGTTTCAGTTCAGTCATGTAAACCAATCTTAAAAACAAAGGACAGTGTGTCAGCAGACTAGATCGTAGATGGTCGGGTCTAGTGGTCAGAGTCCAAATGCCAGAGCCAAGGGTTGAGGCAGAGTCGGTGTCAGGAGTCAGAGCCAAGGTCAAAACTGGATTACCAGGACCCAGGGAAAGCAGGAGCAGGGCTGGTTCTGAGGCCGAAGCAGGGCTGGAACAGGATGGGAACAAGGCTGGGTGCAGGGCAGAATCTGGGCTGGCATAGTGAAGAAGCAGTGCTTGGAGAGACAAGCACAGGGAGGCAGAAAGTCCATGGGCATGTGCATTGAGCACCTAGCAAGCTACTGCTGCTGCTAGGTTTAAGAACCAGCCTGCTGGCTTCCTCAGCCCATCAGGCAATGCAGCTGGCTCATTAGGGCATCAGAAGTTACTAAGCAGGTGCAACTGAGGGCCTTACTTCTGACACAGTATAAACCTCAACATCAGCCTGCATACATATTGTGCTGCTGCCATGGCTTTGGCATTTGGCTTCAATCCCTGTGGTACAGGGCATATCACTCACCGCTGCACTGGCATATCCTTCTGGTCACTTTTGGGGATTAGCTCGAGGACAACGCCCTTCCTCCCCATCCGCGGTTCACACTCGGTCACTCTGTCAACAAGTCCGCTGGCAGCCTCTCCAGGAACTGCTGTGTCCTCTTCATGACTCAGCTCTCTGGCCGTGTCACCATCTGTGCTCCCCTTGTGTAGTGCATTGCAGTCCACTCATCAAGCCACTCCCTCAGTGGCAAATGGGAGAGGGGGAGGTGAGACCCAGGCCTGCTCACTACTCCAGGTCCCAACCCAGGGACCCTGTAGAAAGCAGCCTCCTGCTGCATCTCCTTAACTTCCTTCAATGCTGCTTCAATTCCTTGGGCCACTTCCCTGCTGCCCCTGCACCTTCTTTTCCCTCTTCTCAGGACATTCAATCAACAAGTCCCAGCCAGGAGCTCCCTCTTGTTCCCCTGGTCCCTGTCAAGAACTGCTCTGTCCAAGGTGCTACCCTTGTTGCTGCCTACTAGGTACACGGTCCTCACGGTCCACACTGTGGCGTCCCCACAGCAGCTGACTCACTCTGGCCCTACAGCTCCTTTTATGAAAGCTTGCTGGGCACTGATTGGCTGCTCCTTGCAGCCTTTCCCTGATTGGTTGATTCCCAAGCAGCCTCTCTAACCCGCTTGGAGGACTCACCTCCACTATTCTGGGCAGGGCATGGTTAACCCTTCCTATGCCTCTGTCGGGTAGGCACCCCATCACACCCTGTTTGAGAGACTATAATAGCGATTGTTTGTTAACATTTGGCACCGTGTCTCAAAAGAGGTCAGTACGTTCCCTGGGATCACCTGAGCTGGACACCACTAATGAAGAGATTGGGTTACCATCAAAAACTGCTGAATCATTTCTAAGAGATCTGAGCTCCTACAGCCCCTCCAGCTACAGCATGACAGAACAGTAAATATGAAACGGAGGGGCAATTTGAGGCTGGCCAATATATTGATATGAGGCAAAAGTACCCTAAGGAGATAAACAAAAACACCTGTGGGAACATTTATAAAAAACACAGTAGCTGCATGAATTGCAGTCTTGTCAAGAGCCAACTTGCAGTGGATTAAAGGCCAGAAATTTCAAACATGGCTGTCTAAAGATAGTCATCTAAAAAGAGGCCTAATTTCCAGAGCTGGTGAGCATCAACTGCTCCCAAATATGGATTAGGTGCTTACCTTTAGGTAGCTGTGTTTGAAAATTGTGGCCTGAGTCTATAAGGAGCTCAGATCAGTGTTGTGATGTTTGTCATAATTTTTATGCTGTGGCATCATAGCATTATATAATGGCAAAATGCTACAGAAACACTATTCCGATATCCCCTTGAAGTTGTTTAAGAGTTGGGGATGAACTTAATATAACATAGTTGCATGGAAAATGCAGATTGACCTTGAAGTTCTCCGGGCTAGATTTTGTTTCAGAAATTCAACTAGGCAGAAAGACAACCTACCCTTACCTTTAGGTCCCAAATTAGGTATTTAGATGGAAGAGATTAGCTTTGATTTGGTGCGATCTGTAGTGTGGCAGAAGGCATCATGGCATCTCATTGTATGACATTCCATAAACAATGTGATGGTGAAGATTTTAACTCTTGTTTGGTGTGTTGCATCTGACGTTAGAAAGCACACATGCACTCTTTGACCAGCAAATGTGCAGGGATGACTAGAAGGATGGAATCTGGAGAGGGCAATTTAATGGGTTAAACTAAAGAGAATGTAATTTTAGGAGTAGAGGAATGAGGTACACACAAGAGCTGTAATTGGGTGAGAACACTGTAGGTCCAAACTGCTTAAACAAAAATAAGTACATCTACAGCATGTATAGAGATTACAGACTCACCAAGACTCACCAAGACAAGGTCATAACAAACTCAATGTAGCAGGTTCGCGCAGACCCCCATGCTGATCAGGTCCTCTGCACTCATAGACCACACACAAACATCAGCTTCATGCTTCCACCATTGCTCTTTATTTACAGCTGATATCCCACCACCATCTATTAATATATAGTCTGGCCTAACAGCCACACAGCTCCAGCCATTTGTCAAGGGAAGTGCACCCTCCTGTGGCAGCTTCTCCCTTTGTTGGCTGTTTGCCTCCCCCTCTGCACTTCCTTCCTGGGAGCCTTTATAGTGCCTGGCCTAACTGGCCACAGCTCCTCCTCAGTAACCCATTCTGTGCAGGGTTTACTCAGCCTTTTCCATTTCCTGTAATTAGAACACCAATGGCAGGGGGCTGAATCAACCTGGTCTCTCCCAGCACCCTGCCACACTCAAGTAGCTGTGACCTTATTCCAGCACCTCATTCATCCTAGCTCCTATCCCTACCTCCTGCTCAGTTCACTTGTTGCATCACGTCTACAATTAATATGAAGATCCTAGAACGTCTGTCTCATTTATAAAGTATCTAGCACCTAATAAATGTTACAAAATACTGAAGCTGATCTGCCTGCATCCAGAAGTAACATAACGAAATCATGATGTTTCACAAATTACTGTGATGTTGGACAGGGCCCAAGCATAATTTTTTCAGACCCAGTACAAACTTGGGACATGGGCCCCTCCCACACATATACCACAATCCCTCATCCCATACATACAATCTCATGAATCATGATTTTTTTTTTTCTCATGGTAAAGGGAGTTGCAGCCTGGGCTGGGCCCTCCCGCCCCAAGGCCTCCGGGCCCCAATAAAGTGTACCCTTTTTCCTCCCCATGTGGGGACCCTGATGTTGGATGATGGGGACCCATGCTTCCAAACAAGTTGACGGAATGGAGCAGATGACATACACTAGCCTGAGCCTGCAGTTTGGGGACTTCCCCCTGCTCTAGGCATTATGGAAGAAAGCAGACATGAGCCAGCAAAAATTCAGCTCTAAAATACCCTGGGGCACCTTTCATATAAAATGCTATTGGGAGATCTTAGAGAGACAAGGTGGTGAGGTAATATCTTTTATTGGCCCAACTTCTGTTGGAGAGAGAGACAAGCTTTCAAACTTCAAGTACTCTGTTTGGCTCAAAAGCTCGTCTCTCTCACCAACAGAAGTTAGGCCAATAAAATATGTTACCTCACCCACCTAGTCTCTTTCATATCCTGGGATCAGCATGACTACAACCACACTCCATACATGGGATGATCTGTCAGCTTTGAATGTTATTTTGACCATATTTTTATGTTGTACATTGAGAAGATGAATAAATCACTTACTTTATCACTTAAATGTTAGAATCATAGAAAACTTAACTGTTGTTCTTCGAATGCTCATATCCATTCAATTTAGGTGTGTGTGCGCCCCACGCACAGATTCCCAGAATAGCAAGCCCCGCAGGGGTTAGGGTATATTGGCGCCAACCCCGTGGGTCCCCAGTCCCTTCTTTCTGCCAACTCCGACAGTGGGGACGGGGGGTGGGTTTGGAATGGATATGAGCAACACATCTCGAAGAACAACAGTTACTGGTAAGTAACCTTGTTTTCTCTCTTCGAGTGATTGCTCCCTACTCTTGGAGGCGGGTAGGAGTCACTGACCAGCGGGACGTCCCTGCCAACCGCTGCGTCGTCTCTCGCCTGTTAAACAATGGCATAGTGGGTCGTGAAAGTGTGAAATCATGTCCTGCAGTGGCACGTTCTCCGAGGGCTAGTCGAATGTGCCATTACCGTTCCTGGTAGTGGCACTTGCTTGTAACAGAGCTTAATACATGATGTGATCCTCTGGGTGGAGACGGGTTTCTGTGGATGGGAGATTCTGGAGGCGGTGCCGGCTGTCTTGATCTTCTTCGGCACCCTCCCGGTGCCGCAGCTGGTGCTGGCGGTGCACTCTGCACCGAGCGTACACTCGGTGCCGGTGACCTGGATGGCTCAGACGCCGGTCAGCCTCCATCCTTCTAGTGAAAATCCTGCATTTCTCCTTTCGATGCTGCTCTCCGAGGCAATGGAGGCAGCGATCATCACTGACAGGAAACTGCTTAGCACAGAGGGAACAGCTCTTGAAGCCCGCGGAGCCAGGCATGGCTCCAGTGCCCCAAGGGCCCTTGAACACAAAGTCAGTGGCTTCAACTAACTGTCCTGTCTTTGAATAACAATAGTCTCTTCTTAACAACTGATCTCTAATCTTCTAATAGATGCAAATAGCTAGGGACTGCTGCTTGCAACGGCAAGTGGCAGAAGTTCCAGCAACCTAGTGGGGACCCGCGGGGCCAGCAGTGCCCTTTATACCACGACATGAACGCGGTACTCCAGGGGGCGCCTGAGCTGGCCCTGCAGGGCTTGCTAGGGAAAAAGGTTCCGGGAATCTGTGCATGGGGCGCACACACACCTAAATTGGAATGCATGTGAGCAATCACTCGAAGAGAGAAGGTTAGGGTTGGAAGGGACCCCAGGAGGTCACCTAGACCAACCCCCTGCTCAAAGCAGGACCAACCCCAACTAAATCATCCCAGCCAGAGCTTTGTCAAGCCACACCTTAAAAACCTCTAAGGATGGAGATTCTGCCACCTCCCTAGGTAACCCATTCCAGTGCTTCACCACCCTTCTAGTGAAAAATATTTTTTTAATATCCAACCTAGACCTTCCCCACTGCAACTTGAGACCATTGCTCCTAGTTCTGTCAATTACTACCGCTGAGAACAGCCTAGTTCCATCGTCCCTAGAGCCCCCTTTCAGGTAGTTAAAGGCCGCTATCAAATTCCCCCCCCATTCTTCTCTTCTGTAGATGAAACAAACCTAGTTCCCTCAGCCTCTCCTCATAAGTCATGTGCTTCAGCCCCCTAATCATTTTTGTTGCCTTCCGCTGGACTCTTTCCAATTTGTCCACATCCTTTCTATAGTGGGAGGCCCAAAACTGAACACAATACTCCAAATGAGGCCTCACCAGTGCCAAATAGAGGGGAATAATCACTTCCCTCGATCTGCTGGCAATGCTCCTACTAATGCAACCCAATATGCTATTAGCCAATATGTCATGCTACTTTGATTATACTTCTTTCCAGAGCACACACTACAGAACACCTGAGGGGCAGTCTTGAAAGCCAGAGCAGTTTTATTTCTTCTCTATACACTTCTGCCCTGCTTGGATCTCTGGAAAATGATGTCAGCAAGTTGTTCAGAGATGACCACTAGAGCTGGTAGAAAAAGTTTAATGGAAATTTTTCCATCAGAAAATACAGTTATATCAAAATATTTGGCAAAATATGACAATTTCAATGACATTTCTGATTAAGTGTCAAAACAATTCATTTCAACTGTCTCATTTTGTTTCAACTTTTATATTAGATATAATATATTAATTATAGTATATGTAATATTATAATTTTACTTTATCTCACTGAAATGTTTTGACACTATTAAAACTAAACAATTCAATGTTTCACAATCAATTTTTGTTTTATTTCTGTTCTGTGAAAAATTTGACTTTTTGTTCTGATGAGGAATGAAAATGAATTTCAAAATGTTGGAATTACCCATAGGATGGAATTTCCGTTTTCCAACCAGCTCTAATGACGACAGAGGACTTTTCACTGACTAGTTTTGTACCAATTGTACCGTGTGAGAATATTAGATAAAATAAGAGTGTATCTAAGAACATGTACAATGCCTTGTGGATGCTAACACTGACTGAGACATTGGAGGCCTACAGTCAGTGTCAACTGTTCCCAGGGGAGAATGTGGACAAGTTAAGGGCCAGATGTTGGCTGGTGTGAAAGAAGAGGAGGACTCAGTGAGTGTCCTTTCTTCCTTTGTGCAAAGAGGCAGGTAAGAGCGGCAATATCTGCACCTGCCTATGGAATGTGGTGGGGGCACACTAGAGGAAGCACCTTCACCATCCCCACTGGCACAAGCTCCCTGCAGTTGATGAGAGTGCCTGTAAGCATC
Source organism: Emydura macquarii macquarii (assembly GCF_026122565.2). Lineage (NCBI taxonomy): Eukaryota > Metazoa > Chordata > Testudines > Chelidae > Emydura > Emydura macquarii. The sequence continues at coordinate 5,972,515 of NW_027130506.1, forward strand.
ACTTTGAATTTCTAGCTAGGTTCATGGTAGCAATACTTAGGGAAAGTGTGCTGCTTGACCATGAAATGGTTCCTTTTGATGAAACATGTTTTTCTCCTTCATGTTTCCTATTGTTCTTTCATGCTCTACCTCCCATATTCTTCGCTTTTCCTAGTGTTTATTTCCCTTTTCTGTCTCACACTGAGATGCCCTAGGTAATTAAATAAAAAAAGAGTTCTTTGATGTACGTGGGGTGAGGGTAGAGTATGAAAGTGTCTCTGCTGGTTTAGGCTACTATTGTTGTTCCATTAGCTAAACTGGGAGATCACTTGCTTGCAAGGCATAATATTAATCCAAATGACCTCAGGCCCTTATCCTTGTAGCCCAAGGTCCAGTGTGCTCCGACAGCAGCAGCAGTGGGAACTACAAGTTGTGGACTACAAACTGTGACATGTTGGGAGAACTTCCTGCCCTCTGCCCGCCCAGCAGCAAGTTTCAATACTGACTGAGGCTGGAAGCATGTGGCAGGCAAGCAGAGAGGAGGTCAATGGACTGTAATCCTGTTCTCTGTTTCCTTGCAGAGTAAAACCTTGTTCCTGGTCTGAGTGGGTCCGGTCTGAGGTGAATACATACTGACACACAACGCAGAGCACACAGCGGAGTCTCAGGCCCAGTTTCCCAAAGCTGTGTAAAAAATCACAAGGCAGACTTTCCCTATTTTGAACACCTTCATGCTGGGCTATTAGACAGGAAGGGCTACATCCTATTCAGCCTTATTCAAGGAGGTAGTCTTTACTCATATAAATAGTGCCATTCACTTCAGCTGGATGACTTGTGTAAGTGTTTGTAAGATCAGGCCCCATATTGATTTCCTGGTAAATTAGCATAGCCAGTTGGATACCCCTGTTTATTTTGAGGGGTGCTTGATGTATGGAAGCATAGGCAAACACTGCTGTGTGAAAAATAAAGACTTGGGCCATGCTCCATCACACGTTCTCACCTATTCATTATCTGGAGTGAAAGGATTGTTTAGCGGGCTGGGGTATAGAAAGTGTATTGCAAACAGGCTAAAACTAGAGCTCCAGGTTTCTAGTGGTAAAAGATTAAAATGGGCTGACATTTATTGTATTTCAGAGAACAGAAAGTTGCATCTATTATAAAAGTGTTCTTCATAATGCCACAAATTTAAATCTGAAAAGTGAGAATCCAGAGACCACACATGTAGGCCATGTCTTCACTAGCGAGTTGTACAGATGCAGCTGCACCGCTATAAGATCGGTCACGTATCTGCTCTATGCTGATGGGAGAGAGCTCTTCTGTCACCTCAATGAGCAGCAGTAGCTATGTTAGCAGGAGACATTCTTCTGCCAGCATAGCGCTGCGCACAATATCACTTATGCCGGCGAAACTTATGTCAGTCAGGGATATGTTTTTTCACACCCCTGAGCGACATAGGTTTTGCTGACATAAGTGATAGTGTAGACATGACCTAAATCAGATAAAGAATTACATGACATTTTAAAGACAACTCCAAGGAACACAGTGTGGCTAGCTGGCTTGATTAACATTACTCTAATCTCTTCAGTATCTGCAGAGAAAACCAGTAGCTTTGAATATGCACATCATCAAAAGGATTGTTATGGATGCTCGATTGACCTGGTTACTAATATGGGGAATTAAGAGAACAAATGCTATCCTGAAAGCAAAAATGTACACGATTTCAGAAAATCAGATACCAAGGCATTCAGAGTAGGAAATATCAATATTTCAGTCTGAAACTGGAACTCAGAAGGTATAGGTTCAATTCCCAGCTTTGTCACAGATTTCACATGACCATTGGCAAGTCACTTAATCTTCCTGTGCCTCAACTCCCCATCTGTAAAATTGGCATAATGATACTTCCTTTGTCTAGTTAGAGTGTAAGCTCTTTGGGGCAGCATCTGTCTCCTATTAGGTTTGTGTACCCTACCGAGCATGATCTCAGCTGGGACCTCATGATGTCATCATAATGTTAACAACAATACTCAATCTTTGACCTCTCTTCAGAGACTAACTAACGTTGTTGTGGTGTTATTAGCAGTAACAAATACTTATATTATGGTAGCACCCAAGGCCCATTTGGGGCAGGAGTCTCAATGTTCTGGATGCTAAAGACACACAGAAAAGAGGAAAGGCTGTTTTCATGAGCTGGAATGCTTCACTAAGTGTTATGTTCATGATATGCACCGAGAGAAATTAGATAAAAACACAAATACTCTTGCTGAAAGGTTGCACCATAACACTGCTTTATTTCTTGGAATTCATTATGATAACACACAAGAACCCCAAAACAGAGTGAGACAAAACAGGCTGCTCCCTAAAACAGGGAGGCATTTACTCACTCCCCCTCATTCTAGGCTGCCAACTGACTCTGAGCTCACGCTTCCCTACACAGCCTAGCAGAACTAGGAAAACCCCAGATAATTTCAAGTGATAGTGTGAACCTAAGAACTCCCCAAGGCCAGAATCTAGCAGTGAGCCTCAGCTGGTCTAAGCAGCTGAGTGTACCCCAACTTACTGTTGTCATATTCTGTATCTAAAAGGTGTCATGTAAAGTATCACATGTGAACTGGTAACACACTGGTATTATTATGTGGTGTATGTGCAGGTGATATATGAAAAATTATGCTGGAAATATGTTCTTAAAATGTGTTTGATAAGTGAAACTTAAGTCATCCCACACAGACAAAGTGATGTGGCCCCATCAGCTTGAATGTGACTCCAGCGTACATTAAGCAAGGAGAGACAATGGAAGTATGTTTATTTAAAAGGTAAACAAAGCCATCAAACTAGTGAGTGCAAGAGATAGCCTCTTAATCTCGATGTGGGGAGGAGACTGCAAAAATTAACAAGGCATCGGCTCACTGGTGGACACAGCAAGCTGAGCCCCACAGGAGGGATTCCTGACTTTGAAAACAAAGAAAAAACTTTGAGGATATGAGCAGAGAGACGGGACGAACTCACCACTCTGGTGCCTCCTGCTGGCTGTCACAGGGATTAGCTTTGCTCACTAGGGTGGTGCCCCCTGCTGGTGATGCCTCACCACCACCATCACTTCTTCTCTTGGACCCACATCACTCCCAGGATCGCAGCATCCTCTTCAGTGACACAGCCCTCTGGCCCTGCCACACTCTGTTTTCTCCCCTTTTTGAGAATCTGCAGTCTGCTGTGTAGCCACTTGCCTCAGTGGCTACTGCAACCAGCTGTCCAGCCACTTTCTCTATGGTGAGGAGGATAGAAGGGATCCGGGCCCACCCACTACTCTGGGTCCTGGCCCAGGGACCCTGTAGATGGTAGCCCCTTACTGAGTCCCCTCCAATTCCTCCATACCTTTCCCAACATGCCAATTCCCTGTGGCCCCAGCACCCTCTTCGTCCTTGTCTCAGGGACTCAGCCTGCAAGTCTCCGCCGCCAGCCAGGAGCTGTCTTTAGCTCCCCAGGTCTCTGCCTCCAGCACTGTTCTGTCTGGGGGCTAGCTGCCTTCAGCCTGCAAATCTGCCAGTCCTCCCTCATCAAGCTCCAGAGTATGATTGCCTCTGCTCTGCCCTGCAGCTCTTTTTATATGGACTTGCCTGGCTCCGACTGGCTACTCCTCACAGCTCCCTTCCTATTGGCTGTTTTTCACACAGCCTCGCCAGAACTCTATTAACTCCTTAGTGGCCAGTGTGGAGAAAATGCCCCATCACAGCATCCTTCACCTGAAGAGACAAAGAAACCAAACACTTTGAGCTCTGTGATGGGTCCTGGCTAAGACTGGCCAGCCATGGTGGAAGAATAACTGTGTTGAGAAAATTACCTTGAACAAAAGACTCTAGTTTGTTGAAATAGGTTTTAGTCTTAGACACACATTTTTACTTTTGTTTTTCAGTAACCATCTCTACCCCAATTCCTTCTACTTGGTATCTCTTAAATAGATATCTTAAATATCTGTTCTTTGTTGATAATCTTAATCTTGTTTTATTACACAACCATCTCAGTGCAGTGTTCCAAACTGCAGGGTGAAATCCTCAGCCAAACTCATGAGCTGGCTCTGTGTATTGTCTCTTTAAAGGAGCAGCAAACTTGATAAGATTTTGGGAGTGCTACAGTGAGAGGTGCTGCGCTCATATAAATTCTTTACCTAGTATAAGGAAATGTCAGTTGTTTTGTTCTTCGTTTGGCATTTTCAATTTGTTTATAATACTATATTCGGGTAAGTAAAGAAAGGAAGCAAATCCATTTCTCTATGTCTGAATATCACCGACATCACAGCAGAATTTTCAGAAGCCCTCATGAGCCATCACTAACTTCCAACACGCAGCAGCTGTCCTTCCAGTGATCTGCCACACAGCATCCATCCATCTTTTCACTGGTCATCCCCTGCCTTTCCTTGCATAGCTTTCTCAAGGTTATTTCCATATCTACACCTAATGTTACCAAAATGCATAAGTTTGTGTCTATTTCTGACATCTGGGTCTGCTTCTCTCCAATAATATTTGTAACATAGGCACTTGTCTTTATTTCTGTCTAGGAGATAGCAGGAGTCTTCACCAGCACCACATTTCACAAGTTTCATAAGAAAGGCCAGACAGGGTCAGACCAATGGTCTATCTTGTCCCATATCCTACCTTCTCACAGTAACTGTAAGAACTTGCAAGTCTAGAACGTAGGAGGTTCTGAACTACTGACACCTCCACATCACCACAGAAGGCTTAGGCTGAGTTCCCCTGGAAGGACCCTGTGAGGCTGGGCTCAGCAGGATGTACTGCCCAGCTATACCCAAATTGCAGCTCCTCACAGCCCACTGATTGTCTGGCTCCAGTACTTAAGCAAGGAAGCCATGACAGGCAGCTGTCTAAGCAACAACACAGACTGCCTGCCTGTCCCTGCTTCAGACCGTGTGTGTAAGAGACCCCAGATTCCGGCTTCTGACTCTGCTGGTCTCCTGACACCTGGCTCTTAGTTTGCCCTTTGGCTGGTCTCAGACTGACCTTCTAGTACCTGACCTGACCTAGCCTGACTCCTGCTCTGAGTGCTAGATTTGACCTCCCACATCCTGGTTGTGACAGTAGCCAGTGCAAGGCACTTTAGAGGGAATGAACAGAAGGGGACATTTATCAAGTGATCCATCCCCTGTCATCCAATCCCAGCTTCTGGCAGTCAGAGGCTTAGGAATACCCAGAGCATGAGGTTGCATCCCTGACCATCTCGGCTAATAGATATTGATGGACCTATCCTCCAACAGGGCCCTAGTTACTTCAAGACTTATCTGCAAGAGAACTGTTCAGTTTTGTTTATCTATTCCCAAAGCTGCCATCTTAGTTTGCACATTCAGTTGATCTTAGAACAATGTTTCTGTTCAAGGGAATAAGAATTACTGAAGGAGAACTAGGTTGATTAAAGGATTTTACTTGTGGGATCCTAAGTTTTGGGCTAAAGTCTTAAGGTCCCTCATGCAATGATAATTTAATTGTACGTGATTTATTAACTGAAGTATTCATAGTATGACTGAGGATCTGGGGCATAAGGGGAGAAAGTATCTTTCTAGTCTGGAAAGAACTCATACGTATCATATTCCTGAGCAGATTTCAGAGTGACCAATCCTGCTGCTAACAATACGCTCTTGTGCTGTGGTGGGTAAGTGGATCCTTATACAAAACCAAATGATAATTTGCACATTGATAAACTGACCTGAAGCTGCAATTAGAGGTCAGACTTTGGTAACTGAATTAATATTTTCTAACAATGTTTCAGGTGCAATATGCAGAGACACACACACCTAGGGACTTTCAGGAATCCCCTTCCACTACAGGTGATCGGGGCAGGAGAACTCCAGCTTAGCAACTTGACATATATATATAGATATTAAGGACAGAAGAGCTCATTGTGATCCTCTCATCTTACACATAACAGGCCAAAGATCCTCACTCAGTAATCTTTGCATCAAGCCCATGACTTCTGTCTGAGCTACAGCATCTCTTTCAGAAAGACAACCAGTCTTGATTTAGACTTCAAGTGATGGTGAATCCATCATTCCCCAGATAAGTTGTTCCAATGATTAATTCCCCTCACAGTTAAAAATGTGTGCCTTATTTCTACAGTACATTTGTCTATCTTTGGCTTCCAGCCATTGGATTCCAGGATGCCTTTTTTTGCTTGATCAAAGAGCCATTACCATCATAAATCTCTGCGCAATGTAGGTGCTGTAGACATTAAGTACCTCTTAATTCTCCCTTCAATAAACTAAATAGAATGAGATTCTTAAGTTTCTCACTTAAGAAATGTTTTCTAGACCTTGCAGCATTCTGGTAGTTCCTTTCAGAACTTCCCAGTTTTTCAACATTTTTATATACCCTGAGGAGCTTTCAAGCCTACAAGTAACTGCCACAAATTTCAGCCAGAATGCAAACACAAACCATTATACTCAACACCGTTCCATATACATTCTACTTCCAGGATCCACAATTGAGACCGAATCCATGGCTCTTGCACTTTGTGCAAATAAATAAAAGGACTTTGATATGTTTAAAAAGGTGAATCCTGGATTCTAATTGCCACGCTGCACATAATTATTATTGCTTCAATGATTTATTGTAATCTAGAAGTGTAAATTGAAATTACTTGTCTGAATATTCTGCAGATCCTTAATCAATTGTAAACAAAGAAAAAAGAGAGGCGAGCTCTCAGCTATGGTGATTTATTTTAATTGGAATTATGTTCTCTTTAACATAAACAGCTTTTCTCACAACCTAACTGTTATTTGCACAAATCAAAGAAAAGGTAAAGAGGCAAGATGATCGTGTGGTTAATGCACTGGACTGGGACTCAGCAGATCTAGGATCAATTCCCAGGATCAATATCCAGAGACTTCCTGTTTGACTTTGGGTAAAGTATTTAAACTCTCTGCCTCAGCTCCATCCCTTTTCTGTCTGTATTTATTTAGATTATAAACGCTTCAGTAAAGAAACAGTTTCTTGCTCTGTATGTGTACAATGTGTAGAACAATGGGGACCGAATCTTGGTCATCATCTCTAATTGCTACCATAATTTAAATAATAAAGATGCTGCAACCATGTTGTTAGAAGGTTATAAAAATCTTGCTCCTCTAAGTCACCAGTTCAATTCATCCCAAGTCAGTAATGATTAAACATTATTACTATCTGACATCTGTTTAAATGCCTGTGAAAACCAATTGGGGTATGAGTTTATTTCCTGGGGGAGAAAAACAGAATCACAGAAACCATCAGAATCATAATTGACTAGAGATTGTTGAACACTTTCCAGTGGAGGAGTTTTCCATTGAATATGCATTTTTGGATGGAATCCCAATGCTCTGTGGAAACATGCCAATTCCATTGACAGTTTCAATGGAACCAGGCCAGTTTGCCTGTTTTCTGGTCAGCCTGCCTAGCTCATAGACTCCCTGGGCGACCCAACTGTCATAGTTTCAGGGCAACTGCACCTGTATTCCCCCTCTCTGCTCCACCAACGGCACCCACTCTTAGGTTCCTTGCTCCTCAGCAATCACCTCTTTTGGGCAGAGACCCACGTACCTCTCCTCCTGATTGGGGGTTTTCCAGGCTGCTCAGTTCCTTGCCTATGCTGTGAAATGTCCAGCAAGTCAGACCACCTAAGCAGGCCTGCTTTGCTTTTTTCTCAAAAGCTATAAACAGTGTAACTACCCACAGTTATAATGTACAACCCAGCTCTTTCTAAGCGAGTACATTAATTCTTAAGGTGAAAGCATTACAGAGAAAACTTATTAAAACAATAAATAAACCTACACACATGCTGATAAACTTACCAGAAATCACCCCGACTCCCGCGAGGGCTCTGGCAGGAAGAAGTCAGTCCTTCAAACCCCATCAAGAGGGATTTCTGTGATTACGAGTTCACACCTTTTGCTCAGAACAAGCAGCCCCATAAATCTGTGAGTCACTCCTTTATACAATTTGGACCACTGATCTTGTCCTCACGTAACAGCTGACAGAGGTCCCCTCCTCAAGGCAGTGTCAAAAGGCTAAGTTCTTGTATAATTGGAGGAGTTACAGCAGCATGCACCTCACTCTAGTGATTTCCTGGGACACCCGCTCAACTTTAAAAGTTCATTCGTGTCTGGCACATTGTTTAAAATAGTCCTTTGAAGCATATAACACCTCCCAGGATTTGTCTCCCCCCTAGAGAAGCTGCATACAATCCCACAATAATAGACAAATTTTTGCATTTTTAATACAAAGAACTCCTAAAATACTTAATTCAGGAAGGTTTGTCCAGAATATTGCAGGGAATTGCCACATCTCTCCCACCAACTCACTGGGCTGGCAGGCTGTCTAGCCTGCCCAGTTCCCTGGGCTGCTGGCTCAGGACAAATTTTTTTTCTAAAATTTTAAATTTTTAATGGGAAGGAAAGTGTTTTCCAGCCAGCTCAATAATTGAGACCCTAGCAGAAGGGCTAAGAACTAGGGAGGGCTAGACAGACTGATTTATCACTTTACCTACTAAAGAAATTCCTTACAGAGCATGGTTGAGACAATGTGGGAAAGCTTGCACTAGTGCATTATGCCATATGCCAAGCTTTGTTGTGATAGCTACAGGCCCAGTAAAGTAGTCAAAGATAAAACATGAATAAACAGAGTTTACCCCCGTCTCATTTGGGGAATAAAGGATTTAGTCACTCCTTCTCTCTTGTGTAAGCAAATCTTGGCTGTGTGTGTTCACTTTGCAGGTGCAATTTTAATGGCACTTCTGGTTTTCACCTCTGACATCATCCTAGCCTAAATCCAATTCCAAATAAGGGCATCTCTGCACACCCTTGGTGCCTACCATGGCATTCCCTGGCCTGGAACATCAAAAAGATTAATGTACCCAATTCTTTTTTTTTTTAACCACTACAACACTGTATGCACTAGTGCAAATCCCAGTGTATATAGATGCACTGTACTGATGTGAAGTCTCACTTTCAATGCAGGGTAAGTTCCACTGGTGTAAGTCCCACTTTACACCATTACTGCACATGTATATTGGGGGTTTTCACCAGCGGTGCTATAGTGGTTTAGCTACACCAATACAAAATCTCTAATGTAGACATGCCCTGATGCGAGGGAATGTCATTCTCCAGGATATATTAGGATAAGAAATAGATGTCCCAAGTTCATTGTGAACAAGTTCTATACTGTGGTTCACGATGAGAGTGCTAAAATGTATGCATATGTAATGTACATAGTTTAAATCAAAAGACCGAACTGTGGAGGAAATGAATGTGAAGTACCAGCTGGTGGATGAAGTTAAGCCCATACATCTGGGAGAGAATATAAATGCAATTTGCAGCCTAATGAAGCATCCAGATCTGCATTTGAAATTAGAGGAATTATAAGAGCAAGGTAAAACCCTGATGCTCATCATCCACCATAATAATGAGAAAACCCATGCAGTGCTATATAGGGTAAGGAAAGATTGTATCTACAAACATTGGTGAGATAATCTTTTCTCCAACCCATTTGATCCATCCTTTCACAGTTATTCTATTATTAATAGTCATTTTGTACATTGTATGGGGAGTAACCACGTGTTGGGTTAAAAACCAGGTTAAACAGTTACAATAATTAAATGTGATGCCATTTTAAAAGGTTTTAAAAGGCATCAAAGAGGGGAATGATAGCCATAAACCATTTTGTTTACTAAAAACAACAATAAGGATGCCATGTTGGAGTCCTTTCTTTACGGGTCTGTTCCCGCCCTTTTCGCTTTTGGGGGGAAAGGAGATCGAAATCTGCCTGGCAACAACAAGCTATTTAAGGCCAACAGTAGGACAACCTGGTGCTGTTCTTCTGAGTGGCAGCCAAGAGAGTGCACACGTTTATTGTTCCCAATCATCGTTGAAAGAAGAAAGAAGATCCATACTTACCTTGCTGTATCCAGTCCATTCCACCCATGTGCCTGTCATCTCCTCGGTGGTTCCTGTATGCCTTCTGCAGTTGGTCTCATCTCTATCTATCTGTGACCCACGTCCCACCTGGATGAAGGACAGTCCTAAATGTCAACTTTATGACTATCTGTTTAGAACTAAGGAGGGTCTGCTTTTGGGGTCTTGTTCCACATTTGCTTGATCCTGAGTTTATCATTTGTTTTATGGGATTGTTAATAAATGGGTTCATTGTTTCATACTGATCAGAGTGCTGGTTACTTTCCACCCTGGTGATCAGATACGGGTAGGGAGCGAATTCACTAGAACTGAGAGAGGGGTCCTTATTTTAGATTTCCTTCGGTAACAGTTTGAGAAACCCTAGATCAGATTTCTGGTTTAACATATAGATTGGAGACATTTTTGTTCAATGCTGCTGGTGCTTTAAATGGCATTCAAGTTTTGCAGTGATGACTCTTTCCCCTCAGATACCATGATGATGGATAGTATAGAAATGGACTTTAATCCTAAACACCAATCACCAGTACCATCCAGTTCCTTGGACTGAATTCATCATCAGCATATGCTTATAATGGGAAGAGATATCTTGTATTTTTGGTTAGCTGTTCATACATCCAGACCATACAGGATTACACTTCAACATCTTCTTCCAGACATCTACCAACTAATGATCGAATTATGTGGTTTCAGATAAATGGCTTCTAATCTCATTTCAAAATGTACCTGGTACTTTGAAGCAATTGTAAGAAAACTGAAATATCTGGTCTTACGATAAGATTCTTCAGTGTTCAAAATGTTGGGAGCAATAAACGGTATATCTACACAGTAATCAGGGGTATGACTATGGCATGCATGGACATACCTGAGCTAGCTTTATTCTAGATGTTATGCTTTCATATCATGCAAACCAAGAAATTAGATTAAAAACAAAATACTCTTGCTGGAAAGTTGCAATATAACACTACTTTATTTTTTAGAATTTAGAACGCTATCACAAAAGAACCCCAAAACAGAGAGAGACAAAGCAGGCTGCTCCTTAAAACAAATAGGCACAACTCAATCCACCTTGTTCTAGGCAGCTGGCTGCCAACTGACTCTAATTGCAAGTTTCCCAGCAGAGCTCCTAAGCCTGCAAGCAGGACCAGGAAACTCCATATTGGTCAAGTGACAGCTTGCAATTCCAACACATACCTCAATACACCACACTAGCTAGCCTGAACAACAATAACAATGAAGCCAGAGCAGCATGGTCTGTACAAACCTACCCAGGACCTGGGTATATACCCAAGTGGCTAGCCTGTGCGGCTACCTGTGCGGCTGTGACTTCACTACTATTGTTATTTGAGCTAGTGAGAGCAAAGCTAGCTTGGATTTGTCTGTACATATTGTAGCCACACCTCTGATTACAGTGGAAACAAACCCTAAGAAGAGTTCTGTGTCAGGCCTGGTCTACACCACCATGCTGGATCGACGTGAGACACACTAGTTACATAACATAACTAGCGTATCTCATGTCGACATACTTACATCCACGCAGCGCGGCGTCTTCATGACACTACATCGACAGGAGATGCTCTCATATCAATGCTACCTTCTGCCTTTCAGGGAGGTGGACTAATTCAGTCAACGAGAGAGCCCTCTCCCATCGACTGAGTGGGTCTACATAGACCTGCTCAATCAATGCCACTGTATCAATGCCTGCCGCCATGGCAGTGTAGACATGCCCTAAGCTTCAAAGCTTGTCTCTCTCATCAACAGAAGGTGGTCCAATAAAAGATATTACCTCACCTACCTTGTATGTTTAAAGGGAAGTTCAGCTGACTGGTTTGGGCAGGTATTTCTTTGATGGACAAGACCTTATAACACAGTCTAAAAGTTAAGGAGCCAATGAGGTGACACACTGTGAAGTGGTAAGTCCAGAACATGTGCATAGAGTAAACAGGGTATCATTATAAAAAATTTACAGTGATCAGTCCATCATTCCCGATTCTATCCTTTCACCTCAGATGGCCCTGATTTAGCAAAGCACCAAAGCAAATAGGACTACTCATGTGCTTAAAGTTAAGCATATTTAAGTTAATTGCTGACTCATAGCCATTAGACATCCATTTCTGTTCAGCTTTAAGATAATGCATTGGGTGCCTGGAGGGAGGGTACTGAGACACTAACTTTTTAATGGAAACAACATTATATGAATTATTTCTATTACGTATTTCAGATATTTGTGAAATATTTATATAGTGTCCCACAGGCACTGACATCAAAAGGACTACCCATAAGTAAATGCTCATCAGTGTAAGTAAAGCCTCTACAATCTAGCCTGTTATTTGTACCGTAGCATTTTATTCACATTATCATAATCACTTAATAATTCTGCAGTCTAAACCATAACTATTTACAAGGCAGTGAACAATACAAAGAGAGGGAGCCTCATGGGTGGAACACCACATAAAAACAGGTGACTTGGAAAGGGACTTGTAACATATTCTTTTATAGCCTCAAAATATTTCTCCCAAGGTATTTTGTGTACTGCCTAAGATAATCTTTTCTAGACTCTTGAAAAACAGCTTCCACAGTGGAGAATAGATTTGAAGGCTTGTTTGAAAAAGCATAAGATGACAATCACAATCATTTTGGTTCAGGCACTTATTCTAATTTCACATCTGGTCTTCCACTACCTGTACTTTAGTTTCTTGTTTTGCAGATACAATGTAAGCCTTTTCTTTTTAAAGTATAAAACAACTGAGGATCCATGTGGAGAATGCAAACTTAAGTCACATACAGCTCATTTACATTTTTTAAAACATATACTGTGCATATACTTTGCGGTCATCTCTATCAATTTAACTGTGATTTATGCCTATAATGGATTCTGACTTTGTACAATTAACGTCAAACAACCAGCAAGTTTTTTACTTAGTAATCGGTAAGGCAGCAAGAGTGAGTTTTAGATATATCTATTATAATAGGTTGTGTGAGGGACAAAGAATAAATCCAATTTCAGTATAAAATCAGTTTCCTAATCTATCTTGCAAGAGGAATTGAGAATTAAAAAGTTATTCAGACTGAACTACAAAATTGCAGAAGACTGAACTTAGCACAAGTCAGCATTATGTGTTTGACCTTGCTGTACTGAAATTTTCTTATATTGTGGAATGTAACACCAGAGAAGACTGTTTCAATCATGCTGTCAAATTGCTGCTTAAAAGCTGCCAAAAGCAATGGTGAGCAGAAGCCCCAATATCAAACTGAAAAAGCCAGGAGCTATTCAGACACAGTTACCAGTATATTAGAGCTTTATCTCGACAAAATGACACTGGAATCTATTTGGGTTCTACATGATGACTTTCCGGTGGCAAAACCAGATGCCAAAGCTTGAAATTACCAACCTCTAAAAGACTGTAGAAGAAAATACAGATCCTTTCAAATGATATTAATTACACAATGCCTCTACATGAAAGGGAATTCTCATAGAACCACTTTCTTTCAAGATACAGCTTTTTCAACTCGCTCTTGAACAGCTGTCAGAAGCTGTTATGGAACTTCTAGAACCAAAACACAGGCTTAGTGGAGAAGCAAAGTTTCTGCCCCTACTGCAGGTATAACAGACAAACTCTGCCATGGGTGTGTGAGATGGGGTGTCCTCAATCACTGATGATTTTCCCATTAGGGAAAAGAAAGCTTCATAAGAAAGGTGAGCATTTGGGAGATGTTTGCACTAGGAATTGAAGTGGAAAGGAAACAGATTTTTCCTGAGATGAGACAATACAATACTGAAAGTGATTTGCAAACTATCTTACCACTGCACAACTGGCTGCAAGAAACCATTTATTTGGAGTCCGCATTTGGCCAAAGAAGGATGAGTTAGCCTACGGCAGTTGGAAAATGTGCACCTTTGTCTATCTAGTATTTTAAACCACACCTTTAACCCTGGTAGTTGAGAGGTTTCTTGGGCCAGTTCAGTTCCTGCCATAGCTAATAGACAGATTGGCCACAAAGTAACATCAGATAAAATTTTCAAAAGCACCTTAGTTTCCTAGGTGCTAAATTACTTAGCCTTTCTGAAAATGTCACTCATTCTTACTGATGTAAGCCCTGTGGCCTCAAGCTGTAATGAGCAGGGAGTTAAGTGTACCATCTATTGTTGAGCAGTAGAAGGAGTGGCCCAGAACTGCTCAGAACTCCAGATGGACAAAAGCACCACAGAGGCAGGAACTTTCTGCCACCATCTATTGGTAAACTGGGAGAAGTGATGGAAGTAGCCAGGCATCATTTGTATTTTTGTTATGGGACAGTTTGGGTCATTTTGTAAAGTTTTGCATTTAAGGCTAGCTAATGAAACATTATTCTTGTTGAATGACAAAAGGGCAAAAGAATTGCATCAAAGATGCCATAGATGAGGGGCAACTAATCCACCAGTCTCACATGGTTGGGTTGTGGACCATTGACACAACCGAGAGAGAGCGAGAAAGAATTCCTATCTTCTGAGGGGAGTGCATCCTAGGTAGCCAGGATTGATCCATCTCCACTGCAGACTTTGCGAAGAGGCAGCTCTGCAATCAGAGGCAGCACAGAGGTCAGCAACAAAGTTGAAGGACTCCAGTAGAGGCCCCCCCCCCCCATCCCCCAGCATCAGTAAATTGGAAATAAGCATAGCTGGGTTAGGTGATGGAGCCTGAGGACCCAGGAGCTGGAGACAGATCTTCCCAAACTCTGGACTTCGCTAACCATAGACAACAAACAGCGAGTGGGGTGCGGTGGAGGAAGGGGGACATGACCATTAAAAGGGCATAGGACATTCACACCAGTGAGTGAGGACCTGAATTGAAGGACTACTGCCAAGGACACCTGGGAGTGGATATTTAAGTTAGTACTCTTAATATATTACTTATTGTTGCTGTGTTTTCTCAAGTTAATTCTTCATCCCTTTTCCCCTAATAAAGTTTTCCTTGTTTCATACACCAACTCAGTGTCTGAGAGTGGGGGAGTATTGCCTATCAATGGCACGCAGGGAAGGTATTTATTTCCCTGATTTTCTGCATAAGGGCTCAAGCATGTGATGTTTGGTAGAATCTTAAAAGGAACCCTAGATATCTGAACCCAGTCCTTGTTGCTGCTGACAACATCTGGCAGAAGGATGATGCATAGCGCTTGAGGGTAAGTTGCCCAGGAACAAAGACTTTATACAGTTTTAAATTGAAGAGCAATCATCAGCAAAATGCTGAAATTCTTGTTAAGAAACTGTAGAAATTAATATTTTCATCTGTGTAAATAGCTTGTTTTAAAAAAAAACAAGCTACATTTAATACTTTTTACAAAGAAAACATTGGAGATCTAGAATCAAACAGGCAAATTCTCTACAATAGCTAAGGACTTCAGGAGTTTTCATATCAAATCACCATTTCCTGAGTGATAAAATTTTGAAAAGTCTATGAATTCTGTTCAGGTAGCTGAGGAACTAAACATTCTAAGAAGCTGGTCAGTGAACCTAACAAAATCAAATCTTGCCTCTGTAACACTGAAATAGCTATGCATATTGGCTGTTTGCGCATTACTTTTAATGGGTATCATAATAAACTTTTAATTGAATAAAATAATAGATATTTAATATGAAGTGGGTTGGAAAGACAGAGATAAGTCAAAGTGTTCAATGATAACTCTTATCTGTGTTATTATCCATAAGAAAATCAGATGAGAAATCAATAGCCATAGTACTTTTTATATTTGAAGTTTAACAAGTCACTTTAAAGAATTGTAGAGAGTTTTCATTGCTGTATTTTTTATAAAATATATATGGTATAATTTTCTAATGTGTTATTTAATGTCCAGTGTCATTTGTCTGTCATATTGATACACCCACAAAACATAAAAAGCAAGTAATTACTTTCATTTCTGTATTTCATTTTAAATTAATCTGAATATCTGAGAGCTTTCTAGGACCCTAATTCATTTATTTGCTTTCATGAGGCTGGATATTTAAATCCAAAATTTTAAAAGTTACAAAAACTCACTTTCACTGGGAGAAAAAATAAATAAAAACATTGTTTACTTGGGAAAAGTGACCTTTCTGAAATAGCTGGGCTCCTGCTGAGCTCTGGGTATTGAAAAGAAGACAACAGAACCACAGCAATTCTGATTTATATGGATGTCTTATAAGAGCTGCATTATGGCCCTGAATGGTGTGCAGTTGGCTGAGTCATTTAAAATTAATGTACAAAGCACAGTAGTATTACTGATTATTTAGATTGTGCCATAGGGGGCTATAGTGCTTGACAAACATAAGAAAAAGCAGTTATGAGCTTCAGCCTTGGATCCTGAAATGTGCTTCTTGCCAGTTTGCATGCAGAGCCCCACTGAGATCAAGGGAGTTTTGTGCAAGTGCAGGGTTTTGCTGACAGAAGCCCATTGCAGGTGCGGTGCCTCAGGGTATGTCTAGCCTGCCCTGGTGGCAAGCATCGATACAGCAGCATTGATTGAGCAGGTCTGTGTAGACCCGCTCAGTCGATCAGAGAACGCTCTCCAGTAGATTCAATTAGTCCGCCTCTCTGAAAGGCAGCATAGACGGGAGGGTATCTCCCATCGACGCAGCACCGTGAAGATGCTGCAGTATGTCAACGTAAGTATGTCAACGGGAGACACGCAAGCTACGTTATGTAGATTAGGTTAGCTGATCACAGTGGTCCGTTCTGATTTTATAATCTATGAATCCTAAAACACTTTGGTGTTTGGTCTGAAGTCAGTGGAAGCTTTGCCATTGACCGCATTGCGGCCAGCGTGAGCCACCCTCAGAACTGTATAAACAAATCAGATTCCTGGCTCACTAAGAATTGTATAGGCAAATCAGATTCCTTGTTTAATTGCCTGAGTAAAATAGAAATAGATGTAGATAGATTTTTCCTTTATATTTTTAAGATTGATATTATAATGAGTATTGTTTAAAGTATAATATTGCTTAATGATGGAATTTGTTACTGCTTGACAGAAGTGAATTCCATTGTGTTAGGTTCCTCCATTTTGCAGTTTTTCTGAGCCTTGTACTATTGAACCTAAAAATATTTTGATTAACTGTTTTTTGGGTATGAGTGAGGAATGTGTATGTAGGGTGTGAATAGATAAGGAGAGATGCCAGCCCAAACCGTTTGGATAACAAAGAGGGGAGTAAAGATGCCAGCTGCAACTATCATCTTGACCCTGAAGGCTGAAGAATGCAGATAACAACCGTAAAGCACGGGCGAATCCACCCTAAGAACAGATCTAAGTGTGAGATAAGAAGAGGTGAGGTCATGCTTGTAACTGACTGGTGATTAACTACCATACAGAGTCCAGAGGCTGCATGACACAGCAAGACTCATAGGATTGTATGGGGACTAACCACTATAAAAGATGAGATGAGAACATGGAAACTTTGGGTTCATTCTGCAGTCATCATGGACCATCGGATTTGCACGCTGACAGAGGGCCAGTTCCCCCCACTTCGTGCTCAACTTATCTGGCCAATAGGCTGACTTGAGCAATGCATAATAAGGACTGGTAATTATATTATAGCAGCTTGCAGAACTCTTGGGTGTGAATGGGTATGTGAATGTAATAGCTTTTAAAGATTTTTTATGTACAATGAACGAGGCATATTGCCTTATCCCCTGAATAAGATCCTGTAGTCTTTTCTTTTACAAGTACAACATTTTGGTGGAGAATTGCCGAAGGGGGAACGTTGGCAGTATATCACACTTGTTGTAAATTCGGTGTGCACACTTTCGGCTATAGTAAGCCGAGTATTTAGATATGGATCCAATACTGTTTTTCTGTCAAACTCTGAAGGATGTAGGAGTTTAAATTGTGTTTCTGTTAAAACTCTGACGGATATAGGAGTTTTGACAATACTGCTTCTCTGGTAAACTCTGAAAAATATAGGGATTTGCAGTACATTGATTGGAGAAACATGTTAAGAGAAGGCAGTTCAAAGACATCCCTCGAGAGGGCCAGGAAACACAACAGATACTACCCTTTGTTCAAGAAACTAACCTTAGAGCAAGGTAGAGCCCCTGCTAATCACAGCCACTGCTAATCCCTCATTAAATATCTCAAGCAGAAGATCAGATTTGCTACATGCCAAGTAGCAGCTGTAACAGCAGGAGAATGGGACATTAGCCTCCAAGATAATACCTCTGATTGGGAAGATATATCCTGGGATCCTAGCTGTTGTTGATTTAGCAAACCAGGTACTGTGGTAGGATTAGGAGTCCCTAGAGTGGTTGCAGTTGCACACAGAGTGGTGGCTATTAAAGCACTAGAACCACTGTCGTTTAAGCCAGGATAGGGGCTGGGGGTGTGGGTTTCCAAATGTTCTGGCCCACGGAGCCCCACTTTCAGATTTGTTGTTGCTGTCCGTACTTTTCTCGTCTTAGGTTTTCCTTTCTCCTAAGTCATTCTCTGCTGCTTCTTTTTTCTCTTTCTCTCTCTCCCTTCCTCTGCCACCTTTTCTTTTTGTTTGGAGAGTTAAGGGTTAAATCCAGAGCTGGCATGTTAAGAATGTTGTTGCTGTTAGCTCATACTTTAAAATGATCTCAAGGGCTAATTGGTTGCTTTTTTCATACCCTCCCCCCACTTGCACTTTTGTTTTTCTGAAATGTTGATGGAGGGAACTTTGGATATCTATGTAAAGAATTTTTGACAAAGCACAGGCTAAGGCAGCTGTGTTGCAAAGATTGTACTTGGTGGCTTAGGTTTTACAAGCAAAATGCACCACCTTCAGAAATGAATAAAATGCGTAAGAATCAGGTCAGCAAAGCTATAAAACCAGTGGCTGGTAAACAGCACTCTGAGTGAGAGAATGGAGAGTTTAAGATTTAAAAACCATGTTGCCAGTGAAATGTTAAAAGCTATGACAGCAAAGAATAATATAATAAAGCTAAGATATTGTACATTGAAGCAAAAGTAAATGATTTAAAGGAAAGAGAAGAGTTAAAAAATAGCTTTTGTAGAAATTAATACTACAGGGGTTGATGGGAATTAAACAGTTGAGAGTTATAGAAATGTTCAAAGGGTAACAGTGTTATAAAAAGAAAATCCTTGGTTTAATAACATCCAGTAAGGTAAATATATGTATAACTTGGTACAGTCACATTGGGTGGAACCCTGATGGTTAAAAAATTATACAAGAAGGTCAGGTGGTGGCTACTACCGTTTTTTGTCCCCAGGAATTTTTACAGCTTTTCCGATGGAAAATGGGCCCTTTTTCCAAAGGAATTGTCGGCAAACAATTGATTGTAAATAAGTGCTGCAGGCAGCAGGCAGAGAGACAATCTGATTTTGATCATTTGACTACTGAACAAAATAGTCAAAATTAGAGAAAGGGAATAAGGGGTTTCCACTGAAACTTGACTGTCTCTGAATGTACAAGATGGGAATATAATGTGGGTACAGTTGTGTAAAAACAATTGGAGTAGTGCAAAGGGAAGTTAAAGACAAAAAAAATGGTTTATATATATAGTATGTAAACTTTTTAGTACCTAAACCAATACTTTTGGTTTGTGAAACCCTATTTTGTATGTTTGAAATAATTGGCTTTTTGAAATACATTATGTGTATTCCACAGGATGCTCATTTAAATTTTTTATTCAAAGTTGCAAACATTATAAACACTTTATGCCAAACACAGACAGCTAGTGTTGCTTGGCTTTGTTATTAAGCATTTAACCCTTTGGGTACCTCAATAACTTATAAAGGTCAATATCTGTTTAAAGACAAGAAGATATGGTCATGGCTATGGCGAAGACAGCCAGAACCAAAATAGTAAAGAAGAATTGTGGATCTTTTTTTGGTAATAAGATAGCAGCTAAAAGTTGCAAGAAAAAAAAAGTTATAAAAACAGTGCACAAGGAAATCAATGTCAAAAACACTGAGCCTTAAGGTGGCTCTAAGTAAATTAAGTTATTGAGCAAATGAAAAAGAAAATGCATGGACAAAAAGCTACTGAATCAATGTTATGGGAAACTTGTGACCAAGACATGTATTTGAAACTGGGTAAAAAGAATCATGCCCTCAATTCAAAATGGATGGGTCCCTATTCTATAGTGGACCAGCTTAGCCCATTGATATACCATATTGATAAAGACGGAAAGCTTAAAAGGGTTCATGTATCACAGATAAAGTTGTTTTCTTGAATAACCTGTATTCAATTATTTTAGGTACTCGTCCACAAGAAACCTGCATGTTCATTAATTAAAACTCGTGGAGATTCTGGCTTGGCTTGGCTTCTATTTTAACAGAATGTGTTTTTATATGGTTATATTTTTGCTGTTTATTTAAAAATAATTTTGATTTGCGCAAGTGTTTTATGGGGGAATCCCATTGAAAGCCAGTTGAGAAGAAGGATAAGACTCAAATATAGAAATGTTGTTTCTTGTGCTTGTGGGGATTATCAGTTTAGGTACATCCAATGGCCTTTTGAGCAGAGGACAAATTAAGAGAAAGAGGGACCTAGTGATTCCTGCTCACTATATTATATAGCAGCTTGCAGAACTCTTGGGTGTGAATAGGTGTGTGAATGTAATAACTTTTTAAGATCTTTTTATTTACAATAAACGCAGTGTATTGTCCTATCCCCTGAATAAGATCCTGCAATCTTTTCTTTTACAAGTGCAACACCAGGATTTCATCCATGGATTTTAGTGGAAGTAACTCCAATAAGGACTAGCCATATGAGTAAAGAGCTGCAAGGACTAGACATCACTACATTGCTGGGTATGGAAAAGGAATGGATACAAAACAAGGGGAAAGGAAGAAATAAATAATGATTAATGGCTGAAGAATCACATTTCTGCCTGAAAATTGTGTGCCTAATATAGTTAGAAACAACACCAGAAGATTGCTGTAGAAAAGTGGTAGAAAAAATATTTGTAATTGTTTTCAGTTGATTTTGTACATTTGTCAGCATTTTGTATATAGTCAGTCAGTTAGAGCCTTCCTTGCTGAAAAGGCTATCTAACCACATAAAGGGAGCAGAAAAATCCTTCCACAAATTAGTTTAAGGAACTATTTTATAAAATCATGATAAATTGGGCCAGATATCTGATGTAAATTCCTGTAGATTTTAGTGGAGCTACACTGTTTACACCATCTGAGGATTTGGCCCACAATGGAAAGACATTTTAAGTAACCTGCTGGAAAAATATTTCCTTTCCCTCCAAGAATCTGAAGCATCCCCTCAAAATTCCTCTAGTCCAGGATGCAGAAAGGGCATTATTCACTCTTTGTCCAGTGCATGTTCAAGGTCCAGTCTTTGGAAACAGGAGATCTATACCTCTAGACAGGAGATATTCCCACTGTGACACACAATTATATCTTTGAGCGTTGAGAGGTCCTGAGACAATGGACTTCCAGGCCCGCACATTTTTATTTAGGGAAAAAAAGTTAAGTACGTTTTTACATCTGTTACTTATTTTTCTTCTTTCCCTCTCAATGCTGTGCAGTTGGACTCTTGCGAGCTAAGAGACTCTGGTTTTATAAGCTGAGGGATATGAAATATAGTTTCAATAATATATTTTAAGACTCCCATTTGTAAAATAGATTTTTTTGTAAGATGTGGTATATACAGAATACATGATGATGCAGTAGAAGGGTTTTTCTGACACTTTAGGAACAGCAGCATAATTCACTCGTGGCTTCACATCCTGTGAGTAATGCATCCATCCTGAACTCAGGCCAATAAAACCTTTATACCACATCATCATGAACTCTCTATATATTATAGGCAGCACTACCAATATTGCCCAGAGATCAAGTTGTCTGACATTTTCAGTTACTAGATCATGTTTTGCATTGCTTGTAACTGTGCCAGCCTTGAACAATTTGGGCTACAATTTTCCATCAGCTTGATTTTTTTTTTTTTTTTTTTAAAGTTCTGCTAAAATGGCTCTCCCATTTCTGACAATGAGATTATGGAAAAATACATCATTTTGCCAATGTTAAAACATTCTTACAACCACTTCACTGAGGAGCCCTACTCCATGCCTGGAAGCATGCAATTGCCTTAAACATGAGAGCATTCACTGGCCACCTCCACAGCAACAAAGAAAGATTCAACTACCAGCTCAGCAGGGGTAGAATGACAGTTGAATGTGCTTTTGGCAGATTGAAAGGACGCTAGTGTTGTTTGCTCACCATGTTGGATCTCAGTGAGAAAAATATCCCAATGGTTATAGCTGCCTGCTGTGTCCTGCATAATATCTGTGAAGCAAAGGAGGGAAGTTGCCACCAACGTGGATGGTGATGTGGAACAGCTGTCTGCTGAGTTTGAACAGACAGATACAAGGGCTATCAAAAGAGCTCATCAAGGAGCTATCCAGCTCAGGGAGGCTTTAAAAGAGCACTTTAACAGGGAACCACAGTAATGTGATGTGGTGTGTTGTGCTCCACATGGTCCTGCAATCTGGGGGCCTGTTAACTGCACATCTATTAATGTAACATTGACAATACACCTATTAATGTTATGGTGCTTGCTGTACATTTATGATTATGACAATCTGTATCTGATCCTATGGTTGTGTTCCCTACTTTCATTGCCACTAGGCATTACACAGTATCTATTGGGAACTAATAACAATGAATTATTTTCCAAACAAAAGAGTTCTGTTGACTAATGAAAACACCTCAGAAAAATTCTGCACAAGTTAAAAGTAAATACATTAAAACCTTAATAAATTTGGGGCAGAGCATAAAGAAGAGGAAGGAACATTTATATCTACTGTAGCTACCCATACATCCACCATGACTTTCACAGGTCAGTATATGTGAAGCTGAGGCTTTCCTTACTGTCTCCCACTGTGGAGTTGTGGGGATAGGGATGCGGCCCCTGATACCACATGAAGTGCTGAGGAGGAATATGGGGATGCGCTACACTATAGTTCTCCACGGATTGCAAAGGGAATCGAGCCCAGGATAATTGACCCTGTAGGTCAAAAAGTCTGTAGCATCTATGTTTGCTGCCAGAGAAGCCTCATTATATCCTGCTGCATCTCTCTCCTGCTGGGCCTTTCTTCTACTCTTTCCCTCTCCATACAGTCTGCAATATTTATTCTCCAACCCCTCTGTTCTGGTCTGATGCAACAGTGGCTTGCAGGATTTCACAGAACATGTCATCCTGAGTCCTCTTCTTTCTTCTTCATAACTGGCTCAGGTGTTCTGCTGGTGTGGAGGGGGAAACCATCAAGGCCACAATGGCTGCAGCTACAGATAAAACACTCAAAGGTACCATTGTCAGTATAGACACAACAGAAATCGAAAATTAAGATTCCGAACACCTTTCCCTTACTCCCCTAAACTTTTAAACAAGACATGCTTATTGACACTTCTGCTTTGCAGTGACTGTGAACACCACCAGTCTCAGCACCAGCCATGGTGAGTATGGCCCATCTGGGGCGAGAGAAATGAGGGAATTCTTTGATTGCACGAAACTATATGGGAGTCTAGGGCAATGGCATTGAATATTGGCACCATTTTTCACAGGCAGTGGTGATTTTAGCTGATATCTGACTCAAACAAAGAGAGCACAGCTGCTGCTGGCATCCTGAAGCCACCCAGGCCGGTATGCTACTAGCCTGTTTATTGCAATGGTATCTGCTTAAGTTATCACTGACTAGCATGGGAAAGTGTCCTGCTGTGGAGGAAGAAGTAAGGCTGCTGTCCCTTGAAACCTTAGGGAGAGGATTGCAGTGTACCACCAGGATGAAATCTCTCAGGAGGATTCAGATGACATCCCTACATATATATAAACAAACTACTCCTTATGGCCATTGCCCAGTCAAGCAGATAACACTACATCTCTTTGTTGTACCTCTTCTATTAAGGATAAATTAATGGGAAGTCCATAGCTGTGTCCTGTTAAGTTGGGATTGCCATCACTGTAATGGAAAATAAATTTACACACTCACTCTAAGTTCTTTCCTCTGCATTGGGCTCATCCATGCTCAGCTACTGGGACTGACCGGACTGCAATGGAGTCTCAAACAAGTCCGGGCTCACAGAATAGCTGGATCTCCTCCAGTCGCATGTCCCTCATCCTCCTCTGCCTCCTCCACGTCCTCCTTGTCTGTGCAGTTCATGGTGGAAGCTGTGACTCAGGCTTCTCGGTGGTTGGGTGGGGTGGTGGTGAAGTGTCACCCAAGTATGGCATGCTGCTCTTTATAAAAGCAGCAGGTCTACAGCTTGGCACCAGATTGATTGTTGGCCTCCCTGCCCTCTGATATGCCTGTTGCAGTTCCCTCACCTGCACATGACACTGCTGCTGATCCTTCTCCTGCATCCCCCGTGCAATCTGCTCAGAAATGTCGATGTTTCTATGACTTGCACTACCCACACTGAAGTCTGGCTGTACTGTCTTCACTGCTATTCTTACCTGGGCTAGCTGGATTCAAGCTACCTCAGATAGGCTAACCCGGGAACAGCTTTTTCAGTGTAGACACACCCTAAGTGACAATGGTAAAAAAGACAAGCCAAGTATTTTTCTGTTCTCGTGGATGAAACTAAAGATGCATCAAAAAAAGAACAGCTGTGTCTCCTTTTATGCTACTATCAAAAAGGAATCATTCAGGAAAGAGCTCTGGGCTGCCTCTACATGGAAGAATTACAGCATTTGATGCTTGATATGAATTACATTGTAGCCCAGTGCTATGATGGAGCTTCTGTGCTGAGTGGGCATTTAAAAGGCACACAAGCTCAAATTCAGGAAAGGATTACATATGCCATTTATGTGCATTTGCCATGTTCACAGGCTTAATCTTGTCATTGCAGACACATATTCCAGCATCGTCCTGTGTCAGGAAGTCTTTGCATTTTCTCAGGAACTGTACATCTTCTTTAGCAGTAGTTACAAGCACCATTAACTGTCTGTTAAGGCACCACAGGAGCTAAGTCAGAAGGTATTTGAGCTAGGCAGATTATGTGAAACTCGATGGTCGTGCCGTTATGACTCCCTCCAAAAACTGCATGCAAGATATGGCACTGTAGTGAAAACACTGGAAGCCATTTCAGTTCAGACCCTTGATGGCCCATCAGCTAGCTCTGCAAAGGGCTTGATGGCAAGACTAAAGAGTTATTCCTTTCTGTTGAGGCTCTTGGTTTTGGAAAGAATATTCAAGAATAGTGCTTCAGAAGAATTGCAAAATGAAAAACAATGTATCAATGCTATGGAATTAGTAGCGAGCAATGTTTCTTCTCATCAAGAAATGAGAACCTCTGAAAGCAAATGGAAGGAGCTATGTGATGAAGCTGAAATCATTGCCAAGGAACTTAAAATTGCTATTCCAGGTCAGGCAGTTGCGACTGTTGAGCGCAGCAATACAAAAATGGCAAGAAGACCTAGCAAAATATCCTCCAAGCTGGCCTTGTTTTTTGTTTCTAGTACACTGGGTCAGTCATCTACACATGATGTTCCCAAGAGCACTCAAGAATCTATATAATCCGATTTCTACTATCCTGGTCTGGCCAGAATCCTTGCAGAGCTTGATAGACAATTCACCTCCAACTCCAGTTTGCTTTCTGCACTAACTGCTTGTGACCCAAAGAGTGAAAATTTTCTTGACTATGAGAAACTGAAAATAATTGCAGATCACTATGGATCAACAGGCACCAATTTTGGTGAGCTGAATACAGAAGTTGAAGTTGCCAAGACGCACACTGCAACAAAAAAATTGACTTCAATTTCTGAATTCTGCAATGTTCTCAATGACTTACCAAGGGTATACCAGTCTTTGCTGTCTATTGTAGATATTGTGTTGAGCCTTCTAGTTTCTACAGCATCAAATGAGAGGTATTTCTCTGTGCTCAAGAAAGTAAAGGACTACTTAAGATCCACAATGAGAGATGGGAGCTTAAGTGACTTGGCAATTTTAGCCTGTGAATGTGAAGATTCAAAACACCTTGAAATCAACAAGGCCAGTGACAATTTTGCCAAGATGAGACTACACGTTATCCATGGTTTTTCTTTGTTTGTTTTCAATAATTTATTTACCTTTAAGTATTCCTGGAACAAATTAACTGTCTCATTCTCCTCTTCACAATTGGGAACATAAGACATTTTAAAAACAACATCTGCAGGGGGAAGCAGATTTTAAGAAGAGTTGATTTATTTTTATTTATCTCTACTAAAGATAGTGCACTAAGTATCAAATTTCTGTTTCTGATATCTGTGTTAAGGCTCCAAAACTAATACTTCAAGGCTTGGAATTGGGAATCTCTTGCTGTATTATCTCCCGATTGTTCTAAACTTACATATAAATTTAAAATATGGTTTTAAATGGTGTTTGTATATATTTTTTCTTTCTTTATATAGGAATTAGATACAGTGTTCCTGTCAGCTAATTTCTAAGTTATTATCTACAAAAAAAAAAAAAAAAAGTTTTCAGGGGCCTGGAATCACAGTTAAAGACATCCCCTTCTCTCCCCGCCAAATCTGAAATGGCATCCCTGCTATCTGCTCCAGGCTGGACGCAGCTGACATGGAGCTGACATGGAGCTGACAACACAGGAAAGCTGCTAGAAGTGTGCTAATCAAGATGCATAATCAGGAAAGGGCATTTAAAAAATTCACAGGATTTTAAAGGGATCTCCATGAACGATGGACAGTGGAGTTCACAATTGTGACCAGAGTAGTCAGTATCAGGCATTGTGAGATAGCTGGCTGGATGTCTGTTGGGGATGACATAGGTGACGTAGTGTCTACACTCACACTGCATTAACCTCAGTACATTGAACATGGCTTAACACCGCTCGGGGAGGTGGTGTTACTATGTCAGCGTAATGGAGAGCTTACATCAGTAGAAGATAAATTTTAGTGCAGACACATGCAGAACTAGGCCGATGCAAGGTGGTTTACATCAGCCTAACTTTGCAGTGTAGACCAGTCCTCAGCTCTTGTGTTGCCATCCCATGCACACACACACACAACTCAGCAAAACCCCTTTCCCCACACTCAGTCCAAACCTCTGGGTGGATTCATAACCCTTTTTGTCTTAGGCAGAGATAAGGGGTGTCTGTAATACAGTAATTTATCCCGATAGTTATGTCAATCAAAGGCTGTATTCACACCCAATCTCACAGAGGTTTGTTATCCATGCAGTCACCAGTACCTCTCAGCATAACAGATGTATCTGATGGGTTTGTTAGAGTTTTACAATTGGTTGCATTCTCTTATCTTATTGACATAGCAGGTGGCCTAGGAAGCTTTCATTAGCAATCACGATAGCATTTATTGAGCTTTACAACTTTACTACAGTTATGGAGCTCAATTCTCCATTGCATTGCACATTGTCTAGTCATTTACAGCAGCCTGGTAGGTGTAAAACAGACCAAATCAGAGTGGCAGCATTTTATACTCACTTTGTGCTGATGTAAAGGACTACACAAGTTACAGGGCAATGCAGAATCGGGGCGATATTGTCCAATCATTGCCAGGATCAGATGGCAGAGCTGCATGGTATGGAAAGCACAGGTCACTTCCAGAACTTTACATGACAGTGGGTGTGTGTGTGAGTGGTGCATATGGTCTTGTTCGTTATTTTCTAATATCAGCAGCAGACATTTCTTTTCTTTTGATGCTATCACATTCCAGAATGCAATCCAGACCAGTGAGGGGTTTTGTCTCTGCCTGCCCTGTAAGCCTGACTGTCTCACAATGCTGCTGTAGTTTCCATCCTGGGCCTCTCACAAACAGCCAAAAAGCATGCAGGTCACACCCTGAGTATCTGTATATAGCTACAGACCTGGTCCAGCTACTATGACCCCACCAGCCTGTCAGCAGCACACCAGCCACACTCTAGCTTGCAGCAACCTTGGTTACTACTTGCCGGGTGACCCCCCAACATACTCCCAGTTCTGGATTTTTCTGAAAAACATGTGTTCTGTACTGTCAAGCCCTCTCCTGGACAGTTCAGATATCAGAGGTCCCTTGCCCCTGTAAGGGGTCAATGTACAACAGTTTGCTACTTCAAAAGGCGTTACCCACACAGTTCAGTTTAAACACAACACTGGATTAATTTTGATTACAAAATAAAACAAGTTTATTTAATTACAAAGATAGATTTTAAATGAGTACAAGTATAAGGTATTAAAGTCAAAAATGGTTACAAGAGAAAAAAAGATAAAACACTTTCTAGTAGCTAAATCTTAATAATCTAGACTTGGTTCCAGGTAAAATCCTTACCACATGATCCCAGCAACAGGGCTGACCAAATTCTCAGGTAAGAAGTTCCCCCAAAGTCAAAGGGCTGGTTCCTTTGTCTTCTTAAGTGAAAAAGAGAGAGGAAGAAAGATAGGGAGAGATCCAGATAGACAGGTTGCAGTGGTTTTGCCCCTCACTTTTATAGTCCAGTCACCTTTTGAAATGCATTTTCCTGAGGGTTATCACAAGATAAATTTCATTCCTGCTGTGAGGATGGAGACATGCAGTCTCACGGTAAAAGAAATTCTATGTTGTTGTTTGCTAAAATGCAGATTGATCTATTCCTGCCTTTGTCTTTGGGAAACCAGTTTACCCCTTCTTGCTGTATCCAAGACCTTGTTTACCAATTATTTGTAAACTGAGATAAACACACATTTCTTTGTTTAGGATAGACCTCTTTAACAAATTCTGGCAAGTTTGGGCTGTGTTGGTTTGAACATGTGTTAACAATATCATACAGGGGAATTCATAACTTTACATATAATATTTTTACATGCATTTCATCATGATATTATGGACCAGAAAGTTATTAGTTTTCAAATGATACCTATCAAGTCATATTTTGTACAAAGATTATTGCAGTGGTGTGTAAGGTGTGAATACAGAAGTGCTTTAGTCACAGATGCATCCTAGCAGTAATTTTGAAACAGGAATCGGGGGAGGGGAGGGCTGTTTAAAAGGCCCGTTTTATGGAAAGTCTGAGTTCAAAGATGTTATCTCTAGGAAAAGTAAACATTTTAGAAACTAGTTTGATATTATATAGAGTAATCCAAACTACACATTGATTGACAAAAATATCTATTTTGGTGGTGCCTTGAAATAGATTATAAATTTGACTGCATTTGCATGTGTTGTCCTGTGATTGGGACACGTTCCTATTTATTCATCTTCCTATCTCTCGCCCACTCCAATCAAAGAGGCCAAGTTACAGCAATAAGATGAGGGAACCTGTAAAAAACACATACCAATCTTCTCTCACCAAAGAACACAGTCTCATCTCTCTCCATTGTTTTAGTGTGCCCATAGTAAATGACTGAGTTCTAATCCTGTAAAAATGAGGATACTAATGCTTAGCCACCTTTGCAAGGCACTTTGCAAACTATTAGTGAAAAGCAGCAAGGATTATTATTATTATTGTGATATAAGGTGGCATCAAAAAAGACATGAGTCCCATGGTTTCATTTAATATTTATATTTTATTTGAAATTGAAATCAATGAAGTTCTGTTTTGGCACAGAAGATTGGTGTACATGTGGTGTACATTGGTGTACAATGAAGACTTTCACCTCCGAGTCACGTCTTTCTCATCTGCCTTGGGTCAGCGGTGACCACAAAGTTCATGCCTCTCTGGTAACCTTCTGTACGTGAAGTGAGTTAAGGGCCTTAATCTAGTTCCTAGTGGATATGTAGCTATATCATAGCTGGTATCCCTGTTGGCAGTCTGAACAGAAAGACTAAAGGACTAAATCTCTCAGCAAGCTAAACCAGCCCTGACTGGCAGCTACAAGCAATTCCTGCTTGACAGCAGCATAATGTGAGAAAGCTTGTGTTATCAATACCCACGCTCTCTAGCAGTTCTGTAGTTTAAAAAAGCACCAATGTCCAGAGCTGTTATGCTAATATCTTTCACAATCAGTGGTATTTTTCCCACACTAAGTTTATCTGTTATGTTTTCACTCTGTCACTACTTTATTTAAATTTCAAGTCAAATACAGAGGCAATACATCAACTGCCAGTTTTAATCAAACAAGTTATTTGGCTCAATACATAGGTAAATGGGTGAAATTCTATGGTTTGTGTTATACAGAAGATCAGACTAGAGGATCTAATTATCCTTTTGGCTTTAAAATCTCTGAATAAACTATAATCAGAAGATCAAATAGACTGCACATCAGCCAGCCTCTGTACACACTATATTTATAATAAATCCTTCTAAAATGAATGCTTTCAACTGTTAATGAACAAAAATATTTTTAATAGAAAAGCTGGTTGGGAACTAAAATTTCCTTTCCATGGGAAATTCTGGCATTTAAAAAAATAATAATAATTCCAACGTGGAATGAAATGCTGCAATTTTGAGATTTCCCATGGCATGAACATTCGGAAACCATTTTGTTTCAGTCAAAATATTGTGTCGTTTTGATTCATTTCCTTTAGCTATTTACATTTTATTAAATATAACATATATATCAATATATTAAAATTCATATTTTCCATAAGTAAAAATGAAACACACATCCAAAACAAAATGTTTATACTTGTTGCTATTGAAAAATTGTCAAAAATCAACACATCAGCAAACATTTCAATTTTGTTGAAACTGCATTTTTTCAACAGAAAACTGTTGTCAAAACATTTTGAGTAGCTCTAGTTATTATTATAGATATCTACAAATTGCTGTAAGGAATACATTAAAAGAATAAACTTTAAGTGACTACATCTATTCATTTACGACCATATTCATCAATGTGCAGTGGCTGCTTTTGTGGCGCCCTAGAATGGTGCAAAGCTGCTGGACCATACCAGTGAAATCAACCAATCATTTTCAAGAATACACTGAAGCAATTTCCCACATATTAGTTGCAAGAACATTTCAGTGTCTGTCCCAAGAGGTTGGCTGCTAAGCAGCCATGAAGCAACTAGCGCTGTATTCCACCAGGAATTGTCTAGTTAGACCCAGGAAACTGTCTTCTCTTCCAAAGTGAATGTATAGTTAAACGATTCATGGATTTTGACTTCTGAAGCTTTGTCTCACCATTTACTATTAATGTATTCAGATTTATACAAAATATAAAGAGGCACCTACCCAAGGCTCTAACTACCTTCCCTCCCCTCCCCTAATCAGATTCTCCTCCAAACCCACCACATATAGACAGACATCTCTTGCAGTGTGCCCTGATGGTCAGTAGTCTCTGGGTATTTCAGCTATGTTACACGTGAACAAAGCATTTATTTTTATCTTGTACAGTGCCAAAGACATTCTGTGCTCCAGAGATCTTGCAGTCTCTCTGCATCTGGCTCCCGGGCTTTCCAAAATACGCTTCTTCTCCATGGCCTAGAACTCGTAATCCTAACCAAGCCATTGAGGCTTATAGTTTACCTGTGTTTAATTCTTCTTCCTGAGGAGGCACCATACTTCCACATTGTGTATGCACAGATCACTTGGCATATGTTTTCACAAGCAAAGAGCTATGAAGGGATAGTTAGGAAATTAAAAAATAAAGTTAGCTTAAGTTTGGTTCAGAAAATAATATATTTGCATTATGCTTTGTGGCTAGCAAGGATAAGGCCCCAAATCAGCAAGTAAAGGAAGGCCAGAGAATAATAAGTGGTATTCCTTATTACTTGTAGTATAGAAGGATGTTCTGGTCACAATTGTGAACTCCACTGCCCAGAGGGCACAGAGACCAGAAGTCCCCTCTCCCCTTTAAAGCCCTGTGAATCCTGATGGCCCTGCTTGGAAAGCACACCTAGCATCTCTCCTTTGCTGAGTGAAATTGACCAGCTGACCATGCCGACTACATGCTCCAGACACATTCTGGACTGGAGTAGACAGGAGATATTGGATCTCCTGGCCTGTGGGGAGAAGACGCAGTGCAGGCACAGCTCTGAATCAGCCACAAAAATTTGTACTTCTGTGAGCAGATTTCTCCAGGGATTCAAAAGAAAGGGTATGACAGAGAAGAGCAGCAGTACCGCGTGAAAGCCAAGGAGCTGTAGTAGGCATACCAGAAGGCAGTGGCATACTGACTGGGCCCTCAGAGGAGTAGCTGCCCCCGCAGTTGCAGGCAGTGAGGGCTCTGTGGCCACGCCAAGTGTAGTATCAATAACTAGGACCTATCAGAATTTGAGACCATTCCAGATCTAGGTCCCAAAGTCTGATAGGTCCTGGTGATTGGTACTACACTGGCAGCCAAGGGCTCCCACTGTGGGGGAAGCAAGCATTCTCTCATCCCCTCCACCCCCACGCTGGGTGGAATGAGGGAGCCATGAGGACCAGAGCCCATCACACCCCCCATTCCCCCGCCACCTGGTGGCCTGGGGGCATCTGACTGCCCCGTCACTCCTGCTCCCAGCCGCACCTGCTGCCCCCACAGCAGGGGTATGTAGGGGAGAGCGGGAAATGAGCCTGCAGAAATGGGAAATGGGGTGCTGCCGCCGACGGGATGGGGTGCAAATGAAAAAGTATTGGCCCCCAGGCACCGGAGACCCACAGTACGCCACTGCCAGAAGGCCAGGGCAGTCAACAATCAATCAAATGCAGAGTCACAGACCTGCTACTTTTACAAAGAGCTGCATGCCATACTTGGTGAAGACCCACACACAGAGAGAGCACTATGGATACCTCCGAGGAGCCTGAGTCACAGGCCCCTGCCATGAACAGCAAGGAGAAAGTGGATGAGGAAGGGAAAGAGGATGTGGGAGAGGTGACAGGGGGATCCCACTGCGTGGCAAGCCAGGACATGTTCCAACAGAGACCAAACAGTACCACCAGTTGAGCACCGGCGAGCTCAATGCAGAGGCAGGAACCTCAGGTAAGTGTGTAGATAAATTTTCCATTACTGGGACAGCATCCTTAAAATAGCAGGCACAGCTTTTGACTTTTCAATAATTTACTCAGCACCTCTACATCCTGAGTTGCACACTGGGATACCTACCCATGGCGGCTTGCACTGTGCATCAATACAAGCACTTCCGGTGACTACGCACAGCACCAATGCAAGGAGACAAAGTGTGCACACACACAAGTATGCACACACACAAGTATGCACACACACAACCTACAAACTGCAACGATTTTATGCCGATGTAACTGGCGTCAACATAAATTTGGAGTGTAAACATGAACTTAGTGAGCACATCGTTTCAGGTAAAGTGTACTAAGTCAAGGAATAAGTGCAAAAAACAAATAAGCTTAGAGCTGCTGAGAAAAAATCAGCTGAGAATGTGTTACTCTGGGAGAGTTACTGTCCCAGAATTTAGTAGCTAGTGAGGTCTTGGGAAGTGTCTTATTAAACAATGAAAAACTGAAGTGAGTGATTTAAGAAAAAGGAGCTTTTGCACTTCAGACCTCAGAGGGGACTAGATAGTTGGGGTTAGTGCAACAACTCTGCATACAAAATTGGAAGTAATAAAGTGTTGAAGAAGATGTTAACGTGTTTTTAAAAAAACAAGAAAGAGAATGCTTGGCTTGATAATGAAACTCCGTTACAGCAGAACAACACGGTGCAGTCACACTGGATGAAACCTTTAGTAACAAAACAAATTATGTTAAGGAAAGTGGTGACAACTTTAGTAATAAAACAAATTATGTTAAGGAAAGTGGTGACAACTACAACCACTATGTTTTTGCCCCTACAAGCTTTTACAGCCATTCTGAAGGAAATAGGCCCTTCCTGATGAATGTATCAGTAAATCAATTGTAAATGTCTGCTGTAGGCAGAGAGAGAGTCTGATTTGGATTGTGTGACTATGGACAAATTAGGCAAAACCACCAAAAGGAAATAAGTGGTTTCCATTTGAACTTGACTGCCTCCAAATGTACAAGAAGGGAATGTAATCGGAGTACAGTCAGGTAAAAAATAATTAGAATAATGCAAGGGTGTAGAGCAAAATGTTTAAAGAAATGCAAATACATTTGTGTAATTATGCAAGGTGTTAAGGACCTAAACAAACACTCCTGGTTTGCAAAACCTTTATATGTTTAAAGTCAATTGGCTTTTAAAATACTCCACTAAAAATCTATTTGAATTTTTCATTCAAGGCTACAAAGCTAACATAAACATTCTTTGGGCAGGACTCAACCTCTCCTGGCAGGGTTTAACTTTGTTAGTTAATCTTTTGGGTGTCTCAATGCTTTTACAAAGTTCAACATTTTTTTTTTAATTAAGCTATAAATATTGAAGATGAATTAGTAAATGAAAATAGGGACTAAAGAAGTGGCCAGAACCAGGATAGTGGAGAGAGACCCTGGATCCCTTTGTTGGTAGTAAAGTAACAACCAAGAGCTGCAGAAGGAAAATAAATAAATGAATAATAATAAAATGACAGTGCACCTCCAGAGCTGCACCCAGAAATGGGGCAGAGGACAAGCAGTGTTAAGAACACTGAGTCTTAAGGTGACTCTGAGTGATCAGACAGTCTCTTTGATAGGAGTACATGAAAACTCTGTAAGCACAAAATAATCAGTTCCACTTTATGTGCAAATTAATATGGCTAGTATAATGTTATGGCAAATAAAGAGAGGGAATTAAATTATGGAAGGAATGTGCATTCCCATGGAACATGCAATGTATACAGTAAAAGAGATAAAAGAAGTGTAAACAAAACATACTACTTAATTAAAATCCTATAAGGGCTCCAGAGAGGAGCCACAATAGGTAGTGTTTTCTTTTTCAGATGGTTGTGTGCTTTGGAAGCAGGAATGAACCCAACATCAGGGAAGTTCAGTGAATATAAGAAATGGAGCTTAACCATTAAAAATCTTATCCGAAAGATCTGCTTAACTGTGGTATAAATTAAATGTTATTTGGGAGTGAAAGCTATATGGTGCTTTTTTGTAAATGGAAGAAGAATAATTGTATTAAAACTAAGCAATTGTATAAAAGATTGAAATGCCCTAGATTGGAAACAAATCCAACTAACGGCTTAGGGGTTAAAGCTATTAAGAAAATATTGTCCAATGATGTTCAGTTTGTGTATATGCCAGTGTTATTGAATTTTACTAATCTGCAGTTCCCTCATGGATTTGGAGGAATATGGTAAAGAACTGTTGAAAAAATTTTCTAAACAAAAACATGTATTTTAAAATGCATAAGCATGCAGAGGGAAGTGGGGGAGCAATTAAACCCACAGTCACTTGGAGGGATTGGCATAGGAGCTGAGCTGTTTGGAACTGATATGTCACTCTGAAACCAAGCTGACAGAGAGGTGGTGAGAACATGATCAAGCATTTCAGAAGAAGCTAGCAGCAGAAGCACTGAATCCACTGAATGAGCAAAACGAAGAGCTCATTAATGAACCTTTGTTAACTGTATACAATATACGTCATGTTGTAATTGCTGTAAAGAAGGATGGTATTAAGTCATTGTCTAATAACAACTTGTGTAGTATGTGGGGGACAGATGCCCGACAAAGTAAGGGCAGATTTAAGTGATAAGGGGCAAGACAATTTGCCCTCTTAGCACCACAGAAAAGTTAAAAAATTGATACAAGAGAGATGGCACAAGGTAAGGAAATTAACAAGAATCCAATACCGTGAAGTTAAATGTGAAACCACTGCAGCTTATAAGGTGTGGAAGGAGTCTTCCATCCTCAAATACTGACAAAGTCTGGAAAGCCCCAGACTTGTATTGCTGTTTGCATCTGGGGGGCATTCACCTGCAGCAGTAATGAATTACCAGCATGTGGGTTCACTCTGGGGAAACAGTCAGCAAATTACACAGTAGTACAGTTGAGATGCTGGGAAGTTGATAAAGTAAAAACTACCTACACTGGGAATAGCAAGTATTGTGGGGTAACTGGAATGAACCATTTCCAGTACAGACCCAGGAAATGTTATTTTAATTGGCCTATGTGCTGTTTTCACACCTGAATTTCCTGTGGTGATAAAAAGTTATACCCCCTACAAGTTTTTCATAATGTAACTGAAATATTGGCAAAGTTACAATTGCAGAAAGATGCTTGAAATGCAGTACATGAGTTTGGGCAGTCTACTCCTCTTTTAAGCCTGGATCTTAAAAGTTTAATGGCCAGAACATCTGAACTCCTGACTGAAATGCAATAGTAAAATAATAAGTTGGAACAAGGAATTTGGGAATTGGCTAGCCCCTACTGGTGGAAACAAGCATACAGCGTGGGATTACATCCATGGTGGAGATTGTCATTCCAAATTTTAGTCATTATCAATGTATATATATCAATCATATAGTACAACCCACATAGGTATGGGGGTTTTAAGGTGGGGAATGCAGGGATAGTTATGAAATTGAAGAATTAAAGTTATCTTCAGTTTGTTTAAGAAAATAGTATATTTGCTTTATGGTTTCTGGCTAGTGAGGAAAAGGCCCCAATCAGCAAGTAAAGGAAGGCTGTGATGATAATTAGTAGTATTACTTATTATTTGTAGTGTAGGAAGGATATATGGTTCAAAAAGTAACTAATAAAATAAAAAGCTGCAAATAAATATGATCTTAAAAGAAGCAAGCAAATAACTTTTGTCAGAGTTACTGAAGTCCTCAGATCTTGATTTAAAGACTTCAAATTACAGAGAATCCACCATTTTATTCTAGTTCAAACCAGGAGGCGACCTGTGCCCCACATTGCAGAGAAAGGCAAAAAAAACCCCAGGGTGTTCACCAATCTGACCTGGGGGAAAAATCCTTCCTGACCCCAAATATGGTGATTAATTAGACCCTGAGCATATGGGCAAGACCCACTGGCCAGACACCTTGGAAAGAATTCTCTGTAGTAACTTAGGATATGTCTACACTGTCGGCGGCAAAGTCGCCATTGTCAGATCGACCTATCTGGATCGAC
Organism: Emydura macquarii macquarii; assembly: GCF_026122565.2. Taxonomy (NCBI): domain Eukaryota; kingdom Metazoa; phylum Chordata; order Testudines; family Chelidae; genus Emydura; species Emydura macquarii. The sequence goes on from NW_027130506.1 coordinate 6,009,189, forward strand.
TGAGTGGTCAGTAAAGACAAGCTCAGTTGATCCCGAAGTCGATGCAGTAAAACTACCCCCTCAAGTGGCATAGCGCTGCGTTGATGGGAATGTGGTTCCCGTCGGCACAGTGCAGTGAAGATGCAGCGCAGAAGGGAAGCACAGCAGTCGACAGGAATTACACAAGCTGCTCTGCGTAGCTTGCATAACTCCCGTTGACTGCCACTGAATCACCCAGCAAGTGTAGACCAGGGCTTAGAAACCTTTCCAGTTAGCATTCCATCTCTGGCCATTGGAGGTATTTGCTAATAACAGTCACGGATGGGCCATATGCCCTTGTCAGCAATCTCATCACACCATCCCCTCCATAAACTTATTAAGCTCAGTCTTGAAGCCAGATAGGTTTTTTGCCCCCAATACTACCCTTGGAAGGCTGTTTCAGAACTTCACTCCTCTTATAGTTAGAAACCTTTGCCTAATTTCAAACCTAAACTTATTGTGAGCCAGTTTATATCCATTTGTTCTTGTGCCAGCACTGGCCCTTAACTTAAATAACTCCTCTCCCTTCCTGGTGTTTATCCCTCTGATGTATTTATAGACAGCAATCATATTTCCCCTCAGCCTTTATTTTGGTCGGCTAAACAAGCCAAGCTCCTTAAGTCTCATCTCATAAAGCAGGTCTCCATTCCTCTGATCATCCTGATAGCCTTCTTTGTACCTGTTCCAGTATGAATTCATCTTTCTTAAATATGAGAGACCAGAATTCCAAATGAGATTTCACCAGTACCTTGTATAATGGTATTAACAGTTCCCTATCTCTACTGGAAATACCTTGCCTGATGCATCCTAGGATTGCATTAGCCTTTTTCACAGCCACATCACATTGATGGACCAGGGCCATTCAGGTCCTTCTCCTCCTCTGTCACTTCCAATTGATATGTCCACAGCTTATAGCAAAAATTATTGTTTTTAGCCCCTAAGTGCATGACCCATGGAAAGTACAGTGCCAGCAGGTAGCCAAGTTAGCCCGGCATTTCTGTACCTGCTTATCTCTGGTCTTTATCCTTTCATCTAATCTTGTAAGGTTCAGAAACATCAATAAACCTGAAGAAGTCAAAAGATCAAAAAATTCTGTATACAGTAAAAACAAAATGGAATATTACTACAAATGGGAGGTTTTACAAGAATTAATTATTTGTATTGCAATAGATCCTTGGAGCCCTAGGGCCCCATTGTGCTAAGTGCTGTACAAACACAGAACAAAAAGATGGTCCCTGACCCAAAGAGCTTCCAATCAAAGTGTAAGATAAGAGACAACAGATGGATATACACAGAGAGGGGAGTACAAGGAAACAATAAGACAATATTGGTCAGCATGATAGTCAATGGTCTCAGCACACCAGCAGCCTAGACTTTGTTAGGTTTATTGTAGGCATCACAGCAAAGGAAAGTTTTAGAAGGGTTTTGAAGGAGGATAATGAATTAGTTTTGTGGATGCTTATGGAAAGCTCCTTCCAAACATAAAGGGCAGCATATGGTAGATTCACCAATTGCATAATGAGCAGCTTGTTCTAGGTTATTTATTTATCTGTGCCTGAGGTTTTTTGTTTTTTTTTTTAAATATTAATCTAATGTACACCCATTCCAAATTCCAATTGTCTTCAGTGTCACAAACAGCCATCATGAGCGATTTCCCACTAGCAAGACTAACTCAACCCATGCTAAATCTTAAGAGTCTTGAGTCAAAGACACTCTTGGGAACTGACATGAAAGGGCTCTATTTTCAAGAACTGCAGTTCAATTCCCAGCATCACCAGCTGAGGCAAGAAATGTGTTGTGACAGCAAATTTTAGCTCATTCCAATCCGGCTGAGGGGTTCTTCTTTCACAGCTGTCAGCCCTTGGGATGCTTGTGTGGGAAGTAGATAGGAGTCAGTGCAGTACCGAGAAAACTTAGTGATAACATATCGTTGTGTCTGTTATCCAAAAAGCCAGGGTGAAAAGCTGTAAATTAAATTCTCCTTTCTCCTTCAGTCTTAGATATTGCAAATGTTGGCTTCATGGTGCTTAGTAACCCTTCGGCAGGGCTGTGCAAAACCTACTAGTTGCAGTTCTTGTGGGTTTCAGCAGATCTGCAGTGTTTTAGTTTTCCTTTGAGTTTCAGGTTCACATACACTCAGACTCCAAGTGAACCCGCCCCCCCCCATGTCATATGCCACATTCATAGCAAACTTGGCATGTTCCTTCACCCCTCGTTCTTTCTCCCACCTCAGGACCTGGACCTTCCACATGTTATCTCCTGAGGTGAAACAGCCCAAATCCACTCTTTTCTTCTCCCCTTCCCCTCTCATTTTAGGGGACTGGGTGGGCTGCTCCCATCTGACACCTACAGGGCGGCCAACAAAAATAGCCATTGGTGGAGTTGCCCTGAGCCTTAATGTTGTCATGTTGCAGATGGCATCATACAGTAAACAGGAACTTCCGTGACAAGGCTCTGTACTGCACTGGCGGCAGCAGGAAAAGGAGCCTTGCGTGGGGTGAGAATGCTGGCTGCGTGTGCCACAGAAACGTCTGAGGGATGAGTAGTGTAGCTTTGTCTCTGAAGGGGCCAGATGGGGGAATGGCAGGGAAAGCAACTTCCTTTGCAGCCAAAGCCTGCAATATTGTAAATAAAAATAAATAAATAAATAAAAACAATTGAAAGGAAATGAGGGAAGAAGAAAAATAGGGCCTTTCTTTCCTGCACATACCAGGGGCATAAGGATTTCCTTTGGAGTCTCCGATGAAGGGATCCCAACTCTACATTGTCAGGTACTGGTATCACCTAGAAGTTCCTCCCCCTGGTTTAGAACAATCTGTATCCGAACTCATACTCCAAATCAGTTTTAACTACCATTTTAAGTACCACAAGCTTCAGGAGTGTGAACAACTCCAGAATTCCAACTAGACTTATTCCTTGTAAAAGAGAATTCAAAATGCTTCTAAAGGGGATTCTGAGGATGGTCTAATTGTCTGAGTCTGAAAGAGAAGCGTGGGCTAGTGGCCAAAAGCAGAGGACCGGCAACTAGAGATTTTTGGACTCTAATCCTCTCTCTGGCATTGACTGTCCTGGGGTTTTAGACATTTAACATTTAAGGTCATTTAACACAGCCTTGGTTACTTCAGCTATAGGATGGGAATAATACTTACCTACTTTACAAAGATGTTGGGAAGCTTTGTAAAACAGTTTGGGGATGAAGAGCAGTAGTATTAATAAAATCAATGTTAATCTGAAACCAGATGTCTACCTATTTCCCCCCATGAATATACAGATTGAATTCAATGCTTCCAGCAACTCTGAAATTTCATTATGCATGAGACATGTTTTATTTAATATTCATATTAAGTTGATGGGATGCAACAGGTTTTATAAAAATAAATCTTCTTCTCTGCATCTTCTGAGCCATGCTGTTAAGTATATTTAGAAGAAAATTCTCTTCTCTAACTCCCCTCCTACAGCCCACTCACGGATTAAGTCTATTCTATTTTATTGTATACAGCTGTTCAATTATATTTGTACAATGACTTGGAACATGTAAAATAGTACATGCTAAATAGTAAGTTCCTGTTGCTAACATCTTTTTGACCTATAATGCAAATCATCTATTTCTTATTCCCTCTCTATGACAACTAAATATTCTATCCCCTCCCCAGCCACATTTTAAGCTATAATTTAATATTTTGTTTGTTCACAGATGGTTAAAATAAACTTAAGAAATTTCCTCTACTCTTCCTCCAGCTAACTAGATATGCCCACTCCGATGGGTCCCACTCCTAATTCAAAGAATATATCATAGAAAAACACCAAGACTGATGGGTTTTCTATCAAAGTGAGTGATATTCTCTGGGACTGATTTAAACTGACTGCTTCAAAATAAGACTGAAACAGGGGGCAGGGAAATGACAGAAGGCTCTCTCCCCACTTTATATTCAGAAGAATCAATGAGGAATTTGGCGTGAAGGAAAAGGGGGAACCCAAGCCAGCCACACTCATAATGTGTTTTTCACAGGAGTTCATTTCGCAGAGATCAGATCTCTAGCAAGCAGCATCCTGCAGCTGTTACATCCTAAGCCTTAGTGGGTTGTAACTGAATAGCAAGCTCTGACCAGGAAAAAGACAGAAACAAGCAGAAAATCAGAAACACTTCTTGTTACTACTAAGGCTTCTTAAATAAAGACACCTACATTACAATGTCTGCAGCAGAGCAAATGCATTATAATAATGGCAATTTCAGTCCGTTCTGCAGCAGAAAATGAAGCATAGCAGTTCGTTAAAGCAGCCTTTGGCCTGATCTACACCAAAAAATTGAATTGCCTCAACTGTGTCGCTCAAGGATGTGAAAAATCCACAACCCTAAGTGAAGTTGTTCAGCCAACCTAATCCCCAATGTAGACAGCACTAGCTTGTTGAAAGAATTCTTCCATCAACATAGCTACTGTTTCTTGGGAGGTTGATTTACTACAGCAACGGGCGAACTCTTCCCATCAGCATAAGTAGTGTCTACACTAAAGTGCTTTAGCAGCACAGCTGCAGCAGCACCACTGCACCACTGTAGTGTTTTAAGTGTAGACATTCACTGAGTGGTAGCTGCCAGCTTTTTCCTCCAGCTAATGCCTCTCTCTCTCTCTTTTTTTCCTCACACACACACACACACACACACACACACACACACAAGTACAGTTCGTCTACTGTGCACATGTGATGTGCTGGTTTCACTATTTTCCCTGGAACACTCCTATTATGTGCTTCCCCTGGATATTTCAAGGCCATATTTCAACCTTTCAGCCTCCAAATCTTGCAGCTGTAGTGCTGTAAGCCCTCAATTTAAGAATAGTTTGCAAAAGGGCAATAAACTGTATATATAAAAGACACCTTTATATTGATATAACTGCATCCACACTAAATGTTGTACTGCGATCGCTGTATCTGCTATGTAACGCTTCTGCCAGGTAAAGTCGGCAGCAACAAGGGCCAGGATCACTACTGAGGGGCTCCTCTTAACACAACAACAACACAGAAATGACTTGAGCCCCGCCAATTGTCTGAGAAAACTTGCCACCACCCCATGGCGCCTCTAAAAGTCAATACTTGCCTTCTCGCAAGCACTGAGTCTGTGCATAACAAAAACCAACAAACTTTTATCAAAAGGGAAAAGGAACAAAGCATTCGTTCGGGGGAAACCCCACGACCCTATTCAAAAACATGTGATCATAAGCCAACCCCACCCCTCGGTGCATTGGGCAATGTTCTTTGCCTCAGTTTCCCACATTGCAGTAGGAAACTCCAACGAACAAACATCCCTTTAGCGCATCACTTCCCTCTCCCTCCACTGCACCCCACTCACTGTTGGATGCCCTTAATCAGAAAAGACCCAGAGTTCAGACATGCATTCATATGGGTTCACTTCCCACCCCAGGGCGGGGAAGGGGAACATTGAGCAATGCCTCAGAGGCTACTGACACCTCTCAGTTATCACCATTCACTCTGCCATCACCACCCACTGCCATCTCTGCCAGCTGCTGCCATCATTGACTCTGGCACTGCTGTCTGTGTCTGCCACCATTCACTCAAGCACTGTCATTCACTCTGGCACTGCTGCTGCTTCTCTGCTGCTACCGGCCACTCTCTGCAATGCTCCATTCCGAGGTGCCACCACTTAACCCAGCTCTCAGTGGGTAGTGGGGAACCTCACTGTTAGTGCAGGCTGTGCAATCTCTTTCATTGCACTACTGTCCCACTGCAGCTAGACCTGGTTATCAGTGATTTCAACTCTAGTGATCACTTCATAAAACGAAGACACTCAGTTAAGTCTAAGCAGCTTGGTCTTTAAACAGTGGGAAGGGAGACAGTCAATGACTCTCAACAGAGTCAATGACCATGACTTTGATTGTGCCCAAAATTGTCTCAGTTACTCAATATTTACTCCCCACCAATGCACTGCATCTACTAGCCCTTTCATATAGGTCGCAGCACCATTGCCACTTGGTAATGAAATATAGACACACTCAAGCTAACCCTGATTCAAACCGGTGCCCTCGTAAAAAGACTTTATATCCCACTATCAGTCTCTAGCCCTGTCCAATCTCACAAACGGTAAAGAAACAACAGAGTTAGTATCAGAAGCCTAATGAAAAAGTCTGAACAGCTTTTCCAAAAGTCAGTTGATTTAAGCCACCCAGGCCAAGTTGTGATGTGGATGATACACTGTATTTCTTTTTGGCAAAGAATGCAACAATCTTTATCCTTCTTCAAATAAATGGCAATTTTTTCATTGCTTGCCAATAGAAATGCATGTGTGTGTGTGCAAATTCTATACTGAGAGCTTAATAAAGTGACAGGCAATAATAAGGTTCACTCCAAAGCCAAAAATAATGCCCTTGCTTTTATCTAAGAGTCCTTAATGTGAAAGGTTTATTATAGTGTGTTGCTCTCTTTAGTGTCTGAACAGTACAGTCATGTAAAAAAGAGCACATCATTTCACTGTGTATTGTTCACTTCAGTAACAATTATTATGCTGAGATCCACTGTTCTAAGACACTTTTTGTTGAGCACCAGGCTTCTGTGCTGTGGAATCTCCAGTAACGTTACCATGCAATAAAGCAGACAGCTCCTATAAATTGATGGTTCATTATTTGCATGGTCAGAACTAAACACAGGTACAGTTTGTCACATGGAATGTATGTTTTACATCCTCTCAAAATCCTGCAAAAGTGCTAGAAAAGAAAAAAAGGAGATAGTGGATGACGACTAGGGAGAAAGCAGCAAAAAAATAGTGGTGATGACCAACAAATCCTCTCTTAACACAAAGAACGATGTAAACTCTAAAGTTTAGAAAAGAGCAATCAATATGTTAATTGTTATACCCCAAGAAATAATTAAACAGATAAGAGTGGGATTTTCCTCCCCTGATGTTTATAATGCACCATTCATTTTGGGGGGGATATATCTCAATATTGATGCAAAAATGGTTATCAATATTATAATTTCTTATTCTAATTTAACAATTATTACAATCTTGACTTCACCTTTGCTGAATTTTAAGAGATAAAATTATTTTCGTATGTATGATACTAGGGAAAATATGGATAGCTTGCATGCTTACATTTTTGGTTGTTTAGTTAATTAAATGAAATATTCACGCTAATTAGGAAAATTCCTGAGAATTCTCTGCTTTCTCCAATCAGTGACAAGCATGAAACGTGTCAAAGAGGATGACACTTCCTTACCCATAAAACCTCACATTTATTATCTCCAAGTGTGTTTACACTGACTCTGGAATGCGGCTTTATAGCTTCTATTTTGCTTTTAACATTCTATACTATTTTCTTTATACTATATTTTGAAAAATATATGTAAGTGTTAGTTACTGTGATTTGTATGAAATATTGGATAGGAGTTTTTAACTGTAAGTTGTAAATTACAATCTTGCATATGTAGTACAAGAAACCATTTGATCAAAAGGCAAACCACCACCAAAGATATCTTCTCAAAAGAACAGGACATAGCCACCTTGCACAAGGTACCATTTTGGTAAAAAATATGATCTTTAGCTCAAGAAAGCAAACTATGTAAGATATTTATGTCTGTCTTAGAAAGAGACCTGGCTGTGTAAAAGAAAATGAGGATGTTTCTTGTACAGAATACTTCAAAGAGGAGTGATGCTTAAGGATGTGTTATCAGAACTATAAACTAGGTCATGAAAGTGGGCCTTCTTTACACCCTTGCTTTAGCAAGAGAAAAACCATCTCATCTCTCCAAGCAAGTGAACAGCAGCAACAAGATAGCTAAGAAGAAAGAAGCCATTGTTACCAGAAGAATTTAGGGAAGCCAATTTGTTATTATGTAGAGACCTTTAGAGTTCAGGATTACCCCTAAAAACTACTGGTATGGTAGTTCGCTCTATTTGAATTTCCAGGGAGACAATCCTCCCTTGAAAGGACAGGGATACAGCCCTCCAATCAAGATAGAACACATAAGCTGTGATATTTCCAAAACAGTTACCAAGTTTATTTAGACGTGAATGGATACATTAAGTAGAAAGAGATAGAAATCAACCATGGCTTATAACCATATAACAATATACTCAAGATATAGAAATAAAACATTTAGCAGAATACAACTATTAGAAGATATACGGAACAGAAAATAATACTTAGAGTACTAGAACATATACGGTAAAAGAATGTGCTGAGTAATGTTATTACTATGACTTAACACTATAACACTTAACGCTATTAATTTAACAATAATATACTTAACACTCTATATAAACCATAAACATCTATACTTAAACGTCTCTCATCCAGCAAACGTGGATCAGGCAGTTGCTGGATGGGTAGAGGGAGAATCGCACTCAGACCACAAGCATCCAACTGTACTGACATGCAGACTCAGGTGGCCTTTACTCACACAGCCTTTAAAACACCCCGCCGCTCGTCAGGGAAGGTCCTTCTGCTCTGTCCAAAGACTGCTCAGAGAGTTATCTCAGGCCCAGACACAGAGCGGGGACTCAGTTAGCCCGGTTGCCTGTAAGCCCAGAAGCACCTACGCAGCTCTCCGACACAAGGATCACCTCAGGCCCAGACACAGAGCGGGGACTCTGTTAGCCCGGCTGCCTGTAAGCCCAGAGGCACCCGTGCAGCTTCCTAACGGATGGATTGCCTTGGCTCAGACACAGAGCGGGGACTCAGTTAGCCCGGTTGTCCAAAGCCGAAGGTGCACCTTTGCTTCAACGATGCTCACCGCAGTTCAGATGGTTTCAGGATGTCGCGGTTCTTTTCAGCAATTTTCTCCCAAGTGAGCTTCAGCTCTTCTTCTTTAGATGTCGGCTCTCCCTAGGTTCAGCTCCTCTTCTCCTCAGGTGAGCTCAATCAACTCTACCAACTGCCAGCAGACAGTTGGCTATATATATAGCTGTCAGTTTCAGGTAGGGGAGGGGTGACCTTAGGAGCGAGAACGTCAAATGGATAGGGAGGGGCAAGGAGGGAGTTAGGAGTGAACAGAGAAGGGAGCTATTTTCTAATTGCCAACACCAGATTCACTTGCTAATTTTTATCCTAAAGATCCTTTTCCTAAACCTTATCGGTATTTTAAATACCACAGAATGTCCAGACATTTATACCACTCTCTATTTATCTAATTAATCACTCTTTTTTTGTTGTTGTAATTTTAAACCCCTTCTGAGGCTTTTCGGCAGCCCTTTTCACCTGATTATTCTGCCTAGCAGATTCAAATAGCTGGAGACAAAAATCTCAGCTACACCATAATGCAGCATAAAGCAGCTACCGGCCAGTCCAGCACTGGGCTTCTCCATCACCAAGACTGCAGCATCAGTAGGGAGTTTTGCAAAACCACTGCCAAGGGTTTAGATTTAAACTTTTCTTGTAATAAATGAGAGATTGAAATGCTATTTGTAATTTAGGGCACTAACAGCTTCTCCTGTTAAACACCAGCTGGTTCAAACTATGGTCCTGGAATGAAGCCATCAGCTAACCTTGGTAAACAGAGAGAAATTGTGGGATTTAATTTGAATGTAAGATTCTTAATATTCAGTCATTTGCCTGCCTCAAGACTCTTCTTAAATGGCTACTTTTAAGTAAGTTAAATACTTACTTTGGTTTCATAGGTCTTAGTTATGATCACTCAGTTCTGCCTATTTATAAACTGTTTATACTATCCGGGATAATTCAAACAGGATTCAGCAACCCTTAAATGAAATTCCTTTGCCCATCTATAAAATGTTTTAGTTATCTATGATACACGGAGACAGGACTCACCTCTGATTTGGGAAATAATATAATTTGGTTTTATTTTATCTAGAGAAGAGTGTCTGACCAGAGCATACCCACTTTAATGGTGCAATCTTTGTTGAAAACTCTCCACAGACAGACAGAGGAGACTGTATCTGAAAAAACTAGTGTTTACTACTTGTGTTCTGCTTTGTCTGTCATTGATCACAGTGTCCCTTCAGGCACAGTGTGAAGAACTCCATGTGACTAGAATACCAGGAATTACAATTCCCAAATTAGCACTGAGAGTTAATTAAGATTTGGCCAACCATTTCTTGTTTCTCTAGACCAGGGATTCCCAAACTCTAGTACATGAGTGCAATATTCCATCCATTCACTTCACAATAAATTTAAGATGATACATGAACCAATAAAGTTCAGGAGCTGCTTCTCTAGACTACAAATTTTTAGTAAGGTGCTCAACACCTTAAAACTCCCCTTTCAATCCCACACCATATCATAGCCTCTTCCAGCAATGCCAAGTTGACAGTGCTTAACAATGTTAATTATAAGCAAGTTAGTAAATATTAATTTTGTTAAATGATAGTGCATTCTACAGTTTGGGAAAGAACATCAATATAAAGATATTTTAGTAGACTGTTCTTTAGGATGAGGAGCCCAACCCCAGTTGTTTTGCAACATTTGACACTTCCACTATTTGTCACTGCAGCTGAAATGAAAACAAAAGTTGCAATTTGCTGCCCACATATAATTGCACTGAGAACAATCATATAGAAATAAGGAACTGTTCCCTGCTGGAAAGTTTCAAAAGAAGTCATTCATTTATGTGTCAACCCCTTTGTCATTAAGCTATTCCACTTACAATTAAAATTCAGTGCTATTTTCACTGAGGTAAACATTCTTGATCAAGTGCAGCTACATTTGCTCAACGCTTGCATAATTAACAGCTTCACCTAGAGAGACTAATCAAAGACAATGAGATAAAGACAAAGGAGGTCAGAAAATGTGCACACCCTTGGATTTTCGGATGAAAGTACTGAATACTTTGAGAAGTTAAAATCTTTTTGAGAATGGCAGAAGCCATTAGGGACAGACATAGACATCTTGAATTTGTGGCCAAATGGCCACAACTTTGTTAATTTCATAAGAGGATAGTAAAAAAAGGGAGAAAGGGCTGTTGACAATCGCTCTGTCACCTGCCTTTACTATTTTGATGCTGAAATCCCAAGCCTCACAGTCTCAGGGTATACATCACAAACAATCACATAAGTTCGCAAAGCACGCAGGCCAACACACTGCAAAAGTCAAAGTTCTCAGGATTCCTGGGCTAACAGACCTCAGAGGTCCCCAAAGTGCCTGCAGCATACCCATGAAATTCTTCTAGATCCAAGAAGCTCCATACCAGTGACAGTCTGAGAGTATCCAGGCACATTATCCAGACAGTTGTTGCACTCCTGCTGACCTGTGACAAACACCATCTGGAACTGCAGAGTCCTGTGAAACCCAAAATACAACTTGCAAGCATAAACAGACTGCAAATTCATTAACTTTCTCCAACACAACCTCCAAAGAGAGGGGACTACAGGCGGAATTTGCAATGGAGGGCAGAGCAGGAATGGGTCCTCCTTTGCTTTTCTTGATAGTATCGGCTGCTCTGTTCCCCAGCCAGCGAACCCAAGAGCCATTTGTATGAACCATGACTACCGAGTGAAATCCCTCCTCCTCCTCCCTCTATTGGCTGACTGCTGCTACAAGGCAACCCAGGGGACTGCACTGCATTGCCCTGCAATACTGAGGCCAACGTACCTTTTGTGAATATGTAGTTTTATAGGCATGCCTGGCTGGTTCTCTTTCAAATCAGATGGTGCAACAGTATTTCCATGCAGAAGGGAACCTGTAGTCATTTCTTTCCAAATGCTTAATTCGACTTGGAATTTAAATATGAGCAAGGAAAAAACCAACAACAACAAAACTCACTCTCTCTTTTTCCAATCTGTTATAGTTAAGTTCCTATGTGACACAATCACCTAATTTGTATACTTTGCTAGTGGAGGTTTTAAATATTGATCCTCATTTCAAGGAAGCATTTAGAGGCAATTACTCTGAATGTGGACTAATGGCTTACAATGGTTTGAAAATGAAGTTAAATGCCTTCTTTAAATCAATTATTACATAAGCTTCCATATTTCTATTTGCTGACAAAGCAGTATTTGGACTGATAATTACGCTTTAAGTCTTCATCACTCCATTACACCAGTAAAACTCAACTAACTCCTCTGAAACATCAGTATAACCCTGGAATAAAAAAAGTGGAATTGTGAATCAGGTGCTATAAATTGGTTTCCATCCCCTCTACTTTTTGGTAAGGTACACAGGCAGCTGACAGATTATAAGCTGTGTGTGGAATTTGCACAATGGCTAATAAGAGCTGTCACAGTTTAGGACAATTGTACCTGTATTTCCCCTCACTGTTTCAGCAAGGATACCTGCTCTGAGCTCCCCAGCCATTACCTTTCTGGGTGGAGACCCTATACCAGTCTCTCTTCCTTCTGATTGGTATATACCTACTGTGCAAAGTTCCCTACCTTCACCATGTATTTCCCAGCACAGACAGGTGACCAAGGTCACCTGCTTGCTTTATCTTCAGAGACTATAACAGAATGATTGCTACAGATATATGTCACCATGCAGCTCTTTCTAAGCAAGTCTACTTTATTCTTAAGGTAAAAAGCACTACAGAAAAAACATGAACAACAATACAAGAACCTACAGGCATGCTATAATAACAGAGTTCACCCCAACCCTAACATGGATTCTGGCAATCCCAGTCTTTCCAACCCAACCATCAGAATTGGGACCCTCCATGGACCAGGGGTTCTGACCACCTGCTGGATCAAGAAGAAGGCCATGCTCCTGTTTAAAACTATTTATCCAAAACCCCTTCCTATGTCTGTCCCTGGAGAATCCACTTTGAACTAGTCTGTGTATCTCTGTCTCCAGGGAGGTTGGCTTCAAAGAGTTGGTAATGGAGGAAGTGCATTAGTATCCCTCCTTCCCTTCTATAGAAAGTCCACCATCCCTTCTTCCCTTCCATAGAATGCCACATACACAACTGCATTTTAATGCAATGTACCCCAAAGCTATTAACACGGATTCAATAAGGTTTAACAATTCAATAAAGTTTATCTTCATTCCATAAGGTTTGTTCAAGATAACACAGGATATTGTCAGTTGGTCACAAGAGTCTCCTGTGGTTTGGAGATATTCAACTATTTACTTATCTCTTGTTCTCTGTATACAGATTTCTAACATATCACCGTAACATTTAGGGCACCACATCCTAGTTACAGATACCATTATTTTCTTGTAATCACCAAATCCTTGTCCCATGCCTCATTCTGGGCTACTTTCTGGGGTGGGCTCAGCTTTTGGGTTATCTTCCTAAGGAAGTGTTGCTAGTGCCAGGCTGCAGCTGTTATTGAGGGGAACTCTAAATAAAGAGATGAATATGAGTGTTGCCATAAAGCTGCTATAGTTTTACTGAAATTGCCTTTGGTAGCCATTGCCATAGCTGAAATACTTTACCCTTGCCAGCTTCAAATGCCAACTCAGGGCTGACTGCTGGAGTGTCCATAATACAGCTGAAGTGGTGTAATGCAGGGGGAAAAAAGCACTCTCTTAAATGGCCAGGTCCTGATCTATATCAGAACTATTAATGGACAAAGTGTGAACAAAACAGGAATGTTCCCGTAATGGAAAAATCTTCAAGGTAAGTGTGATCCAGGGAGCTCTTGGTGCCAACTCACAGGTGGCACAAGAAGTGCACAGGGATTCCCTGAGTCAGATATCTGCATAATAGTTCACCAAAGGATGGCATGTGGGTCTCTGCCAAAAGCCAGTAGCCCACTGGTCATCATAATCATTGCAAAACATATGTACATATAATTTTTAAGGAGTTACATATCTATACTAAAAATGTTCTTAAGGTCTTAGAGTTAAGATCACCAGGAGGTGATATACCTCAGGGATGTTCCTTTCAGGCAGGAGGTAACCAACACCTAGCTCCCTGTCTGGCCATGGGTGTGCTGTATGACTCAAAATGTATGCCTACTTGGTTACGGAGCCAAGGCCAGAAGGAAGTTGCCAAGACTACCAGAAAGGAAATTTACAGGAGGAAGCAAACAGCTGGGGGCATCCTATTTATAAACAAAGACCTGGTCTACACTGCCGTCAGCAATCGATGGGAGATACGCAAACTACATAATGTAGCTTGCATATCTCCCATCAACATACTTACGTTCATGTAGCTTGGCGTCTTCACAGGACTGCGTTGACAGGAGACACCGTCCTGTCGATGCAGCCTTATTCCTTTTGAGGAGGTGGATTACCAGGGTCAACCGGTGAGCCCATCTGGGATCAAAGACCCGCTCAACTGATCCCGCTGCATTGATTGCTGCGCAGCCAGCAGTGTAGACATATGGGAAAGCCCAAGGAATGTTAGGGTGTATTTGAGGGTGTAAGGAAACACATAGGACCCTTCATCTGGGAGGCAACGGACAGCATGCTTATCTTATGAAAGGAGGGTCACAGCCCCAAGCCTGGCTGTAAAGCATTGCAGGGATTTTAGGTGAACAATACAAGATGGCAGAGCATCTTAATTAGGTCTAGGTTCTAAAAAGTGTGCTATGATTTAATGTTATATGTAGCCATTTATTTTCAATTCTTCCTATTGCTACTACTTGAACCTCAATGCTTTATTAAATAAACTTATACTTGATTTTACTATAACCTATATAAGCACTGTGTTTTAAGCGGAGAGGAGATCTGAAGTGAACCAGTTTGCTGGGAGGGTACTGTCTCTTTGGAAGCAACAAATTTGTTAGTATTGCGAGTGCCCAGTGCTCCAAGGGCTGGATGATCCAGGGCGATGCTCAGAAGACATGTTAGGATGTGCCTATTGGGAACCAGCAGAGTAACAGCCAGGCCTGTGAGGCATACAGGCAGTGCTTGTGATACCTGTGGCCAGTGGAGTTGGGGAGCTGACCCAAGGCAAGCACAGACAGGGCTTCCTCACACTAGGGGAGGTGGTAACATAGTGCCTCCCAACCCTGGGTATCCTCAGAAAGCCTCACAGTAAACCTGCATATTAAAACTTAGGGAATGTGTAATTTTCCCTTCTACCCCACTTCCTTTTGAGGGCTAAGGGTCCTTGAATATGGCCTTTGATGAATAACCTGACCCTAGTGTGAAAACAAGCCTTTATATCAGCACAGCATGTGACCTTCTCCCTGCCTCCCTCGGAATTGAGGATTGAAAGAGTTACTTACTAGTAACTGCTGCTCTCTGAGAGTTGCCTCTGTGCAGTCACACGTTGGGGATTTGATGCCTCTAGCATCAAGCTGTGGAGCTGTATAGAAAAGGCATGGCTGCTGAGGGATCGGTGTAGTAGCACTCATGCTGTGGTGCTATGCTCTCTAAAAGGGAATACACCCACTTCTTATTCACCCCACACTGTTCTCTCAAGCCTACCAACCCCTGAAATACCAAGAACTCTGAGGCAGAGGAGAAGGTGCGTGGGTGGTGTGAATGCAGAGCAGCAGCTCTTGAAGATCACTTACAAGTAACCAACCCCATTCTTCTTTGAGGGACTCCACTTTTCCACTTCTGGAACATTAGGGCCCATTCGATGACGGTGAGCAAGGAGTTTTAGGCAAAAATGGACTGTAGCATCCCTTTACTAAACCAAGCATCAGATCACAATGGCTAGTCCAATGGATACTGCTTACTGAACGTATGAACAGTTGCTGCTTTGCAAATGTCTGCAAGAGGAATCTGTTCCTAACAAGCTACAGAGACAATTGTAGTCCCAGTGGAGCTTCTCTTCAATCCTACAGGTACTAATTTTCTGACCAAACATTTTATACAACTTCTAATATTGTGAAAGTCTATTTACTAACTGGTTTGTTCCTTACATCTTTCCCCACAGGCAACAAATAATGCCACATTTTCTGAAGGGCTTAGTCTTGTCCAGTTAATAGCAGAGGGAACTTTTCACATCTAAAAACATATAACTGAAATTCTCTTGGATGGACATGAGGTCAGATGAAGGAAACAGAGGGAGATATATACTGTGACATCTGAAAATCTGAGGCCACTTTAGGCATCAATCTGGGGTGAGGTCTCAAATGACTTTGTGTGCTATTGTGTAAGATGGAGATGCCCTCATGACACTGAGCTCACTAGCTCTCCTAGCATGTGTCATGACTATTAAAAATGCCATTATGATAGCCAGGACATTCTGAGAGAGGGGCTCAGAGTGGCCCATAAACATTACAGCTTCAGGAAGGGCCATTAGTAGTGGGAGAGGCATTAGTCATGCCCATAAGAAACGTACAGACTGGGGGATGGGAAAATAGTGGCTTGTCTTTAATCAACATGTGAGAAGCAGACACAGCTGCAAGATGCACCTTTAGGGAAGCTACTATTAAACCCTATGATTTTAAATGCAAGAGATGCTCTGAAACCACAGACTCCCACCTAGGACAGAGAACTCATTGCCCTTCATCCAGCACCAAAGCTTTGTCCATTTTAGTCTGCAACACTTCAAGGCAAAGTTCTTGCTGGACTGTAACAGTACTGCTTGAATTTTCTGCAAACACAAGCAGTCCATGGAAATTAGCAGACTATCTTCCCAGTGGCTAAGCAAAGTGCCTCAGCTACAACAAATTCTCAAGACAAAGTCTGTGCAACAGAAAATTCAGAGAACCAGCAATTCTTTGGTCAGCTCACATTTGTGCTATCAATATACTGTTTGCTCAGTCCTCCGATTTTCCTTATGAAACTGGGCATGAAGGTAATAGAGGGAAGGCACAGAGATGACTGCTCCAATTAAGCAGGAATGCATCTGATAGCAATTGGTCTCTGAGCCGTGGTACAGTACAGATGGCACTGAGAATTCTGACTGGACGTGAGCAGGTCAATTTGTGGTTGAGCCCACCTGAGAATTAAACTATCACTAACTGGTTTAGGAACCATTTGTAAGATTTCCAGCAGTGTTGACTCAGTTTCAGGATTACCTGCATCTCTGACCGTATCTGTCGAGTCAATTTAGATTGTAAAGTCTTTGGGCAGAGGCTGTTGAAGAAAACACAGTCTTCACTTCTGTTTGGGTGGGCAAGGAAAAGACCTTTATTAACAAGGTTATTACCTGGGGCAACAGCTTTAGCTGAACTGCGCCCCCCATCTGTCGTGTAAAGGTTTTTATATAGCCTTATTACCAATTCATTATTATACAAGAAAATGCATTAAGCATGTGTAAAAAGAGTGAGTTTGCACAAACAGTGTCATGTATACAAGGAACTTTCCGTATTTGGTTACAAAGGAAGGCATGCGCATAGCTTATTGTTAAAATGGAAAAATACAACTTCAGTTAAAAGAAAGACACAGTCGGGCAGTTTACTTATCTCATTTAACTTCAGAGAAAACTTTTGCCCACGCCTTGCTGACCATGCTTATCGGTCAGCGCATTCCTAACTGCCTCGTAGCTTTCAGCTACATGCTCAAACTGTCTTTGTGACAAACTTCATGTTTCCACACTGTCCACCTGTACGCTGCCTAGCACAATAAGTCCACATTTATGGTTGGTCTTTAGGCACTACCATAATAAACATGAACACATCTGCACAGATTAGGACAATCCTAAATTGAACAAAGCCAACTCATACAGCTGCAAAAATACCCTGTACGACAAAATAACTGAAACTTAGTCTAGTTATGTTTCAAGATGAAATTCAACTGAAAAACATAAATGTTGTTTAAATATATACTCAAGATCCCTTCTAGATGAACAATGCTTGTCTTTTTCCTTAGCTAAGTTCTGTAGGGTATTCAAGATACATAAACTTTATACAAGAAGGGAAATGGGAAATTTGTTTCTCTTCCTTCAGAGTACTGATGGCGTTCTAAATTTGGGCATTGGCAACCATACACTACAAGAACTGGTGTGTCTTATAAACATAATTCAGTATTTTTTCAGTATTTATGGCTGAAATATCTGAGCAGAATATTGCTAAGGATAATTCTGTTGTGCTTTAGGGCATAAATTGGGACAATGCATACACAGGATTAAGCAATGACTAGGTAAATTTTGGGATGAGGTTTGTACTCTTTTGAAGACCCAGGTACTGGCCATTGCTACAGGCTAAATACCAAGCTAGATCAATCAGTCAGTAGTCTGATCTTGTAGGAGTAATGCTATGATATGAATGTAACTTTTGCTGTGAACATGAAGACTTCACAGAAGTTGTCTTGAAAAAGCTTAATTTTGTAACTAATAGCTTCTTTGTAGAAACCACCTTGCTCACAGTGTGCAGATTGACACTGCTCAGCTAGATGATTCTAAGATTATTTTCTAGAATTAAAAAAAAATCTAAGAATGGTAAACATGCTTTCTCGGTTCCTTTTTTCATGTATCCTTTACTCTCTTTAAAAGTCTAAAGTAGTTCAACAGGGTTGTCTACTGGTAGAGAACAAAAATGCTAATACCTGTTACTCAGGGTTTTTCAGAACCCAAAGCAGTAGTAACTTAACTGGTGTTTTGGGTTTTTTTTAAGGTGGTGTCAGGAATAAATTAAAGAGAACACAGCACTTTTGTCTGATAAATGATTGATACAAGCAAACGTGCTTTTATTTAAAACTACTATTTATTAAATATTAAGCACACATCACAGCAGGTTTAGGATATTTTAAATATACTCAGTCTTAAATCGTTTAAAATATTTTTTTGATTGCTTTGAGGTATTTAGCTATAAACACTGAAATAAAGATAATTTTATTAAAACATAACCTACAGTGATTTGTAGGGGTTAGCATAATAATTTTCTTGGTTATTAATTTAAAAAATTGTAATATATTTTAAAATATTTTTAGTATTGTTAGATATAACAATATGTTATAGGCTTTTAAAACCAAGGTTACTTTTTATATATATAATTTTTTGTTTTATTTTAATTAGCAAACTGCAAGTATGCAGCTGTCTAACCTTGCCTTACAAAGGCCTAAAATTATCTCTTGCTATGTGGTATTTAGTTTTCAGCTAGCAATAATTAAACACACAAAATGGTTAACTGCAGTATTATCAAATACTGGGATATATGGAAAAATATCAAATTCTGGGAGAACAATACTCAACTAGTGTTACAGAAGAAGCAACAGCTATAGAAAATCATTCATATCCCTCTATTAAGCCTGTCAAGAATGAGAGATAAACAGCAGTAATGAGAAAGATTTGAAAGGCAAAAATATTCAAACCATGCACTGAATACTGAAAACTAAGATTTCTTTTGAGCTGAAACAATTTTAGAAAATTTCTATAGTATGGAAACAAAAATAAGAGATACGCCCATTGGTAACAGAGTGCACTACTGTAAAAATCATGGTAGTGCCATCTATGTAACTGAACTTCTTTGTATTAGTTTGTGAAAGCCATTGATTCATTCTTGTATATAAACTTTATTGATCTTATTACTGCTACCAATGAAATGTGTGATTTTTCCATTTACCAGAGACACTACTACATTTTAAATGAGACCATGTAATCTTCTCAATATATTTATTTGTCATTTATCTTAAAATGTATGGCATCTATGGAAGTGTCATTTGTTACTGTGCTTCAATTACCAAGAGCCAAGTAGTAAATCAAATGAAGAGCCAAAAGGCTAAAGCAGAGTTCCAAAGGCTGACAACTGAATTTTTATGTTTGCACACAAGTTATCAGGCACAAAATTAAGAGTGCAGCTGGACTTTTTGCCTATATATTGGCCAAAGTTTGGCTGATTTTACTTCCTAAAATATTTCACATTACCCCTTTAGATATCTCCCCAAAGAGAAGAGAATGCCCTAACTTGAACATACTGACCTGTAGTACCTCTTATGAACGGAACCAAAATCATGTTATAATCTAAGGGCCTAATTCCTGTATTCCTTATTTCACTGAGCATTTTACCTGAATATTAATGGACATATTCTCCAAGGACTGGAGGACAGTCTAGTAAAGGAACACAAAAAAGTTCACTGCAGCTCAAAATGTTACATCAAACTCAGTAGTTTAATCTAACTGAAGACAACACAATTTGTGGTGTTTGAACACTAATATTCATGTAAAAATATATGAATGAGAAAAATACTGCGATGAGGTTTGCTGACAATGTGTCAGTCACAGGGTGAGCTGCGCGTTAGACCCATTTCAATCTGTCTTAACTGCTCCCCTCAGGTGACCCGGCTTCCAGGCACCTCACTCTGGGTAGAACTATGCAGTCTTACCACTCAGACGCATCTCTGGGCTGTGGCTCCGTTTACCAAGAGCATTAACTTGAGAGGCCCTACTGGGTTTGGCGCACCTAAGCCCTCCAGAAGCCCGTGACAGAAGTTTGTAATGACACTGAAACAACTTCTTCAAAAACAGAGTAGTATTAATTTGCCAGATGGAACTCAGTATTTAGAAAAAGGGGTTAAAGCCAAAAAAAAAAAAAAAAAAAAAAAGGGTCCTATCCATGTCCTGACTTACCTAACGAATAGCCTTTCTATCCATAGCTAAGGTAGATCCAGCTTATTCCAGACCCACCCTTCTGAATCTGAGTAAGTTCGCATCTCCACAGACCCTCTCTGTTTCAGTCCATTAGTGTGTCAGCCTCAGTCTGCTGAGGATTCTCTCTCTCCCTCCCTTTCAGCAGGGCAAATCCTTTAACTGACTGGTGTCTTTTGATCTCTCTCTCATCAGCCTCGGCAAAGTAGCTGTGTAAACTTGCTAGCACCAGTAAAGTAACTTCTTTACAGCTAATAACCTGGCTACTGTGTTTGAGTGTTTGCTGGGATGTTCTTTACAATGTCATTGTTTTCCCTTTCCTGCTTAGTTCCTCTAACAACCCCTTTTGGATCTTACCCCACAGCAAGTAATCCATCATAAACACACACAGATATGTACAATATTCATAAAAAATAAGAGATTTCCCAGTTTGGCACATATCATGCTATCAAATGCATGTTCTTTACTAATTGTTTCTAAAAAATTTCCCTGCATTCTATTATGGACAATGGAAGCAAATGGAATAACTCAAATTACAGAAATCATTTGAATCATTTGTTAAAAACACATTGATAATGAAATTTAAAGTTACAATAAAAGACATACCATTTCAGAATATAAACGTCACATCTACCAAGTTTTTAAGGTTAAAGGCCCATTTTACATACAGTACAAATTTGATAGAACAGAAATAAATAAACCGAGTAAGAACAAAGTCCCTTACAAAACTTGTATGGTCAACGTGGTAGTTCTTCTGTTATGTGCTTTGTCTTTTCAAATCTGTGTTTTTAAGGACAGAGGCAGAGCACCTGGCACTGCCCTTTTTCATTTACTAAAAACACATGCCGGGAGACTCACAATACTGAATAGGAACAAATCCTCCATTCTGGATCAGGCAGATACCCTCTCACGACTGAGGCACACAAGGGTCGATCCTGTATCCCACACACAGGGTGACATCTAGCCCCACTGAAAACAATGAGAGTTTTCCCACTGACTTCAAAGGTGGCAGAATTTCACCCTCAGTATCAACTATTTCTCCACCCTTTCCCCAATGCTTGGAGACCAAGGGTGTCACCTCCATGAGCTCCCTGTCCACAGCTGGTCTGATACCTAAGACTATTTCCAACCACATCTTACCAATATACTTTTTCATGCCCGGTAAAATAGGTTTAAAACAAAAACACACTAACTTCTTTGAAGATCTTTTAGTCTGTTTTTTCTTGTTAAAAACATTGGTTGCAGTACAATAGTTTACCATACAGTATCAACAAAATGCACTCAATTTACATGCACAAGCCATTAAACAGTAGTACATGGACTTTATATTGTCATTCTAAAGTGAACACTGCTACGACAGCTGACATTTTGCTATGTATTTGTTCTTGCAAGCTCTCAAAAATAATTAGAATGAAGTTAGTGTTCCAATTTTAATCTGTTCATGAAGTATTGTCTGAAGATTTCAATGCCAATATTGTAATGCGAAACACAGCTAAGACTATTCTGTGCAAAATACCACACAGAGTATGGTACTTATCTTCAGCAACATGTTACACTTTGGAAAGTATTAGAGGGCCCCCATAAACTGATAGGTTAATGTCATGTCCATAGTCAAAAAGTAAATACAGTCAGACTGCTATCCAAAATGTATGTTTCATGTGTTTTCTACCTTTAAAAAAATATAAAAGGGACTAATTACAACTTTAAAAAGAAAAATATAGGAAAGAACAATAGTCAAAAGAAAAGCTACTGGCAAACTGAATAGACATGCAGAGGAAGAAAATCAAAGCATCCTTTTCAGGCAAAAGAACTACCGGGATCATCAATTTTAAAAGCATTCAAGCACCATATAAAACAAAAACTTATAATGGAAGGAAGATTATACTATCCTACAACGTTTCATTAAAATATTTTAATTATTCCAATTATTAAAAACTAAACCAAATCAAAACCTTCAAATTGGCTGCCAGTCCTGCCTATTAGAGGTTTCTTTCTACAACAATTTGTTCTAACACACACATACATATGGATACTACATATTATGAGGATATTAGCTGAAAGTTTATGAAAAGTCATTCTTTGTGGGAGGTGCAATTTTGAGACACCGCTTTAGTGGTACTGTCTCAAAGCTTATTAACCAGCTGATAGTGTTTCTATATTCCTTCTTCATCTATTAGGATTAAACGGCTGGTACTGTTGTTGTGGGGCCTATGGAAGTGGTCAAGAGGGAGATCAGATTTATGACTGACATGGTGAGCTGTTATATCCACCATGTTAAATAAACTGAGACTGTTGTAATAAAGTCCTTCCTACAGCAAACAAAACTCTTAGTTTCATGGGATTGAATATAATTATTAATATCTTTCTATAGATTAGAAAAACTCATCTAAACAAGTGATATTGTAAGGATGCAGAGCTGCCAAAAATAAAGTGCCTTAGCTCTACCCTGCTTTTGGTATCTTCCTAAATACCGTACATAGAGAGAATCCTCTCCTTTGTAAGTAACTAAGAGAAATTCATAATTATACTACTGTTGGGTCATATACTGAAATATTTAAAATAGTCAATATGGTAATTGGAACTATAAATCAGCACTCACCATCATAAACAAAAAAGATTATACAGGATTTCAATAAGTAAAATCAATAAGACAAAAAAGAATAAAAGCCCCAAATCTGCTTTTCCAATAAATGCCTTCATAACAAAAGTAGTAAACAAAGGTCTAGTTTTAACATTCTGCAAATCAGATCCTCTAATCCAGACTGATTTTTTTTTATTTCAGTTTGACTATCAGAGAAACCACCTCTTAAACATTTCTGGTATAAGCACTCATTCATCTTAAGATAGCTTTCAACAGAAGTTGAAGTTCATATTGAACTTCTAAATTAGGAAACCATGCCTGCAAACATTTGCAAATAAAACACTCAGATTTTAATTTAGCTATATTTGCATGAACATGCATAAATATGCATAAATTCAGACACATTTGTCCATTTGTTCGACTCATGCCCACATCATGCATTCATACCATACATCTCAACTAGCATTCACTTCATACTCACTTTCACTCCATCTCATCTTTCTACCCACTCATTATGCATACATTACCCAGACAACTCACTCCTCCAATAGCACCCATTCATTTCACTCATTCTACATACACACACACTCATTGTAGGCATGCAGCCAACACCCACCCATTCTACATGCACATGCCACACCTCGTACCCAATTCATTCCATTCAGTCATCCCATCACACACAAGACCAATTCAGTATTTGCCTCCACCATGCCAACTTCCACATAACACAAGAGAAGGGGAAAGAACAACATGGGCTTCACTGTTTATAGACAGAGCCCAGGGCAAGGGTTGGGATTCCATGTGTGGAAGTTCCATTCCTCCTGATAAACATCCCAGGCCTATGATTCCCTACTCCTTTGTTGTTTCCTCCCTTACCACAGATGTCTTTTGGAAAGGGCTCCAATGGCCTCCCACACCTTTGAGCCTTTGGGAGGGACCAGCTGCCCATTATCTCCTGTGTTTGGGAGACTGTCAAGTGGGAGTCACTACCTAATTCACACTAGGCAGAGCCCAAACCTGACTCTGAAGATACTAAGCTCAAATGGCTTCAGCCCTGCCAGCTGAAAACAGCTCCACCCCCATGGGAGGAATCTGCCAGCAACAGGGGGATTCCCATCATGTGGGTATGGAACCCCACACATTGGGTAGAGCTACCCCAGCTAGTAGGATTGGAGCATGCAGAGCTCAATGCCTGGGAGGTTGTGTCCCTGCCTTTGAAGATCCTGGGGCTCTGTGGGATTTGGGAGGGAGGTAGTGGGTTCCCTGTTTGCAGCTCCCCAAAGACTAGAGATGGGGAGTCAGCCAGGACCACATGAAGACCTATGGAGGGGAGGGGCAGGCGATCAGGGCCCATCTCAGAAGATGCCTAAGGTAAGAGGGGAGCTGGGGCTAGGATGGGTGGATCGATAAGGACTAGAGGCTGTGGGAGGGTAAAGGATGGGGGAAGGTCAAGGGGACATGGAGGGCTGCAGTGCCGGCAAGGAGCAGTAGCTCCCCAATCAGCTCTAAGAGCAAAAAGCTGAGCACTTCACTTCACTGCTTAAATAGCTAATAGGCAGTGAAGCAGAGCTCTGCATATTCCACAGACTGAAGGACCAGTCTGTATCAGCTTGTGTGGCAGCTCCAAATGGCTTTCCTTCCATGTGACAGAGGTGAATAGGAAAGAACAACCAACCAAAGGCTATCTCCTCACAGATTAGAGGTTTTCCACACAAATCCATATAATGATTTGAAAATCCGTAGTCTACTGGGAAACCTGTGCAACTGGCATGTCTAGGGAGTGTCCACAGTTGGCACATTGGAATCTAATTTAAGTTGACCAAAACAGATCTTCAAGCTATATCCTCTTGGGCAGAACACAACATTGGTTCATTCTAACCTTTTGCACAACGTATTCAAAACAATAAGGGAGTGATCTCATCTTTTGTCATGTGCACTCATCTGGAAAAGACTTCCTGTAACACCACCTCAAAAAAACCTCTCCTTTTCAAATTTTGTCTTTAGACATCCCTCATCTACAGCTATTGACTCTTCTCGGCCTATCTGCTATTCTGTACAAAACATAGATTTATTGTTTTGATCCACCTGCCAGTAGCTCAAATTATTCCATTAGTGGCTGGGCTGGAATTCCTGGAAGTCTGGTTAAAGTTCAGGAGGAAAGGAAAGTTATGTTTACTGGAAGCAGGTACTGTCACTTATTTCGGTGGCTGGCTGGAAGAAGGGATAGTCCACAAACTTACTTTAAACTTGATTTTCAAAATACTTCTTCAGGAAAAAAAAAGGGGTGACTGTAGAAACTCTGAAGGATGAACCTGGTAACAAGTCAGAACTAAAAACACTTACCTTGTCAGGAAGTGAAGGCATGTAATGGATGCTTGTAAGCAATACTGGCTAGAATTGTTAGGAAATGCAAACCAAATGGTGGTGGGTAGTTGAAATAGGTCTATCTTCAGGCAATGTGAAATGGTGGCTCAAAGGAAAAAATAACTACAAAAATGCTTAAAGACTTTATTCTGAATCACCCACCAACTGGCCCCACTGATAGTCTGGATTGGAGGACCGGATGAGCAGCAAGTACCCTTTTTGGCATACATTTACAAGTTAGGCAGCAAATGTGGAAATCCAAACTCTACACAGTACATCCAGAGCAGGCAGCTAAGTAATAATCCTGTTACAGGACGAAGGTGAGAGGGAATTGGTAAACGTCAGTTGCTATTATAAGTGAAAACATTTCAACAATTTACATTAAATAAAAGCTAAATGGTATCTTAATAAAAGATGTACTGAATAAGGTAAAGCCACAATAAATTAGTGTTTCCATAAAACTACATGCTGAATGTTTTGTTCCCAAGTCTATACATTGTTACTGTCTGTTAATTCCTAAATATTCTGACAGCATAATTGAATAATTGAGGTACATTAGTTTATATTTTTATTTGTATTGTAAAAAGATTAATTTTTCTTTTCCAGTTTTTTTTCTTCATCTCCAAAGAAGAACAAAGGAAACATTCCTAAAAGGCAGCCAATGGTCACTCCAATAGCTTTACCCTAAGGAAAAAGAATGGAGAGAAATGATCAGTTTCTCACAGTTCAGTTGCCACTCATTTGCACAGGAAATAGGTCCCATTATGCAAGCCACTGTAATAACACGTAATTAGAAACTGACCCTGTCCTGAAGTGCTTACAATCTAGAAAGATAAAAATGATATAAACATACAAGGATAGCAATCAGGGTAACATCATATTAATTTAATGGGTTTGTTTTTTGCCCCAAGTCAGGTAATATACAAAGAGGAACATATATGCAGGGCATAAGGAGTGGGATACACACCATAAGAAAAGAACAGTGTGAATAAGTAGTGGGGAACAGCTCTGGGAAGGGCTTTGAACAAGAGCTCTAGAACTTGAATTTCATGTGATGGAGATGATGATGATTGTGTAGGGATTCAGGAATGGGGTGACATGGTCAGAATGACAGGCAAGGAAGATACCATAGCAGCTGCACTTTACATGGAAGGTGTCAGGGAGACCAGAGAAGAGATTATTGTAACCAAAATGGGAGATGAGTGCCTGGGTCAAAGATTTTGCTGCTTGTATACCAAAAAATAGGTCAGATTTCACAAACACTATGGAGGAAGAACTAGCAAGATTTGGGTCCACATGTCTAGGTCAAAGGAGAAGTCAAAGGATACAGGTAGGTTATATCTTTGAGCAAAAAAACAAAAAGAAAAGAAAAGATGGTCGTATTGTGAAGTGGCAGAAGGGGTGAGTGGGAAGGTTTTGGGAGGAAAAATAGTGAGCTCAGTTTTGGCCATGTTAGGTTCAAATTGATGGTAAGACATCCAGAAGATGTTGTCAAAAAGAGATGCTGTAAAGTAAGACTAGACAGAGGGAGACAGCAGACAAATAGATTTGGGAGTCATTGGCATGAGAATGGAAGCTGAATCTAAGTGAATGAATGAAATCTTATGAAAAGATGTAGAGGAAGAGCAATAGAGTAGTTCTAAAGGTAACTTTCTTTAAAGTTTCAGGAGTTGGATTCTCACAATTTTAACATTTGGGATTAGCAATTAGCATAGGAACACCCTGAATAGTAGAGGCTGAAGAGTGTTCCATTGAAAACATTTAGTACCTTTACATAAGGCTAGAGGATTCACTGCTGGCAGTGTTGAATCAGGACATACAAACACACACCTCTCAATAACAACTTTTCCTAGATAAATGCTGTAATTTTTCTTGCCCTAGTTAAACTATTCCCCCATTACATTTTCAGCTCTTGCTTGGATATTTCCTTCACCTTGCAACTGTAGCATTTATTTCATCACAATGAAGTGCCACCAAAAAAAAAAAAAACCTGACAAATTTAATTTCCCCCATTCTAAATGAGTCAATATTAAATGCTTCATTGTTTAATAAAATTAAAACATGCAATGTTTTCTATCTGTAAGATGATGAATATCCGGTAATTCTGAAAATGATTTCTATCCTAAATCTAGGTAGTGGATATTCCTTTAACATGCACATTTTACCTAGATGAAAGCTGGTTTTAGATCCAGATTAATATACACAGGATTGGAATTTGAATTGTACACCAGTTCAGGTATATTGCCAGAAAACATTTAACAAATCTGACAGGAACAATTAATACAGATACCAAACTTTCTAAGGACAAGTACTGCCACTCATCATGCTGACTGACTTCAAAGAAACCCATCTAATCTTACCACCACAGCCAGAGTTGCCAGACATTTGCAGGCTGTGTGGCTATTTTCCACTCCTGTAACAGACCCATCTACCCTCTATTGCAGCCTGCCTTTAATCACCCAAATGCAACTCCGTAACACTCTCCAAGCCCCCCACATACCTGTTCCCCCCCAACTTGACAACAATATTCAGTATTTAGCAAATACCAAAAGGTAAATATTTGATATTTGGCAAAAACGGAAATACTGAATTCATCCCATCTCTGCTAATGACCAGTGAAAACCACACACAAACTATAAATAAATATATTTACCAAGTGTGCACTGAGACGTGTTTGCCACATATCTGCTTGCTTAGGTGTTAGATCAGGAATTGACAGGCCCATTCTCGAAGCTAGAGCTTCAACATAGCCTGCAAGACTGAAAAAAGCCATATGTCAGTAGTACTCAGGCTTTTGGATTTGAAAATACATTGGCTGGAGTAAAGCACAACTGAAGTTAAATTACTTTTGCAAAAGTACTACTATCTTATATCGAACAGCTTTTCTTGCATCCTGTACTGCTAATCCACCAGTTTGGCATATACAGAAAAATATTCAGACTTTGAAAGTTCATATTTATATTATAAGTGCATATTTTTGACTAATTCAATCCATAATTAGGCAATCCTTCCAAATAACCAAAACTTCATATAAGAAGACTGGACATTATTGTAGTTTGGCACATTTTACAATAACTTTATGAAAAAAATTTCATCATTTAGCAATAAACCTTTTTCAATACTAGGGAAAAAACCAGTAAATACATAAGAGCTTCCCTCAGGAACTATTCATGGAACATTCTATCATATCATATATTTGTGCTTTAATAATCAGCTGCTGAGGCAGAACTCACTGTCAATATGCTTTTTTCCTATGTCAAAGGAAGCTGAAAATTCACAGATATCAGTTTACCATTGATAACTACTCAACTCTGGAATCTAAAGATATCTTTTCCCCTCTCATACACCTTCTTAAAAATGTAATAGTCCAACTGTAAAATAAAAGTAACATTACATTTTAATACTGAGTGTTCAACATATTTACTATGACCTTTATCATACATGTGAAGAAAAGTTACTCTTTTTTAAATGAACTGAAAAAATGAGGATTTCAGAGAAAAACTTGTCAATTAACTTAATCTATTTAGCCTTTTGCAATACTGTAGCTGCGTTGGTCCCAGGATATGAGAGAGACAAGGTGGGTGAGGTAGTATTTTTTATTGGCCCAACTTCTGTTGATGGAAGAGGCAAGCTTTCATCTTTACACAGAGCTCAAAAGCTTGTCTCTTCCATCAACAGAAGTTGGGCCAATAAGAGATATTACCTCACCCACCTTGTCTCTCTATTAAGCCTGGCAAATAAAGCTTTCTAACTGCTGCTAAAATGCGAGTTTTTGTCAATCTCGAGGCACATTAATAACTTGCAGATATTAAAATTGTATGAGACACTATATATATAGATTGCCACTCCCAACACAGGTGAAGTCATTCCAAAGAATAACTAGTTTATATGCAACTCTTCAGGTTTTTCAGTTTTCCAAGAGCCAATTCCTATTACCAATTAAATTCTCCATGTAAAGATTCTCTCTTGATACAAGCCTGCTAGCTCTATTCAAAGCTTTGGCAATAGTCCATAGCCATTTGCTGGGGAACACACTTAGTATTAACAGTACAGCGTTACCCCCACTGACAAGGAATGCAAGTTAGGAAAGTTTTGCCTTTTTTTTTTTTTTTTTTAAAACCAACTTGCCTACCTAAAGGGCTAATCTCAATTGTACCGTTGGGTGGAGCAAGCAGGCTGCTACACATTAAAGGTGGTGGATGTGAGTCTGGGAAGGACCTGGCCTGCTTAATAAGCCTCAAGGAAAATAGTTATAGAGCTCTAGGTTGCAGTAGTCCTCGGGAAATACCACTAAAAAAGGAGGGTATTCCAAAGATGCAGGCAAGCTGAACAAACCTGCCTGAAACCATATTGTTGGAATGTGCCAGATCTCCTGTCTAGGTATACTAGTAAACTACAACAGATAGACTGAAAGATACAGTCTATTCAAACTATAATGTAAAAATCTGGTTTATAGATTAGGACTCAACGATTTTTAACAACTTCCATATTTTTTCCTGTATATGAAAAGGTATTTGAAGATACTAACACTATGGGATTCTCACTGTTGGGCCTTGTTCTTCCAGAACACGATAGGGTGGAACTAACTGAGGCTAAGACAGTGTTTGATGCTATCTTCAAAGATCTTGCCCAAAGTCTCAAACACTGACTCCACACATAGCAGGTGAAAGAAACCTTCATATTCTAGCACAGAATGTATGTCATGCTGAGATGATCAAGGACATTTTGAAGAAACTGCTCTAAAAAGAGCTTAGCATGAAAAATATTAAAATGTTGGATTTATGGCATTTTAGTTATATTTCTCTTATCTGAACAAAGTTTTGCAGTTTCTGGCCATTCAGTGACATTAATACAAATTGAACATTAATGCACTGACAGGATCAAGTTTTCAGCTGGTTTTCTACTGAGTCTCCATTTAGACATGCACAAAAATACATACATACATGGGTTCACATTTTGCAGGTACAAAGATTTGTGCAAACACAATTCTGCACTTGCCAGTAGCAAGTATTTCATATGTGCATCTGCAGAACACACTGAAATGAATGGGATTTGTGAATGCAAGTTGTGTTTGCAACAATGGGTGAAAATTCTATTTATCATCTGCAAAGTATGTAAATATATTTTTTAATAGATACGACAAAACTTTTAAAGCTAAACTCGAGATACTTTGCTATATTTTCTGATTGGAGTAAAGGCTAAAATATTTTCTGAGACCCTGAAATGTGGGGACGGTGGATGTGTCACGGGATCCACACGTGCAGAATATCTCAAAGAACCACAGTTACTATCAAGTAACTAACTATTCTTCCTCCTTCGAGGTGCTGCACATGTGGATCCCATTTATGGCAATTACCTCATAGTTACCTTTAAGAGGCGAGAGCTAGGACTTATCTAAAAAGAGACTGCAAAATGGCTCTACCAAAATGGGTATCAGATCTTGAAACGGTAACTAACGAATAATGTTTCATAAAACGTATGAGCTCAAGACCTACCAGGTGGCTGCTTTCCATATTTCCTACATTGGAACCTGACGGAAGCATGCTATCTATGAAGCTTGTGCTCTGGTGGAGTGAGTTCAAATGCTTGACAGAGGACTCTTCTCAATATCATAAGCAGTTCTAATACATTCCGATAACCATTTTGAAAGTCTTTGTGATGCAATAGCCATCCATTTTGATTTATTACAAAAAACAATGAAAAGTTGACATTTTATTAAAAGACCTACTTCCATCTAGGTAATATAACAGGGACCTCACATCTAATATATGTAATTTAGATTCAGCAGGTGAAGAATGAGGCTTTTGGGATGGAAAAGCTGGTAAATGAATGAACTGATTGATATGAAAATCTGATAGTAGTTTGGAAATAAAAGATGGATGCAATCTCAGATACGCTATCCATGTGAAAAACTGTCTATGGAGGATTAATCTTTAGGGCTTGACGTGTGTATTCTGCTAGTTGATGTTAACTGGCACTGGGAATGCTATCTTCACTGTTAGTAGGTGTCCATAAGTGAAAATAGCACTAAATTTAAGTCCCATGCTGGAGCAATCTTTCTCACAGGATAAAAATGTGAATAAGGCCTTTCATAAATCTATTCATTGATTTATGAGAGAAAAATTATCTCCCCCTCTTCTGGAGCATGACATTCAGATATTATTGCCAAATGGACTTTGACTGAAAAGATTAACAGTCCTGAGTGCTTTAAGGATAAGAGGTAATGTAATATTATTGGAATAGAACATTGAGATGGAGCATAACCTTTAAACCTTGCCCATAAAGAAAAATGTTTCCATTTGGCGGTATACGTAACCCTAGTGGATAATCTTCTACTCTGAAGAATGATCTGTATGTCTGAAGAATGCTCTCTGTCTATTGAGGACATCCAGGCTAGGAAATGCAGAGAGGCTGCGTTTGGGTGGAGAATCAGATATGACTCTGTGATAACAGGTCTTCCAGAACGGTGAGTGTGCTAAATTGATATTATGACAGTAGCATTAGATTTGAGAACCAAAACTGGCAAGATCAAGCAGGGGCTACTGATATAACTCGAGCTTTTTCTTGCCGTATTGTCTGTAACACTCTTGGAATCAGTGGAAACGGAGGGAAAACATACATCAAACGGTGTGACTGAGAAATCTTGACTGCGTCTGCTAGAGATTCCAGACTCTTTCATGCTCAAGAGCAGAATACCACACATTTCCTGTTTTGAACTGATGGAAATAAGTCTATCTGGGGAAGTCCTGCGAGCCCGAGTCAGTTGACCCAAGTTGTGAGACTCGCTGCCCCCAGTTTTTTTCTTTGCAGGGTAGATACACCCACAGTTGTTCAGACTGACTGGCTAAGGTTGTTGGAAGGAACTGAGTGGCAGTTGGGATCACTCTGCCCGTTATGTACTTGGGGGATGGGGGTGTGAGGGCATGCATGGCACATGCACAACCCCTATTGGACACTGCTACTGAAATGTTCCAAGCCCCTGTGCTGGGGCACATGAACACCATAACTGGGAGCCACATGTGCAGTAACAAAAAATGCAGCTTTATTTCTGAGCACAGCAAGGAGAGAAGGGCAATTATTCTGGTATCTTTATGGGTATCTGGTTTATTATGTAAGCAGAGTCTGAATGGACTCTCCCCAGCCGAGCTGGTATTTGCATGAGCACATCCACGCTGCTTAGGTGCTCAGCATGATGGGACTGCTTTGCCCAGATGGTCCCTTTGGCTGGTGTTAGGTTACAAATAACAGGAGTGGGGGGCGGGGAGGGTGGGGGAGCCAGGCCAAATTTGAGTGAGTGGCATTGCAACCTGGCACATCCGAGTGGTGTTGCAACCTCATGTTCCAGTTTGCAATGCTTGAAGCAGAAAACTGGGCCAAGCCCAGGGCCGTATTATCCATTAGGCGCAACAGGCACAGTGCCTAGGGCCTACAAAACTTTCAGGGCCTACGAAAAAAATTTTTAATGTATAATTTTTTATTTTTATTAAAAAAACTATTAATAGCTTAAAATCAAATTAGTTATTTTGGTCAGGGGGCCTACGAAGGCAAGTGTGCCTAGGGCCTATGAAGGTCTTAAAACGGCCCTGGCCAAGCCCCTTGGGACAGGAGTGGCCACTCTGGCATGACTGCAGGGCAAGATCACTCTGCAAATTCTCCCAGGGCTTCCCACACCCAAAGGGACAATGTTCTCCTCCCCTCCAGATAAAATGAAATGAAACAAAATCCACCCCTCCAAGAATGAAAAAATTATTTAAAAATATAAAGAAAATTTCATGGGGCTTTACTCATAGGTCCATTGTTACCTGAATATGGGTGGTTGGGAGGACCCACTAATTTAACTGTCCATTCTTTTACCAGCTTCTTTCCACAATTTGCCTGAGGTAGATAACTCAGAAATACATAAAACAGATTAGCCCTGCCTGGTAAATCCATACATTGTAGGAGGTGGTGGTAGCACCACGTCTTACTAAGGTTGCCTGAAACTTCCCATTAGAAGACCCCTTTTTTTAAGTTGTTTATAATTTTGCCAAAATATATGTAAGCAGGGTCTGAATGAGCTCTCCCCTGCCAAGCTGGCCAGAGGGAGGGGAACAGGTGTCAGGGCCAGTCTGTATTTGTATGAGCACACCCATTCTGCTTAGATGCTCAGCATGGTGGGACTACTTTGCTCAAATGATCCCGTTGGCAGGTGTTGGGTTACAAATGACTCTAATGTTAAATGCAGGGGTAATGAAATGCTGTTCTCATTACTGTACAAGCAAAGGGCAGCAGAATGGTGCTTAGCCTGTTCTGATTGAAGGGTCACTGTCATCTGTACCAAACTAGCTAAGCAAGGGGCTCAGATGCCAGAGTGCTGTGAAGGTTGATAGGGGCTGGGGACAGGTATTCCTGCTTGGAAGTGTGGGCTCTGCTTAAGAGCCCCAGGCATGATTTAACCTCCCCGCACCCACTGTTCAACGATAAAGCTAATTAAGATTCCATTAAGAGTCTTTTGTTTTGTTAAGTGCTCACTAGAGCTGAACTCATCTACTCTGGGACGGTGCTCCCGCCTAGATTCAGCACTAAGATTTACCCACTGAGAGGTGAGAATCACTGAGAGCTGGATGGAAACTCAAGAGACCAACCTGCAGAGGTCACAGAGGAGAAGCAGGTGGCAGCAGAAGGTAATGGTTTGCGGCAGCTGGCAGAATGGATGGCAGAGTGAACAAGGTGCCTTCTTTGCCCCCTCCCGCCACCCAACCAGGGTGGGAGGTGAACTCTGCAGCTGCACCTCTAGACTCTGGGTCAGCCCTGACTAAGGACAACATCCATGAATGTGAAGGGAGGGGCACATTAAAGGAACTTCTTGTTGCTGGACTTAAGAACCTGAAGCAAAAGGTAACTGCCCCACATACCCTGGGGTAGGTGTTTTGTTCATGGTTTTTTATGCATGTGAATCCTGCTTGTGGTGTTTTCCCAAGTTAATGCCGGGTTACTTTTCCCCTTTTTATTAAAAGTCTCTTTTTCACATTCAGTCTCTGTGCTTGTGAGAGGAGAAGTACTGCCTCTAGAGGCACCCATGGGATGGGTGTAATTGTCCCAGTATCGGGGCTCAAGCTGGTTTTGTGTTGTATTGTTGAAAGGAACCTCTAGATACTGAACCTGGCCCTAGTTGCTGCCTACTCTGACTGGCAGAAGTTACATTTAAAATACATTTCAAGAATTAGAAACACCCAAAGGGATTTCTACAGTATATTGAGCTTTGCTGCGGGGGGAGGATTGAGATCAGGAAATAAACTTCAAGCAAAATCCAGACTTACCCCAGTCCAGCTAAATCTGAAACAAGATTTCCCAAAGCAGCAGCTGAAATATTGACAAACAGAAAAGCATTTTTACAAAACCCTCTGACAAAAGAATAATTAAGATATATAACATAAGTATCCAGAATTAAGTTTCTTCTCTTACATTAGGATTTCTTTTAGCAACACTTTGTCAGAGTAGCTTCAGTAGAGCATTAACATAGTAGGTGGTGCACTTGTTTTCCTGAATTTATTAAACTGAAGAAATTCATTCAGACCTGGAACACGGCATAACAAATTTTCAGATTGTAGTGAACAATGGCCAACTTTATACATCTGACACAGGAGCTAGGAGTCCTTAGTCTGAGTCACAAAAAACAGCTTCCAATCAGTTAGCAGAAGCAGCAGAACTCCCACTAGAAGTTGTCTAGCTAGGTGTGACTAGAAAGCCATGAATACCATGAACAGTCTTAGAAATTTTTACACCAGATCTGAAAAATGTGTGTATTTAGACAGGAACTAAGACTGTATATATCAACATGCATATGGAATCTAGTAAGGACAAGGAGAACAAACAGCTTTAAATTACCAAACTAACCCTAATCATAATTCTAATTAACTTAGATTTGCTTCCCAGTTCAAAAAAAAATTGTTTAAAAAAAAAAATCACATAACAGAAGTAAACCAACCATGGCATAATCAATCTCAAACCCCTCTCAATCAATAGTTGTTCTTAATTATATTTCCCATTTTAACAGTAAGGACTCAGAAAGCAAATGACAGATCATGGCACTATTTTCAGTCACATTTTTAGAGCCTTATAAAAGTTCAGCATTTTCCAAGAGAGCATTCTTCCTAGGTCTATACTAGCCATGTCAAGAAACCCAA
The DNA here is from genome assembly GCF_026122565.2 of Emydura macquarii macquarii. NCBI lineage: Eukaryota > Metazoa > Chordata > Testudines > Chelidae > Emydura > Emydura macquarii. The sequence continues at coordinate 6,044,649 of NW_027130506.1, forward strand.
TTCAAGAAAGTCTCCTAGTGCTACTGGATTTATAACTAAATTCCTGTTGCTAATAAGTGCATTTTCCTAAAAAACAAAGAAGGAAACTACTCACTCTGGCTATGTGTATACTGACAGCAGCAAAGTCGCTGCCATCAGATCGACTTATCTGGATCGACTGAGCGGTCAGTGAAGTTGATCCAGAAGTCGACGTACTAAGATGACCTTCTCAAGTGGCATAGCGCTGCGTCAACAGGATCGCGGTTCCTGTCGGCGCACTGCAGTGAAAATGACGCGCAGAAGAGAAGCACAGAAGTCTCCTGGAATTACGCAAGTTTTTTGCGTACTCTGCGTAACTCCGATCGACTGCTGCCAAATTGCTGAGGTAAGTATAGACATAGCCTCTGTGTTCTATTAACTAGTATTTGAGAGAACACTCAGATGGAGAAACTATACAACTCTGCATTCCAAAATGACAGTGATCTATAAAATCAAGAATGGTGTGGAGAAAACGCATCGGGAAGCATTATTTACCTTTTCACAAAATACAAAAACCAAGGATCACCCAATGAAATTAATATGCAGCAGGTTTAAAAGAAACATAAGGAAGTACTTCTTCATATAACAACGTGTGGAACTCCTTGCAAGGGGATGTTGTGAAGGCCAAAAGTATAACTGGGTTCAAGAAGAATTAGATGAGTTTATGGAAGATAAATCCATCAATGGCTACTAACCAGGATGGTCAGGGATGCAACCCCAAGCCTTGGGTGTCCCTAAACCTCTGACTGCCAAAAGCTAGGACTGGATGACGAGGGATGGATCACTCAATAATTGCCCTGTTCTTTCATTACCTCTGAAACATCTGGCACTGGCCCCTGTCGGAAGACAGGATACTAGGCTAGACGGACCATTGGTCTGACCCATTATAGCCATTCTTATGTTAATGAGTTAAGCAAAAGTAACTTTTGATAATTTTGTAGCAAAACAGAATTTTGCAAAAGAATTACATCTAGATTTATACAATACAAAGTCATCCCTACTTTCATGCCAGCAGTTATGTGCTGTTTTCTCTGCAACTGGAACTTTAGAGTCTTCTTTCAAATAGTATGACAGAATTAAAATAACATGTTGCAAATCTGGATAAGAAAACAAGATAATTTAAACATACTTCAGAGCTATAGGCTTTGGGCCTGATTTTGCAAAGCAATGAGTGCCCTCAGCTCCTGTGTACTTTATTTGGAATTGCAGGCACAGAGGCTTGCAGAATCAGGCGGTTCTGTTGATGGTTTACAACTTTCCTACAGAAAATGCCACTTTTTTTAAGTGATACAACAGCTGGACTTTTACACAATCAATATCTGTAGAAGCTATTTCAGATGAAAATTCCATTACTGTAGATGGAATGTTTACTTTTAAAAACCTAGAGTTGTTTCGCTACAAACAAGATTAATTTATGGAATAAGGAGCAGCTGCTTCAAATCCATGTGGCTCATTTTCAACCTAGATTGAAGGAATTTGCCATTTTGATTTACATTTATTGTGTTTATATTACTTGCCTGCCATAGTTGATATTCCCAGAACAACTCCAATTGATAATTCTATTTGGGTTCCCTGAAAATAAAAGTTATCTTGTCATTATTTGAGGCATTGATTGTCAGAAGTAAGTTAAGAACATTCATATTTAACATACCAGACTGATGGCTGCTTGTTTTATTATTTAGAAATACAGAGGTAGCTAATACTATAGGTTCTACTGAACCAATATCTCTCTCTCCAGCCTTTCCCATCCCCTTAAATACAGGTCCCTGTTTCAGATATTTAATATCTCATATATTCATTTCATACTATATATTTGTTTCACAGTGGCCATCTACTGGACATCAGAAAACAAGAGTCCCAATCTCAGTGCACTAATTTCCTATTTTAATTCTCTTAGCTAAATGTAAAACTGACATGTTGTTATTCTAACACTTTACATCTTTAAATGCTGATCAAAATAATAAATACTCAACACCACATGAGATACTTAGGGCCTTATTTGTCAGATGGAGAAGACAACACAATGAGATTAAGTAGCATGCCCAACACCTCAGGATCAGTGGTAAAAATCAAGATTAGAAGTAAGATTTTTTGGCCTCTACTCCTGTGCTCATTCCACTAGTTTATTTTGCTTTTAGGAATTATTTTGGCAAAGTTCTAGGGCCTGTGTTATACAGAAGTTCAGACTAGGTGATCACAATGGTCCTTTCTGGCCTTGGAATCTATGAACTAGGTAGAAATATTGAAAGTGTTCCAATTAAACCCATCCAAATTAAATAAAATACTGTATATAATAAAAAGCAGCAGCAGCACCTACAGCATTTCTATAGGACCATTTATCAGCAAGTCTCAAACATTAAGCAATACAACACTCCAGTGTGTTATGTATATATTATAACCATTTTATAAATGAGTAAGACATATTTCATGACATGTCTAACGTCACACAGCAAGTCAGCATCAGTCAACAGAAGTAAGGATTCTTGACTCATTAGACCATTCATGCTGCACAGATTTTAAGAGCAGGAAAAAAAAGGAAGTTATTTTCAAATCAAGCAAAAATAAGATCGGCTCTAATTTTGTCCCTTCAGACAGGAACACCATTATCATGAAAAGGAAAAAAAAATTTTTTTTTTGAAAATATTCTGTATAAATAAATAAAATGTGAAAATATTCCCAGTGGAAGTACTAAAATTGGACTGAAGCTAGCAACATGGTGGAGAAAAAGTCTTCTGGAAGTCATAATAAAAGTGAGGAGTGAAAACGATGTTTATTTCATCGGAGACACTACAGTTCCTTTATCAAAATCAGACAAAGACAAACTTACCGCAGCAATCATAATTGCATTATCCAAAAATCCAAATCCTACAAAAGGTATTGCATTGTGGAAGAACACTGGAAGAAATAAGCAATAAGAGATAAGAATCTATCCAAGTTTCAACTGTTCTTCAAGTGTTATACATAAGATTTAAAAGACAAATTAAGAGACAGACATAGTCTTTCCTCTGCTGCTTCTATAAAGCTTGGCCTTGTTGTCCTGATCTTTTTATTTTCATTGGGTACACCCACACAGCCATAGAAGACCCACGGCAGACCCATAGCTGGCCGAGGTCAGCTGACTCAGACTGCGGGGCTACAAAATAGCAATGTAGACATTCGGGTTCAGGCTGGAGCCCAGATTCTGAGACCCCCCCGAAGGTCTATAATTAACTCCATTACCTTGGTTCCTTAACATGTTCCTGGAGTTTTTTTTAGACTGTCAACTCCTCAGAGCAGGGAATATGTCTTCCTTTATGTTCCTTGGCCAGCGCTGAACACTGTCCTGCACTTAAATCTGCTCCTCTATTTCCTGCTTGAAGAACTGAGTTTCATTTCCATTTCCTGCATTCCCAACCCATCCCTTTTTCTCTACTCCTCACCTTTCCTCTGACAGTTCAAGAGAAGAAATGTCGTTTGATATAACTCAATATTGTAGTAACTTGGTATGGACTATGACACGAGTGCCTTCCTTCAATAAGCAAGCTTTCATTACAGTACAATTCTTTCTCCTTTTTGCTACCATTCTCATCTCTTCTGCCCCAATAGTTCTTAGCTTGTAAGCACTTTGAGGAAAGGACTGTGGCTCTGATTGTGTATATGCATCACCTATCTCAGTGGGGCCTCAGTCCCCATTAGAGACTCTGAGTGCTACTATAATATTAACTAAGAAACAGTATAACGCATATAACTTAAAATGAGTGTTTCCTACATTTGTTTTTAACACCTTTTTTGCTATATTCCTACTGTTTCTGCCACTTGGTGCTTTTTCCCAAGAATATCTTAAAATCTACACTCAGTATTTTCTAAACATACATACAACCACATGGGGGGGGGGGTGTAGAGAGAGAGAGAGAGAGGGAATAGTGAAAACATGAATATTGATTTCACATTGCAGAGAAACTGAATGGATAATAAAAATGTGATTGATACAGCCAACTCATACTACCTAGGAGTGGCACCTATATATAAGCCAATTTTTGGAACTAAAATACCAAAGTTGAATACGTTTCTTTTTGCCCCCCAAGTACATAAGGGTGTATTTGGAATTTTGGAACTATTCTACATGACAGTAAAATTTTTTCCCTTCATATATGCATTTGAAAATGTATAGTGGATTGTGATTTGTAAAATCTGCTATGTTAGCAAACTTTAACAATGAGGACATTAAAAAGGCAACAGATAGAAAACACTAAGTGTGTGAAACATACTGCACTGGCTCTCAAGGTCTGTATTGCCAACTATGGATCTGTAGTAAGGGCCTGATCAAACTCTTAAATGAAGTCATTGAGATTCTAATAACTTCAATAGGCTTTCGACTGGTCCCTGAATGAGTAACACTACAAACAACTTAGACAACTAAAATGGGAAATGAGTGCAGGAATATGTTTGGCCACTTATGTACAAGAAAAATTACTTACATTCTTTCTGTTAATAAGCAGAGCTGAACACATAATTTGTCAAGAAAAATTTAAAGAGTGGGGTGTTTTTATTCCTGTTCATGAATTTTATGTATTTGTTCACTGTTTCAATTACTCAATTCAGTCACTGCATGCGAGTAGCTCTTTGCAGACTAACAGCATGAATATATGTGATATCTGAAATTTGCTTTCATAAATATTCTGCAATATTTGCTTAAATATAAATTGCTTTGGCAAACATTCCTGCCAGTAATTCTTATTGCTACAGTGTTTATGGAAAATGAACACTAAGTAGATCTAAATACAGTTGAAAATTTAAAATATATGTCAACCCAGTATTACACAAATAGTTTTTATTTTGCATTCCCCCACCCCACACACAGATGATAATCTACTTCTTTAAGAAATCAAGGAAGAATTGCTGAAAAACTTGCTTTTTGGTTCAGCCAAGAAAATAATTTACTCAGACACCACTCCTTGCCAAAAAAAAAAAAAAAAACACATTTTGTATCTTAACACCTAAAATTTTGACCCAAACCAAATTCCGAAACCTACATCTATAGGAGAAAATACCATGCTATAACCAGCTCCACTTGATTTCTAAATTCCCAGAAATTTTATCCAACACCTATATTTATACTACATGTGCGCGCACACACACATTCCCTATCTTAATACAGATATTTAAAATGTAATATCTATATGTAGACCACTAAATAAATAAAGTTAAAACTAATATTGCAAGAGGTCAGTGACAAGAATAAGATTGGTCATTAAAATTTCCAGCTGCAAAAAAAAAAAAAAAATGCTACCATATCAACACAGCTTCGAATCAATATTCTATCCTGTATTGGCTTTGAATTTCTTTTCCTATGCAATAAAAGTTTGCACTTGGGTTTTTTGTAAACTAGATATTAGGGACAGTAAGATCCACCAAAGGTATCTGGCTATTTCCCCAATTAGGGTACTATGAAACAACAGCTAGGGTGGTTGCAGATTTTTTTTTTATGCCTCAGTGCACTCCAGGTGTAGGTTTCCTCACTAGTCTCTAATGAAATATGTAGGCAGCTCCCTTTAATGAAAGCAGGAGTTAGAATAAATCTGCAAAATTTTAAAAAGACAAGTATTTAAAGTATGAGGAATGAAAGAATACATCCAACTACATTCAATAGATTTTTTTCTTTTCATTTACCATGTTTCAGCTGTCCTGTGGATGGTGGTGCAACTTCCAACTTCTCTAGATAGGTCAAAATGAAATTAGAAAGTTAGTCTAATCACTATTTACAATTCATTGCAATATAAAATGTTTATGGTATCTCTATATACTCTAGAAGGCAGAAAATAGAAACCAATGTGGTTGTAGTGGAGTAATAAAAATACAGACATAGATCAAAATATTATACAAAGATATCTCAAAAGTGGATTCAAAATAACAATCACTGTGACTAACATGCTCTCTATTAATTTATAAGGTCTCTTAGACTAGTGCCATACCAAAATTATGCAAAACAAGTTGCCTATACTAGAAAAATGTGATGAGCACCTTTGTTATAAAATCCTAATATTGTCTTTCCAATAACACTATACACAATGATATTATCTTTCTAATATCATGGATTTTTCATTGTTGATGCAAGATTAAAAGTAAATAATACTATTGTTGTATAGGCCATTGCTTTTTACAGCAGCAGTTGAGGTCCTGAAGCATAAGCAAGTCTTTTAGGGCCAAAATCAGTAAGAGCCTTGAAGATAAGGACCAAGATCAGGTGATGAAAAAAATCCAACCCGGAATTGCTGGGATCAAAGGAAATAAGTGGTAGTATTTGACAGGCCTTATATGTACTTGAGCCCAGGAAATTAAGTGCAAGTCAGCCACCACTGACCCTCAGGATATGCAGGCACTGCCACCCTGACGTTACCTATGCCTGGATCAGGGACAAAACCTGAAGCTGGGCTTGTCATCCAGGCACTGGACAGGAAAGCTCTCTCCTACCAGTTGCTGCAGCAAGCCTGTAGATATTACATTTCATGGGAAAGCACAAGGGAACTGCTGATTGGTCACTCGACCATTCTCTAACATGCACACCTGTGCTTTGGCTAAAGCCTGCAGAATCTTTATTACAGATGATGCGTGAGAAGGAAAGAACCCAGCTTTACTCTCAGAGCCCAGGGCTGAGTTTAAGGCTGGCAGAAAAAAATTTCTTTTAATAGTGAGCAAGTTTGAATTAGAATAGTTGAGACACAATAACCATAGAACACTATAATGCCATTTTTGCAGAGTCGCTTGGAAGTATATAACACAGTTTTAAAGCACAGAAATGTGTAAGAGATTGTAATCATATTAATATCATTATCTTATCAGCAAGATAGTCCCCAACAATTGAAAGACCAAAACTCTAGATGTAATTAAAGACTTTAAATACATTTCACAATATATTTCTACACAAGAGCTGTTTTTGACCTTTTGAATTTTCAAGGCTTAGCACAACGGATACAATACTACTATTAATTCAATGCACAAATAGGGCGTACATGAGTCTCAAAATGAAAACAGCCCTAGCATCGGATTTCAAGAGAGCTTCTCACCAGACCCTTTGGCTAAGGCACACAATTGAAGGAGACACCAGAGTGTGTCTTGCAGTAGGAGGAATTAAATGGAAAGAGAACCTTATTAACATGTCATTAGAATAACCTATTTAAGTGGAAGAGTAAGGCATTCTATATTTTCTAGTAACTGAGGCCCAGCAATCAACTAGCTAAATGTTTTTTTAAAACAACTTTTCAAATCTAAGTTCTTTACATGTTTATAGTTGATAAATTGTTTTAAAACAAAGTTAGACTTATCGCAAAAGGATAAGCTTGGAAGACAAATCTGAACACTGGAAAAAAACAGTGCTGTATTAATTTGTGCCTAGTTCAGCAAATGATATAAAATCTGCTGACCATGGCTGATTTATATCCCTTCAGTAATATTCTGCCATTTAGATCCATGTTTATTCCTTTCACCTGAAAAGAAAATGATTAGATGAGTGACAGTTGGGGATTATTCCGGAAATCGGTCAAGTGTACTAAGAAGCATGAATGCTATTTTGTGGATGAACAAACTATTAAGAAATAAGGATACAATGAAACTTGCAGCCCTAAAGAAATGCACAGAGTCTACTGGTAATCCAAGTCACAACTTGTTATAATTTTATAACAAAATTATTAGAATAAATCTCTAATATGATAATCCTGCAATCAGCTATTGGCCATATATGATGGGTGCAATACGTAAGATACAGCTAGGCAATATCAAGTCTCATGTAACAGCGTTAAAGATCTAAACAGCATAATTTGTAAAAAAAAGAACAGTTTCAGACACTGTACTGGTCATATTTTAATTTTCTACTCCCAAGCAGAACAGAAAAGATGTCATTGTTAGCAGTTTACTTAGCAGTGGATGCTGGGAAAGGGTGACGAAATAATATGAACAGTTAAGGAAAATACTAATACTGTAGATCAGGGGTCAGCAACTCGTGGCACGTGCAATGATTTTGAGCAGCACACCGCACCCCTCCCGGCCCCAAGCAGGGCCACACGGCAGCCTCTCCCCCCTTCCGGATCTGCCCCTTTCCCAAGTGGGCCATGGCCCTGCACAGTGGTTCCCTGCTGGCTGGAGCCGCACTGCTCCCAGCCCCAAGCAGGGCCACACGGCACCCACTTTCCCCTTCCAACCCCGCCCCTCTCCCAAATGGGCCAGTGCCCAGCAGTGCCGTGCTTGTTGGAGCCACACCACTCCCGGCTCCAAGCAGGGCTGCGTTGCAGCTGCTCCCCACTTCTGGCCCTGCCCCTCTCCCAAGTGGGCCAGGCCCCAGCGGTGCCCTGCTGGCCGAAGCCATACCACTCCCGGCCCCAAGCAGGGCTGCGCGGCAGTCGCTCCCCCTTTCCAGGGATCCCAGGCACACAGGGGCCGGGCAGCCTTCCCCCCTCTCACTCCCGCTCCCTGCTGAACACCTGGTAAGTCACTGGCCAGGGCACTGGGCCCATGGCACATGGGAAAAGGGGAGATTTGGCATGCTCCTTCCCAAAGGTTGCCGACCCCTGCTCTAGATCTAGTACCCCTACCATACACATACTGAAGGATAATTTCTTACCTGGAAGTTAGTTTCTGTGCCTCAGATCCATCAATCCAGAACACAAGTTTCTCTCCGACCTGCCTGTCAAGGCAAAGCCAGCAAATCACTTGCCAAGATAATCATCATCAGGACAGTGAGGGCTTTAAACACACAAAACAAAAGAACCAAAAGAATGTTCCAGGTCTGTCAGAAAGGTAATCTAAAGTCCTTTACAGGAGAGTCCATAAAAAGGAAAGGAACTACACTAGGGAAGAATTCTGGACTGGTGGATAAGATGCACAGAAACCATGTAACGCTTACTTGAGAATCCTGAAGGAGGTGCACTCTATATAATAAATGCTAAGGATGGGGCAAGCAAGAGAGCTAACTAGTTGCCAATTTTACTCACTGTGATAGCCTTATGAGACAGTCAAAGCATGAAGTTTTCTAAAACCAAAAAGTGAGACAGAAGTACAACAAACACTTAAACTATAATGTTTAGTGTACACATTCATTCATTTGCAAGTGGTTGCCTTAGAAATTTCAGGCAAGAAAAGTCAAAACACAAGATGACAGTGTCTAGAAACAAAAAATGTAGGCCACTTGTTGTACATGATATAAATGATTTCCAGTTGCTATAACAGTTAAAGCATGGAAGGATGCTGACTAGTGAAAGGCTAAATATATGCTGTACCATGTTAACCAGTTTAGTTACAAAAAAGCTTATTAAAGCATTCACATGATATGCAGAACAAAGGAAAAAATATGATTCCATATCACCACTGGAAAAAAAAGATATTTATGTCCATAAAATACTCTGCATATTTGTGGTGCTGGATAGATAAAGACCAACATAAAACAATTAACAGGAACCATGGAAACCTGCAGGGAATTATAGTATATGCAGCACTGTTGTAGCCATGTCAGGCCCAGGATACTAGAGAGACAAGGTGGGTGAGGTCATATCTTTTACTGGACCAACTTTGGTTGGAGAGAGAGACAGACAAGCTTTTGAGCTATACAGAGGTCTTCCTCAGAGAGTTTTAGTGACATCTAGAGAGAGTGCCTGATACCTTCCTCAAAATTTCAGAAATCTCTATAGGTATTCAATGTTTCTGTTTACTCAATCCTACTCTTATCTCTGAATATCAAATATTGTACAATACAAGGAAGATTATTTTAAAAATATTTAAACTGAATTGCCTTCACTGCTACTGGACCAAGTTTTGCACAATGTCCACAGAAGGTGCTACAATGAGAACAAAAACATTTAAGGTAACAACAACACAGACACTCCATATTTACTATAAATGTATTACATAAACGTGGTGGAGATTGAACCCAGAACCTCTGGATCTAAAACTCTGAGCTGCTACTGGATAAGATAAAAATATAGGTTTCTTAACTGAAAGGCCATAGCAAACAAACCTGTATGTGTGAACCAGACATTGAAGGAGACAGTCAGACCATGTAGGATGATTGCACAAGGAAAAATAACAAGCTTTTTATATGTATGCATGGTAGTGACAAAGGTGTGCTTGGCACTTCATATGTACGTGTTAACATGAGACTCCTTCCCTGAAGAACCTACAGTCTGCACGTTTTTGTAAATCACACACGAAATGCAAATGTTGTATGTTACTACAGGATGGTCAGAGTTTTCTTTGAGTGACAAATTCTATCTTTGGTGCTGATATGGTGTGCCTTACCAAAGTAACTGAGGACTCGCCTTTTTTTTTTTTTTTTTTAAATACCCTCACAACCTTTGGCAGTGCTATTATCCCCATTTCACAGATAAGGAACTAACACACGGAAAGACTTAGTGATTTGCCCATGATCCCCTAGGTTTGAAGCAGAGAAGGGAATCGAAGCCAGTTCTACCAAATGCCAGGCTAGAGCCTAAAACAATGGAAGTCTTCCTTTCTCTTCCAACTCTATTTCAGTACCTTAAATTCACAGATTTTATAATCACAGAACAACAGAAATGTTGGGCAGGAATTGACTTCGGAAGGTCAGCTAATCCAGCCCCCGGCACTAAGGCAAGACCAAGTAAACCGTAAACTACCCCGACAGGTGTTTGTCTAACTAACCTGTTCTTAAAAACCTCCAATGATGGGGAATCCACAACCTCCCTTGGAAGCGTAATCCAGTGCTTAACTATCTTGACAGTAAGAAAGTTTTTTCTAATATCTAACCTAAAATCTCCCTTGCTGCAGATTAAACCCATTACTCCTCCTCCATTTAGTAGACAGAGAACTAATTACAGTCCTCTTTATAATAGCCCTTAACATATCTGAAGGCTTATCAGGTCTCCCCCTCAGTCTTCTAAGACTAAACATGCCAAGTTATTTTAACCTTTCTTCTTAGGGCAGGTTTTCTAAACCTTTTATCGTTTTCATTGCTCTCCTCTGGCCTCTCTCCAATTTGTCCCCATCTTTCTGAAAGTGTTGTTCCCAGTACACAGTACACCTACTAAGGCTCACCAGAAGCAAGCAGAGCAAGACAGCCGCCTCCACTGTCTTACATATGACACTGCTGCTAATACACCTCAGAATGATATGAGCCTTTTTAGCAACTTCATCACATTGTTGGCTCATATCCAATTAGTGGTCCACTACACCCTCCAAATCCTTGTCAGCAATACTTCTGCTTAGACAGTTACTCCCCATTTTGTAGTTGTGCATTTGATTTTTTCCTTCCTAAGTATAGTACTTCGCACTTATCTTTACTGAATTTCATCATGTTAATTTTCATCATGTTAATTTCAAACCAATTCTCCAATTTGCCAAGATCCTTTTGAATTCTAATCCTGTCTTCTAGCAACCTGTCTACTAGCAACCCTCCTAGCTTGGTGTCATCTGCAAATTTATTAAGCATACTTTCCACTTCATTATCCAAGTCATAATGAAAACACTGACTAGTGCCAGACTGCTGTGGGACCCCACTAGATATGTTGCCCCAATTTGACTGCAAACCACTGATGACTACTCTGAGTACAGTCTTTCAATCAGTTGTGCACCCACTTTATAAGTCATTTCATCTGACCACATTTCCTTTGTTAATGAGAATGTCACGTGGGACTGTCAAAAGCCTTACTAAAAATCAAGTTATATCACCTCTACAGTTCCCCCCTCCCTATCCATACCCAATAGGCCAGTAACCCTGTCAAAGAAGGAAATTAAGTTGGTTTGGCATGATTTGTTCTTGACAAATGCATGTTGGCTATTCCTTATAATCATATGATACTTTAGGTGCTTAGAACTGTTTGATTATTTGTGCCAGTATCTTTCCAGATATGAAGTTAGGCTGACTGATTTATAATTCTCCAGGTGCTCTTTGTTCCTCTTTTTAAAGATAACTACTATGTTTGCCCTTCTCCGGTCCTCTGGGACCTCACCCATCCTCCGTGATCTTTGGTCTTCTTAGGGCAGAGAAGACAAATCTGCCTGATTTCTGGAATGGCTGTGGGTTGTCATATGGGTTCTTTTTCGGAGGTAGCCCAATTAAAGGGAGTGGTCTCTCTTCCTTCTCTGTGAGTAATTCAAGGTTGGCTAAGAAGTCCCAGACATACCATCTACGGAGCTCTTTTAGGGGCCTTACTTTCCACAGCGGTCCCCAGCGATGAGGCCGGCCTCCTCATTGAAGCAGTGTCTTCTCAAGCAGGCAATCTTAAATCTCTAGCCATCTGCATCCTCTTTTTTAAAGGACTTACAAATAAAGTGCCTTTTCTTAGTGTGTCCTTCCCCAAAGCACAATCAACAGTGAGGACTGTTATTGGGGATAGCCATCCCAGAAGAAGGACAACACTTAAATCCCGGGGAGGGCATCTGACTGGGAGAAACTACCCAATTAGTACAATCACTAATTAAGTATAACTATACTATCACGATAACCAAGAAAATTAAAAAAAAGCTGTGAAGACAAGTGCAAGGAAAGATCACACTAAGCACTCCGACTCTAGCTGTGGGCAACAAAAAGGACCTGAGGGGAGTCAGGGGAGCGCCACCTTCACATAGTCATGGGAGGGGCACCCTACAGGAACTGCTAAGCAAAATTCTGACTGATGTGATGGGCACGCACACATCTGAGTTGATTACATGTCTGCAACCACTTGAAGAATAATTGGAATAAAAGCCATTCCCTCAGTACTGCAGAGGAACTTCTTCCATTGTCCCAACACGTAAGACTGAGTCCATCTCTTGCTGTAACAGTCTAGAGGTCCCTGAATAGGGACAGGGTGGTGGGCAGGGAAGGTAAGGAACAGCAAGGAATATCCCACTGAGATTTAAAAAACCCAGCAGTCTGTAGTAATAAGTTTCCATGCTCTCTGAAAACAAAAAAGACGGTCCCTAAAAGTGCCCAGTCGTTCTGCAAAATGGCTTGTGACCAAGGCATCAAAATGATTGCTTCAGGGTGGTCACAAGACATGCAGCATGGGATATTGCAGGCTAGCCAAAGAGTTGTTTCCTTAATTCCTTAAAATAAAACTAGTCATTTCTGCTATTTATCTCTAGATGTCATATTTGGCTGATTTGGTTGCCTAAATCTTTCATGGATCACCACAACTACTAGGGAGTGAGATACATGATGAGTACAGAAGTACTCAAAACCAGTCAATGTCACCTGACATTTTTCCACCTTCTCAGAGGTTGGCACAATGGATACCAGCATGTCAGATATTCTTTGCTGGCTCCTATAAATGTTTTGTTAACTGGTAATACTAGGCAACCCAACATAAAAGAGACCCAGATTTTGAATATATACAGCTAATTGGTCACCTTAAAAAAAAATCAACACATTAAATGCCTGTCTTCACCAATTTAAAAACAAGAAGTACAAAATGAATAATTCAAACAGGTCTCCCAAAGAAACCCAAAGAACAGAGTGTAAGCAAACTATCACAAATAAATGGAATGTGGCAGACAGGCTAAGGAGACACCATTTAATAAAGTAGAAAGAAGAGAAACAGAAAATGCTGACATACGTCATGACTCTGCTAAAGTTGAGCAAAACCTGGGCTACATATTAAAAAATTGTCATATGGCTATCTAAAGAACAACGTATTGCAATGAACATTGCAGAAGTACCTACAACGTCTTTTACATAATATTGAGAGAGTTTTTTTCTGATCTTCTGCCTTTAAAACCAAGTAAATATGGTTCATAGGAGACAAAAACTGAAAATTCAAAAAGCCAGCAGAGGTGAAAGAACAAGAAAGATATGTTTAATTGCAAGCGCTGTTAGTACATGTCCCAAGACTCAAGCAAGCATATTATTTGTTATAAAGGAAAGTTTCATACACAGAAAAAGAGTAAACTAAAAGAAAATGCTTTTAGTTGTTGGAAACAGTTCCATGATATTTTTAGAAACAAGCTATCTAGCCATTTCTATATATTTTAAAAAACGGAACTAATGTAACAAAACTTGTGACAGTTGCCCTGACTATGCTGCTTGTATACCGCATCTACCTGCATCCCACTGTCTACTTTTACTTTTTATATTGTAAATTCCTAAGGGCATAGACTATGTCTTCAAACTTCTGTACAATAGCTAGTACACTTTGGTTAAATCAGATGGGCAGCGGCTAAGAGTTGGCAACTCCAAAGTAAACTTTGTGTCATTTTCTCCTTGCTCAAGTAAAACAATGCATTTTATTTTCTTTAAATTTAGATGACACACCAGAACTAAGTCTCTGATGAAGAAAATAAAATAAGTATATGCACACTTTGAATACCGCTTACGCCTGCTAATGTGTTAACTAGGAAAATAATTTGAACTGTAAAAATCAATCTATACATTTCGTGTTAGCAGAATGTTGATCTCTCCTAAAAGTCTTAATATGTCAAAAAAGTAACATGTTTTCCTCTAGAAAAGTTAGTTAAAAATCTAACTTCTGACAGGTATAAATTCATTACTTTTACAGATATAAGATTACTGCTTTTTACATATATTTTCAAACTTAGACCCCTCTCCTGCAAACACTTACGCATATACCAAACATTGTATCTGTAAGTAACGTATTGACTTTAACAGGATTACTCACATACTTGAAGTTAAAAGATGGGTAAGCATCTGCAGGGCCAGGGCCAGGGCCCAAGGCTCATATTTTTAAAGGCTTGTAAAGGTGTGCAAGCAAAGTTTAGGAAGTAACTTTGCACAGAATATATATATGCAAAATTGCACATCTCAATTTTTGAAATTTAGGCTTAACTCTAAACTAGACTATTCCATATCAGTTCACCTATGAACAGTAATTACTGCTTTGTATTTTTTAAAATGAGCAATATGATATTTTTAGTGGTGAAAGTATTTCAACAATGGGGTACTGAACATTTAGTGTACCAGATGTAGCTCTTTCCCAGCAAAGTGAATCTGATGGAATAAGGTACATGGCGCCAATATTTAAAGAGTGAACAGAGCTATTTCAAAGTCAGCACATCTGTTTCAGCATTAAATAGAAGTTAAGGTATAGTTCAAAAGCCTCTCCACAGGGACATGGAAAAGGAACATCTTTCTACATTGAGCTAAAAAAATTCCCATAATCAATGTTGGGCTTAGTGGACATTCTTGAGAAGGTAGTCATATTGATGCAATTATAAATAGAACTGCAAACTTTAGTCCTGCTAAAAAAACATGCCAACTGCCTCAAAACAAGCAAGCAGAAGTAAGTATGTCAAACTGATACTTTGCGAAGTTTTTCGTGCTGCATAAAGCCAGCAAACGTAAGAGATTTTACCATACCAAAAGTACTAGTTGACTCTGGTGATGTTACCCACTTCATTGGCTTCTCAAATGGTACCAGTGGCTTTGGGAATTTGGAAGCTAAACATTTTAAAAAGCAAAAACAGGAACAAATCACTATCTAGTAGCTTATATAATTTTAAACAATTCCAGCTAATATGATTTACCTGCCAGAGAGGATAGGGCCTTTATAACTGATGGAGAGTTAACTCCCATGGATTGCAGCATCACTGTCTTTAATAAGATATTTTTGTGACAGTAAGGTCTGCAGCATCAGACTCTGAGAATTTCTAGATGTAAATAGAGAACTCATATGCAATATCAAATTAAAGAAGTGGTCTTTATAAAAACATACAGACAGAACATTGCAGAATGGAGCACAAATCGAAGTCAAGTAAATGAATCATAAAATGAGTTGAATTTCACTGACCAGTATATTGCTGAATCTAGTGTAAAAAATGGACAACTATATGATATTTAGACATTTTCTGAGAGAAGTTTCAGGCTAATTCTGTTTTAAATACATAAATGCTTCCTTTGTAATTTAGAAGACTATGAAACCCCACTTCATTTTTGATACTCTAGCAATATATCAATAACCTCATCCTGTTTTCTATATGAAGCTCCCATTTTCACAGCTTATACACATGGAATGTACCTCAGTATCAGGTCCTAAACAAAATCAACACGATGTTAGGTTTGCAAGCTTAAACACAAAACAAGTCAGGAAATTAAAGTTTAATTTGTCATAGCAATTTTAACTTGCCTATTCTGCGCATAATGTACGTATTACAGTAGACATTTAATCTAGCAAAAATACCACGTATGAATAGGAAAAGATAACATTCCTATGAGAAATTTAAAGTTGAGTTTCCCAACTACTTAAATTAGCAATTTTATTGTTGCATTAACATGGGATTTTGGATTTTTTTTTAAAAATAGTTTAAAAACATAGAGGAATATAGAAATAAAGAAAATGAGGTGAAGAACTGTTGAGTTATGCAGCTCTGTAGTGCAAGCAAAGGTAGTTATGCAACTAGAAACTAACATTTTTCCACTGTTCAAGAGCAGTACACGTTAAAGCTTTTTAATTTTATAGATTAATATTTTTCAAGCTCTCAGTTCAGAAGACTCGTAACTGAGATATCCCATGAAATGCCTAGTCTTCAATCTGCTCTCCCTTCTCTACCTGCATCTGGTGCTGATTCTTTTGCAGGCTATCAGAGGTGCTATAACCTTAGTGCCACCCATATTTGAGGAGGGGAAAGATTAGCATGAAACCTAATTCAGACTATTTTTACAAAGCAAAACAGTTTCATCTAGGGATGCAGAAGGTGAGGAAATCCAACTTTCGACCTTATTTAGATGTTGAGGTAGTTGCGGTGTTCACCTGGTCAGAGAGGTCTGACCCTGATCTCTATAAACCAATAGTTACCTGTGAAGTTTTTAGCCCAATGGAACATTCAGTAATAGAGTTTCCCATCTGAACAAGGTAGAATCCACAATTCCAGCCTTCAGAAAAATGTGTGAATGGGGCAGACAAACAAGGCCAAATTTGCTTTGCACAGCAGCTTGCTTCATTGAATACTTTGAGTCAGAAGCTGCTGTGGCAATTTTGTGGATGAACAAAGGCTCATGATTCTGATAAAGAAAATGCATTTTTCCCTCAGAACAAGTATTACACCAAAGCAAATAAAGCAAGATTCAATTCTGAATGTCCCTTAGTTGGGCTGATTTGCATGTATTATATACACACATTCTCCTTTGCCAAGAAAGCCATGTATATTATTCACACCTTAACTACAACTTCTGCTATTTGAACAATTTTTCAAAGAGCATTTTTAAAAATAAAATTGAACAAGCCTTTTAAAGTTAAATGTGATTTATTGCTGATAATTGAGCTAATTGCTGTACATGTCAATACAGAGCAGCAATGAAAGGCTTCTGACTTTTTACTGTGGCATAAGTGCTTACCAATTACATTTTCAACCACAAAAACCAGTTAGCATTAATGTATGTTGCTAGCTAAGCTTCTCTACAAAGCGATATTAAAATAAACTATCATAAATAATTGTTAGATTCCCATAAATTGATGCTTTGTGTAAATTACATTCAAAGTACAGGCAAGATTGACCAACGTTCAAAGTCTATTTCTATTGTTTCAATTTTATTTTAACATTTTAGACAAGCTATGCAGCACTTGCTGGACCTTTAGACAGAGGCTCCATGGACTTGACACTAGTCTTAGACACTCAGAAAAGAAAGAGCACTGTGCGATGGCGGAGGAAATTTATATTTCCATCTGAAATATCAGTCTCAATACCTCTCATGAATTAACCTTTTGCACTCACCAGTGGGTTTTGCAAACATGCCAGCTGAAATAGCTTGCTGTCACATTGCATTAGAACTGTTTGCACTGGTCAAAGCCGCCTACCCTTGCAAAACTGTTACAAATGTTTGGCAACACAAAAATCTGTACAATCACTATTTATCAAAACAATGATGAAACTATTCATTTTATTCTCCCATTGGGGGGGAAAAAAAAGTATCTTCCTTGGGCAAGCACAATTTATATAAGACTAAGCCAGAAAGCAGATGGTTCCATCTATGCACAGCTCAAAATCCACCTATACATATATACAATAGCCATAAAGGGTTGCCAGAAAATCTTCCCTTCAGCTTCAACCTTATCTGCAATATCACACTGGCAGAAATGTTCCCCACAGTAGACCAACTAGTCCACCCAGAATATGCACACACCCTTAGTCCCACACCCCACTCATTATAAGGAAGCTTATTTTGCAGAAGAAACAATCCCCACAGAATCACGTAGGTGATCACTGAGCCAAAGAGCGGCACTCAATCCATTGGCCTTGATAGACTTTGTACACTGCTCTGAGATGTTTTCATGAAAGTCACTTAAGAAATGTAAGTTTGACCAAACAAAACAGAAAACCTGAATGTAATAATCTTTTCACTGAAAACAAATATTCTTTCTACAGTCATTTCTTAATTTTCATCAGAAGATAGTTTTGTTACATAGAAGGAAATGTAGACGTGTAAATGAATCTCTGTGTAAAGTCATTTTCAACACTAGCGATAAGTTTTTCCACTACTGTAGTATCAGCAATACCTTCCTCCTCTGATCGTGTTCAAAAGGGAAGAGGCAGGGAGGAGGAATTAACTCTGTCCCACTGCTCAGCAAAGCTTATTGGGGCACCACTTTCTACCCAGAAAATAAAGCAAAACTGGAAGCATTTCTGATATATTCAAAACAGAAAAAAGAGGAATTTGTCAATCCCACCATTTGGTGATTTTATGGTTATAAAGAGGGAGGAAGCACTCAATATATGATGCAAGCCCACTCCATCTGTGTGACTTTAGCATGATGTTTGCAAGGTACAGGCATGACATTTACAAACTGTGTATTTTCCAGGAAGAATGGAAGCTCTGAGACATAATCCTCAAGCTTTTCTGCTTAAGAACAACTTGCAAAGAAAATCTGCGTTACAAGCAAAAAAAATTAAATTGTTGTTGTTGTAGATACAGCACACTATGTAGTGATGTACTATCAACATTTTAATATGGAGCGCTTAAAAAAAAAAGTATTCCACCTCAGCTGGCAAGACTTATAGTAAAGTACAATATTCTCCTGAAAACACTCCCTAAAAATCCAGTTCCATACTTTTCTCCTCCTCCTAGTCCTCCCACCCAGAGCTAGATGCTCTCCCTCCACTGCTCCTGTGAGAGGTTCCTCTATGCTGCTCCCTTCAGAACTATTGTTTGGGCACTGCCAAGCACACAGACTTTCTGACAGAGGACTAAAAGTATAAAGGAGAAGTTCCATTTTGTTTTTTGTTTTGTTTTTAAAGTACATTTCCAGCCCTTTTCTAGATAGGCCTGATAACATCAACCAATGTAAATCAATCAGTAGGATTGGGAAAAGAAAACAGCCCCTAGGATCCACTTTGGCAACAGGAAGCTGGAGGCACCAAGAGTTCTCCAACTAACACTTACCATAAAACAAATCAGTTATGTTTGGAATGCATCCTAAGGAATTATCCTATAAACTCAGCACATCCCTGATTTTCCACAGGCTCACCTAACTGTTAGGATTGGTGGCTTCTAAATCTTAAGGACAGTGGCTCTGGCTTATCTATCTGACAATTGTTCTTCAGCGCAGCAGCAGTGACAAACAGGTGGGTTATTCTTCAGCCTCTGCTATTAGCGAAAGCTGCAGGCAAAATGTCGTGCCATATCTAGCTGCAAGGCAGTTGGTAGACGTGTTACCGGTCAGCTCTGTGTTCTTGGGGAACCAGGGCACAAAACCCCTACTGTCTCACTCACTTGAACCCTAACACACACACCCCCACCAGCCTCTGCTTGAACCAGAACCAATCAGAGACGGATTTACCAAAAGCAATAAAAAGGCAGCGGGGGACACACCAAAACCCCTCCAAACAAGGGTGACAGGATTAAGGCAACTCCCCTAGCCTCATCTACATCGAAGATGGAACAAGGAAACATCTCTATTAGCATACTGAATGGAGAATCAAGCTTCAAGGCAGGGACCACACTGAACTCTGGGATCAGCAAAGCAGGGAAGCACACCATGATGGGAGATCTCTGCTCCAGATGTTAATGAACCCACACCTATACATACCCACCTCAGCAGTTATCAGACCAATTCTAGTCATAGAGCCTTTTACTGATATCCAAAACACTGAATCTGCCTGATTGCATTGAGAGCTACCTGGAAGGAACACTGCCCATAGCCAGGAATGATCAGTTCCTATTGTCCAGCATAAACAAAATGATTCTGGTATACTCCCTTGAGTCATCATTTACCCATAAACAAACCTAGTGTTCTCCCTTGAACCATTGTTTCTTCCCTACAAAAACCCCTACCCAAGTTCAAACCTTTGTTCTGATGCCTGGATCCAAAAGCTGCATCTGTTCCACTGGGAATATAAGGCATATAAGGATGGCAGCTTGGCAGTGCTGCTCTGCCCCGCCTCTGGAGTCCATGGGCATATAAGGGTGGCAGCTAGAAAGTGCTGTTCAACCCAGCCTGCTGAGTTCAGGGACAAATAAGGGGTCAGCTGTGAGTGCTGATAAACCTGGTCCACTCAGACATGCCCTGTTAGTGTGTGTGTGTGTGGGTGGGTGTGTGTACATGTGGGTGTTTATTTCAGTCTGAGGCTGGAGGAACCCAACCCTGGGAAACTTTGGTCCAGCAGGCTAGCTCCATTGGGAGGGGACTTGCAGAAGGAAGAAATAAAAGCTCCATATACAAACACAAGTAGTACATTAATAGAATTACAACCCCCTCCAGGAAAGTAACCTTAATAAATGAACGTACCCCCAAGGTGACAGGCAAATCTGGTAACAGATGGATCTATATTCTTCTTGGTAATTAGTTGGGGAACAGGCCCTCTTTGGTTCTTGATATAAACGAGTCTCCCGACTGCTTACAGTCTCCCCTAACTAATGAGAGATCTGCTAGGCACAGAAGAGGTAGGGAAGGAAGAGAGTCAAAAACCTACCCTAACTAGGAATTCTTGGTCAAAAAGGTCACATACAAGACTCCTCTTCCATAAAGGTGTATTGTGTCAAGAGCTGAAGCCTCAGGATACATCAGAAGACCACAGACATGAACCAAGCTTAAGGAGTATACGGTCACAGAACTGTGCAAACCTTTTATCATTTTCTTATCAAGGAGAAGAAAGTTTGTTAGTTGCAGCAAGCATGGCAAGTTAAACAGAAATGTCAAAGGCTGAATTTCTAGTAGCCTTTTAACAAAAAGTTGACCCCAAAGCAATACAAACAGATGAATTCCAATATGGCTCCAGCCAGTCAATTCCTTAGTGTCTTGCTGTGCAACAAGAAACCAGACCCAATGCACAACATTACCAAATTCAGGTTGCTAAACAGCAGGCTCAATCCAAATAAAAAATAAAGGTGATGTTGGAAGATCAGAGAAAGATATTGGAAGATGTGGTGAAAATAACTGTTCCTCAAAGAGTACGTCAACACGGCAAAGGAAAACCCACAGCTGGCCTGTGCCAGCCAACTCAGGCTTGTGGAGCTCAGGCTGAGGGATTGTTTCATTACTGTGCAGATTTCCGGGCTCAGGCTGGAGCCCGAGCTCTGGGACCTTCCCAGCCCACGAGTTCCTACAGCCCAGGCTCCAACCCAAGCCCAAAAGTCTACACAGCAATGAAACAGTCCTGTAGCCCAAGCCTAAGTTGGCCAGTACAGGCTTTTTCTTTGCTGTACAGACAGATCCTTTGAGGGTATCTTCTCCACGTGGAATCAAGTTAGATTCTCAATGATCTCCAATAACCTTTCAATAGCTAGGATCACTTGCACCCTTTCTCCCACATTACATCATTCTCTTTTCAATGCTGACCTTGCAACCATAATTTGTACTTCTGTCACCTCGAGACTAGACTATGCTCTACTTGGGGCTGCATTTTAAATCCAGTGGGAAGCTAAAATTAATGCAAAATGTGGCAGCCTACTCAGTAGGTGGAGCACCCCATTGTGAGATTATTCCCTCAGTGCTCCAAGATCTGTCCTGGCTGCCTGTGGATTATATCCCTAAATGACTTGAGGCTGCCTACTTAAGTGATTGCCTCGCTCTACATGCCACATTGCTAAAGTCATCAGTGGAGCCAGATCCCTCTCAGCAAGTTGGCAGGGCATTCTGCATGAGGGCCCCTTTCCTCTGGAATACACCCCACACTGACCCAAAACAGCCTAGACATGTAGACCTTCAGGGGAGACTCCAAAACATTTTAGGGGGATTTTTGGAGACAAATGCTATTTGAGGGCTAATGTTCACTGAGGATGGGTCCATTTAGTTTTTATTCATACTATGTGAGATGCCTGCTGAGTCGTCTGTTCATGTTAATTGTGCTTTTAAACTAACTTTATGAGTGCCCAGAGTGTAAGAAAGCCTTTTAATTGTACAGATCTAGAACAAACAAGAAGTCATCGTTAATTCAAATACAATAAAGATTCATATGACCTGACTGTTTTGCTCCTGTTTAGTTTTCTAAATACTAAGTTAACTGAGATACATAGTAAGGATTTTATAGAAACGTAGTAATAGAGGAAGGCCACCATACAGTAACTAGCAATAAATTAACAAACTACTTAATGCAATCTGTTTATCTCTGTATCAATCTTCAAACATTATGTTGAAATAAAAAAAATCACATTTCTTCCTGTCTTATTTAATCACTGACTAACTTGCTTTCGCAACTAAAAGAATACAGCTATGTGCACCTCATATATTGCTTTGCCAAAAGCTAACAGTAAAGCGCCACGAAAACACTGAATTCTCTCAAGTGATATTCACAAAGAAAACCAGTGACATTTTGAAAGATTACTATCATACAGAAAAGTATCCTATAAAGATAGCATTCATTTACACATTTACATAAAAACACATTATTTCTTCAGTTAAACAATGCTTCTAGTGCTGAATGTTGTAGCTCTTTTCCATTTACTGCAATGCTTCCTTGTGACTTGCACTGTACATCTACAGGCTATAAAAGTGCCCTTTCCAAGGACATATATTACAGTACAGTAGAACATCAGAGTTACGAACACCAGAGTTATGAACTGACACACACCTCATTTGGAACCGGAAGTACACAATCAGGCAGCAGAGACCAAAAAAACAAATACTATACAGCATAGTACTGTGTTAAATGTAAACCACTAAAAAAATGAGAGAAAGTTAAAAAGGATTTGACAAAGTAAGGAAACTGTTTCTGTGCTTTCATTTAAATTAAGATGGTTAAAAGCAGTATTTTTCTTCTACACAGTGAAGTTTCAAAGCTGTATTAAGTCAATGTTTGAAAGAACAACCATAACCTTTTGTTCAGATATAAACAACCTCCATTCCCGAGGTGTTTGTAATTCTGATGTTCTACTGTACTACCAAAGTCATAGAAACCGACCCTCAAAAGTGAGTTGATTTCTTTAATAAGTTATATCAAGAATATTTGTAATAATCATTTTTATTTTATGACATCCAATGTTAAATAATAAGAGTCAGAATTTCAAATTTAGTACTTCGCTTAACAGGTTTTCTGTTTGGTTTTTAGCGTTACATCAAGTTTCGAGAATAAAACTGAGCGAAAAATTTAAAAAGTGGCCACCTGCATGGCATCTTTGGAAGCTTATGAACTAGCTGCTTTGACAAACACAAAGATTATGCTGCCAAAGAATTGCCAAGATATAGGTCTTTCAAGGTGCTGAAGGCAGAGGGCATTGTTCTAATGCAATGTTACTGCACAACAAAGAAAAATTTACCTTTTATTTATATATCTACAAAGAGATTATATATCATTAGTACACTTTTTTGAAGTGACATTTTACTTGAGTCTCCTACTTACTTTATTGCTTTTTAGGGATTGAATTGGCCTAATGCAGAAGAGGGAAGAAAGGCAGAATTCTTACTAGCTCAGACCTCAATGCTTCCCTGAATCAATAAATTATGCCAACATCCAGAAAATTCATGCAATTTGAATACCTAGGCCTTATCCACACTAGCACTTATGCCAGCAAAACTTTTGTCATTTGGGGGTGTGTTCCCCAAACAACATAGATTTTGCCAGCATAAGCACTTGTGTAGACAGTGCTATGTCAGTGGGAGACACTCTCCTGCTGACATAGCTACAGCCACTCAGTTCAGGTGGATTTATTATGTCCGACATAACACGGCTACATAAGTGCTTATGCCAGCAGAACTTATGTTGCTCAGGAGGGTGTTTTTTCACACCTGTGAGCTACAAAAATGTTGTCTACACTAGCACTTATGCTGGCAAGGCCCTAGTGTGAAAGGGTTATTTGGAATCATTTCATTTCTTTTCTCCACAGTCTGTCATTTTATATCCATCTTTTTTCGTGGAGTTCCCAGATGCTTCCCTAAAATCTGACATGCCAAATCTCTAAATAGCACACTTTAAAAAGCTCAAAATAGACCATTCTGTCTAGAATGATATAGCAAGCCCTATTTTTAATACTTTGTTTTCTGCTTCTCTTTCTTTTAAATTTGTTTTTTCTAATATGGTAAAAAGTTTGCTTTTTCTCCCCGCTGTCCTTTACCAACAACTTGAGGCTAGTATTAATCTGATCAATGCCCAGTATACTTTCATACAGATTTCACTATACCCTCTCCCAATTTGATGCTGGACAGTTTTCAGGTTATTCACAGATTTTGTCTACTGGGGCAGTCTCCTGCATCCTTCTCCTTCCTAACACCTTCTGGAGAGCCTCTCCCACCTGTTTCTAAAGCGCTTCAAACACAACTTGCTCCACCCAAAATATGTTTTATTCTTCAAGGTACAGAGCTAGGCAAGCAAGGAATCATTCCACTATGCGTGTTCCTACTTTTTTTTCTGTCTTTAACGGAAAACTTTCCGTGGGTAGCTCTGGGCCCTGTGCTGAACTCATTTCACTCACAGAGCAGCTAGCTCGCCAAAGTCCCCCGCACAGCCCCACCCACCCACCCGAGCCCAGCTGCTCGGACACCTGGCTGGAAGCCCAGGCAAGCATGGGGAACCCTTTCCCTGTCACTTACTTTGGGGGCTGGCTGAGTGTCACCGGCCCCCGTTACAAAGCACTAGCGACTGTGGGGCCAGCCTGGCCCCCGTGGCTAACGCAGCTGCAGAGCAAGGCGCAGGGGACATTGGCAGGACGCGGCCCGGGTGCGCGCCCTTTACAGGACGACGTTAGCGGAGGGCAGTGTGGCGGCGGCCAAGGGGAGCAAGGCGGAGCGGCCCGCGGGGCGCAGGGCGTAACGGGACACGCCCCGAGCCGGAGGGAGGGTAGCAGGGGCCGGCGAGGCAAGGCTGGGCCCCGGCGCGGGAAGGAGCCGCAGGCCCCCCGGCAGCCAGCGCCCCCGCCGCTCACCTTGCGCGATGGCGATGGACTCGAAGCGGTGCAGCTCCCGCAGCAGGCAGCTCCGCTCGGTGGAGTGCAGGCTGTAGATGAAGTCGCGGGCGCCCTGCGCCGTGTTCAGCGCCTCCATCGGCTCCTTCTTGGGGTGGGTGCCCAGCGCCCGTCCCGAGGCCGGGGAAGACGAGGCCGGGGGGAGGACCCGCCCCTCGGAGCCGCCGCGCAGGGTGCCCAGCTGGCGGCGGCGGCAGCAGCAGCGGGGGGCCCGCCAGGAGCCCAGGCAGAAGGGGGTGGCGACGGAGCCCCCCGGCCGCCCCAGCAGCAGCGCCGCCCGGCTCAGCCACGCCGACATGAGCAGGCAGGGAGCGGCGCTAGGGAGCTACAATCCCCGCCCGGGCACCATCCAGGGCACAGCCCGGGCGCCGGGAACAAGCGGCCGCGCTCGGCTCCTTCCTCTGCCGGTGAGCGAGGCTGGGGAGAGGGACGCGCTGCTCCTGGGCTGCCGGCCGGCCGGGGAAGAGGCGGCTTCGCTCGCTCGCTCTCTTTTCCCCCCCTCCCCGGGCGAGGGAAGGGCGAGTCAGTCACGGCTCCCTGCGCCGCCCCACGGAGGCTCCTGGCAGCGGCACCATCCTGCGGCCCCCGAACCGAGGGCGGCTGCAATGGGAAGGGAAGGGAACTCCCCGCCGCTCCACGCCGCACACAGACGCGGGGCGGCGGCAAACGCCTGCGGCTCGGCGGGCAGCCCCTGATCCGAGGGGGCGGCTCCGCGCAGGCGCCCGGCCGCTGCCTGAGTGACACACACGGCGGGGCGGGCGTGAGGCGCCCCTCCCTACCCAGCCCGGCGCGGCGGGCGGGCGGACGGACGGACAGCTTCGGGACTTGGGAGCCGGCCCTGCCCCCGGCTGTGTACGTGTGTCCGGCCCCAGGCCTGTCTGTGGAGCGCGAAGAGGGGGTGCCTCCCGCCGTGCTCAGCACCCCCGGGGCCGCCTCTCCGCCTTGCTCCGTCCCCTCCGGTCGCAGCGCTGCTGGCTGTCCGGGTTCGGGACCCCGCGAGGAGCCGGGGAGGGGCCGGTTCCACCCCCGCCCTCTCCTGGACAGCCTAGGCTGGGCGCTGCCCGCGGTGTTGTTTCCCGGCCCTGCTGGGGGAGGGAGCGTCCCGCTGCTGCTGCGGCGAAGCGCCGGGCAGGCCGGGTGTGTCAGGGGCGGCGCTGATTCAAGTCCGTGGGCGCTGGGCTTTGGTAAAGGGCCTTTGGGCCTGGCGAGCTTTGATGCGGAGCTCGGTTGCGTCTGTCCGGCCAATAAACCACGGAGCGTGTGGCCCGCCTAGAGCGCTTTAGGGCCCCTTGGAGCCATGATCCCGCGTGACTGTGTCCCGGAACTGGTACCAGAGTGTCACCTAGCCTGGATGGAGTCATCTCCGCTGTCGGAATTGGGCGCCAGGGACTCGCATCGCTTTTAGTGGGCAGATTTGTGGGGCTGGCAGGGCCCTGACACACGCAGAGGGCTGGTGCCTGATGTGTATGCTGCCCCGGGGGAGGGAAAGGGGAAGAATGCGGCATGCTCATGGGGGTCTGCCTCTTTCTCCCTGAGGGAGGGGGTCTGCAGAGCTCGTTTCTGGAAGTAAGCATCTCCTGCAGCTCAGGGAGCTGACCTGTCTATTTTCTATAGATTACACAGAGCGAGAGGGTGTATCAGGTTTAGGCTTGAACACGTGGCTGCTGCTCATCCCAAAGCTAAGCCGTGCTATTTAGCAAGCATGAATCATCTCAGAAGTATGTCTTCTTTGTAACTAAAACGGTCAGCTAAAAAGCAGATTTTTTAAAAAGGTGTTCTTTCCTTTTATTACTAATAAATTAAATCAAATAATAGCTGAACATTGATATGATATACTTAATCAAAACATGTTACAAACATCAGCTAACCAATACCCTATCAGTTTAGACAGTCAAAACAAACTTTCACTTTGGTTTTTGGTTTCTTCATCCCTCTTCTGCTCTCCTCCACCCCTCCCACACTCAGGACAAGGCTGTAACATTTGGATGGCAAGCACTGCAAGGGAATTGTTTTTAAGTTAAACAAAACAATTGCTCTTTTACAGACACAAAGGTTTGTTATTGGGTGTTGCAGTAATATGTATTAATTAGTTTTAAAAAATGAGCATAGACTATCCCATATGATCCTAGAGTGCAATCTTTTTCAACCAGACATTTTAGGTTTAGGACAATTATGTATCAAAGTTTTAAAGGGATTGGGAAGCTACTTAAATATACCAACATGCAATCTGGTATTTTTATTGTCCTGGGAATTAATTTATTTGCAAACAAACTGCCAGGCCTAAATCCATAGTCAGAATTGTCCAGTCCCTGACCATTGGCAACCCAGCAGTTTTTAGGTTGTTTAAAAAAAAAAAAAAAAAACAACTAGTTGTTGCCATCATTGGTTTTTACATTTTAATTGCAGGACCTCAAGCACCTCTGCTACAAGGGATTAATTTATTTATGAAGTTCTATGTTTTGTTGTTGGTTCTTTTAATTGAAGGAATAAAAGAAGGTGGAAGCAAGTCCAGATGATTTCTGCAGCATAGATGTCTGCTGCTGTTTTTCTGGGGAGAGCATGTGAACCCAGGCCCCTCCTCCTCTCCCCATCCATTTGGTGGGGAGAGATGTTAGAAGCACATGACAGCAAATGCACAAACTGCATTTTCCTTTCCAGCCCAACAGCTGCAGAGAATTAACAAAGTTCTGAGACAAAGACGTCATACTAAGTGAGGTTTCTTATATATGATGCTTATAATTTTCAGTCTATTAAGTCAAACAACAGAGAGAAAGCTGGGTGGTGGCTTGTATTTCCAGTTAAACATGTTATTAGGAAGCCACCTAGTACTGGTTTTGAAGCACTATCACTCTTCCATAATCCATTCTCCCTACTCTTATTCCTGGATCAAAAAAAATTAAGTTTTTAAATGATAGTCTGGGCACAGTTTTAGTGTCTGTGGAGCCTTATTAAAAGCATAGCTATCTGGTGGGTTATGATGAAATCAACATTTTGCACATATAGAGCTTAATTCATATTAACTAATTAATAAAACTGGTAAAAAAACTTGTTAAAATGTTTCTCAACCAAAAATAGCTTTTTCTCCAAACTGGATGTTTCCACAGGAAATGTCCCTATTACATCAATTTTTCTGAGGGTCAGTGGGGGAAATAGGGGTTTCCAAGCAAGTGAAAACTTGAAAAATTTCAGTTTAAAAAAAAAAAAGAAAAAAGTTGTAAAAAACCCTGAAAGTTTCAATGGGGGGGGGGGGGGGGTGTCAAAATCCTAAGAACTTTTGAAGAAGAATTGACATTTTTCACCATTTTTATTCATTTCTCATGTTCATGGGAACAAAACATTTACCAACAAGCTATGCTAACTAATACCTGGTTTACACTACAGCCTTGGGTCGATGGAAGTTGCCTTATGTCGACCTAATAATGTATGCATTCACGTACACCACCAGGTCCCTTCCACCGATCTAACTTACCTGTTACGTTGACTTAGGCCTGGTCTACACTAGAAAGTTGTCAAAAAAAAGTCAGCTTTTTTCAAGCAAAAGCCCAGGCAGCTGGTTCCCAGTCCCAGCTGGGAGTGGGACAAGAAGCCCAGGCTGCTGCAAATCTTCAAACCCAGGGCAACTACTACCAGCAGTGTTAAGGTAAGGTGGCCCTGGGATTCCTGTGTTTTCTTATGGCCACAACTCACCATGCCCCCACCCCTCCCAGCCACCTTGCACAAAGACCACGCTTAACTTTGTAATGGAAACATGCCCTAAGGCCCTGATTCTACAATGAGTTCCTTGCAGTCAGACTCCTCTACCTGGAAGGAACTCCAGGAATATGACAGTACTTCCT
This sequence comes from Emydura macquarii macquarii, assembly GCF_026122565.2. Lineage (NCBI taxonomy): Eukaryota > Metazoa > Chordata > Testudines > Chelidae > Emydura > Emydura macquarii. The sequence goes on from NW_027130506.1 coordinate 6,073,767, forward strand.
ATAGGTGCAGGGATCTAGATTTAATTGTAGGATTAGGTCCTGAATCATGACACCCTTCTGAGGCAAATTCTGTCTCCATTTTAGAGATAAGGAAATAGACGGGGAAGAGAGGCTACTATCATAGAGCTGGTAAGTGGGAGAACCAAACAAACCCAGGAAACTTAACTCCTAACCCTTTGTTTCTTCTAGGCCATCTTTAATTTGTAAAGAAATTGAGAATTTAGAGGACAGAGTTATCAGAGAACTAGAAGGATTTTCTCAGCCAACAAGACTTCTTTGGAGAAGTGACCATTAAGAGCGGAGACTTGAGAGCCAGACATAAGGAATTCTCCATCAAGAACACCTGACTATAGAATGACCTACCAGAGAAGATTAGATTTGGGGCTCAGTTCTTTTTTCAGTGTGTTGCAAAACTCACATTATTGCACAAGCTTTCCTGCAATTATTATTTATCGTGGTTGGGCAGGCTGTGACAGAGCTCAAATGTTGTTGCTGCTTTCCAAACGTTCAAGAATTGACTGCTCCTCTCAGAAGGAGCTCAGAATCTAAGGCCCTGATACTGGAAAGAGCCACACAGGTGGATCTCTGTGTAGCAACTCAGTGAAATGAATGGAGGTTCAATTGTGGAACTCATGCAGGATTGGGATCTTAAGGAGATAGATGTAACAGCCTAAAGGTATTTGATATATATAAACACCACTCCAGGAGGCAAAAGAGAGGTCAAGGGGATTTAGCTAGTTATAACATTAAGAAAACAAATCTTCAGTTGAATAACAAGTTAGAGCTCAAAGTTAGAAAGTATAGTAAACTGTAGAGTATCTTAAGGGAATAGCAGTGGTTCCATCCAAAACTGCATAGGATAAATTCAGTATAAAAACATTGAAGGGAATAATCCTGCACTGTCAAGAGATAGACCAGATGATCTAATAGGCCTTCTCCTTCTTTCATTGCTATTACTTTTAGTTAGAGAAAGTGAAACTGAAGTCTCTACCAAGCTGACACTAATTAATCAGACCTTATTTTAACCTGATACAGCATGTGTTGTACAGTAACTCTGATTAACCTTTGAGACTTCAGCAAGATCTGTGAGCTTGCTACAAAAGTAAGTATTCTCACAGCCTTTTGAAAATCGAAGTCTAGTTTTTGTTTTTGTTTTTTTTTCCTTGCTGCTAGTTTAATTCTCATAACAAGGAATGACCAAAGCAATGGAAGTTGGCTTACACAACAGTTGGCATAACTCTTGGAGATTATTTAAAATAATGCAGCTGAAAAAATTAGTGTTCAGGTCTAAAATGTAGAAAAAAGTGTTTATGTAAGAAGCAAATGAGAACTGAGAGCAGTATCGGTAACTTACCTTTCATCACTGGGAAAAGGTCTGAAGACTATTTTAAAGTGTAACAGTGCAAAAAGACTTCCAGAGAATGCCAGTGCAAAAATACTACAGCTGTGGACACGTAGACAACTCTTATAGGTACACCTAAAAGAAGTGCTCCTTTTGAGACTGACCAGGGAGTGGGACAGGACAGGATTAGAGGCTTGGTTCCTCTTCTTGGCTTCTCCTAGCCCCACCCAGAAGTTTGTAGGGCCTTCTATTTTGAGCAGAAGTAATCTGGATGGTGCTGACTACACTTCCAAAGAACTTAATTCTTGGGTGTTAACATGGTTTCCCTGCCTACTGTAGATAAATATAAGACATTTTAGGTGAGGAGAGACTGAGATCCTAAACTATAACAACTGTAAAACAGTTTATAGCACCATAACTTGAAGTTATGTATTGTGTACATTTTTCTGGTTTACTACTGAATTGTCTGTAAATATAATAGAATTTCTATTGCGGTTTTTGGTATTTTAAACTTAAGTGTACATCTAGCTTGCAGGAAACTGCACATTATGAAAATAATTAAAATTCTTCTGGTGAGGCATGCACAACTGTCTCCTTTACATCACATGCCGAAAGAGAACCTTGCTCATTTAACAAACTTGGGCACCAATCCTGCAATTAGTTTTGTATGGACAGACTGCTGCATCTGCACAGAACCCAGCATATACAACAAATTGCAGAATCAAGGCCTTGATGTGTACATATACCTCTTTCAAAAACTGGAAGGTTTTATATACATCTCTAGGTAATTTGGCAGAAGTGCAACCATATGAAGTAAGATCAGGGTGATCTTAGTAATAAATATTAAAATATTTGGGGTAGGTTCAGGTGTCAGCGTTCAAACCCTGGTATGAAGAATACTTAAGCACTAAAAGGAGAATCAAATATTAGAGTAGTCTTGCTAAGTTGTCGAAGCATTTACCAGTCCGGCACAATCATATTTGCCAACTCTTTACTATGATGAGAAAGTGATATTTTACTCACCCTGAACAATAATGAAATAAGAAGATTTCTAGTGGCAGCCTGGATTGTTGCAGATTTCTATGGTAAAACTCTTGAAATCATATTTCCCATTTATAGAAATTTAGTAATATTTTCATGCTTCTGATTGTACAATGCCAATGCATGCAACAAAGGAACAAAAGAACTTTCTGAGTTTCTGCTTTTATGTTCAGAACACTTTTTAGGCTCTATACTCTTTTTGTACACTATGGCCAAAAATCTTCTAACGTGCCCATTTATTTTGGGTGTCTGTTTTTGGTAACCCAGCTTGAAAGACCTTGGATCTGATTTTTCAGAGCAGTTGAGCACTCTGCTCCTATTGAAATCAGTGAGCTATGTGCACAGTACTCCTGAAAAAAAAACAGATCTAAGGTCTTTCAAACTAGAGCCCCTGCCAATCAACTTTGAAAACCTGACCTATCCATCAGTTTTGTGTGTATAACTTGAGATAAAAAACAACAGTACTGCTGGGTTTCCTTTTACTTTGAAAAAGATTGTTAGTAAGCTGGAGGGTTTTTTTGGGGGGGCGGGTTGGGTTTTTGCTGTGTTTGGTAAAACCAGGCACCATTACAAATCTTGAAGTAAATTACTGATATGAATTTGATAAGCTCCCTCTGAAATATTGTGACCAAATGCACCCCTTTATTCACACCCTATGCACTGTTGTGATAATCTTTATACAAAATATGCCCTCAAAGGTATTATTTGAAAACTAATAACTCACTGGACAATAATATCATGGTGAAAGGTATGTAGCAATATTCTGTGTAAAGTTATGAAATCCTCCCTGTATGATGTTAAAGACATGTTCAAACTCAATGAGCCCCATTAGGTAAAACTGGTCAAGCAGATCTTAAAGAAAGGGATGTGTGTTTACCTTAATTTGCATGTTAGCTGTAAACAGAGTCCTGACAACAAAAGAAGGAAGTAGAAAAGAAAATCTGCATCTCAGCCAACTGAGGGGAGAGAAAGAACAGCAGTAAACCTCCAACCCCCTAGACTGCGTCCCCTTGCTATCAGCTGGAAAGAACTTTATCTAGGGCAGTGGTTCTCAAACTTTTTAAATGGAGCCCCCCCCCCCCTGTACTTTTGTCTAACAATCGCGTTCCCCCCCCCCCTTCCTCAAACTCCCCCTTTCAGGAAAAAACAGGGCCTACAGCATGGGGAGTGCGGCAGCAGCAACACATGGAACAGCAGGGAGCAGAAAGCATTGGCAGGGAACGGGGGCAGCAGCAGCACAGGGAGCGTGCCCGGCAGTGGCAGAGGGCTGTTGCTTCTACAGGAGGTGGGAGGCGGTAGCGGCTGCTTCTGTCTCCGGGGAGCTTGGAGCTGGACTGGCTCTATCCGTTGCTCTGCGGCGCCCCATGATTCATCTTGCGCCCCCCTCCCACTTTGAAAACCACTGATCTAGAGGTCAATCTCACAGGAATGCATTTCAAAGGGTAACTGAATTATAAAAAGTTATCTCTGCCTGCCCATCTCTCTTGAACCTAAGAATACAAAAGAACCCAGCTCTTTGACTTTGGGAGGGATCCTGATCTGAAGATTGGTCAGTGATGCTGTTGGGAGCATGTAGTAAAAATTTTACCTTGAACCAAGCCTAGTTTGCTAATTTAGTGCCAGGAAGCATTTTATGTTTATTTTCCTTGTAACCATTTCTGACTTTAATGCTTGTACTCACTTAAAATCTTTGTAATTAAATAAAACCGTTTTCTATCACTTTTGTAGCATAAAGGGGCCTTAAAATTGTCTGAAATGGTCCTCTGAAAAAGTTCATTGTGCACAGGTCCTAGGTGGCTAACATAGAGCATCCATAAGGCTGGATTGGGGTGCACTGGCAATGTGGCCAGAGTGTATTGTACTAGTTAGTCTGTTTCCCAGCTCCCAGAGGGGAGTATAAATCAGAGCACACTGGGAGCTGGGCAGCCTCTGCATGGCTCCTGAATACAGTGAATATAAAGGTGGCTTAAAGCACCTTTGCTCATCTCCTCCATCCTGCCCCAAGCCCAGGAATGGAGTCGGGGAGAGTCAAGCCAATTCTCTTTCCTCTGGAGCATGAAGAACATGGGTGTGTTAGGTAAAGCTGCTTCAAGTGTTACAGAAGCAGTCACCCAGGGCCTTGGTGACCATGGCCATATATATATATAGCTTTGTCGGTGACCCAGCACAGCCCCATATTGTTCCTAATATGAGCTTGTTTGCCCATGTCAGAACTAGTTTGCTGGTGGCATGTGATAATAAATATTTAAAAGACAGTTCAGTTTGAGCCCTTCACACTCTCAGCACAAGGAGAGGTGATGGCAGCAGTTCACTAACCTTTCACGGGAGTTTTTTGGGCTATTTTCCTTTCTTGGCTTTTTCCCTGGTTTCCTCTTCATTCATCTCTTCCCCTTCCTTCATCTCACTTTGCACAGCTGCACTTTAGTGTGCACAAATGGCTCTTGAACAGAGGTTCCAAGAATTAGATGAGAGCCATCACCATGCACTCTTCTTCCACTTAATTTTGGATTTTTCTGTAACGTACATGCACGGATGAGAGCACCACTGATTTTGGGAAAGTGCTCATTTAGAGCCGAGTGTCACACTGTGGACACAGCTCCACATATGCTCCTCCTATGCTCCTAAAGCCTTCCTAGTGACATATGCTCCTAAAGCCTTCCCAGTGACTTCAGTAGGCATTTGATCAGTCCCTTACTCTAATGGACAATCCCTGCCAGGAATATGGTACCAACTGTTTTCTCACAGGGACTGAAAATAGGAAAAATCCTTTAAAGTCCTGTGTTCCATCAGCTCCCACCCCAGGGCACTTGTTTGCTTAGAGGAAATAAGGTGGCTTTTGGTACATGAAGCCCCATTATCTGAGTGTGCCATAGCAACAATAGCAGAGAATTTAGAGTCAGTGATGGGTCAAAATTAATGAGGCCTGGATCTATTAAAATAAGTTGCTTTATCTACCCACCCAACAGCAAATGGCTCCTCCAGCACCAAGCTACCCTTTCTTTGCTGCTTGGAGGTGAGGGAAGGGGTAGCATAATACTTTTCACTAGCTCCTGACTAAGTCCATTCTCCCTCTCTTTTTTCCTAGTTCCCACTTCCACCTTCCTTCCTCCAAATCACAATGGATATGATAAAGGCTCCTTTTCCCTCTCATCTAGATGGAAATGTTCTGGTCAACTCCTTCTCCCCGTCGCCCATTTCCTTCTGAGGATCAGGGGTGGGGAGGAGAAGAGGGATGGATTTCAGCAGCAGCTTTCTCCAGCTTCACTCCTGAGTTTACCAGTCATTTCTGTTTAGGTGCGTCAAGTCATACTGATAGCTACCTCCCATTTCCCAATTATGTATTCTAGCCCCTGATGGCAGCTGTGTCTCCATGCAAGAAAAAAATTATACATTGTGATTAAGAAGTTGCACAGGTCCTTTATATAGCCCAGAAAGTGAATAGCTTTATTCATTTTAAAAAACAGAGACTAAGGCAGTCACATTATGTGTTGAGTTTTGATCAGACCACCATGCAACTAACTAATGCTTGGTCTACACTAGAGAGTTTTGTTGACAAAAGTCAGCTTTTGTGGACAAAACAGTGCTGGTGTACACATTGCAAGCACCACCACCACCTGCCAACAAAACTGCCAATTTTTTGACAAAATAAAACCATCTCAGCAAGAGGTATAGGGCTTTTGTTGGCATAGCTAGGGCAATGCAGAGTCAATGTAGACACTGCCTCCCCTTACATCTGTGGATCCAATAAAGCAGTGAAATTGACAAGAAAGCGGAAACCTGGGGCAGCTGGTTCCTGCTTCCAGCTGAGAACGGGGAGAGAAGCCTGGGCTACTGCAAGCCCGGGCTCACGTCCGACTCCCAGCTGCAAGCTGGGACCAGACAAGCCGTGGACGGCTGGAGCCCGGCTACTGGCTGTGAGCTGGGACTCGGCAAGCTGAGGGTGGCTGGTCTCCACTCTCTGCTGGGAGCCAGGGCCAGAAGTCCTGGAGCTTCTCCATCTGCTCCCAGCCCAGGCAGCCTTGTTAATTACATGGCTGAAGGTGAAATCGATAGGGCTGTTCTGGTGGAGAGTGGGGAACAGAAATCCTGCACAGTTTCCCCTGGCTCCCTGCTGGGACTGTAGAGTAGGGGGGCAGCCCACAGAGCCTGGGAGCCTCTAGACTCCTGACAAGGAGCAGAGAGATTGGGCTCTCATCTCCCTATGCTGCCCCTTAGATCAGTGGAAGTGCTCCTGGTGAGGACGCACACCACCAATCCAAGGAGAGCAGTTCAAATCACAAAACTAGAGTGAACAGCCTTTACATAGGAGACCAATGCTGGGGGCTGAGATTGGAGATGAAATCTTCCTCCCAAGTTCACAGGTAGGAACTGGTGTGACATCAGCAGCATTCTACATAGCCTCGCTAGGCTGCTACATATGGGTTTCAGCCAGTGAATCCTGAATTCACTGACCACACTGCTCATACCCATCTCTATCCTCTAACTTTCCTCTATGCTGCTGTGGAGAGTGCCACCACAGAGCCGTGCAAGGGTTCTGAAACCTATCCACCGCAAGCTCCTCATCCCATGCAACAGAACTCACCAGGCCCTCTCAAGATTCAGAAAAGGATTAGACATTTAATTTGACAGTTATGAATTATAACAGATTTTGTAAGACTATTAAACATGTTTCAGGCCTTAAACCATTATCTGGCTATTAAAGACCAGGCTGTGACCTAATGTGGGGGACAGATTATCCCCCATTTGCCTGCTGTGGGATTCTTACACCTTTCTCTGGAGTGCCTGGTAGTTAGGCCACTAGTCCAGGATCCTGTCTATAACAGAGCACCTTGGTCTACTCCAGTATGTCAATTTCTTTGTTTCCAATGCCTTCAGCATCCTAAGGGATTCTCTCCTGTCAAGTGGACACACTGATAGACAATTCTGTGTGAAAGAGTGGAAGGCTTGTTGCCCCTCCTTTCTATCTCACGTGTGAAATCTGAGCATTTTGTCCTGTGTGTAATCTGCCTACATTTCAACACATTAGTAACATGTGGGAAAGTGGTACTGTTTTTTCTGACACTGAAAGCTGTCACCATTTGTTGTTGTTTATTAGTGAAGAAATGACAAATCAAGTTTTAATCTGTTTATTCCAAGCATTGTTGTGCTTTTTTATTTTTCTCTCTCTACAGTGAACATTCATTTTCATTCCCTTTTTTTCAAACATTAAGTGGAGAGAGCTTCTGAATATGCATGTGGGCAAATTATGCATTTCACAGAAGGTGCTATAAAAATAAAAGCATTTTAATTGCTTTATGACCTATTTTTCCAATGTACTATAATGCCACACAAGGATTTTTTCCATGAAGAGCTTTACAAGCCAAAAGGAAAAAACAGCTGGCAAAAATCCCACCCAGCCAACCAAAAAAACACCAACAAATCCCTACAACCACCCACACTCATGAAAGCAATTTTTTTCCTTTAAGTATTACTTAAATTTTTATTTAGTGAATAATTACAAAGAATAAGCCAGAACTCAACTGGTGAAAATTGGCATATCTATACTGTTGCTTAATGGAGCCATGGCAACTTACACCAGCTGAGGCTGTGCTCCAGTGTTGCTTTAAAGTGCTCAAAGGTATTTTGATGTCTGCTTGTTGAAAGAAAAAAAAAACCAGAAAAAAGTAATAAATCCTTAAAACTCCAGCTACAAAACATCAATCAGAAAAAGGAACAGCAAGAGTATTTTTTGATTGATACAAACAAATCCATAAAAATTAAAGAAGGCTCACTGTAGCCTCCAGATTGTTTACATGTTACTTAAAAACATATCAAAGATTACCTACTACCATAAACACCCTGAACCACAAAACAACTTACTCAAATCCAAACATAATACATTCATGTAGGTGTTGCATGATGGCCTGTAGATCAACCAATTTAAGCTTAGATAAACCATTGGGAAGCAAATAACATCAATGAGAGCCCCTGTTCTGCAAAAGTCCTGTCTCCAACCTGCAGCATTTAAATCTGATCACTTTAGGGTTGCCAATTTTGGTTGGACATATTCCTGGAGGCTTCATCACATGACACCATTTTTAATTAAAGATTACGCTAATTCCTGGAGACTCCAGGACAGTCCTGGAGGGTTGGCAAACCTAACCAATAAAAGCCATAATCTGTCCTTCTCGTAGAATTTACAACTAGGTATTACAGTGATTTTTGTCTTTCCATCAAGTTTCAGTATTGCCTATCATGTCAAAGTCCTCGTATGTTCCCAGGCATTCTAGAGCATCTATTTTTGCTAGTAAGTTTCTGGCACGGGGATTTGGCCCAACACTATTCAAGTCAATGGGAGCTAGACCAGGCCCATAGATGTTTATAGTTTTTATTTTGGCCATCAGACTTTTTATTTTCCTCCTTAATATGACAGTCTGTTACTTTTCTGGAATTAACATATCTCAGCCTGTCCCTCCTCCACTTCAGCTGTAACGTCTTTCCTATGTTTTCCTAGGTACAGAAAAACCTTATGTATTACAGTTTCTCTAGCTGACCCAAGTGCTCCTCAGCACATAGCAGCTTTGCCCCAGTTTCTAGTTTAAATAATCTCCCCAAACCTTATTAGCTAGCAGTACCTAAACCATTATTCTGGACAGAACTTTAGCCTAGCCAGGACAGTGTTCACAGACAGTTGAAACAGAAAGCAAAAACATAGGACAGTAGAACACAGTTTGCCAGAACTACTGTAGTGCTCTGCATGAAGCTAGTGGACCGGGTTCCTACCCTGTATGTCAATTTGTGGTATGGGTAGCTCCCGCAAGCCAGACCATGATTCAGCCCAAAATAATTTTTTTCTACAAAGCTCCCCCATGAGCCAGATTTTTAGTTAACTCTTCTAGCATAAATGGCATGTAGAGAATAAGTGCTATTTTATTTATTTATTTTTAACACACAAACTACATAATGTGACCATGTTGGAGGGCCGTTGGATCTGGCCCGGTCGCTGCAGCCCTTCCTCGGGTCTAGACTCAAGGAAAGCCACAGCACCTTCCTAAATGTGGAATAGCGTCTCCATATGAGTTGTAGTCCAGCCCTCAGGCAGGGCAGGCGAGCAGTGGGTCCGCTCTCTGGAGTGGTAGGGAGGAGGAGGCAGCTAGGGAAGGGGGACGCAGGCCCATCCATCTCCACTGCATCCCAGCCCAGGGCCCTAGCAGTGGCAAAGGCGTTTGACACTTAGTGAGCAGGGCTCTGGCCACAACACACCAATGGGGTCCTTACCCCAGACTCAGCCACTGTCTATGGCTGTCCCTGGGCCACTTCCTCCCCATATCCCCAGGTACCTGTCTCATCAGGGTCCCCAGGGTTGCTGTGATACACGGTCCAGGGCAGGCCCACCAATTCCTCCTCATCCACAGGTGGCAGGGCAGGGAGCTCCTCAGCAAGGGGCAGCTCCTCCAGGTTACAGGGCTCTGGGGATGGCTCAGCATCAGGCAGCACCTCCAAGTCCCATCCAGCCTCAGGGAGTATCTCCCATCCAGGTTGCTCAGGGGTCTCAGGCCAGTCCTGGGGAGTCTGGTTGCTCAGTCCAGTCACTATGACCTGCTGACCTGATCCAGCTACCCATAGGCCCTACCCAGTCCCTGAGTCAGGATCTGGGAATGGTCAGGCTCTCTGCTCTGGGAGGCAAGCATCCCTGGGGTCAGCTCAGCGCCACTCCAGCCTAGGCTTCAGTCAGCAGAGCAGCATGTCTGCCTCCAGCAGCACTCTCCTCCAGATTGAGCTCTGGGGCCTGTCTTTTATACTGCCCCTTTCTGTAGGAGCTCCGCCCTGCTGTCACTGATAGGACCACCTGGCCAGCCCAATCATGGCCCTGCCTTTTGGTTGCCAGGCAGACTGGCCTGCCGGCCCTATCACAGCCTGGCCTCTGTTGCCGGGCAGACTTGTCTGCTGGGCCTGTTTCAGTCCACCCCGGTCGCTGCAGCTCTTCCTCGGGTCCAGACTCCGGGGAAGGCCACAGTGCCTTCCCACAGACCTGTAAAAACCAGTATTTGTCCTCTGAGCGTAAACAACAACAACTGAAGAAAAAACAAATACTTTTCCAACAGTGAATGGAGACCATTGCTGCTCAGACATATTTGCTAATGGACTGTAGAAGTTACCCATTGATACAAAGGTGCAGCTCCCTTCTCTGTTCACGTATTGTCTTTAACAAAAGAGATTGTTAAAAGGATTAACAGTGTCATTCCAAATAATGACTCTACCAGAACTGACATAAATGAAGATCTGATGAAAGGGATGTAGGGCAAGTGTTTGTTTTTAACATAAACATGCTATGGACACTGTACCCTCTAGATCAGAGGTTCCCAAACTTTTCTTATTGCGTACCCTCTTCCAGATCTACCAGCTGCCTGCATACTCCTACCCTTCTCATCACTGATACTTTGTGGTTCTTCACACTACTTGTCTTTAGCCATCTGTCCATATTTCACTGTTACATACAGATATAGTTATAGTGCAGCGAATACAACCAAAAAAACCCCTGATTAAGTTCTGAGCTCAGTTAGACAGGACAGTTGCTGGGCAACTGAACCTGTGCTGTACAGTGATTGGAGGTGAGGGCTCGGTACGTCAGCATCTCTATGTATCTGTGTTCTCATTGGTACATCTTGAAGTAAATGAACTACTGTATTTTATATAACAAATTCCCACAGAGTTTTAAAGCTTCATCTGAGTCGCCGATTATGAAAATGCAATAAATAAAATCAACAAATGTTTAATTTGTGCCAGGGCTGAGCCCCAGCACTTCTTGGCTTGGCAGTTCAGGGCACAGCACCTCTGGTCTTGCTGCATCAGTTATGAAAGTAAAAAAGTTGCTTGAACCCTGGCACCTAATTGCTTGAGCTCCGGTAGCTATTTCATTACTAATTAAGCACTGAAATCCACTATTATGCAATTTCTCCCATATACCTCCCCTCCTCCCCCCGAGAGATGTCTCCTCCAGGTACTCATACCACAGTTTGGGAATCCTTGCTCTAGTGTTACTGTAATACAATGAATAAGTAACCTCATAAACAACAGTGCCTTTGTCTAACTAATGTATTTATCGAAGGAGAAACATCATATACACCATGATGGAATTTTGTCAAAGGAAGATTCCTTTCTATTCATCTTACAGAAATCAATTGCCATGTCAACTCTGGAGACAGAGCTAACTGTTTAACATATGATTATATTATGCATTCTGTTTTCAGTTATGCTATGTTAAATATCCTAGCTTTTTAATTTCTGCAGTCCCATAACCTCCTTCTAATTCTCTCTCATTAACAAGCAGACCTCACAAGGAAAAGGCACCAATGTATTTGAGATCTGAAACATTGCTATTTAATACAGGGAAAAACAAACCCATATAACCAGGACTGGAAATTAGAGAGACAAGATGGGTGAAGTAATATCTTTTATTGGACCAACTTCTGCTGATGAGTGAAACAAGTTTTTGAAGAAGAGTTCTGTGTAAGCTGAAAAGCTTGTCTCTCTCACTAACAGAAGTTGGTCCAATAAAAGATATTACCTCCCACACCTTGCCTCTCTAATATCCTGGGATCAGCATGGCTACAGCAACACTGCATAGCACTAGAAATGAAATTCACCAGCAAAAGGGGTCCAAAGTATAGTAAAGAACAACATTTACCAATTTTGCAGACACCACACATTGTGAAAAGTCCTTACATTCTGAAACTTTTCAAGACAACAGAATCAGCATGTACTCTAGTCAGCAGAAATTATTTTCAAGCCTTTGCCCACAGAAGATTGCAGATGTTGGCTCCATGGTTGGGTAATCTCTTCATCTGAAGTTTGGCTGAATGAAGAAAGCTATGAACACAAAGAGCACACACTACGGAAAGAATCTTTGTGGCAGAAATAGAACTGGGCTAATTAACTAGTACAACCATAAACTGGAAATAGGTGGCTCAATGATTTAGCATCAAAACTCTTGCATGCTTTTCTCTTCTATCCCCATCTAACAGAAGGCCTCAATGTTCTCTCAGTCATTTGTCATGTTTTGGCTTAGTCAACAGTTTATTGCCAATCACAACATTCAAAACTTGTGGGCCAGCCCCCCAAAAAACATGAGCTGTTAAAGATAATGCATTTTGGGTTGTTCTTCCTTGGTTTCCAAGTTTTGAGCCTTTAGGGTACACTCTGCTCACATTTTCAAGCCTTTGCCCATTACTATCAGAGCTAGAAACTTACTTTATTTTTTTTTAATAAAAACCAGATTCTCACATAATCTCATGACTCCAAAACCTGGGACCTAAAGAAAAACAACATATGTCACAAGACTCATGATAAAACTGTAAGAGTTGGCAAGACTGCAGGTTACTACTCCATAGACAGATTCTGCAAGCAATTTGGGCTTGATTTTCAGAGGTGTTGAGCACCTGTGGCACCTATTGGCTTCAAGTGGAGTTTTGGATGCTCAACTCCTCAGAAAGTCAGGATCTGTGTGTGAAAGCAGGAAGCAAGATATATAATTATTGTAATTCCAACAACACAGGGTATTTACAGTGTATCATTGTAATATCCAGGTGCCAATTCTAAAAGTATGTCTACGCTACAAGTGGTCCAGTGGCACAACTACTTACTTTCTGCAGAGATGTAAGAGGGTTTTCCATCGCTGTAGTAAATCCATCTCTGCAAGAGGTGGTAGCTAGGTGACAGAAGAAGTCCTCTGTTGATGTAGATGGGTCTTCAGTGGGGGTTAGGCTGACCTAACTGCGTCACCCAGGACATGAACTTTTTCACAGTCCTGAGTGATGTAGCTAGGTTGACCTAAATTTTAGATGTAGACCAGACCTAACATCACAACTGGAAGTATTCTGAATAATCTAAGATGAATTTCTAAACACTTTTAGGCAACCAAACCCCCTTTAAATTTACTATTTGAAATGGATTTCTAAATACACTTAATGTTAAATACAGTTCTTAAATGCAACACATGAGATGCCTTGCTGTCACATAGACTGTGTCTACACTTTTTTTCTTAAAATTTCCCAGTGTTGCTATTCCTGTTACAGCTGCAGTATCTCCAACAGTACTAGCAAGAGCACTTGTGCTAGTGTAGACAGTCACTGTCATTTTAGTCACCATGTTGTATAACCCAGAGCAGATCTAGATGACCCAGTGGTTAAAAGACATGTGACTTCCTACTGTGGACCAGGTCAGAGGCCTAAATTCTTGGTTATATCAAAGCCTCTTCAAACCACTCTGGCAGTGTAAAGGGGCCTTAGGGTAGAGGGAAATGTAATTTATGCCCACTTTAAGGCCCCTTTACACTGCCACAAAGGTATAAGGGTTCTTAATGTCATGGAAAATTCAGGACCAGATCTCCTTAATATCTGATCTTAACAGAAGCCTGTACAATTGTGATCCAACCAACTGGGAGTGTCAAAAGGCTTCCATATAAAGTAAAGGAATGTGACAAAACTTTTTTTTGTTTCCAATTATTCTCTCTCCAGGCCTATTCGCTCTTGATTTGGTGGATGAAGCTGCAGTTTCTCTTCCCTGCCCACCCTCCACCCCAATTTGCCTGCAAAAAATCAATAACAAAACTGATTTATTGAAGAAGAGTTTAAGGTACACAAACCTGTCTAGTTACTTACTTTACATTATATTTAATGGTGTTGCATCCATTTAAATGAGAGATGAATTTGACCCAAGAATTAGAGTAGATATGCCACATCTATACTACAACTTTTTATAGAGTAAATTTTATAGACTAAATCATGCTATCTGCATAGAGGTACAGAAGAATGTTATGTATATGTTCATGCAGATGTAGTGTAATTTCATAGGTATTAGTTTAGGATGTTAGGTAGTATTTAGGGTACTAAATAAATAATTTAAATAAATAAACTGTATTAAATTTTAACAGTTCAAAGTAGCTTACAGAGATGATTACTGCAGTTGTTACAGATCTTGTGAGGGAATTAAGTGCTGATTCAGAGAAGGATTTTGTGCCAGAGAAGTCTGGCACTAACTGCAACCTTGGCAATATCCTCAGTGTGGAAGCCATTATGAGGCGCTATGATGAAGCGATACATCTGAGAGTCCCTAGGTGATGTATTCTTCTCTCACCCTGTTTATAATACCTAGCATTCATGTAACACTTTATATTTTCAAAGAACTGGTTAAACATCAATGAATTCATCCTCATAACAATACTTACAGGTAACTATTATTTGATGGGGAAATTCACAAGTTACAGGTGTTGCCCAAGGTGAAACATTGAGACAGTGAGGAAGTTTACCAGCACCATCCCCCTGCCACACATGTATGCATACACACACTCTCTCTCTCTCTCTCTCTAACTGTTGTGTATTTTGTGTCTTCCCTAATTGCCTAGGTCGCCGTAGCAACAGAACTTAGTTTGTTGCCATAGCAATAGATGTAGACTATTAGGGGATAGCTCAGCCAGTCCTGGCTGGTTTTAGTGTTAATTCAATAAAGACGCTCCCTGTGTTGCATCTCTCTGTGATCCTGTACTGATTTATCTCTCTGAATACAAGCAATAAAAAGGAATTCAACATAACAATAACCAGTTTCAAAATCAGTTCAGTTAAACTGATTCTGAAACTGTTTGGAGCCATAGAATATGTCAGGGTCCTGGCAGCCTAAACTGAATTCAAAACTTGCTTAGGGTGGTTTTGAACAAAATCAGTAAAAACAGTGGAGCCTGATCTACATTTCAGCTCCCACTAGTTTTAAAATCTGTTTATCTGAACTAGTTTTAAAACCAGTTAGAATTTGGGAGCTGTTATTAGAATTTAGGGGTGAAATCATGTCCCCACTGAAGTCAGTTGGAGTTTTTCTATTTACTTCAGTGGGGCCAGGATTTTACCAGTGGAGTTCATTGCTTCTGGACTGTGTTTAGGGCACTAGGTGCCTCTACCGTTTCACTGTAAGGAAGTGGAGTAAGTCAAGTATACCCCATTATGTTTCCGATAGATGGTGGATTTCAAAAGGCTCCCATTCACTTTATTTTTAATACTAGCATATTTACTGTATTTAAGAATAGGATTTTCTATTAATATAATTTGATACATTGAATATTGATGTTGTACACACCTCATTCAATATATATTTTAATGACTATACATCTTATTTAATAAGACAACAGGTTAATGTGCTTAATTTTAAAACAGGTGGGAGCTGAAACGTAGATCAGGCTCCACTGTTTTTACGGATTTTGTGCACCATTCTGACTGAGGGATAAGAGGAAAGGAAGGTCCTGTCCTGGATCAGTAACTGATTAAAAGATAGGAAACAAAGGGTAGGAATAAATGGTCAGTTTTCAGAATGGAGAGAGGTAAATAGTAGTGTCCCCCAGGGATATGTAGTGGGGCCAGTACTGTTCAACATATTCATAAATTATCTGGGAAAAGGGGTAAACAGTGAGGTGGCAAAATTGGCAGATGATACAAAACTACTAAAGATAGTTAAGTCCAAAGCAGACTGTGAAGAGTTACAAAGGGATCTCACAAAACTGGGTGACAAAATGGCAGATGAAATTCCATGTTAATAAATGCAAAGTAATGCACATTGGAAAACATAATTCCAATTATACATATAAAATAATGGGAACTAAATTAGCTGTTACTACTCAAGAAAGAGATCTTGGTGTCATCGTAGCTAGTTCTCTGAAAACATCCACTTAATGTGCAGTGGCAGTCAAAAAAGCTAACAGAATTTGGGAATAATTTGGAAAGGAATACATGAGAAGACAGAAAATATCATATTGCCTCTTTATAAATCCATGATACGCCCATATCTTGAATACTGCATGCAGATCTAGTCACCCCATCTCAAAAATATACAAAAAGGAATTGGAAAAGGTACAGAAAAGGGCAATTAAAATGATTAGGGGTATGGAAAAGCTTCCATATTACATGAGATTAGTAAAACTGGGACTTTTCAGCTTGGAAAATTAATGACTAAGGGTGGTTATGATAGAGGTCTATAAAATCATGACTGGTGTGGAGAAAGTAAATAAGGAAGTGTTATTTACTCCTTCTCATAACACAAAAACTAGGGGTTACCAAATGAAATGAATAGGCAGCAAGTTTAAAACGAAGAAAAGGAAGTATTTCTTCACACAACGCACAGTCAACCTGTGGAACTCCTTGCAGAGGCTGTTGTGAAGGCCAAGACTATAACGGGGTTCAAAAAAGAAATACATAAGTTCATGGAGGATAGTTCCATCAATGGCCATTAGCCAGGATAGGCAGGGATTGCTGTTTGCCAGAGGCTGGGAATGGCCAATGGGATGGATCACTTGATGATTATCTGTTCTATTCATTCCCTCTGAAGCACCTGGCACTGGCCATTGTCAGAAGGATACTGGGCTAGATGGACTATTGGTCTGAGGCAGTATGATCATTCTTATGTTCTAAGGAGAAATTTACTCCACCTGGATAGAATTTCTTTGTGTAGTTGGAGTGTGGGGAAACTATAGAGGCAAAATCTATCAAGTTCTGTGGCCATTGGAACCACATAAAACACAGATCTGCAGCCCCATGCATTCTGCCTCTTGTCCAACCCAAATGTGACCTTCCTCATTAGCCTATGTAGGGCCATTATGGAGACATTTCCTGTGGCAAAAATCAGTGCATGTTAACTCCAGTGCAGCCCAAGGAAGACTTAAGGGGTTTGGAGAGCCTTACACGCAGAAATGAATTTCACCTCAGAGTGAAATTATAGTTTCCATTTTATTATAGGATACACACAATCAAACGCTTTCATAAACATATGAGAGGCATGGGCAAGATAGACCATATAGTCACTCCTTCTGGAAGGTTGTTCTTTAACACATAAGGAATACCAGAGTGTTTAAAAATACCTATCCTCCTAAAAGGCCATCCTCTACAAAGCAAGACATAAATACACTGCACATTACCTCCTGCAGTCATGTCTTTGCCTAGCAGACTATTTGGAAAATGTCTTTTTTTCCCCATATGAAACAGGAAGAAAATTAATGAAAATAAATAAGTCACCATCAAACTTCCAACATACAGGAATCTATTTTTGCCTGACATTTGTTTTGTCGACAGTAAAGATGAGGCTGGTTTTATTCATCAGTATTTTGGAGAGAAAGAAATTGTGTTCCTGTTAATCAAGAATTTCCATTCAATTATTTCTGTAAAGTTATGATCATGATTTATAGACCCCAACGGTCCTAACATCTGTGGAGGAAATATTCTTTAGTCTACACTGTTTCACAGAGAGTGCTTTCTGTGCACAGATATCCTCATCCTACTGCGGCTAAAGAACTAACAAATTCAGATAGAGTGGGCTCTGTGCGATTTTGTTCATTAAGAGATTGATTCTTAATCTTTGTATTTATCATTTATTACATATAACCACTAGTCTTCTAGTTCTGAAGCAGAATTTTAATGTTTTGTGTTTCGTGCACAGCAGTCATTCAAGAAAGCGAATATTGCTGTTAAACTGATTATGGAATTATTATATATTTTAATTTAATATTTGCATGACTTGCAAGATGGAATTGCAAAAATGAAAAACTATTAATAAATTCATTTTCCTAGTCATATAGGAATTGCCACACCAAATCAGAATAGTGGTTCATCTAGTTCAGTCTCCAACAACAACCAATACCAGACTGCTTCAAAGAAAAGTGTGATTATACCAGCTTGATGTCTAGTTGGCAGCTGGTAACAAGCGGAGTGCCCCAGGCGTCAGTTCTGGGGCCAGTTTTGTTCAACATCTTCATTAATGATCAGGAGGATGGAGTGGATTGCACCCTCAGCAAGTTCGCAGATGTCACTAAGCTGGAGGGAGTGGTAGATACACTGGAGGTTAGGGATAGAATACAGAGTGACCAAGACAAATTAGAGGATTGGGCCAAAAGAAATCTGATGAGGTTCAACAAGGACAAGTGCAGAAACCTGCATTTAGGATGGAAGAATCCCATTCACTGTTACAGACTGGGGACCAACTAGCTAGGCAGCAGTTTTGCAGAAAAGGATCTGAGGGTTACAGTGGACAAGAAGCTGGATATGAGTCAACAGTGTGTTCTTACTGCCAAGAAGGCTAACTGCATATTGGGCTGCATTTGTAGGAGCATTGCCAGCAGATTGAGGGAAGTGGTTATTCCCCTTTATTTGGCATGGGTGAGGCCACATTTGGAGTATTGTGTCCAGTTTTGGGGGCCCCCACCACAGGAAGGATGTAGACAAATTGGAAAGAGTCCAATGGAGGGCAATGAAAATGATTACGGGGCTGGAGCACATGACTTATGAGGAGAGGCTGAGGGAACTGGGCTTGTTTAGTCTGCAGAAGAGAAGACTGAGGGGGGATTTGATAGCAGCCTTCAACTACCTGAAGGGGATTCCAGGTGGATAGAGCTAGGCTGTTCTCAGTGGTAGTAGATGACAGAACAAGGAGCAATGGTCTCAAGATCCAGTGGGGGAAGTGTAGGTTGGGTATTAGGAATAACTTTTTCACTAAGAGGGTGGTGAAGCACTGGAATGGGTTACCTAGGGAGGTGGTGGAATCTCCATCCTTATTGGTTTTTAAGGCCAGGCTTGACAAAGCCCTGGCTGGGATGATTTATTTGGGATTGGTCCTGCTTTGAGCAGGGGGTTGGACTGGATGACCTCCTGAGGTCCCTTCCAAACCTAATGGTTCTATGATTATGGAACAAACTGTCCACAGGGGAAATTTCTTGTTAACCCTAGGTCACTAATGGTTGTCTTATGCCCTGAAGCATAAGGATTTATATCCCTCAATTTTTATCCTATTTAATGTAACATTATTCATATACATGTTTAATTCTTCTCTGAATCCTGCAAAATTCTTGGACTCAGTGATATGGTTTAGCAATACATTTTATATAATATTTACAGACATGCACTTTTGTTTGACATGTTTATTTTATCCCAATTTTATCCTCTCTAGCATTATAGATCCACCAACGCACATATAATAGGCATGGAAACTTTTCTATTGAAAAATTTCATAGGGCCAGGATTTCACCCCTTGTCCTTCTGATTTAACCTCTAGACCAGTGTTTCTCAATTAAATTTCCCCGCGGAGAATTTACACTCATACTCGATACCCTCCGCCGAAAAATTCAGGATATCTTCCCTTTTTCGGCGGCGCGGAGAACAGCTGCTCTCGGCGGTGCGATGTCACTTTCTCGCGGAACCCTAACAGTGTTCCCGCGGAACCCCAGGGTTCTACGGAACACCAATTGAGAAACACTGCTCTAGGCCATGCTTCCTCTTAAAGTGCTTCAGTGTTGGATGAAAAAAAGAGATTACTCACTTCAAGTAATACAGCAGCTTCCCTTCAAAGTTGTCCTCTAGCAAAAGGAATAAGCCTTAAACACTGAATCAAGCTGCTGTCTCACACCACATCCTAGAACTGCTAGCAGTAGACTGAATCTAAAAACCTCAAATCATATTGAGCGAAGATAAAACAGGATTTTGAAAAGCAGCTAATGGTTCAGGAGAGATTTTTATTTCTGTTTGCTAACTGTTCAGATCTTTTTTTACATTATTATTTTCAATGGGATATAAGTATACAAACACGTATGACAGCACTGTTGGTGTTTAAGAAATGACATTGTTCCTGCCTCAGCCAGCCTACCTCTCCCATAATACAACAATGTTGAGGAGAACACATGCCACAAGAAGAGCTTAACAGCCTCATTCAGTGGAACAATACAACAAAGAGACAGAGAGGTGAGATGGTAGTTGTGCTTGGGGTACTGATTAAATGTTGAGAAAAACAGGAGGGTTTGGAGAAGAAATTAAAAATGAATAGCATAGTAGGAATGTAAAGAGTGACGTGCTCCCCTTGCTTCTGTTTTAATATGAGAAACTGCAGCTGTATTTGCCATGACAAGGAGCAAGCACTGCGGAAATCTGCAGTGTGGAAAATAAAGGACTGAAGGATCTGAGTGCTTGCCGTGAGATTCTATCACCCTCAGCTCCTATTGAATTCAGTGGGAGTTTAGAAAGATCTGCACCATCCAGAATAGGACCCACACTTGCTAAAAAATAAAGTTAAGTTAATGCATTTAGGTCTTGCACTAAAGAGCTTACAGTCACTATCTCTGGATCATTTGTCTAAAGATATCTATAAGGATTGCTCTTACTACATTTTTCTCTCTTAGGCATGGTAGCTATTTTGAATTTATATATTTCCTTTCCAAAGCATAAAGGGCTGGCATTTTACAAAATTATCTCTCTAGACTATTAAGTGCTGATTCACTTATCACTGATATGTAGCCACCTCTGGGGTGAAATGCGGATGGTGAGTAACAATGCACAGCAAAATAGGATAAATTACTTATTTTCAACATTTTGTCATTAAGAATTAGATCCTACAGTGTAACAATATTTATGAACAGGACATAGAAATCTCAATCTCTGAGTATTTATATCATGTATATCACTCTGAGTATAAACCTGAGTAGCTATGGAATAATTATTTAGTACTGGAAGATAGCATTTAATACACTAGGCTTAACTTTGTATAAATGTTGAAATGCTAAGAGTACTGATTGTTTTATATTAAATTAATTTACCTCAAATTCTTGGACATAAATAAAATTACACTAAAAAAGAGAGAATACACACTTGCAGTATGCTAAATGTAGTACCTAGGGATCTTACAGAAACAAAAGGCAAAATCCTGACTCCATTGAAGTCACTGGGAATTTTGCCATTACTTCAAGGAAGCTAGGGTAAAAATTAGAGATGGAGAAAACTAATATAATTATTAGGCTATTTAGTTTAACCTCTGGACTCCAGTGCAGGAACATTCTTTACACATTATTCTCTGGCACTTTATCCACTCCAGGTATAAAATGACCTATCACTTTCCTATTCCACTAACTGTTAGAACAGCTAGCCTGATCATCATGTGTGTGCATAGGACTTTATAGTCAAATAAAATGATTAGTCTGTTCCCCCAAGGACTTACAGTTCAAATTTAAAATAATACAATAAGGAACAGCCATAAACAAAGGGTGTTGAAGAGAGGATAGAATTATAAGGATATTGACAGTAACATGCAGTATGATTATTGCTACCTATATGTTTGTTGGTTCCCTTATTTATAAAGATTTGGCACAGTGTCTGGAGGAAGGGCCCAGGTGGAGGTCAGTGATGGAAGGCTAACTGAAATAAGTGATATTTGAACAGGTAGATTGGTCAAAAAACTAGAGAGTCTTCTTCAAGCAATGACATTTCTACCAAACACATAAAGCCAGGACGGCTCAGAATTACCATAGCTGAAGAAATCAATGTACATTAAACAAATATATATGTGTGTGTGTAGCTTATGTATTTCTAGAGTGCTGGTCACTGTATTATCTAAGCGACATAGAAGGCATAGAAGGCATGCATTACATTTTTAAACTGACATAGGGCCTTCTTCCTGATCCAGTAAATGGGGAGGACCCATGGTCCATGGAAGGCCCCACTCCTTAGGGGAAAATTTGCAGAACTTGGCCTTCCACATAAGACTGGGTGCATGTTCTGAACTGAAGCTATGATGAACTTGTAACCACAAGGAATGCCTTTGAGTGGAAGGATTGAAAGACTTATCATGCCAGAATCCATGTTAGAGTTGGGATGGACTCTGGTAAACTTATTAGCATGTGTGTAGGTCCTTTTATTATGTTAAATGTTTTTTTTCCTGTAGTGCTTTTTACCTTAAGAATAAAGTAGGCTTACTTAGAAAGAACTGTGTGGTAACTTATACCTGTAGCAATCAGTCTTATCAGTTCTGGAGAGAAAGCAAGCAGGTCTGTTTAGACAGACTGTCTTTGCTGGGGATAACACAGTGAAGACAAGGATCTGTGCAGCCTGGAAGGACCCCAGTTAGAAAAGAGAAAGATCCTTATCTCTACCCAAGAAAGCCAACACTGGGGAACTGGAAGCCTGAATGTTGGGGGCCTTTTGCTGAACCATTGAGGGGAACTATAGGGGCAGTTGCCCTGAACTGTGACAGGGACTATGTCTTCTTTTGCCTTTGTAAAGTGCTTAACTTTTGATGAATTTCCAGTTGAAAATTCTAATTTCAACTCCCCCCTCAAAAAAATCTTTTTCCCAGTGAAGATTTTCATAGAGACGTTATCATTTTTTGACCAAGTGGATTGCTGATTTGATTAATTATTTTTAAAAATCAAATATTGAAAATCCAATGTATTTTTTTTAAAGGTAAGATTTTTTTACTTGTTTTTCAGCCGCCTTCTGTCACATATTATGAGAGCTACTAGAAAAAAATAAAAACTAACACAGGGGTTATTGACACTATTGTGGCAGCAGCTATAGGCTGGTGTAGATCTTATAATGCTACACGTGTCTGAAAGGCTACATTTAATGAAAAGGAACAGTACCATCAAGTTTCCAGAGGATGAGGGTAGGCATGTGTGTATGTTTTAGGGCCTGATCTAACTCTCACTGAAGTCAATGGGAGTCTCTCAATAGGCAGCAATAGATTTTGGATCAGGCCCTTAGTGATGAACTCATATTATGTACCAGCATAATTTAAATTATATTTTCTTCACTTACTACAATGCCCAACTAGACAATATTTGGGG
Source organism: Emydura macquarii macquarii (assembly GCF_026122565.2). Lineage (NCBI taxonomy): Eukaryota > Metazoa > Chordata > Testudines > Chelidae > Emydura > Emydura macquarii. The sequence continues at coordinate 6,096,761 of NW_027130506.1, forward strand.
AGATATTATTCTTTATCCCCTCATGTAGAGGGAATGGCACAAATGCACCAAAACTGCCATGGTTCTGCTGCCCAAGCTGTGGGCAGCACACATAGGTAGACACTCCACCAACTACCTGCAGCAAAGCAGTGCTCCAGGGAGACTCTCTGTGCCAATTTGGAAGGGCTTGGGGATGGGTGATTGGAGAGGGAATGGCCTCTAAGTCAACAATTATGTAGATCCTCTGGCCAAAAACACTATGGAGAGGAACTTGGGGCGGAGTGCCAGAGATGCTGTTGCAGCCCTGAGGCTTCCATGACAAGCGTGGAGAGCTCTGAACAGTGCCCCACAGCTGGCAGTATGGGAAAGAATCCTATCTATTAGGCTCTGGGCAGGAGTTAAGAATTTGGCCTTTAAAAAGAACACTGGCAATTTTTTCACTGACTGGAAATAATTGAGGGTCTTCTGAGAGTACAGGGAAAGCCATCCTGGAACAGTAACATTTTTCCATAAACAGTATCCTCATATCCTTTCCTCTTATAATGGCTAATTCTGGATACTTTGAGGAAGGCATAAAATCTTTATAATATACCTAACCATTCAGTTCTGTAGCCAAGCGGAAATTTGTCACAGCCTTCAGCTGATCAATTTCTGCCCTGATGCGTGAAGCTAAAGACTAATCACTTCTCTTTATGAGGGAAAGCCTGTAAACAATTGTTAGATTACGACGCACCAAAACTTATTTTGTGCATGAAGAGTGGAATGTGCCTGTCTGAGCCTGTGGTTTCTCCACCTATGATTATGAAACAATTGCAGAATTAGGATTCAGTTGCAGGTTGTCAGACCTGCTGATGTTTACAACATTTCCTCAGATCAGCCTATACTGCGGAGTGTGTTATAACATAATGGGGCAACCTGAATGGTAAGGCAGTGTACACACCATCAGTTTGGCTATAGTATTAATAATGAAATGTAGTCAACACACTAAAACAAGATACTGGGATAAGTGTCTGTAGTATCTGCCAATAGTTGATCATCATCCTCTCCTCCCCAAAACAGCAATATGTCAAGCTTCCTAAACCAAACACTTTGAATGAGATATAGCACATTAGCTATACAGCAACTCTGAAGCCTCATGCAACTGTGCATTCCTATTTCCATGATCACGGTATTCCCATTCCACCCCAGGTTATGTTCATCACTCCCCATTGCGTCTTTACACTGTCACTACCTGTTTAAACCCTGATCTTGCAATGAACTCTGAGCAGGCCCATGGATCTGCCATTGACAGGTAAATTGAAGGACCACAGCATCAGTCTGTAAGCAAATGTACTGTCTTTTATTGTAAGTTTGTCCAGTGCCCAGCACAATAAGGCCTTGATCTTAATTGGAGCCTTTGGGTGCTATACCAATAAATAAATAAATAATAATAATAACAGCGAAAACAACCATAAAGGTTAATAGGAAAGCAGTTACAGATAGCATTGTGCACAAGAGGATGAACAATCACCAAAAGTTAGGTCATCTGAGCTGTAGGGGCTATTTGCTTTTATTTATTTTTCAGTTAAAGTATCTAGCAGCAATTTCTGCATTTTTAGATTAAGAGTATTGGGCCAGAATTTCATGATCTGATGTAAACGGACTTGGTTCCACTTACGTAAATGGAGCTATACTGATTTATGGCAGCTGAGAATCTGGTCCATTAATTTTATTTGTATAAATACAATTTTCAGCATTTTTTGTTTTTTCAGTATTTATGAAAAATTTGTTCATTTTTAGAATCAGGGCCAGCCTAAGACCAAATGGCACTCTCCAAGCGAGGAGCATCTTCAGCATCACCATGCCCTCCCCCCCCCCACACTCCATTTGTTAAACTTTTGAATACCTTATTTTTATTGCATTTATAGCCCATTTCACAACTTGATGCATGGTTTTTACATGCATGATTTATCCCTGTCATATAAGATAATAAATTCTAGGAGGTTAGTGAAAAATTAATTCACATACGGAATTCCTGAAACATTTTACTTCAAACATTTTATTTTCCCTTTTGTCACTAACAACAAAAACAGCACCCGAGCCCAGCAGCCCCCCCAAGCCTAGCACCCCAGTGGTCACCTGGGTCACCTGCTCCGAAATCCAGCCCTGTTAGGAATTACCCATCAAAATGATTTTTCAACAGAAAATGTAGTTTAAGCCAAAAAAATTTGATTTTGCTGAAATTTTTCTTTTTTCTGTCAGGAAAATCTATATGAAATATTTCATTTTTGAGAGGTTTCACCCCAATCAAAACATTTCAGTTTGTTGACATGCATTTTGCTTCAAGTCAGGTCAACATTAAACTGCATCTGTGTAGGGTGCTGTAGTGCCTTGTGGGAGTTGTTTTACGGGTGTTTCATACCCCCATTCTCTCCCATGGAATGGGCTCCTTGGCTAGGTTACATCTCATAAAGACTGACCTCCGTGGTAAAACCAAGGGAGGGGAGAGACAATAAGAAAGAGCTGAGATGCAGGCTCGAGCACAGTTATGAAGGATCTTGGGGCTAAGGATTACAAGTTTAAACTTAGTATAGTGGGCATGAGGGAGCCAGTGGAGGGATTGCTGAGAACCAGTATTGAAATATGAGCCACTAGCTTTGATTGTGATGACATGTCACTGACCAAGCAGCCTGGACAAGATGAAAGTTCATTTGTTGGGATATTTTCTAAAAACTGTGTTTTCTTCCTGATTCAAAGCTAAATTTTGTCATTTAGATTGCAACCTCTTCTCTTGGAAGTACTTTCAGGACTTTAACTTTCACAGGCAGCTCTGTCCTCCTCAGAGTCCTTTTCAAAGACTGTATCGATGATTTATCACTAATTTGTGTACATCTAAATCTTTCCTAATCCTCTGTAGTAATACCCAGCTTTAATCAAGGTTTCAGTTATTCTAAAAATAAATTCAAGGTTAGTGAAATAATTCAGGAAGCCTGCTATTTAAGGGCACTCTTATAAGTAATTATGCCATGAAATGGGTTAGAATTAATTCTCCCAGAATCTATCCTGAGAGCTCACAGATTAAAATGAAAATACTTCTAAAATAATTTAAATCTCTGATGGAAAAGCCCAATTATTCATTCAGTATTTTAGGCAGTGAAATGGCATCTTCATCTGCTTATTGATATATTTTGCTTTTAAGTTTGTACCTCATGCTACAACTAAGATATAAATGGTATCTTTAACATTAAATCAGGAAATTAAAAGTGGACCAATATATCATTAATCAAATACAAAGGAACCTGTTCTTCCCCCATACTCAAGTATAGTTCCCTAATATTACTGCCAAACTTGAGACTTAATCCAGAATAGCATACATTCAAATGAGCTGTAGAAATCTATCTTTCTTTCTAAATATAGTTCCATATGTTGATAAGTTTCAAAGCTTTGTTCCATTGTTCATGCAAGTTTGGGCCCTCCAGGACTGATGTGGCAGCAGGAGATCAGGAAAACTGAAATCTTGACAGAATTGAAACCAAAGTGGTAAAGATACAAACTAGGCCATTGCCCTATCCCTCCAGAGATCCTGCTTTATTACACAAAAAATACCGTGCTTTGCTACCAGTAGTTCATCTCCACTGAAGGTAGCAATATCAGGAGTGCTAATGTAGACAAGATTTATCTATCAGCATTAATGGTTTGAGTCCTTCCTGGAAAGATTCACCCCATGAGTAGTGATGGGAGACTGCACCTATATTACTACACACCTCACTTGTGGACTCTCAAAAGGATCAAGCCTCTCTCCAATCCTATACTATACTTCATCACATATGACCATACTATTACCACCAAGGTGCCCCAGGGCTTGATGATATCAGTTCATGGATGAAGAAAAGCTAGTTGAAGCTGAACCCAGACAAGACAGGTGAAGTTGGTAGGCAGAGGAAAGCATTTTGAAAAGTTTGTAGCATGGTACAGATTCATTTGGTTGAAGATATACACCCACATTGGTGAATTCAGCTTGTAGCTTAGGAGTGCTTCTGAATTTCTGACTGACACTAAACTCTCATATAGCAGATTTCGCAAGTATCACTTTCTCCCATCTCCAGTTGGGTAGCAGACTCCATTCCCTCCTGGTGAATGAAAACCTAACTTTCAGTTATTCATGCTTTCTTCACTTCTCAGCTGGACTACAGCAATGCAATTTATCAGGGCATTAAGTCTTCAGTGATGAAGAAAATACAAATAGTACAGAATACTGCAGCACATCTTCTTAGCAACATTGTATACCATGATTACACAACAAACCTGTCCTCCACTCTCTACACCGAATTCCTACTGAATATCAAATCAAGTTCATGGTTTCGGTCTCTCTCTTCAAGGCACTCAATGATCTGGGCCCAGGGCCACCAAAAGAGCCACCAAAGCTCTACTCTTCTGGCACAATAAGTTAGTCTGTGCAGGAGACAGAGCTTTGTCGGGGCTAGCCCAGGACTGTATAATCAAGTCCCACAGGAGCTAAGGACTATCACAAATATCACCACCTTATGCTCTCAGTGGAAGGCACATTTCTTTGACTGTCCCTTCTCTAACATAAACATAGAGCACTCCAAGGTTGAGGGAGCTGAGAATAATGGTTGGCTGGGTGACTAACAGAGACAGAATGCTCAGTCCCTGAAGGAAGCAAGGGCTTTGCTCTACAGTCATACATTTGGCCAACTCAGGAGCAACATGTGTAAACTCTAGAAGCCACATCCAGTCACCGCCAGCTGAAAGGATAATCAGGCAGTGCTTCTAAGGTAGTAAAGACCTTGTGTTCTGAAAGGTACTCAGATATTGCTCCTTGTGGTTTTTGTGAGGAGGAAAAGTTCACTGCTTCTCTCTCCTCCCTTCCATCCCTGGGTAAATTATAAAAAGGTAAATAAAATAGAAATAATATGAACTAAAGAATTTGAGTGGATGATAATCCCTGTGTTTTCTAATCCAGAATAAAATTATCTGCTTCCAGTTGTGAAAGTGGATACACAATCAAGATGATAAGAGGGACACAGAGGTGGAAGGGAGAATGTAGTAACTTTAATAATATTAGTAACCCAATTTTGAATATCTTTATTCTTCTGAGCTCAGTAAAGAAATCTGTGTGCTGTTTTCAGGACATTTATAAATCCTGTTACTATAAATTGTTATCTTTACAATTTAACAATTTTAAGAGTATTAAAAATTGCACAAAAGTGTAATTTACAGTCACAAAATTTTACTCTTGCATCACTTTATTCTTAAAATTAAAACATGAACCTGCTTGGAAACCTTTGCAAAACTATAAACTAAAAAACTTTGTAGAGGCTATTTTAATTCTTCATACAAAACATGCCTGCCATCTTGTGGTCAAATCAAGGTATAAGCACTGATTGGTTCTTCAATGCTTAGCCGAACAGTCGGCCGTAGCAATCCTTCATCATTTGGTCTGTTCCTGTGCAACTACAAGGGCTTGACTGGTCAAGAGTCCAACATCGGAACCAACTTAATGAACCCCTGTAATAGGGGGTCTGCCTCTGGGATGTCTCCACCCCTCGGTTGCTGGAATTTTATCCTGAATGTTAAAGCCACCTGGAGAACAGTATTCGCCAGAATATTTTGTGACATTCTCACAACATGTCTGAAAAGCGTAAGATGCTACTTGTGGACAATGGCTCCAGTAGTCTGTAGACCGGAGCAACCATAAACATCTGGGTTACACATGAAGCCATTCCACTTTATGCCCAATATAGGACGTTGGCATTTTGTGTGGAAAGCCTCCAGCTTTGCCCAGTCTGAGCGGCACAGTGTCCAGGTTTCGCAACCGTGCAACAGTATGGAGAGGATACAGCTCTGATAAATCCTGAACTTGGCTGCTGTGCTAAGATGATGTTGATTCCATATTCATTGTAAACCACCCATGGCAGATGCTGCAATGCCGATCTGGTGGAGAACATCCATGTCAGAGTTGGAGGAACTGGTGAGTATAGAACCCAAATAGCAAAAGCTGGAGATTGCTTTGACAGTTTCATTATTCAAAGAAATTGGAGTCATGGGTGGACCTAGTCCTAGATTTTTCAGCTTTGTCTTTGAACACAAAACATGGATGCCAACTTTAGCCATCTCCTCCTTCATTTGCTGGAATGCCTCGCAAAACCTGTCAAGGCTCTGTACTAGAAAAAGAACGTCATCAGCATTGTCAAGGTCTGAGAGCGAGAGATCACCAATCATAATGCCTATGGACCTGATGGAATGCTGTGTTATGAAATCCATTGCAACACAAAAGAGTGCAGGGGCCAAGACACAGCCCTGCCTGACAGCAGATACTGATTTAAAAGGTGCTGACATCTGATTTCCCAGACATACATGGGCAATGGTTCCATTATGCAGGTCACTAATCAAGTCCAGCAGAGTAGTTGGGATGCCTATGTCCTTTAAGGCCTTCCAAAGCACGACTCGGTCAACTGAATTAAACTCAGCCTTAAGGTCAATATACGCTAAGTGCAGGGGCTTCTTGAACTCACAGTGTATCTCCAGCAACAAACAGAGTGCCAAAATAGCGTTTAATGTGGACCTGTTTCTCATAAAGCCTGACTGTTGGGGGCAATGTTTCTGATGTAGCAGAGGCTCCAAACGCACCAGGAGAACATGTGCAAACACCTTGCCTGGCACAGACAACAAGGAGATCGCCATGTAGTTCTTACCTTCACTGCATGGTCCCTTGCTCTTATAAAGTCAGCTCACAATACTGTCCTTCCAGGCTATTGGCAAGGTTCCAGTTCTCCACACCAGACACCACTGATTGGTTGGATTAATGGAAATACTCTTGCATAAAAGTTTCTATACTGAAAGTTGTTGACACAAATAAACAGGGACCCTAATTAAGTCTGGGTGCCTGGATGTCAACAGAGATTTAGAATCATAGAATCATAGAGTTGGAAGGGACCTCAGGAAGTCATCTAGTCTAACCCCTGGCTCAAAGCAGGACTAACCTCAGCTAAACAATCCCAGCGAGGGTTTTGTCAAGCTGCAGCTTAAAAACCTCTAAAGATGGAGATTCCACCACCTCTCTAGGTAACCCATTCCAGTGCTTTACCACCCTCCTAGTGAAAAATTTTTTCCTAATGTCCAACCTAGACCTCCCCCACTGCAACTTGAGACCGTTGCTCCTTGTTCTATCATCTGCCACCACTGAGAACAGCCTAGCCCCATCCTCCCTGGAACCCCCTTTCAGGTAGTTAAAGGCTGCTATCAAATCCCCCCTCATTCTTCTCTTCTGCAGACTAAACAAGCCTAGTTCCCTCAGCCTTTCCTCATAAGTCTTGTGCTCCAGCCCCCTAATCATTTTTGTTGCCCTCCGCTGGACTCTTTCCAACTTCTCCACATCCTTTTTTGTAGTGAGGGGCCCAAAACTGGACACAATACTCCAAATGCGGCCTCACCAATGCTGAATAGAGGGGAATAATCACTTCCAGCGATCTGCTGGCAATGCTCCTACTAATGCAGCCCAAAATGCTATTAGCCTTCTTGGCAACCAAGGCAACCAGGGCACACTGCTGACTCATATCCAGCTTCTTATCCACTGTTACCCCCAGGTCCATTTCTGCAGAACTGCTGCCTAGCTCATCGGTCCCCAGTCTGTAGCTGTGCATGGGATTCTTCTGTTCTAAGTGCAAGACTCTGCACTTGTCCTTGTTGAACCGCATCAGATTTCTTTTGGCCCAATCCTCCAGTTTGTTTAGGCCCTTCTGTATCCTATCCCTACCTTCCAGGGTATCTACCACTCCCCCCAACTTAGTGTCATCTGCAAACTTGCTGCGGTTGCAATCTACTCCATCCTCCAGATCATTAATGAAGATGTTGAACAAAACCGGCCCCAGGACCGACCTGGGGCACTCCGCTTGTTACCGGCTGCTAACTAGACATGGAGCCATTGATCACTACTCGTTGAGCCCTATGCTCTAGCCAGTTCTCTATCCATTTTATAGTCCATTCATCCAACCCATACTTCTTTAACTTGCTGATAAGAATACTGTGAGAGACCGTATCAAAAGCTTTGCTAAAGTCAAGGTATATCACGTCCACCGCTTTCCGCACATCTACAGAGCCAGTCACCTCTTCATAGAAAGCAATCAGGTTGGTCAGGCATGACTTTCCCTTGGTGAATCCATGTTGACTGTTCTGATCACCTTCCTCTCTTCCAAGTGCCTTAAAATGGATTCCTTGAGGACCTGCTCCATGATTTTTCCAGGGATTGAGGTGAGGCTGACCGGTCTGTAGTTCCCTGGATCCTCTTTCCTCCCTTTCTTGAAGATGGGTACTATATTTGCTTTTTTTCAGTCATCAAGGACCTCCCCCAGTTGCCACTAGCTTTCAAAGATAATAGCCAATGGCTCTGAAATCACATCAGCCAACTCCCTCAGCACCCTCAATTATATCAGGGACAAACTTGGTCCTATAGTTATGCAAAATTTCTCTCTTTTGGTACATAAGGTTTCATGTTAATATTTTCATTGGTTTCTATCTGCAGCATTTATATTCCCTGAGCATTCCTTTAGGTTTGCATTTAACCCAAAATCTAAAAGTAACACATAGTTGAAATAACCAAAATTCATCTAGTTTTGTATTAAAACCACAAGTTTTGATGGCTTCAGCATGAAACCAAGATTGTCCAAAAGTGGGACCCAGGGTTCACAAACCGTTTTAGAACATTTTGTGAACCTTTGTTAAGTTTCAAGGTTGAAGTAGAACTTGTAGTAGAGTTTGTATAGTGCCAGGTTCCACTGCAAATATTTCACACTATTCTAATGTAAGTCAAAGCATAATAAACTTTTGATTCACTAGAATTTAACCCCACCCCAGAAAACTTTATGAAGTGTTTTTTAACTGGGGATGAAGAACATGGCTGCTCAGCGATAATATGAACTCTTCAAAATAAATTCTTCATGACCTGAGGTCTTTAAACATGACTGGATGTCTTGCTGAGAGATATGCTTTACTGCAACAAGTTATTGGATTTGATGCAGGAATTACTTGATTACATTCTTGATTAAATTCTGTGTTATGCACAGAGCACAACTAAATGATCATTAATGATTCCTTAGGGCCTTTAAATATATGAATCACCCAGCAGGCCAGACCAATCATGTTGGTCATTTTCAGGAATGTCAGTGTCTGTATTTGATCCATCTATCTTAAGTGTCTGAAGATGAACAGCAAACCACAAAATACAGATAGTCTCTGTGCTAAAGAGAGTATGGTCTAAACAAGACAGACATAAACAAGATGCACTAGGAAGCCTGCAAGAGGAAATAACTAGTATTTTCAGAAAAAATATTATAATTATTGTCTTGCTTTTTATGAGCATCACAAAAGTGAGACAAGGTGGATGAGGTAATATCTTTTATTGGACCAACTTCTGTTGGTGAGAGAGACAAGCTTTCAAGAGGGATTTGAACTGATAGGGTAATAGATTGATGGATCAGAACTGGAAAGGTATTCAATACATAAGGGGGAGTGTGGAAAAAGAGAGAAGGAATGGACAAATGGAGCATTGAGTCTGGCATTGTTTGTGGGCACAAGGTGACACAATAAGAGACTAGCTGGATGTGTAGGGCAGGGCAGAGTTATGCAGGACCATGAACTATCTGAGATCCCAAAATCTTAAAGTAAACAACTAAATAGTTGCTCCTCCTTCACTTATGTGTCTAGACTTGAGTTCAGATGAAAGTTGTTTTATGTAATGTGTTTCTGAAATCATCAGTTGTTGCAGGGAAACATGGAATTCTGAACTCAGGACTTAGCCAAAGGAGAAGCTAATTTTCAAATATCATCTTTTAAAATATGAGCATATAGGCTACATTCTGGTCAATGCAGTGAGAATGGTATAACCCCACCAGACGACATGTATGTATGCTACAGATGTTGACATGCAATGTATTCTGTTTGAGACCAACCACACATACAGCCCCATCATTCATTCAGGAGGAGTAATAATCTGGGATAAAGCTGGCCTGAAAAACTTTAATGGAAACGTTTTTTACCAGAAAAGTCAGTTCCATTGAAGCAGAAGTGCTTCATGTAATTAAGTTAATTTTGCCAAAATTTAAATGTGGAGGAAAAATGGGGAAAAAAGTTCCAGCAATGTTGACACCTCCCATTTTGCTATTTCCTAAATGAAACGTTTTGATTTCTTATTTTGAAATAACTTTTGTCTTGATTTCTTTATCTTGTTTATTTTGCATATATTATTATAATATACTAAGAAATAAAAAAGTCAAAATAGAAATGAAACATTTCAGTTTTGTCAAAACAAAATGTTTCAATCGATCCACAATGAATTTTTTTTTTTTTTTTTTTGGCATTTTCTTTCACAGAGAATTTCAAAATTTTGGTGGTTTGTTCCAATTTAGAAAGCAGCCAGATTTTTAAATCTAGACTCTCACAATCCTTCCCAAAATGGTATTTCTGTCCTCTGCATGGCTCTAAGTTGGGAGGGATAGTGTGTATATAGCAACTATCTAAGTAGCCATGTAAAGGCTCATATAAAAGTGCAGTATGCCAATTTCTGCATCCCCCACCTTGCATTCCCATATTCCATTATGTCCCTTCCTTGGTGTCAGTCTCCATACAGTCTCTATAAGTTAGATTTGCAAAAGGATTGGGCCAAGTGGGATTCACAGAACCCCTGCTCAGCTGCTGCCAAACACTGTAAGCACCTAGCTCATTCAGCACCTACATTTTTGCAGTAAAAGTTCCTTATGTGCCTATGTTTCTGCCTCTGCGCATGCACACTGTTGCTCCACTCTTGGTGTCCAGCCTCCCACAGTGAACTGGGAAAACAACCTAACTTGCCTGCAGGGCCCAATCTGGTAAGTAGACTAAGAACTCCCTCAATCTCTACTGTTCAATTTGTTCGACTGTGGATAAATAAAAATTAATTGGAGCAGGAGGGCTGGATCCTGGGTCTCCTACTCCCAGGTGACTTCTCTAACTACAGGGTATGTCTACACTGCAATAAAACATCCACGGCACTGAGTCTTAGAGCTTGGGTAAATTGACTTGGGCTCACGGAGCTAAAAATAGCAGAGTACACATTCGGGCTTGGGGTAAAGGCCGGGATCTGAAACACATCAAGAGGGGAGGGTCTCAAAGCCCAGACTCCAGCCCAAGCCCAAACGTCTACGCTGCTATTTTTGCTCCTCAACTCAAGACCCATGAGCCTGAGTCAACTGACCTGGGCTATGAAGGTATGCGCATACTGCAACATAAGACGGCAACATTAAGCCTAACCGCCCTTGCATCTACACTCCAATTGCACTAATCCAGGGCTCAGGCCCAGAATCCCAGGACCCTACAAGACTTCAGGGTCTGAGCACGAGTCAAGCTGGGAACCAGGGTTTGAGCCCTATTGTTTTGCAGTGTAGACAAAGCCCCTCTTGACTTGTGTCCTGGGAGTCAGCCAATAGTATCCCATAATTCCATGGGCCTTAGTCTTTTCTATCTCAACACTCTCCAGTCGTCTCTATTGAAAACAGAAGCCACTCTCCCCTTCTCTCCCGCCCACCTCCTTGGCATATGGCAGCAGCTCAGGTCAGTCTTAACCCATTCTCTTCTGATAGCTGCAAGTACACTATGGGAGAGCGCCCAGGGTTTACAATGGAAACCGAGCAAAGCAAACCTTTTGCAAAGCATCCTGCTTTATGGTCAGGGAGCACAGCCGAATTTTGGCAAATGTCTGGTGTGAGGCCAGTAAAACCGTGCAAAAGCACCAGCAATGATCACATGTACCAGCAGATAGCTAAAAAGCTGGTGGCTTTGCAGATTTTCCAGACTGGTGATGAGTGCAGGGAGCAGCTTAAGAGGCTGAAGATAGAGTACCAGAGGATCAGGTACAAGAATCACACACCAGGCACTCATCAATGACATGACTATTTTATGAGAGGTTTGACCACGTGCTGGGCACAGCACGCAGCATGGAGCCAACTGTGGAGCTGCCTGGAAACTGTGAACACAGTGTGTGTGTTTGGGAAACAATCTTCTAATTACAAATCTAGTCCATTTCAGTTAGAGGTAATCCATGCAGTCTGCAAGTCACAAAATCATTTCTCCCAAGTCCGAGTGGGGTATCAATTTTTGCCCACAACTGTGCTGGATGCGAGCAGGAGGAAAGCTGTGTGCAGCAATAACAGAGTATGCCATGTGTGTGCTAACACAGCATCCTGTTAATTCCCTCATGGATTCTCACCCAATCCTGGTTTCTGATAGCTGCAAACTTTTCCTGAAGTAGGAACTCCAGATAGCTAGTCACATTGCAGGGAAAGGCATATTTTCCAGATTCCCCTCTATAGCTGACTAGCCCTCTCCACTCCCACATGTGCTGTTCAGTCAATATACATTTGAATTCTTCTCCTGCAAGGAGCGAGGGTCCGAAAGCTTGAACTCCAGCCCAAGCCCAAAGGTCTACACAGCAATGAAACAGCCCCGCAACCCTAGCCCCACCAGCCCGAGTCAGCTGGCACAGGCCAGCTGTGGGTTTTTCTTTGCTGTGTACCCTGAGGAGCCTCTCTCTCTCCCCATTCATTGTATAGGGAGCCCAGGCACCTAATTCAGCTTTGTGAATCCCAGTGATTTTCTAAGACTATGTCTACACTATCACTTTTGTCAGAATAACTTACGTTGCTTGAGGGTGTGAAAAAACACACCCCATGAACAACAAAAGTCACATCAACAGAAGTGCTGGTGTGGACAGCGCTATGTCGGCAGGAGAGCATCTCCCGCTGACATAGCTACCACCGTTCATTGGGGCCGGTATAATTGTATTGCTGGGAGAGCTCTCTCCCGATGGCATAGGGCGGCTACACAAGCTATCTGACAGCGGCGCAGCTGCATCGGTACAGCTGGGCAGCTGTAAACTCCTTAGTATAGACATGCCCTAATTGCCTAAATGTTAGGCGTGGTGACATTCAGCACTGCCACACCTCAATTCCATTGTGAATCTAGCCCTAACTAACTTTCTGGAGGTTGTGGAATCAAGGAGAACAACTTCCACCGAGCACTTCCCCTGCCACCCATAATTTTATGATCTGCATATGCATGTTGCCAATCAGAATTTGGCCCATTATTTTAGGTGAAATTCATTCCTGTACAGAGGGCCATCAGATCTGTGCATCACTTAAATCTGTCCTAACCTTAAATCCATCATAAGCCTTGTGCTGCCCTCTGCATAGGAGTGAATTATACCCTTAATAATGTAGTGTCATAATATGTTTTCCACAAACCTCTATTGAAACTGTTGTGAGACTGCAGTCCTGAGATCATTTTATTTGTGGAATTCCCACTGAAATCAGCTGGCATTAATTATCGTTGCAGAATAATTGTGATAACAGAATCTGTGATGCTACCACAAACCTACAGCTATTTAAACTCATCCCCTCCACCAGCCAGCCAAACTCTTATCTTACCAGTGCTGCTGGAACAATTTTTATATTAGGGGGGCTGAAGGTGGAAACCATGTATATGGGCTGTTATCACTACTTCAGGCCAGGAGGTGCGGCAGCCCCTAGTTCCAGCATTTTTGCGTCTTCCCATCTAGATGCAAAATCTCTCAAGCAAAGCTCTGATGCCAAGTGGCAAGCTCCTCTCCTGACTCTCAGGAAAGGGTTGAAAACAAATACCTTCAAGGCTGGCTAGACTAGAGACTGGAATCTTCCCAGGAAGCAGATCATTTTTAATTGAAAAATGCCCAGTTTATTAATCAAACCGTTACGCTCCTGATCAGTTGCTTTTTCAACTGCTTCTATAACTAGGAGCTGTATTAATGATAATTATAACTATAATTATAACTAGGAGTTGATTAATTTCTGGCTGTTTGTGTAGTCTGGAGCTGGATAGCTCCCTGAGAAAAAAAGTCTAAAAGCTGATGATATATGTCTGTTCAGAATGTAAGTAGCTCTGACCTTCTCAGATCTCATAAATCTGATCCTCCTACAGGTTCTGTACCAGGCTCCTCCCACAGCTGAAAAAGATTACAGCTGAGAGGCTTTGACATATGCGGGTTATTTGTCAAAGTCCATAAGGAAAAAACATCTTGGGAAGGTTTATAGTATTTGAAGACTTTGTGCCTGTTTGTAAATGCCATTTGAATGCAGAGAGACATGGTGAATGAGGTAATATCTTTTACTGGACCAACTTCTCTTGGCGAAAGAGACAAGCTTTTGAGCCATTAGTAAGGGTTTTGAGTTCACTTTAAGTTGCCATGGAGAATATAATCCTGGAACGTGGGAGGGCACGAGACCACCCATGGCTAAAAGTTCCACCCCCAGCCTAAGGAGAGGAGCTACTGAGCCCAGAACTCAACTAAATTCAGGGGACAAGAAATGAGAAAACAGGAACGGGCATGAAGGTCAAGGGATTAAATCTAGGGAACCTGAAGGGGACACTGAGCAGAGAACCGCAGACGGTGCCCACTGCTCTGGGTCACTGTTCTATTTAGGTACCGGACGTGGGAGGGCATGAGCCCACCTGCAGCTAAAAGCCCCTCCCCCAGGCTAAGGGGAGGAGCTACTGAGCCCAGGACTCAACTAAATTTGGGGGACAACAAATGAGAAAATAGGAACAGGCATGAAGGTCAACGGGTTAAACAGAGGGAACCTGAAGAGGACACCGCGCAGAGAACCTCGGACAACATCCGCTACTGTGGGTCATTGTTGCTAGGCAGATTTAGCACAATGGCACTCCACATCCAGAAGTTTTTGGAATTAGGTGTGTTAGTTTTGGGTATGCTCTAATAGGTTCCCTTGTTGCTGGAGTCAGACTCCATGAGGGCAAGCGGTCAGGGCAGCTGCTTTACAACAGACCATGTGCCCTGTGTGAGTTGGGACTTGGGAGAAGCCTAGCCCCTGGAGCAGAGAGCAGGTTGTTTTCACTAAGTCTGAAGCATTTTGCAGCAGGTTAGTGATATTATTAACCCTCCAACAGGGAAGCCCTGGCAGTGTTAATTATAGAAAAGAGAAAAAATATTTTTTTATTTTAATTGTATACTTTGAATTTTGTTTGTTTTTTAGCCAAGCTGTTTTAGTTAAATGGTCTCAACTTGTCAGATTCACCAACTTTTCTTTAAATGTAATAATGGAGAAAGAGTCATTTATATTTTGCTATTCTCAGTTTTGTATTTTCTTGTAAACAGGGTTTTTTTTAATCGATATATTTAACTGGTTGGTTAATCAGTTAGATGACTGGCTAACAGTGATTTCAGCAGAGGAGGAAGAAAAGTCTGCATAGATTCCAGCTGAAGATTCCTACAAGCAAGCAGAGGGAAGATGTTGCTTTTGACTCAGCAGACTATAGACTTGGTGCTCAAAGACTCTAACTGAGACTCAGGTGAACTCAGCCTAAGCTCTGGGAACTCTGAGTTTCTTCTCACAGATTTTCTTTGGGGACTGACCTGTTTAGATTTAATTTGTTTTCTTTATTTATGTAAAACTGTGAAGATAATTTATGTGAATTACAAAATAGCCATGTTATGTTATACAAATTGTTATTATTTATTTATTATGTTTCTTTATCATGAGATTTATAAAGTTGGTACTTAATTAAGTTCATTCCTTTTTTGTTCTTTTGTGGACTTGAATATGGAGAGGTTGACCCTATGTAATCCTTCCTGAAAATCCTTAAAGACTGACTTCTGGGTCTCCAGCTTCTTTGGGTTTTTTTTCAAGCACTGGAGAAGGCAATGGAGTGAACTCTAGCCCACTGAAAGGTTACACACTGACATATCATTCTTTTTTGGTACACTTTATCATAACCAAAAGGCAAATAAGTAATCATTCTTACTGAGTTGCATGCTCAAAATTTCTGTAAGATCAAAGCCATTTGATATGTTCCTGCTTCTTCCATGTAAGTGTATTATAAATACCCTCTACAATTGTAAGAAGCAATTCTACTGGGGGCGCAGGCTTTTCAGATGCATTTGTTGGAAACTGCCAATAGATTAATATTTGTATTCCAAAATCTTACTGGTTAAAAAGACTGATCAGTAGTCATCATTTGGTTGCACTCACTTATTATTGGCCAAAATATCATGAGAACCAGAATTCCTAATGACACTCTGTTGTGTGTGCCCATATGCCAATGAAAGATAAAGGGGACTTTGATGTCCTTCCCCACATTTTCTCTCAAAGCAAAACAGATTCCACAGTTCAAGATTTATAGAAACTAAGTAAATGGGGTATGAATCTGCCTCACCAAAGTCAATGGGGAGCAGGAGCCCTTATTAAGTTCTCTACCTATATAGTCATTGTACTACATGCATCTAGATTGTAAAATGCTTTCATTTTGCTTAGCTACGGAAAGCAATATATGAAATAGAATCTAGTTTTATCAGGAAAGTTGCTATTTAGAATTTTTTAAAAATGATGTTACAAGGCACTAGCAAGTCCAGTATTTTATTTATCACAGTTGCATGATACAAAGCATAGCTGATGTCAGAACAGTGTGATGTTGATTTCATCCCCTCCTCCATCTGCTTTTCAATATGTTCCACTCCCCATCAATCAAATGTATTTCTCTTTCTAAATTGTTAGTTATTACAATCAATCTTATTAGATAATTATTTCTGAATTTTCGTTGGGTGTTTGGAAAATACAACTTCACTTCATTGAGTGCCTAGTGTTACACTTATGAAATAAACAGCAGGATCTTATTCAGGGGATAAGGCAGTATGCCACGTTTATTATGAATACAGAAAATATTTGAAAAAACAATTGCCTAAAACACACACACACACACACACACACACAGAGTTCTGCAGGAGGGATATAATGACCAGTCCCTGCACTGCCCGAGCTGAATCACTGGCCAGGTAATTCAGACATGGGGGTGGAGCTGGACTTCTGTCGGTCGCGAAGCGATGCTCCTTGGGGTCTGCAGAACGAGCCCAAAGTCCAGGTTTCTTCAACCCATTTTTATACTTATCCATTCCCATTCGGGTCTATGGATTTTGTCATGTCAGATAGTCTCCTTGTTTGATGTAATCATCATCAATTACATTTGAAATTGCAAGTGTGACAGCTTTCTCATCATTCCTTCATTCCTGTTTCACACTTTGTTTTATTTTCATCCTTGGGTGTTAACTCCCCTGTTTTCCGGGGTTATCTTGATCTTCAGTCATCTAGGTTGTAAAAGTTCTTTAAACAAAAGCATCTCTTTTTCCTCCTGTCCTTGAAGGCTGAGAACATTACCTCAGCAATTATTTTCTTGCCGCCTTATCTCAGTACTCAAACTGCATTCACTCCTCATTCATACTTACTAAAAATCATTACATTCTTATTCCATTACACTGGTAACAATTATCTTTATCTTATTCACTAACTTAATAAAATCCTTCTACCTACACCAATTTTACTAACAAGAAACACAAGAAATCTTATTTGCCCTCTCATTGCCCCATGATTTACACATCAGTCACATTCCTGATATACATCGGGCATTTTCCTTCACTTGTAAATTATCACAATCAGATTTCAGGGTGTTCCCAAACATTCATTCATTGATGGTTACAAGCAGGGCCCCAATGTGTCATAAATGTTAAATCACAGAATGTTTAGGCAGGATGTTCCCACTCATATATACAAATAGTTAATTATCATAGTGGAACCTGGGATGGCATGGACAAGCAATCAATGTGTCCTGAACATCCTTATCTATAATGTCTGTTTTTTGTTCTTTTTCTCAGTGAGAGGATTTAACCCTTAAGCTTCAAATATGTATCCATGGTTCAGGCCTATATCACAGTGTTCACAGTGGTGGGGCCTACATTAGCTTTTCCAGCTGTTCCCCCAGCTACGCACATATTTTAGGACAGAAATATTTATTGTGAACAGATAGATGTTAGGTCCACAGTCCAAAAGAGGGAAGAGATAACACTACAAATGTCTAAAGAACAGCAGGAACCCATAACAGATCCAAAAACATTGAATGTGTCAGCCCAGGATAAACTGACATTTTTATAGCTACTGCTATACTATAATTTACTATTTTAGACGTTCCTTCTCTGCCCGCTCCCGAGATCATTGTTACTGGATTCTTAAAGCACTTTGCAGTAAGGCATACAGAATCAAGCTTTGAAATCTGCAGCATGGATCAAAGGAGTATTCACTCCCACTAAGTCCGCACTCTCTCCTCCCATTGCCTGAAAGGAACATACCTAGCAGTAGCTAAACTAAATCTGATATATGTTCCTTTCTAGTTCCTTATTTAAGTCTTTAAACTAGGACTATAATATTCCACCAATGGGTATATAAAGCAAGCAAAACCACCATGGGAAAAGCAATTATGTAGGAAGCTCACCCTTCCATACAAAAAAAGATATGCTGCTCAGAAAAAAAGTGATGTAGCCAAAGGATCAAGGGAGGGATTGCTCTAAGTGGTGTCTTCCCCCTATGCCCTTAGGAACTATGTATAAGAGGAACTGTAAAAAACCAAGCAAAAAGTGAATGATGCTTTAAACATTGCTAATGCCCATGAACTCCCCTTACAAGGACATACAGCAAAGATTCCAGCTAGCTGCCAAATGGCATAGCTATTGGTCCAGCTCTACAGCCATGGCTGGGGAGGGGGACTAAAGGTGGGTGTGTGTAGGTGTCATATCCCTTCACTCAGCTAGCCAGGGGATGCATAAGGATGGGACTCTGGGTACTTAGATACCTCTGGTCTCTCTTGCTTTTTGCTGTCCCCA
Organism: Emydura macquarii macquarii; assembly: GCF_026122565.2. Taxonomy (NCBI): domain Eukaryota; kingdom Metazoa; phylum Chordata; order Testudines; family Chelidae; genus Emydura; species Emydura macquarii. The sequence continues at coordinate 6,115,467 of NW_027130506.1, forward strand.
CTCTATGCACACTGGAACCATGCTGGGCATGCAGATCAAGTAGGCAGTTGGGAAAGGAAGAATGTGCCAGCCATGGAGTTTTTATATTAGTTTGCTCTCTTTCACTCATTTTTGCACAGGAGGAGAACATAAGGGCTCTTTTTCCAAAGAGTTATATAGAAAATTTGCCTAAATGGCAAGGACCACACTATCTCTTGCCATCTTTCTGCACTGGTGAGTGGGTTTTATAGTTAGCTCTTAAATTGGAATTTGGTGATTTTGGTGAAGCTGTGGATCTTAAATCTCACTGGAGATCCATGTGAGCATGATTCTTGCCTTCTTTAAGGCATGATACAAAACTTGCCTCTGTGTTCTAGCTTTCCATTGTATAGTTTACCTTGTATAGAGGGAATATTCTCCTGAATCTGTTCCTTTTTTAAGTGACCTTTTGCCAGACAATGGATAAAAGATCCCCATCTCCCATTTGAGAGAATCATTCTAGAGTGGATGCCTAAATACTGTGGTGATAAGTGTCTTCAGAATGTGTAATAAAATAGGATTTTTTACACAGAAATAAATTATCATTTGACTTGTCAGTATTTAATAGGAATAAATCAGTTTTCACACATTTTACTTGGTTTCAAGAGTGAAAACTAAACTCATGGCTTGCAGTGCAGAGAAGAAGAAGATCAAAGTGTAAACACAGTTTCCTGAGGTTTGTGCTTGCTATCTGAATCTTGGACACCTGCTTTTTCTGGACAGGGGAAAAGGGAAGAGAACCAGTTCTTAAAATATCAAAAAGATGTCCCTAAGGCATTTGCAAATATTTACTACTGCTATATTCAGTTACTCTTCTTTTTCAAATCTTCTGGTTTGTTCTGTTTTCATTATTTTGCTCACAAGAAGCAGATGCAGATATAAACAGTTTGTTCTCAGCAAAGACTTCACCGGTGTCTTTAATTTTAATGTGAAAAATAGATACTGTAATTTTAAATTTCTTACATCAAGCCCTAAACAGCAACTGCTCTGATCTTTTAGTATCACTCATGCTTCTAATATCATGTATAAAAGGTCATCTATACCAAATTGCAAAACAACAGGTGCAAGTTTGGGAAATGTGAAGTCTCTATGTGCAGTACCCACTAACTATATTTTATTGACCTTGTAGTCAGTACACCAGTTACAAGCTTATTAACATAAATAATTTTGCACAAGCATAACTGAGAAAAGAGTTTTGTCCCTCTATTAAGAGCCCATGCTAATAAACAGTAATACTTAGATTAATATTTATACATTCTTTTTTAAATACTATCTAATGCTAAAAAATCGTTCAATGATGTGAATAAAAAAAAATGCTTTACTCTCAACACCTATTTCCTTTCACAGTTCTCATTCATTTCACTCCAGAGAACAAAAATCCTCACTCTTACTAATGTGGAAAACCCACTGATAAATTAATGAGATATTGTGCAGAGCTTTTCAATAAGAAATGTCAAATCATTTTCTAATCATTGTTTCCAAAAGATTTGAGCCTTTAAAAGGGAGAAAGAAGATCTTTTTGAAATACAGTAAGACATCTAATTATTTCATCATTTGCATGCTGTGTACAAACTTTAATTTTTCAACACCCAGATTTTGAGTTGAGTCTCTTTTAACAAACAGCAAGTGTTTATCATTCTTACATAACTTATGTTTTTTGGATATGGTTAAATGTTAATTTCACATAGGTGAAAACGTCTCTGAATACATTCACATGCGTCTCAGGAATTTGTATCTAGAAACAAGAATGCAACCACAAAATCTTCCCCCATTTATCTTTTTCTTTACCTTTAAGAATGCAGATGTCATTTCATAGTGTCTGCTCTTACTATTAACGTTACCACAACTATATTGACCTTTGGGTGAAGAGCCCAGTATAGCACCTGAGCAATAGACATAGTCATCTTGAGTCAACTGTTTTTCCCCAACAGCTGCTGTAGATGTGGCAGTTTCATAAGGCCAGAGAAGCCCACACATTTGATTTCAGGAGGTGGCAAGGTGTAGAGAGCCTGGTTTGAGAAGTAGGTGGTTGTACCGGGATATTCTTTAATATACAAGTTTAAGAAGTGTTTTGAGCTCCAGCAAATGTCTCTTATTTATGTCCAGTTTATTTGTGTTCATTTTGTTAAACCAGCTACAGCTCAAGCAAACGGTCAGTCTGTACTTGATACTTTTCATTTATATAGTACCTCTCATCCAAAATCTCAAACAAAGCTGGTTGAAAAAGGGTGGTGAACAATTTTTGAAAATGTTCATGTATTTTGACCAATCTATGAGTCAGCTAAAAAGCAGCAAAAATCATTTGTAAAAAAAATTAAAAAATTTTGCACAATTTTTTTTGTCTACGTTTTAAAAATCTTCAACTGGCTCTAATCTCAAAGTACTTTTCAAACACTAATTAATTTTCAAAATGCACTTTGGCAGGTAATTATATCCAATGTATATAGAGAGAAACTAAGGCCCTGATCCACAGAGAATGTAGGTGCCTAAGATCCAGGTTTAGGCCCTAAATCCCGGTATTGGCTCCAGTCCTTCTAAACACGGTAGGCACTACTCACTTAGCATCTAACTTTTCGTGGAAAAGTTCCCCAGGAGCTTATGTTTCTGCCTCTGAACATCTGCACTGCTACTTCCCTCAAGGCCTATCTCCCATGTAAACCCCCGAACTAGTCATGATCCAGGGGAAGATAGGTGTTTGACTGCCTAAGTTGTCTGTGGGACCTGATCCAGTAGGCATGCTTAGATGCTACTTACCGGATTGGGTCCAGTTCAGAATCTAGTGAGAGACAGCACCCACCTTATCAGTTTAGCTCAATTGCTAGAACATTACCTGGGATATGGGAGACCCCTGTTTGATTCTTCTCCCTCCCCTACCAGAGAGGAAGAAAGGATTTGAACACAGGTCTTCCTCCTAACAGGAGGATACACTGAGTAATGGGATAGTCTGATGTGGGGGCTCCCTCAACTTCTCCTGTTCAAGCTGCTCATAGTGGATAAACAATGAAAATGTGATTGAAGCAGGAAGAGATGACCCAGGATCTCCCACCTCCCAGGTGGGTGCCTTAACTACTGAACTACAGAATCATGGTCACTCGCTCTCTCTTTTTTGCCCAATGACTATTAAGTATTTATCCATAGTGGAACAGTCACTTCATGGATACAACCCCATTGACTTCAGCGAGGTTCCACACCAGAGTAAATGAGCAGAATTTGATTTGTTATTCCAAATTATCATCATCACATTTGGTAGCACAAATTGTAAATATCCAATAGATGTCATCTTTACTCATACTATATGCCTGCTAATAAACAAGCCTAGAAGGTATTTAAAAATAACAGCAGCAATCTTTAAACACTGGGTCAAATTTTCAGAAGTGTATGTACAAAAATGTGTGCACTCATTTGATCCACTTTAGTTACAATTACACCTGATTGGCACCCACAAGTTGGAGTTTTGTACACACAAGACCCAAAACATATACATGCACGTGCACCTGATGACACTTCCGTGTGTGCATAAATTAGCCTGTGTAAATGTGTATAAACATGCATACGTATTTCAAACAAGAATTATTCTGAGGAAGTTGTCTGGCCTCTGTTATGCAGGAGGTCAGACTAGATGACCACAGTGTTCCCTCCTGGCCTTAGAATCTGTGAATCTCTGCAAATCTAATCCACTGTGTTTAACGCTTAATGCCTTTAAAGCAATGTGAAAATGGCAATGTAAACTCCAATCAAGCAAGATTCTGCAAAGGCATATCCTACATCAGCGAGGAACCCAACTGTAGTTAATAGGGCCCCATGCAAGTCAAGGGGTCCATCTGCATGGAAAACTTTGCAGCTGTTAGTTAATTTAAATTACTATTTAACCCTATACAGATAAAAAAAATTAATATATTTTATTCAGAATTATCAGGTACTTATATGTTGCTCCCCTTTCCCTTTCTTTCCTCCTCAAAAATGATTAGTATTGATTTATTTCAAATACTTCTTCTCAAGCTTTTATTGTTCTCTATTTTCATTTCAAATTGAACATTATCAAAATTATTATAGGCATCAGCCATTTTTAAGCATGAGGAACTTTTTAAAAATTACCTATTTCCCATTATAAAACAAAAAACCAAAACCTGCAACTTTTATTTGGCATGGAAATAGTTCCAAGGTTACAGATACGCCTGCCAATGTCTGGTGGAAATCAGTTGTGAATTGTCAAAGATAAGTTTTGTCTGTTTTTTTTTTAAATGTTCTTTCTAAATGTTTATTGGATTTGTAATGCAATCCTTTAGCAATCTGCCAGTATTCTATTAGTTCTGTTAAAGTGAGCATAGTTTAGGAACATTTGTATGCAATGCTGTAGGGCCTGATCTGACTCTTAGTGAAGATAGGTGGGGAAGGGAGACTGGAGTATAATGTCCAGTTCTGGGTGCCACATTTCAGGAAAGATGTGGACAAACTGGAGAAACTCCAGAGAAGAGCAACAAAAATGATTAAAGGTCTAGAAAGCATGACCTATGAGGGAAGATTGAAAAAAAATTGGGTTTGTTTAGTCTGGAGAAGAGAAGACTGAAGGGGGGATAATAATGATAATAGTTTTCAAGTATATAAAAGGTTGTTACAAGGAGAAGGAAGAAAAATTGTTTTCTTTAACCTCTGAAGATAGGACAAGAAGCAATTGGCTTAAATTGCAGCAAGCGACGTTTAGGTTGGACATTAGGAAAAACTTCCTAACTGTGAGGGTAGTTAAACACTGGAATAAATTGCCTAAGGAGGTTGTGGAATCTGTCACTGGAGATTTTTAAAGGCAGTTTAGACCAACACCTTTCATATAATACTTAGTCCCGTCTTGAGTGGAGGGGACTAAGCTAGATGACTTCTCAAGGTCCCTTCCAGTCCTACACTTCTATAATTCTATCGTTCCAAAGGAGTACTGGCTTCTTCCATCTGACATAGAGAGGTGTGCAGAGGATAAGACAATGGCTTCTGCATTATTGACTGCACATAAAATATAGGAAATTCCATAACCCTCCCCCCCACCTACATTAAAAGAACATTGACACTTCAAGGTGAATAATTCACTCAAAAGTCAGTAAATTACAATGCTAAGGTTGCCTGTATCTAAACGAGGTTAGACAGTATAGTGATAAAAATGCTGGCACCTATGGGAAATGTTATTAAAAAGGACAGTGGTAAAGCCTTGTAGTGCAAACTACATACAATTTCTTGTGAGAAAATAAAATAGCTGAGCTAGTAAAAACAGAAAAGCAACAATACTGATGTGCTGGGAGAGCTGGTAGTCCTTATAATTGTGTGTTGAAACAAACTGAAAGCATCCCAGCACTAGTCAGTTTCAGGATTGTTCCAGATCCATTGCTATTAAAATTAAACAAACATACATTTCTTTTGTTTAAAAACAGATCCCTCATTTTAAAATACTGTTTTGTGGGTTGGGAAATTTATCTATATGTAACTTCTGTTTAACGGTATATGAGTTTCATATATATAGATAGTATGTCATATTTTTATATATGCTGTTTATGTGTCGTGTACTATGTGAAATGGGCCCAACTGCCATATTAGTTCAAATGTAATGTTAGTGTGCATGGGATTTTGTGTAACTTTAGCATATGTGGATGCATTGTGGAGCGAGATGATCTATTTAATTTCAGTATCTGTGTTTAGTGCTGGGTGTGAGAGAAGGTGGCTAAGGGATGTGGTGGACTTTCTGAGGGGGTGGTAACTGTGTACATGAGTGTGTATGCAAAGATGCAGAGGAGTTGGTGCGTGTGAGGGACACTGATAGTTGTTAAGGAAACGTGTGAGTGGGGTTGTGGTGGGGTTTGGGCTGGATCAGGAGCACAGAGGGAGTTTGGGGTTAGGGTGTGGATAGGATGAGAGCATTCTAGGTGTAGGAGTGGGATTTCAGTGTGTGTTTGTGTACAGGTGGGGTTGCATTGAGGCTTGGGGGCATATGATGGAGTCACAGTGTACGCGAGGGGGGCTGCACGGGGATTTTGAGATGTGTGTGAGCGAGGTTGCACTGAAGTTTATGGGAGAGGCTGCAGTGGAGTTTTGAGGCATGCGAGGGGAGCAGTCAATGGGTGTGACGGGGCTGCAGGGGGAGATGGGTGAGCAGAGTTATTTGAGGGGACGGCAGGAAGGGCTATGAGGGCAACAGCGGAATTTGTAGGGGGCTCTGAGCAGCAATGGGGCGTGAGGGGCAATGGCCCGGGGTGCAGTGACGGGCTGTGGGCGGCAGTGGCGTGTGAAGAGCAGCGGAGCACAGTTCGGCGTCAGGCACCCAGGGGCTGCCCTACAGCCCGGGCGGGCGGGCGGGCGAGCGAACGATGACGGGCTGAGGAGAAACAACACTCTCCAACTCCCGCCCTCACCGGCGGCGCCCCGGCCCCCGCCCTGTGTAGAAGCCGGGGGGCGGAGCCGCGCATTGTGACGGCGCGCGCCGTGTGTGTCCCCGCCTCCCCCCGGCCCGGCTGGTGCGGCGGCCGTGCAGGCCCCTAGGCCCGGCCTGCGCGCGAAAGGAAGATGGAGGCGGCCGCACGGCGGGGAGCCTGGCCCGTCCGGGAAGCGGCAGAGAGGCTATAGCGAGCTCCCTGGGCCAGAGAGCGGTACGAGGCGGCGGGTCCCGGGGGATGGCGGCCCCGGGCCCCCCGCAGCTGCCGGCGCTGCGGCTGGGCCCGCGGCTCCGGGCCGGGCTGGAGGTTGCGCTGCGGGTTCCCAGCCTCTTCCTCATCGACGCCATCTTCAACTCTGACCCCCTGCCGGGGGGCTCCCTGTGCGCCGGCCTCGTGGGGGTGCTGCTGCGGCTGCTGGGTGAGAGACCCCCCCCTCCCTGTGCGCGAGCTAGTGGGGTTGCTGCTGGGCGAGACCCCTACCTCCCCTTTCCCTCCCCCGTCCTGGCTCCTGGAGGCACCGCCGTGGCGGGCTGGGTAACCCCTGGGCCCCGCGATACCCGCTTTCCTCGTTCACTTCTCAACCAACTGCCACCCTCTTGGCTGGAGCCTGCCGTCCTCGCCGAGTCCTCCGCCCGCCCCTCTCTCCTCCTGACTGCTGTGCTCCCCATAGCTCTTCTCTGGGGCCTCTGGGTCTCACCGCCTCCTCCCTGCTGTCTCCGTCCTATCTCGCACCGAGCTCTCCCCGCAGCGCAGCCCCTCCCCAGCTGCGGCCCCCTCCCCTCAGCGCCTCCTGGCTCCCTGTTCCTTGTCCTCTCTCACTCCCCTTGACCTGAGTTCAAGAGCTTCTCTAGTCCCTTTGCCCTACCTACAGCTGCTTTTTAGCTGCACTGAGCAGACCTGTCTCCACTTCCCTTTCTCTCCTGCTGCTGCAGGCCGCACGTCATTGAGCTTCACTCTTTTCTATTCTCCACTCACCCTTTTCTTCTCCTTCCTGCTTCAGCATCTCTCCTTCCTAGCAGCAGCAAGTTGAGAGCTCGTCCCTTCTGCTCAGTATCTCCTAGCTGAATTGAACAGAACCCATCTCTTCAACTGTTCTTCTTGTCTTGTTCTTTTGCTCTGTATGACTCTTAATGAGATACTTTTGCCCCTCCATAACAATTTGAGACTCCCTAGAACATTTTAAAGCTCCATATAAGTGTTAAGAATTATTACTGTAACTTTATCTGGCTAACAAGGCCTGCAAGTGATGCTAAAGCTAATACCTTGAAGTGTCTCTAAGGTAGATTATACACAGTAGTAATGGGTCTTCTGTCACTTGACTATTTTGCATTACTAACCACTTCTCTTTCCAGTTTTCTCCATGTTTGAGTTTGTAATGTTCTGTGTAGTCTTGAGGTTTTCCAAATCCTGTCTTTGGTGTCCTTACACATATCACATTCTGATGAGAGACTTTAAAAAAAAACAAAACCAGAAGTGTAATATGCTTTGTGGAAACATATTGCAAAATCTTTGTGTGCTATAGAATCTTAGAAGTGTAGGACTGGAAGGGGCCTCCAGAGGACATCTAGTGCAGTCTCCTGCACTGAAGCAGGACTATGTAGTAACAAGACCATTCCTGACAGGTGTTTGTCTAACCTAAAAAGGTTTTCTAAAAACCTGCAATGACAGAGATTCTGTGACCTCGATAGGCAGTTTGTTCCAGTGCTTCACCACCCTGACAGGAAGGTTTTCCTAATGTCTAGCCCAAACCTCCCTTGCTGCAATTTAAACCCGTTGCTTCTTGTCTTATCCTCAGAGGTTAACAAAAACAATTTTTTGCTCTCATCCTTGTAACAACCTTTTAGGTACTTGAAAACTGTTATCATGTCCTCCCTGCCTTCTCTTCAGACTAAACAAACCCAATTTTTTCAGTCTCATATCTTATAAAGTGCATGAAAAAGAATCCTCAGATGGGAGGGTCACCCTCATAAGAGTGAAACTTGACAGGGGTCATGTTTGATATTGGGGAATTTTTCGTTGTCTGCCTGGGTATGATGGTTAGGCACTATAATAGATTTATATTACAGTAGTGTCCCTGTAACCTGTAAACAAGACTGGGGTACCACTATTCTAAGCGCTGTACAAATGCAAGAAGGTATGTTCCCACCTGTATAAAGTTTACAATCCCAAAAGACAGGAAATAGGCAGGAGGGGAAAAGGAATACAAAATACAATCACAGTGCTTAGGATGATGGCAGGCACGTGACATGTTGGCTTCATGTCTTCTTTTAACATGCTTTATTTATATTACAAAAACTGAGCTGTAGAATTTTTGTTTGTTTTTATGGTGGGGCACTTGGAGTTGAAGTGGAGGAGAAGACATTGAAAAGGGAGGTAAAAAGAGGGAAGGGAGAGAAGGATGATGAGAACTATAATGCTGAAGGAGAATGAGGTTGAGTAGCTGAGGAGTTGCAGTGTTAAAGGGGTGGGGGAGAGATAAAGGCAACCAACAGCAATACAGCATATAAGAGGAGAGAGTCTAAATTTCAGTGATAAAATAGGAAGTTTTTTAAAGAGACAAATCTTTTCAGGGTTGAGTTTTTTAGAGACAAATCTTTTCAGAGTTGAGTAAATGATGCTGTCCATAGGCTGCAAAGGCTTCTCCTGACTGCTGCTTTTTGTGTGAAGGAGAGTTGGGGAGGCTACATGGCCCAGTGCCTAGGTGGATTCTTTTGTGTCAAGCATACAGGCTAGAAGGCTTTGACTTACTCAGTGTTCCTTCAGTTGCAGCTGGTGGTGGTGGTTTTGGGGAAGGAGCCCTTCTTACTCCTGCTTTTCTGTCTGTGGGGAGAAGGAGAGAGGATAAATGAGCCCTGTGCATTGTCTTGCAGGACTGGAAGGCCCTGACTTATTCCCTGTGTTCCCTCCGTTGGTAACAGCAGTACCTCAAATTGATAAAATAAATTACTTTTTTTTAAAAGTGATACTTCTAAATGTCTCATGGAAACACCTTTCAAAATCCTGCATATTATGAGGCAGGTGCTTTATAAAGTACTTTGAAATTAATCCCACATAAGTGAGACTTGGCATGTTTGTTATTGGATGTTCTCTGTTAAGTATGTAATGATAGGATTAAATGATTATGGTGCTCTTCAGAATGGTGTCTGTATGATAGGTTTTTCTGAAAGGGTTTGGGGAAGGAGAGGGTAATCATTTTCTTTGGTTTTTGTCCTCCATGGAAAGTTTTGGAAGTCTCATTGCTTGAGATACTTAAAACTTAAATTGGCTGCAGCACTTAATATTACACTGTAGGGAACAATCCTGCACTGATATAAATACACTTCCTACTCATAGGTAATGTTTCCCACTTTTCATTGGAGAACCCCCTTATGATATTAAGATCTTTCATACTGATCAGTAATGAAGTGACTTGATATGACTATATCTCCCTGTATTTAATTTTTTCTCTTCCCTATCCCTCTAATAAGAAAAGAGGACTGTTACAGTCCACGTTCACAATCGGAAACAGCTTTATTGAAACATATGAAGATAGTATTTTGACAACTAGCTATATTCTGAATACTTGAAGACTGTTCATTTTGCAGCTGACAAGTGTGTAACTGAGATCAACATAAACATAAATATTATTAGACTCTGAAATACACTTTGGATTATGCCGTATTGAAATAATGGGAAAGTTTTGTTGGCAAAACTCCCAGCAAGTAGGCAATGATGGTCGGACTGATTCTACTTTAACAAGTTGACTTTTTTTAAAAATAGGATAAATATACTAATTTAGCAATGGATGGGAGGAAAAGTTGTGTATCCCAATGAAATTTTATTGATACTTTTGGAGAGTGCTGCTGAAAAGTTTTGAAACACTATTCCAGATAGTATGCCTTGTTTTGAGAAGAATGAATGGAATACTGTACAATTATGATACATTATAGAATTTTGTTGCTTCTGTTTAATTTTTTGTATTCAGTTCTGCCCTGATTTACTTCCTATGTAAGTAATCACATTGGCTTCACTGGGATTATGTGGATAGGAAGTCAGGGCAGAACGGAGTCCTAAAACTCTTTGCAGTCTTTCTCTAACCTTTCTGCTTAACCTCTCACTTTATCTCCCTTGTTACATACTCTAACCATCTCCATAGGCTCCCAGTTTTCTTTAAGCCTTAAAATCACTTCTGGGGCTGTGTCTCTGTTGCATTAAATTGTCACTTCAGAAAGTAATATCTCCTCTTTGGGGTGTGTTGATTTGACAGGTTCACTGGAGATGTTTTTCAGTGCAGATGGAGTTTGAGGTGGATGGCGTTGGGGGTGGAAAGACAGTCCAGTGGCTTATTAAAAGAGTTAGAAGAGAAGTAATAGTTCCTTGTAAGATAGCTCTATTACTAAAATTTGAATACTCTGTTGAATTCTGGGTATCACATTGTCAGAAACTTATTGACAAACTGCAGGGAATGCAGTCAAGAATAGAAATGAGAATTAGAAGTATTGATTACAGTGTAAGGGAAGATATAAATGACACTATTAGTAATGTCACCCTAATGTTAAGATAATAGTTTTTACTATTTTAAAATGTTTGTTCTCAGAGGATTTAGAGCATTGTGCAACAGCCAATTTAAAATACTATTTTCAGAAAGCAACTGGGTTCTGTCTTTAAATAAAACACATGAACCAGGTGTGACATATTTGGATTTTTCAAATAAAGTTGATAGTAACTCACAATCTTAGTAAAAATTTATCCAAACTGTTTAGGTTGTGAACATTGTCACATTGACAGAAGGGCCATACACTAGTGAAGTATCAAAAAGGCTATTATTAGATTCCATCTTATTTAACATTTTCATTAATAACTTGGACCTGGCTAGGAATATGGTATCCTGTATGAAAATGAATGTGTACAGTGGTACCCTTAGCTGTATCTCTTAATATCACATTTCATATATTACAAAAATAATTGTTTCCTGTTGTCAAACTAAAAAGTTAAATGGTTTGGACACTAAATTTAGGGTGTTGTAATAGCCTGACGTTGTAGTCTGATGATTGAAATTAACACCTCAAAATAGCAGCAATGTCTGAAGGTTTCAAAATATATTCTGATAGCAACACTTTACTTACACTGTTCTCTAAATTTGAAAAATAGTAAGTATTAGTGAAAGGCTCTGGATTAGTTGTTCTAGAGACTGAAGTCCTCTATATCCATAGTGCTTGAAGAGCTCAGGCATTGGCAATTCAGTAACAAGTTATTAGGCTCAATGCAGAGAGAGCTGAGTGGAAATTTATGGCGTGTGAGACACAGCAAGTCAGACTAGATGATCTAACGTCCCTTCAGGGCTCAAAATCTATTAATCTCCCTGCATTGTGCCTCAACCCTGATCTGGAAGGATCCCACCGTACTGAGAGGGGGAAAGTAGTTAAGACTTCATATTGAAATTTCAAAAAAGACTGACAATTGTGGTGGTGACTTACTGTTTTTGCTTCATTGGTGTGATGTGCCTAGGTTTGTGTGTATCAAAGGCAAGTTTATTAGTCCTGTACTCTGGTGCCTCTTGCACAGAAAAAGCTAAAGTTTAAATAGTAACTCTATTCAACTGGGTTTTTTATAATAGAAATGTTTAAAGGTAAATACAAGTGTCAAAGCTAAAAACACTGAATTGTGTATCATGAAAATTAATAGGTAAAATGTGTATCTAATTTCTGCAGAAGACTAAATGATTTCATTCTGTTTTTTAGGGATCTTTGTATCCAGTGTTGTTCTGGTCTTGCAACAGCGAGCACTTTTCAAGTTTTATATGATCAGTTCGGCATTTCTGCTAGCTGCAACCTCAGTGTTGGTGAATTATTATGCTTCTTTGCACATAAACTTCTACAGTGCCTACTACACAGCAGCTTTTGGAATTCAGTTCCTTCCTCGTAAAGGACCCTCACTATGGATGGCACTTTCTATCCTTCAACTTACTTTTGGAATTGGATATGTTACATTGCTAAATGTGCAGTCCATATACTCTCAACTAATCATCCTGGATATATTGATTCCTATAATAGGCTTGATCATTGAATTACCTTTAAATGTCAGACATATTTTAGTTTTTACTTCGGGCCTAATTCTGACATTATATACCACAGTCATTTTAGTTATGAAAATTAAATGGTTCTATTATTCCACACGATACGTTTATCTCCTTATAAGGCATATGTATCGCATTTATGGATTACAGCTATTGATGGAAGACACATGGAAAAGGATTCGTTTTCCAGCTGTATTGCGTGTGTTCTGGCTAATGAGACTTGCAGCACAAGCAGTTGTCTTAACATATGTTGTCAAGATGGCAGAAACTGATACAGAAGAAAAGTTCTACCTGATTTCTTGGGAAAATTGTTGGGAACTAGTTTGCAGTCTTATAATAAGTGGGTGTGATTCTACTTTAACTGTCTTAGGTATGAGCGCTGTAATTTCTTCAATAGCCCATTATCTGGGACTGGGTATTTTGGCCTTTATTGGATCAACTGATGAAGATGATAAGAGGCTTGGTTTTGTAGCACCTGTTTTGTTTTTTATTTTAGCTCTGCAGACTGGTTTAAGTGGTCTAAAGCCAGAAGAGAGACTAGTTCGCTTAAGTCGAAACATGTGCCTTTTGTTAACTGCAGTCCTGCATTTTATCCATGGAATGACAGACCCTGTACTAATGTCTCTCAGTGCCTCCCATGTGTCATCATTTCGCAGACACTTCCCTGTACTTTTTGTTTCAGCTTGCCTTTTTATTCTTCCAGTTCTTCTCAGTTATATCCTTTGGCACCACTATGCACTAAATACATGGCTTTTTGCAGTTACAGCATTCTGTGTGGAACTTTGCCTGAAAGTAATTGTTTCTATCACTGTTTATGTACTATTCATGATTGATGGCTACTATAATGTCCTATGGGAAAAGCTTGATGATTATGTCTACTATGTTCGTTCTACAGGCAATATTATTGAGTTTATATTTGGTGTAATCATGTTTGGAAATGGAGCTTATACCATGGTATTTGAATCAGGAAGTAAGATTCGGGCTTGCATGATGTGTCTACATGCTTATTTCAACATCTATTTGCAAGCAAAGAATGGCTGGAAAACTTTTATAAATCATAGGACAGCTGTTAAGAAAATAAACTCACTTCCTGAAGTAAAAGGAAATCGGTTACATGAAATAGATGATGTATGTGCAATCTGCTACCATGAGTTTACTACATCTGCTCGTATTACTCCATGCAATCATTACTTTCATGCACTTTGCCTTCGGAAATGGCTCTATATTCAAGACACTTGTCCAATGTGCCATCAAAAAGTATATATTGAAGAAAAGGAAAATGCAAATATCTCTAATAATGGGTTTGTTGCACCTAATGAAAATCCTATAGAAGTTGCAGAAGAAGCTGCTGAAGCTGCCAATGAACTAAATGAAGATAATGACAGTACCGACAGTGATGATGATGATGACGACGACTAAGACTACGTGGCAGAACACCAGAATGAGACTTTTAATGACTCCCTTGGTGACTAAAATGTCATTTACTAATCTTTGAGGTATTTGTTTAAAATGGAGTTCAGCAACAGAATAAAAGTATCATTTCATCATTGTATACCTAAGCACAACACCACTATCTCAATGTTGTCTGTGAATGGTTGTCTTTTACTCTTGTGTGCTACTGTAAATATACCACTAATTATTTCTGGTCTCTTTCATGACCACCTTAAATTTATGTACATTATTGTACATGAAATAAAATGTTTTCACATGTTTTTTTAAGATAAAGTTGGACAAACACTTAATTGATGTAGTGACACGTAATCAAGCAGCTGTGCCAAAGACCGCATGCTAATTTGAAAACAATGATTTTTGGTTGTGAATTAAAAACTATTGGAGAATTGAGATCTTCAGGATGCCTACCACACACAATTAGAGATGAAAAGTTTTGAGCAAAAGTTGGTCTACCTACGAGTTTAAAAACAACATTAGCAGAACTTTATAGTTACAAACCTTCTGAGCTATCTCAAAATAAAGTTCAGGTTTGTAGACGACTTAATAGCAATTTCATTCTCATATTCTACATACACAAGTACTATGTTTTCTGGAAATTTTTCTCAGAAGCAAGATGTATGGGGGACAGGTTTGTTATAATAAGTTTGAACTTCAGTAATATAAGAAGGTACCAGGCAAAACAGGAATGTTGCTTTTACCAGACTTAAAAGTAAAGTGCTGGAAAAGATTAATCAAAAGTATAGCTGTTATAGATTACCCTTAAAATTGATCCTAGAATGTTGATGTGAGAGAAATAGAGCTGTGAAATTGACTACGCAAAGCAGATCAAGCTTGTTGACAAGCTTAAGAATTTCCAGGGTGATTTATTTGTTTTGAAGTTTTATAGTGAGGTTAACAGACTTTGTATAAAAGTATGCAAAATAAAGGTAAGAAATATAGCTTTACATGTCTGAAAAGAAGACTTTAATAGTATTGTTGTACAGAGTGTTGGCCAGTTCAAGTGGGTCTTCTTCTCTTACTGTCGTCATTATCTCCAGTACTTGACTAAAAAAAAAAAAAGATTTTTACTCAGTTAAGTATAATAGTGAATATACTAAGGTCAGTTTACTGTAGGTGTATACAACTACCTATGAGGCTAGGTAGAAGATGGCAGGGAAACTTACAGGTGCATGTATACTCTAGCTTCATTTGTACAGTCACACCCACTTAAAACATCAACCACTCACTGGCAGTCTCTAATCTTTGATCCTTTGACAACTTTTGCTTGGTCTAAATGGGTAGTTAAACAACCTTACATTCCAGTGAAAGTGATTCTGGTGTACAGGTGAAATATTTGCTAGCCTCCAACTTTGGATAAAGTGCAATATAAACCTCCTTTCACATAGCCCATCAGAAGTTCAAAGGTTGAAGTGATGTCCCATTAAGAGCAGAGTCAATTAAATAGCTTGCATGCCATCCAAAATTTTTATTTCTAATGAACAAGCTTAGTTGGTTATCAATAGCATGTTAAATGAACACTTCAAAAATATGGTGTGCTAACAAATCTGGTTGCTAAAAAGGGATGGGGAAGAAGCCAAAGGATAAGATGGGCTTCATAATAGTGAAACTGGGTTGCACTTTTCAAAAACTTGAGCCTTGACAAGTGCAGTCATCTCCTACTACTTACCCTGTATTTTCTAAACAGCAGTTCTAAAGTAGTAGCTGAGAGATAGATAAGGATGGAATAGTTGTTCCTTCCACTACTTTCTGATCCCTGGTAGCCTTTAGGACTACCTCCTGACAATTAATGCAATATTGTACTTCTTTACAGGCACTTGAATTAGTGGATACACTTCTGTTTAAAAACTCAGTTAGGGTCCACAGTGCTAGTGCTGCCCTTTGAAGTTCTTTATTTCTGTTAAAGCTTCGGTTCACAAGAAATTTTTCTGCACAGGCTATTTGTTATAGGCACAACCCATTAACAGTAAGTGAAGGTGATCATTTCAGGGACAGATGCTCAGCTGATTGTAGATACATTAGCTTCAGTAGAGCTACACCAATTTACACCAGCTGAGGATCTGGCCTCAGGAAGTCTCTTTCGGAAATCTGAACCTGAAGTCCATATTTAGATCCCAGATTGAGCCCTGCAGGCAAGAGAGATGAGAACCTATTTTGTGAATCCCACTGGGGCTTGGGCATGAAGTACATACTGAGTATCAACGTGGTCAGCTTTGCACGTGCCCACCGTCAGGAATTTAGGCAGCAGCAGAGCAAGGGTGTTGAGGATCTAAATTTTGAATGTAGGCAAATAATGTGGCAGGTAAGTATCAAAATCTTTGGGGATCCAGCTTAAAGTGGTTTCCCCTGTCACTTATCACTTCATCTTAGCTGAAACTCAGGTCATTTTTAAAGTAACCAATTTAAAGTTTTGTGTTTTCCAATTTACACCTGACAATTGATGTTCAGGGTTTAAGTTGGCTGCATGTTATTTGAGATAATTTTAAAAGGTGACTGCATTTAGTCACATTTTGACATAAATGTTTTATACCTATTACAGGTTCCTGACTGTCACTGAAAGAAAATCCTCCGCCCCTAATAAAATAAAAGGGTTATTTTATGTATCTTAGTTCAACTTTCTCTCTCAGGTACTGCTCTGGAGGAAGCTTCCCTGTATGTTCTCCCCTACACTCAGTAACCAGGTATTTACTACTAACAGCAAAATTGAAACAGGAGGCAGCTGACAAGCATGGGGGAGGGGCTCTTGACATAATTTGGGGTTCATCCAGATAACCTTTCTAAATAGCAGCAGGGAATAGATAAACTTATGTACATCCCTAATTTGTAAAGTTTATCAGAACACTGTTAGATATTTTAAAAAACAAACTGTCCCTATAAGGTCTGAATGTATTGAAAAAACAGTTTTATGTTGTAAATATACTTTAAACATGGAAGTACACACACATTGTTCAGACTCCTACAAATTGCTACGCATAAAGAGCTTCCGACCACTTTTATAATAGATGATGCCATATCAAAGTAAGATTGATCAACTATCTTGTGGACTACTTGCCAAATTTACTTGGATTATTTAGTAGCTGCATTAAAAGTGTTTTAAAAAGCTAATCTCTACAAAAGTAACGTTTTATAATATTTCAGAGAAGGAAGCACTATTTTTCAGTGACCGACCATTTCTATGACAAGTAAACTAGTTTCAGATTTTGATTGCTACACATATTTTACATTCTTGCAGACAGACACACTTGCAAACTGTTACTGGGCCAAAAGTGAATTAAAGTCACAACTAGGCCTGAGAAGATTAGATTTTTACAGGTCAATGTCACCATGCACAAAATGAAAAAATATTTCCACTAACGATAATTGAAATTTACACATAGAGAAAAATGCTGCTTGAGAACTTTAGTCTGATTTAAGAATATTTAGACATGATGTTGATTTCTGTTTAACGATTATACAGCTTTAATTTTTTCACTCAACATCCACTGTAATTAAATAGTTGTCTAACTTTCCCCATAATTTCCCACAACTCTGAAAATGTAAATTGGTAAACAGAAAACAATGTTTAAAATAAATATCAATAAAAATCAAACTCTACCAAGCCTACTTGTAACACAATCAGAGCTTTTCACTTAATATTTTGTGATGGTGGGTGGAAATAAGAGAAAGCAGATCTAACACCAAAACCAGACTCATCAGTAGTTGCGTATTTCAGCTATCAATCTCATATAGTGATTTAGTTAATAAAATTTAAATCAAAAGCACTACTTTTACCCCCTTCTGTTTTTTTTTCTAGACAGTGAGATTCTAGAGCAATGGGAGCCACAGGCACCTGAAGAGTTTCCCTTTCCAAACTCCGTTTTGGGGCACATGTTCATCTCCAGACTTCATCACAAGATCAAACTGGTGCTTTACTGGCTGTAGCTTTCCTAGCAGAATGAATTGATGTGATCTTAATTAGTTTCACTTTGCTGCTGATCTTCAGATTACAGCTACACCAACACTAGCCTCCTCATCTGGTGGAAGTACTCTTAAACCAGTGGACATTTGGAGAGAAACAGTTTATATCTACTGTATGTCCCACTACCCTCTTTTCACTTTAAAAGATCACACACTTGGCTCTGTTGGTGTTGCTGCTCCAGCTGTAGCTGTTAGAGTATGTGCAACACATTGAAACTAATTAGAATCTGGGTACCTGGATTCAATCTGGGTAGTGCTAAGGGGAGAATTAATCTCTTATTACCCAAGGGAATTACAAAATAGAGGGAAGGAATACATGGGATATCAAATGAAAAGGCCTGAGGGCCTGATTTTAAGATTTGATGAGCATCCAAAACTGCTGAAGTCAATGGGAGATGCAAGAACTCAGTACTTCTGAAGATTAGCCCCAAAGCATATATGAATTTTATAAAACATATCTTAGAATGCAACACCTTGCTCCAGATTCAGTAACTCTCGGTGGTTTAAGCCTACTAAGTTTCTTAAGGACTATACGTTTCCAAACCTTTGTTTAAAATATAAAAATTACATACTTACATTATATGGCAAGGTTCATTTCTATCCTTCAAGCAATGCCCTATTTCCCATTTCTTTTTTGTGGGAAATATTGTTTTTATACACTTTGACCCAGCATGAGTATTTTTCACGCCACACCAGGGAGCATCTAGTATGATTCAAAGAAGAGTTAAATGTATAGTGGTTTGGTAATTTTATATAATAATTTACTCTTCTGTCAGTTCATGTCATCCCCACTATCCACAGACCAAAGCCCATTTTAGAAAACACTCTTCTTAAGCACAGTTTCTGCCCCCAAATAATAAAGGAATGATTATGAGATTAGTTAATTTAACATCCATAATGGTGAATAAATGACTTCAAATTCCTATTTCCTTATATTGAATTCTGTAAGGTTTTTTACATATTATAAAATTAGCCACTTTATTCACCAATAATGAAGTAGAATAAAAGAAACAAGGAGAGAAATGCTACCATGATGAGGGATGCTAGTTAGTAAACCACTGTGTAACTCAGAAAGTTTATATACACCAGTGATATACAGATGGAGGCTCATGAGCCAAGCCACAAGTAGCCTTTTAATGTGTCTCCTGCAGCTCTTTGCAGCACCTATTAAAACACTGATTTAATTAACCAATCAGGATGCTTTTACTATGTTATTAACCAATTGTAATTGATAAAATAATACTTGATCAGTCATTTTGCTGTGAGAATAATACATATCTCTCCTGTCATACTGTTTAAATATGTATATAAAGTACTATAGTAAATAAAACAATGAATTTACACTACTATAGCTCTTTTGGGTAATGTTGATCGCTAATTTGGCTCCTGAATCACTGAGGTCTGAGTATCACTGATGTGCCTCTTAGACACAAATGAAATGCAGGGATTTAACCAGCATTTTCTAAAACAGGCTTTTTCAGATATGCCAAATTACATAACTTGACTAAATCTGATATCCACTAATATATCAGTTCAATCACAGCTAATTATTCCAGGAGGTATTTTCAGGCCCTCTTTCATATTGTTTTGCTTAATGAGTTGGAATTTCCTTGTATGCATCCAAGTGTCATTACTACTCACAGTGGGATGGTCTTTATCACATCCTTTACTATAGTGTGTTTGGCATAGCTATATTCTGTTTAGTGCCTCCGCCTCCCCCCCCGCTTTTATTCATTCATACCCTCTGTGTCTGCCAAGTGTTCTTTCTAGCAGAAGACAGCTGAATATAATTACTGCTGGAGCCAGTGAACTGCTTACTGAGTCTAAAAAAAGGGTGTCTACAGTGCAATGTTCTCTTAACTTTGGGCTTATGAGAACTCAATTTAGCAGACCCTGGGTTTGTTACAACCTAGGGTTTGAGCATCTACACTTATTTGTAACCCCAGGTTAGGAATTGTTGAACTCTTGGTCCCAATCTGGGGCTCCAGTGTCTACACTGCATTATGTGAGCCTGAGTCCAACCACTCATATCCCAGACTTCTTAGCACCCTCCCAAAATGTGGCTGCTCTAGCTCTTTCATCGTGGTGCAGTATGGAAAAATTTGACTGTCTCCCTAATATGATTGTCCAGAAGACAAAGAAGGCCTGTGGGATTGTGGAATACTATTGGCAGACTATTAGAGCACAAGTCCAGTGGGGCTGCATCTATTCTGCAGAGCAATAGGGCTTGAACATGCATGGGTCCTGGCTTGACTCAGGCTCGGACCCTTGACCTTCATGGGATCCTGGGTCTAAGGATTAGCAAGATTTGTGTGTAGAAGGAAGGGTGGTTAGGCTTGAGCCTGAGTTCCAACCTCGAGCTTACACTGCTGTATAAGAACAAGGTAATACATTCCCTATTCCTGGTGCCTGTTACTCTGATGGTGAGTCTGTGTCTGAAGACTGCCCTCTATGTCTATTGCCATACAAGCACAACTCCACTTCTAATGAAGTTTTCAAATGATCAAATAAAACACGGTCCATCAGAACAGTAACTTACCAGTTTCTATCATTAATCTTTCACTAGGAATTGACTTCAGTGTTTCTAAGTTGGCTTCTGTTTTCAGTGAGCTAGAAATCATAAAAACAGGGAGTGAATTTGGACTTAAAAGTTGATGTTTTGTTGAACAATTGTGGCTTTGTGTTCAAACTATACATAAGCCATGTGTGATTGGAATCAGCCTCTCAGAGCCTTATGAAGCTCATAACTAGAAACTAACTACAAGGTTATCTGCTAGTGATATAATTACCTTGCCTATAAAAATGGTATCTTAGCATAAGTGGTTTCTTAAAGAATTAATTTCTAAATAATGTGTAAGTACTATTTGTTTCAATTTATACAAAAAAAAGCTCTCAGCTGTGAGTCCAAGCCACTGCTAAAAATGGCAACCCTGGCATGGCCCACTGTCCCAGTCCTAGTTCCAATTTCACAAATTAGCTTCTATAGCCACGCTGGCCTGCTAAAACTTGTGGAAGCTTCTGCTGCATGTCTATGTTCACCTGGCCCCAGCTACCTGGATAATTTAAAGGCTCCTGTCACAGGGTATAGCAATCTGGGCTCAGGTAAATCAAACAGTTAGGTCTCAGTGCAAATACTAGTGTGATTTCAGCCCATTAGGCTGATCACATTAATTCTTGGTTACTTTTGGACTAGACAATATAGTTTGTCTTATTTTTTTTAATAGTTTGTCCTAAAATAGGGCTGCCTCTTCTTTAAAAACAAGAATTGGCATGGAGGGGCTCAGAAAGGGTTTAAACCTATACCTCAGTGAGTAAAGGGGAATGCATTTGACCTCTGAATTAAGAACTTTTTGCAGTTAACAGATTCATAAATGCAGGTTGAAAACTGTCTACAAATGATCACTGACTCTAATGAGCTTTGAAGACTTAAACTCATTTAAAAAAAGTAATTACATTTCAGGTTATGAAACTGTTTTAAAATATATTTGTTGAAAAGAACTTACCAACCATTTATTCCTATGTAGAGATCCAAATCTATTATAGCAGCTGCTTCTTCCTTTGTGCCATCAAATGAATGTACCTAGAAAGTAATGTTTATATATTCTATCATGTAAGAAAACCTGTATCCAAAATTAATATTTATGTAAATATTTATTTTCCTTAATTGTAAAGTAAAAACCAGAAGTAATATGCAAGATGTATTTATATAGAATTCAGTGACTTATAGAGTCAGTAAGGCTCATCTGATTGATAGCACTTTTGCCTTTGGACAAGAGAGACACAGGCAGAATTCTGCATCAGAATTTAAGGTTAAACACTACATTGACAAAAGAGGGCAGCCCTTTGACAAGTAGTGTTGGCTCTGAATATGTTACAGAAGGAAGGCCTACCTTTCTCTCTTAGCCAGGGATGATGATTATATGCTAAAGTAATCCGCAAGAGTTGTTTTTTTTTAAACTGTCCCTTGTCTGCTGTAATATTTTTTAACATAAAAATGTAAAACCTTAATTTCTGCAGATATATACTGGTTGAAAGTTACATCTGGACATGGTTTGGAGAAAGTGTCTTGATATAAAAATCAAATGTTTGTGGTTACAGTTCGCCCTGAAGCATGCAATGGACAAGAAATTAAAAATGAAGTAGTACAAAGTTAGTTGCACTAGAAAAAGTGCAGCTTCTCAATCACAGTCAAGTGTTTCCTTCAGAAGAGCTATCCTAGACATTAGTGGTAGTAAGACCAATGATGGAGGAGACTGCATCACTAAAACAGACTCCTCTGAAGTGAGGTAAGCATGACCCTTATGTTGAAAGTATGTTCTATGTTTTATTCTTGGTGAGATGCCCGTATTTTTAGCATTTTACTCTTGTACGCAGCCCACTATTTGATATTAGGTTTCAATTTCTAGACAACATTAACACTCCTTATAACTAACTGCAGCTATAGATGCTTCAGAATTGGGGAATAAGCCAGTTTAAGTAAAAAGTGCTTAAAGCTGCACTTCTGGCAAACAAATAAAAACTGCTAATGTCAGTTGCAAAGTGTTTCTCTCCTTGGCCAATCCTGTAAGAAATTATTGGAAAAGCAACAATGAGAAGGATAAAAGTAGGGAAAGGGACTGTAAAGTTACTATGGATTTGGAATGGTTTAACAGGACAAGCAACAGGATAGTACTCAAATGAAATAAATGAGTGTTAGACTGAATATAATTTATTATAAGGTGGCTCATACTTACCACTCCTCCCACACATCTATCTCTATTCCTTCTCATTATGTCTGCCAATTAAAAGAAAGAACAATGTAAGCAAAACTAACTGTTTGCTAAAGGGCAAACGCAAAATATTAAAAACTTCTGACATTCAGTCTTGAGCATTGCTTTAAACTTCCAAACAAAACCCACCTAAAAATTCAGTGTGTGCATTTCTACAATGGAGAAACATTGGTAATTTTGTTTGCTCTGACAGGTCAAATTGTTTTTCAAAGTATCTGCAAGAAAAAAAAAATTTTTTAGACAGAAACTCAATGCAAGATTGAATAAATGGAGTAAAGGATGCCATGAGGCAAATGGTATCTTTTTTCTTTTTAAGAAAGCATCAACAAAAATTCATGTGCATTTTTGTCCAGAAGAATTAAGACACTAACACAGTGTTACGCAGACTGAGGCTCAGGAGCCACAAGTGGCTCTTTAATGTGTCTCCTGCAGCTCTTTGCAGCCTATGATATTAAAACACTGGGTGATTTAATTCTTAAGCAATCAGGATGCTTTTACTAAGGTATTAACCAATTGCAGAATACTCAGTCATTTTGCTCTGTGTGTGTGTGTGTGTGTGTGTGTGTGTGTGGGGGGGGGAGAGGGAGAGAGAGAGTGTGTGTGTGTAAATGAGACAATGAATTCACACTACTATGGCTCTTTTGAATAAAGCTGATCACTAATTTGGCTCCTGAACCACTGAGGTCTGAGTATCACTGTACTAATGGTTCCACTGAATGGTTCCACTGAATGGGAGGTTTTGCCTGTGAAATGACTAAAGGATAGATCTTTAAAGCAAAGTCTTCCCCTGGGCACATTAATATATTAAGTGATACATTTTGGAAGTCAATAAGTGGCCAGGAATGGCAACATTGAATGCAGAGGGGTTTATGCTGGGCAGACTGACCATATGCTGGGTGTGACCCCTCTTGCTTCCCCGCTTTTTAAAAAAGGGAACTGAATTATCTCCCGGAAGCATTAAAAATTGGGGAACTTTAGGTTTAAATTTAGCAGTTACAGCAACTCTCCCCAAAAATTTAGGAAACAGGTTAGGGGTTAATGTCATGTGGGTACCAACAGCCCAAAGAACCATCAAAGAAAGCATGTGTAGGTTGGAAAAAGTATGGGAGTGTTCCCCTGGCCTTTATATCCTCAAACAGCTACAATTAGACAACAGGATGCCAGTATTTTACTGTATGGTAGTCCTGCAGGCTACCCAGAAAGACCTTAAATTTTGGTTGTCATTTCTCAGTGGAAGGCTGGGGCATCAATGTTAGGATCACTACTATTATTTCTGTCCAATTTTTCCTTCTATCTATCTTAACCCTCTTCAGGTCTTCAGTTATCGGTCTCCTCTCCTCTCCTTCCTTCTTTCTGCAATTGTTTCTGCCTATTCTCACTTATCTTTCTTCCTCTCTTCCTTTTTTCTGTTTTTGACTTTTTCTACCCCTGCTAGTCTCTTCTTTAATGGATGAAGGGGGTCAATAGCAGTCATGCAGCCACTCTATAAAGACATATGGAAGGGTGGGCAGAGGGAAACCAGCTAGGGTGCCAGTTTTCCCAAAACACTTTCAAAGGAAACCAATCAATTTCTGGTTGATTGTCTGCCAAGCTGTACCCAGACTGGCAAATTACAACTGATCAGGAAACACACTGGGGCACTTATGCATGTCATATGGCCAAGAATGCATAGTAGACTCACTATGAGTAAGCATTTTGGAGGATAACATTAATTGGACAAGGAAAGAGGGCACTGCTGCCTGCCCAACAAAATGATACTTACTGCATTTGCTGAGATTCTTTATATTTTGTTGCTTAAACTAATAAGCACAGAGTATTCCTATCCTTGGCACATCAGAAACCCTTTAAAGGGAAGATCCAGTCCATATGTAGGTGTGCATGATACCCAGCACCAGAGTGGACTGGAAGAATATTGATAAAATACTTAAGATGATAACCATTCTCAGAACATGCAGACTAGGGGAAAAGAAAAACATGACATATGCAATAAAAGAGAGTGGCAGCACTAGAGAATCAGCATCAAACAAGGGACTGTCACACAAAGCCTACTCTTCCCAAATGAAAGTGGATACAAAAAAAGCAACAGCAATAAAAAATAAGCCAGCTATCAAACCACGTCAATTATTTAACCACAAAAGCGATAATAGCTAGCAACCAAAATATTATTTAACCAAAAGAATCCAAATTAATTTAAACTCAGTATCCAGACAATATACTAAAGGAATTCCACCAATCTGAAAGCTATTCATGTTGCATTTAATTGATGACCCTAAATCTCCTGGCCAATTTTTATGATTTCTATACTGCAACAGGTGAGAAAGAAGGAGGAGGAAACTGACAGAAACTGCTTCTGGGGCAGCTTCACCAAAGGACTTTCATTCTCAATGGCTATGCAAGACAGGAGACAAAGTGGAATAAACATCCTTTCATCTTCACAGAAAATTGTCCCCAAGGAAACAAAATCAAACTACAACAGAAAATAATATTTAAGTATTAAATGGAATTCAGAAGTCATACTCAAGTATTATCTACTGGGAAAGCATGTCACTTTGCTTCACTTACAGGATAATCATCTGACTGACTGCTAGCAATCTTAATAACTAGTATAATAGTTTGATTCCCTGTCGGCTGACAGGTGGCAATTGACTACCTCACTATACCCTTTTGTTTTTTTCTTTCAGTGTCCTTACTTTTTTTTAAAAAAATCATTAATTTGAAAACTTTCCCTCTATCTTGGTTTGAAACGCCAAATGAAAGAGTTACCTAACACTATGGCATGCAATTTTAAAACTCTCTAACAGTAAGTTGCCCAAACAAATATAGGACAGCTCCTAGCAAAATGCAAAATATCTAGGAAAATAATAAAATAAAATTTACAAACCTAAACCTGGCATGTGTCTTCCCGTTTTACATTTCTTTATTACCTTGTCTTTCTTGCCTTCTCTCTCATTCATTTCCCCACACCATAGATCTTTTCTCTATGTAATTTCCAGAAAGGATGCCAAGCGGAGCCAATACGAATTGGACTGACATAACCAACTTATTTCACACAATCACTGAACAATCAGATGATACAGACTTTCTGCCTCTGCAACTCACAGGTGATCTTCCTTTTCTATTTTTCCTCTTCTACCCTCCCACTTCAATTTAAGTATGGCTGATTAGAGGTTTTCCTCTAGCCTAAAAATCATGCACTTGCATCAGTGACCATGCTGATTCACACTGCTGTCTGTAAGCTTGTGTAGTGGGAAGGAACAATTAGATTCTGAAGATTTATTTCAGTAGGCTCAGGCTCTGTTTAGGAAACAGAAGAATCTTCAAAGTGACAACATCTACTCTTGATCATTATACCGATGTTTTGTTTCACAGCAAGGGTTGAACAATTGTTTACAATTGTTCACTGCATTCAGCAAATTTTGATTGCTACTCCAAACTAATAAGAACAAGAAAAATTATGCTGGCTATTTGGCTTATCCTGTTACTACAAGAGGCTAGTGCAGTAGCACTGTAATGCAGTAAATAGGTTAAAAACTAAAAGCTGCTATACCTTCTGTAGTGGAAGCTACACGTTCATACTGCGGGTGGAAAGTGCAAAAAGTCCTAAGTAACCTCTCCACTACCGTGAATGACATTAGTTCTCTCCCTACTCAGACAACAATGTGCAAGCATCATCCACAAGTCCAATCATCATTTTGTTCAAATGTACCATCTGCTGTCAAAGATGTATTTTTCAACTGCTTCCCTGAACTGTCCTACTTATTTCTGCAGCACTTCCTCCCCAACATCACAACCCAATTCTAGGTGCAGTACCAGCATGCCTCCATCAGAACAACATGAAAATATATGAAAGGTGATATTAGGTCAGACCAATGGTTCATCTAGCCCAGTAACCTGTCTTCCAACAGTGGCCAATGCCAGGTGCTTTAGAGAAAATGAACAGAACATGCAGGAACCCAGTCCCTTCCCTGCTCCTTACTGCATGCTTTGCTCTCTGACAAACCAGTCCTCTCCCAACTTCAGATTTTCCTTTCCCTCAGCTTTCCTAGAGCACCCTGCTCCTAACTAAGGCTTGCCTTGCCAATATCTTGCCCCTTATCCACTGCAGGCTTTGACAGCTCTGACAGTTCCACTCCCTTCTACAGGTCTTCCTTTCCCACTGCTCAGCTTCTATGCCACTGCCTAATGTAGACTTCCCTCCTACACTGGAGCTCCTGACAGTTCTTGAATAGCAAAGTCAGTGAATGCCTCTCTAAACAGAAATTCACAAATTATGATTGATTTTACAGCAAGGAAGTATTGATTCAATGTCAAGCATAAGAGTAGCTTTGCAACATTAAGGGTAGGATCCATGAAGGAACTTAGGCATTGCAACGCTGAACATCACAGTGCCTTTTAGGTGCCTAGAAAAATCACGCAATCCACAAAAGCCAGCACATTAGATGAGGAGCCAAACCCCTTGCTCCAATCACTCTTTCATTATTTATCCACAGCGGAACAGCTTCAACAAGAGAGACTGAGGGAGCCCCACATCAAAATATCTCATAGCTCCATGGTTAGAGTACCCTCCTGAGAGCACCCCCTGTTCAAATCCTTTCTACAACTTTGGCAAAGAGGGGGGAATTGAACCTTGGTCTCCCACATCTCAGGTGAGTGCTCTAAACACAGGGATAAAAGTTGTAAGGCTGGGCACCACAACCTCCAGCCAGATTCTGAATCTGTTCGGTATGCTCAGACGATGCCTACCACATCAGGCCCTGCATGCAATTTAGGTGGCCAAATGCCTATATTCCCCCAGTTCATGGATTGCTCTGGGGCTTACGTGGGAGACAGGCGTCTGGAAGCCTAGAGGCAGGCATCAATGCGCATGTCTGACGGTCTAAAACTTAGGCACCTAAGGAATTTTTACAGCAGAAAGTTAGGAGCTGAGCGATTTTAGGCATCCAAAGGGCTAGGCGGCAGCCAAGCAGAAGTTTCATGGATTGCAGTGATAATGTGCATTAGGAGTTAGGTGTTTAACTCTGGAATTTAACCACCCAAATTGTAAGTAACTACCTATCTTTTCTTGAATGCAGGTCTTTTTCCTATAGAATCATTATTACTGGTCAAAAAATAATAGCTAATCAGACTTTGAGTTAGAATAAGTGTATTTTACAGACGGGATAAGATATTTAGCTGACAAAATGCCAGTTGCTGTAATACAAAATGAAAAAAGTTGTAGACTCATAGACTATAAGGTCAAAAGGGACCATTATGATCATCTAGTCTGACCTCCTGCACAACACAGGCACAGAACTTCATCCACCCATTCCTGTAACAGATCCCTAACCTAAGACTGAGTTACTGAAGTCCTCAAATAATGATTTAAAGACTTCAACGTACAGAGAATCCACCAGCAAATGACACATGCCCCATGCTGCAGAGAAAGGTAAAAATTGCTACAAAATTTTATACATCAATCTCTATAGTTATCAGATTTTTCTTACTTGAGTTGGGTGTCTTTAGGGCAAAATTCTAATCTATCAAAATCTACAAAAGAAAAAAAAGAAACAATTAATTTTTTTTTTTTTTTAGAATACAACTAAATAAAATAATCTTGATATTTCCCAACAATACTTACCCAGGCCACATTCCCCAATTGCTCTGATCTTCCTCTTATTTTTTTCAACTAGATTTTGTAATTCAGCTAAATATTGGTCTGGGTCACTCTGCTCAAATTGTCCACAGCGGGTGGGATGACAGCCAACTGTACTGTAAAACATGTCTAGAGCATGACAATATTACAGTTTTCTTTCCAGGAATACAGTAAGTTTATATAAATTATAGATGCCTTTTTTTTATTTTGTTAATAACTTTTAAAAACCTTTCCCTTCCTACTGCCTCTATTTTAATCTGTGTGGTGAATTAATACCAATGACAATTTAGTCCTAACAATGAAAAATAACATATATATGTGCCTTTTACAGTACAGACTATTTGCAGCATTGCAGTGATCCACTTCCAAAACAGCAATTTATACTGAGTTTATTTTTCCTTAGAGCAAACCTCAGGCAGAAACTGGGCTGGCTCAAGCAAATCAGGTGACCTTCAGCTCTGAGGCTCATGGTTCAACATGTGACTTTCTTTCCTCCCACCTGCTCCAATCTTCTAAGCAATCCTTCTTGGAGTGGAAGAGATTCAGTCCAGCTAGGTAAAGGGGTAACTTGTCCAGAAGTTTTGACACTTTGATACCATAGATTACATTAACAGAATTTGCGGGTGTATTTGTGAAAGAAGGTAATGCCCCAACTCAACAAGCATTTAAGCACATGAATAATCCCTTATTCAACAGAGCACTTAATCATATACTGAATTTTAAGCAGAGGCTTAACTGCTTTTCTGAATAGGGATGGGATCATTCGCATGCTTAAATGCTCTGCTAAATGGGTCCTACGTGAATAGTGGATGGAGGTTTCATTTCAAACAGAAAAAGAAGAGGGAACCTCCAAAGATTGCAATAAAGAGAAAAATATCCCAATTCCCCATGGTATTCATGTTGGTATAATCAGCACGAACTCCACACTATGTTGCACTGCAAGCATGAGCAGTAAATACTATATTAGCACTTCCACTTGCTCCAGAAGGGCAGGATCCAGAGAAGTATTATTATTATTACATCCTTCTCACACCAGTGTTGGAGAACAGGGTGGGAACTAGTCTCTTCCATCCCCTTCTGTCATTAACTGCTGCTTCCATCTGCTCTATGGTGTTGAGACCAACTATTCTGCCCTCTATTTGAAGGCTGTTTCTTAAGGTTTTTCTTGGACACCCTTGTTTCCTCATACCAGTTGGTTTCCACTTGACAGCTTCATGTGGGAGTCTGGTTGCTGGAACCAAGAGTACATGATCCAAATACATCTAGCACTTCCTTCTGATTCCAGTAGAGACGAACTGCAGGTTCGTGATTTCTTTGATCTTTTCATTGGTCATGAAGTCTTTCCATCCAATGCCCTGGATCTTTCAAAGCACTTATTTTCAAAGGCACCTAGTTTTCTGTGTAACTGTTTGATAGATCTCTAGCTCTCACAGCTGTATATTAACACTGAGATTACATTTGAGTTGAAAATTCTGTTTTGGTACCATATACCTTTAATTTCCATGTTGATGAGTTTAGTATATGTTGTGGATTCCTTTCTATCTTTGATTTCACTTCTTTTCTGAGGTCTCCGTTGGCTAGTATGGTGCTGCCCAGGTAAATGAACTGTTATACTTTCTTGATGTTTTTATCTTCCAATATGATGTCACTGCTTGACATCCATGTTTCAAGGATGTTTGATTTTGAGCCTGCTGTTTTTGCCAAGGTGTCTGTCTTTGTTTGTAGCTTTTTGGGGGTGTCATTCAATAACATGATATCACCAGCAAAGTCTAAGTCTTTTAGGCACTTGGCAACTACCCAGTTGTTATGCCAGTGTGTGTGTTGCTAATACTCTGCTTCATTATCAGATACAGAATGCAGCCCTGTTTCACACCAATATCCACAGTGAACCACTGGAAGGACTGATATTAACCAAATACCCCAACCCCTCTGTTACAGGAAATAAAATCATGTAGGATGTATCGAGCTAATCCTAATATATTTTTTCTTTTCAATAGCTCCAGGAATAGATAATTTTAAATATTAATTACCATGGGGAAGAGGGGGAATATACCGCTACAGAGATTAAATATATATCATATATTTTAAGGCAAGGATACCGTTTGTCTGTGCCAGCTGCAATGCATCTTTACTATCTTGTAGATTTCCACCTGTAATCATAAACTGAAATTAAGAAAAATATTATTAGTAAATGTGTTCAACTCTGAGCAAACAACCAGCAAATGCTTCAAAAGACACTCAGATACCAGAGTGATAGAAGTCATAGACAAACCTAGTAGTTATTTGTATTATGAATATATTAGTATTCTGATAAATCATGCAAGAGTCTCAAGATTTGTTAAGACTTTCAAGAGACATATTAGTGAATTTACTATAAGCCAAATCGTGGATTTTGTTCAGAAGGACATAAATTAGTCTCCCACCTTAATGGCAGTTGTCGTCTATTCAATTAGTGCAATACCACTATTAATAACAATACCAACCTTTTATACAGTGATTTTCATCTTCAAGGCACTTTACTGGGTACTATGAGGATTAATTCATTTGTAAAGTATTATCCCCATTTTACAATTGGGGAAAACAAAGTAGAAGGATTATGTGATTTAAAAAAGCTACCCAGAAAGTCATTATCAGAGC
Organism: Emydura macquarii macquarii; assembly: GCF_026122565.2. NCBI lineage: Eukaryota > Metazoa > Chordata > Testudines > Chelidae > Emydura > Emydura macquarii. The sequence goes on from NW_027130506.1 coordinate 6,146,394, forward strand.
CAGGATTATAATTTCAGAAGTTTCTGGCCCCCAGTGCGATGCTCTGACCATAACATCAGAGCTTGTTACACTAACATTGTAGTTTTAATGTGTCTTCTTACCCTTTCATATGTTGGATGTACATCCAGTGTTTTACTACAGAAATGCCATTTTATTGCCTCTACAATAAAACCATGTCTCATTCTCCCAAAGGAGAACAAAGGCAATTTATATTTAAACTAGTTTTGCACTGTTTGTTTTTCTTCAAACAGGTAATGCTTTTGCTACAGAATATTTTCTATTGTATGTTCTTGGAAATTCAGGACTGGATTTTTAAAGATCAGTTGTGCAAAATAAACAGTTGATAGATGTGACAGCATGTGCAAATTAGGTAAATATATGTGCAAATGCCAAAATTTGGCCATTTGGCCAATTAGTTCATAATTAGTTCCTCTGGATACGCAATCATAGCAATTGCACATATAAGTTAGGTGTGCAATTACACATGCATTGTATGTGCCTAACTTTTTTCAGAATGAGGGCCAGCAACGCTCATGATAGTCAAACAATTAAAAAATTTCCCATGTGTTCTGGGGATAAGTGGGGTTTACTGTTTACTTGATATATGTCCATAATTCTCATGAATGTTACTAGATACTGCCATCTATTGAGAAGAAACAGTTCTTTGCTGTGAAAGATGTAAGCCTCGCTAGGACTAATCAGGAAAGCTACAAAACAGCAGCACAGTGATTGTGACATTGCAGATCTATTTAAGATGTACATACAGATATCATTTGTATAAACGAGGAAATAGTCTTTGGGGAATACCCAGAAGTAACATACTTATCTGCCCTTTAGGAGTTTATGTAGGGTCATTACTAACAGTATAGCTGAAATTTAAATAATGCAGTTTAAAAAACTAATCAATAGTCTGTCTTAGATGGGCATCAGAGGAGTGAGTTAAGCCAATCCAGCTCATTGTAGGCAAGCCTTAGAGGTAAATGTTCACAGCATAAAACTTAAGCATGCAGTAAGGCACAACTACACACACAGAAATAGAAGTATGTTCAAAAAAACAATTTAAGACAACCGGAAACAGATACAGAAGAGACCTCTAAATCTATGTGTGCTGGAAACATGGTCTAGCGGACAGAGCACATACCTGAGAGCAAAGAATTCTTCAATTCTCATTTGGGTTCTGCTATGTGCTCTTGAGCAAATTACTTAATCTATGATTATCAGTTTCTCTGTGCAAAAATAGGAATATTACGAATTACTCACCTCACAGGAGTGTTGTGAGGATTAAACAATGTTTGTACAGCACTTGCATAAGTGCTATGTATTACTATGATTCTACATTAGTTACTTTAAGAGAACTTTTCCCTTGCTCTCGAAATTTTGTTTTAACTCATTTCAGATTATATCTTATTTATCAAACCTCTAAAATACTTGTTCCTGTGAAAGAGGTAGGGTTTCTTTGTTTTTAAAACAAACTAATCTGTAAGCCTTACTAACAGAGTAAAATACCTTTATAATATCACACAACTCCTGATTTGAGCAAATTCATATTTTTGTTTGTAGTGACAATTTATAGAGGTCCAATAAAGGAGTTGGACTGAATATTTTAGTCAAAGAGTTCCAAGTTTGCAAATGACAATGTAATTCTAAATACATGTAAGTCAACATTTATTAGCAGAGACTCAGCAAAGAGTCTGTGCACATGCTTAACTTTACACGGATGAAAAGCACATGAAGATGATTGAATTAAAGTGTTTACAGAATCAAGGCCACATGAATATTTGGGTCTAGGCTAATAGAGGTAATCACAGGATCACACAGGATAACAGAAGTCCATACTGGCCTCCTGCAACACAACACACTCAGAAAACCTTCCCTTCCATCCCTGCTTGTGTAGCCTTCCATTAAAACTTGCCATGGCCAGCTTTACATACATATCACAAGTCTTTTGCAAAAAGATGCCCTTACACTTATTTTAGTGACCAGCTGATCATTGTGCACAGGAATATGTAATACTGGGTACAAAGAATTTTGATTTTGCAGAGAACTCTGCAACACTAAAGAAAGTTGCTAGCATTTTTATTGATGCTAATTTCAGTAGAAAATTGTTTGTGCTATGGCTTCAGTTTTCCTACAAACCCAAGGTGTTAAAATCCATTTAAAAATTCACAATATCATAAAGAAACCACATATATATAATCTATAAGAGAAGTTACCTTTTTAACACCAATTTTGACTGCTCTCTCTATTACATCCAAAAAGTCATCTGCAAAAGTTTACAAAAATATGGTAAATTAAGGTCAAGTTCTTAAAACATAATTTAACTTCCACATTCCTTTGCGATAAAGCCTCTTTTGCATAAATATTACACTTAACATGGTATGAATAATCTTAGGACACATACAATTAGTTAATCTTTTCAGGAGGGCAAATGAGAGGATGATGCAAATGACTGAGATGGTAGAATTTAGGATCCTGACAAAAGGAAGAAAGGAGAACAGCAGAATACAGACCCTGGACTTCAGAAAAGCAGACTTTGACACCAGCAGGGATCTGGTGGGCAGGATCCCCTGGGAGGCTAATATAAGGGAGAAAGGAGATCAAAAGAGCTGGCTGTTTTTTAAAGAAACCTTATTGAGGGTGCAGGAACAAACCATCCTGATGTACAGAAAGAATGCAAATATGGTAGATGACCAGCTTGGCTTAACAGAGAAATTTTTGGAGAGCTTAAACACAAAAAGGAAACTTACAAGAGGTGGAATCTTGGTCAGATGACTATGGAAGAGTATAAAAATACTGCTAGAATATGCAGGAGTGAAATCAGGAAGGCCAAAGCACAACTGGAGTTGCAGCTAGCAAGGGATGTGAAGGGTAACAAGAAGGGTTTCTACAGGTATGTTATCAACAAGAAGGTGGTCAGGGAAAGCGTGGGCCCCTTACTGAGGCAACCTAAAGGGGGAGGCAACCTAGTGACAGATGATGTGGAAAACACTGAAGTATTCAATTATTTTTTTGCCTCTATCTCCACAGACCGGGTCAGCTCCCAGACTACTGCACTGGGCAGCATAGAATGGGGAGGAGGTGAGCAGCCCTCAGTGGTGAAAGAACAGGTTCAGGACTATTTAAAAAAAAGCTGGATATGCACAAGTCCATGGGGCTGGATGCAATGCATCTCAGAGAACTGAGGGAGTTGGCTGATATGATTGCAGAGCCATTGGTCCTTATCTTTGAAAACCTGTGGAGATTGGGGGAGGTCCTGGATGATTGGAAAAAGGCAAATATAGTGCCCATCTTCCAAAAAAGGAGAGGAGGAAGATCTGGGGAACTACAGACCAGTCAGCCTTACATCTGTCCCCGGAAAAATCATGGAGCAGATCCTCAAGGAATCCATTTTGAGGCACTTGGAGGAAAGGAAGTTGATCAGGAACAGTCAGCATGGATTCACCAAGGGCAAGTCATGCCTGACCAACCTGATTACCATTTAGGATGAGATGACTGGCTTTGTGAATGTGGAGAAAGTAGTGGAAGTGATATAACTTGACTTTAGAAAAGCTTTTGATATAATATCCTACAGTATTCTTATCAGCAAGTTAAAGAAGTATGGGTTGGATGAATGGACTATAAGGTGGATAGAAAGCTGGCTAGATCATCGGGCTCAATGGGTAGTGATTAACGGCTTGATGTCTAGTTGGCAGCCAGTAACAAGCTGAGTGCCCCAGGGGTCAGTTTTGTTCAACATCTTCATTAATGATTTGGAGGATGGAATGGATTGCACCCTCAGCAAGTTTGCAGATGACACTAAGCTGGGGGGCGGTAAATACACTGGAGGATAGGGATAGGATATAGAGTGACCTATGCTAGTTGGAGAATTGGGTCAATAGAAATCTGACAAGGTTCAACAAGGACAAGTGCAGAGTCCTGCACTTAGAACAGAAGAATCCCATACACTGCTACAGACTAGGGACAGACAGGGTAGGCAGTAGTTCTGCAGAAAATGACCTGGGGTTACAGTGGCCGAGAAGCTGGATGAGTCAACAGTGTGCCCTTATTGCCAAGAAGGCTAACAGCATATTGGGCTGCATTTGTAGGAGCATTGCCAGCAGATCGAGGGAAGTGAGGCCACATTTGGCCACATTTGGAGTATTGTGTCCAGTTTTGGGCCCCCCACTACAGAAAGGTTGTAGACAAATTGGAGAAAGTCCAGCAGAGGGCAACAAGAATTATTAGGGGGCTGAAGCACATGACTTATGAGGAGAGGCTGAGGGAACTAGGCTTGTTTAGGCTGCAGAAGAGAAGAGTGAAGGGGGATTTGATAGTGGCCTTCAACTACCTGAAGGGGAGCTCCAGGAAGATAAAACTAGGCTGTTCTCAGTGGCGGCAGATGACAGAACAAGGAGGAATGGTCTCAAGTTGCAGTAGGAGAGGTCTAGGTTGGATATTAGGAAAAACGTTTTTGCTAAACAGGTGATGAAGCACTGGAATGGGTGACCTAGGGAGATGGTGGAATCTCCATCCTGAGAGGTTTTTAAGGCCCAGCTTGACAAAGCCCTGGCTGGGATGATTTAGTTGGGGTTGGTTCTGCTTTGAGCAGGGGGTTGGACTAGATGACCTCCTGAGGTCCCTTTCAACCCTAATTTTCTGTGATTCCACTTTAGTGCTGGCACGTCCTTGATCAGAGATTCTTGCCAAAAATGCTCATCTGGGTGTATGTGCCATTGGTGCCCTTTTCAGCACACTCAAGCCAACCCCTCTGTTCCTTCTCTACTGTGGAGCATAAATTTAGACTCTGAAGTAGAGGGAAGGAGGGTGGGTAGTGGATCAGCCACAAGGACACACATCTCAAAGAACCTCGGATACTGCACAAGGTGAGTAGCCTTCTCTTCTTCTTCAAGTAGTGTCTCTGGGGGTGCTCCACTGTAGGTGACTCTCGGACAGTACCCTTAACTGGTGGAAGGAACTTCAGTCAGTAGGTTGTATAGAGGAGAGTACCAATAGTCCTATTGACACATCAGATCTGGATGCTTGGTTAGTGGTATAATGTTTCATGAACATATGGGCTGAGGCCCAGGTACCTGCTCTACATATGTCTAGGATTGGTACATTATGTAGGACAGCTGGGAATGTAGAGACCAATCTGGTAGAATGTGTTTTGACCCCCTTTGATGCTGATGCACCTCTTTGTGTGTAGCATGTATGGATGGAACCTGAAATCCACTTTGAGAGACTTTGTATGGATTTGATCGTTACCTTCAGATCATTCTGCGATTCATACAAAAAGTTTGGGGGATTTTTTAAATGGTTTTATTCTTTCTAGGTAGAATGCAATTGCACATCTAATGTCCAATGTGTGCAAGGCCACATCCTGTGTGTTGCTGTGGGGGTTGGGGCAGAACGTAGGTAGGTGAATTGGTTGGTTTAAATGAAATGCTGATGTAACTTGGGGGAGGAATTTTGGATGGGGTCTGAGCGTTTGTCCTTATAGAGGATTGTGTATGGTGGGTGGGCCATGAGTGCTCCGAGCTCACCTACATGGCGAGCCGAAGGGATGGCCACTAGGAATGATACTAATGCATATGTCAGTGAAGGTAAGTGTGACCCATCCATGTCTAGGGTAGACCACCTGAAAATACCAAGGTCAGGGCAGGCTGCAAAAGGAGAGCAGATTCTCACAGCACTGGTGGGTGACACTGAAGTCAGACTTCCCAACCAACCATGAACAGTTCTTCTGATTCCTCACACTGGTTATCAAGAAGCGAAAACAAAACATACACAGCACACTTTCCTGCATTTCAGTCCCTGGCTCCTAATCGGCCACTAGGTCCAGTAAATAGATCAGTTATTTAAACTCTATGCTCTTTACCAAAAAGGTTCTCCTGACCCCAAAGAGTCAAGCACATTACCAGATCAATATAAGTTTGGATCTTACCCAAAATACCACATTGCTAGCCAATCCTTTAGTAACTAAAACTAGAGATTTATTATAAAAGGAAAGAAACAAAATATAAGAGAAATGTTAAAGGATTAAAGCAATCAGATACATACAAATGATTTGAAAGTCCATACACATGAGGTTTTCAGTAGAATTGTGGAATTTGCAGGCTTGTATAGTCCCTCTGGTGTACATCCAGTAGCTGGATGGGTCTCAGTACTTTGATTTACAGCTTCAGTTGCAAATGAGTTGATCCAGAGGTAGATGAAGACTAAAGACAAAATGAATGTGGTGCAGATGCTTTGTATGTCCCTTAGCCTTTGCTATGCTGCCTGTGGAAATTTACAAAAATAAGATGGAGTCCAGGTCGCATGAGTAAGTCTTGGTGACTTATAAAGTGTAGCCTCTGGGTTCTTTCCCTAGGCTTATTGTACCTTTGAGTTCTCTTAATGGGCCATCAAGCAGCTAGTGCAGCAGCCATCCTGTCTGGGTGTTGCCCAGAAACTCAGCACAAGTTGAAATAAAGATACATCAAATATATCCATAACTTCCAATACAAATATGACACATGAACATAAACAATATCATTATACTTAGCAAATTATAATCTTTCTAACAGTACCTGACATGGCCTCATTAATTATTGTAATTTTGAAATATTGATGTTAAATAATTTCATAAATGGTTCCCCTTATTCAGCCAGCGTCACTGTGAGTATGTTGCTAAGGACTCAAATGGTGGTTTAATAATGGTCCTTAGGACTAGGTTAAGTTCCCACGGTATTGTGGGAACTCGATATTCTGTATACCAGTCATGAAACGCTTCACCGTTGGATGTGCAGAGTGTCTTGTCATCTATCTGACTGTGGAAGATGGTGATAGCTGCTAGATGAACTTTGAGTGAGCTAATCGATAATCCTGATTCTTTTAGGTTTAGGTTCGACTGTCGACGTCTTTGAGGTCTCTGTCTAGTGCGTGATTGCTTGTATCATCTGTGCTGTGAGTACTGTTGGTATCTTTGAGAGTAATTTTGATATCTATATTGTTTCCTCCTTGTCGCAGGTTTATTTATGCCGAGAGTGCACAGCATGGCTCACGAATCCTTCATTGTGTGCATGACCTCATCAGTTTTCTTCGCGAAGAGCTTCGCCTGGTCGAATGGGAGATCTTCTATGGTGGATTGCAACTGTGTAGGTAAACCTGTGGAGGGGAGCCACAAAGCCCTGTGCATGACAACGGCCATTGCTACTGTTCTGGTGGCGGTGCCAACGACGTCAAGAGAGGCTTGTAATGCAATTCTCGCGAACAGATGGCCCTCCTTTATCAGATTGGAATTGCCCTTTTTTGTTGTTAGGAAGGTCATCAATAAATTCAGAGATCTTTGTGTAATTGTTGTGGTCGTAGTTGGATAAGAGTGTGAATAATTAGCTACTTGTAGCTGTAAAGTTGCTCATGTATAGACTTTTCTGCCAAATAGGTCAAATCTTTTTCCATCCTTGTCCTGTGGAGTTGATTTATACTGCTGCTGCTGCTGCTTGCCCCACTGGTTTGCTGTCTCAACAACTATAGGGAGTTTGGTGCCGGGTGGGTAAAGAGAAATTCTGTACCCTTAGCAGGAACATAGTATTTCTCGTCTGCTCTTTTGCAGGTGGAGGGGATGGTGGCTGGTGTTTGCCAGATATTATTGGCTGGTTCCATTAGCGCAGGGTGTCAAAGTCACTGATGGTGACGAGCCAAATTCACATAAACTGCACTTCACAGGGGCTATGCAATACCCTCTGCCGAAAAATTCAGGGCGTCTTCTGCTTTTCGGCGGCAGGGTTCTGCGGAGGAAGGTATTGCCGCTTTAAGACTCTCTTAAAGTGGCAATGCCCTCCGCTGACAAATCTCTTAAAGTGGCAATGCCATACGCAGAGAAGTGCGTCAGCACGACTCACTTACACTGGCTGAACGTGGGCTGGATCAAAAAGGTTCGCAGGCCAGATGTGGCCCGCGGGCCGTATGTTTGACACCCCTGCATTAGCACATCATCAATCAGAAGAGTAATTTTTGACGAGGCTGAGGTCTGAAGGATCTTTAGTTTGTGCTGTGTTTCTGCGACCTCCTGAAGTGGGATTTCTAGATTGTCAGCTACTTTCTTAAACAGCTCTTGAAACTGCTTAAAATCATCTGCAATAGTAGGAGGTGGAGAGATTATAGCCTCATCTGGTGAGGAGGATGAGTTGTGTGCAGGTGGTGTTGTCCCCTGCTCTATGCTTTCCTCCCTTTGTTCTGCAGGTTCGGTGCTGGTTGTGCCAGACCTTGTGGGTGATCTGGGTCTGCTTCTGTGGGGACTTGGGGGGTCTACTATAAGATCTGGTATAGTTAGACCAGTTATCCCAACATGGCCACTGCATATGGTAGGGGATTGGTGGCCCAAGCCATGGTGGTCTAAACCATAGCTGTGTGGGGTGTCTGGGTTGTGACCCAAGTCTAGCTGTCTGTTGGTTAGATCTAGTGGGAGAAGAATGTTGGGAGGAGAATACCCCTCCTTCTCCTTCATCCTCATCGTCACTGGAGAATGGAATTGGGGAAATGGCTTCATCGTGGGTGAACTGTACTGGGGATGTATCTGTACCGTAGAGTGGTGACTGAGGCGAGGATGTTAACAGTATTTCTTCTTGTTTGTGGTAGCACTGTTTCTCTGTATGTTTTTGTGGCAGTGCCAATGTCGGTGCTGCTGTAGGGTTTGGCTCCCGCACTTGAGGTAGGTTCTGAGGTATAGGTTGATGCTAGCATGGTTGTTGGTGCCATCGGTGCCATAATTGTTGTCGGTGCCATTCAGTGTCTTGGGTGGTGTCGGCACCGTGGCGTATGTTAGTGCTGCAGTTGGTGCCGTGCACTCTATTGGTGCTGATGTCGACATGGGGGTGGTTGCTACTGTTTTCTTCCGTGGTTTGTGAGCCGTTAGTTTTGTCAGTGCCATATCGGAGGAGGGCTCTTTGCTTTTGCCTCTCGACTCCGCACTGGGACATTGGGAGTCCTTCGGTGTTGAGAGACTGACTGTACTAAGGAACCTACAGCCTCATTGGTACCAGGTCTTTAACCCGCTATGGTTGGTGACTTCCTTCTCTTGGCTGACTCAGTTCCAGGCAGGGTTGAATGACATTTTCTATTAGTTTTTCCCTCTGATATCACCTTGTCCAGAGTCAGAGGAGGGTCTGAGTGACTTCTCCAGAAGGATAAGTTTCAGCTGGAGAGCTCATCTCTGTCTTGTCTGGCTCTGGCTTTTAAGTTCTTATTGTGGAAACATTTCTGTGTTGTGTGTCCCTCACCCCAGCATCTGACGCATTGTGAGCATCCATTAGATGCTGAGATTGCGTCATTACACGAGGTGTATCTTTTGAAACCCGGTGAACCCAACATGATGCATGATTCTGTGAAGGGGAACAAAATGAAATGCTAACTTACTCTATGAGTGAGAGAGAGGGGAAAATATAATAATTTTTTTTTTTTTTGGGGGGGGGGGGGGGGGGGCGTTTACAGGGAAGGTAAGTTCTCAAAAGAGAAAGCTAACTAAAATTAACATTATAACTAACTAGTAACTGACCATCTGACAAGCTGTGGAGAATGGCTGAAGGATCCATCTCAGACCATGGACGGTTGAGGAGGAATTGAGGGGGTCGGGTCACGTGTGCCAAAATGGGCACCAATGGCACCGTAAATCGGGGATGGCACATGCGCAACCCGCACAAGGACTGCTGGCAAGAATCACCCATCATGGACACGCCAACACCTAGAGTAGAGCACCCACAGGGACACTACTTGAAGAAGCAGTAGTACCTATAGTGGGTCACTGTGCCCCAGCACACCAACAGTCTAACACAGCGGTTCTCAAACATTTTCCCTGCATGACACCATTTTCAGATGGGTTGTCTCCCACTACCCCAGACAGCACGGAAGTTGCCATTTAAAGAAGGTGTCCTCCATGTACTATGACCTCACATGCACTGTACATACAAGGTCACACTGCAAGGAGGATGCCCTTTTGCAAAGCAAAATGGCATCCTCTGAACTGCATAATCTCACACACATACAGTATGTGCAAGGTCATGCTGCATGGAGGGCACCATTTTGGGGAGCAAAATAGCATCCACCATGCAATGTGACCTTGTGCATACGGTGCATGTGAGGTCACAGTGTGCAGAGGAGGCTGTTTTGTACAATGGCGCCCTCTGCACGCTTGGGATTGCCGTGACCTCATCTGCTGATGAGGTGACCCCACTTGGGGTCACAACTCACAGCGTGGAAACTGCTGGTCTGACAGCTCACTCTTGTGTGCATGGATCCCTATCAGCCGCATAATCTCTATCAGTAGAGACTGTGTCGCTTAACATGTCTGTAGGTAGCTGTAGGCCAACTAGCCCTACCACTTTTCTGTTCCTCCCCCAAGAGCAGGGCTGCCTTCATGGTCAGTCAATACTTGTTCTCCAATATTGAAACCAAATGCAAATGAGAGAATGCAGTTAAACCAAATGTTTATTTAAGGAACAGAGAAGAATGAAGAAGAATTACAAGTTTTTTGATAAATGGGAAAATTGTCTAGTTTCCTTTTAGCTTCTCTAAATAACTCTGCTTTAGAATTGGTTGGGAAAAGGTCAGCGTATTTCATGAAATTTTTCAAAATAAATGAAATGTTATTTTTCAACAAAAAAAATATTTCACTGGGGGGAAAACATTTTTTTTAAAACTTTCCCCCACTATTTTCCATTGGAAAATGGAGTGGAGAATAAAAAGAGTGAGAGAAAGTGGGATTTTCCACACCAAACAAAACTGAAAAAAGAGAATGTTTTCATTTAAATTTTTTAATGAAAATGCATATTTTCACAAAGATTTCCATTTAGTCAAAAAGCCATTTATAAAAAAAAATTATCCATCTTGTAATCTGTATCTTTTACTACTGTATTATTTTATACCTTTCTGTATTTCTTACAGCCATACTCCTCAGATATTTTATCCTTCCACCTCATAAAATAGCAATATACTCAGAGAAACGATCTTCAGGAATCTAAACAAACTAATATTTATTTCAGTTTTGAATATGCTCCTATCATTGGCCCATGTACCCTAAGAACAATTACAAGCTTCACAAAATAGACCAAAGATGAAAGATTAAAAGGACTGCCGTAAATGTAACTCCTGCTGATACGACTTAAAGTTGATTCCTGTGAATCTGTAGCATACAGAAATATGCACTCTAAGGACCTGTGTGTATTTCATATGCACTGCTGTTTAATTTTGATGTATTATGTTTAATATGAGCTCAACAGTCTTTGGACACAAAGAATTGGATAGCTAGAACAAAGTGAAGCCAGCTGTCTTCAACAGAACAGCTAGACTGAATTAGGATTTAAGTTCCCACAAACAAACAAACAAAAAAAAAAAAGGTATATAGTAGGAAAGCATTGGAGTTAAAATAATACAGTATTATACTATGCTACCCCGTAAGTGCCTTCCTTTCAGAGGTACAAAAGAAAACATCTCTACTACAAAGGAAGTAACCAGCTGAAAGATTTATTTTGTGTGAATATAAGAAAAAAAAATTAAAATTGTACCATATAATATATAATACAATTTACTTTGATCTGGCTTCTTTAATAAAAGGATTAAATTAGACACGACTGAAAATAACTTGCATTTTCCTATGCCATCAGAAGCAGGTGTTCCTCATATTCTTTTAAAATTCCCTTGTGGAATAATCCCAGAGGAAGATCATCCCACTGATGGACTAGTAAAAAATGAGATGAACAAAAGTGTATAGCAAGAGAAACCCAGGGCAAAGAAACAGAATTTGTTCAATGTTAGGATTGAAATTATAATAATTAGCTGGAATTTATGTTAATATGTTGTACAGTGCATTAAAACCTTACACCTAACGTTTTTGAATCTCACCTTCTTTGAAAGAAGAGAGTGGAAAAGAAAAGGAACGTGAGAGAGAGAATTCTCCAACAGACAAATATGAAATTAATGCCCTGTAATGCAATGAGTCACAAAATAATTTACATGGACAACTGGAAGCTAAAGAGAAAAAGAAATTTAAACATAAGATCTACAGAAAGGAAACTAGACTGTTATTACCAATAAATATTTACTGAGAGCCAATGTGTACAGCTCTGTACATACAAAGTAGGAGTCACGGTCCTTGTCACATAAAATTTACAATCTAAACCAAACAGACACTACAGTCTAAACAGATACGACAGGATCCTTAGCTGGTGCAAATCAGAGTAGCTCCATTGACTACAACAGAGTTATACCAAAGTATACCAGTTGATGACCTGGCCCACAGAATACATAAGATGAAGGTCTAAATGCAGATCTGTGTGTATAACCTTGGAAAACCACTGCTGAAAGACTTTACTAAAATGTTCAGCTATTTAGATTTTTATCTGTATGGAAGTTTTATTACAAAATATATGTTCTAGTTAGAAGGTGTAAACATTTATTTTTAAAGCTCCAGCCTCACTTTGGGCACTATAGAAATAAAGTAATAACTAGGTGAAAGTCCATGCTATTGTATAGGTGTAAGTGTAAAAAAGTAGAAAATGTCTGAGAACTTGAAAATTGGAGAGTAATAGACCACGAATTCTAGTGGTGATTGAACCTGGTGATACACTAAACAAACAAACAAAAACTCTCTCAACCATACTTGTAGCTGTTTCCATCACTTCACACTGACTTAACAGACACTGTAAGCATAGAATCATAACGTTAGAAGGGACCGCAACAGTCATCTAGTCTAACCTCTGCCAAGATACAGGATTTGTTGGCTGGATATGCAGGTTTCTTTTGAAAACCTCCAGTGAAGGAGCTTCCACAACATTCTTAGGCAGTCTGTTCCAGTGTCCTATTCTTCTTACAGTTAGGAAGATTTTCCTGAGATTTAATCTAAGCTTCAAAGTGACAATCCTGGAATCTCGTAATATAGATGATAAATGCTTAGATACTATACATAACCGCTGAGAAAAAAGTGAATATTTAATATTTACCATTCAGGTAAGAAATATAAGATAAACTATAACTTTTCGCAGATTCAAGGAAACATTTACCTTGATGTTTCCGTGTACCTCTGTAAATGCCTCGGAACATAGGATCAGTCAAGTTAATACCAACATCTGTAGTGAGAAAAACAAGACAGGCTGAATTAACTGTCATTGTCTTTCTGTTTCACATATAGCTCAACAGACTAGGTATTGAAAGCCACGGAGAAATAGTCTTTGTGTACTTTAGGGTTCTCAGAGGCACAAGACACCACAATGATAGCTAGCTAGCTTAAAGCTTAAGCATGTATTTACTTCAACAATCCTGAAGCTTATCTAATCTTTCTTATATTGGATGCAATGGCAAATTCTGGCCTGTTTGGGAATAAGCATCAGACTCATTCTACCCCATAATATTTTATAAAACCTGACTCCATATATAGCAAAGCAAACACATGTACATAATTATAAGTGAACCAGTTACGCTTTACTACTATTTATTATGTACACTTGTACATAAATAATAAGCATACTATTTAACGGTGCAGGGGAACATCTACAATAGCGCTCCCCAGTCCCAGCCCAGGGGAGAGGAGCAGCAGCACAGGGACCGATGCAACAGCTCACATGCATTCCGGCACCTGCGGGGTAAGCGACAGCCAGTTTCTCAAAGACTGTCAGCCTTCCCGCTTTGCTCCCATGACACCCCACACTGCGGAGTGACACAGAAGGTGAGGTAACAGCTCCCACTGGACCAGCTTCTGCCGGTGAAAGAGACAAGCTCTGGAGCTTACACAGAAGGCCCCAGCCCTTCCTAGGCGTTGGTAAATGACCCTGCCGGAGGCTGGGGGAGGATGGACACAGACGCTTCCTTCCCCCCAAGCCTCGGCCTGCCTAGAGAGGACGGATAAGAACACACACCCCCCCTCAGCCTCGGCCTGCCTTGGAGCGGGGACGCGGGGGCGGACACCCCCACACGGGAGCCCCCTGCCCAGAGACGGGCACGGCACGGCACCGAACTCCCCCCACAGCCTCGGGTGAGAGACGAGGGGGATGGCGGGAGAAGCGCGCGCGCGCGCCCGCCCGGCGAACGAGACCCCGCGGACGCACCATACCCGCCCCCTCACCGACGAATTTAAAGCGGCTCATGGTGGCTGTACTGGTCCCGCCTCCTCCTCCCCGAGCTGTCCGGCTGCGGCGGAAAAAAAGACGCGAACGGAACCGGAAGGAAGCGCTCGGCGTCGCCGGCTCCTCCTCCTTCCCGTCAGCCCACGCGCCTCCTGAGTCCTTGGCGAAGGACGGGGGAGGGCTGAGGGGCCGGGCAGCGGCGGCGGCGACACGGAGGGAGCCCAAAAGATGGCGGCCTACCTGTCGCACCGGCAGAAGGTGCTGCGGCTCTACAAGAAGTCGCTGCGCCATCTCGAGTCCTGGTGCATCTACCGGTGAGAGCGGGGCGCGGATGGATCTCGGGGGGGGGCCCTGCGAGCCGCCCCGCCCCGCCCGCTACCCTGCTTCCTCATCAGGACAGCCTCTCTGGGCGCCGCGCAGGGGCTATTAGGCCGCAGTGGGAGTGAGGCGCCCCCGGAGCCGCCTCCATAGGGCTGGGCACTGGGCAGGGCTTGAACTAGTGCCCCCGGGTGCTGCCTCCTGTTACCCGCGCCCGGGGCTGCCACCCCCCGCAGAGCGAGCCCCTGGCGGTGCGGCCCCGGGGCCTCAGCTCTGCGCCAGCCTCTGCTGCGAAACCTACCTCGGGGCGGGTGCCTTTTCCCTCTGGCTGCAGGGGGTGACAGGCGGGCCGGGGGCGAGCTCTGGGGATCGGGCTCCCCCTCAGCACGGAGGTCGCGGTCTGCGCCCACACAGGCGACCGTTTCTGACGTCAGTAACGGTCAGTCATAACCGGGTCGGGTCGGGGTGAGATGGTGTCACGCTGGGAGCCTGAAGGAAAAGAGGCATCAGCCCATGTGGAAGTTCAGTCCTTGCACACGTTTCTTCTAAAGAGATGGCCTTGAATTGAGGCTGATCAGTACAGGCCTCAGCACATCTCCACTGCCTGAAGGATCGCTGGCGTTGGGGATGTGGTATGAAGTCTTTTCGGTTCCGTCTCAATTGAATTCAAACTTTTCCTTGCCTTTAAGGTTTTTAGTTAAACAGTAACGTCTCCTAATAATACCTAGCTCTTAACTAGCCCTTTTCATCCGTCGTTTTCAAAGAGCTTTATGAAGAATCCTTATCCCCATTTAGCAGAAGGGGAAACTGAGGCACAGGGAAGTGACGGGTTTAACCAAAATCACCCAGCAGATTAGTGACAGAGCAAGGAATAGCACCCAGATCTCCTAAATTCCTCTCCCAGTGCTCTATCCACTACATCAATGGTTCTCAACCTTTTCAGATTACTGTACTCCTTTCAGGAATCTGATTTGCATACCCCAAATTTCACCTCACTTAAAAACTCCTGGCTTACAAAATCTGACATAAAAGTACAGAAGTGTCACAGCCCACTATTACTGAAAAATTGCTTACTTTCTTAATTTTACCATATAATTATAAAACGATTGGAATATAAATATTGTACTTACGTTTCAGGGTGATAATTGAGCCTATTTTTATGTGTGAGCCTTGTCTGAAGCCCCTGAGCCGCAGGTGGCCGGGTTGAAGCATGTAACTTAGCTTTGTGGGATTCCCTGTTGTGTGGAGGCCCCCGGCAATTGCTCTACTTGCCCTCCTTAATGCTGGCCCTGCACTTACAATCCCTCTAAACTTGTCCTGTTACACCCCCCCCCTTGGGGCTGCAATCCCAGGTTGAGAAACACTGATCTAGATGAGTTAAGTACCCCCGGAAGACCTCTGCATACCTTCAGGGATATGCATACCCCTGGTTGAGAACCACTTCACCATATGAAGGAACATTAGTTATGTGGATTCTCCATCACTTGTGGTCTTCAAATCAGGACTCAATATTCTTTTAAAAGATATGCTATAGCACAAACAGAAGTTAGTTACTGGGTGAGGCTCTATGGCCTGTATTATGCAGAAGATTAGATTAATATATCGGTCCCTTCTGGCCTTAATCTATTTGAATTATTTGTATTACAGTAAAGCCCAATGGCTTCAGTCAAGATCATCAGGGCCTGTTGTGCTGGCTGATGTACAGATACTTAGATGTTCCCTTCCCAAAAGGGTTTACAACGTTTTTAGGGTACGTTGCTTATTATTACTAATGAATTTTTGCATTCCAGTAGACCAAAAGGCTCCTATGAAAATGATGGCCCATTATGCCAGGTGTGTTACTGACATGGCTAAAGAGACAGTTCCTTCCCAGGAAGGCATGGACCCTAAAATAAAAATAAAAAAAAAAAAAAATACAGGAGCAGACAAAGGATTAGGGATGGGGATATAACATAAACATAAATGAAATGATGATTACTACGGTTTTGTTACTTGTATTAGGGGCATTCTGGAAGAAAGCAGAAAGTTCTTTAAGGGACAAGCTTATCTGTGGGCAGTGTCTCAGAATGCTAGAGCAGGGCAAATTGTGAAGGCCTTAAAGATAAAAACAAGAGGCATTGTTTGATACAGGAGTGAAGAAGGAGCCAGTGGAGGGATTAGGTTAGTGAAATAAGTGGTGAGCCAGGAAGACTATTTTATAGCATCAGCATTTCAAATAGACTTTGAGAAGGTCAGTGAGGGAAGAGATCGCAGTAGTCAAGGTGCAAGACGGTGGGAGTTCTGATGATGTGGACAGAGAGGACAAACAGAGTCCTTGTATAACATTGTAGAGATGTCTAGAATTGACTAGACAGTGCCTGGATATGTAGAATTGGAGAGAGGGCTTAACATATTTATAACTAGAAGGGTTTGATTCATTTCAGAGTAGACAATATACAAGGAGAACCTACTATAGACATTCAATGATTAGGTGAGCCAAGGAGGCTCTTCCATCTGATTGCCATGAAGAATGGTGATGATGTGAATTCTCAAAAGGTCATGAGCAAGTCTTTTTGTCTTTGGTGAGGAAACTTCTAATATTCCCATACTAGAAAACAATGCAGAAAAGAGCCAGGATATTTTTACCACTAGAAATGTTGCATATTATTTGTATCTATAGGGACAAATATCGATTCTTTGCCTGTCTGCTGAGGGCACGGTTCGATGAACACAAGAATGAGAAGGATATGGTGAAAGCAACAAAACTGTTGAAAGCTGCTGCGGAAGAATTTTGGTACAACCAGCATCCTAATCCTTACATCTTCCCTGACTCTCCTGGAGGCGTATGTTATGAGAGAAATGATTGTTACAAGGTAGGTAGGCTGTAAAGTAGCATCAGTGGGCTGTTTGGTCTATGTTCTTCTCTCCTGTCTTAACACAGTTGTCTCTCTTGTTCTTTTGGGAGTGGGAGGTGTGAATTCCAAGCACTGTTGTCTTGATCCTTTTTCTGCTTCTGTCAGGACTCTTGTTTCAGTTAGGTGTGTTGGAGGACCTCTGCTTCTTCAGTCTCCTACTGCCTTACTCCCCTAATATTATAAAATAGGGTTGTAAATGTTCGGAGGATGCTTTATGGATCTTAATTATATGTTCAGCACTTGAATACTACAATGTGATAGGCACTGTAAAAAAACAAACAAAAGGAAAACCCCAAGAGATTTACTTTGGCATTCTTAGAATGCTAAATAGAATTTTAAATATAAAGAAACTCCTAGTTAAAGTTCTTACATGAACTCTAGCTCCGATCTCTTCGTAATTCTCATATGCTTTACAATAAGACTATAAATCTGTATGGTACAACAAAGATCCATGCTTTCCCTCTCCTTCAAATCCTATTTACTGATATAGAAAGTGATCGTCCAGATACGTCCATGGAGGGTTCCATGCATAAGGGGCATCAAGGAAGAAACAAAAGGAAATCAAGGCGGATGTTGGTAATGGGAATGGAATGGCAACCTGATAAACAAGCAAATACATAAGAAAAAGCAGAGCTATGAAACATCTTGGACACGAGAACAAGAGAGAAGCTTGAATTTGTTGTGGTGGAAGGATTCAAAGGGGGTTGGGCTTACATGACCAGGAGGATTATTTTAGCTGTGCTTTGAACAGACTTGGCAGGGACATGGATTGTGGGAAGCTAGAGAGGAGGTTACAGTAATCTCAGTGAGGGACGAATGAGTCTCAACAGAAGACAATCAGTTTAGGAAATGATATGGAAGGAGAATTAACAGGATTTGTACATGGCCTGGATGTGAGGGAGAAGAAGGAATTAGGGCCTGAGTGACAGGGAGGATGATAGTGCTGTCAACAGTGACAGAGAATCAAAATAATGGGAATTGTTTCTGATGAAAGAAAAATGGACAAGGTTCATCTCAACATAATAGTTTTTAAAATGACTGTCTCATCTCCTTTCTCTTCCTGTTTGGCTAAACTCCCTAAAATCATAATTTCAGGGGTTGAGCCTAGATGGGACAGCACTGGCTGCCTGAAAAGGTTACAGCTGCTTTTTGAAGTAGCCCTGAGAGCCCAGGAAAGGGGAGACATGCCTATGCCTTCCTCACCTTCTAAGAGATGGCAGAGTTTCCAGGGTTGGGCAGTGCTGCAGTGAGTTTAGTAGACCAGCTACTGATACCACTCTCCGTATGCGGTTCTTGGGCGGGGAGGGGACTGTTACAGTAGAACCTCAGAGTTACGAACACTTCCGGAATGGAGGTGGTTTGTAACTCTGAACAAAACGTTATTGTGGTTGTTTCAGAAGTTTACAACTGAACATTGACTTAATACAGCTTTGAAACTTTACTATGAAGAAGAAAAATGCAAAATAAAGGCTCAGTGGGGTGGTGGTTTGGGTGTGGGGGGGTTAGTGTGGGAGCTTCTGAGGGTGTGCATGGAAGTTCGTGGGGGTCCAGATGCACAGGGGTTGGACGGATGGGGAGGAGCTACCCCTACAGTGACCCTTCCCCCTGCGGCTGACACGGGATGGGGCAGGGAGTGAGGACAGAGTTTCCTCCAGATGGGGGAGGTTCCTGGTGATGAGTTTGACCCAGCCAAAAGTCCCCCCCCTCGCTGTCGCCCCGTCCCCCCAGCTTAGCTGGGATTAGCGGCTGAGTCAGGAGCAGAATTCCTCCAGTAGTAATTGACACCATCATTCACCTGGGTTGTACACTGCACAAATGCTTGGGAAGCAGCTCAGCCGTCTAGCTCTCCTCATTGAAAACGGTCCCAAGCTGGAGCTCTGTGTGGGTAGCTGCGCTCTTCCCTTCATGGGCTGTTTAAGGGGAGGGTGAAACAGACCTGCTAGTGGAGAACATTTGGCATCACCACTTGCCCCAGAGTGCAGTTGGCCGGTCAGGTCTTAATACTGGTGTTCATATCTCCAAAATTTTACTATAATTCTCTCATAAAAAATGCCACAGCTGGATGGGTGTGGGAGTTTGCTGTGGAGTTGCACCACTCTAAGTGTGGTGATGGGTTTTTTTTGTTTTGTTTGTTTTAAGGGTAAGTGACTGGCCCATTAAGCTCACTTCAGCTTTGTCATTGTTCTCCCCTTAATGTACTATCACTTTGCTACAGGGGTCTGTTCAGGGGTTGAGGGGTTTGGCAAGAGCTGCAAATCCCATGTAAGTTTGTTCCAATGCTGTAAGGAAGACAGACCCCAGAGTAGGAATATTAACTTGAACGTTTTAACAGTGTCCACATGTGGTGTCTGTTTAATTCTGAGTGTACAAAAATGTAAAGAATTGAAAACACTAGCAAAGTAAAGCTAGGTCTATATTTTAGTTTTAATTGAGGATAAATGTATACAGAGTCTGAATTCTCTATGCCTAGATACTTAAACAAAAATGTGTATGTTCTCAGTGGTAAGAACCACAACTTAAACAGCTTCACTTTCCCAAAATTCTCATTTGATTTAAGATGAAGCATGCAAGGCTTCAGACTGAACACAGATTTTGTTTACATATACAAAAACTATTGAGCTTAGAATGGGTTCACTGATGACTCAATAACAGTTCAACAATGTAAATGTAGCTAACTGGTTGGTCTGATGCATTTTACAATTTAAGAAATCCCATTTTGAAAAAGTTCATATCCTGGGAAAAATTAAATTGTCATTGTTGAGATTAAAGCACTTTGTATAATAACTGATTAAAAGAAATAGCAGCAAAAATGCTGTTTAAAAGGGACATCATCAATTTAAAAATGAAACTTGTGTCTGAGAGCTTATTTGGTGATAACACCCAACACAACAAACTGAAAGGGGTTAGAGAAATTTGTTTCTCTTATCTTTTCGTTTTTACTTTGTGCACTTGATAGCACAAGTCAGTTTAATTGTTTCCTCTGTATAGTCCCTTTTCTCCTCTTGATGATATGCATCTTTAACACTACAGCAGAGCAGACAAATATTTACAACAGGAACTTGTATCTGTAAAATCGTAAAAACCAGCAGGAGGTCCTGGGTAGGTGTAGTACTTGGAACAGCATTTTATTTGTTTGAAACTGACTAGTTTTCAAGTTTTTGTCCCTTCAGTCGTAGTTAATAGGTTAGATACCATAAATATTTTATTTTACCTTTCTCTACTGGGGGGATTCAGTGAAACCTACTTGGCTCCCAGAAGACCCACCCACTTTTTAATCCAGATACGCCCCTTAGTGTGGACTAGACTGCACCTTAGAGTTCAGAATGTACCATAATCTTCTAGATACGTGATTGCTGAGCTACATAAAACTCTTGTAGACAAGCAGGAGTAAACTGTGAAAGTTGGACCACGGTGTTATAATTCTTATATTTTGCCTTCATCACTTGGTCTGGTTTGCACCACAAATGCTGGAACTAAACCCCAAATTTAGGAGGACATGAGTTTTTTTAAATTACACCTCTTCTATAACTTTGAGTTAAATATAAGCAATTTACACTTTCAAGGCCAAAAATGAAAGTAATTAGGACTAGTGGACAGAGCACTGGAGTGGGAGTTAGGAGGCATGGGTTCTATTTCCAGCTTTACCATTGGCCTGCTGGGTGACCTTAGGCAAGCTACTTTACCTCACAGTGCCTCCATTTCTTTCTGTGAAATGGGGTTTAAAAATACTTACATCCTTTGTAAAGTGCTTTGAGATCTACTGCTGAAAAGTATTATATAAGAGTTAGGTATAATGTAATCCTTTGCCTTATGAGCTTTTATGATACTTACCTATTTTATATTAACTTGATTGCCTAAGCTGTGTTTTTGCTGTATATTCTGCAATTTCTTGTATCTAGTACGTGGAGTGTGTGTGTGTGTGTGTGTGTGTGTTTGTGTTTTTGAGGGTTTTTTTTTTTCCCCCCAGGCTCCTGAGTGGTGCTTGGATTTCTGGCATCCTTCTGAGAAGGCAATGTATCCTGATTACTTCGCCAAAAGAGAGCAATGGAAGAAGCTGCGGTTAGAAAGCTGGGAAAAAGAGGTCAGTACTATTTTAATGGGGAGTGAAGCTCAGTTAGCGTGTGATTCTCTACTTTCAAAGAAGCAAACTTAATGTATTCCAGACTCCAGCTGGGTGACAAACACTTTAAAAGTGATTACTTGATCTAGGCATGATACTTGTATTTCCCCACTGAAGTCTTAATTAAACCGCATCAGTAAAATTGTTAGCTGTGTATAATATTGACAGCTTTCCATATGCAGATATCTTAATGACACACTACTTGATGAGAACTCTAAAGGAACATTTCAGAGTTAAAACTGCAATTTTATCTTTGTCTCATCCTGTTGTGGCTTAGTATTGCAACAGCTACACTAAAAGTTATAAATGTCACAATAGGACAAACAGTATCTCTTTGATACTAACATTATTATGGTAATATATACCTTTTGCAGGTAGAAGCTCTGAAGAAATCGGTATGTGCTTTTGAAAAGCTCATTGTCAACTTGCTTTAAGGAATTCAGACCAATCTTGGGCCATTTACCATTTAGTTTTCAGCAGGAAAGAAAATTGTGATGTTGAAATCTTGAACTTCCAAACATTAATGTTTAGGCAAATAGAGTGGATTTCTGGATCTTTGACTGTGCAGTTATATAGTGGTGGTGAAACTGACCTTAACACTAATTGTCACATTCTTAACTTCAAGAATCATCAAATCAAAATAATAGCAAATGGGAGCTGAGGCTGTCGGCTCCATATAGAACTTATTTCATGTTTAAAAAGGTTTTCTCCTTCAAGGACATTAGAGCAAGTCCATTAAAGTCAATGGAAAGACACCTATTGAACTTCAAGTGGTGCTGGGTTGGGTCGCTAATATTTAATGGAGTATCTGATAGACTTCCAAAGCAGAGGAAGGACACTTATTCCATTATTTGTTGCAGTTAATAAGCTTCTGTATAAAATATTCCTTTGTCATTAATTAGTTTTAACTTAAACTATTGTAGGGTCAGAGGTTCCGTAACTGAAATTGCAAATGAGCACTAGATAGTGTAGTCAACTTAAATGAGGGAATTTTATTTGTAGTAGCTCTATCCTGTTCATGAAGTCAGTGCTCCGTTTGGTTAAAGTTGTGATGTAAGGAACTGTTCTGTGCCTATATTTGAGTACCAAATACCAAAGGAAACAAAGATTCACGTACTTAAGTAAATTTGTTTTCTTGTATGTTTCAGGTTAAACAACTAGAGGAGGAAACTCCACCTGATGGTCCTTTGAATGAAGCCTTGCCCCCAGCTCGCCAAGAAGGGCATCTGCCACCTCTGTGGTGGCAGTATGTAACCAGACCCCGTGAACAGCCGTAATAAAAACATCCTTTCATGAACAAGCAAATTTACACTCAAGGGGTTTGTTCTCTACAAGCAGTAGGGATGCCAGTTAACATGCACTACTGTACTTAATGCACAATGAAGCTAAGTAAAATAAACATGAATATACTTAAAATGGGATTTGGTGATGTGCTCCTTAACTCTAAGGCATCAAAACTACCTATTGTAGTGTGTAGGCATCGAATCTTCGCAAACCATTTGGGGCCTGTAGGTCAGATGCCTTTTTTCAGCTAAGTACACAACATTTCAGTTGGGCGCTGTGCATCCACATCTTCCTGTAAAATGTTAATTCTGCTTTGGGTGGGTTACAATTAGGTTCAGAACTTCAGACCAAGTGTAATAAAGGCGCACATTTAGAAATTGAACTAATGCCAGCTTCAAAATTAAACAGCAGCAGTGGGACTTTTTAGTTTAGTTTTATTTTTTTTTAAACCTTTTGCATGTCACCTTTAAATCAATAATAGGCTTGTCCTTTTTACAGCTCTATTTCTGAAACCTGGAACTTCTGCTTGTTTAACTCTAGCAAACTTCCCTGGTTTCATTGGAGAAGGATTGAGGTGTAAGGATGTTTGAATGAGGCTTTTATTGTTGAAGTTAAATAGGTGCCAAGTTCTCAACAGTGATTAGAAATCTCTACTGCTCTTAATAACTGATCTTTCACTTATGCCTTGGGTTGTCATTCACAGTAGCTCTCCCATTTCCTCCTAGACAGGTTCTGAATTTCAAAGGTGAAAGACAAACATTGTACAGAGGCAGCCTGTACATTCTTTTGAAGCAGAAGAAAAGGTCACATGCTCTGTGTTTTTCTCTTTGCTGTTTTCCTTTAAGACACTGCCCTTAACTACTAGATGACAAGACAGAATAAACTAAAATGTAAGAACTTGTCCAAAAATGCATTTGGATATCAGCAGTTCTATGTAGTACTGTAAACTATGGGTGCATTTCTAGTAAACTAACTGCATTATTTTTGTTTCACATTAGAGTGTTTGCTTTTGAGCCTTCTACTAATTTGGCTAAATTGACAACAATGATTTGATTTTAAAAACAACCAAAGTGCAGAACCTTTTAATGCAGCAGCCTCTTCTGCTGGAAGAACAAGTGCACCACTCCTAGTTTCAAGCATTGGGAAAAAGCAACTTGCTTATCTTAAACAGTTTAAATTTGTTAGCTAGCAGGGTCATCTTGATGCTCTTGCCTTATTTAAGATAAATGTTCTTTAATGAAACTAAGGTAACTCAAATGCTAGATATGTTTGTTTATGCACTTGTACCTATATTATCTGTACAAGGTACCACGTTTCCTTCTTTGAAGCTGGCCCATGGTGCTCTGTGATACAGTACAGCTGGACTGTTCCTCAGCTGCCAAGCACAAAACCTTTTTTTTTTTCCTTAATCCCCACTAGCATCACGAGGCAGTGCCAGCAGGTGGATAACACTCTAGACAATTGCCGAAGCTGAGAAAACAATCTATATCACTTCTGATTACTCACTTCTAAGAGTAGCTCATGCCATGCAGGTATGCTATCACTTTCATTAATTCATAACAAATGGAAAAACTTAAAGCAAGGAAGATCTCCGTGAGAATCCCAAGAATCACTCTCTCTGCAGGAATGCTCTATAAGGGAAAAAGGAAACTGAGTTCCCTTCTGACTGGAATTTAATGCCAATTAAGTGATGTCCTGGTGTGGGTTTCAGAGTACCAGTTGCCTTCTTCAAAGAAGGAAAAATGTTGGGTAGGTAATTAATGCTTATGTGCTAGTGTAGGATCACAGCCATTCAAATTGTCTAGTGGTGGCGGCATGCTGAGGGTTTGAGCAATTACATAATTTGAAGTGTTGCTTGAATGGAAGTTGCTGTTAGGCTTAATAAAATGGTAGGCAAGGCTGCTTTGGCACTCATGAGTGGAAAGAAAAGCTTTATCACGTGTGTGTATTCCAGAAATGTGAGTGATTCCTTGGCCCACGCAGGCTGACGTGATCTAGGTTGCTCTGCTGCATTGGTAAGAAATGCAATAGGCAGGCTTAGTTTAGACCATACTAACCTAACAGAGGCCCAAACAGTCTTCTTAGTACTGGGAAGAAGTATGGGCTAGAACACTGTACTGCATATGATACTTCTGGGGAATTTTGCACCAAAAAGTTAAAAATTCTGTGTACAGTGTTTTAAAATTCTGAGAATCTTATGTCAAAATAATGTAATCACACATTTCAATTATTTTGGTAATTTATTTCAAAATACCTGTTAACAAATAGGTCTGTAACAATACAGGTGACGACAAGGATTCAGGAAATGTTTTTAACAACTAGAGATTCAATTTATTTAAACTACAATACAGAAACGTATTTTCTGCACTCCTCAGAAGCAGAGGAAAGGCTTGCGGGTGTCTGCAGTAAAGGAGGAGCTGAGAGAGAGGGAAGTAATTGCTGGGAAGGAGTGTTGGAGGGCACCTGGAGAGTAGTCACATGTGGAGGGGAGAAATATGTAACAGGTTTTTTTGGGGGGGGATTGTGAGCCAGGGAGCCTCCCACAGGCTGACCCCTAGCCTCTCCCAGTGTCAGTCACTTGCCCTGTCCCCGTCTGTCCCTCCAGCCCCCTTCCCCATGTCCCTACACCCCTACTTAGCCACCTCTTCTCCCATCCCCATATTCCTGCACTCCCATTCAGCCTGTCTCAATACTGTCAGCCCTATAGCGCCTGTGCCCCTACCCTAGTCTGTCCCCCCAGCAGCCCTATGTGCCCTGGTCTGTCCATGTCTCTTCCCCCCCCCCCAATATCCCATGCTGCCTCACGTGGTCCTGTGAGTAGGGTGTTGTGAGGAAAGCAGCCTCTCCTTCCTTTCTGTGGCTGGTTGCTCCAGCCCATAGCCAGTTCCTTTTCTTCTGGTGCCACAGCAGCCCCTGGTGGGCAAAAGGTGTAATTGCAGCCCCTCCCCAGCATAATGTATTATCCTACAGGTGAGGAAAAAACATCTGCAGGGGACATGAATTCTGCACAAGTGCTGTGGTGCTGAATTTCTCCAGAAGTAATAATATGGTGGGTGGAGGAAAGCACTGGTAAAATGAGACTGGACTAGGCCATGTCTGAGGGGGAATATAGAGCTCACCACCATGAGCAGGCTTGCACTATGGATCAGACTTTTGCTGCCTCACTGAAGGGGTGGGGGAGAATCTGAGGCTTGGAAAAGAGAACGGGCCTCTCAGGCTACCTTCATGTAATAACTCATACCAAATATGGGGTATCTGAGCTGTGTGGGGGTTAGTGTAGCATTGGTGTTGGAGTCTGTGGGAGTCAGAACTGCCCAGGGCTAGGGAAGGATGTGCAAGAGCCCCTAGGGTTCAAGATACTGACCATAACAAGGAATCACTAAGGCTCTTCCTGGAGCAATTTCTGGCTACTGTGGTAATCTGAAAGGGATGGGGAATCTTGTTCAAGGGATTTTGCCAGCCTCTTGGAGCTGCTCCTAGTCACTATTTCACACTAGAGCTCATTGCTTCCAAAATGCTACGTCGTATTGAATTTCCATTCTGAGCTACTTAAGGCTTGCCTGCTATGTTGCTGCTGTTGGGGTCAGCCTTTACTACCATCTTTGACCTTGTCAGGAGCACCAAGTACACAAAGCCTACTATGCTTGGTGATTCTGCAAAGCCAGCTCTTGCTGCTGACTTTCTTCCCCAAACAGTTTAAGCCTGGCCTTGATGCTGTAATATGCAGCTGGGATGTGAGCAGATGCCCTTGTGATGGTATGTTGGCCTGCTACCATGCTATGCTTTCTCCCCAATACGAGTTTCATGCAGACTCCTCTCCTCAAAACTCCTGTCTCTCCAGAGGGGCATGGAAAAGAGGGAGCAAAATCAATGGAAAAAGCTCCTGCTTGTTGGAGTAGAGAGACAGACAGGTAGTTATCTGAATAGCTCCACCTGCTGGCACAATTTGTGAAGCTAGAGGGAGAAGTTTAAAAAAAAATCTTGTACTGGAACTGAGGAAAACCCAGTTGCAAGGGATTATGGAGCACAAGGTGCCCAGAAGGAAGAAATCTTTATAGCTATAAAACTGGCTCCTGGCAATTAAATGGAAGAAATTAAAATGTGTGCATATTGTTTTGGGGTTTAAATAGTGTGGCACGGGCAGCTAGTTCAGCCCTCTCACGGTACTGTGCCCTCCTCGGCTACGACTATGGCATGCCTGGGTGGGAGCGGGGGGTGCTGGTCCCACACTCTGCCCCGGGCCCCGACCCAGGGACCCTGTGTGGAGTAGTCTTCAAACTGCCCAGTCTGTGACTTACTCCCTTCCCTGGGTTGCCTGTCTTTGGCCCCACTGCTCACAGTCTGCTTCCTGGAACTGGGTGGGAAGGGGTTCTCCCTCAGGCCTGTGTCTTGGGTCCTTGGCCGTAGCCAGACAGGTACCCCCCCCTCTTGTCTCTGGTACCTTTGGGGTTGTAGTATGTGGCAGTGGTTGCTCCAAGTCCTGTAGCAGCTCTGCTGTGCTCCTTCTTCTACTCCCTTCCAGCTGCTCCTGTCTGCCTGACAGGGAGGCTTTTAACTGCTGGGGCAAGCTCCTTGATTGGCCTCAGCTGGCCTAATTGCCCCAGGGTAGCCCCAGCTGGATCACCCAGGGAACAGGGATTTGTTCATTGTGGGACTAATATAGACCCCCCTCTACTACTCTCCTGTAGCCATCAGGTCTGGCCCTGTCACAATAGTGAGTAAAATCAAATAACTCTTGACCAGCATTTTCATCATTGAAGTGAGTTATAGCTGGAGCTGGTTGCAGAATATGGACATATTTGAAGCAGACATTTTTGCAGAATGCTGATACTGTTTTAGCCTGCTCTAAAAGCATGGTGCCTTCCCGTGGACAGCCCACACCTCCCCCAGAAACACTAGGCATCACCCTAGTAGCCTGGGACCCAAATTCCACTGCTCTGTGGCTGTGAAGGATTGTGGAATGTGAGTGGAGAACAAAATTGTGGACTCACTACTTACAGCCTCTACCGCTGTTTGCTGCAGTCTTGGCACAGGATAGAGGGTTGGTCCAGCTCTATCTGGTTAGGAGACCTTCAGTACCTAATTGGTCTAGGAAGATGGGGGTAAGTCAGTATCTAACAGTGCCACTTTAGAAAGAGGAAGAACAGAGTCTGCTAAGTGCTCAGTAGCTTATCATTGCATATTTTTGCTATAATAGAGAGGATTTAATTCAAGTTGCTGGTTTCCCTTTGGGGAAGAACATTTGATCCAATTCAGTTCCCCTCGAGTTTTAACTGGAGATTGTACTCTTTCCTGAACTGCTGTGTTGCACCAAGCAGTGACTCTACACCAGTGGTGCATTTCAGTGGGCAAAGCAAGTGCTACAGGCTCACAGGTGACACACAAGATAGGAAGGTGGGAACTTCAGCGTATTTTGCAGTAATCCTAGTTGGAAGGAATTTAGCTCCTAGTATAGACCCTCCAGCTAGGCTGGTGACTTCAATTGCAGGAGAGGTGGAAGGGATGTGAGGGCTCTAACAAGGGTGCAGAAGATTGGAGAGAAGAATAAAAGCTGATTGCCACGTCATTCTATTTTTCCACTGTAGGCTAGACACCCAATCAGAGTAACAAACTCGTGGGAAATTAATCCAAGTAACTTAACTCTTCATTTAGTACTTTATCAATGAACTGAAATGTCATTTCCACAGCCATGTGCAGTACAGCTGTATGCATGTTGACTGGGTTATGTCTTTCTCCGGAAGCTGGGTCTCCCGCCTACTGCAGCAAGCTTTATCCACTGGGCCACAATGCCTCCCTTAGCTTTGAATACACTGGCTCTGCTTAAAATCTGACTTACCTGCATTTCAAATTCATATATATTTTAGCTTTTCTGTGGTGCGCACTCCTGAAGATTACTCATCTTTGACGGGGCAGGGCCATCCTCCCTCCAACAAGTGGTCTGTGCCATGTTCCAGCACACCTCTCTCTTTTACGACCCCTGATCTTTGGCATATAGCTGTTCCACACTTGTAATGATCCTGTTCCCCCTTTAGCCTCTGGTACAGTTCCCTGATACCACTTAGAGTGAGGAAGGAGGTGGCCCTCACTGATGGTGCTGTGCTAGAGATGACTTGTTCACAACAGGAGATCCAAGCAAGCCCCTTTTACTCATGAGTTTGTAAACCACTCATTGCCATGGCTAAGTTCTTTCTCGCACAGCAGCTCTAATAGTTGTAGCAAAATTTTGGTTAGCCAGTCCAAAATCAGATTCCAAGGCCAGAAGAGATCATTGTGATTATCTGCTCTGACCACCTGAACAACACAGGCCACAGGACTCGTGAATTTATTCCTGTTTGAATTAGAACGTATTTTTTTTTTTTTTTACAAAAACATCCAATCTTGACTTAAAAATGGCCAGTGATGGAGAATCCACCATGACCCTTGGTAAGTTGTTCCAACATTTTATTACTCTATTTTTTAAAAGTGTCCCTTATTACTAGAGTCTGAATTTGTTTAGCTTCAATTTCTAGCCATTGGATCATGTTACACCTTTTTCTGATAGACTGAAGAGCCTTCTGTTATCAAATTTCTGTACCCCATACCTACAGAATGATCAAGTACCCCTTATTCGCCTCTTTGGTAAACTACATAGATTGCACTCCTTGAGGCTATCACTGTAAGGCAGATTTTCCAATCCTTTGATCATTCTCATGACTTTCTCTGAACTCCAATTTATCAGCATCCTTTTTGAATTGTGGACACCAAAACTTGATACAGTATTGCAATAGCAGTCGCACTAGTGCTAAATACAGAGGTAATATAACCTCCCGACTCCTACTTGAGTTCCTGTTTATCTATCTAAGGATTGCATTAGCCCTTTTGGACACCAGGTTTGCTTTAGATACTAATGTTCACTTGATTATCCATCAGGAGCACCAAGTCCTTTCAAGAGTCATTACTTCCCAGGATGGAGTCCCCCATCCTGTAAGCATGGCCTACATTCTTTGATCCTTGATGTATACATTTCCATTTGATGGCATTAAAATGCATGTTTGCTTGTGCCCAATTTACCACACATTCCAGATCACTTCATCATAATTACTTACCAGCCCTCCAATCTGTGTCACCTGCATACTTTATTAGTAATGATTCTGTTTTCTTCCAGATCATTGATAAAAATGTTAAATGACATAGGGCCAGGAACCAATCCCTGTACGACCCCACTAGAAACATACCTGCTCAAAGATTTCCCATTTACAGTTACATTTTAAGACCTGTTCTTGAGCCATTTAATAGGTATCATGTTGATTTTGTATCATTCCAACTTCATCAGTCAAATGTCTTAGAGAAGTCTAAATATTGCTTCAGCACTATTACCTTTATCTTAAAAAAAACCCAACACAGACACACACAACCCACAATAGTTTGGAATCTGTTTTCCATAAACCCAAGTTCTAAGCACTCATTTGTTTTAGCAACTAATTACATAGAATTGTCTGATTCTTTTCTTTAAAAGGGACACTCAAGCCACTTTTTTTTTAAACCTGCCATGATTCTTGTGCTGTGTATGTCGAGTAACTCTTATCTATGCAGTGTTTACACTGGAGGTCCCAGTTTTTGCCTTGTTATGGCCTTTTGGGGACAAATGAATCAAAATACCCTTTTTGTTCTACTTGTCTGAAATCTCCATGTTTACAACTGGCATGAAGGTACCAATCCATTTACCACCGAAACCAATATTGTCTTTCCATTAACTTCAGGGTCATCAGATCAGCCCTATGTCTGATGTTCTTTAGGAGGATGCTTCTTTTAAAGTTTTAAAATGTTTGCACACAGGATCAAAGCTCATAGACACACTGAACAACCATTAGGAAAATGTCTCAAGGTTTTGTAGGATTGTCTAGCAGCACCATGCAATTATGAAATAAATTATGGCAATAGAAAGACAGTAGGTATGCAAATATACTACTTTTAAAGGCACAACATGTATTTCACTCAACCACCTTGAGTTTTCCTTTAATGTCTTAATGAAAAATGGAAACTTTAGGACATGAATTGTCTATTTCAGCAGCAGGTAACGTAGGCCACTGCATAAGAGTTTCAAAACAATCCCTTCCCTCCCTTCCTTCGTCTTTAGGACAGGCATCTGCACTGAGAGCTGACATCAGTAAGTGCTATCTTCCACATATCTCTGACTGTTATGCTTGATTCTGACATATATTAGAACACAAGCAGAAATCGTTCTCCTAAGGCAAAAGAATAACTGCAGTCCACCAGCAAAGCAGATATACATAAAACACGATATTGTCCAGGAAACACAAAGAACTCAAGTAACAATGCGGGAGGGGGCAGGGAAACAATTGTTCAGCACTTAGGACATTTAATCTTTAGAGTACTGTACAATGTATGTTCCCCTCCCCAACCTCAGACCACTTCTCCAAACACCCCAATAAGAAACAACTGAACAAAAATATAATCTCCAAGAGTCCTTACTGAAGCTTCTGTTTACTTACATGCATGAATCAGATGGTTGGAGTTCAGGTATGATTTGCATGTTCTGTGCTTTATGTATTTTTTAAAGGAGTTAGACAAAGGAAACCATTTACATCCAAAGCCCTGAAAGGACGGAGTCTTTTTTAAGAATTGAAATACATGCATTTTTCATCAGTTCTTTATTTATAATGTAGGCTGAAGCAATCATTACAATGTAGAAGGGAGACACAGTTACAGCAATTATTTATACCAGTTTAAAACAAAAAACTGCACAGGGAGAGGTCAACTCTCAGTACAAACTATCAACTAAACCACAATAATTTACCGTTAGAAACTTTTTATTTTTTAGCTGTGACACTGCTTTTACAATATGCAAAAACACAGACAATAGAACTATCCAAAGTGTTTTGTCACATTCTTTCTACATTGAATTTGGCAACATTTTATATTACATTTACCGAGATTATACTAACGTTTAAGAACTAAACAAGTGAAAAGCTGTACTTCAGTACAGTTACATCCATTTATTTCAAAGGTTTAAATAACACTTTTTAACTACTGAGATTATTTCCTAACAGTTTTTGTTTAAGCAAAAACCATCTCAAAGCATCATTTGCACAATGCATCAGCTACTTTATCAACATTGGTGGGCTGGCTCCACCACAGGCACTACTGTTTATTATATTCGGTAATAAGGAGCTTGTTTTTCAAAGAAAGGAAGGTTTCATATATTCTAAGAATCATGCCTTTTTGCTTTAAAGCCATAATATAAAAAAGTTAAGCAACCACAGCAGTGTAAATGTTATATAGAACAGAGTGACTATTGAGTTACAAGAAGTCTCACATCCAATGCAGTTATGTATTAAAGCATAAGAGGTTATGTAGGCAAGATAAAAGCCAACAGAAATCTGCAGTATTTGGTGGAAACTAGCCCCTTACATTTATTTGGTCACAAACGTAGAGGCCTGGTATTGATCTCACATTTGTTGTTGTTGAAGACAGGCAGATTGTGCCCTTTTGGACTGTTTGAACAGAATGCTTGTGGCACTCCAAGTTCTGCACATTTCTATTGGCTTCAGGAGATGGGTACTGCAGCCATAACTTATTTTTACTTAAGAAAAAAATCCAACTCATCTATAATTCTATCTATCAATAACATTCCAAAAATACATTACCTAGAATACAAAAGAGAACAGAGTGGTCAGTCTCCCAGTAGTAACATTAAATACAAATCAATCTTTCTCCCACCCCCCTATTGTTCAGTATTTAGTAAAAGCCAATCAACTGCCATTTAAAAGACGGTAAGAAAAACAAGCCCCTGAACTGGAAAAGAAACATATTTGCAATTTACTAGATCTTAAGCTGGTGACTGCAGTCAAATCATTAAGTGTTTTCTCAAAATATTTGGGCTTTTCAGGGTGCCCAGCCTGCTGGGCACAGTCAGTAAAAGGCATTTTGATATATCTAAGAACTCCCTGTTATCAGTTTTAAAACGTTTTCACATTTGTAACTGCCTTAAGCCTCTGGAACTTGTTTGTATTCGATGAAAGGATGAGAGGAATGGAAAGTAATGGAGGAAATCTAAGCCTACACAGTTAAGGTGGCATGCATGTAGCTGAAAGTTGTTGCTGTGCAGTTTAGAAGAAATGTGGGGGGAAGAAAAAATTAAAGTCTTTAAACCCTCTAAAGAAACAAACACTGCAATCCAATATGGCTTATTCGGATGCATTTACTGTGAAGCTACAAGCACTTAATCCTACTAAGCTACTCTTGTGCAACTGCATCTGCTATTTTGATGGCATTTCCCTCCCTCCCCCCACTATCCGCAAATATTCTACCAATTGCAGGTTTCTTTCTTGCATTATATTGCTTTTATTATCAATTGTTCCTGCTTTTCAAACAAACAAAAAAAAATCATTCTACTTAAATGAGGATCTAATTCCTTACTGTTTCGTTTATACACAGAAGTCCCATTTTTTTAAAACCTCACTATTATAAGACGCTCTACCAAAGCCTATAAGAAATCCAAATACAGTAGATCTCTTTACCAAAGTTAACTACTTAACCTTTTTCCCCCCTTGCACACATAAAACTTTACAAAGAGTTATACAAAAGTTAAATGGGATTTGGCACCTCCAGAAAAAATTAAAAGGGGGTTTTAGATCAAAAATTAGCAGAAACAAAATCACTGATATTTACAAATTAAAACACTAGTGAAAATGTCTGTTACTATGCACTTGCATCTTGTTGTCTCCTTTATAGTGCCTTCAAAACTATTACTGAGTTTCCTACAAAATCTTTTGATTATAGATTGGAATGGATAGAGACAAATAAGGTTTCATCACAGTTCATTCTCAGTAACTAGAACACTGGTAGCATTCTCCTGTCTATGAAATACGAGGTGCCGAGCGATCATTTGTGGTAGTTTTCTTCAGTTTGACACCACGGCGAATGGCGTTCAGCATGTCTTCGCCTTGTGGGGCATTTCCTGGGCTCAGGTCTCCTGGGTCACACTTTGGCTGGCATGGGGGTGCAAGGGAGCTTGAGCTATCCCTTTCATTTTCTTCTCCTTCACTTTCAGGGACTGCTTGTGTCTGTTCATCGGCGGTATTCAGCTTCTGGCTCAGGGGTGGAGGGTTGATAGATGCTTGCCCGCTCCACAAGGAAGAGGGCATATTGGTGACTCCTTGCCCACCATCGCCAGCAGATTCAGACTCAGGACTCTGCTCAGCACATTCTTCTGCCCCACCGAGAGTGCCTGGCAGTCCCCCCAGTACATCTGGTACAGTTGGCGTTTTGACAGGAATGACAGGAGTTTTGATTGGAATAGGGCCTCCGCCTATGGTGCCTCGTCTGACCGAAGGTTTGGTGGAAGGGGTCCGTCTGATGGTTGCTACACCGGGTGTAACTATTACTGGTCCAAGCGTTGTTGGCAGGCCTGCAGTGGAAGCAGGACGCTTGGTCTGAAACATTCTGCGGTAGGACTGGCTGATGTCACTGTTTCTTGGAATGGTTGAGGATTTGTCAAATTCTTGTTCTGTCTCCTGATCACCACTCACAGAGAAATAATCATAATCTGAAACTGACGCCAAAGGATACTGTTAGAAACAAGCTGGAGCAAACAGGTTAGTGAGTCTGAAGTAAGTGTATAACAATACTGTGTTTGAAGTCAGTATCTATTAATATTTGCAGAAGACACACTTTACCAGCATGTCCATGCACCCAAAAGGCCTAACAACAAGCCTAAGATATCCTGACTACAATTTTCAAACCTGGGTGTCTAAAGTTAGGCACCTAAGTGGCCAGATTTTATATGTGATAAGCACCTACATCTTTCACTGAAGTTAATGAAAGTTACGGATGCTCAGCTCTGAAAATAATCAGATCATTTATTCAGGTGTCTAAGAAATTTGGGTGACAACTGTAAGGCACCCAACTTTTAAAACCACAGATTACTCTGGCCTGTTAGTCACATCCCAATATTTTGAATTTGTCACTGATGGAAGGGCAGTCCCGGTCTAAAAGGCAATTCTATAAATTGCATTGTGGGGACAAAAATCTGCTGTGTCTCAATGATATCTGCATCAGATATGCTCAACTTACAGGTAAAACTGTTTTCTAACTGCCAACCCTTCAGACTCAGTTGAAGTTACTACAATTTCCACCTCTGTTTAAAAAAGCTCACAGAATGAGGGAAACCAGAACAAGGCAGCTACTGAGCAAAGTTTATGGGTTTGCCATTGGCCAATACAGGACTACCCAAGAGGCCTATTAAGTCAGTGAGACGAATCAAGCAGAATATTTTTAAATAAAAACCCATAAAAGGTCAGATTTACTATAAAAATGGTACAATACTTAAGGTGAAATTCACCCCTACGCTGTTCCTCAGACCTCTGTTAAATCTTTAGTTGGTGCGTAAGATGTGCAGGCACCACGCCACTGGAGTGAATTTTGCCTTATTTACTGTTTAAGGGAGAACAGTCTCAGAGGGTTACAAGATGAAATCTGTTAATATACAGCTCACACTTAAGCCTGAAAAAACCTTAAGCATGGTAATGTTAGCTGTTCTCTTCTCCCATCACTAACCAGAACAGAGCAACATTTCTTGGTTTCAGATCCATTAGCAGAGAGAGGTGAGGGGCCGTGATAGTCTTTATCTGGAATACTCAAGAAGGGCAGCAATTTAGATCAAAGCACCTTGTGATGGGATAGTGTCCTCCGAACAGCATGGCGTGGTAGTCTGAGTGCTGTAGCCACTGGAACACTGCAAGGAATCTCTGCTGCTTCTCTGGGTGTCCAGCTGCAGACCTCTCGTCAGAGCTAGAGCTAGCTCCTCACATGCTTCTATCTCCTCTCCCTGCTAGTCACACGCAAGAAAGCAACTCATTAGTTTTATGTCTGATTCAGTCAGGGCGATACTTCAGAGATCTCACCAAGTTTGGTCCTGCCAATGTGGTACCCTTTCCAAAGTCAGCACCACAACCCAACAGGATTATTTCTAAATATTCATAATGGTTTTGTAAAAAAAGAACAACAGGTGTTTCTTCTTACATCGTAATTCCACAAGGGCCAACCTATTGACAGCGTGTCATCCATCCGTTGATGCATATTTATGATTTCCAAAGACTATACCCCATGCTATAACCAGCCTGTCATTATAAAAAGGGCTGTGTACCAACAGAAAGCACTTGAACTAAAACGTTTGCAAGAGCTAACAAATACATCCCCTGTGCACTGAGCTCCTTAGTAAAAATTAGAGCATCACCCTTGTGGCAGCTGACACAGTCATACTCCGAGGTCTCTGGGCCTCCTCCATGGGCACAGATGGTCCACTTAGGGCCCCGCCATTAGGGTCTGGTTCACGTTTCTCTTTGCGGCGTTGCAAGGTATTCACCATAGGCTGATCATATGGACCTGGCTTAGCCCAATCCTAAGGAAACATTTCCATTAGTAAGCATACAGTCTATGTGGAAATACAACCATTCCTATTACAGAACAATACCAATACAGCAGCAGATTAAATAAGTATCAAATGTAGGTGCAATATTGAAAAAAGCAAAATAAACTACTTAATTCTCAGGATAGTTATAAAAAAAGTTCATAGTATAAACTCATCTCTTCTAATCTTCCTTTAAACAAGATACCTAAAATATTTTAATTTGCATTTAAAGCCTACGTTTTCAGAAACACAGCGGCAAAAATGTATGTA
Organism: Emydura macquarii macquarii; assembly: GCF_026122565.2. Classification (NCBI taxonomy): domain Eukaryota; kingdom Metazoa; phylum Chordata; order Testudines; family Chelidae; genus Emydura; species Emydura macquarii. Next base: position 6,182,763 of record NW_027130506.1, read on the forward strand.
ATTACCATAAGTGAACAATTACAATGCATGTGCAAATAGTCAAGTTAGCTATCTAAAAATTCATTTGCATGTACAATAGCTGAAACTGCACACATCACATTACGGGTGCAGATCTAAATACCCCCATTAGAAGTGTAAATTTATTCTGAGTATTTTCTTTAAAAACTACTTATTAGCTCAAGTCTAGGTTTTAGTGAAGGGCTACATCAAATAGGGCTAACATCACTTTGCGCACTGATGACTGTGAATCCACTAAGGAGGCAATTTCTCAAGCTATTGGGAATATATGCACTTAGGGCTCTATGAAGAAGTGAAAATTCTGAGGATACACAGAAACTATAGTGTGCGCACTAGGAAAAGTGTTCAGCAGATAAATTTGGTGGGACTTCAAATTCACTGATGATCGATTCCAGACATGCTGCTTACCAAATGATAATGCTCAATTAATTGTAATGTCTTCTTTAATCTCTGAATGAAATCCTCTCTCTATTCTGTTTTATAAGTGGGCTGCCAGAACTTTAAGACTACATGGCCCATTTCTGGCAGCAGGCTGGCTGCTAATCAGCCTCTTCCCTACCCTCTTCAAGTGAACAGCGGACTCTCAGAAGACACCCAAGCCCCGAGGTGATCATTACCATCCTCCATATAAGGCTTTCAGAGGGAGGTAGCTCTACAGACTCCAAGTATTAAAGGCTGGGGTAGAACTGGAAGCCTGTATGTAACATTCTACAGCTGCAATAAGTCTCCCCGAGTCAGGATTTAATTTATAAAAAGTCCCATTTAAAAAAGTCTCTGGGTATATCTGCAATATTGTAACAAATCCATAGCCACCCAAGAGCTTCACAGCTGTCTGCATGATGCAGGTCCATGGCTACTTGGAGCTGCAGGGGGACAGAACTCATATTCTCCTGCTCCAAAAACATAGGCCTACTCCACCTGTTTGAGTTAAAGGAGAATCTCTGAAAGCTCTGGGTAGTACTGGGCCTCTGACAAAATGGAGCAGTTCTGATTCCATCCACTAAAAGACAGGGGTGCTATCTATCCAGTAGTTCATTAAAATAGCTAAAAGCAACACATGCAGATTGTTGATCAATTTAAAAATGTCCACTAAATGAACTAGATGCCAATCCTACATTTGCCTCTTCAGGCATAAGTGTGGCCAGGTGCTAAAGAACTTGTGGAAGTCTCACTATTGGCTGAACACAGCCCAGAGTGCTTTCAAAGTACCATCCCCCTCTCTTTCTAAGGCCAACCTGTCTTTACTGATACCCAGTCCATTTTTAAAGGCAAGTATTTTACAAACCTTAGACTGTCCGTGATCATTCAGAAATATTGGGTTAGTTCTTTGAACATTTATCATCTGACCATGGTAAATATTCAGCATGTCAAGTCCACTTTAGAATGGTATTAAACAGAGCAAATCAACTGGTAATTAAATGGGATTTGAAAGGCAACGACCACAGTGAGTACCGTAAAGCATGGAGAAGAGAGCACTGCTGCAACAAAAGAAACACAAACCTTCCAGCTAGGGATCTTAGATGATGGTAACATGCCTGGCCCAATGGTGTAATAATGACCGGAGTCTGCAAAGAGAGTTGAGGAAGCCCGAGTCCATGCGCGGGAGACAGATGGGAAATGAGGGAAAGGACCTGCACCAACTGAAGCTAGGTATGGGTCACTTGATAAACTACAGTGATAATACCCATTAGACAACTGGAAACAAACAAAACAAAACAAAAACAAAAACCAAATTAATATAAACAAGATGAGTATGAAAATACACGGTGACTGACATGCTCTGGGCAGAGACAAAGTCTCTTCATTTTAAAGCCAAAAATTGAGAACTGCTACAAATGAACAACTAATTAAAAAACTGATCTAATGTTTGCTCCTGAAGCGTGCCTGCTTGAAAATTGTTATTCGAATTAACAAATTTCAAAGGTCAATCCAGAAATCATTTTCTCTGGGCTGAGCAGCTTTGTGTTGTCTCCCCTTGGAGAGGGTATTTTTTGGGGAAAAAAAGACAACAGTTTGTTTATTGTGTAGCTCTGGACATGGAAACTAAACATATCCAAAGCTGAAAATGTTCATGTCAGCATCATCATATGCAATAAAACAGAGAGAGGAAAGTGTGCAGCCTCTGAAAATGACATGTTCCAGCAGCATAATGACATGGGAGGGAAGAAAAAATGGGAAGGAGTTACTGGATGAGAATGGATACTGATATCACTGGCTCCCCTAGATTTAGGATTTATACAAAATTTATTCTAGCATGGTGGGTTTTTTGGGCATACCTGGATTTCTCAGAGATTAATGCATAATACATAATTTGGGGGAAAAAATATTGACAGTGAAACCTGAACAAGCAGCCACTCGTATTAGGCAACTACTCTCTTTAGACAACTTCCCACTATGTTACCAAGCTCAGGATGTACAGTTTGGCTGCACCTTTGTTAGAAAACCACCTCTTAAGGCATCAATTTGTAAGTACCCCTGATTGTCAGCTTAGATGAGTTTCACTGTATTTTACTCATGTATTCATTCTTTAAGGGAGTGTGTAACAGTTTCTTTTCTCATCTTCACAGGGAAGGGTCTTAGCTACGTGTCCCATGCATGCTGTTATTCAAATGTCACTGGGCTTGGATAACGAGCTGGAAGATTTGTACGTCTGAGATGAAATTTTTCACCTTATCTGTGGAGGCCCAAGCCCCCATGGTGGAGCCTGAGCTGACTGAGGTGGGGGAACTGCACTCGCTCACTGACTGGCAGGTTTCAGAAGCTTCTGAAGAGGCAGAGCTGGACGAATTCTGCAGCGTGAACACCACCACAACGCAGGGAAAGGAAAAAACAAGCCACCAACGAAGGAAAGCAAAAAGCACACATACACACAGACGGACACACACAGGAGAAGGGGAAGGATGAGAAAAGCAGAGGGTTAGGGATTAAATCAATCATTAAATACTGCTCCAAGCCACCGCTAGCGATCAGTAACTCTGCAGGAGAAACAAAAAACCTTAATTTCTTAATGCAAGGACTTGCTGCATAGGCTGAGGGAGCTCTTGGTTCTCTCCCCCCCACTGCTTTCTGTGCAACTACAACTCAAGGGCCACATCTCCTCAGGTGCTGAGGGCCCTCCTATGATAGTAAATGGAAGTTGAGAGAACTCAGCACATCAAATGTCTGGGCCCTAAATGCATTTAACTATTTAATATAGCAAAGACGGATTATATCATGAGCTCAGTTTCCTAGGGGAAGCTGTCTAGACTCAATGTGTGCCTGCAAAACAGCAAACGCCACTTGTGCACACAGATTCTGTTTTTTCCAGATGCAAATGTGTGTATGCAAAGCTTGACTGAGTTTGGACATTAGGGAACAGTCTGCCTTTCCTCCTTTGGAACCCATCCTTGTGAAAACAGTTTGACTATCAAATCTCGTCACATTATGAACATACCTACTGGATGACCTTAAAGTTCAACTCTCCCCTTTAACCATTTCATCACAGTAAGTATGTTTTTAAAGCCTGGAATGACTGTGGTTACCCTTCAGTGCACTCACTACAGATCTAAAATCACCTCTTCTATGAAAGAGATCAAAGCTAACACAACATTAACATAGCAGTCTAAAGAGTGCTTTGTACAAAAACAAATGTCATTTCTCAGAGTTCTCTTATTTTATATAGCCTCCCTGCTATCTGATCTGTCAGATGCTGACTCTGTTGGCGTCAGGGATTGTTCTTTAATAACCTTTCTTTGTTTGTATGGTTTATGCACATTCCACTGAATATACATAATATTTTTTAATTTGGTCCATTGTACCATGTTTTTATATTAGATGGCAGTTTCCGCCTTTCAATGTATGTAAGATCCATGTCCATCTCAATCTGCCTGCATCCTTATTTTGCTAAATTTTCAGTTCATGTGCAGTGTTGCTGCTTACAAACAAACAAGCAATCTATCTTTTTCTAGGACACCGCACCATGGAAGACAACATCCTAGTGATGGGCCTGATCCAGACCCTACTGAAACCAATGGGAGTCTTTTCACTGACTTCAATAACCCAACTGGGTCAGGCTCACAGTGACTTGAGGTCACGCCCTTGGATTTTTCCATTGTCAGCAGAAAGTCTCTGCAGTAACTTCTGATGTTCTGTTGTAAATAACACAACCCAAATGGATTTTTTAAAGCTGCAGAAGCTTGGGAGAAGCTAATACTTGATAGTGGTTCACTGAGATTTATAGCTTCTGTGGGACCCTTACTAAATCTTGCACTGTGGGGCGCTTGTGCCAATTCTGAAGTGACAGATTTAGCTGAGGTTAGTCCTGCTTTGAGCAGGGGGTTGGACTAGATGACCTCCTGAGGTCCCTTCCAACTCTAATATTCTATGATTCTATAACGTCACACTGATATTTTATATATCATTCACAAAGCAAGAGCTCCTGGCATGACCTAAATGGTGCTTGGCCCAGTTAGTTAGTGTCTTCCAAGCCAGTTTCTTGCCCTAGGAAAATAGTTTATCCCACATACCAGAACTTTCTGCTAGCTAATTAACTGGGATGTAGTACTTTACTGAATGCTTTCTGAATATCTAGGTATCAAAGTATTTCCTGCATTTTAATCTGCAGGATCTTTGAGACAGAGGTTGCATTTTCTTCTGTATTTGGAAAGCACTTAATGCATTTGGGGACTACTATAGTATATATTAACTAGTCATGATGATGTCTGTAGTCTGCCATATAAATAACAACTGATGAAGTCCAACAATTAGTTCAGCATAATAGACTTCCAGGCCCTTACACCAAGTGTTCCTACTAGTTTCGCTAATAGATGCAGTAAAGTTTCCTAATCCTTATATTTTAACCTGGTATTAAAAACAAATTCCGAATGTCAGTTAATGAAACTGCTATTAATGTCAGACAGAGCTTTATATTTTTAAAAGATTTGTAGAGGTTACCTGCCCTTCACAATTTACGTAGAAAAAAATCTTTTCAAAAATATTTCCACTGTGAACTGTACTAACTTCTTCACTGCTATCCGATGCAACAGGATCTCATCAGCAGTCCTATCAGCTTCCTGATTTGTACATGCTGAAGCAAGTTAAAACAAACCTGCCACATATTTCTGACCTAGTTTCTTTTTTTAGAGATGACCCATTTTCCTTTATTGTCTCTGGAAAGATATTTAAAGAACTCTTTATTGTTAGTCAAAGTGTTTTCTGCAATTTGAGATCAGCATTTATTTTGCTCTAATTATCCCTTCAACTAGCTTTGTCTGCTTATTTATTTACTTTTCTAATACCATTACCTAGTATTCTTCCTTATCAGGTTGCTTTAAAAGCCGTTTTGATTGTGTCTTGTGCCTTCACAATGGCTTTTGCTGTTCTTTTGTCATGATTAGATTTAAAACAATGAATTCCATGTGCAGTCTCTCTAACTGTGTAATTACTGTCCACTTTCCTGCAGCACATTTCTTACATTATGATAAACAAGGCATTTTCAAGCTCACCCAAAGTCAAAGGCATCCTTTTATTATTACCCTGATAAGTCAAACATAATAACCACATCATTTGATCCTAGATGCTCCCAAACCTGGGCCTCTATTGCACTAAGCTATGATTAGCTTCAACAGGACTTCTATCATGCAAAGTGTGCACCAAAGAGCTGTTATGTGTTGTCTCTACCAGCATATTTCCCTTCTTAATTTTATGTAGTTCCCTCAAAAATGATCTATCATTAAAACACTAAATCGGAAAAATTCTGTTATATACTTTTCTAAAACTCTGGTTTATGCTTCTACCCATTTCCTACAGCTCAACTGGAAGACACATGACCATGGAATTTATGCACAGCCTCTTTCTATATTCTTTTCACCCATCCCCCCCAAAAAATAATAATGCTTTGTTGCCTTAAACAAAGTGGTGTTAAGACATGAAGCTAACAGACACCACCAGCAGCAGGTAGTCCATAAATGCTGGATGCACAGCTTTTGATTTCCTTTTGTCTGTCTAAAACTCCCTTTTCTGCTTCCCAAAATGTTATTGTTAGAAACAACATCTGGGTTTCAAAAGCAACATTTAACAAACAGTATCTGTGCTTTCTTCCCATATGAGCATGGAAACACAATACCAGACTGAAAGTTTGTCCATTAGTTAGAGACACACAACATGAAATATGCTGTACATTAAACAGCCTTTTAATAAATGTACCGTCACAAATTTGTCAGCACAACATTTGCATTTTACTTAGTGCTGCACATACAAAGCAAGACACTCAAGCAAAAATGAAGCTGCCAGGCAATGATCTGTTACCTTTCCCTCAAGGTAAACGTTGAGTACAGACCTATTCATCGTACCAAGATACTACAGTTGGCAAGTCAATATAAAAGGCTGAATTTCCAGTTACTGATTTACAGCCACTATTCAGGAGCCACAGTGGTTTTGAGTTGCTTTGTGACTTCATATGTAGCTTCAAAAATGAACTAAAATAGTACTTGGGCCAGATCCTCAGCTGATGTAATCGGTATAGTTCCATTAGCTTCAATGAAGCTACACTGATTTACACAGGTGACAATCTGTACCCTCATTTAAAAAGAAGCAAAGGGAATTTGTATGAGATGGTGCAATACCCAAATGATCTTAACAGAAAAAAACCTTTGCCTGCAAACATACCCTTCAGTAACATATTGCCACTCACCTCTCTTTTACCCAAATGCGCTGGATATTATGGAAAGGTAAAGGGATACTGATAACTTTAAAATATATTGATTTAACCTAACTTTCTTACCTTTTTACTAATCTCAAGTTTCATTTTTGATCATTCATGTTGCATTTACCTTTTGCTTTTCATTTGGCTTAGCATTAGACCATCAAAGCAGAGTAGTCAATTAACTTGTCTATATGCAGTTCCTAATTAATTTCACTTTCAGGATCTCATCCAGATGAAAAATGCTGCTATGTCTGGGCTGCAACATTGCAGAGGACATACTCATTTGAAAACAAAATGTTTTCATTAAAATAAAAAAAACAGAAATATTTTTGTTGATGTTCCATTTATGAGACTATATTCTAGACCTCTATTAAGCGGACAGTGTTCTTCTACATATCCTACTGTTTTATTTCTGATGTGTTACTTATCAAATACTCAGCAACAAGCAAGGGACCTGATGCACCAGATGTACTGACGACAGATGCACATCTTCCATTAATTGGATTCAAATTCTCAACTTCCTCTTTTGGCCGGAAATCATAGTTTCAGTGCATATGAACTCCTCTAACTTCTACCAGATGAAAAAGTTTAGGTTTGTATTTATTAAACTAAAAACCTTCACTAAAGAGGCACTAAGGGCAGCTCTTCTCCCAGTGATCTGGGGGTAGTAAGCAACAAACACAAACCTCAACAAAAGATGACAAAGACCCACTCCAGGGGTATATCTACACTTCAAGCTGGAGGGTGTAATTCCCAGCTTGATGAGACATACTCATGCCAGAGCTAGTGCGCGTACGTCTCGAGCTGGGAATTACACTCCCTGCTTGAAGTACAGACATAACCAATGTCATGATGTTCAGCTCTCAGTGGAGTTTAGTATGTAAAATGGTAAAAAGCCTTAATTAGAGCCCAGAAAAAAACACTGTTCTTAAAGGGTGATTTGTAAAAATTAACCAAAATTCAGCTGCTGAAAATGATTTGCCAGTCAGCCATGCAAACCCAAGCCGCATATTTCACCAAGGTTTGGTAGAATGCTTGATTTGACCCTAAACAGAACAGCCACTCAAGTTTGACACAGACATGTGTAGAATGTACAATCTGATTTAAAAAGGCCAGGAAAAAAGCAAGAGGGGAAAGTCTGACCCCACTGATGTTAACAGCAAAACTCCCATTGGCTTCAGTGGGCTGGGATTTCACCCAACATCTTTAGGTTATGACACATTTCTTATCAGATTTTCCTTTTTTTTTTTTTTTAAAAGAGTTTGCATTGTTTTAGTACCTCTACAGGGTGTTGGATTGGCAGCCCTAGGAAACGAGGTTATCCACAGAGAAGAATATCACCAGAAGTGGCAGAGCAAGGTAAGTTTCCCATGCTTTCTGCCAATGCTGCTTAGCACTGCTGTGGCAGTGGGCCATTACTCAGGGGACAAAGGGGAGTACAGTTCCATATGTATTCAGTCCTTTGCCTATTGGCCAACAATACCAGCAAGGGTGCCAGGGTTAACACCAATTAGAAGGCTACTGTGGCATGGATGTCTGACCACTGGGAAATTGAACTGAGATGACTTAACACAACCGCCATCAGATGTTAACAACCTACAGTCACTGCTGACCTAGAGAGGATATGAACTAGTGGGACAGGGTGAGTGAAGTTCAAGTGGATGTTAATTCCCTCAATTAAAAATGTTCAACTTGATTCCATGACACCTAATGACTAAGATCAAGATTTTGTCTCAGTTATTTTTAGTAAAAGTCACGGACAGGTGGCAGGCAATGAACAAAAATTCACAGAAGCCTGTGACCTGTCTGTGACTTTTACTAAAAATAATGGGCAGGGGGAGGTGACTGAAGCCTGGGCCCCGCAAGGAGGTGGGGGGAGGGGGAACTGAGAGGCCGGGGGGGGGGAGGGGGGCGGCGGCTGGTGTGGCTCCAGCACCCGCTGCCACCTCAGCTGACAGCTCCAGGGCCAGCGGCTCAGAGCGTCTGGGCTCCCACCGGCTGACAGCTCCAGCCCCACCACCCCAGGCATGGGGCTGAAGCTGAAGGGAAAATGTCATGGGGGTCTCTGAAAGTCATGGAATCCGTGACAAAAAAAACAACCTTATCCTTACCAATGACCATGTGCTCCTTTCTCTCACACTATGAATTGTATGTGCATTATCATACGCTAGTCACTCAGATTTTTGTTTTTTCCACTTGCACGTACCTGGTTAGGTGCTTCGGGTGGCATGGGAGATGGCGATTTGGACTGGAAAGCATCCTGGGACATGAATCCAGAATCGTGGGAAGACACACTGGACAGTCTCATGGGCGCCTGCTGAGGCAGATTGGAGCTGCGATAGCGATAGTGTGAAGTAGGTGAGTGAGAGTGCGAGCCACTCGACCGGGAATCACTACTGTTAACGCTGTTCAGACTGCTGTGAGAGACAAAAGGAAAAGAGAAAGGAAAGGGGAGAGGGAAAGACAAGAGGGAGGAATGGGAAGAGACCAATACAATACAATTAACGCTCTACAAGTCTAGCAACAGGCAGCATAAACCAGAAAAGAAATGTTGACAAGTAACTGGTAAAAATCATAAGAAGCTGCAAGTATCCTTGGCGATCAGAGAAGGAAAATGGCATTCTACATTCCTGTGTGTTCTGCACTCATTAGGGACAGACTCTGACACCCTTAATCACACTGTGAAATAAGGGTAGCACAAATTGGCCCTAGGGAATTTATTTCCCCAGCTTGGGGAGACAGTAGAATACTCTCTCTTTCTCTGGGCTTTTACAGCGCACAAGTCACCAGTCAGTAAGCATGAACACTCCATTACTGTCCCTCTCTAATGGTCAGCAGAGAGAGTATAGTTTAATAATACTAGCTCAGATATGTTAAATTCAACGTAATGCGCCAAATTTTTAAGGTCATCTCCAATAGCCCATCTGCAAAGCTTAAAGGCACATCCAACAGCCTGCTTCTGAGTGCACAAAGAGGGTAAGTAGGCAGGCAAACAGATGCACTTTTTGGAAGTGGCTTTGAAAACGTGACCCATCTTGAGTTCTCCAGATCTTCTACAGTAGGTTTCACTGTATGTAAAAGCTTTCTGCCAATAAAGAAAGCACATAATATAAAGCTATACTGAGAATATTTATCAAATGTTAGTGAGGACAGAGAGGGAAGAGAATTAAAGATCCCAGCTAATAACTGTGAAAAAGGCAGAATAACCCAAAAGAGACTATTTTCAAAGTTCCAATAAATCTATATTGCATCAATTATTTACCAGCGACACTGTGGGTGTTTTTCAAGAAAGTTTCCTTTTGTCTTTTAAGAGAACATATTAATGGCACTAGTAGCATTCCCCAGTGCAAGTATAGGGAATGACTGTTTAGACTGGTAAGCTCTCACCTAAGGGAATAAAAGAAAAAGAAGAGGTACCCACCAGCTGTATGCTTATTTAACATGTTTAACATTGTTTTTCTATTTAAAAACTGCTTGTTAAAGTGTGTGCTTGGGGCAAAGGTGGGGAGGGCTGCGTTGCTTTATCCAGACACACAAAAACCTGCTGCTACACAATCTTATCACTTGAGAAAATAAAAAGCTAGTTAGGAATATACGATGTATTTTCAGCCATTTTCTTTTACAGTTTCAGGATATTGCATCTTTAAGCCTGTGCTCACTGCTGTAAATATATACATATATATTAAAAGTTAGCCACCACTTTTTTATATATATATATATACATGCAGAGATAGCTAGATACATACATACATGAAGAAGTGGAATTTTGCTAAGTCTGCCATGCTATAGGCTAAGTTCTGCTCCCACAAGGGAGTCTATGATCTATTTGTTTGTAAGGCAAACCAAAAAGGTAAGAGTATTAAAGGCTACCAAGGTATTAGAGCAGGATACACAACAGGCAATCATCCTTTAAAAAAAAAAAAAAGTAGAGAACTATTTAAACATCAATGCACCAGGGCAACATGCTGATAAACTGTTTTACTGAAAGAAAACAGTTTTACAGAGAAAGCAAAGACAGGATCCAACTACTCCAAAACACACTTCAAAGGACAGAATTAGACAGCATTAAACAGTCTTGTATTTCACAGTAAAGCATTTCCATTTAACAGACTGAAAAAGTAATTGACAAATACCTTCTTCCCTTTCAAACAATTTAACCTAGTAGTTAATTACAGCTATTCCATGATCATTTCTTTATCTAAATGATAATACAAAGTATGCATGATCAAAAAGGGCAGCTAGGAGTGAACAATCCAGAGTTTCGATTGGTTAGTACAGTTTGCTCTTTCATCAATGCATTAAGCTGAACTGAATCAAAACACATCTTCCGCTGTCAGTCTCTTTGCACTCAAAATTGTTTAACTGTGCCCCTCATTTTTCATGTTCTGTTATACTCTTAAGTGGATTATAATTACTAGGCATTGATCTCTCATTATTAAACAAAATATAGGCACAAATTTGTAACAGAGCTTGAGCCGTATTTTCCCCAAAATAGATTAAAATGACATTTCACCAATCTGCTTACCTACAAACACTCGATTTTCTGGACATGGTGGTACTGGGAGAGGATGGAGGAGTCTGATATGACCAGCTGTAATCAGAACCTTTCAAATCTAGAATCACCTGATGAAAGAGAATTGATCATATAAAACGTTTTTAAAAAGGCCATTTTCCTTCTCAAGAAAATACCCCAAACTTGCAAAAAGCTGTTCATTGTAAGAGGAATTTTCACTACCAATCTATTGCCATTCTTCTATCGATTTATATTCTGTGATCACTAAATTCATGCTTTTTAAACTTCATTTGTATTTAACTCAGGATGAATGCTGAACACAAATTAACTTCATTTTTTGGTTCTCGCATGCTAGAGCCACGTCTCAGTATTTGGGTTACATACACTAAAGGGAAAGTTTAGATTTATACAAAAAATTCTTTTAAAAAAATTTCACTTATTTAGACATAGAAATTAAAAAAAATATCAACCTTTGGGTCACGATCCTGCAGAAAGGATGTATGAGAGGAGACCCATTCAATTAAATGGATCCAATTCTCATTTACACTGATCCAGCAGTGTAAAGGAGTCAGTGTAAATGAGAACTGGGCTCAGTAAGACTACTCAAGTGTTTGTGGGATCAGGGCCTGAATTCTAAAACTAGGTTACTTGACAGTATACCTTTAAGGAAGATCATAAGGGATGGGGAAATAAAACTCAAATAACCAAATGGGAGTTACCTACCCATGCAGTGCTATTGTTGCCTAAGATGTTCAAAAGTACCTTAAGGGAGTCAAGCACCCAAATCCACTGAATTTCCATGGGAACTGGGGGTCTAACTTCCTGGCCTCTTTTGAAATGTTCAGCCTAAAATGCTACCATAATTACCATAAGATTTGTTCCTTCATTTGTTTTTACAGTTCTATACATGTATTTAACAGCTACTTTTAAAGGTTTAAAAGATATCTATACCCGTTATAGTTTGTAATTGCCAAAGGTGGTGAAGGGTGAAAAACTCTCTCAGAGCAGCCTAATTCAAACTGTAGTCAGCAGTAAACTTACATTGGAGCCCCAAGACAGAAAAAAAAGTCATTTCCCTTTGAAAGGAGTCCGCCAACTCTGAGGTTGCACTATGTCATTTTCCAGCACCTAATGGTGAAACTGATTTATGAACAGCACTTTCCACTTAGTCGTCTTTGGAGCACAGTTGGTTGTTTCTCAGCTACATTTAAAGTGTTACCACTGACAATTTGTGTTGATCTGCTCAAGATTTCAGGAGACAATGGATGATTTACTTGATTTATTAAGTTGGAAAAACTGTATATAGTAAAAGTGAAAAAGTTTTCTTGCTGCACGCTAGGCACCTACAAGAATACACTCAAATATTTTTTACCACTTGGAGTTAGTAAAAAGTTCTAATAAGTAGCAAACCACCCCCACTCCCCGACAAACAGCCTTTTCTAGGGAATAAGAACTAACCTGTTCACTTGATGATGGCAATTTGTGAGGATCCATAGTGAGGTTTTTCAGGTCATCCGATATGGTCTGTAGATGCGTTATTTCTCCTAGCATTGATATTTCTTCTTCCTGAAGAGATTAAAAATGGAACAGTAAGGTTGGTGTCACTCTTAAGATTTAAAAAATTGCCATATATACACCATGATGTGCAACCGTTATCACTCCTCTTGCTGGATGCAATTATGTCAAACAATCAGTTACATGCTCATGTCTTTGTCCATGAGATTATTATTTCCTAGGGAAAATGGCTGGAAAGGTCAATCTACAAGGTTTAAGAACTAGATTGGGGATTTTTCCACATTGCAGCAAATCTGGATCTCAAAACTCTTGCTCAATAAGCCACCTATGTCACCCATGAGGTGCAGAAATCTAAGCAAATTTTTAGAAAGACCCTGCAAACAGAAGTTCAGTGCTTCTCTGCATTTGGAACAGGGATCACAATTCCTAAGTGCACTAAATATTTTGCCTTAGGGATCTTATCCTTGAATCCAAGACACCATGGTTGAACTCATACTTTTTGCTGGTTTTGTGAGCACTTCATTTAGATAAAGGCACTACATAAATCCGTGATTCAGAATGGCACGTAACTATGTCAAAGGTTGGTTTTGACTAGAGACAGTTTCAGGAACATAGCAAATTGTCACAGTAATTGCTTCAGCTACTATGGCAATTTTATCCAGGACTTCAGTGTCTGCTATTCACTGTTTTTTGCTTAGGCATCCTCCTAATAATTAACTGTGGTTCTACTTAGAGACTGAGATGCCTTTCATAAGCAAGCAACAAGAACATATTGCATATGCATTGATGACCATCCACAAATACACAAGTCTTATATGATGCCACAAAATTCCATCCTGGGCTTCAGACAACCTGAGCTTAAAAAAATATACTTAAACCTTTCAAATGGACTGAGAAGGGCATTGTGTAGGTGGTCATGGCTGGCAGAAAATTAACAGAGAAAACTGGAATCTGTCAAATAATCTCATTTATGTATATGGGGTTCTCATGGAATGTATACGAGTCCTAGCACTCTAGGAGATGTGAGGAAGGAAGGTTTATTTTTTAATATTCCATTTTGAAGAGGAGGGGCAGAATATGAATTAACATCTAATTGTTCATTCAAAGCTTTTATTACTAATTACTCTACCTCAAAGTTAAAATTCACAGCACAAATGAATGTAAGAACTTGAAACAAAAGACTTACTATCACAGGCCGTAGCATCGAGATAAAAGTACAGAAGCGACTGCGTTCTTCGATGAGGGCCTTTCTAACAGCCTGCTTCTCGGTTTCTTCAAGCAGCAGGTACTTATCATTGACATCTTGTAATGCACTGTCCAACTGGGGCTGGATGTCTCCTCTCCCTGTACACGGGAAAGAACCATAAGTAGGTTTTGTCTGAACAACTGGCTTACACAGAAGGAACTCCCTATTTTCAGTCACTTTGCCTCATTGCCTGAAGAGGTTATTCATAATTTGAGTCTAATCAGCATTTTCTGTAATTAAAATATATTTTCTTAATCAAGTATTTTACCATAATTTCTCTCTCATCTGGAAGAAGAAATACAACCCTCTCAATTCAAAGGAGGTTTCATCAAGTTAGAAAGAGCGGATCCTGGTTCACATGGGGAGTGTAAAATGGCTGTATTAAGCAAATCTTATTAAAAACCCTCAATCCACCCTTGTTAATGACTGTTGCCTGCAGGAGTTGTGAAAGTACCAATCATTGAGCACTGATCTCTCTTTCCCTTCCCTCACACCCTCTTTCAGCCCTTAGCTAGTTACTACTTACTTTTGTTTTTGGTAGGACCACAAAAGATTCATACATTAGTGACATTCCTTAGGATCAAATGACAACAGGTGCTAATTACAGATTGTTGGAACACTGAATTCAGTTGTATTTCTAGAAGTTACTGGTAAAACAAAGCACAGTACTTACCATTCTAAGGTCAAAAACCTTATATCATTTATGCATAAATCCAGTAGCTTTTACATTTTTTTGCCTAAAAACAATCTACTAAAAGTAAAAGGTACAGATTTTTGTCAGAGATCTATCAAATTAGTTGCAACAAACTCATTGTGCTGAAGCTTGCTGCCACAGTGAGTATATAGCAAGTCTCATCCTAAAACAAGTTACACGCTTGTGTACTGTTCACCACTCCAAAAATATAGGTTTGTAATGAAAAGCAGCCTTAGTTATATATAGCATTACTGATGCACTTTTAGAGCTATAAGACTTTTTAGTACAAGTTACTAGGTTCTGTCATACTTTAGACTCTCAGACACATACATTCACCCTAAGCATTAAATAATGTGAAGTCTTTTCTGAAAACTTAATGTACTTTGTATATTTTCATTTCCATCAGTGTGGAATATCAAAAGTGTTTGTGTATTATATTTATATGCTTGTTTATATTAGTGAAGCACCTCCTCCTAGATTCATTGCAGTGACACTGCCATCACTAATTTCTGCATTCCTCTGAAATGTCTGGCTGTAGGCCATTTCCAGACAAGATAACTGTTGATTAGTGCGTTTGGGTACGCGGTTACTATGTCCCTTGGTGGAGTGTATGACATACCGGGGCAGTGCTGATTGAATTGGGCAGGAAGTGGCAGCTGATTACTGGACTATTTCTCATTAGAATGTTTCAAGAGTGTGCGCAAATAACCAGTAAAGCTAGGTGCTTCCCTCCAACCTAAGCTTAGTTACTGAACTCTAAGAGAGGGGAGGGTCAGCATCTCCCACTGGCTGGCTTAGTCATCTCCCTGGATAGCATGCTCGCTTTTGTGTATCTACTCTTAAGCACCTCTCTCTACCCGTTCACTGTATAGGGAGTGTAGGCACCTAATTCAGGTTTTTGGGATTCCATTGTTGTTCCAGTGATTTTCTAGGCACCTGTTAGGCATTGCAATGCCTATGCCCTTTCTGAAGCTGGCCCAGCATTTACATTTCACCTTCTATACAAAGCTTTTTGTCTCCATCTACAACAAAGACTACCACATAACATTTTATAATATTTGGCTCAAGGATGGTGTTTATGAAGTGGGGGCAACTGAATAAACTAACGTGTCTTTTTCGGTGCAGCTAGACTTCAATGGTACGAAAGTTGGCAGAACTTCAATTCCTGAAATCCTATTAGTGAGCAGACCTGACAGAACGTAAGATTTTTCCTTGCTGTTTTGCAGGTTAGTTTCAGAATCTATACCTATGTCCTGCTGACATAGTCCTTTTTAAAACAAAGGCCACTTGATGTATCAGGTGCAAATTTACAATGCAGCCCATACAAACCAGAGACTACATGCTCATTTCACCGTGGATTCTCATACACTGGATGATAATAGTTACTGGTAACCTTAATTAGAGCAGAATTTGGTATCTTGGTACACTATGGTTTGAGAGAGAAAGCAAATGGCAAGGTAAGATTGGGTTAGCCGATGGTAACGCATTGCCATGCACATGGTGAAAGTACATCTTCTGAGATGTACTGTCTCCTGTGGAGGCAGCAAGTTCCTTTCCTGGGAGGGATGTTTGTACAAAGAAGCATTTTTAGCACCTTGTAGTGACTCCTGAAGTCATTCTAGGAGCAGGACTAACTGGCCCTGCAGGAACCACGACCAGCTTCACCCCTCAACAAGATCATTCACTGAGACCTGAAGGCTTTTGGAGTGAAGGTCAGCAAAGAAAATTCAGATAAATGTCCTTTCATGAGTTGGTGCTGAGACTTGGGATTCATTAAAGCACAATATGTGTGCTGAGCTCAGGGCTCCTAGTGTCAAGGGGCTGAAACGCTAGAGCTAAAAATGGATTGCAAAAATACGTAGAATTCAATTTCACTTGTTTTAGACACAACACAGGAAGAGAAAATATTTACTAGCTCTCTAGCTAATCACTCCTTCTATGTTTCAAACAACTCTCACTAAAATGGTTGGCCTAAAAGCACAGCTAGTATATACTGATGCAGAGCTCTCTTAAGATGCATGTTTGTCAGTAAAGATTTAAATAGAAATAAGTACAGTATGAGTTAGTTACTTCTGTGCACTAACAGAAGTTGGTCCAATCTCTAGGTTTTGTAGCTTTAATGATGTAGGACAGCAGAGAAGCTATGATATCAGACTATTTAGGGATAGAGTTCATATGGCATCTTGACTGATCCAGTGTTTTGAGGAACATGTAGAATTAAATTGAGACTTTGCAGAATGAACCCTTTACTATGAGCTTAGTATACAATATATACTATATATAAGCCATATCAAACTGGTTTGTAACAATAATAATAACCTATCAAAATATAATTATCTGATACAAATCCAATCAGAGCTATAGGCCAAAAATTTCAGTTCAGAGTTCCTAAAAATATGTACCTAAATAAATGGCCTGATCTTCTGATATCTCCCACAGACTTCAATGGCTTTTCCGGGCCTAAATCTGGCATAGATGCCTAACTGAAGGCATCCATATTGGAAAATGTTAGCCATAGCTTTTACAAGTGCAACAATTGTACACACTAAGATATATAATATATTATAAATATATAATATATATATAATATAATATAAATCATATAAATAGTTAATCACATAATGATCTCTAAGAAGAGACAAAGTTACATGGAACCCTGTGGCTCAATGTCACATTTTAAAAAAAGGGTATTCCTTTAACAGCCAAGAACAAAGTGGTGCTATACATTATTTAGCAGTAATTCAGGGCTGGATAGAAACAAATGCCAAAGCCTGCACAGGGGGTGACGTGACCCAATTCAGGCGCAGGGTGGATAAAATGAAAAAAAAAAAAATCCAATTTCTAAATTTTATTTTTAAAATCTAATTTTTAAAAATTAAATTAAGGTGTATTTTTTTAAAAAACTCTTTAAAATGTAATTTGAAATTATGACAATGTATGTTAAGCCTAAACTTATTATAATTTATTAAAATACATTAAAAAGTTAAGCAATACATGTTTGCTGCCAATATTTTTAAAGAAAGACAAACCACTGAACTGGTAGAAGTCAAGGGCTAAACATATATCTCTATTGTACCATATTTATAAAGCTTGACCTTAAAAGTTAGATCCCCTGATTCTCTTTTTATATAGAAAAGTAGCCTTTAACTCAAAAGTTTCTGAAAGAGGCTCACAGATTCAGCATTTTTTTATTTAAATGTTTTCAGAGATTATAAGTAGTTTAGGCCTTAACATATTTTGTATTAAATTCAGATTTCATTTTAAATAGATTTTTTTAAAAGAAAAAAAATTAAATAAACCAAAATCAAAGAAATCCAATTAAAATAAAAATATCTGATTTTAAAAAATCATTGATTTGTATCCACCCTAATTTCAAATCATTCTTTAATGGACCCACATTTTCTGAGTCCTCCTTTGCCTCTTGAGACAGGCAAGATGGTAACTTCCTGCGTAATTATTACTTAAATACCTTTCAAATCATTTTTATTTAAAGCGATTCACTTCAATGCAGTGATTGCAATACCATTTACATGACACTGGTGTTTTTTTTTCTATCAGATTGAGGATTATATTATTCACACCACACAAGAAAATACCCAGAGGCAATATTTTAAGAAGAATTTTAAAAATGATTGCAAATGAAATAACCTTGGTTGCCTTAAATCTAGACAGTGGCTCACAAATGTAAGTCAACCAAATGCAAAATATTAGTCATTAACTGAACTGCCAAAACTAACGAATGACTCAGCTTCAGAGAGCTGCTATTGTTCAGTTATTTCTCAAATACAATTGTGCATGGTGAAAGCCTTGGATGAACACAATAATTCTAGGTTATATTCATATGTCTGTTGGTATAAGTGATGGAAGATGCTCTATCAGTATCACCAGGAATTTGCTGATGTATCAATCATCACTGTTTAAAAGCTATTTAGGAAAAAAACCAACCACCCGGCATTAATTACTTGGTGCATAAGTGACTTTGCTCATACCAGTGTATCGCCACTGACTTTAATGGAGTAATCCTCGTGTAAGTTAGGAGTAACCAGGCCCAAAATCAGGCCTAGTATGTTTTAGCCCAACTCCCTTCAACACAAAGTTTCTTTAACCTCACACAGTTCTGGCACCATCTGCGCCTTTACAAAGTTCTTGCTCCTTTATGTGCCAAACTTACCAAACCTATGTGAACAGGATGCGTTTAATGACTGTTCCTTGGACAGAAAGACTGTACTGAAGACCCTTTGTGCTCCACAATGCAGAGACTAGCCAGCCAGCAGATAGGGCTTCTGATCTGTTTGTGGCCTACTCTCTCCATTCTCTGAAGACTCATATACTTTAAGGCCAGAAGGGACCATCATGATCATCCAGTCTGACCTTCTGTACATTCCAGGCCACAGAACCTCAACCACCCAACTCCTGCAGTAGACCCCTAACTCTGGCTGAATTACTGAAGTCCTCAAATCATGGTTTGGGGACTCCAAGTTACAAAGAATCCACCATTTACACTAGTTTAAACCTGCTAGCGACACGTGCCTCATGCTGCAGAGAAAGGTAAAAATCCTTACAGATTCTGTTCTCCCTTGTACTTGCTTTACTTCAGTGTGACATTGGTGGAGCTATTCCTGCTTTACATTGATGAAATGCAGAATGAGGCTCTTTGTGTCAAGAACAGGGAAGTCCTAACTGCTGATTGAAAAACACACGTTGATGCCCACCTACAATGTACTCAATCTTTGTTTAATGATTCATGCTTGAAGAAAAGGTTACTCACCCTGTGCAGTAACTGTGGTTCTTTGAGATGTCTCCCCTCTACAGGGAGCACCCATAGGGACGCACATCTTGAAGACCCACAAGATGAGTAACCTTTTCTTCAGCGAATGGAGAGTGTAGGCCAGACACAGATCAGAAGACCTATCTGTTGGCAGGCTAGTTTCTGCATTGTGGCACATAACTGGTCTTCAATTCAGTCTTCCTGTCCAAGGAACAGTCATGAGGATGCATCCTGTCCACACAGGTTTAGCAGGTTACATAAAGGAGCAATATAGGAGCTTTGTTAAGGCACAGACCCACGGTACTGAGTCAAGAAGTCCAGGGCTACAACACCACAGACCTAGCAGGAGATTTGGACTTCTTGGGAGCTGGCTCCTTGTGGTGGGAGGCTGAACTCCTCTTCGAGACTTTCCCTGAGTCCTCCAAGAGCTTAGCCGAAGTCGAAGAGGCACTGGATCTGTCTGGAGACAGATGTATGGGAGGAAGGGAGAGACTCCCTCATCTGACTCGGAAGTGACTCAAAGGGAGTGCTTTATCAGCAGCTTCAATTTGGTCTCCTGATTCTTCCGAGCTCTGGATTTTAGAGCCAGGCAAAGTTACATTTCTGAGAGACATGGTGTGACACCCCAAAACCCTCATATTCCCCACTGTCATATAATTATGATATGTTTTATACAAAGTATGCCTTGTGATGCATCATTTTAAACGTCTTGGTCTGTTAAACATTAATATGCTGTTGGATTGTATGTGCTGCCATTGTATATGAAGTTATGAGGTTTTGCTGCGTATGTGAAACTGAAATATGGTGGAAGGTAGGAAACACCCAAAACAGCTTTTCAGGTACAAGAATGGAATAGCCCGATGTGCTGATGGGCCATTAAGGGGAATCCATTCTCCCAAACCCCATCCCTAGATACTTCACAAAGGAAGCACGTACACAATGGACACAGCTTGACCAATGGGGGGCAGCCCCTCACATCACATGCATAGATGTTTCCAAAGCCCCTCACATCACATGCATGGATGTTTCCCAGGTTGGAAGAAGCTGGGGGGGGGGGGGGGGAAGAGGAGTGCCATCATCACTAGTCGTCGCTCCCCCATAACTCAACACCTGAAGGAACATCTGGAAGACAAAAGATTTTACACAGGGGAGGGGAACCCAGGCTGCAAAGCAGACGCACCCTGTGCTGCAAGAATCTGTAAACCTGAATCATCAGTCACGGTGAGATATTGCTGATTCAAATCCTGTTTAGTGGATAAGAACTTAGACTACAAAGTTATTTTTATTTCTTTGGTAATTATCTCTGATCTTTACGACTACTGCTTACAATCACTTAAAATCCATCTCTCTCTAGTTAATAAATCTGTTTTATAATTTTACTTAATACAGTGTGCCTCAGTTGAAGTTCTTAGGCTATCCCAGCTCAGTTAAAGGCTGGTGTATGTCCTCTTCAGATTGAGGAAGGAGCAGACAAATTACTGAGCTTCCTCTGACCAAATTTCTGTCCAGAGTAAGACAGAACAATTCTGCAGTGCAGTGCATAAAGCTGGGATGAATTGGCTGATGCCATTCTCTATTGTTGGTTCATGAATTGCTAAGGGAAAGCATTCATGTTCCACAGTTGGGTGCATCCTTGCCTGTGAATGCCTGTGTGAGTACTTTACCTACTGGAGATTTGTAGCTTACTGATAGCATCACAGAGCCAAAGGCAGCACAGGTAAACATTCCTGCTCCCTAGCTGGGTGAGGTGCTCCATCTGCTGTTGCATAGAGGGATCTGCTGTTTATCACCAGCCCAGGCTGGAAGGGATGGTTAAGAGTGTACAGCAGTTCCATAGCTTCCAGGTTGTACCCTGGGGAATGTAATCCTGTCACATGGGACTTTCCCAAGCAACAGATACATGTAGAGTGGCTGTCAGTTTTTGGGATAGCCTCCCAACAAGAGAGGCAACATTTGAAAGCTGGCAAGCAAGGCATGCCTACCCAGGCCAAATAAACTCCCCAGAAAAAATGGGGAGGAAAAACTGAAACCTCTCAACAATCTAACTAATTCTACACTAACAATAGCGAAGACTAACTAGAAACATTAAATTAACTAAACAACAACTACAAAAGACACTGAAACACCCGAGGCAGACACTCTAGAGCTCCGTCTCAGATCAAGGTGGTAGGGAAGGAACTGAGGTTGGTTCGCCCATGTACCCTCAAGTAGTTGTATATAGCACATGTGTGGGGCAAATGAACACGGCTAAAGGAAAAATCTATAATCAAGGCTCGAGAGGCACATGTGCACCTGAAGTGGAGCACTCATAGGGACACTACTCGAAAAAGTAGTGGCAGTTGCCTACAGCAGCATTCCCAGGCCTTACCAGTGAGAGAATCGGGTTTGAATCCTAAAGAGGTTTCCATTCCCCAGACGAAACAGCACACAGTGCTACCTCTAGGCTGCACTCCTGATATATCGAGGTATGCGTTTTGAAAAACTCTGAGGTTGTAATATTAGACTGCAGATCACCAGGCACTTCCCACCTATTGCCTTCATTAATCTGACTCCACTATGTTACTCTCTGAAGGAGCTGTTGGCTCCGACTGCTGTCAGAGATGAGAAGTGGCCAATTGTGCACGTGAGTTGCATCCACACTGGCATTCAATTAACAACTTCAATCAACTGAGGTTTTTTCCCCTTTGAGTTACCAGGGAAATTTCAACTGATTATTGCCTTCACGACAATTTAAAGTATTTTTCCTCTTGCACACATGGAGCACTTCAATCAACAGGGAACATTAACAATTGATTAATCTCTTTATCATAGACAAGGCCTTAGGCTAAATATCTGGAAATATTGTCATAGAAAATTATTAAATTATAGAAAAAGTTTCCAGAGAAGCTTCATAATTGAATACTGGATTATACGTTGCAGGGTAAAGGTATTACGGAGGACACGCCTGTCCCAGTGGGGGATTGCGCTGGATGACCTGACAGAATAGAAATTAGAGAGGGACAAAAAGGTCTTTGATTTGGAGTTCTCCAATCAGCAATGAGAATGAAGAACATTAACGTGCCGATTGCATGCTCAGAAAGGGACCAATCACTTGCTCGAATACCCTGACAGATTTCTTAAGGCAAAAGGCTTCTTATTGTCCATTCACTCTTCTCTCAGAGCCTTGATTTTTGCTGTTGCTGAAAGGGAGCAGAGCTATGGGGTGAGTGACTGTCACCTGACTCCACTGTGTTGGTAGTGAAATCAACAGCTTCAGGCAGTTGTAGGAGTCAGGGGTCGACACACACAGGTACCCTTCTAATGAACTGTACAGAGAGCTCATCACAGCTGCTGAGTTGCTTCTCATCAATATTAATAAGAACCCATTGTTACTCACAGGACAGTCTGAATGTGCTACCTTCGAAGCAGCTGCTTCAGTCATGAATGATCAGTAGCATGGTATGCAAGAGCCTTCAAGGACCAACATGCATTAAAACAACGGGTTTCACAGTAGTCTGTGTGAACTGCAGCTAGATGCGCTCATGGGCCTGAATCCTAAATAGCCATTTATTAAAACAAAAACGTAATGAAAGGAACATATTAAGAGACTAATAATTCTAATTTCCAACTCACTTTCACGCCTGCGGTTTGTGCTACATCTTAAAATAAAATGTAGCTTTCAACACTGCAGCACTGATGATGTATTATTTTTAAATGCACCCAATATTTAGATTTGGACACTAATAAAGGCATTGCTAGTGTAGAGAAGATATATAGCACCATATATTGGTCCAATTAAGGCTACTTTTCATTATATATACTTTGGCTCAAAGATTGCTTTCCTACCCCTTCCAAATGTCTGTATGGAATTTTAAAATTTAATTTGGTTCATTACACAAAACGACAGGATTTACATTACACTGAGTACATAAACAGTAACACATAAAAGCTGAGTACATAAACAGTAACACCAAAAAAATTTGCTATAGGCATTCACTCCGGTTCTTTTCCGATGCAACTGTGTGCACCTTGACCTTCCAATATAATTAACTGCTGTAAGTACTGCACAGCGAGTCAACAAATAAGCAACTATGGTCTAGTCTGAGAACAAAAAACAACTGTTTTCAGACTGGTGGAAAGAAACTATATAATATCATCTGCATCTTTCAGAATAGCCTGTTTCTGCTGGCTTAACCCAATTATCTTCAGATGTGAGAGGAAAAAAAAACCCAAATGTGTTATATTAGTCTGCAAATAACCTTCTCCAAAATCTCTAAAGAATGCCTGAGGTAACTTAGAGAACAGAATTGTAGAAGCCCAGTAACTGATCCAGTCCCCAACCCCATTCCTGCAAACATCAAGAAAAAATGGTTACCTACGTATAACTATTGTTCTTCGAGAGATAATGCAGATGTGTGTTCTGCTTAGGTGTGTGCGCACCCAGGGTACTGGAGCTGGAGAACTTTGCCTAGCAGTATCCATAGGGACAGTGCTCATGCCCTGCAGCCCTTCTCCCTCCTCTGGCCATATCAGGGTGGTGCCGCCCAACCTCCTCAGTTCCTTCACACTGAACATCAGAAGTACAGACTCCAATGCCGAGATGATGGAGGCTGGGTCGCAGAATACATAGATGTGATGCAGATGTGGATACGGCTAGGCAATGTTCTCCAGCTCCAGTACCCTGGGCACGCTCACACCTAAGTAGAATACGTCTGCATCACATCTCAAAGAACAGTTACACACAGGTAAACATTTTTTCTTCTTTGAGTAGATGCAGCCGTGTATTCTACTTAGGTGACTCACAAGCTCTACTCATAGGAGCTGGGGCATGGAGTCTGTTTAAACTGAGACTGCAGGACTGCCTTCCCAAAGTTTACATCTGATCCGGATGCAATAGTAATGATATAGTGGTTTATAGAAGTACGCACAAAGGACCAAGTGGCAGCCCTGCAAATGTCCAGTATGGAATGTCACTTAGAAATGCCATCGATGTTGCCTGGGCTCTCGTGGAATGACCTTGCACCCTTTGAGGAGGCGTAGTCTGTGCTCCTTAGTATGCTGTCATGATACAGGAAGTTATGCATCTGGAGATCATCTGTGAAGAGACCGCTTGACCCTTCATTTGGTCTTAAGAGTGTGGCTACAGGATTATTTTGTCTTCAGAAAACTGCGTGTAAAGAGGCTCCGCCATCAAAGCCTATAACTCACCCAATCAACTTGCAGATGTTATTGCCACAAAGAAGGCAGTTTTTGACACAGAAAGGAGAAAGCGCAGAAATGGCCAGAGGCTCGAATGGAGCCGTAGGAGCTGCTGAGACAGTATTAAGGTCCCAAAAAGGAATCAGATCTTTAAGTGGCAGGTGGAGAGCGACCCTTTTCAAGAACCTCACTGCCACAGGGTTTGAAAACACCAACCTCCCATGGATGGACGGATGAAACACCAAAATTGCTGCCAGGTGCACTCTCAATGAACTAAGCACAAGACCAGAAGACTGAAGGTGCAACAGGTACTCCAAGATATCCTGGATACAAGCCAGCTTTAGATGAACTCCCTGGGGACGGGCTAATGACTATATTGAGAACCACTTCCACTTGATCAAATAGGTGGCTCTGGTGGAGAGCTTCCTACTACTGAGCAAGACTTACTGGACCACCTGCAAACACTGCTCCTCCTCCTCCTCCTCAGCTAAGCAACATCTATGCTGTGAGATGCAGGGAGCTGCGTGCAGGATGCAAAACCTGACCACGGTGCTGAATAAGATCATCGGGATGAAGAGGAAGGGATATGGAAGGCCAAACTGCTAACACAAGGAGGTTGGAATCCCAACATTGGCTTGGCCACACTGGAGCAATGAGAATGAGCTTTGCACAGTTCAATTTCAGCTTGAGAATGAGTCGCAGGATGATCAGATTTGGAGGAAAGGCATACAGAAGGACTGATTCCTAGCTCAGATGAAAAAC
Source organism: Emydura macquarii macquarii (assembly GCF_026122565.2). Taxonomy (NCBI): domain Eukaryota; kingdom Metazoa; phylum Chordata; order Testudines; family Chelidae; genus Emydura; species Emydura macquarii. Next base: position 6,208,139 of record NW_027130506.1, read on the forward strand.
GTTGGTCAAGGAGCCCGGACTGAGACCCCCTCAAGAGCAAAACAGCCAGTGAACAGGCAGATTGTTGGGATACCCAAACTGCAAAAGTAGACTACTGGATGCTGGGTTTCAGAGACCACTCATGATTAAGGGAGAAATTCCTGCTGGAGTGATTCCGGATCCCAGTAAGTGATCAGCCACGGGCTTGTTTTCTTCAATGCAAAATTGATCACCTCTGGACACAGCACACTGGAGTTTGAGCTCTCCTGTCTGTTCACATAAGACATCGCGGTGGTATTGTTGGTAAAAATGTGCACTGCTGAGTCCCTGATGTGTTCCTGAAGGGCTGACAGGCATTGTAGATGGCATGAAGCTCCAGGACGTAGATATGCAGTGAAGCTTCCTGTTTCGATCACAGGCCTTGAAACGTTCAGCGACCTCAGATGTGCTCCCCAACCTATTAAGGCATCGGCGACAATAGTCCTGGTTGGTGGGGAATGAGTGAAGGGAGCTCCCTGGCACACATTGCTCTGAACCATTCACCATTGTAAAGAGTCTAGAATTGGTGGAGGAAGTTTGACCAGTCTTGTCCAAGGGATGATGTCTCAGATGATGGACCAACTTTACCTACATCTGAAAGGACACAGGGGCAGCCTGACATACTGGACTACCGGTGTGCATACTGGCAACCTCAGACAGACTCGGCCTGTGGTTGGGCATTGAGACTGCAGCTCCAGACATAGGAGGTGAATCACTTGGAATCGCTTGGTTGGCAGAAAAACTCTTGCACTTATAGTCAATCCGGGGCCCAGTGAGTTCAATTCTTTGAGTTGTAACCAATGTTGACTTCCCACTGTTTAGGATAAGACCTAGATGACCGAGTAGGCGTAATGTGAAATGGACAGGACAGATGACTTCCTCTCTGGATTTGCCCCATAGTAACCAATCATCCAAATACAGGAAAATATGAATACCCTTCTTCCTGAGATACACTGAGGTTATCACAATTATACATTTGGTAAAAACCTGGGAAGCAGAAGATAAGCCAAAAGGTAGTAACAGTGTAAAATACTGCCAGACAGCTATGACAAACCTCCAGGCTCAGAAGTATTGCTGCATAGAAATAAGCATCTTGCACGCCCAGGACAGCAAACTAGTTATTATGATTTAAGGAGGGGAGGATAGTTGGGGTGAACATACGGAATCTCACGTATCTGATGTAATTGCTGAGATCACAGAGGTCAAGGATAGGTCCCAAAATCCATTGAGAGCCAAGAAATAATGGAAGTAGAACCCTGTCCCCAACGCTGCCGGGGGGGTGGGGGGGGAAGGAGGAGGGAGATCCTCTACAGCCCCCAGAGCCAGCAGAAACTGAACCTGTTCAAGGAATGAGGTTCAGGGAGTGGGGAGGAGAGATGGACAGGAACAGTGTGGAATACCCTGATCTGACAGTCTGTGGTAACAGAGTACCAAACACCATAAAAATGAGCCAGCATGACCCCAAACTGAGGGGAAGGAGAAGTAGCCACTGGGTTGCTGTTCTGGACACAAGAGTCAAAATGGGCACTTGCTAGATGTTGGTGGAAGCGGGGAGGCCAGCTGGTTTAACCCAGAACCAGAGGACCGTCTCTGGATTCTATGGCTCTTCCAGGAATAGTTCCACTGACCTTACAGGAAGGGAGGATTGTCCAGAAAAAATGCTGTGGATGGTATTGCTGCTGACCACTATAATGGTGTCTCTTCATGGCTAGACTCTATAATCCCAAAGAACGTAAGGTATCTTGGGATGCTTTAAAAAGGTTTCTTCGGTTTTTTTCTGAAAACAAAACCCGGCCATCAAATGGTAAGACCTAAATGGCCAGCTCCCTCAGGCACAATGCCCAAATTCTGCATACCGGGGGCCTGCCTCATAGTCACAGCTGATGCCATAATTCTGGCCACAGCATCTGCCACATCCAGAGATAACTGCAACAAGGTCTGGGCTACCATATGCCCTTCTGCAATGAATGCCATAAACTCTTCCACGAAGGGTTCTAGCAACCAGTCCAGGAACTTAGATGTGGCCATGTAACTTGCAAAATCATATTTAGAGATCAACACCCGCTGGCTCACAATGTGCATCTGCAGGGAAGAGGAGATACATATCTTCCATCCCAGTAAGTCCATTCTTTTGGATCTTTCGTTCTTAGGGACGGACTTGCAACTTCCCTGCCATGCCCCATCATCTGCTGCCGTTACCATCAGAGAGTTAGGGGCTGGGCGAGAGTAGAAACCCTCAAAACCCTGCATTAGAACGAAGCACCACTTCGCCAAACACTTTGCTGTGGGAGGCAGCAAAGCTGGAGTACTGCAAAGGGTCTTTGCAGGCTTCAAAAGACCCTTGTTTATCAGGACGGCTACTCTCCATGGAGCAGATGATTGGAAAATGTCCAAGAGCTTATCTGTAATTCTCTTGCCGGAATTCTCCCTGGATACCCAAGATAGCAGCCACACACCTTAGGAGGTCCTGATAAGCCTTAAAGTCCTTGGTCTCCAAGGGAGAGAGACATTCTGGCATGGCAGAGTCATCTGGGAAGAACAAAGAGGCAGTTTGTTGTGCTAAAGATGGATCCTGTTCTTGCACCACAGGATCTGGTCTGAACAGTCCTGGAGGTCCTCAGGGAACAGGCTCAGCAGTCACTTGCAGCTTTGGGAGCCGGAGCCACCATCAGGACTGGTAATCGCACTCTGGAGCAGGATGAGGAGTGGGACCTCAGGGACCGAGGAGCTTCCCAAGGAGATTACTGAGCATATGGATAAGGCATTGGTGGCCAGTAGGGACTCAAGAGCTCTGTCCTGATTGCAGGACAGATGCTGATCTTGGTACTGATGGTGATCAGAGGGTGATCTCAGGTGCCTATATGACAACGAGGGGGAGGGTGACCCCAACCTGGATCCTGAGGGGTTCAAGAGGTTCTCTGGTGCCACCCCGATGGGGAAAACAAATGGTCTGACTCATCTGAAGCCCAATATGGGACTACACTGGTGCCCAAGAGGAATGGGGGATCAGCACTGGTGGAACCGAATGAGAGACACTCTCACCCAATACCGACAGAGGTGTCGTTACCGAGGCTAAGGGCGGTACCCAACTTGACAAAGTGATCTCCTGCCAAGACAAGGACGGTGCCGAAGGATGCATCAATGTCAAGGAGGCCTTCAGTGCTGGGCCTGGTGCTGGCCTCAACTCCACAGTCTGAAGCTTGAGCAATGTCAGCAATGGTGCTGATGAGCCTGGCAGTTCTACAACATAGCCACAAGGTGTCAAGAGCATAACAGAGGACAAGGCACTAAAAGCCATGGCACCAGCAAACTCTTGAACCAGTGGAGAAGTCCAGGACTGAGAGACAAAGCAGGTCTGATGCCACTTGGTATGTTGCCAGCATGGAGACAGTCAACGCCAGTGCCGATGTCATCAGCATCGGACTCAACAAATACCTCATGGCTGGAACTGGAGTCAGTGGTATGGGCTCTTGGAGTGGTACGGATATCGACAGACAGACTTGCTCCATCCCACATGCTGGAGAAGATAAGGAGAAGTCTCACTGAGCCCTGGAATGGGCCCGATTCATTTTATAGGACCTCTTCCTTGCTTTACCAGAGGAGGGAGAATGACCCTCTTCCTTTTGGAGGAAATGCCAGAGCCCAAATGCAGAGCAGTATCACTTGCTAGATCTGAAGGTGACTGCCAATCAGACGAGGACCTCGGTGCCAAAGTGGGCTTCACGCAGCTGCAAGTCTCTCACCACCTGAGTCCTCTTTGTGAATGATGTGCAGATGGAGCACCGCTCTTTAAGGTATCCTTCCCCAAGACACAACAAGCACCTTGTGTACAGATCACTTTTAGGGATGACCCCCAAACACAATGGACAATGCTTGAACCCTGGTGAGGGCATCACACAGGACAGCTAACTACTCTAACACTATACTAACACTGGAGTTAACCTACGGTACTACTAACTGCTATAAACAAGAAAAAAATTCTCAGAAACTGAGACCAAAAGTGCAAGATGAAAAATACAACATGTAGCTCTGACTTTAGCCATGGGCAGTGAGGGGATCGGGTCAATGCCAGCCTTTTGTGGCCAGTGTGAGTGCCACCCCTAAAGGTCAAACTAGGCAAAGTTCTCTGAACACACGAACACCTACATAGAATACACAGTTGCATCTACTTGAACAACCACTTCTGTTATTTAGCAAAACATTAATTAGGCCATAATGTACCTTCCAGCCACTCTGAGACTTGCTACCTCTTTTTCCTATCATCTTGCCTGATATCATCAGTGATTCTCAAACATTCGTCTGTGCAGAGAGACATGCTCCTGAACGTGAGGATCTGACCCATTATCTTCAATTGGACTCAAACAACATCACTGTCTTCCACCTGCCTTCCAATTGTTATGCACAGTTTATTGCCGCTGCTAACTTCAGAAACTAGTTCGAGATCCAACGCACAGTAAAATCAGTTGGAGTCTTTCTAGTGACTATAAGATGAGGTATATCAGTCCCTAACGCTGAAAAAAACGTTAGTTGTCCCTACAAGGCCAGCTCCAAGTAATGCAAATGTATAGATTTAGAAAGCTCAGGAAGAATGCAAAGTACATTTTCAAAAAGGAGAAAAATACTGTAACCCTAAAAGACACTAAGCAATCCAACCACTTTCAACTTCCAGTATCCTGGTTGAAGATGGCCCTCTGATTCAACAGATTTAAGACTCAGTCAAGCAGCAGAAAAGAAGAACCCAATTTCCAACCCTTTGAAAGGTCACATACAATTTGTTATTAATCAATCATAGAAGGTGCATGCAGTTTGTTGAAAAGGGATTCAGATCACAGGTTTACAGAAAACACCACTAAAGACTTTAAGCTCTAGACTTTAAAAATCACACTGCCAAATATGAAAAAAAAAGTTATTTGGACATCACCCTAACATGACAGATTGAATGTTTAATGTAACTTCTCTGAAAAGCATGGCATGATTTAACCAGTGCATGATTTAACCTTTCTAAAAAACCACTAAAATTTTGCTACTATAATACAGACTTTTTCTTTTACAGCATTCCAATTAGATGCAAAGAAAATAAAAATTAAAAGAATAGTTGTTGAGTTTCACAATCATTGAGAATAAGTGATATTTTAATTTTATTATTTTAATTAGAAATTAAAGTCTAGGCAGCTAGTGGACACTAGACAACCATAAAGAGGCCACAGAAAGGACTACAACCAACCAGCCACCAGGGATACAGCACAGCACAGACTTACCCAGAGCCTCAGCTGGCAGGGAGGTGCCCATGATGAGAAATTGCAGGATACAAAATTGATACAAAAAGGAAAATAAAAAAGTCAAACTGGTATTCCAGCATTCCTAGTATTTATACATCATTATCAGTTCCAGGACAAGAGAGTGAGTCAGTTTAGATTACACTACTTTGACTTCATGTTCTTTTATCAAGGAAAAACTGCTAGCATTGATTCACAACAGTTCATCAATGAACGAACGTCCCATTAATAGCCAAGTAGTTTTATTAAAGGGAGTTTAACTTTAAATCCATTTAGTAAGTTTTAAAATCAACTTTAACTTATAGCAAGAACATAGTAGCTGATCCTTAACACACAATACATATAGATAATTATCAGACCGTTAAGTTAGTAAACTAGAATGAAGCAGATGTCCTTTGGTCTAACTTTCCCTGCCTCTCTATTTAAAGCAGCAGTGACACATGGAACAATAGTTCACGTTCTTGCAGTGCTGCACACCCATATTGCACTGATTGCTACAGCACACTCCACGATGCTTTCTGCTGCAATTTTATTAGCTAAACATTGATGCAGTAAAAACCAATGCCAGATGGCTGCTACCATGAACGGGAAATAATCCCTCTGCAAGTTGTGACTTTAAATATGATAAAAGGAAGGAATGTCAAAACAATGGCCAATGATTTCCCTGACCTTTATTTTCATCTTTATTTTCAGTAGAGTTTACATGACAGAGGTGTGAGAAATAAGATGTTCCTAGGCATTATGGTCTTGTCTACACTTTAGTTTTCTCCTAAAGTTTCCAAAAGTTGTTACCTCCAATTTAGCTCCACCCACTACTCCAAGCCTGTTTGTATTGCACAGTCAGCTCTGTCTACATTCCCACTGGTGGAGCTGCAGCTATGGTAGCACATGCTTAATCGAAGGGGGAAAATCCTAGTGTAGACTCATTCTAGAATTGGACCTGATCAGAGGTCCTTACCTGCTTGCAACTCCAGTGAGAGTTAATGGGAGCTTTGCATACTAAAAGGACTTCAAATGGAGCGAAGAGAACTTAAACAAAATGCTAATCTATTTAAGTATTTATATGGCTGCCACCACTTATAATATGGTCATGCAATTATTTATTTTCTCCCTTCAGCATATGTGCAGGGTACACAATCATCCTTTGTATTCCACAGCAGTGATAAATGTTCAGACATCACAATGTCAAAATCATCTGACAAAAGGGATCCTAAAATTGGGACCATTTTATCTCATCTAACAAAAAAAGGAGAATTTAAAGAGCTTCTAAAGCTACTTAATAAAAAATCTCATATACACCCAAATTCTGAAGAGCAAGTTCTCAAGAACTGCTGAGTAACTCAAAAAAGTACCTAGAATCAATATCTAAAAGTAAGTACCCATTAGCACAACATGTCATGAACTAGGACACCAGCTGCTGATGGGATGAGAGATGTTCCGATTCAGGTATATTAAGTGTAAGTAGTGCTCAAAGAGGGACTTTACTGGGCAGTTCAGATCCAAAATGCAGGTTTTGTACAAGTTTTATAAAATGAGTTTGGGGGGAGGTTTGCAGGGAGGGTGTTTGACTATTAATTGGTTCCCCCCCCAACCCCCCAACTAAATGAAGCTGAAAACTCTTCAGATTTAATCATTTTCCCTTGCAGTATTTGCAACCCTTGAACTAAACACAATGTGCCACGCAGACCCTGAATGTGAAACCTATCAAACACAAATTAAACAATAGTGAAATCTGATCAGTCTAGCGAGATGTAAGTAGATTTTCTATTTTTTCAATTATAATCTATGAGGTTATTCATGATTTTAGTTAATTTAAAAGAATGATTTTTAATTATAATGTGTCTAACAACGTTAACTCACCCCAGCTCCAAAATGGTCACACCTGTAGCTACAACAATTTATGCCAGCTGGGGATCTGCCCCGAGACCCTGCTCCATCACAACACCTGAAGTACACACACCACCTTAAGCACATGCTTAAGTGTGTTACTGAATCAGGTCCTATGCACAAGCAGTACACAGAAGTGGGAAGGGCTTATTTTTGGGGCCAAAGAGCACAATGTGAAAAAGGAGAGCAATTTAAAGATGGAACAGTAATTGCATTCATTGGAAACAAACAAATATAAATGAAAAATGTAGATCAATTAAGACTGCAAATGCATTTCCTATGGTCTTAATAACATTGTCATAAAGCAGCCACAAAAAAAAAAACCTAATTGCACAAAATCAGTAAGATTTTCAAGAACATTGCAAAACCTCCATTTCCCTTTCCATAAAAGGCCTGCCATTTTGCCAAATATCTTTTTGCAAATTTGGAAAAAACAATCCTAAAAACATTCATTCTCTTTAGCATTCTAGTACTTAAGGGCTTCCCATTCACCTTAAAAGGAAACACATTTATCCCCATTAACAATTATCCCTATGGAATAGGGGTGTTTAAGTGTCAAAGCTTCTAGCAGGCACTACACTGACAACACTAAGCTAATTCCATGCTAGATAGAAGCAGAATTTGAACCACAATCTCTAGAGGGAACTGGGGAGTAAGTGTATTAACTTTAAAAACCAAAAAACATCATGAGACATGTAAGTGTCAAATGAGTATCCATGTACTCATATCAGTGTGTCTGTCGCCCGTGTTTCTTTCCCACTCCCACTCCCTGTTAGTCATAAACTAACTTGTCTGTTACATCCCTCATTTAAATTGAGCTCTTTTCAAGCAGGAATTTATCCCTTTTGTTTTCTGTGATGTTCCTAGCACACTTGTGGGAACTCTAAAACAACAAATTAGATAATCTTCCACCTTCCTCACCACTCCTCAGATATATTTTAACAAACCTTGCAATCCAAGATGGGCCCATAAGGCAGTGCTGAGATCTGGATCTAGATTACATTTATGGTAAAATTTAGTGCCAGAATTTTGAAGCTTTTCCTAGCAAGCTTTCTGTCACAACTGAATTGGAAAGTAAACTCCTTTTGGCTTTGAATACAAACTATATGGACAGCTTCGGATCAGCGTTTTAAGAGTATAATCTTCTGCCCTAACACATGCCTCCTTCATCCTCATCCCTTAGAATTCAAAGAGGATTGAATGTATTTGGTCTATCTTTTCTTATGGCTTGTGTAGCCTATATTTGTTCTGATTCCATGCAACTATGTGGAAACTCAGCTTCTGACTTTGTTGAGATCAGTAATTAGGAACCAAGAGTTTCTTTATATAAAACACTGCAGACTGATAGTAAGAATAATGCAGTCAGAACTGAGGCATATTAAGCAGATATTTAGGAGGAAGCATAAGAACATTTTTGTCTTCATGATGCCTGCCATTAGCTAGACATGGATCTTATTTTAAGGACAATGTCTTGATGTTTCAAGTCTGGGTATCGGGGGGGGGGGGGGGGGGGGGGGGGGGGGGGGGGGGAGGGGCGGCAGTGGACAGGGAGAGGAAAAGGTGCCTGATTCCTATTTTCTTCCAAACTTTGCTGCTTTTTCAAAATATTAGAGGAAGTAGCTACACTCCTCTCCATTGTGTGAGACATCCATTGGGCTGACAGGCTCAGGAATTCATTTTTTTCACTTCTATACCAGCTTTAGTTTGTTTTATACAAGTCTCAAGGTAAAGAGAATGACAAAGATTTCCTAAGAAATATGGTGGATCCTGATTTCACTGTATATTGGCTCTCTGGGCTGGCCTCCTTTGCTCTCCTCATTTCAAACCTCCCTTACCGTTCCCGTCGCCATTTATTTTGTCCCCCCGCCCCAGTCTCCCTCAATTCCTACCTTAAAGAAGCTTTGGTTCCAAGTGAATGTTCAAGACAGAGACAACTCTGGGATCTGAAGTGTCCCAAGAATGCACTGCACACCAGCATGGGTGATTCAGGAAGGAGTCTGACAGCATACCGCAGAGTGCCAAAATGCAGAAAGGCTGAGTGGGTTTTTAAACCAGCACCTAGTCACAGCATTATCGCCACAGAATCCACGTCAGGATGAAGACACTAACGTAAAGGGCCTTTGTACCTCTCCATTCCCCCTTTTAATCCTTTCACAAAGTAAAACAGGACACCACATTGAGCTGATCTTCTCTTGGCTAGCTTCGGTTCTTTAAAAAAACAATTAAGGCAACGCACTCCACTGTATGCACTCCTCCTCATGGGGACAGGATAAGAGAACACATACAAGTCACGTTGCTTAATGCATTTCTGGAAGGTGCTCAGATACTACAGTGATAAGCATGGTATAAGAACCTGTATAGGACAGAACTGAACATAATGCCCTCTCTGCTGGAGAACGAAGCTAAGTGTTCCTTCTCTCCAGAGAGTCTCTGCAGCACTTAGTGCTCCTGCTGGCCTAGGAGAGAGCAAGGGGTAACCTGCTAGGTGTAACAAGGGGGAAATGCAGGTGGTAGAGAGGGGAATACCATACCCTAGTTTGATAAAATTAGGCTGAAATCAGCCAATTCCACAAACAAGGAGGAAACAAAGCAAAAACCACAGAAAGAACCTAAACAGAGGCTATATTTTGACATTGGACTTCCTCCAGAAGAACTCCTGATACAAAGACTGCTGGATCCAATGTGCTAACCCCCTATTTTGCAGCCTTTTGCTATTTCTTTTCTTTCCCCTCCACTCTTCCTTTATGTAGTTAGTCAAGCTTCAAGAGCAATTTATTTACTCTGAAATAATTTAGTCACATGATTATCCATTAGACTACTTGTTCATAAACTCTGTTAACTCAATGGTCAAAAAGGAAAGCTAGGGATGCGTAAACTGCCTTGGATAAAACATGAATTCCTCCGAATCTCTGAGGTGTGGAAAGTTAAGGAAACACCACATCCCACCACTCACTTTTCTTGAGTCCACACTTTCCAGTTTCAGCCAGGATCAGAAGCATAAGTTCCCACATGGAAATCGTCCAAAGCATATTTCCAGCCCAGCTGATATTGGAGAGCAAAGGACCAGGAAATAACAAAAGGCTCTTCCTGCAAGTTTTCCAGTCCAGTTTTGCAAGCATGTGGAGGTTGTAATAAGAATCTGAAACTTACAGGTTTGTGAATTTGACTTCTCTGACACTCTCTAACTTGAGGCAGGTACAAATTTAAAATCACGCACTGACCAGTCACCAATGGGAAAAAAATAAACCACCATGAAAGCCACAGCTTCTGCTATTCAACAATTAATGGATTATGAGAGAAAGAGCTTGGTAATAGCTCCCTGTTGGAGAGGAGGGAACATTTGTGCTGCTCTTCTTTACCTCCTCTTTAGCTTTTCACTATTGCTAAGTGCACTCTCTGACAGCAACCAATACCAGCTTCCTACAGCTGTCATTTTATGAATCTTGTAACAAATAATGGGAGGTTTAGGAGATTATAGGTTGTAAAAGATGGAGGTGGAAAAGGAGAAACAGCATAATTTCCTGCTATAACTACTTCAGAATATTTGCATAATGGCTTTTTTATACTATTCCGAAGCTTTCAGGAAATTTTGCCTGTATAACACTGCAAAAGTCATACTACTCTATCAGTTTCTTAACATGAAAAAGACTACACAAAAGTTCCATTTTAAAAAAACTCCCTATATGCTCATCCATTTTGTACACAGAGATTTTCAGGCACTTTAAGGCATTTTAAAACAGCAGCTTTATGATTCTACTAGAACACCATTACAGATGAGGTGTATGAAGGTGCACAACAGATGTGACACTATATAGAATGTTGGCTTTTCCACAGAACATCCTATAGTTATGCAATCTTTGCCAATGAACCCTTCACAAAAGTACCTCAATGGTAAAAGTATGGAGAAAGTTACCTTTCTTTGCTTTCTTCTGCAGCTTCAGCGTGTCTGATGACTTCTTTTTTATCTCTTGGCGGGCTTTTTTGTATTCTAAAAAACACAGTCTTTATATCAACACATTTGATATCTGATTCAGTCTTTGTTTTACAAAAAAAAAGGCTACGTTTTGAGACACTATAACTGTTCCCTAGACTAGAAATTTTAGCACAGAGATATATTCACTTTTGATCAAAGCAGCTTAAAAATTAGACTGGCATTGCGTAGTGTCTGTAGCTTTGGTTTAACAGAGCATTTTAACGTGAAATAGTGCTCAAGGGATATATCTGCACGCAATAAAAAACCTGTGGCACTGAATCTCAGTGCCCAAGTCAGCTGACTCGGACTCGTGGAGCTTGGGCTGTGGGGCTAAAAATTGCAGTGTAGATGTTTGGGCTCAAGCTGGAGACCTTCCCAACTCACAGGGTCTCAGAGCCCGGGTCCCAGCCCAAGCCCAAATGTCTATCGTGCAATTTTATAGCCCAACAGCCTGCACCCAGTCAGCCTGCGTCAGCTGACATGAGCGAACTGCTTCTGTGCCATAAGTCTTTTATCGCAGTGTAGACGTACCCACAATGGACATTTTAACCAAATAAACTAGGTCTTTACAGAAATATCAGTGGAGAACACAAAGCTAAATGAGAGAACTAGCTTGATTCTTGACTTATCCACTAACAGCAATGGAACACAGAAGGATTTTGACAGGCCTCAGAACATTTGTGTTCAAAAATTAGTATCTACTCTTGGTAAGACAGAAAAGACACTATATTTACTACCCCCTTTGAAAATCAGGGAAGAGATGTCACATCTAGAGGTAGGCAAAACTTTTTTTTTTTTTTGCGTTTCCTCCTTCTCCCCCCACAATGCAACTTCTGGTCGATTTTGGCAAATTTTTTTGGTCCCAAGTATGCATCTGTTTTAACAGCAATACCACCTTGCTCTTATATAGTGTTTTCCATCAATAGCTCTCAAAGGGCTTTATAGTGGAGGTCGGTATCATTATCCCAATTTTACAGATGGGGAAACTGAGACAGAAAAAGGAAGTGACTTGCTCAACATCGCCCAGCAGACCAGTGGCAGAGCCAGTAATTGAACCCAGGTCTCCTCTGCCCCAGTCTAGTGCTCTGTCCATTAGGCCACACTGAGTCCCAGCCTCCACTCTTTGGAGAACCCCACATTTAGGATCTCTGCAACTCTTTCCTGCCCAGTGTGTGTCTCTGCTTAAATCTCCCCCAGACACCTCTGTGGTTGCAAGGGTGAAGGGCAGGGTGAAAATTCTTTCAGCGACTGATGCTTCTATTAGGCCACAACATCAGCTGGGTGTTAAGAGGCACTTCTTCCTACAAGGACTGCTCTGCCTCCACAGCAGTCTTAATTGCTCCCAGTGCAACAAGTATGGTGAACTGCACAGCCATGCAGGAAACCCTGATCTGAATGCTCACGGCACTGTCAGGTCAGCAAGCATGATTTTGCTTTGTTCCACAGACCCAAGGACTTAAATTTTGAAGGCAAAAAGCAAAACAGAAACAAGTTCAAATGGCTATGTCAGAGGTCAACTGTCCCCAAAGTGATGCCTCATAGGTCTGAAGTGTTTTTCTGCCAGCAGCCACCAGCTCCTGCTGTGCGAAACTGCCTCCCTCTTCCCCCTGCTGCGCATTTCCACCAGAGAGATCACCCCTCGACAGAACAGCCCTGCCACTCTTGCTCTGCCGAGTGGGAAGCTGGCTTGTCCTGCCCTCTAACAGATGGCTTTCCAAGTTCTCTGAATATTCATCTCTTATATCCAATGGGATATAAAACAAAAAACACCGAATGCTTTACAAGACCACCCAATATCTGGAGGGTGGTCTGGCTGAAGCTTGCCTTACTCTTACAAATAGCCTGCATATCCCATGACTGTTGAGTGGTGGGTGACATGTCCCGAGCAGCGTGCATGACAAGGCATCACACAGCAAGAGACTGCTGAGAAAAATGCCATGCCAGACTTAAATTTACAAGAGAAGATTCACCTAAGTTTAGTAATATGCTGAAAACATTGCTTTACAGAGTTCATTTGAACCCTTCAGCACCTAGCCTCAAATTTAAGCCTGTAAAGTTTGAAGAATTAGCTAACTATATTTGCTATGTAGTTTTAAAATTGGAAGAGAGGATAATTAGTATAGATACTTAAGCAAATTTAATATGGTTTCCCGAATACCCAGTAAAAGGAGAAGAGCCATGTTAGGAAGATATCCTTTGTTAACCTTGTCCTATTATACTACAGTGTTCTTCCTCTATAACTACCTTTTGCATGGTCTTTATCCAGTTGATTGGCCACTTTCTTCCACTCTTCCATCTGTTCTTGAAGTGGGTTTATCAGACAGTCAATTAAAGCACTAATTTTGTTGAAAAAACACAAAGAGCAATCAAATCCTGCAGATGCCCTTATTTCTATATCCAGAGCCAAGGTCAATATTGGAGTATTTCATTCTACTGCAACAGTTAATAGTGCCATGGAATGCAAATATCCAAACCTTAGTGTGTCTAGAGTACCTGCTACACAATAAAATGGTTAAATAGTTGTTATGATGTGACCCAAATTCCTCTGGTTGGATGAAAGCCAAAGATGGGACAATTAAAAAACCCACATAAGAGGGTAACCAGAATTAATGTGCAGAAGTTCTGGAACAGCACGGAATAGAATATCAACCAGAAGAGTGACCTGAAACAAGGCCAATATAAGCAATTAGACTTTTCATTTGTCATGTGCTTGCCGAAGTCAGTGCTTGCAAAACGCTTTAGATTGATGTCCTGGAGACTACGGGCTTCTATTTATCCAAAAAGATCGTACAAATACATAATGCACACACAGAGCACAAACAGCAGCAGTGCATGCTTCTCTATTCTGCCCTATGCATGTGCCCCAACCCTCACCAGTGGGGACCCTGGTGCTGGGGTAATTCAGTCTCCATGCCCAGTGAACTACTGGCATCTTTGCTGAGAGTTCCAGTTGTGGTTGTGGATTTATGTAGGCCAAAGAAACGGCAAGTCATTATTTCTTTTTACCACTGGCAAAGTATGCATTTCATTTCTATGATAAATGAACTAAGCATATCTTTCTTCATGACACACAAGAAGATTGTGTTATTCTCCCCCATCCCACTATTTCTACTTTCTGTAGAAATCTACTGAGAGGAGTTGCAGCGGAGGAGTTTAGTTCAAGTCAGTTTGCTCCCAAACTTTCTTGGCTGCAGGTTATTTGGGTTCTCATGCATTTGAGAAGACGGAACAAAGTATTTGCTTTTGCTTTAACTCAGTGACGACACTTAAGCTTCTGAAATTTTAAGCCCAGTCCTCATCATCATGAATTGACTGCTCACTGCTGAGCTACAATAACTTTGATGACAGGAATTTCCAGCATTTAGAGCAGCTTGAGCTGGCAAGCCCAACTCTCAGAATGAGCAGCTAAATCCTTTTCTCTCTATTTCTATAAAGTCCAATTTGTCAGGAGAGAGAGAAAAGAAAGCTCTTCTCAGTGACTTTAAGTCAGAGGTCAGCTGGAAGCCAACACTGGTAAACAGCTTAATGTGCTCCTGAATGAAAGGGGCTGTGTAACAACTACATTTTGACTGCAGTCCATTCACCAATGAAAAGTGATTCCCAAGCTTTGGGCCAGGCTGTACAACTGCTCACCTTGAAAACTGCCTGAGTTTGGACTCTATACTTCTGTGTCTCATGCACATTCTCGTCAGGGCAGACCCAATTTCTCTGGTACCACCTGAAAACGAAATACAAGAGAGTTAAGGAACAGGGATCCCTGGGATGGGAATCTCTCACTGTGATGTAGATAGAAGCTGAATTAAATATCACATTGTAAAATTAAGTGTCATGTACTATTATAACAGCAGAACTACTAAGCAATATTCGACATTTAGGAAAAAAGATACATATTTCTGCTCACCAGGAGCCCAGAACTAGATTAACAAGACGACAAAATAGTTTTCTCTCTAGAGGCTTTAGTGTGGCACAAATACATACAGGATCAACATACTCTCAACATGTTACTTAGAAGGAATCCAAAGGGAGCCCAAAAGTTGGGAGATCAGAGCTGGATGTGTAGGAGGAAGAAGCAGGGTAAAGAGAGGAGAGAGAGAGAGTAGGGAACCGTAGCATAAACACTGATCAGGCCAGTGTCTAGTCTAGAGAGAGAGAATCCAAAATCTTGAAACAACATATCCAGGGCTTCTGACTAATTTCTTTTGATCACATTCTTCACAGCCAATATTGCAAAGGTTCTGATATTAAAAACACCCATTTCAGCACAGGTAACGCTTCCCCCAACCCAATCCTGTATATAAAACACATCTATAGTTATAGACCGTGCATCTATCACTTCACAAATATTGCCAGAAGATGGCGCTGTTTATTTGCGCTACACACCCATTCATTCATTTCAGTGCCTACAAAAGATAGCCTCTCTTGATAGCAAATGATTCATTTTCAGGACTTTTTCTCCCAAAAGTATTTTACTTTTAAAGCAAAAATTTCCTTGCTCTATAATTTAATTAAACACAATAATCTTGGCCTTTTCAGTGTTCGGTTTTGTTTTGACAGCCATATGGCCCTAACTATATGTAAACCAAGCTATGGCATCTCAGACACAATACAAACTTCTACATAAAGTCCTACAAATTCGTTAAAATATTCACCAGGGTTGTGTGAAATACATTTTGAGATTTTAAAATGGTTATGGGTAAGGTTTTCATTGTGATTGTGATATTGATCTGATTTGGCAATATACTGTGAAAATTCTGTGAGTTTTGCTAAAAACTACACTGTTTAAGGGAAAAGTTTATTTTTGAGTGAAAAGTTCAGTGTGGTCAATATTTCATTTTCAAAATCAATTTTTACATTTTTAAAAAGTAGCCAAAAAAGTCATGTTTTTATGTTAAAATTATTTCAGGAAAATTCTTCACACAAAGCAAAATTTTGGGCCCACCTTATGACCCAGAAGTAAACTGCAAATATTTTGCACAAAGTGCCATGGATTTTATTTTTCTGGCTCCTATTATGGCAGAGGCCTTTTGTTTACCCTTTTGAACATGTTCAGAGTTGAACTCCTTTATAGAATTAATTTAATAATGAATATACACAGTAGTTTAAAGTTTTACTAACATTTATAAGTTAAGGTGCTGTAGTATAACTAACAATTTTGCAAATACGAGTGAACGAAATATGCAGACCTGAATGGGTCTTTCCAGTGGAGGCAGATCTGTCTTCTCATTAACACTGCAGTTCATTCAAAAGCTGTGACTACACGTATAGACTGGTACCAAAAAGCATTGTGAAAATTTCAGACCCCCTCATTTCCCACAGTGAAGAACTATTTCTGCTACTTAAGGCATCTTTCTTGCTCCATAATCTCAGTATGGTCTTATTCTCCTTTCCCCCTAAAAGAGAACTACCAGGTCACTAAAAAACAAGAAAAGAACAGGACTTCTTGTCCTAATGGAGCAGAACTTCTGCTGGAGATTTCAAGGAAGGTCTCTTGAGAAATGAGTGCTAAAACTTTCTCCATTGTCATTAGCAGAGCAACTTATCAGTCAAGAAACAGTGGAACGTTGCATTAAGCAAGAACTGAAACTTGAACAGGAATGCAAGTATTCTAGGGTTTCTATAGGTTAATATTTATATTTCCCTAACCCTATACCTTGAGAAGAGGAAGAGCCATGTAAGTACAGTAAGTGGGAAATAAAATGGGGAATAAGGGTCAGCTAAAATAAATAAGGGAACAAATAAAAACTGCCAGGTAGCACTATTATAACCTAAGTAGCAGTAACAAACAAATATAAATATGCATTTTCAACACACAAGGATGGTGTATATATGGTTAATACAAATGTCAACACAACAAGGTTATATGAAACAAGGTCTACATATTATTTCTGCTTATTTATAACAAAGCACATTCGCAGATTTTCAAAGTATTTACTATTAACTGCAACAAGCTCTTTCAGAGGTCTGACAAAAATAGGGTTTTTCCAGAAAGCTACATTGATTTTGGGGTGGCGGAACTTTTTATTTTTTTTAAACTACATCCTCACATCTTTTGAATTTCCATGTCCTTTGGAAGTATTTATAGAACCATAGTATATATTTGAAAGCTTTTTTTTAAAAAATACTGCAAACATTGGGTGTAAATTTCAATCTATGAATGAAAATTATTCTAAAAAGTTGAAAAGGAAAGTGAGGAGAACATCCACATTTTTGTATGCCTGTTAGAAAATAAAGTCTAGAACTTATAGAAGACGAAGAAAAATGGGTAGAGTCAACGGTGACAAGGAGAAGCAGCATTAGCACATGAAATTAACTGTCGCTGAATATTAAAGAGAAGGGAATGGGAGAAATTGTCAATGGTTAGCGAGGCTTAGTTTGTTAAAATCTTGCTGCGTAGTGGGTAGGGCATCTGATAATATGATACCGTATAATGCCAGCTAGCTCATCTTATTTTTCTCTCTTCTTCACAATGTTGAATTCACCAGGCAATTTCTCATTGTAAGTGATAAATGTGAAAGCTGCTGATCTTAATCAGTACTGCAAAAGAGTGGTTAATGTTTAAGTCATTTCCAAACAGCACGCAAATATATCTGACTCAGCTTGTCTAAAACCAAAGCAAGTGTTAGGAAATAAGTGACGGCCAAAAGTTGCTAAGTAACAAAAGAGGAAGGATTCATGCTCATCTAATAAAGCTCGATGAACTGGTTTCTTCAGAACCTTCAAGATCAAATGTGCTACTCAATGAAAATGTCTGCATAAATGGCAGAGCAGAGGGACACTAATGAGTCTGATGATCCTAGAAGCAAGACATTCGCAGTGCCACAGTCTGCATCAAAATATAGCTGCAATGCCTATGTAAGTACCAAATCCAGATCTTCCAGCAGCTCATCATCATCATCATCTTCATTCAAGGGCAACAATGCTATGGGGCCATTTAAAAACAAAAAACACTTGCGTACAGCAACTCGCCATAAACAATTACAGTGCTGTTTGATTCAGAGACCATAGTGATCTTTGTTCTATTCGTCAAAGCCTTCTCATTTGCAGGCTGCTGCCATCTCGCAACACAGCAGGCAGCTAATAGACTCACAGTCAATCACTCTTTAGAGGGGTGCAGGTGGCAGGCATGCTCCGAAAAGCTGTTCTGCATGAGCAGGCTTCTGTCGCAGTAAAAAAAACAAACAAAAAACAAAACAAAACAAGCTTGGGGTTCATTCACAGCATACTGTGACAATAAAGTCACTCTGCATTTCAAATTCCCATTTCAAATTAAAGCTGATGTTGAAATATAATTAAGTGTATGAGAGAATTGCTGGAAGAGACAATTGGATTTTTAATCTGGACGTGCGTTTGATCAGAAGAGCCAGAAAACCATGTAAATATGTCTGTAAATACCTATCAAGGTGAGAGGGCATGCTGGGATTACAGGATATCTCCTAGAGATAAAGAGATGCTGAAGCAGAAACAACTGCACTGATATCTGTTGAGTGTCTCATCTCTGAAGATGACAAACACAATGATACTGGAGGGGTCCCGGGAGCCCCTTGATAAAATTCTAGCATCAGACCGAAGGGAAAGTTTGGTTGATATTCCTGTCTCTGTATCACCCACCCCCTTCTCCATCTATCACTAACATATCCATGCCACGGATTACTTATACCCAGGACTCTGAAAAACACCCTGAAGAGCAAATGTTTTCCCACTGGAATGGACCCGATTGTACCACACTACAGGTATTTTAAACCAAAAAAAAAAAAAAAAATTCCCAAGGGTAGGAAAAAACCCAGGTCCCTAGCAGGTCTTCAGCCCCTCTTCATATTACACCATTTATAGCCTTCTTCCAAAACTCACGATCACACGCCAAGGTGTGGGGCAAATTAATCTTTGTCTGTCTGTCTACAGAGCAAAGAAAAACTGACTTGGGCTCGCGGGGCTCAGGCTGCAGGGTTGTTTCACTGCTGTATGTAGGCTTCTGGGCTCGGGCTGGAGCCCAAACTATGGGACCCTTCCACCCCGCAGGGTCCTAGAGCCTAGGCTCCCACCCAAGCCCAGAAATTTATGCAGCAATGAAACAGCCCCACAGTCTGAGCCTACTGACACAGGCCAGCCCCAAGTTTTCCTGTGCTGCGTAGACATACCCTTTGAGGTCTGCCGATATTTGGTTCGTGTACTGAGCCTTTGATCTCTCCTGTGGTTGTCTTCCATCCAACGTCACTTCAAGCATCACCCTACCAATATAATTCTTCGGTCTCTGTTGAATATGCCCTTGTCAACATAGCCTAGGCTCCCTCAACTTGTTTTCAATTGAAGCAACCCACACTAGGTCCTTTACAATCTCGCTCGGTTTTCTATCACGGCGTGTCCAACCACTTAACCATCTCTACATCTTCACTTCTGTGGTGATGATCATCCTGATTTCCGTTCCTGTGGATGGTCAAGTCTCTGTTCTGTATGTTAAGATGGGTCGAATTTCCAGGAACTGAACTGTGTGTGTGTGGAGGGGGGGTGGGGGGGGTCGCTGGCCTGGGCCACTCCAGAAGAGTGGCACTGAAATACTTGCAGTTGGGAGGGCTACTATTGGTCAATCCCAGCACCAAGCTGAAGCAGGTCTCTTCAAGTCATAGGGTCTTAGTAGAGTTGAAATTTCTGAATCTTCAGAATTGCTGAGGTGTGGTGTTGTTTTGGTTGATTTGTTTTTTAGTTTGGTGTTTTTTACAGCTAGCTTTAATTTTCAGCTTCCACCAGAGGGCCATCACAGATGGGAAAGCAGTATCATACTTTGGTTCAGCATTATAGTAACTTATTGTCCTGCCCATAGAATGAGATGTTCACAGACCACTAGCTATTTGGTTTGTTACAGAATTCTGAAAGTTGACATGGCAATAGTATTTTAGCTATTAACGAATCCACCAGGCAAAACCTCAGCATTATACTTGGAAGTTTAGCCAAACAACATGAATGGGATGTGTGAGGAAGTTTATGTATTAAATATGCAATACAATCAGTGCAATCTACTGCTTAGGAGCACAAAGCAAGAACATTAAGATCTAGATGAGAAAGTAGTTTCATATTTAAAATAAAAGTTTTAATGCAAGTATGCATGGCCCCTGAAAAGTGAAATCTACCTATAGTCAAGCATAGGCAGGTACAGTGCAAACTTTCCAGCACTAACTCATACACTTTCCCCAACCGTGACCTGGAGGTACCCACCTCTAAAAAGGTGAGATGATAGCTTAATCTCCGTGCCTGTTCACTTCTTACCCACCAAAATTCTCTATGAGTGACCAGTTGCAAAGTGAAAACCTTTTCACTGAAGAACAGAATGCTGTCAATTTGTTTCCCAGAAGCAAACAAAGAGCACCATCTTTCAGCTGCTACTAGTGCTGTCAATGAATCGCAGTTAGTGCATACAATTAACGCAAAACAAATTAACTAGATTAATAAAAGTAGTCACAATTAATCACAGTTTTAATCGCACTGTTAAATAATAGAATACCAGTTTAAATTTACTATAATTTTGGATGTTTTACTACATTTTCAAATATACTGATTTCAATTACAACACAGAATACAAAGTGTACAAGCGCTCAGTTTATATTATTTTTTTTTTACAAATATTTGCACTGTAAAAAAGATAAATAAAAGAAATAGTATTTTTCAATTCACCTCATAAGTCCATTCAGTCTTACTTTTTCTTCAGTCAATCACTAAGACAAAAAAGTTTGTTCATATTTATGGGAGATAATGCTGCCTGCTTCTTATTTAAAATGTCACCTGAAAGTAAGAACAGGTATTCACATGGCACTAGAGTAGCCGGTGTTGCAAGATAGTTATGTGCCAGATATGTTAAACATTTGTATGCCCCTTCTTACTTCGACTTGTAGGTTTCTAAAGTTTCACATTGTTTTGTTACTGAGTGCAGTTATGTAAAAAATAGTAATTCTACATTTGTAAGTTGCATTTTCACATAAAGAGATTGCACTACAGTACTTGGATGAGGTGAACTGAAAAATACTATTTCTTTTATCTTTTTTTACAATGCAAATATTTATAATAAAAATAATAGCAAACAGTGATCACTGTACACTTTGTATTCTGGTTTGTAATTGAAATCAATATATTTGAAAATGTAGAAAAACATCCACAAATATTTATAATAAATGTAAATTGGTATTTTATTACTGTTTAACAATGTGATTAAAACTGCAATTAATCGCAATCACCTTTTTAATCTCGTGATTAATTGTGATTTTTTTTTAATCTTTTGATAGCCCTAACTGCTACCAAACCCAACTGGATAGACAGAGCTAGTGCATGGAGATGAAAGGCTTTGCATCACAATATTATGCACTCCCATGCATTTCTGTAACTCAGAAATATTTAAACTCCATTTTGTTTAAAAGTTGACTCTTTGAATAAAGTCCCAGCATCAAGCACACTTCTATGACACTTACTATCCCCTGAAGAGAAGGGATTATAATGGCTTATTTGGCAGTCTCCGAATAAAAAAGATGATTAAGTGTTAGAAGACCTGGGTTCCACTCCCTGCTCTATGACTCCTTGGCCAAGTTACCTAACTACTATGTCTTTCCATCTATAAAATGTGGGTAATATTTATGTACCTTACAGGGGCATTACAATGATTCATTAATATCTGTAAAGCTCTTTGACATCATCTAAAGTAATATCCTACAACTGGAGACTGGCATTACCACTATACAATGGAACCTCTCATCAGTATTACAAATAAATACTCCTGTCAAAGTCCATCAAATTAAAAAAACGGGGTAAAAAAAAAATCAAAGATTCTGTGTTCTCATAAATAAAATGCATTATTCAGAACCCACACACGTGTCCCCCCAACCAAGCCTAAGATGACCAAAAACCTCTTTATTATAAACTAATTAAATGAAATGCTGCATAATACTACTACAAGGAGGCCACTGTAAAGGCTTAAATGGTTCTATTTCCGTGCCCATTTGTTATTCAACACCACAGAGGAATAAAAAGGAGTAGGGCTGGGGGAGGGGAGAGGTTAAATTGCTTTATTAGAATCATTCTGTTCTACTTAATGATCATGTATCAATGAAATGGTTATTTGATGAAACATGCAGCTGTATAACTACAAGGCCTTCTGTATACTCAAAGCAGTTGGCTACAATCAGCCTCTTATCTCGTCTATCCTTTAACTTCATTGTTGAGCAGTCTACAGAAGGTTAGCATGACAACTGTCTTTCAGGAAGTGACTTTAAGACTCCACTTAAGTGATTCCTTTTTATCCTCCAGGGCAAAGTCCAATTATGTCAGACACCCAAAAGGGAAGGGAAACTATGAAAAGTGGACATAATATTTTGCAATTTCAAAGTTATTAAGAGATGCTTCCATCTCAGAGCATAGATTAAATAAGCCGCTGACTATAGGCTCGATTATTAAATGAATTAAACACCAAGGCTGTGACAAGCTGGCAAGCAGTAGGAATTCTAAGCTTGTGGCCAACGCACAACCTTTATTCAAACTCTTAAGAGTAGGCAGTTTTCATTACGGGTTACAAGCCGTAAAAGCCCTGATCCTGCAAGCTATTCATGTGGTGGGCGCGGGGGCGCCTGTGCCGACATGCAGCCCCACAAAAGTAAAGGATGGATGGATCAGTGCCACAGAGACTGGCTCTGTTAGGATTTTTTGGGCTAACTGGAGCCTAGCATGGCTGCAACATTGTTTGCCTGCACTGCACCAAATACCATTACAATATTACAAACTTGTTTGAAGCCATGCCATAAGCTACCTTTGGGGGTGGAGGGAGTTTTTGGTCACAGTATTCTTTCGGTCAGTAGAGGTCTGTCTCCCCACACAGAAAGGAATTATTGGTAAAACAATTGAATGTTGGGCAACTTCAGCAAGCTCCTAGCTGAACTGCACTTGGGAAATATTTCTAAACATTGTTGCTCAAGGTGAATAAAAACTAAGCAATTTTCTGAGGCTACGTCTTCACTGACGGCAGCAAATTCACCGCCGTCAGATGGATTTCTCTGGATTGACTGAGCGGTCAGTGAAGACCCATTCAGTTGATCCAGAAATCGATGTATTAAGACCACCTTCTCAAGTGGAGTAGCACTGCATCGATGGCACGCAGAACAGAAGCAGAGAAGTCAACGGGAGTTACGCATGTTTTTTGCGTAGCTTGTGTAACTCCGAGATTCGGCAGCAGTTG
Organism: Emydura macquarii macquarii; assembly: GCF_026122565.2. Lineage (NCBI taxonomy): Eukaryota > Metazoa > Chordata > Testudines > Chelidae > Emydura > Emydura macquarii. The sequence continues at coordinate 6,231,498 of NW_027130506.1, forward strand.
ACTGGAGGTAAGTGTAGACAAGCCCTGAGGTACAAAAGACAATTTTTGAAGCTTTCATTAATTTTTTTTTTAAAGGTTAGACATTTTTTAAACAAGGGTGAATTTGCAATTGTTACAAGGTCTAAACTCCCTATTAACTATTTTCATTTAAATCGAAAAAACCACGATTATAACAAGCCAAAGTCATGCACTGCATAGCCACGCAATTGTCACCACTGAATAGATGAGGTGTAATATTCAGTACTGCAGCCTATTTGAAAAAACTACTGGATAACATATTTAAAGGGGCTTGGATATGAGCATGCCACACTGACTGAAAATTTTCCCAGGCCATGTGATTCTGTTCCAGGTTGGTTGAGAAAGAAGTATAGCTATTTTATCTGTGCTAAGGATGCCAAAGCCTTTGCAGATACAAATCAGAGGAAAACTGCCTCAGAGATGTAGATTTGGCCTTGTTTACAAAGAAAGGGTTTGTCACCTACAAACTCTCTTAGTGTAGATGCAACTTATACTAGCAGAAAGGGTTATTTTGCCAGTATAGCTTATACCTGTTCCCCTGAATAAACTAAACTATACTGATATAAGGGCTTGTACCATAAGACTTTTGCCAGTATAGTTATGTCAAAATATCATACCCCTGACTGACATATCTATGCTGGCAAAAGTTTTTTAATTAAATGTGAATGATGGATCTCAGTAAGATACAGAGGTGCAGACTATTCCCGGAGAGCAACAAAACTCTGCCCTCTGAGGAGCTCCAAACAAGTTTTGGGAATTAAAAACAAAAAACCGTAAAAACAACAAAACCCCTCAATCTGAAAAAACATGTAAATGGTTTCAGCCCAAATTCATTCAAGTTACTATCTGTACTCAAAAAGTTCCATTTGGAATACAATGTTCAGTTAGGTCTTTGATTTCCATAGACTCCAGCAGTGGGTGCACTTAGTGCAATACTTGGTTGAATTTAGGATATTGGAAGAGCATGCAAATACATAAGAGTCCATTGGACTATACCAGATTACTGGGCACCAAAACACTCTGTGAAACCCTATATGTATTAAGGGTTAGATGAAACTGATGACATATGTGGGACATTACTGCTACCGGAATTCTATTTGATATCCATATGGAAGGTTGACTTGGAACCAAACACAGCTAAATCTAACAGGTGCAAAAAGCAGAACAAAGAAATTGTCACTCAAGTCAGCAGATACAACTGAGAACACACAGTGAGCAGTTCTGCAGAGTATGGCAGTGCTATTTTTACACTGTCACTTTTCTGAGCAGAACAACTGTAAGATATTTTTTGTCGTGGAGTAAAAGGGAGGAGGGTGGGGTGACAAAGTGAGGAAATTCACTAAAGGCTATCTTAAAGTTAACATAAGATTATCCTTTCCATGGAATCTCATAGGTCTTCATTCAACATACAAGAATACAATACAAAAGTTTAAATTAAAATGACAACATTAACGAACAAAAATAATTAAGTGGCCTTCTGCACAACAGGGCCCAATAAAGCATGTAGAGGAGTGCTATACTCCATTTCCAGGTACTCCATGATGTGCTACATTTCCTACTTGTGAATGTCTTTCGCTTTGCATCAGTGTTAACATTCTTTCACTGTGTTTAGTGGATATAAATGCATTTAGGAGTGCAATAAAACCTTGTTCTGATACTCTCCAAAGGCAGCTGCTGTGCATTCTTTGAAGCCGATTTTAAAAAATTCTGCTCTCAACTGTATTATGAAATACCTGTGAACTCCGTCTCCCAGGATTAATTCATTGTATACCAAAATTAGTTTCAACATGGATTGGTATAAAGAATGGAGCTTTAAAATCAACTGTCTTTTTCTCACCACTCCTCTAGACAGCAATTTCTTAGGCAAAATTTGGAGAATTTATGAACTCCTTTAACCCAAAGACCGCTAAACCAAAGTATTAAGTTTAAGGTTGGTACCTGTGACATTAAAATGATTACCTAGATCCCATGAAACCTGCTAAGGTATTTTACCCAGTGCTGTGTTCAAAGACGCATGCTGGGCTGTAAAGCAGGTTAATCAAAGATAACCAGTTGGCTTGGCAGTAATATTTTGCATTACTGCAACTACTTTCATCTCCAGCTTTCCTACATGTGTTACATAGTTATGCTTTTCCACAAATGGATGGAGACCAGCACCATACAGCGTAACACCAGCTGTTTAAGGCCAGTAGGCACAGGAATTTAGTACACAACACTGACATCAATGGAAAAAAGCAATACTCCACCTGTTATGAAAAACACAATGAGGGCAATAATCTGCACACACAAAAGTCAAATGTCTTTTCTCTTCTGGCCACATAAATGCACTAAACACTACAAACTCTGAAATAAACTAAATCCAATTACAAAATTTGTCAATTTTGAATTTAAGAACAGTACTGTAGCATCTTTCCCACCTCTGCATACAAGCACCAGTAGAGGACTATGCTTTATATATTAATAAACTTGCATACCAATTAGCAGATTAATTTACAGGTGGGAAATCTGATGAGGCCAGCCCTGGTTCTCCAAACAAATTCTTAGCTGGCTTGAGTGAACTGCTCAGCTGCCAAATGTACTGTTTACCCCAAAAATCTTTACAACAATCTAAACTGGCATGTTGAATTTAAAACACTTCTGTTCAATCATAGAGCGTAAAAGTGGGAATAGCTTCCTAAGATTTTTACTTTGCAGGTAAAACCTGTAGATCTTACAAAATATCCTTCATTAAAAAAAGCTGTGAATTGTTGTAGTACTAGGACATGGCAATTCTGGAGCAAAGCAAGATGTTTAGAGTGTTCATTTGCATGCAAATACCAAGCATGTGGTCATGTCTCACTGCTGCTGAATCATCAGTGAAGGCAGGCACAGGGGAAGTAAAATGTGTGGCCATCCCGTGAAACACAAATGCAGGATTCAGCACCATTCCACAAAAGACAGAAAAATGTCTTTTTGATTCCTTCTTTAAGAAGATCCCCACAACTATGACGAAAACTTAAGGGTTCAGATTGTTAGACTGCACACAGGTAACTTTGCTATACAGTTGCTATTATGGTATGCACAAATTAAACACAGACAAGTAAGTTTTGAACAAGAAAGCTTAGTTTTAAGACACTTTGCGCATTCCCTCACTGAAACTAACCGTAAAATGCTCCAAGAAACCCACCCTAGAGATGACAGATTTTTTTCCCCTAGTCACGGAGCCCAAGACAAGAAGCTAACGGAAGGAAGAACAGCCTGAGAGAAAAAAATTAATCAAAAAAGAGAGGGGAAAAAAAGATCCATAGAGACACAAGTTCTTCTGTATCCCTATAAAGGACAGTGCCATCACCGCATCTACTTTACAGTTTGTAACCAATCAAGCTTGGGTGGCTCTAAACAAGCATTCTGTCCACACACACACACACACAATGCGGCTGATGCTTTCTTAGTAACTATGGCAGGTAGGAATGCTCCCTTCCCTGCCAGTATACACAGCTAGCACATAGCTGTCTTCTTGTAACTCATTTGGCCCACTTCTTTTGCTGTGCAAATGGAACTCCACCCCCCCCCCCCACACACACACACACGCACACTCAAAGAGCACTTGTGTAGCCAGTTTGGCTGGTTGTCCTTCCTCACAGTCTTTTGTGCAGTGGAACATTCCAGAATGCACCACCCGTTGCTGCTGTGTGCATGACTTCTGGGTACTCAGTTCCCACCTCAGGCATTAGCTGCCCAAATGTATCCAGACTGCTCTGAAAGACGACATGGCAAAGCAGCCTGGTAGGTGTGGACAGAAACACAGTGGACACTTGTTTGTATTGTGAAAAATGTTTGTGTCAACACAACTCAACCACATGTGCTAAATGAGTCAAATGCCAGTGTTACAACCTAGTTACAGAGATTCTCTGGTGTATTTGAGAGGACCTAAGAGAAACAGGGGCTAACCTCTGGGATAACACAAATTTATTTGGATGCATTTGTACACAGTTATTTTCTCCATGCTTCCTAAAGCACATCAAAATACATTTTGCACTGCTTTTCAAGGTTAAGTTAACTTATGCCTATTGATACTGAGATCAGTGTCTGGTCATCTGACTTTTGGGTAATAAGGTAAGTTCATCCAAACTTTACACCTTCTCACCCCTCTTTGCCACTCTCTTGTTCTACTAAACAGACCCCATCAGCCTTTGCTTAGGAAGACATGCCTGGTTTATAAAATTGTCAATTAAAGATGACAGGAAATGTCAGAACAGGCAAAGGGGCTTTTGACCTAGACTCTAAGCGCTCTGGTGCACAGGACCAGCATATAAATTACAGGTTTACAGGAAACTACTTGGAAAGATTTGCCTGCTATTTAGAATTTATTAACTATTCCCAGAGGAAGCACTTTGATTTAGTGCCATGTTCCCACATTAGTAGTGATGCTCTTGTATTACAGACTTGTCTTCCTCCCACTCTCTCTCTACCATGACGGAGGACTCTTGTTTATTTCACCCAGCTGCTCTTCTGAAGATGGTCAACATGAGAACCAGGATGCTCTCAGACAAAGAGCATGACCCATCTATACAATTACAGACCATTTTATAAGTAACTTTTGTAATGCTATATTGAAGCAGTAGGGGGAAGTAAAACCTCACATTGCTCAACAGTAACTCCACAAGCCAGAGCATGTTTGCAATTTCCTCACTTTGTGGGAGATATGCCCTCTAATGGAGGCCCAAAGAAAAGTTAAAAGATCTATTACTAATGGGAACTTAAGTGGTGAAGCCCTGTGTTTTGGAAGCTGAAGCACCTGAGTTTTGGAAGCTGAAGGACCTGAGTTCTAGTCTCAAATCTCCAGATCCAAGTATGATTAATTTAAAACTGATTATATGCAGCACATGAATGAGTTACAAATTATGGCCAATAGCGGGACAGAAAACCCCCAGATGGAAGGTGCTGTCTTGAAGATCAGGAAAAACAGGAGTCCACAGGACAAGAACGCAGCATCTCTGAAAGGATGTGAGATGATGAAGGGAGACCAACCATAGCTACTGTATATGCAGTTACTTTCTCTCTACCCTGCACAATTACTGGTAATGCTTTCAGGGAACCATGTGTTCCAACTAACACTATGCCCAAAATATGAGCATTATGGACATCAATAAGAGCGTCTTGTACTTGACAGTAAATGTCAATGAAAACAATGTAAGAGATCTAATGAAATTACTCACAAAAAATATCAAAGCTATATTCAGATCAGTAATCAAAGCTACTTTAGATCACATAAATTCTACCATAGGGAGCGTGTTTCCCCCCTCCCCCCCTCCTTTCCTCTCCCCCATCTCTCTCTCTCTCTCTCTCTCACACACACACACACACACACACACACACACACACACACACACACACACACACACACACACACACACACACACACACACACACACACACACACACACACACAGGTTTTGTTTGTTTTTTAAATTAGGAATATGAACTGCAAAATATTAGCTTCTTTATAACTCAATTTCTCCAATTGTAAAATGGGAATAAGGGAACTTAATCTTTATGAAATGCTTTGCCTTCTAAGCATGAATATTGCCACAAGTGCTAAAACAAATACAGCATGTTCAACATTCAAAAGCTTTCCCTTGCTTCAGCATAATTTGTATCAGTTATCCATTAACTACAGGGCTGTTCTCCTGTAATTGCAGAATTATATCCAAGATTTTCATCAAGTTTTGATACTTGTGAGCCTTAAGTAGAGTCCAGTTACTGAATAATATAAATATTTTGTAGTCCTTATTACCAGAAATGAGATATTGCACTATATGGGGGTGAGGAGCGGGTCAGAAAGTGTGGTGGACCTTAGAAATGGTTGTTATGTGCAAGATATTCAAGTTGGCTATGCTCTGGTAAATATTACATCTTAACAGTCTTAAGACACATCCAATACAATACAAGTTCCACTGTTTTACTTCCTTCCACCCCACAAACCTCTTCACCACAAACTGTTTCCATTTGAAGCATCAATACTCAACAGCCAATCTCACCATCTGCAGCTTACAAGGCCATTTACTTATGGAAAAACAGATATGCATTACCTGCAAAAGAGCAAAATAGTAGACAACAGAACTGTGATCAATTCTGTACTTCCCTCTTGTAAATAAATGATCATTAGCTACTGCATTAAAGTAGCTAGGTCACAGTTCTTCTGTGTGTGTATAGTTCTGAATATACAGAGAGGTGAGACTCAACCTTTCACTGCATATGCATTTTCAGCTTTGAACACAGTACTTAAGAGAGAGGAGGGGGGTTGATATCAAGTGATTATCATGCACAAAAAGCCTTTAAATATCAAAAACCATTTACAGATTTAAACTCTCGCCCATTATTCAGAACTGAAGCCACACTTTCCTATGCTCCTGATGAACACAACAGCCCAAATTTCGGATTGTGATATAGGCTCACAGCAACTGCAATGCAGCACTCATATGGTCTTTGATTATCTCAGAATTTGTCTTCAGCAACATTGCCACCCAATCAAAGTAAAACTCAAGGGCAAGTCCTTAACAAAATAATTACTGCATTCAATCTGTCCAGCTGCAATCCATTCTAGATACAACTGCTTGCAACAGAATTAGTCTAGATTTTGTAATAGTATATTTAAGTAGGTAAAATAAATTATTCAGTGAAAAATACCCTCCCCCGAGAACTATTTCTTGATATAAGAATACAGACAGAGTAAAATTAGGTCTTGATGTAAGCAGCCCCTCTATGGTTAAGAAAAACCTTTCCAATGCAATACTTTGGTCCCATTAATCTGCCATTTCCAAAAGCATCAGAAACCTGTGAAAAAACTGCTTGCAGGCAAGACTGCAATAAAATGAAAGCTATGTTGTCAATTCAAAAATAGAACAGGGATGCATGTGAGATCAATTCCATGTAATGCACTATTTTATTATCCAGTAGCTATGGTGGAATCCTACAGTGACAGAAATGGGAAGCACAAAAAAACCTTAGGAGACTGATAAATTTCAGAACACTAATGAACAGAACCAGACTCAAGGAACATTGATCTACGTATTACTCTACTAGATTTGTTTCAGGCAGGAAAGCTAGGGCACGGACATCACATGAAATTAAAGAGCACGCAAAGTTCCAAACAGGAGCTAGGAGATCGGATATTTTCCCCCTTTATAGTGTTGGGGGATGGGGTGGGTGTGTGCATGCTAAATGCTTAAAGAGGTGACAGATTTGCAACCATAAAATAAGTACCAAGCAAGAAGCAGCAGTCCCAACTTCTCTACCAATATAGCCCCTCTCCACACTTACCTATAACAATAGTAATGACAGCAATTTAATGAGGGGGGAAAGCCCCCTCCCACCCAGACATTCTGTTCATCACAAGCAATGAATGAGAAGGGGATTTGAATGTAAAGCGCATGCAGGAGGAGGTAGGATGTGGCTTCTTTTGAAGTTTCTCTGCCTTTTGCAAAAGGAAGAGCATAACAAATCAGTTAGCAAAAGCAACACATGGATCCCATTAAGAGAAATGCCTCCACTTTACAAGATCCCATTTGACTTAGTCTAAATATCTCAAAGAGCTCTCATTTTTTTAAATGATATGTGGCAGGATGGAAACATCAGAGAGGGGGATAAGACCTATCAGATCATCGAGTTTATCTTGCCGATAACACAGGACCATTCCTTGCACTTCTTGTTTTAAGTGTTCCAAAACTAGGGCTACGCACCAACTGCAGAGATTAATCTATAGCCTAACACATCTCTTCATCAGGAAGTTTTCCTGATATTCATCCTAAAAATGTACCCTCTTCACGCATTGTACTATTAAGTAATTTCTCTTCCTCCTGAGTGTTTACATCCTTCAAAAGGGTGTTTGTAGACTTAAATCCAGAGCTATTATCATGTATTCTCCTATTATACAAATACCAACAAACACGATAGGTGAAAACAGAGGGAGTTGGCAGTGCTTCCTTCTGGGTGTGGAGGAGGAAGTGCGAGCAGTAGGCAAATCAAAATATGTCATTCACCAAGTCAGCCCCAAGCAGTTGATCACTGGTCCGCATGCATCCTGCATTGCAGTGTACAGAAGAGCTATCTGCAAGCTGCAAATAGAAGTTTTGTGCTAGTTTCGTGTGATCATTTTCCAATAACAGAGGTCACAGCAGCAGAGGAAGAAATCCATGGTTTATGTGCCAAACTGTCTCCAAGTCTTTGATTTCAAATCCTAGAAAAAATTATTAAGGACGTGGTCAAGCTTGAAACATGCCCCAATGCTCTCGTAGCCAGCCCGGGCAGCCAAGATTACTTCAAAAGAAAAGCGAAGCCATTGACCCAAACTTTAAAATAGGGTCAATTTGTGTACTGTGGGGAACATTTCCTGTCACAGAACACCTCAATATGGAAACCTTTACACTAACTTTCTTTAGAAGTCTCATTTTAATTGGGGCCAAAAACCAATGCCAACATTAAAAAATAATGACCCAAAAACTGGATTTCTCAGCTGAAGATTTTGATGCTTTGCCACATGCTGCAGGAGTGAATTTTCTGTCTTTTTATCTTTGGATTTTCCACCATGAGAATTCTACTCCAGACTGATAGCCAAGTATAACATCACTGCTTTAGATGACAGGATAGTTACTGTATTAGCAAATTCTCATGAATCATACCACTTATCCCAAGTAAAAGGAGCAACAAAAGAATGCAGCACCTTGATAGTAAAGTACCATTCAGAACAACATTGGGTAACCTTGATGGATCACTCAAAGGAGAGTACACAACTCCACTCTACAGAAGATATATAAGATAAGGTTTGATTCCCTGATTTCTTCCTCCTCCAAACCCCTTAAGCAATCGATTAGAGGAGTATAGAAATGCAAGTTATATTCCAGTTCTCAAATCTCCCTCTCTCTCTCACACCCCTACAGTTTATGGAAAAACATCATAAAAATCTGTCAAGAAGCTCCTGGTGGAAATGGAAAAACCCCATCCCCTAAGATATTTTTAGCCTAATGAGTAAGAAAGCTCTGCTAAACCAATTAGCCTGGACCAGATCAGCTGTGGGGGCTGGGAATCTGGCTCTGCTTTCACTTCTAGATTTCACTGAGATCCACAGGAATAAAGTCAGATCTATAACTAAGCATTTTAGCACCCGAGGCAAGCGAGCAAGCATATCTGCAACCCACAGAGGCAATGCGTGGGGGGGGCATGCAGGATCAGGTGTCCTCCACCCCACCCCACCCCCAATTTCTACCTTCCATTTAGCCCAGAGGTTTTCAAACAGTGGGGTGCGCTTCCCTAGGGGGACACACTCCACAGTTTGAAAACCCATCGCCTCTTGCCAGGAGCCAGAGTGTAATGTCAAAACCCGCAACTGACAAATCTTGCTACCAGTAGCAGTTACTGATATCTATGGATGTTCTCTTTTGCTGCCATTTACAATTTGCAACCTCTCTCCTTTCTCATTGGTCCAGGGGAAGCAAATTCTGATGGACGGGGGTACCCCGTCACAATTTGCTACCTCTCACCTTTCCCATCCTTTGGTCCAGGGTAGCAAACTGACAGGACATCCATCACAATTTGCTACCCGCTAGACCAAAGGATGACAAAGATGAGAGTTAACAAATTGTGATGGATGGATGATACACGATGCACCACATTCTGAATCAATACAAGTGCTCATAATATAAGAAACGGCCATACTGGGTCAAACTAATGGTCCATCTAGCCCAGTATCCTATCTTCAGACAATGGCCAATGCCAGGTGCTTCAGAGAGAAGGAACAGAACAGGTAATCGTCAAGTGATCCATCCCATTGCCCATTTCCAGCTTCTGGCAAACAGCAATCCTTGCCCATCTGGCTAATAGCCATTGATGGACCAATCCTCCATGAAGGATAATCCTGGTGAGTACATTCACTACCAACATGAGGAGCCAAGTAAGTAGGCATGTGCAGAAGTGACATACTAACTGCAGCAACTGTATCCTGACATAACTTGAATTAATGTAAGTTTGTAGTGTAGATATGGCCTTACGTATATGGATTATTTGGGAGAGGTTAAAGCAAAAGTATGAGGCTAGGCCAAGATTCACTCAGGGGTTTAGGCTCCTACTTTTGTGGATCTGGGCCTCCTGCACCCGAAAGGCTCAGGAACAAAATGGCACATAAAAAGAATCCATTATCATTTATTTCTTTTTTTAAGTCTCATGACTTGGGGATATATAACTCACGATTTTTGAATTCTTGTGGTTGTCAAGCAATCATGGGGTTGTAGATGTGTGCTCATTATCCTGTGAAGGCCAAAACCACAACTGGGTCCAAAAAAAGAATTAGCTAAGTTCCTGGGGGATAGGCTCATCAATGGCTTTTACACCCAAGATGGTCAGGGATGTCTGTATCCTTAGCCTCTGACTGCCAGAAATTGGGAGTGAACGACAGGATCACTTGATGACTGCCCATTCTGTTCATTCCCTCTGAAACACCTGGCACTGTCCACTGTTGGAAGAGAAAATACTGGGCTTGATGACTGACCCCATATGGCCATTCTTATGTTCAGTAAAAATTACTGACTTTTTGCCTTTGTGAAGGATTTATATGAGATAGTATGCTGCCCTTAGTGAATATCTGGGAACCAAGTAAAGTTCTACGCATAAACAGTGACATGCGAAAAAGCACTAAGGGCTGAACTGAGAGGCAAAATAACAGTTGAGAAAGACAATCCCCCCACTGGTGGATCAAATGAAAATGAAGTTTTGACACCAGGCTAGGAAACCAGTCAGATTAGAAGTCACATGATCCAGCAGAATAAACTTGTGCTATAAAAAAAATTATGATTAAAAATTCCAAGTTAAAAAATCACAGGAAAAACATAGGAAGTTTTAATAGAAACACAGATGTCATTACTAAAACTATTAGCTTATAAATATTTTTAGTGATTATTTGCTATTATAATATAAATTAAATAGCACGACATCCATCTGCACAATGTTGACAAAGGTAAACGAAGTACTAAGAGTAATGAAAAATAACATTCTAAAAAGTAAAAAATTAGTAGGAGCAAAACTATTTAAAATGGATTACAAGAAAGTGAATACAATTCAGGGAATCACAGTAGGAGATAGACATATTAGTGAACTGCTGAAAGACTTTATGCAGACATATAAACTGATAAGAGATTCTTTTAAACACTCAAAGGGTGTGGAACAGTTTTCTGGGTGGTGTATGTAAAATATTTCACTGAATCAAGTCTCTAGTATCTCCTCAATGCGTTATATCAGACAGAGAAGAGTTGCCTTGTGTAGGCACTGGGATGCCTGTGCCTTTAAGAACCCAGCCATGGGAAGTGGGTGCTGGGACCTATTGTCCTGAGGGAGGGGAAATAAAGTCCCTCTGCTGCCCCCCGCTTCAATTTTTGTAAACAGGTGGCTCACCTCATTGGGGTAACTGTTACCCCCCCTGTGCCTCCATGCCGGGGTTTTACCCTCTGCCACCTGCTGGCAGCCCTTCACGCGAGCTTAAACCTGGCTCCTACTCCCCCGATTTTGCCCCTCGGCCCCTCTCCTGCCCCTGCCCTCCAGCTGTTTGACACCCCCACGCTGTCAGTTTCCACCCCTGCTCAGACCCTGCCCATCTCCCCCTCCGATTTACCCCCTTAACTTCTGTCAACAGCAGATTTAATCCCCAGCAAGGGGGCAGCAGCTTCAGCATGAGCCAAGCAGAGCATCAGTGCCATGGCTGCCTGCTGCCCCGGTCATAGAACCGCAGGGAGTGCCTGCTCCAGCTGGCGTCACTCACTGGGCCTAATCCTGCGCGCTGCCTCAGTTTTGTGCCCCTGCCAGCTCTGTGCCTGGGTGGCTGCCCCACTCTAGTTACAACCCTGAATACAGTAGTCCAAGAATTGGAGAGCTGTGTTTTATGTGGACTTAAACCTCCACAGAAGAATGTCACAGAAGAATGTGGTTATCGCCTGGGGAAATGTATGTTAAGTCACCCAGATCAGGGCGTCAGTTTCACATACTCAAAGGCTGTCCTTTGTATAAACAATATCCCTGGCTCCACAGCATGAGATGGAAGAACTGATCAGCTGGAATCCTTCCTCCCTAAAGTGCTACTTCTCTGAACACCTCTCTCTTCACTTACTACAGGATACCCTCAGACACAAACCAGAAAGAACAATGGGACCATCACAGTTACCATGACTATGACCTTTAAATGTTTAACTACGGATCTATTCTTTCTTGTGGCCAAGAAAAAACAGCACGTGATTAGCGTCACTATGAGTCACTGTGTGCCTGTAGTGCAATAATTCAATTAGACACTTAACAGCCTTCAATTTGGTTCAGGATCGGTCTACCAGAGCCACACACCCCTTTGCTGTGGTCTCATTCAACCTCGCAAGTTAAGTAGGGCCAGACCAGGTCAAAACCCAGGTACTACAGGCAATTAAACCATCAGCACAGTCAATGCTTGGGATAGCATCTGGAGTCAGTTGTGTGCAGTGATGTAGGGCTAAGTTTTATAATACTGGATCCTTGACCTGCCCCCCCCATGCTCAGCTCAAGTTGCCTCTCAGCGTAGGCGGCTGGTGAAAATATTCTTCGGGGGGGAGACAATTACAACTGTTGGGCCCTGCTCTTTGATGCATGTGGGGGCCATGGTTTCTAGTCTTGCCTGGTGTGAAGGGCGGGGGACCGAGGAACTGGGCGGGGAGGGATGACTGTAGAGCATGCCTGCCCTACACACCTGTCCCACAGGGCCCATCTCCCTGCCCTGGCCTTCTGGCTCTCACCACCTGCAGATTTGCTGTGGCAGGCTTGTCCAATAAGGAGTGGGGGGAAAACAGCCATCTGACCACCCCGAGATGAGGGGAAAAGGTCACCTGCCCCGATTAACACTCCAGAGCAAATATGGGATGCTGATGCCAGGGCTAAAGGGCAGGAAGGTTCCTGGGTGAGCCTTAGGAGACTGGAGCACTTGGAGAAGGAAGAGAACTGGTGCAGCCAGCAGTCGGGCTGATCTGTTGGGTAGATAGACAGGTAGGTGGGAGAGCAGAAGAACCCTGGGGAAGGACGTGGTGGAGGTGAAGAGGGAGGCTGGGAGGAAGGAAGCGTTTTGTGGGGGATGGGTGAGTATGAGGGGGTTTAAGAGGTCGGTTTATTGGGGAATGGGGCTGGGGTGATGGTGAGCAATGGCGGAGGAGGGTTTGGGGGTGAGGATGTGGGGCAGAGTTGCTCAGAACTGGGGGGAGGCTTGGGACCCCTTCCAGCCCTAGCCACCAGCCACCTGTGTCCCTTGGACTTCTCCCGGGGCAACAGAGCAACAGATGTTTCAGAGAGGAGTGCAAGCCTCGAGGAAATCTATGGGAGAGGGAAAGGGAAATTCTGAAGTGCAGGGGCTTCACTCTAGCCTAGATTTCAGGTGCCGGAGCAATGCTCCGGGCCATTCTGGCAGCAGGTGGTGGGTTTTTCAACAACATAAAACTGATGCTGACCTCTTCTGGTCACTGATCTCATGGTACTTTCTGCAAGGCCTGGGGCATTAACTTTGGTATCCCAGCAAACTCCAACTTGGGTAGGAGTATATTCTGCTAACTTAAATGTGTTCTGCAATTTCAATCAGATACATTCTTCTTCATTTCCTGACCCAAGCTGCCGCATTGTGAGAGTCTAAACAGCTGTGTTTTCCACCCCCTGAAATGGCTGTAATTCAGTGATGAATGAATCTACACATCCTTCACCCCCTCCACTGAATCTATTTTCCAGGTGGCTTAAGACTGTATCAGGAAGCAGCTCGGGACTTGTTCCCCAGTATGGCAAGTAAGTGAAATCTTCAGCACAGCATGCAATGCACAATCTCACCTGTGTTCCAAAGCAGTGATATTTCAGAAGCTCGGGGGGTGGGAGGGAGGGTTCTGTTAGGTTGTGTTTATCTAAGCTAAAGGAAGGTCTTGCAGTTAAGACAATGGACCCAGATTCAGGAGACCTGGATTCAATTATAGGCTCTGTCACAGGCTTCCTAAATGACTTTGTGACAATCACTTAATCTCTGTGCTTCAGTTTCCTATATGTAAAATGAGGATAATAATGCTACCGCTGCCCCATGCTTTGTCTATTTAGAGTGTAAATTTACAACTTATTTAGGCTGTAAGTTCTTTGGGGCACAGACCATCTCTTACTATGCAGTTATTCAACATAAGAAGGCTCAATACTGTAATGCAAGCTAAATAACTGCAAAGGTGTTTACCGCATTTAAACATGCAACTGTGGAGTTCGGACTCCCCCTCCAACCTGACAATTTAGCTACCGAAGACTTTGAATTGCTGGCAAATGACTGAAATTTCTAGCCAACAGCTCTAAAGGTTTGACAGATCAACACTGAATCCAAAAGCCCAGCCTTTCCAATCACAAAATCACTGCAGGAGCACAATGCAGACTGCCACATCTGCCTGAAATCCCAGGCTTTAATCCAAATCAACAGGAATCAAAGGGAGATTTATTGCAGCATAGACATACTCTTGGTCACTTCATGGAAGCAGGAAAGAAGCAGCAATCATAAAATTAAGGGGGGGAAAGCATTTTTTAAACCCTGAATACTCCAGAGGCTGGCTTGAGCAAGTTCATCAGCTTTGATATTTTTCTTCCTCTCCATTTCAGGACTTCATGTTGCCAAAAGGGTAGGTGGTGGACAGACCAGGACAGGACGTTCCCAAGCATTGCTATGGTTACTGTATCAGTACATGATATACTGGCAGACAAAATATTCCCCCCATTGGTACCTTTCTGCCTCCCCGCTGCTCATGAGTCAGCAAATATGTTCCTATCTTAAATAACACACGACAACATATTCAGCCTCATCACCCTGCAACTGTTTCTCCTTTCAGGATAGATGGAGTGACACCTGTAGCAGCACTAGCCAAATTCAAAACCAACAGTCTTCTAAGGGGAAGAACTTAACACTGCTCCTTTCATCCCAGCATCTCTGATTATGGCATTAAACATTACACCTCACTGCAACCTGATGAAGCAGAGAAGTCTTCCTGTGTTATTATGGGGATTACGTCTATGCTGCAATCACAGGGTGTGATCGCGGCTCCAACAGACACACCAGAGCCAGCTTTCGTCTAGCTAGTCTGGGTACCAGAGCAGTGCAGCGGCGGCTGGCCATGAATAATTCCCCAGGGTTCTAAGCAGGACTGTACAACTGCGCAGCTGCAGCTTTACTGCTCCGGTGCCCACGCTAGCTAGGCAACGTCTACTCAAGCTGCTGTCACAGCCAGCGACGGACATACAGACATACCCCAAAGAGACTGACTTGTTCATATCAGTGCTACAGCCCAGAGCTCCTTACTCCTAGTCTGTGCTCCAACCGTGCACCACCTTTTTAGCATCTGCCCTCAAACGGCAAAGGTCAAAAGACTCATGTGCCCTTTGATATATCCAAGATTACAGTGGACAGTTTGATCATTTAAAACTAGCTAGTACTGAAGTTAGTTTTATGAGCAGTCTATAATCATTGCCTAAGATGGACAACACGCTATCATAGATCTGGTTTAATTAAGTGTAGTACTTAAACTCTCTTCAAGAGATGCCAAGTTGATTTAAGCCCAGATTGTTGTCATTTGCTGGATGTATTTATTAGCAAGACCTGTCCACCCTCACACCTACACAACTCCTTTTTCTTCCACGTTCTACATGATATAGCAGATACCAGAACTGGCAGGCAATGTGATTCTCTCTCGATTTTCCTAAGGCAAATGGAGCTGCGGCATCACATGCAAGTGGTTAAAAACGTGATAATGTATTAAACAAATCCCTGGTGGAGTTTTTAATAACCAAGTGGCTTCTTGTTCTTCAGCAGCCAATAAAAATGCACTGTTAGCACTTCAGTCATAAACAGAAAGAGGTCCCAGCAGTGCCATTACTGCTCATCCCCTCAAACCACATGCCTACATCCATTAGTGCTGATGGGCGTTATGTACATATATCCAAAGGAGAATAAACCTCAAAGTATACTACTACACATGCAAGTCAAAGCACTACCTGCCTATTCAACAGTAAAGCCTTATACTACACTATAACTGCCCTAACTATGCCACAGACTCATCACGGGCCGAGTCGTACAGCCCTTAGTCACACAAGTAATCCATATGGGACTCCTCTTGAAAGAAACTGCTCAGCAGCACGAGTAAGTGTTGCACAATGGGATTAAACAGTAAGGATGATGTTGTAGCACTGTGCATGACGAGAGGCTAAGTGCAGTGCTGTGGGCTGGTCATGTAGGAGGTGCATGCACTTATAGTTCTTTAAAGAACGCTCATTGGTTTTCTGGTGGAAGGCACGGTCAGAAAGCTAGCGGCAGTTTTAGAAGAGCTGGGAGGCTTAATGAGAACTCGTCTCTACTGAAAGTTAAACAGGAAGGCCTGACCCATTCCCACTTTCATCCAGAACTAAGTCAGGCTCTCTAGTATTTCAAACTGCCCCGATTTTGCTGT
Organism: Emydura macquarii macquarii; assembly: GCF_026122565.2. Classification (NCBI taxonomy): domain Eukaryota; kingdom Metazoa; phylum Chordata; order Testudines; family Chelidae; genus Emydura; species Emydura macquarii. The sequence goes on from NW_027130506.1 coordinate 6,247,997, forward strand.
CCTTGTGAACAGAAACGGGTACCAAGATGCTTCTTGCTCTGATCTGTACATGTAGCCCTGTTCGCGACAAGCTACCACAGATCTGACTTGGGTGGGGCACATCTGGAAGAGCCTCTCTTAGGTGAGCCATGGTGGTTTTTTACGTAACCAGAGTCAAAGGTAAACCCAAGTGGCTTTAAAATGAATATGAGCTACTCGTAAGTACAAAGTCCATGCACAAAGATTTTCGAGTAGCACCTGCAGTGTAAAGAGATCTCGTGTCACAACCACACTACTAGCTGTACACTTTCGCACTGCAATGCTCAGCTCTGAAAATTCACTTTTGGCTGGAGTACAGTATGCAAGTCCTCGCCTACGGAATCTTATTTCTGGCCTCTCTCAACAGTTACTTTCACCCAGAGCAGCCAATTTTAGGTAAATTATGAGTAACAGCAATGAGAAGTTCTACAAGGGCTCTGAATGCCAAGTTAATGGGCATGTGCAACAGCCATGCTGACGAGGTGACATCAGGTTGGAACCGCTCCACAGTGTCAGTCCAGTAAACTTTAATGCCAATTAGTCAAGTCCGTGATCCAAGAATTATGAAAGTGATAAGGGTAGAAAATCTTATCGCCAAGCGCTTTTAAAATTAGAAACAAAGGGTCCTAACTCACAAGGACAAGGCAAGCAAGGCAGGAGCTGATGCTAATGCTATTGTTTATCCTGTTGTGTTATAGTATGACACTGGATTGCAACCACCATTGGATCTTGTATGCTTAAACCAACGCCATGTGCTAAACAAATCACCTTTACGAGTTTATTAAAACTGAAAGGGCAGAGAAAAAAAATGTATTGTCCCCGCTCCGCCACTCCATTTACTTTGTCCATCTGACATCTGAGCTGGCTTAAAAAACAAAAAACCAGCCTTGATAGACAAAAAGGGTATGGTTTTTCGATCATGTTAGCGCATTCATGTTAACTGAACTGAGGTAACATAACTGATGCACACACTCTTTTTGTCCATCAAGACATGACCTTTGAATAGCCAGTTTCACCACTTGCCTTGTATAGTCAAAGTCCTCCTCATCCAAGAAAAGACTTGTATTAATTAGAAACAAAATCAGAGAAATGTATATAGAAATAAAGGCAAGGCTTAAAATACGTTAAAAAACTAGGCAGGTATTTAGGAGAAACCTTACAAGAGGCTGGCACTAACATGATGTGCACCTATCACCAGCTTGACTGCTCTATTTATATGTTATATCCTATCCCATCACCCCCTTTTCCCCTCTTTCCTTTGTCTCTTTAGACGGTAAACTCTGTGGCAAGAAGGTATCCTATGCCTTTGTATAGCACCTAGCATGAAGCCTCTGACTGGGCCCTGGTGCACCATCGCAATAAAGATTTCAAGGGTGGATACATCTGGAGGTTACTTTTTGAAATATTGGTAATTGCAGTGCCCTTGAAAGGTACCAGATTGACACTGCTGCAGAATTAAATCCTTCATTTAGCCACAAAACCCACACTACATAGAGAGTGGCAGTGTAAGCTTTCCCAAATCACTTCACAATATCCCTTATTCCTGATAAAGGAAGACTCAGAGCATCATTTGACCTGCCTAACCAAATCTCTAGCCTCTCTACCGAGGCTTTCAGTGAGTGCTGAATTTGGTACTGGTTTGCATGCCGGTGTGGAACATCTATTAGGAACAACACTGTGGAACCAACATTCAGTCACTACCAATCTGAGTCCTATCTGAAACAGCAACTAGAAGTAAAAGGCTCTATATTCCACTACCCATCTCTCAAAACACCAATTCCCCAATATATTAATGGCTAAATCAACTAGAAATTAAGTATCAAAGGCAACCGAAGTGAGGCTGAAATTGAGTTGAATCTGAACTGGTGGGGAAGATCTTAATTACCTGCCCAACTCAAAGCTGTGACCAGGAAACATGAAGTTCTGACCACCTCCTATGTCCCATATGTAGGAAATAAAGATTAACGTGGAAACAGAAATTAGGTTGCAACTGTATTACTGAAGTCTACATGCTATTTCACTGAGCCAAAAGGCCCTAGATGACCTGGCTCAGACAGGTGTACTGTGATGCCAGATAAGTTTCAAAAGTAGAGGTCAAAGTCATGGCTATGTCCTGGAAATATATTAGCACACACTGGCTGTTGCCCTTTGCGCGTCACCAATGGTAACTCATTTCACAGTTGGTACCCTTATTTGTGGAACTAAGATAAAACGTATGTTTGCAAAGGACAAAATGCACTATTGCTCTCAACAATAACTTGCCTTGATTTTTCCAGACAAACTGAAGCATCTGGTACATTATCCTCATCACCTCCATTATGACAAAGGTTGACAGAGTAGCCCTGCAGTTTTCTGAGAAGTGATCATCACCTCTCAGAATCTCCAGATTAGCAGCAACAGCATGACAGGATTTTGGACAGAGTATGGGTAAAAAATGGTAACCAGAATGAAAAAGCAAACATAAGCCCCACTAACAAAGCTCTAGTTGGCCAACTCTGCTTGCTCCCATATCTAGCATATGATCTGATCAGAGGAGAATGAAGAATCCTTATGTCTAGGTGCCCAGAGGCAAAAAATGTATATGTAGTTAAAGTCATTAATCGAAATGCAAATCTTAAGAGTGTTGGTCTCTTCTTTGTTCTCAGGGGCACTCAGATAGCTGCATATTGAAAATCAAAGTTACAACAAAACAAAAATGCAAATTTCAATAAATCATTGGGCTAAAACTCAAAATGTTTATCTACAAAAACAGACATGCTTTTTCATCAACTGTTAAAATGTTTTGTAGATATTATGAAAGATTAAAACTGTTTTGTGCACTGATCTCTGATGATGGAGGTTTCTCTTTACTTCCCATAAGAGTAGTAATTTGTTCTTCTGTATCACATAAATGGAATTTGGAGGGAAAATACATGAAAAGTCATGAAGAAGAGAAGCTTGTAAACATTCCACTTGGCTATTGCCATCGTGTTGGCAGCCAGACAGGCGCAGAACAAGTGAAGTTTTAAGCAGTATTCATTAATAAGGCAGCTATGGGGAACCAATCTTAATGGCTTCGCTCCACTTCCTCCATTGATTCCTCCTCCAATTCCTCCCACCCCCACGTCTGCAACTGTAACATAGTTACAATTATTATGTACAAGTTTATTGAAAGTCCAATGCCTGGATGCCCCTGGTTAGGGTCTGCCACATGCATGTGGTAACTTGAACAAGGAAATAAACTGGCTAATACATGCAGCCAGGACATTGCTCACAATGAAATTGCTTGACTTTGTCAGAGTAACTTGGAAAGAAAACGCCTGCACTGCTAAAGATCTACACTTCAGTCTATAGGTGGCAAAGAAAGGGAAAACAGCAATGGCTATACTATTCATGACATTCATGGTGCAGTGTTGCTGCACAAAACCTCCCTGAAAGCCCATTGACTGGGTGAAAGCACCAGGACTCATCCCTGAGAGTGGCCCCAGAAACCACTGACATTTTCCTACACAGCTATACAATAGAGACAAAGACCTTTACTTCACTTCTCAGCCCCATTCATAAGGATACAGGGAAACCCCACCCCTACCCCTGCTTGCATCACAGGTATTCTAGTATTCTACCCACTTTTTTTTTTTTTTTTTAATCATATTAAATATTCTGCTTTAGAACCACATTTTGAGTGTGGCAGAAAATGATTTCCCCTCTCCACCCCAATGTCTGATACCCAAACCTAAGCACTTATTTTATGGCAGAGGAACAGCTCTATCCAGTTCACACTCAATCCACTTATTCAAAAAGTAAATAAATATTAAAATAAACACTGGAAGGGGAATGGTAGGACAAGTTGCACCTCTCTGCATTATTTATACACTGAAATCTATCAGAGTCCAGCACTAATACAACTGCTGCATTTCCAGATGGCATGGATGGGGAGTGTTCAAGAATCACCTGGGACTTTCCAGTAGCTTGCTTTGTCCAAGGAACATAAGGCAGAGTGTAAATGGATGTTGAATACAACCTGGGAGGCTTGCTCTTTAAGATATGATTTGAAGCACACTTTTCTCTATTTAAGGTTTTGGGTATATTAAGCAACAAACAAATCTCTCTGCTTCTTTATGCAAGGAACTCAAAAATCTCTGAAATGTTGAAGTACTGTATATTAGTTAAGGTCTGAAATTAGGCTGCAGCACACATGACTAAGATTCACAGAAGTTCAACCTTAGTTTATGTAAGAAGAGATGGAACTGGTGATTTAAAAAAAAATTTAGACAAGGACTAGGGTCAGCAAACATGCTGCCTAATATTTAACGACATTAAACCGGAAAGTTAACCGGGCATGCAGCCTAAAACTGCTCCTGAAGGCAACAAATGTGACATGATCCTTCTGACAGCTGTGACAAATTCGGTTTCATTTGCTTGAGCGCCAGCCATGTTCATTTAACTACAATTACTGACGCACCAGGATCCCCACTCCGGAGAATGCACCCAGTCATCCATCCCAGCGGTGAAACAAAGAATCTTGTACAGATCAACATGTTTAAATCATTCCTCTGTAACCACATCAAAATACTGAAATCTTCAAGACAACCCAGTGTGCATGCATGCCTGTAGATCCATCTGGTGTTTAGCAGATCCTCTATTATTCAGGAAACAGGGAATAGTAAGACCCATTTTGAATGCTTTGAACTACTTACCCATCCACTATGCACCAGGCTACTGAACACGGCATAAAAACAGAGCAGTCCATGCTCTCCTGTAGGATGTATTCTGGTTACTTACCTTGTATGATAACTGGAGTCCTTTCTGGTGGCATGAGGTTTGGATAGAAGACAGGTAAGTGGATGATCTGGGTCAGATGTAATTCTGAGATTACTTCTGGCATGAATGTAGGACGTAACCTCAAGAAGCTCTTATCCTCACAGAAGGCCGTATAGGCACAGACACCCAGAAGGGCTCCCAGTATACCTACTGGCTGAGGTGACTGTCGCCAGAAGGCAATATTCATAGATAGGACTAGATTAAGGTCCCATATCAGGGTAGGTTTCCACACCAGAAGAAAGGCTGACAAGTCCCTTCAGAAACCGTAAACTGTAGGCAGACAGGCAAAGACTGAATGGTTGTCCACCAGAAGGTGAAATGCACTAATAACTGTCATGTGTACTCCTGAGGAGCTGAGACACAAACCTGCCATTTTCACATAGAGGAGATGCTACATAGAGAGTCTCTTCCATTTTGCTGTATAGCATTGTCTCATGGAATTTTTACTGCTATTGCGAAGGATGGAACGTACAGCCACTGAGCATGATCACTCTATGTTAGTCAGCCATCTAAATACCAAGATGCCAGATGGAGACAGATTAGCTGGGGATGCAGGATCTGTCCTGGGTCAGTAGATCTGGAAGATGCAGGTGAGCCAGGACTGCCTCGGATGCCTGGGAGCCAAGAGAATCACCATCATTTTGTCTTGTTTGATCTTCCTCAGAACTAGTGGAAAGAGAAGGATGGGCAGGAATGTGTACATTAGTGGTTCTGACCATTGTATTGGAAATGTGTCCCATCTGCAGTTGTGGCCCCTGCACTACCCTGGAAGAGTAAGCCGGGCATTTTTTGTTTTCTTGAGATTTGAAGAGCTCACACAATGGGAATCCCCACTGTTGAAAGATGCTCTGCATCACCGAGTAATGTAATTTCCATGCATGGTCTTTGGAGAAGTGTTTGCTAAGGCTGTCTGCCAGAGTGTTCTGCCCAGAGTGTGATCTGATGGCAGATGCACATGTTCCAGAGACTGACAGCCTCTATGCAAAAAAGCGTGGACCTTGTCCCTCCGTTGTTGATATAACAAACTGCTGTCATGTTGTCCAATGTGACTTGAACGTGCCAGGTCCAGATCAACAGCAGAAACCATCTGGCAGGCCTTCGTATACGGCACATGGTTCCTAGTAGGTTTACGTGTAAGTTGGATTCCTGCTGGGAATCCCAACCTAGCAGAGAGGCTTCTGTAATCAGTCTTTTTGTCAAAAAGTGGGGTTGGAAACAAAAGGAACTGCTATACATACTGTCTTCATATTTTCCCATCAGGTGAGTGAAGTTAGAACTCTGAGGGGGAGCAAGACCAGCGTGTCCAAGCTCTGCTTGTTTGGAGCATTAAGTGTCCACAACCAAGCCTGTACACATCGAAGCAAAAGGTGTCTAGCAAAAGGTGTCACGAGACACGATCCCATGAGGCCAGAAGGACAAAACAGGATCTTAGTATTGTCTGAGGGCTCACTCGGAGCTGAGTTATGAGATTCTTCACACCTTGGAATCTGTCCTGAAGTAGATAGCCTTTGGCCATGGCCAAATCGAGCGTCGCTTCAACAAAGTCTATGGTCCATGTGGGAACTAAAGTGGACTTTTCTGCAAAAACTTGGAATCTTAATGATTGTAGGAGTTGGAGCAGGATCCACAGAATTGCCACCTGCACTTTATGGTATGAGTTTCCTGTGAGCAGTTGTCAAGGTAGGGGAATGCTCACATACCCCAACAATGCAGATGTGCTACCACTACTGAAAACACCTTCATAAATGCTCGCGACGCTGCTGAGAGGCCAAGGGGAACATTCTGTATTGGTAATGGTCTAGGCCTACAGCAAACTGCAGGAATCTTGTGCATGCAGGGGGAATATTTATGTTGAAATAGTGCCCTTCAATTCGAGAATTGCAAACAAATCACCTTTGTTTAGCAATGAGGCTATAGCTGCCAGGGTGATCATTCTGAACATCAGGTGGCAGATGAAGAGCTTGTGGGGGGGAGAAGGGAGGGTAGTAGAGGAAAAGATGGACAAAAGCTCTATCGTATAACCACTGGTAATGATTTCCAGAACCCATATGTCTGATGTGAAATGGCAGCACACACAGGAAAAGCAATCTATGTGCCCACCAAAAGTTCTGCGTGAATCCAGTCTGGGTAGCTCCATCTGAGACTATGGGCAGTAGAAAGGAACTGGAGAGGCAGGCAGTCCACAACACCTCTAATATTCACAAGTTCAGAGCACGAGAAGAAGGGTGCATGTGCGGATCAATGGACTCTGCTAATGAAAGATCATCTCTTCGCAGGCACATACACATCTTGAGTAGAATACAAACAGGGACAATCATTCAGAGACGAATCTTACTGTCTTGTCTGATCAAACCCAAAACAGAATAGATCATTTGGACACTAAACAGTGTCCATCTATACCTTTATGGAATAGAAGAGTCTGCTGGAATTTAATCTGCATCTATAGGATATTAACGTAATTTCTACCTTGTTTCATCCCTATTAAATTCTCTAAGTCTTATCCATAACAATCTTTAGGGCCAAATTCAGCCCTTGAATATATGCCAACAACTCCTACAGACTTCAGTGGGCACTGAGCATGGTTGAATGAGAGCTAAACTTCACCCCAAAGAGGGAAAGACCTTATTTCCAGATCTGCTAAAGGATTAGGTGCTTTACGCCACGTCTACACTACAGAGCTACTGTACTGATGCAGCTAAAAGATCATTCATGTAGTCGCTCTATGCTGATGGGAGAGAGCTCTCCCACTGGCATAATAAAACCACCTCCATGAGTTGCGGTAGAAGCTCTGCTGCTGAGACAGTGCTGTTGACACCAGTGCTTCTGTCGATGTAACTTACTGGGTTTTTTCCACACCCCTGAGCAATGTAAGTGGTATAGTAGACAAGCTGTAAGTGTCCTCATCATTATCCCCCCCAAAACTATAGCCTCAAAACAGAAGAGAGTTGTAAACATGCCAATGAAACACTTTTTCTTCAGAGATTGACTTTAAAGCTCCTAGATACCAGATCTGTCTTGGTTTTAAATAAGTTTAGAAACTTCACAAAATGCTTCCAAATATCAACATTATTTGTGTTAAAAAACAAAAAACAAAAAAACAATTTAAAATAAATTCCAAAGCATGACATGTAGCAAATACATGCAATCTGTAGACTGGAATTTATTCTCTTTAATGCTGTTGTTCAGGCCACAGCTGTTCTTTCAGGCTATGGCCTGTAGTAACAGATGGTTTATGTTTTTCTTTTCAAAAGAACATCCTAGTCCACATCTTCAATGGAATGCAAGAAACACACTGGCATTTGTGTATTCCAAAGCAGAATTTGCTCTTTAGGAGGATTCAGTCTCCCATCAACACATGGGGAGACTTACAGTACAGTATATATGTAACCTCAACTAGCACACGGGATGCTATTGAGTAAGTCCCTAGTATGTCAAAAGAATCCAGGAATCCTTATATGGCATTAGCTAATGACTCAAAATTCCTGTTCATTCAGGATCCCAAGAAAGATACTTTGCTGGGCAGATATGTTTCTGAAAATAATTGCCGTGATGAAGAATGAGCTGAAACAATTTGAAACTTTGAAAATAGGCAAAATGTTAAAGCAAATGAAACTAGAAGGATCAGGAAAGCAAGTGACAAGGAAGGGAAAAAACACAAATGAATTTTTGACAAAGATTATAAACTAAACAGCAATCAATGGGCAAAAGGTATCATCAGTGGGTAAACAGAGGCACAGCGGTTATCTGACTTGCTCAAGGGCACAGCTAATCAACCGCTGAGATGGGAACAGAACCCAGGAGTCCTTATTCCCAGCTCCCTCCTTCCCCCCCCCCCTTTTTTTTTTTTATATAAACAAAAACATCTTTCAACTTCCGTAGAACATAGCTCTTTTCACACTAGTGGTGTGTACATGATCTAATTTTTTTGGTGTTTATTTTTAAAGCAGTTGAATTTTACTGGAAAAAAAACTGGAGATTATCGAGCACAAATAAACTCAACAGCTCTGCAAGCCGTTGTTGGCCTGGTTTTCTACCCATTCCTCCCCCCCACTTTTAAATCATTATGTGCCTCTTGCTGAAGTCTATTTGCAGATAGTATTTTCATAGCCACTATCTTTCCTCAGCAGCCAGCCAGCCATGCAACACATCTTAGTCCAGTGTTGCAAAGACAGTATTGATGGAAAGCTACTGTAATATTTAAGGAATTCTGTTTAAGAACAAGGTAGACTTTGTTGACAAATAAAACTGGAGAGGAAGATTTGTCATTACCTTTCCAAATAAAAGTAAATAGAATTGTGTTTATTTTTCAATGAGAAATTCCCCCCCCCCCTTAAAAAAAAACCAACAAAACAAAAAACGAACCCAACAAACTTCCTACACCAAAAACACCCTATAACCATTTGGGTATGTTTTGAAGAAGATAGTAAGAGCAAAAAACAAATTCATTTTCTGTCCTGGTATTTCTAATGAAGCTCCATCATCCCCAAGAGCCAAAGCAGAAGGAAAATGGGTCACATAGCTAATTACCACTGATGAAGCGTGAAGCCAAAATTTCCCTGAAATGTAATAGATTTTTTTTAATAACTCCAGACTCATTAAAATATCCCACAGTCACCTATGTATTGCCAGCAGCTTAAGCTGAATACTATGCAAGAACGTATCCGACACCATGCTGTTTCACCATCAAAAGAGAAAGGCATCACACTTGACAACATCTAAACTCCTATTAGTTTAGTAGTAAAATGACTAGAAAAATCATCCTCGTACAGGCTGTTCTTTAATTTAATCAAACACCCTCCCACACAAAAACACACAAAAAACAAACCACCTAGACTTATCCAGGCACTAACCAAAGAATTCAGTTTCAGATCAAACAGCTGGGCAGAACCCACTGCAGGTTCCAACTCATGTTTCACAGAAAAGCCTTTTTAAAAACCTGCAGTTCACATCAAGTTTATTATTTCCCTGTAACACAGGGAGTATTCCACAACAAGTTTTTTGCCCAGCTGTTCACTTAATTCTGCCCTCATTCCCTCCCACGCACAGATATCACACCGCCATACACAAACTATTAGACACAGCCACGCATTTTGGCTTTGTCATAGGCAGATCCTGTTTATAAATGACAGGTGCATACACTTGCTGTACCAGGCAGTGAACCTGTGATCAAGCTTATCAGGTGAAGAAAATATGAGGAAGTCACAAGGGGGGGAAAACTCACTATCAGGCTACAAATATCACATTTACAGCCCACTAAGATCATAACAACAGGATGCAAGATCAGCGGCATGTCAGCTGGCTACGCTTTCCATATCAGTTTAATAGTGTGCTATTTGCTCTTGCCTCCTAAACCTTGTTTTCATTTGGACCAGTCTGACCCCCGACTCCCAAGCCAAACCCAATTTCATGGATAGGTTCACATTACCTCTTGATGCAGAACACCAATGTACCATTTGCCTTGGATGATATCAGTGACAGTGAAGCCCTGGTGGGGTGTTTAAGAAAGCACCAACAGGGAAGTCAGTCTGTCCAGCCAAACAACATGTGGCCATAACAGATTTCCACTCACCAAGTGACTGGATAATAGAACTCTGCACACTATAACTCAATGCATCATAGCTACGGACAATATACTACAAAAGCAAGTCACCACAACGTTTTAGAAATCAAAACATCTTGCAGAGGGGACGCCTCATTTGACAGGTCTGCAGCTGCCTTTCAGTACATGTCAAACAGCACAGTCCTCGTCCTGCATCAGATTTTGTATGAGAGAAGAGCAAAGATGCTAAGCCTGAAGAGTGCAAAACCAGAGTGAGACATTCATTCTGAATGGTATGTCCGTGACTACGTTCCTGCCCTGCAGACTAACATGCCTTCTTTCTGTGGGTTTCGCACTCCAGCACAATTGCATCCGCTGCACTGATTTCACATTTTTGTTTAGTATTAAATTGTGAGCTCTCATTTTATAAAGTCTTCATGCTCTACAGTGAGGACAAATACACAAGTCACATTTGAGTAAAACCCACAAAATTATATTTACAGATATATCCCTTGATTAATCCAAGTACAACATTACCATTAATCAAATATATGTTTTTTATCCACTTAATATAGGAAAAGGCAAAAAAACAGTGGCAACAGGGTCTAATGGGTTAAGCACAGTTCTGGCACCCAGGAATACATGGATCTGAAGTCTGGTCTACACTCAAAAGTTTTACTGACATACTTTAGTCAGGGGTATAGTTTATTTTTTTACTGAAATAGTTATACTAGTACACCACCTATTGTGGATGCAGTACACAGGTATAAAAGTGACTTATATGGGCATAATTTATAGATTCTAAGGCCAGAAGGGACAACTGCGATAATCTATTCTGACCTCTTGAATAACAAAGGCCACAGAATTTACCCAAAATAATTCCTTTGGAACTACAACATATCTCTAAAAAAAAAAAAAAAAAAAAAAAAAAAAAGATCCAATCTTGATTTTGAAATTTCAAGTGATGGAGAATCCACCACAACTCTTGGGTAAATTGTTCCAAGGATTAATTACCCTTACCATTAAAAATTTACATTTTATTTCCAGTCTGAATTCATCTAGCTTCAACTTCCAGCCATTGATCGTGTTACATCTTTTTCTGCTAGACTGAAGAGCCTATCAGATATTTGTTCCCTATGCAGGTACTTGCATACTGTACTCAAGCCACATCTTAACCATCACCAAGTTTCAAACAGCTCAATCTGTTTAGTTTAACAATCACTACAGAGCTTATTTTCTAATCCTTTAATCATTCTCACAGCTCTTCTCTGAACCCTCTCCTATTTATCAACATCCTGCTTGAACTGTGGACACCAGAACTGGACACTGTAATTGTCACACCAGTAATTGTCACACCAATGCCAAATACAGAGGTTATATAACCTCCCTTCTCCTACTCAATATTCCCGTTTATGAATTCAAAGACTGCATAAGCCTTTTGGCCAAAAGTATCACAATGGGCACTCATGTTCAGCTAATTGTAAAAGATTTGGGAGTCAGGGCTGATAGAATCACTGCTTCCCAGGACAGAGTCCCCCGTTATATAAGTATGGCCTACATTCTTTGTTCTTAGATGCACACATTTACATTTAGCAATATTAAAATGCATATTGTTTGCTTGTGCTCAGCTTACCAGGTGATCTAAATTGCTCTGCATCAGTGACCTGTCCTATTCATTGTTTATCACTCCCACAATCTTTGTTTCATCTACAAACCTCATCAATGATGATTTTATATTCTCATTTGAGGCTGAGATGTTAAATAGTGTAAGGTCAAGAAGGGACCCTTGTGAAACACACCTGCGCAATAATGATTCCCCATTTACAATTACATTTTGCAACCTATTAGCCAGTTTTTAATCCATTTAATGGGTGCCATGTTTATTTTGTGTCTTTCCATTTTCTAGCTTATTCCCTTTTCTGTACAGGAACAGCTATACAAATAAAATAGCATTCACATGAAGGTGTTGTACCGCTTTAAATATGCTGGTAAGCTTAAAACAATATAGGTTTCTGCAGCAGACAAGCCAAAAGCAGAAGCAAAGTAGTTAGCTAGCTAACTTGCTTTAGGGGACCTGGGGCCAGATTTTCCAAACAGCTCTGTTCCCATTCAGATACCAAAATATAGCTGAGATTTTCATAAGTGCTCAACATGTTGGGTAGCAAGCTCTTTTGAAAATCTGGCCTCTTATTTAAGTACCCTAAATGGAAGCAGAATTCTTCCATTCAGCAGTCTGAAAACCAGACTCCTACAGTGCACTTCCACAGCACTTTCTATGCAAGGAACTACAAGTGCTAACAAACCCCTCAGAGGAGGGTATTATCCCCTATTATATCTGGGGAGCTGTGGCACACATTTTAAGGATCTAATCCAATACTTACTGGTGTCAACAGAAATATTCCCACCGACTTCAGTGGGTTCTGAATCAGGACCTAAGTGTCTTGCACGAGATCACACAGCAGTTTGTGGCAGAGCCAGAAACAGAAACCAGATCTCCTATCTCCTAGTCCAGTGCCTTAACCACATCATCTCATTTACTGTGAAATAAAACTAGGGTAAAAGGAGGCTTTCAATGGAGAAGGTGATGTGAATGGAAAGCAAGAGCAAAAGTCTCGTCAGCACATTCAATAGACTTTGTCTCTGTTTAATGAGGAGATAAACAGATAAAGCTTTCAACCTACCTATGGAGTATTTTTATTTAAAAAGAAACTAACCAAGCAGATGGAACTCAATGGCAAGCAAAGGCTGAACAGAACACATTTTCTGACACAGAGCCTGGATGTTAAGTGAAAAATGTCACAATTCTCATGCAACAGGAAGAGGAAATAGAGGGTTTCCCCTATCATCTCTACCTGGCTGAATTTGTTTCCTCTAATTATCTACTCCCATTCAAACACCCGGCTGTGTCATAAAGTTAATATATTCAAAAGCAAAACAGTTACTTCTATGCAAAAAACTAATTTTACTGCAAAATTAAAGTTAAAATTCAGCGTGAAGATCCTCAGAGCAAGTTTCTCTCTCTTCTCATTCACTTATGCTTTACAACCAACCCCTTTACTACTTGACTTAATATGTGGAAATATAAACATTCTTCTTGTAAAAATGCTAGCAAATAGAACATCAGGCTGTTCTTTTGCGTCATGTTTGCAAAAGAATATGTGACAATGTCTACCTGTACAAGCTCATGTAACCCATATCCCTGCTGTAATGCAAAAAAAATTTGCATGCGTGTTTTCCTTTGTTTTTAAGAGAAAGTGTTTAGTGCAAAATGAGTTTTTTAAAAATGAAGATCGAGAAAATGGTGTCCCTTTCTTAGCATGACTTTGACAACAAAACCAACCTCTAAGCGGAACTTTTTTCTTCTGTTCGGGGTGGACCGAGGCCACAGAATTTGGATCCAGACTTCCAGAGTCTGAAGGTTCTTAGACAGGCTTTTGTTTGAGATCATTAGTACCCATGTTGCCCAGCCATCACTATTCTTACAAAGCTGCAGGCTATACCACCACCACATACGCAACCATTTAACATGCAAAGGAGCTTTATCTCTATTAACATACAAACCATCTCATTACAGAGTTCAATTTATACACAGCTGTTAAATTAGGTAAATAAAATAAAGGTCAAATTTTAAAAGCTGCCTTGTAAATATTAAAGCATGGAAGGATTTTCTTCATGCAGGATTAATTTCAAACATCTAACTGGATTTTAATTTTCTTTCCTCATGTGCTAAGTGCTAGATTGACAGCTCTGGATAGGGAAGCCTTCTCTTCAAAGATGCATGCGTCTGTCCATCAGCATGCTTCAGCCATGACGTATAGGGTCCACCTCCAAGAAAAGATGGTAATTTGGATTCCACAGACCACTACGTCTTTGGCCTTTCTGCCGAGACTGCCATTTCAGGTGGGGATTTTCGATATACTAACTTCTGTGCACTAGGAACTGGACTGAGATCAAACACATACTCACATAGCCCAAAGAGCCACCAGATAAGTAACTTTCTGTCTCTACTGACCAGGGAGAGATTAAGGAGCAGGCAGAGATTAAGAACCAGCAGCCTCCAATGAAAGACCTTATATCCTCTGCTATCCAGCCCTCCTGGATTTCTTTTTTAAAATCTTTAAAAAACCCACACTTTTAGGACAAGACCAAGCATTAAAAACTTCAAAGACGATTTTTGGAGAATTTTCGAAGTACTTAAAAATCAGGGTTTAGCTGGAAGTACCATCTAAACCTTAAATAAACAGCATTGTTACCACAATACCGTAAGAGGCCGGTGACTTAACTATGCAAGTCCCAGACATGTTGATTTACATGCATGTGAAATACAAGTGCAATTTTAACAATTTTAGAAGAACTTTACAAATATGGTATATCTTCTTATTGAAATGGAAATACTGAATAACAGCTGTTATGTTTAAAAAAAGATGTAGTGCCAGCCCCAGCAAGAACTCTATGGAAAAGAAATGCCCTCGTTTTTTGTTTCTAGAAAGGCTGCATCACAGCTTCAGTTCTTGTAACATGTGTCAGAGATTGCATTTCAATCAAAAACATTTATCCTAAAGGGCTCATCACGGAAAACTACAATGCAAGAATTTCTATATTTGAATATGTAGTTTCGGAAAAAACTGGCAGGAAAACAATGGAAACTTATAAACACTTACCACTGTTCTGCACAGTGCCAAGAGCTATTTTTAAGATGCAACTGTGACATTCCCCAGGGGGGCAATCTGAACTGCTGTGTCCCCTTAGCTCTATAGCCTGGGATGCTTTTTACATTGCTTTGCTGATGAAGCAGCCCCTCCAGGCTCTGCTCACGCCCAGCCACCAGCATGCAATGTCACTCCCAGCTGCAAACACAACTGCTATGCCCAGCTGCCATGAATTACATACAGGGTGACACCTGTATATTCCTCAGTCCCAGCTTTGCTCCCCAAAATGTCTGACTTGTATTGCTGAGTAGCCCACTGGACAGTACAAACTCACGGATAATTCATCATTTCAACAATGGGTAATGATTATGCACCAGACTTGTTGACCAAAGTAAAGATACACAAGCATGTCAACCAAAACATACTGGTTTAGATAAAACAATAAAACAAGTTTATTGACTAGAGAAAGATAGATTTTAAGTGATTACAAGTATAGATGCATATAAGTCAGGATTGGTTCCAAAAGAAATAAAAAGGATAAATACACAAGCTAATTCCTAAACTTTACCAAGGCTAATAGGCTTAAAAGCAAAAGTTTAGTCTCATCATGAGATGCAATACATTTCACAGGCTGTGTCCCTTTACAGCCTGGGACAACTCCCCTCCTTTGTTCAGTTCTTTGAGAGTTGTCATCGTTATGAGCAGAGAAATGGAAGGAAGAGAGAGGTGAGGTGAAAGTCACGGTCTCTTACTTTTATACCTCCCTCCTCTCTTTGAGGATTACCCCCCGCCATGGTGTAGTCAAACAGCTCACATTCCTGTGATGCAACATACATTTCTTGTTTATACCCCTCCCCCCACTGGTGAATAGCCGATTAAGTAATGGCCCTTTAGCACTTTGCTGGGGTGCCACTGTCTTTGCCTCTGATAAATTAGTTTGTGGGCGTTACACAGAACAACATATTTCAGTAACAATCATACAGTAAAATCTCATAGCTTTACACACAGTGTTGTTATACACATCTTATCAGGACAATGATGTTCAACAAATTATGAGTTTTCAAATGATATCTTATAAGGCATACTTTGGACAAAATATATCATAACCTTATAAAGGTGGTGAACTTGGGGTACAGGGTGTCACATGGGGTACAAGATGTCACAGTAACTACGTCATTCGGAAAGCAGCATATTGATGGAATGCATTACCCAGGTTGCATCCAGTGTACAACTCAAAACATGTAGGTTTTTATTTCAGTGGAAGTAGCATAACAACACTACAAATTGTTTTCCCTATTTGGTTCTAATGCAAAACAAGTAGAACTTAATTGCTGCATATTGCAGCTACAATCAACTTGAAAATAAAACTTAAGCTCTTTATGGGTAACAGCCAGCTCAAAGTACAAGAGGGTATCAGAGATTTAGAAAAATCTCTCATCTCATCAAGGTTTATTCTATTGTTAGCAATTCTCTTTTGTCAGACTAGCTTCCTAATACATATTACTACTTCAAAGATTTTATATTTTTCATTTTTTCTACCTCTACTCTACAGAAAAAAGTTGGGTAAGATTACCAAGAAACAGTTTGCTAAGGGAAGTGGTAAATTTATCATCACACAAAGTCTTTCTAAAAGATCTGCTCTAGTTTAACCAGTTATCTAGTTGTTGAGCCAAATGGTGTTCATTTACAGACTATGGAAAAGTAATTCCCTCTATGGAATTATAAGGTGAAGTTCTGGGTTCGTGTTATGCAGAAGATCAGACTACATCACAGTAATTCTTTATGGCCTTAAAAAAAAAAAAAATCTATGAAACTGAGGTCTCTGTCAGTCCATCAGCCAAACTGATGCAAGAGTCTATTGCAACTGGGTGCTTAATTTATATTGTTGATCATTCCTGAGTTCATAGCATAATCCTAGTTAAAGAGAAATTTACTAGTGTAATTCCCGGAATATGATGAAATCTCAGCAAACACCAGGAAGTAGAGATAAAGAGTAGACCTACCATTTCCAAAGATCAGATACTATTGCTCAATCATTTTAATCATTTAATCAAGCCTCATCAGGCTAGGGTCCTAGTTGTAAATTCCATTTATGGTTGAGCAACAAGGTAAGTGCTTTATGATAAGCAAACCATTTTCAAATAACTAATAAAATACCAAGTTTCTTTTTAAAAAGTAATCTCAACTTTGTAAGTTACACGTGAACAGCAGCTTCAGATACATTCATTTAGTTCACATTTTTGGGAGCTTCCTCTATGTTATTGTTTCAGTAATCATAGAAATTGAGAAAGGCAGACAGACTAGTAAGCATTCCGTGTTGGTCAGGAATGGACAGCCATTCCCTATAGTGTATTCAAATATTCTGTCCAGAGTAGTCATGAAAGTTTTCTACCATTTCCTTTGATAAACTATTACATCAAAGAGAGATGTAAAGAAATTCCCCTAAAATCCACTTAGCTCTATTTCATGCAATTCCTCTCTTTCTCTCTTTTTATAGGTTAACATCTCAATTTACCAAAACTGTTGACTGATCAAACTCTTATCTAGAGCTTGTCTACCTGATGGACTAATGAGTTCTACAGGGGGTGATTTCTGGTGTGCACTAAAGGTTCCCTAGTGTGCTTTAGAAATCACACCCCCATAGTGTGCATTTATCCTACTGTGTAGACAAGCCCTTACCCTACTTGTTTTTCTTGTTAATTTTTTTTTAAAAGAGAAATTAAACAATTTAACTATTTTAGAATCATTTTCATCTTCTTAACAGGTTATTTCCTGTAGTTCATAATATTCACTCTACACTACACCCAATAAAGAAATGTGTGAATATTCTTTGCTTCAGTCCCACATTTTTAGAAGATTCCATGACATATATCCTACAATGCAAAATATCTACTCTGATGGTGAATTGCCAGCATTTGCTTCCAAGCAGCTCATCATGAAAACAAAAAAACACAAAATATATAAGCCAGAGTCATAAAAAAAAAAAAGAAAGACAGAAATAATGCCCTCTTCCTGGCTAATGTTCAGAACCAGTACTCCATCCTTAGCCTCCTTGGCCTGTCAGCTGGCTTTGACAGTGTCAATCATGCTTCTTTTTGATATCTTACCTTCCCTTTTCTTCTGTGACTTGGTCCTTTTCTGGGACTCCTCTTGCTCCTCATCTCACCCCCCAACTTTCTGTGGGATTTCATAGGGTTTCAGAGGATTCCAGTCTCAGTCCCATTCGCTTCTCTTTATTTATTCTGTCTCTAGGTAATCTTTTCTTCAGACACAAGTTAAATCATCTCTATGCTGACATCTCACAGATCTACTTCTCTACTCCAGACCCATCTGTCGAAACTAAAATCTCAGCCTGACATCTGTTCATGGATGTCCAGGCGTCAGGTTAAGCTCAACATGCCAGAACAGAACTGCTAATCTTTCCCTCTCAAACCCCACTCCACACCCACTCTCTTGATTACTATGGCCACCATCACCAGCCTCCCTGTCACTGGTGCCCGTAACCTGGGCATCCTCTTCAGCTAGGCCTTCTCACTAGACCGCCACCACATTCAGACAGTGCTTAAATCTTACTGATTCTTTCTGCATAACATCTCTGAGATACAGCCTCTCTTACCAGTGCACACACCTAAAGCTTTCATGATCCAGGTTCTCATCTCGATTATTGCAACCTCCCCTTCTCTGACCATGACAAATGCAGTCTTGCCCCACTCATATCCATTCATCATGTTGCTGCAAAGCTCATTTTCCTAGCCCACTGCTTTGGCCACATCACCCCTCTCTTTTCATCCCTCCACCGATTCTCCCTTTTCTATCACATCAAATATAAATGACCAGTCTTCACTTTCAAGGCCCTTCACTGCCCAGTCCATGCTACTTATCATCTCATACACTACAGAGATGTCGACTCCCGACTTTTATTGGCCCATGATGCCAACCTCCATCACCCACTTATTAAACTCTCAAAAACAAGCGCCTTTGTGCTTTCTCCCATGCTGCCCTTGGCCTCATTACCCTCCTTCAAACTCTTTGCTATGATGCCTACAAGAAACTTAACAGTTAGGCAGCTGGTTGACAGACTACTATCCATCAGGATGACCAACATTGTCTCATCATTTCCTTGTGCTTCCCTGTTTGTCTCCATCGGTTGATTTTTGTCTTAGCTCTTTGGGATGGGAACAGTATTTTTGTTCTGTGCTTGTACAGCACCTAGCACAATGAAGTCCTGCTCCATAATCAGGGTTCCCAGATGCTATCACAATACCAATAATAAATAAAATTAGAGTAAACTCACGTTTCTTTAAATACAAGTCACCAAGTAGCTCAAAAATATTCCTAAAAATTACACTAAAAAAGCATTCAAAGCCATCTTACTGTCCTGAAACTCCAATTTCTGTATTTTAAAAAAAATTAATGTGTCCTACTGATAGCAAACTTCTCCTACGGTACTTACCTGGTCCTCATCACCCTAGTATCTGAGCACTGCACAGTCTTTAGTGTATCCATCCTCACAACATCCCTGCAAGGTAGAGCACTGCCATTACTCACAATGAACAGGCGGGGAACTGAGGCACAGAGATGGAACTGAACAGAACTGAACTGAGTCCAAGTCTCCCAAGTTCTACGCTTGCGCCTTAACCACGGACGGAAGCTCTCTTGATCAAAACTATACCAGCAGGATGGACTGCAACATTTTAAAACGGCAAACAAGTTTAAATAAGCAAACAACTTCAGAATGAAGGATTTAGAGAAATGGTCTTCCCACATGTCAGCACCGCCACTGGATACAAAATACAAAAGAATGAAGCCAACAACATTATACGAGACAAAACAAACCTAGGCAAGATCACCATTGTTTCTGTTTGGCATAACTGGTAACACCCTTGCCTTGCGGACACTAAGCAGTGATTTCATCTCTGAAATTAGGATTCATTCACTGAATATCCTTCAGTATCAGATTGGGAGAGTGAAGCACCTTTACATGAACGTAAAGGAATTTTATTCTCCGTCTATTGACTCTCCAGTTAGAAACTAACTGTTGCTTTCCACGGCACTGTTTGAAACAACTAACGTCTTGATTTTTCCCCCTACAATTTCCTATGGTAGCCCCTCATACAAATATGACAGACTAAATTACAGATTCTATCAGTGGACAACTCCTCAAGGGAAAAAAAAATACAATGCGCAACTTCAGTGATATGGACTGGTTTTGACATGACCTACAGGATTATCTATAATCCTGGTGTGACTAAATGTGGCATTTCCAATGTTTACTGTCTGTGAAGGAGACTTTAATGACAACCTCCACTTTACACATTCCCTTGGGGGAGGGGAGAAGACTGGGGAAGGGATGGTGTGCAAATATATTAAGTAGCAATGAGCTGGTTACATGTTTTCCTAGTCTACTGCAAAGGTGGAAAAAAATGTTTTCATTAATAAGAAACGAAGAGGAGGATAATCCAGGTATCCCTGCCAACGTTTCCCCCACCTCGCACTCGAACTCACACTCGAACTCTTAACTTCATACAGTACTGAAGTATCTCAAGTTAAAATGGTGCCACATCAAATCAAAATTATGTTCTAAAATTGCCACAAAAATTTAACAACCCAGACAAAAATCTATTCGTTTGTCCTATACCAGTAATGAAAAAAATCTAACTATATTCGACATGCTAAAAAAATTACACATCCTGGGCAAGCTGCATTTTGCAAGACTGCTCTACTGTTACACAGGGCTGAAAGTCAAACATTAAACTCAGCCACTACAAAAGAAAAGGGGGGAAAAAAAGTAATAAATCAGGTTGTGAAAAGCCAAATCTTACAATGCCAAATGAGAGTTTCCTCTTTCAATGGTGGCTCCTCAGTGTAATCAAGATTGCTCTACATGATGGATCACATCCTTCCTACACAGTCAAGTCTAATAATACATCAGCAAGTCAAATGAGGATACAGCCATGTAATTTTTTCTAAAAATACCATCTCTTTAGGACTGCCTCAGGGAATAGATAGGGGTAGAACAGTTTCCTAGGACTCAATACACTAACTTTTCTGGCTCAAAGGGGCAGTCACATTCCAATTTAAATACCTGTAGTCTCTATCAAGCATAAAGTGGCTTGGAACCAACTTATCTCAAAGACACGCACTTGTTTCCTTAGCATTTTCCTAAGCCGCCATCTGAGCTCAAGGACTAGAAGTTCAGTGCTGAGTTTATGGGGACTCAAGCTTGCTGCGTCGCTGGGCACTTTCTAATGTTTCCAGCAGACTGAATAAAATTATAGACTACAGCTGCTACCTATTTCATCCCATAAAATACTCAAGGTACTAGAAAATCCCAGCATTCAGATTGCACTTCCACTGCAAGACTTGAGGTAGCATGCATACACATATCTGAGATGTGCACAGACAATTACAGGCAATGTAAACAGAAACAATATTGAAGTTGCCCCATATTGGCATTTCCTCCAACAAATTCCTGAATATTTTAAAACCCAAGTGGAATGGAGCCACGTTTCAGTTTCCAAATGACAAGTCTCGTCCCAGACCACATACAGAAGCTATACTGCCTGTAACCAACGCCTTGCACTTTCATTCCATTTCAGAAGTACTCCATTGGCAAGATAAGCTACACAAGGAGTGCTAAAGTGTGAAGGACAGAAAATTAGGTATCTGTCACAAACCTTTGCATCAGCCATCTTCTCAGGACTGGGTTTCTCAGTAGCATTTGGGATTTAAAATCCTGTCCGTACTGATCATGACCCATGTTTTAATCCATTGCAGCCTATTATTCATGCTGTCTTTCTTTATCTTGGGTTATGCAGAGTTTTGCATCAAAACTTCCTAATGGGAAGTCTCAATTTCTGATAATCTGAGGAAACTTTTCTCCTTGTGCGTCTCCCTATTTTGGACACTGGAAGAGAAACTCTTTTTCCTTTGTCATACTGATTGCACAGTTGTTTCTTTGGATTTGTGCTTTGCATTGTTCCCCATTTCCACCTCTATTTCTAGTCACCACTTCTGTTTTTTCCCCCCATCGTCTTTTGCGGACTGAATGTTTAAACCAATCCAGTTAAAGTATCAGCAAAATAGGTTTTTTCCCCCCAGGAGATAGCACCCTACTTGCTCCTGCAAACAACTGTCACACCAGCTACCTAGCCCAGTAACACTAGCTAAACAAGGAGATCAATTCCCATAAATTAAGACTTACGGGGGTTTCAATACCTAGTGGTAATTTTATTGCCCCAGTTTACAGTCTTTTGACCACCAAAGTTTGCAGCAGATTGTTAACTGCACTTTTTCTGAAGACCTGAAGTTCCTGTGGTTTAGCATCTGTCTTCTCTCTGCATATAAATGTTGCCCTTTACTGATCTTCCCACAGAAGGCAACTAAAGAATTTTATGATGTCAGGAAACAAGCTGCCCTAAACCCACAGGTCCCATTTCAAATTAAAAGGCAGGTAGTAGGGTAGCACTAAGCGAACATACAAACACACAGTATCTATTCATGATTGTAACAAATTTCATCTTTTTCAAAGTACAGATAAGTGCATTAGGAAGATCCATTTATTACTTGTATTTAACGCAACAAATGATAATCCAAACAATAATTATATCACAGATTTGATTTATTTAAAAAGGGACACAACGTAACTTTAATAGTAATAGTAAAAGTTACTAATAACTTAGATGACCACAACTGAAAGTTTTAAAGCCCTAACTGAACTTTGTTTTGCATTATTCTCAGCTTGTACAATGAAGGCATAAAATGATTTTTATGAAAACGGACTATAATTTCATTTTATGGTTCAAACGCACTATAACCTTTGGTTCAAAACTTGTAGAGGAATGTTTAGATTAAAAACCCTTAAAAAAATTAAGAAGCATTAGAAAATATTTGCATTAGTATCAGATTTTGAAAAATAAACACTTTAAAAATACAATCCAAATTTTGTGCTTAAAAGTTGTGTACAATATACCTTAGCATCATAGAAAATTAGGTTTGGAAGGGACCTCAGGAAGTCATGTAGTCCAACTCCCTGCTCAAAGCAGGACCAACCCCAATGACATCATCCCAGCCAGAGCTTTGTCAAGCTGCACCTTAAAAACCTCTAAGGATGGAGATTCCACCACCTCCCCAGGTAACCGATTCCAGTGCTTCACCACCTTCCTAGCGAAAAAGATTTTCCTAATATCCAACCTAGACCTACCCCACTGCAACTTGAGACCATTGCTCCTGGCTCTGTTATCTACTACCATGAGAACAGCCTAGTTCCATCCTCTTTGGAACGCCTCTTCAGGTAGTTGAAGGCTGCTATCAAATCCCCCCTCATTCTTCTCTACTGCTGACTAAATAAGCCTAGTTCCCTCAGCCTCTCCTCATAAGTCATGCACTCCAGCCTCCTAATCATTTTCATTGCCCTCCACTGGACTCTCTCCAATTTGTCCACGTCCTTTCTGTCGTGAGGGGTCCAAAACTGGACCCAGTACTCCAAATATGGCCTCACCAAGGCCGAACAGAGGGGAATATCACTTCCCTCAATCTGCTGGCAATGCTCCTACTAATGCAGCCCAATATGCTGTTAGCCTTCTTGGCAACAACGGCAGAATGTTGACTCATATCCAGCTTCATATTCACTGTAACCCTCAGATGCTTTTCTGCCAAACTGGTGCCTAGCCAGTTGGTCCCCAGGCTGTAGCAGTGCATGGGATTCTTCTGTACTAAGTGCAGGACTCTGCATTTGTCCTTGTTGAACCTCACTGGATTTCTTTTTGGCCCAACCCTCCAATTTGTCTAGGTTAGTCTGTATCCTATCCCTACCCTCTAACACAGTGGCTCTCAACCTTTCCAGACTACTGTACCCCTTTCAGGAGTCTGATTTGTCTTGTGTACCTCCAAGTTTCACCTCACTTAAAAACTACTTGCTTACAAAATCAGATATAAAAATACACAAATGTCATAGCACACTATTACTGAAAAATTTCTTACTTTCTCATTTTTACCATATAATTATAAAATAAATCAATTGGAATATAAATATTGTTCTTACATTTCAGTGTACAGTATATAGATCAGTACAAACAAGTCATTGTCTGCATTAAATTTTAATTTGTACTGATTTCACTAGTGCTTTTATGTAGACTCTTGTAAAACTAGGCAAATATCTAGATGAGTTGATGTACCCCCTGGAAGACCTCTGCGTACCACCCCCAGAGGTAGAGGTACCCCTGTTTGAGATTCACTGCTGTAGCATATGTACCACTCCCTTCAGCTTAGTGTCATCCACAAACTTGCTGAGGGTGCAATCCACCCCATCATCCAGATCATTAATGATGTTGAATAAAACCGGCCCCAGAAATGATCCCTGGGGCACTCTGCTTGTTACTGGCTGCCAACTAGACATCAAGTTGTTGATCACTATCCATTCAGTCTGACGATCTAGCCAGCTTTCTCTCCACCTTATAGTCCATTCCTCCAACCCATATTTCTTTAACTTGCTAACAATACTTTGGGAGACCGTATCAAAAGCTTTGCTAAAGTCAAGGTATATCACGTGCACCGCTTTTCTCCACATCCACAGAGTCAGATATCTCATCATAGAAGGCAATCAGGTTGGTCAGGCATGGCTTGCCCTTCGCGAATCCATGCTGTCTGTTTCTGATCACCTTCCTCTCCTCCACGTGTTTCAAAATGGATTCTTTGAGGTCCTGCTCCATGATTTTTCTAGGGACAAATGTAAGGCTGACTGGTCTGTAGTTCCCCGGATCTTCCTCCTTTCCTTTTTTAAAAGATTGGAAAAAGGCCAATATAGTGCCCTTTTTCCAATCGTCCGGGACTTTCTGCGATCGCTACCAGTTTTCAAAGATAATGGCCAAGGGCTCTTCAATTCACAACAGCCAACTCCCTCAGCACCCTCGGATGCACTGCATCCAGCCCCATGGACTTGTGTATGTCCAACTTTTCTAAACAGTCCTGAACCTGTTCTTTCACCACTAAAGGCTGCTCACCTTCCAGTAATGTTCCTTCGAATATAATGGAAACAAGCAACCACAGAGCTTCCCTATCCACAGCATATCTACTGCATTATGAATGTTTTATAAATGTGTATTACCTTTGTGTAATCTCACTTTAAAATAAGGGCCAAATCTGACCATACATTAAATAACATACATTTAAATAAGTGGAAGCTTTTTAGTTTATGGGGTGGCAAATATTAATCTCTCAGCATCCTGCTAGTAAGCCATTAGACGGTAGCTGGCTACCATTTGGAGAAGAGATCTGGCCCCTACTGATAACATATAGTGAAAAAACTGATTTACAGATGAAACGTTTAGAAGCTTCATATGA
This sequence comes from Emydura macquarii macquarii, assembly GCF_026122565.2. Lineage (NCBI taxonomy): Eukaryota > Metazoa > Chordata > Testudines > Chelidae > Emydura > Emydura macquarii. The sequence goes on from NW_027130506.1 coordinate 6,273,344, forward strand.
CAACCTGATCAGTGCAAAGCCAACTGTTAAATCTCTTTTAAAAACCCCCACAAAGCCAGGATTCGGTAGCGTTGCTCTACTAGGAGCTATCAAATGTAGAATTCATGCAGCTTCTGTGAGCAAAGTGATCTATGCTGCATAGCAAGGTCTTTCACAGAGGACCAAACACTTCGTTGCTCATGTAAGCTGAGTGCTGCGTGTGAGCCAACTTTAAGTTCAAATGGCTTTTGGGGTTTAAGGACCATCTGAGAAGGTTATCCAGGGGGCAAAATCTCAGCTTGGCTGCTCCTAGAAACTGAGAATGTAGCTGTCGAAGTGGAGGCTGGACACAAATTGCCACAATGGAATCAGGCAGGGAGAGGAAAACTCCCAGAGAGATATATATATGAGAGTAAGAGTGACTGTGAAGGTGAATTGAAAGTGTTTTGAGAGTGAAACACACACACTTCACAGCTGCTGCAGGCCATACTTATTGCACACACCAGGAACTCCTTACATCCCTCCATCCACCCGGTGCCGCAATGAAGTAGGTGCTGCCGGAGCACTTTGCACCGACCCGGTGCTCGGTGCCAAAAGGGAGCTGGACAGTTCCGATGCCAGTCTCAGTGCAGCCTCCATTAACAAGGCCTTCAGATGGATATCTTGGTCCTTTGGAGTCTTCGGTCTGAATGCCTTGCAGATGCGGCGCCTGTCCTTTTGATGAGCCTCCCCCCCCCAAGGCACTTTAAGCAATCTTCGTGGGGGTTGCTAATCAGGAAGGCCTTCCCACAGGATTTACAAGGCTTAAAGCCCAGAGATTGGGGCATACTCCAACACGGGGTGGAGGTCCCTAGCGGAACTACCTTATCAACTACAACAGTAACTAAGAACTATCTGAACAACTACTTAAAAAGTATTTATAAAACAAAAGGCTACAGCTAAGAGGTACTCGCCGAAGCAAGCAAGAATGTAGTTCCAGTAACCATTCAGTGGTGGAAAGAAGGGACTGAGGGGCCGTAGGGCTGGAAGTGCCTTATATATCGCGGCATGCACGTGGGACTCCAGGGGGTGCCGGAGCCAGCCCTACGGGATCTGCTAAAGGGAAATTTTTTTCCAGGAACCATGCATGGGGCGCGCATGCACCTGCAATGGAATGAACACAAGCAAGCGCTCAAAGAAAAATGTTTTGTTTTTCTAATTAGAAGCACAAATACCTCTGGTCATGGATCTACAGGTCCAGTGCTCTTGAACAACTTTGGAACAGTCCCTGGGAGGACACCCTTCAATGTGTCAGCCCCCTTAGGCTCACATTCTTTCAATAGCGCCAACCTCCTGGGACTGTACCTCACAGCCTTTGGTACTCCTTTCTCTGTTCTGCCCTCAAACTTGCTCTGAAAATATCACTAGGAAATGGATAGAGTGCACGTGTATGCATATTACATAGTTGCATCTGTATTCTTGGAATATTTATCAGTAGACTAGGGCAGAAAACATTAAGTGCATCTTATCAATTGCAGTCAACAGTAACCCAAGCACATAATACTTACTGCACAGAGCTCTGGCTTTTGTCTAGGGATCAGTGTATTGGACATTTAATTTTATAACCCTCCTCTCTCTCTTCAGCCAACAATGCCATACTGTAAATGTTAAGAATTGTCACTCGAAAGTATTTTGTTGTTGTTATTTTGGGAAAAAAAACTTCAACTGGTAGAAATCTTGCCTACATAAGGTCATGGGTTCAGGCACCACAGCAGGATTAGGGACAACAATCAGTAAGCCTTCTCCTTGGTGCCTCACCTTCCCACTCAATAACGCATAGAACTATTTCCAAAGCCACCTGCTGTATTGTGGCTAGTGGGATCCAGAGTTATAACAATCCTATGGAGTAATGTCCTTTCACATATTCAGCATACATCTGACAAATCCAACTGAAGTGGATTTACTAAGAACAAGGTTCCTCACCAAAGGCTCTTAAGCAAAGTAAGCTGTCTTGGGATAAGAGGGAAGGTCCTCTCTGGGATTAGTAACTGGTTAAAAGATAGGAAACAAAGGGTAGAAATAAAAGGTCATTTTTCAGAATGGAGAGAGGTAAATAGTGGTGTCCCCAAGGGGTCTGTACTGAGACCAGTACTGTTCAACATATCAATAAATGATCTGGAAAAAAGGGGCAAACAGTGAGGTGGCAAAATCTGCCGATGATACAAAACTACTCAAGATAGTTAAGTCCAAAGCAGACTGCGAAGAGTTACAAAGGGATCTTATAAAACTGGATGACTGGGCAACAAAATGGCAGATGAAATTCAATGTTGATAAATGCAAAGTAATGCACACTGAAAAACATAATCCCAATTATACATATAGACTGAGGGGTTTAAATTAGCAGTACCACTCAAGAAAGAGATCTTGGAGTCATTGTGGATAGTTCTCTGAAAACATACACTCAATGTGCAACGGCAGTTAAAAAAGCTAACAGAATGGTAGGAATCATTAGGAAAGAGATAGATAATAATACAGAAAATGTATTGCCTCTTTGTAAATACCCCACATCTTGAATACTGCATGCAGATCTGGTCGCCCCATCTCAAAAAAAGATATTTTGGAATTAGAAAAGAAAAAGGGCAACAAAAATTATTAGGGGTATGGAAAAGCTTCCATAAGAGGAGAGATTAATAAGACTGGGACTTTTCAGCTTGGAAATGAGATGTCTATGGGGGATATGGCAGAAGTCTATAAAATCATGACTGGCATGGAGAAAGTAAATAAGGAAGTGTTATTTACCGCTTTCTCATAACACAAGAACTAGGGGTCACCAAATGAAATAAATAGGCAGCAGGTTTAAAACAAACAAAAGGAAGTATTTCTTCACAGAACGCAGTGTCAACCTGTGGAATTTCTTGCCAGAGGATGAAGACCAAATTAAAACACGGTTCAAGTTCATGGAGGATAGGTCCATCAATGGCTATTAGTCAGATGGGCAGGGATTGCTGTTTGCCAGAAGCTGGGAAATGGGCAACAGGATGGGTCACTTGATGATTACTTGTTCTGTTCACTTCCTCTGAAGCACCAGGCATTGGCCACTGTCGGAAAACAGGATACTGGGCTAGATGGACCATTGGGCTGACCCAGTGTGGGCATTCTTATGTCCTTACGACAGCATGCCTTCTTACCAGAGAAGTGCATCTATGACCGAATTAGCTCTGGTCCATATCAAAGTGGGTGTACGGTCATTTATAACTAACAAGTGTGAACAACAGTAGCAGGTAATTCTAATACAAGACAATAGAACAAATAAGGTAAGATTTTAAGTTTAAAAATTATTATGCCAGAGGCAATGTATCAAATAGCTAAGATATATTAAGGCTCACCTGCTCCCTCCTAATTAACTGATTTGATATTTCAGGACTGACAGTGCTGAAAACTCTGTCATATGATTAGATAAACAGTTGTCTTGGCTATAGGGGAAACACCATTACTGTAATGGAAAGAGATTTAAGTCTTGTTTGCAGTCAGTCTGGGCCTGTACTGAACAGCTGTTTAAAATTCTATGTAACCACTAAAGATTTGTGCTACCAAAGTCATTTCTCAGGAAGCCACAAATTGAATAGTAACTTGTTGGCCGGTAAGTTTCTAAAAATGAAAAACATTTCTTCTCTTTCAGAAAAGGAATGTGGCTAAACTGATTAGCAGCTCCCTTCAGTAGTAATTCCCTGCCTAAGAAAGTATATTACCATACTAAGACACATCACATACTTGCAAAAGGGGATTTGTGTTGCTTTATGAATCCATGTAAATCATGACCATTCGCACATGGCTCCTCCAAAGATTTAGACTGAAGCAATTTCAGCATGTTGTATCCAATATTTGGTCCATATGGTGCATGATTAAAAATACACTTCACATTTTTATTCCTATCGATGTGTTTTCCGGAGTCTCCCCATCCCCACGTTTCTAAAAAAAGTAAAAGCAAAAGCCAATGCCTACCATGTTGGCTGCAACTTATTTTATTCATTTTCCAAGTTTCTCCAGTTCTGGGGGAGCCCATTGAGAGGATCTCTAAAAATCTGGGGTAGGTTGTAACCTTTTCCTCCAACCTTTGTCTTCTCAGACTGTAAGCTTCTGAGGCGCTTCGTATAGGTCTTTATCTAGCATATCTGAGATACTAAACACTGCAGTATTCATAACACACAGACAGCAGGACTGGATACACATTACAAGTTTGCACTCCTGCTAAGACAATCTCAGTGCTTACAATGCAAGACAAAAGCTAAATCAATCCAGAAGACACTTTAGAAGAAATAGATTAAAGGGGAGCCCAAATATTACTAGGAATACAATCTTCAATTAGTGCACCCCATTTATATATGTATGTTAGTGTGCCTGTCTTCCCACCTATGCAAGCATTGTACCCCTCCCTCTACTGGATGGGATGTGTCACAGCAAGACCCAAACACCTTGAATCTATCACTATAAGGCATGTTTTCTAATATTTTAATCATTCTCATACCTCTCATCTTTACTTACCCTCTCCAATTTATCAACATCTTTCTTGAACTGTGGACACCAGAACTGGACACAGTATTCCAGCAGTTGTTGCACTACTGCCAAATACAGAAGTAAAAATAACCTCTCTATTCCTACTTGAGATTCCCATTTATACATCCACAGATCGCATTAGTCTTTTTGACAACCAAATTTGCAATGGGAACTAATCTGATTATTCACCTAACCATCAAATCCTTTTCAGATTCACTAATTCCCAGGCTGAAGTCTTCTCCCCCCACAAAACTCATGTAAGTATGGCCTACATTCTTTGTTCCTAGATGCGGACATTTTACATTTAGCCGTATTAAAACCCATACTGTTTGTCGGCACCCAATTTACCAAGCTGGCGATACTCAATCTGATAAATTCATGGGTTTGTAGCATTCTTGAAATATGTATGTGTGATGCCACTACCCCACCCGATGTGTACCTTCTCCTAGTTCATCAGCATGGGAAGAGTCACTCCATCATAGTTACTATGATAATTTTGAGTAGAAAGAGTGCTATATGCCAATATTTCTCTTCTGATCCTTTCCCCTGCCTTCTGCATCACAGAAGCAGCAGCATGACTGGTTGAATGCCATCCTGACCAGCTGGCTCTCTCAGCAGCTCATACAATTGACCAATAACTTTGTGTGACCTTCAAAATGCTAACCAAGGATAATATCCAACAGAAGGCAAAGTATAAAATCCAAGAGAGGCCATTATAGCTATCCCAAATTCAGATTAGTCACACGATTACGTCCCCCTTAAACAAGAACACAAATGTGTACTCTGCATTCATCCGTAGTCTGTAGCCTCCTTTTCCTAACTCAAAGATATCACCATACCAAATAGCATCAGAAATGTATTTTGGTCTCCTATATGGTAGGACAAGCTACCATATGACTATCCTCTGTCCTAAGTCATATGACCAAACCACAATATTACTAGGATGCATACTCACCGACTCAATTAATGATGCCATCCTGACAATGTTTCTGACACCTGCATCATGACAATGGAATGCTACAGCAAAGGTCTATCACAAGAAGTGTCATTTATTTTACACAGGTGTGTTTGAAGCCCCAATCCCAGCAAAGCACTTGCTCAAATTTATCACACACACACCCCCCACAGACTCCCCCACATCCACCCCATTAGACAGAAACAAGCCCATAAAGTTTTAACACAGAAGGTTCAGAATCTTACGAGTAACTGGAAAACAGGGTTAGAATGGAAACAATTGTACAACAGCAGCAAGAGCTGTCTCAGCCCTATCAATCTTAAAATCAAATCATCACATTTGGGAGAGGGATGGAAGGTGAATGGAATTGAAGAGAAGGGAATACATGAAGGACAGGATGAGAAATGACACTGGAACCCCCACCTTTCAGCAGCTTTTCTGTGAAGCGGGGAGGAAAAAACCACGCAAAATGGAGAGGAGCTGGCAGACAGAAGTCAGGCACGGAGCATGCAGGCAAGCTCTCTCATTACCGTGGACATTCTATTTAAATAGACTTCATAGTAGACCCGACGCTGTATTAGAGATGTAAAATACTAAATGGTTAAACGGTTAACTAATAAGTGTTAGTCTTACTGTTAAGACTAATGCTTATCTGTTAACTGGCAGCATGGAAGTTAACCAGCGGCGTGGGCTCTCCGTCTCCATGGTGACAGCGTCAGGCCATGGTGAAGGTGGCCGTGCTGCTGCTGCTGCCCGGGGAGGCCAAGGTTCTGGTGCAGGCACTGAGGAGCATCCTGCTGCAGAATACCGGGGCCACGGTCTGAGATAGGGGATGCCCCGTGGAGCTAGGCTGTGGGCGCTACCTAGGGGCTGGTGGAAAGGGGGAGGGAGGGACGGAGACACACAAAATTATATTGGTTAAATGGTTAACTGATATAATTTTAATAGTTTAAACAGTTACCTTTTGTAACCAATATTTACATCCCTACACTGTATACAAAGAGTCCCACACTTCACATAGAAACGCTAATAAAAAAAGCAATTCCTATTTCTTTCAGCTTTACAACAGCACTCAGAGTGGGCCTGTACATTGCTAAATACAGTGGGCCCTTTGCTTTGCCATGCTTACAACAGCCTCAGAAGAGGACTTCAAATCAGCCCAGTAAATGAAAGAAAATGCAGGCAGCCAGGCAGTTTAGGGAGACAGGGCCTACTTGGATGCCTGGGCATCATTGCTGATGAAGTACTCAGGTTTTCTTAGCACTCTATGGAGACAGCTGGTGCTGTACTGTAGAACACTGAGGCTAGAGGACTGCAGGCCCTTGTGGCTAGCTACAGCTTCAGTTTGACTTAACTATGAATCAGTTGTCTAGCCACGTCATCAAAAGGCTCTGAACAGGTGCACTCAGATTCCACTTCTATCATCACTATAATTGTCTTGCACATGAGGCTACCTAGACCCTCAACACAACACAGAATCATAGTATCGTAGGACTGAAAAGGACCTCAAGAGGTCAACTTATAGCAGGACCAAGCATTATCTAGACCACCCCTGACAGGAGTTTGTCTAATCTGCTCTTAAAAATCTTCAATAATGGAGATTCCACAACCTCCTTAGGCAATTTATTCCAGTGCTTAACTATCCTGACAGTTAGGAAGTTTTCCTAATGTCCAACCTAAATCACCCTTACCGCAATTTAAGCCCATTGCTTCTTGTCCTATCCTCAGAGGTTAATGAGAACAATTTTCCTCCCTCCTCCTTGTAACAACCTTTTATGTACTTGAAAAACGTTATGTCCTCCCTCTGTTCTCTTTTCTCCAGACTAAACAAACCAAACTTTTTCAATCTTCTCTCATAGCTCATGTTTTCTAGATCTTTAATCATTTGTGTTGCTCTTCTCAAGACTTTCTCCAATTTGTCTACATCTTTCCTAAAATGTGGTGCCTAGAACTGGACACAATACTCCAGTTGAGGCCTAATCAGTGCGGAACAGAGTAGAAGAATGACTTCTCATATCTTGCATGTAGAATTCCATTTACATTATCATGGCTCTAAATTTCTATGGGATCAATAATCATTGTCAAAGTTTAAAAACAGGATTTTAAAAAGTTTTTTTTTTTTAGAAGAAACACAGCAAAAGCTGGCAAAGCCTCATATGCAAGTTGATGCCCCATTCAAACAAGAAAAATACACTGAAATGTTTAATTTCAGCTCAAACCACAACCATTTCACTGTATTCCTGTAATGCATGTGCAGTAAGGCAACATTTTGCCAGCATATGTCATTTACTACCCCACCAATCAGAACACATTTCTATGCACAAAGAATTTAACAGCAGCATTATTTTAAATGAGATTTCCTCATCACTGTTACTATAAACTGGTGCATGGTTTCAAACCCCAAATCCACACTCTTTAGAGAAACAGGGTACTGAAGTCTCTCAAACCGAATAAAGGTACTTTTGATTTGGTTACAGTACTTCCACCTTTCACCTGCCACCTAACAATGTTTATGAACATACCTCTATACAGCATTATCATCATAAACACCAGCATGTACCTGGAAGAAAAACTGACAACCCTGGAAAAAAGCTTTAACTGGTGCTTTGTTTGTTTCCCATTTAATACAAAATTTTCAGAATGAGATGTAAAACCATTGTTTCAATCTAGTCTTCCCACCAGCTCTACAAAGATTAATAAATAAACCGAGCACTAAGGGGGGAAAAATCCTTTCAGCCTGAAGAGTTAGATGAGACTGGCCAACTGACCTATATGGACACACTAGTATATCCATAAGGCACTCCAATATTAATGATGGGTGCAGGAAAAGGGAGGCCAAATATTAAAAATGCCCTTTCAGAGATGTTGAACTTCATCTCTGCCTGCACCACAAGAAAGGTGGTGAGAAACATACTACATCGTACAGCAGCATCAGGAGACATTTTCATGAACACGACAGAACATCCATTTGAGATGCAAATTGCTTCCCATTTTCCCCTGTGCCAGACTCACCCATTTGTATAAAAGACCTTTAGAAACTGCAGCAAACAGACCATCCAGAATTATGGCTGTTTTTATTTCAGTAATTCTAAAAAGACACTGGAACACAAGTTGTTGAACAGAAGGCAGGTCTCTCCTATAATTCACGCAGAAAGCTCTTGTTAGGGTACCGTTACTGCATGCAACTCTCTACAGAGAGATGATTACAGAATCAAACTGGATTAAACAATAGCCAATTAGTCTTTCACACGGTGCTCCATTAACCAGCAATGCATCTTTATCTGACATTTGTTACCACTGTACCTTTAAAAAAATTAATCTAATTGGTACATGTGCACTGAAGATTCTACACAAATTCATCCAATCGCTTTGATAGTAACATTCTTCTTTGCTGCCCTTTACCAAAACGATGAACGCAAGAAACCATTATTCAAGTTTCACCTTTTCTAGAGTTTCCGACAAAGTAGTTTAAAGCAGTTGCTATTAAACACCACATTCAGTGCATTATTAATTTGCCATCTCAGATGCTTTTCATTCTGCATATAATGACAGGAAAGCATCTCTCTCCTCAGGCAGAAGTCATGCAAGAATTTTGTTTTTTAAAATAAAAACAACCTCGAAATAATGCCTGACTGAAATTCACAGACTAGTTAGGCATCCCCAGTGCAAAGTACCCTCATTCCTTCCCCCTATAAAAACCCATCCGAAAATAACCAAATACCATCAGTGAACCAGCCCACTCTCCCCAAAACAGGTTCTTAACAAGAACCCAATCCTTTGTCTTGTCTACACTACAGTTTCTACTTAAGGAGCAGCACCCCTCAGGAACCACAGATCCTGAATTAGCCTGTGTAGACTAAAGTTAGGCGCACCATCAGCTCCGGGCATCGTTCTGTAGAGCATCTAACCAAAGCAGATGCTCCCCAATAGTTCACCATGTTTCACTGGGGAAAAAAAAAAATCTTAGAATGTCAAAATGGAGTGCATTCTGGCCATACAATCCCATACCCTGAACTACCCTCAAGGATCGGACATTTTTCCTAGAAGGTAACTGTGTCACACCAGCTAAAATTTTCAATAAAAAAATTGATTGAGAGAGAAACCAAGACCCAAATTCAAGTTTGGTATCTATGCAAAATGACTCAGATGAAGAGAAGCCAAATTCAAAATAGTGTCTAAATAGAGAGAGAGCACTAAACAATTTTCAGAAAAAAAGTGATCAATTTCAGCCTGACAGCCCACATTCAGATGGTGAACAAACTTGGATTCAATTCCCTGCTGCATCTCTGACCCATTATGCAACCCGGGGAAATTACTTCCACCTGCCGATGTTAATTATCCCCAATTTACAGACAGGAGAACAGAGTTCTCAATTAATTTCTAAAAAGAGCATTAGCATGAATTAAAAGATAAAAGAGTTAAGTATTATTAAAAACCCAGGACTTGACACTAGCATGACAGTACTATACAGCAGAAGATCCTATGTGGATACAAACAACAAAGCAGTGTACAGCACACACAGTAGAAACAACGTGTTTACTACATAGCCTGCTTTCTCTATGGCTGAAAGCAATAATCTTTCACTTCATAGAACTGTCATGTCAGAGTCATGCCCTGAGAATGCAGCTTGACACATTATGGATGACAATTATTTGCCATGATGGCATTAATAACTCCCCAACGAAGAGTTAAACAAGGTTAGATATTTTAAAAACTACAAGGGAGATTTTCAAAGCAGCAAACAGCAGTTAGACTTACTCCCATTGACTTTTAACGAGAATTACATGCCTAAAAGCCATAGGTGCCAGTGATGATCGTCTTCTAAAGCTGATCACATTCAAGATAATCCATCTCATTCATACCAGAGTGTCTGTATATAATTATTTATCCAAAGTGTATATTTTTGGGGCTAACATGACACTGAAAACATCATTACACCTTAAGGTGGCGTCATATATAGTTAAGCATAGTATCTGCAGGAACCCAGGCATAGTATTACAGAAATTAGCAAGTTATACAACTGGTGACTCCTCCTGTCACAAGGATTTATACACGGCTCGCTGGGTTAGCAAAATGACTACAACCTCAGGTTCTGGAACAGACACTGTTGCTATTTATTCCGATGCTCTTTTTATTTTGGATGCATCTTATCATATGGAAAACATTCAGACTTGTACAGCTTTTTGTTGATACGGCTTTTAGCGCAATTTATTTTAACAAAACTACATTTTCATGATGCTGTGTCTGCACATCTCTGTAAACAGATACACATGCACTGGCCACCCCATGTTTCTATCAAGCCCTAATACTTTCCTGACATCTAAAAGGCAGTCATAGTAAGTTTCATTAGCTCTGTAAGTAGGTAAATCCAATAGGGCAACTGTCCTCCCCACCCCCATACAGAGCAGGTGCGGTGACTTCCACATGTTGATTAGATCCCATCTGAATCAGCAACAGGTTCCATTGAGAACTCTGACTATGAAGGAGATTCCATTAGTTTGTATGACACAAACAAAGGAAGGTGAGGCTGTGCTTTGGTTGATTCAAAATAAAAGCTTTAGCCTTACTAAAATACAGTATTTTAAAATTCATTTTCATTTCACTATTTCATTTCATTATATTTAAATACTTACTGGGAATTATTTGTTTACTTACATAAGTAATTCTCTACCACCAGGTTACTAGAACGCTGGACCTGGCTCCCGTTGAATTTGGTGGGTATGTGTGTGTTTTTGAGGGTCATATGTTTAACAGCTGTTTGGCTGCCAGTATTCTCTTTTGCCTCCTTGATCTCCCCTACCCCAGACAGTGACCAGCGTGACAAGTGGTCATCATATCAAGCGCTTTATCTCCTTTTATGGGAGACACTTGACCTACTCTAAGTAGCAGTCAACACCATTTTCTTACAGCTGGTTGACATCAACAGAAGGTAGTACTTTATTAGCAAGCATAGCAGTGGGTGGGTGTATGCGTGCGCACACACAAGACATATTCCAGCACACAGATTCCACATCACTGTCAGATTTTAGCTCCAATGTTCAGATGGACACATTGACTGCATTCCACTGTTAGAATATATTATATTAATTTATCTCCCAGAGGTTTGCTTTCTATCTGAAAATGTTCAAGAAGAAATGCATCCTTCTAATGAAATGCACAATTTGTTCAGTATTTAAACCCTAAAATACAGAAGTGGTTTTATATCCACCTTTTCTGAATTCATTATCCATTTTCAATTAAACAATTAATAAAAGGAAAAACATGAGACATTATCCAGCTGTTATTAACCATTTCCATAATGCAGCTGAGACAGTGACAAATTATATTAGTGGTTATCAAGGTAACAGCATAATCTCCAATATTTTTCCAACACCATCCCTCCAAAATCGATTTAATGTTTTTGACCATCAGTACATTTCAAGAATCTGAATTAGAGAATACAAGAGTTTCAAGTGGAACTGCATTTAAAATCTTGAATGAACAGATATTTATTAAAAAACTGCTTTTATTTAACATCTGCTCTTTCACTCCACTCAATCCCCCATATTCCTTTTCAGTGGGAAAGATACAGGACACTCCAAGACCTTGGTAGAAAATTTTTTGACCATGAACCACATCTTCAAGATGCAGTATTTCAAACGGGGGAGAAAGAGGGGAGGAAGAAATCTAATAATTGAAACAGTAGAAGCCAATCTACTTCTTGGCAGAATAACTCAAAGCATTATCTAAACTTGATAAACAGGAAGGTTTTTTAGCCACCTCTAGAAACACAAGCAGTAGGGAAAACTGGACCATGGCTTAACCACTTACCTACTCTTGCACTGTTAACGCAACACCAGTATATAGATTCATCAGCATCAAACAAAATCTCTAGAATAGACTGAGCAGTGCAAACTATACACAGCTAGAAGTCAATTACTTGCACCTCAAAATGGTTTTCCCTTTTAATTTTCAGAAGGATTTCAGGCACATAAGAAAATTGTCAAAAACTGTTTAACGTTTTCATGGAAAATTGTAAGTTTACCAAATTTCTATCCAACATAAGAACTAGATCCTATTTCCACACTCCCCAGATGAAAAGGTCCTGCCACTTCAGCACCTAGATTCAGATTAAATACAATTCGTCCCATATAGAAAGGCATGAACCTTAGCTGTTCATTTCAGCTAAGGTTTTCAAAAGTGACGAGTGATTTTAGGTGTCTCCGTTTTTTGATGACCAAACTGAGACATCTTAAAAGACTGATTTTAAGGAAGGGCTGAGCTCCCACCCACTGACAATCAGGCCCCTGTGCAAATAAGGCCCACATGCTCATTCATGTATGCAAATACAATAAATGCACACTTCTGGTGTGGACCTACCTCCTTTGGAAATTTAGCCTAAAATGTCTGCTAATGACTACACCCCTAAACAACATGAAATGCAACATTTGCTTCTGTCATTAAGTTATTTCTACCATGATTTACTAATTTCACATAGCCCAGCTAACCAAATCGTTAAATAATCCTACCATAAAATCCACACCTATCTTTGGTTAGCACCTATTTTTCCTCACCTACAACAGGTTATGTGGAACTTCCTAACCTTCAATTCTGTTTCCATGGTTACATCCTATAAAAAAACCACAGCCTCGATTACTTAAACCAGGTAATATGGACAGTTATTATTGAGTAGATGTAGAGAAATAGAAGAAGTCAAAACAGTGTGTATTCTCAATTACACAGTAACAGATTTAGGTTTTGTTTCTAAAAGGAGTAAATTATAGCATTTCCCCCAAAGCTAAAGATACAAAGCTCCAGTTTCTGCATTGCTGTTCTTCTGTGGACTTTCAATTATCTCTAAAAATGGCACCAACAACTTAGGGTGTGGTAAGCACAACTGCAACGCAACATGCTTTCAAAAGGCTACTCATCAAAGCCACCTTTTGGGACAGAACAGTGCAAATTCCATATGAAGGTGGTACTCAGCCCCAGGAAAATTATTATTTCTGCATGCTAACTTCTTTTCACCAGTTAATCATTGCCATGCACAGGTCTTTTTTTGCATTTTATTCTTTTTAAGAGTACATGTGGAGTAATTAAGACAGACCTGCTTTCAAAACCACATTAACTTCTACTTTAATCAGTCTCCTCATGCAATTTGTGAATTTGCTGTTGGACTAATCTGCTTCCTGTACAAAATGGTTGACTGCATGAGGAAAAACATTTCACAAATAATTTGAGACAGTGTATTTCTTCTCCCTCTTCTGCCTTCCAAAATAAAACTGTTTGAAAAAACAAACCATGGGAGGTTCCTCTCGGGTGTAATTCAACAGAGTGACACCAGAGATAAATTTGGCTCCAAGTCTAGTTGCTCTACATTTCATGTGCAAGTTTGTTTTGAACAGATTAGGAATCAGAGTTCCAAATTTCATTATGACAAATTTGAGTTCCTCTTTGCCTCCCCCGATTCTCCAAATATGGGGCACAGATTGCAGTTGCATTAATTTTACTTCAGAGGAACTAAAGCCATTTCCCGGCACAAACACCAGGTCAGCACTGCACTGCAGATTCCTCTTAAAAGAATGAGGAAACAGCACCTTTCTCCTCATTTTTTAAAAATCATTCTTGATTCACAGTTTAACACAACCTTTTGGAAGTTAAAGTAATACAGTCTCGTTCTTAAAGTAACTACTAGCAGTCAGATGTACTCTACAAATAGATAAGAAAAAGGAGGATAAATTTAGGCTTTGCCAGGCATTAAGAAATTCTAAGCTGCAACTTTTACACTGAGAAATTATCTGGGAGGGCATGCAAATACAGTGGAGCAGAAGGAAAGAGGAGATACAAATTCTGGTTTCAAACCTGAGGAAATGCAGAAGTAGGCAATAAAAACACCAGTTTACCCTTTACAGTCCAGAAAAACAGACAAAGCTAAGGGACTCTGGCAGCTGACAGCATTTTAAGGTTACTAGATGGTATCTGCTCTATTTTTTTTTTTAATCTGGGTTGGTTTGGAGACCACCCACATTTCTTATATTAAGTGCTCTTCTTTAAAAAAGTTATTAGACACATTGATCTAAAGCAGATTTGTTCCCAACTACAGCCAGAACCAGATGTTGATAGTGGGATTATTCTTCATGCAAAGTCAAAAAGCCAAGATTCCAGATTCCTGTACAAGAGGATCCAGGGGAGATTAAACAAAAGCCCTCTTCAGCATGACCATCCTACGAGCTATTTAGAGAAATATGACTTCATACTTGTTTGTTTTCAAGTTGCACAGAGGTACTGTATCAATTCATATTACTGGAGGATAATACCTACACCCAGTTTTAAAACCACTCTTGACTGCATAGTTTGAGAAGCATGAATCTGGAACATCACCATGTTTTGCTGCATAAGCATGTGGGTTAAACTCAAACTTATCAGTGTTTTTAAGCAAACCATGAATAGATCCGAATATAGATGTTTTGAAACAAAAAACCAACAACAAAAAAGCTATGACTGAGCTACTGAAAAAAGTAATTACACTTATTTCTATGTCCTCAGCAGGTGCAGACAGGACTAGAGTTAGTTGTTCTTCAATATATAGTGCAGTAGGTGAGATAAATCTTTTTGTCTTTGCCACTTGTCTTTGCCATTTGTAGTATGTACTTTTCTTTTCTTTTTTTAAGTAGCTGGGCATGCCAAACTCTTGCAAATAATGCAATCTTGCTTTCAAAAACTGTAACTGAGCATCATAGAAGAGTTTAAATAAAGTCCACTAGACCAACGGTTCCCAACCTGGGGGGCAGGACCCCCGGGGGGGGGGGGATGCGCCAAAGATCCCAGGGGGGTCAATGAGGCTTCAGTAATATTTTGGTCATTTAGACCCCCCAAGCTCCATGCCGGGCACAGCAGCCTTGAGCTCCACACTGGCTGGAGCAGCGCCCCCCTTCCCCCATCAGCTCCACACCGGCCGGAGTGGAGGAGCAGCTCCCCCAGGCCTGCACAGGCCAGGCACCCAGATGGAGAGGAGCAGCCTTGCGCCGGTGGGGACCTGGAGCAGCCCTGACCCACCTGCCTGGGCCCGCCTCCATTACCCTCAGTCCATGAGGGATGGGAAGAGGCAGGGCCACACATGGCATGAGGTGGCGGCTCTGCCAGGGAAGGCTTAGCTTCTTACTCAGGTAAAAGTAATTTATTATTACTATTATTATGCAATGTAGTGTTATTAGTATTATCATTATATGTGTTTATACGGGTTATAAGTGTTTATGGCAGGTGAGGGGGCAGGTGCATGTTTTACCTAGTGTTAACTACTAGGACTTTCACTCAAAAAAGTTGGGAACCACTGAGCTAGACTACTTTTCACCACTTCCCATATAGGTGATTGCAGGATGTCTAAAGGGTTGATGCACTACGCTAAAGTCCTGTTTTGTCTCAAATGAAGAATGAGCTTTAAAACGGGAAAGCTGTAACGTCATACAGTTCCAAAATTGCAACTCTGCTTTAAAACGTATTTTCCCCTACTTGCTGTTTTTAAAAATTATTCCTGGTTCCTGCAATGTATCCTTATAGTTTCTCCCCCTTCCACTCACCTTGCACATACACAAATTCCATTTACCACTAACTCTAAAACAGCCAAAAATCAGAACTTACGCCAAATTCAGTGATTATTTTTGCAATTTTACAGCAAAACCTCACTAGTCCATTCTTCAGTAATCTGTAAATCTGCACACAAAAACAGCAGCTTCTCTCACCTTCTCAAAGTTTTCAAAGACCAAAACAGTAATGAGGTATTTCTAAGACTTTACTGAACACTCCGTAATATACCATGAACTATCAAGTAATTAAAACTAAAACTGTCAAAATAAATTAGGTAGATACTGATTCACTGTCCTTGCTTCATTGTTTTCATTGTACCTTACAGATTGCAAAAATATAATAAATTACTGCAAGTTTCCAGTCATTAGTACAAATAAGTGAGGTTATTATGAAATGCCAAATTCACCTAAGACTGCAACTTATTCTGCATCTCTCTTTTAAAGTCATATTTGGTTTTTATTCTACTAGCTGCTTAATCTGACATTATAAAATGATAATTGTATTGCTCACCATGAATTACATGCCGTAAGATCTAGCTTATAAACAATGTGCGAGTTCACAAGCGCAAACAATCCTCCCTCTCAAAAATAAATGTAGTGCTACCTAGGCTACCTAGGACTTAAAGAATTAGACATTAAACAAAAACTTTTGGAAACAGCCAGAAGCTTCAGTTATAGTGTCCTGCCTTTATGTCTGTGCTGGGAGGTCTACAAACAGGCCCTGCTATATTTTATGATCAGGATGAAACTTGTCTGAACTACTAATCCAAGATGAATGTTACATTAAAGGCTTGCAAGAGAAATGCAAAAAAAAAAAAAAAAGAGTTGTGTTTCACATTAGCTTACATCAAATAAAAATCACTGTAAATTTAAAAAACCTTCAGCCCTACCAATGCAAAGCAAGTAGTTCACTATTCACAAGTCTACACTGTAGAAATAATTGCCCCAAGATTTAAATGACCTAGGTCTTTCCATCCTTTAATTTCCATGAGTTTAATATATTTCATCCAAGCACCTTGCTGCTGTGAGATGAGGAAACTGAGGCAATATTAAATCAGTTTCTCTAATGATGCTGAGCATGCAGAGAGAAACTATGCATCAAAAGGCTTGCAATCAGAAAAGCAAGAGTGCTTACAAAAATATAAATATATACTACAGTAACTCTTAACCCCTACTATCACAAATGCAGTTCAATAAGCATACACATTTTCTGTCCTCCTTATCCAGCTACAAGAACACTTTTCCACGTAACCTAGGTTTTCATAACTACATCTTGTATGTAAATGTGCATACCCCAAATGTAACTAACTTTGCTTGCAGATAAAATAGCTGTAAAACAAGCAGCAACATATCTATATGTACTCTAATCCTCTCTATAGATATGAATATATACACAACCTTGTTTTATATCTCTGTTGCTGCTTGTTTTACAGTTACCTTAATTAAGGTAAGTAATATTTGTGGAGTGAGAGCCAAACTGAGCTTGCATGTGTGGTAGGGTTCCACAAACTGAAATAATCCTCTTATGTCTTTACCCACCCCGGCCATTGGGGGTTTACTACGACTCCGAGAGGACAATCACAGAAGACTTGATCAGGTATTCCCAAAAAGCACTCTCTAACTTCGCTCAGCCTCATTGCCACATGTTCATACTCACATGACAGGCCAACTAGACTTCTTCCAAACCGTGCCCCCATCAGCTGGAGAAGGACTTTGGAATGGCTTCAGGCAGATTTTGTTGGGTGCTTCTCCCTAGTTGACGGCTCCCTTTCCTCTGTCCTCTACCACCCCTGTACCGACTGGCAGACTACTGGAAAGAGCCATGTGCCAAAACGAGCGATAATGCACAAGCCCAGCATTAATCATCCTTTCGTAAGCACAACGCCAAGCATTTAAAAAAGATAACCCTCAATTCTGGAAGACAGACCACCAAGCCTGTTTGTTTGCTCCTCTCTCCAACCAGCCACTGTGTAGGAGCTACCCGACTGTAGTTACTGGCAAAGAAAGGAGGATTCAGCATGCACTGTGAAAGCTTTCTGATTTCAATTTAGCTCCTCAACCACAGCCCCGGAGAAAAAAGGTGTTCCAAATTCTTCCATGCAGATCAGTCTTTCCTCCAAATAGACCATCCTCCTATAGAACAAGGATCCAACAAGCTTTGCATAGCTTGTTTGGCCAGAGATTTTCTACTGGATTAAGGAGAAGCCATGTAAAAGCAAGATCTACTAAACTGCCTTGTCTATACCTTCCATCTTGTAAAGTGCAGAGACTATGATTTGACTGAAAGAGTCCAGAATAGCCACTTTGACCCCTTTCTGAAGCAAGTACCACAAAATCACAGGTGAGGATCAATGCATGTATGTGCCACAAGGCATGCAAAATTCATTGTCCTCAGTGTGGATTAGACTAACATCCAAACCACATTGCCAGAGAACATAAATTAGGGACCTAGATATTAAAGGTGTTACTGTTTAGAAAACCAAGGGAATAGTTAGTCTAGAGGATGGGGCTCTACTTTGGAGAAGTGGCTCAGCCACTTACCTATGTAGCATAAGAAAATAATCTTGAAATAATTCTTATATATATATATATTTTCATATTCCCATCCCAATCTGTCAGTCTGAGTTGACGTGCTGGAGAAATTGTGATGTGAGAGGCAATTTAATCCACATATGGTGGACATATCCAATTAAAGATTTCTGGGATATAATTGGAAGCCACATATTACAAGCTGTTGGACAATTTGTTGCCAAACGATCTGTTAATTTCTTTGGGGCTGCCTAGTGGAAAGAGAGACTCTCAAAGTAATAGTTTTTCGTTTATTAGTAGCTGCTTGTCTATCGTTTGCTTCAGAAAAGCACTGTCCAAAGCGAAGAAATATTTGCAAAGAAAAGTGAAGTTAATTGTTATGGAAAAACTAGCACATCAACTGCAGAAACAAAAGAACAGACAAAAAAATAAATACTTGGAGATCTGGGTACCAATTATTCTATACTCTCTATACACTCAGTTGCTAAATAGCCACTGCATTTGTCAAAATATTTTGATTATTAGAAAGCATGACAGATTTATTTTAATTTGATAATATGCATGAAAGAATTATCATCTTAATTTTATTTGGCTCACTTTATTTATTTGGCTCACTTAGGAGCCCTGGGTTATATGGAAAGTAGTGTCCCGAAATTTAGAATTACCCTGAAAAATTGCTGACTATACCTGTCACATTTTTGCTGTAGATTAAAATAAGTTAGTTCATAATATTTAATAGAGTATTTCTGGAGTTTATAGCTATTGGTTGTGGATAATTCCAAAATTAAAAGTTTAAAATATAACACAGAATACGCTTTGACTTATTTTTACTCATTCCAGCTTTAAAGCGGCAAAGTAAAGGTTTTGAAAATGGGACTGTTACTCAGAGATGGCTGCGCTCACATAAAAGGAAACACTATTGTCCAGCCCCTTCCTGAAATGCCAATGATGGGAAGATGGGTAAAAGAGCATACTGAGCTTCAAAGATAGTTCCTTGTTACAGAATTTCAAAGAGCTTCTTGGGTGACAATCTGACCAAGTAATACACCTCAAAGAACTCAAGATTGTCATAATTATCGTCACTTTGGGCAACCTCATCTCAAATTGAAATGCAGCATCTCTACTTCCGTTCCATCTTCTTATTGGTCTCCATTGATTCTACAGGGAAACTATAATCCAGAATGCTTTCCTGGCCAAATTACAACAGGCTATTGTTGGGGTCTCCCGGAGTATGCATAAGAATCAGTTTGTTTCAGTGCATCTTCTTGTACACATCAATAAGTGAGGAATCCACAGATGCATCCACACGTCGGGCCGACGTTGCCTCATTTTTACCACAGCCTGCTTTCTTCGCTCACACTTCTCTTCGGCATTTTCTGTTCTGCTATTCTTTAACCCCAGGCCAACAGACCTGCCGTCATTTCGGTCTATCTGCGGCAGCAGCTTTCCATGTATTCCGGTTGACTTTGTCAGCTTTTAGGTGACCTTTGGGAGTGTCCTTGTATTGTTTTCATTGGCCTCCCAGTATATGTGCTCCTGTCTTCAACTGCCCATAAAATATGCCTTTGAGGAGTCAGATATTGTCCATAAGTACAAGGTGACCAACCCAGCAAAACTGCACCTGTACATTTAGGGATTCAGTGCTAGTCATGCAGTTTGGTCCAGGGCTTCGATGTTTGGTATCCTGTCTGTTTACTTGATACTTACAGATGAGAGACAGACCATGCATGTGAAAACACTATTTGTTTCAAATGCCTGCTGCGGTGTCCATGTTTCACAGTCACAGAGAAGTAACTGAAAAAGATTTGGGGTGTGCCGTGGATAATCAGCTGAACATGAGCTCTCAGTGCAAAGCTGTGGCCAAAAGGGCTAATGCAATCGTTGGATGAATAAACAAGGGAATCTCAAGTAGAAGGAGAGAGGTTATTTCACCTTGGTATTTGGCACTAGCACCATTGCTGCTGAAATGCTGTGTTCACACTTCAATTGTGCCCACAATTCAAGAAGGAGGTTGATAAATTGGAGCAGGTTCAGAGAACAGCCACGAGAGTGATTAAAGGATTAGAAAATATGGTGAATGAAGTTTCTTGAGTCTGTCTATTTAGTTTAACAAAGAGAAGGCTACGGGATGACTTTACAGTCTAAGTATGTACATGGGAACAAATATTTAATAAGGGACTCTTCAGTGTATCAGAGAAAGATATAACACAATCCAAAGGCTGGAAGCTGAAGCCAGACAAACTCAGACTGGAAATAAGATGTACATTTTTAAACAGTGAGGGTAATTAACCATTGGAACAATTTACCAAGATTGTGGTGGCTTCTCCCTCACTGGCTATTTTAAGAACAAGAATGGACATTTTTCTAAACAATATGCTCTAGGAATAATAATTGGGAAGTTCTAGGGCCTGTATTTTACAGGAGGTCAGACTAGATGATCACAGTGGTCCCTTCTGTCCTTGGACTTTATCAATCTAGGAAAGATACAGAGGGTATTACATTTTCAAACAAGCAAGAGGAGCAAAGAAAAAAAGATTATTACTTCCAGAGTGTGGAGCAAGAAGATTTAGGAGAAAAGGGAAATAATATTTTGCATATTTAAGGTCTTAAAATGGCAGTAACCTGTCCTTCCTAGTCCACATGATTTTCCCTATCCCACGAAAGAATCTCTCTCTCAAGCAAGGCAAGACCTGGCTTCCTCGCTTTGGGCTTATCAATGGGAAATGTACAATGGTTAAGGATATGATTTAGTCAAGGAGGTCAGGGAAGTCATGGATTCCGTGACTTTATCAGATCTCCATGTCTTCACTTCAGGGGAGGAGCCAGGGCTGTGCATCCCTTACCCGCGGCTTCTAACTTGGGCCATTCATCCACATGTTACCATAGATGACCTATTAATATACAATACAATGCCCCAAAAGGCATTCTACATTCCATGAAGTCGAAAGACAACAGTGCTTTTGATCACAGATCTACCCGTCTGAATCACATAGGAATTAACTGACAATCATTAATATTTATATCGTACTCGGCCTTCTTTATGCCATGACTGTTTAACACTCCCACTGAAGCCTGCCAAAGTAAAGGCCTAATTAATTGATAAGCCACATCTAGAAAGCTTACATTCAGACTAGACACGCAGTCCCTTATATTCCTGCCAAAACAATTCTACTCCCACTCTCCTTTCAGCATGATCAGGTCTAAATCTTATAAATAAAAAACAATATTAAAAAGGTTTTCATCTTAGTTAAAAGTAATCTGAGATTTCTCAAACAAAAAAAAAAACGACCAAGAAACCCGACTCCCTGTAGACTGGGTTTTTTAAAAATGTCGTTAATAAGAGATAACATCTTTAGTTGCTGAAATGAAATCTAAAAGAGTAAATGGGAGTACTAAGCAGAAGGTAAATTAGAGGAATTCAAGTATTCTTTACATTTATTGCATGGAAGTTTCAGTGTCTAAACATATTGTTTTCATTAGTATCTTGTAATAAAAACCTGGAGTGAAAGGAACTAAGATAGGGGAGTGGAACATTAACAAGGCTTTCATAGTTGTCTAGTTTTACACCTGCTTCCCACTGCAAAATAGATTTGGCTATCAATTAGAAAGGTTTACCTCTACTAGGCATAACATCTGGGTCTGTTAGAACTCAAGATCGTGGTGCACTTATTTGTGGCTATCCCTAACCCCAATATCCAGAGCTAGAACAATCAGGGTCCAAGACACCTTGCTCTTCACAAAGATGACCAGTAAACTGGATTATTTTGCAGATTTTATATTTATGGATCCTTTAGTGTAATGCAAATATACTGACAAAGCTGCTTCTTACCGTAGGACGTTTGTGCTTCCAATACAAGAATGAGACACTCATCGATGCAGACAAAGGATAGAAAAACAGCAGGTAAAGCCTTTGCCCAATAAAATGTGAGCTCTACCACTTACTAAGTAGAGCTACATGAACCAGGAATGACGAGTCCGGCCAGAAATGGGGAACAGGGCAGAGCAATTATCAGCGTTTACCACCCCACCCTCAATTTTTTATAAAATCGTATGTTCTCGTGAGTGGTAAAATTTACAAATAATTTAAATGAGGCATTTTCTGCACAGAAGTCAAAAGAAGATGGGGAGAGCTTTAAAGATAAAGCAGAGCAAGGTTGCCAGCCTTTTGGGGGCATCGATAGAAAAATCCCCAGTCCAACACATCAACCACTGCCTCCTACAGGTGACTGAGGGGAAGACACTGAGTTTTATTAAAAACAAAACACAAAATCCTCTTTATCCATCTCTTTGCAGACATTAACTAATCCGCAACAGCAAGAAAGAAAATATTAATCCTTTTAACAGAAATAGAGAAAAATTGACTAAGTGACTTGCCTAGAGTTAATAGATTTTAAGGCCAGGAAGAACCACTCTAATCAGCTGGGTCAGAGAGAGGAGAGAGAACGCAAGCGCGAGAGAGAGAGAGAGCGAGAGCAAGAGAGAAATGTCAAAGATGGGATTAAAATGTAGGAGTTCCTGGCACCCAGCCTTGTGTTTAAACCAATCTGTTCACTCCTCCATCTAAGAGGAACAAGAGACAATCTTAGCTTGCAGGGCGTTGAGTCATTTTGTTAGGCTGTTTCCCCTTTTGAGACAGACCTGAAATACCCTTAACTAGAAATTACTGCGATTATATAAACAGATGTTCCACTGTCAGATATTGCTGGCATGCTATTTTAAAAAAGTTACACGCAAATCACACTTGAAATCTAAACTCAACCTATCTCCCTAGCTAGGCTCTTGTCTGGCACACAGCACACCATTATGTGAAACAGCTAAGGAAAAGTTTCACATTTTCCTCATGTCCTTTCAACCTTTTGGAGCTCCAGGAAGCAATGAATCAAAGGTAAACTGAACTGACCTGTCCCATTTCATTTCCATGCAACTTAAAACCACAGCATTAATGTTTAATGCTTACTCCCATTAGTCATGGGAAAGCTTTTTACACGAGGAATGCATTTCATTTAAGGGAAACATTTACATATTAGAGAAAATAATTGTAAAGAATTATACTACTAGCACCTCCTTTCCTTATTTTCCACAACAGATTTCCTAACAATAAACCCAGACTACCTAGGACACCTGAGGAACACCTGTAGGAACCAGTTTTCAAGCCAGGCTCCTCATTTTTGCAAGTGCAATGTATCCGCCAAGAATTTAACTCCTGGTGAATTACTAGAGGAAAGTATGAATTATACATGAACCAAAAATTGTAGGCATAATTATTCATTGTATCTGCAAAACTGTGCCCTCAAAAATGGAGGCCAATTATGAAAGTCAGGCCCGTGAATATTTCCCTATGTAATGTGGCATTAAAAATTAGGTATTGAAACACAGTTTTCTTTGATGGTGCACTCTGATCTGAATACAATGCTGTATCAAACAGTGCATGTATTGAGGTAAAAGGAGCAGTGAGGTTTTCCTACTTTAACCTTAATCAATCAGTCCTTCCAAGAGCAAGGGAAATGCTAGATCTTCCTCCCAGCTCTGTCCAATATCTCCTTGTGGCACCCAGGACGGGCAGATGGATGGGTGTGTGTTTTAAGAAAATTTAAGTTCTACTGTAAGCAAGTTTAATGTACTCTAGTACCTTGCCTGAAAAGGCAGGCTTTGTTCTGATAAGGCAACAATTGCTTCGAAACATCACTCTTCTATTTTCAGAGCAGGTTACTGTTCACTTATGCTGTTAATGAAATTTCAAGTTCTAGTACAGTACCATCGACACTTCTCTTCTTCACTTCCATCATTTACTCACCAAAAAAAGGTCCTCAGCATCACCCTGCTTATTTAAAAAAAAAAAAAAAAAAACCCTTTTCTGTCCCGCGTTTTGAAAACTATGTTGTGCTCACATGCCAGCTGTCTCCCATATGCCCGTTTGTTGCCACAGATTGCTTTGAAGGCAGGCTGCCTCAGTTCCCCCCCTCAAGTAGCTTCTTAAACCCCACACAGGCCTTTCTTGTCCATTTACCACCTCTTTTCAGGAGTCAGTTTATTCACATAAACAAAGCTCCAAAATAAAATTCAAAAGTCCCAAAACACAGTCCATTGTTTTTACCCTCTTGACAGGTCACTCCCAGGCTTTTCCTGCCTGTGGCCTCAGTAATGAAACCCCTTGTTCCAGGTCTTTTTGCTGGAGGCCGTTCACTCTTCTTCTAGGCCTTCCTGCCTGGGGCCTTTCCTGCTTTGTCAGGCCATTTCCAGGACCCAGCTGGCTGGAGCCTCAGGTTTATAGCTCTAGCTTCCAAACCCCTGGTATCAGGGTCTTTCCCACAGAAGCCTCTCTTACTTCCTGCAGTTTCCTGAGCTTCCTTCTTCACTGTAGCCATCTGCTGCCCTTTACAGAGAATTACCTAAACCAACCCAGGTGTGTCTTTAGTAATAAGAGTTGGCTAGACCAACTTCTTTAGGGGTAAGCCACCCTGTTACAGGCTTTATCAATTAACAACCCTGAATCTGCATGGTCTAGAATGGGTGTACTATTATGGTGTCAAGTCAAAGACAGTTTTCATTTCCCCAGTAGCAGGCTAAGCTACGGTTTGTTTAAGCGCTCATGCCATTCCCGATTACACTCCTCGCTCAGGGTCCCGGTTGCACAGCCATAGAAGTATAACATGTGAACTCTTTACCTCTGAGCCCGTATGTCTGAAGCCCAGACTTAGCTACTATTCGTCTAGCATGTACTTCGGATAACCCAGATACAGAACAAACAAATGTATGTACACCCTGGAATCAGAAAGAAATACAGCTTATTGAACTATAGTGAATTTTGCAAATTAGGGACTGAGTGAGCCTCCATTAAAATAAGCAGGGATAATCCACCATAACATATGCTTTATTCGCCTGTATATCAAATGTTCTTTAGCTTTAACTTATTTATAATAATTCATAATGTACTGGACTTGCAGGGAGTATGCTATGTAAAAATAATGAAGTCTTAGTAATACGAAACCTCACAACAGCACTCGGTTTAGCACCCATTTGCTGGGAAGCAGAGAAAGGACTATCTCTGCACTACTAGGCGGCACGCAGATTAACAAGGTTTCTCAGCAGCCAACACACGCTGTTGAATTGTGAGGCGGTCACACTAACAAGTTACCTGGAAAACATCTCATTGTGGCCCAAAATATTCAAGATCATGACTGCATTAAGCCAATGGCATTATGTGAACTGGCAGGTAATATTTTGTATTATGGATAACATGAGATGCATCAATTATATATTCAGAATATCTGAAATCTTATTCTAAAGAGTGTGATTATCCATATTTTTATACTCAAATGTGTTCAGCTAATAACTATATTCTAAAATATACGTTCACACCTCAGACTATGTTGCTGATGCTACAAGTTTAGCTGGCAGTAAGACTGCTCTTAACTAATTCAAAACATTATCGGGAACTGTTCACAGTCCAGGTACCATTTTGCATTGGACACACCCACTTCTTTGAGGCATTCGTATGATGGTATGCAATATTCTCTGCTCAGGAATTTTTATTCTATTTAGCAGGCAATTATTTCTATGTTGTATTCCCCTTCTCATGAAAATGGAGTTCTGCTCTGAAAAAGATAAAAATAGCAGTCTATGTTCATGCCTCAGACCACAATATCATATTTGTTCAAGAAGAACCAGGATATTTTCAAGACTGCCGGCATCACAAAACCTGGATTGTGAACGTCATCTTTGTTCTAGTCTCTCTCATTCTGCTCTCACTTACACCTATGCAACCCCATTACAATTTAAAACTGCACTGGCATAAATGAGAGCAGAATCTGGCCTTGCAAATGGAACTTCGCTAACAATGCTATTTACTGTGCACAGCAATATAGAGTCCAGCTCCCTCTCAGTATGGGATAAATACCTTCATGACAGTTATCCTGTGGAGGAACAGCACCCGTTCCTAGCCTTGCATTTCACTTTGAGATGGGTTGAAGTGATATCAGAATATAAAAATATTCTGCCATCAATTCCCACTGTATTCTTCAATCCTTCAAATCTATGGCTCTTTTGGCATCATCAGAAACCCACACAACACCACTTCTTATGCTGGCATTCTGCAGAGTGCCCATTTTCACAGCACAATACATATTTTGAGGTGCATGCGTGTCACATGTAGAAAGAGCAGCACATTCCTTATCCTCTTGGTTGTAATCAAACACTTGCACAGGACTACATGGAACTGTGAAATACGCTCTTATACAACTCCGAAGAAAAGTCCCATCCAGCTCCTTGATATTAGTTTCTATAGTAACCAGTCCCTAGGCCCAGGCACTCACAGCAGGGGATAATGCAGATTTCAATTTTACATAGCAGTAAATGCTTCAGAAAGAGGGAGTTGCATAGTAATTGTAAGCACTGGGATAGCAAAACAGAGCCACCCCACACAATTATCCCATGATTCTGCTACACTGCAGTACAACAGAATGTCCCCCACTCTCTATTATTTTTCACACTGTTATCTGCAACCTGTGCTAGAGCCGCTTCTGCAAAATGACAGCATTTTCCACCAAGGTCTTTACGAGAATAAGAAATGTGCTCCCTCTCATGTAACACCCCCAGCAAAAAGATATCAAAAAGTGCCAAATGCAATGAGATTTAACCAGTTGTAACCCAACCATTTACTGAGATTGGGTCATTTCTGAACAAGAACTTGCTTGCTAAAGGCCAAAAGAAACAATCAAAATGGGAGGGGGGGGGAAGAGGGGGAGAGAGAAGCATTCCCTACAGAAGTTTGCCCTTTTACACCCACTCTTCCTAGAAAAGGAGGAGATAAGAGAGGCTCTAAGAGTGAAGATCACACTATTTTTAACTTTCATGCGGTTTTACAGGTTGGACTTCATTAAGGAAAGGAGTGGAGGGGGAAGGAGAAGCACAGAACAATAAGTCACTTGTCCTAGGTCGATACTAGTTTTCTAGTGGAATCTGACATCCAAAAGGGGTCCCCTCTCAAGAGGCTCAGAATTCTGCATACAGAGGGTATTTCTACCCCAATACTGGACAAACAAGACCAGAAAACTGCCTAGCTCCAGCTCCAGGAAATGCCTCATTTTAAAAACAAACTGACACTTGCACATAGCAACAGGGCAAATAATTGAGCTAGCAACACCCAGCAACTCACTAGCAAACAGATGGACAAGAAAATGCAGGAAGCCAGTCTATTTTAAGCAAGACCTCATTACCACCATACAAACGCACAACCTTCCTCTGAGCAGCAAATGTGGGATGATTCATATCACTAAGCAAACCGCCTGGCAATGAGAACAGCCTTAACTAGTTTGCATGTACACACACACACACAAAGCAAAACTTTCACAATTGAAATTGCTGACACCTCTGCAGTAAGGGTGCATAAAAAGAATGACATGGAGGAGTTTAGCCTCCAGGGAATAATTAAAACAACATCAGAAAAAGCAGCTCAAGCATCCTTCTGAGAGACTGACAGTATATCACAGAGGGGGAAAAAAACCTGTTAGACAATGCAAATACCATTGGCTCTTTTGTTCAAGGATTAAATAAAGCTCCATTGTTCTGGATGTGCAATTCTCAATTCTAGACTTCCCAGGCTTGTAATCTCACATTTGCTTATTCCTTTCTGTTGTCAGAAATACAAAACAGAATTCTGTCTGAGGGGAAAACCTAAGGACAAACCTGTATTCCAATCCAAAGGGTGTATTTCTATAATGTGCCACAAATTAACTGCCTTACATCATGCAGGACTGATGTAAAAAGGAATGAAGAGGGACCGGTGGCTTAAAGGAGAGAGAACACCACACACTCCTAGATCGTGGTCTGAATCCTGCCTGGATTGACATACAGCAAAATGAAGTCACCACGACAGAGATCTGGTGAGCTGCAAGAAGTAAATTGACATTGCTAATCCGACTCCTGGTGGGCACATTCCCCTGTTCACTAAAGCTACCATCACAATTGTCACTCTCAGTCTCAGCAGAGGATATGTCTACTGCAATCAGACACCTGTAGCTCTGGGATGCACCCACCTCACAAGGTCCTAGAGCCCAAACCTCTACACTGCAACTAAACAGTCCCTTAGACCAAGCCCTGAGAGCCCGAGTCACCTGGCACGGGTCAGCCACGGGTGTCTAGCTGCAGTGTAGACATAGCCAGAGAGGCCAAGGAGCGAACTGGCCTGTAGAGACTCAGCTGCCTTTCATCTCGAGAGGTGGTCTCAGCAAGTATTGGGTGGGACATGACAAGATAGATGGGCAAGCCTGGCCCACTGCCTATACAGTACTTTTATTTGGGCAACATCTCAGGGGCACCATTATGACCCTATTTTTAATAAAGGGCAAGCAACTCAAGTCTAACTTAAAGGCCTTATATTTATTTTCCTATAGATGCATTATGACAAATAGATTAAAATAAAACAAATACTGGTAAACTACAATGGAAACATAACTTTGGCAACTGTTGCTAACCAACAGAGTCACACACACAAAAAGCTCTTTTGTTGTGGTTACTACAGAAGTATGGTTTTGCACCAACTAATCACTTCATGACTGAGCGTGGGATCTCTGACCATAGGAAGATATGCTGTACTGACAAACAACCACCAACCAAAACCTTGGCTGCCTGTTTTAAAAATCATCTTCTCTCGCTCTCTCTCCCTTTCTTCCCCACTCATCCTCACAGTTCCCCAAGATAACTGGGTTTTAAAATTCCAACCCCATCCCTTTAACACTTGTAACTCAAGACCAATTCCATAAACTGCCATTTTGTTCTCAGTCCTGCAAGGAACAACACATGGGCAGGGACCTGCACATGAACCTACATGGAGTCCCAATGAAGTTGAAGGGGCCACCACATGAACGCAACAGTCCGTCTATATGGATTAGGGCCTTTGATACCACAGTGCTAAAAGTATTAAAAAATACATAAGTCAGAAAAAGCGGATGCTATTGATTAAACAGCAATGCATATCCAATGTTACCTCTTCCTCTACCCCACTTCTTCCTGCAATAAGGTTTCTTGACTCAATGTTTCTGTATAGATTTGCATTTTTAATCAGGAAAAGAGTGTCATGCTCTTCCTTATTATACACTTGCCCATTTCTTATTTGCACCCCTCCAAACATTGGGTGTTTAAAAAAAACAAACAACCCCCTGCAATTAAATTTGTTCATTTCTGCTGCCTGAATACAAATCACTGCAGCAGCCTAACCCATTTCTTAACTGCATTTCAATCTCCTTCCAAAAGACAACCAGCTTCATAAAAAAATGCTTCGATTTAGGGGAAGAGACATCATCATCTATTTATACATCATACTGCGCAAAGCACCGTGGACTAGGTGGCCATGTAGGTTGCCATAGTGATTATTTTATCTATCAAACTGGAAATTTCTCCTCAGTCTGAAGTAGCAAGGCAGCACTAATTTTGATTACATTAATCCTGAGACCACACACACACACACACACACAATCTAGTTAGAAACAACAACAAGAAGTTATTAGAACATTACATTAAATCTCTTGCATTTGTGGATATAAGATTAAACTACAACTAAAAGACAAGACTCAGGTCTCATTCCATTCTTAACTCATTCAGCTGAGTACCACAGAGCTCAAGAAAGAGCACAGTGTTAAAGTCATTGAGCTGCATACATAAGCACAAGGAGAGAGGCAGATGGGAGAAGACATGGACAAAGTAGCACTACCTCTCTACACTATCTTAATTCCTTGATTCTGCAGGGTTAATATTAAAAAGACAGCTTTAAAAATACTATCCGTTATGCCTGAGTTAATATTACAGAACACATGTATGTAAATACATATTCAGGCAATTTAAAAACTACTTTCAAAGGATTTTAAATTGTCTCTTTATTGCATGCACTGGCATACTGAATTAGGTTTATTTAAATATTGCTTTTTCCCCCTAATTGATTGACACCTTAGAAGTACCAGGTGTATAAAATCTGGTCATCCCTGGGTTTTATTTATTTCGGAGAATCAGGGGGAAGGATAGGGATGTTTATTGTAAGATCTTACCACCCTTACTTGAAGGTTCATCTTTAACAAAGGTTTCTTTTAGTCTAATATCACTGACGTTAAACAGCTGTTAATGAGAAAAAGTTTAATAATGATTAAATCCCCTTCCCCTCTCATCAGTTCCCCTTTTACTCCCACTAGTCTTGTGGTGTCAACATTTATACTAGCTCTCCAGTCATTGGAGACTACCATAAGCTGGGCAAAAACAGACAAGTGTTCTGGGAAATTACATTTATTTTTATGACCATCTCTATAGCTGGTTCAAAGTTTAATTTTGAAGTTTTTGACAACAAAGACACCTCTTTCAATATTTCCCATATATTCAGCTGTACCGTCATGAATTTTGTCCTGTGATCACAATTTACAGCAATTTTTATTAAGTCAAAATACCAGTTTAGGAGAATTAAAATATTTACTCAGGAGACTTGGATTCTATTCCCAGCTCTGCTATGGACTTATGTGTGACCGTGAGCAAATCCCTTCCCCTCTGTTTTCCCCCACACACACCATTTATCTTGTTTAGTTACATCACAAAATATTTGGGGCAAGGACCATCTTACTTTGCGTTTACACAGTGCCTAGCACACTGGGGCTTCCACCTCAGACAGGGCCTCCAGGCATTACTGCCATACAAATAAATAAGTCATGTTCACAAGACAGGAGAGCAGTGACTCCTCTTCTGCCCATAGCCTTCAATTGCCTTTCCTCAGCCCTGGGAACAAGGGTACACTGCAGAGTGAAGCTGTGATTGGAACCCGAGTAGATATACTCATGTTAACTTTAATCTACTAACACTGGTAATAATAGCAGTGTAGATGCTGCACAGAATTCAGCATGGACTAGCAAGCAGAGTATGTACCGAGGGTCCCTGGGAGTATGTCTACACTGCAGCTGGAAGCCCAGCCAGACTTGAACTAGTGTGCTAAAAATAGCATTGTGGACGTAGTAGCATGGGCAGCGACACAGGCTAGCCACCTGAGACCTGACCTGAGGGTAGGTGGGCTTGTACTTGGGCATTTAACTCATGCCATCACCCATGCCACAATACCCACGCTGCTATTTTTAGCACACTACCTTGAGCAGAACTAATGTGTGTCTGTCTACCTGGGCTGGGAGGCATGCTCCAGCTGCAGCATACATTTAAGCTAAGCGTCAATTTTGGCTGCCCTCCAACGTACTACCATGGCTACTCCTCACTGGCCTCCACACCCTGTAATCCCAAGTCCTCTCTTACCATCAGAAAGCCATTTCTGCTACAAGTCTCACTAGCACTTTAATGTGCAGATCATCTTTCGCTCCTCAAGGCCTGCTGTAGAATGAAGGGGATAAATAGCACTGACTTCTTAAAGTATACTGCATATGGGAAGGGAAGGTGTCCCCCTTGCAGGACATGTCAAGTTGAAACAAGGTCTCTCAGCTGCATCATCATCCACTGAATCAGACTGTCCACAGAAAAGCTCTCTGAGTTATTGTATAATTAAACCATTCCGAGGCACACATCTGCTAACAGCAAATACTACTGCTTTGTGTATTAAAAAACACTTCAATACAGCTGAAAAAAGCTAAATGCGAAGTGGATACTGGAGCACTCATTAACAATCATACTTAGAAGATCAATTGTTAGTCCAGTGTAATCACGAAGCTTTCAAATTCTCTTTCCATAAGTCTTCTAAATTTACACCCATGAAAACGAAAAAGAAGGCAGGGAGACACTGCCAGTTAATATATTCAGCTCTCCTATGAATATTCAATAAAACAAATTTTAAGAATAACATCGGTATTAACTCTGAAGCTATAAGATAGTAGCTTAATGTCACTATTCCCCTCATACCTACATTTTCAGGTTTTTAAATCCAGTGCCAGTCAGAAAGGACATCAAAATATAGCAAAGGCAAAGAGAAAATTAAGTGTATGTACAAAGCAAAGAAACCAATTTACCAATACACTAATACTGCACAAAAGCCAAATTTATATTATATCTACCAACTACAGTGTTTTGAACATATTGGTACTCTTTTGCTCTGAGAAAACATAGCAGGACCATGCCAACTTAATTGAAGGCCAACGTTTATAGAAAGTTGATTTAGAGGAGAGGCTCTAAGATTTTATATCTCCAAAAATAACCATTTCCTCCTTCTGTGGTTTGAACTCAGATGCAAATCTTTTGCAGTAATTTATGAAAAGGAGAAAGCGACTAGACCAATCTAGTTTCTCTTTCTCTATCCTGAGTAAAATGCAAAGCCAACAATACTACCTAAAAATGCCCTTATGTAGTGCTTTTCATCAGTAGATTTCAAAGCGCTTCACCATCTTTTAATGCAATTATCCTCACAACAACTTTGGTGAGATAGGGCAGTACTATTATTTCTATTTCACAGATGGGGAACTGAGACAGAGGCTAAATGACTTGCCCACGGTCACACAGAAACTTTGTGGCAGGGTAGAATACTGAACCCAGGCCTCCCAAGTCTGAGGGCAGCACCCTAGTTACTGGACCATCTCTCCTCTCTTCAGCAAGCAGTGAGAAACTGGATTTGAAAGTTCTTTCCAGTTTCAGTAGATTATTGGAAACACAGGCAAAGCATTTTAACAACTATTTTGGCAGTGCTCCTTTAAATAGTGGTGGATGAACAAGTAACACACGGTTACACAAAGAGACTATGAACTATGCCTAACTCTACAATGGCCCTATTCTTATATTCCCTGGGAAAATACCAATGGCTAGATAGGTTCACACAGGTCACCAGAACCAATAAAGCTTGTATATATTAGGTGTAGTTTTATTTAAAACTCAGGTACCAAAAAAAATGCATACCAAACGTGAAGCCAAATAGTTATTTGCACTATTTAGTGAAAGATATTGTTCTTTATAAAGCAAAAAATTCTGAATGGGTCTGAAGTAATTTTTCTGCAAAAAAAAAGTTTTAAATGACTGGTTTTTAAAAAGATTATAATACTTACATTATATGGACCTTGGTTCAGCACAGTATTGAAAGATGCGCCAAACGGGCAAAGGTCATCTACTGAGAGGGTTGATGGGGCAGGATGAAGGTATTCCGGGGAAGTGGGGGGAGTAGGTGGGGAGAAAGCTTCTCAGGGTGAGAGTTTTGTTTTATTAAATTTATTGCAGCCAAGGTAAATGGTTATCTCCGTTTGATGGTTTAGGATGGAGTTTACAAAACGCTCAGCATTAATTTAACTCCTCCCACTGCAGCCAACAGGATCTCATAATTGACTTCAATGGGTGCAGTTAGGCCAATGTGGAACACTTCTGAAAATCCCACCCTTTAATGCCAGTGGCTAATGACATTGAATGTTAGTATGTTCTGCTGTTTTATTGTAAATGTAATCATTCTCGGGGCATTTGGTGCATGTATGTTTGTTTTTTAAATTGTGACACATCAACAAAATAACTTACACCTAAAGAATAACTGCACTATAGTCAATGGGACAATTCATGTGCATGTGCTCAAGCACCTTGCTGAACTAGGGCCATAAGGTTTTACATATTAACTAATCCTCCCATGAACTCTGGGTACAAATTATCCCTAAGTATGTATGAGGAGGAGAGAGGGGGAGAAATACAGGGCCAGATCCTGGGAGTTTCTGAAGGCAGTCCACTTCCATTGAAGTCAGTAGGACCTGACGGCACTCAGCACATACCCCAAGATGGCCCCACAGTGGGTGTATCTACACTAGAACAAAATGTGTACGCTGAAAAATGTGTAGTTACACCAATTTAGCTATCATTCTTTAAATATACAGTATCTTTTATCCTAATCTACGCAAGCCCAACGACCTGAAGAAGGCCACTCTGCATCAGTCGCAGAGCTGGAACTCAGACTCAGAAGTGCTTGGCTTCCTATGGTCAATCCACCAGACTACACTAGCTCAAAAAGTGTGATAGATCCTCTAACACAATGCAATGTTATACCACTTGAGATCAAATGCTTTTATAGTGAATTCTGTATCTAGAATATAAATATAACTAATATATGGCAATGCACCATTTTTATTGCATCTGTTAGACAATGCTTCTTTCATTAGTTGATTCAGTTAACGGCTTTTCTTGTATCAGTTTTATTTAGGAGTCGGACTGGAAAAAGGAAGTAGTAGTACTTATCCTCCACTTATAATCCTGGAACAGCTGAATGTTTCTGCTGTCACACAAGCCAGGAGCAAGCAGAGTCAATATTAAAATCCTTCAGAGTTAGCACCCCCCTGAAATGAATAGAGAAGTTCACACCATTCTGAGCTATGTTTCTATATACCAGCCCAGTACAATAATGCATTGCTTCACATTCGGTGCATCTTTGCTACCCTAAAAAGTAACAAGTGAGGAGTGATAGTATGGCCCAGCACAGCATACTGGCGCATTATGCCCTGTGAATCTATTGTATTATGCTCTCCCCTTAGAGTCCGACACCTCAAAGCCTCCAATCCCAAGCACGAATACAAAAATTGTGTAACAAGCAAAAAACTGCAAAGCTGGAGTCAAGAGGAGGCAAATGACCAAGGGAGACAATGGATGGATGGGAAGGGAAGGGAAGAGCCAACATTTTGGGATGCCAGACCTCAAGTACCATGGAGAGGTTAATGCCAGCTACAAAAACCAGGGTTCAGGGTAGTACTTCATGAAAATGAAATGGGAAGCTACCTACAGCCCATCATCCTAAGGTATCTGCAAAGGTATTCATTTTCCCCTGTATAGGTGGGTATGTATATTTGTAAATACTTACATACATATACATGGACAGTATTTCTCCCCCTCTGAAATGAATGCTGATGCAAGCAGATTGACGAGTAGCCAGAGAGAGCCACTGCTGACTGACTGTGATAAAATGCTTTCATCAGCTAGAACACTGGGCCTTAAAATAACCCCCCCACTTCCAGTAAAACAGTAAGCGATTACAAATAAAAAACAGCACACAGCTTTACAATACTTTAATCACATTACTTCCCATTAGGGAATAACACTGTCATCTCTGAAACAGGCAGGTGGATCAGCATTTTTATTTAAAGCTACCCAAGAAGTACAATACAAGTACATACAATGACAATGTATGCATACAATTCACAGCATACCAAATTGCTAAACTTTCTGTCAAGTGTTACATAGCATGCATGTGTATTTCCTGCTTGTAGTTTATCCCAAACATTTGCTTACAAATTAAAAACATTACATATACCCTCGGCACAGATAGATAAAACATGAAAACCAACTTTGGAAACTTCAGATGATCTCAACAAACATGGGACAAAACTATTTTAAAACTACCCTTATTTTTGCCATATTAGTTTATAATCTATACCAGGCTTGTGAGCCACATACAGCCCTTTTACAGTTAAAGTGTGGCTCACAGAGCACTCTACACTCCCCTGCCCCATTCTCCGCCTACCAGACTGGGGTGGAGAGCTAAGAGCTTCTGCCCTGCGACAGGGTGGTGGGGCTAGAGGATTCTGTCCAGTGGGAAGGGAGGGTCAGTATGTTTGGCGACCTCTGATCTATAACAGCAGCATCAACCACAGATCAAAGAAATCCACAATTTATAAAGGAGAAAATACACAGAAACAAAAAAAATCTGGCAATGTTTCGTACAATATTGTCTTAAGTCCAACATATCTAATTAACAACGCCTCAAGGGGCAAAAACCACATGCAGGAAAAGAATCCCCACATCACAAAAGGGGGAGAAGGGAAATCAGTATTTTTAAGACAGATTGCACTTAAGCTACTACTTTTATGAAGAAGATGTTGGATAAAATCCTGACCCCAATGAAGTTATAGGAGTTTTGCTCTTGACTTCAATGGGACCGGGATTTCAACCAGTCTACAGCAAAAGCTACAAGGAGTCATTAGTTGAAGAACTTCACTAATCCCCAAGGTTTCTTCTTCAATACAATGCAAGATGCTAATTCTTAATACATACTCGGGGGAGCAAGGGGGAATGGAAGAGCCATTAGCCTGGAATTTCAATTCCTTGGTCAGAATATAAGTTTCTAGAAATAAGTCAGAATTCCCTTCTACCATTTCAGTTGGAAGGGAGGTAGAGAGGGGGTTATACTAATTTAACAGGACTGAATTTATAGAGCTTCTTTTCTAAGGGATGTACTCTGTGAAGTAAGAGAAGAGATGCAATGCATGCTGGACACATGCCAAATACATGGAATAGAAGATGTAAAATATCCCACAACAATTTGCATAGATCCACATTAGTTAGCTTTTTGGTCATTGAACAATTCAAAATGCTTGTAAAAAAAAATAATAGTAATCTTAAAGCACTTTCAGTGACCCAGCACTGAAGAAGCCAAGCTCAGCCAAGCCTGAACTTTGGAGGGAAAAAAAGGGTGATGTTTCAGATTCCAAACCAAGATTTTTCTCCTTCGGTCCCTATGACAGTCCCATTTCTCTAGTTTGGTCCCTTTCTTGCCATGTACATAGGAAGCCAGGTCTGTGAATCCCAGCCTAATAGTCAATCTGTATGAGCTAGCATTTTTTAATGTATGTATTAATATCACCATGCAGTAGATAAGAAATTCCTTCATATAAGCTTAGCAGAATGCAAATATTAGCTTTAAAAAACAAATATCTGGATCCTCAACATTGTTACACATTGTCCTTATTTAACACCTGTTCCAGCTGCTGCTACTGCTACTACTGCTTTCAGAAGGAAAAATGTGGCTTAGCATACTGCTAATTAAAACTCACACTTTTCAATATTAGAATGAAGTATTACTCAGAGCTAGAAACTAGCAAGGATTTATTAGGACCAAAAAACAAACAAAAAAACAAAAACAAAAAAACACCACCACCAAAGCTAGAAGTTACTGAAAACAGTTTAATGAACAGTTGTACATTCACTTTGGAATAGCTCTTCAACAATAGAGCAATGCTGGACAGTGCAGCCACGGGACACCCCAAGCCTCTGCAGGGACATCGGAACAATCGATGCCTGGATCAGCATTCATCTGGTACATCACAGAAAAGCAGCCTTTTGCTCCCCACTCACCCAGGGGTCAGGCAGGATTGTCGTGCACTGTTTCTACGGTATATTCCCAGACAAACTTGCACAGTCACCCCATATGAGCCTGGGCATCCCTCATTTCCTGCCAGAGGCCAGGAGAACTAGTTTTGGCCACTAAATAGCAGGTTAAGGAAAAATTATAGGGTCTGGAGGGAGGAGGGGGAAAGAAGAAGATTCCTCTAAAAGGAAGGTACAGGCAACTGCCTCAAACATCCAGGGACCAAGGCTTAAAACAAAAACAAACACACACACACACACACACACACACACACACACACACACACACACACACACACACACACACACACACACACACACACACACACACACACACACACACACACTACAATCCACATCTCAGCTGGTGCAAGTCAGCACAGCTCTGCTGTCTTCCGTGAACCTACACCAACTGACGCCAGCTGAGGATCGAGGCTTACATCTCTTTTAAACTTATTTCTGGGATAAAGTGTCAGTGTGAAAACAGATACAGATTTCAATAAATCTATAAGTAAAATACTCTTCGCCAGTATGTAATGCAGAGGACAATTAAGTAATATTCCAAATGGTTTATGTCAAACAAATCTAGATTATGGATCTCCATCATTTTTTTTTTTTTTAATATTTTCAACCCATCTCATATTCTGCATATTCAAAGTAGGAGTCTATCAAACAGCTGTCTCCAGATCTGCCTGTCATTGGTAACAAGTCCGGCTCTTATTTTTTATTACCACAAATGGTAAAAACTGCACACAGCATTCTGTTAAACTAAATATTGACACATTTGCTTACCACGTGTGTTGGTAGCCATGTCAGCCACTTTCTGAAAGGCATCCAAAAACGCAGCAGCTGCTACTACCGTAGTCCTGAAATGAATACAGATAACAAAACATCAGCTATGTCTCATTGATGCCTATTTAATTATTGCCCAAAATGTTTAGGCTTATAAAGAAAGGAGTGGGAACTTGCAGGGGCAATAATATAACAAATCCCCCTCCATTTTATGTTTGAATTTAGCCCTCTCCTGCCTTTGTTTCTTAATCTCTTTCTTGCTTTATGCTGATACTATGGACGGCACTACAGCCATGCTAATGCTGTGCTGTGAATTGCACAGGACAGGTGTTATTTCAAAAGTATGCAGCCAGCCCCTTCTAGAGGATTTCATCTGATGAATCAATATTAAAGCAGTCAAACATGAAAAAGAATCTAAACAAATTATACTACACTAATTAAACTACAAATCAAAGCCACTATTATTTTCGGGAGACGCTTATCTGGGGATTTATCCTACAACAAACAAGCTCTCTGCAGTCCTAGTCAAATCCTATCCTGAGCACATCATCTGAGTTCTCATTTGAACTATATCTGCTTCCCCCACAACTGAGAGAGAATAGGAGGGTACTTTCCAAGAGATCTCTTGACCCTGTTTGGCAGTTTTGGGACCAGTGGGAAAAGGAGACTATTCATCACCCAGAGATTTCTCTCTGTTCTATAGCTCCACCAGGTCAGGACAAATGGTTATATCATTCTCCTCTTGACAGGCAGGTCAGCAACCAGTTGGAATCTTAGTTGCCAAACCAGTTAGACCCACCCACACAACAGCCTCTAGAGCTAAACCCAAATGTATTAGCAGCCCTATACATAAACATATAGAACAACAAAATTGCACCTGCTGACTAATTGGGGTACAAATAGAACCAGGGCAAAGGCAGGAGTTACGAGTGAGAAATCTGTTCTGTAATGGAGGCAGTCACACCACAGAGGAGACAAACGTACCCCCCAGGGACAAAAGAGAAAGGATAGCAAATGCAGAAGAGCCAACTGACAAAAATCCCATCAAAACTAATGCAGAAGATACAGAATACCTTCCCTCTCCTCCACCATCCTTGATGGAAGGCAGGCCTACCAAGCTGTGTGGAATGCCCAAAGGGCACCCTATCCATAGCAGCATCTGAAGATGAAAGCAGCGGTGTTGAGAATACTTCTGCAGGCACCACCAAGTGGGAGATTTGCTCTTCCTCAGCTACAGCTGCTCACTGGCTCTGCCTAGGAAGTGAACTGGATGGGGCTTTCAGGTTCAAAGGGCAAGGAAGGCCGGCCAACTGCATTCTCAGCTAAACTGTGTTATCTATTGAGAGAGCAAATCTAGTTGCTGGCGTCCCTTGATTCTTATCCTCAGAGAGAACTAATGTGGATTCCAATTTTCTAAATAAGTAGGTCTTGAGGGCCTTACACATCGCAGCTTTGTGCCAGAGCTTTTCTTTTTCTGGCTTACAGTCTGGGTATCCTGATTTAAATGAAATTAGGACAGGACTTTAGGGATAAAATGGGAACAGTAGCACAGCAGCACTTTGTGCTGCTGTCCCGTTAGACAATAAGGTATGGAGAAACACAGACAAATACGGTGAATTCCCTCCTCCCTGCAACAGTTGGAGAGAACACTCCAAATGAGTCCCAAACAATCAAGACCTCCTTAAAGAGATCCATCAATTTCACTTTGTCTCAGAAGTCTCCTCATTATGGGCAAAAGGCCAAAGTCCATCCTTGCCACACCCACAGAACCAAACACAACAGAGAGATGCAGGGAAGCCTTTCCGCAGCCAGTAAGGACCATAATTGTAGAGAAAGAATAGTTTTTCTGGGAGAGCTGGAACTGCACTACCATGTCTGATTTTATCCAACCCTCACGCCACACATACCCTCAAACTACAGGGGATATAAATGGTAGTTTACAGTTGGGCTACAGCCGGTGCAGAATTCCTCCTAAGAGCCTTCTCAATCTTCTGATTCAAGATATGTGTTTAAAAGAGATGATGGCCTCAAAAGGACAGGAGGAGAAATCTGAGCCTACTGCCATTTGCAGGTCAGACCCTGGAACAGAGGGAAGAGATGGGCTTCTCTAACTAATTGTTGATACTTTTCCCAGCATTGTTTTCCTTTTGCTAGACTCTTCCAAAATCATCAGTGACATTGTCTTATCCAGATTCTTAATAAAGAAGGCTCCACTTCTCTGATAAGAAAATACTGGAGGCCCTGACTCCAGCTTAGATTACATATATTCCCCTTTGTCAAAGGAAGCAGCAGAGGCAAAAAGATTAACATTTCCTGGAAGTAAGTGAATCCTCAAGCTGTCTGTACAGAGCTACTAAAGCACCTGGGAGGGAAATTTTCTTTGTGAACAACAGTGGTAAAGAAAAAAAGACTTTGAATAAGCCCTACAAAATAACCGACTGAGCAATCAAGCTACAACATCTGAGGGCAACCACTTCCCCCCTTCCAAACAAAGCTGCTGTAGAGAGAGGGTGCCGGAAATTGAGGACTGGAAAGGTAGAGGACAACTACTGCAACAAGGCCCGGATCTGAAAGCTGTCATGCCCAGGAGCAGTGGAGAGGTAGCCTGGAGCTTTGAGGTGCTGCTGGAAGCCACTGCTCTTTCTGAAGGGCAGCTTCCCAGAAAGAACCTGTGATACAGGTCCATGTTGTACCACTGCAGCAAGAGTACTCAGAGTCTCCTTTTTGGGGCAGGAGAGGAATGTCTTTTGTCTCTGTTGCCCATAAGGAAAATTAGAAAAATAGGGAAGAGCTCTGAAAACCTGCCCTGAAAAGCCAGAAAATGGCAGAGGGCAGAGATGTACTGGGGAGACAAATAGGGGAGCAAGGCCTGGCTAGCTAGAGTGTGCCAGAATCTGGAGATTCTCTTTTATTCTAGCCTCCCTGTTGAGAAGAAGAGAAGTTGCCCAATCACCCTGAACCGTTGATGTCCAGGACGTAAGAGGAACTGGAGAATTTTCTGAAGCAATCCCAACTTGGCAGATAAACTGTACTTCCAAAATAAATTACTAAAAACTTCCAATTTGCCCTAATTTTTTAATGCCCTTTAGCATAAGGACAAACTACACCATAACCATTCAAACCCTTAACACCCTTCAAGGAGTCCACTCATTTTTCTCCTCTCCCAGCAGTAGCCCCAGCTGCCCTCTATTCCTCCCCACACCTGTATGCCACCTACCCTTACAGCTTCCCAAGCTGGGAAAGGTGGCAGAAACAGGAAGCCAGGTAAGACTGGGGGTGATTGGGTGTATGGAGGAGTTCTTGGAGATGAGGAAGTGGGCCTAGCGCCTTCCAAGAATACCAATATGGCTGCACTTTTCAGTCCATCCCATCCAGGACGAGACTTCAGGGAAAACCTGGAAACTCGTCAGATGTTTTGAACATCTAAGAAGCCAGGCAGACTCTTGCCCATTGTGCCTCTCAAAATCCAAAGTGGATTTAACAATGATTTGCAACTTGGGGTGATGCTTTGGCACAGTCCTGCAGAATGTTTTTCGCACTTAAATACTCCCAGTACATGGCAATTGCTTTACTGGCATCACATA
The DNA here is from genome assembly GCF_026122565.2 of Emydura macquarii macquarii. Classification (NCBI taxonomy): domain Eukaryota; kingdom Metazoa; phylum Chordata; order Testudines; family Chelidae; genus Emydura; species Emydura macquarii. The sequence continues at coordinate 6,315,337 of NW_027130506.1, forward strand.
TCAAAAAAGGAGAGGTGGTGGGGGTTGGATAGGGTGGGGACAAACAAGCTCACTTTGGCCAAAACAATGCCTTCCTAGCCTCAGGGGCATGCTTCAAATCCCATACTCCAGAGCTGCTGGAAGTTTGAGTGGAGGGGAAGGAAGGAAGGGAGATGAAGAAAAAAGAAAACTGAAAACAATCTTTAAAAATAGATAACTGCACAACTTGATATGGGTCAAGGGAAGCATGGTTCCTCTTTCCCTGCTTTTACTTCTTTAGTCAGTCAGACAGGAGAAACTCACATGAGTTACCCACTAGCATGGTACTGCATGGAAAAGGGAACACACATGCAGGAAACCAACCATATACCAAGTTTCTGTGGGGGTTTTTGACATAACAGATGAGAAACATACATCCCATTAGTTTGGGAAACAAGGTTCAGTTCATAGTAACATGCAATTTAATTTCTCACCACTCTCTATGTAACAAGAAAGGCATTTTACGAGTCTGTCGATTCCGATACTGAAACCAAGTCGTGATAGAGAAGCTTCCTGAATAAATGTTTTATTAATGGAAGGCTATGAAAAGTTATCCAGAATGCCAGTTGTAATTTATTGGGCCTCAGTATACATGTTATTAACTGCTGCTGCATGACCAAGCACTGGGATTCCCTTGGCAGCAAGATCTTCTGTCCTAGTTTTTAGGTTACCACAGGCTTTACCCAATATTTAGAAGTACTCCTCTAACTCAATAATCCTTCCTTATCTTACATTTATAAGGACAACGTAAGAACTTTCAACCCCAAAGTTATGGGTTCATTAAATCAAACTAAACAAACAGTCAAAGTAGTATTCCAGAAGGGACCACATTATGAAACAAGGAAAATGTCAAATGAATTTACAAATTAGGGGCAAATGAGCTATTTGGGGCAAATGAGCTATTTTCTAAAACATATTAAAACTGTAAAACGTGGCCCATAGAAATTACATAGATAAGTTTTGAATATGAAATATTTAAAAGAAAAGCTACTAAAAACATGTTAAACTACAAAAGACAAAGCACCATTTAAACTACACAGTATGCCTGGAATGTACACACATGCCAAGGGAATGGGCTGTGTGATAGGAAACTTACCTAAGCTGAGACTGCAGTTTCCCAGCTTTGTTTATAAAATCTTCCCAAACTGGGTAACTTCCCTGAAAGAAAAAAGAAACAGTAATAATGAGTATTTTATTGATCATTAAATTTTGACATTCAGAATTTGGTGTTTGAGATTATACGAAGGATCAAAGTAAAGCAATAAAGCCTACTTTTTGTTTAATAAATTGCAATCCTTTAAGCCAGAGGTTTTCAAACTGGGGTGGGGGCACATGAGAAGCTTTAAGGGTAAGGGGGAAAAAACCTTACTGTGCATATTCAGAGCCGGCAGCTGGAAAACAGCAGCTGCTGGCCAGGCATCTTCGGGGGGGGGGGGGGGGGGGGGGGGGGGGGGAAATAAACTACTATAGACACAAAGAAGGGGGTGCAATCAAAACAAGTCTGAGAACCACTGCCATAGGTGTAACATTTTTCTAGCAATTTATCTACTGTTCCTTTAAAACTAAAAAAGCTCCCACTGTCTCTGAATTCAGGTAGACTGTCTACAGTACTCAAGCACCAAAGAGAACACTATACCCCGAGACTTGAGAGAACTATGTTCAAGTCCCTACTCTGCCAAAGACTTTCCATGTGACGTTGGGCAAGCCACTTGGTCTGTTCTCTGCCTCTGCTCTCCCACTTGTAAAACAGCACTTCACCTCACAGGAGTGTTGAGAGAATAAATAAACCCCATGATGTGCTAAACAATCACACCAATGTAGTCACGTGCTAGATTGGACAAATAGCTTCCACTGCCCTGGTCTCTGCACTGAGTCCCTTTGGCAATTCAAGGTTCTAGTCTTCATCTTCAATGTTCCTGTGAGATTGGCCCAAATTACCTGAGAGATCACCTCATGGATATTGCGTCCCAAGGAAACAATAGAGCGGTCACAACCAAAAGAATGGCACTCAAGAATGCAGGAAACAGAACTTTCTCAGTAAGTGGCCTGCAGCTTCCAGAAGAGTTCAGAGTGACCCTGGAATCTGGACTACTGAATTGGAGTTGGCCAAAAAAAGCCACGTTTTTTTGGGGGAGAATTCTGAAAGTGTTCATCCACCCCTGAAATCTCCTGTGAACGTTCTGTGTTTTTTTTCATTGAAAAACAAACTAATTTTTTTTTTATTTTCAAAACCAAGAACAGAAAAAAGTACACTCAAAATTGGTCTTTTTAAAATGAAGATCTGGAAAATACTGAGCAAAATGAACATTTTTTACTCTCACACACACGTCAAAAAATCATTTTTTTCATAAAAATTTCAACTAGCTCTCTTGTATTAATTTAGATGGAATATATGTGGCCCAAAGAGTCAAAGGTGTTAACACAACCCTGAAACTGCCCAACGTTAAACAGTGTTAAATAAGATTCAGAGTTTGATATACTGAGACCTTAGCCCGGCTTAATACTATAGCAAACAATTAAACATCTTTTTAACCTTTTATTATAAGATACAGAAAAGAAAGGAAAACCATTAATAGCTAAAGCATTTGAAATGTAGAGTAAGGCTTTCATTTGAACAATATCCCTTATTCCTTTTTTCACTTTACCTGGAGAGAGTTTTTATAAGGAAAAACATCTTGTTTGACAGTCTTTTAGATGGTTTCAAAGATAACTGTCCTTTTTTGGAGGAATGGAGGGGAGGGGAGGGGAGGAGTTGAGATGGGTTGGAGTTGTTATAAATGCTGTTGAAGTTTGATACTGTTTAGATAAGACAAGACAAGACAGACACTTACAAGAAGGGAGAAGAAAGAACAGCAAAAGACAAAGTGCAGCTTTGTTGGCTTTCACTTGCAATCTCTCTGTTGGAACAAAAACAGGCACAACACATGGTCTTATCAGCCAGTCTGGATATGGCAAACTTATACCAGCAATAGGCTGTTTAGAGCATTGCTTTTAGTAGCCTCTTTCTGGTCACAGGCTCGCAGCAGTGGAGCAAAATATACAGTCTTGGCTGGCTAAGCCAGAGTCTTACTAGAGAAAAGGCAAACGCAGAAGAAATAAGGTGTGGACAGAAAACGACACGTTAGGGCAGGGGGACAACCAAGGCTCACATCCCAGTTGGTATTCAGGAGTTAGCCAGAGCCAGTGTTGATGACCATGTCATCTGGCTCTCTCTCTGGCCCAGTTTCATCAGCAACTCTCTCAGGACGAAGAAGGTCCAGGTCCCAGTACACGGTGGGGGTGGCAGCCATGATTGGTGAGGCTCGCTCCTTTCCCTTCTTCCAGTCTTTCAATCAGCCAGCATTGCCATTATCCCCCCCAAAAGTCTCTTTCTGAGTGCCGAAAAAGGGAGTGATGGGCAGAAAAGCCCGTCCCCATTATTTTGATCATGAGTTAGGCCCAGTGTCCAACGTATCAATTTTGATTGTTTTCTGGTTCCAGACTTTGCTTGTTTACCAGACCTTATCTTAACACTGTCCTTGAATTGTACCAGTAGGCCATTTTGGTTGAAATAATTCCGTTTGTCTTCCTTTTTCACCGTTTCCCCATCAACATTTATTGGTATAGGTTATTATGACATTTGATGAACTTTCACTCACTCTTCAACGCTGAGCTCATAATTAGGGCAAATTTGTAAGTCCAGTTATCACAACAGCTCTATTCAGAATAAGTGTAGAGTCTCCTTTGACCTAGCCTTTCCCCCCAACTGTACACTAAACCCCCCCCCAAAAAAATTCCAATTGACTGGGGGTTAGAAAGAAAAAGAAAACTATGTTCAGTTTAATAAATTTGTTAGACACTCAATTACTGCAGTAAGGGGCATAGTACAAGCCTAGATAAGACAGATGCCCAAGGCTGAGAATATGCATTTCAAATGGAAGTTATTTTATGCAAATGTAATTGTTTATAGTAAGGTATATCTGCCCCTACAGGTGTCATCTCTGCTTTTATCAAATTAGATATAAATAATTATTAATAGATCTGCAATTACCATAGCGCCTAAAAGCCCGCACATGGACCAAGGCCCATTGTGCTAGGTGCTATCCAAACAGAACAAAAAGACAATCTCTGCCCCAAAGAGTTTACAATCTAAATATAAGACAAGAGAAAAAAACAGATGGATACAGACAGACAGATTGGTGAATGCAAGGAAACAACATTGGTCAACATGTTAGGCAGTGATCTCAGTGTACAGTGCACTAGCCATTGTCACATTTTTGTAAACATAATTTACTCTTCAGATTTTGTATCATGCACTACTGTATCTGGTAATACCCCACCATTACAAGAATTCTGCACTCAGATTGGCTTATTTTGCTTACTGATCTATTTGGCAGCAAATCTGAATGTCAGATTACAATGTTTTTATCAACTATAATCCATGGTAGTATAAAAATAAGAGCCTGAGCCCACAATCTTAAATCATAACTCTCATTGAAATCGGTGACTCAGGCACACCCTAAAATTGCTCGTGATGGGAGATGAGTATCAGTGCCAATAAATGAGACAAGATTTTAAATGCCCAAGTCTAAGGGAAAGAAAACAAAAATCTTTTTACCTAATAGAAGAGACCGACTATTTTACCATCTTTTATTGATCTGCTAAATCAAAAAAAAAAGTTTATTTGAAAAGAAGAACATTGTACTTGGCAAGTTTAAATCTAGGGGATCTCTTCAGGGCAAAGGAGAAAGCAGCAGGTTCAAAAGGCTGCACTAGTTCCCCGAACAAAAGTTTCACACAACATATGCAATTTCATGTATATTTGGCACTTATTATTCTCAGACGGATTTCCCCCAGTGGCAGTTTCCTAACATTATTTCAGCTCAGCTCCTGATAAGTCTTAGAAGCCTCATTTTTGCAGTGCTTTTCCTTAATTGAGTTCACAGCTAATTGATTGGAATGCATCCCACCCCCCACTTCGAGAAACCTCAGCAGATACAGACCCCAGACTGAAGCTTACTACATGAAATTTAAGTCCGCTTCAGAACATGCAGACATTGAAGTCTGAGGCTGAAATCTTGGCTCTACTGAAATCAATGAGCGTTTTGCCACTGACTTCAATATGGCCACGATTTTACCCCGTGAGCTTTTCCAGGTGACACCCCTAAATCAGCAAGGCCCAATCTTAATGAACAGAAGAAAGTGAGGCATCTTTGTAATTCCCACATTCACAATCTCTGTAGAAACTAGATTTTGCAGCCAGTGCCTCTGTACTTGCAGAATTGATTGTTCTTGTTGATGCTGTAACACAGCTCACAGAAATACCTTGCTGAATCAGGACCTAAGTACACACTGAAATTTCAGGATAGGTCCCAATTACATCCCCGGAACTACTCACATACTTAAAGGTAGGTATGTGCTTCAGTACTTGCTGCATCATGCCTTATGATTCACACAGGCTGGCAGTGTATAAAGAGAGGATTTTTACATGTGCCCTCCATAACATGATATGGAATTGGGAAGGAAACTCAGATCTGGATTAGAGCATTTACAGTTAGTCTATCTGCTTCCTTCTGTACACCAGCAACCTCACAATTTAATTAATTTAATGCACTACTTATTAGACATGAGAGATGAAGACTCAACTCAAGAAATGGCAGAACATTACACTGACCTTTCCATCATTAACAGCACATACCCAGAGAAGAACAGAATGACTCAGAGGACTGATAATAATTACACAGCCTCGCCCGTCTAAGGGCTTGTCTTCACTGCAGCAGTTAGCTTAAGGTACTTGTTGAACCAGCCTAGCGTGAAAGCAGCCACATGGCAAAAGACTTGAGCTATACAGAGTGTTAGATTAGCAGATGATGAGCTGTGCTAACTCAGAGGTAGGCTGTAACTGCATCCTCACACATTACTAGCTCGAGTGTCAGCAGCAACTGGGCTTCCACCCACAAAGCCAGCTAGCTTGAGTTTAAAACATCATTTACCTCAAGCTAGAGAAGTGAGTGAGGGGCTGGATTTATTGATTGCTTGAATGCTTGATTTATACCCTGGGCTAACACTGCAGTGAAAACAAGCCCTCAATTTCTGATTCAAGCCTGGCCCAGGTCACTAACAACAACAATGTGCTCTTATCAGAGAGCCATGAATGGCCTATGTGAAATGGGAAGTTCTTGTCCAGTGATTATTGCTGACCCCATTTCTCACAAACAAGAAATCACTCCACAGCTGGCAACCTCTGCCAGCCCAGGGCTGAAGATGTATGAAGGAGGACCTTCCCTCTTATCCCTAGAAGTAGCTTGTCCAGAATTAAAACTCCATACCATGGTAGGGGAAGCATGCACTGCTGTTGTGTTAGCGGTGATTGTTCTGTGAGTGGAGAAAATTTCAGTCTCTAAGACTCTCAATCTAACACCTCTCTGAAGCATTTATTTTAATAAATCGAGTAAATCAACCAGATGACTATGAACCTGAACCTAGTTATGTCTATACCTCAGAGGGGAGAAATGGATGTTAAAATTTTATTCAGGATGATAAGACCCTGAACAAAGTGTTTTATGTTAAGATAGATTTGTCAGCCATGTAAGTGCAAGACACCCATACTAACCCTGTCAGTATTACTGAAATCTACTACTTCGAACTCTGCTCTCTCAACAGTAAGCTGCTAGTGTTTCCGAACATGTCTATATGCAATGTATGCATTTGGTATGTATACACCAGGAACCTTTGAGGCACGGACAATTAACAGCAGTGCCTAGGGCTTTACTGCAAAATACAAGTTCACAATGAAGCACACCAAAGCAGTCTATTTATGCTGCCAATTCAGTGGCAGCATTACACTGCTAACTGGGCCTAACGCTACAGAGAATACTGACACCAATCAAATTTAACTGTGTCACAGGAGACTCAAGGGACAGTATAGACAAAATATAACTTGGGAAGGGGAGATTTTGTGGCAGGGTGGCTCACCACCTAGCCACATAGAAATCAGGTTCAAAATCATCATCCACCGCTTCTACAAATCTTGCTTCTTTTTGTTTTTAAGCCTACTACCCAAAGAGGCTGCATCAATGTAATTAAATTGGTTTCCAACTTGATTTAGTTAGATCAGTACAAATCCTTTCATGTGGACATTCTTAAACTGATCTGGGTGATCAGTGGCAGATTCTTAAACTGATCTGAAGAGTGGCTGATCTCGATTTAGCTTAATTTGGTACCAAAATAGCAATTTATTAGTTCAATCATAACTGAATCCCTGGATGTTTGTTCACCTGCAATCTAGCAACAATCCCACCTTCTAGCAGTATGTGTGTGTTGTGGTTTTTATCTGTAGTGCATTTATAGCATTAATTCCTGTAAAACTCCTTTGCCTAGCAATAATTTGCTCTGATTTTCCACAGCTCTGACCTCTCCCCCACAAATCTTCTATACAAACTCTCATTTTGTAGCTTTCCAATTATTCCTATTCCAGTAGAAATAGTTCTTTCCTTTTAACTCTCAGATCAGCCCCTTCTGAAGCCAAGTTAGTTTGTTTCCTCGTTTCCCTACCCCTCTTCCCTGGAACTTAATTCATGTGTATTAATTATGGTATCCCTTTGAACGCTTCAACCAAACACTGCTCTCTACATAATCTTGTGAAGTATTGAATGCCCTGAACTCCCACTGAAAGCAGGAGGAGTTGAGGACGCTCCTCAATTCACCAGATCGGACTGTAGGTATTTATCCTACCTCCTCCAGCTAGGGAAACTGTATGCAGGATCACCTGGGTGAGGTTTATGGGAAAACACATTGAGAGGAAGCAATGGTCCAGTGGTTAAAACACTAGCCTAGGACCTGGGAGATCTAGGCTCAAGTCCCTTCTCTACCACAGACTGCGTGAGAGAGCTTGGACAAATCACTTAGTCCCTCTGTGTTCCCCGTCTGTAAAATGGGGATAACAGCACTTCCCTACCTCGTAGAGGGTGTTGTGAGGATAAAAGATTGTGAGATGCTTAGATGCTGTACAATAAACAGGGGGCCACAGAATGTCCATTAAATTTGTGATTTCATCCTAAGAAATATTTAATTCAACGTTACTTTTTTAATTAATTGGAAAAACAACTATATGTTTGCTTTGACTAAAAATCCTAGTGTAATTTAAGACTACTTTGGAAGAACAACATAGTGTTTTTAAGTGCAATGTTTCCCACAGCTACCTCTATGCTGTCTGAAATTTCTGATTTCAAAATAGCTGATAAAGGAAATTATTTTTTTTCTTTAAATGTCAGAGTCATTTGAGCTCAAGTGTTATCTGTAAAAGAGGCAGGCTTCCTTTATCTTTCAAACCCTGTTCACACCGTGAAGGGAGTGCTGGGCAGAAGGACAGCTTTAGGACATAAGGTGTTAAAGCCTTCTATTGAGCAACTTCATAGTTTGCAGGCCAAGTCAGTCATTTTGTAGGTTAGGTTTTTGGGGGGTTTCTTAATGTTAATGATTTATTATTTGGGGTCTATTTCCCCACAAGTAACTTTATGCCTAGTTAAGAAATTATTTCTTTAAATGTCAACTACTGTGGTTTTTCTTTGGCATTTATATTTTATTACAGTAAAACACTCCAAAGTATTACAGACACCACCACCACAACTTGGTGCTTAGCAGTGCTCTGTTTTTGGCTGTTTGCCTACCAACCACCAAGGCGTGTCATTATTAGGCCATAATAATATACCCTCGTCATATCTTATTGCTTAATTAGTTAGTTGACGGGTGATTAATTGTAGCGTGGGCAAGTCCTCTCTTCAGATCAGGCAACTCATCCACTGCAAAGGTGGGTAGAGCACGGCCTTTCTGCTTTTACCTCTCCTCCCTGACGGACTAGCCTGCAGGCTGAAAAAGGAAACAGTGCGTCTTACCCTGTCAGTATTTAGCCAGTTCACAATTAAAACTCCAAACCACATCCCGTCGGGAGCACAGGCAGTAGCTGGTTACCCTAAAGGTACTAGATTGAGCTGCTGGAGCTCTTTATGCTTCCTCAAGCCTCAGAGGTGCAGTATCCAGGCCTACTAGCATCTCAACAGATCCTGCCACATACTAATCATTCCGCAGCAGCAGGGTCATAGCTTTTGCTGGACAGAGGAGAGCATTTTGGATCCTACCCACCTAAGCAGGCTACTTGCAAATGGTGCTCAGCTTGTAGCCCTCAAGGTTCTTGGGCTGCAATATTCACTAATCTCATTCATACGTGCCATTGGGCCCTATGCAAAGAAGAGAAAAGGAATCTGAAGTTCCACGCAAGCCAAAGTTGCTTTAAATCTAACTCTCATAAGGTAAATTTAACAGCTAGTTCCAAGTCCATGCAGTGGGCATGGGCGAGCTGGTGGATGGAGTCAAGAATCTCCACCCAGGAAAGCGTGTGTAATGGGCACTCTCTGGCAGATTTGGGAGAATCAGTGTTTGACACATCCTGAGGAGCCGAACAGCCCACTCTAGGATTGCTCTGCAAATCCGATGAAGCGAAGTTGCTAAAAGAGGATCTAAAAATGGCTTTCTTCCTTCTTTCAGGCCAGCAAACCTGCAAACGTAATTAATACTTGAACCAAATCAACTGAACACCACCACCCTCGGATCTAAGAATATCAAGCTTCAGAAGAGTAAAGATCCACTCTGTCCGAAAAAGGATAATGCTCTGGTTTCTCATGAAATCAGTACCATACAGATACAGATGCACAGAGTAAGGCTTCACTGGTTGAAGAGGGCCACATTTACTGAAACTGACATGGATTATAGTGGCGATGATGAGAAAGAACCAAACTGCTAGTGTTGACTGGGCAATCCAAAATAAATGTATGGGTCCTGGCAGCTTAGTAAAAGGAATAAATTGAACACTTTATGATGCTTCTCTTTTTACTTCAAGGAAAGAGACTTGCTTTTCTTAATAATCTATATTCATGTCCTGCGACTAAGATAGATGAAGAAAAGACTTAGATGAAGCTATTAGGCACACTCCAAATGGCCACTAAAACTGGCTTTAAGGTGACTCCAGTCTTGGTTCCAGTTCCTCCTATGACACTCACCAATGACAATAACTGCAAGAGATGCAGCAACAGGGACTCTTTTGTTTGTGGTAACACACATCATCACGTACACAACCTTTGACAGAAACATCTGAACATCACAGAATGATCGGGATGTATTACCTACTTTGGGGAAAAAACGAGAAGATGGTTTGACAGTCCCATTGGGGTGCGAGGAGAAGATGAAAATGGGGAGGACGCGCAGGGTGAGGCCAACAGGCAGAGCAGTATTGTTACTCGTCATAGCCAGGCGTCTCCACTTCCTCACTGCAAGCTAACTTCCCTCCTTGCCTCTCACCCAAATTTATCACATTAACAACTCACTATTTATAGACGTTAATACAAAAATCATGGGAGTCTGTACTTCTCGAAGTTAGCTGGTTTTTTCCGTGTTGGTTTTTTTTTTTTTTAAATAACTAAACTTAAGTTTGCAATTCTGACACCAAACTTCACACACCAGTAACATATCCACAGACTGCACATCTGACCTCACAACCACAACACACTATTAACTCTACTCCTGAACACATGCCCTGAAAATATAAAATTAAATACACAACCCTAAAACCTTATCCACCCAGAACAAAATGTCCCTCTCGTCAGTTACCGCCACCACTAGAATGATTAGTAATATGTGCACCAAGTGCCTCCAATCAGAACAGAGAGCCTATCGTGCTTGGTGCTGTACAAATACACAAAGCGCAGCTGGGCTAGACTGGACATAAAGGACACTGGTTTTCCAAAGAAACTTCAACAGACCAAACAGCAAGAAGCACTCAGGGAAGCAATACAACAATGGCCTTAAAACCAACCTTAATCGTGGACATAGGTCAACAAGCGCGGGAAGCTACAGTGGCTGACAAATCAGTTTGCTAAGCCAGGCAACATCTGCTGCAGAAAGTTCATGTTGACTGATTTAAAAAAAAACAAGGGAAAAGGGCATTTGGCACACATTGAGAACAGAAATGACAGAACACTAGCAAACAGTACTGCATTTCTCTGCTCAACCCATGGAGAATCTGTAACTGGAAGGTTGGACTGAGTAGCCACTCACAAGACCATAAAAGCTCTTGCAAAAAACAGGTCATCTTTGATACACAACAGACAGGCTAATCTGAAGTTTATGATCACTTTTTCCAAGCTTCCCTTCCATCTTAATAGTAATTTTTTTCCCCAATTGGTAGCATTCTCTCTCTGCTGGTTTGTTTCTCCACTCTTTATATCAGAAAACTAACAAAAATAATTCAAGAACCTACTTAATGAAGTATCTTCAGCTGAATTCATCTCCCAACAAAAGTCAGGTTAACTACAATCTTACAGTGAGATTAAATTTAGATTTAGGCGGGACCAGAAATATTTCATTATATTTAATTCTTCCCACATATCTAGAATAATAGCACATGTATTCTAGGATGTTATTTTATTGGTCTCTTAATGAACAGCATTTTATTACTGCTGCCTTCATTATCAATTTATATCTTGCTTAGGTGCAAGTGATTTTGACAAATTCAGCTCCCACACACTTCCCTTTCCTATCCCTCAATATTTATGCTCCATTTAAATGAATCATCCCGCAAAGTTTCTGCAACACCAAAAGCACCGTATACTCCATCAAACAAGATCTCAAGCATTTCTCGTTTTTTTTGCAATGCCAAGATGAACTAATTTAAATCCAAGATTTCATATAGTGTTTTAATTCCAAGGTCTAAAATAACACTCCATTTCAAACCTTTCTTAAAAGAAAAGTTAGTTCCCACTGGTTTGCCAGCCAAAATATACCTTATTCAAAGAAAGGGCTAACATGCCTTATTAATCATATAACAAACATGAGAAATCTCAATATAATTTAAGCCACGCTTTCAAAACTTGTATGTTTATTAGAATTTCCAAGGCCAGACTGGATCAGACCATAGGTCCATCTAAACCAGTATCTTGTCTCTGACAATGGCCAACACCAAATGCTTCAGATGAAGGGGTGAGAAAATCTGCTAAAGGTAATTATGGGATAGCCTGCCACCAAGAAAAAGCTTCCTCCTAACCCACAAATTTAGAGGCCATAAAGCATAAAGGTTTATACCCCCTTCCAAAACTTGATAAATATTAAATATTTAGTTAAATAAATAAATATTTAATATTTATCATTATGGATTTTCTTGATAACCATATATAAGCGTCTCATTCTTTTCTGAAATCATGAACAACTCTTGAATTCAATGGTATCCTATGGACAGTCTAATTGTGCACTGAATTGAAAAATTATTTCCTTTTAGCAGTTTTTAAACTTGCCACCTTTCAGTTTCATTGAGCATCCTTTTGTTCTTATATTATGAGAAAGATTAAAACTTTTATTTGCTCTATCTTCTCTATATCACTCATAATCAGCATTTTAGAATATTTTTATATTAGATGAAAATAAATCTATCCTTAGTTTGTTGAACATAATTAGAATAAAGCAGATGCAAGGCCTCTTCATGTGTATATAAACATATTTTACTCTTAGGGATTCTAAAATGCTTTATAAACTATATGCATGGCCTGATTTTCAGAGCTGCATAAGCACATGTAGCTTCATGACTTCAGGTGCTCAGTTCCTTTGAAAAAGTCAAGCCAACAGACATCCCCATTCTCCCATCACTGATATACACGCAACTGTGAGATCAAAAAGCACAGCAATCTAATCTACTAAACTCTGTAGTATTTTTATTTTATTTTATTTTTAAAGGCAAGTGAAAAATAACTTCTCACTTAGTTTCATTTAGAGAACTGTGGGTACCTGGAATATAATTTAGTTCAAAGAGAAAGCGAGAGTGCACAGAACCTCTCCCAAGTGGCAAGTGCAAGCCCGTAATCACATAAAGAGTTCTATAACTGAAGAGAGCGACAACACTATGCATAGAGCAAGGATTTAGAACACAACCGCTTTGCAGCCAAAGAAACTCTTTACTCATCCAGAACCAGGAATGAAATGTTGTAGTTAACAGTTAAAGAAGAGAACGACATTAATTTCATCTCCTTTCAAAACAAAGGCAGCTCAAGCCCAACCTCACTAAATGGAAAAGCTTCACATTTAAGAGGCTATACTGCAAACAACTGAAAGTAGTGACAAGCCATAGGAAAACAGGTTAAAAATGTAGTGTAGTCTGTGTTAAGTTTCAGGATCGGAAGACTGTAGATGATGAAAAAGAAAATATAAGTCTAACCTATTTTTCCCACCACTTATGCTATTGTTTTCTTTTGTATTTCTCAGCCTAGACAATCTAAACACACTTGCCAGTTTTACTTTCAGGGTCTTGTGCATTATCACAATGCTGCGATGTATGCAATCTAAACACTTCAGTGGAAAGCTTGTATGGTTTAAATTTGTTATAAACTTCATGGAACCACCTTTACAAGTCTAGGATTTTTGTAATAGCTTGATCAACTCAAGAAAGCGATCCAGTCATGGTGGAAGTATATGGAAAACTCTAGAAGAGAGCCACCGCACCAAACGAAAAAGTATCCCTACCACTTAGATAATTCCAAAGCACTTTATGAACACCAAACAGTAACTAATTCCCTGAGCACTGATGTGCAGTCAACACTTGGTTGGAATATGGCAATTTAATAGCGAATAACAAATATAAAAAATGTAAGGGAAGAAGATGAGGAATACAGATCAGGTGAAATTTTGTTATTAGAGAGCCATATTCTTTGCTTACTTAGTTCATATTGGAATAAAGCCCACATCCTAATAGCCCAAAATATTTGGGATGCTAAAAGCATCCTCTCCTTTCTTTGAGCACAGCATCCTAGCTTGCGACCAAGTCAGTCCACTCACCTACTGCCAACAAGTGCAATGTCACAACTACATCATTCGTGGCACACTCCCACTACAGGTTCATAAGATCTAAGAACCTTAGCTTTGCGAAAGTAAGTCCTGGTTTAAATACAAATAGATTGGAAAATTAGCAAACATGGTAAGAAAATGCATTAATACAGTGTGAAAGGAAACACACCTGCTAGATACCTTTGTAAGTTTTTTCCACTATAAAAGTCCCTCTCAAACATATAGAGACCTGCATTAAGACCAAGTCTAACTCTCTCTCTAAATAGAGAAAGTCATCTGTAAGAGGGGAAAAGAGGGACCCAGCTGCAGCAATGAGAGAGCCTGACTTAGTATCCGATGGTGCATTCTGCAAAAAGAGTTGAATACACAAGATGATGTTTCTAAAGTAGTGTGCAAGGGGAAATGTTTAGTTACTCGTTCTTCACTTCAGATTAGAATAAGTTTGTGAGAGACTCTGAATAGAGGATTTCTCCACAGAGACTCATTCATAGAAGGCTTTCATCCACTCTAACATGAAATAGCCCCTGGGTATGCATAGCAGGCACTTCAACTCAGAATATTTCTGTTGGCTCAAAACTAAGACTATTAAAATATTAAGAGGCATTCACTCTGGTTAATGCAGGAGAGGTAATTCTCAAAGCAATGCCAGGGCCTACCCATGGCCAGGTAACTCCACTAACAGCACTGGGATTTGATCAGCTAAAACTTTACTCAACTCCTTTAAGGAGAAAATTTCATTTATAGCAGTGCCCCTCACCACTGGGTCTCTGTGCACTCTACAATATTTTATGCATCTTATGTGCTGACCAGTGTCACCTTTAAGAGTCAGATCACTCAAAGCTTACACCGCCCAGTCCATACGATCGTTTCAGCAAAACCCACATAGAAGAGGCAGACTTAACTCTATGCATTGAAAGACCACAGCTGTCAAGCACATAGGGAGAAAGGGAGTTCTCTCAGGTAGCCAGGCCCAAACTACATAGGGTTTTACCCTTTGGGTCTCTTCAAAATTCACTGGTATGTATTTGGTTTATTACAAGTTTACTACTAGCTAAGAGTAGAACAATAAAATCATTTCCCCAAGCTAAACACCCTATGTCAAATTTCAGCAAAAAAGTATGGGAAAGGGGGAGAGGGGAGCACTACATTTATTAACAACTCAAAATAAGGCTTAACATTGAAGAGCTAACTCACCCTCAACTACAGGGCCGATACACAAAAGCTGGTTTACAGCAACATTCAGGGTCCAGCATGCAAACCTGGAAACAGCATGGTGGCATTGCTAGTTTATGGAGAAAGGTCTCAGACCCATCGGTGACCTCACTCCAACTCTGCCCTTTTCTTTTTTTGGGTAGTATGAGCTGAATTTCTGAGGTAGAATAATCATTACTAGCACTGAACACATCAAAACCATTGATAACAATAAGTTAACTAACTTAACTATACTGATAGCAGACATGGACTAGCTGTTATCTCAGCCTACATCCTAAGGCTAACACAAACAGTACAGCACTGCTCCGCTTTTGCCTCTTAGGCAGCTTGTTGTTGGCTAACGACAGTCTGGGCACTATACAAAGATAAAACAGCCACTCTCAGAATAGTTGACTGTGGATCCTTCATATATTACAATCCTACAAGTTAAAATGCTCCGATCAGCCCATTCCTTTAAAAACCAAAACAGTAGTGCCAAGGTTTTTGGCCTCAGGTACATCTGGGGGGAAAAAGAATCATGATTAGATCATGGATGAGCATATGGAGAGATTATCTTCACCTTCAAACAAAGGGAAACATCAGTGAAGTCTGAAGGTAAGTCTACACTGTAGAGTGAAGTCGACTTAATTTCAGTCGACTTCACCTCCAAACTTACGAAGTTGGAGGAGCATGATCAACCCACACATGTTGCGTCGGGGGTTTGTGTCCCCCACCAGCCGCATCAATAATCAAAGCAGTGCACCATGGGTAGCTATCCCACAGTGCAACTACCAGCCGTGACTTTTGGGAAGGTTGTCATCCTCCCATGATGAAACGTGCTCCTCCCCCCCTCTAGTCCAAAACAAACAGATGAACATTTTTCACACCATTTTTCCAAATCTGTCTGTGCCACGCACACGCCATTGCCAGAGAGGCATGGAGCCCACTCAGCTGTGCACTATCATTGTAAGCATCACAAACACCTCACGACCTCCTGCAGAATTTTCAAGGCTGAGACAGGAGCCGCAGCATGGAAAACTGTGATGTTACTGAAGCCACCCTGCTACAAGCCACAGAATGAAACAATTCCCGTTTGCTGCATGCTGTCATGCACTATCTTCAGTCGGTGGAGTGCCGTTTCTGGTCCCAGGAAACAAGCAATGACTAGTGGGATCACATTGTTATGAAGGTGTGGGATGATGAACAGTGGCTGCAGAACTTTCACATGCAAAAGACCACTTTCACTGAACTTTGCACAGAGCTGTCCCCAGCCCTGAAATGCATGAATGCTCACTTGAGACCTGCTATGACAGTGGAGAAGTGAGTGGCCATCGCTGTATGGAAGCTAGCAACCCCAGACTGCTACCAGTCAGTTGGGAATCAATTTGGAGACAGTAAACCCACCATGGAAGCTGCAAGTGTGCAGGACCATCAATAGACTTCTGCTAAGAAAGGTAGTGACTTTGGAAAATGTGTAGAACATAGTGGGCGGGTTTGCCACAATGGGGTTCCCAAACTGTGACGGGGCGAGAGATGGCATGTAAATCCCTATCTTAGCATCGGACCACCCTGACACAGAGTGCTTAAACCAAAACTGATACGTCTCAATGGTGTCGCAGGCCGTTGTGGATCACAGGGGATGCTTCACCAACTTCAATGTGGGGTGGTCTGGAAAGGCGCATGACACACACATCTTTAGGAACTCAGGTCTGTTCAAAAAGATACAGATGGGCACTTTCTTCCCTGACCAAAAAATAAATACTGGTGATGTTGAAATGCCAATAGTGATCCTGGGGGATCCTGCCTACCCCTTGCTCCCCTGGCTAATGAAGCCCTACACCAGGCACCTGGACAGCAAGAAAGAGCTTTTCAATAATAGGCTTAGCAAGTGCAAATGGTGATGGAATGTGCATTTGGCCGCTTAAAGGCACGATGGCGCACTTTGCTCACTAGGTTAGACTTCAGTGAATGGAACATTCCATCAGTTATATCTGCATGCTGTGTGCTCCAGAATGTGTGTGAAACAAAGGGGGAAAAGTTCCCACTGGGTTGAGCCGTGTAGGCTGATAAGCTGGCTGTAAATTTTGAGCAGCCAGATACCAGTGCAACACTGAGAGCCAACCGCGGAATGCTGCACCTCAGGGAAGCATTGAAAACCCATTTTTGCAATGAACTGCAATAGTGTACATCTCGGTCAGTGTTGTGCCTTCCCTTCCCATCCCCCACCCTCACACCATCATTCCCCTTCCCCTCTTCCCCCGTAGACAATTCCCGAGCTCTCAATAAATAAAGAGTAATGTTTTTTAAAGCAGTAAAGTTTTATTGGTGATCCATTACACTAGGGGGAAAAGGAAGATAATTTAACGTTCTCATAAGGCTGTTAGGGCATCCAGAGCAAAGTGTAACTGTGCAGACAGCAAAGCATGCACATTCCCAGTTCTTAAAGGGGCCGTCGCCTCTTTTGCTCCCCTCTACCAGCATGGAGCACCTGGGGTGGGGGCTGGGAAACAGCTTGTTAGCTGAGCAGGGGCTACAGAGGGAGTCTGTTCTGCCACTACTCCTCCTGGAGATCTACCAGACGCCTCAGCATGTCAGACTGATCCCTCATAATACGCAACATCTCCTCTTGCACTGCACGCTTCTGCTCCTGGGCTGATTTTCCGTTTTCCATGTCCATGTTCAGTTTTTCTGACAATAACATCCTCCAGGCTCCGAGCACTGCGTCAGCAGTCGCAGAAGCATTCATTAGTTTGTTGAACATGTCATCCCAAGGTTGTTGTTTTTTTTTTTTTGCCTTCTAATCTAAGAAAGACGTTCTGCAGGAGTAGAAGCTTGGGTGAAGGCTGAGCTGTCCACCGTAAGGCAAACTAAGCACAAAGTTTCCATTGCTAGGTGATCCCATGGACAAAAAGCAATGTTACAATATAAAAAGAACTCCCCTTCATATTCATAAGGCAATGTCAGACCTGCATACCAATCTGTATCTATTGTATGGGTCAAAGGGGCATTCCAGCCATGGTAAGTAAGAGGCCCTTGCATCCATTATAGGGAAGTCTCTGTAGCATTAAATTCCCCAAACCACAGTTAACCAAGGAGCAGGATCATTGGACTCCCCTTTACCATCCCAAAGACCGGTTTGGGAGTAGGTGTCCAAAGGGACTGGAGGAGGGTGTGGGTGAAGTGTCGCTAGAGAAAACATAGGGGCACCCGTTCCCAGACCCCTAAAACCCATGATAACAATGTCATGGCTGGGAATTGTCTGTGTTGGAGCCCAGGACACCATCCATGGCAGGGGAATAACACACAGTGAATACATTGTTCGGGTACCGTAAACTTGCACCATCTTCCCTAGGTGACCATGTGTGATATCAGTCTTCTGAGGGTAACACAGGCAGAAAGGGAAGATTTGCTGCAAGCATCTGGGTACAGGCCTGGCCCTTATACTGCTATGCTGTGTTCCACAATGATGTCTTCTCATTTAATAGCAGAGAGGCAGGGAAAAGTGTCCTACCGTGGCGGAAGAAATAAGGCTGCCCTCCCCAGAAACCTGTGAAGGATTGCAGAGTATCTACATTAAAGTTTCCTGGAGATATCCATAGAGGATTCTCGGAGCATCCTTGGGCACATAAATAGTCTTTTCCGGGGATAACCCTCCGCTTAAGTAGACCAACACCCAGGAAGGCCATCCCCACAAAAACACAAACTCCTTTTTTCCAATAAATAAGAAAGTGGACTAGGGCTATAACCACAGAAATGCAATTTGCTATATGCCCTCACCAGATGTGCCTTCCCCGGCATCAGTCACGCTGTCCTGTCCCCAGCTGGGCTTCTCTGGGGTAACAAACAGGTCCTGGTTCTCAGGAAGAATGGAGATCCTGCTTTCCTGCCCACTGTTCTCTTCATCATTATCCTCCTTGTTCACAGAGTCTTCCTCATTCATCTTGGACTGGGATTCTATGGAGGTATCTATTCTGCGTGGTGGTATAGTGGTGGAGAATCGCATGGAGAACCGCTGAGAATCACATGCAGCTCCTCATAAAAGTGGCATGTCTTTGGTGATGAGCCAGAACGACTTCACCTCCCGAGTTTTCTGATATGCCTGCCTCAGCTCTTTGATTTTAACGCAGCACTGCTGCACATCCCTGTTGTGGCCCTTCTCCATCATACCATGCGATATCTTCTCGTAGATATCCAAATTTCTTTTGCTGGCTTGGAGCTGAGCCAGAACAGACTCTTTGCCCCACAGGCTGATGAGCTCCAAGACATCAGGCCGACTCCATGCTGGAGCGTGTTTGGGGCGTACAGTCGCCATGAGCAGTTCAGCTACAAAGCTCTCTCCACGCTGACCAAACATGAAATGGGCATTCAAAATTTCCCAGGGCTTCAGGGAGGGCTGTTTCCTGTGCACGTAGCCGCGGTGCAGCAGAGTGTGAATGTCCAGAGCAGTCACAACAGAGATTATGGGATACCTCCCGGAGGACAATGACATTGATTTAAGTTGCACTCTGCCTACATTGACACTCATTCAACCCATACAATTTGACTTCAGCGCTACGCCACTTGCGGACATAGTTGTATTAAGTCGAATTTTACCACAATTTAGGTTGTCAGAACTGACATGGCAGTGGAGACGCATACTTTATGTGGTCGACGGAAGCCGCATTCCGTTGACCTACATTGTCAGTGTAGACCAGGCCTGAGGCACTGACAAAAGGTTAGAGAGCACAGTAATGAAAGCCAGAAACTCCTGAACTCAAATCCACTCTAAGGCCTATTCCATTTGAGGTCTTGAGGAAAACGTCACCAAATCTCCAAGCCTCACCTTGTCTTTCTGTTAAAGAGGGGATAAATATTCCTAAGATTTCTGGAAACTAGGTATTAGAGCATTTTGAAGATGAAATGCACTATGGGCTCAACCCTAGTGCCAAACATTCAGTCTCCAATCAAGCAAAGCACTTCAGTGCACGAGCAGTCCCACTGACTCTACTAAGACTTCTTATGTGTTTCTAGTTCAGCACAATCTGTACATGTTAGTGCTCTGCTGGATTGGAGACAGAGCTCAGCGCCTTAACCAATCAAGCACTATACAGAATGCTAAACTGACAAACCTAAACACAAAGAGAAAGCAAATCCACCCTGTTGAGAAGCCCTTTCATGGGACTCTTCCTTAGTAATTCAGAGTCCCCCTGATTTTGTGGGTTCAAAGTAGATTGATGCACCTTTTAAGTGCAACTGTCATTTTATTATTCTGCTCTGTGTCATGGGATTCTTCCCCACACCTCCACCCAATACCTTCTGTGGACATTTCCATAGACAGATCGCTAATTCCCTCCGGATTAAAAATGGGGATTTGTAACTGAAAAGCTGAAAACACCAAGACAATTATAGTGGTGCTCCTGGAAGACAGTCTACACAGATACACAAAAGTGTTCCATCACCTGGAGCAACAAATATGTGACCAAGAGACGTGCCTACACAGTAAAACACATGCTATTGTATATTGCTGGTTTTAATGCATCTTTTCCAGGTTCAGAATGGAGGAAGCAGTGTACTCTGAGAAACATTACCATTTGTTATGTATTAACCAGTGCTGAGTGCATAATTACACAGTCTTGTTATTCTCAAACGTTTGTTTCATCAGTTGTATTTTTATGCAGAGCTGCACAATCCCTTCTAGGCTATGACACTGCAAACCTTATTATGTAGCCCAGGGCATTCTGCCTCATCTGAAAGGATTTTTTTTAAAACATTTGTTCCCTTCAGACTATATAAAACTGTTCTCTAAAGACTTGATCCTTAAAGATCCTCAGCTGCTGTAAACTGTGATCACTCCTCTGCAGTGGATTACACCAGCTGAGGATCTGCCATTAAAAAGAGGTTGTAATTACACATTTTCATAGCTCTGCCACAACTGTATGGAATACGCTGATAGGCATTCACTATTTTTCTTCCTAGATCATCACTCAAGCTTCGTGATAAATTCATGAGATTTTTTTCTTCTGAAGTCCTTAAGACAGTCCTTACAGAAAGATTCTGCAGCTGTTTATACAGAGCAAAGAATTTCAGAGAAAGCATGCTAGCTCCTGGCACAAATTGCAAATAATCAGCTGTATTTGCTAACCATAGAAGTGTTGACATCAAAACACCTTTTCTAAAAAAAAAAACAGTGCGGAGAAAAAAAAGAAACACACTGTATAGTATAAATACCAGTCCCTATGCTTGAATCAGAGCTTGTCTTCAAGAATCATGAGAGAGAGACATGCTAATTCTAATGTAGCATGCATGTGGGTAAGGGAAGAATTCCCTCTCTCATCTCCCCCCCCCCCCAAAGTAAATGAATGTGCAAAGCACAGGTGTAGAAGTTAACCATTAAAAGAAAAAATGCTAGTCATATTAGCAACTGGATGGCAGACAGCTGTAGTATCTGTATTTTACTTAAACTTTGTAACTACCAGCTTAGTTCAAAGCATTTAGAGACAGCTGGTTTGAGAGATGCTATACTAAATAAGGTCAGGGTCCTGGAAGCAGATACAAACAGGCAGCCACTTGTGTTTGCACAGATCTGATCACAGGACCAGAACCTAAAGCCATATTTGAGTGGTAACTTGCTTAGCATTTTGTTTATCCCAACAATGGCTTAGCATTGTTTGAGTCACATCACAAATATTTTCATCTGTTTTTCAAATGTGCATTTCCTTGTGTTCATACCAAGCACAAAAAATGCCAACGACTGTCCCTAGCCACTGTATCAGTGTTAGACCTACCTACCTACCAAATTGCTTCAAGAATTACAGCCATTTTCCTTTGCGCATCTTGTGCCAAGTTATGCAATGTACAATGTTTGAAAATACTTTTCACCCTCCATACTGAAAATACATGGAGAAGCTGAAAAATACTCATTACTTAATATTTTTCACTCTCAGCCACTCAGATACATTTTCTTATCTATTCTCCTTTGTGCCCCCTGAGATTTCTATCCTTTCTATATCTCTACCAGCAACAGCCTTGAACGTTTGACAGCAATGATACCACATTCCCATCCAAAAGAGCATTACTGGCCACAACAAGGCAGAATGAAGTTGATGGTACCTCTCCAACTAAGCATTAAAATAAAAGTCACATCAATGCTTTGCTCTCAATTATTTTACTGAGACGTGAACTAAAATACTATAAACATTTATCTTCTCTTATAATTAGGCCTCTGGATTTCCATCTCCTACTAGGGAAGTGGGCACTGATCCTGTCTTAGAAACATGATTTTTTATTCTCCCAGGAGAAAATGTATATTCCCTTCTTGTGTCATTAAACTGCACATCCCCCACCTTCTATGTCTGAACAGATGAATGCAAATATCAGTCATCTTTTAAGATTTGTAAAACGTGGTTAAAAAAAACTTGTCCAAAATAAGCCTAAGCAAACTCATGAAGATAATCAACGTAGGCCTGCCTTTTATCATTTACTTGTATTCTAAGAATGCCTGGAGACCAGAGTCAGAATCAGGGTCCAATTCAAACAGGTGCTGTACAAACAGAGCAACAGCTCCAACAAATTTACAGACAAAACAGATGAAGGATGTGTTAGGGGGAAAGGATGTAACATACAGGCAAGAGAGATGGGTGGTGCCCAGTATGTTAGTAACTTTGGGGGGTGGGGGGGAGAGTAATTATAGTGTGGAATGGTATGACTAAAGGGAAGGGGGAGGGAATAAATTAAGAGGAGCACAGAATTAGGAATAAGAAGGAAAGGAAGAGCAACACTGAAGAAAGCATGCTCCTCATCAAAAGATAGGATTGTTTGAAACACACTCTGAAAAAAGCTCACCCCAAAATTATCTGCGCAGATTTGCTTTATGCTACAAGAAATATTGAAATTAACAGCATACTACTCTCAGTATTTTGTTTTCAGAAAGGAATTACAATTCATTCAGATCAAATGCTATCTTCCCACAGGGAACTACAAAAAGCATATTACATTCAAAGGGAAACAAGTACAATGTTAGCACAGCATACAAATCTACTCCTGAGAGGGCACAAGCAAGTGTTTATTTTTTAATTTGGAACACTGAGAGAGATCTTGCATAAAACACCTGTAAGTTACTGCCTCAAGAATAGATCATCAGGAACAATATAGTTCATTAAGAATGGACAATACCTACAGCCAGCAGGCCTTTGCCATCTCTAAATGTCTATAATTCTTTAGTCTGATTTTGAATTCTGAAGTTGCCAAATCCTGATTCTGAAGCAAATATACCAAGCACGACTCCAGATATGAACTCATCAGACATGAATCTGTCATAGTCAAGACCCTGTGCACTCCATGATAAATTTGACCTAAACTTTGCAGCAGAGGGCCTGGATTTTGCCTTCATAGCAAACTGGAAGGGGAGGGGTAATTTAATTATATATTAAAATGAATAATACAATATTCCTTGTGTTATTTAATTTGAAATTAAATTTAATTATACAATGCTGCAAAATATTTAATTTACTGATAGCTGCCAAATCTTGCACTGAGACCACACCCACATTGTAGAAGTTGGTGGTGGAAGATTTTGGTAGCTGAAGAGGGGACAGTTGGGACTTCTGGCACCTGGGAAATTGAGACAATCAGTTTATGACTGTGGCCTATTTCAATGTTTCTGCTAAGGAGATCAGCACTAGAATGGTTAAGTCTAACTTAGTCATCATTAGGTTTCAATGTTAACACACCATTGAGACGATTGCTAGTGTTTACAGGCTCAAAAACCTTGTCCATACTAAGAAAAGCTAGGCAGCAACAACAGGGCAGCTGAACTGGTGCTGAACATGGTTTAAATACCAGCATAGATATGGCCAAGCAGTTCCACATGGACTATATCCACATCACACCTGTAATGAGTAATTTAACACTGACCGTGTTCACACTGTTCATATGGGGGGGTGGGGGGGAGGAGATTCATCACAATGGCTAGGAATAAAAATGAATAAAATGAAAAGGGTGGATACGGTCACAAATTCCACAACATCACTGAGTACACAGGGCTCTGGCCACAATCTTCCCATTATGGGAATTAGGGACAGATCCTGCAACTAGATGCGATCCGAGCAGAGGTCTGCCCTCCTAACAGCTTTGCAAGAAGTCCACCCCCACAGCTTCACTTGTACAAAATGGTCCTTAGAAAGCTAAGTTCCATTTTACTGCAGAGGTACAGCTAGCTGAAAGCATCCATTAATCTCTCAAAAATTAATTAATTTTGTAAGTTGTCATTATCCTTGCACATAATTAGTAAAGACAGCTAATATTTCATTAATTGCATTGATGTCATTTAATTGCTTTGTTTGGACTACACAATAAGGAGCATTGTGCTTCTTTATCTAAGTGATCTACAGGGGTAAGAATTGGTGCAGTGTTCTTTTCCTTTAAATCAAATACACCCCTTCTAGAGGTCAGTCTAGAAAACAGGTTCCACTACTATTACAGATTTTTTAAAAATCCACACCTGTTCCCATCTCTGTAAAGCAGCTGTATTAAAATCTTTCCAGTGAGCAGGGTTTCCATGCAGGTAACCGTGCATAAACACACACATGCATACACGACAGTAGCAGCAAAACAAGATGCATTGTTTTTATAGGAGAAAAGTAAAGACATTTTCTGCTCTTCTCTATTTAAATAAAAAAAAACAAGATTTAATATGGCAGAACAGAACATCTGCTAAATGTTCTTTTTAAAGTATATTTAAGGAAAATTATTACAGGGGTGGAGGTTGGTTTTTGTTTGTCTTTTAAATGAAACCTATACTTAATTAAAAAAAGCAAAATTTGGAGAATCACACTTGAAAAATGCAACAACTGCAGCGTTCTCCTGACACACACATCTCCCCAAACCTGCCTACTCGTTATAAGCCATGTTTTTAATTAAGTATCTCCACAGATCTGTTTAGATGAAAGTACATGTGAATCTGAGCTAAACATTTATTCCTGGCCTAGAACCACTGCTCCCCTCCCAGTACACACAAAAAGCCATTCACCTATGTATGCCTCACTGCAAATTATATTTTAGCTAGTAAAATTGAGCTCCCATCCAGTGCCCATCCACACCCATCAATGAATTCCTCACCTCTAAGAACCAGCTCCCCCTGACACCCTCACTTTCCAGTCCTTCTGGGAAGAGTCCTGTACCGATTAAAAATGCATTACAGTATTCTACAGCAATGATTCTAAACAGTAACACACATACTTCACTACTGGCCAAAGTGGTATAGTCTATAGCTGGATTTCCACATTATCTGATGTCTCCCTCAAATCTAGCCCCTCATCAAAGCCCCATCTGAGAAAGGCATCTTGCCCTTGTTAAGGAGAACATTACAGTATTCCGCAAGAAGAGCTGCAAACCCTGTGTAACGTTATTTTAAGTTGTAATGGTTCAGGACCATTATTGCGGAGATACTGTAGTTTGTTTTGTTTTTTTTAAACAAGACTAGGCTAGAAGTTTCCCCCATCCATAAAAAAAAATATTTAAAAATCCTACAGAGTGGCGGTATGCAGTCAACACCCCTTACAAGGCTCCCTTACAAGAATGATCTTTGTAGATTGTGATTTCAGTTTGCAAGGGGGCAAATCTATAAGAATCGGTGCACTCTGCATTTAAAAGATAGTCTCAGGAAAGGGCAGTCATTATCCATACGAATATACCATAATACAAAAAAATTAATCACAGATTAAGCTACAGTTTCAACCCAGAAAAACAAATATACTTTTAAGTATCTGTCAGTCTCGATTCTTATACTGCACTCATCATGGTAGTCTATTAATTCCTATATTGCCCCTTTCCACCCCACCTTCGGGCTTTCCAACACGCTATAATGGGGGTGTCCTACACTGAATTACTTCTGGCCTTGTTGCATTTATTGTTAGGAATCAGACAGCCTGAAACTGTTTTAAAACATTGGTTTAGGAAATGCTGGCCCTAAGGTAGAGATCCAAATGTAAACATTCACAGACAGGCAATGCAGGAGAAGGAGGAGATAGATGTCCTGAAGCAACTCAGGAGTCAGAAACATCAACACTTAACTAGCATACTGCAAACAGCATTTATAACTGATGCCAACACACATCCAGAAGATTAAACATGGGGTCTGGTCTCATCTACAACCCAGTGTAAGAAGCTTAGGGTGGGGTGGGGAGTAAATGCAATGACCCTTCAATGCAGCTGCATTTTATGGTGCAATCATGTGGTGCCTGTAAAGTTTACCCAGCAAAGGTTACTAGATGGCTTCCCAGCACCTGGTCCCCACTCCCCCCTCAATCACTTACCTTCATGTCGCTTATGATGGTCTGGAAGAGCCCTCCAAGCGCACTACATTCCTTCTCTATCACAGCCTCCATTTTCCCAGCTCGATCACACAGGACACTGCTGCAATTTCACAACCCTAAAAAAAAATTAATCGCCCCGATCTCCCACCTCTCAATAAAACCGGAGCAACTCTAAAAAAGCCAACCTAAAGGCAGCCGAGAAAATAAGTGAAATCCTTATATCTCTATTTTTAAAAAATCCCAACGTTACTGGTGTCTATTTTCTACCTACAGTCCCCAACACACCCCCAAAAAATGTCCTGAGATTTAAAACCAAGCTGCCACTATCCCCCCACACAAGGGCAACAACAAAATCCATCTTTGTGCATAATGGGTCATGCCCACAAGCAGTATCAGACCTGGTATTTCAATCTAAAACAGCATCAGCTGTTTAAAAATACATTTAATGCACCAGATCTGCCGCCTACCCAAAAAAAGCAAAATAACTATTCATTAAGGCAACAAATCTGACTGCACAGAAAAGCATTTAATGCACCCACTCTACGCCTTGCACTTTAAGAAAAATAAAGCGTGTTTAACCAAACAAATCAACGGCTTGCCAAAAAAAATAGCCTATTGTATTTAGAGCAACAAATTAATATTTAAATTTTAAAACCCCCACTGCATTTATTAATGCACTCGATCGGCTCGTTGCCACCGGGGCGGGGGAGCCAGCTACACATCGAATGCTTCCAAAAAGCACCAATGCACGGGATTCATCGGCTCTTTATTTGCAACCCCCCCGAGCCACCCAGCCAGCAGAGCTGCCCCCTCCCGTGCCCCTCTCTGCCGCTCTGTGGCTCGCACTGAGCGCGCGCGCAGGCACAGACTCTCCTCGCGAGCGCGCGCTAGTGCCCAAGCCCTAGTACTATCGCACCTCCCCGGGAGCGGGGGCGTCACGAGCGCAGAGTGCCCGCACCGCCGCTGCTGATTGGTTGAAGAGAGAAGGGGCGGAAGGGGCGAAGTTAAGTAGCTGCTGGCTCCACAGCTTGCACGTGTGGGGAGAGTGGGACGCTGCGGGGGTTGCTCGGGTTCGAGTCCCCGCTGTGGGAGTAAATGGTAGGATTGTGGGTCAGGATTCCTGGCGGGGGGGAGGTTGTTCTATTAAGAGGTAAGGCTAGGACTCCTGCGTTCTGTGGAGCCGTGGTGCTGCTGTGGCTTACACCATTGCCCCCTCCCAATGGGTGGAGGCATATGCTGAGATCCTGCTGTGGCAAGGACAGAGGGGCTAATGAACTAACCAAGGGTCTGTGGTGATGCAATCAACAGCCTTTTCCACCCTCAGTGATGCTGGTCTTTGTGTGCCCTACAGTCATGTAATTTTAAATATAGTGCACACACCAAAAACCATTACTGAGGTTGCAAAGTCAAGCACATTAGGAAATACCAGAATTCAGGCTGTCTGTGCAGGGATCCTGTGGGAAAAAATTAGTAGGTGATCATTTAATTAAACATTACCACAATGCATTCACACAAGGTGGCCTAATTAATGCTGCGCAGTCACTCTTCGGTCTGACATTTCCTAACTTTAGAGTGCTTGACCCTCTAACCTTCAACATGTTCTTTGAGACAGAGAGTGTGTCTAATGTCCTCAGTTTTTTTTAAAAGCAAACTGACAACATAAATTCCATCGTGGGACATCATGCTGATACCCGCATGGTTCATCATTTGGTTACTGCACAGGCTTAAGCTAATGGAAACACTGATATTAGTAGTAGGTTGTCATCCTCTATTTGGACTAGTACTAAAGGGGGATGGAATGCTTTGCCAGAGGGTTTCATAGATACTTGCTGACAGCCAAAGAATGGTGAGACTTGTGAACCTTGGGTTCCAACCTAGGCCCATAGAAGACTGTGCTCTCCTAGGCACAGCCTCTTCTCCCCATTACCCACAGATTTGACCCCCTTCTGCCCTGTTCCCTCTATCCTCTCCCTGTCCCATGTCTGTCTCTTCCCTCCCCCTGGTTACTCATCCCAGTCCCATTCTCCTTACCTAGCTAATCTCAGTCTCCACACTTCAGGCTTCTCATCCTAGTTACAGTTTCCTTGCCCAGCAAGTCCTGGTCTCATCACTCCAGATTCCCAACCCCAGTCTCCTTGTCCAGCCAGTTTCAGTCTCTATCCTTATGTCCCATTCTCATTCTCCTTCCCCAGCCAGTCCCAGCTTCCCTTTCTCTCTCCCAGAAGCTTCTAGTCCCCATCTCTTTCCTCCAGGCCCTTTGTCCTAATCAATTCCCTGTCCCCAACTTCAGGTCTGGCTCCTGTCCCCCATGCATTTGAATCAGGCAGCTATCTGTTTCACATTGCATTGGCCTACTTGGGGGGGGGGGGAGCATTGAGAGAACAGGAGAGACAGCCTTCCTGCTCTCCATTCCAGGTCCCAGCTTGCCGTACCGGAGGTGCATTTGCAGGGAAACTGCTGTTTAGCCTTGAGCTGGAGCATGCTCAGTACAGATGGAACCTTCTGGGAATTTAACTGTAAAGGTCTTGCAAGTTTCTACTAAGCATGTGCAAACAGCAATTTTTAAATGACTTCTAACTTCACCAAAGCAGGGCAGACTTTCACAAGGTTGGCAAAAGGCACATTGCTGACAGAAATGGCATCCACCTGCTAAATGTCAAGTTCCTGCTTGAAAGCATGAGGGTGCTAGACATGTTCAAAGAAAAAGTCACCCATTTTTTTTTTTTAACATGAGCAAAGCACCCTACTTTCCTTACTGAAAATAGCTGAGCCATTTTGGCTGAAATTTCTCCCTCCTCCGCCCCGCCTCCACTCAACCCCGCCTAGACAAATCAGCCTGAGGCAAATAAAGTTTGCCAAAGTTATAAGGAACTGAATACAGCATCTTATAATTGAAAGTGTATAGCAACCTTTGTAATAGGTGGTGCCATCAGTCCTGCTTATAGTTTGTGTGTGTGTGTGTGTGTATTATCCCATAAATCCAAAAATGTAGTAATCTTTATTGTTAAGGTTGATAGTCTGAACATTTATATCAAATAAAAATACATCTATCAAATTTGGTCTATTAAAAATTCATCCAGTTCAAAACTTTTCTGTATTGAGGCCCCAATCCTGCAAAGAATTATGATTGTGCTTAATTTTATGCACGATGGCCCTAGTTCTGCAAACACGTACACATTTGCTTAGTAAAAGTAAGTGTTTGCAGGTTCAGGGCCATAGAGACATCCCATTGAAATCCATAGGACTAGTCACAGTGTGGAAAGTTAAGCACGTGCTCAAGTACTTTCGGGTTCCCAGCGTTGCTATCCCTGATGGAGCTGCACCCGTGAGACATTATACTGAATTATTGCAAAACTTAATAAGCCCCAGATGTAGGATCAGAAAAATATTAGTGCAAAATAATATTCTTTGATTTGGGCCTTGAATAAATGCTCGTACTCTCTCTTTTTCTCTCTGTATTATGAATGTATATATATAAATGCTGGGTTAATTTATTTACATGAATTTAGTGCTGGTGAAAAGTGCCAGAGTGATCCCTTACCCCCCTATAGAGACACTGCAGCATAGCCATTAGTGGAAGATACCCTCACTGCTCCCTACCAGACAGCCTCAGCTGTGACCTAGAAGAACACCTCTAGGTCTGAAAGAGTAGTTCAGTCTCCATGGCCTACTAAGTCCTAGCCCATTCTAAAGAGAATTTTGACTAGTGCCCATTCTGGCAGTACTTTGCGATATGTCCATCTGCCCGATATGAACTGGACTGCGAGCACCAACTTATTTCCCATAACCAGCCAACAGCCTTCACATGGGATAGATTTGAATCAGCAACTCAGAGGCGAACATTTGTATCCTGTTATTTTTCCCTTCAGTCATTCAGTCTCTGGGATGGACATTCTCTTACCATAAGTAATATTTAGTATCTCATCTTCTTGAGTCAGCATTTCTGATGTAAAAGGTTTGCAGTAATAAAAGTTACATCATGCCAAATGTGTATGGGACAGGATGGAGGTGAATTTAGTTCTAAAAAGAAAGGACAGTGGAGGGAGATGTTTCAGTCAATTCCTTGAAGGCTGCATTACTGCTGTCATTTTCTAAATACATATAAGTTATGTCAACTCTACACTCCAAGTGATACAGCTGCAGCTACGCCATTGTATCACTGTACTGTTGACTCATAGAATCCTAGATTTTAAGGCCAGAAAGAACCACCATGATTCTAACCTGACCTCCTCACACACTGCAGGCCACAGAACCTCATTCACCTCAGGCCCATAACTTCTGGCTGAGTTACTGAAGTTCTCAGATCATGATTTGAAGACTTCAAGTTAACAGAGAATCTACCATTTACTCTAGCTGAAACCAGCAAGTGACCTGTGCCCCATGCTGCAGAGGAAGGCAGAACAAACAAACAAACAAAAAAAAAAACCCAGGGTCTCTGCCAATCTGACCTGGGGGAAAATTCTTTCCTGACCCCAAATATAGTGATCAGTTAGACCCTGAGCAAATGAGCGAGACCCCTCAGCCAGACACCTGAGAGAGAATTCTGTGGAGTAGCTCAGAGCCCTCCACAGTTATTGTCCCATCTCAGGCTGTTGGAGATAATTGCCAATAGCAGTCATGGTTGGCCCATATGCCATTGTAGGCAACCTCATCGTACCATCCCTTCCATAAATATATCAAGCTCAATCTTGAAACCAGTTAGTGTTTTTTCCCCCCCTACTCCCCTTGGAAAGCTGTTTCAGAACTTCATTTCTCTGATGGTTAGAAACCTTCATCTAATTTCAAGCCTAATGTATTGATGGTCAGTTCATATCCATTTGTTCTTGTGCCAACATTGGCCCTTAACTTAAATAACTTCTCTCCCTCCCTGGTGTTTATCCCTCAGATATATAAAGAACAATCAGCTTTCATTTGGTTAGGCAAACAAACTTTTGTTTGGTTAGGCAAATGTAAGGTAGGTTCTCCAGTCCTCTGATCATCCTAGTAGTTTTTCTCTGCCCCTTTTCAAGTTTGAATTAATTAAACATGGAAGACAAGAATTGCACACAGTATTACAGTTGAGGTCTCACCAGTGCCTTGTAGAATGGATATAGCATTTCCCTATCTCTACTGGAAATACCTTGCCTAATGCATCATAGGATTCCATTATACTTTTTCATGGCTGTATCACATTGGCAGCACACAGTACCCTATGATCAACCAAAACACCCAGGTCTGTCTCCTACTCTGTTGTTTCCAACTGGTAAGTCCCCAATTTATAGCAAAAATTCTTGTTGTTAGTCCCTGACTGAATGACCTTGCACTTTGCACTATTACATTTCATCCCATTTGTAATATTCCAGTTTTCAAGGTCATCCAAATGTTTTGGTTTGATATTCTGATCCTCCTCCATATTGGCAAAGCCTCCTAACTTTATGTTATCTGCAAATTGTATTAGCACACTCTGACTTTTTGTGCCACGGTCATTAAAGAAAATGTAAAATAAGATTGGTACCATTAAGACCGATCCTTGAGGAACTCCACTAGTAACCTTCCTCCAGCCTGACAGTTCACCTTTCAGCATGACCTGTTGTAATCTCCACTTTAACTAGTTCCCTGCCCATCTCTAGATTCTCACATTAATCCCCATTTTGTCCAATTTAACAAATCATTTCCTATATGGAATGATATTGAACGTTTTACTAAAATATTCACTGGGTAGATTAGATCTTTCATTTATTGCATTTCATTTAGCTAGAAAATCAGTTATCTTCTGAAAAAAGATCAGGTTGATCTAGCATGATCTACTTTTTGTAAAACCAGGTTGTGTTTTATCCCAGATACCATTTAACTCTATGTCTTCAATAACTTTCTTTCAAAATTTGTTCTAAGACCTTGCACGAAAGGTCAAACTAATTGGCCTATAGTTACCTGGATCACATTTTTCCCCTTTCTTAAATATAGGTATTATATTTACAATTCTCCAGTCATAGGATATGACTCCCCAAGTTTATGGATTCATTAAAATTCCTTGCTCTTGGGCTTGCAATTTAATGTTCCAGTTCCTTGAACATTCTTGGATGGAGATTATTCAGGCCTTCAGATTTGGTTCCATTACGGTGTTTAAATTTGGTTTCCACCTCGGATATGGTAATTTCTACTTCCATATCCTTGTTCCCATTAACCACCCTAGGTTCCCAGGCTCTTCATTATTACCCTTATTAAGAACTGAGGCAAAGTATTTGTTTAAGTGTTGTGCCATACCTGGACTATCTTTAATCCCCATACTCACTGTTTAGCAATCCCACTTCTTCTTTCTTTCTTTGTTCGTTTTCCTAATGGCTAAAGAATATGGCTAAAGAATCTTTTACTATTGATTTTAGTTTGGTTTGCAAGGTCCAGCTCTGCCTGGCTTTGGCAGTTCTCACTTTATTCCTACACTTTCTGCCCTGCAAGAGGTAGCTTTCCTTGTTGAGCCATCTCTTCTTCCATTCCTTGTAGGGTTTCTGCTTTCCCTTAGTACCTGTTTGAGATGCTTGTTCATCTAGTTTGGTCTGCAACCCTTCCCTATGAGTTTTCCACCTTGCTTGGGATGCCAGCTTCAGAGAGCATCTGCAACTTTTACTTAAAGTAATTCCATGTCTTCTCCACACTCAGATCCTTGAGTTCTTCAGTCCAGTCTGTTTCTCTAACTAATTCCCCATATTTTTTAAAGTTTGCCCTTTTGAAATCAAGGATCTTTATTGCAGCCCTTTTTTTTTGTTTGTTTGTTTGTTTATCCTTCTATTGAGTTTAAACTGGATTAACTAGTGATCACTCGAATCATGATTCTCCTTTACAACCAGTTCTACTATGATATCCTAGCGACTTACCAATACTAAATCTAAAATGGCATCATCTCTTGTTGGTTCAGTGACTATTTGGAGAAGAAATCTGTTCACTATCATACCCAGGAATATCTGGGTCCTATCATTATTAATAGCAGTTGTCATCCAATCTGTATCTAGAAAATTAAAGTCTCCCATAATCATACAATTCCCGGTAATATTTATTTAATTAAAAACATTAAAGAGGTCTCTATCTATATACAAATGGGATCCCGGAAATCTATAGCAGGCCTCAAGCACTATCTCAGTGGAGCCTCTGTTACCATTTTTCCCCAAAGTGATTTTGACCCAATCAGATTCTGTTTTATCCATTCCATCACTTCTAATTTCTTTAGTCTACCTCATTATTAATATACAATGCTGCTCTACCACCATTACCTTTATTTCTCTCTTTCCTGAACAGCATACACCCTTCAATACTTGTGTTCCAATCATGACTACTATTCCACTATGTTTCTGTTATCCCTATAATATCTGGTTTCACTTCCTGCACCAGTAGTTCTGTCTCCAGTTATGTAGACCTGCCTATTCCTGGTGTTGGTCCAATTCTCAGGCCTTCCCATGTTTGTCCTTCTTTCTGGATGCTTGTCTTATGTTCTCACCTGCAAACTTCTGAGAGTCATCCTCTATCCTTCTGGGGCTCCGAAGTTTAACTATCTCCATTGTCTCTTTCCCTCTTCTTGTGGGACTAGCTGCTTTTCTCTTCTTCCTTGCCCTTCTTCATTTTCTAACTCCGTGAACATTTTCCTCAGCAATATTTCACCTTCACTAGCCTTCTGCCTTGCTCTCATAGTTACATGCTGCCACAGGCCACTTTCTTCATCCAGCAGTCTACCCACACAGTTCTCTTGTCCAACCTGCATCTGCAAGTCTTCAGTTTTCCCTTCAGCTTCTTCTCTCCTTCCTTCCATCATCTGCTCAAACCCCCTCCTAAGCTCAACCATAGTTTCTAGCTGCCTCTCCAAACCTCAAATCTTCTCTTCCCTTAGTTCTATCAGGCGACACTTCATACAAATTAAGCACCTTTCAGGTACCCTCTCCAGAATAACATACATCCCGCATCTTCCACTTGTAGCCATCTGCACTGTCTCTTCCATTCTTTGGGTCACTACTACTGCTATCCTTGTAGCTGTCATAGCCTCTTTTCCTAAGCTCATGTCAAGGAAAAAACAAACAAAGCAAAAAAAACTTCATCACACACACTCTCCTAAACTCCTGTTCCCGTTTTCAGCTTCACTTGCTGGCTTCTGTGCCACTGCTCCTGTAGTATAGCGACAAGGTTTTTTTCTGTTGCTGTACTAAATCCACTCCTTTGAGAAGCGGTACCTTGGCTGATGGAAGAATTCTTCCATCAACCTAGCAGTGTTTATATTGTGGTTATGTAGGCTTAAGTACGTCACTCGGGGGTGTGAATTTTTCACACTCTTGAGCGATGTAGCTAGGTCAACCTAAGTTTTAGGTGTAGACCAAGCCATATATAAATCAGTGGCATCTGCCCTGAACTAATACATTTTAAAATAATGATAAAACAGTGTGCATGTCTACAGTGGAGGGAAAAAGGAAACCTTTCTAGCTTCCAGAAAGTGATAACAGTGAGTAGTTAGAACTAGTAAAACATTTTTTGACAGAATGTTTTCCCATCAGAACATGTCAGTTCATCACAACTGAAATGTTCCACAGGTATGTGAATTTTGATGTACTTTTGTTTGGAAAAGAATCAATGCATTTTGTTTATTTGTTTTAAAACATTTTTTCATTTCAAAATATTTTTATTTTTATATTTTTGATTTTATATTTAATTTTTATTTTTCTAATTTTGTTTTTATATTTTTATTCTAGTCTATATTATAATTTAAAAGTTATTAAATTAATTTTAAAACAACATAAACTAATATTTTATATATATGTCAAAATACAACATTTTGATTTGATCCAAATTAAATTTTTCAATTCACCTGAAACAAATATTTTTCAGAAATTTTGTTTCACAAGAAGTTTTGAAATTTCACCTTTTTATTCCAATCTGGAATTTTTTTTATTGATTTATTTTTTCAAAATGAAAGAATTTCCTGTGGAACAGATATTCTGAATTTCTATCAGTGTTAGTCTTTTCCCTTGGGAGAGATGAATTC
This sequence comes from Emydura macquarii macquarii, assembly GCF_026122565.2. Lineage (NCBI taxonomy): Eukaryota > Metazoa > Chordata > Testudines > Chelidae > Emydura > Emydura macquarii. Next base: position 6,350,695 of record NW_027130506.1, read on the forward strand.
CAATGGTGGTTTAATGTATGACTAAAAGTGAATTTGGTGGTGTCATCATAATCTACAGGTAGCCTTCTCTTACAGTATTTTTGGAATCATTCTGATTTAGTTATGGCAAACCACTTCTGGAAGCATTGATTGCAACACTTTATTACATCCAAAGACTTTCAGAACTTATGAAATATCATGATATTGCAACATTGCATCACCAAGTGATGACATTACCATGGAACACACTGCATAGCAACATGCCGCCACTACAACACAATGTCATAATGACTGAGTGTGTCTATTGGATAATGCTAAAAAAAGACAACAACCCTAAAATTTGTCAGCATCACAATACCGCCACTCATTCAGGCACTGTTCGATACATTTGGCAGTCTGACGGTAAAAGGCCTATTATGCTAAAACTTCAGGGTTGCTCCCGGACAAGAATGAAGCTACCTTGTCAGAGATATGTAAGGAACTCTGGACAATGTCCGTTGTCACTATACCTGGTTCGAGCCAGTACTACTAGTCCCCCTTTACAAAGCATGAAGGAGAAGCAGAGTAATCTAGCAGATAAGACACAGACCTGGAATTCAGGAGTCCTGAATTCCATTGCCAGTTCTGCCATTGACTTGTCATGTGGCCTTGGGAAAAATCTCTTCATCTCCTTGTACCTCAGGTTCTCCATCTGTAAAATTGGGAGATGATATATTGCCCAGGATTGCAAACACTGAGATCTACTAATGAAAGGTATTATAAATGCAAAATATTATTGTAATTAAAAATAATTATTTCATCAATATCCCCTAAAAGTGTTTAACTGCAGCAGTGACTTGGACCCTGATCCTACAAACATTTTGGCCTGGCTTACACTGGCGACAGAGGTCGACGTAACATCGCTTACGTTGAACTCCTAAAGCATGCATCTACACTGGCACGTTAGGTTCCGTTGACTTAAAGCATGGTAAAAGTTGACCTAATAAAACCACCTCTGCAAGTGGCGTAGTGCGTAATTCGAATTTCATGGGTTGAATTTGCATCAGTGTAGACAGAGTGTAATGTAAGTCGACGTTAATGGCTTCCGGGAGCTATCCTATAATGCCCCGTTGTGATCGCTCTGGACATTCACGCTCTGCTCTTACGTGGCCACACAAACAGGAAATAGCCCCTCTCCTCAAGCCCTGGGAAAATTTGAATTTTCATTTCCTGTGTAGCCAGCGTGGAGAGAGCTTTGTAGCTTAACTCATCATGGCTACTGCAAGTCCCAAACACGCTCCAGCATGGAATCGACCAGAGGTCTTAGATCTCATCGATCTGTGGGGCGAGGAGTCCATTCTGGCTCAACTCAGGAATCTGGACATTTATGGGAGGATATCCCAGGGCATGTTGGAGAAGGGGCACAACAGGGACATGCAGCAGTGCTGCGTGAATATCAAGGAGCTACGGCAGGCATATCAGAAAGCTATGGAAGTTAACAGCTGTTCTGGCTCCTCACCCAAAACATGCCACTTCTACGAGGAGCTGCCTGCAATTCTTGGCAGTGACCCCATCACAATGCTGCCACACAGCATCGATACCTCCGCTGGATCCCAGTCCAGGGAGAATGACGAGGACTCTGTGGACAAGGAGGAGGATGAAGAGAGCAGGGTGCAGGAGAGCGAGGTGTCCATTCTCCCAGACAGCCAGGACCTATTCCTGACCCCAGAACAGTCCAGCAACACACAGGACAGCAATAATTATTGGGTTCCCAGAGAAGGCACATCTGGTGAGTTGTTTTTTTTTCTTATTACTGGTTATGTCCCTGATCCAATGTTTAAAATGGCCTTTTTATTCGGGGGGAAGGGGATTTCTGGGTGTTAGTGGATGTAGGAAGGTGCTGTGGCCTCCCTCGGAAACAGAGCCTGAGGGATGGTGCGAGCAGCCTGAGTGGACCAAACCAGACCCAGTCAGCGGCCGTGGGGTGGAGCCTCCACAGGAAGGGGCGGTATAAAAGCACGGCCCCAGAGCTCAGTTGGAGGGAGACTGCCGCTGGACTGCCCCACCGACAGAGGCCTAGGCCAGAGCAGAGCCGGCGACCAACCCCGGCCCCACCCGGGCCTGAAGACTGGGTAGGGCCTTCCTGGAGCTGGACGAGGCAACCCGGCCAGAGAGACTGGGCCGAAGTACCCGGACCCCGGGACTGAACTGAGCCACCGGAGCCCTGGGACTGGGCCGAGACCCCGGAGCAACCCGGGTGGAGGATACCCCTCGAGGTCAGACAGGACCTGGAGGAGCTGCCGGCCGCCGAGCCCCCTGAGTTGGGAACGGACCTGGAGGAGCTGCCGGAAGCCAAGCCCCTCCCGCGCCGAACGACCTAGAGGAGCTGCCCCTCAAAGAGGAGCTCCCTGCATTGCTGCCTGTGGACGAGGAGGGACTGACGGGCCAACCCCAGACGGAATACCCCCACGATACCGAGGAGACAGGTACTGGGGCCAGCGGGGAGGAAGTAGCCCAGGGGCAGCCATAGTTTGTGGCTGAATCTGAGGCCTAGTCGGTGTGTTGCGGCGGGAGCCCCGCCGGCACAGTGGCAACCACTTTTGCCACTGCTAGGGCCCTGGTCTGGAACACAGTGGAGACAGGTGGGCCTGCGTTCCCCTCCCCTCCTCCTTCCCTAGACACCCCGAGGAGAGCCTCCTGCTCCCTACCGCTCCAGAGAGCGACTTGCGACTGCTGACTTGCTTGCTCGCCCTGCCTGAAGGTCAGAGCGCTGAACTGCTTGCTCACCCGGACTAAGGGCTAGAGCATTCGACTGACTTACTTGCTCGCCCTGCCTAAGGGCTAGGGCAACTGACTCCTTGCTCGCCTGCCCTACCTGAGGGCCGGGGCGATAAACTGCTTGCTCACGCTACCTAAGGGGTAGAGCAACCGACTGCTTGCTCGCGAAAAATGAGCCTTATGTAGGAAGGCGCTGGGGCCTCCCCCGGAGACAGAGCTTGAGGGAGGACCCCAGCAACTGGGCCAGCGAGGACAACCCAGTAACAGTGGATTTGACTGGAGGGTTACTCCCGGAACAGATTATTTATGTGCAGAGGTATGCTCTGAGAACCATCCGTTGATATCTCCAGGAAACTCTCATGCAGGTAATCTGTTACCCTTTGCACAAGGTTTCTGGGGAGGATAGCCTTGTTTCTTCTGCCACAGTAGGATACTTCTCCATGCCACGCTGCAATCAAATGAGCCGGAATCATGGCGGAACACAGCATATCAGCATAAGGGCCAGGCCTCTATCCCAGTGCGTGCAGCAAATCTTCCCTTTCCTCCTGCGTTACCCCCAAGAGACTGATATCACTCATGGTCACCTAGGGACGATGGCACACGTTTAAAGTACCCAAGTTATACAGTTGATACTCCTCTAGTCCCCTTTCTATGGGCATACTGGGTCAGTTCATTAATTGTCCAAAGGTATCTGACGATACAATTAACCCATGGTGTCCTCTGACCAAGTCTGCCCACCTCCTCCCAAACCGTTCCTATGAATATAACCGGGGAGCCCGGACACCCCTCTCATACATTAGTTTTGGACTGTGGTTTTTACCAATAATTAAGCCTCTGTATAACAGATTAAAGGGCCCCTGGCTTACCATCTTTGTAACAGCAGAGTGACCCGACCCTTCTGAGATGTTGAGAATGGAATGTGGATCTGGCTTAGCCTTGTGCACACAAAGGGGAGTATTTTATACATTGTAGCAGTTGCTTCAGTTCTTTGGGTCTACTAACAATGGCAACATTGTACATTTATTGTCTTTCCGTAGACACCTCAGCCTTGGCGCCCCCCGGCCAGAACTGCCGCAGAAAGACTTTCCCAGATCAGAAAGGGGGAAAAAAAATCATGGGACAACATGTTTTGCGAGCTCATGAACGCCTCCGTGGCCGCAGAGACAGAGCTCCGAGCATGGAGGATGTCCTTGTCCCAGAAACTGGGCATGGACATGGAGCATAAAATATCTACACAGAAGCAGGAACGCAGTACGTAGCAGGAGATGCTGTGAATAATGCGTGATCAGGCTGACATGTTCAGGCATCTTGTGGAGCTACAGGAAGAGCGGTGGATGGACAGTGTCCCTCTGCAGCCCCTCCAGAATGTTCCTCCGCCTATCGCTTTGCTGCCATCCCCCAACCACAAGCGGCCTAGGAGGAGACTGGGCAGGCTGCAGTATGTGGTGCACTCCACCCCAGTGGAGGCAAGGAGAAAGACACGGTGGCCACCTTGAGAACTGAACAGCAAGCAACCATACTTGCTTAGTATCACTTTACACTGTGAATTAACACTCTATGACCCCTGCCCTTGGAATGTTAATAAATAATACTTTGCAGCATCTCAATACATGTGTCTTTATTATTTCATAGCTTGGTTGGGAAGGGATTGGGAAGCTTCTGATGTTGATGGTGGGGGGATGGAAAAGAAAGGCACAAAATATACAGAAAACATTACTGCAGATCGTTGCAGAACCGGTTTTTCAATGCTTCACGAAGGCGAAGTGCTCTGCGGTTGGCTCTGAGCATATTGCTGCCATCTGGCTGCTCAAAATTTGCAGCCAGCCTTTCTGCCTCCACAGCCCAACCCTGGGGGAACTTTTCCCCCTTCGCTTCACACACATTAAGAACACAGCACGCAGATATAACTGATGGGATGTTTTTTTCACTCATGTCTAGCCTGGTAAGGAGACATCTCCATCTGGCCTTTAAATGCCCAAACGCACATTCCACCACCATTCTGCAAGTGCTGATCCTGTTATTAAAAAGCTCCTTGTTGCTGTCGAGGTGCCCGCTGTAGGGTTTCATTAGCCAAGGGAGCAAGGGATAAGCAGGATCCCCCAGGATCACTATTGGCATTTTCACATCCCCAGTGTTAATTTTTCGGTCTGGGAAGAAAGTGCCCACCTGCATGTTTGTGAACAGACCCGAGTTCCTAAATATATGCACATCATGCACCTTTCCAGACCACCCCATATTGATGTTAGTGAAACGCCCCTGTGACCTACAACGGCCTGGCAACACCATTTTGGTTTATGTATTCTGTTCCAAGGTGGTCAGGCGCTAAGATAGGGATGTGCATGCCATCAATAACCCTCCACAGTTTGAGAAGCCCATTGTGGCAAACATGTCCAGTATGTCCTGCACGTTTCCCAAAATCACTACCCTTCATAGCTGAAGTCTGTTGCTGGCTCTGCACACTTGCATCACAGCAGCTCCCAGTGTAGATTTACCAACTCCGAATTGATTCCCAACGGACCGGTAGCAGTCGGGGGTTGCCAGTTTCCACAGAGTGATGGCCACTCGCTTCTCCACCATCACAGCTGGTCTCAAGTGAGTGTTCACAAGCTTCAGGGCTGGGGACAGCTCTGCGCAAAGTTCAAGGAAAGTAGCCTTTTGTATACAAAAGTTCTGCAGCCACTAGTCATCATCCCGCAGCTTCATAACGATGCGATCCCATCAATCTGTGCTTGTTTCCCAGGACCAGAACCGGTGCTCCACCGACTGCAGATGATGCGAAACAGCCTGCAGCAACCAGGAATTGTTTCGCTGTATGTCTGGTAGCAGGGCAGCCTCAGTGATATCGCTGTTGTCTGTGCTTCGGGTTCTCTCTCGCATTTGAAAATACTCCAGGATAATCATAGAATCATAGAGTTGGAAGGGACCTCAGGAGGTCATCTAGTCCAACACCCTGCTCAAAGCAGGACTAACCTCAGATAAATCATCCCAGCCAGGGCTTTGTCAAGTCGCAGCTTAAAAACCTCTAAAGATGGAGACTCCACCACCTTCCTAGGTAACCCATTCCAGTGCTTCACCACACTCCTAGTGAAAAACTTTTTCCTAAAGTCCAACCTAGACCTCCCCCACTGCAACTTGAGACCGTTGCTCCTTGTTCTGTCATCTGCCGCCACTGAGAACAGCCTAGCTCCATCCTCCCTGGAACCCCTTTTCAGGTAGTTAAAGGCTGCTATCAAATCCCCCCTCATTCTTCTCTTCTGCAGGCTAAACAAGCCTAGTTCCCTCAGCCTCTCCTCATAAGTCTTGTGCTCCAGCCCCCTAATCATTTTTGTTGCCCTCCTCTGGACTCTCTCTAACTTCTCCACATCCTTGTTGTAGTGGGGGCCCAAAACTGGACACAATACTCCAAATGCAGCCTCACCAATGCCGAATAGAGGGGAATGATCACTTCCCGTGATCTGCTGGCAATGCTCCTACTAATGCAGCCCAATATACTATTAGCCTTCTTGGCAACCAGGGCACACTGCTGACTCATATCCAGCTTCTTATCTACTGTTACCCCCAGGTCCTTTTCTGCAGAACTGCTGCCTAGCTCATCGGTCCCCAGTCTGTAGCTGTGCATGGGATTCTTCTGTCTAAAGTGCAGGACTCTGCACTTGTCCTTGTTGAACCTCATCAGATTTCTTTTGGCCCAATCCTCCAGTTTGTTTAGGTCCTTCTGTATCCTATCCCTACCTTCCAGGGTATCTACCATTCCCCCTAGCTTAGTGTCATCTGCAAACTTGCTGAGGGTGCAATCTACCCCACCCTCTAGATCATTAATGAAGATGTTGAACAAAACGGGCCCCAGGACCGACCCCTGGGGCACTCCGTTTGTGACTGGCTGCCAGCTAGACATGGAGCCATTGATCACTACTCGTTGAGCCCTATGCTCTAGCCAGTTCTCTATCCATTTTATAGTCCATTCATCCAACCCATACTTCTTTAACTTGCTGATAAGAATACTGTGAGAGACCGTAACAAAAGCTTTGCAAAAGTCAAGGTATATCACGTCCACCGCTTTCCCCACATCCACAGAGCCAGTCACCTCTTCATAGAAAGCAATCAGGTTGGTCAGGCATGACTTTATCTTGGTGAATCCATGTTGACTGTTCCTGATCACCTTCCTCTCTTCCAAGTGCCTTAAAATGGATTCCTTGAGGACCTGCTCCATGATTTTTCCAGGGATTGAGGTGAGTTAAGCCGCGATGTATTTGTGATGCTCACAATAATAGTGCAGAGTTGAGAAGGCTCCATGTCTCCGCAGCAATGGTGAGCGCACAGCATAAACAAACAGCACGAAAACCGGTTTCCTGTTTGTTTGGGGCAAGAAGGGAGTGGGAAGGAGCCTAGTATCATGGGACGATGAAACTCGTCCCAACAGCCCCCGCGGCTAGTTGCCACTTACTAAATCCCCAACACCACTTCCCACATCATCAAGCTGTTTCTTGGAGATCTCATATCCCAGGGCTTCCCTGGTACAACCCTACTTGCGCTGGTGGGATCATGATATGAGGTCTAATTAGATGAGAATGTAAGATGGCTGGCAGCATTGCTGAAAAGGGAACAAAAAGAACTGCAGAAAAACAGAACAAAAATCAATAGGAGGCTTCTTGAAAGCCTGGGATCCTGATTGCAATATAAATATTAAATAATAATTGCTCCTTAGCCCCAGTAAAGGATTTAGGTTATTTGTAAGGTACATAAATTATTCATTGTCATATCTGCAATTGGGAAGCAGGGGAAGTGGAGATTTCACATTTTCCTGAAACAGGTGTTTTCAATCTGGTCCCTAAACCACCATTGTCTACCCCAGAAATGGTGCTTTTGTGGTTTACCACAATTATTTCAGTGCTTTGTATTGTGTTCCCCCCCACTAAATCCCCAAGTGCCATTTCAGTTCAAACATCTTTGAATTTGGTGCTTGTGGGCAAAATAACTGAGCTGCTGTTCCTTCAGCAGGGTAGATTTCTGTTCAGCAATTCTATCTAAAGCCTACCTACAGGCAACAGCTCCACAGTAAAATATCTGTGCAGCCCCATTTTTAGTTATAAACTTTTAAATACATTATATTGGTGAAAGGTACAGCCTCAGCAAAATCAAACAGTATTTCATTCAACCAGAGCACATCAAGGATGATCCTCTCATTTTTAAATGGAATAAATTAATCAGGATTCTACTTCCAACCTTTCTCCATACTAAAAAACTGCAAAAATAGTGTTGTTTTTGAGTAATATAAGATAATAAAAGATTGGAGAGCTCTTTTGTGTGTGTGCTATGAGGAACTATACTAATTGGCTATTGACTATTTTTATTTTATATCCGTGGAAATTAAACTCTTCCTTGCAAAGATTCTTCTTCTTAGGTTGACAGATTCAGGAAATGGGCTCTGTCCTGCAGCACCCTTTCAAGCATTATTCTTAATGGGAGTTTTGCCTGAGTAAGGACTATAAGTTAGGCCTCTAGAAACAGCTGTTAGGTGTTCCCAGACCTGAACCAAGCATGATGTGTTTGTTTCCCGTTAAACAATTCACTGTATCTCATCTATCAAAGTGCAATACAGGTTCAAAAAGACGTGTGTGTTATTTATTAAAAATAAAGGGAAAAATTAAACTCTGGTCACAGGAAATTTGCAAAGTGAGAAAAAAGGCTAAATTCATTGACTATGGTTTTTGCTCATAAATAGTTTGTCCATCTCTTAGCCAATGAAAATAGAAGGAAGGTTGTTAAGACCCCAATTCAGCAAGGTACTTAGCAGGTGCCTGACATTATACACGTAAGTAGTTCCAGACTACTCAGATGCTTAAAGTTAGACACACAACAGAAACGGGACCTATAATGAGTGTCACTCTCCCAAACAAGCAATGTGTTCTTTTTTCAAGCAATATTGATTTTTTTTCTTTTAAAATGATGACTTATATGAGTCAAATCTGCCTGTCTCTTTACCTTTCCAATACACGCATTAGTTGAGCCCTTTTCATACAACCTCTTCTTCCTCTTCAACCTCTAGATGCCATTTCCTATGAACACTAATTATTTGACATCAGCTTGAACTGAATTTCTTCTGTACTTCTCAGCAGGCAACAATTTTTAGCAGGTCATTTTTTTCTCTATGACTGCATTAATTGTTTCTGGAGCTCTCTTTTGAGACCCATATTCATTGGTATGCACTGAAATTAACATGTTCATCCACTGCTGAACATGGTCATGTGAAGCATTATAAAATGCTTCCTCCTATAAAGAGAGGGCTTTATTCTCCAGGCCTGTAAATCCAGTACTTTCATGAGCATTACATTCATATGGAAAAAATTCAGGAAAAAAATAGGTGAATGTATTACAGGGAGCAGAAATCCAGCTATACCATACATGTAAAACAAATAATAATATGCATAATTTTGGAATAAATGGTTGTACTTTTTTTTGAGATTCTGATTAAAACACATGGATCATGAACCCTTTTCTACAAAATTACACAATTAAGATGTCAGTAAGGCAGATTGTTACCCATAGGTTACACCCGACAATTCAAGTAAATGTTCTGCAGCAAACTCTACAAAGAGAAAGCAGTTGTAAGTAAATAACATCAGACCATGAGTCTGCCAGTATATAGTTTCTACAACAAAAGCAACAGTGGAAACACTTGGGAATTAGAAGCAACAGGAGCCTTTCCAATGAAACATGGAAGACAGGCAAAAGAAATATCTACTCTAGTTAGGCAAATAACACGTGCAGTACTGAACGTAGTGGAATTTGGGAACCGAACTAAAGAGAACTGACATGGGGACATTCTGCAGGGAAAGAGAAGAACAGCAATGAATGGTGCCATTGTGTGACTGTTTTAATTACTTTTTGTAATGAAGCCAAAATCCTAATTTACCACATCCCAAAAGTAAATAGAAAAGGTTATTCCCTTATTTCAGAGGTGGAGAAGATCATCTAGTTGTCAAGCAGCCAGTTGTCACTTGTTTTTGCACCTGGGCAGATATATCTGGTATAGTACTTTGGATAGTACAGAATACTAAAATAATTAATAATGTAAGTTTACTGTTCTCTCCCCCCCACCCCCACTATAGTTGCATAGAAATCATAGAAATGTAGGGCTGGAAGAATCCTCAAGAAGTCTTCAAGGCCAGCACCCTGCAGTGAGGCAGGACCAAATAAACTTAGACCATCGCTGACAGGTGTTTGTCCAACCTGTTCTTAGAAGCCTCCAGTGATGATAAGTTAATGTTTGTATCAGTTGACATCCAAACCAAGCATGTCTGGGCCATGTGATTGTTCTTTTGGAGGAATAAACTGTAGGTGTTGATCATTTCTGTTGAATTCCCACTGTCAGCCTTGATCTCATATGATCTGGGTGCTGAATTCTTTTTCTTCACTACAGCTGGAATTCTCCATCCTTTATCTCCATCCAATTTGACATAAACACAGTCACCAGGTTCTAGACCTGGCAGTTCTCTAAGTGAGTGACATCTGTTGTAAAAGTGTTCATAAACTCTTTTATCCGACTTGGCTGCTTTCTTCATGTCTGATCACTTTGGAAATAGGTTATTTTCCAAAGTTGGCACAGTAGTTCTGAACGGTCTTCCCATCAGGAGTAGAGCTGGACTATATCCAGTAGCTGCTCTTGGTGTCAATCTGTAACTCGGAAGAGCAAGAAATGGAACTTCCCGCTGTAGGATTTTCTTGGATAGCTGTATAGCTCCCTTAGCCTCTCCACTAGCTTGTGGGTAATGTGGGCTCATAGTAATACAATCAAGATCATATTTTGTTCAGAACCACTTAACTTCTGCTGCAGTGAATTGTGGTCTGCTGTCTCTCACTAGTTATTCTGGAACACTGAAGAGAGCAAAAGTGCTATTTTCAGTTTCTCGATAACACTGTGACATGTTATGTCTCTCAACTACATTATTTCTGTATATGTGGAAAAATAGTCCATTATGACCAGGTAATGATGTCCTCTGAATTCACATAAATTTGTAGCTAATTTCTTCCTACGTCTATCTGGTAAAGAGGTGTTGTTGTTAAAGGTTGTTTGGGTTGCATTGGTCTGTTAGTTCTGCAGTATTCGCATGTGGATACTTCATGCTGATGCCTAGCCACAGCACTGACTGGTTGGCTTGTTCACAGTAGTTAGTTAATCCTTGATGTCGTTCATGGAAGAGGTTTAGGATTTCTTCTCTCAATTCGTTTGGAAATATGACACAATTGCCTTTAATGATTAATCCATTTGACTTGTTTAATTGTTCGCAAACCACAAAGTAGTCTCTTGTCACTTCCTTGGTGTCCTTTAGATGCTTGGGTGAGCTGCCCTTTATGTAACTTACAACTTCCTGAAGTTGCGTGTCTGTCAAGCTAGGTTTTTGTAGCTAGAGTAGCCTTTCTTCTGACACTGGTCTATATGTGTCCACAGCATCCAGGTACACCTTTATATCATCTTTGAGCTCATGGGCAGTTGGGTATGGTGCTGGATTCCATGACAGAGTGTCTGCTACTACCAGATTTTTCCCAGGTACATATTAGCAATTGGATTAAATCACATTAACCTTAGCAATAGACGCTGGCATCTCAGCAGTGCTTGATCCAGGTCTTTTCCATTGATGAGGGTTACAAGCGGTCTGTGGTCTGTTATCAGCATAAATTAATCCAGTCCACACAGATATATGTCAGAGTTCTCAGATGCCCATATGCTTACTAGGCACTCCATTTTAATCTGTGCATATTGTTTTTCAACTTCTGTAAGTGTGTGAGAGCAAAATGCAACTTCCTTCCATTCAGAGCTATGTTGTTGTAACAATACACCACCTAAGCCATAGCTGCTTATATCTGTACTAAACATTGTGGGCTTGTTCACATCGTCATACTTGAAAACTGGAGCTGTTGAGATAATTTCTGTTACCATTTTGAAGGCAATTTCTTGATTTGGCTCTCATAGCCAAGATGTGTTGGATTTTAACAATTCATCAGTGGTTTTGGTCACTGTAGAAAGGTCTCATAGATGTCAACCAAGGTAAGTTATCATCCCCAGCATATGTCACAGTTCTGGTACCTTAATTGGGGCATTCAGATTCTCAAAATGCTTGTACTTTCTTGAGGCTAGGACTGATTCCATCTTTGTTTATTGTCTGTCCCCAAAACACAGTTTGGGGTAGACAGACAATGCATTTTTCCCTGTTTAACTTCGGTCCAGACTGAGTCATTAGGCTTAGAACTTTGTTGAGGATTTTGTTATGTTTTTCCATCAAAGATCCATGTATGATAATATTGTCCATAAAACTACAATCGCATTTTAACTGCTCTGCCATCTTCCTTTAGAAAATTTCAGGTGCACTGTCAGTTCCAAAAGGTAATCTTTGAAAGTAAAATCTCCCAAAGGGTGTGATAAATGTCATCAGTTTAGCACTTTCTTTGGCTAAAGTAATTTGCCAGAATCCTCTCGAGGCATCCAGCTTGCAGAAGACTGTAACTCCTTTCACCCTGAGGTGAAAGTTATCTAGTGTTGGGAGGATATATTTTTCTCTCACAACTGCTTCATTATGTCTTTTAAGATCCACACAGGTTCGTATTTTTCCATTTTTCTTTATAACTGGTGCCATTAGGGCACACCATGCTGTTGTCTCAGATTTTCTCAGTCATGCCAATCTGCACCATTCTCTAACTCAGTTACCACTTTATGAAGTAACGGGATAGGAATCCTGTGAGGTGTATGTACAATATATGGTTCAGCATTGTCGCTTAAGGTTATTTGTATTGGATCTCCTTTCAGAAGTCCAGTATCACCCAATATTCCAACAAGTTCTTCCACCTTTCTCACTGGGCCCATCAAGGCTGCATGCTGTGGCTGAAAAGACTATTGGTCTGTGGTCCTTTGATCACAATACAAAGACAAAAGCTGTGCATTTAGGGTGTCAGTTGTTTCTGTGGTAAACTGGCCCATGCAACACATGCTACATCATCACTGTATACATGAACTGGCCATGCTGTTCAGAATACCGCTAGAGCTAGTCAGACCTGTATCAGGTGACTTCAGCTCTAGGAGGGTTTGAAGGTGATTGTAAATCCCTTCTGAGATGACTCTGATGTCAGCTCCTAAGTCAATTTTAAAGTCAATAGTCTTGCAATGAATATTCAGTTCCACTCTTCAGACAGGCTTTATATCATCACAAGTGATAGATCCAAGGAACAATGGCTTTTGGTTGTCTGTAATATGAGTCAACTCTGTGACTGCTTTGGTGTGGCAAACAGCTGCAAAATGTCCATATTTCATGCATGTATTACACTGTGTACCACTGGTTGGCTATGCATCATCTCTTGGGATATGACCTTTTTCTCCACTGTGGGCATATAGGCTGGAATTTGTTGCTCTTAGCCTGGGGGCCTTGCTTCAGGGGTTATATGATAATGAATTTTAACACTCAAGTGTTTGTTTATAGCTTCTAAGCAAGTTTCAGGTTTTTCAAGTTGCTCCTGCTTTTCTTCTGTTGTTTGACTAATTTTCACTGCTTTGCTATCTGCATAGCTGTGTCTAGGGTTAAATCTTGCATTGTAGCCGCTGTGTGTCATTTTGGTCTGTTAACCCAATAACCCGCCTATCTCTGATATTTTCGTGTTTTGCATTCCCCAAATCACAGTTTTCAGCCAGTGTAAGCAGAGGTCTTGTAAAACATTCAGCATTTTCCCTGGGTTCTTGAATTCCCTGGTGAAACATTCTCTTTCATAAACCACATTTCCCTGATGTATAAAGTATGCATCAAACATAGCCAGAACCCTTTCATAGTCATCTTTGTGACTGTCTTCAGTAAAGTCAAAGGTTTTAAAGATATGCTCTACCTGCTTCTCCATAGCATAAATTAAAGAAGATACTTGCATATCTCCAGTTTCTTTGTGGAGTTCATTTGCAATGCAAAATCTTGCAAAATATGGTTTCCAATCTGTCTATTCTGAAGGTTTGTCAAAGCTGAGGTTCTCTGGGGCATAGAAGAGTAACATTTTGATGAGATCCTATAACCTTTGTCGCTTTATTCTTATTGTCTGCAAACTTTGTTGCTGTTTTCCTGTTGTTTCTGTTCTTAATTTTGACACCATGTCATATTCTGTACCAGAGATGGACTAGTCACAAAGCTTATACACACCAGTTGTGTTTATTATAAGATCCTTTAATGCTCTGCCAGGTATGGCTGAGGTTCCCTTAAATCTGGTATTTTACACACACTGTAACAATTTAGCATTTCATCACAGATTACTTATAATCCATCCTGTTTTATTCATTGTTTTCTGTAGGTGTCTGTGATGGAGTGGACTAGGCCCAGAGGCCCTCCGTCGGAGGCCTCAGGATCGTCACACCCATCCCAGGAAAGGAGTAGTGGAGCTAAGTTCTTCAAGCAATCTAAAGAGACTGCACGGAAAGCAGCCAATCAGGGGGAGGCTGAAAAGGGCTAACCAATCAGGGCCCAGAAGGGTCATATAGAGGGTTCTGCAGAGCCAGAGCCAGCGAGGGTGGAAAACCATTGCTTCTAGAGAGGAAGCCCTGGGGGTGTGGCCCGATACTAAGGCCAGGACTGTTTAAAGACTACAGACACACCCAATCAGAATGGGTGCTTGCGAGAGGTGGGTGCCACTACATTTGGTACCAGAAGTGGGATCGTTCAGACTGACCCTGATTAACAAGGGATGCGACCAGGGAAGAGGTGATCCGCCTGTTGGTGGCAGACCAGCAGCAGCAGGGGGTTGTTATGCAGCAGCGGACCCAGGCCCTGCTGATGCAATTGATGGAGAATCTGCAGGGGCAACAGGAGTCCTAGTTTCTGGCCCATCAACAGTGGCAGGAGATCCATTCCAACCAGCAGGACTGAATGCAGAGGCAGTTGGGCCACGCCACAAACAGGAACCCCGTTGGTGAAGGGATTCTTGGTTGGTTGGCTACAGGCCTGGCAAAGCTCAGGCCAGAAGATGACCCTGAGGCCTTCCTTCGGACCTTTGGGTGGATGGCAAAGGCAGCAGACTGGGAAAAGTCAAGTTGGGTGGCCCACATAGCACCATTCCTGACAGGCGAGGCACAGGCAGCTTACTGAATGGTAAGTCATGAGCAAGCAAGTTCCTACCCAGTGGTGAAGGCTGCCATCTTGGACCAGCTAGGGCTGACACTGGAAGCCTACAGGCACAAGTTCTGGACAGAATCACTCCCGCAAGGGGCAAAGCCATGGGTAATGGCACAGAAGTTACAGGATCTAGCGACATGGTGGCTTTGTCCAGAGACCAGCTCGGTGGAGAAGCTCCTGGATCAGGTGGTCCTAGAGCAATTCCTGAAGGTCCTATCTGGAGAGGCAGAGAGCTGGGTAAGGCATTTCCAACTGGCCTCCATCGGGGAAGCAGTAGAGCAAGCTGAGGCCTATTTTGAGGCTGCAGGAGAAGAACGGCTGAAATTGTGTGGTAAACTGAAAGGGGCTCACCAGGGGGTGGCTCAGGGAAGCTTGCAATGGGGAAAAGCCCCAAAGATTTAGACTCAGGGGGTGCAGTGCAACAGCAAGAGGTCCGGGGGTCCTTCAGGACACAGTAGGTACTAGTGGGAAGGAGCTAGGGGAACCAGTAGTCTGTTACAGGTGTGGCTAGCCTGGGCATGTTAAAAGGAACTGCCCAGTAATGGAATCTGAATACTTAAACTGTTGTTACAATGGAACCAATCAGTGGGGTCTCCTCCAAATGTAAGGGTGGCCCCACCATGGGAAGTGATAGTCAGGCTGGGGGGCACTGTAGTTAAGGGTCTGGTAGAATCAGGATGTGGGTACCCCTTGGTTCAAGAAGATCAACTGAGGATAACTGGCCTGGACCGACACCTCTCAGTACGTCTCCTGTGTACATGGAGAGACCCCAGTTTATCCCATGGCAGTAATTGAGCTGGAGGTATAGGGCCAGAGAGCTCAACTCCATGTTGGTGTGGTCAAGGACCTGCCATGGACTGTAATTTTGGGGAGAGACTAGGTGGGCTACTCAGCCTTCATGCGGAAAAGACCAGAACAGCAACCCAGGACTGAGGGGGTCTGGGCCAAGCTGGGAATGAAAGCAGAGGGAGCCAGGGTAAGGAGACCCCAGAAAGAAGCCCAGAGGTGAGACCAGAATGACCAAGACATGAGGGACCCACTGAGGAAATGTCAACAAGAGTTGGATGAGGCCAATGTCTCCCGAGGGAAAGTTATTAACCAGCTGGTCCAGGTAAGAGCAGGAGTTGTCCCGGGTACAGGTGGAAGCCAAGGGGCAGAGGGAACAATGCTTGGCTTTGCAGGACACATTGGCCCAGGCCCAGAGGGACAAGACTCAGAGGGCATAGCAGGATACGATAGAGACCCAGACAGAGAGCTGGGCCCAGCAAGGTACTATGAGGACCCAGACAAAACCCCGAGTGCAGTAGGGTACTGTGGGAACTCGGTCTAAAATACCCAGGCTACTAACTAGTACAGAAGCTTAGATATAGTTGCTTCAGCAGAGAGAAGTGAAAGAAGGGCTGGAGTAAAGAACAGGACCCTGGGATACAGAAAGGAGTAGCACAGGCTTTGTGAACTCCCTCCTAAGCGAGGATGACCTGGTGAAATGATTGGAGGCAGCAGAAAGGGAGCCAGAGGATCTCACGTTCAAGAATGAACAGATGACTGAAGATCTATAGTTCACCGAGGATGAAAAAGAGCACTTGCTCCATATGGCATATGATTATGAGACGCAGCTAGTGGCTTGGCATCAGCGCTGGTTTACATATTCTGCCGCCCTAGGCAAAATAAAAATATGCATCTCCCCCTCACCCCACAAGGGATAAATTTGAGTATTTGCAGCTGCAGGAGCTGTCATTCTTGTCAATTTCAAGCTTCACTGGAGAAATGAAATTGACAAGAAATCAGGGGCAGCTGGAGCCTGGCTCTGGGAGGGGACTGGCTGGCTGCTGCCCATGACCAGTGGGGACACAGGAGGTTGCTGCCTGCTTCCCAGAATGCTGGCGGCTGCTGCCACACTCCTGGCTGCACGCTGGGACCAGGCGGGCGGTGGGTGGCTGCAGCCCAGCAGCCACTCTTTATGTTTTGCTACCCTAGGCAATTGCCTAGTTTGTCTATGCTTAAGGCCAAGCCTGCTTGGTATACAAAGACCCTGAAATCCAGGAGAAGAAATTGAGTAAAGGGATAATGACCATGCTCTCAAGGTAAGAAAGGCCTGGGAGAGTAGATCCTGCGAGACCAGGGCAAAGACTAGGTAGAGTCTCTCCAGACAGAGATGTCTGAAAGAGAGAGAGAGAGAGAGAGCATCCTGATTGAAAGGGGCAAGGACTAAGACAAACTCTCAAGGAGAAGAGACCTGAGAGAAAAGGACCCTGGTAGATGGGGCACAGAGATAACTAGTAGCTCTGCAGATGGTGAGGTCTGGGAGGGAGAAGATCCTGCTAACATGGGGCAAAAAATGGGGTAAAGAGAGAGATTACCCTCTATTGAATGATCACCCCAATCCTGCCAGGAGAAGTGGGGGGTGAGGGATGTGACAGTGGTCTTGGCCTAAAGGGTCACTGCTGGAGGCTTCAGAATCCCAAGAAAGGAGCAGTGGAGCTAAGTCCCCTGAGTGGCCTTGAGAGACTTTGTAGGAAGCAGCCAGTCAAGGCAGGCTGCAAAGGGCTAGCCAATCAGAGAGGCTGCAGGGAGCAGCCAATCAGGGCCTGGAAGGGTCATATGAAAGGAGCTGCAGTGCCAAGGAGAGTTAGTTCCTTGCTGGAGAAGTGTAGGTAGTGTTCCTATCTAGACAAAGGGACCTTCAGTCCCACAGACAGCTCAGTGCTGGCAGGGACCAGGGGAGTGAGGCTGAGCTCCTGGCTGGCTGGCTGCTAGGCCTGAACACAGAAGAGTGCTGAGTAAAGGGTGAAGCATTGATGAAGGCTGGGGCTGTGGGAAATAGCCTAGGGAACTGAAAGCAGTTTTATTAAAGGGACAGCATGGTGTGTGGCTGTTATTCTTAGGGTCCATTAGCTGGGACCTGGAGTAGTGGGGTGGCCTGGGTTTTCCTGATAGGCCACTGGGGAAGTGGCCTACAACTGGACAGTGATCAACTCCCAGAAGGGGAACTGAACTTTTTAGTGGCCCAGCCAGAGAGCTGGGGCTAGAAGGGTCCAGAGAGGGCATAGAACCATTGACTCCAGGAAGGAAACCCTAGGGGTACAGCCCAATACCAGGGCTGGCACTGTTTAAAGACTGCAGGACACACTCAACCAGAAGGGTGCTCGTGAGAGATGAATGCCATGCCCTTACAGTGCCAAATGAGTAAGTTCCTATGCAAGATAATTAAAGAGACTGATTCAGTGTAACATGTCTGCAAGCTAGATTTAAAAAGGAGCAGAAGCAGCATTTTTCCAACCACTGCCACTTAAGAGTATTTTATTTAATAAAACCTGCATTGTATGCTGTTCAGAAAATGTCTGTTCCCATCATGCAGACTCAGCACAACATCCATTTCTCTGCACTTGACTAAGCAACAGTGTTATGGAGTAATTTTTATGGGCCATGAGAAAGATCTGAGAACAGAATTCTGTAATAGGATTTGTGTGTGCGCCCCTCATCTGATGACAATAGCTAGAGGCATGCACCACAACTAGCTCTCTGACTCCCTCTTTCCATGTGGTTCCAAACAGAAATAATACAGTATTGAGCTATCACTAAACACATATTATAATGACTGGTATCAAAAAGTGTGGGAAATTCTGCTATTAAAAAAATGAAAACTGTCACAGTTCTACAGGGAGAAGAAAAAAAAGATAACTACTTAGAAGTCTGGTGCAACTTTTTGGTTTTTGCCTGAAGAGGATCATCCCCTGCTGCCAAACCTGATAATATTTTTTAAAAAGTTCTAAGGATGGGAGAAATCTTAAACTCAAAATTAAGACTTTAACAAAAGGATAGATAGAAGAAAGGCTTAGTATCATGCAGATAGAACAACAAATAAACAGGTTACACATCTAAATGTAAGAAAAACCAGAAATTTGAACCTAAACATGAGATGAAAGACTTTAACTGACACTATCAACTCACAAGACAGAAGAGGAAGACGAAGAGTAGAAAAGCATCAACCACAATATGTGATCAATACCACAGAGTTGAAGAAAGTGACTGGTAGCAGGTCTTGTCATTATAATTTTAAGGACATCTATAGGCTAATTTATAATTGTGTATATGTTAAGTTTATCTCCATTTAAATTGTAACAAAAGTTTTATAAGATTTCCATTCTAAAATAAATGAATTGTTAATAAATAAAATAAAGACCAACGTGCTCAGATACTAAGGTGATATGGGCCATTTAACTACCACAGATAGTTAGAAAAGTGACTACATAAAAAAACTTCACCTTCTTACTCATCCAATCTACTCTCTTTGGCAATTTGGAATCATATCTTCTGCCTTTAGTGCCCAGTAATTTAGAAATAGCACCAATCTCTCTCCTTTCTTTTTAGGCTGTAGGAGAAACAGTTGGAGTACAGGACTCTTTAATTGTTTGTGAGTGAGTGAGCAGGTTGTATGTCTCTGTGAGTATGTGAAGACCTAATTGAGGGAAAGCTAAATCAAAGAAAGTTAGTTGGCATTTAGTTCTGAATGTGGTGAACCCTGTGATGATCTTCATCTCCCCTGGGAGAGGACTCCATAGTCTAGGTCTAGCTCCTGTCTTTCTCACTCACTAGCATTCCCCCATAGCTGATAGTTGTGCCAGAGGAATGCAACTCTCATGAGAGGCCATGATGGAAAGGTGATCTCTCAGGTAGCAGGGCAGTCCCATGGAAGGCTTTGATTATAGTTACAGAGACCTTGAATTTGAGAGAAGAATCCTGTGGGACACTCATCAAGAGAGGAGAGGAAGAAAACTCATTGTTTACAAATACTCTGACAGATTGATCCGATAAGAAGAAAATAATTGGAGGACAAAATAATAATAATTATAATTAATCTGACATCATTTGCAAGGCAAGGTGAATAACACGAAAGTAGAAAAACAATGTGATGCTATTCCCCAGAAGAATAAAAACTTCAGAGCCAGTTGCTAATTTATCAGAATAAAACAAAACAAAACAAAAGACTGTCAGAAAGCACGGTTGTAAGAGAGGCAAGAGTCCTTGGTTTCAGAAGGCAGCTTTAACACAATGGCAAAAAAGAAATGAGAGCTGACATCCCTGCACCATATTTCTCAGTCTGTACCTTTTCTCTTTTTAATAATACAAAAAATTCAAATATGCACTTGCTGACAGAGTGACTATGACACTGTCTCTGCCAAACTCACTGAAAATCTCAGGGCAGGTTTAGGGAGATGAGAAGTCTGTCAGTTCCATTTTTCATTTCATGTCATTACATCTACTTTTCCCTCCCTCAGCAGAATGGTAACTTTATTTTGTATTTGTAATATGACTAGGGCCAAATTTTCATCCCCTGCATAAAGCCTGAATAATTGGGTGTAGAGGAGGAGGGAAAAGCTGGGTGGAAGATAAAGGAGCAGACTCTTGCCCTCACCCAAACCTGGGCATGGGGCAGCCATACAGTTACCCAGCATTCATTGCCAAAGTCTGAGTTATAGTAAGATTTGCAGCTAGCTAAGAACCCTCTCCACAGGTGCTTAGCCAATGGATGCATGCAGTTTTTGGCTGTATTGGCTATTTGCTTGACCTGCAGCTAATTCCCCCATAAAGGAATGTAAAACTGTATTACAATGTTTAACCACTAGGTGGCAACATGTTTAACATACTTTACCTGATCTGGTAATAGCTAGAGTGATGAGTGCATTAAGATGTCTTAGAGAGAACACACCTCTCTGGAATGGAAGCTCTGTAACCAGTCCATATCTGGTACATGACATGGTGTCAGAAGTAAAGGTAACCTAACTGCCAGAAGAGAACAGAAACAGAAGAAAGTAGCAAGGGTTGCAAGCAAAA
Source organism: Emydura macquarii macquarii (assembly GCF_026122565.2). Classification (NCBI taxonomy): domain Eukaryota; kingdom Metazoa; phylum Chordata; order Testudines; family Chelidae; genus Emydura; species Emydura macquarii. Next base: position 6,371,400 of record NW_027130506.1, read on the forward strand.
GAAGAAAACAATTTTAAAAAGCAGCAAAGATTGCAGGATTGCTCTCATCAACATGCCATTCTTAAATACCTCAGAGAACTTCAGCTTCAGAATGGACAATCTGGAAGCAATATTCTGCAAGATTTCACACTGCAACCTAACTCCAACATGAAACTGGAAATGTTCAGGTATCATTTTTAATTTATGCTGGCAGAGCATATCTTTAAATCCTTTACCTTCACTGAAGACAGTCACAAAGATGATTATGAAAGTGTTCTGGTGATGTTTGATGCATACTTTATACCTCAGATGAAGAGAAGTTTTTGAAAGGGCATGTTTTCACCAGAGAATTCAACAACCAGGGAAAATGTTGACTCTTATTAGAGCTTATCATGCATTAGCAGAAAACTGATTTGGGGCCTGTAAAACATGAAAATATTAGTGATAGATTGGTCATAGGGCTTACAGAGGAATGTCTTTCATAGCAGCTACAATGAAAAACAGACTTAATCCTATCCACAGCTATTCAAATAGCAAAGCAGTCTAAACTTGTGAAGCAGCAAAACAAACTTGCTGAACTTGAAAAACAAGAAACTAGTTTAGAAGCTGTAAATAGATGCAGTATATGTGCTAAAAGTCATCATAAGACATATAAGACTAAGATGAACAAATTGTATGTCAGTGGTTTTCAACCTCTAGTCTCGGGGGGTCGGCAGACTACATCTAAAATTTCCAAAGGGGTCTGCATCTCCATTCAAAATATTTTAGGCATGGACAAATGAAAAAAGGTTGAAAACCACTGTTCTAGGATAACCAGAAATCATTTCAGACTAAGTTGCACAGGATGTAGAAAAAAATCATAGCCCAAGAGATGTATAGCTAGTCAAAGGCACAAGATGTAATAAATGCACAAAATATGGTCATTTTGGAACTGTTTGCTGTGCGAAAGCAGTCAGGGAGTCGACTCATATTACAGATAATCAAGAGCCATTGCTTCTGAGATCTATCACATGTGATGACACACAGCCTGCCTGGACAGTGAAACTGAATATTCATGGAAAGGCTATTGACTTACAAAGACAAAAGCTTTGCATTCTAACTGCATGTGATCAAAGGATCAAAGACCAACAACATTCTCAACTGCAGTGTGGCAGCCATGATGGAGCAAGCGAGAAAGGTGGATGAACTCGGTGTATTTGATGATACTGGATTTTTGAAAGGAGATCTAATACAAATAAACTTGAGAGAACGCCAACCAAACCATATGGAACACACCTCTTTTATTAGACAGACCTTGGAAAAGATTATCTGCAGATTTATTTAAATTGAGAGGACATCATTACCTCATTATAATTTCCTTCCTAAGTGAAGATCTTTGCACTTGTGTCACTGAATGTCATCTTGTTGACTTCAAACCAGTTCTCCATTTGTCTAGGTCATTTTGAATTCTAATCCTGTCCTCCAAAGTGCTTGTAACTCCTCCCATCTTGGTGTCCTCTGCAAATGTTATAAGCATACTTTCCTCTCTATTACCCAATGCATTAATCAAATTGTTGAATTCCACAGTCCCAGAGCAGACTCCTGCAGGAACCCACTAGATTCTCCTGCACAATTTGACAGTGAACCATTGATAACTACTCTTTTGGTATAGTCTTTCAACCAGTTGTAGATCCACCTTATAATAATTTCATCTAGACCACATTTTCCTAGTTTGCTGATGAGAATGTCATGTATAATGTGTCAAAAATCTTAATAAAATCAAGATATATCCCATCTACTGCTTCCCCCCATCCAACAGAAAGAAATTAGATTTGTTTGGCATTATTTGTTTTTGACAAATCCACATTAGCTATTACTTATCACCTTATTATCCTCTAGATGCTTATAAACTGATTGTTTAATAATTTGTTCTAGTATTTTTCCAGGTATTGAAGTTAGGACTGTAATTCCGTGGGCCATCTTTGTTCCCCTTTTTAAAGATAGGTATTATGTTTGCTCTTCTCCAGTCAACTGAGACCTCACCAGTCCTCCATGAGTTCTCAAAAATAGTTGCTAAAGTTTCCAGGATTGCTTCAGATAGTTCCATAAGTATCCTAGGATTAATTTCATCAAGCCCTGCTGACTTGAATACACCTACCTTATCTAAATATTCTTTAACCTGTTCTTTCTCCCATTTTGGCTTGTGTTCCTTCCCCCTTGTTGTTAATATTAACTGTGTTAAGCATCTAATCACAATTAACTTTTTTTGTGAAACAAAATAGGCATTAAACAACTCAACTTTCTTGATGTTATCCATTATTAGCTCTCCTTCCACATAAGTAGCAGACCTACATTTTCCTTCATCCTTCTCTTGCTCCTAATGTATTTAAAGGATCTCTTCTTATTGCTGTCCCTTGCTAGGTGTAACTCATATTGTGCCTTAGCCTTTCTGATTTTGTCCCTACAAGCTTGCACTATTTTTTTGAATTCATCGTTAGCAATTTTTCTATGTTTACACTTTTGCAGGATTCCTTTTTGACTTTAATGTAATTAAAGAGCTCCTGTTGGAGTCATACTGGCCTAGCCTATTCTTTTTATACTTCCTTTGCATCCGGATAGTTTGCTGTTGTGCCTTTAATATGTCTCTTTGAGAAACTGCCAGCTTTTCTGAACTTTTTTTTCCCTTAGATTTTCTTCCCATTGAACTTTCCCTACCAATTCTCTGAGTTTGAAACATTTCTAGCAATTTACAAAACACTGTTTGTTTGATACTGACTTTAAAATCACATGTTTATGAAAGTTGATGTTGCCCTATGAAAAAAATACAGCATTATATATATATATATACATATATATAGATATATAAAAAATCCTTGTGAGCTCTATCAACAGTTTCATCTTTCACTGTGTGTCATGATGAAAAAAATAGATTTTAGTGTTTTCAGAGGGAAGCTACTGGAAATTAAATGTTCTTGCAGAAGTTCTGTTTATATGATGAGAAAATTCACATCTTTCTGCATTCCAGATTTAGTTATTTTTGTTTGTCTTTCCATCGGGAACCAGCAATCTATTTAAATTCTGGATTTGTGACTAGCTATTACAAGTTAGATCCATTGGAGTGATGCTATATATATTTTAGAAACAATGTCTTGCTCTGACAGCAGGCACAGCTATGCCACAATCCATGTAATTGAAAGACTAGTCCTTCCCCCAGTACATTCTGAAAAAAGGCTGACCTGTGTCCTTGCTCTTTCATATTATATATGTATAATATTTCACAGTTTTATTACTGACATGGAACACATTAAACTGCTTTTTAGGAACATAGGAGATGCCATACAGAACCAGACCAATGGTCCATCTAACCCTTTACCCTGTTTCCAACAGTGGCTAGTTACAGCTGTTACTATTTAAACTAAGAAAGCATATCTATAGCCCTTCTGCCAGATGGTGTTGGCATGTTTAATATATAGGGGCTCTTCTTCACATTACAAAACAGAACCAGATTGAGCCTCCATCCAGAAATGTGAGAAAACGAAACACCACTTCTGAGTGCCTCTAAAAGACAATAGTTCCCCATTCACAAGCACGGAGTCTGTGTATATCAACAACTACAACAACTACTTATTAAGAAAAGAGAGAATAAAGAATTAATTTGTGAAAATGCAGCAGTAATGATTCAAAAGAATGCAAACAATAAGCAAACACCTGCTCCACAGCATCTTGGGCAGTAGTCCTTTGCCTTAGTTTCCCACCTTGCATTTTGAAAGTCCAACAGATGAATGTCCCTTTAATATGCCACACCTCCTTTTCCCTCCGTTGCATCCTGGTTTGTTGTCTGAAGTTAGTGAAATCCCAGAATCCAGGTGTGCATTCTGGGGGGCTCATATTTCACCATGGAGGGGCGGTTGTGGTGAAGTGACATCTCTGCCTCTTCTGCTGATCACCACTGTTGCTGCTAACTAAGCCACTCACTGCTGCCACTAGCAGGGCTATCATGTTCCGATGTTACTCTACTTGGCCCCCCTTGTGACCCTCTGTACCTCGATGTAGCACCCTGGTACCCCCATAGTCACCACTGTCCTATAATTGTGATATGTTTTGTACTAAGTATGCCTCGTGAGGTATCATTTTAAAAGTCTTGATCTGTTGAAAATTAATCTCCTGTTGGATTGTATGTGAAGTTATGAAGTATTGCTAAATGCATTCCTGAAATATGTTGTGAGGTTGGGAACACCCACAACCATCCTTTCAGTTACAACAAAGGAGTAGCCATCAATTGCCTGATAACATGAATGGCTCATCAACACACAATCCACTATCCTAGAGACTTCTCGGATAAGACACATACACCATGAGGGCAGGCTAACATGTCACAGCAAGGATCTTTCTAGCAAGTTAGAAGAAGGAATAAAAAGAGAGACAGTGACATCATCACTTGGTCTCTCTCTCCTCCCCATCTCAATACCAGGAAGAATGTCTGGAAGACAGACTTTAGACCAGGGAAAGGTGGTCCCAGGCTGGAAAAGGGAGTCTAGTCTGTTTATTGAGGAACTGAAACATTTTGTACCATCTGTCAGGGTGAGACACTGCTTGATTCAAATCCTTCTTAGTCTGTGGAACTTAGACTGTGAATTTACTTTTGTTTCTTTAGTAACCAACTTTGATCTCTATGTCTGCTACTTATAATCACTTACATCTATATTTCTGTAGTTAATAAATCTGTATTATATTTTACCTAAAACAGTGCGTTTTTGGTTGAAGGGCTTGGGAAATCTCAGCTCAGTTTACAAAGGCTAGTGTGTGTCCATTCCACACTGAGGGAGTGGCGAACTACTTAGCAAACGTACACTGGTCAGGCTTCAGACCAGTGCAAGACAGTACAGTTCTCAGATGCGAGGCTGGGGAGCTGGGGGGAATTGGCTGGAGCCTCTTTATTGTTGGTTCATGAGTGGCTGGGAAACCATTCATGTAACTCTGTGGTGTGTGTCCCTGCCTGTGGATGTCGGTGTAAGTGCCGTGCCTGTCAGAGATTTGTAGCTTGTCATCAGCATCACAGTGTCAGAGGCAGCCTAGGTTGGTGAGTAAAGAGGGCTCAGTGGCCCCACAGTCCAGGTTGCACGCCAGAAACCCTGTCACACCCCTCCTTAGTGATTTCATTGGATAACAGAGAACCTCACTGCTGCTACTGTCTATGTTGTCATTCACTCCAACACTGTCCCCACACCAACTGAAAGACTCAGCCCCATACAGCAGCTTATAAGCTATTTCAGCTCTAGTAATCACTGAAAAGAAACAAGGACTGTCACCTGAGTCTAATCAGCTCTGTCTTATGAACACTGGAGGAGAAGGGTTAAATATCACCTAAGACCCATTAAACAGCACCTGTACCATTGAGCAGGAACATCTATCCCCACCCCCTCTGACTTTCATGAAGATGTGGCATCACTACCCCTCGCTTAGTGAGTGAGGTTAAATGTAGTTTGGTCCCCATTCCCAGTTAGGACAAATACAGTTCTGACACCTTTTAGTCATGCAATAAGGATAACAACATTTCCTTACCTCTACATCTAAGACTTAAGTGAATCTTAACCCAAAACAGCCAACATTTATCAATTTGGCAACGTTTCTGGGTCATCCAGACAGAATAGGTGTGTCTATGCAAGTACAGTCTGCTCCAGAGGTCTTTTCCCTTCAATAGATGGCAAGGGACAGCTCATTCAGACCAATATCTTACACATCCATTTGCAAGGATAAACCCTGGGCACACAACACCATGCTAAGTAGAAGCTTCTTCTCATAGTATGCTACAGCAAAGTATGCTACAGCGGCAGGAGGAACACGGTAGTGTGTATGCTTACATAGTTAGGTTGACATAAGCTGCCTTATGTTGATTTAACTTTGTAGTGAAGACATGCCTTGAGACATCTAACTCAAAGGATTTAGGTGACTACCCTTGTGTGTAATATTTGCGTGGAATGGAGCATGATTTCTTTCCTCTCACTCCTCCTTTCCAAAGACGTTTAAGAGCACCTTGCAGTGCCTCCACCTTAGGGTGACCATATTTCCCAAAGGGAAAACAGGACACAGCGTGGGGCTGGCCCAAGCCTCCCACTCCCCACGTGGGGCTGGCCTGAGCTGCTTGCCCGAGCCCTGCCTGCCCCCCCACTGGTGCACTGCACGGGTTCTCCCCCCCCCCCCGCACGTTCCTCTACACCCCACTTTTTGACAAAAGTGGCCATTTGTCCTGTTTGCTCTTGCCAACTGATCAAAAAAAGGGACTGTCCCAGCTAAAACAGGACATATGATCACCCTACTCCACCTTCAGTAATCCACAAATGATCTAGGATGTGGGAGTGAATCTGCAGAGGAAAATGGTTTTAAATACAGCAGTGCCACCCACCAGACCACGGAGGGGTGAGTAATTACCCTTTGCATATATTCAGCTTTATTTTAGGGTAGGCGTGATAAAATGGCAACTAGTCTTCATTCAAACAACTCCACGCATGCCTGCCACACATTCGCCCCTGCTGTTGATGCCTGCTGCAATATCACTCAGCAGCAGGGCTGCAGGCAATGAGCAAGTTTCCCCTTGAGATTCTCCTCTTAGCTACTCTAGAGTCGGGACTTCTAAGCAGGCAGCTAAGGCTTCCTCGTTTTTCCCATCTCACTGCTTCTGCCGCCTGTGCCCTCACTCCATTATGCCTCTCAGTGCAGTGCAAATGGGGACGGACAGGTGGCCAGCATTGTGGCTTCCTGGCTCTTACAGCAGCATTTCCTATAACCACGGAGGTAGCCATGGGCTTGAGGGAGCCAGGACCCGACAGCCTACTAAGAAATTCAGGGAAAGAAAAACCTCAGGGGAGACTCACCATTGTGGGAAATGGTCCAGCTCAAAATGTAGAGAAAAGGCCAGGTCACAGGTGGTAGACAAAGAGACAATGGTGAAGAAAAAAGAAAAAAGAGGAGAGATGAAAGAGAGATTGGGGCCAAGCCAGGGAAATGGAAGAAAGGAAACACTGCAGGACAAACAAGGGAAGGATGAGTGTCATGGCTATTGCACAGGAATGGGAGTCAGGACTTCTGGGTTTCATTCCCAGCTCTACTACTGTCTGACTGCATGACCTTGAGAGAGTCCCGTCATCTATTGGTGCTTCAGTTTACCCATCTGTAAGAGTGAGACAGCAGTACTGACCTACCTCCCAGGCAGGTGAAGCTCCTTAAGATCCTGTGATGGATGTCTTATTAACTAGTAGTTAGAAAGGGGGAAACATGCTGAATCAGTAAAAACTCATTCATGTCACATGCTCTGTCTGCAAAAATGTCACTTGGGAAGCAACTTAGAACTTAGCAGCTCTGAGTACAATTGCTGTCTAATTCCCGCAATCCTTGAGGCCTAAATATTTGTAAAAGTCCTAGTGTCTTACTAGTATAAGCAAAAACCTGTATTAGTGGTTTGTCCTGGGAGCTCTTTGATGCACCAAGAGACACAGTTCTGAGGAAACGCACAGGAAATCCTGGCAGGTGGTTCCCTGTCATGCTGGCTGGACTGGGGTGGGAGGGGGTGCATTTATTATATTATTTAACATCAATATGTCAGAATCATAATAATTCATATGAGATATGCCATGTCAGGTACTGTTAGAAAGGCTATAATGTGCTAAGTAAGATGATAATGTTTATGTTCATGTGTTATATGTGTAATGGAAGTTATGGATATGTTTGATATATCTGTATTTCAAATTGTGCTGTGTCTGGGCGACACCCCAGACAGGATGGCTGCAGCACTAGCCTGCTTAATGGCCCATTAAGGAAACTCACAGGTACAATGGGCCAGGGGGAGAAGCCAGGGATATGCCTGATGAGTCACCAGGACTTACTCATGTGACTCTGGACTCCATCTTATACCTGTAAAATTCCACAAGCAGCATGGCAAAGACCAAAGGACATAAAACGCAGCTGCCTGAGATCCATTTTGTCTTTAGTCTGCCTTCAGCCACCTACCTACCTCTGAACTGAAGCTGTGAAACAAAGGACTGAGACCCATCCAGGTACTGGATGTATACCAGAGGGACTATACAAGCCTGCAAACTCCACAATCCTACTAGAAACCTGATATATATGGACTTTCAAATCATTTGTATGTATCTGATTGCTTTAATCCCTTAACATTTCTCTCATAGTTTGTTTCTTTCTTTTTATAATAAACCTTTAGTTTTAGTTACTAAAGGATTGGCTGGCAGCATGGTATTTTGGGTAAGACCTAAACTTGATCTGGTACTGTGGCTGACCCTTTAGTGTCAGAAGAAACCTTTCTGGTAAAGAGCATAGAGTTTTAAATAACTGATCTCTTTACTGGACCTCGTGGCTGATTGGGAGCCGGAGACTGAAATGCAGTAAAGGGGGCTGTGTATATTTTTATTTTGGCTTCTTGATAACCAGTGTGGGGAATCAGAAGCACTGTTTGTGGATGGTTAGGAAGTCTGACTTCAGTGTCACCCACCAGTGCTGGGAGAATCTGCTCTCCTTTTACAGCCTGCCCTGACCTTGGCATTTTCAGGTGGCTACCCTAGGCACGGATGGGTCACTCTCCTGCTAAAAATAAGCTAGGTTAAAGATATTTGTAATCCACAAAGGAGATAATAAATCAAATGTTAACACAGAAATGGCCTGGTCTTGCTCACTTGGAAGTCGGTGGCCCAGTTTCAATTGTCTGCAGTGGGAGCCAGAGGAAGCCCTGTAGGAAGAAGGGGAAAGGATTGGAGACAGCTAAAGGTGCTAAGTTACATCTATACTAGGGCTAAGCTGTGTTTCAAATCGTATTGGCTAACTCAGTTATGTAAGGCACACCCTTTTTCCTAGTCTAGACAAGGCCTTGTTCATTACAGGGAGTAATGTCTTTTCTACCTTGAGATGTAGAGTGAAACAAACAGACTTTTCTGAGCTGGGCAAGGCTACGCCAACATCAACAGAAAAGGCTGAGCGGTCTCTGTTCAGTTCTTAGCGGATATCACTAAAACCACTATGCCTCTGCTAGCTGAATATGAGGGACTCACCAAAGCGGCCAATGGCCACAGAGACTGACTCGGTCGCAGCTATAGTGAGCATGGCTAGGAAGAAATGGAGAGGTAGCACTGCCACATCCTGTGCTGCACCTATTCTGGATGCTTTCATGCTATGAGGAGACAGAATTACTGGGCCACAAGGTAACTAAACAGTGTTGGTTTCTTGGGGAAAATGATATTCTAACAAATCCATGGTCCTCTCACATTTCCCTTTTGTCACTATGGCTGCACACTGTGGTCACTCAGAGTGTCATGGCAACAGCCAGCGGGGACAGAGAAGAACTTCTGCTCCAAAACACACAGGCCCCTGCCACTTGGAGCAAAGGAGAATCTCTTAGCGATAGCAGCCTGGTGCTAATAAATGCTAGTAAAGCCTGTGACAAGCAATTGGCCAGTTCCGATTCCATCCAGTACAGGTAGTGGTACAAATATGCACTAGCCAGTTTACTGCAATATCAAAGTGGGAGAAAGACGGGTAGAGAACTTTAGTGAGGAAAGCAATCAGAGATCAAGAAATTAGACATGAATGAGCAACGAGATGCTGTTGCAAAAATAAAACAAAATCCCATTTGGGGATGTGTCTAAACAGTTGAAATATCTCTTATGATATTTATTAATTTGTTATTTGTTTTTCAGTGCCCAGAAGTGTGCCAGGTGCTTCCCAGAGACACAGGATAATTAGACAGGTTCCTGCCACAAAAAACTTACAAACTAAGACCCCTATTTAGGAAAGGCTTGTGCATGTGCCCAATTTTAAGTACATTCTCATCCCATTGGATTTAGTGGGATGACTGAGTTGTTTAAAGTGAGGCAGATAAATCTTTCCAGGATCAGGACCTACATAAAAACAGATAAAAACAGGAGTAAATTGGGTGCAGGGATGCAAAAAATAAACAAATTACTGGAGTCATGTTTGGCGCCTGTCATCTTGGTCCCTGTAGAAGATCCCCTGTAAGGGGCGGCACCGGTGGCCCTCCCTCAGTGTCAATCTCCAAAGGAGGCCACACCTCCCGCCGCCTACGCCCTTCGGGAGTCCAAATTAAAGGGGCCGCCTCCAGCCCTTAGTAGGACAAGCCTTGGGTTCAGGCCGCTCCTTAGGGGTAGTCGTCTCTTGCCCTCACAGGTCGGGCAAACAGTCTATGGCCCAGGCCTCAGCCAGGGGCGGGCCAGTAGCGGGAAAAAGCAGTCTCTAGCCCCAGAGGGGTGAGGAACCAGTCTCAGGCCTTGCCCTTTGGCAGAGCAGGCCAGCAAACACAGTCTTGAGCCCTGGGCAGGGCGAGTAGGCAGTCTAGAGCCTAGCCCTTCTGTAGGGCAGGCAGGCAAACATAGTCTCGAGTCCTGGGTAGGGTGAGTAAGCAGTCTAGAGCCCGAGAGGGCGAGGAAATGGTCCAAGGCCCTGGCCCTTAGGCAGGGCAGGGGAGGCAGCAGTCTCTAGCCTTAGGAGGCCCAATCACTAGTTCATACCCGTCCTTCTGCAGAGCGTGGCAGGCAGCAAGAGACAGGCTCTGGCCCTCAACAGGCATTCACCCCTAGGTTGGGGTAGGAAGGGGGGAGGGGGACGCAGGCCCACCCATCTCCACTGCATCCCAGCCCAGCCCAGTGCCCTGTCAGTGACGGGGTGTCCCGTCACTAGGTCAGTGGGGCTTCAGCCAAAACATGCTGACTCGGAGCGAATGCAAGCTCAGCCGGACTGTAGTCAGCTTCCCCAGGCTTCTTCCTCCCACCCTCTCCTGTGCCGTACCCCGGTTCCTTGTCGCTTGATGGCAGGTCCGGGAACTGTTCAGGGTCCTCCGTGGAGGACAGTTCCTCTAGATCCCAGGGGCTGTGTGTCCCTTCTGACTCGCCAGGGGTTGGCAGCTCAGGTAGCTTCTCCAGGTGCTAAGGGCGCCAGGCAGTAGGGAGCTCTGGCAGCCTCTCCTCCGGGTCGTAGGATCCGGGGGTCTCCTCCAGTTCAGGATCCGCAGGGCCCTACGCCGTGGATAGATCCAGCAGCCTCTCCTCTGGGTAGTGGTCAGGGGCAACCATACATTTGGGCACCAAGGGAGGGGCATCCTTCTCCCTTGGCTGCTAGGGCCTGACAGAGTTGGCAGGCCTGGGTTTTATAGGCCTAACTGCTTACTTGCTTCCGGTCAGGTGCTGCAGTCCTGGGTTCCAACCCTCAAGGGGGTTTGGCTCTCCCTCGGTATCAATCTCTGAGGGAGGTCACACCTCCTGGCTACAGTCCCACTTTTTTATTAAAATATTGTTTTTCTCTCATTCCTCCCACCCTCTTCCCCCAGTTGGTTCCAGCCCATATTTTCCCTCCAACCCTCATCCACTGATTGCCTAGTTTTAATCCTTTCTTTCCACACACTGATTTAATCTAGCAATACCCCTAATAAACCCTCAGCTACATTCAATCTCAGCGTCAGTAGGGTCTTTCCAGCTCTAAAATCTATAAACCTATTTATACCTCAGAAGCTTTGAAAAGGAATCATAAAGAAAAGAATCTTGAAGGTGCAGGACAAACTCTCCCCCTTTATTCTGGGATTTTCTTTATATAATATTGGCTAACTATAAATAGTAATGCTTGCCATTTACATTCCTTTCATATGAAAATCTCAAAGCACTGTGCAAGTGAGAATTCAGTAAGACAATGTAAACTGTGTGCAAGTTGAGCTTAAATGGGGTGCAAGTCATTGTGCAGCAGACAGAAGTGGCCTTTTTTCTGCTTATGCTGATGCCATGTTCAGCTGTACAATTGTTTGTTTGATGAATTCACTGATTTGCATTCACTCTTCTTCTCTGTGGCTCCATGAATGCATCTTCTCAGTTTTCAGGAAATTGTGGCAGGAACCTATGTAGATTCAAGTTATACTGAAAAGACAGCCCCACAGCTTTTAAAGCTGGCATTCAAGTGGAGACATACTGATTCCTTTTTTTAATTCTGAAGCCGCTAAATACTGTCATACATCTATAAAATATAATACAGTTCCACATCCAGGCAGAGAACTGGAAGGGGTTTTCTTTGGTCTTTTTTAATTTCTGGGTAGCATTATATCACCATGAATATCAGGTCATCTTCAGCAGATGCTGAAAAGATAGGCCAGATAACATTTTGTACAAATTGTGTTTTGTCATATTATCCGTATCTCACTAATGAGAACAAAGGAAAGCTACAATTAGTGCCTGAATCTCAATGCTAAATTTGAAAATTCATACACTACACATAGGATGGAATGGCACTTAAATTTAAAAAAAAACTCAGTTGCAACATGTCTTATAGTTTCTGTCTCCATGTTGCAAAACCTTTACTTGGTAAAAATGATAACTCAAACAGGAATTAAACTGGGAATTGAGCCAAGAAAGCATGGTAGTATCTCTTGTTTTGTCATGTCAAGACTCTTTCCCTTTCCCCATCATCCTTCAGTTATGGGTCATCTTACTTCTTGTCTCTAATGCTTGACCACGATGCACACCTATTTGCAGTTTCTTTTCAGTGGAAAAGAGAAGCCAGTGATACAGGAATAATCACATTGACTTACCCAAGGAAAGCCTTCACCTGATGAAGTCTGACAGTTACTGTAAGCACAACTAGGCCAGAGGTTTCAAATACTAGATTCTTTCTTTCATAACTGTCCCTCCCATGCTATTTGCTTGTACTTCGAGGCAACATTCTATTGACCAGTGTCTCATTGTAGAAGGGATAATTGGCTCTGAGAATCCTCTGCATATCCTCTTCATCCTCCTGTCCTTTGCGTATCCACCTGCATTCTCATGATGGAAGTCTCATCTACATCAAGTTTAGTGATGCTGAGCTCCCATTGAGCAGCAAACTAAAGACCTGATCCTGCAGAATGCTGAGCCCCTGGGTGTGGGACAGGGCATTCAGAAAGCCCAGCCTTCAGAGAAGTGCTCAGCAGCTGTAGTATCAAGTCTTAAGGCTGAAATCAGTAGGAGTTGCATGTAGATATGAAGAGAGAATTTTGCCATAATTATGAAATTGCTTTGGAATCCAGGCCCCACTTAGGCAATATTAGGCCCCACTTATGCTAACTCAAGCGCGCACTTAATTTTAAGCTCTGTTGGTTTCAGTGAAACCATTCCTGTGTTTAAAGAAATGCAGATGTTCTTTGCCAAATTGAGGCTTTAGTGCTTTCTGATTGGCTACCATTGATGTCTTGGTGATATCAATGCTTGTTCGACCCTGCAGTGGTACAAAGGATGCAGGTTAAACTGAGCTCGCTTATGGAAACTAGTTGAGCTTTTCTGGAGGCTACCATCATCCACTCCTAAATTTGAACTTTGTTTCCCATCATCCAAAAGGTGAAGTGAATTGAAAGGAATGTGCTGGTGCACCAGCAAAACACTGTGTCCTGCCTATTTTGTGGGGTAATGAGTAGCTGGTCATGAGGGATATTCTTTCCTCTGACATACTGTTGTGTTGGTTGCTGGCAGTCAGGTTGCCCTTGCTGTCAGTGTCACTAAACACAGCTCATAAGCACACTTGAGTAGCCTCTCTGCCTTGTTGGCAGCTGGAATAAAAGAGAATCTTTAAAATGGCGGCTAAGCACAGCATTGCATTTGCTGAAATGCTTTTATGCATCTATGCCCTGACCATCTGAAATTACATCTAGAACAAGATCAAGATGGGCCCAACCTGAACTGAGCAATCATCTTATTTCAGCTCTTGTTCTCCCTCACCTCTTCCCCCACCTTTTGTTTGTCTACTATTTTCACCTGTACAGACTCAAATGGAAACTCTTTGGGGCAGGAACCTGTATTTTATTTGCTCTATAAAGCACCTCCTGCACTTCTGGGTTCAGTAAAATCCCTCTATTCTCACCAAATTGTTGAGGACTGGGAATGTTTCTTGGGCCTTTCAGGTAGCCCCTCTATACAGGCACTGTCAGTGATCAAGCCATGGGCAGTCTTGCCTAGTGGTGGGAACAAGAGTCCATATTACCAATTAGAGCTGAATCCAGATGGGGCAGGTCCAGGAGCAAAGCCAAGATTGATAGCCAGGTGTCAGGAACCAATGCCTAAGCTGAAGAGTTAACCAGAGTCACAGTCAGAAGGTGTAGTGGAGGGTCAGAGCTGGGAGTCAGAAACCAAAACCTAAGCCAAAGGATTAACTGGAGTCACAGTCAGAAGGCATAGGTGAGCTAGGAGTCAGAAAGAAGCTGGGATTGGGGCAGAAAGAAGGCTAGCGACAGCAGAGGCAGGCAAAGGACAATGCACAGCTGCAGGCTAGACATGCATTGAGCAGCCACAGGACTGCTGCTGCTACGGAGCTGAAGTATCAGCCTGCTGACTCCTTCTGCCAGGTGGCACAGTCAATCAGACAGCTTCTATCAGGGCTGGCCACACTCATTAGGCTACCAGGACACTGACTGCACTGCAGGCTAGGCCCCTGACAGGCATTGAGCAAATGCTGACTTGGTCAGTGACTTGTCAGCATTTTTCTGCAGGGGTTGAAGAGATTTTTGTTTCCCTTTCACTTTGAGTTTTGAGGAATTATTTGTGCTGTTGGATATTTTTCTGAGGATTTGCCCTTATTGCCATATTGGGCTGCATTAGTAAGAGCATTGCCAGCTGATCAAGGGAAGTGATTATTCCCCTCTATTCGGCACTGGAGAGGCATATTTGGAGCACTGTGTCCAGTCGTGGGCCCCTCACGACAGAAAGGATGTGGACAAATTGGAGGTAGTCCAGAGGAGGGCAACAAAAATGATTAGGGGGCTGGAGCACATGGCTTATGAGGAGAGGCTGGGGGAACTAGGCTTATTTAGTCTGCAGAAGAGAAGAACGAGGGGGGATTTGTTAGTGGCCTTTAACTACCTGAAAGGGGGTTCCAGGGAGGATGGAGCTAGGCTGTTCTCAGTGGTAGTAGATGACAGAAGTAGGAGTAAGTGCAGTGGGGGAGGTCTAGGTTGGATATTAGGAAAGGTTTTTTCACTAGGAGGGTGGTAAAGCACTGGAATGGGTTACCTAGGGAGCTGGTGGAATCTCCATCTTTAGAGGTTTTTAAGGTGCAGCTTGACAAAACCCTGGCTGGGATGATTTAGTTGGGGTTGGTCCTGCTTTGAGCAGCGGGTTGGACTAGGTGACCTCCTGACGTCCCTTCCAGCCCTAATCTTCTATGACTCTATGATTCTATTTTTAATGCCTATTTGGTCAATTCCTATCTATCTTAGGTACCTATACGGCCCCCATCACTATAGTATCTGAGCTTCTCACAATCTGAAACGTATTATGTGGACAACACCCCTGTGTCATGTACCAGATATGAGCTAGTTACAGAGCTTCCACTCCAGAGGGATACATGAAGATGTGTTCTCATTAAAACATTTTAATACATTGCCAGCTTTGGCTGTTCTCAGCATAAAATAAGGTATGCCACACATGACACTCCCGTAGTGGCTAATTATAATACAAGTTTAACATTCCATTACATCTTCTACTTTACGTTTTACATTCTTATCATTTACAAATTTTAACAAAATGTACACTCTCACACTATCTCTCTGTTAAGCATCTCTGAATCATTCTGATTTTCTAATTATACAACCAAATGCGTAACAACTTGGTCATCTGGCTGCCCATTAGTTGCAATGGCTGTGTCTGGTCACTTTCATATCTTTGAGTCTTCTTTTTCTTGTTCCATATCTGCCATCTGTAGAGTTTGCTCTGTTGATTTCGGAGGAACAAACTGTAGCTGTTGACAGTTTCTTTTGAACTCCTCACTGTCAGTCTAGATCGCATATGATCTGGGTGATTAATTCTTTTTCTTTATGAGTGCTGGAGTTGTCCATCCTTTTTCTCCATCCAATTTGTCTTGAACATGGCCACCAAGTTCTAGTTGCATCAGTTCTCTAAGTGAGTGACTTCTGTTGTAAAAGTGTTCAAAAGTTTTTATAAGATTTGGCTGCTCTATTTCATGTCGGACCATTTTGGAAATAGATTCTTTTCCAAAGTTGGAACAGTAGTTCTGTGCTTTTTCCCCATCAGAAGTTTTGCTGGACTGTATCCATTAGCTGCTGTTGGCATTGATCTGTAAGTCAGAAGAGCAAGGAATGGATCTTCTTGCTGTAGGATTTTCTTGGTTCTCTGTACATTTCTCTCAGAACCTCGTCATTTGTTTGTGGGTAATGTGGGCTGCTAGTAATATGATCAAAATCATATTTTGTTCAGAATAGCTTAAATTCTGGTGTTGTGAATTGTGGCCATTGCCTGTCACTAGTTGTTCTGGAATACTGAAGGAAGCAAAAGTGCACTTCATTTCCTCAGTAACACTGTGGCATTTTGTGTCTTTTAAGTACATTAGTTCTCTATACAAGGAAAAATAGTCATTGTGACCAGGTGATGATGTCTAAATTTGCATAAATCTGCAGCTAGTGTCTTCCATGGTCTATCTGGTTAAATTGTTGATACTCTATATGGTTCAGCATTGTCTGTTAAGATTATTTATATTGGATCTCCTTTCAAAAGTCCAATATCACCAAATACTCTGTTGAGTTTTTCCACCTTTCTCACTAGCCCCAACATAGCTGCCATGCTTTGGCTGTGAATATTGTTGGTCTTTGATCCTTTGATCACATGCAGTTTGAATGCAAAGTTTTTTTTTCTGTACGTTGTTTTTGTGGTGAACCGTCCTATGTAGTTAAGAATATCTCTAGAACTAGTCAGGGCTGTGTCGGGTGATTTCAGCTCTGGAAGGGTTTGAAGGCGATTGTAAGTCCTTTCTGACATGACTGTTATGTCTGCTCCTGAGTTAATTTTAAAGTCAGTAGTCCTTCTATGTCAGTTTCACTCTCCAGGCAGGCTGTGTGTCATCACATGATAGATCCCAGAAATGATGGCTCTTGGGCAGGTATAGTTTTAAGTTCCCTGACTGTCTTGGTACAGCAAACAGCCTCAATTTATGTCCATATTTAGTACATTTATTACATCTTGTGCCTTTCGCTGAACATACATTTCTTGCGTTCTGATTTTTTCTCACACGTCTTGTGCATTTAGTCTGAAAAATTTCATAGTTAGCTTAGAATTTGTCCCTCTTAGCCTCAGGGGTCTTATGAGTATTACTTTTAGCATTCATGACAGCTTCTAAGCTAGTTTCTGTTTTTTCAAGTTTGGCAAGTTGCTTTTGGTTTTGCTATTTTACCAGCTCAGACTGCTTTGCTATTTGAATAGCTGTGAGTAGGATTAAGTCTGTTTTTAACTGTAGCTGCTGTGAAAGATTTTTAGCCCTATGACTAATCTATCTCTGATATCTTCATGTTTCACAGGCCCAAAATCACAGTTTCTTGTCAATGCATGTAAAGCGCTGAAAAAAATGTTAACAGATTCCCCTGGTTATTGAATTCTCTGCTGAAAACATGCCCTTTCATAAACCATATTTCTCTGAGGCATAACGTATGCATCAAACAGAGCCAGAACCCTTTCACAGTCATCTTTGTGACTGTCTTCAGCATAAATTAAAGATGATACCAGAATATCTCCAGTTTCCTTGTGGAGTTTGGTTGCAATGCAAAATCTTGCAAAATGCTGCTTCCATTCTGTCAAAACTGAAGTTTCCTGGGACACTGAAGAGTGACATGAGTGATCTTGTAACCTTTGTTGCTTTATTTTTTCTGTTTGTTTGTAACCTTTGTTGCTACTTTCCTTCTCTTTCTGTTCTCCTCTGTGTTGATTCTGGACACTTTGTGATCAGTGTGGATACCAGTGAGACATGGTACGCCCAATTTGCAGATCAATAAGGTTTAATGTGCAAGGTTTTCTATAAATATACTAGTTAGATACAAAGCCCAAAATTAACTACAATATATCATACTCACTAAGCCTGGAGAGCTAAGCAGTTACTCAGAAGGCTGGATACAGGAACAGCTTTCTTTAGGGGCCCTGCCAGGGAGTCAGTGGATCCTCTGGTCCAACCAGCAGCACCTCCCACAGAGTCAGGTGTTGATGAAGCACCCCCCTTTGTCTAAGTGGTGACTACTTATACCCTTCCATAAACAACCTTCACCTAATTATCTCTCTCATTATCATATATGCTAATTACCTACATTGGGTTTCCATCCTTAACTGCATTCCATTCTCACCATAATAATTGGGGTTGTCAAAACAACATCTCGTGATAGGAGGGGTGGAGTAAAAATATGCCCCTTGGTAATGAAACAGTGTACCCCCAGACGTTCAAGGATAATTTGTTGTTCCTATCACCATTATCTATGTGCAGCTGCAAGCATACAGTATCTGTATTTTGTCTTATTATGTGCTGTACTATGCAGAAACTGAGACATCTATAAGGTTATTCAGTCTCTGTCAATGGGATGATGTCATGCTACAGGGGTCAGAATAGCCAAGCAAGCAACTGAAGCTATGCTAGGCCTGTAGAACAATGATCAAGCAACTCAAATTGTACTGAGCCTCCAACACTCTAGTACCAGTTAGGCTGTCTTCATGTCATGTACTTCATATGGACTAGTTACAGAGCTTCTATCCCAGAGATACACATGAAGATGTGTTCTATTTAAGACACTTTAACATGCTGCCAGCTATGACTGTTCTCAGCATAGGTAAGGTATGTTATACCTGGCACCGCTACAAGCTAAGTATTATAATACAGTTTAACATTTCATTATATGCTGTGATGAGGTAGGAAAGTGCTATTATTGCCATTTGACAGATGGGCAACTGAGGTACAGAGAGACTAAGTGAGTTGCCCAAGTCCATACACAAAGTCTCTGGTGGAACAGGGACTTGAAACCAGATCTTCCAAGCCCTGAGCTAGTGCCCTAACCACTGGAACATATTTCCTTTTGTGATGTTGTATGATTGAAATATAACCATGTCTAACATTGTTGCTACCTCTGTTATACAACTGCAACAAAATTTATGCAAAGTATGTCATGTAAGGCGTCAATGGAAAAACTATGATTAGCTAAATATGATTACCTTGTTATATGTTGTCGTGGGCTTGCCACACCCCAGTGTGGGCATCAGTTCACATACGCGCAGTAGGAGGGGAAAAGGCCGTGGATTTACGCCTATTACATTAGGTTCTCTTCTGGAGTGGCCTAACGGTCTGAGTTAACAGGGTGGCCCTGTAATCAGGACTGCGTTTCCTAATGGCCAGAGTCAGTAGTGTGGCCTCCCCCGTCGGGGCTGTGTGGCCTAATGGCCAGAGTCAGTGAAACAACCCCCTGCATCGGGGCAGCGTGGCCTAGTTGCCCATTGAGGTAGTGGGGCACCACCTTTGGGGGTGCAGCACCCAGGGTAGGGGGGCTCAGGCCCATCCTGCTCCTCTGAGCCCCAGCCCAGGGCCCTGTCAGTGTTAGGGTTGTTGGTCACCGAGTCAGCGGGGCTCCACCCAAAACACACTGACAGTGACTCTGCTCATCCCCCTTTTATACTCTTTGGGCCCCCTGGGCTACCTCCTACCCTGTCGTCATCAGCGACGCTTCACGATCCTCTGTGTTCTGTGGGGTCCCCCATCTGTGTGTGGCCCCCATCATCTCAGTCCCTTTTTGGTGCTTGCCTGACGGCCTGGGCTCTGGTTGGGACTTGGCGGCATTTGGCTGTGCCCCAGCATCTGCAGCGGTCACCTGGTGAGGGCCAGCAGCATGCTTCCTCCCTGGTCAACCGTCTGCCCCAACTGAGCTGAGTGACTGGCTTTTATACCCCCCTTCCTAGCTCAGCATGCCCAGCAAAGTCAGGGGGGGCGTGGCCTCTTCAGCCTGTAATGTGTCCGTAACCCTCGCTATACCAATGCGGGGCTGATATGCCCTGTCACATATGCATATATCATTTTGTATCTGAAATACAGATTTTGTATCTGAAGTTATAGACATTGACTATGTACTGGCATTCTGCATATATGCTGCATTCCTGAGGCATCCCTACCAGGTAAAATCTACATTGAAAACAGACAGCCCATTCTGAATGGACTATGCAAGTTAATGGTCTGTTTAAGGACACTTAGCTCATACAATAGACCAGGGGTGGGGAACGTCTGGCCCGCGGGCCGTATAAGGCCCGCAAAATCATTTGGTCCGGCCCGCGGGACCATTTGGTCCGGCCCTGGCGGCGGGGGGGAATTCGGCGGCGGCGCAGTTTCACGGTGGTGGGGTTCCCGGGGGGGCAGTGCCCGCCGCCGAAACCCTGCTGCCGTTTGCCCCTTTTCGGCGGCGGACACTCAGCCGTCTTCCGCGTACCACCATCAGGCCCTTCGCAGAAAAAAGGTTCCCCACCCCTGCAATAGACCATAGAAGACGCCTGTCCCCACCTGATGGGCCTCCTGGTGAACGTTTTAGACAGAACATGGACAATAGCTGCTCTCATGACTCAACAAAGCACGCAAGGACATGTGACTTGCTCATGTGACCCTAGACTCTATCTTGTGTCTGTAAAATTCCACGAACTAAGATTAAAAGCATCCACACACATGGGAGAAAGTATATGAGGCAGCTTCACCATCTCCATTTTGTCTTCATTTCCTGTTTCATTCCTCTAGACAGAATTTTTAACAAGGAAGCTTTAAACAAGGACTGATGACCCCCAACCTGTTTGGATCATTTCCAGAGACTTTGCAAATTGGCAATTTATTCCACCACTGTCACAAAACTGATTCAAGAACTTTGCAATAATTGTGTGTATGTGATTCTTTGACCATTTTGACTCTCTCTTCTTTCTTTTCACTATGAATAAACCTTTCTATATTAGATACCAGAGGACTGATAGCCGCGTGATTATTGGGTAAGAACTGAGTTATATATTGACCTGGCTGTCTGGCTGATCTCTTAGGACTGGAAGAACCCTTCGTTTGATTAAGTTGGTTTTAAATAACCACTCATCTTAAAATCTAATGTCTGGGTGGTGTAAGAAGGGCTAGCATATCTAAGGAGATTGCTTTTCTGATTTCTTATCAACTAGTGTGGTAAGACAGAAATTTACTTTTATTGCTGGCTTGGTATATCTTATGGAAGAATAACCACCAGTCTGAGGAGGATCTGCCCCATTTCTCAGCAGTTTGTCCTAAATCTGGTATCCTGAGCTGTGACCCACTGAAGCACGGTGACACCTTTCTCATTTACTAGGTGATGAAGCCTGGTTGCCCTTTGACATTTTCAGCCCTATAGGCACACAGGAATTGCTTGAATAGATGAGTTCCAAGATCCATTTAGTCCAGTATCCTGTCTCCGACAGTGGCCAGTACTAGATGCTTCCAAGGACTGTGCAAGAAACCACACAAGAAGCAGTTGTAGGAAAAAATGGAAAGCAACACAGACAACTGTGCAAAGCACAGAACCTCCTGTGCACAGACTGTGTGTGCATACAGCACTGAACTGCAAAGCAGGTCTCTGATGAGAGCGGTCTACTGTATCAGGACTAGTTCTGGTCAGGTGCTGGTCACATGTAAGAGGTCAAGTTACCTGTGTCAATGTTGTAAAATCACTTAGGGGAAGTAGTCACTTCATAAAAGTGGGACTTCCAACACAGGGTTCACTTCTAGTCTCTCAGTGATTGAAAAGAATTTATTAGAATGAGTCTGCTATGATCTTTAATTAAAATACTAATTGTGCCTAGAGACTGGGGGTCTTGTTCTTTCTGTCATGTTCAGTATAATAAGAGAACTGGGTTCTACAGCTTGGGCTGTGGTATGAATTTCCATTTGTCCTCTTGGATGACTTTTGCGTAAAGGGTTGATTATAAGGAAATGTGAAAGCTGGTGTCAGAATAATTTCTCCAAGCCTTTGATGTGATCTTTTAAAAATGGATCTTGACATTCTTTCTTATTCTCCTGCTCCTTTTCTCCCCCTCTGGTTATGTTCAGCCTTAATGCCGAGTGACAAATATAATTGGGATAATACTCCCTTAAAATTCTTCAGGTGGGGCCAATCTGGTCTCACATAGACAGCTGGGAGTGCCAAACTCAACTCCTACTGTCCACTCTCCTGATACCAGCAGAGGTTGAGAGACCATTGTGGAAGGAATACAATTCCACCAACAGGCATACATCTCAGTGTCGTAGGTAAAATCCATGTTCAACTCCTGCTCGCCAGGCTAGCTGGATATGGAACCATCACAGAAGTGACCTAGCTCTAGAAGGAAGCTTCATGCTGCCATGTAGGTTATCCATGTTCAAATCTGGACTTGATCCCTTCATTCTGGAGGCCAACAGAAATGACAGCTCCAGGAGGAGGGAAGCGAACATGATGCTTAGCACCCATTCGCTATGTCAGTTTGGGTGGGAAGCTGTGATCTGGAAGGAGCTTTGTTCCTTCCCTACTACATGTTAGGCAGCCTCTTGAGAGGAACTGGGCCCTTATTGCTGATGGGCCCAGTTGTATGTGCTGTCGGACATTAACCATCTGTGATGGAAAACAATGTGGGCCTGCAATGAATCAGTAAGGTTAATGCCGCAGACCGATCTGCATGGTTCCTAGGATGCAACTATAATAATTACAAAGGCTTGGATATGCGGGGAGTGGAAGTGAAACGGTAACTGTGTGAGGTTGGAAAGACTTAACAGTGGATTACATGAATCTCTCCCAAAATAGGCTTGTTTTATTCTGTTTACGGTAGGGCAACATTTAATACATAGCAACCACCATGTTTAATGAAATGACTTGTATTTAGATTTTCTATAGGATAAATATGAAATTGGAGAATTAGGGTGAGCTCATGTTTGGTTAAGGAAATAAGTGTTGTAAAGAAAGGCCCTGCCTAGCAAGTAGAAGAAAGGCCTTGAAAATAGTGAGTTATAAGGTTAGAAGGAATGAAGTATGGAGGATGTCCAGTTCAAAGAATAGCTAATAAGGGGAGGTTTCCAAAAAGAAGGCCTCTGACTGATAGGAGTGATTGCAGGTGGTTTTAAATAAGACAAAGAGAATCTGTCTTAAAATGAGCCAACATGGCTCTTCCCACCCCACATACCAGTGTTATCTCAAAAAATAGGGCCTATGTGAATCCAGGTGCAAAGGAAAAACAGTTGGTCAGCAAGAAGGCAGTGAGGAAAAGGACTTGGGAAGGAAGGAGGTTTTAAATCTTAGTGGGATTAAGACTGTAAATAAGGGTGAACTGTCTCAGATTGGTTTTTAGCTGAAGTCAGTAACTGGAAGTGACATCACTTGTTTGTTTAAGGGTATAAAAATAAACTCTTAAAGGGTTCATTGTTCATACTTGTCTATCCTCACTGGAGCCATCTACGATGGGTCTAAGCATGTCTGGGTTTAGCCTGTGTGTAAGTAACATGATCAAATGCTTATAAATGTTTTGTTACTCTTTGGATGTGGTAAATTGCTTATTATTTAAGTTTTTAGGCATATTTAGAGCAATTGTGTAAATACCACTTGGCCTTTGGAATTAATAAAGGCATTTATAGTTAAATTAGTGTTGTGGTAATACCCTGCATAAATGATAATAATTCCAGCATTTTCTCTTTACGCTACACTCTAAAGGAAAACTGTCATCTCTTTTTCCCCATTACTCAAAACCTAGGGTTATTTGGAGGCCCATAGGCCTTTGGGATCTTGTCACCCCAGCTACTTCTGTGTACCTTTGGGCAATAAGTATGATTATGACTTGCACTATTATTACTGTTTATTATTTACATTGCAGCAGCACCCAAAACATATTAGGTGGTATACCAACATCTAGAAAAGCATGGTCCCTGCCCGCAAAGAGCTTACAATCAAAGAAGACAAACAGACAAAGGGTAGGGCAAAGGGATACAACATACAAGATGAGTGCTCAAGGTGTTAATTGGATAGATGGGGTAGTTCTGGTATCTCTTAATCCACCTATTTCCTCTAGTAGCCACAGTTAAAAGCAGTTAACTTGAAAATGTACAACTCCAACATCCTGATCCAATTATGATGATGTAAGGATTATTAAAAATAGATTTCATATTTGTATCACCATGCCTTACTGCCATGGCACTATCACCATGCCATACTGAAGCAATGCAGTAGCAAAAAAGAGGATGCATCTAGTGGTTGAAACAGGGGCCTGGCAGCCTCCTGGCTTCTATTCCTGGCTCTGCCACTGACTTGAAATGGTGGCGTTGGGACAGTCACTTAACCTTTCTGTCCCTCCATTTCCCTTCTGTAAAAGAAATAGAGTTCTCACCTCTGACAAGAATGTTAGGAAACTGAGTGACTGAATGTTTGTAAAATGTTCTGAGGTCCTTGCACTATTTGGCCCACAGTTTAAGACTCTAGAGACTGTCTATTGACAGTGCATAGGTTTAGCATTTGTGAGCTTTTTGTCTTGATTGCCGTTGTCTGTCAGCAGGATGAGGAACATAGCATGGTAACATGGCACCTCGGTGCTTTGATATACTGTAATACAAGCTCTAGAATGCAAATTAAATTATGGTGATTTATGACTTCTGGGCTCTTGGAGCACAAATCAGTTCCCCCTTGGGATACACACCTCTTCTTAGCGTAGGTCATTCACATAATGCTAGTAATTTGTAGAACTTCTTTGTACGAATGTGCTCTGAAAAAAACAGTTTCTTTTGTTTTAAAAACAGATGGAGAGATTGAAATGCATAAGGGTGTTTGCAGAGGCACATAGTGTACAATATTTAAAGTCACGCACCAACCTATCTAGCATATCAACCAAGTTCACTCTTCTTCAGCTGTTCTGTGAGGCTGGGATTTTCAAAGGAATTGAAGGGAGTCTGGTACTCACTTTTCACTGAAATTCAATGCACCTTGGATACCTAAGTCCCTTCAGCACTTTTCAAAATTCCAAAGCGCTATACATCAAATTAAAAAACATATCAGTGCAATTTTAATGTTGCACCATTAGGGCTTGAGCCTGCTCCCATTTAAGTCAATGATTCCTGATTTCAATGGGAGCAGGATTGGGACAATAAAGTCTCAAAATGCCAGGAAGATAATTATCCATTAGTAGTTGTATGGTGGTAGTGTCCAAACGCTGCATACAGGAGGGATCCCTTTGTGCTAGGCACTGCACAGACATTCCCAGGAGGTGCTCTGAACTTTCCAGGATCAGGTCCTATCGATAGATATGAAATTTCTAGGATTCACCACACCTTAAGTACCGAAGGCCATTCAATCTGGTATCCTGCCTCTGAGGCTACATCTACGCTGTAAGCAAAGGACGCGATTCCTGTGCTCCTATACACATGCATTGACTCTCCTCGAGTTAGCATCAGTATAAATAGCACCAGAGGCACAACTGAGCCGTGTTGAGTACAAACCTGCCAGAAATCGATGGGTATGTACCTCTGCCACTACCAGTGCTACCACGGCTACACTGCTATTTATACTCGCCCTAGTTCGATGAGAGTTAGTGTGAATATGTGCACACAAGCAGGTGAACCATACCCCTAACTTGCAGTGTAGAAGGAGCCAGAGTGACCAACATCTGATGTTTCAGTGGAAGGTGAACCTCCCCGCACAACTGTGCATCTAGGCCACTGTGCAGTGCTGTATGTGGAAGGAGAATTCCTTCCTGACCCCCTACAGCAACTAGTGTATGCTCTGAAGCATGAAATTTGATTATCTTCATCTCTTGCTATGCCAGCTACAAAATGTGAGTTTTGTTCAGCTCCAGCTGCAGTATTGAGCTCTATGGCCCCTTGCAGCTGTGAATGCCTCAGGATGACAGCATGTAATGTGAATAAGTATTTTCTTGCCACAAATATGACAAACTGTGCCGCCAGTGCTCAATAATACAGGCCAAGACAATGCATAGTGATAAAATGCGACCAAAGAATAAAATAGCTGAACTCAGGTTCTGAACTAATTTATACTGGTGTAAATCTGAAGTCACTCCACTGACTTCAATGGAGGTATGACAGTGTAAGTGAGATCTGGACCTTGGACTGTTTACCAATCATTGATAATAGCAAGGATAGTTTTATAACAAGATGCTGGTCCTTCCATTAAATTTGATGCTAACTTCCCATTAAAGCACAAGATGATGAAAAAGGGGCAGTTTAGAATATCTTATCCACACTGAGTAGTACCTTACTCCACAAGTAGTCCATTGACTACTCATCATGTCAGGTACTCTCTGATGTAAGAATATCATCCCTACTTCTCAGCATAGTACTCATTTAATAAACAGCATCCATTTCAGTCCAGACCAGCCTACAGGTAATGGGACCTGATTAAAAACACATGATTTATGGAGCCAAATATTGCTCCAGTTACATCCTAATCAAACAAATGACATGCCTGAAGTGGCCCAGGCGTAACCACGGGTAGAATTTTATCTGAGGATATTTATTTCACTAATTTCTCTTTCTCGGTTAACATGGTTTTGTTTTGTCTTTGTATTGTTGATGGACCTTGTCTGGTTGCACCAGCTAGGTTACTTTACAACCCAGCATGTAACGGATACATTCTGTTTTGACATGTTACAGAGGGGTGCATTACACAGCAAATTATACAAGTGTAATTTTCTATCTTTTAGTATAAAAGTGACCTGTTTTTTTACCTTGTCTACAAGAAGATATTGGCCAACAATCATACTTGGATTTTATAAATAAATTACCTAGAGCAAGACAGTAATTTTTCACTGCGTGCTGAGAGATCTACATAGCAGGATAAGGCTCTAACTGCATTGTTGTAGCCTATAGGTCAAATTATGGGTTCAAAATTAACTTTTAAGCCTAAAGATAAGATATGGGTATAAGACAGGAATGCAAGAGGCCTATAGGCCCCAAAACCTGTCAGACATTAGTTTAAGCATTTATGATAAGGAAGTTAGGCCTATTAAATCTTACCATAAATAAGCTGACCAACAGTGAGCCTAAGTCACAAGATGGCACGAAATATAATTTTGCAATAAAGAATTCTGCTGAAATTGTGCGTACAATGCTGACAGGTAACCTCAAAACATCAGTTGATTCCTGTTTGGGCATTTTAGGATAGGAATGTCAGCAGATATTCAGTAGCATAATTGTTATTATGTATCAATGTACATGCTAATAAGTTTGAGATAATTAATGTACTAAATGACAGAGGATAAGGACACCCCGACACTATCAGGGCGAGGATGTTAGTTTTGGGCAAAGGAGTCTGAACACTCTTATAACACTGACAGAGCAGAAGGACCATTGAGGACATGGAATATAACAGCAAAGACTGAGTGAAGTCCCCTTCAGCACTCTCTGGATAGGGGCAGACACAGCATGGAAGAAAAGAGAATCCAACAATTAGACAGATCAGAATGTTACTTTTTCTTTGACGAGACTATTCTGATATTACCAAAAAAAAGAGCAAGCATATGATTTTCCTCTGAAACTGAGTTTATCTGCTCATCATTACTTGTGTTTTCAGATGAAAGTCATGTCCATTCCGTGGTGATTCATTAACCACAAGACAAGAATAAAACACAAGTAATCACCATGGAACAGAAACAAACCAACCAACAAACAAAAAAACAACAGAAAATGTTGCCAGTTAACCAAAATCTCCAGACAGTTGACAGACTGGTTCTGCATACCCTCTAATGCACAACACACCCTGTGGCGTATGGCACTTGGCAATAAGCCTGAACTACAGTAACTTTCTTTGCTATGTGTGTATTCTTGAAAAGAGAGAGGAAAGATGATGTTGTGTGTAGAGCACTGGACTGGGACTCTGCAAGATAGAAAACAGAGAAAAACCACAGTTAGGGGAAAGAAGACAAAGATTGTGCAGTTCAAAGATTGTCCTTCACCTTGTCCCATTCTCTCACCCAGATTGCAAAGGCAAAGACAATCAGAAGTGGGAAGCAAGTCTATTTATTTCTAGTAGTGCCCATAGTGTGTAAGGTGCTTCCCAAACGAGAAGAAAGCAAGTTCTCATCCCTGATGTGTTCACAATCTAAAGATGAACCAATAAATGAACAGACAGGGGTAAGTCAGGAGGAGCAACATACATGCAGTTATGTTAACAAATATATAGCTATATAATATGTTGGCTACGTAAACTGTACCCAAATTAATCCTCAAACGCGTCATTGTCAGTTAGCAAACATCTCATAGACATGATGTGCTAGGCTTTCAGGAGGAACTTGATTGTGAAGAGAGTAATTGACGATGAGTTCAGGAAGGTCCTTCTCGTGCATAAAGGACAGCATGGGAGAAAGCCCCTACGTGTTTGTGTAGGACCATGTCAAATGGGTTGGCAAGGCAGCAGTGATGAGAGCAAGAAACAGTGGTGGAGACTGCAGTGACACTAATGAGTAAAAGCATCACTTCTTCCCTTAGGGGCAGGAGACAAACCAACCCACACACATCCATAGACTCTGGGGATGTTGCTGATCTCGGACAACAAACTGTTGATGGGATGCCACAGAGGGGAAGAGGGGAAAAGGGGAATGGCATTTGTCACCTGGACTTTCACACCGCAAGATAGAAAACAGAGAAAAACAACGCTGCCTAAGATACTGTGGGGCAGGAGTTCTACTTGTTAGTTGTGTACTTTCAAGTCATCATTGTAGTGTTTTGCTAAATTAATGCTGTGTTTGTTCTTTTAATAAAAGTTTTCTTTTGTTATACACAGGCTCAGTATTTGGGAGTAGGGAAGGATTGCCTCTTAGCGGCACCCGGAGGTGGTGTTCAGTTTTCACAGATTATTGAGTTGGGGCTCCAGCCCATTCTGTTTTGTATTTGTCAACAGGGTCTGAATGAGCTCTCCCCTGACATCTAGTGATAAGCTGGGGAAGAGGACTTCAGGAGCCAACCTTGTTTGCATGGACACACCCACCCTGCCTGGGTGCTCAGCATGATGGGGCTGCTTTGCCCAAATGATCCCTTTTGGTTGGTGTTGGATCACAAGTCATTTTATTATTGGGGTCAGGGGTATTAAAGGGTTGTTATCCTTGTTGAGTGACTCAAGGGGAGCAGAACTGAGCTTGGCATGCTGTGATTGAGGGATTCACTCTCAACTAAACTGCACTCGCTAGGCAGGCTACATGGGTGCCAAAGCTCAGTAGAGGTGAGTGAGGATAGAAGGTAGGTATTTGCACCCCTTGGTGTGGCTAAAGTGTTCTAAATGCTATTTGACTGTTCTCTCCCTACTGTGTGATAATAGAGTATAATGATTAATGGTCAACTGAGAGTCTTATTGCAGACCAATAGAGTTGTAATCACTGATAAGTGGCTTTAAGAATTAGATCTGCTTTGGTACAGTATTTCTGAGGCAAGAGAATGCCCTGTCTGTAGTAACACTCAGGCTCTCCTGCTGAGACCTGGAATCACAGAAATGACCTGTGTTAAGGGGTGGGACCTCAAGACATCTGAGAGGGTGCAGAGCAAGGTGCCCTACCTGCAGGTGGAAGGTGAACTTACACAAAGCCAGCCTGGCTATCTCAATCGGTAGACCACCAGGTTCTTAATCTGGGGGTCCAGGGTTTGGGTCTCTGTCTAGGTGATTGACTTTCAGCTGTAGGAAGTGAATACATGCAACTCTGGGACTTTGCTGATCAAGGACAACACATGTGAGGGGGATGCAGTGGATTTAAGAACCTGAGGCAAAAGGCCAATGTACTCTGGAGTGGGTGTTTTGCTCCTGGGTTTATGTTTATGAATCCTGCTTGTAGTGTTTTCCCCACTTAATGCATTTCCCCCCTTTTTGTTAAAAGTTTCTTTTCTATACTCAGACTCTGTGCCTGCAAGAGGGGATGTATTTCCTATTAGAGGTGCTCCAGTGGTGGTGTGTAATTGTCCCAGGTTAGTGGGTGGGGACTTGAGTACGTTCTGTGTTGTATTGTTGAAAAGGAACCCTTAGATACTGAACTAGGCTCCTGTTGCTGCCGACTCCAACTGGCAGAAGAGTTACATCTGTACTCAGCAAGTCCCTTCCAATGTAATTCCTGTGAGTTGTATTTCCATATATGGAGATCTGTCTGGACAGAAGTCACCACCTCTTTGCCTGGAAGGGCATCAACAGCAGCAGCGGACCACCTAACACAGCATTCTAAGTGCTAGAAAAAAAGGTGGCCTTTGGAATAAGGAATAGTCTTCATGGATGCAGAAGACTGTAGACTAGCAAGATGGCAGTTGGCTAACAGCAACGCTGGCTGGTTTCAGCTGAAAGAGCATGTGTTAGGAGAGATTGTGAAGTGTAACGTCTCCATGGGAGATGCAGGGAGAATTTGGGTGGGCAGAATATAACTACTCATGTTGCAATTTGGCTAGGATACTTGAGCTAATACCACTATTCTCTTAAAGTTAAAGCAACATGCACTAAAACTATAGGCGATCACTATATAATTAGTCAAGTAGAGTAACTAAACAGCCCACAGATGCTTAAAGTGCTGAATCTCTCAAGGAAGAGCAGTTTTCAGCCAAATATGGCAGCATTGTCATCACCCACGTTACTTTTGATAATCTGGGTTTGGACAGCCACAGAGAAGACATTAAAAAACAATGAACAAAAAACCAGACATTGACCATGTCACTCACGTAATGGATGGCTTTATGGGTAATTTCACTAACATAATTAATTGCAAATCCCCCATGGTAAACTATTTTCCTCTTTACAATTCCAATTTTAACAGGGAAATAAAAGTGAAACACCCTGCTCCTGAATGGAAAGAGAACAGATGGCAGAAGCTCAAGACTTATTCAGCATCATAAATGAAAAGAAATGCTATGAATGATTGCCTTTAAAGGTGCAAAGAAAAGAAAAGAATGGACACTGCTAGCCTTTCCCTCTTGTTTAACAACTTTAGCCGTGGTCTACACTTACCTGGAAATTCGACGGCAGTTACTGCTGTGCTTCCCTTCTGAGCCCTGTCTTCATTGCACTGCGCCGATGGGAACTGTGTTCCCATCGACGCAGCGCGACGCCACTTGAGGGGGTGGCTTAGGCCATGTCTATACCGATGGCGGCAAATTCGCCGCTGCCAGATCGATCTTTCTGGATAGATTGAGCGGTCAGTGTAGACCCGCTCAATCGATCCGGAAGTCAACTGAGTAAAACCACCCCCTCAAGTAGCATAGCGCTGCGTTGATGGGAATGCCATTCCCGTCGGCGCAGTGCAGTGTAGACAGCGCGCAGAAGGGAAGCAGAGCAGTCGACGTGAGTTACACGAGCTACTCTGCATAGTTTGCATAACTCCCATTGACTGCCGCTGAATCGCCGGGTGAGTGTGGACCAGGGCTTAACTGTGTCGACTTCCTGATCGATTGAGCGGGTCTACACTGACTGCTCAACTAATCCAGAAAGATCGATCTGATCGACTTTGCCGCCATCAGTATACACATACCCTTAATTAAAGATGACAGGTTACCATGTTTGCACCATGTCTCAATGAGACCCTCCAAATTTGCATGTCCAACTTGAGACATTTTTGAGTCCTATTTTTTTTGGTGAGTCCTCCCAGCTACTCTTAAGGTCACCTGGAGTTGCAGGTGCTGAGCGTCTCTGAAAACCAGGCCCAAGTGGTTTTAAGTTGGGCATCCAAAAACGGAGGCACCCAAACTCCATGGCCACATTTGAAACTGTGTGCCTATTTATTTTTCCTTTGTAGAAAGAAGAGTAGGGAAAACAAGAGCCCGATCCTATTAGGTGCTGAGCACCATTACTGTCCCTGGAAGATGTTACAGTAGGTTACCTCGCAGGATGCATGTAAGTGTAATGGTTCTTGACTTTTCCAGCTCCCTGGAATGCTGTGGAAATATGCTCCTTAATAACCTCTGAATGAAGGATAACCTGCTGACTTCTGTGCAGAGCATCCAGGTGGGCAGGTTCCTGGCTCCATATTTATCCTGCATAACCCCATCCCCTTCTGTGAATTATGTGCCCTGGGGAACGGTAGGGTTGGAGAAAGCCCTGTGGTCCCCTGAATGCAAAAGCTGCAGTTCTTCCTAATCCTTTCATAGACAGTGCAAAGAAGAGGCAGTTGCCTTGTGCCCCACCCTTCCTCACCGCACACTCATCTAAGTACCAGACACTGAATAGTCAGACTATAAAAAGAGGCTGAGAAATGTCTGGCTGTTAGGACTAGCCTTATAAACTCTGCGTTTTACAGCACTGTTTACGTTGTCTGAATTTGTCATGACAATCGTATTGTACCTCACGCCCTTGTGGTTTCCATTTCTCTGAACTTAGTCATTTTAAATCATCTGTTGTTACAGAGATAGACTTGGGTTTTCCCAACTCTGCTCTCTTTGACTGCAATCTCATCTGAGTTCTTAAACAAGAAGGCTAGCAGATGGGTAAGAGAGTTCCAGGAACACCTAGACACTACAAGAAGTGATGCAGCTGATTTCATATGTCTCACTCTGTCAGAGCTGAACCAGTGATGCTTTCTGCATCCATGTAGGGTAGGGGACACAGTGCTAATCAAGATGCCATGTTTGTATGGAATATAAAACCATGGCACTGAATTCCTGTGGCCATTACAACTTTTCTGAAGAATACACCAAAAAACTAAAAGGGGCTTATTTGGGTTCTATATTGTTCTATGAGGAGTAACACTGGAAACTTATCTGATGTTAAATCCCTTAAAGCTTGAAATTCAGCAATCAAAATTTCTGTGAATAACTGTATGACCTAAGATCAGTTTACTTATCCATAGGTTATCTGCTCTTTGGGAAGTGAGAAGAGAATTTTGCGAGAGAAGGCAGAATTATGGGTTCAGTGATCTCATGTCTGCATTTGCAAAGTAAATACTTGTTAGTCATCACTTAAATGTATATTTTAAATCATATTGTTTAAAAGGCAATGATGTGTGGCAGAACCTAAAAAGGGGCCATGTAAAATACTCTCTTCCAAGGGTGTCAATCAAGTATCCTTGCCAAATTCCAACTTGTTTAATTACATTCTGTGTACTTAAAACTTCCCCTAGAGTAAATTAAATCATGAGTCTTCTAAAAAAAAAACCTGACATTATGAGAGTGATACCACACTTTAACAAGACTCATAGTGCTCTACTGTCTGGGGGAACCAACCCTGATTTTAATTCTGCTCTAGCCACGTGTTTGATCACCTTAGCTGTGTGGACATAAACGTCTCGAATAAAGGAAATTTTGGGCAGCGATGCAAAGTGGAGCCAAAATGTGGCCTTTTCTCTTTAGATAGATATTCTCTCTCATAAAAGGGTAAAGCCAGAATTATGTTGTCAATAAATATCACCCACACAACCAAACAAAAACACCAGTTTTTGAGAAGAGGTACACAAAGGCTTGAAAGTTAAAAAAATATAAAACTAAGGCTTAAAATAAAAAAATGCTTGGAAGTCAAGCTAGAGTTCATAGTTAAGATTCTGTGAACACTCTTAATTTATAAATTAATATTAGTGGTATGCTAATACCTAGATGTCCAAGCACCATTGTGCTAGGCATTGTACAAACACATAACAAAACTATGGTCTCAGCCTCAAAGAAATCTAAAAATAAGACAAGAAACAACAGATGGTTACAACAGACAGACAGGATGAGCACAATGTGACAATGATATGCTATATTCTAGATGACCCTTGTGGTCCCTTCAACTCCAAATGATTTTATGATTTTATTATTCTACTCTATTTAACTTAGACACTGTAGTCTATTTTAGGGTTACCTAGAGTACTCATCACTATAGTGTCTAAGGCTCGGATCCACAAAGGGACTTAGGCATTGCTACGCTCAGTCTAGAACCTAACTTTTACACACCTAGAAAATCACTGAAACAGCCTGAGGTTTGCAATGTAAACCCAAGGTCAGTGAGCCCGCTGGCCCAGTGTTTGCAAGCCAATGAATATTGGCCCCAAGTTTAGAATTTCTGAACCTGGGTCTCTCATCCATGCTTAGGCATTGCGCAAACCAGAGTCAAACCTGCCTATCACACGCTTCCTAGCACCCTCTCCAACTATAGCCAAGCTAGCCCTTTATTCATGGTTCAGTGTGGGAAAATCTGCCTGTCCATCCCGCATGGTACAGCACATTGTTGCAGGCCACCAACATATCCAGCTGAGCCATCATTTGGGTCTGTGTGCTCCCGGCAACTGGAACTAGCAATATAGAGGATTCACTATCTGAAGAACTTGTCTTGCTAGAGCTTTCACTCCTGTTTCAGGAAACGGGCAGAGCCTCCATGAGATGTTGGTCAATGTTTTGGTGGCATTTTCTGACCCATTGAAAGCACTTGTTGGAGGAGGTTGAGGATGATATAGACATAGCAGACTTGAACAGTCTGATGCATCTCACGAAGCTTGGTATAGCCTCCGGTGGCACCTATGTAGCTCAGCACTTCTGGAACAGGGTCTTAAGCACAGACAGGTGAGCTCATATCATCATGCAGTCCTGGGTTGAGCACCAGTGGGTCCAGAACTTTTGCATGAAGAAAGCTACATTTCTAAAGCTATGTAAGCAGCTTGCCCTGACCCTCCGGTGTCATGACATACACATGAGGGAAGTCTTGCTGGTCCAGAAGCAGATTGCTATAGCCATCTTCAAGCTGGCTACCCTGGACTGCTACAGATCTGTTGCTAACCAGTTTGGTGTTGGAAAGTCAACTACAGGAAAAGTGGTTTCTGATGCAATCAGGTGTGTTATTTACCCAGTGATGGTGAGCATAACCCATATTCCTGAAGTAAATGCTGGTTTTAGAGAATGGACTTTCCAAACTGCTTTGGAGGCCACTGATGGGACGCATGTGCCTATAGTTTGCCTTCCTCAAGGAGCACAGGAGTACACAAACAGCACTATTCCACCATTATGCAGGCCTTTATGGACCAGGGACCAAGGTGTGGACACCAACATGGCTGAACTAGAAAAGTTCATGATGCTATGGTTTTCCACTGATCAGGAATCTATCTTCATTGTCAGGCTGGGACACCATGGCTACCAAATAACATAACTGGAGTTACTGCCCCACTGTTAGTCTAAGGGCACTTGTATACCCTCTTTTGCCTTGGCTTATGAAACCGCTTGATCTCAGAAGCTGCTTGGCAAAAGAAGGTTTAATTACACTCTCACTAGGTGTAGAGTGGTATCTGAATATGTGTTTGGCAGATAGAAATACCACTGCTGCTGTTTACAGAATGGTTTGGACTCTATTGGTGTCAATGTTGGCCGCATTATTGTAGCTTGCTATGCGCTTCACAATCTTTGTGAAGCCAAAGGTGAGCCATTTTCCTGTGAGTCGAGCTATGACAGTAATGGATTGCTGAAGTGGTACACTCAGCCAGAAAGGGCACCTATCACAGCTGGAGCAAAATGCATTTGGCTAATGGAACTCAGGGATGATCTGTGCTCACGCATTATGAAATTGCGTGGACCAACGGAGGAGGGATGAAAGTACATTTATGAATGTATTTGTACAACAAAATTAACGGTAAATGAGGTGCCATCAGTGTATGCAATGAATGGAGGGCTTGATTGTTATGATTTTTATTTATGGATGAGATGACTGTGCCTGAAATGGGAGCAGGTGCACTGCATGGCAAGAAATGTGGATTTTCATCATGGACCGGTGTAAATAAATATATTAAGAGATTGTGTTTGGAAAAAGGTCCCAGTTGTGCCATATTATGTATTTGTCTTTATTACTCAAAATATTGGACACAGTAAAAGCAAGGCTATATAGCCAGAGACTTTCCTTTGAACTGGACCAGAGTCCAGCTAAACCCCATCAAATAAACTAATTTCTATTCACCTGGTAGAAAGTCACGTGGCAGTGTGTAACCTAGAGTTGGTGACACATTCTAGGCTCCTCAGAGAGCATCAATGCTGGGAATATTGGCCACTATCTTCTTGATCTCAGAAGTGCCAGGCCAGAACAGACAAACTCTTCCCAAGCACTAGTGGCTCCAATGGTGTTAGCAGGGAAGCGTCATCCATTCATCCCAGTGTGGAGAACAATCAACAGTTGCCATGTGATGAGCCATTGTCAGACTTAGTGGAGGAACAAAGAAATAACTATGAAGGTGAAGCAGAACAAGCAAGAGAGAAAATACCACTCTTTTTATGGTAACCCTGCTGACTGCAGAGATTGGGAGCAAAAATGTAAATGAGACACAGTACACATGTAAAGAGAACCCTTCTCTAAAATCAGTTGAAAAATACAGGCTACTCACATGGCACCTGAGTGCAAACAGAACATTTCACTGCCAGCTATTCAGCACGTCAAGCTCACCAGCAGCACAGCTCCCAACACTCACAAACAACCTCTTCTTTACACCCAGCACAATAAACTCCAAACTAACCCTTCAGGTTGTTAGATGTTTCCTTCCCTTGTTCCCTCCAGGAAAAGCAAGGCACTCTTCCAGAACAAAGAGCAACTAGCACAGACCAGCACCCTTTAGCACCATCATGCTCAGAAAGAAACACTTCAACATCTCATTATGGTTAGCAAGACCAGCCTTTCATACCCCTCCTGCTCCAGTAACCAACATAGGAACAATCCCTGAAAGCATAGTCTTAATCTACTACCACCTTGCCAGTCACAGGCCAGTCAGGCACATTACCCCATAACTGGTGGTTGCTACAATTTGGCCTTCATGAGAGAGAGCACAACCAGAAGCCCCACATGAGCAGAACCTGGCTCTCAACTCTCCCCTCCATGGCCCCTTCCATAGGCTCCCCGCCAAAGCAAAGCTGCTTAAAATAGCCATCCCCTTTGATTTGCATAAACTGAAGACACAGACAGGCCTATCCACCAATCTTCTTCTTCTCCCAGCTCTGCCAATACTAAGACAACAATCCTCTAGCTGGCCAAGCCAATGCTCACTAGCAATGAGAACCTGCACAGTTTGGGACACCCAGAGCATGTTTCTTTGGCACCAGTGACCAAAATGAAGAAAGTCAGTTACACACCGTTCCATCATTGGAGGGACTGTCCCCAGCAATGAGGCGTACCAAGATGAAGGTGCGATGGCCAACAGACTGACCTCTATGTCATTCACAAACACAACCTTCTGATCTGGCAAGAAACACATTATTGTTGCACTTTGAGGCCTGCTTCCAAGCTCCTCAGACAGCATCAATGCTGGGAATATTGGCCACTGTCCTCCTGATTTCAGAAAGGCCAGGCCAGAACAGACAAAATCTTCCCGAACACCAGTGGCTCCAACGGTGTTAGCAGGGACGCATCATCCAGATGACCCAGTGTGGAGAACAATCAACAGGTGCTATTGGGAGACAAATACTCAGACTTAGTGGAGGGACAAAGAAATAACTATAAAGATGGAGCAGAACAAGCAAAAGAAAAAAGACCATCGTTTTATGGGAAACCTGCTAATGCAAAGGTGGGGAGCAAAGATGTAAGAGAGACACAGCATGCATGCAAAGAAAGCCCTTCTCCATAGCTTGTTGAAAAATAAAGGCCACTGACATAGCAGCTGAAAGCAAAAAGTGCATTTTACTGTTAAGAGCTCACCATAACCAAGCCCATATGCAAAACAGCTACTAGCACCCACAAACAAGCTTCTTTTTACAGCCAGCAGAACAAACTCTAAGCTAACCACTAAGACTGCATTTCCTTCCCTTTCCAGGAAAAGCAAGACACTCCTCCATAGCAAGAAGTAACTGGCACAAACCCACACCCCTAGCTACCGTCATTCTCTAAAGTAAACACCACAGCTCTTCACCATGGTTGGCAAGACCAGCCTTTCATATTCCTCCTTCTCCCATCACCCACTACAGAAACAATCCTTGAAAGCATAATCTTAGCCAGCTAACACCCCTCTAGACACAGGCCAGTCTGGTGCATGCCCTAAAACTGATGGTTGCTACAATTTGGCCTTCACGAAAGAGCACAATGAGAACCCCAGTATGAGCAGAACCTAGTTCTCACCTCTCCCCTCTACAACTTTCTTCCACAGGCTGTCTGCCAAAGAAAAGCTGCTTAAAATAGTCATCCTCTTTCATTTGCATAAATTGAAGACACAGACAGGCCACTCCACCAATCTTCTTCTTCTCCCAGCTCTGCCAATACTAAAAGAACAATCCTCTAGCTGGCCAAGCCAATGCTCACTAGCAATGAGAGCCTGCACAGTTTGGGACACTCAGAGCATGTTTCTTTGGCACTAGTGACCAAAAGGGAGAAAGTCAGCCACACACCCTTCCCATCATTGGAGGGGCTGTTCCCAGCAAGGAGGCATACAGGAATGAAGGCACAATGGCCAATATCCTGACCCCTATGTCATTCACAAACACGATCTTCTGATCTGTCATGACACACACTACCGTTGCACCGAGGCCTGCTTCTAGGCTCCTCAGAGAGCATCAATGCTGGGAATATTGGCCACTGTCCTCTTGATCTCAGAAATGCCAAGCCAGAACAGACAAAATCTTCCCTTGCACCAGTGGCTCCAATGGTGTTAGCAGGAGAGTATCATCCATTCATCCCAGTGTGGAGAACAATCAACAGGTGCTATTGGGAGACAAATTCTCAGACTTAATGGAGAAACAAAGAAATAGCTACAAAGATAGAGTAGAACAAGCAAGAGTAAAAAGACCCTCATTTTATGGGAAACCTACTAACTGCAGAGATTGGGAGCAAAAATGTAAGAGAGACACAGAACACATGCAAAAAGAGCCCTTGTCCATAGCCTGTTAAAAATAAAGACCAGTCTGAAAGCAAACTGAGTATTTCATTGCTAGAAGCTTAACATAACCAAGCACCCCAGCAGAACAACTATCAGCACCCCCAAACAAACTTCTCTTTACAGCCTATAGAACAAGCTCTAAGCTAATCACTTAAACCATGCTTCCTTTCCCAGGAAAAGCAAGACACACTACCACAGCACAAAACAGCCAACACAGCCACACACCTATTACTATACACTGAAGGAAATACTACAACTTTTCATTATAGCTAGTAAAACCAGCCTGTCACAACATGCCTACTACAGCCACTCACTATAGAAACAATTCCTGAACACATAGTCTTAACCTGCTAACCCCTCCCCGGCTGCAGGCCAGTCTGGCACATTGCCTTAAAGCTGACGGTTGCTACAATTTGGCATTCAGGAGAGAGAGCAGAATGAGAAGCACCACATAAACAGAACCTGGCTCTCAATTCTCCCTTCCTCAGCCCCTTCCACAGGCTGCCTGACAAAGCAAAACTGCTTAAAATAGTCATCCCCTTTCATTTGCATAATCTCAAAAACCAAACAGGACAGGCCACCAATCTTCTCCTTCTCCCTGCATTGCAAAGCATAAGACAACAATCCTCTAGCTGGCCAAGCCAAGAACTCTCTAGCAGTGATAGCCTACACAATTTGGGACACTAGAGCACCTTTCTTTGGCACCGGTGACCAAAACAGAGAAAATCAACAGCAGGCAACCAGACTCTCCAACAAGGGGTGTTTTCTGAGCCTGAGGGCCAGTCTTACCACTCTCCAGGGAACAGGAGCTCCCAATTTTTCTAGAAATGCCCCAGAAGCTTTGGATTATGTTAAGGGAAACAATTATGGGAATAAAATTTCTTAATAAAATAAAAGCCTTTATTTGTGGTCATGGCTGCATTACTGAAAATACGTTAAACATGGCCAGGCAGGCCAGCTGCCATTAGAGCGCCCAAACACCAGTAACAACTGAACAACAAAGTTCGTAATTAAACAAACTGCATAAAACAAACATTGAACAGTGAAACCAGCACCTACAAATAAATCCCCTCGCTTTGCATGTCTCCTGGCCTCCCATTCTCCTTTTCTCTTCTTGCCTGTTTAGCATGCACTGGGCACTGCTGAACAGGGATGGAGACCTGCAAAGGCATGGTGGGATGCAGCGGGTCCATTTGCCCTGTACAGCTATTATCAAACCCCAGTTGAATGAGCCACTCCGCTGTGGACTTGTCCAAATTGTTCCTGGTCTGCAGCACACGGTCCTGTGGAGGGAACTTGGGATGTGGCTCTGGTGCAGCAGGAGCCTATGCTCTAGCAGCTATTAGCACAAGCAATCTGTCAGCCAGGTCTTCCTGCTGCATTCTGTCTTCCTCCCTCAATCCACGCTTCTGCTGCCAGTCTCTACTTGTGCGCTACAATTGTGTCCTCATGCTCTGCAGCCTGTCTGTGTCTTTCTGCATGCCGTGAATCCTTTCCCATCTGGTATTGCACCTGCTTGTTGGCCAGGGCCAGAACGTCCACCACAAGTTTCATCACAGAAACGCTTCCTCTTGGACCAGTCCACGACAGTTTGAAATCCAAAGCTTATGCCTGAGTGTGAGCGAGAGGCTGAGGTCCAAAGGCCTGAAGTGGTGGAAGAACCTGAAAGCAGACATCAAACAATTTATTATTGTCTCAGTACTTCAAAAAAGATTCAGTGCATCCAGAGAGAAAAGTGCCTTGTGGAATCTCAAGACCAAAATATGATACTTTGTGAAACTCAGCTTCAGTGTATTGTCAGAGGAACATTCTGGTTCCCAGAACCTCCTTGGACACAATCAGACTGAAAAGGGAGCTCAAACAATAGTAAGCTCTCATAAATAAACCAGGGAAATACAAACTAGAGGAAACAACTGTAAGGTGTGTGCATTACTGGTTGGAAAACCATTCCCAGAGAGTAGTTATCAGTGATTCAGTCAAGCTGGAAGGGCACACTGAGTGAGGTCCCACAGGGATCAGTTCTGGTTCTGGTTCTGTTCAATATCTTCATCAATGATTTAAATAATGGCATGGAGAGTACACTTATAATGTTTGCAGATGATAGCAAGCTGGGAGGGATTGCGAGTGCTTTGGAGGGTAGGATTATAATTGAAAGTGATCTGGACAAACTGGAGAAATGGTTTGAAGTAAATAGGTTGAATCAATGAGGACAAATGTAAAGTACTCTCCTTTGGAAGGAACAATCAGTTGCGCACATGCAAAACAGGAAATGACTACCTAGGAAGGAGTACTGTGGAAAGGGATCTGGGGGTCAGAGTGGATCACAAGCTAAATATGAGTCAATAGTGTAACACTATTGAAAAAAAAGCACACATCATTCTGGGATGTATTAGCAGGAGTGTTGTAAGCAAGACACTCTATTCCATGCTAACTAGGCCTCAGCTGGAGTATTGTGTCCAATTCTGGGTGCCATAGTTCAGGAAAGATGTGGACAACTTGGAGAAAGTCCAGAGAAGGGCAAAAAAAATGATTAAAGGTCTAGAAAAGATGACCTATGGGGGAAGATTGAAAAATCTGGGTTTGTGTACTCTGGAGAAGAGAGGCTGAAGGGGGACATAATAACCATTTTCTAGTCATAAAAGGTTGTTGCAAGATGGAAGAAGGTAAATTGTTGTTAACCTCTGAAGATGGGACCAGAAGCAATAGACTTAAATTGCAGCAAAGGCCTTTCTTAAAAACTTGCTGAAAAACACAGGCCCGTCACATGGCAGCTGAGAGAAGACAGAGCATTTCACTGCCAGCACCTCAGCACACAAAGGTTATAAGCACCACAACTCCCAAAACCCACCAACAAGCTCATCTGCATACACAGCAGAACAAACTTCTGGCTAACCACTTAGACTCTGTTCTTTCCCTTACTTTTCCCAGGAAAAGCAAGACACTCTTCTACAGCAAGGAGCAACTAGTACAGACCAGCATTTCCTACCACTATTATACTCTAAAGGAAACACCCCAGCTCCTCATCAGGATTAACAAAACCTCCCTTTCATAACTCGCCTTCATTAATCACCCTCTATAGAAACAATCCCAAAAGCATAGTCTTAACCCCCCGCCATAGGCCAGTCTGGCACATTGCCCTTGAACTGATGGTTTATACAATTTGGCCTTTACAAGAGAGAGCTCAGCAAGAAGTCCAATGTGAGCAGAAGCTGGCTGTCAACTCTCCCCTCCACAGCCCCCTTCCATAGGCTGCCTGCCAAAGCAAAGCTGCTCAAAGCAGTCATCCCCTTTCATTTGCATAAACTGAAGACACAGACAGGCCACTCCACCAATCTTCTCCTTCTCCTTCTCCTTCCCCTTGCTCTGCAAAGCCTAAGACAACGATCCGTTATCTGTCCAAGCCAATGCTCACCAGCAATGAGAGCCTACACAGTTTGGGACATGCAGAGCATGTTTCTTTGGCACCAGTGACCAAAATGAAGAAAGTCAGCCACACACCCTTCCCAGCTGTGGCGCGGCTATTCCCAGCAACCAGGCATACAGGGATGAAGGCATGACAGCCAACAGCCTGATTCCAGTGTCATTAACACACAACTTTGAGTCACGCTACCGTTGCACCATGAGGCCTGCTTCTAGGCTCCTCAGAGAGCATCAATGTGGGAATACTGATCACTGTCCTCCTGATCTCAGAAAGGCCAGGCCGGGACAGACAAAATCTTCCCAAGCATCATCCCATCCATCTTTTTATGGTAAACCTGTGACAGCACAGGTTGGGAGCAAAGACATAAGGAAGACACAGTATGCACCCAAAGAAACCCCTTCTCTAAAGCCTGCTGAAAAATTCAGGCCAGTCACAGAGCAGATGAGAGTAGACAGAGCATTTCACTGCCAGGGGCTCAGTGCACCAAAGACAAATGCAAAGTACGCAATTTAGGGTGGAACAATCAGTTGCACACGTACAAAATGGGAAGTGACTGACTAGGAAGGAGTACTGTAGAAAGGAATCTGAGCATCATCTCTGATTACAAGCTAAATATGAGTCAACGGTGTAACACTATTGGAAAAAAAAGCACACATCATTCTGGGATGTATTAGCAGGAGTGTTGTAAGCAAGACACAAGAAGTAATTCTTCTGCTCTACTCCATGCTAATTAGACCTTTCCTGGAGTATTTTGTCCAGTTCTGGTTGCAAAATTTCAGGAAAGATGTGGACAAATTGGAGAAAATCCAGAGAAGGGCAACACAATGATTAAAGGTCTAGAAAAGATGACCTGGGGGGGGGGGAGATTGAAAAATCTGGGTTGTTTAATCTAGACAAGCCTGAGGGGAGACATGATAACAGTTTTCTAGTCTTAAAAGGTTGTTACAAAAAGGAAGGAGGTAAATTGTTCTCTTTAATCTCTGAGGACAGGACAAGAAGCAATGGACTTAAATTGCAACAAGAGCGGTTTAGGTTGGACATTAGGAAAAACTTCCTAACTGTCAGGGTAGTTAAGCACTGGAATAAATTGTTTAAGGAGACTGTGCAGTCTCCATCATTGGAGATTTTTAAGAGCAGGTTAGACAAACAGGAATGCCTTAGATATTCCTTAGCCCTGCCATGAATGCAGGGGACTGGACTAGAAGACCTCTGGAGGTCCCTTCCAGTCCTACACTTCTATGATTCTTTGTGGGGCTCTTCCAATCTCTCCTGTTGAAGATGTTCCAGGGTGGACAAATAATTAAAGAGTCATTTAAGCAAGGAAACTAGAGCCTGGGTCTTCCACCTCTGAGGCAGGTGTCCTAACCACATGTTCTCTCTGGCTCAGTGACTCTAAGTATTTATCCAAATTGGATAAATACAGCTGGGCTAAAAATGGGAGTTTTGTGGGTCACGTTGGTATCTAAATCTGGGCTTCACATACCTATCTTTGTGGATCTGGGCCTATGTGCAATTCCTGCTCCCTGTCATCTATAGACCAATAAGAAGCAGGTATTATATGGTAACCCTAATGACCGCATCGCTGCATAATTTAAGATGGGATATGGGTTGTAACTACAGAGAAAAACCTCGCTAATCCAGACTATAATCTTCACTCTTTCTAATACATTCAAACAGTCTGATACAAAAATGTGTGGGACCCTCAGCACCTGTCAGGATCAAGACCCCCAAAAAGAGGTCCTCTCCCCCCATTTATTAAAGATTCATCAGCAGATCCAGGCTAGTGGGATCTTATATTCTGGCTTCATTATGTTTACAAAATGTGGGCCCACTGCTGCAAACCCTTGTCCCATGTGAATGGTCTGAAGGTCTCCAAAAAGAGACGGGTTGGTCTTAAAATAACTAAATAACAGCAGCCCCCTCCTGCTAGTAACTAATACTCTGAAAAGTGACCTTAGAAATAGGATTTTATGTACAAAATGATGCTGTATTCACAGTCATAACAGGTTACATTAGGGACCAGAATAAGTTTTGGTGGCTTTTTACCTGTTAGCCCTCAAGGGTCAACACAGATGAGAAAGATCGAGCTGGATTTTATTCTTTCTTGTGCATCATCAACAGAATTGTTTACTGAAGTCTAATTGGTGCCACCTGTGGAAGCCCAAAGATGCTGGTGGGACTGCCCAGGTGTCAGTGAGGGACTAATTTGTCTGCAGAACATTTGCTACTAGCATTGATGGGTCTCCCACCTGCTGGGTAGGTGCTTTGATCTACTGGGTTAATGGCTATAAAGAGGG
The DNA here is from genome assembly GCF_026122565.2 of Emydura macquarii macquarii. Classification (NCBI taxonomy): domain Eukaryota; kingdom Metazoa; phylum Chordata; order Testudines; family Chelidae; genus Emydura; species Emydura macquarii. The sequence goes on from NW_027130506.1 coordinate 6,415,631, forward strand.
CATCACCACCCCCTCCTAGAGCAGTACTGTGTTGTGCAAGACCTGGCCTCTGAGCAGTCCTGCTGGATTGGGACCCGCAGACAAAACAGGTGGGGAAACGCCTAGCCTGATGATACCACAGGGGCTTAGTTGTGAGCTAGGCATACAAGAGTCATGACTTAGGCAGCTGTGTGCATGCCCAGCAGCAGATTTGTAAGGGTATTTCTCTGACTACTGCCAACGCTTTTGCCAATACAGATGTATATTGGATCCTGACAACCAAAGTCTCAGCTGAATTAAGCACAAAAGTGGCAGGAGAAACATATGGTGAGACACCCAGCTGTTTCTGTAAAGTCTTCTGACCTTGGAATATGAAAAAAACAAAAAAGGGTTCAAAACCTTCAACACAATGCGCAGCAAGAAATGAGAGACGACCGTAATCTGAATCCCAAAGCTTTGGATGCCGAAGATTCTTTGTGGGATGTTATCCAAGTATTTCACCCTTTCCTCAAGGTGAATTTTGCAGCCGATTAGGACTGTTCTGACAAAGCGTTTCAACCATTTGCCATTAGAGATGAAATTTCAAATCTGAAAGGGGAATTTACTATTTATTTAAACTTGCCTAACCCTGACAATGAGAAAGTGGATGTGCTTGGTTTTTTGGAACAGTCATCAAGACACACTTCCCAACTGCAGCAAAGTGACATGGCGAGTTTTGAGAGTACCCCGTGGATCTATTGATGCAGAGCACATATATTAAAAGATGGATTACCTCCAAGACAGCAAGCGGCTCAACATGAGTGAAGATACTTAGAAGAAAATTATGCAAGAGTACACAAACCAGGATTTGTGGAAAAACTACTAGCTCTGAGAGAGAAAAAATATAACTTTGTACATAAAAAAGGTTCAATTATACTGTAGTAAAATGTGTATATTATAAAAGTTTTTTTCTTTTTCCCTCTGATATTTCCCAATTTTCAAATTTTATTAATTTTTAACCTGATTTCATCCCGGTTTCAGCATTTGGAAAATGAACACAGAATTTTTTTTAACAAATAAAAACAAATAAATACTGATAAAATAAAACAAATAAAAACTGAAATTGTGGAACACTATTTAAATGCAAGGCTATAGAGTCATAGGCTGTCTTTGAACTGGACCAGAGACGGGCTAAACCCCATCAACATTTCAAATTGCTGTTTGTCTGGAAGAAAGTCGTTTGTCAGTGTGTAACCTAGAGTTGGTCACGTGTTCTAGGCTCCTTGGACAGCATCAATGGTGGGAATATTGGTTACTGTCCTCCTGATCTCAGAAATGCCAGGCCAGTACAAAGAAAATCTTCCCAAGCACCAATGGCTCCAATGGTGTTAGCTGGGGAGTGTCATCCATTCGTCCTAGTGTGGAGAACAATCCACAGGTGCCATGAGGATAGGAACTCTTAGATTTAGGGGAGGAACAAAGAAACAGCTGTGAAGATGAAGCAGAACAAGCAAGAGAAAAAAGACAATCTTTTTATGGGAAACCTGCTGACTGCAGAGGTTGGGAGCAAAAATATAAGAGAGACACAGTAGACATGCAAAGAGAACATTCTTTAAAGGCTGCTGAAAAATACAGGCCAATCATGTAGAAGCTGAGCTCAGACAGAACATTTCACTGCCAGGGCCTCATTGAACCAAGCCCACAGGCAGTACAGCTCCTAGCACCAGCAAACTTTTTTTTCACACACCAGGGACCTAGCCTTAAGCTAACCACTAAGCCTGTCCTTCCTTTCTCTACTTTTTCCAGAAAAAAACAGACACTCTTCTACAGCAAAGAGCAGCTAATACTAACCAGCACCCTCTATTACAGTCATATTCAGAAGGAAATACTACAGCTCCTTTTCATGGTTAGCAAAACCAGCCTTTTACTACTTCACTTTTTCCAATAAAACAGCATAGAAATAACCTCTAAAAGCATAGTCTTAATTTTCCAAGCCCCCACCAGTCACAGACCAGTCTGGCACATTGCTCTGCAACTGGTGGTTGCTACAATTTGGCCTTCACAAAATAGAGAGGAAGATGAGAAGCCCAATGGGAGCAGAACCTGGCTCTCAACTCTCCTTTCCACAGCCCGCTTCTGCAGGTGCCTGCCAAAGCAAAGCTGCTCAAAGTGTTCATCCACTTTCATTTACATAATCTCAAGAAACAGATGGGACAGTCCACCAATCCTCTCCGTCTCCCTGCTTTGCAAAGCCTAAAACAATAATTCTCTAGCTAGCCAAGCCAATAGCTCACTAGCAATGAGAGCCTACACAGTTTGGGACACCCAGAACATGTTTCTTTGGCACCAGTGATCAAAAGGGAGAAAATCAGCAGTGGGCAGCCAGGCTCTCTGTTGAGAGCTGATTTCTGAACCTGAGGGTCATGGTTGCCACTCTCCAGGGACCAGGACTCCCAATTTTTCCGGAAACCACCCCAGAAGTTTTGACTTACATTATGGGAAGCAGGGATGGGAATAAACTTTCTTAATAAAATAAAAGCCTTTATTTGTGATCATGGCTGTATTACAGAAAAGACAATGTTAAACATGGCCCAGCAGGCCAGCTGCCATTAGAGCGCCGAAACACCACTAATAAGCCAACAAAAAAACTAGTAATAAACAAAGCGTGTAAAACAAACACCAAACAGTGAAACCAGCACCTACAAATAAATCCTCTGCTTTTACATGTCTCCTGGCCCCCCCCCCCACTCTCCCTTCCCTTTCTTGCGTGTTTAGCATGCACTGGGCACTGCTGAAAAGGGATGGAGACCTGCAGAGGGATGGGTGGGAATGCAGTGGGTCCATTTGTCCTGTCCAGCTCTTAGTAAGCCTCAGCTGCATGGGACACCAGCTATGGAATTATCCATCTTGTTCCTGGTCTGCAGCACACGGTCCTGTGGAGGGGACTTGGGACATGGTTCAGGTGCAGCAGGAGCCTATACTCTGGCAGGCATTAGCACAAGCAATCTGTCAGCCAAGTCTTCCTGCTGCATCCTGTCTTCCTCCCTCAATCCACACTCCTGCTGCCAGTCTCTACTTGTGCGCTACAATTGTGTCCCCATGTTCTGTAGGCTGTCTGTGCCTTTCCGCGTGCCGTGAATCCTTTCCCATCTGGTATTGCACCTGCTTGTTGGCCAGGGCCAGAACGTCCACCACAAGTTTCATCACAGAAACGCTTCCTCTTGGACCAGTCCACGACAGTTTGAAATCTGAGGCTCATGCCTGAGTGTGAGCGAGTGGCTGAGGTCCGAAGGTCTGCAGCAGTTGAAGAACCTGAAAGCAGACATCAAACAATGTATTATTGGTTCAGTACATCCAGAGAGAAAAGTGCCGTGTGGAATCTCAAGGCCAAAACATGATACTTTGTGAAACAGCATGGGGCGGCTTAGGTTGGACATTAGGAAAAACTTCCTGTCTGTCAGGGTAGTTAAGCACTGGGATAAATTACCTACGCAGGTTTTGGAATCTCCGTCACTGGAGATTTTTAAGATCAGGTTAGGCACAGCTGCCAGGGATGACCTAGATATTCCTCAGCCCTGCCATGGGTGCAGGGCACTGGATTAGAAGACCTCTGGAGGTCCCTTCCAGTCCTACACTTCTATGATTCTATGTGGGGTTCTCTCAATCTCTCATGTTGAAGGTGTTCCACTCTGGATAAATAATGAAAGAGTCATTTGAGCAAGGAAACTGGACCCTGGGTCTTCCACCTCTGAGGCAGGTGTCCTATCCACCAGCCAATAGAGTCATTTATACACGCTCTCTCTGGCTCAGTGACTCTAAGTGTTTATCCAAAGTGGGTAAATACAGCTGGACTAAAAGAGAGAATTTTGTGGGTCACTTTGGCGTCTAAATCTGGGCTTCACGTGCCTATCTTTGTGAATCTCAGCCTAAGTGCTATTCCCGCTTGCTGTCGTCTATAGACCAATACTGGGCTAAAGGTTATAAAGAAGGCACCACCACCTCCTCCTGGGGCAGTACTGAATTGTGCAAGGCCTTGTCTCTGAACACTCTTGCTGTTTTGGGACCCACAGACAAGACAGGTGGGGAATCACCTAGTTTGATGACACCACTGGGTCTTAGTTTTGACCTAGGCATCCAGGCTTCAGGATTTAGGCAGCTGTGTGCATGCCCAGCAGCAGATTTGTAGGGGATGCTTAGTCTTAGGGGACTTTATCTATAAAACTTTAGGCACTTAGGGAGTTTAGACATCTACAAGGCTAGGTAGCAGCTGAGCAGGAGTTTTAAGGATCCAACTTTTGCACTTAGGCGCCTAACATGCTTAAATCCTTTTGTGGATCTACTCCCCCCAAAAGAAATTTAATGTGAGACGTGCAGTCACTGAGACACAATACATTTGGAGTCCAGGAATGCCATCTCTTTTTTTCTCACAGCCACTTTTAGAAGTAGAAACATGCTTTAAACAAAGAGATAACGAAACAAATCTTTAATGTGAAACTGCAGCTGTCAGAGCACGGTAACCATAAACACTCAATTGCCTCTGGGCACAATTCTCTCAGTCCCAAAGATCAGATAGTAAAGTGAAGTTGGGACAGAGCGAGCGTTTCTCAAACAGCTTTGCATTGTTGATTTCCACAGTTGGTGCGCTAAGCTATTATTTTCAATAGGGCCCCACTATGGTTATCTCTAGCATGGCTACTTTTAACAGAACTAATACATTATAGGCAGCCTACATCACAACTTTGATCCTGGCTATGTGTATAGGAGTAAGGAGACTCCATTCTCCCCTCTGTGGACTTTCCATATAGCTGTGTGGGGTACTATGCCCCCGTGCCAGGCAGATTGATGGGCTTGGGCACAGCCTTGTCTCACTCTGCCAGACTGGGTCCTCGCCTGTTCCTGGGGTAGACCACCTACATTCCGCCCACCATTGAAGGCTTGTGACAAAGCCAGATTTGTACCCTTATGGGCTCTATTTGGTCCCTCTGGGGCCTCCATGTGGGTGTTGAGAATCTGCCTGTGTGCGCCTCACTGAGAATCAGAGCCTTATGGAGGAGCTCTATGGTCTTATTCTCCTTGTGCATTTTTGTGTGCCTGTTTATAATCTTCAGCGGTCAGGTGATGTCAAATTTACTCTGCACGCTCTCTGGGCAGTTAGTACTTATTTTGTGAGGCACAGAGCACATTTTTGAGCACCCAAAAATAAGTGATAATAATGAAATAGTTGCCCTGTTTCTCCCTCCAAATTGGGGTTCCCTATTATGTAAATGTCAAAACTAGATTTGATCATTTTGTTAATCTCCTAATATTTCAAGTCCTTCTAACAATGAGAAATGATGTGAAAGTCTGTATACTTTGTGGCTTATATTCAAAGAGGTAGCTATATATTGCGCATTGTCCAAGTAATGCAGAACTCTTTGTAAGCAAACAAAAACATTAGCGAAGCACAAAAGCTGTTTGAAATAGATAAACTCTAAAGCTTTGCATGGAAAAAGTGGTGCTGATTTTGCAATCCAAATTGTATTTGGAAGAGTATTTTATCATCAAATCATTATGACATAACAAAAGGCTCCTGCCATAAAAGACTGACACAGATTGACCCTTTGTTACAGATTTCCTCCCTGAATCATATAATATGCAACATATAACAGATTAAAAAAAATTCCCACATATTTATCTACAGTAGCACGTAGAGTGTGCTAACTGCTGTAAACCCCTCCCTCCTACACACACACACACACAGAGTAAAAGGCAATCTACCTAGACATAACAGAGGCACAGTGACCTGCTCAAGGTCATACAGCAGGCCACCGACTGAGATAAAAATAGAACCCAGGACTTCTGACTCTTGGTTCAGGGCCCTATGGACATTGCCTCTCAAATCTCCCTTGCACACTATATGCTAGAGGCATTTTATTTAATAGGTTTGTTTTCTTATTTTTGAGGGATTCATATAAAAACATAATTAATAGATTAGTAAATTTTCAGTCATGAAGAGACTTTTGTGATCCTCTAGTCTGAGCCTCTGCATAACACAGGCCATAGAATATTGCAATTTACAATGTCCTGGGGGAAAAAGTACAAAGAGGTATGATGCCAACTAAACATCATGTGCTTTGTTTCATCCATGTAAACATGTTTATTTGTTTGTTAAATCATGCAGTATGTTCACGGCTATACTTGAGTATTAATAAAATATTTTTTGCACATAGAAAACAAAAGTTGTGCTCTCTGTGTCTCTGTTTCCTCATCTTTAAAATGGGGATAATAGTACTTCCCAGCTATTGTGTGACGCTTTGGTAAAGCAATTTGAAATCCTTGGATGGAAGGAATAGATAAATTGTTAGAGTATTATTGTTAGACAAAGGAAACATCCAAGTTGTATGAGATCCACACAGAGTATAAGAAGGTGGTTGTTCAAACATTAGGGGTTCAAATCCCAAAGTTCCTATTCAGTCTTCATTTTAGGTAGATTGTCCTGTGACTTCCATGCGAATTTTACCTGAGTTAAACCTAAGCAAAAATGGAATAAGGGCATCAACATTTGGTCCCATTAAATAAGCACTTATGTGATATCTACTATGGGTCTAATTCCTGAGCAGCTGAGAAGCATCTGTAGTTCCCATTAAAGGAAATCCAAGTTGTAGAGTTTTAGCACTTTCCCTATTGTACTATGTATTGTGTGATATTTATCGAACATCTCCACTGTGTTAAGAACTGGTTTCTGCAGTGAGCTTACATAGTCTAGCACTTATATAGTGAGAGAATCAACTCTATGACTCCAAACATTAAGGAATAGCTTCAATTTATGTTTCAGAGCGTATCTTTCACATGTCCACATCAAGAAATGGAATTAATCGAGTGATTGATGTGAAGTTGCACACCACCTTTCTAACACTGAAGGATTATTTTGATGGCTGATGTTGGTAATATGGATCTGACTTTCTGATATAAATAGCCATGTGTTCTGTTAAAAATATTAGATTTAAAAAGCATAGTTCCTGCAGCCTGTATGCACATACAAGTATCTGGAATTATTCTATATCTTATTACAAAATTAACTTACTCTTTAAATCCAACCTATTCTGGACCAAGCTTTTAAGGAACAACAATCAGTTGTGTGTGGCTTCAGGCCAGTGTCTACTAGTGTCTACTGTCATAGTCTGATTCTGTATTTGCATTAGTAAGGAAGTAAATGCTTTTCTGTTAAAAATGGTATATGTGGAAGTTGAGCCAAGTATCTCTATGTGCAGAATTTGCAAAATCATGTAAGTGACTTAGGAGCCTATGTCACATTTTCAAAAGTAACTTAGGAGCCTGCATCTTCTTGAAAGTCAAGGGACTTTAGACATTTGCTGGGAGATTAGGAAAGGTAGTTGGTGCCTAATGTGGCAGATAAGGGCCTACTGGGATCTTCAAAAGTGTCTAAGAGCTAGTTTCACTAGGGGGACTTACAGACCTTGATTTTACTGGTTGACTTTAGTGCTTAAGTCCAACACGTAGGCACCACTGGTATTCACAAAACTGTTGATCAGCTGCTGCCTAACCCTGTAGACACCTAAAGTCTTTACATACTTAAATTTCCACTGGGAAAGTCCCTTAGACAGTTAAATTGCTGCTGCTGGGAATGTGCACAGCCACCTTGGTCATGGAGGATAGGTCCATCAACGGCAATGAGCCACAATGAGCAGAGATGCAAAACCATGCTCTGAAGTGTCCCTAGCCTCTGTTTGCCAGATGCTGGGAATGGGCGACAGCAAGGGATGGATCATTTGATGATTACTTGTTCTGTTCATTCCCTCTGAAGCACCTGGCATTGGCCACTGTTGGCCAGACAGGATACTGGGCTAGATGGATCATTGGTCTAACCAAGTATGGCCATTCTTATGTTCTTATGTTACACCCATATAAATGTTAATTTGCATAGTGGTAGTGCCTAGGGATCTCCACTAGGCTCAGAGCCCCACTGTGCTAGGACCTGTACAAACCTACAGTAGGTGAGCATTCCAGTCCCAAAGAATTTACACATTGCTTTCAGTAGGATGACACTGGTGTAACTGACAACAGAATTTTGCCCAGAGGGAGCAGTTCTCCTTAGAAGAACATCACAACATTTTGCTTATTGGTAACAACCCAGCTGCTATAAAGGTCAGAGCATGGTGTCTGTGTGCTTGTCTTTTCTACTCTTCATGCAAGGATCCAAAATGGTCAGTTTGTGATATGTTTATCCACACCTGTGAAGAAAAGACTCTTAGATACAAACAGGAATTTCAAATATTAATTTGCCTCCAGTAGGATATTGCTTTTTGATCCTTCAAAGGGTCCTTCTAATCCAAAACCCTAGAGGCATCTAAACTGAGTGAAAAGAGGCTTTCCATGTTATAGTTATAAATATAGGTAATATAAAAAACAACTGAGATGGCTCATTCATTCAAATACATTTGCCCAGAGGTAACAGAATCTGCCTGCATAATTTTCAGATGAAAGTTACAGGAGCTTTTAGACAAAAGGGATTAAATTCAGGCCTGGTGTAAATGGGTGAAACTGACTTGATGTTAATGGAGTGGCACCTATTTTCATCAAATATGAATCTAGCCCGGTACTTCTGTTGATTTATTCCTAGTTCAGATGTTTTCTATGGAGCTGGACATTGTTTCTGCTCCTACTGTGATAGCTGTGAGGGGGGCCAGCAGTGGCTCAGAGCTGCTGCTTTCTCTGATGCCACTGGCTAGGGACCATACTGCAGGAGCACAGCACTATTCCAGGCCCACAGATGTGCCAGTTCAGATGTCAGGTGAGAATTTCTCATAACTGATGTAAGCAAGGTCTGAGTGGCACTCTCCCTGCTCAGCAGCTGAAAGGAGAGCACATTATTTGCATAGGCTTTGTATTTGCATGAGTACAATTAAGTACTCAGCATATTGCATAAGCACACTAGGTGCTGAGCATGATGGGAATTGGGCAATGTGTCTGGTGTTGTGGTACAAGTCACTTTTGTGTTAACTGCAGGGGTAATGAAATGTTGTCCTTCGATTGTATGAACAAATGGCATCAGATCTGTGTTTAGCCTGTTCTGATAAAAAATTCACTCTTACCCAAACAGAGCCCCAAAAGAATGGCAGACAGCTGTTTCAGCCTTGTAAGGGTAAGAAATCTTTTGTTGAGGTTGTAGTAACCTAGGTAAAGGGTTATTGTCAGGCATTGCTTAACAATTTTCTTTCTCTGTTAAAAAACAGAATTAATAGTTTTTCTTGGGGTCTTTTGTTTGTATCAATAGAAGGTTTTCCCACAAGGTGAAATTCACTAAAAATTGAATCAGAGAGAGACTAGGAAAAATAAGGCTACTTACTAGTAACTAATGTTTTTTGAGATGTGTTGTTCATATCTATTCCCCTATAGATGTGTGCATGGCTACAGGAACTTTTTCTCTTTAGCAAATCCTATAGGGCCAGCTCTAATGCCCCCTGGAGTTCTGTGCACATGTTGTAGTATATGAGGCACTGCCGCCCCTATGCCCTCTCAGTCCCTTCTTTCCAGTCCCTTCTTTCCACCAACTCCGGTGGTGGGGATGGGGGGTGGGTTGTGGAATGGACATGTGCAACACATCTCAAAGAACATCAGTTACTGGTAAGTAACCTTGTTTTCTTCTTCAAGTGATTGCTTATGTCTATTCCACTATAGGTAACTAACAAGCAGTACCTTGGAGGTGGGCTGGATGCAGCCCAGCTCTGCTGAAGCCCACTACTTCTCACGCCTTGGACAAAGGTGTGGTGGGACATGAAGGTATGTACCATCAGCCTGGCAGCTGTTTTGCAGATGCCCTGCCCTGGCACTTCTGCTAGGAAGGCTGTGGATGGAGCTTGAGCTCTGTTGGGTGAGCTGTAGCATCTGGAAGTGGCACCTTCTCCTGCTTGTGGCTGAACGCGATGCAGGAAATTATTCACAAGGAATTTGTGGTGGCCAGAGATGGGTGAAGCTTTCATCTGGTTGAAAGCTGTGAGGAACAGCTGCGTTGCTCTCTGGAACGGCCTCGTGCATGTGACGTAGAAGACAGGGCCCCACTTGAGTTTTAGCAAGTGCTGCCTTCTCCTCTCCCCTGCACCATGTGGTTCGGGGAAACCTAGGGAGAATATATAATTGGTCCAATGAGACTGGGCAACCACCTTGGGCCGGGTGCAGTCTCACTGAACCTTATCTTATAGACCACAGTATGCTGGAGGAGCTCTGGGGTCAGAGCCCTGATCCTGGAGACCTTTCTTGTCAAGGTAAATACCCCCAGGGAGACCTCCTTCCCGGAAGGCTAGAGTGGAGGGTATGACACCCTGAGTTCTGGGGAAGGGGCTGTGGGCTGGGAAGAACCAAGTCGAGATCCCAGGGAAGCACTGGGTCGCGGGTTTACAGATAGAGCCTTCCACCCCCTTCAGGGACCGAACCGCCATTTGACGGGAGGACCGCAATCCTCCTTCCAGCAGCTGATGGGCAGGTGATATGGCTGCTAGGTGGGGCTCCAGGGAGGCCACAGTCGGTCCCTGGAGCTTTAGCTGTGGCAAGTATTTCCCAAATCGCCTCCCCTGGTGAGAAGCCGGGCAAAGTATCTTGGGACTGCTCCCGGCAAGCAACAGGCACTTCCACTTAACCTGGTACACGGCCTGTGTGGAGGGTTTCCTGCTACCCATCGGTACACACTGGGCCTGTTCTGAGCGCTCGCTCATCGCCTGCTGGCCACTGATCTATTACTCCCCGAGTTGTCGGGGATCTAGGTCTGGGCACCACAGGTGACCGTGATCCTGGTAGCTGGAGTTGCGCTGGCTCGGAGGCTCCTAAGATGGGCGATTGACAAATCCAGCAGCATGCTGAACCCGTGCTGGTGTGGCCAGCTGGAACAATCAGGATGGCATCTGGTTAGACTGTATGCAGGAGGGGAGGGCGGAAGAGTGAATATAAAGGTCTCTGATCGCTCCGGATGAATGGCATTGGCGAACACCCCTGCCCTTTGACCATGGAGGGACCAGCACCATGGACACCTCGTGCTTCAGACCGATACAGACTGATTCCCTTTGAGGAAACCCCACTCCAGATGATCGTAGATGCCCTTAGTAGGCGCAGCGACCCCTCGTGATGAGGAAGAGCGATGCTTTGACCCGGTCTGCTTCGCCGTTCCTCGCCCCTGGGAGGTGATCACCGCCAGGTCCCAAGGACTGATAGGTTCCCTTCATAAGGCTGATGAATGGGGTCCCGCCGCCTGTCGGTGTAGTATGTGGTTGCTACACTGACTGACAGCACCTGTACCTCCCTGCTTTCGATAAAGCGGGGGAACCTTCCGCAAGCCCTGTGAGTGTTTCGTGTGTCTTCTCATTGGTGTGCTGACGCCTGTCCTTCCTTGGCAGATGCCTTGTAAGCCAAGGTAAGCACTGATACGGCACTGTACCCTTTGCTCGAGGTGGCCGTTATCAGGGTAACTGAAGGAGCCTGTTCCTTGAATGGAATGCCCCTTCACCCATCCTGAGGAGTCGTTCACCTGACGCGGGAGGCTAGGGCTTGCTGCTGTCGGGTTATTATTATTATTATTATTTTTGGGGGGGTGGAGGGGGAAGAGAGGAGAGGGGATTGTAGCCCCTCAGTGTATGAGCTGCCTGCTTGGACTGTATCCCGGGGTCATGACTGAAGCGGTCTAAGTGTCAGGCTAGCTATCCTCACCCCATAGGTGCAGGCCACTCTGTGCCCTATCCACTGTCGGCAACCTTTGGCTGTTGTCTTAGGGCGTTTGTGTATGTGGCCCATCTGAGGAAGTCTGTCCCACAGCCGGGCTGGGGCAAGAAGGTCTGGTCCGGGAAGCAACCAATCATGCTGATGCATTCCGTAGGCTGCACCTGAGTTAATGTGGGCTTTGTGCATTTACCAGCAGGACCCTGCCAGTCGCAAGAGATGCCTGACTGGCTCACCCAGCTCCAGGCTTGGGACCTGGGCCTGTCTGGGCGGACCAAGCACCTTCAAGCGCGCAGCTACCCCTGCCAGGCCTTCAGTAAACACCGTTGGCCAAGTAACAGACTGCGGGGTAAGCTGTAAAGTATTAGAGGGAGTCACCCTTATGAAGTGGAGGAACCTTGAGGATGTGCATCCCTGACATCCAGGGCAGCATATGGGGTCTCTGTTCCTACTACTGGAGCTGAGGGGACCATGCGAGACTTGAGCCCCTTGCTTGGTATTTGTGGGACGACTTAGGTCTGTCATCATCCTCAAAACCCACTTTTGTTTTGTTTTGTTTTGTTTGTTTGTTTGTTACTTGGGTTTTTTTTTTTTTTTTTCAGGGAGGAGGAAGTAGGACCTTTTCTGCCGTCGCCTGCGGGACCTCTCCCGCTGGTCCTGGCTGAGGCGGCCTCGACCTCGGATGTGGAATTGCCACTGAGAGGGAGGAAGGGGGATGCGTCGAGCGCTGGGGGGAGAGGAGATGGCCTGTGGCCCTAGCTTGCTGAGCTATCTCAGGGCCCCAGTGGGCCGAAGGCCTTCTGGCTCACCCAAGCCTAAAGGAGAGTATAGGCTAGGGTGCTGCTCTTACATTCACCAGCAGAAGGGCCTTTCCGACTGCCCCATAGGCAAGAGGACCTTTACTGAGGGCCGAAGGAGCATTCAGGGTGGATGATATCTCGTAGACCCCCTGATTCTGTCCCCTTGCCCGTAGGTCACAAGACAGCCGTGGCTGGCACCCCCGCTGCTGCTGTCCCTGGAGACCTGCCTGACACCTGAAGATCTGTGGTGCGTAGCGGCCCAGGGAATGGAGCATGGTCTAGGAGTCCCTGAGACCATGCAGCTCTGCCTCTATGTGGACGAAGAGAAGGCTGACCCATCCACAGAAGAGCCCCTAATGGACTTCTGGACCTTTTCGGGATTGCCTGGGATTGCAGTCACTAACCTCTGGGCATGCCGATGGCAGAGGGAATGGCTCTGCCCACTGAATAGGCAGCCACTGAGGGTGGCAGGAGCACTGCTCTAGCTCCCGCAGTACCCTGCTCTGCAATGATTACAGGCTCAGCGTCTGCTGCCAGGCAGAGCCTCAGCAAAGTGGCTCCCCGAGTCCCCCCGAGGGGCTCACCTTCCACTTGCTGGTAGTGCTATTGAATAAAGTTTTCCCAAACAAGTCTGGCTTGCAGTCACTCTTGTTTTCAGGAGTAGAGCCCATCTGCCCCGCCTATCCCTGTGGCCGGCGGCAACCACCACGAGGGACCTGGGGCAGGGTGGTGAACAGTATTCAAACCCCTTGGCTGGGCATAATACTTTTCACAGCTCCTTTAGGCATCAGGCTACGGAGGAGGGGGTTTTGCCACAGGACCCTCACTATGTTGGGCTCCCCTCTGTAGGCCAATGCAGCTACCACTCAGTGGAGTCCCTCAGTGGCATATTAAAGGTTGACTGATGCCCCTTTTGCTCCTTCGCCTTCAGCCCCCAGGTGGAGGCCACCTCCTGAGCACTTCCCGGTGTGCCCTAGAAACAACCAGGGCTTGGGAATGTGCTTCATCTGGTGGGTGGGTGGGGGGAGGGGGCTGCAGGCCGCAGCCCCTCTTCCCATCGACCGGTGGTCCCCACAGAAGTCGCTGCCTGTGGGGCCGAGTCGTCGTCCCAGGGCGCATGGTGGCCTTTTTCTTGTACTTGAGGCACTGACTGAATCCCTGAGGGGTTGACGGACTGTGGTCCCGTCCCCTCTCGGGAAACCCCTTAGACTCTCATATAGTCATTGGGAGGTGACCATTGCCTTTGAGGCCATCTGCCTGGGGTTCTGGCACCTTCATTGATGGATGCTGCCCCAGGTACTGCATCCCCAAAGGGACACTGAGGCACCGTTGACAGACCACTGTTGGTGCTGCCCAAAGCCTCTTACTGTGCGGTACCGTCACTCCAGAGAGCAACCCCTCAGCAACGACCACCTCGACTACCAGGTTCGTCGTGGGTGCCGCGGCTGGAGCAGGCGTACGGACAACGCTCCAGCGAGCTGGGTGACCTGAGCATCAACCCTGCACCGAGGACTTTTTGCACTCTGCATGCGTCTCGGCGCTGAGTCAAACTCCAGCAACCAGCTCTGCCTGGCCTCAGTACAGGGCGAACTCCTCGGTGCCAAGTCTGTCTCCGACCACCAGGTTTGGTGCAGCCTCAGTATGGGGGCAAAACCTCGGTTCCGAGGCTGACTCTGGCATCCAGGCTTGCCTCGGTGCTGGGTGAACTTCTCGGTACCAAGTCCGTCTCCGGCATCCGAGTTGGTGCAGCCTCGGTATGGGGGGGGGGTGAGATCTTGGTGCCAAGACTGTCTCCAGCATCCAGGCTTTGCCTCGGTGCGGGGTTGAACTGCTTGGCGCCAAGTCCATCTCCGGCATCCGGGGTTCCTCGTGGCCTTGGCGCAGGGGGCGAACTGCTCAGTGCCAAGCCTGTCTCCTGCTACCAGGTTCTGCACTGCCCGGCGATCACCTCGGTGCCGAGTCTGTCTCCGGCATCTGGGTTCTGCATTGCCCCGCTCCTCGGTACCGAGACTGTCTCCAGTGACCGGGATCAGCACTGCGTACTTGCTGGCAAACTCTTCAGTGCTGGAGCGGTGGGATGGACCTCACCTGGTGCTGGGGAGTCAAGACCGGTGTAGGGCGGGTGACTTCACTCTCCTCCTCCAGCGGTCCAGAGACCGCGACCTGGGATGACTTCTAGGGGAGCGTTCCTGCTCTACCCTAGGAAACCACAGGAGATCTGCAGGAGATCTTCCTCCCCGTACCGGGGATCTCCTGAGCCATTCAGGGGGTCCCAATGTGGGCTTCTCCTTAACGCCAGCCCCTTCTCTCTTGCGGAGGTATGGGGGGCAACGGCGTATGCAAGGCCAACAAGGCTCTTGCCACCCTTCGGCCACCAAAGCCAGTAGGTGCCGAGGGGCTATCCAACTCCTCGAGTCAGGGGAGGCTCCCTGGCTGGAGACGCTGGCTCTGGCAGTGGGTCTCCATGATCCGACCTCGGTGCGGATCTGTGCTCCACCCTGCCTGCTCCGATGGTGCGGAGGAGTCCGAGTGCTTCCGTCTCTGTGGTGCCAAGTCAGGTCGGTGCCGACGCTGCTCTCTGCACCGGCGGTGCGCTGGGTACCACAGCGAAGCGATTGGCTCGGAGCTGGCTCGGGGCTCTGTGAGCCGGGCTTTCAGGCGGATTTTCTGGAGGTCTGAAAGCCTTTTAATCCGTTCTCTTACTTACGAAGAGCTTCCCCCCACTCTTCAGGCAGTGGGGGTCAGTTAGCGGGAAAGCCTTCCCGCCGGAGCGCACGGCTTGAAGCCATGACACCGGAGCATACCCGCTCCCGGTAAGAAACTAAGCTAGGCTATCTTCAAGTGTCTAACGATCACTACAGCAGTTACTAATCTAGCTAACTAATTAACACAAAAAATCCTAGTTTAACGTTTAAACACGGGGAATAAAGCGCTTGCAATGGAAGCGCAGGCAGTTCTAGTAACCGCCACAGGCGGAAAGAAGGGACTGAGGGGGCATAGGGCCGGCAGTGCCTCATGTACCGCAGCATGTGCGCGGGACTCCAGGGTGCACCAGAGCCAGCCCTACGGGATCTGCTAAGGGGAAAAAAGTTCCGGTAGCCGTGCACGGAGGTGTGCACACACCCATAGTGGCATGGACATGAGCAATCACTCGAAGAAGAACCTTGACTGACAACCGCCAGGGAGTTGCCAGCAGTGGGCAGCACCTGCAGATGGCAGGATCGGTCAGTGGCAGTAGATGGCAGGAGCAACAGCGGTCAATGCCAGCAGATGGTGGGCTCAGTTGGCACCAGCAGACAGCAGGAGCCAGGAGCGGTCAGTGCCTGCAGATGCCAGGATCGGTTAGCATCTGTAGACAGAGGGGGGCCAGCACATGGTGGGAGCCAGCAGCGGGGACTAATGAGGTCCGGAGGTGGTAGGAGGCAGCAGCGGAGGAGGCCTGGTCAAGCCTTCATCTGGCAGGAGCCTGCAGAGGGGGACATTGCAACGATGATGGTCAGTACAGGGGAAAGCAAGAAGGGAGAGGCGAAGGACACACTCCAGTACTCTGGGATAGGTTTGGCTCATTGAATTCATGAATTCTGTTTGCACTGTTTCCCAAACCAGTGCTGTGTTACTTCCCTTCTGTTATTAAAAGGTTTACTTTCTACACTCAGACTCTGTGCTTGTGAGAGAGGAAGTTGTCATGCTGTCTGAATAAGGGGGGCCCCTGAGGTGTATTCAGGAGCTCTGATTACTCCTTCCTACACCACTCTCGCGTTGGGGGTGTGATGCTGGTTAGATTGGAGGCGAGAGCATTTGTTATATTGTTTAACATCAGTATGTCAAAATCATAATAATTTATGTGAGATATGCCATGTCAGGTACTGTTAGAAAGGCTGTAATGTGCTA
The DNA here is from genome assembly GCF_026122565.2 of Emydura macquarii macquarii. Classification (NCBI taxonomy): domain Eukaryota; kingdom Metazoa; phylum Chordata; order Testudines; family Chelidae; genus Emydura; species Emydura macquarii. The sequence goes on from NW_027130506.1 coordinate 6,431,983, forward strand.
AGTAAGATGATAATACTTATGTTCATGTGTGAGGTGTGAAATGGAAGCTATAGAGATATATCTGTATTTCAAAGTGTGCTGTCTGAGTGGCATCTCAGACAGGATGGCTGCAGCAATAGCCTGCTTAATGGCCCATTAAGACATTCCCAGGTGCAACGGGCCCAGGGGGAGAAGCCAGCATCACCAATGAGTCACCAGAACCTGCTCATGTGACTCTGGACTCCATTTTGGTTCCTGTGAAATTCCACAAGCACCTAGTGAGTCACCAGGATTTGCCCATGTGACTCCGGACTTCATTTTAGTTCTTGTAACATTCCACAAGACCTCATGGCCATGGCCAGAGGGTATATAAGGCAGAGGCCTTGGGAATCCATTTTGTTGTCAGTCACCAGTCTACTATCCTGAGCTTCAGCCACCTACTTACCTCTGGATCAAGTCATCTGCAACTGAAGCTGTGTAACAAAGGACTGAGATCCATCCAGGTGTTGGATGTATATCATAGGAACTGTACAAGCCTGCAACTCCACAATTCTTCTAGAAATTTGATGTATATGGACTTTCAATCATTTGTATGTATCTGATTTGCTTTGACCCTTTAACATTTCTCTTATGGTTTCTTTCTTTCTTTTTACAATAAACCTTTAGTTTTAGTTACTAAAGGATTGGCTGGCAGCGTGGTATTTTAGGTAAGATCCAAACTCATATTGTTCTGGTGCTGTGCCTGACCCTTTGGGGTCAGAGGGAACCCTTTTGGTAAAGAGCATAGAGTTTAAAGAACTGGTCTCTTTACTGGACCTAGTGGCTGATTTGGGAGCCAGGAACTGGAATGCAGTAAAAGGGGCTGTGTGCATTTTGTGGACTGGCTTCTTGATAACCAGTGTGTGGAAATCAGAAGCAGTTTGTGGCTGGTTGGAAAGTCTGACCTTAGTGTCACTCACCAGCGCTGGGAGAATCTGCTCTACTTTTGCAGCCTGCCCTAATCTTGGCATTCTCTGGTGGCTACTCTGGGCATGGGACGGGTCACAGAAGTATTGCCCTTTGGGGCACCCGGGGGATAGTGTGTGATTTCCCAGGTGACTGGGTGGGGGCTTGAGCCAGTTTGGTGTGGTATCATTGACAGGGACCCCTAGATATAGAACCCGGCCCTTGCTGCTGCCAACTCTGTCTGGCAGAAGGGTTACACTATATTGAAACCAAAGATAAAATCCCAGTTCTAGTAATCCGCCAGTAAACCATGCCTCGCCAAAGCAGCCCAACCCTGGTAAAACAAGATGTCTTCTCACCCTTGTGGTGAGAAACAAAACCTCTCCAGCTTGGAAAAAATTGAAGATGTTCACATAATAAAACTCTTAAGATTTGATTTTAAAGCCTTCCTGCACTCTGTCCTCTATTCTCATATGAAAACATTCCATACATTTTACAGATTAGCTGGAATTCCCTCTCCTCGATCTTGCCCTCATGTAAAATTTGCCTTTAATAACTACCTGCTTCCTGAACCACAAAGCTATCTGACCTGTTGCACTGTTATTCACCATGGCAAAATATACTGTTGTAAGGGGAGAAATGTAGGCGCGTTTACTCTAGGTGAGAGCAAAATGAAATTGCTCTCTAGCTTGAATAGAGGGACAAACCAGGGGCTAATCTATGGTCCTTCAGGCGTTACCTGCTGTAGAAGGGGTGTGGTGGGAGATTCTAAAGACTGGATCACAGGGGAGCAAGAGCCAGAGCTGCACTTGCCATCTCTTTGGAACAGTGCAACATGGTCTTCATACTGTCAGCCCAGCTAGCCAGAGTGGGGAGAGAGGGTATGACTATGCCCCTCCACCCCCATCTTTCCTTTTTGAAGAATCAGAGAATATTGGGTTGGAAGGAACCTTAGCAGGTCATCTAGTCCAACCCTCTGCTCAAAGCAGGACCAACCCCAACTAAGCCATCCCAGCCAGGGCTTTGTCAAGCCGGGCCTTAAAAACCTCTAAGGATGGAGATTCCATCACCTCCCTAGGTAACCCATTCCAGTGCTTCATCACCCTCCTAGTGACATTTTTTTCCCTAATATCCAACCTAGACCTCCCCCACTGCAACTTGAGACCATTGCTCCTTGTTCTATCATCTACTACCACTGAGAACATCCACGCTCCATCCTCCCTGGAACCCCCTTTCAGGTAGTTGAAGGCTGCTATCAAATCCCCCCTCATTCTTCTCTTCTGCTCACTAAACAAGCCTAGTTTCCTCAGCTTCTCCTCATAAGCCATGTGCTCCAGCCCCCTAATCATTTTTGTTGCCCTCCGCTGGACTCTCCAATTTGTCCACATCCTTTCTGTAGTTAGCATCAATGATGCTGCTAGCCTTCAGCCTTCAGCGAGCAAAAGGGCTGCCATTATGAATAGCCCCCTGTATCTGTACAGGGGATGGGAGGGAATGTTTCTCACTAGTCATAAGGTAGCCCTAACTAACTATTTTCCTGATTTGAAACTTCATCATCACATGCACAGGCTAAGCTTCCGAGAGAGATTTGACCATCATTCTTCCTGGAAACTAGAGGCCTAGAAACAGCACAATCTAACACCGACAGGTGAGACTGTAAGTGCAGAAAAGACTCACATTGATGTTAATGGACCTTGGATTAGGCTCTAAATCCTCCTTCATCACAATGTCTTTATGAAGGAATCCTATGGAATTCAGAAGGGATGAAAAGCCCAGATTTGTAAAGGTGTTTAGGTGCCTCCAGATGCAGTTAAGTTTCTAGTGGGATTTTCAATCTGCACCTGGAGACACCTAAATACCTTAAAAAAATCTGGCCCTAAAGCCATAGAGTTCTGTGGACATTACTAGAAAAACCCACTGAATTTAAGATATCAAGGCAAGGGTTGCAGTTTAAGAACCTGAATAAGTTATAATAGAATTTTTATTTTGAATCATCATATAGAATTCTATACAAAGGATACATTTTTTGTATTAAGTTATATAATATGGTTCAAATAGTCTATAGAAAAATGCTCATCTTCTGTTGCATTCTGTAGGATTTTTCCATAAGGGTATCTAGTGGTCTCAGTCTAAGACCCAATTGCAAGCGTTCCAAGTTATAGCTTCCTTTTTTCTTCCTTGTATGTGCATACCAATGCAATTAGCAGTGTACTCTTGTGAGAAGCCCAGGGCTAGAAAAGCAGAGGGTGTTACAGTCGGGTGAAATTCACTGGCAGAACTAGATCATGTGGAGAAGTTTGCACAGCACCTATCCTGCACTACAACTGTTTCTAACCAGCATTAGAGTCTTTTACTAAAGGTCAGATTTTAAACACATATTTACATAACTCTAATGTACTGCACAAATACCAATGTGTGCGTGCTTATGAGGTATTTCCATATATGCATTGCCAATTAGCTGCCTAGCTATCTGAGTGTGCATGTTAATACCTGACTAGCATGCAAATATTGCATTAGTTTGTGTGCAAATATCTGTATAAAATGTACACACCTAATTAAAAAATTTGGCCCTAAATAATGACCCAAATAATGGGAAGTAATGCTTGATCAATAATAGAAAAACTTTACTTCAATACTAGACTCTAAAGTTGTTTTTCATTTGAAAGAGCCATGTTTCCTGAGATTAATCCAGCCATGTTTTGGCCTTCTGTGAAGAGAATGGTCTAATTGTTTATGGGTCAAATAAGTTCATTCATGTAATTCTTTTCATATAAAAGGGCTTGCCTACTGTTTACTTCTCATTGCTTATCTCCCTATCAAGAAAATGCCAACTTTAATCTGTACCAAACCATGCCAGCAGCCCAAAGGAAACAGGTGTTTTCTTTGTGAATATGAGGTGCAGAACTGGGGACTTCAGTTATCCATTAAAAAAAAAGAGAAGGAAATGTGAAGATGCATGTCTCAGCAGGCTAGGAATGCCTTCTACCTCTAGGTCCTTTGTTCCAACTCAGTCCTAGTCAGTAATATTTGAAAGTCATTACCATAGTTAGAGAATTACTACAAAAATATTTCTATGCACATGCTTTTGGTATTTAAAGAAACTCGCTTTGACTATTTTAGTCACTTTTTAAATCTACTTTGTGAATTTTCTTGCAAATGAGTTTATTGGCAGGAATATTCACAGAAATAGAAAGTTTTCAGCAAATGTTGCAGAGCATTCAAAGAAAAGGAATTCTGAATTTATAAATGTGAGTGTTTGCACCAAAAACCCAGTTCTATGAGTTATGCTTATGAATTCAGGCAGCAGAAATTGCCCAAACCAAACAGCTCAAATGTTGGATATGAAATACTTGCAGCACACTGTTCACAAATGAGCTACAAATCAAGAATAATTTGCAGAAAATATTAAACAAAAAGCGTTAAACCAGATAAAATTATCATCTGTTTATGGATAATTTGCAAATAGAAAAAAAAGGGAAACCTTGTTGAATAATTTATTCACTATAGATTATTCAACAATTACCCTTTTACATCCATTGTCATTGTCCTATACGAAATGAGTTGATGGCCATAACCCATTTGTTGGGCACATTCTCAGTTGACATCCTAGTTGACATTCTGAATGGAATGCCAGGCCTGAACCAGGCTATCACTCTTAGGGCTTGATCCAACACACAGTGAAATAAATGACATCCTTTCCACTGACTTCACTGGGCCCTGAATCAAGTTCTTGGAGTCTTCCCTTCCAGAACAAGGTTAGTGCACAGTGGGGAAATCTGCATGGTATTGCCTTTGGTGTCCTGTGGATAAATAGAGGACTTGAGGTGTAAGTACTCTGTCCTTTTTCAAAAATGTTAAATTTACTTCAAATTTGCTAACCTAACCTTCCAAAATTAACAAGGAGAGGGTTTTTCCCTAATCGACAGTGGAGTTTGTCAGGCTGCTCAGATAGAAATGGAGCATCTCCTGCTGAGACCGGCTGGCCACAAATGTGTAAAGAGGACAGCAGCCATTTTGAACTCTGAGTGCAAGGTTTGGCCAACAGGCTGCAGTCTGATTTTTATATTTGATATATATAATGATTTCAACAGAAGAAAAACACTGGTAACAAATAACTATAGAGAAGTAAATCTTGATGGCTTGGTATTCCCCTTGCAGTTAGTGATGAGAGAATAGGTGACTCTGAAAAGCAACTGAAATATTTTTTTCACATCACTCAAGAACTCCCTGCTGCTCCTACAATATTCCCACTGTGGTTTTTTAATCTGGGGCAGAGAAGGGAGGGAGGAAGAAAGAAGGAGGAGAAAGATGAAGATAAGTGAATACACTTTGCTATTCCCAGTTACAGCAAATTCCCCTGAGGTCCTGAATTGTTACTATATGCATTCTAAAAAGGCATATTCCCACACATCCCACACAGTGTACAGTACAGTATTCACATATAGGAATGGGAGTAAAATGTAGAGATGTAAAAACAATATTTAAAATGAAAGGCAGCAGATAAGATGCAAACTATAATCTAGACCAGCGGTTCCCAATCTGGGGGGGCGGGACCCCCTTGAGGGGACACCAAAGATTCCAGAGGGTCCATGAAGCTTCAGTAATATTGAGGCCATTTAGCCTTCCCCCCACCCCCAGCTCCGCACCAGGCGCAGCTGCCTCAAGCTCCACATTGGTCGGTGTGGAGGAGCTGCCCCTCCGAGCTCCGTGCTGGCCAGAGAGGAGCAGCAGCCCCGAACTGGCCGGACACCTGGCCGGAGAGGAGCAGCACCACGCCAATGGGGGCCTGGAGCAGCCCCGGCCAACCCACCAGAGCCCACCTCCATTTCACTCAGTCCATGAGGGATGTGAAGAGGCGGGACCACACGGGACATGTGGTGGTGGCTGCACCAGGGTAGGCTTAGCTTCTTACTCAGGTAAGAGTTATTTATTATTATTATTATGATAATGTAGTGTTACTATCGTTATATGTGTTTATATGGGTTTTATGTGTTTATGACTGGTGGAGGTGAGGTGGGGGGGGCATGTGAACGAGTGTTAACTAGTGGGGCTTTCACTCAAAAAGATTGGGAACCACTGATCTAGACAATGATTTATGCAATTAACAGCCTATGTAATTTGTGATATCAAAATGTCATGGTATGCATCCTAAAATGAATAATTGAGTACAAAGATCCGAAAAATCACCTGCATGGCATGGAGGCTAACAGAGGCATAGGCAAACAATGGGCCAATCCTTCACCTGGTGTAAATCAGCATAACTCCATTGAAGCCAATCGAGCTATTCCAGTTTACACCAGATGAGGATCTGGCCTGTTGAACATTTTGGGTGGGAAGTGCAATGGTAAAGCCTAGACATCGTTATTCAGATCTCATTCAATCTTCAGTTTTTCCTAAGTACATTCTGTATGAAAAGAAAAAACAGAAATATATGTCGCCAAGCAACATTTCACCTGGAGCAGCTGGGAAAGCCTGGGCAGTAACCCAATTAAAGGCAGAGTAGAAATCTTTCAAAGACATTTGTAAAGAAGCATAAACCACATCTCAGACATCCGTGTGTCTGTGACTGAATAAAAAGAGACTGCATGGAGTGCAGCATCAGGTGACTTGCCTCTCAAAAGCTGTATCGCCTTAGAGAATAAAATTCAAGCGTCCATTTCATCTGCCATACCCTCTAGCTCACAGAAATGATTTTATGCTTTTATCTTCCTCCGTAAATGGCCTGACAGACTTAGCAACCTAGAAAATGAAAGTCTTTTTACCACACACTGCCCTAAATTTGCAGGAAAACAATAACGTACTAATATATGCTTCTGTGGTTTAGGACTGTTTCACCAGCAAGATCTCCTTGCCCCTGGCCTGCTTACTAGGGATGTTGTCTGAAGTGAAATGGATTCTCTGATCCTTACATTTTATGTCCTTTTTGGCCTATGATGCCTTTAGGTCTTATGGTCACGAATGGATAATTATCAAAGTTGTACTTTTGGCATTACTCTCCTTATATAACTTTCCTGGAAGAATTCAGTGGCCTCTTTCCACACTGAAATCTGTACTGAGGCATGAGCTTCTTTGAAAAGGAGCTACATCTGTGGGTTCTTTGTGCTCTGGTATCCCAAAGGCCCTGACATTCTGCCCTTTCATTTGGTGCTGCATCAGTTTCTTATCTCTCCACATATAGCTTTTAAGTACATTTTTAAAGATATTTGAGTAGTTCAGTTTGTTGAGAGCTTCGCCCTTGCACTTAAACTTGGGTCACAATTTTCAGAAATGGGCGCCTAAATTTAGGCTCCCAAGTCTATGTTTAGGCATCTAAATAAATGACTTGCTTTTCAAAAAGACTAAGCTCCCAGGCCTAGATCATCAAAGGTATTTAGGTTCCTAACTTCCACTGAAATACCTAATACCTTTGTGGATCTGGGTCCCATTGATTATGTTTGTAACCATTTACAATTCAGATGAGAGATGGGCCCATTCATTAGAAAATCCCGGGGGCTGAATGCCAAAAAACTAAAAAGTAGCATATTAAACAAATGTATCCCAGAATATACAGTCATTGAAATCAATGGGGCTGTGTCACAGGGTGCATCTATAACCGCCAGACTGGCGCCTCGTCCTGGTCGTTCTGGGGATTAGCTTGAGGCTGACGCCTTCGTCCACAGTCTCGACCCCATCACTCTGTCTCTGATTTCACTTACAGCCCCTCTCTCCGTTTCAGGAACCGCAGCATCCTTCTTCCCAACTCAGTCCCCAGATGGGTCATCGTCCTTCCGGGGGTGTGTGTACCACTGTCCTATTGTCCAGCCACTTCCCCAGTGGCAAATGGGGGGGACCCGGGCCCACCCACAACTACACGTCCTGACCCAGGGACCCTGTAAATAGCAGCTTCCTGCTGTGCCTCTTTATTTTCTTCTGATACTGCTATATTTCCCTGGGCCATTTCCCCATGGCCCTAGCACCTTCTTTGCCCTCACCTCATGGCACTCAACTACTCAGCCCCATGGTCAGCTAGGAGCTCCCTCTCAGTCCCCCGGTCCCTGCCAGCAGCTGCTCTATCCAAGTGCTAGCTTTCCTTCAGCCAGCTAGGGACACAGTACTCACCCCTTGTGCTCCCAGCAGCAATTGACTGTGCATTATGTGAAGAAGTGCTTCCTTTTGTTTGTTTTAAACCTTCTGCCTATTAATTTCCTGGGGCATCCCCCTGGTTCTTGTGTTACGTGAAGGAGTAAATAACATTTCCTTATTCCTTTTCTCCAAACCATTCATGATTTTATAGACCTCTATCGTATCCCCTCTTAGTCATATCTTTTCCAAGCTGAATAGTCCCAGTCTTTTTAATATCTCCTCATACAGGAGTTGTTCCATACCCTTAATCATTTTTGTTGCTCTTCACTATACCTTTTCCAATTCTAATATATCTTGAGATAGGGTGACCAGAACTGCAAGCAGTATTCAAGATATGGGCATACCATTGTTTCATATAATGGCATTGTGGTATTTTCTATTTTATTATCTATCCCTTTATTAATGGTTCCTAACATTCTGTTAGCTTTTTTGACTGTCGCTGAAGATTGAGTGGATGTTTTCAGAGAACTATCCACAATGACTCCCTGAACTCTTTCTTGAGTGGTAACAGCTAATTTAGACTCCATCATTTGTATAGTTGGGAATATAGACCTCTTTAATATGTTGATTAAATGAATGCTATTATGAATTGTGTGATTATGGGAGACTTTAATAGATTGGAGGACAAATGCTATTAATAAAGGTAGGGCCAGGATGCAATAGTTGACAGATTTCTTCACCAAAGAGTCACCAATCCAACAAGAGGTGACGCCATTTTAGGTTTAGCATTGGTAAGTAGCGAGGACCTCACAGAAGAAGTGGTTGTAGAGGACAACCTTGGTTCAAATGATCATGAGTTAATTCAGTTTAAACTAAATGGAAGGATAAACAAAAATAGATCTTTAACTAGTGTCCTTGATTTCAAAAGGGCAAACTTTAAAAAAATGAGGGGAGTTAGGGAAGTGAATTGGACTGAAGACCTCAAGGATCTGAATTTGAAGGAGACTTGGAATTAATTTAAGTCAAAATTGCAGAACCTATGTGAAGTCTGCATTCCAAGCAAAGGGAAAAAATTCATAGGGAAGAGTTGTTGACAAAACTGGATGAACAAACATCTCAAACAGGTACTAAGATAAAGCAGAAAGCCTACAAGGAATGGAAGAAGGGTTGGATCAACAAGGAAAGCTACATCTTGGAGGTCAGAAAATGTAGGGATAAAGTGAGAACAAGCAGAGCTGGATTTTGCAAAGGAAATTAATCATAATAGGAAAATTAGTAGTAATAGTAAAAGGTCCTTTAGCCATATAAATAAAAAGAAAACAAGGAAAGAAGAAGTGGGATCACTAAACACTGAAGATGGAGGTGGAGATTAAAAATAATCTAGGTATGGCTCAACGTCTAAACGAATACTTTGTCTTAGTTTTTAATCAGAGTAGTGAAGAGCTGGGGGCAGTGGCTGGATGGCTAATGGGAACAAGGATACTGAGGTAGAAATTACCACATTCAAGGTGGAAGCCAAACTCAAATAGCTTAATGAGACCCAGATAATCTCCATTCACGAATATTAAAGAAACTAGCACAAGAAATTGCGAGCCCAATAGCAAGCATTTTTAATGAATCCATAAACTCAGGGGTCATACCCCATGACTGGAGAATTGCAAATACATTACCTATATTTAAAAATTGAAAAAAAATGGTGATCCGGGAAAATATAAACTTTTTAGTTTGGCCTCAACTGTAAGCAAGGTCTTAAAACAAATTTTGAAAGAGAGAGTAGTTAAGTACAGGGGTAAACTGTAATTGGGATAAAATACAACATGGTTTTACAATAGTTAGATCTTGCCAGACCAACTTGATCTCTTTCTTTGGGAAGTTAACCTATTTTCTAGACAAAGGAAATGCAGTAGATCTTATTTACCTGGAGTTTGGTAAAGCATTTGATAAAGTTCCACATTATTAGTTAAATTGGAGAAGATGGGGCTCAATATGAGAATCTATAGGTGGGTAAGGAACTGGTTAAAGGGGAGGCTACAATGGGTCATACTGAAAGGCGAACTGTCAGGCTGGAGGGAGGTTACTAGTAGAGTTCCTCAAGGATTGGTCTTAGGGCCAGTCTTACTTAATATTTTCTTGAATGATCTTGGCACAAAAAGTGGAAGCATGCTAATAAAATTTGCGGATGACACAAAGTGGGAGGTAGAAGAGGAAGAGAAAGGATGTCCTCATGGCTAAAGCAGTTGAAAGTTGTCCTGGAGAATTGGATTTTATCCTTGTCTCTGCCACAGAGTTCCTATGGGATGCTGGACAAGTCATTTAAACCAAAACTTTCCCAGCAGTCACTGATTCTGTGTTCTTCATTTTATGAGTGGCCATCTTGAGACCCTGGGGACTGATCTGAGCACTCACACCTGCCAACTGAAGTCCATTGGACCTGAACTTTGAGCATATACAGAGCTATATAATGCTAAATACTCTGACATATCAGACCCTAGGTGTCTCATAGCGGGCACCCAAAATTAGTGGGTACATTTTACCCCAATCTCCGTGCTTTTGCTCTATGGCTGTAAAATGAGGATACTGCTACCCCTTCGTCTCAGAGGAGCATGGTGAAAATAAATTCATTAATGTTTGTGAAGCAGTCAGATAGTCTAGTGAGGAATGCCATAGAAAAGCCCATGAGGACATTAATAATTCTGTCTTTAGAGCAGCATTTGAGTAGTGTGTAGTAAATAATGCACTAGGCCACGTATTAAACAATGAGGATAATAGAAAATATTGAATAGCTGCTCATTAAGTGAGCACTGTCTATTCTGTGCACAGAAAGAAGCAGGGGTCCTGTGGGGGAAAAAAAATGTGCGGTCACGTAATTAGAGACTGTATCATAATGCATAAGCACAAGGGGGCTGAAAGAAGGTTGCACAGATAACTATAATTCTGACATTTCCTAAAAGTCCTTGACTTTGCAACCTCAATGTTCTGTTAACATACTATTTTTGTAAAATAAATATAAGTTACTGAAAAAGAAATTCAAAACAGACACTGGGAAATCATTTTTTCTCTGGGGAATGACATGTTTGGAATGGCCCAGTGGGCAAAGGCAAGTACATAATGGTTATTCAGAAAGCAATTAGATTCTGACCCAGGGGAAATGTGTTCTGAATGGGATGAGCTTTAATAGACTAGACCCAATAGCTCTTTTTGTTCCACTTTTTCTTATATAAGACTGATTTTTTTCCCATGGAGTTGAGATTTGTGTTAATGTTGAACATGTTATTATATATTGAATATGTCGTACTTCACCATGAACTCACTATATACATGAACGACTGCACCTAACGGCTTTCTAAAAATAAGTTAATATTCACTTTTTAATTTATTTCTAAAGACATTTTGTAAAATAAACGTACTTGTACGTGCTTTTAACCAGAAACAGTCAATTCTGTTTAAACAGCTCTAGTAAATGCTTAAGCTTTTTCATCTACAGGAACAATCACCATACAGGCAACTAGTATTTTGTGTTAAGGGTGAGGCACAAAACAACAAAAGCAAATGGAATTCAAAGTCAAAGCTAAAGATGATTCTCTCACCTTTGAGAGATGCTAGTGATTTAGAGCTAAATTTTTAAAGGTATTTAGGCACCAAAATAGGCACTGAAAAAAGTATTTAGGCTCCTAACTTCCACTGAAATCAAAGGAAGTTAGGGACTAAATACTTTGGGACTCGGGGCCCTAATACCTAATCATTTTTTAAATCTAGGCCCCTGCCTGCATCTTGAGGCACGTAAATACCTTTAAAAAGCTGGCCCTTAATGGATTTTCTCTCAGTTTGATCCCCTCCCACCAAAAAAAATTTGCAAGACATTGCAGGTTAAACTTGATTTGCTACATCTCACTGTTTTTGTTTGTTTGTTTTTGACCTAATAGCTAAGGGGACAAATTCTTCTCTCACTCACTCACTGAATCTCACAGTTAAAGCAGTGGGGTGGCATGGGTTTGTAACCCTTCTGTCAGGTGAAATCAGCAGCAACAAGGGCCTGATTCATTATCTAGGGGATCCTTTTAACACCACAAAGCAGAACTGGCTTGAGGCCCCACCCTGTAATCTGGGAAAACGTAACAACACTCCTGGGTGCCTCTCAGAGGCAATACTTCCCAACTCGCAAGCACCGACTCTGTGTATAACAAATGAGAACTTTTATTAAAGGGAAAGGGAGCCTAGTATTAGTTTGGGAAAACACCACAACCACATTCAAAAACAAGCGATCATCAGCGAAACACCCACCTTGGAGTATGTTGGGCAGTGTCATCACCTCAGTTTCTCACATGGGGTGTGAGAGTCCGACAAACAAATGTTCCCTGAACACACAACTCCCCTCTCCCTCCACTGCACCACGCTCATAGTAGCTGTCCTTGGTCAGCAAAGATGCAAAGGTCAGAGGTTGCATTCACATGAGTTCACCTCCCACTACTAGGGAGGGAAAGGCATCAAATGATGTCTCTGCTGTTGCTGCCGCTGCCGCCTCAACTGGCTCACAGTGGCCACCATTCAGTGCATTGATGCCCACTGCTGCCATGGTGCCATCATTCATTGGCTGCTGAGCTGTCACTTTCTCCATTTCTATATGCCTTTCTACTGCAATGCCTCATAGAATCATAGAATCATAGAGTTGGAAGGGATCTCAGCAGGTCATCTAGTCCAACACCCTGCTCAAAGCAGGACTAACCTCAGATAAATCATCCCAGCCAGGGCTTTGTCAAGCCGCAGCTTAAAAATCTCTAAAGATGGAGATTCCACCACCCCCCTAGTTAACCCGTTCCAGTGCTTCACCATCCTCCTAGTGAAAAACTTTTTCCTAATATCTAACCTAGACACCCCCCCCCCCACTGCAACTTGAGACAATCGCTCCTTGTTCTGTCATCTACTACCACTGAGAACAGTCTAGCTCCATCCTTCCTGGAGCCCCCTTTCAGGTAGTTAAAGGCTGCTATCAAATCCCCCCTCATTCTTCTATTTTGCAGACTAAAACCTAGATCCCTCAACCTCTCTTCGTAAGTCTTGTGCTCCAGCTCCCTAATCATTTTTGTTGCCCTCCGCTGGACTCTCTCCAACTTGTCCACATCCTTTTTGCAGTGGGGGACCCAAAACTGGACACAATACTCCAAATGCAGCCTCACCAATGCCGAATAGAGGGAAATAATCACTTCCTTTGATCTGATGGCAATGCTCCTCCTAATGCAGCCCAATATGCTATTAGCCTTCTTGGCAATCAGGGCACACTGCTGACTCATATCCAGCTTCTTGTCAACTGTAACCCCCAGGTCCTTTTCTGCAGAACTGCTGCCTAGATCGTCAGTCCCCAGTCTGTAGCTATGCATGGGATTCTTCCATCCTAAGTGGAGGACTCTGCACTTGTACTTGTTGAAGTTCATCAGATTTCCTTTGGCTCAAACCTCCAATTTGTCTAGGTCCCTCTGTATCCTGTCCCTACTTTCCAGGGTATCTACCACTCCTCCAGCTTAGTGTCATCTGCAAACTTGCTGAGGGTGCAATCTACCCCATCCTCCAGATCATTAATGAAGATGTTGAACAAAACTGGCCCCAGGACCGACCCCTGGGGCACTCCGCTTGTGACCGGCTGCAGGCTAGACATTTAGCCATTGATCACTACCTGTTGAGCCCAATGATCTAGCCAGTTCTCTATCCATTTTATAGACCATTTATCCAACCTATACTTTAACTTGCTGATAACAATACCGTGGGAGACTGTATCAAAAGCTTTGCTAAAGTCAAGGTATATCACGTCCACCGCTTTCCCCACATCCACAGAGCCAGTCACCTCTTCATAGACGGCATTTTCAGGTCCCACCTCTTAACCCTGCTCTCAGTGATTTCAGCAGCTAGTGCAGAGCCTCACCGCTAGCACAGGCTGTGCCATCTCTTTCTCTGAAATCCTGCCCCACAGCAGGGCTAAGGCTTAGCAGTGGAGAGGGGAATGGTTAAACAGCATCTAGATTTCTTAGACTACGTTTACACTACAGACCATACAGTGACACAGCTGTACTACTGCAGATGTAAGGTCTCCCACCCTAAGCTAACAGGGGAAAGCTCTCCCATCAGCCTAATCAAACCATCCCAAATTAGCTGTGATAGCTGTCATCAGGAGAGCATCTCCCAATGACACAGCACTATCCTTTCTAGCACTTTTCTCAGGGCAACTAATGTCCATCAGGGGCGTTTTTTCACAGCCCCAACCAACAAAAGTGCTAGTCTAGCCATGGCTTTAGGCAGAACCCCCACCACCATACAAAAACATCTCTGCTTTTACTAGCCTTTGGTAGCCGAACCCCCTGCTTAGTGAGTGCAATTCAGTTGAGGGTGACCCCCTCAATCAGGGCAGGCTAAGCACAGTTCTGTTGCCCTTTACTCATACAATAAGGATAACAACATATCATTAGCCCTGCATTCAAATTTAAAAATGTTATTAAGCTAATGTTATAAAATAATCAAATACAGAGTTTTTGAAGGAAAGAGTTTCTGTACATCTGGGGATAATGCAGGGCCATTTTAAGATCTGCATAGGCCCTAGGCACACTTGCCTTCGTAGGCCCCCCGACCGAAATAACTAATTTGATTTTAAGCTATTAATAAATAGTTTTTTAAATAAAAATAAAAAATTATATATACACACTTTTTTTTCGTAGGCCCTGAAAGTTTTGTAGGCCCTAGGCACTGTGCCTATTGTGCCTAATGGATAATACGGCCCTGGGATAATGCATAGATTTCTGAAGCGATTTGTATCCCAACACTAGCCAAAATTGACTTCATTAGTAACACAGCTCTGTCTGTTGAACACTTACGCAGAGTAGGTGTGTTCATGTAAATAGGATCTGATTTTGAAATCTTCCCCCCCCCCCCGCTCACCACTAGATGTCAGGGGAGAGCTCATTCAGACCCTGCTTACAGATGTAACTGGACTAGCGTGTGAAGCACAGTATGTTCCCCTTATCATCATTACAGGATTTCCTCGGGGCTGAGTGTCAGCCATGCACAACAAGGCTTCCATAAATTAGTGCCTGATAGCATAAGCAGAGCAAATTGTGCAGATCTGAGCTACAGATTACTGGCAGGTCTGTAGACTGGCCCTGCCTAGCTGCTTTCTGGAGCAAGAGAGCAAAGAGCTTCCCCCTCCACTTCTTATGTCCACACCACCATACCAGGGGCAGCCACATTTATAGTCTTTGGACTTTCCTTTGCAATGTCCCTGCTTGTGCCCCCATGGATGCTACCCAACCCAAAAGAGGCTACGAAGGACAAAATGGAGGCAGCAGGAGGCCATCTCCACCAATAGTGGGACCCACCAGCATTGCTTGCCTGTTGTGGAGGGGTACATACATTGCACTCTCAATAGATATAGCAGTGATCATCCTCTGCCTGCACAACTAGTTGCACAGGGAGCCATTTAACAAGGTGTTCCTGCTGGGGCAGTATGTTTCTGCCTTTCCCCAACATAGGTCAGTGCCTTACTGGCTTGACTGAGCCGTAAATGAGCACAGCCCATGCAACACCTTTCTGTTTTTAGCCATCATCACTATATTCATTTATATTCGTTACTCACGTATGGATCACTTCCTGCAGGCTTGAGTTTACCAGCTGTTGTTCGTCTTCACATAGAATCAATTGCAAGTGTCTGTAATTAGTCAATGGAATCAGGTGCTGTCATAAAAGAGTATGATGCCAAGTCAGATTATTGGCCCATCAAGTCTGGTATCCTGCTTCTGGCAGTGACCCAACACTTGGTGCTTGCAAAGAAAGTAAAAATAAATTAATAAAAACTCCATAATATCGGTCCTATTTGCGCAACATTGCACATAGGGTGGGATAGAATGCTACAATGTTTCGTGCAGGCTTGGAGTTTAATTTATTTCAGATATAATATGGTCGAGACAGATCCAAAAAGCTATAGACAGAGATTCTTAAGGAGCATCCTACCAAACTAGTACAATGCTATGGAACTTAATTTATTGACGTCTGTCATTTGATTATGTCCATCTAATTTAGAATAAATGTTATAGATACCTGCCTGTGTGATTTAATTTATCCCCTATGCATGGGTTTTGTATATTAAAGTACAACTGCATCGTGATCATGTAGAACAGCAACTTCTTAGAAATCTCTCTGCTTGTGTATGTCACAGTATTGCCAACCTCAAGAGATCAAAAATCATGAGTCAGATCCCCAAAAAACCATGAGATTGGCCTCACAAAGGATGGGACTGTAAAAATGTTGTAAAACCAGGTTTTTCCGTTTGTCTTTTGATTTTTTAATTCCCCAGACTCTTTTTTGCTATGTACGTATGACAATTTTAGGTTGAAAAGTCAACCTTTAATGTATGCAAAAAATGCACACTTCTTCCTGGCTGCTCACATGGAGACTCCACTTACCCCTCCTCCCCATCCATTTCCTATTATTGTCTTGACTTCCTCTTCCCCCATCTCACTGTCTCTCAGGGCTTCTCCCATTCCCCATCAGCACCACATCCCCATCTCCCCTCTCCCTGCCTCCTGCTGTGCCATGGGGCTTCTCCCCTTCCCAGGACCTGGCAGCACCACCTCCTCAACTCACCCTGCCTCCACTTGCCCCCCCAAGGCTTCTCCCTTCCCCAGGCCCAGCGACACAACCTCCCCAACTCCCTCCCCCTCTTTTCTGCTGCGCCTTGGGGCTTTCTCCTTCCCTAGATCCAGTAGTACCTCCGCCCCAATTCTCCTTCCTCCCCTGCCTTGCTGCCCCCTGGGGTTTTTCTCTGCCTGGATCCCAAGCAGAGAAGATGCCCCAATGCAGCAGGAGTAAGGGAAGTGTTGCTGGTGGATCCAAGGTCCCAGACCCAGCAGCATATTTTCCCCAACTTCCCCCTCCAATGCTTCCCACTGTCCCAGGACTCTCTCACTGCTCTAGGGTCATACCGAGCGGGTCTGTCTGCTCAGCTCCCAGGCTCTTGCACACAGCTGTGCCCAGCCCTGAAAACCGCTGTATCGAAGGTGCTTCCATGTCATCGTGACAGCTCCTCCCGCAGGCACCAAAATCCCGTGACTTGTGATCAGTTTGTGAGAGTTGGCAACAGAGGGGACTCCCCTTCTCCACCACTGCCCCCAGGCTGGTGGACTGCCATTCTATCCCCTCCATCTCCTACCCCATCACTGTCCTCTGCCATCTCCCCGGCCTCCTTCCTATCCCCCCCCCCTGCAACCCCTAAGTCTACCTCCTTCTCCAGCATCCCCCCATTGCCTTGATCCCCCTTACTCTCCCCATCCACCTTTCAAAGTGCCTCTGCTGCTCCTCACAGTCCCTGTGTGCTGCCTAGCCCCCGAATCATAGTGTAGTAGCATTTTGCCTGTGGGTGTGCCTTCAATCTCATTAAAACAGTGGGAGGTGGGAGCCGACTTTATCAAGGACAGCCTGACTCCCATATGTAGGGAAGTGGCAGCCATCTTGATGGCTGTAGCCTCATTGACAATAATAGGAAATGGTGGCCATTTCAAAGAAGGGAGAATTCATGAGTTGTTGCTTTTCATTGTGTTTTCATGAGATGTGCTAACTTTCCCCCCCACCCCTCCAAATCGCTACAGTCGTGATAAAATCATGAGAGTTGGCAATATTGATATTCAGTCACATCTGCTCACATAAGTGACTAAAATAAGCGTTACAGCTTTTTACTCATGTTAGCCTTGTTGAGCCAACAATGCTAAAAGAAAGAGCTTTGCTGCCTTCTGGCTCACACATCAAAGGAATTGTTAAATATGTTCTGATTTTCAGGCCAAGTTGTGCCTCATTAACATCTGGAGACAGTGGAGTTGCACTGTTGGAACTGAGGGCAGAATGTGGCCACGTGTATCTTCACTTTTCGTTATTACGAATAATCATTATTTAATTTGTAGTAAGACACATGGCTCACTTTTATCATGATTAGTTTGCAGAGTCTGTAAAACCCGCATTGTTATTTGGAAGTCAGGCTCATTTAATATGAGGCTACTGAGGATGAATAACTATAGAAATCAATGTTAGCATTTTATAGCCACTTTTCATAGTATAGCCACCCTTTAAAGAGAAGTGTCAGGATTTTTTAACAGGTGCTTTGGAAGGGCCTAAGTATATATAGAGTCCAGCTCGGAAAGCAGCGCAGCCATGGAGCTACCTGCAGTCGGGGGAGGTACCTGGAGGTGGGTCTGACTTCCCCCCCAAGAGCGGCCATGGAGAGGAAGAGGAAGTCCTGGCCCTCCCCAGCCCGGCCAGGACTAGCAACTGGAGTTCAGTGTACAGTAGGAGCCCCCAGTTGGGGCACCCCCCACCCTGCCTCTCCCCTGGCTCTTCCAATAGCTAGATTTCACAGGAGAGGTCTGATTTTATGGTCTGTGATGTGTTTTTCATGGCTGTGAATTTGGTAGGGCCCTTTTACATAAGCTAGCTGAGTTTAAGCCTGGAGGAAGAAGAATGTCTGACTCCTACATCCAGGAGGAGCTGTTTCATGCTGGAGTCAGGCTGAAAAGAGAGTCCAACAAGTCATATTAAGAGGTGGAGAAAACACTCTGAGCAACATAGCAACACTCTGTTCCCATAGGAAAAATTGATCCTGGCTTTCCCATTCCTCATTTTCCTTTCTCATCTCTTTTTGTCCTTCCCTGCTGTCTCGCCTACTTGGTTGGCCCTGTTTCTTCTTGCAGTCAAAGGAGTTGATGCCATCTTCACTGTGACTGCTCTGTGACCCCACAACCTCACCTCTAGTGCCAGCTCTCTGGAAGAGACTGCAGTCTTGGAGGTGCATAGAAAGCCTGTGTGAAGCACTTGAGTGCAGTATCAGAGAAGCAGAGAGCTGTTCATCTGTTGGCAAGGTGGGGGCCATCATGAGCTGAATTCAGGTAAGGGACTCAGAGAACACACAGAGAGGGAGGAGCTGCTCCCACATACAAAGAGGGAAAGGCCAGCCTCTCCGTGGGGCCTCAAAAATATAAGTCAGCTGTATGCCCAAGAAGACTATTATTGTTAAAGGGTATGCGGTTTCAAGAGATTTTTCTTTCACTCAGTTGTGTAATTAAACATTGTCTAGATTTCTTTTCAGGGAGAATATAGCAATATTTTTTAAAAAACATTTTCTTTCATTTTTCCTGGGCCCTTCTGGGAATATTAGTATCACTGCAAAACCTCTGCAAAGTTTTGAAGTGCATACTGCAAGGGCATCCAAACCTCTCTCGCTTTCTTGCTCTCTCTCTCTGTAAGCAGGCTCAGAATGAGCTCTCTCCTGACATCTAGTGATGAACTGCAGGAATAGACTTCAGGAGCAGCCTATTTGAATAGCGACACTTACTCTGCCAAGGGGATCAGCAGACAGACCTGTGTTGACCAAATGATCACTTTTGGCTATTTTGGGTTAAAATTCACTTTAGTCTTGAATGCAGGGGTAACGAAATCTTGTTATCTTTATGGCATGAGGAAAGGGCAGCAGGATTCTACCTAACATGTGCTGACTGCAGGGGCAGAGGGCACCCTAATCTTTATCTCATTTGCTAAGTAGGGGATAGCAATGTCAACTCCAAGCAAGAATCACAGAGGCTAGAAATAGATGTTTCAAGGGGTGGCATGGATCTGTTTAAAAAAAAAAAAAAAAGACAACCAGCCAAGAAACAATATGACTCTTCTTTTTCTCCAGTGTTTTAATTAACGCTAACGATGCTTGTTAGAGAGTCTTAGACCTTTGTTAATGATCATCAGAGCTGACTTTACTAAGGGGAAAAACCTTTGACGTGATATGGAGATAGTGGTGTGGTGAAAAGGCAAGGCAGAAGAGGCAGCAGTAGAGAGCACTGAAATCACTGCGAATAGAACCTCAGAACACCGCGTCACAGCTGTGACCAGCAGTAGCAAATGCTGCAAATTGAAGCATCACTCAAACACTCTCTTCTCTCAGGGTTGGAAGGTGAACCCACCCAAATGTATCTCTGGACACCGGGGATGTTGCTGACCTTGGACAACACGCTGTGAACAGGGTGCAGTGGAGAGGAAAAGGGAGTGGCATGTTAAAGACACACTTGTCTGTTTGGACTTTCACACCACCAGGTAGGAAACCATGAAAAAAGGACATGGTTCAAAATACTGTGGGGCAGGTATTCTACTTATTGGTTACATACTTTCAGGTCATTGTGGCAGTGTTTTCCCAAATTAATGCTGTGTTTTCTTCTTTTAATAAAAGTTTTCTTTTGTTATACACAGACTCAGTGCTTGCGAGTGGGGAGTATTGCCTCTTAGAGGTGCCTCTTAGAGGTGCGGGTGTTTAGTTTTCCCAGATTACTGGGTGGGAGCTCCAGCCACTTCTGTTTTGTATTGTTAAGAGTAACCCCTACATATAGGACACAGCCCTTGTTACGTCCTATACCACTTGGCAGGGAGATAGATGTAACCCTTCTAGCTATCCATGCTTTCCAAGTAGAGCTTCCTATCTTCAGGGAAGAGAGCACAACAGAAAATTGCACAAGTCCACTAGGGATGCAAGCTTAGATGCTGTAATATTGAATGCTATTAAGAACCCTAAGATAGATACTGTACATAGAGCTTGATCTGGGCACTGTTTAAAAGATGAACGTGGTCCACTGGGCCATAATTCTGTTCTCATTTGTATCTTCCCTTCACGAGGGCTTCTTCCATGATGCCCACAAGACACATATCAACAATAATATTCAGTGTATATATATATATATTTAAAAGAAGAAAAAAAACCTCAACAATCAACAACTGCTTTACCAGGATGTGTACGTGCCTTAACTGAGTAACTGTGCAATCATCTTTCTGGAAGCCCTGCCCTTTTTTCCTGATCCCTTTCTACTCTTGCTTGTTGAGTCAAGTCTGACATTCCAGTGGGTCTGTTCACATGCATGAAGTTACTCATGTATGCAAAAACATTTCCAAGATCCAGGTCAGTTTGTAAACTCATGGGTCAGAGAACATCAACTTTTTTCTACTGTAAGGGGCCTTTCATACTTCCAGGCACTGTAAAATAATACATTATTAATGATGATATATTGCCATGGCAGAAATTTATGGATTATAGATTGGCCGACCTGATGTACATTATGGGTTTTATCTTCTGTGTTAATCCCTGAATATGTTTTACATTTAATTTGAGCATATTCTTTAGTTAATTTGTCATGTGTTATTAATTCGAGTCCAAACAATTCTTCATGTTAATTTTTTTATTACTTCACAGCAGTTGGACACTTCAGAAAACGTCACAGTGACATTGCTGTTCTTCATCTGTGTCTATAAACTTCTGACTGCTGTATATTTGATGCTTAAACTGTACCTTTTTCTCCTTTTACTCTGCATTTATTAGTCTCTTACTGTACTTAATCCAAGAAACACGAAGAATATAAAACATGTAATCACGATATTTATTCTTTAACCTGCTGCATGATATGACATCCCACACATTTCCCCAGCCTTGTGAGCAGCCAGGTCAAGTGATTAGCAACCTAATTCCTGAGGGTTGTGTTCAGGTTACCGAGAATCAGGCAGGAGCCAGTCAAATTAATCCAGATGGGTTCAGACACTAGCTGGGTCATCAGGAATCAGGAGGTCAGAGTCTGAAGCACTGGGTGAGGGGGGTCCAAGCAGCAGCCAGGTAGGGTCTTGTTGTGTGGACAACTTCCTGTGGTTTAGATAGCCCTGACCAATCAGAGGTCCCAATGTTCTTCCATCTCTTCTTAGTCAGTGAGTAGCAAGCTACTGAATGTGAGTAAGGAGGCAGCAGCTGACTGGGAACCCCACTGAGCCATGTATGAGACCTGTGTGGTTTTGACAGTGAGCTAGTGAGGTGTGGCCTCAACTCCAGGCTAGTAATAATAACCAATATTTTCAATGGTGAGTGGTAAAAGTTAGTCTCCCAAATCCATAGTCTCCAGGTGCTAAATAAAAGTGACCTGATTTTCAGAAATGTTAGCCACCAACAAAAGTCAGTGAATGAAAATCATTAAGATCCATGATGGGTAAATAGAATCAACGGGCTACATCCAGCCCTTGTGTCATTGTAGTGGGTGGTACTTGCTTACACCATGGCTGAATTTGGCCCAGAAGCTCTTTTCACCCATCATATTAGAGTAGAACAGCAGCTCTTAGCTTTGGGGTTGACTCTTCAGCTAGGTCACTAAAGGGGGGCTGCAGGGTAATATCCTAAAATCCCACCAATAAACAAAATTTCAGCCAGCTCCTCAGCTGTTGTGGAAAAGAGTCATGGAATTTAATAGGGATGAAAGTAACAGAGTTTGATAGAAATGGCAACCTGTAAAAATGTAAAAGGGCTCTCTAGAATTTACTCTAAACACCTACAAAATTTAACAGAGAACGTTATTCTCCTTGCAGATTTTTTGAGCCAACTTATAAAATTCTAGAGAAAAGATGGAATTCTCCATTAATTGCTACAGGATTTTCCCTCAGAGGGCAGTCAAGAGGACCTGGTTGGAGAGAAAGGGAGAAGAGTAGAATCAACCCTGCCACCTGGGTCTTTCCTTGCCCCTCCTTCCACCTGCATTGTTCTCAGCTAGAGGAGGAATATGCCCCTTTGATTCCGCAGGCCTCTGCGGTTTAGAGCACTCAACCAGCTCTTAAGTGCCCCCCCCCCCCCGCCTCCAGAACATAGCATGGTGGTGTTTCAGGGGTGGGGAGAGGAGTGAAGAGCAATGGGGTGGGACAGAGCAGCAGCAGGAGAAAGGAGACACTTCCTCTGACCTCTGCCCAACTTCTGGCAACTAGCAGCCCCCAACCAGAGCATTCATCCAGCACCCCCAACACCAAAATTAGCTATGTGTCTTAGTTCACCTCTGGCAACTCATACATTCAAGCTGCATTGTCTGCCTGTGTCATAATGTCTGATCTGGCTCATGACCATGCATGCCAGTCTCAGGGTAGACTGTCAAGAAACAGGACACAGACCCCAAATTGGTGGTGTGTTCTATACTTAGATTTCACCAACCAAATATCAAATGTGAACTCCTAAAGTGCAATAACAGCCTTAACATGGAATCACGGACAGTCCCTTTGGGCACTGGTCTATCTTGCCACCCATGCAAGCCTGCCTTTGTGACAGTTGGCCCCTTACACCAAAATTTACATCAATATTCAGTTTACTCCCAATCCCAAAAGACCAGTCACTTACCTCAGGTCAATTGTACTTCAGATCTCAAACCAAAGACAATGCTTGTAGCCAATCCTGTAATAAACTGACTAAAGGTTTATTAGATAGGAAAAACAAATATGAGAGTTATTTATAAGGTTAAAGCAGGTAAACATACACACAAATGAGTTACAGTCAGGTTTCAAAAGGTAATAGAAGCTGCTGTAATATACCAGCTCTGTATATCCTCTAGGGTTAATCCAAGCTAAACAGCTGGGGACCCCTTGCTTATGCTTAGAATTTTTTGCCCCTCAGAGGTCAAGCAGCATAGGAACAACAATTTCTCCTTAATAGGTATTTTTATTCCCTTCCCCCCAGTGTCCAAGCTTTAATGGGACAAAGTATTGTGCCTGTATCCTCTTTAGGAGTGTGGGAAGCAATCAGCAAAGTCTTTTGTCCACAACGGTTCGTGTGATGTCTGATGACCTTCTTTTGTTGGGGAGCAGATAACACCTCTTGTGATAAACTAGGTATTTCACACTTGCACACTGCTTCCCCTCTGACTGTGGAGGATTTACAGTCACAAGGCACGGCTACACTAGAGAGCTTACAGTGGCGCTGTAAGATATCTAATGCAGTTGCTCTAAACTGACGGGAGAGAGCTCTTCTGTCAGCTTAATTACTCCAGCCTGCTGAGAGCAGCAGAAGCTATGTCGGCAGGAGAAGCTTTCCCATGGACATAGCACTGTCCATGCTGGCGCTTATGTCAGTGTAATTTATGTCGTTCAGAGGGGTGATTTATCCACCCCCCAGAGTGACGTAAATTATGCCGACATAAACTGTAGACATAACCTTAACAACCATTTTTATAGTTACAGAGCAAACATGTAAACATTACTTTATAACATCGGATACGGATATTATAAATAGGACTAATACATGCAGCGTCCTACAGGCATTCCATAAAGTCTAAACACTAAACACATTCTCACAACTCTAATATCTATTCTAACAATACTAGCACAAAGGTGAGCCAGATCAGTTTCCAGCTATGCATTTGTCAGTGTTTAGTGAGGCCTTGACATGAGCTGGCACCGGGTCTGCCAGCATCACAGCCTGAATTTCCATTTCCCTACTAATACAGTCCGCCTGGCAGCTCTATAATGCTGAGGGCCTTTGCTCCCATTATACAGGTATATTGTGGTATGCTGTACCTTTTAAATCAAGTACTGAATTAACAGTATAGTTCATACAAGGGTCAGAGATTTGCTTGAGAGTTGTGGTTAATTATTAATTATATTTAAAGTTTTATAAAGGCTTAAAGGCAGTGTAATCCAGAGGCAGTATTTTCATTCCTTGCCTCCCTTGTGCAATTCTTGTTTCAAGGTCCTTTATTTTAGTGCTAGTCTGTGCAGATGGGAAAGACTTCAGCCTGTTCCCCTTCTCTGGCATAGCAAGACCCAGTAATATCTTCACTGGGGCCTGATGATTTCCTCACTTTCTAAGACAGCAGCAATCTGGGAAGTAAATATGTGATTCCATCACTGAATTCTGAAATCTCAAGAGTATGGAAGATCTATCTCCTCACTGCATCCCCTGGAGGGGAAGAGATGGGACTAGGGCCGGTGCTGAAGTGTGGGGAAAGAGATGAGCTCCTTGCACAGTCATTTCCTGAAGGTCCCTAGGTACCCCTTGCAGAGCTTGGAGAGAGTGGGTTGAACAATTAAGTCCTTGTCCAGAAAGACCCACCCACCATAACAGGTAAGGAGTCCTTTGGTTGATGGGTGGTTGCTTGCAGGGGCTAACCTTGCACACCATACAAAGAGCTCAGTGCAGATTTGGGTTCAAGGTAAGGCTTCAGAACAGGAGTAACTTTGCATTAATAGGTGTAGCAGTGCTTTAAGTGTGCAAATCCCCTCTCTACCAGGACAGATATATATCAGCTCTTAAGGTTAGCAAGGCCTACTTACCTGAGTACCTTTTTGGGTCTGATTTGCCACAGCCTTGCATCTGGCACAAAGAGAGAGCAAACTGGGCATAAATGCTGCCAACACAGAATTCCCCCCTAACTTACACCAGTGGTGGTATTTTCCAACCATTTTGCCCAGGTCTAAATGACTATACATAGTAAAAGGCACAACAGAATTTTGGCTGACAATATTTGGGGCAGCTATAGGATTATCTGTATCCTGTTTCATTGAGATTCTACCTAAAGAAGTCATTGAGATTTTTGGTACTAGAAACCACGGGTTAGATTCTGATCTGACACCGCTTTTACACTAATGTAACTCCATTGACTTCAATGGCACTCCCCCAAGTTTACACCAGTGTAACAAATCAAAACCTGGCCCTGAGCCACGAGCTTAGGAATGCATCTTATCTTTTCAGATGCTTGTTTGTGGGGCCATCTGCTGGTTTACTTGGATATTTTCAACATTGGATATTCAATGGGTTGTACTAAGGCAGTTAAAAGATTAACAAGATTAAATCTTAAACTGTAACACTTTCCACATTTTCATTAAACAACCATAATATTTTGACTTTAAAATCTGGGAAGCTGTCTTTTGTAGTTGGTTTGTACTGTTCTTTATTGATGATTTTTTTCTGTGTTTTTCCTGACTGGGTTTTATATGAGTAGTCCTTCTAAGAACTGCCAAATATGTAACAGTAATCAGCGTGGATAAAATCAAGTGACCTCCTCTATTAGCTCCAAAGGAAACAGGCAGATGGAAATATGCTGTGTTGCCTCCCAAAGGGGTGTAATAGTTTGCATGTTCCTACTGTGTACCTGGAAGCCCCTTCATCCACTTCCACCCTACCTCTGATCTTGAGGTTTCTTGCCTACTCCCCAGTTTCAGCCTCCTTACTTGTCACTCTATGCTATCCCCTCCAGAGTAACCTCTCTTGGCTCTCCCTTATTCTATTAACCTACCTTCTCCTTCACTTCTGGCTACATCCCTTCTGTGTACCAACATACCCTGCTTTCCTCCATCCGTACAAAACCCACCTGTCAGTCACTATTCCTATCCCTTCAATTATCATGCCTTCCCCCTTTCTCTTCCAACATGGTAGGAAATGGAAGGAAACAGTCAAGACAAATGTGATTGCATAAGTAGGCTTAGTGTTCAAAGCAATCTCAATCTTGTTTTTGCCCCCTCTGCTCCACAGATACTGCTCTCACCAGTGTTCCAGAAAACCATTTCCTAGTCAAATCTCAAGACCTATACTCCATTGTCATCTTCCCCAACAGGTATACTGTCCCAATGTTGATAATGCTCTCCTCTTTGACATCCTGTCTCCCATTGACTTTCATGACTCTGTCCTATCTTGATTCTCCTCCTGCCTCTCTGGATACTTTTTCAGCATCTCTTCTTGATGCTCTTCCTCCTCCTCTCCACTACCCCTCACTGTTCAAGTCCCTGAAGGCTCTATCCTGGGCCCCTTGGCTTTGAGGTTGAAGTGTGGCAAGCTATCCCAAGATCAATGAGAAACAAAAGGAAGCTCATAGTATTTCCTTCCAAGCCCTCTGTCAGCTGCAATGAAGAATAGATGCAGCATAAACCCAATATGCTCCCTGCCATTCAGGCCTATAACTTAGGAATGATTTTCGACTCCTCTCTGTCATAACCAAGTCCTCTTCCATTCCGTCTCCACTGTACAAGTCACTTGTACATGCCCTGATCATTTCTGCTTTGATATTGGAATCTGTTCCTCTTGGCTCTGTGATAATCACCTCAGAGTCTCTCCAACCCATCCAAAGGGCTGCTGCTGAAATTTTCTGCATCCACCAGTTCAACCTGGTCATCCTCTTCTCTTTGAGTCATTTTATCAGCTCCCCATTGCGCTTGGCATTAAATTCAAACTACTTGTCCTTGTCAGAAAGGTCCCTATGTCATGTAGTCCTAGCCTTCATTCATGACTTTGTCTCCTTTTACATTCCCTCCTCATCTTCTTTTCTGCACTGATTAAACCAGCCTTGATACTCTCTTCTTCTCCTCTGACATGCATCTATCTTCTTCTATGCTGCTCCTTGTGCTGTAGTCTGAATTTCTAGAGAGAAGGAGCTCTCTGCTGCCATCTATTGGTGAACTGGAGAAAGAGACAAAAAGCCAACTTCATTTTGATCGTTTTGTTAAAAATTCATTTATGTTTTGGGTGTAGGGGTAATGAAATATGAAATATTAGCCTTATTGCATGACAAAAGGACAACAGAAATGAAGTTAGTGTCCTGAGTAAGGATATTAACTCATTCCTTCACTATTGAGTAGAGAAACTTGGATACAAGCCAGATATGAGGTTAAAGGGATTTCGACCTTTGGCTAGGAGCAAATCCCTGGTGGCAAGGACTCTGCTCAAGGGTCCTCCGTGCTATTGAACCCTTCCTCCCCCACCTTCCACAATGCAATGGCAGAATGCAATGGCTAAGTGAATTCTGATAAGAGCCCTCCAACCTAGCAGCCCTAGTGCTGTAAGTATGATAGCTGGGGTTTGGTCTACACTTACCCCGGCGATTCAGTGGCAGTCAATGGGAGTTACACAAACTACGCAGAAAACTTGCGTAACTCCTGTCAACTACTGTGCTTCTCTTCTGCGCGCCATCTTCATTGCACTGCACTGATAGGAACCGCGTTCCCGTCGAAGCAGCGCTACGCCACTTGCGGGGGGTGGATTAACAGCGTTGACTTCTGGATCGACTGAGCGAGTCTTCACTGACTGCTCAGTCGATCCAGATAAGTCGATCTGACGGCGGCGACTTTGTCGCCATCAGTGTAGATATAGCCTGGGTTAGATATTAGAGCCTCCAGACCTGGTGCAGAGACCCTATTGCAGCAAGAGATGATGCAGAGGTGATTATAAGGTATTTCTCCACAGCAGATGCTTCTGCTGGGAAACTCTTCTCCCCCCTGTGGGGTTGGAGGGATCTGCCTGAATGCACTCCTGGACTTCACTGACAACAAAGCAGCAGTGTTTTCCTAAGACATCTACATCAGCAGGTAAGGAAACTGAAGTGGAGGACTACTGCCAAAGATATTGTGGGGGGAGAATGTTTTACTTATTTTTTATATAAATGTGCAGTTGATTTGTTGTTGTTTTTGCCCCCACCCCAAGTAATGCTGGTTCTTTTTCCCTCAATAAAGTTATTTGTTTTATATATAGATTCAGTGCCTGCAAGAAGAGACACGTTCATTGCTTGTTAAAGGCAACCAGGGAAGGTATTTAGTGTTCCGAGGTTTTTGGGCATGGGGGGAGGGAAGGTTTTAAGCTGACATATTCGTTATTTTAAGAGGAACCCCTAAATACTTGAACCTGAGTCTAACAGCTGACAACACCTGGTGGAATAGCTTTCCAAAACCTGTTAATCAGGTCACCTGCCTTGCAATGTTCAAATCCCTCCTAAAAATTATATTTCCTGCAAAAATTGTAAGATGTAGCCCACAGAGCTAGCTTTAGCATTTATTTTATTAAGCAGCAATGCAAGGAACCTACAGGCCTATAACCTGTAACTGCTTCAGCAGTTAACATAAAGCTTGAGGCCTATGAAGTTTGGCACAGATAAATGGCCTAACAGTCACCCCTAGGTTTTGAGGAACTGGGAATACAGTGTTTAAGGGGGAAGTTTGTCCATAATGACACCAGCCAATCACAGGAACATGAGCTAACACCAGCTTTTGGATATTTTAGGATGGGAACATCTACAGATGTCTGACTATGAGAGTGCCACATGGCAGCAAATGGACATATATGATAATCAGCTGAGAACATTAATATACTAACCTGTAGGAGAAGGGCACCCCAACATTAGTAGAGTGAGGAAATACAAATAAGGAAGAGGGGAGAAACCCCTACTGAATATGCATTAGACATAGTAGTGCCAGCGTAAAATATTATAAAAGTTGTATCCCAGGCTATGGGCAGGAGGATAGAAAGAGATGTAGTCCTTGGGAGGTGCCAGAATGATGGCCACTGGTGATGAGAAGGAAGGTGATGGTGATGAGGAAGATAATGGCTAACATTTCAGGTTGTTCTGCAAGGGATAGTGTGAGTATATGGATGTTCAGATGTACATTCTGCATCTATCTTGCTGGATTAGAGTGTTTCTGACTTTGCTAAATGTATTAATGAACTATTGTAAATATAGAATGGTTCCTGAAGTGTGAGTATTTGCAACTGTGCATATCGGGGTTCCAAACTGAGTAGTAATTTTAATAAAATTGGGCCTGATCTTGGGACAAGAACTTGTCAAACCTCAGAGTGATTATTGGGAATTCTTAAGTAATCAGTATAATTAATATACAATTCATAGATTGGGCTACAAAGAAATGAAGAGAAACCAAACCATGAGCCATTCCTTAATTTACTAACTAGCTATTATGATCATCTTTCTCTTCTTGGCTCTTCTGTTTATGTAATGACATGTCAAATCAAGATTGTCTATCCTTTCTGGGCAGGGGCTTTCATTATTTGTTTGTGAAAAACCTACATTTTTGGGGAAATAAATGTCTCCAGGTACTCGTGTGGATCTTTCATAGCACATCAGGGAAAAGAAACATATTTTAAATGGGGAACATCATTGTAAACCTGCAAAAATTGGCCTGGGAATTCCTAGGCAAGTGAAGTACCTGAAAATAGTATACTTCTATCTCCTAGATTTGTTACTCCTGGTGGGAGGGCATGAGCACACCCCAATACTCCTAATATTTAAAACATCCTGACATAAGCCTTGGCATGCTTTAGTAAAAGCAAAAAACCCCAAACTAATATTGGTCCCCATGAGGTACTTACTACAGACTTAGCTTTATTGCCATAAAATTTTAATGAGAAAAAAAGCATTGAAGCATTTAATCAATTAGTCGTTCTGTTTTAATAATAAAGGCAAGTCATATAGTTCTAGATCTTAAATATTATTTTTTCATTCAGTTTCCTTACTTCTATTTTGAGGAGAATGCTACAAAAAGTTATTTTTTTAGGACCCAATCCTGCAGACACTTAAACATGTGCATAACTTTACTCGTGTGTTGCCCCGTTGAACACTATGGGGGTATTCATATAAGTAAAGTTATGCATGGGCTTAATTATTTCTAGAATCAGGGACTTAGATTCAAACTGGTATAAAGTATGAGATATGCTAACAACTTGACTCACAAAAAGTTTTTTGACTAGTGAATGATTTTTATGAATAACTGAAGAACATGCTCCTTTTTCTTTTTTATAGTTATTCCATTTTTGTGCAACAAAGCTTTACTGTTGCCTGTGGAGGAAAGATGTCTTATTTAGCGCCTCAGGAACAACCAGTCAGGAACCAAAAATAATAGTTTAATAAAATATAAATAAAATAAAATAAAAACTAAAAATATAGTTTAAGAGTTTTTTGTGGTCTATTTGGCATACATGAAATAAATTAGAGATGCAAGGTTGGTAAGATAATATCTTTTATTGGGCCAACTTCTGTAGGTGAGAGAGCCACGCTTTCCTGCTACACAAAGCTCTTCTGCAGGTCTGGAAAAGGTACTCTAGAGTGTCACAGCTAAATACACAATCAACTAGACAGTTCTGCATAAGTAGTTCTCTGTTTTGATCTTGTGTGTAGCTGTGACACTGAGTACCTTTCCTAGACCTGAAGAAGAGCTCTGTGGAGCAGGAAAGCTTATCTTTCTCATCAACAGAAGTTGGTCCAATAAAAGATATCACCCCACCCACCTTCTCTCTCTGATATTCTGGGACTGACACATCTACAGCAACATTGCATGCACAAAATAAATTGCCATTCCTGCCAGCAAACCAAGGACTTATTGCCTCCAGCAATCTAAGGACCTTTGCCATTCAGTGTTAAATTACACTGTTATTTATAAGCTGCTCTGAGATTTTTCTAGAATTACACTTATTTTCTAGGTTATGAATCCTTCTTTTAGGGCAAAATCCAGAGTCCATTAAAGTTCATGGGAAGACCCCCCCTGACTTCAGTGGGCTTTGGATCAGATCCTTACTGCCATGCAGCTACTTCAACTCACCACAGACCTGGGAGTACTGGCATTGATTTCAATGGATTGTGACAGGGCCAGACCTGAGGACTACAGAGAGTAGTAGAGGGGGTCTATATTAGTCCCACAATGAACAAATCCCTGTTCCCTGGGTGATCCAGCTGGGGCTACTCCAGGGCAACTAGGCCAGCTGAGGCCAATCAAGGAGCTTGCCCCAGCAGTTAAAAGCCTCCCTGTCAGGCAGACGGGAGCAGCTGGAAGGGAGTTAGGAGAAGAAGCGGCGCGGCGCGGCGCGGCGCGGCGCGGCGCGGCTAGGCTAAGGACTTGGAGCAACCACTGCCACATACTACAACCCCAAAGGTACCAGAGACAAGAGGGGGTACCTGTCTGGCTATGGCCAAGGACCTAAGGCACAGGCCTGAGGGAGAACCCCTCCTCACCCAGTTCCAGGAAGAAGACTGCAAGCAGTGGGGCCAAAGACAGATGACCCAGGGAAGGGAGTACGTCACGGACTGGGCAGTTTGAAGACTACTCCACACAGGGTCCCTGGGTCGGGGTCTGGGGCAGAGGGCAGGACCGGGCCCCCCGCTCCCACCCAGGCACATCATAGTCATAGCTGAAGAGGGCACAGTACCCACGAGAGGGCTGAACAAGCCGCCCTCGCCACAGGACGTTGAATTGGGCGCTAAAGCCTTTGGTCCAACTTCGGGGTGACAGTATACAATGTGATCAGTGGATGCTGCTTACCTGTACAAAAAGAAAAGTGACTGTAACAGGTGTTTAAAAGCCTGTGAGGTTACCCTATGACTCTGGGGAAAGTCTGACTCACTTAGCCATTGTGAGATAAGAAAAAGACCAAATATATTCTGGGAACTTTGTTTTGAGAACTGGACTTTTGTTTATATTGCCAGGCTGTCTGAATGTTGCCATTTGTGAAGCTGGGCATGTTCGAGTGAATATGACCACTGGAAAAATGAGCTAAAGATCCTTATGAAAAAGCCTCAATTTTTTTTTTCCTCTGTCGCTTAAAAATTCTAGAGTGACTAGAGGAGAAAGTCTTTTAGCACGTGTGAGTTTAGCGTATGTCCTTCCCTTCTTATGTTTCCCCTTTCTCTTTTACTGTCTGTTCCAAATTATAGTTGTTAGTACCACCTTCCTGATCACAGGACTTGGCATTCCTCAGAACTAATACATTGGCCTTTACTAATCTAGCTCTTGGAGTCTGCCAGCTCATCTTATGTCACCCTTGCTGGTCTGACACTGAGAAAAAAGAACTCCAGCCAGCAACTAAAGCCTGGTCTGCATGACAGAGTTAGGTCGATATAAGTCACCTTGCAGCAGCCTAATTATGCGTGTGTATACACTTAAAATTTGTCTCCCATCAATGTAAACGCCCCATTATGGCGACACAGTAACACCACCTCCCCAAATGGTTCTGAGCCATGGTTGATGTACTGAGGTTGATGCTGTGAGAGTGTAGTTGCTGCATTACTTATGTGAACCCTAACAGTCCTCCAGCAGCTGTCCCACAATGCTCGACACTGACAGCTTTGGTCATAATTGTGAACTCCTCTGTCCAGAGGTCACGGAAGCCAAAAGTCTCTTCCACCCCATTTAAAACCCTGCAAATTTTTTGAAATGCCTTTTCTTGTTCATCCAGATTGACAAGCACACTTAGCAGCGCTCTACTGTTGTGTGCAACTGCCTAGCTGCCCATGCCAGCAACATGCTCCAGCCATGCTCTAGCCTGGAATAGACAGGAGATATTTAATGTCCTGGGTCTGTGGGGAGAAGAGGATGTGCAGGCCCAGCTACAGAGCAGCCATAGAAATGTGGACATCTATGAGCAGATTGCACAGGGGATGCAGGAGAAGGGGTACGACAGGGAGCAGCAGCAGTGCTGTGTGAAAGCAGAGAAACTCTGGCAGGCATCCCAGAAGGCTGTTGAGGGCAACCATCAATCCAGTGCTGAGCCACAGAACCATTGCTTTTACATCCTTGGGGAAGCCTTCACCATGACCCTGCAGACTACCATGGATACCTCTGAGGAGCTGAAGACACAGAACTTTGGCATGAGCTGTGAAGATTAGGGTGAGGAGCATAGGCGTGCACAGCACATTTCATTAGGGTGTGCACCCAGGGAATTTTCATGATCTTTATCGGGGGTGTCAAACTCAATTCCACCGGTGGGCCACATTTGAATTACCCGCCGGCGGAATTCTCGCTGCGTCCTAGTCTCCGCCGAGAAACGTCACGAGGAACGGTAT
Source organism: Emydura macquarii macquarii (assembly GCF_026122565.2). Taxonomy (NCBI): domain Eukaryota; kingdom Metazoa; phylum Chordata; order Testudines; family Chelidae; genus Emydura; species Emydura macquarii. The sequence continues at coordinate 6,465,366 of NW_027130506.1, forward strand.
TTCGGTGGCAGATCGTGGCGAGTTCCCATCTGCCGCAAAATCTCGCAGCTCCTTCTTTTTCAGCGGCAGCTCGCTGTGTCTTGCCATCCGCCGAGAAATTGCGCGCCCTCCACTCTTTCGGCGGCAGCTCTACCCTCCAGCATCAGCTTGAAACACAGCCAGATGGCGCCGCATGCCACATCCAAAAAGGTTTGCGGGCTGGATACAAAAGGCCGAATCTGGCCCGCGGGCCGTATGTTTGAAACCCCTGCATTAGGATGTGCCTGGGCACACTCCGTACGCACACCTGTTTAACTCCACCACATTCCAGTCCGTCCCAGCAGCCGAGCATAGGCAAACCTGATGGTGGGGAAGGCACTTCAGGTAAGTGTGTGAATACATTTCCCATTACAAACGTTTAAATGCACTGATGGCACCTGACCCCTATGTAGCAGAACATAGCTATCGACTTTTCATTAATTTACTTGAACTAGAAGAGGTAGTAATACAACAAAGAGAGGTACAGTTGTTATCTGGTTTTCATTTCTCTGTAGAGTTAGGTGCGGGAGAGGGGCATGTGGAGCAGTTTGTTTATGCCTGCGGGGATGGCTCTTGCATTCTGCTGAGAGATCTCAATGAAACTTTCATGGAGGTACTCTGCAATCCTCTCCCAAAAGCTTCTAGGTGTTCTGCCAGGTGGAGTCGGCAGCAACAAGGGCCAGGTTCAATAGCCAGGGGTCCCTCTTATCAATATAACAGAACCGTCTTGAGCCCCTACCCAGTAATCTGAGAAAATTAAACACCACCCCTGGGGGCCACTAAGAGGCAATACTTCCCCACTTGCAAGCACTGAGTCTGTGTATAGCAGAGAAAACTTTTAATAAAAAGAAGAAAGGAACCTGGTGTTGGGTGGGGGATCAATTCAGATCAATTCATGTGCCCACAGCTGGGTGCCCAATAACCGTACCAGTGAAGACCAGGATTTAATCTCTTCAGTGCAAAGCTATTGTTTATTGAAAAGCAGGTATCACAGACAAATAGAAAGGACTATACAATGCCTTTCCTTTGTAAGCCTCAATTTCCCAAGCATAAACCCTCAGAAACTATGCTGGCCCCACACAGTATCCTGATTGGTAAGCAAAGCAGGATAGCTACCACTCCTAGATGAAGACTGACTCTGTCTTCTTCAGGTTCCTTCAGGTCCTTGGTCTATTTTCTGAGTTCCTTGCAGTGGGGTCTTAGCTATCCCGAGGTCCTCTGATCTGTGATTCCTCGGAGCAGGGTCTAGGTTACCCCGAGGCCCTCTGGTCTCACGTTCCTCTTCTCTCCGACAGTATCACAAGCCCTCTTGGATATATGAGATATAGATAGAAAAGCTAGATACCATGTGATCTTCCCAGTACTTAAACCCTCTTCTCAAAGAAGTCACATGTCCCCAAAATATGCAAAATATGCTTTGCCAGTGAATTATCCGACATATTTCAGTTAATTCATAATTCGGGAGGGGTTGCAGGGATTGGCTGATATGCACTTTCCATAAACTACACCCCTCCAGGCACCTGATGTCACATCATTCTACAGGGTCAGTTGACCCAGTCAGCTAGCCCCAGATTCACCAGTACACACCTCCACATATATACATCAGGCGAACTGCCCATTGGCTGATCATGACCATTTGTCTTCCACATCAGCATAGCTGTTTAGAGTCTGGACAAACATTTGTGACACACGTTGATGCCAAGTGCAAGTCTGGCCTTTTCAGTGATTTTCCCAGTCTAGTTCTATGAGGCCCTGCTCCCAGAATCCTCTAGCACTCAGGCTCACAAAACTTGTTCATTGTGATACTATATAGTGATTCAGCACTGTCCCAACACCTGGCATTAGGTTGGGAAAACAGCACATCAGACTGTGACAGAGGACCTGGAGGGTGAATGTTGCAGTCAGTCTGAAGAAGGAAAGAGTGGACAGGAGAAAGACGCAGGAGTTCCAGCAGGAAAAGGAGAGGGAGATGCACCAGGGCATAGTGGGGTTTCTCTGGCAGCAAACATGGATTCTGCAGACACTTGTGGACCTATAGGTTCAACAATCACAGGCTCATCTCCCTTTGCAGTCCACGGAAAGCTCCATTTTAGCACCTCTATACCCCCACAACATTCCACGTGGCAAAAGGGCTGCATCCCTACCCCTACTACTCCACACCAGGGAAAAATAAGGATAACCACAGCTTCACATACAGCAACCACGGCTCTCACACGTCAGTATATGTGTAGCCAGAATGGACATGAATGTTCTTTCCTCTTAATAAATTAACGGAACAGAAGTTAACAAGTATTTAATGTATTTGCTTTTAAATTGCACATCTTTTTTGCACTGGTTTTGTTATTCAATGATATTCCTATATTTTGAAAATTAAAAATCTTTGTTTGCTCACAACATATGCTGAAGAATGCCTAGCATTAAAAGCACGCACTTACTTATTATTCTACAGTGTGACAGTACTCATAACATTAGTGACAATGTAATAATCATAAATGTATAGCAAGCACCACAAATTAATAGGTGCACTAACGATGTTATATTCATAGATGTACACCAAACACGACACAATCCCTAACAGGCCAAAAGCTGCAGGGCCAGGTAGAGCACAGTATACCACGATGCATTACCGGGGCCAGGATCGTCCCTATGGGGGTGCGGGGGCCAGGGCAAACCACACTCTGTGGGCCCCCCGCCCACCTTCCGCCTGGTCTGTCATGCAGCTGGAGGCAGGCTGCAGCCACCTGCCTCCTGCCCAGTTCTGGCACAAAGCCAGGACCCTGGTAGCAGCTGCCCACCTCCCGGTCGGTCCCCACTCCCAGCTGGGAGGTGGGCTGCTGCTGCCCGCCTCCCCCCTTGTCTGGCACGGAGCCCCCACAAAGCGCAGGGCCCAGGGCTGTCACCCCGATTCACCCTACCCTAGGGACAGCTCTGACCATGGCTCCATGTTAAAATGCTCTTTTAAGGCCTCCCTCAGCCATATAGCTCTGCACTGAGCTCTTCTAATACCCCTTGTGTCAGGCTATTCATATAGACAGACATTCCACCTCTGCCCTCCACCCCTGTGACAACTTCCCCCGCCCCGCCCATGCCTCACAAATATTGTGCAGGACATAGCAAGCAGCTGTGGGATATTGGGTTATTTTTCTCAGAGTGATACAATTTTATGAGAAATAACACTATTGTCCCTTAAATCTACCAAAAGCAGAGTTAACTGTGGTGATCCAGCACAACTCCCAGACTCCTCCCATTGGTGCTGCTGCCAAGCCAGTTTTCCCCCATTCTTCCCTATGTGTAATATCTTATATTTGTCTTTGTTGAATTTCATTTTATTGTCTGTAGCTCAGTTCTCCAATTTATCAAGATCCCTCTGAATTTTAGCTCTATCCCCCAGTGTATTGGTAAATTCCCCTAGTTTTGTGTCATCTGCAAACTTGATCGGTATACTCTCTATTCCTACATCCAGGTCATTAATGAAGAACAGATCCCTGTGGAATCCCACTTGAGACCTCCCTCCAATCTGACGTCATTCCATTAATAGTTACTCTTTGTTTGCAGTTGTTTAATAAATAATGTATCCACCTGATGGTAGTTCTGCTGAGTCAACATTTCTCCAGTTTACCTATCAGAATGTCATGTGGGACTATGTCAAAAGCCTTGTTGAAGTCCAGGTATATTATGTCCACCACATTCCCCCTATCCACCAAATCAGTTACCCTGTCAAAGAAAGAAGTCAAGCGAGTTTGGCATGATTTGTTCTTGGTAAATCCATGCGGGCTGCTAGTTACTACCCTTCATCCTCCAGGTCTTTGCAAATTGAATGTTTTGTACATTGCTCAAGTAGCTTCCCAGATATCAAAGTCAGGCTGACTGGTCTATAGTTCCCCAGCTCCTCCTTTTTCATGATGGGCACTAGGTTAGCCCTTCTCCAATTTTCCAGGACCTCTCCTTTCATCCATAAGTTTGTAAATATTATTGCCAGTGGCTCTGAGATTTCTTCAGCTAATTCCTTCGGTTACCTCAGGTGAATAGCATCCAACCCCGCTCATTTGAATTCATGAAAATTAGTCAGAACATTTTTTATGTATTCTTCACTTATCCCGATCTGCATTCCTTCCCCTTTATTGTCTATGGTAACTTCACTAGTTGTCTGATCACGTTATTTTTTGTGAGATGACTGAAGCAAAGTAGGCATTGAGCAGCTCTGCCTTCCTATCTTCTATTACCAGCTCACCTTCTCCATTGAGAAACAGACCTAAACTGATCATTCTTTTTTGTCTCACATATTTGAAGAACTCCTTCTTGTTGTCTCTAACATTTCTTTCCAGCTGTAACTCATCCTTTGCCTTGGCTTTCCTGATGTTTGTCCCCACACGCTTGTGTTATTCCCATGTATACTTCCTTGGTGACATGCCCCTCCTTCCATTTTTGTATGTACCCCTTTTACATCTTTTAAGAAATGCCAGCCCCCTTCGACTCCTTTTCCTCCTAATTGGTCTTTCCATGGAACCTTGCCTACTATTTTTCTGAGTCAGTTGAAATCCGCCTTTCTGAAGTCCCGTATCCTTATTTTGCTATGTTCATGTCCTCTTTTCCATACAATCTTGAATTCTATCAGATCATGATCACTTTCTCCTAAGTTCCCAACCACTTTCATGTATGCAACTAATTCATCCCTGTTGGTCAAAACCAGATCCAAAATGGATAACCCCCTACTTGTTTCCTCAACTTTCTGAATCAGAAAGCTGTTCCCTCCACATGCTAAGAATTTGCAGGATGATTATGTTTTGCTGCAATAGTCTTTCAACAGATATCAGGGAAGTTAAAACTCCTCATTAATACTAACTCATATGTGTTAACTAATCTTGTTACCTGCTTGTAGAATGACTCATTCTCTTCCTGATTTAATGGTCTATAATAGACCCCCACCATAACATCACAACTGTTCTTTTCCCTTGTTATCCTCACCCAGAGACTCTCAGTACTGTAGTACTGCTCACTTCCTCTTGGACCTCGGAGCAAGTGTATACATTTTTGACATACAGCGCAACATTTCCTCCTTTTTTCCCATGCCTATCATTTTGAAACAAGCTATATCCCTCAATGCTGGTTCTCCAATCATGGGAGTTGTTCCACCAAATCTCTGTAATGCCAATTAAGTCATAATTTTCTTCATATACCATGACTTCCAGTTCATTCTGCTTGTTCCCCATACTCCTTGCAATGTATCCAGGTGTAGCCCCTCCTGTCTACTGGCCCAGCATGAGGGTACTTTATGACTTTTTACACAGCTTTGGGAAACTGGGTCTGAAGCTTCTCTGTGTACTCTGCATTGTGTGTCAGTGGTATTTACCTCAGACCAGCCCCACTCAGACCAACCACCAAGAACAAGGTTTTATTCTGCAAGGAAACATAGAACAAGATTACAGTCCATCTGCCTCCTCTCTCCTTGCCTGCCACATGCTTCTAGCCTCAGTTAGTGCTGAAACTTTCTGTTGGGGGAAGAGGGTACTTTGTATAATGCAACCCCCCTAACAAACATGTCCTAACTCCCACAACAACTGAACCCCAAAAAAAACAAGCCAGCATTGCCTTTTGCCTCATTTAAACATTTCTCAGAGTGCCCTTTAAGCCCCTTTTGGTGCTACCTGCAAGGAAACATAGAACAGAATTACAGTCCATCAGCTTCCTCTCTGCTTGCCTGCCACATGCTTCCAGCCTCAGTCAGTACTGAAACTTTCTGCTGGAAGGGCAGAAGGTACTTCCTGGCAGGAGCCAGGAAGTTCTCCCAACATGCCGCAGTTTGTAGTCCATAACTTGTAGTTCCCACTGCTGCTGCTGTTGAAGCACTCTGGACCTTGGGCTACATCATTCCCCCACTTATTGAAAGGGTAACCTCATCTCTTTCCCTAGTCAACAACCTCTTGGGTTGAATATTCTATTCCAACTCTTCTTAAGTGTTTCTGAGAGCTTCCTGCTGCACGTCGCCCTACAGCAACACTGGCAAAACCCTCAGTCTCTGGCCCTCTACCATCAGGCAGCCCACTGTTCCAGATCAAGCCAGACAGGTGCCTTCGCTGTTTGATTGAGCGCCATGGAGCTGGGGAACTGTCTCTGGACAGCTTTCTAGCCTGGTCCCACTCTGTCTGCCATTCTCCAATCCAATTAGGTTCATTTGGACTCTCCTCCATCCGGTCAGTCTAGTGTGTGGTCCCTGTGGTCTGGTCAGGCTCCTCCAGGTCACAGTGACAAGGTTCTGAATCAAAATGGCTTGGGTCTGGGGACTCAATACACTGTGGCCCTGGCTCCCCATCCCTCATGTTCCATGTATCCACTGTGTGTGTCATCCCCCTACTGGTTTGTTTTCCCTTATAGCAGCCTGGTTTATCTATACAGCCCCCAGTAAGTTCCTTCCCTGCCCCCGACCCCAATGGGAAATTTCCCACAAATTCTGGTTTAGCTCCCCCAATAGATAGGTACATACATGGTGTCATTCGGTTACGGTGTATCACCTGTTCCCCTCCTCCTGATTCTGACTGTACATCATAGACAGGCAGGTTCCCCTTGTCTTCTAATCACGATATACGGAATGGGTTCCCATCTGTCTCCCAGTTTCTGTCTCCCTTTCTTCTACCTGGACACTAACACCTTATCTCCAGGAGCCAGTGGAACTTCCCGAACTTCCCATGTCTTGCGGTCATAGTACTGGTGAAGTTTGGCAGCTTCAGACACTTGTGCAGCCTGATGATATGCTCTCTCTAGGAACTCCCTCAGCCAAGAGATGTACTCCTTCTCCTCTACACCCTCATCTCCTTGGTGGGTAAAACCCAGGGCCAGGTCTACTTTCAGCCTTAGGTGCCAGCAAAACATTAAGAAGAATGGGGAAAACCCAGTGGATTTGTGCCTGTTGCAGTTATAGGCATGGGTCATGGGCTCAATGTAATCCTTCCAGTTTATCTTTTGGTCTGGATGCAGGGTTCCCAGCATATTCATGAGTGTTTGATTGAACCGCTCAGTGGTCTCATTCCCTTGAGGGTGAGTGATAAAGTGTAGTTCTGCTCTTTGAAGTCCCCAATAGTTTCCAGAGCTGGACCAGGATATTACTTTTGAAATTTCTTCCCTGGTCCATATGTATCCTCACAGGGATGCCATAGTGGCAGATAAATTGTTTCCACATCACCTTGGCTACAGTTGATGCCTGCTGGTCACGAGTAGGGTATGCCTGAGTGTACCAGGTGAAGTGGTCAGTGACTACAAGAGTATTCTTGATGCCCTCCGCCCTCCCTGGATGGTTCCAGGGTGAGAAAGTCGATGCACACTAGCTCCAAGGGCCTAGTAGTATGGATTGAGATATGTGGAGCTCGACCTTCAGGGATGCCTCTCTCTCTTAGGCAGCACCTTTCACAAGAGAGGCACCACCCCTGGATGGTGGACTGCATGCCTGGCAGTATGGTCAGTGCCCATGTGTCCCATATCAGTGTGCAGGGCTTTGAATACTTCTCTCTGGAGTTTCTCTGGCAGCACCACCTGCAGGATCTGTCCCTCTCCTGGGATTGTTGTTCTGCTGTAATGGATCCCCTTACCGGCTGCAGTCACTTCCACTGTTTCAGTAATGTACAAGCTGGTGTTTCCTCCCTCTGCCTATCCTGGGCACTGGGTGCCTGTTGCCTGGGTAGGTAGGTTCTTACTCAGGAGATGACTGCATCATTTTCCTGCAGTCCCCTCAGTTCTTCCTTAGGCCGGCCTGGAATTAATTCTCCGTCTGGCCTGTGGAATGGCCCAGCTCTCCCCACTGCAGTGCTTTGGCATTCCTGGGTTGCTACGGAGGACACATTGCATCCAGCATTCAGAACTGTAGTCATCTCCTCCCAAGGTAACCAAGACAAGCCATTAGCATTGGCATTACTTCTTCAGGCTGGTACTTTATGTCAAAGTTGAACTCTGCCAGCTTTGCCATCCACCTTTGACTGGTTGCATCCAATTTGGCAGTAGTGGTAACATAGGTCAGTGGATTGTTGTCAGTCAGCACTGTAAATTGGTGTCCTAGTAGATGATCTCTACATTTATCTGCAACAGCCCATTTTAATGCCAAGAACTCCAGTTTATGGGTGGGATTTTTTTTTTCTGAGGGACTTAAGCCCCTGCTGGCATAGGCAATGACTCTCTCCTTCCCTGTCTGAACTTGTGCCAACACAGCTCCTAGCCCATCTGTGGATGCATCTGTCTGGAGTATGAATGGCAAGCTATAATCAGCGTATTCCAATATTGGTGCAGTAGTCAGCTTTGTCTTCAGCTCTGTGAAAGCCTGATCACATTCCTCTGTCCAAGCAAAACTGGGTATCTTAGTAAGAACCCTCTGACTTCTCCTTTTGCTCCAGGCTTCACCTGCTGTTAAACTGAACAATGGGGCTACCAATTTGCAGTAGCCTTTGATGTATCTCCTGTAATAACTGGTGAATCCAAGAAACTGCAGCATTTCCTTCCTGTTAGAAGGGGTCTTCCAATCCTTCACCTGCTGTATCTTATTGGATCTGTTGCAATGCCTTGGGCAAACACTATGTACCCAAAGTATCCTATCTCTTCTCGTAACAGGTGACACTTCCTGGGTTTCAGATTGAGACTGTGTTGACAGAGTCTATCAAAAACCATCTCCAAGTGGTGCAGATGCTCCTCAAAAGTACGGGAGAATACTATGACATCATCAAGGTAAGTTAGAACAGCTGAAAAGTTTAAATCCCCCAAGACATGCATCATCAGCCTCTGGAAGGTAGCCGGGGCATTCTGTAGTCTGAAAGGCATCTGATTACATTCAAAACAACTCCATTCGCCATTTCCACCTGCCAGTACCATGAGGTAAGGTCCAGTGTAGAGTTATATCTGGCTCCTCCTAGGGCATCCAGAACTTCCTTGATACGGGGCAGAGGAAATTCATCTTGAGTGGTCTTAGCATTCAGCTGTCTGTAGTCAATGCATACTCACATTGAACCATCTTTCTTCCTTGCCACCACCATCAGTGAAGCATATGGGCTTTGACTCGGTCTGATTGGTCCTGCCTCCACCATCTCCTACAAGTGTTTGTGGACCTCCTGGTATTGTCCTGGAAGTATTCTTTGATAGGGCTGTCTCACTGGAGTAGTATCAATCAAGGGTATCTCATGCTTGACTGTGGAAGTGCAGCCCAAGTCGAGGTCATTTTGAGAGAAAACGTCTGTATTCCACCTCAGCAATTCTTCCAATATGTTATTCAAATAACAAAAATTATAGGATCTTTTTCAGGGGATAAGGCAACAAGCCACGTTTATTGTGAATACAGAAATTTGGTAAATAGTATCAATAGAAAGAAAAGTATCAACACTGTAATAACATCAATATCGTTCTTTAGTGAAATAGTATCAATAATGTAAACACTAGGAAAATGGTATTAACATTGTATCAATACTACAATTACAGAGACACGTTTCAATTGGTACTTTCATTCACACTCACACACACTGACAGGCATACACAGAGAGACAGACAAACATACATAGGGGTCTTACAGATGTTATAGTTACCACCCTCTTGGTGCTCGTGATAGTCACTGGCCAGGTGACCATAGCACGAGGATGAGGAGCAAGGTCCTGCCGATGTGAATCGGTACTCCTGGATGGTGTGGTAATATAGACCCAAACCTCCAGCCTTCATTTTTCAGTCCCATTTAATAGGGAAAGGACCCCATGTAAGTCTATGGGTTTTTGCTCTGTCATGCTGCATCTGCATTTTTGGTGTGATCCTCAATCACCCACATTGTTGCAAGCCTGATCAGATTTTGTCCTTTGAAGTGGGCTGGCTCCAAAGTTATCAGGGTGGACTCCTCTTCGTCTAGTTGATTATCTTCGCTCCTTTCTTCTTCCCTCAAATGTTTTAGGTGAGGCTGGTGTTTTCTTCGTTATTTTGTCTCAGACCAATTGTTCAATCACTCTCCCTGTCTACCCCCACCTCAATTGCTCAGTCATTCACACTTCAGTCACTCAGTACCAACTCCTAGCTGAAGAATTCACATATTATTTTTAAAGCAAACATTATTTCATTTTTGCCAGTGTTTTTCACAATTAGGTAGGTATATTATATTTTACAGTGTGCCTTTTTATATTTAAAATAGGGTTTTTACAAATATATTGAAAGTGGGTAAAATTAACAGATAAAATGGTCAGTGGAGTGATTTTACAAACAATCTTAAAACAAATAGAATTATAGAAAGTACAGATAGACTTGAATTATTATGCAGTAAATGGATATTTTAAAAAGGCTGAAGTGAACATTTCAAAGGGTAGAACAATAAGAGTCAGTTGAGATTTTAGCTTTTGATTAAAGGTACAGTGTATCAGGCTGAAGTGCCTCTTGGTAGAAAGGTGAAGGGGGGTGTTTGTGGCTCTGTTCTTTCATGAAAACAGGATTGGGCCAACATTATCCCTCCTTTGACCCTTCAACTTGAATAAGTAGAACGAGTCATATTTAATCGTTTTAAAGCTATATACTGTGAGGAAATAGGGCTTGTGGTTCTAACTCACTCCACTTTCCTTTGTTCTTGTCCTGGGGACTATTTTAAGTTGCTGCTCATGTTGGACATGCTGTAGACTACTGAAGCTGTGGCTAGTGGCTGGCTCCTCTTTATTGCAACTATTATTTGCCCTACATGATGCAGATAAATATAAGCCTTCCTGTGCTCAACATCCATTATGCCATCCTCCACCTTCTGGCAGGTGAGCCTTAGCATCAGGTTCAACCAGAGCAGTGTATGGTCCCTACCCTATACCACAGGGGGTCTTCACCAGTACACGTCTTCCTTGTTCAGCTCTTAACAAGATGGGATGCTTGCCAGCGTATCTTAAGGACGGCCTCTCTTGGCAAGAGATCAGTTACTTATAGGCTTCATGCCAGGCTGGTGACTACCCTTTCAGGCAGGACGGGAATTGGTTCCCCCACTGGTAACTACATCCTGCCAGCTGGAACAGATGACATTTGTCCCTAGCAACATGGGGACTTCCTGGCCGTACTTCGTCCCAGGCACCACAAGGACAGGGACTCCCTTGTAGGTTTGGCCAAGAAAAGATAAATCTAATTTGATTGCTCCTTGATGAGAGATCGCTGGAACCCTGGCTCCTTCTATTAGGATATGTACAGGCATAGGATATAATCTGTCCAGGGTAGGGTGGTTCCTCCAGAAATTCTCTATGATGGTTGTGACTTGAGACCCTGAATCAATTAAACCATTCACCTCCATAATTTCCTCGTTCAAAGGCTCCACCAGACCAGGATGCCAGGTTGCGACTGGTAGAGTGTACTGGGAAGTCGTGGGGCTTCTTATTGGCTCTATGCCCTTCACCTGCCCCTCAGTGTTGGGCTTTAGCAGTTTAAAGAAGAGGGAGCCTCAATTTGCCCTGGACCCATGGGGTGGGACTAGGGGTGCTGATGGTAGCCCTGGGCTATGTGACCTTCTTGCCTGCAATGGTGGCATATGAAATGGCCTCTGGCACCATGGACACTAGCATCAGAAGTACCTTGATTATTTCCCCATCTGAAATTTTGCGGTGTTATCGCCACTACTGCACCCTGCTGCAATACCTGTTCCTCCAGTTCCACTCTCTCATAGCTCTGTCTCTGGAGGACAATCAGTTCTTGTACTAGCCCGGTTAGGCCCTTCACTGCCTCCAGTATCATGTGATCTGGGGTTCTGCTGGGTGGCGGCACCTCAGGATAATTTTGCACAGTGCCATCTGACAGGACAGTTTGTTACATGCTGTTTATCCCCTTGGCTGGCATATCCATTTTGCCTTCTATGTTCCTCTCCCAGGCCAGGTGACGCAGTTCTCCTTGTAGCTGTCGGAATAAGTGCCAGCCTGTTCTTCACTTCTCGCTCCTGGGTGCCCTATATGAACTGCTGTCAATTTATAGTCCCAATCAGGGAAAGGATGGCCTCCTCTGAACTTTTCCTCTACTTCCCACAGTAGTGTACATGGGTTCTTGTGATTTGAATTGTCACTATTGTAGTTAATAGATTTATGGTTACTGCATTGTATTTGGAAAACACCATTTTGAATGGAAAAGGACTACCCAGACTCCATATTGTGTACTCTCCTTTATGGGTTTTCCCGCCCTTTCTGGAGATATGGCAGGAAAGGGACTGCAAGATCTGCCTGGCAACAGCAGACTATTTAAGAGCAAGAACGAGGCAGATCGGGGCTGTACGCCTGTGAGGCAGCATTCCAGCTACAGCTTCAGGAGCAGAAGAGGACAGCCTGGCCCACACCATCAGTTTACTGTTCCAGAAAAGGAGGAGATTGGACATTCATACTTACCGTCGTTCCACTGTTGAAGAATCCTGGTTCCTGATACTTCGGACCAACCTGTGCAAGGGACAAAAACAAAAGGGTGATGTACTGTGTCTGCCCCTGGCCTAGGATTGTGTTCTGTGGTACAGGACCCAGGTTTTATACCTATTTTATTACTTAACCCTGAGCACTCTCTGTTATTTTGTCCTTCCCTAATAAAAATCATTGTTAAACCTCATAACAGAATGTCAGTAATTTACAGCAAAGTAATCTGACTAGTGACAAGATCTAGTAGGGGTTTGAGCTTAAGACTGAGCTGGGTTTTAACCTGTTCCCAGTTTTAGTTTACCCGTATTAGCATACCCTGCTAATTTTGATTAACAGTAGGGCCTCTAACTCGATGGCATAGGACGAAGCTGTCTCTCTAGGGTGTTGGGGTCTCTCATAAAAGTCTGCCATGAGATCTAGTGATAAATGGCAGTCACTATACTCTGCTCTAAGCTCTTCAACAGCTCGGGCTGGATACTGCTTCTGAGGCAGCAGGTTAAGGACTAATTTATGGGCCCCTCCACTCAGGTATCTCATGAGAAAGGGAAATTTCAAAGGCTCAGGAATGTCAGTGGTTGCTAGCAGGTAATGTATATCCTTTATCCAGTCCTATATGTCTACTCTGCAATCTGTACCACCACTGGGCACAGGAACCCCATGGATCTGGTGTTGTGCAGGGAGGCATTACTGTGTTCCTCTCTAAGATTTCCTCTACAGTACTTTCACCCCTAATGGCAGGAGTCTCTTGGCTAAAACATCCATTGGGGGTCTCTATTTTCACTGACTCCAGACCAGGGCCAGGCCACTCCCCTGGGCTCCAAACTGTGGATCCATGCTGTCCTGGCTCTCTTGTGTGGGAGCTTCCCTACTGTATGCAAAAATTAAACTTCCCCTATCTGAGACACAGTACCAAATAAGCAACAACAACAACAAAGTAGCTCCTCCTGTCAACTAGCCCAGCATGAGGGTATTCAAGATAGGGAAAGACTGCCTTGTGACTTTTTACTCAGCTTTGGGAAACTGGGCCTGAGGCTCCTCTGTGTGCTCTGCTTTGTGTGTCAGTATGGATTCACCTCAGGCCAGACCCCCTCAGACCAACCACCAGGAACTAGGTTTTCTTCTGCAAGGAAACAGAGAACAGGATTAAAGTCCATTGACCTCCTCTCTGCTTGCCTGCCACATGCTTCCAGTCTCAGTCAGTATTGAAACTTTCTGCTGGGAGGGCAGAGAGCAGGAAGTTCTCCCAACATGCCACAGTTTGTAGTCCACAACTTGTAGTTCCCACTGCTGCTGCTGCTGAAGCACACTGGACCTTGGGCTACACAGGCATCAAAGGTATTTTGCAGACTGCCCTGTTGCTTTTCTTTTTGGCTTTTTAATTCTATTGATGCACAGAAGTTAGGATTGGTTACAAAAGAAAATAAAAGAGTAAGATGCAAACTAATACCTAACTTAACAAGCTAAGTGACCTTAAAAGCAAAGGTTTTGTTGCATCATATGCTGCTGTAACTTTCACAGGCTGCACCTCCTTTCAGCCTAGGACCTTCCCCTTTAGTTCAGTTCTTTGAGATTTGTTGATGTCATGAGCAGATAGACGGGAAAAGTGTTTTCTTCCCTTTTTATAACTCAAGTTTCTTGTGCTAGAAACATCCTTGATGACTCATGGCAACACATAGTCTGTTGTGGATGTGAGGTTTGAAACGTTCCTGTGATGCAATGTAAATTGGAGGGTGCTAATAAATTGGGACATTCTTTAGGTAACTCCACCCAAAAAGTACTGATATGCAGCTTTTATTGAAGTCAGTGAGTTAGGATTCTCTTGCATTTTGTCTCAATCTCTTGCATCTGCAAACTAAACTCCAAGAAGGAATCTCCAACTCCCAAAGAAGAATAGTCAGTCAAGAAATATCTCTGGACAAGAGCATCTGTGAGGAAAACACTATGTCTAAGACACAAGCAAGAGAACTACATTGAAAAAACACTGCAGCACAGTTGCAGCAGCTGAGGGGGTTAGACAAGTTTTATGTGTGTAATCAAGTTTTCACGGAGCACTACAAAGGGATCAGTTTGTTTTTATTCATAAATCATCCACCTATATCTGGAACAGGTATTCTGGCGTGGAGGAGGAAATAAATAGTATTACTCATAAGGCTAGATTCTATGCTGGGATCCTGATCATTTGTGTTGCTCCAATTGCACAAAAAGCAGCTAGATCTCCCCAGCTGTGTATTTCCCTGCTGTAGGGGAGTCCCCCTCTGACACAGCCAGCTCTTGCACCCCTGCCTCCCATTACAGTTCCTGGCATAGGCAGCATATAGGCATTGTCAGGGCCCGACCAAATTCACAATTGTGAAAAATGTACCCTGAAATCTGATCTCCCCTATGAAATCTGGTGCCCAACCAAGGTCTCCTACTTTACACTGGACTCTAGCTGTTAGTCCTGGCAGGGAATGGGGAGGGATGAGATTTCCTCTTCCCCTGTAGAGGCTGCTCCTAGGGCAGGTCAGACTCACTTCCAGGAACCTCCTCGGCTGCAGCAAGCTCCGGATCTAGCTTTCACCCTTTCCTACCGCACAGGGAGGCTGCACAGGCTCCAGCTATCACACGCCCACCCCTTGCAGAGAGGCTGCAGCTCCAGCTAACACCCTTCCCCCCCACACAGGGGAAGCTGTGGCTCCAGCTGACAGCCCCCCACACTGCTGGGAAAACCAGACATATGGTAACCTCCACCATACCCTGTAACCCTCACTTCTGTGCTGCTGCTAGTGGTAGCAATGGCTTTAGAGCTGGGCGGTTGGCTACCAGCCTTTCTCTCTGGCTGCCCAGCTCTGAAGGCAATGCCCCTGCCAACAGCAGGGCAGAAATAGGGGGTGGCAATCCCATGACCCCCCTACAATAGCCTTGTTACCCCCCCACACACACACTGACTGCCTATTGGGTTGGGACCCCCATGATTACAACACTGTGAAATTTTAGATGTAAACATCTGACAATGTAAAATTGACTGGCCGTGTAATTGACCAAAATGGTCAGTGAATTTAGTAGGGTCCTAAGCATTGCATTAAGGCAGCCATTCCTTGTAATCCCCAACATAGGTATGTGTAAGGCACATTCAAACTGTGGCCAGAATAATAAGCTCTGACTGTTTTTGAATGGTATAATGGTCCTGGGGGCCACAGCCAGCCAGCATATTTAGCAACAGGAACTACTGGGTATAAATGAGAATCTGGATCAGAGTTAATAATTGCTTTAGCTACATGCCAGTTCCACAAGGAGTCTGAGGCCTTAGAAATCAGAGGAGCACAAAACTGATGTTCTCATTTTGGGGAAAATTGGTGGTTCAGAAATGTTATTCTCACTACATGCTGCCATATCCTTTTATAGTCCATGCCCAGTTTTTCCACCAGAAATGCAATATATGACACAATCATAGAATAATATGAATCAGTAATAATAATAATCTTCCTTTACACTTTTGTTTTCACAACACTTCACAAACATCAGTTAATGTTTGCAACACCCTTTAGAAGTAAGTATTATTGTCCTCATAATAAGGCAGGAAGGTTAAGTGACTTTCTTAAGGTCTCAGCATCATATCCAGGATTAGAACTCTGGGTTCCCATCTCCTGGTCTTGTGCTCAGAGCACTAGATCACACCTTTCTCATTATGCTATTTTAAAAGAGAAGTTTACAGATATAGAAGTTTAAGGGTGGAACTTGTGTAAAGTAATGCTACTTTCTCCAGCCTCATGAGTCTGGGTCTCAGTTCCCTCACCAAAAGAGGGTAACGAGACATATCTATCTCACACGGGTATTTGAGACAAAAATCATTTGAATGGGTTGGAAGTCAAGGGCCTGATCCAAAGTCCACTGAGGGTATGTCTTCACTGCAGCCTAGAGATGTGATTCCCAGCCCCGGTGGACATAAACACATTAGCTCTGCTTGAGCTAACATGCTAAAAATAGTAATGTGGTCATGGTGGCAGCTCAGACCAGCCACCTAAGTACAATCTTGCCCAGCACCTTGGGTACATGTTTGGATGGCTAAACCATGGCTACATTATTGCTATTTTTAGCATGTTAGCTTGAACAGAACTAGGATGTGTCTGTCTCTCTGAGCTGGGAATCACATCTCCTAGCTGTATGTAGACAGATCTTGAAGTGAATGGGAGTTTTCCTATTAACTACATTGTATTTTAGACCAGGCCCTAAATGCTGTAAGTAGGGTCTGAATGGACTTTTCCCTGCTGATCTGGTATTTGCATGAGCACACCCACCCTGCTTAGGTGCTCAGCATGATGGGACTGCTTTGCCCAGATGATCCCTTTAGCTGGTGCTGGGTTAAAAATTACTTGATAGTGTTAAATGCAGAGGTAATGAAATATTGCTCCCCTTCTTGTATGAGGAAAGGGTAGCAGAACTGTGCTTAGCCTGCTCTGCTCTGTTTGAAGGGTCACTATCATCAGCACCAAACCTGCTAAGCAAGAGGTTTAGATGCCAGAGGCCTATGACATTTGAGAGTAGAAGGGGGGGGTGTGTGTGGGAGGTGGGGATAGGTATTTCTATCTGGAAGTGTGTCTAAAAGCCCCAGGCATTCTTTACCCAACCTCCTCCTTCTTCTTCCACTGTTTAAAGCTAATTAAGGGTCTATTCAGTCTTTTGTTCTGTTAAGTACTTGCTAGAGCTGAGCTCCTCTACCGTGAAACAGTACTCCTGCTTAGCTTCTACACTGAGGTTTACCCAGGCCATGTCTATACTGATGCGGCAAATTCGCCTCCGTTAGATCGATCTTTCTGGATCGATTGAGCGGTCAGTGTAGACCCGCTCATTCGATCACGAAGTCGACGCTGGTAAACCACCCCCTCAAGCAGCGTAATGCTGCATCGACGGGAACGCTGTTCCCATCGGCACAGCGCAGTGTAGACAGGGCGCAGAAGGGAATCAGAGCAGTCGACGTGAGTTACGCAAGCTACTCTGCGTAGTTTGCGTAACTCCCGTCGACTGCCGCCGAATCTCCAGGTAAGTGTAGACCAGGGCCCACTAAAAGCTGACAATCACTAAGACCCTGTCTACACCTACCTGCGAGATTCGGCAGCAATCGATGGGAGTCACACAAAGTATGCAAAAAACTTATGTAATTCCCGTTGACTGCTGACCTTCTCTTCTGCGGTCCGTCTTCACTGCGCTGCACCGCTACTTGTGTAGCTGGACTTAGTACGTCGATTTCTGGATCGACTGAGCGGGTCTTCACTGACTGCTCAGTCAATCCAGAGAAATCGATCTGACGGTGGTGAATTTGCCACCATCAGTGTAGACATAGCCTAAGACTCAGACAGCTGGGAGAATCTCAAGAGACCAACCTCCAGAAAGCATAGTGGAGAGCCAGGTAGTAGCAGAAGTTAATGGTGTGTGGCAAATTGACCAGCAGAAAGGCTGTAGCCTGCAGAGCAATGAGTGGCCAGCAGGACAACTGGAAAGACAGCCAGATGGTGAAATGAGTAAGGTGCCTTCTTTTCCCCTTTCCCCCACCCAACCAGGGTGGGAGATGAACACTGCAGCTGCACCTCTAAGCTCGGGTCAGCCCTGATTAAGGACAACACCTGTGAGTGGGGTGCTGTGAAGGAAGGGGCACATTAAAGGAACTTCTTGTTGCTGGACTTAAGAACCTGAAACAAAAGGCAACTGCCCCATGTACCCTGGGGTAGGTGTTTTGTTCATGGTTTTATGCATGTGAATCCTGCTTGTGGTGTTTTCCCAAGTTAATGCTGGGTTACTTTTCCCCTTTTTATTAAAAGTCTCTTTTCTACACTAAGTCTCTGTGCTTGTGAGAGGGGAAGTATTGCCTCTAGAGGTGCCCAAGGGGTGGTGTCTAATTGTTCCAGGTTACTGAATGGGGGCTCAAGCTGGTTTTGTGTTGCATGGTCGAAAGTAACCCCTAGATATTGAACCAGCCCTTGTTGTTGCCAACACTGACTAGCAAAAGGGTCACAATGCAAAGTATTATTTGTATTTATTATTATAATTAAAATAATATGGAGATATAACCCTTTAAGTTATTCTATCATAAAGGAATTTCTGCCATGACAGCAACTGTATATAGCATCAAAGCCATAAAGACAGTTTAGACACTAAGGGCTAGAGTCACAAAAGGACTTAGGCTTTATGATATTCAGCAATGCAGTTTCTAATGTTTAGCACATCGAAAATCACTGGGATTCAAAAAGCCTGAGCGAGGAGTTCAGGCTTCCTACAAAATGAACAGAGATAGGCACCTAAGAAAGGGATTCACAAAAGCCAACGTTGTGACATTCTGTACCCCATGTACACTGTTGTGTGACCTGGGTGTGATTTGTGTATCATTCATCTTCACCCTTACAGTGTAACTCTGTATTGGCTGATGCAAAGTATGCCATGTAAGGTATTTTTGGAATGCTCATGACAAACTGAACATTATTATTATAGTAGCATGTTTCCTGCAATGTCATACATATGTACAGATATGAAACTCTGCTATGTCATGTCCCCAAATGTGTGTCTCACATGGTTTGAATAGATACAGAAAACACAAAACTGTGTTTCCACACCCCGCAGAGGCATGCATACAGGAACAATGGACTGGCCTAAGCACCTTTGAGCACTTTGGCTCAAGAAGGAAAAATCACGCCCATTGCTGAACATGGACGATCACCTGACCCCAAGGAGTGTCCAGGAAACTTGTTAAAAGCTGAGAGGCTTGTTAAAAGCTAGGGGCTCTCCCCTGGAATCTATCTTTCAAGCAACATCAAAGACTGGCACCTACTCACACGGAAGGGTAGCGCCTGGTTGCAAGATGCATCGCAACCAGCCTGTGTGGTAAACCTACATCATAGATTGAAAGAGACTGGAATATTAATCCTAGTTTAGGGTATGAGTTATCTTTTAGTTAATTGTGATTAACTCCTTGATTTATTAATAATCTGACTTAGAGTCACTTAAAATCTTACTGTAATCAATAAACTTAGTTTTTTGTCTTTAAAACAGTGCATGTGGATTGAGTGTGTGCAGAGATCTCACTTAAGAGTTACAGAGCTGGTGCATATCAATTTGTTTGATAAATTGATGGACAAATGTAAATGAGCTTGCAGGGTGAAGTGTACAGCACTGAACCCTGCAAGGCGACAGTTGCCAGGGTTGCATCTGGGACTGAAGGTGTTTGCTGGGGGTATATCCCAGGAGTGGCTGGCCAGAAGGGACCAATTACTCGCAGGAGGCTAGGCGTGGGCTGACCCAGGAGTTGGTGGTTCACACAGCAAAGCGGGGTAAATTGGGGCCCAGGACTGAGGAATTGGGGTGATACAGCTACACACCAGTATGGATTGCAGGGGGGGAATGTCACACATATACTTAAATAAGTGGAGAGGGGACTGTCCTAAATCCCAAACCCCTGAGAGGTTAACTTTGCTTGGGAATCTCAGCTGCCAATCCTTTCTTGGAGTTAAGCGCCTAAGGCATTTCTTGTAACAACAAGGAGCTCTCTCTTAACCTTTAACCAGAGCACACACCTACAGCAATCTACATGCTTCTTAAAACTCCTGGTAGAAATTGTTTCTCCAAACTTTTTCCTGTTGAGCGTGAGCACCAGTTACAAGTAACATTTAATTTAAATTAATAAATAACAAGCAATAAATAAATAAATAATAAATAAACAAACATTTAAATTTAAAGTCCAAAGACCATATTTTCAAGGGAATTTAGGCACCTAAAGTTACAATAGGTATCTAATGGGACTTTCAAGACTTTCTAAACTGATTAAGTACCTAATTCCCCAAGAACAGAGTACCGAGCAGTTGAAATGAAACTAAATATAATTATAGTGTAGCAGCAGAAAGAAGTCTATTACATATTATTATACACAAGATATTATTTTGGTAACTTCCAGAATAACTACATTGAAAGTAATTAAAATAATACTTCTGTGCTTCAATTCCCTGAGGACTAGATCTACTCAGACTACAGGCCAATTTACAGCCCCTTTGCCGCTACAGAGTGGAGCATAAAGTAAGTAGCCGATCTGTGATTCAGGCCTTCTGTTTACTAAATTGTGAAGGGTGCTTTGGAGAACACTTTAACATAACTACTCAACAGCTACTCACTACCAGCAAATATTATTTTTAAAAGGTAACAAAGTCAACTGATCTTCACAGAGTTTTGCAATAAAAATCAGGGCCCGCCTTACAATGCCCTTATTGCCATGAAAGCTAACGGCATATTGGGCTGTATTAGTAGGAGGATTGCCAGCAGATTGAGGGAAGTGATTATCCCCCTCTATTCAGCACTGGTGAGGCCACATTTGGAGTATTGTGTCCAGTTTTGGCCCCCCCGCTACAAAAAGTATGTGGACAAATTGGAGAGTTCAGTGTAGGGCAACAAAAATAATTAGGGGTCTAGAGCACACTACTTATGAGGAGAGGCTGAGGGAACTAGGCTTGTTTAGTCTGCAGAAGAGAAGAATGAGGGGGGATTTGATAGCAGCCTTTAACTACCTGAAAGAGGATTCCAGAGAAGATGGAGCTAGGCTGTTCTCTGTGGTACTTGATGACCAAATTAGGAGCAATGGTCTCAAGTTGCAGAGTGGGAAGTCTAGTTTGGATATTATTAGGAAAAATTTTCACTAGGAGAGTGGTGAAGCACTGGAATGGATTACCTAGGAGGTGGTGAAATATCCATCCTTAGAGGTTTTTAAGATGCGGCTTGACAAAACCCTGGCTGGGATGATTTAGTTGGGATTGCTCCTGCTTTGAGCAGGGGGTTGGACTAGATGACCTCCTGAGGTCCCTTCCAACCCTATCTTCTATGGTTCTATGATGAGCCCTCACCCAGGGCGCTGTGGTCAGGGGTGTAGGGTGCTGTGGTCAAAAGGCAAGGAGTGGGATGGGCCTGGGGTAATGGGGGGTGGTTGGTAGCCTGGGGAGGCAGTAGGAGCTGAGCAATGGGGGGATGGACGGAGGGCCAGGGGAGACAGAGGGGACCAGGGACGACGGGTGGGGAGCTAGGGAAGGTGATGAGGGAGAGAGAAGGGGTAAGGAGCCCAGGAAGGCATCAGGGCCCAGGGGTAATCATAAGGTTGGAAGAGGTCATCTAGTCCAACCCTGTGCTCAAAGCAGGACCAACCACAACTGGGTAATGGGGGGGGGAAGCCTCAAGCGAGGGCCAGGGGAATGGGGAAAGGGGACAGAGAAGGCAGCGAAGAGCAGTGGCACAAAATACAAGTTCACCCAGGGCACCATTTCCCCTAAAATTGACCCCGATAAATACTATAGAAAGTGAGTTTTTTGAGAAACAGTAAATTTGCTGCTTCTATAGCTCTCACTCAGATGTACTAGGAGAAAGGTATGTTATTGTTTATACAATAGCTGCAATCCGTTTAATCATTACTCTTTTGCTGAAGTAATGCTTGAAAATAACATAATGTCACTCACTCCTATTTTAAAGTCACTAAGATTGAGATTCTGAATCAATGGGGGTAATACAGCTGTTCCTGGGAGTAGAATTTGGTCCCACATCTGCATCAAAAAGAGAGAAAAATAAAGCAGTGGGTCATTTTCATATATTATTGAGTCAAATTCTGCAGTCCTGATTTAGGCCCTGATATTGCCCAGAGCTCTGTGTGGTCAGACCCTTTTATCTTTTCAGAGGCCCACTGATATCAATTTTTTTTTAAACTTTTGGCCTTAGGCCAAAACTTTCAAACTTGGAAGCTAGAAGTTAATTTCATAAATCCACATTTAGGCACCTATGGCCTTATTATCAGAACTACTGAGTACTCAGCAGCTCCCATTCACATCTGTTGCTGAAAACTCATCACTTTTGTAAATCAGGTCACTTATTTAGGTGCCTAAATATGATGTAACAGGATCCCTGGGCTCACAATTAGGATGACTATATATCTCTATGCTGAATATGGGACACCTAGTAAAATTACTCATGTGGGGGGAAATGGAGGGGTGCAGGCAGAGCTGGACAGTGGCTGTGTGGGGGGCATGCATATGGGTGTGGCACATACTCCCTTACACCTACACACATATCTAAGGAAAGATGACTCTCATACATGGAGTGGTGATTGACTGATCAACCCTCCCTGCCGGCGCTCTCCGCCCTCCACGCTTGGCTGGGCCTCTCGCGGTACCTGTTACCGCATCTTCCCAGCCTCCCCACCTGGCTTGATGCCATCGCCTGCCCACACTCACCAGCCATTGCAGCTCGCAGCGTGCAGCCAGCACTGGGGCAGGGTCCTGCTGGCTGAGCTGGGATCCACCCTGAGCTGGCACATGGCAGGAGGGCAGGAGCTATGATAACAGACTGGCAGGGCGAGTGGCCCGGCCCTGTGGCCTTACCCCACTACCAGCCTCACACATCCACCCCCATCAGCCACTGGACCCCCCCCCCCAGTCACCACTAGTGAAAGGGTGGCTGGTGAGCAGGGATCACCACAATGCCACAGCCATCCCCTAATGGCCCTTGTAAGTGTAGGCCCCATGCTTCGGTGCCCTTGTAAACCCAGGACTGATCAGGAGGCAGAAAATATGGGACTATTTGCCAATTTTTAAGGACAAAGTTGGGACACCTGCGAGAGGGCTCATATATGGGATTGGCCTGTTAAAAACCAGACTTAGGGTCACCCAACTCACAATAAGCCACAGGTGTAAAAGGCAAAGGTGTGACGTTCTGGGCTGCAAGCCAGACCAATGAAGAGGTATGTCCTGCCCCTGTGCCCCACCTCTCTTCCCCCTTCATTCCTGCCCTCTGTGCCCCACCTCTCTCCCCCGCTTTGCTCCTGCCCCATCTCTCTCCAGGGTGGAGCAGACTCTGAGCCCAGAGGCAGGGTGGTGGCCTGGTTGTTGCCAGGGAGTCTCGGCTACATTGAGGGCGAGCCCAGGGAACAGGCTCTCTCGAGGAGCAGGGCTCAGCCCCGGGAGGCCGCGGCGTAGATTCTCCGAGCCCCGTGGCGGTGGGGTGCTGCGCGGGAAACTGCCCCCCGACCGTCCCCGCTAGCGCGACCAATATCTTCCCTCTTCGTTCCCATGGCAACCAGAGCGCTCATCCCTCTCCCGCTAGCTACCAGATGCAGCCCTGCCCCGCCCGCTCATTTCGTCACATCGCACTAGGGGCCCGGAAAGCGTCAGGCCTCGCCCTCCGGTCCCTGCCATTGGTCAATCCTCAATAGCGCCATCTCGGCCTAGCAGCGCCGATTGGCCGGGAGCCGCTGGGGCACTAGGCGCGCGGCGCTTGCAAAAGGATGGAAGGATCCGCTTGTTAGCATAAGACCCGCCCCTCCTCCTTCTACTCCCGGCTGATCGGCTGCGGCCAGGAGAGTCTGTAGCCTAGGCAGCGGCGTCTGCGGGAGAGTGGGTGGCCTGGCTCCATCTGCCTCAGCCTGGGAGCGCCCCGGGAACGCAGCCTCGGGGAGAGGGGCTTGGCCGGCAGAGGGGAGCCGCAGGGGGGTAGTGGCTGAGGCGGAGCCGGGCGCCCGATGGCGGGAAGCGGCTTATTTAGCTCGTTCCTGTCAGAGGCTGCTGGGGGCTTCTTGTGAGGAGGGCGAAGTGAGAACAGCTCGAGTATAAGATCAACGCCTCAGGAGCTGTGACCCTCCCCTCCCCTCCCCCCGATATTTATTTCATCTCAGGATTTAGGGGAGGAGCCCGTGTTCAACCTGAGAATTAATAAGGTTTTGTAGTTAGCAAGGGTCTCCTTTTACTTAGAAATTCCTGGGGAGCTCGTGGCGACCGCCAGAGGCTTTATTTCCAGCCGTATGTAATAATAGGTCTCGCTAATTATTCTTTCTGGGCGGAGCACCTGGTGCTGGAGGAAAGAAGAGGCTAACCCCAAAGGAGATCTAGGAGCAAAATACCTCGCCCTGGCAATTAATTTCATCTTCATAAACATCAGACAGCCATAGAGGAGGCCGATGCTGTAGTCAGTTTCGACCATTTAAATAATTTGAGCTGCTGTAAATCTCATTTTGAAGAGGAGACTTGTATTTAATTCATACCGCTTTTTGCAGCCTCCTTGTCTCTGGGCTGCCGTGCCCTAGGAAGGCTGCAGTGGCTGTCTTTTCAGGGATTTGTGAGAGAGTCTTGCTTCCCCATTGCCACATACATATATCTTTCAAGAGGATATTTGTATTTTTATAATTTTTATAGCTTGTGCAGAAATCCCCTTTTTTTAAGAGGACGTCAATCACAGTTCGAGGGAACCACCTGCAACACTTACTTGCTCTCGTCACAATGTGGACTTTTCTGGGCATTGCCTCCTTCATCTACGTGTATAAGAAATGTGGAGACTTGATGACTTATGCCAACAAAGAGATGCTGCTGACCATGCTGATGTTTTTCTCTCTTGGATTGCTGCTCTCTTATCGGTATCGTGCCGGGTGGCTGAAACAACAGCAGCCGGGGCAGCAGAAACAGTCCCACTTTGGGAGGCTCTACAATGGTCTTTCAGCTTTGCCACTCATCGGTTTTTTCTGGACCAAATCTACCCCTGGATCTCAACAGGCAGAGCAACCCAAAACCAGACAGGTAGGTTCAGTTCAAACCTGGCGAATAGAATGGAGTCCTTTTGCTATTGTTTTAGCATTAGGGTTCCTCCTGTCATTTTGAGAGAAAAGTAGCTATTGAAAGGTTGGGGAGGATTTATTCTTGTAGTCCCCACCTAGGAATTTGTTAGATTTTTATTTCAGTTATGGCTGACAAGCTCATAGATGGAAACTGTTTAATCGAGACACTAAGTTATCTCAGGTTTCAGATGAAGTTTAAATGTAAACCTTGGGAGAAAGCTCCATTAAGTTGACTTGCAGTTTCTCTGTTTGTCGAATTTCAGATAAAGTATTTTTCCCACATAGGAAACAAATGTTAAATTATTAGTGCTGTGACTTACATCAGCTTTCAGCATCTTTACATTTGAAAGAAAAACATGTATCCAAGACCACTGGCAGACCTAACAAAAAAGAATCTGCAGTTACTGTGCTTCTGATGAAATCCAAATAATTCTGTAGATAACAGTAATGAAAAATCCCATGTATATGCTTTACATCTTCAAAGGCTGTTAGAACATTGGGTCAAAATATCTGAAGCAGACTGCCAGTTTGTCCCTTTGTGCGGGTGGTAGGATTAACAGTATGGTATTATAGCAGAAAGCTGTAGTTTGTGGCTGGAGATCAGTAGGAGCCCCACTAGTTGAGGCTACTTAGCAGATGTGCAGATTCAGTGCATCCTTGAACTACAATAGTTGGACCCCCTTCCTTATACAGTTTGGAACAGTGCCAACTCTGTCTGATCCCAGGTGCTAGAGATTGTGGTCTCCTGCTGCTGCCACAGTTCTCAAGGGACTTTCAGCGACTGTAGTGTTTCTTACAAGTCTATGCCCCTTGAGCCACAGTTGCCTGATTACCTAACTTCATTCAGTTAATTTATTTTATATTTACTTCCCAGGCTTTTTAATCTTTTAAAGTAGATAGAAACACAGCACTGTTTTATCTAACATCCTCTTTCCCTTGTAAGCAGTTGTTGCACTGATACAGTCAAGTTTTTACTACAGTAAACACTGCATATTCAAATTGCCATATCCTTATTGCAGTAAGATTGCGTATCCAAATGAACTGGATTACATTCTACATTGTACATCATTGACAGTTGTCATTTAAATTCTGACTATAAATTCTGTTTATTAGTGAGAATGATGTAAAAAGCAGAACATAATTGAGATTTTGAAAGTTCCAGGTACAGGCTGCAGCTATGGCAGTAAAAAAAATATTTTGAAAGTTGCCAAGCAAATTATTGAGGGAGAATAGATAAGCAACTCTATTATCAAGATACTTTCTTCTCACTTTTGTGCAATTTGTGCAATCAATTTATAATTGATAGGTTCTACTCATTCCTGGCAGTTACCACTTAAATCTTTTTAATACACCACAAATTAACCAGTATATATAGTTTGATGAATGATCATACTTGGGGTTTCAATTGTAAGCAATATAAATAGTCAAATGATAGCACAGTATATATTTAAAGCTGCCTAACACTTTTCATGATAAAACTCTGTTTTCAGTTGCTTATAACTTTGCCAAATTATAACTGTTTGGGCTGAAATTTTCCATGCTGGGTGTCTGCCTTGGGGTGATTTTATTTTATTTTATTTATTTATTTTTGAGGAGAAGTATCAGCTAAAATCCTTCAGCCATTCTCAGAATAGGGTTGCACAGAAATTAATTTTACCCAAGTTAAAAGAAATTCTTTCAACTTTTGAGAACTCTAGTTCTTCTGTGCTTTGCAGCATGTACTTGAAATTTGGCACAGAGGTTGCCTTGGTGTCAGGAACATGTTTGTTTTTCGTCTCTGAAAAATCTCTGAAAATTTGGCCAAGTTTATAATTGGCCTCAGAAAAATCTCTGCCTCCACTGCAGTGATGTCCTGTCATCTATGGCCTTAATATGGGTTAGGGTCCATTTCTGAAAACCCTTTCTACTGAGTTTAATGCCTATTACCATGAACTTATTATTGTTGAGTAGCCCCATTGAACTCCAGTGGGAGTACTCACGTGACTAGGCTCAATAATAATGGTTTGTAGGATTAAGGGAGTTGATACTAAGATCCAGAGTAGGCAAAACTGACTAATTTTTAAATCCAAAAGATAATTCACAATCATTCAATTTTTATATTATATTGCCTATTATTATTATTTGTAATTTAATTTAATTTATTATTTGTAAAATGAAGAGTAAAATGCTAGATTTGTCACTTGCACTTTTGTTGGTTTTAATTTCTACATAGGATAAAAGAGGGGTAAACTCAAACACAACTGTGACGGAGACTGCTACAAATACAAAACTAGCTCCTCAGTATGATCCAGAGGTTATCATCGTGGGTTCAGGTGTACTTGGTTCTGCTTTGGCTACAGTGCTGTCAAGAGATGGAAGAAAGGTGACAGTAGTGGAGAGGGATCTGAAGGAACCTGACAGGATAGTTGGAGAATTGTTACAACCTGGGGGATATAATGCTCTTAAAGACCTGGGTCTTGAAGGTGAGTAAATCTTAAAACTCAGATTTTTTGTTGCAAAGGTATTTACTTGACAAGGACAAAAACCCCTTATATCAAAGAAAAGCATGTTTACAGAGAAAACTAAGAAATACAACATATTCTGGACAAATTTGGACTAAAGCTGCTTGTTCATATGTTTTCTGCCCACCATTTTGAAAATGTCCCTTTTTGTGTTAGATGTGTGTGATTGTATGCTAAAGAAATAAAATACTCTTGGTGTAGAGGTCAGTTTTTACAGACTAATGCATGTCTCTCATTGTTCTTTATTCGTTCACTACGATATTGGAATTTGTTTTCCAGACACAGTGGAAGGTCTTGATGCTCACTTAATAAATGGTTACGTAATTCATGATCTAGAGAGCAAATCAGAGGTTGAAATTCCTTATCCAAATTCTGAAGATGGTCAGGTGCAGAGTGGAAGAGCATTTCATCATGGGCGCTTCATCATGGGTCTCCGAAGGGCAGCCATGGCAGAACCCAAGTAAGACAACTGACTTAAAATTTTAATCGATATAGTATAACAATTTTAGGTCCTATTTCTGCATCAGGATCCAGTAGCACAGTTCTCTGCTGCTCTGACATCCTCCATTTGCTTCAGTGGAACTCTGCATAGGTGCAGAGGTCTGGACTAGACAGTACTAATGCAGGAGCTGTGCTTATATGCATGCTAAAGCAAAAAATCATTAAACTTCTTTTTGTGGATGTTTATAAGAGGTACACTAATTACACCACAATAAACTAAAAGACAAAGGCTCTGAGCCTGTAATTTGATCTATGTAGGTGGACTCTTGCACCCATGTGGAATCCCACTGACAATCCAGTTGTTGCTAATTCACTTGAAGAGCTCCTTTTACTGTCGTAAGGACATATTTGAGTAGGTTGGTTTATGAAGAACAGATGATACCAAAATCATTCAAATATGTATTCATTTTGGTAATGTTCATTGCAGTTTGCCATACCTTTATTTTAATAAACCTAAAAGTATATTTGCAATGTAATAATGTTAAAGAAAATGGTTTTGAAAATCATTTCCTAGGAAATAAAATTTATTTCCGTAATTCTGATGAAAGAATTAAAAAAAAAAAAAGGGGGGGGGGGGGTCTGGCTTATCTTTCTAGTCTGAAATTCTAGCCCCATGAAAATGTGGTAGGTTTTTTGTCCTTCTTCCCCCATGATTATAAGGAGCATCCATTTTTGTATATGACATAATGAAGGAGGCAAGCAGTGTGGTAATACTTCTGTGGTCTACCCTACAAAGTTTTGCTAACATCACTCTCCGTTAGGAGTGTTGTATGAATTTCAATGGAATAAATGGGCCCAATGAGTCAAAGGTATTAATATGATTCTCACTGTACAACTTTGACAGCTTTAAACATGGTTTGGGGTTCAAAGTACAGAGACCTCCCCCTGCTTAGTACCATGGCAAACACACTAAGAATTTCATGGCAAAGATTAGAAATGTATTAATTGAAACACTCAGAAGGAAAAAATCAAAACAAGGCAAAAACATTAAAAATGAAATTGAATGATTATGTAAAATGAACTTAATCCAAACCTTTAAAGTCTCTTTAAAAAGAGGAAATATTGATTAGGGTATATCTATGCTGCAATGCACGCTGTGTAGTTGCACTTTCTGACTGAGTTTACTGGATCACTGGGCCCATTGAAGGGAAAATAGCTCACCTTTGGCTTTATGAAGATTGTGAAGAGCAGAGTAAGTTGGGAGAGACAAGATAGGATAGATAAAAATGGGGGATATATGGCTTTTGTTGATGTTCTCAGGATGCAGGGTAGCTAGTCAGTCATTAATGGATGTTTTGGGCTGGCAACTCAGCCAAAACAGCTGTTGTTCTAGACCCTGGATTGCCTCTGTAAGCAGGATATCATCTGGATGGTCTGGTTAGATCCCTTTCCTTCACTGGTCTTTCTCAGGCCAAGGAAAGCTGGATGGGCCATCTCATCTCTGGCAGGGTGCCATGGAGTGTAGCAGGTTTCAGGATATGGTGAAAACCGAGAGAGAGGAGAGGAGGAAGATAGTGGGGGACGGAGAGGGACACACAAGAGAGAGGAAGACAGAGCAGGATCTCACAGGTATCAGGCTGGGGTCCTTGCTGGTGCAGCGGTGATGGTCAGTTATCCCCACTGGTGTATCAAGGGTGAAAATCCTTCTGCTGCAGCCACAGTAGTGGTTATAGTTATCTTTTCTCTCCCAACTCTTTATTTTTTTTATTTTTTTAAAAGTCCCCAAAAAGGGGTGATGAGTGGAATAGCTCACATTATTTTGTCCACTAGTTAGGTCTAATTTCTGGTCCCCACATTCCCCTTTTTTACCACACCTGATCTTAACACAGTCCTTAACACATTTTTCATAACTGGGTTATATCAGAAGACCTCTTTGCTTAAATTAATTCAGTCTTTCTGTCTCCTCCTAACATCTTTTTAAAACAACTTTATATAATAGGTCATTGTGACAATTCATGATCTTTTACTCACTTTTCACCAGTTAGGCTAACGACTAAAGTAGGTCTGCTAGACACCAATTATTCCAACAATGAAAAAAATCACAATCCCTAGCTGATTTAGCTATGCATGCAAACACCCTAGTGTAGATGCAACTATACCAACAGAACAGTGTTCCTGCTGGCTTTGTTAATGTCATTCTTGGAGGCGGTGTAGTTGTGCTGCCCATAGAACTCCTTCTGGCAGCTTACGCTGTATACACTAGGGGTCTCTGCCTGCATAGCTATACCAACCAAAGCTTTATATTGTAGATGAGCTCAAAGACCCCAGTCTTGCAAGTACTTTACTTGTCAGACTGTGAAATCAATGGGATTAATCACTGTGTGTAAAGTTAAGCATCTGGGGATATCTTTGCAGGATCAGGCCCATAGAATTCAGTGACACTTAGTCTTGCCCAGAGATTTCAAGAAAACAGGAACCATTTAATACTGCCTCTGAAACTGGGCAGAACAATTTTGTTTGTGTAAATGAATGCTTTTTATATATGCAGTAATGGGATTGTGAACTTGCATTCTTAATGTCATAAGTCAGTTTGAAACTTTGGCCCTAAATATCCTTTTATTTTTTCCTGTACTTTTAAAAGTTCTGGTTTATTTCAGCACAAAATTCATTGAAGCGACTGTATTACATCTGCTTGAGGAAGATGACTGTGTGGTGGGTGTTCAGTATAAGGAAAAAGAAACAGGAGATATTAAGGTGAGACTGCAAATTTTGTGTTTATTGTATAGTATGGTAACAGATCCAGCATTTAAGATGATTTGGATATTTCAGGATATTTAAAAAAATGCATCAAGCATTAGGAAAATAAAGGGAGGTTTTGTGACCTAGTGGATAGAGGGCTGGACTGTGTCATAGAGACATGCTTTACATTTCTGGCTCTGCCATTGGTCTGCGGGGTGACCTTGGAGAGGTCACTGCACTCCCAATGCCTCAGTTTCCCCATATTTAAAGTGGGAATAAATGGCGATTTGTAAACCATTTTGATCAATCAGTGAAAAGTGCTACATACAGGCTAGGCATTACTATTCTTTTAATCAAGGAAGCAGTGCCTTCCACATATGGCAGTATAGGATACTACATTACATTAAGAAATGTGTACAGTTCCTTTAGTTGGGGGAGAGGGGAACATTTTCGGGCACTTTCTAG
The DNA here is from genome assembly GCF_026122565.2 of Emydura macquarii macquarii. Lineage (NCBI taxonomy): Eukaryota > Metazoa > Chordata > Testudines > Chelidae > Emydura > Emydura macquarii. The sequence continues at coordinate 6,496,481 of NW_027130506.1, forward strand.
TGTGGAATATTTTAGTTTTCTTCAAATACAATCCATTTAACAATTTTGCAGTTTCAACTTCAGAAAATCATTGATGTATTTTCAGACTGTATTGTACATTTCATTATGGGATTTTTGTGCTTTACAGCTTTAATTTTGTTCTTCTTTGCCATAGAGAGTTTTAAATGTGGGAATCACTCCACCTCTCTAAGCCTATAGGGGGATAAGAATATTTAACTGTAACTGTTGTAGCACTCTCCATCCATATATACTATATCTATGTTTGTTTATTAGTAGCCCAGAATCTCTCCTGCAGAAGTCCAATGGGAGGATTTTCTACAGAGATTTCCTCCACATAGGTTCCCCTTGCTGACATTTCACACCCACCCCCTTGTTTTCTGTTGGGAGGCAGGTTCCCCATAAAGAAAAAGCCTCAGGAGCCACCCATAAATGTGGTAGCTGTCTGCATGGAAGTCCTGTCTGTCTCTACATAGGCTCTGGTCTCCGATATAAAACCTTTCAGCTCATTGGAAGCATGGCTTTACATGTAGCTGCACTACCAGAGCTTTTGTCTGCAACTGTGCATGTGGTTTTTTGTCTGTTTATTGACCTAGGTTCTTGTATGGCCCCATTATCTTATTTCTGAATATCTGTTAAGGTTGAGAAGCATATCTGTAAACCAGATGTTAAATTTCAGTCAGAAGGAATAATGCTTAGGCCAGATAATGCTGAGATACAAGATAAGAATATGGTTAGAATATCTTTTCTAGCTGGGAAATACCTCATAGAATGCCAGCTATGTTTTTTTTTCTGCCCTCTTAAACTGTTACAGCAAGTGTGGCATGTTCTAGAAAATGGAAATTAAAACAAATTTGGTCACTGTCACATTCTCGTTTTTGGTTCAGGGGTGCAGTCCGGATTATTGAGGGGTTGTATCATTGCCTGCCCTGTGACTTTTGGGTGCTTCACAATGCTTTGCTGTTGTAGCTCCCAACCTCGGCCACTCACTACCAGCCTACCAGCATGCAAACCACAGCCTCAATGTCGGCTAGACAGCCTTGGTTCAGCAGCTCTGACCTAAGTAGCCTGTCTACAGCCCTACTCTGGCTTCCGCCAGTCTTGGTTACTATTTGCAGGGTGACCGCAACACACTCCCAGTCCTGAATTTTCTCAAAACCATGTGATCTGCCATGTCCAGCCCAATCCTGGACAGTTCAGTGAAATAATATGGTTCGTTCATTGCTTTTAAAGACACAAAAGGCATCACAGTTTATTAACTTGATTGTGGGGGAGGGAGAAGCTGGAAATACACTTTTCCATTTAAATACAGTGCTCAAGTTGGTGTTTAGTAAAAATAAAACTACTTTATTAACAACAGGACATAGGTTAAGTGATGCTAAATAAAAAGAATAAAGTTAGAAAGGGTTACAAGAAAATAAAAGTGAAAAACATGCATCCAAAAGTCTAAAACGTAATGTAGCAAGATACAGGCTTTGTTCGAGATGTTTTCTCACCAGTCATTCTTCTTCCTAACCATGGCTGACTTTCCCTAAGTCAGGGCCTTCCATAATAGTACAAGATGCTGGCTTCCCTTGCTGTCTTAGCTGCAAGATCTTTGCCTAAGCAGGTTTTTCACCTATTTTCAGTTCCAGGGACTTCAACCCTCCCTCTCTCCCTCCCACTTCGGTTGAAGGACCTGTCTTTCAAGAGCTCTGGTCTCATGTGTCTGTCTAGTGATGAGTGCCAAAGATGGCTTTTGTCCTTGCTTATATCTTCCAAAATTCAATGAAGTTGTTTCAAGAGGCAGGATGACTTCATGCTATTCTTCCCTTCCTGTGGGCTTCCCTCCCTCTGTATGATTTCTGTGTAAATGGAGCTTCCATTGTTTCTGATTCCACCAAGCTTCATTTACAAAGGAAACAGATAGCTGTGACGTTTCCTGCTGTCTGATCAGCCTAATATCAATGAGTATCCGTAATTCCTTACGTTGTGTTAATACATTCATTTCACAGTGGTATTAATCATCACTGTGTCATTAACTTTCAGAAAATACCTCACTCTATGCACTTGTATAATACAGTAATAATATATACGACCAGTTGATTCAATTGCTTATCACATGAGGTTCAGTCCCCATCTTTATAGACCAGTAACCTTTTGAAATGGATTCTTCTGAGGGTTACTCCTCAAAGGAAAGCTTATTCAAGCTGTGAGGAAGGCGACCTGAAGTCTTGCGGTTAAAGAAGCTTTGTGCTCTTTCTTCCCCTACTTGTTGGTTTTACAGCTAATATGTAAAAATGGACCTTCATGGTTTTTGTCTGAATATCAGGCTGGTCAGAGATTCAAATACATATTCCTTTGTGCTTTTGTTTAACAGCTCTCCCTGACATGCCTGGCTTGAACACATTTAGTTATCATTCCAGCAGATGACCATAATTCTTAATGCACATTGTGTACATGCATCATGTAAGAATATTAATGATCAGTGAATTATTAATTTTCAAATGATACCTCACAGGGCATATTTTATACAAAGATTATTACAGTAGTGTGTAGGTTGTGAATACAGGGATTTTTAGTATCACAGTCACTCTTCCATAATTATTTTAACCACAAAACGAAAAAATGATTGAAAAATACAGGGGTTGTTTGTTGATTTAAATAAAATTTTATTTAATATCAAAAAGGAGGTTCTGTGTGACTCATTTTGATAGATTGCCAATGATTTGGTCAGTAATTCCAGAACTGAATAAAGGTGCTAATGGAGTGTTATCTGGAAATTATGTTCTCATCTTATTTTTTTTTTTTTTTTTATTTAAAAGAAAAATGAACTGAGGAATCTCTGCAGAAATCTTTTATTTATTATTTATTGGTGTGTTACTGTTGTAAAAAATATTCTATTCTTGTTTTGCTTGGTTATTTATATATAGACTTTTTTAAGATTCTGCAGTAAAAAATAATGTAGATGTTGAGAAGCGTTTTCCACTATAAGCTCCTCACCTTCTTAAGTTGCTCATAATGTCTCAGCAAAATTCTTATGGGGTTGAACTCTTCCATATTTTCTCTCATTCCAAAAGTAATGTATTGTGGTTTTTTCCTTTTAAAATTGAGGTAAATGAATTCAGTTATTTTTGAGTTACTTATATATTTGTATCTTAATATCACATCTAAAATTATATAGGATCTACACATGATTAAAGAGATACTTTATCCTTATCTTTTTGAGATAAATATCACATTTTTATGTTGCAGGAACTCCATGCGCCTCTGACTGTTGTTGCTGATGGACTTTTCTCCAAGTTTAGGAAAAATTTGGTTTCCAGCAAAGCTACTGTCTCGTCGCATTTTGTTGGCTGTATTTTGAAAGTAAGTTTGTATGTATAGTACAATAGAAGTGGAAATGCCACTGCTTTTTTCATGGGCCTGAATTTTAGTGAATAGTCTGTGCAGTTTATTAACTTTCTGCATAAATTTCTCAGGGCTCAGTTATGCTTAAGAGGGTGAGCCATGTAATGCTTATTCAGTGTGTGAGTGGAATCAGCACTCCCTTCTTTATAACCTCACCTGGGGCACATATGTCGGAGTAACTATAACTTGGCCCTAACCATTATGCAAGCTGTTCTAGTAGCTGAGATGCTGTCAGTAAGGGAGCAGTTGCTGTATATTAATCAAGACAAAAGACCTGGCTCAAGTCAGATACCTGTGAGAAAAGTGGATTCATTCATGGAGGAAGAAATGACTAAAAACTTTGGTGTATATTTTTCTCTCCATATTCAGCCATATCTCCCAGTTGCTGTAATGAGTTGTGTATGGAATGAGACTTTACCCTTATGGAAGACATTTAAAAAACCTATGCTTTATTATTTTCTGTTATTCAGCAAGTACTGACAGCAAAATCTCTTGAATTCTATTATTAAATGGCCTCCAAAGGATCCATTAGAAGAACATTGCTTTTAAATATTTGTACAGGAGTTCCATTAACTTTTTCATTTTGGCTTGGGAATTATTGGACCATGTCAAGAGTAGTGACTTTAAAAATGGGGGGGGGGGGGGAGGAGGGATGTTTTTATTCTTAAATTACTGGGTTTGTCTATTTGGAAAGTTTAGTTTTTGGCAGACCAAGTTACCGTGACTCTCTAGCTCACTAGCTTGCTGCACATTTACTGGCCTTGTGGATCATGCTATCGTGCACTAAAAGTTCTGTAGTGCGCTTTACTGTACTCCCATTTTCAAATGCACTACAGAACCTTTAGTGCACGATAGCAGGATCCACTTAGCCAGTTAGTGTGGCAAACTAGTGTGCTGTAGATTTTCACCTGGGGTTACTGTGTATTAATGTTTTGTGTAGATGAGTCCACTGATGCATACTCAAACTTAACTCCATTTTTTATCTGGGATTATTATAGTTGTAATGTCAAATATAACATGCCAGGTACAAATTCTTACCAACCAAAATTCTCAAAACATTACTCCTACTGAAGTTAATGACAAATATCTTATTGACTTGAGTGAAAGAAAGGTTGGGCCCATAGTCCATACTTATGACTAGTGCCCTTACTTGGTTTGGAAAAAAACTTGTTTTTTATTTAACAATGTCACAACCAGTTAAAAAATATTTACTACAGATTATAGCCCTGATTCAGTAAGGTATGTAAGCACATACTTAACTTTAAACATTCAAGTAGTCCCACTGACTACTCACCTTTTTAAAGTTAGATATGTGCTTAAGTGCTTTGCTGAACTGATGCTTATATGGAGTAGAAAATATAATTACACCTATGGGCATTTCATCTCCTCATCTGTCTTTTGTTCATTTTAATTAATATCCTAAATTGGCCACTTTACAAATAAATATTAATGAAGGATTTAATAAAATGTGGAGCTTAATATACAAATGAAAGTGTATTGCCATAAAATATTCAAAACGTGCAAAGAAGTCAAATTATCATTGTTTTTGGAACCTTAGCACTTTCATTGCCCAATATGCAATCTTAATGTTAAATTAATGTGACTTGTTTAGTATTTAATACTATTTTTAAAGAATGTCAGGAAATGATTCAGCAAAATAACAACTTTTGACCCTTTTACTGATCAGTTTTTTTTTCTTTCTTTTTTAAAAGAATTCACCACAATTTAAAGCCAATCATGCTGAACTTGTTTTAGCTAATCCTAGTCCAGTCCTTATCTACCAGATTTCTTCAAATGAGACTCGAGTACTTGTTGATATTCGAGGTGAAATGCCAAAAAACATTAAAGAATACATGATTCAGAAAATTTATCCACAACTACCTGGTAAGATTATGAAGATTTGTGTTTATAATCTTCAGAATTATTATACTCTTCAGAATTATAATATATTATCCACCAGAATGTGTGGTGGTATTTTGTTTTTCAATTTGTTGCTGAATTGTCCATTTGGAAAGTCAGACATCTGCTCAGCCCCAGTCTTTATTTCTGGATATTGTCAGGGAGCTCTCTGTGGCATCCAGAATCCTTGCATGGAATGGGAAGATGGTGATCTCGCTACAGAAGGCCCTGATGCAGCCACTTTGTAATTCATCCCCTGTTGGCCAAATGTCATTTGACTCTGGAAGTACCCATCTCTTTTTACTAGGACATCAGTACATCATTAGATGTAACTCCTATAAGGCCAACTAAACAACAGAAGCTTTTGCCATGTGGGTGTGGTGTGTGTGGGGGTGGGGGTGGGGGCAGGAGGGGTCACCGCAACATTTCTATACCAGAAAAAGCCTTCGTGTAGATGCTGTTATATTGGCATAAAAGTGCTTTTACCTGTATGTATGGTTTATTTTTCTCAGGGAACTAGTATGAGCCGTACTGATTAAAGCACCCTTTTGTGGATAAAAGCTGCATCTACACTAGAAGGATTTGCCATTACAGCTATACTAACAAATCTTGTAGTGTAGACCTTTCCAAATCTTGACTATGTATGGAAATTGGGCTGGATGGAGATTCTGATTCCACTATTAGAGAGGGGTCTGCTGTGGCACAGGAAAACCCTGCTGAGACCAGGGTGGGGAGCTGAGAACTGATAGGCTTGGCGTATGGAAGGCATTATATTAACTCTGAATTGCTTGGCTCTTCTTTGAGTGCTTGCTCATGTCCATTCCCAATTAGGTGTGTGTACGCCACATGCATCAATGCTGGAAATTTTTCCCCTAGTGGTACCCGTAGGGCTGACTCTAGTACCCCCTACAATGGCGCGCGTATGCACCCACATATAGGCACTGGTACGTCTCTTCCCCCTTGCCCCCAGTTCTTTTTTACTGCCTGTGATGGTTCTGGAATGTGTCTTCTCTCGCAAGTCTTTCAAACCTTGTGGTTTCTTCTTTAATATGTGTATATAGTTGCTATTAGTTTTAGTAGTTAGTTGGTGACCCAGGGATGGGACATGCCCCAATTTCCAGGTTCTTCTTCGAGTGATTGTTCATGTCTATTCCACTACAGGTGAGTGTACGCCACCCTGCACGGTTCCCGGAACTTTTTTCCTCTTAGCAGATCCCATAGGGCCAGCTCTGGTGCCCCCTGAAGTCCCATGCACATGCCACGGTGTATGAGGCACTGCCGGCCCTATGCCCCCTCAGTTCATTCTTTCCTCCCATGACGGTTGCTGGAACTAGCCTTGCTCTCGGCAAGTACTATTCCCCTTCTTGAACTCTTTGTTGTTCGAAGCACTTCAGTTAGTTTTAAGTAGTTAAGTGTTGTTAAGTGTAGTATGATAAAGAGCAGCTGGGCCATGCCCTGGTCACCTGGATTTAAGCCGTGTGCCTCCTGTGGGAAGGCTTACCCGCTCAGCGACTCCTACGATCTGTGCCTTAAGTGCCTGAAGGAAGAGCACAGGAAAAATAAATGGAAGATTTGCAGGACTTTTAAACCGTGGACTCAAAAGGACCGAGAGATCTGGTTAAAAGCCCTGTTAATGGAAGCAGTGCTCCGCCCGGCGTCCGAGCCGTCCCGCTCCACCTTGGCACTGAGCATAACCTCGGTGCAGAGCGCACCGCCGGCACCGACCTCGACTCGGCACCGAGCAACATCCTCGGTGCCAAAGAAGAAGAAACAGTGCGCAGAGCACGGACACTCCCCTGCGCCATAGGTATGGGCAGGGTCGAGTGCGGAGATGCACTGGCCATGGCCCATCAAGTCGTCTTCGGTGCCTGCATCTCTGAGCAGGGAGCCTCCCCCGACTCCGGGGAATGGGAGAGTGCCCCTTCTGACACCGTCGACACCAGAGGCTTTTCAGGCGGCACAAGCCTTGTTGGCCTTGCCTACAGTACCTCCATCCCCCTTCTCTGCAAGGGAGATGGGGCCGGTGTCCCGGGGCAAGCCCTCATTGGGTCCCCCCGAAGGGCAATGAGGTCCCCGGTACGGGAAGGAAGATCTCCCGCCAGACGGCAGTGGGGTGGAGCGAGGACGCTCCCCCAGTAGTTGCTCCAAGCCAGTGTCATTGAGCCGGCCTGCTTCAACTCAGGATGTGGAGTCTCCCTCTTGGCACCGATGTCGGTCCCCAGCACCGGAGGCAGCACAGGCTGAGGCGGCATTGGACGAGGTCCACCAGGCGGCGCTCAGACAGCTCCTGTTCCAGATCCCCGGCACCGAGGAGTTTGCCCGCACCAAGGCGGTGCAGAACCTGGTTGCCATCCGAGGACCCTGCACCGTGCAGTCCCTGACACGGAACCTAGTCACCGGAGTCCGGGTCGGCACCGCGGAGTCCGGAGCGGCGCCGGTCTCGGTCACTGAAAAGCAAGCGGCGCTGCAAGTCGTTGGTACTGAGAGCTCTTCAGAGCGTGCCTCCACTTGCCAGCACCGCTCGCAGCAACAGAGGTGCTCCTTGTCATCCTCCACATTGCAGGCATCGAGAGGATGGTCCCCGGCACGCCACGGCACCCGGGACCAAGGTCGGGCACGGAACCGCCGGTAAGGCGTCACAGCAGGTGGTGCGGTCAGCCCCGGTTTGGCCCCAGGGACAATGGTTGCAGCAATGGGCTTATTGGACTCCATGGGGCATCCAGATGGGACAGGGGCCCCAATCCACCCTGTCAGTGGGGATTCAGTCCGTGCCCCCAGCACAGAAGAAGGCCCATAGATGCCACTCCTCGGACGAGGAGTCGGACTCCATGGAGGGACCGTCTGCGGGTGCATCCCTTCGTCAGGTGGGGGAGCACCCGCAGGATGTGCCTCGGTAGTCCTCTTCCTCCTCCTTGGACGAGGCAGTCTACCGGGACCACATGGCGCCACTGGAGGATTTCAGGGCGCACCAGGAGCTGCTCAAGAGGGTGGCCTCTAACTTGGGGCTGGAGGTGAAGGAGTTGGAGGAGGCCGAGGATACCCTCTTCAATATGCTGGTGGTGGCTGCCCCAGCAAGAGTGGCCCTACCAGTCCATGATAGGGTCCTCAAAATTGTAAAGGCCCTGTGGCAAACTCCTTCCTTGGTCGCCCCTACGTCGAAGGTGGCTGAGAAGAAGTATTATGTCCCGGCTGAAGGGTTCGAGTATTTGTTCACTCACCCGGCCCCAGGACCCCTGGTGGTAGACTCAGCCAACCAATGGAACAGGCAAGGTCAGCCTGGTTCCACTCCCAAGAACAAAGACAACAAAAAGCTGGATTTGTTCGGGAGAAAAATTTATTCCACGGCAGCCCTGCAGTTCAGGATTGCCAACCATCAGGCCCTCCTGGGGAGATACAATTTTAATTTGTGAGATTCCCTCAGGCGGTTTGCTGAGGCCCTGCCCCAGGACCAGGCCGCAGACTTCACCACCATCCTGGATGAAGGAATCACGGTGGCTAGGGCAGCGCTCCAAATGTCCAGTGACGCTGCTGACTCGGCGGGTAGGGCCGTAGCCTCCGCCATCTCTATGAGAAGGTGCTCGTGGCTGCAATCCTCGGGCCTGTCCCAGGAGGTGCAGCAATCGATTCAGGACCTCCCCTTTGATGGGTCAGCCCTATTCTCCGACCAGACCGATGTGAAGCTGCATGGTCTGAAGGACTCCGTGGCCACGCTTCGCACCCTGGGCCTATACATGCCCCAGGCTTCCAGGAGGCAGTCATGGCCCCAGGCGCAGTAGCAATCAAGGCCTCCACCTAGACCCTTTCAACCCTATAGAAATAGGGACAGAAATAGGGGGTTCAGAAGAAGAAATCAGCCCCCCAGCTTGTCCTCAGCCCCCCAGCAGGGGCCCCCCAGGGGGTCGGACAACCTCTAAACAGTTTACACCTACCCCCCTTAACAATCCTTCCCCTATGTCCCTCTTCAGGGACCCCTCTCACGAACAACCCCTCTTGTAGGAAGTGGACACCCTCCTCAGCATAGGAGCAGTGGAAATGGTCCCTCAAGGCAGAGGGGGGAAGGGGTTCTATTCGAGGTACTTCATCATCCCCAAGGCTAAGGGGGGTCTGAGACCCATATTAGACCTGAGTCATTTAAACAAATAGTCAAACAACTCAGGTTCTCATGGTCTCCCTAGCCTCCATAATCCCTTCATGGGATCCAGGAGACTGGTATGCCACTCTCAACCTCAGGGACGCACACCTTCATGTGTCTACCCTCCCCAGCCACAGGCGTTTCTCCGTCTCACTGTGGTTGCCTCCCACTACCAGTTCACAGCCCTGCCATTTGGCCTATCTGTGGCTCCAACGGCATTCACCAGGTGCATGCCTGCATGCCAGTAGTGGTTGCCCACCCGAGGCGAAAGGGTGTGCAAAATTTCCTTACCTGGACGATTGGCTGATCAGGGGCAGGTCCAGGTCCCAAGTTGAGGAGAACGCAACCCTCACTTGCTCCACATGCGGCAGGCTGGAACTGCTCATAAATGAGCAGAAGTTCACTCTAACCCCAGTGCAATGGATAGAATTCATTGGGGCCACCCTGGACGCTTCCCAGGCCAGAGTCTTCCTGCCTCAGCCACGTTTTGAGGTGATGATCTCCATCACCTCTCAGCTGCACCAATACCCCATAGCAACAGCCGGGCACTGCCTACGGCTGTTAGACCACATGGCGGCCTGCACGTACATAGTGAGATGAGCTCACCTGAGGCTCAGACCGATTCAGGCATGGTTGACCTCTGGATATGTGCAGAGCAGACACCCATTGGACCGGGTGGTCACAGTTCCCCCTGCCCGTCCTAGCCTCCCTAAACTGGTGGCGGACTACCGGGGCAGTGGTAAAGGGCATTCCGTTCAAGGAAGGTCCCGTCGGTCACCTTAATTTCCGACGCTTTGGATGTAGGATGGGGAGCCCACATCAGCGCCAACCTAGCACTCAGGGGCTATGGTCAGGGGAGGAGAGGTGCCTGCACATGAACGTGAAGGAGCTGAGGGCCATTCGCCTAGCGTGCAAGGTGTTCCTCTGATTCCTAACAGGCAGAGTGGTGCAGGTGCTGATGGACAACACTGCAGCCATGTTTTACATAAACAGGTAGGGGGAGCGTGCTCCTCGGCCCTCTGCAAGGAAGCCATCCGTCTGTGGGACCTTGCCGTGAAGCACGATTTCCACATGACTGCCTCTCAGCTCACAGGAGTGAGGAACAACGATGAGGAGGATAGCCACAGCAGGTTGTTCCTACCCTGCCATGACTGGCCGTTACCCCCAGAGGTGGTGGCTATGATCCTGCAGAATTGGGGTGTTCCCCAACTGGACCTATTCACGTTGGCCTGGAAGTGTCCAAGGTTCTGTTCACTCTGGGGTCGTGAGACTGAGTCGATTTCCGACGTGTTCCTCATCGACTGGACGGGGACCCTCATGTACGCGTTCCCGCCCATTCTGCTCCTGCTCAAGGTCCTGCTGAATTTAAAGAGAGACAGGGTGGACAGTATACCCATCGCTCCAGCCTGGCTGAGACAGTACTGGCTCAGCACGCTGCTGGACCTTTCGATCACCCCACCCCTGGAGCTCCTGAGGTGGCACGACCTTCTCTCACAGGACCATGGTTATCTGTTGCAGTCGGACCTGAACTCCCTGCACCTCACGGCCTTGAGGCTCTGTGGCTGACTGAGGGAGAGCGAGCCTGCTCGGTGCAGGTCCAACAACTCCTGCTTGGCAGTAGGAAGCCTTCTACACAGGTTGTGTATCGGGCTAAGTGGAAATGGTTTACCTCTTAGGCGGAGTCTGGGGCATTCTGTCACCTTAACAGGTGATCCTGGAGTACCTGCTCCAGCTAAAGTGCCAGGGTCTGGTACTGGCCTTGCTGAAGGTTCACCTGGAGGCCATTTCGGCCTTCCATCAGAGGCTAGAGGGGAGATCACTGTTCTGCCACCCCATGTCGGTCAGGTTCCTCAAGGGAGTGGAGAGGCTTTACCTGCAGGTCCGTGACCCGGTGCCTTCCTGGGATCTCAACCTGGTCCTCTTGAGACTCACGGGGCCCCCCTTTTGAACCCATGGCTTCATGCCCTCTGCCCATGCGTTCATGGAAGGTAGCCTTCCTGGTGTCCATTACCTCAACTAGGAGGGTCTCCGAGATTAGGGCCTTGATCTCTGAGCCCCCTTATACGGTATTCTATAAGGATAGGGTGCAATTGGGGTGGCATCCAGCTTTCCTGCCCAAGGTGGTTTCCCAATTTCATTGTAACCAAGATATTTTTCTCCCCATGTTTTTCCCAAACTGCATGGTTCAGAGGAGGAGTAGAGATGGCATCTCCTCACAGATTACAGCATGCATCAAGTTCTGCGACAAGCAGGTGAGGGTGCCGCTTCCGGGAACCATCACAGCACACTCAACCAGAGCTCAAGCGCCATCGCCCAGCAGGCGACAGAGGACATGGGATTCGGTAGAGCCATGCTGAGGGCAGCTTACCGGTAACTCCTATCCACCTCCAAAGTATTGCCTGTTAGTCACCTATAGTGGAATGGACATGAGCAATCACTTGAAGAAGAAAACAAGGTTACTTACCAGTAACTGATGTTCTTTGAGATGTGTTGCTCATGTCCATTCCACATCCCAACCCCCGTCCCCGCTGCTGGGGTTGGCAGAAAGGGGAGGCTGAGGGGGGCATAGGGCCAGCAGTGCCTCATATACTGCAGCATGTGCGAAGGAATTCAGGGGGCACCAGAGCTGGCCCTATGGGATCTGCTAAGGGGAAAAAAGTTCCAGGAACCGTGCATGGTGGCGTGCACTCACCTATAGTGGAATGGAATGAGCATCACATCTGGAAGAACATCAGTTCTGGTAAGTAACCTTGTTTTTTAAACCTTGTGCTTCATGTAAGAAGCCTATGCCAAAGAGTGACCTGCATCAGAGCTGTCTGGAGAGCTTGGGGGAAACTCATGTTCGTGAGAAGTGTAAAATCTGCAAGACTTTCTGAGCCTGGTCTAAAAAGGACTGTGATGTTCAGCTAAATGTATAAGTTTAGTTTGCCTGTTCTGATTAAAATGCCAGAATTATTGTTTGTTCTTCTCAATTTTCCTCCCCTCTGCAACAAAGGGCCTGATGCTGCAAGCCTATGTGCTAAGCTCCAATTTATGTTCACACTTGGGTACAGATCCTATGAGGTTCTGAGAATCCTCTACTCCCAATCAAGTCAGCTGCAATTAAGAGCACTCAGCATCTCGCAGGATTGAGCCCTTGTAGGCTTTGCAGAATTGAACCGTAATTTTTATTTTATTTATAGATACAGATGTAAAATGAACAAACTATTGTTTGATGTTATTGTAACACTGGCAATTCAGAATGGTTACATCTCTTAGAACTTATGAGTAGTTCTCTGCAAATTATTTAACTTGATTTCCATATGCGTAATATAATTAGAGTTTTGTTCCTGCAGAGCATCTAAAGGAACCATTCCTAATAACTGCTCAAAATGATCGTTTGAGGACCATGCCAGCAAGTTTTCTACCTCCTTCGCCTGTTAACAAACAAGGTAGAATAAGAATAAAAAATATTTAAAAGCATAGGGTTAATTACCATCAAACACATTTAGAAATATTTTTGTTTGCTGTCAGTGCTACTTTCCCAGTCATATTTGTTTTATGTTGTGTGAAAATGGTACTTTTAAAACATGCAGGTTTTTTTTTTAAACAGGTTTTAAAATGGACCAACCAACAACATTAACTCTAGTGTCACTATCAACATGCTGTTTATAGGTGCCAAACACACACAGGAATATTTTTTTAAGTGAATTTTGGGCTGTAGGTTTTTCATGCTTGTTATCTGTCAAGAGAGGGTTATTTTTTTTAAAGGGAAGTATAAAGAAATTTTTATAACCCTTTCTTGAGCTGTTTTTTTGTTTTGTTTTGTTTTTTAAACACATTTTCAAGCTTTAACTTGTTCAGATGCATTTTACACTGATTTTTAAGCTGCTGCATGGAATCTGTGTAGTTTTTAGGCTGCAATGTTTTTTTGGTACGGTTTAGCAAATTTGATAAAGAAATAAGTTTTGATTTCTAAAATGGCATGTATTCTATGCCATTTTTTTTTTCTCCCATATAGGAGTTCTTCTTTTGGGAGATGCATATAATATGAGGCACCCTCTGACAGGTGGAGGAATGAGTGTTGTTTTGAATGATGTTAAAATATGGAGAAGCTTGCTCCAGGATATTCCAGACCTTTATGAGGATTCTGCTGTTCTGCAGGTGAGACGTTATTTTGAAGTTAAATTTATCGTAGGGTTGCCAACATTGTAGTTAAAAAACAATGGACTGTTTTCTTAGCACCTCCGCCCCACCTCTCCTCCTCTGATGATGATAATTAATTAGTAATAATAAGCAGTGCTCACCTACATTCGTCAGGGGGTATTTCTTGCTGCTTTTTGCAGCATTCAGCAACTCCCAGTCTTGTACAGAAACGAAGAAATAAGAGACGGTTGGCAACCTTACCGTGGGACACTGCCTAGGCTGGGGTTTATGCAATTTCTATCAGTTACTTAACATTTCACTTAACTTTGGGGTAAGGGCAGTTTAATAGATCTGTGCCCACATAATCAAAGCTGGTTTTAGAAATTATTGTGGATCATTAAATTGCTATGGATCAGAGGGAGGATTAAAATGGGGCTTAGCTGGGGCCATCCCACCTTCTTTTCCTGTCTGGATTCAGAACTGTGCAGGGCAGACGCTCCCTATCCCATCCACTCTGGGGAAATTAGGACCCATGTGGTGCCCTTGTTCCCTGCCCTTGCTTCTTGCTATGTGGCCTTTGGGGGATGGGGAACAGGGGGAGAAGAAACTGCAGAGAGGAACCAGCCAGAGACTCCAGCTGGTAGGAGCAGTTACAGAAGCAGCCAAAGCAAGGACATATTTTGGACATTTAGAGAAGTTTCTATAATTCTGCCCTGTGATGATTGGCTTGTTTGATCCAATCATTCCCCCTCCTCCCCAAGTCTCTTCACCTCAGCGTCACTCCATACCTGCCCCTCTTACCCTCTTCTCCTTTGCCCCTCACTCTTCTTCCTTAAGTGTCTCTTCTCCCTTCATTTTTTCAATTTAGCTTCTCCCCTCCTAACCAAACCTACTGCAAAATAATTGTGGAACTAACTTGAAGTTTGCTGTCATCACATCATTCACTCTGCTTGTGTGTGATATCCCATTTCCCCATCCTGTTTCTGTCTTGTCTATTTAGATTGCAAGCTCCTTGGAGCGGGGATTGTCTGTGTTTGTACAGTGCCTAGCACAATGGGGCCTCATTCTGGGTTGGTCCTTAGGCATTGCTGTAATAAACATGATTTTGTTTTGCCAGCATTCTTTATTGCACTGTAGTGATGCCATTTCATGCTGTGATCTAGTAAGATGTCACAAACGAAGGGATTTTCTACATGGTGGGTTAATGAGTTCCACAGGAATGAAATTTCTAAAGCACACTTAGCTGTTACATATCAATTGGTCTGTGTAGACCCTGCTGGTGCACATAAATAAAGGTTCCCTCGTGTGCTTTAACATAGCAGTGTTTCAGGCAGCACTATGTTAAAGAAAACCAGTAGAATCTACACAGATCCATTTTTGTGCTTTAGAAATCCCTCCCCTGTAGAGGGCATAACCCCACTATGTAAACAAACTTTAAGATGTAGATGTGCCATTACTTGGATGAGAGATCGCTGAAGAATAATGTAACCCTTCTGCCAGGTGGAGTTGGTACCAACAAGGGCCAAATTCAATATCTAGGACTTCCTCTTAACAATAGAGAACAGAATCAGCTCAAACCCCCATCCAATAAGTAGGAAAACTTAACACTGCCCCTGGTCACCTCTAAAAGGCAATAGTTCCACACTCAGAAACACTTGGTCTGTGTGTAACAAAAAGAGAACTTTTCTTAAAAGGGACACAGGCATTAGTTTGGAAAAACACCACAACCACATTCAAAAGCATGTAACCATAAGAAAAATCTGACTCCACAGTACATTGGGCAGTGTTCTTTGCCTCAGTTTCTCACCTTGTGGTGGGAAAGCCCCATGAATGAACGTCCCTTTAACACATCTGTCTGCTGCACCCTATTCACAGTTGGGTGTCCTTGGTTAGCAAAGACCCAGAGTTCAGAGGTGTGTTCAGAGGGGTTCACCTCACCCAACAGAAATGGAAGGGACATTGAGCAATGTCTCTGTTTGCTGTTTGCCTCTGCTGCTCGCTACTGGTTCCTTGTTACCACTGCTACTCTCTTCAGCCGTTGTTGGACTCTCACTGTTACCTCTGCAATGCTGTGTTCTGAGGTTCTACTGCTTAACTCAGGTCCTTTAGTGATTCAGCTGTTAGTGATTTCACTGGGTAGCAGGAAACTTCACTGCTAGTACAGCCCCCTGCATTGTGCTTCATTTCACCACTGTCTTCACACCAGATCTAAGGTGTAGCCCCTAGATCTCTTTATCAGGGATTCAGCTCTGTTAATCAATGAACAGAAACAGTGACTCTCAATTGAGTCTAATCAGCTTTGTCTTTAAACACTGTAAAGGGACAGATCAAATGGTGTGTAGAACTCCTTAGGCAGAATCCACACCACCAGGTAGGAACACCTGTCCCTACTCACACTCATTTCCACAGGGACTTGGCATCCCTATGCCCTGTTTAGCAAGTGAGGCTCATTTTAGGGTGCTCAGTCGAGAGCAGGCTAAGCACAGTTCTGCTGCCCTTCACTCATATAATAAGGATGACAACATTTCATTACCCCTGCATTCGAATATTAGTGATTTTTAGCCCAAACCAGCCAAAATTGATCATTTTGGCAAGCAGCTCTATCATGCTGCTCACCTAGGCACAGCAGGCATGTTTCTACAAACATGATCTGTTCCTGAAGCCTTTTCCCCTAGTGCATCACTAGATATCATGGGAGAGCTGATTCAGAGCCTGCTTACAATAATGATGCACTTGCATAGCACTTCAAGTAATGTATGAACATTAACTAATCACATAGATGCAAAAGGAAGTAATACTTATTAGGGAGGTAACATTATTGCCTCTGAATCAACATCCTGTTGTGGTATTAAGAGGCTTGTGCTGCTGGAGGCACTCTCCCAGGTGAGATGAAAAGCAAAGTCTTGATTACTTGAGGGTCAATAAAGTTCTTGTAGCTTTTTATAAGAGCGTGGATGTTACCTTTAATGACCTGGCCAAATTCCAGCTACAACAATCAAGTGTAGGAAGTCCTTAAAGAGAGTGTTTGGGGAAGTGGAGGGGGTGTTGACTAAATGTTTGGTTTTTTGCTGAGTATGCAAGTCAGTGAGGAGCACACTTGAAGCACTGCCTTACCAAAGCTGCTGCTTCCAAATTATGAGAGATTCTCCACATTTTTCACACCTCCTAAGCACTGAGTTTATGGGATATAGTTTTCAAAAGTGACAGATATTTCAGAGCTTAAACCCCATTGATTTTCAAAGTCACTAGTCACTGAGGTGCTTTTGAAACTTTTAGCCTACATCTCTAAATACATTCTTCAATATTCATTAAATATGATATTTTTCACTTGTTCCTAAACTGTTGTTATGCACAGTAAATATTGTCTTCAGTTCTGAAAAAATGTACACAAACTGGGTCTGGAAAGATTACTTTTAGAGGAAAGAATAAAAAAAGATGGTGGACATAGTTCCACTGTTTTGAAAGATTCTACCATTTTAAGCTATACATTCTCTACTTAGATAAGGGCTAATCCAAAATCCATTTGAAGTCAAAGGAAAGACTCCCATGATTTCAGTGGGCTTTGAAATAGGTTCAAATGGGGAAAATATGTTAAAAATAGTAGAATCACTCAAAACAGTTCAAAATTTTTAGAGTGGCCAGTGTAAACAATGTTTAGTTTGGCAAAGCAATTAGTAAAGGAGAGAAGGATAAGAGCTTACAGATATTTGGATGGTGTATATTCCCAGGATGGAGAGTATTTAGATGGTAAAAAGGGTATAACTGGGAGGAATGGATGAATATCTGAAAAAACTTGTGTATACTGTGTGATATAGTTTCCCAAGGAAATGATGAAAGCCCCATTAGTTAAAACATTCTTCCTATTTCTACTCTATTTTTAAGAGATACCATAGGGATTGGCAGGGGAATGGACTTTATGATGTTACCAGTCTCTTCTGTATCAAAGTTCCATGATTTTATTTGTCCTAATGGCTACAGCAGAATGAGGGAAGGGGAGATCTAATTGGCTTTTAAACAGGCTGATGTCAATATCATAGTTGAGACTGATTTTGATCTTTAAATAAAAAAGGTGTACAAAATCTGTAGGAAGATAGGGTAGCAGCACCAGCAGAACTTTGAAAAGGAAGTAATTTCTATAACTATTTAGAATACTTTAAAATATTTTCCTGTACCTTGATATAAAAAATATTTTCTTATCGTTACAGGCAAAAAAGACATTTTATTGGTCAAGAAAAAAGTCTCATTCTTTTGTAGTGAATGTTCTTGCTCAGGCCCTTTATGAACTCTTTGCTGCCAGAGATGGTAAGTACATTTAAGAGAACTTCTGTGATTAATTGCAACTTAGGAAATAAGTACACTCTCTGTGTGTTTTCACGCCTGCGCAATGATAATTGCAATTATAATTTTAAAAAGATTTTTAGAAATACTTGTCAGAGTTAGACTGTGCCTTCATAAGTGTGAGTGGTGCTGGTGTCTGGGGTGAGCTGACATTTTGCTGTTAATGTCTCAGCAAACAGCCCAGGGACAATTGGTATAAGGAATTCCATTTTAAAAAAAAACAAAACCTATTTGAGTTGCCTCAATGTAGTACTCACGGACTAGTAAGTATTTTGTAAGATTATTCTTTACTTAAATAGTAAGGCCTGATTCAAAGCCCATTGAAATCAATGGAATGACTCCCACTAACTTCAATGGACTTTTGGATCATGGGTTTATTTTTTTAGGTGGTTTTAGTAGTTACAGAAAATAATTTTAATTCCTTTTGTAGATTCCCTGCATCAGCTAAGGCAAGCATGTTTCCATTACTTCAGACTTGGGGGGGAGTGTGTTTCCGGTCCAGTTGGATTGCTATCTGTGTAAGTTATATAAAATAACAAAACACCCACTGTACTGTATCAGGAACTTGTATAAACTTTAGTTAGTGGAGTATGATCCACTAATGCTCACACTGAATAGGACCCTATACGGGCAAAAGGGGCCACACTAGCAAACCTCTTTAGGATTGGTCCTTATTTTGTTTTATGCCTTTCCTATAAAGTGTGTTCCAAAACGCTGAGCAGTTAGAAGATTCCATTAAAACAGTTGTGGAGAGAAAGTAAGAGACATGGACATGAGAGTTTCAATGAGACGAAGAGGTTCAGGATGACTGAAGACTTGATAGCAGAGACAGTTCATTCACCAAGAGCTGAGTTTATGTAAAGCTGCAAAAGAGGCCAGTTCTAGATGAGTGGAGAAAGCAGGGGTGGGAGCAAGTGAGGCCCATTCTTTGAAGAAGGCTGGTGTGAGTCTCTGGATGGTTTTTAAAAATGGGACAGTTTTGAACTGCACCCTGAAATGAATAAACATACAATGGACCGTGTTTCTGTGAGCATGTGAGAAGGTGGGCTACTGCATTCCTGACACAGTGGAGTCATGAGACCTGTGGAGACCTATCAAAACGGGATCTGAAATCATTCAGATGGGAGATGATGATAGAAGGGATGAGGACTGCAGCAGAAATGGAGCTGAGGCAATGGGGCATACAGACTATGATGGAGGAGGAATTACTTAGCACACAGCAGCCCCAATATATGGCAAATTCTTCTGCTGTAGACAGCAGGATGGGATTGTTTAGATTAAACAGGTGTGAGTAGTATGCGAACAAAAACCTATTGAATTATTATGTAAAATTGAAAATTCTATAATGCTTCAGATTTCCCTTTATTAATGTGATTTTTCTCTTCTGTCTATACAGCTTATCTCCTAAACCAATGGTGCTGATTGGCCACTTCTTTGCTGTTGCGCTATATGCTGTTTATTTTTGCTTTAAATCAGAGTCCTGGGTCACCAAGCCACGAGCATTTTTCAGTAGTGGTGCTGTACTTTACAGGGCTTGCTCTGTAATATTTCCACTTGTTTACTCTGAAATGAAGTATATTGTCTATTAAATATTAGAGGAAAATGAATGGAAGAAGAATACATGAAAGTCACCAAGCCTTTAAAAATCTTTTGGACATGTACTGTTCAATATTGTATTACGTTCACTTCTGTTTAAAGTATAAACCCCTGTTCAGGATTTGGCTTTATTTTATTCTTGTGGGTGTTTGTACATATGTAAATATATGTTCCTTTACCATTTAAATTTAAAAATGACTTAGCTGTTTACAGGCACCATAATTAACTGCTGACATATGGTAGAAAAGTGCCAGTTCAGGAAGAGGGCAGTTTCCTCACTTTATCCATTGCATAGAATGCATCGTTAATGATTATGATAATAAAAAGAAGAGTGAACAGTTTGTCATTTGCTGCTGCATTCTTCATGTTTTTTCTGTTCAGTATTTTCATGGAATGTTTGTTTTCTTTATTACTGTGAAATATTGTAAGAAAATTCTTCATTTATTTCATGAAAAGTCTTTGTCTGTATTTTATTTCAGTTGCAATTAAAATAGCAATCTACTGACACTCAAGGGGTTTCAGGTTAAAAAATTACCATATATTTAAACTTGATTACTGTTGCAAATGTCATCCTGTATTAAGTAGCTAATTAAAAATCACTCTCTTTTACCAGAATTACTTTTACAAGAGGTTACCAGATGAGAATTTGTTTAACAATTCTGCAGTGCATGAATGTGGTAAAAACATACAATTTGAAGATACCTTCTTCCTGTTCCACACTCTAACTTTATTTAAAACACTTACTTTTAATATTGCTTGTGCAACAGAAGTTAACAGCCACTGACCATTTAACAGAAGTACAGCCACAAGGTGTGTACACTGAAAAAAATTCAGCTGGGAGCTATTCCAAGTGTACATTAGAAACAGTAGTAAAGGTTATTTTAAACCTCCTAAAAATACTATGAAAGTGTCCTTTTAATACTTGGATTTTGTTTTTCCTCTACAAGTTATTGCATGTTACCAAAAACATTTAATGCCTTTTCCTGACAATATTCCTCTCAATGGTACCTTTAATAATGTAATTTCCTCTGTTTTTGTTTTGTCCCCACCTTTATTTTATTTTATTTTATTTTTATTTTTTGACTGCATTATGTAACGTTGCATGGCTCTTCGATTTTGGCTCACCCAAAAACCTTTTATAACGGCACAGCCAAGAGGTTGGAGATTAATGACAGATCACTCTTTTCTCTACAATTTAGTAAACCTAAGTATATCTTTTTTTAAAAATGACTGATTACATAGCTGTATATAAATTTAATTAACTTTTCTGTTGGATTGTGAAAATACTTATGAAGAGACTTTTTTAATATTTTATTTGATAAATATTTCAAATGACTTTTTCCTCCCCCAGTGAAAATAGCAATATGTATATTTTTCTAACTAATATCACTCTTCATACCCTGTTGAAATTAAACATTGGTACATTAATAACTGATAACTTTACTCAAAGGGAAAATAGTAATTTTCAAATACCATTATATATGAAAATTAAACAATGCCACTTTAAGGGTATTCAAAGTTTGCAGCATTTATATTTAAAGAGTTTTCATAATTTGTGGAGTCTAATTTTTGAAATATTATGGATTAGGTTAATGTACTCTTAATGTATGTTTTATATTTAAATATTCTTTGCAATCAGTCTCCTGAAAACCAGGGGTTAATGATCTTGATCCAAATATGCACCCCCAGCTAATTAACTTAAATAAAGTTATGATACTTATTGTTCATTTGTAGATTTTTGTCACTCTCTGGGTAATGAATGTGGTAAGACTCTGATTTAGCAGGAACTACTAATATGCTTAAAGTTACACATGTGTTTAAGTACTTTTCTGAGTTTGGGCTAAGTCTAATAGCATGCCTGCAGAAGGACAGAAACTACTCATTAGGGGAACAGGGAATCTTGTGTGTTTGAAGAGCAACTTGCAAATGTAACTTGATTAAATAGATGTATAATTTGTCCAAACAATAAGATACAAAACATTTTTTAACAAACATGATGAGGTGTTGAATGAACTTGGATCTACTTAAAATACATGAAAGATCTATATCCCAGTGAACACCACAGAACATCCCACTAGCACTTAAAAATAAAAGCTGAAATTAGCTGTATGGTAATATTAGAAACTCAGCAAATTCAGGCTAAACAATATCGTTATAATAAAACAAAGGTTTGTATAAATCCAAAAGTTTTGAGTTAGATCATCAAATACTAGGACTATCCTATGAGGAAGAGTTGAAGCGGTCTTACCTCAATTTCAAAATGCAAGAGTAATTTCAATTCTGCATGCAGTTTTGACTTGATACAGAAAGGTCATAAGTGCACTTTCAACTCCCCTTTTTGAAGCGAGGTGTAGGATTTAAGCACTGTGTGTTGACTTAACTTTTCTCCCATTGAAGTAAATAGGCGATTTACTATAAGGATCAGCTCCACCCACACTCAAAACTGTGCCCAGGGAATTCTTCTTTGAGTACTAGCCCTTGTTACAGTACACCAGAACCCATACTGGCTATCCCTCCTCCTCCTCCTGAGCACTTTTGAAAATCACCCTTGTCCAGTGAAAGCCTGCCATTGAAGCCAATAGGAGTTTTGCCATTGCCTTCATCAGGATCAGGATTTTTAACCCTGGAGGTTTAACCAAAATCCTTTCAGAATTGCCAAGCATCTCAGGAATAGCAGTGTATAATAAGCTGATACCCATACCAGAGTCTTTCTTTCCGGTGCCTGAAGATTTTAAGTCACATCAAGAGCTCCTGAGGCAAATGGCTTAAAAAATATGCACAAGTTGGTGGATGTTCTTGGCCCCAGATAGGGTAGCTCTTCCTATAAATGAAGCGCTGTTGGAACCTGCAACGATCATGGCATACCTTAGCTTCCTTACCTCCCATGGGGAAGTGTACTGACAAAATGATACTATATTCCTATGTGGGCTTTCAAGTGCTTCTATTCTCATCCAGTCCCCAAGTCCCTTGTAATGGCAGTAATGAGAGATTGTGTCATGGGAGATATAAATACATGTCTAAGGATAAAGAATCTAAGGATATGTCTTCGCTACCACGGCTGCTGGCATCAATTGAGCAGGTCTGTGTAGATGTGCTCTCCGAATGACACAATTAATCGACCTTCCCGAAAGAAATAAGGCAGGGGCGAGGGGAGGGTGTCTCCCGTCAACGCAGCTCCAAGAAGATGCCGTGCTACACGAACGTGTGTCAATGTGCTACATGAATGTATGTCAACGGGAGATACACAGGCTACCTTATGTAGCCTGTGTATCTCCCGTCGACCAATGCCGCCAGTGTAGATCGTCCCTAAGAGTGTGGATTTGATGGGTGTTGCTGCTCAATTCCTGCAGATGTCCACCCCTCGCTCCCCTCTCTCCCCCCCATCCATTTGGGCTAACAGTAAACGCACGACCTGACCTTATTAGGGCAGCCAGCCAAAGGATCAGCTCCCACATCATACATGGGAAATGAAACTGACCATGGGAAACGAAACTTACCAGCAACCAGGAAACTGAATTAACTGCAAGTGTCCCCCGACCAATCCGGTGCTGGCACGTAGCCCATAGTTTATAAAAAGGGGTCTTTCCCAAGCCCCAGCGGAGAGCCTCATCGCAACCAGCCTGATCATCTGGTCTCCGACTCTCCCCGCTCTGTGTCCCCTCCCTCCCCCCCGAGCGTGAAACGTGTTTTGCTGGCCGTATCGAAATTGAACAATGCTGTGGATATCAGCCTGTGTTCTCCTACGTCTGTGTGGTGGTGAGGAGTTAACTATCAGTCTGTGTTTTACAGCTACGTTGTCTGTTTAACTGCCCGTTTGTGTCTTGCAGTTAACTGTGTGAAATCTCTGTGTGTCTGTGTGAAAGCATTCTGTCCTGTAGTTAACTGTCTCTGCCTCTGTGCTTTGTAGTTAACCGTCTGTGTAACCCCTTTCTGTTTCCTGCAAGCAACTAATTGTATGTGTAGCATGGTGGTACGTGTCTCTATCTGCTACGTGGGAGACCAGGGTTTGATTCCTGGTCAGGGAACCACTGTCTGTTTAATATTAGTTTAGGTCTTTATAGTTAGTTGCCTGTTTAATACTTTCTTATATCAGTTTATGTTTTGTGCTTAATTGTTTTTATGTCCTTTTATATTAGTCTATATTTTATAGTTAATTGTTTTTTTAGATGAGTATAACTAGTTAAAAATCTATATTACTCCTGTGTTTATAATAAAACTCATTTATTCCCTAACTGACTCATTATTGACTCTGGGGGATCACTAACCTGTTGGAACAATGGGGAGGAAAATTTATTCAATTTATTACAAATGAGCATTGCAGATCAGTAGGTGCTGTTCTCGACACATGCTTTTAATTAACCAGCCCGTCCTCCAGCTTCAGGCAAGCAACCAATTTGACTGCTAGATTGACAATAGCATTCCAGTCATGAACATGCTGGCTGGGGACAGGCTTTCTCACTTCCACATTGCTTGGGAAACAATAACCTAAGACAAAAGGGTCCTAAACAGTGTGGGATTTTCATCCTATTTCATCCAGTTTCATCCTATTTTCCCCACATTGAATCACAGCAACTGGTCTGGTGCCCTTAGGCCTCTTGAAGATCATTTCCATGTGGCAATTTTCCCAAGTCACAGGACTTTTCTGAGATGGGTATTCACAGAATAGCACTATCAATACACAGTGCTCCCCTTTGGCCTACCTTTAGCTCCACTTTTTTCCACCAAATACATGACTCTGGTAACTGCACATCTCAGGAAGAGAAGAATACATGTCTTTCCTTACCTGGATTATTGGTTAGTGAGGGGCAAGTCTAAAGATAATTGTTCAGTCATGTGTGGTTCATACTGCATCCCTTGGAGCATCCGAGTCAGATAATATTAGTACCAGTGCAAAACATGGAGCTAACTGGGGCCCTATGAGATTCTACAAGTTCAAGGGCATTTCTGCAGAGTGAGTGATTTCAAACAGTTTGTTATCTGCATCTGTCCCTTCCATCTCCCCCTTCAACTACCCATGTGGTCCTTAAGTTGCTAGGTCATATGGCCACATGCACTTACATAGTCAAGCATATGAAGCTGCATCTTCAGCCTCTTCAGGCCTGGCTGATATTGGTATATCACCCAAATTGTCAGTCATTGAATGGCCTAGTACGAGTGATGCCACCTGTCCTGGAGCCCCTAAAGTGATGGATCGATCAGCTCAATATTTGCAAAGACATTCCCTTTACCTGCCCTCCACCTAATAGAGCCATAGTCACTGATGCCTCCACAGTAAGTTGGGGAGTGCTCTGGGGTCTTTGAAAGTTCAGGTGTTATGCACAGATCAAGAAGTTTCTCTTTATATCAACATTCTGGAGCTTTGCACCATTGGTCAAAGATCAAGGACACAGTGGGTCATATACTCACCGACAAGGCCACCACATGTGGACAAGCTGTACGGTGCCTATTCTAACCAACTTTGTTAGGATGCAATAAAGTTTTGGAAATCCTGCATCAAGAACATCATTTCCACGACTGCTCACCAACCTGAGATGCGGAATCGCAGCAATCAGGTTTTTTCTCAGAATCCTGAATGGTGCCTGAAGAACTGTGTGGTGAGGTCTAGATTTGGAGAATGGGGCAGTGTGGCGGTCAACCTGCTTGCAAAAGACAGAAAGATGTGCGATCAATTTGGCTCTCAAGCAGGTCTGAGTCCTTGCTCTTTGACAGATTATCATCCTAATAAAGGTGGGTGTATATGTCTGTACTGGGACAAACTTTTTTGTTAACTATTTAATTTTAAATGTGTAAAATTTTTGTCATGCTGATGTTTTGGTTTTGAGCTGGTAAATACCCAAAATGTCATGTCCCACAATGTTTTACTAGGAAAGGGACACGTCTTTACAGGTACTCCGCAACAATACAAAATTCTCAGAGAAAACCCAGGCTCAAACTGGCTCACAGCACCATGTAGCTAACAGCATTGTTCCTCCTCTGCAGTAGCCTTGATGTCCTGACAGTTGTTTCGGGGAGGCATGTAGCCAAATGACCTTGTCAGAGCCAAGAGAAGCCCCAAGAGTGAAGCCTGGCACATTGCCCGGGAACAAGCTCCTGCTCACTGCTTAATTTGTAATGAAAGAGGTGACAGGGCTCATGCAATTAGGTATCAGGGCTCCAGTCGTTTTTTTACTTTCATACCTGATGCAGCAAGCCCAGCGGTAACAGAGCTCTGAATGCCAAGCCTGGAGGTGCCAGGGCTCAGTCCTGGCACAAATTAAGCACTGCTCCTGCTGCTCTCTCCATAGTGCTTTTCTCACGAGAACAGAGAGGACAAGGAAGGGGCAGAAAGATGGGAAACAGTAGTGGCAGGAGGTAGCTCCTGAAAAGAAGGGAAGACCAGGAAACTAACACTGGCAGCAGAGGGGCACAGTCCATAGTCAAAACTGCCAAAAATATGGTTCAATAGCATCACTGGCAACCAGGGTGTGCTGCTGAGACTGTCCCTACACTTCCCTTTCTTACTTCTCTGAGCCCATTTGGTTGAAAAAAACACAAGCCAGTCACACAGCAACTGAAAGCACCCAGAAACGTTAACTGCCAGGATCTCACATCTCAAAGTCACACCACTGCCAGCCCCCCAACATAGCTTTATTTTCACAGCCAGCCAAACAAGCTCACAGCTAACCACTCAGATTGCATTTCCTTCCCCTGCTCTTCCCAGGAAAAGCAAGACACTCCTCCACAGTAGAGAGCAGCTAGCACAAACCAGCTCCTTCTACCACTGTCACGCTCAGAAGGAAATGCTACCACTCCTCATTGTGGTTAGCGGGACCAGCCTTTCACAGCCACGCTTCTCTAGGCGCCAACTATAGAAACAATCCCTGAAAGCATAGCCCTAACCTACCAACACCCCGCCAATCACAGGCCACTCTGGCACATTCTCCTCTAACTGCTGGTTGCTACAATTTGGACTTCATAGGAAACAGCACAATGAGAAGCCCCACGTGGGCAGAACCTGGCTCTCAACTCTCCCCTCCACGGACCCCTTCTGTAGGCTGCCTAACAAAGCAAAGCTGCTCAAAGTGCTCATCCCCTTTCATTTGCATAAACTGAAGACACAGCCAGGCCACTCCACCAATCTTCTCTTTCTCCCTGCTCCATACAGCCCAAGACAATAACTGTTATCTGGCCACAGAATCATAAAAGGTTAGGATTGGAAGGGACATCGGGAGCTCTTCTAGTCCAACCCCTTGCTGAAATCAGGACCAAACCTAACTAATTGGTATACTGGTCTGCTGTTCCTTTGGGAATGTAAAGGGGAGTTATTTTTATATTGTAACATTGTTTTCTGTCCATGGGACCAGCTAACAATGGATAGCTTGTGCTTTGCTTGCCTTTCAGGGCACAGCGCAACCTTCAGTTCAGCATCTACTACTCCCGCTGACTGCCTATCGCAGATTAGAAGATGGAAAAAAACACCTCGGGCTGACACGTTCACTGAGATAATGAATGCCTCTGTGGCTGCTGACACAGAGCTGAGAGCCTGGAGGTTTTCATTATCGGAGAAAATGAACATGGACATGGACAATAGGAAGGCGACTCAAAAATGTGAGCATGCTACGCAGGATTAGCTGCTGCGCATAATGAGGAATCAGTCGGACATGTTGAGGCATTTGGTTGAGCTTCAAGAAGAAGGGTGGCAGGACAGATTCCCCCTGAAACCCCTGCAAAACGTTCAGCCCACGCACTCTTTCCTAGCCCCCACTCCGAAGTGATCTAGGAGGAGGTTGAGAAGGGTGTAACAGGTGCTGCACTTCATCCTGGGTGAGGGGAGCAGAAAGAAGTACCAGCCTCTTTAAGAAATGGGACTGTGCTGTTTTCACATTGAAACTTTGTTCTGTGTCCCCTCACAACCGCATTACACTGCATGCGAAGTGTTGAAATAACTTCCTTTCCCTCCACTCTTAATGATCAACAATAAAAAAAATGTACTTCTTTAAAGATTACTTTATTGAGACCGTGGGGATTAGCGCTGGGGTGGGGGCTAGCACAGTGCTGTATTGCTGGGGAATGGATGAGGGATGGGATGGGAAGATTTTTCAGAAACATTAGGACTCACTGCAAAACTGATTTTTCAAGGCTTCCCTGAGGTGCAGCGCGCCGCGGTTGGCTCTCAGTGTTACACTGCTGTCTGGCGGCTCAAAACTGGCAGCCTGGCTATCTGCCCCCGTGACTGTACACACCAGAAACTTCACCCGCTTTGTCTCACAGACATTATGGAACACAAAGCATGCAGAGATAACTGCTGGGATTTTTTTTCACTGAGGTCTAGTCTAGTGAGTAAACTGCACCAGCGCACCTTTAAACATCCAGAAGCACATTCCATGACCATTCTACACTTGCTGAGCCCATTATTGAGCCTCTCCTTCTCGTTGTCTAAGTGCCCAGTGTACAGTTTCATCAAGCAGGGGCGCAATGGGTATGCAGGGCCTCCCAGGATCACAACTGGCATTTCAACATCACCAGTATTTATTTTTTGGTCAGGAAGAAAGTCTCTGCTTGCATCTTTTGGAACAGCCCTGAGTTCCTAAGGGGGCCAAAACTAGTCACAATACTCCAAATGTTGCCTCAGCAGTGCCGAATAGAGGGGAATAATCACTTCCCTCGATCTGGGGAATCACTGGGGTATCAAATGGGAATAGGCACCTTCTCGGGTGTACCCAGTGATGAACGTTAAAAAAACAACAACACTCCTTTGCATCATTTAATTTGTTAAGTTGTGATTTGGTTACTCAGCCCACCCCCAATTGCTGAACTCTGCTGAACTCTGTACCCCCAATTGCTGAACTCTGTGTCCATCGTTTTCTCCACATCCACAGAGCCGGTCATCTCATTATAAAAGGCAGTCGGGTTGGTTAGGCATGACTTGCTATAGCTAAAGCCCATATGAATACGAGAAATATGAGAGCTCTCTTTCACGTGAACGCATTGGAACGTTAGCATTTCTTTCAGCTGTGGCTGTAATAATTGAACCTATCTGGATGAGATCATGGTATAATTCAGTTCTTGGAAAGGTTCACAACCTTCTTGTGACTTAACTCTGCACCTTTATGCTCGTCCATTGAAACTCAGCAAGATGGCAGAGGCAAAAGCAGACAGCTAACAGCTGGCTCACTCTGCTGCTTGCATTTACAACTTTTGTAAGCTAAGGTAGAAGGTTCCACGGGATCTAGCTACCTGATTAGGTCAAGCTAAGACGCTCTGTTCTCTGCGGATGACACAGGGGATCCATTGTCCGTGTAGTTTGCCATTAAACAGGCCAGTTATGATTCACAGTGGTATCAGACCCCGACCCCTGATTGGGAATAGGCACCTTCTCGGGTGTACTCAGTGATGAACGTTAAAAACACAACAACACTCCTTTGCATGGTTTAATTTGTTAAGTTGTGATTCGGTTACTCAGCCCACCCCCAATTGCTGAACTCTGCAGAATTCTCTCAGCCTGACCACCCGGCCTTCTCCTCAGGACTAAACATCCACAATAACTCTTTTCTGATTTTAGCCCCCAAAAACCTTTACTCCACATGCTCATCTTTCTAGAAGGACACTTAACCGGGCTCTCAAAAGCACCTCTAGCTCCCATAATAGGAAAAGATCAGCTCTGATTAGAGCATCTACTGTCCTACAACACTAGCACACGATCAGCAAAATGTACCCAGGAAGCCCAGAGTCACTTAGCAGCTCTCTCAACCTAAGAGCCACTGAAGATGGTAAGAGAAAGACCTCCAATGTAGGCTTCATAGAAATAGCTATGAAGACAAATCAGAACAGGCAAGGGAAAAAAGACAGTATTTCTATGGTAAACCTGCTGACTGCAGAGGTTGGAAGCAAAGACCAAAGGGAGACACAGATTACACACAGAAAGAGCCTTTCTCTAGAGTCTGCTGAAAAAAACACAAGCCAGTCACACAGCAGCTGAAAGCACCCAGAAATTTTAACTGCCAGGATCTCACACCTCAAAGTCATACTGCTGCCAGCCCCCCCCCATAGCTTTATTTTCACAGCCAGCCAAACAAGCTCACAGCTAACCACTCAGATTGCATTTCCTTCCCCTGCTCTTCCCAGGAAAAGCAAGACACTCCTCTACAGTAGAGAGCAGCTAGCACAAACCAGCTCCATCTACCACCATCATGCTCAGAAGGAAATACTACCACTCCTCATCGTGGTTAGCGGGACCAGCCTTTCACAGCCACGCTTCTCTAGGCACCAACTATAGAAATAATCCCTGAAAGCATAGCCCTAACCTGCCAACACCCCGCCAATCACAGGCCACTCTGGCACATTCTCCTCTAACTGCTGGTTGCTACAATTTGGACTTCATAGGAAACAGCACAATGAGAAGCCCCACGTGGGCAGAACCTGGCTCTCAACTCTCCCCTCCACAGACCCCTTCCGGAGGCTGCCTAACAAAGCAAAGCTGCTCAAAGTGCTCATCCCCTTTCATTTGCATAAACTGAAGACACAGCCAGGCCACTCCACCAATCTTCTCCTTCTCCCTGCTCCGTACAGCCTAAGACAATAACCGTTATCTGGCCACAGAATCATAAAAGATTAGGATTGGAAGGGACTCATCTAGTCCAACCCCTTGCTGAAATCAGGACCAAACCTAAGTAAATCATCCCAGCCAGGGTTTTGTCACGCTGCACCTTAAAAACCTGTAAGGATGGAGATTCCACCACCTCCCTAGGTAACCATTCCAGAGCTTCACCACCCTCCTAGCGACCAAGTGTTTCCTAATCATATCCAACCTAGACCTCCCCCACTGCAACTTGAGACCATTGCTCCTAGTTCTGCCATCTATTACCACCGAAAACAGCCTAGTTCCATCCTCCCTGGAACCCCCTTGCAGGCAGCTAAAGGCTACTATCAAAAAGCTATATTGGAGCAGCCAGACACTCACTATGCTCTCAGATGAACTCACACAGAAAAGTAAACAAAAGACAAAAGCACCCATGGGCAAATGCTTTTCACAAGGCAACACTCCATATTTCATCTTTCAATACTTGTCCTCAAAGAAAACCTTCAAATGGCGAGCCTGGGAACTAATTTAATAACACTGTTGGACACCCAAAATCATGGACTTCACAGGAACACTGTTTTTATGTCTTTTTACAACAATTTGTAACACACCACACTGACAGATACCCTTCAAGCCCTTTATGCTTAACAAACTAATTCCCAATTGCCCAATTCAAAGTGATTGCCTCCAGCATGCTTTACCCCTCCGGTTCACAGACTGTCCAAAAGAGTATTTAGCTCAGACACTCTGCTATGGTCTCCAGATCTAAAGAAGAGCTTTGTGCACCTAAAAAATGTATCCCTTTCATCCAGCAGAGATGGATACAACAAACAATATTGCCTCACCTTCCTTGCTATCTCATATCCTAGGAACATAGGGATAGAAAAACACTGCAAAAATGTATCATTCATCTTCTCTCTATTATTACAAATGTTGACGGGGTTTACCTGGACTCTGACCTGGTTTAAAGGAAAGCCTATGGAGAAAAGCGACCAGCATTCCCACCATTGACACTTTTTGGGGAGCCTAGAACATGTCACCAAGTCTAAGCTAAAAATTGCTGAGTGAGTTTCTGACAGGTGAATAGCGATTAGACATTCTGATGGGGGATTATCGGGACTCTGGTCTGGTTCAAATAAAAGGCTATGGCTATATAGTCGTGCTTTAAGTCAAAGTTTCTGGGATGGTTTCCAGAAAACTTGGAAGTCTGTGCTCGCTGGAGAATGGTCAGACTGGCCTTTGGGTTCAGGAAACACCATTTGATGAAGAGCCTGGCTCTCCACTGCTGACTTTTTCCATTTTAGTCTCGGATACCAAAGAAACTGGCTCTGGATGTCCAAATCGACATAGGCTATATTTTGGAGAGAGCACTTGGCTTGGCCAGATAACGGATTGTTGTCTTAGGCTCTGTGGAGCCGGGAGAAGGAGAAGATTGGTGGGTTGAAATTTTTTTTGATCAAAACTGTTTCTCTTTTGCCCAAAATAATAGTCTTGATTCCTATTTTTTCTACATTTTCTCACTTGTCACAGCTTTATCCAGCTGGAGAACAGTAAACACAATTCGGAAGACTAGGTTTTTCTATACATTCACCCTTTTTAACCCTTTCTAGTGGGGAAAAAAGACAGAAAAGAAAAAATGGGAAGGAAAAGAGAGGAAAAAACCCTAAAAATGGAAAACTATTTTTTGGTTTTCAAAACTGAAACAAATAATTTTAAGTCAAAACCAAATTAAAACATTTGTTTCATTTGATTTAGAAAAACTCCTGCAGGAAATTTTCCATGTGACAAATTTAAAAGGGGAATTTCTTTCACAAACGTTTAGCAGGAAATGGAACCAGCTCTATTCCTGAGAGATTGGCATCCATAGACCAGTTTGCTGCAGGCTGGTTTTCCTCCCACAGGTTCTGGTCTTCCTGTTTATACTCAACGCATCTTCCTGAATGCAAGAAGAAGAAAAGTTTTTAAAAAATAGGTAAAGGAGGGCAGACAGAGGCTGTAGGGAGCAAGAGAAGGACTAATCTGTGGGTGCTGGGACCCTTGTTGGGCATAGGGGAGCATGTTAACAATGCTAGGGACCAGGGTTTTGAGACAGCTCCTGGCTTGGCCAGCTAGAGGATTGTTGTCTCAGCCTTTGTGGAGCAGGGAGAAGGAGAAGAAAGAGAAGGAGTGGCTTGGCTGCGTCTTCAGTTTATACAAATGAAAGAGGAAGACCACTTTGAGCAGCTTTGCTTTGGTAGGCAGCCGATGAAGGTGGCTGTGGAGAGGAGAGTTGAAAGCCAGGTTATCTTCACATTGGGGCTTCTCATTGTGCATTTTTGCATGAAGGCCAAATTGCAGCAACCAGCAGTTACAGGGCTATGCACCAGACTGGTCTGTGACTGCCTGGGGCCAGGTAGCTTGGCTAAGGTTATGCTTATGGGGGGGTTTTTTAGGGTGTGATTGGAGAAGAAAGGTTGTGAAAGGTTATTCTTGTTAATCCTAATGAAGAACTATCGTGTTTTCTTCTGAGAGTGACAATAGCAGAGAGTGCTGGTCTGTGCTAGTTCTTCTCTGCTGTAGAAGAGTGTCCTGCTGTTTTTAAGAAGAGTAGAGAAAGGAGCATAGTCTGAGTGCTTAGCTGTGAGCTTGTTCTGCTGGGTGTGAAAAAGAGCATGCTTGTGGGGGTTGATAGCTGTGTGGGTTGGTGTGCAGGACCCCTAGCAATGAAATGCTCAGCCTGCTCTCAGCTGTTGTGTGACTGGCCTGTATTTTTCAGCAAGGTATAGAGCAGGACTCTCTTTGTGTGTGTACTGTGTCTCTGTTGTGTCTTTGCTCCCAACCTCTGCAGTCAACAGGTTTGCCATAAAAAGACTGTCTTTTTTCTCTTGCTTGTTCTGCTTCATTTTCATAGCTATTTCTTTGTCCCTCTACTAAGTCTGACAATTCTTCTCCCTATGGCACCTATTGATTGTTCTCCACAGTGGGATGAATGGATGACGCTTCACTCCTAATATCAACAGAGCCACAGGTGTTTGGGAAGATTTTGTCTGTTCCAGCCTAGAATTTCTCAGATCAGGACAGTGGCCAGTATTCCTACCATTGATGCTCTCTGAGGAGCCTAGGACGTCATCAGCTCCGGGTTACATACTGCCAGGAGACTATCTTCCAGGCGAATAATGATTAGAAATTTTGACAGGGTTTAGCTGGACTCTGATCCGATTCAAAGGAAGGATATAGGCTACAAAGACTTGCTTTTAAGTCCAAGCTTCGGGGGTGGTTTCCAGAAAATTTAGACATTTGTGCTCCTTGGCCAATGGTCAGACTGGCCTTCAGATTCAGGGAACACCACTCACTGGAGAGCCTGCCCTTTTGAATGCTGCATGCAGATCTGGTTGCCCTATCTAAAAATAGGCCAGCCTGTATTCCACCCTGATCCCACGGCCTGCCAGGGACATCAGTTGGTGGCTCCTTCACGGACCCGTGAGCATGGGCATGTTCTTGGCATGGTTCACCCCCACCCTAACACCTGCCCCTTCTGTGGCATGATGGAGACCCTGGCGCATGTCTGTTTAGAGTGTGCCAGGCTGAAGCCCCTGTTCCGGCTTCTCCAGAACCTCTTGCTGAGCTTCTGGCTGCACTTTTCCCCACACCTTTTCCTTTACACACATCCCATCTGTGGCCCTACAAAGTCATGGGACCTCCTCGTCAACCGCCTCCTAGCGCTGGCCAAAGTGGCCACCTACATCAGTGTTTCTCAACCTTTTAAGTAGCAAGTACCCCTAACTTCTGAAAATTTTAATAAGTACCCAGCACCCAGGAATCGTTTCTTGCTGTGGCTTCCAGAAGGGCTGCTTGAACAAAATTTCCATTTCCCCGTGATGGCTCCTCTAGTGGCTCTGGGAATACCACAGGATAAGGTGCATGGTGTTTCCAAAGCACACCACAATAGTGCAGAGCTGAGCGGGAGCCAGGCTTCTCTAGAGATGGCGGTAGTGCAGGCTTGCTAGGCTTTTGGAAACAGGCAGGAAATATTGTGGGATGTAGATGAATGAGGAGAGGGAGAAAACTGCATCATGGGATGTTCACACTATGTTCACAGTGACCCTGCAAGACTGTCTTGCTCCCATGAAGCATTGCAAATCCTTCCCAGACCACCCTGCGGTAAGCTGCGCTGTGGGATAGCTACCTCTGGTGCTCTACTCTCTGCATTGGTGCAAGCGCTGCTAGTGAGGACACATTCCACCTACACAAGGAGGATACTGTGGATGTGCACAGCCAACTTAGTTACTGCAGTGGCTGGGTGTTGACTTAAGTCAATGTAAGTCTGTAATACAGCTGTGCCCTAAATTCAAAAATCTGTGGCCTGTTCCCTGCAAGTTCTTATAGTCTAGGGGGAGATTCTGTGGTCTTAAGCCACCTGACTGAAATCCATGACACAGATAGAAACTGTGCTACTGACATGTCAAAAAAGGCTTCACTAGATCCTGCTGATGCTTTCATTTTCTACTGAGTAGTTCTGACAAGTGCACATAGGAACTTGTTCATGTACAAGTGTCTAACTGATTGAAACCAGTAGCATTTCAGCTGGTTCCCTGGACAGACTCACAGCTAAGAATGCCTCAGCTGTTGTGACTTTAGTATGGCATGATTTCACCATGCCTGGCTCTCCTGATGCAATTTTATCTTCTTGCAGAAGTGATGGATTGTTTGCACTCAGTACTTTTGAACACCGGCTCCCGCATCAGATCTAGGAAACTGAAGAGTACACTGCAAAATCTATGCTTCATTTACTGGCTTCACTTTATCCTCACCCTCATGTATCTCCTCTCTCTTCTCTGACCCAGGATGAAAAGGTTTAGCTTTATTGATTATACCTCTTCTTAGCCCCTACCCAAATCTTTTCTGTGTCCATATCCAGCTGTCTGTATGATCTAGCTTTGTGCTGTACCTTTTCAAATCAACCTTGCAGCTGATTTATTTCTGACAATTTTTTCCTGAATTCATTTCAGTGCATGCTGCACAGCTCCAGTTGTCCAATTCATTACAAGTGAATGCTTCCAACATGCCGTATACTTTCTGGTTCACAGTCTGTCCAAATGTGTTTTTTAGCTCAGATACCACGCTATGGTCTCCAGATCTAAAGAAGAGCTCTGTGCACCTCAAAAATGTATACCTTTCATCCAGCAGAGATGAGTACAATAAACAATATTACCTCACCTTCCTTGCTATCTCATATCCTGGGACCATAGGGAAAGAAAAACACTGAAAAAATGTGCCATTCTTTTTCTCTTTGTTATTACAAATGTTGACTGGGTTCATCTGGACTCTGGCCCGGTTCAAAGAAAGCCTATGGAGAACAATGACCAACATTTCCACCATTGCCGCCCTCTGAGGAGCCTAGCACATGTCACAAACCCTAAGTTAAATACTGCTGAGAAACTTTCTTTCAGGTGAATAGCAATTAGACATCGCAGGGCTCTGGTCCGGTTCAAAGGAAAGGCTGTGGAAATATAGTCTTGTTTAAGTCAAAGCTTCTGGGATGGATTCCAGAAAAATTGAGAGTTTGTGCTCCCTGGAGCATGGCCAGATTGGCCTTCAGCTTCAGGAAACACTACTACTTGGAGAGCCTGGCTCTCCACTTCTGATTTTCTCTGTTTTGGTTTTGGATACCAAAGAAACAGGCTCTGGGTATCAAAATCGACGTAGGCGATCTTTTGGAGAGAGCTCTTGGCTTGGACAGATAAAAGTTATTGTCTTAGGCTGTGTGGAGAAGGGAAAAGGAAAAAAAATACTGTGGATGTTTAGTCCTGAGGAGAAGGCCGGGTGGTCAGGCTGAGAGAATTCTGCAGAGTTCAGCAATTGGGGGTGGGCTGAGTAACCGAATCACAACTTAACAAATTAAACCATGCAAAGGAGTGTTGTTGTGTTTTTAACGTTCATCACTGAGTACACCCGAGAAGGTGCCTATGCCCAATCAGGGGTCGGGGTCTGATACCACTGTGAATCATAACTGGCCTGTTTAATGGCAAACTACACAGACAATGGATCCCCTGTGTCATCCGCAGAGACCAGAGGGTCTTAGCTTGACCTAATCAGGTAGCTAGATCCCGTGGAACCTTCTACCTTAGCTTACAAAAGTTGTAAATGCAAGCAGCAGAGTGAGCCAGCTGTTAGCTGTCTGCTTTTTCCTCTGCCATCTTGCTGAGTTTCCATGGACGAGCATAAAGGTGCAGAGTTAAGTCACAAGAAGGTTGTGAACCTTTCCAAGAACTGAATTATACCATGATCTCATCCGGATAGGTTCAATTATTACAGCCACAGCTGAAAGAAATGCTGACGTTCCAGTGCGTTCACGTGAAAGAGAGCTCTCATATTTCTCGTATTCATATGGGCTTTCGCTATAGCAAGTCATGCCAAGTCATTGCCACCACCCCAGTTTGCCCAGCAGATGAAATGTAGACTAGTCAAATGCATGTCAATACCAGACAGTTTTTCACCAGGAAGTCAGGAGATGTACTGTTTGCATACATGAATGCTGTGTTATGTACAACCCGATTGCCTTTTATAATGAGATGACTGGCTCTGTGGATGTGGAGAAAACGATGGACGTGATAAACCTTGACTTTAGCGAAGCTTTGGATACGATCTCCCACAGCATTCTTATCAGGAAGTTAAAGAAGTATGGGTTAGCTGAATGGACTATCAGATGGTTAGAAAGCTGGCTAGATCATCGGGCTCAACAGGTAATGATCAACAGCTTGATGTCTAATTGGCAGACGGTAACAAGCAGAGTGCCCCAGGAGTCGGTAGATAAGGTAGATATGCTGGAGAGTAAGACTAGGATACAGATGAGATTCAACGAGGACAAGTGCAGAGTCCTGCGCGTAGGACGGAGGAATCCCATGCACTGCTACAGCCTGGGGACGGACTGGCTGGGCAGCAGTTCTGCAGAAAAGGACCCGAGGAGGGTTACAGTGGACAAGAAGCTGGATATGAGTCAACAGTGTGCCCTTATTGCCAAAAAGCTAACGGCATATTGGTCTGCATTAGTAGGAGCATTGCCAGCAGATCGAGGGAAGTGATTATTCCCCTCTATTCGGCACTGCTGAGGCCACATGTGGAGTATTGTGTCTAGTTTTGGCCCCCCGCCCCACTACAGAGAGGATGTGGAGAAATCGGAGAGCTTCCGGAGGAGGGCAACAAAAACGATTAGGGGGCTGGAGCACATGACTATTGAGGCTGAGAGAAGTCGGCTTGTTTAGCCTGCAGAAGAGAAGAATGAGGGGGGATTTGATAGTAGCCTTTAGCTGCCTGCAAGGGGGTTCCAGGGAGGATGGAACTAGGCTGTTTTCGGTGGTAATAGATGGCAGAACTAGGAGCAATGGTCTCAAGTTGCAGTGGGGGAGGTCTAGGTTGGATATGATTAGGAAACACTTGGTCGCTAGGAGGGTGGTGAAGCTCTGGAATGGTTACCTAGGGAGGTGGTGGAATCTCCATCCTTACAGGTTTTTAAGGTGCAGCGTGACAAAACCCTGGCTGGGATGATTTACTTAGGTTTGGTCCTGATTTCAGCAAGGGGTTGGACTAGATGAGTCCCTTCCAATCCTAATCTTTTATGATTCTGTGGCCAGATAACGGTTATTGTCTTAGGCTGTACGGAGCAGGGAGAAGGAGAAGATTGGTGGAGTGGCCTGGCTGTGTCTTCAGTTTATGCAAATGAAAGGGGATGAGCACTTTGAGCAGCTTTGCTTTGTTAGGCAGCCTCCGGAAGGGGTCCTGTGGAGGGGAGAGTTGAGAGCCAGGTTCTGCCCACGTGGGGCTTCTCATTCTGTTTCCTATGAAGTCCAAATTGTAGCAACCAGCAGTTAGAGGAGAATGTGCCAGAGTGGCCTGTGATTGGCGGGGTGTTGGCAGGTTAGGGCTATGCTTTCAGGGATTATTTCTATAGTTGGCGCCTAGAGAAGCGTGGTTGTGAAAGGCTGGTCCCGCTAACCACAATGAGGAGTGGTAGCGTTTCCTTCTGAGCATGACGGTGGTAGAAGGAGCTGGTTTGTGCTAGCTGCTCTCTACTGTGGAGGAGTGTCTTGCTTTTCCTGGGAAGAGCAGGGGAAGGAAATGCAATCTGAGTGGTTAGCTGTGAGCTTGTTTGGCTGGCTGTGAAAATAAAGCTATGGGGGGGGGGCTGGCAGCAGTGTGACTTTGAGGTGTGAGATCCTGGCAGTTAAAATTTCTGGGTGCTTTCAGCTGCTGTGTGACTGGCTCGTGTTTTTTTCAGAAGACTCTAGAGAAAGGCTCTTTCTGTGTGTAATCTGTGTCTCCCTTTGGTCTTTGCTTCCAACCTCTGCAGTCAGCAGGTTTACCACAGAAATACTGTCTTTTTTCCCTTGCCTGTTCTGATCTGTCTTCATAGCTCTTTCTATGAAGCCTCCCTGGGAGGTCTTTCTCTTACCATCTTCAGTGGCTCTTAGGTTGAGAGAGCTGCTAAGTGACTCTGGGCTTCCTGGGTACATTTTGCTGATTGTGTGCTAGTGTTGTAGGACAGTAGATGCTCTAATCAGAGCTGATCTTTTCCTATTATGGGAGCTAGAGGTGCTTTTGAGAGCCCGGTTAAGTGTCCTTCTAGAAAGATGAGCATGTGGAGTAAAGGTTTTTGGGGGCTAAAATCAGAAAAGAGTTATTGTGGATGTTTAGTGGATGTTTATCGGTGCAAGGTAACGAACCACACTTGGAATCTTTTTCCAACATACCCCAGTGATTCCCCAAATTTGGGGAAATGATTATTCCCCTCTATTCGGCACTGCTGAGGCAACATTTGGAATATTGTGTCTAGTTTTGGCCCGCTTAGGAACTCAGGGCTGTTCCAAAAGATGCAAGCAGAGACTTTCTTCCCTGACCAAAAAATAAATACTGGTGATGTTGAAATGCCAGTTGTGATCCTGGGAGGCCCTGCATACCCATTGCTCCCCTGGTTGATGAAACTGTACACTGGGCACTTGGACAACGGGAAGGAGAGGTTCAGTAATGGGCTCAGCAAGTGTAGAATGGTCATGGAATGTGCTTCTGGATGTTTAAAGGTGCGCTGGTGCAGTTTACTTACTAGACTAGACCTCACTGAAAAAAAATCCCAGCAGTTATCTCTGCATGCTTTGTGTTCCATAATGTCTGTGAGACAAAGCGGGTGAAGTTTCTGGTGTGTTCAGTCATGGAGGCAGATAGTCAGGCTGCCAGTTTTGAGACGCCAGACAGCAGTGCAACACTGAGAGCCAACCGCGGCGCGCTGCACCTCAGGGAAGCCTTGAAAAATCGATTTTGCAGTGAGTCCTAATGTTTCTGAAAAATCTTCCCATCCCATCCCTCATCCATTCCCCAGCAATACAGCACTGTGCTAGCCCCCACCCCAGCGCTAATCCCCACGGTCTCAATAAAGTAATCTTTAAAGAAGTACATTTTTTTTTATTGTTGATCATTAAGAGCGGAGGGAAAGGAAGTTATTTCAACACTTCGCATGCATTGTAATGGGGTTGTGAGGGGACACAGAACAAAGTTTCAATGTGAAAACAGCACAGTCCCATTTCTTAAAGAGGTTGGCACCTCTTTCTGCTCCCCTCACCCAGGATGAAGTGCAGCACCTGTTACACCCTTCTCAACCTCCTCCTAGATCACTTCGGAGTGGGGACTAGGAAAGAGTGCGTGGGCTGAGAGTTTTGCAGGGGTTTCAGGGGGAATCTGTCCTGCCGCCCTTCTTCTTGAAGCTCAACCAAACACCTCAACATGTCCGACTGATTCCTCATTATGCGCAGCAGCTCATCCTGCATAGCATGCTCACGTTTTTGGGTCGCCTTCCTATTGTCCATGTCCATGTTCATTTTCTCCGATAATGAAAACCTCCAGGCTCTCAGCTCTGTGTCAGCAGCCACGGAGGCATTCATTATCTCAGTGAACGTGTCAGCCCGAGATGTTTTTTTCCATCTTCTAATCTGTGATAGGCAGTCAGCGGGAGTAGTAGATGCTGAACTGAAGGTTGCGCTGTGCCCTGAAAGGCAAGCAAAGCACAAGGTATCCATTGTTAGCTGGTCCCATGGACAGAAAACAATGTTACAATATAAAAATAACTCCCCGTTACATTCCCAACGGAACAGCAGACCCATATACCAATCTCTACCCATTGCAGGGGTCATAGTGCCTTTCCAGCCATGTTAAGCAAGGGACTGGGGCATCCATTTCAGGGAAATCCCCATACTGCGTGCTGCATAAGTCCATAGTTCCCCAGCCAGCAAGATTGTTGTGCCCCCCTGACCCTCACCAAAATTGATTTTTGAAAGGTGGTACAGAGGTTGTGTGTGTGTGTGTGTGGGGGGGGGGGGGGAGTGAAATTCCCCTGGGCAAAACCATATATGGGCACTCATCTTGCGATGCCCCTAAGCCCGATTGCAGTCACGTGCTGTCTTGTAACTTGTGGTTTACGTACCCCCCCAAAAACCTCCCATGGCAGAGTTAAAAAAACCAGATTGTATGGAGTTGGTACTGCACATTTGCTCCATCTTCCCTAGGTGACCATGAGTGATATCTGTCTTCTGAGGGTAATAGAGGTGGAAAGGGAAGATTTACTGCAAGCTTATGGGTACAGGCCAGGCCCTTATGATGCTATGCTGTGTTCCGTGATGATGCCTGAGCAATTAATAAGAGAGTGGTGGGGGAAAGTGTCCTATCATGGTGGAAGAAATAAGGCTGCTCTTCCCAGAAATCTTCTGCAAAGGATTACAGAGTACCTAAATGAAAGTTTCCTGGAGGTATCCATAGAGGATTCTCGGAGCATCCCTGTGCACATAAACATTCTTTTCCGGGAAGAACCACTTGCTTAGCTGAACCAAAAACAAGGAAGCCCATCCCCACCACCACACTCATTTTTTTTTCCTGCTATGACAAGAAGCTGGACTGGGGAGATAACCATAGAAATGAGATTTGCAGTACATACTCACCAGATGTGCCTTCCCTGGCCTCTTGATCGCTCACGCTGTCCTGCATCCAGGTGGGTTGTTCTGGGTTTACAAACAACTTCTGGCTTTCAGAGAGAATGGATTCCCCAGTTGCCTGGCCCCTGTTCTCCTGCTCCTCATCCACAGAGTCCTCCTCATTCATCCTGGATTCCCCTGAGGTATCGCTGCCGCGTGGCGATACAATTGTGGGGTTACCGCCAAGAATCGCATGCAGCTCTTCATAAAAGCGGCATGTCTTTGGTGACAAACCAGAATGACTGTTCGCCTCCCAAGTTTGCTGATCCACCTGCCTCAGCTCTTTGATTTTTAAGACAGCACTGCTGCTTCCTGTGCTCCTTTTCCAACCTGCCGAGCAATATCTCTTTGTAAATATCTAAATTCCTTTTGCTGGCTCGGAGCTGAGCCAGCACAGATGCTTTGCCTCCACAGACCAATGATATCCAAGCCCTCAGGTCAACTCTGGTTTGGGGCATGCCGTCACCCTAATCAGTTCTGCTGGCAAGCTATCTCCACACTGACAAAACCGGACATGGTAATTCAAAATTTCCTGGGGTTTGAGGGGAGGGGCTGGTTTCTGTGTACGTGGCCGCAGTGCAGCAGTGTGTGACCGTGCAGAGCAGTCACAGCAGAGCATTGTGGGATAACTCACGGAGGCCAATTACACCAAATTACGC
Organism: Emydura macquarii macquarii; assembly: GCF_026122565.2. Classification (NCBI taxonomy): domain Eukaryota; kingdom Metazoa; phylum Chordata; order Testudines; family Chelidae; genus Emydura; species Emydura macquarii. The sequence goes on from NW_027130506.1 coordinate 6,538,166, forward strand.
TGTGCTCCGCCTACACTGCCACTCATTTGACCCAAACAATTCAATTTCAGCACTACACCACTTGCGGGGGGTGGTTTTATTACATTGAATTTTCCTGTGATTTAAGTCAATGGAACTGACCAGCCAGTGAAGATGCATACATTATGTGGTTGACGGAAGCTGCATTCCATTGACCTACCTTTGCTCTGTGGACCAGGCCTAAGATAACAAGACACTTACCCCATTTGGTTTTGCCAGCGTTCCTCAGAATTTTTGTGGCCTGCCCATTCCGACCCTACATTGGTTTCATGAAGCTCTTCTTTGGCAATGGTTATAATAATTGTGTAGGAAACAGACAGTGCTATTTTAATTGTTAATGATCTATTGTTAGGGGAGTGTAGCAAGGTGCTGTGGCCTTCCACAGCGCCTGGGCCCGAGGAAGGGTCATGACGGCCCTACTGGACAGACCCAGGCCCTGCAGACCAAGCCACCCGGAAGCAGAGGGGCAGAGCCAGGGCCAGGGAGGGAAGTATAAAAGGCAGGCCCAGTAGCTCAGTCAGGGGGAAGTTGCTGCTGGATGCAAATGTGTCTTCCCAGGGGCTGTGGTCTAGGCCTGACCCAGGCCCTGCGGTTGTTTGGAGCAACTGCCCCACTGAGTGGAGCCTCCAAAGCCTGCCCGGATTGCCGCACCCTAGCGACTGGATAGGGCCACTGGACCCGGGTGACTGGAGAGAGCAGCCGAGCCCTAGTGACTGGGTAGGGCCGCCAGACTCTAGTAGCTGGGAGCAGCTATCCGAGCCCATGGGGTGGGAGAAACTCCCTGAGGCCAGCCCTGACCTGGAAGAGCTGCCTGATGTGGAGGACCCACTGGAGTGGACTGACCCTCGTGGACCAGAGGAATCCCTGGGACCCTGTGACCTGGAGGAGCTGCCCTCCGCTGATGACCCTGAGGAGTTTCTGGACCTGCCACCTGTCGACAGTGAGGGACTCTCAGGATGCCTGCTCGCTGTTTACCCCAGCGACCTGGGGGGCGACGACATGTGGATACAGGTACCCAGGGACTGGGTGGGAGGAAGTAGCCCAGGGACAACTGACTAGAGAGTGGCTGAGTGTGTCAGCGTGTTGCGGCTGGATCCCCGCTGACTCAGTGGTAAAACACTTTGCCACTGATAGGGTCCTGGGCTGGGACGCAGTGGAGTCGGGTGGGCCTGCGTCCCCCTTCCCTAACCACCCTGGAAATGCTTGGCGTCCTCTGCACTGCTGGCCAGAGGACAACAAGCTTTGCCAGCCCCGCCTGACTGTAAGGCCAGGGGCTATAGACCACTGCTTACCTGGCCCGCCCGCTTGATGGCCAGGTGCTATTGACTCAGGCACTAGCCCTGCCTGGCTTGAGGGCCGAGGGTTGTAAAATACTTTACTCACCCCGCCTGTTGGAAGGCCAGGGGCTATAGACTGCTTCACCTGCCCCACCCTGTCTGAGGGCCAGTGGCACCAACTGCTTAACACCTGTTGGAAGGTCGGGGGCTATAGACTGCTTCATCTGCCCTGCCTGCTTGAGGGCCAGGGGCAACAGACTGCGTATCAGACCCCCCCCACCCCCAGCTTGAGGGCCGGGGTCTGTAAACTGGGTACCTTGCCTGCCCGCTTGAGGGTCGAGGGCAACAGACTGCTCTCCAGCCCCGCCCTGTTTGAAGGCCGGGGGCTATAGACTGTGTATACTTGCCAGCCCCACTCAAGAGCTGGGGACTAAAGACTACTTTGCCTGCCCCTGCCCTGCCTGAGGGCCGGGGTCAATAGACTACTCGCCTGCCCCGCCTGTTGGGAGGGCGGAGGTCATGGACACTGTGCGAGCCCTGCCCTACGCGAGGGCCAGGGGGCTACAGACTGCTAGAAAAGCCTGCCCCGCTTGGGGCTGGGTCTAAAAGACTCAAGAGCTGAGAGCTTTTTCCCTCAGACAAAAGCGCTGTGGCCATCCTTGGAGCCTGGGCCCGAGGAAGGGTTGCGACGCCCCTCGGATGGACCATGCCACCAGCCTACAGGGAGCAATACTCACCATATTGTCTACCTCATCAAGAAACTTTCTAGAATAGAGGATTCAGTCTGTTGGATGATATAGACACCCATCAAAGATGAGTGAATCCTACCCGCTTGGAGTTTTCCTGAGTTTTCTCCCATTTCTAGACCTGATCCTGAGGGCTACATTGAGTGGTCCCTTAGAATATGTGCTGACTACTTATGCTAAACAATCTGTTCCACCTTACATTTAGTTCTGACACATGGAGGACCTTTCCCAGACCTGAAGAGCAGCTCTGCATGGCCTGAAAGATTGTGTCTCTGACAAACAGAAGTTGGTCCAATAAAAGATATTACCTCACCCACCATGTGTGTCTAATAATCTGGGACCAACATGGCTACAACTACACTGCTGTTAGTAAAACATTTATTGGACTTAGATAAAGTTGTAATTGCTAATAAAACAAAAGGCTTTAAGGACAAAGAGAAACTGGACTGCAAGCACTTAACTCATAGGAAATGCAAAAGAGTAGATGGTGTGATTGTGTCTTGAAAATTATCCTCCCAGTATCCTCCACATAGTTTCAGACTAGAGACCTTCAGAGAGCTGCTCTCTGACTTTAATGCCAGAAAGTCCATGCAGGACACTTTCAAAGAGTAGGGTTGGTTAAAATTTTTTTTTTAATCAGAACTGTTCCTGTTTCTCTTTTGCCTGAAATAAGTGTCTTGATTCCTATTGTTTTTCTACATTTCTTACTGTCACAACTTTTTCCAGTTGGAGAACAATAAACAAAAGTCTGAAAACTGGGTTTTTCTTCACATTCACCCTTTTTAGCCTTTTTCTGTGGGGAAAAGCAAAAATGAGAAGGAAAGGAGGGGAAAGAAAACCCTGAAAATTGAGAACAATTTTTTGGTTTTCAAAATTGAAACAAATCATTTTAAGTCACAACAAAATGAAAATGCTTGTTTAAAAAATTCTGCAGGAAATTTTCCATCTGACTAATTTCAAAGGGGAATTTTTCTCACAAACATTTCACAGGAAATTAAACCAATTCTATTACTGAGTGATTGGCATTGATACACCAAGTACTCAGTTTGCTGCAGCCTGGTTTTCCTACCACAGGTCCTGGTCTCCCTGTTTGTATTCAAAGCATCTTCCTAAATGCAAAATCAAGAAAAGTTTATTAAAATTAACTAAGGGAGACAGAGGCTGTAGGCAACAAGAGAAGGACTAATTAGTAGGTGCTGGGATCCTTGTTGGGTATAGGGGAGCATGATAACAATGCTAGGGACTCCAGGAGACACAGTCATTGCTCAGATGAATGAAATGCACCAGGTAGGAGTATTCCTAAATTTTCCCAACTCCAAGAGTCCGTGGGAGGACTGTTCCCAGCCTTATTAATCCTAGTGGTGTCTAAGGCAAGATGACTGCCATTGTAATGGATAAGAGTTAGGTTAGGGAAGGGGGAAGAATATCTGAAGGTGCCACTATTGAGTGTAGGGACATGGTTGATTGTATTCTCTGGGGACAACACTAGATGCTGGAGAAGTCTGTGCTGTATGTCAGGAAGACCAAAGAGGTAAACAGGCGCTGATCTAGAAATGAGCCAAAGGTGACTCTTCGGAAGGTTCTGAAATGTTCCTTTTCTATGCTATATCATAGTTTTGCCTATTTCAGCATTTGTGGGATCAAGCGAAGTTTGTGCCCCTGAACTGCCATAACCGTGTAAGAGATTGAGGTGACGTCCCCAGCCATCCATTCCTGAGAGATTTGCATAGCAAAATACTCATTTTCTGGTGTAGCTGATACTACAGTCCTCCTCACAATAATTCTCAGCTTGCCACCTGCTGGAGGCCAAGCTTCTCGCCATGGTCTAAACCCACAGCTTTGCTCAACAGCCGGAGTGCATTTCCATGGATCTCTTTCATATTGTCTTCAACCTGAGGAATTTGTAGGACAAGAGAGTGAGGCCAGTGTGGGGGAGGGGAGAGAGAGTTTTCCTAGCATCTACACCCACAAACACCTATGTTACAATCGACCAGATCCATTGCAGAGTGAGATCAGTGGGAAGTCTTCTATTGACTTCACTGAACAGTGGAGTAGTCTCAGACGCAGGAACTTAGCTTAAACTGACAGACACTGCCAAGTAAAATGCCTTAGTTCACCAGTTTCTCCCAACTCTTAGGAAAAGCTATGGCTGCCAGAGTGGTGAAGACCAATCAGGGTCTCAGAACCAACCATAACAATAATTACTTGGAAAGTGTCAGAAGTGAGATCTGGGATAGGAAATACCACTGAGTTGAATGTAGGTTGCTTTAGTCAGCAAATTAAATTGTATTTGTACATTTCAAAATGAGGAAAAACTAGACATATCTAAATCTTTCAATTTGAGCATTATAGCGATAATTAAAATACTGTATTAATAATTGATTTTAACCCATAAGATAAATGCTCTTTAAAGGAACATTGAATATGAGAAAAGAAAAATCAATTTTGAGTTTGAGTTGAATTTCTGAATCTGTTATGTTGGGGGATGGGGAGGGTGTAAGGTGGGGTTGAAATTAGGCATAAACCTAGAGATGATACTGTCAATATTACAGGAAAACGCTGAGCATGAGAGAATACAGATCTCAGCTGAACAGAAATTCTGTGTCATAGTCTTGCAATAGGAAGTGTTTATGCCACACTGTGCAGGAAATGAGAATTTTCATGCATTACCTATATCATCATAGCTTATATCACAAAGCTGGTTCAGTATCCAGAGTGTGTAATTAGCACAAGAATTGTTGGGTCTCATGGCAACCATGCACTAATTTCTGAAAGATGCAAACATCAAGGAGGGAAAGAAATTTGATAGGGTGTTACAAGGGTGTTTAACTAGGAATAATGGGATGAAGCTGCGCAAAAGAAATTGTAGGGTAAATATTATGACATTCTTCCTAGCAGTGTAGTCGGAGTGAAAAATAATCTTTCAGTTTCCCCGAGGACCTGATCCTTTGCTCACTGAAGTGAAGGACAAAGCTACCACTGACTTTAGCAGTGCAAGATCAAGGCCTAAATCTTCTTCCAGAGTGTAATTCATCTTCTAGATGGTACTGAGTGGGGAAATTTACATTTGTGTATCATCTGTGAAATAATTCAAACCCACTGTTTTCCATATTATTTTATTTGTGATACAAAAGTCAATCTTCCACAAATAGTTCTTTAGAACATAAAACTAAATGATTTTGTACATAAACAATTACATACAGCATTTATAATGTGCAGTACAAAATGTGTGCTGCTTGGATGTGATAGAAATTGCACATGATAGCATGATCTAAACAAGATTAGTTATATGAACTAGTGCTGACGGTTACATTTTATTCAGACCATTGTGGTTATTTCCCAAGACACAGAAAACACACAGTTCTGAAGTGTTATTTTCTTCTTCCTCACCCCTCCCCAAGTTCACTTGCTTTGTAATTGCAAGAAGGCTCATTCTTATTTCCACATTTACAGAACTGTTCTGAATTCGTCAAAAATGAAATTAGGCACATGTGCTTCAACAACCTAAAGAAACAGAGAACAATAACTCTGTTAAGCATTCCTTAGGAATATTCAACCATGAATACTGCAAACAATACTGCTCATGGATATTACATGTAGGTGTGTGTGTCTCCCCACTAAGTAAATGCTCAATGTAATCAATGTGGATTAGCAGAATTCTACTACATATACATTCGGAGACGCAAATTCTTTCCTACACAGACATCTGCTTGGCACGTGGGCTTGGGTACAGTGTCAGGGAGCCGTAACTATCTCCAAATTAAGTTAGAGCATCCCAAGGGGTGTTCTAACTTACATCAACTGTCTGTTGTCCCTATGGGACCATATACACTAGTCAAGAATTGGCAAAGCACTGACACACACTGTTCTGCCATCTCATGTCCCAACATCTAGGTCTACGACAGGCTGTGCCAGCAAGGCGGTGCAAAGTGGCCAGAACAACAGGAGAAAATCTGGAGCGAAATATTTTATATCTTTTACTCAGGAGCACTGCTTAGCAACGCCCTTTCCTAGAAAGAGCAACTTCCCCTAACTTTTCATCTTGTTACCTGTGTTACAGTTTATCGCAAACACATTCAACTTGTATTCAGATACAGAAGTGCATCATGCAATGAATACATTATTAGAGTCACAGTAAACGGCAAAGATAACTTTATAAGCCCAGATTGTCATGGCTGCCTTCCTTGTGAAACTTTAGTTTATTGATATCAAGAGGCTGAGGAGGCTTCATTGCCTTAGGTAAAATTTGTGACTGGAGAACTTATTTTGCCAAATTTAGAAACCACCCAAATCCATGGCTCTTGATTTAAAACCCAAACATCACCCAATTTGTCAGTCCTCATTTCAGAGTGCAAAATATCCCATGACCACCTCTGTCTTTTTTTTTTTTTTGTTAAACATAATATGTCTCTCTCAACCCAATCATTAGAAGAAGAGATAAACAGAAAGTGAATTCTTGTCCTGAACAGTAGGAATACTTTGAAGATAATGGGCCAGCTCCCCAGTTGGTGTAAACCCATGTACTTCCTTTGGCTCTGATGCCAGTTTACATCAGTTGAAGATGTGGTGTATTTTTAATGCTTTTCTAAGCACCATGCCGAATCCAAATTTTCTTACTTACCCTTCTTGGTAACTTTGTGTAACGAACATAATCTTCCAGGAACATAAGGGCACCAACTACATCAGCAGGCATTTCTGGTATCTTCTGGCTATAATATGCACACATGCAAATGGAAAGTCACACAGCTGGACATTTTCTTTTTGACTAGCTAAAGTTTTGTTAGAAAATGGCAGCGCCCCTAGAAATACTTATTCATGTACGTCCGTCAATGTACTGTGGGACATCACCACAAAAAAAAGACACTTGGGCATGACATCTAAGTACACGATTTAACATATTCTAATCAAATTACAGACTTTAAAAAAAAATGTTCAAATAAACTCAAAATCCTACACAAAAGGGGACATTAAAATAAATGTGAAAATAGATACCTTGTGCACTGCTCCATTGTTGAGCGAATAAACTGACCGATCAGAGCCAGAAATTGTTCGGTGTATCGTGAATGAAACTGTTTCAACAGAGTGAGGAGCCCAAGCACTAAAGGTAGCCAGTCAATTGGATCTGCTGGCTTTTTGCACACCATTCCTAAAAGGGAAACACCACATTTTTCCCTCCGTGCTCACAGAAACATCCTTTATATCACAGCCAATCTTCAAGAGTTATTCTCAAGAGGCTTCATGCTATTCCTGTTTTTACTTTTCATATGTTGGTCCCCAGGCTTGGTGGCATCAGACCAACCTAGTCAAATCCAACCCCAGCCACTCCAAATCCTGAAGGGCTTTCTCCACCTTGTATTTAGTAATTCATAAGGGGCTGGAGACATGGCTCTTCACTGTAGTTAACAGTCATATGACACCAAGGAACTAGATCCCAAGTTAGGTAGTTTTAAACTAACCAATAGAAACTTACCTCTTTCAGGCTTTTCCTATCTGAGATGTAGCTTTTTAGAGAAGTGGGGTGGGGAGGATGGAGATACAGGGCCTGAGGCTACCTAAATCTAAAGAATGAGAACCCATATTCTTATTTATTGTCTCCTGCACTCTTCCCCCCCATTCTGTAGGGCCCAATACAAAACCCAATTAAGAAAATGGAAGTCTTTCCACTGACTAAAATGGGTTTTGGATCAGGCTCATAACTCCCAAGCTTTCGAGAGTCAAAGATCAAGATGAAATCTCACAACTTACCTCCCAGTCTATTTAAAATGGTCTTCTAGTATCTAAGTTCTCTGCTACATTAGCAGAATCCTGTAGCTAATCTTCAGTAATACAGTTTCTGCATTACTTTACTTGTGTTAAGTGAAGCAGTTGATTATGCATATTACCTATATTGTGTTTGGTTGTGTAGATTCAATTATCACTGTTAAATATTTACAAAGAGGTCTTCTCTCACATCACAGTATCAGATATATTGCAGTTAAACAGTGAGATATAAATGGAGTTGTACAAACAGGCCAGAGAGAGTCTAGTGTGTGTTGTATATAAAAAAACATTCTAGCCCATATATTTTAATTTAAGAGCTGAATAGCTTGAATACATCTACATAGATCTCAATTGTATTTATGCAACAACAATTTATACAATACCTAGATTTTTGTTGTACTGAAGTTTTGGCAGCTGGGCAATCAGAAATAGGAAGTTGACGATGGGGAAATATGGGAGTCGTTTCGTAGTTATGTATATCTGGGGGGAAAAAGGCGCACACAGTGTTTAAATGCTTATGAACAGAAGATTCACATGTTAAAAATATTTTTTATCCATGTTCTCACAGGAGGAAATCAAAACACGGAGTTTATTTTTGTCAGAACTTAAGAGCATTGCTAGCTAAATTTAAATTTACAGTGAAGTAAATGAAAATAAAATGGCCGATTGCAACTCAATGTATGTACTGGCTAATATCACAGAATAGTGTGTATCTGACCTTATTCAATGGGTTATGAATGCCAGCTGCTTCCAGATAGGCTGTGATTTCATATAAAAGCGTGTTGTCTTCTTTAGGGTAAGGCAATGACGGATTCTGATAATGGGCTTCAATGTCAGCCAGGATTGCTCTAAAATGGCAAAAAGAGAGATCAACTTTATATACTTAACTATAAATAGAACAGTTATTATTTATCAATTATTTTAATAAGCCTGAAGTCATACTGCAATTAAGAAAGATATGTCATATTAACAAAGTAAATAGTTGCAGATATAGGCTCACTGGAAATTGTAACAATAATCAAAGAAAAATAAACTTCTCTCGGTTTCAGTTTACTAAGGGCATATATTTCACTGTTAGCACCAGCCATGATCTGTACAATTAGTAGAGGTGAGCAAAAGTACAGAATGTGGTAAAAATTTCACTGTTTTTATCTCTTATCTAAATTTGACTTGCATTTCAGGTATTATCCAAATACTGAACATATTCAGAAATGTATCTTTTCATTGGCATTTAAATTAACAGCTAGTTGCATCAACTATTGTCCCTGAATTTGCGAATGGTTATCTGAATCTGAAAAGGTCAAAACTGTGCCCAAACATGATTGGTGGTTTTTTTGGTTTATTTTTTTTTGCTTTTATGTAAATTTAGCCAAATTTAACAGCAATTAAACATCACAGTGACATATGATGCTGTTTAAATCATTTTGCTTCTTACTTGTTGAGATTTTCTAAAGCGGCTGCCAAATGTTTGGAGTCGAATCTGCAGGAGTAATTCAATTCATTGGTAATCTGTCGTCTTAAAATCTGCATTTGACCAACCTGCAGAGAAAAAGAAAATGAATAAGAAAGTAGTGAAAACAGTATTTACACTTTCAAAAGCAAGAGAGAAAACATGTTTAACAGTAACAACTTACATTTATATAAAGCCCTATATTCAGAGAGACAATTCCTTTACAAACAAACAATTTTATCTATCAAGCATTTGCCCACCAACAAAGCTGCATCTTGCTTCTGTGTCAAATGTAGCAGCCTTTCTACAGATCAAAGCAGCTGCATTATAGAGACGTTTAAGACAGAAATTTGACCTAGTGATTCTCAAGTGTTTTCATACTGTGACCCATTTCTCAATATAGCAAGAGTTTCAAAGTACATCTCCTTTTCTATATTCTTAATCCTGATCCCTCCTTAACCTGTGCCATGTATACTGCTTGGGTATATGACAAAAGAAAGTATTAAGGGGACAAGGTGAAAAGACCTGTGACATGAGGGATGCAACTAGTTGCTTATGTCACCCAATTTTGTATCTGTGCTGTTTATTCCCTCTCCCAAATACTTAATCTCCTTTAGTTGCCTGCAGTCTTCATTGATCTCTAAGTCACTTTGCAGTTTGAGTCTTTCACATGTGTATAGTAATAGTGCAATAGAGTAATTGATTATGGTAAAATGTACACTAACGAAACACCCATCAGATATAAAAGTCAGCAGGACAGGGTGCAGAGAGATGTTTGTTAGCGTTTAGCATGCCAAAAATAAAAGCTTTTGGATACCCACAAGAGATCCCTGGACAGAGCTACAATAAGCAGCAAGTATAAGTACTTGAATACTGTTGAATGCTTCACCGCTGTGATGAAGCAGCTCTGAGAAATCCTGCTTTATGTCTGAAGAGGCAATTTTAAGCCAGAAAGTACTATTGCCCAAACTGGAGTTTGGCCCAGGCACCAGAGCTGAGCACCCTTTCTCTTGCAGAAAATGCTATGGCATCATTATTGACCGCAAGTGGTCAAGATGTAGGTTTTGCCTCATCAGACACAAAGGCTCTCTAGCAATGCAGCTATGTGAGTTGGAAATACTAGCTTAAAGGACAGATTCACCAGCATGACTTTATGCAGCACACTGGGTTTGCCTTAGAGATCTCCCATCCCACTACTGATCTGGTTCAGTCCTGCTTAACTTGTAAATACATTATGGGATCTGGAAGAGGCAAAACAATTGCTAACTCTACTTTTGTAAAATAATTACATTCCTGAAGTGCATTTTGCTCAGCGGTAACTAAAATTATTATAACAAATGTACCTTCATTATGGCATCAAGATACGCAGCCCAGATCTTCTGTGTTTTGGCAATTGCTGCAGAATACATTTTGCTAGAGTTGGCTGCAGCAAAGAAAGGATGAGTAAGTACATTCAGAAATCCTATAATATGTAGCTTTCCAGAAGCCTACATCTGTGGCACTTACCTACAATTCCTTTGAGAGGGCTGACCATATTCATAAGAGCTTTTAATGCTTCTTGTACAGTTCTGTCTCTTAGTACATTTTTCTGGAACATACTGAGGAAATTCTAAAAACAAATTAGCAGACATTACACTCACACACTCACACAAAAATTCTTTATCTTGGTAGCATAATATAGGGATTATATGAAACAGATTTCTAACAGCTATTAGGTACAATGGTAAAGAATTCAATGGTTAATTTTTCTACTTCTGGCTCACTGGTATTAGGACACCAGCCTATTGCTCCCTTTAGTGAATAATACTCGAGGAACCAATCTTTTGCCTCCCTTACTTCACTTTTAAGGAAGTACCCATTTCACTTACACACTTCAAAATGTTTTTCTCATTCATTTTTTACCAGACAATAGCATTAAGTTAAGCTGCTTTGGAATTATTTGAAAAAAGACTTGGTTTCAAGTATGGATATGGTCAGAAAAGATATGTAGAATCGACACCTTCGTATTTATTTCAATAAAAATAATACACCACTCATCTAAGCACAAATAATCCAGTTTTTTGTGGCTGTATATCGGGGGGAGGGGGGGGGGGGAGAGAGGAGGGAAAGAATGACCCAAGGTCAATATTAAATTACAACAGGCTACCAAAACCAGAACTTACTCCCCCTTTGGTCTCCCATTTAACCTGTCAGCTACTTTGACAGAACTCACACCAGAATAACAACTCTCAACTCCTCCATCTGACATCTGGGATTTTATCTTTATGAAGAATACATGTTTGGATTCAGATGTTTTTGACACAAAAACTTCTTTTTATAAAAGGCTGGCAAGAGTGGTCAAACATTACATTATTTGTTTTTAAGTGGCAAATGGCCACTGAAACAAATTACCAAGGAAGTAAGACAGAATGATGTTCCTAAAAAATGGAAGCTGAAACGTCACCTGCAGTTCCTTCACAATCATGAAACAGAGCAGTCTGTCTAGACCATTCAGACCGAAAGTGCCTAAAGTGTCTTGGATCTCTGAGAAGAGGCGACTGTTGGTTACTTCCTGATGAGTTTTCACATCATACCATGTGTTCATTTGGTCAATGTAACATGTGACTCTAAAGGAAAATTCAGAAACAGAACAACGTTTTTAGGAAGTGTTAGATGCAGTTTCTAAGAGGACCTTGTGCCTCAGCGATCTCTTGGTGCCAACTGGCAGAGGGCACAGAAGTGCATAAGAGTTACAGAGATCCCCTGGGTTTGGTATCTCTGGCTAGTTCACCAAAGTGTGTCATATAAGGTCTGTAATGAAAGCCTGTGTCAGTGTTCCTCAATCATTGTGAAATGTATGTATGATAGGTAAGGAGTTACACACACTCCCCCCCCACACCCAACCACCAAAAGGAGAGAAACAGGTTTCTTTCAGGCAGATGAATGTTTCTCCATTGGTCTGTCTACATGTAAATTAAGTATCATATACTTCACAATGAATGCCTATTTATAGTCTGAGCAAAATGCAGGAGTCACCAGGGGAGATCCTAAAGAGGAAAACAGAAGAGGTAGGGGTTATTCTGTTTGCAATTGCAGACATTGCATTTTTGGACTATAACTGTAGACACAGAAACAAACTCTGCATTCTTCCACTGAGGAGACAAAAGGACAGAGTGCTTGTCTCATGAACAGAAGATCAAAGCCAAGCCTGACTGTCAATATGTTGGAAGGATTTAGAGTGAGCTGTTGTTCTGTATGACATGACTGTCTTGTTAGTTAAGTTTAGGCTCTAGTATGTGTGTTATGATTTTATTTTATATGTAATTCTTTGTTTCCAATATTTCTGCTTGCTAATATTTGAATCTCAGTTCTTTGTTAAACAAACATACATTTACTTTATCTACAAACAAATCTAAGTGCTGTGTGTTAAGCAGAGCTGTGTTCTACAGTGTAACTGGTAAGCTGTGTTTTACTGTTCCTTTGGAAACAGAGGATCTGGTAATTCTATGAATGTCCAGAGGAACAGGGTCTGGGCACTTCAGGGAGATGCTCAGAGGACTCAAAGGTTGGATTGTGCCTATTGCTAACCTGTACAGTGAAAGCAGGGCCTGTGGAGGCCTGGGAGGCAGTGATTATGTTGCTAGAGGCTGGTGGAGTTGGGGAACTGACTCTCAGTGGGCACAAACGAGGCTTCCTCATGCTATGGGCAGGTGGTAATGAGGGGTCTCACAACTCTGAGTATCCCCGGGCAGTGTCACAGCCCTAAGTAGTAAGTTAAGTTACTCAAACAGACAGAAGATGTGAACTGGCCATAGGTACCAGATGATCTCTGCGCACTCTCTCCGATGCCAGATCCTACCTCCCTTACAGGTTACATATCATCCTATACATTTTTTGATAACACTTTAAGCATTGTTGCTGAGCTAATCTTAAAAGTACAGGATAGATTTGGGAAAGTTCTTTGTTCTGAATATTTGAACATCAGATGAGACCACCACCACCCAGGAAAATGTATACTGATTAATAGGGAGCAAATAGTCAGCATTACAAAAAGGGGATCAAATAATGCAGTGCAGGAATTGTAATGCAGTTTGAGACATATGGTACTCACTTCGGGTCTGTAATCCTTAATATTTCTCTGCAAAGCCGACCAATAAATGTTACAGATTCATCCACAGGTGTGAATTTGGGTATTGGAATATGAGTGGACTGGTATATACTTTGCCAATCTTGAATCTGAAAAAAACATTTTAGAATAATTTTTCAACTCTGTCCTTGGTCTCTTTCAATTTGGCTTCAGAGAATTATTTTGCTTTTCTTGAAAAAACAACACTGAACAGGATTCTGTATAAGAGAGATCGGAGAGAAGGGGTAAGGAGGAATGGGGCTAACATGAATAAGGACAAGCAACACTAGACGATTATATATTCTGCTTTTAAATAGAATATGCATCTGGCCTTTTGCTAGCTATTTACACAACTGGGGGCTTGGGCAGATCTCCAGCTTTTGTCATGATGACCAGGTAACAACCATATCCGGTGCAGAACTATCTATTCTTTTAGGATATGGGGGTTAAATAAGGGTTAGACTCTTGTTTGGTTCATTTTCTGTTATATTTCCTGTTTTTGGGGGGGGGGGGGGGGGGGGGGGGGGGAGGGGAAAGGGAGGATAGGAAGGGTTATTGTTGATTTTATTGTTTTATAACTGTATTTTAAAATAGTCTCAGTTTATAAACTTTTTGGGGCAGGGACCATCATTTTGCTACATATATATGTATAGCGCTTAGCACAGTGGGGTCCAGATCTCTGAATGTGCTTAGAAAGCACCAATTGTTTTCCTTTTACATGTCCAACATATGAAGTTGATAATCAATCTCAATTGTGTTTGGATGGATCACGCATAATTAATTACACATATTCACTCACATGGCATGAACATCCAAATTTAAAAGACATTTATGAACTTTAACCATCTTGATCAACTACCATCACTGTACCTTTGTTCTTAGGAAGTTATTGCACTCCTGTTCCACGTTGTAGTTGATAATGCGAGACACTTCTTCCTGCCAAATCTTTAAACCGTAAATGTTGACATAATCCTGTATGTACTCAAAAGATCGATGGAATCCGTCCATGGTAGCTGCCATGTCTTTCAGTTTTGGCATCAGTTCGCTTGGCTGTAGAAAGGGAAATTAATAAAATAATCACTGAAGATGTGGCATACAGAAGGAACAGATAATGACTTGTTTAAGTGTTACAATGGAACACAACCTAACAAAAGTTCAAAATGTCATCTCTATTTAGGCTTTTTATGCAGTGCCCATCTAGAGGGAATATGGGTACCAGAACTGAAATGTTTTAAGAAACTTATCAGAGGTTATTTGAGAACTCATATTATTAACACAATCATAGTATGAACTGAAATGTTCACAACTTCCAAGTGTCATGTCCAGACTATTGAGCCTCGCTCTCCTGGAACAGGTGAGTGCTTCACTGCCACCAATAGCAGTGCAGGGAACTGTATTTCTTAGATGGGGTCTTCATGTGGGCTGAGGTGTATCATCAGTATCTTTTTCACTGGGGGGGTGATGAAGCACTGGAATGGGTTACCTACGGAGGTGGTGGAATCTCTATCCTTAGAAGCTTTTAAAGTGCGGCTTGACAAAGTCCTGGCTGGGATGATTTAGTTGGGGTTGGTCCTGCTTTGAGCCAGGGGTTGGACTAGATGACTTCTTGAGGTCCCTTCTAACCCTAATATTCCATGATTCTATGATCAGTTGTTGCAGGAAAATAAAGAACCTTGAACTTAGGGTTGGTAGAAAAGTGAAGAAAGAAATTTAAAAGAAATGTGTTACAAAAGTTATATCTTACTGATTCCCTTAACGATTTGTGATTTCAGTTAACTGTATTTAAACGTCTTAAAGATAATATGAAATGCTTTAAAAGATGTTTTTTACCTACAATGCACAAACCTATGTGTACAAAACTAGAAGTTATTTGAAAAGGTCCATTATAGCAAATTCCAGTCAAGTTCACATACAGAAAGAAAGAAAGACAATCAATTCTTCTTGTACCTTGGCTCTAGGGTTAAAGGTGAGTCCCCTGTGAAGAGCCAGAGCTACTCGTTTGACTAGCTCCTTCCTTATGCCATCTTCTAACAACTGCTTTGGGTCCACCTGGGTAAAAAGAAATGTAAGATTTCTCTAAAAGTCAGAAAAAAAGATTGTTCTAAACATGGGTGTAAGTATTTAATCTAAGAAACCCATTACTTTTAAATGATAATGGTGTGAAGTGTGGCAGCAAGTGCATTTATCAAACACTGGTGAACTGCATGTTGTGTGCTCCCTCTAGTGGCTAGTCCACAAGAGAATAACTTTTCTAATACTTCTAGCTAATGAGTCACTTCTTGAAGTCAAGGGATTGGTGCTTCACATCCTAACTTTAAACATTGCTGATGTCTGCTTGGTGTTACACATGCAGTACAGCAAAGCACATGTAAGAAGTTTCTATTGTCTTGAACACATCTACTGCTAGCTGTGTCTTTATGTAGGGAGATTGGGCCCATTGAGATGAAGAAACTGCTCTTTTGAAAAGGCTTTACAATAACATTAAATGTAGAATAAATGCACCAAATATGAAAGCCCTTGACAAATTTGTGCTCAATGGGAGTTGTGGGCACTTATCACCTCTACAAATTAGACCATTTATTTAGGTGTCCAACTTTAGGCCCTCAAGTTTGAAAACTCTGGCCAAACTATTTCCCTTTGTTTTTGCCTTGCAAGCTTGTTCAAGTACTGATTTTTGAAAATGTTATAGTTAAGTGCTAATTGCCTTCAAAGAGTTACATCCACTGTGACATCATTACCTTGATGATACCAACCAAAGTAGTTTTCATCATAAGGATACCTTCGGTGAAAATTGAGATAGCATGGGTTAGCTTGGCAACCTTTAATGAGAGGAAAGGAAACTACTCATTAAAATGTAACAATAATTCAGTTACAATCACTGCAAAAGAAAATAATGAAATCAATTCCTGTTAAGTGCAAATGTCCTATTTTACAGGGAAGTTATTTTTGCACTTTTTAACAGATGGCTCTTTTAAGAGCAAATCAAGAAACAAAGATGTTTCTTAGAGGCTTAATAACTATGAGGGAGATTTTCAAAAGGCACAAATGACAGGTAGATGTCTTGCTCTGTCTATGTACACAATTAAAAGTTAAGTAAAATGGAAGTCTTTGCTTGGGAGTCAAATGGTGGCAAATCATTTTAAATGTCATTTCACAGTAGTGATTGTTGCCAACAACGGGCCCAATCCAGCTGTACTTATTCAGAAAACGCTTCTGTTGACTTAATAGAATTTAGTTATTTTGGTCAACAGTCTAATTTTTACATTTCTATTGCACTTGTCTACTATTAATATTCATATAGAGAGTATCCATGTGCTTAGTACTGCATAATCAAGAAAGAGACTTTTGCCTCAGATATTAGAAGCTAGTAGAGACATTGGCATTGTGCAGAAGTCATTACTGAAAGGCTTTGTGGAAGGAGGGAGCATTTTGAGGAGGGATGGGAAGGCAGAAGAACTATTACTTGGGGGGAAAAAAAAACCCCAAAATAAAACCCCTCTAACTTAAGATTTAAAGATGGTGACTGAACCCAGTAGGCCAATCTGAAGTTCAGATAACTGTGAGTGCGCCAGGCATTTGTATAAGTGACAAGAAAATAATGCATATTTCAGATGTCAGTGCAGACTGAGTGAGAGTATCAATGCAATGACTATGTGAGACACTTATACTTTAGGCCACATGATGTCATGTTGCACATGGAAATCCCAATGAGATCAATGGGTGTTTTGGTAAAAACTGCAGGAAGGACACAACATATATTACAGAGCTTACATGTATGTATTTAAAAAAAAAAAAATGGATTTCAGTGTTTGTGAAATTTGCAGGACAGATAGCATTGGAGAATTAAGTCCTCTACCCACAGAACAGACTCAGTCCAAACAGCAATGCCAGTTTCTCTATGTTACATTGTCCACATGCCTCAATCTTCACTTCACATCTGAGGACCTGAGAGTAGTTTAGTCTTGATGGCCCATTCAGTCGTTAACATCTCTGCTGTGACCTTGAATAAGGGCACCAATGGTGATGGGGTTTTTCATGCTGGTGATTCCTTTTAAATGAAAACTGAGAGACAAGTTGTGTGAGGTAATGTGTTTTACTGGACCAACTTCTGTTGGTGGAAGGGACAAGCTTTTGAGCTTCAGAGAGCTCTTCCTCAGGTCTGGAGAAAGTAAGCTGAGTGGCTAACGTGTTTTAAACTGCCAGTTTAATTTATTCCCCTCTTCTACAGAGATCCATACTTTGAATCTTTCTGTTATGAGTTTTCAGTAGAATAAAAGTGTCTAGTTAGTTGCCAGGAAGTCCAGAATCCACTCATTCCAACACTAGTCAACTTCGAATATTACTCAATGGACAAGTTCAACTCTAATGGAAACAGGTGACTTCAACAGAGTTGCCTCTATTTACAGTAGGGCTATGTTTAGCACCTATAAATTGTACTTTTCAGTATTTCCAAATTTAACTGCACCTCATATCGCGGTCCAAGCTGAGCATAATCTCGTAGCTTGTCTTTGTCGAGACGAGTAGGCACTTCAATAATATCATGAGTCTGAAGCTTTATAATTTTGAGAAGGGAGGTAAACATGCTTTCTGGAATGATCTGCAGAACCTTCACAGAAGAAAGCAACATAGATTCAGCAGATAATTCTTAAAATGTTAGCAAAAGCAATTCAGGAATTAAACAATTACGGCTCAGTAAATGCCTACCTTTCTTACATAGGAAACCAACTCGCCGGAGTAATATTGCGATACACTGAGAAGGTCAGGGCTGTTTGCTTGATTAATACGAAGCAGTGGCAAGTCAAGAGCAGATGCAAGCTACAAATAAAATTTAGAATACTTCAACTGCCTTGTTTTGAGTTTCTGGTTATGAAATATACAATTTAAAAATCTCTAATTCCTCATGAACCTCTAAAGCCCAAAATTCAAGTTGTCGTTCTCCAGCTAAAAAGCAATGAAACACCACCATCGTCTCCTGCTAAAAAAATCTTTTACGAAAAAACACTTCTGAAGCTGAAGACCGTAATACATTAATTTTGTTTTTGTTTTGGTGGTTTGCAGATCACGGGCGGCAGAAGAAAGCATGTCATTTTCTCATGGTCTTGTCCTCCTGCCCCATGTACCCATTCCCGTCAATCAAAAACATTTCCCATTCTTAATATTGCAGTGAAAATGTATCCTCTTAAACTGATGTCAGATCTGCCTCATGGCAGTTAAGTGCATCAGCAACAATTCTGCCATAATATATTCAGTGTCCTCTAGTTCCTGCACAGAGAGCCACACTTGTGTTCACTAAAAACACCAACATCTCCAGCAAATGCTACCAGATAACTGGACTAGTTATTAGTGAAGCAGTGTGGCCTGATGGGCAGTGCACTGGACTAGACTCAGAAGAGCTGGGTTTTATTCCTGGCTCTGCCACTAGCCTGTTGAGTGACCTGGGACAAGTCATTTAATTTCTTTGTGGCTCAGCTTCCCCATCTGCAAAATAGGAATAATGATATTGACCTCGCTTTGAAATCACTAGGTATTATGAATATGAATAATTAATTTATTAATATGACTGGGTGTGTTCCATGTATAACGTACTATGTGAAACCTGTATTTAAACAACCAAAAACAACATTTAAGTCATTTTATTAATCTACAAACACAATTTTGATTACCATTACTTTTCACATTTAAACACTTGGAGTGATCACGTATACAGATAACAGAAACTCTAAGGCAGTGGTTCCCAACCTTTTTGGTTTGAGGGCCACAGGTATTATTTTTACAACCATGAAGGGCCACCAGTCTCTGCTAGCAGGCCCCTCTCCCCCTGCAGCCAGATGGAAGGAGTTCAGCGAGCTGGCTCCCTGCTGCACCAGGGAAACTGCATGCACCCTGTAGCCCTGTGCGCTCCACCTGGGTCCCTAGGCAGTGGTTCCCTTCTATAGCCAGGGGAACGGAAGATCACTGCTCCCCTCCCTCTAGCTCCAGTAGGGACCCCAGCACCCAGGGACCCAGGCAGAGCGCTTTACCGTGCTCCTTCTTACAGCCAGGGGGAGGGGAGCGCTGATGTCTCATCCCCTTGGCTGCAGCAAGGAGCCTGCACCGGTCTTTTAGCCCTGTGGAAACACATTCCACCTGGGTCCTTAGGCAGCGGCTCCCTTTTGCAGCCAGCAAGAGGGGAGCCACGGGCCACTTTGAAAGACCCCATGAGGCCACAGGTTGGGAACCACTGCTCTAAGGTCTAATTAACAGAGGAGTTAAACATGGAATCATATTTTTGGTATATCTTCAGTGACAATGTAGGAGTCATTCATTTCATTCACACTTACCTTTAGGAAAGTAGCTCTGAGTTTAGTTACCATTGATGGGCTAGCTCTTATGCTTTCCTGCATGATAGATGTGAAGCTGAAAAAAAGTAAAAATACCAGGTCCATCATCTGGAACGGTCTAGTACCATAGCCTGATGCAGACATTGCACCTGGAGTCAGTGGAGTTACACCACAAATGAACGTGGCCCAGAGAGATGCCTTTGAGGACAACAGTTCAGTCAGTGTAAGATAAGTAACACAACATGACAAGACAGCGAGAGTTCTGTGGCACCTTAAAGACTAACAAATTTACTTGGGCATAAGCTTTTCGGTTTCTGCCCATGGAAGCTTATGCCAAAATAAATTTGTTAGTCTTTAAGGTGCCACAGAACTCTCACTGTTTTGCTAAAAACAGACTAACATGGCTACCCCTCTGGAACTCATCAACATGACAAGAGAACGTCAGACACTTAGTAACACCCAGTGCAGCAAGGAGCCACTTATATTCATGTATTGTTTGTCCGTTTGTTTTGGTCAAAACAAAGCAATCCATTAGGAAAAAATCCAGATCCCTGTTACCCGGAAAATTCTTAACAGGTAAACCTTGGCCCATTTTAATCTACCAGGCTGTTATAATTGGGTTAGGAATAGATAGCAAAATTGCTGTATCATGTAATCCGCTCCTAGAAACAATCCCAACAAGGGCCCATAATTCCCATTCAAGGCAAAGGACTGCTTAGCACTTCACAGGATGGGCCCTACGCGTTGCTATTAAGCACAAGTTGCAAGGGTTAGCAGCATTTACAAGTTTGTGCAAAGTTAGGAACTGACATGCATACATCTTCTTTTGAATGGAACAAGTTATCCTTCAGGAATGATACATGGGATACATTGAAATAAAAAGGAACACCAGGTTGAATTAAACAAACAAAACCGGTAACACACCTGTCAATTAACTGCCACGCATAAGAAAGATCACCAACTATCTGCATGGTGATCAAGACCTCTTCTTTAATGTTGATTGTTCGGATCATCTGATGGAGAAACTTGCGGGTATCAGCAAGAAATTGACAAACTTGCAGATTAGATTCCAGCTGGTGAAATTCTTGGACCTGTGTTAAAACAAAATCTCCATTAGTCTTTTTTTTTTTCTTTCCTCCTAAGATGATTTAATTTGACAAAAAAGATTCACTTTACCAGTATTTTTCTTGATAAAACATAACAGAAAACATTCAGCAAAACTCTCTTACATTTTGGAATGTTACAAAGGAAGGAGTTTCACTTAACGAAGTGTACAATTATTCCAGGATGCCTCCACACCTTGCACTCTGAGACATCATGCTGAAGTGTCTTTTACCTCTTGGGAAGTAGGTAAAGGTGTTTGTCCTGGTGTCCTGGCCAAATTCTAATATGGATATTTATCTTTTGCCTCCTATATTTCCCCATGCAGTTTCAAATGGATTTGGGTTTTCTTTTCATGTCGTTTCCTAAACTTATATATAGCACTACCAAGTGCTATTTAGCACTTATTTTATTTTGTCATAAAAGCTACTGAACTTAGTGAGGGATAAACTGATTCCTGTTATAACCCATATCCTGCAATCAGATCTTTATGGGTGAACTTTTATGCTCATATGGAGTGGATTATAGAATTGGGACCTGTATTCATATAATGAGTTTAAGTTAGAAAAGCACTTTGTGATCCATCTGGTTAAAAGACCAACATAAACTTATCAAATGTGTTTTCCAAAGATGCTACACAATATGGCTCCCAAGTCCCTTTCTTTACCTCTTCCAATGCCTGTATCAGTTGTACAGTTTTTCTGCTTGCTGCAGTGGAGTCATCATAGTTTAGGGACATTATTTGCTTGGAGATCTCTCTGAACCAAGCCTGCAGGTTTTCTATGTAATCAGAAAAAAGAAAATTTTTAAATTAAATTAGTGACTCTCAATCCCCACAAACACAATCTGATTAATAAAACACATGACTTGCCTTTAACACTAAAATATTAATCTCTGCTAAACATATAGTGAATAAACTAAGATTCTGCATTTTGCTTTTAAAATCTCAACCTCTCAGCATGTGATTTTAAAGGGGTATTGTCAACATAAAAGTCTCACATAGTATTTTAAAACAATTTCTAAGCTGCAGTACCACTACCATGCTGTTTGCTTAGGTTTTGCTTTATGCTGTTTTTACAGTGGAACTAGCCAGGGCAGTTTCAATTTCTGGTTCTAGTTATATGGTGTTGGGTTCACAACAATGAAGGGGAAAGTTTTTCCTGTGATTAATATCCCATAAACATTTATTTTCAGCATTATCTTAACCTCCTCTCTCCCTACCTGCCCCCCAAGAACATACAAAACTTGCCTATTCACTATATTCATTTCATTTAAATTACCATTTTTCTCCACTCTGGTAAGAGGTTTAACTCCTGAAAAGACATCAGCAAGTTCAGTCATCCTTTCAGACCCTTCCTTTTTATAGTTCTCCCACTTTGCCTGCTTTTCTGACAGCATCTGCTTGAACATCTATTGAAAAACGAAATCTTCAGTTTATGAATTTGACACTAATACAAACTGCAATATCATTCAATTTTAAATAATGTTTAAAACACTCAGTTGGCTGGAACTGATTCACAATGAACACAGCAACATTCATTAAAGGCATTGGTGTATGGTTTGAATCCCACTGGTATACTAAATACAAACGTCACAGCACTTATGGGAAAAAAATACAGCCATGGAGGCCAATATCTAGTGGGAGAATGCGTGATATATTGTTATGTTAAAGTGTGCCTATGGCAGATGTACAGTTGATTTTTTGGTCACCAACAGATTTTTTGGTCACCAACTAACTTTTTAATTTGCAGAGATACTGTGAGAGCCTGATTCTCCATTGCTTTGCATGTTGTATAATCATTCATGCCCGTGTAAAGAAACTGTGATTCAGGAAAGCATATGCTTAAAATTAAGCATGTGCTTAAATGCGATTTCCATCAGTGCTGAGTGTAAAATGCTATCAAATGAAAATAGTAGTGTTTTATACCCAGTTTATATAGGTGTAAGGACTTCCCACTAGAGTGTTCTTTGCATAATCAGGCTCAATTGTCCTTTGGTTAAAACAAAGCCTAAAAGAAGAAAATATACTAAGATAAGAATTATGAAACTTATCCTAGCCCTGGTCTACACTTAACTGGAGATTCAGCGGCAGTCAACTACACAGAGTAGTTTGCGTAACTCCCGTCGACTCCTGTGCTTTCCTTCTGCGTGCCGTCTTCACCGCACTGTGCCGATGGGAACAGACACAGCGCTACGCTACTTGAGGGGGTGGTTTTATTCAGTCGACTTCCTGATCGATTGAGTGGGTCCACACTGACAGCTCAATCGATCCAGAGAGATCAATCTGGATGCGGCGACTTTGCCGCCGTCAGTATAGATATACCCCTAGTCAGCTTCTAGTTTGCCACTTATCAGTCTGATCAACCAATATGCTTAGCAAATGTGTTTTGGCTGAGAATGAAATTTGGCAAGCATTGAGAAAGACATGCACAAGGCAATTCCAAGTGACAGAATTTGCCTCTCTCTGATTGAAAACCCAAATCAAAAAGCAGGAGACTCATTTGTTGATATTAGTGGTTCGTACAGTTGTGATTGTTCTATCAGCATTCAATATCCATTCCTCAGCACTCTGTCACAGTTCAGGGGAAATAAGTAAATAATAAAAAAAAAAGCTGTCAATGACACCTTACCTCTTTCAAGATGAACTCAAACTGTGCTGTATCCAGGAGAAGCTGGAAAAGGATCTTGGAGTTGTACCTGGAATCCGTTAGAATTTGGTCCTTTATTTGACGGAGACGCTTGTTATTTGGGTCACAAGCTAGAAATGGAAGGACAAGCATTCTCAAGTAGAACAGAATTTATCTTGCTATTAGGAATGAGCCTATTTACAAATATTAGCTTCTGAAAAGATTGAGAGAGACAAGGTAGGTGAGGTAATATCTTTTATTGGACCAGCTTCTGTTGGTGGAAGGGACTGATATCCTCCAACTTGCCACAGAACAAGAATGATATGAGCAGTGGCAGTGGAAGCTTCCCCTGCTGCTTTACCAATGCACCTAATCCCTGACTTGGAGGGGCTATCTGTAGCTGAGAACATAGCTGAATCTCAAGGTACATTGTTTTTTTTTTTGCTCTCCTAAGATCGTAAAAGGCACATCTGTTGGTAATGATGGTTTTCATGATGCACACAACTCATTATTATTAGGTTTGTTTTTTTTACATACCTAGAGTCCTAAACCCCTGGTGCTAGACTCTGTTCAAATATAACGAAACAGATGGTCTCTGCCCCAGTGATCTTACAATCAAAGTCCAACAGGAACTGAACTCACGTAACCAACTCATTTCACAAAGGCTACTAAACAGCCACTGGAAATAAAAACTTTAGGTTTCGAATGCTGTGTGGTACCATGATATTAAAAAGTTAGATGTGACATTCCTTTTGGGCTATATAGCGCCCTGAAAATGGTCCTTTGTTAAATGATAAGGCAGAAGAAATAAGACAGTCTCTTGGCTCATATGGTTCAACCTGCAAGGAATAATATCACAATATTGTGATTTCACATACAAGTTTTTAAGTAGGTATCTGGTTGCAAGGATAAAAATGGGACATGGATGCTATTCTGAAGTGAAACTTAAAAGGAATGGATTAGTAAAGGACCACTTCTGCAAATGACTTAAAGCAATGGTTGAAACGCCACTGTCTTCCATGATGCACAAAGAGAAAAATAAAGTAAATTAAATTTAAAAAAAGAAAAAAAAAAAAGCTCCAGTCATCATATAGCATACTGAATTCTGTACTGAAAGTCCAGTGCATAACCTTACCTGAGTCAGCAGTGTGAAGCATTAGCCAACGGATTGCAACATTGCAGTCTCTTAAGCAGTTGAGCAGCTTAGGAATATTATCTAGCACCAGTTCCTCCCTCAGGTAGCCCTCTTTGAGAAACTGTTGCACTTGAGTGTGGACACGCTCTGTGACAGCAGCATACCGGGTTGCCTTTGAACATATAGTTCTTTCATCAACATGGAACAAGGAAATATAATTCATCTACTAAGTGCAGCTTCACATGAGCGCAAAGTGGGTACAAGTCAAATAAAAGGTGCTGTAAATTCACTATCCACGTAGTTTCTCTGGGGATGGCCAGGAAACGAAGTGCATGGCAGACTTTGTAATTGAGTGGTGAGGAAATACGATCTAGCATCTAGATCCGGGGGCCTATACATGAAGGACAACATTTTCAGAAATGCTATGTGGTTTAGGAACCTGGGTATTCAGCCCTTAAGTCACTTACACACTTCAAAAATTTTACCTAAAAAATTGTAGAACCACCCAGCTAACAATGAAAACAGTTTCTAGTAGATGGACAGTAAAGAACAAAGCAGTAATTAAATATATTCCAGAGCTGGAAATATTTGCTATAAATCAATTGTTGGCTGTATTAACAGATTAAGGAAAATACGTTTGCAAGCATTAATTTACAGTGATTATTTCTTGCACATGCTAGTTCAGGGGTCCATCCTGAGCATTCTGGGACAGATGTTTATATTTAGGTACTTAAACATGTCGACAGGTGTGTAGGTGCTTTTGAACATCCCAGTAGGCACCTAACATCTGTGGATTTCAATCTGGCAAAATCCTTAAGCATGTGATTAATTTTAAGCGTATGGATAATCCCACTGAAGTCAGAGTCTCAGGCACATGAAAAACACAAATGAGCAGCCAAATTTTTTCTACTATGGTATATTTTTAAACAAGAGTGCATTCTGCAGATTAATTGCTATAAACATTTCATGAAGATAATTTTTTTCTAGCAGAGAGACAGAGTCTCTGCTCAGTGTAGTTGCTCAGCTCCCAACTCTATGACAATAGATTAAATCCCTTAGTCAGAAAAAGCATCCCAAGTACTGTGTAACATGATGTTGACTGTCAGCAGCTATGAACTCAAGTCATAGCACTGGAGACACTTAAATATTGCAAAGATAAGTGAAACACTACTAGGGAGGGTTCAGAGTTTGAGACTTGCAGCCACTTTCAATGTTGACTCAGTCGAGATATGCATTAGAGAAAGAGGATGCAAGTGCTAGTAAACACCTGGAATACATCTGGAATACTCAGGCAGCTTGAATATTGCCACGAATATAAAACTTGTATTTACTTACCTGCTCTTTGATGTTTGAAAGATCTAATGTATAGTTGAGGGCAGTTTTTGCAGCCTTGTAAGGTTCCCATGCATCAGTTAGATTTACAGTGATTCCCATATAAATACTAATAACCTAAGGATGAAAGCAGAAACAAATTGAGTTGCGTTCATATTTTTATTAGCAAAGATTGTTCTCCACCTAGAAGCATGAACAGAACAAGGTAGTTCCTGGCTCAGAATGTTAGAAATAATTAATCTGTACCCCAAACGCACGTACAGATGAGCTACAGACAAAACAAATTTCTATGCTATATACATCTTTCTTCCCTGCACCTTAACTGAAAATCCAGTATACTTCTACTCTTCTTTTCATTTGAAAGGACACTATCAATTTGAAATCTAGTCTGTTTTTTAAAGCGAATATATAGCAGTTTCAGTTAATATAAAGTAAAATAATACTGAGTGTGTCTACCATTTTCTATAACTTTGCAATCTCCTTTTACTGTTTTTTGTCCAACTCCCTCTCACCTTTCTTTCCCCCCCGCTCCTGTTTTGTTGCTGTGTGAAAGCCACACACAAGAGACAGGGGAATGAACCATACAGAAAGGGCTGTCAGATGCATAAAGCTTACAAACTGAGAAACCACTCTTGTCCTCATGTTCTTTAATTTTAATGTGAACTGTTATTTGTAACAGCAATAGGTGCAATATTTTCAGACTAAGGATGGGACTTTAAAAGGAGTTGTGTGCCTAACTCATTTAGACTCCTTTGAAAATCAGAGAAGCTGAAGTGTGATTAAGTTCACAGTGAGCTTTTCATTTTTAGGCTCATGTAAGGTGCTTGATTGGAGGTGGAAATCCTGTGTTATTGACAGAACAGGGATATCAAGGGCAGCAGCAGTGAAACTTCACTACACCACTCCTTCAGCATACCACTCACTCCTACAGGTCACAATGGAGGACAGTTGTAGACATTTTCCCCATTACTCCTCGGTCTGCTCCCAAGAATATAAACAAGGAGTTCATTAAGGCTAATTGTGACAGCATTTTCTGTGAAGTGTGGACCTTCCTTAAAAGAACTGGAATCATCATGACTAATTTCACAAGTTACTGAATGTCCCCCAGAGATTAAGATTTTCAGTCACTAACAACTGACTGCTGATTTGAATCCAGCCTAGAAATGGAAGGCTCTATCATAACTGAACCACAGTTGATCATTCCATCAAATAGTCAGCCATTTAAATATCTGCATTGTGCAGTGCAAGATGGTAGCATCCTTGAAAAACTACAGTGCTAAATTCTCTCTTCAGATATTAGTATGCAGTTTCCACAAAGAAATGGAAGTTGTGTGCTTGTTCCTATTCTTTCTTACAGTGCTGGCTATTATTAGTTTCTCCACTTTTCCTTGTCTTTTTCTATCCTGCACACGAAAAACACAATTGGAAGAGACTGGATATTTGTAAGATCACTTGTTTCCACTTTTCTTTGTTCAGTAAGACTCTCTTTTTAATTGTAAGTACGGCCACAAGGATAGAGAGCTCCATAAAAGGTAACAGGTGGAGGCTTCTATTCCATCTGCACTTCATCATAAATGAAATAAACTATATGTTTAAAAGAGCAACTAATATTCACAAGAGATATTTCACTGTGTCACAATCAGATCCTTTACTCTATTAACATGCTCCAAACAAAGTATACCTCACTAAAGGAGTTCCTATTCCATTCTCTAAGACAGTATTTTCTGCAAGACACTGTAAAATGGTACTTCAAATAAAAGTGGCACTGCAGCTATAAATCCAGCATGCAGTGTAAGAACAACAACAACAGTATTTACCCAGTTATCTGGAAAATATTTATCCACTATCTCTCTCATTTTTGCTTGCTGGGTGTGAAGAATAGAAGGGTCAAAATAGAGGATCACATACAGCATGGCAGCTTGAGTAGCCAAAGCAATACTGCGATGCTCTGGTAATGGATATGCAGAAACCTAGAATGTGGAAAAAACAAAAATCAAAGCATATGCAAAGATTAGCATCGTGCGCTTTAGAGTACAGTACATTCATACCATAAGGCTATCATCTGTCAGCTAGGTATCTTGGGCATGCAAGTCTCAAATCCATCAGTCTGTTATACTGAGCCCTTTACATCCTGCATCTCACTATAACAATGGTTCTCAAACTTATTTGATCACGCCCCCCCTTCTTTGTGACTGTAATAGTTTATACCCTCCCCACCACCACACAAGTACATATACCAATTAAAAAAAAATGCAACTCTCACTAATAGTAAAAACAGTAAGTCCTTGATTCAAACAGAGCCATCAATCCATTGTAATAAAAGCAAAAGCAAAACTGTGATTGTGGTCAATGCTCACAATTAAATATGCACACTACATCATAGCAAACGGATTAACGTACAGATGGCAATGGTTTTGTATAATTCTATGCAAGCTTAACAGAAATCTGTCAAAATGCACAGCTCCATCTGATGACCTGATATGCCAGGAGAAATCAGCTTTGCTAGTTATTCATTGCAATGGGTAAAATGTGTGCAGTTAAGTTTTTTTTCCCCCCTAAAGCGTCTCATGCCTCCCCAGAATACATTCCGCGCCACCCACCAGGGGAGCCACCCCCTCCAACCCATTTGAAAACCTCTGCACTAGAATATGCAAGCTGATTTACAGGTGCTAACCAGATGTTATAAAAATATTATCTTACTGTAAATGATTCAAAGGCAGGGGAGAGCACACCTGAAGCAACATACTAAAGATGGACTGGAAAGAGTGGGCCAGGAGGGAGGCATTTTGAAGGGACCAGGGGATTAGGCTGGTGAGGTTAGTATCAAAGAGAGGAGGAGACTTCAATAATCCGAGTAGGAGATTATTTCTCCATGCCCTGGTTTATTACTTCATTTCTGGATTTACAAATTAAACAAATTCTGTATATACCAATAGGGTCAGAAAAATGCCTTTTTATTAACTCCAGAGCTCCAAACATACTGGTTCACCCACCTGGTTATAGATGTCATCAGATCTCAAGCGGCCAATAACCATGCTGATGAATGTTTCACTTATCGGTACCCTACTGAAGTAGCTCTCAGGATAGTTTAGAGGTCTTTTTGCTCCTGGCTGGCTTGAGTACCCAGTGCTTCGAAGCAGCTTACATATATCATCCATATTGGAATCAGCAGATCGAGCAGCACTAGGTTATAAAAGGAAAATGTATTTACATGAACTGATCCATTAAAAAAAAATATTATTTTCCCCTTTACTAAGGAAGGGCAGCTATAGATGCCTATATGGGAATTCTAACTAAGAGTACAAAGCATGAATGAAACAAAGAACCTTATTCATAGTTCACAGAGGACAGAAACAGAAGGCATTCAATTCAGAAGAGGAATCTGACATTTTCTTTGACTTCTGAATTCCCTTTCTTGCCCCACCCTCATATTCTGGAAATGAGGAATCTCCACTCTACTTCCTTATGTCTAAAAGTTAGAAGAGATACCAGTTGAGGTGTGAGGATTCATTTACGGACTAAACAAGCATACATTTGCTAAAAGGAAAAAAATATATATTACTGGTGAAAGGGGTTGGATTCATATTCCTGGAAGATTTTGTGGGATTTAACATAAAGATTCCTGAGTTAATCTGGCAGCTCTATTTATTGACCGGACTATTCAGAAGTGCTGTAACTGTAGACAAGTACATTTGGGGATAAATGTACTATCTGGAACTCAGCCCAGTTCATAAAAGTTTTCTTGTGCCTTTGGAAACGTCTTATATTCTGATAGCTCAGCGTTACAGTAGTAAAGCTCTAGGCTGAAATATTTTAGCCAAAGCATCCAAATCCTCCATAGGTAAGCATCCGAACAAATCTATAGCATTGCTCCTACAACTGGATCTATGCAGGCAGATGTTGGTGCATGAAAAAAGTAACTCGGATGTCTGTGGGACTCTGCAGGTGCACCAGCATCCAACCATGTGGATCTGGTTGAAGGACAGGAGTCAATATCTCCACAACCCATATTAAATTAATGCTTATAGAAAGAAAACTTTGGCTAAATATGCTGCATGCTACATTTTTACTACACAAACCACATTCAAATACTTCCATGCACAAGGATACCTGTATCTATAGTAGGAAACCAAGATTCTCTCTCTGACCTCCCCTTCAATCTTCTGGTCAATGACCAGCAACATGACTCCATACAAATAGAGAGCTTCACACTGTTGAGAAAAAATATTAATTAAAAACTAATGCTAACTAACACTAATATAATTCACCTTTAAAATATCAATTAAATGGTAAAAGTAAGTGTTTTTACATCTGTGAAAAGTGCCAGATTACAGTTTCCTTATCTTCCTACCATTCCCCACAATGGATTCCTAGCAAAAGCTGGCCAGAGATCTTCAATGCATTTTGGGAAGTAAAAACATGGACAAGAGATAATGTGTTTAAATTAAATTTAGAAAGAGTGAATGCCAAAACGTATCTGACACTAACATAGTTGATAAGTTCCATAGGGTAGCTGTGTTACTCTGTAGACAACAAAAACAACAAGAGTCCTGTAGCACTTTAAAGACTAACACATTTCTGCAGGCATAAGCTTTCGTGGGCTGCAACCCACTTCGTCAGATGCATGAAATAGAAATCATATAGGAGGTACATATATACATCCAAGGGTAAGAACCAACAATGGTGAGGGTAGGTGTAAACAAAGTCCAGTTATGGTAACATCCATAAACCAGTCGGAGAGCACTTCAATCTCCCAGGACACTCTGTAGCTGACTTAAAAGTTGCCATACTTCTACAAAAAAACTTCAAAAACAGACTTCAGCGAGAAACTGCAGAGCTGGAACTCATATGCAAACTTGACACAATCAAACTGGGTCTGAACAGGGACTTGGAATGGTTATCTCATTACAAGTAATTGTCACTGTTCACACATTCTCACTTTCTAATCAATGGTTATGATTAGGTCTCATCTACTTTAACTGAATGGACTTTGCTAACACTTACCCTCCCCGTTGTTGGTTCTTACCCTTGGATGTATATATGTACCTCCTATCTGATTTCTATTTCATGCATCTGACGAAGTGGGTTGCAGCCCACGAAAGCTTATGCCTGCAGAAATTTGTTAATCTTTGAAGTGCTACAGAACTCTTCTTGTTTTAACAATGTAGTTTATTTCACTAGTTACAGTCTGGTGAGTACTTACTAGAAGTTGCTTGCCATCTTCATTAAGGAGCACAGTTTCTAATGTTTGTTGAATATAAATTCCTTCATTGAGATCATCCAAATATCTACAAACATTAACCAAAAGTAGGTCATTCACCACAAGGAGTCCACTCTCTGCTTCTCAACTGATGTGCCCTTACAACCAAGTGGGGCTGTTTCTCCCTGAAGGTCAACAGAAGAGTGCAGAAGCCCTGCTTATAAGGTTATGATAAGACATCCCAAGTTATAAAGAAGTTCACCTAGCACAGGTTCAACAAACACATGTTTCTCAAGCACAGGAAAAACAGAAAGAGCCTAATAATCTGAGGAAGGAGGCTGGAATTGGAGGCTTGAACCCACTAGATGCAGTGTCTCCTGCAACATACTGATCATGCTCTGGTTCGGTTAATGCCAATGGGATTGGAGAATACCCAGTATCTTGCAGATTTAAGGCCTGTATTCCAGTGAGGAAAACACCTCCTTTGTAAGACATCCTCTCATTTCTGTATGGATGGAGGTAACCTAAAGAGCAGAGTATGGAAGAGAAAAAACTAGGACTTACTCCAGACTTTCCCCTTAGTGCGACTATTATGCAGGTTAATTAGTGTTTTGTCACTGGAATGTGGCGGGCATTGACAGTTTGACAGGATGTCAAGAAGTCACCTTGCAAATATCAGGTATTGTAAATTTCCATAACATATCTCGATTTCATTTTGCAAGGGTAAAGTTGGAAGTGGAATGGTTTCATCTTAACTATTAAGAGGGATCATCTATATATGAGTTTTCTAGTACCGCCCATCACCATTGTAGCTGAGAACCTTCCACATAAAATCGATAACAAAGACAAAGTCCCTACTGGACTTTATAGAGTCTCTTGCACTTCTACCTTACATGATTTCATGAGAGTTTTAAAATAGTAACCCTGGGGTAAGGAAGTTACTGTGAAAAAAATAATTTAGGAAAGCAGTGACACTGGGAAGTCAGAGACAGAGAGGTATAAGCTAAAACTTTTTTTATCTTAATTCTCATACTTTTTTGAACACCAAAAAATTGATTTCATAATAATAATTAGGGCTGTCAATTAATTGCAATTAACTCAAGCGATTAACTCAAAACAAATTAACTCTATTAAAAAAATTAATCACAATTAAACAATAGAATACACATTTACATTTATTATAAATATTTTTGGATGTTTTTCTACATTTTAAAATGTATTGATTTCAATTACAACACAGAATACAAAGTGTACAGTACTAATATTACTTTTTATTACAGATATTTGCACTGTAAAAAAGACAAAAAATAGTATTTTTCAATTCACCTCATACAAGTACAGTAGTGCAATCTCTTTATTGTGAAAGTGCAACTTACAAAAGCAGATTTTTTTTTTTTATATAACTGCACTCAAAAACAACACAATGTAAAACTTTAGAGCCTACAAGTCCACTCAGGCCTACTTCTTGTTCAGCCAATCGCTAAGACAAACAAGCTTGTTTACATTTACTGGAGATCATACTGCCAGCTTCCTTTTTCCAATGTCACCTGAAAGTGAGAACAGGCATTCGCATGGCACTTTTGTAGCCAGCATTGCAAGGTATTTACGTGCCAGATATGCTAAACATTTGTATGCCTCTTCATGCTTTGACCACCATTCCAAAGGACATGCTTCCATGTTGGTGACAGGTTCTGCTCAAGAACTATCTAAAGCAATGCAGACTGACACACGTTTCACATACCATTTCTTTTTTTTCCCTTTCTTTTTTTTTTTTTTTTTTTAAACAGTGCAAATATTTGTAATAAAAAATAATAATATGAAGTTAGTACTTTGTATTCTGCATTGTGATTGAAATCAATATATTTGAAAATGTAGAAAACATCCAAAATATTTAAATAAATGGCATTCTAATATTATTTAACAGTGCGATTAAAACTGCAATTTATTGTGATTAATTTTTTTAATCTCGCAATTAATCATGATTAATTTTTTTAATCGTTTGAGAGCCCTAATAATAGTTAGATCTGCTTTTATCCACAGACCTCAAAAACATTTTACAAATCTGGGCAAGTATGATCATTTCCAGTTTACCCATAGGAAATGGAGGCACAGGTGAAGTATCTCCCCTACGATCTGTCAACACGTTGGAGACAATGACAGGAGTATAATGCGGTGCTCATTATAGCAGGTAGTGCTGTTAAGTAACACAATAGTATTGTGGCAGAGATGTATCCAGAAAATAACCCCAATCATTAAGACCACACAGTTACTGGAATCACTACATTAACAAATCTTACACACATACCTGTTTAAATCTACAATATATTTATGGACACTTTGAAATGCTAGATAAAATCTTGTCAAAATGTCTATGTTGTTTTCACGAAATTCTTCATCTAAATCCTGTAACTCAGGTTTGGTTTCCAACTTGTATTCACAGATCTCAGGCCCCTAAGAAGAGGAAATTGATTTAAAAATAATTAAAAACATTGATCAGAATTATGATAATTTGCTGTAGGATACAGTACGTAAATTGATTCATATATTGAGCAACTGAATCCACCTTACTGGCAAAAACAGCACTGTCAAGGTGTGTTCAGCTAACTCTGGTTTTACAATTAGGTCTTCCCCCAAAAGATACTTTGGATGTTTGTACTTACAAATTGATTCTATAATGAAAGATACACAGATTTTACATTTTATTGGGAATTCCTATATGGAAAATGCAAACATAGTAGTCAACATTTTGGAGGAGCAGTTTTGCCATTAGCTTCAGTGAAGCCATGATTCCACTCTTTTTGATCCTCCCACATTAAGACTGGATTATATGATCTTAAGTGCAAGATTCTGCAAACAGCAGATCACATTAGCTTTTTCTAATGCACATACTCCCTTTGAAGGCAGCAGTGTTAGCAGGCCCAGGCCTCATGTTATTTCTCAAAATAAATCTGTGAAGTAGGTATGTGTTTTACATATAGAGGGGAGGGGAGAAAAAAAGCTGGAAATGGCACTGTCAGCTTGAACTTCAAAGTCGTTAAGTTATTTATTTTATGAAGTATGACACCTGTCTAAGTCCTCATGGCAACTTTTGTGAGTTTTTAAAATGTTTCTTTATCTTTTGTTGCTGGTGAAAGATCCACACAATCAGGACACAAGGACTGACTGATAATATAGGTAAAGCAATGAAATTGACAGCATATAAAGTGCTGCCAATTGCATAAAGTAAACAAACTGAAACAAGCAATTTTTTAATCTCAGATTTCTTTCAATTATAATGATTTTAGATGTTACTTATATAAAAAGGATTTCAGACAAAAGTATGATTTCCAAAATTGATGATGTGCCTTTAAATGTGTGTGCCCCAGTCTCTCTTAGGCACCAAGGAAAATGATGTAATAGGTGGAATTAAAACTCAAGCTCCAAATTCCCCATCCAATGCTCAGAGCTTTGGTCCACTCTTTCTATAAAACACCGTTATGTGATCAGAGGTCTCTTATTGTACAGTTCTCAGAAACAGAAAGGCAAATTAGTCATTGTGAGGAGCCATTCCCAAACTGTCCTGAAAACCAGTACATATCCCACTCTGCTGTAGGAGGTTTAACTCAGGAAGGGAAACAAGGAAGAGACCCTCTATGGTCATTGATCCTGCATATGCTTGTTCATTCAGCAAATGTGGACAGAGAAGAACCACAGTATTGTTATTAAGGTATATATATAAGGTAGCTTTCAAGCAGAAGATAAAGAATAGGATTAAGACAACCAGAAATGCTTCAGCAGTCTCATGATACCACTTGAAGGGACACAGCCATTGTTGACATGCTCAGAATTTGCTCATGCTGCTGAAAGTGAGATTTTAAGTGTTAAACTATCCACAGATAATTAAAAACAACCAGCACTACAAAATAAGGCCTAATTCCACTTTTCAGGCTGGGACAACCCAAAAACCTTTTCAAAATGTGTGTTCTTGGGATTTCTTATGTAAGTGAGCATTTTATACCATCCTTTTTTTCTCCCCTTACAGCCTCCATTCAAATGATCTGATGGATTCAATGCAATTAAAAACAAATTCCTGTTGTCCAAACACAGGACCTTGACTATACTCTGGATTTTTTTTATTTAGTTTACTCAAGCAATAAAGAGCTAACATCCAAATTATAACCTCACTTTGGGTGAATTTATTCTCAATACTAAATTCAATGTAAAATACATTTTACTAAACTCTTATGTTTGCTAGTAATTAACACAATTAATTAGTCAAGAATGGCAGGTTTATCACATGCGTACCAAAAGATTAAAACACCCTAGAGAAATAGTGCTCCAGTAAGAAAATGATTGTTCAGAGAGATTTAATAAAAACACAATTATATTTACCTTAAAATAACTGAAATCAAATATGATATCCCCATACTTCTGTTGATCGGCCTTGTCTTTGAGCCTAAAAACACCAGGAATAAACTCAGATAGTCTCAAAAGTTCTGCAATGATGGCATTTCCACAAGAGACAATCCGAAGAATTGCCTGGCCACAGTGATTGTTTTCAGCTAGAAAATCAACCATCATGAAGATGACTGTGACGGAGTAGTGATATTATTGCAGTCTGTTTCTGAGTTTCAATCTTCAAGTCATTTGGAGAAAGAAGCCTAACCGGAAAACTAGGTGCTCCATTTAAATTACCTGTAAAAACAAAAAATCCACACATTCAGCATATTTTAAATGGCTAAATCTATAAAGATACTAAAGCAACTCTGGAAAAACTATTATAATAAAACTCTATATCCTCCAGAATTTGTGAGGAGATGGCAGATGAAAAACAAACACTGTAGTGTATCTTCAGCATATATACAGCAGTTAGCTAAGCCAACTCTGAGATCAGATGAGAAATTGTAGCATATATTCCTTTACCAAAAGATTTCAGGACAACTGCTAAAGAGCAAAATAATAGAGCAGATGATAGGCCACACAACAGAAGCTAGATACTGACACAAGCTAGTACTTTATGACTTAAGAATAGCACAGTCACTTTAGATCTGTAACACAACACAGCCAAAGATGCTACAGCAATGTGGATAAACACATAGATGAATGGGAGCTAATCGCAGCAGAGGGCCATTCATTTATTCATAGCTACACAGACACCTTTTGTTATCATGGTCAAGTTTCTAGATCACAGTCATCTCCCTCAAAATCAGGAATCTTAATTTTACCCAGTTAAAAGACCCCAAAATACAAAAACACCTTACCCAGCTGAAGTGTTTATGTTTGTCCAATACCTGTGCCAGGGAGCTCCCTGGCCCACTCTCTCCAAAGAGAACATTATAAGAAACCAAACAAACACATTGCTGCATTTTACATATGGGGTACACACATTTCTCCATGATGGTTGCAATATATTTCATTGTACTGTACTGCACAGTGTATTTTAATATTAATGTAAACCAGCAACACTCTCTCTCCAATGCAATTGAGATAGATATATCTAATATGCCTCTTTTACAAAAGAGGCAAGCATCATTAGCTCTATTTTATAGATAAGTTACCTGAGCCACAGAGAGGTTATATGACTTGTCCAAGATGACAGAGCAAGTCATTGGCAGAGACGGGAAGAGAACCGAGGTGGCCAGAAACCCAGTCTGAGCTTAATCCTGTAGGCTACAGCTATCACTGGAGCAAAAGCTGTATAGTTTAAAAAAAAAAAAAAAAAAAAAAAAAACAGCAAAGAAATCCACAACTGTCACAATCACTTCCTTTGTCATGTTGTTTCAGTCAATACAATCACGTGTAAAGTATGAATAAAAAAATCAAAATGAATGGATCTGTTTGCAGGCTTGGCCCATAAGCATTTTGCTCAATTTTTGCATGTCTCTCAGCTTGGCCAATGGAAATCAACAAAATCAGTTTCACTTTTATTTATAGTTACTTTTCCTGTGAGATATTTAGTGCAGCAATGTTAAAGGTAACTGTTTTCATTTTAAAACACATCTGTGGCAACCTTTGTATTGATTTTAGGTTTCATAAAAGCTTGTTTTTAAAAATGTTGAGCTAAATTTAAGTTGACAGCTTCCCCTTTAAATCCATTCTACCACAATCTGTCTAATAAGGGCCCAATCTTTCTACCATTTAAATACACAACCCTGGAATGAATTTTGGCTGTATGCAGGAGTTTGCCCATGCAGTGATTATTGCAGGATCGGAGCCTAAATCAAGGAGAGCATGACAGGGCCCTAAATTATGCCTCACCCTGTACTCCAAAAAAGAGACTCATCAGTCTAACATGGTTTCTTGATTTTAAATGAATGTCACATTAACATATTGCAAAAACAACAAAACTGTTTGTTTTACCAAACAAAAACACAACTTGCAGAGCGGTTGTCTTACTCACTGGGACAGAGATAGGCCCTCATTTTGGATTCCTATTAAAGGCTTCTTCTAGCAATCAATGACTTTTGCACAGTACATTTCAATGAGCTGCAGAAGAACTCACTCACTTTCATCCCAACTTCCCCCTCACTGGCATTCAGCAATTTCCCTTTGCACCAAGCCCACATCAACCAGGTACTCCAGATCCATCTTCCCCAGCAGAGAAATGCAGTAAGTGCCTCACAAAACACAACCTACACCCACCCAGGAAACAACACCCACACAATTCCACTGTCCCCCTCCCCCATCACAGTCGGTTCCACACTAACTCCCTAAAATAAGCCAGCCCCAGCACCTCCCAACCCCCCCAGGATTACCCAGCGCCCCAATGAACCCTCAATTATCCGCTCCCCAAAATCACACCACCACCTCCTCGAGGGGGTGGGGCGGGGCAGAGCACCTCTCCCCTCCCCCAAATGAGCTCCCTAAGAATGCCCTGGGCCTGCCAAGCCGGTGAAGCCGCCCCCACACTTACTGTGCCAGCCACTCCCCTGCTGCTGGCCGGGCTCCCTCTCTACCCAGGAAGGGGCAGGGCACCCCCTGACCTCTCCGGCCGACGCAGGCGGTTTCAGGCCTGGGCGTCGCCGCACTCTGGAAGCCCCCACTGCGAGGCGACGGGAGCAGCCTTCGGTCCGCCCACCCCACGCCAGCAGCCCTGGGTCATGTGCACAGGCGCCGGCTGATGAGGCGGTTCCTGCTCGCTGCCCGCCCGCCCGCGCCGCGGAGACTCTTTGCCTGCCGCCCTCGGGCCTCGGCGCGCGACTGCGGTTCCTATAGGAACGGAAGGGAAGGCGGCCTGCTCCCGGCCGGGCCGCGTCAGGGCCTCAACCCCTGGCAGCAGGTAGGGGGCCTGCTCCGGCGTGCGACCTGCCCCGCCTCGCCACAGCTGCGTGGCCGAGCAGGGATTGGTGAGGGCCGGGGGCTACCCGGGGGGGAGAGAGAAGCTCCCAGCAATGAGGGGGTGGGCGAGAGGCTGGCAGGCCTCCCCTCAAGCACTCAGCTCTGACTGGTGGGTAGAGGGGTGTGTCACCCAGTGAGGTTAGTCTCCGTGTGGATGCTCTCAAACATGCACGTTTCCTCTGGGGCATCCGCACCTCCCACTGGCATGGGTCAGCGTGTGTTGGTGGCCATCCTGCCAGGGAAATGCGGTGGTGTGGCCCCGAGATGTGAAGGCGGAGCTCTTTGCTGGGCATGCTTCACCTGGAAATAGGGTTCTCACCTTTGAAATCCAAAAAACCCGGCTGGCACCCTCCCTCCCACAAGGCAAGCCCGCTGCAACTGCCGGACTCCAACCACATGGCAATTCTGCCCAACCTCCCCATCTCCTTTCCACAGCCACTTCCAGTATTTAGAGAGATCACTTGTATAAATAAGATGGATAACATCATTTCCTTACTTAAATTGTGGAAGTGGGAACACTGCAGCATCTTGAGCTGGACACAGAAACTTTTAACATTAGATAGACCAGTATGTTATGACAATAATGCAAATCTTTAGACTCACGTTAAAAAAAAAAGGCAGATTAAATAATTTTTCTGGCAACTGGAAAATCCATAAAAAAACCCAGCCAGGCTGGTCAAATACCGGGCGGGTGGTAACCCTATACTGGAAACCTATGCGGGAGTGTGGGTAGGGTGATCAGATAGCAAGTGTGAAAAATTGGGACTGGGGAGGTAAAAGGCACCTATATAAGAAAAAGCCCTGAATATTGGGACTGTCCCTATAAAATCAGGACATCTGGTCACCCTGGGGCAGGGACGGGGCAGAGGCGATGTCAGCACTAGGACAATGACAAGCAGGCAATCTCTTGCCCTGACAAAGGGGAGCACTGAGTGTGTTTGCCAGAGTGGCCATGGAGTAACAGGGATACTTAGCATTTTTCATCCTTAGATCTTAAAGTGTACTGCAAAGGTAAGTATTGTTAATCTTTGTTTTAAAGATGGGGAAACTGAGTCATGGGGCAGTTAAATGATTTGCTCAGAATCACACAAGAAGTCAGTCAGTGGCACAACTGAGAATGTAAACTAGGCCTTCTAATTCCTGCTCAGGGACCCTACCTATTGGGCTTTGTGGTCAGTCATTTTTTTTTCTGTTGGAAGGAAAAGATTGCATAGCCAGCCCTGTCTTTCTCAGTTTTCTAGCTACTATGGCTCTCTCTGATATTTTTGGGGAAATATTTAAAAAGAGAAAACTCAGAATCTGAATGCGTCATTGAAACAAACAGCAATATCTTTCATTGCAAGACAGAAAGTCAGTAAAATACTGCTCTAAAATGAATGCTTGATGAAGGACTTATCCTTATCAGGAGAAAGGTAAACTTGGGCAGCTCTGATCTAATATGCAGGGCTTGAAGAATCCACTTGCCCATTTTGAGTAGGAAGCTTTCTCAGATGGGTGCCGATACCTTCTGCGGAATCTAAACCTTCATTTAAAATAAAAAAAGACGTTTCTAGCCATAAGTTGCTAAAATGGCTTTATGGAAAATAGATCCTGTCAAACTAACTTGATATCTTTTTTTGGTGGGATTACAAATTTGGTTGATAAAGATAATAATGTTGATGTAATATATTTAGACTTTTGTAAGGCATTTGACTTGGCACCACACACATTTTGATTAAAAAACTAGAAAGATATAAAATGACCATGACATCCATTAAAAGGATTAAAATATGGCTAACTGATAGGTCTCAAAATGTAACTGTAGATGGGGAAGTGTCATCAAGCAGTTGTGTTTCCAGTGGGGTCCCTTGGGGACTGGTTCTTGGCCCTATGCTATTTAACATTTTTATCAATGACCTGGAAGAAAACAAAATCATCACTGATAAACTTTGCAAATAACACACAAATTGGAGGGCTGGTAAATAATGCAGAGGACAGGTCACTAATTCAGAGCAATCTGGATCGCTTGGCAAACTGGGTGCAAGCAAACAATATGCATTTTAATACAGCTAAATGTAAATGTATCCATGTAGGGACAAACAAAGATGTCCATAGTTAGAGGGTGGAGGACTCTATCCTGGGATGCTGTGACTATGAAAAAGATTTGGGTTGTGGTGGATAATCAGTTGAACATGAGCTCCCAGTGTTATGCTGTGGCCAAAAGAGCTAATGCGATCCTATAAACAGAGCAATCTCGAGTAGGAGAAGAGAGGTTATTTTACCTCAGTATTTGGTGCTGGTGTGACCACTGATGGAATACCATGTCCAGTTCTGGTGTCCACAATTCAGGAGGTTCAGAGAAGAGCCACAAGAATGATTAAAGGATTAGAAAACATGCCTAATAGTGATAGACTCCAGGAGCTCAATGTATTTAGCTTAACAAAGAGAAGGTTAAGGAGTGACTTGATTACAGTTTGTGAGTACCTATATGGGGAAAAAATATTTAACAATGGGCTCTTCAGTTAAGTAGAGAAAGACTAGATCCAATGGATGGAAGTTGAAGCTAGACAAATTCAGGCTGGAAATAAATCATACATTTTTAATGGTGAGCGTAATTAACCATTGAATCAATTTATCAAGGGTTGTGGTGGATTCTCCATCACTGACAATTTTTAACGCAAGATTGAATTCCGTAGAAATTATTCTGGGGAAGCGCCATGGCCTGGGTTATGCAGGTGGTTAGACTGGATGATCAAAATGATCCTTTCTGGCCTTGAAATCTATGAATCTATGGAAATTACCTCCCAAAACCAAACTATGATTAAACTCATACAGTGCTGCCTTCCTGTTTTCAGATGAACAACAGCTCCAGTGCCTCTGCTGCTACTCAGAGCTTCACAAGCTTCGCAGAGTGAAAAATGACCAACAGTGTCTTGTTGTCAGTTTTTACTACTGTTTTTCAGATTCCTTTGGGCAGCTGTGAAACTGACAAGAATTGGGTCAATTTCATAAAACTTGGAAAAGCAGAGGCAGATATCAGATGTTTACTAGGGAGGGAGACCTAAAAATGAAAGCAGAGGAAACTGTACTGTATCAGAAACACAATCCTCATCCTTCTGGCAACAGCTAGGTAGGAGTAGAGTAGTTACTAATAAGCATAAATATCTGAAGACTGGAATGACCTAAAATGCAAAGTAATCCACATCGGAGAACATAATCCCAACTATACTTACAAAATGATGGGGTCTAAATAAGCTGTTACCACTCAAGAAAGAGATCTTGGAGTCACTGTTGATTGTTCTCTGTAAAGATCCACTCAATGTGAAGCAGCAGTCAAAAAAGCTAACAGAATATAACTATTAGGAAAGGGATAGATAACAAGACAGAACATATGCCTCTGTATAAATCCATGGTATACCCACATCTTGAATACTCCATGTAGATCTGGTCACCCTATCTCAAAACAGATATATTGGAATTGGAAAAGGTTCAGAGAAGGGCAACAAAAATGATTAAGGGTATAGGATAGCTTCTGTATGAAAAGAGATTAAAAAGACTAGAATTGTTCAGCTTGGAAAAGAGACGACTAAGAGAGAATATAATAGAGGTCTATAAAATCATGACTGTTGTGGAGAAAGTGAATAAGGAAATGTTTAGTAATTTTAGTACTTTAGTAAGGCTTTTGATACTGTCTCACATGACCTCATAAACAAACTAGGGAGATAAAACCTAGGCTATGTCTACACTGAGGGCAGCAAATGCACCACCGTCAGATCGATTTATCTGGTTCGATTGAGCGGCAGTGAAGACAGGCTCAATCAATCCGGAAGCCGATCTAATAAAACCACCGCCCCAAAAAGCGTAGCACTGCATCGACGGGTACGCATTTCCCGTCGGCGCAGTGCAGCGGAGATGGAGCGCTAAACGGAAGTTATGAAGTCGACGGGAGTTATGCAAGCTACTCTGGGTAGCTTGTGTAACTCCCGTTGACTGCCGCCAAATTTTGCCGGCAGTGTAGACCAGGCCCTAGATGGAGCTCCTGTAAGGTGGATGCATAATTGGTTGGAAAACGGTTCCCAGAGAGTAGTTATCAGTGGTTCATAGTCAAGCTGGAAGGGCATGTAGATTGGGGTCCCACAGGGATCAGTTCTGGGTCCAGTTCTGTTCAATATCTTTATCAATGATTTAGTTAATGTCACAGAGAGTACACTTATAAAGTTTGTGGATGATACCAAGCTGGGAGGGGTTGCAAGTGCCCTGGAGGATAGGATTAAAATTCAGAATGATCTGGACAAACTGGAGAAATGGTCTGAAGTAAATCGGATGAAATTCAATAAGGACAAATGCAAAGTACTCTGCTTGGGGAAGAACAATCAGTTGCACACATACAAAATGGGAAATGACTGCCTAGGAAAGAGTACTGT
Organism: Emydura macquarii macquarii; assembly: GCF_026122565.2. Lineage (NCBI taxonomy): Eukaryota > Metazoa > Chordata > Testudines > Chelidae > Emydura > Emydura macquarii. The sequence continues at coordinate 6,580,957 of NW_027130506.1, forward strand.
GGAAAGGGATCTAGGGGTTATAGTGGATGACAAGCTAAATATAATCAACAATGTAACACTGTTGCAAAAAAGGCAAAAATCATTCTGGGATGTATTAGCAAGAGTATTGTAAGCAAGACATGAGAAGTAATTTTTCTGCTCTGCTCTGCATTGATTAAGCTTCAACAAGAGTATTGTGCCACATTTCAGGAAAGATGTGGATAAATTGGAGAAAGTTTAGAGAAGAACAAAAATCATTAAAGGTCCAGAAAACATAACTTATGAGGGAAGATTGAAAAAATTGGGTTTGTATAGTCTGGAGGAGAGAAGATTGAAGGGGGGATATATCAGTTTTCAACTATGTAAAATTGTTTTTGTTAATCACTGAGGACAGGACAAAAAGCAATGGGCTTAGATTGCAGCAAGGATTGTTTAGGTTGGACATTAGGAAAAACTTCCTAACTGTCAGGGTAGTTAAGCACTGGAATAAATTGCCTAGGGAGGTTGTGGAATCTCCAGCACTGGAGATTTTTAAGAGCAAGTTAGACAAATACCTGCCAGGGATGGTCTAGACTCTAGATAATACTTAGTCCTGCCTTGAATGCAGGGGACTGGACAAGATGACCTCTCGAGGTCTCTTCCAGTCCTATGATTAGAGCTGTTGGAACTCTCAGTGGGATATTTGTACTTTTATTTCTTTTTTCCAAACACTTTATCTCTAAAACCCCTTTTCTGTTATTTCCAAGGTAATTATTTCAAGATGCCTGGGGGTTCAGTAATCTCATTCAACTGTGTGGATTCTTCTCTATCATCTCTGAAAAACTGCCAGTCGTACATAAACACTGGGATGGATATTGCTACAAATGTTGCTCTTGACCTGGTGCAAAATCACAGTAAGTAATTGTATTGAATATATTACCTTATTTATTATCAATTTTGAACCTGATAGACAGCCCTAAGCATGCATATGTGGGTCTGGAAGCAATAGAAATCTGTCTTTACAGAACCTTCCATGGTGAAAAGTTCCAGAGGGTAGCTGTGTTAGTCTGTATACAGCAAAAACAACAAGAGTTCTGTAGCACTTTAAAGACTAACAAATTTAATTTACAGCCCACGAAAGCTTATGCCTGCTACAGAACTCTTGTTGTTTTTGCTGTCTTTACAGAGAGTAGCAGCTTCTCCTGTTTTGGCTAATTTAGGGGTTACCATTAAAATCATTTCCCTGTCTTGAAAGATAAACTGAATGGAAATGTAAATAGCAAGAAAACAATGCTCTTGCTCAGTGGTTTTTAACCCATGGCCTGTGGGCTGCTTGAAGCCCAGTCAGCACACAGCTGCAGCCCATGTGCCATCCTCAGGGCCATACAGATAGTATATATACTGTGTGGCTGCAGCCCACACAACACAGAGAGCTGCATATGCGGCCCACAATGTTAAATAGGTTGAGAACCACTGCTCTAGCTCTTGTACCACAGAAGGCCAATTGTATATCAGTATTCACTATTCTGCAGCTTTGCAGAAGATTTAGCAGTGCAGAAAGGTGGGGTGGACAACTGATCCATATAATCCTAAACTGATTACTTTGTTCTAATATAGATCCTTTGTTTTTGTTTTAATATTTTCAAAAGTAACTAGTGATTTTTGGGTGCCCAACTTGTGACACGTTTAAGAGGCCCGATTTTCATAAAATGCTGAGCTCCTGCTTCTTGAAAGTGTCTCATGCTGGACATGAGGTACCTCATGGAGGTACCTCAAATCACTTCTGAAAATCTTGGCCATCATGTTTTCTAATGTCAGATGTATGCAAATCTGCTTTTCAAGGGGAAAGTAAAACGTGAGGTCCCCTATTCCTACCACCACTCAGTCAGTCAGCTTCTCCTGTGCTGTTACTGACAGCACAGTTGTACTCATTAGAGGACTGCCTAAAATGAGTGCTCTCAAATAGTCTTGGATAAACAGTAGCTCCACAAGAGGTCAAAGGGTGGCTCTTCCTTCCAGGATGTACCACAGAGGCTTTATCTCCCAATAGTCAAAGAGTCAGATAATAATAATTAATGAATCTATGTTTTAGTAGGAATGGATACTGAAAATCCCATGAAAACAAAAGAATGACTATTCATGGCATACCTAATCTGACATTCAACAAAAAAACTAGACTAGATAGGCATCAGTAGGGTTTAGTTACAATGAAGAAGAACAGTGTTCTATTTCTGGAGAGTGTTACCTTTCTCCCCTCTGGCCCTTTCACCATGTCAGAGACTATGGACAGGATTCTTAGCTATGTGCCATTCCCACTGCCTTGGCAGTGCAAAGGGAGCAGAAAGCTGTTTTAAACAGACAGCTGGGGATTCCCCTTGCATATGGGAAGCTGTGGCTGGAGTAGAATGCATATAACGAGCTCTATATCCCCCTGCTTCTGGTGTCATCCCATCTACCCCCATCTTAGGAGGCAATGCTGGGCTATGAGGGGATGCGCCAGAAAGTGCTGCGTTCCAGCAGTCCCAGACACTCAGAATGATCCCTAGTAGGCAGTAATTGCCAGCACAAGTTATAACAGCTCTGAGGCTGCACTATGTGAAATATGAATTACATGTAGCACACTGGGCTGGGACTCAGGAGACCTGAGTTCCATTCCTGGCTCTGCCACTGGCCTGCTGGGTGATCTTGGGCAAGTTATGTCAATTTTGTGTGCCTCAGCTTCCTCACCTATGACGTGGGGCTAATGACACTGACCTCCTTTGTAAAATGCTTTGAGATCTACAGATGAAAAGTGCTGTATAAGAGCTAGGTATTACTATCATTAACACTGATCTAAGGTCATTTACATGATGAAAATATAACCTGGTTACTGCTAATTTAGCTTAAAAATTAGTTAAATACCTGTGCAAGTATTTTCTGTGCATTTCATTTTTGACTTGGGGCTATTTTCTGCAGATTTGAATCTAATGTTAAGATTTCAGTTGCATTAATAATTCACTTAAAGATTGTGGAATGGCTTGATGGGCTGAAGATGACTGTTGAAGATTCAGAGGAAGGTTTGGGATGCGGTGAAGGACAAAGTTAAATTTCCAAGTGTGTTGTTAAGGAAAGCATGCTTCTCCCCTGTTAGATCAGAATAGTGCATGTTCCATTGAACAAAGGATATTGAAAGACAGATTTTCCCTCCCATTTTCAATTGACATCTACATAAATAAAAATGAACAAGTTAATAGTCAAGCACCTCTTGGCTACAGTAGCAAAAGGTCAAATTGAGGAAGAAAATAATAAAATTAATTTCCGATGGAACAGTACTACAGGGAAGTGCTATTTCTTGGAAAGTAATTTACACCCTGAGAGTGCTTACTTTCTTCTCTCAGAACTCAGAGTGACTATGGAAGTCATCTTGTTCAGTAGTGTGTTGTTTCTGTGCTGAAATTGCAGCGTGGGCAGCCTTTGAATTCTATGCACCTCAGAAAAGTAACACTTAGAATAAACTATTCTGGACTTTGTTTTGACAATAAATTGTGCTATTCTTTGTAGCCAGCATTGTTTCATGAATAAAAGGGATGTTTTATTGAAACAGTCTTTTTGTTAGAGCTGAATTGGTTTAAAAAGTTTTATTTCCTATATTGAAAAAAATAGGCTCAGTCCCCTCTTATTCTTCCCAACCAATCAGAAGTGTGCGTGCGTGTGTTTGATTTTGTTAGAATATCTTGTTTTGATATTGACAGCAGTTTGGTTATAGAAATAGTACAAATGTACCAACAGCCAAGTACTACCCTGTGATACAGGAGAGTAAGTTATGTCAGTTTGTTTCAACAGGCATTGCATTGCACAATGTGTCTTGAATACGTTATTTGAAGGGTGTTTGAGCAAGGGTCATGAGTGCTGTCAACTTTCAGGAATAAAATGCTCATAAGGGCCAGACCCTGCAAACACTTACCACCAGTACATTGTTTACAATATACCCGGTACTGTGTGTCGAATCGGGTACTAAAACAATAACACATACTTCCAGAGGGGTAGCCGTGTTAGTCTGTATACAGCAAAAACAACGAGAGACTAACAAACTTAATATTTGCAGGCATAAGCTTTCGAGAGACTTCAGCTTTCTTCTTCAGATGCAGTAATACAGAAAATAGGTAACATACTGACTTCTAATTTTACAGCAAGAAATGTATTATAACTAGTTTAAGACATTAATGCTAGGGATGTACTGGGCATATTCTCTACTGAAATATGGCTATTGTTACCTTGATGAGTTCTTGTTTTTTTAAAAAAGATAAAACAGTGAAGAACAGAAAAACATGAGAACAAGCATATGTTTCTGAATTCCAGAGTGCATTAGCAACCTTTACAAGTGTAAACTGTCTTTAGTAGATCTAACAATGCTTTTATCCTGTGCCAATCTTGAGTGTTTTTCCCCCACCAACTAGTGTCAGTTACTGCAGATTAACATTCTGAACTATTTCTTTTTTACGTACGTTAGTTGCATTTGCAGTGTTCTCCATCCTTTCCCCTCTGAATGTGTCACAAACCAGAGAGCTTTGTTCCTTTTTCTTTTTTTCCATGTTTCACTTTTTATTTTTTCATGAATGGAAGTTGTGAAACAGCTGTAATGTCAATCTTCAAGTGAAGTAAAAAACAAAACATAACTCACCAGAGGAAGGAGTGGGCAAGGAATAAGCAATATTCTCAATGGGTTACAAAACAAAATGAAAAAAACCCCAGCATCTTCCCATGCCTTTCTGATGGCTCTCACCTGTCATAGCTTCTTGGAAAAAATCCATACAAAGAACAAAGCTTTTCCCACACTGTATATGGGAGCTATGGTAACCACACTGCAGGAAGTGGAGTTAGCAGCTATATAAATAGATAGTAGTGGCCTTATATTGAATGAAGTGGGAGTGTAGCTAATTATTGGATCCTGGTACAATAAAGCTGCTGATAGAAAAGGTGCCAGACTAGGGAATACGAGCTGACTGAGGATATTCAACCAATTATACTGATGTTAATAGTACTTTGTTCTTGTTGGTCTTCAGAGGACATCAAGCACTTCATAAATATTAGTTAAGTCTCAAAACTCCTCTATGAAGTAGATAAGAGATGTAAGAATTACTTATTCCCACCCAGTGAAATGAAGCCACTCTTTGGATGGATCATATCTGTTGCTTAAAAACACATAGTAACTACACAACATTTTAAGATAGAAAATGAAGTAAAGTACCATGTCTGATTGGAACAGCAGAGGAGATTCTAGATAGGTAGAGTGTAAATACCTGAGTTTGGAATTTCAGCCAGGACATCTGTGTGGTGCCTATTCTTATAATAGGTGCCACTGGTTCTTTCATGGCCGTGAGTGGTCAGAGTTTGTTTGACATCTCATCCAAAAGATGGCACCTGAGCAAAACAGAGCGGCCTAATCCCATACTGTGGTATCACTTCAATAGTGATTGAACGGGGAGGTTGCCACCCACTGAATTGAAATTGCTACTTCCCCTAGCACCTACATTTTCTTTTAGCTCTTTCCCATCCAAATACTGACCCAGCCCACCTCTGCTTAGCTTGTGAGACATAATAGGTTTATCAGACAAGGTAGCATGGTTGCAGGTCAGTACAGATATCGGCACTACTGTTGATGGCTAAGATGCCATAGTTTCAGATTCTTCAATACAGTCTCCCTAATAACAAACACTATGCTGTTCAGAATTAACTGGTGTGCGGCTGTAACTTTACAAGGACATATGCTTAGAGGTTTTAGGCTAGGCATTTCTAGTTCTTATAACCTCTTTGCACATGTAAATTCCATCCCAAAGTTTTATCCAACTTTGATGCTTCTCTCCAGAGCCTTTTACTATAAATTGAGGTATCCTGATTGGTCACAGAAATCCAGTGAGGTGTTTACCCCATTGTTAGATAAACTGCTTGTTTTTATATCTTTTTAAATATATAACTGTATTGAATTTTAAGCATAATACAGATTACACTGTATATTGGAATACACAGATTGGAAAAGAGATGGGGCCAGATTCACTAGTGTAAATTAGAGCAGCTCCTTTGAAGTTATGGTGATATACACCTGCAGATAATCTGACCCAATACTGTCATATGCAGAGAAGGATGATCTTGTGTACAGGAAAAGAGTGATTTAGAAGATCTATTTCTGTATAAGCTTTGGAAAGTTCACTTTGCTTCTCTGTGATTCAGTTACCTATCTGCAAAATAGAATATTTTCCTTCTTCATGTGTATTGTGAGGACTAAGACCCCAATCTTCAAAAACACCTGTTTCACTTGAGCAGTTCTGTTGGGCTAAGTGAAACTATGAATAGTTTAAAGTTAAGCATGTGCGTAGATCTTTGTAGGTTTGAGCCTAATTTTTTATGAATCGCTTTGGGAATCTCAGTGGAAGATACTATAGAAATACAAAGTAAAGAGATTTGCTTACATCCAGTAGTCAGAAGGAAAATAATAATAGTATCATAATAACACATACAATCTTCATGACTCCTTCAAGGATTATACATTCAGGATTACAGATTTTGTATCTTTTTCCTTGGTGCATCTGAGCATCGTTTTTGCTTTCCTAATTACTGCACTCTGGAGAGAGCTCTTCATTGAGCTATGTCCATGATGACTCCCAAATCTGTTTCCTCTGAGAAGCCCACAATTTCTAAGTCCATTTGATACATTAGATGTTTAGACTGGTTTTGGCAATGAGCATTACATTATATCATCTATGTAAAATTTCATTAGACATTCTGCTGCTCAGTCCCCCAGTGCATTTAAATCCATCTGAACTTTCTTTCAATCCTACATAAATGTTTACTGAGAGAAATAACTCACTATTATTAATTATTCAGAGCATTTATTGCCATTTATGAATTTGTGTGGTGTCTTGCAAAATGGGGCTTCTCTAATCCAAGTATAATAGTAAAGCACCTGATTTTGCAAACCTTCTACTTATGCGAATAGTGCCATTGACTTTAGTGAAGCTACTTCCATGATTAAAGACTACTTGCATGTGTGAGTGCTTGCAGGTTTGGGCCCATAGCACTGACAAAGTCTTTGGTGGTGTTAAAGAGACAAAATAGACACAGTCCCTGTCAGCTAGTTCAGACCACATATTTAGACTTGTAAAACAAGTTTTCATCAAATTGAATATTAAAGGGACACATCACTTTGAAATCTAGTCTGTGTGTTAAAGAGTTAAAAGTAGTGTCAAGCACTACACCTATCCTTGGCCCTTCTGCCAATTTTTACTGTTTAAAGATCACATTTTCCTCTCTTGTTTTTTTAATGCTTTTTTTGCTCTCCTGTTGCTGTATAAAAGACCTACACAAACACAATGGAAATGTGTGTATAGTCAATTTCACTGTTTCTTTTGTACAATCATAGTGCTGTAATATAGACTCTAGCCCCAGTCCAGGGAAACATTTAAGCATTTGCTAAATTTTAAGCATCCATTGAAGTTAGTGGACCATTCAAGCATTAAAAGTTAAGCACATGCTTAAGTGTTTGGCTGGATTGGGGCCTTAGTAGGTAAAGTATCTGGAAGTGAAATTTGCTAGAAACTAATTAAGAATGAAGCCAACTAGTCTATGGTATTTTCATTGCTTTGGCACAGTGCTATGCAAAATGTAAACTACATAAATCATACAAAAACCTATTTCCATTTTAATAATGTAATATGTTTTGCATATGCAATGTTGTTCTAACTGTGTCTAACTGTGCCTGGATATTAGAGAGATAAGGTGGATGAGGTAATACCTTTTATTGGACCAGTTTCTGTTGGTGAAAGAGACAAGCTTTCAAGTTACCCAGAGAAGACCTGAGGAAGAGCTCTGTGTAGCTCGAAAGCTTGTTTCTTTCACCAACAGAAATTGTTGGTCCAATAAAAGATATTACCTCACCCATCTTATCTCTCTAATATGTTTGAGTATCAGATGAAGAAGCTTACTTTTTAAAAATGATTGGTTTAGATTCTTCTGTCGTTTATGTCAAAATAAATCTAGAATAATTCTGTTCATGTCAACTGATATCTTTGGGTTTACACCACTGTAACTGAAAGCAGAATTTGCTTCATTTTTTTTTTTAACTTAACATTGTCTTAACACTGGTCCCAATTATATGCGCTACTGTTAACCACTCTGCACGCTAAGAAGCTACTGTTCCCTACAACTATTGCTTAACTGCTGTTTCCTGTTTCTTAACCATTTTTCCTTAAATTTATTGTGTTCATATGTAGGTAGAAAACACTGCAGCACATCTATATGAAATATTTTCAGACTAGATCCCGTTCTGTGATATGTTAAAATCAATTTAGGTCACTTCACTGGCTCAAACCTGCTTTAAACCTGGACCAAGCACCCTGATAATGGTGTACTGTGATTGGCCCTACTTGGGTCTGCATATTGGAGACGGGGGTCTATACCCAGCTCTGCCAGAAGTGACCTTGTGCCAACTCTCTTATCTCACTAAGGGAAATATGCTTGTCTGACTCCCAAGGTGAGGGTAGGAAGCCTTGCTAAATAATAAGAGCTGTGAAATACACAGAATTACTAACAGCCATTAGAACAGCTGAGACTAGAATTCTTGGCTTTTAACCCAGCATTTCTCCCCTTAGATTAAAGGAGTAGCTGCTACTGCTATATTATACATGGAGTTCAAGCTATATGGTGCTGGGAAACGTGCTCAGTGCAAATGGGAGGTCTGTGGGCTAGGAAGCATGATTAGTTCAGATAAAACATTAGCAGCAAACCTCTAAAAAGCTCCACTGAGGATTTGTAAATGGAGGTTTCATAACCTGACCAGATCTAGAGGAATTTCATGGGGACAGTAAAAGGCACCTCTCTGAGCTCTAGGACTCTGCTCCTGCCGAATGCCACATTCCTGCCCTAAAACAAGGATGCACTAGATGTCTTCAAAAACAGTGGGGTAAAAAATTATTAGTAAAAATTTTGTTTTTCCCTAAATGTATTCTTGTAAATGACTGAATCGTTTGTGCTGAAACTTTCCAAAAATATTCACCCTGAAGCACGTGGCAAATTCCAGCCCAAATGATTGAAGTTTGGCAAAGTTATAAACAACTGAAAATAGGAACTAATAATGGCAAGTGATAGGCATGCTTAACTGTAGGCATTGCTACCAACTCTGCCTATAATTAAAGTGACAAGATTAATGTTTTTTAACTATTGCTGGTCCACAATGATCATGTATTTGCACCATAATGTGAATAAGCCTCACACACTTAATTATAAATACATAAGTTAACTGGGTGTTTTTATCAGCCTCAATGGTCTGGCCATCTGAGCTGGTGAAATTGACAACAAGCTTCAGCACATAAACATCTCAGAGCCCAATCCCAGGTTTGTCATATTACACTGATTACACTGTCATTTGCCCTCCATGAAGCCACCCAGTGATCAACCCATTGAGCCAGTCCTCTGAACATATATTTGGATCCATGTAGAGTCTGAAACCCTGGATGCTGTTGGAAGTTGCAAGTCTACATACAACTCAGCTGCACTATCACCCTCTGCAGCTGGCTACTGATCAGCTGTATCAGAGCAATTCTTTCTGTATTAGTAGCTGGGATTGTGAAAACATTTTTCTTATTGGTTTCCACCTTTTAAAGGCATTTCTGACTCACCACTGTGTACTAGCTTCCAGAATGTTAGTGATACGATTCTTTGGCATACACGCCAGACTTAACTGGCCCATACAGCTCTGGCTCTCCTTGCTTGTCTGCTCTGCCAGTAATGCCTACCTCAGTTGTCACTCCCCATCCCATTTGACTTTTTCCCATCGTTTCCTTGTGATTTCCGTCACATTTCACAATGCACCTTTATTAAGGACCTTTTAAATGTTTTAAATTTCTTCTGCTCTGTAAGAAGCAGGGCCCAATGCATGTGAAATAGGAATGGTGACCACCTGTACCTCTGAACACAGATTCTTTTTCTAATTTGTTTTTTAATTGGAAATTCAAATGTATTGTTCCTATAGCACCTATAACATGGTATGTAACTTAACCCCACATACATTCCAATAAACTACTGCATGAGCATGAAATGGCCCACATCATGGTTACTTTGGGAACGATAACAGAATTTCCTTACTATTATGCTTTTACCATCTGCATTGCAATAGTGCAGAATGTTGGGAAGTATAAATGATCCTGCACTGTTCTTCACATCGCTAGTGTATTATCATTCACTGCTAAGATATAAAAAAGGCAAGGTTGCTGCCTGAGGGTGGATGCAGTATAAGGGCTAGTATGGTACTTTGCTGTCTGCCCTTAACCCAGGAGCACAGGATTGGGAATTGTGACACTTTCTTCTATACTTGCTCCTGCCCATTTCCTGGCACAGTTTACTTCCCCCTGCACACCAGCTCCCTTGTGCCTGCCCACTCTGCCCACTCCCTGCCCATCTGTGGCCCCTTGTGTTGAACAGACATCAGTTCCAAAGGCTTTCAATCCCTCTTTAATAACTGGAACATTTAAAAAAACAAGCTATGATTTGTTTAACAAAATCAAGAAAAGTCAGCCTAGGCTATTAATCTACTTGTGCGCAGATACTGTACTGCACATGGTATTAATGATGATGAACTCTGGGGACCCTTGCATTGCACAGGCAGAGTGGACTATGTGGGGGTAGCTGTCCCCAAGGTTTACCAGTGGTGGTATAACACTGTTTCCCACTTATTTAAAAATGGGAAAGAAACAACATTTACTGAAACACAAGGGGGAGCCCTTGTCCAAATTATAATCCTCAACAATCATTTTCTCTGGGGATGTTCTGAGTAAACTCCAAGTGAGATATTTTTATGCCACTGTTCCTGGGGGGTGGAGAATACAATTGCAGCATGTCTCACTCCAATCTGTATAGGCATGAATTTTTACTGAAACCTGACATATCTTTTTTCATGAACAGTGTTTTCACCAGTAGTTGCTATCCTAATCTTTGCTCAGCAGAGTAAAATCATTGTGCCATTGATGCCTCCTGACCAGAAATTAGATGGAAATTTTATGCAATTGGATCAGACCAGTGGCCCATGTAGTCCCATATTCCCTCTCTAATATTGGCCACTACCAGATGTGTCGGGAGAAGCTGCAAGAATTCTTTCAATGGATTACATGTCCACAGGGGAAGTTTCTTCCTAACCCCAGGCAGTTAGTGGTTAGCTTCTAGGAACTGTTTGCTAACAGATCCTCTCCTCTGTTGCCAAACCAATGTGTGCCCCTAATCAGTGGCATGCACAAGTTCAGTAGAGCCACCAAATGTAGAATTCCTCTCCTGTTATCAAAGGAAACTTCTATGGTCAGAGTAACTGAGATAAGGTGCTCACTATTCCTGTTGATAAGTGCTGTAACCCCTCACCAACATGAGCCCCCCACCTCCCCTTTCAAATCCTTCCTTTAATATCAGGAAATCTCTTCTCCTTTATTCTCATCATTAGTAACACAAAGACCCATGTTGTTGTCCTGTATCATGTCTTCCTTGTTTGCCTTTTTCATAGATGCTTTTGGGGGCAGAGAGTGTGTATTATGTGAGTTCTATAAAACACATGATTTTATGCTGCTATGTAAATATTTTATAATTAGTACATAGAAAACCATTGCAGGGGCTTACCAATTTCCTGCTTTGTTTGGTTTCTGAAAAGTTCAATATTTGTTTTTCCTAAGAATGGGTAGTGAACTATTAAAAACGTGTTAATTTAAAAAAAATATTATTTTCAAACAAAAAGCCTAGTTTGATCTTAATGAAATGACTTTCTGGAGACAAGCCATTGCATTTTGTACATCCCTCCCTGCAATCAACATCCATGGTTGGGGAAAGGAGCGCTGGAGTCATTTTTATTTAATACATGTAAAAACATGATACTTTAGGAGCACCTGAGCTTGACTACAGTAATGCAGTAAAATGTATAATTAATTGGAAAACTTCATTTGATGCTGGTTTTACCTCTGTATACAGCATTAGGCAAGACCATTACTGGAATACTATGTCCAATTCTGGTGTCCACACTTCAAGATGGCTTTTGGAAAATTGGAAAAGGTTTAGAAAAGAACTGACTTAAGATCTGGAAAACCTGCCTTATAGTGAGAAACTTAAGAAGAACCATCTAGATTATCCAAAAGTTTATTTGATTACAGTCTACAAGAGATTTCTGATTGTAGACTTTTCTTCCATCTAACAGAAAAAGTTATAACAAGATCTAGTGGCTGGAAGCTGAAGCTAGACAAATTCAAGATTAAAAACCAGGTGCAACTTTGTAACAGTGAGGATAATTAGCCATTGGAACAATTTACTTGGGGTTGCAATGGATTCTTCATCATGAAGTCTTTTGTCTTTTTAAAACATATGCTATAGCTAAATCAGAAGATATGGGCTTGATGGATCTATGCTATTGAATTTTCTAGTGGTAAGTTTTACTCCAATGCCAGAAGAATCAAGTGAAAATAGAATAAGGTATAGTGAAGAAAAAATAGAGATAAATAGCAAGACCACAAAATGAATAAGACAAAACTATCCTTTGTTATTTGTGTAAGTGGGTTTTTTCCTCTGTAAATTGAATATAATGAAATACTGTAGTTCATTTTCCTTTTACAATACTGAGAGAAAAACAAAATCCAGTAGATGGCAGTAAAGACTTTTTGTTGCAGTTATCACATTGTTAGTTGTTCACCTGTTACAGTAATCTATGGAATGAAAATTCACTATTAGAATGGATTTAGAAGTTTCATTGCTCTATCACCCTGACCCCTGGAATTTTAAAATGTAAATAGGGATTAAGATTTGTGGCTGAGAGAATTAATGTTGTGGGTCACAGATTCATAGATTCTTTTTAAGGCCAGAAGGGAACAATGTCAACTAATTTGCCTTCCTGCATAACACAGGCCATAGAATTTCACCCAGTTATTTCTGCATTAAGCCCGATAACTTGTGGCTGAACTAGAGAGCAACTTTTAGAAAGAAATTCAGTCCTGATTTAACACTAACTTGATGAAGACGTTTCTCTTTTATTCATCCTAGAACTGTCTTCCACTCACAGTTTGTTCTTGAATAAAGTTTCATGATACAAACATCATAATGACCTTTTTCTCAGTGTGTACAGTGAAAAGAAGTTCTGTAATTGTTCAAATGAGCCATGTGATTTGCATTTTTGATGGTTAACTTTGAGGCTCATGAAATGCTTGGTTGATTTCAAATATGTGTTTTCTCTTCCTATCAGCTTCCTCAGCATGAAATATAGGTAACTCCCCACTCAAGAGCTATTGAGAGTTAGAGTGGTTTGTACCTGTCTTATGGGTTACTTTGTATAAATTCCTTTGTGTTCTAGACCTCATAGATTCCTAGCAATCCTCAAAATAAGTTTTAAGTGGGGCTTAAGTACTCCGTAGGCCTTTTTGCAGACTCTCTGCACAGAGATGAATGTGATTTTCACCCAGAGAGCGCTAGAAACTGGAGATGTTTGACTGTTGGAAGTTATGGGTGTGAAATTATTGTGTGAGGTTCTTTGGCCTGTGTCGTGCACTAGATCAGACTAGATGATGGTAAGGATCCCTTCTTAAATTTTATGAAGATCTTCATGGGTCTTGTGTGGGCCCTTTGGCACAGGGGTAAATTACAATCTCTTTGAACAAAAGCTGATGTGGAATATTTTCATTGCATAATTCATGATATATATAAAAAATTACACTATAGGTCAGAGACTGTTAATCTCTTGCATTGCCACAGAAATATGGCTGTAAGAAAGTACAACCGACTCCTGTTTAAATATACAGGCATCCCATGCATGTGAAGAGCATCTGGGCTTTGGAAAAGCATCTAGGCTTTGGAAGATATATATATTTAACATTTTGAGTAAATCAAGGTTTAGCTTTCAGTGATCTAACTGTATGTGAAGATGACTAATAAGAAAAAAATGAGTTGGAGATGTTCAGCAAGATTAAGAAACTAGAGCAGTTGTGCTATTTTTCTTAAAGCTTTCCATTATGGAAAGAATTAACTGGTTTAAAAGTAAGCACAGCTGGCGTTTTGTCAATGTTGGGTAAAAGCAGAGGAGACTCTCTTACATAAACATTAGCACTCTGGGGCCTTTTTTTTTTATTTACCATCCTGCTCCTTATAAATACTTGCAGAAAGGGAGCACTGTACACTGATCTTAATAGACACAAAATGACCATCAGTACCTTTTTGTGTGTGTGTCTGAGAAGTCACTTGAGGAGTTCATAACTGTTCTGTCCCCTCTATCCCCCAATTTTTACATTCACCACTGAATTTTCAAACCAATGCATAGAGATTTAGCTCTGTGGCTCCTGGCTTTTTTCTTTCTTTCCTCCTCCCTCCCCCAATGATGAATTTTGTTTCTGGACCCTGGTATACACTTATCTGGAAATTTGGTGGCAGTCGACGGGAGTTACGCAGAGTAGCTTGTGTAACTCCCGTCGACTGCTGTGCTTCCCTTCTGCGTGCCATCTTCACTGCACTGCGCCAACGGAGCACTATGCCAATTGAGGAGGTGGATTACCAGTGTCGACTTCCTGATCGATTGAGCGGGTCTACACTGATCGCTCAATTGATCCAGAAAGATCGATCTGATGGCGGCGAATTTGTCGCCGTCAATATAGACATACCCTAAATTGAGGCTTTGTGTCAGGTTTCAGTTCATACCAAAACTCTGTCTCTGAACTATACTTTGCTGAAAAATTACACACTGGCCCAACTGGAACTTGAAGAGCAGTGTTCATTTTATCAGTTAGGATTATACACTGAGGTGAAATTCACCCCATGCAGAGGACTGGAATTGATGCTTATGCACCACTCAAGTTCCATTTAAGCCCCATTCTTAGGGCATAAGTGGTGCATAGGCTTATCCTGGCCTTTGGCACGGGGTGAGTTTCATCCTAATTGTGCACTATAACTTTGATTAGACAGATTCTTCCTCCTCCACCTTTCTATGCAAGGAAGAAGCAGTACTTGTAGCACTACTAGCATTTTATGTGAGAGGCATGACAAGTGATACGTTATTAGGCTGATAGATCATACTAAGGGCTGGAAGCCAGGAATTCTTGTGTTCTCATTCTAGCTGTGCCACTTGGGTGGCCTTAGGAAAGCCACTTATGTTCTCTGTGTCTCAGTTTTCCTTTTGCAAATGGAAATGCCTGCCTCACAGCAGTGCTTTGTGAGGATTTATTAATTAACATTTGTACAGTGAAATGCTCCTATATAGGTACTAAGTCCTATGATTGCTAATGTCTGGTGTGTCTTGCTGGTAGAATTCCCAGCTACATGCTAGAAGTGTTTCTAACAGTTCACATCAGAAGCTATATAGTGGAAAAAGGGAGGGTTGAAAGGGAAAGACTGGAGAAAGAAGAGGCAAGAGATGGGAGAAGAGGAAAAGAAAAAAATAAAATAATGTTCCCTATTTGAAACAGTAACTCTTTTTAGTCACACACAAGAAGTGATGCTCCCTGGAGAGTCAAGTTGGGCATTGGGAAATGGTAGGAGCAATGGAGGAAGGGCTGAATTTTCTGAGGCAAGGTAAGGAAAAGATATGGGACGGGTTTCCACTTTGAGAAACTTTTATAATGAACTGGGCAGCCATGCCAGTGTGCTTTGATTTTAGTACAGGTAAGGTTAATAATATACTTGAAAATAGGATGGCATGTTGCACTAATGGAGCAGGAGTTAGGGGTATTAGAGGTATAATACTGAGACTGCTTATAGTATTGAGAATTTAATTGCTAGTACAAACTGTGTAGGAACTAATGAAAAAAGTAAATTCATAGACGTTTAAGGTCAGAAGGGATCATCATGTTCATCTATTCCGACTTCCAGCATAACACAGGCCAGAGAACCTCCCATAGTAATTGCTGCATCAAGGCCATAACTTCTGGTTTAGCTAGAGTATCTGTTTTAGAAAGACATCTAATATTTATGTAATGACTCCATGTATCAGAGAATCTAGCAAATCCCTGGGTTTTTTCAATCATTAGTTATTGTCACTGATAAAAATGTGCACCTAATTTCTTAATTTGTCTAGCTTCATTTTCTAGCCATTATTAGATCCTGTTATACTTTTGTTTGCTAAATTAAAGAGCCCAGTAATATCAAAAATCTTCTCTTCAGTAGGTACTTATAGGCCACGGTCAAGTCACCTTTCAACATTTGCTTGGATAAATAGCTTGAGCTCCTTTAGTTTCTCTCACTCTAGAGCAGGTTTTCCAGACTTTGAATCATTCTTGTAGCTCTCTTCTGAACCCTTTAAAGAGATTATTGAGGAAAAAGTCAGATGTTTAGGAACGAGTCTTCTTCTTCTTGTTGGTCTGGAAGAACTTTAGGCCCTGTAGGGAACCATGTAGGGCTAAGGGTGCACCTGCACAGTCCTCAGTGCAGGTGCGAGGCCTTAGAGAAAGCTGCCTCTGTCTTTTAGACTGTTTTTTGAAAGTGGGCTTCAGCCTCTGGCAAAACTGGATAGCTATCATGGGAAATAATGGCTCAGATGAGGTGAACTTTTTTTTTTTTAATGTATATCACTGACATTTTATTAGGTCTCTTGTTCCCAAATAGCAGTCTGCGACACACTTATTACTGATCTCTGGAGAGCTGGTACGTCACATGATGAGACTGACTCTTCCTTTTAGTTCCAGCTGCTTCTACAGATGTTAAGGAAACAAAAAGGAACCATGATCCTACCTACCTCCATTAGGGCCTACTGCTATATAAGAAGAGGAGAGGAAACAGGACTCGCCACCAGAAGGACTGGAGTTGCCAGTGGGAGAAGAGAACCAAGCAGCGGGACAGCATGTGCAGGGGAGAGGAGGCAAAAGACAGGTGGAAGAGAAACATGTTCAAGGGAGCAGGGAGAGAGGAAGGAACAGAATGGATGGAAGAAAATGGAAAACGAAGAGCAACAGGATAAAGTATGATTGGCCTTTTCACTTAGTGCATTCAAGACTTTTGAGAATGGAAGAAGAAAGCTTGTTTGAAAATGTAATAAGTGGATGATGGAGGCAGGCACTTTTGGGCCAATTTGATGCACAAGTTGACATCTTGGTAGCAAATGAGAGATGGGGTAGGGTGGGGATAGGCCATGAAGGGCTTTGAAAGTAAAGACAAATACCTGATGTTTGGTGTGATGGGGAAGGAGGAGTCAGTGGAGGGATGCAAAAAGCCGGGGGGGACCTGGTCAAAACAGCAGGCTAGGAAAATGATCTTTGCAGCAGCAATCTGAGGGGATATGAGCAAAGACAAAATTGCATTTGTCAAGGTCAGAGAGAAGGATATTGCAGTAATTAAGAGGCATGATGATGAGAGCTTGGACAAGAGGTTTAGATGTGTGGATGGATAGGAAAGGCCCTACTGTAGAAATGATATGCAGAAAGAATCAGCAAGATTTAGATATTCTGAATGTGAGGACCTTGAGAGAGTTCTGAGTTGAAGATGAAGCCCAGGTTATAGGGTTGAGTGGTGGGCAGGAGAGTCACGGTCTCCATAGTGATACAGAAAAGAGATAGTGGGGAGAGCTAGGGGGAGATTAAGAGCTCTGTTTTAGTTGTGTTGAACTTGATCTGATGACTAGATATCCACAAGAAGATGTCAGAGAGGAAGTTTCCTCCTGACATTCACTCTATCAAGATTTGGTGTAGAATATCAAAAATATATGAACCCCATGTATTCTCTGTTTTACAGTAGCAGAGAATATTTTGAAGTATGTGCATATTTTATCCTTCAGTAGGGTCAACCGGAACAACCAATCATGAGATAAAATGCGTTACTTAAAAAAGACTTACGGAGAAAGCCAGTGGACGTGGGGAGGAGGTGGAGGATGAAAAGAACACAACTCAAAAAGTGTTCACAGTTTAACTTGCTTATCCCAGACTGTAAGTGGGATCAGAATCATACATTGCACATAAATGTCAAGTGTCTAGAATTCCTTGTAGTTAAAGCAGCATTGCAAAACTCTACTTGCTTCTGCTATGGACAAGCCTTTAAAAAAAATCAGATGAGTAAATTATAACTTGTGATTTCCATATCAGTCATTGTGGTAAATCATAGGTGAGTAGGCTTTGTGCCTTGATGGATAGATTATCATGACAATTTTGCAACATTTAATTAATTTTTTAGTATATAAATTGTTGTCTTCATGGTTCTAATTTATAAATGGTCTCCAAACGGAATCAGATATACCATCTGTTACTTGAAGTCTATTAGTTACTTTCTCATACACTGATTTTTGGGTCCAAATTTCTCTCTCTTCAGCTTTTGTTGTAGGTGTATTGTCCTTCTTCCTTTTCTGCCATTAAACTGATTGTTACTGAAGACTGTTCTTCAGTGGAATATATCCAAGTTCAGGAATATCCTACTGCACATGCAAAGTTGGCATAGGCACTTCTACATAAAAACAAAGTAAAACAAAATAAAAATCTCCCATCAACATGAGGACAAATGTCTAGAAGACACACTGTTCTCTTGACTTCAGCACATCTCCTTTACACCTACATAAATGCCAAATACAGCAGTGTGGTTCTGGACTGAATTAATTACTCACAATACAGTTCCTGATACCCATACTATCCCCATATTGTGAGATAACAATCCAGTTTGTCCTGACATACCATACAGTGGGAAATTTGCCCCGTGTCTGATTAAAATCTTCTAATGTTTCCCACTTGGGCTTAATTTAGATTTCTAGTTCCTCAAAATTACCCTTTTGACAACCATGGAGCCCATTAAGAGCCATCTCTTTTCCCACTGGCTCAAAAAACATAGACAAATAGCATCGTCGAAAAGGTATGCTGAGAAATCAACATCTGTAGCTATCTCTAGTGCATATAAAGCCTTGAACAGATGTTTGTGTCCTCTCAAAACCTTTTGTATTTGCACACAAATAAGGGACCCATGCAAAGCAGTGAACTATGGTCCATTCTAGCACTAAGAGATCTAGAGAGTGCATTTTCCGCAAGATAACTAAGTAGCAACTCCCCACAGTTGGAGAAGTTTTTGTATTAGGTCTGGGGTAAATGAAATTCCGACTGTGGATTTAGCTTTGTCACTTACCAGTATACAAGCAAGAAAATGAATACCCTATTCCAGCAATTTATGCCAAAAAAGGCAGATTTGCCAATCCACAGAAGAGGATTTAGCCAAATGAAGGCCTGCTAAAGGCAGAATGGGTTTGTTTTTCATTACGCTTCCTATTTGTGTCCACTCTTTGCCTTTTCTGTGTAAGAGGATTGGTAGGATCTAATTTTAGATCTTAAAAAATTATGGGCTCTGAAAGTTTCAGCTTTTATATCGCCAAATGGGTAACATTTGAGGAGTGCCATATGAATACATGATTCACACTGAATAGAATGTTTCGTACACGGGGCTAGCTAATTAATTTGTTCTTTGATCAAGGCAGGAGCTGGTATTCTAGCTCAGTGTTTCTCAACCTTTTTGGCTTGCTCCCTTCCTAAACAGTGTCAGGGAGATCTCAGGAATCAATGGCAGTCCACGGACCAATTGTTGAGAAACACTTCTAGCTTCCTCTAAGCCAGTTTTGGTTAAGTACTATCTGGAAATCCATGATCAATCAGTCAGTTCTTTTGAATGGACACTCAGAAATATCAAAGGTCACATGTTCAGCAGATAGTTCAGTTTGGGTCTGATATTCATTTTTACTGTACCAACTTTCCCATGATGAAGCAATTTCCATCTGCCTAAAGGACTCTGAATTTCACTATTAGGAAATTACTTTCCATTACTTCCTGTAAATTTTCCTGTAAATTCTATTTCTGAATATTTCATTTTTGTCTCTTTGTAGAGGGAAGGAAGACTGGTGAATTAAAGCTTGTGGACAAGGCTACAATTCTGACATTATTTCTGATTTCCTCCAGATGATATGAAAGCCAGTAGTGCTAGAAATCCTAAAAGCAGTAACAGAAGAATTAGAATGCATGAGCAGGATGTCATCAACCAACCTGAGTTTTTGATTAATCTGATTAACATCCATCCCATTTGTTATCTACTAGTATCTCAAAGACTTCATTGCTATAATGAATAATAATGTGGAGAGGGCAGTCCCACTTCTTTACCAATATTAAATGCATTGAGAATAGTACCCTTAGTTACCATAGAAGCCATTGTTATATTATCATTTACTACTTTTATGTGCTTACAGAATGCTTGGTGCTATACTAGACATAAAGAAACTATGTCCCCAGTTTAATAAGAAATAGAAAAAACAGGTTGCAGTGGGAAGCCCAGAGGAAGGAATAACTTGAAGTGGTGTGTGTGTAATGAGTAGAGCTGATTGGAAAATGGGATTTTCTTCCCAAAGGAATTTCTGATATTTAGAACTTCTATTTTCATTCTGAAGTGAGTTGAAAAGTCAAAATGATTGAAACTTCACTGCCTGAAAGTTCAGAAAAAAATTCTATTCAGAAGTGTCACAATGTTTTGGTTAGATGTTTTCAATCAAAACAAAATGTTTCAACATTCACAGAATGAAATGATACATTCTGCCTGACAAAACTTTCTTTTTGGGTCAGTCAACATTAATCTGTATCCGAATGAGCTGTCAGGTTGATTTAATTTGGGTTCCTCATGCCCCCATTGAGCTACCAGCTGACCTACATGTCCCATGATGTACGATGGTTTCTTCCTCAGGCTGAGCCACTGCAGTGCAACATGGGAGATGCTAAAGAGCTTGACTCATGGCTAAAGAGCTTGACTCATAAAAGAGAATGGAGGGCACAAGGGATCCAAACTGTAGTTCCCACGAGGCACTATGGTGGCTCAGGCAGATACAGAGATTAATGTCCAATTTACCTGAAATGAAACATTTTGCTTTGATTTTTTCCTCTGAAATATTGAAAAGTTTTACAGAATCATCATTTTTCCCCACAGAAAAATCATGATTTTACTAGAAATCACAGTTTTTTATTGAAAATACCTGACCAATTCTAATGGGATTTCACGCATGTGTGCGTATGTGTGAAAATATATTATATTTGGTTCACTTTTTGAAGCAGTTATAGAAGTAGTGGGTCTTTAGAAAAGAGACAATTACATACATTTCCCCCGCAAGATAAATTTCTTGCCACAAACTAATGCTTGTAGCATATGGAATACACCGGTGACTTCAGCATTATCATATGCTTTTTCTGCATGTAGATTAAGTTCAGTACTAGGGGCATGATATTTTTTAAGCAGTAAACAGATGGTTAAACAGCTTTTTAAACCAAATTCTGAGCTTTGAGGAATCTGATTTGTTCCAGATGTGTCAAATACTGTAAATCAAGTTAGAAGGTAGGGGTGGAAATGGAAAATATACCTGTACTGAAATATGTTTTAGAAATGCAAATAGTATGGCCGAATAAACAGAGTGGAGAAATATGATCAAATTGTGTTAATTTAAAATGTAGTGGAATTATTGAACAATCAACATGGACATCTGTGTAGGTGTGAGGGAGTAACATTAAAGGAGTAATGTTATTTATCAGCAAGACAAATGGTAAGATTTTGATAAAGATTGGGATATAGAAATCACATGGTTGCAAAAGAACAGGCGGAAATATACAGAGAGGAATCTTGAGAGAAATTATGGGAGATTTTAACTATTCTGGCACCCCAGTGGAAACATGAAAGGAGGATCCATGAGGCTCAACCTAGCTAAAGGTTCTCTGAACTGATAAAGGAACCATTTTTATTTAAAAAAAGTTATAAAGGAATAATGTTTACAAATAATGAAGAAACTGTAGGGGATTTAGAAGATAAAATATTAGAAATAAATGCAGAGTCTTAGATAATGGTTGGTATATATTCACTACTTAGTGAAAATCACTCAGTTTCTCCAAGGAGGAGAATCAATGGGAAATGCACCCTATTGTGAATGTTGAAACTAAGCTGAAAAGCAGCTGACAGGGGAAGGATACATATGGTTAGGATGGGGTTTGTGTTATTTATGGGAGACTGATCTGGGATTTATATGCTAAGATAATATATGCCACCTACTCTTTTTGAGAATGAGTGCTTGTTTGTTATCTTCTCCCCATCCCTGGCCTGCTTTCCCTGTTCTGCTTGGGCTGGAGCCTGGGATGGTAGTAGGTGAGAATTTCCTCACCTGTCTGCTCCTCACTCTTTATTCCCACACTGAAGGCTTTCTGATGTGACGAAAGTGCTAAGATACCATGGTGAAGGATGCAAAATAAGAGCCCCAGAAGACTAGAATATAAGTTGAAACTAGCAAAGGTATCACATTCAAGCACTTAACTTGTTTACAATACTCTTCCCTACTAGTTAAACTGCTCTTGTTAATTCTTATATTGTTTTTCTGCAACAATATATAGCTGTTAAGTGATATAATGAAGAGGCTACTTCACCTGCTCTTATTAGAATGTGACTGGAATTTTAATAAAGCAAGAGGAGCTACCTGGAAGGAAAACTCTCTCTCACCCTTGGCCTGGAGGGAGTGAGGTGGCATTTGTGTAGGATGGGAATCAACATCAGATCAGGCAAGCTTCAATTCCCAGGGAGGCAGAGGACGCACAATACCTATCTTTATGTGTTTCTCTATAGATATTGCACCCACCACAAAGATGTATCATGGTAGTAAATATTTATGTAGACCTCATTCATTAAGAAAGTCACGTGTTTTCCATCTCTCCTGTTGATTACACCATTTGGGTGTATGAAAGAGGAACTTCTTATTTATTTAATTATTTGTAGCAATATTATGCCACCCTCATTTGTGTTGAATAGTACTTTACTCTGATCCTGATTCAGCAAAGCTCTGAAGCATGTACATAACTTTAAGTCAACGTGCTTAAGCGTATGATTAAGTACTTTGCTCAATCGTGGCCTCTGTGAGCACACAGATATATCAGTGGGGCTACTTACAGAATAAGTATTGCTCAGTGTGAGTAATGGTGGCAGAATCTGGCCCTTTATCTCCAGTGGCGCCTCACCTAGCCATTCGGATGCTGGGGGGCAGGAGCATCCAGCAAGATAGGTCTTAGTTTCTGCTCTGAAGGTGCAGAAGATCTGAGCTTATGGTGACTTTCCAGACCCCATGTGTCTATAAAGTAAAAACAAGCTAGATTAAAACAAGTACCATTAAGCTGTGACTTTCAGAAGTGCATTGGTTTAACTCTACTCCCATTGAAGTCAAAGTGAGTTTTACTATTAATTTCTGTGCGAGGACAGTTAGACCAATGATGTGCGCTTTTGAAAATCTCTCCCTTAATCTCTCCACACACAAACACCTTTCACAAATCTAGATGCTTATATACACATTGACTCTTATCTCAAAAATCATTCCAAACAGAGTAATCTTCCAGCTGTAATCCATCTTGGTTAAGAGCACTTCCTGCTCTCTCAGAGATGACAATTGTTTCTGTGGAAGGACTAGACTTCCATCATTTATTTAGGTAGTTAATATTTTTGTGTGAAATACAATTTTAATTTGAAAAAAATCCAATTCTGGGGGTGGACTGGAGCAGTGAGGGATAGAGACAGCTGAGGGCAAAGAAGAACCACTAGAGAATACTCTCCTCCAGAACCTAGAACTGAACTCAAGAGTCCTGAGTCTTTACATTCTTCTTCCAGTGGGTTTCAAGCTGTTTGCTGACAGCGAAGTGTGTTTCACCCTCTTTAGTGGCTGAACCAAACAGAGGATAACAAACTACTACTTCTATTAGTTATTCCATCAGCTCAGGTGGTAGAGATCTGTGCTGTGCATTTAAAGGTCTGCTGATGACCCAAGTTAGGGGTCAAATATCCATCTTCAGTGAGGCATGGGCTCTGTAGAAAAAACACTATGTGATCATGTAATTAAAGACGGTATTATAATGCATGAACACAAGGGGGCAAATTAAGGTTGCTCAGGCAATCTCAAATCTGGTATTTTCTAACTTTGGGGTTCTTGATTTTGCAACTTTAATAATGTTCTTTTAACAGATTTTTGGATGTAATATATATATTATCAGTGGTCATATAAGCTGCAGGTCAGATATATGGAGAAGGATAGACAATTCTGATGGCTAGTTCCTATGCCATGCAGCCAGGGCTTTGAAAATGAGGACAGTGACCTTCAACTGGACTGTGTGTGAAAAAAGCACATAAAATATTGGAAAGAATAAAATTCTTAGGCAATGTGGTTAAGGTTTTATGGGGAAATGTTTAGTGAATTTAATACATTCATCTTAGATACAAGGAGACTCGATTAGTATATGCAAATTCTAGTGTATTTTACAGTATTATTACTGAATAGCTAGAAGCATGGTGTTACACATAGAGCTTGGAATGAACTCTGGTTAAGAATTAAAAGGGAAGTAAGGAGACATTTGGGTCAGATACCAGAAAGATACTGATCCTGCAGTTACAGAACTGGGCCATATGGTTGTCCTTTTGCTTCCAAAGTGGAAGATGTGAATGCTGTGGAGGTAGCTGACCCAGCATTTGGGGTTTCGGTAGAGGAGACCTAGCAGGAATAGCAGCATTGGCCCTGAGTGTGAGCCTTTACTCCCAGCTAAAGTAGGACCAGTAGTGGGCTCTGGAGAGCGTTTCTTTTAGACCTTTTCATGGGACAGAAGTTCACTTTCTGCAATGCAAGATCTTGGAGTAGGAGTTTTTTTAAAAACTGAAAGGCAAATAATGGAAATTGTGAAATGGGAGTGACCCTCTGAAATTCCCTTGACCCTTCCCTTCCCCTTGAAGGAACAAAAAGACCAAAGGAGTTTTCCTCTTAGCCATCAATCATTTTGTGGAAAAGGCTACTCAGCGATATATTAGGGACTCCATTGCAGGTGTGGTTGTCATGAAATAGGAGATGGGCTTCCTGGACCCGTAGTTCACTACATCTGGAGTATCTTTGTGCCTGCAATAAATTCTTGAAGGGCAGGCTGTAATCTTGGATGTGTGATACATATTGGCATTTAACTTGAAACATCTGCAACCACAGATGCATGAAAGAATAGCCATAGAAAGACAACTGTTAGCATCATCTGAAACTAGAAACATGCCATGGGTGGGTGGAACCCTTGGGACCAGAGGACTGTAGGCAAGAGGTAGTTAAAGTTAATATCCTCCTTCCCTCAGCTGCGTTCTACTTCTTCATTTGTGCTCAGTTTTTTGTTTTTAAGGCAACTTTCAAGTATTATAAAATCAGCAGAAGCCTCATTATTTATTAGGTATAGTTATTTTGAGTTCAGGGAATGTTCTGTGTAAAATTGACATGGCTCTGATGCTATGTTTAACAATGTCCTCATCTTCCCTTTCAAAGTTTCAGAATATTTAGGCCAGTGAAGTTTCTGTATGTTGTGGCTATGATTCATTTGGGCCATGGGAGGAGGATGACAGTTACTTGCTACACAAACCTTTCCTGTGATTCATGAAACACCATTTGTGTCAGCCTTGTAGGCGGCAGTTCATATGCCTCCTAAGAGGAGGGAGAAACACTGGGATCGCTGCCGTCAGATGGGCATGGGAAAAATGGTAGTTAGACAGAAGAAGGTAGCAGGAGTGTGGGGGCTCTGCAATAGCTATTGATGTACTTAATGAAAGACTGGTATGTGTCAAGCCTAGATATCTTTAAGGAGAATGGCACTGCTACAATAGCCAAAAATACAAAATAATATGGCTTATTGGTGGTGGTTTAATTTTTTTCCTGACTATTGTATAAATATGTCTGGGCACTTTTCCTTCTGGTTGTCAGAATCCACCGTTGTTTCATATGGAAGAAGGTCCCTATTGCTGAGCTTTGTGTCTCAGCAAAACTTTCAGTTTCTGCTGGTAAGAGCACGGAGCCTAAATACTGTATTTGTGCTGTGCTGTGTGCTTGTTCTCTGCAGAGAGATTTTTGCACTTCACTGTACTAGTAAACAGCAGAAACAGTTTACCAAATTCTGTTATCCTCTGAATAGTAAGGCATTTTTCCTGGCCCACCAAAAAGTTGAATAAAAACATTAAGTGTAACTTCCCTGCCAAAGTCAATGACCCAGACCATCCTAGCTAGATTTGCCCATGAATGGAATGCTCCTTACAGTGGACCTCTCAATTCTGTATGGAAGATGGCTCAGCTGTTTCTGTGGCACTGTTTTGTCTTTTCTTCCATACTCCATGAAGGTCACTCTCTCTGTCCAGGATCCACATATAGAGAGTAGATGAAGACTGGGAAAGCTGTGGACCTGTATTATCATTTAACATGGGGTTGTATTATCTGATCTTTTCCAGAGAGCCTTGCTATCCCAGCTGTCCCCCATCTCCTGTCCCCGTCTCCCTCCCCCCACCTCACCCAAGGACCCAGAAGCATTCATGAGTACTACTTCAATGGACCTCTGGTACATCCCTGGAGACCTACTGGGTTTGAGGTCATGCCTCAAGGCCTGTTGTGTGGGGCTGAACAAACCCTGCCTCTACACTGATGGGAATAATAGTTGATATGAACGATAGCTTTCCCACCATCAACCAGGGGGAAACAGGGATTGAGTTGGGTAGTGGTTTCAATTGTTGCAGACTAGTGAAATTATCATTGAAAGTCAACATGACTATTCAGTATCTCATAAAATAGGTTTTAATCTCAGCTTCATGTGTGTTTCTACCAGTCTCAAAGCTGCATGATGTGCTGGAGTGGAAATGAGGAGAATTTTCTCATACAAGTTAATTATCTAGAGAAAAATGCCTACACAGTACAATTTGTGATGGTACTCATTGCTAAACTCAACCTTTCAGATAGATGCCTGGAGGGTTCAGTTGCTTTAAGGCAACTACTAACTACTACATGTTATACATAAATAGTTTAACCCAACCTCACCAATCAAAAGACACCCTCATAAAACTATAGATATAATCAAAAAGAAGGATGGAATTTGGACGTGGAGATTAAGGGAGGGGAAACAGGTGTCACATATGGGTGTATGGGCGTGATCTCCTTACACCACATTGTCTCCCTGTTAAATGCATGTAGGCTCATGTGGTTCAAGAAACACTCCCTCTACATTTATGTAGACTCACATGGCTTGTTGACAAAACATAGGAGTTCAACATCAACTCCAGTACCAATCTGCCTTTCTAAACCCATCTCCTTCCTAAAGCCTTTCTCAGGGAAGGGTTCTACTATTGCAGGTGTCTTCCACCTACCTGACACAGACAGCCACCTCTCAGGTCCTTCTCCTGATTCTGAGCCTCCCCTCTTTGTCTGCTCAGGCTTCCTAATAAAAGGAGTGCTACCTTTGGGCTGCTGGCACGTGACCCTTGGTCACCTGACTCAGCTGCTGGTCAGAGCCTAGAAGCAGGGTGTTAGGACACATGCATGTGCCCAAGAACCAGCACACTATTACAGGAGGTTGAGTGTGGTTTTAAGAAAACAAAACTCTGGAAAATATTCACTCAGCATTGTTTTGAAAGGTAGGGAGGACGGAGCTGGGATGGATGACAGGAAGGAAGATGAATCTCTCACAACCATAAGCCATGCCAGCATAAGATGTGATGGTTGAATTACTAGAAAATGAGTGGTGTCAGAATGCAAATACCTGACAGAACAAGAGAGTGGTCTGTAATATAGTAAGGGCTTTTGGAAGACCTACAGTTCAGAGGCCAGTGAGGCCAACAAAGGACCAGATCCTCACCTAGTGTGAACTGAGGTAGCACCATGGAAGGCTATGTTGTTTTACACCATCTGAGGATCTGACCCTTGTGGTCAATCCTCCACAAGTTGCCAGCGTAAAGAATCCAGGGCAGCCACAATGTGATCTGATTGCTCAAACCAGTTAGGCAATGTTTTTCTGCATTGTGCACAAACTGCAAGTGATGTAGAAGCGCTGCAAGGAAGGAATTACAATAATTGAGCCCCAGGGTTACAAGGTGTTGTGTTCCTGTTGCAGCGTTGTCTTAGTAAGGCCACAGCTGAAAAAAAATTGCACAACTGGAGGGAAAAAACACACTTTTGTACTGTATATGACAAATATCTCTCTCTGAAAGGTAGTGGTTGAAAAAGAATAAGTGTCGAATAGAAAGGTAGAGACAACTGAAGGTGAAAGAAGGTGAGTTAGCACTGATACAGAGGAGAGTAAAAATAGCTGCGCCTTACTGAATGCCTGTTCTGTTCACTGGATTTGAGTAGGCAATGACTACTAACTGTATTAAAGCTATTTGATTCACCCATACTGCTAAATCTTCCATTATTTCCTGTGTTATAAAATGCTGACTGTTTGAATTTTACAATACTAATGTTTATTTTGGGGGAGGGGAGAAGAAAGGGGACTAATAATAGCTTTGAACTCACTACAATGAGACAGGGTTTCTATTAAATATTTCTCAGGCAGTCTGATGAGTCATGAAATGCAACTTCTGCAGAAAATATCCTGATTGCCTAATGACTAGGTGTTGGTAACTGAAATTACACACTCTCTCTCTCACTCTCATGAAACCCAGGAAGTGTCTGTCTCTGAGTAAGTTGTTTATTGAAGTTACCCAAGAAATGTAAAAGGGCTTATGATTGCAAAATAGGTAAAGGATATAACTGAAATTTGAGGAACATGAAAAACACCTGCTGTACAATACAAATAGTGAAATATTGTTACTGTATTTTCATTCGCAACATAGGAAGTATTTTCTATATTTTAAAGGTAAAAAATAATCATCTTTCTTCCTTGTTAGGTAACAAAGGTCAAGCACTGATCGACTGTAATGAAAGGAAAGCATTGAATCACCAGATGAAAGTGACAAAATTAATAGACTCATAGAAGATTAGGGTTGGAAGGAACCTCAGGAGGTCATCTAGTTCAACCCCCT
Organism: Emydura macquarii macquarii; assembly: GCF_026122565.2. NCBI lineage: Eukaryota > Metazoa > Chordata > Testudines > Chelidae > Emydura > Emydura macquarii. The sequence continues at coordinate 6,609,697 of NW_027130506.1, forward strand.
GCTCAAAGCAGGAACCCCCTGCTCAAAGCAGGAATTAAATACCTTTAGCACATTTAATTAAATTAGAAATGAAATACTTTTAGCACAAAATCTTTATAATAAGGATTGCCATGATATAGACTGGTGCACAGTATATTAAACACTTGCTCCAGCGACCTACAGTTCAAAAATAATTTATTCAGAGGTATCAGAGGGACATGAAATTCACTTTCCTTTGTAGATTTTTAAGGCCAGAAACAAGTATTATATCATCTGATTTGATCTCTTGAATAACACATGCCCTAGATGTCATCTGGATTCTATCCTTAGCCCTGCTTCATTACTGCTCCAACAATCCATGGTTACTCTAGAGCACTACAAAAAGGATGTGGACAAGTTGGAGAGAGTGCAGCGGAGGGCAACCAAAATGATTAGGGGGCTGGAGCACAGGACTTATGAGGAGAGGCTGAGGGAACTGGGCTTGTTTAGTCTGCAAAAGAGAAGAGTGAGGGGGATTTGATAGCGGCCTTTAACTATCTGAAAGCGGGTTCCAGGGAGGATGGGGCTAGGCTGTTCTCGGTGGTGGCAGATGACCGAACAAGGAGCAACGGTCTCAAGTTGCAGGGCGGGAGGTCTAGGTTGGACATTAGGAAAAAGTTTTTTACTAGGAGGGTGGTGAAGCATTGGAATGGGTTACCTAGGGAGGTGGTGGAATCTCCATCCTTAGAGGTTTTTAAGGTGAGGCTTGACAAAGCCCTGGTTGGGATGATATAGCTGAGGTTAGTCCTGCTTTGAGCAGGGGGTTGGACTAGATGACCTGCTGAGGTCCCTTCCAACTCTAATATTCTATGATTCTATGTTTTAGAAAGACATCCAATAATTGTGAGTTTGGATAAATTGACCTCCATACATTGGAAAGACTACAGATTTTTTAAACTCTGCAGTAGAAACGTTCTCTCCTGGGGTTTATAATCTATAATAGTTTTTACCTTTTAAGCCTGTAATTAAACTTTGGGAGGCTAGATTTACTTTTCAGATAACAGAACTTAAATTAATTGGGATTTGAGTAATGAAGTTTTCACTGTATTTTAATATTTATCTTTAAAACTATTGCAGATGAATTTAGCTAACTCCTATCCAGCCATGTTCCCGTTTGCATGAAGGAGTTATCAACACCTATGTATTTTGTTTTGCAGATGATGAAGAGGAGGTTAACTATATGGAAAGTGTGATGTTAGAATATGCTGCAATGGACAGAAAGCTAAGCCATTATATGCAAGCAGTTGAAGATACAGTACATCAGGTAAATGGTCACTCCCATATCAAATATGGAGATTTTCTAAAACACTTATAATTTTTACAAAAATGATATGAAACGATCATTTAGTCTTCAGAGTCAAAGGCTCCAGTGTTAGGAAATGCCAGAATTAAGGATGCCCATGCAACTTCAATTCAGCCCCCTTTGCCTGTGCACTGTGATACAGTATTTAATTACACGATCCCATGCTACTTTTTCCATAGGACCCCTGCCTTCTTCAGTGCAGAGGATGGAAGGTGCTCTGGGAATGAAACAGGGTTGTGTTCAATAAACAATAATAAACAATAGTTTTATAGGACATGTACCTCATTTGTTGCAGAAGTTGGAAGATGTTTAGTGAACAAATCAGGTGACTGCGGGAATAAAAAAAATAATCACCTGGTTTAGGCAGCTGAATGCTACCTTGAAGAACTGGATTCTGTCCCTGCCCTGTCACAAAGTTCCTATGTGATGCTGAGCAAATCACTTTTTGTTTTTAAAAAAGCAAACATAATCAGAAATTCCATGATCTTGGACCATATTGATTCCCATATGGAGTCATCATCAGGGTTAGATCCTTGAGGTCCATAGCAGAGACCTCTGCCACTTGAGCTAACGGAGTAATTAATAGCAATAAAAAGTTGCAATCTTCTACGGGGGCCAGCCACTAGAGAGATGAGGCACACATTTTGGAGTAGCTTTTGCAGCTATTTGCTGACAGCAGAGGAATGTTGAGACTCTGGAATCTTGGGTTCTATTCCAGGTTCTGGAGACAAGTGTGCTATAGTGGTTTCACCCCCTTTTGCACCTGTCCTCTTCTTTGCTGGGCCCTTCCTGTCTGTTCATATCTGTGCCCCAATCTTCCCTCCACACTACATCCCTCAGCTTCTTATCTTGGTCCCCAAGTCATCACGTCCGGCACCTTGTTCCAGTCTCAGTCGCCTATTCCTGTTCAGTTCTTCATCTCAGATTCCCCTGTTACCTCTCCCCCAGCTCAGCTCTTCACCTGTCTGCCTTCCTGGCAAACTGATTGCTTTCATCACCACTGCCTTGCCACCAGCAGGGGGAGCATTGAAAGCACAGAAGAGAGGGTCCTTGCTTTAGCTGCCTGTGTCTGGTCCCAAAGCAGCCCCCAGCTGACAGGAGAAGCAATTGCAGGAAACTCCTGCTTTCAACCCCTGCTGCATTTTCAGTATACAGTGGGAATCTTCTGTGATTTTAGCTGCTAAACTCGCTTTTTAAAGTCTACTGAGCATATGTGAATTGTTATTTTCAGAGGCTCATAATCTGGCCAGTTGTGGACAGATTTTCAGACTGCAAAATACACATCCCTGCTGCCATTTCCCTGCCAAATATCAAATCCCTTCTCTAAAGCATAGACGCCCTAGAGCTTTGACAGGTGTTTAAAGAAAATTCACATGGGAATAATATCACTCTGAGCAGCTGATTTCAGTCTAGAAGACGTGTAATACAGATTTTATGGTTGCAGCAGAACTAAGAGATCAGGGGAGGGCAGCCTGTGTTTATCCTGTAGCTATTCATAGGAAGTGGGAGCTTCTACAACTCTACTCTTCTATTTAGGTGCTTATTCCGCATCCATCAAGTGGGCTAATTTCAAAGCATGCCTCCACACTATACAGCATTTCTCCATCTGCCTGTTCCTATGGCCAGCTGTCAATCTACCTTAAAAAGTGGGGCACTTGCCCCTAAAATCTATCTGCTAGTTAAGGGGAATGAGACACTGGTGCTATTTCTCCTTCACCTCTGCCAAAGTTAGGGTGGCTGTTGTTATAAGCAGACAGAAACTCATGTTAAATCAGTCTCTGCTGACCAGGATCCCTGCTGAATTGGGAAAGGACCGACAGAAGGTCCAACTCTTTCCCAGGGACAAAGCACCAGGCTATTAATTTGTACAGAGTGAATGTTTCCATTTTTTCATTTATTAACAAAACTCAACCTGAAGGTTGTTCACTGTGTGTGTGAGGAAATTGAAAAGCACGGTGATTCCAAAAACATGATGCATTCTGTATGCTCTGCTTTTTTGTTATAAACTGCACTTAAAATGAGCGTCCATCAAGCAGTATAAAAGCTTGAAGCTGAAAGGATAGGGAGTGCTTGCCCTCTTCCTGCTGGCAAGATGTGTTCTGCTGCAGGTGTCTGGAGTTCAAACTCCAGATATGTCACCTTATGTAACCCTTGTCAATTGCACTTACATGCCAGTGTAATACTGCAGAAGCTTACAATGAAAATAACAAGGAAATAGTATGAAGGGTAGTTATACATTTCCAAAAGCCAAGTCTTCGTTGACTTAATCTGCAGTTAGAGCAATGCACAAGGTGAAACTTAGGTGCATCCTTTTCTAGTTGAGTCAACAGCCTGTTTAGTAAGAAATGAGCAAATGCATTGCAGTGCTATTTCCAACAATAGGCTGTGGGAAATCCTTTGTCCGTGGAAATTCCCTCCAACACTGAATTCAGCACACCTGTGTAATGACTTGCGTTGTGCCACTTCTCTTTTTTAATGAGTGCATGTTTCCTGTAAAGTAAACACTGCCTGGGTTACTCTTCATGCAAAAGAAGCCTGAACAGTGATGATGTTTGTTTGTTTGTTTGTTTGTTTTTGTTTGTTTCACTTAAAATAAAATTAAAGGACAGATTGTTGTGTTCTGGCTCCTTTATTGCTTCTTAAGTGGAACGAAGAGGCTGGAAACCAGCTGAGAATGTATTGTCTTGGAGAGCTTTTAGGTGGTAGAGAGATGATGTATCCAGTTCCTTTGACACCCCTTTGCCTCCTCTCAACCCTGTCATGGGGAAGTGGGGTGTGCTATGGGCAGAACAGGGGAGTGACTGAAGTACTCTGCTCTTCATCTATGCTTTTCTGGTATTTGGTTCATTAGAGGCTGTTTCCAGCTGGTGAATTTAGAGCAGTCCCCAGACTATTCCAACCAAAGCAGATCTCAAGGTAGCACAGTTCTGCCCTGAGAATCAGGAAATGATAAACAGTTCCCTGTTGGCTCTGCCGCTCATACCATCTGCTGCACAGCAGAGAATCTGGGCATGTATTGTGCCAGTGGAAGGAAGATATTAAGGTGAGGCTGGTAGCGCCACCTATAGTTAATGTTGTCTGACATTTCCCATTATAAGAGACTGTTTTCAGTTGCTTATTGCAATAGCACCTTGTACCTTCAGATATGGATATGCATTTCATTTTTTAAATCCAGTTTACTTGAGCGTTTTAGGAGTGCCAAATCTCTAAAAGGGTAAACTTCCTCTTTTGCCCTTGTATAATTTATACATTATTGAAGTGTTTTTTGTTTTGTTTTTTTAAATCTTCACAAATTATTTGCATGCCAAGTTTCAGTCTAGAGCAAATTTCTGTTATGGAGATAAAGTGTTTGGAGTATCATTGACTATAGTGGTCTCATTGTACCATAATATGTTGTCCTGATTTTGCAGTCTTAATGTGTATACAATGATGAGTTGTGCCTCTTTTTTATTCCATTTAATTTAGTTTTACAAAATGTGCTCATCACATAATCTCTAGGGGGATGTATAATATTTAAAAACAATGCACATGACTTGTTGACCAATGTTAACACTAAAACTAAGACTGTTTCCTCAGGAAATAAACAAAATATCTACTCTACAGTCACCTTCCCCTCCACTTCTTTCTACTGCCACTAAAACCATGGCCAGTGCTACCATTTTAGGCCCCAGTCCTATAACTGAATCTACTAATGTGGACCCCGTGCCCATGTGGAGCACCAATAACTTAAATGGGTTCTCTATGGGGCAAGTGGGTCTGTGCTAGTGGTACTGATTAAGGCTGTGATCCTGCAATGTACTAGTCTTCAGAGCCGCTGACAAAAGAAGTAATGTGTTAGGAAATCCTTGGGGCATGTTAAATAATAAATGTTGGTGATTCTGGTTTATGACTAGAAAAATGAAGATGAACTATGAAGTAAGGTACTGTATGTGCTTTCCACCCCAACCCTTCAGTTAAGTAAATTTATTTTTATTTTCCTTCTGTAAGGTATTTTCTGTAATCCCCAGTGTGTTGTTGTTATTGAATGACTAATGCATCTAGTAGATCTGTGTTAAATAAACTGAATCACTTCTTTGTTTTCTGACATATTTAAATGTTTAATTCTCTATGGAAATGAAATATTGGAAAGGACTTTAACCTTTTGTTCTGGGGTATGTTTGTGTGTCTCACTTGTGTCAGCACAGCCTATGCTGTGCAGAAAGTTTTTTGAATGGTAAAGATTAACAAGGTACTGTATCACAGAATGTATTTAGAAAATAGAGATGAGATGAGCTACCGGTGTGGTGTCCTTCCCCCTGGCCCCCTCCACAGAACCTAAGTTTTGTGTTCTGAGTTTGCATACAGTGATTATAAACTGAAAATAATCCAGATCCGTTGCTTCTGTGGTACCTTCCCTCTTATTTTCCATTTTTCACCAGGGTCCCACTAATGTTTCAGAAACATTGTTGCTAACAGCTGAACTGATCTTTTCCTTTTTCTAAGCCATTGTTCACCAGCACCCAAAAAGTTAACTTTTGTTTTTCCCCACTTCTGTTCACTGGCTGCAATTAATTCACATTTTGAAGCCAAGATCTTGTCTACATGGGAAAGGTTTTACCAGTTATACAGGTGTACTTATTCCAGTATAATTGTATCAATATACTTCACCCTTGACTTGTGTGGATAATTTTATTCTTCTTCGAGTGGTGCCCCTATGGGTACTCCACTTCAGCTGTGCATGTGCCCCTGTGTCTTTGATCAGAGATTTTCGTTAGCAATGCCTGTTAGGCCTGCACATGCACTCTACACATTCTCGTGCTTCAGATCAAGGATATAAAGGGCTGTACAGGTGAACTGCCCTCACTTCCCACTCAACCCCCTTTGGCCTGAGATTGAGTGTAGATTGTTTCTGGTCTCTTCACGTATTCATTTCTAGTATATTTAATATTTTTAGTGTTAGTTAATTTAGCTTCTTAGTAGTTGTTGGGAACTGTTGTTTCCCCTTTTTGTTTTTTGTCTGCTAAGGGGTTGCTCTGGATGTGGTTTTGGAGTATGTTTGGATCCCTGAGTTTTAAGAATTGTCTTTCCTGCTGGGAGGCTATCCTGGTCAGTGACCGCTGTTCGGGAGACCTAGCAAGTGCAAAACCTGCACCTCCTTCAAAAGTAGACCACCCCACCCTGGATAGGGAGATCAAGTTTAAATTACTAATGGTGCAGCAAGCCTTAAGACAGGCTTCTGTCCTGGGTGCTGAGAATCCCCCTGTACACAAGCCTTTGAATACTGCTAGTGTCCAGTCTCGAGATCGTAGTCACAAGAGCTTTGATGGATACAAGCAGTACTGCTGAACCATCCATATCTGGGTTTTGGGCACTGAAAGCCTCAGGGGAAGCAGCTTCTGCATTGGTACTCATGGTGCAGAGAGAAGTAACGATAAGAATGGGAGTACTAGATGTCCTAGGAAGTCATAATCACTGACTTACAGGAATGCTATGGGGATCTCAAGGTACCAGGGGAGTTCTGTGCAGGCTTTCGAGTGGCTCCAGTAACAGGAAGGTGTCAAAAGAAGATGCTAAGAGCTAGACTACAAAATGGGACTAGGTATCAAGGTTGTCGTCTTTGACTACCTCTATCCAGACTACCAGAGATTCTTCCTCAAAAAGTTCTGCACCACTGGGCCCTGATGTATCAGCTACGATATTGATGAAGATACCACAGTCTACGATGATACCGATGATATCTCATACCTGTGTGGTACCAACCGAGTCAGATCATGGTCATTTGCACACCAAGTGTTCAGTGTCTGTAGCTTTATACCAAAGTCAACCTCCACAGGAACTTGCCTAACTCCCTCCCATGTGCCATCAGTGCTGAATGAGTTTAGGTATTCTAAGGACCTTCTTGTTTCCATTGAGCCAGAATCCCCATTGCTGTTTGGTACTGGGCATTATCTGTACCAAGATCCACTTGGGCACCATCTCCTCTTTCATCTAGATCACCCCATTCACTGACTTCTACCATACAAGGTGAGTAGGTGTCATGTTCCTTGGATTATATTGAGGAAGATTCCTTAGATTCTCTGATATTGGTATGGGTTTCTCCTGTTCATTCTAGGAGACATCAATCTCCTGCCCACACTGACACCATGGAGATATGAAGATCACAACCTCCGGACTCCCTGCTATAAACAATGATAGATGGCTCCTCCTATGCCCTATGGATCTAACCAGTGGCCTTGTTGGGACCTTAGGCTCTCTTTCATCAATAGTTCATGACAGCCTCTGTTCACCCCCAGAGGGAGCACAGAAACACACATTCTCTCCAATCCCCACTCCCACCACCTCTACCAGAAGAGGGAACCTTTGAGGAGCAGGAGGCAAGGGCTGATAAGGAGGTAACACCTCTTACAAATATATCCTCCTCATCTCCTGATAAAGACATCATGCCTCTACCACCTTCTATTGTGGATGATTTCAAGCAATTTCAAGAAATGATTAAGTGCATCGCTGGTATGCATCACAATCCATTGAACGAAGTCCAGGATTCACATCATAAACTTCTGCACATTTTGCACCCTTCAGCTTCTACACAAGTAGCGATCCCTATCAATGAAGCTTTATTAGAGTTTGCTAAGACCCTCTGGCAGACTCCAGCAACAGCACCACCTACTTACAAGCATGGTGATAAGAAACACTGTGTCCCAGCCAGGAATTCAGAGTTTTTATTTTCTCATCAGCACCAAAATCTATAGTAGTGAGTGTGGTTAATGAACACAGTAGACAACACAATGCCAAGTCTACCCCTTACATTAAAGGCCAGAACTTATTCCTCAGTCACACTGAAGTTATGAATAGTGAAACATCAGGCGCTTATGTCAGAGTATGACTATTTGAACTACAATAAATTGAATGCCTTTAGTGACCATTTGCCAGAGGAGCATCATGAGGAATTCAAGGCCATTATTGAAGAAAGTCAGCTTTTGGCAAGAACATCATCACAGGCCTCCTTAGATGCAGCTGATATTGCAGCCTGATCTGTTTCCACTGTGATTGTGTTGTGATGAGCATCTTGGCTGCAGCTGTCAGGCTTCCCAGGGAGGTGCAGAATTCTGTTGAGGACCTTCTTTTTGATGGTTACAAATTGTTTGCAGAGTCTATGGAGATTACCTTCCCACCTCAAAGGATTCACGGGCTACTTCCGATCCCTTGGCATTCACACGCCTGCAAACAAAAGAAAGTTTAGAAGGTCTCAGATGGTGCAGAGATCTCCCCCAGTATATTTTTCTACCTTCTCTAGGCCAACTGAGCCACCAGTCAAGAGGCTTCAGTATTTGAAAAAGAAGGCAGCTACTACCACAACTACTTCATTCTAGCTGCCTGCTTCATCCAAGTGCCAATCAAGAGTCTGGACAAGTCCCTCCACAGGGATTTATTGTTGCACCATCCCATCCTCCTTCCCAGCCTTTGGATTCCGCCTCTCTCAATTTCAACCTGCATGGGAAAGTATAACATCCAATAAATGGGTTTTGGACATCATAATGTCTAGTTACTCCATTAATTTCTTCTCCCATCCCTCTTCCCAGTCCCTTTTCAGGGACCTATGTCATGACAGGAAGTCACTTCTCCTACGCTTATGGGCCATAGAACCAGTTCAGCACTGGGGAAAGGGGTTCTATTCCAACTACTTTCTGGTTCTCACCCAAAATGAACAATTATGTGAAACAACACATATTCAGAATGGTGACCCTTGCAGTTTATAATTCTCTCCCTAGATTCCAGAAATTGGTTTGTGACTCTTGACCTTCAGGATGCCTATTTTCATGTCACGATTTACTCTTCTCACAAGAGGTTTTTTAACTTTGTAATTGACCACAATGACTACCAGTATTGTGTGCTCCCTTCTGGCCTTTCATCCATCCCAAGGGTTTACTTAATGATCATCATAGTCTTAGCCACGCCCATTTGTTGTTTAGGGATAATTCTCTTCCTTTACCTTGATGATTGGCTGGTTGACCGTACACAGGACAAGCTTGTTATCCCACAGACTAGGCCTCCAGCTAAATCTCAAAGTCCTCTTTTGACACTAGTAGAGTGGATAGATTTCATAGGGGCTTCTCTGAATGCAATGGCAGGGCAGGGCTTACCTACCTCCCAACAGATTTTGTACCCTAAAGAATCTTATGTCAAGGATTCAGCTCAGACCTCAACCCTCAGTAAGGATTTGTCTTCAACTACTGGGGTAAACACAGCTTGAATTTTTGTAACCCAAAATGCATTTTGCATTTTGATGCTCAGGGAATTCTGTATATTGAACAAGCACTATCTGGACAAGCAAGTGTCTGTACCCAGCTGGGTTACTCAGTCACTCAACTGGTGGAAGGATTCTTCCAAGGTCTGTAGGAGTCCCATTTATTCAGGATCCTCCTAGTTGTAATAACATCAGACACTTCCTTCTTGGGATGGTGGGGGGGGGGAATGGGACAATCTGGGGCCTCACACAAATGGACTAGAGAAAACAGTTATCCCAGGAGCAGCTACTCTAAATGAACCTTCTGGGGTTGAGTGGTCAGAAACACTTGCCTTTCATTTTCTTTCTCTGATTAGAGCCAAATCAGTCAAGATCATAACAGATAATGTGGCCTGCATGTTTTATATCAAATGTCAGGGAGAACATGCCCTCCCCACTCTGGACTGAAGCAATAAAACTCTGGAAGTGGTGCATAACCAACCATGTAGTCATCTCAGGTTCTTACCTTCCAGGTATTCAAAACACCATGGCCAATGACCTCAGCAGGCACTTCTCCCAAAATTAACTATGGGAGCTTGATTCACATGTCCTCAACAATGTATTTTTGGAGATCTCCAAAAATAGACCTCTTTGCACCCATTCCCAACACAAAGTGCTCAAGAGGGCGAATTGACCCTCAATCACTGGGGGATTCCTTCCTCATCACATGGAAGAGAAGCCTTCTATATGTTTATCCACCAACACATTAATTTTGGAAGTACTAAACACAATCAAACAAGACAAGGCCAGTGTCATTTTAATTGCTCTGACCTGGCTGAGATGAGTTTGGTGTCTATGCCTCATTTGACTTGCTTCTTGTCCACCAATAAGACTTCCAACCAGTTGGTTTATGTTGTCTCAGCATGCTGATCAGATGTTTCACCCCAATTTGGAAGTTTTGCAACCACAAGCCTGGCTCCTAGATGGTTCTCTAGGATAGAGACTTCCTGCTCAACAGAGATGCAACATACATTGTTAAACAGCAGAAAGATGTCTACCAGAAATACTTACCTTCAGAAATGGCCTAGATTTCACCGCTGCTGTAACCTTCAACAAGTCTCTCCTGTTCATTCTTCTCTTCCCACCATTCTTGACTACCTGTTGGAATCAAAGACATCAGGCCTTGCTATGAGTTCTATCAGGGTTCAATTGGTGGCTATTACAGCCTTTCACTCATTTGTGGAAGGTTTTTCTCTCTTTGCTTATCCCACAACCTTGAGGTTTTCTCAGAAGATTAATGAGTCTTTTTCCACAAATTAGAGAACCTATTCCAGTATGGAACTTGAACCTGGATCTTAATTGCCTTATGAAACATTCCTTTGAGACATTAGCCGTCTATCTGTTGCTTCATTTATCTGTGGAAACTGCTTGCTTGGTGTCTGTAACTTCTGCCCAAGGGGTCAGAGAACTGGGGGCTTTGATGGAAGATCCTCCTTTTACAGTGTTTCTCAAGGACAAGGAAGGTATCATTACAACCATGTACTAAGTTTCTACCTAAAGAAGTTTCTGAATTTCATATTAATCAGACCATTCATCTCTCATTCCTCCCCCCATCCCCAAAATCACATCAGACTAGACAAGAAGCTGCCTTCCATACCTTGGATATCAGAAGGGTGTTGGCCTTCTATCTGGACAGAACCAAACCATTCTGAAAGCCTCCTAGACTTTATTTCAATTGTGGACAGATCCAACTGATCCACAGTCTCCATCCGGAGGTTTTCAGGATGGATTTTGGGGTATTATTGCATGTTATGACTCAGCTGACATTCAACCTCCTACAGCGATAGCTCACAATCTACATCTGTGGCACTACTCAAAGATGTTACAGTGACTGAAATCTGCAGAGCTGCTACCTGGTCCTCTGTACATACTTTCTCCAACCTATATGCTGTGGTTCATGCCTCTAAATCAGATACTGCAGTTGGCAATGCAGTTCCATCTTCAGTAATGGACTCTGTTCTGAAGCTCCTTCTTCCTTATGGGGAAACTGCTCAGGAGTCACCAGAAGTCGAGCACCCATAGGGACACCATTTGAGGAAGAGGAGCTTACTCATCTTGTGCAATAACTGGACTTCTTCGAGATATGTGTTCCTACAGGTGTCCACTACCTGCACTCCTTCCCCTCTGCTTTGAAGTTTTCCTTGTGGGAATTTGCGGTAGAGAAGGAACTGAGGGTGGTTCACCCATGGAGCCCTATATGTCCTCAGTATAGGGTATGAGGATGTATTGTGTGCATGCATGGGCTTAATGGGCACTGCTACCAAATATCTCTGATCAAAGGCACAGGGGGTGCATGCACACCTGAAGTGGGGCACCCATTGGGGGACATATCTCGAAAAACTGAAGTTACTGTACCAGGTGAGTAACATCTCCATCCTGCCTTTGTGTGGACACTCTTATTCCAGTATAAGAGAGGCTTTTTAAAATGTAGCTTAAGCCCCTTCACAAGTGACACAAGCTAAACACACTTTATACAAGCACATAAGAGCACACTTATACCAGAATAAAAGTGTCGACATTGGGGCTTATATCCGTATAATGATATCAGTTTAAATTCAAAGCTTAATTTATACTGGTATAATATTCCCATGTAAACAAGCCCTTATATTCTTTCTTGAATTACATTCTTATATCTACTGCTTCTTGAATTTATTCTCTGGCTTATTCTTTTGCTTCAACTTCATCGCCACCATTCTGGACCACAAATTCCTGGACAGTCCTTGCACAAATGTCTCTTCTATCGTGCTGCCCCTTATATTTGAAATGTCCTACAAACTTTTGTTTGTGCTTCACTATCCTAGATCTCTAACCTATCTTCTTTCTGCTATCTGGTGTATGTGGCATCCTCACTTGACTGCCTGATCCATCATTTACATTGTGAGCTCTTTAGGTTCTTATGCAGAATGTGTATTCTGAAGAACCTTCCACACTTGTGGGCTCCATGAAATGATCGTAAACAATCTTGGAAATCCAAGGCTTGTTCATTCTAGTATCTGCTATAGAGGGTTAGGGGCCTTTCACTGCATCCTAAAAGCCACAAATCAAAAACAAAAACCATGAGAGGTTTTGGTTTTATACTTGCAAAATTGAAATGTCATGACAAACATTTTGCAAAAGCAAAATGAAAGCCTTGCCCTGTTCTTCACTTCTAGAAAATAAAACTGGTGCTATATAACAGACACACTGGCATTTGGTTCACTGTTTCTCAAATTATTGCAACTTAAGGTTTACGAATATTTGTACATAAAATATTAAAGGTATTTTTTCAAAGGTGCTTTCATAACTTAGGAGCACAATTCCCGTTGACTTTTCACTGGCATTTGGGCTTCTAAGTCACTTAGGTGCTTTTGAAAATCTCACCATGAGTTTATGTTGGCCCCATATTACCTTATTTGGATAATCACAGACCAAATAACATAGTCTGTCACAAAATTGAGTAAATCTACATATAGTAAATGGGAAGAAAAGCATTAATCCTCAACGACAGGTGGACATAAGGAGGTGCCTGGATAAGTGTGTGGGGAGGGGAAAAGGAGTGCAATAGATTGATTGGATTAGTTAGAAAAGAGAAGAATAAAGACAGAGAGAAGCCAGAAAAGAAAAGAGACAGAATGTATAGGAGAGGAGGTAGAGAACACAATGCGGTTTGCAGGGAGAGAGGAAATGGAGCTGAAGATTTTTCAGGAAAATATATACAATGATGGTTAGAAAAGAGAGAACAAATAAAGCCAGGAATGGCAAAAGAAGGTAAAGCAAAATCAAGAGAGGTAGTAGACCTTCCCAGAAATAATTTACTCCTAAAATCATTCAAATGCTACCACATGGACTGCAGGGAGCAATCTCCTAAGGCAAAGCTTTTGATACAGTCTCCCAGCAAGTTAAAGAAGTATGGATTGGATGAATGGACTATAAGGTCGATAGCCGGTAACCAGCAGAGTGACCCAGGGGTCGGTCCTGGGGCCAGTTTTGTTCAACATCTTCATTAATGATCTGGAGGATGGAGTGGATTGCATCCTCAGCAGGATTGCAGATGACACTAAGCTGGGGGAGTGGTAGATATGATGGAGGGCAGAGAGAGGATACAGAGTGATCTAGATAAATTGGAGGATTGGGCCCAAAGACATCTGATAAGTTCAACAAGGACAAGTGCAGAGTCTTGCACTTAGAACAGAAGAATCCCATGCACTGCTACAGACTGGGGACCGACCATTCTGCAGAAAAGGATCTGGGGGTTACAGTGGAGAAGAAGCAGGATATGAGTGAACAGTGTGCCCTTATTGCCAAGAAAGCTAATGGCATATTGGTCTGCATTAGTAGGAGCATTGCCAGCAGATCAAGGGAAGTGATTATTCCCCTCTATTTGGCACTGCTGAGGCCATATCTAGAGTATTGTGTCCAGTTTGGGGCCCCCCACTACAGGAAGGATGTGGAGAAATTGGAGAGCTTCCAGTGAAGGGCAACGGAAATGTTTAGGGGGCTGGGGCCCATGACTTATGTTTAGTCATGCAGTAAAGAAGAATGTCGGGGAATTTGATAGCAGCCTTCAACTACCTGAAGGGGGATTTCAATGAGGATGGAACTAAGCTGTTCTCAGTGATGACAGATGACAGAACAAGGAGCAATGATCCCAAGTTGCAGTGGGGGATGTCTAGGTTGGATATTAGGAAAAGCTTTTTCACTAGGGGCGGTAGTGAAGCACTGGAATGGGTTACCTAAGGAGGTAGTGGAATTGCCATCCTTAGACGTTTTTAAGTCCTGACTGAGATGATTTAGTTGGGGTTGGTCCTGCTTAGAGCAGAAGGTTGGATTAGATGACCACCTTGAGTCCCTTCCAGCCCTAATATTCTATGAGTCTATGAAAACTTAGCAATCACAGCGTAATATAGAATAGATTAAAGAGTTCTTGTGCTTCAGGGTATGTCTACTGAGCATTTTGGAGCCTGTGGGAGCGAGCTTCCGAACCTGGGTCAACAGACTCAGGCTAAGAGGGCTTGTGGTAGTGCTCTAAGAGTAGCTGTGTAAACACCACTTTGAAGTTGTGGCTCAGGCTGGAGTTTGGGTTCTGAAGCATGGGAGGTGGGAGGGGCTTCAGAGCCTAAGCTCCAGCATGAGCCGTAATGTCAAACCACTCTCTACACAGATATTTTTAGAGCACTAGCATGTGCCCCACTATACTGAGTCTGTTGACCCAGGCTAGGAGGCTCACTCCCACAGGCTCCAAATGCTGTGTAGACATACTCAGGTCCTCTCATGAAATACACCCCCTTGGTGGCAGTGACACGCTTGGTGGGCAGGCCAGTTGAGAAGGCAGAAATGACTCAAGCAGGGTGAGCGTATAACACAGCATACTCAAAGGCACACACATTTTAAACTACATTCTGTGCTAAAGGAGGAAACCGTGCTAATACAATAATTGCATTTACTTCATTGTCTGCTAATTATCTCAACAGGATTTAGTGAGCCTGTGTCCACTTGATGCAGCCTAATTGGGAGCCATGTCATCCTAATCTGTAATTTCCTCTGCAGTTTGGGCTTGAAAATCTATACAGTCTTTTCTAATGTGCCCGTCCCGCTGGTAGCTACAGTGCTATTTCAGAGCAGCAGCTTCTGAAGTGGGAGTTGCAATTATTCCATGAGTTAGTGAATCTGTGAAAGTCTTTTTTTCCTTTGCTTGTGGGTTGGGTGTTTTTTAAACACAATGATTCTGGTCTCCCAGCTCTGTAGCCAGAACCTCTCATTCTGTCTGTAGCATGAAAAGTGAAGTGACTGGATACAGCCAGGAGGGCCTGTAGGTGGTCTTACTGACCGTGAGCCATAACTTCCTCAGGAAGAGAATCATATGGCACATTCTTAGGTCCTTTTGCATACTGTCGTGTTTTACAAATTGAGATGCCTTATGCCCAGTCTTGAGAATCTGCCATGGATTCAGAGACCAAGTGCTAGATATCAAAGCTCTGTGGACAGGATTGTTTTTGCTGGTGAAACTGAGACCATCTGGAGAAGAGGATGCAGGAAGAGAGTGGGCTGGGGGAAGGAGCTGAAGGTAATGCCAAGAAAAAGTGGTTCTTCTCTGAGTGCTTGCCCATGTCCATTCTGATTTAGGTGTGTGCACGTGCCACATGCACCAGTGCCGGACAACTTTTTCCCCTAGTGGTATCCGTAGGGCTGGCTCTAGCACCCTCTGCAAGTGACGTGCGTATGCGTTTGCATATATGGCACTGCCGGCCCCCTCCCTCTCAGTTCCTTCTTACCACCTGTGATGGTGCTGGAACAACTCTCTCTTGCTCTCACAAGTCTCTGTTCTTCCCTAGTGGTTTAGCTGTTTTTAGTGTATATAGTTGTTCAAAGTAGTTCTTAGAAAGTAGTTTTACTAATTGTCTCTAGTTAGTTAGCAAGTTCTCAGGGTTGGGGCATGCCCTGGTCCCCAGGTTTAAGCCCCGTGCTTCGTGCAAGAAGCCTATGCTACTGAGTGACCTGCACTCAGAGTTGCTTGAAGTGCTTAGGGGAAGCCCACGTCTCTGACAAGTGTAAGATCTGTAAAGGCTTCTGCCTGCAAACTAAGAAGGACTGGGACATTAGACTTAAGGCTCTTCTTATGGAGGTGGCACTCAGGCTGTTATTGGAGCCACGTTCAGACTTGGGACCGAGCACCGTGGCATCGACAAGAAGCGCTCCTCTAGTGTTGGAGTCGACTCGGCACCATTCAGCATCCCCGGTGCTGAAGAAGTGGCAGAAGAAAATGCATTCTGGGAAAGAGTATTCGGCAGCACCAAAGCTGGTTAAGAAAAGTTTGGGAAAGCTGGACTCAACCCAGAAAAGGTCTTCGCCCTTGCGGGCGTAGAGCCCCGCACCGGCACCGCTGCCGACTCTGGGGAGCAGCAGAGGGCTGCACCATTTATTATTCCCTTCCACACCTGAGGCGTTCCAAGTGATAAAGGACCTGCTGGCCATGCTGGTGCCACCTACGACTCAGCATGGTAGGCCCTCGCATCAAGGAATGGACACCCTGGCTGGGGGTCTGTCAAAGAGAAAACTAGCGCAGTGTCCCCAATCAATTGGTGGCTGCTCACCAGCCTCGCGCCCTCTTCTGGGTCTCAGCACTGATCTCTAGGACCACGCCGAGAGAGGTCGGGTGCTCCTCAGTCTCCAGATGCTAGGCGCTGGTCCCCTGAGCGCCGGCACCGACCTGCTGAGTGCTGGCGTCGGTCCTCGGAGCCCCATAGCTCTCACAGCCCGTGGCACCGTGAGTAGCCAGCACGTAGCCGGTCACCAGAGTCCCAGCACTGATCAAGTCCATATAGAAAGCTAAAGGACAAGACATATTCAAGGCATTGACAACGCTCTGGCTCTTGGTTCCGCACCCCAATGCCTGAACCCTGGTGTGCAGAAGCAGAGGCATACAGCATCGACACCCCTGTGGTCATGAGGATATACCTCCTCGGAATCAGGGGAAGAGATTGTTGCCCCCCCAAGGCACAGGCTACGAAATGCCCTGTGACCTTCCCCATGCCCCTGCAGGTGAGGGGTGGCCTCAGGGCCAATGGTCTGGATCCTGGCAGTGTTGGAACCCCTGTGGGTTCCCTCACACCGTGGTGCCTTACCCGGTTTCGCCAGCGGGAACCTTGGTGCTGCACTGGTCTAAAGGCCTGACCATAGTGTTGGCCTTAGAGGCTGACTTGGAGCATGAGGAATCGCTCTTGGGAAGCCCATCAGTGACCATCCCGACCAGGGAAGAGACTTAACTGCCCCCCAGGTGCCAGCTTCCTTCTTGTCCTCACCCGACGAGGCAGTAGCAGAACCCTCTCACGCTGCCCTTCTGGACGACTACAGGTCACACCAAGTGCTATTAAAACAGGTGGTGGCTAACCTGGGCCTAAAGATAGAGGAGCTTAAAGAGCCAGCTGATGAACTTTTTGGCATTCTGGCTTCCATAGCCCCTTCCAGAGTGGCCCTCCCTGTGCATGAAGGGGTAGTGAAGCTGGCTAAGGCTCTGTGGCAGACCCCGGCATCTCTGCCTTCCACATCCAAGCGGGCAGAGAAAAAATACTATGTGCCCTCCAAAGGTTTTGAATACCTTTATACAAACCCATCCCTGGGCTCACTAGTGATCGCGGTGGCCAACGAGCAGGACAGACAGGGGCAAATGAGCTTGATGCTTAAGAATAAAGAGGCCAAAAAGATGGACTTATTTGATCGAAAGATTAATTCAATGGCCAGTCTGCAACTGAGAGTGTCTAACTAGCAGGCATTGCTGGGTAGATGCCATTTTAACATCTGGCAATTGCTGGAGAAGTTTGCGGACTCCTTATTGCAATCCTCTAAGCAGGAGTTCGAGGCTGTCCTAGAAGAATGTAGGACAGTGGCCAGGGCTTCCTTGCAGGCGGCTTCAGACACAGCGGACTTGTCGGCACAAGCGATGGCCTCCGCGGTGTCAATGAGGACAGTGTCTTAGCTACATTCTTCTGTTCTCTCGGCAGAAGTCTAGCAGTCCATCCAGGATCTTCCATTCGATGGCTCTGCTCTATTCATGGAGCAGACTGACTCCAGGCTGCCTGGGCTAAAAGACTCAAGGGCCATGCTATGCTCGTTGGGCCTTTATACCCCATCATTGTCAAGAAGACACTTTAGGCCCTCGCAGCATCGGCGTTTTGGAGGCCAGTCCAGAAGGGAGCCCTATAAGAGAAGGAATAAGGGCTATAAGCGCCACTGGGACAATTCACCTCCGCCGGTCTCGAGGCCAGGGCCCAGCCACCATTCCTCAGGTGGAAAACAAAGTTTTAGAAGATGCGCCCAGGGGCAACCCAACAGTCAATACCTGAGATCCAGTTTCCCGACTGTTCTCCTCCTGCTTTGTTCCATTTCTCCCATCCTGAAGTTGCCTGAAGTAGCTGGGCCTGCTGATAAGTGAACAGAAATTTATACTTACACAGGTCCAGAGAATAGATTTTTACAGGGGCAATCCTAGACTCTATTCAAGCCAAAGCGTCACTGTCCAAAGCCAGGTTCCTAACAATGACAGAGCTTATAGCTAGCCTAATGTCCCACCCCCTGACCATGGCAAGGGCACGCCTCTGCCTTCTGGGACACATGGTAGCATGCACGTATGTGGTGAAGTATGCCAGGCTTTGCCTTCGACTGCTCCAATTGTGGCTAGCGACAGTTTACTTGCCATCCCGGCACTCCCTGGACAGGGTTCTCATGATCCCCCCCACATACTCACCTCTCTATCCTGGTAGATGAGCCCTCGGCAAGTGCTAAGAGGGGTGCCCTTCGATGCCCCGAGATCAGTGCTGTCCTTGGTCTTGAATGCCTTGGATGTAAGATGGGGGGCTCATCTCGGCACCCTTCAGACCTCAGGGCCTTTGGTTTGGGGAAGAGCTAACTCTTCACATAAATGTCAGGGAGCTCAGAGCTATCAGACTGGCCTGCAAGGTTTTTCCTTCCACACCTGTCTGGCAAGGTTTTATGGATCCTCACGGACAACACATCAGCAATGTACTACATCAACAAGCATGGGGGAGCCAGATCCTCAGCTCTGTGACAGGAAGCCCTATGTCTCTGGGACCTCTGTGTGGCTCACAACACTCACCTCGAAGCGGTCCACCTGCCCGGGTTGAAGAACACCCTAGCAGATTGTTTGAGCAGAACCTTTCGCTCTCACCATGAGTTGTCACTACACCAGGAGGTGACTGACTGTGTCTTAAAAAGGGGGGGGTCTCCCCGAATGGACCCCTTCACAATAAAGGAGAACAGGAAATGCGCCCACTTCTGCTCTCTCCTGGGTTCAGAGGACGGCTCTCTGATGGACACTTTCCTCCTCTTGTATGCATTTCCCCCGATACCTCTCATGCACAGAGTTCTTCTGAAAGTCAAATGAGAAGGCACAGATTATCCTGATAGCCCCAGCATGGCCTTGCCAGCATTGGTTTGGGATGCTGTTGGAGCTTTCGGTAGCTCAACCTTGACCTCTGCCGTTACACCTGGACCTCATCTCTCAAGATGGGCGTCGGCTGCTTCACCCAGACCTGACCTCGCTGAATCTGACAGCATGGATGCGGCATGTCTGAACAGGGAAGAGCATCACTTTCGGTCCAGGTCCAGAGGATCCTATTGGAGAGTAGGAAGCCTTCCACCAGGGCATCCTACCTAGCAAAATGGAGGTGCTTCACCTGCTGGGTGGCCAGCTGGAATATATCACTGACTTAAGTCATCTATTTAGGTGATCCTGGACTATCTACTCCATTTGAAACTGGAAGGCCTAGTCTTTTCGTCAGTCAAGGTCCATCTGACAGCAATATTAGTCTTTCACCCTCTGATACAGGGCAGGTTGGTGTTCTCCCATTCATCCTTTGCCTTAAGGGGCTGGAAAGGCTCGTCCCTCCCATTAGAAAATCCCTTTCTCAGTGGGACTTAAACTGTATCCTATCCCGACTCACTGCCCCACCCTTCAAACCATTGGCCTCCTCCCCACTCATGCACTTGTCCTGGAAGGTGGCCTTTCTGGTAGCAATCACCTCTGTGCGAAGGGTGGCAGAGATTAAGGCCCTGACATCGGAGCTTCCTTACATAGTATTCTTTAAGGATAAGATCCAGCTTCGCCCGCATCCGGCGTTCCTGCCGAAGGTATCTCTCATTTTCACGTCAATCAGGATATCTTCCTTTCAGTGTTCTGCCCGAAGCCACACAGCTCTAATGAAGAAAAATGCCTTCACACTCTTGATGTGAGAAGGGCTCTAGCCTTCTACATTGATAGGACCGAACCATTTCGCCACTCCACGCAGCCCTTTGTGGCAGTCGCTGACAGGATGAAGGGCAAACCAGTCTCCTCACAGTGAATATCGTCCTGGATTACAGCTTATATTTGAACCTGCTGTAAACAAGCTGGAGCCATCCCTCCAACGTCCTTGTCGGTCCATTCCACAAGGTCCCAGGTATCTTCGGTGGCTTTCCTGGTGCATGTGCCTATTCAAGATATATGTAGAGCCGCTACATAGTCATCCATACATACCTTTATGTTCCACTATGCCATCAGGCAGTAAGCTTGGGATGATATGGGATTCGGCAGAGCAGTACTGCATTCCTCACGGCCATGAACTCCTACAACACCTCTCGAGGCACAGCTGATAAGTCACCTAAATCAGAATGGACATGAGCAAGCACTCAAAGAAGAAAAAATGATTACTTACCTCATATCTGTTGTTCTTTGAGATGTGTTGCCTATGTCCATTCCACGACCCACTGTCTTTCCCCTCTGTCAGAATTCCGGCAAGAAGGAACCGAGAGGGAGGGGGCTAGCACGCCATATATGCGAGCACATACATGCGCCGGTGCATGTGGTGCGCGCACACATCTAAATCAGAATGGACATGAGCAACACATCTCAAAGACCAACAGTTATGAGGTAAGTAACCATTCTTTGTGTAATATTAATGTGTGGCTGGACTTCAGTCCACGGTGAAAGAGAGAAACAAGAGCAGGCAACCTCAAATGTAGGCAGGTAATGGTGTGAAATGTCAAGTTGACATGGTGAACTCATTGCGTGGAAGAAAGCAAGGACACATGGTGTGGGTTTTAACCAGTTCACAACTTTATTAGTCAAACTATATCCAAGGTTTCTATCAGGGGACAGCCCAGCACAGTCAGTTGCACCCCATTCATTCTTTGCCAATTCTTGGGGACTTCCACCGCAGGGGGAGCCAATCATCATGCTAGGACTGTCTCTAGGTGCCTCTACTTGCCCGCTAGCATCTCCCTCCTTGTGGGGGTTGAGGTGAGAGGGAACCTTTATCCCCAGCCAGCACTGCCTTCAAGCGCATTGGCAGGGCAGTCTCCCCAGGCCCTTGCCCCTGCTTCTCATTTGTCCCCAGAGGGTCAGACATAATGCCCCCCTCCCATAGTGTGCATCTCCAAGGGCTACCTTCTTGGACCTGGAGCCCAAATCAGCAAGTTCCTGCACTAGGGACCTGCCATATGGAGGCACCAGCTTCAGCTTGGCTGCTTCCACCCCACTCAGCATAGGCTACTTAAAAGTTCAGTCAACCCCATACTGAGATTATCCAGGAACAAATGAGCACCTATATCGGAACTGTGCACTCTGTCCTTTCAATAAAGCTCAGCCACACTCTGGATTGATAACCGAACCACCTTGGGACTCCAGCCCCATCAGTACTTCCCAGCTGGCTGCCTTCTGGGTCCTACGCACCTTTTACATGGGGACTTGAGTTTGCTAAACCCTACAGGCTATTATCTCCAGCCATGCTATCCCCACACCAGGAAATATGTCTGTCAGGAATCCAATATCCTGCTTAACCTTCCAAATCACTTGAAGCCTGGAGTCTATGCAAAAAAGGGATGAGCTGGTCCCAGTGCATGTCCCGGCTGCTCTGCCAAGACAAAATTCGCATTGAGTGGCGAGGCCCTTGCTCTCTCGTGAGCCCAGTGCACAATGCTGTGCCCATCAATCCATATCCCCAGCCATAGGTGTGTTCTGATACATTCTATGTGGTAGACATGGGGAAGGAAGCTGCCTTGGTTAAAATCTATGGTGCTTGCAGCCCACCATCTGCATTGGTCTCCTCTCAGGCAGCCACACATAGGACTTATAAGGTCTGGATCACCTGCACTTTATAATGTGGACCTGAAGCCCCCAGATCCAACTAGGTAGCCACTGTTGCAGCCTCTTCTTTGGAACGAGTGGGAGCCAGACTCTCCAGGTGGCAAGTCCAAGAATGACAGACCCTTCCTAAACACTTCCACAAATTGGAATTTGGTTAGGAAGAAACAGTCCCCCATGCAGGATCATGTGTGCCTGAAGTTCCCCTACAGGTCATAGGTTCCCCTTACCAGAGTAGGGCAGAGCAATAACTTCACCCACCCAAATTTTATCAATTTTTGATCTGTGGACCTTGAGCTGTAGAGTCACCTTCCCACTGCACATCCTATAGTTCGAAAGCTTGCCCCGAAGAATCTGTCTTGGGTGAAGGGAACAACTTACTGACCCGCAAGTCCCCAAAGAAAGCCAACAGAAAGGCTGCCTTGAAGAGGACAGACTCACTCCCTGAACAGTAGACTCAAGGAAAAATCTCAACTAATTGCCTAAAGACCTGCAAGGTCACTGGGTTCTTGATATTGCTCCATATCCTGGCATATCTGGGCCCAACTCTCCCACATCCTGTGGATCATGAATCCTCGACAGGAGTCCGGCAGACCTTCAGTAAAGGCCATGCCAGGTAACAGGTTATCTGTAGCAAGACCATGAACTGCCAAGTTCTTTAGGTCCTGAGTAGACCCTCAGCCTCCTCTGAAATTCCTCAAATGCCATTGTGTAAGCTAAAAAGGTGTGTGGTTGCAACTGCTCCTTTGGCTGTGGATACTGCTGTTAGCAACCAAGATTCCATAGGCTGCCCGCTTTGTTCTGGCACTTCCTTGGCCTCCAGGGCTAGTGCTCTGAATCTATAGACCTGCAATCGAGACAACATCAGCTATGCTATTGTTAAGCCCAGGCACACGCTTGGCAGTGAAATGAACATTGCATGCACATTTCTGTTTGGTAGTGTTAATTATTAAACAGCTCTAGATAGAAGAGAATGCTTTGCGAGCCTTAGTCACATTAAGGACATGCAGGTGGAGTCCCTCCTTTTTCTACCTGTGAAGAACTGTTGTGCTCCATGCTAGGAAGGGAAATTTATCTTCAATAGGGTTGGTGCTGAGACGTGAGATAGAATAAGCCCTGGTGTCCTGTCCTAAATCATTCCAGCAAAAGTGAAGTTAAGTGCATTCCAGTTCCAGTCAGTGAGGACGGAGGAGACAGGCAAGCCTCTGTACAGAGCTCAATGTGTACATTTCACGAAGCATGGACTATTTGGGGCAACTAGGACTCCATACCAGGCTGGCTCTGCTCCTCTCAGCACCTGAACTGCACTCATGTCCACTTGAGGGCATACAGGGAGACATATGGAAGAAATTCCAAAGTTGAACCATTTCCCCCATTCAGGAATCTGGTAATGAGTGTTCAGTTCCTCCAGCGAGCGAGTGGTGCACTCACATTGTAGCCAGTCTGTGGGTCCATGAAACACCCATCTGACTGGAAGAATTCTGCCTTGGCACTGATGAACGTGCTTGAGCAGAACTGATATGCAAGGACAGACATGGACACACTGAAAGCCAGTTAAGGCATAATCTAATAATTCAGACATTGGCTGAGGAAGGGGGTTAAGTTCCCTCCTACACCAATGGCTTGTCTTGAGAGTCCAATTAGGACATCGGTGTCCATGGAACTGCTTTCAAATTCTCCCATTTAACAGACCAAGCTGTAGCCCTGCAATAGTGAAGGCTGCATCATGCTTTGGGGTCATGACTCAGTCTTATCAGCTCTGAGGAACAAGGTGCATCAGGGACTACCATGGTTATCCATACCCCTGCAAAGCAGAGAGTCTAGTGCAAAGGTGGGTCCTTACTTGACAAGAAGAGTTGGTTTTAGTGCTATAATTGGTTTAGCACATTTGAAGTGAATGTCGCTACTTGAGACATAACATCAGCCAAAGTAAGCTAACAACCAGATCCATTCTGCACAACAGCCTCCCATAAAAACCCCTTCGTAGTGTTTGCTCAGTGCATGGTTATACAGTGCTTTTCAAACATCTTTCACTAGATGAGCCTAGTCATACCCCCTGTTGTATTGGCTTCCTTGGGAGGGTTGGGGCTCAGCAAGGTGTGGGAGGAGTAATTTGCCTTCAAATCACAAATGATTGTCCTCCCCCAGCTTGTACTGTATATTAGAATTTTAATGGCTGCATTCTCATGGACAAAGATTCCTGCACTCCAGGAAGAGGAGCACAGATAAAGAGGAGACAGCTCACTATGGGTTTTTTTGGGAGGAGGGGAGGGAAGAGAAGCAGCTTTTATAATTTCTACCTGTAAGTGTTGTAGGGACTGTGGGATTTATGGGTATTGACTGCTAAGTTCCCCAGAACTCAATGGAAAATTATGAACATGGTATGCTTAGGAGTGGAAATTTCCCATCTTCGGGATGGGACGGACATAGTACAGTCTCCGTTGTCTAAGGTCCTATTTACATTAAGGAAGTTTGTCTTAATGTAACTACATAAGCGTGCAAACCTCTACCTAAAGTGCATCAGTTTGCAGCAGGGCTTTGACCCATTAAACTGCTTTAGGAAAGGACCTTGAGTCTATATTTGGGAATGGACGCTCTTCAGTAGGTGTCTGATTATATCAGTCTTGTTAACCACATCTGAGAGGAACAAAGCCACCAGCAGCATCAACACCCAGATAGACTAGCTACTACCAGGGACTGGAGGTTTTCATTTTCACTTCCAAAAGTGCCAGTGTCTATGTTATACATAAGTTTAGTCTGCAAGCATGGCCAGTGCCCCACAGGAATTTTGGGAAAGACTACAAACATAGGGGAATGCTCAAATAGAAAGGAGCTCTGTACAAGGAGCAAGAACCACATCAGGGGGCTTCAGACCTAATCCGAGATCTGGGCGATCAACCCAGCCATCACATGGCCCTGCTGGAGCAGTAAAAGGTCCAGGTTAAGAACTCACGAGGGTAGCTTAGCAGAATTGCTGGGTAAATTCCACCCCACAGATAGGGGGAAGATTGGGCTCGCTCCCAGGGGAGCGTTTGGCTGGGGTGAAACCAGCCAAGGGCACATCTAGCAACTGCTGCCACTGCCAATTCAAGTCCTGCAGGGCAATGACTGTGGCAGCCAGGATTCCTCACCATGGCTCTGCGTGGGGCATGGGGCTCAACCTTGTCCTCCCTAGGAATTCCTAACCCCCACTGCCCTAGCACCCCAAGCCTTACAGGGCCCACCAGCGAAGGAAAGCAGCCCTTCCCTTGACTCAGTACTCAGCCCCTAAGCAGCTCCCTATGGGGCACCGCACTCTGAGGTAATGGCGTCTGGGAATGGTCCCTCTGGCTTGCACAGCTGCTGACCCACCAGCAGCAGGAGGCAGATCCTGGGGAGGCTGCCCCACTGTGGCACTATCCAGGCAGGCAGAGGAAGGAGGGTGGGCTGATTGCTGGAAACCAGCAAGCAGAAAGTGGCTCTGAGCATGTGGCTCCAAATCTTGTGCCAAATCCCACAAGACTGTCTGGCTCCAAATCATGGGTCAAATTGCATAAGACCTCAAGCCTATCCCAGAAGTCTTGTGAGGGCTGGAAATCTCATGGGAGCCAACTCGTCCTCTCTCATTGTGGGATCCACCAAAACACACTCCTAGCTAGGCTCGGGATCCCTACGAGGAGTTCCCAAGGCTATTCCAGTGGTTAGCTGAGATTTGTCTGCAACTTTCATCTTTGTGGATAGTTATGAAATAGTGTGTCTGAATATAAATATCACACTGCAGCTCATGCACACGGACAAGATCCTAATAAAGGATAAAAAGTTAAATGTAATTACATTACTTTTATTTATTTACAAGTGGCGTGATTGTGCCATGTAGCCACAACCTTCTGTTGAGGTGGTATGATGAAGCACTGCCCTACAGCAGCTTTTGGAAGCATTCTGACTGTGAGGTGTAGCTACACTGTAGTTAAAAACCCGCGGCTGGCCCATGCCAGCTAACTTGGGCTTGTGGGGCTCGGGCTAAGGGCCTGTTTAATTGTGGTGTAGACATTCCAGCTCAGGCTGGAGCCTGGACTCTAGGACCCTGGGTGGTGGGTGTTTAATTGCAGTGTAGACATACGTTGAGCAGCAAAATGCCTCTGGAATATCCCTGGTTGTGCTTAAGAAAGTGCAAACTGCAACACCCCTCAAAGGGATGCAGCCTACCTTCCCCTGATGCCATGCTACTGGCCACCTTTGCTTGACATTGCATTAGTAGGAAGGCAAACTATGGCTCTCTGCTACCTTTCCAGTGAGTTACCCTTGGTGTGAGCATCTGAGAAGCAACCTGTGTCGTTCTCCAGCCTTAGGGGCAGAAATTCTACTCCTCATGTGTGCAGCACAAAAGGAGGAGGCTCCTTACTTCCTCCTCCTCCAGTGCCACAGAGCTGCATGATGGGGGCTTCAATCCAGCCCTCAGTGTCTTAGTTGCAAAGTGATGGGAACACTAAGGGAAGGATGCAGCAGTACAATAACATGGAATGAATAAAAGTCAAAGCAAACAGGTCAATAACTGGTGGTCCTAACCAATAGCATAATATTGAAGAGAGGAGGCATCAGATAACTAACTATGAGTAGCATTTAGACCAGGAGAAATAGGTTTGAGAGGTGATTTAGAGGGACCAAGCAAAAAAAAAAAAAAAAAAAGAGGAAATAAGTTCAGTAGAATTAAGGAGAGAAAGTGCAACACTGAGAATTTGCATTAAATGGTGGTGAGAAGGACAGAAGGGATGTGATCCACAAAGGTACTTAGGGCCTAAGTCCCATTTTAGGCATCTGTGCGATCCACAAAAACTCCGGTTTGGCTGCTGCCTAACCCAGTATGGGCCTAAACACTCTCAGTGCCAATGTTTTCTCCTCTTGGCATGCACACTGCAGCCTCACTCTTGTCTGAGCCCCAGAACAATTCACAAGCCGAGGAAGACTTAAGTTGTGTGCAGGGCCCAAGCCAGGCTACCTATTGGATCAGGCCCCTTAGGCAAGCTTACACAGACAGCTGGGGGTGGGAGGAAGGATGAGGGGGAAGGAGAACCAACATTATAACCTTTAGCTTAGTGGATAGGCTGCTCACCCAGGATGTGGGAGATGCCTGCTTCAGCTCTCCCTCAGGGCAAGAAGGGGGGACAAGGGATTTGAACAGGGATCTACTATCTCTCAGGTGTGTGGCCCAAGTACTAGGCTATGGAATAGTCTGATGCGAATCTCCTTCAATCTCTCCTTTTTAAGTTGTTTTACTCTAACTAATTGAATAACTAAAAATTAATTGGGCCGGTGAAAGAGTAAGAATGACTCTATACCCTAGTGGTTAGGGAACTCGAGAGGTAGCAGATCCCTGTTCAAATTCCTTCTCCCTCTCAGAAGGAGGAATGACTTGAACTGGGGTTCTCCCACATCCTCAGTGATTACCCTATCTATAAGGCCCTTTGTTTTCAGTTTTTACCAATTTTTAGTGAAAGATTTCTGTTTTTTACCGAAGCCATTATTCAGTTTTTATCTATTTTCACCTGAATTTTGGACATGCCAAAACTTCCAGAGCAGGGAGCCAGCTCAGAAGTACCAGAATGACTCGAGCACTGGTGCATGTACTGTTGTCAGTCCCATTCCCACCGCATACATGTTACTAGCGTTACAGATAGCGCAGAAAGTTATTAGCATGCAAAATAAACAAAAGTTAGTGAACTACTTTTCATGCTAAAATGGGTCAAAAGCAAAAGAAACTGTATCCAACTACATTTCAGAACATAAGGAGTGTGTGTGAAAATTTTTTAAAAATTTAAAAATATAAGAGAGTGATATTTATCTGATATTTACCCAGAAAACTGCAGTTATGTTTTTGCACTGGTTTTTACCCGGTTTTAGATGTTGTTATAAACACTTATATTTCTGGGAAATGTTAGATGAAATAAAAATTGAAAGTGAAGGGCCTTACCCATCCAGTCAACTGAAGTTTATAGAGAAGGTTCTCTTCCATCCTCCCTATTCCTGGCTGTTTTGTGTGAACCCATCTGAGGGGCCTGATCCAGTAGGCAAACTCTGAGCATGGCTATCAGATTGGCCCCTCATAGGTGATTTAGGTGGCCAGACACCTACCTTCCCTCAGTTCATGGATTGCAACCAGAGACAGGTCCCTCCTGCAACCCATATTTAGATTCCTATCTCCAAGAGAGGGGTAGAGCTTAACACACATCTTTTCCTCCTTCCATTGGCTATCTTAGGCAGTTCACTACCTAGCATGCTAGTTTTGTGGGTTGCCTTCTAAGGTGTGTATTTATCTCCATGGATTGTATAGGAGCCTAGGCACCTAATTCAGGCTATGTGGATCACAGGGTTGTTTCTGTGATTTTCTAGACACCTAAAAGTTAGGGGCTCTGGCACTGAGTGTTGCAATGCCTAAGTCTGTTTGTGGATCCCATCCAAGGAGCAAATGGAAAGGTAAAGAATAGCAAGAAAAGAAAGAAAGGAAGGACTAGCTCAGACAATATCCAAATGTAGGAGTGAGGATTTTAAAGCTAGTGCAAAGCAGAAAAAAAATCAAGAGGAAAAGAGAGAAGGGATGTGATTAGTAACATAAAGCAAAAATCAGATGTGTTCCACAGGTTACGATGCATAGGAGTGGCCAAAAAGAAGACTTGGGGAGACTAGGTTGATAACATTGCAAAATTGAGGCGCCAAATCAAAAATATGTGGCTCAGGAGTTTTGCAGTATCAAAAGCGAGAAACTTTCACATGTGTGATGAGATGTGTGGAAGGAAACTCCGTTTTTCATGCTTTCAGTAAGTGACAGGGAGTTGCTGGTCAAAGAAAATGTCACATTCCAAGAAGTGACAACCAGCAAGATGGGAATGCTGTTGACTGTCAGAAAAATAACCTCCGTTCTTGTAATGTTATGGCCATGTTGACATCAATTGGACTACTTGTATAAATAAATTCTAAGCAGGTCTCACAGGGCTTCACAATCTGCCCTTTAGGTGTCACTTGTCACAATTATAGAAAAAGTGAGTTTTAAATTTGAGCCTCTGCCTTGTAATTTCTTTTCTTTCTTTTTTTTTTTTTTTTTTTTGGGGGGGGGGGGGGGGGAATCGTGCTATCAGTGTAGGGATTAGGAGGTCGACAGTGTATAGGTTAGGAACTCTACATGGTTTCCCACTCCCTCTGTTCTTCTTGTCCTGCAGTGCATTGGAGCTCTTCAGACTTCCAAAATCCCCAGCTCCTAATACCTTGCACTGTCTTGAAGATCTTAAGAGTAATTTGCAGGATTCCATTTCTCTTCCACTTCTTCTTGCCCTTCATAAACTTCATCCAGTGTCTGTTAGGTTCTGTGGCCATTAAAAGCTTGCATTGCTATAATAAATACGCTCAATTTTTACAAATTCTTCTAAAATTATCATTAACTATGCCCTAGGTTGTAATGTCCTCTAACAGTATGTAAAAATCAAACTGTTGTTTAGATTAAAGGGAGCCCAAAATGGTTACATTTTGAACAACATTTCAAGAAATGTCATTTTTATTCATCCATAACCTAGAAAGTTATTTGACCAAATGCCTTCAGCCTTAACAAAATATGTGTAGTGTCTGGAAAATAACAATACAAATACTTTTTGACTTAAAAGTTTTGACCAGTTCTACTTACATGCTATAATATAGCTAATATATGCAATAAGCTATCAGAGGGCAAATTGCTCAGGCATACATTATCTGCATTATAATTATTACTATTGTTAGTAATTCTTGCTTAATTACAATCTATTACATATATTTTCAAGGAGACCTAACTGTATAGAGTTTGAAGTGATGATAATAAGCCATTTTTGGTCACAAATAAAGCTAAGAAATATTAGACACTAGTCAATTTCAGGGTAATTTTTAATGACCTGTAAGTGAAAAACTTTCTACTAACTTTTCAGAAAAAAAATTGATCAAACTCATTTTCTGCAGATAACAACCTAACAATTTGAATTCAAGACTGGCCTATTGTAACTCACTCTTCTACTTCAGGCTGTCAATAAAAGTCAGTTAGAAACTCTAGCATGCACAGCATGCAGCAGCTGGCTTTTTAGTGCGTCCAGCCATTGAAAGCACATCACACCAGTGCTCTGCCCCCTCCTTTAGTTTGCTTCTGGGTACAGTTCAAGGTCCTGGTCCCTGTCTTTAAGGCTCTAAATGGTCTGGGACCAGATTACTTCAGAGACAGCCTCTCCAGTCACAAGCTGCTGAGACAACCATACTCATGAGGGACTCTGAAGCCACCCAGCATGAAACTTTCAAGACCTGGGGTCAAAGCATTTTCAGTGAAAGGGCTCAGTTGTAGAAAACACTAATGCAGGAGTTAAGAATGAGCCTTAACTTACCTGTTTTCAGAGCCCATTACAAAACACGTGTAGTCTTATCTAAAATAACCTGAAGAATAGGGGGAGAGGAGAAAAGACAAAGTATAAGCAGCTGAACCTAGTATAGCAAGAGCAAGGCCACTTCTAATTCAAATGTTTTGCTAATCTTAATTCTGTTTTTGGCACCTAGATATACTGTGGCTAGCACCTTATAAATAACTTAGATGGGATATATATCTAAAAGGGGAAAGAGGGAAGCTGAGAGTCTTTTGTGTACACATGGTGTTGTCCCCTGAGGAGCAGATTATACCTATAAGGAGAGTGCCAAGAATAGGATATTGACATAAGGACCTCAGGGGACCCCTGTGAGGTGAATCCCTAGTTCTGCCCATACTCTGCACCAGCTCACATAGTGACTGGCAGGCAAAGGAGAGTATACACCCGTTAAAAGGGTGCAGTCATAGGCGTGCTTGTAGTGGAGCTTGTGGAGGCATTTTGTCCTAAAATGCCTTGTGGTGTTCCCCTTGGGCAGTGCAGCTCGGCACCGCCCTTTAAAAGCACAAATGAGCCCAACTGGAGTATTGTCATACTGATACGCATATATGTGGTATCTCTGTTAGTTTAGGCTGGAAGTGTCAGTTGAGGGTGTATTCATTTTAACTAATGTCAATTCAAATAAAGCATGAGTCTGTTCTTAGCAATCCCAGTGTAGCTTCCAAAAAATCTTTAAAGGTTACGTTTGGTCTTAATGAAAAATGACAACATGAGTCACACTGCCTGTTTGGAAACGCAGAGGAGAAGTGCTGTCAGTGATGAAGAATTGCCTGGGAACAAGAACCTCATCAGATGAAACAAAAAAGTTCAACAAGAGTAGCAAATGAAAGGACCACATTGACTTTTACTTGAGATATAACTGGGAAAGTAACACTGTCACCATTTACAAAAAGGGATATAGGCCTGACTGCAGCAACGATCGAGTGCCCTCCTCTCCATTACTGCAAAAATTCTTGCTAGAATCTTATTGAACCATCTGCTCCCTCTTGCAGAGCAGGTATTCCCAGAGTCTCAGTGTGGCTTCAGAACATCATGAGGCACCATTGACATGATTTTTGCAGCTAGGCAGATTCAGGAAAAATGTCAAGAACAACACCAGGAGCTGTATATGGCCTTTATCGATCTGATCAAAGCCTTCGACTCTGTCAACTGTGAGGGTCTGTGGAAAATCATGTCAAAATTTGGCTGCCCAAGTAAATTTACCACACTTGTAAGACTCCTCCATGATCAGATGATTGCTTCTATCCTGTGCAGTGGCTCTACCTCTGAGCCCCTTGTCTTCTGAACAGGCATAAAGCAAGGTTGTGTACTGGCACCCATTCTCTATTCCATTTTCCTAGCTGCTATGGAAAAGCTAATCCAAGACCATCTGCCACAGGGTACTGGCATCCAGTATTGCTGGGTGTTCAACAACCATGACATCAAAACACACACCATATTTTTAATATACAAAGTGATGGTAATTCCAACTCTCCTCTATGGCTGCGAGACATGGGTGACCTACAGAAAACATCTGAAAAACATGGAATGCCAGCACCAGCGCTTTCTCCGGAAGATCCTCAACATTAAGTGGGAGTATCGCCACACTAACATCAGTGTCCTCATGGAGGCCAACATCTTCAGTGTTGAGGCCCTGATTATCCAGCATCAGTTAAGATGAAGCAGGCACTATGTGTGTATGCCTGATGCACGCCTACCAAAACAATTGCTTTACCCCCAGTTCACCAAAGTGCAAAGGAAACGGGGAGGCCAAAAGAAACTCTTTAAAGACCTCCTCAAGACAAACATCAAGAGATGTGGCATCGACATCACACACTGGGAGATAGTAGCCTACAACAAGGCTAACTGGTGAAGATTTGTCAGAAAAGGAATGACCAGGAAAATCATCTCGCCCTGCTCGCAGAAAAACGCCAGAAAAGAAAGAACAGATAACTGTCATGCAGGAATAGTGGCCCAACCCTGCCTCCCAAAACAATCTGCAATGTCTGCCAACAACTCTGCAGCTCAAGGATCGGACTTCTCAGTCACCAAAGGACTCATATAAAATAAAACATGTAAAAAGATCATCCTCAACTCTCGATGGGTTGCTGACGATGAACTGGGAAAGATAGAAGAGGGATCCTTGCAATATTTAAAATATTTTTATAGTTTGTTAAAATCAATAAAGCATTAGCATAACAGTATGGACTACAGCTGCAGCTGGTATAAATCACCATAACTCTATTGAAGTCAATGAAGGTTAGCTGACATATGCCAGCTTAGGATCTGGACTTCTATCCCAATATTGTGCAAAACATTTGGTTTCATTTAGTCAGCTCAATGAACCAAAGAAAACCCATACAAGAGTAAACAGGTTGCTAAATCTGAAATCTCTTACTAAAGGTTTGATATTGCTACCTTAGGGCCTGCTTCTGTTCCCTTTGAAATCAATGCCAAAACTCCCATTAACTTCAGTGGGACCTTAAAGATACAGACTCCCATTTATCTGTGTTAATTCATAGAGTTCTGAAAATGCATTAATCAGCAGCTTGGTAAACTGGTTGAACAGCCAGATGACTTTGCTAAATCAACCTTGCTAAAGGAGATGTTGTTTGGATGCTGTGAAGGAGGGTTGTGTTACCATTTCTAGCACGCTGTTAAAGCAAAGCAGCATTTCTGATAAATAGACATTTTTGCTGTGATAGGGCATCATTTATGTTTAAACAAAACTACTTAGAACAAAACACTATATATATACCCCATACTGCTAAAATTAAGCAGGTTATTAAATGTGTTTGGGGCAGATTGTTAGAGGACTTGTACAGAGGATATAAAGGAGGAATAGCATTAAGGAGCATTTCATCCACCAACCCCACCATTCTGCCATTGAAGCACAATTAAACAATCTTCTTAAAAATGGCTCTTGAATTTTGTAGAATTTTTTGTTTAGTTTTGTCACTATATCCATGAGTCTCAGAGAAGCAAGATCAGATGAAACAGTCATTTGGTTGCTGCCAGATGATAAATCCAGTCCTATGCTTGTTGCAAACAGGTGGGGGTGGGGCTTTCAAAAGCACGAAAGGGAAATTAGGTGCCTGATTCCCATTGACTTTACTCCCTTTTGCACTTTTGAAAACCCAACCTGTAATGCCTGTGTTTATTGCAGTTTCTTGTAAGCGGGCACTATCCCATTGGTGGCAAATACATTTTAACTTTGATTCCACTTTCTTTCCTCCTTGTCAGCCTTGTATGCCAAAGAGACAAGGAAGCTGAAAAATGATGTTCACCAGAATAGACTGTATAGTTTGCCCAGATGCCCTTTACACTAAAGACCACTTGGCTTGTTAAAATATGTACAGTAGGGAATTACAATCTATAGTATAAGCACTTTGTCTGAGTGCTGTTTTGCATAAAAGCACCAAGAAACAAGCTTGTTTAATCCAGTATAGTTCAGAACATAACTTTTTTATTTGCACCCAAAAGATGGACCAACTGAAGGGGCACAATCCACCTTGTTCAAAATCCATATACATGGTGCCCTTCTACATCAAACAAAGGCAGGAAAGACAATGGACCAGAATCTGCTTGTACTTCCACCAGTGTGAATCCAGAGTAACTCTACTGACTTCAGTGGAGTGACTCCGGATTTACACTGATATAATTAAGAACAGAATTTGGCCAGGCGTCCTTAACTTAGTTTTGAAGTTAAACATCTCCAACTGTATGTGGAGTAAGGAAAAGTAACAATGTAGGCAGATACTGAACCATTTAATTATGGGTTTAGTGACAGTCATCAAGAACCAGACCTTTGAAATACTACATCTGGACTTTTTCCCCAAAGCTTTCTCCCCATCAAGGCTGCTGGGATATTGTTAACATGCCAACATTAATTTTCTGTTGTGGAGACCCAGTTTATTAAGTAGTGTGTCATAAGTGTGGGTCAGCTCCCATAAATGTGCCTCTCTTGGCATTTCACAATCATCGGGGAAGGTGTTGCTCAATCGGAGTCCCAGCCCTTTAGCCATGATGTAGAGCTGTATTCAGTCTCCTGAGTTAGATGTGGGCCCTTGCATGGTTTTGACTGCAGCAGAACCATGTTCAAACCAGTGCACATCCAGTTGCTGAGTGACGATATCTTTTTAGTTTGCCCTTGTGAAAGTTTCCAAGAGCTGAATTTTATTTGTGTATCAACAAACGATACGATGTTAACTGAGGATTCAAAGCCAACCATTGAAGAATAATAAATTACTGTTTAGGTTGATCTGAAACTTTGCAGCCTGATTCAGTTACAGTGATGACTCACTTAGAGCTGGTTCTCACATGATTCAGAAAGTATACGGGTGACTCAAGCAACAAATTTACTTAGCTCCCATGACATTTTCCTCGCAGTGAAAAAATGCTTATCAAAAAAATAAATAAATAAATAATTGCAGCAGGAGCCTTTGCCCTGGGGAAAAATAAATGCATATGCTGAGTGAGTGCGCATTTGTAAAATTTTGTTTAGCAAGTTAAGGCTGACAGCATGCAGGATTTTTAAAAAATGTGCTGTAAACTTTTTAACTTGTTTGATTCTGCAGGGTTGCTAAGTAATGGAAGAACAGTCACCTAGACCTGGTGGAGGGAATCAGCAAGGCTGTGCCAACTCTGTCCATTATTAATTTATCCTGGCCTAACAGTCTTTTGGCCAAGATTTTCCAAAGTGAAAAAGTGATTTTGGATGTCTCAATTTTTGGGTATTTAACTTGAGACACTTTAAAAGGAGTGCATTGCAGAAAGTGCTGAGTGCCCTCCCTCTTAAAATCAGGCCCCTTTAAGATGTCTAGGTTTGGGCATCCCATAAACTGAGAAAACCAATATCAGTTGGCACTTTTGAAAATCTTGATTGAGCTCCATAACAATACCAAACCCATAGCGGTCAGAAGTCCTGCCCAATAGGTAGCTATGCATGATGATAGGATATTCATCAAATATACTATCAGTCACACAGTCAGTCTTAGAACTGCTTCCAACTTTCCATAAACCACCTCTGGTGTCTGGCTGTAGTGTAAATATAGCATGAATCTTCTCTGAGAGTTCTGAGTTCAGACTTAGCAGGAGGCTGACAGGAAGTCCTTTTCCATATTGCCCTAGAAGGACATAAATACCTGGATATCTGTATATCTCTAAGCTTTGTAGCATTCTGTAGTCATCCTCACTTTTTGAAATGAAGTTACAAAGGGCCTGGAAAATGGATATCAGCTGGCTTGGATTAATAAATGTCATTAAAATGATTGTCACCCTGCTTCAGACATCCCAAGCACCAATGGTTTCATTAAACTTCTAAACAGTGTCTTTAGAAAACAAAACTCCAACTTTTATTGGAAAAAGGGCCCCAGACTTAAGGGAACAAATATAAAATAAGAGCGGGGAGAATTATTTTATGAAAATAAATCTGTCTTAGATTATATCACTGGGCAGAAGTCCTCAAAGTGAAGCAGGTGTGATTTTAACTGTTAGAGGATTTTAATGTCTAGAAATGGAAAGAAACCTTAATAAACACATGGAACTTAAATTATTTCCCTGTAGACAAGGTACTTATAAACAATGAGCAGATTAGGGCATGGAACTAAGAGACTTCTGTATTTGAAAGAAGGCTGGAAAGTAGCCCTGGAGATGTGACATACTGAACCACTGCAATGTGGAGAGCAGTAGAGCATTTCTGTGGTAGATATAATGCAACTGTTTTAGCACAAGCTATTTTAGGCCTGTTTGTAGAGAGTGAACAATCTGCAGATGTTAACTGTAACTTTCCCTCAGTTAACCTAAAGGAGAAAGCAGAAGGATGGCTTTGAGCTTAAAGCACAGGACTGGATCTTATTTATTCTTGGCTCTTCCAGTTTCCCTCTGCGATCTTAGACCAGTGCCTTCATCTTTCATGCTGCAGTCTCCTTATTTGTGAAATAGGGTTGATTGTGGTTATGTCATGAGGCTAGTTTAGGGTTAAATTCACTAATATTCATAATGTGCCTTGAGATACTAGAAGTGAAGTGGGAAAGTATGAAAAATTGAACTGGTCCACAGGGATTTCACTAGTTAGTGCCTTTTTTAGGTCCTGATGCCATATGCTATGTGGGCAGTTCCTAAAGCTGGCAAACTTGCATTGACTTCAAGGGAACCAGGATTTGGTCCTTAATCGGTTAACTTCCTTGTCCTTTGATTATGCTATTCAGAAAAGTAAAAACTGTCCACCTACTACCCGATACAGTGTATAACACTGGCATGGTACATAGATGCATATGTACTACGTCTGTGGGAGATGCTAGTTTCTGTGGGCAGAGCCCAACTGCCCTACATGTGATACTCATCATGCGATACTGATAACAGCTGGATCAAGACCCACTGTATAAAATTCAGCCAGAGAAACCAACCATGTAGTACATGCAGCATTGGCAGATCTTGGAAACCTCACAGTTAATGAGCACTGGTCATTATTATTCATAGCAGCCGTTTTGCCACACCACAATTTAATCTACCAACAATACAGTCAGGAGGTATGGTCTGTTACCAAGGGTGAGTGGGCCTGCTGGCAGGTGAGGCATAGCTAGGTAGCACGTGTAATCAGAATGTTTTGTTGCAATTGTAGTAATAAAACTGCTTTGTGTTTCTAAATATACATATGCCCAATAGCAATACACAAGGGTATAGTGACTCTATCATTAACAGCCATACAGGCCAATGCATGATTTGTGCCTTCTCCTTCTTGTAACCCAAAGCCAATGATAAATACATATGTGGCTTTTCTCTTTTGGGGACTATCATTGCTGCCTTTGGTACTGCTGTAAACAAGCTGTTGTAACTGACACCTCTGCTAACATGTGTCCTGACCACTCCCAGTCCATCATTATATGTCATTTCCAGGTTGTTTTGGAAGGTGTACTTGCCTCCACCTCCCCATTTCAAAATCATATACATCTCTCAATGCGTTGACTAATGGCTGCAAAGTGTTGCGTAGTGTGCTTTTCTTGGCTGACAACTCTACCTCAAGCATGATCCTTTGCCTAACATACTTCGCATGGTTCCTGTGTGAAGTAACTTGTACATTTGCTAGGTGTCAGTGGCTCTAGGTTTGTGAGGGGGCATTTATCTGACATGCTTCGCAGACCAAGAAGCAAACAGGTCACACACTGATTCTGATGGTGTCGTATTGCCATCCCCAGTGTTCATGTAGACTCCATTCTTTTTTTTGTCACGTTGTTATTTCTTGACACCTTACATCCCTCATGAATAAGGAGGAGTGGGTTGGGAATATTACCTTGAACCAGAATGCACCTACTGTTGTATCCTGCTGACACAGCATATGTTGTATTGCTATCCTATCCTATCAAGGTGAATTGGGACTGATATCAAGGTTTGTGTGTCTCTGTATTACACTGCTTTCCCCCTGTTTCATGGGACAGCATAAGCATCACAAGAGAGAAGCTGCTTGTGCACAGCTGTTTACTTTGTTATTATCAGGGATCCTAGAAATCTATTTGTCATGGAAAAACATTGAAAAACGCAGAATTTGTGTTTTTACAGAGAATCTTTAGTTTTTACATTTTACATTTACACCAGCCACCTGGGACTGACCAACTAATCCCCTGCTGCCTGGAGTTGACCGCCCAAGCCCCAACCGCTGCCAGCCTTGAACGGCTGGTGGGTCAGTTAATATGGAGAGCCCGATGATGGAGGCTTGGATAAACAGGGTTCTCTTGTATATCAATAAAACATTATGTTCAACTGATAACTATATATATTGTTGCTAGGAAAACTGAAGTTCAGCGTTTAATTTTAATTGTGGGGAAAAAAACAAATGTTTATGTGTTTTTATTTGAGAATGTTTTCTTTATCACAGAAAATTGGGATCCTTGGTTATTATAGTAGATAGGTATGCCCTGATTATTC
The DNA here is from genome assembly GCF_026122565.2 of Emydura macquarii macquarii. Lineage (NCBI taxonomy): Eukaryota > Metazoa > Chordata > Testudines > Chelidae > Emydura > Emydura macquarii. The sequence goes on from NW_027130506.1 coordinate 6,648,195, forward strand.
ACCTAGAATGCACTGATCTTCCAGCAGATCTACTTGTCTTGTTGGTAATGGCTCAGGTGGCAACACAGTGGTGTGGCCAGGGCATGTATCTATACCAGTGGTTCTCAGCCTGCGTGCTGCTTGCGGCCCAGTCAGCATACAGCTGTGGCCCATCTGACATCCTCAGGGCCATACAGGTAGTATATATATTGTGTGGATGCAGCCCACATAACACATAGAGAGCTGCATATGTGGCCTACAATAATAGATAGATTGAGAACCATAGGTCTATACCAATCGCAGTGATGAGAGGGATCTCTCTCCCTTTGAACGTGAACAGGACTTGAATTTCATCTTTCAGATGTGTGAACTAAGTGATTGTTGATCTACACATAAAGGAATGTCCTGTTGATGTCTGTCTAATCTGGCTCTCTAGGTGTCAGCCACTGAATCACGGGCAATCTGGCCTAATGATTGGAGCAAAAGTTCATTCTACCAGTTAGAGCTGAATCCAAATGAGGCAAACCCAGGAGCAAAATCAGAGGTTGTAGCTGGGTGTCATAATACAAAGCCTAAAATGAAGGTGTGACCAGAGTTACAGTCAGAAGATGTAGCAGAGGGTCAGAGCTCGGTGTCAGAAACCAAAGCCTAAGCCGAAGAGTTAACTGGAGTCACAATCAGAAGCTGGAGCCCAGGGTCTGAGCTAGCAGTCAGAAATCAGAAAGAGCCTGGGGAGCTAGAGGCAGGCACAGGATCAAGCACAGCAGCAGGCTGGAAATGCATTGAGTAACCATTGGACTGATGCTGCTATTAAGCTTAAGTATCAGCCTGCTGACTCCTTCAACCAGTCAGGTGGTGCAGTGAATCAGACCATTTTTGTCAGGGTCAGCTGCACTTATTAATTTGCTAGGAGACTGGCTGTGCTGCAGGATAGGCCCCAGACGCTAGGTTTATATGTTGTGCGGGTTATCTGAGCACCTGTCGTTTCCCAACCATATATGTCCTGTTAGGAAAGTGGTTTCAGCCCACAGCACGAAATAATGTATCACAGTCATGAAATGGCTCTTGTGAGTGGAATTATATTATTGCTCTTGAAGATCTTTAGAACTGCTCATGTTCTCTTCAGAAAGTAGTTGCTTAGTTCTTGCTGGTTTGCTAGATTAGCAAAAGTGTGTTTTGCCAGAATGTCACCAGATGAGGGAGCTGAGCTGTTATCCTTCTTTGGTTGATACAGATGATAAAGGTGTTGTATACATGATAATTCTGTGGTCATTTACCTCTGTCAGCTGTAAGGTCCATGCTTGCTGGAGGTCATCCAAATGCAATCTCTTAGAACATACACCAGTCCTTGGTAATGTAATGATGCAAGTTCTGGCCCTTGGATTCTGTGGTTTTCATGCTCACGTGAATGTCATGTCCACGTTCTATGCCATGTCTGAAGTGCCTCCACTACTGGAAGTTGGGGGTGGGAGAGGCTGTCCTCCAATAAGATGAGATAGGTACTTTTATACTATCAGGATTGCATTTGACCATGCCACTCATCTCACTTATGGTTCTGGGTGCATTGTTTAAGGACATTAGGCTGACAGTTCTCTGAGTGCTCTTGTCCCACATGAGTCACAAGCAGATCAAAAAGTGAATAGCATGGTCCTCAATGCCTTACCTCTGACTGTTTCTTCTGGGATAACTTGCATCTATGTGTGTGGTGAGCTCATGTAGAGAGGGACAAGAGCTTGTGTAGAGTGGCTGGCATTGTCTCTGTGGCACATAGCTGTCTGAAGCTTCTTCTTTGCTCCTTATGAGAGTTTCAACAACTTTGGGATCACAAATGTGGGCATGGCTTGTGGTCTGCATGACTGTATCTGGCAGAAGCAGCTGCTGTTACATAAGTATTTTAGCCAGTGTACCATCATTATTGATAGGGTGTGGGTCCTAATGATTGACTGCTCTTAGGATATGACTCGGGTGCAGGTACACATCCATTGGTTACATATCAAGCAATGACAGTGATAGCAGTCTGGTAAGTTGCTGTAGAGAGGAGTATATGTGAAGTATACACTGTCTGAATTAGTATGTCTTGTATTGGTTTTTATATGTGTTTCAACTTGATAACTGGTTTCTTGTGCTGCCAGTTTCTGAAGGCCATGATTTCTGCAACTGAGTGCAGAACGATGTTGCTTTCTGTTGTGACTGAACCTCTCTTGGAGCAATTTGCAGTTCTGAGTCCTAAATTTGTCCATTAATGCAGCAATTGCACACTGCCAATTGTCACTGCTTGCCCTGGGCCTGGAATGTCTATTTCCAGTTGGCTCCTTTGCCTCAAAGAGCAGGTATTAGGGGTACTGTTACCTGCTACCTGGCTGTTCTGTGAGCCCTGCTGCTAACCATTGTCTGCTGATGGTTTTTCCAGCCTTCTTCATATCCTATGCTGTGTCCTGCCTGTGAGCGTGGTCACTATGCTCTGATGGGATGTGTCTACATAGGGATCAAAGGCCTGCAGTATGGTTGCATCTGGCCTGGCTCAGCTAACTTGGGCTTGTGGGACTAGGGCTGCAGGGCTAAAAATTGCTCTGTAGTCGTTCGGGCTTGGACTGGAGCCTGAGTACTGAGAACCTCCATCTTTGCAGGGTGCCAGAGCTCAGACTCCAGCTGAGCCCAAATGTCTGTCTGGACAGCAGTTTTTCAGCCCCGGAGCCTGAACCTTGCAAGCCCGAATCAGCTGACCTGAATCAGACATGAGTTTTTATCCCTGTGTAGATATACCCTGGGTAGTTATCTGTGGCTGACCACCATGTTCAACTGTTGTCATGCCTTTCTTGAGGCAAGTGTTTTTTCTCTCCAGGACCAGGTGCCTTAAGACTGCATGGTTTTCTACTATTTCTCTGCCTAGCCCATTGTTAGGAGAGGCAACTTGCACCTCGCTATGCTCTCTCTGCCAGACTGGCTTTGCTGTTGACAGGCCTGCTATTTCGGTGAATGAATTTGCCCTTCCTTCATGGATGGCCGAGTTTCTCTGGGGCTGTGTAGCCTTTTGCGTATTCTCGCACAACCTGCATCCACACAAGAGCCTGCTGCTGCACAGACATGGCATCTTCGGCTCTTGAAATAGAGTATTACACCAGGGGTCTCTAGCCTCTTTGTACCTCTTGGAACCAGTAGGAGATATGATGTAATGGCTTGACCTGGCTGATTCACCCAGTAGCCTTCCTTGGCAGGCTGCTCCTTTCCAGCCCTATTGCATGCATAGGAGGTGTGTTTTGGTCTGGCAGGTGATGCACTCTAGCATGAGAGGTAGAGTATGGTTTGCTCAAGAGAAATGTTGTGTGTCTCTCTTCCTCTTTCAGAAATGCAACCTTTTGGTCTGTCTATCCCTGTTTGCGATTGGCTGGGGCAATAATCACATGGAATAGTGTTAAAAAAATGGAAGAAAAAAAATCTAAGTCTTGTCTTTGGATTCTCAAAATGCTTTTCATATGGTTAGAACAGTATGCCTCTCTCTCCTCATACGAGTGCCCTCATTTTCCGGCTCCAAATTCCTTTTCTTTCATCAAGCCTTGCAGTTACAGTGACCACATGCAAATGCTCTGAAGGGTAAGGATCATGACTCTTTACTAGCCTATAAAGCACATTGCCCACTGTTGGTGCTATGCAAATAAATAAGACGTTGTGTTTCTGTATATATTATCTTTTTGTATTGTCTGGTACTGTGCTAATTCATGCACATAGATTGTAAGCGCCTAAGCAAAACTGGTTGGAAAATTAGAGAAAAACATGCAAATATTTTGATGAAATTTCATCTCCAGCTCTTTGGGGCAGGGACTTATTCTTTAGTATATGTCACATATCTTAAGTGTGGCCTAGTAGATAGAACACTGAACTGGGACTCAGGACACCTGGATTCTATTCCTGGCTCTGACTTACTCAGAAACCTTGGGGAAGTCCCTTCATGTCTCTGTTTTTCAGCTTCCCCATCAGTAAAATGGGGATAATGATACTTATCTCATTAGTAAAGTACTTGAAGATATACTGATGAAAAGTGCTATATAACAACTAAATAATAGCAGTAGTAAGATGTGTATATAACAGTATCCCGTGTACCCTTAAAATCTTTATGCTCAGTTGCTAAATTGTATTTATGAGGTATGCAGTTTTACCTATTCTGAGTAGAGGGAATACTGCCTGTGCAGCAGCACAGGTAAATGTTTCTGTTCATTTGTCTAGAATGGTGACCACTGGATATATAAATAATTTCCATGGGGTAGTGATTCCAGAATGTTATAGCCTTTGGCTAGTTGAAGACTGGCGAAGATACCATTCAGTTCATACTATTGCACCTACTCTCTTTGCTTTAGGTTAGGGGGCTATGTTATTATGAGTAACAAAGTTGCATTTATTTTTCTTTTCAGATAAAACGAGACAAGCCAGAAAATATACCAGATCTAAAAGATTTAGTAAAAGAAAAATTCACTGCATTGGAAAGGAAGAACAATGACTCAGATTTGCGAAGAAATGAAAAATATATACATTTTATGGAACAGCTTAAAAGAATGAGAGAACAGTGTAAGTCTTCATTTTTTAAAATAATGGTTTCCTGGAAATACAATATGGTTCTATATATACATCATATTTCAGTTTATTACTAAATTGTTTTAAAATGCAAACCAACCAAACACAGCTCAAATTTTCACATGTATTCTTCATATAGGACTTATTTAAATATATCATTTACATAGTTATGTAAACAGTAAGTAACAACTTTATGATTTTATTTAGGCTTTCATGGTGCTTGTCTTATTTGCATACATATGCAATGTAAATCTTGTTTCACATCCCTTTTTTCTGTTTAGAGGTGGGTACTTCTTTTAAAGATACTATTTTCTCTTAATTGGTAGGATCTCCCAAAAGAATTAGGTAAGCTGTTTTCACTTGTCATTTTAACAAATTGCCCCTATTTCACAACTTAGGATGTGTTGCAACTCTAAAGAGACCTTTGCTTTAATCGTAGAACTATATTGCTGGAAAATGCTTACTCTGTGTGTTCTCAGGTTTACTGCTTCTACACAAGCATTGTGTAACAATGTAGCTTATTAACATCTGTCTGGCTTAATTCATGTTGATTCACCAAGTAGTAAAATTTTAAGTTATTGTGCTTGAGCTGTCAGGGAAGTTAGGAAGTTAGCAGTTCTAGTGTTTATACAAGACAGCAAAATCATGAGTTTGTTTTTATTGCACAGTGACTGTAATAGCTATTAAAAAAATCATTCTGAGCACTAATACTGGGAAAATTCATGGGTCCTAAAATCATTTGTATCGTTCTTACCTTGTCCAATCATTACACTTTAGAATCAATTATTCTGCTTTCCATCCCTTGACCCCATCCCTGTGTCATCCTCCCACAACAGACACACATGTGGATTTCAATAAAAACTGATAGCTCATTAATTGTGGGAATCACAGATTAATGATGTATACAATTGGAATATGAGACTCTGGTTGCTTTCATAAAACAGTGTTTTTTAACTTGCAATCCTGGACGCTGATCCAAAGCCTACTGGAATCAGTGGAAAGACTCTCCTATTGTTTTCATTGTGCTTTGGATCAGTCCCCTAGAAAGACTCATGGAGTGAGAGGATGATGATATTGAATTTTAGGTCTGATACCTCAAGACTTATGAGGAGTAGAGCTGAATGCTGTGCATCATTTGAAAAGCAAGAATCCAAGCTCTCCATGGTGTGTGGCATTTGTTTCCTGTCCTTACGGTTTACAAGGTATTGGGCTTCAGAACGATCACTGGCCTATCAGTCCAACAGTGTTCTTGGGACTGCTCTGAGACTGAGTATAGCAAGATGCAGACCACAACCAATGTAACCTTCAGTCCTGTATAATCATAAAATTATTGTCCCCCCATCATTATATTGTAATTTCAGATTTCCAGGTATTTGTAACTCAGAAACTAAGAACTTGATAATTGAAATTGGATTTGTTTCCCACCCTGTAATTGCCTGTAGATTTCCTGCCCTAAATAAATTTCATCTGTGGCCAAGTGACCAAGTATTAACCAGTAGAAATTTTAAAAATCACCCAAATTAATGAAGCATAATAGAAATCACATTTTTTGTAGAAGGGGAGTATTTTATTGTTGCTGTTGCCTGAAACCCAGTTGCTATTTCTCTTAATAGCCATTAAGATTTTTATTTTGGTTGTTGAGTGAAGATGAATTGAGAGGATGCCAGCAGAATGTGTAAGATGATGTTGAATGGGCCAGTGTGCTCTGTACATGGACTGTTGATCAGTTGTGTCAGTCTGGTAGCATCACACACATGTTGTTTTTGATCAGGTGTTCTATCATGTTTGAGCCTATAACAATGCTTAGAATAACCCAAAAGGTTGAATGGAAAAACATTAGATGAACTTTACAAGCAAACTTGGATACACTCTAATAATCCTATATTCAAATAAACACACTGGAACCTTCATCTCTTTCTCTGTTTTCAAAAGGAAAACTAAATGCCTCTTTATGGCTGAGAATATAAATGCAGAAGAGATGGGAAATGCTAAGTTATACTTCACAAAACAACCACAACTCTGCTTCCTTGTGCACCTGTCCATACTATGCATATATCCATGTCAGCTCTTGCTCAAGAACACTCTCCCTGAAATGGCCTGTAAAGCCAGCATTCTTTCTTCTTTTTGTTGTCCCCTTAAGAACCACTTTTACCATGAAGCCTACAGGAAATTGCCAAGTGATAATGGTTGGGTAGAGAGCCAGCAGGGATTGTTCATATACAATTGATATATAAAATTTATATAATTTAATGTGATAATGATTTGGAGCCATCACATTGTGCACTAGCTAATCTGTGTAGCCATGCAATCTTCTTACTGAGATCCTTGTCCTCCCACTCCTTCTCTCCTATTGGTTGTTACCCTCACATGTCACTTGTCTTTAAAAAAAACCAAACCCAAAACCTGAATTTGCAAGCACATGAATTGAACTCATTGGGATTACTCATGTGCTTAAAATTACTCACATATATAGATTTTTGTAGGCTCAGAGGCTAAGATTGTAAGCTCTTTGGGGCAGAGACTGCATCTGCCTGTGTGTTTGTACAGTACCTAGCACAATCAGGCCTTTATCCTCATAGAGGCCTCTGAGCACCACTGGACTATAATCAGGAAATATTAATAATATTCTAAGACATAAGATTCAACACCAATAGAATAGTATCGGAATCTAACTAAGTGCAGATACCTGTGCACTGGTACCTAAGACAATGTGTCTAGAGAAGGAATGAGCCACAGGGATGGGAGTCAAGACATTCTAAGTTATAATCCCAGCTCTATTGCTGATTTGGGGCCTAATTCAAAAATCATTGAGCTAAGTGGCAAGACTCCCATTGTTTTCTATGGGCTTTAGATCAGAGCCATAGAGCACTGTGTACGTATTAAGTATTGTTGTTTTCTTTATTATTGTTTGTTAAGAGAACCATACAGTCACACAGGTTCAAAGGTCATGAAATGCCCTAGTAAAGATGTATGTACTTTCTTTAACTGTGTCCTTTTATGAGTGCTTGATCTCATAAACATGACTCAAGTGGTACAATGTAATATCACAATTTGTCTGCAACTTAGGTACACATTTTTTTAAAATTGTTTTCTCTAAGATAGGTAGCTGAATAATTTCCTCAGCAACCACTTGCTATGCATTGTATTTTCAACTGGCAGCATTGCCTCTCTTAGGTGCAATTCAGAGGAATTCTTTCCCTGTTCCAAACAGAGTGTACACATACTGTGTAAAGCCCAAATTTACCTCTTTTGGTTCACTGGTAACCCCAATAACAATATCAAAACTTAAACTTCAGCCAAAGACTTACATTTTCTTCAGCTAGACTGCTCCTAGAATTTCTTTGGAGGATCTTCTCTGCCCCACTCTCCGCTTTCCCATCTCAGGGTTTGTCTTCACTTCATGATTACTGTGCCTACGCTGACTGGAAAGATTTTCCCATCAACACAGGTAGTCCACCTCCCCGAGAGGTAGTAGGTATGGCAATGGTAGAAGCCCTCCCATTGACAAAGCACTGTCTACACCCGGAGTTAAGTTGGTATAACTGGATTTTCCATATCCTTGAGCAACATAGTTTACAATGTTTACATACCAAGTTTACAATGTAAGTTTGTAGTGTAGACCAAGGCTCAGAGAAGCACTCGAATGCCTCTTATGTGTAGGTTGGAGGTAAAATGATCTACCTGCCAGCATGAGTCAGCAGTAATTATTCTGCATCTTTGTGCATGGTTTTGATACCTGAGTTCAGAGTGTCTCAGCTGAGGACCCTGCATTCTTATGGCACCCTGTTACAGGCAGCTAACTCGGAAGCTGAAATAGCTGAACTCACATGCACAGCACAGACTGTCTTAGGCAGAATATAGAGGATAAAACAGTAAAATATAATGGTAATTTAGGTAGAAATTAGAAGATCTGGTAATTTCTCACTCTTATTCTAAGGTATGATTTGATACTGAGTATGTTGTATGAAGTGTAAGCATGCTTTAACATGCATTTGTATTATAAATTACTATAAATGACTTTTCATGTTAAGGTTGTACACGCATCCTGATCTGCAGCTTCATTGCTGAGTGCTTAGCCATGCAACTTGTTCAACACTTTCAATAAAGCTTTTGGTATGGAATTTCCTGGATTATAAAAAAGAAAGAAAGAGAAAGCAAGAAAAGCATAAAAAGGAATTGATCTGTGCTGGGTTTCCAAAACTTCTAGAACTATGCAAAATGTACTGTGCATGCATGACAAGTGATTTTCAAAGATGCCTGGGTTCCATTTTGAAAATTGACTTAGATTCTTAAGAGAGAGAAGGCAGATGTGGAGCAACTTCTGCTGGTGGAAGGAACAAACTTTTGTGCTACACAGGGCTCTTCCTCAGGTCCCTTAGATTCTTATGTCATACAGTCATGTCTTAGTCTCCTAAGTCACTTAGCGGCACTTTTGAAAAATTTACTCAGAGTCAAATCCAAACCAGTTGTAACTGGAGCACTGGTAGGCACTTCCAGCACTGAAGTCTATTTCATCTTTCTATTCTTAGCTGCTTAGATTGTCGAGGAGTTTAAAAAAAAGTGCAATTATTTCTTTTATAATGGTAAAATTACATTTTTTTTTTACCATTCCCCCCACTCTCAAAAATGACTGAGCTATCTCTGTACAAATGTTTAAAAGAAATCACTTTAGGACACCGATGAATTGTGGAAAATGTAATCATAAAGTGTGAAAATTTCAATGTTCTAAATTATTGCTAATGGGGTTAGAAAGGAAATTGCTCTGCAGCCTTAATTGTAGATTTGGTTGACACCCACCATCATGCATAAGGGTCTGAATTCTTCAAGGTGCTGAGTGAGTGAAGTCCCTGATTCAGTGAAATGCTTAAGCACATGCTTAATTTTAAGCACATAAGTAGACACACAGAAATCAATGAGATTACACATGTGCTCGAATGTTTTGCTTGCTTGTGATGAGAGCTCAACACCTTGCAGGACTGAGCCCAAGATAGGTCATGGTTACTGTGGAATCATACTTTTGCATTTTGTATCTCTTGGATGTTTTTAAAATCTTAACTACTATATAATGTTGCATTAATATAGCCTTTTCATTTGATGCCAGTGTATATCAAAGGCACCCTCTGGAATGCTATGTGAGATTTTACCTTCCTTCAAGGAAGATAAGAATGAAGATCTTATTTAATTTGAGAGTGTTAGTTTAATTCTCATAGTTCCTAGAATAGCTAATCAGGAGGTACAATCTCTACCTCTGTGACCCATGTTACTAACTTTTATTGATCTGAGGTTATTTAGTTTCCCATTTAATGTTCAAAGGATGCCAAGTTTCTTAGTTGTTTTATAGTAGCTGGTTGCATGCACTTTGGAATTCTAGCCATTTCACGCACGCACAAAAAAAACCAAAACTCATTTTGTAGAAAACATTAACACTCAAGTGAATGTCTGAATATTGCAGGGTTTGCCAACCAATTTAAGGAGTGCATTTGGAAGGATGGGAGAGAGAAAATGTTGTTGATAGGGTAACAAATCATTTTTAGATGCACTATTAGTTTTGGCAGTCCTTTTTTCCTAGAAAATAAGCAATGGGATGTAGTTTGGAATGTAACAACATGCATTTGTAATGAACCTCCCTGTCCTCTACAGAGGCAGAACTATGCTTCGGAAGCTTTGGAAGGCAAGAGTTGATACCAGAGTTGACGTTTTGCTAAGGTAGATTCATGGCCAATATAAACAAGGAGGCATTTTCAAAAGATACAGATTTAATTGTAGCTGTTTAAATAAGGATGCCAAGGAATAACGTTGTCTGATGTACTTATTTCAAAATCATGCATTTGGCAGGATTTGTAATTTAAAAATTTTCTTTTAAATGCGATTTTAGGTAGTAAAATAATGCTATGAAAGGAAGTCTCTTTAAATTTATAAAACAGGAAAGATTGAAGTAAATTAATTTGCCTCTGTTATAAGGAAACAAGCACTAACATGATATACTATAGTATTTAGTGCTTGACAAGCATCGTCTAATTAATCCCCACAACACTCTAGTGGGGTTAGGTAGATTATTATTATCTCCATTTAGCTGATGAGAGACTCGAGACACATGGGTGAAGCTACTTGCCCAAAGCTATACAACGACTCATTGTCAGACCTGGGATTGCATTTTGACAGTTCTTAACTTCCAGACCTGTGCTAATTTCTCATCTTTTTAGTCTCAGCTATTTTGGCATTGCAGCATTTCAAAAAAGAAGGTTGCAATCTTTTAAAAAAATATTTTCATTATTGTAATTATAATGGGGAAAGTATAATTTTAATTAATTACACAGAGACCAATTCTGGGAAGTTTCAGCTTGGATGGCGAAAGCTATGAGTGATTGAAAATCGGTTTAGAGTGGATACTGTTATGACAGTCAGTGCTGTACATGACTTGAATTTTTGGTCTCAGTAAGTGGAAGGTGTTATAATATATCAAAGAGAGGAAGAATGATCCAGTGGTTATGGAGCTAGCCTGGGACCTGAGACACCCAGGTTCAGTTGCTTGCTCTGCCACAGACTTCTTGTGTGACTTTGGGGAAGTCATTTAGGGCTGGTCAACACTACAAAGTTTTGTTGACAAAAGTCAGTTTTGTTGACAAAACAGAGGAGGTGCACACACTGAAATGCTTCTCCCGCTGATGTGACTCCCCTGCTATGCTGACATAATAAAACCACCTCAACGAGAGGTGTAAGGCAGCAGTGTCATTGTAGAAGATGTTGCATTCCTTACATGGGCTGTTGGCTGCCATTCTTGTCAATTTCACAGCTCTTCTGGGGCCATGAAATTCACAAGAAAGCCAGGCAGTTAGAGCCCATCTGCCCCTTGCTTTCCTGGAGAGCTGAGTGGCTGAAACAGGGCGAGAAGCCCTGGGCAGCTGGACCCTGCTCCCATCAGGGAACGTGGAGGCGAGAAGCCCTGTGTGGCTTTCCCCAGTTCCCAGCAGGGAACGAGGAGCGGAGAAGCCTGGAGCGGCTTCCCCTGGCTCCCAGCAGGGAATGCAGAGGGGAGAAACACCAGGCAGCTTCCCCCATCTTACAGCTGGGAATGGGGAAGGGAGAAATCCCAGGTGGCTTCCTTGACTCCTGGCAGGGAATGATGAGGAGAGATGCCTAGGTGGATTTGGCCTGCTGGGAGCTGGACAGCCTTGTCAATTTCATGGCTGAGTGGGGAGCGGGGGAAGGGGAGAGCTGGAGGAGGCAGTACTCAGGAGCCCAGGAGCCTGTAGGGCAGGGAGCTGGGCGCCCAGGCTTTCAGTACCCCACTCTGTCCCTCTTAGGTCAGTGGAAGTGTTCCTGGTGAGGACAGACACCACCGACCCAAGGACGTAGTGTGAACATCAGCCACCACAGTAATTAATGCATAACTAACATAGGTCAACTTATTTTTGTAATGTATGCAAGGCCTTAGTTTCTCTGTGCCTCACTTCCCCATCTATAAAATGGAGATAATAGCACTTCTTACCTCACAGGTTTGTTGTTAGGGTAAACACATTAAAGATTATGAGATGCTGAGATACTACAGAAATCAGGGCCATGGAGGTTCCTAAGAAAAGCCTGTATCACAAAATTACCATCTGTTGGCAATCTCAGCTGAAAGTCCAAAGACAGAATGAACCATGGGCTCTGAACTCTCTTGTCACCCTCTGAGGTGGTCCTTCCAGGTCACAGATGAAGTACAGCAGCAGGACAGCTCAAGGAAGCTTGCACTGAGCTTACCCATTCTGTACCTACTTGGTGGATTAATAGAAAACTTCAGTCTCCAGGGTGGTCAGATCGGCACTAGATAAATATGAAGAGGAAAACATGAGTGAGTAGGCATTTTTTACTGAGAATAAATGATTCAGCCTTACATGTACAGTAAAAATGTCTTGTTTGGGCAATTTATTTTTAGTTTCTTGGAAGCTTTTCTGACTTCTGTTGGCTTGAGTTTTTCTTTAGAAGTTAGGTAACTGCTGGTGACCATCATTGTGGCAAACATCATCAAAGATCATTTCAGTCTGTTCCCATATTTCTTGATGATAAAATAATCCATGTATGCAACTCATAGAATCACAAAAATCACATCATGTCTTATAAATTTCAGATAAGTAATATACATATAAATAATCCCTGTAGTTTGCATCTAAATTTCTGAAATCTTTAAGAGATTGCAAGGATCGACCGTTTGGGTCATGCCACGTTTCACGTAAAGCATAAGGAACATGTTATTTCTGGTCCGCAAAAGCATGACAAATTATGTCAAAAAGATTTTATGTTCACTCCTGTGTTGTTGTTTTTGATCTTTTTCTGGAAAATTAAACATTTTTTGAGTAGTGTTCCTATTGGTGCTCCATTGTTGAGTGTGTCTGCATCCCTGTGCTGCTGATTGGAGAACTTCGGTAGCAGTGTCAGTTCAGCCTATGCATGCGCAGCTCCTCCCCTGCCTCGAGACTAGCCAGCATGCACAGGCAAACCCTCCTCAGTTCGTTCTCAACCGCCCCGGCCAGAGACTGAGCTATAGCTGTCTGTTCGTGGGTTGTTAACTCTTTCAGAACTGACAGCTATAGATCGCTCTCTAGGCATACAGGGACCCTGGGCAGGCTCAAACAGCAAGCCTCCCATGCCTCTAGTGTGGCATATCAGCAAACAGGGAGACACCCTCCTTCAGCCACGACTTTAAGGGCTTCTGAATCCCGTGAACAGTCAGGGGAGGAGGTAGAGGCTGAGGTGGAGGAGGAAGTTATTCCTCAAGCCCACTTCTTGTCATCATCACCAGACAAGACGGTGATGCCTCCTTCGCCATCAGTGGCTGACGATTTGAAATTATTCCAGGACCTGGCAAAAGTATGGCAGAGGCCCTGCAAATACCATTACAGGAGGTGACTGAGTCTCACCACAGGCTGGTGGACATTTTACATTCCTCCACCTCCTCCAGAGTGGCCCTCTCTATTAATGAGGCACTCCTGGACCCAGCCAAAGTCAGATGGCAGACCCCTGTGTCTGCCCCACCAACATGCAAGCAGGCAGAGAAAAAGTATTATATTCCAGCAAATGACATGGAATTTCTCCTTTTCTACCCACCTTCCAATTCCATCATTGTGGACGCAGTTAACTATAGGGGCGCCAGCATCAGTTCAAATCCACCCCTTATGATCGGGACTGGAAACATTTGGATCTGTTCAGCAGAAAGGCATATTCATCATCCCCCCTCCAGTTCCATGTAGCAAACTGTCACATCTTGTTGGCAAAATATGACTACCAATTCTACAAGAAAATCGGTTCCTTTATTGAGCAACTTCCTGACTCTGACAAGGACCAATTCAAGGCCATAGTCAACAAGGGCCAACTGGTGGTTAAAATGTCCCTCCAGTCCACACTAGATGCATCAATGTGGCATGATTGATTTCCACAACCATTGTGATGAGACAGGTTTCATGACTTAATTTATCTGGCTTCCCTAAAGAGATCCAAACTATGGTGGAGGACCTTCTTTTTGAAGGGACGAAGTTACTTGCTGAGAAGACCGATGCATCCCTTCACACACTGAAAGATTCTAGGGCAACTCTTCAGTCCCTTGGGATCTATACTCTGGCCTACAAGAGAAAGTACAGCTCAAGTTCAAGCCCTGCTCATCCAAATACTCTCAATAATCATCCCAGTACTCGTCTCAGAGATCCTATGAGCTGCAGAGGAAGAAGCAGGGCGGGAAGCAGTCGGGATCTCAACCAACTTCCTTCCAGTGCTCAACCTCAAAGAGGCAGTTTTGACGGGTTGGTCGAGGTGCCCATAGAACATTCCCTCATCATCTCATGCTGGAAAACCTCACCCATCCCTTCAGAGACTGTCTTACCCCATTCCACAGCATTTGGGAACAGATAACCTCTGACAAATGGGTGCTGGAGATCATCCAGGATGGATATGCCATCTATTTCTCTTCCCTTCCCCCTCCCAAACACCCTTTCCCATCCCTCTTCAGGTTCCCTTCTCACAAGAGTCTGCTACACCAGGAGATAAACCATTAGTATAGGAACCATAGAGCCTGTCTCCTAACATCTAAGAGACAAAGCCTTCTATTCTCGCTACTTCCTATTACCAAAGAAAAAGGGAGGTTGGAGACTGAATGTCAGAGCACTCAACAGATATATCAAGGCGCAGAAGTTCAAGATAGTCCAGCATTAGAGAAAGGAGATTGGTTCTTGGCCATTGTCCTACAAAATGCATACTTCCACATTTCCATCACTACACTCTCAAGGTATCATGATTTATCCCTACCTAGACAACTGCCTTCTCAGGGGGCGTTCCTTTGCCAAAGCCCAATGAGTTACCCAGACTACACTGAACCTGTTTCCAGTGCTTGCAAATCAGTGCACAAAAATCGACATTAACACCAGTTCAAAGACCAGTTCAAAAACTCCATTCTGGTGAAGGTGCTTCTCCCACATCACAGATACCTCAGCCTCTCCATATTGAGTAGAGACACTACAACCCAGCCCTCAAATTTTGGCCAGACACTGCCTCCAGCCCCTGGGGCATATGGCCATGGGCACATCGGTCATATCTCATGCCAGACTACACATGATATGCCTCCAGTCTAGTTCAGTTCGATTTACAGGCCAAACAAACAAAACTACCATCAGTGCCCACCAACGTCAAGCAATCCTTGGATTGGTGGAAAGACTCAATAAATGTGTGTATGAGAATCCAATTTATTTAGCCTTCCCCATTGTTACTCCTGACCACCAATGCATCCCTCATAGGATGGAGTGTGCATATTAATGGTCTCATGGTGCAGGGCAAATGGTCACCATCCGAGATGTGCTTTCACATCAACCTGCTCGAACTGAGAGCGATCAGAAAAGTGTGTGCTCACTTCCTCCCACTGATCAAAGAAATGCCCACAAAAGTCATGACAGACAATGTGGCCTGCATGTATTACATAACCTGTCAGGGAGGCACCGGATCACACTCCCTGTGCATGGAAGCACTAAAACTATGGAATTGGTATATTTCCCACAATGTCATAATTTCAGTGGCATATCTGCCAGGAATGCACAACATGATTGTGGACAATCTCAGCTGCAAATTCCCGCTCAGCCATGACTGGGAAATAAATTCAGTGGTCCTACAAGACAGTCTGGCAATTGGGAACACCCAAAGTAGACCTGTTTGCTACATACCAGAACAAGAAAGGTCCTCAGTTCTGCTCCAGAGCAGGGATCGGACGACACTCCATGAGGAGATGCTCTCCTCCTTCCATGGGACAAGAGTCTTCTTTACGCCTTTCCCCCATTCCCTCTACTTCTGAAAGTCCTGTTGAAAGTGAAAAAAGAGAAATCAAGCATACTGATTGCTTCCAGCTGGCCCAGGTAGATGTGGTACCCTTACTCATCACAGCTGACACTATGTCCACCAATGACTCTTCCAATCACTCCATACCTGCTATCGCAGAACGAGGGACGCACTCTCCATCCTAACCTGCAGATTCTGAGGTTCATAGCCTGGCTCCTTCATGGTGCCAGCACATTGAAACATAGTGCTCTGAGGGGGAAAGGAGCTACTCGTTGTCCCTACCTACAAAGATGGAAAAGATTTCAAATCCCTCTGAATGCAGCCACCCTACTAATAGTCCAGGACTATCTCTTGACAAGAAATCAGGTCTCTCTATCAGCTCACTAAAGGTTCATCTAGCAGCAATTGTGACCTTCCACCAGCAGGTAGAAGGATGTTCAATCTTCTCCCATTGGACCACGAAGAGGTTTCACAAAGGCATAGCGAACCTCTTTCTACAACCTACACTTCCCACTCCTTAATGGGATCTCAACCTAGTGTTAAAAGGACTGACTAGACTGCCATTTGAACCCATGGCAACTTGTTCACTAACTCACCTCTCAATGAAGATAGAGTTCCTGATTGACATTACCTCAGCAAGAAGGATACGGGAGATAACAGCACTGATGGTGCATCCCCCCTTCAATGCGTTCTTCCCTGACAAAGTCAATCTTAGACCACATCAGAAATTCACTCTCAAGGTGCCTTCCGCTTTTCGTATAAACCAGCTTATTCAACTTCCTTTTATCCAAAAACCTCATCAGGATAATAGGGAAGCCATCCTCCATACTTAATGTGAGGAGAGCCTGGGCCTTCTATTTGGACAGAACAAGAGCTTTCAGAAAATCTCCAAGACTCTTCCTCTTCTTGGCAGATAGGTCAAAGGGTTCAGTAATTTCTGCTCAAAGACTCTCCAGATGGGTCTGGAGCTGTAGCTCTGTTACCAGATGTGTAATGTAGCACCCTCCATCTTCAATATGCATGCACTTGATGAGATTGATCTCCTCTTCCATTGCCTTCTACAAGGGTATCTCTGTACTGGAAATCCACAGAGCAGCTATCTGGGCATCTGCACATACCTTTACAGAGCATGACCAACTGCCCTCCCCTCTACTTTGGAGTTCTTGTCATTAACTCTGTGGTAGAAAAGAACTTAGGAGAATTCATCCACGCACGCTGGCTAGCATTGTGGCAGGACAGGAGCAGCACATGCATGGACTGAACGGACACTGCTACCAAAGTTCTCCAGTTGGCAGCACAGGGAACATAGGCACACCCTACAGTGGAGCACTCATAGGAACACACATCTCAAAGAACCATTGTTACTGCACAAGGTGAGTAACTTTGTCTTTTCTTTCTGATTAAATTCTAAGTGATTGATGAAAATATTTTGGCTTTTTTTGCCAAATCAGTATAAATAGTATGCCATTCTCAAGGGCAGAGAGAAGGAGAAATGGGGCCTTGGTGATAGCAGAAGGAGAGAGAAAGAGATTGAGAGCACAGAGGTAAAAAAAGAAAAAAGAGCAGAAGGTAGAGAAAATGAGAGAAGAAGAGAAGTGGGTGACTGATGGAAAGAAATAACCAGTTTAGTATTAATTATTTCATAGCACTCAAAAATGTGCTAGAGGCTTCGCAGCAAATTTAGAATGATTCAATCCCTACCTAAAGCGCTTACTGTGTAAATTTTAGACATGACAAAATGAACATGAGTGACAAACTGTAAGAATAAAATGGGACAAAGAAGGGTAGAGACACAGTACCTCAGTCATCTGGTTATTCAGTTTAGTTGTGTACTTCTTAGCAGTTCAGATAAAGAACTAAAGAAATGGGCGAGGATGGAGGAAAATCAAGAAAACAGTTATGCAGCTGTAAGGTTAATTAGCTTTATTTTATTTAAATTCATTTATTTGGCTGCTTGGAGAGATGCCTCTCTTTCCTGGAGGGGTGTTGGCTTTCTTTTTACCCCTTTTACGCCTGTGTGATCCCTTCAATACCTTGTATTTTGGTTCTCTATGCCCCCAATATGATACGGGTGTGTGAAGAAGATGCAGGAGCTCCATTGTAGCCAAGCATTTGTGCTGAGCATGAAGACCCAGGTTTTATCAGATAGAATGGGGAAGTGAATCTAAGACCAAGCAGAGCAAATGATGATCCATCACCATGTGTCAGCAGCACTCCCTGTGGCAATTTCACAGAAATTGAGTTTACTAAAAGGAAAATATTTGTATATTTACAGTACATTAAACATGTTTCTTCCTTATAGACCACAGTGTATCTCTCAGATAATTCCAAGCTGTTCATCCAATGCACGTTGCACCAGATGCTCAGCTAGTGTAAACTGGTGCAGTTCTACTTAAGTCACTGGAAATTCACTGATTTACACCAGCTGATCTGATCCACTATATTTATGACACACAGTAAACTTAATAAACATCCTTTAATTCCTTATGAGAAATTGTTGCCCTGCATTTGCATTGGCCACTTAATACAATTTTTAATATTTCAGTGGTTTCATTTCCCTACTGAAAGTGTCAGAAATGAATAAACTATAGTAAACTTAATATTTTATTCCAACTTAATATTTTATCAAGAGTGAAATGCATTTAAGACCAGCGAAGTTATTTTTTTTACTGATATCATTTGGTTGTTTTTTCCCCCTTAATATATGATTAAGTATGCCCCTCTTTCCCCAAACTCACAATCTGAGGCTTTACGGACCTAATCCAAAACACATTGAAGTCAACAGAAGTCTTTGCATTGATTTCAGTAGGCTTCTGATCAGACCCTATATGCCAATATCTGATACAAAATGAATTTTCTGACTGATTTAAATCAAACAAGAAACTAACGATATGTCTGTATTGTGGAGTGAAGTCGATTTAAATTGACCTTCACCTACCGAGCTGCAGAATTTGGAGGAGCGTGATCACACCACGCTCATTGCATTGGGGGATTGCATCCCCACTATCCGCACTTATGTTGACAATCAAAGTAGTGTATCTAAGTACCTATCCCACAATGCAACTATCCGCAGGGGCATTTGGAAAGGTTGTCATCCTCACATGACGTACTCCCTTCCCCCCTCCCTTCTTGTCCCAGTCCAAACAAACAGACGATCGCCTTTTTGCGCCATTTTTTCAAACCCCTCACTCTCTGCCATGCTCACGCCATTGCTTGAGAGGAATGGAGCCTGCTCAGCTCTGCACTGTTACTGTGAGCATCAGATACACCTCACGACTTATTCTGCAGTATTTTCAGGGGCGTGACAGGAGCTGCAGCGCTGAAAATTGCCATGTTACCGAGGCCACCTTGCTACAAGCGGTAGAACGAAACAATTCCCGTTTGCTGCAGGTTGTTACTCACCATCTGCAGTCAGTGGAGTGCCGCTTCTGGTCCCGGGAAACAAACCGTGACTTGTGGGATCACATAGTTATGAAGGTATGGAATAATGAGCAGTGGCTGCAGAACTTTCGTATGTGAAAGGCCACTTTCTTTGAACTTTGCAGAGAGCTCTCCCCAGCTATGAAACGCATGAATACTCGCTTGAGACCTGCTCTGACGGTGGAGAAGAGAATGGCCATCGCTTTTTGGAAGCTAGCAACCCCAGACTGCTACTGGTCAGGTGGGAATCAATTCGGAGTTGGTAAATCCACCGTGGGAGCAGCTGTAATACAAGTGTGCCAGGCCATTAATAGACTTTTGCTAAGAAGAGTAGTGACTTTGGGAAACATGGAGGACATAGTGGAAGGCTTTTCTGCAATGGGGTTCCCAAACTGTGGGGGGATCATAGATGGCCTTATATTAGTCCCAGACCACCTTGCCGCAGAGTACATAAATTGAAAGGGATACTTCTCAGTGGTGTTGCAGGTCCTTTTGGATCACAGGAAACGCTTCATCGACGTTAATGTGGGGTGGTCTGGAAAGGTGCATGATGCGCATCTTTAGGAACTCAGGTCTTTTAAGAAAGATGCAGGTGGGCACTTTCTTCCCTGACCAAAAAATAAATATTGGCGATATTTAAATGCCAATAGTGATCCTGGGGAACCCTGCCTATCCATTGCTCCCCTGGCTAATGAAGCTGTACACTGAGCAACTGGACAGTGACAAGGAGCCTTTTAATAATAGGTTCATCAAGTGCAGAATAATGGTGGAATGTGCATTTGGATATTTAAGGGCACACTGATGCAGTTTGCTCACTAGGCTAGACCTCAGTGAAGAAAACATCCCATAGTTATCTCTGTCTGCTGTGTGCTCCATAATGTCTGTGAGACAAAGGGGGAAAAGTTCCCATTGGGTTGGGTTGCAGAGGCAGATAGGCTGGCTGCAAATTTTGAGCAGTCAGATACCACTGCAACGCTGAGCGCCAATCATGGAGCGCTGTGCCTCAGGGAAGCATTGAAAAACCATTTTTGCAACAAGACACAACAGTAATGTGCATGGCTTATCTGTGCTGTGCTTTCACTTCCCTTCCCTTACCCATCCCCCACAGATCCAGTTCCATCCCCTTCCCCCTCACCCACCGTTCCAGTTCCGCCCCCACCTTCCTCCTTCCTTTGCTCCCTTCTTATCAATAAATAAAAAGTAATGAATTGTAAAGTAGTACTTTTTTATTGGTGATCCTTCACAGACGGGGGAAAAGGAAGATAATTTAATGTTCTGCATGCATTGTGTGGGGCCTAAGAGGGGAGACAGAGCCCAGTTTGGCTGTGCACACATGAAAGAATCACACATTCTCGCTCCTTAAAGGGGCCATCGCCTCTTTCTGCTCCCCTCAACTGGTGACAAGTGCAGCATGCTCAACCTCCTCCTAGATCACTTGGGGGTGGGGGCTAGGAAAGAGAGCGTTAGCTCAAGAGTTTTGCAGGGGCTGCAGAGGGAGTCTTTCCTGCCACTGAGCTTCCTGAAGCTCAACCAGACACTTCAACATGTCTGACTGATCATGTATTATACGCAGCATCTCTTCTTGTGTTGAATGGTCATACTTCTGTGCTGCCTTCCTGTTATCCATGTCCATGTTCAGTTTGTCAGATAATGAAATCCTTCAGGCTCTCACAGCAGCTGCGGAAGCATTCATTATCTCATTAAACATGTCATCCGGGGGGTTCGCCTTCTTAACTGCAACAGGCACTCTGCAGGAGTATGAGACGGTGGTGTGTTGAAGGCCGCATTGTCCACTATAAGGGAAGCAAAGCACAAAGTACCCATTGTTAACTCGTCCCATGGATGAAAAGCAACATTACAATGTAAAAATAACTCTCCTGAACGTTCCCAAGGAAAGGCTACAACCGCATACCATTATCTGACTATTGCAGGGGTCGGAGTGCCGTTCCAGCCATGGTAAGTAAGGTGCTAGTGCATCTATTTTAGGGAAATCACCGGTGCCCATGCTGTCCAAGTCCATGCTTCCTGGAAGCAGCATGGATGTTGGGCTTCCATTGCCCTCCCTAAATCAGGCTTTTAAGGGGCATTAGAAAGGGTGTGGGGTGGGTAGGAGTTAACTATCTCTGAAGGGAAAAAATGGGCACCCATTTGCGGATGGCCAAAGCCCATAGCAACAACATCCTGCTTAGGAACTTGCATTGTGCTGAACCAAGAAACCATCCCCGGCTGCGGAATAACACACACTTTTAAAAACTTTCTTGGGTGGGTAATGTAAACATGTGCCATCTTCCCTAGGTAACCATGAGTTATATCAGTCTGCTTAGGGTCACACAGGCAGAAAGGGAGAATTTGCTGCAAGCATCTGGCTACAGGCCTGGCCCTTATGCTGCCATGCTCTGTTCCACAATGATGCCTGCACAATTAATAACAGAGTGGTGGGGGAAAGTGTCCTATCGTGGTGGAAGAAATAAGGCTGACCTCCCAAGAAACCTTCTGCAAAGGATTGCAGAGTACCTACACGAAAGCTTCCTGGAGATATCCAGGAGGATTCTCGGAGCATCCGTAGCCATATAAATAATCTTTTCTGGGATGAACCCAATGCTTAAGCGCACCAACTACAATGAAGCACAGCCCCACCACCACACATATCATTTTTTTCCACTGGTGCAAGATTCTGGACTGGAGATATAACCTTAAAAATGCAATTCGCAGTACCTATTCACCAGATGTGCCTTCCCTGGCATCCCTGTCAGTCACGGTTTCCTGCGTCTGGCTGGGCTGCTCCTGTGTAGCAAACAGCTCTTGGCTTTCAGGGAGAAGGGATACCCTATTTGCCTACCCCTGTGTTCTCCTCCTCATCCTCCTCTTCCATGTCCACAGACTCATCCTCACTCATCCTGACCTCCGTTTTCCCTGAGGTGTCAACGCTGCATGGTGGCATAGTGATGGGGTGTCCACCGAGAAATGCATGCAGCTTCTCGTAAAAGCAGCATGTTTTTCGTGAGAAGCCAGAATAACTGTTAGCTTCCTTACTTTTCTGATAAGCCTGCCTCAGCTCTTTGATCTTAATGTGGCACTGCTGCGCATCTCTGCTATGCCCCTTTTCCAGCATGCCGCGAGATATCTTCTTGTAGATATCCAAATTTCTTTTGCTTGCTCAGAGCTGAGCCAAAACAAACTCTTCGCCCCACAGACCGATGAGATCCAAGACCTCAGGTCAACTCCAGCCTGGAGCGCATTTGGGGCGTGCAGTCGCCATGATCAGTTATGCTGGCAAGCTCTCTCCACACTGACCTAACAGGAAATTGGGAATTCAAAATTTCCCAGGGCTTGAGAGGAGGAGCTATTTCCTGTTTACATGGCCACAGTGCAGCAGAGTGTGAATGTGCAGAGCGGTCACAGCAGAGCATTGTGGGATACCTTTTGGAGGGCAATAACATTGATTTAAGTTGCACTCTGCCTACAGTCGACATACACAATTCGGCTTCAGCGCTACGTTACTTGTGGAAGTTACTTCATTCAACCTACACAATTTGACTTCAGCGCTACGTTACTTGCGGAGGTGGTTTTATTAAATCACATTATATGGCGAGTTAGGTCGGCGAAACTGACATGCCAGTGGAGACCACATACTTTATGTGGTCGATGGAAGACGCAGTCCGTCGACCTACATTATCAGTGTAGACCAGGCCTAGGAAAATAATTCCCCATGTGTCTGCATATTACATGCGTGCAAGGCTTCAGGAACAGAAATTAGAAGGATTTTTCACTGAGGAAAGGATTTTTCACTGAGGAAAGACTAATGCCAGCCTGATTGCTTTATCAGACTCTACACATCAAATAATAATTACTGTCACTGAAGTCTGATGAATAAAGCACTATATTAACTGGCAAAACAAGGACATTTTTCAAGAAGCAGTCTAGATAATTGTTCAGCAACTCAGTTATTACTGTAGGCAAAGTAAACTATCCACCTACCATTAGGTTTGCTGTAGCACCCATCGCTACAGTTCTTGCTTATCTCTGCAACAGAGATAAAACCTTTTTTCCCACAAACAAGTTTTTAGCGTGATATGTAGTATTATATAAGTCTCATCCATTACTGAGTAATGTCATGCATGTGAGTACTCCTGTTGAAGTTACTCACCAGCATAAGTGTAGCATCTGGGCCGTGGTTTGAGCAGACATTTTCCAGACCCTGCGTGCTCCCTTTACCACTTCCCTCATTTTACCCACCTGCTCCCCAGTCTGAATCAGCATACTTCCTGGTCTTTCTGCAGTTGCTTTCCCTTTTCAGATGTTTCCACAAATTCTGCCAGCTCACCTTCTCTTTAGCTTTCTCCCTAGTAGCAACTCCTTACAGAAACCTTATGCCATAGAAGAAGGTGTTATTGTAGGCAAATATATAAAAGAGTTTTTTGGGTCTGAAGTGATATATTCTTTATTAATTTCATTTTCTTTTTGTGCAGAATCATTGATGTGCCAGTAAGCTAGAGACAGATCTGATTATTACACATAGCTAAAGCAGCAATTTAGAGGAAAGTAGTGGTTCTACAATACTAACAGTAGTTTAATGGTATTCTAAAAAGTACTGTTAGTGGTATGCTGGCTATTGCTTTACATTTTTGCTAGAGATGGAAAAACTAGTAGCTGAGTGAGTCATGACATCCAGTGTTTCAAACTTCAGTTGTAAATGAAAAAGGAGCTTTTCCATATAAATTATTTGGTTTAATTCTTGTGCCTAATGGCTGCATATATACCATAAACATTGTGAAGGAGCAACCATGGAAACACTTGTTTTCTTGTGTTGCTAAATTTACTCTGGGTTGAATATTAACACAGTGCCTGGCAGTACTTTAAAAGCAAAAATAGCTTAAGCGTGACTCACTATGAGTCATTTACTGCTAGTCCTGCTATATTGCCTAGAGCTTGACATTGAACAAGTTGGCAGCCTGCATTGCTACATTTTTTTTCTAGGAACTCTGAACACATTTCATTTTTGTGAATTCTCTTGTGCAATAATATTAAACATAGCAATGTGTTTGTTTTGCTTTCAAAGTCAAATGAATCACAAAATGGTGAAACAAAAGAGTATTTTTCTTGGAGATTCTGGAAAAGTTGGATTCTGAGAATTATCCTTTAGCTACAAGAACAAAATGATTGCATGTGTGTTAAAAGTTAATATTACTTTATCCAGGTTATGTGTAACATATACTTTCAACATTTTAACATCTGTTGAAGGTGCTGTCCAAACTATACTGTTTTTTGTTTTTTGTTTTTTGTTTTTTTTTCAGTAAAGCCACAAATGAAATCAGAATATTCTTTGGAGACTGAGTAGCTCTGTAGCTTAAGAACCTCTTCTCTTTTGCTGGCAAGGCTTTTATAGTGGGAAGTTTGTCAACTGTAAGAGGCTGACAAAACCAGTCAATAGTATTCCTATTGGCTTCTGTATTTCATAGGCACACCCTAAATAGGACAGTTGGTATCTGACAGCAGGAGAGTGAATAGCTTGCTGGCTAACTGTGGGAAAGCCTATAAGTGATCAGCTGATGTCAATCAGATGGGTAGGGGTGATGATTGTGGCTGAAAACAAAAGCAACTTTGCTGAGGCAAGGATGACATGATATCCTGAAATATGCTGGAAGGGGTAAATTCTGCTCTCTGTTACATCAGATTTAGGTGTTTTAAAGTGCATTTGTCATGTGGAAATGGATAATAAAATGTCAAACTAATGAATAACTTTCATAAAGCAATTTTCTTAAAATCATTACTATTTTGGGAGGGAGCGGAAATCCCTCATGGAAAAATCACCTCTTGTCATTGACACAATATTTTGCATCTTTTTAAAGTAGACACCAGAAACCATGTTAAAATAGTAATAAAGTCCTATCAGACTACAAAAGTAAGATCCCACACTATTCTGAATGAAGTAACATAAACAGAGCACTGTATATCTTCATTCAGCTATAGCTGGTGCACTAAGTAGGGACTGTGTTGTATTTTCCTCTATATGCTTAAAGGTCCATTCTGTTACAGGATCTTTATAGGCTTCAGCTAAGAAGGTTTCTCTATTGTAATCTCTTGTCATATCATGGTCTTTGTTTCTGTTGAAAGTATTTTCCCTTAGAAATCTCTTGTAATGAATCAGAAGACATAGATAGGAAAAGCCTTTAAAACTTAACAATGACATTATAACCAGTGACTTGATAAAAATTTGTTATGCAGTTGATTTAGCATAAAAATAGTACATTATAAATATGGACATCACATAACAGTGCTGGAAAGTCTGAGTAATCTTGCTTAAAACTTACTATAGAATTAGAGAAATGTAGGGTGGGACCTCTAGAGTTCATCCCTCCAAATTGAGGCAGGATCAAATATACTTAGAAGATTTCTGACTGGTGTTTGTCCAACTTGTTCTTAGAAATCTCCAATAATAAGGATTCCACAACCTGCCTTGTTGTCCTATTTCAGTACTTACTTATTCTTAACTTGTAGTATAACTTTACAAATGGTGGTCCAGTGGATTTAAATGAAATCATTACAAAGGCTGTTTTCAAGTCCATGGTTAGCTACAGCAGTCCACAGTATTTTCCCATATCTAAAATAAGAAACAACTGTGCTGTCTCAGATATTGTGGGGTAGGAACTGTTTCTTCTGCAAATGTTAACTAATCAATGGCTAAATGGTGACCACTGAAGCATTATTATTAAAAAGGTTTTAGTAGTTACTCATGGTGTATGCTCTTTAGCAATCTTTCCAAAGTTAATGTGTATATTGTACCTCAGCCACACCCCCAGACTCATTAGGTAGAAGACTATGTGTCATTCCTAAGGATGAGATTGTGGCTTTTAAGACACAGCCACATGTAGGAGGCAGTGCAAAGTTTCACAGCTCTGAGACGATCCCCAGAAGAAGTGGGCCTTTCTGGGGCATGGTCTCTCCATGCACATGGTGCATAAGCAGAAGTGAGCACACCAGATCACAGGAAGAGCAGGGACTCTGTATGCTCCTTGTGAAGAAGTGCAAGAAGCTTGGTGTTTACCTCCCTGTCCCTTGGCAGCCACCCACGAGGTACACAGTCTGGCACTAAATGTGAACCCAGTTACAAAGCTTTTCCATAAATACTTAAGGAATACATTGTTGAACATAAACCAGCACCCACATGTACATGTATATTTTAACGTTACAAATGGAAACCTTTCCCAATCAAAACATTATAAAATCAGTCCCTTCACTTATCTGCCTAGTCTTGAATCCAGATGTGGATTTTTTTATATATACATATTATCAACTTCTGGAGGAAAGACAAACATGTAAGGGAAATCAGGAAAGCCATATATACTGTGTTCAAAGTAGCAGTGTAAATCAAACCAATGCAAGCTTTGAAAATAGCCATATGGTTTCCTTCCTCTTCCTGACCCCCAAGCACCCTTCAGGTATGTCTATGCAATATAAGAACCAATAAAGTCAGAGTTGTGGCATGTTGATGGGAAAAGTATAGGGAAGCTTGCATTGCCAAAACTTGTTTTGTGGTTACATGGAGGGCTTCAGTACTGCCAATCCAGCACCAATTAAAAAGCTCTTTGTCTTGCACTTCAAATTGATGTTATTAGCATTTTTATCTCTCCATTCTGATACAATGGATCAAAGACTTAAGATGTAGGTCTCATTAGCAAGGAATTATAAGGTTCCTGCTAACCAATTTTGATATGAAATTTAGGACTCCCTGTAATGGCATGGGCTACAGATGATCAGAAAAAATATTTTTTGTCTACGGTGATATTCATTTCCATGCCTGTACCTCTACTTATGGTAACTTGTTGCTAGTTAAGGACTTCATCCTGCAAGCCTTTAATCATACAAGAAGTCCCTGCTCAATGGAGTTTGCTTGAAATCGATTATATTAATCACATAAGCAAAATTTAAAGCACCCAGAAGCATAATTGCTGGAATGAATGTTATTCACTTTCCATACAATGAGACGCTGAAAAGAAGGAAAGAATATGTCAGAATTGTTGGTTCCTGTGTGATTGCCACTTTCTTTTCTCTGTTCAGGAACCTAAGCCACCTTGTTACCTTTCCAGGTTGCCGTCTTTCTTGTATGCTGGTACACTCTAACCTGTGAAAGGCCTTTTATATTTTTAGTTAGAGCTCTCTTTGTAAGGGAAGACTTGGTGGACAAATCCATCTAGGACAGATATTTCTTGGAGACCAGAGATTGATCATAAAAATTGGAGATGGAAAAGACCTATCATATCATGAAATCTTTCCCCTTTGAGAGGAAGAGATTTAGAGCTTTCATATACCTTGATCACAAGAGTATTGAAAAAAATCTGCTACTAAGTAGACATTTTAAGCTACTAGATAAAAACCTTGTCTTTTTGGCAAATGAACTGTGAGAATGATGCTATTTTGAAAAATGTGGCTGATTCTCCACCCATTGATATTGAGGAAGTTAAAAAGGAGTGAAAATAAGAGATTTCACATGGAAGAGCTGTGTCACGGGTCGAGATTTTCATCTTATAATTTGGACTTGTCTTTACTTAAAAAGCTACTGCAGCATAGCTGCGCAACTATAGCACTTCAACGCAGACACTACCTCCCATCAATACAGTAATCCACCTCTCCAAGAGGCAGTAGCTACCTACAGCTACCTACTAGCGCTGTCTACACCGGGTGTTAGGTAGGTGTAGCTACATCTCTCAGGTGTGGATTTTTGCAGCTTTGACAGACATAGCTATACCGATGTAAGTTCCTAGTGTAGGCAAGGCCTTAGGCTACTAACCTCAAGCAGAGGTACCTAAATACAAGGCGTGGCTTTTAAAGAAATGTTATCGATGGCTGTTGGGTGGACATTTATTTTTGGTACCTAAATAAGGACTTAGAAACCTAAATCTTGGCTCCTATGTTGAAAATCTTGGCCACTAACAGAATAACAGAAGAAGTCTGTAGCTCAGATTCCTCAAGATTCCAGGGAGTGAATGTTTGTTCTAATTACATTTTTCAGTGTTTGTGACAATGTGCTCTTTCCTATGCTTACATATACATTAATTTACTTCTGCTATTTCTTCTTGATTTGAAGTTAATTCTCTGTGTGAAACATAAATATAATTAGCACTACATCTGATATCCAAAACAGCATCATTACTGTGCTTTCAGGTGGAAAATAGGCAGCAAAAATGAATAATTCTTAAGAAACGATGAACCTGTAAATATGTTAAGCTTCTTTGTAATCATGAGCAAAGGACAAAAATAGAAAATGTGATATAGGTAGGATGTGTGAGGATTTTTACAAAATTGCTTAAACAGAATATTTTAAAGGAAAATTAATGACGTGTTATCAGTTCAACCATAGTTCTTTAGTTTAGAAATTTACTGTAATATGTGAATCAGTTGATTGTTATCAGTGGCTGGCAGGTAAACAAGCGATTTATTTCCCAATGACTTTTTCATATGATGGTGACAAACTCCATTGCACAATGGTCACATTCCAAAGTTGCAACCAGGTTCTGAAGGGCTTAATTTCACAATTGCTTCATGTGTCATATTGCAGTACAGTGACCTTTTAGTGAAGAAGGGAGAAGATTGCTTTTTTTTAAACTTAATATGTCACTAGTGTAATGCCTTAGTTTTAAATAACAAAATTCTTGTCTTTGGTTGGTGGATCCATGAATCTTTTGATGGCTAAAACTTTTATTACAAGCATGTCAGGATACCTAAAAATATTAATGTTGCTTGAGGAGTATAAGCCATAATGTTAACATATTGCCAGTTATAAAAAATAATCTGGTAACCTATTTATGAGAATAAAACTGTTTGTCTTTTTTAGCTAACTCCCCTAAAGAAACATGAGAAATTTATCGTATGTAGAACTAATTTTCTATCTTTTATTTATCTTAATAGATACTGATCTACTGATGATGTGTGTTTACAGTGGCAGTACAGGAAAGTAAACTCTGGTAACATCTTGGATGTAGATATTTACAAAAATAAAAACAATATTTTGTAATTTAAAATTTTATATAGCATCTTTCTGGCACAATGTTACAAGAAAGTTATACGTTGCCAAGTTATGTGTAGGGATTTCTAGTTTTTATTTCAAGCAGAAAACAATTTATCTTGCCACATCAATGCTATTTTTAAAAAATAGTTAGTTTTAAGGAATAAATATAAATTAAAAAAGAAAATGGTAATACTCCTTTAAAGAGATATCTAAGTACTATATACTTCCTGTCCCTTATAAATGTCCTAGTCACACAGCCTATACAGTAATTTATTTCCTGGTCAGGGATTTTACTAACTAGGGAAGCACTGCAAGAAGCACACTGCTTACTTCTGTGTGTGTGCAAAAACAACTAGGTACCATTCAGAAAACCTGGCTGAAAAAATTACTCTAAAGTTACTATTATAGCAGTAGTAAACAGTCTTGCGGAGCAAGTTGAAAAGATTGGAGCCTGCAACTGACCCTGTAAAGATGGGTTTGAGGCACCAGTAAAAGAGAAGTCCCAGTAGACGTCAGCTGTCATAATGGAATATCAGAAGGCAGATGATTTTCTTAAATAACTGGTCCCAGCAGTCTAGGGCTTTAAAAGATTATTGCTATTGCACCCACAACTGAACAGTTATTACCTGGCAAGGACTAAGACTTATCCAGTGCCTGCTCTGGATAACAGGAGTCATTCCACTGAATTCAGTGGGCATTAGATTGGGTCCATTGTGCTCGCAGTTAGAGCGGTGTGAATAATTGATTTTTCAGTACTCTGGCAATTCTGAAAACTGGAAAAAAAATTCTGTTTGGGGCAAACTGAAACGGAATTTTTTCAAAATTTCGAATGAATTGAAAAAAAGGGAAAAATTGTTTGTCATTTTTAAACTGTTGTTAATAAAGCAAAAGAAACAAAGGGCTAATATAACAAAATGGTGGTGGTGCTGCAGCTGCCACGACTGATAATATGCTCAATTGCCTAATGGTTAAGGCACTCCCCCTAGGATGTGGGAGACCCAGGTTTGAATCTCTGTTCTGAAGCAGAGACTTGAACCCCATCTCAGGAGAGCGCCCTAAGCACTGGGCTATAGGATATTCTGTGGTGAGTTGCTCTCAATCTCAGTTGTTGAAACTGTTCCACTTTATATAAATAACTAAATATTCATTGGAGCAGGGTCTGGAACTGCATAACGCCCCCCCCCCCCCCCCGCCCCCCAAGCAGTGCCCTAACCACCCAAAATTTCTTCTTTTTTTCATTCCACTGAAACAATTTGCCCAAATCTATGTAACTTCTCCAAATGTTTCAGTTGACCTAAATCTGCATTTTTCGATTAAAAAATGTTTTGGCCAAAAAAACTC
This sequence comes from Emydura macquarii macquarii, assembly GCF_026122565.2. Taxonomy (NCBI): domain Eukaryota; kingdom Metazoa; phylum Chordata; order Testudines; family Chelidae; genus Emydura; species Emydura macquarii. Next base: position 6,678,802 of record NW_027130506.1, read on the forward strand.
TACCCAATTCTACTCATAGTAACACACTCCATTTGCAAAGAGGACTGCTGCATTCTGTATTAGCTGATGTCTCTAGAGGCACCCATAGCTGTAGTGAGATCCTTAGTGGAGAGGACATCTTAGCATCTCAGTTGCAGAGGGATATGTTGCTATGGGTTATCAATGCTATGTCCACATCAGAGGAAGCATTCTAGTGCCAGCTAAGCGATCCTCAATATAAGTTAGGGTGACCACATGTCCCAATTTTATAGGGATAGTTCCAATATTTGGGGCTTTGTCTGATATAGGTACCTATTACACCATCCCAGGCCTGATTTTTCACACTAGCTATCTGGTCACCCTAATATAAGTGATTATCCCAAAAGAGCATGAAAACTCCAAATTATTCAAGACATTCTGGATTTTTCAGCCTGTCCCCTGGAGGAAATCTGGTAAATGCTAAATAAAATTTCTTAGCCTCCATCAGAGCAATGGCATAGGAACACAAAAGTATCCACATTGCAGCTGATGAGACTACTGCGCTCATGCCCCATTTTTTCCTGCTTCGTCATTCTCAGACCATCTCTGTGCCGTATTGAGCTGTACAGATGATGCATAGAGAAGATATGCCTGTGAGCCAGTCTGTTGATGGTTGTGGATACGAGTGTGGAAACGTTTCTCATTAAACCTTCAGGAGAGTGGTCCAATAACTGAGTAATACAGCCCTAAAGATGTCTGTCTGGGTCCAGAGAGTGGACCATCCAAACATGTTGAAACATTTGGTGTTTACTTTACAATGCAATGGAACCAAGGGTGACCAAAATGGAAAGGAAAGAATATATGGGTATTTTAATGTAAAATATTGTAAAATTAGTTGATGTTCTCTATTTTGGCATGTTTTCTCTCTTCTTTTCACTGTAACAAACATATTCATGACATTTTGGTTTGTCACAGGCAGTAAGATGAATTCTGGCTGTTTAATATTGTTGGGAAAATAAAAACTGGGCACCATTGTATTTACATTAACTCTTTGGTTGTAATAGCTACAAAAATTTATGAGACAGCTAATGGAGCTTACATTTTGTTCTGGGAATTATGGTAAAAAGACAAAAACAATGAGAGTCCTGTAGCACTTTAAAGACTAACAAATTTAATTTCTGCAGGTAAAAAGACAGCAGTTTTGATTATACACATTTTTCCAGATAGTGCCAGGAATATATTGTCTTAGATTTAAAGTAATGAAATGTAACTTTGGGGGAAAAAATCATTCAAGTTACATTGTTTTAAAAAACAGGAATTTACCTAACAAAAAGATTAACTGAATTTTTGTAGTTCCTTCTGCTTTGTTCTCAGACATTTATATTTAAATCAGGGTGCTTTGAGATCCTTGCATATTATAAATTAATATGATAACGTCCAGACTCATACAAAAACATAGCACTAGAGTTCAAATTACAAAATATTTCAATTCACATAGGATGAAACAAGCCCCAGTGCAGGGACCCATTATAGAAACTAGATGCCATATTAGGCATTTAACACCGTGTTTAAGTGGTGCATAGTGTCACAGTTTCAGGATAACTGCACATGTATTCCCCCTCTGTGGTCAACCTGGGGCATCTACTTTAGGGTCCCAGCTCCTAGCTGTCACATCTCTTGGGCGAAGACCTGTGTTGTCTCCCCCCATATAAGGATTTTAAGGCAACACAGCTCCCTGGATTATGCTGCGATATCTCCAGCAAGCCAGACTGCCTAAACAGGCCAGTGCCTGTGCTTTGTTTTCTCTCTGAGGGCTATAACCAGTGCATTTTCTACAGTTATAAATTACCACACAGCTCCTTCTAAGCAAGCACGTTTATTCTTAAAGTAAAAGCAGTTCAGAGAAAACATATAAATATAAATAAAGTTCCTGTGCGTCTGCTAAAAAGTTTACCAGCTGTCAGCCATCAGTCTTATGCAGGGGGTCTTAGTAGGTCAATCCTTTCAACCCTTCTGCAAGGATTAGAAACACCCCCCCTCTCCCTTGGACAGAAGGCCCATCCATTTGCTGTATCAGAAAAAAAGTCCTGAGTCAGTTTAAACAGGCTATTTATCCAAAAGTATTTTCTTTGTCTATTGGTCTCTAGAGAATCTAGTTTGAACTAGTGTATGTGAACCTCCCCAGGAGGTGGTACCTCTTGTGTGGGGAGGGGTTAGAACCTGACTGATTCGCCTTGGGCCAGGTCTATACTTAAAACACTGCACTTGTTTAGCTGTGCCACTGTAGCGCTTCAATGAAAACACTACTGTACCAACAGGAGAACTTCTCCCAGCAGCGTAGTTAATCCACCTCCGGGAGAGGCGGTAGCTATGTCAACGGGAGAAGCCCTCTCCTCGACATAGCACAGTCTACACCAGGGGTTAGGTTGGTATAGCTGCATTGCTCAGGGGAGTGGATTTTTCACACCTCTAAGTGACGTAGTTATACTGATGTAGGTTTATACTATAGACTTGGCCTTAAACACCAACCACTGGAGGACTGTGGTAGCTTTCCTCTATGAAATAGAACAGAATTATACATAACCATACATTTAAAGCAGTGGATCCTTAAAGATATTGTGTGATGTTGCAATATCTGTCACATCACCCTCCTAGAGACAGTAATGCATAACCTTAATACATTGTTTTTTCAAGGATATTGCAGAAAATTGCCATGTCTGTCGCACATAGATCCTTGTGCAGGCCCTCTGTACTGAGATAAATTTCACCCCTACTAACAGTAGAATTATCCCAAAAGCTATGTTCCACAGGCTGTTAGGCTTGTTTAGACATTATTTTACCTAACAATATTCATAGTAACACACTCTATTTGGAAAGAGGACTGCTGCATTCTGTACCAGCTGATGTGTTCACAGGCATCCATCACTGTAGTGAGGTCCCTAGATCAGAGAAAAGCTCAGTTTCAGAGGAAAATGGTGCTATGCATCACCACTGCTATGTCCACATCAGAGGGAAGTATTCTAAATCCTAATCTATGGTCCCAGCTAGACTGTCTTCAAAATAAGTGATTATCCCAAAAGAGCATGAAAATTTTGTTTCAAGTGAAAAGGAAAGCTTAAATCAACCCAGATGCCTGTAAAACATGACAGCTGGGTTGGAGAAGGAAATGGCATATTCTTTGTGAAGTGAACATCTTCCATCTCAGTGACTGAACATCTGAGGAAAGAATCCTATTTCCCTTCCAGGCCAGTTGTGACCATCAGTAGTGTTTCAGGGTGTGTGGGCTTAGAATTGAGCTTCACTTCAAAAAGTTGAACTGTGGAAAATGTGCTCTTTCTTAGATTGCTTCATTGGAGGTTTGAATTTTTAAATTTAGAAAAAGTTATTTTAAACGGATATCAAAGCAAATGACTGGAGTAGTACTGTCAGAAAAAGCTCTCATGGTAGACACTGTATAAGGGAATCTTAACCTTCAGGGTCAGGTTGGATTAAGGGTATGAATGGTAGGGATGTAAAAATGAGTTTAATTAAAAATCCGTTTAAACATTCTAAAAATAGCCCAGCTGCGGCTTGTCGTCATCCACCCCCCTCCGCACACACTGGGCTCCATGCCTCCCTGCTGCTCACGGGAAGCTCGTGGGGAGTCAAGTCCAGATGCAGCTAGCGCTCCCCGCTGTGCTGGGCTCCGTGCCTCCCTGCAACTCGTGGGGAGCCCAGCTGCAGCTACCCTCTCCCCCTCATATCCCCCTTCACGCAGGGAGCCAAGCCCAGCTGCGGCTACCCCACACTGGTATCTGCGCTTCCCCACCAGCAAGAGCTGCCCAGCTGCCTCTCCCTTCCCCCACCCCAGTTTAAACAGTTAATCTTTTATATCCCTAATGAATGCATGTGTTCCACTGGAACATTATACCTATTAATTCAGAATCCATCCAGAGACATTTAAGAATGGGAAATATGGGAGCTCAAATTTGGTATAATTTCCTTTTTAAATGTTAAGTTTGTGGTTCTTTATAAGATTTTAATTTGATTGATGTTAAGTCTATAATATTTTAAAATACACTGTACAGGTTACAGGTACACTGTGCATACGTCCTCCTTTGAGCAGGGGGTTGGAGAAGAAGACCTCCTGAGGTCTCTTCCAACCCTAATCTTTTATGGTTCTATATATGTCCATCTCTCTATCTATATCTATATCTAATAGAACAACTTTATATGAGCCCAGCCTCATGCCAAGTTCAACAGCTGGTCTGGGGAGGATAGAAGGTCTGTAGGCGTATAACAATTTCCAGTTACTTTATATGAGCCCAGCTGAACTTCCAGCTGAACTGTGGCTCCTTGGTACTATTAGTGTTCTCTTTTTGTTATAAAACCTACATTGGGATCTGTTTAATGCTCTGAGCTTAGTTTGTGTAATGGGAAGTGAATTTAAAAAAAATGGCCACTGGACCTCAGACTGCTTTGCAAATGTGTCTTTATGCATTGGCTGTTAGGGTGTAGGACAATGGAGAAGGGTTCCAAAGGACTCATTAAATAAAAACTTAGAAAAGTTCACTAAAAACAGTAGGAAATATTTTTTTGGATAAGTTTTCTCTATTTTTATTCTTGATTTACATGGAGCATCTTGGGTGGCAAAAAACATTCTACACCAGTTCACTCCCTGCAATCTTAAAGTTGTTCTAGACCATTTTTTATTCCCTCTCTGTGCAGGATTGATCGTTGCAATCGATTTCCCAGGGGGAGCTGGGCAAAGTTTTTCAGCCAACACCTTTTTTTTTTTTTTGGCAAAAAATGCAGATTCAGTGTCACTGAAAAGTAATTCATGTAATAGAATCATAGAAATATAGGGCTGGAAGGGATCTAGAGAAATCAAGTCCAGGCCTCTGTGCTGAGGAAGGACCAAGAAAACCTAGACCATCCTTGACAGGTGTCTGTTCAATCTCTTCTTTAACACCTCCCATTGATGGGGATTCCACAACCTCCCTTAGGAAGCCTATTCCAAAGTTTAACTACCCTTATAGTTAGAAAGTTTTTCTTAATATGTAACTTGTATCTACCTTGCTGCAGATTAAGCCCATTATGTCTTGTCCTACCTTTATTGGATAAGGAGAACAATTGATCACGATCCTCTTTATAACAGCCTTTAAAATAAGGTCACCCTTCTTCTCCCCTGGCCCTCAATTTTGCCAAATTGGTTTAGTAAAACGAAAAAATTCTGAAGAAAATTAAAACAAAATGTTTGATTTTTTTGGTTCAAAACAACTTTTTGTATCAAAATTTCCTTTAATTTTATTTTTTAAAAATAAAAAAATGTAAAAGCCCTAAATTGAAATGAAACATTTAGTTCTGGGTCAAATGTTACATTTTGTTTGACCCAGAATTAAATATATTTTGACTTTTCAATTCATTGAAAATTTTGAAAAAAAATGTTCTGTCTGACTTTAAGCAGGTGGTTTTTTTTTCCGTTTTTTTTTAATTTTTCAGAATTGCCAGCAAACTGAAAAACTGGTTATTCACCTAGCTCCATTCCCATGTTTTACAGGAGTAGTATCACATTTTCCAATTTTAGTTTCAGTAAATTATTTTAAATGCTTTCTTATAGCTATCATTCAGTGTTTACACAAACACTGCCACACAGAGATATTGTTGTTTGGCTTTGTTTCTAAGGAGCCCACTCATCCCACAAAATTTTTTGGAATATTAGTGCTCTAAAATACAAAGTTGTATCAAGTGGATTTAATCTCTTAATATCCTAACCTTAACCTGAAAATGGCCTATCATTATGTTGCTGGAAAAAATAATCTGAGTACTTGAATGTATGAAACACAGAATATTTACAGAAAACATTATGAAGAATAACAAAACACATCACTTTTACCTATTGGTATGCAGATACATTGTAATGCCATAATTATTGGCTTTGCTAAATCTGAATTTCATGAAAGCTTAACCCTCAGCCTTTGCTAACGTAGAGAAAGAAGGAATACTGCTTTATCAGAGTGCATTGAAAATGCCTGAAAATGGTAATTTCTGGCTCTTCATTTGAAGGTTGGGCATGGGGCAAGAATCTAATGGAGGCACATTATATATTGTAAGTTCAAAATCTTAAAATGTCTGTTTTCAAATGAATTTTATATGGCCAGCCTATTCATAGAATCATAGAAAATTAGGGTTGGAAGGGACCTCAGGAGGTCATCTAGTCCAACCCCCTGCTCAACGTAGAAATTGATAAAGTTAAAGAAATAGATTCCTGTTGATAAAGGAATGGAAAATAGGAATTGCCAGAACAGATTAAACCAATAGTCCATCTAATCTAGTATCTGTCTCTGACTGAGGCCAGAACCAAATTCTCCTAAAGGAGGTACGAGAACTTCATCATGGACCATTACAGAATAACCTGCTCATAGGAGACGTTTCTTCCTACTATCTTCATTTAGAGATTGGTTTATGCCCTGAAACATGGAGATTTATCTTCCTATTCACCTACTCCTGTAAAAGGAATATGTTCGTTGTATTAACATAATTATACCAGTCTTCTAGTCCTCTTTAAGTCCCTCCATTGGCTCCCCTTTTTCCACTAAATCAAATGAAAATCTTTTGTCTTTTCCTTCAAAGCATTTTACAGTTTAGACCCACCATACCTATCTGACCTATTATCCTACTGCATGCTTGACATCTTCCTTTATTCTGTCAACAGAATTGCCATTCTCAATTTCTCGTTTCTCCCACAAGTGCCTTCAAAGCTCCAAAACAAAGTCCATAAGGCTACCACTTTATTGTCCTCCAAGTCTGTCCTCAAAACTCTGCTGTAATGCCTACAGAGAACTGCAATATAATAATGTCTAGACAGGCGGTGAGTTGTGATTACTGCTCCTGGTTGGCCAAGAATTATATACATCCTATTATTTATGTTAACCTGTCTTTGCCAACACCCTCAACCCACCCCACCCAACTTCTTTAACTTATCCACCTGGTTTGTCTTGTCTTTTAAATTGCTAGCTTTGTGACAGGGACTGTCATTTTCGGTGTTTGTACAGCACCTAGCACAATGGGACCCCAGCCTGGTTTGCCTCTTGGTTCTACTGCAATATAAATATAATATAATTGTAATAATACTATTGTATAAATTTAACACACATTTTAAATATAAAAAGCCCTATTCTTCTCCCAAACAAACCACATGCACATATTTTGTGGTCTTAGCTATGGGCAAAAGCTTATATCACATACATCCAACTGAGCTACTTTAGCAGTCTCCTTGTGACCAGAGCTAGTATTTTATTAATGTAATTTAATCAATGAACTGTGTTTAAACCACTGAATTTTATTCAGTCTAAACAAATGAGGACTTTCTCATGACACATGCTTAATCCTTCAAGATTGCATAACTGGAGGATTTAGGGATTAGTTAGCTTTGAAAATAGGTCAGGGAAAACATCTATATTTGGTTAAAAGCTAATCAGGTGAGGAAATAAGTAAAATAGTATAAAAGCTTTTCAAAAAGGCTTTTGCAAAAGAGTTTTATGTAATAGTATGAATAGAGCCCTTCCAAATTCACGGCTGTGAAAAATGCATCACAAGCCGTGAAATCTGGCCTCCCCCGTGAAATCTGTTTGACAGAGGGTAAAAGTACACAAAAGACCACATTTCAAGATTTCACAGGGGAGACCAGCGTTTCTCAAACTGGGGGTCTCAACCTAAAAGGGGGTCACAAGGCTATTAGTGGGAAGTAGTGGTACTGCCACTCTTACTTCTGTGCTGCTGCTGGTGGTGGTGGTGCTGCCTTCAGAGCTGCGTGGCCCGAAAGCGGTGGCTCTCTACTGCTGGCTGGGTGCCCATTTCTGAAGGCAGTGCTGCCATCAATAGCAGTGTAGAAGTAAGGGTGGCAATATCACGACCCCCCACTTACAATAACCTTATGACCCCCCCAATCCCCTTTTGAGATAAAGTTTCTTCACACCTTAAATGCGTGGTTCTTGGAGCAGATAGTCCTGGAACCCACAAAAGGAGAGGCAATTCTTGATTTAGTCCTAAATGGAGCACAGGATCTGATCTAAGAAGTGAATATAGCAGAACTGCTTGGTAATAGTGACCATAACATAATAAAATTTAACATCTCAGTGGGAGGGAGGGGGGAATACCAAATCAGCTCACCATGATAATGAGTGGGCACCAAATGAGGAAGTTAGTTAAACAGAAATTAAAAGGTACAGTGCTAAAGTGAAATCCCTGCAAGCTGCATGGAAACGTTTAAAGTCACTATAATAGAGGCTCAATTTAAATGTATATCTCCATTTAAAAAACATAGTAAAAGGACCAAAAAAGTGCCACCCTGGCTATACAACAAAGTAAAAGAAGCAGTTAGAGGCATGAAGGCATCCTTTAAAAAGTGGAAGTTAAATCCTATTGAGGAAAATAGAAAGGAGCATAAACTCTGGCAGTGAAGTGTTAAAATTTAGGAAGGCTTTTATAACAAGAAATTATGTCTCACCAATCTACCAGAATTTTTTGAGGGGGTCAACAAACATGTGGACAACAGTGATCCAGTGGATATAATATACTTAGATTTTCAGGAAGCCTTTGACATGGTCCCTCACCAAAGGCTCTTAAGCAAAGTAAGTAGTCATGGGGTAAGAGGGACGGTCCTCTCGTGGATCAGTAACTGATTAAAAGATAGGAAACAAAGGGTAGGAATAATAGTCAGTTTTCAGAATGAAGAGAGGTAAATAATGGTGTCCTCCAGGGGTCTGTACTGGGACCAGTCCTGTTGAACATATTCATAAATGCTCTGGAAAAAGGGATAAACAGTGAGGTGGCAACATTTGTAGATGATACAGAACTACTCAATAGTTATGTCCAAAGCAGACTGCAAAGAGTTATAAAGAGATCTCACAAAACTGCATGGCTGGGCAACAAAATGACAAATGAAATTCAATGTTGATAAATGTGAAGTAATGCACATTGGAAAACATAATCCCAACTATACAGATAAAATGATGGGGTCTAAATCAGCTGTTACCACTCAGGAAAGAGATATTGGAGTTATTGTGGCTAGTTCTCTGAAAACATCCACTCAATGTGCAGTGGCAATCAAAAAAGCTAATGGAACATTGGGACTCATTAGGAAGGGGATAGATAATAAGATAGAAAATATTGTATTGCCGCTTTATAAATCCATGGTACACCCACATCTTAAATAGTGCGTGCAGATATTGTCACCCCATCTCAAAAAAGATATATTGGAACTGGAAAAGGTACAAAAAAGGGCAACTAAAATGATTATGGTATGGAAAATCTTCCATATGAGGAGAGATTAATAAGACTGGGACTTTTCATCTTGGAAAAGGGGGTAAAATAAAGGTCTATAAAAGCATGACTAGTGTGGAGAAAGTAAATAAGGAAGTGTTTTTTACTCCCCATAACACAAGAACTATGGGTCACCACATGAAATTAATAGGCGGTAGGTTTAAAATGAACAAAAAGAAGTATTCTTCACACAACACACAGTCAACCTGTGGAACTCCTTGCCAGAGGATGTTATGAAGGCCAAGACTATAACAAGGTTCACAAAAGAACTAGATAAGTTCATGGAGGATAGGTTCATGAATGTCAATAGCTAGGATAGGCAGGAATTGCAGTGTGTCAGAGGCTGGGAATGGCTGATGGGATGGAACACTTATTGGTTGGGACCCGCATGGTTACAGCTTTGTGAAATTTGAGATTTAAATATCTGAAAAAGTGAAACTTGAGATTTTTAAAATCCTGTGACCGTAAAATTTACCAAAATGGACTATGAATTTGGTAGGGACCTCGGTATGAAGAATAGTTTCTATGGATATAATAGACACAGGGTCTGAGTCTTCTCTCACTTACACTGGTATAAATTGGGAGTAACTCCATTGAAGTCTCACTCTTGTAAAAATTGTGCGAGTGTGGGGAGAATCAAGAGCACTGTGTGTGCATGTGTGCACATATATTTGTTTCATACCTATTCAGTGCATTGGGCACATACATAAACTTTATGATTTTATAAAAAATTCAGAATAACAATTAGGACAAGTGTCCTTTAGCTAAGATTCTCCCAAGCCATCTAAAACTAAACTCAATGTTCCAGTATCCTACTTATGTCTCTTCCTAACCCCTAAAACAGCCTGTCTGTCTGTTGTCCAAGGCTATCTGTTTAGCTGCTTATAATGACATACGCTGCCATAGAATCTCAGTGCCTGAGTTCGCAAATTTGTGCTCTGGCACATTGTTGGGGGAAGCAGATTTCACAAATGCCCTGCACTTAGACTACCCCAATTAAATCAGGGGCTGTTGAGTTTATCAGCTACTCTCCACTACTACGTTATCACAGAAAAAAGAGTCCGTCTCTGAGAGAAACCCATTTAAGACTTCATAAAGTTATACCTTGAACTGTACCTGGAAAAAAACCCTGGAACAATACTCAGTGCAGATCACAGAGCAAAATGGGTTCCCAACAGCAAGGAGCCCGTAATAAATCGGCAGCCACATTCTGCACCAGTTGAAATTTCTGGGAGAGTCACTGAGCATGTTGCAATCTACCCTCAAGGGGGCTAGGATGGATTACAGTGGCTAGGTCCATGTCTGATTTAAAAAAGGGTACAACCTTCTTGGTTGAGAGCAGATGATAACAAGTGCAGTTATCTGGGTATCTGAGCCCAGATTAAGAATCCAACAGGATTCATGACTGACTGAAAACATGAGTAACAAAAGTCAGGCCGGCCCCTCTGTCTGTGCACAGTGCACTGTTATTTATCTATTTATTTTTCTCCCCCCCCCCCCCTTTTTTTTTTTTTAAATGAAAAGTTAGAGCTTGCAGATATTGGTGACATTTGCCCAGGAAATCCTCCTTTTTTCCATAATATTCAACATGAGGAGTGTGTGTGTGTATGAAAATGACGACAGTGTGAATATGTTCAATTTTATTTATAGATTTTTATTAAAGTTAAATGGTATTTCTATTCATATAGATCCAAAACTGGCAGCCCTTACTCAGGTAAAAACCTTATTTGAGTGAAGACTGCAGAATTTGGCCTATAGATAGTTTTTGAAAATTATGAAAGTTCCTGGATCCAGGGTTGCCTGAGTTCAACTAACCAACTCATCTCTCAACTTTAATATTTACCCTTGGGATGCAGTTGGAGTTTTATCTTCTTTCTGAAAAAGAGTTTTTAATAGATGACAATTTATACTGTAGGCATGTCACCTCCAGACAGCTACTCTAATACAGGAACATTAGTAAGACATGCTAACAGCTTGCCTGACGTGCATTTTGGACTTACCTAACTTAATAATGAAACCGTGTGTTGGTTTGTGAAATGAGAATGAGAGAGACAACACCATTTAATCATTAACTTTGGTCCAGAAATCAACACCCAAGCCTGATGGTAATAATACAAGAGCCTTCTGCTCTGTAGCCTCTGTTGTGTAGAGCAGACTTCCTCATCACTCTTCATTTGCTTTCCAATCTCATCTTAAAAGCTATTATTTCTCCATCCTATGACATTTGAGTTCTTTCTTTCTATTATTAGGCATATGATTGAATGCTTTCATTTAATATATACTATCTGTTGTCATGTTTTATTTAACTATAGAGAACTTTGAAAATATGGTCAGATTCAATAAGCACTGGAAGCACCTGAGAAGGGGGTGGTGGCAGTCTGGGAAAAGGAAGTTATTTGTAATTCCCCAATCCTGGGCTCAATTCTACACAGCCCAGATCCCCTGAATCTGCTCTAAACTATACCAGTTGCTGATTATCCCCAGAGCCCATTCCAGCAACCAGAAATCACTGCAGTGCAGTGATCATTCTACTAAACCCTCCCTTCTCCCAACCCTGCCTCTTACGCTGGGGTCTGGAAAGGTGATTTTCCCATCCCCAATGAGCTCTTCACCTGGATGGATCTGCTGTAGAAAAGATGCACTGCAAAAAGGAGTGGCATTGTATTATGTTATTTTAGTTAAGTTAACAATAAAAAAAAAGCACCAGACAGTCTGCCTGAATTGAAAATTCAGGAATTCTGGAAAAAACCTGCATAATTGTTTGTTTTAGAAAACATGTAGATTTGTTTAACTTCGCTTAAAGTACAGTTTTGATAGTTAAACTCTCTGTGATTCATATAGCCCCCAGTCTTGCTCACGTTGCAGTTGATAGGTAATCTCCCACTGAGCATAGCTAGACCCAGGGTCAATTTGTAGGATATCCTGCTGAGTCTTGTGAGAGTTGGTAGGATTTATGTGAAATTACAAGATATTGCTGCAGCTCGGAAAGCCTTGTACAAATTTTCCTTTTCCTTTCTCCACACTGCTAGCATCCAACTCATCTGCCATGGAGCCAAAGTACCATGTCTGGTTTTTAGGTTTTGCTCTGTAATAAAGCCGAACCCAAGTATTGAAGTTTGAGGCACTCCACTGGAGAACTATAATGTCCTGTGCTCCAGTCTCCATCCCTATATCTTAATTTCCTGGAGTTCATCTGTAAACACAGTGCTCTCTAAAAACATTTCACCAGGTTGTCTTTGAACGCCAAGAATGGGAAGGCCAAGAAGAGGCAGTTACAGTCATACACTGAGCCACCACCAGCTTCATGCTGTTGTGTGATAGGTTGGCTTATTATCAGAATCAGAACAGTTTAGAAGAAAAAAACTCAAATCTTAGAGATTGTATTGAGAGAGAATTCATGGGTTGCCACAATCTCAAATTGCCCATGAGAAATCCTAAACCCTCCCAAATTTAGATTCATTTAAAGAATAGATCCAACCTATGAAACCCCCTTATGTACTCTGTCTAACTGTATAAATAAAAGTTATGTGCACCGTAGAGCATCAGAGAGATTGTGACATTTGGAACCTGCCCTTCAAAACAACTCTTGCAAAAGCTGCTTGTTGATACTATGACCTAGATATGTATCAGACTCCACTTTCAAGGAGCATTATACCTATCAGCTTCAAAGAGCAGAGAATGCTCTATTTCATATTATATGATAATATTCCATCCTTTTGATATTGACCTTTATTTTTGATTTAGCAACTGAGAATCCAGATTTTTGTTTTCCCCCCCCAATTATTCAGTAGCTCACTGTATTCTCTGATGTGCTGCACATCACAGAAGCATACCTGTAGTATAAATGGCAGAGGAGGTGGAGGGTGCACAAGAAAAATTGTTTATTTGTTTTAAAGATTTTATTGTGAGGGGAAACAAAGCAACACAAATATGTCCATTTCAGTTTACTGATACATATTAGAAAGAACCACCATGCTAACTTTAACTGCTTGAGTTATTATACTATAGCAAAGAAGCCATAAGCACAGCTGTTCGTATGTTAAGCAAAGCAGATACTAATTTTTTATTGTCCTTTGTGAAATATGGGAACATAATTAGAATGACAGGTCAGTCATAACTAAATGCCATCCAAAACATTATAGTCATGTTACAGTAAACTTTTTATATTTGTTGCATCACAAAGATTTATTGAAGAGATTAAAAATGGTTATGGAAAACACCGTGCAGTAACTATGACAACAGTTATTTGATCTCACAATAATTAGCTAAGCATTTGATTGCACAATACTTTCACAATACCTCCATGGTTAGTTCATTAAACAAAATTAGCTTTTGTTTGAAATTTCATAATTCATTGTCCTAAGCTTGGTTTTAAGTTGGAATTTAAAAGGAATTGGAAAATACTTTTTCAAACTGTTGTTATACATGAATATAACACATGCTGCATGTTAATTTGTAAAATTTATTATTCAGTAATGCTGAATACATTGAGTAGTGTTGAAAGTTTTATTGGTTTTAACTCTAAATTACTTCTCAGTGTGTATATATGCCTGTACAGAAAAGACTGTATGAATGTGTATGTGTGTAATACATATGTACACACAAAAACTACATTAGAAGAACATTATTAAGGTTGCAAAATCAAGCACTCACAAATCAGGAAATGCCATTATTAAGGTTGCTGTGCAAACTTAATTTGTCCCTCTTGTGTGTGTGCATTATGATAGTCTTTATTTACATAAATATATACTATTATTTACAGAACTCCTGCCTCATTCAGTGCACAGAATAGACAGTGCTCATTTAATGGGAAGTTATTTAATATTTTGTTTTATACTCATTGTTCAATGTGTGGCCCCATGCCTCATTTATTGCAAGCTATTCAAATCTTTTCTTAAGAGAATATTATTAATTTCTTCATCACTTGATGATTATCTGTTCTATTCATTCCCTCTTAAGCACTTGGCATTGGCCATTGTTGGAAGACTGGATGCTGAGCTAGATGGACAATGGGTCTGACCCAGTATGGCCATTTTTATGTTCTCATAATCTTTTCCATGCCACTTACCCTTATAGTAACCGAGTGCTTCATAAACATCAATTAATTTGTTTTCACAACACCCCGGGAGACAGAGTGGATTTTATCCCCATTTTATAGATGGCAAACTGAGGCACAAATTGATTAAGGTCAGATGTATCCATGAATTTTAAGTGCTGAATTTGAGACACCCACAACTTAATTATTCAGAGTACTTAGCACTATGTAGCACTGTATAGTACTTTCTATATTAAAAGCACAGCTCCCTTTAACCTCAGTTGCACCTTTGAGTGCTCAGCACTTCTGCAAATCAGACCCCAGGGTCAAGTCAGGCATCCAGAAAACTAAGAACACACCATTAGTGACCACCTGTGAAAAGTTTGGTTTAAGTTTTGGTCATTTGCCTAGCATCACATAGGAATTCTGTGGCAGAGGCAGAGATAGAATCCGGTTCCCCTATTAACATTCAATTGCCTTAATCATGAGAGCATCCTTTTTCTTTTTTGCAATCCCCTGACCTGTTTACTACATACCTTTAAGCTTTTGCAACAAATGCATGGATCCTACAGACAACAGTCTCATTTACTACACAGCCCTGATTCATCCCCAGAGCCTGTTCGTCCTGTGTCTATGTCTGTGTAATTTCCTATGTTTGTAAAAGAGCAAACTGAAGATACTGAACTTCCATCATGAGACATCCTATTGACACCTACATGTTTCATCAGCAGGATTGGAACTTTTAGATCTACTGCACAGACCTCTGCCACTTGAGCTAACAGGGTAACTGATAGCAGTAGTAGGTTGTCATCATCTGTGTGGGCTGGCATTACAGGGGGATGGTATACTTTGCCTGTGGGTTTCACAGATATTTGCTGACAGCAGAGGAGTGGCAAGACTTGGGAATCTTGGCTTTCATTCCAAGCTCTGGAGGGATGCCTTCTAGTGAACACAGACTCTTCTGCCCATTTCTCCTCAAACATGATCTTCTTTTTTGCCCTGTCTCCTCCATCCAATCTGTCCTTGACCCAGTCCTGTTTCTTCCCCATACCTCATTCCAGTCCTTTTCTCTTCACCTAACCAGTCCCAACCTCCACACCGCAGGCTTCTCATCCTAGTTCTAGCCTCCTTGCCCAACAAGTCCTAGTCTCAACCCTCCAGACTCCCTGACTCAGTCTCTCACCTCCTCCCAGTTTCCATTCCCAGCCCTCACCCAATCCCCCAGCTCTTTGCCCAGCCATTCCCAGATTTCCCCCCACTCCCCAGTTCCTTGTCCCAAATCTTTTTGTCCAGCCAGTCTCAGTTTTCCTCCAGCACTTGGGCTCCTCATCATATCTCTCTTCCTTCACCTTTTTTCCCCCAGCCTACAGGGCCTCAGTCTCCTTTCCCAGCCAGTCGCAATCTCTCCCAACCTGCTGGCTTCCATCACCCTCCTCTCCTATTTCATTTCCCACTCCCAGTCTCTTTGCCAAGCCAGTCCTAGTCTACCCCGCCCCCTCTGCAACTCCAGGTACCGATTTCCTTCAGCACCACCAGCAGCCTCTAATCCCAGTTTCATCCCCCAGGCTCCTTGTTCCAATCTACTTCCCCCCACAGATTCAGCTCCTTTCCCACCTACCTTCATATCAGGCAACTTCCTCTTTCATGCTGCCTGTGCCCAGATCATTGAGAGCGGTCTTTCTGCTCTCAGTTCAGGTACCTGGACCCAGCTGAAACTGCAGCAGCACAGAAGCTGCAATTGCAGGGAAAGTCCTACTTACTCCTGGGCAAAGAGAATCTTTGGGGAATTTAGCTTCTAAAATCTAAAGTCTCTACTGAGCAGATGCAAACTGCCGTTTTTCACAGGCTTATAACTTGGCCAAATTTCAATTGATTTTCACAGGGCCAGCAAAAAACACATCCCCAACACAAAGACCAAATTTCAAGTCCCTGCTTCAAAGCATGGGAGTGCTGGATTTGTTCAAAGAAAAGGTCATCAGAGTTTAACATAGGCAAACCAACATATTTTTCGCTAGCCCCTTTCTCAAAAATGGTTGAACTGTTTTCACTATATTTTTTCACAGCATTCAGATTGAGGCAGACACCCGGGATGGAAAATTTCAGGCCAAACAGTTACAGTTTGGCTAAGTTATAAGCAACTGAAAACAGGATCTTATCATGGGAAATGTCAAGAAACCTTAATAACAGAAGGCACCACCAGCCTCAGCTATAATAAAAGATAGAGTATATGGACTGGCTTTATATGTAGTAAATATTAGCTTTTTATTAAGCTTAAAACATCTGCTAAATATTAGCTTTTTATTAAGCTTAAAACATCTGCTAAATTAATTGAACTGAACATGACATAGCTATACATTTTCAGTAGATCCCAATTTCCTGAAGCACTGTTACTAAACTTTCATGATTAAGAACTCTGGGAAAAGAATACAGGATGGATTATATATATATAGTGCTTTTCGTAATTCCAGGTACTAAAGTGTTGCACAGTATTTAAATTTTATCACTGTCTTAGTCTACTCTTAGGTATTTATGTGGCCCACATTACCTTGTAATGTCTGAGCACTTCACAATCTATAATGTATTTCTCCTCGCAATGCTTCTGTGAGGTAGAGAAGTACTATTATGTCCATTTTGCAGATGAGGCACAGACTAAGTAACTTGTACGTCACACAGGAATTCTGTGGTGGAGTAAGAAATTTTCTCTCAACTTCCAGGTTAGTGCCTTAACCACCTGATCATCCTTCTTCAAAATACTGACTGACTGCAACTGCTGAGTTTTGTAGGAGAGGCTGGTTAAAACTCAGTAGAGGTAATGCGGGTGGGATATGAGAAACACAGGAGGATTTCTCTTGCTCTCTGGTGACCTTATTTATTAATAGGATATGCCCAAAGTGGCTGAAAGAGTTTCCTTTTAAGGGTTCTGTTTGGATTCCAGAGGAACACAGAAATCCAGGTTTTAATGGTAATGATTGGCATTTTTATCCCCAAATATTCAGAAATCAGAGCCTTTTCTTCCAGACCCTTATAATACGGTGATCCATGGCTTGTGACCTTCCAGGCTGACTTGTCATGTGTTGAGCTTGTATTAGGCGGATGAGGTTACAAAATGAGCAGTTTCGCAGAAAAATAGTTTGCCACTTGCCTAACTAATGCCAGATTAGAATGAGCTGTAAGCATGGTTTTAAGGAGGAATTTAAAAGAAGTAGATGAAGACTTTATGAATTTTGATGAGGAGTTTGTCCAATACAAAAGGGCAGCATGGCAGAAAGCATAGAGGTCCCTTGGAGCTGATAGAGAGGGTGAGGCTAAATGAGGCTTAAAAGTTAAGGGGAGAGTATTAATTGGAATTGAGAACACTCAGGACCTCTTGGGAAGATCTCAGCTCCTTGCAGGATTGTGTCTGTAGGCCCAATCCTTCTAACATGCATTTTTCTATGACTAACTTTCTATGCGTGCTTTATCTATTGCCTAAATTCACTCACATATGTAAGTGTTTGTAGAATTGGGGCCTTATGCTGGAAACCCTGGAAGGCAGTGATGTTGTTGTTTTAAAAACAACTGAAAAAACTATATTCTGCAAAATGTAGATTCCCATAGGAAATTTTATTAAACAGTAATTGAAGGTTTTCAGACATGCTTTTAAAGATACATGTGAATATTTTCCAGAGCATAGCAAAGTGTTTTATGTAAAAAGATTATTAGTATATTTATGGTAAATTGTTTGAATTTTTATTATTTGTGTGGGAGGAGGGAATTAAAGAAAAGTGGCATATGGTAGCACGCCATCTGTGCTAACTACTTAGGGCTAAGGTAAGTCTGAACTCATCACATGCACAGATCCACATTGTTCAAAATATTTATCACCAAAATAGCTCTAGCCAAAGTGGAATACACTTTCAGATAAGCTATTTTTAAAAAAATGCATTTGCACACAACAGCACTGGCCTAAACCCTTTGAGGAAAGCTGTATATATGGCGTTAATTGGAGTGATGTAACTACATATATTGGAGTTGAGAGCATTCCTGGCCATTCAGAGGGTGCTCCGATTTGGGTCAACTCTGATAAATGGTACAACAATTCTGGCACAGAAACATCAGAGCGCAGATGAATGCTAGATTTCCTTGAGAAAGAAGGAGGAGAGGGAGTATGCTTAGTGCTCCAGGAATGGGAGGCCTATCTTCCCATAAATTAGAATTGAATCTGATCTGCTGAGACTAAATCAGTGTGGAGATTCTAACTTACATCAGGAGCTGATTTCACAAGGTAAGAAATAATGGATTTACCTGCACATCAAAGAGCTATCTCTAGCCCTACACTTGATACATACTATTTTAGCTTCTTAGCAACATCGGAAGAATATATCTGTGCCCAGGACACATTGTGGTTTGAATTATTAGTTGCCTTTGTGTTCTGGAAGTTGAGGTAACTAATGCATGAAGAGAGACCAAAGATTTATAGTTCAGAGATCTTAAGCAAAATGCAGCATTTTCTTGCAGAAAGTATTATATTCAGAGCCAAATTTTTGGAATTGTGTGTATGACGTTTTCTTGGGTTCCTCTTTCTTTCAGAAAATTACATTTCAAAAGTATTGTAATGAGATGCATGGCACTTTCCTTTGATTGGCCACCTCTTTAGTTTCATCTTGGGCGAGTCAGGATGATTGGCAAAAGGGGGAAACAAGAAAGGCAGAAAAGAGAGGAATTTTTTTATTCGCAATGGTGAATTTTTCAAATGAGCCAAGAGTTTAAGAATGCTGGAGCAGGGTTTTTTTTTTTTTTTTTGGCATTTTATTGAATTTTCGGGGTTTAGGTGCTTTTTTCATCTTCCCCTTCTGAGAAGAAATTAGCCCAAAATTCAACAAAATGTATACATGATCCTCCAGTGATTGGGCACATAGTAGCTCATAAACAGACATCTTATTAGACAAATTATTGGGCTGACAAATATTTTCACATGTTGCTCATTGTAGAAATATTTAACCATGATTTAAAAATTGTAAGGCCAGGTCAGTATATCTGAGAGCCATAGTAGGTGTTCGGTTCATACAGCTGTAGTACAAGGAGATGGCATCAGTATATGCTGTAGAGAAGAGACAGTGGGCCTTACTGTTCTGTCATTTACATCAATGTAAATCAGGAACAGACTTATGGAGAAACTGAAATTGGGTATCAAGTCAAATAAGTCAGTGTCATGGTATTAAAGATTTCTGACTTGTCCTTTTCACTGAAAACCTAGGAGAAATACGATTGAATCTACTCTTTGCAAATAGTAAAATAAGGAAAAGAAATCCTTAGCTGGATAGTCATCTTGTATTTATAGCTCCATGTGCGTACATAATGTTTTAGTTAAAAATGACAGGTCCCTTCCAAGCAGCTTACTGTTTAAATACTTGGTGGAATGTGGTATGCTAGAGAACATTCACATTGCTCGTTAATGCTAGAATATTCTGTTTGATGCATTTATATAGGATTAGTTATGGCTTCAGCATCCATACAGTGTGCAATGCATTTTCAGTCTGATTAAGCTGTGCATAACTCTGTTATTTGAAGCAATAAAAATAATTGAAATTTCTATAAAATTGATTTTTTTTTTACAGCTTTTTCTTTGATTGTGAGCTCTGCAGGCAGGGACTACATGAAAATCTGTGGAAAGTACTTTGCACATACTGGTACAACCAAAATACAAATAAACGGAGATGATAACAGCTAGTAAAACCACTCATTGCTTTCCAGTTGCACTGAACGGGTGTAAATTATTTCAGCTCATAAATGTTCTTGTGTGAAATGTTATCTTTCTGTAACCAAAATGACCTCGTGTTTGAAGTCCAACAGTTGACAGGATAATAGAATGTTGAACACATCATGCTGTCAGCATTCTCCATATTTATTCATAAAACCTTTAGATCTCATATTTATTAACTAAACAAAACTTATATTGTAAACAGATTATTGATATAGGTAGCAAAGCTGTCTCTTGAGTAATAGAGAAAGTATTTTTATAGCATTGTAAAACCTGGAGTTTGGTAGGTGAATTAAGATTATGAACACAGGCAATTTACTGTGCCACTCTGTCTGCACCGTCAGGGCCCAAGCATAATTTTTTCAGGCTCAGTACAAACTTGTAACATGGGCCCCCTCCCACACACATACCACAGTTCTTCATCCCATACATACAATCTCATGAGCCATGAAAAAAATTTGAATTCTGAAATTACTGTTACATATTCTACATTTCTGAAAAATGCCCCTTCTTTGCTATTTTTGTTTAACGTAACATCCAGCCTGAGAGTCCTACAAGTTTGCTGACTATTTTATAACTTTTTGGTCATTATAAAGGTATTATACCCTGTCAATGTCTTAATTTTTTTTATTCTAATGGACCAACGTGACTGCAAACATTTTATAATTAGGCCAATTAACTTTAAAGCTTTATTTTTCTGGCCTTTTTCATTGCAAAATCATGAATTAGCCCCCCAAAGTCAATTTCTCTTACAAGTTCACACTCAATAGACAAGATAGCTAGGTGGCTTAATCGTTCTTTCCCCGTTGTAGGATGCCTGCAGTTTTTGATGAGTGCTACCTTGCTGAAACTTCTTTCAGCTTCTGTCACAGTCACTGGCAGTGTGCAAAAAATCTGTAGGGCTATGCACACTTCACTGAAAATTAGTTGCTGTTGTTTTTTGTAAATCTCATTTAATAAGATAAATGGGAGTAGTTCATATTCTTTTCCAAAAGTAGACTTGAAGATTTTTTCAGGTACAATATTTCACAAGGAAAATTCTCAGAAAGATCTGTAGGATACTTGTGAAGTAGACATTTAGAAGCTTCTTCCAGTTCCCCAGGCTCTAGTGTCACATATTTTAGGACTGAAAGGAATGTCACACAAATGTTATTGGTTGCTTTGAAAACAGTCCTTCTGAATAAAGACTCTGGTTCATTTTCAGGGATGGTAGAATGTGATTCCTCAGGCTCAGATGTCTCATCATGAAATCTTTTCCATTTCATTCTTCTCTTCTTTTGCAATTGTGCCAAAATTCCCATGCCTTCTGCTACAAGACATGCGTCCTGTAGAATTTTGGGCCACTGATCTCTAAGTGGTTTTATTTCTCAATAATATCAGCAACGAGAGCTACCTTTGATTCAAGAGAGATTCCTCTAGCTTGTAAATCTTGTTTCTGTCCTCAATACTTGAAATAATTTTGTACCAGAAGCTAGCCATCAAAAGGCATAAAAATGACCTGAAGTACCTTTTCAGTGCTTCTACTTATGTTTGAGCTTCATATGTCAAGTTTAATTCAAGAATGCATTCCACTGCTTCCAGAATACCTGGAATATGCTTTGTGAGTGGACGGACAGCATCAGCACGTGCACTCCAGCGTGTGTCTGACTGAGAGTGGAGTGAGCAGTGTATCCTATCTGTTACAATCTTCCACCTCACTGGGCTAACACTGAAAAACACAAAAAGTTGCTAAACACAACAAAAAAACGTCAGTGTTTCAGTACAGGCTGCAGCATTAATCCCTACGAGATTTAGTGAATGGGAACCAGAAGGAGAATACACTGCAAGTTCATATTTGGACATAATGCAGGCCTGAACACTTTTTATTTTCCCTGACATATTAGAGCCATTATCAAATCCTTGACCTCCACAGTCATCCAGAGGAATGTTATGACGCTTCAAGCTGCCAATTAGCATTTCAGCTATCGGTTCTCTGTTTTTAAAATCAAAGTTGATAAACTCAAGAAACCTTACTTTAATGTTAAATGTACCACTGTCTTTTTTGTGAACTAGAAATCACAATATCAACACATGTTGTTCATGGTGAGAGACATCAGGAGTAGCATCACTTGGTATTTTTCTCTCTTGTTGGAAGTCTTACATTTGAGAAGAAATTCAGGAAAATTATGGCCGTCAACATCTTTTGGCATTGACTTTGCTAGCTTCTGCATTTCTTCAAAACTCAGGACACCAGATATAACAATTTTTGACGGATATAATCTGTTATGTTTTCAGGCCACAAGCCTGGATCTTTCAGAAGACAAGAATCAGATTGTGTAGCACTACCCTCTCCTACTTCTTGTAAACCTTCTGAAGGTGGTGGTGCTAATGGTGATACTACCTGACTATCTTCAAGCATTAGATTGGAGTCACATGATGCATGTTCTGGCAGCATTTCTTTGTCATCAATTGCCAGTGCCACAGACAGTCTCTATATTGAAATCATTTTCATCTTGATTTTGTTCATCTGCTTCCCTAGTTAGTATATTGCCTGACTGCAGAAAGGCCTTGTCTGATTTGAAAAACTGGAGATTGGTGTTCTTTAGCTTCTTTTAGTTCCCTTTCTTTTACCTCCTTACGTTTCTGGCTGCCTGATTTGTATTTATAGCCACCACCAGACGTGGCAGTATGGGATGTGTGTGTGTGACTGGGAGTGAATTACACACTTATTCACATATATTTTGGGCCTGCAAATCCTACCAGAAGAAGCAGCAGCACTGGCTTCCACTGTCTTATGGTGCTTTGCTTTGCCCCTCCTATCAGCTGTCCCTCCCTCCTGCCTATGCACAAGGAACTCTGGGACTGGTAGATCTTGATCTTGATATGTTAGACCATGTCACAGAGAGGAGCACAAACCTCTCTGTCTCTCAGTCTCAAAGCACAAGTACTAGTACACAAAGCGCTAGTTTAACTGCCCAAGCGCACACTCTCTATTCTAGAGAAGGGCCTGGGCTGAGCCAGCAGGTCCAGCATCTCCCTGTTCAGAATGTCGCTTGAGACTGCTCTAACACTGCTTCTGATTGGCTCCAGCAAATCTCACAAGATCTGGACAATAGATACAGAGATACAGGGAAATAAGTTTCTATAAATATCTTCAGGAGTGATCTACTATTTAGCCTCAGTTTTTTTCTCATGGTTACTAATGGGGGTTGCAGCCTGGGCCAGCCCCCCAGGTACTCTGGGCCCCAGTAAAGTGTACCCTCCCATGTGAGGGCCCTGTACACTGTTGATACCCTTCTATAATATAATATAATTATTATTTTGGACTATCAAGCCTATTTTTTGCTATACAAGGTCTGTGGGTGTCCAGGATTAAGTGGCTGCAGGGCAGGTGCACTCATTTCTAAGGGGGTAGTGTCTCCTTAAAGTGCTGCTAATGTTGATTTCAGCATTGCTTTACTGCTGCTTTCCTGGGGTGGATTCACAGGTTCTAGTCATCCCGA
This sequence comes from Emydura macquarii macquarii, assembly GCF_026122565.2. Lineage (NCBI taxonomy): Eukaryota > Metazoa > Chordata > Testudines > Chelidae > Emydura > Emydura macquarii. The sequence continues at coordinate 6,702,320 of NW_027130506.1, forward strand.
TTGCCATATGAAAATAGGATACACCAAGGATGCCAAGTGCATCCCTGAAGTACCGTATTTCCCCATGTATAAGATGCACCTTTTTTCGAAAAATTTGGGGTATAAAAACTGGGTGCGTCTTATACAGTGGTTGTAGATTTTTTTACTTGCATTTATGATGGATAAAACTTGAGTTCAATAACATTTTTTTTTCAAATTTCGGGCCCCAAAATTAAGGTGCGTCTTATACATGGGGAAATACGGTAATAGCCTTCCCTTGCTAAAACCATGTTTCTTGAAGAAAAAACTGAACTCTTTGGATGGCCTGAAGCACATTTCTCACTAATTAACAGCTGTCAAATGAGGAGCCCTGCAAAACTAAAGGGTTGGAAACAATGAATCATTGGTATGGGAAATCTCCCCACCTACAATACAGGAGCTCCTTCATGGGTAGGTAGGTCATTCCGCCAGGGAGGCAATATAGCTTTACATGTACTGAATAGAGAAGATGACCAGAGAGCTGACGATTGCTTTGCATGCTCAACTATTGCCACGGGTTTCAAGGGCCACCCAGCATATTTGACACTAGAGCTCCTAACAGTTAACAATCTAAGGTGAAATCCTGGCCCCATTAAAGTCAATGGATGTTTTGTCATTGATTGCATTGGAGCCCGAATTTCAGCCATTGTCTGTAAGCTTCCCTTTTTGGGGAAGGAGATAGAGAACATTTTGGTTATTTAGTTCCTTGTGCACTTGGACACCAGTGCCATTCTGGAAAGGTTACAGTCCAAATCCTGACTTCCCTTTTGTTTTGATCCCAGCTGTATTAGGGTCACACATTAATTTCTTTTACTTTTAGATCTAGGTCTGTTAAGCCATTGTGGATATGCTTGACATCTAAAAAAATATTTGACCATAGGTTATTGCTTTGGTGAATAAAGGACATTGCTGCTGTGTCAAGAATTGTTGCTTACTGGTAGCAGTCATTCCTAAGACACGGCTCAGCTGACGGACAGTTTGTGTGTCATCATCAAAGGTTTTGAAATTCAGCAACCCTCAAGGCTATATTCTGTCTCCCATGTTGCTCAATATGATGCCTCTTGGAGACATCACTTCTGAACATAGAAGAGCCTCATCAGTAAGCTGGTGATATACATCAGTGTCTCTGCTCAGGAGAACCTGCAAGTTCAGCATCTACAATGAAGAAATGATTGGATGATATTGCCAGCTGACTGTATTTGAGCTTCCTTCTTCTTAACCCTGGGAAAACTGAAGTGTTATAGCTGGAGTAAAAGTCATTGACATAGGGACGTTTACTCCACATTTATCTCCCTGTTTATTCAGAGGATTTGTCCATAGATAATGAAGCCATGTTAAGAGTTTTAGCATCTCTTTCAACCATGCCTTTCCCACAGAAAACCCCATGTGCTGGATGTGTTATGAAATATTTTTTCTAGTTGCTCAGTTTGTGTAGCCTATGCTCTTATTTACCCTGTGATCACATCACAGTAACAGACTATCCCTCATGACCACAAGGTTTGATTGTTGTAATTCCGTTTTATTGGTGTTTTTCCGTTGCTTGCAGTGTGTTCAGAATTCAGCAACACAGCTATTCACTGGTTTGAGCACACCTATGATTGTATAACTCCAATCCTGACTCTTTACAGCAGGTGTTTATGAAGATTGACCATAAGATTACACGGTTGATTTCTAAAAGTCTGTAATGAAGTTGACATTGGCTGTATTTTTACCTCTCTAGCTTTTGTACTGGTGTTCATGACCGTAGTGTCTGAGCACCAAATACTTGAGACCCTTTTTAGCTTCACCCTAGAAATATGTGTTCATGCACCACCTGTTAATTCGGGATCCTCCTATGACATCTTAAATTATCAGATGATCACAATTTTACTATTTTGGGACAATTAGCATGAAATATGTTAAACTAACAATTTTATGAAGGAAATGAGAGATGCAAGTTAGAATGTTAAAAATGCATGACAAAAATGGGGGTTGCAGTACCACTAGCCATCATTCTTAATTTGTTGTTGCTGAAGATAGATTACATCCTGATTGTTTTAGAGTCTTGAAGCCTTAAAATACCAATCAAAGATATATGACAGCATGCAGGGTAAATTCCATTGTATGTTGTTGAGTTCCTGAATAATATATATCCTTTTTTGGCAGGGGGTGAGATTTTGAGACTTCAGGACTCTATCCAGTCTCGGTATGTCTTTCTAATTATATTGTCACCATGATACCTAAGCACCATTTAGACACATGGTTGTACAACAAACGGAAAATAAGGTTATCAGACTGCAAAATTGCTTGCACAAATAGGGGGAGTTCATAGAAAGATAACTTTTTAAATAGCTAATGTGATAATTGACTTCACACTAAGGCCTAAATAATTTATAAAACTCGGTCACTCAGCTTCACTTCTCTGAGAGATTCTAAGAAGTAAGAGCAGTATAAATTTACACATCTCAGTCAGTAATGCAGTGTGGAACAGATACTAAAAATAAATGAAACATGACTCATAACTTAATTCTTTGTTGTGCTGCAGCTACTGTACTAAAGTGTATATCCAACTGGATTAGATGAAGAGCTTCCAGATAATTTTCATGTATACAATTTTACTTTTCTGTTCAATTATCAGTAAATATTTCCTATACACAGCCACCACAGCAAGCTGTTAGAAAGACTTTGCAATTTTGACTGCATGCCTGCTGGAGAGGGGAGTTTCAATGGGAGCAGCAGGGAGTATAATAAATCAAATGTGTGGAATTTAATTATAGTAATATTCTCGCAGAAAATCTTTGATTCTGTTTCAAATGTAAAAATGCTTCTTAACTCCATTAATCTTTGAGAGGGAGAGTATATTGGTCATCTTTTTTTTTCCCTTATCAGTAATGCCACTAAGTTTCAAACTACACAAGGTTCATATTAACTCATGGTAATTAGTCTGTCATAGAAACAGTGGATCAATAAGACAATATGCAGATGTTGTTTAAGGAGAAAGTCCAGATAATGAGGCTGGTATGTCTTCCCTAGGTGATTTTTCTTACTATTTCTATGCCTAATTTCCCCTAGAGCCAGTGCCTATCTGTTTAAGGTACTAATATGTACCCCATTACCATAGTAACTGAGCACCTCACAATCTTTAGTGTATGTATCCATGTAACATACTTGGGAAGTAGGGCAGTGCTATTATCCCTATTTTACAGATGGTCAACTGAGGCACACAGAGACTTGATTAAAATGGGCTTGATTCACAAAGTGAGTGTAGTTAGGTAGGTGCTTAAAGTTCACGTATGCTTAAATATCTGTGTGTTAGTTTAATGCAATGTTTTGGACTAAATAAAAAAATGATGATTGGAAGATCTAGATCTAGAGCTTATCAAGCAAAAAGCACATTGTACTGATCTATAGGTAAATAAACTCAACCATGAATTCGATTTCTCAGTTTTTCTGTTTATTAGATTCACAAGATTTGATGAAAATTGAGACGCCAAGTTCTATCGTGTTCCATTTACTCATTTTCAACAGTTTCATTAAAGTCACAGCACAGTGTCATTTCACAAATACTTGGAAGTGGAGTTTCACATTCTGTGTTCTCAGTATGTACTCGAAATAGTTTCTGCTAAGTGAACTTTACATGGGGATCTAGAAAACCATGTCAACATTCTGGGACAATAGATTAGTTTTTTTTCAAAATCAGTATGATATGTTTTCCCCCCAAATGTGATGATCTCCCCCACTCCAAAATATGGGCTCTTTGTTACTATGCTAAAATATCTAGCAGCCCCTATTCTCTGTAAAGCATTTGTCACTTTGGCCATGCAGGAGCTATTAGCAACACAGATACATTTTTGAATAGAGAAGATTAGCTCAGGCACTTGCTACAGACGTTTAAGGGAAATATCTATAAAGTTTTCCATTACTTAATAAGTATAACCTTACTCCATCTGTAGTCCTATTGACATCAGTGGGACTACTTGCAGAGCACAGTAATCTTCAACAGACACAATGATGGTAGAATCTGCTCTTTAATTGGCTGGTTGGTGTGCTCTGTCTTTGATTTTTTCATATTGTTAGTTTTGATAGATCTTTTTGTTTTCTATTGATTATATGTTTCAACTCCATGAAGTATATTTAATATACTTTGAAATTTGTACTCTTGTTTTAAAAATAATTTGCAATACATTACGTTTTGGGAGAAAAGGGGAAAAATCAAAGTAGTCGTCCCCACTCCTCCATTTAGTGCACAGGTTGGATGGTGCAATAAGTCAGGGTGTATAGTGAAGTGAGCTCTTGTCTATAGGGCCCTACTTCATTTGTTGCAGAAATTGGAAGGTGTGCAGTGACTGAGACAAGATATTCAAGGTTAAGGCATTAACCTGGAGAATTCGATTCTCTCCCCACATCTGCTTCAGAGCTCCCGTGTGGTTCTGCATATGTCACTTAAACTAAACTTTTCACAAGTGGCCAGTGTATGTGTTCCTCATTTTCTGGTTTCCCCATTAGAAAAGGCCAGGGCCATATTTGCAGAATCGCTAAGCATGCACAGCTTTAACTGAAGTCAGCGGTAGCTGTGCTTTGAATGTATAAAGTACTATAAAATGCTAAATCATCTAAAAATTCAGGTGCAAAGGCGTCTCAGGTTAGACGCCCAAAATTAACGGACACTTAACAATTTTGATCTTAATTCCTATACCTCAATTCCCTGTATGTAAAAGGGGGATGATAGTAATAGCATTTTACCTCACATAGGTATAGTAAAGATATATTCATTAATATTTTGAAGACTCAGATACCACAGTGATGAGTGTCATGGAAACAGCTCATGAGGAAATTAATAACACTGTAATTCTGGATTTAATAGGGTGTGGTGAATAAAGCACTAAGTGATGAGAACAACAAGAAATATTGAATAGTTGCCTATGCATAGAACATCATTGTCTTGTGCAGTGAATGAGGCAGGGGTCCTGTGGAAAAAATAACATGTGAGCATGTAATTAAAGACTGTGTTGTAATGCATATGCATATGATAATTAGTCTTTAGGAGAGTTTTTTAAAAAAAATATTTTTAAGATCAGTGGCCAAGTCACCCTTTTGGTGCTCAGCTGTACTATTCCAAGTGAGGATGTATGGCGAGAGAATGTAAAGAAATTATCCAAAGAAAATATTATGAAATATATTAACCAGCTACAAATACAAAAGGTCAAAGGCATATTTTTTTAAAGCTGGGATGTAACAGCCATTCTTGAAATCTTCCTACTTTTATAAGTTAATGAAGAAACTGTGGGTTAATGTCGATAAAGCTCAGTTTAAATGTTGTCAGTATAATGGTAAAATCAACAATTTTTTTTCTTCTTTCTTGACATTAAAGTAGTCTAATTTGTATTGATTATTTTTTATGGTTTCAGCTGAGAGAAGTTTAGATAAAAAGTACATTTACAAAGAGAGCAACACGGACAAAAAAATTTTGAGAACATATTTAAGAAAAAGGGCTGACAAAGAGAACTTAAAATGAGTCTGAGAAGTTTAAAAAAAAGAAGAAAAACGGTGTTACAGAAAAGCTTGTTTGGACAGGTTAGAAAGAATGATATGCACAAAATAATGATTGAACAATTCAATTATAAAATTTATAAAATTATGATGGTCAAAGAAACATTAAACATCATAATTATTTTAAAATGTAAACTGTTCAATGAAAACACAAGGATAGCCTTGTCAAAGTTAAATAGGTATTCCCATTTATCTGTTGAAAACTATTGTGAAATACTTGGAGAGGCAAGGGATGCATTATACCTCTAGTGAACCTAACTTCTGGGAGGACTCTCATATGGAGAAAACAGTGAAACTGTATTATGTGTATTTGTTTAGGGTTCCACATCATAGAATTTTTACTGACAAGTTATTTGAAATTGCAGGAAGAAAAACTGTTTATTTGAGCATATACTACTCTTTGTAACAAGAGAGCAGATTCACTGAGACATTTATAAAGCTTTCTGAAGTTTAGAAGTAGTGCTAACAAAGAAGAGATATGTTTACGGATGAATATACCCAATTGAGAATATTCTAATCTTATGGGATTTTTTTTAGTGTGTTTGGATTCCAAAATTTGTGGAAGTGTGATACATTGTATTCGTATGATTACAGTGCACCATAATGGAATTCAGATGCTGGTGAGAAACATAAAGGTGGAGGAAGTTTCCTTTGGTTGCACAGAGGTTGGATAATGTCATTCATTCTTAGTGAACATATGGTGGCATTTAAAGAATATTTGGAAGATTTATGGGAATTAAAAAAAAATGCTAGTTTTTTGAGGAGGATGATGACCAGATGATATCATCAAAGAGTACTTTATTTTAGCTGGTGACAGGCACACACTTGTGATGTTTTAGAATGAAACAGCAGTTTCAGCAGCTGAAAACAGAAATGTTTAATCGTACTTGCTGTTGCAAAAGGCTTTTCTACCAAAGTCAAGAGACGGATAAATATAAACTGACATATATTTGGTCGAGGTTACTCAACTATGGTGGTGTTACTCATGATGATATCTGGAGTAAAGATATCTGTTAATGCTACCGTTGAGTGAACAAAACAACTGACCTCTATGATTCTGACAGCATCAGTAGACAATATACACACTGATATAGCTTAACTTAGCATTTTCTTGCTTTGCTAGTCTTGTGTTCACTGAAATGTATAGAGCAAATTAAACTGACATACAGTGTCCTGGTTTTGGTAGGAATATACCAATATATTTTAAAGAATGTAGATACAATTGCAGGCAACTTCATTTGTAACATGTTTTCATAAGTGTAAAATAGTTTTCTAACTCTGAAAACAATTATGATTAGCCCTCACTGATGTCATACCTTGTGCCTGGAACTTTAAATGTATGAGTCTGGGCATTTTATTTTATTTTATTTTATTTTATTTATTTATTTATTGTTGCATATACACTTCATTTTATAACAACACTGAGAAACTTCTTTAAATACGAGATGCCTATATTATTAAATTCTGGCACTGGTGCTATGTACAGGTCTTGTCCTTGTGGTTAATATGGCCAGCAAAAACCCAAATAAAAATACATCCTTGTGTAGGTACTGTTATACTTTATAATTGGTGAGTATTGTGCAATCCTTACAAAGGGAATTTCCCTTTCTTTCCTGTAAACTGTAATGTTTCATGTAAGCAGCATTTAGACACTCTTTGTAAACCCAAGGCTTATCAGAATTATTCAGGGTTTCTCCCAAGTTTTCTACAAGAATTAAGGGGTGGCTAGTAGCAAAGGTTCAGTTGTTTTAACTGGAAAAAGGAGACATCTTGAAACATAAAACAAAGTTTGAGTTCTAATGTTTTAAATTCAAACAAAGGTTACTAAGTTTCAGTGAAGGGAGAATATTGAGTAGCATACATGTAGTTAGTCTACTTCCTTTTAGGGTTCTGAAGAATCCATGGTGAGTTTATTCATCCTTGTTTCAGCAATTGTATAAACAGTAATGGGTATTTTGTCAGTTTTTATTCATGTCAGAAAATGAATCATTGGCGTGTCACAGAAATAACCTTATGAAACATTTAAAGAAATATAAGTATTATGACTGCTTCCTCCTACCTCTTCACCTCTGCTGTGCTATTGGTCTAGGAACCCTAACAGGGGTCATCCCTTACATGAATAAACAGTTTTAGAGGGGAAGAAAACTAATATGATTAGTTTATTTGATTTGGAAGACCCTGTTCTTATCCATTCACTACAGGGCAAGTGGATGTACTCTTGGTCCCATGCTAAATATGATATTTAAAATAGCTGAGTAATAAACACTGAACCCATACAGTGCACACAGTTCTCTGGTTTACAATGTCATTATCAAAAAGAACTAATCAGGGAGCTTGCGGAAGTTGACATGCTTGTTTAAATAAAGTCTTAACTCCCATTTGGCTTTCTCTGGCAGGCATTCACATATGGCAGAGAAAAATTATTCCATGGCCTTGCTGAGGTTAGCCAGAAAAAACTGGCTGGATACAGAAAGCAGATTCTTTTAGAAAAATCAGTAAGAATAATTAGTGTCTAATTTATATTGCAAGCAAAAATATTTAAAAGCTAAGAAGAAGCTCAAACATTTTTTAACTAAGCTTTTACAAGTATAATAAGAATGCATTTTCCTTTGCAATTCTCTCTCTAATTTTGGGTTCCATCCAAAGCCCACTGAAATCAGTTTCAGTCTTTCCAGTGACTTTAGTAGGCTTTGGATAAAATCTCTTTCTCCTTAGTTAATGTCAAATTTCCTTTTCTCTTAAAAAGTAGTCAGAGTCTTATTTTCTCTTAGAGCTTTTATTTGTTATATTGTCACTAATTCAGGAATTCTAGACATCTGAGACAAAAAAGTCCTATTACTATATATCAGGGATGGCTCATGAGAATCACTTTCGAAGAAAGGCTCTTTTACAGTTAAAGCGCGTCTCACGGAGCTTCCTGTGCCCCCCCATTCTCTGCCTATTCCTGTGCCCCGCCATTCTCTGTCTAAAATAGGGATGGGGAGCTCGGAGCTTCTGCCCTGTGGCAGGGTGGTGGGGCTGGAGGATTCTGCCCATCAGGGAGGGAGGTCTCGGGGGGATCAGTTATTTTGACCACCCGGCTACATGCCATCCAATACATATCCTTGTTAATGCAGAACTACTTTTCTTACTGCTTTTGATGTATCTACATTCTTATAATCAATACTTCTCTCCAAGTGCTCACAACAACCTATGAGGTTGGGAAGTATGATTCATAGAATCATAGAATCATAGAATATTAGAGTTGGAAGGGACCTCAGGAGGTCATCTAGTCCAACCCCCTGCTCAAAGCAGGACTAACCTCAGCTATATCATCCCAACTAGGGCTTTGTCAAGCCTCAGCTTAAAAACCTCTAAGGATGGAGATTCCACCATCTCCCTAGGTAACCTATTCCATTGCTTCACCACCCTCCTAGTAAAAAACTTTTTCCTAATGTCCAACCTAGACCTCCCCAACTGCAACTTGAGACCGTTGCTCCTTGTTCTGTCATCTGCCACCACCGAGAACAGCCTAGCCCCATCCTCCCTGGAACCCCCTTTCAGGTAGTTAAAGGCCGCTATCAAATCCCCCTCACTCTTCTCTTTTGCAGACTAAACAAGCCCAGTTCCCTCAGCCTCTCCTCATAAGTCCTGTGCTCCAGCCCCCTAATCATTTTTGTTGCCCTCCGCTGCACTCTCTCCAACTTGTCCACATCCTTTTTGTAGTGGGGGGCCCAAAACTGGACACAATATTCTAAATGCGGCCTCACCAATGCCGAATAGAGGGGAATAATCACTTCCCGTGACCTGCTGGCAATGCCCCTCCTAATGCAGCCCAATATGCCATTAGCCTTCTTGACAACCAGGGCACACTGCTGACTCATATCCAGCTTTTTATCCACCGTTACCCCCAGGTCCCTTTCTGCAGAGCTGCTGCCCAGTTCGTTGGTCCCCAGTCCCGTTTTGCAGATGGGAAATGGAGTCCCAAAGAGATTAATTTACACATCCAAGGATACAGAGGAAGTATGTGACACTGTTTAGAACAGAAACCAGTACTTGCCCAGATGTTGCCATCTAATCCTCAAGGTTGGTGTCTACATAAATTAGGGCCTGTGTGTGGACTAGAATATAAGATATAGTATAATATCGGTTTTTAGTCCAGAAAAGATATGAGATCCAGATTTAACAGGTCAGCATCTCCATGCTTTTGGAATGAGAAAGGATAGACATCCGGGAATGGTATTTTAAAAGCTACATACTTAATAGAAAACCACTTTCAAAGAAAGACAAAGAAGGACTATGGGGTTTATTTCAGACTATGCAGCAGAAAAACATTCTTGGTGTGAACAACTAGCTGTGTGTGCTTGGTTTGAAACTCACAGTTATCTGCAGAATTTGGAGGTCAAGTTTATATTCCAGAGGAGACAAGTCACGTAACCAGAAAGAGAGTCGAGTATCTGTGTTAACATTGAACATATTGCCTCAGAGGATTCTGAAGCAGATTGACTAAATTTTGATGACGTGTGACTTCATAATGTTTGAAGAGAATACTGCTATTTTATATTCTAAACATTTATTTCTTGCCATAACTGCCTTTTAAAAACATTCAGCACAAGGAAATTTGTTTTGTTCCTGTGAAAATGCAGTGATTTGTGAAAGTAGAAAGCTATCTTTGATAATAGGTTCTCTGTGCATGCAGGCGTACGCGTTAAATTCTACTGCTTCTGTTGGCAGGTTCCTTGGGATGTGGGGAAGATAGTATACTGGTACAATATTTTTGAGGGTACGGTGAACTAGTGTTTTAATTTTAATTTCAATTTAAACCAGTTTTAACATGAGCTCCCTGCTGCAGTGCCTCTTCAGGTTAGCTGCTGCCTCAGTTTCCCCTCACCCAGGATGAATCTCCTAGCCTTCCTAGAAAGGACTTACTGCCACACCCAAATTGTCTTCAAGAGTAAAACTTAGACAAATATCAAGCACACAAACAGTTCCGCAAACCATCCTGGGCTACAGCTCCCAAAGGCTTTTTCCCCTTTGCCTCTTTCAGTACTTCCTATGTCAGATTCTACTGTAGGAACCCAACTTCCTCCTGCAGCTCCTCCAACTGAGCTCTCTTAGCCCTTTATAGAAAACACCGGATCCCTTTCCAACTGGATCTGATAAATTGTTCTAGCTTCCTTGGCCCTTAAAGGGGCAGGCCAGCCTGTTACGCTTCCATTCAGTAGATGAGTTAATTGGTAAAGCTATTTCTTAACAGAGATTCAGATTCACTGGCTCCAAAACTGATATTTAGCCACTTGAATAAAAGAGCACCCTGATTTTTGGCAGTATGCCAATGGAATTTGTGGGTGCTTGGCACTCACAGAATTGGATCACTTTTGTTTAAGCTCCTAAACAGATATTTAGACATCTAACGTTAGGCGGACAGATTTTGAAATGTTGATCTTAGTTCCATAGGTTTGTATCTGCACTAGCACTTCTGGTTTTGTTTTGCTTGCCTGTTGACTCTATCTTCCATATATGCTTGCTGGTCAATATCTCTCACACTTCTTTCCATCTCCCCACTAGTTTTGTCATTAGCTGAACTCAAAGGACAACTAAGAGGGAGGAGTCAAAGGAGGACAGCCAGATTATAGGAATGTCAGCATGTTGACCTTGTCAACAGTGACAGAGAATGGAAGGAGCGAGAGGGTTTGAGAGAAAAGATAAGGGGCCAGATCCTTGGTACCACTCTGGTGGCACAAAACAGCCATGACAGCCAATGGGTTCAAGCCCGTGAGGATCTCTCTGCATAGAGGATTCCTTGGGTAGCGTAACCAACATCCCTCCCTAGTGCAGAGTGCACATGGCTGAGGAATTTGCTTTGGCCGTACGCAGGGCCCAAGCATAATTTTTTCAGGTCCAGTACAAACTTGTAACATGGGCCCCCTCGCGCACACATACCACAATCCCTCATCCCATACATACAATCTCATGAGCCAGGAAAAAATTTTTCTTCATGGTAATGGAGGTTGCAGCCTGGGCTGGGCCTCCGGGCCCCAGTAAAGTATACTCTTTCCCTCCTGCCCCCCATGTGGGGTCCCTGGCCGTACGCAACTTCTTGGAATAGCCTCTGGAAACACAGGGAGCCAGGTGTAAGACAGAGCAGCCTTTTGGCTTCTCTAACTTTAGTCTGGCACCTGACTAGCCCCAGGATAGAGAGAATATAAAGGTGGCTTAAAGCCTTCTTTGTCTCCTTACTGCTGTGCACAGTTTGGCCAGACTAGAGAATCTGGCACAAATAATCCAATTTTGTCCGGGTTAAGTTTATGTTCATGGTGAGGTATCTGGGATATAGAGATATCAGCTATAGAGAGAGGCTGAGATACAGATTGAATGAAAAGAACCAGGTCAGAAGTAAAAAGGAAGATTTGTGAGTCAAAGGTATACAGAAGCCATGTGAGTGATTGAGATCACCACAGAAAGGGTAAGAAGACAAAAGAGAAGATATGAATTGTATCTGTGATATAACTATGCTGAATTAATAGTATTCTATAGGTAGCTTTGTAAAAGTTGTACTCTCTCAAGCTACCTCCAAAGTGGCTATCTATTTGTGTGCTAATGAAGCACTCTCAAAAGGATTGAAGGCTGTGCCTTTTGTGAACCATTTGACAATACACTCATTGCATACTTACATCAAAAATACCCTTAAAACGAGGCAAAGCCTTTTATTATGTGCATACCTGGAGCCATGTAGCCATGAAACAAGGAGATAAGAATTTTCTAATGTAGTCAATTAAAAGAAGGCGATCACTGGAGCTAAACTTTGGGTGCTTTCCAAAGTGAGCTACTAAGCAAGTATAGTTTTGATAGTCAGCTTTTTTCATGCTTTTCTCTATTTCTATAATCTGTCTGTAAAATCTGCTTTTTCTATAAGACCAGCTAAAAATAAATAAATACATAAATAAATCCAGCCCTCTCCCAAGCAGAGTTTTTATCCCAAAAGGGGATGTGCCAGAAATTCCATGAAGTCTACTAAGGACTTAGTTATTGCTTTCAATTTTATGTGGCAGCTACTCAGATACGATGATGATGGACAGCAGCATAAACCCTAAGACAGATAGGCAGTAGATGTGTATCTTCTTAACTGGAGACAGTCACTGATTGGCACCTCGGAGAGAAACTAACTCTGACTATAGAACAGAATCCAGGTATTTGGTTCAGTTTATAAAAAAACACCATTCTGGTGATCAGGACCCACTTCCAATTAACAATTAGGATTAGGTGTCCAAAGCGAAGACCATTCCAGATTCCCCTGTATTGAGACTTATCATCACTTCTGTACTAAAACTCCCTCCCTCCCCCTAGAGAAACACTCCCAAGAAAAGCCCCAGGTTGTAATCTGTGTCCCCAAAAAGGGCCAACATCACTGGTGAATTAGCAGAACCGTGTAAATTGTTTTGGATGATAGACGTTGTACTGCAGATCCATTGCAACAAAAAGTGATTACAGGTCATGCTTGAAGCCAGACTTTCATAAAACTGAATGATTCATCTCAGCCATTGCGATTGATTTTTTTTAAGTTTCAAAGATTAAATAAAATCCCTGAATGTAAGACCTGCCTGAACATATTCCTTTTTTAGTATTTCATTCTAACTTGTAAAGTAATGTTTTGATTATAAGGTTTCTAAATGCAATTTTCCGAATGCTAATAAGTCTGCATTTCCACACATCTCCTTGTGTCACAATCACCACCCCAGGCACAACTCATTATGTCTGATGTTGGCCACAGATAAGTGGGTTTTTATCATTTCAAATAATATTTTGGTTTGTTTGAATTGCTAGTTGCAGTTAGTTCAGCATCATTGCTTGGGATATTTTGTATGCACGGTTAGAGTCCTGTGTCATCTCATGGTAATTAATTTCCCTGCAGTGGAACTGTGTGATATTTTCAGTGCTAACTAGGATTTCATTTAGAGATTGGCTTTTGCAATGTAATAATGTCAATAACTCAGTTTAAAGCTTTGAACCGCAAAAGCCCTGAACCTGCAAATTGTCCTGTATGGGCTGGGGAGCATGGGTCCACCCATGCAGAGTGCCTTGCAGGACTGATGCCTGAGTGTGGTGGTGTTTCTAGTGTTTCAGGTTTATACCTAACTTAATATAATGTCACTATCTAATTCTTTACGCAGCTAAAGTCTATCTGTCTCTATCTACTTTTCCCTACGGTTTTGTATTGGTGCCCGTCAGCACAGCCTGCGCACCGTAGTATTTACTCTGGGATTCCATAGCATATCCCCTATAAAAATCTCCCTCCATTCTGAGGGTACTACATGAGCCAACCCCACACCTGATTCTTAATAGAGGTGAGTGAATAACTGATTTTTTGTTTTGGATCGACCCAAAAAAAAATTTTTTTGGTTTTACTTGCTGAAATAAAAAACCAAAAAAAGCCCTTTTCGGTAGAATGAAAAGTTTCATTTGACCCCAAACTTTTTTTCCCTTCATTTTTTTTTTTTTTTTTGGTTTCATTTTTTGGCTGAAATGGCATTTTTTGGTGAATAAAATATTTGTCCAAAAAAATTCACTCAGCTCTGATTCTTAGTGCACAGATGAATCTTGTCTAGGTATTCCTGGAATCCTGTTTGTCTGAATTTCTTTCAGGTGAACAGATTAGACAAAATTTTTCTCTTGCAGTGAGAACCATGACAGCAGCACATGCAAACATAGGCTTCCATCCTGCAGTGAGCTCCTTGCCCACATGGAGCCCCTTTAAACACAACAATCCACATGGGCATAGAGATCAACCCGTGAGTAACTCATTGCATGATCAAGGCCGTATATTGTATTAAAATTCCCCAATGAAGTAAAAATGGGCAGTCCTTTTCTCGTTTTATTGGCAGCAGAGGCAACCATTTCATCAGAACTTTAGCAGAAATACAGGAGAAAAGCAAGCTTGTTTACTCACAGTCACAGTTGTCAAAAAACGAAATGCTGAGTAATCAGATAAGGACTGTTGTAAGACTATTGCTGTGTCAGTACATCAGCTACATGGCATTTAACAATACATATAATGCAACAAAGATTTACCCAATGTTGCTTCAATTTACCAACTCCAAATAAGCAAAACTCAGTTAGCAAAAGATGCCTCCAGGGTTGCACTTAACTAAAGCCCTAGTCCTTTGGAACCCTTAGGACTGAAGCTCCCTCGTGACCCCTTTTTGGTGGGCTCTAATTGGGGATAGGAATGCCCTTCTGGGGAAAAAAGTTATAAAGTCACTCCCCCATCCTCCTCCAAATCCTTCCTTAATTCATTTCTACCATAGCAGCTTACCAGCTGATAAAGACTGGACAGGTAATGAATAGATCAGCTTATTAATGAAAAACAAAAAAGTACTCTATATCATGGATGGCCAAACCATGGCTCGTGAGCTGCATGCAGCTCTTTTATAGTTAGTGTGATTGTCGCATCCCCCTACTAGGCTGGGGTGGGGAGCTAGGAGCTTCTGACCTGCAGCAAGCTGGTGGGACTAGAGGATTCTGCCCAGCAGGGAGGGGTATCTCGCGGGGTCAGTAAGTTTGGTCACCCCTGCTCTATACCTACAAATCATGCACATAACTAGCCTATGAAAGAACATGTTCCCTCCCCCCATCTCTTTATTTGCTTCATCTATCTTTATTCTTGAATAAAGTTTGTAAGCTCTTTGGGACAGAGCTCTATCTATCTATCTATCTATCTATCTACCTAACTATCTATCTAACTATCTATCTTGCTTAGCATAGAAGGCTCCTCACCTGGTTGTGGCTACAATAATAATAGAATAATAATAATAATTAATAATTAAAAAAGCTGCCAGTGGGAAGCTGAAGTTTTTGGCAGCTGGGTTGGCAACAGTTCGGACTCTTAGCACCATGAGGGGGGGATGGAACAGGGAAGGGGGCGAGAGAGAGAGAGAGGTGGTTTGGGGTTTTGACACTGATTATGCATCTCTTTTTTAACAACCTTGTGGTCAAAGTGTGAGGTAGCTTTAAATATGAGGAAGGAGCAGGTTGGACTCCTTGTTCAGCATCCAAGCATCTCTTGACAGCAAACAGCTGGTCTATTGCACCATGTTCCTGTATCTGCTACTGCATCCAAAAATGATGGATAAGAATATTGGCTTAGTGTTGCTGCTAAAATGAGCAGCACTGAAACAGTTAATAGCGTTGGGATTTAAATTGATGTCACTGGGCCTTAATGTTAACTCTATTGAGAAGGTGGGGGCAATTCACACTCTTTCTTACACCCTGCTGTTTGCAGACCCAGGAATACAGCTCTGCATTTGCTGTACATTTAGAACACATTTGGAAGGGTTTCTTGACAATTAGAAGGGCCTTTTTTTTTTTTTTTAAATGATGGTTTAGATTCTTCTGCCCAAATTTCTGGCAGAGTGTGGATTCATAAGCAGATTCTCCAGCTATGGAATCATGGAATAGACAACACCCTGACTACTCATAGAAATACAATAGTAAATTTAGGGAACACTCTTTCTCTAAAGCTATTACTGGGTCCCTGCATAAGGACTATAGTACTTCATCCAGGGGAGCAGTACAAACAGTACTTTGGTCACTAGAGATTGTTCTTCTTTAAGTGCTTGCTCATGTCAATTCCAAGCAGGTGTATACCTGCCACGTGCACTGTCATCGGAAGGTTTTTCCCCTAATGGTTCTTGTCAGGTCAATGCAGGCGCCTCCATGACACTGTGTATAGGGCCCCGCTGATCCGCTAACTCAGTTCGTTCTTACCACTTGTGATGGTCATTGGAGCTTCTTGCCTTCTCCCATTGGCATGCATTCCTCTAATGGTAGGGAGACACTGAACCTGTAAATAGTAGATTAGAATTAGTCAGCTTAGTTTGTAATTAGATAAATTTATTTTGGGGGCTCCCCCTCCATTACTCTGGGACCGGGGCATGCCATGGTCCCAAAAAGTCAAACTGTGTGGGACCTGCCACAACCTATGCCAAAGGACAATCCCCAAGAATCCTGTCAGAATTGCATAGGGGAAACTCATTAGGCAGACAGGTGCAAGATCTGTAGGGGTTTTTGGCCAAGGACCAAAAAGGACAGGAGTGTTAGACTAAAGCAAAGTGCGGTGCTGTCTAGAAGCAAGCCTGCCATGATGCAGCACCAGTTGCCTTCTCTCCTGCACTGCTCCCTGGCTGTGTCCCATTGAGCACCACCATGGTCCCCACACACAGAGTCACAGTCATCTGGCTCAAAGGCGGAATCCTGTGTCTTCAGGCGCAGTCAGTACTTGTTGCAGGGAAGCCACTACAGGCAAGAGATGGGACCTTGCCTTCATAGGACCTTGGCCAGTGCAGTAACAGATGCCTGCGCAATGGCCCTTCTGGACTCTGTGGGCATGCCATCGGGGTCCTCTTCCAGGCGGTCCTATTTGGTTACCTCACAAGCACAGCCCCCCGGCCATTGGAGATCTGACTATGACCTTGCAGCACAGAAAGAGATGATGACTTTGGCACCGAGGGAAGCTCAGAAGATGGTGTAGAGACCAGTTCCAGTGGGGATCCTGGCACTGAGCCTAACAACGCAAGGGAATCTCACGACCCAGTAGGACAGGGTCCCACTCAGGGCGTCATCATCATTATCCCCCCATGAGGTGGTGGCAGGGACTTTGACTGTGCCACCACTAGTGGATAATAGAGCCAGAGGGCCCCTCTAGGATAGCACTACTCCTTATAAAGACAGTACAAGCCACCACTAAGACACTGTGGCAAACATCAGCTTCTATCCCCACTACAGCTAAAGGGATAGAATAAAAGGACTTTTCCCCACATTGCATGAGTGTCTCTTTACCCACCCGTGGGGTCGCTGGTGGTAGCAGTGGCAAATGTCAAAGAAAGGCAAGGATAACAGGCACCAAAGCCTAAGTCCAAGGACTCGAAGAAGCTGGATCTCTTTGATAGGAAGGTATACTCCACTAGGGGGGTCCAGCTTCGCAGTGCCAACCAGCAAGCAATTCTGAGCCACTACACCTTCAACTCCTGGGAGACTATGACAAAATTCAAGGAGTTGCTCCCGGCTGACTCCAGCCAGGATTTCGTTGCAATCGTTGAGGAGGGCAAAGCCATGGTGAGGACCTTGTCGCAGGAAGCCTTGTATGCGGCAGACTCAGGCACATGGACAATGTCTTCGTCGATTGTTGTGAGAAGGAGTTCATGGCTACAGGTGTCAGGCCTTCCCCCATATGTCCAATAAATCATCCAGGGTCTGCCATTCAAGGGCTCGGGGTTGTTTTCGGGACAAACAGACTCCAAACTGCACAGCCTGAAGGATTCCAGGGTTACTCTGAAATCCTTGGATCTACACACGCCAAACACTCAGAAAAAGCACTTCAAACCCCAATGTACCCCACATTTTTATCCTGCACAACAGAGACAGGATTACTCTAGAAAGAGGAGCAGGAATAACAGGCGCAGGACACCACAACTTCTGTCTAACCAAGGTCAGGGCTTGGCAAGGCAGCCTTCTAGCTCCAAGCAATTATTTTGAGGGTGTGCCTGAGGGTGACACATTAGACCAAATCTAGGATCCTTCCCAGTTTCCTGAATCGTCTATCCCATTTCTACCGGGCATGGATTCAGATCACCTCAGGTGCTTGGGTGCTGCATATGGTAGAATTGGGATATTCTCTCCAATTTTCTTTCTTCCCACCCTCCCATCCCTCTTCCTTGTCCCTCTTCAGGTACTCCTCTCATGAACAACTCCTTATATAGGAAGTGCAATAGCTCCTACAAGCAGGAGCAGTAGAGGAGGTTCCTCAGGAATTAAGGGGAAAGGGATTTTATTCCCAATATTTCCTAATCCCAAAGGCCATGGGGGGAGGTCTCAGACCTATTCTCAATCTGCAAAACCTCAACAGATTCATGAAGGAGCTGAAGTTCTGCATGGTCTCCCTGTCCCCGGTCATTACCTCCCTGGATCCAGGGGCTGGTATGCCGCCCTTGATTTGAAGGATGCTTATTTTCACATTTCGATAGTCCCATCTCACAGAAGGTTCCTCAGGTTTGTGGTAAACCACACTCATTATCAATGTATGGTCCTTCCCTTTGGGCTGTCAGCGGACCCTCAAGGTTTTACCAAGCATACGACGGTCGTCGCTGCTTTTCTAAGGAAATGACGGATACAGGTGTTCCTGTATTCTAGAAGGCTGGCTTGTGAAGGGCTGCTCCAAGGAACAAGTAGAGGCACATGTCAGCATGATACAGTTGACCTTCAACAAACTGGGGCTTCAGCTAAACATGTCCAAGTCAACATTATCTCCTACCCAGAGAATCGAGTTTATAGGAGCAGTCCTACACTCAGTCCAGGCCAGGGCACTTCTGCCAGAGTCTCCCTTCAAGACTCTGTGCTCCATCATAAAAGACTTGAATTGTTTTCCCATCACAACAGTACAAAATTGCTTGAAACTCCTAGATCATAAGACCTCCTGCACATATGTGGTTCAGCACACGAGGCTGCTGCCCTGAATTCTCCAGGCTTGGCTAGCATCAGCTTATTAACCAAACAAAGACAATAAATAATGAGCAAGATTATAAATTGCCATTCCTCACCCCAGAGTTTATTTCTTCTTCTCCTGAGGAGCTGCTTTTCCTTTGTCTCTGGAAAATACCTGGGTCAGAGGCACAGTGGGAAAATATTATTTACAGCAAAAATAAACAGTTTTCCAGTATCTCTCTCTAAGTACAAGTAGCAAACAATGAACATTTATCTTCTCAAAGGAAAATGGGGACTTGTAAATGAGATTTGAAATTGCCACTGATTGTATGTTGATAGAAGTCTAATACATGTTGCACTAATTCTTCTGAAAGGACAGTGGTGGCACTTTGAAAGATTTTTTCACTTGGAAGATTCCACTGGCTTGAAAGAATTTCTCCATAGTTAATTTAAACAGAGTACATAGGAATGCTGATTTTATTCTGGTTCTGACCGAGGACTGGAAGTGATTCTTACCTCTGCCACACACTTCCTGTGTCTTCTAGTGTAAGCATAACATGCCTCAGGTGGCACGTGACCAGGATTCATCACCAAATTTGGTCCACTGGTTTGATCATTAGCTTGCCCGGCTTCATCTGGGTATTGACAGGGAATGCGATGTGAACGCTGATCCATGCCCCCTACTTCCTGTGTGACCTTGGGCAAGTCTCACAGATGCAGATTTTCAGAAGCACTCAGGTCCAGATTCTCAAGTGTTCAGCATCCATATTTGGGGCCAGATTTTCAAAAATGCTCAGTATCCAGTGACTCCCATAATGACCCTTAGGGCCATATTTCAAAAGAGGTCAGTAATAAATGTGCCCAGCTTCTTTGAAAATTCTGGCCCTTACTCTCCCTGTGCCTCGATTCCCCATCTGTAAAAAGGGGGATAGTAATACTTCCTTCATCTGTCCTGTTTAGACTAGTTCTTTAAGACAGGAACTGTCTTTTACTGAGTGTCTAAGACAATTGGGCCTGATCTCACTTAAGGCCTTTAGGCAGTATCATAATAGTAAGAACAACCAGTGATATGTCTCAGAACAGAAGAAACGTATAAAGTGCAGTCTTTCCTATCTAGTAAGGGGGGATGGTGTGGGGGTCCTGCTCTGGACATGAATATAACCTTGGCAGCACTGTAATGTCAGAATACAATTTCTCCTTCCATTTTTGTCTTGTGTGAATTGTTTCCAATATTTACTTCAGCTCTGATAATTCCACACATTTCCCAGTGCACCAGTTAGCTTGTGTTAGTGCAATATCACCTGCCTCTGAATGACAGAGAGACAGTTTCTGGTAGGATGGAACTGCTCTATCTTATTTATTGCTTCTGTCTCTGTCTCTGCTTCTTCTCTTCTTTTCTCTTCTCATTTTTCCCTTTTTTGAGTCGTCAACTTTTTTTCTAGTTTTTCTAGTTTTTTTCTCTTTCTCCTTCCTTTATCCCTGTTTCTCTGTTCTCCCCCTCATCACCCTAGCTGTGTCCTGTGCTCATTCTCCCTCTGTCTCCCTCCTTGCATCTTTCCATGAAAGTCCTCCTCCGGCTATATCACATACACACAGAAATCCACCCATGTGACCCTCTCTTTAATTCCCAACACCAGCTCAGGTTGCCAGTGCTGCTTGCATTTCTCCCACGCTGCTTGGCATGTTCTTGCAACACCTCGGAGTGATGTAACACTCCTTGCTGGCAGATGTCTGGAGTTCCTCTTCAGAAAAAAAATTATTTTTGCTTCACTAGACCTACTACAACCCATTCCTGAAATTCCCAATCACCATTGTCAGTGATAATCAAGCTCTCAATTTCAAACTTCATGCTATGCAAGCCAGAAGTGTAGTAACCCAGTGCATAATTGAAGATGGTGCAACTTCACAGGGTACTCTTATTTGTAAATCATTCTCCTTTCTGTTTCTTCACACCTTTAGGTGTGGGTAATGGGAGATAGTGTGCTTAAATGTCAGCACTTTGGCAGGAGAAAATCTTAAACTGAAAATGTTTCCATATATATAAAACTGACACATGACTTGGTCCCATTTTACGGACCCACCCATTCTCTCCCATTGGAATTTTTTATTCTTCAAGTGATTGCACACGTCCATTCCACTGTAGTTGTGTGCCCACCTTGTGCATAGTTATGGGAAATGTTTCTTCAGCAGTACCTGTTGGAGCTGCATGAGCTCCCGCTGATGCCTCACACCACTACACATAAATATGAAGGGCTGCACTATCCCCATCCCTCCTCAGTTCCCTCCTACTGCCAGTGACGGTGGTTGCAGCTCCAATCTTTGTATCTGCAACTCTTCCTTCTTCTGGTGTTTATAGTACCTGTAGAGTTAGTTTTTAGTCTGGTGTAATGTGTTTGTACATATTTAGATATAAGGATAAATTTAGGATAGTAAATTTGTAGAGAAGAGTCCCTTTTTCCTGGTTGGGTACCAGGCTCAGTTCTGGATTAATGCCTTGTTCTCCTGATACAATCAGACTGGATCTGAACAGGGACTTGGAATGGTTATCTCATTACAGGAAGTAATTGTCACTGTTCACACATTCTCACCTTCTAATCAACGGTTGTGAATAGGCCTCATCTACTCTAACTGAATTGACTTTGTTAGTACTTGCCCTCCCCATTGTTGTTTCTTACGCTTGGATGTCTATATATACCTCCTATCTGTGATTTCCATTTCATGCATCTGACGAAGTGGGTTGCAGCCCACAAAAGCTTATGCCCACAGGAATTTGTTAGTCTTTAAGGTGCTATAGGACTCTCATTGTTTTTGCTGTATACAGACTAACACGACTACCTCTCTGGAACTTTTCAACATTCTGTTCGCTTTTTTAACTGCTGCTGCACATTGAGTGGATTATTTCAGAGAACTAGCCACAATGACTCCAAGATCTCTTTCTTGGTAACAGCTCATTTAGACCCCATTATTTTATCTGTATAGTTGGGATTATGTTTTACAATGTGCATTACTTTGCATTTATCAACATTGAATTTCATCTGCCATTTTGTTGCCAAGTCACCCAGTTTGGTGAGATTCCTTTATAACTCTTCGCAGTCAGTTTTGAACTTAATAATTGAATAGTTGACTTGACTAGTTCTGTCATCTACAAATTTTGCCACCTCATTGTTTACCTTTTTTCCCAGATCATTTATTAATATATTGAACAGTACTGGTCCTGGTACAGACTTCTGGGGAACATTACTATTTACCTTTCTCTATTCTGAAAACTCACCATTTATTCCTACCCTTTGTTTCCTATCTTTTAACCAGTTACTGATCCATGAGAAGATCTTCCCTCTTACCCCATGACTGCTTACTTTGCTTAAGAGCATTTGGTGAGGCATCTTGTCAAAGGCTTTCTGAAAATCTAAGTACACTCTATTCACTGAATCACCCTTGTCCACATACTTGTTGACCCTCACAAAGAATTCTAGTAGATTGGTGAGGCATGATGTCCCTTTACAAAAACCATCTTGACTCTTCCCCCAACAAATCATATTTATCTATGTGTCTGATAATTCTGTTCTTTACTATAGTTTCAACCAGTTTGCCTGGTACTGAAGTTAGGCTTACTGGCATCACATTAGCTATCCTCCAGTCATCTGGTACAGAAGCTGATTTAAATGATAGATTACATATCAAAGTTAGTAGTTTTGCGATTTCACATTTGTCTTCCTTCAGAATTTGGGTGGATACCATCTGGTTCTGGTGTCTTATTACTGTTTAATTTATCAATTTGTTCCAAAACCTCCTCTAATGACACCTCAGTCTGGGACAGTTCCTCAGATTTGTCTCCTAAAAAGAATAGCTCAGCTTTGAGAATCTCCCTCACATCCTCCCTGGTTAGAAGTCTTGCTGTATGCCTTGCCTCCAGTTCCAATGCCCTCCAATCAAGCAAGATTCCATTCATCTTATTCTAATGGCCCCAGGATGGCCCCGTCAACATTGGTTTTCATCTCAACTATCACTATTGGTCAAATATCTGCTGCCACTCCCAAGAGATGTGGATGTGATCTCCCAGGACTGTGGCCACCTTTTTCATCCCAACCTTCAGGCCCTCCACCTGACAGCATAAATGCTTCATGTCTGACCACCTCAGAACGAGTTTGCTCTAAGGGGGTGCTGGAAGTTCTGCTATATATTAGGAAGCCTTCAACTAGGTCTACTTACCTTGCTAAATAGAAGAGATTTTCCATTTGGTCCATACAAAGAGGTATTCCTTGGCTCAAGCTCCAATTTGCCATATCTTGGTCTATAATTTGTTTCTGAAACAAGGGTTAGTTTTTAGTTCCATCAGAGTCCCTCTGGTGGCTAGTTCAGCTTTCCATCCTCCGGTGGATAACCTATCAATTTTTTCAAACCCTATGTCCATCAGATTTCTAAAGCATTTGCTCAGATTATACACAAAGTTCACAGCCCGGTTCCACAGTAAAGTTTAAATTTACTTCTAGCAAAGTTGATGGGTCCCCCCTTTGAGCAGCTAGTGACTTGTTCTCTTTTATACCTATCTATGAAGGTGGCTTTCTTGGTTGCTGTAATCTCGGCCCGGAAAGTAGGGGAACAGAGAGATTTAATTTCAAAGCCTTTCTAAACAATTTTCTTAGTTTTCCTTCGACGTCACCCCAAATTCCTGTCTAAAGTGGTTTCCAATTTTCACATTAATTAAGCAATTTATGTATCGACTTTCTTTCCAAAGCCTCATTTGAGTAAAGGAGAAGAATATACTCTAGATATTAGAAAAGCTTGTGCTTTTTACCTGGATCATACTAGGCTTTTCAGGTCTTCATCTCAGCTCCTCGTTGCAGTTTCAGACAGAGTAAAGGGCCACCCAGTGTCCACCCAGAGGATCTCTTCCTTCATTTCCAGCTATATTTGTTTTATGCTACTAATTGGATGATATTGCACCTTCAAGTAAAGTGGTGGCTCACCCAATCATGTCACAAGTAACTTTCATAGTCTTTGGATACTACTGAGGGAGGTAACTGTGCAGGAGACACACACACACACCTACAGTGTAGTGAACATGTGCAGCACATCTTGTTAAGTTAACTGCTTTTTTATTTATTATACACAGCTAAAAAATGGGGAATAACTGGCTAGGCAGTACTATTGCAGAAAAGATCTGGGGGTTATAGTGGATCATAAACTAAGTATGAGCCAAAAATGTGATGCAGTTTAAAAAAAAAAGTTAATAGTAATTCTGAGGTGTATTAACAAAGTGTTGTATGCATAGGCGGCGAGTTATATGAGCCCGTGGTGCCTGTGCTCCACCAATAATCAGGAATGTGGGCCTGGCTCCACCAATATCTCTGTGCTGCTGGGGGGCCAGCCATGGAGCCTCCAGTGGCACTTGGCTGTGCAGGGACAGAGTGCAGCAGTCCCCAGGGTGGCCCAGCCGTTATGCCCCGCTCCCCAGACACATTCACAGCGACAGGCCAGGAGCCACTGTGGCACCGGCCCTGCCCCCAAGCAGGCCCCATTCCTTCCCTCCGCCCCTTTCCACGTTGGCCCAGCACTCTGGCCAGGAGCCACTCCTGCCCCAAGCAGCGCGGCGGCTGCCCCCTCTCCCAGTCCCACCCACATGGGCCTGGCTTACAAGGCAGGTGTGGAGGGTGGGACTTAGACCCGTTCTGGGCACCACCAAAAATTATACAAACCTGGCTCCCATAGTTGTATGTAAGACATGGGAGGTTTGGGTCTACTTGATACTGGTGAGGACTTAGCTGGAGTACTGTGTCCAGTTTTGGGCGCCACAATTTAAAAAAGATGTGGACAAACGGGAGAGATTCCAGAAGAGAGCAACAAAAAATGATAAAAGGTTTAGAAAACCTGACTTATGAAGAAAGGTGAAAGAAACTGGGTATGTTTAGTCTTGAGCAAAGAAGACTGAGTGGGGAGATCTTATAACTGTCTTCAGATATGTTAAGGGCTGTTATAAAGAAGATGTTGATCAATTGTTGTCCATGTCCACTGCAAGTAGGACAAGAATTAATCAGCTTAAATCTGCAGCAAGGGAGAATTAAATTAAAAATTAGAAAAAACTTTCTAACCATAAGGATATAAGCACTGGAATTAGCGGTGTGGTTAGCTCAGCTTATTTCAGTGTCATCCTTAGGGACCCCCCCCCTGTTGTGCATCTTTCATTTGTAGATTTATCCCCATACATTTTGTATTAGCTCTCCATTGGTCATATAAATAAAGCATGGCAGAGGTCCAAAGGGATGAATCTGTTACCTGTACAAACAAGGAGGCCCAGTGATACTGACCCCTGATTGACCTAGCCTCAACACTGGGTTGTAAGGCTTTATTTTGGTGCTTTGGTTACTGGTTTGGGAGGAGTGTTGACAAGCCAGTCATGCCTCACTTGATATCAGCATTGAGCCACCTGTTGTGAAATGCTGATAAATTGGAGGGTGTGGTCCTTTGCTTTCCTTCTTTTTAGTTAACTCTCAGTGTGTATAAGCATAAGCAAGCGCTGATGACCAGGGCAGGGAGTTTAAGGGAATATTATGGTGCATAAATGAAAGAGCAGCTGCAATGTTACTCCTGCACAGTAACAGAAGTTAGAGCAAAAATGGGAGCATATAGCTAACTGGCTCATTGGCATGATGGGGACTGCACAAAAACCTATGGAATTTACCAATGTGCTCCCTCTTTGGTCTTCTGTTACTAGGCAGGAGTAACATTGCAGCTGATCTCTGATGAATGCAGCATTAGCTTCCCCTACACCCCTCTGCCTTGCTCATCAGTTCATGCCTGGGCTCATATGCATAAACAACGCTCTGTACCTGTGCTCTGAAGGATCAAGCTCTTTCTCCATCCATTACTCTACCCTTTTGAATCCTGCAGGCTGGAGAGTAAGAGAACAGATATAAGAGGGCCTTGAGACCTTGGAAGACTATGCCGGGTGCTTACCCTTACTTGAGCCAAATCAGAGTCTCCACAGAAACATGTACTTAAACACAATCACCTGCCTGCTGCACCACACCGCACCGCACCATGCTGAGACTTGCAGAGCTAAAACCAAAATGGTGCTGTTGCAGTGCAGAAATATTAATGTTTTACCAAAGTGTGTGGTGCAGTGGTGGGGGCTCTTGGTAACAGTTAAATCCTTGGGGAGGGAGAATGTGCATTCTAAGAAAAAGAGAGAGAGCTTGAATAAGTAGTTTTAATCAGATTTAAGGTTGGCTATTAATTAGCATCAGAATCAGCAAGTTGGTACAATAATAGTCTATGTGCATTTATAATTGTGGGTTTTAGCTTCAGAGTTTTCTATCTACTGTCATTCAGGATGCCTAATCTGTCTTGTGATGTAAGGCAAGGTTGAAAAAACAGTACTGTACATTCAGCTGTTCCTAAGTGTTGCTGATATGTTTAGCTGCACAATCCCTGTGACATTGTTGTGAAGGTCACTATAGAAATTGGCGAGAGTGGTGGTTTGTATTTCTTTTTGGAAACAGCCTAATAAAGACAACTATAGTGAAGGTTCTGTTTAATTTGAACAAGCTTAATATAGCCACAGTGCTGTATTACACAGATAGATACAGTATCACTGCTCTGAAAAGTTTGCAGTTTTAAGATTGAGCAATGCTATATCTTAAAGTTCCTCTTTTTTTTTGTTTTGTTTTTGAATGATCCAGGAGGTTTATTTCCTAGATCCAGGAGGTTTATTTCCTAAATTGTTTCGATATGACATAAAGTGAATATTTCTTTTAATTTCCCATGCATTTTAGCACCATTTAAGAAAAGCTGCCTAAAGAAGATACATCACATGTTCTTCAGGATATTACAATCCATGAAATAGGAAACTGGCTATTATGCAATTACAAAAACACACTAGTTTCCCTGTTTCATCTGTTTCTTTTGGCATGGAGTTGATGCATGTGCTGAGAATTTATTTAAAAATACTGTTGTCTGTGTGGGGAGTCAGTGTGGCCTAGTGGATAGGGCACTGGACTGGCACTTATAAGATCTAATTTCTATTCCTTGTACTCCTACTGGTTTGCGTGGTGACCTTGGTAAGCCATTACCTTTCCCTGCACCCCATTTTCCCCATAGTAATACCGACCCCTCTTTGTAAAGTGCTTTACAGTCTCCAGGTGAAAGGGCTAGGTATTAATAGTCTTTCCGCAAATCGTTGATATTTATACAGACACTGAGGTATTACAATGGTGAGGGTTGTGTAAGTACCCAACTAGGCAAAGAGCTATAGTACTCTTGGCATGGAAAAATAATGCAGCCCCATGCCAGAGTTGCAGGGGAGAGATACTCTGGTGGAAAAGGCATCATAGGTAGGCTGGGTTTGGACAGCTGTTTCTCTTCCCCATCTCCTGTTTAGCCTATGAAGCCTGTGAGAGCCCCTATTGGCCAATTCCACCTTTCCATCAAATGAGGCGGGATTAAAAGGATCATCCTGGAGACAGGCAAGGCCCAGACCTTGCTACAGGAGGGCTGTGAGGAGGAACATGGTTAGGCCCCAGGCTGGTGGCCAAAGACGAAAACGGAGTCGCAGTCGCAGTCATCGTCTGGCTGCAGTGCCAGTCGTGGCAGTGGCCATAGCAGCAGAGGCACAGGCGGCTCCTGGAGCATTGGCCGCAGTGGTAGCAAGGGCTGCGGCAGCAGCCACAGCAAGGGCCCAGCTGGTGCCTGGAGCAGTGGGCATGGCAGTGGCAGTGGCTGGGCCTTCTGGCTACCCTGTCCTGATCTCAGATGGGCCCGGGGAGGCCTGGCTGGAGGCTGTTAGAACAGTGGCATTGCTAACAGCTTTGCAGCTGACCACCCTGAGAATGTTGAACCCCCTATTTGAGGTTGCAGCCCTTCTGGGGCCTGCTTTGACCATGCTGCCCCCACTGCTGCCTGTGACAACTGGTGCAGAGGCCCAAGAACAAAGGAGCGAAACATCTTCTGATTTAGGAGGGAGAAGTGAACATGTGTCCCGACAGCAAGGGGGCCCTTATGGGGCTACCCCCACTGCAAATGGCTGGTGAGTTTTACTAGGGCTGTGGTGTTCTGCAGAGAATGGGGTCTCCATGGATGGTAAATGGGAATTCTGCCTCTTTCTGTAGGGGAGCTGGGGTTTTTTCCTGAGGTTAGGAGCCTCCTCAACTTCTTTTGGCTGAAAGGGAAGTGGGGG
Organism: Emydura macquarii macquarii; assembly: GCF_026122565.2. Lineage (NCBI taxonomy): Eukaryota > Metazoa > Chordata > Testudines > Chelidae > Emydura > Emydura macquarii. The sequence goes on from NW_027130506.1 coordinate 6,730,494, forward strand.
TTGATTCCTCTGTTGCAGTGGGTAGCCCAGTGTTTTGTCTCAGTGGGGCCCCTCTTCTTCCTACCACCCTTTTACATATGTATGCTTGCTGGGTTATCACTGAGTCATTGACATTTAAACAATCATGGCATCAACAAAGGGCAACAGAAATGATTAGGGGTATGGAACAGCTCCCATATCAGGAGAGAGCAAAAAGAATGGGACTGTTCAGCTTGGAAAAGAGATGACTAAGGGGGAACGTGAATGGAGGTCTATACAGTCAAGTGAATAAGGAAGTGTTTTTACCCCCTTCGCATAACACAAGAAACAGGGGTCACCTGATGAAATTCATAGGCATTGGTTTAAAACAAACAAAAGGAAGTACTTCTTTACACAATGCACATTCAACCTGTGGAACTTGTTGCCGAACTTGTGAAGGCAACACCATGTTCTGGGTGTCCCTTAGCCTCTGACTGCTAGATGCTGAGACTGGACTATAGAGGGTGAATCACTCGATAATTGCCTGTTTTGTTCATTCCCTTTGAAGCATCTGGCACTGGCCACTGTCAGAAGACAGGATACTGGGCTAGAAGGACCATTGGTCTGACCCAGTATGATCATTCTTGTGTTCAAGATCTTAACATTTAGAAAATAGAGGTAAGGCCTCACACCTTCCTTCTGTCCTACCCTCCTCCATGCCAAACTCTCTCATTACATGTCTCTCTCATCTAGCCTACAACTGAAATCACAATATACCACCACAGCTCAAAACACACATGTGAACTTAACCACTGTCTCAGCACTGTGCCTGGCAGTATTATCTCAGACTACTATTTTTTATAGTAGAGCTGGAGTAGAACTGCCCAGAAAAGAGAATTTCCAGTTAGGGGGAAATTCTGGATTATTTCTGTTTCATTTTATTATGCATCTGAATGAAATCTCAATATCCCAGAATTTCCAGTGAAACAGAACAGTTTGTTTCAGGGCCTGCCAGCCAGGGAGTGTCTTGGGCTGTCAAGCTGTCTGGCTACTAGTCCAGCTCCCCAGCAAGCAGGCCAACTGGCAAGTTGGGCTTTTTTCCTGTCAGCCTGCCCATCAGTCAGCTGCCTACCTGCCTGCTTGTTCTCAGTGTAAAATTTTGATGGACTCCACATATTCCCATGAAACATTTTAATTCTGTTGAATCGGGACTTTCCAACAGAAGACTCTGGTTGGAAAACTTTTGACCAGCTCTAGTTTTGAGACAAGTGTGGACCACAAGGGTCCAGTAATGGTATGTTGAAGATGGGGAAGTGACTTTTGGATCTATTAGTTCCAAGATTTATAAAGTATTTTTGTTGAGGGATGTGAGTAAGGTTTGTATTTGTAAGTGCATTATTCAGAATGTGTATGTTTGGCCTAGACTTTTTTGAGGTAATTGGAGTTAAGGCTGTAGGATGGCTAGAATAGGAGGAGTAGAGCGAAGTAGTAAGGATACACTTCTCAGATATATTGGTAGTGTAGCTTCTTGTGGTTGATCTGTTTGGGGTTTTTTTCCTTCTAATAATGAATGTTCCAATCACTGTCATCCTTTGTCCTTCCTGTGGCACGTCTGAGATAGTCTGTAGTCATATAATTGTTGTGGTTTCATGTAGACCTACTGTTTCCAGTCAAATGGACCGGATTGTAATGATCAGTAAGGTTTATGTTCAGCAGGCCTATCTGTTTGAATTAGTTGGTAGTTAAAATGGAGGAATCTGATCTCCTTAGATTTTCCATGAAGTGTGATTCCTGTGAGTTTAGCAGCAGCTTCATAGGTAACATTCCCCCTACATCCTCTGAGAGAGATTTTTCAATCCAAAGAGTCCAGAATTTAGTGAACAGGGAATTATTGTTTGCCATGTCCTCCCACAGATTTTTGCAGTGCTGACTTCTCACGCTGCTATGACAATGTGCTAGAGCAAGGGAACTGTCTGTCAGAGTTGGCTTGCCAGGTTAGTGGAATTGTAATCGTGGATAACATTCTTCAATTCTGAGGAGACTGTACACCTTTTTCACCCAATGGAACTTTTCCAGAAAATGAGAGACAAAGATTATCAAACCTTAGAACTCACCTTGAATAATATATTGATTAAAGATTTGGTTACCAGAAGACATCCATAGATTTTTTTTTTATTTTACTAATTGTTTAATTAGTAATTTGTATATAACTTTAAGTGTCTTCCTGTCACTTTCACTTGTATTTGCATCAAGTCCTGGCTTGTTTCCAATAAGCTCATTGTAGAAAACTGATGATGCCTGTTCTAGCACTGTACTGATACAGGATAAAATGAGAACAGTATTTCCACCAAGACCAATGCATCCTAAAAGGCTTATGGCCTGGTGGTGTCAAAGCCTTGTTAAACATGCACTGTCACTTGTTGTGGATTTAATAACATTTAAATGCAACTTTAGAGGCAGCCACTGATGTAAAGCTCCCTTCTTTTCCTCTTCATTCCTCCTGTGTAAGGTGAGTTAGCAGCTTATCAATTTGTACCTACATCTTCTCCCTTCCCCAGAGAAAAACCTGGATGGCTTATGCTCCAGACACTTAGTTTTAAAAATCAACCACTTCTGTGTGTCTCTAATTTTTATGCAAACATTTTAAAAATTGTTAGTATGTAAGTCAAGGAGTGGTTTGCAAATTAACAACAAATTGCTTGGCTATGGCTGCAGTGCTAAATTTGCAATTGCAGGGTGTAACAACATGTTACAGGCCACTTTCCTCAAATCAGAGTGTGTTTTGAAACACAAACTAGTACTTGAATTGTAGTGCATTTTACTACAAAGCCTGCTTTGGCTTGGTTGGCAAATTAAATTATCACTTGCCTTATGTCAAAAGCCTTTGAACTATCTGTTGCAGCTAACTTGCATATTTTGTTTTCCCTCTTAAAAATCAAACCAAACAGTCCTGAAGCAGCTGCCAATAAACTTATGAGGAAAGTTAAACTCTTGCTAGCCTCTCTGGCAAAGGTAACTGGTTCTTAAGTATCTGATGGTAGCTGAAGAAAAGTCCAGGCCCAAACCTCTCCAGTCACCACAGAAATGTACTTATGTGACTGACATCAACTGACCTCTTCCACTCTGACTGGTGGCTTAGCTCTTTTGCACTGCTCAGCCTTTTCTCCCCCTGCCCCAGAAGCTCTCTTTTGTACCTTGCTCACTCTTTCTCCAGTGGGTAGGAAACCCTGTTATTTTGATTTGCGCAGATAGCACGTCTTGTCTCAGAGTTCTCAGTGACAGGATTTTTCCCAGACCGCGCCAGTGGCTGTTATTTCTTAAGACCCAACAGTACGCTAGGTCCTATGTAGTCAAGTGCTCAGAGAAGGTCCCTGCTCTAAAAAGCATACAGCCTAAGGCCCAGATCTTGCAAAGACTTGCACATGCGCTTAATTTTACTCACTGATGTCCAGGAGCAGAGCCAGAATAAATAGAGATGGGGAAAGGATGCAACAGAAATCAAAAAGCATTGTAAACTTCACCACATCTTGAACCTAGGCTGGATTAAGGCAATCTGGGGAACTAGGCACACAATGACATAGGGCCTCCTATGGCATCACCCCCGGGCAGTAGCAGGGTGAACCTCCTTCCCACTGTGGGAAACAAGTGATGGCAAGGAACCCTCTGTCCTACTGGAAGCAGGCCCATCCTCCCAAGAGCAATAAGAGCAGCAGCAGGAAGATCACCTTCTCAGAGAGTTGTCCCACATGCAGCTGCCCCTTTCCCCCCCAGGAGAAGCTGCAGGTGCCCCTTTCCCCTTGGAGAAGCAGGAGTGGCTGCAAAAAGGGACCTCCAATACGTAGTCCTGCAGTTGGAGTGTATCTGCTCAGGTGGGGTTGGGGAGCTGAGCACACTGCCCTCTCTTCCTATTGTTGCTCACAGCCCTCTCTGTTGGGGCAGCAGTAGAATTAACATCCCACTGAGATAACCATGGCAGTCACACCGCTCAGAGCTATTGTTTTAGGCTGCCTGCAAAGGCAATTATCACTGAATTGGTTACACTTGGGTCACATTTTCAAGCTTTGCTTCAGGACCGTGAAGACTAGAAACTTGCTGTTTATTTGGGGGGGGGGGGGGCTGGGCTTCTTTTGAAGGGTGGATTCTGATGTACTCACTTGAGTGCAAGAGCTAGGGCTCCAGGCATAGACCTGTTTGCTTATTTCTTAATCCAGACTTGTGTGTACTTTTTTTTTTTTTTTTTTTTTAAGATACAGCTTTATGCATTTAGATTACATGATGTAATTTATGCTAATGGCTGGGAGAGACCCACTGAAAATTTTTGAATTTTACAAATGAGCATATAAGTGAATAAACAGATAAAAAATAAACAAGGATAATGCACCACAAACTATATCCTTGCTACTTGAGTTGATAAGTGCGGTATAGTTTTGTCTATCTAAATTAGGGGTTTCTATGGCACTCATCACTGCAAAATGTGAACACTAATTTACTAATAAATGTTCTGTAATGTGTCAAAATAATGAAGTCTTAGTCATATGAGACTTACTTCAGCACTCTACTGTTGAAGCTTCTCAGAGAAGGTGTAGTATGTGAATTATAAGGGTAGGGACAAGTATTATCAAAGGGTAAATTAGTGAGTTTCTACTGTAGTGATACATGCTAAAAATTGCTATTTGAAAACTGTATATATATGTGAGAGAAATGTGTGATCTGTGCTGTGAAAAATTAATTTTTAATGATAACTAATTCTATTTAGTAATGTTAGGGCAGATATGGAAGTGTTTTCTGCCCTGGTTACTATCTATGCCTAATGTAACCTTGGGCGTATCAGCTAATGGCTCTGTATTTGTTTCCTCATTTGTAAAAATTACTATAACACTTCCCAACCTCTCAATAAAGCTGTGTAAAGCTTGGTTAGCTACTGTTTGTTAACGACTACTTGATCCTGAGATAAAATGAGAAATAAAAATATAAAATTTCAGCTTTGAATGAAAATTGAGTAAATCAAAAACAGATATGCAGTGGCAAAATTGATTATGGCATGTTACTAAAAACAGTTACCTTAGGGTGTGATGGGAACACATTTTAATACAATGGTGGACACTAATTAGCTGCCCAAATAATTGCTGATAGCACGGTCTATTGTGTGTTACAAAGACTCATAACAGATTTAATAGTAATGAGAGCCAGGATGTGGAAAAACGTAACCTCAGATGGGTTCTTATATGCACTAACCTTGAGTACTAGAAGTAATATTTATCTGTATACTTCAGTTCCTTCTGTCAACATTTGAAGTTCAGCGACAAGAGGCAAAAATTAGATGAAACGGTTACCTACTGTAACTGTGGTTTTTGAGATGTGATGCAGACGTGTATTCCACTTGTGTGTGTGCATGCCCAGCACACCCAAGCCAAAGATATTTGCCTAACAGTACTCTGAGAGGGGTAGCACTCACACCTGATGGCCATATCGCCTCCCTGGCTACATATGGCAGTGGTGCCTCATCCCATCCCTCCCCTCCCTCAGTTCTTTCTCACTGAACACCCATACCCTCTGCATCACATCTCAAAGAACCTGAGTTACAAAAAGTAACTGTTTCTTCTTTGAGTATTCCACTTAGGTATTCCACATAGGTGACTCACAAGCAGTACCCCCCAGGAGGTGGAGCTCCGAGTCTGCCTAAACAAGGATTGCAAGACATTCTACTAAAGCTTGCATCTGCCATGGAAGATGGAGTTCTAGTGTAATGGTTTGTGACTGTATGTATCAACGACCACGTAGCAGCCCTGCAAATATCCAATATGGAAACATCCCTGAGGAACGCTATGGATGTTGCTTGCCTTGCGCCCTGGTATAATGAGCTCACACCCGCTGAGGGGGCCTAGCCAAGGCTATTTCATATGCCATCTTGATGCAGGATGTTACCCATTTGAAGATAGTCTGCAAAGAGACTTTTGACCCTGCAGGTGGTCTGCATATGACACAAACAAACAAAGCAAAGCATGAAACAGTTTAGTCCTGTCCAGATAAAAGGCTATACGTCGTCTGACCTCTAAGATATGGAGATACTGCTGAAGGTCCAGAGCAGCAAACCAGTCATTCTGAGTCAACATGGGGTGGAGAGTCGGCAGAGTGACCATTCGGAACCTCATGTACCTGATATAGTTGAGGCTGCAAAGGTCGAGAGACCCATCCCTTGGATTTGGGTACCAAGAAGGACCTGGAATAGAAGCTTTGACCCAGGTGTTCTGGCAGAACCTCCTCCATTGCTCCCAAAGCCAGCAGCGAGTGGACATGCTTGAAGAGCAGGATCTTGTGAGAGGGCTCCCTGAAGAGGGACGGGGAGAGTGCATGGGGAAGAGGTATGGAGAGGAACCGGATAGCATAACCCAATTTGACACAGTTGTCAGTAGTGATGGAGCCCCAAGCATTGTGAAGGCAGGCCAGCCGGTCCCTAAAGGGGACAGATGAGAAGGGAGGAGTAATGACTGGAACAGTGCACTACACCAAGGAATCAAAACCTAGCCAGTGATCTCACCTTTGAGTGAGATGAAGAGTGGGACCTCTGCAACCAAGAAGCATCCCATAGATTTCATGGAGGCCACTGACATGGATAAGGCATTGGTAGACAGTAGGCTCTAGGTCAGAGACCTCAGACCTGACCACAAAACACGTGCAGCAATCCTGGTACTTATAATGGTCCATCAGTTGTTCTCGATACTAGTTGGATGATGGAGAGTGAGAGAACGATGACCCAAGTCGGATGCAAAGGAGCCTCAAGATCCAGGAGATAAGGGCAGAGTGAGACCAGAGGGAGCGAGTAGGCAGTCTGACTCATCCATCGCCCAGGACAAGGCAGGAAGCAGCGCTCTAAATGAAGGCGCTACCGTTCGTACCAAACAATCTGAGATGAACAGCAGTACCTGAGTGTCTGATGGTTCCAACATCGAGGGCAGCCCAGAAGTATTTGCTGTGCTAACTGCAGTGGTGCCAAGGAGGGTCCCCAGTACCAATCCCAGATCTGGCCCTACTTCCACTACCCATGGAAGGGGAACATTGGGATGCAGTGCCGACAGACCTAAGGGTTTACCAACTCATTCAATTGAAGGGACTATAATGGATGCAGTCCGGGCAAAGTCCTGGACCAAAGGAGAGATCTGGACCAAAAAGCAAAGGAGGTCTGTAACTGCCTGGTATGCTGCCAACATGGAAACAGTTTGTACTGGCATCTCCCTCACCAGTACTGGACTCAATGGATGCTAGAACTGGAATCAAAGGTATAGGGTTTCTTACCTCCCTAGTAGGTATCGGGGAAGAGTTAAAGGTACCCATACCATCCCGCATACCGGCACCCGCTTGGTGCCAGTCTGCGCTTTTCTTGGAGGAGGTGGAAGAGTAATCCCAAGATCTGAAGTGGTCTTGATTAGTCTTATGTGACTGTTTCCTCAGCGAAGTCGAGAGGGAACAGTTCCTCCATTTTCTTCAGAGAGGTGGCTGCTCTGGAATGTGAAGCAGCAGTGCTTTCAGAACGTAAGGGCGATCTCTGACCCAGTGAGGGCCTCGGTACCGAAGCAAGCCACATGACCTGTTTGAGCAGGTGCTGCTTCAGGTGAAGGTCCTGAGCCAATTGAGTCCATTTCTTAAATGATCTGCAGACCTGGCAGCGCTCCTTGACGTGGGCCTCGGCGAGACAGAGCAAACACCATGTGTGGCAATCACTGTTCGGTATTGTCCTTCATGTGGGAAATAACGTTTAAACCCTGGTAAGGGCATCACCGAGGGAAACAAATTACAAAACTAACACTATGCTCACTAACTCTAAGAGTACTACGAACTATATATAACAAGAGAAAAAACTAAACTAGTTGAGAGGTAGTGAGGTTGAGACCATGTGACGGTCAGAAGGAACTGAGGGAGAGCTGATGTAGCACTGCCTCATGTAACCAGGGGAGGGGCTACAGCCATAAGGCACAAATGCTGCCCCTATGCGGGTAGTGCTAGGCAAGTTTCTCTGGCTCTCGTGCACCATGTGCACACACCTAAGTGGCATACACAGCTCCATCTGCATACTTGAAGAATCACTATTTTCTTCATGTGGTACTAATTCATGAGGAAAACCCAATTTCAGAAAAAATGTAATATGGTTAACTGAAATATGTGTGGTCCAGCATTTTTATTCCTCCTTCACATAGAAAACTCAGACTTGCTAGCATAGGCCTTGATCTTGTAAACCTTTGTTCACATTGTCCTTACTAACATGAGGAATCCCTTGATATGAAAGAAACTGTTCATGTTAGTAAGAATTTGCAGGATTGGCTCTGTAGTTCAGAACATCTGCCTTGGAGCAAGTTTCTGACTAATTCAAAGTCTGTGTGTGACTGAAACTACAAAGTCCTATGTGCATATTCTCTTTTGTAATTTCTACAGGATGTACTGTAATTGGAAAAACCTACTTTCCCTCTTCCCTTCCATAATCCAAAGCATCATGCAGTAACAAAAAATCTGTGGGTGTGCTAAATTTCTATTGTATTTTGTAGGTGCTGTTTACTTACCCCCACTCTTACAATATCTGTTAATAATATTAATTGTATGTGGGGAGATATATCTCCAGAAACTGTTATACATAGTTCTTTATTGTCATTATTTAAAATTCCATCTATACATTCCAGACTTTAGAGCCTTATCCAACTGCTTTGGTATCCAAACATCACCAGCATTGGTAGCAGAAGACCATCTCAATCAGTTAACTTAGAACTCATCTGCAGCATTGCCACAGTCTTTCAGACGTAAAACACTGGGACATGTGCCAGGCTCCTGAAATGGAACAAAATGCAGCCTACAAAAGTGTAAATCTCTAAATGTTTTCAGCAGGAATTATCAAAGCTGCAAAGTGCCAAAATTTGAAGAATCTGTGAATTTATGGAAAATCTGTACCTTTTGTGCTTTATTGGAAAAGCTTGTAAGAAAAGAATTGATATAGTATTCAGGTAAAGCATTCCATATTGCATCCTGTGGTTAGTGAGGCTCTGGTTACAAATACAATAGCCTGTTTGCTTTGAAATCGAAGTCCTAATTTACCTCTTGTTTTGTATGGTGAAAACCTTGTTTTTTCCTACTGACTTTTACAAGAAATTTCCATCAAAGTACAGTGTATTTATGATAAACTGAACATTACAGGTGTGCATTTCCAAGAAGAGCATAAGAAAAAAGGCCAGTAAAATGGTGACTAATGCAAATAATTGGGCCTTGCTTTCTTTATAATACCTGTTCCTGCATTTACAGACAATTAAATTGTCCCCTTCAGTCTTTTTTTTTCTTCAGGCTTGCCAATGGTTCTATTAAATTCTATCGAAGGGTCTATTTTGCAAATAAAACTCACCAATCTATTTTGTCGGTACTTCTCAATCTTGTTATTTGCTGATTCTCCAGGATTTGAGTGAGTGAAGCCTTATTAACAAAGATGTTTTCCAAAAATAGACATATCATGGTTACTAGCCTGAATGCATATTCACGTTAGAATCATCCCACAGTCATTTTGACATTTCTTTGTGGGTTGGCAGTTAGAAGGGGGAGGGAGGTTGGAGATTTGGGCAAGGAAGAAGGAAAGATGTAAAAACAAAATATGTGTGGGCGACAGGGTCACTAAAATCACCAAGTGACCGAAGAATGGGGAGACGGTGGTGCAGAGAGTTGCAAATAGGGTGCTGGAGTTGCACCAGCCATGCCAGAGGAGAGGGGAGGCAAGGATGTTATTTATATTATTTAAAAAAAAAGTCTACTCATCTGATATGTGGGTCAGTGATTTTTAATCATTATATACATAGCAAATAAAAGGGCCTGCCTATACACAAGTCAACTTATGGGCAGGTACATATGGTAACTGTTCAGCCTGAACTCTGAAACTACATGTCACTTTAAGAAAATGGGCTCTTAACCTCTGTTAAGGTATGGGAACCTCTGCCACTGATATTGGGTTAAATAAAATGGTTGTTTTGTAATAGTTTTTAGGGATTGTTTTAGCTAATGAAAAAGCCTAGACCATCTTCTACTTTCATTTACACCAGTGAAAACCCAGCTGATCTCCACTAAAGTCAGTGATGTTATTCTGGATTTACTTTTGGGGCAAGAACAGAATTTGTCTCTCTGCTGTGGCAAATGCAGAGATTTTTTTTAATACAATTAACAAATCCCACCACCTTGTAGGATTTTGCATTGCCATTTCCCTCTCTCAATATTGTATAAAAATAATGTCTACAGTGGTCACCATTTAAAAATCAACATTTGTTAGCAGATACCACACAGTTATTACAATTGTTTCTTATTTAGGGAAAAACTGTGGCATCTGTTACCCCTGAAACTGACCAATGCTGATTTTTTTTAACGGTGACTGGATATTAAATGCTGGATAAAAATCAATAATTTGTCTTTTCTCATTGTAGTTGGTCTCCAGTCAGCTACTGATGCTAATGAGGCCCTTGAACAAATAGATGAAGATATAGAAGTGACTCAAAGTCAGATGAACTTTATTTGTCCTATCACACAGGTATGCTACCACTAGTACTGTAATAGATGGGAAATACGTATCTTTAATTATTTTACTGTATCTTTGTAGCCATTATAATCCTTTTCACATTCCTACCAATGTAACATACTTGCTAGCTGTATATGTATATTGATTTTTAGAAACCAGACTATGGCAGCTGTTGATGCAATCATTGTTGGGTTACTTTGCTGAAATAAAATCTCCTTATGTTTACCACATAGGGCCTGATCCTGTAATTTGAGTAGTACAGCATGTGGTGCACCCCAGGGATTTCCTGCTGTTTTAAGCAAGACATTCTCATGTGTGGCCTGGCTTGGAGTTTAATTATATTCTGTTGCCAGAGGACTGCACTTTCATCCACATGATAATACTTTCTTAACATATGGGGGCCTGGATGGTTGTGAAAGTTAAACTTGGTTGTAAAAAAGTATGTTAAAATAGCTAGAGAGAAGCAAGGATGATGCATATAACCTGTACCTTATACATCAGGGCTTGTTGGAAATCTTCTGTCAGAATGATTTTCTGTTAGAAAAATGCTCTTTTCACAAAATCAAAGTTTCCGTTGGAAAAATCAAAATGACAGCTGCCCATCCAGAAGGTCCTTGCCAATTTCATTTTCAGAGAGAAAATGAAACTGATACACGCCTTCAGTCAACTGGCTAGCAAATCAAAACATTCCACTTTGGTTCTTCCAAAGCGGAATTTTTCTGGAAATCCCTTCCCACCAAAAATACTGTGGGTTGGTTTTTTTGGTTTTTTGTCCTGCCTTGGGATGAATTTTTTTTTTCCTTCAAAAATAGAATTTTTTATTTTTTCACGAATTGGATTTCCATTTTCCAGCCAGCTCTAACTGGGGCTATTAGCAATGTCCCATGCCACGTCTGAGAATGCATTCAAGGTCTTTTGTTCATTTTGTTAAGTACAGTCATATTGATTGCAGATGAAAATGCGGAAGCCAGTTCAAAATAAAGTCTGTGGCCATACCTATGAAGAAGAAGCCATTCTAAAAATAATCCAGCGCCGAGAGCATCAAAAGAAAAAGGCATGGTAAGACAGCAAGAATGTACAGTGGGGGAGAAATACCTGGCTTGCTGTGTATGTGGAATCATGTTCCACTTGTTCTAGGAAATGTATTTGTGTTGGCAAGACTGAAGGAAATAACATTTAAATGTCTGCCCCAAATCACAGTCTCCTCGTTATTACTGTGCACGTGGAAGATAACTTTTTAAAATAAAAACAGTATTTAAGGAAATGTTGAGGAAGTGTATGGGGAAGTAACAGCCATTCACAGAACCTGCACAGCAAAATAACAGAGATCTAGTACAGCCTTCAACAAAATAGAGACAAACTTTAACATCTTAAAGTTGCTAGTTCATTTTTTCTTACAATGTGTGTTTTTAAAGCTGTCAAAGTTTATGTAAAAAATAATATAACTTCTTTGCAAATGGAAGGGAAAAGATAGTACTGCCCTCCCTTTTATCGCTTATATATCATAATACATTAAGAAAAGAACTAATACGAAAAATTATAAAGCCCTAGGTAAAGGGAAGAATGTTCAGCCAGAAGAATAAACTGCACAATTCCTCCCATAATCCAGTAAAACTCTTTTCACTATAGATGATGCTGGTAGCACCAGCTGTGATTAAGGTTGCCTGTCACTTCCCATAGTAAGACCTTGTTTTCAGCTGCTTATAACTTTGCCAGAATTAGGGTATGCATTTTTCCATGCTAGGTGTCTAAACATGCTGCTACTATTTTTAATTTCAGCAAAAAGGTTTCAGCCATTTGAGAATGAGATCAGGGAAAATACGGGTGGGTTTGCCAATGTTTAAAACCTATATTCTTATCATTGTCTTACGGTGAGAAGCAGGGACGTGATATTTGGCAGTGGGGCACCTTGGTGTCAGGGATATGCTGCTTGGTGAATATCAATTTAAATTTGGCCAAGTTATAAGCCTCTGACAAATACGCAGTTTGCACATGCTCAGGAGGGGTTTGTAAGAGGCTGGTGGCATTATTCCCCAAAGACTGTCTGCACTGAATATATTTCAGCTGCACACAGCTCCTCTATGACGACTGGACTGCTCGTGCACCATCCCTCCAGAGCAAGGGTGTCGAACATCCGGCCCGCTGGCCGGATACAGCCTGCCAACCTGTTTGGTCCAGCCCCTGGCGGCAGCGTGCGCCGCTGCGAGATCTCGCAGCGTTGTACTCTCTCTGGTGGCATCGTGCGCTGCCACGAGATCTCTGTACTCTGGCGGCAGCGTATGGAGTGCTGTGTGCCTGAGACACAGCACTCCAAAAGTGCCTAGTATTTTGATTTATGGTATGTATGGCCCACTTGAAGTACATTTAATTCAAATCTGGCCCGCCACAGCAAATGGATTTGACACCCCTGCTATTGAGTGACCGAGCATGCGCCATCACAGGACTGCAAAATCTGAGTAGGACTTTCCCTGAAATTTTTCTTCCTGTCTTCAAAAAGGTTGCTGTTGCACTAGGCACTCAAATGGATAACAGAGAAAGCAATCTGACTAGAATACAAATGGGTGAAGAGAGGTGGCTGCTCTGGGAGCAATAGGAGCCAAAGGTGATGGGGAGGCAGAGGCACAGAATCTGGGTTGGGGGACAGGAACAAAGTGGGACAGTAGTTGGGAGGTGGGAAGAAGAGCCGAGGGAGGCAGCAACAGGAGCCAAAGAGTAGGAGCAAAAGGGAACAGTCTGTAGGGACAGGGGCACTAGACACACTCCTCTCCAGAACCTGGAGTTCAACAAAATAATACCAAGTGTCAACATTCCTCTGCTGTCAGCAAATGCTGTGAAATCCACTGGCAAAATGTCTCTTCCCTCTCCGGAGGATGGTCACATGGACGATAGCAGCCCCTGCTACTCAGTTAGCTCAAGTCATAGAGGTTGTTGCTGTGGATCTAAAGGTTCTAATCTTGCTGATGACCCCACGAGAGTCAGTATGCTTCCAAGTGATAGAATCTGTTTTTTCAGTTTGCTTTTTAAGAAACTAAGGACATTACATAGAAACACACATTCCTACATTAAAAGAACATTAAGGTTGCAAAGTCAAGCACTTAAAATTTAGAAAATGCCAGAGTTCAGGTTGCACTGTTGGCATTTCCTAACTTTTTAAACTGTTTGTTAAGGCAAAATTAAAATAAAACGTTAACATACTATGTTGTACCTTAGTTGTTCAGAATCAGGTTACTATTCAAAGAACTTGGCTAAAGATTCTGGTTTGCCAGCTAGGGAGCCTTCCTCCTCTGAGTGTGCTAGAAAGTGTGACCAAATTTCTTTTTGGCATTTCTTGTGTATGTAATTGGTGTGAAAGCTTTTCCGTTACAAGAACAGTCCCTATTTTATTATATCCTAACTCCATAGGAGATGGGGTCACATTTTTCCCATAACATGCTAAAAATTTAAAAAAAAAAAAAAAAAAATTAATGTATCATTCTGTTTAAAATGCAGAACCTTTACTGGAGCATTGAGTAAGCAAGTCAGACAATCTCTTGGAAACTAACATTTTGTCATAAGATGAATCTCTTCAGTGATTTCCTCCAAAAAAACAGCTAATTCCTGTATACAACTACCACATGTACAAGTATGTTCCCCTTTCCCTGCAACCCCTCCAGTACAGCATTCCTTATTAGCAAAAATATGATGGATCTTAACTAGCGTTAAATGCCATCTATATAGTAATCTCTATAAATGTTTTCTTTATGAGCTACACAAATTGAAGATGTGTATACCCTTTCCCATAGTAAGACCTAATCATCCAGATCAGTTTCTTTGTGCAAATCTCTTTCCCATCTTCTCATATGGGTTGTTTTCTGATCAACAGCTTTTTCAATCAAAATTGTATACATCTTAGAAAACTTTTGGTTCCTGCTTAGTCCTGGGTCAACTCCTCAAATGTGGTTAAAGGTCTAGAGAGTCACCTCATGTCCAGATTTCACAATAAAACACTTGACTTGTAAATACTGAAACTTAGGGACCTTTATATTTACATTATTACCTACCTCTTGGTGTGATTTCAGATCAGGACTCAGGAACAGCTGTCTGAATTGAGTAATCTCAGCTCTTATCCACAACAAACAGTCACTTTGATATTTTCTAGGGATAAAGTAGTATTTTCTAACTTCTGAATGCTTGATCTGCACCTTAATATTGTTTAATGTAGAGGTATTTTTGATATAATCGTATAGAATGTTAGAAGTGCACATGAACAGCAATAACAGGGTTTTGCTGTAATTAAATTTAGAAAGATCAGTTAAGCATGTCTACATGGAACTCTAAGTTCTGCACATACCTGTGTGTTAAAGTGAGTTGAGTTGCTGTGTAATAATCAGATTTTGAAATGCTACAAACTGCCAGGTCTATAGAGACATTTCAGGCCTACCCTCTCAAGTTCCCAGCTGAAGTACACCATTTCCATGGTGTTGCTTCACGATAGCATTGTTCACAGCGGTGCTCAAGTGGGAGCAGACATCCTTAACATGGTTTAAAAGCAAAACCTGGTCTGTTGGGCAGAGCCCAGGTTAATGCGTTTTGTCAGTGGGATCAGTACGCAGTTGAGGAGGGAACAGGATGGGGAACAGAATCCTCTCCCATCCTCGTACTGGAGCTACAGCCATCACTACAGGCAAAGCGGTGTACGACTGGCTACACATGCTGCGTACTCTTCTGTGCTCAGAGCTGTGGCTCTGATTGGTACTTCACAGACTATTGGCTGTGTCTAAGCCATTCACATGGCCTGCCTGCAGCCTCCACCTCCAGCGCTTCCACAAAGAAACCTGTTGTGTAGCTCAGCTCCACTGCACCTTAAGGGACTGCTGCATATTGCTGTGTGGCTTTCCCAACACCTTGAACTGTGCCTTCCACAGCCTGGGAGGTTTTCATGCATTGGTCCCAGTAATACTAATACTTATAGGAAATGTTTTATATGAGGCTTTCAAGGCAATTGACAAACACTAATTAAACCTTGCAACATTTCTATCATATAGATAATTATTATTCTAACCAGTTTGTAGATTGAAAAACTGAGGTACAGAGTGGTTAAGTAATTTGCCCAAGGCAGACACAGCAAGCCAGTGACAAAGCCTGAAATAGAAGTGATGAGAGCTGACACTCTATTCCCAAGTCCTAGATAAAATTCCTTCCCAAAAAGAAAAACTAGGTTCCAGAAAAAGTGAGTCCTCAAATGTTCTAACTGGGAGCATTAGCCATATACATCTTGCTCCACTACTATCTGGCTTCACTCCATCCCTGAATATCTTTCACAGTAGAAGTAATATGGTTTTATCAGACTACCTGCAGCCAAATACCAAATTCTGTATTTGTTCTATTTTTACAAATCATTAATATGACAAATATACCTATCCCCTTCTGTTCTTTTAAGGATTCATCATTTTTCATCACCCTAGCTCTTCCACTGATTCACTATGTGGCTTTGAGCAAGTCATTTAACCTCTTTTATCTGTTTCCCTATCTGTATAATGAGGATAATACTTACTCACCACAGATTGGTGGGGGGAGAATATAGTGCTTTGAAGATGTAAAGCAATATACAAGGATTACTGTAAGTAGCTGTATTATGTCTTATTAGTAACACAGGCAACTCGCATTGGATTTAAGACAGTGATCAACAGGTGAAAGTCTCTTATCTCATTATACTCGTTCCCTTGAGACATCCATTCCCACTTGTTAAGATAAATTAGACTTTTTTTTTTTCCCAATAGAGATTTATTATCCAGGAAGAAAAAGCTGCAGCAAGTCACTGGCAAAGTTACTGTGGGGGGAGGCGATACAAAATAAAACAGCAAATGCTACATTCATATGACAAATATCCTTCTTCTGATGTATTTCTTTTTCTTTTTAACAGCTGCCCTAAAATTGGCTGTAGCCATTTAGATGTAAAGAGATCAGATCTTGTGCCAGACGAAGTACTTAAAAGAGCGATTGACAGTCAGAATAAACAAAGCCGACCAATGCTGTAGAAGTCAGCTGGACACGCTGTTACTGCAAAGAAAATTTGTTGTTAGAGATTTTGTGAGATAAGCTGCTGATTGTAAGCAGGTTGTATAACTGATTGATTGTTGTTTAAAGTATTTAATTTGAAGGCAAAGTTGAAGGTGGCAGTTGTAACTGAAAGCATATTTTAGATATCCAAGTGTAAAGCATTCCAGTTTAACTTGTTTTTTTTCTTCCTGAACCTCTACAATTTTGCATTTTATAAATTAAATGTGTTTTGCAAAATGTAACCTCCTTTGTCAGTAGTTGTGCTCATTTTTAAAGCATTCTAAAGAAATCAATTTAGGTCCAAGCCTGCAAACGGTTACTACAGGGGGCACTGTTTCCTACTGTTAGCCATCCCAGAAAGAAGTCTATGTAGTCGCTGGGGCTACTCATGGGAGGAGGCACTGTGGCCAAGATTTCCAAAGGGACATGATCTGGGGTGCCTCTATTTTTGGATGCCCAACACAAGACATCTGAAGGGAGCCTGATTTTCAGAAAGTGCAGAACACCTATCTGGATCTCAGGTTTGGGCATGCAAAATCATTAGTCATTTTGAAAATTTTGGTCTATGACCAGTATTAATTGCAAGTCCTGGCCCTTAATCCTACCGTACTTTTGATATTCAAAATCTTTTATTTCAGACTCTCAGCATTTGGAATTCCCAAGGGGATTCACGTTAATATTTTAGATGAGGAGAATTGGCTTATTTATAAACATCTTTAGTTCATTAACCTTATGTATAATAACAATAAAAATATTATAAGATACCCGCATACCTTGAGTTGCAAAGACTATACAGTGTAATAGTAACAATTTTAATACATGCATGCACTAATTCATTGTTGCTATAAGCGTCACTTCATTAGACTTTTATTAACCCAAATTATACTTAGAGTACAGGCCACGTTAAACTAAACACACAGTTTTGCAATTGTTAAATGTTAATCTGTAAACTGATTTCAGATGTAAAAATTGGAGGTGAATACTACAACTTAGCACTAAAGGCTTTCAAAGTGTTTTACAGAAATGAACTGAACAATCTTCATAATACACCTGTGAAATTAGCAGTTGGGCCTCAATTTTCAAAACTGACTAATGATTTGGAGTGCCTCAATTTCTGGATGCCCAACTTGAAACATCTTAAAGAGGCCTGGTTTTCAGAGCATGGGTGCTTAGTACATTCTGAAAATCAGGCACCTTTAAGATGCCTTATATTGCTTTGACATTATGGGCCTTTACATTTGAGGGAACTGATACAGTTAAGTGCAACAGTGCTTCAGCTATAGTTCTAGTTTTTTTAAAAATGGGGAGGAGGATGTCCTGAATTGCCCTACATTTTTCCCTTCAACTGCAAGTCTGCTTAGATTTATTCCAGCACTTTTAACTAGAACCCCCAAACCTGTGAGAAACACTGTTAAAAAGTCTTTAGCAACTTTTGATTCAGTTGCATTAATACTGTATTTCCTGGGCCAAATTTTAACCCTGGGCTTAATCAAGCCTCTGTAGGTAAACCTACCCAGCAGTTAAACAGCTGTGGCTGGCCTGGGTCAACTGACTGGCTGTGGGGCTGTAAACTTGCTGTCTAGATGTTTGGGCTTAGGCTGAAGCCTGAGCTCTGGGACCTTGTGTGGCCGTGTCGTAGGTCTTACCCTGTCATTATGTCTACACTGCAAAACAAATCCTGAGGCAGCGAATCTCAGAGGTCAGGTCAACTGACTTGGGTTCATACTGCGGGGCTACAAGTGGCAGTGTAGATGATCCCATTTGGGCTAGAGCCAGGCTCTTAAACTCAGCAAGGCAGGAGGGTCTCAGAGGCTGGAATGTCTACCCTGCTATTTTTAGCCCCTCTTATTTAGCCTTGTGAGCCCAAGTCAATTGACCCAGGCTTTGAGATTTGCTGCTGTGGTTCTTTGCAGTGTAAATGTACCCTGTATTTTAAAATGCAAAATTGTGGGCACCAGTAATTGTGGACACTATTTTGTACCCCCAAATTTTGATCAGTAAGATGTCAGGGTGTTTGAATGTAGGAATTGAAATAAGGGATTTAGACAGCTAAGGGATATAAATACATGTGCTAAATTGTATGCAGAATGATTTGTACCTGCAAAATGTAAGGCAGTTGCTGGACTGAGCTAGCCCTACTGTTCTCTGCAGTATGATCCAATTTGCATTAGTGTGGTGTTCGTGTTTAATACACTCTCAGACAGCTACATGTGGATGTTCCTGAAGAATAAAGAACTTTATTCTTGCATTCCAATGAGTATTGGACTATCTAGAATAGAAATCACTCTCTCGGGTATGTCTGTTTACTAGATTTTTAAAAGCGTTAGGGCTTGATCCTGAAAGCAAGTGGAGGGTTTTAATGGGTGCTGCAGGTGCTCATCATATATAAAGTACCTGAACCAGAAATATGCTATGTACCCAGTGTCTAGTACTTAAAGTGCTTGGATGAGGCAGTAAAGATATGAGAAATACCAAGCAAACCTGAAGTGCAATATTATAAGGAAAAGGAAAGCAAGTAGGTCAGCACCCATAGCAATTATGCAATAAATAGGAAGTATTCTTTGAATGTTCACATTCCTGTGTCTCAGTAAATGATTTTTCCTTCCTTTCTTCCCTGGCCTGGGTTAGGCAATGTCTATGAAGTCATGAAACTTGAATAGCAAGTGCAACCTATAAACTCTGAGATCCTTTTACTCTTTGAAAGAAGGAAATGGAACACTTTGGCAGAAGATACCTGCCTTACTGCTTCAGACATCATACGTAATTGCTATTTAAAATATTTGTACTTATAAAATAAATCAATGTCAATTTAATCAGAGATATCCCTTTTTGAGAATGTCCAACCTATAAACCTAAAAACCCATGACTTAATTACGGGATCCAGATACATTAGAGTATTTCTAATAATACACATTAAGTAAAGGCCATAGAAATCACTGATATATGGCATATGATTTTCAATTGCCTAAAGCAGACTAACTGCATTGATTGCAGTCCTTGGGCAAACTCTGTTCTCACATCTGTGTAGCCAATCTTCATTCATTTCATTACATGCATGGAACAGCTATTGGCATCAGTGAATTTCCCACTGGTCAGCTTATTGGAGTTGCAATCAGCTGAGCAGGGCCAAGAGCAGAACTTTGCCCTTTTTTGCTGTAGAATGGATGGCTCTTTATTTCTAGTAAAACTTACCAGTGATTTTCCAGTTGATACTGAACTATTGAGGATCAGATCCTCGGCTGCCATTGATGTTCACTTGGCACAGTGCGTGGGGGTGTATGGAGGCGTCTTCTGCACTGTCCCAATGTGGGGCTCTTATGCTGGTGCCCTGACACAGGTGTTAGAACAGCCTGAAGGCTATTCTAAGATACACTAGCTGCCAACAGCTCCAAGGGTCTGTTACTATTATGTGAGGAAGGGAAAGCCCGAGTCATGCTCCCTCAGGCTGAGAGCCGAGAGGGTGGCATAGGAGCCCCTACAGAAGGAGTATCCTCTGGGAGGCCTGGCCCACAAGATTTAGAGTTGCTTGGCACTGGTGGAGCAATGTAAAGTGACCAGAGGATGGCCCAAAATTGAATCCTAGGAGTTCACAAGGAACCCAGTGTTGTTTATTCCTGGTAGTGAGTATTTAGCGTTCATTTACAAAAAGCTTTCTCGAGCATTGGTTTTGTCCATGCAGTTGTGAATAAGGCAGAAGAGACAACCTCCCTATTCAGAGATGGTCTATGTTATGTAGAAACCCAGCTCTAGAAGAAGAAACCTTCAAGGAATGAAAGCACAGAAATGAAGTACAGACAATGAACAAACTAATCACTGTGATTCATGGAAGTGGACCCTTAAGCACAGTTAAAGATTGAAATCATCATCTCTTTTGGCTATAAGCTATCATAGCCATCTTGGCTATAAGCAAAGCTTTTGATATGGTCTCCCACAATATTCTTATCAACAAGTTAAAGAGGTATGGGTTGGTTGGAGGAATGGACTATAAGATGGATAGAAAGCTGGCTAGATTATTGGGCTCAGTGGATAGTGATCAATGGCTCAATGTCTAGTTGACAACCGGTAACCAGTGGAGTGCCCCAGGGGTCGGTGTTGGGGCCGGTTTTGTTCAACATCTTCATTAATGATCTGGAGGATGGGGTGGATTGCACCCTCAGCAAGTTTGCAGATGCCACTAAGCTGGGCTGAGTGGTAGATATGGTGGAGGGCAGGGATAGGATACAGAATGACCTAGATAAATTGGAGGAGTGGGCCAAAAGAAATCTAATGAGACTTTACAAGGACAAATGAAGAGTTCCTGCACTTAGGGTGGAAGAATTCCATGCACTGCTACAGACGAGGGACTGACTGGTTAGGCAGCTGTTTGGAAGATAAGGGTCTGGGGTTTACAATGGACAAGAACCTGGATATGAGTCAACAGTGTGCCCTTATTGCCAAAAAGGCTAACGGCATATTGGGCTGCATTAGTAGGAGTGTAGCCAGCAAATCGAAGGAAGTGATTATTCCCCTGTATTTGGCACTGGTGAGGCCACATCTGGAGTATTGTGTCCAGTTTTGGGCTCCCCCCAACCCCACTACAAGAAGGATGTGGACAAATTGGAAAGAGTCCAGCAGAGGGAAACGGAAATGATTAGGGGGCTGGAGCACATGATTTACGAGGAGAGACTGAGGGAACTGGGCTTGTTTAGTCTGCAGAAGAAAACAATGAGGGAGGATTTGATAGCAGCCTTCAACTATCTGAAAGGAGATTCCAGGGAGGATGGAACTAGGCTGTTCTCAGTGGTACTAGATGACAGAACAAGGAGCAATGGCCTCAAGTTGTAGTGGGAAGGTCTAGGTTGGATATTAGGAAAAACTTTTTCACTAGGAGGGTGGTGAAGCACTGGAATGGGTTACCTAGGGAAGTGGTGGAATCTCCTTCCTTAGAGGTTTTTAAGGTGCTGCTTGACAAACCCCTGGCTGGGATGATTTACTTGGGTTTGGTCCTGCTTTGAGCAGGGGTTGGACTAGAAGACCTCCTGAGGTCTCTTCCAACCCTAATCTTCTATGATTCTGTGATCAATGTAAGCATGCATATATTAAATGATCACAGAGTATATTTTATCTCACTGTTTGACACCAAGTAATTTTGCAACAAGATTAGGGGAAAGAGAATCAGGCTTTAGCATTTTCCTGTAAAGAGATGGCCTAAAAGTGGTAGAAAGGGAAGGAAGGAAGCAGGAGGCATATAAATCCCAGGCCTGTTCCTAAGGGACACTGAGCACCTGTTACTCCCACTTAAATTAAGGATTCTCTTGAGGTTAGTCCATACATGATTAAAGCTATAGCTGGTCAAAAGAATCGGCAAAAGAATCCATGCAGCACTATCCTAGAGCTTTCCATAGTGCCCTAATGTGGGTACCATTTAAAATGTTTTCTTATTTGGAAAGGTTCTTCTGAATTAATAGAATTTCCTCCAAATGGAAGGAATCTATGAAGTGTGCCTACAGTGTGATTATGAAACAATTTATGCCAGAATTTTTTGGAAGAACAAAACAGCCACCACAAATGTATACTTAAAAGAACATGCATTCCTCTGAATCAAAGATATGTTCATCATTACCACTCCTGGGCTGTGAGCTTATCCAGTCTGGAAGAATGGAACAAGCCAGGCCAGGTCAGTACTTCTAAAGGAAACTGCCAAGGCAAACAGTGGGGCTACAGGAAATGGTGCTGAAAGGCACTCTTTCCTAATCAATAGCCAACTAATGCCTTCGTATGCTCCGTGACTAGCTGGAATTGCTCATTCCTAATGAGATGTCCAGCAGAGGACCTGACTACCTGTGGTCATTAATATTCCATGTCTCTTTGTTCAAAAATAGAGGGTAAAAGCCTTGGTATCATGGTCTA
Source organism: Emydura macquarii macquarii (assembly GCF_026122565.2). NCBI lineage: Eukaryota > Metazoa > Chordata > Testudines > Chelidae > Emydura > Emydura macquarii. The sequence continues at coordinate 6,752,911 of NW_027130506.1, forward strand.
AGCTCTAACTTGAGAATTAATTGAGTCCCTATCTAAACTCCACTCAATCTGTAACTAGATGTTTATTATCTCTTTGACTAAGCTTCTGTGCATACTGATCTTTGGTTGTATGTGGTGCTGTGTTCTATACTGGGTAGCTGCATTTCGATAATAGGTAAAATACAGTAATTTAGAGAAGTACCTTAGAGCTGAGGTCCTTCTGAATGAAAAGTGCTATGTAATTGTAAGTAACTTCCTACTTCCTTCTCCTTGCAGTCAGTAGTTTTAAATACTCCATTGCAAATACAGATCTAGTCTGCAAAGGAATCAAATACCATGTCTGTTGATATAAATTCTGTGAGTAAGATGGGCAAATGCTTGTGTGGATAATGAGTTATATTTCTGGCCATGAAATACTAATTGTAGGAGGAAAAAAGTATTTAATGGTATAATTAATGGCATAAATATTGCCAAATGAATTCTCATAGGAAAATCACATGCCTAGATGGGAAACTTTGCTACCTGACTCTTCAGTCACTAATCAATAAATATCAGAGGTAAAAAGTGATTGATCATTAAGCAGCCAAAAACCAATGCATATGCTTAACTCTATACAATATGACTAGCCTCAATTACATCAATGGAACTACACATGGGATGAAATCCTGGCCACGCAGAAGTCAGTGGCAAAACAGTGGGGCCAGGATTTTACCCATAGTGTACTAACTTAAGCATGTGCATCAGTCTTCCCAGGATCAGGGCCTAAATAGTTTTGTTTTAAGAGGCCATGTTGATTTTACTCCAATCCATGAAACAGAGGTTGAAAGCATGCATGTGAATTGAATAACACTGGGAGTTTATCAAAGGAACTGTCTGCTTGTAAACTTGGCATGAATAATATCTTGACCAGAAGGGAAATTGAAAGACCCTCTTTCAGTGTTCTAATTTAAGCAATCAACTTCTGGAGCAAAATTATGATGTGAGGTTTAAAATCTGAACTTCCAATTTGAGAATTTCAAAAAGACCTCAAATAACAGAAGAAGCTTTCATGCTCTCTAGACTGGAAAGGATCAAAGTCAGAAGATGCTGTTCATGAGACTCTGCATCATTTTGATTTGGTAACAATCAGTTTCCCAAAGGGCACTGTTTATATTTTCTGCCAATACTATCTCTAACGACAATTCCCGGGTAGGCTATAAATTGAGGCAGTACATAACAATGCCATTACATGTAACTTCGTTGATTAATACACACAACACAAAAACAAAGTGAAAATCTGTTTTAGCATAAAATATGTTATATTAGAATTAGAGATACTAGAATTTATTGTTTGCTATGGACATGATTTCCATGGCAGAAAATATGACTTGTAGTGTCTTTTTCCCTTTTATACGAAGTCATGGTCTTTATCCCCTTGAACAAACTAACTCCATGCATTGTTACAAATGTGGTCAGCGTAGTACCATAGGGAGATTTTGCAGGATTTACTCTTCAGAACTAGTTTAAATACCATTACATGGCTTGGAATGTTTTTGGTGTAAAATAAACTTTTCAAAATTTTGAATGTCAATTTAATATTAGCTAAAATATGTGTGCGCCATGGCTTTTTTGGCTGATCACTAAAATTATTACTTCATTTTTTGCCATGACAATCAGTCAGTCACTTTAACTGTAAGTGACCTGTCTAATTTAGATTTACTCTGTCCATCACATGAGACACATTATTAAATGAAATGTGTCTCTCCCCAGCATTTGAGAAGGGAGATATGACTGGTGGTGCAACACTCATTTTATTGTCTCAAGCAGTTCAACTTAAAGATAAGGAGGCTAGAAACTGGAATTTCTGAATCTGGGGAAACTTGACTGATCCATAGTGGTGGAGGCACAAGGCAGATCAAGAGTAAATGCTATGGAGCAGTGCCCACAGAGGTTCTTGTAAATAAATAAAATAGCAAATCAAGTTAAGGGAATTCTAGACGGAGCCCTGTGCACCAGAGAAACTTCTCCCTGCTTTTAAAGTGTGAATCTAGCAGGTGTAGGAAATGTAGCCAGAAAAGACAAGCAAGAAAAGTGAAGAATTTCTATTTCAGTTAAAAACAAACAGAGCAAAATGCTACCCGCTGGTGTGTTCATGGGAGGAAAAGGGTGGAGCCTTTCACCTGTGTCCTGAACTTTCGGTGCTCTGCTAGATGTAGCCCAGCACTTGGAACGCATATGCCACAGTCAGTAGAAAGTACGAGCTGGTTGCAGGTTAAGGGGCAGGATGCTTCTGCTCCAATGCGCTGCGGTATTAATCCCATCGCACATGACCTCAGCTGCAAGTGAAGAATGCCATTCTAGCAGTTAGGAGTCCAGTAGCAGAGGGCACAGCAGGCAAAGTGCTTTCTTCCATCGCCCCTTTCCAGGGCAGGGTTTAATCTTTACAGCCAAGTTTGGTCACATCCTTAGACTGTGAACTCCCTGGAGATGGCACTTTCCAAACACTTATCACACAGTGGGGCCTTCCACGAATAGATGATAAAATTATGTGCATTTGCAAAGGGCGTGCATGCCAATTTTTAAATGCACAAATGCCCTATCTGGGCACGTAAATCTGGGGACATGCCTGAATGATGCACCCTTTTGAGGATTTGGTTCATAGAGCAGCCTCACCAACTACTCTCATTTTATGCCCTATGACCATTGCAGTGGCATAGAGGGACACCAATGACTCACCAGCCTGCACCTGACCCAGCCTGCATTGCCCCATGCCAGGGCTTTCTGTAGGGCCTTCTGTGCCAATTTGGGCCTGCGGCAACTTCGTTGTGGATTAGCCTGCACAAAGGGTCCATCACACAGGGATAAATAGCCCGAAGGTCTGTGTACCTCCTAAGTCCTCAAATAGCTTTTAAGTGGCACTTAAGTGCTGCCTAGGTGCTGGCCCTCTGAGCAAGAGTGAATTTCACCCTTGCTGTTTACTAAGCAGGTAAAAATCTATTTGCTGTAGTATTCTGGGAGCTGAGCTGACTAAGGAGAATGTAGGAAGAGGAAGTAGAACTCTTGTGAATGTCTTCAGAGTTTTAAGGCAAGGGAACGTGAACTAACGATTAAAAACGTCTCATACAATGTTGAAAATCAGTCACAAAATCTGAAGGAAAGGCTGCATTATGAAAATCTGTTGGCCCCACAATCTGCAATAACTGTGTAACGCTCAAGTTGTACGTGTAATTCTTCACGTCTTTTACTTGAATTCCTCTCATGCTTAGTCATTTTACCAGACCCCCGCTGTCAGGCATGCATGCCATTACTGAAGTCCATGCTAAGCAGGGCAAACTGTTCCCCCACTGCACACTCGCCTGCTATGGCTAAAAAACACGTTGCTAGACAGGTTCAGTAAATAGCAAGGATGTGCATAAGTTTTTCAGGAATTTCTCGAGTAAGTCAAAACAGCATGAGCATACAGAAATTAGTTCTAGTTTTACAGTGCAGCACATGGAGGAAACGTGGGTCAAAATATAGACCTTTTCTGGCAACCGTACGGCACACCCAACCAGTATGACTCAGACAGCTACTGATTGGTTTTAAATGGGTTTATGAATGTCTGTCCTTTTACTGTTGCTATACGTTCGTTAATAATATTATATTTCAAGTGCCCAAAACTATGCTAGGTACTTCACAGAAACAGGGAAAGATACGTTCCCTGCCCTGAACACCTTATAACTCTAAGGACCTGAGTCTGAAAAGACCCTTCCATATGCACTAACTTCTACATAGGGTGAGTAGCCCCATTAATTACTTTGGGATGCAGCATGGTCTAATAGATGGGGTGCCGGATCGGGAGGTAGGGATTTGGGTTCTGTTTGCAGTTCTGTCATTTCCCTTCTGTGCGTCGGTTTCCCCTCACTCTTTGTCTGTCTGTCTAGACTGTAGAAAGACAAGGTCAGTGAGGTATTATCTTTCTTTGGACCAACTTCTGTTGTTGAGAGAGAGAAGCTTTTGAGTTTACACAGAGCTCTTCTTCATGTCTGGGGAAGGTACTCTGCGCTTCACAGCTAAATACAACCTGAAACAGATTGTTTAGCATAAGGAGCAAACACATATTCTAAGGGACCATTCAAGGTGACTGTAAACTCTTGGGGACAGAGATTGTCTCTTACAATGTGTTTGCACAGTGACCAGCACAATGGGCCCCTCGGCACTACTGTAACAAATCAATGACGATAATAATCACAGCGCATAAAGTCAAGCATGTGCATAAGCCTTTGCAAGCAAATCTGGACAGGTGTATTTGCTACATGGAGCCCTCTGCAGCAGGGGTGCTGGAGCTAGGGGTGTTGGGGGTGCGGCACCCCCTGGCTTTAAATGGTTTCCATCATATACAGGGCTTACAGTTTTGTTCAATGGCTTCAGGACCCCCACTATAAAAACTGTCCCAATGACACTGGTCTGCGGGACTCCGGCCTAACTTGAGACCTAATGCAGCAAGTGTAGGTTACAAGAAGCTACAATGAGGAGTAGGGGAGAGGCAGAAGAGTTCTAATAATGAGGTCAAATGGTTGCTCAATAAGGTATTTCTCCTTAAAAGGGATATTGAGCACAGTGCTACTCTGTGCAGGCATAGAGGGTCCATATGGGTGGATCCCTTTGCAGGCTTGGGACTGAAGGCATGTACACATCTTGTACACATGGCTGTATTGTGAATGTTTTGATTAAAAGTGTTAACCCACTTTTTGTAGGTTGGGGCTGCAGCATGATTTTGTAGGTGATACAGTACTGTCTTTCAGTGTCTGAACAGTAAATAGAATAAACGGTACATATAGAAAAAACGCTGTTGTTCTTGTGCAGCGTGTCCACACATATCACAACCACAACCCCACCAAAAAACTGTTGTAAAACAAAACTATTTCAGATGTAGAAAATAGCCTTCTATTCTCTTAAGCAAAATCCTACAAGCCAAATGGAACTTGCAAGGTTCCCAGAATTAGAAAAGACAAAGATCAGATTCTCACTTAGGAATATTTCATCTATAAGAGAGAGAAAATAAAATAGCATGTTTTGAGAGAGGAAGAGAACTGCTTCTGAAACAATCTGCAGGTCTTTAACAGAATCATATTTCTGAAAAGAGAGAAAATACAGCCCCTGGGAAATCCCTTTTTGACATATGTTTTTTATGTTCAAATGCATTAATAAACCGGTTATGCTATGAGTCATCCAGCACAAGAGTTTCATGTGTTTCTTTAAATACACTGAAAGTAGTTGAAGGCATATATGATGCTGCAGAGTGATTATCTATTAAAAATCACAACAAATAACTGCATTCATTGAATCGTAGACTTTTGAGAAGGAAAAGACCTCATCTAGTTTATTTGAATTATTTTGTTAAAATAGACTAGCCGAGTAGAATCTAGACTGCTACACTCATTGAACATACAGCAGATAATAGACCCATTCTGCTGCTGTCCAAGTCTCAGTGCTATATTACAGAGAATTTGCATGTGTGTAAATAGCAGATTTTGGTTGTTCTTTCTCCAGAAGAATTGTGTCAAAACTAGAGCTGGCTGAATTATCCGTAGGGAACATTTGTTGGCTACATTGCTCTTTTTTTTCATTTGCAAATAATCTGTGCTCTCCTCCTGATTTCTGCCAATCTATTTATTATTCATTTGGAGCCACCATTTTCAGCCAGTGATTTGTAAACTGTTCCATTGGATTCTACAATTCACAGGGTGTGATTGGTCATCTCGGTCACAAGATATTATTTCTTCTACCTAACAGTATCACTGAAGCTTTTGTAAGCAGAATGGCAAATAATGAATATTTTGGGTCACGCACAAAGACACGTGTTCACACGTAAATACTGGTAAATATATGAAAACACCCATTCTACAATAAGTTCAAATGAATATTTGCAAGCAGTGAATAACTAGGGTGGGAGTGCTAATATAGTTACAATGAATAGAGAGGGACAAGTATTAGCTATTATGTATAGCTGTGATCACAGATCTGCACTAGCTAGGTTAGCCTTTTATTGATATCAGACCCATGCACCAAATCTCAGTGGTGCACAGCTGGAGTTGTTGAATGCAAAAAACAAAAATCCATACCTCCAATGGGTGGAGAAAGCAGTTAATGGAGAAAAAGAAAGCGGGAGTTGAGAGAGAGGAATGGGCTACAGAAGGAAAAAGTGGCAATTCTCTGGTCACTGCCTGCATGGGTCTTCACTCTTGATGAAGCACACCATGGGGCTATTGGTGTCTCTTGGGGGCAATTTGTTTGTGTGTGTCCTGTCTGTCTCTTGTGCCTCCATCCTGAGCAGGAAGTCAGCTGTGTCCATTGGTCCATTTTTAAGGAAATCTATGTATATATTTTTTGTTTTATTAGAGCAATTTTAAGAGAGTTGGACTTTTGGGGGCTATCTTGCTGCTTTGTGGCCCCACTAGGCCTCCCTGGCCTTTAGGCTTTGGTCAGCCTCATCCACTTTGTTGCAGGACCCCGTCCTTCATTGTGCTTCAGCACTCGCTCTGCCTTGGGGAGAGAGGCTGAGTAACACCAAGGTCTCAGTCCCAGTCCACCAAGTCCAGCACTACCAGCCAAGTGAGTGCCATGCTTGCTGAAGTTTGGCTAGGTAAGAATTAAATGATGATGGCCCAAATTGTAGCAAACCACTGCAGAAGCATTTTAAATTTCTGGCCCAGTTTCCCAGGCGGAATACACTGCTGGTGGAAAAAATGTTGCAGCCACTTTTAGGGATACATTTATGCCAGAATTTTTTCACACATGATCCAGTTTTGCCTCCGTATCCATCTATTTGTGCTTCTAACTACCAGACTTGGGCTCAGAATCAGGTAGTAAGGGGTACAAGTATTTAGATTTGCACCTATGCACTCATTGGTGGGCACAATTTTTGCATGCACCTTTAAAAATGGAAGATCAGGTCTGTGTACCAAAACTTGTCTATAACTGACTTGTTGCTGCATTCAGAACTTTGGCATGAAAATGCACGTAATGCCACACTGATGCAAGAAAATAATAATGTAATCCATGATGTGTTGCTATATAGATATTGCCACCACTTTAAATACTTGGCTGTCTGCATTACAGACAGGAGAGCCATGTCAAACTGCATGTCTGTTAGATTATATCTGAACTGCATCCCATGCCACATTGCACTGTTGCTAGGTAACACAGCAGAATCTTATGCAATGCAGCTGTATGCAGTGCTGGAGTTTTACACATGCAATGTGAGTTTGGGTGGGGGGTGGTGTCAGTGAAGAGGTGATTCCAGGGTATGGTTTTATGGTAAGGTCAGTGTCCAATGGTTTAGGAGATCCAGATTCAGTTCACAGTTCTGCTGCCTACACCCTTTCTGCGTGTATTTGGGCAAGTCACTTGATCTCTCTGTACCCCATTAAAATGGGATTAATTACACTGTCCTGTCTCACTGGAGTTTTGTGAGGATAAATCCATTGATGATAGGTGGGGCCACAGACACACAACTATATGTATTGCTGGAATGTGACCGATCAGAGCCTTTGGCACTGACCAGCTGCATTCACTGCTGGGGTGTGACACAACAGAGCAGCATACACTGCTGGAGGGTGACACAGCAGAGCTGCATGCACCCTGCACTGCATGCACTGCTGCAGTGTGACATAACCAAACAGCGTTCACCCCTCCCATTGCATGCACTGCTGGAGGGTGACATAACGTGGCTGCATGCACACAACCCCCACCACACACAACCGAGCTGCATCCCCCTCCCTCCATTGCATGCACTGCTGGAGGGTGACACAACCGAGCTGCATGCACACAACCCCCACCACACACAACCGAGCTGCATCCTCCCCTCCCTCCCCCCCATTGCATGCACTGCTGGAGGGTGACACAACCGAGCTGCATGCACACAATCCCCACCACACACAACCAAGCTGCATCCTCCCCCCCCCCATTGCATGCACTGCTGGAGGGTGACACAACCGAGCTGCATGCACCCCCGGCCCCCACTGCATGCACTGCTGGAGGGTGCGAGCTGCATGCACCCCCGGCCTCCACTGCATGCACTGCTGGAGGGTGACACAACCGAGCTGCACGCTCCCCCGCATTCATGTGTGCTGCACGAGAGCCGCCTTTTCGCCCATCCCTGTCTCCCTCAGTCACCGCTTGTGTCCTGAATGAGGCGGGAGCACCAATGAGAACCGGCCTCGCGCCTTTGGCCCCGGCCCACTTCCCCTTGCGTCAAGGGAACTTTTTAAGATCTCCCTCCAACTCCCCGTCCCGTCCTTTGGCAGCGGCTGTGGAAAAAGCCCCAGGCTGCGGCTGGGCGCGCAGTGGCTGGGGGCCGGGCCGGGGCGGGGGGGAGAGGTGCCATCCTCGCCATTGCACAACCAGCCCTGCCCGGCTCTGTTTACAGATAACCTGCGCGCGAGTGAGTGTGCGGGGTGAGTCACGCCGGGACGGCAGGGCACAGCCCGGGCTGGCTGCGCTCGCGCTCGCTCGCTCACACACACACGCGCCGCCGAGCGGGAGGCGAGACGGAGGCACCGACCTGCCCCGCTGCTCCAGCTGCCTCCTTCGCCCCTCGGGGGACTGGACGCGCCGCGCCGCGCCGGGGAGCCCCTTCGCTGCGGCAGCCTCCGGCCGGCTCCAGCCCGCCCCCCTGCCCCGGGGAGCCGCCTGGGAGATCCCCGCCCACCTTCTATGTGCTTGGGTGGCGCCCCCGGCCGGGGACAGCCCGCTGGGAAGGCGCCTGCCTGCCTGGCCGCTGCCGCTCTCCGCCCGGAGCTTTCTGCCCGCCCGGCTGGGGAGCGCCCCGTCAGCCTGCGCCGCCCGCTCTCCGTCCCCATGAGCCGCAAGGCGCAGCCCCGCAGCCCCGGACTCCTGCTGCCGGCCGCCCGCTGCCGGAGCGCCCCTTCCAAGCGGCTGCTGCTGCTGCAGGACGGCGCCGGCGAGGAGCCCCCCGCCGCCAAGTGCCCCCGGCTGGCCGAGTGCCCCAGCAGCCCCCCGGACTGCCTCAGCGCGCCCGCCTCGCCGGCCAGCGGCCCCTCGCCGGCCAGCGCCCAGGCTCCCAGCCTCATCGCCGGCTACCTGCTGCTGCCCCTGGCCGACAGGGAGCGCGCCTCCCGGGCGCTCAACATCCACACGGGCCGGGAGCTGCGCTGCAAGGTAAGCGCCGGCCACCGGCTGCCCCGGGGGGGATCCCAGTGACCGGTGACTTCTCCCCAGCCCAGCGCCTCTCCGCCACCGCCCGCCTGCGGATCTGAGCCTGGGCCCCGCTCTGCCTGGGGCTGGGGGGGCCCCAGTCAGTGGCTGGCCCGGCCGAGGTCTGGGTCTGGTCAGGTGGTGCCAGGCCGGGGTGCGGGGTGGGGTTCGGGTGACTTTGGCGCCGGGCCCCGCTGATGAGAAGTTAGAATTATTCTGCAGCCGGCCACAGATCCGCGCCGAGGCCGTATGGTTCTCCCCGGCCGGCTCTGATTGATGTAGCGGGGCTTGGTCCTGCTTTGAGCAGCACTAGGTGACCTCCTGAGGTCCCTTCCAACCCTAATCTTCTAGGATTTCATTTGATTACCGGCCACTTATAGTTAGTAGCTGCGGAGAGGGCCGTGGCTTATGTAAAGTGAGGAATAAAAATATCAGGAGCAGACACAGATTCACGAGAAGCAGACATTCTTCCATGCAAACAGCCGGCCAAACCGAGCCCCATCCCATCCGCACTGTTCCCCCCCCTCTGTCCCCTGCTGACAGTGACACACAGCAGAATTGTGCCTGACTAGCACCGCTTTCAGAGTTTTCCATGAGATGTCAGCAGTGCTTTTAAAGAACACACTATGCTCGTCTGTTCTGGACCTATTTCTGAATGGACTAGTTGCTGACTCGGAGTTTACTGCTGCCACCTGCTGCCTGGCTCTAAGGAGATCAGGAATGTCTTCCAGCCCTTCCTTGGCAGATGGGCCTAAAGGCATGTTGGAGCTGAAAATAAAAGAGGGATGGGGGGAGGTTTTAATGACTGTACTATTGGGTAATGAAGGAAGGGAAGTGGGAATTGTAAGTTGTGAGTCCAAGTTTCTCCATGGAGATATCAAATGAATAGACATGATGACATTCCCTGTATGTCATTGATTCCAGTCAGGCTTAGGAAGTGAGTAACTAGCAAAGTTTACCAGGTCACCAAGAGAACACTCTCAAAGCTTTACAAAATATCCACCTGCCATTCCCTGAATAAAACATCCCCAGGTTTACCCCTTCTGCCTATTGCAGTTTGCATACTAGAAAGTTACAGTGTAACTATGATCACCCTTGTGTGAAACCACAGAGTGCCAGAAAGGCAACATCATCAGTAGTTAAAGTTTTCTTCTCCATCAGATTAACAATATCTGTATATTTTTGGAAAGTATCTTAATAGCAGCTTTTAACACAGTTTATAACACAGTTTATAGTGAGGGCTGGTCCCCCTCCAGTTGTCTCAGAATTGTCCATGGAAATTTGCTTCATGGAAGACAAACTTTAGCACTCCTGGTAATGGAGATTCTTTTTTTTTTTTAATTTCCTCTTTACAGGTGTTCCCTCTCAAACACTACCAAGACAAAATTCGACCTTATGTTCAGCTGCCATCGCATAGAAATATCACTGGGGTAGTGGAAGTGATTCTGGGGGACACCAAGGCCTATGTCTTCCTTGAGAAGGACTTTGGAGACATGCACTCCTATGTGAGGAGCTGCAAAAGGCTGCGAGAAGAGGAGGCTGCCAGGCTATTCAAGCAGATTGTCTCAGCTGTAGCTCACTGCCACCAATCGGCCATTGTGCTGGGTGACCTCAAGCTCAGGAAATTTGTCTTTTCAACTGAAGAAAGGTAAGCAGCGATCACAGAGTTGCCTTTGTGGGGGTGACGGAGAGGAATAGTCCTTCTAAAGCAGAAATCTATTCAAGTTAATCAAGGTTCTGCAAAATCTTCAGAGTGGACTAAGAAAGGCATCTGTTTTGGGGAAAAACAATGTAGAGAAATGAAATAGGGTTCTAAACCAGCTGTCCTCTGCAAATTGTCCTGTGCACAATTTGTTTTGTGTGTGTGTGCAGCTAGCATGTCATGGCTCTGATTTGTAAATATTTATTTTTCCTGGGAGCTTGACTGTGTACGTACGTACTTAGCATAGGTTCCTGTCTGATTAAGCAGCTGCCCAGATTAAACTGTTTGGTGTACAAACAGATAATGATTTGAGCTTATTACCCCAGATGTCAAAATACATTGCATTTGAACATCCAATTCAAAGTGAAATGAGAAAAAGGCACATTAAATGAAATGAGATTGGGGCATTATATAACAAAGGGAAAATAAATTCGATTTACAAACAAAGATGTAAAGAATCCAGGCTGCAGTGCTGTAATTGGATCTTTGCAGGTGGACTCTTGTCCCTTTGCAAAGCCCCACTGAAATCAGTGCAACGATCTACCAGCACAGATCTCATAACAAGATGAGGGCCTCCTGGTGCAATTTCTTTTGCAGAAGGGATCTGTCTGTACAATCTCATTTCCGTCATTGCGTTAGTGTAGTTGGAGTCTGTCTAAACCAGGTTACACTTAATGTGAAAGTAGAAGCTTTTATTCCTCCTCCTCTATAGAGGACAATCTCCATGTTTTAAGACCTAAGTGCCACATATCTGGTGTACTTTGCATGTGGTCAGAGCTCCCCCCACACATACAAAGAAATAAAGGGTTAAAATGGGGTAAATAATGTTGAATCTTGAAGGAGGTTTACATCTTACACTGAGAACCCAAATGTTAAATGAGCTACTTGTAGAACATACAGCTTAAAAAGACACTGTCTGGTCAAATTTAGCCCAAAGTATAGGTTTTGTAAAAACTAGATTTACAAAATCTAGGTCGATAGAACTATTTTTCTATTTTTTTTTTTCAAAATTATTCAGACAGGAAAAAATGTTTAAGCAAACATTTCTCTGCAGTGTCTGCTGCCCTTGTGTTGCAGCATGGCACAATGCAAAACCTGAAAGGTAAAATCCTGAACAGAACTGAAAGGAATTAGTTTATTATTCTAGAGAAGACTGCAGTGAGTAAACAACATTAATGGTGGGAAGAACGTTTTTAAAATTCCTTCACTAGTAATAGCTAAGGTCTTAGTAAAACATAAGGAATTTCACTTTTTAAAATAATTTTTCCTTATCTAGGACCTCTGTGTTTTATTTTATTAATGAACAAAGCAAGATAGATGTTCCAACTCTGCCTCTTTTTTTAAAGCAGAAAAAATATATGTTAACCTACAAAATAGTAACTCGCTTGAAGGAAACTGTTGCAGCTTTTCCCACCTCTGATAAGATGAAACCCTTGCTGAAATGTTAGATTTCACACAGTTTTGGTAATTTGGAAATATGCATTGCACAGGCTAATGTCATATACATCAAATTTGGTAACAAGAGGGTTAAGCAATGTAAGACAGGCTCTCTACAGGTACATTGTTTTAGTGCTGTATCAGCCAATCGGAGGCCCGCAGCATAGGCTGAGTCATATTTTCCATTTACAGAACCAGTGGGTATTTTACATTACGATAGGAAGTCACATTGAGGACACACTGCAGTTAATGTGTTTGCACGCCAGTAAGATGTAAGACAAAACAGAGCCATGCGAGAGCAAAGGAATGGCCCTTCAGCTAATGTAAAATCTTTCTACTTAACCTAAGCAATTAGGAACTAGGGTGAACTTTGACTTGCAGAAGAGAGAGCCATTGCAGCATGACATGTGATGTCATGTGGAAAAAAATATAAATGAAGGGGAGGGTTAATCAACACTGCATGTACAAAAGGGATCTGGACTTTGAGATTTCGAAAGCATGCTTCTGTATGGTGCATTCTTAAAGTTAAACTGGAAATAGTAATAACACTGTAGTAAATTAACCATGCATAGTTACAGTACAGCCTGTGTAGAACAGCATGCAGTGGTATTCTTCGACTGTGGAACTTTAACAATACCTAGGGTATGAGTAACATTATTTTCCCCATCCTACGCAATATTGTATAAATTGATAACTGTAGCTGCACTTTTGTTACACCTGGATCAGGTCTAGCTCAGCACTCTTGAGTTTCTGTGCTTCATGTTCACAACTAAGTTCTTCTCTCTTTGGTCACCATACTGTAACATGGAGAGCTATAGTTGGGTTTGTAATAGCAGACAGCCTTGTGTGTTAAAATAGCTCTGTGCTGGTTATTAAAACTGTTTTGTAACCTGTACATTGTGTTTCTCTCTTCCTCAGGACTCAGCTGAGACTAGAAAGCTTAGAAGACACTCACATCATCAAAGGGGAAGATGATGCTCTGTCAGATAAACATGGCTGCCCTGCATATGTCAGCCCTGAGATCTTAAACACAACAGGGACCTACTCTGGAAAATCCGCTGACGTTTGGAGTTTAGGAGTAATGCTGTATACTCTCCTAGTAGGACGCTATCCCTTCCATGACTCAGACCCTAGTACTTTGTTTTCTAAAATCCGCCGTGGACAGTTCTGTATTCCTGATCATGTCTCTCCCAAAGCCAGATGTCTCATTCGCAGCCTGCTGAGACGGGAACCCTCTGAAAGACTCACTGCTCCAGAGATCTTGCTTCATCCTTGGTTTGAAGCAGTTTTGGAACCTGGATATGTAGACCAGGATATAGGAACTTCTGATCAAATTGTTCCAGAGCATCATGGAGACAGTGATGATATTAGTTCGTTCTTCTGTTAGTCCTGAAATCTCCACAAACCTCATACAGTTCTCACACATGGTATCTTGTTAGGGTTTCATTTTTCCACGATATAAATGTGCAGCATTTTAAAGTGTCACTATAATCAGAAAACTGACTATGTTAAAAACAAGTAAATAAACAAGGCAGACAACTACTTACTCAGTGGATCCAGAGTCATATCTGCTTACTCTGCTGGCAAGTTCTTACTGTTAGCACTGCAGGGCCAGTGCAGCTGTGAAAGAGGCAGCTGGATTCTATTCTGCCTCCTGCATCATCATCAACCCAAATGCCGGGTGATCTTTGATTGCAGAATCTTATTACTGGTGATGTAAGAAACAGACAAAAAAAGTAAGACCTCCCACTTTTCCCCGTAGGTATTAAGTGGAATGTGTAGCCCTGACAGTGAAAAGACTAAAAGGGGAAGACCAAATCTGACATGGAAATTAGTAAGAGAGGAATCAGTAAGGAGCGCTAGGTTGCCAGTTTTATAGAGTAATTTTCTGAATATAAGTGCACTTTATTGGTGGAGGGAGGTCTTGACCCACCAAGTCCAACTACCTGCTCACTTGTCAGGTAGATCCTGCTATTAGCAGGTATATGAAGTTATTAAAGATCCATCCATAAAATAAATGTATACTATTGTCTTTCTCTACTGCTTTTGGCAGATTAGTTCGGTAATCTTTTAAGGAGGAGAAAATACCTGAACTCTCAGCTGGATTTCATATAATACAGTCTCCCTGAACATAAAATGCATTTTTAATTTATTTAAGCCTAACTGTAACAAATCATATATAATTCTATGCCTGAGATGAACTTTCCATATAGCCCGAGCCCTTGTAAGTTCTGAAAGTGCAAGCATGTTTTCATGTATCAAAACACAACACTGTAGGGTGAAGCACCTTGCCTTGGGAAAGAGAGAGAAGGGATATCTTGTACAGTATGTGTGAACCCTTCTGTTTTCTTGTGGGCTCAATTTTACATAGAACTCTGTCCCTTGGGTTTAAAATCTTGTACAAAAACTTGGTGGGTCTTGAATGTTAAATTCTCCAGACTTCCCTCTTTGACTATTCAGGTGTATCGTCCGCCTCTGGCTACATTTTTTTCTTAATTTTTTTGCGTGATTATTCATCATATTTCAGAGTTATGTGGATAATGAACACCTCTAAATAATCATTAGCTTCCTGGGTTGGGAATAAGTAAAGCCTAGTCATGCCTAAGATTTCTGCTTTGTTTCATGTGTGTGCCTGGTTGGTGATGTACAGAAATATCAACTTGTATTAAACAAAAGTGGTTCACTAAGATGATGTACAAACCGTTCCTAAAATGAATTTGTTAAACGGGTAAATTACTATGCCGTACATTGACAAAATGGCACTGTAATGATGCAGTTATTTTAAGGCCTAACCCTTGGCAAGCTACAGAACCATCATGCATTGTGAGAATGCCCTGTATACCTCATGTATTGTGTACTTTGTACATATATCTTACAGTTTTAAGGGGCGATATTGCTCTAATTTGTGTTCCTAATAACCGAGGTGTCAAAGTGCAGTTTAATGTGAATTATTGTTGGCAATACTAACTTGACAGAATCATGAGCATTTGAGAAGGGTGAAGTAACTCTATTGCACTAAATCTCTCATGATTGCTTGACATTTGTATCTGTGATACAGTTTAAACCTAACAAAAGTAAATCTGTATATATTGGTAGAAGAGCTGCCGCAAAAGCTAAAAACACTATGCCCAACCTGTAAATATGTAGATATGTAGAAACCTAGATGATAAAGTCTGACTTTAGAAAAATTTTAATAAATCTGGTTTCATAAACGTTTCTTCTCAATTTTGTTTTTTTGGTGTCTTGAGGTAAAGTTTATCTACTTATTTAGGCTTATCATATTCATCTAAAACAGTGGTATTCAATCTGTGGTCCGCAGACTCCTTGAGGTCCACAGACCATGTCTTAAAATTTCCAAAGGGGTTTGCACTTCCATTTGAAATATTTTAGGGATCTGCAAATGAAAAAAAGGTTGAAAATTACTGATCTAAAATATATTTTGGTCTCAGAAGTACTTTGTTAACCTAGAATTGTGCAGCTGTTTGGTCACACAGGGACAATGCTTTCCACTTAGTGCCAAATCCTGCAGTTGTCACTCAAGCAAAATTCCCGTAAACCTAGTGGGAGCTGCCTAAAACCTTTCCCTGGGGATTTTGAAGGCCTTTGGGGAAACAGAAATTCAGTAGATCTCACAAGAACTGTGTGAAATAGGTTAAGGAGTATTGGATCCATTTTCAGATGGGGAAACTGGGGCACAGAAAGGCTAAGGCTCAAATTTTCAAAAGCAGCTTTTAATTTTGGATTACCCATCTTGAAAAACAAGGATTTTTTGCTTGCACCCTTGCCTAGCCATTTGCATCTGCACTGTGGGCAGAAAGCACAACCGTGTCAGAAAGCTGTCATTTTTGCATAGATGGACATGGCTTCACAATGTGCAAGCCACTGGAAAATCTGATCCGAGGTGCCTAAAACCGAGCAGCTGAAAGCAGAGGCTTGATTTTTTTGAAAATGTAATCATTAATGATATGCCCAAGGGCACATAGCAAGTCAGTTGTGAATTAAACCCAAGAATCCTTGGTTCTAGTTCCACTAGGCAATGCTGAAAGAAGATGGTTTGTGTTCCTATTAAAATGAAATGAAAATAAAACGTGTTTCTTGGATACACAAGGAAGAGGAATATAAATAGTAACTGTATCAGGGTTATAGAATGTGCATTCCTTAGAGAGAGCTGCCCTCGTGACCCATCCTGAAATGGTGAGGTCATCATTATCAAGTATAGAGAAAGAAGGGATTCTTAGTTTTTATTTATACCTTTCACCGTCGTTAACGTCATCCTTGGAGTTTACACCTGTTTACCAGTGCAGTGACTTTATGCAAAATCTTTGCCTGTGTCAAACGATACCAACTTTTACAGATCTTCCTTCTAAAGAGTGAATTGAAGAGAAGAGGTGAAGTAATTGGTCAATGCAAAGGAACGTGTCTTTACCTTCACTGCACCTATTCTCCCATTCTGAGACACTGGCTACAGATGCAGTCAGCATATTTTCCATGTACTTGCAGAGTATGTCAGACACCAAAATATCTCAAGTTACTTTACCAAAGTTATTCTCATAGGAGGTGTATAAATATAAACACTATCTAGGTAGTCTGATTAAATTACCCACAGCCCTACCATGAGTTGTATCTTGGACAGAAGCCCTGATGCATCTTTATCAAATAATTGCAGGAGGCTTGGGCTTTGATAAATGCCTGAAATCTTTCAAAACATTTTTTTCTCCCACAATTAAATCAACCTTTTTAGGCCAGCATCTGGGCCGCTCCCTGACTTTTTCTCACATGTGATGTGTTGTTAAGCAATTAGAATAAATGCAAATAGTAGCAACAGCTCCAAACAACCTCAGTGTTGCGTTATGGATTGTAACATAACATTCATTCTGACAGCAGAATAAATTGGTGTTGCTTTGTGACCTCATAGTTCATACATTACTGTACGTGAAGTTTCAGAGCATGTCGAAAGACAAAGGCATATGAAGTAACTAAAACATTCATGGTGGGTGTGAGAAACTTTTATTTAGATAAGGCATGAAGTATTTTTTTTTAAGGGAGCCACATTCCTGCCCCAATGTGACCTTTTGGGCAAGGACTTGGATGAGTCTGTTTCTTTTTCTTAGCTGTGTATCGCTTTCACCCTGAGCCTGCAAAATGATGAGTGATCCTAGGTTGTGCTGAGATCGTTCAGTTGCTATTGCTTTTCCACAGCCTACAGGTGGAGGGGAGATTGTCCAGCAGATTGTAACTTTGGCACCTAAATCCCAGTGTTGCCATTGGGTTTGCCTGTGTACAGTTCTTTATTCAGATTATTTTTTTTCTTTTCAGTTCTTTATTGAGATTATTCTTTTTTTTGTTCGGTTTCAGATCCTAAATTTTAACTAATTTAGAATTTTAAAAAGTAAATCCTGGCAAAGAAATGTCAATTAGCATGAACTTAGTGCTTTGGCTAAAAAAGAGCAGCAAACACAGAATTAAGGGTAAAACTGCTTATCCCAGCCACCTGTTCCTGGATCTTTGAACAGCAGGTGATATTGCTTGTGCTATACCTAGACACGGTTGGCAATGTTAAAACAGTTTCAGTTATATCTGTTTTAAAAAAAGGTTGATTTTATAAGAGATCCTTAGTGCTCATTAAATATATTTTTTTCATGAACCTGTTGTCAATGAAAAAAAAAAGTGTTACTTTATAAAGCAAAATTAATTCCACTTTACTGAATTCTAAAACTATGTAATGGGTTCTTTTATAGTTTTGCTTTAATGGATTAAGTCAATGATGGAGAGACAATTTTAAAAGCACATTTTTTCAATCAGTATTTATTATTAGCATGCAAATTGCTATGCAGCTTCTCTTTTTATACAAAAGTATATTTTAACCTAGTTTTTTTAATGTTGTTAGATTCCATCAGAAATAATATTGTTTAGCATGGCACGCATATATACTATACTGTATGAATGTGCTATGCAAACACTTGTAAAAAAAAAAGTCTTTTCACACATAATACTTATGAAAAATATCTTGATCACTTATGTCTGTTTTCTAGTTACCCTATAATCATAAGGCCACATTCTAATTAATCTGTTGTTAAAAGTTTGTTGTTAAATTAAAACTATTTTTGACCTATTGGTGGTAAAAGTGCTGTAAAATTTGCAACATTTTTATAATACTTCCATATCTTTGAGTGAAATCCCCATGCCACATTTCAGCTTAGATCAAATTGTTACCAGAAAATTATGAATCCTTCAGGATGTGAGTTTATAACAAGAAAAACATGAGTTGTTTAAAAATGCCTTAATAAAAACTTGATAGTTTTCTCTGCTCTGTATTTATTTATTTACAGTATTTAACCAGCTAACTAAACTGATGTGCTGCACTCCATTTCCACTTTTGGCTTTGAAGTAGGAGCAGGAGACCTATCAATTACATGTTGTCACATACAAACATAAACATAACTGTATGAAGCAATCATGGTTCTAACAACAGTTTGCATTGCACAGAAGACCAAAATAAATGAAATTCATACATTTTCTTTATGGGCCGAAAGGCTGCAAATGCACTTTCAGCTCAAGGACTTTTAATCATCTTGCCTAATTATGGAGAAACAAATGGAGTTTGTCTTCTCACACTGAAATGTGGATGATTAATATCTTTGTTGAACACCAAGGACATAGTCTCATCACACCGGGTGTGGATTTCTGCTTGCAACTCCTGTTATTATTAACGGCTAATTAAAGTGTAATTTGCGGAAGGAGATGAAACATGGTGACATGTGAGCACATATGTGAGTTTATCCTTCGAAGAACCGTCAGGGCGATATGGGAGTGTGGGTGATGGAAACACAGCATGAATCAGCTGCCCTCTGTTTATTGTACAGTTCTGTTGCAGGAAAACATTCACCTCCACTAACCAGCGCCAACAACAAAAGCTGAGTTTGATAAATTATTAGTGGAGATGTTCTCAGTGACTTTGCTTAGATTTGACTCCTCTTGCGCAAATTGCAGATTAGGAAAGGATTAAGTAACAACAGCGTGGCTGAAGTATTACACATAACACTGGCTATTAGCCAAGGAATGTAGCATGCAAAAGCTGCCATTGCCTAATAAATCCAATATAGCTCTGGTCATCATAGAAAATGACTCCGGCCACCACCTAAGGTAGCAGTTCAGTTTCTACTTTGTTATTCAGTGTCTTGGTGCAGCAAAGCCTTCGCAAAAGAGGGTTGTTTTTTTAACTTCTAGGTAGTGACAAATCTGTAAACATTTAGATGAGTCACAGAAACCATAAATGTAACTGAGTATAAAACTATTGTTGGGCCTTCCAATAATATTCAAGTCTCAACATGTCAGGTTTGTCAAGCTGCTGCTGTTTAAATGTTAAAGGTTTTCACAGTGCAACAGACCAATAGGAAAAAGTCAAAACAGCTCAGGGCCCAATTCTGCTCACTAAGTCAGGTCAATGGCCTGCTTTTGCAAGTAGTGGGACTCCTCATGTGAGTAAATGCTACTTGTTGTGAATAAGGATTGCAGAATAAGGCTCAGAGGCCCTGATCCTCAATGGATTTCAATCCAAGTTAGGAGCTTAAATACTTTTGAGGAACTAGGCCAGAGAGAGCCTATGTGTGTGTGTATAAGGCAAGCAGGATTTGGCGCTCAGTATTCAGATGAAAGTTCAGGGTATAGTCTGGGCTCAAGTTTGAAGCTAAATGCAAATTTTAGGCTGCAGGACATGGAGGGTGAAATCTTGGCCCTACCGGAGTCCATGTCAGAACTCAGTGGGGTCAGGATTTCACCCAGGACGATTCTGACTACAAAGCAAACTGTAATTAAATCACATTCATTATCAGAGGACAAATTCAGTGTTGCCAACTCCTGCATTTTTACCCTGAGCCTTGTGCTTCATGATGTCTTAATTAAAACCCCAGCTGCTGAGGTCGCGTGATGATGTGAGCCTCTCAACTTTTATTTATAAAATAGAAAAAAGTAAGTTTCTGGTCTGCCTAATTGTGAAGAAACGCTTGAAAAAAACATGACCCAAGCGGCTCAAAAGTCAGAAGGCAAACAAAAAAGAACCCAGAATGTATTCTTTTGATGAGCTCAAGTTTTTTAAGCCACTCTGATAATTTTGGAAGCCTGACGCGTGCTTTTTGAACATTTGAGGTTCGCAGTCCTGTGAACTCTAGGCATCTATTCCACGTTCATCCCTTTACTAGAAGCCAGGTCCTCAGCTGACGTAAATGGACGCCTGGATGCTAATGGGGCTGCACCTAATTACGTGAGCTGAGGATCTGTCTCTGCATCTGAGCAGCAGCCAAAAAAAAAAAAAAAAGAGATGAAGTCAGTGAATAGTTCTTCTTTCCACAGCACGTGTTAGAGGAACTTCACCTTCTCCAGAATCATTTACTGACACGGCAACATTTTTCTCAAGCTTTTCTTCTTCTTCTTTCCCCAGGGTTGTGGGGAAGAGCTGGAATTTACATTTCATCCTGAGGGGACGAGCACTCATGCTATTCTCTGTTGGAAGGGCATTTCATGTATGCGTGCAAGCCACCAAGGAAGCACTGTCCTCTTGCGCTCACCAGTTTCAGTCTTGTTCTCGACAGTTGTTCTGGATGAATGGACTGGGGCAGAGGGTGGAGGGGAGAATGATCAAGATCAAGCTAAGGAGCTGGAGGTTGAACCAAAATTCTTTGGGAAGCCAGCATAGTACCCACATCTTCCCAGCTACACATACTATGTCAGTGGAACGTCTTCCTGTTCATTCCCTGATACAATGTGCTGGGATAGTCAAACTTGCAGGTCATTCATACAAGGACAGTTCCATGTCTGCAGGAAGGGACACAGCTAGCCACAGATACAAGAAGACATTTTTCTGTAGAGGAAGCGTGTTCTTGTGGTTAATGCACTAGACTGGGTCTTGGAAGAGCTGGGTTTAATTCCAGGCTTCTGTGTGACTTTGTATAAGCCACTTAATCTCCCTGTGCCTCAGAGTCCCATATGTAAACATGGAGATAATAATACTTCTTTTCAGCTGCAGAGCTCCCACTCCATAGATCAGCATCAGTGCAGTGAAGAGCCCTGACCGGCAGAGCCCTGACTGGCTAGAGCGCTGACTGGAAATCCCATTCCTCCCCATTCCTTCTTCCTGCGGCCAGCTCCCCTCTGACTGGAAGATAGGGGCCACCTGAGAAAGGAGTGGGACTGCACTGCATGGGCATGCAGGCGTGTGCTGCGGCTGGGACACAGCAGTCTGAGCGTGGGGCTGAGGGACAGGCCCCAGGAGCTGCTGGTTCAAAGTAAAGAAAACTAACTAGTGCTGTGAACACAGATATATAGTCACTTAACACATTTAAGGCCAGATTCTCATCACTGAGCTG
Source organism: Emydura macquarii macquarii (assembly GCF_026122565.2). Lineage (NCBI taxonomy): Eukaryota > Metazoa > Chordata > Testudines > Chelidae > Emydura > Emydura macquarii. Next base: position 6,774,568 of record NW_027130506.1, read on the forward strand.
GTTGCTTTGCACTGCTCAGGTAGTACATAGGAGCTGGAATCTGCCTGTAATGGGTCAGCTGAGATTGTAAAGGGGCGCTCTCAGCATAAAGCTGGTTGAGCCAGTTCTTATACCAGCCTTCCCCCATTTTAACCCCTCCCCTGCACCGGAGAGATATGTCAGAGAGAGGCAAAGACATAGGGGGGCAGGGGCAGGTCCGGTGGCACTTTGCTTTACTGTTTTTCAGCCGCCGTATAGTCCCTTAAGGACCACACACTGCTGTTCTACCTCACACCAAGCAGGGAGCTGTGATCAGATCCCCGATAGTCCCTCCCCGGCATCTCCTGTGCTTAGCAGATCTCTCTGCAAGAGAGAACCTGGCCTTTCAGTTCTCAAACACAGAACATTTGTACACAGATTCTCAGTAGATGTCCACATTTCCTGGTTTGATACAAAGTGTACGAGAACTGCCGGACACTGTATCAAACTCATCCCTGGTTTAATGCCATTGAAGTCAATGGTACCAATTAGGGAGTAATTTGGCCCACAGTGTTGCTGTTAGAGCTGGCCAAAAAGGGGGGATTCCTTGCCATGGAAACGTTAGCCATTCTGAGACAAGGTTTAGTCCCAAAACAGGGCGAAATGTGAAAACCACAACTATTTTTGCAGAAAGGGATTTAAAGAAACCCACTGTTCCTGGCTCCCTGCAGGAGTTCAGTTTCTTGTGAAATTGACAAGATGATTATTCTTTGTTATTTGTCTCACCCTCCTGCCTGGGTGCCCAAGTCCTAGACCAGGACCCTCTTGTGGTAGGTCGTGTGCAAACACAGATCAAAACCAAAGCTCTTGCCCCAAAGAACTTGCAGTCTAAGAATGAGACACGAGATAACAGATTGTTTACTTGTACTCCTCCCTCTGTCTGTATCAATGAGACAATATTGTCTAAATAGACCAGAAAGACACAGGGTGGGGGAAGGGATATAACACACAAACAGAGTGAACAATGTGATGGCAGCAAACTTCATGTTAATTCCATGACTGGTTTTTTTGGAGGGGAGGGATTAGGTTTAGTTAGGAAGGGATCATCTAAATAGAAAGGGAAGGGGAGGGAGACGGGGCTGGGGAGAAGACGGTAGAAGGGGAATGTGTGGAGTGAAGCTGAGGTGAAGAGACTGGGAGGGAGGGGAAGAGAGAGGGTTGGAACACACAGACTAAGTCCTTTCACAACTGTAGAAAGTTCTCTGAATGTCCAACGGTCTCTGCTTTGCTTACTGCTGCTGTTCCTACTGGTTGGAGTTGCTGCATAGGGTTGTCAGTTTTGGCTGGACGTATTCCTGGAGGTTTGATCACATGACATAATCTTTAATTAAAGATTAATCTTTAATTCCTAGAGACACCAGGACAATCCTGGAGGGTTGGCAACGCTAGTCTGGATGCCTTTCTTCCCCTCTAAATCCAGGGGACAGAAGCAGAGAGCCTGCCTGCTCTGCCTCCCCGCCAAACCACCATCTCCCCCTCTCCCAGCTCCAGGGAACAGAAAGGCAGAGCCTATCTTCCAGAGCTAGCCCTCTAAAAACAGCTGTATGGCCAACATGGCGTGGGCTAGTCACCCGGCATACGTACCTAAGACAGGATTAGCGTGATCCACCACCCTAGCCACCCTGCTATTTTTAGGTCACTAGCTAGAGCAGAACTAGTGTGTCTACATCTACACCTCCCAGCTGCAGTGTAGACTTACAGAGCACACCCAAGAGGCACTGCCTGTCTCCTTCAGCTAGAGGGAGGCAAGGATGCACAGAGCACTGGGCCTGTGCCTTGCCAGACCCTGGAGCTGAGGAGAAGGTGGAGTCAGGCAAAAGTTTAATCAAATCTGCACTAGACTCAACAAAACATTTCGTCCTGCTGAACTGGCATTTTCAGACTAAATTACGTTTTGTCAGAACATTTCTGACAAGTTTTAGTTGCTATCTAGCTTTAATGCAGGCTGGGGCAAAACTGGAGGTCCTTACTCAGGTTTCACTCAGTAGAGAGAGACCCAGGTTTTCAAATGTATTTAGACGCCTAACTCATTGATTTCAGTGGGAGCTAGGCACCTAAAGATCTTTGAGGATCTGAGCCTGAGTAACAACCGAGGGACAAATTCTATAGTTCTTTATCGTGGAAAATTCCTGTTTAAATCAATGGGAATTTTGCCCATCTGTGGACTACAGAATCCAGTTCCCAGTCAGGATCTCCAGATTTGACTCAGTTTAACCTTGTCAGAAAGAGTTGCCCAACTCCAACTTTTGTGAGGCTCAACAATTAACTTGCAAAACAGCTTTTAGAAAAAGCAGCTCTTGCGCAGAAGTGCTGCATTAGCTGGCAATGCTTTGTTCAAGTTACTTCCACTATTATGGTATTTATTAACATCAGCACTTTGTGCAAGTAAACACTGCTACATGCTCACCATCAGATGGAGATCTGCAAGAGCCCAGCGTAGCCATGATCACTGTTCCCACATTCACAAATGCAACTCTGTAGTTCTTTTTGCTGAATCAAATTAGGTTTTTTTCTCATTGCAGGTAAAATTCACCAAAGTGCACCACTAAAATCCAAATTAAATCTTATTTTGAGGGCTTCAGTGGGATCTAAGTGACCTCTGAAGAGAGATAAATTTTACACAAGGTGTTGCAAGCCTATGTATTTTGCCTAATCTTTGTAGGGTTTCCTATTTTGATTGGATGTATTCCCGGATGCATCTGACAAAGTGGGTTTCTGCCCACGAAATCTTGTGCCCAGATAAATTTGTTAGTCTTTAAGGTGCCACAGGACTCTTGTTGTTTTGTTTAAAATAGTTTCCCAAGGAATTGTAGCCTTATTTTACAGTCTCTTTCAAAAGTTCAAAGAGGGTACAAGGTTTTTTACATTACCCACTCACTGCAAAAAAACCCAAAAAAACAAAAAACACAACCCAAACAGTCTTAATAACTTTATTGTTTTTATTACTGAATTGAGTTTCATGGTTTAATATGTAATCATTTGTTATTCTAGTAAATAGAGTACATGTGTATGCCAACATGATGACATTTTATTTCGTATATTGTTCTGACCTGTAACTGTGCACTAGACAGCTCCACTTTTTAGAATTAGACCTGCTCAAGAGTTTCAGAATACCATGTGACATGATGTAATGTCATATACTGAATGGTGAGGACAGGTTTCAGCTGCAGTCAAGACAGACGTAACTCCAAGAAATCTTTAGCAACCTTGCTACACCCATTAGACAAAACTAAGCGTATATTTATGGAAGAGGGCAATTATTTTTATTTTCCTTTTGTGGAAATACCTTCAACATTTCTGATGGAGTTTAAAAGAAAATCCTAAATTTTTACTCCCTGTTTTTACTCTTATCAGACTCCAATTCAAGGGTCCTGATTAGGGATGAACTTAAATACATGCTTAAATGCTTTGCTGAATCAGGGCCTTAATTTTTAAACAACCTGCTTCAAAAATTCTGCTTACATTTACAACAGCATAAATCCAGAGTAACTCTGTAGATTTTCATAGCATTACTCCAGATTTACACTGATCTGACCTAGAGTAGAGCTTTTCCTGGTGTCTTTCCAAAACAGCTGCAAATTTTGGCCCTAATCTTGCAAATACTTACACACACGAGGAGTCCAACTGAGTTTTTTATTTTGCTTTTAGCTGTCAAAAATTTTTTTAAACAAATATTTATTCTAGAAAATGGCACTTTTTTTCTGCCAATGTTTTGCTACGTAGAGAACAACTGACAATTTAATCAATGAAAAAAGCAAATAGAAGTTTAACAGGCGTCTTAACTGGAACTATTGAGTTTGTCCTATTGAATGTAGTTTCTTAAACTTGTGCTTAAAGGATTGTGTTACTTTAGTGTGAATTGGTATGCCTGCCTTGGAAATCTAGCAGTATTTAGGGTCCATCTACCATTAATGGAAAGACTCCCATTGACTTTGATGAGAACTTGATCAGGCCCATAGTTAATTGAGAGCAAAGAACTGGCCACTTTGTGTGCAAAGGTGGTTTCCAGCTGCACACCTGATTAGAAGTTTGGTTCTTTCTGTGCTAATCAGCCAGTTATGGCTCTAATAATTACCTGAATTAATCCAGCACTCACCAGTCCTAATAGCCAGTTACAACTCAGATCCTAGACTGTAAGATCTTTGGGGCATGTCATGTTTTGTGCATTTGCATGGCACCTAGCATACTTTGGGACACACAATGAAATCAGTTGGATGTCTTTCAGATGACTTATCTGGGTTTTGGATCAGTCCTGTGTGAAAAAATAATGGTCAGTTCTGGTTAATCAAGAAAATAACAATAACAAATTCAGACTAGAACTTTTTTCTTTTAGCCTTTGACCTGTCCCTGTCTCTTCCTCTCTCCCCACTCCTCCTTCTATGACTAAACACTACCTCCACCCAGCAATGTAATTCTTGGATGAGCTTGGCAAAGGAACATTCTCAGATAATACTCCTGTCAGGCAAACAGATTGCTCACTCCATCCCACAGTCTGCAGAAAGGATTACAATAAAGATTATGATCAGGAGAGCCTGTCCAATGCTCTAAATCTCAAAACAGGTGTAAGGGGAAAAAGCATGTGAAGGAAATTATATGCCATAGGAAAATTCCTCAAGGAGGAACTCACCAGATAAATCCACACTAGAAGCTGAAATCAGGATTATGCAGTTAATGAACATAGTGGTGCTGGAACAATTTTTATTATGGGGGTGCTGAAAGCCATTGAACAAAACTGCAAACCCTGTATATGATGGAAAACACTTCAACTCAGGGGGTGCCGCTGCACACCCAGCATTCCTATTTCCAGCATCTCTGGCTGAACAGGATTTGTTCCAAACAGCGGCAAAGAGTGCAGTGTTACCGGCTCTAACTCTGTGTTAAGCAAAAATGTCATCGCATGCTGACATGTATTTGCACATTCTATCCTAATGGATTGATTAACCACAATCGCTATGAAAAATTCCAGTAATGAAGTAACCAAAAGTATATGATAAGAAAAATAATTGTTTTTGTGTGAATTCAAGTAGCTAAATAATACTGTCAGAAGCACGAACCTGTGCAACTTCCTACAACCTTCTGCTCACATAAGCAATCCTATGTATCCATGTATATAAACGGTTGCAGACCCTAAGTAAATGTGTCTAATTGACAAAATCTTGTGTATTTCTTATCATAAAATTAACCATAAGCTAGACTGATATTGTATTACAGTTCAAATCCTTTTTTGTAAATGGACTAGTTCTGGGAGACCCAGATTGGATGTAGCATTTGTTTCTCACCATTTTATTTTCCAGCTCAGTTGACAGAAGCATAAGAAGATCATGTGGACTTGCCTAGAGCCACCCACTAAGTCATTGGCTCAACCCAAATTAGATTGCAGGAGCTTTCGAGCTTCCAGTCCTTTGATCAAGCCACAGCACCACATGGCCTGTTCAGAGTCCTTTGATGGAAGACAATATGAATAGACATTAGGAAGTTTACAAAAAGGTTTTTTTTCCTTTTGAAAAAAGTTTTACCCCAGGGCGAGCAGAATTGGAATGTGTCATAAATGAGTGTCTTGTATGCACCATCTGGAGTAAAATAATCAAAGGGGGGAAAGGTCTTATAAGCATATGTCAATACATCCATAAAATAAGCAAGTCTCTGAGCAAAAGACAAAGGTTACTGGGAGTAATAGTGCAGTAAGTATTGTACTCATCACATATACACGTCCTCAAGAGAGGTTACCTCATAAAAATTTTCAGTGGCTTCACCCTTTGCAAACAGAATTACAAATATACTGAACAATGTTATTTTTGAAATCATCAACACACTGAGGTATAGTCAAAGGCCACTGTTGCTGTGAGGGGCTATTTGTCACAACTGATTTATAGCTATCCATTGCACTGAGGCTATGGAAACTTCTAAAAGATGCTTCTACATCTTGACAAGTATCTATGGAAATAAGCCTACAGATTTGTTTTGTCTGCTTTCCATTACCTAGGATAACCTTTTAATCTCCTTTGTAGACAGCCAGGCTCCTTGGCTGGTGCAGATGTTTATCCCCTATTACCATCATAACACCTATCTTGTGGTATCCCATATCTGATGATCTAGTTGCTGCTTCTTTAAGAAGTGAACAATACTGACCTTTCACAGACCTGCACCAAAACCATTTTAATGCATTCCACACAGGCCTGCTCCTTTCTTCTGGTTGCTCCAGTGACCCAATCAGGTTCTTATCTCCTGAGCACAGAGAAGAGGAGAAAGGAGCCAGATCAAAACAAAAACTTCACCAAGAAACTTATCTGGTTAGGGGAGAGAGGGACTTGTCCGCCTGTCTGGACTAGAGCTCCTCCCTCTACTGAAAGTACAGACCGATGCTGAGATAAAGAGCATGTTCACAGGCTGCCTTTCGAGTCCCCTTTGGAACAGAATTACAGGTGCAACGCCAATGGGGAGCTCTCCCCCTCCCCCCACCTCAGGAACTGCACCAGGTACCAAAGTGGCAGCGTGCTGAGACAGAGGCATTGGCTTGTCTCTGATTTCAAGGTGGAAGCAGGGAGGGAAGGGGCCTGCAATCTGGTGACGGGACGTGATAGGGGCTGTGACTTTGTGAAAGGTGCAACAGTGAACGGGGAAACAGAGACTCCTGTTACATAGCAAGGGAGGAGGAGCAAAGTAGCAAGAGCCACTGACATTTTTTTTTTAGGTGGGAAGGGGGAGACAGGGCACAGAGCTTGTTTTCAGGGGGTCAGACATAATTTTTTCCTGGGCGGCAAAGGGCAGTCTAGTCACCAGCCTTAACATCTGTTTTGGACACTAGTCACCAATGGTGGGTGATGGGTAATATAACCTCTTCAAGGCATAGACTATGCCTGCTTTGTACGGTGCCTAGCCCATCGTGGACTCCAATAATAATAATAACATGCATCTCCTCTGGCTATTTCATGAGACTACAAGTGACGACAGTTTTTCCCGTGAGATCAGAAATGATTGGCAGAGAGAATCTACAAGGCAAGTTGCATTTTTATGTGAATAGTGAATTTGGCTGGAGAGACGGCACATTAAGTGAAGCGACATATTAGGGCATTAGCATACATGACTTCTTTCCTTATTCTTTTATTAAATGCTTAATGTAGAGCCTATTAAGTATTGAGCTCTTTTATTAAGTGCTCCTTCTACTACTTGATGATGGAGGCTGAGATACACACTGGGCTAAAACAGGTTTTCAGTGCTGGTCTAAGGGAAAAATTCTACTTACTGGTCTATGCTGATGTCAATAGCTGTATCAGAGGCAAGCAACGAGTCAGCATGGTCCAGGGACTTCTGAGCTCTAATCCCAGCTCTGCCACTGACTCTCTCTGTGCCTTTACCAAGTTACTTAGGCCAGAATTCTCACAGCTGAATAGGCCCCTAAATAAGTTGGCTGATTTTTGACATCTGTAACTCCCATTGACACCTGTAAGCACTTGACAAACTAAACCCCTTTTATTACCCCTCTGCATTGGTTTTCCCATCTGGGAGTGTGGATAATTGGTTCTTTTCTTACACCAGCACAGAAATATGGGGGCTGTGCCTCAGGAGATTGGTCCATTGGGCTTCAGGGGACCTCTCCAGGCCCAATCAGTGTGCATCATTGGCAAGGTCTCTCCTTGGATTCATCTAACATGTCCTCATCATCACACTGGAAATAACTCCCGCACTGTTTCAGGAACTCGTGAAGCATAGAGGAGTTCACAGGTTTCCTGTGAGTGCTGGTACAGAAAGACAGATTTTCTCTTGACTGCCTGAGTGCAAAAACATCCGAAGGATGTCACTGGCATTTATTTTGCTGAGCTGTGCACCATCGTATTTCTTAATAATTGCCATTTTGAGGAAGCTGAGCATCAGAATTAGAGGGTGTAATGGAGAGCTACCCTGTGCTCTTGCTGTGATATGCTGTAATCCAAGATTAATTAACCCGCATTAACAAGCACATAAACCGAAGATCCAGTGCAGCGGAAGAGAGCTTTGAAGCAGAAACGCAGCCAGAACGACAGGGCAGACAGCTGTGCCCTGGGCTCAAACCACTCCAGAAATAGTAGGGAGCAGGAGAGGACATCAAGGGGCAAGAGGTGAGCTCAGATCTGCCAGTTGAGCGAACATGAAAGAGGCCTGCCTACCAAAGCAGCAGCTGGGAAGCAGAGCCTTGCACGGAGGTCGCAGGTTTACCAGTCCCTGGGTGGCAGAGAGCAGGGGCAGGGGGCTGAGAGCAGTCAGAGCATTAAAAACATATAAAGAATTCTTTTGAACACCTTTCACCGCCCTCCTGCCCCAGATGAGGATTCCGAATTGGATGTCAAGGATCACGAGTTTCCGATGAGCTGTTGTGTAAACAAATAGAGAGGGCTTAGTTATCCTCTAATGTGCCCTTGCATCCATCAGCAGTGGGGGCCATTAGGTCAGGCAAGGGAGCCGGAGACCTGGGTTGTCCCCCTGGTTCAGCTGCTCACCCATTTTGCAAATGGCTTTATTATGCTGTGCTGTTGTTTTGCACCCCTCCTTTGGTCTGTCTGTTTATAGTGAATGCTCTTTGGGACATTGATTGTGTGTTTGCACAGTGCATAGCACATTGAGGCCCCAGTCTCCATTGGCATTATTGTATTACCAATATGAACTCCATTGAAGCCAGTGGAGTTAAAGTGGTGCAGAACCCATGTAAATGAGAGAAGAATCACACTCAGAGTGGATAATGATACTTTCCACTTCTATTGCATCTTCCAGCCAAGTATTTCAAAGCTGTGTACAAATACAGGCTATGTCTACACAATGAGCGAGGGGTGTGATTCCCCTGCTCGTGCACACATATTTGCACTAGCGCTCATTGAGAGTGTGAATAGCAGTGTTCACTGTGTTAGCATGGGTAACAGCAGCTGAGGCATGGCTTAGCTGTGCCAATTACATACCCATTGGCTTCAGGTGGGTTGGTACTCCTCATGGCCAAGCCATGCCTCCGCTGCTGCTACCTGTGCTACTGCAGCTATGCTGCTATTTGTACTCCTGGTCGCTCAGTGCTACAAGAGCAGGGAAATCACACCATGAGCTCATTGGGTAGCCATAGCCATAGAGTCATCCTCACAATACCCTGCTGAGATTGGTTAGGCACTAACTACTCCCATTTTACAGATGGGAAAACTGAGGCATGGAAAGGTTAATTCATTTGCCCAAGGTTACAGAATGAGCCTATGTCAGAGGCAGGCATAAAACCCAGACGTTGGGACTCTCACAGAGTGCCCAAACAGGACAGTGTCTGCACTGTGCTTAGGCTATGAACAGTGTACTGCCAGCAGTCACAAGTTATCACGCATCCAACACATTTATTCTTGAGGGGAAGCGTTACAGAGAAAACATATAAACCAATCATAGCTTCTATCTGGATGCTAAAAGCTTCCCCATCCATCTTCTAGGGCCTCAGTAGGCCAAAGTCCTTTAAACCTTCCCATGAAGGAAGTACCCCCCTTTCCTCTCTTGGACAAAAGGCCCTGCCTATTTGCAGGATCAGAAAGAAGGGCCTGAGTCAGCTTAAACTCAGGCTATTTACCCAAAAGTCCTTTCTTTGTTGGGCTCTGGACTAGCCAGTTTGAACAAGTATTGGTGAACATCGCCAGGTGGTGATAACTCTGCAGGTATTACAACAGGTGAATCTGCCTATTTCACCCTCTCCACCCCCCAGTACCTGGAGGAGCTGTAGTCACTCTTCCCCATGTAATTACATACAATCCCTGGCCCACAATGATACACACACTTAACCCACTAAGATCTCCCAAAGATATTTCAGGAGCTTGCCCTATCTGTCATAGGGGGAATTTGCAGGGTAGGTGTAGGGTGACTAGTCAATTAAATTTTTGCTTTTCCCCACCCCCATTTTTTGTTGCTTTGCTTTTCCCCACCCCCTTTTTTTGTTGCTTTGCTTTTCCCCACCCCCATTTTTTGTTGAATTTTCACTTTAAAAAGAAACGTTCTGACCAGCTGGACTAGCGAGGACAATACTATATGAATTTAAAACTTCCAATGACGTCTTTTTGGAAAACAAACCAACTGAGAACTTTTATGTGGGTTCGGCAAAGGAAAAATAGCACTTAATAAGGAACATGCATCGTGTGGTATTAAAAAACATTCTAATGCTGACAATAAAAGACTGCCCCGATTCACTAGTGTGACACTGCCAGAAAGAAGGGCAGCTTGTGCTTACGTCAAAGAACCCAAGCTCTCTTTAAATATGAAGGCAGCCTCACAGCATTGTAAACGCAACATTCGCTACTGGGCACCAGCATTAGTTGTGGATTCTTGCTTGCAATAAGAAAAATGTGGTACCATAATCATTGCAACACTGCTAGGTATTGAATTTTCAGTAGTATCCTTAGTATACTTAATAGTGTACAGAGATTGCAATAGTGTACTTTAGATTTAATAGTATTAGATGGTGAGCTCTGTAGGCCAGGGACCGTCCTTTTGTTCTGTCTGTGTACAGCACCTAGCACAGTGGGGTTCTAGCACATGATGCTACTCCAGTATAAGTAATTAACAATAAATAATATTGCCTCTGAGAAGGGGACACAATTTTTAGGTGCTGACCCAAAGTCCATGGAAAGGCTCCCATCAAGCCCTTTATATTTTAATAAATAAATAAATAAATGTAAAGGTGACACGCCCTGGTGGATGCTTTCGGGCCAGTTGCTGAAGGGGTAATTGGGACATCTTGCTTGTGTTATTTGCGTCTGTTGCATCAGCCAGATTTTCAAAGGAGCTCAGCACCCGCTATGGAGCATCATTTGAAAATACAGCCCCTACTGTGTGTGCTGAGCACTTGAAAATCTGTTCTTGAGCTCTTCTGAAAACCTAGCCCCATGTATTTCTGTAAGGCTGATTTTTTCTTATTGATGTCACAGGCGTTCACACGGATTCCATGACTTTACTGGTTGTGGGGATTTTTTTAAAATTATTGTTATTTTTAGTCTCCATGGTGGCTTTTGACATTTGGGGATGGGTCAGTGGATGTGACAGTAAACAGCTCTGCCACTTGCAATTTTTCATGGAGAACCTAGAGAGCTGCCAAGTTAAAACCTGGAATGTATCATCAGAGAGTGAGAGAGGGCGAGCGTGCAGAAACTGCCATAAATTCAGGTTAGTGGTTTGTCACTGGGTCACTCAGGGGTCATGAATTCCAAGGGTTGCAGCAGAATCACTGGTGCTAATCCAGGGCTGGGAACATAGCACTGGAACAGCACTGGTAACTGGTTTTTAAACTCTAATTTAAACGTTACAAATAGCTTGAACAGTTTTTATTGCAGAGCAAAGGATATCTTAATAAAACCAATGCAAGTCTGGCTATTCTGATTGAACGTCGTGAGATTTTTTTCCCATAACCAGATAATGCCTGTTTAATATAATCTACCAAGGTAAACCGCTGGCCCAAATAATCTATATTGCCAAATCTAATTTAAACTACTTTGGGTTTATGATGAAAAAGGATTTATATGGAAGTAAGTGAACTCTATGGGGTTTAGGGCTTGCCTACAGTGGTACAGCTGTGCCGCTGCAGCGCTGAATTGTAGACATTACCTATGCAGATGGGAGGGATTCTACCTATGCTGATAATCCACCTCCCTGTGAGGTGGTAGCTAGGTCAATGAAAGAATTCTTCTGTCCACCTAGTGTTGTCCACAGGGGGACTTAGGTCAATTTAACTATGCCGCTCAGGGGTGTGGATTTTTCACAACCCTGAGAGACGTAATTATGCCGACCTAATTTAGGCCAGGTCTACACAGGTCTACGCAGAGTAGCTGTGTAACTCCCGTTGACTTCATAACTCCTCCTCTGCGCTGCGTTGACGGGAAATGCGTTCCTGTCAACGCAGCGCTACACCACTTGAGGAGGTGGTTTTATTGCATCGACTTCTGGATCGATTGAGCGGGTCTTCACTGACCACTCAATCAATCCGGATAGATTGATTTTTACGGCGGCAAATTAACATACCCTCAGATGTAATTGTGCCTTAGAGCAAGCACTGGGAATATCCTAAACTCAGCCCTGCCACTGATTTACACAGTGGCTTTTGTCTGATCACTTCAGGGCCAATTTTCTGAAAGTTTTAGTTTTAGCTGCCTTTATTTTTGGGTGCCCAACTGAGGTTCAGTTTTACAATTTGAGCCACAAACTCTCTGTGCCTTGGTATACCTGTCTGTGAAATGAGGATAACACTAGTTAACAATAGTGCAATAAATCTTATATGGATTTACTGCCCTTTTTTTTCCCTTGAAGGATCCCAAAGCCTATTATAAAATTAACAAACAGTTCACAGAGGTCACTTTATCTCCCACTGAAGTGTAGCCAGCTTTGGGGTGATCTGAGGCAAATATTTAACATTCCATAGCAGCAGGAAGTGGAGAAGAGTACCTTATCCAACTGAAACTAAAGGCAGATTTTAAATAGGCAGGATGTAAATAGCTATACTGGGATTTTGTTAACGCTTGGCTATCTCACAGGGCTGTTGTGTAGCTTAGTTACCTATTATAAGCACTGCAATCCTCAGAGGAATGGTACTATAGAAAAGGAATTTCAGAATCTGCCTTTGCAAACTTGAATGAGTTAAACGTTATCTGATAAGAAGTCACTGTTTTGGGTTTTATTTTCAAAACACCCCATGTGCAAATGAATAATGCAACATTCAACCTGTTGAGCAAGTGGCCATGTACATAAGATGCTGTTTACTCAAGATACTTCCATCAATCACAAGCAGGTTGCCTAACTAAATTTGCAAGCAAACGGTACAAGACCACCATTGCAACAGGTACTGACATAAATGGCTGCAGGCAAAAGGTTAGGCATGGATTAAAGCTAACTGTGACACAGGTCAATCATAAACATCAGGCCCTTCCAGACATGCTGCCTTTGAGGGATAGAGGAGGGAGCTACATGCTGCTGGAAAATAAAACTCCACGAGCAGCCAGCAGGTGTAATACTGCGAGGGAATATCTGCAGGCCAGGGGCAAGGCTGAAGGAGAGTTAGATTTTGATGAGAAACTGAATTCTGAGTACCCTTTCTGGAGCATTGGGTAGGGGGGGGTTAGAAGGGGAACCATTCAGAGCACAGGGCCTGGAGGTTCATTTGATCATTGCTTAAACCAGTTTGCCCTGAAAGTTCACACACACTTTTACCAAGTTACATAGAATCTGACAAATGAAACTTTTTATAGGGCCCTATGATATAATATATCAGTTCCTCTCTACAAGAAAGCCATAAACCAGAGAGGTAATCAGTCGAAGCATCATAAGGAAATGCTGCTAGGTTGGATACATTACTATGAAAGTGCTGGTACTGGAAATCTAAGATGTATAGCTAATAAAATACTTGTTCACACAGGAGTCATCAATCTGCCAGGGCTGGACGCCATTCCCACAGAGACTGGTTGAGGAAGGTAGTAATTCTGAAAGTAACGTTCCAAGTTATGGTGCTAGCAGAGGAGGCGGGGGAAATCCCTGTGTCCTATGCAGCACATCACAACTAAATTATACTTCAGAGGCCCTGAATTAGATGGCAAGAAACTCAGAATTATACACTGCTGCCCAAGCCCAGCCTTTAAGCCCTCTCCCCTTGTCATCCCAGACTGCCCCATGCAGGATCCCCAGGGTAATATTAAGTTCAATTTATTTTACTTTTACCTGCCAGATCTTTGTATTGAAAATGCATCAGTGTATTGAAGAAGAGGGACTGAGTCAGGGAAAAATGGGGGAGCAGGATGTGAGAAAAGGGAAGACAAGACTCGCTGCTCGGGTGGCTAAGGCAGTGAGCTGGGAGATTCAGCTTCTATTCCCATCTCTGCCATTGACCTGCTGTGACCTCAGGCAAGCCAAGGGGTTGTATGGTGCACTTGCACAAATTAGTGTTATCTTTTGCCAGTGTAATCAAGTGACCACTATGAAATCAGCATTATCCATTATGATTATAACCCAGAAAAAATCATTACAAATACAATCAAGTGATCCCAAGCCTAAATAGTTTTCAGTTGTCGAAGGTCGTGCGCAGTGTATTAAGGAGCAACAATAGCACACAAGGTAAAGCCCGTCGATGGTTCATTGAAGGAGTTTTTCCATTGACTTCAGAGGGTTTTGGATCGGGGTGAGAGGTGTGGATTGGGCCCACTGGCAGATAAATGACATTGAAATCAATGGGATCCTTGCCACTGACTGCAGCGGTAGCAGGAGTGGGACTATACTGCAAAGGAGTTTATACAGAGGGAGTAAGTGCACTGCTGCAGTTTGCACTGGTCCCAGCATGTGAATAAACAAAAGAAACAAGTTTCCATGCCATGAGCAATGGACAAGTATTTACCACCCCAAAAGTCAATATTTTACTAGATGTAGGACTAGGAGAGCTTATGAAACCAAGGTATTTTGTTTGTAAACAAGCCTCAAACTTTTTTTTATGTGATGTGTTGTCAGGGACTACTATTTACATTTATTTTTAATGGAGAAACAGTTCCCAGAAGGATGAATGTGATGAGTTTATGATGCTAACAAAGAGGCGGAGTTAAACTCCAGCCCATGAACGTACATTGCATGTGAAACATCACTGAGCAAAGTTTGTTGGCTGGCATACTGGTCCAAGATTCTGTAAAGTGGTGCCTATAGTTAAGCTGCTATATCCATTCTTAGATACCGAAGTAAGTGGCCTGATTTAAAAGGGCCCAGCAGTTGCCCTGGAGGTCAGTGAGAGGAGCTGTTTGGTGCTCACATTTTTGCAAATCATGCACTTGAATATGGATCCAAGTTTTAGGCATCCAGGTAAACAACACTGTGCCCTCCTCTTAAGCATCTCTATGTGCTTTCAGACTTTTAACTGTTTAAAGCTTCACAGAACCTCTGTCAGGTAAATCAGAATTAGACCCATTTTACAGAGGGGTAAACTAGGGCAGAGAATGGTTAATACCCAGATCCTCAGCGATATTTAGGGACCTTACTTCCATTGAAATCAATGGGAGTTAGGTGCCTAAATACCTTTGAAGATGTAGGACTATGTGATTTCCAAGCCAGTGGCTGAGTCTGGAAAAGAACTTGGGAGTTCTATCTCCCAGATTTTCCCCTAGCTCCTCTTGGCATGATTGTTAACACTCCTTGCTTGTCTGCAGAAAACTAGAAAGGTACTCTAAGCTCACACTCCAACCTTCCAAAAACCTCTCTTTCATTTTCAAATGCTAAAAGAAAATGGTTATAGTCAACCCTCTGGCCTAGCTAGTACTGAAATAAAAAAGATTAGGTTCAAAACTGAAAGGTCACGGAAAGATTACCAACCACATGCAACTGCAGTGTCGGCAATTTTTATCTCATCCTGCAAATTATTTGTTTCCTGCTTTGACAACTTTGAATGTGCTGTTTATTATCACTGCCCTCCTGGGCCAGGGAATCCACAAAGATTCAGCCTGCCCCAAACACAACCATTTCTGTGAAACAGATTCGGTGACTTGACCTTTTTATTTGTTTGCTTTCTTAACATATCTCAATGCAGCGTGACCTTATGGTAGTAGCTCCGGGTAAGCAAATCTCAGCTGTTTGGCTGCTGCTGCATGCTGCCGTGCAGAGGGTTACCGTGACAAGGACTGCAGTTTCCAGCTCTTTCCTAGAGAAGGAATGTGGTTGAGTAGACCGGGCATGAGGATGTGACTCAGGCAAACAAGGTGCTAGTCCTGACTGTACCACTGGCCTGTGGTATGACCTTGACCAACTCACATTTTGATCATGGTAATGATACTTGCCTCCTTTGTAGAGCTCTTTGAAATAAATGGATGAAAAGTGCTATATAAGAGCTCAGCGTCATTCCCTGCAGTAGGCCCTGCAGTCATTGTTACATAGCAATTTTGTGATGCCAATGACAAAGGTTTACACTGATAACACCAAACGTATTTCACTTGGGAGTTCTGGTAGAGTGACTTAGTCCTCTAGCCCTTGCTTCCACTCCACTGAGTTCTCATCTCCTGTGCTAACTGATGATAATCTCATACTGACTTTAAAGGCAGGCTAATATGTACGACAGGTGAAAGGGCAGTACAATGGAGACCGTGCCGCCTCAGAGAAATGGCGTGCAATGGAGAAAAGGGAATATGAGGCTAGATTTCAGAGGAAAACTTCCTGACACTGAGATTTGTTATTGAAATGGCTCTCAGACAGCCAGGTCCCAAATCACATAGCAATGTATGGCCTGATCCTGAGAGGTGATGAAATCAGTGGGAGTTGTGTGGAGCCAAGCAGTGCTCAGGATCAGGCCTTAGTAAAATAAACCCAGCACCATGACTGGCAGCAAGAAGCAACTAGGAAGCCAGTGCAGTGGGTGCTTTACTAAGTATATTCTCAGCTAAACTACCTTGCAACTGGAATCTACCCAACTCTCCTCCACAGTCTGGGGCATGGCTCAGATGATGTTATATTGGACTTTTCCATCTCTAGTGATTATACGTCTATGATTCATCTACAAAGGGGAGATCTCAGCTGTGCTGTTTTATTTGCTTGTTTGCTAAAATGGAATCTGGTGGGACACAAACAAGGTCTCTCCTCCTCTCTGTCAGCTTGTCTCATATAGGGCTGTGTTTTTACACCATCTCTCCAGAGATGGACTTCTGGCTCTTTGTTTCTCCCTTACATCCTGCCCATTTCTCCTGCTTTTCTCTCTTTTCTTCTCCATGAGTCTCAAGGTTTTCTAAGGCACATCTTCTTTGAATCTCTTCCAAAAGCGTGATTGTTTGCAAGAGGAGTTGGGTTCTGGGAGAGGAGAACCATTACCTCTGAACTGCTACGTTGCTCAAGCCCAGGTTGGTTATAGATGTTACCATCTGAGGGCTGTTCGGTGGCCTAACTGAAAGGACAATTTCCCAGTGGACAAGTGTCCACATATCCCAGTTGACAGTAAATGGTGGCCTCAGCAGAGGCCAAAGACTGAATGGGCATGTAGACTGCCCATGCTCATCCTTCCATTTCACTAGACATGAGCAGTTGAGTGTGAAGAAGTTTGCACGGCCATTGCCTGCCTTGTATTTGTTCTGTGGATAAATAGCAAACTTGATTGTCCAGGAATAGCTCCCGCCAGCATCCTTAACTTGCACCAAATTCCAGTAAAAGGGGGGGAAAAAAAAATGGATCAGAGAAGGTCTCTTTTCTCTCTGGCCTACGCTTCTTATATTCTGACTCCTTCTGCCATTACTCATTATTTTAACTCCACAGGCTAAATTCTCGACTGTTGTAAATTGATGTAGCTTCAGTGAAGTCAATGGAGTTACATTGAATTTCACCTGCTGATTATATCTGGCCCTGTAATTCTCTTCTCTAATGCTGAAAGTTGTTTAAGATGTATGAAAGGTGCTCTGCATGATGAAATTGTAAGTTATTGTTCTAGTTGGGCTAGTTAAATGTGTCTCTTTTTCAGTCCCCTTATACATTCCTTGTACATTCCAACCTTGATGTTTGTTAATATTGTTCTTAATTTAGGCCTGATTTTCTAAACCAGCCTCTAATTTTGGGACCCTCTATTTTAGAGTGACCAATTTTGTGCCCACTAATTTCTCAAGTTGGGTACTCAACCCTAGTTAATGGGAACTCTGGAACATTTTAGATCAAGGGCCTGCTTTTTCAGATGTGCTGAACATGCAGGAATCCTGGTGGTTTCCTCTGGATTCCAGCTGACTTAAAAAGAAGTCAGGGGAAGAAGTGGACTGAGCTTACTGCTTTGTTACTTCACTTTTGCACCAGTAGAACTCAGTGGAGTGACAACAGTATAAAACTGGAGTAATACAGTGGTGACTCAGACCCAATAAGGTTCAAGAACCGAATATGCTCTTGTCCTGATTATTTGGGGACACCCTACAAGCAATTTTGTGAGCATCTTATATTGGAGAGCAGTTACTCCCACAAATAAGCCCACTAGAGTCAAGGGGACAATATAAGGGAGGAACTTTCCACCAATATAAGCCAGGGGTTCACGCTGGCCTGAAAGCATTTAAATCTTTTTAAATCTAGCATTTTTAAATCTAGTCACTTTTCAAGGAAGCTGTAGTTAAATCCCAGCACATTAATCAAAATCTCCACCCTTATATATAGGCTTGAAGGATTAGATTTTTATTGGTAAATGTTGGAAAATGTCGATTTCACTGTACACACAAAAAACATATCCATCGATAATAATCAAAATCACAAACAGGCAAGGTAAGAAAAATGCTGCTTGAGAACTTCTTAGAGTTTGATTTAAGGATATTTACTTTGTATATTTTGACATGTGATATTGATTGTGTTTTAACAGTGATGAAGCTTCAACTTTTTGAATCTCAAGTTCTATCTTTAAATAATTATTGTCTGACATCCCGATTCTCTGGCCCTCCCCATAACTGCCCGTAATGGTGAAAATTTAAATCAATACAAATTGAAAAAAATGCTTAAAACATGTATCAAAATTATTGGTCAAAATGATAAAAATATATATATATATATATATTTCTGCCGAGCCTATTTATATGGAAAGGGCTGGATTCTGCTGACCTTACACACAGAGAGAGGTCACTCACCTAACTAGTTCTACTGAAGCAAATGGGGTTACTAGGGTGATAAGTGCTAGTTTCTTGAGTCTGAAGCAGAATTGGGCCCAAAAGGAAGCAAACATGGGCTCAAATAGCACTGGTATAAAATTGGAGGAAACCCTTTTTAGTCTGATTGCATGCTTCACTGAGCCTGACCACCACTTACCTGTCTGGTGAAAAAGAAATATCAGCTCCCCCACAAAAAAAAAAAAAAAAAGAAAAAGAAAAGAAAAATGTCTCCACAGATTTGTCTCCCTTTTTCGTTGAGTTTGCACATTTCACTTCTATAGGGGGAATAACAGCTGCGATCTTGCCTCATCACAGTTGCAAAGAAACGATGATCCCCTTTTGCTGCATTTCCTAATTCCCCCGGTTCCTCTTTCAGGTTTATGCCTTTCCGTATGAAGCTCTTTTGGTAGCATGGAAATTAATTGAAACGAGTATGACTAAGAGGGGAAGACCCGAGAATGTCAGGATTTCAGTAGTAGCTCCTGAATTGCGTAAGTGCTATTTTTAAAGTGATTGCAGACAATGTTATGAATCATTGCAAACGTACACAGCTAAAGTCAGGCCATTTCTTCCCAAAGGATAAGCCTGACGGTTTAGCATTTGACTTTAGTCTGACTGTGACAAAGCTTGCAAATCGATACTGCCTGAGTACTAATAATAACCACCACATTTAGATGGTGCCATTAATATGATGATTTATAAACATGGGGCTGATCCAGAGAGGTGCTGCACAATCACAACTTCCACTGAAGCAAAGCTGAAGTGATTACTGATTACCCAAGCCTCCTCCTTTATGGCCTCCCTGATAACCGGATCACTCCTGCAGTCCACTAAAAATTCCACTGCAGGAGATCACACTCCATAGCTAGCCATCAGACTAAGGCCCTATCTCTTTATATCATTCCACTGGCTCCCCCTTCACCAGTACGCCAAATCTGAGCTTCTTGTCCTCACCTTCTAGTCCCTCCGTATCTCCTCCCTTCCCTGCTTATCCAACCTTGTTTCTTTTGGTGTCGATCCTTTTCTCAGCCTGCCCACCAGCAAGCCCTGTTTGTCCACCTTTCCTGCAAACGCTTTTGGCCTTTCTTCCACGCTGCCTTCTGCACAGTGGATACCCTTCCTGAGCTGTTATGAACGAGTTTTTCTCCTCATTTAAGACCTTTCTGCAAACTCGCTCCAAAATTAACTGTCTAAGATATTGTCTTTTGTTCAAAAAGGAAAAAGAAAAAAACCAAGAAAAACAGAAACAAAAAAGACACAAAGAAAGAGGAAAAGAAAAGCCATTCTCTTTATTCCATCATGCCATGCGATTACCCTCATTAAGTAACCACATATTCTTATTGGTGTTTTTGGTGGCTTCCCTCCCCTCTCCAATCCTCTCTTCCTTCTGCAAGCTAGAGCTGGTCAGAAAGTTTCTGTTGGAATATCTTTCCTAATGGAAAATCAAAATGAAATATTTTGTTTTGGGCTAGCTCAACATTAATGTGTGTGTACCTGAGCAGCTGCAGTGCCTCATGGGAGTTTTAGTTCAGGTGCCTCCTATCCCCATTTTCCTGTATGGGCCAAGTGCTCTGATTGGACTATATATTGCACCCACAATGCACTGGGCTCCCCACTTTGGCTGAGCTGTCATGGTGCTTCATGAGAGTCCAATTACTGCAGTGTGTCAAGGAAGATGTAGTTAGACCTGGGATCCTCGCCTATAGAGAAGAATGAGGACATGAAGCACCCCAATAACATCTCCCCTGAGGTACTGCAGCAGCTCAGGCAGATGCAGTTTAATGTCAAACCAATCCAAACAAAAATGGTTTGACATTTCTGAACACTTTTTTCCTGAACTTTCCATTCCATGCAAAAGTCGATAGTTTGATTTTTTTTGTCAGGATTGGCATGAAAACAAATGTTGAACTATCAATATCGCCAGCTCCAAGCAGTCAAAAATCATGAGTCAGGCCTCAGAAATCATGAGACTGGCTTAAAAATTATGAGATTTTAAGACTTTTTTTTTTTTAAAAAAAAGGGTACTTTTATTTACCTTCTGGTTTTTGGACCTTTAGTACATGTTACATGCATGTTCAAGCATTTCTCAGCAACCATGGAGGCAAGAATGTAAGTTTTTTCTAAAAAAAAAATAAAGCTGAGATTCTCACATAGTCATTTGATTCCAGAAGCTGGGGCTTTAGGAACACCACTAAACACTATAAGACTTGCAGTAAAATTGTGAAAGTTAGCAACACTGAAATACTGGCATGTCCTGTGGGATGGTAATTTTTATTATCAACCTGCTCTTGTTTCAACCCTCATTTCATCCTGTCTAACTCACTTTTCACGCTCCTTGCAGCAGAATCATATTTTTGTTCTGTTTAGGGAGCAGTTTTGCACAACCTGGGACACTGAGAGAAATAATAAAGAAAAGAAAATAATCGTAATCAGGCCCAGTGCTAAAAATACAGTCTTCGCCTCGATGAGCTTACCATGTGAATAGGGCAAGATAACCAGAGGTAGGAGAACAGCTCAGGCACAGGAAGGTGTGAGGCTAGCGAATAGTCGAAAAGAGGGAGGGAGGATTGCATGAAGATGGTTTTCAAAGAGGAGTGGATGAGAACAGGAATGAAGCTGACTTCAATGGAGTTATGACAGTTTGCAGCAGCTGAGAATCTGTTCCTGAGAGTGGGCAAAGAACATGAAAGGAGACAGGTGCAAGCTCTGGAAGGATACAAGAATCAAGAGGGTAAAGAGGAGAGGGAAATGAGATCAGAAATGCTGCTTGGGGAAAGATAAGCAGGGATTTGTATGTGAAGGTCTTGAAATGGATGTGGTTAAAGGCAGGGAGCCAATGGAGTGAGTCAAGGATAGAGGTGAAGTAGCTGGACTTGAAAGTGCAGAAGTTGACCTTAGTGGGGGTATTTTGTGCAGCTAGAAGTGGAGAGAGATGAGACAGTTGCTGCCATACCAAGGTTTTACTTGGCACTGTCCACATTTCTATGACACTACTAGGTGGCGGGTGTGACTCAGTGGGCCACATTCTGCTCTCATTTGTGTCAAAATGCTCCTCAGGAAATTAGATTGCTCAGCTTTCCAGATAGTTTTGTGCTATAGAATCCCCTTCCTCCCAGAGCACTCGAGCACACACTAAACACGCTTTACATAGAGAACATGTTCTATACACGTCCTCCTGAGTAGAGCCCTGCAAATCTACATCCGCAGATACCGGCATCCGCAGACCATTTCTGTGGATGGAGGATGGGTGCAGATACACATTTTGTGTCCGCGCAGGGCTCTGCTCCTAAACATTCAGGGTCCCATTGATTTCAATGGGTTTTTGGTCAGGCCCCCTTTGCTGAGACTCAGACACTCAGAGATATTTAGGTGCTTAACTCCCATTGAAATCAATGGGAGTCAGGTGCCTAAACATCTTTGAGGGTCTGGGCCTGGCAGCCTATGGTCTGTTGAGCACATTCACCTCTCATTGACTTCTCACTGTAGTCAATGAAGCCGAAAGCACTTGCTATTTTGCATTCAACACCTTTCAGGATCAGGCCCTGTCTAGCAGTCTGGAACATGCCAGCCTTCTAAAGCAACGGTTCCCAAACTGGGGGGCAGGACCCCCTTGGGGGGGCACCAACGATTACAGGGGGTCCATGAGGCTTCAGTACTATTGAGGTCATGTAGCCCCCTGAGCTTCACGCCAGGCAGCAGCCTCGAGTTCTGCCCCGGCCAGAGCAAAGAAGCAGCCACCCCAAGGGAGCAGCACTCGAGCCTTGATCTCCACTCCGGCTGAAGCGAAAGAGCAGCCCCTCCAGCCCCACACTGGCTGGGCACCGGGCTGGGGAGGAGCAGCCCCGTACCGGTGAAGGCCTCGAGCAGCCCTGGCCAACCCGCCAGGGCCCGCCTCCATTACCCTCAGTCCATGAGAGACGGGAAAAGGCAGGGCCACAAGGGGTGGTGGTGGCGGCTGTGCCAGGGAAGGCTTAGCTTCTTACTCAGGTAAAAGTAATTTATTATTCATTCTTATTTATGTAATTTAGTATTATTATTATCATTATATGTGTTAATAATGTTTATGGCTGGTGAGGGGGCGGGCGAAGGGGTGTGGGGGGGACATGTGTTTTACCTAGTTCTAACTAGAAGGGCTTTCACTCAAAAAGGTTGGGAACCAGTGTTCTAATGTTTAAACCTATGCCTGAAAGTGCAAAACAGAAGTAGCAAGTTTTCGTCATAATTAATTATTGCACTTAAAACTGGACTGGGTTTCCTATCTGACAGGTCCGGTTTCGAAGGGCCCAGTCTGCCTGTGGTTAGCCCATCAGTACTGCAACCTGTTGCTATTTGTTTACTCTCTGCATTTGTGCTGGAGAGCAACAGAAGGAGCAAATGGAAATCTCTTAAATCCAAAAGGTTAAGCAAGGCTGAAAATTGTCTCTCCTAACCCTATTATTAGGATTAGCAGCAGGAGAGTTACCCATAAATGATGACTGATTGCTTTTCCTAAGGAAGACAGGATGTGGAGTAGTTCTATTTGTAGAATTTAGAGATGTTTTCATGGCATTGCAACCATGCAGCACAACCGGAGCCAGGGACTGGGACTAGATTTGAAATGGGGTGAGATATTTCATGACCAATAACAACATTTATATTTGTGCCAGCTACTGTAAGATAAGGATAATGAAATCTCATTCTTCAGGATGTAATTAATAGCCGCAGGATACAGGAAGGATTTCAAAGACAGCTCAATATACAGAATATACAGTCAACATGATGGAGAATTTTGCCTTCCTCTGAAGCATCAGACAGCATGGTTCAATGGACATGTGGGTCGGGTGACTCAGGCTCTAGTACTGGCTCTACAATGAATGCACTGGGTGACTTTACACAAATCATCTAACTTCTTTGTTAGAGATGATAGAAATTTTGGGGAAAAACCCTCAAAAATCCAACCACAAATTTCCCTCCTTTTTAAACCAACTATAGACCTGGTTGCATTTTTCTGAATTTTGAAAATTTGACACAATTTCGAAATTTTGAATTGCAAATAACAGGGAGAGGGGAAGGAGGCAAATCTTTTTCTGACCAAATCTGTTCTCTGTAGCTCAGTTTCTTCATCCCTAAAGTGTGGCTAATTCAGTGATCTTGCAGTGATTGTGGATGGAAGAGGACCAAAGGGGAGATAAAAGATTTGTTACATGGACCAGATCAATGCATTTCTGTCTACATGACAGCCTGGCATACGATCACGATCATGAGTTCTGGAAGAGGCCTATAAAAGGCACCAACCCTGAATAGGGAAGTGGCAAGAAAGAAAAAGGAGAAGAAGAGAGATTTTATACAAAGATAATTGAGATCTATAGATGACAAGCATGACATAAAGGCTAGTCATTAATATCTCTGTGATGTTTTTACAGAGGCCCATGAGATAATAATGTATCTGGTGACACATCACAAGGGCACAAAGCTTTATACAGGTTTGAATAAAACTATTTTCATTCAATTCCATGCTTGGCTGCTTGCAATTTATTTTATTTGCTGTGCTAATGAAATCCAGAAATATTAAAGATAACGAAGACATATTGAATGACGAGCCTTAAATATAATATATTTTAACATTTAAGATCCATTCCTTCCAGGATCCCTGAGAATTTCATAGCTCATAGTAACACAATTTTATCAAACTTGCATAATATTAGCACCCAGAGACCCCAGCAGAGACAGGGGCCCCTTTGTTCTAGACGCTAATCAAACACATTACTACAATAGAAAGTCTTTGCTCCAAAGAACTTGCAGTCTAAGTAAAAGAAGCAGGACGCTCTCAAGGCTAGGGTATGGACCTATGTCTCCAGTGGAGACTATCTGATCATCCTGAATGGCCCACCTCACAACAATTTAGGACAGGAAGTGAAGAAGAATCCCATAGTCAAATGAAACTGCAAGGGGATTTAGCTAGCCAGAATATACTCCCATTGGAATTTGGCTAGTTTACTGGGATTAACACCCATTAACATCATTAACGAGCCCAGGCAATCAGGGCTTCAGGTTTACAGGTCAAGAAGACAGAATAGTGCTCATCAAAGACTGGGGTTGGGCATTGGTCTTGAAGGGAAGAATGCCCAACATCGCCTGTTGAATCACCATAGTTTGTGCTTTGTTCCTTGGATGTCTCCCAACCAAAGACCGATCCATTTTCTTTTATGGATCCTGGCAAGATCACAGCTCAAGGAGGGCCAAGGGTCTGATCCTTCTCCTAGTGAAGATAGTCAGTCATCAGCGCTGTGCCCTGTGAAAACAACAGCTGATATCCATTTACATGTATGTGTAACCACCGCCTTTCCTCCCTGTGTTACTTGGGAGCAGGCAACACTCATGTGTGTCCTTCGGTGTCTGATGTTGTTGACAGTAAAGGAGATCCTGAGCATGCCAGTAGAGATGTTGAATAGGTGGGAATCCTCTATCCACCCCTCTGCTGCAGTCCTTTCACTTGTAAAGGATATTCAAATTGGCAGTGTCTCCCCCTGGCTAGGCCCTGTACACACAATGGTGCCTTCGGAGTCTCCAGGAATACACTTAAACTAATCTGTACAATGGGTCTAACTCAAAAATATCAATTATAAACCACGTACGCCCAATATGCACGGAGATTAGAGTTAACACATCTTTACTTAACAACTCAAGAAAACACGGCATAACAGATTGAGATTAAATGTCACCACTAATTTAAATCAGCAGGGGGACATTCAATAAATCAACTAACAAATACAGTTTACAGTAGTAAATGAAAAGTATTTAGCTTGCACTTACACTGCCACTATCTACCCCACCCCTCAGTGTACACTCCTCTGGATCGCAGAGTTCTAAAGATTTGCTTGCATGGGTGTGCTTGAAGATCTTGAAGCTGGGGACAGCACTCTGTCGGTCTGTTGAATCAGTCCAGCCAGGGCAGCAAGAGGCGGAACAATTCTAATTTGGGATGACTCCATGCTGCACAACTCCTCTGAAGACTGGAGTTGTTTTAAGCAGATGTCAGCAACACTGGGCTCTGGACCACTCCGTTTCTTCTCACAGTCAGACAACCCCTCAAATAGGGTGACCAGATCTCGCGATTTTATAGGGACAGTCCTGATATTTGGGGCTTTTACTTATATAGGTGCCTATTACCACCCACCCTCAGTACTGATTTTTCACACTTGCTATCCGGTCACCCTACCCTCAAAGTCTCTTTGCTGTCCGGCGCCTTGCAAGTACTTTCCCAAACAAGGATGGAGGTTACTCACACTGCCTTCATTGCAGGCCCACCTCAGTCAGCTCTAGGCCCAGCAACTCTCTCTGCCCTGGCTCCAGTGAAGCCATCTGAGGCTCTCTGCTTGATCAAAGCCCGAGCAGGCTCTCAGCAGCAGCTCCTGGTATGGACAGAACTCCATCAAGCTATTTCAGCTCCTCTCCCAAAATGGATGCCACCCACCACATGCCCTCCCTGCATTCCAAGGAAATTCCCCAAAGCATCATGGGAGTTGTACTCTCCAAGACTGGATTGCAATACTTAGGATCTTCCCAATGAAGTTCAGAGGCCCCTCTAGTAAAGGATGCCTACATAGGTATTTCAGAAATCCAAACCAAAGGAGAGTTTCAGGGTTTCTTCCCATACAAATCTGTCATTCACAATCTTGCTAGAATCAAGAATCATAGAAATGTAGAGCTGGAAGGGACCTTAAGAGGTCATCAAGTCCAGCCCCTTGCGCTGAGGCAGGACCAAATAAACCATCACTGACAGATGTTTGTCCAACATGTTCTTAAAAACCCAGGGCCACATGGCTTTGAATTCAGTGCCGAATCCTGCAGCCCTTGTTCAGTCTTTACCCAGACAAAAACGCAGTGACGTTTCAGCCCTTTGGGCATTTTGCTTTCACAATCTCACTACTTCCCTATGTGCGATAACTGCTAAGTGTTCCTAAATGTGTACAGATATAGACGTTGGCACTCGCAGCAGAGGTGGGCGGCATAGTTACCTGTCCTCGGAAATGTATATCACCCAGCACGTTTTACACGTTCTCCCTGAATGAAAATGTCTAAAAGTGTAACGTGTGCAGCAATCTTATCTGCCGCTCTCATAGTGATCGGTGCCCAGTCCTGCTTTTATGAGTCATGCTGCCTCTCGAGCCTCCCCAGCCCATGGGGTAAAATTCTCCTCTCCTCCCTCCAGTCATGTCCCTTTGCACTGCTGTCCCAATCATGCCAGAGACAAAGTGTCTCCTTTGGTGCCCTGACCACCCGCAACTCCTGAGGAAATCAAGGGGGCATTGCTCTCTTTGTTCTTCTCCATTTTTTCTCACCTGTGCCAGCACCACGCAGAGAATCTGGGAGCCACAGCCTGCTCTGTGATGGCTGTTTTCTCTTGCTTTGTGAAACACAGAATCTAGCCCGATGGTAACCCTGCAGGACCGAGACCACTATCCACAGGAGTGGGGAATTTGACCTGGAGCTGGGATCTCTCTCTCCAAGACTAGCAATGCTTAAATAGATAAATAATTGGGTCTTCTGCTTGGGGTTTGCTACACTGCCAACTTCTCCCGCATTCATGCGTTACACAATGAACACAACTATGCCTGTGAAGCACAGCTCTAAATGTAAGGTGGTGCAGAGCTGCGCTACTCCTGTGCATTAAGGAAACTGCCTTCTGGATGGGAAAAAAAATGTGCCCTTGTCATCCTCCCACCTTGCACACTCATGCAGGGTTCAAACACAGCCTGGCCTTCTCTTTCTTTGGTGTCCTTCTGATCTTCCATGGCAGGAATCTCCTTTTCCTGACAGTAACCCAGCTCTGCAGGATGTGGTGAAGAGGTATGTCTTGGGTTCTTGCGCGCACGTCTTCTAGCCGATTCAACTTTTATATGAGGGGGCAGCAGAATTGTTTTCTGGGTGAAGCCCAGCCCTGTTTTAAGGGTGCATATGCCTTTTTCTGGCTTCAGCAGAGGGATAAATTACACCCCTTGAGCGTGCAGGAATCAGTTTTCTGAAATGCTGATTACTGAGCTATGCGGCAGTCTCCATTTCTCTGAATTTCAGGCAGCTCTGTGCTGTTAAACATGAAAATGGAAATGACATGCGTCTGGTGGTCCACAAATTATGGGAGAGAGAGAGATGGTCATTTAATTTCATATGTTTAATGTGTGGCCTGACAGAATATGTTTCATTATCAGTGGACACAATCCCTATAGGCTAGAAATCCTCCAGGAACAGTGAAGAGCAAGAAAGGGCCAGTTTAAATGGGATTTGTTGGGACCATCTGCAAAATGCAGAGAAGGGAGGTTCTTGGGCTTTGCAATGGGAAGGCAAACGTTGAGTTTGCAGATGCCATCTGAGCAATTTCTTGGTATCTTTCCCAAAGAGATGCTAATATTATGAAAGAGGCAGGGCAGTGGGGTTTCCCTGTATCTTGAGTTCCAGTTTCAACAATAGAGAGAGCTGAAAAGTCCCAGTGTCAGTACTGGAAATTGTAATTTTCCATCATTGATCTATTGCTGATGGGCCCCCCTAATGTGTACTCTCTCTCACCACATCTTACTTGAATGTGAAATGTTAGGTTTCAACAGGCAGCCCTGTTTCTTAATGTGGACATTACTCCATTTCAGTTGCTTTATATCATCATGTACTGTTGAACTTCTGAAATGTTCCAGGGCCAACTGATTGCTGCTTAGATCTACTCGAAGATCAGGGCATGAAGACACACAGACTGATTCTTTCCATTGCCACTTGCTTTTTATTTTTTGGGTGGGAAAAATATCATGAGTCACTTTTTTTTTTTTTTTTTTTTTTTAAAGTTTCTAAACTACCCACATTAAAAACAAACGGCAGAGATGCTTTCCCATGTCTACCCTGATGTGACATACTGAGGCAGGTTACAACAGTGCCGGTTGGTTATGTCACACAATATGATGTGGTAATGCAGTGTGACAGCAAGACAGAATGCAAGACCCTGTGTCAAAAAAGGGTTTCTTTCAAAACTTAGCCTGTTTCTACTCTTCCCATGGTGCAAGAAACATTTCACCCAGAGTTAATGTCACGGATAGTAAATCAGCCCTCTAGTCCTAAGTCCTGTTTATAGTTCATTTCTGTGGCTTTGCTTGGCATAGCTGATTTCGATTTTTCCTGAGCAGCAGAGGTAAACTGAGGGGAGAAAGGGAGATATGAGATGCTATTTCTTTGTTCCTTCACCCCCCAACCCCCACCTCTTTCTTTTTTAATGCTCATGGAAGGTGCCTGCCTGATTAACAGTTCTAGAGATTTAGGCTGGCACTTTCAAAAATGCTCAGCATTGGCCTAAATCAGCTCCCATGGAAGTCAATAGTAAAACTCCGGTTGGTTTCAATGGGAGCAGAGTTAGATTAATGCTGAGCACTTTTGAAAAGCCCATTCTCAAATAGAATCATAGAAAATTAGGGTTGGAAGGGACTTCAGGAGGTCATCTAGTCCAACTCCCTGCTCAAAGCAGGACCAACCTCAGCTAAATCTTCCCAGCCAGGGCTTTGTCAAGCCGGGCCTTAAAAACCTCTAAGGATGGAGATTTTACCACCTCTCTAGGTAACCCATTCCAGTGCTTCACCACCCTCCTGGTGAAAAATCTTTTCCTAATATCCAACCTAGACCTCCCCCACTGCAACTTGAGACCATTGCTCCTAGTTCTTTCCTCTGCCACCATTGAGAACAGTCTAGCTCCATCCTCTTTGGAATGCCCCCTTCAGGTTAATTGAAGGCTGCTATCAAATCTCCCCGCACTCTTCTCTTCTGCAGACTAAATAAGCCCAGTTCCCTCAGCCTCTCCTCATAAGTCACGTGCTCCAGCCCCCTAATCATTTTCATTGCCCTCTGCTGGACTCTCTCCAATTTGTCCTTCCTGTAGTGGGGGGCCCAAAATTGGACACAATACTCCAGATGTGGCCTCACCGGTGCCAAATAATCACTTCCCTCAATCTGCTGGCAATGCTCCTACTAAAGCAGCCCAATATGCCGTTAGCCTTCTTGGCAGTAAGGGTACACTGTTGACTCATATCCATCTTCTTGTCCACTGTAACCTCCAGGTCCTTTTTTGCAGAACTGCTGCCTAGCCAGTCGGTCCTCGGTCTATAGCTGTGCATGGGATTCTTCTATCCTAAGTGCAGGACTCTGCACTTGTCCTTGTTAAACCTCATCAGATTTCTTTTGGCCCAATCTTCCAATTTGTCTAGGTCACTCGGTATCCTATCCCTGTCCTCTAGGGTATCTACCACTTCCCCCAGCTTAGTGTCAACTGCAAACTTGCTGAGGGTGCAATCCACCCCATCCTCCAGATCATTAATGAAGATGTTGAACGAAACCAACCGCAGGACTGACCCCTGGGGCACTCTGCTTGTTACCAGCTGCCAACCAGACACTGAGCTGTTGATCACTACCTGTTGAGCCTGATGATCCAGCCAGCTTTCTATCCATCTTATATATAGATAGCATGAGCAACAGAAATATAAATGTCCTCAGCCAATGCCCCTCAACCCTGTTCTGGAGATGCCACCATCCCCCCCCCTCTACCCCAAAGGGCAAGAGGATGGTTTTAACTATAGTTATTAAGAAAAATATTGCAAATGTATATTATTTATGTCACTTGACTATCAGCTACTCATCAGAGAGAAAGGTGGTCCAGTGGTTAAGGCATTAACCTTGGACCTAGAAGACTGTGATTCAATTCCCTGCTCTAACACAAACTGCCTGTGTGACCTTGGGCAAGATCTTTGCCTCAGTTCCCCGTCTGTAAAATGGGAATACCTCACAGGGGTGTTGTGAGAATAAAGATTTTGAAATGATTTGAGATCAACTGATGGAAAGATAGTTATAAAGGCTAGGTGTTATTATGTGCCTCTTGTCTTATCTTGTAAGCTCTTCTAAGAATGGACTCTGTTCAAATCTGTTTCTGAAGCACATAACACAATGGTGCCCTGATTGTGACTTCTGGCATGGCTGTAGTATAAATGTTAAATGGTAATAATAGTTTACTCTCCCTGGCCTATTCCATGGTTGGCCTCACTGCCAGCAGGGGAAAAGGAGTGAAGATCAGACCAATACTGATTAGACTACACAGAGACCTTTGTAATACAGCAAGGTGCTCAGATGTTGTGGTGATGATAGATAGCTAAATTAGGTATGTAAACTACAGAGCTGAAAGATTTAGAAGGATAGAGCTCTATGCTCCCTTTATAGCGAAGAAGGGGAAAAGTCAGCTGTGACCAGCTTCATTTCCATGAATTATAATGTTGCTTACCCATAGTTTCACCTGCTGAGTTTCATTGCTTTAGCTGGAATGTATTTATGTTCTGAATGAAAGGAATGGACATAGGAATTGTGCAGTATATGCCCTGGAGGGAGTGGGTCCCCCTCAGTTTACAGGTAGTGGACTTTGGGTGGGTAACATAATTTAGGTTTACTAGAAAAGTTTTTTGTTCTACAGACCAAGGGTGGGTGTGTGACTGTGTAAAGGAAGGGGTGATTACAAGCTGAGTTGTCATTGCTGTAATCTAGTTAGAGTGGCTAAAAATAGTGGTAGAGATGTGGTGGCATGGGTTACAAGGCATGTACTTGTATTAGTAGCTTGTGCCGAAGATTTTACTGCTGTATCTTTGCTGCTGTTTTTAGCCATGTTAGCTAGATTAAAGCTAGCATAGTTAGGGCTACCTGAGCTTCAATTACACTTTTAATGGTTATTCTGAGGAGCAGGCACTCTCAGGTTCCTGGTTTGCTCTGGGATCTCCCCACTAGAGTTTCTGTAGCCTGTGTGGAGAGAATTAGCACGCCTCGAGCAGCTCAAACCAGCAGCGACCCTAGTTCAGGGCTGACTCTGTAGCACGGCCTGACTAGCGCAGTGGTGCAGAGCTGACTTCGCAGTGTGGCCTGACTGGCCTGGCAATCATGAAGAACTGACTGCTCCGTGACTTGACACAGGGTGGCAGGGCTGAGCTGACTGCACAATACCCCAAAGCACCAGGCCAGGAGAAATAGGGCTGACATCACAGAAATCACAGAACTGAAGGAGGCAGCAGCCCCTGGGAGTGGGATCTGGCAACACCATTTGCTCAGGGCCAGAGCAGACCAGCAGAGAAATGCTCCCCCCTTGATATCTTTTGACTACCACTGAGACTAATTTGACCCATGGCTGGGGTTTGTGGTGGGACTAAGAGTTCTGGACTTCTATAAGATTCATTAGTTGGAACTCTGACATGGACCAAACTCCTGATGCACTGATTTGGGTGGCTTGCTTTCTTGTGTGTAAATAGGGTTTGTTTTGTTTCTTTTGGTTGTTTTTCCGCAAATAAAAAATATATTTGTGGTTCCATGTTCACCAAAGGCCTCTTGAATGCCTGTGAGTGGGGAAAAACTGCCTGCAAAGGTGACCAGGGAGGTTTTATTTTCAGGAGCCAGAAATGTGTATGGCTCAGAGTGGAGACTCAGGATACAGTTTTATTTATATTTGAACAAAATTAATAACATTCTAGACAGACTGAACCCACCCCTTACTGGCCCCTGGCAGAAGGGTTATAGATATATAGAGGTTGCCTGTTACTTTCTCCTGGGGAAGTAGATTTTTGATGTGGACTATAACTGAGCATGCTGGCTCCTCTAAGAGCAGGTGCTACCAGGCTGCTTGTTACTAGGATTTAAAGCAAGGGAATTCTGGGAGATGTAGTCACCAAAGACACACTGGGAATTGTAGGCTGCTGCGGGTAATTGTGGGTAAGACTATATAAGGAACTGCCTGCCACGGTTCAGAATAGATGAGAGACTTGCAAGGAGGGGAAAAAACGCGCCTTGGGAAGGTTGAAGCAAGGGATGGAAGGAGGCCTAAGGCAACATAACGCTGATGATACCTGCACCAAAATGGGGAGGGTCAGTGTGGATTCTGGAGAAGGACTCTGGAAATACTGAGTCCAGAGGTAAGTGAAGGAGCTGTTTAGTCCTGTGTCATCGAGGGAAAAGACTGTTTAGCCGGGAAGGATGTAGAACCATTTTATGTTAAGACTTCTGGTTTCCCCTTCAAGGAGGAAGACTTCACAGCTTTGCAGGAGGTCCCAGCTACTCAACCATGAGGGACACTGAGGCAGGGACCTTCTGGCAGCAGGGTAAAAGTCTGCTCTGTGGATGTTTGTGGAAATGGGCTAGGATCACCATCCTGCATGGCCACCTATCTAGAAAATTGCTCAGCCATCCTGGAGCTGTTGAACATTAGTTCTGCTTTCTTTCCGTAAAATGGATGCACCAATAATTGATCTTTCAGGGAGGGGAATACTGTGTAAACTGCTATGGTTGCATCTTCAATAAAAACAGAAATAGGTAAACTATGGTGTGGTTCAGATGCAGATCTCACTTAATCCAAACCCCAAAAGCTGAAGAGGTGGGGAGGCTTTGCCTAGCTGGTTCCCATTTTTGTCCATTGCTATTTGAAACAGATCCAAAACAGAACACTTTTGATTTTGCAATACCTGTTGGGTTTCTTGTGAAATTAAATCCTAAACCAGAGGAATTGGGATTGAGTATCATAGTGGCAACTCTGTAAAATGTAGGTGCAGCTGAGAAAAATACAGGTGGTCTTGGGCCAGAGCTAATCTAAATCCTTGATGTCTACAGTGAAATAACCAGTCCCTTGCTAACCCTACTATTTCACAGTCCTTCTAAACCTTTGTTTAATAGGTAGTTCTCAAATGGTAGCCTTCTGAAAAAGCTGGCAATTCTACCACCATCTCATGTTACACAGATCCCTGAACAGTTCTCTGATGGTAACATCTTATGAGAAGTACTGAGTTGGGCTGCTTTCAATTCAATGCAAAGAGACCGCAGGTGCAATTCTTTACCTATCCCCTAACCATCCAGTCCCCTCTTCTTTGCAATTTCTAAGGAGAAAAAACCCATTACAGTAAACCCCCCCACATATTGTAAATACTTTGCTAGGTTTTCCTACCTGCCTTATAACTGGTTACCCAGTTTATAGTGGGGTAAATTTCACCTTGTGAAGAGGGTCAGCATGATATCTACGTGTCACTTGAGTCTCACTTAAACCCTCGCACAAGGACTTTGGCAGCATATAGACCTGGCACTTCTCGCAGTAGTGAATTTCACGCTGCAAGATTTTATAACTATTGTGACTCTGGTAATCAAGGACACTTGTGCGGAGGACACGTTCTGAAGAGCTTATTACTTAACACTCATCATTCACGTAAGCCCTTGAATCCTCTGTATATAGCTATAGAGGGAGTACGTTCGTGAGCTTGAATGCTTTTATGCTGCATTTTATTCATTTCCAAGGAAACAAACAAGAATGACTTTGAAAAGCTGAATAGCCTGAGAGCTAACTTATGGACTTTTCAAAGTCTATTTTTTAAACCACTTGTGTAAAACTCATTTCTGTTTGGAGAGATTCCAGATTTTAATCAATAGGGGATGGGATTTTCAAATTGCTCAGTGTTGGCCTAAAGGTTCCCATTGATGTTCAATGGGAACTTTACCACTGACTTGAATGGGAGAAGAGTTAGGCCAATGCTGAGCGCTCTTGAAAATCCCAGCCTGCCTGTTCTGTGAGCCCTGAAACTTGACATGGGAGGACTACACTTAAAACTCTGGGCAGGTCTACACTTAAAACGCTGCAGCAGGAAGACGCTACAGCACTGACGGGAGAGTTTCTCCCGGCAGTGTAATTAATCCACTTCTGAGAGAGGCGGTAGCTATGTTGATGGCAGAAGCCCTTTTGTTGACAGAGGGCACTTTACACCAGCAGGTATATTGCTATAAGTTTATAGTGTAGTTTATAAGTTTATAGTGTAGTTTATAGTGTAGTCATGGCCATACAGTGCTTTAGAAAAGAATGGACCAAACTCTGCTATCAGTGGGTTGGCACAGGTGGATTTGATTGTAGAATCTAGTCCAACATATTCGTACAAAGTTCATTGTATCAATTATATGTATGAATGTGCTAAAGAATTCAGAAGAAAATTTGTATTGGAAAACCTTAACAATACAGTTTGTCTTAT
Organism: Emydura macquarii macquarii; assembly: GCF_026122565.2. Lineage (NCBI taxonomy): Eukaryota > Metazoa > Chordata > Testudines > Chelidae > Emydura > Emydura macquarii. Next base: position 6,809,204 of record NW_027130506.1, read on the forward strand.
GATCTTACATGAAAAGAATGTTGGTGCAGGTCAGTGTGTATGGCGGGAGCTTTTCTGGAGTACTACCTAACCTAACTGGAGTCCTACGAGAGTACTAGTGTACCTCTTTGAGACTGGGGTGTAACCTCTCCCATTCCCCTCTGGTATATTACTGTGCCACTGGCAGATTGTATTGAGCTTTGACATTTGTTTTGTCATCTTCTGAAGCATCAGGTACTGGTCAATGTCAGGAGCATGGTAGTATTAATTACTACACATTTAAAATTAGATTCTGCCAAGTGCTGATCTCCAATCTAGCAAAATAATTATAAATGAACACAAGCTTAGAAGGTGCTCAGCTGAAGGCATTGAGACTACTTGGACATAAAATTAACTGAACTGAACTGAGCCTTGCAGACAGGGAACACGAACACAGGCAAGAAAAAAAATGTGCAAGGGGAGGGTATGGGATGATAACTGGTGAAGAGATCAATGTTGGTAAGGTTCCTGGGGGGTAGGTGGAAAGGGTTTTTAAGGGTTGACATGAAGAAGGCTGGGAAGTATTCGCCCTATGTTTAGAACAGGCTGCCATTGTACCAATGGGATGTGCGTCCTTACTGTGAAGACAGTAAAATAAATAACAGAATAATATGAATGTCAGTCTGTCTTAGAATATTAAGGTTGATGAACAGATGTTTCAGGGTTTGCCTGAAGCAGTAATTCAACCAATAGGTTTTGTGGGCTTCAGTACCAGTCTTGCTGCCCAAGTACTTAGTGGGTTGTTATGTCTCTTTTTGCTGTTTGATTTTTGCATTTAGCTATTTCTCTATTGGGCAGAATTGAGGAAAATGGCAGCACAATAACCAAAGAGATTTAACAGGCAGGGTATATGGAGAGCGACTCTGTTCTTCTTTCTGTTTTGTCATTCTTGGGATCTATAGAAGTCTAGTTTTGGGAGCTGTACATTGAACACAATGTTCTGGAGGAATGGCACAGAAGGCCCTGAGTTCTAATCCTGATTTTGACACTGGGTAGCCTTGAACAGATCTGTCGCCTTTTTCTTATCTGTAAAGTAGGGACAAGAATACTAACCCACCAAACTGACAGGGGCATTGCAATATCTGCACAGTGCTTTGTTCATACAAAGGATATACATCACTATTCAAGAAGACACAAAACATGGAAAACAGCATTTTCTGATATGCTTCATAGTCTTTCTGGTGCATTGGAACTGAAAGGCATAATACTTATAATGAGGATAGGTCAGCCAAATAGCTGATTTGATGTCTTGAATCCAGAACAAGCAGTGTTTGGTTGTCTTTTACAGTCTAACTATTGGGACTTTCTCCATTTGAGTGAACAATTGCATTATCATATAAGAAATCGCTTCCTCTTCATGCCATTCTAAATAGATTTTAGGAATGTAGATTATGATAGAACAGATTATGCAGTTTTCTCCCGCTTTTTTTAGGTGTATTCTTAATGACAGCTATTGTTGTTGATTAGAGCATTGCAGAGCAGTCGTGTAGCAACCGCCTCTGAATAGCCTTGTGTCGAAAGCTTTAATTCTCCATATAATAGTGAAACCAGTTAATACTAATTTTATACAATCATTTCCTAAGCTGCTTAGAAAGCATGCATTCATGGATTTAGTCTGTGACATGGGGGAATGGTATGTAACATAATTACGAAGCCAAAAAAAGCAGAATTATAATAGTGAATAGAATATGTGTGTCAAGCTTTGGACCCATGCAAACACAGTCTGGGTTGAGGTCTGTGAACATGTTCAGGGGTTGCTAAATGTTTTCAAACAGCCCTTCTTCCCAAGCTGACTTCCCTCCCTGCTCCAGAAACCATAAGACCCCACTATTTGTCCCTGGTCTGTCTGAGAGGCAGTGGAGTCTGGTAATTAGGTCAGCCTCGTCCCTTCTGGCGCTGAGTGACCCCCATGGGTTTAGAAGGTAGGATGTGGCTCTTAGATGGGGAACATATAAGATGGGATGACAACCCCACAATCTGCTGGAGTCTTGGGGGAGGGAAGGAGTGTTCATTGAAGATAAAAGTCATTCTGTGCAGGGGGCTCTGCATATATGTCACTTAAACCACTTTTTGAGGTTGGTGTGGTATCTTCTTCGAAAGCAAATTTCAAATTGCAATATTTGGCTGTAGATTTCACAATTCGCTCTTCATACATTGAGTTGGTTAGTTACCTAAGAAGCTCAGTCAAGGAACAAAAGCAATACCACATAACTTGTGTAACTAGCCAAGGCTTATGAAGGACTTGGTGGTGAATAGGTGTTGTGCCAGCCCTCCACAGAAGGGTAAATTTCATCTACAGTGACTGGGTAAATTTCATTCACAGTGACTGACTTCCTGATGCCTGGGGTTCCAATTTAGAAATACTGGAATACCAAATAACAAGTCAATGGGAACGCTCACGTTCTTCAAGTACAGCACATGAGGCTTTGCTTGATCAGCACAAGAGTGCCTGGCATTTTACAAGATCAAGGCTCAAGTACAGTCCTTTCTGGGACTCTTGCCCACACCATTATAAACTTCTATAACTCTAGCTATGAAAATTCACCTAAGGAAAAAAGTGATCAACAAACTTTGGCTGGAAACCCTTTTTCCAATAATAAATAATAGTAACCAATAATAACCTCAGGTCTTCAAAGTATTTTATAAACCACTACCTAAGGAATCCTAACTACATCATTGTGCTGGTAGAAAGCACTGTTTCGTTAGCTGCTGTAGCTGGGGTCCATGGATGCAATGCCACTCACAGAATTCAGGCCTGGCTCAACCAGTGTGCACTCAATGCACTCGTACAGGGCCCCTATCTCAAATTTGGCCTGTCTCCAGCCAAGTCTGGCTGAATGGCATTGCAACCTGGCACACCACACTCGGCTGTGGTGCCTGCCATCAGTAGGGTGGGGAGTGACTTGCCCACTCCAGCTGGGCCCAGATTCTACTGTCACCACCACTGGCAGAATTGCACTAGGCTTGAGGCCCACTACCAGGCCGCAAGCCCAGAGGTAAGAGCGTGTTTGGGGTTGGGGATACTGATCCCACCAGCAGTGGGGCTGGAGCTCAAGGGAAAGGCAGGCCTCATCTCTGTGAGGAAGGCAATAATGCCTCAGGTCTGGATCCTCTCTGCCCCCTCCCCGCAGCTGCTTGGAGAGAGCAGAAACCCCACAGTGGACCCATTGAATCGCAAGGCTATATCCGCCCCTGCATTTGCAGTAAGGGAGTTGTAGGAAAGTCCTATGCTGAGGTTCTAGAGCTCAAAATCTAGTAGCCTAGCTTCAGTCTGGACTGCTAACTCTGGTGTCACCCTGACCAAGATCCCTCTTGACCCTCTTTCTGCAGTTCTGCTCATAGTAAAGACACTGCAGGAGCAGATAACTGAGGAAGATGGTGTCATTTTCTTATGAGAGAGACAAGGTGGGTGAGGTAATATCTTTTATTGGACCAACTTCTGTTGGCAAGAGTGACAGGCTTTCGAGCTCAGCATGTCTCTCTCACCAGTAGACGTTGGTTCAATAAAAGATATTACCTCACCTACCTTGTCTTTCTAACATTCTGGGACCCAGACGACTACACCAACACATCATTTTTATATTGTCACTCTTTAGACCACTGTTACCTTTTAAAATGTTCTGTAAACTTTGACCTTTATTAATCTATTATGTCTGATAACATGTGACCTTGACTCTGCAGACACAGGCACCATTCCTTGAAAGCATCAAACCCCATTGAACAAAAGGCATGGAAACAGGGGCATGCAGTAAAACTGATCCTCAGCTCAGTCTGAGCTGCTTATCTTGTTTGAAGGCACTTTGGTGATGCAGGTATTGCAATGGAAGAAGTCATGGATGTGCTTTATTTCTATATTAGGTTGCTTCCTTCAGGATTCATGACTATAAAACAGTGCTAACCTTGAGACTGGGGGCTGGGTGTGTGTGCAATAGAGTCTTTAGCTAGATAGGATGTAAAAATTATTCACAGATTTAGCAAGACCAATCGATGTCACGCTTCATGAAAGGAAAACATGCAGTGCTGCATTCTGAAGTTTTTCAATGGCAAGACATATTTGTTGTGCTGCCCTGAGCTGTAGTAACTACAGCAACACAAAACAAGCATGGAAGGGCCCAGTACACTGAAGCTGACGGCTCATCATACAAGAGAGACAGTGAACGGAAGTGGCATTTTGCTGAGGATATCTGAACTTATTTTACTCCCTAACAGAAATCTATAGCAGGCATTTCTAAGTCAAAGCTGTCCATGTTAATAGACATCTCCTGTACAGGCAGCGCCCCCTCCACTCCTGTTGAAGTCAATGGGAGTTAAAGGTCTGGTCAGAAATACCTTGACCTTGGCTTGAGTTCTATAAGGCGACGAGCATCTCCTGCAAGCGGAATGATAGAAGTCTCTCAAAATCATCGGTCTCGTGAGTTGAATATGCCACCTTCTTCCGAAATCTAACAAAGCAAGATTTTGGCTGTGTTCAAACCAGATCTTGAGATTCTTGCAAAATTCACAGAGGTACCAATCTGAGCATCCTGCTCTGGCTAATCACTAATATTTGGTTCCTTTAAATTCCCCCAATTAGGTAACCACACCATCATAAACTATTTTTATTACACTGACATCAAATCTGGGTTCTAATGTGCTACTTAGTGAGAGACAATTTTTGCCCTGAAAGACTTACAATCTAAATAGACAAGATGGACAAAAGGTGCTGCAGGGAGGTGAAGTGACTTGCCCAACATCACACAGCAGATCAGTGACAGAGCCAGGAATATGTTGCTGTGTCTTAACCATTATACCCTATTGCCTTCAGCCTCGACAGGTAGTTCTTTATTACCTGAAACCAGCCATCAGACAGATAAGAGCAATTATCTGCTTTGCTGATTTTACCGGATGATAACAGGGGCTTCTCTATGAGAGAGCAGTATGTGATGAGCAAGAGTTTCCTCCCCATGACAGGAAAAGAGGAAAACTAACTAAAATCTTCAGTCTATAGATGAAAATGTTGCTGTTTCAAGATGGATGTCATTAGAGTGCCCAAACTGTTGGTGTTTAGGTTCACCAGTAGTTTGCCCTCTCAAAATCAGCAAACTCAGCAGCTTGTGGTGCCAGGGGTTGCAATGGTTAGAGAGTTTGTTCCATTTGTTTGTGCAATAATTCTGGGGCGCTTTTTGGCTTGAACCCCCCCCAAGTCCAGTTTTGCCACGGTCCTTGCTACCTTAGTTCACTCTGCAAACAATATATAAATGATGGATGTGATACCTGAAAACTCTGAAGGATGGAAGTGTTAATTCCACAATTTGGGCTGAAGCAACCTCCTCCCCTGAAATACAAAAGGCACTAGAATTTTTAAAGACCACTGATAGCACAAGCTAAAGGCCAAAACAGTGGTTTAAAGTTGAACTAGGTGCTTATAAAATGATGCGCCTTCAATAGAAAAAAAATAGCTATATTGCATGTGATAGGATGATAGTCTCTATCGTCCCTTTTACACTGTATAGAAGTAGTCTGGGCTGGATAAAATGAAAAGTTCTCAAGACCAACATTGAAGGTGCAATGTACGTTTACGGGCTGGAAACCCCTGTGTGCAGGGAGAAGCTTCAGTTTTCCTGGAGCCCTGAGAGCTGAGGGCTCCTGACGATGGGAGCTCTGATTCCCCCACCCCCATTCCTACACTGTCGCTGACACATGTCAGTACAGATATGCCATGTGTTTTCAGTGGAATAAGAAGGTGCACTTACAGATAGGTGCAGGACTGTCTATTTCTCTGCACCTTGTACAGACATTTACCGTAGGGCAAAGTGGGTATAAAAGGCTGTTCTAGTAGAAAAGAAACATTTTACATCCACGTGGTGCACGGTGCAGGGAAATGGAGAATCAGACACAGTTGTAGAATGACCTAGAGTCAAGGAAGTGACTCTCTATGAAACAAATAGATAATTAATAAAAACAAATACGTAATGGGCAGGGAGCTAGCAAATCAGTGAAGGCAATGCTTGATGAAATTAATGACCAACCCAGGACAACAGATGGCACCCTGGTAAGCAATCTTGGAAAGAAAGCTAAGGACTGAACAGAGTAATGTTCGCTCAGGGGTATTACCACATCTTCCTGCTGTTGCATGAATGATATTAATGAGGTTATCTAGCCCAACCTTAAAGTGAAGGGAGTTGGATGATTGCCAGATTGTCAGTAGATATAGATGAGCATGTCTAATAAGGAGGTGAAATATAACAGATGAGCAAATTTATTTGGAAAAAACCCATATGCACTGAGTAATTGCCCCAATAGGTGTAATGACAAAGTGGAATAAGAAAAGTACGGACTCTCTGGTAGATTGTGCAACAACATCAATGATACAGACACATTCTGATATAGATCACAGATCATTTACTTCTCAAGACTCGCAAAATCAGTTTGGGCTAGTCCTCAAAGTTAACTGAAGCTGGTAACTACTCCAAACCCCCACGGCCAGCTCCAAATCACTATTACCCCCAACCAAGCCAGCTTCGGTCTAATCCGTTAATGCTGGTTTCTTTGGGATGCTAGAATCACTTCTCCAATAGTCTCCTACCCACAGTGTTAGACTGTATCATCATGAACCAATATTGTCAGATAAGAATCCTGATCTTTGTCAACTTTGGGCTGGACTTCCCAACTAGACTTCCAGCAACTAGAGCATTAACCTATGCCATAGAGAATGCCAGGTAATGTTTCATACACTTGCACACCCTTCCACACAGATAGCTACTTAGCCTATTTAAAGCACAATCCTGTCAACAAGACAAAGAAACTTCAAGTACTTTGAGACTACACTGGAGCATGGGATATATGTGTAATCCACAGCACCTTCAGTTTCCCCTTCTACCTATAGAGGGAGACAGAGAGCTTGCGTTCCCTGCAAGCTGACTAGTTTTGTGGCTTTCAATGAATAATAAATATTATGCAGTTACTTCTGATTTACAGTAGTGAGAATGAAGAATCAGGCCCAGATCAAGGCCCAAATACCATAATTTTGCAGCACTGTGCTACAAGAGTCCTTTATACCCTGACCCTAACCCTGGAATGCAGGGAGGAGGAGGAGTTTGGTAAAACTTGTGGCCAGAAGCAAAGCGTTTTCTGTATTCAAACAGCCCTTAGTTATTGCACTCTTTAAAAAATATTAAAGAACCCACACCTGATAACGCTGGAAATGCAAAAAGCAAAGCAAATGCAACAAGGGAGGTTTGAGGGGGTGTGCTTTTTGTTTTGTTTTAAATCAGCTATGTGCTTGAATTGTTCCTCAAACATTATTACTAGTTCTGCTTTTTTTATCCTCTGTTAACACAATCAAAGGACATTAAAATTCCTTTATCAGCAATATATGGAATGGGCCAGGAGAGAGAGGGAGGAAAAGCTAAGCAGGGAAGTATGATGGAGATAGAAATGAAGAATTCCCACCCACGCACTCAGCATGTACTGTAATAATGGAATAATCATGTACAGTTTCTTTATAGTTGGCTTCCCATAGCATTTACCCCCTCTGGCTAGAGATGAAGCAGGGTGGGTACTGCAGTCAGTTTTTACAATCATGTTTGCATCATGATTTACATTTTATTATCCCCATTAGAAAGCTGAGGTGCATATGGAGAACTAATGCTGTAGTTTCAGCTCACTGGGGTTCTATTGATTCATTTCAGTTTGCATGGGCTTGCACCCTTTGGGGTCCTACAAACCCCAAAACTTGAATTAAACACAATTGTTTCCCCTGGCTGCACACTGAGGTTGCCCCAAACTGAGCCTTATATGGTTTTGACTCAACACTTTATACCCATCCAGATTTGCTCAAAACAAGATCAGCAGTGGCCCAAAAGAATTGCTAACCTTTCAAGCAAGGTGTGCTGGGTTTTGGATGAAAACCAAACCCAGATGGCTTCATAGGATGGATGTAACTGCTACTGGAATGAGTAATCTGGTAGAGCTCCCTATATATATAGCAGCTTACAGGATGGTCTTGTGTATTCTCCATGCTTGCTGCTAAAAAAGTCAGACTGGTTTTGTTTGTCTCATCCTGCACTCCTGAAAGAAGCCTAAACATGCTTGCTTTTGATTTTCTGTGTGCTGCACCTTTAATTTATTAGCATACTGCCACCTCCTGAAATCAGTCACCAGTTCAGTTCAGTTCAGTTGCAGCGGGTCACATACACTGTTCCCTTTCATGTTTGTTCTTGTTTTTTGCTCTTTTAATCTAAACTAAATGACACTTAGACTGAAAGTCTCTGGCTGCTCTTGGTGTACAGGAAACAAAATATTTTATTTCTCATGGTGCTTGGGAAAACATTTCCCACTGCTCCATACACAATAACAACTTCCACCTGATGATCATTATCTCTGTTGCAATGGGTGTCATACTGCATTCCACACAGTTCAGAAGAAAAATGGGAAGTACTTGCAGATTAACTTCTGGGAGGTCACTACATAGACATGGCACTGGGAAATAAATATGCAAAATGACCAAAATAATACTTGACAATATAGCTACACTTTTTGTGTCTTGTCTGTCAGATAGGTTGTGAGCTCCCTGTGGCAGACGTCTTTGTTACATGTCTTTACAGTGCTTAGCACCACAGGGGCCTTGAGTGAGGTTTCCAGGCATCATTGTAATACCGATTAATCATATTAAAGCTCCTTTCACCTGAGGACCTCAAAGGACTTTGCAGATATTAACTGTGAAATCTCATAATATATCTGCAAAATAGGAAAGGTGTGTATGCATACATCTATCAAGGCTGGCTCCTTCACCTCTGAAATTCAGCCACCTTTTGGAGTAGAACAGAGCAACTGTTTGAGCACATAATACCTAGGATGAGAAATATCTACTAGATAGCACTTAAAGTATGATAGAAGGAGCAAGGAAACAAGGCCTCTCTCGTGAGGATCTTACAAGCTAACAGTAGTAAAGAATGTCCTAGCCAAGTGAACCTTCAAGGGGAGTCTAGAGAGGCATGATGTAGTTATAAGAGCGGTACAAGAGCCCGAGTTGCTGAGTCACAGTGAAAAGTCAGATATGTGAAGTTTTCCATGGGAGTTACATCACATTTAAATGCAAATTCAGTTTCAGAAGAACCAAAATTGACTTTTTCAAAAAACTTCTGGTCTGGGCTTCATAGCTCCCCCGGCATCCAGCAGTGAACCAGGTTGTCTGCTGCAGAGCTGGGGAGCCTGGAAGCCCTGGCTCCCATGTTCCTTGCTGGGGGCGGAGAGGGAGGGGCTTCTAATGAGCCTGGAAACGGTGGTGGTGAGCTGGCAGGAAACCAGGCTGCCTTCAAAAGTTTCAACAGACATTTAGATTCCATCAAACCAGCATTTTCTGATTGAAAAACTGTTCAATTGGAAAAATGTTGTCCAGCTCTCCTAGTTATCTAAGGGCAGACTACATTATGAACAATTGCACAGGGTCTTTAACACATTCCCTCTCCCCCCCCATGTAAAAGACATCCACTTCAAATAAAGTGGCTGGACCTAGATTAGATATTGTGGTCTAATGGCCTGATCATAGGCTCGGGGTCCAGGAGCTCATGTGTTTTTAATTTCAGCTCTGTCTGATTTACTGTGTAACCTGGGTAAGTCAATTCTTTGTAGTTCAGTTTCCCTCCATTGTAAAAAATAATGGTAGTACTTGATTGCTGGCTCCACTAGAGTAGTTTAAGATTTAATTTAGTTTCATTTTAAAGTACTTTGAAGATCTAAACCACTAAGTGCTATGGGAAATACATGGAGTAATAAAAAAGAGAGGCTACACAAAACATCAGTCAGAGGCAGTGTTGCAACAGGAGGTATAGTCATGAAGTCTAAAGTGAGAGACTTAGACCTTAGTGCCATCAACAAAGCACTGGAGCACATGTTACTGTCCTTGGCTGAATCAGGGCCTAAGACAGTGAGCTCTTTGGGACAGGGATGATCGGCAGTTTTCTCCACCCAGTTGCTAGCATAGTTGGTCTATAACATGACTGAGGCCTCTGCACACTAGATAATAAATAAATTATCAAGAGAAATGTAAGACTGAAGATGATACCAATTGCTACCATCCTACAGGTCCCTTAAGGACCAGAGAAGAGAGATGCAATCTAAAGTTTCATGTTATCTGCAAACCTATCTACCTTACTGCTTGCACCATTCTCTAGGTTATTAAAGCACAATCTTGTTCACACTCTAAAAAAAGACTGCAAAATTACAGGGTATACATACACACACTAGCTAGGCAGCTAAATGGGCATGAAGGGACTTGGTTTCCTTCCAGTTCAAAATCTTATTGTGTTACTATGTAATCAAATGAATGAGTTTTTAATCAGAGTGATGTCAGCCTAGGACTTACCATAAAAAAAAAAGTCCTGATGCAATCAAACTGTATAATTAAGCAATGAGGCACAACAGGGCATGAATTATTCTGTGACAACTTACACCTCAGCGTGTGACTGATGTGGTTGTGGCTTACACCACCACAGTACCTAACTGTAGTTCGCTATACAGCAATCCAAGCACTGCAGTCTCTGACAGGGATTCTACAATTAAAAAAAAAATCTATTTTTTTTAACCTATCCTTCCATAATGAAATACGAGTGGCAGAGGGAGGAAAAGCAGAATATGAAACTTTGGTTCGAAATTCTCTAATCGGCCAAGCCCTCGTGATTTCAAATGAATTGTGAGTATGTATTTGAGAGCAGGACTTGATCTTGATAAAAGACCCAGCCATGACTGCAGCTGGCCGAGATCAGCTGACTTGGGCTCAGGTCACGGAGCTAAAAACAGCTGTGTAGATGTCTGTGCTTGGGCTGGAACCTGAGAGCTTGGGACCTTCCACCCTCACAGGGGCCCAGAGCTTAGGCTATAGCCCAAGCCCAAATGTCTCCACAGCAATTTTTTTCCCCCAGCCCTGGCGCCCAAACCCCATGAGCCTGAGTCTGATGACCTGGACTAACAGTGGGATTTTTATCCCTGTGTAGACATGGCCTTAGTTTGTCTCCTACTAGAGGCTTTATTATGCCTACATTGAATATGGTGTGATAGTAGGCTGTGGGATTCTGCAAGAGGGTAATAACTTTAAACCATTATAACTAGTTAATCTCCAGCTATGGCCTTAGGCTCAGATTCTCATAGATATTTATGTGCCTAGCTTCCATCGATTAGACAATCTGGGCCTTAGTGTTATGGAAGACATCCATAAATCGTTTTTGCACCGCTGAATACAATTTCGAAGCCATACATGAGACCCACGGTCTGGGAGACCCAGAGGAGGCACTAATGTAGGCCATTTCATTTCTCTCCTCTGTCTCCCACATTTGGGGTAGATTGCATATTGATGGAGTTAGGGGACATCTATGCTTGGAGGTAAGGGTGTGACTCCCAGCTCGAGGAGACATACTTCTGCTAGCTCTCATCGAACTGGCATGCTAAAAACAGCAGTGTAATTGCAGTAGCATAGGCAGGGGTGAGCGGCTGGTAGCTGTCCCAAGTATAAATCTTCCTGGACCCCATTGGGACATGCTCAGGTGACTAGCCTAAGCTGCTGCCCTTGCTACCACGACTATTCCACTATTTTTAGCATGCTTGCGCAATGTGAGCTAGTGTGAGTGTGTCTCCTCAAGCTGGGAATCACACCCCTAGTTTCAGGTGTCCACATACCCTTAGGTGAATGGCTTTGAGCCTTCCAGAAGCAGAGTCCTTGGAAAGGAATTGAAATGGCACATTCCATGCATATAGAAGAATATAGTCGGTTAATTAAAGTGAATGCTCAAACACCTAATTTCTTTTGTAATCTGAGGCTGGTCATGACTTCAGATTATTACTCAGCCAAAACCTCTACTGAAATCAGTGTGAGCTGGCCTGAGTAGGGACCTCAGACTTTATTCCAGATCCTTTATCAAAACTTGGTTTTGAGGAGAAACCAAAAAACACCATGGTTGAAAATCTCCCCTTTCAAAGGAAAAATAGGTCATTTGAAAATCAAAATATTGCTGTCTTATTTCTTTCTCCTTGCTGTCTCCCTAAAGTGTCAGCTCTGAAGAGAGGTATTATGTAATTGACTCCACCCCCACCAAAACTTTCCAAGGGCAGCATGTCATGGCTGTTTCCTGTATGGCAGTGGCAGGGGCAAGGTGTGTGCTCTGCTTTCTTGCCCTTCCTGCACATCTGCACTGGTTAGTTTGACACTAAACATACAGTGGAACAGCAACTGCAAAAGCATTTTCAAGTCCTATTCGGGAAGGGTCAAACACGTCATCATGCAGACTTTTCCAATGTATAAACAAAAAAACCCGGTTGGCAATACTAATAGGAAACAAAATGCTCCTGAAGCTAAATGTGTAACAAAGCTTCACTGCTGATATATCCCCTCCTGCCCATCCTCTCACCCCAATCCTGGATGTTGTACCAAAGTGTTCCAGGCCTGGAAAATTTAAGTTGCTAGGAAAAGTGATTTTATGCCTGTTGGTGGATCTGTAAATCAGTTCAGACAAGCAGCACGTTGAAATCCATTTCAGTTGATGTATAAGCTCCTGGGAATGAATGAACTTTTGAGTTGTTAATGCTGCTATACGCCATAACTCAGATCTCTTCTCAGGATAGTCAAGTCCTCGGGTGATAGTAAAAACAGGAGTTGACAAGATGCCTGCATATCAATTCCCTGAGAGCTTTCACCTTGAAAGAAGAGCAGTATCCTTGGGTTTTAAAGACTGTCAAAATAAAGTATTTACAAATGGAATCCAAGGAGAGATGGATTTTAAATTAATTTTTTTCTTTTCTTGCTCTTCAGGTGAATTTGGGACTGGTGGGAGGAGCTGGCTTGAAAGTTGGATTCTGATGTCCTCCATCCATCAAAAGAACAGGTACAATATAAGAAACAGAAGTGCACACTTCTCTAAACTGTCAATAGCATTAAATTTATTCTGGAGGGGGCATCTCTTTAGGTGAAGGGTGTCCCTGTTGCTATTTAGCCTTCCTCATAACTGAAGAACAAGGTGACATGCAATGAAAATTAAAGGCAACCAATTTGAAAGTGATGAAAAGGACTCGCGTTTATTTATAACTTAATGTATGCTTAAGCTGTGGAACTCCCTGCCACAAGATGTTATCAAGACCAAGAACTTGGTAGGATTCAGAAAAGGGTTAACACTTTTTTAGAACAATAAGACTATCTGGATAAAAATATACAACAGTGTATCAACTCTCATGCTTCAGAATATAAATTAACCATTAACTAGGTGGGGTTAGTAGCAAGAAAGCTTCCCTGTAAGCGTGTTGTTGAAATCTTGTCCATTCTGGGGCTTTTTGCTGCTCTGAAGAACCTGGTAGTGGCCATTGTTGGAGACAGGATGGTGGGCTAGAAGACTCATGGGTCTATCCAAAATAGCAATTCATCTGCGTTACTTGTCCCTCATGTTACCCGATCTGTCATCTGACTGGATAGTACAGTCCTCCTGTTCACTACCTGGTGTTGCCCTAGTGCTGACCAGTCTACCTGGTGACTGGGGTGTTGCCATCCCACTAATTGCATGGTGTTACAACAGATTTTAAGGGGCAAATCATGTCCCCTCATCAACTGCTTTGCAAGTAGAGACCTGTTATGGTTCTACTGTACAAGGGCTAGGAGTCAGGATGCCTGGAGGCTGCAGAGGGAATTAACAATCCCTGTGAGCTACAGAATTCACTATACGGAGACATCTCCATTGCTGTGCAGGGAGGCTTGGGGTTTGTTGGCCATTCCCCCTCTCTTCCTCCACAGCCAACCATGCTCTGCTGCCATGCCATAGCTTGAGAGAAGATTCTGACTCTCATTATCCACCAAGACTTTGTATTGTGGTTTGACGCAAAGATCAGGATTTGCCATTAAAGTGTTGGAAAGGTGAGTCTCTCTCCAAGAAATGTCTTGATGGGCAAATTTAACCCTTTCCTTCTTTTGACATCCAGGTATTTGGCTTCAGAAGACTGGTTCTGAGGATGCTGGGTTTGTTCTTTTCCCACTTCATTCTGAGATATAGATGAAACACTAGGATTAGTTAATTCAGTAAACAACAAATCCTGTGTGATTGGACAGTCTGTCTTTAAGGCTATCTGCCCCTGTGAGAATAGAAAGCTGCCTGAAGAGGGATTTGGAAACTGTTCTATATTAGATCTGTCATCTTTGTAATGAAATCTTTACCCCTACTAAACCACCCTGAACTGCTTCAATATTGCACCCAGTGTCTTTTTAAAGCCATCTATTCCTAAGCTCTATGGGTCTCACTTTGCACTGTTGTAATTCCATTGACTTCAGTGACATTGCTCCTGATTTACACCATGGTAAGTGAGATCAGAATTAGGCCCTGTCAGTCAGAAGTAGTTTTCCTAGTTCCCCTTTTGCAACTTGAATGGAGCTTATTTTAGTCATGCATGAACATGACCTTTAATCTAAAGGTGTTTGAAGGGTACATAGCCAATACTCCTTGGGAGACAAGGTTTTCATTATGATAAAACCACTTTAGCTGAGGTTTAGAAACTAAAAACTTAAATACAACTTAAATGAAACCAAACAATCCCATTGCCATTTTTAATGTACAGTGGATAGGGACAGAGGATATCCCTTCAGTCAGGATCACATTCTCACCCTGGGGACATGTATGGACCTAATCAGGAAAGCACTTAAGCACACACTAATGCCCCATTGAAATGAAAACAGGTCCCTTTAGCTTTGGGTGTATGGTTAAGAGGTTCCTGAATAGTGATGGACTTAAGCACAAGCTTTCCTAAATCCAGGCTTATGTGACTCATAGAATTCAATGAGAGGTATCCAGACTTAAATACCAGTGGACATATGTTACCCTCAATTCACAGCATCACCGGCTGCGGTATTGCTGGCATAAGAAAATACTATGCAGTGTGAAGACTTCTTGTGTGCCATACGCTAACTAAGAGATACATACTTAATGCTGGGGTGGCAGACTGTGTCTAATGTATCCACATGTAGAGGCATAAAAAAGGAAAGTAAAGATGGTAGGGAAATCTTAAAATCACAGCCCCAAGAAGAAACGAGACTCTGAATTTTATTTCTGTTCAAATTCCTAAATGAAAAGAATTAAACGTGAATGAAATGAATGAATACAGGGCCTGATCCTGCATTTCTTTTACAGCCAGAACTTTCATTGGCTACCAGAAACGCAGGATCGGGCCTGGAGTCCCTTGTGTCTAATTTAGACATGTTGCTGTGACAGGGAAATTACTCATTTGGTTTAACACTGCTATTCCGATGGGATTACGCAATAACTTAGAATTCAAAGTTGGCAAAATTCACTTTTGTTTTAAAATTTAGCAGTGCCATCTGCAGGAAACTCTGTGAATGTCATACATGCAACCCGAGGGCAAACCTTTGCTCTCGGCTCCACAAAACAGATTTCACTGTCAATATTGTGTTCTCCCTTGATAAGCAGAATTCTCACTGATGTTGGTGAGAGATCTGTGTGTGCAGGTAATAAAGAATATCTGAGCGGAGGTCCTCTGAGTATAGAATGTTACTCAGAAATTCCATCTCTGGTAACTACTATCTATTCCTACAAGCTTCTCCCAGTGAAGTCAGGGGGAACTTTTCCTCTGAGTTGGATCCAGCCCTTAATGCTCCATGTATCCCATGGAAAGCTCTTTACATTGTGTACTCGTGCTCTTTAAAGGCACTCAAGTAGATAGGCAGATGACATTGTTTAGCACCATACAATGCTGCCTAAGAAGTGGTGCTGGTGAGTCATTACATGGCATTCTTCCTTCTGACTCAGTATGAGTCAATTCCCCAGCGTGTTGCTAAGGGGCCCTGTGTTACTGGAGGTGCTCCCTTTCAGATGAGAAGCAAAAACCAGCTCCTGGTCCCCTTATTTATTATTATTTATTGACAAAGACCATTTGTCTGGGAACCACTTGGTTGCATTTTGCAGAATTGCAGCTCTAGAACAAATTATCTTGAATTTCCAGGAGAGAACTGGAGATTTCGGTGCTAAGAGGGATCAGTGTTTTGAACCATTTGGAACAAAATGTTTAAAAAAAAACAAACAAAAAAACCCCCCAATGACATCAGACGATTGCAAATTCACTGCAGGGTGCGAGTCCTTAATATGTGAACATTTACTGTGCATCAGTGTCAACCTCTCTCCCTTTTGTTTACCACTTCAATGACTGCTTTCAACTGCTGTTGCCTACATGCAGCCAATTTACTCATGCCTACTGCAGTATGCAGTAGAGCTGAATGGAGAATGACAGGTCTGTTTCATGGCAACTTCTGAGGTTTCATGAATTTGTTGGTTACTCTGCATTGGAATGAAAACAAAAGTGTGTGTGTGTGTGTGTGTGTGTTTTTCAGTCATACAGAAAAAGGACTTCAGTATGGGTTTCTCACACCCGGAGGCAGTACTCTAACCACCCACCTATAGAGTGTGCGTTGCTCTCTAAAACCTTAGAGGTGAAAACTTCATCAAAATCGATATGTCTCCACAAAATGTTTTGGATTCAACAATTTCATTCAGCCAGAAATGTTCTGACCAGCTCTAACATGCAGCTGTGTTTACTAGACAAGTTAAATAAATGGCTTTTCAAAAAAAAAAAAAAATCCCATAATATTTCTTGGAAGTGAAGGGTTACCCTGGCAAAATTCCGGTTTGCCTGGGGTAACTCCATTCTGCCTGCACTGCTCCAAGCTCCTCCCCTGGTTTTAGTTGGATACATGGTTCTCCACTTTTTTAAAAAACAAACACTCTTCCCTCCAACACTTCATAAGGTTGAGGGTGCAGAATGGCTGCCACATCCCATTCAAGGGATGGCTTCGTTTGGGTGGTTGGGTGAATGAAGCCCAGGTATGACTTTTTTTAAGACCAGTTTCTGAGCTCAGTGAAAATGTTGTACATCCACAGTAGCCGAGCTCACAAGTCCATGGAGTTACTCTGTATTTTACGATGGTGTAAGTGAGATCATAACTCACCCCAAATGTCACCTTGCAGGCTGAAAAGCGCTACAGAAATGTAAAGTGGTTCATAGTGGAACAACAGCATATGTGACACAAAAACCAAGGGATAACCCAAGGAGAAAGAGGCAGAGTGAGTTCAGAATTGCCTTGCTTTATCGTTATTGTAGAACAAGGAGCCTAAGCATTGCACAAACAAGCTTGGATTCTCATTTGTGCAAATCATTACACAGATATAAAGGAATAGATAAAAAAGCTGTACTAAAATAACACCTCATCTGCAAGGGCTATATTTTATCTGTAACTCCCATTAGCATCAATTAATGGGAGCTATGGGCAATGAAGTCCACAATACTCAGAAATCCAGACTTTGTCAATTAAGATACTTTTAATTAAAGCAGGTAAAAAAAGCTGGTGAAAGACTTCAGGTTCTGCAGCTCAACCTCTGCATTTTACTTGAAATGGAAACAGTTTTAAGAGGAAGATGCTGTGTTGGGGAACTCTATGGTAATTAGTAGTTGGATGTGAATTGTGAAGTGTGAGCGGGGATTTCCCCCCAGTCACACAGAGCATATACTCAGCTGTGTGGACATCTTCTCAGTATGAGTAGTTCTCACATGAATTCAGAAGAACGGAGCTAACTAAATTATTTTAATTGCCTATGGAGGCATCTGGGGCTCCAAAGAGGAGTTTTATTGTAGGAAGGTCACAAAGCCCATAATTCTCACCCTGCAAATGTACTCTTGACTGCTTCCAAGTATAAATTAGGCTGACTAATACTGAGAATAGCAGAGAGATCAGCTTAATGTTTAATGCCACAGTCATGTCATGTAGGGGACTCATACTGTCATTTTATGGCAAAATGTTATGGCCAGCTGCCAACCTGATGCCATTCCAACCTTCTCTTTCAGCTGGGCTTGGGACTGCCTGTGACAGAGAAACTAAATGGACAGACAATAACAAAAATGCAAAGTTTCAAGTATCTAGGGAAATGGAGGATGAAATTAGAGCTAGGATAATAAATGCCTGGCTCGAAATGAGAGAGATAGATGGTGTAGTATGTGACAAAAGGATACCAGTAAGATTAAAAAGGAAAGCCTATCAAATGATGGTGTGTCCAGTTGTGTTGTGTGGTGTGAAATGTTGAGTGGTTACAACCCGGACCTCATCATTGTTTCCAAAGATCACAATGGGAATACGTTTCATGCATCCTGCAAAATACTTCCCAACTTCCCCAACAGCCAACACAAGTCCATCATCACCCACATTGGCATCAAAATCCTTGTGATTCTGTCTAAATAAATCCCACAGTGGAACTTGGCCAAAGCTGACTGGGACAGTTTTAGGGAAGCTGTCAAAAAAGTGGTGACCCAAATCCCTGTGACACCAGAATGTTATCACCAGTTCATTGACCTTCTTGCTGCTGCCAACAAGAAGAGTATCCTCTGGGGCTTCCAGGAAGAATACACTCTCTGCTGGACAAAAGAGACCCAAGACCTGCACTGACAGTACAACCAGTCAGGCAGCCCACAGGTTGCAAACGCCATGTTAGAGTTTCTAGACTCAGCCAGATGCCAGCGGTGGTTTGAGTGTGTTGAAGGTCTGAACTGCACACACCCTAGTTGCCATGCCTGGGCCTTATTATGACATCTCAGAGCTGCTAATCAAATGGAATATTGGACCTCAAAAGACTGGTTGATTTCCATAGCCTCCAAATTGGTGGAGAGCACAAAAGGACTGCTCAACAAAAAAACAAAGCAAGAGATCCATCGTCAACTATATCAGACAGTGACCTCAATCTCTCCACAAGACCCCATCACCATCATTACAGACGAAGTGAAAGAGGAGTTAGCTGCAATGAAGAAAGGAAAGGTGGCCGGCGGTGACACGCTGTATCCCATGTACACCCTTATGGTGTGAATGGTGTATCATTCCTGTTCACTCTTACAGTGTAACTGTGTATTGTCTGCTGCAAAGTATGCCACGTAAGGTGTTTTTGGAATGCTCGTGGCATACTGAACATTATTATTATAGTAGCATGTTTCCTGCAATGTCATACATATGTACAGATGTGAAACTCTGCTGTGTCATATCCCCAAATGTGTGTCTCACATGGCTTGAATAGATGCAGGCAAACACAAGTCTGTGTTTCCACACTCCGCAGAGGCATTCATATAGGGACAATGGACTGGCCTGAGCACCGGTGAGCACTTTGGCTCAGGCAGGAGAAATCATGCCCATGGCTGGAAACGGCCGATCACCTGACCCCAGGGAGCATCGGGGAAACTTGTTAAAAGCTGAGGTATCTTTGTCTTGGTGCTCTACTCTGGAATCCATCTTCTAAGCAACACCAAGGACTGAGAATCTACCCACAGGGAGGGGAGCCTGGTTGCAAGAGGCATCACAACCAGCCTATGTGGTAAGCTGAACACAGACTGGCATATTAACCTTAGGTTAAGATGTGAGTTATCTTTTAGTTAATTATGATTAACTCCTTGACTTATTGATAATCTGACTTAGATTCACTTAAAATCTTGCTGCAATCAATAAACTTGTTTGTTTGTTTTATCTAAACCAGTGCATGTGGCTTGAGTATGTGCAGAGTGACAGAGCTGGTGCAGATCAATTTCTTTGATAGTGTAAATGAGTTTGCAGAGTGCAGCATGCAACACTGAACCCTGCAAGACGGCAGTTCCCAGGGGTGCATCTGGGTCTGGGGGTGTTTGCTGGGGGTCTATCCCAGGAGTGGCTGGCCAGAAGCGCTCCTTCACTAGGCGAGGGACCGATTACATGCAGGAGGCTGGGCACGGACCGACCCAGGAGTGGGTGGTTCACACAGCAAAGCAGAGTAAGTCGGGGCCCAGGAGTGAAGAATTGGGGGGACACAGCTACACACCAGTCCAGATTGCAGGGGGGGAATGTCACAGTTGCACAGTGAGCACAGGGTCTATGCACAGCTTGTTGCTCTGAATAACATTCACACTTTGAGCACTTGTATTGGTGATTTTACATGAGCCTTAAGTGCCATGGCTGAGAACAGTCAGGAGGAGATCACAGTTCATTGTTTTCTGGTTGTTTATTTCGGGAGAGGGAAATAAGCACAGGGAAACACAAAGATGTCTGGCAGTGAGGCAGCTGCAAAATTGGAGTTGGCTTGGCTACAAGCCCAAGAGAAAGAGAGAGAACGCGAGTTCCAAAAGTGGCAAGCAGAAATGAAGCTTAAGAAGCAGCTGAGGCCAGGGAAACTGAGGAAGCCACCCACAGACGCGCTTTGGAGTCAAAGCAGCAAAGGGCAATTGCAGTCAAGGAAGCTGTGGAAGCCGCCCACAGACATGCTTTGGATTCAAAGCAGCAAGAGGCGATTGCAGTCAAGGAAGCTGAGGAAGCTGTGCATAGGCGTGCCTTGGAGTTAAAACAGCAAGAATTGACTTTTGCTGCAATTAAAGACGCTGCAGAGAGAGCCAAAGAAGTGGAGCAGAAAACCAGGGAAGCTGAAGAAAGAGCCCACCAGAGAATCATGGAAGACAAAGAGCAGGAGAGGAAATATCAGTTGGAGATGATGGACAGACATGGGAGCATCCCAGGTGTCCCTATGTCTCCAGCGTCTCCTTCCACACCTAAACCACCCAGCTTTGATAAGCTGTGTCTTGCTTGCAAAAAGACAGACTGCACCGTGGAGGACTTCACCACTTTTGAAAAGCTTTGGGCAATGCACAAGATTCCTGAGGAGCAAAAAGTTCCCACTCCCATAGCAAAGTTGTCAGGCAAAGCTTTGTGTTTAATGAGATGCCAATTGAGGAGGCTTTAAGATATGATGCATTTAGGAGGGCTGTCTTGCAAAGATTTCAGATTACACCTGAAGTATACAGAATGACATTTAGGAATCTTAAGAGGGATACGGGCCTGACTCATACAGAATATGCTTATACATTATGTGATTTATTGAAGAAGTGGATCAAGGGAAAGGGTGTTGACACGTATGACCAGCTCTTTGGCCTCATAGAGCAAGAGCGATTTCTGAGCATGTGCACGGATGATGTGAGGAATAGCTTGTGGGATAAGAATTTGGAAATGGCGGCAATGGCAGATGCCTTTGAGCAGGCACAGATGTCTATGGGCCATAAGTCTCATAGGGAGGGGCAGAAACCCATTTCTAAAGGGGGATCCCATTTTACCTCTGTGAGAGAGGAGGGTACAAGAGGTAAAATGGGATCCCCGTTTAGAAATGGAGCCACATGTTACATGGCCTGGAAGCATGGATCCAAGCAGTGGGAGAGGGCAAGATCTGTGTGCCCCTCGCTACCCTGCAGATACAGTGTGAAGGCTTAGAAGGTAATTTAACAGTGGGGGTGCTGGACGAGATCCCCACTGAAATGCTGATTGGAAATGACTTTCCACGGGGGGCTAGGGCAATCAGGGTGGTGACCTGCAGTGGCCAGGAATGCCATGCTGAGAGCCCAAGAGATGGGGGCGAAACCCTAGGAGTTACGGTGGAGGAGGCCGGCCTGTCTCCTGGTGGGGGGAGGGCTGAGGCTGGCTCTTGCCTGCCAGATGGAAAGGGAATGGCCCCATCATGGAGAGAGTGGTCCCTGAGATGAGCTGCTAGCAGGTTGCTGCTGGACAGGGGACAAGTCTCGCTCTGCAAGGTATGGAGGACTGTGTCCCAGAGCGGAATCCAGAGAAGGAAGCTAGTGGAGACTTGGTGAGGGTGCAGGAATGTCTCCCCACTGATCACTGGGGAGGGAATGCCCAGGACAGAGGGGCGGATTAAAGGTTTCTGCACCCAGATACTCAGCCTGTGGCTGAGATTTCGAGTGGGAGTTGTGTAGTTGGCTTGCCTGAAGGGAGCAGACACACGGTTGTTCCCTCAGGTATAAAAGACAAGGGGATGGAGAGTGGCCAAACTCCTGTCCCAGGTTTTCAGAATGCTCAACCTGATGTGCTGGTGGAAATGAACTCTGCCTCTTTAAGACAGGAGGATCCAGTTTCCACTGCAGAAGAAGGTGTCTGCGAGCATTCGAATCAGCCTGCTGGCAGGGGGGATGGGAAATTTCCCTAGACAGTAACACGCAGAATGCACCTGAGATTCTACATACACAAGCTGCAGACATTCTCAGCCCAGAAAGAACACATGATAACCCTTTAGAAAAAGAGGGTGGGAAAGAATGCAGTGTTGGGGGAGAAGACCACCGAGTGATCCCAAGGAAGGAGAGGGTCTTTCTACACATGTATAGTCCTGGGGCTGGGGGACAGATCCACAAAGGGCCAACTGGCCTGCAGGATTCCCCCCAAACCCTTATCTCACCAGACCCTGAGGCACCAAAATACCGAGGGTCCAGGCAGGGGAAACACTAGATGCAAAGAAAGCCTGGGACTAACCACATGCAAGGGTCCGTAAGGCCTTTGAAGGGCAAGAAGGGTTAAACCGACCAACCCCGAAACCAGACTGTCTGAACAAAGGGCGCGGTATCATGAACATACTTATAAGCACCCATCTATGATAACAAATTTGGTATGGATGCTAAACTGTGAGCACTTTGGCTCAAGCGGGAGAAATCATGCCCATGGCTGGACAGGTCCAATCACCTGATCCCGGGGGGGTTAGGGAAACTTGTTGAAAGCTGAGGTGTCTTTGTCTTGTGGCTCTACTCTGGAATCCATCTTCAAAGCAACACCAAGGACTGAGAATCTACCCACAGGGAGGGGGGACCTGGTTGCAAGAGGCATCACAACCAGCCTGTGTGTTAAGATGAACACAGACTGGCATATTAATCTTAGGTTAAGATGCAAGTTATTTTTTAGTTAATTGTGATTAACTCCTTGACTTATTGATAATCTGACTTAGATTCACTTAAAATCTTGCTGCAGTCAATACACTTATTTGTTTGTTTTATCTAAACCAGTGCATGTGGATTGAGTGTGTGCAGAGACCTCATTTAGAGTGACAGAGCTGGTGCATATCAATTTCTTTGATAAATTGACGGACAAGTATAAATGAGCTTGCAGGTGCAGCATGCAGCACTGAACCCTGCAAGATGGCAGTTCCCGGGTTGCATCTGGGTCTGGGGATGTTTGCTGCGGGTCTATCCCATGAGTGGCTGGCTAGAGTGTTTCTTCACTAGGTGAGGGACTGATTACATGCAGGAGGCTGGGAGAGGGCCGACCCAGGAATGGATGGTTCACATCGCAAAGCGGGGTAAGTCGGGGCCCAGAAGTGAAGAATTAGGGTGACACAGCTACACACCAGTCCAGATTGCGGGGGGGGGGGGGTGGGTGGGAATGTCACACCAGTGGAGATGGTATCTGCCTGGAATTTCTTCATCAACTAGGTTCCAGGGGACTCCAATGACTGGCAAAACTGTACACCAAAACCATGGAATCCAGATGCATCCCAAAAGCCTGGCAGAAGGTGATAGTCATTACCATACTTAAATTGGGCAAGCTGACTGATGACCCTGGAATTCATAGGCCGATATCACTCCTCTACACTACCTACAATCTCCTGGAACGTATCGTTTTCTGGAGACTCAATCTGGAGACTCGGAGATCCCCAAAGAACAAGTGGGATTCTGGCCTAAATGCAGTTGTTGCAACCAAGTTTTGGCCTTTGTAACGCACATCAAGGCCGGATTCCAGAGGAAATCTAAGAATGGTGCAGCCCTTGTAGACCTTTCATTGGCCTATGACATGGTCTGGATTCAAAGCTTGATGCTGAAACTCGCAAGGATCATCCCCTGCTGCAAAACACTGCATCTGCTATGGATGATGCTGAGCAATAGGCGACTACATGTTCACTTGGACAACAAAGTCAATTTGCCCCAGTTACTCTAGAATGGACTGCCACAAGGCTCAGTACTCACGCCAAAGCTTTTCAATGTTTACGTGAGTGTCATGCCTCTGAGGATGTCACGCAAATTTGTGTTTGCAGATGATCTTGCCTTGGCAATGCAAACAGCCATCTTCATCGACATTGAGTCCACCTTGAATGGGGACTGAAACCCCATGGAGGAATATTTCCAGAAATGGAGGCTCAAGCCAAATCCTCACAAAACAACAGTCACCACATTCCATCTTGATAACTGGAATGCTAAGTACACACCGAAAGTGACCTTCAACAGCAACACCATGTGACATGACCTGACTCCAACCTATCTCAGAATGAAGCCGGATCGCACGCTAACCTTCCATGACCATCTGAAGAAGGTAGCTGCCAAGACAAAGACAAGAGTCAACCTGGTCCAGAAATTGACAAACATAAGCTGGGGAGCATCAACATCAATGTTATGGACATCAGTGATGGCCCTTGTGTACTCCGTAGCTGAGTACTGTGCACTGGCATGGACCAGAAGTAGCCATGCTCGACTTGTTGATGTCCAGCTAAACACTGCAATGCTGTGCGGCACTGGAACCCTCAAGTCAACCTCTACACCTTAGCTGCTGGTGCTGTCGCACATTGCTCTCCCATCCATTCGCCATGTTGCCACAACCCTTCGGGAATTCCAGAGGACCATGGAAAACGAATGTCTTCCCATCCAAAAGGACAATAACGACATCCCTCACCACTGCTTGAAGTTACATAAGCCCTTTTAGACCCACATGTTTAACCTTCAACAATGCAACTTCAACCCTGATGAAGCTTGGAAAACTGAATAGAGTTCACAAGAAGTTCAAATAAACACCTCATAAAAGACCCAATGCAGAAGATCCCTGGATTTGATTTCCCATGAAGCTCATGGGCAACCCTAAACCGCATCTGCACAAACATGACAGATGTGGATACTTGCTGCACAAATGGAAAATTAAAGACTCTCCAGTGTGCAACTGTGGTCACCCAGAACAGTCTATGGAACTTATAACAACTCAATGCTCGATTCACAAATACAAAGGAAGCATCGCAGCAATACACTCTGCTACTCCCGATGCAATTATCTGGCTTAACCATCTGAATGTAAAATTATAATGGTTGCTTTGATGTAAATGAAGATTGAATGTAAAATTATAATTGTTGCTCTGATGTAAATGAAAATTATAATTGTTGCTCTTCATTTACATCAGCCATATGAAGAAGAAGTGATAAGCCACAAGGAAGAAACATGAGCAAATGATCTGTTCCACAGGAATACGAACATTGAGATAGATAAGTGGTATATA
Source organism: Emydura macquarii macquarii (assembly GCF_026122565.2). Classification (NCBI taxonomy): domain Eukaryota; kingdom Metazoa; phylum Chordata; order Testudines; family Chelidae; genus Emydura; species Emydura macquarii. The sequence goes on from NW_027130506.1 coordinate 6,834,318, forward strand.
AGCAAGAAAGACCACATGAAGAATATGTATGTTAGAGACATGTTCAAATTAACACCCTTAAACAAAAAAATGAGGGAATGCAGGTTCAGATGGTTTGGTCATGTAAAGTGCAGTCCTGACAGCTATGTGGGTAAGAGCCCAACTGATCAAGATTGAAGGAAAAAGACAGTGTGGCCGACTCAAGAGGAAGTGATGGGATGTCATAGTGGAAGACATGTTAGCAGGTGGTATGACAGAGGATATGGCATTGAACAGAGCACTTTGGAGGGAGAGGATTTGTAGAGTGGACGCCTTTTGATGGGATTAATGCAAGGAAGAAGTCATATCATGCAAGGAGGGTGGTGAAGCACTGGAATGGGTTACCTATATAGGTTACCTTAGAGGTTTTTAAGGCCCAGCTTGACAAAGCCCTGGCTGGGATGTTTTAGTTGGGGTTGGTCTTGCTTTGAGCAGGGGGGTTGGACTAGATGGCCTCCTGAGGTCACTTCCAACCCTAATCTTCTATAATTAGCATGGATGTACTGCACATGAATGCATATAGGCCCCTTAATTTTTCACTCTGCTCCATGATTTACCAATGGAGAGAACATACGATGGCATTGAAATGCTTCTTATACATTTATTTTACAGTTTGAATTAGTGGATGGCTCTCTCGACTGTTTCTTGGTGGTATTAGGTTTAATCTCAATGACATATTACAAAGGGATATTGACAAACTGAAATTGTTTGATTTGAATGCTGTTACTTACCTCAGAATTCACACTATTGTACATTTTGATAAAGTTATGGCAAGTAAATGAAATTAGATTACAAATTAGTCATTTGAGATTACTTAAATTTCTTAATTACTGTTTTTGTTACAGTAACACCTCAAGGTCTTAAGACCAGAGCCTCATTTTGCTAGGCTCTGTATAAACATATAGCAAGAGACAGTCCCTGTTCTGAAGAGCTTATAGGAGAAGGAAAGGCTGGATGAAAGGGAAATATTATCCCCTTCTTATAGAGGTGAGACTGAGCCACTGAGATCAAGTGACTTGCAGAGCAGGGATGGAATTTGTGGCAGAACCAGGATCAAAGGAAAATATTGAGTACAGGCTGAAACAAAAGACCATCCTTCTTCCTTATATTCATTGATCTTTATGCTGTGTTTGTTTGTTTTTTAAATCACGTGTTGGGCCATAGTCTGCTCTCACTTACATGGGTGAAAACCTGGAGTAACATAGTTGAAGGCATTAGAGTTCCTCCAGACTTACACAAATGTAATTGAGAGCAGAATCTGGCCTCTGGTGCCTGAAGGTGAATGCCACCACCCCAGTTCCTAATTATCAGGCCCAAAGTGTCATGCACTTAATTTTTCAGTGCTAATTTTCTAACACTGTATATTCACTGTAAAATGTTCTGGGAGGCCTTGAACAAAGGGTGATAAAATAGAAACTTGTTTAAAATCAGATCAAACTTTGTTCACCTCTGACTTCATTAGGAAAGAAAGGTGAGTGTGAGGTGATTCCGTGCATGTAAGATCAACATAATAGACTTAATTGCTTTGGAAAGTGAATTGCAAATAGTTTCTAGAAACTAGATACCACAAGAACAAATTCTACTCTCCATGCCCAAACACCTCCCGTTGACCTCCGTGGGAGTCACATGCAGGTATCTAAAGGCAAAGTTTGAACCACAGGGCATTAAAAGAAGAAGAGATAGTTGTACAAGCAAAAATGGAAATGCATGAACATGAGCAGAGATGTCAATGTCAGTGGAACTACTCATGTGCTCTCATGATGGCTACCACTTTTGCTGACACTGTGTCTTGAACTGGGGAATCTCCAGAGCTGAAAAGATGCATCTCTAATTTAATTAAAGAACAACTCTGTCAAATTAAGAGCTGATGCAGACTCTCCTCCTCTGTGTATTGGGCACAGAGGAGAACATACAACACACAACTGATGCATAAGTCGCCCTCATTGTTAGGCACTTCAGTACCTTGATGAATTGGGGCCATGGCGACTAACTGGTCCCTAATAACTCAGTTTAGGACTCAGAATTGGTGTTAGGAAGTCAGAGCAAATCTGGGAATGAATGTAAAATTCCAGCATAAGGGGGAGGGACAGGGAGAATAACAACCTAGTTTGTATACAGGTCTGGGTTGCTACTTTTTTAAAGGGATCACAAGCAATCACACTACCCAAGCAGAAACAAGAGTTCTCGCAATGTTTTGGACAAACTTTTCCACAGTTGCCTGTGGACTTACTTATGAGTAATGTTTCCAGTTGCTTGGCTTATGAAGTACACAATGAAATATAAATACCATGTGGAATGTTCTTTGTCATAGAAAAATATTTATTAATAGCAGATTTGCATTCATCATCCTGACTTTAATTCAAGCAGGATTTTTTTCTCAGATAAGGTGCTTTTAGCCTGCTGAGCAGTGACTGACGTGTGTTTATTTCAGCTGAGTCATCAGTGTAATGAATATTATCTTATTTACCAATGTTTGTCATTTTATAGCTTTTAACTTGTGCAGGGTGACTCACCTTGCACAGAAACCGAGAACAGAACAAAAGAGTTTTTTTTTCTTCTGGTTCTTCTTCTTTTTTGGCTTGGGATAGGAATTGAGAATGACCTTTGAGGCATAATCTGAGTCATGCCGTTATCATATTTACCTCTGTTATTGTAAGACTAATATAATAACTACAAACATTCATCCACACACACACACACACCAGACAAGGATAAAGTTTGAGATTCAGTGCACACTAGCTATGCATAGAGATGGATGCACATAGTCATCTGCCTCCCACTGCTCAACTGGAGGGAGAGGTTCTCTACACAACTCACTAGGCGCAGGAGATGCTCAACACCTTTTTATTACTGTTGTCTGCACTATGATAGGGAATGCTGAGAGAAAAGACACAATAAAGCAAAGGAGGAACACACACAGAATTTCCATTCCACTAGCTGGCATTGAACTAAGTGAAATAGCTTAGGCCTGCATAAAACGTTTGCAACTAAACGCAGCAACCTGCAATCACTTTTCATCTTGAATGTGGGAAAGAATCTAGCAGAACTTGATCCGAACCTGTTTCTTCAAACCTGGCAATAACCTTTTCCTCCTCATTACTGTGATGCATTATTTGCTTGACATTAGCACCTAGAGGCCTCAGCCACAAACTAAGAAACAGAACTGGGTCCATTTCAGATTTTGATTATATTATGTAAACTTCTGCTGCGTTCCTTTAATGAACAGGTTATGTGAGCAATACTTTGCCTCTATTATCACACAGGAGACAGAATCTCATACACTGGCCTTCACAACTCCTGGGCTATCTTGTGTGAGATCACAGGAAAGTGACTTTGCTGTTCTACTTGATGTATCTAATCACTTAGGGTGCGATTTTGCTCTGTGTGCCTTCGGGTACTAGAGGTGGGATGCATAGTGGTCACAATGGGGCTAGAGTGCCAAGGAAAACTTTTGACTGAATCAAATTCTCCCTTGCATCTCCCAAGGCAGAGAATTCTGTGGAGGATGTGTGGTGTTTTGTTCCCCACCTGATCATATTTACTGGCTGCTGTGAGGGATGGACTGTGAGCCAACCCTGCCCACCTCTCTTAATCATCTAACACTTATATATGTTCGGGGGTGCTTAGTTAAGTGCCTAACTTCCAAATCTTCAGTGACTAAAACTTTGGCCTTCCCTCCTCATCCACAAAGGGATGCCGGCACTGGGGTTTTTCACCAGAAGTTAATAGTTGCTAATTAAGTCAAGGAAGGTGAGGTTTGTAGAGGTTAATCCAGATACTCCCAAAAGGCCTGTGGGCTGAGGCCTAGCTGTTAATTTTCCTCACTATGTAATTCCCAGGCAGGGTCCTCTCTCTCACTGTATTTCACATGGTGTAATCAGCTGCATCCTAGGTAATCACTCACAGGATTATGCTAATTATCCTAATTTTGCTGACCCATTAAAGACTCATTAGCCTACAGCAATGCAGAGGCTGCAGATAGTTTAGAAAACCAGGGGAAAGAGCAGTCAACAATGAACTGCACAAAAAATGCACATCTAGAAGGAACCAATTATACTGGTATTTTTGGGGAAATCTGGACACAAATTTTCCCTAAAGGAGGAGGCAGCCTCATAGCCCCCAGGGCAGGCCAGGCCAGGCCAGGCCAGGCACAGCTGGGGGAAAGGTGATTAAAAGCTGGTGCAGTGTGCACAGTCCCCTGTGTGTAGCAAGCATCTTGGAGAGGATTTGAGCTCCCTCACCCTGGCATGGTGCAACACTTGCACTGCATTGCTCCCTAGCCAGGCTGGTGCCTAAAAGGCAGAATCTCTCCTGTGTTAATATTGTAGGCAAGAAACTCTGAGCTTTTAGGCCACAGAGGGCTGATTACAGCATGTGCCCTTCCTCCGAGGTGCTAAGGGCCCTCAATTCCCATTGCACTCAGCACAATTGGGATTATGGGGCCAAATTCAGCACCGGTATGAGTAGGCACAACTACATCCTTCAGACCTCCTGGCTTCCATCTCCAGATCTGCTACTGACTTTCTGGGTTCCTTCCTTGTGCCATTGATCTGCTGTGGGCTCTGGAGCTGACTGTGCCTAACTTTACTAGCATGTAAAACATGTGAAATAATGCTTACTCAGGAGTTGTCCTCCTCTGTCTATTTACCATCTGTAAAGCACATTGAGGTCCATTGGAAAAAAATGTTCATGTATTAAGAATTCAGATCTGGAAAGAGGCTACATTGTCTGTTTATGTGCCTGCCTGTCACAAATTTGGGCATATAAACGTATGTAGTATTTGGACATAATTAAGCAGAATATGATCAGGCTTGTAAATTACCTAATTCTTTGATGGAATGAATAGGGTGAGGGAAGAACAGCTGGCTGGAGACCTAATGATTCTTGCAATAATCAATATAATACAACAGCTTGTTTTTGAGCCTAAAAGTTCTCACAGTTCCTTTTAAATACAAAGATCACATAAATGGAGTTCAGATCAAGAGAATCACTAGAACAGGTTGATGTATATGTTCAGTGATAGTCTGTCTGGAGTTTTAGCTCTTCAAGACAGTGATCCTGTCTTTGTAACCATCTGCAAAGAGCCAACCACACTGCGAGCATGCTATAATAAATGAAGAGCTTCAAGGTTGTTAGACAAGCATTAACAAACAGAGCAGCAATGGACTAGTGACTCATCTTCCTTAGTCATCATTCAGCTGCAACATCACAACTGCTTTTTATTTTTCACTAGAGTATGGCTGGCCTGGCAATAGTCAATCCAAAAGCTGGAGGTTTTCTTTACTGTTACTAGTTTTGGCTTTCTAGAAACTGGAGGAGCTTTTAGCAGTATCAGCCAGGTGAAGATCACATTTAAGCCTATGTCTTCTTGGACACACCCTTTCCCTCTTCATGACCTGCCCGTTCTTTGTGACCTTGCACACTTGGAAGTGAGGTAGCTGTCCTCTGGGGAGATGTGTGAGCTTCAGAGACTGAGAGCCTGTTTAAATTTTTGTGCACTGGCATACATTTCCCTGATATAGACAAGGCCTTACTATTGCTGACAGCAGCAGACCACACTGAACTCTTAACTGTGTGTCTCTCTGTTTGCTTTCACTCACATTTGTGCTGATGCACAGAAAGTTTGAGCTTAATGCACCATTAAGGCCTTGTCTACATGGGGGAAATTGAGTTGCATAGCTGTTCTGAAATATCTATTAAACTATAGCTTTTGATATAACTTCAGGCTTGTCTACACGGTGAGTTAGTGCGTGGCAAGCCACTTCACAGCACACTAGTTTGCTACGTGCTACCTGGCCATGGGGACTCTCCAACCGCAAATTAAAATTCTGTAGTGCACTTTGCTGTACTCCCATTTCAAACAGCAATAAGTCAAAGTGTATTATGGAACTTTTTGTGTGCAGTAGCAGGGTTCATGTGGCCAGTTAGTGTGTAGCAAGGTAGCATGCTGTAGAGTCACACCACACCTAACTTTCCATGTAAACAGGCCCTTAACTATTCCAGAATAATTCCTCTGTGTGAACAGTCTGTTCTGGAATAGAAGTGATTTTATTTTGGAATAATTACTCTGCTTTTGAATGGAGTAATTATTCTGGAATAAAGTCATTTTTATTCCTAAATAGTGTCCACACAGAGGAGTTATTCTGGAAAATCTATACTTGTAAGCTTCTCCATGCAGACAAATCCTAACTCTCAGGCCTAGTGTATTCTCTCCTGATTTGGGAGAGCAACCATGAGACTCTTTCCCACTGTTACAGAATATGTGGTAGAGCTCAGACTAAAACTCAGGCATCCTGGCTCCCAGTCCCCTGCTCTTACCTCTAAGCATCATTCTCATTCATTTGTTTGCTCTTATAATTGCTAAATGAGCCAGAAAACCTGCCAAACGTAGCTCCTTCTTTCAAATGTGTTAGACAAAACCACAGATACAAATTCACCAAAGAGACTTCATTAATATCATGTCAGTAGGTCCAACCCAAAAACCAGAAATATACATACCATATTGCCAGGAAAATGACTAAAGGTTTGCCATTGGGATTCTATATTAGAGGAACTATAATTGGGGATTTTGATCTGTGATAACCCTTTTGAAAGCACCTAAATGACTTAAGCTCCTCAGATCCATTTTCAGCCTACATTCCATTGCAAAGATTTTCAAAAGCATCTGATGATTTTGGGTACCCAACTTGTGCCACTTTAAAAGGGGCCTGCTCAGCACTTTCTGAGAATCCCCTTTTGGGTTGTCATATTGGTTACGTTTTTTTGGGGTGCTCCAGATCACTAGTTGCTCCTGAAAACTTGGCCTGGACCATTATCATCTTAGTGCAGTTTTGGTTAAGTCAATTCCTTCTCTCTTCCTAGCCATAGTTCAGTCTTTACTTCACGGACTAAAACAATCATTCCATGTGCCTACTTACAGATTTGTGCACTAAAATGTAGCCTGACAGCCAGCGTGTGACACTTTTAATTTCTGCCATTGGCCTATGCATGCAGGCACTGACACTGTCTACTAAACATGTGCTGTGTTGGGTACTTGCTCCACGGTTGGGCCCATTGAAACAAAAAATCAAGACTAGAATATGGCTTCATGTGAAGAACTTTTTTTTGATAGATTCAGAATTCTGTGCTTCTAACTCCAAAACAAACTTTGTTTTTCTTTTTCATATTTAGCTACCTAAAAAAGAAAAATCTTTCCTAAGCTGATGATTTGTTATGAAATGTTTCCTTTTCCCTAGTACTTATTGGCACCCAAAGGTGGTATGTGTGCGTCCCGTCATCCGTCCGAGACAGGGTGTGCTGGTTATAAATCCATTCAGGCCAGACGTGGAATAAGACAGATGGGATTCATGGGCTCTAAGCTGTTGCATAGATTCCCCTGTGTTAGGGATTTCACTAGAAAACGAGTGACCCAATTTTATCCTTGGATACACACAGGTGACTCTCATTGAAACCCCTGGGAGATGCGGGTACAAGTCTGAGGTCAGAACTGTGTCATAGAATCATAGAATCATGGAATATTGGAGTTGGAAGGGCCCTCAGGAGGTCATCTAGTCCAACCTCCTGCTCAAAGCAGGACTAACCTCAGCTATATCATCCCAGCCAGGGCTTTGTCAAGCCTCAGCTTAAAAACCTCTAAAGATGGAGATTCCACCACCTCTCTAGGTAACACATTCCAGTGCTTCACCAACCTCCTAGTGAAAAACTTTATCCTAATATCCAACCTAGACCTCCCCAACTGCAACTTGAGACTGTTGCTCCTTGTTCTGTCATCTGCCACCACCGAGAACAGTCTAGCCCCATCCTCCCTGGAACCCCCTTTCAGGTAGTTAAAGGCTGCTATCAAATCCCCCTCATTCTTCTCTTTTGCAGACTAGACAAGCCCTGTTTCCTTAGCCTCTCCTCATAGGTCCTGTGCTCCAGCCCCCTAATCATTTTTGTTGCCCTCCGCTGTACTCTCTCCAACTTGTCTACATCCTTTTTGTAGTGGAGGGCCCAAAACTGGACACAATACTCTAAATGTGGCCTCACCAATGCCGAATAGAGGGGAATAATCACTTCCCGCGACCTGCTGGCAATGCTCCTCCTAATGCAGCCCAATATGCTATTAGCCTTCTTGACAACCAGGGCACACTGCTGATTCATATCCAGCTTCTTATCCACTGTTACCCACACGTCCTTTTCTGCAGAACTGCTGCCTAGCTCGTCGGTCCCCAATCTATAGCTGAGCATGGGATTCTTCCTTCCTAAGTGGAGGACTCTGCACTTTTCTTTGTTGAACCTCATTAGATTTCTTTTGGCCCAATCCTCCAGTTTGTTTAGGTCCTTCTGTATCCTATCCCTACCTTGCAGGGTATCTACCACTCCCCCCAGCTTAGTGTCATCAGCAAACTTGCTGAGGGTGCAATCTACCCTATCTTCCAGATCATTAATGAAGATGTTGAACAAAACCGGCTCCAGGACCGACCCCTGGGGCACTCCGCTTGTGACCGGCTGCCAGCTAGACACGGAGCCATTGATCACTACTGGTTGAGCCCTATGCTCTAGCCCAGGGGTGGGGAATGTCCGGCCCGCAGGCCGTATACGGCCCGCAAAATCATTTGGTCTGGCCCTGGCAGCGGCGGGGAATTCGGCGGCGGCGCGGTTTCACGGCGGCGGCGGGGTTCCTTGGGGGGGGCAGTGCCCGTTGCCGAAACCCTGCCGCCGTTTGCCTCTTTTCGGCGGCTGGGGGACTTTGGCGGCGGGCACTGCCCCCCGCACCCCACAGAACCCCGCCGCAGCCGTGAAACCGTGCCGCCGCCGAATTCCCCCCCCGCCGCCGAATTCTCCCCCGCCACCAGGGCCACCATCAGGCCCTTGACAGAAAAAAGGTTCCCCACCCCTGCTCTAGCCAGTTTTCTATCCATCTTATAGTCCATTCATCCAACCCATACTTCTTTAACTTGCTGATAAAAATACTGTGAGACACAGTATCAAAAGTTTTGCTAAAGTCAAGGTATAGCACGTCCACTGCCTTCCCTACATCCACAGAGCCAGTCACCTCATCATAGAAAGCAATCAGGTTGGTCAGGCGTGGGTTTGTGGGGTGCGTGGGTGTGGGAAGGGGAAGTTGAAAGCCTCAACTAGGAGGAGTGCAATGATAACAGGAAGGACACACCTAGTCAGATGAAGGGAGTTAAACATAAGAGTCCATTTGTGAGACAGGGTTTAGAAAATCAAGGATTCCATGGAGACTCTGAATTTGTGGTGGATCTAGGCCCCTGATTACTGTTAGAGCATTTAATGGCAAAGGCCTTTTCAACACTTCCTCAGGTCCTAACTACCCTGTATATACAATTGTGTGACTTTTATATATAATTACATTCATTTTATTTGCAGACAGCAGGGGGAGCTCAAGTTCTGCTGAATGCCAAAGAAGAACTCAAAAGGCAATGTGTTGCAATTCTTTCTATTTGAACCAGAAAGAATTTAGATGAAGGGTTTTGTTTTTGTTTAAAAAGATTCTTGTATATGCCATAGAGAGACTATGTACAACAGCTGATATATTAATTAATCTGAACAGGAACACTTCCTGAAAGGCTCTTAAGAGTTACACTAAAACACTCTATAAATATAATCTTAAAGGAAATATTTCTACAGACCTGGAGGAAGACCAAAAGCAGATTTATTACCTGTTTCACAGAAGGGACGGGGGCAGTGGGCAGACCTGATGGGACTGTACAGGAAGAGTGAAACTCTCCTGCTCTCCACTAGTCTTGGAGTCACACCTTGGGTAACTGTGAGTAACCCCTAAACCTCCCTGATGGGGTCATGGCGATGTGTTCATCGGCAAATAGTGCAGAAGAACACATTAGTGTCAACATTGGGGATGGCTATGAACCATATGCCTTGTGATGGCCAGGGCAATCTGCATTATATACATAGTCATTGGTCAATCACTGCATGCATGGGCAGATGAGGTTCTTTAGCTCAGGTCGGCAGCTCATCTAGGAGAAGGACAACTCTGAATACAAATCCTGCACCCATGTCAGCTGCCATGCTTGTGGCAACTATTGCACCAGGATGGCAACAACCACTTGGGCAAGAGAGTGAGAAAGGCGCTGCACAAATCTCTCTCATTTAAATCCATTGATAGTGCAAGTTGTTCAGCTAACTCATCACCATGCGTTTTGTGACAATGCAGAAGTGGTGACAGGGACAGGCAGGGGATGCTGTTGACAGTCCTTAGTCACAACTTTGCACATAGGTGGCCTTAGGGTGACAGTTGTTCTCCACAGAGCAGGGCAGATCTGGAGCTCATATCATCCTGAGGTGCTGGAGCAGGCCTTTTTAGGCACAGCACTGATCTCCCCAGCCCCAACTCAGTGATCGAAATAAAACAAAGATTCACAGACTGATTTTTGGGTCATGGATGTCAGAACTCTTCTTGACTATGACCAAAGACTGGGATGAAGGACAGCCCTTACTGCTAAAATACTGAAGAGGTATAACATAGACATCACTGTCTGTAGTGAAACCAGACTTGCTGATGAGTCCCATCTTGAGGAGGTGGGAGCAGACTATGTCTACTAGTGAATTGGCCAGGCCAAGGATGAGCCGAGACAGTCAGGGGTAGGATTCATCATACGGTCTGACATTGCCTGCAAGCTCAACTTGCTCCACAAGAAAGTCAATGACTGACTCTGCATAAACTTATCCAGAGATCAATATGCCACCATTATCATTGCCTGTGCCCTGACAATAACTCAGACAGATGAGATCAAAGAGATGTTTTATGAAGATATCAGCAGGGTCATCAGAGGGGTGCCACACGAGGGCAAACTCATTGTCCTTGGAGACTTTAATGATCATGTGGAAGCCGACTCTGACATGCGGAGCAGGGTGCCCAGTCATCATGGCACTGGAAGGTCAATCTCTAACAGCCAGCTACTTTTCTCCAAGTGTGCAGGGTTCAATCGCACTATTACCAGTGCAGTCTTCCAGCTGGGCAACAAATATAAGACAACCTGGATGCATTTCAGGTCAGAACAGTGGCACATGCTGAACTATGTGATTGTATGTTCTAAACATATTAAAGATCTGCACATCACTCGCTCTGTGAGAGGTGCCGAATGCTGGTCAGACCATTAGCTTGTGCGAAGTATCATGTCATTACACTTCTCACCAAAGTGCCCTAGAAGACGCCTCAAACCACCAAAGAAGATCAATGTGGCTACCATGAAAGACCCCATCAAACAAGCAAAGCTGGAACAGACACTGGAGACTGTTAGCTGAAGTCCCAGAGAACTTCACATACACTGAGGCAACCTAGCAGAAGCTTAGACATGTCACAGACAATACAGCATCCAAGGTCCTGGGATTTGTGAGGAGGAAACACCAAGACTGGTTCGATGAGAATGACCATGAGACTACAGGACACCAGGGACACCACACACAAGTCCTACTTCTTAGGCAAGAAATCAGCAATGAAGAAGACCAGGTACCATCAGCCCAAATATGCACTACAAACCCAATTAAGGCTAATGAAGAACTATTGGTGAGGCGGAAGACTGCAGAACTGCAGAAAGTTGCTGAGAAGCATGACATGAAGGCCTTCTATGAAGGTCTCCATGCTCTGTGTGTCCCAAAATCCAGTGGTACAGCCCCTCTCCTCATAGCAGATGGTAACTGGCTGCTCACTGATAAAGGCAAAATTCTCTCTTGCTGGACAGAGAACTTTGATAGTCACCAGAACTGTCAATCCACTATGTCTGATGAAGCCATTGGCTTACTCCTGCAGTGTTCTGTTCTGGAAGAGCTGTCCATTGACCCTTCTCTAGACGAGGCCATCAAGCAGCTGTCCAATGTAAGTCTCCAGGCCCTGATGGCATTCCACCTGAAGTATACAAATGTGGATGTGCTCCCTGGTCAGGAAACTCATTAGCTGTTTCAAGACTATATGGGAATGGTACTGTGTCCCAGGAGTGTAAGGATGCTTTCATAATCCATCTATACAAAAGGAAGGGAAACATATCTAGCAGTGACAACCGTTGCGGAATCTCACTGCTGTCTATAGCACGGAAGATCCTCGCATGGATCATCTGTCACCTAGTTGACTCAGTGTATCCAGAGTCACAGCGTGGCTTTCATGCTAGTTATGGCACCATGGACATAATTTTTGCAGCCCAACAAATACAAGATAGAGCTTGTGAACAGAACAGGAACCTGTACATGGCATTTGTTGACCTGACCAAGGCATTCAACATGGTGAATTGTAAGGGCCTATGGAAACTCCTTCATAAGTCTGGTTGCCCAGAGAAGATGATTGCTGTCATCCACTCTTTTCACGGTAGCACGATGGCCAGATTGATGGAGTGTGGTGATTCATCAGAAGCCTTCCCTGTCACCAAAAGCCCCGCACAAGGATGCGTAATGACTTCATTCCTCTTTGCCATTGTCTTTTCAGCCATGCCCTTGTTCGCATTCCAGGACTTTGATAGAGAAGTACTCATCTGGTTTAGGTTGGATGGGGATCTATTCAGTCTACAGTGACTCAGGATCCACACCAAGGTAATAAACAGCTATGAAGAGAGCTCCTGTTTGCTGACAACTGTGCCCTCATTGCACACATGCTTAAGGACATTCAGCTTATTATGAACCACTTTGCCTATGCCTCAAAATGCTTCGGTTTCACAGTCAGCCTGAAAAAGACAGGCCATGTACCAGTCAACACCAGACCACCAGCATCATGAGTACAAGGATCCCATCGTCACAATTGACAACACACCCTCCAACTCAGTCAGGAAATTCTGCTACCGTGGTAGCATACTTTCTAGCAAAGCCATGTTGGATGATGAAATCATGCAGCACCTGGCAGAGACCAGTCTGGCATTTGGCAGACTTGCCCACAGGCTCGGGAAGGAGCACAGAGTCTGCCTCAGAACCAAGATAAAAATCTACTACGCTGCTATATGCACCTCACTCCTCAATGTCTGTGAGACATGGAGGCTCTACCGACGCCACATCAAAAGAGCTGGAGAGCTTCCACCTTCTCTGCCTAATATCTATCTGCAACATCAAGTGTCAGGACAGGATCCCCAACACTGAAGTCCTTGAGAGGTGCTAAATCCCTGGTCTCACGAGCATGCTTATCAGGGCTCAGCTTCTCTGGATAGCACATGTGGTCCACGTGGAGGTTGCCTGTATACCGAAAGCAGTGCTTTCTAGCCAACTGAGAAGGGGGACCCACTCTGTGGCTTGACCCATCCTGAGATATAAAGACACCTTGAAGGCCAACCTGAAAGCATTCAGGATAGACATTGAAATCTGGGAGTTCATTGCACTGAACAGATCCAGATGGATAGGTCTGTGCCACGAGGTTGTGTCCACATTTGAGGAGTGTCATTTGAGGTCTCTGCAGGAGAAGAGAGCATGTGGTAAGGCCAACGCCTCAAACCCTTCCCCCAACAATGACTATACTTGCAAGACATGCAATTGCATTTGCAAATCCAGGATTGGACTCCTCATGTCAAAAGTCATAAAAATAATAATAAACCCACAACTGAAGTCAATATTAGCTGAACACTCACCATTGAAGTGATGGGAGAATCCATCTACAGAAGGGCTGAACGGTACATTCAGCATATGGAACTATTAAGAAACCATTGCAATAGTTGTAAGGCATGTCACAAGTAATATTGCTTAGATATAATAGGCCAAATTCATTCCTATTATGGCCTCATTGAGCTCAGTGATGTTACATCAGGGATGGCTTTGGAACTAATGTACTTAGTACCATAATATTGCTTTACATTGTCAAAGGAGTGTACAAATGCTAATTAACCCTTGCCACCTCCCCAGGAAATAGTGTAGGTAAGTATTATCATCCTCATTTTGGAGCTGGAGAAACTGGGACACAGAGGATCTTGCAAGATCACACTGTGGTAAAGCCAGGGTAGAGTTCAGTACTTCCCACTTCCTAGCCCTGCCCTCTCAATGACTAGAGTGCTAGTTCTCAATCTTTTTCACCTGGAACCAAAATCCATCTGTAGTTTCTTGCCAGGTCTCTTCCAGATCCCACAATCCTTTGTGTCTCAGCATGAAATGATGGGCAGATTTTTGTGGGGATTGGTGAATAGTGACAGTGAATGACTGGGGCCCTGAAGGATACTGGTTTGGAGGATGTAGGAAGTATGTTGGTCCTTACCTCCTCTACTTTTGCTCCTGCAGTGTCCAAGCGTCTATAGGTACATGTTGCTTTTCCTTCACATATAGGTGTACCCAGTGAGCATCCCCTGACATCTCACTTGTGGGTTGTGCCCCATGTGTTGAGAAGTCATCAGTTTGCTCAGCTCACTTCAGAGGCTTCCTGTGCTATCTTCAGTTCAGTACATGACAGAGCCAAAAGAGGCTCAGGGTTGATAGGAGAGATCAGAGACTGAACTGAGGAAGCTATAGAATCAGATGGGATCCACATGGAAGTGATATGCAAAGTCTGAGATAGCAATCCCAAAAGAGAGAGAGGAGACAAGATGGCTAAGGATGACACAACCTTAGGGCACCCTGCAGCAGATAGGAAACACAATTACTATCCAGCTTGCATAAAAAGTAATTTACACAGTAAGTCAAATGTTTGTCCTTCCTTGCTTTATATAAGGGATATGAGCTTACATGCTTTACAGTGTGTAATCTTCCTAAAGCAACTCATGAAGGAAGGATTCTGAGAACCGGCTACTGTACATCTGCATAGTTTACTGTCTATATCTTTCCCTCTATGTTTACTATAAGTATTTAAAGAGGCGATTCTCTTTCCCCTTAAAGATCACAACAGTGGAAAACTTAGTGAGAGGCACTACATATTCAAGCAAAACTCCTATTGGGCATGATCATGCTTCCATTGTCTTCACTGTGACTTTTTTCTTGGGAAGCAAGTGCTGGATAAGGTCATAAGGGCTGCTTATGATTAATCACAAGTAGAAGTGGCTAGCATAGAATTATAAGGATATGAATGACAATAGCTTGTATAATAGCTTGTTGCCATTATAGCCAACATGAGTAAAACTCAGCTGGCCCATCCTGGGTTTGGGTACCAAGATATTCTGGTTATTTATTTAATTACTACAGGAACCGAGGAGTTAAAAAATGATGATAATACTGCAGCGCTGCTTAATCTCTTTTAGGTTTTTCATGTATCTGTTGTTTCACTACAGGGAAATAAGTGAAGCAATATTAGGGGTACACAAACCAAAATGATCATTTTATTATTACTAGTTTGTAGAACTCTAATGCCTAGAAACCAGGACCAAGATAAGGGTCCCATTGTTCTAGGCACTTACAAACACAGGGAAACGGACCATTTGTGCCCTGAAGAATGCCATCTAAATAACCAAGAAAGACAAAAGGTAGAGGAAGAGGATGTAACACACAAGTAGATTGAACATTGAAAGGTTGCAAATGTCTTGTTAGTGTCACTTATTTTTATGGAGTAGTTGGTGGTTTTTTTCCCTCTTTTGGGAGACAGGAGACGTAGGGTTTAGGAAGGGATTAGCTAAATGGAAAGATAAAGGAAGGGAGAGGAACCATTGAAGGGGGAGGCATGAAGGAAGGAGAAGGCAGGAGAGGAGCATGAAGTCACAGTGAGACTGAGTCGAGGAGGTAATGTGTTGGTCGGTGTGGGGATGGGAGAGAGTTGGAGCAAATTCAATCAGCACCAAGGAGCGAGTGTCCATTGTCAAACTGTAGCAGGCAGCTGGTTCCAAGTTTGCTGCCTACTGAGTCTTTTTAGCTGGCTCTGCCCACGGTCTCTCCCTTAAACCTAGTTTTGGTGTCCACACTGAGAAGAGGTCTCCCTGCACAGCACTGGCTCCCAGGGGTGCTGTGTGGGAGGGGTAACCATGCCTAGGACTCATCTCTCCTCACCCAAGCTGCTGCTTTACCTGTTGCAACTGCTGTTGCTGTGTCTGCTTCTGGCACAGTAGTCTCCTATGTGCCCTGTTGTATCCACCCTATTAGTGTGCTTCTCACGGCCAGGCACAGCATAGCAGTCTCTCCCCTTCTGTGCCTCTTGCAGACTGCTGGTCTTCCAGTGGTCTGCCTCTTCCCGTGACTCAGCCCTCTGGCCCCATCACGATGGTCCATCCCTTCTAGGTTAACAGGAAGTCTAACAAAATAAGCCTCATGCCTCCATAACAGTGGCTGGTTGGGGAACCCAAGCCTGCCCCCACTACACTGGGTTTCAGGCCAGGGACCCTATAACCAACAGGCGAGGACTACTCTGTCCAACTCCTTGCTGCTGTCTTCCTGGGCTTCTTCTGACCTAACCTAGGCTTCCCTCCCCCCCACCACCTCTGTAGGTGCATCTTCCTCTCAGGGCCAGGCCTCACATGGCACTCCCCTAGAATCCCCCAACAAAATCCCCAACTAACAGTACAAACTCCAATCAACTTCCACCTTCCTTGGCCTTGGCCCATTGTGTCTCTTAAGTTCTTCTTGCTGTTCCTCCACTGAACACCTCCCAGGGCTCCTTCCCTGTACATCTGGATCATGCCCTTGTATTAGGGATTACCACTGGAGCCCGCTCCACTCCCAGTGGCTGCATCATCTCTCTTGGCCTCTTGCCAGCCTTTTCTACTCAAGCAAGGATCCCTGGGCTGCCTCTTCACAACCTCTCTATTCCTAGAGAATGAGTGCAAACTCCTCCCTCCAGCCCCCTTCTACCATGGGCCTCCTCTGTCTGCAGTACTCTCCCAGCCCCTCTCCAGCTGGGATTCACCCTGGTTAAGCCTGGTTTTCCTTCCCGGAACAGCCTGGGATGTTAATTGGCATCTCAGGCCCACATACACCCTTTTGGAGCCTGTTGCGGGTGAGGGAACACCCTAGTACATCTATGCATTGACTGAAAATCATGTGTAAGTGCACTATGAAAAATGAGCACTGAATGTGTCACAGGGTTTGGGGGTGCAATCCAGAGCAGGAAGGGGTTGTGTCACCACTTGCCCTGCAACCCTGGGTGCCTTACAGTGCTTTGCTGCTGCGGTTTCCTGCCAGGGATGTGCTCAGTCAGTGCCAATCATGAAGGTCACACTCCGAGTGTCTGTGTGCTATGCAGCCAGCCCGGGGTCAGCAGCTCTGACTCCAGCAACCATTCAACATAGCCCCACTCTAGCTTCCACCTGACTTGGTTACAACCAGCAAGGTGACCCTAACACGCTCCCTGTCCTGAATTTTCCCCAAACCGTGTGCTCTACAATGTCCAGCCCTCTTCTGGACAGTTCAGAGACATCATAACATTTGTTTGGTCCTTTAAAGAGACAAAACCACATCACTGCTTAGCTTCATTGGGGTAGATGCATCCTTCCCTTCAAACACAACATTGATTTGGTTTATAGTAAAAAGAAAAGAAATTTATAAACAATAAGATGTAGGCTAAGTGATACTAGGTGAAAGAAATAAAAGTAAAGAGGGTTACAAACAAAGGAAAATGAAAACACAGCGTAATCTAGCAAGATACAGGCTTTGTTCAAGATGGTTCTCTCATTAGTCATTCTTCTTTCCAGCCATGGCTGACTTCCTCTCAGTCAGGACCTTCCACAGAAGTACAAGGTCCTGGCTTCCCTTGTCTTCCTAGGCGAAAGAGCTTTGCCTAAGCAGGTTTCTCATCTATGTTCAGTTTCCAGAGACTTCCAAAACTGCCCCTCCTGCCCATTGAAGGACCCATTTTTCTCAGATCTCTGGCCTCTTGTATCTGTTTAATGATGGAGGTAAAGATGGCTTCTCTTTTTCTTATATTTTCCAAAGTTCAATAACTTAATTTCAAGAGGAAGGATGTCCTCATGCTGTTCCTCTCTTCCTGTGGGCTTCCCATCTCCCATACATAAGTGGGGCTTCCTCTGTTTTGATTCCACCATGATTAATTTACATAGGAGACAGGTAGATAGTTGCTTTTTCTGCTGTCTGAGAAGGAAACTGTTTCTCCTTGTTTGGTCACAGGCTTTAAAGCATAATATCATTAAGTACTCATATTTACTCATATAGTGTTAATACATACATTTCACAATGACATTAATCGCCAGTGTTTAAAAAGACATTACTCTACATACTTTTAAATACAGTAATATTGTATAAATCAGTTGATTCAATTGCTTATTTCTTGAGGTTCAGTTCCCCCTCCCCCATCTTTTCAGCCCAGAAAACCTTTGAAATGGATTTTTTGAAGGTTACTCCTCAAAGTAAAGTTTATTCAAGCTGTGAGGAAGATGACATGGAGTCCAGTGATAAAAGAAGCTCTGTGCTTTCAACCCCCACTGCTGTTTGCTAAAATGCAAATTGTTCTGTTTCCTGCAGTCTCCCCTGCCCCTTGTTAGCTTGATGTCCCTGTTCACTGCTTATATGTAAACTTAGGTAAACCCACATTTCTTTGTCTATGGCAGTGTAGGAAGGTGCTGTGGCCTTCCCTGGAGTCTGGACCCGAGGAAGGGCCGCCACGGCCTGGCTGGACAGAAACAGGCCCAGCAGACAAGTCTGCCTGGCAACAGAAAGGCCGGGCTGTGATAGGGCCGGCAGTCCAGTCTGCCTGGCAACCAAAAGGCCAGGCAGTGATAGGACCGCCCGGCCTGCCCAATCGGCGACAGCGGGACGGAGCCCCTACTGGAAGGGGCAGTATAAAAGACAGGCCCCAGAGCTCAATCTGGAAGAGACTGTTGTCGGAGGCAGATGTGCTGCCCTGCTGGCTGAGGCCCCGGCTGGAGCGGAGCTGATACTAGGGAATCTTGCCTCCCAGAGCAGAGACTCCGACCCGACCCGACCCGACCCGACCCGGGCCTGGAGACTGGGTAGGGCCTTCGACCTAGCTGGACCAGGCCACCTGGCCAGAGGGACTGGACCAAGCCCCCTGAACAACCTGGGTGGAAGATACCCCCTGAGGCTGGATGGGATCTGGAGGAGCTGCCGGACGCTGAGCCCCCAGAGATGGGACAGGACCTGGACGAGCTGCCTGAGGCTGAGCCATCCCCCAAGCCTTGTGACCTAGAGGAGCTGCCCCTTGCAGAGGAGCTCCCTGCCTTGCCGCCTGTGGACGTGAAGGGATGGGCAGGCCTACCCTGGACTGAGCACCTCATTGACCCCGAGGACCTTGATGAGCCAGGTACCTGGGGATATGGGGAGGAAGTGGCCCAGGGACAGCCATAGTCAGTGGCTGGGACAGGGGCAAACCCTGTTGGCATGTTGCGGTGGGAGCCCCGCCGACTGAGTGGCAATGCCTTTGCCACTACTAGGGCACTGGGCTGTGATGCAGTGGAGATGGGTGGGCCTGCGTCCCCATCCCTGCTTCCCTAGCCACCCTGGAAGAGCCTCCTCCTCCCTACCGCTCCTGAGAGTGGACCCACTGTTTGCTTGCCCGCCCTGCCTGAGGGCCGGGCTAAGACCCCCACAAGATGGCTAACTGTTCCTCCTTTAGGAAGGTGCTGTGGCCTTCCCTGGATTCTGGACCCAAAGAAGGGTTCCAGCGACCGGGCCGGAGAGGACACATTTTAAAACTATAATTCTAGCACATATTCATATATTTTTGTACACACTGTGTGCATACATCATACAAAAACATTAATGATCAGTGTGCTATTCGTTTTCCAATTATATCTTACATGCCCCCTCTTAGATACAGATTATAACTATGGTGCTGTGAGATGTAGTGAGCATGTCCGGACTGACAAAAGCTGCTGAGACAGAGCACTGAACCACAAACGGGTCTCTGTGGCACACAGTGACCATCAGAACTATATTAATTACGTCATTTGTTTCAAGCATAATTTAGACTAGAATTCAGAAATGTACTTAAACAAATGCATAAAGTTAAGCACATGCTTAATTGGTCTGTGAATGGGGGCCTCAGGCAGAATAGATTCCCTTCTAGCATTGCTCTTCAATTACATGCCCAATGTCTGCCAGTCTCTACGGGATTATAGTGCAACTCGTGTTACCAAATATGATGTTGCAAAAGAAGTAATGTACTTCCTTTTGATTAACTTCTTCCAACACAAAAGGGCTATTAACAATACCCCCAAGTCATATAAATATCACTGAAATAGCACTTTCAAATATGTGACCGCACTGTATGGTTCACCATTAATTTAAGAGATGGCGTATAGTTGAAGTCACATTGAAATTGGAATCTAGCTCACTTCTCCATTTATCACTTCGGTTAACACAGTGGTTTGTTTTTTGGATGAATTACTCTGGTAGTGCAGTGTCCTAGTTGCACAAGAGTCTATATTCTATGAAGATTTGTTGGAAGACCTGGTTTATTACTTACTTCAGTTCCAGTTCAGTACTAGAAGTTAATTCATATTATAGTTATTACTAACCTCAACATTTCAGCAAGAGCAGCCATCTTTTCTATATATATAAAACTGGAGTGTGACTTTGCACAGATCTGTTGAATTTAATATGAAGTTTTCATAGAAAGGCCACCCCAACCTTTTTTTTTTTTTTTTTTTTTTCTTGGAATCCACATAGTAATACTCATTGACTTTACTGAGTCTATTCATTGAATGAGGAGCGTGAGTGTGATTATTTCCTCCATTGTATTTTGCTTACTTGAAGCAACAGAGTCAGTTTTGGGGTCAACTAATGGAAGATATTTCACTTAAACATGACAATTTTTAGCAGGACTCTACTTGTTGTTATGGTAGCAATAATAATAATAAACTTTCATTTTATATGGTAACTTTAGTCCTGAAGGACCTCAAAGTGTTTTTCCGCACTTAAGTGAGCCAAATTTGTCTGCCTTGTGAAAGATTTGGGAACAGAACTTCATAATCTTCATTCTAATCCGTTACTCTAACCACTGGACAAAACTCCCTCCCTAGCTATGGACTCTACTTTCTTCTCCAGAAACTACTACTCACCCTTCGACACATTGCAAAATGAATGCCATTTGTAGCTACACAAATCATGTAATATAACATTAACATGTCAAAGAATGTGATGCTTCTATTTATGCTTTGTAGACATATGAATTCCGCTGGTAAATGGGAAACCATATTATTTGAGCAACATATATACTTGGCAATATACAAGAAACAAATAAAGAGAGGCTGTTCCCCAAGGAACTTGCCAACTAAAAGTCACAAATCAGGCAAGTCTCATGCAGAAAACTGGAGGAAGATATTAACTGAAAGGTATTTTTTTCATAAAGTAGACATACATTTTATTTAGCTTTTAATGGAGATTGGGGAACTAGCATTCATTAATGTTATTGGTAAACCTACAAGTCCTTTTCACCCCCACCACTGTATGAAAGGGAGATAAAAAACTAGATTCTGTAGCAAATTTGTTGCTGTCATATTGCACTGTCAGTGGAGCTCAATTTATCTTTTGCTGGGAGGACAGGTACAATCCTCTCTGGGACTACTTTCCATTTGACTCCATTTTTGAGCCCCATGGAGTGCTCATAGAATACAATTCAGTGGGAGCTACACCCAGAGCCGAAGTTGGCTATAAGTTTCTCATGGACTATAACTTGACATGTCATCCTAGAAGCCTTGAACAATGATAAATAAGCAAGTACCTGTAGTAACTTCATCCATTTTCTCTGGAGGCAATAATCTCTTCTTTGAATATTTGGTATTCTGATCAGAAACACTTTAGAGATGGACAATGAGCCTGTTTGCATCAGCTAAAATCAGAAAACACTTCGATGTATTTGAAAGTGTATGATTGGAAGTAGGAATCCTAGACTGTAAGTATATATCGCTTCAAAAGAGGAGCCCCTCCAGCATGAAGCACTGGGTTTGGAGAAGGTCATATTATGGGCTACAGGATTTTTCTAGACCATAATAAAAAGGACAAAATTCAGCCTCATTTATACGTATGCATCTTTATTAGAGTCAAAAGGGGGTTCTATGGATATAACAGAGGAAAAATCTGGCCCACTGGACTTGAGCTTCTTTATGGACAGAGATGACAGGTAAAGAGAAAAATACAAATTGTATTATTTTGCCATGACAAACTCCTTTTCAAATTTACTATCCAATAAATAATAGGGAAGAGACTAGGTATTGGGGCCCCTTTAATCTAGCAGGTGAAAGAATAGCAAGATCCAATGACTGGAAGCTGAAGCTAGACACACTCAATGTGAGGAAGAAAAAAATCAACTTTTTAACAGAGTGCAAATAACCATTGGAACTGCTTACTAAGGGGAATAGTAAATTCTGCCTCTCATCATCATGGAGTCTTTAAATTGAGTTTGGGTGTCTTTCTAAATGATTTAGTTGAGTTAAATTGTAAATTTTGGGGCATAATAGTGTCCACATACCTAGTAAGGAAGAATAATTGCCTGCATGAGGTGAAATTTTATGGTCTGTGTTACGCAGGAGGTCAGAATAGATGATCTACTGGTCTCTTCTGGCCTTAACTGATGACACAGTCAGGGTTATTTTGTACTTTTTGCAGATCTAAACACCTTTTGAATAATACTGTGATGATGACAGAACTAAGTCAGCCAGAGTTCTAAGATGAGTGTGCCAGCTTTCCAGGCAGCATTTACCAGTGAGTGCAGGAATCCTGTTACTCAGAATGCATAGCAGATAGTGAAGCTTCATAGTGCAGTTAGGAAAATTACAACATCATAGAATCAGAGTCATAGAAGATTAGAGTTGGAAGGGACCTCAGGAGGTCCAACCCCCTGCTTAAAGCAGGACTAACCTCAGCTAAATCATTCCAGCCAGAGCTTTGTCAAGCTGCAGCTTAAAAACCTCTAAAGATGGAGATTCCATCACCTCCCTAGCTAACCCATTCCAGTGCTTCAACACCCTCCTAGTGAAAAACCTTTTCCTAATATCCAACCCAGACCACCCTCACTGCAACTTGAGACTATTTATCCTTGTTCTGTCATCTACTTCCATTGAGAACAGCCTAGCTCCATCCTCCCTTGAACTCTCTTTCAGGTAGTTAAAGGCTGCTATCAAATCCCCCCTCATTCTTCTCTTTTGCAGACTAAACAAGCCTAGTCCCCTCAGCCTCTCCTCATAAGTCTTGTGCTCCAGCCCCCTAATCATTTTTGTTGCCCTCCGCTGGACTCTCTCCAACTTGTCCACATCCTTTTTGTAGTGGGGGGCCCAAAACTGGACACAATACTCCAAATGCAGCCTCACCAATGCCGAATAGAGGGGAATAATCACTTCCCTCAATCTGCTGGCAATGCTCCCACTAATGTAGCCCAATATGCTATTAGCCTTCTTGGCAACCATGGCACACTGCTGACTCATATCCAGCTTCTTATCCACTGTAGCCCCCAGTTCCTTTTCTGCAGAACTGCTGCCTAGCCCATCGGTCCCCAGTCTGTAGCTGTGCATGGGATTCTTCCATCCTATCATATCTGAATAGGGGATTAGATGACCAGCTTGTCACTCTGACTTTGGTACCACATGAAACGGAGGGATAATTATAGAACTATCCCTAAGACATACATAATTATTTCACAGCAATGGTTACAGACTGTACTGGGACAGATTCTGCAAGATGCTGAAAACCTGAAGCCCCATTGAAATCAGCACGTCAGGATTGGGCCCATTTAGGCCCACATGACACTTAGTCCTTGTTCTCAAAGACCTTTCCCCAGCTTGATGAACATGGGGGCCAGACACAACCACAGCCTCTGCACTATTCTACTAGTACTCCTTGGGGAGAAGCTTAGCACACAAGAGGCCATGCTGTATGGGATGCCCATATTGTCAATCCATGAAGGACTGGATATGCTATAACACCATTGTTAACTGCAGTGCATTGAACCACTACCACAACACACCATAGTGGTTTTGATGTAGCAATTGATATTGGCTGCAGAAAACATTGTTTGTATTTGCACTGGCAAACACTTTTTGCCTAACTTTGAACCCACTTGGGCATTGAAATTAGGAAAGGGATTCAGAACTTTAAGAGGCTTATGTTGTGTAAGAAACTAGCCTTTTGCTAGCTCCTGTCTGGTGCTGATAGCAGCAGGCGGCTGCTTCTGGTGACAGAAAACCTGAAGCCTGTACCTCCTGGCTCAGAGAGGGGTTTTCCTAGCATGGATGGAGAAGGGAGAGAAGAATCTGTAGATCTGAATGTGAAAATTGATTAGTCTAGAGGATGTAGTGATCACAAAGACAAAATCAATTTTCCTTCCTTTCCCATGTTTCTGCCCCAGTCGCAGCAATGGAATAACTCAGAATCAGCCCCAATACAATTACACAATACTTTTGTGAATGATACTTTTCTTTCTTGCTGTTGAGTTTCTATGTTTTGCAATATTGTCGAGCATCTTCTTGAAGTTAAACTAAAGTTTAAAAAGCCCATATTCATGGCATTTAATGAAAGTGACTTTTTAAAAACTGGCTGTGTATTCCATTCCAACCAACCAAACAAACATTATTTTAATTAAAAAGAAAATAGGCGCTATTTTAATTTGTCTTCTTCCTGGAACACTATAGCCTCTCATTCTGGAAGTGGAGTGACAGCCACAAGTGCAAATGGGTGTTTCAAGATAACCACATCTATCTGGTGCTGGAAGACCTTGGCTTGGACTTCATGGCTCATGTGATGCTGTATGAAGTATGGGTGACCATTTATATTGTTGTTAATACCAATATGACAAAACTGCAATTAATCTTACAAGATATGCCATGTAAGGTATCATTGGAAAAGCTATGATTTACTAAATATGATAAGCTTATCTATATGTATGTATCATCTTTGTATTGTAAGTTATATGTGATATATCTGTATCTAAAACTTGTGATGTGTTAATGGGTGACACCTCCAGACAGATTAGCATCAGCACTATCCAACCTGGTTGATGGCCCGTCAAGGACAATCAGCTATACAATGCACCCAGGGAGAGAAGCCAGAGGCTATGACTTTAAGTCTGCAGGATATGTAGGAACATGCCTGTGGATAGGGAACTCCAAGTACTTTACCATGCCTAGGTGCTGTGAGCTTGTGTTTGGGACAAGCCACATGGCAAAGGATATAAAAGGCAGCTTCACCATCTGCATTTTGTCTTCACGCCTCCTTCTTACCTCTGGATCAACTTCTCTACAATTAAACCTTTGAACAAAGGACTGACAGACCCATCCAGAACTTTACAAGCCAGCGAACTCATCAATACTGCTGAGAATCTGTTATATATGGACTTTGAAGTCATATGTATCTGATTGCTTTGATCTTCTAACGTCTCTCATCTTGTTTGCTTCTTTTTTATATAATAAACCTTTGGTTTTATACACTAAAGATTGGCTGGCAGCATGATATTTTGGGTCAGATCCAAATTAATATTGATCTGGTAATGTGACTGGCCCTTTTGCAATTGGAAGTACATTTTGTAAAGGGAATAGAGTTTGAAATAACTTCTCTCTTTACTAGACTAGTTGCTTATTGGAAGACAGAGACTGAAATGCAATAAAGGGGGCTGTTTGATTTCTTTTTTGGTCTTCTTGATAACCAGTGTGGGGAATCAGGAGAACTGTTTGTGACTGGTCAGTGAATTTAACTTTAGTGTTAAGCACCATATTTGGGAGAATCTGTTCTCCTTTTGCAGCATGCCCTGACCTTGGCATTTTCAGGGTGAGCTACCCTAGGCATATTGGATCATAGCTCATTATGCATTCGAGATGTGTTTGGTTCTCTGACAACAACTGCTGGGTGTGTCTCCTTAATAATTTTGTAAGATGCACTTCCCATGTAGGAGGATGGTTAGCTCTTTTGCTGCACATTTCATATACGGTCCAGGGTAACAGCAGCTGTTAGCCAATATTTCTATGGTAAAGACATTCATAACCCAGTCCAATTTAGGCAAATTCATTATACTCATTTTCATCTACCCGAGTAGAAATCTCCTATATGTATTCCGATCTTCTACTACCTTCCTTGGCCAGAAAAGACATGTGGAATTGCATTGGTCTCGAAATGGGGCTAGAAATATCATGGTATCAGGCTGCCCAATGAGATTTTCAATTCTTTCTAGTTTGGGTATTGGCTGAAGTGAGCTACATGGATTTGAGAATATTTTAAATTTCAGGAAAGTTTACAAATGTGGTTAGGGGACGGACGGGGCTGACAATTAAATACACGTCGTTTGTCTTGACTAATGACTAAGGGCAGGCATAGGGAGTGAAATATCCACTTGCCTTGGGAAGGGGACTACTGTGCACCATTAGCTGCTGCAGAACCTAAAAAAGAGTTCACAACAGGCCAAATCCAGAAGCCCTTAATTAGGGTGGAATCATCTCTCTCTCCCCCACATCCATGTATAAAAGGAATTAATCATCTCTGCACCACCTCCCCCTCACACTATGACCTGGTCAAGGGCACTGCATTGATCTGGAGTAGGACTTGGTCATAAAGCAGAGACTGGGCAGCCAGGAGCCGTGGAGCGGGGCACACATCTCTCATTCTGGACCTGCAGGGCATTGGCCAGGGGCCACAGAATATACCTCCCTATCCCAGGATGAGAACAGCAAGGTGTTGTCTGAACTTAGTGGATCACCATAGCAGTGTTGAACACTGGCATCCCAGCAAGACTGAGGATAGGGTCATTCTGGAGGGAAGGTGCAGACCTCATCTTTTATGTTCCCTGAGGAACAATTAGAGATGACCTTCCCATTGGAATCCCAGCAGAGGTTTCTTCCTCAAGACCCACTCAACCCTCCTATGGGCTTTCCCACTGGAAGGAAGATTTGGGTCTTAGCTTCTGCTCCGTCCCTACTAGAGTGCATGACTTGTTTTTGAAAGATAAGGTTGTTTTGTTCCCCTTCCCACCCCCTCCTCCCAGGCTTTTTAAAAAAACTTTTCATTTGGAAATTGTTGGCTTGTCAATTATATTCATTTCTATACTGGACATTAAAGACATTTCAGAAATCAAATTCTGAAAAAATAAAAACAGGCCCATTTCAAACCCCATGAAACAGAAACCATTCTGGAATTTCAAAACTGAGGGAGGAGTCAAGGATTTGACTCAATGTTAATGGAAGGTGAAAGCTTTCCTTAAAGCCAGGCTAAGAAAAGATCCATCATGATCTGTTGTAATGCTGCAACTCAGGTTTGAGCTGGAGAGTGGAATACAGGGACGAAAGGTGTGGAGCAATATAGGAGTTTAGTCACAAACAGCTCTGAGCAGACCCTTAAAGTCTCTGTGTGTGTGTGTGTCTGTCTGTCTGTCTCTCTCCATATCTATCCATCTCTCTCTCTCTCATCTTAATCTAATCTCAGTTACTGCAGCATTTCTGCTTTGTTATGAAACTATACAAACTTTGAGTCTGATGCAGGACTTGGCTCTGAGAAGGGAAAGGTGAGCAGCTCCATTCACATTAAATATTAGGCATTAACTAAGGAACCAACCTTGCGTACCTTTCTGTAAGTGAACTGGCCCATTGATTTCAATAGACTACTTGCCTTAGTAAGAATTTCTCACATGAGTAAGCATTGAAGGACTGAAGTGTAACCATTTTATCCCCTTTCTGCCCTCCCCAAAATCTTCTGTCAATAACCGACCCGCCCTATCTGTGCCACCAATAATATCACTCCCAAATGTGAAAGGCAGTGATGAAATTAACACACATATTAACATATACATATCAGTACAGCTGGTCAAAAAATGAGGATTTATCCTATGGAAAATTTTGACTTTTTTGTGTAAATCTGAATACTGAAAAATTTTTATTTGGAAATGCCTCCCTGGTGCTTCATGCATTTAGCGCGCCTCATGCTCCTATTCTCCCCTATAGGCCAGGCTCCTTGCTTGGAGTACATCTCTTAAGATGTACCACAGACTCCCACTTAGGAAAGCGGAGGCAAAGCATCATGGGAGCCTCTGGCCCATATGCATCATGGGAGATGGTACCATAGAATACAGAGATAATGGGAACATGAAGCACCCCAGCAGTATTTCCAGATTGAAATATTTCAGCATTTTGATGAAAAAAATGAGATCTTCTGTGGGAAAGCAGACCCTTTTAAAAAAAAATCCATCATTTTGTCAAAATCCCAGTTTTCAGTTGAAAACCAGCGTTAACAGCAAATTTGCGATCAGCCCTACTATGGATATTATCTATAGAATAAAGAAAAGAACAAGCCTGCACGGTGATTCTGATGGAATCTGCAGGTATGTCGATGCTACTTTCAAGGTTCTTGCTGCCCTGGACAAACTGGAAAATGTACATTTTTCACCATACACAGCGCTCACAGTATCAGCAGTTTTTTGCATAGAGCTAGGCAACTGTGTTTTTTGCATAGAGCTAGCCTTGTACAGAGAATTGCATCATGGCCTTGTTGTTTCCCCTCCCTTCCCTCCAAAAAAAGTGAGTTTTGCTCATAAATAGTCTGAGGCTGACAGATCTGGAAACTGAAGTTCTGGTTATAAAAAGAAAGGGGCTACTCACTAGATCCCTGTAGTAGAGGCAGCTGGATCAAAAAGAAGAGGTCTTCTAAATTGCTTACTTCCCCTTCTTAGTGCACGGGGCTGGTCAGAGGAACTCTGGCAACAGCCTATGTCTGTGTTTCATGATTTAAAAGAAAACTACAAATGTAAATGAATAAAAATTAATTGGAGACACCAGGCTCTTAAACTTTTAGTGTTTGCAGAGCATGGCAGCTGTAGCCCAAGCCATGGCGTCTGTTGTGCCAGCCTTGTGAATTAGTTATGTCTGGGAGCGATTTAAAATTGAACAGATGGATATTTCAACACAGACATTTAGAAAGAGGTAAACTCCTGTCTTGCCAAATGTCCCCATATCACCAAGAACTGAAATCTCTTCCTCCGCAGGCCCCTTTTCAGGGTCAGCCCTGGAGAGCAGGTGGTTGGTATGGGCAGTGGAGCTGACAAATAGGAGACCATTGTGGAATGCTGAAAGGATTGCCCCTCTGCCTTGCTAATGAATGCCAAGTGCTACAGCAGAGCGTGGTGCAGTGTGACAAATGGAAGGATCCTTCCATGTAAACCACCCTTACTTGGAAACCTGGCCTGTCCGTTAGATTCACAGGGCTTGCTTTTGATCTCGCCCTGGTCTAATTCCATTGACTTCAGTGAGAAACTCCAGGTTGACACTGCTGGAAGTGAGATCAGAACAGGGCTCAGGTTCTGGAGAAAGCAAGCTTTCATGTAAAAGTTTCTAGCACTTATGATGATGAAGATAGTCTTCTGCATGTAACTCTTAGACAACTAATGCACACACAATTGCATTGTGAAGTGAATAGGGTTTCTCCACACACTACAGTGTCGCTCACTGTGTTGCTTCTGTAGAGCGAGGTCATTGCACGCTCCAGGGCTCCTTGCATTCCTCCATTCCTCCCCGCAAAATCCCTGTCTGCCACCTTCCCGTCCCCCTCTATTTCAGGGTCATACTAAAGAGTGAAGCTTGTATAATTTGTAGCTGGTTAAATTATTTCCTTGCTTTCTGTTTGGAGAGAAGTCATTCAGGGTAACAACCTTTTACATTCCAATGGGCAGAGCTGAGATAGGGATGTGATTTTGCAGAAGGTGTTAACGGAAATGACAATTGGAGAGCTGGGAAAAGCTGGTGAACATGCTAATCAGATATCAGGGGCTTAATGCATCCCCCATTTTTCCCTTCTGGTTTTCTGATTTCCATTAAAATCAATGGGGTTGTTCTCATTGATGTCTAAAACTTACCTGGAAATTTTGGAGTTGATCAGATGGTGTCTTCAAAAGTTAACGCGTTACATCCAGACAGACAGAGAGAAATGCCATCAAGCTGAGTGTAGGACCCCAATTTATTCAGCCAACAACATGGCTAACACAAACCCCAGAAGAGAAGGAAATGCAAAGTTTAAGCCCGCTAAGAATTCATTCCCCTACTCTTACACGCACAGCACATACCTCCCACCCACAAGCACATAACCACAATTACTGTACACCACAGATCATACATCTCAACTCTGAGACCCCCTTTTGTCCTTCTCCAGAGCACCCCTTCTCCATAGTTTCCCCAGCGCTAGTAACTGTGGATGTTTGGTGTAGCAGTTAGTTACGTTGAGCGAGGGTGCTTTGGTGAAGGATTGTATACAGAAGGGCAGTCAAAGGGGATGATGGAAGCCTAATGTACTGGTGTTAAGCTGTGCTGTAAAATAGTTGTGGCAGTAAGGTGTATGTTTTGGTCGGAGAGGATATGTGCTGTTAGGAGCCTAACTTTTCACTTCCTTGATTTCTGAACTTGTATCAGGCATGTTGTGCCTACAGCAATCCAAACCGCTTCACAATGATGCTTTTTGTTTATTCATTTCTGGGAGGGAACGGCGGGGAGGGGGCGGGGTTTATGCTTAATTGCAGGGAGTTGTACTAAGGGGTGGAGGATGGACCAGAGGAGGTGGGGCTACTCCAGCTGCAGCTGCTGCTGGTGGAGAATATTTTATCTATTAGCAGTTGTGCATGAGCCCTTGGCTGGTGTAGGATAAAAGCTGACAGAAAAGCGTAGCTCATAAAGAGGCTATGTTGGCACAGCTCATAAGCCAATTACTCTTGCATAGCCCCAGCCCAACAGCTAATCAGGGTTGTGTGCACAGCGCAGAGGATTTCAACTGTAATTTGATAATGGCTAAAAGTGACTCTAAAACCAAATCTTAAAAAAAAAAAGAAATCTCCATTGCACCATACATAGTCAGGATCCACCTCTCTACAGAATGTTCTGTTAGACAGACAATCTTTTGGAGAAATCAATCAACAATGCCGAGCAGGATGGGGGAGGACAAACGTCATTAGCCCTGTGTGAAATTTCACATCAATAGGCCACCTACTTCTAGAGAAAAACAGGAATTTATGCCCCATTTTAGAATAAATAATATAACGGTAGAAACACCTGAGCCCCGTTTGCAAAAGAGCTTCCACTACCGCTGCGACCCTGGTGAATTACGTGACTGGTTGTGTAGTTGTGCTCACTGAGTCAGCGGCCGAGCGCAGGGAAGTGGTAAATGTTTACTTCCTAAGGAGCACAGCTATTCAGTTATTTAGGAGCAAACTTTGAAAAGTGGCCATTGAACTTGGGTTCCCAACTGGTGGCACAGGGGACTGGTTTCTCAGAGGTGCCAGGTGCCCACTGTTTCAATTACAGCTGTGGGTGCATGTCTGAAAATCGGGCTTTAGTCTGAGCCAGCTAAGCACTTTAACAAACTGAGGTACCCAAACTGGAGACCATGGAAGGAAAGTTATAGGGCAGTCAGTGGCCGAATGAAGAATTAGCTCAAAGCTGCTTTGGTCCAAGTCATAACTCAGGGAAAATGATGACTGACTCCATCATTTTGCTACTACATGAAGCACCAGTCTATAGGTTTCCACTCCAGGCACCATGCCAAGTACTGCATGGCACAGCAATACTGACATTTCAGGTTTCATACACTGCTGTGGGGTTTAGCAGGGAAAGGGTTAAATAAAATATTACATTAGAAACTACTGTCAAGCAAAGAAGAAGGATTTTTATTTTTTTCAAATGCTGTATCCCTTGAGTTGCTCAGAGCAGCTTCCTCCTGAGCCGCTGATAGGAACGGAAGCTGGTATACAATGAAAGCAAAGCCCTTCAACACTGTACATGATATCAGCAATCATCAAACACTAAGCACTGCAGGGTATTGCGTATATATCTGTGGAGCGTCATCATTTCTCTTCTTTTATTTAATTAGGGGAATAAATGCGTCTCTTAAATAACCTACCAAATCACGCACAAATTCAAGAGATCAGCTCTCTCCTTGCTTCAGATGGTTCAGCTCAACCATCAATACCAGGGTAATACCTGGACACAATAGGTTAGAGATATTTGCTTTTCAAATGACATTTTGAGGGATATACAGCAGTATGGTTTCAGTTTCATCATCCTCGTGCTCCCCTCGGCAGATGTTGTGGAAAGGACCCTGAGCAGTGTGGGGGAGTTCCAGCCTCATAGCCCGATTTCCACTCCCCTTGTGGATTCTCCTCCATTAATCCTCGGTGCGTAGGGCAGAAAGGGTCTTTTGTCTTCTCCAGATCTTCAAGCAAGCTGGGCGCGAGTTACTGCTGACAGTATCTGCAGTAATTTGTGCTTATTCCCCCTCCATGCCTTGAGAGGCTGGCTCCAGGAGCATCTGTGGATGAAGGATCAGCCTGTGTGCTGCTTGAGGGCCAGAGGGGGTGGTGAGGAATGGGAAAGGAGAGGCTGGTCAGAACGTTGATGTGGAGCCCAGGGTAATTCCACAGGGGCACGGAGCCTGTGTAATGGTTTACACACATCCTCCCATCGCTATTCCTGCTCTAGTGTAGGGGCTGTGGTAGAGCAAAGAAAGCGTGGCTGACTTGCACCCATGGGGCCACTGCCAATTGGGGGAAGATAGAGTGGCCTTCGGGCTGTTGTAACTTATCATGGGGAATCCCAGGCAGTCTGTCATCAGGGCAGGATCCAAGAAGCACAAAGGTGAGCTGTGCGCCACATTTTCACCCTGACCTCAAGCTGTGCTGCACACTCCTCAGTGCCGGTGTTCCAGGGGGCAAATCTGGATGGTTGTCAATGACTCAGGAAATATCTGTGAAAGTGTGAGGAGACTTACATTTCTATTTGCACCAGAACTTTCCACTTTTTGACAGCTGAGAAACCTTCCCTTCTCCTCTGGCTGATTCCATTCAGAACAGCGCATGCAGTCTCAGCCTTTCCAGCAGGTACAGAGGTCAGTATGTATGCCATGCAGCAGTTCAGTAAGGAAAGCAGTGAGTGAAGGTGCCTTCATTTTTCGCTTACACTTCTAAAGGAGAATGTGGACAATCTTGGGCATTTGCAAGCTGTGACCTATATCTGAAGGCCTGTTTTCTCCATGGGATGCTACCTACTAAGGCTCTTCTGCTTAACACTGGACTCAGCTTGCTTCAAATAAACAAGAGTGCAAGGATAATGATCGTCTGGCCAAATACTTTATTCATTAGCTCACAATCAGTTAGCTATTGGTGGAGAGCAATACTGGAGATCTACTTGCAGGAACCCATGTTTCATGGCAGATATGTATATAACCTTTCTTCCATTCAATGGATTAAAAACTGGCTAACTGATATATCTCAAAATGTAATTGTAAATGGAGAATCATCACTGAGCAGATGTGTTTCTAGTGGGGTCCCATAGAGATCAGTTCTTGGCCCTACGCTATTTAACATTTTTATCAAGGACTTGGAAGAAAACAAAATCATCGCTGTTCAAGTTTACAGATGACACACAGATTGGGGGAGTGGTAAATAAGAAAGAGAACAGGTCACTGATACAGAGTGATCTGGATTTCTTGTTAAACTGTGCACAAGTAAACAATATGCCTCTTAATAAGGCCAAATGTAAAGTCATACATCTAGGAACAAAGAACGTAGGCCATACTTACATAACGTGGGATTCTATCATGGGAAGCAGTGATTCTGGAAAGGATTTGGGGGTCATTTTGGATATTCATCTGAACATGAATGATTAAAGGATTGGGAAAAGTGCCGTATAGTGAAAGGCTCAAGGAACTCAATCTATTAATCTTATCAAAAGAAGGTTAAGGGGTGACTTGATCACACTCTATAAGTACCTACATGGGGAACAGAAATTTGGTAATGGGTTGTTCAATCTAGCAGGCAAAGATATAACAAGATCCAATGGCTAAAAGTAGAAGCTAGACAAATTCAAATTAGAAATGAGATGCACATTTTTCACAGTAAGGGTAATTAATCGTTGGAACAATTTACCAAGAATTGTGGTAGAGTCTTCATCACTGGTAATTTTAAAATCAAGATTGGATGTTTTTCTAAAAGACATGCTCTTGTTGAAACAGGAATTAATTCAGAGAAGTCTTCTGGTCTAAGATCAGATTAGATGATTACAGTGGTCCCTTCCAGCCTTCATAATCTTTGAAGCTATAAATCTAGCCTTTACAAATTCATCTGGAATTTTGGAGCCCTCTCCAATTCTTGCCGAATCCTCCAGGCTACTTACTCGTACGCATTTCCCACACTCTCTAATCTCTCTACTGAGCTGCTAATTCTCATCATCTGCTTGCTCTTTGGGCAATTTCCTGGCTACTTCAAGAACTTTCATATCCATTCCAACGGCTCCCTGTTACATTCTTGGGCCATCTTTCTGATGCCTCCGGCCCTCTTCAATACTCCTTGGTCACATGTGGAAATGATATCATGACAAAAGGCTGTTCTCGGTGGTGGCAGATGACAGAACAAGGAGCAACGGTCTCAAGGTGCAGTTAGGGTGGTCTAGGTTGGACATTAGGAAAACATTTTTCACTAGCAGGGTGGTGAAGCACTGGAATGGGTTACCTAGGGAGGTGGTGGAATCTCCATCTTTAGAGGTTTTTAAGCGGAGGCTTGACAAAGCCCTGGCTGGGATGATATAGCTGATGTTAGTCCTGTTTTGAGCAGGGGGTTGGACTTGATGACCTTCTGAGGTCCCTTCCAACTCTAATATTCTATGATTCTATGACTTTCTCCATTCACCCAGATGCCCCTTTGGACTGTTCCTGCAGCCTGTCTCTTGTAGGTTTTTTGCATGCTGCTCTCTCCCCTCAGTTTTCCTCCCTTCCCTAGGTGTAGCCCTCCATCACTGAGATTTCTATGAAAGGACATAAGGCTTCTTAAAACAAGGAAGGGAAAAAAGCTCACACAATTCTTTAGCTTTGCAAACAAAACCTGAGAGAATCAACTTTTTCCCTTACATGCCTCTGGGTCTGGAGATTGAACTCCACATATGTCTGGCTTTTTTGTGCTGTTCTCCTTTGCAAGCCCGTACAAAAATTCAAATGTGTGGTGTTACTCGTTGGTCAACTTACATTATATAGTAAATCTGTAGCATTGCTCATGGTTACAATACTTCTCAAACACCAGGTGGAATCCTTGACCAGCAGATGATGGAGCTCCTTCACCACCAAAAGCATTAGTCCTTCACTGGGCCTTACGTCAATCCCTTGCTGGTTGAGAGATACCACCAAAAATCTGCTTAATGCCAAATCACGCGTGGACTTTGTTTGGCATATTCTGAGAGCCACAGCCCAGATTTATCTTCATGATGAAGGGCCCTATTATTTATTGGCAATTAGTATGGTAAATGCTGTTTCTGAAAGTAACATTGAAATACCAGCTCTTGCCAGGAATTTCCACTCTTCTTTAGAGAAACAAGGAAGGTGAGGTACTATATTTTATCGGGCCAACTTCTGTTGGTGAGAGAGACAAACTTTCAAGGTTACCTAGAGCTCCTTCAGGTCTGGGAAATGTACTCAGAAGGTATGTCTATAATGCAATTAACAGCCAACATCTGGCCTGTGCCAGCTGACTCAGGCTTGCGGGGCTCAGGCAAAGCGTCTGTGTTACTGCAATGTAGACATTTGGGCTTGGGCTGCAGCCTGAGTTCTGGGACCCTCCCACCATGCAGAGTTCTAAAGCACAGGCTCCAGCACAAGCCTGAACATCTACACTGCAATTAAACAGCTCCTTGGTCCAAGCCCCGCAAGCCTGAGTCAGTTGGCACGGGCCAGATGCTGATTTTTAATTGCAGTGTAGACACACCCTGAGTCACAAGGTAGAACAAGTTGTGTAGCATACATAGTTACTCCTGTCAAGGGACTATTCAAGGTGAAGTGGCCCATTAACAGTGGGGAAAAAAGCTATAGCTGATTTAATATTCCACTACTGCAGTGACTTATGTTTTCTGACCTATTGGCATAGCGAATGAGTTTTTTTATCATCCATCTGCTACAATACTATCCACTTAACTGGGATGGCCACGTTAATGAGACATATCCCAGGAAATAAATTAAATATAAATACTTATGGGTGGAATTTTCAAACACACCTCCATGAATTAGGAGCACAAATCCCATTGAAAATTGATTAGCCTTGTGCTCCGAAGTCACTTAAGTACTTCTGGAAATCCGACCCTTTATTAATCATGTAAACGAATGGCAGTGGCTCCAGTTTAATTTGGTGATAGGCCACTATTAGCATAAATTCAATTTACTAGGCATGCATTTAGTCAATTCTAAGTGTATGTTTGGGGTTTAAATAAGAGTTAAATAGGTATGAAATTCTGAGTTCTGTTCTCATAACACTGAAATTGCCAAATAAGAAGTAAAGCAGAAGTATAGAACATATCATTGCTCTTGGCTTTTAGTCAGTACAAGATCTTAATACCTTTTAAGCCTTTTCAATTCTTTCTTTTTAAATGGCCTCCCTTCCTAACTGGGGCAGCTGCTTTAACCAAGATAGGAAGTGCTGATACACAAGTGAATAAATCCAGCACCCAGATCAGAAAATGTATGCCCATAGGTGATCTTAATTAATTTTAGTGTCTCTGCAGCTCTAGAAGGAAACTGAAAAAAGAAATCTTTTCCTGACTCAAATATTGGAGTTATAAAATTACAGGGTTTGTTTGTTTTTTTAAACAAAACCAAACCCCTACCTAAGTGTCCTATTAACATTTTGATGTTTTTGGACAGTTTGACGTTTCCAAAGATTTTCATTATCATGACTTTTGTAGTTGGTACCGATTTAAAGGTTTGTTATAAACACCTTGCTGTAGTATTTAAGTACATGAAAGGCTGCTGTGAGGTCAATGCTGTGGTACAGAACTTGTTTATGTTCTGCAGGCATTCACTGTGATTGTTTGTTGTTGTGACTCTGGCCTTGAGTCTGATCTCGCACTAATTTAATTGACTTGAGTAGAGTACTTCCTGATTTTACATCAGTGTAAGTTAAAGGAGAATCAAACCCATTGCATATTACTCTGTGTAATGATGGGCACTAACCCTCAGCCTTTTGTGCAAGAGGACAACTTGCATGAATATCAGACCCTATGGTTCTGTTCTCTCTCTAAATTCCTTTGCAACATAAGAACATAATTACTTCCTTATGTTTGTGTGTTATGTGAAGGGGTAAATAACACTTTCCTATTCACTTTCTCCACACCATTCATGGTTTTATAGACCTTTATCATATTCCCCCTTCAGTGGTCTCTTTTCCAAGCTGACAAGTCCCTGTCTTTTAAAGTCTTCTCCTACGGAAGCTGTTCTATACCCTTAATAATGTTTGTTATCTTTCTCTGTACTATTTCCAATTCTAATATATCTTTTTTGAGATGGGGTGACCAGAACTGCATGGAGTATTCAAGATGTGGGCATACCATGGATTTATATGGTGGCATTATGATATTTTCTGTCTTATTAGCTATCCGTTTTCTAATGGTTCCCAACATTCTGTTAGGTTTTTTGACTGCCACTGCACTTTAAGTGGATGTTTTCAGAGAACTATTCACAATGACACCAAGATCTTTTTCTTTAGTAGCAACAGCTAATGTAGACCCATTATTTTGTATGTATAGTTGGAATTATATTTTCCAATGTGCATTTCTTTGCATTTATCAACATTGACTGTCATCTGCCATTTTCTTGCCCAGTTTTGTGATCCATTTGTAATTCTCCTCAGTTTGCTTCAGACTTAACTATCTTGAATAATTTTGTATCTTTTTCAAACTTTGCCAACTCACTGTTCACCCTGTTTTCTAGATCACTGGTCCCAGTACATATCCTTCAGGGACATTGCTATTTACCTCTCTCCACTGTGAAAACTGACCATTTATTCTTACTCTTTGTTTCCTATTTTTCAACCAGTTACTGGTCAATGAGAGGACCTTCCCTTTTATCCCATGAATGCTTACTTGGCTTAAGAGCCTTTAGTGAAGGACCTTCTCAAAGGCTATCTGAAAGTTCAAGAACACTATATCTATTGGATCACCCTTGTGCATCTGTTTGTTAACACCCTCTAAGAATTCTAATAGATTGTTGAGGCATGATTTCCCTTTATAAAAACCGTGTTGATTCTTCCCCAACATAGTGTATTCACCTCTGTCTCTGAGAATTCTGTTCTTTACTATAGTTTCAAACAATTTTCTTGGTATTGAAATAAGACTTACTGGCCTGTAATTGCCAGGATTGCCTCTGGAGTCTTTTTAAAAAATCGGCATCACATTAGCTATATTCCAGTAATCTGGTACAGAGGCTGATTTAAGCGATAGGTACATATCAGTTTGTAGTTCTGTAACTTCATATTTGAGTTTCTTCAGAATCCTTGGGTGAATACCATATAATCCTGGTGACTTATTACTACTCAATTTCTCAATTTGTTCCAAAACCACCTCTTACTGACATATCAGTCTGGGAGAGTTCCTCAGATTTGTCACCTAAAAAGATTGGCTCACATGTGGGAAGCTCTGTCACATTCTTTGCAGACTGATGCAAAGAATTAATTTACCTTCTCTGCAAAAGCCTTTTCTTTCTTGTGTGCTCCTTTAGCACCTAAATTATCTAGTGATTCCAGTGATTGTTTGACAGGCGTCCTGCTTCTGGTGTACTTACATTTTTGTTTGCTGTTTCTTTTGTCTTTTGTTAGTTGCTCTTAAAATTCTTTTTTGGCCTGCCTAATTATACTTTTACATTTGGTTTGCCAGAGTTTATATTACTTTCTATTTTCCTCAACAGGATTTGACTTCCAATTTTTAAAGAATGCCTTTTTGTCTCTAACTGCCTCTCTTACTAGGTTTAGCCATGGTGGTGGTTTTTTTTTGGTCCTCTTACTGTTTTTTAAAAATTTTATTTGCAGTACACGTGTAATGTCAGCCTCCATTATGTTGTTTTTTTTAAAAAGTTTCCAGTCTGCTTGCATGCATTTCTTGCTTGTGACAGTTCCTTTTAATTTCCTTTTAATTAGCCTCTTCATTTGTGTGAAGTTCCCCTTTTTTGAAGTTAAATGCTACTGTGATGGGTTTCTTTAATATTTTCCCCTTACAAAGATGTTAAATTTAATCACATTATGAGTGCTATTACTGACAGGTTCAGATATATTCACCTCTTGGATGAGATCCTGGCTGCCACTTAGAACTAAATCAAGAATTTCCTCTCCCCTTGTAGGTTCCAGAACTAGCTGCTCCAAGATGCTCTCATTAATGGTGACTAGAAACACCTCCCACTGTACACCAGTTCATCAAGTAAATTTAATTAAAGGACTGATTAACAACCTATTCCCTTTTCAGATCCTTAATGAAAATGCAGCACCCCAGAGTACATCTTCCCCCAAATGGATACATTATCAGTTACCTTTTATTTGCAGTCCTCCAGCCACTTCCTGGTCCCTATGACAGCACCTGTTATCTAAGCCAATTTGAATTAATTTTTTCAAGAAAGATTTCATAAGACACTGAAAAATGCAATAAGCAGCATCGATCTGTGAAGAACAAGTTATGCTAGAAATATATCATTGTTTTTTCTAATAGAGCTATAATAGTATTGGTGCTGTAAGGAAAGCACTGTGGGGCAGGAGTGCTAGAGCAATTTTTATAGCGAGTTTGATGAAACCTATTGAACAGAGAGCTGGCTGTATTTTAAAGAAACCTTATTGAGGGTGCAGGAACAAACCATCCCGATGTGCAGAAAGAATAGCAAATATGGTAGGTGCCCAGCTTGGCTTAACAAAGAAGTCTGTGGTGAGCTTAAACACAAAAAAGAAGCTTACAAGAAGTGGAAGCTTGGTCAGATGACTAGGGAGGATTATAAAAATAGTGCTTGAACATGCAGGAATGAAATCAGGAAGGCCAAAGCGCAATTGGAGTTGCAGCTAGCAAGGGACATGAAGGGGAACAAGAAGGGTTTCTACACATGTTACCAACAAGAGGAAGATTAGAGAAAGTGTGGGCCCCTTACAGAATGGGGGAGGCAACCTACTGACAGAGGAGAAAGCTGAGGCACTCAATGCCTTTTGTGCCTCTGTCTTCACAGAGAAGGTCAGCTCCCAGACTACTGCACTGGGCAGCACAGAATGGGGAGGAGGTGAACATCCCTCCGTGCTGAAGGAACAGGCTTGACTAAACCCTGACTAGGATGATTTAGCTGAGGTTAGTCCTGCTTTGAGCAGGGGGTTGGATTAGATGACCTGCTGAGGTCCCTTCCAACTCTAATCTTCTATGATTATATAAACTGTAAACCCTGTATATAATGGAAATCACTTCAAGCCAGGGATGCGGTAGCACCCCCGCCCCCCACCTCCCCCAACTCCTATTTGCAGCACCTATGCAGTGGGGTGGGAACTGCTGGTGCAATTTTCCTGAGTGTTCAGTTTCCCAGTAGCTAAGGTCTTCCAGAAAGTGTGCAAGAGAGATCTGGGAAAGCTCCTATAAGGTCATCTAGTTTGACTGTCAGCAGATATCACTGTAGTACCTAAGCACTTGCCAATGAAGCATTGTTCTCTACAGTGTATTTTCCAGTCCTTTGTGGAGTCTTGATTTACATGTCTCAAGCAATGGGCTTCTAACACTTCCCTTAGGGGACTATTCCAGCCTGTCACTAGAGAACTCAGTGTTTGAATTTTTTCCTGATGGTCAGCATAATTTTTCCTTTGCTAAGCCAAACAAAGGGATGGGAGAGAGACTGAAAGGGCTGGAGAGAGGCTGAGTGATATGAAGAGTGAGGGTAGTGTTAAAAAAAAAAGAGACATGGAAAAGAAGGAATGAAGAATATGAAGGAAGACCTACTAGTAACTGGATGGGCACCTAAACCATCTGAAAAAAAGTATTCTCCCTCTAAAAATTTCCTGGGTACTTTATATTAAGAGAATCTCACAGGAGAGGGAAATGAGATTTTCCCCCATTGGAAAACACAATGTGAACTCACCAAAAAAAGTCATTTCAGTGAGCTACAGAAATCGAGACAAACCAAATATGACAAGGCCAGGGGTGGAAAAAAAGACAGACTGATTAATCTTTGAGGCAGGGATTTTCAAAGGAGCCTAGGGGAATTCGATGCCCAACTTCCACAGAATTTCAGTGACTTGGGCACCTAACTCTCTTAGGGTCTTCTGGAAATTCCAGGCTGTCAGACTTGAGAAAAACAGAAGCTAGAAGCATAAAGCAGTGCATGCTAGAGTGGATCTGTGCATCAATTAGTCCTGAGGACAGCAGTAGTAATACTAATTATTTGTATTGTGGTAGCACCTAAAGGTCCCAATCATAGACAAGGTCACACTGTTCTAGACATTGTACAAACATGTGAGAAAAAAGATGGTCCCTTCCTCATGGAACTAATTTAAATGTCATATTAATTGTATTAATTTATGGTTGGGAAAGGATTTTTTTTTCTTGGAGGGAGGAATTTTTGAGAGCTTTTAAAATATATGGTTGGGATTTTGAAAGTGGTGCATGGGACTTAACTGCACAACTGCCTCTAATATTAATGGATGGTGTATAGCTAAATCCCCTGCACTGAAAATTTCAACCCATGTCTGTCTGTATGGAGATGCATCAGGTTATGGGGTTAAAAATAGAATGAAGGCAGCAATCAGGTGCCACCAGAACTGCAGAGTTGCTGCTGCCTGCATTAGAGGAGTCTGGTATGTTTAAGAAATGTGAACAAGGTTGGACCAGTAAAAGAGTTGCTCAAAACATTGGTCCAAATCCAACGAAGGTTGCTGCCTTTAGTTAGATGTCATTAGTTGACATTCATAGACCAAACGTGGTTTATAGTTCACCATAAGCAGAAGTGTTTTGAAAGTCAAGCGGGGTTGTTCAGCTCTGTTAACCTTCCAATGGGTGGTAGGACTCAAGGATATGGTTGCACAGATTGGAGTGGCAGAGAATATGACAGCTTGCTTTGAAAGTTGTGGAACAGTGTGAGCGCAATAAGGCACCAGTGTGTGCCGTGAGAATTATGTACAACACCAGTCGTCCTTTGTTTTGTCAGATTGCTTTCGTTGACACTTCTCATCTGAAAAGAAAAATCCCTTTAATAGCAAATAAAAGGGAGATTTTTGAGATGGGAATCTGCACAGATGTGTGCTTTGATCAAGGAGCATGTAGGAAATCTTGTGGAGGGGAACAAGATGAGTCTATCCAAAGGAATATCTCATACAAGAGGGGAAGGATTTGAAGGAAGTGTGATCTGATGGATAGAACACTGGACTGGGTGTCAGAAGACGGCGGGCTATTCCCAGCTCTGCCACTGACCTGTTGTGCGACCTTGAGTAAGTCCCTTCTCTCATCTGTGCCTCTAGTTCCCCTCCCATCCATTCTCAGTCTTTTCTATTTAAACTTTTTTTACAATGGGCACAGTGCGTAGCACAATAATCACTGTCAGGCAGTACTGTGTCACTAACAAAGAAGGATAACTTGCTTTGCAGAGCTGATGAGGACTGAATCCCCTCCATTCTTCTCAGGTGGAATAACATCTGGGAAGTACAGTGGCTTAGGAAATGGACCACAGTCCTAATGGCTTCACACCGACCATGGTCACTCGAACAATTCCCTCCAAATTAGTCTTCATTTGTTCTATTGTCTTTGTCAGTTTCTTCCCCACTTCTCATGGCCCACCTCTCTTCTGCACTGGCTGACAAAGCAGGACCAGAGCAGTAGGGAGCACTGATTATGGAGGGCGGTGCGTTTCCCATGCAGTCACGCGCTCCCTCAAAGCCTCCAAGGCATTCTGGGTGAGTCAGTCCAGAATGCTTGGGGGCAGAGGGGAGGGTGTGTGGAGAAAGGGACTGCACCCTCTGAATGGGGCTGTGTTTTAAGAGCTCCAAGCTGTGAATTGACTTTAAGTATCTTAGATGTGTGAGACAACAGCCTCCTCCTGCCTGGACATAACCCAGACTATTATTGTTGTCACTACCTGACATGCTACGATTAACATGCACAGGCTTTGTCAGGTTGATTCATGATATTAAGAATTTTAATGGTTTTAATCAGACTGACCAAAGCGCTGCTTTCGAATGAAGCCCAGTTTTAAATGCCAAACCAAATGTTTTCCCTTTGGTGATTAGTGCTAATCTTTGTGCTCCAGACAAATAGCATCCCCAAAGCACTGTAACCCTTTAGTATAGGGCAGGGGCCGGCAACCTTTGGGAAGTGGTGTGCCAAATCTTCCCCCCACCCCTTTCCCACGTGCCATGGGCCCAGCGTCCTGGCTAGGAGCCATTCCCGGCCCCAAGCAGTGCCGTGCGGTGGCCACTCCCCATCCGAGCCCCGCCCGTTCCCCCCCACATGACATAGGCCCAGTGCCAAGACGTGTGCCACTCAAAATCATCTTGGGTGCCAGATTAGGCACGCATGCCACAGGTTGCCTACCCCTGGTATAGGGCATTTCCAAATGAACACCCTGGCAACAAAGCTATCCGAAATAAATAGATGTTGGTTTAAAACATCTTACTAAGATCAAAAATCCACAGATAACAAAGTAAGTTTTCTGCAAATATATCAGCTCCTGTGTAATTCCACTTTGAAGAGACTGTAATGGCCATAGAAAAATGCTAGCGCTTTCATGTAAAAAATTATTCATTCGAGAAACAATCACATTGTCTTGGCTATCAAACCTGGAGATAAAAACAGAGGTCCAGACTGTCAACTGGTGCAAATCAGCATATCTCCATTGTCTTCAATGGCTCTGTACTGACTTGCACCAGCTGAGGATCTGACCTAACATGTATAATTTAGATCATATTAATTTTAATAATAAGAATAATACCTAGCTGCTTCTGTAGCCCTTTTCATCTGTAGATCTCAAAGCTCTATATAAATAAGATCATTATCATTAGTTTAAACACTGGGAGAATGTGGAGAAAGGAGAGCAAACTTGAACTGGTGCATTTGGTTAATTTCTCCATGTTCCCAAGGTTGAAGTAATAAGATTTAGATGTTGCCTCAGCTTTTATGGATACTTAAGCAGTATTCTAAGGGGGGATTTTTTCATGGCTGTCTTTTGTTAAACTATTGGCAGCACATCAGTAAGTGGGATGATCAGCTGATTCAGCCCTACCAGTTCATGAACAGAGTTTGGTGACATTTCTATCTTTTGAAGCCGATGCGTGACTCAGTGAGCCATGCTTGTTTCTGAAGGATGGCTGCACAGTGTAAGAGAAATGGAGAAGCTGATTAAGTGTAGAAGAGAAGACCAAATTGCAGGTGATTTACACTGGGGAAGGAAGTGAATTCTTCAGAAAAAGAAGGGCAAACAGAGGGATTTTTGCTAATAGTTTGCCAGTTCTGACACTCATGAGGGTCCAAATAAGAAGAAATCCTATGTTTAGGGAAAGAGAAATTAAACGTAACTAGTTAGTGGTTACCAGTCGTGAGGTCACTGAGTGTGCGATGGAAAGAAATACTGATGATGACATCAAAGATCCACTATAGAATGTCTTAAGTTGGTGATTTCTTGTCTGAAAGAGTCAGTCAATATCAGAGCCTGTAGGGTCATGGAAATTCACAGTGTAGTTATTTATATCTGCGTGAATGATTCTGCCAGAAGAGGAAAAGTGATGAGTAATAGTCGATGTAAGACTTCTTGAAGGAAGGCAAGTTTGCCTCTTGTTGGATGATGGAAAAGTTAGCAGACATTTAAAGTCTATGAATCATGGAGATTAATCAGTTGCATAAAGGAGATGAACGGGAAAGAGAGGGCAGAGAATTTGAACTCAGACCTACAGATTGTAGTGACACCTCCATGGGCACTCCTTGGGAGCTGTAAAGATGGTATCCCAAGGGAGTGACGTCCGTGAATAATTGCCATATTTGAAATAGGGGAAAATACGGTCACATGGCCTGATGGCTTCCTTATTTGTAGATGAATGTTTTCAAGTTTCCATATAGCAAGTCCAAGTTATTTCTTCCAGTGTGTGCTACCTTGCTTTTGATTGCAGTGAATTACATCTGCTGTTGTTTTGCCCAGTTGCTTAGCTTTGCTATGTCCTCCTAATTCTTTACATAATCGTTTTCATTGTTGGTGAGATCATTTTGTATCCTCTGCAGATTTTGCTACTGCATAATGCACTTCCCAAATGGTGAAAGCCACAGTCCTTTTAGAGCTGTCTCCCCTGGTGCTGCCCCAGCCAAGACAGTAACCTGTTACAATATGTGTGCGTT
This sequence comes from Emydura macquarii macquarii, assembly GCF_026122565.2. Taxonomy (NCBI): domain Eukaryota; kingdom Metazoa; phylum Chordata; order Testudines; family Chelidae; genus Emydura; species Emydura macquarii. Next base: position 6,879,233 of record NW_027130506.1, read on the forward strand.
TACCTGCCAATAGCTTAGTAAAGTGTTTAACAAAACTTTCTGAAAAAGCCACATTAAGAAAACAAAGTAGCAAGGCTAGATTTGAATCTGGCAGTTCTCCCATTCTATGCTAAGTGACTTCTTAACAAGTCACAGGTGATCACCCCAGGAGCCTGGGAAGTGCATGATTATCAGGAGGATGTGATGATAGCTTCATGTGTGCTTATTATATATTTCAGTTACTTGGTTTTCCTGACAATTTTAGAAATGTTTTACACAGCTGATTACCTGTTCTGTTCATTCCCTCTGAAGCATCTGGAACTGGTCACTGTCAGAAGATAGGATACTGGTCTAGATGGACCATTGTCTGTACCCAGTATGGCCATTTGGATGTTTTTAAGTTCTTAACAGAAGTCTAAATATGTGAGGAAAATTAAAGGTATATACTGTGCATGGACAAGGGTTGGAAGTTTTGTTCACAAGTATAATGGCTTAGACTCCTGCGAAATACAGCATGAAAATGCTTATTTGTAACACATTTCAAAAGGTCTCTCATCTGAATTGCTGTGCAATATAAAGAACTTGATAATTTGTTAGAGGAATAAAGAGTAGTTTACACAGGCAGCTCTAATTATGCCTAACTGTAAGTTTTAACTCAGCAAGTAGCTCCATCTGCTTTTACAATACAATTTATGATACTGTATCTTGGCATGCTCAGTGTGCCCCTGAACAGTAAGATGCAGTAGCATATGTAAATACTCCCTCATTATGCACAGCAACGGGAATACACAGATGGGCAACACAACCACCCACCAAAGGCCTGCTACCTATAATTCCTCCTTGAAACAGGCTCTTGTTGCAGTAGATTTTTGTAAGCTTTTGGAATGGAATGCTAGGATTCCATTATCTAAATTGGGTTTCAAGCAAGTGCAAGCTCTCACTTGCTTTTATAGTAGGACATATTGCAGATAACAGCAGCACCTAACTCTATTGCAAAATACTCACGCTCCTCTACTGCCATAAATGCGGTGTAAGCTCTGTAATGATGGGAATAAGGATTACGCAGAGTTGCTGTGCTTTAAACAAGAAGCAGATTTCAGTGAATTTGTTTCTTTTCTTTTGGAGTAAAATAGTCCATGGCATGCAAAATTCACTCCTGTCAGATATGTTCCAGATAATTAGGGGTGTGTTGTTAAAGCCACGTGCAAGACATTAATGGACCTGCACAGTGAAATACCCCATACATTGCATGGAAAATGCTGAAATAGAGGTAAACCCTTTCAGTGTCTTGCCTAAACTTCATAGATGGCTCTCATTTAACAGGATGAAATCTGCTACCTATATAATTCCACGATTACAGTAGGGCTAACTGAAAAATAAGAATTAGGACTGGCATTTTCAATGGCACATAAGGGATTCCTGCTCCTTTGAAAATCCCACCCCAATCTAAGATGGGTCTTTAAGAGATCAGTTTCTCTTTCCATCTCTGAAAAATAAGAGCCTGCTTATATGGCTTGTGTCATCAAGCCCTTACTGGGCTAATTTCCAAATAGATGCACATACTGGATGGGTAAAATGGATAAAAACATAAGAGTTATTTTTTCCATGGGCGACACTTAGTACTGTGCCCTAATTACTGAGTAAAAAGGAAAGTGAAATAGTCAAGCCTAGGGCTTAGCCATCTGTTAAATGTGCAAATGCATTTTTATTTTAGATCCGATACACATTTCAATTCTAAATGCAGTCAGTGCATAGGCACATGTAACCCTTCTGCCAGGTGGAGTCGGCAGCAACCAGGCCAAGATTCAAAATCTAGGAGTTCCTCTCAACAATACAACCCAGAACTGGATCAAACCCTCAGCCAGTAACCTGGGAAAATTAACACTGCCCCTCGAGCATCTTTGAGAGGGAATAATTCCCCTCTCGCAAGCACATAGTCCGAGTGTAGAAAAGAAACTTTTAATGAAGAGAGGGAAGTAACTCAGCATTAACTTGGGAAAATGCTGCAAGCAGGATTCATAAACATAAAACCATGAACAAAACACCCACCCCAGAGTACATTGGACAGTGTCTTTTGCCTCAGGTTCTTGAGTCCAATAACCACAAGGTCCTTTAACGTTGTCCTTCCCATCTGTCTCCACTGCACCCCACTCACAGTTGGGAGCCTTAATTAGCTCTATCTTTGAACACTGGAAGGGACAGATGAAACCATGCTTAGGACTCTTAGGCAGAGCTCATACCACTACACAGGAATATTTGACCCCAGCCTCTCTTACCCTTCACAGAGATTTGGCATCTGAGCCCCTTGCTTAGTGAGTTCAGTTCAGTTGAGGGTGACCCCTTCAATCAGGGCAGGCTAAGTACAGTTCTGCTGCCCTTTACTCCTACAATAAAGATAACATTTCATTACCCCAGCATTCAATACCAAAGTGATTTGTAACCCAACACCAGCCAAAGATGATTACTTTGACAACACAGCTCTGTCTGCTCATACCTAGGCAGAGTGGGTGTGTTCATGTAAATACAGTCTGGCCCTGAAGCCTTTTCTCTTCCTCAGCTCATCACTAGCTGTCAGAGCTCATTCAGACCCTGCTTATACAACTTCAGGAATCTGATGCATCAGCATGCAGAGTGGAGTGCAGGTGTGTAAGCGTTTCTGGTTCCGCGGGAGGCCACAGCGGCTTCCTACAAACAGGGAATAGCTCGCGTTTGGCGAGTGAGTAATCCTACTAGTCCGCCCTTAGGCAGGGTGAGCAGCAGTTACTCGCTCCGGCCCCCGGTCAGGGCGGGCGAGCCAAGAGTCAGTGGCTCCAACCCCTAGGCGGGGTGAGCAGGCAGATCGCTCAGGCCCTCAGGCAGGGCGAGCGAACCAGGAGTCAGTTGCTCCAACCCTTAGGCAGGGTGAGCAGAGGCAGATCGCTCAGGCCCTCAGGCAGGGCGAGCGAACCAGGAGTCAGTTGCTCCAACCCTTAGGCAGGGTGAGCAGAGGCAGATCATAAGTTGCTCCAACCCTTAGGCAGGGTGAGCAAAGGCAGATCGCTCAGGCCCTCAGGCAGGGTGAGCGAACAAGGAGTCAGTTGCTCCAACCCTTAGGCAGGGTGAGCAAAGGCAGATCGCTCAGGCCCTCAGGCAGGGTGAGCGAACAAGGAGTCAGTTGCTCCAACCCTTAGGCAGGGTGAGCAAAGGCAGATCGCTCAGGCCCTCAGGCAGGGTGAGCGAACAAGGAGTCAGTTGCTCCAACCCTTAGGCAGGGTGAGCAGAGGAGGCAACAGCTTCAGGCGGGGTCAGGAGAGCAATTCTCCTGGGGTGGCCAGGGAACGGGGGAAGGGGAGGGGGACGCAGGCCCACCCGTCTCCACTGCGTCCCAGCCCAGGGCCCTAGCAGTGGCAGAAGCGGCTGCCACTGTGCCGGCGGGGCTCCCGCCGTAACACACCGGCTATGATGCAGCTCCAGCCACAGGCCGTGGCTGTCCCTGGGCTACTTCCTCCCCACTGCCCCTAGTACCTGCTTCCTCCGTGGCACGGGGATAGTCCACCTGGTCTAATGCCGTCAGTCCTTCCTCGTCAATGGGGGGTAAGGCCGGAAGCTCCTCTTCCGGGGGCAACTCCTCCAGGTCGTTGGAGGTGGGGACTGGCTCGGCCTCGGGCAGCTCCTCCAAATCCTGTCCCACTGCAGGGAGGGGCTCGGCGGCCGGCAGCTCCTCCAAATCCGGCCCAGCCTCCGGGGGTGCTCGCCACTCGGACTGCTCGGGGGTTTCAGCCCAGCCCGGCGGCTCCCGAGCACGGCCCCGGGCTCGGGGTGGGGGTAACTCGGCCCAGTCGTCCTGGCCGGGTTGCCTTGTCCAGCTCCTTGAGGGCCCAATCCAATCCCCGGGCCCAGGTGGGGCCGGGGTTCGCCGTCGGCAGCTAGGCTGCCTCTGCTGGCGGGGCAGCACGTCTGCCTCTGGCAACAGTCTGGGGCTTACTGAGCTCAGGAACCGGGCTTTTGTACTTCCCCTTCCTGTTGGGGCTCCGCCCAGGGGCTGCCAATTGGCCTGGCCGGGTGGCCCTATCGCGGCCCGGGTCCCCTGTTGCCGGGCAGACTCCAGGGCAGGGTGTGGGTTGGACCAATCAGGGCTCTCGGGCCCTTCCCCAGGCTCTGGTTCCGCGGGAGGCCACAGCGGCTTCCTACAAGGTGCAAAAATATAAGCAATACCTTATGGTGGTGAGGCACTTCCGTTGCACTTCTGAAGATATAATATTTTGCTAACGTGCATTTACATGCCTAAGTACATGTTGATCAAATAGCCTTTGAAAGCAACTCATCATTAACCATTTGCCTTGATGGAATTGGACATGGATCCACATAACTCGTGTGTAAAGGGAGCCTGACCTATAAATGTTTGCTCGTGCAAGGAGTCTTTATTGACACCATAGTCTCATCGAGATGAATCAAGAGAGTGAGTGTTGGCAGGATCAGGCCCTTGTTCTGTGGTGGGCTGTAGGTTGGAGGGAAAATACCGTTTGAAAGCTGTCGAGAGGGTTCTCAATGTAGTTATGATTCTTTTTTTCCTCTTCATTTCCAATCAGTGGCACAAACAGGCAGTGCTTGGACCTTCCCCAATTTTTAATTAACGAAAAGCCGACTTTGGTATGTAGCATAGAGCTTCAATTTGTCTATTAACAATGGAGAATGATACATATAAATATAATGAGCTTTTGCAATACCAGTGGGCCTTTCTGGAAAGTTATTGAATTGCTTTACAAATAGTGACCGAGTGTCACAGCACCTGGGAGGTTGGTATTATGGTACCTATTTTATTAGACTTACTCCTGAGCACCTGTTCAGCACAGGTAAAGAGAGGATAAATTACTTTTCTCAATGCCACTCAGCAAGTCAATGGCAGAGACAGGAAAAGGTCTATCCTCTAGCTTAGGGTTAGTCAAGAGGTGGACCATGGGCCAAATCTGGACCACCAGACACTTTTGATTGGACTGCAAAGATCAAACGGGCTGAAGCTGAGCGGGTGCTGGAGCTGTGCAGAGCTGTGGAACCTCCAGCACAGAGCCCCCTTAGCAGGGGGTGGGCGGCTGGGCCAGGCTGCAGGTACCCCCTGACAGCTGCCACACCCTCACCAGCTCCGTCCTCCGCCAGCCGGCAGCAGCACAGGGATGGGGAGAGTGGATCATGTGGGTGAATGAGAAGGTGCTGGCGTCCAGGTTCAGTGAATGGGACAGTGGGCGTCTCTCTGGGAGGAGCGGGCAAGGAGATCAGAGGGTTGGGAGGAGCTGGGCTGCCTGGCCCACCTGGTAAACAGAGCTGCCAAGCGCCTCTCAGCCAGTCTGCCTGCCTCACCATGGGGCCTCAGAGCCTGGCTGGGAAGGGGAACAGGCCCTGGCTCCCTGCTGTAGGGAGGGGGAGAGACCTTCAGGAAAGCACTGACTGACAGGCTGGAGCTGTGTCCCAGACCTGTGCCAGCTTCCCTGCCACCGTGACGGAGTGCGACACTGCCTCCCCCCATCTTGAGAGTGAGGCTGCAGGTACCCCCTCCAGCGCCCCACAGATACCCTCTCCCAATATACACACAGCTCCAGCACCCTCAAGAGCTCCCTCCTGCACCCCCCAAAACTCCTCCCCGTACACATACACCCCTCCACCACACCCAGCTGTGACTCCTGCCCTCTCCTTCCCCCTATCCCAGCAGTGTCCTTTTTTTGGGAATTTGAAATATGGTAACCCTAAGCTGGGTGGGAGGTAATTGGGGGGTTAGGGGAGGGGAGCTGAGTGGGGGGCAATCAGGAGGTTAGGTGCCTACAATAATTTTATTTGTCAAAACCAAAGTTATTACTCTTTGTAAACTCAAAACTAATTCAATGCTTAAAACAATTGTCGGAAAGTGTTTAAATGCTAATATTTGCATCTATTTGACATTTTATCTATGCACTTTCTCAAAGTCTCAGATGTAATTTATTATATCTTTCTTGGAGGTTATTTTTGGTTATATGGTGGTTTGATTTTATTTCTCATTCGAGGTACTAAAAATATAAGCAATAGGCCCTGTATATATTACACAGCATAGTACGTGTTTGTTGACCAGGGGTGCTTGCAGTGTGAAAAATGCTTCTCTGAAGTCTGGACCTTGACTATACCTTGACCAAGAAATTTGGACCTTGACAAAAATAATTGACTACCCTGGCTCTAGGTAGTAAACCCAGGCTTCTTCTATTTATTTACCTTGACTTCACAGGGAGACTTCTTCTCCTTCTCAAATGTATATTTATTCCCAAATCTTCCCTGAAATGAAAACTGCTCTGCAGGCACTTAGGTGTGTGAGGTAATATCTTTTATTGGATCAACTTCTGTTGGCCAAAAAGGCAAGCTTTCGAACTGCATCTGAAAAGAGTTCTGTGTAGCTCAAAAGCGTGTCTCGTTCATCAACGGAAATTGGTCCATTAAAAGATATTACCTCACACACCTTGTCTCTGTTAATGTCCTGGGACCAACATGACTACAACAACTGTGCAAACTACAGTTACCTGACTTTCAGAGAAAAATGACCATTTGGCGTGATTCACCATATGGGCACAAGAACCACATCTGGACAAACCACAATCATTAAGGTACCTACTCACTGATATCATATAGGATAAAAGAGGTAATGATATCCCTTACTGTCCTGGTATTTACGTTTCAATTTACAGTCTCAGGTGATCCTTTCTTCTTGGATTTGCATAGGTGTCATCAGACACAATGAAGAGAGCATCATATGGAGAGCAGATATTGCTAAAGCTGATTTGTCTATGGCCATTTAATAGAAGACTTTTTTGCTTGGCTTTTACTTTTAAAAAGATACTCTTTCTTCTTTCTCTTATCTACCAGAGGCAACATTTTTGAGGAACTCAGTTTCCTCTTGACATTTGATGATGAAATGCAAAGTGGTTGATTTAGGTTAATAAATGTTCAAAGATTAAATCAATTTAAAAATCTTCTTAGAAATTCCAGGTGTGGTGTTTGACAGTGCAATCAGTCAGATGAAGCACTCTGTGCCATATTTCTCATCTGCAGCCAGTCCTATGAGTGAAATTTAAAAGTGCACCTGAAGAAGAATGTGTACTGACAAACAAGAGTGTTGATGTGGTGGCTGGGTGACTCAGTGGATGAGCGCTGGAAGCTTTTGCCGGTGGGTCACTAACTTGAATTCACTGCAAGCAAGAACTGAACAAGCCTTTGACACTTTAGGGTTAATGGCCTCAGTCCTGCTGCGAGCAGACAGATGGCCATCACAATCACAATTGGCACATTGTTGGCAGACTTAGCAAAGCGATCAAGGCTAATAGGGAAGGAGAGCGACTACAATCTCATCCCCAGAGGTGATCACTTCCAGTCAGGCTTGAAGAATATTGCTGTGAGGGGGCTTCTGAACAGCATATCGATATCAGTGTGGCTCAGTTCTTTTCCAGTAGCCAGACAACACTGAGGTTTAAGTCTGCTACTGCTTGTTCATTAATGTACCTGGTCATTTAGCTCAGATTGTAGAGACTCAGACCCAGAGATTCTGGAGTTGAACCTTGCTTATTACCCCCCTATGCGTCTTCATGACACTTGCATTGCTTTTTTTCTATTCAGCCCCTTTTATAGATAACTTGGTGATGACGGTTGCAAAGACATTCAGTCCAGCAGTTCCCACATGTGTTAGTGCTTAACGATTTTGGTGCTTCTGAATGACTGGAGCGTGTCTAGCTGATGTTTTTTGGGCAGCAGAAAATACCCGCATGTCCTAAAGTGCCACTGATTTCAATGGATTACTAGGTGATAATGGGTGTGGAGGTGCAATATTGAAGTGTCTATCAAAGTCATTAGTGATGCCATTTGTGAGCAAACAAAAAAAAGAGGACAATTTTACATTTTGGGGCTACAATTTCACCTTTATTCACCTGTAAAACTTGAATTTCAAAAATTTAATTTCAATTCAAGTGTTGCTCTGGACATCCCAGAAGGAATCATAGCCTCAGAATAGGCACTTTGATACCATGATGATGGGATGGGACTATATTTTGTCTGGTGTTTGTACAACACCTAGCACACTGGAGTTCTGGTCCATGGCTGGGACTCCTAGGTGCTACCACAATGTTGCTACTAATAGAATGGAATTCAGATCTTTATTTCCTTTCTATTTTATACACATAATTGAGTCTATTTTGTGTTCCCACTAAGGTAATCTCTTTCAGCATATTCGTGTTGGAATCCCTCATCCTTATTGCTCTTGATTATGAGAATGACACCCCTTTAACATGAAATGTAACCCTTTGATTCTATTAGAGTAGCAGAAGGGAGTGGGTGGTCAAACTATATGACTCTAGTTCTTAGTTATATAAAAGAAAACGAATGTAATTTTCACCTACATGCTTTTATCTCTTTATTAGTAGAGCTTTTTGTAAGCCAGAAGGCAAATTGAAATGTAGTAAGGCGATAAATAGAGAAAAACAACCCTTAATATTTTCAGAGTAATGAGTTAAATTTGAATACATTTAAAACTCAGTGATACACAAATTAGTGCTGGTTTCCGTGGTTATGCAGCAAATATATGAAAATTCCAGCTCCGTTTCTTGTACTCGAAATGCTAAATGAAATAAAAAACAGAGCATATCCAAATGGTAAATACTTGTATGCTGGAATATTGTGTCCAATCTAGCAGCCAAATTTAAGCAAGTTAAAACATGTAAAGATTTGTGGCTGCTAAGAAGATTATTTCCTTGGCAAGATCAAGCTTGTGCTTTCATCACTGCAGGGAAAATGATATTTGTTATTTTTTAAAGAAACTATTTTTGTGCTACTAAAATGGCACTTGTATGACATCTTATGTCCTTCCGCTTTGTAATTTTGTTGGCTGAAGCATTACCACATGCAAGTGTGGCATGCAAGCAGTGAAAACACTGAACCATTACTTGGTTACATTTTGTCGTTAACATGCATGGCTGTGTTGTTGCTAGCCAAAGCAGGTATTCAGTGATGTAGTGCAGATGGGTATGTGACAGCTGCACTCCTTGACTAACACACCTGAGACTGAGCTGCAGACTGCTAGAGCTAAAGAGCTGACACTCTGTAGCTGGTGGCTGTAACCATTCATATCCTCGGTGAATCAGACCAGTAGCACACCTGCAACACACATTCATTGGTGGGTTTCAGACATACAAGTGGTGAAGTAGGCATGATGTGGTGGTTTCCCTTCTGATCTCATACTTTTGAGTTCTTGGAGGGGTTCTAAGGAGAGAGGAAGAAGGGATGGGGGAGCAAGTGAAGCAAAACAAGAGGAGATGGAAGGGAAATGGGGAGATTTTGTGTGATTGTGTTGTGTTCTAATTCTGCCCTAGTGTAGCTGGATGCAACTCAACTCAGTTTCAATACAATCAGACTTGGCATGACAAGCTATACAAATGTTACCAAAGAGATAGACCCCTGAGTTCTGTGTGATAGAGAGGTAGGCTCCAACTAGAGTAGGGCTAAGCGTTGTGTTTGGGTTTTTGTCAATACTGTCTGTTCCTGATCTGGTGGTATTCAAATCACTAGAGTTTCACCCACTTACACCAGGATTTGGTCCTTTTGTCTCCTCTCCACCTTTCTCTGCCCTTCTCCCTTTGGTATTCTTTTCTCCTGTTCATCTTCATCTTACAATGCTCCTTTGTATCCTCTCTCTCTCATATTATTCGTGCTTTTAAAGCATTCAGATGGCAGTTTCCTCTGCCTCTAACTGGCTGGTACCTGCGTTGCCAGCTGGACCATTTTGAAGGCATTGTTTCCTGCCTGTGATTGATCAGAGTGGTGCATTAGGCACAGGAAGGGTAACTGCAAAAAGGGGCTTTAGACATCAGCAGTGGGGAAGTATTCCCTGTTCTGGATATGAATGGGCAGAAACAGCTTCCCTTTACCTCCTCTTTAGTGTCCCTCTTCCCTTCCCTCCTACCATGCTCCTATGAATTCACCCTTTCCTTCTCACCACTCTTCTGTCCCCTGGATTTGCAGCAATGATGTTAGGCACCTAGTTAACTCTTGAAGCTGTGCATGATCTGATTACTGGTACTCTCTGTGACGTTGGCCTCTGGAGGAGCCACACTGAGACAGCTTAATTAGTTAATTAATTAGGGCAAACCTTCAAGGAATGGGGCGGACAATCCCACCCCCCCAAATGGTGATTATTTCTAAAAATTTGATTCACCAAACCAGCAACAAACAGCTTCTCTTTACCTCACTGGTTATCTGGAAGCCAAAGTTGCAGTTCCCATAAAACCATCCAACACTTTGGCTTCCACCCAATAAATAAGTCAAATATAATGAGGGTTACTGAAAATCTTGTTCATCATATAAAAAAGTTTTACCAATCTGAAAGGATTGGACACATTACCTGCCAGGTCAATGAATAGTTCAGATCTTACCTAATTACACGCTTACAGTGAATTCTTATAAACTAAATTAATATTTATTTTAAAAAAAGAAGGAGGAGAGAATATTGGTTAAAAGATCATTATACAAACAGACAATAATAAAGTCCATAGGTCTGTTTCATAGTAAAGATGGTAAACTGAGTTGCAAAAGTTCTTTCAGAATCAGTTTCACAGATTGTAGTCCAATAGACAATCCATATGTAGCGTCTGTGTAGTTTCTTCCATGAGAAATAGCAAGGTGAAGCAGTCTATAACTGGGACCTTAGTCTGACAAATTGAACTCCCCCTGATGAAATCCAAGCAGACCTAATATAAACAGGCCTAATATAAACAGGGTCCAAAACGTCCTTTATAGTCCTTTAGCAGGCTATGATATCCACTTGACGGCAGACATCACAGCAGACTTCCTTGGATCAAAAATAGGTAATTACTTGTGGCTTTGAAGCAAAAACTCCTTATTTCATATGCACACCGGTATCTAGCTACATTAGCATAAGGTAATCGGCTATCTATAGGCATTTACAAATAGTTATTACAAACTTCAAAGAGAATTAAAACAATGACAATACTACATTCAAGTTTAATCTAAATGTTAATATCTTCTTTTGATTTCTAAATTAACAATATATAGTGACAGACAGTAACTATTTGGTTATATTGATAATCACTAACAAAATTATGGGTAAATATAGACATACATAGCCATTATTTACCTTCAAACGCTTAACAATACAAGTTTAAACTTTAAAGTTCTAGCTATTTACATTGATTACCATTTGTATTTCCTTTCACTATGGTTTTGAAAGTTGAATTTGGGTCATTCAGCATGTTATGTCTTGATTCTTTCTGGCCCAGTGTCACAGCCTCATCACTCTTTCCCTCTCTCTTCTTTGCTATACTCAATAGATGTCCCTTCCCTGAGGAGCATACTGGCTATCATCTTCTGTGTTTGTACGGCATCTGGCACAATGCAGTCTTGGGGTCCAACCATAGTCCAAGTGACAAATAAACAAAACACAGATTAATATTGAACTTTGTACAGCATTTACCACAAGAAGAAGGAATGCTGTACTGGAGAATTCAATCCAGTGTGCATTTGGTAGACGTGTTACTAGTGGCTAGGTGTATTCTCCTTTCAAAAGCACAGATTGTAGAGTTACATGGGAACCAGAATTTCCAGTTTGCAAGAAATTCTGCAGTTTGGAAATTTTGTTTTCATTCCAAATCAGAATGAAAACAACATTTTCAGAATTTCCCATGAAACAAAATTTTTGAAAAAAAATAATTTTGTGGCAATCAAAATGTTCTGTTTTGATAAAATCAAAATATTTCATTCCTATATAGAGTTTATAAAGTGTTATACAGAATTTAAAAAAATAAAATAAGTTTTGAAAAAAGAATTTCAGAAATGAAAAAATTGAAATATTCTGTTTCAATAAGGTTGAAAGAGAAAGGGAATATTTTAACCTTATTGAAACAGCCTTATGTAACCACAATCTGAATATGTAACTAAAGCTAAGTGTAATGCAGTGTGCATTAAATAAAGAGATTTTAAAATAGAAATTGCCTTAAACAGGGACCAACTAGTTTTTCCCAGGGTGATAAAATCATTATTTTACTTGGGAAAAACCACTTTTGGTAAATACAAGACATCTCTGTTTCCAGAGTACTAAACCATATTTGTCAAATGTTTGGCAGTTTTGACACACTGGGACTCAATCAACAGAGGAAAAAACCACACTGTTGCTGACTGAAAGCATAAGCAGACTCTTAATTTGAGATCAATAAGCGCTTATTTATCATAGACTGGAAATAAGATATTCATATCAGAAATGAGGTGTAAATTGTTGACAGTGAGAGTAATTAACTATTGGAACAATTTACAAAGGTTCATGGAAGATTCTCCATTACTGACAATTTTAAAATCAAGATTGGGTGTTTTTCTAAGTGATACGCTCTAGAAATAATGTTGGGGGAGTTCTATGGCCTGTGTTACACAGAAGGTCAGACTAGATGATCACAATGGTCCCATCTGGCCTTGGAACCTATGAAAATAACTTTTTCAATATTTTTTCAGAATAAAATGTTGTTGAAATCAACATGTTCTCACACAAAGTTTTGATTCTGACCAATGGCATTGTCTGATGGAAACTTCGAAACATCTGAAAAACTTTCCATCAGTTCTGCTAGATTAGGACTCTGACGAGGCTCTCACAAAGAGGAGTAAGGGCTTAGCAGGTGTGCTAATCAGCTGCTGCTATAGTTCAGAAGCAAATCGCCACCCTCCAGGAGACAAGGGGGAAAGAACTGTGGGTTCTCTGTGGGTTCATAGGGGTGTTTTGGAGGTACAATGGCTCCTGGAGAGTGCAGCTTCTTCTTTGAGTGATGGTCCCTATATGTATTCCAAACATAGGTGCACATGCGTGCCATGCACCTGAGCACCCATGTCTGGAATGCAAATAGGGACCACACATCTCAAAGATCTTCAGTTACAGGTAAGTAACCTCCCGCTATGCCTCACCCCTTGCTTTAGGCTGCTAGCCCAGGAGGTTTTTCAGCACAGGCCTGTTTACTACAACATGGAACAGTTCAAATCACAAAGGGCCACTAGACTCTAATGATATGTCCCTGAGTTTATTATGAAAAGCAGAATCTTTGGGGACTTATAAAAAAAACTTGGGGCAGTGAGAGAGGGTAAGTACCAAAATCATTAGGTGGACTTGGAATGGTTAGTTGAAAACATTAAATAATTCTTCACATCCCAGAGTTAGCATGGAGGCTATGCAGTGGGTTAGCAGTTGCCCCGCCCCCTCTGTCTCAGTGGGAGGCCACTCCACCTCTCTACACACTGGAGCACCACCCACTTACAAGGAATTAGCAAAAGAAGTGCCAGGGCCTGAGGGCCCTTTGGTGGGGTAGCAAAGCAGTCTAGGTAGCTGAGGTCCTCAGGCAAGGCAGAGCAGTAAACAGGCCCTCAGGCAGGGCAGGGTAACAAACACTGGCCTCTTGACCAACAGTGGGGTAGGTGGCCACCCTAGTGATGGGGCATCTGTCAAGGTAGGGGAACCCAGGCCCACCCTACTCCACTAGTCCCAGCCCACGGCCATTCCGTCTCACCACAGACTACAAAAAGATAACACACAATCCTTAAAAACAGGGATAGACAAAAACTTCCACAACGATCAATTTTTTTTTGCTGACTGTACATACATGGGCAACAGTTAAAGAAAAACAACTTTGAAACTGTGCATCTTTTCAGGGTTTTTTGCATAACGTCATTGGTAATGATCTTGGCACCAGTAGCAGGGCTTATCTTGAACTCTGAGCTATCTTTTTAATTAAAAGTTAAACCCTGATTTTCATATTTTCACAGCTGAAAGCTTAATTTTATTTCATATGAGTTGTTGGCCAAGTCGGTCTCTTTTGCTCTACTTTTTTTATTTTGGCTGTAACATGCAAAGGCTTAAGTATGTGCTTAATTTTACACACACATGTAGTTACATTGAAGGTGATGATATGTTTCACATGCATAAATTAAGTATTTATGTAAGTCTTTGCAGGAATGGAACATATTCAATGAAGGCGATGCAAATCACAGTGGAGGAAGTAATTGAAAGACAATTGGACAAGCAGCAAAACCAGAACATTACAGGAAAAGTGTAAGCAAGCCAAGACTGCTGGGAAAGCAAAAGTAAAAGCATTATGCAAAGAAGTGAAGATTTGAAAAGCAAAAGTTTTGAAAAGAAGAGGCTCATCAGTTAGAGGAGGCATAATATGAATGGCAAGAAAGCATGATATGAAAACAGTATACAAAAACGTTAAATTGTATAGAAACACACAATTAAGTCAATGATACATGCAATAAAAAGGCTACTGGTGAACTGACAATGAATGCCGAAGAAGTGCTGGAAATATGGAAAGGGCATTTTGAAAAAGCGCTTCACCCTGCAGTTCATCCAGATGTAATCATTCTAGACATGCTAGATGAACAGGGCAGCTTGCAAAATGGAATGGATATCAGCACTGATCCACCATCCCAAAAAGAAATGGAAAGAGAAGTGAAGCAGTTAAAAACTGGGAAAGTGCAGGAATAGTCAACATAGCAACTGAGCTGCTAAAAGCTGGTGGGACAAGTGCTATCAAAGCAGTAAAAAAATATACAAGCAGGTAGGGGAGCAAGAGGAGGTACTGGATGACTGGTGAAGGCCTATAGTTCTGCCAGTCTAGAATAAAGGAGATCCTGCCAATCTGAATAATTATAGAGTTATGAAGTTATTGTTAGTACTGGGGGAAATCGTGATTAAAGTAATTGTCTACAGATTAAGTCCAGTTTTGGAGGAAGTAATAGGTGAGGAACAATGAGATTTCAAACCAAGCTGAAGTTGCATTGACTAGACACTCACGTTGATAATGGGGAAAAAAGTGAGAATGGGGCTTAAAGCTATTTGCTGTCTTCATTGCCTTTATGAAGGCATTTGATTCGGATTAGAAGGAAACATTAGGAGAAGTAGCAAAATCATATGGAGTTCCAGATAAGATAATCACAATTATAAAAACCATGTACAAAGACTCCTGCAGTACTGTAAGAATTGGTGAAAATTAAGCAACTGGTTTAAATCCAAGTTTGATGTAAAACAACAGGACATGGAATCATCATCACTTTTCATCATGTTCTTTAATTGGGCACTAAGAATGTTAGATGAGTTGGAGAATTTGACATTGGACGATCTAGAATTAAACTCCTTGGCTTATGCAGATGTCATTATACAACTGTCAGACACATTTGAATTAATAACGATACTGTTCTCTACCTTAGCAAATTGGTGTAGCTGACCTGGACTTACAATAAATGCCAAAAATATGAAGTGGTTACAATTTGGAAAGAAAACGATAGATAAAGTGTTGAAATACAGCAGAGGTGAAGTTGTAGAACAAGTAGAATCTTACATGTACCTAGGAAACTTGAACAATGCCAATGGTCCCATAAAAAGTGAGCTTAAAAGGAGATGTGCCTTAGCCACAAGTGCTACACAGAAATTGAAGAACTTGCAGATTGATAAAAACATTGTGCTTGGTATCAGAGTGAAAATGTAACAAACCAGTGTACTAACAATATTACTCTATGATCTGGAAGCAGCTGCATTAAATGAAACAGACATCAGAAGGCTGGAGGCAGTAAAGATGAGATTTTTGGAAGATGAGAGTTGAAAAGTGGTATAATTTTAAGACAAATTTAGAAGGCGATCATAATGTGAAGTCAGGGTACAGGATTAGCTACAACAGAAAAGATTACAATGATGGGGACACTGCAGAAGACAAACAGACGGTAGGAAGCCAAAGAAAATAATGCAAATATAACCAAGGTTAGTGAGACTTAGAGGCTGACTAGATGGCGGGACATCATACGCAGGGACATAGCCAGGCTGGGTTTAATGGAGGAACAAGCTATGGATGGGATTGAACCGCAAACTCTGTAGTGTTCCTCTGTCTGCAAAGATGCTTTGGGATGAAGAGAGAGAGAGAGAAGCCTTTGAGGGTCAGGGCCTAAATTCATATTAGATTTCTGACTAAATGAACATGGAACACATACATCTGCTTTGTGCATTTTATATTTGTATTGAAAAGTCAGATAAATGACAGGTATATTAAATAGCCTTTTGGCTAATATAGACTTGTAGTAATATTTTATAATTGAGCCTTGCTCAGCAGAGGCACTTCACTATACAGCAGAACCCTGTTTATCCCATCTAACTGGGACCGTGGTCAGATCGGATAATCAAAAATTCAGATAACCCGGAGAATGGGAAAGAGTGAGGCTCCAGCTCCATCTACTGGCCACAGGAGAGATCACCTGTTTCTGGACCTGTGTGTGCTGGTTATTTGGTTAATATGGAGTGCCGGATAATGGAGAGTCAGATAAACGGGTTCTACTGTATAAACTAACGCTTACCAACGTCATTTAAAAAAAAAAGTTACTGTAGTTAAGTGGTTATGATAGGTGTCAGACCGTCTGACGTGGCTCATGACTGTGACTGCCAGACTAAGAGCTGACTGTCAAAAAGCAGGGCAGAACCCCAAACTGGTGGTATGTTCTATAATTAGATTTCACCAACTCAGTAACCAATGTGAACTTCTGATGTACTGTAACAGTTATACCATCGACTCACAGACAATCCCCTTGGCCACTCCAGTCTATCTCACCACTCAGACCAGCTGGACTTAGTGATAAATGGTCACTTACATCAAAGATCACAAAATATTCACGTTGCTTCCAGTCCCAAGTCACTTATCCCAGGTCAGCTTGTATCTTAGATCTCACTCCAAAGACAATGCTTGCAGCCAGTCATGTAATAAATTAACTAAAAGTTTAATAACTAGGAAAAAGAAAGGAGATTTATTTATAGGTTAAAGCAGGCAACATATATTACAAATGAGTTACAGTCTATGGTTCCAAAAGGTGACAGAGATGTAGTGATCTGTCAGCACTGAATGTCTTTTCGGGCTAACCCAACCTGACCCTGGGGATCTCTGCTTTTGTTTCTTAGCACCAGCCCTGTGAGAGATCCAAACAGCAAATAGATTAAACATCTTCATGTCAGCTATCTTTTTTTCCTTCTTCCAGAATTTAAACTAATGGAACGAGACCTACTGCACATAACTTATGTATGGGTAATTAATGAAGTCTTTGTAATGTGATGTCTCACAATGGCCCACTTAGTTTTAATAGTCCTCCTTGATGGGTGAAGGGAACCATTCCTCCTGTCTGAGTTCACAATTTCAGAGCAGGCATTTTTACAGATAGAAAGCAAAACTTTCATATTACCTTATAGCATGGGATATCGACATCACAAGTATGATTAATGCATGCATCAATTTAGAAGCATTTCATAGAGTCTAAACACTAAACACATCCTCACAAGTCTAACACCTGTCTTGAACAATACTAACACACAGGTGAACTGGTTTGGTTTCCAGCTGTGAATTTGTCAGAACTCACTTGAGGCCTACAGCTTTGACAAGAGCTGGTACCTGGTCCATCAGCGCCACAGTAGGGCTAACTGGATTATCCACAGTATTAGGGGATGAAGCCATGCTCCGCCCCATCCGTACTTCCTGTTTTGTAAGTGGGAGCTTTCCCCTGACTCTGTTGTGATGCAATTGAGTAAAGCAGCAAGTTCCCGGCTTGCAGTCCTATGAGTAAAATGTTATTTTTGTTGAACTGAGCGGTCCCTTTACAAAAGCTACATTGAATTGTTTTCTTAAATTGCTAGTTAGGAATATGTTGGGGCTTGATGCTTCACAGAAACAATTTACAAGCATTACAAATTGGTGCCCATCATCATGATGACTGGACATCATACAGGTCACAGTCAGAGAGACCAAACTCAGCATAGCTCCTGTTGTCTGCCCAAGTCATCTAGAAAACCACAACTTAAATCCAATGGGGCTTTCAGGCTCTTTCTAAAAGTAGCTGGGCTTGTGCTTCACTGTATTTCTACTGAAAGCAAATTGCCAAGTCTGGGCCCTGCTATTGAGAGAGCTCTGCCATCAGCATATATTTAGGCAACGGTGTTTGAATTGGTGGATTTTGTTACTTAAGGAAAATGAGAGCGGTATTGGAAAGTGTGATGCTAAGGTTATTTGTCATATTTGGATTATGCTGACCTACATATAACACCTGTAAGCATAAAAAGATTAATCCTTGGGTGGATTTTAAAATGGCCTAAAAGCTAAACCTGGAAAATAGCTATTGAGGCATTAATGCACCATTGTGTGAGCTGAAACATCTTTTAAAATATAACCTATTTGTCTCCTAGAATGAATTGGCTTTTTACAGCAGTTATAGTCAAGCTTTTGAAAATGTAGTGAAGCATTTTTTTAAATGTACATATTGGTTTGTATAATAAAAATCATGGAAAGTGCAGTAGATGCAGTTCGGGTCAGTAGCCAGTTTATTTTTATAACTTGAATGATCAGTTTGTAAAAAAATAACAAAATCCTCAAAGTGATTAGCCAAACTGTGTTTGATTTTACTTTCCCTAGCACAAAATAGATTCCTGGTCTGCAAATACTGTTGTGTGTGTTTTTTAAAGACTCTTACCATGTAAGCTTTAGCCCAAAGCTATTTTTCACTGCCAAGTTTTAAATATTGAGTTTGTAATAGAAACAATGTCACCACCTTAACTACATATGTGTACAAGCAACCCACTATAATTAGCCGAAATGACGAAGGCATATAAGATGGGAATGACATTTCAACAGTTATCAAGATATCTTCCATAAACTTTCAGTGCAGATGAACTAAAAGGCTGTTTGGTACCTTTTTAAAAAGCTTTTTCTTCTTCTAAGTATTCAGTCTTAACCTTGGTAGAGCTTCAATATGAATCCTCACTTCTTCCAACTTTCGTAATCCCTTCAAACTAGCAAACTGAAATTGAATGTAGAATTGTGGGCAAGGGAAGTGAAGGGTAATGAAAGATCACAGTGTAGAGAATCAGTGCCTTGTAATCTTACAAGAGGTCCCAGACACATCCCCTGTCTTACTTCCCGGTGCTGGCTGCAGCAAAGATAATTTATATCTTCTTGTCCAAGCTATTGCCCTGGGAACTAGCTGTCCAATGGGCAGCAGATGGTTTCTGTGGAGAGTTTGCTACATCCTTTGCCCTCCTTAGTCTGATCTTTGTAGACAAAAAGGCCTGGCAACTTCTCTTCTGTGATGTAAGGTTCAGCCTTCCAGTGGACAACAATCCTTATGTTTTCTCCAGAGTCCAAAATTTCACACCAGGATTTATCCTCTAGCTTGTTGGGCTTGACCTTTTACACATGTATCATGTCTGGCTTTGTTAGATTCTCTGCTTTTTCTTGCCGCATTTGTCTCATTTTATAGGCCTCCTTCAACTGTGCTCTTAGCAAACGTGTTTCATGCCCCTCTACTGTCTTCCCAAAGAAGACAGTCATCTAAGTAGACTAGTGCTTCTAGGAGGTTTATGTCTCTAACTCAATTTTCCATTAACCTCTGAAAGGTTGCAGGTGCTTCTAAGATTCCTTGTGGCATCTTCTCAAACTGACAAAAAGGCAAATCAAAGCAGTCTTTTCATTGTCCTCTTCTCCTAGGGAGATCTGATAGTACCTAATTCAGAGATCAAGAACGGACAACCATTTGCTTCCCAACAAACGATAAAGGGCCTCATCCCTCTTGGCACTCATGGCATCATTGGGGATCATCCTTTTATTCAGGGTCCGATAATCAAAGCACATACATACTTGGCCATTCTTCTTCCTCAGCACTACGATGGGAGAAGAATAGGGACTTTGGTACTTCTTGATTATCTCCATTGACATCAGTTCTTGGAGGTGTCATCTTACATCTTCCACACCTCCAGAGGGGAATCTCCAGAATCTTTTCCAAAAGGGTTAAGTATCAAGTAGATATGGTGTTCTTCTCTCTTGGCACATCCCATTCTTGGAGGAAAACACATCAGGTCTCTGTCATTTTCTGCCATAGATGCTGTTTCCTTGGCTCAGATGAAGGTGATTCTCCAAAATTTATGTACCTCTGGATCCAGGTGTCTAGGCTGCATGTCCCTACTTGCAGCCATTACAGAGTCAGCTATAAACACATGGGCTAGAGTTGTATTTCCTGGTATGGAAATCTCATATGTAGACTCATTCTTCATTTTGACCATGTCTTGTTGTACTCTTGCTGAGGATACCAGAAATATCCCAGTCTGGACTAAAAGTCTTGTTGGAATCTTGTTGGTAAACCTTCTCCAGAAGAATCAGTCAGGATGTCCTGGCTGTTTACTTTTTCTTTACAATTTACCATGCTTTCAGCCACACATTCTGTTCTGGCTGGTATCACAAGAACCTTGTTCCCATATTTCTCTGTCTTTTCCACAGGCCCATTTTGTAGTGATTGAGTCTTTTGCTCCTTCTTCTGGTAAGCACTCCTTACCAGGGGCATATGTATAGTATGCAGAAATAGGCTTCTCCTTCCTTATCCTGGCACAGTTTGGTCAATTGTCCAAGCATATTTGCATTAGTAATAGGGCTGTCAAATGAGTAAAAAAAAATAATTGTGATTAATCGTGAGATTTAAAAAAATAGTCGCGATTAATTGCAGTTTTAATCGCACTGTTAAACAATAATAGAATACCATTTATTGAAATATTTTGGATGCTTTCTACATTATCAAATATATTAATTCCTATTACAACACAGAATACAAAGTGTGCAGTGCTCACTTTGTTATTTTTATAACAAATATTTGCACTGTACAAAAGATAAAAGAAATAGTATTCTTCAATTCACCTCATACAAGTACTATACAGTAGTGCCATCCCTTTATCATGAAAGGTATTCTATTATGAACGTAGAATTTTTTTGTTACATAACTGCACTCAAGAACAAACAATATAAAACTTTAGAGCCTACAAGTCCACTCAGTCTTACTTCTTGTTCAGCCAATCGCTAAGACAAACAAGTTGGTTTACCTTTAGAGGAGATAATGCTGCCTACTTCTTATTTACAATGTCACCTGAAAGTGAGAACAGGCATTCACATGGCACTGTTGTAGCCGGCATTGCAAGGTATTTACATGCCAGATATGCTAAACATTTGTATCACCCTTCATGTTTCAACCATCATTTCAGAGGACATGCTTCAATGCTGATGATGGGTTCTGCCTGATAACAATCCAAAGCAGTGTGGACTGATGCACGTTCATTTTTCACCATCTGACTCAGATGCCACCAATAGAAAGTTGATTTTCTTTTTTGGTGGTTTGGGTCTGGTAGTTTCTGCATCAAATTGTTGCTCTTTTAAGACTTCTGACAACATGTTCTACACCTCATCCCATTCAGATTTTGGAAGGTACTTCAGATTCTTAAACCTTGGGTTGAGGGTTGTAGCTATCTTTATAAATATCATATTGCTACCTTCTTCGCATTTTTGTCAAATCTGCAGTGAAAGTGTTCTTAAATTGAATAACGTGCTGAGTTTTCATCCAAGACTGTCATAAAACGAAATATATGGCAGAATATGGGTAAAACCAAGGAGCAGGAGATAAACAATTCTCCCCCATGAGTTCAGTCACAAATTTAATTAACGCATTATTTGTTTAATGAGTGTCATCAGCATGGAAGCATGTCCTCTGGAATGGTGGCCAAAGCATGAAGGGGCATACGAATGTTTAGCATATCTGGCATGTAAATACCTTGCAGTGCTGGCTACAACAGTGCTTTTCAAAGTCTGTTCTCTCTTTCAGATGACATTGTAAATAAGAAGCGGGCAGCGTTATCTCCCATAAATTGTAAACCAACTTGTTTTTCTTAGTGATTGACTGAACAAAAAGTAGGATTGAGTGAACTTGTAGGCTCTAAAGTTTTACATTGTTTTGTTTTTGAGTGTAGTTATGTTTCAAAAAAATTTCTACATTTGTAAGTTGCACTTTCATGGAAAAAAGATTGCACTACTATACAGTACTTGTCTGAGGTGAATTGAAAAATACTATTTCCATTATCTTTTTTACAGTGCAAATATTTGTTATAAAAATAATAACATAAAGTGAGCACTGTACACTTCATATTCTGTGTTGTAATTGAAATCAATATATTTGAAAATGTAGAAAAACATCCCAAAATATTTATAATAAATTTAAATTGGTATTATATTATTGTTTAACAGTGCGATTAAAACTGCGATAAATCACAATTCATTTTTTAAAATTAGTTAATTTGTTTTCAGTTAATCGCTTTAGTTAAATGTGATTAATTGACAGCTCTAATTAGTACCAATAAGAATAGGCACTTGATTGTCTCTTTGACGATCCAGACAGATGAAAGCTAAAATGTCCAGTTTATGCTGGACTCCACTCACATAAGGGGAAACTCTTTATATCAAGAGTAAGAGTACTCATAGTCACTTAACCCTCATCCTGCTAATCCTTGTAGAGAATGAATGGGCAACTGCCTCAGTAACTTGTCATACAGTGACCTGAAAATAATGGTCATTTGGATTTTAGTATCTAAGATAGCTGCATGGGGATATCCTTCTACTTTCACGGTGACTACTTAGGCAGGTCCTTCCGGGCCTGTAGATAGGTGCTTTTCTGGGTTAGTCACTACTACTAAATTAATGTTGCTGGAGCTATACTTTTGATAGGACCCAATAAGCTCCTCCACTGAATCCTTTAGAAGATTTCTTACTTTGTAAGTTTCCTTACTTTCCTTAACATGTCCATGAGGTTGGTACATTTCCTGGCTTTATACCCTACTTCTCCACAGCTGAAACAGGTAAGAGGATTTTGACCCACAGGTTGAGATGGTCTCTTCTGTCTCTCCTGATTTGGGGATGTTGAAATAGGCTGCTTAGATGACCTCCCTCATGGCAGGCTTAGATAAAGAAAGTTGACTTTGTGCTCCAGGCAGAGTAGCCACATTCTCTTTCAAGTTCTTCAACAGTTGCTGCATATCTTTCCTTTTGGGGGTCATAATCTCTTCCTGACTTCAGTGGGCTACTGCCTTCGGCCAGTGATACAGGGACCAAGAAGGTTTTTTTCAAACCTTCCTATTTTCTTCCTCTCTGATTTTCTTTAACAGAGCCAGGAATGTGGGTGGGTCCTCCTACCCTTCTCAAGCATAGATTGAGGAGTAACAGGTCATCATAGAGGGTGCTGCTCAACACCCGGGCAATTTGGGCATGGTTCACTCTCTCTGGCTGGATATTTTTCTACAGTCACTCTCATGCGTAATGTTCTTCAGCCTTCACAGGAACTCAGACATTTTCTCTCCCGAATGTTGCTTCAGATTTCCGAACTGATAGTACACATCCTCTCTACTCTCCATGGTTCCACAGGTGCTCTCTAAAAATAACTAAGTAATCTTGTACAGTGGCATCAGGATTGCTGGTCCTGTGTGCCCTTACCACATCAGGTGCAGTACTTCTTAAGATCTCAGCTATCCTCTTTGTTCTTTCCCCCATCAGAACATTGCCACTCTTGGGTTATCTGGGTAGCCTGGTCCATCTAACTTTCAAAACCCTCCTCACCTGAAGGAGTAGATAACTGTTCAGAAAATGTTCTCGATCATCTATAGCAGCTGCCATCATGAGCAGAGGAACCGCATTTCTTCACAATCTGGAACCAGCTGTCAGGTGTGGGTGTAGGGAAAATATCCTTCAATATCAAATCTTTCAAACCCCTGAGGGTCTTTCCTTCTTGTGCCAGTAAAGATTGTAGATAGCCCTGCACTTATCGATTTGAATGCTATCAGGTATAATTTGCACTGTATTTTGAATTACTGGCAATCCTTCATGGGCTGGTACCTCCTTTGGCAGTCAAGTAGCAGCCAGTACTTCAGAACACGGTATTAATACACTCAGACTCCTTGTTGTGGACATATGAGTCTGCCCATCGGAGTTTTTACTATTTGGTCGCCTTTAGGTTCACAGGAGATTTCTGTCCCTAACAAGGATCTGTCTGCTTCAGGCTTTCTACTTTTCTTCAGTCTGCAAACAAAAAGCTCCCCATTCTGCAATGTAGGGACAGCACCACTAGATAGCACAGGTTCACTGTGCACAGGCAGAACAAGGCCTCGGGCACTAATTCTCCTTGTGGCTCATGAACTCTCTTTATCACTTGTAATTAAAGTCCTAGCAGTGCCTCCATTTTGTAACCCAGCCCTGAGGCACGGCTGCTGGCTACTCCCTCTTCTCCTCAGGGGTATGGGTCCTGGGTTCACCCAGAGTGCTTTGTGCTTCCTAATGCAGAGAACACAGAGGCCTTATCTTTGGGGAAAATATTTAAACACCCAATCTCATACAAAGGAGTGTCAGTTAGAGCACAAATCATAAAATAGCTATCAGAATTCCAGAGTAGTAAAACAGTAACTGGGGCTTTCTTAGGTATGGAGAACTCAGAATTCCCGGAGTAGTAAAACAGTAACTAGGGCTTTGTTAGGTATGGAGAACTCAGAATTCCTGGAGTAGTAAAACCGTAACTGGGGCTTTGTTAGGTATGGAGAACTCAGGATAGGGGACACTGGAGAAGGGGATTAGGATGATAAAAGACAAAAACAACAATACATAAACTCTACCCCTCCCATCATTTACAGCCAGTCAAATCAGCCTGTGCTTTCACCTAGCACTTGCCTAGGCAATAATGAGTTTACGCTCATTCTTTGATGGGTGGAGCAGAGCTGAAATTGGTGGCCGACTTAAAACTCTCTCCTTAGACACCTGGGTTTTTTGTCTCTGCTGAGCGGATGCTGTTCAATGCCCCAGGGTATGTCTATACTGACGGTGGCAAAGTCGTCGCCATCAGATCAATCTTTCTGGTCAGTGCAGACCCGCTCAATCAATCAGGAAGTCGACGCTGGTAAACCACCCCTCAAGTGGCGCAGTGCAGTGAAGACGGCGCGCAGAAGGGGAAGCACAGCAGTCGACAGGAGTTACTCAAGCTACTCTGCGTAGCCTGCATAACTCCCATCGATTCGACTGCCGCCGAATCTCTAGGTAAGTGTAGACCAGGGCCCTAGAAATGTCCAAAGGACTCAAAGTCTTTCCCCAGGTAGGAATGTGGAGGGTAGAAGGGTCCTCCCCAGCTGTGATGCTTCTCTCCCTGCTACCTCCGAACACATCCAAAACTGAAAGTTAAACCAAACCCTTTGTCCCTGAGTTCTGACTTCTGGTTGGTTCTGGTAGTGTTGCTGGCCAGTTATATCTCCACTCTGGAATCTAGGCAATGTAGCCTACAGGCTCAGTGTGATATTTCAGGAGCACCCCCTCCAAAGCAGTTACACTTAATTTTCTGTAAAGGGACTGGACTGGTTTTCCCCTTGCTTAAACTGATTTTATCCCCATGAAACTCCATTGGATTTGGCCCTGATCTACGCTAGTGTCTGAGAGCACAGTCAGGCTCAGTGACCCGACTTCTACTAAGCCTTTGTCTAACTGTGTGAACATGAAAGGAGCATGAAAGGAACACGAAAGGAGCATTGCTGATCCCTGCGTTATACTGAGACAAAAGACATTTTCATTGTATTTTTACAGCACCTTATTTCTTGCTGCTGGGCTGCTTGGCACAAGAGGTGCTGGATTTTTTGCAAAGGTTCTGTTTATAATGTCTATGTAATTATGGAAATGACACATTGGGCTTTATTTGCTCCTTTGAAGGGCAGGGACAGCTGCACCCAGGGAAATTTCTCACCCCTCCCTGTTTCCGTGGGGTTTCCCATATATTCCAGGTGCTCTTATCTCACCTACTTCCAGGGCCATGGCAGATTGCTAGCAGAGCAAGGTCGTGGGTGGATTGTAAGGCTGTGACTCACCCCTCCATACTCGTCCTTGGCAGCCTGGGTTTCATCAACAAGTAAATCTGGTCTCGGCGCTGTTAGTATCTCATCCTGTTATGATGGAGATGAAAGTGCTCAGCATCTTTCAGGACTGGGCTTTAATGATCTGGGGTATTCTGTAAACATATGTGTATTGAACAAAATCTTTGCCTGACTTGACCTTTAAATATTTAATTTCAGAGAAGAAGAATAAAGCAGGAGCTGTTTTCAAATGATTATGTGAAGTCTTTCAAGATGCATGGAGTATTGGATCCAAAAAGAAAGTGAACATGTCTGCTGTCCTTTTCAGTACACTCTGAAAAGATTAAGCTAGTGAAGATTTGTTCTCAAAGCAGCAGCACAGATTACCTAGACAATCCTGGAGTCTCTGTCGTGGGGGGGACTTGCTACAGGCCAAATTCTTTTCTCAGTTATGCCAATATAAATTTGTAAAAACTGGCCCTGATTTCTGTCTCTCAAACAACAGTGTAACATGAATACCACTGAATTCAATGGTTACATTGGATTTACATGAGCAAAGTAAGAGGGAAATCAAGCTCCTGAGGCCAGATTTCGGTCTGAAGTGAAGTAATTTGCAGCTATGTCAGAAGTTTCAGATCAAATTGGAAAAAACACTCATTTTACAATTGTTTCACTTCATCACAATTTCAAGATTCACAGCAACATGAAGTGACTTTTAAAATAATTCTGACTCGAATCGTAGATGATGGACTGTAGTAATTAGTCAGCTACCTCCTGTGGTGGCATCACAGTGAGATTGCCAGTACAGGGCTGCAATTACGGTTCATTTAACAGTGGGAACTCAACTTCATATGAACCGATAAGGACCGCAGGGAAAATTTCTACCCAGCCATTGTTCTTAAACTCAGCCAGCCTCCTTGTAGCTTGAGGTTATAAATAGGGAGACCGCAGAGGGGGCTGGCAGATTTCTCTGAAGCACAAAGCTAGGTGACATTGAAGAAAAGCGTAACTGATAATAATAGCAAGGATACCCTAATGGGAACACACAGCTCATAACTTTGTTTTAAGAACGAATGCACACTCTTTTGTTTTTAAGGAACAATATGAAACGTATTGTCCCCTCACTCACTTTCCTTTTCTTAATAGAAGCATAAGGCAGAGGAAATGCCCCCTACTTTACTATAGATTAATAAAGAGGAGGTGATAAAATAAAGAATTAGAACAGCAAATCATTGTCTCTCTGAAACCAGGCCAGCTGGTTTTCTCCCCCTCCATTAGCTCGAAGGCTGAATGCAATCTGCAACATTTGTTATTGTCTCCTGATGACAAAAGGAGTCAAGGTAAAAGAAACTTCTATTTTCAAATCATCAGAAGACTCAACCAAATCTGGTATTACAACTTTTCTGAGGATAGGTAGGGAGCTTCAGTTTGTCAACAAAGCAGCCAGGAAGTTATTTATTGCTGGAATGGGGGGTAAGACCAAAAAAGTCTACCCCAAAAAGTTCATTTCTATACCCCACTACTTTTCATTATTGTTGTGACCTTTCCGTGCCTAGGGTAGCCACCTGAAAATGCCAAGGTCAGGGCAGGCTGCAAAAGAAGAGCAGATTCTCCCAACACTGGTGGGTGGCACTGAAGTCAGACTTCCCAACCAGCCACAAACTGTGCTTCTGATTCCCCCAAACTGGATATCAAGAATCCAGTACACTAATACACACAGCCCCCTTTCCTGCATTCCAGTCTCTGGCTCCCAATCAGCCACTAGGTCCAGTAAAGAGACCAGTTATTTAAACTCTATGCTCTTTACTAAAAGGGTTCCTCCTGACCCCAAAGGGTCAGCCACAGTACCAGATCAATATAAGTTTGGATCTTACCCAAAATACCACGCTGCTAGCCAATCCTTTAGTAACTAAAACTAAAGGTTTATAATAAAAGAAAGAAAAAACCATAAGAGAAATGTTAAAGGATTAGAGCAATCAGATACATATAAATGATTGAAAGTCCATATACATCAGGTTTCTAGAAGAATTGCGGAGTTTGCAGGCTTGTGTAGTCCTCTGGTATACATCCAGTACCTGGATGGGTCTCAGTCCTTTGTTTCACAGCTTCAGTTCAGTCGCAGATGAATTGATCCGGAGGTAAGTTGATAGCTGAAGCTGAATCCTGACTGAAAGACAAAATGGATTCCCCAGGCCTCTGTCATATATACCTTCTGGCCTGCCCATGTTGTTTATGGAGTTTTACAGGAACTAAGATGGAGTCCAGAGTCACATGGGCAAGTAATCCAGACTCACATGGGCAAGTCCTGGTGACTCCTCAGGTATATCCCTGGCTTCTCTCCCCGGATCCCTTGCACCTGGGAATGTCTTAATGGGCCATTAAGCAGGCTATTGTTTTGCAGCCATCCTGTCTGAGTCGTTACCCAGACAGCACAATTTGAAATGCTGATATATCAAACATATCCGTAACTTTCATCTCACATATAACACGTGAACATAAACATCATCATCTTACTTAGCACATCATAGCCTTTCTAACAGTACTTGACATGGCATATCTTACATGAATTATTATGATTTTGACATACTGATGTCAAACAATATACTAAATGTTCCCCCCCCCCATCCAGCCATAGTGACAATCGCATGGAAATAATAGGCTAATAACTGAGGCTAATACCCAGTAGATTATGGACTTTAAACTCTCGCTATTGCAGAAGGATGGTGTAGTGGTTAGGTCACTACCCATGCCTGCTGGTGAGCAGTGTTCAAGTTCCTGCTGTGTCATGTTGGCTAAATCACTTTGGTCTATAACTTCAAAGGTATTTTGGTGCCTAACTTCTATTGATATCTATGGGAGTTAGGTGCCTGAATATCTATGAGATCTAGGCCTTTTTGTCTCAGTTCCTGGTTTGTAAAATGGGGAAGATAGAACTTCCTACATTAAAGGGATATTGTGAGATGTCCAAATACTTGGATACCTGTTCTATTTATTCTCTCTCAAGCACCTGGCACGGGCCACTGTCGGAAGACAGGATACTAGGCTTGATGGAACATTGGTCTGACGCAGCATAGCTGTTCTTATGATAATGGAGATCAGTCAAGTACCTTAAATAGATGGGCAAGAACAGACTTGAATATTTTAAGTCCTGCAGCTGTGAGCAATCAGAGCCCTCTTCCTCTGCAGAGCCCCATTGATTTCAGTGAGGCTACACATGAGTGCAGAGGTCTGTCTGCCTGCTTGCAGTGCCTGTCAGAATTGGAGTTTGAGCCTTTACTCAAAGGAATTTGGAGAAATTTTACCTTGAAATGTTAACATTGTTGTGTTTTAGCTTCTAACATTCTCTTCAAAGAAAAATGTTGACAAGAAAAGTTACTGTCACCTTCTCTTTTAATACTTAATACTAGAGAATCATGGCATTGAGATAGCATAACTTGTGAGTTATGGTATGTATACACATCAGGACAGATCTTCAACTAGTGTTATCGGGCATAGTTCCACTGACTTCAGTTTACACTATTTTCTGCTGCTTGGATTCACACCTGAACTGTTGGAGGAAAGATGGGCCAAATGGGATGAATTAATTTTAAAATATCCTAAGGCCATGTCTCCACTACAAAGTTGTGCCACCACACGTTACGTCGGCACACAGCAGCCACAGTTAGTATATCGCTTGTGCATACTTGGCTCCTGGCATTGGCACAGCGTGTACTCACCAGGCATGCTTGTGTTGGCGTACAGTGCGATGCACCATGGAGCTTGGACCCTGAAGCCTTGGGAAGGGGGTGAGCTCTGGGGCCCAAGCTTCAGCCTGAGCCCAAGTGTCTACACAGCTATTATTAGCGCTGTAGCACAAGACTGAGCCCTGGTCTACACTTACCTGGAGATTTGGCGGCATTCGACGGGAGTTACGCAAACTATGCAGAGTAGCTTGCGTAACTCCCGTTGACTGCTGTGCTTCCCTTCTGCATGCCGTCTTCCCTGCACTGCGCTGATGGGAACTGTGTTCCCATCAACGCAGTGCTACGCCACTTGAGGGGGTGGTTTTACTCAGTCGACTTCCTGATAGATTGAGCGAGTCTACATAGACCGCTCAATCGATCCAGAAAGATCGATCTGGCGGTGGCGATTTTGCCACCGTCAGTATAGACATACCCTGAGTCTGGAGACCTAGGCTCTGAGACTGCTGCCACGTGAAATTTAGACACACCCTTTGAGGCAGGAATTCCCTCTCTACTTGTTTGTAAATTGCCATGCATGCTTATGGTGCTACAGAAAGAGTTACCAGTAAATAATATTGGGCCAAATCCTGAGGGGCCTTGCTCAGGGTGCGACTCATTCCACCTTTCTGTTGTTATTTATATTACTATAACCCCTATGAGGCCTAGACATAGACCAGGGACCCATTGCGCTAAGTGCTGTACAAATGTGAAGAGTGCCTTACCATGCAAGCCGTCCCATTGGGAGCATCAGTTACAGAAATGGGTTTTTGGTTTCTTATTCAGATCTATTATTCAGGTAAACTTCCACTGAAGTCAATGGGAGTTGCATGTGCTCACCATTTCAGAAAATCTTGTTTAGGTGCTTAAATTTAGGAACCCAGGTTTGAAAATGGTGGTCTCCTCCCCTCACTTCTCCTACCTGCCTAATGCATCCAAGATCATTTACACACACCCATTAGGTACTGAAGGTATGAAATGTAAGGGCACATTTATGGGATATAGGATAAAAAACAATACAGGAGTATAAAATGGTGGTGATATTATACGCACGAAGGGCAAGGCCTAGACTTTTTCTGGAAGGCACCTTCAAGTATGAACATATTGCAGCTCATTTTATTGCTGTTATCTGTAGCTTAATTTAGAACTTTAGAGGATGCAGCTGTAAAGTTATTAATTATTAATGTCTATTAATTAATTAACGTCCATAAGATCCAGCCAGCCCTTAGATTGTGCTTCAGCATAGTTCTCAACCTACGAGGGACCAAATGTGTAACGCTGACCTTTCAAATGCAGTGTGTTTGGGATTACAAAGAAATGATATAACTTGTAATTGGGTATTCATGGCAGAGATCACATATGTTAGAGTGGAAGGATGATCCTGTGATTAAGGCTATGGAGGGGGACTCAGGAGCTCTGATTCAATTCCCAGCACTGACATTAACTTTCTGTGTGGCCCTGGACAATCTCTCTGTTTCTCATCTGTAAAATGGAGATAATACTATTTTTCTCTGTCTTGTCTACATAATTTGAAAGCTCTTTGGGGCAGGACCATCTCCTATGTGCATGTAAAGCTCCTAGTACAAGGTACCTTAATCTCAATTGGTGCCTGTAGATGTTACTGTCTAAATAAAAATTAGAGATTGGAAAGATCCATTCTTCTGCTCCAGTCCCTATACAAATGCCTCACTGAGGACTGAATCCCCTGAAGAAAATAGTCACACTAAGATCAATGGGACTATTCAGTCAGTAACCCACGCAAGGTTTGTCCCTTGATAGTGAACTGAACACCAGTGCCAGGTACAGTGTCTTGGCTCAAGAAAATTATCTTACTGCTCAACGTCTTTATTTTCTTTCTCCCATCCGTCATCTTTAATAGCTTTGAGCATTTGAAAAATAAACTGTAATATATTGGCCATAAAGGACAAATGGCTAATGCTTTAATTATCTGGGGTCATAAATGTTAAGCTGTCAATTACAGAGAATGAATGAGCCATCCTCCATTCATAACAATTCTGCAGCTTATCTGATAATCATGTATTCTGATTAGTTGTCAAGCTCATCCAGTACGTGCCAAATCCTGGTGGGGTTTTGGCCAAATTAAGAACAAAGCCCTTATAGATTTCAAAGCCAGAGAGAATTTTTTGATTATTTAGACTGATCTCCTGCGTCACATAGGGCATGGGATTTCACTTATTAATTCCTGCATCAAGCTCATGTCTGGTGGCATCCGCTAAAGGAAATTTGGCATTTATTTAGCACTGGTTTACACTACAAACTTATGTCGATATAACTGCGTTGCTCAGGGGTGTGGAAAATGCACACCTCTGAGCGATGTCATTATATTGACCAAACTCCTGGTGTAGATAGTGCTATATCAACGGGATGGCTTCTCTCCCTGACATAGCTACTGCCTCTCAGGGAGATGGAGTACCTACGCTAATGGGAGAAGCTCTTCCATTGGCATAGATAGTGTCTTCATTAAGTGCTACAGCGGGGTAGCTGTAAAGGTGCAGCTGTGCCACTGCAGAGCTGTAAATGTAGACAAGCCCTTAGTGTCTTGCTGAAAAATGCACTTTGTGTATTCTCTAAATAAACTGGACAAACTCTTTCTTTGTGGAATAACACCGCTGTTCCCCAATTTCACCACAGCTCTGTCTTCAATTTAAAAACAAAACAAAACTGTAAAGTTAACTTTAACAGTCCTTAATGTAATGTACCTGATTAGTATTAAAAGCAACTTAACTTTTCTTCTGCAGTTAATTAAGATCATGATCTTTCACCTCCATGCAGGTGATCTACTGCATGGAACTCTAATGACTTCTGTAGGGTTCCGTATACAGGCACCAGGGGCTGCCTACATGGAACTAATTGCAGGATCAGGGCCAAAGGATTGTGTTCTGCTCATTGCTACCTTTTTTCTCTCTCCAAATGCACATTAGGTGGAATTCAGCCAGTGAAAAGACCTATGCATGACTGTATTCCAACTCAAAATATCATGTACGTATTTAGGCAGTGCACAGTTCTTTGGTTGGCACTAGGATGAATTTTACCCTGAACTAGTGTCAATCTTTGCCCTATACTGCGAGTTAAAATTTATGAACCAATATATCAAGACAAGAACAAACGGAGGTCTGGACTGACTATCTTTTCAGTGACATGTTTATCAGCTTATTGGAGGTGACACGGTATCATTTGGCACTTCAGTGGGCTCACATATAATTTAAAAGCAAGACATGTCACTTTATACATGGACTCAGCTGAGAAAAATACACCCCGATGAGCATGGTGTGCTTCCATCAAGGCCATTCCCAAGTAAACAGCAGCTGAAGTATGGTACTTTTCTGTTACATAAGAAAATTGTTTACATTGCTGTGTACTGTATTTTTAATGTTTTAAGTTGTCTTTGGGAAACCGTATTGAAGACTTTCCAAGAGCTATTTTCCCATTGGTTCAGCAATCTGTTTTACTACTTTTTATCTCACGATATGGACTCTGCGTAGACAGGATTTGAAAAGTCACTTGTAATGACCAAGGCATCCCCACCCAGCCCCATGGAAACAGAGAAAAACAGCCAGAATCAGCATGAAGATGGAGTTGTTATATTCTCATTTCTCTGTGCTAGTTGCTTAATGATGATCTGCTACGCTGTTTGAGCAATCGTTGCAGGCGCCAAAAAAGGCAAGATATCTCAAAGGTTAGGTTGGCCTCCCCCACAAGGTCACAGTACCCAGTGAGGCCTACTCATTATCACAGGATAAATCCCCTTGTGCGGCCCTTCCTTGAAACTTTTAGAATACAAACAAAGGGAGAAGGCGGGCGGGGAAGAATACAAAAAAGGGAAATGATTCAGGATAAATGATCAGAGTCTAACTGGTACTAAATTGTCAGAATACCATGGTATCATGCACATGGTATCACTGTATTCATGTTTACAGCTGACTCAGAAGTTAATAAGGGGAAGGCATAGTTCATAAACTAGGGAAACACTGACAATGATGGCAGAAGCCTTCATTTATATTTAAAACAGGTATGCATATGTAAATTTATGTTGTACATGGAATGAGCTTAGGTAGTGGATTTGGTATTATTTGTATGCTCCCAAAGCTATGGAATAGATGGGTAAAATGTAGAATATGGCTGAAGTTTTTTCCAAATATAGTGGAATCCACTGTCATGAACTCAGACCTAGATAGTGAAGCCGCAGGAAATCTCCCAATTGTTGTTTTGCACTGTAGTGTTAACCTGCAATTCCAGGTTGGTGAACCATGGCTTGAACTCCATGAGGAGACATTCACAATTTTTTTAAATAAATAAATCCTGTGACAATGTAGATAAATTAGGAAATTGCAGCCTCATTTTGGGTTACATCTAAGGCACTGACCCTGCCAGGCTTCAACTCATTCTGCAAGATGCTGAGCAGCTTCAGCTCCCATTGAGATAGCTTGTTTCCATGTGTGACACCCTTACGGTGTGATTTGTGTATCATTCATGTTCACCCTTATAATGTAACTGTGTATCGTTTAATGCAAATTGTGTCATGCAAGGTGTTTTTGGAATGTTCATGACATGCTGAACGTTGATGTTACAGTAGTGTGTTTCCTGCAATGTCATGTGTATGGTTATGAAGCTCTGCTATGTAATATTCCTAAATATGTGTCTCTCGTGTTTTAAGGCCAATCTAAGCAAACACTAAAGGCAGCAGTAGTTCATGCCTCACTAAGGCATGCATAAAACAATCCAGCTCTTCCAGGAACAATGAACTAACCTAAGCATCTGATAAGGTGATGATCCTTGACTCAGGACATGGAGAAGACCAGGCAGGAATACTGTTGGTTACCTGATCCTGAAGGTGGGAGGGTGTGAAGCCCCAGAGGGGGGCACGGAGACATTTGAAATAGGGAGGACATTCTGCTCCCAGGGCTCTCTCTTGCAATCCATCTACAAGACAACGTCAAGACTGTCCACAGGGGAAGAGGCTGGTCCAGCCTGTGGTAAGAACCATCTAAAGACTGTAAGGCCACTGAAAGTGTTAAGTTTAGTTTAGAATATGATTTGCTTTTATTTCTTCCTGATCAAATCTGACCTATATTCCTCTAGCTTACAATCATTTAAAATTTTTCTGTACTTAATAAATATATTTGTTTGTTTTACCTAAAGCAGTGCATGTGGTCTGGGTGTGTGTAGAGACTTCATTTAAAGTGACAGAGCTGGTGCATATCAATTTTTTTTTGATAAATTGACTAATATGAGCTTGTAAGGTTCAGTGGGCTGCAGTGCAAGATGGATGTTCCTAGGGTTGCATCTGGTACTGGGAGGGTTTATTGGGGTCATTCTATTGCGTA
This sequence comes from Emydura macquarii macquarii, assembly GCF_026122565.2. NCBI lineage: Eukaryota > Metazoa > Chordata > Testudines > Chelidae > Emydura > Emydura macquarii. The sequence goes on from NW_027130506.1 coordinate 6,914,005, forward strand.
ATCCCATAAGTGGCTGGCCAGAAGCACTCACTCACTAAGGTAAGAACTGCTTGCATGCAGTAGGCTGTGCGTAGGCTGACACAGGAGTAGGGGTTCACACAGCAAAGCAAGTGCAAGATGGGCTCCAGGAGTGAGGGATTGGGGTGACGCAGTTATACACCAGTCCAGATTGCAGAGGGGAACGTCACACCATGAGAGTAGCGTCAACACCTTGCAGGATTGGACCCAATGAGCATCTTATCATCAGAATTTGGATGTGGTAGTGATCTACAGGAGGGAGCTCTCAGGAGCTTGTTAAAAATCCTCCATCATTCTCAAGGGAGGAATGAGCTTTTCCCAATCTCTGATGGAGTTCATCCCCTCCCGAGATACTGCCACAGAGGATCAGAGGGAAAAAAGCTTATAAAGAGCAATTTGTTTGGAATGCAGCAGATTGTAGCAAGTGTCAAATAGCTGCAAAACATATCCCTGGGAATGGCTGCCTCTCAACCTGCTCTCCAAGGTGTGTGTGGGTGCATGCGTACACACTCATACACTTCAAAGTACACAGGTCAGTCCTGTGCTGTCTCACACTGATTATACATTATTATTCATTATACATTGTAGCTTTTTTCAGCAACAAAGAATAAACATTCTCAACATTCCCACCAGGGACACATTTAATCTACCTTTGTCAAATGATGCTGCTTCCCTCTTTGGTTATGGTTTTGGAGACAGCGTATTCTTTCAGTTAATAGATTCTCCACTACCTTTCCTCCCCACAAACGTGCATCCCCGCCAAATGAGGATTTGGAACAGATGAATGGACTGAGCATGCAAGGTGCTGGGTCAAGGATGCTCAGCACCTCTAAGCAGGCACTCAACACCACTGCACAATTGGGCCGTAAGGGGGAGGGGCGTTTTGGTAGGAGCCTCTTGTTAAAATAGGAGAAGCAGATGTCTGAGGCCAAAAACCACCTTGTTTCTCTTTGCAGTTTTGGCTTCCATCCTACTTGCACAATTAAGCACCCGGGACATTAATTTCTACAGAAGAAACACAGTGATGGAAACAGGTCTCATCTCTGATTTAGTTCATACAATTCCATACTGGTGTTTTGATAAAAGACAACAAGCACTATTTCCTCCTTGGGGATTCCTCACCTCCTTCCCTGCCCTCTCCCCCCTCACATTTCCAGTCTGCTAGGGAAGTAACTGTGCTGACAGATGGTAAGCGGTGCTTCGCCTTCCTCCCTGCTTTTGTCACTTCTGATCTCACACACGGGAGCGCTCGTGAAGACAAAGTAGCCTTTATAGACATGGGACAGAGATGAGAACTGATCATGCTCTGTAACATAATGCAGCATGCAAGACTCGTGCACTCCTCTTGCAAGTCGCTCTAAGTCCTGGCTGAAGAAGCTGTATCTCCCACTGATTGCAGGAGTGCTTGCTCCATGGCTGAATTTGGCCCTTTGTTTTCAGCAGCTGAGTGCAATGTGGAATCTTCAGCATATGAGCTGAATTTGCATCTGTCTTACGCCTTTGAGCCACCCTTAAATATGGATGCCCATCAACATGCGGTGCAAAATTACCAAGTAGACTAATGACAAATACAGTGCGCTGTTGCTGCCAATAGTCTGTGGGCGCTTGAAATGTTTCAATAGTTATATAATGTAAAAGTAAATATTTCAACAGTCCATCTTTAAAGCTGTCTCTCAATCGCTTGCATCCTTCATATGATGTCAAACTAATGGTATAGGGGAGAGGGTTCTGAGTGGCAGCTTTTTTAAAAAGTAAAAAATCCAGCCTGACTATTCTGTTAGATTAACATTAGTTTCAAGGCAATTTTGAACAGTTCCCACAAGCTCATCCAGATTCTAAAGAGCAATTTATTAATCTTGGCTCTGAGGGAGACCCTCAAAGGGGACCTTCTGTTCATAGACTTCCCCCTCCTGCAAGAAAAGAGGGCTGAGCTGTCTCCCCAGGACATTGTGTAGGGACTGGCATTTGGGGAGGAGGTGGGCAGTGCACAGTCTGGGATTGCTGGCTCTTCATCCCCGCCAGGTGGAGCAGGTGTATTTCCTTCTTGCCTCCCTTATAGCTGTCTTCAGCACAAGATGGCTTGTGTCACCCTTATGTGCTTAAGATAGCCCTCCTGAAAATGCCAAGGTCAGGGCAGACTGCAAAAAGGAGACCAGATTTTCCCAAAACTGGTGGCTACCACTGAAGTGAGATTCACCAACCAGACACACACAGTGCTCCTGATTTCCCAACCTGGATATCAAGAAGCTAAAACAAGAAGTCACACATTTATTGCATTTCAGTCTCTGGCTTCCAATAAGCAACTAGGTCTAGTAAAGAGACAAAGTATTTAAAACTCTATTGCCTTTACCAAGGATTCTTCTGGTCCCTAGAGGGCCAGTCTCATTACCAGATCAAGATTAGTTTGGATCTTACCCAAAATACCATTCCTCCAGCCAATCCTTTAGTATTTAATATTAAAGTTTTATTATAAAAGAAAAGAAAGAACAAGAAGATATTAACTGGTCAAAGCAATCAGATACATATATATGACTGCAAAATCCACACATATCGGATTCTCAGCAATGAGTTTGCTGGCTTGTAAAGTTCCTCTGTAGCACATCCAGTACCTGGATGGGCCTGTCAGTCCTTTGTTTCAAAGCGTCAGTCATAGAGAAGTTGATCCAGAGATAACAAGCAGGAATGAAGATAAAAATGGAGATGGTGAAGCTGCCTTTTATCCTTCACCATGTGGCTTGACCTAAACACAAGCTCAGAGCACATGGGCATGGAAAAGCACTTGGAGTCCCCTGTCCATTGACATGTTCCTACATGTCCTGCTGACTCATAGGCATAGCCCCTGGCTTCTCTCCCTGACCTACTGTATAGCTGTTTGCCCTTGATGGGCCCTCAAGCAGGCTGGATAGTGCTGATGCTAATTTGCCTGAGAGTGTCACCCAGTATCACAGCACAAGTTTTGGATTCAGATATATCATACATATTCATAAATTGCAACACAAAGATGAAACATGCATATAGATAAGCCTATCATACCTAGTAAATTAAAACTTTTCCGCTGATACCTTACATGGCATATCTTGTAAGATTGGTATCAATAATATTATACATGATCATCCATACTTCATGTATCATCACAGCCTGGTTGACAGCCAGTTTACACAGCACACTGTCATCTATTGGCCTCATAAGCTTTAGTTCCTCAGTGAAGTACTGATAGGTAACATCCAAGGAATGCAGGGGCAATAGCACCTGGGGACGGGAAGCGAAGCTCATTGGATCAAATTCCTTATAAAGCCCTTATTACTTATCTCACAATTGTTAATGTATTGATCCTCAAAACTGCCCCTCTTTGTAGAGAAGAGCCATTATTCCCATTTTACAGAAGGGGAATTAAGGCACAGAGAGACTACGTGACTTTCCCAAAGGTACATGGGAAATGTGGTGCAGGACAGAACTGAACTTGTGTTTACCAGGGTCTAGGTTAATATCCTAACCTGTGGACAATCCTTCCTCTTTATAAGCCCACTGAAGCCAATGGATTTTCACCCATAACAAGCTGGGCCCTATGATAAGTCTCTAAAAATAAATCTTCATGTTATCATGTCATTTCCTCTTGAGGATATGCTGGTCTGTTGTGAGCTTTGCTCTTGTGTGACTACAGAGTCCCCTATTAGATAGGGCACTCCAAAAAATGGAGGAAATACTTAGTCACAGAGACCATGAGATCTGAAGTTTATTCTTCCATTTTGAACCTCAAAATAAGAAGGTTCTGGTTCAGATCTGTTTGCATTTGGATTTACTTTTATTTAATCACAACCATTTTCACTTTCCCTTTTGCAAATCATTGAAAGTAGGGATTTATAAAAGAAACATTTATTGAGCTTCAACCATAGTAACACTGAAATGAGATTGACCTGTGCCGTATTTTGTTCACACCCTCAGATAATTTACTGTTAGTATATGTATGACATTAATTTTGTTGAAACAGGTGTGTCTGCAAGTTGAAATACTTAGTTTAAAGAAAACAGATTTGTTTCTAGTTAATTGTCGCCTGAACAGATGTACAGTAACGATACTGTTAGATGGCTCTTCACAGCTCTGGAAATGCACTTGGTTAATTGTACAGCCACCTGCGCCTGTGCAGATGGAAACATCTCTACTCCAGCTGTAATGCTCACAAAAGCCCTGCTATCTTTAACAGAAGCAGCTGTAGGTGTCAGAGGGGGAAGAATTTTAACAGCTTGAGATGTTCTCACTTTTGGATTCCATGTTGCTAGTCATCCCTGCAAACTGGCTCTAAGGTTCACATCGCGCTGCCACATTTTTATGGCTGTTACAAGCAGCAGCAAAAATAACAGCTAAAATATTGAAATCAGAATAGACCGATGAATGTAAATGATCAGCAATGGGACTGCACTGCATATTCAACACCTGCTGTGATATGGGATATTTTTAGCCATCCTATCTTGTGTGTTTATGTAAATACAGAGATTAATTAGATCTTATCGGAGGACTAGGAAAAACCCGTGTATGCTCAGCTCTCAGGTTCTCTCTTATACAGTTTTTAACCCTGGCACTATGAGTCACTGTTTCCTGATACACTGTGCAGTTCACTAACATTTATGTCCATGCATTCTGGAGTCTTAATTTACTGAAATTAGGCAGTTTAGAGCATGTGGCTATTTTGGAATATGCAATTTCAATCGGAAATAAATTAGATATCAAAAACAGACACAAAATGCCCTCCAGTGTTTATGGTCTGACTCTGTTCCTCCTGAAATCAATGGCAATCAATGGTAATAATCTCCTCTGTGGAAGGCTGGAGAATGGGGCATAATCCTACGTGTGATTTGTAGTTGGGGAAGGGTGGGTGATAGATTAGATGCTTGGGACAAGAATTATATAGAGCATTTTATAACTGCTATTTGGCTGGACTTTTTAGTTAAATAAGTAGTTCATGCACTATTAAGCCTATACTGGAGCTATGCAAAAGTAACCTCAGGTCTCAGTTTTAGCCTGGAGGTTGGATATGTTCCCTGAACATAACCAAAGTGCATCAAGGGTGGTACTATATCTATGAAGCACACCTTGGAAGGATTGTGCAGGGCTGTGTTCACTACTATAAAGTTCTGCAACATCTTTGGCACAATTTAATTTCATTGTTTAGTGAGAGGTTAAACACTAAACATCCTTCCTGGGCTCAGTTCAGAAAGGCTTCAGTGGAAAGCATTAGTTCGTCCACAAGTTAGGGGTTTGCTGCAGGAATCAGTTGGTGAAATTCAAAGGTCAGTGTTATGTAGGAGGTCATACTAGATGATCTTAATGGTCCCTTCTGGCCTTATACTCGATGAATATTTTAGAAATGAGTTCCTTCCTGGTAATATGAATTTCTGGGACCAGAACATTTCTTTAGTGTCTCAGTGTTGAAAGGCAGCCCTTGGCCTACTGTCTGTTTTGGAGGAACATACGTGTGTGATCAGAGCTGAGCAATCCAAAATCAGGCTTTCCAGTAAGTCGGGGAAAAAGTCAATCTGCAGGTTGTGGAACTTCACTAGGCATTAAATTTGTTTCCATGTTGGGAATGTGAATATTAGGGCCATTAGAGCAGCATAAAGCAGCCAGATCCACCCCTTCTTATATATGGGAATTTCCTATGTGGAGTAGAGGCGCCATAGAATCTTGTACACCATCTCTTCCTGCCCCCTGCATTGGTCGCATTTCTGGGAAAATGGGCTTGTGTCCAGAACCTTCTAACATCCTAGTAATATCAGGTTGACTGTACAACCCTTTGTGGCATCTGAACATGAATTAGAATGTCCTTCAGGCAGCTCCAACTTTGGTCTTCAACTAGCACCAGGATCAGAGAAATGCAAAGCCAGTATAAAACCACTTTTGTCCCTAAACTGCTTCAGGTAAAGAGTAACATCAACTGAATCACATCTTCTTGTAGCACCAGGGGGTTTTCCCATCCAAGTACTAGCTAAGTTTGACGCTTCTTTAATGATGAGATCAGATCTCAGCTATCAGTGGCCTGGCTAAGAATTAACCTTTGTTTTCCTCCCATGTGGCAGCCTACTAATTTACATTATGATTAATTGAGAATTATCTGGGCTTGGTGTTGGGTTTGAAGGGACAGCAGATGAGCATGGCTAAACTTCCAAGGATTGCAAGCAAACATTGAGTTAAATATGCAAACAAGGATGATATCCATTTTTCTTTGTTATGAATGTCATAGTTAAAGATGCATGGTCATGTCATGTGAATACTGTTGACCTCTGTGATTTGCTAGATAGTGTTTGAACACTGTTAAGCTGCAGAGCCCTCCCTGGCACTGAACTTACTTTTTACTTGACATTTCTTTCCTCTCTCTCTTCACGTTCTTTAAAACACGTAAGAACATACAAATGGCCATACTGTGTCAGATGGTCCATCTAGCCCAGTGTCCTGCCTCTGACTCACCAGTGCCAGATCCCTCAGAGGGAATGGACAGAGCAGGGTAATTCTGAGTGATCCACCCCCTGTTGTCCAGTTCCAGTTTCTGGCAGTTGGAAGTTTAGGGATGCCGACACCCAGAATATGGGCTTGAATCCCTGACCATCTTGGCTAATAGCCATTGAGACCTATCCTCCATGAACTTATCTAATTCTTTTTTGAACCTAGTTATACTCTTGGCTTCCACATCCCCTGCCAGCGAGTTCCACAAGTTGACTGTTCATTGTGTGACAAGTACTTCCTTTTGTTTGTTTTAAACTTGCTGCCTATTAATTTCACCAAGTGACCCCCCTAGTTCTTCTGTTATGTGAAGGGGTGAATAAAAGTTCCCTATTCACTTTCTCTATGTCTTCATTATATCCCCCTCAATCCTCTTTTTTTTCTAAATGGAACAGTCCCAGTCTTTTTAATCTCTTCTCCTCTGGAAGTTATTCCATACCCCTAATCATTTTTGTTGCCCTTCTCTGCAACTTTTTAAATTCTAATATATTTTCTTTGAGATGGAGCAACCAGAACTGCATATAGTAGGCAAGGTGTGGGTGCACTATGAATTTTTATACTGGCATTATGATATTTTGTGTTTTAGTATCTATCCCTTTCCTAACGGTTCTTAATAGTCTGTTAGCTTTTTTGACCGTGACTGCACATTGAGCAGATGTTTTCAGAGAACTATCCACAATGACTCCAAGATCTCTTCCTTGAGTAGTAGCATCTGATTTAGACCCCATCATTTTATATGTATAGTTGGGATTATTTTTTTCCAATGTGCATTACTTTGCACTTACCAACACTGCCATTTTTGTTGCCCAGTCACCCAGTTTAGTAACTTTTCACAGTCAGCTTTGGGCTTAACTATTTTGAATAATTTTGTGTCATCTGCAAATTTTGCCACCTCACTATTCACCCCTTTCTCTAGATCATTTATGAATATGTTGAACAACACACATCCCAGTATAGATCCTGCCCCACCCCCTGCAATTTATATCTCTCCATTGAGAAAACTGACCATTTATTCCTACTCTTTGTTTCCTACATGAAAATATTTGGCTGGGTTCTCAACTTTCATGGAAAATCCCAGAGGAGGGGGTCCAGAAAAACTCCAGGAGGATACCCACTGATCTGGACATGTATATGATTAAAGTTAGTTGGGATATTTTATTTTTCCCATGAACTATTTTTGGGGGAAAAATCTAATTTTATCAACAGTTTTTTTTTTAAACAAAAACCTAAAAAATTTCAGACTACCGCCTCCCCCCAAAAACCCAACCCAAAACTTTTTTTGGTTTTGGTCATTCCCCCAGCCCCAGTTTTTGATGAAAACCTAAAAAAAAGAATTATTTCCTCCAAATAGTCCATTTAAGTTGAAAAGCCAATTTTCCAAATTAAAAAAAAAAAAAAAAAAAAGGGGGGGGGGGGGTTGAAAAAAATGTCAAAACTCTCTCTCATGTGAAGGAGAGAGAAACGCAAAATTAAACTCATGGGCCTGATTTTGAATTCATTTACAGTAGTGGCTTTAGTGGAGTTGCTCCTGATTTGCAATCATATGAGAAGATAATCAATATTTTCAAAGAGGCTAGGACTGAATACAGTGATGCTACAATGTATGCTTCTTTGAATTACTACTTGAACTATACTTTAATAAGCTCTCCAACAGACGGCGCTGGTACTAGTAACATAATCATGAAGTAAAAATAGCCCAGCATTACAAAGATTTGCATTAATATAATTCCCCTTCTTTATTGAGAACTGGCAATTAAATTGTATTGCTGAAAAATGTTTTGCAGTTTGATATTCCATCTGCACTTGGGAGTCGTGTTCATTCTCCTGTTCAAAGTGGGTTTTTTGTTTAAGTTTGAGGTAACTGTGTGGGTATAAGGATGGGGAACCAAAAGGCTCTGCATTTGAAGAGGCATGTAACACTCTCGCTAGGAATGAATTTCCATTGCACAAAACAAAGCTCTGTCACACATTTGTGATGTTCCTGCTGCTGTTTTAATACTAAATAGGCATTTTTTCCTAAGTAAGTTTCCTATTTGTGTAATTTGGGTGGAGAAAGGAAACTAGTTGCTTTTACCCAGAAATGGTTATGGGAAAAGTGTTTATCTGGTATCTGATGTAATCAAAAAGTGGAGTGGAAGATAAGATCAAGAACTTGACTATTTAAACTTATGAAGGCTCCATCAATAAAAACATTTAAACATCAGTATTTATAGGAAAGTGTGTGTGTGTATGTGAGTATATGGGAAAGAGGGTTTTTCACCATCAAAATTTCTGGATGGCAAGGCATTCAGGACACAAATGTAAAGAATAAGGGTGAAATCCATTCTTGCGTAGAGCTCCAGCATACAGCCTCCGCAATATTGAAGTCCCATTTATGCCCTATTGTGAGGGTAATTTAAGTGGTGAAAGAGCCTTGTGCTGGTCCTGTGGCCAGGGTTGAATTTCACCTTAGTCCCAAATCCTGCCATTACTTAGACACATTCTTTACAGCACTTTCCCTTTTGACCCACTGAAGTCGAAGCCTAAGTCCTGGCAAAGACTAAACCCTGGTCTATACTACAAACTTATGTTGATATAACTATGTCGCTCAGAGGTGTGGAAAATCCATACCCTTGAGCGACGCAATGATACCGCCCTAATTCCTGGTGTAGACAGGGCTAGCCCTGTCTACACCAGGAATTAGGGCGATATCATTGCTGTCTACACCAGGAATTAGGGCGGTATCATTGCGTCGCTCAAGATAGCCCTGTCTACACCAGGAATTAGGGCGGTATCATTGCGTCGCTCAAGGGTATGGATTTTCCACACCTCTTTTAGTCTTTAAGACTTAATTTAGTCTTTTAGTCTTTAAGACTTAATTGTTTCACACCCTAGTGCATTACAATGGCTACGTATCCCATTACTATTCGTTAGGAGCTGATAGCGTTATGACTAGTAAAGGCACACATTCAGTGCGAATCCCAGTAACATTGGCATCAATCTGGAACAATTCCACTGAGTTTACAGGTGAAATGGAATGAATCCCAATTTACACCAGTGTAATTAAGATCATAACCTAGTTTATAATTAAAATTATAATGAATGTAGCTGATTCTCTTCTTGCTTATGCTGGTTTTGAGTATAATGGAGATAATTTTGATTTATACCTGTGTCTTCAGAATCAGGCCCATTGTTTTGAATTACTGATATAATGGGACTTCAAGAAGGGCCTGATCCTTCACTGAACTCAATGGTAGTCTTGCCACTGACTTCAATGGCAGCAGGACTGGGACCCAAAAGTGTTGCCTGAACTGGGACTGAATAGGGCTGCAGGGTTAGTGCCTTAGTTTATAAGAAATAAAAGTTAAAAGTCTACGTCTCAGAAAAACAGAGAGCCCGATTCTTCTTACTTACACCAGTTTAGCACACTTGGAATTCCATTAACTTCAACTCCTCAACAGATGGTGTTGCTATGAAAATGAGCCCATTTTTACAAAGACTTGCCTGAATATAATGCAATGCCATTGACCCCAGATTCTCACTGTTGTAACTGAGACAAGAACTGGGCCCACAGTATATCACTGAGTCATCTTTTCATATTCGTTTCAAATCCCATTGTTGTCCCTTTGTGGTACAAGAATTGACTGATTAAATAGATTTTGTTGTTCCTCTAAGAGCAGGAAATATTTAAAATCCTAATAGGCAATTTGTATTGGAGAACTGAAAAAAGTACACCAAACATTGGAGTCCCCAATTATATTATAATTCTAGAATGTAAAATCTGATTTGAATAAATGAAGGAATATATTAGATTTCTGTTATAAACCATTAATACATGTGCACACTTTTAATTCTTCTCAGGTATGTTTTTGAAATAAGATGACTTGTATTCACTGATTTAGCCTGGGATAATCTCTGTGTATGTGTAGGTAGATGATACATTATTTTAAAAATTAATTTTCCAAGTAGAATGCAGGCAAAGAACATAAATTAAACAAAATATGGGCAAAATGTGATGTAACAATGGTAATTTAACTCCATCTAGCTGATAAGCAGAGATCTCAAGTGGAAGGTGATAGCGTAGACAGAAGGCAATTCAGTCTAATTCTAAATGCGGTAGCTCCATAAATTTAAATGCTACAGACCATAAAACCTTTCTCCATTGTACTTATGGTGAAATTCAGCCTTGTACAGAGGGACAGCCCAAGACCTTTGTACCCTGAGGGGGATTTTCAAAAGAGTGAGTGAGAGTTGATTGCCTTGACTTTCAGTGGGAGATGGGACCTAACTCCCATTTCTCCTTTGAAAATCTTCCCCCACAGAAGCACTACTTGATCCTTGCGCGTAGGGCTTGAGTAGGACTTGTGTGGCATGTGGACCCTGTTTTAGTCCTCTCCACAGGGCTGAATTTTAGTCTACTTTACCACCAAGAAGAGGAGAGTTGGCTTGTTTTTTGTTTTGGAGTTCATAGTTCTTTTGACTGTCATCAGTGGTAGAAAAGGCAATTTCGCAACTAATCTTGACTAAAAGCTTTAGCTAACTTCCACCTACTTTTCACAACCACTTTTTCCTGACCACATGCAATGGGATGGACAAACCCCACACTGGAACGGAAGGGGTTAAAGAGCTGCTCTGGTCCCAGGTGGCCCTGCCCCCGCTCCCCTGCAAAGAATGCACAGGCTGGAGGAAGATCTTAGAAAGGGGCGCAGAGTAGCTCAGTGGCAGTCGGACAGTGGAGGTGAGCTGAGGAATGCTCTGAGGTGCACTCCAGGAGCACTTGCTGCCTGAGGCCTGGCTGTAGTGACCTGGCCAAGCCTACAGAGAAGTGACCCGTGACTCTCAGAAGGGTACAACTTTTTCGTTGTCCTTTAGTTCTTTTCTCTGGAGGAGGAGAGGGGGCTGGTAGGGAGTGATCCAGGAAGGTTGCTGCCCTGCACAGCACCCCAGGTTGCAGGACTTAGCTGCCTACCATTGGGTCCTGGATCAAACCCTGGTGGAGTGGGTGGGCCCGGGCTCCCCTGCCAACCCCTAAAGAGGGAAAACTACAGAGGCCTACGGCTGATGAGGGCAGTTGGGGGCAGAAGACCCTGAGGATAAAAAGGTCTGGGCTGCAATATCTTGACCCAAGAGGGGGCGTGCTGAGGCTTCCCACTTAATCCTAAAAGCTTTATATGTGCCCTGAAAGGGACAGGATTGAGTACGTGACCTGTCTGGAGGGCAGAGTCACTGGAAAGACAGACCACCACAGGGCAATGCGGCAGTCAGAAAGGGGGATGCCTGGGAGGAAGACAACATGCCACATCCCTGTTTGACCACTAGGCGGTGCTGGTGGTGAGCATCCCCCTTCACGCTACACGATTTAAGAAAGAAGAAAAAAATATCATGTCAGCTTCTGACAGCGCTGACTGACATTGAAGAGAAGCTAAGTGTCAGAATTTCAGTACAGGCACAACATTTGCCAGTTAGATTCCGACTCAGGTGTGCAGGTGGGAAAATCGCTTTGCCTGCTAGAAAGGTGAAGCTGGGGGATTGATTACCCACACTTGCCTGAAGTTTGGGAAAAAAGTAGTCCAAGGGTGAGACCCTCCTCTCTGCTCCAGCCCCCTTATGCCAGATAAAAAGGCCAGAGTGGTGTAAAGGGGCCCTAAAACCCCTGTGTCCAGCTGGAAGAGGATTGCCCCAGCATAGGCACCATGGCAGACCACTTTAAAGCTGCCTTCTGAAACTCCCCTCACAAACGCTGGCTTAGGAAAAGGGCCGGGGGCATGAGACTGGAGGCAGAGATTTCATGCCGTGCAGCTTCCTATAGGGCAGCCCTGGGAGGCTGCCATGATTTAGACAGGCCTCCAGGGTTGTTAATGCTATACAGGGGGACCCTCGGGTGCCCAGAGCATCCCAGAGTCAGAAGGACACATAGCAGTGCTTAATTTGTAATGCAAGAGGTGCCGTGGCTCAAGCAATTTTGTTACATTCATAACTGATGCAGCCAGCCCAAAGGTGCTGGATCTATGAATTGCCAAGCCTAGAAGTGCAGGGCTCAGTGCTGGCAAGCCCAGGCACAAATTAAGCACTGGCATGTAGCCTCCCCTTCTCTTAGGCTGTAACTTCTGTGGTGTGCATCTTGCGGGATGCCTGATTAGAACTGAGCAGCAGCTGCAATAGAAGCAGCGTGAGCTCTTGCTGGCACCCTAGGTAATAGCGGTTCTTATTTATCCAGCCACATTCCTTCCCTCTCAAGGCCAGTGGCAGGAGGGGAAAGAGCCTAATTCTATCAAAATGAAAACTACATTAATGATTTTTGCTTTATTCCTTTAAAAACCTGCAGGAGGACATGCTGACACTTTGGCCATGGCTAAACTACACCGTCTTTGCAAGTTACATCGGTGTATAATCAAGGTAGTTTGCATATTGCTCGGGCATGTGCATACTTGGCTGCTTGTGTCAGCTCTATGCATGCTCACCAGGAGTTCATGTGACGATGCAAAGTGTGATGCACCATGGGTAGGTATCCCAGTGTGCCATGTGCTGCTGCCGGTACAATGCCTTTTGGGAAATTGTCACAATGTGTTGTGGGATAGCAATGACTTGTCCAGAGGCTCTCTGGGAGCGAGGGGCAAGTTCCTAACATAATTTTCTCCATCCCATAATGCCATCCTTATCCCATAAATTTTGTGCCATTTGAGAAAAATCCCACAGACCTGCATGGCAGTTTTGCAACTCTGACCGAAGCACAGAGCCTGGAGAACTCTGCACTATTTCCGCGAATGTTGCAAATACAGGACACATGATTCTCCTGGATTTAACAATGGGGACATGAGGACTTGTTCGAGGACAGTTTGCTAAAAACAATTCATAGTTGTTGGTCATGTTCATGGAGCAGCTGCTAAGGGTGTAGCACTGCTTCTGGGCATGAGAAATGAGCATTGATTGGTGCTATTGCATTGTAATGAAGGTTTGGGACCAAGAGTAGTAGCTGCAAAACGTTTGGATGTGAAAGGCCATATTCCGGGATCTGTGTGCTGAGCTCGCCCCGGACCGCCAGTGCAGGGACACTGCACAGGAGACACTGACAGTGGGGAAGCAAGTGGTGATTGCACTCTGGAAGCCTGCAGTGCCACATTGCTACCGATCAATGGGAAATCATTTTGGAGTTGGAAAATCCAGTGCGGGCTGTTGTCATGCAAGCCTTTAGGGCTGTTAAACATCTCCTAGTAGGCAGGCCTGTGACTCTCGGCAACGTGCAGGACGTAGTGGATGGATTTATAGCAATGGGGTTCCCAAGCTGTAGTGGGGCGATAGACGGCATGCATATCTCTATTTTGTCACCAGCCCACCGGACCAGAGAGCACATCAACAGACAAGGCTTTCTCTTTGGTTATGCAAGTGCTGGTGGATCACTGGGGACATTGCCCTGATATCAGCGTGGACTGGTCAGAGAAAGTGCATAACAGTCGCATCTTCAAGAACACAGGACTGGTCAGAAAGCTGCAAGCAGATACATTCTTTCCCGACTGGTGGATTACCATTGGTGGTTACTGAGATGCCAATAGTGATTCTGGGGACCTCAGCCTACCCTTTGCTTCCTTGGCTCATGAAGCTATGCGCCAGCCACTCGACAGCACCAAAGAAAGATTCAGTTACAGCTCAGCAGGTGCAGAATGACGGATGAATGTGCTTTTGGTAGACTGAAGGAACGCCGGCTGTGTTTAATCACAAGATTGGATCTCAGTGAGAAAAATACCCCAATAATAATAGCTGCCTCTTGTGTCCTGCATAATATCTGCCAGGCAAAGCTGCTGCTAGGATGGAGGGTGGAGTGGCTGTCTGTGAACAGCTAGACACAAGGGCTATTACAAGAGCCCAGTGTGCTTGATGCAGCCTTTAACAATCAGCCAGAGTAGTGGTCTCTGGGCCCGGAGAACTGTGTAGTGGTTGCTGATCAGGTATAAACATGACTGGATGTTTTCCCAAACCTATGAATTATGTGGTGCTTTCTGTACATTTACAAGTACTGTTTGCTTTGAGTACTGATATGCATTCTGCTATATTTGTTGTGATGATTGAACTTTACTGAGTGGGAAGAACAGTGCAAAAAGACTGCACAAAAAATACAGGCAATGTAATACAAAATGTTAACAAAGTAATGGGGTGGAAGTTTAAAATTGGAAAGGCACTAAACATTGCTGTCCATTTTGGTGCACAAACATAGTCCATTGTGGCTACACATACACTGACCTGTGAAACCCACAGCTGGTGTATGTGAAGCTGTGGTTTTCCTTGCTGCCGCCCACTGCTGAATAAGGATGTGGTCTTTGGTGCCATGTGGTATGTTGGGTGGGAGAGTATAGGGAGCAGCACCATAGAGTTCTCCGAGGACTGCAAAGACTCAGATGGTTAGACCTGTAGGTCAGCGAGGGTCTGCAGCCTTGGGGCTTGCTGCCTGGGATGCCACATTATGTGCTGGTGCATTTCCCCTCTCCTTGTCCTGCTGAGACACCTGAGCCTTTTGCCTGGGCTTTTTTCTTCTCCATGCTGTGGGTCATATTTCCCTTCCCCCAAGCCTTTGAGGATCCATGGGGCTAGAACCTGGGTCTGCTGGTCTCTAAGGGTATGTATACACTGCAGTTAAAAACCTGTGGCTAGCTGATATGGGCTCACAGGGCTCAGCCTATGAAGAGGTTTAATTGTGGTGTAGACGTTCAGGCTGGGGCTGCAGCCCAAGCTCTGGGACTTTCCCAATTCACAGGGTCCTAGAGCCTGGGCTCCAGGCCGAGCCTACATTGCAATTAAACAGGCCCCTTAGCCTGAGCCCTGCAAGCCTCAGCCTGCTGGCATGGGCCAGCTGCAGGTGTGTAACTGCAGTGTAGACATACCCTGAGTGATTGGGGCATCCACACTGCCACCTGACACCTCTGATCGACAGGCTGTGAGCCTCATGTGGCCAAGCGCCACTGGATGTCCCACCCACAGAAGTCCTGACTGGCAGAGCCTACCACTTTCCCTGACTGGCCCAGACATGCTATTTAAGGCCCTGGGGAGACACCTGGAGGTGATCTGTGCAACTAGATGGATCCATGGCTTGGTGCTGCGCACTTCTGATACCTTGTCTTGCTCCTGGTTTCTGGCCGCACCCCTACACCTAGCCTCACTTTTGGTTCCTGGTTACTGCCTCGGATCCTGGCTCCCCTGCTCTGCTCCTGCCTCCTCACCGTGCCTCTGTTCCACTAACCCTACTTCAGCTGACGTACTTGGCTCCAACCAGATGTGGCTCATCATCCTTGACTCTAACCTGATCCTATGGCATGGTACTAGTACGGACTAATGCTTCTGGCCTTGACCCCTGAGACTGAACTTGGATCACATTCCCTCCAAACCAGGCCCCCGGCCATGACCCGCACCCCATAGCCGGGGTCCTGACAAAGCCCTTTGTTCACAGTCTGATGCAGCACTGGTAAGGATGGCCCGCCATGGGGTGAGGAGAGGGGATGGTGATTCTATTGCGTGAAGCTCAAGAATGTTGTCCTCTGTTAACAATGGCACCGAGTACTGGCTCCTTCCCATCGGCTGTATTGTTTTCAGCTGATTTCTCACACCTGAGGGTTACAAGTCACAGAGAACATGGCTGCTGCTGGTGCCCCGAAGCCACCTGGGTCCATACGCTGCTAGGCAGCTTGCTGCAGTGGTGCCAGTTGAACTCATTGCAGAGCGCCGTGGGAAAGTGTCCGACTGTGGAGGAAGAAATAAGGCTGCCATCCCTCGGAACCGCTAGGAGAGGATAGCAGGGTATCTCCATGAAAGTTCATCGAAATGTGTCAGGAGGACACAAGGAACATATCTATGTACAAAAACAAACTGTTCCACATCCCCCTGCACCCTGCTGCCTAACTCAACAGGGGAATGAAAAGCACATGACAACCCTACCTCTGTTTGCTGTGCCTCTACCACTTCTCCTATGAATAAAACTGTGTCTTGTTAGCCTGAGGCTGGGCTGGGCACCCACTGTTACCTGCATCCCCTTTCCCTTCATCAGGCTCATCCGTGCTTGCCTGGCAGGACTGGCTAGGCAGTGGTGGAGTCTCCACACATTGTTCACGGCAGAGGTCTTTGCCTCTGGCTCCTCCAAGGTATTCACAGTGGTCTGCAGGTGCTGGTGGGATTTCTTGCCAAGTGTGGCATGCAGCTTGTGAAATCGGCAGGTGCACAGGACACCATCAGCTCTAGTGTTGGCCTCCCTGGCCTTGTGGTATCGGTGATGAAGGTCCTTTGCTTTTGTGCGGCACTGCTGCTGACGTGTGTTGTATCCCTTGGCCTGCATCTCCCATGCAAATTGCACATAGACATCCACATTTCTACGGCTGGTCTGTAGCTGTGTTTGTACATGGGTCCAGGAGATCCAAGTCTGCGACAGGTGGGAGCGTGTCTAGTACAGGAAGCTGGCATGGTTGGGTGGGCAGTGGCACAAAAGAAGGGCGAGCTGCTAGGCGTGCTTGCCAAGGTGGGAAATCAGGAAGAGGGATATCAAAAGTACACAGGGATCTTTAAAGGGGAGGGTGGCTTCCTGTCTCAGTGATTCCTGGGCAGTGGAGTTTCAAATTGTGACCAGACGGGGGCACAGTGAATGGGGCATTGTGGGACAGGTGCTGGAAGACTGTTTGGGTCAACACAGGCTGTGCAGTGTCTATGTTCACATTGTGTTGACCTCACTAGGTTGCCCATGGCTCCACACTGTTCAGGGAGGTGGTTTCACTGTGTTGCCTTGATGGGGTGCTTATGTTAGCCATGGACAAATATGAATGAAGACACATGCACAAATAGGTTGATGCAAGGCTACTGACTTCGACCTAACTTTGTTGCGTAAACCAGGCCTTCATTAAGAACTCTGCAAAACCAGCAGAAGTATGGTGTGCAAGAAATTATGCTCCTTGTAAGCCAGGCTATCGTCCCAGCACAGAACCAAGGTGGTCTGGAAGTTGTAGGCTTGGAAACAATGCATCCTGGGAAAGGAGGTGGGTATATAAAAGTGCTCCCTTTTGTCATTAAAAGACACGTAAGGGTAGAGGTAAGGAGCAACAGAAATAGCTCATGAGTGTCTGCACTGATGGAGCAGAGACTGACTGATAACACAGCACCTATGATTCTAATTGGAGACTATGGGTGTAACTGTAAGACAAATATTGACTCATCTATATGCTTGCACTCCTGTTACCTGGCAATAATTCCAGTTCTCTGTTTCAATGTCAGCCAATCACATACACACAGGTGCTGTTCAGAGCATCAGGAATAACTATTAAATGACACTTGTGCTCTTTTTCTGATTGTAAAAGTTCCCTGATCTCACTACCTCTTGGGCAAAGATGCCAATTTTCTGCCGTTACCAAAAAATGAGTAAAAATGAAATTGAAAAAAAAAGAAAAGCGTCACGGTTGGATGCTTTTACCTCCCCCTGATGTTTTCTTTACCCTCAAAGCTTTTAAACATGATCATTTTTTTATTTAAACAAAAAGAAGGGCCTGTAGAGGGATATAGAAATCTCTTCTGCCAACCAGCTTCCTTAGTTTCTCCTTTCAATGCTTCCAAGCAAGACTGCTGCTCTGTTACAAACCCCCATGACTCCAGCTACTGCCAAAGGATTCACAGCATGAAAAGGGCTTTGAATTTGTTTCTTTTTTTTTTAAATGTAAAGGCAACTGTTTTTTTTTAATCTGCTAGTTTCCCCCTTTAACCATATGCAGCCCTGCCTTCCCTAATGGCTCATGCCCTGACATCACGACCTGCTGAGCTGGATTAATTGTCGCTGGTGGAACGAGCGGCCAGTCGTGCGAAAAAGCTTTTGTGGAGAGTGGAATGTGACCAGCTAGTTATTGGGGTGGAGGGGGGAAGGGAGGATGCTGCATCAACCATAGCCAGGGAGTGAGAGGCTGCAAACAAAGGCAACATGGTGTGCTGGCGTTTTCCTTCTCTTCCCTGGGAGCTCCTTTGGTTAGTAGATATGGCATTTCAAGTTCCTGCATCATAAGAGCTAAATTCCTGTTTACAGTCTGTGCTGTCTTCCTTCCTGCTTGTTATGTGCACGGCCTATCCCCAGAGACGTGAGATTAAAACTATAAAATACCCTTGCTGGAAGGCTGCTACGTAACATGGCTTTATTTCTTAAAATCAAGAACTGTAACATAAGGACAGGGGATAAAAAGAGAGAGAGACGGCCAGACAAAGCAGGCTTAAAACAGAGGGTCACAGCTCCAACCAACTTACTCTAGGCTGTTTGTCTCTCTGCACTGATTGGCCCAGACCACATACTTCCCTAAAGTGCTGCTTAGCTTGCAAGCAGGACCAGGAAACCCCCTGCCACGTGAAGTGACAGACTACGATTTTAACCCGGTTTTCAATACACCACACTGGTCACTGAACACAAATGCCACTTGGCTTCAGAGCCGTGGTGATGAAGGAGAGGGGATAGCCTTCATTTTCTCTCTCCAGACACTCCTTTCCAATAGAAAGATAGGGTCACTGGGGGTGTCCTTCAGGGCTTCATTTGTTCTGTTCCCAGCGGTGACGTTAAACATGTCAGCAATGCCCTATCCAGTGAGACACAAAGGGGCAGAAAGTATAACAGAGGAGGTCTGTCTGGGGAAGGGGGGAGGGTGTTGCATGGAGAAGTGCTAGGTCTGGGCAATCAAATATAAAGCCAACACTTCTCCAAAGTTTGTGGTGGTTTGGGTTTCTGGCTCACCCTGTTACAGCGAGAGAAATTAAACTCTACATTTCAGACCTGGATTTGACCATCTACAAACCCGAGGGGCAGAGGGTGGTGTTCAGACTATGTACCAGGAGTTTGTGTCAGATTGTAGAGAGCACGCCGCCTGCGGACAGCAGCCATGGCTGCGGTTCCTGGGTTCTCCTCCCTGCAGGGACTGATTGCTCCTGTGTCCCTACCCCAACAAGAGCAGGGAAGCGTGGAGAGGTGGTGAGGCTGAGCCGGCAGCCTCCTTAAAGCAAAGTATGAATTACCTAGAGCAAGAGTGTTTCAGAAAAAACATCATGAAGACAAGAAAACAGTGTACACAGATCTAGCTTTCCCCTATGGCTTAGAATCACAGAAGATTAGGGTTGGAAGGGACCCCAGGAGGTCATCTAATCCAACCCCCTGCTCAAAGCAGGATCAACCATGGTTTACCATTCCCTGGACTTCTTTATACTCCCTTCACAGAGGCTCTCTTTCTCTCAGAGTGTGTCTACACTGCATCTGGGGAGCATGCTTCCCAGAATGGGCAGACAGACACATGCCAGCCCTGCTTGAGCTCTCGCACTAAACATAGTGGTATAGCCGGGGCAGCCTGCGTGGCAGCGGGGCTAGTCCCCTGAGTATAAGTCCTCCTGGACCCCTGGGTTATGTACTCGGGCAGCTAGCCTGAACCACTGCCCTGGCTACCCCGGCTACCCCGCTGCTTTTAGTGTGTGAGCTTGAGCAGTGTTAGCAGCATCTGTCTGCTCAACCTAAGAGGCAGTGTAGATGTATCCTATGTCTGTATGTCTTCCCTAGACAGCTGCTGACAAGTGACCATCTCTCCTCCCCTTGAGAAAGGATGTATAACTATTTAGTGTCCTTTGGTTATTCAGGTTTCTTGGTGTGGCAAAACAAGCCTAGCAACTTCTTGGAGCCAGGATCCTTGAACGAAACAGCTTGCCCCTTTGTCTTTCAAGTGCGTGCTGGGATGTCCTTAGCAAGATCTGCTGTGCTGCTTTCCTGTTTGCTTTTCCCACAGCCTGCGGTAAATTAGAATTTCCTGTATGACTGTATTGCTATCCCACCACAGCTATGGAGTAGCTTACCTCCCTGACCAGGTCACTTTCAATATTCATCCCATTTTTACGCATAGGTATTAAAACATAGCAGCTTCTATTCCCTCACACTCCCCTTGTTGCTTCACACCCAATTCTGGGCCATAGCTAAAATGGACAATTCAGCGCTAACATACCGGGGATCTTCACTGTCACCATCCTTTCAGATGGGGCTGCCCAAGCACCCCTAGTGCCTACAAGGGAAAAACCAAGTGCCAGAGGAGAGATGTCTGGCTCCTGAACAAATACCGTTCTGTGAGATTCAGTATGGAAATTGCTATGTTCAGTGCTATGACAAATCTCTCCTCTCCATGAGAGGGATGCAGTAAATTTGCAAGGCAGTTTTGGAAGCCCTGAATAAATTACAGTTGCCTTTTTGAAGTAATAATCAGCTATTAAATATTCACACACACACACACACCACATAGGAAAAGCAGCTCATTCCATTAAGTAATGAATTACTATTTCTAATTACTTATAGTAGTTAATTACTTCTAATTATTACACCGAGTAATAAATTATTACTTCTAATTATGCTGTGGGTAAAGTCAGAGCAGTTAGAAATGCAATTTGCATAGTTGTTTACATCACAAACATGTTTAAGTAATTGTGTTTCCATAATTATATGGAATGGTTGGTGCTAAATAATGTAACTCATTTTGTAGCTTCAGCTGGATTTTGCTATTCAATTGCAGTTTGGGAGGTGGTGGCTGGTTTTCAGGAGGTGTCTATCTGAGGAATATCTCTTTTTATGTAAAGCTTACATGTACTGCGGTGTGTGAGTTTTCCTTAGCAGACTTTTTGGGGAACATGAACTGCATTATTAAACTTATAGTGTGGTTGACATTTCAATTCAGCCTGGGCAAATCTGAATTTGCTAGAAGCATTAGCCAAATCCTGCCACCATACTCAAGGTAAGTCACACTCCCTTCCCTTCACCCCTACAGCCAAGAAATACTGGGGGAGGGGATAACCTTCCATATAGACCTCACAGGCATTCCCTCATCCCAGGTCTCTCCCTCTCACCCCGCACTCATGGGCTGAGTGAGGAGACTCTGCTCTCAGACTGAAGTGGTTTCCTGCAGATCCACGTGAGCTGCCATATTTGTGCATTTACTCTGCTCCAATGGAGTAACACTGTCAGAGCTTCCACTGGTTGTGGCTGTGAGCAGAGGCTCTCTGGTGAGGGTTATATTAATTTCCTTGATCATCTCTGTGGGGTTTGTAGGGAGGTGGTGCGTGCATCTCCCACTTGAACCCCATCCTTTCCAATCCAGACCCCCAAAGCCTGCCCTGGAGTTGATCTCCATCCCCACAGACACTCTTCTATAGTGATCTAAGAAAGGGGTGGAAGGACCATATAGCAGAGGCTGCCTGTCCATCTGGGACAGGCAAAATTTATGCACAGAGCGTCCCACAAAGCTCTGGAGGTGTGATCTGGACCCAGGTTGTGACTCAATCCTTACTTGCATATTGACCTCAATCAGAGCTTTGCTTGAGTCAGGTCTTCAGGATTTGGTACTCTTTTGTTTCTTACTTTCTCCTGCACCTCATGCCTCATCTGAATTTATAATAAGCCTCTCTAACATCAGCGTTGGTTGCTGTGGAAATAATTATGTCACGAGCAGAGATGTATAGTATGCCATCCAGTGAAGCATAAGAAGCAGATAAACTACAAAGAATCAGCAATCATATTTGTAATAGACACATCCATTCTTTTTAGTAAACAAAGAGGGGAAAGAAACACAGCAAATTTACGAAACATGATAAATGGTTGCTAAATATATTTTTTTCTAAATTTTCTATGAGGTACCTATTAAGATTAAAAATTAAGACGCTAAAAATTTCACTTCACCTCCTACAAGTGCATAATAGCTCTAAAAAAAACCGTTTGGACTAGTGGAAGAATACCCAGCAGTGTTGGGAAAAGCAAAACTCAACTAACACTAATATTTTGTCGTTGATGGTGGATTCTTCCCGAATCTTATAAAGTGAAATGTTTGTGGGGAAACTATGTACCAGTTTGTTGGGGTAAGAGGGAAGCTATAAAGAAGAAAGCAATGTCAGAAATGTGGATTACCTGTAAAATGGATTCCAGGACCTTCATGCCGCTTTAAAGTAATATAGTCTATGTTGTGTCTGCATTATGGGGATAACGCATCTTCCCCCTACAGTCGTGCTAAATAACTTAGGGGAAAATGGTCTTTGGAATCAAACCCTTTGTTTCATGGAATGCGCCTTAGCAGTCAAAATCTAGCAAAACGAAATACCGTGCTGGGTGTGCTTAGAGACTTTATGGTACTTTCTCATCTCTGAAAGGTCATGGTTCCATTCCCACTGATGTCATTAGGAGTTTTACCCTGGACTTTAATGATGGCTGGATGCTGATCCTGGAAATGAGCCCAGTGGAGTGCTTACTATCCCGAGTACTCCAGTTGGTAGTATTTCAGGACTGGGCCTGTGTCGTACAAACCCTTACTATTTAATATTTTAACAAAGTTATAAACCAGAAGCGGCAATTGTGATAAAACTGCCTCGCTAAATTACTGTTTTGTTCTTCCTTTTTAGATCTTGTAGCTCTTTTGTTCTAAACGAGGTGTTGGATCTGTTTCTGAGGATGTGGGGATACAGTGTGAAGTAGGCAGTAAGAAGATTATGACTAGTCTACTCCCAAGTGGGAATAGAGAGCTATAATTCTGCTAATTAGTATAACTAATTAGTTATATTCAGAAGTGAAAAATCAGAAGGCCTAGATCACTGCCTCCAACCATTAATAATGGGTTATTGAATAGCAGTACATGAGACAAGAGAGATGGCTTCTACCACCATTACCACCAATGATCAGACCGGAATGTGTTTCCAGTATCATAAAATAATTTGGCCCTGGAGTTTCAGAACACACCAATGTGAAAAAAGAAAGTATATGCCGTTACTTGAGTAATCAAGGTAAAATTCAAAATTCATTAATCGGAGTCTTGATGGCTGGAGCAATGATTCAGTAATGTGTGCTTGTGTTGTGCTTGTGTGACAACAGAAGATGTGGTTGTCTATCTTACAGAAACAACTGATACATCAGGAAATGCCTGTACAGAAGAATATTTAAAAGAAGTAGCAGTAATACCTATAACAAACGGTGAACAAAAATTCAAGTGTCAAGTGGGTAGCTTTGTCATAGAAAAGCAGCAAATGTGGCAAAGATGAAAAGAAATCTTGATGAAGATAATGAAGGGGACCTGAAACTTATACCATATTTGTGCAGCGCTCATTTGATGAATCTTTTAGCCAAAAGACAAAAGAATAACTCCAGGAATAAAAGAAAGTTGTTGAAATTGCCAAATACTTCTGTAACAATCACTTTGCTTCAGCAAGAGGATCCAGACTAATGCTTGCCCAGGATGTATGAGGGAATTCAGTGGTTGAGTGTTTTGAGCTATTTATTAAGAACTGACCTATTCTGATGACAATTCGTGAAAATTGTGACAAAATAGAGGGAACTATCACAGCCAAAGTACTCAACGTTGGACTAAAGAGAAATGTGGAAGCTATGCTGAATATACTTAAACCTATCTCCATAGCCTTTGACAGATTGCAGAAAGATTATCACTGTCTTGCTGATGCAGTTGAAATTAGGAAAGAACTTCAAAAGACATGGAAGAAAGAAATACCTAACAACAAAGTTCAATTGTAGGCTGAAAAGAAGTGGATGGATAAAGCACTTACTCCACTTCATTTTCTTGCCAATATTCTCAACCCCAAGTACCAGGATAGGTGCCTAACTGCTGAGGAAGAAGATGCTGCTGTGACCTGGTATTTAATAATCACCCATCAATCATTCCGACTATAATAAATTTCAGGACTGGAGGTGAACCACTCAAGCAGTATACGTTTGCTGATGTTTTAAAGAAAGTCACACCTCTGAACTGTTGGAAGTCAATAGCTAAGCAATCTTTTGACAGCAGTAGCCTTGTCTGCAGACACATGAAAAATATTTTCTTCCTTTGGACTAATTCATTCAAAGTTGAGAAATTGATTGGGAATTGAAAAACCAGAAAAACTTGTCTTTCAGTTCCAGTCAATGAGTAAAAGTTTGAAGGAAATCCTAACTAACTTTGTAGACTAATGTCTTATTTTCAAGTGATTTAGGTGAATAGGAATTTAAGCTCTGGTCACTTTCACTCAGGCATATTAGGAATTTTCCCAGGCTGACCTGGAATTCAGTGGTTTAATTCACTGACTACAGTTAATCCTTCTGTTCCTTTAATAAATCATTTAGTTGTAAATGTGAAATTTGTTTTGAGAAGAGAAGTTTATATACCCAAAATATTTAAGGTCATTCTGTTTAATGAAAAATTATATGCTGTTTTGTAGGTTTAATTAAATTCCAGTTACCATCCTAATGCAGCTTGACAGAAATCACGAGCAAAAAGTAAATTATCTAGTAAATAAGAAATATATCATTCACCATTTACCAACATACTGAAAATGTACAATTAATAAGAATCTGAAAATATTAAGATATATAATTGCTTAAATAAATTTGTATAGTTATAGTGTACACTTCTATGTAGCAAAAAGATGTAACAAATCTTGTGTAGCGGTTCTATTTAGTTGTAAATAAATGTTTTAATGATTATATGAACCTATGAGAATGCACCTTTCTTTAGAAAATAACTGAAGTACAAATGGAAAAGTTGATTAAAATCGATGATTTAAATTGAGGCTTTCCACTTGGTGATTCAAATCATGATTTAAATTGCTGATTTAAATAAAAATCAGTTGTTCCAAAGTCCTGGTTAGGACTGGAGTGGATGTTCCTAGGCACTACTTTAGCAAGTGTAGCTCAATGTATTCGTGTCTGAATGTCGGTTCCATCATAGCAGAATTTTCATAAGCTTCAGGATCCATCACTAACTTCAAACATTCAGCAGTGACCTTTGAGTGTTGTGCTGCAATCCAACCATCCATCCATCCTTCTCCTTACTGGTTTCTCCGTATTACGATGACCCTACACCATTCCTTCCATGATAACTTTCTCAAAGTTATTTCCGAGGTTATTTCCATCTCTATGCCTAATGTGACCAAAGTACATAAGTTTGTCTCTGTTGAGTTCCACCATCCATGTCTGCTTCTCTCCAATAATATTTCTAACATAGGCATTCGTCTTTTTTTTCCATCCAGGAAATATGCAAGAGTGTTTGCCAGCACCACATTTCAGAAGCTCCAATTTTCTTCTTGACAGTAGCATTAACTTCCTACTAAAAAATTAGGGGTTTCATCAATCACACCTTCATTCATTGGGAGATGCCATAATTTTTCCACACTTTCTTAAGGGAGGCCAGAGCTGAGTGAGTCATCCCTAGTCTTCTTTCAATTTTTTTGGAATAGCCACATTGATTCGACATATATTATCCCAGATAATTAAATTAATCTACTACCTCTACAGTTTGTCTGATAATCGTGATGTCTGCTTGCATCCTTTTTTTGCTAGTTGTGTCAACATACATTCATTTTGTTTTCATTGCATTCAGGAATAGTCCATATTCCTCACTAACTGTTTTTACAAACTCCATTCCCTACAGCCTTCTGAAGAAACAGGATCCCGGCTGCCTGTTGCTCTCCACCCTTTTCAACCGGTGCAAGTGGTTCTGCTGGACTCCCAGCTCCTGGAAGAAGGCCATGACAGTGCTGGTGTACAAGAAAGGCGAGTGGGATGATCCAAGCAGCTGAAGACCTATCTCCTTCTGCTCCACAATGTATAAGCTGTATGCCAGCTGCCTGGTGACCAGGATCATGCAGTGGTCAGTGAATGGGGGAGCCATCAGCTCTGTCCAGAAAGGCTTCATGTCCTGCAAAGGCTGCTACGAGTACAACTTCATCCTCCAAACCACCATCCAAATGGTCAGGAGGGCATGGAGGCAGTGCGCAGTAGCATAGCTCGACCTGGCTAATGCCTTTGGATCCATGCCCCACCAACACATCTTCACTACTCTGCAGGAGTTCGGGATGCCTGAAAACTTCCTTCATCTGCTCTGAGAACTGTACAAAGGATGCACCACCACAATCCGTTCGGTCAAAGGAGAGACTGCTGAGATCCCCATCCGGAGAGGAGTGAAGCAGGGCTGTCCCCTCAGTCCCATCATCTTCAACCTCACCATGAAGCCGCTCATCCGAGCAATCTCTGACAGGAGGTGGGTTCGAACTCCACAGAGAGCGGGTGAGCATCCTGCCCTGCATGGATGGCCTGGTCCCGGTTGTGGATGACTCCAGGCATGTTCGACGCCACCAGCCAAACTGCCGACTGGATGGGACTCCATTTTAATGCCAAGAAGTGTGCATCCCTCCATATCAATGGCAGGAAAAGGGACTAAGTCTAGGCAACACCCTTCCAGATCCCGGGCAAGCCTATAACCTCCCTGGAAGAGGGACAGGTGTACCAACACCTTGGCATGCTGACAGGTTTCCACGTCCAGCAGACGCCCGAGGACACCATCAAGGAGATCCTTCAGGACGCCACCAAGATTGACACCTCCCTGCTGGCCCCATGGCAAAAGATCAGTCATAGAATCATAGAATATTAGAGTTGGAAGGGACCTTAGTAGGTCATCTAGTCCAACTCCCTGCTCAAAGCAGGACTAACTTCAGCTAAATCATCCCAGCCAGGGCTTTGTCAAGCTGCTTAAAAACCTCTAAAGATGGAGACTCCACAACTTCCCAGGTAACCCATTCCAGTGCTTCACCACCCTCCTAGTGAAAAACTTTCCTAATATCCAACCTAGACCTCCCCCACTGCAACTTGAGACCATTGCTCCATGTTCTGTCATCTACTACCATTGAGAACAGCCTAGTTCCATCATCCATGGAATCCCCTTTCAGGTAGTTAAAGGCTGCTATTAAATCCTCCCTCATTCTTCTCTTTTGCAGACTACACAAGCCTAGTTCCCTCAGCCTCTCCTCATAAGTCTTGTGCTCCAGCCCCCTAATCATTTTTGTTGCCCTCCACTGGACTCTCTCCAACTTGTCCACATCCTTTTTGTAGTGGGGGGCCCAAAACTGGACACAGTACTCCAAATGCGGCCTCACCAATGCCGAATAGAGGGGAATAATCACTTCCCTCGATCTGCAGGCAATGCTCCTACTAATGCAGCCCAATATGCTATTAGCCTTCTTGGTAACCAGGTCACACTGCTGACTCATATCCAGCTTCTCATCCACTGTTACCCCCAGGTCCTTTTCTGCAGAACTGCTGCCTAGCCCATGGGTCCCAGTCTGTAGCTGTGCATGGGATTCTTCCGTCCTAAGTGGAGGATTCTGCACTTGTCCTTGTTGAACCTCATCAGATTTCTTTTGGCCCAATCCTCCACTCTGTCAATCTGTATCCTATCCCTATCTTCCAGGGCATCCACCACTCCCCCTAGCTTAGTGTCATCTGCAAACTTGCTGAGGATGCAATCTACCCCATCCTCCAGATCATTAATGAAGATGTTGAACAAAACTAGCCCGAGGACCAACCCCTGGGGCACTCCACTTGTTACCGGCTGCCAGCTCAACATGGAGCATTGATCACTACCCATTGAGCCCGATGCTTTAAACACCTTCCTGATCCCCCGCATCTCATTCGTCCTGAGGGGATCCACCATGGCGAAGGTGCCCCTCAACAGGGCGGACAAGAACATCAGGAAGCTGGTGAAGAAAAGTGCAAGGATTTTGCTATATGCTGGGGACACATCAGTTGGAAGTGACAGAGGAAGAGAAGGACCTGGGCGTATTGGTTGGTCACAGGATGACTATGAGCCACCAATGTGATGTGGCCGTGAAAAAAGCTAATGTGGTCCTAGGATACATCAGGCGAGGTATTTCCAGTAGAGATAAGGAGGTGTTAGTACCGTTATACTGGGCATTGGTCAGACCTCATCTGGAATACTGTGTGCAGTTCTGGTCTCCCATGTTTAAGAAAGTCGAATTCAAAGTGGAACTGGTGCAGAGAATGGCTACTAGGATGATTCAAGGAATGGAAAACCTGCCTTATGAGAGGAGACTCAAAGAACTTTGCTTGTTTAGCCTAACCAAAAGAAGGTTGAGGGGAGATATGATTGCTCTCTATAAATACATCAGAGAGATAAATACCAGGGAGCAAGAGGAGTTATTTAAGTTCTACACCAATGTGGACACAAGAACAAATGGATATAAACCGGCCATCAGGAAGTTTAGACTTGAAATTAAATGGAAGTTTCTAACTATCAGGGGAGAGAAGTTCTGGAACAGCCTTACAAGGGGACCTGTGGGTGCAAGAAACCTAGATGGCTTCAAGACTGACCTTGACAAATTTATGGAGGGGATGATATGAAAGGACAGCCTAATTTGGCAATTGACTGATCTTTGATTGCTAGCAATAAATATGCCAAATGGCCTGTGATGGGATGTAAGATGAGGTGGGTTCTGAGTTACTACAAAGAATTCTTTCTGGGTGTCTGGCTGGTGAGTCTCGCCCACATGCTCAGGGTTAACTGAGCGCCATATTTGAGGTTGGGAAGGAATTTTCACCCTGACAAACCCTTGTAAATCCCCTAGAGTGGACCACTTTTACCCGCTTATAGAAGTAGGGCCTGGGACTGACTGCTCTTCCCATAGTCCCACTGAAACTCCCCTTGGGATACTGCAGCTACAAACTGCCCACAATGCGGGGTAGGGCCACTAAGGCCCCATTGAGTCCTTAGGCAATTGGGATGCATCCAGAAAAACCAGGGAATTACTAACAGTGAAGCAAAAGTGACTGAAACGCCAGGGAAAGGGTGGAAAGTGTTTTGGCGTAATAGAAAACGAGCAGCACACACTATGTGGTGCACTGTTACTTACATCTTAATGGCAGTAATGGAAAAGGAGACTTTTAGGGCTAATCTAATTTACTCAAATTTATATGGAAATTATGCATAGCCATTCCACCCACCTATAGCACAACTTGAGTTTAGATAACCCTATTTTCTAATGCAGTACAGTGTGTGCTCTGATATAGTTTCTAATGCATAAAAGCCTGCATGTTGGCATGTTCTATAAATAAAAAGCACAGGCCAAGAGCTGAGTACTGAAAGCGCTAGTAATTCTAGAGAGTAAGCAGTTGCTGAATGCTAACATAAAACCAAATGCCCATTAAACTGTACATTTAGTGGCAAACCCACGCTGCAAAAGTCATGTCCTAATTTTGAACACTTCAGAGTTTTAAAGGAGCATTTGGATCTGGGGTTTTGGTTTGGCACAGGGTAAAGAGAGATGATCAAGGTTTCAATTCTGAGTGTCCCTCAGAGTTCGGAGATATTTGGCCTAGGGCTTCATAAAGCATTATACTCAGACGCTTTTTCCATTCCAAAGAGCTGTGTACGGAATATAGAGAGACACCAATGGACTAAGACAAAATGCAGAAAGGTTAGTGGAGCCTCTCTAAGGCTGACTGGCATAGGAACTAATTTTAAGATGACTTTGGGAATCATACTGTATCTGTTCTTCAGTACCTTGTGTTGTCATTTATATCTGTGGAAGGTGGGTGTAAAACACTGGAAATCTAAGTGTAGCTATTCTGCCAGGTGGTGTCGGCAGCAACAAGTACTAGATTCACTGTCTAGGGGTTCCTCACAGCACTACAAAACAGACGGCCACATAGTCTAGGAAAATTCATCACCACTTCCCTACTCACAAGCACTGAGTCTCTTTATAACAAAAGAAAACTTTTATTAAAAGGGAGACGGTGTTATTCAGGGTTTTCAGAACCCAAAGCAGTGGTAACTTAACTGTTTCTCTTCAGGCAGTGTCAGGAATAAATTAATGGGGGCACAACTTCTGTATCTGATATCTGATTGACACAAACCAAAATGCTTTTACCTAAAATTTACATATCAGAGGTGCTTAATACCAAGGTTGGCTGTCTAAACATTCCTTTTATTTTCATGGAATCTTAACTCCCTGTCCCAACTTCCCATTCTGATACCAAAACTGCAAACATGCAGTTGCGTGGCCTTGCCTCTCAGGGTCCTAAAACTATTTTTAGCTATGTGATATTTGGGGTTTGGTTGGCAGTGGCGGAACACACAAAGTGACTGACTGCAGTTCTGTCAGTTTCCGGGGTAACACACAGGAATGTCAAATTCTGGATTACCAGTGAACTCAGCATTCATTTGGAAAAACACTGCAATGATCCAAAAGCATGTAAACTGCAAGTAAACACCCACCCCACAATGTGTTGGGCAGTGTCCTTTGCCTCAGTTTCCCACCTTGTGGTGTGAAAGTCCAACAAAGGGACATTTGTTCAATACGATTCCCCTTTTTTCTCTGCTGCACCCTGCTCACGGTTTGTTGTCCGAGGTCAGCAGCATCCCCAGAATCTAGGGCTGCATTTGGGTGGATTCACCTCCCAAGCTTGAGGACAGCAGGCGGTTGAATGATGCCTCCACTTGTGCTCATCAATGTCTTTGCTGCCTCTTATTACATTGCTGTGTTCTGAGGTTCCATCACTAGGCATGTTCTCAGTGATATAAGCTCTTTAGTGATTTCTGCTGCTAATTCTTCTGCATTGTCTTTTCATTGCCACAGTCTCTGTACCGTGTCTAAGGTTCAGCTGTGTTAGATCAGATTATCACTGAGTTCAGCTCTAGTAATCACTGAGAAAAAAAACAGGGGTCTTAAAGAATCCAACCAGCCATGTCTTTATACACTGGACAGGGAAGCATCAAATAGCTTTTAAAAAGGCCATACCGTGAAAAAAGAACAACTCCAATTCCCCCCAACTCTTATTTGGATTTGGCATCACTACATCCTACTTAGCAAATGAGTTTAAAATGAGGGTGACTCCCTCTATTAGTGCTTGTTAATACAGTCCTGCTGCCCTTTACTTGTACAATCAGGATAACAATATTTCATTACCCCTGCTTTCAACATTAAAGAGAATTTTAACCCAAAACAGCCAAAATTGATCATTTTTGCAAAGCGGCTCTATCCTGTACAGTTGGCTCCTGAAGTCCCCTCTCACTCCCCCCAGTTCATCACTAGATATTAGGGGAGAGCTCATTCAAATCCTGGCGTATATCAGTATTAGCATTTTCCCCTACATTTCACAGAATCATAGAAGATTAGAGTTGGAAGGGACCTCAGAAGGTCATCTAGTCCAAGCCCTGCTCAAAGCTGGACCAACCCCAACTAAATCATCCCAGCCAGGGCTTTGTCAAGCTGGGCCTTAAAAACCTCTAAGGATGGAGATTCCACCATCTCCCTAGGTAACCCATTCCAGTGCTTCACCACCCTCCTAGTGAAAAAGCTTTTCCTAATATGCAACCTAGACTTCCCCCACTGCAACTTGAGACCATTGCTCCTTGTTCTGTCATCTACTACCACTGAGATCATTTGCCCAGGAGTAAAAGATGAAACACATTGGAAAGTACTGAAAAATCAGGCTCATATTCTGAAATCAGCATTTACAGCTGTACTTTAGCTTCAGTCACATTTTCCTTTTCTAAAAGCCCATTCCCTAGATTTCAACTAAAGTCAAAGGAAAGAGTTCTATTCAAATTTCCCTGTGTACTTTTTTAGATGAAAGCTCAGCTATATAATTAGTGCCCACTTCAAAAACTAAGATTCCTGAATTATTTATTGGAATAGCAATACAGGGCATGGTTAAGGAAGCCTTTAGATATTCTACAACAATCAGTTTGGAGGGATTCTTTTTAATAAAAGCAGAAAATAGTACAGCTTTGTTCTAAAAACGGAGTGAGGAAAAAAGTAAAAGCTATGCTAAAGTCAGAACAGTATCATATACCTAAAGGCTTAGGTACAATGCTACTGAGATACAATTAGTGGAGGCTGGACATCTCTGTTAAATGATGCATACTAGCCACCCCAAGGGAATGAACAAGTCTCACCAAACCTTGCTCAGAAGAATCACCAAGTATGACTTCTGATTTCTGCTTGTAAATGTTTTGCATTACTCTAATTTCAATTATATCTGTTCACAGACTGTTCCATATGGCCCAAAAACAAGTTTAAGTGCTAATTATGAGGATATTTTTCTTTCCTTTTGTAAGAGTTACAGTTAGAATGAGAACATGCCTCTGAGAACTAGGAAAAACAATCAAGGGAGTCCACTCTGATGAGAAGCCATTTGTGCTGTTTAAATGTCTATTAAAGATTAAACCCCAGCTGTGAACAGACACTCAGATATTTCAGTGTGGGTGGGGGAGGGGATGGACATATTAGAACCTGCATATGGTCACTGTCCCTACATAAGTTTCTGAAAAGGTGGGGGAGAAGTATTTTAAAAAGATTAATTTTTATTTTACTGTATGACTGTGTGATCTGACTCTGTAGGGGGCAGAGCTTTCTGCTGCTATCCCTTGGTGAACTGGAGGAAGAGACAGAGAATGAATCATGCCTTATTTGCATGATTGTTACCCATCATCCCAGTATGAATGTTATTGTCACTTTAAAAAAAATTGTTTAAGTTTTGGGTGTAGGGGTAGTGAAATGTTATCTTATTGTGTGATGAAAGGGCAGCAGAACTGCACTGAATATGGCCTGAGTCAGAAGTCACTATAACTAAAGTCTCAGTCTTGTATAGCTGGGTAAAGGAACTCGGCTACCACTTGAGGAAAAGGGATGTTTTTTTGCATTATGATAAGGTGTTTTCAAGAGTTTTCTGTGCAAGTAAATTTTTTCTTCTACAGTATAATGAGAAAATTGAGTGAATTCTAGAAAGGGCTCTTCTATGTCATATTACTTGCACAGATGCTATTATAATAGAGTTAGATGGTGTTTGAGGGCTTATAATTGGTATTATAGTAAAAGATAACATTGAACGGGTGTTGCAGAGTTGGCTTTAAACATGCCGTCACTATAGTTGGTTTAGATGGTAAAGTTGCTAGAGCAAATTTAGCATGGAGACAACATTGTGGTGCGAGATGTAAAGTGAGCAGGGAGAAGGGAGTAAGTGCATCTTGTCATGAAAGTCAGACAGCATCTCTCAGGACTAGAGGTGGACCTGCTTGAGTGCACTCGGGGATTCTTTGGCTCCCCTAAACATTGATGACAAACCATGAGAAAGGTGCACTGGAAAGAAGAGGGGGTAATTAGTGTATTAAAGGGAACTTTTGTTCATCAGACACTCACACTAGCAGATGGGGGAAACTGAGGCAGGAGGTTACTTATTTGTTTACATGTACTGTGATGATTTGTTATTGTTGTTTCTGTTCATATTAATGCTGGTTGCTTTCTGCCTTAATATCATTTCCCTTGTTTTATATGCAGATTCAGTGCTTGCAAGAAGGGGAAAGCACTGCCTGTTAAGAAGGCCTAAGGGAAGGTATTTTGTTTTCCCTAGTTTCTTAGGGGAGAAGGTCAAGCCAGATTATTTGCAAATTTTAAGAGGAACCCATAGATAGTTGAACCCCTGGCCCTCCAGGCAGAAGGGTTATGTTACCTTCTGGTTAGAATCAGGTATGTATTAATGTAGCATATGATGTGTCCCTCTTCTTGGGGGACAATTTCCTATCCTGTGAGGGAAATGGACTCAGCAATCTATTCAGTTTTTTCAAACTCTAATTATTCTGTCCCTTTAGATTACACACTCACCTGCAGTTTCTCTAAACCTTTTCAGTCTGGTGGCCACTTAGCAAAGTAAAAAAAAATCTACAACTCCTTTACATTTTCTATAAAGGAGTAAAAAAATATCAGTGGTAACAATGATAAAAGCCTATATCATTTATTTGTGTGTATGTTTTGAGAGGCTGACAGAGAATACAGGGCCTTGAAGAGTAAGGCTGTGCAGATTGAGATGTTCTTTGCTTTAGACTATAATACAATTTTCAGTGCTTCACAATCCACTTCATTGCCTTTTGTGATTCCTCGAGGGAGGGCGGCAACCTAACTGTAGAGAAACACTGTAGAGAATGTGCACTTTTTATGCACCTGGTGGTGGGCTTGAAATACTGAAATGTCCTAGGCTGATACCTGAAATGCCCATATTTTTTTTGCAAATGTAAGCATGCAATGGGGCTAAGATGAGGTTTTATTATCAGTAAAACAATCCTAATTATTAGTCATTTTTATTTATTGTTTTACAGCCCCCAGGCATGTGCTAGGCACCCCAAGACAGAGAGCCATGATCCCCTTCCCCAAGGAGTTTGGGAACTAATTCCAGATGGAGAGGGGAAGGGTGTTTGACCAAATAGTAGGGTGAGGAAGTACACAGGCAACATCAATAAGAGTATGGGTCCAATTTTCAAAAGCACCTACATGACCTAGACACTGAATTCAATAGGAGTTAGGCACCTAAATATTTTTGAGGCTCAAGGCCTAACCCCCTACCTAGCTTCCTTCCTTTATGGATACTCAGCCTCAAACATCACACAACCCAAAATGGCTGAGAGGACTTTACCTGCTGTATATACCACACAGGGTGCCTTTGCCAGCTGGGGCAAGACCAATGGAGGGTAAGACTGGGCCTCCCCCACCACTCAAACGCTCTGCCTGAAGGGTTAGTCCCACTTCAGGTACCTCTACACTTTGAGGTGGGGGCTTGATTCCCGCTCAAGGAGACTTGCCCATGCTAGACCTCATTGGGTTGTATATATATGAATGCTGTAAATGAAGCGTAGTCACAGCAGCTCGAGCAGTGGGAGAGGATAGCTGCCCTGAGTATGTATCTATCATCTCTGATGGCACTTACTTAGGGTGGCTCATTCAGTGCTGCCACAACAATGCTTTATTATTAGAGTAGTAGCTTGATGAGAGTTAGTGTAGGTATGTCGCCTCGAGCTGGGAAGCACATGCCCTAGCTTGACGTATAGACACCCTACGCTGTGGCTGACTAGATGCACCTGCTGTAGTTAGTCAGCAGGACTCAATTCACGTCTCCCAGCAGGGTCAGACCACTGGTTATCAGGGTGGGTCAGCGAAAGGATCTGAACGCTTAGGTGCGATGATCTTTTGTAGGTTGGGAAGGCCACTGCTGTATGTCCTGGCCATCCCAATACTCCTGGTGGTGATGACAGATGGAAACATTCCCATCCTGCTCTAATCCTCATGGAGAATTTGGGCTCTCTGGACTGTCTCTCCGCTTGGGGGTGTGTCTGTCGGTCGGTCGGTTAGTTTGTGTGTCTGTAACATGGTAACCTTCAAATACCACGTCTGATCAATTAAAAAATTGAGTTCTAGACTTCACTGGGCAAAACCCTATTGATTTCAGTGAAAACTGGAACAGCGGAAAATCCATTTGTGCCTAAAAAGCTTGCTTCTCTCTCTCCCTGCTGTCAGCTGCCTAACAGCTGTGGAGCAGATGCTCAGCCAACAGGGTGGCTAGAGAAGGAGAGAGACAAAGAGAGTGGAGACCCGCTCTCTGCAGTCCAACTGGGGTGTGTGTGTGAGGGGAGGGAGGCAGGTACTTTGAAGGGGGTAGAAAAAAAGGAAATGCACAGATCCCTTGGCTGGGGGGGGGGGGGGGAGGGAGGAGGGAATGGGGGCACACAGACTTCCTGACATGGGGGAAATGGGGAACCCTGGCAAGGGAACAAGGGGGGAATAGGGGCACACAGAGAATTGGGGAAAATAAGAGACTGGGTTATTGGGGGACAGAAAGAATGAGAGGCACACAGTCCCTGGCATACGGTGGAAGGGGGAAAGCCATGGAAGGAAATGAGAAGCAATGGTATGAGGTAGAAGAGAGATCTGGGGTCACAGAGAGCCCATAGTATGTGATGGAGGCAGGGACCCAGGTCTGGGGGAGAGGAGAAAGGGAGGTGACAGGGAGTTTCTGAAATAGAGGGGCTAGTGAGAATGGCACGCAGGGAGCTTGTGGACCAGGGGAGAATGGAAGGATGCAAGAAGCCCCCTGGTGTGTGCAATCAGCTCGGCCTACAGAAGCAATGAAGTGTGTGACACTCTACATAGAGTATAAATTTGGCCAGATCCCAAGCTTCCACCCATTATGTCATCCCTTCCACAATTAGCAAAATGACCTCAGACAGATTTGGAACTCTGAAACAAAACAGCTGATAGAAGTTGACAGAGCTATCATGAAAAGCAAATGGGTGAATAATAGGTGGGTGGAGGGAAAATTTGTCACATATGGTCACAAACACATTGATCAAGGAAATTATACCTTTTGGATTATTGCATTCAAAAGGATGCCTATTTTTTAAATCATTGCACTACTTCATGTTACAATAGTAGGTTCTGATGGTAATGTTAAAAATCGTGATGACAATTCTAAATCCTTATTTACAGGTGATCATTACTGACAGTGTGATTGATTTGATTTAATATGGGATATTGAAAATTCAAACCATGATGAAAGTTGCTACATACTATGTCATGATAGTGAATAAAGGAAAAATGTAGAAGTTCATTCATGTCACACTCAGGACAATTATCATGTTAGGGTGGGTTTTTTAGAGGTTTAGCATGGAAGATTGAGGGAGAACACGATACCTCAAGGATTTATAACTTTTATAAGGTACTATTTTATTGTAATGCTGTGTAATGATGAAGCATTTCTTTATTTTGAATAATATAACCTAAAAGATATATAATTTTCTTGTTCCGCACGATGAAGTCATTATATGTGAAACTTCACCCACACACACCCTCTCATTTTCAATTCAGTTCTCATGTACAATAGTATAGTAAAGTGGGTTTCAGCATTGGTCAAAACCATGATGCATGTGTAAGACTGTGGGGTTTTTTTTATAGCTTAGACTATATTAGCCCCATCAACACAACTTTTAGTCCTTCTAAGTCAAACTAGGTGAGATCTGTTCTCTGAATAATTCTCATACATTTTGAATAGTCAGGATGCCAGGATAGGGAACCGCAAAGGGACCAATTCTGTCCTAAGAGGAATGCAATTTCCAGTGATTTCTTATCGTGGTTAGTCTGAGAGGGATGTATGCATGGATAGATTGTTTCTGTTGAAAGGACTGGCATTGCCAAGGCTATAGCGAGGTGACAGTCTTAAGAATGCATGACGGTTTGCCCACTGCTTGTGTCCATTGTCACAAAACCCTTTCAGGTCAGTGTAGCACACACTTGGCCCTGAGACTACATCCATTTCTCCATGGATCCCCCTCCGCACTGGACAAACACTCCCTTTATGGGGGATTCTAGGGACATCTGCTAGCAGGAGAAGCCTTGAGAGCCAAGCTGCCAGGGAGCAGACAGACAGCAAGAGAACCCTGGGGCAGGTGATGAGGCACAGAGCTCCCATATGGAAAGCCCTGTGCCTCTGACAAATCCCCAGAACACTGAGAGGTACAAACCCTGCTTCCCAACAGAGGGATTTGTGAAAAATTGAATGGTAGGAAACAACATGGCATTTACCTTCCCCCTCCTCCCCCACTCCCACCACTACAGGGAGCTCAGGATTTGGCCCCATGAAAATCTAAAACGTTGCAGGAGCGTTTCACAAACTTGTCACTCCAAAGTTAAAGCTCGAAGCACTTGCCGGAAGCTTCCTTGAAAAGTCACTACATCTAGGTGCTATTTAAATATTTAAATCACCTATGACTGAGTCCTGCCCCTCCCCAGTCCTCTCTCACCCACCTCCCCACAACCAGCAGTGACATAAAGACCACTTTACACCTGTAACTCAGACTCAACTTACTAAACAATAAGAGCAATCGCCCTTCCCCCTTCCTCTTTACGTGTCTCCCAAAGCAGGTAAGAGCAACAAATATGTCATGACAACATGTACAGCGGATTTTAAGTGTAAGCAGGGTCTGAATGAGCCCTCCTTTTCTTAGTGTATGGACAATGTGCCTCAAGTGGCATGTGACCAGGATTCATCCCCCACTTTGGTCCACTGGTTAGATCATTAGCTTCGCCGGAGTGGGGAGTGTGACATGCTTCCTGATCTAGGCCCTCTCCCCTGACAGCTAGGGATGAGCTGGGGAAAAGGACTTCAGGAGATGACCTTTTTTTTGCACTGGCACACAAATCCTGCCTAGGTGTTTAGCATGATGGGGTGCTTTTCCCAGTTTATTACTTTTGGCTGGTGTTGGATCACAAGTCACTTTGTTATTGGGGTAGGGGTACTAATGGGTCATTATCCTTGTTGTGTGAATCAAGGGCAACATAACCGATTGAGGGATTCACCCTCAACTAAACTGCACTTGAGAGGCAGGGGACATGGGTGCTAAAGCCTAGTGGTGTTACAAGATGGTGGGGGAGTGGTGCATGTACCTGGTGGCGGCGATGGCATGACCTAAGGATCCTATACTCCATTTCTCTCTTTGCAGTGTAATAACAAAGGCTGATTAAAAGTCTAATTGCAGACCTGCACTTTTTCACTAGGAGGGCGGTGAAGCACTGGAATGGGTTACCTAGGGAGGTGGTGGAATCTCCATCCTTAGAGGTTTTTAAGGTGCGACTTGACAAAGCCCTGGCTGGGATGGTTTAGTTGGGGTTGGTCCTGCTTTGAGCAGGGGTTGGACTAGAAGACCTCCTGAAGTCCCTTCCAACCCTAATATTCTATTATTCTAAAGAGCTGAAATCACTGATAACTTGGCCTAAGCATTAGACTTGCTTTGGAACAATGTCTCTGGTGCAAGAATGTACATAAGCAGTGAGGCTCTCCTGCTAACAGCTGAAATTAGTGAGAGCTGAGAGCTATGTTAAGGGGGGGGGACTTTAAGACATCAGTGCGTGGCTGATGTCAGAATGAGCAAGGTGCTCCCCTTTACCCCCTGTAAGGTAGGAGATGAACTCATCATAGAATTGTAGGACTGGAAGGGACCTTGACAAGTCATCTAGTCCAGTCCCCTGCACTTATGGCAGGACCAAGAATTATGTAGACCATCCCTGACAGGTGTTTGTCTAAGCAGTTCTTAAGGATCTCTGATGATGGAGATTCCACAGCCTCCCTACGCAATCTATTCCAGTGCTTAACTGCCCTGACAATTAGGAAGTTTTCCTAATTTCCAACCTAAATCTTGCTGCATTTTAAGCCCATTGCTTCTTGTCCTATCTTCAGAGGTTAACAAGAACAATTTTTCTCCCTCCTGCTTGTAACAACCTTTTATGTATTTGAAAGCTGTTATCGTGTCCTCCCTCAGTCATCTCTTCTCCAGACTGAACAAGCCCAGTTTTTTTCAATCTTCCCTCATAGTTCCTGTTTTCTAGACCTTTAATCATTTTTGCTGCTCTTCTCTGGACTTTCTTCAATTTTTGTCCACACCTTTCCTGAATTGTGGCATCCAGAAATGGATACAGTACTCCAGTTTAGGCCTAATCATGCAGATGCAATGCCAGACTATGGGTCTTCACTGACCAAGGACAACAACCATGAGTGGGGTGCAGTGGAGGGAGACAGGAAGGGCAACATTAAAGGGCTTTTGGCTGCTGGATTTAAGAACTTGAGACAAAAGGACACTACCCAATGAACTCTGGAGTGG
The DNA here is from genome assembly GCF_026122565.2 of Emydura macquarii macquarii. NCBI lineage: Eukaryota > Metazoa > Chordata > Testudines > Chelidae > Emydura > Emydura macquarii. Next base: position 6,953,754 of record NW_027130506.1, read on the forward strand.
GTGTTTTGCTCAGGAGTTTATGCTTATGAATCCTGCTTCCAGCATTCTCCCAAGTTAATGCCGGGTTACTTTCCCCCTTTTTATTAAAAATTTCTTTTCTACTCTCAGAATCTGTGCTTGGGAGAGGGGAAGTATTGCCTCCTAGAGGCACCCAAGTGGTGGTGTGTAATTGTCTGAGGTTACTGGGTGGGGGCTCGAGCTGGTTCTTGTGTTGTATTGTTGAAAAGAAACTCCTAGATATTGAACCCGGCCATGGATGCTGCCGACGCCAACTGGCAGAAGGGTTACATAAGTACATGGATGTCTGATATCACTGGCACCTCCCCTTTCTGTTGGGCTCGTCACTACCTGTTATTATTGTCACTATCATTATTTCCATGGTTGTTATGCCATCATGTTCTAGCACATCCACCACTACTCCAGGAACATACTGCTTCAGCTCCACCCACTCCCAGGGCTCAACTAAGGTACAGTTCTAAAAGACCTGCTCTGCCTGTGGGATTTCAACATGCATGTCAAAAAGGTCACACGTACAAATGCCAAAAAACTCATCTCCTCACTTGCCTTCCTAGGACTTTCACAGGTCATCTCTGGTCCAATCTACACAGCTGCTTAAACCTGGGACCTTATCTTTGGCCTAGGTGTTAATATTAAGGAAATCAAAACCCAAGCACTGTGTTGCACCGACCATCGCTTCACTAAGGCAGCGATCAGACCTCTTCCAGCTCCAGGCAACAAGACAGACCCATGATCTTGATTCTACTATGAAGTCTCATGGACTGCATCAAATTCCAGCACCTGCTAATGGACAGCAACACTCCATCCACAGGATGAGGACTCAAGGATCTGATGAATCATTGTCACTGTATGGTAGCCTTGCCATCAACACCCTAGACTCCAATTGGCCCTTCTTCCCCACTGGCCACACATATCTCCTTCGTTTTCTGACACCCTTTGACAGATGAAGAGAGAGGCAGAGGCTCAAGCACAGATAGCAGAAAATGAAGGCTGATGCAGGCAGGATGAAACATAAATCACTCCAGGCTTATGCTGAAGCTCCATTACAGGCCAAGAGAACCTTCCTTCTCCCCTTGAGAAGAGGATGAAAGAAAAAAAACACGTGGCAGATTTGTAGTTGCATTTCTTAATGCACGGCTGGAAAGTGCTCCGATACTATGGTGATTAGCATGGTGTAAAAAAGTATATAGAACAGAACAGACCCCTCCACACCTCCACTGAGGTTGCACAAACTTCAATGGCACCTTTTCATCAGTGCCTCCACACACTACCAAATTCTGCCTACAAATGCCATGTCAAACTCTGCCTCTGTTTAGCAAGGACATATGCAGCTGCCTTGGACGGGTTCAGATTCCTGCCCCATGGTGGCTCTATGTCACCATTTTAGCTGTAATTTGCCATAGCTGCACATGTGCTCGTTAATTAAAGGGCAGTTTTTAAAATGCCCATCTGTGCCCTGCTATGGCTGCCAAGTTGTTCAATTAAGCTGCTGCTGCTACTTATCTGCTGTAGCATGCCCATGTGTGTTACACCTCCTGGGGCTTCGAGGCAGCTGTTTCACACAGAATAGCTGCGAATGGTGCAGTGAATTGGGATAATGATACATGTGCTTTACTTTCTCATTTCCCTGAATGGGCTAAGGTTCCAGCTGCTGCAACAGCAGAATCTTCACTTTCATCACTGAAGCTATTCATCCCCAACCCTGCTCTAGAATTAAGCACACTGTAACACGTTATGTGGAAGCTAGAACTGCCGTTGCCTGGGCTTTATCTATCCCTGGATAAACAAAGAACACCGGTTTCCCTTCCTGGGAGTGGAATTTAATAAAGACCTAAATGCAGACTTTTAATAAGGATCAACTTCATTTAAGAAATAAAAGGTTTTTCTGTGGCTATTACTCTAGATACTAGTAATTAGCACAAATAAGTTCTCAACATCTCAATAAAAATGGACAATCATGGGGACACTTGCTGACGATAATGATTATAACATACAGCAGGGAAACTCACCGCAGTGATTGAGAAAAGATCTGGGGTTCTTCTCAGGAGGTCAATTTCACAAATATTATGGGTTACCCTAGAGTTTATTGTTGTTGTTGCTTATATATTGAAGAGTTTTCAGGACAAAAATAATTTAAAAAAAACCATTTATTTTATGTTACAATTAGCACTTTAGGTTATAATAACAGAGACATTTAAAAATTAATTTACTTTGCACTTTCTTAGTGATGTGCCGAAGCTGCGAAAAGTGCACCTGACTTGGATTTGGAGGGGGGCATTGGATTTTAGGTTCTACTTTAAATAGATGTAGGGGCCAGCTATGAACTGTAGATCTTGACTGACATATTAAATCTTCTCCAAAGTCTGTGGGGTGTGTAGGGATAGGGGGTTTCACATTGGAGATTTTAGTGGGTCCTATCTTTACTGTTGCATTTCTTCAGACAATGAAAATGGATTAGTGATCAGTTTCATTTTTGTTTATACTCAGTTAATAATTAATTTCATTCTCTTTTTCTTAAGTACTAGCAGGCGAGGGACTGCAAATAACATTGCAAATAGCAGGATAGGGATTGCAAATACAGCAGGTAATATTTCTTTGTTTTACGTTTTCATTGGAATTAAAGAAAAAATGCATATTAATATTAGCTTTTGTCAGTGTTCTTAAAGCTAAATTTTAAGACAGAATTTGAACTAAGCAGGCTCCCTTTAAAAAATGTACACTATACATTTCATATACACTAAAGCAGGGGTTCCCAAACTGTGGGCTATGGCTCAAAGACAGGCTGCAACGCAGTCCCCAATGGTCCACCATGGGCAGAGTTGGGGGGGGGGGTAATGGGATGGCGTTGCCTCCCCAAACTGAATATGTTGGAGGAGTGGCGGCCGGTGATGGCCTCTGCCCACATCCGGAGAAGCCCAGTGCCTTGGTGGGCAGCAGAGGGCGAAACGCATCTGCCGGACAGCAGGTGGAGGGCTAGGAGAAGGGGCCGGCCCTGAGAGGCGGCAGCTCCCAATGCAGCTGGAGGAGGCTGGAGGATTCACAGCTGTTCCCACTCTGAAATGCTGCATCCCGCAATCCCTGACTGGTGCACCCCCCAGAATATCAGCCCTGCACCCCCACCCCAGGACTGGGGCTCGGTGGTGCTGCTCTGTTTCTGTCTGGACAATGCAATGACCAGAACCATCAAGGCAACAGCTGGGCCTGGCCCGAATGCCTGCCTCTTTCCAGCACTGGTGGCTCCCAAGCCCTTCACTCCTTCTCAGGCAGGGGGTGCCTGTGAGATGCGCCATGGTGCTGCCAGGTGATCAGCTCAAGTCACTCAGTAGGCTCCTAAGGCGGAGGGTGTCAGCAGGTGCTAGTTGTGGCACCTGCCTGGCCCATTTGCCCTGGTCCCTGCTGAGGAGAGGGGCCACACCCCCCCAAGGGACCCCTCTCCCTGACAGATGCATGTTAACGGTGGGCCACAGTGCCTATTGCAGCTGCACATGTGGGCTTCAGGGAAAAAAGTTTGGGAACCTCTGCACTGAAGTGCAGCATAACACTCTGATCCACTTCTGATCCACTTCTTTCCTCTAAACTTGTGTATGTTTGTGAGACCAACAGACAAAGGTTTTGATACAAAAAGTCTGCGTCTAAATTGACTTGGGGCCTCCCTTCTGATGTTGACAGGACATTCTGTCCAAGAGCATCAACCCCTGCAGATGGGTTGGAAAGACTTTGACCTAGGAGGGTCCCATAACATTGATGAGAAGCTATTAACATGCATATAGGAACTTGTTTTTTATATGTTTTCTCTGTAATGCTTAGTACTTTAAGAATATATGTGCATGTTTAGAAAGAGCTGTGTTGTAACCTGCAACTGCTGGCAATAACTGGTCATAGCCCTCTGTGAGAAAGCAAAGCACGGTCATTGGCTTTTATGCAGAGTGACTTGTTAGGAATATCACAGTGTAAAGCAGGAGGAGTTGTGCAGCCTTAAACCGCCCAGTGAGACAAGGATCCCTGCCCACTGCTGTGATGACTGGAAGCCTGAGACTTGACTGGGTATTCCTGGAGTAGAGGGGATACAGGGGCAGTTGCCCTGAAACTGTGACACTATGTTATGCAAATCTTCTTACTGTACACTCTGTATAAATTCCCCACATCTTTTAAAAAAGAACTCTAGAGGTTTATTGTCTGTAAATGTACTGGCCAGGTATCTGTTTTACACATAGAACTGTCATAGATAAACGTAGACTAGAGAGACAAGTGGGTGAGGTAATATCTTTCAGTGGCCCAACATCAGGTACCGAAAAACAGCTCTGTGATGCTCAGAAACTTGTCTCTTTCATCAATGGGAGTTGGTCCAATAAAAGACATTACCTCACCCACCTTGTCTTTCTAATATCCTGGGACCAACACAGCTGCAGCAGCACTGTAAACAGAAATGTAGACGAGCATTTTCAACAATTGATACAATAAAGATAGTTTAAATGTAAGAGTGTGAGACCATATGTAGTACATATATCAAGTACACGGAGATGGTATCTATCTGATAGAGAAAGCATGTCATAAATAGAAAATCCTTGTGATGAATAAGATGTATCATTTTTTGCTCTGTCCACAAATATTTCAAACAGCTGGACAACTTCATGAACCCACCATTTGTTTTAAGGCAACCTGCTACTGAAATATTGTCTCCTTCTCCCCACAAACATGGAGCTTCCTTCCAAATTACCCTACCCTGCGGCTCATGTTGAGTAAGATTCAGCTCCTCCACCAGTAACAGACTTTCTATAAATTAAAGTCTTAGAGCTTCAAAGTCCAGTAGCTCCTGGCCCTGCAGGAGTCATTTATACCATTGCAAATTAGAGCTGTGACATTTTTAAGTCTAGGAAAGCTATTTTAGGTCCCTTAAAGAAGTTAGGCAGTTGAAGTCAAAGGCCAACATTTTCAAACTAGAAGCAGCCTGATTTTCCGAGATACGAAGCATCTGCAGCTCAGTTTTGTATGCTCATCCCCCGTGAAACAAAATCAGGATCAATCTATATTTAGACAACTCAAGTAAAAATAAGACCAAGATTTTCAACTTGAGACCAGTGCTCAAATTACAGGAGAAGCGGGAGGAGGCTCTTACTACTTTTAGCAGCTATACCACATCTGAGTTATTCAAAGGCACCAGGGTGGGGGTGGGGGAGGGGAAGGCAGGAGTTGGACCCCTTTCTTCTCCATCCATTGCCAGCAGCAGAGGCAGGTGCTGCCGCCCAGTGGGGATGGAGGGTGAGCTGGGCTGCAGTGAGGGAATGGGCCATGGAGAGAGGCTGCCAAAGTGACTGGGGCTTCGGTGCCTCTGGTCTTTGAGGCTGAGGTCCACCCAACCACAACAGGTCCTCCTGTCCTGGCTTGGTGCTTCACTGGCAGAAATCAGGCTCTGACACCCTGCTCTGGAGAAGCCCCTTCATCTCGGCAGGAAGCAAGAGGCTCTGCCCAGTGCCCTGGCCAGTTGGTGTGCAGAGATCAGCTCAAGCTTGCACTGTCCCACTCTGCCCACTCCTCCTCCTGCAGGGGAGCGAGATGGGAAAAGGGGCCAGGGATTGGAGGAGGTGGGGCAAGCTGGGGAATTGTGATCGGGGGAACACACAAGGGAGAAAGGGGGCAGAGAATGGGAGCTGTCACCAGAGGAGACCAAGGAGGTGAGGGGGGCAAAGACCCAGCTTTGCCCTGTCTGGGAGCTCCGCGTCAGGGAGAGGAGTGTATGGGACGGGTGGGAGGAGTCAGAGTGAAAGCGGGGATGGAGACGGGGGCAGGGCTAGGGAGGCATAAAGTGGTGTTATATGCAGGGGGAGGCAGGAGTGGAGCAGGGGAACTAGAGGGTGCTGGGTGGGTGCAGAATGCTGGAGAGAGGCAGGAACTGTAGGTAGGGTCAGAAGAGGAAGGCAGACGAGGTGTAAGGAGAGTGGCGGGTAGAAGGGATGCTGTGGTAGGTGCCGAAGAGGGAGTTAGGAGTGGGGGAGGAGGCAGGGGCAGAAAGTGGGGGGGAGGTAACAAGTAGGGGAGATGGGAGAAGATACATGTAGGCCAGGAGGGACAATTAGGGCTAGGGAAGGCAGGAGCAGAGGAAGGGGGAGGGCAAAAGGAAGGGCAGAGGGGAGAAGACAATCTTGCTGGAACTGGGCACGGCTCAGCAGCACAGAGGATGCCAGCCGAGCACCTAGCCAAGGAACACTCTGACACCTCACTCTGCACTGTCTCCAGGACTGTCTGCATTCAGTCAGCGACCCCTTCCTTTCCTCCTCCCCCCCCCCATAATTTGAGCACTGATTGAGACACGTTGAAAGGGTCCAATTTTTAGGGGATGGATGCTCAGTAGTTTCTAAAAATAGTGCCCCTATAAGGGAGCCAACTGGAGATCCTGAAAAATTAAGGCACCCCAAAATCACTGCTCACTTTGGACATCTAGGCCAAGATTTTCCAACTTTAGGTATGTAACTTTGAAAGTTTGGTATCGGTTGTGACAGGTGTGGCGATTTCCTGCAATATTCTGGACAAGCCTTATTGAATTACGTTTAAGTATCTTAGTAGCTATTTGTATCATACATGCAAATATTTATTACTGTGGGACTGTGTGCAGTGTCTCTAGGGAGGAGACCTGACTAAAGTAAACCTGGAGAAATGTTATGACCTTCAGAGGACTCTTTGAAACAACATGCCAGACAAACGAAGTTAAGTGGGATTCCTAGGAAATACTTGGGAGGAAGCGAATTTCTCATCTCTGGACCCATCTTTTCAAAGCTGCACCCTACAGAAAAAGCCTTTTTCAGCTGATCAGTTATTACATGAGGACTGGACCAGAAGCCCAAACAGGATAAAAGAATGATTCAGATTCCCTGGCATACTTATTTTGAATTAAGGCGATTATGAACTCATAACCATAGGAAACCCCATTGGTGGGATTTGAAAGACTGTTCATTGCCCAGAGCTCTTGTTGGAGTTGGTGGGGTGATAGCCAGTAAGCTTATGAACATGCATAGGTTCATTTATTGTTGTTAATATGCTTTTTCTGTATCGCTTTTATCTTAAGAATAAATGTGCTTCCTTAGAAACAGCTTTGTGGTAACTTAAGTGTGAGTAATTCATAGAATCATAGAAGATTAGGGTTGGAAGGGATCTCAGGAGGTCATCTAGTCCAACTCCCTGTTCAAAGCAGGACCAATCCCAACTAAATCATCCCAGCCAGGGCTTTGTCAAGCCACACCTTAAAAACCTCTAAGGATGGAGATTCCATCCTAATTACTGTATTTATAATTAATTATAAAAATAATTACTCTATTTATAGCCTTTGAAGAATAGGCAAAGCACAGATGCAGGCCTGTTTAGGTGGTCTGCATTGCTGGGGAATAATACAGTGTCGGCAAAGAATTATGCAATCTGGAAAAGCCCTGTGTGATGGCATCCGATTGAAAGTGGCCACGTGTATCTTTGCTACCACTGCTTTACAATTGCAACAAATATTGTGCAAAGTATGTCATGTAATGTGTCAATGGAAAAGTTATGATTTGCTAAATAAGATTATCCTGTTTAAATCCATGTGTTATCTTTGTATCTAAAGTTATGAACACTGGCTATATATTTGATCCCAAATGTATTTGTTCCTGGGTGATGCCCACCAAATAAGATTTACATTAGAGTTAGACAGCAATGTGTTGATGGCTCATTAAAGACACTTTACCAATGGGTCACTGAAGAAATTCATCTCACCCAACAAGCCATTCGTGTGGATGCTTTAGAAAGAATATGGACAGTGGCTGCTCCTGTGAGTCATCAAAGCATTTAAGGACACGTGATATGCTCATGTGACCCTGGACTCCATCTTGGCCAGTAACTTTCCACAAACAGATGCTGTGAGCTTTCTTTGAGCCAGTACATTTCCAGGCACATGGAAAGGATAGAAAAGACCCTTGAAACATCTCCATTTTGCCTCTATGCTACTCCGATTCTCTGGACTGTGGATTTACAGCTATAATGCACATATTGGACTATGGACTGAGGACCTTCCAAACTTTTGGATGTTACCAGAGACTTTACAAGTCAGCAGTCTATAACATCACTGTTACAAACCTGATATAAGAACATTGCTATTATTGTATGTATTTGATCTATTAATCATTTTTAACTCTCTTCTTCTTTTCGTTTGTTAATAAACCTTTACATTTGAGTTTAGTTTGGCAGCAGTGTGATTATTGGGAAGATCTGCGTTATATATTGACTTGGCTATGGGGCTGGTCTCTTGAGATTAAAAGAACCCTTTGTTTGATGAAGTTGGTTTTCAGTAACCACTCATCATAAAATCTGGTGTCTGGGTGGTGAAATAAAGGCTGGAATGCCTAAGGAGACTTCATTTTTGACTTCGTGTTAACCAATGTGGTGAAACAGAAATTTACTTTTGTTACAGGCTCGGTAAATTTAATGATAGAATAATCATCAGTTTGGGGTGAGTCTGCCCTATTTCTCAGCTCTTTGTGCTGAATTTGGCAACCTCTGCTGTGGCCCTGTGGCACAGTGGCAGCCTGGGAAGCATGGCAAGATACACGGGTCTCCGCCCAAGAAAGGAGATGGCTGGAGAGCCGGAAGCCTAACAACGGATGCCCTTGCAGGAACACAGAGAGGGAATACAGATGCCGTTGCCCTGAACTGTGATGTTAACGAATACACCTCACTTTAGAAGCCAATAGATGCAAGTCTCAATAACATTTTTAGTAAAATCTTTACAGAAACCTTAATGTTACTAAAATAATTTCTGTAACACATGGCAATCACAGAGTACACGGTGGGGTAACAGGGTGTAAGTTTTTATCAGCACTCATTTGAGATCACGGGCTTGCCACTCTTGAGTAGTGTAGCCTAAATGTTAAATATATTATTAATATATTACATGAGGGCCAGAGATTGCAGTATCCTTATTTAGAGCAGGGATATTACTTTACAATATGATTTCCAGGGCTATTTGTAGAGTAAAATAGTCATAGAAATGTAGAGCTGGAAGGGCCCTCGAGGTTATCTAGTCCATACATAATGTCAGTAAAGGTATCATAATTTGGCCCTTAATGCCAAGTAAAGCATTATTTATATAATTTATATAAATTATAACAGTGCAGTATTTGAAAGGCTCCTGAAGTTGTGTTACTATGATAATCCAATATTAATGCTCATTTTCAATTGGAATTAAAAAACTGAAAGATTAGGTGTGAAAGATTAAAATGCAATTCTTGGGTTGGGTCAGCACATTAATTATGTTTCGTTTGAAATGGTTAACTTGTAAGCAATGGCTTTTAAACTATTTATTTAACTTCACTGATCTCCCACTGGCAGTTCTTTTAAAACAGATATACAACAGGTCAATGGAAAATTAGAGAACCTTTTCCCACCATTAACCTATTTCTCTTCTTTTCGTGGTCAGAATGAAAAGCAGGGAGTTAAAAAGAACTGCCGCCTGCTTTTATTCCTGGTGTGCCTGAGGAATTCAGAAGTAGGCATAGTAATATGGAAGAATCACTACAAATTCATGTAATTCTCCACAGATATATATATATATAATCCAGTGTGGTAGCAGATAAAAGAATACTGATTAGTGAAGAGAATCTTCAGTGTTCTCTTTTCTTTTAAACTGTCTTAACCCTTTGGGGAGTTCATAATTATGTAGATCTTTTATTTCTACATCAAGGAGTTTGAGCAATGCTGAATAACATCAAAACACTAAATGAATTGTTTTATTTCATCCTTAGGAAGCCATTAATACTCCTCATTCAAAGAGGAAATATAGCTTGAGGTAACTCAGTTATTCTGTGCTAGAGGTTCTGGCCATAAGCAGGGGGGCTGGAACAATTTTTATAGTGGGAGTGGTGAGAGCTATTGAACTAGACTGTAAACCCTGTACATATTGGAAACCACTTCAAGCCAGGGGATGCGGGAGCACTCCCAGCACACCTAGTTCCAGCACCTGTGACCATCAAATTATTAAAAAGTCACAGCCATATACATTTTATTCAATTAGATCAATACAACTGAGTTACCAGGGGCAACCGTAAGTATCCCAGCAGTGCCACAGTTGGGTTTATCTGAGCAAGCATTCTTTACTATGGACACTATTCTGCTCCTAATGAATTCCGTGTTAAAACTCCCAGCAGCTTCAAAGATGCAGGCTCTGGCCCTAAGACCACTGGTCTCCCTTCGTGTTAGCTTGCTATGGCTTTTGGTGTCCTTGTTTTTTGCTGTTTTTACTGGGAGAAGTTTGTTTGAACTTTCCTGTCACCTAAAGACAAGGAAATATTTGAAAGCATCTGCAGAATCCTCTTGTCACATTTCTGAATCCTCCTTCTCACACTTTAAGGATACAGGTGTCTGTTTGGCAGGGCCTCTCAGGTCCCCATTGAGTGCTGCAGTTCAGTTTTCCATCAAAAGTTTCACTGAACACAGTTTTGCATGTCACTGAGGTGCTGAAAATCAAATCGCCTCCAAGCTGCAGCTCTGATATTGGGTTTTGAATCATGTTTGCTTAATTATAGTTAGAGACAACCATGATGTAGTTTTCTTGGTAACAAACAAAAGATAAGTGTGTTTGTGCTTTGTATCTGTTTGACTGGTTTCCTGTCCACTGCATCCTTAAAATCAAATAGACCCTATTCTCTGCTACACTGGCAACCACCATTTTGCATTCATAAGCAACCTGCTACTCAGTAGACACACACATTTTACTCTCTCATTACTACTAAGAACATACCTTGGGGTAGTGCTTCAATTAGTGCAAGTTGTCATAGCTCCATTGACATTGGCCTGCCCCATAGCCCCTTCCCTGGAGAACCTGCAGTCAAAGGCCCCATCCAACAATATTCTCTGTTAGGAGGAATCGCTGTGTCTGCCTGGAGCCCCAGTGAAGTCAATGAGGCTCAGTACAGAAGCAGATCTCATTGCAAGACAGGATGCTAAAAAATAAATTGAGAGAGCAGATTATAATTTAAAGAAATCTAAACACATTAAACTATGAAAATACACAGTTAAGGCACCTAAATAACCTTAGCTGGCCCTGGAGTGATACCGAGAGGGGGAACAAATGTAAAAAACCTAATGTGTCTTTAAAAGTCAGTTGCATCTAATCTGGGGCGGACACACTAAAATCTCCTAGTCTCATGGGTATTCTAAAGTGTCATAGAATCATAGGCTTAAAAGGGATCACACGGGTCATCTAGTCTAACCCCCTGCCAAGATGCAGGATTTGTTATGTCTAAACTATCCATGACAGATAGCTATCCAGCCCCCTTTTGAAAACCTCCAGAGAAGGAGCTTCCACAACCTCCCTAGGCAGTCTGTTCCATTGTCCTACTGTTCTTACAGCTAAGAAATTTTCCTGAGATTTAATCTAAATCTGCTATGCTGGAGTTTGAACCCATTGCCTCTTGTCCTGCCCTCTTTAGCAAGAGAGAACAACTTTTTTCCATCTTGTTTATGGCAACCTTTCAAGTATTTGAAGACTGCTATCATGTTCTCCCCCTTGTCTCCTCTTTTCCAAACTAACCATAACCAGTTCCTTCAGCCTTTGATCATATGGCTTGCATTTCATCCCTTTGATCATCTTTATTGCTTGCCTCTGGATCTTTTCCAATTTCTCTAACATCCTTTCTATACATTGGTGACCAAAATTGGACAAAGTATTCCAGCTGAGACCTAACCAACACTGAACAGAGTAGTTCTATTACCTCCCATGACTTGCATGCTATGCCTTTGTTAATGCAACCTAAAATTGTATTTCCTTTTTTTTTTTTGCAACAGCATCACATTGCTCATTCATGTTGGAATTGTGATCCACCACTGCTCCCAGATCCTTCTCAGCAGTGCTGCTGCCAAGTCAGTTATCCCCCATTCTGTATTTGTTCATTTGTTTTTTCTTCCCTAAGTGTAGTACCTTACATTTGTCTTTGTTGAATTTCATTTTGTTGTCTATAGCCCAGTTCTCCAATTTATCAAGATCCCTCTGAATTTTAGCTCTATCCTCCAAAGTGCTGGCAGCCACCCTAGATTTGTGTCATCTGCAAATTTGATCAATATGCTCTCTATTTATATATCTACGTCATTAATAAAGATGTTAAACAACACCAGATCCTGAACAGGTCCCTGTGAAAGCCCAATTGAAACCTCCTCTCTGACATCATTCCATTAATAGTTACTTTTTGTTTGTGGTTGTTTAACCAATTATGTATCCACTTAGTGGTAGTTCTGCTGAGCCTGCATTTCTCCAGTTTACTTATCAGAATGTAATGTGGGACTGTGTCAAAAGCCTTGCTGAAGTCCAGTAATATCATGTCCACTACAATCCCCTTATCCACCAAACAAATTACCTTGTCAAAGAAGGAAATCAAGTTGGTTTGGCATGATTTGTTCTTGGTAAACCCGTGCTGGCTGCTAGTGATTACCTCTTCATCCTCCAGGTATTTGCGAATTGAGTGTTTTATACATTGCTCTAGTAGCTTCCCAGGTATAGAAGTCAGGCTGACTGGTCTAGTTCCCCAGCTCCTCCTTTTTCCCTTTTTAAAGATGGGCACTAGGTTAGCCTTTCTCCAGTCTTCTGGGACCACTCCTCTCATTCATGAGTTTGCAATTATTATTGCCAGTGGCTTCAAGATTTCTTCAGCTATTTCCTTGAGTACCCTCAGGTGAATGGTATAAGGCCCCGCTGATTTGAATTCATTCAAATTGGTCAAAAGATCTCTGACATGTTCTTTATCTTTGCTTATTCCAATCTGTATTCCTTCCCCTTTATTGCCTATGGTAACCTTGTTAATCATCTGATCACATGTTATTTTTTGTGAGAAGACTAAAGTAAAGCAGGGATTGAGCAGCTCTGCCTTCCTATCATTTTCTTTTACCAGTTCACCTTCTCCATTAAGCAGTGGACCTAAACCATCCTTGATCTTTCTTTTTTTATCTGACACATTTGAAGAACCCCTTCTTGTTGTCTCTAACATTCCTTGCCAGCTGTAACTCATCCTTTGCCTTGGTTTTACTGATTTTGTCTCTACATGCTCATGCTATCCCTATGCATGCTTCTTTGGTGACATGTCCTTCCTTCCATTTCCTGTATGTATCCCTTTTGGATTTTACATAGCTAAAAAGCTCCTTGTTCAGCCACATTGGCCTCTGTGGCTCCTCTTATCTTTCCTCTGTGTCAGAGTAGCTTGATGTTGAGCCTCTAGTATTACATCTTTTTAGGAACTTTCAGCCCCCTTCAACTCCTTTTCTTCCTAATTGGTCTTTCAATGGGACCTTGCCTACTGTTTCTCTGAGTTGATTGAAATCCATCTTTCTGAAGTCCAGTGTCCTTGTTTTATTGTTCTCATGTCCTCCTTTCCATAGGATCTTGAATTCTTTCAGGCCATGATCTCTTCCTCCCAAGTTTCTGACCACCTTCACATCTGCAACTAATTCATCCCTGTTGGTCAAAATCAGATACAAAATGAATGACCCCCTAGTTGTTTCCTCAACTTTCTGATCAGAATCAGAAAGTTGTCCCCTACACATGCTAAGAATTTGCAGGACATGTTCTGTTTTGCTGTAATAGTCTTCCAACAGATATCAGGGAAGTTAAAATCCTCCTCTTCTTGATTTGGTGATCTATAATAGACCCCCCATCATAAGATTGCTACCATTCTTCTCCCTTTTTATCCTCACACACAGACTCTCAGAAGGTCTGTTGCTCACTTCCTTTTGGACCACGGAGCAAGTGTATGCATTCTTGACATACAGCGCAACATCTCCTACGTTTTTCTCCCAGACCTATCCTTTCGGAACAAGCTATATCCCTCAGTGTTGGTACTCCAATCATGGGAGTTGTCCCACCAAGTCTATGTAATGCCAATTGCATCATAATTTTCTTCATATACCATGATGTCCAGTTCATTCTGCTTGTTCCCTATACTCCTGGCATTTGTATGCAGGCATCGAAGATCAGAGCAGAGTTAAGGTAATTTTAATATCTTATTTATGCATTTTCATATCCTAAAATATTTGGATGTTGTTTAAGTGTAACCTTAATTTAGAATTTCCTGAGTTCATGTTTTGGGATAGTTCCAATATCCCTGTAATGCCTTTTTATCTTTCAATTACTGATACGTATTTTCAACCTTAGCTTCATCTCAATGTACGTTTGTTATTTTGTTTTGTTTTTCTCTACTTGGAATATAGAGAGACTTCATGGAAAATGAGACAAGAACTAAAAGCCTTAAGTTGCAGACAGCTGTTGAAGACTCTGCTTGAAACTAAATTAACCTTTTTAAATGGGAAAGTATATTGACGCTGGCAAGACAGGGCACCCCTAAAGCAGATAAGAGCAAATTAAACTTCCTAGTGATATTTGTATATAGTTTGCATAGCTGGAATCTGATTCATAGCCTACTGAATTAACAAAAGGACTTCAACTGATGTAAGTAATCTTTGAATCAAACCCTTTGTGGGGTATGATCATGACTGAATGATCCCCTTATTATAAACGGGTCATATGGATTTGAAACTACCTAGCACTGTACAAAAGCCATCATTAAGTCACAGTCTAGCCTTTAATAGTCATGCAGAGAATGAAGGAAGAGTGAGAGCCTGCTTAACCTTCCCCTCCCCCAGCTGCTTTGCCCAAGAACAGTGGGAAAAAAAGAGGAAGGAGTTTGTACCTCAGCCACTCTTCCGGTGCCCAGTGCTTCTCATCGCTACCCTTGATGTTGTGTGTAGCTTATACGCCACATTTTGTTCAGAACTGGGCCTAAGGTACAATCTAACCCAAATATATTAGGACCAACATATAAACATGTTCCTGGCCTTATCTCAGAAAATAAGATTAGAAGATAAAACACTTAAGTCTCCTCAGAGCAGAATTTTCTCAATTTAGAACTCAGAAGGCAGTGTCCTAGCCAGCAGAACTGAATAAAGTTTTGATGAAGATGACTGGGCTAAAAAAGATTTCTTATTTGCAACATGTCCCTCGCTTCCTTAAAGGAGAACCAGACATAGTCACTGCTGAAGAACAATGAGGGACTTACTGTTGCCAGATTGTCTATCTTCAAGGACTTATTTTTGCCAGGATTTAATTGGACTAATTCAATGATGTAATTTCATTCTACCCTTGACTGATGAAATAGGTTATTCCAATTATCATGCAGGAGGCATTGTTACAGGCAGTACTATATTGCTTATTTTTCCTCTTAAATATAAATTGCATGAAATATTGGGAAGATTTATTGAGACATCAGCCTCAATCCATTTAAATGAAGACTTCATAGACTTTCCTTATTCATATTTGTTTCCATACTGACTTTTTTTATAACAAGTAGTTGCAGTGGATCCTATTACATACTGTGTCCATGTGTAGCTGAACTCTTTGGGAAGTTCTTACCATAATCTATGAACAATGAAAAACCAATGAAACTACTAATTGTTGATCTCTTTTTCCCACCCATTTGTATTTGCACTCACGGGATTTGTCGGAATTTCCTAGTGCCAAAATCCAGACTGCTGATTCAAATCCAGCCCAGGCTGGTGGTAAGCAAGAGTCTAGTGTTATCTGATATCTATGTAGCAAGAGGCCTGAGTGTTGTCGTGATTGTGGGGGAGGTTTTCAGAGGTGCAAATGGCAGTTTGAGCCCAAACTCCATTTGTGCCTTTGAAAATCTCCCCCATTTCAGCCAAAGAGCAGACAGCAAAGAACTCACACAATGCGTATCTAAAGTAGTTACATGGCCCCGATTATTGTAGATTGTGACATACTCAATCTTTAAATGCCTTTAATCTCAACATGCCTGTGAGGTAGGGAAGAAGGCAGAAAGAGCAGCTAAGGGCCAGATCCTCAAAGGTATTTATGCCCCAACTCCCCTGGATTTATTTAGTACTGTACAAGAGCCATCACTACATCATAATCTAGCCTTTAATAATTAGCAGATGATTTATCATACAGGGGATGAGATTTTAATAGGCATCTAGACACCTTTGACAACCTGAGCCCATGTTATTTGCGTTGCCATGGACTTCCTATGTCACCTGGGGC
Organism: Emydura macquarii macquarii; assembly: GCF_026122565.2. Lineage (NCBI taxonomy): Eukaryota > Metazoa > Chordata > Testudines > Chelidae > Emydura > Emydura macquarii. Next base: position 6,969,829 of record NW_027130506.1, read on the forward strand.
AAGAACTCAGGAATCCCCAGTCTTAGTATATAGCCCTGGCCACTGGACCATCCTTTCTCTTCAAAGTACCTTTAGTACCTATCACAGCACAGAAGAGCACTTTGAGTTAGCTGGAATTCGCCGGAGTCCCCAACTGGTACTTTATCTTATTCTGTATAAGGAAATGTTTAACTACCATATTTGATTTTAAAATTCTGATTATGTTCCCACTGCATAGCTCCATTCCTAACAGCAGTTGGAAGTAGGATGACCAGATAGAAAATGTGAAAAATCAGGATGAGGGTGAGAGGTAATAGATGCCTATATAAGAAAAAGCCCTGAATATTGGGACTCTCCCAAGAAAATCGGGACATCTGGTCATCTTACTTGGAAGGGTCTTCATTTCATCCCCTTCCTCAGGAATATTTTATTATAGTTCAGTAATATTCTTAGGGGATGGTTTGTTTCTACCATTAAAAATAATAATACTTTGTTTACAAAAGGATCTCTGGTCACTATATTCACTACTGATCACAGACTCCCAAAGCAAAGAATTTTGGGAGCTGAACCCAGTCATGCCTGCTGGGTAAGGACAGCTGATACATGGTGATCTGTAGCTTGGGGCCTGGTCTAAAAGTGGGAGACTTGCAGAATTCCATCCCTGGAGAGATAAAGGCATGAGGCCTGAGACAAGAAGAAGCATGGCCCAAAGTCACCTCTGTGGTAGCAAGCACTAGAAGAGTTACTTATATGATAAAACGTATGCTTTAATTCTGCTATTTACATGATTCTCTAAGCTTTCAGAATAAAGAAAACATCAACATTTTCACTTTGTCTTTCATAACTGGAACAAAGTTGATCTCATTGAAGCTGACAGTGAAGTCGATAAGAGGATCTAAAGAGTAATTTGAGATGATAAAAAAAAGAAAAAAACTCCAAAAAATAAAAACCAAAGAAGCCCTAGCATTCAACTTCAAAACGTTAACACTCATCCAGGCTGCGATCTTAATACAGCAAGAAGCAAGTCAAAATATTGTCTCATCAGGATCCAGAGGAAACACTCACACACATCTGGATATCATAGTAAAAGCAGCCAAAACCAGGTAGGGAAGTGAAAATGCTCCAGACCTAGGAAAGCCTGGCTCACAATCTACAGAAGACACTCTTTGCTTTGTGCAGCAGTTAAAACAGATTTCAAACAAGCTCAGTTCTATGCTAGTGGTACTTAACAAAGACAACCCAATGCTCTGTCAGTGGAGCTTGACTTAACATAAGTTGGGGAAAGGGATGATTTTTAGTTCTTGAATGTTTTCATAACATCTTAATACACATAGCTTAATAATCATGCTTTGCTATCAGGTTTTAACCTTAACTTACATCTGTGAGTGGTTATATTTTTAATGTGTACTAAGTTACAAAGCTGTATATAAATGTTATAAATGTTTCATGTTGCAATATGCATTGGAATTCATGATCTATTTACTGCACCTTCAATGGGTTTTTAATAATTATGGTAATTCTTTGGATTTTTTATACGCATCTCTCTCTCTGACACGCACACACACATAGATGCACACACACATTTCGTAGTAATCCTTTGATGGCATTTGGAAACATCCTCTCTCCTACCCCCAAAAACAAGTACTGTGACTATACTTTGTACAGGTACTAGTAAAGCAAGAGTACTTTGTTTTCCCCCAAAGCACTATCTTAGTTAAATGGTTCTGCAGGTGAGTCCCCAGAGAAACAATGCAAAAGTGTTTGCACAATGACTAGAGATAGCTAGGTGCCTGTTCCTTTAAAAGGGAATTCACCTACAAATGCTCCCTGCAGTTTTTTTCTATCCCAGAGGGAAGCCCTGAATTCAAGAAGCATGAAAAATAAAAAAGAAATCTGTCTAGGATGAGAAGCCAGAAGATAAGGATATTATTTCTGAGAATTTTTCATGAGATAATACTCGTGTGTTGCTCAGACTCTGAAGTCTCTGATTTAACTGCCTTTCATAAAGTTTGATGTAGAGGAAGATCAAAGCTTTTTTGCTTTTTACTCCATGGCACCCCAAAAAGCACATTTTTCTTGCACAATATATTACTAAAGCATAAGAGTTTTGCAAGACTCCACATTTTTCAAGAACTTCTCATGAAAAGGCAGGTTATAAATTTGTTGCAACCTTGCAGGGTCTGCCTTAGAGAGATCTGACTTCAGATGTCTTGGATTAGCTAGTACAGATATCGAATCAGAAGTACTGTAAACAATTAAAAAGCACAGTGGCCAAATTGAACTAAGGTTATTAGGCAAAGCCTTAACTAGCCTATTTGGTCTGGAACCAAGAGAGATGTGTCTGCAGCCAAATGTTTGCTTAGTAGTCATATGTTCTTTACATTTGGTGGTGGAGGATTCCCCCTGAATACAAAGACAGATTTGTCTGTTGCAGCCGAACTTGAATAATAAAAAGCTTGACTCTTTTTCACACAAGTGTAACTAGAAATAAATTGACTGTCTTAGGACTCACAACAATTCTGTCCCTAGTATGATTCTGATGTACAGGGCTTCTTTGTTCTCACTTTTGGGTCCAAGATGGCTTGTGTGAAAAACATGTTCACGAGAGAAAACATACGATGCACAAAGAGTCTTTTTTTGGGTGAATATTCAACTTTGTGTACTCCCTTAGCTTGACAATATAGCCTCTACAGTGATTTTTTATCCCTCTCTTACAGGGCATGTCTACACTGCATCAGGAGGCAAGCTTCTCAGCTGGGGTCCACAGATTCACACTAGGGTTCTCACTAGTGCTCCACAATTAGCTGTGGCTATTTGGCAGGTCAGGCCCTGAAGCCTAGGAGAAGAGACTTGGGCTTGAGAATTTTGAGATCAACTCTAAAACATCAGGGTATGGAACATGAAGGCCAGAGATGTGGCAGGACAAAGTACAGGGTCCTCTGTTCTCTGCTTCACTGGGCAGCAGAGGCAACTCTCTGGAAACGCCGATCTAACACTCCCCCTCCCCGCAATTACCTATTATAATACACCATATGGGCGTATGTTTGCTTTATGAGATTTGCATTAACAGATGTGTGCGGTACATGCATGTATAAAGTACATCCGTTTGTCTCTCTAGTAACACCACATCTGGACTATCTATTATACCTCATTTATGGACACCCTAAAAGAACCTATATAGTCACACTGAATTCTGCACCTCCCAGGTTATTCATTTAAGCAGAACTTGTGACAGAGGTGGAATGGAGGTAAAAACATTCTTTTTTTTGGACAAAGCACACCCTTTTTCAGAAGTGTAATCAATGCAGATACTCAGTGGCTCACTCACTGCAAATCTGTATTTTGGAGCATGCATCTGGAAAACAACCATTTTTCATTTAATCCAAAATGAAAATCAGCTCTGGGAAAGGGCTGCTGGGATTTACCTTGCATGTAGTTTTATATTTTTTTAAAGCGGTTTGGGGTTTTTCAGTGTTATTAAAGTAAATATAGCTTTTGGTAGTGAGGGAAAATTTTTGATAGGTGTATCCTTTAGAGAAGAAGGATGGCCCAGTGATTAAGAGCACTAGCCTAGCCTTAAGAGATCTCGATTCAGTTCTCTGAGCTTTCTGTGTGATCTTGGGTAAATCACCAAGGGATTGTCTACACTGGTGCTTCTGCCAGCAAATTTTTTTTTGTTGCTCCGGGGTGTGAAAAAACACCCTGCTGAGAGATATAAGCCTAAGCACTAGTGTAGCCGCATTATGTCAGTGCGAGGGAGGTCTCCTGCCGACATAATAAATCTACCTAAATGGGGGGTGGTAGCTATGTTGGTGGGAGAGCTCTGGGATAAACATGTTACATGTGGATAAAGTGCTCACAACCAGTCACTTAAACATTGCACTCATCCAGAACATTTCCCAGGCTGACCAAGATGCCCTCAGCATCCCAAAGACCTTGGGCCTATTTGCTGGCCCAACACACACCTAAACTAGGCCTACCTCGCAGCTTCTGGATCCCCATTTCTTGCTCTGTGGATACAGAATTCATCCATTTGGTTGCCACAAAAGGTCAGAGTGTATTTAGCCTGGATGGGAATGGTGCAGGGAGTCTTCCTCACCTCTTGCAAAACCCACAGGTACTCTCCCTTTTGGTTACTGGGGAGAATTCCTCCATGAGTTGGCCAGCTCCTCACAACCCCAAAACTAGGCTGTGCCACACCAACACAGGACTATGCCTAAGTGTCACAGCTGAGCCCACATTGCCGTAGGGACTAACGGCATTCCCTACCACCAGTGCAAACCTTTAGTGACTTGGACATAAATACAAAAGAAGGTAAAATCTGTTTGTTTATATCAGCTTCCTGAAAGGGAAATTAAATTTACAATTGTCTGCTAGTTATACCAAGATGCCACAGGATTACCATTCTCTGGACCAACAGCTGGAAGGGGTAAAAACTGATGGACTATTTATTTACTACCTATGGGGAGAGCTTTTGCAGCTCAATAGATGGCAACTTTTTAAAATGTATTATGTAAAAAGCTTTCCGACTCTGATTGCAAGTAGTTTATGTGAGGGGATTCACTCATCTCCACATTATATTCTCTGCTACTTGTTTCTATTCCTTTATTAATTAGACTTTGCTTCCAAAGTCAGTAGTTTTCAAAAATGATCATATAATGGACTACTCTCATAGACCACCTCTCTTCCCAGCCTCCCAGTCCAAATCAAACACATTTCCTAGAGACAGTAGAGCTGGACTATACGAACAAAAAGCCTACACTCCATGAAGGAATAATATTTGACTACCACTCCCTTTTTTGTACTCCTACGTTTTTGCACATATCTTTCCAGTGCCACATATAAAACTGATTCTATATATTTTATATTATTAGAGAGACTCTCTTTTATTGGACGAACTTCTGTTGGCGAGAGAGGCAAGCTTTCGAGCTTATAGAGAGTTCTTCAGGACTGGGAAATGTATTCAGAGTGTCATAGCTAAATATAAGATGGAACAGATTGTTTAGCACAAGTAGTTTGCACATATTTCAAAGGACCGTTCAAGGTGAAGTGGCCCGTTAACACCTCTCCAGTCACGGCGGGGGTGGGGGATGGGGAAGAGGGGATGTTGAGAGGGTAGTCAGTTATAGATTAATATAATAAACCATAATTCCAGTGCCTTTATTCAATTCATGATTTTTAGTGCCTAGCAAATTTATGAGTTTAAGCTCCCATCTCACCTTCTGAACGTGTTGTGCAGGTCTCCTTTGAGGATGAGGACTGAGAAGTCAGATACAGGGTGATCATTTTGTAAAAAGTATTCATTCACAGGTGTTATGATATTTTGTCTTTTATCATTTCTTTGTGTGAGTTCATTCAAGAACGTAGTGATACATTTCACCCACATAATTGTTATTGGAGAATTTAGTGCACTGGATGAGGTACACCACAAGTTGTGATAGGCATGTGTGGGACCCATGGATCTTGAAAGGTTAGTTGTAAGGGGTGTTGATTATCATAGCAGTGGAGCTATGTCTCTGACAGCGTCCGGTGCTGCTTTTAGTTGCTGTGTTGTGGTCTGTGGTGAGCTTCCCTCTGATGATAAGCTTGGAGAGGTTGGGGGGTTGTTTGAAGGCCAGAAGAGGGTGTTCAGGAAAGATTTATTTCAGGTTGTGATCCCCATTGAGTATGGGTTGTAATTATTTGATGATACCCTATATTGGTTCCAGTGTGAGGTGGTAGGTGACAACTAGGGGTGTGTGGTTAGAGGGGTTTTATTTATGTATCGAAGCAGGTTCTTTTGGAGTATTTGGGTGGCCCATTCCATGATGCGATCTTCTCTGGTGGAGTGTCCTTGTTTGGTGATGGTGGTTTAAGCGTGTTAAGGTGTATATCCTGTACTTTCTTCAAGGACCATATTTTGTGTTTCTGAGTGTCTGGGTATAGATAACAGATTTCTTGATGTGTTTGGGGGTGGTTACCGGATTGAGAAGGTAGGTGTGGCAATCTGTGGGTTTCTTGTATATAGTTGTCAGAAGGGTTCCATTGTTGAAGCTGATTCTGGTGTGGAAGTGTTCCCAGTGTTCCAGAGAGAGTTTAATGGATGGATGTTGGTTGTTGAAATTGTTGGCGAAATCTGTGAGGGAGCTTAGGTCATCTGTCCTGAGGATGAAAATATCATATATGTGTCTCAGATATGTCACTGGTTTTGTGGTGTATTTGTCCAGAAGTTCTTCTTCAAGGTGACCCATGAAGAGGTTGGAATATTCCCCTAGCCCACCCCCATGACTGGAGAGGTGTTAATGGGCCACTTCAACTTATATGGTCCTTTGAAATATGTGTTAACTACTTATGGTAAACAATCTGTTCCACTTTGTATTTAGTTGTGACACTTTGAGTACATTTCCTATGAAGAAGATCTCTGAATAAGCTTGAAAGCTTGCCTCTCTTATCAATAGAAAGTTGGTCCAATAAAAGATATGACCTCGCCCACCTTGTCTCTCTAATATCCTGTAACCAACACAGCTACAACAACACTGCCTACAACAATAGTTATTATATTATTGTAATATCTGAGAACCTCTGAAATATTTATGATAGAAATAATCTGTGTTCCTTTTCAGCCTTCAGGAGAAAGAACTTGAATAGTAGTGGGTTTTGTATTTGTTTTAAAAATGTGTGTGTGTATGTGTAACTTGTTGAGGGAAAGCAGAGTCAAAGAGGTGAATTTTGCATTTTGTTCTAGGCACTATCTTAATTATAGTTTCCATATACATGGACCATACTCTATCCCTTCCCCTGTTTTACAATCATTTCTTAAGTGGGAATCCTCTTGTTATTTGTATCCTCGATAAATGCTTCAAGCAGTTGCAATCACAGTAACAGGGTGAAGAACCCCACAGAGGGTCTGATCCAAAGCCCATTTGGAGTCAGTGGGAGTCTTTTCAATTATTTCAATGGGCTTTGGGTTAGGCCCAGGGAGAGGAGTATTACACAGCTCTCTAAAGGTGCATCATGCTCCCTGCTGGCAGAGAATTCCATAGTCAACATTACCCCACCCAGAACACCATGCCCCAGGGTCTTTTAACCCTGTGGGACATCACTGCAACATCCCTGTTGCAATGGGATATGGATAGGTTTCTCTCAGGTTCCCTCTCAACAGTATTCCACTGAGGACTTTCAAGTCAGAACGAGGATCTTGAAACTGATTTGAAATTAGGTAAGGAGTGATTGTAAAGCACAGCATGTGACAGACTCGAATCTCATCAGATGTTTGACCTAGAAGGTATCCATCTGTCTGCTGAACAAGCTGAAGCCATCACACTCAGAGCCTTGGGTGGAGTTTGCTGGGCTAGGTTAGAAGTGATGAAAGCAAGGATCATCATGGGAAAGATCCCACCTGAAACACATACCTGTCTGAAGCAGAGACTGGCTGCTTCACGTATGCGTACAGATCAGGGATGGCAAAACATAACAGAGTGTTCCAGAGATGTTTTCCAAAACATCATAGAACCTCCCTTAAAAATAGGAATGTATATTGTTTCTCTGCCATTCCTTTATCCCTTCTTTGACAAGAAACAAAAATTCATCAGTGTCATGCTCAGAGCTAAGCTTCCAGGCTACCACACCCCAGATATTTAGAACCACAGGCTACTTTCATCCATGTCGAACTGGGCAACAATGACTGAAGAAAGACAAAGCAGAGGAATTTCACTCACTGAAGCTAAGAGTGTCAGTTCCAGACATCTTTAGAAGCAAAACCAACATGATATAAGAAATGTAAAATGCTAGGCTGGTAGAGACCTGGCTTATTTATCTAATTTCTTCATGTGTGAAGCTCCTTTTGCTGCAGCAATGATGGGTAGCATATCAGCTAACATAACACACTACATCTAATGCACAGCAAAGAGAATGTCCCAGTGGCACTTACCATGCATGGAATAAGAAACAATAACTGACTGTTTTACATTTATATGGTATTTTTCCATCCTGGAGGATTACAAAGCACTTGACAAATTTAAACTTCTCTACAGATTATGTACGGAGAGCCATTTCTCCCAGCACTGAGACACAGGCAGCCTTGTGCACAACACTACACAAGTCAAGCTTTAGGTTTTGTGATGGAATAGCTAAAGTAATTAAAAGTGCAGCAGAAATGTCATGTCACTACCTGGACACAGACAGGCTGACCTAATGGTTGCAGCAGGAGTCAGGAGCAAAGCCGGGTCAGATACCAGGGGATCAGAGTCTGCAGCAGTGCGAGAGGGCAGACTGAGAGTCAGGTGTCAATCAAGGTCAAGTTACCAGGAGATCAGAATCTGAGACAGAGGGGCTGGGTCAGGATACCAGAAGGTCAAAGTAGACAGCAAGAGTAGATAGCACAGCAGAAGCACTCCTAGGCAGGGGAAAACTCGGTTGGACAGACAACTTCCTGTTCGTCTGCTTGGTTTAAATAGAAGCAGGGAAATAATCAGGACCCGCGGAGCTCCACCAATCAGATGCCAGGACTGGAGTCCTCTGTCAGAGTTGAGTTTCTAATTCTGATGACTGATAATAGGTCATTGGGCAGCAGGTTGGAACTTACTGGTTCCTAAGAGCCCTGTGGACCCTGACCTGTAGGTAGGCAGAATGCAGGTGCTGGAATACATGCTGGAAATGTGGTTAAAATGCCAGGGCTAATGCCCCACTCTTTCAAAAAGTGTCACAGGATCAAAGGGGACCGGGAGCTTTTGTGTCTCACAAAAGATGGCTCCTTCAGAAGTAGAGTATTCCCCAGGATGTAATAGCCTGGAATGGATTAGTCACTTGCCTCATAGCTGTGCAGGTTCAAATGAGGATATCACTGACACAGAGGATTATCCCTTCCCTATGGAGGCTGACAGCCTGCTCCACCAGGATCTTGGAGCCGAAGAAAGGTAGAACACTGAGGATGGCTGAGTGGAGGAGAAAGCAATCTGGTTTTAGGCCGAGGGAAAGTTTCTTTTAAAGACTTTCTCTTTGGGCTGGGATCCACAAAGGTACTCAAGTGCCGAAGTCCTGTTTTTAGGCATCACTGCGATCCACAAATCTCCTGCTCAGTTGCTACCTAACCCTGTAGGCGCCTGAAGTCACTTGATGCTGAAATTTTTTCCTCTGGGCATGTGCACTGCAGCTTCACTCTTGGCACCTATTTCCTGCCTGAGCACCCATACCACTGCCTCATGATAGGTGTCCAGATGCCTATCTCCTGCCTAAGCCCCCAAGCAATTCACAAACTGGGAAGGACAGATGGTTGTCTGCCCAATTCAAATGTGGGGGTCTGATTCGCTAGGTGGCCTTTGAGCATGGCTGCTGGATTAGACTCCTCAGGTTCAAGTCCGTCTCCTCCTGAAGGGATTTAAATAAGAATCTTCCCCTCTCAGATGAGATGGGAGCACTAGGCAGTAGTGCCATTCTAACACTTTCTCTGGCCCAGTTAATAATTAAGTATTCCATTGTTTAATTGAAGTGGAACGACTTCAGCGGGAGAGATTGAGGAAGACCCATATCAGACTATTCCATAGCCTAGTGGCTCCAGCATGTGTCTAAGAGGTGGTTGATCCTCATTCAAATCCCTCTTTCTCAAGCAGAGAGGGGGACTTGAACTGGGGAGGGACTAGCCTAAAGATTATAAGGGGTGTCTGGCTGTTCCATATTCAGTTTAAGGGTGACTATTCATGGATCACTAACAGAGCTAGGCGCCTCTGCGCAGCCCAGAATTGGATGCCTATCTCAGAGCTTAGTACGCACCCCTCTCCTTGGCAACTCCCATTGGCTATCTTAAGGCTCCCCACCTACCAGGCTGGCCTTTGTAGAGTGCATTCTGAGGGGTGCATTATCTAGGAGCCTACCACCTAGGCTTTGTGGATTGCAGCGTTGCTCCTGTGATATTCTAGGCACTGCTGCAACCACTAGCCTAAAGATTATAAGGGATGGCTTCCTTCCTGGCTGTTCTCTTTCAGGTCCTGCACACAGTTTAAGGCGGCTAAGTGCCTCCCTCCCCCCAATTCATGGATCACTAACGGAGCTAGGCGCCTCTGCGCAGCCCAGAATTGGATGCCTATCTCAGAGCTTAGTACGCACCCCTCTCCTTGGCAACTCCCATTGGCTATCTTAAGCTGCTCCCCACCTACCAGGCTGGCCTTTGTAGAGTGCATTCTGAGGTGCTTATCTCTCGCCATGCATTATCTAGGAGCCTACCACCTGACTCAGGCTTTGTGGATTGCAGCGTTGCTCCTGTGATATTCTAGGCACTGCAGCACTCTGCACAGCAATACATAAGTCCCTTTGTGGTTCCCACCCTGAGGGACCTGAACAACCTAGGTAGCTCCCTGGACAGAGAGTGATACTGACTGGACCGTCCAACATATTACTAGATTGGGCTGGTAGAAGGAGTTTTGGGTAGGAAGGGAATGTATTTGCTGAACCCCAGGAAGCGGGCTCTGGATTCCCTTCTCTCCCTCTGGTGTTGGGGGCTAGGGATCTAGAAAGACGAGCCATGTCTGACTAGCTTCTATCCTGACTTAATCATGATTCATCTTGCTTAACCATACAGCCTTAGCTTTAGTTGTTGTCTGAAGTAACATATTTTTGAAGTCACGTGGGTATTTTTTGTGGGGAGACTTTACAATTGTTTTGTAAATATGTACATGCCTCTTTAATGTAGATTGGTGAGTATCCCCAGCCAAGGCTCCAGATCAAGCACAGACATGGGATGAATCATGAAAGCGACATCTCACCAGGTAGCAGTGATGAGAGCTCAGCTTTCGAGGAAATAATCCTCACTGACACAGGATCCCAGAGGGACTTCCTTTATTGGTTTGAAAGCTGTGCAAAGCTGGCTACTGGTACAAAGGCAACGTAGTTAAAACTGTCTGTGAGGGACTGCAGGGTCTGGTGTGCCCTTAACCCCTCAATCAGATGGCTAGAATTACAATGGATGGTTTCAGAGCTGGAAGCCACATTTGGCTTTCTAGCCATGCTGCGTCTCTAGCAATAGAATTGTGTCAGAGAGCTTGTCAGACTCAGAAAATGTTTAATTTCCCCAGGATAGTTATGAGAAGGTCTCTATTGTGTATTGCAACATGCCTGAATGCGAGCAGGAAACTCTAACTGATCAGAAGTTTACAAATGCATTAGAATAGGTAGCCATGCACTTTAGCCAAAGCCTGCGAAGTATTTCACAAATTTGAATCTACTAGATAAAATGAGAAAAGGATCAGCTGGTTTTTCCAAGTGGATGAGAAGGGTGTGTCAGAACATAAAGTTCACATGGTGAGTCCCAGAAAATCCCCTCAAGGGGAAAGAAAACTTGAGAAAAATTATCTTGTTGATTTTAGCCTAAGGTTCAACACGTGTCCCCTGATTTCACACTGATTAAGAGTAGGCCAAAACCCAAGCTCTTTCCTAGGTAAATACAATGTCAGAGAGAGGATGCAAAATATTTGGATGTTAATTACCTCTTAGCTGAAACAAAAGCTGGTCTGGGATTATTTGCCACATTACTCAGAGGTGGGCCATTATCACAAATACCCTCACTGAAAAACTTCAGTGAGATGAAAGCCTCAGAGAATAAAAACCTAAATCTGGATTAATAACGCTGCCCTGATATTTAGAGGGCAGTGCTTAGCCAGTTGGGTTCATATTTTCCTTCATGACAGAAAAATATGTTCTGTGCTGATAGTGGGCCAGAGAGAAATGTGCTGCCCTTCCAAAATTACTTCAGTTTACCAAACGGCATCTCCCAGCTAGAGGTCTCTAGAGACGTCCCTTTAGGATATTAGCCATGTCACAGTTCAAGTGGCTGGTGAGATTAAATTGCTAGTGAAAACTGGCACACAAACAGCCAGTATAAATTTCCTTGTGACTGTTACTGCAGAGAAATAATATAGTGCACAATATGGTTAGACTTTGGAGATCACAGAATAGATCTTTATGGGAAGATAATTTCTTAATTTTACACTAGCTACAAAGGAAAATCCCACAACTATGCAGAATCTGAACAGTGGGGGTTTTCTTTTGAGGGGGGAGAGGCAAGGAGAGGGGAGGAATAGGTAGTACCTAGAAATGCCTACTGTCATAGCCAAATAAAAGTGAGGCTCTTTTCAGCATTACTCAAGGTTTTATGTAGAGTTTCACTGTACTAAAAATCAGATCTCTGGCAAATACTCAGACTGCAAAAAAATGTTCCTGCAAGAATCTACAAAATGCAGCCAATACAATACTTTAATGAAGGGTGCTATGGCTAGGGAGATAGAACCAGCGAAAGTATTTCTGCTAATGGGTGCAATAAGGGGACAGTTGTCAGCACTATTCAGCAACACGGTCAGGATAATCCCTCTGCTATACCAGAGCACTTGTGAATACTATGATGGAAAGCCATTCCACAGAACTATGGTGCTAGGAACAGTTGGGATTGACTCAGATTCTCCAAAAATATGTGTTGATGTGTTTTCCTTAGGACCTTGAAATTTGGTAGGACAACACTAGTGCAGCATGGCCTACAAACTATGAGAGCTAGGAGAGTGAAACTGTGACTAAGCAATAACCAGAAATCTATAGCTACTTTGACTGAGAAGTAACAGCACATAGGTGTCCTCATTTGACATGGTTAAGGCCCTCTGTTTCTGGTTTTTATTTTCTTTAAAATTTCCCTGGAATGTATCTGTGTTTATTACAACAACTAAAAAATGGGTGATATTCAGTGCAAAGTTAACTTCACTGTTTTCCAGGTAAATATTCGGGGACAGAAGGACAGGGAAAAAAGCAACAAAAAGAGAAAAGTAACAGTTTATGAAACAATTTCACTAATCCCCATTACAAAAACAAAGCTTTCTTTTTAAAACCTTTTTCTGTTTCTTACTCTCGATATAAGGGGCTTCAGTGTGAGTTCCAAAAGTCCTGGTTAGTGTAGTCTCACAACAGTTTTTTTGGAGTCTTTGTAAGGTTCATTCTCCTGCAGTCTTGGATTCACCAAATTCAGAAAATATTCTTTCTACATCAACTGAGCCAGGCAGGACAGTGAGGATATGAGAAGCTGCCTGGGTCAGCTTTGGGAAGTCCGTGCATTGGATTTTCCATATTTCAAATGGTATGATGTCGCTGCTGTCTGGAGAAGTCATTGCCATGTACGCATGGAATTCACATTCCAGTTTAGCCGGTTTTTCATTAGGAGCCACAACGGGGAAAATGATACGAAAATAATCATGACATTTATCAGTAGAGACCACCCTTTTGCAGTGGGAAATCAAACAGCACAATGGTTTTCCAGAACGATGGTTTGCCCTAAAAAGCTTCAGCGGACATATTCTGAATGACAGTCGTTTTCCACTTCCTTGACAGCTCTGTGTTAAGACCTTGGAAAGCCTTTTCAAGTGTATCCTGCTCACTTACTGACAAAATGGACATGAAAAGATTTGTTTTTTTCTGGACTTTCCCCAGCTGTGCTTTGTGCTAAAGTTCCACAGAACCATTGTTGATTAAAATGCCATACACCTCTTTGTTAGAGAACTTTCTGTCTATTGAAGAATAGGATTCCAGTTTCTTCTGTGCGACATACAATGGCTGAAAGTTTCAATTCTGTACTCCAGGGAAGCAGCAGGTGGCAGGTGCCTGGCCCAGTACTCCCGAGGGCCAGCACGTAGGCTTGGGCAGTGTCTGCTATTCACTGTGATATTAGCCGCTAAATATTTGCCATCTATCCTGAGTTTTGGTTTCTGTCATTAAGAAACATGTTCTAGAAACACATGGGTTATTTGGGGGGACTTTATGATTGTTTTATGAAATGGAAATGTGCCTTTCTAGATTTGAGTTTCTCCCTCCAGTTGCTGTTCTGTTTAGCAAAGTTATTAGTTATTTTAATCCACTCAGTGCTATTTTTTTTCCTGGGCTGATACAGTTTTAGTGTACAGGCTTTAGCCCAAGGGGAAGCACCACATTTCTGGTCTGTATTGCCTTGGGTCCATATGACATTTTTTCTTAGAACCCCAAAATCTGTCAGTTGCTGGAAAGTAATAGGCAGCAGAGCTCCTGTGACATTGGCCTCTAGGGAAGCCATGCTGAGATAGCTTAAATAGGGCAAAACTGTAAAGAATGGGGCACGCAGACATCCTAAATATTCTTCCATAAGATACATCAAGCCAGCAACAAACAGTTTCTACAGCACCCTACTGGTCACTTAGAAATCAAAAATGCAGTTCCCTTGAAACAATCCAGCCTTAGGCCGTCACCCAGACAGCCAAGTCAAATATGATGGAAGTTACTGAAAATCTTTATCCATCATGTGTAAAAAAAAGTTCTACCAATCCCAAAGGACTGGACACATTACCAAACAGGTCAATGAATAGTTCAGATCTTACTCAAATACATGCTTAAAGCTAATGCTTATTAGCTAAACTAATATTTATTTTTTTAAAAGGAAAGAGAGTAATGGTTAAAAGATCATTATACATACACCGATGAAAATAACATCCATAGATCAGTTTCAAAGTAGACATGATAACTGAGTTGCAAGTTCTTAATTTGCAAAGTTCTGGAAATTACCCAAACAGCTTGGAGGACCATCAGTCTTTGTTTGAAGCTCCCTTGTTAGAAATCCAGTGCAGAGAAGTAAAGCAGGAAATGAAGACCAAACAATCCATACGCAGAGTTTGTTCAAATTCTCTTATGAGCATTAGCAGGACAATTCCAGGTTAGTGCTGGGATCCCAATCTTGCGATCCAAATTTTCCCTGACAAGCTTGGACAGATTTGAGTTAAACAGGATCAGGACCTTAGATTATTTTATACATCCATGCAGGCTTATTGATATCTTCTTGACAGCAGATATCACAGCAGATAATTCTTGGGTGCATAATAGGTAATTATTTGCGGCTTTGAAGTAACATCTCCTATTTTCTATGCACACTGGTAACTAGCTACATTAGCATAAGGCAATTGGCAATTTACAATGATTCACAAGTATTTACTACTTAAACTTCAAAGAGAAATAAAAACAATAGTATTGTTACATTCAAGTTCCATCAAAATGTTAATAT
Source organism: Emydura macquarii macquarii (assembly GCF_026122565.2). Classification (NCBI taxonomy): domain Eukaryota; kingdom Metazoa; phylum Chordata; order Testudines; family Chelidae; genus Emydura; species Emydura macquarii. The sequence goes on from NW_027130506.1 coordinate 6,984,839, forward strand.
TTTCCTTTGATTTTTGACTAAGGGATGGTCTACACTACAGAGTTTTGTCCACAAAAATCAGCCTTTGCTGACAAAACAGTGGAGGTGTACACGCTGAAAGGCTCCTCCCACCAATATAACTCCCCTGCTATGCTGACACGATAAAACAACCTTAATGAGAGATGTAGGGCTTATGTTGGTGTAGTTGGTGTAGCAATGCAGTGTCAGTGTAGACGCATACCACTGACCCAAAGAGGGTAGTGTGGCCATCAGCCACCACAGTAATTAATGCGGTGGCTGTAAGTTGACCTAACATAGATTGACTTATCTTTGTAGTGTAGACAAAGCCCAACAGAAATTAGTGACAGATAGGAACTATTTGGCTACATTGATAATCACTAGCAAGACATATATCTACTTCCAAACTCTCGACAACGCAAGATTTAACCTCAAAGTCTTAGTTGTGTGCCATTTTAATACTTTTAAACATGTACTCAAAAGTTGATTTTGGGTTATTTCAGCCTGCTAGGCTCAACTCTTCCTGGCCCAGTGTCCCCCAAAGATGGGAAACCTTGCTAGTTCAAGAAGGCCAAATGTCCCAGTGTGAGAGACCCTCAAAACAAGTAGCTCAGAGACAGAAAAGCAGCTGTACCTTCCACACTCTCCCCTTCCTCTGGTGTCACATTTCTTTTTCTTCTCTTTTCCTTTTTCTTTCTCTGTTCCTCTCTCCATCAGTAATAACAAGAATGAGCATTACGTGAACAGAAAAATGAGGGACAGAGCAGGAGGATGGAAGCAAGGGTTCCGTGCTTCTGAGTAGAAAGGAAAAGAGCTGGATGGAAGAGGGGACAGATGGGGGCTTATATACATAGGGGCAGGGTTCCACAATTCATTTTACTTTATTTATTTATTTTGAATGATGAAAATACACAAAAGGCAGCCAGCCAGCCATCACTTAATCCCCTAGATTATATCACAAGCATCAAATCTGCCTCACCCCTTTAGAAGAGCAAATAATAAACAAACCGATACCTCAATCTCCATCCCAGCTAGACTCTCCTTTAATGCCCAGAGAGACACCTGAGCCCATGAAGCATGTCCTGAAGGTTAACAAACCTGGGATATTTCGAATCAAGAATGGGGACACAGGTGCCAAATACATCTCTTACAACTAGATGAATTACTGAGTATGAATTGAATGGGACAGGAGGGGAAACACCATTAGTGAGAGCTCTCAGAGTGAAGGGAAGTAATGCAATTTTGTCTAACTCCCCTCTACTCTTATTTCAATATTCCTGCCTGGTTTCTGTGGGGAAGGGGATTTTTTTCCCTTTTTTTCCTTTATGTCAGTGAGAACTGATTAGATCAATGGCAGACAGCAGAGCCCCTCCACCCCCCACCTTCCCTCCCTCCCCATTTCCCTGAAGATTCTAGATTGGAATGGTCTGCAGTGAGAAAGCCAGGCTGATTATACATTGGGAAAAGGAGCCCAGCTTTGGCTTGGGGAGGTGCTATGTCTCGTACAAGTTCTGCACAGATGAAAAAATGGTTGCTAATAAAGCAACACATCAAAACATCAGTACTTTGATCTGTGAAATGTATTGGGCCCTCGCATATCATTAAATAGGTCAGACTAGACACTTTCTCAGCTCCCTTTGGCAATGGAGGACAGAGAGTTGCAATAGCCTACTAACTTCTTGGCAATGCCTAGAAAGATTGTTTCAGATTCTGAAATCATCCACTGAGGTATTGTCACAAAGGAGAATGCATAGTAAACTCTCTTCAAGGATAATATTATCCCTTTGCTGCTCTGCCTAACCAAAGGAAGCCAATATCAGGTTAGATCAGGCCAATGCTATACGTTTCTGGGTCCTCTGAAGTCATCATCTACTAGTCTTGATTTTGTCAGTAAATGCAAGGTACCAGCTCTGCTTCCCCTCTGCCCTGAGATAGAGTAACATTACCTGGCACAGTAGGGCTCCAGTCAATGTAGATGACCAGCATTGCCAGCCCTACATGCCCCAACCTAAGAGTATAAACGGAGGAGCAGGCCCGACCATTCTTCAGTTATTTCACCAATACACAGTGCAGGTATTACAGGACATCATAGTAGTGCGGAAGGAGGACAATACATCTTGACGAACCACTGTTACTGCAGAGTAAAACACGACTCTCTTTTTTTGAGTGATATTCGATATGTATTCTACATTTGGAGCCTCACCACCAGTGACCTCCTAGGTAGAAGGTGGAAGTGCAAAGTCTATAATGACTGAAGGACAACTCTGTCAAACTAAGCATCAGATCTTGATGCCTCAACAAGGGAATAATGCTTTCAGTAAAAGTTTAGACTGATCCGCTATGTAGCCGCCTGGCAAATTTCAGAGACTGGTATGCTTCTCAGGGAAGCCACAGAAGCCACTCAAGCTAAACTGGGTTTTAAACTGCATGGGTAGATCTAATCTAGCTAGCTCATAGCATGATTTAATAAAATTAGACACCTCTGTAGACAGACTTTGGGTAGATATTGCCTGATCCCTCATTATCTCTGCAAACACTGCGAAAAGCCATGAGTGAATAACTTTGTTCTGTCCAGGTAAACTGATAGAGCCCCAGCCACATCAAGGATGTGCATTTTAGCTTCTCCCCTGGCTGGAGTGGGGTTTGGGAAAAGAAAACTGACAAATCAATCAACTGAGCTTATTAGCATGCATGTAGGTTCTTTTATTGTTTTTAATGTTTTCTCTGTAATGCTTTTACCTTCAGAATAAACAAGCTCTTTCAGAAAGGACTGTGGCAGTTACATTGTGTATGTCTTTCCAGAGAAGGCAAAGCAGGCCTGATTAGGCATTCTGCCTTTTTCTGGGGATAAGACAGCATAGTCAGGGAACTGTGCAGCCTGGAAATACCCTAGTCATGAGGGAGAGAGAAGTGATGACATGGAGCCTAGAGTGGGTGCCCTTGCTTAACCATAGAAGGGGAATAGAATAGCAGTTGCACTGAACTGTGACGCCAATTCCAGAGATGAAAATTTTCTTGGCAAAGGGAGGGACGATCATGCTCCTTCCTGTCAGTCGACATAAAACATTGCTGTTATAATGTCTGTCATGACCTGGACTGTCAGTTCATGTAGCATGAAGAGAAATGTGGTACAAACAGCTCGGATCTCTAGTATATTTACATGAAGGTGAGTCTGTTCACCTTGGGTTTGAAGATAAGCCTTGGGTTTAAAGATGGTTCTCCCCATCCAAGCATAGAAAAATCCTTCACCAGTGTCTTGATGAGAAGAGGTGCAGAAAACAGTCCTCCTGTGCATACACAAAGTCAGTCTTTCCACCAATTTAATGATGAGAGGTCTTCTTGGAGAACCTGTACACTCATGACCATGTGATGTCTGTTTGGTAGATACATGGATTTCCGTCACCCTTGCAGGCAGTGTCGGTGAGTCTGGCATGCTGTGTGATGTAAATGTAGGAAGGCATGTGACTGAGAAGTTCGAGGCAGGTTCATATGGGTATATGAGGGGAACTCGGCAGCTTGTTGATGTGGTCTACTGTAGAACTGAATCTGTCTTGTGGCAGACAAACTCTTGCTGTTGCGGAGTCTAGCACTGCCCCTATGAATTCTATTATCTGAGTCAGTACAATAATTGACTTTTATCTATTGATTCTGAGACTTTGGATAGTGAAAAGCTGTAGGAACGTGTTGTGGTGATTTTCCTCAAATTAGCCAATCATCAAGCTAGAGATATACCTGGATCCCTTGCTTTCTAAGGTAAACCAACATGACCAACCAACCTGATAGCTTTCTTTGACAGGGTAACAAGCCTTGTGGATGGGGGAAGCAGTAGATGTGGTATATCTTGACTTTAGTAAGTCTTTTGATACTGTCTCGCATGCCCTTCTCATAAACAAACTAGGGAAATACAACTAGATGGAGCTACTATATAATGGTTGCATAACTGGTTGGAAAACAGTTCCCAGAAAGTAATTATCAGTGATTCCCAGTCAAGCTGGAAAGGCATATCAAGTGGAGTCCTGTAGGGATTAGTTCTGGGCCCAATTCCTTGCATGACTTTGCAAGGAAGGCAGTTCTAACCTTTCAGGAGCAGAGGTTGCTTTCCTTTTAGGCTGTATGCCCCAAAGTGCCAAGTAGGGCCAGGACTGAATGTTGTAGGAGTAAGGGGATGAGGGCCTCAGGGTGCATACCAAGGTGAATTCTCCTCTCTAGATCTCTAGGTCTCTGTCCATAATGTCTGGTCCTAGATTCCCTGTCTGAGTAGTAGAAGACGAAGAGTGGAGCCGAGATGAGGGGGTAGGGGATGACTTTCTGCTGTGCTCTAAGAGAGAGCTGACACTTTGCACCCCCATGTTCATCCTTCTACTATGATTGTATATTATCTAATGCAAAGTATGTCACGTTAGATGTCTTTGGAAGGCTCATGATATACTGGTCATTATTGCTATAGTAGTATGTTGGTTACAATTTCATGTGTGTAGTTATGAGGCTGCACTATGTAATATTCCCAAAAATGTGTCCTTGCAGCTTAAAACAATTCCAGGCAAAACTCTCCAGGACCAGAGGAGCAGTTCACACTTCATCAAAGCCTGTATAGGACAAACACAGCTCAGCCTTCCGGGAACAAAGGACTGGCCTGGGCATCAGCGAAGGATCAGTTGGACTCTTGAGTAAGTTACCTCCCTTCCCTTGGTGAGTTTGGAACCATGGTGAGGTAATGTTCACTGACTCAGGACATGAATGAGTTCATGTAAAGACATTGTATGTCATCTGACCCTGAGGGGGAGTGGGGCCAAAGCCTCAGAGGGGAGAAGGAATATTATAAAAATGAGAGACATTTCACTTCCATCTGCAAACACCACCAAGCAACTGAAGAGCTGACCAAAGCAGAGAGCATAGCTGAAAGGAAACCAGACAGTTTGTATTGAGACTCACCTAAGTTTGTAATGTTGCTGAAAGTGTTATGCTTAGCTTAGAATGCGTTTTGATTTTATTGATTTTGTTTTGATTTTATTTCTTTTGACTTGTTAGCCTTTGATTTATAATCACTTAAAATCCTTCCGTAGTTAATACATTTGTTTGTTTGCTCTACCTAAAGCAGTGTGTTTGTTTTGAAGTGCGTTGGGGATTCCACTCGGGATAACAAGGCTGGTGCTATCAATTTCTTTGTTAAATTGATTAATTTATATGAGATTACACTGTTCAGTGGGCATAACTGGACATTGAAAAATGGAGGTTGTATCTGGGACTGAGGGTATTGCCTAGTGTCATTCGATAATCCAAGAAGAGGCTGGCTAGAAGCACTCACTCACTTAGTTGGGAGCAGCTTATATGCTGGAGGTTGTGCATGAACAGCCAAGGAGTGGGAGTTCTCACAGCAAAGCAGAGTAAGACGGACTCCCAGAGTAGGGGATTGGGGTGACACAGCAATTCACTGGTCTAGATCGCACCAGGAGAAAGTTACACTCCTTGTGTACCAATGATGGTACTGAGTAGTTGGTACTGTGCAAATTACGGATCTCCATTCAAAACTGTAACAATGGTAGGTGGCCCATTTCTGTGAAGATACCAGAGAACCCTGATTTGCATCATGAACAAGCCTTTAACTGAGCACTTTGAGGCCATCTATGTACGTCTCTCTCTATTTGAGTCCTCAGAGGATGACCATTGTTCTCACTGCTCTTTCCTACCCCTTTCAGATGACTGGATGGAGGAAGACTTAGCTACTCTCAGAAGATGCCACTTTCTTGGATGACTGAAGAAAGGAAAACAAATCATCCCTTATCTACCGTCAGCGTAAAAAGGAACAGAGGGGGAAGCATATCCAGCACAGAGCCTGGAGAACCAATGCTGCTCACCTGCCTAAAAACATGAACTTTGCCCAAAAGGCCTGGAGAAGCAATTGCTTTATTTCCTTTTTTTGTTTTGGAAAGAACTGAAAGATCCCACCAGGATTGTCGCTGAAGATTTGCTGCCCTGACTTAGAAAACTGAGGAAAGTCTGGATTTCCCCATGAATTGACAGGCTAAAGTCTTAAAAGGACAGGGCTATTATTTTCCCTTAGACATTTTTATTTCAGAGCCTGAGATTGCCACCCCTGGCTAACATTGAACACAGTCATTCTGATACATCTGAACTTCAACACCAATCAAATATACTGCTGTGGTGCATGCTCCTGACACTGTTGCTGGCTGTTCTCTATTGCTGAAACCTAATTAAAATCAATGAGGACAGCATGTAGTTGGTTGCATGTCCTTGTTTCAACAGAGCATGAAAATGAAACTAAAGAGAAGTCTTGGTAAGAATGTGTCATGATTTGGTTTCCCTCTAAACACACCACTCAAGCTTCAGAATGTTTACTAAGAACTAGACCAAAGTTGTTCTGTCAGTGCCTTAGGTATACTGACAGAGACTCTGTCTACACTTACCTCCGGGATTCGGTGGCAGTCGACGGGAGTTACGCAAGCTACGCAAAAAACTTGCGTAACCCCTGTCGACTTCTCTGCTCCTCTTCTGCACGCCGTCTTCACTGCACTGCGTCGATGGGAACCGTGTTCCCGTCGATGCAGCGCTACGCCACTTTTGAAGGTGGTCTTAGTACGTCGATTTCTGGATTGACTGAACGGGTCTTCATTGACCGCTCAGTCGATCCAGAGAAATTGATTTGATGGCGGCGACTTTGCCGCCATCAGTGTAGCCATAGCCTCAGTTAACATTTTCTTCATCTCCAAAACTGTCATGAGATGAATCTCTTGTTCTCTGATTATAGAGAAGGAAAGTAATTTTGGATTAGCATCAATGATAAATTCTGTAATAGGGTTTCCAATCACTGACAGCCATCAATTTAACTTTATTCCAGCACTCTTGAGTGATAAAATGATTGCCTTGCCCTGGAAAAAAGGCCCCAAACAATCCCCCCTGGCCAGATGTTAGGGGAAAAAGGATCAGAATTTGAATCCAGATCTGCATGAGCTGGCTCTTCACAGCTTTTATCTTTAAGATACATGAAACATCCCTGAACACAAGACATTCAAAATCCAATCCAAAATCTGGGGCTCAGGCTCATCTCTATTACCTCCTTTTCCCTTCCTTTTTAAAATGTCATAGTGAAAGGTCATTAGATCTGAATCTATTATTATTAGCTATTACGCTGATTCCTAATGACCCAATTAGGGTTCCATTGTACTAGGCATTGCACAGACAAATAATGGAAAAACAGCCTGTGCCCTGGAGAACTGTCAATCTAGGAGTACTTATCTAGTTCCACCAATGTAATATCTGAGTGTCTTGAAAGATTTTAAAAGTAGAAATAACAATGACAATCTCTTATTCACTCTTTTTTTCTTTTCAGCCTGCATGAGAAATATCTTGATTAGGATTATTCTTTTAATGTGGGTGAGTAGGTGTGTTGTTTGTCTATATGAAGGGAAGCCAACTCAAAGAAATTAGTTTTTCACTTAGTTCTGCATGTGGTGAGGCGTAAGTCTTGCAGCGTTCTGTCTCCAGCACTCACAAGTCTTCTGTTATTGGTCAACAGTTTTATGGTTCTGTTGGAAAACAGCTGTCATGAGAAGTCATATTTAAAGAGGAAAAGATGATCTCTCAGACCCAGTGCAATGGAGAACTTTGAATATCAGGGCAACAATTTCAAACTGGACTGTTTATCTATAGGGAGCCACCACAGAGAGCAGAGTACCAAACTGCTCCACTTTCAGTGACCTGAATTGCTAACCAGATGGCCTGCTGTGTTTTTGCACCAGTTAAAACATGGTGAAGATGTGTGTGTGTGTGTGTGTGTGACTTCATTCCTAGAACTAATGAGCTCCAGTACTCATGCCTGGATGATATGAATGTGTGGATCACTGGGGTCAGGCCTGAAAGAGCTGCATTCCTCTGGCCAGTTGTATTCCCCAGAGGGGACTAAATCAGTTCACCTTCGCTTCGTAAGGCTATCTGACTGCAGGTGTGTCCATGTTCTGATAAGATTAGATGCAAAGCAAAATACAGGACAACACTGAACCTATGCCATATGCTTAAAATGACAATACTCACTGATTTTGCATCAGTTTTGCTGCCTCTGCTGTATTTCCATCCCCACTTTTTGATACAATTGCAAGCAAGGTCTGAGTGTCTGACTGGCCCTCCCCTTGCTCAGCCAGATGAAAGGGGGGGCACTTTATTTGCATGGGCTCTGTATCTGCATAAGCACACCTAGGTGCTAAGCAGCATGATGGGAAATGGTCAGTTTTGGCTATTGGGTTACAAATCACTGGAGAATTAACTGCAGGGGTAATGAAATGTTGTCTCCCTATTGTGTAAACAGAGGGCAGCAGAACTGTGCTTAGTCTGCTTTGATGAAAGATTCACTTTCATAGAATCATAGAATATTAGAGTTGGAAGGGACCTCAGGAGGTCATCTAGTCCAACCCCCTGCTCAAAACAGGACTAACCTCAGCTATATCATCCCAGTCAGGGCTTTGTCAAGCCTCAGCTTAAAAACCTCTAAAGATGGAGATTCTACCACCTTCCTAGGTAACCCATTCCAGTGCTTCACCACCCTCCTAGTGAAAAACGTTTTCCTAATGTCCAACCTAGACCTCCCCCACTGCAACTTGAGACCATTGCTCCTTGTTCTGTCATCTGCCACCACCGAGAACAGCCTATCCCCATCCTCCCTGGAACCCCCTTTCAGGTAGTTAAAGGCCGCTATCAAATCCCCCCTCATTCTTCTCTTTTGCAGAAGAAACAAGCCCAGTTCCCTCAGCCTCTCCTCATAAGTCCTGTGCTCCAGCCCCCTAATCTTTTTTGTTGCCTCCCGCTGTACTCTCTCCAACTTGTCCACATCCTTTTTGTAGTGGGGGGCCCAAAACTGGACACAATATTCTAAATGCGGCCTCACCAATGCTGAATAGAGGGGAATAATCACTTGCTGTGACCTGCTGGCAATGCCCCTCCTAATGCAGTCCAATATGCTATTCGTCTTCTTGACAACCAGGGCACACTGCTGACTCATATCCAGCTTTTTATCCACTGTTACCCCCAGGTCCTTTTCTGCAGAGCTGCTGCCTAGCTCGTCGGTCCCCAGTCTATAGCTGAGCATGGGATTCTTCCTTCCTAAGTGGAGGACTCTGCACTTTTCTTTGTTGAACCTCATTAGATTACTTTTGGCCCAATCCTCCAGTTTGTTTAGGTCATTCTGTATCCTATTCCTACCTTCCAGGATATCTACCACTCCCCCCAGCTTATTGTCATCCGCAAACTTGCTGAGGGTGCAATCTACCCCATCCTCCAGATCATTAATGAAGATGTTGAACAAAACTGGCCCCAGGACCGACCCCTGGGGCACTCCGCTTGTGACCGGTTGCCAGCTAGACATGGAGCCATTGATCACTACTCGTTGAGCCCTATGGTCTAGCCAGTTCTCTATCCATTTTATAGTCCATTCATCCAACCCATACTTCTTTAACTTGCTGATAAGAATACTGTGAGAGACAGTATCAAAAGCTTTGCTAAAGTCAAGGTATATCACATCCACCGCCTTCCCTATATCCACAGAGCCAGTCACCTCATCATAGAAAGCAATCAGGTTGGTCAGGCATGACTTTCCCTTGGTGAATCCTTGTTGACTGTTCCTGATCACCTTCCTCTCTTCCAAGTGCCTTAAAATGGATTCCTTAAGGACCTGCTTCATGATTTTTCCAGGGATTGAAGTGAGGCTGACCGGTCTGTAATTCCCTGGATCCTCTTTCCTCCCTTTTTTGAAGATGGGCACTATATTTGCTTTTTTCCAGTCCTCAGGGACCTCCCCCTGTTGCCACGAGCTTTCAAAGATAATAGCCAATGGCTCTGAAATCACCTCAGCCAACTCCCTCAGAACCCTCGGGTGCATTGCATCCGGCCCCATGGACTTGTGTATGTCTAATCCTTCTAAATAGTCTTGGACCTGTTCCTTCAGCACTGCGGGATGTTTGCCTCCTTCCCATTCTGTGCCACCCAGTACAGGAGTGTGGGAGCTGATCTTGTCTGTGAAGACAGAGGCAATAAAGGCATTGAGTACCTCAGCTTTCTCCACATCCTCCGTCACTAGGTTGCCTCCCTCATTCTCTAAGGGGCCCACACTTTCCCTAATCTTCCTCTTGTTGGCAACATGCCTGTAGAAACTCTTCTTGTTCCCCTTCACATCCCTTGCTAGTTGCAACTCTAATTGTGCTTTGGCCTTCCTGATTTCATTCCTACATGTTCGAGCAGTATTTTTATAATCCTCCCTAGTCATCTGACCAAGCTTCCACTTCTTGTAAGCTTCTTTTTTGCGTTTAAGTTCTTTGTTAAGCCAAGCTGGACGCCTACCATATTTGCTATTCTTTCTGCACATCGGGATGGTTTGCTCCTGTGCCCTCAATAAGGTCTCTTTAAAATACAGCCAGCTCTCTTTCATCTGAACAGAACTCAGCAAAAGAGGCATTTGGATGCAAACGACTGTAAAATAAAGCAGGGAGAGGCAGTGACATTGGTGTCTTGCTGAGGGTGTACCAGTCCTACCAAAGGGTTATTTTTAGACATGGATTGGCTTTTTCTTTTCGGTATTAAAGGGTATAATTAATTAGTCCTTTTAGAATCTTTTGTTTTCTTAAAAAGCAGGGACATTACTCCTATGTCAGGGGAAGGTTTTCCCATGAATGAAAGTTGACAGCTGAAACTCACTAAGAGCTGACATCACTAAAGGAGGTGGCATACTTTAAGCAGAGGGAAGGTGCTGAGGCTCAGAGGCAGTGAGAGCTAGGGTGGTGGGAGCCAGCAGAGGGGACTCAGTGAGGCCCAGAGGTCGTGGGAGTCTGCAGGTGATCAGAGGCAGCAGTAGAGGGGGCCTACAGGTGGTGGGAGCCGGCAGAAGTTGGATGTCTGCAGGCAGCAGGAGCCAGCAGAGGGGACCAGTTAAGCCCGTGTCTGGCTAGTAGCAGGAGCCAGCAGTGGGGACTGGCAGAGCCCCACCACGGAGAGGTGGACAGTGCAGCTACGACGGTCAGTAGGGCAGGGGAAAGCAAGCAGGGAGAGACGAAGAACACGCCTCATGTACTCTGGGGGAAGAGGGGTTCGGCTCACCATGCTCATGAATTCTGTTTGCACTGTTTTCCCAGACCAGTGCTGTGTTTCTTCCTTCCTGTTATGAAAAGGTTTACTTTCTACACTCAGACTCTGTGCTTGCGAGAGGGGAAGTATTGCCCTTTGGGGGTGCCCAGGGGACAGTGTGTGATTTCCCAGGTGATTGGGTGGGGGCTCGAGCCGGTTTGGTGTTGTATCATTGACAGGGACCCCTAAATACAGAACCCGGCCCTTTGCCGCTGTCGTTTCTGCCTGGCAGAAAGGTTACACAATAGTTTTCTTACGATACGATGCTACAGTAAGATAAAGAGAAAAGACTGACAGCATCTAATGATGGCACAAGTATCATCATTTCTAAATATGTAACATGGAGCATTCACTAGCGAACCCACACAACATCCCTGTAAGGTCATATTTTTATCTCCATCGTACAGATGAGGACAATTAATGTGGAGTGATGTAGGGCTGGTTTCTGCACCACTAAAGTTAATAGTTGGTTTCAGCCAGAGTGAAGATCAGGCTCTGAATGATTTGTTTAAGCCCAGAATGAGTCAGTGTGGAAGCAGAGAAGAAAATTAATTTCCTGGCTCCCAGTCCTGTGCTCAGACTACTCTCTCAGTGGCTTATCAGCCTGCATGTTGGTAAGGATAAGCACCACACATGCCTAGCTGAATGCACCTCACATTCAGTTAGTCTTTCACTCTGAGAAAAGTTTGGGCTTGTACTAGGAGCAAAGGGTTTATGTATTTCCAACACTGTGGCAGCAGGCGCCCTTCACTGTTAAGAGTGTTCAATCAGACTGACAGATAAAGATTGCCTTTGGGTTTAATTCATTATTCTGTCAAGGATTTAGCTATGTCAACCAATTAAAAATTATGTGCGACCAGTTGAAAATAATTGTACTTGTTAGTTTTTCCCAATGACTGTAATGTCGAATTCTTGAGAGAATAGTGATTTGTGAGTGATGCCAGTTTCTTGTAGTTTCATCCTTTTCCAGCTCTGTATTTTATACTCCCTCAGGAGTTCCCCCCCCCCCCCCCAAATGGCATCTTTTTATTTAATAGACCCTTCTGACCTTTTCTGAAATGCAGAGATTATCTGCAGACTTCCTTAACCTTGACCCATGTTGCCATGTCATATGAATTATTCAGAAAGTTTCATTTTTGAAGTGGGCACTAATTATATAACTTAACTCCCAGATAAAACATACACAGAGAACTTGAAGAGGCCCCACAAGACTTTCTTCCCCTGAAGTGGAGTTTTGGTGTATAAATTATACACATAATGGATTTCAACGCTTTCTGTATACTTATTGGCATTTTAATTTTTAAAGTTTTAGGCTTTTTCTCAGACCACAGCTTGTCTCTCTCCCATTATTTTTTTATTTTTTTTATTTTGTTGCTATTTTTCCTTTTAGGTCATATTAAATGCTCAAAGTACTGTAATGTGAAAAGTGAATTTGTAACTCCAGCACTAGATTCAAGAAAACACTGATAGGTTACAGAGCAACGTATTTTGTGTCTAAGTGATATAGTCAGAAGGACCATGCTCCTGCCAATTCCACTGTCTTCAGTACTTGATTTCTTACTTGTTTGGAATTGCAGCTGTGGATTAGGACTAAGCATCACCATGTACCCAGGAACTGTGTGGAAGACCAATTAAATTGCATCAGAAAATAAAATCATTTACTATTTGTGCTGGTGATTGCTCTGTTGCCCAGATCTTCATTTTCCTCTGAATCATTATGTTTAAAGCCGGTGGGAAAATGGAATTTCAGTTCTGTGGGACGAATATTCAACACTTTGAAATTTCCTTTCATACCCAATCAGGCAAAAAAGTTGACATTTACCACAGAACAGAAATCCCAAAATATTTCATTTCAGAAACATTCAAACAATATTACTGAAACATTTAATGTCTAAACATTATACTATAATAAATATGAGTATTAAATAAAAATAAAGATATATTGCATTTAATTAAGTAAAATGAAAGTGAGAAAGGCAAAACAAATTACTTTATTTTGATTCAAACTCTTTTTAAAAAATTTCCATTGAAAATGTCATCAAAATCAGCACCTTCCTGCAAAACATTAAGATTTCAAAACAGCATTTTCCAACAGAAAATGACCAGGTCTATTGAATTTCCCATTTTTATATTTGTCTTGAAGTTATAACACTAGAAATATGCCATTTGATTGCCTGGCTTTTTACACTGTGGGAAATTCACTCTTCTCCTTGAGCTTGGGAGTTTCCATCTGGTTGACCATAGCTGTGTACAAGAGATCCTAAATTCTGTGCCAAATGCTCATTAAAACTCAGCCTGAGCAGCCCTCCTCAGGTCTTCTTTAATTTCCTAGTTAGATAGTCATGCAACGGGACCTACACCTCGGCTGCCTGGCAGAACCACATTTGTGGGAAGGAAGCAAGGGAGGAGGTAGGCTTCGGATTCAATGTGTGAGGTTGGATGGCTGAGGAGTGTACGGGGGTAGTGGCCAGAGATGATTTAGGTCTGTGGGATTGCTGCTCTCCCTGTGACGATTGGGGTGCCAGGGGGGAGGAGGGGGCTCTGACTCACCCCCGGTTGCATCTCTCCCTGAGCTAGCCCCACTGCTAATAGAACTGGTATCCCTAACCCGACTCCCAAATCATGGCCTGGCAGGTTGCCTTGGGCCCAGTGCAATGATGCTGGCAGCAGTGACATGAAGATCTGGGCAACCATCCATCAGGCAACCCCTGCTAGGATCAGCTGTGTCCAGTGTGTTGCTAGAAGACTGACTCCACAGTAGCACAGCACCACTCAGATTTGAGCTGATCCAGCCTGATTTCTTTGGGTGCAGTTGCACCCATTGGCCCCATTTAAAGCTGCCTCAGAAGCTAGTTTCTGGAGTTGTACAGGTTATTGCTGCTGTGATTCTTGGACCATCAACTGGCTTGCTACCATTACCACATCCACTGCTGCTGTGCAGCTATTTGGTATTGCTGCAGCTGTGCCAATCATTTAATCAAATCCCACATTTTCCCTTTTAAGTAATGGGGTTTCATGGTCCTTTTGACTATATCACTTGGACACAAACTTTACTGAAGTAGAAGTCCTGGGATTGCTTTAGCTGAAAATTCCTTTTTCCTGAGCATCTTTATTTTGAACTGCTCCAGCTGGAGAACATGAGAGACAGAGAGAAAAAAAACAAACCTAATCTCAGGAGTTGTCCCTGACACTCTTCAGATCTGTCCACCTCATGTATTGCCTCCCGCCTCCAGGCATTAGTCCCAAATGTCTTCATGAACACAGAACTCGTGTAGAGGATTAGTGGTTTGCAGAAGGTCAGGTCAGACCAGGAACTATTAAACTAAGGTTTCCTTTAAAACAGACAAACAAAAAATATCTTCATGTATTAAGTCTTGGTATGTCATGGAGCAGAGGAAAAAATAATTTTTGTTAGGTCCTGCTCTGTCATACAGACCACCATCCTCCAGTCTACCGATCCCTTTTTTTCTTCCAGTGTTGGTATCTATTTGTAATTATAACACTGGAAATGTGGTAGTTCACAATGCCCGTTATGCTCCTTGTAACATGTTATTGTGGGGTACCTTGCAGGTGCTGCTGTCTCCTCCTCAAACTGGGTCGTTTCTTCCTTGAGTTGCAGGATGTCCTCTTAAAATCCCATCTAGTCAAAGACAGGTGCTTTCAGGAGGGTGTAGTTCTTTGCCAACTCTTCCTCCTACAGCCTAATAAGCCTGAGCTCCCCTCTGAGGAAAGGGGCCAGTCTGGGAGCTCAGGACTCCCTGCCCCACCTGCCAACCATGGACACCCTCTCAACAATTGCTAATGATGCCTCCAGCTCTTCCTCAGATTTCCAGTCAGACAGTCCATGTTGGGATTAACACATGAGCTGCTTTTACCCCTCTGCCCCTCAACGTTTAAGACCAACAGTTTTTGGAAGTATGTGCCCCCAAGTCTTTACTAAGAAATGATCAAACATAAGGCACTGTGTCTTTTTGTGTGTTTATATGGCACCTGCCAAAAGGGGACCTATTCCTGATTGGGCTTTTGGGTACCACTGTGTAAAAGTAATCATGATAAGCAGCTCTAGGGATGGAGCAGGATGTTATATCCCTCCCAAAGACACAAAGCCCATGAACCTAGTTGGCTGGTTTGTAAAAATGTGCATGTCCATCCACTCTTGCAGGAGATACAAAGCATGCCCCTGCAGTAGACATTATTTTAAAATGCTTTCCATCCAAAATAGATTTAATTGAATTTTTAAGTGCTCCCACAAATGCTTTCTGGGGGAATTGTACCGCTCCCTGCACAACACACCCATCAAGCAACTTCGCCTGGGGAACTAAGTGGTGGTTTGGTGGCAGGGGAAGGGGATGATTCGTGTACCCATTATGGTGAGGCTTTGGGGCTATGAGTTGAGTTGGAATAATGAGTGCTGCCCCTTCATGAATTTGGAACTCCTGGGTCTGTGATAACTAGAGCTGGCCAGAAAATGGAATCTCTGTCTTGCAAAGAGTTTAAAATTTTGTTTGGTCTCTCCTTAGGGACACAAAGCCACAAGCTCGAAGTTTTTCTCAAAATGAAATATTCCAAAATATTTGACTTGGAACAGGAAACCAAAGAGTGGCCATTTTTGTTTCAATTTCTAGTGCATCAGCTAGTCAGGGGAAGGGCAAGAGGAAGGTTGGTTAGGTTGGGCTGATTGACAAACATAAAATTAGATAAACAACAAAGAAATAAATCCTCCCCATCCCTATAATGGGAGATGAGGGGGAGGGAGCAAGAGACGGATAGACACTTCACCACTCCAGGAGGGGATCCAACATCTGGCAGCCAAATATGGCCATCTGCCACCACTGTGAAAGGAGCTCCCTGTATACAGTGGGAACTTCCCCCCAAGTGTTCCCCTCCAAGCCATGTCCAGTAGAGGTGGAGGCAGTGATCTTTCAACCCCATCCTCTCCAGAACTGAAGTAGTGGAGCAAAGTTTTAGAGGAAGACGATGGTCTCTGGGCATTAGCCTGCCAGGAGTCAGCCTCCAGAAAAGCAGCAGCCTCATGTGCTGCTGGACTAACTGGAGTTGAGCTAACCTTCTCCTGTCCATTACTATCATTACTATCACCACCTCCTGAATCCTAAGTGATGGATAGTGCCTCAGGGAAATACTCCTCTGGGGGAGCTGCCACAGGTCAGGTGGATTCTGCTGGTTTCTTTACCTTCACTTCCTTGGGTTCATGGTTCAGAGCTTCCACAACAGCTTCTCCACTGAGCAATCCCAAGCTTCAAGAGCCAATTTTCTTCCTTACCCTAAGAAAGCTATAGCTTCCCAGCAGCCTCACACTGAGTTCTGTGGGTTCCTCTAATACAGCTCTCAGATGGGGAGTGTGAGAGATAGGGTAACACTGCTTGCATTAGCAACGAGAGTCCTGTAGACTAACAAATTTAATTTCTGCAAGCATAAGCTTTCGTGGGCTGTAACTCACTTCATCAGATGCAAGAAATAGAAATCAAATGGCAGGTATATATATATACATCTAAGTTTAAGGAACAACAATGGGGAAGTCGTTGAGGCCTATTCACAACCATTGATTAGGAGGTGAGAATTACTTCTTGTAATGAGATAGCCATTCCAAGTCCCTGTTTAAACCCAGTTTGATAGTGTCAAGTTTGCAGATCAGTTCAAACTCAGCAGTTTTCTCCCTGAAGTCTGTTTTTGAAGTTTTTTTGTAAAAGTATGGCAACTTTCAAGTCATTTACAAAGTGTCCTGAGAGACTGAAGTGCTTTCCAACTGGTTTATGGGTGTTTCTATTTTTTATGTCTGATTTGTGTCCATTTATTCTTTTGTGTAGTGACAGTCCGGTTTGGCCAATGTACATGGCAGTGGGACATTGCTGGCACATGATGGCATATATTACATTAGTAGATGTGCAGGTGAATGAGTTCCTTATGGTGTGGCTGATGTGGTTAGGGCCTGTGATGGTGTCACTAGAGTCGATGTGGGGGCAGAGCTGGCAACGGGGTTTGTTGCAGGGATAGGTTCCTGCGTTGGTGTTCTTCTTGTATGGTGTACGGTTGCTGGAGAGTATTTGTTTCAGGTTGGGGGGCTGTCTGTAAGCAAGGATAGGTCTGTCTCCCACAGCTTGAGCGAGTGAGGGATCATCTGCTAGGATAGGTTGTAGATCCTTAACGATGTGTTGTAGAGATTTTAGCTGGGGACTGTAGGTGATGGCCAGTGGTGTTCTGTTGTTTTCTTTGTTGGGTCTGTCCTATAGTAGGTGACTTCTGGGTACTTGTCTGGCTCTGTCAATTTGTTTCTTCACCTCTCCAGATGGGTATTGAAGTTTTAATAATGTTTTATGGAGATCCTGTAGGTGTTTGTCTCTGTCTGAGGGATCGGAGCAAATCTGGTTGTATCTTAAGGCTTGGCTGTAGACAATGGATCGTGTAGTGTGTCCAGGGTGGAAGCTGGAGGCATGAAGATGTGTATTGTGGTCAGTTGGTTTTCGGTATAGGGTGGTATTAATGTGACCATCCTTTATTTGTATTGTAGTGTCCAGGAAATGGATTTCTTGTGTAGACTGGTCCAGGCTGAGGTTGATGGTGGGGTGGAAATTATTGAAATCACAGTGGAATTCTTCGAGGGACTCTTTCCCGTGGGTCCAGATGATGAAAATGTCATCAATGTAGTGTAGGTAAAGGAGAGGTGCTTGGGGACGCATTGTTCTAGGTCAGCCATAAAAATGTTGGCATACTGTGGGGCCATGCGGGTGCCCATAACTGTGCCACTGACTTGAAGGTATAGATTGGTTCCAAATCTGAAAGTAGTTGGGGGTCAGGACAAAGACACATAGTTCAGCTACCAGGTGTGACATATCATTATCAGCAAAAATGTTCCTGATGGCTTGTAGTCCATATTTGTGTGGAATGTTGGTGTAGAGAGCTTCTACATCCATTGTGGCTAGGATAGTGTTTTCTGGGAGATCACAGATCAATTGTAGTTTTCTCAGGAAGTCAGTGGTATCACGAAGATAGCTGGGAGTGCTGGTGGCATAGGGCCTGAGGAGAGAGTCCATATAGCCAGACAGTCCAGTGAGCAGCAACAGAAAAATACTTTTATTTGTTCAAGATCCTGACATATATTCCTTCGAATGCTCTCTTTTCATTGTTCAAAACTGTGGGCAGGCTATGTGAGGTGGAATCCATTAATATGTCTTGCTTCACAGCAGCAGCCATCAGCTGTGGGGTAAGAGAGAGACACAATACTTGTTGCTGGGCATCCCTGCTCTAATGCAGTTTCAAACCTTAAGCCAGGGAGCCTGACCAGGAACAGAGAGCTACCACTCACACTGTAACTTCATGTTGTTGGAGACCCAGTACATTTGAGTTGCTTGACCACTGTCCTACAGGCCTAGCATAGCTTCAGTTCCTTGCTTGGCTATTCTGACCCCTGTAGCATGACATCTTCCAGTTGGCAGAGACTGAATAACCTTATAGATGTCTCAGTTTCTGCACACCATGGCACAGAATAAGACAAAATACAGATACTGTATGCTTGCAGCTGCAAAGATAATGGTGATGGGAACAACAAGTTATCTTTGAACGTCTGGGGGTACACTGTTTTATTGCCAAGGGGCATACTTTTACACCGCCCCTCCTATCACCAGATGTTGTTTTGACAACCCCATTTATTATGGTGAGAATGGAATGTAGTTAAGGATGGAAACCCAGTTTAAGTAATTAGCATATATGATAATGAGAGAGATAATTAGGTGAAGGTTGTTTATGGAAGGGTATAAGTAGTCACCACTTAGACAAAGGGTGGCGCTCCATCAACACCTGACTCTGTGGGAGGTGCTGCCGGTTGGACCAGAGGCCACTGACTCCCTGACGGGGCCCTTGAAGAAAGCCGTTCCTGTATACAGCCTTCTGAGTAACTGTTTAGCTCTCCAGGCTTAGTGAGTATGATATATTGTAGTTAATTTTAGACTTTGTATCTAACTAGTATATTTATAGAAAACCTTGCACATTAAACCTTATTGATCTGCAAATCGAGCGCACCGCGTCTCACTGGTATCCACACTGATCACAAAGTGTCCAAAATCAACACGTGGTTAAATGGAACCAGTCTGAAACAGCATGCCCTCGTCCAATAAAATAGCATCCAGGGCAAAATGTGGCAAACATCACCACCCTGAAAGGGAGTTTTTCCACTTCAAGTTGAAATGATAAAAGAAAGTCAAAAGGAAATGAGAAAGCTGGAATGAAATGAGAAAGTTGAAACAAAACTGAATGCTGAAATCAGGACAAAATAAAATAATCCATTTTGATTTTGAATCCTTCTGAAAAATGTTGCATTGCAAACATCACTGAAACTGACACATTCCCTCAATACATTTTGATTTTTTACAAAACTGTATTTTCTGACAGAAAACTGTTCCTTCCAAAATATTTCAGCCAGCTCTAGTGTGAACCATAGGTTCTCCGCATCCTGTCCCCTCCACACCAGCGCATGCTAACCTGGCTCAGAACCGTGTGCACCCCCACAGAGAGATGTGGTAAGGTCCAGCAACAAGGAGGGCTTTTTATGGGTTCTCTGTGATGATCAAGTTTTATCCCAAACCATTTAAGATCTTAACACTATACAAAAAATTAGTTAATGTATTTATTTGTGTGAAAGCATTTATTTGAGGCTACCTTTAACATTTTCCCTAGAAGAGCACAGTCGTCATTAAAAAAAAAAAAAGACAGGAATTCGTTTGAAAATAAGGTCTCTAAACATTTTCATTGTGGCTGGGAAAAGAGGTGGGTGCTGAAGGCACTTTCACTGAGGTGACAGATTAGATAGAGCATGGCTATTTGGTTCCGTGGCGTCTCATTCAAACTGACTGGCTTATTAGTGTGAAAATTCCTTCCGCACCTACACACAGATACAGGCACCATACAGAGCATGAAGAAATGGCTTTTGGGTGGGGGAAGTCTGTGCTCAGGTTGTGGGGACAAAAATCCACCTACAGCTCACAGATAGTGGGGCAGACTCTGCACGGCAACTATTCCAGCCCGAGGCTGAAATACGGGTTGCTACTCCTGCACCTCCCCTAATTTGAGGGCTGTGGCTATCAGTTCTGTGTGACCAAAGACTCACTGTCCATGAACATGGCCTTCTCTGGTCTGCCCTTAACCACCCCCTCTTAGCTGGCCTATGTGAAGCTGAGCTTTGCAGCAAGCAAATGGGGGTGTGCAAGGAAACACCGCATGCTCTCACTGCAGCCACCCATGCCCTGCCCTGCAGAATTGTGACACTTGCTCTGTATTGGGGGGGCTTTCTGTGGCCCGTATTATGCTGGGTGAATTTCATTCTTAGTGCATAACCTCATATGGTCACACAGCAGTGCTAATTCTTCCTGGAGTATGCAACGGGGTACTGTACTTTAAAGCAGGCATCTGGTCCAGCAGAGAAGAGAGGGGGAAAGAGCACAGGATGGCAGCTGTGCATGAGCGAGCACCTCTGTTGCCACTTGAAAGCTTATTTAATTTAAACTTTTCTTGATTTAATTCTTTAGTTATTGAGCCATCAGCTCTTGGCATGGCTGCGCCAAGCATTCCGGCCTTCATTGCCTAGTAATCCGGTTTCTTCACCTTTCTCCCCAACTGCGCATCATACATGGGAAGCACTCCCTGTAAAAATCTGTAAAGGCATCACATTATCCTCCTTTAAAACCCTTCCCTGCTGGGATGCTTACAAAACAGGCAGCAATAGCTGGTGTGCTTTGACTCTTGCCTACTGTACCAAACAAGATTGTTTCTCTCTTGCTTTGTCCTTTTCCCACCTTTCCCTCTATTTGTCTGATGTATCCACCTGTTCTCAGATCATATGGTAAGACAGTTAACTCTTTGGGTAAGGGATTGTCTTGTGTATACAGCACCTATGACGATGGGACCTTGACCCCAGATTGGGACATCTAGGCACTACTACAATACTCCCATTAATAATAAATAATAATAATAAAGTTATGTATTATTTAGTTTTATGGATGTGGCTTCAGTTTGAATTTGTTTCTGTTTGAATAAGGGGGTTTAATTCTGTTATGATTTTGAATTCCCTTTGCGGAGAGAGATACACCTCTGCTCACATGGAAATATAAGATCCAGAGTGCATTTTAAACCGGAAGAGTCTGCTTCTTCCCCACTCATATTCATTGGTTTTTACAGCAGCCAAGTGTCATGCATGTTTATGGAGTTATTCCTAGCTTACGTTGGTGTAAGTGGGAGGAAAATTGGGTCTGTCTGCTGTCCATCAAATTGGTGTTAACTCAGTAATTCCATTAACTTCAGTATTGTCATTTAGAATTTACAATCATTCAGCAAGGAGCAGAATTTGGTCTTAAACTTATGAGCATGCAACAAAGAGGAGACTGGATTTTTAACAGGGACACAGAGTCACATTTCACCTGTGTGCCTCTGTTGATAGTAACGGATTTGCACAGATATAACAATGAATTTGTCTCATTGTTTTCTGGTAAGCAAAATGGAGGCAATAATTCTTTATGATAAATGTTGTGACTGTGTTTATCTTGTTGGGGGTGGGAACTGTCTCTTTCTTTGTGTTAGGGAAAAAAATAAGTCTCTGGAAAAATAGAGCAGAATAACTGGTATTCTAAAGATACAGAAAAATAGACCAGTCATTATCTTTTTCACCAAGGCAACCACTTTGTTAATTGCAATACATCAAAGGCATGAATGAGCCTGCAGCACTCTAGACAAAAAGATAGCAATCAAATCAGGGATGATGATGCCGTGCTGTCATGTTCAATAGTTTAAATCCTAAAGACCAATCTTCAGTGGAATGCTAGTAGGACTGGGATGCAAACATAATGTCATTCAGATAAGGCATTAAAGATTAGTCAGACTGAGCTAATTAAGAGTGAAGTTAATAGTGCATTTTTATTAGAGATCAGTGAGAGACATGAAGTTTGGACAGGATATGAAAGTTCCCAAAGTTTGAGGAACTTCAGTTAAGAGATCTCTGTTCAGTCTATTATACAGGCTGCCACAAGGTTTGTCTTCAGATCCTCAAATTTTTCCAGAGTTGGGGGATGTTTGCATCTAGGGATATAGTTCAGGCTCATTTCTATTTATTGTTGTGTCAGATATTATACCAGATGAAGCACTGTTGATTTCAATTGATTAACACCCAGCACAAGAAGTTTCATACGACTTATTGTCATTTGGTTATAAAATGGATGGCCTCTGGGGGGCAAAAAAATCCCTTATGCTGGGGGAAAAATAAAACTAGGGCTAATTATATTTTAATGATATGTTCAGGATAAACATATTTGTAAGAACACAACCTGGCATATCAGATTCTGTGTAGACAACAAATCATTTGACAAATTCAATCTGCTTTGGTTCCTTTTGTTAACTAATCTACGTAGCAGCTCTAGTGAATTACTGGATTTCAAAAATACACTGCAAGATCCTAATGTGTACGCATTGCTGATAATGTACTGGGAGAAAGGTTATACTTTGCTTAGGGGCAAGCTAAATCCAGCTTTATTGGCATGCTCTTGTAGACTCGCTGAAGATCAGTGGTGAATTAAAGAGGCAGTGCTATTAAAGGAACATTGGCAGTTTATAAGAAACATCTAAAATATTAAAGCAGATTCCTTTTGCTTGTTGATAGATACAGAACATGTTGTTTTACCATGCACAAAGAACAAACAGATCCTTTCTGTTTGAGTAACGTATTTTTAGATTAATAGAACAACGAAAGTAAAGTTCCCTTGAGAAAAGTCATGGCACGTATCTCCTCTGACCATCTGGGTTGGTCTAAGAACATATCACACAGTGGGAAAGTGCTGGCAATTTAAAGACGCAGTTCATCACGAGCATCCCAGCTCCATACACAGAATAAACATGGCAAAGAGTTTCTCCAAAAAGGAGTCCCATAAAATGAGTGCCATAGTGTCTGACAAAAGGGCAGAATAATGGGGGTAAGGATGGGGGCAAACATTAGTGCTTATTGTTTAAGGCAGGATATTGAACTAGGTGAACCAATGATCAGATCTGCTATGGCAAACTCTTCGTTCTGTGTGATACAATGTGACACTAAATAATTTTATATAGCATCTTTCCTTTAAGCTGTCTTTCAAAAATGCTTTATAAGTTTAAAAAATGTTGAAGTACCTCCTTTCCCTCTCCTGTTAACAGAGATAAATAATACCAGGCACTAGTACATTTGGGCCCCTTTGCACCTGCTTTGGAAATCAAGAGACATTCTGTATCTAGAAGGTGTTGACATCTTTACGGTGCCGTTTGATCCAGGCATGTATCCACTCAGCACATGCATTCAGGTACACAGTCATGCTTCTCCGCTTCATGTGACTGGTGAGTAAGCTTGGATGGTTCTCATTCATACAGATAAATTCCTGCTTGGGCTCATACTCATTGCCAGCAGATCATTTATTTTCAGCATCCACAGCGCATTGGGTTGGGATTGAGTGCTAATGTGCAGCCATCTGCTGCATTTGACCAGGGTCTTTAGGTATCCCTTCTGTCCTGCTTATTCTACTCCAGGCTGTTTATAGGCTTATTACACTCATCCTTGAGGGCTGTAGCCTGTGACTGTTGTTTGCTATGGTATATTCATATTGTCATGCCGCGTTCCATGCACAGAGATCTGTTTCTGGCTAAATAGATTACTAGGTTTGTTTGTTATTTTCTTTGCTCATTACTCCCTTGAAACGTTCTGTGCCCTTTTTCCTGGTCCTAGATGGGCAGAGTAGACTATGCCCAGCTCTAGCCTGTGCTGGCCGCACAGTCAATATTCTTCACAAATGTGTCCATGTGATTTTGGATAACTTGTGAGACTTTTGGCTCACAGTACTGAACACGGAGCATCCCAAGTGTGCTTTCTGCTGCAAGTGGGGACAGCTGGGCTCTATGAGAATTGGCTTCCTAGGGCCATTTTTCCCCCCATACACAGAGCTAAATTATATCTCCCCTGCCTGCGTGCACATGGGGGGAGAAGGTGCAGAAAGCCCATTCTGCCTCAGTGCGCCCTCCTGCAGATAACTAGAAGAGCATGAAGGGGAGGGGACAGCTTGCTGGGGTGAGGAGAATCCCACTATGCACTACAAGAGCAGCACTGAGGAGCTAACAGTGTTGGCAGAGCTCTAACCACAATGCCCAGGAAGCAGAACGCCTCAAAATGCTGCTACTCAAGCACCTCTACAGCATGCCTCAGCCTCACAAGAGGCATTACAGAGGCGTAACAGAAGAGGCATAACAGAGGCATTTGATGCTCATTCTCTCTCTCTCTCTCTGATAGCCTTTTGTCCTGAAGCAGTATTCTTCAAAGCACCATTTCTCCCTGTCAAGCTGTTCTACATGTAAGGCAAGATGCTCCTTTACAGAATCACTTCTACTCTCAGGCAAGCTTTTAAAAGTATATTATATTGTTACCAAAACTCAGTAAAGAGTCCTATAATTTTTCATTATGTCCTTTCATGCCCTTTGCCAAGAGAGCTGTGGAAATATAAGTTGTGTGGGAAATGCCTGGTTTTTGCCTATCTTTGTGGGAGGGAAAAAAAATAGTTTTATTTGTTTTATTTTTTAAATGAGAGTTGAGGAAAGTCAGCCTTATGCTTTAAAGGTACGAAAAAGGCACAGCAAG
Organism: Emydura macquarii macquarii; assembly: GCF_026122565.2. Lineage (NCBI taxonomy): Eukaryota > Metazoa > Chordata > Testudines > Chelidae > Emydura > Emydura macquarii. Next base: position 7,009,608 of record NW_027130506.1, read on the forward strand.
CGACTTTCAGGGATCAGAGTTAACAGGTTGACGAATAAAGCTCATTTGATACTGTAGCTGCTGCAGCATCCATGTCTGTGTAATATGAGCTCTACTGAATGAATTAAGGAAAAAAATAAACAGAAGAGCGCACACACAAAGAACCCGGGGCCAAGATTTTCGAAAGTACCTTCTTTCTCCACATTAGGCAGAGAGGGGAATTGAACCGGACTCTCCCACATCTGGGGTGAGAGCTCTAACTACTGGCCTGAAAATTGTAAAGGGGGTACCTCCTCCGCTGGCATTTTGTAAGGGGTATAATCTAGTAGGTGGCTTCTGAGAAGCCTTAGTGGATTGGGCCATACGGAGGGGGAATGCCTAGTTTGAGGATGACGTCAGGTATAGGCCTGAGATGACTGTGTGGATGCTCAGACTTTTAGGCACCATGAGGACTTCACCAATGGACATTTCGTTGCCTGGAGACTTTGGACAGCTACAGAGTTAGGTGACAACTAAGCAGGGTTTTGAGGATCTCAGTGGCACCTAAATATTGGAATTAGGCACCTGAAGTGTCAGTTAGGTGCATATGTGCTTTTTGATGCATCTAGCCCTAAGCCCTGTTCATCCTAAGTAAATTGATCTGGGTCAAAATGATCCATGGTTACACCATGGGACAGAGGCCCGAAAATCACAAGGATAAAAAAAAAAATAGTAGCATCAAAATGGAAGAAAAAAATCAGTCATCAGGAAGACAATTTTCATCACAGAAGAGACTTGTCTTTTTCAAAATATCATCTGTATTATCTTAAACTCTGAGAGAGAAAAAAATGTATGTAAAATGTTTTATTCTGGAATTCGTATGTGTGTTATGGTCTTAGGGAGCTATTTAAGAAAGTGTTTTGGGACTATTTAACACCTGTCCTATTTTAAAGAAGCAGATGCAACTTTATCAGAAATCACCAGGTGGTGCTATTACAGATAATACAATCAGATAAACAAATTATGTTATCCTAAAGTTAGATCTTGGGGAAAATGCTGTTTGATGACTGAGCATATCTCCAGCAAAGTCTGTTCTGTCTGAATATCTCCTGCCGACTAGATTATTTTTAGATGCAACTGCTGCCAACAGGTTATACCTGCCCAAGGGAACAAAATATTAGATGGGGCCAAAACAGTACAGCAGAGACAACGAATAAACATGATTCTCTTGCTGAAGGTTATGAGTAACTCTCAATGGGAATTATTTGTAACCCACACTAGAGAGATAGCGCCCTTTTTTTTGGGGGGGGGGGGTCGTTTTTACACAGATGTAATTCCAAGTGAGAGCAGGATTTGAGCCTTAAAGGGTAAAATGAAAGCAGTGAGAGGGGAAAATAATTTCTTCTTCAATTTGCTGAGGAACAGATACTCATTCTCTCAACCACCGCCCTCTTCTGCCATACCCAGTTGCCTTCCAAGTATCCTAACTCAAGACACTGGTATGTGATCTGTTCAGTCAGCAGTGACAAACAGATATTTAGGATGGTTCTTGCTAGCTATAACTGTCCATCCATCAACACGTGGAGGTAAAATACTCACAGATGTTCCCCCACAATGGGAGAGGGACCACTGTTACTAATTCTAATCATTTCTCTATAAGTCAATGAGTCAACAAGCTCCCACCTCACTCTTACACTGAATTACACCCCAATTCTATTTCTCTACCCTTCTCCTTCACTAGAATTTTTAAATTAGATACAGATGGTAGCATTTGCTTCAAGCACTTCATGTACTGTTAGCCCTGAGGCAGCTCTTGCTCATTGGAGGAAGAAGAGAAGGATGACCATGAGACAGTGGGCCCTTGAGTTATGTTCAATATTGTTAATTTTCCTACAATTGGCCTATTGGTGTAGACTGCATCGCTTGTGTGAAGATAGGATGTAACCATACAGTGCAGCAGCCTTGCAAAATTCTACTTCCCCACCCAAGAAAAAGCTTATTCACCTTACGTGAATAAAATATCATAATTGGGGAAAAGATGGGTGAGTAGATTTTGTGCCTGGACTGGTACTTCTGAATGACAATTTTGCAAGAGTGCCATAAAATTTAACACCTTGCACAGGACATTGAATGCTTCAATATATCGGTGTTTGTCTATAAAGGAAGAGAGAGGGGATGAGATTGTTTGCAAGGCTCAGACAAATGTGACTGAAAGCGTTGGCAATGTCAGACTACAAGGCATACTTTTGTTCATATGTGCTAGGAAGAGTAATCTTAGAAATGTGCACTAAAGAATGAGGTGATCACACAAGATGCTTTTGTACTACACACTGCTATTGAGCGTAGTACTTCATCTGTTCGCTTGGTTTAAGAGTACATTAGAAACCCTGACAGTGTGTGGGAAGCTGTGGTTCTGAAGAGCTCTGAGTGCAGCAAAGATTGATTTGAAGATGCAACTCTTGGCACTGAATGTAATGAAATGCTGCGACAGCATTGGAAACTGCAAAATCTGCTAAGCCCTGTTGTTATGGCAGCCCTCCATGGAGCAAAAAGCTAAATTATTTGGAGCAACCTGATGATATCTAGGGTGACCAGATGTCCCAATATTATTGGGACCATCCTGATAGTAGGGGCTTTGTCTTATATATGCAATGATACTGCACCCCTTCCCCCCCCCAAAAAAAAGTATCTTGGTTTTTCACCCATGCTAACTTGCTATGTTATCTAACCCTAATTCCTCAACAATCATGTCCTGAGGAAGACACACTAGAATAAGTACTACTAGGCTAAAAAAATAGGGGAAAATCCTGCATTCCTTACTTGTATATAAGCAAAACTCCCTTGAATAAATCAAGACCAAACAGAATTTATGCCAACAAGCACATACTGGTAATGTCTCAACTCCGTATACTGTTTTGTTTTGCTTGCATGGATATAAACGAATAGGCAACAGCTACACCTAAGAATGAGTTTTAGGTCAGATTCAGGCACAGGGGACAGGTTTTATTTGGCGGTATGTTTAGTGTAAAAAAAAAAGTTCATAGTTGACAATAAGCATTTCTTTCAAGAACCACCTGTTCAACCTGACTGACTTTCAATAGGACTTATGCACCTAAGTCTTGTGTGTGTTCTTAAGAATCCCACCCTGCATATCTGAACATTTAGTCCTTGAATGAAGTGCTTACTGACAACGGTGATGCAGTTCTTTTTAGATACTGAGCATAAATCACATTAAAGTCAATAGGTATGTCTACACTGTAGGTGGGAGTCACACCCCTCCGGCCTGGGTAGACTCTTATGCTAGCTCAGCTAAAAATAGCAGTTTGGACAGTGTGGTATTCATGGTGGTTTGGAGTAGCTGCCTGTGCTCAGACCCAGGAGGTTGGGCAGTCTTGGACTCTGACAGCTAGCCCAAGCCACTGACACTACTGCAGTGTCCACACTGCTATTTTTAGCATGATAGCTTTAATTGAGCTGGTGGGAGTTTGTCTGTCCCCCCTCCTCCAGGAATCACACCTCCCAGTTGCAGTGTAGACATACTCAATGAGACTTGTGCTCTCAGGTCACTTATGTTAAACATATCTAGCAAGAAATCTGTAATAGTGATTCGCAATGGTACAATACTAGGAGGGAAGAGAAAAACTTCAAGAGCAGCAAAATCACCAAACCCCGAAAAACCTTTTGATAGACTAGACTAGAGTGAGACTATCTATATTGCTGGCTCAAAAAAGGCAGGTCTTGATATAAATCTGGAAAGTTAATCAAAGCACCATACATAGGCCCATCTGTCATGAGCCATGAGAGTAAAGTGTCTGACACTAACAATACCCAGAAAAATACAATATTTGCCTTAGAACTAGAAACATAAACACACTACTGGAACCAAAAAGAATACAAAAGGACAAGACAGATGCTGACATATTATTAATGTATTCAGATGATTCTGCTTACAATTAAAAATCTAATATCCAAACCACCAATATCACTCAGCATTATATCAAAATCTGGAAAAGCATCAAGTTATAAAACATATTGGACAAATCAGATGTATTTCCCTTGTCAAAATGCTGCCCACAATTTTACTAGCCTCTTGGAATTAGAGCCAGAAAACCCCCACAATTTATATACAGATCAAACTGATGAGTGGCTTGACTGGCATAATCAAAACCAACATAGAATCAGCAAGCTAAACCCTCTGCAATGAGTTAGTGCTATAAAAATCACTGTTTGACACCTCAAAACAGTTTGTCGGGAGGGGAAGGATGGTTAAAAGCTGTCAATTCGCATGCCAATAATCTAGGGAGAAGAGTCATTCATTTGGCATATTAAAAACTCTAAGTATCTACAGAATATATACAGAATATCAGAATATCTACAGAAAGAAGGGCTACGAAGACCACCACACAAGACTATCGACTAAAATTCAACCTCACCCAAAGCTGCTGGAAAATCTAGACCTGCTGGATGTCAGAAAATACTTCCTGTTGTTGAGATCTACAGTAGCAGGCTCTGAAATAGTGTCCTTAAGGAAGTGGTGGAAGCCCTATAATGAGTCCTTTAAAACTAGACAAGGTAAAAAATTGGAGAACATACTGTAGGGATCATTCCTATGTTGGCAATGTAAGACAAGATCTAACAGTCCCTTTCCAGTTCTAAGACCTAGGCCTACGCTGCTCGCAATAGAACTTTGCGCTTATACAGAGTTCCACATGAAGGAGTCTACACTTGCAGTTCCAGGCCAGGGCCTGAATCACTATGTGACATACATAATGTTGAAATGAAATTGATCACTTTCCTTGGGTAACAAAAAAATAATGTTTTTGTTTGGTTGATTTTTTTGGGGCAGAGGAGAGAATTATAGCAATTAAGAAGCCTCTTGAATCTCTTGAAGCATATTCCAGCAGCCCACCATAAATGGAGATTTGGGAATCAGATTGATAAAGCAATACAATTACTACCAATCAAGAACTAATGCTCCAAATCATATTCAGAGTTAATTCTGGTTTATTCAGTCTTTTCTTGCATTGACATTCTACACTCAACGGGAGTTAGAACCTCAGGATTTGGCCCACGGGCCTGGCCCTCAATTGGTATAAACTGGCATAGCTGCATTATACCAGATGAGAATCTGGCCTTTTAATGAAGGATTTATTTCCAATATACAAATAAATTAGAAGAAAATAACTAGATGAATAATGGGACATCAAAAATAAGCATGTTTTATATATAAAATAAATATGTATTCCCTGGACTTACAAAGTAAAACAAAACTATTTGCTACATATGGGGCAAATTCTGCTCTTCATTCAAACCAGAGTGACTCCTTTGACTTCAGTGGAGTTAATGTAACTGAGAGCAAAATTTGACTTGGGGATTTTATTTTATTTTTAATTTAGATTTATATTAAAGTGTGAAACTTCTTAATGATAAATTGCTGTGTTGCTATATTGTCTGACTCTGATGGGTTGTTATAATGTTATTTATTGTGCAGATCCATCACCTCTTTCTGACATCTCCACTGCACCATTTATTATTATTATTTATTTGTATTACAGTAGCACTCAGAGGCCCCGATGAGATCAGGGCTCTATCGTACTACTAGACACTGTACACATACAGTTAGATGTGGTCCTTGCTCTAAAGGATTTACAATCTCAATAAACAAAGGATGGGAGGAGGCAGAAGGCCCCAAGACTGACTTACCAAAAGTCACACAGAAGGTCAGTGACTGTGCCAGGAAGAAATCAGGTCTCCTGGGTTCCAGTCTAGAGCTCTATGCACACTGCCTCTATTGTAAAAAGCAGGTAACCCTGGCATAGGTATTTCCCCATCATATTCTGTTGCTAAGTGCAAAGGAATGACTTACAGTTGCTTCTTTGCGATTTCTTGACTCCTTTGATTGCTACATTGTGCACTGTAGTGGCTTGGCAGCTCATTATTGCACAGTGAGTGGTTCACGAGCACTGGACAGCTGGCATTGGAAAGAAAAACAGATGTGGAATTTTTGAGACTAAAACAAATCAGCCTTTATAGATTTCCCAAAGTGATATATGAAAAATAGGTCACATTTTCAGCCCTACGTACTTTGGTGCCTTTCTCAGGTTTTGTGGAATTATATTCATTTGGTTATTTCATTCTTTAACAAAACACCATTGGCCAGCAACCTTTATAACTTACAACATGTCTCGTTTAGCAACATGAAAATTAATTGCCAAATTCCCACCCAGCTCACAGGGCGATGCATTTAATGATGTACTTTTCTAGTGGTATGTAGGTCCAAGGAATCCTGAAAAATGGTTCAGTACTGCGTCCTACCAAGCGCAGAATGAATACCTTGTAATGGACACTTGATTTGCAGACAATGCAGAAACAGAACTCTTGGATTGCCCCAGCTGTATGTAGCTACGCACTATTGAGCCTCAAGAACGTGAAGAGAAATAATGGGCAACCTAATTTAATTTAATACAGAATTAGATACACTAGCTCGCCCTGTCTTTAGTATTCTGCCTTGCTATACAAATGCCTACCCAGCTTGGAAGTCACTTGTATGTAGGTTTTGGGATAACAAATAACATCAACTTTGAAAAGACAGGACCCACTGTATCAAATTCTGTCAGGGTCAACCTCCTCCTTCTAAGCAAATCTGGTATCAAACCATGACTCTGTATTCAAACAGCCCCAGAACCTTGAAGTTCTGACCTCTTTTTGCTTCCAAGGCAGATAACTGAAGTTTTGCATGAGACCCGAAAAACCAATAGTCTGAGTCCGATCTCACTGAAACATAAATCTGGATTAACACTGACATCAAAGTAAAATGCCATTCAGTGACCTGAGAGATCAGAATTAAACCCCGATGTCCTATCTAATCTGCATAGAACCACACATGACACATCCTAATCATGCTAGAAGGTGCAAGGATGCTGTGGGATAAAGGCTGTACTAGCAAAGAACAGAATGGATAAAGATGCCATGGCATTTATGTAAGAATTTGGGTTTTCCCTCCTGTCAATATTTCCCCTCTGCCCACTGTTGTGTGTGCCAGTTTGTTCCCTCCCTCTCACACCAGCGATGGCTGCATTTTAGCTGTGCTGTATGTACATAGCTTGTATTTTAGGTTCCCACGGGTCAAAGAGTGTTATATAAATATAAAATAATATTAAACTTCTGAACCAGATCCTCAACTGGTGCAACTCAGCTTCCACTATGCTGAATTATTGCTCCTCAGGAACTGGTCCAGTACTATTAATAGATACACAAAGACTTCTAACCTCATTGTCCATTCCTCCCCACTTTTTTTTTTTTTTTTTTTTTTTTTTTAATATGTTTTGCTTCCATTTTTAAATCTTGATTTCACCTAGGATGTTGTCACCAAATGCTAATCTGGCAGCCAGCCAGCCAGCCAAATAGCTCTCCTGGTTCCAGGTGGATTTGCTTTCCCAAGCAAAGGAATTACTTAAACCTAATTTTTCTGCAAGGTATCATCTGCACCAGTGGCTCATGTTCTTCTTGGCCTCCTTCCATATGACAACCACTGTCAGCAAGTGCCTCTTTTGTTTAGCCATAAGATTCAAGTTTAATAGCTGTTCTAACAGCTGCTACAAATCCTCTTCCTGATTAGATTGCAACCACAGCACAGCACATCCAAGATTTTTTTTCCTCCTCCCACCCAGGAGGAAATACTAGTCACACACATCTCAGAATTGCCTTCTTGAATACATTGTCCTCCCAGCATCTGAATGTAAGCACGTCTATTCTCAGAGCCCCAGCTCTGTTGCTCAGCTCCTCTGCCACACAGACCAACAGTGTGTCTTATTGCTCTGGACTGTTTGAGCTCTTGGAAGCAACAGTTCTTCTTGATTTTTGTATATTTTGTCTACGTGTCCCTAAAATGCCTTTATAGAACAAAAGAATTCAAGATAGCAGACCAGGGTGTGATATAAATTACAGAAGAGCATGGTATGGTAAAGATATGTGGTCAGATGAGGTTTGGAAAAAAAGAGTGGAAGGGCACAAAGATCAAAGGTGAAATTTACCTCTGAGTGGAGAGATCATTAGAAGCGTGTTGACACCACTTAAACTCTACGGCTACAAAAATATGCACACCTACATACATGCTTATATTTAAGCATGTGAGTAGCCCCATTCATTATTATTAATCCTATTTATTATAGTAGTGCTTGAGGGCCAACCAAGAATGGGGTTGCATTGTGCTAGGCGCTGTGAAGGGCAGCAGATAGTCCCTGCCCCAAAGAGTTTATAATCTAAACAGGAAAAAAACTTGCAGGGTGGGGGAAGAGGTTTAACACACAAGCAAAGTGAACAATGTGGTGATAACAAATGTCATGTTAGTTCCACTTTGGGGAGTGGCGTTAATTGGGAAGGGATCAGCTAAATAGGAAGGGAAGGAAAGGGAGATCAAGGGTGTAGACTTATTGATTGGTGATGGGTGATTAATCAATATCAAATAATCAATCTTAGACTGGAGAGGTTAATGAATGTTTGATCTCCTGAAGGCTACGGCATTAGAAGTATTATTATTAGTATTATTAGAATGAGAGACATTAGAAGCACATGAGAAACCATTGCAATTTATTATGAGTCCTGTTATTAATAAATCCACTAAGCAGATAAACAGTCTCAAACACTCTAAAATACAATAGCAGATAGAGAGTGCAAAATGTTTAGCCTTATGACTGGCATCACCCACATCTCATATCAGCTGCTGGGGTACCCTGGGCTGTCAGTTGTTATTTTATTTCTCACCACCACCAACACCAGTGACTGTTATCCTGTTGTCTCCCTGTATGTTTCTCCCCAGTACACAGGCCAGGCAACACCTTTTTATCCTGAGTTATGCTTACGCCTACTAAGGCTTATACATATGCATAAGGATTCCAATTCTTTTTCCCTCATCCATACTTTCATACCCCACTAATTTAGGCATGCCTCATTTCATATTGGCTGTCTCATAATAGCTATGTCAATGAGCTACCATAGCAACTTGAGGTTATTACAGAATCCACCAAAATGTTATTAGCGAGCATTCTGCAGTATTAACTGGTACACTGCAGTATATTTTTCAGACTATTGCTGCATAATTTTCAAAACATAAATTTCCAAAGCACTTAACACATCTTTTACTGTAATCTTACACTTTACTGGTACTAGTTTATCTTTTGGTCAACTCATCATGCCAACCTGTGTGGCTAAGTTGACTATTTTACAGGCCCTGTGTTGCAGAATTAATTAATGCTTATATTTCACCTCTATATCCTAAATAGGCTTAATATCTTTTATTCCTGGCGACAGGGGGACAGAACTGGGGAGTAGAGGGTAGGAGGTGTGGAGTGAAGTTCAAATGAAGAGACAGAGAGGGGAAGATTGTAGCAAACAGCCAATGAGCATCGGGCAGAGAAAAGTTGGGATTCCCTCCAAGACCTCTCCATTCGGCTTATCCAGAACACCTTGCTCAGTCCTGGAAGAACAATTCATCAAGTTCTCTGAGACCCAAAAAACTCAGCTTGACTCCAGGAACTCAGGTTACTTTATTAGCCCCAGACACAGGGGATTCAGATACAGGGTCATGCCACAGTTCCAATTCTTGTCATACACGGACTCTACTCAGTTTATACACATCTTTCCTAGCTTCTGACATCTCTTCTTTTTGCATGTAAGGACCAGTCATTTTGCAGATTGCGTAAGACAAGTTTATCAGTTCAGGGCATTCCTGACAGCTTTGCTTACTCTAAACATGCCTGTAATAGTTAGCTTAGTTTCTGCCTCCCTTATTTACTGTAAACATTCACAATAGTTAGTTGTTTCAGGAATTCAGCTTGTTCAGCAGTTACTTGTTCAGGCTTGTCTCATGGCAGCTAAGTTAGCCCTACAAGAAAGTCTGCTCAAAACTGTAGAAAGTTCTCTGAATGTCCAAAGGTCCCTGTTTTGGCTGCCTCTGCTCATACTGGCTGGAGTTTCTGGTTGGCTTGGCTGCTTTCTGCAGTTTTTCCCTAGCAACATGGTGCAGGAATGGGAGGCACCAGCTGGTTCCAATGCCACCAGGGTGTGTTTAGAGGGTCTCCCCTGCACAGTTCTGGATTCTGGTGGCCCAAACTGAGCCCTATTTCCCTTCTCCCCTCCCCTCCCATTCTAGCAGTCCCTGCTTTAGCTTCTTCTGCTTCTAACAGCTAGAGTCTGCTTGGCTCATTTCTGCAGTTTCCTTCCCAAGGCCACATGGCAGGCTGAGGGCATTTGACTTGACTTCCACCTTTTTTCAAATCTCACCCGACCAGATGTCTTGCAACCCTTGCCTTGACTTGTTTGTCTCTCTCTCCCTCATCACTGAATGCTCGCATAGCTTCCCCGCACTGCCCTTCCCTGTGATGAACACTACAGAATGGTCTGCTCTCGAACTCTTTATTTGACGTCGTCCGGGCTGCTCACAGCATTAAAGTTAAGTATATGCATAAAATACGGCAGTATTGGGGGCCAGGACTCACAGCATCCTTTTCATGACTTGGCCCTCTGCTCATGCCACCATCTGTGTCTTCCCCCTTCCGGGAGTGTGGGGGAAGTATCTCCCAGTTCTATAGGCCAGCCACTTCCCCAGTGGTGAGTGGGGGAGTACAGGCCTGCCCACCATTCTAGGTCCCAGCCCAGGGACCCTGTGGATAGCTGCCTCCTGCTACCTCTCTTTAACTTCTCTACCAGTGCTGCTTCAATTCCCTGAGCCACTTCCCCAAAACCCCAGCACCTTTGTCACCCTCTTTTCAGGGCCTCCAGCCCGCAAGTCCCAGCAGCCAGCCAGGAGCTACTCCTTGCTTCCCCAGTCCCTTCTAGCAACTACTCTGTCCAAGCTGCTATCTTCCTGTAGCCTGCTAGGACCTCAGTCCTCTCTCTCTGGGCTCCCTGCAGCAAATGACTGTCCTCTGCCCTGCAGCTCCTTTTTATGAGAGCCTGCAGGGCCTGGATTGGTTGCTCTGTGCAGCCTCTTTTCAATTGCCTCCCTAGGTTGCTTTTAACCCCTTCGTTTCTGGTGTGGGGTGAACACCCCATCACACATGGGATGGAGGGCCATGACTTTGCCTAGAAATGTTCTGTAAGGCCACCTAATATTGGAGACAACAGTAGCTGCCTGTATCTGCCATAGTCAATTATGGCTTCCTCCTATGCACTGAATGAACAGGCCTTTTGTACCCTCTGTCCTCTAGGGCATGCACTCTGGAGGATTGCATAGTTTGACCTATTCACTGGGCTTGAAATTGAAATCAGTGGAAAAACTGTCTCCTTGAGTGGGAACAGGATCAAGCCCATTATTTGTTATGGCTGGGAATTACACTGATTTACCTTCCCTGCGTGCCTTTCTAAATTGGCAACACAGAAATGTGAGAAGGCAGTCCAGCAGCAATGTCTGTAATGTCTTAAGGTAATGTCTTAATGTCTTAATTTTTTTAAATGTTTAATTACTTTTAGTTTCAATAGACCATTTCTTCTCATTCATCTTTCCTCATAGTCTGCCTGACAATTGCATGGCAGCTCAAGACGCTGCACATGGCATTTATAATAGTGGCATTGCATAATCTTTGATTCGTAGAAGACCATCTTGAAGTTCTTGACTCCTTGGATAATGCAAACAAGGATTACCAAAAGATTTTTGACCAAACCTGAATATTTCCTGATAATACGATATGAAAAGTCTTATGTTTGCCAGTCATGATATGGGGAAGACAAAGATTAGACCATTAATCAGCCTTTAGGCTGTAGAAAAATCTATTTTGATCTTCCTGAAACAGTCAAACTATTGCTGTGCGAATTTTGTTATTTTCACATGATGCAGAGACTGAGAATAAATTCATCCCAAAATTTAATCTCTTGAGCTTCCTCCCCAGAGGAGAGTGAAGAATGGGAAAGAGGGGGAAAAAAATGGTAAACATCATTGTACAAAGAACTTCCAAAAGGAAGGATGAAAGTCAAATGTTGAAAGCCCATTGATGTTTCCTTTAGTCTTTTCCTTGTGTGAGTCATGAAAATCTCTGTTATCCATCCCCCCTGACCTACCTCCCCAGCATATTGATTTTATGGTTTGATGGAATTCATGTAATTCAAACCTTCCTTCTATGCTGCTTTAATCCTTAAATTTTTAAGTGGGCTTTCTTTAACCTTGCCTAAACCGAACAAGCATACTTCTGCCTTCACAATAGCTTACAAATATAATTGACAAGCCGATAACGAAGATTCTTCCAAGGGAACAGATCATAAAAAATATATATATATATGTCGAAAAAACAAGATAATACTGGAGAAGCAGGAATGAGGAGAACTGGGTGACAAGGGCAGACAAAAAGCAGAGAAAACTGCTGATTGATAAACATTAATGAACTTCTTTCTCAGCAGGGGAGTCACAAAATAGATAGTGTAGCGCATTGCATTGTCTGGTACAGTTGGTGGTTAGAACCAATACTCCAGGTATCTTGTTAGGAAACAAAATGAATCATGATCAAAGTAGGTTGGGGCTCTGGATATCATCTTGGACTATTTCTTTTCTTTCTGGAAATTTTTCTGTCCAGCTCTCCAAATAGGAGAGGCAAATTTTAAATAGGATCCTTCGGTTAAAACTCAGCAATTGATTGACAAATGATGTCTACAACTCATCTTAATATTTCTTTGTTCTCAAACGAGGCTACATTTTTAGCCTGGGGACTGGCTAGATCACTTTCCAGCAACAGTGATGAGAAATGGGCATCTAATTTCCCTGCTGCTCAAAATGTCCTGCAGTAACACAGCTCCAGGGGAAGAGAGACATAGTCTCAGCAAAGAATGGGGCAGCAAGAATGTCTGTTTTCTAATCCCTCTGTAGTTTGTCTTCAATTACTCTGTGTGGCCTTGGGAGAGTCACTTAGGGATGGACATTCAAATGAACTCCCATTTAGGCAGTTAGATAAAGATTGATTTTTAGAAGCAACTGGCACCCAACAGCTAGCATTGTCTCACTTGTGGCGAGATTCTCATGAAAGCTCAGTACCAATGAGCTGGGTGGTCTTGAAACTTTAGCCTTTAAGGCTTGATCATGGTTTAGAGCCACAGCCCATGCAGGAAGTATGTGTGAAGGGGATGTGGTGCAGTAGAAGTATTTATAAGAGCTGCTAGTGAGACACAAACTAGCCAGGAGGAATTCTGGCCACTGTAGTTCCTCCTGGGGAATTTGTGTCTCAGTGGCAGCTCTGCAGGGGACATAACGTGCTCCATTCTATGACCAGCCAGCTTCAGTGGCTATAGTTTAGTTACATCCATATAGATGAGTTACATCCATGACCCCATTGTCCTCTCCCCCCTTCTTTTTGGGGAAAGACTAGCACCACCACCAATACAAATCATATCTGTAGTTGCCAGCTGTCTCTCCTATAGTGTGTGCTTTCACCTGTGTAAACTTAGACACAACCTGGCTGCTACCCCTTCCTTTGAAGGTATAACAATCCTCGTCTATCTCTCAGTATTATTTACTTGTCATAAAATTCTCTGAGGATACTAAATATCATCATCAATCATCATCACTCTTTCCCCACCCATTTCCCCAGGCAGTATCTCACCCAGAACATCTGACCAGAGCGACTGTGTGTGGAAGTTTGTCAGATGAATTTTGCTGTGCAGCATTTTGTTGCACGTGAGTACATTTAGCAGGTTAAAATGTGTGCTTACACTGGCTGATAAATTCCACTCAACTTAAATCCATCCTTTCCTGGTTAGTAGTGCCATTAGACACAACACAATCAATAATGTGTTCATTTAGAGAGTCAGCAGCTAATTAAAAGCCTAGTGAAGAGTTAGAATAAAATAACCTACCCACCTACATGCTACCAACACTATTTCCCATTGGAAACTAGCAGCTAGAATAGAGCTGTGCAAATAACTGATTTTTTGATTCACTGACGGTTCCAAAATATTGAAAATGTTTGTTTTGGGTCAACCTGAACTGAAAAATGTTGGGTTTATCAAAAAGTTGAAAAATTCACTTTGGGCTAAATACGTTTCATTTGCCCCAAAACAAAGTGTTTTGTTTTGATTTGATTATTTCTTTTTTTAATTAAAATTGAATGACATTTTACAATGAAAGGTCATGTCAAACTGAAAGATCAAGACATTTGATTTCAAAAGTGTCAAAACGAAATGGTTCAGTTTCTTCAGACTTTTTTTAGGGTTTTTTTTTAAACCAAAACTTATTTGGTGAAATTGACAAAAGTTCACTGCATTTTTCAGTGAAAAAGTTTTAGTGAAAAATATTTGCCTAGCTCTAAATTAGATTCTTTGTGTTAAGTTTGCACACACACACACACACACACACACACACACTGCAGACCTTTAGGCTGCATTTTCAAAGGTGCTTAAAGGAATTTGACCCCCAGTTCTTACTGGATTTCAATGGGAGTCAGGTGCCTGCCTGTTGTAAACATTCTTTTGAAAATCTCAGCCTTAAGTAGTTAACTTTCACTTGAAATGACATTGAATACATGTGACTTGAAGTTAGGAAATTGACTGCCCTGGGAGTGCTCACATGAGTAATTATATTCTACAGTGTGACTCAGGGGTGCAGAATCAAGACCGTATTTTTCAGGCCTTCAAAAGACCATGTAAAGCAAGTGAATCTGCATTTATAGGATCATTCCAGATCCTTGCATTATTCCCACTAGTGTTTTCGCTGTTTTTGAATCTTCACTTTCCTTGGGTCTTGATCTTTCAGCCCTACTCAAGCGAGTATTTTCACTGGCCTTAACAGGAGTAATCAGATGAGTAAAGGCTGCAGGGTTGTGTCTATCACAAGGTGGGATGGTCCTTTAAGGGTTGTGGGATTTGCCTCATCTATGATAACTAGCTGTCTTCAAAGTGATAGGATTAGGTGACCTGCAGGCTTAGATAAAAGGCCTACAAGCAGCTCATTGAGGGGTAGAAACCTGCAGGGAGTAGGAAAGTTCCTTCTGGAAGCCTAGGGTTAGGGGAAAGGATCTGGAAAGTGGGTCTCCACTCCAGTTAAGTGGAAGATCTCTCTGGAAATGCTTCCTGCGTGGGCAAGGGTGGATGTCCACTGAGGAAGAGGCTGCAGGAAGGGCCAGGCAGCAGGACTTGGCTTATCTGTTTTGATTTATGTTGAATGAGTTTGGTTTTGATGATGAAAAGAACTGATATTCTGCCACTTTTGGGAGCTTTATTTGAGACACTGGCTGGTGAGTTGGCCTATTAGCTTACTGGTCCCCTGATTAGTGCATTCTAAGGACGCGTGAATCTGTTCAGAAGATATGAAATTCCCAGAACATCTGACAGCCAAACTTTTCTCAAATATTTTTTGAAGCTCTGAAATGTCTGGATAATTTTCTTTTGTTAATCTTTGTAAATTCAGGTGCTGGGTGAAACTAAAAGGAGTAGGGGTGAAACACCACAAAAAATCTATTCTTGCAATATTTCTGCCTAGAACCAGAACGAAACGTAACTGATGTCTTGTGCAAGAGCCTTTTCTTACATGATTTCTCTAGTCTTATTTAGAATGTTTAAGGGTTGTGGAAATCCCTGTAGAACAACTCTGCAGGGTGGGAGGGTTTCCATGACTCACCACACATCTGCCAATCATGTCTAACCACTTGAGCTAGGTGAGGGAAGAGGGCTGTGGCCCTAAAACCTAAACATGTAACATGGATGCCCAAGCTGTTGCTCGCCAAGTTGGTATAGTAGCAGTGTCCAAAAGGTACACAGGGCAGACTGTTCCAAACACTGACCCTAATGTGGGTCATTCCTAACTCAAAATGGCTAGCACTTGGCAGGAGCAGGCTGAGGTATTAGTTAATTGAATTCCTTGTAGGTTTTCCTTTCATGATAATGCTAAATCCATGGATAAGTTGCTTGGCAACAGTCTGGCTACTTATATTCTTTCACCCTGGCTTTTAGGCTTGAGATTAAAGGTACTTGAGTATAAAAATCACCAGCTGAGGCCTGGCAGATTTATGTATTTCTTAGAAAATAGCCAAACATTAATTGATAGTACAATGCACTTTCATTTATGTTTGAATAATAAAACAATGTGATCACTGTTCAGAGCTTAGCCCTTAGCGAGCTCCATTTATTATTCATGGTTTCAAAATGTAATAAAGATACATACTTAATATCTGTTTTCCAATTAAAGTTTATGACTGGGGGTTGGATGATGGCTGTATTTTTTGGCAGTTCTTTTTAATTTTCTTCAAATGCTTCCCTGGGAATTGAAAAGACAGCTTTAAGCACAAAGACGTTGAGCGTTTTTAAAAAAGTGATGCTGTAGTTTATGGCCAAGATGTTATATGTGTGTACATGTGGAAATAGTCAAATATGGTGACTGAAGGTAGGCACTTAAATAGATATCTGGGCACCGGAGCCTAAGTAGCTTGACTTCTTAGTGGTGCTGGAGCCACAGTTCCCACTTGGCAGGAGTTGGCTGTACCTCAGATAAGGAGCTTAATTTTGCAGATCCTGAGTATCTGTGGCTCCGAATGACTTGAGTGGGAATTGTGGGTCCTCCATGCTGCTGAAAATCGTTACTTTTATTTATTATCTGTAGTGCCTAGAAGTCCCAGTTATGGGTCAGCTGCATAAACATGGATTTACGTGCCTAACTTTAGTCAAGAGCTGACAATTTTGGCTGTATGAATAAATTTTGGCCATAAAATACACATGGTGTTAGGATACAACAGGTGGGTGAACTGGTTTCCCACTTAAGTTTGTGTGGAGGCTAGCACTTAAACTAGGACTAACAGCTCTCTGTTTCACACTTTTAATGATGGGGCTGTGGACCACTCAACAGGTCAGGTGAGACAGTCCGATTGTGTCTTGGGGAGAGCCACACAGCAGAGACCCTAGGGTGTCTGATCAGCCCCTATATTTGATGTCTTAGTGGATAATCTCTCGCTGTTAGCAAGGGCACAGAGCTGAACAGTGAGGCTTAGTATAGAAATTAGTTGCTTGTAAGATTGTCAACTGTCCTGTATAAACAGGGGGTGCCCCTTATTTAAATAAAAAATTGCCTGTTCCATACTGAATCAGGATGGGATGCTTTTTATCCCATATTTCTTCTTCTGCCCCCTCCCTCCCCTCTTGTGGGCACCTGTACATGTTGTGAAGGATGAAACAGGCAGCATTCATCGACTGCTTCTCGTCTCAGTACAACGTTCTGATTGGTCACCCTATACCCTGGAAGGTGGGGCTATTCAGTCAATGGAGGAGGGGGCCTTTCCCACAACTGATAGAGCTGGTACACATGGAGAGCCAGGCCATGGTGGGACTGGGATGCACAGAGAGCTGGGTTGATGTGCTGCAGCTATTGCATAGTGGGAAGGAATGAAAGCCGGTTGGTCAGATTTCTGGGTCCTGCCATCTGGCAAAGGCATTGCCACCGCTCCCTCTCTTTGATCCCCAGCAAAACCCCCTCCTCAGTGGGGACATCTGAGGTCTGTCCTATACTTTGGATAGGTGGCTGGGCGGGTGAATCAAAAAGAGGGTCCAAGCCCAGTCAGGGGGAATGGCTGAACTCTTCTCCTGGAAGTTCAGAAGGGGAAGACACTCTCCCCAGAAAGGAAGCTCTGTTTCCCAATGCCTGAATCTGGGAGAGAAGCCTTAAGACTCTCCCACCCAGGAGACCAGGACTGAAAGCAAAGCATACAGCCCAAGGAAAGAGAGCTGTGCAACCCCCAAACCTGGGTGGGAGAGTCTTCTCTCCCAGATTGGCATTGAAACAGAGGTCCTTTCTGGGGCTGTGTCTGTGAACCTTCTGAACTCCTAAAGTGAGAAGAGCTTTGCCATTCCCCCTGACTGGGCTTGGACCCTCTTTTTGATTCACCTGCCCAGCCACCTATCCAAAGTATAGGACAGACCTCAGATGTCCCCATTGAGGAGGGGGTTTTGCTGGGGATCAAAGAGAGGGAGTGGTGGCAATGCCTTTGCCAGATGGCAGGACCCAGAAATCTGACCAACCGGCTTTCATTCCTTCCCACTATGCAATAGCTGCAGCACATCAACCCAGCTCCCTGTGCATCCCAGTCCCACCATGGCCTGGCTCTCCATGTGTACCAGCTCTGT
Organism: Emydura macquarii macquarii; assembly: GCF_026122565.2. Classification (NCBI taxonomy): domain Eukaryota; kingdom Metazoa; phylum Chordata; order Testudines; family Chelidae; genus Emydura; species Emydura macquarii. Next base: position 7,027,653 of record NW_027130506.1, read on the forward strand.
CAGTTGTGAGAAGAGTTTGCAGGCCTGGGAGGCCAGGATTTGAAGCAATGTTGCTAGAAGGAGGGCTGTGAAACCCTGAACCCAACAAGGGAGAAGAGACAAAAAAGAGGTTCTTCTGGGAGCTAGATGGTGTTAATAAATTAGAACCCAGGAGAGGAGGAATATCATTTTAAAGACTCAGTGTAATTTTTGGAACTTCAGAGAGAAACTCAGGCAGGGTGTCAGCAGAGTCACCTTAGGCTGCACGGGGATGGCATCTGTCTACACTCTGTTGTAAGTGCAAGTTGGTGGCTGTGCTAGAAGGAAAGATGCTCGGCTTGAAAGGACAAGTATAGATGCCACAAGACGTCAGAGAGGCTGAGGAGTTCTTGGAGAGCCACATTCGGGAAGCACCACCTTCCTACATTCAGGAAAAACGAACCGGCAGCCAAGGAATGAGACATTGTGAAAACCAGGGAGGAGACTTGTCAGTTTGTAATCACCAGAAGCAAGAGAACCAGGCAGCATTCCACATGGCTGAAGACAGGTGAGGTTGGACAGGCTGTTTTAACTAACTCCAAACCCTACACTCATCTGCACATGCACACTGGGCTTTCAAAATTGGACCCATAAAATGTTATCCCCCATATTCACAATAAACTAGTGGAGTTCCACCAACTTCCATCAGCCACTCCTGTTTTCCCAAGCACATCTTCCTGATTCATTAGCTCTGCTCAGCTCAGAGACCTTGGGGATTGAGGGAGGCTGGTCAGCTGAAAGTATAGGAGAGAGATGGGACTAAGGGAGAGAAAGATGGCTCTGAGGGAGGAGTCAGGGGAGATACATCTTAATTTTAGTAAGGCTTTTGACATAGTCCCACATGACATGCTGATAGGCAAACTAGGGAAATACAGTCTAGATGAATTTACTATGCGGTGGGCACACAACTGGTTGAAAGACCATATTCAAAGCGTAGTTATCAATGGTTCATCATCAGCCTGGGAGGGTGTATCTAGTGGGGTCCCACAGGGGTCAATCCTGGGTCCAGGACTATTAAGTATCTTCATTAATGAGTTGGATAATGGAGTGGACAGTAAGCTTATAACATTTTCAGATGACACCAAGCTGGAAGGACTTGCAAGCACTTTGGAGGACAGAATTAGAATTCAAAAGGACCTTGACAAATTGGACAGTTGGTCTGAAATCAACAAGATGAAGTACAATAAAGACAAGTGCATGGTATTTCACTTTGGAAGGAAAAAACAAATGAAATTCACAACTGTGTAATGGGGAATAACTGGCTAGAGAGTAGTAGTGTTGGGGATTACAATTTGAATAGGAGTCAGCAATGTGATTCATTTTGAAGAAGGCTAGTATCATTCGGGGCGGAGGGTATATTAACAGGAGTGTTGTATGTAACAGGAAGCAATTGTCCTCCCCTACTTGGTGAGGCCTTGGCTGGCATACTGTGCCCAATTCTGGGTGCAGCACTTAAGGAAAAATGTGAACAAATTGGGGGGAGTCCAGAGGAGAGCAACAAAAATGACAAAAGGTTTAGAAAAGCTGACCTGTGAGGTAAGGTTATGTGTTTAGTCTTGAGAAAAGACGAGTAGAGGGAGACCTGGTAACAATCCTCAAATATGTTAAGAGCTGTTACAAAGAAAACCATGATCAGTTGTTCCTTATGTCCACTGAAGGTAGGACAAGAAGTAATAGGCTTAATCTTCAGCAAGGGAGATTTAGGTTAGATGTTAGGAAGAACTTTCTAACTATAAGTTTTGGAACAGGATTTCAAGGGAGATTGTGGAAAACCCACCAATGGAGGTTTTTAAGAAGAGGTTGGACAAACACCTCACAGATATGATCTAGGCTTACTTGGGCCTGCCTCAGCACAGGGGGCTGGGCTTGTTGACTTCTCAAGGTCCCTTCCAGCCCTCCATTTCTATGACCCCTAGGCTGTATTCATCACTCCCTCAGTTCACGTAGTCTGGGGCTCTCAAGGATTCTGTTGCCTGGTATGCCAGGCCAATGAGGCACTGGGCCATTTGTGGCTCCTCACAGCATTGCAATGTGGTGTGCTAAGGTAGAAGAGGCTGCTGGAAGAAGGGAGGTATTTGGGGAGGTGTTGAAGGGGTATTGAATGATTTAACTGCTTATTTCCTGATTGTCATTGGTAGACTGCTGCCTCACAACTGCAGGACCTGATCCAAAGCCCACTGGTCAACAAAAAGTCCTTACATTGTAAGCACTCCAGGGTACAAATTGTCTTTACTTGTTCCTGTGGACTCAACAAAAACAAAGGATATGTGTATGGGCTTATCTGTCATAGTTCAGCCCTCTTGTTTGGAAGCTAGTAACACTGACTGAACCCTGCAATTCTTTTTTTTTTTTTGCCAACTTTTATCCTACACATTCTTTCATCTTTTTTTTTTTTAATTACAAAGTCATTTTTCTAGAAAAGGATGTTCAATAAGGCTCTTAAAAAGAGTTTAACATGAGGTTAGTGTCTCATAACTCCCTAGGATTCAATTGGAAACAGAGGAATGCTTTTTACATTTTTATTGATTGCATTTCCCCCTCAGTCAAATCGACGTTGTTTCTTCTTCTCCACGCGTTTAGAAATAAAAGGGGAGGCAATTATAAAGAGCCCTGGCTGAATGCAGATCCACAGGGGACTATAGTCTCGGCCTCTAGCCCTGCGTGCAGCTGTGTCAGCATGGCCTGGATCATGGTTCCAGGTAATGGGGAGACAGCTGGCCTGTGGAACCAATGCTTGGGTTGCACCAGTCCCTGAGTGCATGCCAGAATAGCTGGCTGCATGTACAGAGGAAAGTAGGTTGCACCCTTTTAAAAGATGCAGCAGTGGACTTCCCACTCCCCTATTGCACAGCAACAGTGCACCAGAGACACGGTGTTTCTGAAGTCAATACCTCCTAGTGCTTCGCTTGGGGGGAGTGTACCTTCATGCATGGTTTGCTATGTGCACCATGCCCTTACTCAGGGCTACGCTTGGACTCAATCAATCTCTTAATAGTACTGACTCAATTTCCGTGCCAGATCCTGTGAGCAGAGTTTGTGCATCGATGGATTCTATAGGCAGGGACTAGTAATCAGTTATCTGGGTTTAACTATAGAGCACTCAGTGCAAGTCTGGAGAGGAAGTGGTAGATGGCTTTAAGTCACCTTTGCTATCCAGGTACCAGGCTAGTTTCTGGCATATGTTAGAGCCTGCTCTACTCAACCTAACAACACAGCACAGGGAAACCCCCTCTTCCTTGGTCATGCTGTCCTCTAGTAGAGGGAATCTCTCTGGAACCACTACAGCAGCGGTATGCCACAATGGGAGGCAGGGGGAATCCCCCAATGGCCTGTTAAGCTGTTTTAGGGGTGCTAAAGGTCCTAATGTCACAGGGTATCAGGTCACTTGTCTTTATCCACACTTTGTTCTGGGCCCAGCAAGCTTTTGGATCTTTAATATTAATAATAATAAGTAATAATTAAAAGTAATAATAATAAGGAGTAACACTGCAGCATCCTAACTTGCCCCATTCTGCAAACTGATTTCCAGAACCCAAGGGCAGAAAATTTCAGTCTCCAGCAGTGCCACACCTATGAGTCCAAGAGGATGGTGCCCAGATTAGGGAGTTAGCAAGAGGGGGGGCGTAATGTTATTCTCATCCTTTACAACCCTCCAAGAGACTTTAAAATTCATGCTTCTGTTATAGGACAGCTGAGTTTAAGATTTGCCTATTCTACTCCTCTTCTCTCTCTTTGTGGATGCTGCCAGCCTCCTGTTTTCTTTTGCTAAATTTCTCCAATTTCTGCATAAGCCCTTTAATAACCTTCTTTGAAGTGTCAGTGCTTTTTCCCTCATTAGTACTTTCAAATCCCAAATTTAATCTGTTCGATAGTTCATTTCATTTGCAAATACTCATCCCTTTTGTCTCTCTCCTCAACCAGATCTTTATGCTCTGAGCTTTTCTTTTTTCTCTTCAATCTCGCTGCGTAGCTGGCATTTCCCCATGAGCTCTTTCTCATGAGTCTATTGTTTCTGCAAGAACGTTGTTTGGATGAAATCTGTCCCATCTGTATAGGCTTTATGTACCTAAAAACGACATTAATGTGCCTCAAAAGTACAAGCCTCTCTTTTACATCATCTCTCCATCCATACATTGAAGTGACTATTGTGTCTTGGCCCTGTTTCTTCCTGAACAAGTCACAGGTAACAATGAAGAGGTAACTATTGCAAAGGTCATCCTCAGCCTTCTCCCCTGTGCTTTACATTTGCTTCCTGTAATTCCTGGTCAGAAATAGCTCAGTTCCAATGACCTTCCAGGCACACTGCAAGACATGTTGTCTAAGGAAAGCTACTAAAAAAGCAAATATAGTTGCAGGTGATGTTTAAAGAAGTAAAGTGGGGGAATTCGGTGTATTTTTGTGCTACTTGGTTTTTATTGTATGTTAATAGCCTAAAGAGTTGCTGGTACTTTTGATTTATTGAGCCTTATTCTCATTTATTGTAAGAATGTCCCTTTACATCACGCTGGCAGGGTTTTTTTGTAAATGAGACTCTAGCCCATTGTAGTTTTTAAGTAGGTGTCAGAGGCCTGGTGTGTTCAGTGAGCCTCTTGTTACTGCTATGTTATAAATCTAAAGAATAATTACATTTAGGAAAAGTTTTAAACACATCTTCCCTCTAATTGATTTGTTTAATCAACACAGAGAATGGAATAAAGAAGAGAGAATTTGGGAAACTATTTTTGCATTTGGGAAGAAGTTAGAAAAGAGCAAATGCAGCAGAGAAGAGAATTCAGCTGGGTTTAACATGCAACACAATCACATACTGAAACCCCTTGCTTACCCTACTGCAGATGAGACTATTTATTTTAGAGAGGAAACAAGTGAGAGAGAGCATAAGAGTGAACAGGATGTTCAGAACAGAGACTGGAATATAGCAGATCTGGGACTTCAATTCACTGTCTTTTGTTACGGGAACAAACAGACACCCAATTAAAACAAAAGGCGGCAAATTTAGAACTAATAAGATTTTTTTCTCCATGCTATCCACAATTAGCCTGTGGAACTCATTACCATAAAATGATGTTGAGACCAAGAGCTTAGCAAGATTCAAAGGACCTGGGATTTATACCGATAATGAAAAAAGCCAGACTTAAAGTAGTCAGGCTTTTTTTAAATATGGGAGGGGATGTGATGTAAATCCCCAGGTTTCAGGGCACAAGCCAACCTCTAAGTCAGTGGTTCTCAATTTTTTCCATCCTGGGAAGCCCCTTTTAGCCACCCTGCCATTTAGCAATATCGTGGAGAGGGAATGTGGTTACAACCCTCTGACACCTGTTTCTGACCCCCCAGGTTAAGAACCTCTGCTCTAATAGAGGATAGGAAGAAACTTTCCCTTTGTGACGGGTATGAAGCATCAGCTTTTATGTTTGTACATGTCAAGAGTCTGTTTTCAGTGAGGCAGATTTGAATCTTGCTAAGCTCTTGGTCTCAACATCATTTGATGTTCCTTCACATCCTCACTGAATTTTAAACCTCTACAACATAGAGTTATGGAACAGTAAAGCGGGAGATTCAGAGTGCAGCTCTTGTCTCTGCATGCAGATGCTTAAGGTATTCAAAGTCAGTACGAAAAGGTTCAGGGATGACTGTGGTAAATTATGTTACCAGAATAAATGATACAACTGTACAGGGAATGAGATGCATCTAGCTCACTGATGATCTGTTATATATATTAAAAAAATGCTCCGCAATCATGGATTATTTGTCTGCAATTTTCCCATTTCTCACAAGTAATTGTTTGCATTATTTGCCATCCATCTTCCAATTTGCTGCAGTAATGGACTCCAGACTGCTAACCAGAGAGATGAAATCCTGCTTATCTCTGTTTTCTTATCTTCCCTCTGAATAAACCCCTGCTACATACAAGCGTCTTGAATAGAGAACTACTTGCTACACCAAGTTCACTTCTGGAGACCTGACTGATATTAACTCTGTCCCAACTGGCTGACTCCACCACAGTGTGGTTATGTGCAGAGAGCTGACTAACAAGAACAACTCATTACTACCTGTGGTGGATTGCGCTCGTCTCTTGAGCATCCCATTTGCCATCCAGTCTTGGTACTACCATTCTCTTGGGCCACTACCGCTACTTGCAGGCTGTCAGCTAACTTCTGAGGTTTTCTGTGACTCAACAATCCAGCTGGATCACATGCTACAAAATCCATTCCAGGATAAAACAAACTAAAACAAAACAAAAATAAAACAAAAACCCAGTTTCTTGCCCTTCAGGGCCTTTTGTAACCAAGATAGTTTTCTGGGTTAAATAGCCTCTCTGGGATTGAATCAGCAGGGTTCCATCTTAGTCCCTGCCACTGATCATAACCAATAATTAATACTTCTTTGGCTCCAGTTAGGAAATGACTTAGTGATCGCAGGCAGCTCCTTTTATTTCAGGCTGCTGAGCCTTGATTGGCTGTTGTTGGTCCCCAGCTCTTCCGGCTGCTGGAGGACCAGATGTCGCTGGTTTCCAAAATGGCTGCTTTTTTCTTCATGGATAACTGTTTTAACTGTTTCTTGGGGTGGGGTGCAGCAGAGCTTCAGAGCCTCCAGTATGGTTCCATGAGGGTCTGGTACACACAGTCATACTGCCCATATGGTCTCTGGTGACACATGCTAAGCTTTATGTCATTGTTACTATCATATAACTAGGCCTTAACAACAAAAACAAGACTCACCTTAATTCTTCAAAAATAGCAGATTATCAGTGGTGGGTGAAATTGTTTTAAAAGATTCACTACCTCCTCCCCCCATCGACTTGAAACTATTTCCCATTTCTAGGTTCTGAATGTTGTTTATCATCGTTGTATATGTATGAATTTCCACAGATCCCTGCTGGAAGTCAGTTGTTGCTGCTCTGTTACCCTTCAGATTCTCAGATATTCATGGATCTCAAGAGATCTCTGGGTTCAGAGAGCAGAACTCCAGCTTCTTGTTTGGTAGGGCAAATGCAACTGTGTGCTCGAGTTTCAGGGCAACAGTAAATTGGTCCCATGTTGTCTTTTCTCCCTTATAGCTCCTAAATGTCTATTCTGATTTGCCTCAAAACATCTTAGGAAAATTCTATCTTTAGATCAAGCCTGTGAGACTGCAGGTGGATTGACTTAATTTTGATAAAGCTGGGAGGAATCAAAATGGCTTTATAATTGGAGGCTTATTTCAACATTTATCTGTGAAAGAGGTTAGCACCTCTCTATTGTGCTATCAAGAAATAATTGATATATGCTATCGATAGAAATAAAATATATATCTCTTAGTTCAGCGGATTAAAGATTTTATTTACTGCATGCATCTTAATGACATGATTGTAATTTTTTTTCTAAATAGTGAAAGTTAAAAATATTTGACACGCTCACACACTAACAATTCAACCTTGATTCCAAATCTGAAGGCAAAACAGCAAGTAGATTCATTTTTGAAAGATTCGTAGAAATCTTGCCCCCAGCATTTCAAGATACTTAACTCAATTTTAGTTGACACACTGTGTAAACTCTTCCACCAAACAGTCTGAGCACTCACAAAACGTAACTGATCCAATCTGCATGTTTTTCCCTGACAGAGCTGTCTGTGCAGTGGAATTCTATTCCTTTTGGCCCAGATGATCTCAGCCCTGTCACTTGGTGTTTCTTAACTAGTGTATACAAAACCTACCAGTACTGCAAACTTTTGAACTTGTTTTCAATGATTCTTTCATTACAGTATGTTTTGCTCATTCATTGTGCTTGTCACTACTGGGCAATTAGCTGTTGCTTCTGTCTGTTCATTAAAAAACCTTTTCTTGCCATCTGCATTAAGCATGCCCCAATAATCTTCAAAAAACTTAAAAGATGCTCACATACCCTGGAAAGCTTCAACATTTCATTGAGGGCCTTGTAGTCCCTGAATTGGTAAAACTCCCATTGAAGTTGATGGGGGTGTTGGTTGCATGCCGATTGTAAGATACTATGTTGCCAAGACTGAAAAATGCTCACACACACACCAGCTGAATGTTGATCAAATGGCTCTTTGTTTCCTTAAGATGAAAAACAAATTAGACTTCCCAGTGGGTTCTGAATTCTTTGCACAGGCAAAATCCCCATTTTAGTCAATGAAAGCGTTGCCTGTCAGAGGAGTGCAGGATCAGGTCTCTTCCTCTTCCAGCATATTAAAGCCAAACTCAGGACATTTTTATTATCATTTTTATTACACTAGCCCTCGGTGCTACCTTATACCAGGCTCTACACAGACAGATGCAGTTCTTGCCCCAGTGCTGAGCGATAACTGAAAGGTTGGGGAGGGGAGAGACAATCAAAATAGATATAGATGTAAGACAGGTCTGAGTGTCTCAGTGGCACTCTCCCTGCTCAGCAGCTGAAAGGGGGGCACTTTATTTGCATGGGCTTTGTATCTGCATGAGTACAATTAAGTATTTAGCATAACTTACCTAGGTGCTGAGCAATATGGGAAATGGTTAGCAGGGCTGGTTTTGGGCTACAAACCACTTTTGTGTTAACTGCTGGGGTAATGAATTGTATGAACAGATGTCAGCAAAACTGTGCTTAGTTTGTTATGATAAAATCTGCACTCTAAACTAAACAGAGCTCCACAAGGGTGGCAGACAGATGTTTCAACCTGGAAATGGGGGGAGGTGGAGCAGTCCCCTATTGGGAGTGCACTGGCCCCTCTAGATCAGGGTTGAGGTACATTGTGGGAGGTGAGAGGAACATTTCCCTCCTGATGCCCATATTATGCTAGTAGCATGGATAATTAGGGGATTTTTTTCCCAGGATCGTCCATTGGATTTACAATTTTGCTGAATCTACTCCTTCACCAATAGACGACTAATCTGAATTTTATTATTTGGCCCTTTCCAGTGGTTAACCCAATCATATGTTTTTTTTCTGAAGTGGGACTCTGGGTTCAGAGTAGCCAAATCCATTTTCCCCAAACTTTTTCACAAAATATAATTCTCATTTTATTTGTCTTTGTTTCTCAGATTTTCCATTCCACCCCTATGAATTATTTTTTTAAATCTGCAGAGATCCTGGGACTTTTTCGCCTTCCTCTGCAGCATGGGGCATGGGTCATTTGAAGGTTTAAACTAGTGGAAATGGTGGATTCTCTGAAACTTGAAGTCTTTAAATCATGATTTGAGGATTTCAGTAACTCAGCTGGAGGTTAGGGGTCTATGTGGGTGGTGGGGTTCTGTGGCTTGCAAAGTGTAGGAGGTCAGATGAGACCATGGTGATTCCTTCTGGCCTTAAAGTCTATGAGTCTATGAAAAGTCCTTGGGGCTCTTTTGGAATTGTTTAACCTGCTCCCTGGGTTCCTAGGGCAAACAATCTTGCTGAGAAAAGAGTATGTAATGAACATAGAATTATGGAAGATTAGAGTTGGAAGGGACCTCAGTAGGTCATCTAGTCCAACCCCCTGCTCAATGCAGGACCAACCCCAATGTGGGTTGCAGTGTCTTTATCGCACCAGAACAGAGGTGTAGAAAATGGCTGAATGTTTCTGCATTTCCTTTTGACCCTTTGGGGTTAATGAAATGACAAGCTATGAGCGGCGTTAACCGCTACCTGCCCCCATCACCCACCTACTCATGAGCCATCCCCACAAAAAAGACAATAAGACCAAATACTGGAAACTTGTTAAAGAAAGGCATGGAAGTGTCTCACTACAGGGGATGGCATGTACTTCAGGTAATTTTTGCTTGACTGTATTATGGTAGTGATTACTTGAATTATGATAGCATCAAAAGTTCCAGTCAGGATCAGGGCCTCAGTTTGCTAGGTGTTGTACAAACACAGAAGAAATTATCCCTACCCTGAAGATCCACAATCTAGAATATGGACAGAGCTGCAATAAACAATGGGTTGGTGTCCTGGGGTGTATATACCCCATTCTACCACGGCCACTAAGGTGTTAACAGGTAGGCCTGTTTCTCTGAGCTGCTGGTCTTCTACCAGGACCTCCTCCAGACCTGGAGGCTGGTCTCTGCAACTAGCTCTGTGGTGGCCGTCAAGGGGGCGGATCTCCTCAGGGAGCCCCTGCTACACAATCCCCATCTCAGTGTTTAGGTGGCGGAGTCCTACTCGGTGCGCCAGAAGCTGGTCCTGGCAGACGTCACAAAGATCGGAGACCTCCTGGACTACGACCAGGGGGACTGGGTGGATATGCCGACCCAGCCCTTGGGGCTTTTCATCCTTCGAACCCCTCAGCACGTACTCCAGGAGGTGAGGGCAGCCTTGCCCCACACTGCTCGAGTGGGTCCTGAGGAAGGGTGCTTCCTGCCCGCTCCTCACTCCGAGCTCTCCAGATCTCTTCATCGGACTGTTACCTGGCAGCTCTGTGTTCTTGGGGAACCAGGGCGCAAAACCCCTACTCTCTCTCTGGTTCACCTGAATACCCCCCGCAGCTCCTGCTTGAACCAGAAACCAAAGGCTGCTTGAACCAGAAACCAAAGGCATCTCAATATGAAAAGGCAGTGGACACAACTAAAACCCTCCCATCAAGGGTGATACAACTCTCCATGCCTCATCTACATCAAAGATGTAAAAAGAAGGCACTTCAAATGGAGAACAGAAGCCTCATCTATATTGAAGATGGAACACGCACTGAACTCTGGGATTGGTAAAGCAGGGATGCACTGCATGATGGGAGATCACTGCTCTTGATGTAAATGAATTCACACCTGTGCACATCCAGCTCCGCAGTTAACAGACCATTCTAGTTACTGATATGCAAAACACTGAATTCTGGTTGCATTGTGAGCTCTTTCAAGAAATATTGCCCATAGCCAGGGATGATCAGCTCCTTTTGTCCAGACATTGTTTATCCATAGACAAACCTGGTGTCTACAAAAAACCCTACCAAAGTTCAAACCTCTGTTCTAATGCTTGGATCCAAAATGCTGCTTCAGTCCCATTGGACCTTCCCCTCTCCCTGACTGATTGTGTTGGGGGCTCTGCCTGTCTCAAAGCACTCCAGACCCTAAATTGACCAGACTGTCTCCAGGGAACCTCTGAGCTGCACGGAGTGGTGAGACCTCCCCCCCATTTCCCCCTCCCCCAACTCTCTCTCTCTTAGTCCAGGTATAACTTTCTACTTTTGTAATCAAACCTGGGCTAGCTTTCTCCAATACCCCAACTGTAATTGTGTAGTATTGTAAGCATTTGATTGTTTTTCTCTCCTTGTATGGTATTACTATTAGTATCATAATTTTTATATACCTGGCAATAAAATAACTGTTATAATCAAGCTGGTTGCCATTCTCTCTCTATCTCTCCAAACTTTATTTTACTCGTTTGTGTTCTTGGCTTCCCTATCTTGCTCTGCAGCCATGATTCTTTACCTAAGCCAAAGATCTCTGGAGTGCCCAAAAATCCTATGAGGTTTGCTCATCAAGGGGGTTACTGCTAGAACAATTGTGGTGTAAAGGGGCATATGAAGGGGACAGCTGAGAAGTGCTACTCTGCCTAGCCTATGGAGTCCAGGGGCAAATAAGGGGGGGGGGGAAGTGTTGTTTGGACCCAACATGCTCAAGAAGTGTGCTCTATTCTGGTGCGTTGAAAAGGGGCATATAACGGCGGTCACTGAAAGTGTGGTGTCACACAGCCTGCTGAGTTCAGGGACACATAAGGGATCCGCTGAGAGTGCTGATAGCCTGGTCTGCTCAGACTCACTCGGTTAATGTGGAATGTGTGTGTGTATCTGTGGGGGGTTTATTTGAATCTGCTGCTGGAGGAACCCAGCCCTGAAAACCTTAGGTCCTGCAGGATAGCTCGATTGGGAGGGGACTTGTAGCCATATAAACACAAAAATTACATAAGCAGTACATTAATAGAATCACACCCCTAGAACCACACCCCTTCCAGGAAGGTAACCCTGATCACACCCCTAGAATCACACCTCCATGCCAAGAAGGTAACCCTAATAAATGAGCATACCCCATGGTGATGGGCAAATCTGGTAACAGGACTCCTACCCCACGAGCCCCCCCCCAATTGCCTCCTCCACATACCCCAAGCCAGCTGTGGGATCTGCAGCTGGCGTGCTTCTGAACCACGCCACGGGCACACCTCCACACACTCGTGCTCCACATTCTTCATTTCCTCGCCCTTGTGTCCCGCCCTGACGCCAAGTGGTGGGACCTCTTACCACCTGTCGAAAGCGAGAGACCCTGGTGGGCCAGTCTGTACTTCACCTTAGTTCTACAGCCCACCAGGGATATCGGCTGGTGGCTCCTTCACGGAACCATGACCAGGGGCAAGTACCTGGCGTGGTTCACCTCCTGTTCTGAAGCCTGTCCCTTTTGTGGCATGAGGGAGACCCTGGCGCACATCAGCTCCTATTCCGGCTCCTCCAGAATCTCCTCCTGAGGTTCTGGCTGCACTTTTCCCCACACCTCCTCATCTATGTGCACACCATTTGCAGCCCCACAAAGTTGCGGGACCTCCTTGTCAACCTCTCCTCGCCTTGGCCAAGGTGGCCATCTACAACACCAGGGAGAGAAGGTTGGCCGAGGAGGTGCTCTGCAACTGTGGGTCCTCCTTCTGTTCCTCCATCCGATCATATCTCTGAGCAGAATTCTTCTGGGCCATGTCCGCTGACTCCTTGGCTACCTTTGAGGAACAGTGGGTGCTGTCCGGGGTTCTCTGCTCAGTGTCCCCTTCAGGTTCCTTCTGTTTAGTCCTGTGATGTCCATGCCCGTCCCTGTTTTTTTCATTCATTGTTCCCGTAATTAGTTGAGTCTGGGTACAGTAGCTCCGCCCCTTAGGTTGGTACTCAAATAGTACTGGTACATCCTGGTACTCAAATAGTCCTGGAACCCTAACTGAGGGAGAATTGGAGCCAGCTAAGTAAGCCTGAACAGAGTGGGCCAATGGGGAGCAGCTGCCGGGCTTGTTAGCCAGGCACTATAAAGGCTCACAAGAAGCCAATGGGAGGAGGATAAACAGCCTGAAAGGGAGAAGCTATAGGGGGAAGGTGAGCTCCCCTTGGTCAGTGGCTGAAAATGTGAGGCCCCAGAGGCTGGACTGTGTGTCAATAGACTGTGGTGGGTAACAACCTGTAAATAAAGTGCACTGGTGGGAGCATGAAGCTGAAGTCTGTGAGTGGTTTGTGGGAGCACCCTGTGCGAACCTGTTATAGCCAGCAAGAGCTGCAGGATAAGATGGCTGCAGATCAGAGGATTGAAGCAACTGCCAGAGAGACTAGTGTGAAGAGACTCCAGTAGCAGGCTGATAGGAAGCTGCTTAGGAAGTTGGACTTCCAGAAAGGGAGAATCAAAGTCTTGGAAAGTCTGTCTGTGCAAGGGTTAAGTAGGAAGCAGCACGGGATTATGAGGAACTGGTCCCAGTTGCTAAATGCAGGGTCCCTGGGATGGAACCCAGAGGAGTCAATGGACTCCTACCCTTCCCAGTAAAGTGGATAGTAAGTGTCCAAAAGTTGAAGAGGTGATGTGATTTGTGGGGTCAACTGGAAAATTTCAACCTCTCCTCTATAAACTCTGGTGCTGGTGACTATGCAGGGACTCCATGTAGGGCTACTGCTGGTGCCTAGTGTTTTCAGGCAGTTTTCTGTGGCTCTAGGTGGAGGATGGGAAAGGGCAGGTCAGAAATCCTGGCTGCCCCTGCTGCAGGTAAATATAACTTAATATAAGCAGATTATGTAAATGAGTGAAGGTGTTAAAATGAGTTGGCTTGGAGGCCGTTGCAGGTGTAGACCTTTCATAGGCAGAAACTTTACTGAAGAAAACCTATGGAGAATCACATCAAATGCTTGACATACAATAAGAGCTCAATGGTGGAGACAACAAGTAGGTGAGCAAAAATTGGGAGAAGAAAATGCAGGAAGCTTTCCCTTGTTTCTTGCACTTGCATGTCAAGCACACTCACAGTTCTTGTATTCCCCTGAGTACAAAGATTCCAAATTTACCACTAACAGGCCTGCCCCACCACTGCTCACTCCATGTTGGTGGGTTCAGCATGTCTTCATCCTGTCCAAGGGTGGCACAGTAGCCGCACTCTCTAAAAGCATGCCAAGAAAAACTTGGGCTCAACAACTTAGTGTGCAGAGTTGGGATGAAGGCAGGTAGAGAGCTGATCGTGTGAATAATTGCAGTTTCCTACTGCAAATGTGTGTTTGCTTCTCAATTCTATCCACACAGGAAGCAAGCTTTAAGGTTTTCCTCATCTGTTGATTTTAAGTTCTTAATATAAGGCTCAATCTCCAAATAAAAAGCATTATTTTGTAAATAAAACTCTGATCTGTTTCTCCTAGACTTAAGAATTTTATAGCATGTGGTATGTAGCTTTAATAACAGCTAACCTCAGGAAGCAATGCGGCACATGAAATGGGGACTTTATTTTACTTTCAACTTTCCCAACTGTTAACTTAGTAAAGTTCCAACTCAGGTTATGCAAATCCTCTGTAGTTAGGGATCTAAACTCCCCAGGTGAATAAATACTTAATCCAGTCTTTGAGCCTCACGAAGGGATCAGTTTTTAATTCCCCAAAGTAAAGTCAGGGTGCAGTACAAGCCATGCTCCAGTTCCCAGCTTCTCAAAAAAAAAGTACACTCTGTTCCCTTATGCCTTGTCTATACAGGGATTTGCCCCAATTCCAGACAATGGTGGTTAGCTAATGGCTTATTGGCACTATTGTCCTATCTTGCGTATGATGAAAGGGCCTGGAAATCTCACCATTTCCAATCCTTCCTGTTTTCTGTCAGGTCAGAAATATAGCATGACTGCCGCTTACATTACTTCTGGCACTTTGAACTTAAGAATGGCCATACTGGGTCAGACGAATGGTCCATCTAGCCTAGTATCCTGTCTTCCAACAGTGGCCAGTGCCAGATGCTTCAAAGGGCAGGAGCAGAACAGGGTAATTATCAAGTGACCCATTCCCTTTCATCTGGCAGTCAAAGGGTTCGGGACACCCAGAACATAGGGTTGTGTCGCTGCCCATCCTGGCTAATAGCTTTGATGGTTCTACTCTCCATGAACTTATCTAATGCTTTTTTTGAACCCAGTTATACATTTGGCCTTCACAACATCCCCTAGTAATGAATTCCACAGGTTGACTGTGCATTGTATGAAGAAGTGCTTCTTTATGTTTGTTTTTAAACCTGCTGTTTATTAATTTCATCAGGTGACCCCTGATTCTTGTTCTTTGTGAAGGGGGTAAATAACACTTTTTCTTCATACCATTCATGATTTTATAGACTTCTATCATATCCCCCCTTTAGTCATCTCTTTTCTAAGCTAAACAGTCCAGTCTTTTTAATCTCTCCTCATGTGGAAGCAGTTCCATACCTCTAATCATTTTTTGTTGCTCTTCTTTGTATTGATTTCCAATTCTAATATATCCTTTTTGAGATGGGCTGAACAGAACGACACACAGTATTCAAGGTATGGGCATACCATGGATTTACACAGCGGCATTCTGATCCCTTTCTCATCTATCCCTTTCCTAATGGTTGCTAACATGCTGTTAGCTTTTTTGACTGCTCCTGCATATTGAACAGATGTTTTCCACAGTCAGAGGCAGAAGCGTGGAGATACAGCAAAATGAAAAGCAAAAGAACAGGGAAAGAAAGTAAGCCATACATTTTGGTACCTCACTTTCACTTTGAGGTTGATTCAGGTTTTAGGTGAGGGCTTGGGTGCAGTTCTTAGCATATCTCTACTGAATTACCCAACCTTCACTTTAACTCAAAGAAGCCCAAACTTACTATTAAGCCCTCACTTCATTTTTCTGTCACCATACTGAACCTGGTATACACATGTAAAATTATCTAGTGGTTGCAGACCAGCTGAAAAACTAGATGAGTTCAGCACAGAAGAACAGCCCCAATCCTGGGGACAACAAGGGATGCATAAGTGTGATTAACACAGACACTGGCTGTATGGCTTCAAAGCAAAGCACAGTTTGAAATATATTTACCCACTGGTTTATCTATTGCAGGGCATCCAAGGTTCATGACAGTTGTAAATACTCTGAATCCAAGCAATTCATCTGATCATCATCAACTGCTTTACACCTAATGTTGGCTGGAGTCTTGTCTCAAGCTAGTGTTTGTTACATTCCCTCACAGCCACTATCAGTCTTCATTTAGCAGACATTGCTCATGGGTATTGTCTGTCTAAATGGTAATTGTACCATATCCTCATGTCCCCGAATAGCAGAGAATGTGAATTGATAGAAGGATGCACTTCTCTCAGTGTTTGGATTTCCAGGAGGAAGAAGCTGTGTGTGTACATACACACACAAATAAGTCATGTCTCTGCTGCCTAAAAAGAAAAGACTGCTTTACTCCACAATCATTCACATTGTTGATATTGCTATGTAAGGGGTAAGGAATGTCTTGTAGTGCTTAGAGCTAAAGCAGGGAAGTATGAGTCAGGATTCCTGGCTTCTGTTCCCAAAACTATGTTGCTGACCACGACAGTGGGTGAGTCAGTTGGTGTCTTTGTGCCTTAGTTTTTTCAAGTATAATGTGGTTATACTACTGTACTTGCCACAAAAGGGGGCTTTGAGGATTAATTAATTGTCAAGTGCTTTGAGATCCTTTTATGAAAAATAGTAAGTGCACAGGATTATTGTATTAGTACATATAGGGACTAATTACGTTTGGAGAAATAAAGTTCTTTTAAAAGATCTTCTCTAATGGGAACCCAACACTGTAGTTGGTTTAATTAACTTATGTACAGTGTATTTTTTTGGGCTGACCCCCCCCAAACCAACATTTCTTCACAATTTTTGGCAAATTGAAAGTTGGGGAGGGGGGAATTTGGGTTGAATGAAATGTTTGTTTTGATTTTGAGCTTATTTTAATGTTATTTTTTAAATTGAAGGAAACTTCAAAACAAATTTTTGGTTTAAAAAAAAATGCAAACCTTTTATTCAGGGGGGTTCCTAGCTGAAACCATTTTGGAAATTTGACATGAATTTTTGGAATGTTTTGGCATCACCTGGGGGGACAAAAATTGGCCAAAATTTTCACCCATCTTAACTTTGTTGGCGCCCACATGTTATCTCAGCTATTTCTCTGCACTGAAAAGAAGTCTCCGGCTTTCTGTGCATCTGCTCCCTACACAGAATTGTGCTGAGTCAAGAAAAGAAAAGGGCAGGGTGAGGACAGAGGATGGGTGTGTCTGAGTGACTTTTAAAACGCAAACTGCTTCCTGCTCACCAGACACTTAGGGATCGATTCCTCCTAGTTGCCAGAAGTTCTCAGGGGCCACACACAGCAATGCTTCTCATTAAGGTTACTCAGTGGCCACACACAGCACCACCTCAGGTTCCCATATTGCTTCCTGCACATCATTCTTTCCCTGATGTATGTGCACAACACTGCTCATGTGCAAAGCAGAGTTAAACACTGTTTTTTACTGTAGACTTAAATCAAATAGTCCTTTATATGATTGCAAAGTAATCTTGAGCATAGGCCATTGTCTAAGTAGTAACCTACACATTGATTTCGAGGTTTGCATGATCCATGCAGAGAGTAATTTTATCCTAAGCAGCTCTGAAGCACCAGCTGCCATATCTATGAATGTCTGATGGCCCATTGCTGCCAATAGGCAAAGGGTTCACTGTTTTTTACAAGCAACTTCTGTCTCAGAGCTGACAAACTCATTACACTTAATACACAACCTACGTGATATTTACCCATGAAGAGTAGAATGGGTGGTCTCTACAGAAAGCATGTAACTTATCATTACTCGTAATTAGTGTGAGATGTGAATGGGTAATATCTAAGGAATAATGTAACTCTATTGAAAACTATGCCTTATGGTCTTGAAGTGAAAGCTAGTCACCATGGCATCAGATGGCTCAGTGATGGCCCATTCAAGCAGGAGGGAGTTGTCACCCCGCCCTGGTCAGCTGGTGATGTAATGCAAGAACAGTCAATTGAAACCATCAAAGACAGTTGCAAACAAGCAAAATCACTTGGTGGTAAAAAAGGAACATTATAAAAGTCTGGGGGTTACCTGCCTGTGAATAAAGACAAAAGACTGATTCAGTATGTCACAGAGGGGAGAAAGACACTCTGCTTCTATTCACAGAAAAGACACCTTGTTGAGCAGGTGTGTTTTATGAAAGCTTGGATCCTGGTTCCTGGGAAACCAGCCAGTTATCTCTGTAACAGGCTGAACTTCTTGTGGGAGAAGGGGATAACCTACTTGATTAGATAGAAAAGGTAACTATTAATAAGTGTAGGCCTTACTTCATGTTTTATGATTTTTGTAACCAGATGTTTCCATCACTCTCTTATTCTAGTGGAACCTCTGTTCTTTCTTAAATACACCTTCTTTTTGTCATATTACAAGTGCAGCGTGTTATACAGAAGTAGTGATTTAAGCTAAAACTAGTAAACTTGGGGCAGAGGGGCTGGGATTTCTGTGAATAGCCAGTGTTGGGCTGGATATCACAGGAAAATGCTTCAAGGGGTCTCAGCAGTGACTCTGGGGCAACTCTTGTTAATCTGCAAGGTGGAGACAGGGTAGTCATAGCCCAGAGGAAAGCGCTTGAGTGCCTGATTCCCTCTTGCTGGAGGCAGGGAGATAACAAGGTGACTCACAGTCCTGGATACCCAGAGAACTATCACAGCATCTTTATCAGGACACTTAAAATCCCTGCATTAAGTTAACACTTATCAAACTCTTCTTCCTTTCCTTATGCTGCAGATACCATCTATACTCCTATAGAAGTCTCCCTTCCTTAGTAAGCACCCGGGGTCAGTAGTCACACCTTTATCATACTCTTGCAATGCATGTCTCTAGAAGGAAACTAATTAAACTTCCAGAAAGAACCTTCCTTGACTTAAAGATTCCAGAGCTATGATTAAAGGCAACAAAGGCTGCAGCCTCTATTCAGAGTGCCAGGCTGTCTAAAGTGGCTCACAGCCATGAGGTACCAGCTAAGAACCAGGGCACAAACTCTAAACCAGTTGTGAGTTCTGTACTTAGAAATCACCAACCAAGTAGCACATGTGAACTTCTCAGGCAGTGTAATAGCCTTCACTTGGAATCTCAGACAGTCTCATTGGGTACTCTGGTCTATTTTGGTACGTCGGCAAGTCTGCCTTTGTGATAGACTGTCCCCTTATGACAAAAATCACAACAATATTGAGGTTACTCCCAGCCCCAAAGGATGAGTCACTTACCCCAGGTCAGTTGAGCCTCATATCTCAAACCAAAGACAACGCTTGTAGCCAATCCAGTAATACTAACCAAAGATGTATTAACTAAGAAAAAGTGAGTTATTTACAAGGATAAAGCAAGTAAACCTACACACAAATAAGTTATAGTCTTAGGTTTAAAAAGGTGATGGTAGCTGCTATATATGCAAGCTCTATATGTCCTTTAGGGCTAACCCAAACTAAGCAGCTCGGGGATTCCTTGCTTATGCTTAGAAATACTGCCCTTTCCAAACTGCAAGCAGCACGATAGTGATAATTTTTCTTGACAGGAATTTTTACCCTCTTCCCCAAGAGTTCAAGCTGATAGGACAAGGGTATGTGTTTGTGTCCACTTCATGGGTGTGGTGGTGTGAAATCAACGTTCTTTTGTCCACTAATGTTCCACAGTGGCTTGTCTGAAGTCTCTAGGCCTTCTTTTGTTGGACAGGAGATGACACCTCTTGTGGTAAACTAGTATTTCACACCTGGCAATGCTTCTTTCCTGACTGTTGGGGTTTCCAGTTTCATAGCAAACACTTAAACATTACCTAATAACATAAGATTTAGCTATAAATGAGGTTAATGCATGCAGCAACTCATAAGCATTTCATTTCACCCATTTTAACAACATTTAAACACCCATTTTAACAACATAACACACAGGTGAACCAGACTGGTTTTCCAACTATACATCTGTCAGTTTTCAGTGAGGCCTAGGGGCCTTGGCATGAGCTGGCACCTGGTCTGCCAGCATCACACAGAGATGTATGGTATATAATAAAGCAATGATTTAACAAGGGGAGCTGTTCTTTTTCCCTTAGGGCCCTCTCTGATTTCTAAGTAAGAACTCAGACATAAAAAATAAAGCCCAGTGTTCCATAAATTAGAGGAGATATCTTACACTATGAAGCTTAAATGCTTTCTTTTTTCAAAGGGCAGAATGGGATCAAGACAGATTCCAAGACCAGAAGGGACCATTATGATCATCTTGTCTGACCTCCTGTATAGCACAGGACATGGAACTTCTCCAAAACAATTCCTACAGCATATCTTTTAGAAAAACATCAGATCTTGATTTTTAAATTGTCACTGTTGGAAATTCTCACTGCAACCCATGGTAAATTGTCCCAATGGTTAATTACTCTCACTGTTAAAAATGTAAACCTTATTGTGATACAACCGGTGCCCAGGGTAGCCAACTGATAATGCCAAGGTCAGGGCAGGCTGCAAAAGGAGAGTAAATTCTCCCCACGCAGGTGGGTGACACTGAAGCCCGGCTTCCCAACCAGCCACAAACTGCTCCTGATTTCCCCACACTGGTTATCAAGATGCTAGTCCACAAATGCCCACAGCATTTCAGCTCCAGGCTCCCAAATCAGCACTAGGTCCAATAAAGAGACCAGTTACTAGAACTCTATGCTCTTTACTAAAAAGGTCCCCTCTGACCCCAAGGGGTCAGCCACAGCACCAGATCCATATAAGTTTGGATCTTACCTAAAATACCACACTGGCAGCCAATCCTTTAGTATCTAAACTAAAGGTTTATTGTAAAAAGAAAGAAATAAACCATGAGAAAAATGTTAAAGGGTTAAAGTAAATCACAGATATACAAATGATTAAAAGTCCATTTACATCAGGTTTCTGGAAGAGATGTGGATTTGCAGGCTTGTATAGTTCCCTCTGGTTCACATCCAGTACCTGGATGGGTCTAAGTCCTTCGGTTCAGTTGCAAGATGAATTGGTCCAGAGGTAGGTGTGTGTCTGCAGCTGGACAGGATCATAGACAAAGATGAATCCTGTGGTTTGATCTTATAAACCCCCTCCCCCGGCCATGTGGCCTGCGGACAATCACAAGACTCAAAATGGAGTCCAGAGTCACATGGGCCAATCCTGGTGACTCTTCAGATGTGCCTGGGGTCCAGTCACGTAAGCAGGTTCTGTTGACTCATTAGTGATGCTGGCTTCTCTCTCTGAGCCCCTTGCACCTGGGAAGGCCTTAATGGGCCATTACGCTGGCCATTGTTCTGCAGCCATCCTATCTGGGGTGTTGCCCCCGCAGCACAATTTGAAACACAGATATCTCAAAATCATCTATAATTTCCATTTCACATATTATACATGAACATAAGTATTATTCTCTTACTTAGCATATCATAACCTCCCTAACCACACCTGACATGGCCTATCCCACATGGATTATTATGATTCTGCCATGCTGATGTCACTCAATATACTAACTGCCCCCCCTCTCAAGCCAGCCCCCATGACACTTATTTCCAGTCTGAATTTGTCTAGCTTCAGTTTATAACCATTAGATTGTCTTATACTAGTCTCTGCTAGATTGAGCCCCTTATAAATATTTGTTTCCCATGTAGGTATTTATTTTCACCCCTTAACTTAATCTATTCTTTGTTAAAATGAATAGATTGGGCTGAGTCTACCACTATAAGGCATGTCTTCTCTGAACCCTCTCCAATTTCTCAACATCCTCCTTGAATTGTGGACACCAGAACTGGACACAGTGTTTCAGCAGCAGTCTCACCAGTTCCAAATGCAGAGTTAAAATTACCTCTCTCCTCTACTCAAGATTCCCCTGTTTATGCATACAAGCTCTTATATTAGCTCTTTTGACCACAGTTTGACACTGGGAGCTTATGTTCATCTTATTATCCAGCCAGGCCCCCAAATGTTTTTCAGAATCACTGCTTTTCAGCACAGAGTCCACCATTGTGTAAGTATGGCCTATGTTCTTTGTTCCTAGATGTACACATCTAGCCATATTAAAGCACACACTGTTTGCTTGTGCCCAGCTTACCAAGTGATCCAGATCTCCCTGAATCAGTGACCCGTCCCCTTCATTATTTACCACTGCCCCAATTTTTGTGTCATTTGCAGACTTTAACTGTGATGATTTTATGTTTTCTTCCATGAACACCACCCTACCGTGATTCTGTATGAGAGAGGTGGTGATAATTTGCTTTCAATCATGGAGTACTGAAGACCTAGCCATTGATTGGACAAGGGGACCTGTGTCAGGCTCCTGTGATTACAATCATCATTATATTCAATGGATGGCTAAGATTAAATCACTCAGAGAAGCAGATAGCTGCAGAGTTAGTCAATTTCCGAGCTATTTCCTCCAGTGCACTGCACGGTGAATCAAAGGGAACTGGAAGGGCGACATGGTTACTTTATCCTTCTGCTGCCTAACCATTGTGGGATCCATGTGTGAAATACAAATTTGGGCTGGTAGTAAAATTTTTCATAAAGAATTCTACCCACCACTAGACTTTGCTTCCATTTACTCTGGGCGCGATGAGGCCCTTCAGGCATAGCTCTGTCCTGAAGGTGGTGTGAAGCTTTGGAGCGCCTGAGGTGCACCAGAAGTCTTCCTCTGACAGCACATGGGGGGAATCCAATTTGCTACACATGTGTAAGCAGTGCAGCATGCTCCATGCACTGCTGATGGCTAATGTGGCTCATTGACACATAAAAGAGAGGTCATGGCTCTGCCTACTCTATGCCCTTTAGGAGCATTTTGATAGCAATCCTGCAATTTTCTGGGTACAGGGGCTGTAGTTCTGGCCATCCTTGCTCCCTATGTGCCCATTTAGTGGGGTAGCCAGAATGTAGACTTTTGATTTTGTATCTTTCTTCTTCTCTTCTCTTTCTCCCTTCCCATCCCCCTTTTCTCCCTTCTTTTCTGCCTCCGGTAAATACCCAGTTTTGTATGTATGTCTGAATAAAATCAAAGGCTGAAATCTGAATTAAGACCCTATCCTACGGTTCTTCTTCCTGATGCAGCTACTTGAAATGTGAGGCTTATTAGCTACAGTCTCTCTGAGTGATATACTCTTTCGCACCTGATTGCCAGGATGCAGCTCTTCTAACCACTTCTGATCAGGTTACAGAAAGTGCTTTGACAAAACAACTAAGATAAAATTAACACAGAAAACGTTTATCTAAAATCTTGTTTTGAAACTTCATGCATGCTTAAAATATGTGCTGTTTAGTTTTTATTATCATCAGGCTCCAGACTTTTCAAGGTCTGATTTAATTGCTCTGAACGGAATACAAGAGCAAATTAATGCACAGTGTTTAACATGTATACCTAAATATATAGTTGTGAGCTTAACAGATACAAATGAATGCAGCACTCTTATAACAAAGAACACATTAATGTTATCAGCATTTCTGAGAACATATAACAATGGTTTTGGTAAATGTAGTTCTTGTAGGAAAAATATTGTCAAAGCTGCATTCAATGCTGCAGCTCTATTTCTTTGTCCTCAAGAATCTTACACGAGCCTGTAAAACCATGTTTATTATTCTTGCTATGTAACATCCTAATGAAATCAATGACATAGGTAACCCATTATTTTCCCATGAGATTTTGTTCTTCATTAAAAATGTATTACAAGGTTGACTACATGGTGGCAAGCTTTTAATATGTTATTGTTAACCTTCCCAGACAGAAACAATTCTGGGGCCTGGAATATTGTTATCAATTAGATTGCCTATGCAAATTGATGGCTGCTGCCTGATTACCTCTTCAGAGGTAAAAATAGTTGTGTGCAGTTCCCCCCAGACCTATGGCTTCATCTTATTGTTTAGAATAGTAAATCCAAATTCTTCAACTAGTTGCTCTGGTTTAAGTGAGCAGAGAGTTTGGGGTTTAGGGATTAAAACTGTTGCATTTAAAATAGTGGGGCCAGATTCACTGGTGTAAATCTAGAGTAATTCCAGTGAAGTCAGTGGAGGTTCTTCCAGGTTTGTACTAGAGTAAATGAAAGCAGAATCTGGCCCATGAACATCAGAATGGACATTCAAATTTGGGTGTTTTATTAAGTGTATTGACTCATAATTAATCTCAGCTTCACCTCCGTCGTCTTTCGTAAAGCCCAGGCTAGTTTATCACCATCTCGTGACTCTGAGAGCTGGGGCTTTAAGAAAACCCCCCAGTATCATAAGCCTTGCCATAAAATTGCAAAAGTTGGTGACTACTGCTCAAAGAATCACAATCTGACTCCCAGTCTTCCCCCAGCTCTGAAGAAACTGGGGAAACTGGACTGGACCTACCCACAACACAGTGTATGTCACTAGACAGGCCAGCATAGCTATGCCAAACCTCCATTCAGTCCCCAAACCTCTCCCCACCTGCGCTTGGGGAAAGTAGTGCCTGTGCAGTCTGAAGCTTGTCTCTCCCCACTCCCCAAGGCTGCTACCTGAGGTATGGGTAGCCCATACCCAAGGGAATAAGAGGTCTCCTTACAACCCCTTACTCCTTTGCATGGTGGCTGTATAGTGCTAGTGACAATGTAGATCCTAGGCAATTTAGATCAAAGGCAACTCAAGAGATAGGAGACTGTAGGACTTGAAGCAGAAAGACCTGATTTCATAGACAAAGGATTCTAAGGCCAGAAGGGACCTGTGAGAATAACACAGATCATAGAACTTTGCCGAAATAATTCCTGTTTGAGCTAAAGCCTATTTTTTAGAAAAACATCCAATCTTTATTTAAAAATTGCCAGCGATGGGGAATCCACTTTGTTATGGGAAGGGCTTTGTAATCATAGATTCACAATATTGTCTGGTTATGAAATCTTGATTTTGCCCTTAGCAGAATTTAATATCCATATATTATTCTTTCTCAAATAACATTAATATTCTTATTGACTCTACATTGTACCTGTAAGATCTGCAGGAAATGATCTGAATAAAATAAGAGCCAATGCAAAGTTTCCCCCTAAACTCAAACTGACTGGATACAAAACTCTCCCCAACTATTTATTTTGTTCCAAAGGAATAGTACAGGAAAAAGGTATAGAGCCGAATAAGCAATTATGTGCACAAAATATACCCAAGGTTATGCAATGATGTCAACAGAAAGTAACCGAGAAATATTATTAGTTCATTGTTACTTGATGAGGGGGACGTCCAGCTGGTATTTGAGACAGTGAATCTATTTGTAAACAGGTAGCAGGTGGACTGAGCATGCCATTTCAAGCACTGCAAGCAGACATCATTAAACATGAGTAGGCACTTAAGATTTGCTGTGGCTGTGTCCTATTTCCATGGAAATCCTGAATTATTTCACGCTGACACTTTAGTTTGGAGTTGTACCTGTGAGTGTCACATTGTTTTTGTTCTTTTATACCTGGTGAGTAATAGGTCTGCGTGATGGGGTGTATGAACTCCTTACTAGAAAGGAACCCCCTGCAACATCCCCTGATCACAGGGTTAAGGGACACTTATGGGCTAAAGAGGGCCCCCCCCACACACACACCCTTGCCAGGCATGCTCAGGCTTGAGGAGGAGAAGTTTAAAAGCCAGCCAGGCAGTTCAGTCTGAGGCTGGCAAGCCAGCGGGCAGGATGTGCCCTGGAACATTCCAGGGAGGACCAGAGTGGAGCTGGCATCAACCTGGTGAGCGAAGGAAGCCACAGCACCCAACGGAGGAGACATGGACGGGAAGCCTGAAGGTGACGCTCGCCAGAGTTGGGCGGTGGACAGATGGCAGGTGGACTGGAGTAGGAAAGCACCCAGGAAAGCTGATGGGCAGCTGAACACCACACAAAGTCAGGTGAGCAGCCGAGACAGCCTCACAGGGCCCTGAGTCGGAACCTGGTGGAGTAGGCCTGGGCACTCCTGCTTCTGCTTGGGTGGCAGTCATTAGGTGGCACTGCCACCACTCTGCACTGTCGCCTCTGGGCGGTATGGCTACGGTAGTGAGCCGTGACCACAAGGCAGGAGCCCCCGGCGACACCTGCTGATCACAGCCTGCTACGCCCCATTTTCCTTGAAATAGACCTTGGCGGCTTGATATGGACTTTAGCTTGTTCTGTATCCTGTTTGTCCAACCACATCCTAACTTTGTAGGGTTCTTGTGATGGGGCGCCTGCCCCTCATTGACCAAGAAAGGGTTAAGAGGGCCGTTGGAGAGGCTGTGCAAAAGGCAGCCAATCAGGGTCCAGGAAGCCAATATACCAGGGAATTGCATAGCAGCCCAACGACAGTGACTCCCAGAATCTCGAAGAGGGAGGGCTGTCAGCACCCTGGACAGGGCAGTGGCTGGCTGCTGGGACTCAGCGGAGACAAATACCTTGAAGCAAGGGTGGAGAAGGTACTGGGGCTGTGAGGAAGTGGCCCAGGGAAATCTACAGAGGAGATGTGTGGGAGACGCAGCGGAAAGCAGCCAGAGGCCGCTGAAGGCTACCACACATGTATGGTCCCTGGGCCAGGAACCAGAGTTGTGGGCGGGGCTGGGTCTCCTCCGCATCCCCGATTGCCATAGGACTGGTAGCAGGACTGCAGGGGCCACAGCGGGAGGTGGCTAGAACAGACTGCAGAATCCCCCGGAAGGGGGGAGCCCGGTCGAGTCACAAGAAGGAGGGTCTAGCAGAGACAGGACTGAGTGCGAGACGTTGTAGAGAGGAGGCATCCACCTGGCTGAGAGCTGATTGCCCAGATAACCAGCAGGAGGCACCAAGGCGGTGAGTCGGACCGTGTTACAGTTCTCTTTTGTGTGTCCGTATATTGTGACCTGTTTCCTGGAGACTGCTTTTAAAGTTTTTAGTGGGGATCCAATATTGGCTTAAGGAACATGACAGGGATATTTCCCAGAAGATGGTTCGGATTTCTTTATCATTCTCTGTGTGGGTGATATTTGGCAGCCTATTGCGCATTAGTGGCCAGAAAACAACAGTTGCAGAAATTGCTTGTGTGATGACCTGTCAACCTACAACCTTTCCAGCTGACACTGGAGCTGTTTTGGTTCAGTTTTTTTATTGGTAATTGGTGTGAAGTCACAGTCCTTTTTCTCTCCAGGCAGTTGTATCCCTTTTAGGCCTTGATTCTGTAAAGCCCACACACATTCTTTTAAGCATGTGCTTAAGTGCTTTGCTGGATCGGGGTCTTACAGAAGTATCCATGCCATGTTTCTACAGGGCCATCCTTGGGTGTTATGGGGAGGACATATTCAGACCCCTGGGTTTCATGCCCCTAACATAGAGCCTGAACGTGGGTGATGAGTTGACGTCAATTCAGTGAAAGGCTTCAATGGAGTTTTATTGGGACCTTACTGAGAATTTCACTTCAAGGCCTATGAACTGCTTTAAATACCATTTATAATCTATTTTGAAGAGCTAAATGGCATATAAATTGTGTATAGATCTTGTGCTGGGCCTCTCTTCCAGGCTGATTTTTACTCTGAGGACTGGATCCTCAGAGGTTGCAAATCAGCAGAGCTCTGTTGAAAACAATGAAACTATGCTGATTTATGCCACTTGGGGAGGATCTGGTGCACAAAGAGCAAATTCAGAATAATGTACAAAATGTGGTATTGTGTCATGAGTTATCTTGCATTTAGAGGTTTTAGAAGTATATTTATGAATATTAGACCAACATTGCTTATGACTAGGAAAATTAAAGAGACAAGATGGGTGAGGTAATCTCTTTTATTGGACCAATTTCTCTTGGTAAATGCAAAAGCTCATCTTTCTCAGCAACAGAAGGTGGTCCAATAAAAGAGATTACCTCCCCACCTTGTCTTTCTGATATTCTGGGACCAAAATGGTACAATAACATGGGGAAAGTTACTATCTGTTCTGTCACTTGTTAATATAATTATCCCTTATTTCAGAAGAGTTAGAATGCAGCAATGAATACATTTTACAAATTGCCTTTCTTCTGTTTTGGAAACTGACAAAAATTAAGCTCCAGTTCGTTTAGTGGTCTAAATTGCGGTTTTGACTTTCTGAACGGTTCTGCTATCTGCCTTTCTCCTCTGACAGTCACTGGCTCATCAGTGCAGGTCATTTTTTTTAGTCTGGAAAATTCCAGCCACTGATAGTACTGACTGAGAGACTGTCAGTTAAGTAATAATCTCTATTGCTGCGCAGAGTATTAGGCAAGAAACAGCTGCCATGATTGATTAAATGTTGAGGTGAAGATTGCTTTAAAAATATTGTCTCCAATTCTGTTCACTGTACATCTATATTCCCTAAATGTCCCCTTGTTAGATTATGGTATAGGGTGAATAGAAGTTTCTGATCAACCTTTTCTGTGCTGTATATTTTGTAAACATCTGGGATGTTTGAAAGTCTCAGACATAGCCAGCTAAATTTCCAAATCCTTTCAGAAGAAGGAGACAAGGATAAGCTTGCCTCTGATTCATTTTTCCATGATGCCATCTGGTTTCTTGTCCGAGATCAGGATTATATTTTGGTTTGCAATATATAGGAACATAGCAATTGCATATTAGGTCAGTGCCACGGTCCATCTAGTCCAGTATCCTGTCACCAGCAGTGGCCAGTCCAAGATGCTTCAAAAGAAAGTGAAAGAAACCTCACAGGAGATGGTTATTGGAAAATTAACCCTTTGAGAAGTTTCTTCTCAACAACCATCAGTAAGACATTTGCTGGTGCCCTGAGGCATGTGGGTGTGTATCCCTTCCCAGGACTCTTATTTATTTTTTATATTAAATCTCTGGGTAAACTGATATCCATATAAATGTCTAATCCATGCTCGTGGTCTCAGTCATAGTTTGTGGCAAGGAGTTCCACAGGGTAATTGTGCCTCATGTAAAGAAGTATTTCCTTGTGTGTCAGTTTTAAACTTGCCATCTTTCAATTACATTGACTGTACTGTCTGATTAACATTTTTGCATTATCAGGAAATGGTCATTCATGAACTGGCCACTTGAATTGTTTTGGTATCCTTGTTTCTGTTCTCTGTAGAATGTAAACTTGTCAAGGCAGGGACCCAGCCTTTTCAAGTGCGTGTACAGTGCTTAGCACATCATGGGCCCTAACTATTTGTGGGAAACAAATCAGATAGTTGCTTTTTGTTTAAGTTAGTTCTAGGGGAGAAATACTTTCAGTTTGTATTTTACTACCTCTGGTTTTGACAAAATGGTTGAAAAGGATTGTCTGAGAAAAGACTTAGTGAGGAACTGAAGCACTAAGTAAGCAACAACCAATTTGCTTTTTATGCCAGGAAAGCAAACAACTGATGCAGTGTTTGCAGCTCAAATATTGCAGGAGAAGTATAGGAAGAAACACAAGGAAAGGCACTGAGTATTTGTAGGCTTAGAGAAGGCTGACAGGATTTCTAGAGAATTCAGATAGATTGTGTGACTGCCAGCACCTCCACCAGAGACACACTCAGACTATCATAGACATGTCTGAGGATAGCACAACAGTTTAAATCAGATACCTCAACTGGGAGCCATTCACTGTGGGGATTGAGCCTGAATGTAGACCTGTCATAAGCCATTCCTATTTGTGACTGTTATGGACCCCTGGATGCAGTAGGTTAGGGGAGAGGCACCACTGAACATACGTTTTGCTGACAACACTGTGTTATCACTGCAAAGATAAATATGAGATGGAAAGGGATCTAGAATGATGGAGGCTGCAGCAGAAGAAAATGTTTTTTAGAATCTGCTGACAAGACAGAATACGTGCAGTGCTTCTTGGAGAAGGATAATGAAAATCCAGTAAAACACTCTGGTAGAGGGTGCTCCTTGAAGTATACATACACCCATGCATTGTGCTGGCAAGTTCATTAGCTCAGCTGCCTGGTGGCTCATTTAGGTAGTCAGAGTCCTTGGTGGTTCACAAGAACTGGGACAAAACACTAACCAAGACTCCAGGAGAGGCCCCCAAAATAGGATTTCCCTGGTTTTCAGGGACATATGGTACTATGGGGAAGGTTCTTAAACTGCATAAGTCTTAATGAGTTTTTCCTTCTCCATACATTTTTATGCAGGAAAGGACAATCCTCTTCTTTGCCTTTGTCTTGTCCCATTAATTAGGCTCAGCAGCTCTTGTTCTCTGTCCCCAGGTGTTCCTGTCAAGTTCATTTTCCAAGCTGACACCAACGTCATGTCCTCCTTCAGCCTCTCGAACCACCTTTTTTCTGGTCTTCCTCATGGTCATTGTGCCATGACTACTATACCTAGTACTCTCTGACGCACATCTCATCATCTCACAGGAGCCAACCATCGCAGTCGATAATCTCTCTGCTTTTCCATGTTAGGGGCAACCTGCATCATGGCTCATACTCTTGCACTGCATAGCTTATCCACACTTGTGTTTCCTGGCATCCACCTGATCATTTTCATTTTGGCAGTGTGAAGTAGTTCTCTTTTCCTCATTGGCCAGCATTCTGACTCATAAGTTATGGCTGGACTAATTATGATATTATACACTTCGTTCTTTAATTTACTTGGCATTCTTATTGCTAAGAATTCCTGTTATCTGTCTTCTTGAGATTTCTAACATCTACAACCACATTCCCATCATAGCTCAACGCTGAACAGAGATATTTAAATTCTTACACAGACTTTAATCGATTTCTTCTAGAGTCCATAAGCACTAATGATCATACAACCAATGGCATATTTTACTGTATAAAAGTGTTTCATGTATGCAAGCTCCCATCCATTCACTTTCATGGAACTACTCCTAATTTATATTGTGTAAAGGCTCATAATACCTCCACAAAAGCACTAAATATGTAAAATAATACTAAATTCTTCCCTGCACTTTCCCACTGCTGGGTGCCCAAATGTTATATTCTCTAAGGCTTTGAAGGACCAATAAACATGAACCAAATTTTTAATTCCAAATCCTGTGCTGATTTAGAGTTAAATGCAGCAGTGGGCTTCAGGTTAAGATAAAAACCAGATTTCAGATTTTTCTCTTGAAGCCTCGGAGAGGAGTGCTCTTTTTAGTTTACTTTAGTTTACTTGATTTAGACAGGCACACAACAGGACTAGTATTTAGAAGAAATGGATATAACACTGTCTGAATTTTATTCTTTTACTCTGATCTGCAGGGAATGAATTGGAGGGACCTGCAGAGATAGGAGAAAATAAGGTGGGTTTTTTTTCTGCCTTCTGTTGCTATTTCTCTTAGTTTTAATTTGCTATTTTAATTGTATTTTATCTTATTGCTGGTGGCTCTGCAACCACTGTAGCACATCAGGTTAGGAATACAGGGTCCAGTGGGTTGGCTACGGGTGACAAAAGCAATTCCCTAAAAATTGTGGGAGTTTGTCATAGTAATCCTTGCCATGATAAACCCAAAATCCTAATGATTGTGCTTCCGAACAAAGAGGGAGATCAGACAGATAGCAATTTTGGGGGAAGGCTGGAACACAATGTAGCTTCAGTTTATGCAGGTATCCATTGCTCATACAGCTGTCATATCAGCTTCTATAGTATATACTATTTTCATGGATAGTTCTGTCACAATCCATGGGAATGTAATGGCGGTGGGTATTTTCTTCATTCATGTGAGGGCATAATATAAAATGTTAACTCACCTCTAACTTCAGATGTCACTGTGCATTTAAATCCAAAGTAAACTAAATAAGACTTTTTACCACATTTCCTAATTTGATGTGTTCCAAGTCCAGTTTGTAACAGAAATAAAAGCACAGTACTGTGGGACAGGTCCTCAGCTGACATAAATAGGCAGAGTTTCACTGACAACAATAGAACAATATCAATTTACACCAGCTGACTATTTGGCCTTGTACAAAAGCAAGTATCAGACAATGCAGTTCTAGTGCAGTGCTTTCAAACTGAATTCTCTGGTATCAAAGGCAGCTTTTTTTTTTTTTTTTTTTTTTTTACTTATTTTTGTGCTTAGTTTTTTTGAAGATGCATTTTCATCCTTTCAGGTTAGCCATGTGTTTGTGTGTCATATTGCCAGCTTTTGGTGGTGCAGCAAGACTCGACATGGATCTGAGCCCATCAGTTATTGGCAGTAGCATTACATGTTTTTTTGCAGTCTGTGTAAAGAATTTCACTGGAAAAACTTCATTCCCCTGGTAACATGCTATCCTGATGATATTCATCATCAGAATAGAACAGTAGAGTCACAGGAATCCTCAAATGCGGAACCTTCAGATCAAAGAGGCAAGAAGTAAATTCCAATAATGGCTCAAAAACTAGAGCTGGCTTTTAAAATATATATATATAAAAGATGTATTTATTTTTTTTGGCTGGCACAAACTTTGTTTTTTGTACAAATCCTGACTTGCATATGCATATAGACATTTGTGCATGTGGATCAGGGTTTATACAAATTCACTGGAATCTCTCAGTATCTAAGATGAGAGTGTGTGAAACGTGTGTACACAGTTTAGCATGCACCCTTGAAAATATAGTTATTGCTTTTTTGCTGCCCCTCATTCTCCTGATGGTGATCACAAGTGACTGAAGGGAGTAAACTCCACAGAGGAATAGGAATTGCTTGGGGTAGTCTAAGAGGTATAACTAGGGCCCGTGTGATAATATTTAAAGATGAAATATTTAGTCTGGCTATCAGGATTTTCTTTTTTTTTAAATTATTTCTTGTTCTCTGACATTGTCCTCCAAGGAATGCTCACCATCCCATTGCTTGAATCATTTAAAACATCTGAGTCAAAATTTTAAATGAATCTCACAATGGGACTTCCATCACTTCACTGGAGGCTTATATCAGAGTCCAGTAGATCTTGCTTACTATTGAGAAGACTGGAGAAAGCACTATAGTTTAGGAAATATGCTCCCATTGTCAGGGGAAGGGACTAAATAGAAACAAGTAGGAAAATACTTGTGACTGAGGCAGAATTCACGACTTTTTTTTTTCTTCCTGATGTATGCTACATTAAAGCTCCATATAAATCTTTATTGGGAGGCCTTTGTGGCTCTCTCTTATTTATGGGTATTTGACTCTAGCTCATTTTTATGTTCCATATCATCGGTTTATTGGATTGCACTGCTGACTACAAGAAGTTCAGTGAGACTGTCGGCAATAGAATATTGCATTACTGAAACGAAAGAAAATTCAACTATTGTACATTTTTATGATATTCCCTGAATATTTTCAACTTCTCTTTCTCAGGAGCTTGAAACTTGTTTTTCTCTGACATACACTTAGGGCTATTATGAGAAGTGGATAAGTTATTCGAATAGTCCTCCCTTTCCCCTAAACCAAGTGAAAATCTTAGACCAGTTAAATAGTCATAAAGCAGAGTGGAAGGCATTTTAGCAGAGTCTAAATTACACTTCAGCTTGAATTTTGGC
Organism: Emydura macquarii macquarii; assembly: GCF_026122565.2. Taxonomy (NCBI): domain Eukaryota; kingdom Metazoa; phylum Chordata; order Testudines; family Chelidae; genus Emydura; species Emydura macquarii. The sequence goes on from NW_027130506.1 coordinate 7,060,960, forward strand.
CCTAAATTTTGGGGAAGAGAAACACTGTAGTAGTCCCATGAGAGGGTGCGAGGATACAAACAAATTAGAATGGCATAAGGATATCCTTTTTGTAGTTATCTATAGACAGTGAAAAACCCTTGAATCTTGTGTCAACTTTTTCATATTAAATCTTAGCTCAGAAGTTCTCCAGATACAAATCTGATCTGAAAAAGCAACGATAGAGCTTAACACAAGAAGACAGCCTTTCTGCAAAAATCTCTGTTAAAAAACAAACACAGAAACCTGATGGCAATCATAGATTTTTATTCCCCTGAATAAAAAGTTAATCTCACTTAAGGCTCCAATTGGCATCCAAAAGAAAAACCCTGTAAAACTTAAGCTAAGTCCCTTAAATTTCACTACTTTCACTGACCTAAACAATAGCCAACATTTTCATTTACCCTGAGAACTAAACAATGGTGTCCACCAGGCTAAATAATGGCTTCCCATGTATAGATTAGCTAGGGAGGCAAGAAAGAGCTGACTCAGGGAAATAACTTTTTACCATATTGACAGAATTTCAATACATGTGGAAGGAGTGATCACCTTGGTTGGAGGAAATCTACTTACAGAGGTACAAGAGTTCAGAACGAGGAATAATTTGATGAAATTAAACAGAGAACCTCCTAACACTAAAATCTTGCACTGTGGATTAGTTTCTTTAGGAAAGTTTTGGGAACCCTACTATTTGACTCATTTAAAATTAACCTGGAGAAATTGCTGAAAAATATACTGTAGGGAACAATCCTGCAGTGGTAGGAAGATGGACTAGATGGCCTAATAAGTCTTTTTCATCTCTTGTCTCTGATTGCCTGCATTAATATTTTTGCATTTCCAGTGAAAACAAGAGACGTTCCTTTAGTGACATCCCATTTTCCAGTTATAGAAACTGAGGATGAGTTTTTAATTTCTTAATGACTTTACCTAAGCGAAGAGCAATAACCTTGCCTTGAAGAAGACACATTTATTAACTGAAAAGACAAGAAGATGCCAGTGTGTCAGCTTAAATCTGAGTAGAAAGATCAAACACTGAATTCTAAATCTGTGACAAGAAGTCCCTTCTGACACCTCCAAGTATAATGTATGTTTAATAAAGGAAGAACAATTTCCTTCTTGTAAAAGTGCTTGGAATTTCTAATTCATTTGGTTCAATAGTTATTAAAACCTTGGCTGTGTAGCTTGCTTCAGGTTTTTTTAATAGTATCTTTTTATTTTTCAAGAGGACAATTAGGCAGTTGTTCTGTTCTTGTATGTGGGCTGGCAGAATTCAATTTTTTCTATAATTTTGCTGGATAATACAGTTTAAGCATTTTTATTGTATAGATTTAAATTATCACAGTTACAAGAAATTATGGAGGGAGGGTCAGACAATCATTATGTAATTATAGATGTTAAAATTGAAAGAGTTAAAGCTTTTTATAACTGTTAAAGCACATATTGTCAACATCATGGATCAATATATACAAAGTACATGTTCTTAAATCAAACTTTAAGTTCTCAGGCAGCATTTTTCTTACTTTGCCTAGCTGTAAATTTCTGTTATTAGTAGAAATATTTTTTCACCCACGTGTGTTTGTGCCGTGACATTGACGTTTATTAACACTTACCAGTAAAAATCAAATGTCTGCAAACCTGTTTATATGCTTTGTGTCTGACTCTCACTTAAACTAAGGCTTATTTACAATTCTCTGGAAATGCAAGGGAGGGATGGCAAGGGGGTAAGTTACAGTTATACACGCTGTAAGGCCTATGGGCCTTACACTGCTAGAGTGATGTAGAGGGGCTTGAGTAAAACGAGGATCAGGTCCTTTGTATCTTACTATAACCTGAATCTAAGAGTTGGATTCTGCTGCCATTGAAGTTAATAGAAAAACTACTGGATTCAACAGGACTAGGATCAAGCCTTAAATCAGGAAGTTATATATAGCGTTTTTACATTTTATATATGACAATTTTCACATATAAAGTGGAATAGTGCCTATATGTCAGAACAGGGAATGTTGGGTCAGGACTCCTGGCTTGTATTACCAGTTAAATTACTGAACCACTTTGACCTTGGGCAAGACAAATAACTTTGGTGTGCCCCCTGTGTTTTTTGTTTGTTTTTTTTTAAGTTTTTCATGGGACATCCTTGGAGGGGGCGGAGGAAGGTGGAAGGGTGTGAGGCAAAATTACCCCCTTACCCAGTGTTGGAGAGCAGTCAGCCATGCAGCCACTCAGCAGCAATTATTCCATCCTCCAGGCTGTAACACTGGCTGGAGCCCACTTTGTGTCCCCATGTGCTGTTGGCCAGGGCAGTACATGCTGCTGTAATGGCTCTGAACCAGTGAGGGCAGGTGGATACAAATCACCAGTGGGAGTGGAGAATTCTAATTAGTAGCATTTTACATTCACTTGGCATGGGTGTAAATGGTCACCACCCAAGGTGGAAGGCTCTCCAGAATCAGTCCTAGTGCCTCAGAATCCACTAGGGGTAATAATTATTATTCCTTCAGTGCTGTTTGCTTCAAGATTTGCAGGTCAGTGTGTTAAACTCACAGCACCAATATGCATCTTCTGGTAACTCTGGCTCTTTTCTTGTCTCTGAGAGCAGCAGCTGACCAAGAGCTACCTTAACAGAAAGTCAGTGACATAGAAGGATGTAAATTGTCCCCAGTGAGGGGAACTAACCATTGGAACAATTTAGCCAGGGTCATGGTGGATTCTTCGTCATTGCAATTTTTAAATAAGGATGGAATGTTTTCCTGAAACATCTGCTCTAGTTCAAAGTGGAATTGCTGGGGGAGGTTCTATGGCCTGTGTTACGCAGGAGGTCAAACTAGATGACCAGATAGGTCCCCTCTGGCCTTGGAATCTATGATCTTTCAGAATTGCTGGAGGAGGCTAAAGAAACCGTAGCTAAAGCAAAAATATACAGGGCCCGATTCTCCTCTCACACGGGTTGTACACTGATGTAATGGCATTGAAAGCAATAGAGTCATTTCTGATTGAGAGCAAAAAGAAACATCTGCTACTGAGTTCTGCTAAATGGGGTTTGGGTCATCAGTGGCATGTGTTGTTTCCCATAAACAAAGGGCACAATGTGTTTTCTTTCCGGTGTCAGTGACTTACTTTCATTTCAGATTTAGGGGAACATCCGAAAGAGAGAGAGAGTAAATACAAAGGGCTTGCATCTGGTCTCAGATACCTCATTGACTCAGGGAATCCCATTGCTAAGCGTGATGTAAGCAAAGGGAGTCTCACAACCAAAGACTGTAGGCAAGGCACAACGAACGGGTCTGTAACATTCTGTATCTGAACTTAAACAAAAAATAGCAGCTGGGGGCCGTGGCTGCCCCTGCAGCAGGTGGGGAGACCCCTCTCCATTTAAAGGTGCACTGCACAGAAGACAAAATGAAAGTTGGGGTAGAAATTGGGGGCAGAGGTAGCTTTAAGATGCCTTGGCACACTCTGTATTCTGACCTGTTCTAAATTATGGCAGCAGTCTTCCCAATGCTGCCTATAGCTTGTTAGGTGAGTCAAAATGGCCTCAGTGGCCAAAATGAGGGGTATCATCTACTTTTCTACTGAGCAACCTCCTCCACCAAACCAAGGGCTAGGATTCCTTTGTGACTGAGGGCACAGCTGGGGCACTCAGGGCTGTTTTTTCCGGTCAGAAGTCTGCTCCTTTCTTTGAAAGCAGCAGGACACTTCATATACGTGTAGTGCTCCACAAGGCTTGCAAAATAGGAGATGAGCATGCACGGCTCGACCAAAGCCGTCTGGTTCAACTTTCAGCCTAACAGCTGTGAGTCCCTTTCCACGAGGTAAATGGGATGGGCTTCGAATTGAATGCTTATTTCTGTTTGCCTCCCCCTCTCAGGCCCAGTGGAACCATAGAGACTGCTTCTAATTTAGTGAACTGCTGTTAAAATGAATGCATGATAAGCAAAGACATTAGTGAGGGCACAGTAGTTTAGTGGGTAGGTGCTGGACTAGAACCCCAGAAACTTGGGTTCTAGTCTATGCTCGCATACTAACCCACTGTGACACTTTCTATTAGATTACAAGATTTTGGGGCACAGATGTTTCTTGTTGTGTGCATGTACAGTGCCTAGTACAATCTCTTTAGTTTAACAAATTGAAGCTTAAGTGATGACTTGAGTACAGGCTATGAGCAGGTACCTGGGGAACAGATATTTGATAACAGGCTCTTCAGTCTAGCAGAGAAAGCCATGAAAGGTATAACATGAACTGTGACGGGAAGTTGAACCTACGCAGATTCAGATTGGAAATAAGGCATATGTTTTAATGGTGAGAGTAATTAACCATTGTTCCAGTGTACCAAGGGTTGTGGTGGATTCTCCATCACTGACTCTTTAAGTCAAGCTTGGATGTTTTTCTAAGAGATCTGCTCTAGAATTATTCTGGGGAAGTTCTCTGGCCTGCGCTATAGAGGAAGGCAGACTACATGATCAGAATAGTTCCTTCTGGCTTTGGAATCTGACTCATTTGGGGTCTTTAGGCAATACTCCAATACAAATAATATATTTAATAGGAGCAATTGTGTGGGTGGAAAAGTAATCATAGCCTTCCATGTGCCTGGGAAACCTCTGTCTTTGCTAAGCTGATAATATTTTTTATTATATTATCACAAAGCATCATGGGACATCTTTGACATGAAGTGTGCTAGGTAAGTACATTATTGTTAGGGGTAGGAGTCTCTCTTGCATGCTACATAAACCAATAAAAATAAAATATTTCATTCTGTTTAGAATGTATATTGCTTTTATTTTAAAGCAACTTGAGACTGAATGCCCACACAATGCTGTAAAAAGCAGCTAATAGGAAGCCCCATGATTTACTTTCTTTTTATTTTTGTTCTTGCTTTATTCTGTGCTGGACAGCATCTTATTTATGAGCCATTCATGAACCTGTCATCAGAGGTACATTAAATGATCAACTAGCTGCCCAAGACCTATTCACAAGAAAAGCTTGTGAATCAAGAGATTAGTTAGACATGATCAAAAATGTACTTTGACTCTTCAGGAATTAAAGTGCCTCTTATTTCAATAAATAAATTAATAAACACATAAAAATTACAACCCTGCAGGCACTCCTCAGAGCACCACTGTGATTTAGAAGTATATTTTCTGAAATAAAGGATATGGGCTCCCTGAAACTAACACAAGATCTTACTACAACTGAAGTCAACTGTCTTTGTGGCCCTGGTCAATTCCCTTTCGCTTGGATGGGGGAGGGTTGAAATCCTCAGGCTTGTTTTTTGGGGGAGGGAAAACAAATCTTTGTTTTTTTACTAAAGCTGGGTTTTTTTCCCCCAACATTACCCTCAATTGGAAAGGTATTTTCCTTCAAATATATGTTTAACCAGAAACTGTTCTGCCATCTGTACTTTGATCTGTTATGTTAACTATGAAACTGTCGTCAGATATAGCACAGTGAGCAAAGCAACAGTCTTATGAACAAATTCTGCCCTGGATGACCATGCATGAGGCTTCCATTAACATCCAAAGGGAACTGGGTGGCGGAGCTGCTGTTGGGTATGGTGTGGGAAGTGGTGTCCTCGGCAAAGTATGTCCCTCTCCGTTGGAAGGCAGGGCTCTGACTGCTCATCTGGGCAGACAACTGCAGGCTGCAACTACGAGCAGCTTCTGCCATCTATGATGTAGAGTGAGCATTAAATAAGGTAACTGCCAAATACAAGCTCTTCTTGTTTTAATTAAGAGAACACCACGTGAGCAGCATGTGGCATCCAAAAGCTTAAATTTATTAAATGGAGGGGATTATCTGCAGCGCTTTGGTCTACACGACGCACTTACGTTGGTATAACTAAGTTGCTGAGGAGTGTGGAAAATCCGAACTCCTGGTGTGGACAGCGCTATGTCAGCAGGAGGGCTTCTTCCATGGACGTAGCTGCTGCCTCTCACAGAAGGATTAATTACGCTGCTGAGAGAAGCTCTCCTGTCCGCATAGATAAGAATGTTCACTGAGCCCTACAGCTGCACCGGTAGACAAACATATGCAAGTGTTGCATATTAAAAACAAAAATGCTCCTGCCCCCTAGCCCAATATGAGAGTTCTTCTCTTGCTGCTGCCCTACCATGGAACTGAGTAGCAATGGCCCCTTCCTAGCTCTGACAGAATTGGGGAGGAATCCTAGGCAGCTGTCCCACTCCATGAGTGTTTTCCCTTCCCCTCTGCTAGTACAATGGGCCCAATATGCCAAAAGACTCTTGTCTCCCCCTCACAGATCAAGTGACCTGAAATGGCCTTCCAACTCCCAGCCCGTTCCTCAACCACCTGTAGCTCCATGCTGCAAAAGTCCTTTGGGCAGAAATTTCCTTTTTTTATCCCCACCCAGACCAATTATTTTGTGTTTTGCTAATAACTATGCATGCGTCACTGAAGGCCCAATCCCATGAGGTACTCAATTCAGAAGGAAGCCACAGTGCTTAATATCTGTGTGTAGTAATGGGAACTTTGAAAATCCCCCTTCAGTCTTGCACTGGAGCTGTTTGCCTGTTGAGCTCAGTGCAGGAATCCTCGCTGAAAGAACTTCTGCATCGGTGGAGCACCTTAGTTGAAAATGCTCTGCAGAATCTGAGATACAGGCGCAGCTGTCACCTGCATGCATCCTTCCTTTGAAAGAGGGAGGTGATAGGCTGTTCAATTAACCGTGGATGGAATTCAGATACTGGCAAATTTATAGCCTTTTCCTTTGATTTGTTTTCCTTTCTCGTTTTTCTGACTGGGGCAGTGGTCCATGATTCCCAAAGGCAGACTCCACTGCTTTGAATATTTAACCTAAAACATTAAAATAATCTTTGCCTTATGCCCCTCTAGACGTTTGCCCCTCAAGCGTTAGAGCATTTTGTCTGGTGCCCAGCTAATTAGCTCTCCAAGAGATGTTAATAGTTAAGTTAACAATTACTACACCTCCACAACTGACCTTGAGGTAACTCTAATGTAGATACATTAAAGATGGAAATAATTATTCCTGGAACAAAATCTTGTCATAATAAAGTTATTAGCATATTTAAAACTATTCCTGTGCTGTTTCAGAAAACATGGGCATTCAGTAGCTGTCAGCAACACTAGAAGGTTGCTGAGTCCAAGCATCAGGACAATGTGACCTGCTACATAACGCATCATCTTTCACCTATGAGTTTGCAGTTAAAGTTCAGCTTGAGATCCTAAATGAAACGTGCCAGGTATTATTTAGCTCCGTCCCTTGGTATGTATCTCACTTGAGTCATGGTGCTCCCTTAGTCACTGAGGAAAAAGCAAACACAAGCACATATTCTAAACAGCTGTTTTTCTTTCTTTCTGTGCTTTCCATGCGGTCGGATGAATGCTTTGTCCTGTACTACCAGAGTATTTTTTAGCCAGTAGGGTTTGGTGGCCCTGGGAAGTGGGGGGAGGGGATGGAGGTGGAGGAGAAAACAAAAATGAAATCCCTTACAACTACAGAAAGAGAAAAACAAAATCCCCAAGCTATTGCATATCCAAAAGCTGCCTGATCAAATCCTACAGCACATGGAAATACAGAAACTATTCATCGGCATCATTTTCCATATATGTCGCTTATACAAATCTTAATGGATTAGTCCTCATGGTGACCCCGGTGACGGACATAATTGTGTATTCAAACTATCCCACTCTCACAGATGGGGGAAATTGAGGCACAGAGATGTCGACAACTTGCCCAGGTTCACATTGTAATATATTTTATGGAGGGGAGATATCATGTTACCCTCAAGGAGACCACAGGGATACTGCCACTGCAACCCAATGGGGAAGATCTCCTTTTGATCAAGTGGTGGACACCTGTGTTTCTGAAACCGCAGGACCTGTGGTGAGTGCATGAGAGTGATTTATCTAGTAATCATGTCTGCAGCATATGGATTCATTAGTGTGACCTTGGGCAAGTCATTGAAGGCCTCACTTTCAGAAGGGCTGAGTTGAGTAGGTTAGGAATTTTTCAACTAAACTCCCTCTTGTTGGAAAATGCTGATTCATGGAAACTGAAACTTTCTGGGGAAACATATCCACTTCAACAGTAAGATTTCTCTAGGTCCAGGATGGAATTTCTGGTCTAAACAAGAGACCAGAGAAACCCCAGAATAGTCAAGTGTCTTAGTGCTTAGCACACTCACCTGTGATGTGGGAGAACTGAGCTAAAGTCCCTGCTGTGAATCAAGCAGAGCTGGAGGTTTGATTCTGGGTCTCCCACATCCCAGCTGAGTGCCTGAACCAGTGGGCTCTTGGCTATTCCGGGGTGACTTTCACTGACTCTGATTTTTCATGATAAACTTTGAAAGGTCTCAGGTTCATCCCGTTGTGCAATGAAATCAAATGCTGAAACCTCAAAAAATTGTCTTCTCGCCAGCCCGAGTTCTGAGCCTCTCCACTTCCCCTTGATGCCCGTTTAAGTCAATGGGACTACTCATACTTAATATTGAGCATGGAGTAAGTTGCTCAGTGGGGCTCATGCCAGAGGACCCAGCACCTTGAAGGGAAGAGCCCATAAAAGCCTTTTAGCAATACATACCCTAATTCATGTGATTTTAAGTGGTAAAATAGCAAGGGACAGTACAAAGTGATACTGAACAACCCGTTGAAAATTATCACTGTGGGTAGGCACCGTGAGACTGACAAAAATAAGCATTTCCTTCTTGGACCAGCAAATATGCCAGCTTGCTGATTATTCACCTTATTTGATCTGGCATATCTCTAGTGTGAGTCATTCTCTGTAGCCTTAGGAAAAATTTGTTCTCTATAAGCATCTTAGAGTCAGGAATGTCTCAGTGTTAGGGGACAGAAGGAAATTCCTTCTGAATACCTTTAATCAAAACGGAGTAGTAGATTTTCTTAAGACTTCAAGCTTGCTTTAAAAAGGAAAAATGACACACTTGTATTACTATAAAGAAAGGGAGCTTAGTTTGCAGGCTGAGACAGAGAGATAGTGGAATCATGTTGCACAGAAAATGTAACTCTGTACAAAATATGCCAGGGAGTAAATTATTTTGTGTACGAATATTAAAGGCCTGGTCCTGCTCCCATTGAAACTGATGGAAATTCTGCTGTTGCCCTTAAGAGAAGAAATAAACATTAATGATTTTGATAGTGACAGCTAGGAAATCCAGTGACGGATTGTGCTCATTGTGCTCAGTGCTGTACAGGGCAAGGAACAAAAATAGCCCACATTCCAAAACGCTGGCAATTTGTGACAGGCAGATGCTACAACTGGATGAAATAAAAAAACAGATGAAGTGGATTAGGAGAAACAAACCATCCTGGCTTAGCAGAGAAGTAGAAGTATCAACTAATCTCACACCTGCTTACAAACCTACAAAGTTTTGGTGGTTATATTTTAATTTTAAAGATTTCTCTTGTTCATGCTGAAGTCAACAAGAATAAATGAAACCAGATTTACACTGGTGTCACTGAAAGCAAAACCTGGCCTTTAGACTATAGCATTTTTATCAGAGCATCTCAGTTTCCCCTCTACAGCTAGTGTCGTGCCAAGTGTTCAGAATCTTCTTTTCAGTCGTTTGTGTCTGCAAAATTTCTCTTACCAAGTCTCACCTTGTGATAAGTTTGGAGGAGGGGAGAGCTGATTCAGACATTTTGGGCTAAATTTCCTACCTCTCTTCCCCCGTTTCTCCTTTTGATGTCTGTGATGTGAGGTTAGAGATCTAAGTAGGTATCAAGATAATTGTGAAATACATTCATCGAGTTTTGAATGTGCTCTACAAAAACTGTGCTTTGCTAAAGTGAGTCCATCTTTCTACACTAGACATAAAGGTGTTATGTTTGGATACTTGGAGAAACCAGCAGACAGGAACACAGGGCGATGTAAACATGCACACTGAGTTTATTCTCCTACTCTAAGACCTGACAGAACTGGCTGAGCTATCCCAGTGCTATTATTAGGCAGGACACAAAATACACAACTGGTGTAAAAAATATACCCATACAGACAACGGAGGAGCTAGTTCCTCAAAGTATTAATCAGCTTTCCAAAGCTCCCTCTTCAGTCTGGATTCTCTTTGGCATCTCTTTCCCATTTGGCACACAGCGGCATGGAGCAGTCGGTTTTTGCAGGCCTGTGAACAGATTCAAATTGTTTCCCATTCACTGACCTTCTCACCCTCAGATAATTCCTCTTGGTTAGGGTTGAGGGACAGCGCTGGGGAACTTACACTGGTGCCATTCACATTGTATCTGTCTTGTGGATAAACAGAGTTTTCTTCTCCCAGGCTGTTAGTGCTTATGAAAGGTGCTAGATTAAGGAGCAAATCCTAGTCTCTCTTGAGGCTTTTGAGGTCACCGGGGACAATGGAACCACTGCAGTGTCATGAGAGGGGGACAGAAGAGGCAGGTGTGGGCTGGGTCTGAAGAGTCCACTGTTATGTTGGTAGTCTGATCCTTCTCTCCCATGGAAGTAAGGTGCCATGGCACAGCAGCCTGGCTTGCCATTGCCACTGTGGGAGGAACTTACCAAATGCACACCTGACTTGCTGGGACATTTACTGAGGAGAGGATTTTGACCTTAGTGCAAACACACCGAAAATCAGTAATAATTGTGGCTATCTGCAGATAAAATCTGAGCTCCTATTCCCTTGTGTCCTGCTCTCTGGTCAGCCGTCTTTTCTTTTACTATCTGATTGCTATTCTTCACTTGCACACTAAAATCTGTCGTCTCCTTGGACCAGAAGTTTTTCTTTGAACTGTGTAGACCCCAGTCGTTGTTGCTGAATGCTGGTGAAATGTGTGTGTTCTCAAGAAAGTGAATGAACATATTTTTCTATCTCATTCCATATGTTGCGAAAACTAGCAGGCCATGTTTTTTTTAAGCTTCACAGATAGACTCTGTTGATAAACTCTAAGAGCCAGGTCCTGCCGCCTACAGCACAGTTGGGGAAAGGAGCAGGATTCTAGTTACTGTCTTATCTAGGAATTTAATAATAATACCTGGCTTTTATATAGTGCTTTTCATCACTAGATCTTAAAGTGCTTTACAGAAGAGGTCAATATTATTATCATCCCCATTTTACAGAGGGGGCATAGACTTGCACTAGCAGTCTAGCACCAAAGTTGGGATGAGAACTCAGGTCTTCTGAGGCTTACACAATTGTGTTGCACACTAAGCCACAGTACTTCTACCACATGGCCCTCATGAGAGAGCCTGAGCATCTCTCTAATTCTGAATTTATTCTCAAAACACTCCTCTGAGGTAGGCACATATTAATAGCCCAGTTTTACAGATGGGGAAACTGAGGCACAGAGTGACTAAGACTGTGATCTGGCCAAGAACTTGCTTAATTTTAAAAATGCACTTCTGTGTTTCACTAGATCAGGACCAGAGTCCTCAGCACCCTGGGATCGCACACTATATTAGCACAATGGATGGTTGTTATTCATTTTAAGTATTCTTAGGGTTGGTGTCACCAGATGATGCTCTTGCACACAGTCTGATTTCTCTTAACATGCATCAGTATAAAGTCTGTGAATACATGCTGAAATATTCATCTGCCAACATTGAACTTGATGCAGGTTCTTTGTTGGAGGCTTCTGCTTTAATCCCTCTAACAAGAGTAAATTCTGGGGACAGTGCGGCTTCCTCGGAATCAAGCATTGGTCTTGGGGCTAAGATGTCTGAAAGGGGTGGGTTGCCTGCATGATGTTTGGAATCACTACTGTTCCAGGACTGGCTTATTATTGTGTACATAAGACAAGCTACACTAAGAAGATACTTCGGGTCTATGTCACTGATTTTCCTCCAACGGGAAGCTAATGTGCAAGGTTCTGAAGTCTGCTGTTGCTTGCTAGAGGGACAATAGTATTTTTGGGAAAGAGCTTGCAAACCCTTGTGACTAGGCCTTACTCACTTGGGTAAGAACTACTCGTGTGAGTAATAGTTTGCAAGATCATGTCCTAAAGGTTGAGGCAGCATGTGTGAAATTCATTGGGAACACAGGGCTGGGTACAAGGCTCTCTGTACCACTTAGTCCCCACTTAATAGGGATAATGAGGGGCTCCGTTGACTGAATGGCTGCACAGAGGTACCTGTGTACAGTGGAATTGGTTTCCACATTAGTCCCCAGAGAACCCCATTTTGAAGGGTAGGGAGAAGCCAGGGGAGGGTCTGCAGACTTGTATTTATGAGGATCCAGAAATCTGAGAGCTCTGAGAAATGGACATGCAGGAAGTTTGGTTGCTGGGGAGTACTGGTGGGGGAGTAGCACTATATGTGAAAGAAAGCGTAGAGTCAAATGAAATAAAAATCTTAAATGAACCAAACCGTGCCATAGAATCTCTATGGAGAGTAATTCCCTACTTGAATAATAAGAATATAGCAGCAGAGATGTACTACTGACCACCTGACCAGGATGGTGATAATGAGTGTGAAATGCTCAGGGAGATTAGAGAAGCTATAACAGTAAATTCAATAATAATAATAATAGGGGATTTCAACTATCCCCATATTAACTGGGTACATGTCACCTCTAGGATGGAATACAGAGATAAAGTTTCTTGACACCTTAAATGACTGCTTTTTGGAGCAGCTAGTCCTGGAACCCACAAGTGGAGAGGCAATTTTTTATTCAGTCCTTAGTGGAGCACAGGATCCGGTCCAAGGGGTGAATATAACTGAACTGCTTGGTAATAGTGGTAATATGGTAATACTGACCGTAACATAATAAAATTTAACATCCCTGGTGGGGAGGGATACCAAAGCAGCCCACCATGCTAGCATTTAATTTCAGAAAGGGGAACTACACAAAAATGTAACAGCAAAAAAATATTTAAGTACATTGGAAACAGAAATCCTGTTAAACAATCAGTGGGGCCATTGAATGATTGAAATGCTAAAGGAGCACTTAAGGAAGGTAAGACAATTGCGGAGAAACTAAATTAATTCTTTGCATTGGTCTTCAGAGCTGAGGATGTGAGGTAGCTTCCCAAATCTGAGCCATTCTTTTTAGGTGACAAATCTGAGGAACTGTCCCTAATTTGAGGTGTCATTAGAGGAGATTTGGCAGCAAATTGATAAATGAAACAATAAGTCACTAGAACAGATGGTATCCATCCAAGAGTTCTGAAGGAACTCAAATGTGAAATTGCAACTGGAGGGTAGCTAATGTGATGCCATTTTTTAAAAAAGACTCGAGAGGTGATCCTGGCAATTACAGGCCAGGCAAATTGGTTGAAACTATAGTAAAGAACATAATTATGAGACACATAGATAAATACAATTTGTTGGGGAAGAGTCAACATGTTTTTTGTTGGAAATAACCAAACAGATTGTCCCTGGGGTGGATTGGGAAGACAGAACCCTTTATTGCCTGCTCGTTCCACCTCAGTGCCATGAGTAAGCAACGAGGGGGCTACTTTACAATCCTTTTATCCATAACAGTATGTAAATGTATACATTTTTAGCAACTCCTACGACACCCACAAAATGAATATTAACAACTACATAATGAATACAATTATACCCAACCCTGTTTGTTGTTTACAGGATTACCATACAGAGGGCAGGCACATCTCCTTAAAACCTATTAATTTTACACTAACATTCTTTGAAGTAAAGGCATGCCAGGGGGGAAAGGAAGATAATGCTTTCTTCCCACCCTGGCCTTGTGCAGGAGTGGCGATAGTTATTTTGTTAGCCTCATCCCCTGCGCAGATGACCAGGAAAGGAGGAAAAGAAGAGAGATAACAGGATCTAACTAGAATTCATACCAGATAGCAGAAACAAGATTTGCCCATGCCATGACCCCGTTCCCTGTAACTTAGGCCTGACCATTTGTCCAGCTTTTAACTCTTTCCTCCTACAGTTTTTGTAAAGGGAAAATCATACTTCACCAATCTACTGGAAGTCATTGAAGGGGTCAACAAGCATGTGGACAAAGGTGATCTAGTGGATATAGCGCATTTCACAAGGTCCCTCACCAAAGACTCTTCAGCAAAGTAAGCTGTCATGGGATAAGAGGGAAGGTCCTCTTCTGAATCAGTAACTGGTTAAAATATAGGAAACAAAGGGTAGGAATAAATGGTCAGTTCTCAGAATGGAGAGAGATAAATAGCGATGGCCCCCAAAGGTCTGTACTGGGACCAATATGGTTCAACATATTCATAAACGATATGGAAAAAGGGGTAAACAGTGAGGTGGCAAAATTTGCAGATGATAAAAACTACTCAAGATAGTTAAATCCACAGCAGACTATGAAGAGTTACAAAAGGATCTCACAAAACTGGGTGACTGGGCAACAAAATGGCAGATAAAATTCATTGTTGATAAATGCAAAGTAATGCACACTGGAAAACATAATCCCAACTATACATATAAAATGATGGGGTCTAAATTTGCTGTTACCACTCAAGAAAGAGATCTTGGAGTCTCTATGAGTGGATGTTTTCCGAGAATAGCCAATGTGCAGGGGTAGTCAAAAAAGCTAACAGAATGCTGGGAATCGTTAGGAAAGGGATAGTTAAAACAGATAGAAAATATCGTGTTGCTTCTTTATAAATCCATATTATGGCCTCATCTTGAATACTGCATGCAGATCTGGTCACCACATCTCAAAAAAGATATACTGGAATTGGAAAGCTTCAGAAAAGGGCAACAAAATGATTAGGGGTATGGAAATGTTTCCATATGAGGAGAGATTAATAAGATTGGGACTTTTCAGCTTGGAGAAGAGATGACTGAGGGGAAATATGATAGAGGTCTATAAAATCTTGACTGCTGTGGAGAGAGTAAACAAGGAAGTGTTATTTACTCCTTCTCATAACACAAGAACTAGGGGACATCAAATGAAATTAATTGGCAGCAGGTTTAAAATGAACAAAAAGAAGTATTTCTTCACACAGTGCAGTCAACCTGTGGAATGCTTTGCCAGAGGATGTTGTGAAGGCCACGACTATAACAGGGCTCAAAAAAGAACTAGATAAATTCATGGTGATAGGTCCATCAATGACTATTAGCCAGGATAGGCAGGGATTGCTGTTTGCCAGAAGCTGGGCACTGGCTGATGGGATGGATTACTTGAGGATTACCTGTTCTATTCATTCTCTCTGAAGTATCTGACATTGGCAATTGTCAGAAGATAGGATACTGGGCTAGATGGATCATTGGTCTGACCCAATATGGGTGTTCTTATGTTCTGTGCAGCAGACTGAGAATGGGAGAGTGCAGGGCAGCCCTGAACATATACATGTGTGTATTTCTTCTCCTCAAACAGCTGCTCCCCTCACATAGAGACTGATCCTTTAAGGATTTATTTTGTAGATTAAGTGAATTTCATCCATTTCATAAAAAAATTTTATTTTGTGTTCTTTGCACATCATTGCAGCCTTTCAAAGGTTGTCTCGGTGTGTTGCTTATTACTGAATCACTGAAAACATGTAGAGAAAAGTATGTGGGCTGTGAAACATTTTGTTTTTGTAATGCTTGGCTTCAATCTGGGCTGTATTTAATTTTCAGTCTACAGTATTTCATTTGAGGCATATAGGTTGTAATAATGTTTGACATGGGGGTCAGATCTGTTAATCTAGCTAGAATAAATCCTATTTCACTTTTCCATTCTTCTTTGCCAGTCCAAAATTATAGGAGGATTTCTGTCAAAAATGAAGACAAGGAGTCTTTGTCTTTGAGAAAGGATAAACTAGAATATCAATTATTCTATTCTAAGGTCAAAACTACAGAAATAAATGTAATGTTATAATTTTGACAGCTGTTATCTTTCTGGTAACAGAAAAGAATTCTTAGAGAATATTATTTTGTTCGTTTTACACAATATATCTACATGCAGGAAATTATATCAGTAGTGGGATTTTTTTTGCAATGTTCTTTCTTTCTCATGCTCATATGTCAAATTACTTTATATGTGAGGGGGGAAGGGAAGAAGCTGCAAATAAATACTAAAACAGCTAGGAAAAAGCCCAGTTAATGGAAATTTGGTTTCCATGTTAATTACCATTAATATTTTAAATCACATGAAACATATTTAGGTAGGTATATATATTTCAATATGTGCAAACTATTATACTCATGCTTGGGACTGAGAAAACACACAATTTGAATTAGGAAACAATTTCCATCTTTAATGGGAACAGGGGAACCTTCACTTTTTTGTGGGTGCATTATAATAGGTGCACTGAAAAACCTGGCACTGTCTGTTACATAAGCTATTATCTGGATGTGGAAGGCATTCTGACACCCCAGAAAAAAATGAAAACAGTTCATGTATTCTTCTGGGTAAGAGCAAATGCCAACAATTCAGCCACAGTACTTACATTCATGTTGATCTTGGCCAGTTGTAAGTTACACAATTTTCTTTTTTATACCTCCTAATACTGGAGAGATTATTATCTATTCTTCAGAAGAAAGCAATCTTTCTTGATTTTAAAGCAACAGTTACAGACAGTTGTCCAATATACAAAGCCAAACATGGAAACAGTACCATGTAATACAAAAAAATTAAGGCTGGGACTTTCAAAAGTGCTCAGTATTGGCATAAATCTGCTCTCATTAACGTTGTTATCATTGATTTCAGTGAGAGCTTCTGAAAATTCCACCCTAAAAATACAAGATACTTTTCACAGTGTACATCTCTTCATTCTTATTCTCCTTGAACCTGACCCTTAATTAGATACAAATGAGGTTAAGTTACTCCTTACTCGAATATACTACAGAAGCCACTTTATTCTGGAAACAATACAAATACAATAACATGCAGGTAAAGTATGAGAAACTTATAGATGCAAGTAAACTAATCTCTAATGAACCATAAGTTTTGATGGTTACTTAGAATCATAGAATCATAGAGTTGGAAGGGACCTCAGGAGGTCATCTAGTCCAACCCCCTGCTCAAAGCAGGACCAATCTCAGCTATATCATCCCAGCCAGGGCTTTGTCAAGCCTCAGCTTAAAAACCTCTAAAGATGGAGATTCCACCACCTCCCTAGGTAACCCATTCCAGTGCTTCACCACCCTCTTAGTGAAAAACTTTTTCCTAATGTCCAACCTAGACCTCCCCATTGCAACTTGAGACCGTTGCTCCTTGTTCTGTCGTCTGTCACCACCGAGAACAGTCTAGCCCCATCCTCCCTGGAACCCCCTTTCAGGTAGTTAAAGGCTGCTATCAAATCCCTCCTCATTCTTCCCTTTGGCAGACTAAACAAGCCCAGTTTCCTTAGCCTCTCCTCATAAGTCCTGTGCTCCAGCCCCCTAATCATTTTTGTTGCCCTCCGCTGTACTCTCTCCAACTTGTCCACATCCTTTTTGTAGTGGGGGGCCCAAAACTGGACACAATACTCTAAATGCGGCCTTACTAATGCCGAATAGAGGGGAATAATCACTTCCCTCGATCTGCTGACAATGCTCCTCCTAATGCAGCCCAATATGCTATTAACCTTCTTGGCAACCAGGGCACGCTGCTGACTCATATCCAGCTTTTTATCCACTGTTACCCCGAGGTCCTTTTCTGCAGAACTGCTGCCTAGCTCGTCGGTCCCCAGTGTGCAGCTGTGCATGGGATTCTTCCTTCCTAAGTGGAGGACTCTGCACTTTTCTTTGTTGAACCTCATTAGATTTCTTTTGTCCCAATCTTCCAGTTTGTTTAGGTCCTTCTGTATCCTATCCCTACCTTCCAGGGTATCTACTACTCCCCTCAGTTTAGTGTCATCTGCAAACTTGCTGAGGGTGCAACCTAGGGGGCTAATATGTCTGGGCTCAGTTCTCAGCTCTGGTATTGACTTGCTAGGTGGTCTTTGACAGGCCACTTGATTTCTGTCTTAGTGTGCCCAGCTATTAAATGGTATCACAACCATTGCCTACTTCAACCTAGTGTTGTGGCTTGTGAAATGTAGTTAGTTAATAAGCGGGAGATATGCAATTTGGAAGGACAGCACTGAGAATATCCAAATTATTGGTGTCTAGAACAAATCTGGGATTAAAAACCCAAAGCAAATAATATTTTCAGTAATATATATCTGTTTTAGGGTTTTTTTTACTGCTGTCCATCACCATATTACCTGGGCGCCTTCCACGTAAAACAAATTAGCGAGACCAGAAGTCCCTAGTGGACTGAATGCAATCTTTCAGGGCACAGTTTACAATCACTAGTAGTCCAGCAGGAATTCATACACGAACATTTGAGTTCATAGACCAAATCCAATACCCTATTGCCCAGCTAGGAAATATAACTCTTCATTGACACATAAAATAAGCTTCCTTTCCTGACTGTCAAGGAAGAGTTTATACCTGAATGTTTGAAAAAGGGCACGTTTACAATGTGGTTGTACTCTGAGAAATAATGGTAAAGCTGGCACTGTTTTTTGTCTCTCAGTGAATTTCCAGATCAAATGTGCCCTCTTTACTGGGAAAGATGCAAGGTCAAATTCCAGGCTGACATAATTCTGTTGACTTTGTTTTTTTATCATCCAGCCCTACAAAATCTGGATTACCAGAATCAATTTAACCCTTTTTCACATCCATCCATCACCTGCAGTAACAGTTCTGCTGGCCAAATTATGCCCTCAGTGACTCCTGTGCAGTCCTATTGACTTCAGTGGATTTGTACAGCTGGAACTAATTGGAATTCAGTGAGAAATCCTATGGAAGATGCACAAGAAGGAATAGAATCCATCTGACTTTTTGTCTCTTTATGCCATTTTGACTCTTCATGGTAAAAAAGCACTAAAAAAATGTTATCACTAAAGCCAGCTGATGTGACTTTGGATGCAGTTTAGGCACAGAAATGTTGAGTAAGAAAGTGGCATTTTTACTAAGTCCCTTTTCATAGTAGAGCTGCACTTTAATATCTCAAATGAAAGGGTCTATAGAAATTTAAATTATGGTTATTATTTTATTATTACTAGAGTAGTCAGGGTACTTAAGAAGGTTTTGGTAAACAAATCCTCTAGAACTGACATCCTCACTGCTCCGGAGAATCCTGAACAGATAGTATCGCCAATGCCATGCATTCAAAAATAATGAGTCAGGCCCCACAAGACTGGTTTAAAATCATGGGGTTTTTTTAACAATGGATTCTGTTTTCTGAGTCCTTTAGGATGCAATGAGGTCACATTTCAAGATTTTTCTCTGCAACCATGGGAGCTAGAAACTTAGTATTTTTAAAAAATAAAGCTGAAATTCTTCTGTAATCACTTGCAACTGGGGTTTAAGGAAAATGCCAGATATCACAAGACTCATAATAGAATTGTGCAAGTTGGGAACACTGACCAGAGAAGTCAAATAATTAATTTCAAACAACCTCAGGGGATAAAAGAGCTATCAACGTTACCTAGCCCACCGCATCTTTTGCACTGATCAGTGTGCACTTCTCAAAGGATTCATACTAGTTGTCTTGGAGAAATTCAGTAATAAACAGCAAGTAAGGCGTGAATTCATTACTGCACTAGATTCCCATCTGTCTTGAGAGTCGCAGGTTGCCCACATGTGGTAATTAGTGCACTAGCACATGCTGAGGTTGGAGAAACAGAAAATGTTTCCATTCACTTAACATGCAGGTGGTGTGCACTGCTCAGTATGGAATACCGTCACTAAACACACTTGCCAAGTTCCATGGATCTTATCATGATTTACTCAAACTGCAAAAAACCCAACCCAACCAAAGTTTCTTAATCCTTGGAGGGTATTGAAATTCAAGGAGAATAGCAGCTGTTCTGAGCACAATTTAAGGCACATGACTTACACTCATATATATCTGATGGGAGTCTAGCAAGTAAATCCCCATGTGCAGTGCTGAAAATTTGTTTAACTTCCAAATGAAGGTTTACTTTTAAATGTGTTAATTATTTTTCTTTTCTTGCAGATGATAAAGCTGATCCCTTAAACTCCTGAAAATCCTATAATGCCCTATATTTATGCAGCTCCTTTTGTCTCAAGGGATCTAAGAATCACTTCACCACTGAAATGCAGCTACCTCTGAAATGGAGAGCAGCAGCCATTCTGTACTAGGAGAAGAAATTGTGACCAAGACACTAGAGCCAATCCATTCCCTTTGTCATCAGCATGGTGGTGTGGGCACTATAAATGTATTAGATAAATAGATTGCATAGAGAGAAAGTATCAAATATAGATAAAAAGTGCCACACATCCAATCAGTTTTTAAAGGAATTCTCTAGGTTAACCTGCTACCATGGCCAGATCTTCACCTGATGTAAAGTCAGTGTTGCTCTAATGAAGTCAAAGGAACTATGCTGGCTTACACTGGCTTCAATAGAGTTATGCCACTTTACACCAGCTGAGGTTCTGGATACATTATACTCACTTTACCTATTCTGTAAGAATGAAGGAGTTGGTTAACACTGCCTTGATGCAAACCTGTGGTGTCAGGCCACAAAAGGAACAAAGGAATCACCAGCTGGATCCGACCTCAAATCCCTCTAGTCCAGTATGCTGCCTCTGACAGTGAGCAACATACAATAAAATGTTTCAGAGGAAGATGAAAGAAACTCTGAAGCAGACTAGGGAAATGTGGGGTATTCTGCCCCCAACATCAGGTCTCCTCCTAATCTCTAATATTTAGAGACTGGCTTAAGCCTTAAAACATAAGGTTTACTGTTTCTTGCACAGCTGATTACCATTAATTATAACAGCTCTGGATATGCTTGTTATCCATATAAATATTCTGTCCCTTTTTGAATCTTGCTAAATTTTTGGCCTGAACAATATCCTGTGGTCATGAATTCCACCATCTGATAGTATGATTTATAAATTTTGAATTTGCCACCTTTTAGTTCCATTGAACTTCCCCTTTTTCTTGAGTAACAAGGCGGGGAGAACAGAAGCTCTTAATTTACTTTTGTAGTGTTGCTACCTTTTTGGATGTTAATGAAATACAATTAAGCACAGATCTCAAGCCAGTGTAGAAAGAGAATTGTCTATATTACACACACACACACATCTATTGTGATTTGGATGGAAAGACTGGGCCACTAAAAATGAATGGAGGAGAAATAAAAAAAGGCACACTCTTAGGTTCTGAAAATGGCAGCGGGTCAGATTGTGAACCCTTTACTCACAATGCTGGCCAGTTACTCAGTCAAGTCGTCCCATTGACATTAATTGGGACATTTGGGTGAGCAACTGTGCATTAATGAAAGGGGTTGCCCAACATAAGCAAGCATAAAACAGATCAATGTGTAGAAGAATCTTTATCCCAGACAGAGGCAAACAAAACTGATTCCATACACCTCTTTGACTAGCTCAGAATCATTGTCCTCTGGCCTTTCATTCCAGAGAAAAAGAGAGAAGTGTTCTTTGTTTTCAAAAGTACTTTCATGAAGTGCACACATAAGAGGTGGCACAAAAAGCCAGCTGCTCTGAAGGCACGGTTTGAGGGTCGGCCAGTGCAAAAGGAGAACAGATGCAGCAATTGCTCTCACTATCTGTGACCCTGGTAAGAATTTTTTAAGCTGGGGGAACAGCAGAGATGAGAAGAATGACACTGGCTTCTTCATAGTTATAAACTTGTTAAGCTACATTAGACAAAGCAGAGAAAAAAAAAGGAAAAAACGTTAACCTGTAGGGCTGACCTATGAAGAGTAAGTTTGAGCTCCTACTGCTACACCGGCACCTTATGCATGGTCCATTGAAATGGACAGGATATATACAAGGATCTGCTTCCATTCTTCAAGCTTCCAGAAACCTAGAAGTACATGACACATAATCTTCTCAATCCTCTTTTAACTTAACCATATGATTGTTTCTCGGTCCTGTGTATTTGCTGTACTTGTTATTCATGAGGACTAAAAGCAACAGTGATGTCTCCTCTAACTGGTGACTGGTAAGGGAGAGTTATGCTCTTTTGAATTAAAATATATGCCTTCATAATTCCCGATTAGGCCTGAGTAGGAACAGAATTTATCACTGATTTAATATAGTGTCACAGCCATAGCTCCTACTTTTTGCCAGTTATAATGAAGAGGGAAATCCACATGTATAGTTTGACTCTTTAATCCCTTTATTGCTTCAGAATGATGTTTGAGCCTGAGGTTTTTTGGGCTTTTTTTTTTTTTTTTTTGCTTTATTCTATTTAATCTTTATTACATTGATAGATTCTCCATCATTTGAAGTCTTTAAGTGAAGACTGCATGTGTTTCTAGAGGAATTCTCCAAGTCATCCACAACTATTGGGTGAAAATCTACTGCTTGTGTTATGCAGGATGTCAGACTAGATGCTCAAAATGGTCTCTTCTGGCCTTTAGATTTATGAATCCATGAATAGTATATGTAGTGTGAATGTGTATATCATGTTTACAAGGCGAGCTGAGTTCTAGACCTTTTTCAATCCCTCTCAAGTACACCCTTTTGAGGTCAAGTTTCATTACGTACTCCTCTCTGTGAATGGAACCGCATGGTGTGACCACTGTTATACTGGATCTCTGGGCTGCAGTACCCCCTCTGTTGACCAGCTGTGTTAACCTGACAGGCATTTGTCAGTCCTTCTCTTCTGGGAGTCTGTGACAGCAGCTGATTATAGTGACTTGAAACAGCATCTTCAAAATGAAGCTGTAGTTATTTACCCAAAGGTACATAGCATACAGATCAAAGAGTAAAAACAAATAAGGTCTATACAACTATTTCCCCTTACCTTGGTCATAATCTTTCCTTGCACGCTTTGGTAAATTTAATTCAGTTTAGCTTCCTCCATCTCTGGAGTGGAAGACAGAGAGCCTACTTGCTGCAGATTCTGTCTCTCTCCACCCTGTTTCCCCTTCTCACTTATGAGTCCCTCCCTTCAGGTATCAGGAGTGAACATTATCTCACCCCAACCTGCCTTCCTGCTATTGGTCAGTTTCTCAATACCTCCATTTTGTTTCTACTCCTTCTCTACCTGATGACATCATCAGCCATCATTTTGATTTCTACCTACAACTTACTCTAAATTATCATTAATTACTACTTATCAGAAACCTTAAACTTAAAACTAATCATATTACTATTCATGGCTAATCACTATGATACCATCACCACTTTTGTTTTTCTAATTAAAGCAGATAAAGTCTTTGCCAATTTTGCCCTTCTATACCTGCATTTTTCAGCTGTATGGTTGAATGCTGTCTCAGGTGCTGAGCATTTTATATGAATTGGAGCAGCTTAAAAATCTCTTGTATCAGATTAATTTATCTAGTTCTTTTTTTAATCCTGTTAGTCTTGGACTTCACAACATCCTTTGGCAAAAACTTCCACAGGTTGACTGTGCATTGTATGAAGAAATACTTCTTTTTGTTCATTTTAAAGCTGTGGCCTATTAATTTCATTTGATGTCCCCTAGTTCTTGTGTTATTAGGAGGACTAAATAACACTTCCTTATTTACTTTCTCCACACCAGTCATGATTTAATAGACCTCTATCGTATCTCCCCTCAGTCATCTCTTTTATAAACTGAAAACTCCTAGTCTCATTAATCTCTTCTCATATGGAAGCTTTTTTCATATCCCTAATCATTTTAGTTGCCCTTTTCTGTGCCTTTTCCAATTCCAATATACCTTTTTGAAATGGGGTGACCAGATCTGCATACAGTATTCAAGATGTGGGCATACCATGGATTTATATAGAGACAATATAATATTTTGTGGTTTTTTATATGTCCCTTTCCCAATGATTACCAACATTCTGTTACCTTTTTTGACTGCCATTGCACATGGAGTGGATGTTTTCAAAGAACTATCCACAATGACTCCAAGATCTCTTTCTGGAATGGTAACAGCTAATTTAGATCCCATCATTTTATATGTATAGTTGGATTATGTTTTACAATTTGCATTACTTTGAATTTATCAACTTTGAATTTTATCTGCCATTTTGTTGCCCAGTCACCCAGTTTTCTGAAATCTCTTTGCAATGCTTCTCAGTCTGTGTTAGACTTGACCATCTTGAGTAATTTTGTATCATCTACAAATTTTGCCACCTCACTGTTTACCCCTTTTTCCAGAGCATTTATGAATATGTTGAACAGTACTGGTTCCATTATAGACCCAAATCCCTGGGGGACACTTTTTCCTCTCTCCATTCTGAAAACTGACCATTTATTCCTATCCTTTCTTTCCTATCTTTTAACCAGTTACTAATCCAGGAGAGGACCTTCCCTCTTATCCCATGACAGCTTACTTTGCTGAAGAGCCTTTGGTGAGGGACCTTGTGAAAGGATTTCTGAAAATCTAAGTACACTATATCCACTGGATCACCCTTGTCCACATGCATGCTGATCCCCTCAAAGAATTTTAGTAGATTGGTGAAGCATGATTTCCCTTTACAAAAAGCATGTTGACTCTTCCCAAACAAAGCATATTCATCTATGTGTCTGATAATTCTGTTCTTTAATATGGTTTCAACCAATTTGCCTAGAATTGAAGTTAGGCTTACTGGCCCGTAATTGTCGGGATCGCCTCTGGAGCCTTTTAAAAAAATTGACGTCATATTAGCTATCCTCCAGTCATCTGGTACAGAAGTTCATTTAAATGATAGGATACATATCACAATTAGTAGTTCTGCAATTTCACATTTGAGTTCCTTCAGCACTCTTGGGTGAATACCATTGGGTCCTGGTGACTTATTATTGTTAAATTTTATCAATTTGTTACCAAATCGCCTCTAATGACACTTCAATTTGGGCCAGTTCCTCAGATTTGTCACCTAAAAAGAATGGCTTAGGTTTGGGAATCTCTCTCACATCCTCTGCCATGAAGGCTGATGCAAAGAATTCATTTAGTTTCTTCCGCAATAGACTTATCTTCCTTGAGTGTTCCTTTTGCATCTTGATCATCCAGTAGCCTTACTGGTTGTTTAGCAGGATTCCTGCTTCTGATGTACTTTAAAAACATTTTTGCTGTTGATTATTGAGTTTTGGCTAGCTGTTCTTCAAATTCTTTTTTGGCCTTTCTAATTATGTTTTTACACTTGCCAGAGTTTATTCTCCTCTCTATGTTCCTCAATATGATTTAACTTCCACTTTTTAATGGGTACCTTTTTGTCTCCAACTCCTTCTTTTACTTTGTTGTTTAGCCACAGTGGCATTTTTTTGGTTGTCTTACTATGTTTTTTAATTTGGGTTATACATTTAAATTGAGCCTCTATTATCTTTAAAAGTTTCCATGCAGCTTGTAAGGATTTCACTTTTGTCACAGTAGCTTTTAATTTCTGTTTAACTAACTTCCTCATTTTTTGTAGCACCCTTTTCTGAAATTAAATGGTACTATGGTGGGCTGCTTTGGTATGTCCACCCCAGGGATTTTAAATTTTATTATCTTATGGTCACTGTTACCAAGTGGTTCAGCTATATTCACCTCTTGGACCAGACCCTGTGCTCCACTTAGGATTAAATCAAGAATTGCCTTTCCTCTTGTAGGTTCCAGGACTAACTGCTCTAAGAAGCAGTCATTTAAGGTGTCAGGAAACTTTATCTCTGCATCCCATCCTGAGCTAACATATACTCAGTCAATATGGGGATAGCTGAAATCCCCCAGTATTATTGAGTTTGTTATTGTTATAGCCTCTCTAATCAACCTGAGCATTTCATAGCCATTATCACCATCCTGGTCAGGTGTTTTGTATTACATCCCTACTGCTATATTCTTATTATTCAAGCATGGAATTACTGTCCATACTGTTCTATGGTACAATTTGGTTCACTGAAGATTTTTTACTGCATTTGACTCTACACTTTCTTTCAAATATAGTGCCATTCCCCCACCAGTTGACATATTTTGTATCCTGGTATTACTGTGTCCTACTGATTATCCTCATTCCACAAACTTTCTGTGATGCCTATTATATCGATATCCTAATTTAATACAAGGCACTCAAGTTCACCTAGCTTAGTATTTAGACTTGTAGCATTTGTATATAAACACTAAAAAATTATCACTTTTTAGCTGTCTGCCATTATGTGATTTAACTGAATGGGACTCTTTTTCATTTGACTGTTTCTTATTAGATTCTGTCTATATTTTATCCTCTTCCATCCTCTCTCCATACTAGGATATAGAGAACCTCCATTAATAGATCCTTCCCACGGGATGTCTCTGTCTGAACCACATGCTTTTCCCCACCTGTCAGCTTATCTCTCAGACCTTAGTTTAAAACTGCTTTACAACCTTTTAATTTTTATGAACCAGCAATCTGGTTTCATTTTGGTTTAGGTGGAGCCCATCCTTGCGGAGGGTTCAGAGAAGAGCCACAAGAATGATCAAAGTATCAGAAAACATGCCTTATAGTGATAGTCTCAAGGAACTTAATCTCTTCAGTTTAACAAAGAGAACATTAAAATGCCTTGATTACAGGCTGTAAGAACTAACATGGGAAACAGATATTTAAAAATGAGCTCTTCAGTGTAGCAGAGAAAGGTATAGCATGATCGAATGGGTGGAAGTTGAAGTTAGACAACGTCATACTGGAAATAAATTGTACATTTTTAACAGTCAATTAACTCTTGGAACAATTTATCAAGTGTTGTGATGGGTTCTCTATCACTGACCATTTTAAAATCAAGATTGGATATTTTTCTAAAAGATACGCTCTTGGAATTATTTTTGGGAAGTTCTATGGCCTGCATTATACAGGAAGTCAGACTAGATGATCACAATGGTCCCTTCTGGTCTTGGAATCTCTGACTCTATGATGAGGACAATTGTCTATGGAACGGCAAGTTTGGTGGAGTAAGACCCAGGTATTGGATGGTATTGAGGGTGGAGGTTTTTTTGGAGGGGTTACTGCTGATTTTGTTTGCTGCTGTTTGTGTTTTAACTTTAAATAAAGTCAACGGTTCCCAGAATAACAGATGGGTGCTTTTTTTTAAGTGATTAAAAATAAAAAAATAGTAAAGTTCTTGGGTCTGATTTTTTTTTCAGGGACTTTGAGCACCAACAGCTCTGTCTGAAGTCAGTGAGAGCTGCAGGAGTTCAGCATTTCTGAAATCAAGGCCCCGGAGGTATCAAGTTAGGTGCCCAAAGACTGGAGCACACAGAAATAGTGATAATTTGAGAATGCTGCCTTGTCTAAAGTAGCACAATGAGCAGAACAGACCCAGAAATAGAGCCTAGGAAGGCTGATCCTTGGCCTCCTGTCCTAACATCTGCACAATGCTCCCTGCTCTTATTTATACTGACCATTTAGGAATGGTCCCCTTGGTGTCAGTGACAACATTCTCTTTGACTTCAATAGGGCTACAATTTCACCCTAGATGCTTATTGCACAGCTATGGAAATATTGATAGGCCCAATCACCATGGTGGTGGTAGGTGTGGGTGGCTTTTTTTTAAAGATTTAACAATTTATAACTTGTTTTATTTGAAATATAGTCTTATTGTCTTAGAATTATTGTATTTGTCTTTTACATGTGTCAATAGAATGACTAAAGTAGAGTATTTCATTTTCTTGTGATCTGTGATGAATACTGATGTGCAAGAAGCAAAGTGTGAGCAAAGAGAGGTAAAGTTACATAGCTAGAGACACATAAGAGTAAAGGGACAGAAAAAGTGAAAACACAAGCAGAAAAGAAAGACAAATTACAGGAGACAGGGAAGGATAGCTGAAGTTGCCCCATACATTCAGAGAGCAACCTATTAGCAAACACTGGGTACAGCAGGCACAAAGACAGACTGTAGTTTGTATGTACTAGAGAAACACTGTGCAGGATTACACTTTCTAGTGAAGATGGTCATACAGTGAGACCAAGGACGATGTTCTTCTCTCTTACTTGGTGTATATCAGGAATAACCCCACTGATGTCTATAGCAGAGTTGCACTAGTGTAAATTCTACTTAAGTAAGTGGAGACTCAGACCTTGTGTTTCATTTGTTTGAATGAAAAGATGCCAACTAGAAAAATCTTCATGATGGGGTGTAAGATTTAAAGCAGAAATGAAAGGAAGCCAACTCTCCAAATATTTCTGAATAAATATGTGGGAGTGAATCAATCTATTGCAAGGTCAGAAGCTTTAAGGACTTGAACAGCCCACCCTCTTAGAGACTCTAATAAAGCTGGCCGTTTAGTGAGGAGGATAAATATGTATTCAGAAAGCCTTGAATTAACTGACCTTCTCTTCAAATTTGAGCTAATTTGTTAGTTTGTGAAAGCCCTTCAGCACTCTCTCAATAATTATTTTTTCCACATGGTTGAGTTCTGAATTAATATTCATCCCTCTGAAGAGCAGAGAGAGACATAAAAACTCCCTCTGATGGACGGAACTGAAAACCATTCTTCCTGATGGCTGACGTGGACTTTCAGGGAAATTTCCAGCCATGGGGCTTTTCCGTGTTTTCTGCCCCTGAGGCAGACAGGGGCAAGTCTTAGATATCAGTGCAATGTGTGGCCACTGGTCAACCATGACCAGGATTTCTCTTTTCTGCATGAGAGTCCCTTTTATAAGCACTGATATACCATTACATATGAACTTCAGAGCTTCTGCAAGTCGTTAGGACATATATTGACTTCCTAGAAATCTCTTTCTTTATAAAACAGGTAGAATAAAGACCACAATAACGCAAGCTTTCCCATCTCTCTGCCTTAAACCTTATCAGAGGAACCACGCCTAGAGCCAGAGGATAGTTCATCCTCACTTTTTAAGGCACAGATAGATGAAAGTACAGATCCACAAAAGTATTTAGGCTCTAATTTCCATTGAAATCCATGGATTGTGGATCTGGGCTGAAATGACTTGCCCAAGTTTAGTGGCAAAGGCAGGAACAGAATAAAGGTCTCCTGACTGTATCCAATGCCCTATCCACTAAACCATGCTGCATCTCCTTGAGTACCAATTAATGTCAGTTTTGCAGCCCAAACACTAGGAAATCATAGAAGATTAGAGTTAGAAGGGATCTCAGAAGGTCATCCGGTCCAAATCCTGGCTCAAAGAAGGACCAACCCCAACTAAATCATCCCAGCCAGGGTTTTGTCAAGCCAGGCCTTAAAAACCTCTAAGAATGGAGATTCCGCCACCTTCTTAGGTAACCCATTCCAGTGCTTCACCACCCTCCTAGTGAAAAAGATTTTCCTAATATCCAACCTAGACCCTCCCAGTGCAACTTGAGACCAGTGCTCCTAGTTCTGTCATCTGCCACGACTGAGAACAGCCTAGCTCCATCCTCCTTGGAGCCCCCCTTCAGGTAGCTGAAGGTACTATCAAATCCCCTCTCACTCTTCTCTTTTGCAGACTAACCAAGTCCAGTTCTCTCAGCCTCCTCTCATAAATTATGTGCCGCAGGCCCCTAATCATTTTTGTTGCCCTCCACTGGACTCACTCCAATTTGTCCATATCCTTTCCATTGTGGGGGTTCCAAAACTGGACACAATACTCCAAATGTGGGCTCACCAGTGCCGAATAGAGGGGAATAATCGCTTCCCTCGATCTGCTGACAATGCTCCTACTAATGCAGCCCAATATGCCATTAGCTTTCTTGGGAATAAGGGCACACTGTTGACTCATGTCCAGCTTCTTGACTACTGTACCCCCAGGTCCTTTTCTGTAAAAATTTTGCTTTGCCAGTTGGACTAAGACTACTATCTCCTTTTAATATAAACCTATGTGATCCGTTGTGTATCCCAAACAAAAACATCTAGGTTGAAGGAATATTGTTAAGGTTATAAAATCAAGCACTCAAAAGTTCAGAAATAGTAGATTTAGGGTTGTGTGGACAGCCTGAATTATGCACCTTTGTGTATATGCATTATGAAACACGATCACATATTATTGTTGCCACATCTTCTTTACCTTCTGTTGTGTCATACCTTTTAAATAAGAGATACTTTACATTGGGGAAGGATACATTTCATAAATCTCTATCAAATGTACCTTTTTAATGAAATGTACAATAATTGGAGTGGCTGGTAGAGTATAGCTCAGTCTGTGCATTAGTCGGCTATTGGTGCATTACTCAGGTGGGTGAATGCGCAAGGCTGAATACATGTGAGGCAGTGACAAATAATTATCTAATGGTTAGAATGAGACTTAGGAGGCCCAGTTCATTTCCCTGCTCTGTAACAGACTTCCTGTGTGATCTTGGGCAAGTCACTTAGTCTCTCTGTGCCTCCGTTCTCCATCTGTACAATAAAGAACTTCCCTATCTCACAGAGATGTTCTGAGGATAAATACGTTTGTGAGGTGCCCAGATGCTATGGTGATGGGAGATGATATAAATACCTTAGATGTATGCCAATGGGCTAATAATGCACACCTTGGAGTGGTTTATTACTATAATAAACGTGACTTTTATATGATGCTGTGAAAAACTTGGGGCTTAAAGAGGGTACTCTGATATAAAAAGGGTTGTCAGAACTCACATAGGCCCATTCACATTACAGCGATAGCTGTTATCCAAAGTTTGGCTTTTTTTGTGTGTGGGTGGGTTTTTTTTACATGTACAGTGCTTTCTTTAGGGCTGGGAAGTTGTTGAAGCCAACACTATCACACAATTGCTCAGTTACACGCTTCTGGGAAATGAGTGTCAAGATCTTTTAGGAAATGTTTGAAAAGAGCAGTTCCCACAGGTAGCACTTCCTCATATTTTCAAGCTTTTGTGGAGTATCTCCACTGCTCGGCAAGTAATGCAAAAGCCCTACTTTTAGTCAGTACCTTTTCTATAGATACCACTCTTAAGTAATCACAGGTCCCTTGTTTAGCTCTATAGTCATTCTCTATTAAGAAAAAAACCCAAACCGCAGCCATTTTATTAACCATGATGGCAGCCAAATAACCATAATTGAGTCTTATTCCCAGTGTACAATTTACAGGCTAAACACAGCAGGGGTGGGCAAACTTTGTTATTTTGTCTAACTATAAATCTACTCAAACAGTCAGGATCCAAAAGGTCGACTTGAACATGAGCATTATTGGGTTCATGTTGCCTTTAGAAGAGAACTTGAGAAAAAGGGAAGGTGGGGAGAAAAAATAAGGGGCTACACAGTTGTTTTAAAATACACTTTGTTTAAATAAATATGTTAAGTTAAAAGCATAGGTTGAAATTGGGTACTGAGTATCAGTTAAACAGTACAGAATCTCAGGGGCTGGTTTTATTGTTACCCCTGTGTAAATTCAGAGTAACTCCAATTGAGTTGAACTGCTTTATAACCAACATGAACATATTATTAAATTATTTACTATGGACTCGAGCCTGCAAGGTGCTGGGTGCCCTCAACTCCCACCGAGGATATTCAGTACCGCCCTGGAGCACTCAGCATCAGACTGAGCTCAAAGTGCCCCAAAGGATGTTAGGTGCCTGATTAACAAACAAACAAAACAAAAAAGACACATTCCCTCACCCAAGGAAGTTTACAGTCTAAGAACCCAGTCCTGCAATTGGTAACACATGGGTAGACTGAGACAGTCGGGCAGTCACAGTGGAACCAATGGGGCTCTGCATGAGTCTAGCTATTAGTTTCAGGACTGGGACTAGGTGGCCACTGAGGGCATTACCAGAATACCAAATATTATGGTACTTCTGGGAGTGATGTGGACCTGCCCCCATCTGCATGACCCCATCCTCACCTACGTGACTGCATGCTGGCGGGGGCGGAGCAGCACACCCTTCAAAATGGGGTCCTCCATCCCTTGCGGCCCGATACCAGACAAAAACAAGTCCATTTTATATCCATACAGGACAGGGGACAAATCTTGAAAAAAAAGGATTGTCTGTCTTAAAACTGGACAAATGGCCTGCCTAATTGGGCCCTAGATGTAAGAGGAGAGACAATACAAGAATGGAGAAAGGAGGCCTTTCCCATAACTGTGTTGCCAGCTCTTTATACTGCAATGTTTTAACTGAGCCTGCCTAAAGAGGCCATGGTTTCAAAATTAAAGCCATAAATAATGGGCATGTTACTGCAGCAGCAATAGCATGAAGGAAACATGTACAGTTCGCTTCTCAAAGGCTTTTCAAACAGCAGCTGTGCAGTCCTAGACCACTGGGGAATGGATGCAGATGGCACACACTGTTACTGCTAATATTGTATCAGTCCGAAATGCAGTGAAAATGTCCTTTAAATAGAACATGGCATTTAGAGCCAAGAAGGCTGGCTGGAGCCAACGTGGCTCTACTGAAAGCTGTTATTCATGAGGCCAGGCTGCTCTTTGAAGTTGATTGTTGCATTTGCTGTATTTATAGCTCAATCAAATATTCTTATTGATTTGAAGATTCAGTATTTTCTTTAGTGAAGGTCTAATGAGGAAGGGTGTCTGGTCGACTCTCCAGAGATTTGAGCTCTGGGTATGCTGACTAACGCCGACACTGTTGGAATGTTGACCCAAGATTATGCTGCCCTACACTGGACCTTACTATGTCATGCCTTTTAAATATCAGATCATGGCCTAATTATCTGTTTTCAATTGTATGAGTATGACTGGCAATTCGCCTATCACACTCAAGAAATGCTAGAACAGCTTTTCTTTCTAATTATAGTAAAAAATGCATTACAGGCAATAGTTTAAATTTAGAGTTAGGTTTTAACTCATCTGAGTTTTTGGAAAGGAGATAGAACCTCGTGCTTCCTGTCTTAAACCAATTCCAAAATAGTAAGGGTCATGATGAGACCTTGTTGGGGGGCAGATAATCTCATGTGTTAAAATGTTCAAAAGTGCCTGTGAGACCTTAGGCTTCTAAGTCCCATTCTCAAAAGCGATTTCAGCACTTAGGAGTGAAAGTCACGCTGACTTTTTTCAGTGAGATTTAGGATCCTACAGCTTAGATCCTTTCCGTGGGAGGTAGATGCCTAAATACTTTTTGAAGATCTGGGTTTAAGTCAGTTATGAAATTGGGATTTAAGCTTTTAAGTCACGTAGGTGTTTTTTGAAAATATTACCCCTAGTGCTGGTCACTGCCTGAGACAGGATACTGAACTAGATGGTCCGGGAGCCTGATTCAGTTTTGCAGTGCCCATATTCCCATTCGATTGTGCCTAAGCTTCTGAACAGCAGAGATGTATGTATCAAGTGTGCTGCAATGTGTACATTACCAACAATGCTCAATCTACAGGAAGTCAGAGTAGATTATTACAATGGTCCCTTCTGGCCTTGGGATCTTTGAATGTGAGTGGAAGATACCATTGTTCCCTTCTGGAACAGGCTGGCAACGTTCAATTTTGACACTGTAGTTGTAAGTGTTCTTGGTTTTGTTTTTGTTTTTTCCTTCTAAGCTGTAAGAAGCTCTGCCAGGCTCAGATTCTGTGATCCTTACTCATGCGAGGTAGTACCTTGACCCACTGATTGGAGACAGAATACAGTTCCCATTCTACGATAATCATCTGTCATGCAAAAGCCTGTAGTGAATGAAATGAGCAGGAGTCACTTGTTATCTTGCAGCAGGAGAAAAAGTCATGTGGAGATGTAAAACACCACCCATCCTGTAGGCGGGAAATGTGTCTTAAGACCTAGGACCTGATTGCTAAGCAGGGCAAAGATCTGCTGTGGATTAATTTGTTCCATCTATCTGTGTATTCTAAAATGGTTTTATTTCTGTAACTACAACTGCTCCAAAGCTTCCTAGATCCCATCTACTACAATGCTGTAAGCCTAAGGAAATGTCTTTGTTGTAAAGAGACTTGTGTGAATGTAAGCCAAGATTTTTTAAAAAAAATGAGTTCCTAATGTTCCAAGCCATCGGCCTTTGGGCAAACCCATAATATAAATGTTTGTTAATAATAACAAAAGGCCAAAGAGCAGCTCAGCTTGCACTGCTGAGCAGGGAACAATGAGGCACAAGGCTATGCTCCTTATGGCCTACTCATCCAGTAGGTAGCAATGCAGGGAGAGATGTAGTCTCCATGGAACTCTTACATCTGCTCTCCACTGTGCATGTGGGTGGCATGCGGAAAGGATAGAAGCTAGACAGCATGACTCTGGCAGTCCAGGGTCTGTGCACTGCACCACATATAGAGCTGATGCTGGTTATTTCCCCCACAGAACAAGGGGAAATGTGGCAGAGTCCTAGTCACAATGTGCCTCTCACGGCAGCACAGCAGTGCACTATCCTTTGCTCAGGGCTTGGAACAAAGCCACAACTAAGACCAAAGTCAGGCTCCTAAATCTGTATGTAAGCAGCTCAGTATGAAGCTTGATTTTCAAAACTGCTGAGCTCTGTTTCTCTCTCCTCCCCCACCTTCTGTCAGGTTTAACAGGGTCTGAAAATAAGACATTGCCAAACCTGACACAGGCATGCTTAGCCCTTGGCTACTTCACCTCTCAATTGAAATATATAAACAAAATACAGATGCAGCTAGAGCGTTCTGAACACAGCTTGAGTTGTAGTAACTTACAACAGAGGTGGGAACTGCCATAGGGATATATACATCGCTAATGCCTTAGCCCCCCCGCCCCTACATTTTGCATTACTATGCAATAGAAAAAAGGATGCAAGCAATTTTCAAACTATCACTCCAAAAAGCAAGTGATAAATGTTTTACACGCCTTAAGAATTCCTCTCATGCTAAGTAGCTATTATCTTATGTAGCATTAGCAGTGGAAAAACGAAACCAAAACAAAGTCTAAAAATCCCTAGTGATAAACTACTCAATTTAACAACAGAAAATAATTTTCCCAATTTTTCTTTTATTTTAAAGTATTTGCTTAGAAGTGCTTTTACTGTTACATTATTAGCACAAACATAATGATATAATGGAGAAGACGAGTAATAGATTACTTAGAGGACTGACTTTTTTCACTTAGAATGAGTAAGAATTTGTATAATCTTCTCTTAAGAAAATAGTGTGTTGCTGAGGGTGACACGGTATAATAAGGTTAATGAGTAAAGAAATCACACAAATCTAGTTTCATCGCTCTTCACAGAACCAAATCGCAGTACAGGGAAACAGATGCTTTGGAGCCCAGCCAAGGAGTTGATCAGTAGAAGCTGATTATCTATTAATGAGGGGTTTTTAGTGGTGTACCCTGGTGTAAAAACCACTAGACTCTATTCAACAAGCCATGAGTTGCAAATACCGTGTATATGAATCACTTGATTGATGTAAAAAATCCAAAACAGATTTTCCCCAGTGCCCTGTGGGTTGTCATGCACTAGTGCTCTCTCATCCATTTATGTTAATGAAACAGGATTCTTCAGTAAGTAAATATGTGTAGTATTTAATTAAACTCACTGCTGGTCTCAGTGTGAAAATGTAGCCTGTTTTTTTTCCTTAGTAGTATTCTACAGTAATTCTTCTCCCCCCACCCAATTTTCCCTTCCAGCAGCTTCATTCCCTTGACTGAGGGGAGGTGATTCTCATTTCAGTTATGACTTTGTCTGTAATAGAAAGTTGTACTGGTTAAAGTTCAGTTTAAAGTTCAAGTTACCTTTACTTTGTGCTGGTGATATAAAAGAGCCTTAAAGGTGATCCAGATAGAGGAATGGAGTGGGAGTCAGAAAACCTGAGTCCCACACCTACTCCAGCATGGGCCTTCTGGGTGACCTTGGGCCAATCATGTCTTCCCTCTGTGCCTCAGTTTCCCCATCCCAATGGGGATAATGATACAGACCTCCTTTGCAAAGTGTTTTGAGGTCTGGTAGCTCTCACTATGTAAAAACTCACTATTATTGTTGGACTGGGTGCAAATGTAATTTATGCCCTTTTACACATGAAGAGCAGTATAGAGGGCCTTGGCAGGAATAAGAATCAAGCCCGAGTCCTCAAACCGCCAGGAACTTCAGCCACATCTCTTAGGTAGACCTGATAGCTTTGTCACTCCCAACCAGAAAAATAAGGCGGTTGTCTTTGTTCTGTTAATCCGGAGAGTTTTTCATCTGCTTTATTTATGTATTTGTTCATTTTGCCCAGTCCTTATTTTCTGTCCAAAACTGAAGCAAAGGAGTTGCTGATGAATGCTGCGGCATTTCGCAGTCTGTCTCGATAACAGATGTGGCTTTATTTATTAAAGAGCTAGTGTTAATAGTTTACATGTCTTAGCAGTTGTGCAGCCCTTACTGAGACCCGTGTTCGCAATTTAGTGCTGTTGTGTATCAACGATATTTGCACTTTCGGTATTTTATTAGCCACAAGCAATGCTCATCCACTCACTTTTCTTGGCTGCTTGTAAGTCTACACAGAGAAAAGGGCTCAGTCCAGCAGATATTTGCCTTTTATCACCAAAGCTCCAGAATCTTTTAGGTTGTCAAGCATTGGTAGAGGACAATCCCAGTTCAGATCTCTTCCCCCCCTTATTGATGCAGGCCCCATTAAGCATTTTGCCTGGCCTTTTTTTCAGCCCATGACTGAGATATATAACGTAGCTCTTGGGAATGATGTCACGAGGAAACTTCACTGAGCATGACCAGCTAGTCACCTGTTGACATAGGAGATGGCTTCTTTTACCAGCTGGCATCATCAATCAGTCACAAAAGCAGTTTAAAGGAAATTCAGCCTTAAAATGCTGGGCTGCTCTGGCTGTTTTGGAGGTTGGTTATGGAGAGGAAATGAGGGACTATGCAGCCTGAAACCCAGGCAACTGAGGTTGGGGAATATGTATGAAAAGCTCCCTCCTTCATAGCAATCAGTGGCCTGTAAGACCCATCCATGTGGTGAGTAGGTAACTGAGGAGCCCATTGAATTCACAGTCAACTTCTAAAAACTGTCAGTCTCCATATCCCCCGAAACAAATCCCCATGCAAGGAATTTATTGCAGACCAGTTATATATTTCATGGGGTACATGGCTAAGGGAAGGAGTGGAGGGCAGGAGGTAAGGAACTCCTTAGAATGAACTCCCCTTCTTCCAGAAGTGGCTGGCTCAACACCTTGTTGCCATGGACAAGGGTTGTGAGTTTGTCTCTCTATTTTGTGCTTTTGAAAGAGGCCAACCTTTCTGCTGAGTAAATCAGCCTGCTCAGGCCCAGGTTCTAATTTAGGGTCACTGTAGAAATGGGGGCAAAAGGTCCTGCATATGCAGAACTGGGGAACAGCAACTCACAACTACATCCTCCCTAGGAAGCAGTGACTGCACCCTCCATAGTAGTAGCATTGCATGGTCAGGGCTGTGTGGGGTCATGACTGGGCAAGGTGGTTGCACAAGGAGCTTTTTAGCTAGCTAAACACCAAAAGGGATACATACAAGAAAGGGAAGGAGGCGCTTGTCACCAAGGAAATATACATGGGGATAGCGTGAGCGTGTAGGTACAAAGTCAGGAAAGTCAAGGCAAAGAATGGGTTACAGCTGGCAAGGACTGTTAGAGACAACAAAAAAGGGTTCTTCAAACATGTCAAACAAAAAAGAAAGATCAAGGATGGTGTGGGTCTGCTGCTCAATGGAGAAGATGAGCTGGTTGCAAACACTTTGGAGGATAGAGCTGAAATTCAAAGGGGTCTTGATATATTGGAGAACTGGGCTATAGACAACAAAATGAAATTCAACAAAGACAAATGTAAGGTGCTACACTTAGGAAAGAAAAAACAAATGCACAAGTACAGAATGGGGGATAACTGGCTTGGAAGTAGCACTGCTGAGAAAGATATGGGAGTTGTGGATGTGCATGTGGTGGATCACAACCTCAACATGAGTCAACAATGTGATGCTGTTGCAAAAAAAAAAAACAAATGCAATTTTGGGTTGCTTTAACAAAGGAATAGCATGCAAGTCATGGGAGGTGATAGTAGCTCTCTATTTGGCACTGGTTAGGCCTCAGTTGAAGTACTATATCTTGTTTAGATCACTACTGCATAGAAAGGACATAGAGAAACTGGAAAGGATCCAGAGGCAGGCAACAAAGGCAAGCAATATGAGCAAAGGCTGAAGGAAATGGGTATGTTTAGTTTGGAAAAGAGGAGATTAAGGGGGGACAATAGCGGTCTTCAAATACTTGAAAGGCTGCCATAAAACAGATGGAAAACAATTTTCTCTTGCCACAGAGGGCAGGACCAGAGGCAGTGGTTTCAAACTTCAGCATAGCAGATTTAGATTAAATCTCAGGAAAAGCTTCCTAACTGTAGGAACAGTGGGACAATGGACTAGACTTCTTAGGGAAGTTGTGGAAGCTGCTTCGTTGGAGATTTTCAAAAAGAGGCTGGATAGCCATCTGACTTGGATGGTTTAGACACAACAAATCCTGCATCTTGGCAGGGGATTAGACTACACCCTTACAGTCTCTTCTAACCCTATTGTTCTATGATTCTATCTTGGTCCAGGATATTAGAGAGACAAGGTGGGTGAAGTAATATCTTTTATTGGAGCAACTTAAGTTGGTCCAATAAAAAATACTACTTCACCCACCTCGTGTCTCTAATGAGCTTGGTTTAAAAATTAATGAGGTTGTTTTTTCTTTTTAAGATAATACATTTTAGGTTCATTTTATTTGCCCTCTGGTTTCTTAGCCTTTATGGTGCATATTTCCAAACTTTTCTCCACAAGAAAGCAAGAATATCTATTTATTTGAAATGAAAGCTGAGAATCTTGCATAATCAAACTCCAATGGCTGGAGCTTTAAGGAAACACCAATTGCACGAGACTAGCAATAAAATCATGTGTTGGCAGCACTGCAAATTTTCTCTTTTTGGATGCAAGTGGAAATCCTTTGGGGTGAATCCTGGGCCCATTGAAGTTCATGGCAAAACTTCTATCATCTTCACTTGGTCCAAGACTTCCCCACCCCCTCATGTGAAGGCAAATGATCAGTCAGAAGTTGCACTGAAGCAAGAAAGAGATAATGAAATGAAAGCAGTTAGTCAAACAACCATCATGGGGAGATTTCTTTTTTTGTCTAAACTTTTCAGCAAAAATTACAAAAGAAGTCAAATATCACTTTAATATTTTATCAGTGAAAAAGGCAAAATTATGTTTAATAATAAAACACAATGATTTGCTGCAAATGGATGACCCAGTTGCATTGCTGACTCATTTTCTTTCTGCAGAGCAGAAGATTTAACCTTGCACTGCAACAGAGATAGAGGAGAGTCACAGAGCAGTTGGCCCTTTAAGAGGAGTTAGCCCCACCTGACACATTTAACTTGCCCTCCCCGCAGAAGGGGAAAATGGGTCATGTAACTCAATCAGGCCTCTGGGATCGATAAGGGTAGACCCACGGAGTGAGATACAAGTTGGCAATAGACTTCCTTAGGAGCTGAGGGCTGCAGAGAGCAAAAAGGCTCCTGCAGGAGACCCTCTGATTCCAGGGGAGAAAAGATTCCAGCAAGGTAGGGCTGGAGGATGGCCTGCCAAAGCAGGGAAAGGCAGGAATGCCTTGTTTGGACTTGGAGGACTTAATTATCACAGATCATTCAAAATAAGCAACCAGGGTGTTATTGGCCAAGTAAAAAGCCTGTGGGGAATTGGAGGAGTACTGGGTTGGTAGAATTGAGGGCAGGGTGCCTGAAAGGTCTCCTTAGGCTATAAGGAGGTGCTCTGGAGACGATGATCCTGCTACTGGGAGATTGCGGCAGTTCCTCTGGGTGCTATGTTTTTACAAGAGGAGGCAAGAAGTGGGGAGGGAGCCATGCAGAGGTAAATGCTCCTATCCCTTATAAGTTCCCCCAAGATCAGCAGGGCAAATGCGCATAACTGTACTGTACATGGTTGTGAGAGAGAAATACAAATGTGTGTGGCACATTGTATTTGTGTGCAAATTGCATGGGCCGGACTTTTAAATTCTACCCTTGCAAAACATCTAACAAATGGAGATCGCAGTAGCAACTATGCAGACCCACATATAAAGCATTAAATCTCAGTGTCCGTGCTCTGCAGTGCACAGATGGGGTCAAATTCTGTCCTTGTACACTGTGTCAGCTCCCAGTGAAGTCACACGTGTACATCCAAGTGCTCAATTTGGCCCTCGCTGGATTATTTTACTTTGGTGCTTTTGGATTTGATAAATAAAGGAAAAGCAGCAGGCAATGCACATGTCTTAAATCTTGCTGCTCTCTTCTGCCAAAAACAGTGAAATGGCTGTTTGTAGGCACCGAGCTTCATAAAACAGGGAGAGAGAAATGAGAACACTTTAGATCAGCATAGAAGGAAATGTTAAATATTCCTTAGCAGGTCTAGCAGTCCCCAAAGAGCTCCCTTTTGCTTGATCTTAGTAGTTTTACTGTGCAGGGACTGATTAGTCTATATTAGGACTGATACAAGCAAGAGAAATTCAGAATATTATTATTATTTGCATTATGGTGGCACCTAGAGGGTCTAACTGAGATCAGAGCGAAGCACTGTAGAAACACAGTAAGAGCCAGTCCCTGCCCCAAAAGGACTGCCATCTAAATAGACAAAGGTTGGAGAAGGAAAATGTTGTTATCCCTAACTTAAAGATATGAAACAGGTACAGACAGGTTAAGTGACTTGTTCAAGATGTCACAGGAAACCTGTGGCACGGTCAGGATTTGAATCTAGATCTCCTCAGTCCTAGTCCAGTTCCATGACCACAAGCTCAACCTTCTTCCGGAGGGTTAGCAAAAATAAGGTGACTCCCATGTCTGGTTGGAGCATGGAAAGGACCCAAGCCTGAGAGATGCTGAGGTCATCCTGGAAGGCTCCCAGCACCACCTAGGATGAGTCCTGAGGGCAAGTAGAAGAGGTATCATGAGAGGATGGAACATCAAAGACCAAATTGCTTTACTTTTTTCAACAGGAAGATAATACAAGTGCTTTTGATCGTTAAGTTTAGTGGCAGTTGTGAAGCTTTTAAAAGGAGAATCCAAGACGATGGCACTTCATTTTTTTAAGGGAGCAGACTCTTAAATTCACAATCCTCTCTGATCATTCTTCCAGACTTTCCGTAAGAGAAGTACCATAATAATGATCTTATTTTTTTTCTCCTCTTCTCCAAATGATTTCTTATCCAATACTGATGTTACAGTATCTTAAGAGCTTAATGAGAAAAACTACCTCTTTCAGAATGACTGAATGAGAGGACGTGCCTGAGGAGGCTTCTTCAAAAGAAGAGGAGAAAAGCAGATGTTTCTATCTATTGCTCAGCTATGAGGTGCTGCAGAGACTGTGCCATTTTACTCACCTACGTCTTTAGGAAACAAAGACGCACTAGGCTATGTCTACACTACAGACCTTACGGTGGCACTGTAAAGTGTCCTGTGTAGCCACTCTATGCCGACAGGAGAGAGTTTTTCCGCCAGCATAATTAAACTACCCCAACGAGCGGCAGTAGCTGTCGGTGGGCTCCTGCCGACATAGCGCTATCCACACCAGTGCTTTTGTCGGTGAAATTTATGTTGGCGAGGGGTGCGTTTTTTTCTACCCTGGGTGACCAAGTTTTATCGGCAAAAGTATTGGTGTAAACAAAGCTCTAGCTATGAGATTCACAGCACACAGGTTGTGTGTGTGGGGGTGGGGGGTGGGGGGATAATTAAAACAATTAGGGGCACACATCCACTTTAAGATTCTTCTCCATGTAACGAGCAACTGCTTAACATTCCTTTATGTGTTATACAGAACTTATGAAACCAAAAATATTCTGCCTAATCCCTAACATATACTAATTCTAATGTGGGGGAAGATGGCTTAAAACCCCAATTTCCTCTCTTTCTTTTTTTTTTTTAAACCAAGATAGAGTGAAGGGTTACTTAGCATCGTTATTTCTATGACTGAAGCATAATATGATGCCCCAGGAAACCTGCAGATCTAGATTCTATCATCCCAAGATATTTTTTCACAGAATTCTCCCTTAGTGCAAACCCGAATACAATGTAATAAATATTTGTTTAGAGCAAAGGCAGGATCGGAACCTATCTCTCTGGGGACATGTGCGATTTTCATGCTAACGAAAAAAGATGCCTCTCTCAGTTCTGCTAGCGGTGGTACTGATGTATTTGTACACTGAACACCCGATCTGTGTTGACAGGTAATTTAGCCTCACTTCAGGATGGTACTTGGGCGTGTCTAGTGCACAAATAGTCCATAGATTTCAATAACTGTGCACTATTGATTTCCATGGAACAACTTACATACTTAAAGTTAGCCACATGCTTAAGTAAGTTGTTGAATTGAGGTGTATATTACCAGGATGGATTTGTGAAGAAAGTATCTTTAGGCTTTTAGAGAATTATTTTTTGCTCATTTTATAGAATCTAGAATTAATACTTTTGGCTCTGAGGAATAGGCATTTCTTGAAGTTAGATTATAATATGGCTGTAATGATTATTTGCCAACCAAGGACCATGAAGCTGGCTATCGCTGGGTCTGTGGCAATGGGGATTGACACCTGGGACCTCTGGATCTAAAAGCATGAGATTCTACTGCCAGAACTAAAAGACCCATCCCTGAAAGCTTGAATCCACTCATAAAACTCTATGCCTTCCAGCACTAGAGGGAGACACAGAACCACACTGTTAGTGTGGGTTACTCATGGATAACTGAGGCACAGGGAGATGAGAGTCAAATTTTCCGTTTTACCCAGGCTTCCGCTCTATGCCCACCATGTACAGGTTCAAATAAGTGGAAGAGGTTTCCACTCATAATAATATGAAGACAGATCATGTCACTTGCCCATCTGATTACACCCACAACTCAGGAACTTAGGGCACAAAAATAGTGGCCAGTGCTTTGAAAATATAGCCTTGACTGATTTGGCCATGGTCACGCAACAGAGCAATGGCAACATAGAATCATAGAATCATAGAATATTAGAGTTGGAAGGGACCTCAGGAGGTCATCTAGTCCAACCCCCTGCTCAAAGCAGGACTAACCTCAGCTATATCATCCCAACCAGGGCTTTGTCAAGCCTCACCTTAAAAACCTCTAAGGATGGAGATTCCACCACCTCCCTAGGTAACCCATTCCAATGCTTCACCACCCTCCTAGTGAAAAACTTTTTCCTAATGTCCAACTTAGACCTCCCGCCCTGCAACTTGAGACCGTTGCTCCTTGTTCGGTCATCTGCCACCACCGAGAACAGCCTAGCCCCATCCTCCCTGGAACCCCCTTTCAGGTAGTTAAAGGCCGCTATCAAATCCCCCCTCACTCTTCTCTTTTGCAGACTAAACAAGCCCAGTTCCCTCAGCCTCTCCTCATAAGTCCTGTGCTCCAGCCCCCTAATCATTTTGGTTGCCCTCCGCTGCACTCTCTCCAACTTGTCCACATCCTTTTTGTAGTGGGGGGCCCAAAACTGGACACAATATTCTAAATGCGGCCTCACCAATGCCGAATAGAGGGGAATAATCACTTCCCGTGACCTGCTGGCAATGCCCCTCCTAATGCAGCCCAATATGCCATTAGCCTTCTTGACAACCAGGGCACACTGCTGACTCATATCCAGCTTTTTATCCACCGTTACCCCCAGGTCCTTTTCTGCAGAGCTGCTGCCCAGCTCGTCGGTCCCCAGTCTATAGCTGTGCATGGGATTCTTCCTTCCTAAGTGGAGGACTCTGCACTTGTCCTTGTTGAACCTCATTAGATTTCTTTTGGCCCAATCCTCCAGTTTGTTTAGGTCACTCTGTATCCTATCCCTACCCTCCAGGGTATCTATCTACCACTCCCCCCAGCTTAGTGTCGTCCGCAAACTTGCTGAGGGTGCAAACTACCCCATCCTCCAGATCATTAATAAAGATGTTGAACAAAACCGGCCCTAGGACCGACCCCTGTCTCCAGACATGTCACCCATGTCTCCAGATGCTGAGTCTGCTAAGCATAATATACACTGCCTAAAAGTATGTTAGCACTAAGTAAAGATCCAGACTTGAAAAGGAATCTATCTGAACTGAGTCCCTGTGAATATGGGCGTTCAGATCTAACACAGGATTGGGGCCAAATTTTTTGCCAGGTATTTTAAACGGTATTTCTGTAATCTCAGTGAAATATGGATTGGCCTCTTGGTATGTGTGCAAGTCATCTTTCAGTGTTGTTAGGCTTAAATATGCGTGACTGCATGAATCAAATTGAAAATCTACTCCTTCTTGATTATTAAATAGGTTACACTGCTTGATACATTAGCTGCACATTGCCCCCAATCAGCATGTAGTCTGTGTATGCCAAACAAAGGGACATTTAACCTGTTAACCTGAAAATAGTTTGTTTTGTTCTGTTTTTTTATTAGGCAAAATGACATAGAGGGTCAAATTCTCTGGCTGAGTAAATCTTTGTAGCTCCATTGACATCAGTGCCAATTTGTACCAGCTGAGGATCTGGCCATGTAACTTGTTTAGCTAGGAGAATACCTAGATTTGTCCCTGAGAGAGTCCATGATGTTAAAGTGCTTCTGTGTCAGGTCCCAAGCTATCCTCTATTGATTATTAAAATAAGTTATTTAGGGAGGTTAATGAAGGATTACTCACTCTGGGAGGAGCTGCTTTTCTCTTGCCTTTGGTCCTTAATTGTCAATTACCCCAGATCTTTCATGCTAATACCCTCAAGGAGTAGCAGGGATGTGAATTGTGTGCAGAGGAGATAGGAACCTTGCAGTGGTGGCTAGCGTTTCTGTCTTTTGGGGGAAAGTTTAACTCTTAGAATTTTTAAGAGATTGG
Organism: Emydura macquarii macquarii; assembly: GCF_026122565.2. Taxonomy (NCBI): domain Eukaryota; kingdom Metazoa; phylum Chordata; order Testudines; family Chelidae; genus Emydura; species Emydura macquarii. The sequence continues at coordinate 7,105,397 of NW_027130506.1, forward strand.
GATACAACAGAGGAGCAAGTAGGAAATTCACTGAGCATTGTCTAGTGGTTAGAGCCAGTGAGTAGGACTCAGGATTCCTGGATTCTAGATGAGGATTCTCCACTGATCAGCTGTCTGAGCTTGAATAACCCATTGTGTGGAACAGATGTGGTGGTGTAAGAACATGGGTGCAGATGCCACAATGCATCCTTTATCTTGGTAGGTGGGGTTCTGGACTTCAGAGGGCTGCAATGAGCAGCAGGCTCTGGTTTATGTTGTGTTGGAGTAATGTGATCTTTAAATCAAAATAATTTAGTTAAGTACAAACTCTCCGTACCTTAGCAACAATGCAGTCACAGGGGGCCAAACTTTCAGAATGATGATGTGTCTATCTTTGGGCACCTACCTACAGAGCTGACATGACTCCATTACCATAACGTCTGAATGCCTCACAATCCTGAATGTATTTATCTTCACAACATCCATATGAAATAGGGAAATATATTTATTCACAATTTGCAGATGAGGGACTGAGGCAAAGAGCCTTGCCTAAGGTCACCCAGAAAGTCTGTAGCAGAGGAGGGACATGACCCGAGCAGGGTTTCCTAAATACTGCCTTAGCCACCATACGATCCTAGCTACCTACTAAGTGGCTGTAGCTCCTATTGAAGAAGGAGAAACATTGGTGGAGTAGGTGGAACTAGTTTGCATTCATGTAAGGAGTCTGACTTAAGTCACTTCTGAATTTAGCCCAGTCTGTGTCAGACTCAATGCTTTGGGGAGCTGCACTAGGGACAGCAAAACTTGATAGACTTCTTACCTCAGGCCACGCCTAAATGTACAGTTAAGTTCTAAATCTGCAAGTCCCTTGTTGAGAAGTTCCATTCTAAAATCTCTGGAAGAGGTGTTTATTTCCATTTTTTGTAGTACTCTGTTATAAAATTACAGTGACCTTGCCTTTTCTGCCCTGTTCCCTATGTGCTAGAGGGTGATTAGCAAGCAGCTGAAAAACATAGTCAAGGAAGCTGGCATAACGACTTTATTTAATACGGTTCTGAAATAGCAGGGAACAGAACTGCAGCTGCAGAAGAATCTGTTCTTTGCAATAGATAAAGTTCTGGCACAAAGAGAGGCCCAGTGAGAACAAGAGTGAGTTGCACAGTTATGCTAATATAATACAGGAAGATTAATGCAATTGTCATTGTTTAAAACTGGGATTCGGAGCTCAGCTTTCAAATGTGGACTCCTTAAAAAGATGTCCAAAGCCCAGCTGGATATTCCAGTTGACATTTTAGAATCATAAAATGGCATTTATGTCTAAATGTTGATTTGAGTGTGGAGTTAGAACATTGCATTAAGAACTGCTTGAAGATTAGACTCCTTACGTAATTACTACTGGGACTAACTAATGTTTTGTTTTGTGTGTGTGTATATGCAAGGAATAAGTGGTGCCGTGTTTTTGGTTACATACGTGCAGAATTTTCACTCTTCTTAACAGTGTTCAAAAGAGTCATCTCCCAATGTGGTATCAATACATAAAGAATAGAAATATAATGAATGCTAGTCAACATGGAAAATAGATCTTATCAAACAAACTTGAATGCATTCTTTGAGATTACAAATATTTGGTTGATAAAGGTAATGGTGTAGATGGAGTATTTTTAGGCTTTTGTAAGGGCATTTGACTTAATATTGCATGACACTATGATTTGAAAACTAGCATGATACAGAATCAATAAAGCAGAAGTTAAATGGATTAAGAACTGACTAACTGACAGATATCAAAGTAGTCATCATGAGGAATCATCACTGGATGAGGGTCTTTCTATTGGGTTCTGCAGGGAATGGAACTAAGTAAATATAAAATCATGGCTGATGAAATTTGCAGATGGCATACCAGACCGGTAGAAAGGTAAATAGTGATGAGGACCAGGCAGCAGTTATACAGAGTGATCAGGATCACATGGCAAGCTGGGCCCATTCACACAAAATGTGTTTTAATACAATCAAAAGCAAGGTAATAAATCTAGTGACAAAGAGATCAAGCCACACCTATAGAACAGAGGACTGTATCCTGAAAAGCAGTGATGGGGCAGTTTGTTCTAGTGGTTAAACACCCTCACTTCTAAAAGTTTGTGCTTTATTTCTAATATGAATTTGTATGTGTTCAGCTTCCAGCCATTGTGATGACTATCTCTGCTAGATTAAACAACCCTTTAGTACCTGGTATTTTCTCCCTGTAAAGGTGCTTATACACTAATCACATCACCTCAACAGATTGAGCTCTAAGTGTCTCAGAGAGACGCTTTTTCTTCAGCCTTCTAATAATTTGTGTAGCCGTGTTCTGTACCCTCTCTAGTTTTTCAGTCCTTTTAAAAATTCAGACACCAGAACTGCGGGGCCACACAGAGGTTTTTTGGGACCTGAGGCAAAATCTGAAACTGAGGCCTCAAAAAATATACCATGGAGACAAAATTTAAGAGGAAGGGAGGGGACTGGGGGTCAGAGAGGACGCAGGCCTGTGGGGTCTCTGCCTTCCTCATGGGAACAGAGGGGCTCTGCACTGCATGCAGCCACGGGCAAATGCCATCAATATAGCAATATCTATAGGTTTGACTGAATGAATCCATTAGCATCTTTTTTATATTCAGTAACCCACACAGCCTAGTGCACTGTGGAATTCTGCATTCATATTAATTAGTGGCTAAATTACGATAGTGTCATTTGTTATCGCCTATGTTTCATGTCCGTAGGATTGAAAATATTTCACTCACCTTTTCCTGTATTAGTAATGATGCCTAGAATTGAAACTACTCCGCTAAAGTGTAGTCACTGTAGGAAAACACTATCAAATGGCTTAGGAGACACTATGACATACTATCATTAGCCTTTCGAGCTGGAGACAGAGCTAACTAAGATCACTGGGCAGGTTTTAATGCTCAGTAGGCCCTTAGGCAGATTAGAGCAAAAAGGTGACATCAATGACATGTTTGAGGATTTTGACAATGAATTCAGACTTCCTGTCAGGGAGTGTGAAGATCATGTCTTAAAATGAGAAGAATAGGAATTGATGAGTATGGGAAATCCATGAATTCCAAGGATTTAGGGTCTACATGCACATTTCAAATGAAGTTGTTCATTTTTCGCTCATCCTAGAGAATCTAAGATTTAATTTTAATGAAACTGTTAGTTCTTCTGCCCATCACGAGAACCTCCAAAAGACAAACTGTTGTCTTGAAGATCCTGCAGCGACACTAAAGTAGTATTAAGAAGTGTGAAGTCCCCTCTCCCCACCTTCTTCACACTAATGGGAAGTTGGCTCTGAAGCTCAGCTGTGTCTATTTAAATACTGTCTCTGTAATCATTTTACTCCTCATTGTCCTATCAGAACCCATTCTGTTAACATCTGAATATGTGTCATGTCCTGGGGTTCCACTGAGATGAAAGTAGTTTGCTTAGCAACAAATCTGCAACTTTGCAACGTGCAAGCAGTTGAATATTCAAAAAAATCCAGCCGATAGAAAAGATGTATTATATGTAATTATGTGGCTCCCTGGGTCTGAGGACCTAAATCTTTTATGCCCTTGTCCTCATAATACTTCTGTGAAGTAAGGAAGAGTCATTATTCCCATTTTACGGATGGGGAGCTGAGAGACAAAGAGACTAAGGGTTTGTCTACACAGTGTTGCAGACCGCTCTACAGGCGGTCTGAATTACAGAGTGCTCTAACATGTAGCATTCTAACTGCTGTGTAGACTGATGGCGGGAGCTAAAAGGTACCTAGTACATATTAACACAGTCCTGTTTTGAAACAGGACTACATCGACACAAACTAGAAACCTTTTTGTTTGTGCCAGCAGGGTTGATGCAAGTTAGTCTGAATGCTACACCTGACAGTGCACTCTGTAACATCCCCAAAGACTGGTCTACAGTGCGGTGTAGGCAAGTCCTAAGTGTCTGTAGCAGAACAGGGAACTGAACCTGAGCCTCTCAAGTCCAAGGCTAGACCCTAAAACCTGATCCAAGTACTGGATTATCATTTCTCTAGTCTTCCTTTAGTAGAATTAAATAATGCTATTCAGTACTGGTTATCTTCAAAATGCTTAGCAAATATAAACTGGAGCACATAGCAAACTTGAGATGGGTAATTTGTTGTTCATAGTTTCCAGGTGAGTAAACTGAGAAATGGAAATTTACCCAAAGCTACATGTCAAGATGAGAACTCAGGATTTGCAGGTTCCTTGCTATAACTACTAAACACACTCCTCTGATTAGACTGCCTGTAGTTTATCACCCTGCCCATGCAGTATGAGTCCTCAGGTCTATCCTCTAATGGTGTTACTTGGCTTGAAAGTTAACTGTGTGTTGGGGGTGTGTGTGAATAGCTTAGTTCACAGGCCCACAAGTACTGGGTGAGAAGGGGGTTAGCCAAAAATTATTAAAATGAATCTTCTACAGATTTCCTGAAGCTAAGGCCAAACTTTTAAAATGTAGATGCCTACCTATAGGCATCTTTAGACATCTATTTAGAAGTAGGCCTGGCTTTTAGAGTTGCTGAGCACCATAACTTCAGTGTACACAATGGAAATCCATTGGCCATGGAAAAATGTGGAATTTTTATTTTTACAGAGAATCTTTAGTTTTTACATTTTGTGAAAAAAATAAAAGTATATATTAACTATTAACTAAATTTCACTGGAAGTACTAGTGTCATTGATTCAATGCGCACAACCTCCCCCTCTTGTGGTTGATTTTTTGAATGCTCTTTAAATTTACATAGCTAAACAAACCCCAATAAACGACTCCTGGTGTATAAAGGTTACTAAATAGCGTATAGGAGTTTGTGTTTTAATGCATCTCAAATTTCACTTCAGCCTCCAGACATGAGTAATTAAAGTTATGAAAAGATGCCGAAAACTTTAAAAATCACCCCTAAAGACCATGTCATTGAGTTTGGCAAGTACAAATCTCATGTTGAGGGTAATGTGCTGTTCTGTACTGTATGCAGGAAGGCTGTAGATTATGTTCGAAGGCAGACAATTTTGGACACATGGAAACTGCTTAACATAAACTGAATGAAAAGAAACGAAAACAATAGGCTGAAATAGACCATCGACAACAGTAAAGAAACAATGCACTGTGACTGGATCGTTCCAGCATTTTGCTACCGGCATCTCTGAAATTCAAGGCACTTTCATTTAGGTGTCTAACTTATTTAGGTGTGTAACTGAGGTACCCCCTACTTAGAAAATGTATGGACTAATTTTAAGTATTGAAACTGATTATAAAGAGAGAAAATTATTTTCTATTAAGTGAATTTTCATGCAGGGCTCACAGATTACTACAACAAACAAAAAAATTACTTCTGCTCTTTAGAAGTGTACTGCAGTAGTAAACTTATGATCAATGTCTTTACAGTGTGTGGTCTCAGATTTGATTAAGCTGACTTTCAAAAACACATTTGATTTTACCCCTGCCACTAATGGTGTCACTGCAGAGCAGAATTAAGGTCGTTTAGCTACTTTAACTGTCCAAAAAGTTGATTCAGCATTGCACTGCGCCCTGTGCAATCATGTACACCCTTTATATCAGTGCAAAGCAGGTGTACAATATCAGGCAACTACACTAGACGTAGGGCAATAGGGAATCGGGCTCAAAGAGCAGAGGAGAAGCAACTGTGGAGGGAGGATAATGGTTGGGGGCAAAGAACAGAGGATGAAGGGGAGTAAATATTTGAAATTATGATCCACCTCACTCTTCCCTCTGTCCCCACTCCCCACCCAAAAAAACAAAAACAAAAACAAAAAAAACCTTTCTTCAAAAGTACAGTGGGGAGGGAAAACTCCTAAATCAGTCCCATCACCACACAAGAAAATATGAAACTAAAGTCCTGGGTGCACAAAATATATAACAAATAATTTTCATACAGCTGATTGGTGAGCTCTGATTTAGATGGTTCCCAGGTATACAATTGTGACATTAGCCAGGGTATAATCTGGAAAGTTGAACACCTGTGTCCCCTCAATTCTCCAACCTGGGGTACTTTTTACACTGTTTCGCTGTGAGAGCAATCACTCTTGGTCTGCTCACACACAGCCTCCAGCATGTAAATTACTCCCAGCTCTATTGTATGAGTGCTATGGCCAGCCGCTCTTGAATTACACTGCAGAGCAAAACCAGTGAATTTCCAGTCCCAGACTTTCCCCCAGAAATGTTCGTCCAGTTCTCTCTTGGACAACACAAGCTCATATAAAGTCTGTTAATAGAAAATGATATGCACAAATCCTGTCATCTCAAATGGAGTTTCCCAAGCACTTCAGTTCAAACACACTGTTCTAGATAAAACAATAAAACAAGTTTATTAACTATAAAAAGATAGATTTTGGTGATTACAAGTAATGAGGCATAAAAGTCAGAATTGGTTAGAAAGAAATAAAAGGTAAATTGCAACTAACACCTAACTTAACAGGCTAAGAGATTTCAAAGCAAAAGTGGCTTTAACCACATGTTCTAGCAGTCTTACTGGCAAATGTTTTTCTACCAGTCAAATGATGCTTCTTTTGTCTTTCAAGTGTTGTCAATGCCACGAGTTAAGATGAAGGGAGAAATATTTGGGGGCAAGTGTTCCACATTCTTTATCTCTTTCCTCTTTTTTGAGAATTGTTTCCAGCTGAGACTCAGGAGACAGAAAGTCCGTGGGGACAGGAACCTCCAGCTGTTTCTTTGCCAAGATGTACCTTTCTCACCCCCACTTTTCCTGCCAAACAATGGCCGCTTAACCAGGTGACAGTCCATTTGGTTTTGTTAACATCTGGCTGAGGCATCGGTTTGCCTTTTGTCTCTGAGGAATTGGTCTGTGGCTGTTTTTCTAAACTTGGAACATGTCTCAATAAGGTCATACAGTCGAATTTTATAACTTTACAAACAATGTTGCCACACATATTTTACCAAGACAATAATGATCAGCAATTCCCGAGTTTTCAGATGATACCTTATAAGGCATAGTTTGTACAAAATGTATCATAGTCTTGAAAAAGGGTTGGACATAAGTATACAGACTGTCACAACAATATACTGTATCACACTAAATAACTTAATTCAACATAACATCTCAATCCTCAGGGAAGATTATCTTCCTTTTAAAAGAGACAGAGAAGGATGGGTTGGTCAAATTAATAAGCATCTCCAAGGATTTATAATACCACTAATACAATAAGTAAATGCTACCACAACCAGAAATATCTCTTCCAGAAGTGCTAAGAATAGGACAATGACATCCATTAACTCTAAATTTTTAATGATACTTAGCATGTTTCACATTTACATAAGCAATTATCCTATCTTCTCTTCTGGTTTACTATGAACTTTAAGGTACAGCTTGCTAGCTGTTTGGCCACCTGTTGAACTGTAATAATGCACAGCATTTATCTGGGCTATACGGTAGGAATATTACACTTCAGCTCACAGATGGATTAGAATTTTGCTAAACAAATCATTTGTGCTGCCCTACTGGCTTTCGTGTTAGTAATTCAACAGCAATTTGCTCTCTTACTAGCTAGATGAAATTTTTGTCACCAGATGCAATCTTCCCTGTTTGGGCTCATAAATAATAGGCTACTGGAGTGTAATATATAAATATTTTACTAGCCAGAGAGCTGATTTTTTTAGTAAGCTATGGAATTAAACTGGTGCAGAAGAAGTTATCTGTTATGAATAAATTCTGAGAGTATTTAGAATATTTTTATAGTTCCATGCTCTCATTAGAATGATCAGAAAAGCGTAAGGGGGTTGGAAAAAAACAGGAATATAAATGTGTGCATCATAATTCTTGACACAGCAGATTGAATTCCCCTCCCCCTGCCCCAAGTCATCTGAATATGTAGAGTGTCACATATTATTCCCAGGCCTTATTTTAATTCTTTGACTGTCTTTAGTATCACAGCCTCATGGGCAAACCCTGAACAGCTGTAGAATAACTAAATTCTCACTGAAACACTGTTAGTTGGTGAGTCACAACAACAAGAAGCAACAGAAAGAGGAGAACTTAAAAATATCATTATTCATTCTCCCCCCTGCTCCCCTGCCTTCAACTCCGAATGCATTCTTAAACATATATTCCCTCTGGCCTGAAAACCTATCTTCCATGTCCTGTGGTTTAAATTCTGTAGGTGCCAGGAAAATAAATGAGTATTAAAAAAAAAAAAAACATTCCAAATTTGTTGATAGCATAGGCAACCATCTCTTGCTACTTTGTCTCAGAGGCTCTTGTTAATTTTTAATAAGCTTACTGCTGTTGCTGGTCTTTAGGATTACAGTGCTATAGGTAAAGAAAAATGCCATTTTGGCATCAAAGGAATGTAAAGAACAAGCAAACAAAGAAGTGAAATGGGATTTTATGAAATAACTACAAGGTTTAAATCAAGATAAGATTGGAGAGTCATTTGCAAAACCATTTTTTTCTGCTTTTAAGGAAACTGTGAATGAATGTTTTTGTATGACAGTGCACTGAATGTCAAACGAAATAAGCAAATTTGGATTCCATCATCAATAACTCCCTGTTTTCCAAACTGTCACTTTGCTACAACATTGCTGGGCAACTTTTGACTCTAGATAGGCAGCACTGCAAAGCAGAAATTACCTCTTTTGTTTTAATTACTATCCAACTGCAGTCATCTGTTATAGATAATAACTGTGAGATAGAGACTCCTCATGATGTGACTGAATGGATTTGCTATTAATATTATAATGTCTTGAATTTATATAACGTTTTGCATCCAAAGAAATCCCTAAGTGTTTTGTGGACGGGGGGGGGGGGGGGGGGGCGCGTGTCTCAGTTTTAAATCTGTGTAAACAACTCTATATCTGAGTATATAAATCATTTCTTGGGGCCCAAATCTGAGTCTTCTATTATTATTTATTCATTATTTTTATTGCAGCAGTACCAAGGAGCTCTAGTCATGGACCAGGGCCCCATTGTGATAGGTGCTGTACAAATAGAGAACAAAAGAGCTCTGCCCCAACAATTTATAATCTGAGAATAAGTACATAAATGTCTATTTGTGCATCTAGATGCTGAATGTGTCTTTGTTGAAGCAATTAAGTCCCATCAAGCATAGTGTCAGTGTTTGACATTGGTAAAGTCTCCATTCAGTAGATCCTATGGACAAAACCTCCATTGATTTCACTGGGAGTTGTGTGTGCTTATTGATACAGCTCGTAGGTACATAGATTACAAAACAGAGTAATTTCATTATCCCCACTTTACATCAAACAGAGAACTTTGATATCTACTGATGAAAAGCACAATATAAGAGATGGTATTATTATTTATGCACATCTCAGAACCGTCTGTTTCTAAATCTTCTTTCTTATATTTAGATGTTCAGATTTAATCGTACAATCGAACAGCGCCAAGCAACATGATGTAGTTGATATTGGACTAAAAGTCAGTCCCCCTGCCCCCGCACCATGGAACTGAATTTGGGTTGACTATCCATAGGCGATGTGGTGGATAGGAGGTCATAGTGAATCTTTGGCTCATCAGATAGATCTGGAAAGAGCCTCAGATTCAAGCAGCCCTGGTGCCAACAATATCCCACTGGAAACCATAATGTTCATTGCACTATTTGCTGCCAATGCCTGGGAGGGATCCCGTCAGAACAGAGATGCTCATGATTAATATTCTCTACCGGGTTTCAAATGCTACTTTATTTATGATCCCACACTGTGTGCATTTCTCTATCTCCTCGTCCTCCTGTTTTGGGGTTGCTGGGTTTTGTTGTTTTGGTTTCTTTTTCTGCATTCTGCCCCCATCTCCCTTATATTTACTCTGTAATAAGGCACATCTGCTTCTGTTTGTTATGCAGCGCATGTCAGCTGTGTTTTGCTGTACATTTTTTTGGCTACTGCCCAGCCTCCAACACAAATGGGAGACAAACGGTGCCTGATACACAGAGAGCCAATTACTATCCTGTCTGGGGCACTCAACAGGCAGTTCTGCTACATTACTCTGAGTGTTGTATAATGCTGAAAAATGCCATCTAATCATTCTGTGGGAGAGAAGAAATTGCTAATACAATGGCAAAGAGCTTTCCAACTAACACCAGAATACTCTGAAATCATGTTCTTCATTACTGACTTTCCCAGTTTTTGCCATAGAGCTTTAAACTATAATTCATTACTATAATTATTCAAGGCCCTTCAGCTGGTTCTCAGTGGTATTAACTTGGAACCTATCCAAATCAGGAATGGAAGAACTTTACATTTGGGTAAGTTCCTGTTTCACAGTCAATAGTCATCAACATCAAACCATTAGGGCCATATTTCTCTGCTGAACTTCTTCCCTGCACAATGATTATTCCAATTCCCTCAAAACTGATTTAAAATATGGCTTAGAGGCAGTGCTCCCACTTTCTGCTGTGACTCCCATCTTATCTTGCAAGCTCACAGGATCAAACCTGAAAAGGACTTGGATCGGTATGCTCTGAGCTTACGCTGATTCAGTACTGAATGTGCATTCCAGGACAGGATTGAGAGTAAATGGGATTAGTCAGGCCCGATAAAATTTAATGGTCTCTCTCTCTCGATCTCACACACAGTTTATCAGGAAAACATTGCTCTATGCATAAATTTATCAAGGGAGAAGAATAGAATTCTATGTACTACTTGCCCATGCCAGAGATAGTGACAACTGTCTTTGATTTATGCTTTAGGAAAAGCTCACATGCTCAAATATTCTACATTTACAGTACTAACATTTAAAAAATAATGTAGGCAGTGGGCAAAAATGAGTCTGACCACACTTTACTTTCAGGATACATTATTTATAAAAAGTTAATAAATTATTAATAGGTGTTACAAGCATGTTACTGGTAGGAATATATGTTTAGAGATGACTATAGGCACATCAGTATAAGGGGTTATAGATGGTCATAAGCCATAATGTGACCAAGGGACCTGTTGGATTCTGACTCAGTCTATAACAATTGATTTACCATTTATTAAAACATCTCTTAATTATTAACTATTCATAAATATATCCTTAATATAAGTTATTTAAATCGGAAAATTCCACATCACATTTAGGGTATGTTTATCCTGCACACCTCTTGCGGTGGTGTGAATGGTGTGTGTGGGTACATGGTGCAGTGAAAATCGGGCTGCATCCACACTGTGGGGTGTAGTTACACATATCAGTGAAAGGCTCTGGCAGGTGAAAAGCAGTAGGGAAAGCCTTGGCAGCAGGGAGCTCTGGGTGCCTTTTCCCCTCTGTCTTCTCCCTGATGGCAGCTTTCCCCACTGCAGGGTAAGACTCCTGCAACAGGGCTCCGGCAGCTCCCTGTGGCGGAGAAAGACTCCAGCAGCGGGGAGGCAGTTGGCTACTACACTGCTAACAGAAGCGGCAGAGATGGGGGAGGCACTGCTTGTGTGAGTAGAGAACTCTGTGAGGTACATACCCACAGGGTTCCGGTGTGTCTTTACTCTGCTTACCTAAGCAGTGCCTCATCATCTAGGCTTCTGTTTATACCTGTGCTCGGGGGGGTGGGGGGGGGGGGGAAGAGGGGCTAGCCATATCTGCACTCTACGCGCTCCCAAAAAAAGTGTGCAGTGTAGACATATCCAAAAATAACTTCAGATATTTTGTAGAGCTGTTTTAATAACTTTCTAGTTGTGTGTGTGTGTGTATTACCCTAGAGCTACATGAGATGTTACTTAGCAACACTAGGGTCTCCAGTGTACTTATGTCAGCAGAAAAAAAAAGCGCGAAGTCACAGATATAAAACAAATACAGGTGTACGTCAGAGATGCAATGGAGTACAGCTGGGTAGCAACATAAAATAGGATTAGAAGGCTTAACACGAGGGTGCAAAAATTCAGCACATCTGGCTGTAAAGAAGAGAGGAAAACAAATTGCTGCATGTGACATTTTAATTCCAAACAGCAACTGTAATTATAATAATTAACAGACCACAGGTAAGTACATAAATCTTCCCCAGATGCTGAGACACTACTCCAGATCGAGGATTTTTCATTAAAATCAGAATGTGTGCTGTGGCAGGTCAGACTAGATGGTTACCAGAGTGTGTTAGAAGGCCAATATATCAGTTCCAGGATCAACAAGTCCCTTTTCTCGTGGTAGCTGAGCAGGGGTTCCTCCAGGTTAATTAACACACCTGGAGCCAATCAAGGCCCTGCCTAGGACTTGTTAAAAGCCTTCCCTCCAGAGAAAGGGTGTGGATGGAGCTGTGGGAGTGAAGTGAGCTACCAGAGAGTTTGTTACTAGGCAAGATGCTGTCAAGAGCCAGGAGGGTTTAGAAGGAGCAGGATGCTGGCAGGAGAGAACCCTGTAGGTACAAAGACGGGGGAGGGAAAAACCCTGCTCAAAGAGGGCAAAGGACCTTTCCCAGGCCTGGAGGCCTAAGGGATAAGACCCTGTCAGAAAAGAAAGATTGAACTGGACATTTGGTTCGGGCACTACCACATCCATGGGGCTGTCAGACGTCAAGAGCCTCCCCTGCCAAGGAGGCCAGGAATGGCCCCTGTCTGAGCCCCTGTCTGAGCAGGGTACAGACACTAAGTCAAGGGGCACAGGGAAGTAACCCAGGGAAGCTAGCAACTTTCCTGAAGCCACAGTGCAGGGCTACTATTTGTAGGGTCCCTGGCTTGGGGCCCAGATTTGAGGGTGGGACCAGGCTCCCCTACCCCCACTGGCCATTTACTGGAGGGGCAAGAGCCTCAGTGAAGAGGTAAGGGCCTATGAGAACTAGAGACAGGACTAGGAGCTAGCAGGGAGTGGCCATCTTAGAGCAGCTGTATTACCCTCCCCCACCACTAGAGGGTGGAAGAACACTAAGGGGTGAAGTAGTTCCCTGTTCTACTACTAAAAGGAAGCGCTGGACCCACTGAGGTAGAGGAAGAGCTTTGCCACTGTGTGTACATGTAATAAAGTCTACTTTATCAGATAGCGTGTTATTTCCTGTTAGGTAGTTACATCATCTACACAACATCAATCTAAACCTATTGACAGAGTCTAGTCTGTATTAGAGTCAGCATTATTGCAATTGGGAGAAAATGAGATGGTGGCTTCTGAAGAAAATGTGATGTGTGAAGCTCACAAGGTTTCCATTCATGGATTATGTAGTTAATGGGCTGTCACTGACACTTTGAATCCTCAGATGAAAACAAAGTGCTCCTTTTATTTGATGTGGTGTTTTGCATAGTGTTATGTCAGGTCCTTTGCTCTTACTATTGTGTTTCTAGGACTAATATAGGTACATTGTTTCAGAGGCAGGAGATTAGCATTAACAGGATAGTCAGCTGTTTCATGATACTTAAAATACTTGCTCTGTCTGCTGCTTAATCCATGTTCATAGTTTAGGTATCCAATACGAATCCTATTGCTGAAGTTATATGGTAAAGAAACATATATCAAGGGAATGCTTTAGTTCAGACCCATCTGTCTCTTCTACAGACAGAGGAGAAAGCAGTCCAGGCTCTTGACAGATAAACTACATTACAATGATATTGTCCATCAACGGAGACAAGTTTTGTTTTGGTTTCCAGATTCAGAAAAGCTCAACTCTATAACAGTAGTGTCTACCCCTATGTCTCCCCTCTTGGGATGGATGGAGGGGATGGTAGGTTCTCGTGCATGTGATGGAAAGAGAAGACTTACAGGACTTAGATATGTTTTAGTTAAGCTTCCAGACTTTATGCTTATCACAAATGACACAAACTTTTGTGGTTCTAGTAATTGACTGATTTTTTCAAAGAGCTTAAAGGAGTTAAATACTGTTTGAGAACCTATTACAGTTGGCCTCCCAAATCTCAAAGTCTCCATTGAGACTACTTCTCTGCTTCATAGTTGGACAGAGATTGAACCCTGTTTAATACCTCTTGTCTGTATGGTGTCTTTTGTTTTTGTTTTGTTTCCCCTGGCTTGAAGAAAATATTTTTCATGAAAACACTTTAGAAAGATGATAGGAAAAATCCTAGTCAAGTCCAAAGTCAAATGCAGTGAGCATGGTGACTAGGAGCAAAGCAAAGATCAGTAAAGGTGGGGAACAATTGGAGTTCATTCTTAGTTTCACAATAGATCTTCAAGAGGAGAGAAAACTATTATTAGTCATTTTTCTCCAATCTGCCCTTCCAGTTTCCATATCAGACCCTTATTGCCAGGTTCTGCCATCTAATATGCATATACCATTTCCATTGGAGTGAAGATGCGTTTACATGTCCTGTAGTAGAATTAGGCCCTTGAGTTGTATGCACAGAACTCTCGTTATCTCATCCCTATCCTGTCAACTCTTAGCAACTTTGGCATTGTCAAAATTTTGTCTAATTTCACCACCATGCACACTTCATACTTTGCATATTTATATCCATTTAATGAGAGATAAACAAGCCTAATTAATACTACTTGTTTTCCTCTCTGTAATAATTTGTTTACTTGCAAAATATTATTCAGCCTCTATATGTTTCTGTGTGTTGTACAACATTTCCAAAAGAGTGTGGGCACTGGTAAATAAGGCAAATGAAGCTGGGACTCAAGCTGTGTGGAAGCTGGTTTGTTTGTTTCTGTAGTTAGCTGTTTTCCTTGATAAATTCCCTTTGTTTAACAAAATCTGTGATTCCATATGACATTCTCTCCATATTCATGTCTGAGGAGATGGTTGATAGCACATCATTTCTACAATATAATCTGAAATGCAGAGGAAGTTTGTTAATGAATAAATCAGAAATTACAGATGGAAAAGAGATTTTATGTCATCTAATCCATCTTCCTGTCGGAAGGATGCTTCCCTATATAACATATTCACTAGTGCTTTGCCACAGACTCTTTTAATGACCCAAGTGTTGGGACTTCCATCCTTTCCTTTGGGGAAATTATTCGTGATTTTTTTTCCAGATGCTCAACCCAATTTTCCCTCTGCTTTATGTACAGTACTTGAATTGGACCAGTTTCAGAACTGCCTCAGAAATGACAGTTTGTATCTTATTCTGCAACAACGTGTGTCCACTCTTCCATTGGCGGCTGACTTCAAATGCAATCTGAATTTGCTATTTTTGGTTCAGTAAATCTGTGGGGCTGTTTCTTCTGCACAGTGAAATGTGCTAATTAATTAAATCTTAAAATGCTTCCCAGATGTGTTTCAATAACAAAACATATCTGTTACATCTTGTAGAAAATTTCCCTAACAGATGTTCCTTTTTTGCTTGTTTGTTTAAGTGTGGTAAAGACATCTTAATCCTATTCTGGCAAAGACTGATAAAGCTAATCCTCATTATAAACTTGTCATCTTCTAAATACATAGTCAGGCAGTATTTTCAGTATACTTAAACTCACTAGTGATCCTTTATTGGTTTAGTAAGGATCAGCAATGTGCTAAATCCTAAGAACTGACATGAGATCACAGTGGTGGGGTATTGGACTGCAATAGTCTTGGCACTATTAGACATCTCTGAATATTATCTGGGGACACTGATAATCTGTGGTTAGGCTGTTGATCCGGAGCTAAAGAGTTCAGGTGGGCAGATCCATTGGTGCACCTGCAACTGACTAATAGTGATAAGTAATAACTGGCTAATACTGAGGCTTGTGGTTAATGTGCTGGCCTGGGACTTGGGAGAGGTGGTCTAAGTGCCAGGTTCTGCCACCAGCTTCATGTGTGACAGTGGGTACATTCTTTAGGACCAAATCCTGCAATTTACTCAGTGCAAATAGACCCCACCTCAAGTCCCACTAGAGACAATGGGATTCTATGTGGGGGCATGTTTCTGCCTCCCCAGAGTCATTTGTAGGATCAAGGCCTTGATCTCACTAAGCCTCAGGGTCTATCTGTAAAAATGGAGTTAGCAATATTTTGTTTCTTGTCTCCTTAAATTGTGAGCTCTTTGGGGAAGAGTCCCTTACAATGTATAGGTACAGTACCTAGCGCAATGGGGCCGGGATCTCAACCACTACCATAATAATAATCAAATGATTTGGGAAAAGCTGTATTCCACTGGGGTCTTTGTATTCTGTGTGAACTTGCACAGAATAATAAAGAGTCTACTTTTAAAAAAATAGGATGGTACCAATTATTTTAAATCTGCCCCTCTGCTGAAGAAACAGCATTAAAATAAGAGTTTGTTGATGGCCAGCAACTCTGGTGTAACTCCACTGATCTCATGGGATGAAGATGTCTCTATTCTATAATACATTTGAAATCTCACACCTAGTGAGCATCTATATAGCTCCCACCCCAAATATCTGACCTGTTTTTATTATAGTGATAGAAAACCTCTCATGATGTGCAACTGGCATTTTAACATTGCAGGACATGTATTTGTCATGGTCCCATAGATATCAGGATGAGGTGTATTAGCAATCTAGAAGATCCTGTGATAACTTTCAGAGAGGAGATTCCTTCCCCTCCCCCTGCAAACATGAGGAAGTTAGAATCAGTCTAAGGGAAAATGTTAGAAAATTAAAATTCCTAGAAGCAGCATGGAAGTGGCTTAAGATGCCATATTAGAATCTAAGAAGGAATGCAGAAACCTCAAATGGAAAAAGAAAAAGAAAATCACAAAGTTAAAAGCAGAGTGGTTAAATGGATAGGTTAGAAGAGTTTATTAAAATGGAAATCCATCCCTAGTGCCAGTGGAACAGAATGTATGCTCAGGTGAGATACAGAATGAAGATTAAGATGAAGAGAATGAAAGGGAAATCTAAAGGACAAATAGCCAAAACAAATGAGAAATTCCTTAAGTAAATTAGAAATAAAAAGAAACTAGCAGAGTCAGAGTATTACGTACCTCACCCGGATGTGAACAGAGAAATCAGAGAG
Source organism: Emydura macquarii macquarii (assembly GCF_026122565.2). Taxonomy (NCBI): domain Eukaryota; kingdom Metazoa; phylum Chordata; order Testudines; family Chelidae; genus Emydura; species Emydura macquarii. The sequence continues at coordinate 7,122,205 of NW_027130506.1, forward strand.
AATATAGACACTGCAGAGTTGTTTGTTTTTACACCACTCTTTAGCACATCAAGAGACAGGGGACGATACCTCTACAATGGCTACTTTTTACGTGTGAGTTACTGTCAGATATATATTTTTTGAATGGCGGTAATGGAATACTGAGGAAATAAAGCTGCAGCAAAGCAGCTGGACCAGAGAGGATTAATCCAAGAGTTCTGGAGGGACTAAAGACTAATGTAGGGTAGCTAAGCTACTACCAATAACATGCATTATTAAGAACAGCGGCTTGAAGGAGTGAATGTCCCAGGGGACTAGTAATGTCATTTGGAACCTTCTTTATCGTCACACAATAGCTGCAGTGCAGGAACCATGGCCTGAAAGATGAATAATGGCTTAGGATAGGGAGAAGGGACAGAACCAGGCTGATACTCTTTTATATTTCAAGAATGGTGCTTTTCTATTTTAAAGTTTCATTTAAGAAAGAGTAGATTTAATTAATACCGGCAAGTTCAGGTATTGCAATATCTGCCATTACACCTTAATAAACACTGAACTGGTCTAGGAGCTCTCACCTGAATAGTCTACATCTAGAATAGCTACTCAGGTATTGAATTCCTGATTGACAATTCTATCTTCCCGCAGCTCCTCTACTTGTGACTTCAGATAATCACCCCTGTTCACTTTGCCATATTCTTCTTACCGTCCTCCTAAACCCCATGGTTTATTTTCCCTAAACCCTATTAAAAATAGTCCCCTTTTGTCCTTTCTTGCTTTAGAAAGAGAAAAGGGTATTGACACACTCTGTACAGGCAAAGAAAACAGGGGAAAGGACAAGAAAAATCTAACCAAGATAAAGGAATACTGCAGTTTCTGCTGCAGTACCACATTTCTACGATCATGAGATGTCAAGTTAGGCCAGAAAACCAAAGCACTCTTGACTTCACTCACATGATTTAAGAAAGCATCTCCATTAGTAAGCAAGTTCTGACAGCTTCCCCCATGTCTCTGTCTCAAGATGAAGATTGGACCCAGAACATTAAAGGAGATTTCCTTTTTAAGGTGATACTTACCTAAGATTAAAGAATGCCCCATTTTCTATTATTTACAGAGCATGCCAAATGCACAAGCTTCTTTATAGACAAATGAGTTGACAATACCTGTCCCTGGAAGACCTTGCAATGTAAGGCATGAATTCTACAAATACTTAAGCACATGCTTGATTTTACTCCTGTGAATGGTCCCATTGATTTTTCATAGAGTCATAGAAGTGTAGGAGTGGAAGGGACACCAATAGGTCTCTAGTCCAATCCCCTGCACCGAGGCAGTCCTAAGTATTATCTACACTATTCTTGACAATTGATGACGAAGATTCCACAACCTACATAGGTGCTTAACTATCCTTAAAGTTAGGAAGTTTTTCTTAATGTCTAACCGAAATCTTCCTTGCAATTACTTTTTGTCCTGTCCTCAGTGGTTAAAGAGAACAATTTATCACTCTCCTCTTTATAACAATCTTTTACATACTTGAAGACTGTTATCATGTCCTCCCTCACCCCAGTCTTCTCTTCTCCAGACTAAATAAACCCAATTTTTTTCAATCTTTCCTGTAGATCATGTTTCCTAGGACTTCAATCATTTTTGTTGCTTTCCTTTGGACTTTCTCCAGTTTGTCCATATCTTTCCCAAAGTGTGGTGCCCAGAACTGGACACATATCCCATTTTGAAGACTTGCCAGTGCTAAGTAGAGTGGAGGAATTACTTACCATGTCTTGCTCACAAAACTCCTGCTAATACATCCCAGAATGATCTTTGGTTTTTTTTGCAAAAGTATTACATTGTTGATTCTCACTTAGTTTGTGATCCACTATAGTCCCCAGATACTTTTCTGCAATACTCCTTTCTAGGCAATCATTTCCCATTTTGTTTTTATGCAGTTGATTATTCCTTCCAAAGTGGAGTTATTTGTATTTTTCCTTATTGAATTTCATCCCATTTAATTCAGACAGTCTCTCTAGTTGGTCAAGATCATTTTGAGTTCTAATCTTGTCCTAAAAAGTGCCTGCAATCCCTCCTGTCTTGGTATCGTCTCCAGACTTTACAAGCGTGTTCTCAATGCCATTATCCAAATCATTTTTTAAGTTATTGAACAAAATTGAACTCAGGACAGATCTCTGTGGGACCCAACTCAGTATGTCCTTCATAGCTTGACTGCAAACCATTGATAACTACTCTCTGAGTATGATTTTCCACCCAGTTGTGCACCTATCTTAATATAGTTGGTTCTTCTAGGCTCTATCGTCCTAGTTTGCTTATGAGTAGGTCATGTGAGACAGTATCAATAGCCTTACTAAAGTCAAGATATATCACATCTGCTGCTTCTCCCATCCACAAGGTTAGTTACCCTGTCAATGAAGAATTTTGAGTTGGTTTGATATGATTTGTTCTTGACAAATCCATGTTGACTGTTACTTATATTATTATCTTCCAAAGGATTATAAACTGTGTTTGTGCAGTACCTAGCACAATGAGACCCTGATCAGTTATGATGGTTGGGCACTATCATACTATGAATAAGAAGATACTATGAATCCACAATGACTGATTCAGAATTACTTACAACTTCTTAGCAGAATACATAAATCATCAAAGATGACTCAGTCACTATGTCTGCTTCATGTACAGTATTGCTCAAAAATGTAAATAAGGTGTTAGGCTGCAAAGAAGAAGATAGAGATAATAAAATTCAATGTGCAATATAAATTCAATGATATGGTATGTTCTTCTCTTGATGGCTGCCTTTAGGGTTGATCACCTGCTCTCTAAATGACATAGAGCTAGAAACGCTTTGAAAGGGACACTTGGATGAAGGGTGGAGTTTTCATATACAAAAGATATTTTAAAAGACTAGGATTGGTTAGGCTACAATTCTGCAAAGACATATGAGCATGGTTACCTCTACTTACTGGGAGTTGTCTCAGGCACTTTGATGGGACCTATCACAGTGTGCAAAGTTATGCAAGCATGAAAGTCTTTGCAGGGTCAGGGCTTTGCTTGGAAATGAGGAAACTTGATAGAGGAATTTAAAATAACTAGTATATCAAAGAACAACTCAAGGTACAAAGATGTTAAGAAAAGAAAGTTGAGCAGAATGTTATAAGAAAACATGCTGTATCATGGGAGTGCCTGAGGCAATTAGGAATTTATTTATTTAAAAGTATTACAGTCATCCTAGACACCCGGCCTCCTATGCTTTGTGCACCTGTCACATAAATTAGAAGATACAATCTAACATTAAAGGATCCTAAATATTTAGCGTCATAAATATCTACTAATCCTCAGCCCATCCGTTCCTCAAAAGCCTTAGAAAAAAAATCAGTCTTATAGAGTCCTCCTCTGTCCTAGCATGCAGTTAGGGTTGGTTAATGTAAAAGCTTTGAGCACAAAGCTCTCTATCGACTTTAGAAGAAGCAGGTTGCCTTACCAACTATGGTCGAGATTTTTGAAGCTGACTGGATGAGAGACACGCAGCTCCACTGAAACTAATGGGAGTTGTGTGTCTAACGGCCCTAGTTAGTTTATGCTATCATTTTTTGCTGCAGTGCTGATCTCAGTTTAAGAAGCAAACCGACCAGTCATGCATGCCCTGTAGTCAATGGGGCTGTTGGGCCTGTGATTCTCTTTGTTCTTTAGGGTGCAATGCACACACAGTACAGTGAGCTAGTGGAAGGCTGTCTGCTCCATGGTGCTCCATTTCACCCATGGCTAGGGGATGTGTGGTGGGGAACGTGGAAGAAGCAACCAGAAAAAGGGGCCTATCAAGCAGTCATAGGAGATGGGGGAAGAGGGGTTATGATGTTAACCGTATGTGTGTGACAATATTCCCTATACTGTCCCCTTCCCCCTCCACATAACCTCCCACTCCCAGGCCTGTGCTGTATGGTCTTTCTGATGCTGCTCTCCCTTCAGCATCCACACTGCAAAGACCTCCCTGTACCTCGTCTCAGCTGTACCCATGTTCCTTTGGCAACAGTGAGGAGGAGTAATGTTGGCCACCCCTCAGGTTTGGCCCTGCCACCCTCAGTCATGGGTCGGTGGGACAGTCAGCGCTGCTGCTCGTGTCTGGTGCCGTGGGGCTGGCTCCTGCACCAGCGCTCTCCCTGGGGGCCTGCCCGGCCTTGGCCCACTTCCAGTGGCTCATGTCCCCTCTTGAGGATGGTGAATGACACTGCACCTGCGCAGGCCAAGCTGGATGGGGGAGGCGCTGAGGGTAGTATGGACTCAGAGGCTGAGGTGCTGGGGCCAGTGGCTGCAGCGGTGATGGTCCCACAGGGAGTGACAGCCCGTGCCTTGGCGTAAGCAGGAATGATCTCTCCTGACCTCTAGCGATGAGCTGGGGGAAAAACCATGTTTGCATAGACATGCCTGCTCTGCCTCGGTGCGCCGCATGATAGAGCTGCTTTACTTAAATGATCCGTTTTGATTGGTGCTGGGTTTCAGATCATTATAGTACCAGGTGCAGGGGTAATGAAATGTTGTATGAGTAAAGGGCAGCTCTGACGGGGGGGGGGGGTGTCACCTCACGTGCCAAGCAGGGCATAGGGATGCCAAAGCTCAGTGGAGATGAGTGGCGGGGGACTGATGTTTCTACCTGGTGGAGTGGATGCTGCCTAAAGAGTCCTAGATGCCGTTTGACCTTTGCCTCGCCAATGCTTAAAGACAGAGCTGATCAGACTCAACTGAGAGTCATTGTTTCTATTCACTGATTACCAGAGCTGAATCCCTGATAAGCAGATATAGGGGCTACATCTGAGACCCGGTGTAAAGACAGTGGTGAAATTAAACATTGTTCAGAGGCTGTACTAGCAGCGAGGTTCCCTGCTACCCAGTGAAATCACCCGACTAACTTATGTTTGCAGAAGATAAAGAAATGTTGCCATTAAAGAACCATAGTATGCTGCCCAAGACCCCCACCAATTGATTAAGAGGTAAAACAGGATAACGTGTATACTGAAGTAGAGAAAGGATTGCTAATGATAAGACTAAAAGCTTTGATAGCTATACTTTAATAATCTGTAAATATGGATGTTGAATGAATATAGATAAGTAATGCTTTGACCAAGGTGTTGCCTGGCATGAGAGTGTTTTTGCCAGTTTTTTTCTGATATAAATTGATGATTTAATTAAAATGGTATTATTGCTGACAAAATAAGTAATGTGTTCTGTTTAAAGATGTAAATAAAAGGTACAAAAATATGTAATGATAAATTAAAAAACACTTTTTCTGGGAAGGCCCAGGAACTGACTGACACAGAACAACATGACAGAGAAACTCCAAAACGAGGAGGAAGAATGCAAAAGTTGGGTACTTGAAGCTTGTACATGCATAATAGACAGGTTACATGTCGTAAATGCTGATTGGAGAAAAGCTGAGTAATGGAGAATGTGAAAACGTATAAGAATTCAAGTGAATGTGGGCCTAATTGGAAAAACACCAGACCAGAAAGTGAAGGACCAGACCAGAATATCAGAGGAAGTGATGACCCTCATGGAAGATCTCTCCAGTGCCCCAGAATGCGGTAATTTGGGCCCATTTACTTATTCTATCTTGTCTGTTGTTAGTCTCTGAACATATATTTCAAACACTGTGACAGTAATTTTGTCTGAAATTGTATAAGTAAAGGCAAAAATTGATTTAAGTTTAAATTGGGTGGACTTGTGACTCGGTTTCTCACCTTATACTCCCAACAGGCTGAAGAACTTGGCCATCCTGTCTGCAGGTAGGTATACTTTGGCTGCCACAGAGTTAGAGTGGCCCTGATAAAGTCCATGTGTTGCACAAGTGTCAAAGTCTATTTCTTTATATTGAAACAAAGACCTAGGGAGTGAAAAAGGGCTACAGATTTCTTAGTAGCTGACTGTACCTTGACAAAAGAAGAAATCTTGAGGAGCCAGTCATCGAAATAGGGGAAGATTATTATCCCCAGCTACCGAAGGTGAGCTGCAATGACAGAGAGGACCTTCATAAAGATCCATGGGGCAGCTGATATGCCAAAAGAGCAAGACACGGTAAGTGTTCAGTGCCGACTATGAATTTGAGGAGGCACCGGTGCATGGGTATATGGGTACATGGAAGTAGGTATCCTGGAGGTCAAGGGCAGTGAATCAGTCCCAGGATCTAGTGATGGAATGATTGCTGCTAAGATGACCATCTTAAAACCCTCTGTGTGAATAAAAGTGTTTAGAGTCCAAAGGTCCAGAATTGGTCTCCACCTACCTTTTTTCTTGTGGATCAGGAAGTTTCTGGAATAGAATCCCTTTCTGATGAAGTCCAAGGGAAAGAGTTAAATTGCCCCCAGTTGCAGGATGGATTTCACCTCCTTGTTTGGGAGCCCCTCATGAGAAGGATCCCTGAATAGGGACAGGGGGTGGGGTGAAACGGAGGCATAGAGCTGAATTGGATGGAGTAACCCATCACAATCTCTCCCATTACCCATTTGTCTGAGATGATGCAATCCCGGAAAGGGAGAAAATGGGCAAGACTGTCCCCCTGTGGATGAATGGGGTTGAAGATCCAGTGGAGAAAGCTTGTGGTCCTCAAGCAATGGGTCAAAACAGTCATTTGGATGAGGTAGCTGGTGCAATGAAGGCTGGGGATGTTAGTGAAGTGAACGCTGTGGTTAATGGCACATTAATATCTCTGGTAGGTAAAGGTGAGGACAAGCTTCATGCAGTGAAAAAAGGGCAGCCAGTGGAAGGGCTCCCTACTCTCCATTGCATCAGCTATCCACTACTTCTTCTCATTTTTAAGGCACTTAAGAGAGAGGAGGCAATAAATCAGAGGAATTTCCATATCAGTCCAGAGCAGGTGTCCACATAGTCCAGTATCTTTTCACCATAGCCAATACCAGATAAAACCCTGCTATATGTAACTGTGGAATAACTTGGCCTCAAGGAAAGTTTCTTCCTAACCCCTTTGGCTAGAGATTGGCTTATGGCCTGAACATTGGGGGTTTATATCCCTTCCAGACTTTCCATTTTTTAATCCTTGCAGATGAAAGTCTGGATGTTCTTGTTACCTGCACAAATATCCAATCCTGTCTAAAATCTTGCTAAACTCTTTTCCTTGATGTTACCTTGGGGTGATAAACCCACAAGCTAATTTGCATTGTGGATAGACTCCACCACTGTGCAGAGGACCAGCATAAAGCCTTGCACTACTTAAATCCCATGTGAGCCCTCAAAAACAAGCTTGAGGGTTAAAGCAGAGCGTGGCCTGTCTCTGGCTCACTTCTTAGTGTTAAATTTCTCCCTGTGTGAGAAACTTTCCTTTTCCATTTGAGACTTGCTGCCTTTCAGTTTAATCAAATGTCCCCTTGTTCCCATTCATTTTCTTTACATTGTCCTTAGTTTTATATAGCAAAGCTGCTTATTTCCACGATGTACCCTCTGATTACTTTCTAAACTAAGCAGGCCTAATCTTTCCAATTTCCCTTCATTAAGAAGTCTCTCTCCATTCCTCTAATCACTTTTGTTGTCCATTTCTGAAGCACTTCTCTTTCTGATATATCTTTAGTTGAGATGGAAGGAGCAGAACTGGATGATAGCACCTTTCTCAGAAGCAACTGGTGCCAGCTGCTATTGGGACCAGACAGGATACTGGTCTAGATGGACATCAGATCTGTTCCAGTATGGCAGTTCCTATAGCACTATAACATTTTCAGTCTTACCGCCATCCTGTGTTTTATACATGCAAATATTTTTCAGAAGCCAGAGGGAGAATTAATGAAGGGCAACATTTTATAATTTATGTCTAGCACAAGCTATACTTTTTCAAGAATTAACCCAACAAACTCTTATCCTTCTGATGGTAAATGCATTCTTGTGTAAAACAGTAAAATTCTCGAGGGCAGATCAGAATGTCAAAACATTTTTCTTTTCAAGAAACTGATCTAAACATGCTTTATCACTGGGTTGGGAGCAGGTGGTGCAAATTCTTTACACAGCTGTAATCTGCAGAGACCCATTCCTAAGTACAGTTAAACAGATTTTTAATTGTGAAATGAATTATCATTCCATTTTTCTGTTCATGAATCAATCCTGATTTCTGCACATGTGTTTGTAAAGATTCATCAAATAGTTTGTTTGGCTGCAAATTTTGTCTTCAATGGGTTCTTCATTGTTTGTTTGTTTGTTTTTTCCCCCGCCTATATGTGAATGGTCAATAAGTCACATGGGGTTGTTTCTGTTTCCTGATTGGGAAAATAACAAATAAAGAGAAGAAAATAATAATGCACCTGAAAGATACTTATATGTGTGGTACAAATATTCATGCAAAAAAACCTTCAGTGGTGCAAAGGTTGTGAACAATGCATAAAACTGAGTACTTATGGTGATGAATTAATTAGCCACTTGGAATTTGAATGTTCACAAACAATTTCTGCTATGTTTAGCCAGCTCTGCTCCTAAATATTTTGGGGAAGGGGCAAAAATGATCCAAAGCCAATGGGAGTCTTTTCATTGACTTCAGGGGGTTTTTCATCATGACTTAACTGAATAACATAATAAGAAAAGGTTGAACCTATGTGCTTCAGAACATACATCCCAGATCTAAGGGAGCACTCATATTACCTTAAGGAATGCTGGCTGAACTTGGATGAAACACTGATATGAACAACTTTAGAGGGGGGTGGTCTCTCTGGAAAGAATAGCCCTTTGCAAAGGTTAAACTTAAGCATCGGTTGTCTAGTAGCCAAGTTTAAAACTATTTAATGAATGCTGAGCATGCTTTTTACCTGTGCTATGTCTCAGGAAAACTGGAATCATACTGAAGTAATTTCTGTAATGGAAGAAAGATGGTGCTATTATAAAATATGACAGGTAATGATGTCCTGTTTGGGGGAACAGAGATCCTGTAACTAAATTACATGACTTTTACACAAGAAATTGCTGGATTACATTATGAATTAATAAACATGTAGTTGTACTGGTTACCTTTCATTGAATTAAATTAAAGCAGGGGGAGAAAGGTAATTATTGAGAAGTACTTTCTCTCCATCAGACCCAGGGAAAAACAGAGCAGTGTGGAGTGAAATATGTTGTTTTGTATTTCTAGTTTCTACTTCCTTTGTATGTGTCAGTGTGTGTTAATAATTTAAATGATTTTGAATGGATAATGCAAAAATATCAGCATTAGACAAAGTTGGCAAATAATTTATCAGCTACAGAATAAATAGCTGTCTTTAGTACAAAGGGATCTTTCCATATTCTGCAATAATGACCCAGCCACAAGAGCTTGCAATAGGATTATCTGAGAGTTTTGGTTTAGTATTCAAGAATAATCTACTGTTCTGCTCTCTACATTATTTATTTGTTTATCTCTATTAATTTTTTTAATGTCATTGATTCTAAACTAAAGCTGCTCAGGAATTCTCTGACAAAACATCTTTGGCTGGGAAGGTGTGACAGGATGGAAATTCTGGTTAAGGAGAGGCCAGAATAGGTATCAGTCTGATTCAGCAGGTGATTTCCTGGGATGTGGGAGATCTAATGTCAAGTCTTTGTTCTGGGAAGGACCTGAAATTGTGTTTCCCACAACCCAGGTGAGTGCCCCTTACCAATGGGCAATACAGTTGGTGTTGCTTACTAGCCCAATGAATATTACATGAGTTATATAAATGGACCAGCTTCAGTGGGAGAAATTTGATTCACTGGGTGATTCAGAGCAGAGCAGTGACTTGAATATGGATCTTCCCCATCCCAGGTAAGTGCCCTGACCCCCAATCTCTTCTGGGGTGCTGTGCTCTTTCTGACTTCAGGGATGTGTTTGTGTGGGGGGGGGGGAGGAGTGACAAATTTTGAATGGTCTCATTTTTGTCTCAACATGAAACAAAAAACAAACTTCAAAACCTTGAAATGTTTCGTAAAATGGAATTCTTGATTTCTGGCCAGCCCTATCCAAAGCCATCTAGCTAGTCTTTCTATATAATCACGTGTTCCTGTTATTCTTATCCTTCATCCTCATTCTCTCTAACCTGTTGTAATGAGACTGTAAAACTCTCTCTTACCGGGGTATGTCTATGCCTCAAAAAAAAAAAAAAAAAAACCCACAGCAGTGAGCTCAGAGCCTGGGGCAACTGACTTGGGCTCATGGGGCTTGTGTCGCAGGGCTAAAAATAGCAGGGTAGCCATTCTGTTTTGGGAGAGACTTGGGCCTAGAACCCAGGTTCCAGCCCAACCTGGAACATAGGCTCTGCTATTGTTTGTCCCATAGTATGTCCCCGAGGTAGTTGACCCCAGCTCTGAGACTCACTGCAGCATTTGGTGGGTTTTTCTTTCAGTGTAGACTGTCCACTATGAGATAGATTCACCCTGCTGAATTACATTCATGTTGAATTCAATGGGACTATTCACTTATTAAAGTTAAGCATGCACATATACCTTCATAGGACTGAGCCTTAACACCCAGCACAGCAGGGAGAAGGTTGGGAAACAAGGCAATGGGGAGGGCAGGGTGAAAGGAATGATGGATGTTTTAGCATTAAGTGTCTGTGCACGTGATTTGTAGGCAAAATAAGTCAATCGGTATCCATAGTTCTGATGAGGCTGGCTTCCTCAGCAGCCTGGGGAATTATCAGCCACACCAAAGTAGTTTTTAGCCTTTGGTTATGGGCTCCATTTGTTGTCTAAATGACCATAATCTTCCAGCTGGGACTTTCTACTCAGCCATCACTCCAAGGGTTTACCACCTGCAGACTTCCTTCCCCAGGAAATACTGTAGGAGACTCTCCCTTCCTGCAGTCCCCTCTGAGCTGAGCCACTGCTGTATTTTTACAATCATTCCCTTTTCAGCTGGATCTAGTAATTGACCAGGGCTGCCTGGCTGCAGACCTCTGGCCCTTAAAGGGGCAGGCTACTTTGTTATAATAGGTAGCCTGCTTGCAAATAGTCATGGCAAGTTGTCACCTACCTGGCTGTAAAACTGGGATATTTCCTTTGTGGTTTTTTCCCCCTCCCAGAGTTTTGTAGTGCCTGTAGAAGGTGGCAGACTGGACAGTCCTGAAGACCTCAAAATACCCACAGAACATTACATGGGCAGCAGCAGTGGAACCCATAAGAATGGTTGTTGTAGTGGTGATTTTTGTGTTTCATTTTAGATACCACTGTGAAAAGTGCCTTATAAATACCTTAAATAGGTAGATCTGGATTTCTCTCCACTAATAACTAGGTTGAGACCATCTTTCACACAGGTGACTAAATCTCTATCAGACGATGTCTGTTACTAGTCAATGGGTTGGAATCAAACCACTACCCTGGAGATGAAAGGCTCAGTTTTTTTTGAAGCAAGGACATGGTCTAGCTTAGAATCTGCTTCTTAGCAGTCCATACCACTGGTTTGAAGAAAGAGAAGGGGAAGGGAGAACCACTGATGTTCTGTAAGCATGCTGAAAGTCAATGTTATCAATTTTTCTGCCATGTTCCCCCCCAAAAACAGTTTCTTCTGGCTAGAATCACAAGGGTATGGATAAGCAGACTAATGCACATGGGCTCCAGTCATTTCTGTGGGACCAGTCCCATGAGTCTTACTCAATATTTATCCTCTTTAGAATTCTTTAGAATTGTCTTTTTCCAATGGAGCGGGGGTGGCGGAGGAAGGCATATGGACCTCCGGCTTTTTGTTTGTTAGTTGCTAGATTGGTAGTTAACAGTGTGGGGCTATCACAGGCTTTCAGTGTCCATGAGGCAGACGGCACATCACTGACCCTTGCCTGAGCAGCAGCATGAGCGCCAGACGTGGCTGCATGTCCCTCCAAATCTCGTTCAATTCACAAATCAGAAGAGTCTGTGGTGGATGGAACCCACGGGAGCTGTTGTAGCCAACTTCCTCTTATTGTGATTTTTTTTTTCACGATGTTGGATGCTTTTCAGAGGGATCTTCTCTACAGACTAGCAGCTGATGGCAATAGGCAGAGGAAACGTGGGGAGAGGGAGAGAAGAAAACACGTAGGCAATGTCAGAGCAAGGTTGAGTTGTTGGCAGCACATTTGAAGTCACTAAGGCAGCTACTTGATAACTGTATTCAAATGAAAATGCACAATGGAAAGACTATTTTAAAAGAAATCTTCTTTATTCCTGGTAAGGAGATATCTATGCTGACAGAGTTGGATTGCTGTAGCTCCGGTAATTATAAATGATGAATGAAAGTAAAGGGGAATATCAAGCCCCATGTAGCTGGGTGTTTCTGCACTTGGAGCTGAGCTATGTGCAGCAAGGTACAATACTGAGTTCAGTTGCCCAAGTAGCCAGGAGAGAGACACTCAGGTATCTCCAACAATCAACATCCAAACCATTCATGACAATGTTTTCCTAACGTTTCTTTCCCTTTCCTCAAACAGCTTGTATTGGATGCAAGAATTTCCCAACCCATGCCTGTCCATCCAACATTTATTTAGGTATCCTCTCTGCTACATTAACTCCTTCACTGCCTTAAAAGTGTGTAACATAGAGCTAGGAAAGTTTCATGTGTAATGATGTTGGTCCTGTGTTCATACTATAATAGATCACTGGCTATAGCATGGGGATCAATACATGGTGGGGGGAAGAGAACCCAACCTTGGACTCCCATAAGTCACACTTCTATCAGCTGAGCTATAGACTAACTCCTCCTATAGTGGGTTAGCCAGTCAGACTTCAGCTTCTGTAAGCCCAGCACTATGCAGCCATATAGACACTCATCTCTCTGCCCTTTCCCCCCAATAACTTTTTATTTTATAAAAAGACCTCAACTGAAGTGTTCAGATTCCTGTTCAATTAAACATATGTTATAATTAAAACCATCATTAAACAAACAAAATATGCCTGAGAAAATATTTTACAGACATAGGATGTGACTTTACACACAAAAAAATTACATGGAGAACAAAGGGCATGGTCTATACATAGGCCAGCAAAAACCAAAACACTTCTGACGAGCAGCGTTGTCTGATGTTGTTTCTATAAAGTGGGGGAAGGGAGCCTTAGTTGGATGTCCAGTGAGAGCAACTTCCAAATGGGCAGCCACAAACAGAGCTTGATTACACAGCTGTAGGCTTGGTAGTGGAGACCTTAAGAGTCTGATAGCATCAAAGATCCTGATTCACGAGAGCACATAGGCTCAGAGAGGGGAGGTGTGATGGTCCTGTACCCCATGTACACCTTTATGGTGTGATTTGTGTATCATTCATGTTCACCCTTACACTGTAACTGTGCATTGTCTGATGCAAAGTATGCCATGTAAGGTGTTTTTGGAATGCTCAAGAATACCGAACATTATTGCTATGGTAGCATGTTTCCTGCAATGTCATACATATGCACAGATGGAAACTCTGTCATATCCCCAAATGTGTGTCTTACATGGCTTGAATAGATGCAGACAAACACAAAGCTGAAGGTACATGCCACGCAGAGGCATGCATACTGGAGCAACTGACTGACCTAAGCACCTTTGAGCACTTTGGCTCAAGAGGGAAAAATCACACCCATTGCCAGACATGGACGATCACCTGACCCCAGAGGGTATCGAGGAAACTTATTAAAAGAAAGAGGCATCTCTGTCTCGGTTCTCTCCCTTGGAATCTATCTTCTAAGCAACACCAAAGACTGAGAATCTGAAAATGGGAGCGTGCAAGGGGGGAGCTTGTTGCTAGAGGCATCACAGCCAGCCTGTGTGGTAAACTAACATCAGGCTGAAGAGCTATTGAAATATTAAGCTTAGTTTAGGATGCAAGTTATCTTAGTTGTGACCAACTCCTTGACCCATTATTAATCTCTCAATTTATATTAATAGGATTTATAATCACTTAAAATCTTGCTGCAGTCAATAAACTTATTTGTTTGTTTTATCTAAAACAGTGCATGTGGATTGAATGTGTGTAGAGACTTTGTTTAGAGTGACAGAGCTGATGCATATCAATTTCTTTGATAAATGGATGGACAAATGTAAATGAGCTTGCAGGGTGCAGTGTACAGCACTGAACCCTGTAAGACAGCAGTTCCTGGGGTTGCCTCTGGGACTGGGGGTGTTTGCTGGAAATCTATCCCATGAGTGGTTGGCCAGAAGTGCTGCTTCACTAGGTCAGGGACTGATTACTCGCAGGAGGCTGGGCATGGGCTGATCCTGGAGTGGGTGGTTCACACAGCAAAGCAGGATAAGTCAGGGTCCAGGAGTGAAGAATTGGGGTGACACAACTACACATCAGTCCAGATTGCAAGGAGGTTCTGAATATAACCAGGTCTCTCCCCATGAAAAGTTTTAAAAAACAACAGGGTCAATTTAAAATAAATTTTCTGTCATTTCATCTGTCCCTTTCCTAATGGTTCCTAACATTCCTAACATTTTTAACTGCCGCGGCACACTGAGCGGATGTTTTCAGAGAATGATCTACCATGACTCCAAGATCTCTTTCTTGAGCTAACAGCTAATTTAGATCCCATCATTTTATATGTATAGTTGAGATTGTTTTCTGCTGTGCATTACTTTGCATTTATCAAGTAATGCAACCTCTGTGTAAATTACATGCTTGAAAGAAAAATTGTTGCAGTGTGTTTGGAGACATGTATTTGCATGGAATAGGCATAGGTGAAAATAATGTCCAGGTTCTTACCCCATCTCCCTTCTGAGCTGGCCCTCTGGAATGGAAGGGAAAATGATTCTGTCATAATGAAGCCAAAACCTTCCCACTAGCAAGCTATGTGTTTTCCCCAGGTTGAGACTAAGACATTTCTGATGTATCCCAATTACGATATCATCCAAGCATGTCTCCAGAGCTGAGAATGAGCTACAAGGAGCCACAGAGCAATAAGTGGACACTTGTATTATCACCATCCTGATGATACTTTACTACACATTTAGGAATATTGCCATGGAGCCTCATGCATGCATCGAACAACATGGTAGAGGGAACAAATATGGAGGGATGCTGTATTTGAAAAATCTTGGTGATAAAACATGATTCACTAATACCACAGGGGCACTCAGAATGCACCAGCAGTTCCCCCTAAACATTGAACTGATAGCTCTGGATCAACTTGAGTCATCTCAGACTAGATTATCTGGTTCCATGTAAGCAAAAGGGCCAGGTGACTCTGATCTGAAACCATAAGTGAATCATGCCCAATCTGACAAATCACTTCCAACCCAGTCTTCAATTCAGACGAAGAGTTGTGTGGTGTTCAGTGGTCACTCAGGCCCAGAGCCTCAAAGATATTTAGTTTTCTAAATACTTTTGTATCTGGGTTTCGGTGCCTAAGGTTCTTTATTCTGTGTTTTGATCCAACTGCCTGTGTATAATAATGAAAGCATCGTAGTTTCCTACCCAGACTCTTTCTCTGGGCAGATCAGACTTTAAAGGCACAGTCCCCAATATCACATCTGCCCTTCCAAGCAAAAACTTAACAGTAACACATAAAAAACTCAAAACCCCCTGCTCCAAAGAGCTTACAGCCTAAATTTAGACTAAAGAAAGCAAACCGTAGGAGGGATGTTGGTTGTCAGCATGTTCTAACAGTGCTACAAAGTCCTAGAGAGATGTTCTGAGATATAGAAGGTGGCCACTGAATTAATGGAAAACCTTAAGATTAGTTATTCTTGTGCCAATGAAGAAATGCCATTTCTTGTAAGTGTTTTATAAGCCCTGCATCTAATTGTAAAAATGAGTAACTCCATCTATATTTGTATTATTATTAGATGAAGAATAATTGGATAAGATAAAGTAGACAATACAATGGGTACAGATGAGTTATGTTACATGAAGTCAGTAATCAAATAGCTGACAATTAATTACTTTTAGGAAGTGTTTTGTCACTGAAGAAAGTAGCAAGTGTCTAGAAAAGAGCAAGTATAGTTCCTTCACTGAAAAGGGGAGGTTCTAGTGAAGAGGCTGAAAGGAAGACCTGGTAAATCTGACAGCTGTATGATGACATGTTTTTTGTGATTATATTTATGACTAGCTTAAGGATACATGTGGAAAAGTAAAATGTAATAAGTAAGAGTCGGCATGGATTTGTGAAGGGGGTAATCATGACAAACAATTCTGATTACATTTTTAAATGGAGTAACGATTGTCTGACACAGAGGAGAGCCCTGTAGACATTTTATATCTGGATTTTCAGAAAGCTTTCAACAGAGTTTCACATGATGGATTACTGCTTAAGCCATCTAAATATGGCTTAGGTAATAAGTATGGCTAAGGAATTTATTCTTAGAAAATTGAGGAATTAAAAGTATTTTCAATGGCAATTAAGGCCTTCTGAAATCAGTCTTTCCATTGACTTCAATGTGCTTTGGATCAGGCCCTTAGTAACAAGTGAAGACACATGAAGTGAAGACTATCCTGGAACCAGTCTGCTTTAAACCTTTCACTGAAAATGTAGATAGTGTTATAACATGAGATTGTTACAGGTTCAGACAGTAACTAAACTTGTGAAAAGATGAGTGCTGCATCTTCTTTACAGGATAGTCTTGATGGATTGGGTGATTGGGCTCTGAAGTGGAATATGTAGTTTAATGAGCCAGATACTCAACTGGTGCAAATTGGTATAGCTCTGTGATGGGGTGTTCACACCCCACACTTGCCCTGAAGGGGTTAATGTAAATTGAGAAGGGGACTAATTAACCTGACAGGCCAGGGCTGAGGGGAATCAGGAGGCTAAGTAATCCCCTAACTGAGTTGGGGAGCCCAGCTGAGGAGGAACAAGCTGAGCTGGATTTATAAAGTAGAAAAGTAGAAGCAAAAAGGCTGCTGGGAAATAGGCTGCAGTCACTTTTTGGGAGGAGGGAATGGTGAAGGTGGGAAATCCAGAGAGGCAGGAATGCCAGATAGTAAGGACAGGGCTCAGGGAAAGGTGGTAAGGTTCAAGAAGGAACCAACCTTGACCTCTGGCTAGAGGGTCCCTGAGTTGGAACCTGTAGTAAGGGGCGAGCCCTGGTTTCCCTGCCAGCCTCTGAGAGAGTGGCACTTTGCAGTAGTGAATGGGAAGAGTGCTTAGGATGACTGAAGGAAGATTTTGGTACCCTGGAAGGGGAAAACATGGAGGATGATCTGGCTGGAAGGCCAAGTCACAAAGAAGAGGCAATAGCTCATGGAGTGAGAGAGGGACTGCAGACCCAGAGAGTGAGGTGGACAGATGGCGGGCAATTGAGGGAAGGCGTGTAAAGACTGGGGTGGATTCTGGTGAATTTGTTAGCATGCCCGTAGGTTCTTTTATTGGTTTTAATGTTTTTTCTGTGATGCTTTTTACCTTCACAATAAAGGATGCTTAATTAGAAAGAGCTGGGTGGTAACATATCTGGAGCCATCAGTCTGTTAGCACAGCTAATCCCCAGAATGGACAGGAGTCGAGTACCCCATCACAAGCTCCCTGGCAACAGTGGAGTGACACCGATTTATATCAGGTGAGGATCTGACCTTCCTATGACTAGAAGTGTAGTGGAAAGCCCTAATCTCTGAAGTAATCATAGTTTAAACAGTGAATTAGCTGATATGGGAGAACAGTCTGAGTTTTTTGATAAATGTGCTATGCAGATACGGTTGATAGTGCAAAATTTTCTAAAGGTCCGACATCCTCTTCTGCGTAAAGCTGATGCCCAAAAAACATGCACCTGAAGTTGCATTGCAGCTGTCAAGATAGAGGCTGGACTCTCAGTCCTTCTAAAAATGTATTCCTCAAAAATTATTAAATTTTTGGTCCAATGTGTAGTAATAGTATAGTAATAGATGATAGTAATAGCTAGTTAGCTAGCTCTTACATAGCACTTTTCATCAGTAGATAGTGAAGCACTTTACAAAGGAGGTCAGTATCACTGTCTCCATTTACAGTTAGGAAAACCAAGGCACAGAGGTGAAGTGACTTGCCGAAGGTCAACCAGCAGGCCAGTGGCAGGGCCAGTGACAGAGCCCAGGTCTCCTGAGTCCCAGTTCAGTTCTCTAACTACTGGCATTCTCCCCTAGAGAATAATCTAAAAATAATGAACTACCCCTCTGTAATTTGAGTGCATTTGGCAATGTGCCAGATTGACAATATCCTGTAATGTCCTGAATGACCCTATGGAATTTTAATAAACTTTACTGAATTAAGTTAAACCTTATTGAATTAGGGTTAATACCTTTGGGGTACAGTATATAAACAATTGCATTTTTAATGCAGTGTTTGGCATTTATGCATCTTCTTTAATAGGGAGGAGGGATGCTAATGTATCTCCTTCGTCATCAACCTTTGAAGCCATCACCCTTGGAGAGAAAGATGCATATACTAGTTCAAACTGGATTCTCCAGAGACGAGAGAAAGAACAGACTTTTGGATAAAGAGCTTGGGTTTAAACGGACTCCAGGCCTGATCCAGCAAATGGACAGAATTCCTGATCCATGGAGGGCCCGAATCACTAGGTTAGAGTTGGAGGGACTTGGCTCATGAAAGTCCATGTTAAGATTGGGGTGGACGCTGGTGAATTTGTTAGCATGCCTGCAGGTTCTCTTATTGGTTTTAATGTTTTCTCTGTAATGCTTTTTACCTTCAGAATAAAGGAGGCTTGCTTAGAAAGAGCTGCATGGTAACATATCTGTCGCCATCAGTCTGTTATTGGTCTCTGAAGAAAAAGCAAGCCAGGCTGTTTAGGCAGACTGTCTTTGCTGGGAAATACATGGCAAAGTTAGGAAACTGTTCAGACTGGACATACCCAGGTTGGAAGGAAATGAGATGGAAGTCTCCATCCAAGAGAGGCAATAGCTGAGTAGGTAGAAACTGAGTCTGGGTGCCCTTGCAGGAACACTGAGGAGAAACACGGATGAAGTTGCCCTGACCTGTAGCAGACCCCGTCAGTATGATAAATAGAACTGACAGAACTGGAGTCACTTAAGCTGAAGAGAAGACAGTTGAGGATGTGACTGGACTATTTAAACTGGCTAAGAGTTAAAATATATTACTATGTTTTACTATGATTGAAGCAGTGCCCCAATGTGCTAGGTGCTGTACACACAGGAAAAAATGCGTCTGCTGTCCTGAGCTAACATTCTGGAAGGGATACAAATTACAAGGAAAATGTTCAGGGCATAGGCTGTCATACCCCCAGTGTTTAGCCCAGGCACTTTTGTTCTATGTAACCCATATTAACACAATCTAGCGTTTCGTCCCCCTCTTGTGGCAACACCACATACAGCAGCTTGTGAGTCTGCTGCTGCCTTTGAGCTAACAGGCTGCATCCTTTTTATCTTATCCAGCAGGGGCTCAACATTTTAGATCCAGAGGGCCTAGGTTCATCCCCTTCACAGATGCAGGGTTCTTGTTGACTGAGGTGGTCCCTTCCAGCTCTGTCTTATGTTTTTATGACCTGACTCCAAGCATCGCTAAATATATAAATCCCAATAAATTAATCAAATGCATGGCTACCTTCTTACCCAAGCCTCATTTACTTTAACCTGTGTATATTTTTTTTAAATAGAGAATGATGCGGGGAAGCTGGTAAAACCTGATCAGAATATGGCAGGAAGGAGGAGGGGCCATGTTGGAGATGGGGGGTGGGCATATGTGGAGTCTCCATTCGAAAAGCTACAGAAATACTTGTTTAAGTTAGCAAAAAAACAAAACAAAACAAAAAGATTCCCCTGGAGAGATGGGAAAAACTTCTGGCAGAAATAGTTTGCTCAACCTCCCTTCCAATGTGCCCATATGTTTACAAGCTGGTTTGAGCTGTTTCTTGGTGCGACGCTGGCTGGACTGGGGGAGGGAGGGCATTTATTATATTTTTTAACATCAGTACGTCAGAATCATAATAATTCATGTGAGATATGCCATGTCAGGTACCGTTAGAAAGCCTATAATGTGCTAAGTAAGATGATAATGTTTATGTTCATGTGTGATGTGTGTAATGGAAGGTATGGATATTTGTGTATTACCTGTATTTCATACTGTACTGTGTTTCTGGGCGACACCCCAGACAGGATGGCTGCAGCACTAGCCTGCTTAATAGCCCATTAAGGAAACTCACAGGTACAATGGGCCCAGGGGGAGAAGCCAGGGATATACCTGATGAGTCACCAGGACTTACTCATGTGACCCTGGACTCCATCTTATTCCTGTAAAATTTCCACAAGCAACATGGCAAAGGCCAAAGGACATAAAAGGCAGCTGCACCCACATCCATTTTGTCTTCGGTCTTCAGTCTTCAGCCTACCTCTGGATCAACTCATCTACAACTGAACTGAAGCTGTAAAACAAAGGACTGAGACCTGGATGTACACCAGATGGACTATACAAGCCTGCAAACTCCATAATTCTATTAGAAACCTGATATATATGGAGTTTCAAATCATTTGTATGTATCTGATTGCTTTAATCCTTTAACATTTCTCTTAGTTTGTTTCTTTCTTTTTATAATAAACCTTTAGTTTTAGTTACTAAAGGATTGGCTGGCAGCGTGGTATTTTGGGTAAGATCTAAACTTATATTGATCTGGTACTGTGGCTGACCCTTGGGGTCAGGAGAAACCTTTTTAGTAAATAGCATAGAGTTTTAAATAACTGATCTCTTTACTGGACCTAGTGGCCGATTTGGAGCCGGAGACTGAAATGCAGTAAAGGAGGCTGTGTATATTTTTGTTTTGTCCTCTTGACAACCAGTGTGGGGAATCAGAAGCACTGTTTGTGGCTGGTTGGGAAGTCTGACTTTAGTGTCACCCACCAGTGCTGGGAGAATCTGCTCTCCTTTTACAGCCTGCCCTGACCTTGGCATTTTCAGGTGGCTACCCTAGCATGGACAGGTCACACTTGGGTAGGCGTAATCTTTTTGTTCTATGTTTGTATAGTGTCTAGCACAATGGGGTGCTGGTCCGTGACTGGGGCTCCTTACACGCTATTGCAAGACAAACACTAAATAATAATCAATCAATTTTTTCCTCTTGAAGCTTTCAGTTGATTAAAACTGCTTACTCTACGTGCAGTGACTTTCTGTGGAACAGTTTGTAACGTCATTTCCTTACAGCCAGGGAGCTCCGAAGGAGCCACAGATTGTGCAGCCACCAGCGAGAACACGGTGCTGCTGAGAATGTGACCACTAAATAATGAGCTGGCAGTGAAAACGCAATAGCCTGTAGCCAATGGCAGGTCTCCCATAATATGCTCCTCTACAATGGGTAAGGCTGCTTAAATGTCTCTGTAGCCGGGAGGTGTGGCCTCCCTCTGATATTGACACAGGGAGAGCCAAACCCCTCCTGGGGGTTGGAACCCAAAAAGACAACACCTAACCGGAAGCAGGTAGGTGGGGCTAGGCCTTTAAAACCCAGGCCTGCTTGCTCAGTCAGGGCCCAGTGGCCGAGGGAGAAGGACGCCTCTCCCTTGGTGCTTGAGCCTAGGGCCGCGCCCAACGTCCACCCAGAGGCGAAGCTGCTGGATCTACCCACGGCGTGGGGCCCTGCGGATCCGGAGGAGCTGCCTGAACCGTACCACCCGGAGAGGAAGGTCTGCCAGAGCTGCCTACTGCCTGGGGGCCTGAGGACTTAGAGGAACTACCCTCTGCTGAGGACCCCACACAGTTTCCAGACCTGCTGCCAATTGATGGTGAAGGACTCGTGGGACTCCCACAAGCCATCTACCCCAGTGACCCGGAGAGAGACGACTAGCCCCAGGTACGCTAGGGAGAAGGTGGGAGGAAGAAGCCCAGGGAAGCCAACTACGGTGCAGCTGAGCTGACACTCGCTGTGAGTCAGTGCATTTCGGCCGGATCCCCACTGACCCAGTGACGGGAACCCCGTCACTGCCAGAGCCCTGGCCTGGGATGCAGTGGAGATGGGTGGGCCTGCGTCCCCCTCTCCCCTTCCCTCACCCTCACCTGGGGTGAATGCTAGCTGAGCGCCAGAACCTGTCCCTTACTGCCTGCCCTGCCCTGCCTAAGGGCCGGGCCATAGACTGGTGCTCGCCTTACCAAGGGCTTGAGCCTGTGTGTTTGCCTGCCTGCCCAGCCTACCAAAGGGCTGGGCCAGAAACTGCTGACTCACCATGTCTAGGGCTCGAGACTGTGTTTACTTGCCTGCCCTGCCAAGGGGCTAGGCGATAGACTGCTTCCTCGCCCTGCTGAGGGCTGTTTCCCGCTGTTGGCCCGTCCCTGCCTGAGGGCCGGACCATAGACTGCTGGCACGCCCCGTGGGGCAAGAGACTATTTCCCCAAAGGAGTGGCCTGAACCAAGGTCGCCCTACTGAGGGCCGGAGGCAGCCCCTTAATTCGGACTCCCCGAAGGGCGTAGGCACTGGGAGCTGTGGCTTCCCTCTGTGATTGCCGCAGAGGGAGAGCCACCGGTGCCGCCCCCTACAGGGGATCCTCTACAGTCTCCTTTAAAATAACCTCCTCTGTCCCTCAAAATCTTACCTCGAAAAAACTGAAAATCCTTTTTTATTTCCTTTTTATAACCATTTAAAGGAAACTGATATTAAACACTGAGAGCCATCAAGAATACCAATTTTTTTTTTTTTTAAATTGTGGTTAAAGACATTGAGTCAAATGTCTGTACAATTATCTACAAGACTCTGATGCTTGAATCCATATAGATACGAACTTTAGCAGAAATCCTTGCCAAATTGCAGCAATGATGGAAGTTTTAAATGATATTCAGTTTTCACAGGCTAGCAATAAATATAGTGTTACACTGTACATTGACCTTGCAAAGGCATCTGATAGAACAGCTTGTAGTCAACTGTAGGGATTTACTTGCTTGAAAACAGAGTGCTGCGAACTAGATTTATTTATGTACAAGAAGCAATGTTACGGCATATACTCCCTGCTCTAGTTTTTAAACAGATTGAAAGGAAATATGGTCAGCATTCAATGTTTATTACCATGCATACTAAAAGCTTAGGATAAAACCCTGCATTTTTATTCTTGACCATTTCTATAGATAGTATATTCTCCATCTAAATATATAATATAATATTTTGTCTTCAGACATCATGACTATAATTGCATTATTCTGGAGTAGTGGGTGATTGAACACAAAGCCAATGTTTTCTAATAGTCACTTTTTTAACAATCTATTTTTCTCAGTTTGACAAATATAAACACTTTCACTTGATAGTAATTTTACATTTAAAATGCATTGGCAGCTAGCTGATAAGACATATCAAATATTGGATTTCACTATTTAAACAGGCATTTCCAGAAGAACAAAGAGGATTCTGAGAATAACTTTCATTTGTTGCAGTGCCTAGATTATCAAAGTTCCTACTAACCAAAATTTTTGGTTCTGTCATGTCCTCGGTAGCTTTACATATCAGGTACTGTGCCTCTATTTATCAAGGGTCTGTTCTATAGATAATCTCTTTCCGACAGAAGAATCATACCTGTAGGTGTGCCACTTACAACTCAAGTTTGATTTATAAAGTTGATTTACAACTTTGCACAGTTTAAGTGCAAGACTTCAAGGATAAAGAAGAATTAACATTGTCTAAGAGTATGAGAACAAACCGCTTTTGCTACTTTGCAACATGATGAGGGAGGACATGAATGGAGTTTAGTAAAATGCAACGACAGTACCCTGCTAGATATAGATAGTGCTGCTTAGCAACTAGCAAAGGAATTTGATTGGCTGAATGGGATAGTTGATGAGCATGTAAACTAAATGAGGGGTCTGATTTTCACTGGTGCCTAGTGTCAGTTACAGAGCTAGCAGCATGTCTGACCCTTCTCTGGTCTCTCTGAGATATAATCCCTCAGGTCTCCAGCCTCATGCCTTCTCCTCTTTCAGGGTGGAAATCTGTGATTCTCCCATGCTTACTCCAAGCTCTGGGCTTTAATATCCTGCATATCCACTGTGCTTACCCAGCAGGCTTGACTAGATTTGGGTACTTGCAGTTCTTTATTTTGGTAGCTTATGACCCAAATCAGCCTTCTTAAAACAAAGTATTGTTCGATCTTAACAGTGGGAACAAAGCATGGCATAAGAGAAAATAATTTCTAAAGCAAAGCGTTTACATACATCTGTTAGCTAGAGTCCTAGGCAGGACTGTCGTAACCCAGAGCTCTAACATCTGGGCGTCTGGGTCTCCATCTCTTGTGGGAATGTGTCTCTTTAAAGGCTCACAATTCTTTTGATCTCTCCTTGGAAACCCTGTCTGGCAGGCCCAGCAGTGGGGCAAAGCCACAGCCTCAAAGGGGATGGCTCTGGCATTGTCTCAAATGTTTGCAGAGAAGTATAGCTCTAATTATACACATGCGTGTGCACACACAAACACACACACACACATTCATATTCTTCTGGGGTGCATTTTCCTGACAATCCTCCTATTAACTCAATATATGCATACAGTAGACATCTCACAATAACTCAGTCAAAATATAGAATTCATAAATGATTACAGGCACTTCCAAGTCTGTCACACTGAACACCAACATTTCTAGCTGAAGATGACATGAGCACTGGATATTGAGCACTTCTGAAAATCAGGTCCTTGGAGCAGTGGGCATCTAGATCTATGAGTGGCAAGAGAGAGAGCGAGAATCTACACCAGAGAGGTGCTGGGTGCCAGCCTCTAGGTTGTTGGGTTTCTTAGTACAACCCACTGGTCAGCATGTGTTATGGGTCTGCCTCACCCCCAGAAGCTGTGCTTTAAATCAAGTGGTAGCAGCTTATGCTTTTAGTTTTGGAGGTGCTTGGTTCAACCCTCAGTGTATCAGCCGTGATGGCAGCTGTCACACTACTATATTTAAAGGAAATAGATGCTTTGAGCTCTCAAGCCTACTATTTTTCACAGAAGCATTTCAAGGGATTGCCTGCCCTTGTTAAATGAAACTGATAATTGGGTCTACCATTTATTCATGACTATTATTAATTTGTATTATAATAGTGCTTAGGCACCCCAGTGAAGGATTAGGCCCCATTCTGCTTGATAATATTAAGATAGGCAACAAGAAGACCATCCCTGCCTAAGAGAATTTACAATCTACCTGACAAAGGATCAACAACTGGATGAAACAGCAAATCAGGGTGAGAGGGGCAATAGAATGTAGTGGAAAAGCAGAAATCACAGCTCATTACTTCCCTAACTAATGCCAGATGGGAGTGATTTCTATGCATTGTGGCAGAGGAAGGTTTAGAAGAAGGATTTTAAAAAGAATCAAGTGACAGCTTTATTATTAATCATGTTTATTATGGTGGTGCCCGAGGACCAATCAAGAATGGAGCTCTATTGTGCTAGGCACTGTACAACCAAGAGTAGTAGATGGTTCCTGCCCTGAAGAGCTTACAGCTGACAGTCAAGACAGACAGCGGGACGTCAGAAGGAGGGGCAGAACACACAAGCAGAGTGGCCAACATGATGGCAGCAAATTTAGTCAATTCCATTATGTTTTTCAGGGAAGAGGCAGGCAAGGATTAGTTAATAAATTTCAACTGGAAGAACTAAGAGTGAGCGTGATGCGAGCTGTTTGTAGATGCAATAGCATAATGCAAGATTTACACACATCCCTTGGACAATAGAGTTCCAGGCACAAGTGCCATGCAAGGGTAGGGTGCATGAGTGAAAGTGATCAGTAAAGAGGCTGTGCAAATGTGAATGCCAGGCTCTTCTAAGCATATCTCACCTAATCAATTCCCTATCACTGCAGGGGCTTTGGGCATTGGTGGCACCTTGGTGTCTCCTGTTCTCTGCCTGTGGCACACAACAATTTAGTCTTCTGAAGACTGAAAAGTTGAGTTAGAACAAAAGCTATTGGGCTTAATATAGGGGTATCCAAGTCAAATTTAATGACCTGTGATGTACAGGAGGCCAGACTAGATGATCGAATGGTACCTTCTGACCTTAAACTTTGTGAAATTATGAAAAGTAAAGAGGCACAGTTCTGGGAGGCATAACTGAAGCACAATAAAAAACTAATGATTGTGAGGACAGAAGAGACAGGGCTAAAATAAGAATGCCAGAGGCCATGCACAGATGCTATTGAACGGATTATGACTAGTGTTTTCAGTAACTAGGTGGAGACTATTTGGGAAGCAGAGGTTGGGTTGAGAGGTCAGGAACAGCTAGCAGTAATAGTGTAGTTCTTTTAACCTATCTCATGCTTTATTTGCCCTCTGAGCAGCAGCTACCCACTGAACGACTTCATCAGAGGACTTTGCAAAACAGAATAACTATGTCAACACTCTTATACTGCTTTGAAATTAACTTTTAAACCCCAGGATTTGCAACAGATGTTAGTAAAGGGGAAAGAAGGCATTAACAACCCTTACTTTTAATACTAGTTCTGGAAAATAATCCTGCCTCACATTGTTTTTCAGACTCATAGAAACCAAAGCTTGTGCTGTTTTATTTGCAGGACAATGGTTTGCTTATTTGGAGATAATAAGGGAGATTTCATGTTAATTTGGAAGAGTTATTAATGTTAATTATTAAGAAACAGTCATCTTTCTAAAATCCAAGTTGCTTTAAAATCAGCAAAAGCAACAAGAGAACACAGACTGATAATTAAATTGTTCAAAGTCTTGAGATTCTTATGTTCCAAGGCAGGACCTTTCAAATAACTCTAAGGGAGCTGGGTAATCAAAACTATTGAAGTCAATGGGAGGTAAGCACCTAATTTCCTTAGGCTCCTTTGAAAACCTCAGGCCAATTTTATTAACTCTAGAGAACAAAAGGGATATTTTCCATTTATTTAAATGGAATTAGGGCATTTGCAAATGGCTTCCTTGTATAATAATTGTAAGTTCTAAAACCTAGCAAAAGGATCATCTGCTGTTCAAAATAACAAGTCTCTGGCAGGTTTGGCTGTTCTTGTCTTCGGGATGGGGGTAATTCAGATTCTTCACATCTCCTGGTAATTAGTGTAACTCTTCTGAGCCATGGCTCAAGCCTCCTCCCTGATGTTTGCTAATCAGAGTAGCTTCTCCCACCTCCTCACACTGGTTAGTTCCTGGGTTTTTTGTTACAGCACCAAGTGCTTTCCACCCAAGGTGACTCCACTCTGTGCCTGGAACACAAGGGGTGCTGTCCCTGGGGAAAATGACCAGTACTATCACTCTTAACAAGGAGTATAACCTAATACACAGGAAACAAAATTCAATAATATAAACTCCAGCCAATGAAATGCAACACCTAAAAATAACTGTAACAAAGTCGGACAGAAAAAAAAAGGCCCTAGAGAAGGAAAGGGTTAAAGTTAACTAATAAATATCAGAACAATAATAATACAACAACTTTCCCACCTATTCCCATGCACAACTGGACCATACCTCCCAGCCCTGGCACTTTTCCAGGCAGATGGAATGCCTCGGGTGAGCTCAGAGATGAGTGTAGCAGCGTTGCAAACATTGGCCAGCTTCAACAAAATGAAAGGGGCCCCCATAGTGTTTTCACTCCCGGGTGGGGTAGAGTCCTGGGGAGGTCTTGTCTGGCTCTAGGTAGCCGGTGCCAGATTGCTTCTCTGCCTCTCTGGATGCTGGGCTGGGCTGGAGCTGTCTGACCACACACCAGATCCCCCAGCAGTTCACAGTCTCCCTTTGTGGGGACTAAGAGATAAGAAGAGACTCCCTGAGCCATTCTCCTTCTCTCTCAGCTCCCTGTTCAAACAGCCCCCAAAGCTAAATTAAACCTTGTCTCTTTGTCAGGCTGTTCACCCTCAACAAAGGAGCTGAGCAGCTCATCATTGGCTCAGGAAACTGCCTGTATAATTAACCTCATCAGAAGCCTTCCTATTTGGCTTTTTGCAGGTATTTTCAGTCTATAATGTCTCAGTAAGGTGGGAAAGTCCATAGGGTAGGTCCCCTAGAGGCTCATCCAGTGTTCCAAGAGCTGAAAAACTCCAAAGAAGGTATGACCCTAAGAACCTTTCAGTGACAATTGGCAAAGTGTTCACTGTTCTGTAACAGTAACGCCTGAAAGCCTGACACAACTAAGTGTTTTGATATTGCTTTCATAGCATTTTATCCAAATGGGGTCAAGTGAGATCTCTAATGAAAGCTTATGTCATATTGCTCCTTGTAATCATTGCTAGAGGTATGTATGGATGGTATTTAAGGAGTTGTGTATATATAGTGGGAAATATGATTTAAAGTCTGACTCACTAGGAGGGTGGTGAAGCACTGGAATGGGTTACCTAGGGAGGTGGTGGAATCTCCATCCTTAGAGGTTTTTAAGGTGAGGCTTGACAAAGCCCTGGTTGGGATGATATAGCTGAGGTTAGTCCTGCTTTGAGCAGGGGGTTGGACTAGATGACCTCCTGAGGTCCCTTCCAACTCTAATATTCTATGATTCTATGATTCAAAGAAGGTTGTGCAGAGTGTAGTCGGGAGGGGTGGTCCCCCTCAGAGAAGGACCCAGAGGGGGAGCCAAACCCACCCTGGCTGATAGAGCCCAGAAGGAAAACCCTGGTCCAGAAGCAGGAGGGCGGGCCCAGGCCTTTAGAAGCCCAGGGAACACCACCTGACCGGAAGCAGGGGGGCGGGCACAGGCCGTCAGAAATCCCATGGGCGCCACCTGACCGGAAGCAGGGGGGTGGAGCCAGGCCTTTAAAACCCCGGCCTGCAGGTTCAGTCAGGTGTGAATGGCTGAGGGAGAAGGATGCCTCTCCCCTGAGGCATCCAGCTAGAACTAGGCCAGAGGCCCACACTGAGGGAGAGCGGCCAGTCTTACCCCCAGCCTGGGGACTGGCAGAGAGCCTCCCTGAGCCGTCCGCTGCCTGGGAGCTGGAGGAGGGCCCACCTGAGCCACATGGGAGCCGGAGGAGGACAGACCCGAGTAGTACAGAGCCTGGGACCCGGAGAACCTACTGACCCTACCTGGGGGCTGGAGGAACTGCCCTCTGTGGAGGAACCCAAGGAGTTGCCGGAGCTGCTGCCGGTGGACGAAGAGTGTCTTGTGGGACTATCACACCCCAGCGATCTGGCGGAGGCAGATACTTGGGGATACGGGGAGGAAGCAGCCCAGGGACAGCCATAGACAGTGGCTGAGTCTGGGGCAACCCTGTCAGCATGTTGCAGCGGGAGCCCCGCTGACTCAGTGGTCAACGCCTTGCTATTGATAGGGACCTGGGCTGGGACGCAGTGGAGATGGGTGGGCCTGCGTCCCCCTCCCTCCTTCCCTAGCCACCGAGAGAGAGAGACCGACCGACCGACCCTCCTTACTGCTCCAGAGTGCGGACCTGCTTGCGCGCCCGCCCTGCCTAAGGGTCGGGGCGAAAGATTGCTTGTGTGCCCGGTTAAAGGGCTTGAGACTGCTTCCCGGCAGGGGATAGCCACGAGGGGTGGTCCCCCTCGGAGAAGGACCCAGAGGGAGAACCCCGGACGCTGTCCCTCCTTCACAGGGGCTCGTCCACACACAGGTTTTGACCACACAAAGGATGTATATTCAGTGGTCTGTCGTACTTCACATGTAAAATAGGCATTGTAAGGCAACACAATGGAAGCCTGTTTGCATACAACATCAACATGAGGATGTGAAGGCAACTTGGAGCTAGTACATCAGGGAATAAATCATGAGGTCGTCCTGATTTTAGGGACAAAACAATGAACTTTGGAGATATAAGGAGAAGACAAAAAGACACCTCTTTATCCTTAACCAAGTAAGCAAAAAGTACCGAGCTTTTGCATTGATGAAAGAGGGATCACAGCTATTTTGTCTGGAGATCATAGAATCGTATGACTGAAAGGGACCTTGAGAGGTCATCTAGTGTAGTCCCCTGCATTTATGGCAGGACTAAGTATTATCTAGACCATCTTTGACAGGTATTTGTCTAACCTGCTCTTGAAAATCTCCAGTTATGGAAATTCCACAACCTCCCTAGGCCATTTATTCCAGTGCTTAACTACCCTGACAGATAGGAAGTTTTTCCTAATGTCCAACCTAAGCAGCCCTTGTTGCAATTTAAGCCCATAGCTTCTTGTCCTATCCCAGAAGTTAACTAGAACAATTTTTCTCCATCCTCCTTGTAACAACCCTTTATGTACTTGAAAACTGTTATGTCCCCTCTGTCTTCTCTTCTCCAGACTAAACAAACCCTGTTTTTTCAATCTTCCCTCACAGGTTATGTTTTCTTGACTTTTAATCATTTTTGTTGCTCTTCTCTGGACTTCCTCCAATTTTTCCACATCTTTCATGAAACGTGGTGCCCAGAACTGGACACAATATTCCAGTTGAGGCCTAATCAGAGTAGAGTAGAGCAGAAGAATTACTTCTTGCCTTGCTTACAACACTCCTGCTAATACATCCAAGAAAGATGTTTGCTTTTTTTACAACAATATTACACTGTTGACTCATATTTAGTTTGTGATCCAGTATAGCACCCAGATCCCTTTCCACAGTACTCCTTCCTAGGCAGTCATTTCCCATTTTTTATGTGTGCAATTGATTGTTCCTTCCTAAGTGGAGTACTTTGCATTTTTCCTTATTGAATTTCATCCTATTTACTTCTGACCATTTCTCCAGTTTGTCCAGATCATTTTGAATTTTTATCCTATCTTCCAAAGCACTTGCAACCCCTCCCAGCTTGATATCATCCGCAAACTTTATAATTGTACTCTCTATGCATTATCTAAATCATTGATGAAGATATTGAGCAGAACTGGACCCAGGACTGATCTCTGCAGGACCCCACTCGATATGCCCTTTCAGCTTGACTGTGAACCACTGATAATTACTCTCTGGAAGCAGTTTTGCAATCAGCCATGCACACGTCTTAAAGTAGCTCCATCTAGATTGTATTTCCCTAGTTTGTTTATGAGAAACTCATGGGCGACAGTACCAAATCCTTACTAAAGGGAAGATATACCACATCTACCATTTCTTCTCTATCAACAAAGCTTGTTACCCTGTCAAAGAAAGCTATCGGGTTTGATACAATTTGTTCTTGACAAATCTATGCTGACTGTTATTTATCACCTTATTGTCTTCTAGGTGTTGCAAAATGATTGCTCAATTATTTGCTCCATTATCTTTGGGGGTACTGAAGTTAATATGACTGGTCTGTAATTCCCCAGGTTGTCCTTATTCCTTTTTTATAGGTTGGCACTATATTTGCCCTTTTCCAGTCCTCTGGAATCTTTCCTGTCTTCCATGACTTTTTGAAGTTAATCACTAATGGCTCAGATATCTCCTCAGTCAGCTCCTTAAGTATTCTAGGATGTATTTCATCAGACCCCGGTGACTTGAAGACCTCTAACTTGTCTAAGTAATTTTAACTTGTTTTTTCCCTTTTTTAGCCTCATATCCTACCTCATTTTCACTAGTATTCACTATGTTAGATGTCCAATTGCTACCAACCCTTTTTTGGTGAAAACTGAAACAAAAGTCATCTGCCATTTCCACATTTTCTGTTATTGTTTTCCCCTCTCATTGAGTAATGGATCTACCCTATTCTTGGTCTTTCTCTTGCTTCTAATGTGTTTACAGAATGTTTTCTTGTTACCCTTTGTCTCTAGCTAATTTAATCTCATTTTGGACCTTGGTCTGTCTTATTTTGTCTCTACATATTTGTGCTATTTATTTATATTCATCCTTTGTAATTTGACCTAGATCCTGGGAGATAGTTTCTCTCACATAATGCAATTTAAGACAGGGGTTTAGCCTGTTATAGTTTAGATTCTAGGAAGCATGTTATATTTTTTGTTTTATATGTAGCCATTTATGTTTCCATTATTATCCTCACTCGTTATCTCTTCAATCTTAATCTTTGATATATTTATAGTGAAAACAATCAAATGTATCTCAGTACTGTGAGTTTTATTGGAGTTGATCCACAATTGAATCAAACAAGATGGTGTGTGCACTATTCCTTTGGAGACCACTTCTCTGGTAACTTCTGAGAGTGTCCAGTGAGTAAGGGCTACGCACTACAGGGGAACACTTCAAGGGGACCTATAAACTGCAAGGAAAAGGTAAGGGTTGGCAGAGCCCTGAGGAGATTAGGTAATTTACAGACTGGTGATGTCAGGAAGGTGACACCCAGTTTTAGCACAAGCAAATTTTCCTCTCACTGAAGGCAGGCACGTAACAAGGAGACTCTCAGTGTTGAGCACCTTGAGAAAACATCACAGGGGGTTACACTAGACTCTAATGTCTTTGGTAAAATAGTTTTAATCAATAATTACCAATCTTCTTGAACTAGCAACTGATTTTTCCACCTGTAGGCAACTGTTACAAATCACCATCATTCATTCAGTAAAGGCAGGAAGTGAAGAAGAATATCCCATCCAGTTCAAACTACAGAAGCAGTGTTAGTTATTGTTATAATTATTTATGGCAGAAACCATAATGTACTGAGCCTTTCCAGAGGTTCAAGAAGGGATGATCCATGCTGGATGATCATGCAGTTTAAAAACCGACAATGATAGGGTGTTTATCCCATACAGGCAAGAAATGGGTTATTGTGGGCCTAAGAGGACAATTAACATACCAGACTCCACCTGGAGGAATAGCCAGACTTAATTGATGATGACGCCCAGCAGGGGAGAGGTTGGGAGAGGACTTTAAACAGAGAAAGTTTAGTAAAGAAAGGGACCTTCATGCAGTCTTGCATTAGGAGAATGGTGAAATAAGACTACCATGGTAATCAGTCTTCTGTTGGAATGTGCACAGTTTGATAGTACATGGGCAAGAACTAAAAGAAAATATACTGGAAATGAGAACTAAACATATGGATCCAGGAAACATGATTTGTTGAAAAACTTGCTATTAAAATTCCATGCTATATTGCCTTTAAACAAGACCAAAAACTAGGTAGAGGTGAAGCTGTTTGTACTTTCATAAGGGAAAGATTAAACTACACAGAAGTAGAGAACTCTGTGCTGTGAGATCCCAACGCAGAAGAGAACTACTTCTCTAAGGATTTATAATATCTGTAACCTGTGTGGGAAATCAGAAAGCTCAGAATTACAAGAAATAGTGAAGAATGCTAAAAATGTATATCATATGCAATGTCCTAAACAGTCAGAATAAGTTATGGGGAGGTAGAATAACAACTGATAGTAATGGTGCGTGCCTAGAAGGTTCGTAGATGAAAACAACCTAGGGATTTTAAATGATGACACCCCAACTAGATTTAATGCAGCAGATGGTAGGTTTTCTTGATTAGAATGAATTATAACAGCAAATATTGTAAGCAAATTCAATTGGGAAATATATAAGGAAGAAGGAATGGGGTGTGGTCATTTCCCTGTATTTATTACCTTTCAAGGACAAGGTAAGGTTGAAGGTAATGGAAAATTGCCCATCTGGAATTTAAAAAAGCTAACTGGGAGCTATTTTCAACTAAATGTGCTGAATTTGTGAATGTTCACTGTGTGAGTGATAACATAGAGAATTTCAACGATAATGTAATAAAGGGGATAATAGCAGCAGCTACTGTAACCATACCTAAGATACTGAAGTACCCCAAAACCAAAAAATCACTTCTGCGGTGGAATAAGGAGTGCAAAATGGCAGTTAAAGAAAGGAAAAAAATCCTATAAGGAAGCAAAAAATACAATGAATAGAATCATAGAAAATTAGAGTTGGAAGGGACCTCAGGAACTCACCCCCTGCTCAAAGCAGGACTGACCTCAGCTAAATCATCCCAACCAGGGCTTTGTCAAGCCAGGCCTTAAAAACCTCTAAAGATGGAGATTCCATCACCTCCTTAGGTAACCCATTTCAGTGCTTTACCACACGCCTAGTGAAAAACTTTTTCCTAATATCCAACCTAGACCTTCCCCACTGCAACTTGAGACCATTGCTCCTTGTTCTGTCATCTACTACCATTGAGAACAGCCTAGTTCCATCCTCCCTGGAACCCCCTTTCAGGTAGTTAAAGGCTGCTATCAAATGCCCCCCTCATTCTTCTCTTTTGCAGACTAAACAAACCTAGTTCCCTCAGCCTCTCCTCATAAGTCTTGTGCTCCAGCCCCTAATAATTTTTGTTGCCCTCCACTGGATTCTCTCCAACTTGTCCACATCCTTTTTGTAGTGGGGGCGCCCAAAACTGGACACAATACTCCACATGTGGCCTCACCAATGCCGAATAGAGGGGAATAATCAGTTCCCTCGATCTGCTGACAATGCTCCTACCAATGCAACCCAATATGCTATTAGCCTTCTTGGCAACCAGGGCACACTGCTGACTCATATCCAGCTTCTTATCCACTGTAACCCCCTTGTCCTTTTCTACAGAACTGCTGCCTAGCCCGTTGGTCCCCAGTTTGTAGCTGTGCATGGGATTCTTCCGTCCTTCGTGCAGGACTCTGCATTTGTCCCTGTTGAACCTCATCAGATTTCTTTTTGGACCAATCCTCCAATTTATCTAGGTCACGCTGTATCCTAATCTTACCTTCCAGGGTATCTACCACTCCCCCTAGCTTAGTGTCATCTGCAAATTTCCTGAGGGTGCAATCTACTTTATCTTCCAGATCATTAATGAAGATATTGAAGAAAAACGGCCCCAGGACTGACCTCTGGAGCACTCTGCTTGTGACTGGCTGCCAGCTAAACATGGAGCCGTTGATCACTACCAGTTGAACCCGATGAACTAACCAGCTCTCTATCCATTTTATAGTCCATTCATCCAACTCATACCTCTTTAACTTGCTGATAAGAATACTGTGGGAGACTGCATCAAAAGCTTTGCTAAAGTCAAGGTATATCACATCCACCACTTTCCCCACATCCACAGAGCCAGTCACCTCCTCACAGAAAGCAATCAGGTTGGTCAGGCATGACTTGCCCTTGGTGAATCCATGTTGACTGTTCCTGATAACCTTCCTCTCTTCCAAGGGCCTTAAAATGAATTCCTTGAGGACCTGCTCCATGATTTTTCCAGGGATTAAGGTAGTTAAGATCTAATGAAGTATAAAAGAAGTAAGGCAAAGAGTTTTATTAAAAAAAAAAAACATAGAAAGAATTGGAGGAATTGTTGTGGGAGGTTAAATAAAGATACCAAAACATCAGAAATGTACAGGCAAATTAGAAGAATGAATGGAGTTCAGAATAAGAATAGTTACATCCCAGGTCTTATTGAGACTGAAAAAATAGTTAGAAGTTCTGATAATGAAAAAGCAGAAGTTTTAGTGGAAACATTCTGAGGGATGAGTAATTACGAAAATCAAAGTGCAATTTTCTTTCAGATTAAGAGACAATTCATTGAAGAGAGGCATGACCTATTATGTAGTTGTGCAAAACATAAAGATACTAAACTGAATGAAAAGTTTTATATGCAGGAACTTGAGAAAGCTATTGATAGAAGCAAAATTGCATCCCCAGATAAAGATTTTATTATATATAGTTTAAATATCTTCCTGAAAGCGGTTTGAGGGTTCTTTTGGAATTATAATACTATATGGGAACAAGGAATGATACTGGCAGGGTGGAAACATTCAGTGGTAGTAATTCCAATAAGAAAACCATGAAAATTATCCACAAAAGTCGAGGTTTATAGTCCAATTGCCCTTGTGTCCTGTCTGGGTAAAACTATGGAGAGAGTGGTGAATTAAAGCTTGGTTGCCTATCTGGAAAACAAGGGCAATATAGAGAAAGTGAAGAGTGGTTTTAGGAGAAGAAAATGCACCATGAACCATATTGTTAAATTGGAAACTGAAATACAAAAAAGTATGAGAAACGAGGTTTTATGATAGCTATATTTCTAGATATTGAAAATGCATGTGACATGTTATGGATGGAAGGCTTATTGTGCAAAGTAGGTACAGTAGGGATATGGGGAAGAATGGATGGATAGATTAGAACATTTTTTAATAAAAAGACCATGCAGGTCAGAGTTGGGAAAATTTTTGATGAATATTAAAAATGGTATACTGTAAGGAAGTGTTATCAACCTAACCTTATTTAATATTATGGTAAATGATCTTCCAAAATAAATAAGTTCTGGGGTAGGGTCACTCTATTTGCAGATGATTGTGTTCTATGGGTTAGGAGCAAGAATATTGAGGTGGCAGAAAAGAGAATCAACAAAGTGTTACGAGATACTTCAGACTATGAAATGCATGGGTTTTCAAATTCTCCATTGTTAAAACCAAACAATTCATCATTACAAAAAGGAAATCTTTCCAATCTTCACAAAAGCATGGAAGCAGTATTGAAGAACAAATAAATGTAGTGAAAAGATTTACATTCCTATGGGTAATATTTGATACTAAATTATTTTGGAAAGATAAATGCAAAGGAAGGCTCAACCTGCTTAAAAGTATTGCTGGTAGTAATTGGTGGGGGGTGGATAAGAAAACACTGCTTATGGTATTGTGAAAGGGTGTGCCAGGCCTTTTGAAGGCCTTCACTGGAGGCCTCATGGTCCCACCACACCCTGTCCCAGAAAAGGAAGAGTGAAGGTAGGTCTTCCAGGCCTGCCTAGAAAGGCTGCAGAGAAGCAGCCAAACAGAGTACAGCAGGCTCAATTAAAAAGCTGTAGGGCAGGGGTGGGGAACCTCCGGCCCGCGGGTCGGATGCGGCCCGCGAAATAATTTGATCCGGCCCGTGCACCCTGCCGCCGTCTGCCCATTTTCGGCGGCGGCGGGAGCTCGGAGGCGGTTACTGGCCCACGGCACCCCGCGGACAGTAAAACCGCGCCGCCGAAAAGGTGGAAACGGCGGCGGCATTTCGGCGGCGAGGGGGTGGAGTTGGCGGCGGCGCGGTTCCGTGGGGGGGGCGGGCAGAAAGGCGTTTCAATTAAAAAGCTGCAGGGCCTGAGTAGGTCAGTTCAGTTTTTAGCTGGGAACAGAAAGATGAGGAAGGACTAGAAGGCTGTGAAATTCCACAGGTAAAGAGATCTGGAGAGAACCATGGGGTAAGAATGAAAAGGAAGGGGCTAAGTAGAAAGTGGCTCAGGGAATAGCAGTATCAACTATCACAGGAAACAGCACATGGCTACTCTTTAGACCTGGAGTAGTGGGTGGGCCAGGGTCCCCCCAGCTGGCCACTGGCAGGGAGGCCTAAGACCTAAGAAGGGGATAAGGATTGTTCAGAGGCCCAAGTGAAGGGCAGGACTTAAAGACAAAGATGATCCGTGCCTGCTGTTAGGTGGGGAGGGTTAAAACCCTGGAACAACTGAGTCACGCACTCCCAAGCAGCCCCTCCCTCCAGAAAGCAGCGCCCTTCCCTGCAGCTCCCAGCTGTTCCTCCTGCCTCTCCTGGCAGAGTTAAAGCAGCTGCATTTCCTTGCCCAGCACAGCTCGCCTGCTCAACTTCCCTGCAGGGAGGAGGCTCGGCTGTGCCTTGTGACTGAGCAAACTGGGGGGCACATAATCCTGCGTGCCTCCCCCCCCCGCCTCACTTCTGCTTAAAGAGTCTCCAGGGAGAAAGCCCTGGGAGGCACTATTCTATACCAGGGCAGATGCTGACTTAAAGCTAGCCCAGAAGGGCCTGAGGGTTGAACCCAGAGACTGAAGACTTCAACAAGGGCCCAGGGACAGGCCCATTGGACCTTTTTCTCTGGAAGGGGTTCCTTCATGCATTAGACTATGTGCCACTTAGCCGGAGGGCTAAGTCATCGAAGATCTACCCACCTGGCAGGGCAACAGCCAGTGGAGTGTCACAAGGAAAGAGAGAGGGGAGGCGAGAGAGCGCACATTCACACCCAACCGACAGGAGGCGTTCATGAGAGGTGAGTGGCCCCCGTCACAGGTATATAGAGTCTTAATCAGACCAGTTATTGACTATGGCTGCCACGATTTTAGCTCAACATCAGAATTTGAATTTAAAAAATTAGATTTAAAACAAGCCACATGTTACTGATAGCTACTAGTGCCAGTTACACTACGAATAGAACTACCGGACATAGCTTTCTTGGCCAAATTTGATGGGAATTGCAATGATGAAACTACCAAACAAATATATAAGGATGCTGGGAATTCAATAGGTGAACTATAGCACACAATGTTAGAACTCCATGTGCCGTTCACGTCAAAATGTGTTTGCTGGAGTTGAAAGACAAGGAAAAGGTAAACAAAGTGAAAACTTTTAGTCGTGGGAAAATCAGCTCTGGATTGAAAGTCAGATGTCCAAATGTGGATTTAAATTTTATTTTATAAACTAAAGGATGAAAAGGAAACAATAGGTATAAAAAATGAAGTGTATCCACACCTAAATGAAAGTGGAGTTATTTTTGTCAAATAGATACAGCTGGGTCCAAAGAAGAACAAACAGGAAGAGTTGGGATGACATATTGTATATCAGAATTAGGAATTAGTACATTTAGAAGAATGTCCAATTTTGTAGCTGTCATGACAGCTGAACTACTAGCAATGATGCAGGCATTAACCTGGATCTGGGAAGTACACCCAGCAGCGGTGGTCATTTTTTCAGACTCAGTATCAGGCCTTATGGGAATAAAAAAGGGTGTCTCTGTGTGTACAAGTGATTTAATTAATGAAATTATATTTCTACTAACAGTTAGATGGGATCATTAGCCTGGATCTCAGAACATATTGGGATAACGGAATGACATGGTGGACAAAGCAGCTAAAGGTATTGTAAGAAATTGAAGGATTGACATCGTAATACCCATGAGTAAAGAGGAATTCAAAAGCCTAGTACAGAAAAATTTAAGATGCATGGTGGAAAAAAGAGGAAGAAGATTTTTTTGAACTGTGCCCAGGAGTTGAGGGTAGGAAAAACGAAGTGATACTGTTTGGAATAGTAACTGCCCTTTGTGGTTTAACCAAAAAAAATTTTCAAATAAGCATACAGAAAGATGGATTATATGCAAAGTGTGAGGTAGAAGAAACAGTTGATCACCTTTTATGCATATAGAAAAAGGGACAAGCATTTTGAGGAACTTAAATTGGCTTAATGTAACAAAAGTCACATTTATTTATTTAGTAAAAGCATTAGGGAAATGGAGTAGTGTCAGAAGGGCCTTGTTACATTACCTGAAAGACACTGGGCAGAACGAAAGAATATAAACTGCTAGGTATTTAGCAATTATAGTCAGTGGCCAGTATAGACCATTCAGTGAAGTCTGTTTCACCATGGAAAAAAAAGAGTGAAGAACTCTGCAGCTACCCTCTGGGATTAGAGAGTTGGGAGAATGGAAGGGTCAAGGAGGAAGTCCAAGGGGAAAGTAAGTCCTGAGATCCTCAGCTGAGTACAGAAAGCTGGAAAGTGGCCAGGAGAAACACAGAGCAGCCACCGGAGTGGAGCAGGTTCCGGTAGTGTGCCCTGAAAGAAAAGCAGGAACTGGACTTCCAGGGGAGATCCCTAAGAGGCATTTAATCAGGGAATAAAGCAGAAAAAGCTAGAGAAGGATGATAGGTCAAACCCCAGGCGGGTGGAAGTGGGTTTAAGTTTATACTTGGTTTGGGATTTTCTTGGAACATTCCAGGGGAGGGCCAGACCTATACGGTTGTAGTGGAAAAGGCCTGAGAGAGGAAGAAGTCCAAGGAGGTGGAAGCAAGGAGTGTGGTGCAGTGAGCACTGCCTACCTGTCCTTGGGTTCCTGGACTGGAGCCCCGTGGAGTATGAAGGCCTGGAAAATAACAAATCAAATAACAACCACGGTGAAACCATGATTAGCAGATGTGGCAATACTGGCTAGCCACGGGAGTGTGTACCCAGGGTCCCAGGCAGGGTTGCACAGCCCATGGTGCCATGCGTGGGCAGCATGTGCACCCCCACTTTGGGGAAGCTAGCCCCCACCCCATCCCTTCCCCCAGATTCCACCTGGCTTCTTCCTCCCAAAGCCCCACCCTCGCTGGCGCAGCCCTGAACCCTGGCCAGTTCCGAGAGCAGCTCTGAACCCCGGCCCGGCCCTCAAACCCCAGCTGGCAATGCGGCAGGCAGTGTGAGGGCCTCAGGGAAGGGGCGAAGCAGCGATGGGAAGAGGCGGGGCCACCACAGCCCAGGCATCCGCTGGCGAGTTGGCAGTGGCTGGGCAAAGGGAGGCTTAGTCTCCCTTGGCCTATTACACCTGCTGCCCATGGTGCCGTGACTTCACTGCTATTGTTATTCAAACTAACTAGATTAAAGCTTGCTCGGTTACATCTGCTCAAGCTACCACTATATCTCTTTGCTTAGGCAACTACAGCGAACTTGCAACCCTGCTTAGTTTATGGAATGTGACTGGATTTGCATGCACATCACACTTCCTGCTGTGCTGGGGAATGGAAATATTTAAATGCTTGCTTTATTTTCTTTAATTTTTTTGGTTACCAGTTTTACGTGTACTGAGTGGCTTTACTCTCTTTAGTAAGCCACTAGATAGTCTTCATTTCTCAATTGCAGATGTAAATACTGACTGTATTGGAATAAAGATAGTCCAAGACACCCCCTTCCAATTTTATTTTCGAAAAGATTTTGTTCAGACATTTCATTTTTGCTTTAAGTATGTCCTATCATAATCCATTTTTTCTATCCTATGAAGGCAATGTAATATTGTGCATTATCTTTTCAATAACTGCTGGACACATCAGTGTATATTTCTTTTTCATACCTTATGCTTTTTCTTGTTAAGTGTAATTGCCGGTCAAATGTAAATGGGAAAGAGCCTTCATTTCTAAGAAAAAAACTCCTTTGCTGTGTAGAGTTTTCTTTTTCTGTTGTTTTT
The DNA here is from genome assembly GCF_026122565.2 of Emydura macquarii macquarii. NCBI lineage: Eukaryota > Metazoa > Chordata > Testudines > Chelidae > Emydura > Emydura macquarii. Next base: position 7,162,711 of record NW_027130506.1, read on the forward strand.
ATCCTTTTCTGCTCATTTTAGATGCTTTAAGACTATAGCAAATAAATTATAACTTGTACTGAACTCCTCTCACACAATGATTGTTTTACAAATAAACAAGGCAACTGATCTGCTGCAGCTGTGAAGCTAATACAAAAACAGAACAAGAATCTGTGCCTATTCTTTGCTCTAACTTCTGGCATGTGCATTCTCTGAATGGAGAATTGGAATGTATTCAAAATCAGGTGCTGGTTGTCTTTTCCACTCAGCCTTACACAGTTAGCATTTTATATAATATCTTGTGATACTCTCTGAAGGTGTAAAGACAGTAAGTAGCAGGTGGTTGAATGGTGGGGGAGATGTTGCTGTTCCCTGTGTAGGAAGGCACTGTGGCCTTCCTCAGAGCCTGGGTCTGAGGAAAGGTCGCGACGTCCTGGCCAGACCGTGCCACCGACTTACACCCTGTTAAATCAAGCAGGGCAAAACTTTTGAGCTTCATCAGCATTTCACAGTGCAAGAGTGTGGTGAGGTTTTAGGGCTAGATTGTGTCTCAAGAAAGCCACCCATAGTAAGTGGACATGCATAGCTGCTACTCTGCCCCAGGAGCATTCCAAGGAAGGACTTATGGCTTGCTTACATCACTCCCAGGGGGAGGAGGAAAGTCTTAATTTTCTGATGGTTTATTTCAGCTGCAGATTATGACCCCTTCCCTTATGCTGGTCTAACTGTATTGGGCAGTCAAGTGGTGGTGGGAGTGAAACGAAGGCTCTGACCATTCCTCACTTCTCTCCCCTTTTCCCTAGAAAAGAAGTAGCAGCTCTCTGTGCATCTGAGCCAAGGTCTGAGCATCCCGAGTAGAGGTGTAAAGAACGGTCCTTATTTCATGGCCAGGCATGTTGTCTGCTTGCGATCCAGCCCTTAATGAATTTCCCAAGCATGTTTTTTCAATGTAATTTTTTTTTTTGTCTAATGTAAAGCATTTTACATTTCATGTCCACCATTCTGCCACATTTACACAACCATTGCTGAAAACAATTATATACGACGGAGGAAAAAGCGTGGTCCATTGGAGTATAACTAGGCATAATGAGGTAAAATTAAGAAAGCAACAATTTTAGGCAGAAAAATATCTGAAAAAATTTGACTCTGGGATCTGCTGTACTGTCTGATGAAATAGTCTTTCGAGGGTGTAGTAGAGAGAGAGAGAGACTGAGCCTGCAGCACTGGGCCTGGTGCAAGATGTGTGGCCTGAACCAAAGACTGTGAACCAGAGTAGGCCTGGCCTTGCCAAAACCATAGCACCCTAGATATTTACATAAATACATTTCAGAATGCTAGTACAGATACCCCTCCTCCCCCAATCTAGTACAAGATAAGATGGTTTAACAGAACAATGAATAAGGATGCTGGGTCTGAGATATCCGGAACAAGGGGAGGTAACAAACAGATGTCATGAAACACGTAAGGTGGGGCATAAGTTTATTCCAGTTTGTCTCCATCTATAAATGTTGGCTTACTTCAGCTTAACCCTCTGTGTGGCCTAGGAGACAGCAGAGACTCCGGCTGCTGACTGAGCCATTCCTTGCCTCTGTGTTAGTGTAACTTTAACTATTGAGCCGGGGCAGTAGGACCGAGAGCAACAAAATTGGCCGAGTGCCTTTATCACCAATCTGTGCCTGTGGTCTTTCTTTATGAGTAACATTGAGGTCTACTGAATTAGCAGGATCCATGATTGCTAATGCTGATAACACTGGAGCTCAACAAAGAGAAAAACTGAACGGTGTTATCAAGGCAACGGCGTTTCAGCCCTCTACACTTAACAACAAAGGGAAGGGTGGAAAACTATATGCTTGGCTCCTTTAAAGCTAGACTGAACAAAACATTAGGACATGTTCTTTTGGGAACAATCTTATATTGGCAGGGAAGTGACCTGGGTGATTCCATACATATTTAGGTTGTAAATGCTGGTGGGATTCTGCTTTTTAGATTTTCAGAAAGGTGCACTGAGGTTTGAATCGATAACATACTAAATATAGCATTCTCCCCACACACCCACATCTAGTCCTGATGCTCCATTATTCCTTCAGGGATGTGCAAGACCTACCAAGAACACAACATCTTTAACACAATGGGCCAGCTTCATGTAACTTTAGAAATGGGTCATACCAGCAAGATGAAGGTGAATAATTAATGCAGTGCCATAAATCTACCAAGTGCTTTACAGACAGGATTAAATTTTCCTCCATGTCCTTAAACAGAATCTGAAACTGCATAATGAAATGATCATAGTCAATCACAAAAAAAAAATCCACCTGTGACTTAAAACTAAATAATATTAATAATGAGGAAGATAAAGTATCTCTGATAGGGACTTCTCTCCTCGTACATGAGAGGCAAGATGGATGAGCAGCTAGAGTGCTAGCATGGGCCTTGGGAGATGCAAGTTTGATGCCACAGACTTTGGGTAAGCAAGTCACTTAGTCTTTCTATGCCTCAGTTCCCCATTTGTAACATGAGATATAGCATTTCCCTACCTCACAGGGGATTTGTGAGGATAATTTAATATAGTAAAGACCATGAGGTGCTCAGCAACTACAGTAATGGAGAACCATATAAGTACCTTAGATAAGATCCATCCCCACTTTTCTATGATAGCTTTCTGTGTGCTTGGGCCGTAAGTGAATTACTCTGTAAAAACATTAAAGAGAGGAAAGCTCCTTTCTGCTTTCAATGCCACCAACAAAAGAGCAGAAACAGAGGGAGAAATAGTTGAATTTCAGAATGTTACATAAATACAAGAGACTATTTTTCTTGTGCCAGTGGGACCAAGACCTACTTGCTATCATTACACCTATAAGAAATAGCCAGCTATCACGCTAATCTCGCAAACATACACAGGATTAGCTTTAAACTGGGTAGTCCCCTGGAACTCAGTCAGGCCTACATCCTCAAGGATGACTCACTACCATTGAAGTCTTTAGATGAGAAAAGTTAAGTATGTGCATAACTGTGCATGATCAGGGCATAAGAATAGTAATATGGAGGGACAGCTGGGAATAGTGAAAACATCAATTTAACCCCTCTGTGTGTCTGCTTATCCTTTTAGACTGTAAACACTTAAAGTCTTTGTGATTTCCTACATGTTTGCACAGTGCCTAGTACATTTGGGCTTCCACTTATTAATATAAGAGAGAAAAACAAAACATTGTAATATGCGTCTTGAAACTAAGAGTGGGCAACTGGTTCAGAGAAAATAAAATTTTCAAAAAGTCTCAAATCTCTGTTCAGATTTTGGGCAGAGCCTGAAAATGTATTGAGGTTGGAAAGTTTAAGTTTTTTGGCTACATTCCATCCCCACCACCCACACTTTTCATGCCCCTCTGTACTTTCTAAGGTAGGCAAGCCTGGAAATAGAAATAATTAAAAACAGATGGGTGGGGTTTGGGTTCTTTTGACCATAGACAAGTTTGTTTCCGATATCAGGTGGCTATGTTGTAATGTCACTTTTTAAAAAAAATTAAAAAGGCAAACTCACTAGCTGCCTGATCCAAAGCCTATTGAGTTTAGTTGAAAGACTCCCATTTCCTTTAGTGGGCATTGGGTTTTACCCTAAAAGACAGATAAAATGAAATAAGAACTATGGGAGAGGGTTAAAAAAAGAACAGATTTGTGGCTTTGTACTTTTTCCAGGTTTTCTAACAAGTTGGTTCATTGGAGTTCAGATCAGTCACTTAGGATTCTTTTTTTAAATAATCCTATGTCAGGAGAGAGAGAGAGAGAGAGATGTATCTGGCAAAGTAATGATTATTTTATGATAAAAATGATTTACCAATGTTCATTCCATAGGTTTTAAAATATATACCATCTCTTTTGGGGAGTGACTTTAAGACTCAATAAATAATGCAGTATTTAAAAATACAAATCAAACATAAAATTCTTCCCCACAGAAAGCATGAAGATGACACAAATTCTCAGATATGAAAGACGTGGGTCCCAGGATATCACTAGCTGAATTAATAGCAAAGTTTTGTAGTCATTGGTGTTAAAGGTCTTTTTAAAACTCAGGCCATAACAGAAAGCTATATCATAAAAAAAAAAAATCCATGGTTTCCTAGGACTTCCTGGTCATCATTATAATGCACACAATGATCCTTCAGAATTCCATTTTGATGGTGGGATTCTTATGCCCCAGAATCATAACCACCTTTATTGTTTCATCCAATGGAAAATCACTGTTAACTGTGTTTGGCCTGACACAGGGCAGTTCTAATTCTTTCCAGTAGCATCTGATGCATATTGGAATGGGCTAAAGAGTATTTGTCAAACTAAAGCACTGAAAAACTTTGGCTTTGATTTGCAAATGATTTGAAATCCAGTCCTGCTGTTGACAGTTCAGCATTTGTGCGAATTGAGTGAGGAGTTTGAACAAGCAATTTTTGGATAATGGGGTAGGCATGAACTGTTAACTTTGTGGCATATGAAATGGTATTTAACAAGAGAGAATAGCAAATGACAAACAGTGAATAACACTTCTAGTACAAACCTGTGATGCGTTAGGGAGTCTAACATTTTCATGAATCCGCAGGGATCATCTGAATATTCAAATAGCAACAATAGGACCCTATAAATAGCAACCAATCAAATCTGAACAATGTATCTGCGATTTTTTTCATTGCTTGACTGGTTCTAGTGCACCTACTTATGGCCCTCAGACAAGGGGATAGCCACCATAATCCCGCCTTTGTCACTCACAAATTAGACTGCTGCAACTCCCTCTAAGGTGAAATGCAACCGAGTTACGGAAGGTGAACCTGATGCAGCACACACCAGCCCATCTTTGCCAATAAAAGCTGCTGCAATCAAATCACTCTTGAGCTCTGCAAACTCAGCTGCCTCCTTGTTTGTTTCTAGTCCATGTTCAAAGTCCTGGTCCTAGTGGCTAAAGATCTAAATACCCTCAGAGACTTTTTCCATCTCTGATTTACCTAGGTATTTGAGGTAGCTCATGAGAAACTATGCAGTTGGCAGGGGGGACTCAGGAACTAAGACAGGATTCTGATGCCAAGCTTAACTGTGTACAGATAAAACTAGAGTATCTGTATTTCCAGTAATGCCTTTCACCAGTAGCGATATATCCAGCATTAAGGTGACCAGTTGTTTGTGCTGGAAAAGTCAAGACTATCAGGTTTGCAGGCAGATCAGACTTCTCCAGTAGTATACTCCAATCAAAGAGGCAGCCACTACTCTGCATCTGGGAACAGGTCTCTGATAAGAACGCCAGTGGTCTAATCCTGTAAGAGCAGAGCACTAATGTTCTAACAACCTAGGTATACAAAAGAAGTTTTCAGAACAGGACTTCCCAGCCAGTGGCTATTCTTCAGTTTAAAAATGTTCAGTACCTGTGCTAGGGCCTGATTCTGCCACCATTATTCAGGACTTCAGTGGGAAATTGAGCTGAGAAAGGACTGCACAGTTTGGCTCTTATATTTTCCTGGCTTCTGATCCTCTCGCAATTTTATATAAAAGAATCGTCCTACTACTTCCATAGTGGAGACTGAAGATTCTGAAGGCGACGTGCTTTTTGGAAATTCCAGCATATGTTTTGTCTTCGTTTTCAAGACTTTGTTTTCATCTTCAGCAAATTAGCTTACAATGGCAATGGCACCAACCAACCAAATAACACAGCAATATTTTTTCATGGAGGAAAAACCTAATTTAGAAACCAGACTGTTATATTTTGGTTGAGGAAGTTGTAGAATCTAAGCCGGTTATAGAGAATGCACAAGATACAAGACTAAACAATGAACTAGGGGCCAGGAAGAGACAGTTCCGTTTTTCTTAAAATATTTGGTGGGAAAATAGAAGATGAAAATATTAAATATACATAGTATGGGCTGTGGATTGCATTGTTAGATTGCATTGTCTAGCCTTCTAGAGAAATGCAGATGCTGCAGGAGCAGCCTGGCGATAGCAGCTACTCATGCCATGCTCTGGATTAAAGATGTGGCAATGCACATTGGCTTGATAGCAAAATGCCAATCATGATGCTCTTAGACCAATTCCTTGTGGACATGTCCATATCATAAAAAAAAAAAAAATCAACCATCATTATAGGAGGTGCTCATAGCACTGTTTATTATTAAGGTTACCTGACATGTCCCATTATAAAACCCTGTTTTAAATTGCTTGTCACTTTGTCAAAATTTTAACCTTTCAGGCTGAAATTTTCCATTAGTATGAACTATTTATAGTACAGTAGCACCTGGGAGGAGGATCAGTAATAGATCAGGGCCCCATTGTGCAAATACAGATCAGAGATGATTCCTGCCCTGAAGTTCTTATAATCTAACCACGGCTGATATCCTTATTGCAAGTCACAGAGCCCAATAGAGATGCCGTGAACTGAAAGTGTGTGGACACTGAACAACACAAGACATGGTCCCTTGGGTAAGGTTTGAGGCAGGGTGGCATAGAGAAGCTAGTATAGCCACTGCCCTTCCTGCTCACATCCGTTCTTTGGCTTCATCTTCAGAGCTGTCAGTACAAGCATACAGATTAAACAAGAGCTGGAGAAAACACTCCACCACATAACCACCTCATTTCAAGAGTACGGTAGGTGAGTATGGTAGCACAACTGACAAGCTAGGAAATTGAAAGCTGTAAGGTTGACATTCCATTGTCTTTAGAGATGTGCAATACACATGCACGCACGCACACACTGATCACACTCTCCTGTGAGTCTCTGAAGCTGACGACATACCAGTGGGAGGTAAGGAGGAAGTGTCATTCTTTTGTTTCAATGCTTTTTTTTTTTTTTAAATCAGTTTGTATCACAACCTTTATGCTGTTTGTGGAAAGACAATCTTTTATTCCTGATGGTTAGAAAACACACACTAAACATTCTTGCTGTCTCAATTGTGTCTGTACCTCTTTAAAATAAATGGCCTTATTCTGCCACCTCAAATCATATTGCCTTGTGTTAATTATTTATATTGTGGTAGTGCCTAGGAGCCTCTGCCATGGATCAGGACTCTAATGTGCTGGGCACTGTACAGCAGAGAACAAAACAGGTGTAAGTCTCAGCACCTGCTTATCAGTGATTTCAGCTCAAGTGATTATTCAAAGACCCTCATTTGAGTCTAACTAGCTATCTTTAAACAGTGAAAATGAAGGAATCAAATAATGATTAGGACTCCTTAGGCACAGCCCGCACCACCAGATACTCCTCCACCCTCCTTCACTGCGATTTGGCATCCCTACCCCCTGCTCAGCAAGTGAGTTTCAGATTGGGAGTCACCCACTCAGTCAAGGCAGGCTAAGTACAGTTCTGCTGCTGGATACTCATATAATAAGGATACCGTTTCTTTACCTTGCATTCAATACTAAAGTGATGTGTAACCTAACACCAAGCAAAAGTGATCATTTTGGTAAAGCAGATCCATCATGCTGTTCACCTAGGCAGAGTAGGCGTGTCTGTGCCAACACGGTCTGTTCCTGATGCCTTTTCCCCCAGCTCATCTCTAGATGTCAGGGGAGAGTTCATTTAGACTCGGCTTAAATAAATAGAAGACAACAGATGCAGACAGGAAACCACAAGGAAACAATGAGACAATGTTGGTCAGCCTGATGGGCAGTGGGCTCAGAACACTAGCAGCCTCGCCCTTTTCAAGTTTTTAGTAGGCATCACACAGCAAAGGAGAGTTTAGAAGGAGGATAATGAGTTAGTTTTGTGGATGGGGATAGGGAGTTCCTCCCAAACAAGCATGAGGGACAGAATGGGAGAAAGCATGAAAGTACTTATTTGAAAATTTAATACGTGGGCACTGGAGGCTGGCATCATGGACTGACTGGAGGTGGAAGCTGACATTTCAGTAGCGAATAAGATGATAATGGAAGGAATGAGATTGGGCACAAGGAAGATCAGCAGATGGAATGGGGTCACTGGAGCAAGTAAAGGGTTAGAGGAGGAGAGCAGAGGAGATACTTGTGTGTCTGTGACAGGGAAGGAGGAGAGTTGTAGGAGGAGAAAGGGGTAGGGAAGAGGAGCAAGGGGAGGGAGAAGGTCACTTTACCCAGGGAAGTATTCCCATGGAAACAGATTCAGAAAACCTTACTCACACTGAGGACTTCAGTAGGATTCCTCACTGCGAATAAGTCTATCAGAATACGACTCATGAACTTCACCAGGATTGTGAGCATGTACTGCTAAGTAAAAGAGTTCCAGAGGGGTAGCCGTGTTAGTCTGTATAAGCAAAAACGAGAGTTCTGTAGCACTTTAAAGACTAACAAATTGTTACGCTGAAATTAAATTTGTTAGTTTTTAAAGTGCTACAGAACTCTCGTTGGTTTTACTGCTAAGTAAGGGTCACAAAAGCCACAACCAAAGTTTTCTTATTTCTTAGGGAACAACAACAAAAATAACCCTAACTTTATTTAATGTTTTGGAGCTGATATAATCTCTTGCTAAAATGATATCACGTAGCTAGAGAAAAAACACACATGATTTATGTGAAGTGATTCCATCCTCTTGGCTAAGTACATAATTGCAAAATCTGGTTTCTGCATCGGTATTGTGCATCTCATGAACCCATTCTTGTCTAATATGTAATTGTGCAATTATGGCGTATCCTGTTCATGGTTTTCAAAGGTGAAGAAATTGTAGGATAAATAGGCATGCATGTTGATTACTTTACAGTTCAGCATTATAGTTATTTAAGGGGAGCATTTAGGTCCCTTTAACGTAGGTAGATTTAAGCCCAACATTTAAATTTTGTGAAATCTAAGTTGGAAATGGAAATGCCTCTAGGGTTTTTGTTTGTTTTTTGAAATTCCTGTGAAAACAGGTTTTGGTTTAGATTTAAAATATTCCCCTCACAGTATGTGCAACCAAACATCGCAGCATTATATGAGTGAAGGAAGGACAAGGAGAAAAACTGAATTGTCCCTTTCCATTGTTACATGCTAAATAAAATGCAAGATGTAAACAAGCCACAAAAGATCCAACCCTGCAATCTGCTCTGGAGGGACGGATCCGTGCATGGATCCCACTGAAGTCAATGGGGATGTACTGCCGCTCAGAGAAAAGGGGCCTATGAGTGAGAGAAGTAAATAAGATTTTTATAATACGGTCAGCACTCTAAGATGCTGTTTGTAGTACAGGGACAGATATTTGGGGGGTTTTAATGGCTATTGTGAACTTCAAAATCACTCTTTGAAAATGGTTTCCCTGCTATTGGATGCGATAATTTCCCCCACATTTGCCCATAAAGAGTCCCCTCTTCCTCCTCCCTGCACAGAAAGGAGGGTCCATGATGCTCTTTGCCACTCCTCCAAACCTTATAACATTGGCTCAGGGACAGGAGGCTGGTTAGACTTGAATGTACATCACTCCTCCTCCAGCCCTACAGAGAGTCCAGTAAAAATATTTTCCCTAACCAAACTAGATACACAGGCACAACTTTCAACTTTCCACTATGGCCATTGCTATTTCTTTCTCTTTGTAGCAGAAAGCACATTGCAACTTCTCATGAAACTCTGCCGGATCCTTTCCTACAATTGTAAAAATAAAGCCATAACCTTGGACTCCTATTATCTGAACAAAAACAAACACTGCCCGTTTTCTTTCCAGCTCAGAGTTTGAAAGGATAGAAGCTTGTTTTGGTCTTGCCATCTGAGGAACTGGCTCCCAGCAAAATCATAATCTATTCTGTTTAAAGGCATTCATGAAGCTTAGACACAGAGCTTTCCAGAATAAATGAAGAAATGTTAACAAAACCCTCCATCAATTCTGTGTGTTGTATTGACGCAAAACAGAGAGAGAAAAGAAAGGCAAACCCCCTTCCATCACTTCCCTCAAAACAAGATCCTCAAAGCGTTGCTCAACGGAAGAAGCTCCTTTTACCTACCCATCCCTTCTGTTTCAAACCCCAAAACGTCTACTTTGTGCATCAGGAAAATTGATTGGGTGAGATCAAAGACTATTTAAAAGTCAACTAAATGGTCTTTCTTTCTTCTTGTCCTCATGGCTGGCCGTAGGCCTATAGAACCGCCTGTAAGCAGGATCACATCACTCTACGCCCCCTGCACTGTTCCTGGTTACCCCTATGCACAAGCCCCCTACATAATACACCTTCCTGCATTCTGCTGTCTATGTCTATACTGCCACTTCAAAGACTTAATGTCGCTTCAGGGGATACTGCCTTTAAAGAACTACACATCAGGGAGAGGATTTTCATGTCAGATCACATCCAACTTTTGAAGTTTCTTGTTAATAGGAGTCGCGTTTGAAGATCTCCACGTTGCTGAAAAGGTTCTTCTCCAAGTTCTTTGTGACTAGAGTGTCTCTCTGAAGATTTCTTTAGCATTCCTCTAGAGGACTTATCATCTTTAGGAGCATCCCTGAAGAGCTTCTTATTGTTTGGACCTAGACTGCCTTGAAGAGTTTTGATGCCCTCTGACAAGTAACTGCTTATGGGCAAAGTTCTCAGTCAGTCCCTGCACATTGAGTTAAAGGGGAATTCTCACCTGAGTAAACTGAGCAGGATTTGGCAAATACTGGATTGAGTATGAGAGAACAGATTTTTTCCCCCACCATTAAACCTAGTTGCTCTAAGAAGTCAACAGCAAACCTCTTAAAAAATGAAGACAGACATCCTATCATGCAGTACTTGGCATTTTAATTAGTGATGGGCAAATCTTTTTGTATGAAATCAGAACCTAACCCGTCACTTTTACCTTTGAAAAAGTTTGATTCATTGTTTTCTCCTCCTTTTCATGTATTTTTAGTTCAGTCATCTCTTCCCCTTCCTTCTTCTCCCCTCAATGCTGCACTTCCTTACACAGGGCAGGACAATACCACATGCACTTCTTAAGGACTTACTGAAAAGAGGAAGTACCAGAAATCTCTTGCCAAACCTCTTTTCAGGAGATTTGCATATGTGTGTCAAACCTCTGAGTTTTTTGAGGTTTGCCCATCACTAAATCAATGAGAGTTTTGCCAGAGTAATGATTGCAAGATATGGGCTTATAGTTTTAGGTTCTTCTAGGTATTTCCTAGTGCCTAATTTTTTTTAGTGTATACACTTTAAATGAGTTCTAATTTTTTCACATAGAAAACTCCTGTTGCCTTCCCTGAAAGCTTTAGTTACAAGGAATGCAAGCCCAGCCTCTAAAAATCATGCAGTGTATATGACCTTTTAATACTGCATAATGTGTAACAAGCACATCCATTTTTCAACTTGCTATCTTGTAAAGTACTATGATTTCAAAAAACTGGTTTTTCGAGTCTGTCTCTTTATGTAAATTTTTAAAAGGTACTTATTTGATTTGGGGTTATGGTCTCAGCATCCAGGTGATTTCTGGAAAGGAGTTTACTTCTGATAGCAAGAAGCCATTACAGAAACACCAACAATATAACCAAGCCAATTGCTGATGCTCTTAAAAATGATGTGAAAATGCCTGTGAATCTCAATGACAAAAATAATATAACTTTGAGTTTAAGTAAAGGAATAGACTGGGCAATTATTTATAGTCAAACCAGAAAAAATAATTACTGTCACAGGGAGAGCTGGATCTTCCCAATTACTGTCACTAGGAGAGCCAGGTTCAAGTATGAATTATGACTTGAGCCTCGTGTAACCTTTGGGTGGGCTAGAGTTTACTTCATTGCATTGCTTCAGTGCCTAAAAAGCCCAGCTCCCATAGAAAAGCACCAGGAAACCCAGAATTCGGTCACTGGGGATTTTCAGCAAGGATTCCACAGGGTCAACTGCCACACAATCAAGTCCAAAAGAACAAAAGATATTAACTTAATTCTTAAATACCAACTTTATAAATCTTATGATAAAGAAACATAATTAATAATAACAACTTAATTTTTACAACATAACATGGCTACTTTATAAACCAAAAACATTATCTTCACAGTTATACATAAACAAAGAAAACAAATTAAATCTAAACAGGTCAGTCCCCAGAGAAACACACTGAGAAGAAACTCAGAGTTCCCAGAGGCTTAGGTTGAGTTTACCTCAGTCTCAGTTGGAGTCTTTGATCACCCAATCTATATAGTCTGCTGAGTTAAAAGCAACATCTTCCCTCCACTTGCTTGTAGAAATCTTCCGTTGAAATCCATGCAGACTCTTCCTCCTCCTCTTCTTAAATCACTCAGTTAGCTAGTCAGCTAACCAATTAACCAACCACTCTGTTAAGCATATAGATTTTTTTAAAAAAACAACCTGTTACAAGAAAAATAAAAAACTGAAAACAACAAAATAAATGACTCGCCCCATCAACACATTTAAATTTGAAAAGTTGGTGAATCATAGTAGTTGAGACAAACTAAAACAGTTTGACTAAAATCAAACAACATTCAAAGTGTACAATTAAAATAAATTATTTTTCCTTCCCAGTTTTTCCTTTCTTTAAATAACACTGCCTGGGCTTCCCTGTTAGAGGGTTAACAATATCACTAACCTGCTGCAAAATGCTTCAGAGTTAGGGGAAACAACCTGTTTTTTACTCCAAAGCTCAGTTTCTCCCAATCCACCCATTGCACATGGCCTTTCCCCTCACTACTTGTCATCATGGAGTCTAAGTTCAACAGCTACAAGGAGCCTATTGAGCATACCCAAAACTACCACACCCAATTCCAGAAACTTCTGCGTGCAGAGAGCTAATTGTGCATCTGCCTAGGAACAAGGACCCAGACACAACTCACTCCTACTCACTCCTAGGGTTGCTACCTTTCTAATGGCTGGAAACTGGACTCACAAGGCTCCACCCCTTCTCTGCCTCTTTCCCAGACCACGCCCATGCGCCGCCTCTTTCCCCTAAGGCCCCGCCCCTGTTCTGCCTTTTCCTCTTCCTCCCAGATAAAAAATCTGGACATCAGGGCTTCTCAAATGGCACCCAGACACGTAGGAGGAAACCAGGACTGTCCGGGTGAAAAGCGGATGGGTGGCAACCCTCTCCCCAATAGGTCTCTTAAAGATATATCTCCCTATTAGGCACATGGGTTACACTAGTGTCCTCTGGGGCCCTGGAAACACTGAACCTTGGCATTTAAAATAACTGAGGCCTACTGGGAAGTGGGTGGCAAGATATTAAAAAAAACAAACCTTCCTGTTCTCAGTAGGAAGAAGAACAGCAACTGCTGGCTGTGCCAGGTCTCCAGTGTAAAAAAAAGAGTGGGGGCTTCCCTATGAAGAGAGAGCTAGGACTGGAGCTTGCAAGGGGCTCAGCTGAAAAAAAGTCTGCGGAAGAGCGTAAGAAGAAATAGGCAGAAATAGGAGGTGGCCCTGCAAATTGCCAAACAAAGCAGTTTGATGCTGAGAACAGATAGCTTCTTCAGAGAGGAGTCCAGACTGGAGGTGTACCCAGTGATGCCACCTACTGGTGATAGGAAAAAATGCTTGTCACTAACGGGAAATGCTCACAGAGAAGTTGTGGTCCAAAGGGAGAGGACAACTCAATCTTGAAGTGAAGGGAGGAGGAGATGGCTGCAGCCAATGGGAAGGACTTAAAGATTGTAGAGGACAGTGGCCCCCAACCCCTTCATTGAGCTTTACTTTGAACTTACCTTGCCCTAGAGGGAATGAATTCTGATGTGGCTCTCCGGCCAAATCACCTACAAACCCGAGGCAGGCCCTTGTTAGCAGGGAAGCTGAGATATGGACAACCTGATGCCAAATTGGGTTAGCTGAGCCTGTTAACACCTTCTACCATTTTTTTCCTCACATATCTAGAAACCCTTTTCTGTCTCTCTAAATTTACAGGCACCAACCTTCATCCTCTCCATTACGAAGGATGTATGTAATGGGTTTGTTTAAAATCTGTTTCCCTGTTATCATATTCATATTAGTTATGAGAACAGTGGATTAACAAGTATGATAAATATGCCTCTATTACTGCCCATTCTCATTTGGGTGGGTTATTAGGCTTCATCCATATGTGACTTCAAACATGCTCTTCTGTAGCAGTGTGACTAGTTTCCAAATCTCAACCCACAGCCTGCGGTTGATGATAATGTGGTTGCTACCATTGAGAATACGCATGCTCCCTTCACATCTGACAGTATTATACTGGAGGGTAACTCTGCATTCTACTGGAGCATGCATACTGCCTGTTACACATCAATTCTTAAACTCTTGGATACATTTTTCAATCTTTCCTTTTAAATATAGATCATTTTTCATCAGTAATGTCAATTTTTTAGACATTTATAAATCGATAAGAATACTTTCCTTCTACACTGCAACCAGTACCCCTCTGACTGGAAATGGGTCAGATGCACGCTGTATGCAATCAGTGGTGGAGTTTTCAATTTGTAATAAGAGATTATTGTGATTAATATCAAACATGACTTTGAATGATGAAACTTATAGCCATACAATGCATACTCAGTGGGAGACCAATTGGCTCCTTTCTTAGTGACAGTTCCTTAAATGACATTATTATTGCATTTAAAACCATTACACCATCTCTAAAGCAGGAGCCAGTTGATATTTCTGCTTCAAACTATCTAGCTTTAAAAGCTCAGTTTACATAAACGAACAGCAGAAAATAAACCTGGCTGAAGTAAAATGTATATTAATTAGGCAGCATTTGTAAGAAGTAATAAGCTTCCCTATTCTCCCTAACAATTCCAGTAGGTAATCAATAATTTCACAGTAGGATTCTGGATCTTTTGCAGTAAGAAGTTGGAGTTTATCTCACTGTATTTAACTCATTACATCATCCCCTTAATAACTCATATGCTAATGTGTTCAATCAATCTTTGACCCTGCAGATTAATACCAAGGATGTCTTGACACCTAGAAGTTATCATAGAATCATAGATGGATCATTTTTGTTTGAAGCCTAGAATTCGCCAACAGAACTTTTAATAGCACAACAGAGGAAGTGGGCTTCACACACCAAGGGTCCCAGAAATAGGCAGCATCTCAGTTTTACTCTGGATGCAGGCACTGCTGGCATGCTATAGTGGTAACAGTGTTATGGTAGGTTGTTCCTTGTTCTGATGCAACTGATTCTTTGCCTGTATTTTATTGCACACAATACTGTAACAAATTCAGAGACATCCAGCAAATTTGCGGTTGTTGCTATGCTATGTGCCATGGCCTCCTGGAACTTGATAGTAACAGCTAGATAAAACTCTGATCCTCATGCTCCAAAAAACAGGAGCCCCTGGAGCTAAAGCAGAAGCATCAGTTACTCCGTCTACAGCTGGATCAGTGATGCAAATATTTGCCCCAAACATTCCTTCAAATTTTGCATGGATTTTGCTCTCAACCCTTTGTTTTTGCTGCCCACAAACTCTAGGCCTAGATAATGACACCTTTACTCACACTGAGCATCTTGCTCTGAGAGTAATTCCTCTGAAGACATTTAAATTAGCCTAATTAACACTCTAATTAGATGAATGGGAGCAGTTCTCACGTCAGAGTTATTGTTTCAGGCTCCGGCAAGCATCACTGCACATGTTTGTACTTGGTTCTCATTTTGAAGGTTATGTCAGCAGTCATAAAGGCTGGAGACTTATATTTTTAAAGAATTAAAAGCTTAGATTCTGGAACATAAAATAGCACTTCCTAGTCAAGAAGTGCCATATGCCAAAACACTGTAGGCCAGCTCAAATCAATTGTTGGCTAGGGCCTCAGAATATGTATCAATGCTGGGATTAGAACTTGAGTTTCTAATGCCAAGTCCTGGCTCATTGCATTAGACTGTCTCATTAAGTTATCCTACATTTTGCCTACAGAGTCACTGCTCTCCTTTGGCAGCAGTGGGCAAGTATAAAGCAAGAACTGATGATAGTGGGTGAATATCTAATGGGTTATAAGTTCAGTTTAGATAACCAGCCAGAATTTCAAATGCTTACCCAAACTTTTGATCATTGTAAAGCTCCCTCATTTCAATAAACCCCAGAAATCTCTTTTCAGTGGTAACTGGATATTATTATGCATCCTATTTTTAGGAAAATTATATATGAAAATTATATAGCAATTCATCTTATATCATGGCATTCCATTTATGAGTCAAATGTATAGTGTGTTTTTAAATGCTACTCTCCACCAGTATCACGTAGTTATTTTCTGCATTGGAGTTAATTTATAATTTCATTCATCTTTCCGGATATTTATAAAAACCTGACCAATAGAAGTACTGTCCCCTAGACTCATAATATTTCTGTAGAGGCCAAGGTATATTGTTACACTCATTGCTCTGACAACTGCAGTCACATTGCATACATTGCATTACTCAATTATTTACTTAGTAGAAGCTCTTTCTTACTTTCTTCCAGTTCTATCCATTAAAGGGAAAATGAAAACAAATATGTTTCACAAAATGCTATGTTTAATTGGCAGGGGATAATTCTATAATAGGCCCTGAATTGGCAATTTACTTAATCACATGATTAGTTAGGCATATGCTTACCTATCTAAGGTATAGCTTCATTACTGTAGTATCTGACTGCCTTTAAAGTCCCAGTTGTTAAAAGTTCTCACCCTGGTATGGTAGTGGATACATGGACATTTCCTCAGAGGAGTATCTGATCAGGCAAACCACATATAGCAAATACCACACCCTTTATCCCCATACAAGTGTAACCCTTCTGCCAGACAGAGTCAGCAGCAGCAAGGGCCGGGTTCTATATCTAGGGGTCCCTGTCAAAGATATCTAGGGGTCCCTGTCAATGATACCACACCAAACTGGCTCAAGCCCCCACCCAGTCACCTGGGAAATCACACACTATCCCCTGGGTGCCTCAAAGGGCAATACTTCCCCTCTCGCAAGCACAGAGTCTGAGTGTAGAAAGTAAACCTTTTAATAACAGAAGGGAAGTAACACAGCACTGTCTTGGGAACCAGTGCAAACAGAATTCATGAACTCAATGAGCCAAACCCATCCCAGAGTCCTGGGGCGTCTCCGTCACCTCTCCCTTCTTGCTTTCCCCTGTACTGACCATCGTAGTTGCAATGTCTACTTCTCAGTTGGGGCTCAGCCAGTCCCCCTCTGCAGGCTCCTGCCAGATGCAGGCTTGACCAGGCCTCCTCCGCTGCTGCCTCCTGCCACCTCCGGCCTCACTGAGTCCCCGCTGATGGCTCCCGCCGTCTGCTGGCACCAACCACTCCTGGCTCCCGCCGTCTGCCGGCCCCCCTTTGTCTACAGATGCTAACCGATCCTGGCACCTGCAGGCGCTGACCGTTCCTGGCTCCCGCTGTCTGCTGGCGCCGACCGAGCGCACCATCTGCTGGCATTGACCGCTGTTGCTCCTGCCATCTACTGCCGCTGACCAATCCCACCATCTGCAGGTGCTGCCCACTGCTGGCACCTTTTCTGGTGGTTATCAGTCAAGGTTTCCCAGTCTCTCTAGTGATTCAGCTCTTAGTGAATTTCAGCTCATGGGAAAACCTTCCGCTGACACAGGAGCAACGTCTCTGCTTTCAACAAACAAATGACTCCGAGAGGAGCCATTAATTCTACCTTTTAACAGTGGGGGTTGAGGGGATAATGATTTCATTAAAATGGACTGGGGAATGATCTGTAGGTAGGAAAGTGGGGGAACCTTGTCTATTCCTTGTATGGGGATAAGGGCTGTGGTATTTGCTGCAGGTGGTTCGCCTGATCAGATACTACTCTGTGGAAATGTCCATGTATCCACTACCATACCAGGTTGAGAACTCTTAACAACTGGGACTTGATAAGCAGGTTGGGTGAAGGCTAGGGGTGTCTTGGGGCACAGTGGGGAGAGGCTGTTGGGGCTCATCAGAGAGGGAAAGTAGCTTGTAAGAGGCTAAGAGGAGCCTACTTCACTAGGCTTTGTAAAGTATGCCTATGTGGCATGTTATGCAAACTATTTCTGTTGTTACCATTTTTTCTCTCTATTTTAATTTTATCATCACTGTTGTAGTGGGTAGCTTCACTTAGACCACTCAAAAGGAGAGGTGAATCTCTCAGCGTTTGCAGACAAGTGCTAAAAAGTAAGGCATTCTAGAACTTAACCCTCTCACTCATGGTCAGGCCGCGCACGGACACAGGTGTCCTTTCCCATTGAGGTCTTCTGCAAAGGACTCTGACAGGGAAGAAGCCAAAAGACCAAAGAGGAAACATGAGTTGGGAGGGCTGTGGTTGCCAGCATGCATCAATAACATGTTGAATTTTGGCCATATCAATTAATTTTACAATTTACTCACTGCCCAGAACTGCTAGATGTATCTTACAGATGATACAGCCCCTGTTCTGAAGAGCTCATAATCTAACGTAGACAAAAATCAGTTAAAAGATGGGGCATAGAGATGCAACATACAACAAACTGCAGTGATGTAAGGCAAAAAAGGCTGTTGGTGCCATGATTTCTGTAGTTCTACTGTGGTAATGAGGTGTTTTTTGTTTTGTTTTTTAAATAATACTCTGCATTTCTACAGCACCTTTCAATGAATGACCTCAAATTGCTTTACAAACCTTACTGAACTGAGCTTCACAACCCCCCTGGGAAGTAGGCAAATATTTTATCAGAAATTTTACAAATGAGGAATTTGAGTCACTGTTAAGTAGCTTTTCAGGATCAAACAGAAAGACTATGGCAGATCTGGGAATAAAACACTGGTTTTTAACTGCCAGGCTATCCTTCCTCCCCATAATTGATAGCAGATGGACTACTGGACCTAAGGTCTCTTCCATTTTTAATGTCTATGATTAACATGTCAACTTGCTTTTTAAATCAGTGCTTCATAGCCTATATTCTTGGTTGCACAGAGCTTTGCCTTTCAGATAATTTGTATGCAGCTAAATAACCAACTCAAAAGCTCATTGTCCTCTCACCAGGCATGACTTAAGGGCTTTTTCCTCTGTGATGGGCATAGACAAAGCATAGACAAAGGTCACATCATGTAGATATATTTGTACCTCTATGCAAATATGAGTTGAACATGCAAAGAAGACACATTGGATAGGAAAACATACAACTGCTAATAAGGTAATATTTAACAGAGAACCCATTATATGTCTGGTTGTTGGTGGAAATATTTACAAACATAACATGAGAAGGAAAGTCTTTACTGACCCAGAAGCCCCCAGTGGCTCCCTAACAACCAAGCAGACCTTTTAGTCCCACAGGAAAACTATCTTGCACGAGTGAATTTCAGACTAGTGCAATCATGTACAAAGCAATGTGTTGGATATAAATATTTTTGGCAGTATATAAGCTGGGGAAGTCACCTTTTTGTTATTTTGGTATCTGGAACATTCAGTATTACAGCCTGTGTCTCTGCAGCTTTCTGTTGCTGCTGCATTATTGTGAAGCGTCAAGCTGTGTGCTTGGTCTGTGTAATTCCTATTTCATACTCTTTTCATTCCTTTGGGGGAGGGGTAGTAATAAGTGAAATGCACGGTTTCCATTTTGTGCTGGATTCACCTCTGGCCTTTCCTCCCCAGTAATCATGGCAAGAATAGGCAGCTGAGGAGTGCAAGATGGGCTTTCAGCTGAAGAATCGCTGATCTGCTGTGGGTCCCATGTGAAGATGTCTGCTGCAATGCCAAGAATTGTACTGAGCCACATTCAGAGTCCTGAAGGACTGAACCTTGGAAAATGCTTCTTTAAAGTGAACTTCGCGAAATGCAGAGTGCCATGATTAATAATAGCATAGAGTCATAGAAATGTAGGGCTAGAAGGGACTTCCACAGGTCATCTAGTTCAGCCTCCTGTACTGAGGCAAGCCCAAATAAACCTAGACGATCCCTGACAGGTGTTTACCTAAATGTAGCAAGGGGAGTGGTCTCCCTCTGAGACTGACAAGGAGGGACCACCATTCACCCCTTGGTGGGCATAACCAGGAAGGCCACGCCTACCATGTCAGAAGCAAAAGGGCAGGACAGGAACAGGAAGTATAAACGGTAGGCTGTCTAGCTCAATTGGGCTGGAGCTGCAGGAGGAGAAGGACATCTCTCCCCTGTCATTGCTGCCCATGCCTAACCACTGCAGCACCGAGGATCTGGAGAAGTTACCGGAGCTGCCTGTTGACTGGGACTCAGAGGAGCTGCCAGAACTGCTGGCTGTCTGGGATGCTGATGAGCTATTGGGGTTACCCTTTGCTGTTTACCCTGGGGGGATGTACAATGAACCTGAGGCCCAGGTACTCCATGGAGGGGAGGTAGGAAGTAGCCCATGGGAGCCAGACAATAGTCTGGTTGTGCTGTGGCCAGATACCACATCGGCGTGTTTCGGCTGGAGCTTCACTGACCCAGTGGTGGAGCACTCCACCACTGAGAGGGCCCTGGACTGGGGCCTGGTGGAGTAGGCTGGGGTCAGGTACCCCTACTTCCTCTGCTGCTGCTGACCCCATCCTTGGGGTGGCAGCTCTCTTGTCATAGGCCAGGAGGTCTGATATTTCTCACCCCTCCTTGTGAGCCCCCAGACAGAATTTGGTGATCACCCCGGCCTGTGAGCCCCAGACTGCTTAGTTGCCCTGTCCTGCCTGAGGGTCTGGGCACCAAATATAGCTGATTTCCTGCTTTGAAGCTGCCTACACAGGTGTGATGGTGAGGGGGCATGGCCTCCCTCACAGACTGATAAGGAGGGATGGCAATGCACTGCTACACGTGGGGGAATATGTGGGCATCGCCCGTCCCCTGAGACAGAGGGGGAATGAACTTGTTTCAGTCCCACCATCAGCAGAGTACTGCCATGGATATCGACAAGCTGGTGAAATGGTGGGCCAAGAGCCAGCAACAGCAACAAACCGTCCCACTTTCAGCAGCAACAGCAGCTGCTTCAGCAACTGGAGGGTGCAGCAGTAGCTCATCTGAGAGCTGGTGGCCCAGTAGCATGCTCAGCAGCTGGCTGCCCTGATGTCCAGCCCTTCTGTCCCTACCCACAGCGGCCCAACAACCTTTATGGCCTCTGTGATGCTGCTCCATGTCACCAAGATAGGGCCTGAGGATGTTCTGGAGGCATTCTTAATAACTTTTGAGCATGTCACCTCTGCCACAGGTTGGATCCCCACCCAATGGGCTAGCCTCCTGGTCCCTTACCTGACGGGGGTAGACCAGGTCGCTTATTAGGCCCTTCTGAATGAAGAGGCCCACAACTACCAGGCTATAAAGGTGGCCATCCTGGATGCACTCAACATCATCCCTGAAATCTTCCAGTGCCAGTTTCAAGGGAAGACTTTTCTGCCAGGGGCCCAACCCCGGGTTGTGGCACAAGACCTCAAGGATGGCTGCTGCCACAGTGACACTCTGCCACTGAGATCACTGAGCGGGTGGAGATGGAACAGTTCTTACATATCCTTCCACCTAGGGGATGCACCTGGGTCATGCGACAGCACTTGCGCGCAGCAGTCTGACTGAAGGAGGTCTTCTTGGCAGCAGAAAGTCTGGTAAGGCCCAAACTGCAGTAGAGAACCCGCCAGCTGTCAGGTGACTGCCAGGATTGACTCAGCCCATGATGGTGGCCACATGACCAGCCCTTGACCACGAACCACCCCTATATCCTGCGGGCCCCTTGCCAATCATGGTAGCAGAGGAAAACACCCAAAGCCAAACCTTGTGGAGCTATCACGGAGGCCTGAGACCCAGGTCATCCCCACAGAGTTTGGACCCTGCTTCATGTGTGGCTAGTTTGGACATCTACAGTACTAATGCCCAGCCATGGACTGCTTGTTCAGCCAGGTATATACCAGGGAGGCCTGCACCCATCAGCGCCTAGCCGCAGAGGTGACTGTCCCAGTGGATCTCGGAGAGAGACGCCTATACACTCTGATGGATTGTGGGTTTGGACAAACCCTGGTACAGCAGCAGCTTGTCCTGGCATGCGACCAAACCCTGGAACAGGTCTGTATCCAGTGTATCCATGGGGATGTAAAAACTTGCCCCCTGGCCCATCTGGCCCTAACCGTAGATGGTGTGACCTGGAGAATGCCCATGGGCATCACCCAAAACCTACCTTACCCAGTTATCTTTGGCCAGAATTGGCCT
Organism: Emydura macquarii macquarii; assembly: GCF_026122565.2. Taxonomy (NCBI): domain Eukaryota; kingdom Metazoa; phylum Chordata; order Testudines; family Chelidae; genus Emydura; species Emydura macquarii. Next base: position 7,184,668 of record NW_027130506.1, read on the forward strand.
GAATTCTTGCAGTTTTTGCAAACTGCAAACCTCCCAGACCCCCCAACACAGATAGCCTTGGAGGGGGACTCCCCCGATGGCACTGGTACAGGACAAGGGGAAACACCAGTCCTGTTGGAGGACCAGATCACTATGGAGGAGGACACATCGACCCAGTTAGAGGGAGGGGAACCCCTGCTAGACCCAGCAAAGGACTTTGACCGTGACCAGAAGAAAGACCCCATGCTGAGCTGAGCATACGAGCAGCTGGCCTGCATAGATGGTGTGGCAACAGACCCACAACGAGCCACCCAATGGCCCCAGTTTGAACTTAAACAGGATTGACTGTATCAGGTAGACCAACTAGTGGTTCCCTGGTGTCATTGGTGGGTTGTGTTAAGGTTAGCCCATGACTTCCCCCCTGCCAGCCATCTGGGTCAAGAGAAGACCCTGGCGTGGGTCTTGAGCCACTTCTTTTGGTTGGGTGTATATAGGAACTACTATATATAGGTATATAGGAACTACTGTGCTTCCTGTCTGGAGTGCCAGTTGGCGACTGTCAGGAGCATCAAAAGCTCCACTGATCTCCCTCCTGATAGTGTGAACACCCTTTGAGAGGATAGCTATGGACCTAGAGGGACCCCTGGAAAGAAGCATTGCAGGCTTCCAATATATCTTGGTGGTAATGGACTATGCCACTCATTTCCCTGAGGCCATTCCCCTGAGAATGCCACCACCCGTAGCATTGCCAAAAGATCTTCACCCAGGTGGGTTTACACTGGGAGACTCTCACAGACCAAGGGGCGAATTTCACCTCTCAACTCCTCTGTGAAGTGTGGGCCCCTGGGAATAAAAAAGTTGCGGACCTCAGCATCCACCCCCAGACGGACAGGCTTGCTGAGCTATTTCAGTGAACTTTAAAGGCATGCTCAAAAAGCACCCCCAAAAGAATTACACCACTGGGACCAACTGCTCCCATCCCTGCTACTCATCCATGAGGGAGGTGCTGCAGGCCTCCACCAAATTTTCACCCTTTGAGTTGCTGTATGGATACCAGCCTTGAGGGGTTTTGGACCTCATGTGGGAGATGTGGGAGCAGACCCCATCCTGAACCACAGGGACTCCTCCAATACATGCTGCAGGAACGACTGGCCCAGGCCACAGTCATTGCAAAGGAGAACCTCCAGGCAGCCTAAGGGGCCCAGGCCAGAGTCTACACCCAGGGAACATGCACTCAGACCTTCAAGCTGGGAATTGGGTGGGTGCTTGTCCTGCTTCCCTCTAAGGAATCCAAGATGTTAGCCCAATGAAAAGGCCCCTCTGAGATATTCCACTGGGTTGGCCCTGTTACCTATAAGGTCTGCCTACCAAATCGGCGGAAGAAGAGGCAAATTTATAATATCAACCTCCTGAAACTGTGGCACGAGTGGGAGGGTCTGCTAATTACATCATCTCCCTTGAACCTGAGCTGGGACTCCAGTCTCCTATGGTGACTTTGCCAGCAGAACCCCTGCTTGGGGATAACTTCACCAAGGAACAAAAGTGGTAGGCCAAGCACATCTTCGAGGTGTTCCCTAGGACCTTCACCACCTTGCCCAGACAGACCACCTTGCTCCAACACACCATTCGGACCAACCCTGGAGAGATGGTTCGCAAGGTGAGCCAACCTCTCCCATGCCGCATGCGGGAAGCCATAGAACAGGAGGTCCAGGCCATGTTGTACTTTGGGGTTATTGAGAGATCTGCAAGTGAATGCCGTAGTCCCATTGTTTGTCCCCAAGCCAGACAGAACCCATCGGTTCTGCATAGACTTCTGGAGGATCAATGCAATCTCGAAAGTCGACGCATATCCAATGTCCTGACGAGCTACTAGACCATCTTGGGGAAGCATGGTACATTGACCAAGGGCTACTGGCAGATCCCACTGGAACCTGGGTTGAAGTAAAAAAACGCCTTCGCCACCCCCAGAGGGCTCTACCAATTCACCAGGATGCCCTTTGGCCTTCATGGGGCCCCCGTGACCTTCCAGTGGCTGATGGACCGACTCCTACAGTCCCACATCAAGTACACCATGGCCTATCTGGACAATATGGTCATCTACAGTTGCTGCTGGAGGACCACCTGAATCAGGTGACAGCCATCCTCAGGACCCTCCAAAGAGCCAGCCGAAACCGCGAACCCCAGGAAGTGCCAAATTGGGTAGCAAGGAACAACCTATCTGGAGTACAACCAGGGACCAGGTATTCTGTTGCCTCTAGTCAGGAAAGCCCAAGCCATCCAGGAAAACCCAACCCCAACCATCAAGAAACAGATCAGGCAATTCCTAGGACTCATGGGCTATTATCGGCATTTCATCCCCAGGTTCGCCATGGTTGCATCCCCCCAACCGAATTACTCACAAAGGACTGACCACAATGGGTACTGTGGTCCCACAAATGCAAAGCAGCATTCCAGACTCTGAAGGGTCAGCTATGCTGTGAACCCATACTATACAGTCACAACTTCACTATACAGTGTCCAAACTAACACCTCTGTGGTCAGACTCAGGACAATCCTCTTGCAGAACATCAATGGCGAGGAACACCTGGTTCTGTACATCAGCTAGAAGCTGTTCCCTTGGGAGCGAAATTGTGCAGTTATTGAAAAAGAAGCCTTAGCAGTTAAGTGGGCTGTGGAAGCTCTCTGCTACTACCTCCTGGGAAGCCTCTTTATAGTGGTAACAGACCATGCACCCTGAAATGGCTCCAACAGATGAAGGATACCAATGCCTGGCTGATGCACTGGTACCTGGCTCTCCAGCCGTTCGCCTTCACTGTACAACACTGAGCTGGTAAGATGCATGGGGAAAGGGACCTGGCCATCCCCAAAGATTGGGAGATGGCCTTGAGGGGTGTGTGTGTGTAGCAAGGGGGTGTGGCCTTCCTCTGACATTAACAAAGAGGAACTGCTATCCACCCCCTGCTGGACGGGACTAGGAAGGCCATGTCCACCATGCTGGAAGCAGAAGGGCAGAACAGGAACAAGAAATATAAAGGGTGGGCCCTCTAGCTCAGTTGGGCTGAAGCTGCCAGAGGAGAAGGACATTTCTCCCCCGGCGTTGCTGGCCACGCTTGACCACAGTAGTGCCAGGGACCCGGAGAAGCTGCCAGAGCTGCTTGCCGCCAGGGACCCGGAGAAGCCGACAGAGCTGACTGCTGCTGGGGAACCAGATAAGCTGTCGGAGCCGCCTGCTACTGAGGACCGAGAGGAGCTGCCAGAACTGTCAGCCGCCTGGGACGCCAAGGAACTGTTGGGGTTACCCCTTGCTGTTTACCCCGGGGAGATGGACAATGATCCTGAGGCCCAGGTACTTCAGGGAGGTAAGGTAGGAACTAGTCCAGGGCAATCAGACAGTTGTCCAGCTATGCTGTGGCCTGATACTAGGTCAGCATGCTTCAGCTGGGATCTTGCTGACTCAGTGGCAGAAACCTACGCCACTGTGAAGGCCCTGGGCTAGGGCCCAATGGAGTAGATTGAGGCGAGGTTCCCCAACCCCCTCTGCTGCTGCCGACTCCACCTTTGGGGTGGTGGTTCTCCTGTCATAGGCCAGGAGGTCTGATATAGTTCACCCCTTGCTCGTGAGCCCCTAGACTGCGTTTGGTGCTCACCCTGGCCTGTGAGTCCAAGACTACTTATTTGCCCTGCCCTGCCTGAAGGTCTGGGGCCATAGACTACTTCTCTGCCCTATCCTGCCCTGCCCTGCCTTGCCTGAGCGCCTAGGCACCAGAGATAGCTAATTCCCTGCTTTGAGCCTGCCTATACAGGTGCGACAGCAAGGGGGTTGTGGCCTCTCTCACAGACTGACATGCACTCTTACACTAACCTATGCTTAAAAACCTATCCAATGATGGGTGTTCCACAACCTCCCTTGGAAGCCGATTCCAGATCTTAACTACCCGTATAGTTAGAAAGTTTTTCCTAATATCTAATCTAAATCTCCATTGCTATAGATTGAACTCACTACTTCTTGTCCTACCTTCAGTGGACATAAAGAACAACTGATCACTGTCCTCTTAATAATAACCCTTCACATGTTATAAGGCAGTTATCAGATCTCCCCTCAGTGTTCTTTTCTCAAAACTAGACATGCCCAGTTTTTTTAACCTTTCCTCATAGGTCAGCTTTTCTAAACATCATTTTTATTGCTCTCCTCTGGACTCTCTCTAATTTGTGCACATCTTTGTTTAAATGTGGTATCCAGGATTGGACACAGTACTCCAGTCAAGGCCTCACCAGTGAGGGCTGAGTAGAGCAAGACAATTACCGCCATTATCTTACATACAACACTCCTGTTAGTACATCCCAGAATTATATTAGTCTTTTTTGCAAATGCATCACATTGTTGATTTATTCAATTTGTGATTCACTATAACAAGCAGATCCTTTTCTGCAGTACTAATACCTAGCCAGTTGTTCCCCTTTTTGTACCAATGAATTTGATTTTTTCCTTCCTATGTGTAGTACTTTGCATTAGTCTATATTATATTTCATCTTGTTGATTTTCACACCAATTCTACAATTTGTCAAGGTCCTTTTGAATTCTAATCCTGTTCTCCAAAGTGCTTGCAACCCCTTCCAGCTTGGTGTCATCTGCAAATTTTATAATCGTATCTTCCACTCCTTATCCAAGTCTTTCGTGAAAATATTGAATAGTACTGGACTCAGGACAGACCTCTGCAGGACCCACTAGATAAGTCCCCCAAATGTGACAGTTTCCCATTGACAACTACTCTTTGAGAATGTTCTTTCAACCAGTTGTGTACACACAATACAGTAATTTCATCTAGACCACATTTCCTTAGTTTGCTTATGAGTATGTCATATGGGTCTGTGTCAGAAGTCTTATTAAAATCAATATATATCACATCTACTGTTCCCCTCTATCCACTAGGCTAGTAATTCTGTCAGAGAAGAAAATTAGGTTGGTTTGACATGATTCGTCCTTGATAAATAAGTGCTAGCTAGTCCTTATAACTCTATTATCCTCTCTCTGCTTATAAATTGATAGTTTAATAATTTGTTCCAGTAACTTTTCAGGTATCAAAGTTAGGTTGACTGGTCTATAATTCCCTGAGTTCTTTGTTCCCTTTTAAAAGATAGGTACTTTGTTTACCCTTCACCAGTCATCTGAGCACTCATCTATCCTCTGAGTTCTCAAAGATAGTGACTAATGGTTGTGAGATTGCTGACTTGAATACATCTAATTTATTTACATGTTCATTAACCTGTTCTTTTGCTATTTTGACTTATGTTCCTTCCCCTTTTTTGTTAATATTAATTGTGTGAAGTGTCTGATTACAATTAACTCTTTTAGTGATGATTGAAGCAAAATAGGCATTAAATACCTCAGCCTTCTTGATGTTGGCCATTATTAGCTCTCATTCCCAGCTAAGTAGAGTAACTCAATCTTGCTCTTGCTCATCTTTCTCTTGCTCAGAACTTTTTCTTATTGCCTTTTATGTCCCTTTCTAGTTGTAACTTGCTTTGTGCCTTAGCCTTTTTTTATTTTTGTCCCTACATGCTTGTACTATTCTTTTCTACTCGTTCTTAGCAACAGATCCAAAGCATTTTGATGTGCTTTGCAAACATGAATGAATTCAGCCTTGCAACCCTTTATAGATTGCAAAATGATACACAAGTGTTTCCCTTCACCATTTTTGGGACAACGGATCATGGAGGTATTGTTAGCAAAGTTCTGTATATAGCGTCATTTTGTTTTCATGGTTTGACTCATCGATAATACTCCAACATAGACTCAGGTCTAGATTCACAAAGGTATTTATCCTTTGATAATTCAGTGGTATTTTCACTGAAATTAATGGAAGTTAGGACTCTAAATACCTTTGAGGATCTGGACCAAAATGACTAAAACGTATACACACAGACTGCAGTCTTTACGCAGACTATATTCCCACTGACTTCAGTGGGGGCTCACATAAAAAGTATTCATAGCCTAAAGTCTGTCCAAATAATTCTTGATCTGTAAGGAGAATTGCTGCGTAGACAAACTGTGTAAAGACATATTGACATACCCCAAAGACAATTCACAATGATGCCAAACATGGGGAAATATTTCATTGTGTCACTGAGCATGACCTTGTGCAGGAAATGCAGAGGTCTGATTTACTGAATAAATAAGTACTATTCCATTGTGTTCTGAGAGAGGAGACAAAACAACGTACCACAGGAGAGAAGTGACACATCAAAACATGCTGTTTCTGCTGGATTGGACAGTGCTGTTCAGAGCTGAACTACTTGCCCCTCTTCCCCCTGCTGCAGCAGCTGTCACTTAAGTAAAGATGCTCCCTTCTGGGTCTAAAGTTAATGTATGCTCTTGCAGGTGAATAGGGGGAACCTGAATTCTATGTGCTAAAAATGGAGGCACAGCTTCAAAAAGTAGCCTAAAAATAAAGATTTTGCTTTTAAGCCACCAATCCTTAAGGTGGATTCACTCATTCTCTCTTCTCAGTGGAACCAGGGACCCATGTTATGATTTCTATCCACCCCCATCCTAGTACAAAAACTTATGTATATATGAATACAGCACAAAGGCTACTTAGTCTTAAGAAACTGGCCATCAGGTCAGTAAAATTGTGTTTTCTAGTAGAGTTGGACTTTAACTAGTTGAATCCTTGGAGACATTTTAGGTAGTCACTTAAGGAGATTGTATAATTCAAGTGTATGTGGTGTGTAATATTTAGTGTGTACTCAGGCAATCTAGGTTCAGTTTTTGCTCTGCTAGAAGCTTCATATATGACTGTAGCCAGGAGGGGTGGTACCTCTCTGAGAAGGACCCAGAGGGGGAGCCAGCCCCACCCTGGCTGATAGAGCCCCAAAGGAGAAACCCTGACCGGAAGCAGGTGGGCGGGTCCAGGCCTTTAAAAGCCAGGCCTGTGAGCCCAGTCAAGAGAGGATGGCTGAGAGAGAAGGATGCCTCTCCTCCTGAGCTCCCAGTTAAGGCTGGGCCAGAGACCCACACTGAAAGAAAGCGGTCGGCCTTAACCCCACTGCCTGGGAGCCTGAGGAGGGCCCATGGGGGTTCCCTGCTGTCTGGGAGCCTGAGGAGGGCCCGCCAGAGCAGTACAGAGCCTGGGACCTGGGACCTGCCCGTGGCCTGGGGGCCGGAGGACCTGGAAGAGCAGCCCTCTGAGGATGAACCCATAAAGCTGCCAGAGCTGCCACCCGTGGATGAAGAGGGCCTTGTAGGGTTACCACGCCCCAGTGACCCAAAGGACACAGGTACCTGGGGATATGGGGAGGAAGTAGCCCAGGGGCAGCCGTAGCTAGTGGCTGGAACTAGGCAACCCTGTTGGTGTGTTGCGGCAGGAGCCCCGCCAACTCACTGGCAAATGCCTTTTGCCACTGCTAGGGCCCTGGGTTGGGACGCAGTGGAGACGGGTGGGCCTGCGTCTCCCTCCCCCCTTCCCTAACAACCCCGAGAGAGAGCCTCACCCTCCATACCGCTCCAGAGAGCGGCCGGCTTACCTTGCCAGCCCCTGCCTGAAGGGCCTGGCCCTAGACGGCTTACCTTGCCAGCCCCTGCCTGAAGGGCCTGGCCCTAGACGGCTTACCTTGCCAGCCCCTGCCTGAAGGGCCTGGCCCTAGACGGCTTACCTTGCCAGCCCCTGCCTGAAGGGCCTGGCCCTAGACGGCTTACCTTGCCAGCCCCTGCCTGAGGGCCAGGTGAAAGAGCGCTAGCCCAGGAAAGGGGCTCAAGACTGCTCCCGGCGGGAGGTAGCTGGGAGGGGTGGTCCTCCTCTGAGGAGGACCCAGCGGGAGAAGCCCGGATGCTGCTCCCCGCTTCCAGGGGCACGTCCACAGTGACCTTGGTCAGGTCACTTAATTTCTCTGTGCCACAGGGCCAATGACAATTTCCTAGCACACAGGAATATTGCAAGAATAAATCCATAAACACCTGTGAGGTGCTCAGATGCTATGATGATGGAGGGTATATAAGTACCTACATAAATGGAAGGTGGGTTTTCTGGTGAGATGTTGTAGGACTTGAATGCTCAAGTAGTTAACTCAGGCCATGTCTACACTACCACTTATGGCGGCAAAACTTGTGTCACTCAGGGGTGTAAAATAACACACCCGTAAGTGACATAAGTTTCGCCAGCATAAGCGGCAGTGTGCACACCGCCATGTTGGTGGGAGAGCTTCTCCCCCTGACATAGCTACCGCTGCTTGTTGAGGTGGTTTTATTGTGTCAATGGGAGAGAGCTCTCCCATTGGCATAGACTGACTACACAAGTGGTATACAGCAGCGCAGTCGCATCGGTACAACTGTGCTGCTGTAGGCTCACTAGTGCAGACATGTCCTCAGTTTGACTCCGCTTGGACATCTGGAATCCTCTAGCTCATTCTGGGCAGGCTGAGAGTCATCAGCACAGTCACGCCCATTTTAACATTATGTAATCTTATTTGTACAGTGTGACAATCTGCTGGGGTTCCCAGGATTGTGAGTTCCTGTGTTACCCCCCCTCAGCCTCGGCAAGTGAGAGGTTTGCTACTACTAAAATGTGAGACAACTCCATGACACACCAGGTTGTCTGCCTTGCCAGCAAACTTTTCAGGTCTCTGCCAGTCCAGACTTTGCCTTACAGGTAATAAACAGTGAACCTCAACTCCCAAGTGCTTCAGAGATGTCTTTCGATAATGTCCAGACTCCTTACTGAACACTCACAGAAGTGATTAAGTTCACTGCTCCTTTAAAGAGACAATGCACTGCAGTCTGTTAGCTAAACTAGGGTTAACACACTGAACTGGCTTATAGTAAAGCAAAACAAGTTTATTTAACAAGAGAACATAGGATTAAGTGATACTAAGGCCTGGTCATCTTTTGTCAACAAAACAGGGAGGTGTAGACACTGATATGCTCCTCCTGCCAATGTAAGTCCCCTGTTTTGCTGACATAATAAAACCACCTCAACGAGAGATGTACGGCTTATGTTGGTGTAGTTAGGGTGATCCTGTGTGAGTATAGCCACTGCGGTCCTTACATCAGCTGTTGGCTGTCATTCTTGTCAATTTCAGGGCTCTGCTGGAGCTGTAAAATTGACAAGAAAGTCAGGCAGCTAGAGGCCAGCTGCCCCTCACTCCCCTGGAGAGCTGGTGGCTGGACTCCGCTCCCAGCTGGGAACTGGGGCAAGAAGCCCAGGCAGCTGTACCCCCCCCCTCCCAATGGGGAACAGGGTGGTGAGGGAAGGATGGGCAGCCTGCCGGGAGCCTGTGGGGGCAGCCGGGCTCCCAGCAGGGAGCTGGGAGACTGGGCTCTCAGCTCTCCATACTGCCCCTCTTGTGTCGATAGAAGCGCTCCTGGAAAGGATGCACACCGCTGACCCAAGGAGGGTCGTGTGGACATCAGCCACTGCAGTGATTAGTACAGTGGCTGTGAGTCGACTTAACTTTTGTAGTGTAGACAAGGCGTAAGGATAAGGACTAAAGATAGAAAGGTTTTCAAGCAAACAAAAGTAAAAATACAATTCTAAGACTAAAACCTGCTTTAACAAATTAGACTCTTTTGTTCAAAGAAGTGTGTCTCACCAAGTCTCTTTCCAACATGGCTGACCACATTCTCTGGCCAGGACCCTTCAGAGCTCAAAGTGCTCCTTTGTCTCTTCAGATAAAGGATGCCAAAACAGCTTTTTCTCTCTCCTTATATCTTCCCAAAGTCCATTGACTCTACTTCGAGAGGCAGGAAGGCTTCCTGGGGGGTGCTGTCTCCTTCCTTCGTCAAGATTGTTAAGTAGTCATCTTTCCCCATTTGGTCTCCCCTATGTCTTTGTTTACTTTGCATGTAAATGTGCTTTTCTTTGGATTTGGTCATACCTAGTTTAATTCATATCGGAGACATATTTGAGCAGATGGAACCAAGTTCCTTTGTCTGGAACAGGCCTGGCTTGGGCACTGCTTGCCAAATACATTTTTAGATCATATTTCAAGCACTTATTTAGAAAGTCCGTTGTGGGTTTATCATACATGCATCATGCAAGAATATTAACGATCAGTGAGTTGCTACTTTGCCAGTGATCTATTACGTGCCACCTTTTGAGTATATTTTATGACAACAGTGTGTGAGGTGTGGTGAGTACGTCAGGCCTGACAAGAGTTGTTGACACAGAGTAGTGACCCAACAATGGGCCTATCTTACACATAGTCATTCCCATACTTGTATTTTAACACCTATCATTTGCATATAGCCTCTCCACCATATATCTGTTTTATAGGGTCTCTCTATAGACTAGTCCAGGGATTTTCACTTCATTGTCCACTGCAGTTCTTCCCAGGCCTCGTTCTCTCTCCCTGAGTGTGTTATTTAATCTCCCTGAATGTGTTGGAAGGACAGGCCCTACTGAGGTCTCATAAAATGGAGTGCTTGTTCTGAACAGAAGCTTTGAACTGTTAACCACAAGGAGTCCCCTTGGGTGGAGTGGTTGAAGAACTGCTCCTGCCAGCATCCATGTTAGGGTGAACTCTGGTAAGCTTATTAGCATGCGTATAGGTTCTTTTATTTTTTTTATATATAATTTCTCAGGAATGCTTTTTACCTTAAGAATAAAGCAGATTTGCATAGGAAGTGCTGTGTGGTGTTTTATAACTGTAGCAATTACACCTGTTAACTGTTTTTAAAAAGAAAGCAAGCAGGTTCTGATTGGGCAGCCTGTCTCTGCTGGAGATAACACAGGTTTAGTCAGGGAATTGTGCAGCCTGAAAATATTTCAGTCACAATGGAGTCGGACGTGTGTCTCCACCTAGGAAAGGCTACAGCTGAGGAGCGGGAAGCCTGAGAGTGGATGTTCTTGCTGGAATATTGAGGGGAAATACAGGTGCAGTTGCCCTGAACTATGACAAGCCCTGTTTAATTATGTCATGGGTAAAGGTGGTGGTGGTGGTGAGGAGGATATAGATTTATATTAAATCATGTTGTCTTTTAACCTGCAATATCTGATTACTAGCTTATCTTGTGTTGGACATGGGGAATATTTTTAATGTATTCGTTCTCGGGGCTTTGACACCAGCATCGCTATGACATACTTACAAACATATCTATTTTATTAGGTGCCCAAAAGTCTTCCAGTGTCTGACTCAAGACACTGTAATTCAATGTAATAAACATCACTTTACTGGAGACTGACATGACGAAGCTAAAACTCAGTGCCTGACACTACCCTGCACGCTTTGGAGGTTTGCAACTGTGTGGGCTCTGGGAACAAAGATGAAAATTGTATGCTGCCTCTGCTCATGCACTCAGTTTTCTTGTGCAGTGTGCACTTATATAAAGAGGGGAGTTCAAAACAAGCATTTGCACGCCCTGTTCTAGTCCACATGCCTCAGCCTCCTGATTCAGGCTGCTACTTGGTTAGCAGCTTTAATCAGTCAGGCTTTATAGGTGAACAGAAAACGATATTCTCAGCCAGCAGGACTAGCTGTAAAATCCAAGACTCAGCTGGAGCTGTTTATAAATAGTTTGAAACACAGCACTAGAAAATGAGCCCTGTGCGTCTGATAGGGTTTAATGCTGCTAGTTTAGATCAGTCTGCAGGAAACAGTAAAGGCCCAGTCTTGCACCTCTTACCATTGTGAGCAGGCCAAATGACTGATTTAACTGGGACTACTCACATGAGTAAGGGTTGCAGGAGCAACACTAAGAATTGAATTAGGCCCATAAGGGGGGGGGTGTGTGTGTGTGTGTGTGTGTGTGTGTGTGTGTGTTTAAAAAAAAAAAAGGGGGGGGGGCAAATTGTAGCCCTTTCTGCACTTACTAAGACATAGATAGTGGACCTGGCAGGAGAGGAAATTTGGCAATGACAAGTTGGCAATAGGTAGGTGTTTGACAAACCAACAGTAGCCATGCAGTAAAAACAATGCCTGGTCTGGCTGGGGTTGCCTAGTACCCACCAGGAAGATCAGCAGGACAGTCACATTGGACTTTCAGGGAAACGGAGGCCCCTAAGAAATAACTGGTGGTTGTTTAATTGCTTTCAATTGAACCTCTGAGTCAGATCTGCAGTATTAAACAAAAAAAACTAAGCTTCCATACCAGCATTTTCTAAACTAGCTCAGAAGTCCCTTGCACTACCTGTCTGATGCTGGCAGCATCTGAGAGACAAGGGAGAAGAGTACAAAGCAGAAGGAATGTTGATTATTGGCATTCTCAACAAAACCAGCAGGGAATGAAGAGTGCATGTTAATTCTACAAAGGGAGTACAGACCGAGAGCAAGAGGGTAGGCTGAGAAAGTTGGTGAGATTGCTCCATCAGCTTCCCCATACCCAGCAGACTTTGTGCCTGCAGTGAACATGACCAGTGTCTGAGATTCCAAAACTAAGGATCTCTGTTGTTTGCTTTAGTCTGATGCCTTCTCAAGGCTTATGGATCTGTGCCAAAGCTTCTAGTCACAATCATATTAGCTGTCTTTGGCTGGAAAGAAAAAGTCCTATTTTTAGCAGGCACACAAATGTAACACAGTACCTGCAGTGTGCTTACCTTCTATTGTGATCTTGTCCTATCGAAAACTAAGCAGAGTTTATTCAGGATTGCCGCTTGGATGGGAAGACTTCCAAAGACCATTTCTGTGGTGTCTCTGTTTCGCTAGGTGGCATTCTTTCTTCTGACTCCATGGGCCAATATGGTCATAGAGAGAACTGTCTCTCACGTGAGAGGTAAAACCGAGATCTTGATCACGTATGGTCAAGTGGGGGAGGTCTAGGTTGGAAATTAGGAAAAACTTTCCTAGCAGGGTGGTGAAGCGCTGGAATGGGTTACCTAGGAAGGTGGTGGAATCTCCATCCTTAGAGGTCTTTAAGGTATGACTTAACAAAGCCCTGGCTGGGATGATTTAGTTGGAGTTGGTCCTGCTTTGAGCAGGGGCTTGGACTAGATGACCTCCTGAGGTCCCTTCCAACCCTCATCTTTTATGATTCTAAGTGGGGCCATATTTCCAAATTCTCAGCATGCAGAACTGGGGCCCGATTTTTCAAAAGAGCTCAGCATTTGGCATGATACGTATGGCCACATTATCAGAGTTTGGCACTATGACTGTGCTCTCTGAGGGGGCCCCACTGAGATTGCTCAATCAGGGCAAACTGCAAAGAATGGGGCAGATGATCCACAAAACTGGTGGTTATTTCTAATAATTAGATTCACCAATCCAGGAACAAAACAGCTTCATCAATACCTTACTGGTTACGCAGAAGCCAAAAAAATACAGCTCTTTTAAAGCAATCCAGCCCTTGGCTCCCACCCAGACAGCCAAGTCGAATATGATGAGGATTACTGAAAATCTTGTTCATCATATATAAAATTCTACCAATCCCAAGAGATCAGACACATTACCCACCAGGTCAATGACTATTTCAGATCTTACCCAAATACACATTTACCGCCAATTCTTATCAACTAATCTAAGATTTATTAAAAAATAAAAGAGAGACTATTGTGATTAAAGATCATTATACATACAGATATGAATTAAGTTCTTAGGTCACTTTCATAGTAGAGATGGAGAGCTGCTGAGTTGCAACAAGTTCTTTCCAGAATCAGTTTGTCAGGTTATAGTCCAAATAGGCAGTCCATGTCAAATATCAGGGTAATCCAGAGCTGGAGACCTCAGTCTTGAAACTTAATCTTCCCCTGATGAAACTTTACCAGAGTTGAGCTGACAGGATCAGGGCCCTAGAATTATTTTCTAGATCTCTGGCAGGCTTATGAATAACCTCTTGACAGCAGGTACTTCTTGTGTGAATAATAGGCGGTCACCGTGTCATTGAAGTAAAACTTCCTATTTTCTGTGCGCACACTGGTAATTAACTGCATTGATTAGCATAAGGTAACTGCCCATCTCCAACCATTTACGGGTAGTTTACTACAAACTTCAAAGAGAAATAAAGACAATGATATTATCACAGCCAAGTTTCACTGAAGTATCAATATCCCCTTTTGATTCCTGAATTAACAGAATATAGTGACAGGAACCCTCTGGTTACACTATTAACCTTTAACAGGACACGGGTAAACACAGACAAATACAATCATTATCTTCTTCCAATTTTCTAACAATACAAGTCCAAATTTCAAAGCTTTAGTCTATCTACCACAGCTTTGTTGGCCATTTACAAGGAATGGCCCTAATTAGCATTTACATATTCTTCTAATATGTCTCTAATGGTTGAATTTGGGTCATTTAGCCTGCTAGTGGCATAAGCCTTTCTGGCTCAGTGTCACAGGCACCAAAATGTTGAGGGTTACTTTTTTCTTTTCATGGAAAATCTGACCCTAAATGGCTGACACTCTTTGAAAAGAATAGGGGTGTTCACCCTAATGTCCTAATGTCAAAAGGGGGTTAAAAACTTTCAGCCAAGTACCTTAATTCCCCCATCCACTTTCAACCGGTATCAGGGTCTGATTTATTTCTGCATTTCGCCAGTTTTATGACACTAATTCCATTGACTTCCAGGAGAATTACTGGTGTAAAAGTAGAACAATGCAGTGTTGAAGCGAATTAACCTGTCTCTTCTCTTCATGCCTCACAGTGTGATACTGTGACCATACAAATCAATGGAAAGACTTTGACTTGGGCTTTGGATCAGGCCCCTACATAGCACTACTGTACACTGTTGAAGAGCTGCTGGGTTTCATTAATGCCTGAAAATATCCCAAGGCTTTCCCTTGAAAAGGATGAGCCTGATAAATCTACATTAGTAAATATCTGTGAAGCGTTTTCACATTCTCGAATTAAAGGTGACCGAGAAGGGCAAAGATTTTTTCATCTTTATGCTCCCTCTCCAAAGTGTTCACTTATCTGAATGCATTTCAGTGTTGTTAAAAGGCATGTCCCTATTTCTCCCTCCACTCCCCAGCAAAATGTCTTTATAAATCTATCTCAAATGCTGGTGTCCATGCAGCGCACTAGTTGTACTGGAGCTATAGGGTAAGTTGAGTTCACCTTAGTGAAGTGACATAAAGTAGTGGTGGCAGAAATACAGAAGTTTCACTTTCTTGCAAATGGGTGAAAAGACAAAATTCATCGCTTTTCCTGCTCATAAAGGTGCTCACACTCTGGCATTCTAACCGTGCTTGTATTTCTGCCAGGGATAAACTCTTTCCCCTTCAAGGAGCACAACCAGGGCTTCTCTGATTTATTTCTTTTTGTTCAGCGACTTGTACAGAAGAATCAGGGCTCAATCCTGCAAATCCTCACATGCGTGAGCCTGATTCTAAAAAGTAGGCCTGCTGACTTCACTGAGAACTTGGGTCAGGCTTGCAGCTTGTTTTAGTTGATATTTAACTCTTTAATGAACAGGTATATTCAGCAAAGTCTTCTGGGGCTGGAATGGAGATATTCTTGCCTGGTCCATCCTAAATTGGCCTCAAAGTCAGTTGGTTTGTTTCACCTGAGACAAGCAACATCCCTTTTCTGAAGTCTTTTCTGAATTAGATGTGAACCCAAATCAAAATCCTAGATGTAACAACACCTGGATCTGAGCTTTGTGGCTGAGGCCCATCTGTAATGTGAATTTTTATGAGGCTTCTTCTTTACAAACCTTCTAATCACTTCCTAGTTCCCCCCATCCTACTGGAAACTTCCATTTGCTACTTTGCTTCCCTATCCTCTCTGAAGATGTCATTAAACCCTGACTACCCCCTGCCCCGCCCCCTCCGCAAACCTTCAAAAGCAGCTGGGTTGCAACTATTGAAGTTTCCCATCATGGGGCCCATCAATTCCATCAGTGGCTCTGTGGGGGGAGGGGCAGAGCCTCTGATGCTGCTGACTTCAAATCATAGAATCATAGAATCATAGAATATTAGAGTTGGAAGGGACCTCAGGAGGTCATCTAGTCCAACCCCCTGCTCAAAGCAGGACTAACCTCAGCTATATCATCCCAACCAGGGCTTTGTCAAGCCTCAGCTTAAAAACCTCTAAGGATGGAGATTCTACCACCTCCCTAGGTAACCCATTCCAATGCTTCACCACCCTCCTAGTGAAAAACTTTTTCCTAATGTCCAACCTAGACCTCCCGCCCTGCAACTTGAGACCGTTGCTCCTTGTTCTGTCATCTGCCACCACCGAGAACAGCCTAGCCCCATCCTCCCTGGAACCCCCTTTCAGGTAGTTAAAAGCTGCTATCAAATCCCCCCTCACTCTTCTCTTTTGCAGACTAAACAAGCCCAGTTCCCTCAGCCTCTCCTCATAAGTCCTGTGCTCCAGCCCCCTAATCATTTTGGTTGCCCTCCGCTGCACTCTCTCCAAATTGTCCACATCTTTTTTGTAGTGGGGGGCCCAAAACTGGACACAGTATTCTAAATGCGGCCTCACCAATGCCGAATAGAGGGGAATAATCACTTCCCGTGACCTGCTGGCAATGCCCCTCCTAATGCAGCCCAATATGCCATTAGCCTTCTTGACAACCAGGGCACACTGCTGACTCATATCCAGCTTTTTATCCACCGTTACCCCCAGGTCCTTTTCTGCAGAGCTGCTGCCCAGCTCGTCGGTCCCCAGTCTATAGCTGTGCATGGGATTCTTCCTTCCTAAGTGGAGGACTCTGCACTTGTCCTTGTTGAACCTCATTAGATTTCTTTTGGCCCAATCCTCCAGTTTGTTTAGGTCACTCTGAATCCTATCCCTACCCTCCAGGGTATCTACCACTCCCCCCATCTTAGTGTCGTCCGCAAACTTGCTGAGGGTGCAATCTACCCCATCCTCCAGATCATTAATAAAGATGTTGAACAAAACCGGCCCCAGGACCGACCCCTGGGGCACTCCGCTTGTGACCGGTTGCCAGCTAGACATGGAGCCATTGATCACTACACATTGAGCCCTATGCTCTAGCCAGTTCTCTATCCATTTTATAGTCCATTCATCCAACCCATACTTCTTTAACTTGCTGATAAGAATACTGTGCGAGACAGTATCAAAAGCTTTGCTAAAGTCAAGGTATATCACATCCACCGCCTTCCCTACATCCACAGAGCCAGTCACCTCATCATAGAAAGCAATCAGGTTGGTCAGGCATGACTTTCCCTTGGTGAATCCGTGTTGACTGTTCCTGATCACCTTCCTCTCCTCCAAGTGCTTTAAAATGGATTCCTTAAGGACCTGCTCCATGATTTTTCCAGGGATTGAGGTGAGGCTGACCGGTCTGTAGTTCCCTGGATCCTCTTTCCTCCCTTTTTTGAAGATGGGCACTATATTTGCTTTTTTCCAGTCCTCAGGGACCTCCCCCTGTTGCCACGAGCTTTCAAAGATAATAGCCAACGGCTCTGAAATCACCTCAGCCAACTCCCTCAGCACCCTCGGGTGCATTGCATCCGGCCCCATGGACTTGTGTATGTCCAATCCTTCTAAATAGTCTTGGACCCGTTCCTTCAGCACTGTGGGATGTTCGCCTCCTTCCCATTCTGTGCCACCTAGTACAGCAGTCTGGGAGCTGATCTTGTCTGTGAAGACAGAGGCAAAAAAGGCATTGAGTACCTCAGCTTTCTCCACATCCTCCGTCACTAGGTCGCCCCCCTCATTCTCTAAGGGGCCCACACCTTCCCGAATCTTCCTCTTGTTGGCAACATGCCTGTAGAAACCCTTCTTGTTCCCCTTCACGTCCCTCGCTAGCTGCAACTCCAATTGCGCTTTGGCCTTCCTGATTTCATTCCTGCACGTTCGAGCAGTGTTTATATAATCCTCCCTAGTCATCTGACCAAGCTTCCACTTCTTGTAAGCTTCTTTTTTGCGTTTAAGTTCGCCAAGGACATCTTTGTTAAGCCAAGCTGGACGTCTACCATATTTGCTATTCTTTCCGCACATCGGGATGGTTTGCTCTTGTGCCCTCAATAAGGTCTCTTTAAAAAACAGCCAGCTCTCTTGGGTTCCTTTCCCCCTCATATTAGCCTCCCAGGGAATCCTGCCCATTATGTACCCCAGAGCACACTGTGCTCCCAGAGTGAGCAAGATTTGAATTGGTTAATAACCAGAGCCAAACAAAGATGCTGCTGGCTCCTATAATGGAAGTAACAAGGGTAGATGAGGCCACAGCTTGGGGAGGAGGAGGAAGGGGAGAGAGAGATGGGATATTGGAATTCACTGGTTGGGAAGAATAGCCAGCCTCTTTTGGAGGGTTGTGGGAAGGGAAAAGCAATGAAAAAGAACAGAAGAGGAGTTTAATGTTCAGTAAAAGATCAGGATGTGGTTCTCTTCGGATCATGGATGGTCCTTACATTTTCCAAATTGCTTCACTGAATCCTATTCCGGACATCCTGAGGCATATTCCATAGCGAACTACTGCGAATGCACCTTCCAGCAGGATCAAAGCTGTTAAAAAGTAGACAAGCATGTAGGAGGAACTCAGTCTGGGTAAAGATTAAGAAGTAATCTTTGTTTTTCTTCCTGTTTTTCTGTGGAACTGTCTGTATTTAGTTAGCGAGCATCAAACGACTTTCTTTCCTGTTTTAAAAGGTGTTTCCAGCTGAGGAAGGGCCTTTGAACAGAGGCAAGACCACTGACATACAAGGGTTAGGTGGAACAAGGGAGTTGCTGAAGGGATTATGAAAATATGAGTGATAAACTGTGGGACTTATATTTAGAAACAAAAAAAGATCAGATTACTTTAAAAGTGATGTTTAAAATGAATTCAGTAGTCTTGTACTAGCTCTTCATGGCGGTCTCTTCCATACTATAGAACGATTGCATAGGCCACATCCTCAGCTGGTGTAAATCAGCATCCCCCTATTGACTTCATTTACACTATTATTATTGTAATTACTGGCCCCAAAGTACTCTTGTATAACTTGTATAGAAGGACAAGAGCTACAGAACTGGGCTCCAGATTCAAACTTCCCCATAACCTGGGGGTGTGGGGATCTGGGGTTCTATTTCTCTAATCACGTGGTAGGACTGGGAAAGTAGCCCTGAGCTATAGCTGAGGATCAATGTTGTATGTAAAGGAGCAGGAGCTGCATGCAGGCAGGAACCACAATATACAAATTGCTTCACTGAAGCAATGAGGAAATGAGGCTGAGTTTGTAATGTATAATAACATTGTGAGGGAATAAAAACTGAGACAGAAGGAGGAGTCCTATGCTCAGCTCTGCCTTGACCTGCTGTGTGGCCTTGGCCAAGGCACGTCAGCTCTTTTTGCGTCCGTTTCCATCACACCCTCTGTCTGACTGTAAGCTTCTCAGGACTCGCCATAAGTGTGTAAATTGTCTAGCACAGTGGGGCCTCAGCCTTGGGTGGGATTTCCAGGGACAACTCCAATACAAATAAATAATAATTGGAAGGAGTATTTGGATCTGTTCTGCTGTGCTGCTTCTACATATCCTATCTCTTCTCTTCCTCGTTTTAGAGGTGTCCCTACCTTCCAATCTCTGGTCACTTCATCTATGTTTGAAAAGCACCTAGCTCATTTTCAGGACTATAGCAATGTAAACACTAGTAATCTCATACATGTAAAAGACTATTGTGTGATATAAAGATTGGCTTTAGTGATGCAGATCATCCCAAACACATGCAAATTTAATTTTTTTTTCTTTCAGATTTCCTTCTTAAAATTGGTCAAATATAACTACATAAATAAATACAAAGCATTGATCAAATTATCCAACAAACGGAAGCCTTTTTCAAATATACTTTTGAATATTATTCAATAATCTCTGCTCACTTCTTTTATTAACTTTATACATTTAATAAAATTTTCTCATGAATTTTCTAGCATGTTTGCCATGGGACTAAGTAGGCCAAAGTCTCTGTCCTCAAAACCATAAACCAGGCTAAATATGACCCTGTCACTGCACAACATTAAATACTTAACACCTTTAATTTCTGGGCCCACTTATTTCATTGAAATTAACACTACCTAACTCCTTAGAATCTTAAAACTACATGTGGTATCCTTGTTGATTCTTGTGGACTCTGTCACACGTGTATCTACTTCTATTTTGTTTTCTTACTGAGGGGGTTGATGGCAGTGATTTTTACCTATAGCAATGAAACATTTATTTAGAAATAAAACTTTAAAGAAAAAATATGCATGTTGCAAACAGGTATGGGGAGGGGGGAGAAGTCAAATTTAGGGCTCAACAACCTTGATAATGCCTCTTTAAAAGGTGTGTTATCTAATTTCTATCTGCATGGAGTCGACTCAGAATGGCTCTGGTGTGCCAAGACTGAGATTAGAATTATGACATCCTGTGTCTGAAGATAACACCCCAAAACTCCCATATTCACCAATCTCATATAATTATATGTCCTGTACAAAGTATGCTTTCTTTAGTATTATTTTAAAAGTCTCGATCTGCTGAACATTAATATCTTGTTGGATTGTATGTACTACCATTGTATGTGAAGTTATGAAACACTGTTAAATATGCTATTAGAACATGTTGCAAGGTGGGAAACTCCCACAAACAGCCTTTCAGGCACAGCAATGGAGTGGCTAGACAGTGTTGATGGGTATCTCTCACCCATTCAAGAATAGATTCCACTAACAAGAATTGTTTACAATGAAGACTTCGCTGAAGGAAGCACGTTCACCATGGGGGTTGACTGACCCATACAGACGACCCCACAGGTCACGTGTCCCGATTGTTCCAGCAAGCTGGAACAGACTATAAAAAGGAGTGTATGACATCATCACTGGACTTCCCTCTTTTCCCAACTCAACACCTGAAGGATCATCTGGAAGACAAAAAGACTTTGAAAGGGGGGAGTCCCAGGCAGGGAACATTGCCCTGCCTGCATTTAAGAAATTGCTTTTACTAGCTACCAAAGGTGAGACGTTGCTAATTCAAGACCTTATTAAGTGTGTAGAATTTAGACGACGATCCTATATTTATTTAATTTGGTAACTACTTTTAATCTCTACACTTGTCATTTATAATAATTTAAAATCTATTTTTCGGTAGTTAATAAACTTGTTTTATGTTTTATCTCAACCAGTATGGTCTCGAAGTGGAGTGTCTAGAAATTTTAGCTCAATAACAAAAGCTGTTGCATGTCTTCCCCACAATGAGGGGGAAACAGACTTAATATAATTTTGGGGATAGACTCTTTTTGGTACAGTTCTTGAGGGGGTGGGGTAATTGGCTGGTGCCTCTGTATTGTTAGTTTGTGATTGGCTAGGCAAGGCACTCGTATATCTAAATTGGGTGTGTCTTTGCCTGTAGATGGCTGTATAAATGTAGCTTGCTGACAGCATCACAGATTGAGGCAACCCTGGTTAACATTCATGCAATCTAGCTGGGTGTGCTGCATGCTATTGGGCTAGGTGATAACAGCTTCTGGAGGGGCTTTCTGCTCATTACTAGCAAGACATTGTGAGGGACAGCCTGGATGGAGAGTGTTGAGGGCATGGCAAACCCACATTTTTCAGGTTGCACCCCAGGAGGCCCCATCACAAGCATCCATTTGCTTGAGCCTGCAGGCAGCAGTAAAAATTTTCTGTTAATCACAGGTGGATTAGTGGCCTCATTGAACTGTTGTGAACTGGAATTTCTCTGGAAAAAATTACAATTGCACAAAAATGGGTCCACTGAAATATTTTTCTTATCACGTTTTTCAGCAGATCTCAGCTAATTGAATGTCCTGTGTTTGACACATCAACTAATTACATCAGCAAGCAGGTCTTCCACCATGGCTATACAAGGGGTAGCCAAGAGTACATTGTTTTCACAGAACAATGACAGTAAGTGATTAGTTAGCTCTCACAATTAATTAGGCCGGTCCACTGCTTTTAAGGAAGGCCTCCCTGGAGCAGGCACAACAGGTGCAAAGTGGGGTTAATGATTCAGTAGGAAGAACTCTTTCCTCAAAATGAGGACACGGCTAATGCCCTAAAATGGTGTCAGCATATTTCATGCCTCAAAGCGCCATTTTCCTGTTGCTAGATCATAGACTTTAAAGCCAGAAGGGACCATTTGATCATCTAGTCTGACCATCTGTATAACACAGGCCGGAGAATTTCATATAATTACCCCTGTATTTAGCCCCACAGCTTGTGTTTGACTAAAATATATCTTCTAGAAAAGCTTCCAGTCTTCATTGGAAGACCTCAATAGATGGATCATCTGCCAGTTCCCTGGGGTAGTTTGTTCCAAAGGTTAATTCCCCTCACTATTTAAAAACAATGTAATTTTAATTGGTTGATTTTAACTTCCAACCATTGTTTCTTGCTATGCCTTTCTCCTCTAGATTACAGCCTTCTTCAATATACAATCTGTATACAGTATTATTTAGGCATTTCTAATGTACCTATCACTAGGTGAGGTTCTGACCACTCATTCTCATTAAAGATCCTACTTTTCTGCAAGAGTTAGGTTGATGTCTTCTGTGTCATAGCCAAACTGAATTATGGGTAATTAAATTCCACTTGCCTGAATTTCTCCCTGAGGTGTTAGGTGTGAGAGATTTTCTGCACTTCTCCTAAAATCCTGTTGCATGACGTTATTGTAGTATCACTTTCATGCTCCAGTTAAAAGACAGGGGCTCTTCAGTGAATGAGAGCTATCCTTGTATCTGCATAGTACGAAAAGCACTTGGAAACTTTATGGATGAAAGACACTTTGGTGCACACAGAGCAACCTAATCCCTGAGTGAAATTTTCATAGGACAATGACACTCTGAACTTAGTTGGATCTCCTGTGCTAGGTAAGCTCAAGCTGGGGTTTATTTATCTGTCAGTATCTATTATTTATTTGTATTGCAGTACCACCTAGGAGCCTTAGTCATGGACCAGGACCCCATTTTCCTAGGTGCTGTACAAACACAGAACAAAATGAAGGTTTTAGGGTTTTGTTCTCCTGCCCATTGCTGTAAGTATCTGAGATACTCCTCAGTTAATAAAGTAACATCCCTAGCAGACCTCCTGGAGCTATTGGGTCTTCTCCCTTCTCTGGTTACAGGAAGCTCTGTATTACAACAATAATAACCATCAAAGAAAATAACTGCCCAATGTATTGTCCAGAATCAAAGATGAAAGGGAACTATTAAGAATTGTAGTCTCAGAATCAGACCTACTAAGTGTGTTTGGTTTGTGTTGAGTTGCAGACATGATGTTCCGATTTCCTGCTGTGCTGGTCCCATTAGCTCTTGTGAGCTGGACAAGGTATTGATGTGCACAAGATTCCAGAGCAGAGCCCTCACCCTGCAAACACTCACCTCCATGAATAATGATTAGGGGGCTGAAGCACAGGACTTATGAGGAGAGGCTAAGGAAACTGGGCTTGTTTCTTCTGCAAAAGAGAAGAATGAGGGGAGATTTGATAGCAGCCTTTAACTACCTGAAAGGGGGTTCCAGGGAGGATGGGGCTAGGCTGTTCTCAGTGGTGGCAGATGACAGAACAAGGAGCAACGGTCTCAGGTTGCAGTTGGGGAGGTCTAGGTTGGACATTAGGAAAACGTTTTTCACTAGGAGGGTGGTGAAGCACTGGAATGGGTTACCTAGGGAGGTGGTGGAATCTCCATCTTTAGAGGTTTTTAAGCTGAGGCTTTGCAAAGCCCTGGCTGGGATGATATAGCTGAGGTTAGTCCTACTTTGAACAGGGGGTTGGACTAGATGACCTCCTGAGGTCCCTTCCAACTCTAGTATTCTATGATTCTAATAAGGATTACTCACATGAATTGTCCTATTGACATCAATGGGCCGGCACACATGAGCCAGAGTTTGCAAACTGAGCCCCAGTTTGTTATATACATATAAACATGTTTCTTAAAATCAGTAAAGGGACTCCTTTTATTTACAGCCTCTGAGTTGGAGTCAGTGAGATCCACCTAGTCTGGTTGTTTGGATGAGTCAATAGGCAGCTTTGCAGTGCACTGAGTCATAAAACCAGATATCCTTTCAAAATGTGAAATATAGGTAAGGTAAGAAAAATACAACCAGCTTCTCTTTTTCTTAAAATGTCTTCAGTCTGAGAACAAGCATGTAAAATGACTGTGATTCTGCTCCTACACTTCCCCCTCGCATTTTCACAGAATAAGAATTAATCGATCTTCTGCACTGAGAACTTTTCGTAGTACAACAGCATGGCCAGTATTGTCTAAACCCAAGTGCTCAAAAATCATGAGGCTGCCACCCACTCAAGCGTGAGGTGGGTTTGAAAAGTATGAGATTTTAAATAAGTGTAATAAATATTAAGTAAATAAGTAAAGTCCACCCATTCATGTCTGAATACTGGTGATATCATAGACAGAGAAAACTTCCGAATATTCTGCTATCTCTAACTTTGAACACACAGCAGCTGACCACCCAATGATCTGCCACATGCTATCTAGCTATCTCCTGGTTGTACCCCAATACCATGACCTCCTGCCATGACTTCCATGATAACTGTCTCTAGGTTATTTCAATGTGTACAGCTAAGCTAACCGAAGTACATATATTTGCACCTATTACTTTCTGAAAGCAAAGTCTGCTTCTCGCCAATAATATATTTATCAGATGATTATATCTATGCATATCTTTCATCCAGGAGATATGTATAAACATTAAATAAATATTTTAAATATAAAGATTGGGCTCCCTTTATTTACCTTCTGGTGTATGAGTCTTGGGTTCACATCTTCAAGCTTTTCTCCTCAGCCATGAAGGTTAAAAACCAGTGGTATAGTGGTAAAAAAGAAGTGGGTAAACTAACCTAAACTAAATTCTATATTCCCCAAATGAGCACTGGGTCAGCTTCTCGATTACACTGCTGATAGAAGGTCACTTGTTATAAAACAAACACTGGGATTCTCATGTAATCCACTGACTCCAGGAGCTGGGGGTTTAAGAAATTCACCAAATATTATGCAACTCATAACAAAATTGCAAGGTTTGTAATTCTGTGTTGCCTGTATTGGTTGCTCGTAGGCCACTCTGCTTGAGAATCTGGGATTTTATCTATGAGGCAGTCCTTGTCTAGATAGGAGAGTTGGGAGCCTCTTCAAGACTTTGGCCTTGATTTACCACTGTGGTACTACAGTGTTAGGTCCTGATTCAGCAAGGTATTTAAGCACCTGCGTAACCGTAAGCACATGAATAGCCCCACAGACTTCAATAGGCCCTTTCATGTGAGGTGTGTTTGCAACCTCATGTGCTTACAATTAGGCACATGTATAAGTACCCTGTTGAACAGGGGTTTTCATACCTCCCAAAATTTGAAGTGCTGCCCCCAGGTGTTAGGAGGCCTAGGTGCTGCTCCCAGGGGCTGGGAGTTCCTGGGGCGGGGGCCTGCAGAGCGAGTCTAATGTGCACACATCCCGCAGTGGTTGCTCCCGTGGCTCCTGTCCCGCAGGGCTGGCTGGGTTCAACTCCCCACCCTAGGTGTTGTGACTTGGTCCCTGGTGCATTTGACTGCAGCATTGCTCAGACTGGGCCCATCCACCCCTCCGCCTTCATATACAGAAGAGGTGTAAAAGAAGGAACAGCATTTAAATGCAATTTTGTTTCATCCTATTCACTCACATTAACTTGAGTTTGCAATGGAGCTAATGAGGACTGACGTGTTACACTTCGTAATTCCTGAAACTACTCTTTTCAGGACCTTCTCTTCCTGTTTGGCAGAACATATGCCACTGTCGATTCCATTGGTACTGATGGTACTTTAACATCCATGCAGTGTTTCCTTCCCAAACCTTCCATCTCCTCTTTAGAAACTGAGCCTGTTGTGCCATTGGTACTTCTGGGGTTAAATTTAAGGGAAGAAAACTATGCATTGAACTAAGCTGATACTGTTGGTGAAAACGCTTTATCCGTCCCAGCCATATTTTCTGGAATGTTTATACAAGCTCAATAAGATGCTCTGCACCTCCATGCTTGACAGGCTTATGAAACCACTTAGGCACAGTTCCCTCTATGGCTTGATTGCTTCACCAACTCCTCAATAATCCCTTCTCCCTCAAAGCCTCCCTCAAATATTTGTTTACATTGTGAATGTGTAATTATCTATATTATTTCCTGAAAACACATTGGTCACCAAATGCTAAAGCATCACACAATTTGGTTTGCCGTTCAAATATTACTTTTTCTTATGGCATGGGAAATCATTGGTAACTTGGCGATGCTAAGGATTATTTGCAAGAAGTAAGGGCTTTTTTACCCCCAACATAAATATTTTTGTCCTTTTGACAAATCTCCTTATGGGGATCTCCTCACTAGTTTGTTCAGTCAGAAAAGAATATGCATACAACATATCTTGCATTATAGATTCTAAAAAAAAAAAAAGAGTGGGTGTGATATTTCCATCTAGTTACTTCAGTGGCTATGAAGATGATACTGTTTGCTTTTATTTAAAAGATAGTTTTTCCATTTTCAGGTTTTAAATATGTATGTGAATACATTCATCAGGCCAGCTGGTTCCTATAGAGTAGCACAGCTGGAAATATATGCTGGTGACTTGGTTAACATATTTCACATTTTACAGAGTGTAATATGGTAATGGAATGCTAATTTCTGGGGAACCAGATTTAGCTTCAAGGAAAGGCAGAAAAAAGAATATGGGACACATGGTTTCCTTAACCAGCATTGTTTAAGTAGTGAGCAGATCTCCTGTGAAGAAACATTATTTTGGGATTTCACCCTGAAGGGAAGAGGCTTCTTATTCCTCAGGCTTTATTGGGAGCAAAATGACAGAAACAGCTAAACACTATCCAAGAAGAATAAAGTTTACCTTGTTACCTTGATCCTTTCATGATCCCTGTCAGATACAAATTAATTGACTCAACTCACCAGCTAACTGGAAAAATGATTTCATGCTCCAAATAGAAATTTCCAGAAACCAGCTCACAGCATCATGGTTGCCCCAATGTCTCCCCCCAAGGGGGCATTTTTAGCTCACTGCATCATCCACACTCATCTATCTCAGTATTTGTGGAAAGCAAAGGTCATGTACTTCTTAATACTAATGGAGTAACTTTTACTTAACGTCCTCCTCAGGTGCAGACAATGAGCAGTTCACTGGTCAAATGTTTATATTGACATACAGTGATGTGACAGACAGTCAGTATGAGCAAGCAATAATTGCAAGTTGAGTTGTGGACACTCTCGGGAAGACGTATACTCCAAGATCTCACTAATTCAAATTGGCAGCTTGTGAAAGATGTAACCCAGATCCCTTTCCACATTACAAGAAAATACACCAATGTTGTGCCTTGCATTAGCCCTTAGAAATATCTAAAAACTCACCACTAAGCATGAAGGACCTGATCTGAAGGCCATTGCGGTAACTGGTAACTCCCATTGATTCAAGTGACTTTGAGTCAGACCCAAAGACGCCTCAAGAAAACAATGACACATCATGCCTTAACTCAGTGGTTCCCAACCTGTGGCCCGTGGCGTCTTTCAAAGTGGCCCGTGGCTCCTCTCCTGCTGGCTGCAGAAGGGAGCCGCTGCCTAAGGACCCAGGCGAAGTGCATTTCCGCAGAGCTAAAAGACCGGTGCAGGCTCCTTGCTGTGGCAAAGGGGATGGGAGATCAGCGCTCCCCTCCCCCTGGCTGTAGCAGGGAGCACAGAAAAGTGCTCCACCTAGGTCTATAGGTGCTGGGGTCCCTTCTGGATCCAGAGGGATGGAATAGCAATGCTCCCCTCCCCCCGCTCCAGCAGAAAGCAAAGAGCTCTGCCTGGCTCCCTAGGTGGTGAGGTCCCTGGCTGCAAAAGGGAGCCACTGCCTAGGGACCCAGTTGGAGTGCACAGGGCTACAGGATGCATGAGGTTTCCCTGCTGCCGCCAGGGAGACCGGAGATCAGCCAGGAGGCAGCCTCCTCACTGAACTGCTTCCATCTGCCTGCAAGGGCAGAGGGCCTGCTGGTGGAGACCGGTGGCCCTTCAGGGTTGTAAAAATTATATCTGTGGCCCTCAAGCCAAAAAAGTTGGGAACACCGCCTTAAGTAGACACATCTCATGGAATAGTTAAATGGCTAGTGCTATTGTCAGACACCACATGGGAGAAAACCCTGCCTAAGGAAAACTACAATTAACGAGACAATCTTTTCCCATTGCTTTGGAGGCATATGACTTGCTTGCATTTTGCAGGCCCCTGGCTTGCTTAGGGCTTCTGTGATGTGATCTAGAGAGGGGAGTCTTCCATTGTTGGGGTGAGACTTGCCTATGTTGCTGAAGAGACTGTGGACTTCATCTGGTACATGCACTGAAGGCAGGGTCTTCCTGTGTACTGGCTGTGTACTGGCTGGCCCTTCCAGGCACTACTGAGTTGTTATGCTCTCTCTAAGCCCAACTTTCTCCATGCTGGGGATACACCCCTTTTCCTCTCCTTTATGAATTGCTCTTCAAATCTTGCACTGTTGGGAGTCCTAGTGATGAGCTTATGTTCTCACCACCATGTTATCAAACCCTGCTCAGACCAGGTCTAATTGGTTTGGTGGTTAAAACGAGAGGCAGCCTATTGGCACTAATGCAACCACCGTGGCTCGCCCTGCTGGAGTTGCAACAGTGGGAGATCTTAAAAAAAAATGTAGCTGGAAGCAAGGCCATTGTGGTTCAGTTTGCCCATCAGTAAAATGGGGATATTAGTAATGAGCTAACTAACCAAGTGTGGTGAAGATTCATTAGATGATATCAATGAACTCTGGGTCTGTGTGAGCAGCAGATGTAGACATACCTGAGCTAGCTTTGATCGAGCCAGCTCACTAAAAATAATGACGTCATGATGGCATGGTTGCAACCTAGGCGGGCTTGTACTCAGGCAGCTAGCCCATGCTGACATCCGTGCTGCCATGATTTCACTGCTATTTTTAGCAAGTTAACTTGATCAAAGGTAGCATGGGTACCCGATAAGTGCTGCAATCAGCCCTCTGTTTGCAGTGTAGCTGTAGCATAGGCACAGAGTCAGTCTTAGTCCCTTTCAACTCCACTCCACTTGTAATTAGGCTCTAACAAATCAATTATTAGAGGTGGACCCCCATTTTCTACCCGCAGTTTGGGAAGACAATAGCAGATGCCCTTTGTGTCATGTCGACATCTAACTAATTGTACCCACAGTCAATTTGAGAATGTTTTAAAGACATCCATTGCACTGCAAATAATTGTGGGTGCACAAGAGCATCTGAAAATGCTTGGTGCCTGCTTCAATATTGGGATTATACTTTCCAATATACTGCAAGTTTAAAGTTCTCCCCTGGTTCCCTTAGATACGACCACATGCTCTCGTCTAGAAGACACTCAAAGTTGGATAATACCTCTCCTCCCTGGTGCTTGAGAAATACTAATGCTTATATAGTGCCTTCAGTCCATGGTTCTCAATATTCTGCCATTCAGACCTGTAGCAGTTTATCTGATATCTCTAACCTAGAGTTGGTAATGTTGTTCGAAACTCCACCCACTTGTGATACCAAAATGAGATACCACTCACAGTAGAGTGTTTCGATCTTCATGATTATCCCTCTTCTTTGTAGTATGCTTTTGTCAAGAGTGAAATAGTTATCAATGTTGTCATTTAAATGGTCATCATTAGATTTCGGATCCATGGTCAATTGAAATGCATGAGAGCAGATCAGATCTCTGAGAGCTATTGCTTCAAGCTGTTGGTAGACTCGGGCAGACATCACTGCATTGGTTTACTGTTGGTTTGTATTTAGAAAATTATCATAAAGGTTTAGCGAGTCAGGGTCAAATTTTCAAAAGTGACCTTTAATTTTGGGCATCCAGTTTTGAAAATATGAGCCTTTGTGTCTTGATATTATTAATTGAAAGCTTAGATTCTATGACCTGGAACAACCTGACCCATGCTGTAGATTATGAGTTGGATCTTGTCTTTAAACTGTGGGAACATTGTGCAGTTGAGGAGTTGCTACGCCACAGCAAGAACCCCTACAGGAATTCTGGTTGCCTTCATTTTACTGGCTCTTCACAGAACTGTATGCGTCTCTGAAACTTCATGTCCTCAGTAAACCAGTAAACTGCAGCCTGGAGTTTCAGAAATAAAAAAGGCACTTATATAAACTTGATGAAACTACAGTTTTAGTCTGTAGAAGTCTGGTCTGAGACAGCTGAAAAATAATGCTAATGGGAAAATGGGTGTTCTTTAAGATAACTGATGAAAACATTCAAGGCCGATGTTCTAATCTTTCTCAGCTGTGGAATGGTACTTTCAGTTGGTTTCTAAAGAAATTTCAGACTATATCTTACCACAAGAAATGTTAACTCTTTTTCTCTCTATATCTAGGCCAGGGGTGGCCAACCAGTCAGAGACGAAGAGCCAAAAAATAGCTAAAGATACTGCAAAGAGCCAATTCTCACTGATCTGTCAATTTCGGCGGCAGCTTGTCAATTTCCCTTTGGTGCCCCATACAATGCGCAGAGCAAAGAGCAGCAAAAAGCCTCATGCAAAGAGTCGCATGTGGCTCACGAGCCGCGGGTTGGCCACCCCTGATCTAGGCAATTATTCCTACAACTGAGACTACTATTCCATATGACAGCCCCTGTATATCTTTCTTCACTATTAGAGAAACAAGGTGGGTGAGATGATATCTTGTATTGGACCAACTTCTGTTGGTGAGAAAGACAAGAGTTTGAGCTACACAGAGCTCTTCTTCAAGTCTGGGAAAGGTACTAAGGTGTCACAGC
Source organism: Emydura macquarii macquarii (assembly GCF_026122565.2). Taxonomy (NCBI): domain Eukaryota; kingdom Metazoa; phylum Chordata; order Testudines; family Chelidae; genus Emydura; species Emydura macquarii. The sequence continues at coordinate 7,215,236 of NW_027130506.1, forward strand.
TAAGTACCAGATCAAACATAGTTTAGCATAAGTAGTTAGCACATATTTTAAGGGACCATTCAAGGTGAAATGGACTTTAAAATATGTCATAACTACTTATGCTAAACTTTCTATTTGATCTTAGCTGTGACACTCTTAGTACCTTTCCCAGACCTGAGGAAGAGATCTATGTAGCTAAAAAGCTTGTCTCTCTCACCAACAGAAAGTTGGTCCAATAAAAGATATTACCTCACCCACCTGGTCTCTCTAATATCTTAGAACCAATATGGTTACAACAATGCTTTCTCCATTCTTATAATTGATTTTGCAAGTGAAACACCATTCATATTTGTCTGACTGAAATATCTATGTCTTGTGCCTTATGTCTTCATGACATCAATAAAAGTGCCTTCTGGAAGGCAAAGCAGTAATTCCTCTACTATAGCTCTTCATCAACAGCCAATGCATCCTTTCTTGCTGCTTTGCGACAGCGCTGTAAACAGCATAGCAACCATCAACAGCATCCTCTTTTATATGGCAGATTAATCAGTCAATAAATTATTAGATGAAACGGACTTCAGAACTCAAATTGAGAGCTGTCTTCTGAGTTTGCTTCATCTTTACATAGCATGCTAAGTTAGCACTAGATCAGAGCATTCACATTAGATAAATATAATCAACAAACGATGCTTTTGTTTGCAATAGTAATACTCGCTACTTTAATTACAGAAATTTTCAACTGTGATTTTGAAATTGGGACATATTCAAGGGGCCTGTTTTTCAGAAAGCATGAGCACCCAGCCTACTGCAAATCAGGAATTGTATTCAGAATTTTAGTTCTCTCCCAGGTAGAAGCAGGATTCCCTTGCTATGTGCTAACACAGAATTATTTTAAATATTACCTTTCTATCCTTGGTTGTAGTTCAGGCTTCTAGTAAAAGTTTTATAGAGTCATATAAGTTGGTTTGAAGAGGCTATATTGTAAATTAGATATATAAAATGTGGATCTGTAAACCTTTTCCTCCTGGTTAGTATTTTGGTTACTAAATTTATTACTTTGCTTTCAGTCCACTCAACAGCATGGTCTCAGAAATCCTGTGTTCATGTGTTTTTGGCCTTACCTCAGGGTAAAACACCACATTTTTGGTCTGTGGTGCCCTGGTCCTTGAATCTTTTATCCCAAGGAATTTTTGAATGTGAATTTTATCCCAAGGAACCTGAAATCCATCATTGCAGAAGTAGGGACAAGGCACAGTAACATGATACTTGATTATTTATTCAACTCCTAACTGACCTGACCCAGAGTCTGTTGAAGTCAATGGAAAGCCTACAGGGGAATTCAGTGGGCATTGGATCAGGCCCTTATGAGTGTTCAAGCCCTTATACTTGGAGAAAACTTTCTTATGCTAATGCTAAACTACAGTGGGAAAAACAAAACAAAAAATAAGATAGAAAAATTTCGTTTTCCACTACAAAGCCATCAACAATAATGCCCTAATCGGCCAATTCCTTTTTATGTATGAAACTTTTCACTCACTGAATACAATTGTCTCTCACAGTTAGGTCTCCCTAAAGACAAATGCTTGGAAAACACCAGCTCTGCTCTATGTGACTGGAAGGAATCCTACAATAACACCCAACACTGAGGTCTGTGGGAGGGACCATTACAGATTGAACACAAGGCTATAGAGGAAGAATGCCAAAAGAATGGATGCAATGTGCAATGCCATGGTAGTTTCTAAAATCAGTCATAGCTGATTTTTTGGAATGCACAAATACATTTCTTCTCTCAGTGGCTAGCTTTTCTGTAAGTACATGTTAGGATGGTGGGGGAGGATGAGTCAGTGGAGTGACTGCAAAATGGAAAGCCAAGATAGAAGGGCCATTTTTACCACAAAGCCTTCCTTCTCCAGGGTCAGAGTAATTGTGTTGCTCATTGTTTATTCATAAAGCTCCAAATTCTATCATCCTTACTCATGCAGTGTAGCGTTGTACCCCATGAGTAGTCCCATCAATAGAATTTCACTATCATTCATTTGGGACTACTCACAGAGTAAGACACTACGTTATGGGTGAAATTTCCCCCCCAGGGCAGATGCCTACGCACCACTCATGCTCCAGGCCTTTTTCTGGCTCTCTACACTGGAGCAAAGTATGTCTCATGTGACTAAGAGTAGCAACATCTGTCCTAAAGGGGCACAGAATATCATGTGAAGAAGTGTAACCCACTGAGTATGTTATAGGTCCCCTGTGCACCTGATCTGCAGAGGATAGAAGACTGTTATGGCCCAGGTACAGTGTCTTGGTTCTTTAGCTTAAGCTATAATGGCTCATAGTTTTTGCTCTGGAAATACCCAGTGTGTCAGCCAAGATAGCAACTGTCACATCTTCTAGCATTTGAATTGCTGTGGACTTCAGCTGCTCGGGGTGTGCTTCCTTCAATCAGAGGAAGTATGCAACCATCGTAGCATCAGCTACTTGATCTACTGGCTTCTCCTTTGACCAAAAGCAGGGTATGTTTATCCCGCTCTGCCAGGGAAGTGTCAAATATCACTAAGAGATTTAAATTTTTCATGAAGGCAAAGCATTTAAAGCATCAAGTTCTGAACAAAGCCTCACACATCTGCTTCCTTTGTAAGCTGTAATATAGGGCCCCCAAAAGAATGTTTTATTTCATTTTATTTTATTAAGAAACTTTTTCAAAGTGACCTGGAGGAAGCCAGGCGAGGGAGACACTGATGACTTTTCCTGCATTCTGAGGTATATATTGAGGCTCATCTTTCAAGTAGGATGTTGCTTTTTCTCACAAGAGGCTCACTATTATTTACATGACACAACAACAGGGTGAGTTCAGGATCTAAAACATTTAGATTTTTGTGTTCTCTTATGGTGAATAGAAACATTTGTCTTTGTTCACCTAGAGAGAAATTCAACCCTTTGCAGAAGGCAGCACAAAGCCTATACATCACTTATACTCCACTTAAGTACCCAACAGGACAGAAGTGGTGTGTAAGCCGGATGTCTGCTTTCTGCATAGGAGTGAATTGTACTCCTACTATTTTTGCTGTCAGAAAGGACAAGGCTGATACAAGGAAGGATCTGGAGAATTCAGCTTCAGTGATGGTTTACGACACACCACTGTTTTTCATTTCTCTTTGTGCAGAAAAAAAAGTATCTTACTTGATTTTAAAGAAGAAAAGGATTGCTTGTTTTGCTTTGGTTGTTTATGTAAGTTCTGACCGCACTAAATCAATCAGTTGAATGGATTTGCTCAAACTTTCCAATACATTTATCCATTCGCTGAGAAAGCTTTGCATGGGAAGTTTCAGCACAAAGGGAAAGTGTTTGAGAAAGTTATAAGCTATTCTAAAACACAGTTTTAAAAATGAAAAGTCTTGATCCTGAAATCAGATCTGTGTGTCTATGTGGAGACTCCAAATAAACTCAAATGCAGAGGCCAGGATCCTCCCCCAAGGACCTGATTGTAGGATCATGGCCCAAATCTATATGTTACTGCCTCCAAACACTATGATACATATTTTTGGGGAGTATTTTAAAGGTAAGATATAATTACTAGTGTTTGAAACAAGTTAAACCATGAAACCATTGAAATGCAAGTTGGTACCAATAGCAGCATATGGGTTAATGAATAATCAATAGGTGCCTCAGGAAAAACTAAGAAGAGGAGCTTTGTTTTTTAAGAGTGCATTGGTCCCAATTGCTGCTTATTCCTTATCTGAAACCATGTGATCGATCAACAGAAAAAGATTTGGAGGTTCTATCTGGATAAATCCCCTTCCCATCCAAAGTTTAGATATTTACCAGGCGACAGACAACGTGTAATAATTGAAGCTCTACCTTTTTCCTCCCTCCATTACATTTCTTCCTTCTCCCTCCCAACGCATCAAAGCATTTCTTTGAGTCACCCATTTGTCCACCAACCCACTGTGTTCTTGCTCCTTGACCCACAAAAACCCTTCCTATATGTGATACATGCAGTTTTAAGTATAGTCTACATGGCCTTAATCGGCAGAAGGGAGTGAACTTTTAAGTAACAAAGATCCACTAATGTTCATGGTGCAGAACAAAAGGATAATACCATGATACCATGGTGACAAATGGCAAAAGACATATGGTAAATAAAGATATTGTTTCTAAAAAGAATATATCTATACATATAGGCTTCCAAGAGAGTTTATGGAATCCCCATCTTTGGAGGTTTCTAAAAACAAGTCGGACAAATAGCTGTCAGGGGTGGTCTAGGTTTACTTGGTCCAGCAACAGTGCAGGGGGATAGAATTGATGACTTCTCAAGGTTCCTTCCAGCCCAACATTTCTATGATTCTACGATATATCTCAGTTTCTCCATGAGTTGGCTGCTAATTAAGTATAAAAACAAATGTACTAAGAACATGTTCTTTGATAAAAAAGAGGGGGGAAAAAGGCCTTTCATTTGCAAGTCATTGCTGAACGCTCATTTTTAGCTGTATATCTATCTAGGTATAGTCATAGATGATATGGATTCTCTCAGCTTCATCTATAGTATACTTCTTATAAGGAAACAGAACTGAAAACCTGATATCATATTCAGAAAAGTATAAATGGGTTTCCCACTGCTGAATTTGCCTTATTTTAATTTAAATTTACACATGCTGCTTTAAAGTCCAAAATAGAATCACATATTAGCATAGGATTACTTCTAACTGGAATTTCATAACTACTAAAGGATTTAACAGTAAAAATTCCTTTTGAGCAACTCAGGGCTTTCACAATACGTGCTTACAGTTGGCTGACACCAATTGTACTTAATACCAATAGGCAAAAAAATAAGCTGCTTTATTTCATGCTAGCTGCGTTCTATTGTACACTGCTTTTAAAGCAAGTATTCCATTTACAGTGCCATTAACAGTGACTAGCATGCCATTCACAGTTGATAACTATGTCTGCTACTGGATGAAAGGCAAAGTCACAGGGTGCCACCCCAGAACTTTACACACAATGTGAAATCCATCCTTGTGCACAGGGGCAGTACAAATATTATACACCACTTAAGATCTCCTCACCTTGAGTCAGACTCAAACGGTGCATAGGCTTTGTGTGGAGACCCTGCTCAAGGGTGAATTTCATCCAAAACACTGATTGATGAGATGGCCCAAACCACCTGGCTTGTGCTGCCATGTGAAAGATTCATAGAATCATAGAAGATTAGGGTTGGAAGGGACTTCAGGAGGTCATCTAGTCCAACCCTTGACTGAAAGCAGGACCAACCCCAACTAAATCATCCCAGCCAGGGCTTTGTCAAGCAGGCCCTTAAAAACCACTAAGGATGGAGATTGCACCACCACCTTAGGTAATCCATTCCAGTGAAAAAGTTTTTCCTAATATCTAACCTAGACCTCTTCCATTGCAACTTGAGACCATTGCTCCTTGTTCTGTCATCTGCCACCACTGAGAACTGCCTAGCTCCATCTTCTTTGGAACCCTCCTACAAGTATTTGAAGGATGCTATCAAATCCCCCCTCACTTTTCTCTTCTGCAGACTAAATAAGCCCAGTTTACTCAGCCCCTCTTCATAAGTCATGCCCCAGGCCCCTACTCAATTGTATGGCCCTCCTCTGAACTCTTTCCAATTTGTCTACATCCTTTCTATCGTGGGTGGGCCCAAAACTGGACACAATACTCCAGATGTGGCCTCACCACTGCCGAATAAAGCGGAATAATCACTTCCCTCAATCTACTGGCTTAACAAAGAAGTCTTTGGTGATCTTAAACACAAAAAGAGAAGCTTACAAGAAGTGGAAGCTTGGTCATATGACTGGGGAGGATTAAAAAAAATACTGCTCGAACATGCAGGAATGAAATCAGGAAGGCTAAAGCACAATTGGAGTTGCTGCTAGCAAGGGACATGAAAGGGAACAAGAAGGGTTTCTACAGGTATGTTACCAACAAAAGAAAGATTAGGGAAAGTGTGGGCCCCTTACAGAATGGGGGAGGCAACCTAGTGACAGAAAATGTGGAGAAAGCTGAGGTACTCAATGCCTTTTTTGCCTCGGTCTTCACAGACAAAGTCAGCTCCCAGACTACTGCACTGGGCAGCACAGAATGGGGAGGAGGTGAACATCTGTCAGTGCTGAAAGAACAAGTTCAGGACTATTTAGAAAGATTGGACATACACAAGTCCATGGGGCCAGATGCAATGCACCTGAGCGTGCTGAGGGAGTTGGCTGATGTGATTTCAAAGCCATTGGCTCTTATCTTGGAAAGCTCGTGGCAATTGGGGGAGGTCCCTGATGATTAAAAAAAGGCAAATATATTGCCCATCTTCAAGAAAGGGAAGAAAGAGGATCCAGGGAACTACAGACTTATCACCTTAATCCCTGGAAAAATCATGGAGCAGATCCTCAAGGAATCCATTTTAAGGCACTTGGAAGAGAGGAAGGTGATTAGGAACAGTCAATATGGATTAACCAAGGGCAAGTCATGCCTGACCAACCTGATTGCTTTTATGAAGAGCTGACTGGCTCTGTGGATATGGGGAAAGCAGTGGACGTGATATACCTTGACTTTAGCAAAGCTTTTGATACCATCTCCCACAGTATTCTTATCAGCAAGTTAAAGAAGTATGGGTTGGATGAATGGACTATAAAATGGATAGAGAGCTGGTTGGATCATCGGGCTCAATGGGTAGTGATCAGTGGCTCGATGTCTAGCTGGCAGCCAGTCACAAGCGGAGTGCCCCAGGGGTCAGTCCTAGAGGCCGGTTTTGTTCAACATCTTCATTAATGATCTGGAGGATGGGGTAGATTTCACCCTCAGCAAGTTTGCAGATGACACTAAGCTAGGGGGAATGGTAGATACCCTGGAAGGTAGGGATAGGATTCAGAGTGACCTAGACAAATTGGAGGATTGGGCCAAAAGAAATCTGATGAGGTTCAACAAGGACAAGTGCAAGAGTCCCACACTTAGGACGGAAGAATCCCATGCACAGTTACAGACTGGGGACCGACAAGCTAGGCAACAGTTCTGCAGAAAAGGACGTGGGGGTTATAGTGGATAAGAAGCTGGATATGAGTCAGCCATGTGCCCTGGTTGTCAGAAGGCTAATAGCATATTGGGCTGCATTAGTAGGAGCATTGCCAGGATATCGAGGGAAGTGATTATTCCCCTTTATTTGGCATTTGGAGTATTGTGTCCAGTTTTGGGCCCCTCTCCACTTAATACACTAGATTTGAGCACTTCAGTAACTCAGCCAGAGGTTATGGGCCTAGTACGGGCCTAGTACAAGAGTGGGTGGGTAAAGTTCTATGGCCTGCAATGTGCAGGAAGTCTAGTTAAGTCCCTTTTGGCCTTAAAGTCTAGGAATCTGTAGGATAGGGTCAGGGTAGAGCAAGGTACCACCATGGCAAGGTTGCAGCTTGTATTCCCTTCATCTGTGATCAGTTCTGCTGGGCTATGGACTAATCCCTTATCCACCTATCTCTTGGATGCCAGGAGGAGTGTTTGCCTGGAGCAGTCTTTGTGCTCAGGGGAGTAAAATTTGCAGTGTGTCCCACCCAGCTGACTCATTGGAGTGCTCTTAAAGCATTTGTGTTGGAATACTGGCAACTTCCACCTGCTTCAGTCTCCTATCTTTTCTGTTTATATTCTCCAGAGCTCTGTCAGCAACGTGCAAAACCTAAAGGAATGTGACTGATAAACTATGGGCAAAGTGTCAAACTTGTATTTCAAAAGCCTGCAGTTCCTAGCGCAGTGGCTTGGTTATGTAGGAGGATAAGGAGGCTTTATGGAATGCTGGTATCAGCACAAAGTTGGTACACTAAATTCTTCTGTGTAGATTTTGGCTTTCCTCACTCACTCTACATAACAAGGAGATTAAGGTAAATTAGAATGGTAGCTCTGCACTAGAGCTCCATTTCTTGGTGTGATCTGAAGGATTTTTTTCCCCCCTTCATTTGTGGCTTTCTAAATCTGAAGCTGAAAAATACAGCTTCTGTGTTGTTTTGAGTTTGAGGTGAAATGTAAACAAGCCAAATGTTTTCAAACAACCAAATCTAGCTCTTCTGCCAGCTTTGGGGGAAAACGACAGTCTATAGCATTCGGAAAATCAAAAATGTGTTCTTTCTGTATCCGTTAGCAAAAAAAACCAAACAACCCAGCATTCACTAGGAGGGAAGGCAAAGCACAGCCTTCTGTCTAAGAGCCTGATCCAACTCCCCTTGAAGTCTGTCCACTGAGTTTAGTGAGAGCTGGAGCCAGGTTTTAGATGGGAGATTTTGTTTCTCTTTGACAGGCTATGTAAAATCAGTACACATTACAACCCCCCTGCCCAAGGTGGGTGGGAAGCTATTCTTCCCTCAGTGCGTGTTTTCATCTCCCCTTAATGCTAACAGGAGGCTATTATATTATATACAGGTGAAATTCACTTCTCTGCAAAGGGCGAGCCCAAGGTCTAGGCATCTCTAAAGTAAGACTTGAGCCTGACAGCAGAGGCAGCTTTACCCAGCCTCCCCTGCTTTCACCAGGATTGGAGGAAGCTCAGTGTCATCCGTGCTTTCTCCTCTGGACAGCCAGGGAAGAAGGATGTGAGAAGCTGTAGAAGAAGAGGCAGTTTCACAGACACTCAATAGCAAATGAACGGGGATCTGGAACAATCAGGCCATCTGGATTTGCCAGCCACTCAGCTCCCAGGAATAGCTTCCAGCCCTTTCTTTCCGCAGGGCCTGTCTGCTACCGGTTGAATCTATCCTTGCCTTTCTGTTTCCATGTTATCCCCAGTCTGTTGAAATAGAGTCTCTCTGGCTTTCTGTTATCTGGGGGGAATAGTGCCATCTTATTACAACATCTAGATTTTCCCCTGTGTCGAGTGAGGGTTTTGGCGTGCAGACACAATTTGTTGTGGTGAAGAACTTGACCCCTCAACCTGCTATAACAGGTTCATTTTGGATGAGCCCCAGTTATGAAAAAAACACAAGCTAAGGCACTGGGAAAGTACAATGGGTCAAATTCATACATATCTAAATCTGCTGCCTTTAAATTCACTAGCAGGGAGGTAACTAGGGTAACCAGATTAACTGTAGCAATGTCTGATCAGCATTATCTTCTTCACCTAATATTTCAAAGAGAACTTTGAAATAGGACCAAGAGAGATTATTTTCCCTTTCTTAGGGTCCAAATCAAGTTTTTACTCAATCCTTACTCGGGCAAAATTCCCCCTGAGCCAGATTCTCAGATTACGCAAATTGATGTCACTCCATAGAAATCAATAGAGCTATGTCAATTTTCTCCAGCTGAGAATCTGGCCCAATGATTTCAAGGAATGAGTAAGGACTTCAGGATTTGGCCCTCTGCATGTATGCAAATGCTTTTTCAAAACTCTCACCTGATATACTGTACAATCGTACAAACGAAGGCCTCAAACTCTAAACAACATGTGAGGTTTTGGAATAAATTGACATATTAAACAGTAATAAATTGCCAGGATCAGATCTGATTCACCCAAGAGTGCTGAATGAACGCAGATATGAAACTGCAGATCTACTAACTGTCATATGTAACCTATCATTTAAATCAGCTTCTGTACCAGATGACTGTATGATTGCTTATACGACACCAATTTTTTAAAAAGGCTCCAGAGGTGATCCAAGCAATTACAGGCCAGTAAGCCTAACTTCAGTACCAGACAAATTGGTTGAAACTATAATAAAGAACAGAATTATCAGATACATAGATGAATATTTTTCAGCTTGTGGAAAAGAGATGCCTAAGGGGAGATATGATAGAGGTCTATAAAATCATGATTGGTGTGGAGAAAGTAAATAAGGAAGTGTTATTTACCTCTTCTCCTAACACAAGAACTAGGGGGTCACCAAATGAAATTAATAGGCAACAAGTTTAAAACTAACAAAAGGAAGTATATCGTCACACAATGCACAGTCAAACTGTGGAACTCTTGCCAGAGGATGTTGTGAAGGCCAAGATCTCTGCAAGAGGGGGACTGACCAATCAGCTCAATTTCCAGGCGATGGATCACTTGATGATTGCCCTGTTCTGTTCATTCCCTCTAAAGTATCTGGCATTGGCCACTGCCAGAAGACAGGATACCGGGCTCGATGGACCATTTGTCTGACCCAGTATGGCCGTTCTTCTGTTGTGATGACTGCCACCTTGGCTAACACACCAACAATTGAATGAGGGACCTTTAGGGCTAAAAGCATGAGCTGTGCTCTCTAACTGGGCATGTACCATATGCATATCTCCTGTGAATGGAGCACAGAGGGGGACTTGTAACAACACACTGATTGATAAATCCCAATGAAAAGTGCTCAATCCAACAGGCTGAGATTTTCACAAGGAGGAAAGGAAATTAGGTGCACAATGCCCATGAATCCCCTGGACTTAATTTTCAGGTCTACATGCCTGCTTGATTTTATTTTCCATGGAAGTTCAAACTCTTTTACAGGTCAAAGACTCCATGTACCAACCAATGGGTGGTGTTCAGCATGAGGAAGTTATTTGTCCCTTTGTTTTTCAAGCTGGTGTGCAAAATCATTTAAAAGGGCTCATCTCCTGAAGCCCCAATGGCTGTCTCATTGCTTATGCACCTACACTCCCTGGGAGAGAAACAAAAGCTCACTGTGGGATGAGGCTTGCTGTGCAGGGGTTTCTTTGTAAGCTGATTGCTTTATGTAAGCTGTTTGCTTTATGCATCTGGCGAGTTCTCTGTCTTGTTTTTGGGGAAGGGATATGAGTAAACTTGTCTTTTTTAACACTTTTACCCTGAATTGGTAAGGACCATTTCTCCAGCAAACAAATTCCTTAGCCATCAGTTCAAAGCAGGTTAGGTGGCCTGATCCTCACTTTGGTGTGTGCAGGTGGTATCTGTTGGGAGTTGTTTTCTGTGTATTGAGGGATGTTCCCCCTCTCTGTTGCGAGGGCAACTCGCCTAATTCTCCCAACTCCTTCCTTAACTAACGCAGGGGCTGGTGCAGGGTGCAAGTCCAGGTTTCCTGTATGGCCCCTTGGGGAGGTTAATGTGCCTGCTGCCATATCGTGCCTATGGGGCTTGCATCACTGGGAATTACCAGGGTACAGGATCTCCCTTTTGCAAGACTCCTTTCATCAGCACTCCATTCCATTCGTCCCTGACTGACTCCCAGCCAACCTTTATCACACCCCAACCTTCCCTAGAACACTCCGTGTACTGGGGACGTCTCTGCTGCATTCATAATGGTCCTCCATGTCACTGTTGTTCACTAGGGAGCCCTCATTTTAGCGCTGTGATTCCTGTACTACAGCTGTGGTACAGCAAGGAGACATTAAGGCAAACTTGAATGCAGCCCCTTTTAGCCAGATACAGCATGTTCTAAAGGATATGCACACCCCTATATACACACATACTTTTTTCTCATGGAGACTGTATTTTAGTTCTTTGTGGTGTTGTTCCTTAGTATGAAGTAAAGACCATTGTGACTTAATGCATTTGTTTGCCCTTTGTGCATAGAAAATTAACTATAAAAAATGAGGTAAACTCAAACATTGTAATGTGTTGCAAGTTCTACAAAAAAAGGGCAGTTTATATTGTTGGCCTTTAATTTGTTATTTCTATATTTGAAGCAGAAATTTGAATGTATTTGTCAAAAAGCAGTTCTCTTACAAATAGCTGGTAAAACTAACAGTGTTTAGTTCCTCTAGGCTGGACATCTGTACCACCATGTTCTCCTTACTTGACATGATTTCCGCGTCACTCACAGAGGTTATTTTATTTAAACATAGGCAAGTCTTACTAGCCCCTCCCCTCTTTTAGTCTGCAAGCTCTTTGGTGCAGGGTATGTCCATGTATATTTGTACAGCACCTAGCACAGTGCGGTCAGCCTGGCTGATGTCATTAGCTGCTTCCACAACACAAATATTAATAATGAATAAGAATACTATTATTTATCAGTAACACAAGGACATAGTGGACCAGATTATGTGCCGTGCCCCTCCAGAGCCAAAAGTCTTGACTCTGAATAGGGAAGGAATAGCATCTTTTGGTTAAGGCTCAGGGCTATGAGTCAGAAGTCCTGGGTTCCCCAGTCACTTTAACTCTTTATGCCCCAATTTCTCTACCAGTAAACTGGAGACAATACTTCTCTGCTCCATAGAGGGTTTGTGAATAGACCTGGTAAGAAATTAATGCCAGTTTTCATTTGGTGAAAAGTGCAACATTTTTGAAAATTCAGTTTTTTGAAGGAAAAAGCCCAAAATGTTGTCAAAAATGGACATTTCCATTTTGATGAGAAAAGGTTTTGAGCAAAAAAATTCAACCAGCTATATTTTGAGGCCTAATTTGTGAAGGGCTTACCTACTATGAATAAACAGAAATACCCCAGGACTTTCTGAAGTTCATTTTCTGAACTGGATCCAAATAGAAAGTTTGCAAACTGGCCCATTGTAGAGAGAGGGGTTATCAGACCTGCAGATTCAGGACACACCGGGACTACAGAGGAGTTTGTTTCCATATGTGAACTTGACAAACTAAGCCAAGCCCATTTCGATCTTAAACTAAACTTTGTTGCAGAAGCAACATTGAATAAGATAGAAATGTAAGATACTGGGTAAAACAAAAGGAAAGCAACATTAATGATCGTGAGCTCTGTTATACAGTCAGTGATCTCATACTTAAAATAAAGGACCTGAATGAAAGCTGTTGTTCTGATGTGCAGGAGTCAGCGGTTTCTAAGATACCAGACTGAGAGGACTGGACACTGAATCAGTAGAATACAATAAACCTCCATATCTGGAATGGACAGACATAACATTACAAACATTGTGCTATCAGTTCCATACAGAAAAGAAACCTTCTCTCTGTTTAACATCTCCTTGGGTCATTTGATTGTAGTTTTGTGGGTGACATTACCTACCACTCTGCCAACTGACTTCTGGTAATCTCCTTTTTCAGTTGCTATGCCAGCACTTGTCATTAGCTTAAGGTTAGCTCAGATGTCTGCCTAATTCAGTATGATACAGATAACCCCGGATGCAGAAAGATGACTAGCAGGGCTTTTCCAACTGGAATGTCTGTGATCCAATGTATGTTTGGACAACAGCTTTGGTAGCTTTTATTTATAGATTAGTATTTCCCCCAAAACCTGCAGAAGGCTATAGCAGACTGGGCAACATCTTGTTGTGTGGTTATCCCCCCTCTCCCTCCATTTTGGTAACATTTCTCCAAATAGTTGCTTAAAACCAAACCAGAGACATGAGTGGAACTAATCATACATGTTTAAGGGCTTGCAAGATTCTGGTCTGTGATGGACACAATTTAATCTTCTTAGTCTTGGCTCTTGGGGAGTGTAATTTGAGAGAGAAAAAAAAAAAAAAAAATCTAGTTGAGATGAAGGAGGAAACCTGTTTTGTCAATAATCCTTCTTGGCCATGTACCTTTATAAAAATATACTGGGTCAGACCAATGGTCCAACTAGCCCAGTATCCTGTCTTCCCACAGTGGCCAATGCCAGATGCTTCAGAGGGAATGAACAGAACAGGTAATCATCGAGTGATCCATCCACTGGCATCCACTCCCAGCTTCTGGAAAAAGGAGGTTAGGGACAATGACAGGGTGCTAGGCAAAGGAAAGCTGAGCTGCCCTCTGTCATGTGAGCCCCAACTAAGGAAAGAGAATTGGAGCCAGCTGAGTAAGCCTGCACTTAGTGGGCCAATAAGGAGCAGCTGCGAGCCTCATTAGCCAGGGGCTACAAAAGGCTCACAGGAAGGAAGTGCAGAGGGGAAGAAAGAAAGGGAGAAGCCACAGATTGAGGGGCAGGCTGAGCTCCTCTCTGTTGGTGGCTGAGACTGTTCAGCTGGATTGTCTGTGACTAAAAGATGGTTGGCAAGCAATTGTAAATAAACCTCACTGGTGAGAGCACGAAGCTGAGGTCTCTGACTGGTTTGCGGGCACAGAGGACCCAAGGAACAGGAGGGCCCTGCGCCAACCTGCTACAGACACTCAGAGCATGGGGTTGCATTCCTGACCATCCTGGCTACTAGTCATTGATGGGTATATCCTCCATGCACTTTGTAACTGATTGGCCTTTAATATTACTTTTGGTTTTTGAACAGATCAATAAAAAGGACAAAAAAATTGAAGCATATTTTCAACATTTTTCCATTCTCATCAAAATTCAGTTTTGTATCTGAAAAGTTTTGACCAGTTCTACTTTTTTTTAATTAATACTGTAAAAATTCCTTGGCACGGTTGGGGGTGGCCCTCCCTTCTGTCAATCTCCGAGGGAGGCCACACCATCCAACGGCTATGTCCTGTGGGGAGGCTTAAACTAGAGAGGGAAATTAACAGTTCTTGGCCTCTTGGGCCTGGCAGGGCGATCCCAAACCCCTGGCCCCCACCGTCCAGTTGGGGTGGTCCAGCAGTCCAGGGTCCAGCCCTCAGGCAGGGCAGGCCAGCCTAGCAAATAGTCTCTAGCCCTCAGTAGGGCAAGCAAACAGTCCGAGGCCAATAGTCTATATCCCTTGGCGGGGCCAACAAACAGTTTACAGCCCAGGCCCTCAGGCAGGGTTGGACAGACAGGATAAATAGTCTGTAGCCCTGTGTGGGGTGATCACACCAAAGTTGGGGTAAGAAGTGGGATGCAGGCCCACCAGACTCCATTGCATCCCAGCCCAGGGCCCTGGAAGTGATGGGGTGTCCCATCACTGAGTCAGCTGGGCTCTAGCTGAAACATGCTGACTCGACTATAGGCCATAATACAACTGGACTGTTGTCTGGCTTCCCTGGGCACCTTCCTTCCCCCCTTTCCCTGGAGTACCTCATTCTCCAAGTCACCCTCAGTCTCCTCGGGGTACTCTGCCAGGGGGAGGTTCCACAACCCCACGACCTCGTTGTTTGGTGGCAGGTCCAGCAGCTTCTTGGGGTCATCAGAAGATGGCAGCTCCTCCGGGTCGCAAGGGCAGGTATCTCCTCTGGTTCGCAGGGGGTTTGGATTTCTGGCAGCTCCTCCAGGTCACAGGGCCCAGGTACTTCCTCGGCTACACCAAGCTCAGGCGGCTCCAGCAGATCCTCAGGGCTTTAGCCAATGGGCAGCTTCTCTTCAGGGTAGCAGCCAGACTCCAGCCCCAGCATACAGGGAGAGACATCTTTCTCCCTTCACCAGGCTCTTCTAACTGACCTGGAAGACCCGCCCTTTATACTTCCTCTTCCTGTCCCACCTCTCTGCTTCCAGTCAGGTGTGTGTGTGGGAGGGGACTTCTGGGTTCTGCCCCCCAGAGAGGGTTTGACCTTCCCTCTCTGTCAATCTCCAAGGGAGGCCACACCTCCCAGTAGCTACAAATTATTTAATTATTCCAGCACTGTATGAAACCATCAGTCTTTCTATTTTGAGCACTGGCCAGACCAGAATTTCTCTTACTTATGTTTCTTTATATCAATGTTTCTCAACCTATTTACTATTGTGGGCTGCATACACATAATATATATACCTGTATGGCCTCGAGGATATCTTATGGACCACAAGTGTTTATAGCTATGCTGCAGGAAATGGCCCCTCATTTTGTGGTTCTTAACTTGTCTTTTCTAATAAAAGCCAAGAGACAGAAGGAATCTCAAAGAATCACCATTGACACCGCAGAACCTTTAATGTATGTTTAACTTTCTGTAAATATAACTTCACTTTAATCTAACTTTGAAGCTTTCACAAGTTCTTTAAGAGTTTTATTTTCCCCCTCTTTCTCTGCTATGCATGGAAAATGTTTGTGTAATGACTCCTGTAGAACTAAAGGCAGCAATGTGTAGAGTGAGTGAAAGAGCCGAACTCTCCAAGTGAGTGCTACAACAGACTCACATCCTTTAGGAACTGAGCACTGCTGGGGACATGAAACACACACTATTCTATTTTATCCTATGTAGATCCATTTACTGTACTTATTGCTGGAATATCTGAGCACTTGCCAGTAGTTTATTAAGCAATGGGACTAATCTGACTCTGTCACGTGGTTTGTCCTCTCGCTGGTCGTCTCCTCAGGGGAAGAATTGTGTGTGCGGTGGAGTGTTTTGTTTTGATAAGGTCTGATTGGTGGGTTATCTCTGCATTCCACAATGGTGTGTTCATAAATTGCTCCTCTTACATTCCACAGGTGATTTGCTACGTACAGCAGCATCCAGTTGGACAACACAGTGCAAACAGTGCAGAGGAGGGGAAATTACCAATAGTCAAGACCCCAGGGCAAACTCTTACTCCTAGAGAAACTGCAGTAGAATTTTTACTGTACACAGGAGCATAGTGGCCAGTATCAAAGATGTGGGGGCACATGTGAAACACAAATTTGACTGACCAGAAGAGGAACCAGGGGCAGTGTGGCCTGAATTTCTGTAGACAGCAAAAAGTAATTTGGGACAGGCCTGTTGGTAAATGATTTTGGGATTCCAGTATGTTCCTTGTACCCTCTTACATAGGGTATCCCAAAAGGTTCCTACACAAAGGCAGCTCCTGGCTCTGCTTCCACTGTAAGACTCTGTGTATAGAAAAGCAAGTGTATTTAACAATGCTGGTACACATTTATTATGTGCCCCTGCTTTCCTTCCTTTTGGCATCATTAGTGTCTCTGGGTTAATGTGGTGTGTCTCAGACAGCTGTCTAGAGTCTTTGATGGTTTCAAGTCCAAAGATAATATCTCTTCCAGATGTCACATTTGAGGAGGGAAATGCTTTCACTGAAGATGATGATAAGGACATTTCTGTTTTCTCAAATTGCAGTGTCAGGCAAGATTGCTCCATAGAAACTGATCAAATATATATCACGCACAAGAACTTTGTTTAACAAACATTATTAAGGCTGCAAAGTATTCAAAATTTAGGAAATACCAGAATTAAGGTAGCTCAGTCAACAGACATGTGGCTGGTGAGACAAAGGCAGCTGGGTGACTAAGGGAATTAACCAGCTGAGTGCTCTAGCAGAGGAAGGCAGGGAGGTGAGTTTGTGTGTTGTTTTTTGTTTGCTTAACTTTCAGGTACTCTACAAGGAGGAACCCAGCATGGGAGGAAAAGAGCAAGTCACCAACATCACTGCTAACTCTTCCTCTGCCTGCACCTGTGGGAGACCCAGCCAGACAAGCATCCTGACCCTGGAGGCTTCCACACAGGCCCAAGTCTTGACTTGCTAGGAATGCAGCCCGCATATGTCTGCCAAAGAAAACCAGTCAGGCGGATCCACCAGGTGTGAGAGGTGTTTGTCGGTGGAGTCCTTCAGGAAACAGGTAAGAGAGCTGCAGGAGGGGGGTGGCTTCTTCAGGAATGCAAAGACTTTATCAACAGGATGCACATGGAAATGTCTTTGATGGAGGATGCTAGCTGACCCCGATGGCAGCTGGGAGACTCACGGCTACCACACCTGAGAGGAGGAAACAGAATGCTGATGGTTGGCGATTCCCTTCTGAGGGGAACAGAAGCATCCATCTGCTGACCCAATGTGATGTCCCAGGAGGTGAGCTACCTGCCTGTAGCCCATGTCTGAGATGTTACAGAAAGGTTGCCAAGCCTCATCCATCTGTCTGATCACTAATGCATGTTGCTCATCCATGTAGGCACTAACGATATTGCCAGGTCTGACCCTGAGCAGATCAGCCAGCAGTGACTACAGGGCTCTGGGATCTAGAGTGAAGGGTGAGGGTCACAGGTTGTGTTCTTGTCCATCCTACCGGCTGAGGGTAAAGGCTGAGGCAGGGACATGTGCATTCTGGAGATGAATGCATGGCTGCACAGATGGTGTCGACAGGAAGGCTTCAGCTTCCTTGACCATGGGATGCTATTCTGGGAAGAAGGTCTGCTGGGAAGAGATGGGGTCCAAAAAAGGGGAAGAGCATATTCATGCACCGACTTGTCAGTCTAGTGAGGAGGGCTTTAAACTAGGTTCACAAGGGGGCAAGTGACAAAAGTTCACAGACCATACTCGAAAAGCAGTTATCAATGATTTGCTGTCAAACTGGGAGGGCATGTCCAGTGAGGTCCCAACAAGGGTCAGTCCTGGATCTGGTACTATTCAATATTTTTATTAATAACTTGTATAATGGAGTGGAGAGTATGCTTATACAATTTGCAGATGACACCAAGATGGGAGGGGTTGCAAGCACTTTGGAGGACAGAATTAGAATCCAAAACAACCTTGACAAATTGGAAAATTGGTCTGAAATCAGCAAGATGGAATTCAATAAAGACAGTGCAAAGAACTTCACTTAGAAAGGAAAAATCAAATGCACAACTACAAAATGGAATAAGTGACTAGGTAGCAATACTGAAAAGGATCGGGGGGGAGTAGTGGATCACAAACTGAAAATGTGTCAGCAATGTATTGCAGCTGCGAAAAAGTCTAATAGCATTCTGGGGGTATATTAACAGAAGTTTTGTATGTAAGAAGTGGGAGATAAGTGTCTCGCTCTACTCTGCACTGGTGAGGCCTCAGCTGGAGTACTGTGTCCAGTTCTGAATGTCACTCTGTAGGAAAGATGTGGACAAATTGGAGGGAGTCCAGAGGAGAACAATAAAAATTACTAAAGGGTTAGAAAAGCTGACCTATGAGAAAAGGTTAAATAAACTGGTCTTGTTTAGTCTTGAGAAAAGACTGAGGGGGGACCTCATAACAGTCTTCAAATATGTTAAGAGCTGTTATAAAGAGGATGGTAATCAGTTGTTCTTCATGTCCACCGAAGGTAGGATAAGAAGTAATGGACTTAATCTACAGCAAGGGAGAATTAGGTTAGCTATTAGGAAAAACTTGCTAACCAGAAGAGTATTTATGCTTTGGAATAGGCTTCTGAAGGTGGTTCCCATCACTGGAAGTTTTTAAATACAGGTTAGACAAACATATGTCAGGGATGGTCTAGATTGACTTGTTGCTGCAC
Source organism: Emydura macquarii macquarii (assembly GCF_026122565.2). Taxonomy (NCBI): domain Eukaryota; kingdom Metazoa; phylum Chordata; order Testudines; family Chelidae; genus Emydura; species Emydura macquarii. Next base: position 7,234,103 of record NW_027130506.1, read on the forward strand.
AGAGCAGGCGGCTGGGCTTGATGACTTCTTGAGGTCCCTTACCTACATTGCTATGATAATTCAGTCCCCTGGTGCCTCTGCATTTTGATACAGTCTTTAATTACATAATCACATATTGTAATTCAAAACCATGCTCTGAAGTGTCCCTAGCCTCTGTTTACTAGAAACTGGGAATGGGCGACATGGGATGGATCACTTGATGATTACCTGTTCTGTTCGTCCCCTCTGAAGTACCTGGCATTGGCCATTGTTGGAAGAAAGGATACCAGGCTAGATGGACTATTGGTCTGACCCAGTATGACTGTTCTTATGTTCTATTTTTTCCATGAGACTCCTACTTCACTCAGTGCATACAATGGATGATGCTTAATTAATGAGCAGCAAGTCAATATTTTATTTCCTCCTTGTTCAGTGTATGGCCCCAGGCCTCATTTGCTGCTCTGAATACAGAATTATTAATTTCCTCATTTCCTTGCTAGCATATCTGAGGGCTTCACAAACATTTTTCTTCACAACACCCCTGTGAGGTGAGGAGCTGGTATTATCCTCATTTTACGGATGGGGAGCTTAGCACAGAGAGAAAAAAGGCCAGAAGTGTCCAATGATTTTAGGTGCATTATATATTCAAATCACCTCACACCCCCCACTGATCTCAGTTGTAGCTGTAAGTGCTCAGTATGTCTGCAAATCAGACCCTAAGATCTCAAGTCTGGCACCCAGAAAGTGAGAAACACACAATTAGCATGTGTTTGGTTTAAGTGACTCACCTAGTGTCTGATAGCAGTAGTAGGTTGTTATCTTTGATGGGGACCAGCATGAGAGGGGATGAGACACATGCTTACCAGTGAATTTCACAGATGTTTGCTGAAACTCAGGAATCTTGAGTTCTACTCTGAGCTCTGGAGTGAAGAGCGCTCTGCTAGGCAAAGACCCTTCTGTCTGTTCACTTCAAGCATAACATCCTTCTGCCTTACCCCATCTAACCTGTCCCTGTACCAACCCAGTCTCTTCCCCACTCCAGTCTCCATGCCTCAGACATCTCATCAAAGTTCCAATCTCCCTGCTCAACTAGTCACAGAACTCCCTAGCTCCAGCTCTATCTTCCCAGGTTCTTTGTCCAGCCAGTTCTAGCCTCTTTTCTACTCTGCCCCTACTGGCTCCCAGTCTCTTTACCCAACCAGTAGTAGCTTCCCTTCTACCTCACATCTCTGTAACAGAGTGTATTGTCACATGGGTGAAAAAACCCAAACACACCTAAGTAGTTGTAGGTAGCAGACTACCCATGAAAATGAAACCTAGGGTGTGGTCCAGCTAGCTCCAATTATCCTCTCACACTCTGCTGGGAGTGGGAGGGGTCAGGGGCTAATATAAATCAGACCCAGCTCATTCTAAAGGTAGCAAGAGGAGAAGCAGTATTTAAAGAATGGGGGGGGGTGAGGAGGGATGCTATAGTTGTGTCTTGGTGGGAACAACAGTTCCTGAACTTTACAGACAGCATTAGACCTATGTGGGTGAACAGAAGCATTGTGTTAGAAAACAAGCTACTGAATTTGGGCACAGAGTTGGGAGCTGCCTCCCTAGAAAACCTTTGGACTTTCTAGAGAAGAAAATTTTGGATGCACAAAACATGGAGAACTTATGATGAAATGGAACTGAAAGTAAATGGGTGAAGACGATGGTAAAATTAATACGTAAGCATCCCTTAACCGCTGCTACATTTTCTGGTTTCCTTCCCCCTATCACCCACTTTTGTAGAGGTCAGGGTAACCTGACCAATCAGGTAATAACCTGGTGATAGCTCCTGGTCCCCAGGCTCAGTCTTGCCAGGCATTTTGTCCTAATCTACTCCTTTCCTTCCCCTGTTTTGGTTTTTGTCCCCTCTGTATTTTGAGTCAGGTGGCTTCCTCCTCCTTTCTGCCTGGGCCTGGCAGGAGGGTCACTGAAAGCAGAGGAAAGACAGGCTGTCCAGTGCCTAGCCCAATCCCAGTCTGGAGCAGTCCAGAGATGCAATTACTGGGAAAGTCCTATTGAGCTCCTGTAGGTCTGGGGTGGAGTGTGCTTGGTTGTTCTGTGGGGATGGTGCCCGTGCAGTCAGGACAATGCTAAAAGCTGTGAGGGGCTGGAAGCATGCTCAGTAAAGATGAAATCTGGGACTTTTTAATGTGCTAAAATCTAAAGTCTCTACTGACCATATGCAAACTGCAATTTGTTCTAGAAGCTTGGCTAAGTTTGGATGTGTTTTCATAGGAATGGCAAAAAGCACATCCCTCACACAACAATTGAGTCTGTGTCCCAAAGCATGAGGGTGCAAGAGCTTCCCAAAGAGAAGACTGGTTTTTGCTTATGTTAAAAATTCTGTCAATGCGTTTTCCCTAGCCTCATTCTCTGAAACAGTGTAAATATTTTGGCTAAAATGTGCTCACACTCTTTGTTTTTTTCTTTTCTTTTTTTTTTTTTAATACAAAAAAAATCTGCCTGTGGTAGACACCTGACATGGAAAATCTCAGACCAAAAAGTTGAACAAAGTTATAAACAATTGAAAACAGGGTCTTATAATGAGAAGTGTCAGGCAGCCTTAAACTAGTAGTTACTGGCCCTGCCTTTAATCAGTAACATATAGAAATGAGACTGAATCATAAAGATTGGCCCTGGATCCAGTTTGGGGTGTTTAAATCCAGTGGTGTGATTTGGCATTTTGCAGAGTTAGGATCCAGAGCTGAGATGTCCCAGAGTTTGGGGCTGTTTAGATCTATTGGTCTGGAGTGGGATCACTGTAGTGTTTTAGGGCCTCATTTTGTGTGCCCACAACAGGCATGCCCACAACAGATTCTTTGCACTAGGCAGTGCAGAGAGAGGGCAGGGGCTGACTCCAGCACCTTAATTGTGTGGCTCTAGCTGGCCCAAATGTAGATTGGGTAATGTTTTCCAAGGCGCCATACACCACTTTAGGATAGTTATGGTGTGCCCTGGGCAGGTATGTCCTGACCTTTCTCACTCCTAGACAGATTCTCTGTTGTGGTCTAGCGTAAGGGTGATATAAGAGCCTGTCATGCCAGCACTAAAACACTGGTGCTTTCCCCAATCTGAAAGAACCCCTCACTAAGGAAACAGTCAGTCTTTGTTCCCTGAATGGCACAAAGGTCAGGGAACAGGGCAGAGAACCTGCCCCTAATTAGCACATGTAATCACCCATATTGCTCCTATAAATGCATATGTTGTGCACAAAGGGCTACTTATTCATCTAACTGGCCATTGCACTCAAGGTAAATTCATTTGGAACCAGCACATGATGGTGTGCACACTTTTTAAAAAGAGAGGCTCTCAGTGACTAAAAAATGCAAAACAGGAGAGGAATTGTATTGTGTAGACACAAGAATTTCCAGCAGGGAAAGGCTAACAGCATCCCAGAGCAAGGAAAGATGAGAAAGGTCCATGTTTCTCATGTCCTTTGAAAGTTGTTGTCCACTATACAAGTGGAAAATGTTTCCATTGTTTGAGGCCTTGTAAGCAGGGTTCCCACATGGGGGTGAGGGGAGGCGGAGGAAGGATACACCATACCAGGACCCGAAGACCGTGGGGGGACTGGCCTCGGCTGCAACCTTCATGAGTATGTGTGTGGGAGGGGGCCCATGTTACAAATTTGTACTGGGCCCGAAAAAATTATTCTTGGGCTTAGGCAAAGTCTGAAAAGGATTTCTGTTCACAAGAGGGAAGATACGTCTAAAAAGGCGTGTATCTGAGGGATGTCTAGTGGTTAACCCTTGCTGTGAGTTCCTCCTTTTCACCTTCATGGACAGACTGAGAATGCATTAGCGCTAGACTAGAGTCACTGCTGCTGTAATGTAAAGGCAGAGTGAGTGTTAAATGGACTTTCGTTACGTGACAATAAGTCACGGGCTTAGTTCTGGATTCTGTCTGATGGACAGGATCTGTTACATGTACTGAGACTAAACATTCTTTTTTTTTTTTTTTTTGCCCTGTACAAAAGTTTGCCATTGTAACTGTCTGAATACAAATTCTAGCTATTCTTAAAGATGTTATCTGGTTTGACCAGCATGCTTCAAAAGAAACAATGAGTGCTTATCTGTTTCTCAGGAAACACAAGGCTTAGTCCTGTAAACATGCGCCTGAGTAACTTTATGCATGTGAATAGTCCAAGCTCAGACCCTAGGGCTGGAGCCTTGATGGAACAACTCACATGAGTAAAATTAGTCATTGTTTTCCAGGATACTTTGGGTAGTGTACAGACAGCCAAAGTGACTGGGCCAAATTCTTCTATGGTGTAACTCCAATGAAATAAATTGAATTACACAAGGGATCAGACTGAGAAGGTTAAGGCTCTGAGAACCATAAGAGCCAAAGGAAAAATGCACAGTGAATAATTTAAGCTGAAAATAGCTATCCTCTTTTTCTGAAGGGGAAATGTCTGTCCAGTATTGGGATTTATGCCACACCAGTTGTGTGGTACTCAACTTTTTAAATTTCCAGTTAATGGATTGATCATGAAACCAGTAGCATGTAGTTTCCTATCTTTAGATGTGGGTTTTCCTGCCATGGAAACTTGTACCTGATATAACTTGTAGGTGACCTAAGATGCACAAGAACTTGCAGAAGGCAAAGTACAATTTTCACAAACCAAATGATAGGGCAGTATTATACATGTAGAAAGTTTTGTGCCCCAGAAGCTCCGTCTTTCTGCTTCCTCTCAGGGTCACACTCAGGCCATAGTTACACTATGGACCCTACAGTGTCATAGCTACAGTGCTGCAGCCATGCCACTGTAACCCTGTAGCATAGATACAGACTGTAGTGACAGCATTTTTCTTCTAGTAGTGTAGGAATTTCAACTCACCAAGAGATGGTAGCAGCGAGGCTGATGGAACCATTCTCTTGTCAACCTAGCTGCATCTATACCAGGAGTTAGGTCGCCATATGTACGGCACTCAAGGCTGTGGATTTTTTCACACACTGAGTGTTGTAGCTGTGTCAAGCTAGGTTTTAAGTGTAAATCAGACTTCACAACAGCTTTTCCTGGCATTCTGCCTCCAACATCCTCAGCCTACAAACCAATATCCTAGCCTCTGCATTTGGAACCAGGAAACCCCTGTTGATCTACCTGGGCTAGCTGTGCTCAGGCCTGTATGTGCAATTTAGTACATCAGGCATAGCCTCCATTGTCTGTGGCTGTTTCACCACATAAAGGGACAGAATTGCTTCTTCCCTTGAACCTGAGGCCTTGTGTACTCTAGCACTTATGCTGACAAAACTTCTGTTGCTTGGGGGGATGACAAAAACACCTGAGCGATAAGTTTTGCCGGCATAAGGGCTTGTGTGAACAGCGCTATGTTGACAGGACATAGCTATTGCCACTTGTTTACGTGGTTTTATTACATCGGCGGGAGAGCTCTCTCCCATCAACATAATGCGACTACACAAGCGCTCAGACCGATGCAGCTGTGCTTCTGTAAACTTTAAATGTAGACTGGCCCTGAGAGTGTTGGGCACCCGTTGGCTTTAATGAGTTCTGTGACTATCTTTGAATCAGACACTCTTGTGAGCCATTAACACCTGTTAGCAAAATATTGTCATGAGTGAATTTCAGGAATTTTGGAGACTCAGGCCTGGTCTACATTTCACTTATACTGACATAGCTATCAAAATGCACCCCTTTACTCCTACCCCCCAGTGGCATAGCTACATCAATAAAACCTCCAGTGTAAATGTAGCTATGCCGACAGTAGAAGGTTTCTGTCAGCATAGCTAACGTTGTTTGGGGAGGTAGTGTTTCTACACTGAAAGAATTCCTGCTTCTGTCAGAGTATGCCATGTCTACGCTTGGGGGCTATGTCAGCATCTGCTTTATTGCGTAGATGTAGCCAGTAAGATTTTTTCCAATCCATCATAACCCCATTGAGACAGCAAAACAGGATCGGAAAGCCCATCACACTCACAACTTTTCTAGAAGTGCTTACTTCTGATTGTGCTGGAATTATTATAAAGACTATCTTTCTCCAGTCTCCTATTTTAGCGCCTCAGTTTTGTTTTCTGGCATAGGCTTGGGAGAAGAAAAAGGAATGAGAAAGGACTAAGGCTATGTCTCTGCTACAAGTGCTACGCTTGCTGCAGTATTGTAGTGTAGATGCTTCCTGGGTGGACGGAACGGGTTTTCTGTCACTAGTTATTCCACCTCTCCAAGAGGTGGTAGCTAGGTCGATCGAAGAATTCTTCCATCGACCTAGCTACCATGTCCGGGGTTAGGTCGGTTTAACTCCAGTGCTCAATTTCTCACAGCTTTGAACATCATACCTCGGGCAATCTGATTTTGAAGTGTAGATCAGGCCTAACTCTTAGAACTCAAAAGTTAAATCCTTTAGTTGGAGTCTTGGGCATAGATCTGAGTCCATTCTAATTGGACCAATTCACCCCTCCTTAATTATACAGCTGTCTTGTTTCAGTTGCCTCAAAAGCTGCCAAGTATTAGTGGATGAGACTAGAGCCCTTTTATTGAGTATGTCACCAGCTGAGGTATTTTAATCCTTCCTACAACTCCTGTTGCTATTAGCCATTCTATCCTACATTTCTTCTCAGTACGGATGCTACTGGAGTAAAAGAGATTTGGTTCTCGGAAATAATCCTTATTTGCATTCTGAGCTCCTTGGATGACAGGTGCTATAAAGTACTATGCAGATGTTTAGGGTGAAATCCTGGCTTCACAGAACCTGACGGCAAAACTCCCACTGACTTCAGTGGGGCACTAAGCATCACAATACTTTGTTGTTGCTAAGACTGTCTTCACTGCAGAGTTAACCCCCAGCTTCTTTCTTGGGTTTTAGCTAAACCACCTAATTTCCACGCAGAACCTCTGACCCAGTGTTACACCTAGGCTAGCTGGCTGGAAACACTTGCACCAGCACCAGACTAATCCTACTTATAACTTGGGCTAACCATGTAGTGAAGACACCCTTAGTGTTATCCTCCTTTTACCAATGGGTAAACTGAGGCACAAAGTCCTGCTTTTCATGATTCTCTGGCTTATATAGTGGGCATACACATGACTGGATATGTGCATATCTATCCACATGCATGCACAAACGGGGACTTTCACATGCCTGTTGAAACCAGGGACTTGTCTGTGTTCATACTGCTGTGCACATGCACTCGTCTTGCTCAATACTAATGCCCCTACACATAGGAAGCAATTTTTACTTCATATTACTTGTCAAGGGCCATGGAGCATAAGAACGGCCATACTGGGTCAGACCAATGTCTGTCTAGCTCAGTACCCTGTCTTCTAACAGTGGTCAATGCCAGGTGCTTCAGAGGGAATGAATAGAACAGGCAACCATTGAGTGATCCATCCTGTTGGTCATTTCCAGCCTCTGGCAAACAGCAATCCCTGCCTATCCTGGCTAATAACCATTGATGGACCTATCCTCCATGAACGTATCTAGTCCTTTTTTTTAACCGCATTATACTCTTTGCCTTCACAACATCCTCTAGCAAGGAGTTCCACAGGTTGCCTGTGCATTGTGTGAAGAAATACTTCCTTTTGTTCGTTTTAAACCTGCTGCCTATTAATCTCATTTGGTGATCCCAGTCAAGCTGCTACCAGACTAGGAATGGAAGTCAGGTGTCTTGATTCCTATTTTGCTACTCCTAGTCCCTCATGAGACCATTCACTTCAGAATATATCTGAGGTGCAGTATGATTACCAATGTCAATTTCACTTGAATTTTAAGCAATATAGCCATGGCTCCTTTAAGCCTTTTATTTTACACTTTTTAATGCAATAGTCTCTAAAGATACGTGACCTGAAAATGTCCCTTGCATGTGGCAAGTTTCAATACTATTGCCTATTTCAGACGGAAGAAAGGATATTACAAACATGCTTGTTTTGTCGTTCTTTTGGTGTGGTATGCTATTTCTGTTCTCTCTCCCTGCCAAAGACTTATGGTATCTTCATTCATTCAGTTTCTCTGACAGAGGTGCAAATTGTCATTTCACACATTCTGCTGCAGTTCAACCGTATCTCTTCCACAGAAGGAAAATGCCAATCAACCTAGTGCTCTCCTAGCTGGCCTGCTGCTCCTTTAATTCCATATGAGAACTGAATATGGATTGAATGAATTGCATTTACTGGGACAACTTGCCAGCAATAACAGCATTGATTTGACTGACCATTTACTTCTTTAGCACCGCCATTGGGTAACTGCAGTAGAATCACTGAAACTAGAGTTGTGCCCCAAGAAGAAGTTGGATGAAGAGAGATGCAGCCTGTCAGGTGATGAGAGGGATAGAGGATTTACATGTACCATCTATAACACCAGCAAATGTAGAAACAGCGTGGTCCAGTGGTTAGGGTACAAGCTGGGATTTAGGTGAGTTTAATTCCTTGTTTCACAGCAGACTTCCTGTGTGACCCTTGGCAAATCACTTAGTCTCTCTTTGCCTCAGTTCCCCATCTGCAAAATGGGATAATAGGATTTGCAGGGATCTCATGAAGATAAATACATCACATTAAAGACTGTTGCTCAGTCACTATAGGGGCACATACTAAGTGCCATCTCCTTCTGCAACAATAATCCTATCTGCTCTCCCACCTACTCCTGCGAGAGCATATCTAGCCTACTCACAGGAGATCACATAAATACAAATCTAACTCTATGTTCCACTACCTTCCCTCAAGACTGGGTCTTATGGATGTGCAACCCTGTTTGTTGAATCACTGTGATATCCCTACAACACCATCTTGTTGGTAAAAATCTTATCTTGCTCTGCCCGTCCTTTCCCTGTTGGTTGTTGTCCCTACTTGTCTGTCTGTCACTAGATTGGAGACTTTTCAGCACAGGCCTTTCCAAAGCGACTAGTAATTTTAAGTGGCCAACATGAGACACCCTCGCCTTCTGGAATTGGCCTCTCTAAGGTGGGTATCCAAAAGTGGAGGCATCTCCAATCACTAGTCACATTTGAAAATCATGGCCCATATACCTGTGCCCAAGCTGTAAGGCACATACTAGCACACTGGCATGATGATGATACATATGGAATTCTGTAGATGCCACAGCCTTTCATCGATAGAGGAAGTTAAGCCCCTGGTCTGAAAGATACAATGCCTGAATACATGTATCCATATCCAAAAAGAAAAATCCCTAGGCTCAAAAACATAGCTGGCTGAAGCCCACTCAAGAGTCCACTGCACTATCACACTTTTTGTTGTGCTTAGTTCTCTTCAGCAAACCCCAGAATATCCAGGGATCAAGGCTGTGGTGGAATTGCACTGTGGGAAAAATTCTGCTCATGTTTACACATCTCACTGTAGTAACTTCAGTGGAGCTGCTATGGCTTTACACAGGTTTGATTAAGAGTGGAATTTGGCTTTTACAGGCATGTGAGAATGAAAACCAAGGTTAGATCTCTGAGTGTACGACACAGTGGCTGTTACCCTATTATACAGGCTTGAAATCCCCTAGAATTCTGTTGCTTGCCTACAGGGAATTTTAAGTACAAACAACTTTTTTCTTTTTTTAGAGACTTTTCCTAATTTAGGACTATATGTGGATCTGAATATTAAACACTGAGTTGTGTTTACAGCGTCTGAGGCAAATTGGAATCTTGATGGAAAGGGATGAGGCTGGGCTAATATAATTTGAAAACTGCTTGAATGAAAACCAATAATTTGTTCTTGCTGGTTTCCCTGCTGCTGCTATCAAACCCCAGAAAGGTGTTAAGGTGTTAATAAAGACTGTAATAAATTACATATATGTTAGCATTACATATATAGCATATATATATAATATATATATAACATATATAGCATTACATATATGTTAGCATGTTTCCCAAGGGTGCTGAGACTTTGCTCTGCCCAAACTAAGACAGACACTGGAATAAAAATTGCATCTGTGGAATTATTTAGGCAAAAAACAGAAAATACACTTTCTCACCAAAATACGAGTGAGTCAGAGGCCCAAGTGATGTACATTAGCACATCTCCATTGACTTCAGTGGCCCACAAGGCAATTTACTGAAAATCAGTTAGCAGAAGTGTAATAAAATAAGGGGAAATGTCCAGTAAGGTGACAAGGCCATAGCTTACCAAAAATGTAGTGAAACTTAGAAAAACTACAACAATGTGGTGAAAAACATTCTTTTTATGAAGTGGATGTCATGAATGCCTAGGCTTAGGAGTGGTTCTTTGCCCAAAGATGAATTTCACCCTCTCCACGTCTCAGACAGAATGTCTGATAGATAAACTGATCAATCACAAAAGCAAATTATTTGTGGCATTCAGTAGCCTCTATGGCTACTGAAATTGTGGCGTAAAGGCTGCTCCTTAATTTGAAAAGGCACTTTATTATTTGCAGAACTAAGAAACTGATCTCCCTCCTGTAAAGTTTAAAGAACTTTTTTTTTTGGTTTACTTTAAGGGGAGTTGCCTCCAGCCTGAAAATGCTGAGGCATAAAACTCTAGCTATGATGTCATACAGGGATAGGGTCTGAACATGGTGAGCAAACATTTTCCTTGTAGTTAATCAGCTGCATGCCTTTCCCCATCATCACCCACCATGCATTGCCCAGGTCTGCAGTGCAAATGTGCAGCACGAAACCCGAATGCTTACATTTTAAGGCAGTGATGTTGCTCTCACAGATCCCAGTTCGAACAAGGCTCTGCAGTGGCCATGGAAGATTTTGAAATATGCATCTTGCAATTTTGATGATGACAATGACAGGATATTTCTTGAAGCTAATTTACCAAGCTTCAGAGATGAAATTGGATCTGGGAGCATCTGAAGCTTCATCAGCTATAAAAGCTGTAAAATAAAAATTACTTTCTGCTAATAAACTTCCCCTCCCTCCTCCACCTGTAACATGTGTAACATATCTCCCGTAGTTTTTGTAATGATTTATTCTTTTATCTTTATAGGAATCAATAGCTGGAACTCTATTTAGATTGATTGTTCTTCTGTTATTAATGAGTAGCAAATTAATGGAGATGAGCAAAAATGAAATGGGAGATTCTCATTTAGCATCCTCTGCACCACTGGGTTTTGATGTCAGATAGTTTATTTCTAATTTGCAGCCAATGACAATGAATTGATAACATTCTGGGTTTGCTAGGGTTCAACTCAAAAGTTGATCAAATATCTCATGATCTTTTCAGTTCATATTTAATTATCACCCAACACAGCTCTTTAATCTTTCCTGAAGTGCTGATACTTCCCTAATGTCTCTCTTCCCTTCATTCTGAAAACTTCACACAGGCTAGATTGCAAACAAATAATGTTATTTTTTCTGATCTGCCACTTGTAGCATGTACACATTATTTTATAACTGGTGCTTTAGACAATCTTTGTTCTTGATACAGCCCTGGTGTAAATATTTTATCTTCCTCCTCCATAGTAAAACTTTCTCCTTTGGTCTAATGCCTGGGACTTTCAACATGGGGATGTGTTCCTAACTCTATTATTAAGTGACTGGGAACAAACAGAGAAACTCTTCTGTTTAATTCCTTAGGGGAGGAAGAGCTTTCTCAGGGGCTGGTCTGAGACGGTGGAATGAACTCCCATAGGAACTAAGGACCATCACAAACCTTGCCGCATTCTGCTCTAAGTGTAAGGCGTACATCTTCAACCAGCCTTCTCCAATAAACTCAGAGCAGTGTGTACATTTCCCTGGGGTTTTTAAAAAATCTCCAACAATCCTGTAGCAAAACCACAGTGCACACAGCTATTCCCCCAGGGAGCGGCTGGGAGACAGAATGAACTTTATGTGGGTAAAGTAAGTCATATTCACTGTACTACTGGAAACAGCTTGGACTCTAATATGAGTGCTGTATAGGTGCATAATAGACATCATTGGTCTATTATATATTTTCTTTTCAGAACCCTCAGAAAAATGAAGCTCCCTGCTCCAAACAGTTTCTTTCTAATTGTAGGTAGAATAACTTTTTAAAAGGAGAATGAAAAGAGCTGTGTAAACCCTGCAAAGCTTAGAGGGCAAGTTGCTCATGAATCATGGAAGATTAGGGTTGGAAGGGACCTCAGGAGGTCATCTACCCAACCCCCTGTTCAAAGCAGGACCAACCCCAACTAAATCATCCCAGCCAGGGCTTTGTCAAGCTGGGCCTTAAAAACTGATAAGGATGGAGATTCCACCACCTCCCTCGGTAACCCATTTCAGTGCTTCACTGCCCTTCTAGTGAAAAAGGTTTTCCTAATATCCAACCTGGGCCTCCTCCACTGCAACTTGAGACCAGTGCTCCTTGTTCTGTCATCTGCCAGCACTGAACTGATCTCTGCAGGTTTGAGCCACAAAGATGAATAGTGAACCAAGCCCTGAAGAGCTCAGTGGAAGTTTGAATGCAACAGGCTCAAACCATCTCCCTTCTATGTATCTCCTGCTCCCAACAAACCCTGGGGCCTCTCTTCTTTCCTTGCATGAAGATGGGTGGGGAATGTCTTGGTTTCACATTGGAACAAATGCTTGTGGTGCCCTTGGCAGTATTTAATGATCTCTACTCTTAAGGCAGCCTTTTTTGATAAATGAAATAAGTTTAGCCTCTCTGGGGAAAAGGCCTATAGCTGAGGAGTTAACAGTCCTTGGAAAAAATAAATCTGAGGTAGAGAAAGAGCATAATCCTGATCCTAGGAGGAGCAGTTTAACTTTGTCCCTGACTTATCTTAAATATCGACATATGACTCACTGGATTCTGTTCTGACCTAAACTGAGACAATCGTCTGGCCAGTGGGTGCTTTTCTAATCTGAAAGACCAATCGGGTTTACTAATACTTTAAAGTCAATGGGGATCATGCCCATTGGGTGCAGCATTAGATGAAGTAGGCAGAATATTGGTGATTAGGATTCAAGTAGAAAGTTCAGACTAGTATTGTGCCTATAGCAAAAAAGGATGGTCAAATTGTAAGTGAACCAGCAGGTGATGCTAAGCAATTCTGGAATCCTTATAGAAAAATCAGAAAATCAATCTAAGCCCAATATCTTTAGTAAGCTTAGTGTGCTACTTTTTCAATCAATGTCTCTGAAAGAACAAAATGAGATGGATGCACAAGACTGAGATGTGCTATAAGACGTAGGAATCTTTTATTTTAAGACCCTGATCCAAAGTCCTGTTAAGTCAATGGTGAAACTCCTAAAAGTACAACTCTGCATTGAGAGGGGTGATGGTTTCCTTTTGATAATTTCAGGGGGGAATAGGTTGCAACTCAAATAACTATAAATTTCTTATGAGACAGACACCCATAAGACTCTCTCAGAACTGAAAAGAAACTAACTTCAGAGGCATGCATTTCATAGAATTTTTTCTCTTATTTCACATAGTCCAGTGGCTTCCATCATGAGGATTATTGTGGATTTGCTGTTTAGTGGTCAAACTGGGATCTTCCATCAACTTTAAAACACTGAAATGATCCTAGTATCTAAATCAACAGTTCAGTCCAGGATGGGAAAATCCTATATTTCATGCTGCTCAGTGTTTTGCAAGGAGTTTTTAGGTGTGATTTCTCCCTCCCACCCCCTCATATGCTGATGTGAATCAAGAGTAACTCCATTGAAGTCAAGTATCTAGCATCAGAACCCAGGCCCAATAAATTTAGATGAAAAGGATCACAAAAAATCCTCCAGTTTGATGTAACCCTCCTCCAGTTTAAATTTAGATGAAAAGGATCACAAAAAATCCTCCAGTTTGATGTAACCCTAACTTTAGTTTTGCAAATTATTTCCATTTGGGGGAAAGTAAACATGTTTTATCAGTGGCTCCTATTACAATCAACCAGACTTGAGCTTTAATGACTTGAACCCATGCTTTTAACACATGTAAAACTCCCAGTGACGTTAATAAGCATTTTGCCTTCTTCATAAATACAGTATTGGTCCCTCATTAGTCTCTAAAGCCTAAACAAAATGCACCATCCTTCCAGTCTGGCTCGAGTAACTGCTTGATTTACTGGACAAACATGTAAAACCAGATTAGATTACTGACAACGTATCTTCAGCAGAAAGGTTCATAAAAGATAATGACACAGAAGAATCTAGTTGGGAAAACTTTCTGGATAAATGGCTCATCACACTGGAAGCTAAAGTGAAGTGGAAGAATGCACTATGCACTGAATTCACCCAATGCTCACATTCTTCCAGAATAAGACTCTTAAAACAAAAGATTTTACTGAACACATGAGAAAAATGCATGGTTGGTTTTTCCCCAATGGCAAATATTGGAGGTGTCATTTACTAAGGTGGCCAATGAATCTGTCAGAAGTAATGTTTTCTTGTCCTAAAGTCTAGAAATATTGGCTTGATGTTTGCAAATGCCTCTCCAGTTCTCTGGAAATCTCATTGTTGGTGTCATGTCCTAAATTATGTATTCTCAGCTTTGCTGATCCCAGCCTTCATCTTTCTTCATTTGCTCAGTGGTTGGTCTCTGTGCAGCTCAGAGAATTATGGAAACATACTGTTTGCCTGACACATTAAGAATGGATGTCTGAGCCAGGTAATTCTGCCGTAATGGAGAAATAATAGAGAAATGAATGATAAAATGGGGGCTTCATGAAAGCTTACTGAGGGATCTGTGATTCAGACACCTTTAAGGGAAAGTCTCAGTTATGACAGAGACCATATTGTCTCTTGATTTAAATCCTTCTTCCTTTTGCTGTTATAAGGCTAAATGTGACATTCCTTTCCATAGATGATAGAACCGTGTCCTTCTCTCATATTACAAGCCGGTGCTGTGCTCTAAGCACATACAAGTTGGCAGGTACTGTATGACCACATCCTGGAGCAGTGAGAGAGGAGTGGGTGGGGACCCTTGGTTCTACGCCTCCAATACACCATCCATCTCAGATGAGTCTGGGTATAGGGTTTAGTAACTTGTTGCAGGAATACGTCAGCAGCTAATTGCAAAGGGAAGCAAGGTGAGGCCCAATGCCCTAAGGCACTCAACCCCAAACTGCTCTGGCAAAGGTACAGCTTATAAGCCACCACTTGTGCAGGTAGGATGACCACCTCTTCCTTATTTTAAGGGACCTTCCCTTATTTAATTGATTTTTCCCTGAGGGTGACCACCTGTCCCTTATTTTAAGATGTATTCAAATACATCTATTATTATTATACATGTATTAAGACTGGTAATAGGATCTGGAGCCTTTCATCTCTAATTGATAGGTCAAATCCACATCAGGTAAATAACAATGGTCATAGTCATCCGTTGCCTGTTAACTGGCCTTTGTACAAGCTGGTGGCTTCAGTCCTGTTCCCTGTACGGAGGGGCGCACGCCATTAAAATTGCTGTCACAAATGACACCCTCATTTCCAACCTCAGCAAAGACCCCAAAGACCAAATGAGCATAGAGAATGAGGATATCTAATCTGCAGGAGGGAGAGATCCATTTAGGTCCGGCTGGAGACATGCTGTCAGTGCTGTGTGGGAAAGGTTGCCGTGCTGTGACTTGCTCTGTACCTGTCCTATGAGCATACAAAGGATCCTGGCCCTTTTCGTGAGCACTGGTAGAATCCATGTGTAAAAGGCAGGCTTATCCCATTGCTGCCTGCAATCTCCCCATGTTTGGATGGAGGATTTTTGTTCCTGATTCCTTTCCAGTGCCAGCTTCTTTTATTAAACTTGTCACCAGGACTCCTAAGCCCCTGAACAAAACCCTTAAAGAGAGGCAGATTAAACCACAGTTCTGCATCCAATTAACTGACCATAAATCACTGTGATCGTTTTTAATTTTCACTACCACTTGCCTTGATGACCTTTGAAAACACGTGCAAGGCACTTTCCAACAAGATACAGCTGACATTGGTTCTGCTTCCATCGAGATGTTTTGTTTAGTTTCTGCTCTTTTCCCTCTTTATGTTATATGCTACTGAAGTCTGAAACTATAACTCAGGAAGACTGATCAGAATCTCCCTTCCTGCTTCCCCCCTTTCTCTTTCCCTTCCCCCCCGCTTCCTTCCTTTCCACTTGCAAGTCCCCTTCACTTTAGGAAACACAATTCCTCTGTCATTGTAAGGTCCAGAAACTCAGTGCATTCTACCATTTTCCTGAAAAGACCCCTGTGTTAATGTCAGGGAGCGAGGCATTGCAACAGCTGTATTGTGCAAAGCCACCGCAGGCTCACGTGGGCTGGATTCTCCCTTCTTTGTACACTCTTGCAAATTGGGGATAAACTCCATTGACTTTTACTGGAGTAAGCAAGAGGCTCCACATTCTCTATTCAGCACAGATCGGCCGCTGTCTATTGTGAGTAGAAAATACCATTATAAGATGCACTAGGATGGCATAACTACTAGTAATGAGCATCTGTGTCTCTCTATTATATGGGCTTTCAGATAACAAGGCACAGTGAATACGAAGGGCCTCACCCAGGCTGCTGAAAGAAGGAGAAGAAAAGAAAAAATCCACTCTACCCTAAGTAGTTCTTTTTCTTATTGAAGACTGTTAATGAGAAGAAAAATAGCACTTGAAATGAAAGACACAGAGGATCTGCTTGTCCTCTTGCACACATGATGTGTGCTGAAGTCTGTACCAGTGAGGGGAAATGATAGGAGAGAACCTCCCTCTGACTCAGAAACTTTTACAGCAGATAGCATTTTAAAAGAATAACCCAGAGCACAGTAATTAAGCCGATTTGACGTCTCAAAAGACAGCTTCAGGCTTTTGTGCTGAACCGTCACAAATTCCACAGGGCTTTATTATTATTTTTTCTCACTCCTCTCTTTGGGATGTTCCTACTGTCAGAGGCTCAGTGTGTCTTACTGAGTGTGTCTTTTCTCTGTTAGCACCAGACGCTTGTCAGTGAGAGGTAAATTTTTTTCAGCAGTATTGTTTCCCTTCGTCCTTCCTCTCTTTTTGTTTTGCTTCCTTAGTTTTTTTTTTAAACTTTCACTCCTCAAAGGCCCCTGGTTGTGATGACCTTCTTATAGTGGGGGCTAAGGCTGGATTTTTTCTTCTCTGCACCAGCCAGGAGCGCAGGACAGTACCATATCTCAGGCTGCACCAAAAGCATTGCCAGCAAACCTCAGAATCCAAACTGTTTATTGATCTTCTATGTGAGCTGATGAGTTTTAATCCGGTTCCTGCTAGACAACTACAACTGTAGCTGCTGATGATGGCACCCAAGCCCCAAAGTCTGGCCGTGGATCCAAATTCCCCTTAACTTCAGGGGAGCAAGGATACAGCATGTTGGTTGTGGGTGAGGGAGGCCCATCTTTATTTAGTTGCAGTGCTGACACTGTCCCGAGGAAACCGGACGTGGGATCCTTTTGTGTGATGGTGCTGGAATCGAGCCTCCAGCACTAAGTCTGGAATTTCTCACATGCCACTGCTGCTCCCGGGCTGGCCCTTCCTCTAGCTTTAATTTTCACTTTTGGAAGAGTGGAGGGGGACTAATCTTGACACAGGTGGAAAGACTGGCTGGTGGGGATGGAATGGAGGGGAAATGCAGCACCCTGTGTTATAATAACACTAAAGAGTCACCTCTAGTAGGCAACTTGCTGTCCTGGGAAACCACCTAAAGATTCCAATGTACTGTGTTAGATTTCAGTTAAAGCCCCACTGCTAATGTTTTTGCTGATCTGCTGGGTGGTCTCTTGGGCTTAAAATAAAAGGAAAAAAAAAAGAGTCAGCTCCCCTGCTGACTGTTCACAAATGGAGCCCTGTGGGCAGGCAGTGCTGTCTCTGTCTCCAGCTGATGGGAATGGGGCAGGCTGCAGCACTGCTACTACAAAAATGATTAGGGGGCTGGAGCACAGGACTTATGAGGAGAGGCTGAGGGAACTAGGCTTGTTTAGTCTGCAAAAGAGAAGAGTGAGGGGGGATTTGATAGCGGCCTTTAACTACCTGAAAGGGGGTTCTAGGGAGGATGGGGCTAGGCTGTTCTCGGTGGTGGCAGATGACAGAACAAGGAGCAACGGTCTCAAGTTGCAGGGAGGGAGGTCTAGGTTGGACATTAGGAAAAAGTTTTTTACTAGGAGGGTGGTGAAGCACTGGAATGGGTTACCTAGGGAGGTGGTGGAATCTCCATCCTTAGAGGTTTTTAAGCTGCGGCTTGACAAAGCCCTGGTTGGGATGATATAGCAGAGGTTAGTCCTGCTTTGAGCAGGGGGTTGGACTAGATGACCTCCTGAGGTCCCTTCCAACTCTAATATTCTATGATTCTATGATTCTATGATACTCTCCCATATCCGATTTTCATATCTGAAAGTTCACAGGAAGTAAGGGGAGGTCTCCTGCTGAAATGTGTTGCAAAAGAGAATGTGATGCAAATCGGGCTGCAGCAATGATCTCAGTAGGTCAAATACTTTAAGCAAGGCTGGTCCTAGATTGTACTTTATGAGAGAAAAGCCAGGTAATTGGTAGAAATGCCACTGATGACTATGGAGCATTCTTCTATCTGAGTCAGTACTGAACAAAAGTCACAAGGAGGGTATAGTGTGTTGCTGCCCAACTAGCTGCTTGTTGAGACATTACACCGAGGCTCTCAGTGCCTGTGGTTATTTAAAAATCTCACTGTCATAGCCAGTTTCCAGTTTGGGGAAGTGTATTTTACCAATTTAAAATCCTCTTTAGAACTGTAAATGGGAAGAATATTTTCCACAGGCTGGGTAGCAGGGAGAGCTGTGTAACAGTTCCTGCCTTTCACCCATAGGGCTGCTGCGTTTCAGTCACCGCTTTGTAATAATCAGCAAGCCAGCTGGTAGGTTTGCAGAGTGCTTTGAGATCACTGGTGAAAGACAAAATACACCACAGCACTGCATGGAGTTGGTCAAAACTCCAAGGAGATTCTTGGGGTAAAAACTGCAAGACCAAAGTGCAGATGACAGCCTCTTGCCTGAAATGCAGAGCAGCTGCATTCAAAGTGACCATTTATAGTGTTTAATGCATCTTGGTGTCCAAATCCTGGTTCTGTTCCATGAAGCAGACTTCCATTCATGTAGGGAAGAGGAAATGAGCTAATGAGTTTGTCATCACTGCTTGCTGGTCTTTTATCCAGATTCTGCTTGATGTCTGCATTTTTAAATATCTTTTCTGCTAAAATATTACCCACCTCCACTTCTTTCTCTGAACTCCACAGGTTGAAGAGGCCAAATCTAGGACCAATTCACTGCAAGCATCCTGCAAATCCTCATCTCCTCCTGAAATGTAAATCACTGTCACCTGCCTGAATTTGGAGTAAATTTTCTTTGTCTGATTTAAATCAAACCATTCAAAGCAGTCATCACATCAACCTGCATCAGTAACTGGTTGAAAGATCGGAAACAAAGGGTAGGAATAAATGGCCAGTTTTCAGAATGGAGAAAGGTAAATAGTGGTGTCCTCCGGGGATCTGTACAGGGACCGGTGATATTCAACATATTCATACATGGCCTGGAAAATGTGGCAAACAGTGAGGTGGCAAAATTTGCAGATGAAGATAGTTAAATCCAAAGCAGATTGCAAAGAGGTACAAAGGGATCTCACAAAACTGGATCACTGGGCAACAAAATGACAGGTGAAATTCAATATTGATAAATTCAAAGTAATGCACATTGGAAAACATAATCCCTACTATACATATAAAATGATGGGGTCTAAATTAGCTGTTACCACTCAAGAAAGAGCTCTTGGAGTCATTGTGGATAGTTCTCTGAAAACACCCACTGCCTGTGCAGCAGCAGTCAAAAGACAACAGAATGTTGGGAATCATTACAAAAGGGATAGATAATAAGAGAGAAAATACCGTATTGCCTCTTTATAAAGCCATGGTATGTCCACATCTTGAATACTGCATGCAGATCTGGTTACCCCATCTCAAAAGGTACAGAAAAAGGCAACAAAAAGGATGAGGGGTGTGGAAGAGCTAGAGCTTCCATATGAGGAGAGATTAATAAAACTGGGGCTTTTCATCTTGGAAAAGAGATGACTGGGGGGGGGGGGGCTATGATAGAGGTCTATAAAATCATGACTGGTGTGGATAAAGTAAATAAGGAAGTGTTATTTATTCTTTCTCATAACACAAAAACTAGGGGGCACCAAATGAAACTAATAGGTGGCAGGTTTAAACAAAAGGAAGTATTTCTTCACACAGCGCACAGTCAACCTATAGAACTCTGTCAGAAGATGTTGTGAAGGCCAAGAGTATTACAAGGTTTAAAAAAGAGCTAGATAAATTCATAAGCTAGATAATGTCCCTAGCCTCTGTTTGCCAGAAGCTGGGAATGGGCGACAGGGGATGGATCACCTGTTCTGTTCATTCCTTCAGAAGCACCTGGCGTTGGCCACTGTCAGAAGAAAGGACACTGGACTAGATGAACCATTGGTCTGACCCAGTATGGCCATTCACTAAGAGAAAATGAGAAAAAAAATTACCAATTATTTTCCAGTGCTTCTGCTTTTCTATGGTGTGCAAATGTATTTTAAAACTGTTTTCTGCAAGAAGCATTAGCATTGGTAAGCTAAATGGCATTTTCTCATTTCCCAGAATATGTGTTTTTTGCTCTGGTAAATTACTAGTGATGGGCCCAGGTGGAAGTCTAAGTGGAGGAATGATGATGTGTTTTTTAAAATACAAACATGTTAAACACTGGAGAAAAAGCTTTCAGTGTTAACAGAGGGCTGGCTAGCTCTGGAGTCCAGGAATGCCCTCTTAAGATATTTGTTCTTATGCAGTTCTGGTTGGTTAATAGCTTCTTATTTAACATTTGTAAATCGCAACATAGGCGTGCATATGATTTTTAGAGAGAATAAGGGCCCCAGTCAAAATTTTCATATAAAAGTGTCTAAAGCCAAACATCTACATTTATATATAGGTTTTTAAACAAGCAGCTATGCTCCAAGCAAGAGGAAGCATGCTGCTATTATAATATAGTCTCCTGGTAAAGGCATCTACCGGCAGCTGGTTAAATTGCTCCACAGCCTTGGACTCCAATGCTATTGTATGCACAGATAGGCACATCACTAAAAACAGTCCATGTTCCGCTGTGACTGGACAAAAGTTGGCACCCCATGCTACTAATAGCAGACTACTAATCACAGTGGCCCTTTTTGGTCCTCGTATGATGTTTTTTAATTTGGGGTATACATTTACACTGAGCCTCTATTATGGTGTCTTTAAAATGTGTCCATGCAATTTGCAGGAATTTCACTTTGGGCACTGTACCTTTTAATTTCTATTTAACTATCTTCCTCATTTTTGTGTAATTCCCTTTTCTGAAATTAAATGCTACCGTGGTGGGCTGCTTTGGTGTTTTCCCCACCATAGAGATATTAAATTGTATTATGTTATGATGACTATTACCAAGTGGTTCAGCTATATTCACTTCTTGGACCAGATCCTGTGCTCCACTTAGGACTAAATCAAGAATTGCCTCTCCTCTTGTGGGCTCCAGGATTAGCTGCTCCAAGAAGCAGTCATTTAAGGTGTCCAGAAACTTTATCTTTGCATCTGTTTCTCAGGTGACATGTTCATCTAGTTGGTTATGCTGAGTGAAAACTTTGGAGCCAGCTAGTACTATTTATAGACTCATAGACTCTAAGGTCAGAAGGGACTAATATGATCATCTAGTCTGACCTCCTGCACAATGCAGACCAAGGAACCTCACCCACCCACCCACTCCTGTAATAAACCTCTAACGTATGACTGAGTTACTGAAGTCCTCAAATCATGGTTTAAAGACTTTAAGGTACAGAGAATCCACCAGCAAGTGCCCCATGCTACAGAGGAAGGCAAAAATCACCCCAGAGCCTTTGCCAATCTGCCCTTGGGGGAAAATTCCTTCCTACCCCCAAATATGATGATCAGTTAAACCCTGAGCAAGACTCACCAGCCAGATACCCAGGAAAGAATTCTCTGTAATACCTCAGAACTCACTCCACCTAATATCCCTTCACAGGCCATTGGCATATATACCACCAGTAGTCAAAGATCAGTCAATTGTCAAACTAGGCTGTCCCATCATACCCCTTCATAAATTTATCAAGCTCAGTTTTGAAGCCAGTTAGGTTTTTTGCCCCCACTGCTCCCCTTGGAAGCCTATTCCAGAACTTCACTCTGATAGTTAGAATCCTGCATCTAATTTCAAGTCTAAACTTCCTGATGGCCAGTTTATATCCATTAGTTCTTGTGTCCACATTGGTGCTGAACTTAAATAATTCCTCTCCCTCCCTGGTATTTATCCCTCTGATGTATTTTTGGAGAGCAATCACATCTCCTCTCAATCTTCTTTTGGTTAGGTTAAACAAGACAAGCTCTTTGAGTCTTCTCTCATAAGGCAGGTTTTCCATTCCATGGATCATCCTAGTAGGCCTTCTCTGCACCTGTTCCAGTTTGAATTCATCTTTCTTAAACATGGGGGACCAGAACTGCACACAGTATTCCAGATGGGGTTTCACCAGCGCCTTGTATAACGGTACTAACACCTCCCTAGCTCTACTGGAATTACTTCATCTGATCCATCCAAGGACCACATTAGCTTTTTTCATGGCCACATCACATTGGCGGCTCATAGTCATCCTGTGATCAACCAATTCACCCAGGTCCTTCTCCTCCTCTGTCACTTCCAACTGATGCGTCCCCAGCTTATAGCATAAATTTTTGTTATTAGTCCCTAAATGCAAGACCTTGCACTTTCCACTATTAAAATTTCATCATATTTCTATTACTCCAGTTTACAAGGTCATCCAGATCTTCCTGTATGATTTCCTGATCCTTCTCTGTATTGGCAATACCTCCCAACTTTGTATCATCTGCAAACTTTATTAGCACATTCCCACTTTTCTGTGGCAAGATCAGTAATAAAAAGATTAAATAAGATTGGTCCCAAGATGGATCCCTGAGGAACTCCACTAGTAACCTCCCTCCAGCCTGACAGTTCACCTTTCAGCATGACCCGTTGTAGTCTTAACCAGTTCTTTATCCACCTTCCAATTTTCATATTAATCCCCACTTTTTCCAATTTAACTAACAATTCTCCATGTGGAACCGTATCAAATACCTTAGTGAAATCTAGGCAAATTAGATCCACTGCATTAACTTTGTCTAAAAAATTTGTTGTCTTCTCAAAAAAGGAGGTCAGGTTGGTTCTGGCACGATTTATCTTTTGTAAAGCCATATTGTATTTTATCCCAATTACTGTTAACCTCGATGTCCTTAACTACTTTCTCTTTCTCTTTCAAAAATTTTTCCAAGACCTTGAATGCTACTGAGGTCAAACTAACAGGCCTGTAGTTATCCAGATCACTTTTTTTCCCCCTTTTTAAAAAATAGCTATGTTAGCAATTCTCCAGTCATATGGTACAGCCCTGAGTTTACAGATTCATTAAAACCCTTGCTAATGGGCTTGCAATTTCATATGCTAGTTCTTTTAATATTCTCGGATGGAGATGATCAGGCCCTCCCAATTTAGTCCCATTAAGAGGTTTGAGTTTGGATTCTACCTCAGATATGGTAATTTCTACCTCCCTATCCTCATTCCCATTAGCCACTCTACTACTATCCCCAAGATCATCATAAGCCTAATTAAAAACATAGGCAAAATATTTGTTTAGAGATTCATTCATGCCTAGATTATCATTAACCTCCACCCCATCCTCAGTGCTTAGCCGTCCCACTTCTTTCTTTGTTTTCTTCCTTTTTAATATGTCCATAGAACCTTTTACAGTGGTTTTAATTCCCTTTGCAAGTTCCAACTCTACTTGGCTTTTGGCCTTTCTCACTTTATTTCTACATGTTCTGACCTCCAAGAGGTAGCTTTCCTTGCTGATCCTTCGCATCTTCCACTCCTTGTAGGATTTCTGCTTTCTCTTAACCACCTGTCTGGGAGGCTTACTCATCTA
This sequence comes from Emydura macquarii macquarii, assembly GCF_026122565.2. Lineage (NCBI taxonomy): Eukaryota > Metazoa > Chordata > Testudines > Chelidae > Emydura > Emydura macquarii. Next base: position 7,257,930 of record NW_027130506.1, read on the forward strand.
GTTTGGTCTACAACTCTTGTCTGTGAATTTTTTCCCCCTTCTTTGGGATGCAGGTTTCAGATACATCTTGCAACTTTGACTTGAAATAATTCCAAGCCTCCTCCACCTTTGATCCATGAGTTCTTCAGTCCAGTCCACTTCCCCAACTAATTCCCTTAATTTTTTAAAGTTAGGCCTTTTGAAGTCAAAGACCCTAGTCACAGATCTATTTTTGTTTATCTTTCCATTTAGTTTGAACTGAATTAGCTCATGGTCTGTTGAACCAAGGTTGTCCCCTACAACTAGTTCTTCTATGAGGTCCTCACTACTCACCAATACCAAATCTAAAATGGCATCCCCTCTTGTTGTTTCAGTACCTATTTGGTGAAGGAATCTGTCAGCTATCACGTCCATGAAAATCTGGGCCCTATTATTACTACTAGTACTTTTCCTCTGGTGTATATCTGGGAAGTTAAAGTCTCCCATAATCACACCGTTCCCAGTAGTATTTATTTCATTAAAAACCTTAAAGAGGTCTCTATCCATGTCCAGATCAGATCCCGGTGGTCTGTAGCACACCCCAAGAATGATCCCTATCACTTTTTATTATAGTATTGTTCAGTAGCATTAGAGACTGCCAGAGTGAAGAGGGATTCTTTTATTATATTTAACACGTCCTCTCTGGCTAGAAAGTTGGTGGCCTTTGAGGAACACTGCCATACAGGTTTCCTGAGTTTGATTCTTGAGAGGACATGTGTAGTGCTTCCTTAGATTTGTAGCAGGGAGCCAAGTAGGAGATGAACGGGGAAGGTTCTATGCAGGGGCTCTACAGTGAAATAGAGTAGTGGTTTTCCTTGTTCTAATAAAGTTAATTGTTTAGTGTTAGAAGAAAGCGACTTGGCCTTTCTAATCTTTACATAAAGTCAGTTTAAGAAAAATACAGTGTTTCTACTATCTTACTATTTATTTGTATTACCGTAGCACCCCTAGTGTTGACTGTTTCCCATGACTTGATCTTGAGAGGTCTCTTTCTAAAGGTAGGTTATTAGTTGTACAATCTGTATGTTAAGAAATGCTAAAGATAGCAATGAGAGCAATTAAAGCTGCAGTGCAAGTAGGGGTAAACAAAATATTTGAATTAATGTTTGAGACAGGCTTTGCAATAAGTTGAGGCCTAGTATTTATTACTGAGGCCTAATAGTTATTATATGTATATATGTTAAGTAGCAGGTAGCATGGGTGCTTGACCTAAGGTCAGACAATTTCACAATAAATAAGTATCTTTTGATAAATAAATAAATCAGAAAAAATCAAAACAATGGATTTTTAGGGGATTTTTGGTGTGTGTAATCATAAGGTTAACTGCATTAATATGTTGGAAATATTGGGAATATTGGAAATATTAACATGTTGGAAATAAATATTGGGAAATGCATTTACACAAATATCCTATGTCAGCAATCAGAACCCCAGTTAGAGTTTCCCAGGAAGCCACACCTGGACAGAGTGCTGAAAAGCAATCTAAATATAGCCACCAGACATGTGTGGGTGTACAGAAAAGGTATATAAAATAAGAGGTATGTCCTATGTCTAGTGGGTACATCAAAGTGACAGGATAGCAGAAGGTTGATCGTCACATCCCACTTATGATGTTCTCCATTGATGTTCTCTTCTATCTTTGTTTCCACTAGTCTCCATGATGTTATGAGTATGTTAACAATGAGGGTTGCCTCATTCTGTATGTCTGCTTTCTGTATGGAAATGCTTATGCTTGGAATTATTTGGCTTTTAAGTACAATGTTCACATTTCTATGTGTGACTCATCAAACTTATTCTTCATAATAATCTTACGTAGCTTCTTGCATAAAGAACCTGTTGTTAGTGAGTTATGCAATTTTGCCATCTGGGGGCTGGCAATACTGGAAAGAGGAAGATAGAGAGTTATGAAGACTGGGTATGATTTAGAGAAATAAATTAACAAGAAGGATTGTAAGTTCTTTGGGATAGTGATCATCTTGTTGTTGTTGTTCTGTGTTTGTCCAGTGCCTAGCAAAATGGGATCCTGGTCTATGACTAGTGTAGCCTGTGATTAAGTCAGATGGCAAAGCCTGAAGTATAACTTAAAGAGCCAAAAACCAGAAGACAAATAAAAAGAATCCAACTTTTTTTTTTAAATCTCCTTACTCTGCAACCAAGATGGCTAGAAAATTATCTATTTGTTTTTAAATGAAAGGTGACATTTTTATGTAATCACAGGAGTCTGGGAGCTGCTGCTTTAAGAAAAACACTGACTTTCTCACTTCTGATTGTTGCCTCAAAAATCTTAGGGCCAGATTCTCAGCTGGTGTAAATGTGCCTATTTGTAACTAAGATCACTGGAGCTGTGCCCATTTTCACCATTTAAGGATCCAGCCATATGTATTGTAACAATTATAGGATTTGCTGGAATCCCGTATAGTGCAAATGATTCTATTAGCTTAAAAATAGTACTGTCAAAATGAGCGGACAGTATCTAGGAATTATTGCTCTACTGTCTGTTTTACTTCCGTTTGAAATTGTTTTAAATATTTCGCTGTGTATTAGATATTTCATGTGGCTATGATTTGAAAAAATGTGTTGACAATAAAATTAGGCACTCTAACATGAAAAAGTATTTGGGAAAATGACCATAATTATAGGATGAAAGGACAGTATCTTGGAAAGCAATGGATAAATGTAACTAATAAAGACTTATACTCTTGGTGGATCTGTTTTGGGATTGCATTTGAGTAGATTTAAAAAGTGTGACTCAGTGAATCCATGTTGGCAGTGAGCCTAAATTCAGAAGGGATGCTAAGAAGATGCTTAAAGCCTAGGATTAACTGGGTCTATGGGTTTGTTTGTTAGACTGTTACATTCACTTGCATTCACTTTTAAAAATCTGAGTCAAATACCGTCCTGCTTGAGAACAGCTAATTTTTAATCCCATAGAGAGCTTGCAAGGGTCGCTTGTCTGGTTCAGGAGAGTTCTGTTTCTCAGATCTCTTTGGACTTGTTCACTTCCTCTTCAGGTTAGTATCAGTCCTTCACATGAAGCCATTTGGGCATACAGCTTCAGTCACCCCAACCTCACATCTCTAGCCTGATGGTCAGGTGCCTCAAGATCATTGTCCCAGCTGAAACACTGATAATGTGGTGTCGTTTTAACTCTGTTGGGAATGCTAGTGAAAGGGGCTCAGCTTACAATGCTAAATTGATTGTTCATAAACAATCTGTATAGATGAGCTGAGTGTGATTTAAGTGTTTTATTTATGATCTCCTTTTGCTGTGTATGGCAACTGCACACTGCCCAAGTCACAATACTTCTCCTTGTTAAAATTAGAGACCTTTAGGATAGGTCCCACTTCCCTCCCTTCCATCTTTTACAGCCGGCCTTTGGAACCTCTGAAATCCATGCTACTGGCATCTTTATTCTGGGTTTCCACAGAAGAGTTAGTCTGTGAAGGACCAATAGGATCACAACTACCCTGTGGCTAAGCAGTTAATGCAATCAGTGGCCACAAACAGGCATAGGTGCACAGTACGAATGGAGCTGTCTGGTCTCATTGGCTAAGCATTGGGGGGAGTACATGACTCCTGTAGCTAATCCCAACTCTAAAACTGACTTGCTTTGTGGCCTTATTCAAATCCCTTAACCTTTCTTCCCCAAACTGGAGATAATAGCTGTCTTAGTAGTACTATGACAGTCAATGAGTATTTGCAAGCCTTTGCATGAGGGTTAACCACAATTTATCATGAGAGAGAGAGATGTCGGAAGACTGTGGAGTTGAGTAAAGGGGACAAATGCACAAGAAAGCCACCTCACTGTCCTCTGTCAAATTCCTCCTTAAAACTCTTCTATATCATAATGCCAACAAAGAACATAACAGTGGTTAGGCAGCTGGTGTTTTGTGGCTGCTGCCTACTGTGCTGACCTGTATCCTCTCATTGTTTCCTTCTGTTCCATCCATCTGCCTGTTGAATCCACCTAGTGCCTTTTATCTTAAATTTGAAGCCGTTTGGGACAAAGGGGCTGGTACCTCTGAATGATACTGCTGTATAAAAAGAAATAATACCAAGGGGACAGGAGAATCAAAGAAGGAGAGCAAGAAGGAAAAGATGACATGAACCGCTGAGATGATAGAGGTGCTGATTGTCAGCTGTGCTACAAAAACAAGGTCCTAACCACTTGTGATCTTTAAAGACTCTCTGGTGTGTTCCATGAAAAGAAAGATGTTCCCAAATTCCCATTGTACTTTCAACTGTATTTGATACTATCTTCAAGTCAGTTTGTATTCACTGTTAAAAATTGTTTCATCCGTAGCTTAGTTTTTTTCGTCACTCACATATTGTTCTTGTTTAGTACTATTGTTATTTACAAGGGTGTTGATAGTTTCATAAGGTGGGAATGGGTCTTTACAGTTAGACAGATGTGCAAGGAAAAAAACAGAAGTCCTGCCACAAGGAGCTGAAAAGCAAAAGGCAAAAGAAGGGGCAAGTGCTGTGAAGGTAGATTCAGGAAGCTGCATGGTCACTTATTGTTGCTGGGCAGCTTTGCAGGGTAGGTGGGCTTCAAAAGCTTTTTAAAAGAAGAGACGAAGGCAGACTGAACGTTCAAAGTAGGGGAGACTGTTCCGGGTGTAAATCCAAAAGTAGATTTTTAGAAAGAGTGACTCCCAATCCATTCCCTTTGTGCTGCTCTGTTGTTGCAAAGGGGATGAAGAGCTGATTTAAACAGCCAGCTGAGCAATCTTCTTTCATAAGGGAGTTCAGCATAGCTGGATCTATGCCATCTGCTTCTAGCCCTCTCCAGCTCAGAATCTACTGGGGGCAGAAGGAAGTTAAGCTCCAGAAATCTGTCTGGTGTATTATCCTTTGGGGGCCACAGTCAGCTCTGTGTGGTCTGAAGGAGCCAGGAGCCAGGTGATGTAAAATGATGTAATGCCAGCTCATTCTCCTTCCTCCTTTCTTAGCTGCACTAAGCAGAGCAGTAACCCATACTCATTAGCCCATTCGGTGTAACTATCTGTGTAACTTGAATTATAGATTGTGATTTCATTTATACTTCCTATGCACAATTTTTAAAACTTAATTTCTTTTAAGTCGAGGTTTGTAAAGGCCTATGATTTTTAAGTATATTCTTATCACTCAGCTAGCTATAGGGGTATAGAAACAAAGAATCAAAATCACAGGCTGCCTGTCTATGGGCCTTCTCTCACTGTGACAGTCTGAGGCCTTGTACTTTGGCTAAGCAAAAACAGAAGCAGCAGGGGCAGCCATAAGGTGGGAAGCGTGTGGTCTAGTCTAATGTCTCTAGATAAAGAAAAGACCCTAGAATGCTTAAAGAAAACTTTGTTTTATAGAAATCTGTCTGGTTTTTAAACCTTTGTCAACAGTTGTGGTTGCAGAATCTACACTTCATATTGTTTGGTCATTATGGTACCCACTTTTCTGATAATTTCTGTCTGATTCTTTGATTGTTTCTGTCTGTTGCATAGCTAATTGTAATCAGTTAAGTTGGTAGGGTATGATTGGTTAGAGAATTATGTTACAATATGTTACGGTTGGTTAAAGAATTATCTTGTAATTTTTTTTTTAAATGATTGATTAAGATACATTATAAAAACTGAGGTCAAACAGGAAGTAGAGAAAGGAAAAGATACTGGTGTGAAGAACTGGAATTGATGCTTGATAATCCCAATAAACTTATTTTATTGCCTGTTGCTGGACTCTCGACTTCTGCTTCTGTCAGCGAACCAAAAACTGAGGGGGAAGCCTTATCTATCTATCTATCTTCTCACATACCATAGTCCTATTACAAACCAAAATAGCTTCCCATAAAAATCATCCAGTAAGTAAGTTTTTGATGAAGCATTTAGTAGCATGCACTTATTGCTTTACTTGCCTCTGTAAATGTTCTGCAGTTTGGATTTACTCTGACAAAGTTTTATCTGGTACACAGGTGCCATGGTTTATGTAGTGGATGATTCATTCAGATCTAGATGTTGCCATGCTGGGCTAATGCTACTGCAACAGGGTGCAAGAGCACTGAAAACCTATACATCATTCAGACCCTAATCCTGCAAATCCTTACTCATTTAAGTAATATTATCAAAACCATTGACTTTAGGGCTGTGAATCCAGCACCTCTGCTGCTTTTGGCTTCAGCGGGATTCTTTGTGAGTAAGCACAAACCAGATGAGTGAAGGTTTGCAAGATCAGACCATCTATTTATAAAAAGATATTAGGCTGTTCTTTAAGGCCTTGATCCAGCAAAGCACTTAAGCAGCTGCTTAACTTTAAGTCTCATTGACTTAATATGAATGACTCACATGCCTAAAGTTCAGAAAGACAAGGTGGGAGAGGTGATATCTTTTATTGGACCAAGTTTTGTTGGTGAGAGCTCAAAAGCTCGTCTCTCTCAGCAATTTAAAACTCATCTCTTTCGTCAACAGAAGTAGGTCTAATAAAAGACATTACCTCCCCCACCTCGTCTCTCTAATATTCTAGGACTGATGCAGATACAAGAAGACTGCATAGAATGAAGTTTAGAAAGTTTACCTACAGGTCTTATGCTAAGTGAAAATTAACTGTTCACCAAGGCTTTCTTTTATCCGTGATGTCACTCTGTTTTCCAGTTCAGTGAAAAGAAAATACTCTGACTGATTTACACAGGGACTTCCTTTGAAGAAAGCAATGCATAAAACAACACTCTGACACAGAGTACATAAAAATGACAATTCTTTCATGCTGTTCCTTGCCTTCCTCTTCTTAACAAAGATTGACAGATATCTGATTGAAGTTCAGTGGCTTAATATCAAAGACGACAGCTCATCAAATCAGAGGGAAATTCAAACCACCTAGCTATGGATAAATCAATGTATTACTCTGGGAAATTACTACTGTGTATTAGTGGTTGGTTATTATTTAAAAACAAAGTCTAAAACGTATTGCTTACCCCTCCAACAGACATGCTCTCCTGGGTATTCTTTTATGATTGTTCTGTGTTGTGAGTCACACAAAACAATTTAAACATAGCAGAGTTTATTCTGCTTAAAATCAAGGGAATTTACATAATGGCTAATTTAAAAACACACACACAAATTAACTAAATACATATGCAAATGAATATATTTCGAAAGTTACCACATTGTTTGGTATGTGGATTCAGTGGAAAATATATATAGAGTGGGTCATCGGTCTCGGAAATGTGGTAAGTAGGTTTATAGAACAAGGGACAAGTCCTGATCTCTGATATATGGTGCAACAATAAGCCTAACTCATATTTAAACCAGTGAAGAGCTAAAACTCAGTGGGAGTTGAATTCAGTGGGAGCTAAGGATGCTGATCATGTGAGACAATCAGATCTTAGGTGTCTGAGAGAGAGTGGAAAAACCCAAAGTTGGCAGATACTTTGACAGAGGGAACCCGGAAAGAAGGCCCCCCCAAATTATAGGCCACCATTCAAAATTTGACCCAAACAGTAAACTATCTCCTAAAGCCCTGTGCGGGATTATTTTTTTAATCCTGTCCTGCCCTGCAATACTCACTTCCACTCCTACCTACTCCCACATTGCTTCTTGCATTTTTAGCCCGCTCACACCCACAAAAATCTTAGATCCAGCAAATTCTGCAAGTGAGGCAAATTCCCCCATGCTACTAAAAAAAACCCGCAAAATGGTCGGTTAATATTATATATATATATATATATATATATAAACAGAATTCAAATACAATTTTTTACCACTAAAAGAATAAAACAAATATTGCTTAAGCCATGTAATGAATTACTTTAACTCCTATTGTAATAGACATCAAATCTCTTTCTATCCCTTGCTTAAATTTAAGTATTAAAACCTTTATTTAAAAAAGAAAACCTTGCTTTACATTCTATTCATGACGAAGTGAGGAAAGAGATAGAGTTTTCCTGAAAATTACCACAGTCTGTTTTTTTTTTTGCCCACCCAATCCCGCCTGCAATAAAATACATTTTACCTGCTTCCAATATTATGGCAGCGGGTCTTGGGGGACCCATAGGATCCCAATCCAACTGCAGGGCTCTATTGTCTCCAACATGGGAATAATACGCAGCTGCCTACATCAGAGCAGTGCTATGCGGATGAATTAGCTAATGCCGGCAATGCCCATTGAAACCGACCGTGCTATATAAGCCATCAAACTTCCTCATATTACCCAAGACTGAACACAAACCAGCCATGCAACATGTCCCTGTCCAAGGGACTGATCCCACACTGAGTTAGGCAAGGACACTAAGGGCTGTCATGTGATGTTTAACCATAGCCACGGCAAAGTCACTTTGCTCAAGGGAGTTTGTGAGATGATTACACCTCAGGAATATACAATCCCAGGCCAAACTCCCTGGTGTGAATGCTTCGCCATCCCTTCCTGACTCCCTCAGCTTGCCTGGCCTCTGAACCAAGGGGAGAGCATAGTCATGGCACCTTGTCTTCCAAAGACTCTTTGGGAGGTAATGTGTATCCCCGAGGTGGATGGATTGAGCAGGGACTTAGATTGTCCCTGCCCTTTGCCTCTCTGTCCAACCAGACAGGGCCCTGGGACGATTGGCCCTCAGTGTGTATCCTCTTGATCAGCCCTCTATGTGCTCTATTGGGTCGCACAAGGATTTTCCTCCACCACTGCCATGATTGGGAGATGATTTATTTCAATCTGTTGGTTGGTTTAGGTTTCTGAGCGACCACTCAGCACTTTGCGTGCTGTAGGCACACTTAAAACATATTCAGCAAAATTACCAATAGCCCACAAAACATTTCCCCAGTCAGATTCTCAGGCCTCACAAAAATAGGCCTACCTCAAATCACCATACATCTCCTTCCTGCAGGCAAAGCCATGGAGAGAACACACACTTTTTCTTTGGGCGCACGCTGGCGGTCAGCAAAGCTGGGTCTTGTCAGATCAGAACAAGGAATCAGTTCCAGAGTACATCAAGCACACCTTGCCCCAGCTCACTTTCAGGTCTCAGATTCTCTCACCTGCATCAGCATCACACAGAACATGCTCTGTGGAACTGCACATTAGGGATCTAAAAGCCTGAGCACTGTGACAAGGCAGCCAGATCTCCTGCGTTCCCGTCCCAACTCCGATACTGTGGGTACGTCGACGCTGAAGCTGTGCGGTGTGATTCCCACTTTGGGTCACCATACACCCGCTAGCTTTGATCAGACTAGTATACTCAGCAGAACAGCGTGGCCGTGATGGTACGGGTAGCAACTCGAGCTAGGTGCCCAAGGTACAATGCCATGCTAGGTTCGTACTCGGGGTGGCTAGCCCCTGCTGCCATAGCCGCGCTCCTATTTTTAGCACACTAGCTCCATCAGAGCTAGCGGATATGCATATACTCGAGCTGGGAATGACACCACCTAGCTACAGGGTAGATGTACCCTGTATGACCTATGGCAAATCGCTTACCCCTTCTGCCTCCGTTTCCTTGTCTCTACAATGGTTATAATGATACTACCCACCTCATAGAGGTATAAGGAGAATTCCTTTATTAATCGGCCTGATTCTGACATTGCTGCGATTAGTGTCAGTGGAGTTACACCAGCCCCCAAAAAGTGAGATCAAAAGTAGGAGTAAGGTAAGCAAAGTTCTTTGAAAACTGTTGAGTGCTAAGTATTTTTATCTTTCCAGTAAAGTCCTATTGTTTGCGCTATTCTGTTGGCGGAAGGGACAGGCTTTTGAGCTTCACTAGGGGCGTGCACGGAAATTTAAATTTGACCCCTTTTGGAGGGGCACATTCTGTGCTCACTCCCTTCCCCTTTCACCCCCCGCCCCTTCAGCCTCCCCACACCATTGGAGCTCGCTCTTCCTTCTCCCTTCCTCCCTGGCCTCCATGGGAGTTTGCTCTCTCTCCCTCACCCCAGGTGCCAGAGGAGTTCTGTGCCCTCAACAATTATTGGGGGGCCCATGCCCCTACTTGCCCTCCTCCTGTGCACGCCCCTGAGCTTCACAGAGCTACAAGGTGGGACAGGTTGTTTAGCATAAGAGTTTCACCTATGCTATAGGAGAACACTTAAAATGAAGCAGAATATTAAGGGTTAGTGGTTACAGCTTGTTGTTATGAGCCATAAAACCAGTGTCTCTGTTAAGTGCATGGTTTTTAGTTCCAGCAGAGTTCTGAATTTGTTTCCTGGCTTGTCTTTTGAAGGTATTGTGCAGTTTTCATTTGAGGCTGAGGACTGAGAGGTCCGATATGGAACAATCGCTTTGTGAAAGAGTTCACCCCCGTGTAAACACATTTACATGTGCAAAGTCATTCTAGGGTCAGAGTCAAATTACAGAATGAATAAAAACAACAGGATGTGGCTATAATGTAACTTCCTTCCTTCAACCTTATTACTACTAGTATTTGTATTGTGGTGACCAGATAACAAGTGTGAAAAAACACTTTCTTTTTGGGGGGGAGGGCTTAATAGTGGCCTATGTAAGTAACTATGTAACTCTCTCAGTATGTAACTATATAATAGTTGCCTAATATGGGTATGGTCCTAATAATATCAGGACATCTGTTCATCCTCATTGTGGTAGTGTCACATTCCAAACTGTAACTGTTCATGGTAATATTTTTTTCAGTGAGCATTGCAGCATTTTTTGAGACTAGTGTTTTGTTCTAAGACAGACAGATCTGGAAATGTTCACCTCTGCCATTTGAGCCAGTTTGTGTTAAATGTGGGATTTTGTTGCACGGTCAGTAAATGCACAGCTATAGCCATGAGCCAGAAAAGCCTTCTGTAGAGGTTTGAATTTCCTGTAATGATTCCTTTCTGAGCCGCATCTTGTTTGAGTTTTCAGGTGCTGTAAACCAATCTGGTAAAAATGTTGGTGTGATGATTATTTATAGTGGTGTTGTAAAGATTGGAGAAATAATTATCATCAACTTTGATTCTATGAAGTTGTGGATGTGTGACTCAGCAAAACGCTGCCACCACACAATTGCCAAGTAGGAAACATTCTAGTATCCTGAAAAGGAATTTATTGCACAAAGGAAACACTAAAGCAATATAAAAAGTTGTATTCTGTTTACATCTGAATTCTGATAGCTGCTTCATGTTAATTATAAAGACATACAGGGTGATTATTTTTAAAACTGCGCTATAGACTAGTTATGCAGTAACTCTTGGACATAAATGTATTTGTGGAATATTATCTACCTATGTAACTGCATTTTGTTAGTTCAGGTAATCTCAAAAGTTGTAAATAAATTTAACTGTAAAAGGAAGAGCTTGTTGTAGAGGTTTGTCAGCCCCGTTCTGCCACTGACTTGCTGTATGACTTCTGGCAAGTCTTTAGTTTCCGTGTGTGTCAGTTCCCCATCTACAAAATGGGGACAACTGCATTGCCCTACCATTGAAGATTGTGAGATACTCCGCTAAAATCTCAATGAGGCCATACAAGTGAGCATTCACGCACGCACACAGACAGATCCTTCTTTAAACTCACCTTCTTGTCTTGCTTATTGACGCACATTAGTTTGAGGCTGAGGGCTTGTGTCCAGGAAGCAAGGGACGTCTCCATTCCTGCCAATGCTCACCCTGCCTCTACCCGACCATAAAAAACAAAAATGCTTCTAACAAAGCTGCTTCCACTGGGGAAGCTGCTGCTGACACCAGCTGAGGATGTGGCCCCACATACATTTGCTTGTATGTTATATCCCTTTCTCCCTACGCTTGCTTTAATTTTGTAAACCTGCTGGGACAGGGATTGTCTTATCTATAGTTGTACAATACTGAGTGCAGTGGGACTCTAATCCTGAGTCAGGTCTTCAGGCTTGATTTATTAATGTTAACAACTAGTAATGCTACTTATCTTTTTGTGTCCAGTTTTATTTGTATTTTTAATCATCTCTGTTATTGCTTGAGGATTTTCTATCTCCTTATCTTTTAGTATCATGATGCTATTTTATTTTTGTTACCCTGACTGTCCCTGGTTGGAGACTAGCTTTTTACACCATTATAATACTTTTTACCCTATCACATCTTCCATCCACGTTCTCAAGCCACTTTACAAACATCTGCTAATTAATTTTCCAAGAGCCTTGTGAGGTGGGGATGGAAACAAATAATGAAAACAACACGTAAACTTCCAATGAAACTAGTCGTTTGAATCCTCTATTTAACAAAACACAGGGAAGGTAAAATCAGTGTGGTCAAGTGGAGAGCTATGGCATGCAGCAGAGACTACAGAGAGACATTAGGTTGAAGTTAGATTTGGCTATGACAGTTACCTTATTTAAAAAAAAATGCTGTGGGGGGTGACCACAAATGGTCAGGGTGTTACCATAGACATTTGAAAGTTACAAACTCCAGCAGCAGATTCTCATCTAGCACCAAGCTGGGGTTTTTCTTCACTTCTTAACATAGAAAAAAGAAAACTACCTGCCAGACCATTACTGCCTAGGTTTTCCTTTGTCTCCTAGCCACAGTCTCTAGAAAACAGGGTGAGTTTTCTTTTACAATTTGCCAATATTTTTTTTTAAAGTCCCTACATCTTAGTAATTAGGTGGAATGGAAAAACTTCTTTGTGCATTATAGTATTTTCCAAGTAAACATTGCCCAGTATTTTAAGTAACTGCTGTACTGTTAAATATAAAAAAGGGATAAATCTTCTCTTGCGTCTTACTGTTCAGTTCAGAGCAAAAGTGTACTGTGACCCAGCAGTGTTATGCGCAGTGAGTGAAGCTACATTGGTACCAAATGATAAAAAGAGCACCTGAAATTAACATGTCTGCAAAGTTAATAAAACAGCAAAGGCATGAACTGATATAGATGTCATTTAGGTGGTCCCTTCTGGACTTGAACTCCATGACTCTCTTTGCAATTATAATTATCATCTGATTTGCTGTTTTGTTAAGGGCTCAAAGCAGTAATAATAATAATAAAGGCTATATGCTCCTATGGGCATATGGTTCCCACTGAAGCGTTAGTGTTTCTCTTGCAATATAAATGAGCAGAGGCTTCACTGGGAAATGATAGCATGTCTCAAGATCCTGTTGGAATAAGTGCAGCTTTGATCTTATGATTTCTGGATTCTGCCACTCCATTTTGGGTTGCTTTCAGTCAAAATGCTCCTATTTTCAAGCTAAAAAATTGGGGGGGGGAATTGCAATTTTTTTGCATAGAATTTTTTTTTTTTTTTTTTTTTTCTTTCTTAAAACCAAAAACTTGAAACTTAAGATGAGTGCCAACAGCTTCCATCCATTTGAAGTAATAGTAAAAAAAATCTCCTTGGTTTCGCTTACACAAAGAAAATCTGAAGACATTCCTGGTAGTGAGAGGAAGTAGATTTCTTCTGGAGTGATATCTAAGGGAACCATCCTTGGATGATATGGAAAATTTTAATTCTCTTCCTACAATTTATATACTCTTACATTTTTCCAGTATTTGTACTAAGTGTTCTTTTCCATCTCCAACAACCGTTACTCTCTGATCTATGGTTTCTAGTTCAGTAATTATTAAAAAAACAATTTTCTGTTCATATCAATCTTTAATAAGAAGGAAGAGGTCAAAACCCCAGATCTGAACAGCACTGACTTTTGGGCAATTGTGGGTTCTGATCCTAACTTTGGCTCAGGTCTTCGAAGGTATAGGGATTTCGGTGGGAGTTAGGTGTCTAGATATCTTTTGGGGATCTGGGCCTTTGTGTCTGTCCCCTTTCTCTATAGGGAACCAAGCCCAAAATTCCAGTTCTGAGTATTCTGGAATTTCTGGATCATTCAGATCCGAATTCTGCAGCTCATCCCTTCCTCTGGTTTGAGGTAGGGTTCTACTCTGGAAAATGATTGTGTAAAAAATGGGACCTGTTCTGCTCCCTGTGTGCATTCAGAGCTGTATCTCTGGATTTTTAGTGACAAAAATAAGGGTATGTCTATGCTGCCAGTGGCATTGTCGGCAGTGCAGGATTGATTCTGCGGGATCAACTGATCAGCAGTGGAGACCTGCTCAATCGAACCCGGAAGTCGATGCCATCAATTCACCCTCGCAAGAAGAGTAACATTGCGTTATCCGAGGGCATTTCCCGTTGGCACAGCACAGTGGGGATGTAGAAGTTAGGAAGTCGACAGGAGATACGCAAGCGACATAGACTGCTGCTGAAATTCGCTGGCAGTGTAGACCAAACCTTATGTTTCACTTTCGTTAGCCTCGCACAGTCAATGTTGCAAAGACAAGGAGTTTGCAATTCTGTTTTCTTTTTGTACATCAACAGAATTAAAATGAATAAGTGCTAGTCAGTCACATTTGTGCAACCCCACTGACAGTACAGGGATCTCACAGAGATCAGCAAGAACATAATTTGGCCAATAGAGTATTTATTAGTGCTGGTGTGGATTATATGCCAGAAGGTAGGAACCAGTTAGTTGGGAATTCTTTGACTAATTTTTGACTAATTTTTCAAAACTCAAATTATTTTGGGGTAAGGGTCCATTTTTGATGAATTTCCCATTTAAAAAAAAAATTGAAATGAAAAAACAAATTTCAATCCCAAAAAAATGAGCTAATTTATATTTTAAAATGTAAAAAAGAAAGGAGAAAAATATCTCCATGTAAACAAAACCTTTTGGAATTATGGAAATGATGCATTTTGCTTGACCTGATGTAATTGTTTTTGTTTTGTTTTTTGTCTTGCTTTTCTCAGATTCTCAGTTTGTGAACATTTCAAGATTTTGACTTGCTGTCACAATTTGGGACCGGAAAAATATTTGAAATCTTGAAGTTTTTTGCAGAATGGGAAAACTGTTTCCTGCCCAGCTGTAATAAGAATCCTTTTCATGGGACAGACTGCAGGCTGAGTTTACAAAGTTAGCTGTTTGAAAAAAACATGTTCATACTTGTAAAGTAACCTGTACGTCACTGAGAGGCAATAAACATTGAAATTTATATGCCACTTTTTATATAGTCATTTTTTCATAGGAGAGTCAGAGTTTAATAACAGCTTTGTTTTTAAAAAATCTCTTTACAGAACCTAAATCTGAGGATCTAAAATAGCCGACAGGGTCTCATTAATCAGTCTTATTCCTCCAACTTTCCAGCTCTTGGACTGCACAAATGGGGCTTACACTTATTAATATTTTATCTCTTCTCTTGTCTTGAATTATACTTTTTTTGGGGGGGAGGGGGCAATGCTTTAATTAAAGGAAGAAGTCATGAAGTAGAAGACAAGTTCCTCTTTGAATCCTGTTGGAAATAAAACTGCTCTTGGTGCTGCCAATTTGAGATTGGATGGTTTAATTTTGAAATTTAACTTATAAGAATTATTACAATGCTGTAAGTGCAACGCTGATAATTTGCCATATGTGGGTGTGTATAGTCGGCGGAATCTCTAGTTCACAGTAACTAACTAGGCATTAATATTGTGTGATAACAGCAGCCTATCCAATTCAAGCTGCAACATGCTGCCCTTACAAATTACTGTATGTCCTCCTTGCATAAGAGTGAAATGAAGGGAACATAAATATATCTGACAAAGTCATCAGGGATTAGAAAACAGAATCCAGCAATAAATATGGTAATTAGGTAATTTGAGACTTAAAGCACAGGGTTCTTTGAAAATGCAATTTCAGGACAGAGGACCAGTGGTGAAATTTGCACCATTAAGGAGAATTATGATAGAATTCAAACTTTGTAATGATATTTAAACATTTTTTTATTGCGAAGTTAATAACTTTTCTGTCCATGCTAGGGAAGTTTTGATGATGAAGCTGTGTGTAGAGTTTTTACACGCGCGTGTGCACACACACGCACATCCCCCACACACGATCCCCGGCAGCTGAATTTGGGAGAGCCTACACCCTTGCTGTCAGCAAGCTGATGGGGGACCTACTTCATTAGCAACAGAGAACATGGGCTTAGGTGATCATTAAGAATTCTACTGAACAGCTATTTTTCAGAAATAGTGTTCATATTAATTTAATGGCTCTGAAATGTTAATTGTGTTTTGCCATTTCATAGACGGGAGTACTATGCTCCTCATTAATATCTGTACATCGTTTCAATGGGTTATGGTTTCCATTATTATAATGTCTCAATAAATCCAGTAGACTTTTTTTTTTCTTTTCAGCAATGGTTTCTCCATATAGACGCTGTGGTTCTTAAACAGAGGTGGGATAAATGAATGAGGGATACTCGGCCTAAATGCATAATACAACAGTTTTTAGATACCCCCCGTATGATTTCTCTGCTGCCCCCTGACTCTTATCCTCCTGCTAATCTGGTCTCATCTGAATTGTTCCTCAGTGAGGAGGCGAATCTCCTGATCTCAAAACCAATGTTAACAACTCATTAATAAAACAGTAGATGGCCTCTCAGGGAATGCACAGTAGTAATTTACTCTCATGGACGAATCATAGATGCCGTGTACAGCCTGATAAGTATGTGGTGGTGGTGGTAGTGTGGGGGGGGTGTGTGTGTGCAAGGTTTGCCTGCAGTGATCAGGAAAATGGGATCTCTCATTTCAGCCCAGTCTCAACAGTAGTAGGAGAGTCAGATGCAGTAATGTTTGCAGCTGCCGTGAGCCTCCCCCAATGGATGGGGAGGGTCAGCCAGTGGAACACGTAACTTGGTGAATGCGTCAGCCCCAGTCTAGCCTGCCCCACTCCCACAATCTCCTCTGAGAGCTGGGGTGGAACGAGTCCTCGTGGAGCAAAATTCTGCAGTATAGAGGCTGGTGTGGGCTAATGCAGCCCGCTCTGCTCCTGCGCAGCCAGACCTCGCCAGTCCCTCTGGGTTCATGGCTGTTAAGGTTTTGTACGGGAGCATCTGTTCAATGCTAGTGAAAGGTCCCACAGTAGCAGCCCTTGAGAGTGACATGTTCATGAACCCACAGAATAGGGAGAGCACGGGCAGTGGACACGCAGACTTCCCTGCTCACTCTGTGGCCATTGTGCCTCATCATTACCTCAGAGAGGGGTGAAAAAGCTACTTCAATGATTATGCTTAGACTGTGTGTCTATGAAACCAGCATGCTCCTTGGGCTGTGTGGTGAGCTGGAGACAATTGTTTGCAGGGAGGAAAGACATGTAGCTTAGCTGATGGATTGGTGTATTAATTAATTTTTTAGATTGCGGCAGTCAATAAAAGTTCAGGCTCCTGAGTGGCTAGAGACTATTGCCAGTATTATTAGAAGTAGAGTCCTGAAGATCACATGAGAACCAGTTGCAATTTACCACAAGTCCCTTTCCTAACAAATCCACTAAGCCGATAAACAATCCCTCAAACACTGAAATACAACAGCAGCTACAGAGATAATGCAAAGCGTTTAGCTCTGTGACTGGTACCACTCACATCTCCTGCTGGGAAACTCTGGAGTGTCAGTCATTATCTTCCTCCTCATCATTTTCATCCTTGTCATCGTCGTCATCATCACCAGTGGTTGTCATTCTGGCATCTTCCACGGCGCATAGGCCAGATTATACTTTTTATACTGAGTTATTCTGATGCCCATTAGCATTCATACATGTTTATGAAGGTTTCAACTCCTTTTCCTTATTTGTACATGTCTACACCCCACTAAATGTGGGGTGCCTTGTTTTCATAGGCAAACTTCTTAGTTCCCCTTATACACACCAACATTTATGTCACTCAATCACCATAACAATTTGTGGCTAGCCGATTGCTGGCAACCTATGGGGGCAAAAATCCCAAAAATATTCTAACCGGCTTGAACTAGTACATTGCAATATATATATATACATATCCTAAATATTAGCAGTTAATGCACCTACTTATTGTAACAAAATAGTTTTACAGGTACATTTATCAGTCAGCTACTCATGTCAACCTATCTTTAGTCCTAAACCCTTGTTTGACTAAGCTAAATATCTTACAGGCCACTTTGTTACAATGTTAATCAATACTTATATCTCACCTCTATGTCCTCAATATAGCCTATCCTTGGCTATAGGCCATGTTTGCATTTTGAGTGAGGAATTTGCTTGGTTGAGCAGGCCACACCCCCATTCCCTGTAATCCTCTGTCTCCAGTGCAGAATATCAGCTTTATATAATTTGAATGAGAGGAGCATACGATCAGCTCCTGAAACTATGCAAAATTCCAGCCCAGACAGCAGAATTGTTCAGTAACTTAATTATGTTCAGAGCCTGAACTTGTACACCGGAAAATAGGCAGGTACTAAGGAAATATCTCAGTCTGGAAAATCTTCCATCAGGAAGAGGGATCAGTGAGGATATTAAATTACATCCTTACCTGAGAATCATTTTTTCCCCTTCATCTGGATACAATGGGGGATTCACACTGGTAGCAGCTAATGATTTCCTTATGCATGATTCAGAGAACAGACCCCTTGATTTTTAAATCTCTTCTGTGTCACTTAATAATCCACAGACTGATCAGTATCTGTCAGGCAAGGCTTTGTTGAAGGCTTTGCCAAATCGTATTTTGGAGTATGCAATAACAATCTGCCACTCTGCAGATACATAAAAGCTTACATTATTGTGTGTTAAAAACTAATCCTGAAAGGCATTAGCTTCCATTTCCACACAGTCACTGTGCCAACTCAGCTGATCCTAGACTGAGCAATGAAAGCTATGTATTGGGTGCTCTCACACAGGTTTCAATGGTCTGGATGAGCTACTCTTTCATGACACCACCAATTCTCCCCTTTTTCATTTTTGATTTTAAAACTCCCACTATCCAACAAATTCCAGATACCTTCACTATCAACGTGTGTGCACGAGGAATCCAAATTTGGCATCTAGCCCAGCTGTCATACAAACCAGTAGTTCATCTGATATTTTTTGATGGTGTGTATGTGTGTTGTGGGGGTCGGAGGGAGCGAGGTTTTGTTTTTTAAATGCCACGTTAGAAAAATCAGGTGAAATAATGCAATGTTGAGGAAATTAATAGCATTTAAAATATTCATTGTTTATTTATTTGGCAGCGGGTGGGGTGAGAAAGCTGGGATTCTGTGTTAGAGGATCATTTGTTTAAGCAACCCCTTCCCACTCACCAAAAATCAGTTGCCAAGTTGAAGGACTTGACTTGCTATCACATTGACTCCAAATGCATTGCTGCTATCGCTCCCAACCTGGGCTGCTCACAAACAGCCTAACAGCATGTGGGTCACACCCTGAGTGTGTGTATGAATAGCTACAGCCCTGACCCAGCAGTTCTGACTCCAGCAGTCTGTCAGCCACACTCCAGTCACACTTTGGCTTCCACCAGCCTTCATTACTACTTGCAAGGTGGCCCCAACACATCCCAGTCCCAAAAGGTGTGTTCTGCACTGTCCAGCCCTCTCCTGGCCAGTTCAGATATTAGAGGGATGTAGCCCCTAGAAGGGGTCAATATTCAACAGTTTATTATTTTAACGAGTTGCCACACAGTTCAGTTTAAACATAACAATGGATTAGGGTTGATTTAAAAAATAAAAACGTTAATTTAACTACAAAGAGAGATTTCAATTGAGAACAAGTATAACGTATTAAACTCAGAAATGTTTACAAGAGAAATAAAGATAAAGCACTTTCTAGCAGCTAAACTTAACAAGCTAGAGTTGATTCCAGGTAAAATCCACCACATAGATTAGAGTTGGAAGGGACCTCAGCAGGTCATCTAGTCCAACCCCCTGCTCAAAGCAGGACCAATCTCAGCTAAATCATCCCAGCTAGGGCTTTGTCAAGCTGCAGCTTAAAAACCTCTAACGATGGAGATTCCACCACCTCCCTAGGTAACCCATTCCAGTGCTTCACCACCCTCCTAGTGAAAAACCTTTTCCTACTGTCCAACCTAGATCTCCCCCACTGCAACTTGAGACTATTGCTCCTTGTTCTGCCATCTACTACCATTGAGAACCATTGAGCCTACTCCATCCTCCCTGAAATCCCTTTCAGGTAGTTAAAGGCTGCTATCAAATCCCCCCTCATTCTTCTCTTTTGCAGACTAAACAAGCCTAGTTCCCTCAGCCTCTCCTCATAAGTCTTGTGCTCCAGCCCCCTAATCATTTTTGTTGCCCTCCACTGGATTCTCTCCAACTTGTCCACATCCTTTTTGTAGTGGGGGGCTCAAAACTGGACACAATACT
This sequence comes from Emydura macquarii macquarii, assembly GCF_026122565.2. NCBI lineage: Eukaryota > Metazoa > Chordata > Testudines > Chelidae > Emydura > Emydura macquarii. The sequence continues at coordinate 7,278,000 of NW_027130506.1, forward strand.
CCAAATTCAGCCTCACCAATGCTGAATAGAGGGGAATAATCAGTTCCCTCGATCTGCTGGCAATGCTCCTACTAATGCAGCCCAATATGCTATTACCCTTCTTGGCAACCGGGGCACACTGCTGACTCATATCCAGTTTCTTATCCACTGTAACCCCCAGGTCCTTTTCTGCAGAACTGCTGCTTAACCCATCGGTCTCCAGTCTGTAGCTGTGCATGAGATTCTTCCGTCCTAAGTGCAGGACTCTACACTTGTCCTTGTTAAACCTCATCAGATTTCTTTTTGGACCAATCCTCCAATTTATCTAGGTCACGCTGTATCCTAACCTTACCTTCCAGGGTATCTACCACTCCCCCTATCTTAGTATCATCTGCAAACTTGCTGAGGGTGCAATCTACCCCATCCTCCAGATCATTAATGAAGATGTTGAACAAAACCAGCCCCAGGACCGATCCCTGGGGCACTCCACTTGTTACTGCCAGCTAGACATTGAGCCACTGATCACTACTAGTTGAGCCCGATGATCTAACCAGTTCTCTATCCATTTTATAGTCCATTCATCCAACCCATATTTCTTTAACTTGCTGATAAGAATACTGTGGGAGACTGCATCAAAAGCTTTGCTAAAGTCAAGGTATATCACATCCACCACTTTCCCCACATCCACAGAGCCAGTCAGCTCTTCATAGATGGCAATCAGGTTGGTCAGGCATGACTTGCCCTTGGTGAATCCATGATGACTGTTCCCAATCACCTTCCTCTCTTTCAAGGGCCTTAAAATGGATTCCTTGAAGACCTCATGATTTTTCCAGGGATTGAGGTGAGGCTGACAAGTCTGTAGTTCCCTGGATCCTCTTTCTTCCCTTTCTTGAAGATGGGCAGTATATTTGCCTTTTTCCAGTCATCAGGGTCCTCCTCCAATTGCCACGAGCTTTCAAAGATAATAGCCAATGTCTCTGAAATCACATCAGCCAACTCCCTCGGATGCATTGTATCTGGCCCCATGGACTTGTGTATGTCCAATCTTCCTAAATAGTCTTGAACCTGTTCCTTCAGCACTGAGGTATGTTCACCTCCTCCCAGTTCTGTGCTGCCCAGTGCAGTAGTCTGGGAGCTGACCTCGTCTGTGAAGACAGAGGCACAAAAGGCATTGAGTACCTCAGCTTTCTCCACATCCTCGGTCACTAAGATTGCCTCCCCCATTCTGTGAGGGGTCCACACTTTCCCTAATCTTCCTCTTGTCGGTAACAAACCTGTAGAAACTCTTCTTATTCCCCTTTACATCTCTTGCTAGTTGCAACTCCAATTGCACTTTGGCCTTCCTGATTTCATTCCTGCATGTTTGAGCGGTATTTTTATAATCCTCCCTAGTCATCTGACCAAGCTTCCACTTCTTGTAAGCTTCTTTTTTGTGTTTAAGCTCACCAAAGACTTCTTTGTTAAACCAAGCTGGGCATCTACCATATTTGCTATTCTTTCTGCACATCGGGATGGTATGTTCCTGCACCCTCAATAAGGTTTCTTTAAAATACAGCCAGCTCTCTTGGATTCCTTTCCCCCTCATATTAGCCTCCCAGGGGATCCTGCTCATCAGCTCCCTGAAGGAGTCAAAGTCTGCTTTTCTGAAGTCTATGGTCTGTATCCTGCTGTTCTCCTTTCTTCTTTTTGTCAGGATCCTGAACTCGACCATCTCATCTTCCCATTAACATTGCTAACCAAATTCTCAGGTCAGGATCTCCCTGCAGAATCAAAGGGCTGGTTCCTTTGTCTTCTTAGGCCTTGTCTACACTTGCACTTATGCCGGCAAAACTTTTGTTGCTCAGGGGTGTGAAAAACCACACCCCATGAATGAGAAGTTTTGTCAACATAAGCACTTCTCTGGCCACGTTATGTTCACGAGTGAGAGCTCTCCCACCGACATAATAAAACCACCTATATCAGCGGCAGGAGCTATGTTGGCGGGAGAGCGTTGTCTGCACTGGCAAAATTTATGTTGCTCAGGAGTGTGATTTTTTTCACACTCCCGATTGACACAAGTTTTGCCAGCATAAATGCTAATGTAGACAAGGCCTGAGGTGAAAGAGAGAGATGCAGCAATGCCTTGAGGTGTTTTCACCCCGTACTTTTATAGTCGAGACATCCTTTTAAATGAATTCTGCTGAGGATTACCCTTCAAGGCAAAGTTTATTGAAACAATAAAGAAGGCAACATGGAGTCTAGTGGTAAAAGTGCCTCCATGCTCTTTCTTCTCCCCTGTGTATGTTGAAATGCAGATTTGCCTCGTCTCCTTCCATTTCCCCCTTTTGCTATCTCAAGGACCTCGTTTAATATTATATGTGAATTGAGATAAACACACATTTCTTTGTTTAGGACCAATCTGTTTAACAACCTTTGCCTAGTCAGGGCTGCGTGGGTTTGAACACATGCTAACAACATCCTAGAAGGGAATTTCATAACTTTACATATAACGTTGTTGCATACATTTCACCATGATATCATTGATCAGAAAGTTAATACCTCCCAACACATATTTTGTACAGAGAATACAGGGGTGCTTTTGGTCACATGTGCATCGCCAGTTTTCTCTGTTTGCATGGTGTATCATTTTGCCGCTTCTTGTATTTGAATGTTTTATTCTGATGATGGTTGCCCGTGAAAGTAAGTGTTCAGAAGAATGAAGCAAACCGTAACACACCATGAACACCAACTTACTGGAATAACCCATGCCTACCTGCTATCTCAGATGCAGAGAGATCTGTCAGATTCTGGGCGATTCTCACCCCCTGCACGCACATGGTTTTTTGCTAAACATAGCTCCACTTGCCAAATCCAGCTGTCTCTGGGGGACTCTGGGTTCATAAACAAATAAATGTATTATGCTCATCCATGGATGTAGTTTCATCATGTGTGACAGATATAATATGGGTAATATTCTTTGTCTAATAAGGAATCCAAGTGGATTGGTGTGAAAAGCTAATGTGAAATTCAGAAACAGTCTTTGTACTTGATTGAACAGTTTCTGTGCCCTGTGTGCCGTGGAAAGCAGCACAATGAGAAGAGTTTGTGCAGAAGCAAATGACTTTCCACCCAGGGGGCTGCACGTGGATTTTGCTGGGAAGGGGCAGCAGAAGCTAGTGTCAAAAGTGGCAGTGTGGCTGTGGGATGGGAGGGCAGGACGTGGAAGGTGCTGTGATTTGGATGCAATGGCAATGGGAGCGAAGGGGCTGTTGCTGCCGTTTCACCAGGCGGGCTGGAATAACAGCTGTAATGTTACTGCTCCTTTGCTTGGGGGCTGGATTTTGGGGGGCCTCCCCATCCACCCTGCACGCCCACTCCGGAAAGCTTGAACACTCAGGGTTTGTGCAGTGGAAAGGATGAATTATGACAGAGAAGATGCTCGGATACCAAGGTAACGGGCGTGATACACAAACCTAGTTGGAGAGCGTAAAACTGCTGAGTATTCTCGCTTTACATAGAGAAATCCCCCATATGAAAAAAGATGAACAAAGGCCATCTCTGCCCCCTAAGAACCTACCCTTCCAAGGGCACCGGGAGCTAGGCACAGCTCCTTCAAGGTTTGGGGGCTTAAGAGAAACTGATTCATAGCTGTGCCGCCTGTGGAGCACTGACCCAAGCCTTTACATGTATGAAATTGTACGATCCAGTTTCCATGCAGTCCCAGAACATTTAAGAAATTGTAGCCAGGTGATGCCTGCTTCTAGTTCCTAATGCCGGGGATCAATATTCAGCTCCTCTCAGTCCCTTTGCCTCCCTTCTTAATTGGTGCAGCCTTGTGCATTTCCTAACAGTGTCGGGGCAAAAGACACACTCTGACCACAATTAGAAACTTGGCAGTGCCATGAGACCTGCAAAAGGCAGGAAAAATGAACACCTCCTCCTTCCCCGGGAGACTTGGCGCTAAGGGTAAAAAATCGTTCTCACTGAGAGCTTTAAGGTGTCATGGGTTTTGAACCAGATGGCTGATAGCTCACTTCCAACGTGAGGGGTTTAACATTCTAGTGTTGCGGTACTTAACTAGCTCACCAATCAGCTAATTCAAGCAGAGAACTTTGAAATCCATAGGACCAGAAACTCCCTTTCGCATTCAATTGGTTTGTTTTTTAATCTATAACATTCCTATACAAATGTTTTTTTTTTATAGTTTACCTTATAGTACAATGACACACAAAGCCGTATATTAAAGGAACATGATGAAATATGCAAAATCAAGCACTCGGAAGTTAGGAAATGCCACAATGAAGGTTGCCTGTGCAACACCCACAAGGTTCATTAACAAGGTTGGAACCTTTAGATCCACTGAACAGACCTCGGCACTTGAACTAATGAAGTAACTGATAGAAGTAGTAGGTTGTTAACTGGGTTCCCAGCACCAGAAGGAGATGAGACATTTTGACAGAGGGTTTCACAGGAATTTGTTACAGCAGAGGAATGGTGACACTCAGGAATCTTGGATTCCACTCCAGGCTCTGGAGGGGAGTGTGCTCTCGTGGATACAGACTCTTCTTCCCATTTCTCCCAGTCTTGACCCTTTCTGGCCCCTCCCTTCAATCTGTCCCTGTCCCAGTCCTGTCTATTCCCCCGTCTGGCATCTCATCCCAATCCCATTCTTCTCACAGAGCCAGTCCCAGTTCCCCACACCTCAGGCTTCTCTTCCCAGTCTCCTTTCCCAGCCATCCCCAGTCCCACTCTCCTCTCTGGTTCATTGTCCCCAGTTGCCTTGCCCAGCAAGTCCCAGTTCCCCACTCCCAGCTCCTCATCTGATCTCTTTCTCTCGCCTCCTCCCCCAGCCACCAGTCATCCCCATGCCCACCTTTCCCATCCCCACTGGCTCCCATTCCCAATATCCTTCTCTGGGCTCCTTGTCCAATCTTGGTCTTCTTCCCCATCAGTTCCCTCCTGTCTTCCAGTTCCTTGCCCAGCCAATACTAGTCTTCTGCCCCCCAGCTCCCAGTGCCAGTCTCTCCCCAGAACTGCAGTTCCCATGTCCTTAACAAGCTGGTCCCAGTCCCCTCCCCTCCCCTCCCACCAGCCTCTACCACCAGGCTTCGCTCACCCAGGCTCCTTGTCCCCTCTGCATGAAGCTTCCTCCTCCAAGCTGCCTGGGTGTCAGCAGGGGAGCATTGACAGCACCACAAGCACGGGCTCCCTGCTCTCAGTTCTAGTGTCTGGAGCAGTCAGAAAATACAGCTGCAGGGAAAGACCTGTTCAGACGCAGCCTCGGCTATTCTTAGAATGGAGAGAATCTTTGGAAATCTGAGCTGTGAAAGTCTAGCAAGTCTCTACTGAGCATGTGCAAAGTGCAATCTTTCAAAGGTTTATAACTTGGCTGAATTTGGACAGATTTTCCTGAAGATGATGAAAGACATATGTCTGACACAGAGGATGCTCCTCATCAAATTTCAAGTCCCTGTTCCAAAAGTAGAGAGGCGTTAGAGCTTCTTGAAAGAAAGGTAGCTAGAATTTTTTAACAGTGGCCAAACAACATATTTTCCCCCATCCTCATTCTTGGAAACAGCTGAATCATTGTAGCTGAAAGTAAACAAACAAACAAAATTCAGCCTGAAGCAGACTCCCAACATGGAAATTTTTAATCCAAACGGTTAAAGTCTGGCAACGTTATAAGCAACTGATAGCTGGTGTATATAATGGAAAGTGTCATACAAACTTAATAGCGTGAAGTACTGCAGCCATACCTAATAATAAATAGTGTAATAAAATAAAATAGTTAAAGTTCTTCAAATGCTTACCTCTATCCAAATAATATCAGTAGAAAATTACAAATAAATAAGAGCTTTAAAAAATAAGAGTGACCAGTTAAGGTTATATATAAATATATCATTGCCCAACCAGTTACTCTTGCAGTTTAGTTAAAGATAAAATACTTGTATAGAAAAAAATCATCATAAAAAAATCACAACCAGACTTAAATGGGACCTGAGACACACATTGATGAACATACTGATGGAACGTATTTATCATTAATTATGTACTCAACACGTTCTAGGCTAGCGAGGGCTATGTTGCAAAAGTTTGCAAGTATTTTGTTGGTCACAGTTAAGTTTGGTTGTGGTGAGTTTTGACACCAACTTGGGCTCCCAGTTTTTGCACACCAATAAGCAGAAAAAAATACTGACTGAAACAACCTTAACTCTGCCCCTTTAGTTCTCTTTTACATATGTTCATCACATTACATTTGGAAAATATACTACCATGCTATTGTAACACTGGCAGACCAGGTCATGCTACAGAGTATTCAGGTCAATTCACTTTTGTGTTAGTATAGATCAAAATGAATGTAAGTGTAAGAATGTATTCACGTGTTTAAACTTCATGAAAACTAGCAAACTGTTACTTGTATTGTTTTCACTTATCTGTGCCTGTTTTATAATGTAATAGCAAACATTTACATTGCGTATACCTCTGTAACTAAATAACCCATCAAAGAAATCTAGTGCAATGCTAATGAAGGACTTAAGAACTTTAACAGAAAATGCTAATTTCAAAGCAAGTGGCCATTATGCATGATGGTCAGAGGTCAAAAAACTAAGTGCATTCTTCGCTCACTGTCATCAAAGGAAAAGCCCCCATAGGTAGAGACACTGTCAGCATGACTTCTGTCCAAAGAAGATATAAGAATGGATTCAAAGACAGATCCTTCCTTCAGGGCTGGATTTACACCTTATGTGCCTAGAGACTTTAACCTAGACACAGCATCTTCAGCGCTACCCCTGCTTATAGCTGACCTTCGTGTTTTCTGTGCGGGGCGGGGGAGGGGCTGAGGTGACTGGCTTGGCCAGCTCTGGGTGGGGAAATATGCTCACTCCTGGGCTCCAGCTTCCAGCCTGGCCAGGGGACGGGGCCTCAGGGGACAGAGGAGGAGCAGGGCAATGGGACCCTAGGAAAGAGGAGGAGGCGCAGGGGCAGAGCCAGAGTTCCAGCACTTCTGTGGGGCCCCCAAATTGGCTGGGGCCCCTGGGCATGGGCTCCATTGGCCCATGCGGTAATCCACCACTGTTTAGACAACCCTAGAATGCCGGCATCCCTAGGCACTTGCCTACTGTGTCTAACTGGAAATCCAGCCCTGCGTTCATCTCTGGACTGTTTGGACTCTTACAGGGAAGTGTACCAGACACAAAGTGGAGATCCCCAGAGACCATCTGGGTACCCTGAAAGACTATTGGGGAAACTGGCAGTTTAATACATCACTGGTATCATTTGGAGTTACAAACTGTGATTCACCTACACATATATTTTACCTGTTTTAACTTCTCAGTAACTCTCCTTTCTTTTTCTTAGCTAATAAACTCTTATTTAGTTTACTACAGAATTGTCTACATGTACACTTGTTCTGGATCACTAAGTGAGATTATTTCTTACGATACAACAATTGCTGCAGTGAAAGGGACAGTTTTCTGATCATGTCAAATACAATTAGAATATGTATGATGATGAAAATGGTCTTAAAGTATTTTTCTCAGTAATAAAGAATAATTATGTGATGGGAAATAAGATTGGTTTAGTCGCTGTAGTTGTGAATACTTATGTCCTAGGGTCAGAGTTTTTTATTTATTCAAAATATTTAAATACGTCTAGGGATGCTCATCCAGTGCTCTGGGTTCTTATCCCATAATTAAAAATTACAGCATAAATATAGACAAAGGACTGCCCATAAATATATCCCCCTCAACATACACCCGGCTGAACAGCCATAACAAAGAGGATGGAAAGTCGGACTGTGCTAGGAAGGTTAACAAACCCAGCTCTGGTAGATCAGACTGCAAACTTTTTGGGACAGGGACTGTCTTTTTGTTCTGTGTTTGTACAGCACCTAGCACCTAGTCGATGAATGGGGCTCCTAGCACTACCACAATACCAATAATAAATAATGGGGTAAGCAAGTTCCCATATTGAAGTCCCCTCACAGAGAATGCCTGGAAGCCACTCCCTCTTGTTTGTATTGAGGGTGGCTCCCTCTTGAGTGTCTCTGCTAGTCTCTAGTGTAGCAGCTTAAAACAGAGAGAGAGGCAGTGTCTCTGTTAACCAGGTCCCAAACCACTTAGCACTTTGTAGGTTAAAACCAACACTCTGAATTCCACCTGGAAGCTTACTGGAAGCCAGGGAAGAACAGGGAGCTCTGGTCTAATGTGCTCCCCATGCATAACTCCACTTAATAAGCGGGCTGCAGTATTCAGCTAAATTTGTCTTGACTTAATTTAAGTCGACCTACAGCCACCGCAGTAATTCAATCTGCTGTTGGTGTCCACGCTACCCTACTTGTGCCGGTGGAGCATGTCCCCGCCAGAAGCATTTATGCTGACTGAAGTGGGGGCATTGTGGGGCACTGACAGCCATATAAGGCTCACAGCTGGAGCCCCCCACCAACCGTGGGGTGATAGCCCCAGCTGCGAGCCCAGCGGGGGCTTCATTTCACAGCATGGAGCCTACCGGCACTGACATCCTTGTCCATTTCACCACTCCAACTGACAGGCTGCTGACAGAATGACAAACAACGGCCAATGTAAGTAACAGTGTCTACCCAGACACTGCGTCATCCTGACTACACTGCCGTAAGTGCTATGCCTCTCGTGGAGATGGAGTTATCATGTCAGTGTAGCAGGACACTTACCTGGGCAGAAGCCGCATTCTAGTGTAGACACTGACATAATTAGGTCGAAGTAAGCTGCTTTATATCGAGGTAACTCTGTAGTTTAGACCAAGCCTCTATCAGCTTCTGAAGGGTTCCAAGGTGTAACCCCATGTCGAGCATGTTATAGCAATCAAATTAATCTAGTAACGTGGTCTAGGTGTTGGTAAGTGAAATTCTTCTGCCATTGTTGTATGTGAATTGGATGTTAAGGTTGGGGCTTTAACTGATCATAACTACACTTAACTGTGTCCCTTAATGCACATTTATAACTTCCTCACTAATACAAATATTTCTGTAATCATGTGAATTCTATAATGTGTGGTGGATATGCTGAGAGTTTCCAAAGGCGTGCTATGGATCCTGAATAAGTTTAGTTCTGAAAAGCGGATTGTGAATGTTTGCCTGTTTATATTGTCATTAACCACTTGTACAGTGTGTAAGGGTGATTGAATATGTAATCTCAGTTGGTCACTTTCTTAGTGTTTAATGCCTCAGGGTTTTTCATTGTAATGTGCTGATTATCTAGCATAAATATAAGAGTGATCACATGAGAAACCATAATGATGAGTTTATGTTCATTTTAGTAGGAATTATTAAAGCTATCTTATGCATGGCTTTCAGGTTGCTGAGAGGATAATGTGCTGTATACAGAAAACACCATGGCATCTGTAATGGCAAAATGTTGCAATGCATACTAGTCTATAGTATTACTGGGCCATATGCAATTTTTGATTGCAACAGTCACAAACAGGAGACAAGAAACTGAACGGGAGAGCACATATAGCTACACTTTATTTCCTGCTTTTACACATTACATAAGTTCCCTAGAGCCTGAAATTTCAGTAGAAATATATTGCTTATATAATGCTAGTTCTACTGTGTTTCTATCCAGTGAATTTAAGATGGAGGATGGTGAGGCTGCACTTTTAGCAAGGGAAGGAATGGGAGTCTCGATCACTTTAAGGGTGTAATATTGGCCCCTTTGAAGTAAATGGCAAAATTCCCATTGATTTCAGTGGAACCAGGATGTCATATACAAGAATGGAGGTCATTTAAAAAAAAAAAAAAAAAAAAAAAAGTTCCTTCTCAGTCAAGAACTTACAGGCTTGATAAGTGAAATTCTATGGACTGTGTTATGCAGGAGGTTCGACCAGCTGAGAATAACGGTCTCTTCATGATTTCTTAATGCTCATAAGGTCTATTTTAGCCTTAAAAATCTATAAATCTATTATTGTAATTCACCCCAGCACTACCCCCATTGCAAATTTCAGGCTTCCTGTTGCATAATATGGAGGTTTTTGAGTTTTTCAAAGAAACATTTGGTGGTGGGGGTGGGGTGTAATTAACACTACGAAAATTACCTGTTTCTTCTCTAACTTCATTCTTGGAAGTGGCAGAACCATTTTCGTTGACAATGACTTTTTTTTTAATTTTGAGGCAGGCACCAAACATGGAAAAATTCAGCCAAAATGATTAAAATACGTGTTGACTGAAGCAACTGAAAACAAGGGTTTCTAATTGAAAGTATCAAGCAATCTTATGTATGGTTTTTGCTACCAGTTCTGCATGTAATGCACAGCAAAGAAAAAGCAGATGCAGCATCCCAGCCAACTGTTTATTTAAATAATAGAATCATATAAATGGGAGGCTGGAAGGGACCACAAGAGGTCATCTTGTCCATCCCCCTGCTCTGAGGTAGGGTTAAGTATACCTAGACCATCCCTGCCAAGTCTAACCCATTCTTAAAACCCTCCAAGGAGGGCAACTAGCAGACGACAGAGTATGGTTCAGTTTAAATAGTTAGTCTGTAAAGGGCGTTATTTCATTTCAGCAATAAAATGTTTCCTAAAAGAAACTGAAAACAAAGGACCACATTTTCATACAACTTAGGCTTGCAAGATATGCGAACGTGCACAGGTGACCGGACTGGCTTTGTGTGCAAATAAGCAGTTAGAGCAGACACACACACAAATGAGACACAAAAGTTTTGTGCACACCATTTACCCAAGTTGTCCAACAATCCGGTTTGAAGCATTTCCTGCAGGAAATAAAATTTGCACATTTCTGAGGAGCTCTACTCAAAGTCAGGAGAGAAAACAAGGTGCTTACTGATAGGGAAAATACTGGGAGAAGATATACTCTGTGCCCACAAAAAGTAGGAGACAAACGTTATTTTGAGACTTAGACATTACAGTGAACAAAGTGGTTTAGGAGTTTCCCTTCTCCAGCAATGCAGAAATCAAGCTGCTGAAATTGAAATAACCTGGCTATTTCAGCTTGTAGTTTGCACTGTGCTGGTATTGAGTGGACTCACTAAATCCACAGATTTAGATCCAACGTGTGGCCAGTGCAAACTGACAATAGCACCTAGAAAAGGAGAAACATCACCACCTTTTCTATGATTCAGGCTCCTGTTAGTCATCTAATCCTGTACAAAAGGGGGCTCCTTCCTCTGTACCCTGAACTTGTACTTTCCAAATCCATGGGATATAGATCTTTTATTAAATACGTTTTAAATTTTATTAAATATTGTGACTAGAGACACTAAAGTCTAAGGGCCAAATCTCCACTGAAGTCACAAAGTTACTGTGTGAAAAATGTGTGAAGGATTGGGGCCTGAGTGTGAGAAAGACATTCAACTTTGGCCTCTTCGCTGAAATCTCTGCCCACTAATATACTTTTACAACTCTTTTTAACATTCCAGTACCCCGGTCAGCTTGAAAGATATATATATAATTTTTTAAATCAACCTGTTAGAGAAATGTTTGCTTCTTTTCCCCAAAACACGAAATTTCCTCCCCCCAAAATTACACCGACTTGAGCCACAGACTGGGTAATACGCAGAACTGCACCAGTGACAAGTTTACTGTCTAATGTCTCCATGGAGGCTAACAACAATAGGGACATTCCATTGGAAAAGCTGCTTCCCAGTGGGACATACCACTGTTTTTACCTCTGGAAAACCTCAAGTCAGTATTGGACATTCACATTGATGGCTTTTATATGCAACAGATCAATTTTTGGTAGTTTTTAGAAGATTTTAAATTATGTAACATTTTCCTTTTGCCCTGACCCTACATTTGGAGTCATGGTAACTAAATCGGCTTGCTTCACGGGTGGAGGCGCATAAAAATACCAATAAAAATGTAAAATATAAAGCATGTCTATAATAGTTTTCTGTAAAATGATGCATGTACAGACTAGGCTATAAAAGCATTCATTTGGACTGACCTGTGTAAGTCTCTATGTTTGGGTGGTTTGTATTGCCACACTGATAATGCAGTCAGCAATAAAAAACTTTGTACAACACCGTGCTAGCAGGGGTTGTGTGTTAGAGTAATTATGGGGCAGATTGTGAGTGGCTGTAAATCAGCATCAATCTACTGAAGTCAATGTAGCTATACCGATTACGCAAACTGAGAATCTTCCCTTATATAGGAATCCCCATATAAGATGGGTCTCTATCTACATAGCAGTGTATACATATGCCCCTCTTGTGTAATATAAGTTAGGATGGTGGCTACCTGGAGACCAAAAGCAGGGACACAAACAGGAGTAGGAAAATATGTGAAAACAACTATCTTCAAAGAATCCATTTCCTCTCTTGATTGCATGTTGGGGATGTTACCTAGAAACGACACAGCAAACCAGGTATTTATGCATTATTAAAAGGGATGGTACATAAATCCCCCATGAGGATTTAACACGAATGTTCTCGCTGCAGAAAGTGATTTGTGATGCCCACGCTTGAATGTCTCATAAAAGCGCACATGGGCTGAAATCTGGCATCCCTCTGTGCCAACACGGTATATGCACTTAGAAATCACAATGCCCTGCATACCTGGAAAAGACCTGATGGCATAATACCTAGTTCAGTTTGGTTCTGGAACCAGGCTTGGCTGGGATTTTTTACCTCCACTTGAAATGTCTGGAACGTTCTTTCATTACAGTTTTTCAATAAAATGTACACAGCAACTTTCTTCCCAAAGCTTGACCAGCAAAGCCACGGCCAAACAGCCCCACTGAAATGCAGCTACTCCATTCCCCTAATGGGCTGGAGGAGGACAGCCATGATGTAGCATACATGGCTCAGAAGGTAAGAAAGACCCATGTATGTCTTCTCCTAACTAAAGAGAATCATGAACATTTGCACCAAGCAAACGGGATCTTGCTAACAGCCCCGCGCACAATGAATTTCATGGCTCTCAATTTACCTGTCTTGGAAGGAAAAAGTGCTGAATTTGCAACGTGTAATTCCAAGGAGCCTAAGAAATGTAGGCTCAATGCCTAGTCCACTAAGATATCCCTCTAACTGAGCTTTCTCTAGACATAGAGTCATATAGTTTAAGACCAAAAGAGGCCACTAGATCATCTAGTCTGATCTCTTGCATGACGCAGGCCATTAAACCCTACCCCTGCATTGAGCCCAGTAACCTGGATTAGACCAAAGCATTGCATCTCTCTGGAGACAAAACTATTGAGAGCCATAGGCAAAGAACAGGGTTGACTGGTGTGCCACCAGTGCCTGAGGCCCCTGCAATGGCTGGGAATTGATTTAGTGACGATGGTAGAAAATGACCCACACCCCACGCTGCAGAGGAAGGTGAAAAAATACCAAGGTCCCTGCCAATCTGACTTGGGGGAAAATTCCTTCCCGACCCTGAAACTGGTGATCAGGATGACCCGGAGTACGTGAGCAAGACTCACCAGCTGAGCATCTGGGAGAGAATCCTCTGTCCTGCCGCACAGCACTGGCCACCTCCTCTGGTTTCCCAGCTCCAGCTGTGGCCATCGCTGACGTCTGGTGGTGTTGTAGAACAGCTGAAGGAGAGCTGGGAAGAGGGCATTTTCAAGAGCAGGGTGACAGTGGCACCCATTCGTGGGTCAACCGAGCTGAAATTTCTTTCCCTTCAGAACTGCAGAGCCATTTTCTTGACTTGCAGGGTTTGTTTCCTGTGGGCACTTTCTAAAGGGGTTGCTTGCAAGGTGCTTGTGAGTGCCGTGAAGGGGAGGGTTTGCTTTGTTTGGGTTAGTTATTAAGGCATTGGGGCAGCTGATGAATTGCAGGTTCTTAGAATTGTTTTTAGCATTTGTGCTTGGAGATTAAGAGGCACGAAGTGAGAAAATGGGAGGAAATGGAGGCCCCCCATTCCCTCCTCTCTGCAACTGTGATGCCCTGATCAGAACTGTGAGCCACTGTGTTACCCCTCTGCCTTAGCAAGCGTGAGAGCTTAGCTGAGCTGTGTGTCTCTTCTCCCCAACACACCAGCCTGTCTGCCTTGCCAGCAAACACTTCAGGACTCCGCCAGTGTCAGCCTTGCCTGGCAGGTAACAACCAGTGAATCCCAGTTCTCGAGTTCCTCAGGGATGTCTCCTGTAGTGTCCAGTCCCTCTCACTGGGCACTCACAGACATTACTAGGTTCACTGCCCCCAGAGAGACAGTGCACACACCAGCCAGTAGGGTTAGCTGAAGACTCGCACTTCACTTTAATACACAGCTCTGAGGTGGTTCTGTAACGAAACAAGAGTAAGTTTATTAACAAAGAACAGCGATTTAAGCGGCACTAAGCAAGAGAAACAGAGACAAGTCTGGTTACAAAGCAAACAAACAAAACTACGTTTTCTATTGACTAAACATTCATCTTAACAAGTTAAAATCTTTGTCTAAGTGCTTTTCTTGCTCGCATCAAGTTCCCAGCATCTCTGATCCTCCACACCAGGGGACCCAACATTCACAGCATCAAAAGGTGCTGTCCCCTTTGTTTCCTAAGTGGTGGATAACTAAAATGCCTTTTAGCTCCCCTTATATTACTCAGAGTCTATTGTCTCTGCCTCAGGAGCCAGGAAAGATTTCTGGGGTGCAGTCTCTGTTCCCCAGCATGCTCACGAAGCTGTTATTAACCCATGCCTCTTTCACACAATGATTCCTGGGACCAGCATGTCACCAGTTCATATATGATACCTTATGTGACATCTTTTACCTACATATTATGACAACAGTGTGTTGAGGTAAAGCGTTCCTCAGGCCTGATGTGAGTTAGAGTATGGTGGGTCCTCTGCCAGTTGGCGTTGAGGGTCCCAGCGACCCAATGGAAATACACTGGCATAAACCTGGGGGAGTGGAATGGACAACTGGGCTCCAAATAAAGAGAAAAGGAGGGCTTTACGGTGAGGCTGAAAGCCAGCAGGTGATTCAGCAGCCTGTGTGGCAGTAGTTCCAGGAAAATGAGCAAAGAAACCTGACTTTCCCCCACTCATATCTGGGAAGCTGTCAGGAGGGGGCATAGGTTAGTGGGGGAATAAATAACTTTGAGGAGAGAGAAGGCGAAGCAAATCTAGAGAGCCTGCTGGAAAACGGGTGGGGAGGGGGCCACGTTTGAAGCAGACTGAAGGATGGAAACCAAAGAAACCCAGCTTTATGGAGCAAGAGAGTTAACAGAAACATAGCTTGCTAGTGACAGGGAGATAAGCCACTTAGGCCGTCAGCTCATGATTTATTCGTCAAGTGATCTCAGTTTAGATATGCTCAGTAAACTCTGCTGCTTGGAGGTTTTACCATCAATACAGTCTGTTTGGGAAGGCTTTTAAAACCCCTCTTTCTTTTTTTTTTTTAAAGGCTTTAGGAAGAAGCATACATCTTGTATGTTTACTTAATAACTAGAGGTCACCCTTCTATCTGAGCAGTTTTTTTTTTATCAAGCTTGACTCTTCTTTTCTCAGGCATAAAACCTCAGGCCAGTTAGCAGCATGACAAGGCGAATCGAGTTGAAAGTTCAAGTGAATAGAAAGGAGAATAACCGGATCTGTGGGATACAGTTAATAAAACAGGTTAATTTAAAGAAAAAAAAATTCCAGACCTGGAACCGCATTTCATTTGTGGCCACTGGAAGCAACCAGCACCACTCAGTGGTAATACTAATAATGTCTCTGCAAACATCCTAAGACAGCTTGTGTTCTATAAATCGCTGCACATGTGCTGTGGTTTTTACAAACAACCATCCATAATAGGTACAGACTTGACTGTAAATAGTACAAAGTGAATCTATACTTATTTAATAATTTCAAAATTATATAGCTGTTGCCTTCTATCAGAGTGTATTAAAGAAAAAAATATCCCAGCCCTGACAAGGACTGAGTCATTTAGAATTTGGACTTTAGCAGAAATATCTATAACCTTGGTCTTTAAATTTCTCCCTACATTGAGGGGGGATAAGGCACAATTTGAACAATCTCTGAAGTAATTAAGTTTTTATTTCTGTCCAGTGCTGCTGCACAGTTCCTGTATTCTATCCCTTCACTGGCATTGGACCAATGCCAGCAGATCTAATCAGGGCCTTTCTAAAAATCACAAACTGCTACATGAAAAATACAGCATAGAAAATATGTTCAGAGGGAGTCGGCATTTCAGATGTCTGTGTATGTGAGAGGGAGACAGACAGACAGAAAAGTTGGTGCCTTCTTCTAGCCATCCTACCTGAAAATTAATCAACAGACGGAGAAGAAAGGAAAATGGTTAACAACTTGAGATAAAATTAATTTTTGTTGTTTTTTAAGCATAGTGCTTCTAAGATGTCTTTTTATCTAAGGATATCAAAGGCTACCATGGATATCCCTAACACTTGCCAGTTGCATTAGCTAACTAGATAAGTGTTTGCGGTTAGATAACGTTAGCATTTGCAATGTGCAAAGTATTTCTTATGCAGGGGCAGATTGCAAACACTTAGGTAATCTATTTATCTTGGGTAAAACTGGCAAGTTTACAAAGAAGAAACCACTGAAGAAACCACATGAGCCTCACAATGTAATTGCTAGGTAAAATGGTACTTGTTTTACAGATGTATACACCTGGAAGTTAAGGTCCAAGCCTGCAAAAGTGGCCTCCAGTTCTGGGTGCCTCGATTTGTGGGAACTCTGCATGAGAGACGCTGAGCACCCGCTATTCCAGTTGAAGTAGATGGGCCCTGTAGATGCTGAGCTGCTCAGAAATCAGGTCCTCATGGTATAAAGTTAGGCATGCAGAATTAAAAGGCACTGAAGACAATGTCTCCCAATGATTTGCCCAGGTCACTCAGTAAGTCAGTGACCTCGCCAGGGACAGAACCCAGGAGTCCTGCCCAACTGTCTTTTTTTCTGAATCACAAAACTGCACTAGTTTGGAAAGCCATGCAATAGACTTCATAAAAAGGGATTTCCTCTAGAAAGGTTCCAAGCTTTAGTGGAGTATTGTCATGCACTTGTCGGAGTATCACAGTGAAGTGAGTATCAGTGTCCTATGACTTCACACAAAAAAAAGGGTCAGTGCTGAGTTCGTGTGTTGAAAGCTGGCCCTTCTAGCCTGAGAGGTGTGTGTATTCCTCACATATTAGTGGTTGTGCATTTTACCCTGATCACAGCAGTTTCGTTTACAAATGGTAAATATAGCATGACTGCAATGCAGTTACCTCCGGAGTGGAGAATGTCAACAATCTAGTATGCTGACCAGGGCAGAGAAAAGGGATTTTTTTGTCCAAGGACACTGGAAGAGCAAACCCTGCTCTTATAAACAGTGTTGTAAGATCTCTGGTATCCAAACACCAGCTTATGCTTGGTTTTTAATATCATTTCTAAAAGATTCTCACATAGTAACCTGCAAGGAACTCAAATTATTTACCTTACCAGGATGGAGTACCAGAGCCAGATCCTCAACTGCCATAAATTTGCATAGCACCATTGAAGTCACTGGAACTGTGCTGACTTACCCTTGCTGTGGATCTGGCCCTAGACTCTTAGAAGACTAAGCCCTCAACCAGGTTTTTTATTCTTTAATTTCCAGTTTATCTTTAAAACCCTTGGGCCTGGTTCGGCCATAATTTATACTAAATGTAAGGCCAGAGCAACTCCATTGACTGCTACAAGTATAAAAACAACGTGGGCATGGAATCAGGCCCAGCACTTTCAAGCTTCTAGTTTTTACATGGTTAGACGATCCTTTAGCCTCATTAATTTGTGACTGCTCCTTTCTTTTAACTTAGAAATGTATTTACAGCAATGTTGTCAAGCCAAAAATCCTAGTTTCAGAAATGCATTTCCTTCCCTGCACTATTAATAACATTGTAGATTATTGCACTGAAAGAGTATTTTAAATCTAATTTACTTTGCCGCTAATGCTGATTGTTTGTTTGGATGAAAGAAAAAATCAATGTTTGCAATGGAAGCAAAGGGCGTAATTTCACCTTTATTTCCAATCAGTGTCTAGTCAGTTTCACTTTCAGGTTCTTAGACACACAAGCAGTGCTGCAGTGTTTGTCTTGCAGGAGGTATATGTGAATCCAGTCAACAACGCTTTTTGTTGGCATTAAAAATAACTAAATCAGGGAATCTTTGTTGTTCTGTTAAACTCAGGTTTCATAAAAGAAACCATTGTTTATCTGAATCTAAACTTTGGTATTGTGTCTACCTCAGTATTGCCTTAAACTGATAAAAGATGTTTGTTTTAGGTATCCCTGGATTTCAATTGGATGGAGATTCTAATTTGTGCATGGTACTCCAAAAAGAGCATATAATAATTTACCAGAGTATTTCACACAGCTGTGATGTGCTCTCTGCTGCAACTCAGGAAGCCGAAGAATGAAATCAAACTGTCCAAGCCATCCTGAGTCAGCTCCAGCCAGCACAGGCCAGCTGTGCTTATGCTAGCTAGCCACAAATGAGAAAGAAGTTGGCTAATCTGCTACAAACAGTAACAATGACCCCAACTATGCAGGCCGCATGGTGCATGGTGAATTCCACATCACATTCCTCATACCTTTGCTATCACCAACAGTTAACATTTACTTATTCCTAAGTGAAAATATGCACCTAGGAGGAATGCTTGTTAAAGAATGCAAGGATATTTTTATTTGGGATAGGAGAACTTTCTGGTTTCAATTTATTTTTAAAAAGCATTTCTGTTTAAAACAAAGACTTTCTCCTTACCTTTGAAAAACCAGCTATCAATAAAACTTTGTCCAAGCTAATAGCATGCACCTGTGTCTAACTGGGCTAAAACTATTCCAGCAGTAAATCCTTTTAAAAGAAAAGGGTAAACGCATCCCATTTGATGAATACTTGAGGGAATTGCTTCCCTGGCCTAATTTTCTTCCTCTAGATGGTACCTGAAGTACAGCAAAGCATTTTAATGTTACCTGTGAACAACTGAGTTCAGATTACAAGGCTGAAGTTAGCGCCTTTGACCCAATTCCTTATTCAAAAGCCAAAATATTTTTTTTAAATTCATCTCTGTAAATTTAAACTTTACAAAATTTCCCCAAAATAAATGAGAGAGAATTCTATAATCGTTTATATACAAGCAAGACCCCAATTATACATGGTGTAATTGCCTTTTAATTTGAATAAGTATCTGATATTTAAGGGTGTACAATGACAAAATATTTCTCAAGTCATGCTAAGTAATGCAGACCTGTGACCACTGGACTGCTCTGAAGTAGCTGGCCATGCCAGTCCTCAGCCTGAAGCTTAATTTTTCAGTGAGGTGCAGTGTCAGTCCCATCCTGTTTCCATTTTGCAAATCCTCCTTGTGTAAGCAACTGGGACTAAAGCTCAGGTGCTCAAAAGTGTTTAGGTACCTAACTCTCATTGACATCCTTTGAGAATCTGATCCTACAAAACCAGCCTCATGTTCGGTGGCTGTGAGGTCACTTCACAGCAGCCCTCAACACAATAAAACATAATCAGCAGCTCTTTAAAAGACCCAGCTCTCCCAACTGCCTCTTCCCCTTAGTAACTGCCTCTGTATAACTGCCGTTAAAATAAACAATCCATATTAGGACATGAAAGTATTTTTTTTTCCTATTAGAAATGCAGAGTTGCTATAAGCCACAACCATAAATCCTACACAGTTCCAGTGGTGGAATTTTGTATTAGTTAATGAAACCATTTATAGTGGTCAGATAGGATTCTGCAAGAGTATAAAGCTTATGCTAATTATCTGAAGCAGCAACTGCTGCTTTAGACCAGCCAACAGCTCAAAAACATCATCCTTTTCTTTCCTGAACAAGAAGGGGAAAGAGACTTATTTTCATTGTATCAACTTGCTTGCCCACACCATCATTTAATTGTAAAAATAGAGCTAACCTCTTTTCAAAATAAATTACTGTGAATTACTCCTTTTTCAGTTCCTGGGATACATTTCTAACATAATACAATATTACTCATCACAAAAAGCATTTACATTTTTAATAGCTATGTGATGATATGGTCAATATAGCTAAAAATACAAACTTGTGAGATCTGCATACGCTCCCAAAACCCTCCATCCCTCACATTTCAGAATACAAACAGACCAACCATTCCATTTCTAAATAGAAAAATACCCTTTCATTCCACCAACACACCGCACTATGGGAAAACTTATATGTTTGACATAGTTGACTGTCCCCTGGGACTATAGTTCCTTAGAATTCTTTATTATCCTAGATTGTCGTTAGCTTTAATGCTGCTGCGTAGAATTGCATGGTTTCTCCACCCCTGCAAAGACAGTAGGTCTACATAGATCTCGCGTCTCGGTCCACACTGCAGGTCCTGCACAGCCATTGCTTTGCATGTCAGCAAGTAGGTGGAGAGGGAGCAAGGAGTAGGTGAAGCAACGGATTCACACACACACACAGTGTACCTGGGGATTATGTTACATATTCCCCTGATAGCAGAGCTCTATAGGAATTGTGGCTTGGGGAGAGGTGTATCTCTAGTTGTCAGTGTCTATCGGGGCTGCTTCCACCCTTGTGTGGTGGTGCAGTTTGGGCACTGCTTCTTGAGCAGGACCATCCTTATGGGCACAGTCTAGCTCTTAGTACATCTAGAGCAATGGTTCCCAAACTCTACCATATTGCGTATCACCAACATAAAACGCCACCACCTGTAGTACCACCACCAATTCCGGTCACGTGGCTGGAAGCCAGAAGTTCAGGAAACGACCGGCCGAGGAACTAAGGTGTCCGACGCTCCAGTTGCCAAGGTAGCTTAAGCGAAACGTCGGCAGCAGAACTCGGGACTGAAGCTGCTGCCGACGCTCTGCTTATACTACCTTGGCAACTGGAGTGTTGGACAGCTTAGGCGCGTGCCATTGGGAGGTGGCCTGCGCACCACTGGTGGTACACATACCACAACTTGGGAACCCCTGATCTAGCGTATCAACAGTATACATCCAGCAACCTATTTCCATTACAAACTAAAGCAAGGCTCAGGTCGGGTGGGCTGGCCTTGTAGCCAGGTGGAGTATTGAAGTACTATATAGCAATAGAGAATGGGATGGACCCCTTAACTTTTCATGTCCAGACCTTTTAATATTTGAGGTATTATTTTTGAAGGTGTAGACATTTGGTAAAAAAATGTAACTTTGGAAGGGTGAGGGGGTTGAGTGGAGTCCAGTGAAAGACACATCCAACCTAATTCACTTTCACAGGTATTTGTGAATTTCCATTACTGTATGTGCTCCTTTAGCTTTGGTTCCTGAGATCATATTTTCAAACTTGAGCGCCTAAAATTAGGCACATAGAGTGGGATTCACAAAGGTACTTAGGCTCTTGACTCCCATCAAAATCAATGGAAGTTAGGCCCCTAAATACCTTTATCAAGCCCATCCCTGCAGCCCTATCTGGTCACTTAGCCAAGGCTCTGCTCTTGCAAACACATATCTTTGCGCCTACGACTACTCACGTGAATAAAGTTAATACATGTGCGTAAGTGTTTTCAGGGTCAGATTTGGTGCCTAGCAGAGGCCTGACTGTCATAGGTGCTGAATGACCACAATTCCTGTTGTTCTCAATCGGAGCTGTGGATGTTCAGATCCTTCAATCCAGACCACCTTACACTGGCAGTCAAGTTTGAAAATTTTGGCAACTGTTGATTAAAGCTGCAAAATGTCCAATTGAAAGGAATTGTTTCAATGGTTCTGCAGCCGCTGAGGGCTTTGCATGTGGATGAGATGACTAAAATATCCAAAAAGTCATAGTACTGAAGAGAGAATGAAGTGCTGGTTCTGGGCAGTGGGCTTGAAAATTTATGGGGCTGGTTTAGTATTCAGTGTGTGGCGAGCTGAAAAGTCAGAGTGTTCTTTAAAAATGTCAGTGCACAAACATGCATGCACATTCTCCCAGGCCCTTGCTCAGCTGCTCAATAATGCAGCAGGCGATGATAATGATACAATTTTATAGCTTCACTAATCCCAAAGGAGCGCCAAAGTGCTTT
The DNA here is from genome assembly GCF_026122565.2 of Emydura macquarii macquarii. Classification (NCBI taxonomy): domain Eukaryota; kingdom Metazoa; phylum Chordata; order Testudines; family Chelidae; genus Emydura; species Emydura macquarii. Next base: position 7,299,893 of record NW_027130506.1, read on the forward strand.
ACAAACTGACATTCTGTATAACGGATGGGCTGGGCCAGCCTTTCTCCTGCATGGTCCAGAAGAGCAGGCGCTAGTACAGCTACCAGGCAAATCTGCCCAATAAGCATAGAAGCAGGGGAACAGCGCTAACTAGAGATTATTCCTCCCTCTCCTCAAACCTACAGAAGCTTCTTCATCGGTGTCAGGCCAGAGAGGTATAGAGCTCAGGAACAAGTGTTGCGGATGAAGTTGTGTGCTAGGAATTCGGCCAAAACTAGCAGGATGAGGGCTGTGTTTCACTGATGAACCAAGCGATCATTTTGTATATGTGTAAGGCTCTGAAACCTTGGCAAGTGATTTGTAACAAGTGGCACCATCGTCTCCATCAGAGCATCGAAGTCCATGACAGGAGCAGGCTCCTACAGCTTGAAGAGAAAAGAACTGGGCTGGGAGCTGCTCGCTTCCTGCAAGACACATATATTTGCAATATATGCCAAAGATTTATGCAAATCTCAGAATGGACTATTTAGTCACATGAGATATTGCAAACCATCTATATTATAGGCTGCAATTTCCACCATCTTTCACAGACAAAAGGATGTCAATCGTAAGGCTCTGATTCGCAAAGGCTTGGGTGTGTGCTAACCTTATGACTTCAGTAGGGCTATCCATGAACAAATGTTAAGCACGTGCTTGAACGTTTGGAGGATTGTTGCTGCTAAGTATAGGCATTCAGTAGTGTGAGCAGTGTCTGTGAGCCCTCTAATGGTCCCAAGGGCCCTTATTGTCTCCTGTAGTCCAGAAGCCACCAGAATCCTACCAGAGCGGCCATGTATATATGGCGCCTAGGTGTTGCATGATGCATATAGTTAGTAAATATGGTTATCTGGTCTCCACTGTGCCCTCCATATTTTCTATGTTGGATGAAGAGTAAAAGATTGAACAGATGCCTTACACCCTGATCCTTCCATGAACTGCGTGTGGGTTCACCCCTGTGCCCTGCAGAGCGTTGTCAATGAGAGTTCAGTGTGGGGTCCAAGAGCCTGCCTGTGCAAGGCACCCTGTAGGTTTGAGGCCTCCATTTAGAAACAACTTCAGCTCCTTCAGAATGAAAGGTGATTTGTAGAATGAAATCCTGACTCTACTGAAGTCAGTGCGGCCAGGATTTTACCTCAGATCTCTTAGGCCTGGATCCTGTAGAGAGGCACCAATAAAGCACAGATCATGACTTCTTCATAGAATCCCATCATCTTCAACAGTACTTTGGGTGTGAGTGACGGGACCACACTTAGAGATTCCTCTGCAGCGTGAGGGCCTTACATCCTCCAGACAGGGACTGTCCCATCCCATTTTAATCATCAGAGAGCACATCATCACTATTTAATAAAATAGCATTCTTAATGAAATCTCCATTTTATTTGTCATTTAAAAAGTGAAGATAATTAATTTTATTGAAATTTAGACTTCCTCCATCTCGGTAGAAACATAATATATTCCCGTCAAAATGGGTATGGAATAGAAAAATTGACACAAAATACAATTTAGAATTGTTCTTTTTCTTTCTCCTCCCCCAGGAAAGCAGAATGGTACAATATGCAATGGAGATCATTGGGATGTGTTTAGTCCATTGGTAGTGTGAGCCTCAGGACAAGAAGATGGAGATGGTTGGAACTCTCTGCTTCCTCTAGTGGAGAGATGGGGAAAAGGCAGTTCCGGCTAGCCTCATTTAAATTAATTATAATGTTGTTTATCCATAACTCCACCTATTGAGGGTTGGTTGGAATTTGTTTGTGATTTGATAAGTAAAGCCGATAATAGCTTATAATTACTGCACTCATGAAAGGGCATTAGAATGGTGCAAGACTGGCCCTGAGTGAGGGGTTGACATGAGCAATGGACTTTGGTTGGGTAGTAACTTTGGGGCTCAACAAATGGGGATGGAGCTTCTCCTTCTTTGGAAATGAAGTGCCCCAGTGTAGGGAGCAGGACCTCTGCCCAACCGGCCTGTTCTTAGTTCCCTAGCTGGAGATTTGCCATGCTGTGTGGAGGAATTTGAGGGCTGAATTTGACTCCGCAACAAGGCCCAACTGCTCCAACAGAGGTAGTGGAGCAGAGCCTAACTCTACAGTGAGGCCTGATGGTGGCAATCTGAACTGACTCCACAGTGTCCCAATTCACCTGCCTCTTGGAAGCAGAGCTGAAATCCCAGAGCTGGACTAGGTAGCTTCTCTGCAGAGTGAGACCTGGTGGAGCAGTTCTATGAGGACTGAAGCAGACAAGCAGAGGGGAGTCGACACCCCTGAGCTACTACTGAGACTAACTCAACCACTGAGTGGGTGTTAGGTGGGTGGCGTTTGTGGTGAGGCAGTGTTCCGGCCTCCCTCTATAAGCTGTGGGTTGACCAAACCCCTAAGATATTGATTTGGGTTGCTCAGTTTCTTATACACAAATAAATATATTCTCTGGGTTTTTATGTTTCCTTTCACAGTTTTCCTTCTTCCCTCTCTCCCCCCAAATAAAAAGATACTTGTGCTCTTGTGAGGGTCTGGTTAGGACACCCAGAACTGTAAGCCAATGTGTTACTCCTCTGCCAGAGCAAGCGAGGGCTTTGATGCTGCTAAGTTGTGTGTCAGATCCCTGACACCCCTGCCCGTCTGCCTTGCCAGCAAACTCTTTGAGAATCAGCCAGTTTAAACCTTGCCCTGCAAGTAACAATCGGTGAACCCCAGTTCCCCCAGAGATGGCTTTTTGCAGTGTCCAGTCCCTCTCACTGTGACTTTCATAGTGCACACAACACCCGATTAGATTAGCTGAAGACCCTCACTTCACTTTCATACACACCACTGAGAGGGTTTTATACAAAAATAAGAATAAGTTTATTAACAAAGAACAGAGATTGAAGTGATACTAAGCAAGAGAAAAAGAGACAGGTCTGGTTACAAACAAAACTAAGTAAAATACTCTTCGTAGCGACTAAAACTTAATTCTAGCAAGTTACAATCTTTGTCTAAAGGGTTTCTCACTTACAGGCTCATAGAGTGTGCTACCCTATATCCCTATGGGATGGATAACTAAAATGTCTTTTTGTTCCCCTTATAGTACCCAAAGGCCATTGCTCTGCCTCAACAGCCAGGAAGACTGACTGGGGGTGCAGACTTTGTCCCCTGGTGTGCTCACTAAGCTGTCTTTTTTACCAGAGATGTAAATGTACTTTCATTGTCCACTGGCTTACAAAGCTTGACCCAGACAAGTGAATCCACCTTCCTTTGTCTAAGCCAAACTCGTTTATCAAGTCTGCTCCCCAAACATATTTTAGGACCATATTTCCAGCCCACACACATAATTCTTTACACACCAGCTGTACATACATCACACAATAATATTCAGGACCAGCGTGTCACCAATTTTTATGATACCTTATTTGATATACTTTTATAGTAAAATAATATTGTACATAATCAGTTGATTCAATTGCTTATTCTTTGGGGTTCAGATTCCTGTTTTCCCCAGAGGGTGCGTGAACCCCGATTGTCTCAGTTCTGGGTTCCCAAAGGCCTCTCAAGTGCTTGTGAGGGAAGAAAACTAGCTGCAAAGATGACTAGGAAGGTTTTATTTTAATCTCCCAGAGACAGAAGTGGGAGAACAGCTCTGGGTGGGTGGGGACTCAAGACATAGCTTTATGTATTTTTAAGAGGACCCCTAAATAAATCAAGCCCAGCCCTTACTGCTACCATTGGCATCTGGCAGCAGGTGTTACAGTAGCATGAACATTACTCAGCAGCATCTTATCACAAATTTGCTAATCCTCCAGCATCGGTCACCTTATGTCACTGTCTCTGTAGCTCCCTGTATTAACCCAACGTGGTGAAATAAACATTTGACAGATATATATGTCATGTCGCCCAAAGGGCCTAAAAATGTTCAGTGATGCATAGACGTTCAGTGAAATTTTAAAATAATATTCACTGACATTTCAGGCAGATGACCACTGAGTATTAGACAAACAGCTGAAATATCCGAGACCCGGCACTTGATTCGCTATTATGTGAAATGACTTTTTAAATGTTTTTATAGGCACTGTAGACGGTGCTACAGGCATGTAACAAAACACCCTTTTGTAATTCATAACCAGGGCAGAGTCAAGGTGACTGTGAGAACATGCTTTGATACATAAATTGGAGAGATGCATGGTCTAGAAGTCTGAATACAGGCTGAGGAGTCAAGACCCCCTGAGTTCTAATTCTTGCCTCTCGCTTTGGTCAAGAAGTAACTGACTACCTCTTGAGTGGTCCTGAGTGCCCTCAGCTCCTTAAAGTTAGTGAGATAACCATTCGATGTCAGACTCTTCGTCTGTTAAATGGGGATTCCACCACTTATTAGGGGCAGTTGTGAGAACTGACCTGCTGTGTGACTTTGGACAAGTCACTTTAATCTGTGCCTCAGTTTTCCCAACTGGAAAATGAGGATAATACTTAACTAACAATGCTAATAGATGAAAAGCACTACATGAATCTGATTCAAAGACCAGTGACTCCACTGGGCTTTGGATGAGGCTCTTCAAAAGCCAAGTATTACTATAATGTGCTTTAAAGATGAAACTTTATTATTACAGTATTATTATCATAAAAGATCTGGAAAAGGGGTGAACAGTGGAAAATCTGCAGATGATACAAAATTACTCAAGATAGATAAATCCAAAGCAGACTGTGAAGAGTTACAAGGGAATATCACTAAATTGCGTGACTGGGCATCAAAATGGCAGATGAAATTCAATTTTGATAACTGTAAAGTAATGCACATTGGAAAACATAATCCCAACCACACATACAAAATGATGGGATCTAAATGAGCTGTTACCATTCAGGAAAGGTCTCTTGAAGTCATTGCGGCTAGTTCTCTGAAAACATTCACCCAATGTGCAGCAGCAGTCAAAAAAGCTAACAGAACGTTGGGAACCATTAGAAAAGGAGTAGATAATAGAAAATATTATAATGCCACTATATAAATCCATATACAACCACCCGACCTTAAATACTGCATGCAATTATGGTTACTCTATCTCAAACAAGATATATTAGAATTGGAAAAAATACAGAGAAGGGTGACAGTAATGATTAGGAATATGGGACAGTTTCGATATGAGGAGAGATTAAAAAGACTGGGACTGTTCAACTGAGAAAAGAAAAAGACAGCTAAGAGGGAATATGAGAGAAGTCCATAAAATCATGAATGGTATGGTGAAAGTGAAGAAGGAAGTATTATTTACCCCTTCACATAACACAAGAAGTAGGGGTCCCAATGAAGTTAGTAGGCAGCAGGTTTAAAACAAACTCAAGAAAGCATTTCTTCATACAATGCACAGTCAACCTGTGGAACTCATTGCCAGGGGATGTTGTGAAGGCCAAAAGTATAACTGGATTCAAAATAGAATTAGATAAGTTAATGGAGGATAGGTCCATCAATGGTTGTTATCCAAGATGGTCAGGGATGCAACCCCATGCTCTGGGTGTCCCTAAACCATCAACTGTCTTATGCCGGAACTGGACAACAGGGGATGGATCACTCGAAATTGCCCTGTTCTGTTCATTCTCTCTGAAGCACTTGTCACTGACCACTGTCACACGACAGGATACTGGGCTAGACCGACCACTGGCCTAACCCAGTATGACCATTCTTATGTTATGTATTATCGAAGGGTTGTTTTTCATTGCACTATGCAGTGAAATCTATTTATACTGCCTCATCTGTCCCTTTAACAGAAGCATTGCAGTCAATGCTCCAACAGTCTGTGAAATTGTCTGCAAAACAGGACGTATTTATTCAGGGAAAGGGAAATTCCACGAGGGAAATTTCAGAGAAAAATTATATCAGGCAAAGATGTTTGAAGCAAACCTCTTACAAAAGTTATATGGGCTGTAAAATAGAAGGCTTCATTTTACCATAAAGAATTCTTTCTGTACTCTTGCTGTAAGCTCTTCGGGTCAGGGCCTATGGGTAGGGTTTTCAAAAGCATCTAAGCTCCAATGACTTTCTATGGGACTTGGACACCCCTATATTTTTATTTATTTTCTATTGCATTGTGTTCCATTTAATAAGTAATCTGGTGGTGGGACCTGAACAGTAACAAGGAACCATATCATAGGACCAAATTATGCTAAGCATGTGTTTAAAGGTTTTGTTGAATTGGGGCCCGAATGTCTGCCCGCTTTTTTCCCTCTCTCAAATCTGGGTCTCATTATAGGGATTGTTTGCAAAGCCTCACTTCAGAAATACATAGTTGATATCCAGCCTCATGTTCAAGGTAAGGAATTTGCAGTAATTCAAATCCTGTCCTGTCTTTAAATACATCAAATGTGCCCCTTTGCTATGTTCCTGACTGCAAGTAAATGAATCAGTTCTCCAAGTGGCCGTGTCCCCCCAAGAGCCCCATAGAAATTGCACAGAGTAAGATAAGGTTGCTCTGTCACCTTTATCTTGCTCTGGTGGCATGTTTCCAACAGGTGACCACATACCAACTTTCTTCTGGCACTGGAGTTTCATACAGTGCAATTGATTCAATTACAAATATAACAAGACAACTGGCTTTCCTTTCATACAGACTAAAAATGATCATGTCTAGTCTCCAGGGAGCAGGACTCTGGCAATGTATGCAATAAGGCACATTCATAGGGTTACTAGCCTTCATCTGCTGTTAAGTATTTCCCCTTGCAGAGTCATTTCCAGTCTGGAGACTGCTGTTGAATTTAAGGTTTTATTTGTATTATTTAAGGCGACTGAATTATAACGCAAAACACAGGAGAAAAAAAGTAATGTGTTGTGAGCCCAGTTTTCAGACTTGTGCACTCCAATACAGTAAACACCTAAACCTGGTTAAGAACTCCGATGAAGACCCAAATGTAGAATTGGGCAGTCTCATTTGTAGACACCCACCATAGAGAACAGGGCTACGGCTGCCTTTAGCTCAGATTCAACAGGGATTACACCCGAAGCACTCTTCATCTGTTTGGTGTATCCTCTAATCTGACCTATCCCTTTAAAAAACCAGCTGCCGTATTGTCAGCGTCCTCCATCCGTGCAGTGTTGTGGGTCAGATTCGGCCCTCGGTGACAACTGTGTGCAACAGTTGCTGGGCCCAATTCTGACCCCAAATAAAACATGCATAGCTCTGACTAGGCCAAATTTTTCCTATCAGCTACAACTGGAAACCAATGTGATCCCAATGTAACAGAAAAGAATATTACCTATTGCTTTCAATGGGAGTTGCATGGATGTGTATGAAGGCCCATTTTGCCGCAGGGCCCATTGCACTATGCAAGCTTCCACACAGGTGGTCTCAGTGCACCTTATGCATAACCTCTGACATTTAATTTCTATGGTTCAGCAGATAAGAATGCTAAACTATATTCCTCAATCCACTTCCCATAACTTGGGCTGCCTTTTCCATGGTCCAGAACATCTTCATTACAGTTCTTCTTCCCTCTGGCAATTATGATTTTTTACTATGATAGCACCTCAAGGTCTCAAATGAGGTCAGGGCCTCCTTGTACCAACTACTGTACAGAGTAAGCAGCAGTTCCTGACCCAAAATTGCTTAGTCTAAAGAGAAAAGGCAAAACGTAGGGGAAAGGAAGTACCAGCCTTGTTTTAGGGCTCCCAGAAAATGACACAGGCTCCTCAGTGATTAAGTCACCCTTGAAAATGGGCATTAGGCCCCTTTGAAGAGTTTGCTCTAAGGTAAGGGATGCCAACCCTCCAGGACTGACCTGGAGTCTCCAGGAATTAAAGATTAATCTTGAATTCAAGATGGTCATGTGATTAAACCTCCAGAATTGACAACCCTCTCTAAGGCCCAGATCCTCAAAGATATTTAGGTGCTTAACTCCCATTAGTTTCAATGGAAATTAGGTACTGAAATACCTTGGAGGATCTCAGCCTGGGACACTTGCTCAGAGACCCATAGAAAGGCTGTAGCAGAGCCTTGAATTGAATCCAGGCCCCCTGATGACCAGGGCCATCCTTCCTTAAATTGTTCCAAACCCACTTTTGATCGTATTAGTGTTTTCTGTTTGTAGATTGCCAAAGGCAACTTAAGTCCCAGAGAGGTTTCTATTAGCATGGTTAACAAATAAATTTTGTTACAGAACACGTGTTGCATATAAACTTACTCTGGATGGTCTTTTAGTCAACAAAAACATTCTTGCATAAACAAACTCAGTCCATTTGTGGGAGACAGAACTCTTTCAAGCTAGGAACAAGTACATTTGGCTTGTCATATAATTTTTTAGTAGTGTGAGCACTAGAGGACATGACAAATTGGAATAAGAACTTCCACCCTAGGGATATCCAGGCTTAATGATTATTATGACAATCATAACCTTCACTATTAAACTTTTTGTTCCTGATATGAACGCTTATCAGAAGGCACAATTCAGATCCCATAAGATCGCCAAAGTTTCAAAATCCATGGCATGATAACACTGTTAGTGTGATGACTGGGAAGTTACTGAGAGTTTACATGAAATCTTCATTGTGCTCCCCTTCTCACTCTCACAGCTATTGACAACCACCACATGCTTTGGTGTCTACAAATAATATATGATCTTCTGCTGACTTCATTATTAAATTATGGGCCAGATCCTCAAATTAAGTGGCGTCACAGACAATTAAATCAACTGAGGATCTGGCCCTATGTAGAGATTGCTCTTCTGTCCCCCTCAGACCTACAGTGTAACCAGAGATGCTTTGATTTCCATTTGAAATCTAGGGGCAGCTGGATTGTCAAGTGTTTTTTACCTGCTACATCCATTTTGAGAAAGGTCACTAAAATTTCCCAAACAAGCAAGAGGAAAAAAATATAGTTCAAAGCCGAACAAGATTTGGAAAGATGATATAAATCTTTTATTTCATTTTAGTTACTATGCAATGCCCTTCATTTTGAAGGAAATGGTACAATCAGGAGTCTGTACTTCTTTCTTAGGTAAAGAAGTGATACTTGCACTAACAATTCAACATTTACTGACAGACTGCTTACAGAAAAAGGCTCATGGAGGAAAAAAATCACTTTGCGATTACATTTGTTATTGTGATGATTTCATGAAGTGTTGCAGTGTTAAATAAAAATGTCAGGTATGTGTAGAGAACTTTTAATTCAACATTAATGGAAAAAAATTGTCTGAAACATGGATGTTTGAAGTTGCCCTGATTTTTTTTTTTTTTTAAACTCACAGGGGTGTGGTTTTAGAAGCATAAACCTATTCAATGATGAATGTGACCTCAGATTTTTCACTGCACTTCAATTCATAAATGTGGTTGATTCAACACAAGTGAGTAATACAGTAGGTTCCTTTAAGAATAAGAAACTGCATTTAGAAACTATGCAATTATCTACATTTACTTAATTTTTCATAGCTGATCTGTCATATAAAATTGAAATTCTGCTTTCAAAAATATTTGTTCCCACATGGCAATAATAATTACAGTTGGTGTAGCTAATTGTCAAAAAGCACAGGTGGCAAAGCACCTGACAAACAAAGCTCACACACACCAGGGATAAGTCTTTCATAAAGACTAAAAAACTTTCACATTTAAAGTTTGGATTAAATGTATCCCAGTAAGATGCAATCTGTTACCTAGTTTAGTACTGAGAGAAAACATTTGAAATTAAATCTGAAAACTATATAAAAAAAGGACACATGTTTCATTGATACAAAACTTGTGTATAACTAAGTTCAGACCCACTCTCTGGATTCTTTCACGCTGAAGAAAATATTTTTTCAAATAAGAAAATATAGTTTCTGAAACTACTAGTGTTTTTGTTTTGTTTTTAAACCAAGCAGACCATCACTCTGCCTGACTGAGCTTCTGAAGAGTTGCTATAATCAATACTTTGCCTTCAAAGAGAATCGCGAATGGACAACCTGAAATAATTCTAAGTTTATTTCCCCCCCTAATGGAAGGTAAGTGTTCAAATCATGTTTTTCAAAACAACTTAATCAAGCTGGAGGTTTTGTTAGAAAGTCTTTTCCAAGAAAAGAGTTTTTGCATCTAAAACATTGACAGCTTGGGGAAATAGACAGCTCATCTGCATTTCCTGACTGGAGTCGCATTACATTTACACTTCTGGGGCCTAGAGATGCAAATACAAGGTTCTAACATGACCAGACAGAAGAGTTTGGAAGATATTCTGTAATGCTAACATCCTAATTTACAACTGTAAGTTATTGAGTAGACTGCTGCCCTCTGCTGAACTCATGCCATCCACTGATTTCAGGATGCAACTGCGGGCAGAGTTTTGTCCATTCTGTGTCATTTGATCCGGATTCCCCTGCACCTTATTTGGGCAAAATTCACCCTTTAAAACATCCCCCTATGGGAATTTTCCTCGTTTCCTCTCCCACCCTCAAACAGATCAGTGTCAGATCTTCCCCTCACACTGTGGGGCTAAGTATAGACCCATAGGCCCTGATTCCGAGAGGAATATATGCATTGATTGATTTTCAAAGGAGCCTACTCATAAGCTAAAAGTTAGGTGCATGCTTAAGGCCATTGCTAAATCAGGTCCTTAATTCAGCTCAGTATAAGAATCAGGCCTGGATTTTCTAATTATAAAATTGACCTGCAAAGGAAAAAATAGACATGTACCTGTCTCTGTGCTGTATAACAAAGGCATAAAAGGCTTAAACAAAAGTGTTTTTCTGTTTTGTTTTAAATATATACTCTAATAATTCCAGTCTAGTCTACCCTGGAAGACTCTGTGGCAAATGGAAAAAAGAGTCACAGGAGACTGAAAGCTGAATAACTACATTACTTCTCCTGCAATCATCTCTTGCACCTCCTTGCAGGATCAGGGTCTAAGAGGGGTTTTGAATCAGACTGCTTAAACCTGGTTTGCTCGTGCTAGTTAGCATCTATTTAATAGTACTGCCTAAACAACAGTTGGGAGAAAAGGTGTCTAAGTTAAAGATTCAACAGACATCTCTTTACAGGTGTGACTGATCATAACAGACATATGACCCATCCCCTTTCCAAAGCAATCCTCTAATACTACCCAGGAAAAGCAGACTTGATGTTGCTGATCTTAGTAAGGTAAAGCACAAGCAGCAAAAGCTTTAACACAAAAGACTGTCAGTCATTCTTCTCATATCATGAAGGAGCAGGAGAGGGTTATAAATCCCCTCTTCAAAATCCTCTGCAACTCAAACTTACGTATTCTAGTTACACCCATTCTCTAGGTGCAAAGAGAATACATAGGATGTTCTATATTTCGCAGCATAAGCATCACTGAACTCAAGCAAGAAGGTGAGATGTAGCTGTTAAGGAATACTCTAGTATGTTTGACTATTATTGAGTAAGCTTCCCACCTCAGCTCTACTATAACTCCATCTCAAGCTTGAGTGTCTGTAACTCTATCTGCGTGCAGATTTGTACCAAACTGTGTGCTAAGTAAGGTGTGCATTAATAACTACATGAGACAACAAAATAGTTTCACTTCCATCTTAACAAGCTTTCTTTTCAGTTCTCCAGCAGGGAAGACGTTTTGTCTTGTTTTTATCAAACAAACATTTTATGTCTCAGAAGAAGGATGAGAGGTCTAACTGTTAGTGCTGATATTTCAGATACAGGGGAAAAGTATTTTCATAGACACACAGTTTAGTACCTTTTAGATATGAAATGTTTGACAGCTATAGCAGTTTCCATCCTGTAGGACCTTGAAAATTCTTTAGATCATTAATGACAAAAATAAATCCATTCAGGGGACATCAGAACAACGTGCATAACAACTTACTTTCAAAATGTAAGATTTTCATCAGGGAATTATTTTTAACTTTCAAAAATAGTGGTAAGAAAATATTATTTTACATACATATATTACATAGTGAATAAACTTTGTTCCATACAAAATTTCAGGACTAAGAACAAGAGCTAAACATTTATTCATGGTCTGATCTTAAGCCTGTCTTATTCTATTCAGAATAACCAATTATATATGTGTGTGAGAGAGAAAAGCTCTCCTTCATTCTGTTTAGAAAGACCTCCTTGATACAAACCTTAAACAGTTAATGGTGGCTGAACAGAGAAATAGCCACATGTTAACCTTATTACAGTCCGGTTCAGCCAGGGCTAGTTCTCATGCTTTTTGAGCAACATTGCCTGTTTGTTTAATGATCACAGTAATTGACGTATGACTCAACTGCATATTGAGGAAAGGAAAGATTTCATCACTACAAAAGCCTGAGCCACAACATTCTAAAGGAGCTTTTATGTTTAACAAATTCTCCGTAGGAGCCGAGAAATCTATGTCCTAAAATTAAAGCATAGAAATCATGTATTAAGGAAAAAGGTGCTATGTGTTTAAGTGCATAACCCCCTAAGTTGCTATATTTTTTCCCCAAATAAACTTCTTCATAAGAGGTAACAATTTTTTTTAAATGGGGGAGGAAACTCTGCATTGTCCGCTTAAGATTCACAACAATGGAAGTCTATTTGCAGCCAATTTTCCTTTCATACACATGAAAGCAGCTTCATATAGTCTTAATTACTCCAAGGTTGGTATCTGCTTATTTATGACTGATTGGCTTCTCTCCCTAATCTTAAAAAACAGAGATTGTAAAATAGAGTTATGCACCAAGCAGTGAAGTAATCAACTGCAGAGAAAACAGTCCTTTTAATATACTGCATGTTTATTTTAAAATATTGATTTCTACTATTGAAAATTAACTCTAGCTCATCCTCAGTTTAGTTTCTTAGCTATTAACAGGGAGGGAAGTTTATATTAGCAGTCCACAGGAAAATGTATACTGAAGAGATTAAAAAGGGATCCAGTTCAAAAAGAGTTGCTCTACTCAGCAGCGCTACTTTGGTAGGTAATATTAGAGACATGTAGCCCCTTGTCCTCCTCCAAATGTATTTAATTGATGGGACTACTCAAGCAACTTTCATGAGATATCACACAAGGAGAATGACTATTCCCTCTTTCCTACTCTAGTGACATCGCTCAGCTGCGTGCCAGGACAACTCAACAAAAACAAAGCAGAACCTTGAATTTAGGGATTTATTTGTAGTGGGAGAAAACAATTTCCCCAGCTTTGAATGTACAGTAACTTCCCAGTTAGGGAATGTATTCCCTTTCCCTCTCTTCCTCCCGATACTGGGCTTCCCCCTCATCCACAATCACTTCCTGTTACAGCACTTTTACCACTGTGCAAAGACATTGTGCAACTTCCCCTGACCTCTACCATTAGGAATTTTACCAGCTAATCACTAGCCCACAGATCCCAGGCAGTGGAATTCAAGACATGCTTTAGTCCCCGTGCTTAAGTGTTTAAGCAATCGCTTCAGAGTGCTATTTGTACTATAGCCTTAAAACACAACTGATGCAATGTTGATAGTGGCTAGACACTCCCACCTCTGGGGGGGTTTGGACAAAATGGTAGGCTACCCCTCTTCGGGTTAAATTTATCCCTAGCTTGCCCAAATGGATTAAAACACATCAGGCAGCTGCTTATAGGGCACAATCCTGCACCCCAGAAATCACTGGGAACTTGGCAACTGATTTCAGTGGGAGCAGGATCAAACCCATAACAGATGCTGATGCAGTTAAACCTCTTGATAGTCCCCAAATGCTGTCTATGCTCTGTGATGCACTGAAACAATTCTGATCACAGTAAACCTCCACTTAGAGTCATTTCCCACCCCACCAGGACATTTCAGCTCTAAACAATTCATTGTACATAAAAGGAAGCCACTCACAAACAGGCAGGCAGGGATTCCCTCAGCCCATCTGCAAGTTACTTTAATTAAGATGTGCACGTCAAATCCTATTTCACAAAGTTAACCGTGATTTATCGCTTAAATCCTTTGAGGACTGGGGGTCGGATGGGAAGCCACAAAGGTCTGGCACCAGCAGACCAAGGTAAAGAGCTTGCAGGGGAAAATGAACTTCCCAGCTAGGACAGTCTGTCAGTCATGCACTTGAAAGCTACAGGGCCCCATCCTACAAGGTGCTGGCTCCTTCTTAATGGTACTGATGCCCTCATGTCCCTCTCAGTCAGTAGAAACTGAGCAGTCTGCACTATGCAAAACCATACCTACTGGCAGCCAAGAGATGGTTTGGGGGCGAGGGTAACGCATGCGGGTGGTGGAATCTCCCTGAGTTTTACCCTCTACAACTAAGTCAGCGGTTTACCAAGCACTGAAGGAGTTAAGTACTAAAGCACAGACACTTAATCAGCTTTCCCCCTTCCTTTCACATGTGATTGGAATGAAGCTGCACTGAAGCAGCCCAAAGGGCTTATAACAGCTCAATTTCGCAGCCTTCAGTTTTAATCCCCATCAACCAGCCTAAGCAGCATGATGGTGCTACTCAGCAGCAGTCTGGGCACCTGGATCCTCCTCCTCCTCTGCAGCTTGCAGGTGGCTGGAGAGTTCCTGGATCACAGCAGCCCTACCGATCTGATCATTCCTCCTCTTCTCCATGATCAGATCCTCCAGGCTCTGGAACTCCAGCGTGTGGCTGCGTTTATCCCCCAGCTGGATCTGCAACCGGTAGGGCTGCTTCCCTATGCGGAGCTCCCCGCCGATTTTAAACTCCCGTTTGCCATAGCGGCACCAGGCAGCAAAGCATTCCGAGTTCCTCCAGCTCAGCTCCCGATCCTTGCAGCCCACCTGCTCCAGGGCGTTCCGCACCACCACGGCCGGGCTGAGGGGCTTGTAGCGGTACAGATAGTTGGCAATGCGGCCCCTCCTGCCCTGGCTGGCATCGGTCAGGAAGCTGTTCACCACCTCCAGCCGGTGCAGGTGCACTACCTGGAAATCCCCCACGTACACTGCCCAGTGTGGGTACTGGGCCTGGCACACAAACTCCACCAGGTCACCCGCTTTGCACCGGTTCAGCAGGTTCTCTGGGGTGTAGGTGCTCAGCTGCCCCCCACCTCCTCCATCCCTCTCCTCGGGTGGAGTGTTGTCCCCAGCAAAGCTCTTCCGGTAGATACACTCATCCCGGTAATAGACCGCACATTCCACCTCCTGCAGCCGGGGCTCATAGGGCTGGGGTGGGGGGTGCTCGCCTCCCGTATCCTGCCCCACTGAGTCCTGCTGCTGCTGCTCCAGTTCGTCGTCGTCATTGGAAAAGATGTAGGACACCCCGATCCTGGGGCCCTCGTCTCTGTCCATGCCGGTGGGGTCGGCTGTGGGAACTTCCTTGTAGTTTAAATGGGTCAGTTTCTCCACCTGGTTCCCCATGCCCACTGCAAGGAGAAAGCAACACCGCCATCAGCGACAGGCAGCGCAATAGGCGAGTGGCTACGGGGGAAGGAGACAGCACTGCCCCCAGGTCCCCGTCCCCCCCAACTCGACCGTCCTGGCGGTGACCTTCGGCGGCAGAACCAGACCCGAGTCTTCCCCCGGCTTTGGCGATGCCGGGGCCTGCCTGGCCCGCGCTCCGAGAGCACGGCGGGGCGGGGAATAAACGCGCCTCCGCTCCCTGGGGAGAGGGGCTGCGGGGTGCCGGCGCAGATCCCTTTGTTTCGGGCCCCGGGGGGGTGCAATGCACAGGCAGAGCCGAGAGGGCCCCGGCACACGCTGCAGTTCCGCTGGCTGAGCGTAGAGGGGGCCCACACGATGCGAAGGGGAGCGGGGCCACCCACCGGCCGAGCGCGCCGTCCCTCGGCCGAGACAAAGGCAGGGGGGAGAGCGCGGCGCCCCCCCCCGGGTTAGTTGCAAAGCACGCGCGGACCCCGAGCGGGGCGGGCCGGGCCACCTGTTAGCGGGAGTCGCGCTCGCCAGGGGGCTGCGACTCTCCCTGGCGGCGGCCGGGGAAAGGGGCCGGGAGAGCGGAGCTGGGGGGGGGGGGGTGCAGTCCCACCTGTTGATCGCAGGCTGCGGGGAGCAGCTCCGCCAGGAGGAGCCCGGCGGCGGGGAGCCAGAGGCACTGCCTGGCTTTGCAGCCCCCACCCGGCTCCGGTCCTGCCCCGCTCCCCGCTCCCGCCGGGGGGTTGCTACTCACCCTCCTCCGCCAGCCGCAGCCCGGCGGCCAGGTGCGCCCGCCCGCCCGCGTGTCCTCACCTGCTCCCCTCCCCCGGCTCCGGCTCCTCCTCCGACCGCCTCCTCTTCCACCTGTGCCCGGAAACTTGCTCGGCGGCTGCCGCTGCTGCTCCCAGGGCGCGGGGTTGGCGGGGGGGGGCGGACCGGCTGCTAGCGCGGGGCGAGGCGGGCGTGCCGCCGGCTCATGGCTCCTGCCTTCCCCGCCCTCACCTGGCCGCCCCCAGCGCACAGTCCGGCCGCGCCGCGCTTCCCTCCAGCCCGAGCCAGCAACAAGCGCAGGCTGGAGCCGGAGCCGGTCGGAGCGTGCGGTTGGGGGGGCGGGATTCTAGATCCGGCTGCGGTGTGTGTGTGGACTCCCCCGGCGAGAGCGCAGCCCCCAGCATTTAAAGAGACCGCTCGCCTTTTCCCTTCGCCCTCCGTCCCGCCACCCCCCCCCCCCCGGCCAGCTCCGTGGTGACCCACCGGCTGGCCGCTGTGCGGGGGCTCCCGGCCCCCAGGCTGGCTCGGGCTCGCTGGTGCTGGAGGGGGGTGGGTTGGAACAAGCGGGGTCTCTAAGGGGTCGAGGCGCCACTGAAGAACCTGCCCGCCTGGGGGGGGGGGGGTCACTCGCGGGGATCTGGAGTTTGCCTGGGACAACAAAACTCGCAGCAGCCGGACATTGATTCGCTCGTCTTCCCGGTCCTGGTTCCCAGGAAATCCCGGCGGAGGCTCCCCGGCATAATAAAAGCCTCCTGCAGCTCGCCCTCCCACCCGCCAGCTGATCTGGTTCTGGTCCGATTGATATTGATCAGCCTTTTACCAGCGGGGTGAGGCGCGGCGTTAGCCGGAATGGTGATACACACCTCTTGTGGCAATGGGGCTATAGACTGCCTGTCTCTCAGCTCCTCTACCTAGTCTCAGGAGTAACTGGCTAGGCGGGGAGAGCCTTTCTGTGTCGGTATCACGCGGGTGGTGAAATGATCTGCTTGCCCAGAATAACAACAACCGTGGTTAAAACAAACAAAATAGAAACCCTCTGCTCTCCTGGGCTGACCTGAGTTGTTCGATTCCACCGTAAGCCCTGCATATTTTTAAATGATTCTTTTTACTTTCAGAAGACAGAACGCGTTTCTCTAGTTCAGTGCAGGGCCTTATTAGTTTTTCCTCCGAGACAGACATGATCAGTGCTGGTGGGAATATCCTTTTGATTCTGCTTGTTGAAAGAAGTCATACAAGGTTCTGAGTTCTTATTTTATGCCTAGTTTGGGAGGTTATTGTTATTTTTAGGTCTTGCTGGTAAATCTAATCCCTAGTAGAGAACTTTTAGAGGAAATATTTGGGAGCTGAGAGTTGAGCTTTATTGTCTTGTCATTTTCAAACCCAGATATTCAGCTCAGGTTTGGAGTGTAATCTGAACCAAAAAAAGTGGCGCTGCATTACTACACTGATGGGTGCTGTATAAGAAGCTGAGTAGAATAGTTTCCTTCAAATTACCTACATCTCTGATTTCAAATACACAGCTGATGTGGGGTAAGATTAGCTGCTTCCCCAGCCAACTTGCACATGAGATGAGAATTGTGTTCTGCATGGAAGTTGGAGTTTTGGAGTTGTGTGTCTGTGTCATGTTGGGGAAACATGCTAAATACAGGAAGGAGATGACCATGTATAAACTCTCTGAGTCAGGGACAATCAATTTGTTCTGTTTGAACAACCCCTAGTAAAATGTAATGGTGGCAGGGGCTGCCAGGTGACATGGTAAACAAACACTAAAATGAAAAGTGGGATCCTCGTAAAAGGTACTAACCCAAAGAATCAAAACAGTTTCTCCCATTCTGGTCATGAAACAATTAACCTGCCTCCAGCAAGCTGTAACTTGCTAAACTAGCACTTACCTAGAAATTCATTTTTGGTCTCAAGGGGCTGGCAGTACCATTTCAAGGGCCATATGTCCGCCTGGATCAGGGTTTATTATCTGAATCAGTTTCAGTTCATGTGTGGTTGCACTTGTGCAGAAGTACAAAACTCATTGCTGCCTACCTAATACCTGTCTCCAGCTTTACTCTCATCTTCTTCTCTCTGGCTCAGCAACTCACCCCAAGACATGTTAATTTTCTTCAGTCTTCAGCACCTTGTCAGCCAGGTTTTTTTTTCTTTGATCCCTTTGCTAAGATTGTTTCCTTTCTGAGCATGCACCCAGAATCCATAGTCTTTACTGCATCTGCTATTTTATAGAAGAAGGACAGAAAATCCTAGATGGATTGTAAAAAATACAGATACAGGAGCATCGTTATTGTTCTAGAGGCATCCCCTGTGGGTTACAGATCTGGGTGACAGGAAGAAAGTGATTTGAAAGTGGAGCATTATTGACACCACTACAGGTATGCATGGTGCTTCAGAGACATAGAAGACAAGAGCCAGATCCTCAAAGATATTTAGGTGCCTAACAACCGTTGATTTTAATGTTTAGGCCCCTAAACACCTTTGAGGATCTGAGCCAAGGTGCTCTCTCTCTCAAGAAGCTTTCAAGCTGATTCGGAGAGCTAACCTAGCGAGTAAAGATATCAGACCATGAAGGAAGCTGAGAGTGTTGCACTGGGGAGATAATTGGTGTGAGTGTGATTACACTGAGCTGCAGTGAATTTCTGACATCTCATTAGAAGGCAAGAGGCCTCCGGAAGGGTTGATAAGTTGGGTGGAAAGGAAAGGGGGTTCAGAAGAACATGTTGGTAATAAAGCTATGGGTTATTGAGTTAGGGTGACAGGGAGAAGATCAAAACTAAAAAAGGAACTGGAAAGACTCCGCTTAGACATGTTAGTCACTGGATACATTTCCTTGTTATGATGTACACATCTGAGAGGCTTTCTTAACATCTGGAGTCTATAAAATACATATTCTCATTAAAATGAGTCTGAGGGTGATATGTACTAATTCCCATTTTCTCCTTTCTTACAAAGTATCCCTGTCTGTACATTTTTATAGTATTTTTCTCCCTTTACGTGTTTCCATTTTACAGGGTTTTTACCTTATTTCATTCCTCATGAAACAATTGATTTCTCTTTGAACAGCTGCAGGTCATAATTCTGGCAAAAATAATTTTTCTATGGATTTACAAGACATTAAAGTAGCTAGAAATAAACACTGAAAATCATTAAAAAAGAGAAATTGAAAACCAGAATCCCTAATTAATTGTAATAATTAGGACTTTGTCATAGACCTCAAAGGACTTTATAAAGGAGGGTAAGTTTCATTAGCTCCATTTTATAGGTTGAGAACCTGAGGTCCAGAGAGGTTAATTGACTTGCCCAAAGTCACACCCCAAAGTTGGGCCACAACTGGAAACAAGGTCTAGATTTTCTGCTTATTGACCCTGTGCTTGTTTACTGCTTTCCTGGTGGGCATGAACAGCATGTCATCTTCAACCTTACATACACATTTCCTGCATTTCTTTAAAACTAGAGATTAAAAATATGGATCTTCGTTTGGATCCAGATTTAAAATTCCTCCCAAAATTCAGGTTTGTTTAGATTTGAGGATCTGGTCTCACATTATTATTAATTATGATTATTTTAAGGACGTGCATTTTACGGAGAAATATCATTTCCATTCCTATCCCTTTAGTTCTCTTCTTGAAAGGCCAGAATGTCAGGCCATGTCTGCACTATAGACTTCTGCCATCATAGCCATGAGAATCGGGTGTGAAGAAGTGTGATTTGTGACTGGCACTTTTGCCACCAAAAGTCCCTGCTGCAGAAAATTATACCAGCAAAACTGCAGTTTTGTTGGTATAAAAGGTGTCCATGCTAGGAGCACTTGTACTGGTATAACCTGACAAACAAAATGCTCTTAGTGTAGTAGACATGACCTCAGAGCACCAAGAGGATTTAGCACCTTGTTCCTTAAATCTGTCGGTTTTTGCAGATGTCCTTCTGACCAATGGCTATCACTGAATGAAGTTATAGAGCAGGTTTTATTTCTATTTCCAATAGAGCTTTGTGATGACAGGGATTAATTCTGCTCCTGGTGAGCATCCTGACAGTGCCTCCTCCATTCATCAGGAGTGCTTCTCTACCACCACCAGCACGGAGTTTGAGGCAGTTGGCTTTTGGACATTAGGAGTCCAATCCGATGCCCCTTGAAGGCAATGGGAGTCCTTCCCTTGACTTCAGTGAGAGTTAGACTGGGCCCTTCAAGAGGTCGAAGCATGAGCAGAGAGGGATTGTGTTTCACTGTTCTTCCATGATTTCAAGGAGGACGGCCAGATCCTCAAAGCTATTTAGGCTCCAAACTCCCATTGTTTGTTAGGCATATTACATACCTTCGAGGATTTGGGCCAGTTGTCATCAATGGAAGCTGCCTCTGAATGTGTGTAGTACAATATCATGTAAAACATATGGGTGAAATCCCGGCCCTACTACAGTCAGTAGAAGTATCACCACCGAATCCAATGGAGTCAGCATTTCGCCCTATGTTTGCAAATAAAGGCTACCTTCGCCATTGCCGTTTATTCTTCTTGCTGAAACCGAGCCCATCAGCTTAAATATCTCATATATCCTTTAGTGAGACAAGGTGGGTGAGGTAATATCTTTTATTGGACCAACTTCTTTTGGTCAGAGAGACAAGCTATCAACCCATGCAGAGCTCTTCTTCACTGCATACATCCTTTAATGGCAGACTAATTCCTGCAGGGGAAATGGACCCAGTAAACATATAGGGCATTTCCATTTCTGACGAGTATGATACTTTTACAGCATCACAAAGAAACAGAAATCCCCTGTGCGTGTCTGAAGTCTGCATTCAGACATGTGACATTAGCCAAACCCTCTACATAGGCCAGTGTGTGGCTGTATCATTTGGATAGTCTTTGGCCCAGGGTTTTAAAGGTATTGTTATGCTGTGATTCTGGTGAACCCCACTGAAGCTGGGGGGCATAATAAACAGCCATCGTTTAGGGTACATGTAAAAAGCAATTAAGCCCCTTTATGGAATAGATAGCTGAAACAATAGGAACCACCACCCAAAAACAAAGGGTAAGTGCAAGGCTGGTTCAGCCATGCCACCCGAAGGTTTTTCCTCGGTTCTGAATGCAAATGCAGAGGGTTGGGTATTGTTTGATGGAGCTATCTGTGTGTGAGAGAGAGAAGGGTCAGAAACACCGCAGAAGCAGACAGGGAATGCAGCAAGGAAGCCCTAAAGACAGCCAGAGAAACACTTGTAGGGTAAACCTGAGAAAAAGCTGAGACAGAGAGAGATTTTGGGCAGAATGCTGGTTGGAAAGAGGCTTGGAACAGTAAGCAAAAAAGCTGTCTCCTGCTGTTCGATTGCTACTGTGTTCAGGGGAACAGGACTTTGGACATTCTCTGTAAATAAACAGGAAGTAACGGATGCCATCATCAGTTTTTCCCTCTAACAGAAAGGACCCACAAGACCCCGAATACTGGGTCAAAAGGGGTGACGGTATTTAGAGATGAAGATAGGCACACAGGTACTTCTGAAAATCCTAACTCCCATTGACGTCAATGGGAGTTAGGTGTCTGGATGTTTCTGAAAAATCCACTAGGGGCTAGATGCACAAAGGGGACTTAAAATCAGCATGGCAAAGCCTAACTTTAGGCATTCTGCTGCCTAGTGCAATCGACAGCCCCAAATTAGGTGCCTAAGAATGGGATCCACAAAAGCTAGCCATCTAAACTAGCCAATGGGAGATGCCGAGGGGAGGGCTGTCTCCTAAGCCCCACCCTTCAAGGGAGTCAGCTGCCTAAGTCCAGGCTAGGGGAAGATGCCCATCTCTACTTGGGGTTCACAAACATAGGCCCTCGTTTGGAATTAGGCACCTAAGCCAGGTCAGCCCTTTCTCAGCAGGAGGAGGTGGTAGGGGTGGTGTCCCCTCTTGCACCTTATAGCCCAGTTGTTAGAGCAATCCCCCAGAACGTGGGAGAGTCAGCTTCAAGTCCCAGCTCCAATGAATATTTAAGTATTTTATACACAGTGGAACAGCTCCAACAGGAGAGACCCACTCCAGAATACCTGTTTCCCAGCACACGCAGTTGGAAGGTGCGAGACCTGGGTCAAGTCCTTCTCCAAATCAGGCAGAGGGGGGATTTGAACCCAAGGTGCTCACAATCCATGGGGAGTGTGCAAACCACCAGGATATAGGGTGTCAGAGCACTAGGGGCACCCCTACTGTTTTGTGCAGGACCTGATCGGGTAGGCAGCCTCTGGAAAGGCCTACTGGCTCAGGCCCCACAGGTGAGCTAGGCGGGGGGGACGGCCTAATTTGAGCATCCTGATCCCACCATGAGTTAGGCATCAACTGGCTCAGGACTTATGCAGCATTGTGCATGTCCACTGGTAGTAATTTAGGTGCCTCGGGAACTTAACTGGTGGAAATTTCAGTGCCTATTAGGGGTAGGTGGCAGCTGAGTTGGGTTTTGAGGAGCTCCATTTCAGACCCAGGTGGCTAATGTGGCAGTTAGGTGCCTAAATCCCATTGTTGATCTAGCCACATACACTTATCTGAGTCTCTTGATGCCTAAATACCTTTAGAAATCTGGCTCTCTGTGCTTCATCCAGCACAGCTAAGCCACCATGCTGTTGCAGGGAAGATCTGAAAGGAAAGGGCGACACAGATCATATAAATCAAAAACGGGCAGAAAGAGTCTCTAATTGCCATGTCTATCACATCAGTGAAAACCCGTGTTTCTGAAAGTCCTGCTACGAGCTTTAGACTCTGCAAATTACTTTCGACCTTGTAATTTGTGACTAAATGCGATCTGTGGCAAAATAAATCGCTGAGATTACCAAAGCCACAAAGTTTTTGACTGAAGCATCCAATCTGTATCTCGGCTGCTTCACTGTGTATTATTTTTTTTAATTGGAGCATGGCAACAAAGGAAAATGAAGCAATTCAAACACAGGGTGTTGCAGAGGTCTGGGCATTTAGGAATGTGGGCTCCCGCCATGGCATGTTATCCCACCTGAACCACCTCCTTGCGTAGTCATCATGAGATAGCTATGCAGTCTAGCAGCTACAGGGGATTCAGCACAGGTCCAGCAATCAAAACCACACCATACCCAGGCTGGCAGGCCCCAAACTGAAAATATTCAGCAGAGGGAATGAGCCGTCTCGTCTCTCATTTCCTTCTTGCTAATTAAACATGAAATATTAAAGCAATTAAATATTAACTAAACTTTAGCTTATTAATGAATCTTTACAACATGCCTGGGAGGTAAATCAGTCAGTATTATTATCTGCATTTTAAATATGGGTAAACTGAGATACAGAGTGGTGAAGTGACTTGCCCAGGGACTGCGAGGGTGTCAGTGGCTAGGAATAGCTAGGAATAGAACATCATTCCTGACCTTTCGTCTTGCACTCTAAACACTGGAAAATTCCTCTCCATTTTCAGACAAGGATCTCAAAGTGCTTTGCAAGCAATAATTAAGCCTCAGTATGCTCCAGAGAGGTATCAGTATATATACTTTACAGATGGGTAAACTAAGGCACGGAGAGCATCAATCAGCAAAGCAGTAGCATAGAGCATGAAGTACCCAGTCCCTGCTCTAACCATTAGACTAGTTCTCCTTTGCATAGCCCACCTTTTTGCCAGAAGTCATTGCAGTAGTAACTGCAGGAAAGAGCACTGCAACGTCATCCCTGGACAGAAATACATGGCACATCCTCTCTTCCCCCCCTATCTTCACATGCTCTTTTTGGCCTATGAGTATCCACCGCAGACAGCCAACTACAACCATTTCTGCAGTGCTGTGGAAGAAGAACTAGCAAGGAAAAGGAGAGTGAGAGGAGCTGGACAGACACTGGTAATTGCCTCCCCGATTAGGAAAATGGAAAGACCCCCATTGGCTTCTACAAGTTTTGAATCAAGCCCTGAGTTCATAGCTTGAGGCAGCACATGCCAGGTAAGGCATGTTGCTGGATGCTGTTATTTCCAGCCCTTGACTCCTTAAGCAAATTCCTTTCCCCAATGATGAGGCACCCAGTACTTGCACATGGGAGTGGAGATGAGCCCCAGAGACCAGATCCCGATCAAGACTCGAACTTCCCCAATGGCAGGATTCTTTTGATATCACCAGAAAAGGTCAAGAGAGGCAGGAGGGTCCAGTGGTTAGGGCACTAGGCTGGGGCGTTGAGTTAAATCCCTTTCTCTGTCATAGGCTTCCTGGACAAGTCACGTAGGCCCAGCTCTTCAGAGGTATTTAGACACCTAACTCTCAAGGGCCTTAGTCTCACAGCGCTAGATCCGCAAAGGTACTTAGGTGCCCTGCTGACTATTTAAGGTGCCTATGTCCAACATTTAGGCCCCACTGGCACCCTGAAAACCACTGCTCAGCTGCTGCCCAGCCCTGTAGGCACTTCAAGTCCCCACAGCACCTGGGTTTCTGCCAGTGGTCATGCACAAAGCTGCCTCAACCTCATGCCAGCCACAGTGGATGAGCTGCTTGGAGCCAGCACTCACACCCCAGCAGAATTCTCAACCGAAGCATTCCCCGCCCGCCTCCCCAGCGGGGCCAAACCGGGTAGGCGTTCTCAGAGGGCATATGCTGGATCGAACTTCACACACAAGGCAGCTGGGGACAAGCAGGTTGGGAATTTGTTTTTCAGGCTGGGGGGAGTGGGGGTCCACAGAATATCCCAGTGGTTGCGACACTGATTTAGGAGACCCTGCTTCAGATCTCCCTGTCACTTCCCAGTCCTGATCACCAGGCTATTGGAAGGCTCCCTCTCACTCCCTCCTTTTGAAGATGTACCACTTTGTACAAATAACTAATTATTTAGTGGAGCAGGCACTGGAGCCTAGTCTCTCAAATGCCAAGTGGGTGCCCTAATCACTGGGCTATCGCATCAATCTCTCACTTTCTCTCTGGCCCAATGAACGTTTAATTATTTAATAGAAAGTAGAACAGGAGCGACTGAGGCAGCTCCACCCCATTATAGCCAGTGTTAGGCTGGTGTTAGGGCACGGTCATGGGAGGCGGGAGATCTGTGTTCAAGTCCATGTCCTAGGGCTATTGGCTCTAATGGGGTGGAAGTGGTGTCTCTCTCTGTTTCCTGATAAAGGACTAACTGGCTTATGTGCCCAACTCCAGTCCGGTGCCTAAAGCCCAGATCAATGAGATTTAAGAGAGCTGGAACCTAAGCCTCATCCCTTTACTCTGCATGTCCCTCCTGGCTAGGTTATGTAGCTACCCACTCTACTTGCTGGCTTCTGAGGATCCCTTTCTTAGGTGCTTATCTTGGCCCATGCTGTGCATAGGGAGCCAGAATACCTAACTCAGGGCTGAGGATTCCACTAGGCAACAGGTGTCCTAGGGTCTAGGTATTGCAATGCTGAGTCTAACTCCTTTTGGGGATCTTGTCCTCTGTGCTTCAGGTTCTCATCCATCAAATGAGGACAAGAGCACTTCCCTACCTCACAGGGGTGTTGCGGCTTGTGAGGATAAATAAATACATGAAAGATTGTGGAGTGCTCCGATAGATGGTGATATGGCCCATAAAAGTTCCATAGATAAGCAGAAGAACTCCTAGGTGCAGCATGTTCCAGAGAGGGGAACATCAGAATTTGGATCAGCACACTAGCTTTCACCATGTTCAGGCAGACCTCTGAATCTTTATTCAGGCCCATCTCCAGTAGTATGTGGTTCTGGCCACCAGCACCAACATATAGGACCAATGCAGTCCATTCGTGTGTGTTCCTGTGGGGTTGCAACCATCACTGAGCCCGCAGCTTGACGCTCCATCACAATGCTGCCGGATGCTCAGACAACGCAGGGAACTAACAAGAACAAGCCACCCCTATGTTGCTAGGGAGGATTTACTCATCACTGTAACTAATGACAATTTTCTTCCTCAGTTAAACTCGAGTCTTGAGACAACCGGCTCGCTTTCAGAGACAAGGTGCCGTGTGCTATGGCTGCTGTGTTAAACAATTACCATCCCTTTAAAGCGGGCACGCGATGGGGAAATGGCAGTAGGCTCAAGCAAGGAACTGTATTATCCATTTCTCACGGTAAACTCTTGCAGCACGCACTTCAGGGAGCAGTGGCAGGTGCAGATGGATATTCCTCCAGCCCTGGGAGCTTGTTAGATGTAAATCATATCCTTGGTAGGATCTACGGTAGAGGAAGCTGCTGGCCTGCCTGATGGCTCTGCAGGAATGGATTTACCGCAGATAATGATGTGTGTGCTCATAATAATGATTTTAATACCTGTTAGAACTGACAACTGAACACGTTCTCCTTCCTGTAGACAGATGTTCTTTTGCCTGGTGATGTGAATTGATTTCAAGTGGAGGAAGGGAGCAGGAGAATGAGGGAGATGCTATCATTCATTTCTCTCTCTCTCTCTTTTTCTTTTACCTTTTGGGCTGTCTGCCAGAGGGAGCCTGACACTAGCGCATCAACAGCTGCAGGGAAGCCCCTAGCCATTGCAGTTCATCCTCCTCCCCAGGCTGTTGCAGCATAGAGATGCAGGGCAGTGCTTGGCTCTCCTCTCAGTTCAGCTGCGTTCAATGAAAGAATTTTAATGCAGCTTCCCCCCAGTTTCCAGTATAGTGGAAGGGAAAGGGCTGCCCCGCCCTGCAGAATGAGCTCGATAGTCATACTTACAGACAGTGTTTAATTTCCAACAGTTCCCGTATAAAGTCAAGCTGTCATCTCCCCTCCAGAGCCTGTTTCTTTGCAGTGCGTTTTTTCACCAGGATTTAAGCGCTTTCCTGAGGTTCCACATGGGGGAGATAACAGAATGCACAAGGCTATGGGTGAAGATAAATATTCTGTATGGGGAAAAAAGGAGCACTCTGTTTTTGGAAGGCAGCAAACCCAGATCACAAACTGAGAAAACAAAGTGCTTCCCACAGTGGCAATCAGCCCTTCTCTCTCCTTCATGGAATTCCTGCAAATCAATTCCAATGGAAAGCCAGGGTACATGGCACGATTTTTTTTATTTTAAAAGGGACAATAAGAAGAAACCCATCAAAGCAGGAAGTAGAATATCATTTTATCAGCATGTGTCCTCCAGATGAGGGTTATGAACCCAATCCAATTCCAATCACAGTCAATGGAAAGCCTCCAATTGACTTTAATGAGAGACGGATCAAGGTCTATGTCTTGCACTTGGAAGGATGCATTGATTCAATTATCTAACTCTCATAGGTGTTCTCCCTTTCTAACACCTTTGATTTCCTGATCCTATAAGAACCTGATCAAGGTTAGGCCAAATATTATTTTGCTGGGGATGGAGATGATTATTTACACTGACTTCAATACAAAGGTTTAACAATAAAATCTAAGAGAAAGTAACTGTGTTAAGACACAAATGTCACGGAGCACACGCTGGTTGCAACAGTGTAAATGAGATGAGAATTTGACCTCGTACATTCACAAGAAATGTGTCCGTCCACATGTCAGGGATAACACTTTGGATTATTAATGCAACTAATCTACTTTTATGGAATTCAGGTTGGTGTTTACTTTTTTGCACTTCATTGTTACTCAGCTTGCCCAGGGTCACTGAACAGGCTCATGGCATGTTTAGAGTTACTTTCACTTTTGCATCTAACATGGTAGAGAAATCTTGTCATTTGTAGGGTTATGTAGGAAGGCGCAGTGGCCTTCCTCTGAGCCTGGGCCCACGGAAGGGCCACAGGCACCCAATCAGACTCTAGACTGGCCGGCAGCCCAGTCTGCCTGGCAACCAGACAGCTGGGCCCCGATAGGTCCTGCCGGGCGGTCAACCCGGCAGCAGGGGGGCGGAGCCTTAGGGAGGGCGGCAGCTATAAAAATCAGGCCCTACAGCCCAGCAGGGAGAAGGCTGCTGGCGGAGACAGATGTGCTGCCTCGCCGGCTGCAGCAAGGGGCTCAACCATGCCAGGCTACTGCCGCAGGTAACCCCCTCCCGGCCTTGCGGCCCCGGCGACCCGCCTCTAAGGCCTGGGTTGGGCCTCCGGGCCCTCTGGACTGGCCGAGGTCTCCAGGCCCGAGGCGCTGGGCCCAGCCTCAGGCCCGCAGCGGCTGGGACGAACCCCCTGAACCGGAGAGCTGGGAGTTCCGCCCAGAAGCCGGTCCGGACCTGGATGAGCTGCCAGACGCCCAACCCCTGGAGGCAGGAACCGACCTGGAGGAGTTGCCGGAGGCTGAACTGTACCCTCAGCCCTGCGATCTGGAGGAGCTGCCCCTCGCTGAGGAGTTTCCCAACCTACCCCCTGTGGATGCAGAAGGACTGACTGGCCTACCCCGTGCGGTGTACCCCGATGACCCAGAGGACCCGACGGACATAGGTACCGGGGAACCCGGGGAGGAAGAAGCCCAGGGACAGCCAGAGGCGTGGCTGTACTAGGGGTAACGCCCAGTCGGCGTGTTGCAGCAGGAGCCCCGCCGACTGAGTGGCAACACCCGTGCCACTGCTAGGGCCCTGGGCTGGGACGCAGTGGAGTTGGGTGGGCCTGCGTCCCCCTTCCCTCCCCCCTGATCCTTGCCAATCCCCAAAGGGAAATAGCCTCTACCGCCCGCTAAACTCGAGCCCACTGCTCCTTGCTCGCCCGCCCTGCCTGGGGGCCGGGGCGAAAGACTCCTTGCTCGCCCGCCCTGCCTGGGGGCCGGGGCGAAAGACTCCTTGCTCGCCCGCCCTGCCTGGGGGCCGGGGCGAAAGACTCCTTGCTCGCCCGCCCTGCCTGGGGGCCGGGGCGAAAGACTCCTTGCTCGCCCGCCCTGCCTGGGGGCCGGGGCGAAAGACTCCTTGCTCGCCCGCCCTGCCTGGGGGCCGGGGCGAAAGACTAAAAGAATAACATTCCCCTGTTGTGTAGGAAGGCGCAGTGGCCTTCCTCTGAGCCTGGGCCCGCGGAAGGGCCGCCAGGACTGGACCGGGCAGGCGCCCGTCCTACAGGTTACTAATGCAGATTAAGCAAAGCCATGAAAATAGTTTTATGCCTAATAGGACATGCTAGATCTGCCTATTAATAACGCCTTGCAGTCCCTGCGGCTTGTTACGTCATCCTGAGTCTGAGTCAATAAAAGCTGAATAAAAACTAAGGCCCCTGCCACATTGAAACCCACAGGAGAGGTAAGAACATGGTTGCATCATTCTTACTCACCAGGCTTTCAAGATTGCCTGGCAGGGAAGCCTCTCAACCTTTTGGATGCATGGAGAAAGGACCTGTAGAGGGAGGGGTTTTCTGAATGGACATGAAATCACAAATGTGGAGACACTCTGCTCTTATCCCTTGGTGGAGTGCAGATTCCAGAGCATAAGTGGCATATAAGACCTTGCATGTGCACTCTATGTGGATGAATATCGTCCTTTGTGTATTGTTTAATAACTATACATACATGCCCTGGTGATAGCTGTGTATGAGAAGTGTAGACATGTAATAGGTGTGTAGTATAAATTCAAAATTAATACATACCTTAAGGGCCAAATTCTCCATCCCTTTCTTGCTTATTTTAATATGACTCCTCACAGAGTAAGGTGTGTGTCAGTGTAAGGTTCAGCTGACAGAACCTGCCCTTTAGTAAATAAAGTTCTTTTTGTTCACCATTGCAGTTGGTGCTAGCGGGAGGGGCAAAAAGAGTCTTTTCTAGGTGAGGACGTATCTTCCATTGAATGAAGCCACATTGCGCTGGACATGTCTGGGCTCCTCCACCTTTGCTAAAGCAAAGCCCTTATTCTTTCCCCAAAAGAGGTTTTGAAAAAATGGTTGCCCAGGTTTTAACTTTTCCAAAAAGTGTTTTGTTTTTTTGTTCAGAGCTCCTGGTTTAAAATGCCAAATCCTGTTGTTGCTAAGATTAAGGTTTTTTTGCTCCTTAGATTTGGCTTACTAGCAAAAGCCAGCGCCTGGATTATTGCTCTTTCTTTTGCCAAATGGAGCGAAGGTGCTTTTAATACATTGTGCTTAAAGTGGGATCAGAAATTGCATGTGATTTTTAACGACATGGTGGTTTGGAATTTTTTTACTGCCCATGGTCCAATCCCCAACGCAAAATGCAAACTTTTATATTTGTAACCAAAATGAAAAAAAAAAAAATCAACTGAACTGTTCTAAACACAGATGCTAAAAACAGCTACAATGTGAGATCAATTTTAACTATGATTTATGGCATTTCTTTTTTAATTAATAAAATATCCAGTTATGCACATTGATCAGATGAATGGGTTTACATCCCATTTTATGTATTTTTATGTGTGTACTAAATTGTTTCATTTCGTTGTTTTGTTTTGTTTTTTCCCCCAGACTAATGCCACATGCAAAAATAAAATCTAACTAATGAACTCAATGATGGCAAAGTTGTAAAAATCAGGCAGAAAACAGAAGGTTTTTGCTGTCACAAGACAGCAACCTCAGCCTTGACTTGGAAAGATCATGAGATCTCTAAGGCAGGAGAATGAATTTAGTGACCATGCTGTGCTAGTGCTGGATTTATAACGAAATACAGATGACAGATTGTGTCTAATTGTACATGGTGGTTTTATGATTTCTATGGCTACTGAGCCATGACACGGATGTCACATATGAGTATATCAGCTATTGTTAACCCCCTCTTTTGTACTGTATGCTCTGATTCCTTCTTCTCTTCTCCCACCTCCACGTTGTTGTGTTGGGTCATTACCTAACATTCATTTCAGTTAACTGCCGCCCAACACCATTAAACCTTATCATTATTGTGCATGAAATATTAGCACCGTATTGTCCCTGCTCATAGAAAGCCTGATCCAACTCGCACTGAACACAATGGGAGTATTTCAATTGACTCCAGTGGGAGTGGGATCAGGAGCAGTTTCCATTGAATTATTCTATCAGTGGAGTGATCCTTTCCTTCAATGAAATGTGAAGAGCGTTCTTTGAGCTTGTAGTGGGTTGGCGGTCGTCCCTCCGCCTCCGGCATGGAGGGAGGCCACTCCTCCTCATTATGTCACAGTGATTGCAGTCAAGTAGCAGGTGAATTAGCAAATCAATGGGCTAGGGCCCTGGTCCTCTGGGCAGGGTAGAGCACTAAGCAGTTTCAGGGGACTCTGGCGCTCAGGCAGGGCAGAGCACTAAGCAGTCTATGGAGCTCTGGGAAGGGCAGAGCAGTAACCAATAAGCAGTCTTGAGCGCAGCTCTTTGGTTGGGCAGACTACAGGCAAACACATGGCATTCAGCCTCAGGTGGAGAGGCTGCCACCCCAGGGGTGAGGTTGGCAACAGGGGGTAGGAGAACTTGGGCCCACCTTACTCCGCCGGGTCTGAGCACAGGGTTCTGACAGTGGAAGAGGGCTCCGCCACTGGGTCAGCTGGGATCCTACCAAAACACACTGACTCGTGCTCTGACAGCAAAACCGGACTCAAGTCTGGTTTCCCTGGCTTACATCCTACCATAGTCCGGGGATTGGGCTCTGTAGTCCAAGGGTCCTCTGTCTCTTCGGGTTATTCAGCCACAGGCAATCCTAGCAGCTGCTCTCCACATTAGGTCTCCTCTGGGTAAATGGCATCCAGCAGTCCCAGCAGCTCCCCTCCGCACACAATCTCCTGTATGGTCCGGGAGTTCCCCGGCTTGGTAGTGGAGCCGGAGGCCTTCAGCTAGCTAGAGATGTCTGTCTCCTTCTCTGGTTCTGGCTCAACTGAGCTGGAAGCCCCACCTCTAATTCTTCTTATCCCACCTCTCAGCTTCCAGCGCAAGGGGCAGGCCCAACCTGGTTCTGCCCACCAGGGAGCATAGGGTGGTTCCTCCCCCGCTGGGTCAGAGGGAGGCCACTCCACCTCACTACAAGCCTGAGCGCACAGAGATTTTAGTGGTGGCTCAATTCTTCAGAGGCCTGCCAGAGACTGGAGCTATGCCTGTGAAAAACCTGTGCTTCCTTGTTAGTTCCAGCCTCCGGCATGGTTCCATGGCTTGGCTACTTGTGGCTTATTCTGGACCATCCTCATGAGGTTCTTTCATCAGAAGGGGCAATACACCTGGATAATCCCTGAAAGGGTTGGAGATAGGGAAATGATGTCACAGTAAACAGGCATCCCCATCAGGATATTGCCCTTTCTTGATTCCGGACAATCCTCTCTAGAGCTGCACAGTTCCAACCATTAGGTTTTTCTATTAGAATCTAGAGGGATTCTAGTGGTCCCATCAGCTGGTTGGAGCAGAGTGGAGATCAGGGTGCAAACAAATATATGCAGTATTTTCCCAAGCTCTGCTCATTTGTTTCACCAACATGAGGTGCTGCGCACAGCAGACTGCAGATCTGCATCAGATGATCATTTCTCAGGCAAACATCACCGCTGCAGTTCACATGCAGTTCAAGTTTGGAAGGTTTTCTTTGCAACCACAAGGATTAGAAGAGGCTTTTTATTTTTAAATTAAAACATAGGTTCTGGAGTACATGATGGCAGCCTGCAGTGCTGTAACGAGAGCTCACTAAGCTGCTGCAAACTGGTCCAATTCAACACCTGGCTCTTCATTTCTATACATATGATGGCTTTTCCAACCCATTTTGCTCCCCTCCTATGCGGTTGGTGGAGTAAGTACATGGCCTTTGGTGCTTGCTACTTAGCGTGTTGCACTAAATTTGAAAATGACTTATCAGTAAAGAGCCTAAGGGAAGTAGGCACCCAGCTCCTAGCTATAGTAGACTTGGTTCCCAACCATAGACCATGAGTGATGGTCAGACTGCAAATGCTGTGTTCCGTTTTGAGACAACTATCAGTTTATCAAATCTGATGCACATAAACTTGTAACCAGGAAGTCACATCCCTACCATTACCCTGACCTCTTGGCTTTTATATAGTACCGCTTTCCCCCACCCTTTCTGTCTCTGGGTTTTTATTTTATAAGTTCTTTGGGATAGGCACTGGGTTTTCCTAAAGGCCAGATAACACACTTATTCACATTGAGTAATTCCATTAGAAGTCCCATTGTAATAAATGGAGGAAAATGCTACATGAGTGGAGGTATTGCAATCTGGTCCTATACGTTTTGAAAGCAACTAACATTTTGTTGGAGACTATTGTCTGCAGTATAAAGAAGAAGAACTTCCGAGGGCCCCCCATCTGCTGAAATAAACGGCAGAACTCACAGTGACTTCAGTGAGCTGAATCAGGCCCTGAATGATCTGGCTTTTAATTCTCTAGCATTATTGAAAGAGAGAGGCCCTTTTTTTTTTTTTAATCTAAAATTGTATTAGTGCTTCACCCAGGACCCAGTTTAATCTTTAAAACATGAACGCTCAGTATGCATCAATTGGTTGGATGCCGTGCACTGTGTTACACTTATTTCTGGACAAGCAAATTACAATAATGTCAGAATACTAATGCGATGTAAACTAATGTAGGGATATTTATTTAATGGAATGCAATTACTAGCAATACTCTATTTTCTGAAGAGTGAGACTGTAATCCAATTTAGCTTTTTTTAACCCCTGGTGATTTTGTTTCAGTTTGTGTTGTGATAGGCTGAAATCCCGGCATGATTGCTGGGGGCAGAAAAAGGGGAAGTATCACCACATGTAATCTGAGATCTTAATGACTTGACTAAAGCTACATCACCACGGGGCAGTTAGTCATGATTGTGCTGGTAATTGAATTAGAAAGAGAGTAGATCCTGTGCTCGTTTTATATTAACATCATTTCACTTTCTGATGAATGCAATATTCACCAGCTTAATCATAAACATCATCATCATATAGAGCCTTTCCTTAAACATATCAGTAGGACCATGGAGTGCAGACAACAGAGACGGGGTCTTCTGAGACATAGTCTCAAGAAATGATGGAAAAGTACAACACCGGATGCATGACTCGGTCAAACAGGCTCAGCTGCAGCATTGTGGTTGGCGGATGGGGTTGCAGACGAATCCTATGGGAAGAGGTCAGCTTCCCCCTTTGGAGACAGAAGGATCATGGGAGGAGAAGGAAGCAGCAATTTCTTCCAGAGATGCTGCTGCAGGCAATTAGGAGGCTAAACACCGAGGGTCAGATTCTGGTACATTAATTCAGGTGGCAAAATGCCTTCCTCCACAAGGAGTTGTGATGAAATGAATGGAGCCACTCCTGGAGGGAGGCATTTTATTCCACACAGGTAAGGGTGTCAGAATCTGGCCCCTAATAAAATGATACACATATGAAAAATGTATTTGTAATTGCCTAGGAACACTGTGACCCAGTGACCTCTTGATGCCAATGGACAGAGGACATGGTGGAAGTGGCGGTGCATGAAGAGATCTCCTGAGTCTGATAGCTACTCGAAAGCTCATAAAGGGTGGCATGTAAGGTCTCCACTGAAATCCTCTGGAACACTAGTCATCCTAATCATTGTGAAATGTATGTTTGGATAATTTGTAAGGAGTTACGTATATCTATACTGAAAATTATGTTCTGAAGGCCTGTGAGTTGGGGCTGATCACTAAAAGGTGAGAAATAAGTTGCTTTCATGTAGGAGATACTTAGCTATCTGTCTGTCTATATGGAAGTTGAACATTGTGTCCTTTGTAGAAGCTACCTATTTACAGACTGAGCAAAATGCTACTCAAGAAATTGTGAAGTCTGCAGACAAGAGTCTCTACAGGAAAAAATCATGCAGCGGAGGCATCCTGTTTGTGAAAGAAGACAATGGCATGTTCAAACTACCTGGAAGAGAAACATCCTGCATTTTCCACCTAGGGGCCAAGCTGCCAGAGTGCTTGCCTTATGAATAGAGGGTCTAAGCCAGCCTGGTTGTAAAATGCTAGGAGAAAGACTTTGAGCGAGCTAAACTTCATTAGACAGGAAAATGTCTTGCTAGTTAAGTCTAGGCTCTAGTATGCATGTTATAATTTTATTTTACATGTAACCCTTGATTTCCAATATTTCTACTTGCTATTAATTTGATCTCTTTTTTGTTAAATAAACCTGTACTTACTGGAAACATCTCTAAGGGCTATGTGTTAAGCGGGTTGTGATCTAAAGGTGTAGCTAGCAAGGGTCTACTGTTCCTTTGAGAATATTGTTTTGGGGATTTCTGTGAGTGTCCAGTGGATCTGGGTTGAACACTCCCAGGGGATATGCCAAGGGCCCGAGGGTTGGAGTGTGCCTATCACTAACCTGTAGAGAGGCAGGGGGACCACGTTGGCCTAGAGGGGAGCTTGTGTTGCCAGCGGTTGGTGGAATTGGTGTGCTCACTTACAGTGGGCACAGATAAGTTTTCCTCACAATCACGGCAGCTGTTTGTGAGGTGTCTCACCCTTGGGAAGTGTCACATACACAATGGAAGGGAAGGCCACAATTGTGGTTCTCCAGTGAGGAGCACCTACCACAGTGACAATCCTTGGCTTGCGCTGAGTGCAAGGACTACCCCCCAAGTAAAGCACAACCGCAAGGTACCCACCGCAGAAAGTTTGGGGAGTGGCAAGTGAAGGAGGGGATATGGACTTCCCCATCTCACCCCTAACAAAGATGGCTGCTCATCATGGAGGGGATTGTATGTTGCACCCCAGCTTTAGGAAGTGTATTATTGATCTTTAGTTGTTTTACTATGCCTCAGTATGTAAGTAGACCCATGACAGGGGCATGTAAAGAGATAAAGGGCTGACAATCTAATGCTCTGAACTTGCAATGAAAATGCACACAGACAGGCCCAGGTGCCTGCCCAGAGCCCCAGTGACTGCAGAGAGGCTCTGCATGGGCACTATAGTAGGTGTCCTTCGGTCTTGAAAAAACCATGGATCGGCGTCCCTGAGAGGTAATACATTTGTTCAAGTTGGTTTTATGGCGGCTGTGGCTGAAGAGAACCACTCGAGAGACAATCTCTGCCGCATTTGTCACATTTAAAAGTGAAGTTTTGACCCTTTGGGCTCTGCCTTCTGGGAGCGCTTTTCTCTTCTGCTACGCTGGACTGCTTCCTCTCATAGCGCTGGGGACCTTTACTGAGCTCTGGTTTCCAAAGGCTGTGGTCCTGAGTGTGGTCTTCCCAGTTATCCATATCCACGTCCATTTCTTTGAGGTCTCGCTTGCACACATCCTTGAAACGCAATTTTTGTCATCCTTTTGGTCTTTTTCCAGATGCCAATTGGCCCTAGAGGATGTCCTTTAGGGTGCGCCCAGCATTCCTTTGCACACATGCCTGTGCCAGTGGAGGCGTCTCTGTTTAATGAGTGTTTGCATCCTGGGTCTGCTGGCCCGCTTGAGCACCTCAGGGTTGGTGACTTTGTCCCTCCAGGAGATTCCAAAACTTCGACAAAGACAATGCATGTGAAAGCTCTTGAGCCTTTTTTCCTGATGAGAGGGCAAGGTCCATGTCTCGCTCCCATACAAAAGTGTACTGTAGTGCTCAGGAATCACACTGGCCTCAAGGTGCTTGCAAGAGAGCCTCTATTCAGCAAGGCAGTTCCAACTGCCTCTGCAAAAATCGAACCTGGGCTTCTGCCGCACCCCTCCCCACACTTCCTTTCTGGGAAACTAAACCACTTAATGGTCCAGTTACCATTACCACAGGCCCAGGGCTCCACCAGCATGTTTCTCATTGCAGCATATCTGAGGTGATGGACAAAAGAAGAGATGGAATGAAACAGGACAAGGGCAGTGTCCCAGTTTTGGTAGACAGACAACTCTTGGGATTCTGTTAGTAATACATAAAGGCAGTGGTTTTCCTGTTTGCTTGGTTGGTTTTACGTGTGTAGCAAAATGCATGCTCTCCCTTCTTGAATGGGACACTGGCAAACAATACCTCCTGGCTGCACAGTGTCCCGCAATGGAGCAATGGATACCATGCAGTTATAGGACCATTTGCCTTCAGGCTTGTGAGGCATGTTATTGCATAAGTGGCATTGCAGCAGTTTCACACCTTCCTCTGAAACATCTGGTACTGGCAACTGGCAGAGAGAAGATACAGTGGTGGTGTCAGCTGGGATTGCAATTCTTCTGTTGTGTCCTGCATGGATCTTCAGAGGACGTTACTGGCTGTTTATTATTATGTATGATTTATGACATATTTATTATTTTGTATTACTTGTATTGCAATAGTGCCTAGAGGTCCCAGCTCCTCTGTGCTAAGTGCTGTGCAAATAAAGAACAAAAAGATGGTCCCTGCCCCGAAGAGCTTACACTCTCTGAGACAAAAGATGGGTACAACAGATAGATGGGGGGAATCACAATAATAATAATAATGTTTGATTGTGACCTATGTGATGAGCAGCGGTCAGGTCACACACACTCTACTTCAATAGGAGTTCTTCATTTGAATGGCTTGCAGAATCAAACTCTAATATCTCCAGAAATCAGATCACCAATAGTATGAGTGAGACAATGGAAGTTATACAGTCAGTGAGAAGAACATACTGCAGCTATTATTCTTAGTCCCTGCTGAGTTATTTACTTTTTTCTTTTACTTTTTAATATAATGTCTTGTGAGTTTGTGTGGAGTTTTTTGCCCATCCATCTACCGTAAGTGCTGTAGAGACTCATGACAGAACGCAGCTTGGGCTTATGACACACTAGGTAAGAAAGCAGAGAAATTGTATTAGTCCATACTTAAGTCCAATTGGATTTAAATTACATAGCACCAAGGGATTTGTACAAGAGATCTGTAGCAGCAGAAACACCAGCATAGCTGAATTTCAAGATGACAAATTCTGTCTCCCTGGGTTAGGTCCTTCTCTCGTCTAACAATTCTTTTATTCCATTGACTTCAGTGGAGTTACTCCTGATCTACACTGGTGTAAGCGAGAGGAGAACCAGGTC
Organism: Emydura macquarii macquarii; assembly: GCF_026122565.2. Classification (NCBI taxonomy): domain Eukaryota; kingdom Metazoa; phylum Chordata; order Testudines; family Chelidae; genus Emydura; species Emydura macquarii. The sequence goes on from NW_027130506.1 coordinate 7,337,586, forward strand.
CTCTCTTTCCTTGGCTAGGGAACAGATAGTCAGCACTAGGTTGCAAAAGCAATCTGGGAACATGCTAGCCATGCACCTTTTCTCCAAAGTGGAATTCAATGAATAACTGGCTTCATGGCTATGAACAAAGCACCTTGTTGCAGGGCATGTACACCCAGTCTCCTGTAGGGGGCAAGGTATTGGCTCCATGACTCTGCAGTTACCTCTGTCTATCTGCCCTCAGCCTCAGGACAGCCTAGTGGCCAGAATCAATAGCTGCCCTCCTGTTCAGGGCTATGTGACCTAGTGGCCTGAGTTAGTAAAGCCACCTCTGCCTTCAGGGCAGTGTGGCCTAGGGGCCAGAGCCAATAAGTGACCAATGTCCGTAGCTGGGTGGTCTAGGGGCCCAAGTCAATGGAGCCTCCCCTGCCTTCAGGGCAGCATGGCCTGATGGCCAGAGTCCCTGGAGCAGCCCCTGCCTTCAGGGAGGCACAGCCTAACCCCCCGACTCAATGGTGGCCCTTATGTTCAGGGCTAGGCGGCCTAGCAGCCAGAGCCAAGGGAGCTGCTCTTGTTTTTGGGGCAGCATGGCCTAAGAGTCAGAGTAAATAGCTGCCCTTCAGTTCAGGGTTCGGCAAACTAGTGGCTGAAGTCAATGGAGCAGTGTGGCCTAATGGGCAGAGTCACTAAGGCAACCCCAGTCTTCAGGGCAGCACAGCCTAATGGGCAGAGTCAATAGTGTGATCCCAGCCTTCAGGGCAACACGGTATAACAGCCAGAGTGAAGGGGCCACTACCTAGGGATGGGTGGAGGCCTGGGTAGGGGGACCCAGCCCCCCCCTGCTCTACTGGATCCCAACCCAGTCACTGTCAGTGACCCATGAGTGCCCATATGTCAGCAGGGATCCAGCTGAAACATGCTGCTTCTTCACGGGCCAATAAGCAGCTCTCTCCTGGGCCATTTCCTACCCCAATTCCTGAAGCTTCCACCCAGGCATCTGCAGGGTCTCCAGGCCTGTGAATCTGGCTTCCATGGGGCATCTGCAAACTCCTCCGGCTCCATGGCTGGCTCCTCCACCACACATCCTTCCTCCTCAGTGTCCCACCAAGAGTGAGCTGGCCTGCTCCCCTTCACACAGAAGCAGCAGTTGAAGCATGCCCTGCAGGGGCAAGGGGGCATGGCTTCTGCTGCCAGGAATATTGGCTTAACCCCTTCATCTCCAGTGCAGGGCAAGTACACTCCCTTAAACACCCACACACTCTGTGGAGAGCCAGACCCATCTCTGCAATGCACCTTCTTGTACCATTGACCTTTTAAAAGCAGTTGTTTCTGTAGCAAAGTCCAGTGTTGATTTCATATCAATTCATATGAACTTTGAAATGAAGCACTGTCTGGAGAAAAAGGAGTTTCTCTGGACTGGTGCTGGAATACCATTGTTCTTGCAAATCAGTGGTATGGATTTTGCACTGTGGCATTTACATGCAATAGTTTTGAGTTGTGGCTCTTGACTGCTAAAAGAAGGTCCGGGATAGCGGTAGCCTTTAGGAGAGTCCTGCTTAAATGACAGTGTACAGACTGTGAGCTCTTTGTGTCAGACACTTCTTTTCCATTTGTTAGTACAGCGCTGAGAACAGCAAGGTGCCAGTCTTGATCAGGTGCTACTTTATACAGATGATAATAGTACACAAGGGGAATCCCCCCACGCTGATTCCCAGGGATGGACTGCAGACCTGGATCCAGATATCTTAACAAAGATGTGTGCAATTAATAGGCTTTTGAATGATTGCCAGGGGAAGTTCTTAAGCCAGAGTAGCAATTCACTAGTGTGTAAGCGAAGACCTTTTCCATTCTTTAGCAACTTGGGGAAATATGATTTAAACACAAATATATTTACATAGGACAGCTCACTTCAGCTGGGAGGGGGCTTATCAGCACGGCCCTGCTTTTATCCAGCTTCTACATAGACTACTTGAGGTAGAGAGAAGGTGAACTCAAGTGACTCCTCAGAGTCACATGCTGCTCACAGATATGCATGATGTCAATGGGAGCGTAATGTAATCTCCCAGTAATGTCAGTGGGAGAGTCACATGGGCATCCAAAGGCAGGATGTGGCTCAGCAAGTGACTCGGTTGGGAAGGGACGTGAGAGGCCTCCAGGTTTTCCCATTGACATTGAGGTCACATCACTTCCAGGAAGTCTTTCTCACCTGGAAAGTGGCTAATCCACTGGTGGCGCTGGTAGCACATATGCTGACAAGCTGATCTTGTTGGAACTCCAGCACCACCGAAGGCTAATGGTGGTAACTGATTTTGCACCTGTGTCCCTCTGAAGATTTCCCCTGCAGCCCTTTATTTCCAAACAGTGCAATGGCAGAAATGGAGGCTATGCTCTGTTGCTTCTTTCTTGCCTCTTCAGGTTGTTTTGAAGGAGCCTGTAAGGATCTTTGAGAGTATATATATATATATATATATGGGGGGAAAAAATCTGTAATTGTGTGGCACATGAGAAGTCAAATGTTGTATAGCACTTGCACAAGGCAAGTTGTATACTTCTTATATGTCTTAATAACAGTTCATTTATACAGCACCTTTCAGCTGAGGATCTCAAATAACTTTACAAGCATTAGTTAAACCTGATTACACTTCTGTGAGGAAGGTAAGCATTATTACACCTCCATTACAGATGGGTAAACTGAGGCACAGAGTTAGGGTTGTGACCCTGCAAACATGCACACACACGCTGCACTTTATTATTGTGAGTCCTACTTACTTCTGCTTAGTAAAGATAGGCATGTGCCTTCAGATTTGCAGGATCAGGGCCTAAATGACTTGCCCAAGATCACACAGCAGGTTATGGTAGGCTGTTGGTATGCTGACACTGCTAATAAATATGTCAAATATGATTGCTTCCTTGGACCTTGTCCTCTCACCTACCTCTTTTTAATCTGCTGCGTCCATGAGTTGTCTCTTGACACATGCAAAGACTGTAAGATCTTTCAGACAAGGACTATCTTTTTATTACATGTGTGTGTAGTCCTAGCGCAATGGGGCTACCATAGTAGTAATAATTATCAATAATAAAATTAGCAGAATAGCTGGGAATGAAAATCCATAAACCTTCTATTCCAGTCACTAAACAGTGGTCCCTCTGTCTTTGCCTTTTCTTGTCAGTAAGAAAAAACTGGAATATAAAATAAAACTTTGCTTCAAACTTTTCATGAACTGTAGTTGCACTGGAATTTACTGTGAGGTATTACTATTCCTAGGAGTAAACACACCATCTAAAACACTCATTTGGGAAGGATTTAGAAGCCAAAGATGCACATTCGGCTCTCAGTTAAATCTCAACGTTGCAGTCCAAGCAAATTTTGCAGTTGGGCAAGCCAAGTGCTCTAAAGAGATTGAAATGGGAACGTGTGACTAAGAGAGAGCCTGTTGAGAGAAGTGACAAGGCAAAAGGGAAATGGAATAAAAATACATTAGTAACACTTCAGAAAGTCCACAGAGGGCATGAATAAGCTGAAAGAAGAGAAGAAGTTTTGTACATTATTCCCGATTGGAAGATAAACATTAGCACAAGCTAACATTCAGGTATATGAATATAGCACAGAGAAGAGGAACTGAAAATGTAACTGATTGCGTTACAATGTTATCTCCTGTGTTGTATTTAGTGGGAAAATATTAATTAGTTATTATCCCTTAGATAAAATATGGGATGTAGTCTTCTTCATGGGGTATAAAGGGCTAACTGAGTTACAAGGGACAGACAGATCTCTCACTTGTTCTCCAGATCTCAGTTTTCATTTTTTAAAATAAGGAAGTCTCTTCTTGTTATGGTTGCAAGAAAGCCTTGAAAATATGAAACACTCCCCCCCCCCCCCAGGAAAACTGATGCTGGGATGTCTATCTGAATTTGCAGAGGACCTAAACCAATAGCCCTGATGTGTGAATTGCCCCATTCCTTTCAATGGGTACTAAAGCAGATGCCCATGATGCTACTTCAAATGTCAATGTTAACTATTTCACTGCTCAGCCAAACATGTAAGAATGGAGAGGAAGTATCATATTATGATGATTGCCTTAATCTCCTCCAAGTGACTAGAGCAGAGCAGGAAAGAATTTTTCCTGCCCACAAGAATTTTCACAATTTCAAATGTGTTTCTGTTCCACATCAAAAATGAGAATTTTTTTCACAAATACCTAAGTGCCTTTAAGGATCAGGACCTTAGTCTCTCTTTTCCTTAAATCCCCATTTAAAAAAAAAGGGGATATGAGCACTGCTCTACCTCCCACGGGCTTGTGAGGGTAAATACATTAAAGATTGTGAAGTGTTCACATACTGTGCTGATGGGAGCCATATGAGTATCTAAGCCAGATCAAAATCTGAAACCAAAATATGCCATCCTTACATCCTTTAGAGCACAGGTCTGGTTCTCCATTGTCCTTCAACTTGCAGAGCCATTTACACTAGTGCAAAATGCAGGTAATGCTACAGTACATTCAGGTGCACTATCGTTCTGCACTTACTTTGTACTGGTGTAACTAACAGCACAAAGCAAGGGCGAATCAGATGCATATGAGTAGTATTCAGCTGGGAGTCTCACCGCAGTAGGTGGGTCTATGTGTGCATGTAGCTGCTCTCCAGTGGGAGTAAAGGGGCTCACAGTTCATGGTCCTGCAAACTTGCACATGAATAGTTCTGTGGGACCTTTCATCTGAGTAAAGTTACTCAGTGTGTAAGTATTGGTAGGATCCCACCCACGGAATATATTGTATAATGAATTTTCTCCGCCGTTTGTAGAAATACCTTCAGCTCCGGTAGCCGTATCAGCAAACTTGTGAATTTTTTTTAATTGAAAGTTGCCAATTCAAGTCCAGGTGCTGCAATCTGATCCATGGTGGATGAGACCCGGTGACTTCAGTGCATCTCTTCAGTGGCTTCAGAGAATATCACTTATGTGCCTAGGGGATCAGGCCAAAGGAAAAAGCAGGCCCAGTGTGTTTGATATAGAGCAGGGAACAGGGATTGCAGCTCTGATCTGAATGCATGGAAAATTTGAGTGAGATGTGGAGATGAAGAACTGCCAAGTGTTTGTTTTAGTTTGAGCCCTTATCCATGATTTTTGTTGGAGGGCTACACTTGGGGGTTTCAAACCTACTCATCTTTGGAATTAAATGCATTAGTCACACTTTATGTTAAGATTCCATTTATAAATAGTTTAAGGGATGAATAAATGGTTAATATATGTTTTAATAAATGGTTAATTAAGGTTGTATTCATAAATCTTTTACAGAGTTAATAAGAGGTTAATACATGTTTTAATTAATGATTAATCAATTGTTATAGATTGTGAGAGTACAACAGGTCAATAGGTTGTTTTTATGACACCTTCTACCTAAGCACTTGCCACTATCTATGACACATACTGCTTCTGTCTGTAACTGGCTTCTAACATCCAATAATACTAACCTCTGAAAAATGGAACCCTAATATAAAGTGACTGATGAACTGAGGAACAGCTTGCCGTTAAGAGAATATATATTTTCTGTACTACACCAAAATATATATAGTGACCTTTATGTTAAAACCATGCACATTTTCCTGTGTATAAAGGTCCTCTCATTTAAAGAAGCCCTTTTGTATCAGATTATCCTCATTTTCCAGAAAGTGCTTGTGCACTTGTTCACCTTCCTCTTAACTGTCCATTATTGGCAATACAAAAACCTGCTGCATACTGAAAATGTGGTAACAATGGAACATAGCAAGAATTTGCTATCGAAATAAATGACACAACAGTGCCTGTCCTGATTGCATTATGCAGTGCCATATTCAACTCATTCAAAAGCTTCATTTCTGATATTTAAATGAAGCTGACACAAAAATCTTTCTGTTTAAGGTATTTATATGGTCCCTGTTGCCATAGTATCTGTGAGGTAGGTATGTGCTATTATCCTGTTTTACAGATGGGGAATTTAGGCCCAGATCTTGATTGATTTCAGTGGAAATTAAGGTGCCTAAATACCTTGGAGGATCTGGGCCTAAGTGACTTACCCAAGGTCATGCAGGAAGTCTGTGGCAGAGGAAAAAAATTCAACCCAAGTTTCCTGAGTCCCAGGCTAGTGTCCTAACCATTGGACCAGCCTTCCTCTCTGGACTGTTTGCTCCAGCTTGTTTGATGTCTGTGAAATGAGTAGAGTCCCCTAAAAGAGCTCCACCTAGAACAAACCAGAAGTGACCTCAACAAGTGTGAGGGGCCACAGAAGCAGAAAGGTCAACTGAAAAGCTCAAAGCTGGATGGAAAGCCTGCTGCTGCAGAATGCTGAAGAATCCAAGGTCTTTGCTGGAGTATTTAGGTGCAATGATTTACACTGCATTGATTTATACCAGTTGAGGATCCAGACCTCTGTGCAGCTGGCTTTCTCCCTGCAATGTAGCACTGAATGAAGAAATACATGAAAAATCTGTGCTCAGACAGTCTGAAGCAAAGGGTCTGACATGCCAGCAAGGAAGCCGTGCCTCATAACAAGGTAGGAAGGGTTAAAGTAAGCGCATGAGCTTGAGGAGCAGAGAGATTGTTGGGAAAATCCTGTAGACATGCAGCAAAGCATGTGTCCTCATTTGAATTTTCCTATTAGGTTTCCCACAGAAATCTCAAACATTCTTGCATCAGTCACTAACTGGAATTTTGTTTTAGTTTCATATTTGCAAACTCAAGGCAGCTTTTTTTACATCAAAATTATATGCTGTTGCTGCTGCATGCGCCTTAATATATACACCTGGTAATTATTTGTGCAAATAGAAGTGTTTTTTTTTCTTTTGCTTGTTGGTATTAATGATAAGAAATGCCAATGCTTCTTCCTCCTTACTCTTATAGCAAATACTCTCCTGTTCTTCAGAGAACTGCAATGGCACTGGTTTTAGCTGTGGTCTTTGGGCTTGTCACTGGAGGAGACTGCATTTCTTTTTTGTTAGGGACTCCACTCTCTTTCTTCAAAAGGCTTTATTGGGGGCCTGCTCCAAAGCCCACTAAAGTCTATGGAAAGACTCCTATTGAGCTTTAGATCAGGCCCTTGAACTCAGCAGATTTGTAATCCTTTTACCAGGTGTTGTCGGCAGCAAAAAAGGCCAGATTCATTTTTTAGGGGTTCTTTCTCATGACTAATTAAGTTGCTTCAAGCCACCTCAAGTCCCAACCCAGAAACCTGAGAAACTATATACCCAACCCTAGGAATCGTTGATGGGCAGTACTTCCCCACAGGCAAGCACTGAATCCAAAGGTTAAAACAAAGAACTTTATTGGAGGGGAGAAGTCGGGGATAAAGAGGGAACAACAGAATTTATTTAGGAAAACTGACAACTGACTAATAAGTTCTATGAGGTAAGACTCCAACTCCCCCAGGGTGTCTAACAGTAGCCCCAAGCTCAGTCTTCCTCTTGCAGTAATGAGTGGCTAACGCAATCTAGTCACTTCGCTACTCCCTAACTTCTCACTCACGATAAGTGGTCCTGGGTTGGAGGAGTCGAAGGATTCTAGCAGGTCCCTGCAGCCTAGGCTTTTCAGGACCTCTACTACCTGCCCAGCTGAAGTGATTTCAGCTTCAATTGCTGGGCCTGCACCAGAGTCCTTCAGTACACGGCTGCTCTCTCTGCAGCTTCAGCCTAAGCTGCCTAGCTCTGTGCCAGCCACTGCTGTTCTGCACCGTCCACCACTGCAGAGGTGTCCCCAGCACTCTCTGCTGTCACCTCTCAGCTGTCACCACTCTTCACCGTCTCCTGCTTTGCAGGTCTCTTGTCTCAGCTCAGCTTGAGAGAGAGAGAGAGAGACCAGATGGTACCTAGCACCCTCACCTGAATTTGCACCACTAGAGAAGCATTCCCAACAGAGGACAGAAACCTCTCGTCTCCTCCGAGGGCTATCCGGGTTGCCTTACCCAACAGTGTCTGACTGCAGTCACATTCAGGGTCGCCCCAGCCACATTTACTGGAGAGCCCTTGCCCCTTCATCACCCAACATTTTTATTGCATTTTATTGCCCCCAAACTCAAAAACGTAAGTATATTTTAACCAAAATGCTCCAGTCCATCTCACAACCCTGGGATGGAAATGGGGCCTGAATTCTTCAGTCAGATGCTGGCAGAGAGCTCCCTCACCAACAGCACTCCTGCCCATCTGCAGTTCATAAGGAGCTCCGGGCCACTCTTTTCTTTTATCACCAGTGGTGACAATAGCGAGCTCCCTCCTCTGTCAGGCTTCAGGCCACATGCTTTATACGTTGGTAGTTGGGCGCCTGATTCTTCTCTTGTTTGCACCAGTTGTGCACAGGTGTGACTCCATTATTTTCAGTGGTGTTATTCCAGAATGGGGGCTTGGTTGTGCCTCTGCCCTGTGTTGGAGGCAATGCTGCTCTTCCCAGAGCTCCCTGGTGCAGAGGGACACCACACCTTCTACTAGATTCGAGCCCTCCATGAGTCTATGTTCTTCTTCTTTCATATGACTTAGGCAGGTAGCAACGATTACAAATTTACATCTAGATTTGATAGCCAGCACATTGTCGCAGCAATACGCTGGTGAATGTCCTTCAGGGCCATAGCGAAAGAATGAAGGGGGCACTCAGATATAATGAGCTCCATCTGTTGTGACCACAGTCATATAGAGGTCTTTGCCTCATTTTCCATTAAAAGAGGGTTTGTCCACATCTCCCATGCGATGTCCTGATGCGATTCAATCTGCACCAGTCTTTCCAACATGAATCCAAACCCAGTGGTTCCTTGGCACGGTCAATGACAAGCTGTTTGTTTTGAGCAGTCAAAATGCTCCAAGTGGCTCTCCATTGAGCTTCAGCATCAAAGTTGAGCGTAAGGGTCATGAAGCGTTTCCATAGAGGGTTGCAGGATTTTAATCTTGTCTTTGGTGGGTTCTGCAGGTCATCGTGCAACAGGATCCTTGTGTTTGCATTGACATGATTAAGAAAGCGAGATGTCTGGGCAGCTCTTCTAATCTGGAGGCTGAAGGTGCGATAGGAGCCAGTCGACTGGGGTTGATTTGAACACTTCTGACGCTACACACATGGCGTTATTGAGCTGGGAAAAAACAAGTTTAGTGTGACTATTGTGAGAGCAGACTGGTGCACAGTATTCAGCTGCAGAATGTACCAAGGCAACTGTTGTGGTTTGTAGCGCCCGTTGACTGAAGCCCCATGATGTTCCGGACAGTTTCCTATTAAGCCTGATACGGGACCTGACCTTATCAAGGGTGTTCTCAAAAAGTCAAACTCCGGTCCAGTCTAACACCGAGATTCTTTGGATTAGCTTCATGGCTGACATTCCCACTGCAGAACTGCACATCGAGTTTGGTATTAGATGTTTTATTGTTCAGATGGAAAGTGGTCACCTTTTTTTTTTGGGTGAGGCCTAAGTTTTCAGTGTGGAAATAATCAGCCATAGTGCTAAGATTGGGTTAGGGTGCAGCTGATGGCATGGAGGCTTGTGTGCTGAGCAGCTGGGGCAATGTCATCCGCATATATGAATTTCCTCAACTCTGTCGTTGGTATAGCCACAGTGTATTGATTAAACAGTACTGGGTCCAGGATGGAGCCCTGAGGGATGACTGAGTTAAGAGTTTTTGGTCTGCTGAAGTGGCCGTTAAGGTTCACCTTAAAACGGTGGTCCCCGGTCATCGCTACCAAGAGATGGATCATTCACCAGCAATGAATGACACGGGAGAGCTTAAGGAGGAAGCCCTGTCTCCAGACAGTGTCAGATGCCGAGGACAAATCAAGAAGAGCAATACCTGTCTTCAGCTTATGTTGGAATCCTGCCTCAATGTGGCTGGTGTGTGAAGCTAGTTGGCCACAGTAGTTCCTCTTTGGGCGAAATCCTGCCTGCTCCGCTGGGAGGATGTCTTCAATAATATCAGACAGACGGTTGAGCAGTGCCCATTCCATGAGCTTGCTGGCGGTTGAGAGGAGAGAAATGGAGTGGTAGCTGGCTGCATGGTCTGGGAGTTTCCCAGGCTTCAGTAGGGCAACCACTCTTGCCTGTCGCCAGCTTGTTGGCACGTCTCCGGATCTGTGCATGGTGGTAAAAAGAGCCACCAGCCATTCCCGTCCCTGTCTCCCCAGATTCTTAAGAAACTCTGGAGGAATGCCATTAAACCCTGCAGGTTTTTGGTTTCCGACAGCGCAACATTGATTTCCTCGACAGAGTTTGCAGAGGAGAATGGAGATTCCTCTGGGCATTGGAGAAGGTTTCTGCAGAATTCCTGCTGGGCCTCCTGGTGTGTAATCTTGTCTGTCAGCATCTTGTTGTTAGAAAGAAGATGAGAGGCAACAGCATTTACCGTCACCTTTTCCAGGCGTCATGTTACTGGCCGGGATCCTCCAAGTTGGTACAAAAGAGCCCAGCCTTGTGGCTTGAATGAATGAAATCAAGGCTTTCAATAGTCTCTTTTCACCTTCCCAGGCACACTGAATTCAAGGATTCAAGCAGTGCAGTGGCTTCGTCTGGGTCACCGCTCCTTTCATATTCCCTCAGGAGGGACTCAGATTCCTTTGTCCATCGGGGGTGATAGCCTTGTGCTGTCTGTGTGGGATATACTTCTTAGTGAAGTCAATGAAATAGAATTCAAAAGGAGCTGGAGCAGGTCGTAGGTAGTAAGTGAGAGAAAAACAACGCCCTTTGTGTCTGGACTGTGGGAGCTCACACTTGGACTGGCTCATTCGAAGTGCCAATCCTGGTGTTTCAGTGACTTCCATTCCTACAATGATCTGGGCTCCTTAAGACAACAGCAGTAGTAAATTAACTGTCTTTGCTCTGGACCCCACCATGGTCATAGCCTATCCGCTCCTCCTGGAGCAGAATTGCTGCAGTATCGCTAGGCTGCTGTATTGCTGCTGCAGCAACAAGCACTGAGTGGACTCAAACCTGGCGGACTTCGCTGTGGAGTTACAGACACACAAACACATCGCAGAATGCAATGTGAAATCCCGGCCAAAGCACACTACAGGAGTTCAAAATATGTGCCTGAAAACAGCAAAAGGCTGACCAACCTCTGAAGGGCTGGAGATTTAATTAGTAGAATTCTATACACAAGAGTTGCTGCTGCTGCTGCTGGTGTGTCCCACTAGAATGTGTGTGTGTAGATGTGTGTTTGTACAACAAAAGCACAAAGAGCATGTTACTTATACACTTGCTCTTTTGCTTGCCATTTAGCAGCCCTATGGAGGGAATGCAAAACCTTCTATTTTATTTCCCCTCCTTGGGGATTTCAAAATGATTAAAAATCCTCTGCTTGGCATCATTAGCTTGCTTGTATATCTGTCCCTGCTAGAGAAAGCTACATGGGGAAAAAACAGTGTTTGACTGTTTTGACAGTACAATAACATTTAACGCCTCTACTGTTTGGCCCAACATTATATCACCCTCTGTTGTGTTTCCCAGCATGCCCTAGCATTCCTTCAAACAAGTATTCGTTCTAGCAGAAAGTCCAAGAAAAGACTTTACTCCCTTGAGGATCAAGAAGAAAGCACCAGCTAAGAAAGGTACAGGAGCTATTAATATTAATGCTATAGGCAGGAGGGGGAAGAGGACATAGGAGCAGTGAAAGAACGAATCCTTATGGCTTTGATGTGTTCATTTCCACAGGACTGGTAGCAGCATGGAGAATACAAAATCCATATAAAGAGGAAAATGAGTAGGTGGAGGTGAGTTGGAGACAGTTAAGAAAATTGCACAGGCTGTGGGGATTTTTCCTGTCTAGACACATATACACAGAAAGGCAACCACTGTGCCATCTGCAGCTTAGCTGAATTTTTTTTCAAAAGGACAGAGCTGAGACAAAAAGGAAACTCACCCATGTGCTTCAGGTTTCGGTGCTCATATGAATGATGCATATTGAATGCCCGCTATGTGTGAAAACCACTGAATGTTTTTGCTGCGCCTAAGGAGGAACAACAGCAAGAGAGCACACAAATCCCCCTGCGTGTCATTTTCTGCTCCATTGACAGAGTAAAAAGGGAAGGAATGCAATTATTTTAGTCCTAAAGAGGCTGCTAAGGAGTGAAAATGAAAATAATTAAAGCCCTTGTGCCTCAGATTCTTTGGGCCAGATTCTTCTTTTAGTGACATCACTGCACTCCCGTTGCTCTGACATCACTGAGAGGGCTCAGTGGTGCTCAGAGACATGTACACCATTGTATGTGACCAGTGAAACTTGCACCGATGCGACTGAGGACAGGCACTGCACCTCTTTCCAGCCACATTTATCCTTGACATAGCTCTACCATTCCCAGTGGAACTACACAAAGGAGAAATCGTAATCTTTCTGCTTTCTAGTTACTCTAGCTTTACACCAGTGTAATGAAGGACCTGATGCAAAACCCACTGAACTCAAGAAGAGTCGGAGTCTTTCCAGCTCCCTCACTGACCTTCAGTGCAGGCTTTAAGTGCACAATCTTACCATATGTCTGCTCTCTTGCATGGTTTTCAGCCTGTCCGAGATGGCTTTACTAACTCAAACAAGGGAGACGCGCAGGATTCCATTCTGCTTGATGCATAAAAAAATAAAATAAAAAAATCTGTTCAGCTCTAATATAGGAATTGCTATTCTATGAAAGACGCTGCAAAAAAGTCCATAAAGAATTTAATTTTTAAAAAGGGTCTAGGAGATTCAAGAGATCCGTATTTAGCATTGTTAGACTATTGCAATGCTCCTCACATTGCTTTATCAGGGGCACCAGTTCAGAGACTCATGGGCACAAAGGCAAGCATCCAATGTCAATGAAAAACCATTAACATGAAAAGTGTTACAGAAGATCTACGTGGCAGGAAGCTAGAACAGAAGAAATACTACAAGAAATCCATGCCACTGCAATTGGGAGAGAATGTTAGGTCCCAAACTGGCAACCTGCTGGAGCCCCTGCCTCAAAGCCCTACATTATAATCCCCCTCGAGGTCCAGACCGACAGGAGGAACAGAAGACATTTAAACAAAACTAAGGAGAATATTGACGCTCTGGTTTTTGAGGACATTCAAAATGCCAGTGGCAGCATTCATGCTCTGATAGAAGGAGCACATGCCCTCCTGCTCACAGACAAAAAACATCTAGCGCAGTGAACACAGGACCAGGGGGCAGAGCCATTTTAGCAGCTGAACATGCCATTGCAGGATGACCTGTTTCAGGAACAAGAGGCAGGCATATAATCGGAAAGCCCTTGAGATTCAGGAGTAGTAGTTAATGATGTATGTCCAATAAGTGGCAAGGTAATTTTCTCATAGAGCATAGGCCATGCGTTTTGACCTCCACCCTAGATGTCACCATTTGTAGATGCTATTAACTGGCCATGTTAATCTGTGGTTGGGTTTGGTGGATATTAAGTTTCATTTGCATTTGATTTAAAAAAATGAAGGGGAAGGAGATGAAACAAATAACCGGTGGAGAGAGTGAGAAAATGGACCCCCCCGTCTGTGACTTTTAGAAACCGTGATCCATGTCATGTTGGCTGTCTTGGGCTCAGAGTATGTCTACACTGCAAAAAAAGATATGTTCTTACCTCTGTTCTTAGATAACCCCAGTTATGCTAAATCGGGTTAAAATAGCAGTGAAGACACAGCAGCTCGGCTTTTAACTCAGGTTAGCAGCTTGAATTAAAGCCTGTAGGGGAGCCTGGGGCTGATCGTGAGCTGCTAACTTGAGTTAAAAGCTGAGTTGCTGTTTCTTCACTGTTATTTTACTCCGAGTTATTTTAATGCAGGTTAGCTAATCCAAGTTAACAGCACTTTTTTTTTTTCAGTGTAGATATACCTCCTTCTGCATCCCTGTACGCCACACTTTTGTTGGAGTAAAAGGAGTAAATTACTTTGTTCTTTTCCGCTAGCTGCAGGTATGCAAGTCTTCTGACTCCATCCAATTTATCTTCATGCCCCTTTTGGTGATGGATGATGCCAGGACGCTCCCCTGGCTGATCATGTGCAAATTCCTCTTTGGCCTATCCTCATTGTTTCAGAGCAGCGATGCAGCACAGAATCGCGTTCCACACGCTTGTGTGTGTGTTTTGTTCAGAGGAGTCCCCTCTAGGTGTCCAGTGCCACAAAACAACCAGCTGGTCTGATTGTTCTTTCCTAGTGGTAGCTCTGTTTTAGAGGATTAAAGCCAGTTATCCCCTGTGTTGGTAGGTGGAGGTCCAGGGCTTGTCCCTGTCCATTCTCCCAAGTAGGATATTAACAACAAGGTACAAGACAGGGTGTGGAGAGAACAGCAGTGGCTGGTTTGCTAGCCTTGTGAATGACAGCAACAGGAGCAGCAGCATGTATAAACTATGCTGCAGCCATTTTACTACCCATGAGCACTCACTGGTTAACTGCGCATTGTTTGTTAAGATTTGTACTGTTCCCATATATAGGCCTAGATTCAGCAAGATACCTAACTTGAAGCAGGTGAGTAACCCCATGGGGCAATTCATGTGTTCAAAGTTAGACACATGCTTAAGTACCTTGCAGAATCAGAGCCCTGTTTTTTATATCCCCCACCGCATATTGCAAATCCTCATTGAAATTCACCTTTGGCTAAACTCTGCCTCGAGGCTGATATGAGGCAGCCTGTTTTGGAATTCATCATGCTGAATAACTTGAAGCCAATGCTCCTGTCTTGCCAAAAGGAAAAGTAAGACATAATACAGGCACATCTCTTCATAAAAATAAAAAGTTATTTTAGATTCCTGAATGTACAAATGCCAGCACCTCACTGCCATCAAAAGGCAATTAACATAACTGTTAAGCGACAAGAAATCAAAATACCTCGGAGTCAGTAGTGTAAATTATACACACACACTTTCTGCAAGATGCTTTGGTTATTCTCTTTCCATTGTAAACAAAAGTGAATTATGATCTTGAAAGGTTCTATCTCTTCCTGATAACTGAAAAAGCTAATTAAAAACAAAAGCCAGGGATGTAACCGTTGCTTAATGCTGTAAGCATAACATGACCTAATGCTATTATGAGTGCTGAACAAATTTCAATTAGAACTCCAGCTGGTAGACATATAAATGTGATAATGGTGTTTTAATATTACATAATCACTTGTTAGCAAAATTATTTTTATTTAGTCTATTCATAATATGAATCAGAGAGTCAGGATTTTTTTTGGTACAATTTTATCACATTCGTTTTGTTGTGCATCTAAATTGGAGAAAATCCATTTGTCAGCAGCTGCAATATTTAACATTTGGTTTAAATGAGTTAAGCATTTTGGTCGAGCTGCCCTGATTGACATTTGTGCAAAGTGGGTATAAAACATCAGATCAGACTGGTAGATTTTAACACACCCTTTGAACGCACTTTGCATTGGGCTCAATAACTCAACATACATTGCTGAGAGTAATGGGCCTTTTGTTCCCAACCCTGAAAACAATAAGAAAACAATAAACCAATAGGTTTCAGACTTTTTGGAAGTATCTAATCCTCAAGGGTTAAAACAAATCAGGCTGGGACTGGGGGAATTATTTATTCCTTGTCCCCGTGATTTATAAAGAAGCATGAAGTGAATGGGATTTTCTCATAAAGCATAAAGCTGAGCTTGTCTGAAAGTCTTTGCAGGATTGGGACCTAAGACTGTAAGCTCTTTGGAGCAGAGACTGTGTTTATCTGGCTCCTAGAAGAATGTGACACAGAGCCCGAGTAGGGACTTTGGATACCACCACAATGCAAATATTAAGGGGAAGGATAAGAGAGGAAGTATGGGCAAGTGGTTAGAGTGCTAGCCTAAGTCTTGGAAGACCTGGAAGTCTTGGAAGACTTGGAAAGGCCAATTCCTTGCTCTGCCACAGTCTTCCTGGGTGACCTTGGGAAAGTCACTTAACCTTTCTGTGCCTTAGTTCTCCATCTATATAATTGCACTTAATCTACTTCACCGGGGGTGTTGTGAGGATAAATACATTAATGCATGTGAGGCGCTCAGATACTATGTTGATAGGGGCATATAAGTAGCTTTAACAGCAAGAAGGTTATAATAATGAAAACAATAATGGATTCAAATTTTGTTTACACCTGAAGGACCCAATTATCCTCAGTTGTGGAGAGGGCCTCATGCAGCTGAGAAGAGGTGCAAAGGGGCATTTAAGCATCTTTGCATCCTCCCTCTCGATGCTCGGATTTCTCTATTCTGGTTCACCAATGCAAGATAATTTGCACCACTAGCCAATGGTCTTAAGGGGCTAGCCCAGAAGCCACCGGAGCAGTGGGACACGACAACCACCCTCCTCCTTTTCCCTGGCCATTCCCACACCAGCTACAGGGACAGACAGTGCTACAAAAGCAGCTATGCAGGTGACACCCTCTGAGTGATAGTTCAGGCAGCTTGTGTCAATGTGGCATCACGAAGGTGTCCTGACAGAGCTAACGATCTGACCTACACTTTGACTGCCAGACAGTCCTGGAATAGCTGACTGTTGGCTGGTAGGATGGTGACATGTCAGAGTACCATTTCTGTGGGCCTTTCATGCTTTAAAACACTGATACAACGAATTCTAGTGCTGGTGAGAAGTATTGGCTTGACAGACCTGGGGGATGAAATCCTCTCCAAACTGGTATAGCAAGGGAAGTAGCAGCACAAGCTTCTCCCATTTTCCCACTAATTGCCTTAACACTGTCCTAGAGGGATCAGCTCTAATGGGCAGAGAGGCATTCAGTCCCCATGGCCCATGCACTGCTTGTCCTCTATCCTGAGGGTCCCAATCAGTGCCCACTGGGAAGAGAATGTTTGCGCTATGGGACACCTATATTTAACTTCAGTTCATTTGCATGCCGCAGTCCTGTTGGATTAATGTTAGTTGATGGCAAAGAGACAACAAAAGCTGTCACAACCATGAAATATAATTCTTCTTGCTAGATGTCAGTGAGATTTTTCCCAGTTAGCCATTATAAATATCTATTTACACCACTAGTACTCTGGAACGAAAAAGGGATCATTTTCTCTTGTGTTTTTTTAAATAAATGTTGAAATAAATAATGTCTTTAAAAAAATTGGCAGAAAGGGCAATCAGTCCTGTGACGACAGCTCTCCAGACTAGCATCAATTTCTTCTCTATTATGTATTTAAAGCCAGGTAAAATTTGGGGCTCCATTGTGCTAGGCACTGTAAAAAGGAAGTATCATTATGCCCATTTTACAGATGAGGAACTGAGGCACAGAGAGATTAAATGATTTACCTAAGGACACCTGTGGCAGAACCAGGAATTGAATATGGGGCTCGGGGGTCCCAGGCCAGTGCCTTAAATATGAGTCCATCCTTCTGCCTGCAGATTCTGTATAGTTCTCCGTGTATGGCCACCGACAGAGGGGGTAAAAGCTGCAGGGGGAAAAATCATATTCAGAATAGTTTGTTTCTGATTTTCTCCTCCACTCAATTAGCTTCAAGAAGAGAAACAGGCTTTTAACCTTTGCTGCTGCTTGATTAGGTACCTCTAGTTGTGGTTACAGCTGCATCGACTCCTTTGTTGGATGAAGATGACAAACACTAAGAATAGTGGGAGCCTTGATTCTGCTTCCCTAGCCCACCAGGCAACCGATATAAACCACCTGAAAATTACTACACCAGCCCAGAGCAAAGAGGGAATTGTGCATATGTCTAAGATATTGTATACCTCCATCTTCATAGTATCTGAGTCACTCACAATCTTTAATGGATTTATCCTCACAACACCACTTTGAGGTGAAGAAGTGCTATTATTCCCATTCTACATATGGGGAACTAAGGCACAGAGAGGCTAAGGGATTTGCCCAAGGTCACACAAGAAATCTGTGGCAAAGTAAGGAGTTGAAAGTGGGTCTCCTAAGTCCTAGCTTAGCACTCTAGCGACTGTTCCATACTTCCTCTCCCCCATGCTGCTCCTAGGGTTGGCTCACTTACACAGCAGCCCCCTTACACAGGGCTTGTGGCAAAGACATGATTTAGCTCAAATTGTTTGCACATTGGGTCGCATGTGCAAAAGTTCGAATTTGAAGCTAGACAAATTCATACTGAAAATAAATCATACATTATTAACAGTCAGATGAATTAATCATGGGAAGAATTTACCAGGGGTTGTGGTGGATTCTCCATAACTGACAATTTTTAAATTAAGATTGGATGTTTTTCTAAAATATATGTTCTAGGCATCATTTTGGGGAAGTGTTAGACAGGAGGTCAGCCTAGATGACCACAGTAGTCCCCTCTGCCCGCAGAATCTATGCATGTATGAAAAGTTGGTATTTTCATCTGCAGTGAAAGCTGGCAACTGTCTGGTGCAAATCAAGGAGACTTAGCTGCTCAGATACCATGGTGATGGGCACGGTATACGAACTATACAAACAGAACAGATTTAGGACTGCTACAGACGGGGGGCTGACTGGCCAGGCAGCAGTTCGGCAGAAAAGGACTGGGGGTTACAGTGGACAAGAAGCTGGATATGAATCAGCAGTGTGCCCTGGTTGCCAAGAAGGCTAATAGCATATTGGGCTGCATTCGTAGGAGCATTGCCAGCAGATCGAGGGAAGTGATTATTCCCCTCTATTCGGCATTGGTGAGGCCTCATCTGGAGTATTGTGTCCTGTTTTGGGCCCCCCGTTACAGGAAGGATGTGGACAAATTAGAAAGAGATCAACAGAGGGCAACGAAAAAGATTAGGGGCTGGAACACATGACTTATGAGGAGAGGCTGAGGGAACTAGGCTTGTTTTGTTTGCAGAAGAGAAGAGTGAGGGGGGGATTTAATAGCAGCCTTTAACTACCTGAAAGGGGGTCCCAGGGAGGATGGAACTAGGCTGTTCTTAATGGTAGTAGATGATAGAACTAGGAGCAATGGTCTCAAATTGCAGGGGAGGAGGTCTAGGTTGGATATTAGGAAACACTTTTTCAGTAGGAGGGTGGTGAAACACTGGAACCGGTTACCTAGGGAGGTGGTGGAGTCTCCATCCTTAGAGGTTTTTAAGGCCCGACTTGACAAAGCCCTGGCTGGGATGATTTAGTTGGGGTTGGTCCTTCTTTGAGCAGGGGTTGGACTAGATGACCTCCTAAGGCCCCTTCCAACCTTAATCTTCTCTGATTCTCTGATTTGTGTGCACGGCTCTTAGCTTCTAGCCATGCAGAAGGATACATCACCAAAGTCAACACCTTTCTACTGGCTGATTGGAAAGGTGACCCTATATTTTGATAGTAATGTGGAATACAGAAATATTCAGTAACAAGAAGACAATAGGGCTCTTTCCCTCACTGTTTTCCTTCTGCTGGCATATCTTTATTTTTAATCCTCTGTGTCCTGAAATGTAGCTTGATTTGCCAGTGGGAAATGTGATAATTAAGCAAGGAATCCAGACACTCAGAAAGGATTTGGCTGAGTACTTGCCTGAGTATGAATTTCAACGAAAGGGTGCATGTTCCTTTGACTATTCTAGGCAACATGCCATGGACAGCTTGCCTAGCATCACACAAGAGAGGTCTATCTGTGTTAAACATACTTCTGTAGCTGTCGCTCTGACTGTCCAAGAGAGGCTCCCACATGTACACTCTCTGCAGTTGTGTTGCTGCATACTGCTGGGTGATAGTTGCCCTCAGGCTGCTCACCTGACAAGGAGAAGCAGCCCAAAAAGTTAGTCCATGAGAGCTGGAACTGTTCTTCAAACCTGCTTGGAGGATGGGGCAGGTCAGAACCACAAACTGGGCTCTCAGCACGGGAGGAAACAAGAGCTGGAAAGAATCACTGATGTCCTGGCAATATCTGAACAGGCTCCCGCAGTCATTTCCCTCTTTAGCCTGTGATAAGCCTTGGATCTAATTCTCCTCTCACTCACACTGGTGTAAATCTGGAGTAGCTCTACTGAAGACAATGGCATTTCATCTGTGTGAACGTGGTGCAAATAAAAGGAGAGTCAGAGCTCTCAGATCCCAGGGGCATGTGAGCAGTAGAAGGACCGGGTCACCTAGTCATGTGGTTTCCTATTGAAACAAAATGCTTTCCCATATGCAAAGAGGGAAGCAGCATCGTTGCTCAAAAAACTTACACTGGGATACACTGCACTCGGGTTTTGTGCATCCTTTTATTCAGTCAAGCCTTCTCAGTTCAGCTTAGCTTCCTTTGCATGATATTTATCATCACTTTGCATATCTCGAGATGGCGTCCTGCAACTCCTGTGAAAAATAGATTGAAAAGTCTGTCTCGCCAAAGCTCCCTTAAGTATTTCTTATCTATCTGGGCCCCTAATAACCTCAGAACCAAAGTGTCTTTGCTCAAAAGGCTAGCTTTTGAATAACCAGCAGCACTACACAGATAATTTATCCTACCATATCTTTCAACAAAGCCATTCTTCCTCTCACAATAGACAAGGATTATCAGCTCCATTTTTATAGAAGGGGAAACTAAGACAGAGACTACCCAAGCCACAGGACCTCCCCTTCAATTACAACGCAGCTCAGCATAACATGAGTACATAGAAGACGTAGAAAAAAATCCCATCTTGGATTAAGAAATCCTGAAACTAGCTCAGGGAGCCTCAGGCTGCTTGTAACACACAAGAAACAGAGACAAACAACAATGACTTTCATTGCCATTTCCACTGTCCTGTATTGTTTATTTCAAGAGCCATATCAACACATGCATTGCCTCTAACAGCTGTAACCTTCATGAATGGAAGGCAATAGGAATCAGGATTAGCATTTAGCAATAGGAATGGAAGCCATTGGCTGCACTGGGAACAGAAGCAGATCCTAGCTGGGTTTATTGGGAGATGTATTTGCAAAGCTAGAAAATACATTGCATTTAACATCATATAAAGATGCTTCAGAAAACAGTGTCCTTTAACGGAACTCATAATGATCTGTGTAACATCACCAGCTTTATTACAGATATGCACACTCTGAGATAAAGGGACATAGGAATTGCTCAAATGAATTGGTCCAGGGGTCCATTCAACCCAGTGTCCTGCCTCTGATAGTGACCTGCATCACATGCTTCAAGGGAAGGTGGAAGGCCCCTTGCAATAGGCAATTATAAGATAACGTCCCCCCAGGGAAAATTTCCTCTGAACCTTCAATAATTAGAGATTGTCTTATGTCCTGAAGCATGAGGGTTTTTATTTCTTCCAAAATCCGTGAGGCCAAATCCTCAGCTGGTGTAAATCAGCATGGCTTTACCAAAGTCAATGGCACTCACCTGATTTGCACCATCTGAGGATCTGGCCTTTGGTTTTATTTTTAAATCCCTGCTACTGTATCTCATTATCCATACAGACATCCAGTCCTTATTTTTAATCTTACCGTGCTCTTAGCCTCAGTGGTAATTTGTGGCAATGATTTAATTTAGCATTTTTTTAAGCCTAGGTCTTTCTTTCTTTTAAACATCTTTCTTTCTCCTAAACAGGTGTGTATATTGTAAATGCTTTGGTAAATGTGTTAATTGAAATGACTGTCAGGCATTTGGAAATGAATCATTTTGGGAGCCACACCTTGGCAGTATATTCACAGTGCCATGGAAAGTGTGAAGAGCTACACTTTGGTTTGTTTACTATACTATAAGAGAAACTGCAATGTATAATTTACAACAAAACACACACACACACACACACATGCTCACAAAGATATATTTATGGGTAGATTCATTACACCAATGGACAGATCGGGCCGTGTTGTCAGTTAACTAAACTCTAATCAATCTTTCGAATGCCTTTCATAGTATGGTTTCATTAGAAGTTTGGGATAATCATTCACTCATCCACTGTTGTATGGCTGGTTATGATTTGTGTTCTCTTTATTGTAGGAACTAATGTGTATCCCATAAGATCAAGAATTTCCTCCGGAAGACAGTCTTTTTGGATGTTTCCTGTTGCTTATGTGCTAAGAATATATATTACCTTTATTATATAGACATTAGAGAGTAAAATCTAATGGGGGTATTTCTACCGAATACGGTATGCAGAATAGTAAATTCCTGTAGGTGTGAAATGAATCCTTGCTAGAATATTCACTGAGTTATCCCACATCTTTCCTCTCATGAAACAGATTAATTCACATTCCACAGAAGCCCATTAGGTATTTTTTATTACAACTCTTCCGGCTGTATCCTGCCTACATTTACACCTTCAATCTTGCCAAGTTTAAAGGTAATTTGAATGAAAAAGTAGCTGTGCACAAAAATGTGCATTCTGCTTCCTATTATCTGCTGCACATCTTGGGAGAACAGTACAGGTTGGGAGGGGGAAGAAGTGTTGAATGCATGTCCTGGCTCCCAGCTATTAAAAAGAAAGGAATAAAAAGAACTGGGCAATCCATATAGCAAATTCCTGTTCATATATTGGATTCTCTCCCCTTATTTAAACCTTGAGGGGGCTATGGGGGTAGGAATTGTGCATACATTAAATATTCACCCAAGCAGGTTTAGGTTAAACAAGTAGCATTTACCCAGCAGATCATAACAGGACTCACTCATGTTGGCAGGAATGCAGGGGCCATATTTTCACAGCTGAGTTCTTTTTGAGCAATTTCTCTGATGCATTAGGCACAAAAGCACATTTAACCTGGGTTCTATACGCCTTCCCTATTTACAGTGACCAATTTTTCTCCCCCAAACATTTTCACTCTGACTGACTATTGCTAGAGAATTCTTTCCCTTCAGTCCCCGTTCCAGGATCCCTGCGGTGCTGATGGAGCTTGGCCTCTCAGTCTGCTTGACAGGTTTATTTCAGAGGAGTCGCCACTAGGACATCAGTATTGCACAGCAGCTGGTTCCCATTGCTTGATCTGAATCATTTCCTTGTGTAGGGAGGCACTAACCACAACGGGCCAAATTCATCCTGGGATATGAGCAGGTATAACTCCTTTGATTTGAGTGCTGCCCCACCCCATATCAGGGCTGAAGAGTGGCCTCAGATTTTAAGATGAATTATGCAATATGACTGAGTAATATGCAACACTGAATGACACTCCATCACATTTACATAATTTATTAACATTATATTTTCCACACATAAAGTGTAGTAAGAATGGCCTTACTGCATGGGGTTAATGACCATCTGGGGGCCCTTGAGTTATCAAACTTTTCTCACCTGCTTACTGATTCTTTGGACCTGTGTCTCCAGTCTGGGTCCTTCACACCTGAAGTTTGCCCCTCCAGGCCATCCCTTCTGTCCTATAGGGGAAAAAAAGAACAATACAAGAAATAGTACCCAAACATTTATCTGCTGATTTTTAAAAAGGATGTTCGTACCACCTTGGGCTGTGATCTCATCTCAGGGGCAGGTCGGGGTCAGTAGCTGAATAAAAGTCCTGCTGGGAAATCCAGGGGCTACAGGAAGTGCTGTCTGCAATTCAGCAAGAGTTGCTTGACTTTGAGTCGGTACAGAATCAGTGCTACGCCTTGGTTTTAGAGGACATTTTGCTTCTGGAGATGCCTTCTTTCAGAAGACAGTCATGAGTAATATTTATTATTTGTTTGTTGTGCTATAACATAGTTTCTCAACCTGTGGTACACGTACCCCTGGGGGTACACGAGACCCAGGCAGAGGGAAACTGGGGGAAAAACAGAGTGAAGGGGAGGCGGGCGGCAGCTGCCGACTTCTGGGGAAGCCAAGGCCACAGCAGCCCGCTTCCCACCCAGTCCCAGCTCCCAGGTGGGAGCCCGGTGGCAGCCTCCTGCGTCTCGTGAGCTGGGCTCACAGCTGGGTGGCAGCCACCCACGACCCGGCTCCGAGCCAAGGGACAGCCTCCAGCACCCCGGCTTGAAGATCGGCAGCAGCTGCCTGACCACATCCCTGGGTCCCAGCCGGCGCAGAAGCCTCCTCTGCTCCAGTTTGGATTGGGTGGCAGTCGCCCACCTCCCAGGTTGACAGCCAGTGGCAGCTGCCTGCAACTTGCCCAGGTGGCAGCCGCCCTCCCTGGCTCAAAGCCCAGTGCCCAGAAAACTTGTCAATTTCACTGCTCTATGACAACCCCAGATTTTACCAGTTACCCTCTTTTCCTGTCTCTCTCTCTCACCCTGCTTCCCTGTCTTTCTCTCACCCCTTCCTCCTCTCAAATCTATGGCAAAAAAATTGGCACGACGCTTTATATTCCCCAGCATTGGCATGCGGCTCAAAGCCTCCTAGCTTTGGCCAACATCACCGCTAGCCCAGGTACATACTTGAGTTGTGCACCCCTAGTGTAAAGGCAATAACTAGATCTGTCATATCACGGCCTTATATACTCAGCCCTTCTTCCAACATATGGCTCACATTAGTCTGAAAATGTGAAATCCCATGGAAAATTGAGTGTTGGGTACTTATTAAAATTTTCAGAAGTTAGGGGGTACTTGCTTCTTAAAAGGTTGAGAAACACTGCTCTATAATACACAAAAATAAAGACAACCCCTGCCACAAAGATCTGGCAGCCTAGAATAATAGGAAGTAAAATCAAAGTCCTCACCTCTTATGCTCATTAGACATCCCAGGGCAGTTTTCTAAGAGTAGAGGTTTTAATCCTGGTGTTCTGATTACATTCTAACTTGGATCCTCACTGGAGTTCTCCCAAGGAAGCAGGGACTCTCAGATGTCAGTGAAATGCAGTTACATCAGCAGCGTAAAGAATTAAACCAGATACATCATATGGCTCAGAGTACCCCGAAATTCTGTCTCCATGACTCTCTCTAGCCTAGTTCCTAATCAATACTTGCTAGGTCCACAAGATGACCCAACCCACTATTACATCTTGCCTATTTAAATCCTCCCAAAAGTTTAATTTACATAGAGTATTTTTCACTTCCTTCCCTAAACCTTTATGTGGTGGTTGTGTGTACTGGTAAGTTTCATTCCAGAGTGCATCACACTGCCTTTCAAAGTAGTGTAACCCTTCTGCCAGGAAGAGCCAGCAGCATCATGGGCCAGGTTCAATATCTAGGGGTTCCTGTCAATGACACAACACCAAACTGGCTCGAGCCCTCACCCAGTCACCTGGGCAATCACACACTATCCCCTGGGCACCCCCAAAATGCAATACTTCCCCTCTTGCAAGCACAGAGTCTGAGTGTAGAAAGTAAACCTTTTAATAAACGGAAGGAAGTGACAGCACTGGTTTGGGAAAACCATGCAATCAGAATTCATAAACACACACAAAAAAAACCAAAACCATGAGCAGAACCCAACCCACCCAAGAGTACGTGGGGCATGTCCTTTGCCTCTCCCTTCTTGTGTTCCCCTGTCCTACCAACCATCACCACCTCTCAGTCTTGGGGCTTGACCAGCCCCCTCTGCTGGTCCCCACCACCTGCCACACGCAGGTCTTGACTGGCCCCCTCTGTTGGCTGTCAGGCTCTCCAGGTTTCCCAGTCCCTTTTGTGACTTCAGCTGTAGTGAGTTCAAGCTTTCAGTGATTTCAGCTCTCAGTTCACGGAAAACCCTCTGCTGACATAGAAGCACTGTTGCTGCTTTTTAACAAAACAAAAGACTCCAAGAAGAATTCTACCTTTTAACAGTAGCAGGAACTAACCAATCCATGCCTGAGGGCAGCCCTTATTCAGCACTGGTGCTACCTCAACAGGAAGATCCCTTCAGCTTGGTACTATAGCATCCAAAATTCTCCTTTGCTGAGTTCTGTTCAGATGAAAGTGAATCTTTCAACAGAACAGGCTAAGCATAGCTCTGCTGCCCTTTGTTCATACAATAGGGGGACAACATTTCACTACCCCTTCAATTAACACTAAAGTGATTTGTAACCCAATACCAGCCAGACTGATCATTTCCCATCATGCTCAGCACCTAGGTGTATTTATGCAGATACAGTGCAAGCATGCAGAGCACCAACTTGGACTCATGCAAATACAGAGCCTATGCAAATAAAGTGCCCTCCCCCCACTTTCAGCTGGCTGAACACTCAGACCTTGCTTATAGTAATATAATGCTAAAAAATAAAAAGTGCATGGGTACACAGGCTAATCTCCAAAAGTAATTAAAGTAGCACATGTGAGTAGTTAAATCTTTAAAGCACAGACACCCTGTCCATTAACCAATACTAGCACAGCTAGTCAAAAGTCTGTCCAGCAGAAAATGCTAATATTTTAAAACATATTATGAAAAGTTGAAATACTGAATTTGATTTGCAAAATGAGCAAAACATATTTTGATTCCAAATATTTGGTTTCAATATTTCCAATCAAAATGAAACATCTCAGCATTCCCAGATCAAACTGTTTCCTTTCAGTTTGTTGAACCACACTGAGACATTTCATTTCTGCTTGGTTCAGTCTGTGTTACCCTGACCTGATGTAGTGACTCATGGATGTTGTAATTGGAGTACTTCATGTTTCATTGTCTTCTATGGGATGGGCTCTCTAGCTGGAGTACATCTCCCATCATGCACTTTGATCACATAACTCCCATTATACACCAAAGGAGAGACAGAGTTCCATCATGAGAGATACAGTCTAACCAAGGAGCCCAGTTCATGAAGGAGGATGGGGGCTTGAGGCACCCAAACTGTAACTCCCATGAAGCACCATGGTAGCTGAGGCAGACACAGATTAAAGATGGAGGGACCTAAAGCAAAATGTTTTGAATCAGTTTGATAAACCAAATGTTTTGATTCAGGTTCAGACAACGTGGAACAAAAGATTTGGTTTCAATTTTCCCCATGGAAAACTTAAGACATTTTTTGGGGGGAAAAAACCCCAGAAAATTTTGATTTTATGGAAACTGCATTTTCTGTCAAAAATCATTGATAGAAAATTCCCAATGAGTTCTAATTACTAGTTTTTTACTTCAGTGACACTAACGACATAAAGAAGGATGGCTCATGTGAGTTGAGGTTGCAGCACTGTGCCCCTATTTTCTAAATTTCATTTTCAGGTTTTAGGATTTCCTCCTGAGTCCTCTTCATTGACACTATACAGCTGGAATTTTCAGAAGGACTCAGTTCCCATCACTAGGACCAGAAGTTCCCAAGAACTGGAGGGAGCAGAATGGAGGGTTTTGAAAATCTGGCTATAGTATCACAATAGTAGCTGTTGGGTGTTGGGAACTTTTGAAAACCGAGGCCCCATTTAGGTGCATAAATAGGAGCTTTACTCTTTTGAAGATCTGTCATTTACTGAGGGTGCTTGAAAATCTGGCTCCCACCTCTTTAAGCCACCAGATATTCATTGTGAAAAGTCAGGATCATGTCATTTTAAAGATCAAAACCAGAAACACTTCAGAACTGTAGCACGAATGGCTAAAATGTGTTAAATGAATGCTCGCCAGAAGGCTAAATGTGGAAATGATATCTAAAATTGAATTGTAGCTTCAAATCTATGCTGCTATTGAATTCCCTTGCCACTAGGATAACTGGTGGGTTGTGCGGAACAGATTGAAATCTGGATGGAAAAGAAAGGATTGTGGCATGTGGTGAATGACAGCAGGGAGATAGTCATGTCAAAAGTTCACATACAGTAAGTGATATCAATAATTTATGATGCATTTCTATTCCATTTTCTTTATCAACAGTGCCTTCTAGAAGTAATTTGACGGGGTTGCACAGGTTTAGCCATGCCACAAGTATAACTCATGCACCGTATGAGATATCATGGCTACACACCCGTACGTTTCTTAGTGAGAAACAGCTTGGATTCCTTACTAATGTAGAGCTGCAGTGTGTAGTACACCACCCGCTTCATTATTATTTCCACCATATCATCATCATCACCATCAGCTGTGATAGTTTTGCTTTTGCTTGTCCATCCATAGTCAGTAATTGACAGGACAATAAATACCTGCTGAATGCATGTGTGAACTAGGTATTTTATATCAGTGTCAGAAAGTTGCCGAGGAGGATTTCTAGAAGTGAAAAAAAAGCCATGTTCATGTTATTGCTAAAGGCCTCAGAGAAGCAATCCGCTACTTGGAGTAACATAGGGGTGTTCTATAGACAGGGCTGGGGACACCCAGGTTTGTAATGAAGGTGATGCTCTTGCGCCCTATGGCAAAAGGGGATGATAGAGACGTTTTACCTTGCCTTTCTACGTGCAATACTCCTTCCTTTCTTCGCGTAGGATCAAGCCCAATACGAGAAGTTTTTATCATATGAGCCAGGTTTTCCCGATTAAACGTCTTTGAAATGTCACCTGTGCTCTTTCTGCTTGTAGTGATGAGCCAGCACTTAGTGTCCAAAGAAATGTACCAGTGAGATAAAATGGTAAATCTTCAACTGGACCAGCCTTCAGACCTGGTAGATGTTTAGATTCATTCATTTTAAAGTAGGAAATGAGCTGTATATTTGGGGGAAATTCTGTCCCAGGCTGCAGCTGCTCTGTACTATCCCAGCAAGATTACATACTTGCTGCTACATCCCATTCTGGGCAGCATTCTTCACTCAGACTCTGCAGGCTGTTGTAGGGAATGAAGGAGTTAGGCTATGCCCGGCCTCTTTTGACCTTCTTGGCGCTCTTTGGAACGCAGGCACTGCCCTTCCACCTGGCCCTAATGTGGGCCATCCAGTAGGGAAAAGACAGCTCCTAGCACTCGTCTGCTCCCTCACACATTGTGCATCAATGCCAGGGCCAGGCATATTGGCCCTACCTGATTATATATCGTGAGTTATTAAACTGCTAGCCTTAGCGTTTGAAGAATACTCTACACTCAGGTGACATCGAGCACTAGGTGACAAGAAGGATGGTCTAGTGGTTTGGTCATTAGCCTGGGGCTCTGAAGACTCAGAGCCCAGATTGACAGACTCGGGCTTGTGGAGCTTGTGCTAAAGTGCTAAAAATAGCTGTGTAGATGTTGCTGCTTGGGCTTTGATGCCCACCCTCTCCCTAGGCATCAGAGCCTGAATCTATATAGCAGTTTTTAGCATCATATCAAGAGCCCTGAAAACCTGAGACTCTCGAGCCAGGCCCTGAGTTTGCTGCTACGGGCTGCCCCTCGCTGTGTAGACATGTCCTGTGTGACCTTGGGCAAGTCACCTTGTCTTTCTGTGCCTGCTCTTTAAGATGTGGATGCCAGTACTTCTTCACCTCACAGGGGTGCTGTTAGACTCAATACATTAAAGATTCTGAGGTGCTCAGAGACTGTGGTGAGGGGTCCATATAAGTACCACAGAGAGATCACTTAAGAAGCCATGTGTCCTGGAGCTGATGTAACAAACAGCAATGTTAGAAAATATTCTGCCTGCCTATATGGCCTCATCACCTCAGTATCTGAGCACAAGCTTTCACTCTCTACTGTATCTATGCCACACTAACTAGCGCAGAAATTGAGCACCTAGTCTTTTGGAAAAGTGATCTTAAAGGGGAGAAGAGAAATAAAAGCAGTCTAAAAGAAAATCAGAGAAGGTTTTTATGCCAGTTGGCAAGAAAACAGAAAAACAGACAAACCAGGAAAAGTTTTTCCATTCACCCAAGTCAAATTGACTTCCACCTACTCACAATTCTAACTAATGGAGGTTAGCAAGCAACCTGCCACAGAGACCCAAATGAAAACATTTCCCAGTAGTAACATAATCATCACCTTGGATGGAACAGTAGCTAATGTAATGCAGAATTGTTTTGTACAGTTTGGGGGATGTGAGATTACTATATCTGGGCTTTCAGGATATTAAGCCCTATTCTGTTAAATCTCCTATTTCTTCCTTCTTACAGCTACACAATTTATAGCCTTCAAAATACTTGAGAGCCACAAATGCTATTGAAATAGAGGTGGAATATATTATGTTCAGGACATATTCTTTATTCAGGGGTTTGCTTTTATATCTAATAGCCATTTGAAGCTAGATGATTTGGGATTAATTTTTTTGCTGGTGTAAACTGGTGCAGCTCCATTCATTTCAGTGGATCTGTGCCAATTTGCACCAACTTTGTTCCAAACTTGACACAGACCAAAAGGTAGGACAAGCCACTTGAGCAGTGAGGCAAATCCTGAACTCCTTACTCACTTGTCACTCAGCCAGTCAGTCACTCTTGACTTCAGTGAGAGTTGTACAAGATTAAAGAGTTTAGGATTTGACCCAGTGCCGCTGAATGAACAACGTTCGGAGTAGAATGTACAGCCCCTCAGAATTTGCAGTCATGACTAGACATGGTGGAATAATGGAAAATGTTGTTCTCAGCTCTGAAAAATCGAGAAAAAAAATTTGTTTGGGGTTGGCCCCAAAATAATTTTTTCCCCAAACTTCTGGCAAATTGAAAAGTTGAAAAATATTTCATGGGGGGGGAGGGGGGGAGGAGGGTTGGTTCAAACAAAATATTTTATGTTGATGTTGAGGGTTTTCTTTTTTAAATGATTTTGCATTTTAAAAAATTAAATTGAAGGAATTTCAACACAAAAAGTCATAGCCACTTGAAAAATTGGCACAGTTCATTGAGATGCTGTCCTGCTGACATAGCTACTGCTGCTTGTTGGGGCTGGTTTAATCATGTTGGCAGGAAAGTTCGCTCCCATCAGTATAGAGCAGCTACACAGGAGACCATACAGTGGTGCAGCTACAGCGGTATAGGTGTGCCGCTGTAAGGTCTGTAGTGTGGACATAGCCTTTGGCCTTGTCTACACTACAGTTTTGTCAACAAAACAGTGGAGGTGTACACACTGAAATGCTCCTCCCGCCAATGTAACTCCCCTGCTAGGCTGACATAATAAAACCACCTCAACGAGAGGTGTAGGGCTTCTGTCAGTGGAGTTAGGGCAATGCAGTGTCTACATCCTTACATCGGCAACTGGCTGTGGGGTAGCTAGAACCCAGCTGCCATCCCCCCATCCCTGCTCCACTGGATAGCTGGGCAGTTGGACCCCACTCCCAACTGGGAGCCAGGTCGAGAAGCCCAGGCAGCTGGACCCCGCTCCCAGCAGGGAATGGGAAGGCAAAGCGGGGAGCACCCTGACTCCTGGCAGGGAACTGCCAGCGGAGCTGAGAGACCGGGCTCTCAGGTCCCCACACTGCACTTCTTAGGTCAGTGGAAGCTCTCCTGAGGAGGATGCGCATCATCAACCCAAGGAGAGTAGTGTGGACATCAGCCCGCGCAGTAATTAATGCAGTGGCTGTAAATCAACCTAAGATAGGACCTAACATAGGTCGATTTATCTTTGTAGTGTAGATGTAGCCTTATGATTCCAGAAAGCAGCCGGTGGCATTTGCCAGTTTGCTATTATTGCTTTTTTCCCCCTTGTGTGGCATTAATTATTGTTCTAAACCGCAAAACAATCTCAATGATCTGTAGCTGAATGGATACATCTCTCATTTAGAAAACAGACTCAGAGAGAGCCAGGTTAAGGATGAATTCCACAGCTAGTGACTAATAATACAGATACTGTGCACTAAAAGCCAGCCCTGTTAAAGTAAAACTCGAATGATTCATATTCATGCTCTCTAATAGAGTCCCTGGCTCTTGCACAGTGAGGGCATTAATTAATTTATACGTGTGTGTGTGTGTGTGTGTAAAAAGTAGCTGTTCTGAAATGAAAATCCAGTGTGTTTCAATTGCGTATATTTGCACATATTCAAAGCTACCTAAAATGGTATACGCTGCAAAGACCTTTTAACATACAGATTTAGTGCAAATTAGGTTTAATCCTTCATAGTTTGTCTAGATTTTGTTGGTTTTATTCCCCTGTTGTCTGCTTGTTTAATGGTTGCACCATATATCATTGTGGGTAATGCTGATGCAAGTTATTCACATACAGGAAGTTCATGCTATTTTATGGAAACAGTTTCACTGGAAACAATAGAAACTATTCTGCAGCTAGATTATCATCAAGTTATCTCCTGGAAATGATGCAAATAACTCATATCCTAATGTCTGCACATGTTCATTTAACAGATAAGATCATTATAATGTAGATGTTTATTTAAAGGGATTCCAAACTTTCCAGATCAAATTGTCCAAAAGCTCTGTACATGTGTTAAGGGAATTTTGTTTTAGGTATATTGTCTGTAATCCATATCTATCTTCATGTACATTTCTGAGTGAATAATACATCCAGGCAGTAAATCAGATTGTGATCCCATCAGTCTTTTGGGTTCAGCTGAGTTACTCTGGATTGCTACTGGTGCAACGGGGATCTGAACCTGCTCTGATGTCTCTATACTTCCTCCATTAGGATCTCTGCACAGTATTCAGCAGATGGGGTTAAAAAGGTGATTACCCTTGTTTGTGTTTGATACCTGAGATTATTTCCCTGATATTTCCAATGTAGCTGAAAGCAAGAAATATGGAAAGTCTTTCCACAAGATTTCTAACCAATTTGTAGATCCTTAAACCATAGTCTCCAAACTTCTGGAGGCTTATTAAATTTGCCCATCACAAATTCCTTCAAGGTTCAGACAACATACAAAGGATTGTACTGAAATAGCATTACAGAAGGATTTGTACAAGATATGAGGATTGTGTTGATAAGGTTAGTGGTGTTGTGTCTTCCAGCTTGCAGTATTGTCCCAACCGTGCTCTCATTCATGTAGTCCTAATGAGGTTGCACACATATGACTGAGTTCGGAACTTGGACTACTGAGATCATTCTCACATCAAGGTTTCTACCAAAGCATAAGTGATTTCACAGGAAATCTGATCCTAATACTCCAGTAGGATCTCCTGAATGTGTACGGCTGGACCTTGTGCGCTGTGCTGTTTGCCTGATGCACTGCTGGCAACTCTTGTGTCTCCTCTGGTAACATACTGAATTTCTGTAACAAGAGACCAATAAGGAAAAGAAATGCAGCTCATCCAGTCCCCTCTCTCCTATCTCTTTTCCCACTTGTGGAAATACATCTCCACTAGATTCACTATTAGTGATGAGAAAACTGTTTGGGGGAAAAAATAAGAACCCCTCATCGTATCCTTTGCTCCTTTTTGGAATCAAATATGAATTAACTCAGTTGGAGGTTCTGAAATGTTCATCTAATTCCTTTGTGCTCAATATTTTTCAGGTGGTAGGAAGAATGGCCTTGTGTAGAGATGGGTCTGAATCAAAACCCTTGATCCAAACAGCCCCAAACTTTGGGGAAGTTTGGATCCAGACCCAGATTAAAAACTCATTCCCTGATTTAATCTGTAAATGGCTGAACATTTGGCCCAACTCTAGTCTTGTGGTTAAGGCGCTGGAGTGGGATGGGGGTCCTGGTATAGGACGTATCTCTGCCATATGTTTCCTGTGTGACCTTGGGTAAATTATTTGATCTCTGTACTTCAGTTTCCATATCTGTAACACGGGGAAATATGTCTCCTCACCTCACAGGAGAGTTGCATAGCTTAATTAACTAAAATTAATAAAGTGCTTTGAGATCCTCAAATGGGAAGTGGTGTATATAAGTGTGACATGCGATTAATATTATTGTGCACTTCCAGGAGTCAGCCAGGACTAGAACTGGAACTGCTGCTCAGAACACCACAAGAAAGGCAAGTTCTGGGACTTATGGCCTATGAGAAAACCTTCTTTCACAGCCTGGACAGCAGTCACGATAAGCTTCAAATCTGGAGAGCAGGCACTAGGCAGCTGCCTATCATGGCAGATTGTGCCTATGTTGGCAGGGTCAACCAGGCCAAACCTGAGCAGAGCTGCAACCCCAAGTGCCAGGGTGCAATGCCATTCACTCAAATTCTCCCACTCTCCCACCCCAGCATGACAAAGGGACAGACAGGCCAAACCTGAATGAGCAGCGCTGCAACCTGGCTTTAAGCACCTCTGCTTCTGCCATAAGTACTGAACCATCAGAAGACTCACTGCCTCAGAAAGTCCAACACACCCCCTGGTTGAGAACCTGTGATCTGGGCAGCGGGAGGGGTGCAGCACACTGAAGTTTTGCCTAGGTGGAAGATTGTCTTGATCAGCCTCTGCTGGAGAGGGATTCTTGGTCTATGTCATGCTGCCTCAGCCAGCTGAAGGATAATTCCCCTAGGGAAGGCACAGTGTGGCACAGCTACAGATGTTCTCGCAAGTGCCAATGCAGGGACCTGTAGGGGGGAGAGAGCAAAAGTAGGAGGGGGGATGTCAAAGGCATGTCTGTCGCAAGGCGGGCGCGCATGCCACTGCAGCCATGCAGTGCAGATCCAAGATTGTGCAGCTGCCCACAGTCAATCCAAATAGGGCTGCTGTAGCTTAAAGCCACTTCCTGGGGCCATTTTGACCCCCATCTGGCACAGGTTGCCAAGGGCACAAGGAAATTTAAAACCATACAATGGGCTGAACCTGCATGGGCCACATCTCCGGGGGGCACAGCATACAGCCTCACTCCTAGATTTTGAGGTGCTTATCTAATTTCCCAATCACTGTTTTGTTCCACTGGACAAAATTCTACCCTGGCCTGGCTTGGGAGCAATGCTGTGGAGATATCCAGGCGCAGAGCTACATCCCATCTATCGTCTGGCCACCTGTTCAATATTGCAAAAGACATCGGAGACTTGGAGAACATTAATTACAGCCCATTATCAGCAGGTGCCAGAAGAAACTGAAGAGAGCACACAGCGCTGCGTCATTTGCTTTGCAACACGCCCTTTCTGGATTTACAATAATCTATCATAGGTTCGCTGTGTCTGTGAAGAAGTGGTTCTTCACGAAAAGGTCATCCAGCCATGGTCAGGTAATTGTCCTGAGGCGCATAAACTGGAGCTGAGATAACTGGGAAATGTCCCCAGTAAACTCCTTTTAAGAAACAGTTACACAAATACCTTTCCTAACTTGCAGCCTTAATAAGCTTCATTATTATTGTTATTATCATTAATCAGGTTTGTTATGGCAGTGTTTAGGGACCACTGAGAATGGGGCCCCATTGTGCTAGGAGCTGTACAAACACAGAACAGTGGACAGTCCCTGCCTAGAGAGCTTACAATCTAAATAGACGAGATAGACAGCGTGGGGAAAGAGTTACACACACAGACAGGGGAGAACAATGTGATGGCAGGAAACATCATGATCATGCAGTGCTGTGAGATCCAGCTGCACACACCAGCAGTTCCAGCACTGCTATGACCTGCATCCAGAGAGAGAAAGAGAGAGAGAGAGAGCTTCAACCCAGCACCAGCTACCGAGCAACAGCTGAGACATGCATAGACTTCCAGACCTGGGAATCCAGGAGTAGACCCTGCCCCATCCAGGGGTGAAGTCCTTTTGTTCAAACCAGACAAAGTCATCGCACTGCAACAGTCTATCTCAGAATGTGAAACCTCAGTGTACCATCCGCCTAGGAATGTGCCGTAGGCCTGTGCCAGCGGTGGGAGCTGGCTTTGGAGGGGTTGCATGTGTTAACAAGTGGTGGATTGGTATATTTATTAATTATTAGCTAACCACAGCCCCTTTCTTGCCAGGGCAGCTATTCAGTTATAATAGTAAATAGTTTTTAAAAGTTCTGGAAGGGATATAAATGGTCATGGTTGAGGGCTTGTCAACTTCTAACTAATGGAGGTTAGGAGGAAATTTTCTGTGGGGGCATATTAGCCCATAACTGCCTATTACAAGGGTTCTTGCACCTTCCCCTGAAGCTGGCCAGTGATGCGATAATGAACAAGATGGACCTGAAGTCTGATCCAGTATGTCCAGTATCCAGTTCTTATGTATCAGCTTTCTCCACCACTATTCCATAGTCCTGATCTGGGGTGAGCACTTTCAGTAGCAAGAGTGCAGTCTCCTTCTCCGGTCAATCCTTGGTCTCTTTGTGAACCGCTTATCCGTCGTTAACTGAGATGATAGTTTTTGTGCTGTGTACACAAAACTGTGGCCTCGTTTACTAGGAACTGGCTTTATTTCATAAGTCCACCGAACAGCTGTCAGATGTTAACCATGTTTAGTTCACTACCATCCTGGGTGAGATTGCAGAGGCCAATTTGAAATGACAGCTTCAGAGCAGGACCAGACTGGGTTTTGCTCAGTGATGGTGTCAGCAGTATCACAGCTGGAACACTCAGATAATCTCATCAAAAAGGATCAAAGCAGAAAACCATATTTTCCACGCCAGCTTGCTACCAGTTGCATGAGCACCAGAGTAAAAAAAAATCTCTGGTGAAATGCTTTCTCGCTGCTCTAGTTTAAATTACCATTTTTTTTTTGTCTAGCTCAAATCCAGCAACCAAATAAGAATAACTTGAAAAGGAAACATCTATCAGAACTAATAAGCTCTAATCTAGCATGGAAGAGATAACAACCAACTAGGTCGACTGGAAGGGAAAGTAACAAAGTCTGGTTACAGCACATTGAGACTATATACAATTATAAATCATGAATGATAAATCAGCTCACTGTAGAGTGTGGAGACAAGCATGGTAACAATTCTAATAAATATATCTGAAACAAAGCCTTGATTATATTTGTGTTGTAACCTGTCAGTACAACTCAACTCTCTATACATTCCCTTGTAAATACATTTCCTTCCCTGAATGTTCTCTCATTAACTCTCCAGAATGCTTCTGTTTTTAACAATCAATTTATGTGAGGGGTTTTGTTTTGTTGCATGGGACATAGTTTTGGAATGGTAGGTGATGCATGTGTTTTTTATTCACTAATCACAGTCATATTTAAGGTACATATTTAAACTGCGTGGATGAATAATCTTTATGCTCGCCGAGGGGTTTTCTCTTTTTTTATGGCTCTTCTAGGCTCTGCATCTATTTTCTCTTGACTTTAAAGCAATCAATATGCCAGCACAAAGGCTTTGGGATAATTCATAAGCAATAATCTGTAGCAATTTGCAGACTGATTTGGCTCGTCTAAATTTTTCTGATGAAAGCATATGGGAAGCTTCAAAATGCCTTGAATTAAAAAAAACATCCTTCTACATTACAAAATCACTATGGGCCAAATCCATAGTAACTCTCTTAACTTTAATGGAGATATTCCAGGTTTACACCAGTATTCCTGAGAGCAGAATTTAGCCCTGTGTGGAAACACTGCACAATTTTGTAAATTTCAAGTAGGCAAAGGAATGAATTACAGCTGCCAGGATGGTTGTTTTGCTCAAATGAAGAGACAGGAAGCAGCACACAGACATACCCACGGGTAACTTTTAGCAGTGCTCCTTAACACTTGACCTTTTGGCAAGAGTCTCACCAAAACAGACAGATCCTCTCTATGCTGACACAGATTGCAGAGCTCATGCATGAGAGGAAAATGCACAACAGCAATAAAGGGTATGATGGTCCTACTGATATTTCTACACCTGGCACCTAGATTTATACAAACACTGGACTATTACACATAGCTGCCTGGCAGCTGCCTGACAAATGTGCTTTAAACAGAAAATGTTTGCTTCCTTTTTACCTCATCTTTTGCAAAGCATAAATCAGTCGGTTGAGCGATTCCATTGACTAACAGGAACTACAAATAAATAAGCGCTGAGGAACAATGACACTTTGTAGAGGCTTTGAACTTGCCAGCATCTGTGGAGCTTATTCACTGTACAGTATTTATCGGCGGCAGAGGCAGGATTGCCTGCAGTCCTACCATGGTGTAATCATACTAACTAGAACTGTGATCTCACACTGGGTAGATCAGTGAAGTAGTGAAGTAGAAGAGATCAGAATCAAACCCAGTCTGGACATGGATGACAGGGGTTGAGAAAAAATACCGTAATCAACCATAGTCACATAAGCAGTCATGGACAAACAAGATTAGAACACAGGAACAAAGACTTTCATCATATTTATTGTGATGTCCTGTCCTTTGAACTGTTTGAGCAGAACCTGTTTCCTGGTGCAAAGCCTCACTTTCATGTTAGTTTCAGTTTTGCATCCAGAACAATAAAATAAGCACAGCAGACAGTTGTGTGTCCCTCTGTGTCCATCTATCTCCTTCTCAGCTGGCTCTAGAAATATAACATTTGATGGCAAGGAATTTATATCCAATGAGCATCCAGCATTCCCACTGCCTGAACAATAAGAAGAAAAAGTTAGTAAATAATACTATAAAAAAGGGGACAGAAGTTCACCTAGAGGCACAGGGTGACAGACTGCTGTTTTGGTGCTGGGGATGTGCGAACCAGTATTAGAGAGGGAGTGGTAGGCAAATAAAAATAGAACAAAGGAATTAGTTGCAGCCTGGAGCTTGTTCAAACCAAAAAGCAGTGAAGTGGAAGCAAGCAGCCATCTTGACTGACCTCATGCAAGCAGGCAGGCAAACAGCCTGAGCCTGCCCTGAGGGTCTGTAGCCAGCAGAGGCAGCCCAAGTACAGCCAAAGGATTGTGTAAGCACACAGCCAGCAGAGGGTGATGGAGCACAGAGAGCACTGTAGAAGAAAATATTCCCTGTGGAAAAGGTGTCCAGGAGGTGTGAAGTCCAACAGGGGAACAGAAAAATGACACCTTTTTGGGGGGGGGGGAGGGGAGGGGGGGAGGAGCAATGTTGGTGTGTTTGACAAAAACCATGAATCATGGGTGATGTACCTTGTACTTTTTGAGCAATTTGTAACCTGAAACACCTTTCCAGATGGATGAGTTTCAACCTTGCTGTCAGGGATGATTTATTTTCTATCTAGGTGAATTTTAACCTGGAGTATCCCTTTTGGGATGAACTTTTCTCCAGTGTAAGTCTTCAAAACCATAGAGGTTTCTTCCAGGGGAACTTATGACAAAGTTTGGTGACAGGTAGATGCAAAAATCAGTGAAACAGCAGCTCCAGTATCAAGCTCCATTATTTGGCAGATCTCAGTTTGAGAAGCTCAAAATGAATTGGACCAAGCTCATGGCAATCACGAAAGCATGTTGAAATCTTCAAGAAATACTGGACAGACATTCCAAAGTTTTTGAAACATGAGCTTGGACAGATGAGCAACTTGTTGGTGAAGCTCACAGTTAAGTCTGACAGTCAGCCAAAATATTGCAAGCCCAGAGTTATGACTTATGCACTGAAGCCTGTGGTGGAAGCTGATTTGGACCATTTGTGTGAAAGCAGTGACAAGATTCTAATGTTCACTAGAGAGTGGGCTACACCCATTGTACCAGTGATCAAGAAGGATGGCTCAGTACAAATTTGTGGAGATTTCAAAGTGACAATGAATCCAGTTTTATGTGCAGACCAGAATCCATTACTTCATACTGAAGATTTGTTTGCTACTCTTAGTGGTGGACAGTGTTTCAGTAATTTTGATTTGGTCAATGCATACCTACAAATGGAGATTGATCCAGCATTTCACAAATATCTCACAATCAACACACAAAAAGGCTTATTTCGTTAAAACAGGTTGCATTTCTGTATCATCTCTGTACCTGGCCCCTATTCCAGAAAGCCATGGATGAAATTCTGAAGGACTGAATGGAGTTCAGTGCTATGTGGATGACATCTTTGTTACAGAAGAGGATCAAGAGAATCATCTTCAAAATTTGGATGCTGTCTTGCAACCTTTGGCAGACCATGGGCAGAAAGTACGTTGAGGTAAGTGTGAGTTTTTCAAACCTTCTGTTGAATACCTTGGATGTGTAAATGAT
The DNA here is from genome assembly GCF_026122565.2 of Emydura macquarii macquarii. Taxonomy (NCBI): domain Eukaryota; kingdom Metazoa; phylum Chordata; order Testudines; family Chelidae; genus Emydura; species Emydura macquarii. The sequence goes on from NW_027130506.1 coordinate 7,376,922, forward strand.
ACCACAGGCTTAAGGAAATCACCAAAGAGAGAGAAGGCAGTTCTTCAAGCACCACCACCAGAGAATGTGTCACAGTTCCATTCATTCTTAGGACTGCGTAACTACTATGGTAAATCTCTGTCTAATCTGGCAACAGTATTGGCTCCTTTACATGAACTGTTACAAGCAAAGAAAAAATGGAAAGGTACTAAAGGGTGTGAGTATGGATTTAAGGAAGCAAAGAAATTGTTGATATCAGCTGAAGTTCTAGGTAGGCATTTTGTTGCTTTGCTACCACTGCAATTGGCTTGTGATGCTTCACCAGATGGCGTGGGTACAGTTCTTTCCCACATTTTTCCTAATGGCCTAGAGAAACCAATTGCCTTTGCAACATGAACAGTCACTATTCCTGAGAAGAACTGTGCAAATAGAGGATGAAGCTCTCACCATAATCTTTGGAATTCGAAAGTTCCCTACCTATCTGAATGGTAGACATTTTACTTTATTGATGGCTCATCACCTGTTACTTTCCATTTTTGGACTGAAACATGAACTTCCATCATTATCTGCTGCTCATTTGCAATGATGAGTATTGCTACTTTCAGCTCATTCCTATATTATTTAATTCCATAAAGGACTCAGCACAACAATGCTGATGGACTGTTATGCCTGCCATGCTCAAGTTCTTGTCAACCCAAAGAAACTTCAGACAAAGTGTTCTATGTCAATTTGATGGATAGGTTACCCATCACTAGCACAGACATCAGCAAAGAAACTTCTAAGGATGATGTGCCTTCTCTTGTGAAGGGAATGGTACTACAAAGTACAGGTTGGATCAAAAGACTCCCCAGTTTACATAATTCATGTCACATCAGCATGAAGTATCTGTGAATCATGGTTGCATCTTATGGGGAATGCAAACAATCATTCTAAAATCACTTCAATGTCAGGTTTTGGAAGCTCTTCAAGAAGGTCATTTTGGCATTGTATGGATGCAGGACATAGTCTGAAGTCATGTCTGGTGAGTGGGGATTGACAAAGACATTAAGAGGAAGGCAAAGTGTGTACTGCCTGTCAGCAAATTCAGTACAATTCCGGCTCCAGCTCATCTATACCCTTGGTCATGGTCTCAGACTCTTTGGACACATATTCATATGGACTTTGCCAGAATGGTAGCAGGTTATATGTTTTTGGTTGTATTCAACACCCATTCAAAATAGCCAGAAGTTTCAGAATGACTTCTACTCCAGCAACTAAGACCATTGGACATCTTCGCATCTCATTTAGCCAGTTTGGTTTACCGTTACAATTGGTGAGTGACAATGGCCCTCAGTTCTGTTCTGAAGCATTTCAGAGGGACCCAGCTTCAAATGGAATGCAGCACATACGCTCAGCTCCTTACCATCTTCTACAAACGGACTAGCAGAATGCTTTGTGCAAACACACATGCCTTAAAAACTAACAAATATATTCTTAGTTATCGGCAGCAACTGGACAATTTCTTGTTTGTTTACAGGAACACGCCACATGCTACTAGCCAGGAGTCACCTGTAACTCTTTTCATAAGCAATATTTGCATACCTGTTGGAACCTGCTACATCCTGATATTGCCTCAAGTGAGGCCAAATCCCAGGCTATGCAAATTGACCAATGACATCAGACTCGTAATAATTCTTATCAAGTCAGAGATTTAGTGGGGACTTGCACCTATGGTTGTGAAATGAAATGGCTACCTGGAGAATTTGGAAAATGTATGGGACCTGTTTTGTTTGTGGTAAAACTGCCTGATGGTATTTTATGGAAATGACATATGGACCAGTTGCAGCCTCGACTAGTACCAGAGTCCAGAGATGTTCCAATAGGACTTTCTGTTCCACCAATCGAACCTCCTTCAATTAAAATTCCTAATTCTGACAACTTGGTGAAAGAAACTTTGGTATCAGATCGAGCTGATTCCATACCAGATTGAACTGATTCCTTACCACCTGTTGTTCAGGACACTGCTGCACCACCATCCCCATGTTACCCCAAGAGAGTGTGAAACCTAGCGGTGTGCCTGACTTCATAATTTTTTTAGTGAGTTGCTATTCCAGGGAAGAATAATTCTTTGCAATTTAAGAGTCCTAGGTAGTCCACCTGCAGCTCTTAGTAAAGTTATATAGTGTTTATTGTACAATAATGTTTGTATGTTTGGAAAGTTTTTTAAAGAACGGTGGAGGAATGTGATGTCTTGTCCCGTTAAATGTCTGAGCACAACCCCTTTCCCAGTGCAAACTCTCACTTTCATGTTAGTTTCAGTTCTGCAGCCAGAACAATAAAGCAAACACTGCAGACAGCTGTGTGTCCATCAGCTCTTTCTGTCTAACTCCTTCTCTGCTGGTGCCAAAAATATAACATTTATCTTCATGTCTCCATTGTGTTTTGTTTCTAGGCACGAAGTAGCAGTGTGTGAAGTCAGACACCAATCTTAATGATGCTTGAGCACTAGTAACCCTGTTCCTTATGCTGGGGCCAGATTGTACTGCCAGAGATCCATTCTGTGACGTCTCCATGCACACACCTCCCCTCCTCTGTGTGGAAGGAGGGCTCTGACACCTCTGTGGCCCTCTCCCATAACCCTATTGAGCTCCCTTTGCATGGTCTGTGGCCTACATGATAGAAGAAGTGGAGCTGGGGAAGGAGAGTGTAGATCAAAGGTACGGGAGTTACGCATCAATCCTCCACCTGAAGCCCCACATAGCTCGAGGCTGGAGAGCACAGAGCTGAAGACCCATGACATTTATCTCATCGAGGAAACCTCACAACAGTATGCTTCAGGGGAACGCTCATGGAGATTTCCTCTTCAAAGTCCCCCCCCCCCTCTGATTTTTTCCTGTAAGAGGGGACAAATTGGCCAAGTGTTATTAAAACTAGATACCCTCCAATAAATTGGTCAGTTGAACAACAAAGAGCACAAGCCTTAGGTGTCACTGTGTGCTGCCAAGTGGATTATACTCAGTAAAAAGAAATCAAGAAAAGTCTGTTACAAGTTATGTTATTAAACCCGACCTTCCCAACCTTTTAGAGTATTGCATTGAGTGGATTTCCATAACCAAGCTGATGAATTATTATAGAGGAAACTTCAGCTCCAAATTTGTTCTGTTAATACCTTTACTTTTAATTGTATATCGCAGCCCTGGGCAACTTTATATGAAAGTGGAACCAGAATTAATGGCAAGTAATACAACTTCACTGTGCTTTCACACACTTTTGATTTTTCCCACTTTATTACTATTTTAATAATATCCGTACATCCGAGATGAAGCCCAGCTAGGCTGTACAGCTTGGTTTGTAGCCTGGCTTTTATCTAGTAGCAGGACTGCATCAAAGTAGATAACAAGCAAGACAGAGGTGGATTGTGCCTGTGGAAGATGATGAATAGAGTGGAGCTCAGATGGTGATATATTATATCTGAGGGGGGTGGGAGAATTTTGAACTGGGATGAGGTGGTCAGATCCCAGATTAAAGCTTTCAGATGTATCAGTAGGCTTAGCAGAATTTGATTTTTATTATTTTGTGGGTAATATGTTTATTTTTAAACTTTTAAACATTTTTTATCTATTTAAATTTTCAGAGCTGCTGGGAATTATGGATGGGGTGTGGGGGGGGCAGATAATAATTATTTAATACAGACCATTAGTGATCCAAAGAGTGAAAGCTCTATAATGATGGGTGGCTGGTGAAGCTTCCCCTCGGGAAGGCTAGCTCCCTGTCCAACCCCACTCTGACCCAGGCCCCACCCCCTCACCACGTGCATCTCTATCGCCCTCCGTTCTTTCCCCCTTTTCCCTTCCCCCTATGCCATGAGCTGCTGTGTGCCTCTGTAGACAACTGGGTGGGTGCAGGAGCTGCCCTTCTCCATCCCGAGCCGATGCTCACATGTTCCTGCTGTGGTGCTGGCTTGTGTGCTGCTGCAGCAGCTCCTCCAGGAGCAATGCTGGGCAATGCTACACAGCCCTCCCCAATCTCACATGCTTGTTCTGCCCCCAGACGCTCTCACAGCGCTGAGAACTCCCCAAAACATGCTGCCCCTCCCGCTGAGCGGTGGCCAGCCAACCTCCCCAGAACTGCTACCCTTACCCCTAAAAGCCTTGCCCCTTTCCAGCATGCCCCCAAACTGCTGCCCTCGCCTGCACGCTGCCCACTGTGCGGTTCCCCAAAGACCTGACACCCAGTGCTGCCCCAGCTGTATTGTGTCCCCAAATGCTGATCCAGTTCCGCATCACCCAAGTAACCCCCATCCTACACTACTCTGAAAAACGGCTGCCATGTTGCACCAGGCAGGCTCAAAAAACACCTCCTCTTTCTTTCTCCCCCCCCACCACTGCTCACCACGTGCTTCTCCTCCTGTCCTCCTCCCTTGCCCCCCCACCCCCGCTGCCGTGTCCCTCCGCCCCCCACCCGGCCACCCTCCTCTCCACACACCCCCTTCCCTCAAGACCCTGCCGCTCGCACTCTCCATCCCTCCTCTGAGCCCTCCCTCCACCACTTGAACAACTGCAAGTTACCACCCACACGTCCCTGGAGCAAGGGAGAACCAAAGAGGTATTGTGATACAGAGATGTGGTTCTGAGGCACAATGCTTCCTATGTTAGTGCACCACCCTTTCCTCATGGGGGCACCTTACGTCACAGTCTAGTCCTCACTTCTTTTGTAGTGCTCTGTTCTGATCTGTCTTCAAATTAAAACAAACAAGCAACATGACCATATGAACGAAACACCGCCACTGTAACAACCTGGTCATCCGTAAAGCTAATTCAGCTGCTTATTTCAAATAATTTTCATTACAAATTGGCAAGTTGTCCACAAACGGATTGTGATTTCCGGCTGATTCCCATGTGCCTGCCAAAGAGTTAACATGAAGAATTCTCAGCATTCGGCAATTTGTCAGCTGTTTTGCATCCACTGTTCATTAATCACTATTTTTGTTATGCGACTGGTCACCTAAGTCAGGTGATTGGATGACAAACTTTGTAAACAGGAAGAAAAAAACAAAAAAACAAACCATAACTGTCAGTATAAAACAAACATTAAAGCTAAAATTAATGAACCTGGGCAGTCCTGAGAATACTTGTGAATAATAATGCTCACAAATCCTAGTGAACTTAAACATGGCCCTTTATTTATAAAAATATTCTTGAATCAGTTTTCTTACTAATCAACTAACTGGAGATAGAAAAGATTTAGCACAGTCCAGTTCTGACATAGCCTGTATTTGTGTCTTTGTAGCACCATGTTTTCTTGTTCTTGTTCAACAGAAAGTCCATATAAAGAAAAAAATAAATTAAAAAATTGGAGACTTTCAAAGTCAACAAAGGGATTTAGTTACTAATAACTCCCTTTGAAATGAATCAGAGTTGTGGCTAAATCCCCTGGTCAGCTTTTAAAATAATCACCCAGAATGGTTTCAATCTCTATAAAATTGCATGACTAATTCTGATAGTCCTGCTGAAATTTTTGTCCTGGGGAATTTTCATTCCACAATCTCTTCTGTTGCTCCCACTTTGGGGTCCCTCTTAGCATTCTGTTCATATTCCAATTGATTTGTTTTCTTGTACCAAATACATCAGCTTTGTATCACCTGAGCCCAATTTTAAGGGTGATCAATTGATGTTGTAGAGAGATGTAAGGCCTTTGTGCAGCCCCACAATTAGATCCACTTTTCAGTTCATAAGGTAACGGTCAGGTTAGTGAGAAAAACTCTGTGAAATGTTAGTCTGATAGCATTCCTACAGCTTACGCTTTGGCCTGGGGGTGGTGACATGTCAACCGTGCAACGCTGTTTACAGAAGTGAAAGAGAAATAATAAGATTAGCTATTATGAAGTAAAGGGTATATCTAAAGTAGATGCTGGTCAATCAGCATTGGCAATGTCTTTGCAGAGTTTTGGTTTAAATCAGGGTATTCTGATGCTACTGCTCCAATTAGAAAGGGCAGATAAAGATTTGGACCAGTGGGGAAAGTTATTTTAGTTTTGTTGTCGCGATCAGGCCTCTGCAAAGCCATCGCATGTGAAATGGACTGGACTGTCACTTCTGTAGAAAAACTCACAGCCTATTTCAGTGAGCCACTGGGCCGCTCACCAAACCCCACAGATCTCCTAGGATCCACACAGATCCCAGAGGGAATAGTAGGAGGCCTGGACGATCTGCACAAAGTCCATGGGCCTCTGATGTAAGTCTGGTTCCCAACAGCTCTGGCGCTAGCCCTTTGCAGGACCGTTCTGTTGAAGACATGCTGCCAGCACATCCACAGATCCTCTTGAAGAGGGCAACCCAGACATGAAGGGAGCTCCATGGAAAAAATGATACAGCCTCAAGTTGTGTTATCTCTTCCTTATAAACTCCACTGGGCTGATAAGGCACCAATGTACATCTGATCCTGACCCACCCCATCCTCTGAATGTATCCAGTACCCTTCTCTCCGCAGATCCCTTTGCAGGGTCAGAGGCAAGGGCAGGTTTCTGTTATGGAGGTAGCACTGGTAGTGCTAGCAGTGAGAAGTCACTGCATCCTCATGAGTTCTTTGAGCCTTCTTCCCGCAGGTGCACCCACTAAAGGACTTGTTGCAATCTGCCCCTCCGCTGATTATATCCATCTCTTCTCCTTTATCTGTTCTTCCGTTAGCCCTTACAAAACCCTTCCACCAGCTGAGTGGCATGATTCAACCTTAGCAAAGCTATGCTGCTTTGTCCCTATCCCATCGACCTCATCTCTGCGCTTTTCTGGCTCTGTTTTTAAAGGTGTTAGCAACTGGTTCTCCTGATACGGAAACAACTGGAAAGATGGATTTAGCACAAAATTGGGCACTCTCCAGTCCTCAGGTGTGGTAGCTGCTGTTAATGATCCATCACACAGAGGAGTGCAGAAGCTTAGATAAGTCACGCTTTAGTTTTTTCACAGCTCTCAGAGGAACAGACCATTTGGTCCTTCTGTTTTACTGCAATTTAGCTTCTCCCCAAGATACTCCTCATTCTTTGTAACAAATATGACTATGGCTTAGCGCTGTGGTTCTTAAACTTATTTGATTGTGCCCCCTCCTGCTTTGTGTCTAATAGTTTATGCCCCCACCACCACACAACTACATGTACAGAAAAACCAAAATCAACATGCAACTCTTACTAAATATTAAAACCAGCAAGGCATTGATTCAAACCGAGCCATTTAAGTACGTAGTCATGTACATTTTAAGGGAGCTACTGCTTACCGGCATCACATTGTTATTACTAGTGTGGTGGGTGCGCCTGTTTTCTGGAGCAGAACAATTCCACGAATTGCATGAATGAGCCAATGACCCATTGTAATAAGAGCAAAAACAAAACTGTGATTGTGGTTGATGCGTACAATTAAATGTGCACCGCAGCATCGTAGCAAACCGATTAACGTACAGATGGCAACAACTTTGTATAATGCTATGCAAGCTTAGCAGAAATCTGTCAAAATGCACAGCGCCATCGGAGGACCTGACATGTCTGGAGGAATCAGCTTAGCTAGTTATTCATCGCAGTGGGTAAAATGTGTGCAGAAAGTTTTTTTTTCCCCTAAGGCTTCTCATGCCCTCCCAGAATACATTCTGTGCCCCGCAGGGGGGCCTGTCCCCCCAGTTTGAGAACCTCTGGCTTAGAGTAGAGACAATGATTCCTACCAGGAGCTGTCACTTTATGCTGGCTTTATAACATATTCCTCGTGACAAGATACACAGGTCCTCATAAGAGTAAAACCCCCTTGCGCTATGCAGCAGGGTGTTGATTTAGTCTCTTCGTTCACCTTGTACGCAGATGTTGGAGCCCTGTATGGAAATGCTGTCCTATTCCTGCTGACATCACAATGTGATGTGTTAACTCCACCCGCTGGGAGTGGGTCTATGGGAGAAAGAACTAGAGTTGGGAACAGAGAGGTCCTAGAGGGAAACACTGAGGAGAAGGAAGGGAGCCTCAGTATGTTCTAGGTTAGAATGGTTTAAAGGCTCAGCCTGTTAACAGATCCAAAGCACCCTGCCCAGATTCCCCCTCTCACTAGGCCTGTGACCACGACAGGGATATACATGGGCCACCAGCAGTAGGGCTATGTACCAGCTGGCGGTATCTTGCAATCCACATCCTAATGTGGTAGTGCACATCCACAGGAGAGGGATGCCTGCAAAGTGAACCCCTGCAACATTCCTCACTCCTTGGTGTGGTGGAGAGAGAACAGACAGACTTTAGATTGTGTAGAAAGGGAAGGAGAAGAAATAGAAACAGAAAGATGTTCCAAGAAAAGACGTGAGATATGTAGCTGGGGGAGTTCTGTTGTGGGTGGTTTATTTTGTTGCATGGCTGCCAGCTGAGTAAAGCAGAATTTGGCTCTGCATCTCCAGGCAAAGGTTACTTTTATACCCCAGCAAAACTATAAATTCATTCTTACATGTAAGGAAGACTTTTCTTTCAAGAGACAGAAAAAAGTTCTCTCTTCAGCTGGGCTGTCTTCAGCCTTCTTTAGTACTTGGTGCCTCTTACATTAAGGAGGATTGTAACTTTTACCAGTTTAAAAATAAATGCCTAGATTCCTAAGTAATTCACCTTGGAAATGATTTAGAAATTTAATAGAGTTCCATTGAAATTTCTCAGAAAACCTACAGCATTAAATGGAGAATGTTATCCCTTTTACAGGACTTTTTAATCACCCCATTCAGTACTATAGCAGGGATATATATATTTTTAAATGTTATAGGATGGTGCTGTTAAGTTCCATAGTACTTTAGGTATGCTATCTTCAAGAATGTGACGCTGAGCCATTCTTTAGGATTATTCTTATGGGATCTGTATTGGGACCTGTGCTGTTCAACATATTCACAAATGACCTGGAAAAAGGGGTGAACAGTGAGGAGGTAAAATTTGCAGACGATACAAAATCGCTGAAGATAGCTAATTCCAAGGCTGACTGCGAAGGTTTATGAAGGTATCTCACAAAACTGGATGGCTGGGCGACAGCTGAAATTCAATGTTGATAAGTGCAAAGCAATGCATATTGGAAAACATAATCCCAACTATACATATAAAATGATGGGGTTTAAATTAGCTGTTACCACGTAAGAAATAGATCTTGGTTAGCTCCCTGAAAACATCTGCTCAATTTGCAGCAGCAGTCAAAAAAGCAAACAGAATATTAGGACCCATTAGGAAAGGGATATATAATAAGACAGAAAATAACATAATGCCACTATATAGACCCATGGTATGCCCATGCCTTGAATATTGCCTGCAGTTCTGGTTACCTCATTTCAAAAGAGATATATTAGAATTGGAAAAGGTGCAGAGAAGAGTAATGAGAATGACTACAGGTATGGAATAGCTTCCATGTGGGGAGAGACTAAAAACACTGGGACTGTTCTGCTTAGAAAAGAGACGACTAAGAAGATAGATGATAGAAGTCTATACAATCATGAATGGTGTGAAGAAAGTGAAGAGGGAAGTATTATTACAAGAACTAGGAGTCACCCAATGAAATTAATAGGCAGTAGGTTTAAAACAAAGAAAAGTAAGTACTTCTTCACACAACGCATAGCCAAACAGTAGACCTCATTGCCGTGGGATGCTGCAAAGAAAAAAGTATAACTGGGTTCAAAAAAGGATTAAATGCATTCATGGAGGATGGGTCCATCAATAGCTACTAGCCAATATGGTCAGGGATTCGACCCCATGCTCTGGGTGTCCCTATACCTCCAACTGCCAGAAGCTGGGACTGGACAACAGGGGATGGATCACTCAGAATTGCCGTGTTCTGTTCATTTCCTCTGAAGAATCTGGCAGTGGCCACAGTCAGAAGACAGGATACTGGCTTAGATGAATCATTGGTCTGATGCAGTATAGCCTTTCTAATGGTCTTATATATAAAGCTATTGCTAAGAGAAAGTCTTTTTTTCCCCTCTCCTAGCTCCTTCTCTCCAGCCTGGTGCCTTTAGAAATATCGACTCACCTAATTATCTTGACCAGAATCCTGCTCTCTGGAGCATTGTCTATCCAGAGTACTTGGGATAGTTCTAAGAACTGGCTAATGTGAACATAGAACAAAGTCCTGATTTTTATCTTGCACTAGTGTAAATTAGGAGTGACTCCACTTCAGACAGGGGAGTTTGTTACATCAGTAAAACCAGGGTGAGGGTGAGATCAGAATGAGGGGGTTGTCTGTGCACCTACCTCAACCCCTACACAGATACATAAACACACATACACACACAATTGCCTGGCCTGGATGGTAAAGTTAGCAGAAGCCCTAGCCAAGAGGTATAAAAGGAGCAGCAAAGTGCACTCTATAGCAGATCCTTATGGCTGGCCGGAGTCCATTCCTTTTTGATTAAGTGTATAGCCAATTGCTTGATTATACTCGTGGTTCAATATTAAAAATATTCAAGAGACCGAATAGCCTAAACGTAGCCAGTTTATTAGCCAGAGACTGCACAGTTCAATACGAAAAGCAGTCATACATAACATCCTTCTTAGGAAGTGATCAGTCTCACAGATTTCACCTTAGATAGTAAGACTGCTTTGAGAATATGCACCTAAGACTAGCTATATTCATAGCACACCTGCTTACAAGTTAGAGAGCATTCTTTACTTCATCCAAGATTCAATCCACCAATCATCTTTTTTCTGTGTTGTCCTGTCCTTTCCTTGGCTTTGTTTTGAATACCACATTCCAGATATCAGTTGCTCGTGAAAGCACTCCCTAACTGCACCGTTCATGCTCATTCTTTGGACAGCTTTTGTATTTGCCAGTTGTGACGCTTCCTGGGAGTACCGAGGTTGTGAGGCACCTTGCTACCACCTGCCCTTAGCACTGAGGAGCCTTATCTGTGCCTCCCATGGGTCAGCTCCCCAATTCCACAAGCCATAGGCTACAAAAATACTTCTCTGTAGGCCTCGCAGATGCCACTGTCACTCTACAGGTAGGCTATAGGCACTCTCCAGGCCTCAAGCCCTCCAACTCCTGGACTGTCCAACTCCTAGTCCACTGGATTCTTTGCTTTCAAAGATGCAGTGTGCCCAGTTTATCAGTTTTACCTCAGATCACCGTGCTGCTTAACGCACAGCACTTCAATATGTTTATAGTGAAATCACATGTAAGTTTATTTAACAAAGAGATTCAATCAGTAGCAAGTAGAAGTACTGGAAACAGCTAGTTACATATCAAGTAAAATCGCAACACACATTCTAGAATCTAGATTTAATTAATAGGTCTAATAAAGTGTTTCTCACCCCAAATTCTTGCAGCACTTTACAGTCAGACTGGCGGTGACCCTTCTTTCATGATACATCCAAACTCTCAGTTAGCCTTCTAAGACTATGTCTTCACTGACTGCGGCAAATTCGCCGCTGTCAGATGGATTTCTCTGGATCGACTGAGCGGTCAGTGAAGACCTGCTCAGTTGATCCAGAAATCAACGTATTAAGACCACCTTCTCAAGTGGCATAGCACTGTGTTGACGGAAACGCGGTTCCTGTCGGTGCGGTGCAGTGAAGATGGCGCACAGAACAGAAGCAGAGAAGTCGACGGGAGTTACGCAAGTTTTTTACATAGCTTGCCTAACTCCGGTTGACTGCCGCCGAATCTCTGAGGTAAGTAAAGACAAGCCCTAAGTGACAGTTTTAGTGTGTCTTTTTGTACTCCAAGATAAACAAGACCAATCCTTTGTTCTTATTCATAAACAGGACACTTCCTGCTGTTCGTTTCTTCCTGTAGATTTCCTCTGTTGTAGATTTCACAGTCTTTCAATTTGCCCCGGCTTAGTATACAAATAGGCATATAAATGTATGTTACACAGTATACACATGGCCAGACGGAGAGCTAGAGGTCAGATACTGCTGCCTGAAAGGAACATCCCTGAAGTATGTCACCTCCTGTGACCTCCCTTAACTCCAAGACCTTAAGAACATAATTTTGAGTATAGGTACATAATTCCTTAAATATTATGCATATTATGCAGTGATCATGATGACCAGTGGACTACTGGCTCTTGACAGAGGCTTCACAAACCACCCTTTGGTGAACTATATGCAGATATCTGACCCGGGGGATCCCCATAAAACCCTATGCACCTCCTGTGCCCTCTGCCAGTTGACACCAAGGGGTTCCTGCGTTACAGCTATTTCAAGAGCAGAGTTCAGCTATTGCAAAGTTTTATGAGATATAACTCTTTGCATGAGTGAACTAGAGGGAACAGCATACTGGGAAAGCATAATACAGTTCACAGTTGTACAACTTAACATAACTACTCAACATTCATATATAATATAATGGATACAATATTAATATCATGTGTATAATACATATTAGTGTTATGTATATATATATATATATATATATATTAGCTAATATTTTGCTGAGGACAAATAGAGCAGACTCTCTACTCCCCCTCACTTCACTGGCCAAGGCAGAATTTACACCTAGGAAATTAAAGAAGAGGTTACAATAAAGGAAGAAACTCAAGTTCTGCAGTAGTAAAACTGCTGGTATTTTGATGAAATACTAGATATAAGTGGTGACAATATAAATGAGAAAGATTTCAAACAATTACAAGTGAGATTATAAATGTCTCATTGAAACATGTTGTAAAAATCCTCTGTCATGAGAGATGAATTGTAAAAAATGTCTTAAAATTGTCTCAGAATAAGGAGATCTCCTTCTAAAAGGCACTTGGCAGATCTACCATAGCAAAACAACACTCTCCTCAGCAGGTTCAAAGATTAAAGATGGAAACGATTTATCAGAACACCCCGCGGCCCCGCCTCCCTGATAATATAGGATTGGTTCCCTATGGTACATTTTTTTAGTACTTTGTCCAGTCTTAAAGACCTAAGTGATGCAGCTGTTCCCATTATCCTTGGGAAGCTATTGCAATGCCTAATACACCTCATTGTCAAATTTCCCCACACTAGCTACAGATCTCTTTTTGCTCTTGCCTGGGTTATACCTGCTCCTTCTTTCCTTGAAGCCAATGAATAAAATCCCATTGATTTTTAGACGAGCAGAATCAGTCACCTCAGGCCAGATCTTGACACCCATTTTCACACTGGTCAACAATTACTCCCAGGAGTAGTCCCATTGAAGTCAATGGGAATAAATGTTCTCCAGTGTGAGTAAGGAGAGGTCACAATCTGGCCCTTAACAAATGCAGTAGGCTCAATTAAATTTGATGTTTACATCTGGCAATATCCATATTTACGGTGGTATTTCCCATGGTAGGACAGTCAATGCTAAATAACATTGCAGCATATGTAGACATATGTGAGCTAGCTTTCATCTAGCTCGAGTAATAACAGCAGTGAAGCCCTGGGGACATGGGCATTGACTGCTTGAGTAAGTACCCGGTGTCCTGGACGGGTCTCAAACTGCCGTGGCCGCACTGCCATTGTTGCTCAAGCTAGCTTTGATCTAGCTAGCTTGGGTCTGTCTACACATGCTGCAGTCATATGTCCTGATTGCAGCATGGACATCATCTTTAGCGATGCCCACAGCGTCGTTCCCTATTCCCAAAGCAAAGTGTTGATGTTAACCTTTTGCACTGATTGACAACAATTCTGCAAGAACAATTTTCATTCCAAGTGAGTTGATCAGTGTGTAATATAGGAATATGGTCCCTGCTAGTGCAACCCAGATGGTACAAGGCAAAAAGTCTTTGAGAGAGCTCAGCATATTTTGCAGTTCAACTCATGTTCGTGAATTCAATCCTCCATTAAATTACATCTGTTTCGTGCAGTGTTATTTTCCTGCTACTCTGAAGGCCGATATAACCTTTCACAGTACACAAACCTAGACAATCATACACCTCCTTTAGCACGTCATTTGCAAGAATGTTTTACCTCTTGTAGAAGAACAGAGTTTGATGTGGCTTGTTACAGTTTAAAAATATTTTCTCTCAGGTTTAATACAGAGTGCAAAACAGGGAACGGCTCTGAGTAACTTGTATTTCTTTTTGCTCTTGTAGAGTTAAATAAGAAAGAAAATTCAGTGAATTATTTATGACCCACCAGTGAATTGATATTAATGATTTCCCCTCTAGGCTCTGAGTTCCCCCGTCAGCCCTTAAAAGGCTGGATTCTGACTTGAGCAACAAGCCCCACAGTATAGTAAGAACATCCCCATTACACCACTGCAATGGCTCCTGAGACCTTGGGTCTGGGTGCATAGGAGTAAGTGGGATCTGTGCATCTGTGTGGTCCCTCCTTGTGCTTGGGCAGGGACTGGATATGGAGGAAGCATGGGAGTTGTCATACCGGTCCATCTAGTCCAGTATTCTGAGTCTAAGAAAGGTGCAAGAAACCCTGCATTTGGCAGTTATGGAATAACCTGCCCCAACGAACATTTCTTCTTAACCCCCATTAGTTAGCGGCTATGCTCTGAGGGATGAGGGTTTATATTGCTTGGAAAACTCTTGGTTATTTTTTAATACTAAGTGTTATAACTCCTGCTAGTCTTGTTATCCATGCCCCCCTGAGCCTGGGACCCCTACATGCTCCATGGTCAGTGAAGCTAAGCAGGTGGATGTGGGACATTACTCTGAAGATGGTAGAGGCCAGCAGCAAATTTCTATCTCCACGAAGAAGAGTGCACCAAGGAAGGAGTTGTTGTGACCACAATTTCTTTCCTGGGAGGCTCCTGGCATGAAGACGCTATGTGGCATCATCTACTATAGACTGTGTTCTAGGAACACCATCTAGTTCCAAATCTGCCTTTGCCTCCCTAGCCTAACCCACATCATGTACAGTGGTGAAGATTTCAGTAGAACAGCAATACTATTTCACTAGAAATACGAGACAAAGTCATCTCTGGCCCAACCCCACGCATATCAACAAAATTACATCTGGGATAAATTTGGACCAAAATTTTGCACACACACTTCCAGGGCTTGTTAATGGGATGCTGTCTTTCCAGTTCTGAAAGTGGGCCAAGCCCTGAAACCTGTCAGTTCTGCCATACAAAATATAACCCATTACAACAACAATCTTTTCCTACTTCTGCTGTGTACAGGGTACATCCTCCACATCCGTGCTCCCTCTTATTCATGGCATACAGACCAAGCCGAGCTTGGGGGAACTATGTCTGTAATAACTAATAAGAATTTGCCTCCAGATAACTGAAGGGAAAATGCAGTTGTCTACGGGATAAATGAATGTTTTCCGACAGCTGGGGCTTCAGCAACACTAACTGATAGAATTACTGCTTTAATGTGGAACTGTGTTACAACTGGATTTTTTCCAATACTGCAACACATTATTTTCAAGTATATTTTGTCCCTGAAATTTATGCAGGCTTGATCCTGCAGTCTTTTGGGATGGAAGAGCCCCAGTAACTGCCCAGGAATTGCAATGCTATATGCACGTCAGCAGTGAGATTGAGAGATCTGAGGTCAGAGAGGATGCGGACTCGGTCATACTGTGATATGAAGGACCGATGCACACTTGAGAGAAGGTGCAAGTCCCATGAAGCACATTGCAGGAATGCTAGCGCGCCATGCCAGGTCTGGTCACCATCCTTGTAACTACCGGGCAGAGCACTAGCATAGAAAAAAAAGGGAGGAAGAGGGAGAGGCATCTTACAAAGGACTAAGGGAAACACATAAAACATGTCCCATTGAATCTGTCCCAGGCTCTCCACATAGGTGAGATGATCCAAAGACATACAAGAGGGGGTGTGGGTGAAGAGGAGGACTGTAATAAAGGTGTGACACACAGGAATGCTGATAAGAGAGATGTCTTTATTTCCTGATACCAGTCACATGATATGGGTCGGGATTACATTCCTGTCACTTAACTGAGAGCTGTTAACTCTGGTGGCTACTGTTATATCTCCCTTTTTTATTTAAAAATCAAATGCAAATAAAAACTTATCGACGCAAATCAGCTCAAACTAACACAGTAAAAACTGATAACATGAGCAAACAGAGACTTCAGAATTTCAGCATGATATCTAGTCCTTGAATGCCCACAAGCAAAGAGAATAGCAGAATGTGGCTTCCTACAGGGAAGAACTCGCTCCAAAAATCACAGAGCAAAACAGCTGTGATTTGGAAAATCACTGCCAGAGCTTCTGTATCACAGATGAATATGTACTCCATTGCTGGAGACGTAAACAAAAGATGACAAATAACTCTGATCCTGGTAAAGAAATTAGGCAAGTCAAAACAACTACAAAGTTCTAAACTGAGAAACAAGGCCTTTGCCACTGGTAAGATCAAAGGGCTGGTGGAATGCGGCAAGATGGTCACTCCCTGACGAGACCAGCGTGCAGGGCTGGACTGTAACCTGGCAGCTCTCGTACAGGTCAGTGCAGAGCTGAGCTACCACAGGGGCAGGGCAGGAACCAGACCGTGGCCTTGAGAGTCACGGCCAGGTGAGATCACAGTAGCGTTAGTACTACTTACAAGGTGGGGGAGGTGTGTGTGAAGGAGTGTTCACCCCACACCATCCCGGCAAGGATTCATCTGGCCCAGGAGGGGTTGAGTAACCCAGTAGGCCACATCAGCAGGAGAATTATGTTGGCTAGGCAACCCCTGAGTGAGGCTGGAGCCTAGCTGAGCAGGAGCAGGAGGGACGGATATAAGGCCAGGAAGAGAGGACAGAAGGAGCTGCAGCATGGAAGCCTCCAGACACATTCTGGGTTTAGAGAGGGAAAGGAGGAATCCCAGAGGGAGACTATGAGCTCTGGGATCCTGACCCTGAAGAAAGGGTTTTCTCAGAAGGGTGGTGGTTGAGGAAGCTTGATGGAGATGAAGTTGGAAAAGGTTCAGGGAAATGGCAGCAAGGTTTGAGATGGTGTAGACCTTGTTGCTAATTCAACAATCGAATAGTGGGTAGCCCCCAGATTTCCCTACTAGCCACTGGGGAAGCGGTATCATATGGGCTGTGGAGTGGAAGATTGCCTGAGACAGTTCTCATGGAGAGACTTTGATACCCCAGAAAGGGAAAAGCACATAGTGACCTGGCTGGCTCTGTCAATTTGTTTATGGAGATCTCCTTAAAACATTCCTAAAACTACAATACCCACCTGCGGAGGTGAAGAAACAAATTGACAGAGCCAGACGGGTACCCAGAAGTCACCTACTACAGGACAGACCCAACAAAGAAAACAACAGAACACCACTAGCCATCACCTACAGCCCCAGCTAAAATCTCTCCAACACGTCATTAAGGATCTACAACTTATCCTAGCAGATGATCCCTCACTTGATCAAGCCATGGGAGGCAGGCCTATCCTTGCTTACAGACAGTCCCCCAACCTGACGTAAATACTCACCAGCAACCGTAAACCATACAACAAGAACACTAACCCAGGAACCTATCCCTGCAACAAACCCCGTTGCCAGCTCTGCCCGCACATCGACTCTAGTGACACCAACACAGGTCCTAACCACATCAGCCACACCATAAGGAGCTCATTCACCTGCACATCTACTAATGTAATATATGCCATCATGTGCCAGCAATGCCCCTCTGACGTATACATTGGCCAAACTGGACCGTCACTATGCAAAAGAATAAATGGACACAAATCAGACATAAAAAATGGTAACATCCATAAGCCAATCGGAGAGCACTTCAATCTCCCAGGACACTCTGTAGCTGAATTGAAAGTTGCCATACTTCTACAAAAAACTTCGAAAACTGACTTCAGCAAGAAACTGTGGAGCTGGAACTCATATACAAACATGACACAATCAGACTAGGTCTGAACAGGGACTTGGAATGGTTATCTCATTACAAGAAGTAATTGTCACTGTTCACACGTTGTCACCTTCTAATCAATGGTTGTGAATAGGCCTCATCTACTCTAACTGAATGGACTTTGTTAGCACCTGCCTTCCCCATTGTTGTTCCTTACCCTTGGATGTCTATATATACCTCCTATCTGTGATTTCCTTTTCATGCATCTGACGAAGTGGGTTGCAGCCCACGAAAGCTTATGCCAGCAGGAATTTGTTAGTCTTTAAGGTGCTTTCAGGACTCTCGTTGTTTTAACATGGTGTGGGTGTTTTTTCCCAGTTTTGCCAGACATTGTGTGACTCGATGTCAGTCTCACTGGGATGTACCTGGAAGGCGGTGAGGGCTCTTTATGTAGCTTTGATTCTTTTTCCCCTTTTCCTCTCCCTGATGTGATCCAACATTACCTCTGACCACCCCTGCGTAGTTTGTTCCCTGAGACCCCACAAACCTTCTCTGCTGGGTAGTCATCACTGAGTCTCACTCTGGCTGTTGCTTTGAGCCAGTTCAAATAGCTACATTTCCAAGCCTGTTTCCAGGTAGGTCTGCTGCTCTCTAAGCTGGCAACACATTCCATTTTTTAGTGCAATTTTCTGCTCTGAACTTTTTTGTGCAACCTGGGACAATCAGGGCCTAACTATGCAAGTTACTCAACCACCCTGAAAGAAGTTACTGGGCCGGATCCTCAGCTGCTGAAAGTCAGCAGAGTGCCACTGACATCCAAGATCACTGTGTTTTGGCAGTGAGCTCCAAGGCAGATTTTTCTTCCAGTGAGTGGCTTTTCAAATCAGCATGTTCAATATACATTTTAATAAGGAACCTACTGTGAATTGCTCCCATGCCTCCTCAGTGCTGGATATCCAGGACAATGCTTCTATTCATGATTTTTTTTTTTTATGTGCTGTTTATTAAAAGGCTGTAAAATGTTTACTGTTTATTGCTGCAAAGGGTTGGGAACATTTACATTGGAAAAGGCGCCATCCGTACTGAGCTTGTGGTGCTAGATGTTGGCCTAGGATTCAGTGTGTTTGGCCCTGTTTCTGAAAGCTATTCCTTGAGTTCACTGGGGCTCCACACAGGCACTGGGGTTTGCCCACATGGAACAGCTTTGAAAATTAGGGCTGTGAGAGAAAGAACAGTCCAGTAGTTAGGCTGCTACCCTAGAAGACCCAAGTTCCATTCCCTGTTCTGACACAGACTTCCTGTGTGACCTTGGGCAAGTCCCTTAATCTCTCTCTCTGTGTTTTGGTTCCCCATCTGTAAAATGAGGATAAGACCACAGCCCATCTCACATGGTGCTGTGAATACAGCTGGGTGACATTTTCAGACTAACCTTTTTCTGGTGAAGAATGCAGATTCAGTGACACCAAACTCTTTCATGAATTCTTGTCGGTTTCACCCACTTGTTCGTTTTGGATTGGGAGAAGAGGAGGGGAAACAAACCCCGCCCCCAACAAATCCTAAACATTCCAAAATATTAAAATTGCTTCATTTTGACATTTTCTAAATTAAACATTTTTATTTTTTTTTGTTTTAAATTATTTTTTTGTTTCATAATTTTTTTAATGTTATTTAAATATAGTTAGAACATATAAAAATGGTCCAAATAGAAACAAAACAGTTCAATTATGTCAAAATGAAACTCTTTTTGACCTGAAACATTTTTCCCCATCTTTTTGTAATTGCCAACACGCCAAAGAATCCATTATTCACCCAGTTCTAGTTGTGAAGACTAAGATGTTAAAGATTGTGAAGCACTCAAATACTACAGCAATGGGGGCCATAAGTACCTTAGATTGCCATCTGATCAATACAGGAGTACACAGATTTATACTTGCAGAGGGAGGATGGCCTAATGGTTAAAGCATAGACCTGTGTGTCAGTATACACAAGCTGCACTAACAGTTCCCCTTCATTCTTCCCGTAGAGTCTAGATGACTTGCCCAGGATCACAATTTTCAAAATCAGGTGCCTCAAAATAGGAACCTAAAATACTTTGGAAAAATCACAGAGATCTTTCCATGTATATTTTAGCATGAAACTCGCTTTCATACATATTTCCAAGAAAAAAAATAAATAAAGCCTTTCCAGGATTTTACTGAACTGTCATCGCATAGAATCTTCCCGCATGCCTCAGCAAATTACTCTCTAGATCCATCCATTTGAGCCTGATAACTTGCTGTGATGTTAGCACTAAAGCATGAGTTCCCTTAAAAGTGCTTTTGATGCTTTGAACTGTCATTTTCTGCTGCTTAACACAACTGATCCCTACACCCCACTCCACTTTGAACTAGCACATCTAACTATAATCTTTCGCCTTTTTATTGGTAACATTTTTCTTCCTTTTAATTTTGTATGTTCAGTTTTAAAGAACGTCATCTGACTTTTCTTATGTAGCTCAGTGAGGAATATTTCTGCATCCTGGGCAATTTCTGTGACATATTTATGCCTGGCTAGTTACTGTAAAAATTACAAGATGTATTATGTACTGCTGAAAAGCCAGCTGGCACCTTGCAGTTTTTAACACCGTGCCTTATTGTATAGTTAAAATAAATGTACTGGATATCAGCTTTATTACTCCTAATAGGTGGTCTAATGGCTTGATGATCAGGAGCGGTACCAGGAAGATATTAAAGGAAAAGTATCCCTTCTCAGCCCAGTCCAGCCCCAGACTGAGCAGCACCTAAAGATTCTTCAGAGCAGCTGAAATGTACAAAGCTGAACTAGGGCTGAATGAAAGCTCATGGGTCAGTTTCTGGCAGGGAGGGTTTAAGAAGTGGGTAGCAGCAACAGGAATGAGAGAGGAGGGCTCCCACTGCAGCCACTTTCCACTTCCACTTTTCATTAAAAACACTACAGCCTCCATCCTGCAAAGGCTCATGCACTTGTTTAAGGTCACACAGTGTGAGGAGTCCCGGTGGCTTTAATGCAAACCAATGGGATTGCTATTCACAGTGCAAAAAATTAAGCTTGCAGGAAAGTCTTCGACAAACTGGGGTCCTGTGACACTGGCAGGCCAGATGCCAGCTCATGCCAAGGGCCTCAAGTCTTAACTGAATGCTGACAAATACAGAGCTGGAATCAGTATGGCTCACTTGTGTGTTAGCATTGTTACCCTAGGTGTTAGAATGATAAGAATGTGTTTAGACTGTATTGAATGCTGTGAGCTGCTGCATACCTTAATCTCACTTATAACCTCTACATCCCATATTGTAAGGTAAGGTTTGAGTGGTTGTACTGTGAGGCTCTGTGACTATGTAAATCACCAACCAGGAGAGATACATTAACCAGAGTGAAGTACTGGTCTCCAACGTCCTGCCCAACAGGAAAGGTCCTTTGTCACCAGATGGATGTTGTGGGATGATAAAGAGAACAAAAGACACTTGTTGTTTTGCCACCCTCCCCCCAGAGAAGATGTGTCATGCAGGTGGATTCCTTCCATCAGCTGACCCAGCAGCTCAAAGCACAAGAGTGGAGCAGAATAAAAAAACCCTAACAAGAAGGAACTGTACTTTTATGCTGCTTGGACTCCGGGGAGCAAGGTTTTCTAGGCAGAAGTAAGAGAATCCCAGTGCTTAGCCTAGGTTAGCCCTAAAGGACATATAGAGTTTGCTTATAGAAGCTTCTGTCAGTTTTTGAAACTGACGATTGTAACTCATTTGTGCATATACATTTAGCTGTGATAACCTTGTAAATAACGTTTTTGTTTCCTTTTCCTACTTAGTAAATCTGTATATAGTTTTTTTATAGGATTGGCTACAAGTGTTGTCTTTGGTGTGAGATCTAAAGTGCAATCGACCTAGGATAAGCAGCTGGTCCTTTGGGACTGGGATCAACCTGGATATTTTTGTGATTCTCTGTGTAAGGGACCATTGACCACAAAGGTAAGTTCACTTGGATGGAGAAACAGATCTGAATACCCAAGGGGACTGGCTCTGACTCCATGTTTAGGCTGTTACAGTGCCTGACCAGTTTACATTTGATAACTGGTTGGTGAAATCTAAGTATAGCATTCTCAACCACTTTGAGATGTGTGTCACGGTTCTTAACAGTGTGTCCTGAGGTTGATGCGCATGCTCTTGAGTCATTGCAGGCAGCATTACATACCCCGAATAGGAATATTTATATGTAAGAGTTCAAATGTGGCATTTATAATGGAATGTGGGATAAGAAAGTATCTGTAGAGCTATAAACCGCAGGTTTGTTGGGATGGAGGTTGGGAGGATGGGGGCGGGCGGTCCAGGAATCCTAGGACTCTAACTAAAGAAGAAAAATTACAATTGATTTTTTTCCTTAAAATAAATATAAAGTAAAAATTGTAGAGAAAGGCAGTTTGTACCAGTTTGGAAATCTCCCTTCTGCTATGATCTTCTTCTTAGTGGAAGCATAGCTCTTGAGGTTCCTTCCAGATCTGCATTTCTATGATTCTATGATTACATAAATCCCAAAGTGGGTTTCAAAGCATTTTTTTTAAGGAAAAATGTAATGTAAACTACACATGCCCTGATCCTGTATGCACACACTTAACTTTGAATCACCCCATAGACTTCCCATGCGTCTTTGTCCAGTCCCCAGTAGAGACTGTGACAACACGGATTGTCCAAGTCTGCATTTGGACTGATTGGCTGGACTTTTCTGATGACATCACAGCTTGGAACCAACTCCCAGTTGTGCACAGCTCAGATCCCAGCAGAGAAACATATACACCCAGTCTCTTTCCTGCTACGTTCAGTGTGTGAGGAAGGCATAGGGAGGGAATGTGGAACAAAGATAAGGCACCCTGTAGGAACAGCTTGATTTTAGTCAGGCTTTTGACACAGTCCCACATGGCATTCTCATAAGCAAACGAGGGAAATATGGACTAGATGAATTTACTATTGGGTGCAAAACTGGTCGAAAGGCCATACTCAAAGAATAGTTATCCATGGTTTGCTGTCAAACTGTGATGATATCTCTTGTGGAGTCCTGCAGTGGATCTGTCCTGGGTCGGACACTAGTCAATATTTTCATTGATGATGTGGATAGTAGCATGGAGAGTATGCTTATAAAATTTGCAGATGACACCAAGCTGGAGGGGGGTTGCAAACACTTTGGAGGACTGGATTAGAATTCATAATGACCTTGACGAACTGGAGAATTGGTCTGAAATCAACAAGATTGCAGATTGCAAGCTTTGAAGAAAGACCTTCAGTTTATCAGTAAAGTTGTAAGGAACAGATTATGGCCAGAGAGGGGCTGAAAGTGGAATACCGTGAGGACACAGTAACTTCAGAATTTTGTCATCACTATGTGTGCCAACTAGAAACCACAGGTTCCTCTTAAACCAAATGATGAGCAAACCCTAGAAAGTTTAAGGTTTTGGTTTCGTGTGAGTAAGACTCCCCAGTGTTTGAAAAAGAAGGCCTTGTGGTTTAGATGTGAGAATGGCAGTTTGATCTCATCACCGCCACAGACTGCTGGGTAAATTGCTTATCCTCTCTGTGCCTCCATTTCCTAACATGTAAAATGGGGTGATGATACTTGCTAATGACAAGAGGGTGTTTTGATGGTAAATGTATTGGTGTTTGCAGAGCATGTTGAGATCTTTAGAGAGAAGGTCAAAAAATTATTAAAATTTGAACTATTGGAACCTATGAAAATTTGGGCTAGAAATGACCCAGGAACATGTTGTTACTGGTATTTCCTACTTCTAGTCAGACCAGAATTACTGCAAAACGAGCTCTCTTCCAGTGGTTTCGCAAATCCTCCTTCTAGTCCTTGCTGGAACATATAAATAGAGAAGTCCATAGCAATGCAAAGAAAAGCTGTTTGAATATATCACAATCTTAAAAGTTCAATGTGAGTTTGCAAAGTTTTGGGATTGGGAAATAGCGTGTTTCTTATGAAACCCAAACCACTCTCCCATCCCTACTGATAATCCACCCTCATTCCAGACTAACTATACCAGAAGTCATTTCTCTGTGAAACTGGATTCTGAGACATAACACTTTTGTGTTAATCTTTTCTGACCTATTTTATAAAAGAAGTTATCATAATGGTTCCTTCTAGACTTGAAATCTAAATCTAGATTTGAGAGTAACCTTTGTACTAACACAGAAAAAGATCTGGTCCCTGAACCAAGGAATTTGGGTTCAATTCAATACCCAGTGTGAGAGACTCTCAATGGAAAGATTTTCACTGACTTCAAGTGGGCCTCGGAGCAGGTTCTTGAAATAGATATTTTTTCATATAGTGTCTGTTGAATTTATATTTCAAGAGCCTGCTCCAAGGCCCACTGAAGTCACTATATACATAACAATATATATTAGACCCATATAATGCACGAACTGAAAGCACAATGGCAAAGCAATACACATCTATTTTTGCATCTGCCTTTGGTGGATTATAGCTGGAAGAAATGTTTTAAGAAGGGATATAAAAGAATGAGCGATCACATCGCTGGGTACTAATATAATTCTCAGGAGTACTATTCTAGCAGGTGGTATATCCAGGAATGATGAAAATCAGGATGAAAGTTGGAAGAAGCCTCAGGCGGGCACACGAAGAACAATTGGTTCTGTGTAGTTCAGAATGCTTCTGGATCTGGATGTAACTGCTGAGCCGAAACACCTGTTGTATCATCTCTGGTCTGAGAAGCTCGGAAAGGCTTTGACTGGTAAGGCACACAGTCTTGTAAACAACGCAGTTAAGCAATGAATATAAATTGTGAGGTGAAATGGGTTCAGAAGTTTCCCTCTACAGGCATCCCTATAAACGTGCTGCGTTGTCAATTACCAGCTTCCTTAACCGGGTTTCAGGGGATGAGCATCAGACCAAATATTAACTCATGGTGATACATCGCCACCATGTGACCATTTCAGGGAATGCAACGACATAAAGACGGTCTTGTGTGATATGCTGAAGCCATCTGAAAGCAAACAAGCTGGAAACTGCTTTTAAGATGTTTTGAGGTATTTCTTTTAAATGATCAAATGTGGCCGTTGATTATTTCATATTTGGGATTATTCATGAATCTCAGTGCAGTGGTCGCACTTAATGCTTTCCCCATTATTTGTATTGCAGTAGCACGTAGGGGCTCCAATCTTCGATCAAGTCCCCCCTTGTGCTAGACACTGTACAAACACAACCCATCTGAAACTTTGCCCCAATTCAACATGTTTGCAAATTGTATAATGGGAAATACAGGTAGAATCAAAGTGGCAGAAACATTTTTATTGTATATTGAGCACCTACATTGAATACAACATATTAGAAATGCACTTTGCAGAGGTACTAACGAACTCTCTATATGGTGCATACTAGCAGGGGACAAATGCTGGCTCCAGCAGTGTCAGTGTTGTGACACACAGGGGAGCTGCACTGCCCACGTGGGTAGTGAAGCATCAGTCACCTAAGCAGGCCCTGAGTGGGAGAGGTTCATCGTGAAGCAGATGCATAATGCTTACAAGTGACACCCACCCGTGCCCCTTCCCCAGAGCTGAGGTTTATAACCATCCAAGCAAACTTCCATATATGGCTGCCATGCCCTTAAAGGAGGCTGTCCAAGGATGCTGGGTCAGGGGGTTCCTGTCAGCCATGAAATCTCTGAAGAGGCCATGTAGGTTGAAGAGCTATGTCAAAGTGGACAGCTCTGGCAGATGATGGGAGGACAGGAGTAGGTACATTAATGATAGATAGATAGATAGATAGATAGAAAGTCAGCCATGGGACAGATCCCCATTTCCTGGAGAGTGGGGAAAAAAGAAAGAATCCTCTCCCCCGCATCCACATTTCAGTGATCCCTGCAATCACCACTAACACAAGGTAAGAGGTTTTGGCAGGAGGGATTTCCCAAAAAGTTAGACTGCCTGGTCCCACCTTTTTGCCTCTTGCTAGACGCTGCAGCTCTTGTGATGGAGTAATTCCCATTGCCCTCTTTATAGGGAAGGACAGGATTCAGGGGTTCCCTCCTCTTCCTACCCACTAAGGAGCTCTGTGCCTACTGCCTATAGAATAGGGGCCTTTCAACCATACTTACCTATTTTCTCAGGGTTGAGTGGCCCAGCCTGCAGCCAGTTTACATGGCTGTCTAAGACATGCCATGTACACAGTGGCCCAAAGATTTAGCCCCCAGGAGCTAACTAAAATGGCTAGTTATATTCCGGTGAAACCTGGGTGTTCAGGAAATATCTGATTAATGGTGTAACTGACCACACACATTGCACAGAGATGGATGTTCTCTCCCTGCACACTGCTTGCATTCTCTGACGACAGAGCACTTCTGCTCACATACACCCACCACTGCATGTCCATGTTTACCTGCAGGCTTTTGAATATTTAATACAAAGCAGCCAATTCAAATTAAACTGGGGCAAACATGACATGATTCCTGGTATGGAAGAGCTGAAGGATAGCAGTAGCACAACTATGCAGAGCACACAAGGTATGGTATCTTGATGATCAGAATGATTTTTGTTTACAGCAGCCTCAACAAAGCCTGGATCATAAAGTGAAACAGAAGTCACAAAGTTGGACCGAGTTCTTATTAATCAAGCCGGGAACCACGCCACTGGTTGAAACAGGGTTATTTCAACTGGCGTTGCCAAGTTTGCAAAGACAATGACAACATTGGCATTAAGGCATATTCATCCCAACACTTTGGTTAAAAACATCCGCACCATTAGAGGGCACCAAATCACTTTGAAATGTCTTTTCCCTTCCAGTGTTTCTTAACCTGGGGTTTTAGAGGGGTCGCAAGTGCAGAGCTGGTATTGGGGGTGGCAAGAAAGGCAATTGCCTGGAGCCACAGGGGCGCCATGAAACTAAGTTACATGCCTCAGCCCCGTGGGGGTGGGACTCAGGCTTCAGGGGTACAGTAGTTTGGAAAGGTTAAGAACCACTGTTTAGACATTAGCATGATATCCAGTCATTGCACAGAGCTGTGCTCTGAAGCTTGAACATTCTGCGGTTGGGCCAAAGGCCACAGGTCCCCAACTAATGTTCGTTACTGCTCAGTAAGAGGTAATGCTCAGTGCAAGATGTGCAGCTCCAGTACTTGCCAATATCGACACAAGAAAAATCTCATTCCCGTCCCTTTATCTCCTCCCAAGCGTCTAGCCATTGGGGTATCATGCAGGGTATACTCCAAATAACTGCAATATATTTGTGAGATCCATGGGCATGGCACTAGAAGGCCATCAGTTAAAAGATAAGCAGATTGAAAGAAGAAAGTAGAGTCAATTCAAGTGTATTGTACATTCTTTTACTGTGTACTATTTTTGTCATCACCTTTCTCAGTTACTAAACCAAATCTATTTCTTCTATTTCTGTCTAATCTTTCCTTCTACAATAGTTTATATATTTGCAGTTTTCTGTGGTATGCTTTTTTCTCTGGTGTGTTTTCTGTTTACATGGGTTTGTCTTTATCCAGCATGTGCTTTCTGGTCTGGTTCTATTTATATGTTAAATATGGACATATTGCGGTTGCTTGTCCATTAGTTGCTTATTGTCCATTAGTATATGTTTTGGGCGCCAATTCATGCATGAAGGGACAATGAGGTGCTACGATCCTTGTGGAAATGATACAGGGTCAAGTCCTTATCTCATTTACAGTGGTGGGAATCTGGAGTAACTTCCTTGACGTTAATAGAATTATTATGGGCTTGATTCTCCTCTTTCTTACTTCATTTTTACCTCAGTTTAGTTCTGTTGGCTTAAGTAGAGTTACTCCTAATTTGCATCAGTGTTAGAGGAGAAACAGATCCTTTAACTTTATACTGAGTGCACAATCTGGCCTCTGAACTTCCAGTTAAGAAGAGTGGTGTGTTTTATCACATAATTGAATTACACCATCTGTAAGTTATGCTATCTGATGCAGAGGTTCTCTGTAACTCCTTAAATTTTTTAAAAAGAATTATTTCTAAAACATTTCTGACTGCTGTGAGAATCAAAGTAGGAGGCTGGCAGTAACAGTCTTTGAAAGGGTAACTCATCACTAACTTCACAGGATAATCCACCCCTGTCATCCTAGCTATTATATGCCACACAGCAGTACAAATGTCTTTAAAATGGGAGCGAAAGAGAAATGCTGCATAAGGGACCCTCTGAGCAAAACCAAGTGAATTCCAGCTGAAACTACAGTGCTGAAAAATACCTGAGTAAAAGACCAGCCTTCCCCCCAAAGCTGCAACTAAAACCAATGCAGATTCAGAAATAAGGATGCCCACCAGGATCGAAGTACCAGATGAGATGGTGATGTGTGTGATCTACATAAACAGATACATGGATGGAGGGAGGGGTACTCTGGTGGGACGCAACTGGATAATCTTGATTTTTCATGGGATTTTCTTTGCCTTTAAATTAGAAAACAGACTCCTTAAGTCTTTGAATCAACAGATCTTGGTCTCAAATCTGGTACCTTCTCTTCCATTCCCCTCCCCACTCAGATTCCAAACTGATTTCAGTGGGATATCAGTTCCTCAGGAAATCAGGCCAACTCTTCAGGGGCCTAGCATTAGGCTCCTAGATATGAAAAAAAAATTGCCTAGCAGACTTACTCAAGGTCATATAGCAAGTAGAGTTGGGATTAGAACAAAGGAATTCCTGAGTCCCAATCCAATAAGCCCTACAGTAAAAGGTATTAAATGAGTTACTCCTAAGGCCATTCAAAGGTGAAAAGGTGACCTATCTGTATTCTTCTTTTGTGGTAAGCAGTGCTCGGTTATGGGTACATCTTGTACCTTTTCCAAAAGCAAACAAAGCTGTACAAGTGACTACTTGTCTAACTCGTATAGCTGACTAAATTCAGTGTCTCAGCGTTTTTAACCTTCTGATGTCTGTTCCACTCCCAACTAGCCACACAGGCTGTGGTAAACAACATGATGTCCACTTTCCCATAGAGGAATGATGTCTATCAGCAAGAATCTTCAGATATTCCTTTCAGAGAGTCAGCAGGGTGAACTATAGTTCCCTGCACCTCTGGCTCACTTGTTTCTATTAGGATGAAGCTTGTTCTAATTGCAAGGATTCTATTTTGAGGGAAAAAGTGCCCTGAATAGAATAGCAGAAATGAACTTAAACTGGAAGCTTATATCCCAAAACTTCTGGAATCTTTTGGGGTGGGAAGGGACATCAGATCTGTTGATGCAAAATTGAAAAGGGGTTTGGCTTTCTTGTTCCAGGTCAGGTGCAGAGAAAATCTCACAAAAATAGCTGATCCCAATAGATTGCCACTATTTCAGGCTGAAATCTTAGAAGAGCATGTAAGAGTTTGGAATTCTATAGTATAAATCAGAACCTACGCTTTGGTGTGGCATTGAGCCCAAACCCATCCTAAATCTTATCTAGATCGAGGTCTGAAGACCTTTTTTACAACAGAAAATAATGGATACTTCAAAGAATGGTGTGAATCAATAATGTACCTAGTTCTGCTATAATGTTCCATGCAAGGGAGATTTTCTTCCCAGTCCCAGCTGCTGAGCGGATTGTGCCCCAAAGCTCCATAAGGAACAGAGAAATAGAATCCAAGCATCCTACTCATTTTTCTCATTTTTCAATGCATTCACAGCAATCTAGGACTCTGTAATTCCATGCTACACCAGAACATCCCTTCTAGGCAAAGTCATGTGCACAGTCACACACATGGGTTTCTGTAATCTGATTCTTCCATTCCAGACCCTTTGTATTGTTTAGCAACCCAGGGAACAAGTCTCCGTAGCGGGACTGATGCAATTACAATCCCAGTTGCATTTAAAGGGCAAAGTTGTCATTCTGGATGTGGCACTGCTTATAATGTTTTAACCCTAGTTTAAAATTAAAGTGCACCTGTTTGTTTGTTTGTTTTTAAGGCACTTAATGCAACCCCGTCTGGCAATTTGTCATTCCCAACACTCAGTAAAAGGAGAGATGAAAATGTTAAGCTTGAATTCCAACACTTTCCCTCTTGTGTTTAATGGGACCCAAGAGTCGGAGGCCAAAATTTCATAGATGCACAAGAATTGCCTTAACACATCAGACCAATGGCCCATCTAGGCTGATGGCCTGTCACCAGCAGCAGTCAGTAGCAGGGGCACCCCCCAGAAAGTTTTCACATAGTACCCACAACCGAACCATTGTCGCTACAGGGGTCACAGTATCACTTGGGTTTGGCCAAGCAGCCCATCCATCAACAGGCCGCAGGGCCAAATCTGAGTGGCACTGAGACCCCATGTGCCAGGTCTGACGCCACTCAGGTTGGGAGCCTTCTCAAA
Source organism: Emydura macquarii macquarii (assembly GCF_026122565.2). Classification (NCBI taxonomy): domain Eukaryota; kingdom Metazoa; phylum Chordata; order Testudines; family Chelidae; genus Emydura; species Emydura macquarii. Next base: position 7,406,901 of record NW_027130506.1, read on the forward strand.
TGAGTGGCCCAGGGCAAACTGCCCCTTTTGCCCCCTTCCCCAGTCCATGGGGGGAAACATAATGTGCGTACAACTGTAGGTGCTACTGCGGAGAGCTGCATAACAGATGATCATGCAATAATATGCAAATGGCAGAAGGTCGTTCTTAAAGATACTGAGTTAGTGGTCAGCTTATGTCCTGAAAGCTGAGAGTTAATATTCCTAAATCAGTTTTACCCTCGCTCTTATAACCCTAGATATTATTCTTATTATTCATATCTATGGCTAAACCTTTTCTGAATCCTCCTCAGAGTGAAGAGATATCACTGGACCCAAGAATTGAATTCCGCAGTATAACTGGGGGTTGTGTAAAAGGCTGTTTCCCTTATGTCAGTTTTGAACTTTTGCTTTTTGAGTTGTGTCCCCTTGTTCATGTATTATGAGAAAGGGTGACTACAATGCCTGATTTTAACCTTCTCTCCTCCATTCATCATTTTGCATATCTTTATCATGTCCCCTCTGACATATCGCTGCACAGTCTCTCCCTGGAATTTGAAGTGTTTCCATCCCTGGCATGGTCCCATACAGATTATATGAATATCCCCCAGTGGCAATGCTCTGATGCTGAGACAGCATCTCAGTTCCTCCCTTCCCACCAAAGTCTACTACAAATGTATCAAAGGGTTATGAAAGCTATTTTCTTTTCTCCTCACATTAGGGAATATATTGTTTAGTATCAATATCACTTTCTGGCTGGTAGTCAGTGCGGGCAATGTTTTCTTTACCTCTTAGCCATGTATTTACCTTCCCTGTCCCCCTCTAGCTGACCTCTTGATGCACCACAAGAACGGTCATGATGTTGTAATGTCACTAGACGAGTTGCTTCTTGTTACTGTATCAGTGGCTGGTGGGGCCATGGGAAGCAGCTGAGAAGTCTATTGCTTCAGATCCTTGAGATGTTTTCCTTCCATCATCAAAATAACCTTGGAGCTCAAAGCCAGATTCCAGAAACTGACTCTGCAGCAGATGAACTTGTCTCTAGTGAGAGGAAGGAATTTGTTGCTGCCTAATGAGCACCTACTTTGCAAGTTGCAGCTCATTTTTCAGGGGTGGCCTGTGCTGACCCTTTGGCATTCTTCCTCCATCAATTATGCACACCCAGGTGCAATTGTTTCCTTCCTTCAAGCTTTCTGCCTAAACCAGGAAAGTGACTGTGTGACAGCATGGATTTTTAACATGGCTGTGTTACCCCAAGGTTAGGTTCTGCCTCTGGATGGAACCAAACCATGTTATTTCCACGGTTAGAAAACAAAAACATGCCTTAGGCTTGACGGAGACTAGTACATTATAGAAAACAGGATCACATATTACAAATACATGAGTGGTCCCCAACTCTGTGGAACAACAGAGCTTAAACATGGTCAGTTTCATAGTATAGACGGGCTGTAAGTGTCCTTGTGGCTACTTTATGAGCAGTTGTTGCTGTAACAGTCGCACCACATTTATCACTGAATATTCAACTACCTGGAGTGCGTGCAGAGTAGATATGCAGGGAGAGTACAGAATCCTCCATGAAAGAATAAAGGAGAAATGGCAACTTTTTGTTTTAATTGTTCTCCAGTAAGAGGCAGAAAGTGCTCCTGGTGGCTGAATAAACCAAGATGGCTTTCTTGGTTCTGACAGGATGTTGAGGGAACTAGCTTCACTCATAGGCCACACATAATTCGTCACTGTGTACACCAGAGAGTGGCAAAACGTACCAGCCTAGCGGCCACTCTGCCGCCTTCTCCCTGTACTACAGATCTCATGGAGGTCTCTTTGTGGAATCAGGATTCTGCTGTTCTGAGGGATAGAGCCAGAGGGAAGATGCTGGACATAGTATATTCCCCTCAGGTGTGAGTGGATTGCCAAAGGGAACACACGACTGCTTAAACTGGTAAGAACTGGCTGCAACCCCCTCCCCTGCAAAGAATTTAGGGGGCCAGCTGTCATAGACACATGTGGAGAGTAGACTCTAAGCCGGTGTTCCTGCATCCCAAGATTCTTGTAGATAGCAAAGAATAGCCATGCACCAGAGGTGGTCGCGTCTCAACAGAAGGTTAAGTGATCCACATACCTCTGTCTTTAAGGGCCTTCGGGCTGAAAGGTGCTTAAATAAATGCCAGTTATTATTTTCATCGTTCTGTCACTGCAGGATGGAAGTCTGTTATATATTCAGTTCCAGTGCATTTATTCCCATCTGCTTGGGGGAGGGCTTGAAGGCTTTTGGAGAATGAAACAATAAAACCAAAGTCTCACTTGACTAGATCAAAGTTCTTTTTTTTCTCTAGAAAAAAGTTATTTTGCCACAGAACCTGCACATGCTCTCAAATCAATTAATTTAATTAATGTATGTCACTTAATTAGTGTAGACTTGAGTGGCTGGCCATCTAGGTACCAAAGCCAAGACACTGACAGATGGCGTCCCTACTTTTGCATTGGAAACAGATGCTGATGCTGACGAAGAATTTATTAGTGGTACATAGATGTAGAAAAAGATTTGTACACTGTAGGGTGTCCCCTGTAGGGGGTGGCGCTGAGGGCTCTCCCTCTGTGTCAATCTCTGAGAGAGGCCACACCTCCCGGCTACGTACACCCATATATTCATACCACCAGGAAGTTACTAAGGATACTAAAGGCTGCAGTTCCATAACAGCCTGATCCAACGTGCAATGAAGTTGGTGGGAAAACTCTCCTTGGACTTCCCCGGATTTGGATCAGAATCCTAACTGCTTTTCCTGCATTTCTGAATCTCTCTGCCTTTTCCATTTCCAGTTTGCCTAGCCTAGAAGCAGATGTGTTGAAATGTCATGAGAAAACCAACTCTTGTAATTTTGGCACTTGCTTGAGAGAGGAATTAACAGGAATTTGAAGAGGGGACTAAGCCTTTTCTCATGAGATGCCCATCTAAATTTAAACATCCAAAATTATATGTGCTCCTGAACTAAACCACCCAGCACAATGCTCCTCCCAGACCTGGTGGGGTGTTGTTACCATGCTCATTTGCACTGCAAAAATGTGTGTAAGTGCATTGTACTATTAACTTTGTTTTCTGTGCACATAGAAGTAGGTGGAGCATGGAATTTGTTGTAGAAGACACTGGGTCTTTAATACTATTGTGCTCCTTCATTTGGAGTTGTAAATTTGTTAGTATATGGAGAACAGTTTTCGAATAATTTCATTTTTGTCCCTGCGTCTCTTGATTGGTATCTTTTTAGAGGCAATACTGGCACCAGAATTCCCAACTTACCTATAGACCTCCAAACATAGCCATCTCCAGGATACCTGCAATTCTGAGGCCCATCTCTAACAGCATATTTTTAATTAAAATGATTTTAACTAACTGGCCTGTGTATGTGATTCGCTGCCCTGTAGTGGATGGCCTTGGAACTGCTGAATGATATGTCATAGGCTCTGTACTGCAAACTGACAAGGCTGTCCTTTAGCTCAAGTGGCCTGCACTTTCGAACGAGAGGAATGCAAGTTCGGTTCCCACTGACACCATGACATTCTTCATGGCCATGGTGCATAACATATTCTCAATATGAAATCCTAAGTGACCACAAATTTGATACGCTATTTTTTCCCATGGAAAGTGCCGTCCATATTAATACTTCAGTCTCAAAGGCTCCGCTGTCATATTGTGAAAAATGTGTAGGTACAAAAGCGCCTGCTGGGAACTGTGTGTCTGCTGGGAACTTAGACTAACTAATCAAATGCCTGGGGGAGTGCGGGGGGGCTCATGTGTGGCTGCACTGTATAATATAATCAGAACTTCACAGGGGGAGCAGAGAGGTTCTCTGAAATCCTAACTGACATGTACAGCAGCTGCACTGTACTTTGTCCCTCATTTTTTCACTATTTTAATGAATGTTTTACGTTATCTTTTCTTGCCATCCAATTGTCCCAGCTCTTGTTACCAAACACAAGGGCCGCCTTTCACAACCTATATCGCTTTGTACACTGACTTAATACATTTCTAATTCTGGAAATTGCAAGGTGCACGTATGCTTCACTGTAACTCCGAGGCAACTAAGCCCTCGTGGAGTTTGTAACTTTACTGTGTTTCATTCCACAAAGGAAACTCTATTCCCAAGAGAAGCCGTAAGCTTCGGCCACCCCTAGTGCTGATAACAATCCAGGACTTTCATCACATTTTTTGACCCATTCTTAGCTTTCAGTAATAACAACAGCTGCTGAAAGCTATATAATTTTAGTTGTGTTTCTTTACCTTCCTCTAGCAATCATCCTTGTGAGAAGCCAAGAGATTAAATAGCTGGGGGGGAGAGGGAGTGGTAAGTCAGTCCTCAACAGCTGTTGCCTCCAGCATTAATGATTGTCAGTGACTTCATTGAAAACCTATGAGTGATCTTTCATCATGTTCACAAGTGGAGAAAAGCATAGACTGGGAAACCTTCTCCCCAGTGTGTCACAAAATGTACACAGATGATGAATGGAGACATTTCACAAAATTACCATTTTTAAAAATCTTCTATGTAAAGGTAGAACTAAAAAGGAGGAATATGAGTTATGCTTTGGCAACCAAATATCTCACCTTCAATAACTGTAGTTTTCAGATACATAAACAAGTCTTCAGAATGGGAGAGTCTGAATAAGAGGTTAGTGGATTCTTGTCACGTCTCCTTAACATCAATAGATCATTCTTGCTCTTTTATCTTTAGCAACTTTTCTTCCAATCTTGTGATCCAACCTGAATGACTTCAGAAGAGCTACTCTTGTGAATTAAGTTTGGACCCAGAGTTACTAGTGTTCGGTGAATCGGAAGAAGATTGATTCAATCCGGATAATCATTCAAAACTTGAATTTAGCCAAACCTGTTTGAACATTAGGCTGATGATATCATAAGGAAAGAGGGCTGTTGTCTGTAGTGTTTGTTTTGGGTTTGGGTTTGTTTTTACCTCCCAGTTTCCTCCATATTGGAAATACTTCATCAATAGCTTGTCACACATTATTTTGGAACTAAAATTAAAACACCTCCAAAAATTACCTAAATCATTAAGCTCTGAGTATTTTAAATGTATTGGTATTTAATTTCTTCAGTAATGTACTCCTAATACCTCATAGCATATATTTAAATACAAAACAATATTTTCTCTTCAGTAAAGCAAATTAAAACCCAATAGAGACATATAATTAAAGTAATAAACACAATAACATATTTACAAAATATCTATATATCAAACAAGTTCAAATATGGGTCCCATAAGTAGTATATGGAGATAAATTTTGCAGCTTCAAAACTCAGTATGACTCAGGCAACTAAGTTTCAGGGTCCTGTTGTACAAATTTAAGAATAAAGCTATTACTCACACACAAGAGAAGAAAATGCAAAATACAGGTAAAGTGGGACTGCTGGTCTATCCTTGATTCACCCCACTATGCCTGTATAGTGTAGTGCAGAGGTACTCAATAGGCAGACCACGGGCCAAATCCAGACACTAGACACTTTTGAACAGACCACAAAATCTTTTTATACTTCTCATTGTTATTATTTTTGTATTAATTTTCTCTAGAGCCTGGACCTTGACCAAGAAATTTGGATCTTAACAAAAAATAAGTGATTACCCCTGGTGTAGTGCAAACATCTTTAGCATAGCATCAGCTGGACATGTATCTTCAGCCTGAAGATCCTGAACTGGAGTGAGATGCCGATTAATTTCTGGTTTCTCCTCTCTGTTTTCCTCACTTTAGGTGAAATTCACTCCTGTGTGGAAGGATCACATACGTTCAGTGGGCCACTTGAGTAGCCCTTAAATGCCATGTAGGGCATTTCACCCCTCTAAACTCAAGTGAGAATAAGTGATCCCTAATTGTGACTTACTTAGCTAAACATTTAACTTGCTATTTACATTCCATGGATCCATTCCTGACCCCGTGGAAGGCAATAGCAAAACTTTCACTGACTTCAATGGAGCCAGGATTTCACACCATAAGTTTAATTGATGTTTAACATCACAATGTCTCTCATTTAAAATAAGTAGTTCCCTTCCCAGGGGATCGCAACTCAAATAATTAAGGATATGGGAGATAATAGTTAGCTGCTAGAGAGCTCTTTTCATCTTATTTCTCAAAGTGCTTTACAAAGCCAGGTTGCAAATCACTATCCCTCTTTTACTGCTGAGGCAATTGAGGCAGAGAGGTAAAGTGACTTTCCCAAAGTCACATAGCAGCAGTCTCTGTCTATGTATTAGCAATACAGGGAGCTGTTCATTAGATTCACACTAGCACCACAAGTTCTCTCTAAGCCCCTGATTAAGCAAGCACTTAAGCCCATGCTTAAAGTTAAGCGCTTACTTAAATGTTTTGCTGAATATGGGCCTATAACTTGTAAGCTCTTCACTATTCATGTGATGAAGTCAAGCGCTTTAATACTTTGTTCTTGGAACACACTGTTTTTCATTATAGTGGAAGAGATAGATAAACTTAAAAAAACGCTTTCGGGAGCTCTCTTTTCTTGAAGATTTTAATTTTCATATCTAACAACACCTAGCACAGAGAAATAGTCTTTGTGAAGAGAGGTGTCTTGCCTCCATAGTTCAAATGCACTTTCTACAGTGTATCAGCAGACACTGCATTTTGCTGAGTGGTTTTGTGAATGTCAAGGTGACAATGTCTTTCACCCAATTAATCCCACAACTCAAATTTTACTGTGCTCTTGCTTAAAAGACTTTAGGCCTGTAGGCCAGATTCCTTCTAGTAATTAGCCTTTAACCTTCCCAGTCCTTGCTTTTTCAATTGTCTCTGTCTCTACCTCAAATAGGAGCTTTATGCAGCTCTTGAAGCTTATCCTACAAAGTCTATGGTCTGACCTTTGGAGCTGTGTGCATTTATAAGGAAATCATTTCTAAGTAAGATTTTAAAAGCTAACAGGTATCTAAGAAACCACTTGTCAGTTCCACAAGCCCAATAGAAATGTAATGGAACAATTACCCATTTCTCTAGTGGGAATTACAAACTCCTCCCCACCCACACTTCATCTTGTTCTTCTTTTTAAGTGTAGAAAATTCCATAATTTCAACACTAAGGGTTCTATTAATTTAATTAGTTTGCTTATTAGAAATGAAGGTCTTCAGCTCACTGGGGTGAACAGACATATAATGGAATTCCACCCACAGGCCCCGCCCCAGCCGGTCAACACTGAACATGTGTGATGAATTGGCTTGTGTGAACGTGAAAGGTTTTGCTAGGTTGGATGAACTCAGAACTGTTCAGCCAGGTGTTGTGGGCCCAATACTGCTGACAGTTCATTGTGCTTCTCTGTTTCTCTAGAGATTTTCAAGTGGGATGGGATGGTTGGTGTTTTGGAGCAAGAGGCCCAGAGTTCTAGCCCCTTAACGAGTGGCCATGGTATGCCGAATAGTGACACTGTGAAATCCTGCATGGTTTTTTTTTGCAAACCATGGGCATAAATCCCACCCCAGAAGGCCCAGTGGTAGCTGGGGCCCTGTCTCCAGTGCTCCAAGCATGCTAAAATGTGGGGTTTGCACTGGACTTGAAGGTGGCCTGGGTAGAGTCTAGCTTCTGATCTTTTCAAGCATGGTATTCTGCAATTTCTGTCACAGTGCTGAAAATTATCTACCTACAGCTCCAGATAGGCCCTGTCTAGGGATGAATCCAGAATCCATGTGCACAATGAGCACAGTAATCGCAGGGTGTCATGGATGATGCTGTAGTCCCTGTGGTAACCTGATCCCACTCCACTAAGGGCTTTGAAGACTAGGGCCATAACCTTGAACCAGAGGAAGTACAGAATACGGAGCTGGCAAAAAGCATGGAGCATTGGTGTTAATTTCTTCCATAGGTACCTAGTACCTTCCATTACATTACACAGTCTACGTCTGTGCTGCAGCTGGCAGCATGTCTCCCAGCCCAGGCAGACAGACACGTGTTAGCTCTGCCCAAGTTAGCATGCTAAAAATAGCAATGTGGCCATTGTGGCACAGGTAGTAGCATAGGCTAGCCACCCAAGTTCAAGGCCACCTGTCCCCCTAGGGCTATCCTTGGGTGGGTAGGTCATGTCGCCACATATGTCCACACTGCTATTTTTAGTGTTCTAGTTCAAACAACACTAGCTTGTATCTGTCTACCTAGGCTGTGAAGCACACCCCCAGCTGCAATGTAGACTTATGAACAGTTGCATTCCGACATTCTCAGGACCGTCCCATGTCATTAGATTTTGTTTATTTTTCCTAGGACTAAAACAAAGAGCTGAGATTCAGCATGAAGACAAGCGAGTGAGATGCAAAGGGCAGGACTGTTATGAACTGAAGAGCTGAAAGTTACAGCTGCAGTGTTCAGATCAAATGTTAACGTCTCGGAGCCTTCTATCATTTCAATTATCTTTGCTCAGCACCCAAGATCCTACAAAATATTCAAAAAGAGCACTTATCCCCTTGAGGCCTGTTTCTTCTAATAAGCTATTTTTTTCTAGGGCACCGTTTAATTGCTTCTTGAAGGACTTTGCTGACTTTGTCTTAAAATCCACCTGGTGGTGGTGCAGATTCCAAACATTTATAATTCCCTGTGTGATAACAGCAATGTAGCTTTCTGTTCCAAATGTGCTAGTCTTTTGTTAACAGCTCTCTCCCCTAATTCCATTGTGCTCTCTCTACTGGCTGCATTGTCTGGTGGTCTAGAAATGAGCCAACTGGTTTTGGTCGGGAAGTGGGGGAGGGGATGTGTGCGTTGTCGGAGGCACATATTTATTGAACAAATATCAGGGGGAGGAGCATCAGACTCAGTCCAGTTGAACCAAATGCAATAAATAAACAAATATGAGTAGAGCACTTATTTTATTTACCCACCCCGATGAAGTAGAATGACAAGATCAAGTGCTGCTCCCTACTCTTTTGGCCCCCAGGGCTCCAAATGGAGTGGGCTACTGAGGTTTCTGCCATGCTGGGGCAGAGGTAACCAGTCATAGTGATCACAACCAGGGATACCTAACCAAGTGTGTACAGAGGAGTTCTGCAGCAGTGCGGGGGTGGTGTGGAAATTTGCGATGTGGGAGAGTATTTAGTGGAGGTAGCTCCATAGAATCATAGAATCATAGAATATTAGAGTTGGAAGGGACCTCAGGAGGTCATCTAGTCCAACCCCCTGCTCAAAGCAGGACTAACCTCTGCTATATCATCCCAACCAGGGCTTTGTCAAGCCTCAGCTTAAAAACCTCTAAGGATGGAGATTCCACCACCTCCCTAGGTAACCCATTCCAGTGCTTCACCACCCTCCTAGTAAAAAAACTTTTTCCTAATGTCCAACCTAGACCTCCCTCCCTGCAACTTGAGACCGTTGCTCCTTGTTCTGTCATCTGCCACCACCGAGAACAGCCTAGCCCCATCCTCCCTAGAACCCCCTTTCAGGTAGTTAAAGGCCGCTATCAAATCCCCCTCACTCTTCTCTTTTGCAGACTAAACAAGCCCAGTTCCCTCAGCCTCTCCTCATAAGTCCTGTGCTCCAGCCCCCTAATCATTTTTGTTGCCCTCCGCTGGACTCTCTCCAACTTGTCCACATCCTTTTTGTATTGGGGGGCCCAAAACTGGACACAATATTCTAAATGCGGCCTCACCAATGCCGAATAGAGGGGAATAATCACTTCCCGTGACCTGCTGGCAATGCCCCTCCTAATGCAGCCCAATATGCCATTGGCCTTCTTGCCAACCAGGGCACACTGCTGACTCATATCCAGCTTTTTATCCACTGTTACCCCCAGGTCCTTTTCTGCAGAGCTGCTGCCCAGCTCGTCGGTCCCCAGTCTATAGCTGTGCATGGGATTCTTTCTTCCTAAGTGGAGGACTCTGCACTTTTCTTTGTTGAACCTCATTAGATTTCTTTTGGCCCAATCCTCCAGTTTGTTTAGGTCACTCTGTATCCTATCCCTACCTTGCAGGGTATCTACCACTCCCCTCCATCCTGATCTACAGGTCCAGACCTTCCAAGTACAAGGCCTACAGGAACCCCAGCTACTACAACAACTCCTGGGTCATAATCATGATAGTGGAGCAACTGCACAGTCAGTCCCTGCTAAACCAGCCATTTACTCAATTGCATCAGAGTTAGCAGCATGTGGTTCATTGAAATAAGTGACTGAATAGATTTATTCCACATAAATCTACCAAAAGTACCAGCTCCACTATGGAACTGCTTTTGAAATTGGAAATGTTAGGCATGAGTTCCAAGGTTGATGTAACCTAAAGAGTTATAAATACCATGGAAGTAGTGGAAAAATCATGCACAAAAGAGCTACAGCTGCAATTCTGCTTAAGTCCGTGAAATGTATAGATTGAGAGCAAGTAAGATCCATACCATTAACCTACATTCAGTGATGTCACTAGTAAGTTGGCTGGTGCATCCTGGGTGGAGAAATCCAAATAGTGACAGAAAAAACCAGATCAAGGAAGGTCACTGCTACCCCCATAGGAGATGTGCACACACGCACCTAGTATTTTGTTTCCATTCATCCTAAGAAGTGTTTCAAAAGAAAGTGGGTAAAACCTGTACTGGGTTTAGTGGGTAACTGATCTAATCGATCCAGGGAAAACAGGTGCAAGGAGGAGGTGAATCAGGTCCTGACCTTGCAATTAAGTCTATTTTTTGTGTAAGTCTTTTTACAGTTATCTACACCAGTGCACCTAAAGACACTATTTCTTGGCTTCCTGTTGTAATTTTTCCAAGCGTGATGGTGTATGTCTGTTAAAAAAGTATAAAAAAACTGGTTGTGAGGTAACAGGCATTCGAGACAAACTTAATATGTGACCAAGTCAAGATGCCACAGTTTTCAACTGCAAGACATTTTCTTGAGTAAGTCTATGTTCATGAGTACTGGCAAATTCGATTCAAGGTAAAATTGAGGAATTTTCAGTGAATTCATGGTGGTTTTTTGCTTTAAGTTCTGCCCCTTTTTCCCCACTCAGACAATAAACAAACAAGACATTGTCTTATGTGGAATACCACTATTTTTAATTATGGGATTTCGGGCACATTATACCTCAAAGTAGCACCCTGTAACCCTCATATTCATCGTTCATATATGGTTGTGATATTTCATACAAAGCATGCCTTGTAAGATATCATATGAAAGGTCATGATCTGCTGAAGCCCATTGTTCTGTCCAAATATGTATATTGTTAGTGTGTATTAAGTTATGAGATTTTGCTGTATGGTTGTTTTTGAAATATGTTATATGTTTGGGAGTCACCCACTGCTAGTTCTCCAGCGACAACAAAGGAGGTGACCCACACCCAGGCAGGTGTTAAACAACCATTAATCAACAGGGATGTTGTAAACAAGGGATTTACAATTCTGTAGGACAGTTGCACAAGCATCACACAAAGCATCACTCAACTCTGTGACTCAGCAAGCCCCACCAGGACATGTCTGGGCTAGTATTTTCCAGGGACATGGACTGAGAGTATAAAATAAGGGACAGTGACATCATGCAATTACCTTTCTTCTCCCTTATCTACACTGTAGGCAACAAGAACACTGGGAAGACACAGACTTCAACTGAGGAGACTGGTCCCAGGCTTAAAGGAAAAGCCTGTGTATTAAAGATGGTAACCTACCTGCAACAACCAGTGGGATAAGAAAAACTGCTTGATCCAAATACTGTTTAGTCTAATAAGGTTTGGGATTTAGACTGTGTGCTTACTTTTTATTTTCTTTGGTAACTATCTCTGACCTTTTTATGCCTACCATTTATAATCATTTAAAATCTATCTTTCTGTAGTCAATAAACTTATATTAATGTTTTATCCTTACCAGTGAGTTTGTCTAAAGTGCTTGGGAAAGCTTCTCAGGTTACAAAGGCATGTCCACTTTCCTTTGATGAAGTGGTGAACTAATTAATAAACTCGCATTGCTCAAGAGAAGGTCTTGAGCAGTGCAAGGTAGTATATTCCTGGGATGCAAGGCTGGGGGCTTGGGAGATTTTCTATAGTTTCCCTGCATATGGTTCATGAGGGGCTTGGGTAGCCTTCATGCAACTTAGCTGGATGTGCCTCTCCATGCTGGCAGTTGAATGATAACAGCACCTGTAGGGCGTTCACTGCTTGTCATGACATGACAATGGAAGTTAACAAACTTCGGCATTGGGACTGTGAATTATAACAATAAGATCAAGTAGATGCTCCAGTTAGTAACGCATGTATCTTCAGTGATTCATAAGTTTTGGTTTTAAACTTGTTTCAAAAAGGGGAATGACTAGGGTGCGTAGACCTCATGGAAGAAGTGCATCGTGAGAAGGAGAGGAGGATGCATAGAAAACAGAGGGGGAGAGGAGAGCTTTCCCTGGCATGGGATGGCAAGGATGGAGTCACATCATTTTGGAAGCAACGCCTCTAAGAAGTAACAATTCCAAGACCACCACCAGTCAATCATCTTCTCCAGAACTGGTATCTCTTTCCAAGGGCTATTAATTTTGTGGCCTGTCCTTATAGCATCTTTAACTTTATTTATTTTGTTACTTAATTGTTAATGCACAAAGTGATATATCATGCTCTTTCACAAGAATAGGCTCAAAAGGATCAATAAAATCAGAAGTTCAAGGCCAAAGCCTGTCCTGATTTACATCCAACACAATATCATTAAAGCCAATGAGGTTGCACAGGGTGTAAATCAGGACAGGATTTGGCCTCGAGTCCTCAAATTAGGTTGAAGACAATGAAGATCACCAGCCCCAGAGCAATATCCCTTGGCAGAGCCAAGCATTCTACGACAGTTGTGAGGAAAGTAAATGCATGGTATTAGAGAATTGGAAGAGGAAAATGAATACTTAGCAGGCTACAATGACCTTACTGAATTACACATCTACTGGGGTGTCAGATGCAATGGTCAGGCTCGGTTTGCCATTGACCATCTCCTGATGCATAGGACACAGTAATGGAATTGTGGTGTGAATGACAGCACTAATCATTGTTCCAGAAGGGTGCTGTTAGAAACTACATCACTTACGCATGTGAGGATGTTTGTAACTGGTTCACTCTTATTTCTTAAGGAGAGCTTAGCAAATACAAAATCATTTCCCACAAATATTTGTTTGAATTTTTTAAAAAAATTTGATTCTACCTTATCTGCGAGTCTTTTGTGTTTTCTGTCTGCTAACATTCATAAGGTCAAAATTTATGAGCATAAATACTTAGAAAAAGTTAAATTTTAAGCTCAAATGATGGAATATAGGCTGAAAACAACCTTTCCTGGTATATGTCTAAACTATCACCCACTCAGATTTCGATACATGACGTGTGAAAATGTGAGCCAAAAAAACCTGACTTAATGTCCTTGAAAAATATGGGGCTATAAGAATATTTTGTGGCATTTGATAACACAGAAAACTGGTTTCTCTTATTGATGACAGCATATAATTTGTTGCTCAATATTGCCTATGATGGGGACTTTGAAAGCTTGACTTCTGTGTTATACGACTAGGTACTGTTTTCTCTAACTTCCAGATCCGGGTGTGTAAGTAATAATTACCTGGTGCTACATTAGTGACAGTCAACATGCAGAAGCAGCTACTTCCCTCAGAGCACCTTCCTTTGTGCCCAGCCACCCTCCGCCCTTATTGCCAACTGCCGGACTGCCCACTTACAGCAACTGTTTTTGTGGTATGACATGTAAAGGGCCAGTCCCAAATTGAATCAGCCCAAGCAGTCCTAAAGTAGCCATTTTGTAACAGGCTTGTTGTAACGTCATTTGTTCCAGCTAGTAAAAACACTCCTAACTCCTGTTATGGTTTTCCCTTCTTATCCCCAAGGACTTGGGGATTCCTACTGAAGGAGGGTGCATGTACACAATCATGTAAGGAGGCTCAGCACCATGTTGGAGCACTTGACAGGACCAAGCCCAGAGATTCCAATCCAACACATCCTTGTGCTTAACTTGAAGCCCAAGAATACTCCCACTGACATCAGCAGGACAATTCATAGGCTCAAAGTTAAGCGTGTGTGTGTTTGCCGGATCTAGGTCTCAGAGAGGCAGCAAGTCCAGTGATTAAAGCACCAGATTGAGAGTCAAGAAATTTAGATTTCAGTCCTTTCACAAATTGGCTGTGAGACCTTGAATAGGTTCTTTGGCCTCACTGTGCCTCAGTTTCCTGGTCTGTAAAATGAGGAAGTATGACTTTCCTACCTCCTGGGAGATAGGGCAGGGTCGTGGTTAATTAATTGTTTGCAGAGGACAGAGATGCTTGGATAGAAAGTGCTAAGTAAGTACTGTATGCAGCATTATTAATATATCTTGTATGACACAATCTATTACAACAAAGTGAATGCAGTGAAACCTCTGCAACACATCACTCTTATTAGGAAAGGCTTCATCTAAAGGGCCTGACCTAGTCCCTAGCACAATGGGTTGCTATTGTAATAAGTAACATATCTCCAAATGCACAGCATGCAATAATGCTCCACCTTTGTCACATTACGTGTTGTGTGGCTGTTTAAGACATGCTGCACTGTATAACATTGTATGTTAACTTCTCTGCAATAACCCACTGCCTGGTACGGTGAATGTATTGGTAAAGAAACTGTTCCATGAACACCTCTGCAAGCCACACCCACTGTAAGCCATTCTTTGCTACAAGGTTTGGTTCTCTTTGTGCCAAGATGGTAAAGATTTGTAGGTTGCTAAAGGTTATCAACTACTATCAGCTACCACAGAACAGTAAAAGTTGAGGAAATGAAGTCAGATATGGGAGAAATAAAGTGCTAACTGAATAACTTTATTGGCAGGGGAAGGGGGAAGCACTTCAGGAGAAGGAATGAGGATAATGTAGATAAATACTAGTGAAAGTCAGAACTTTTGCATGAATCTTCTCCCTTAAAAAAAATATCATGAATTTAGCGGGGGAGTGAGGGGAGAGAATCATTATTCTTAGGAGTATGCTTGCTTTCAAAGAGCATTATGATTGAATCCTTTTTATTTAAAGTTCCACAGGTAAAGTAGTAGCCCTTTCAGAATGTCACAAACACATGTTCAGATCACAGAATACTCATGCAAATGAAATGTGACTTGTTGAAATAAAGTGTTCCCTTCTTGGATAGCATTTCATCAATGTATAGCTGCCACAATGTAACAAATAGTTGGGATATATAACACTTGGGAGAGAAAATAATACTGAAAATATTATATTACTTGATGGCATGCTTTGAATGCTGTAGTCAGGTCTGGTCACATCAGCTGCAAAGAGATTTAGAAGAAATAGGAAGGGTCCAGAGACAAGTGACAAAAATGATTAGGGGCATAGAAGAATTTCTATGCAGAAAGACTGAGGCCAGAATCTCAGCTGGTCAAAATCAGTGTAGCTCTATTGACTTCAAAAGAGCTACCCTAATTTACAACAGCTGTGAGCATCCTATTTAGCGAGGAGAGGAGCAAGACGGAAAATAATAGTGTGGAAAATAAACGATACAGAAAAGATAAATCATGCTTTTCTACTTGCCCTCTTTCATTAATCAAGGAGAAAGGGATAATAAAATAGAAAAGTAAATTAAAAACAGATAAGAACAGAACACTTTTTATCCAATTACACTATGCATGATTAAGCTGTGGAACTCTGTAGGCTGGCAAATCTGCCCAGTAGGGGCATCGCATCGCTTCCTCGGGCCCAGGCTCTGGGGAAGGCCACAGCACCTTGCTCCAAGGGGAAAGCTAGAGGGTTGCAAGAGTCTGTAGCCCCGACCTCCAGGCGGCGTGGGGCTGGCAAGTAGTTGGTAACCTCTGGCCCCCAGGCAGGGCAGGGCTGGCAAGGAGTCTGTAAACACAATGCTCAGTATCCTCTGCGGCAGCCGGCCTAAAGGAAACAAGCACTGCTGGGTGGCTAGGGAAGTGGGACACAGGTCCACCCGACTCCACTGCATCCCAGCCCAGGGCCCTATCAGTGGCAAGGGACTCTGCTACTGGGTCAGCAGGGACCCAGCCACAACACACTGACTGGTTCGACCACAGACTCAGCCAAACTGTAGTCGGTTGCCCCTGGGCTACTTCCTCCCACCCTGAACCCAGGTACCTGGAGCCAGGGGTCTTCCTCTGATTCTCCAGGGTAAATGGCTAGAGGGAGTCCCACTAGTCCCTCATCATCAGCCAGCAGCAGGTCCAGGAACTCCTCAGGGCTGTCAGTGGATGGCAGCTCCTCCAGGTCACAGGGTCCCAGTGGGTCCTCCAGCACACAGGGCTCAGGCAGCTCCGGTGGGTCCCAGCTCCTTCAGGTCATGGCTGGCCTCAGGTATCTCTCCCAGTCAGCAGCCTCCAGAAGCTCATCCCAGTCACTAGGGCCCAGTAGCCCTGGCAGGCCCTTGAGTTTCCAGTCAGCAGAGAGCTTGCTCTGTATAGCTGTGGGCCTGGGTCAGGCTCAGACCACAGCCTCAGGGAAGGCGCATCCTTCTCTGGCAGCACCTTCCCCCTCACTGAGGGGTTAGGCCGGCCTTTTGTACTTCCCCTTCCTATCTTGGCCCCGCCCCTCTGCTCCCCCCCTCCCCCCCGGGGTCTGTGGCCTGCAGTGTCCTGATCCGCCCAGAAGGGGCATCGTGGCCCTTCCCCTGGCCCAGACGCCAAGGAAGGCCACAGCACCTTGCTGCAAACTCATTGCCACATGATCTCAATGAATTTAGCAAACTTTTATAAAATCCAAATAGACAGTCAAAAGTTGTAAACCTTCATGTTTAAAGTTAGGTTCCTGACTCCATATTTAGGCATTTAAATAAGCTACAACATAGCACCCTGGTTTGAAAGTATTGGCCAAATAGCTATGTGCATGAGAAGAACATTCACAGACTCATTAGATAGCATAACACAATTTCTAAGGGATGTAAATCCTCATGTCATTATTTGGAAAAAAAAATTCTCATATGGATTGATTAATCTATAGTAGTTATTTATGAGGATTCTGTCAGCTTTCCAGTTCAGGATTTATTGAAGAATCTCAGAGACAAGATACCAGTCTAGATCACCACTGTTCCAACCTGGGGTGGCAATTCCAATTGTTTCTAGAAACAACAACCTGAAAGTGTGTTATAGCTCCAAGGAGAACTATCCTCCTCCACAATAAACACATGGAGGAATTGAAGAGTACCCAGAAATGGTTAATCTCTTCTGCCGCAAACAAATATCCAAACCCTTTTCTGCTACTGATCCATTCCCACAGGCAACCTGACTCCTCAGATTCCTTATCCTCCTACAAAGTCCTCTGTTATTATTTAGTGTTCATATTACAGCAGCACCTAGAGGCCTCTGTGATGCTGGCTATATTAGGGGGACCTTTTATGATATTATTTAACATCAATATGTCAAAATTACAATAATTTATATGAGATAAGCCATGTCAGGTACTGTTAGAAAGATTATGATTTGCTAAGTATGATGATATTGTTTATGGGCATGTGTCATATTTGTATTGGAAGTTATGGATATGCTTGATGTATCTGTATTTCAACTTTGTGCTGTGTTTCTGGGCGACACTCCAGACAGGATGGCTGCAGCACTAGCTGCTTGATGGCCCATTAAGGGAACTCAAAGGTACAATAAGCCCAAAGGAAGTACCCAGGGGCTACACCTTCTAAGTCACCAGGACTTACTCATGTGACCCTGGACTCCATCTTCTGTGAATTTCCACAAGCAGCATGGCAAAGGCCAAGGGACATAAAAGGCAGCTGCACCACATCCATTTTGTCTTTAGTCTTCAGTCTTCACCTACCTCTGGATCAACTCATCTACAACTGAAGCTGTGAAACAAAGGACAGAGACCCACCCAGGTACTGGATGTACAACAGAGGAACTATACAAGCCTGAAAACTCCACAGTTCTACTAGAAACTGATGTATATGGACTTTCAAATAATTTGTATGTATCTGATTGCTTTAATCATTTAACATTTCTCATATAGTTTATTTTCTTTTATAATAAACCTTTAGTTTTAGTTACTAAAGGATTGGCTGGCAGCATGGTATTTTGGGTAAGATCCAAACTTATATTGATCTGGTACTGTGGCTGACACTTTGGGGTCAGGAGAACCCTTTTGGTAAAGAGCATAGAGTTTTAAATAACTTATCTCTTTACTGGACCAAGTGGTTGATTGGGAGCCAGAGACTGAAATGCAATAAAGGGGGCTGTGTATATTTTGTTTTAGCTTCTTGATAACCAGTGTGGGGAATCAAAAGCACTATTTGTGGCTGGTTGGGAAGTCTGACTTCAGTGTCACCCACCGATGCTGGGAGACTCTGCTCTCCTTTTACAGCCTGCCCTGACCTTGGCATTTTCAGGTGGCTACCCTAGGCATGAACGGGTCACAGCCTCAACCAAAGATTGGGACTATATTGTACTAGGTACTATACAAATATATAGCAGGAGACAGTCCCTGTCCTGAAGAGCTTACAGTCCAAAAAGAGAGAAGACAAACACAACGTGAAAGGAAGAACAGAGACACAGAAAAGTGAAGTGATGTGGCTAAAGTCACAAAGCAAGACAGTGACAAAGACTGGAATAGTAATTAGGTCTGCAGACACCCCCATTCTTGCATAGCATGTCTAGACCACAGCTCCCACCTCTGCATTAATAGTCTAATTAATAGTGATGAATAAGCTTCATTTAACTATTTCTTTCCTTCCTCATACAAAACTAGTGCACCTGTCAGCATGCAAATAACTGCTGAAGAGCTGGAGAATGAATCCCACTCTTCTTTCCTCGAAAAATCTCAGAAAACCTTGTGTTTTGCAGCTGTTGATTACGGCATCTTTACTCAAACAGACAATATGGAAATACTATGCAAATTTAAGCAAATGATATTTGACATTTAGATAAGTTGATAAAGACAAGCTGTTCAAGCTGTTTTGAGGGCAAGGAGTGTTTATTTAAGCTATTAGCATAAAGAACACGGTGTTTTAAACAAACAATGTGTCCAATTTTGATTTCAGTTACACCAGTGAAAAGTTGGCTTGACTCCACTGGTTTAACAGAGTCACTCTGGCATTACAGCAATGTAAATAAGAGCAGAATTTGGCCCAAGGTGTTTTCTGGGTGACTAAGTATGAATTTTCTTCCTCTGCCTTTGCAGCTAAATAGGGATTTTTTTCTATCATGTATTAACCATTAGCGTGTTATTTCCGCCCTCACTCTTCTTACATGAATGCAAAGAGTCAGACAGAAAAAAAGTTGGTGGTGATGCGCAATGGGATATTGGTTACTGACAGCACCAGGAATAAATGTAGGCTTACAACAATCCACATCAGGGTTTCTGTTCAGAAAATTGGCTCTCCTCCATTAGAAAATTTTGAAGAAAATGGTGGGGGTGGGACAGGGAACAAAGTTTTCTACAGAAAACTCTTGACTATTTGTCAAAAAGAATACAAAACGGAAATACTTTGTCCAAAATTGGAAGGGGTTATTTGGTTGGACCCATCTTCCATGAAGCATCATAGTCTCCCCTCATAGTGAAGGGAGATGGTTGCATCATGGGAGATATAGTCTGGCTGAAGAATCCAGCCCATAGAGAGAACGACAATAACTCGAGAACGAGAAAAACTACAATTCTCATGATGCTCTCGGGAAGGATAGCTGAATAAATTTTTTGCAGAAAATAGACTTTGAAAAAACAAAAACACTCCCCAACAAACATAGAAAAATAGTTTTTATGGAAATTCTTTGATCAGCCCTAGTAGTAGGGAATTAGCACAGCGATATTGCTGAGAGAATAGATTCATAGATAACCATTGGAACAACTTACCAAGAATTGTAGTGGATTCTCCACCTCTGACAATTTTAAAATCAAAATTACACGTTTTCGTAAAAAATCTGCTCTAGGAATTATTTTGGGGAAGTTCTATGGCCTGTGTTATTCAGGAGAACAGACTGGATGATCACAATGGTCCTTTCTGGCCTGAGAATTGATAAGTCTAAATAGGTGAGAGATGAGATAGGTGAGCTGGTTCTGATAAAAATAGGAACCTTTTCCTCCCACTAAAATGTCTCATCCCAGTTTTAGAATGGAACCTTTGAATCTTTATGAAGGCTTTCATAGACTCATAGGACAGAAGGGACCTAATGATAATCTCATCTGACCTCCTGCACAACGTAGGCCACAGAACTTCACCCACCCACCCCTATAATAGACCCCTAATCTAAGACAGAGTTATTGAAGTCCTCAGATAATGATTTAAAGACTTCAAGGTACAGAGAATCCACCGGCAAGTGACCCATGCTGCAGAGGAAGACGAAAAAAACCCAGGTCTATGCCAATCTTCCCTGGGAGAAAATTCCTTCCCGACCCCAAATATGGCAATCAGTTAAACCCTGAGCATGTGGGCAAAACTCACCAGCCAGACACCCAGAAATGTTTGCTTAAGAGGCCTCATCATTAGCCTTTAGCTGGTAAGATGAGCCAACAGGAAAATGTGTGTGTGGGGGGGGAAATCACTAAAATTTTGTCCAAACTTTTTTATATGATGGGGCTCAAAAACAAAAAAAAAAAATTATCAGCTCTATTGGTGGTCTAAAAACTTTGCAAAAATTTAATAGATGCTCCTCTTTTTTTCCAAAAGGCAAAGTTTTGACAAAAAGCACTAAAAAGCTGCTAGCTGGAAAACTTCAACAAACTTTATCATGGCCTGCCCAAAGCCCTTCAAGATCAATGGGAGACGATCTTCCAATGGGCTTTGACTCTTCCTTTAGTGAGCACTTATTCACATGAGCACCTTTGTCTTGTCTAGGTAGACTGTAAGTTCCTCAGGGCATGGACTGTCCATTGCTCTGTACAACTGCCAGCACAATAAGACCCAAATCTCAATTGGGGACTCTAGGGATTTCTGTACCACAAATAATAATAGTCCAATTAAAATAAGTACTTGCCAGTGCACAAATGGGCTGTTAATTTTTGTATGCTGCCTGTAGCTGCATTTTTAGGTTCCAGCTTGTACGGGAGGCAGGGGTGCTGAATGGTAAAAAAGGGCTGCGCTATTTCTTTTGAATGGAAATACCATGGTGATGGGTGCAGTATGAGAACCTAATTAGAACAGACACTAACCAAACCGAAAGTGAGTCTTTTGAAGTTTGCCCTACCATTGAATAGTTATTGCAGATCTCTAGGGTTATAACTCAGGCTCCATAATGAAGGAACATTTTGGAGGGGGAACTAGGTTATTTTTAAACGCACAGGTTTAGATCCCAAAAGGGTGATTTCATCTCTTTTCTCCCAAGGTATATACATTGTATACATTGTAGCTGACACTGGAGGGGGCTTGTGGATAAGACGAACCTCTTGTTTTGTGCAGGCACTAGAAGCATAGTTGTGCTTTATTTTGCAATAGAGTAAATCTGGGTTAACTCCTTCAGTGTAGTTCCATGGTGATTTCACTGGAGTTACTCTCTAACTCTATACCAGTGTAGATGAGAGCAGAATTGAGTCTTACAGATCCAGTGATGGTTCCCTTATGAGTATACATTTGCCTTGATAACACTGGTTACAAATATTTATCCACACTCTGTTTCACAGTGTGTTTTTTGTCAGTTACATGCTGCACTCACTTCCCAAAGTGGCTGCATTTCTCTGTGTATCTAGGTTGTGGAAAGCTTTACAATCCTTTGAAAAAGGGTAATATCCCATAAGCTAATATTATATATTTTAGTTTGCAAAGACAGATCTGAACTAAAACCCCAGATCTGAGCTTCTTTGAGCTTTGGGAAAAATTGGCTCCAGATCTGAATTTTGCTGCTGGCCTCTTCTCTTTTAGTTTATATTTGCTGCTAGCAAGTAGTGGGTGGAGCAGATTAGCTGATAGAACTGCGATCTTGCCATTCATGACATAAACAGAGCCAGTGAAGTGAATTATAGCTGAATACCCACTCAGAGGTTAGTGTTGTCCTTCACGTTATATATACCGCTGTGGAATATAGGTGATGATTTATCATCATGGATTCACATAAGCATGCACCATCCCAGTTAGTTCATATAAAATATTTATGCTATTTCTAATCATTTATCATGTGACTGCAGCCCTTTAAACCGTCCTTCTAAATACCCTGCACAACTCAGAATGAAAAATAGTTGCTGTGGAAATAATTATAGTGTGTCATACGCAACATAGTTTATTTTTAAGAAAGCACAGCTATCAATACAGGCAGTGAGTGACCTTATCAGTCTCTGTCTGGCACGTCCATCAGCAGTGCAACACAACCGCCAAGTGAAAAATTCCTTTCATGTTTACCTGTCCTTGCTCTTCCCCACAGCCTCAGAACCTTGATGATCCATGAACACACATACATCTCTGAACGCTTACCCTTCTGTTACTTCAGAAATGCCACATTTCCTTGCCTTGTGAGAACCTGTCTCCTGCGGCTACGAGCAAGTGAATACACTTGAAAGAAGGGGGGGAGAGGGAAGCAAAGGAAGTCAAATATTTAACACTGGCCATCATCATCCAGTCAACTCATTGCTCAGAGTCAGAATCATGAGGGACCAGATTTGAGTTCAGCATATTTGTATTATAGAATTGTAATGCCTAAATAGTGTGGTGTTCTTTGCACTAAAGCAACTAGAGCTTTGTGGTTAACAATTAGATTCTTTTTATCCAAACATAACTTGGTCACCAGAGTCTATTGTGAGCTGTGGTCTGCCACAATCTGTTCGGCCCCAGATAGACCAGAACCCCACCTTCCAAAATGGAGGATGACTGTATGAATGACAAAATGAAGTCCCTAGACAGAGCATCCGCTGTCTACAGCTGACCTTCATGTTTTCTGCGTGTGGGGGGGTTATGTGGGAGAGAGGGTTTTGCTGGGCCAGTTCCACGCAGGAGGGGGGTGGAGAGGGAGAGGGTCTGGGGCAACCAGCTCAGCCAGGTCCAGGTGGGGGAAATATGCTCACACCTGGGCTCCAGCTTCTGGCCTGACCAGAGGGCAGGACCACAGGGGAAGAAGAGGAGCACGGGGTGGGGCCAAAATTCTGGCACTCAGGCAGGGCCCCCAAATTGGCCAGGGCCTATGGGCCCCGTTGGCCAGTGCAGTAATCCACCACTGGTTAGGTGCCCCTAGAATGGCAGCGCCCTTAAGATGCCGGCCTTTCTATCCTTAGAGAAGGGGTTGGAAGCTTTCTTGCCATTCTCTGGTTGCCTCTGTTGTACTTCAGCATGATATGCTTTGAGGGCATCTCAGATCTTATTTCAGAATGCACGCTGTTATATTAAACTGGCTCCACAGCATCCTCCCTGCAAGCTCACTCAATGCATGCCAGGAATAAAAGAGGTCAGGGGGCTACACTGTGGGGGAAAGGAACAAGTTAGGTCAGCCCTACATCTGCAAAGCCATCTTTGTCACCACCCCTCAGGTCCTGCACTGAGTGGAGCATGGCCAGACCTGAGAACTATTTGTTTTTTCAACATTTTGCATTAAGGACGGACGAGCAGATTTGTTCCTGCTGTGAAGGCACCAGTTTTCATCATTACTTTGCAAGACTGATTGATAATGATGAGCATTTTGATCAAAAGACGAAACAAACAACAAAACATACAAGCAAGTCTATTCCAGACAGGGTAATAATTACAGCCAATAAATACGGCTCTATAAAGATACACCTTTTGGGTATGATTGATTCAGTGGAATGTATTCTGACAAGCTCTCTGCTTCAAGATTTCTTATTTAGCAGAACATTAATCCATCAGATACTCATAATGTCTCCAAAGTAGCCGTGACAGTACATCATTCAGAGAAACTTTAGTTCACAGATCAACGTCCCAGTAAATAGTAACAACCTCTTTCAGCGCTGCTATAGTTTATTGTATCAAGGTCCTACCTAGGACAGTTTTAGTTTGTGCATCATTGACCCAATTGACTGGAATGGCTTCTTTGGAGCCAGTAATGCTTTCAGTGCAAGTACTAGAAAATAGACTGTAGGGAACAGTCCCGCTAATCGGTGTTTGCCACCTCTAACTTCCCTGACGCTGCACCTGTTTCGGATAGTGCTTGCACTGAGGTAAGTCAGAAGTAGCACCATTGAAGGCAGTGGCATTCTCCATTGTTAGACAGGTGTAAATGGGATCAGCATAAAGTGCCTCATCTCTACACGCCAAAACGCTTGATGACGTTTCCAAGTTGAAGAACCCACAACTTCCCGTACACATGGGGCCACACTCTCTGGTTGTTCTGAGCTGCTCTGATGACACAAAGCCACTGGAAATCCAGCACGCTCTCAGCTGCCTACAGATTCGCTTCCCCTAGCGTGGGGAGAACCCTGGGTGGCAGGGAGCTGGCATAGCTTTAACTTACACCAGGGTCTGGCCTCATCCTTTCCCAGTCCCGGAGGTGAGGCGTGGGGGGACATAAATTGGCCTAAAGCCATTTTTTGCCTTGCCTCTCCTCTTGCGCTGCACTGAGAGTAGAAGGGACATCATTTCAAAAAAACCCTGAGGGGCAAGGCAACGTTGTGTCAGCTTCCCCACTGCCCACTCTCCGCTGAGGCGACACCTGCTCGGAGGAGGTTAGCTGGCCAGTCCTACACCATGGGGGGTGAATGGGCAGCGTGTGTGGTGTGTGACCCACTGAGGACTGGCCCAGGGCAGGGATCGGTGCCCAGCTTGCTCCTCACTCAGCTCCTGCCTAGCCTGCTGCTGCTGCTGCCACTGTTTCCCAGCTGGCTGGTGTGGGAAGCAGAGGCAGCATTGTCAATATGGCAATCAGGAGCCCGGGCCTGCCACACAAGTTACGTCTACACTGCAGCTGGGAGCGAGGCCTCCCAACCTGGGTAGACAGACATGCGCTAGCTCAGGTTGAGCTAATATGCTAAAAATAGCAGGGCAGGAATTATAAGAACATTAGAAAGGCCCTGTGGTGTCAGGCCAATGGTCCACCTAGCCCAGTATCCTGCCTTCCGACAGTGGCCAATGCCAGGTGCTTCGGTAGTGTTTTGGGCTAGCCAGTCTACTACAAACCCACCCCACCACCCGGATCTGAGTTCAGGTGGCTAGCAGGTGCTGCTGGCGTCACAACATCCACAGCCTTTTGAATGCCTTTTTGAACCAAAACTGAGCTTCAAACCTTTTGTCGCTTGCCCCACTGCTACTTCAGCAAGGTATTTTTGAAAATGTATATCTATTCAAGTGGACTTGAGCCACGATTCTGTGACTTGATCAAAAGAAATCCCAAGCACAGAAAAACAGTGATCCAGATACCAGATTGCTCTCTGGAATGGTTCACACAACATAAGTTTTATTAGCAAGACTTTTTTTTTTCATTGTGATTTGTGTTTGTTTGTTTTCCTATTAGGAGAACCAGCAGCAGCAGCAATAGACCTGAAGGGCATACACTGCACATAGTGAATGCAAAGCAGTCCTAAAGCAACACCAAATTTTAAAGGGTGGCCCTGGGACCAATTTCTTTCCCTGTATCACAGGGCCAAAAATGAGCGGAGACAAGAAAAAAAAAATCAACATGGTTAAGACCAAAGCTTTTTGCAGATCTTCAACCAGATACATGGACAGTGTTTCCTTTCAAGGATTTTCCAGGCCATTCCACCCCTTCACCCAGAACAGCATCACAGCTGTTGTGTTGTATACGCCAAGCTCAGCAGAAAACTGTGCATCCTCACTCTTGGAAAGATCACAGGGCATGGATGGGTTAAATAATTCCCACTTATTAACCAGGACTTTAACCCACATTGGGGTTAATAGAGCAGGGTAAAGTGTCCTCTTTAGAGCAGTAACTGTCATTATTTCATGTTTATACAGAACCTAACACAGTTGGGTCCTAATTAGAGCCTGAAGGAGCTGTTATAATAGCAGCAGTACTGCTAATCTTCAGGTCTTCAAATACCGGGAATCATGTGACTGTCTTAAAAATAAGACTAAAGAAATTATACATTTTACGGTCTTTATTTGACTTCTGGGTTTCAAGCCTTTAGAGCACACTGTGGTCATGTTTTCCAGATTTTCTTCACAATCACGAGGGCTAGAAACTTACGGGCGGGGGAAGGAGAGCGGGAGCAAACAAAAGCTGGGCATTTCATGTAATCACAAGACTCCAGGAGCTAGGGCTTCAATCAAAGCATTGTACAACTTGCAATAACATTGCAAGAGTTGGCAACAATGCCTAGGAGGCTCTCCCCTTCCCTAAGTTACTACATAGAAATGTACATCATAAAGTATGTGTCTGCAGCTTCCAAACACCAAGATATGAGCTGAACGCTGCTGCTGCTGCTTGTCATCCTGGAGGGCAAGATCCATATACTGCTATATATAACTTATTTAATCAAGTACAAATGGATTCATGCTCTTTCTCCTTGCTGGCCTTCTCTCCCCCTGCTCCATGCCTTGAGGATTCTCCTCCTCTGCAAGAATATTAAAGTAAATATATAGTCTCGGATTTCACAGAGCAGCAATTACAGAATAAAGAGATCAAATTTCCACAGCTTGTAATTTGCATGACTTCATCCCTTGCTCAGCAATGTGAACAGAGAAGCTCCAAGAAACAGCTGAAGCTCAGTGCACGGGATTGACTTTATAGGGAGAGAGCTGCCTAAATCCAGACGCTCTGCACTGCTTGACACAAACAAACAGCGTTTGCGGGAAGTGGTGCAGGGAGGAGTTTTCTCACATGAAACCCAGAAAACTAATTTTCCTTTTAGAAATCAGGCCCACAGCCAGGTAAACAATACTCCATAGAGATTAGTGGAGGGAATATGACTGGTGGAGCAGCCCCCTCCTACCAGGACTTGATTCAAAGCCCATTAAAATCAGTGGAAATACTCCTATTGACTTAATAGGCTTAGAATCAGGTCCTACTTCCTATACATTCTATTATTTACCCTTAAGGTAAATTCTATAAGGGCTAGACCAACAGGTACTATAGGAATTACTCTAAAAACTTGTAGGATTTAACAGAGAATGATCCTGCTTCCTTCGACAACTGGAATCATGCCACTGAATAGTAGAGAAGGGCTGTAATTCTGGGCTCAGTTCTACAGGATCGTTTGCCGTGATTATATTCTATAGATAGACAGAACTAAGAGGGAGACTTTTTTCCAGTTTAGCAGAACGCGGGTCCCCTCATCACTGGAAGGAGAGAGATGTAAGCCCACTGGATGTCTGCTGGGGGTAGGGAGGAGGCCAGCTCCAGCGCATTGTTTCCCCTTTCCCATGAGACTCTGAAGGGCCCTGGTTGGTGTGCTCAGTGTGGCAAGGAGGCAGAAGGTTCATTGCCACTCTCCACAGCATTGCTCCTCCCCGCAGAGCCCTAGGACTAATTGGACTCAGCTGGGATGAATTTATCTTCTTTCCCCTCCTGTGGTCTCAGCCCTCCACTGCCAGGGGGTAGCTCTAAGGAGAAGTGACCTGTGTTGTACGCAGAGCCAGGAGCCGTTATGGATCTTGAGCAATAACATGGTTTCAGGATTTGGTCCCTGGATTCTTCCATAAGAGGAATGAGCCCGTTTCTCTGCACCCCCCACCTGACAGAAGAGTTGGTATCTAACTCTGCAAGCCCAGTTCATTGAGTTTCCTGCATCCAGAGTAACCCAGCTATAGGGCAACAGGATCCTTCAAATGAGGCCTCAGAGAACTCTTTGAAAAACACGGTACAATTTCCTGCATTTCAGAGCATTTCACATACATAAGTCTATAGGATAGTCATCTGGAATGTGGAACGTGCATAGCTTGCCTGTGGCAAATTCCACCGTATGAAATACCAACAGGCATGAGGCAGAAACCACCGGGCCCCATATTCACTGAATACCTTTCAGACCAGCTTAGCTAAATTCTCTGCTTTGCTATTTTCAATTTGGAAAGGGGAAAAACTCTAGAGGGCTTTGTTCTCAACGGGGGGTGTGAGGATTTGCATGTACACCATGCTCAGCCAGCCTTGCACCATGGGAATATGCTGCATCCCAAACCCACTGTCTAGCGCTTGCAGATCTTATTTGATACTTACTGTGAACTCAGTCCCCACAGGTATACAAACTGTTTGGAGCTGACAGGACAGAAGAGGGTAATTGCTTTGTACTGGACCTCTATGCTGAGCCGCTATGCTGGGATGAGGATCCCAGCTTGCCCAGATCTCTCGGTTGTTGGGATCTGGGGTTTTTGTTCAGTCCTGTTTCTAATTTAGAATAATCAGCAACTGCATTTGCACATGCAAGTAAAATATACAGCTGTCACACTGTGTGGTGAAATAGAACCATGCTGCAGAGGGCGTGACCCCTTCCTTCCCAGAGATCGAAAACAAAATCGGTCAAGAGGAAGCTCTGGGATCCTCATGGCTTGGGATTTTTTTTTTAAATAGCTAGACAAAGCATTGCAGAAAGCAATGCTGCACGGGAGTAGAGATGGGCTAGAACCAGCGGGGGGCACAGGCCTGGGAGCAGGAGATCTGGGTTCTATTTCATAGAATCATAGAATCATAGAATATTAGAGTTGGAAGGGACCTCAGGAGGTCATCTAGTCCAACCCCCTGCTCAAAGCAGGACTAACCTCAGCTATATCATCCCAACCAGGGCTTTGTCAAGCCTCAGCTTAAAAACCTGTAAGGATGGAGATTCCACCACCTCCCTAGGTAACCCATTCCAATGCTTCACCACCCTCCTAGTAAAAAACTTTTTCCTAATGTCCAACCTAGACCTCCCCCTGCAACTTGAGACCGTTGCTCCTTGTTCTGTCATCTGCCACCACCGAGAACAGTCTAGCCCCATCCTCCCTAGAACCCCCTTTCAGGTAGTTAAAAGCCGCTATCAAATCCCCCTCACTCTTCTCTTTTGCAGACTAAACAAGCCCAGTTCCCTCAGCCTCTCCTCATAAGTCCTGTGCTCCAGCCCCCTAATCATTTTGGTTGCCCTCCGCTGCACTCTCTCCAAATTGTCCACATCTTTTTTGTAGTGGGGGGCCCAAAACTGGACACAGTATTCTAAATGCGGCCTCACCAATGCCGAATAGAGGGGAATAATCACTTCCCGTGACCTGCTGGCAATGCCCCTCCTAATGCAGCCCAATATTCCATTAGCCTTCTTGACAACCAGGGCACACTGCTGACTCATATCCAGCTTTTTATCCACCGTTACCCCCAGGTCCTTTTCTGCAGAGCTGCTGCCCAGCTCGTCGGTCCCCAGTCTATAGCTGTGCATGGGATTCTTCCTTCCTAAGTGGAGGACTCTGCACTTGTCCTTGTTGAACCTCATTAGATTTCTTTTGGCCCAATCCTCCAGTTTGTTTAGGTCACTCTGTATCCTATCCCTACCTTGCAGGGTATCTACCACTCCCCCCAGCTTAGTGTCGTCCGCAAACTTGCTGAGGGTGCAATCTACCCCATCCTCCAGATCATTAATAAAGATGTTGAACAAAACCGGCCCCAGGACCGACCCCTGGGGAACTCCGCTTGTGACCGGTTGCCAGCTAGACATGGAGCCATTGATCACTACTCGTTGAGCCCTATGCTCTAGCCAGTTCACTATCCATTTTATAGTCCATTCATCCAACCCATACTTCTTTAACTTGCTGATAAGAATACTGTGAGAAACCGTATCAAAAGCTTTGCTAAAGTCAAGGTATATCACATCCACCGCCTTCCCCACATCCACAGAGCCAGTCACCTCATCATAGAAAGCAATCAGGTTGGTCAGGCATGACTTTCCCTTGGTGAATCCGTGTTGACTGTTCCTGATCACCTTCCTCTCTTCCAAGTGCCTTAAAATGGATTCCTTAAGGACCTGCTCCATGATCTTTCCAGGGATTGAGGTGAGGCTGACCGGTCTGTAGTTCCCCGGATCCTCTTTCCTCCCTTTTTTGAAGATGGGCACTATATTTGCTTTTTTCCAGTCCTCAGGGACCTCCCCCTGTTGCCACGAGCTTTCAAAGATAATAGCCAATGGCTCTGAAATCACCTCAGCCAACTCCCTCAGCACCCTCGGGTGCATTGCATCCGGCCCCATGGACTTGTGAATGTCCAATCCTTCTAAATAGTCTTGAACCTGTTCCTTCAGCACTGCGGGATGTTTGCCTCCTTCCCATTCTGTGCCACCCAGTACAGCAGTCTGGGAGCTGATCTTGTCTGTGAAGACAGAGGCAAAAAAGGCATTGAGTACCTCAGCTTTCTCCACATCCTCCGTCACTAGGTCGCCTCCCTCTTTCTTTAAGGGGCCTACACTTTCCCGAATCTTCCTCTTGTTGGCAACATGCCTGTAGAAACCCTTTTTGTTCCCCTTCACGTCCCTTGCTAGCTGCAACTCCAATTGTGCTTTGGCCTTCCTCATTTCATTCCTGCACGTTCGAGCAGTGTTTATATAATCCTCCCTAGTCATCTGACCAAGCTTCCACTTCTTGTAAGCTTCTTTTTTGCGTTTAAGTTCGCCAAAGACTTCTTTGTTAAGCCAAGCTGGACGCCTACCATATTTGCTATTCTTTCTGCACATCGGGATGGTTTGCTCTTGTGCCCTCAATAAGGTCTCCTTAAAATACAGCCAGCTCTCTTGGGTTCCTTTCCCCCTCATATTAGCCTCCCAGGGAATCCTGCCCATCAGTTCCCTGAGGGAATCAAAGTCCGCTTTTCTGAAGTCCATGGTCCGTATCCTGCTGTTCCCCTTTCTTCCTTTCATCAGGATCCTGAACTCGACCATCTCATGGTCACTGCTGCCTAGGTTGCCACCCACTTCTACTTCCCCTACCAAATCTTCCCTGTTTCTGGCTCCGCCTCTGAGCTTGTGCAAATCAGTTCTCCTTTGTGCCTCAGTTTCCCTGAGCTGCTGAGTTCTCATGGCTTTGGGGTGAAAAATCAAGCCCAAGGTGTTTCAAGCTGGGCACCAAAAGTGGTCTCATTTGAAGATAACAGTCTGAAGGACTGTGGACTGGAGCCTCGATTGTCCTGACAAAGCAGAGAGAGGAGAGAAAACAAGTGGGAAAAGAAAGGCAAGGCCCCAGCACCACTGAAAGGATGGGCCCAGAGCGCACAGGGCATCCACCTTCCCTCCTCTCCCTTCCATTACACTGCTCACGCTTTCTGTGAGCACCGCACACATGGGGGGATTGCAGGTGTGCCAGTGCAACAGGCTTGGATGGGCTGGGAGCGTTTCTCTACCTGCCATGCTCCCATAGGGAAAGAAGGTCAGCCCAATGGCAAGCTGTGGCATGACCACATGCAGAACGGGTAGGAGTGTTCAGCGGAGATAAGGGGGCCAATCACAGCGGGACAAATGAGCCAAACCTACTGTGCTGGGATGGCCTGAGGAGTTCATCTCCACCTCCCTGGCTGGGATCTATGAAGCTGAGACCCTAGCTTCCCATGGCTCCCCAGCCTCCAAGACAGTGCAGCCCATCTCCTGCCTTTCCCACAAGGTTTCCATCCTCACCTCGCTACGGGGAAGGGAGGCTGCACCTCTGTTAACCCTCAGGGGGTTGGACCACTCATCCCCGTCTGTGGTTTCTCCACAAAGGTAGATACGTTTTGCCCCTGGGCCATTCCTGCACCCCGTGAACTTTCACCTAGAAACGTCCTTGTTTTCCTTTCACAGCACTACGTTTTTGCCACTTGATGGCAGCATTACCATTCGTTGTTACAGAACACCTAACACAACATGGGGCTCTGTGCCTCATGTGACATTCCTCTCTTCGCTTGCTCGTGCGTGCACACACACTGGCACAAGCATAGGTTCCATTCCACTAGCTGTTAGCAACACTGCCGGCGGAGAAAGGCCCCCAAACGCCTGCTGATGTTTTAAGCCCTGTGGCATCCAACCCTCCTCAGAGCAGTTCTAATTGTTATGATGCTTAAAATGCCAGTGAGCCGCACAGCTGCATTAAGGCTCCCCACATTGCTAATGCCAGTGGAGCTGGACTGGTGCTGGCAACAGGGGATATTTTTTTGCTAACTGTTCCTAGTGCAGCGAAGGTTTAATGCTAACAGATGCAGCAATGTATTCAATGTTAGAGGATTGCATAAAGTATCAGTGCATCCCGGGCTGGTAGCAAAATTACGTTCAGTGGTAGCGAATGCAGGTTGACAAGGAAGAGCTTGCAGTCCTTCTACAAATAACTGAGGGTGCAAGTTCCTCCTTAAAAGCCAGCAAGATCCTATTCCCCCACCCAGCACAATTAATGAGTTATTCAGTCGCTAACTCGGTCACCCTGTAGCACTCAGCTGGTCAAATTATGTTAGACACATTCAGCAGCTCTGCACCCACACGCCCAGAGGATGGAACTGCGATTTATGACAAAGAAGCCTGGGAGTAGTAATGAAATAAAAAGATAATTGCTCTGGAGTCTTTTTTTTTTTCCTGAAGCATTCCTGTTAAATTTTATGCAAAAGCCAATCAACATACATAGGCGTTTTCGCTGTGGTGTGGATGTATCCACCCCGCATTTGCTATAATACAACTCCAACAGTCCTTCTTGAGCTGAGGGCCTGATCCTGCCCCCTCATGCACGCTCATCTCACCTGTGAATGGAGTGATCTCCACAGCCTGACGGGTATGCAGCAGGTTACACTGCAGTCAGACTGCACTTCGTGCGGTGCGATCCTGGTGTTCTTTGGAGTCTGCATTAGGACAACGATTTATGTCTTTCTCATCTGTGTGCAGAGGCCCACAGTGGGCGCGGTTTGACCTGAAGTAGCGTGTCTTAACTATGGAGACCCAATGGGCTTGATTCTCAATTCTTGGGCTTGAGGCAGAGAAGAACATATGCATGTTCCTTTAAACAACCTTTGCTCTCACTGCTCTCAAGGGCAACCTGGGGCCCGCCCTGCCCTCAGTGTAATTTAGAGCAGCTTCAAAGAGAAACCAGTCATAGTGCAATGAGTTCTAGCTACAGCCCTTGACAGCCTGCCACCTTGTTCCCCTGGAACATGCCCTACTCTTGGACTGGGAGCAGGACTTGCAGGACCTTTGTGACCAATTCTGCACTGGCCACAGAGGTCCTGCAAAGAAGTTTTCTCCCAGGGGCCATTTCTGCCCCCTTTATGCTACCGAAGTAGTAGGAAAGAGGCTTAATACTGAGAATCAGCCCAACTGGGCTTTTCTTTAATATAATTTTGTCTGTAATAAGAAATTTAATCTTAAATTAATTAGTTCCTCTCCCCAGAAAGAAACCTCAGTTGGGACAAGCTAGCCTGCTACCCTGCTATCCTTCCTTCTTCCTCCCACCAGCCCCGCCAGAGAGTACTCCAACTTCAGTAACAGTGGCAAATCCTTTCATCTGAGACATCATGGATTTTGAGAACTATTCATTACATGGCACTTAGATCAGAAATTTTTTTCAGAAGAGGAACCAAAGCACCTGCTGGTATGAAGAGGTTGCCAGAACTTAAAATCCATTAGCTCTGGTCTGGTCAGTGAGAACCAGTAGAATTGAGAACAATGAATAACCCCCACACACGCTTTATGTTCTGATTGAAGAGAGATTGCTACAACTCTGTTGGTCATGCCTAACACGGTTAATAAAGCTATTATCTGCTATCTATATATACAGACCACTAGCTATTGGGCTGTACATAGGAATGCCTGGGTGAATTGCTGTGGGCTGTGCTATGCAGGAAGTCAGACCAGATCATCAGAGTGGGCCCCTCTGGCCTTAGAATCTCTGAACAAGCTGTAGCTTGCAGCATGCTTCTCAATGATATAAATGTCATTGCCCAGTGCTGCAGCCTTTACCGCTGGCCTTTGGAAATTCATTTCCTGGTGTCAGCAGCTTTGACAAAGTAGGGAGATCAAGGCATGTTTTATTTGGAAAACACGTAGAACAAAACAGGCCCTAACACAGACCACAGTGCACTTGGATGGACAGCAGAATATGTGGAAGAAGCCCTCCCCCAGCCACATCTCCAGCATCTGAAATACATAGGTCTGAATTCTGCCCAGGTGTCTGAAGACAGCGGTTGGCCCTGGGTGTCTCGGGTGTTGTCCCATTAACACACTGAGGCACTCTAAAATGTTTTAACTGGGTGCTTTCTCCTCCAGAGTGCTGGAACTAGCCCACGGGGACAATGGAAACTAAAAGGAAAACTTGCCGCTTTTAAAAACTCCAGCTGCAGCTAAAAATGTCACCATCCAAGCCCTGTGGTATAAGGCGCCTGTGTGCTAGTTATATAAAACAGCTGCAGACTCATGGTAGGGTGAACAGACAAACACAATGAGCGTGTTACTAGCCTAACAGTGCATGCAGGAACATGTTAGCTGCACAGCTAAGCAGCTTGCTGTACAAGTGCTATTATGAGTTTAGTCTAACTCAGCATCTCCCAAGCACTAGTTTCAAATGAAGGATCTGTCACAATTTTGAAGGCACAAGACATTTGTTATTTATCCCATTAGGATCACATTGTGCCTGATTCATATGTAGGTGCACACTGGGGAGACAGGAACACCACCTCCCCATCCCCCTGCCAGCCTGTGTAAGAGCAAGGCAGTCCCTGCACTCAAAGAAGCAGATGGACCATATCCTCTAGACTCCTCCAAGATCAGAAGGCAGGATTGTGGCTCTGCACCACCCATACACAGACCAACAGAGTTGGCTGGCTGCATGGTGGGCAGTAAGTATTATGTCCCTTTGTGGGGTACCAGATGATATGAAATCTCTGCACACTTAGGAGTCTAAGGCAGAACGCATACGTGAAGCTGCACTGACAACGGCTATGTCTAAATGGCACCATCTAGTCCTTAGTTAGCTCGGTACCTTCGGGAAGTGGAATCCTCTCTGTAGGAATGCCCTCAGCTCTCCACATTTTTGCTTGGAACTTCACCGTGGAGGTGCTGTTCCCACATGAACCTGGTGCGTGCGTCCAGCCTGACTCTGTTGGGTGTAACTTTCATCTCTCATGAGGCGTGGCTCCTATGATTTAAGAAGAGACATCGATCCTGTGTCAGGGCTAGCACCAATTCCCCGAGGGCAGGCATTGGATGAGGGTGCTGAGTGATGCAGTCCCAGAGATTAAAGCGTTAGCACAGTAGCAAACTCACTTCTCTCGCCCGCCCATCCATCGCCAAGCCTCGTTCTAAACTGTAAACAAAACCCAGCTATTGGACCAAGCCCAAATCTGAAGCAGCTCAGACAAAATACAGAAGCCAAACCCAGCCTCCAAACCTCCCGCTTCCTTCTATTTTGCTTAATTTATTCTCCAAGGAAGAGAACAGAAGCAGGTCTGCATCACCATGCTATTGGTTACATAAGGGGCTGCAGTCAGCAGTATTTGCCAGTGGTACTGTCTGGTGGCTTAGTACCTGGGCCACAGCTCTTCCGCATCTCCAGCATTCCCTGCTGGTGGTCACTCTGGTGCCGTGGCAGTCTCCTTTCTAGTCCAGGGCGATTCAGCCCTCCAGGATGGTCACCAGTTGAGTCCACCCCCTTCCAGGGATGAACAGAGTCCAACAAAATA
The DNA here is from genome assembly GCF_026122565.2 of Emydura macquarii macquarii. Classification (NCBI taxonomy): domain Eukaryota; kingdom Metazoa; phylum Chordata; order Testudines; family Chelidae; genus Emydura; species Emydura macquarii. Next base: position 7,442,256 of record NW_027130506.1, read on the forward strand.
GACAAGTCCAATGTCCTCCACAAAAGAAAATCCCAGGCTCCGTGGACTGCATGCCCTCCCCTCAGGGCTTACTATGTCTCTATCCCCCTCATCTTTAGTTTTGTTCTCCCTTTATGGGAGGTTGGTGGGTAAGAGAAGCCATGCCCCCCACTCCCCACCAAGCTCTGGCCCAGGGACCCATGAGAGGCAATGACATCAAACTCCCAGGAATGTTTTGTGGCTCCTTCCCTCGACCATTTCCTGCCGCGTCCCCTCCCAGCCCAGGGTACGGGCAAAAGCTTCACAAATGATCCACTGGCAGATGAAGTGAAGGGTTCCCTAGTCCTAGGCAAAGGCTAATCCCTCCTCTAGGCCTGAGGGTCGCTGCTGCTTGCAGCCCTCCCCCCCTGCAGCCAGAACACCAGCTGGACCCTTTCTCCTCTTCTCCTGGCTGCCCCCCTTCTGAGTTCGGCAGCTCTCTCTTAAGCGTCTCCTCCAGCTGGAGCAGGCTTTGCAGGTGTGGTGGGCCTGAACTGCTCCTCAACCCTCTCTGTCCCCATTCAGGGTTTATATACCCCATCACAGGGGCCAGATTTATGCTTGGTGCAACTCCATTGACATCAGCATAGGTACAGTAGGGATTATTTTGGCACATCATGGGCAAGATCATGATTGCCTTCATTCCACCAGGCAAAGGGCATGTGTACAAAGGCAGCCTCTGGGCCCCTGCTCTTTGTGGGGGAGGAGAGCCCAGGGACTGTTCATTCCTGCTTCCTTCTTGCCAAAAGGATGCTGACAACATGGGTGAGCTTGTAGTGGGGTCATGGGTCTAACGACCTGCCCCACCCTTCCCACACTGCACTGGCTCATGGCACGGGGCTGGGGTGCAATCTGCTCCATCCTGATGGGTGAAGCTGATTACCCGCAAACACACACCTCTGTGCAGATAGCAAAGTCTAGGGCTATGTCTACACCGACGGCGGCAAAGTCGCCGCCGTCAGATCGACTTCTCTGGATCGACTGAATGGTCAGTGAAGACCCGCTCAGTCGACCCAGAAATCGACGTATTAAGACCACTTTCTCAAGTGGCACAGTGCTGCATCGCAGTGCAGTGAAGACGGCGCGCAGAACAGAAGCAGAGAAGTCGACGGGAGTTACGCAAGTTTTTTGCGTAGCTTGCGTAACTCCGGTCGACTGCCGCTGAATCTCTGAGGTAAGTGTAGACAAGCCCTAGGAAGAGATTGTGCCGCCAGCAGGCACAGTGTCCTAGGTCCTGTGCTGGTCAAGGCCTATGCTGGGCTGTGGATTATATCAAGATATGAAACTGACAGGCTGATTTGAATATGCAGCTTAACATAACACTTCTATGACAGTAATATTGGGTCGAGTTATCAAAGCTCAGCAAAACCCAAACTGAGGAGAGTGGAAATGGAGAAAATGCATTGCTTCACTAACGAATGCCCAGCATGTCAAATTCTCCCTGCAATAATTCTCAAAGCAGAACTTTTAGAAAAATATCCAGTGTTGATTTAAAAGTTGTCAGTGATGGAGAATTCACAATGGCCTTTGGTAAATTGTTCCAATGATTAACTATTTTCACCGTTAAAAATGTACATCTTCTTGTGGGTGTCCTGGTGCTGCAGGGTTGGGGGAATCTGATCATAGAATCATAGAATATTAGAGTTGGAAGGGACCTCAGGAGGTCATCTAGTCCAACCCCCTGCTCAAAGCAGGACTAACCTCAGCTATATCATCCCAACCAGGGCTTTGTCAAGCCTCAGCTTAAAAACCTCTAAGGATGGAGATTCCACCACCTCCCTAGGTAACCCATTCCAGTGCTTCACCACCCTCCTAGTAAAAAACTTTTTCCTAATGTCCAACCTAGACCTCCCGCCCTGCAACTTGAGACCGTTGCTCCTTGTTCTGTCATCTGCCACCACCGAGAACAGCCTAGCCCCATCCTCCCTGGAACCCCCTTTCAGGTAGTTAAAGGCCGCTATCAAATCCCCCCTCATTCTTCTCTTTTGCAGACTAAACAAGCCCAGTTCCCTCAGCCTCTCCTCATAAGTCCTGTGCTCCAGCCCCCTAATCATTTTGGTTGCCCTCCGCTGCACTTTCTCTAACTTGTCCACATCCTTTTTGTAGTGGGGGGCCCAAAACTGGACACAATATTCTAAATGCGGCCTCACCAATGCCGAATAGAGGGGAATAATCACTTCCCGTGACCTGCTGGCAATGCCCCTCCTAATGCAGCCCAATATGCCATTAGCCTTCTTGACAGCCAGGGCACACTGCTGACTCATATCCAGCTTTTTATCCACCGTTACCCCCAGGTCCTTTTCTGCAGAGCTGCTGCCCAGCTCGTCGGTCCCCAGTCTATAGCTGTGCATGGGATTCTTCCTTCCTAAGTGGAGGACTCTGCACTTGTCCTTGTTGAACCTCATTAGGTTTCTTTTGGCCCAATCCTCCAGTTTGTTTAGGTCACTCTGTATCCTATCCCTACCCTCCAGGGTATCTACCACTCCCCCCAGCTTAGTGTCGTCCGCAAACTTGCTGAGGGTACAATCTACCCCATCCTCCAGATCATTAATAAAGATGTTGAACCCTGGACCGACCCCTGGGGAACTCCGCTTGTGACCGGTTGCCAGCTAGACATGGAGCCATTGATCACTACTCGTTGAGCCCTATGCTCTAGCCAGTTCTCTATCCATTTTATAGTCCATTCATCCAACCCATACTTCTTTAACTTGCTGATAAGAATACTGTGTGAGACAGTATCAAAAGCTTTGATCACAAACTTCGAGGAACATTTGCTTCTTCATGGGAAAGTTCTGGACCCACTCTTGGTTGTCCCAGGTCTCCCTGATGATATGATCACACCAGTCTATGATCTTGGCTCTGTTCCAGAAACACCAGTTTACAGAGGGAGACTCTACAGATAAGGCAAAAGGCATGAGCAGAACCAGCTGGGTTGCATCTGACATGTCAGTATCCCCCTCTGAGAGGTGTCATTGGCAGGTCAAACACTGCCACCGAAATGTCCACCAGCACCTCACAGATGATCTGCCTGATTCCTGAAGTAGGACTGACAGCATGAGGAGAAGAAGTTCTTCTAGCAGGTTGGAATCCACATTGATGGCGCCTGCTGCTGGGAGAGTGTGGACACAAAACAGCTTGCTGGATGTGATTGCAGGCTAAAACCACCAACACTCTTCTGGTCAACTCCCATGAGATGGACAGGCAAGTGCTCTGACGACCCCTATGAAACAAGCTCTGGAGTGGCTACTGCTGATGAGGGCACTAACACCCCGGGATACACAACAGAAGCTGAAGTTCTGGTCTGGATAGTGCCGTATGGACACATCAGCATGGTTATGAGGCCCCGGTTCCCCATGCAGTGTGGATGCTCAAGCCCGGGCTTGAACACACCAACTCTGCCGGTGCAGGTCACATAGACCCAGGTGTGGTGTGCTGTGTAGATGTACCATGTGTCGGTCACAAGTTGTTTTCCACACATCTATGCCATGATTGGGTGCCCTGGCCACTCTTCACTCCTTGCTGATGCTGGTTGGGCAGCTGCTTGGGGAGAACAATGGACCTATAAGAAGTCTGTAGCAGAACCTGGAGTAGGGCTCAACACATGAGAAACCACAAGATCTCCTCTCCTACATCTCAGTAATCTCAGATTTCTGCAAGTAAAACATTTGTAACATGAACCCTATTCATTGTATGGCGTTAGGGATGTTATTTGATTTGCTATAACACTTGGTATAAGTTTGGCCCAGCATACTCTTACTCACATGAGTAGATGCTACTCTTATAAATAAGGATTCCTCACAGACAGGCTAGGGCTCATAGGCACCTTCTGATAAAGAGCATGCTCCTCTGATATTTTGTAACTAAAAAAGAAAGTTGAAAAACCTCAGAGGCTGGTATTATAACAATCCCTGCACTCTATTTAACCACTGACCCAGTTTGGTAATTACAACACTGTCAAGTCCTTCTTGGATTTGGCACTGGATGTCATATGCCTGCGTGATGAGTAGCCCCAGCTGTTGTGCGTCACTTTATTTATTTAACACAAAGTCATGCAAATTTAATAACAACTAATCTACGGAGTGCTGAATGAATCATACAGAACAGGCGGCAGAAATCCTAGATATAACTTCAGCATTTACAAAGGATTTTCCTGGAAGAAGTTGCATAGAATTTTGTTAGCTAGGAGTCTCGCAGGTTTTTGTGGAAGAAGCTTTTCATCAATGATGTATTGTTTCTTTGGGGAGTTTAAAATGTGTTGTGAAGGGCTGTTGATGCAATTCTCATCCCTTAACTTGACATGATAAAACAAAATTGTTTTTGTTGTGTGGTGCTGCATTTGAAAGAGAGAACATCTATTCCTTTTACCCATCTCCAGTTTCTATGACCTCTTTGTAAGGTTATATTTTGTTAGACCCTTTTATTGACATAAATGGATATCACAGCTTATCGATTAAAACTTTGTGGGCTAAGTTATGGCCACATTGGGAGGCTTCTTTGCAGGAGAGTGGTGGTTCATCTTGGAAACCCTTCCCATTTGCAGCCCAAGACTGCTTTGGTATGGTTGCTAGCACTCCCGGAGCATAGAGTGGGGGCAACTGACCAGGGCTGACCACAGCTCGCTAGAGCTACATCTATATTTGAAGAAGGGTGTGATTCATCTGTCTGTGTACACATGCTTGCATTAGCTCTCATGGGTTTCAGGCTGGTTTGTACTCAGCATGGCTCAGCAATGCCTCTGCTGCTGCTCCCCAGGCTACCATGGCTATACTGCTATTCATATCTGTGCTAGCTCAATGAGAGCCAGTGCGAGTATGGATACATGAGCAGAGGAATCACACTTCTAGCTCATAATGTAGGCATAGTCTAGGTCTCAGATGGGATAATCCGGGTCGGGACCATGACCCCATTCCTCCCTGGGCACTGGGCAATGGATGCAGGGCAGGACTGGGTGGGACCCCAGGCTACCCCTGTAGAAAAGATGTATCAGCTGTGGTTCCTCAGTGTGCTCCCAAACAATGCTAAGTCAACAATGCTAAGTCAACATTCCTGCTGCAGGTAACCTGTGTGTCCCCTTAGAAAGGGGGCAGCACAAGGTCATATCTGAAACGTACACTTCTCAGATCCCTACTCAAGAAACCATCTCTGGATTTTGATGTTCTGGAATGGGCAGGTAGCAGCAAGTAGCCAAGAGTGTTAATGGAATCATAGAAATGTGGGGCTGGAAAGGACCTGGAGAGGTCATCAAGTCCAGTCCCCTGTGCTGAGACAAGCCCAGGTAAACTTTGACCATCCCTGACAAGTATTTGTCTAACCTGTTCTTAAATTCTTCAGTGCTGGGGATTCCACAACCTCCTCTGGGAGCCTAATCCAATGATTAACTATCCTTACTGTTAAACAGCTTTTCCTGATATCTAACCTAAATCTGCCTTGCTGCAAATTAAGCTGATTGCACCTTGTCCTTCTTCAGAGGACATGGAGAACAATTGATCACCATCCTCAGCATCATAGCCCTTAACATATGAGAAGACTGTTATCAGATTCCCCCCTTGGTCTTCTTTTCTCAAGAGTAAACATGTCCAGTTTTGTTTTGTTTTTTAACCTTTCCCTGGAAGGCCTATTTTTAATCTTTTTATCATTTTTGGTGATCTCCCTCTGGACTTTCTCCAATTTGTCCACATCTTTTTTAAAGTGTGGCACCCAGAATTGGACAGTACACTAACGGAGGGCTCACTAGTACCAAATAGAGCAGGACACTTATCTTGCCTATTAACATACAACACTCCTGTTACTATACCTCGGAATGATATTAGCCTTTTTTACAACTGCATCACATTGTTGATTCATATTCAAATTGTGATCCACTATAACCCCCAGATCCTTTTCAGCAGTACTACTGCTTAGCCAGATATTCTGCACTTTGTAACCGGGCATTTGATTTTTCCTTCCTAAATGCAGTACTTCATATTTGTCTTTATTGAATTACATCTTGTTGAATTCAAACCTATTCTCCAATTTGTCAAGGTCATTTTGAAATTTAATCCTGTCCTCAAAAGCAGCAGCAAACCCTCTCAGCTTGGTCTCATGAACAAAATTTATAAGCATATTCTTCTCTCCATTATCCAAGACATTAATGGAAATATTGAATAGTACCAAACCCAGGACAGACCCCTCTGAGTCACCACTACATACACCCTCCCAGTCTGACAAAGAACTATTGATAACTACTCTCTGAGAAAGGTCTTTCAACCAGTTATGCACCCAATAGTAATTTAATGTGTAGACCACATTTCCCTAGTTTGCTTATGACACTGTCATATGGAACTGTGCCTTACCAAAAATCAAGATATATCATATCTACTGCTTCCCTCTTATCCACTAAGCCAGTAACTCTATCAGACAAGAAAATTAGATTGGTTTGGCATGATTTGTTCTTGATAATTCCATATTGGCTAGTACTTGTAACCCTATTATCCTCTAGATGCTTACAAATTGATTGTTTGATCGTTTGTTCCAATAGCTTTCCAGGTACTGAACTTAGGCTGACTGGACTATAATTCCTTGGATCCTCTTTCATCTCCTTTTTGAAGATAGGTACTAAGTTTCACTTTCTCCAGGCCTCTGGGACCTCACTCTTCCTCCTTGTATTCTCCAAGAAAATTGCTAATGGTTCCAAGATTACTTCAGCTAGTTCTTTATGAAACCCACAGTGAATTTCATCAGGCTCTGCCAACACAGAATCATAGAATCATAAAATATTGGAGTTGGAAGGGACCTCAGGAGGTCATCTAGTCCAACCCCCTGCTCAAAGCAGGACAAACCTCAGCTAAATCACCCCAGCCAGGGCTTTGTCAAGCCGCAGTTTAAAAACCTCTAAGGATGGAGATTCCACCACCTTCCTAGGTAACCTATTCCAGTGCTTCACCACCCTTCTAGAGAAAAAGGTTTTCCTAATATCTAACCTAGACCTCCCCCACTGCAACTTGAGACCTTGTTCTGTCATCTACTAACATTGAGAACAGCCTAGCTCCATCTTCCCTGGAACCCCCTTTCAGGTAGTTAAAGGCTGATATCAAACCCCCCTCATTCTTCTCTTCTGCAGACTAAACAAGCCTAGTTCCCTCAGCCTCTCCTCATAAATCGTGTGCTCCAGAACCCCTAATCAGTTTTGTTGCCCTCTGCTGGACTCTCTCCAACTTGTCCACATCCTTTTTGTAGTGGGGGGGCCCAAAACTGGACATAATACTCCAAATGTGGCCTCACCAATTCCAAATAGAGGGAAATAATCACTTCCCTCGATCTGCTGGCAATGCTCCTACTAATGCAGCCCAATATGCTATTAGCCTTCTTGGCAATCAGGGCACACTGCTGACTCATATCCAGCTTCTTATCCACTGTAACCCCCACGTCCTTTCCTGCGGAACTGCTGCCTAGTTCATCGGTCCCCAGTCTGTAGCTGTGCATGGGATTCTTCCGTCCTAAGTGCAGGACTTTGCACTTGTCCTTGCTTAACCTCATCAGATTTCTTTTGGCCCAATCCTCCAATTTGTCTAGGTCACTCTGTATCCTATCCCTACCTTCCAGAGTATCTACCACTAGCTTAGTGTCATCTGCAAACTCACTGAGGATGTAATCTACCCCATACTCCAGATCATTAATGAAGATGTTGAACAAAACCGGCCCCAGGACCGACTCCTGGGGCACTCCGCTTGTGACTAGCTGCCAGCTAGACATCGAGCCATTGATCACTACCCGTTGAGCCCGATGATCTAGCCAGCTCTCATTCATCCAACCCATGCTTCTTTAACTTGCTGATAAGAATACTGTGGGAGACTGTATCGAAAGCTTTGCTAAAGTCCAGGTATATCACTTTCACCGCTTTCCCCACATCCACAGAGCCAGTCACCTCCTCGTAGAAGGCAATCAGGTTGTCAGGCATGACTTGTCCTTGGTGAATCCATGTTGACTGTTCCTGATCACCTTCCTCTCTTCCAAGTGCCTTAAAATGGATTCCTTGAGGACCTGCTCCATGATTTTTCCACGGATTGAGGTGAGGCTGACCGGTCTGTAGTTCCCTAGATCCTCTTTCTTCCCTTTCTTGAAGATGGGCACTATATTTGCCTTTTTCCAGTCATCTGGGACCTCCCCCAATTGCCACAAGCTTTCAAAGATAATAGCCAATGGCTGTGAAATCTCATTAGCCAACTCCCTCAGCACCCTCGGATGCATTGCATCTGGCCCCATGGACTTGTGTATGTCCAATCTTTCCAAATAGTCCTGAACCTGTTCCTTCAGTGCTGAGGGATGCTCACCTCCTCCCCTTTCTGTGCTGCCCAGTGCAGTAGTCTGGGATCTGACCTTGTCTCTGAAGACAGAGGCAAAAAAGGCATTGAGTACCTCAGCTTTCTCCACATCCTCTGTCACTAGATTGCCTCCCCAATTCGGTAAGGGGCCCACACTTTCCGTAATCTTCCTCTTGTTGGTAGCATACCTGTAGAATCCCTTCTTGTTATCCTTCATGTCCCTTGCTAGCTGCAACTCCAATTGTGCTTTGGCCTTCCTGATTTCATTCCTGCATGTTTGAGCAGTATTTTTATAATCCTCCCAAGTCATCTGACCAAGCTTCCACTTCTTGTAAGTTTCTTTTTTGTGTTTAAGCTCACCAAAGACTTCTTTGTTAAGACAAGCTGGGCACCTACCATATTGCTATTCTTTCTGCATATCGGGATGGTTTGTTCCTGCACCCTTAATAAGGTTTCTTTAAAATATGAATACATATTACTTATCTAAATGTTCTTTGAACCTGTTATTTTCCCATTTTGGCTTTCATTTATTCCCCATTGTTGTTCATATTAATTGTGTTAAGTATCTGGTCACAAATTACCTTTTTACCAAAGATTGAAGCAAAGCAAACATTCAACACTTCAGCCTTCTTGATGTCCTCCATCATTAATTCTCCTTCCCTAGTAAGTGGAGAATCTACACTATTCTTCATCTTTCTCTCACACCTAATGTATTTTTAAAACCTCTTATTAAGTGTTTTTAATGTCCCTTGCTAGGTATACCTCATATTTTCCTTTCATATTTTGTCCCTACATGATTGTGCTATTCTTTTGTAGTCTTCCTTAGCAATTTGTCCATGTTTCCAGTTCCACTTTTTGTAGGATTCCTTTTTGATTTTAAGGTCATTAAAGAACTCCTGATGGAGCTGTTGTGCTTTAATATTGTCTCTCGGAAACTGCCAGTTCTCCTGAACTTCCTTTTTGCTTAGATTTTTTCCCCATGGGACCTTACCTAGCAGTTCTCTGAATTTCTTATAGTCTGCTTTCTTGAAATCCATTGTTTTATTCTGTTGCTCTCATTATTTCCTTTCCTTAGAATCTGAAATCTGTCATTTCATGATCACTTTCATGAAAGTTGCCTTCTACCTTCAGATTTGCAACCAATTCCTCTATTAGTCAGAATCACATCTAAAATGGTTGTTCTGGTTACTTCCTCCACCTTCTAAAACAAAAAGTTGTGCCCAATACATTCCAAGAACTTATTGGACATTGTGTTTTGTGCATTCGTTTTCCAGCAGATGTCTGGGTAGTTAAAGGATTAGTTTACTTTTCCATCTGTGCTTGGCCAGAAGAATGCAACTACACCTCTTGAATGTGAACCTTGACACAGTGATCCATTTCCCGGTGTTGCTTCCTGACGTACTGGAACCTGTTCTCCTTGGAAGTTCCAGGTAATACAGACTTCGGCTGCCTGCTGGCATGGCAGGGCAGGGCAGGGCAGGGCTTGTAGACAGAATATTAGACAGCAGTGTTTGTGTCCTGGTTTGAGTTTCTGTCCTTTCTGGCATGGAAGCAGGGGTTGTGGGGTCCTTTAACTGGCATTGAGGCACTAGGCTGATTGCCTGTTTTGCTACCTGTCTGTGAGTCGGAGCTTAGAGATTTTGCTCGGCAACTTTATACATCTCATAAAATGAATATAAATTCATTATTTATGAGTGGCAGGAAAAGAATCGGATCCCACCCAATAGGCGGGAACATTTTCTGAACAATGACACTTTTTTAAATAGCCATGGAATGTAAGCAGAAAGTTAAAGGACAAAGCCATGTCTAAGAGGTGGCAGACTGGAAAACTGGCACATTGGAGCTAAATACTGTATAAGCTTCAAAATATTTTCCACCATAAATGTTTAAGTTAGTTTTTCTTAGATTACGCCTTTGCATGGGCAGATTTGGGAAAGAGAACTCAGACTTTCAATATATTTTGATTGCTAATTTCTGCAGGACAAAAATCTTTCAAGCAGCTACTTTGCAATGAGTGTCTCCAGTGATATAACTTCTAGGCTTTCAAACAACCAGCTGCTTGAATTCCTCCCGAATTATTGGACCTAATATAGCTTTTTAATGTTTTGGTTTTTAATTATGATTAATGTTTTAATTAAAAATCTTTCCCCTCCAAATAACCTAAAATCACATTCAGGAGCAGCCATTCTAATTATAAAAGCGATGCTTAGCACTTTTCAACCAGAGATCTCCAAGTGAGTGCTTTACAAAGATGGTGTTATTAGCCCCATTTTATAGATGGGGAAAATGAGGCACAGAGAAAGGAAGTGACTTACTCAAGATCAGCCAAGGAGTCAATGGCAGAGATGGGAGCAGAATGCAGGTCTTCTGATTTTAATTCTCCTGTACCCTAGCTGGTACTTTTCTTTTGGTTCCCATGCCCTTTTTAGACATACCACAGTCCAGTGATTCTAGTTACACTTTGGCACCTCCTTACCATGCGATGAAAATTTACACTGATACCCACTGAAAGAAGCTCAAAAAGCTCTGACAAGTGTTAATTCCACCATGTGCAAAACTGACTGATGCTCCACCCGGCTTGTGAAAGTCAGAGAAGTACAGTTATGATGAGAGCTGGTAGGAAATTTCTGTTGCACCTGAAGTGTTTCACCCAAAACATCTCGAGTTCAACAAACTTCTGGCAAAGCCAAGACAGGGTTCCCAAAGAATCCTGCCTGGATTCCTGGTGTGCTGCTGGGGAGTCTGGTGGTTCCAGGGTCCATGGCTCCAGGGAGCACCACCATACCAGGGCTTCCAGGTTTCCAACTGTGGAGCCAAGAGCTTAGCAGTTCTAGAAGCAGTTCAAGCTGGGCCTCTCAGAGCTTCCAAGCTCACTGCCATGGAGCAGAAGTCTGCAAGCTGGTGTCCTTAGCCCGGGGGCAGTCCACGTGGCAGGGCTGCCTCAAGAGCCGCAGACCTTGAGAGCCCCAGTAACTGATGGGTGAAGTGCAGTGGTGAAACTGACAAGAACGGCAGTTTCACTCAGCAGCTGCCAGTGCCAGGAAAGCAAATGTCCTTTTGGAAATATGATCAGGTGTTTCTGAAACAATTTCTTTTTTCAGGTTTTCCTTTTGGCAAGAAAACCCCCAAAAAGTTAGTTCAGTTTGAACAGATTATTTTTTCCAGATTTTTCAGTTCAGCGCCAAAGTGAAAAAATCAATTTTTCACTCAACTCTAGTTATGATCATTAGTAGCAGAAGTTAAAAGCCTCCTTCCTGAAAACGAACAAGCCAATCTTCTCTGAAAATGCAATAATTCACACAGATCTTAGAGAACCTGCAGAAGACCTCTCCAGTTATCTCTCTCCAGTCTCCCATTCCTGGGTTAAAAAAAATAAAAACAGTGATGAAAAACCATGTTCTAACCATGTAACATCTGCCAACATAGTGTATGCATCAGACTCAGGTTTTTTTCAGTCCAGCACTCAGCACAATGACAGCACCTGTGGCACTACAATGTGATTTCGTTATGACAATGAATGGAATTTGTGATGTTGCAGACAAGGTCACTCTACCGTATATTCAGGTCAATTCACTTGTGTATTTGATCTATACTAAGTAATTCTTAACTGTATAAGAGTGTTTTTGGTGTTTAAACTTCATGAAAACTAACGGGATGTTACATGTATTTGTTTTACTTATCTGCATCCTGTTATAACGTAATGGCAAACATTTACATTATAAATATCCCTGAAATTAAATAACTCATCAGACATCAAAGAAGCCTTGGGGAATGCTAATGAAGGACTTTATCAGAAAAGGTGCTAATTCCAAAGCAAATGGCCATTGTATGTGATGAGCTGAGGTCAGAGACTCAAAGTGCATTCCTCTCTCATCATCATTAAAGGAAAAACCCATGTGGGTAGAGACACTGTCAGCTTGTCTTCTGTCAGAAGAAGATATAAGAATGGATTCAAAGAAAGATCCTTCCTTCATCTCTGAACTGTTTGGACTCTTACAGGGAAGTGTGCCAGATGCAAAGCAGAGATCCCCAAAGACAATCCGGGTACCTTGAAAAGACTTTTGGGAAACTGGCAGTTTATTACATCACTGCCACCATTTAGAATTACAAACAGTGATTCACCTGTACATATATATTTACCTGCTTTAACCTCTCAATAGCTCTCATTCCTTTTTCTTAGCTAATAAACCTATACTTAGTTTACTATAGGAATTGGTTGCCAGTGTTGTCTTTGATGGACAATCCGGAGTACCAATTGACCTGGGGTAAGTGACTGGTCTCTTGGAATTGGGAAACCAGATGTGGTGTGATTTTTGGTTTAAGTGACCATTATCACAAAGTCCAGTTTGTCTGGGTGGCAAGATAGGCTGGAAAACTGTCTGTGACTCTATGATAAGATTGGTATAATGATGCAGGAGTTCACATTTGTTACTGGCTTTGTGAAATCTAATTATAGACCATACCACCAGCTTGGAGGTATCTGCCATGTTTCTGACAGCCTGCCACAGTTGTGAGTCACTCCAGACAGCATGACAGAGTTTATATAAACTCAGACGTTAAGGCCAAAAGGGATTATCATGATCATCTTGTCTGACCTCCTGCACATCTCAGGCCACAGAATCTCACCCACTCCTGTAATAGACCCATAACCTCTGGCTGAGTGACCGAAGTCCTCAAATCATGATTTAAAGATTTCAAGTTACAGAGAATCCACCATTTACACTAGTGTATACCTGCCAGTATCCAGGCCCCAGGCTGCAGAGGAAGATGAAAATCCGCAGGTATCTGCCAGTCTGACCTGGGTGAGAATTCCTTCCAGACCTCAGACATGGTGACCAGTTACACCTGAGCATGTCAGCAAGACCCAACAGCCAGACACCAGAGAAAGAATTCTCTGTAGTAACTCAGAGCCTACACCATCTAGTATCCCATCTCCGGCAGTCGGGGATATTTGCTACTAGCCGTCATGGATTGGCCACATTCTATTGTAGGCAGTCTCATCGTACCGCCCCCTCCAAAAACTTATCAAGCTCAGTCTTGAAGCCAGTTAGGTTTTTGCTCCCACTGCTCCTCTCGGAAGACTGTTCCAGAACATCACTCCTCAGATGATTAGAAAACTTTGTCTAAACTGTTTGATGGCCAGTTTATATCCATTTGTTCTTGTGCCCACATTGGCGCTTAACTTAAAAAACACTTCTCCCTCTTGGGTATTTATCCCTCTGATGTATTTATTCAGAGCAATCATATCTCCCCTCAGCTTTCATTTGGTTAGGCTAACCAAGCCACACTTTTCGAGTCTCCTTTCATAAGGCAGGTTTTCCATTCCTTTGATCATCCTAATAGGCCTTCTCTGAACCTGTTCCAGTTTGAATTCATCTTTCTTAAACGTGGGAGACCAGAACTGCTCCCAGTATTCCAGATAGCTCAATGCTCATGCCAGTTGACTTCTCTGCAGCTTTTGACCTAAACAAGTGGAAGGTGCTACTGACTCTTCCATGATATAGAAGACGGCAGCAGCATAACAGTGCAATGCCTCCAGTCATTCCTTTGCAATGGGACAGAGAGAGAAGGACCCCCACCTATGGTTTCCCATAGGAATCCATCCTATCTCTCATCCTTTTCAATATCTACATGAGACCAACTGGACAGTGAGATGCCAGGGGTTCTGTTGCCAACACTACATAGATAGTACCCAACTACCTATTTAATTTTTCAGATATAAAACCAACTCCATGATATCACGATGGCTGCAGAAGATCACTTGAATGAAGAGCTCAAACTAAATCTGGGCCAGGCCATGGTCATGCAAGTCAGAAGTGGAAATGCTTTGAAGAACTAGTTAGGATTCAGTCCTATCCTTCCATTGAAGCCATATGCCTCCTATTCAGCAAGTGATGCAAAGCTTTGGAGCCATATTTTACTCATCCTTGAGCTTGGATGACTAGATAATACCTGCAGTTTGATAGAAAATTCTACCCTCTTCCTCCTGATGGTTTCTAAGATCATCACCTCCATCTTGTGTCACTGTTATGCACTGTAGAGACCAAATGTAGAGACCAAAATGCCTATCTCAGCAGGATGGGTTGTTGTGACCATATCACCCACGTGCTCCAATCCCTCCATTCACTCTCAGTTCACTTCTATTATCCATTCAAAGCATTGTACCTGCTCTTCAAGCCATCAGTGGCTTAGGACCAAGTTATAGCAAGGATCATGTCTCTTTGCACAAAGCATCTGATGAAGCCCAGGTTAAAGTGCATGAGAATTGGAGAACTTGATCAGAGGATTTGATTCTGGAACAAAGTTTCAGAGGAGATTAGATTTATCCAGATTTTGACTGTTTTCATGGTGCTTTGCAGGACCCTCCTCATTTCCACTTTAAACAACATGATGGTGATTTAAATACATATTCTCCAAGCAGAGTCTCCTTATCCAGGGATGGAAGAAGAACAGAAAACTCCTTCTAGTCCATGGGGGACCTCACCATACAGAGTTCATTCACATGGGAAGTATTTAGACTATATGGAAATGAGCAGCGTAAAAAGCCGTAAGATCTTGCCAGTTGTAATTGTTCTCATTAGCACCCTGAGTCTCACTCACAGCAGCAGAGTCAGCCTGAGCATTTTTGACTGATCTGCAAAACAACTCTGGCAAGCCCTTGCCCAATGTCACTACCACCGACAACTGCGCAAAACTCCAAACATCAAATTATCTTCTCACCCCTATTGGTGGCTGTTCCTGAGCAAGACTGTGGCATGTGGCTGGGGTGAGGAAACTCATGCTGCCTTGTCCCATTTTTTGTGGATAAAAAAGGGGCTTCAGTCTCCAGTGCTGTCAAGCTAGTAACTCATCAGCACTGAGTACTATTTAGTCCTCACACAACAGATGTACTATGCTTCAGACTTAGTCTAACCGCTGACCCTCTGACTATACAAATGAACATCCCTGTTCGAGACTCGATCTTTGCAGACATTTTCATTGATAGCAATGGGACCCTCATACATGGAACAAAGGTAAGGTAAGATATGGCCAGATTTGGGAGAAACAGAAGCTCATAGACTATGATCTAGCTCACTTAGAAGTTGTAGGCTTAATGAAGGAATTACTGGGTAAAATTCTATGGCCTTAATTATTGCAGGAGGTCAAGGGCCATAACAGTCCCTTCTGTATTTAGAAGTCTATGAATGCATGCTCTCTCACTCAGTCCTTCTGAGAAATTCTCCAGTTTTGACCAACATGTAATGTATACTCTAGTCAGAATCAAGGTAGAATTGAATCCTTCCAGCTCAAACAGTAAATTTATAGAGACCTCATGTTTGATTTATGCTTAAAAAAGAAATCACACTCTGGATGAAACAGAGCAAAGGGTAGACATTGATAATTTTTCAACCAATTACTTATAAATATAGCAAGCTGCCTGCCTTTTTATACATTCAAGTCTGTTCTCATTACAGACATGGCATAAGGTTTGTAGTAAATCTGGAACTCGCTGAGTGAGAAAAAGAAGATTTATACAAAGCTAAATTGAACCAATGGTGAATAATTGATTTAGCTGACCTGACAGCTCATACTGTGCTTGTAAATAATACATGGCTTTGCACTATAGTGATAATTTAGCATTCTGTGTCTCTTGATTCCTTCTTGAAAATCCTTGACCATGCCAAAAAAGCAAATATGCTTTTCTAGCATATTTCTCTACTTTTCCAGCTGTGGTCTAATGAGATGCCTTTGAAGTCCCCTTTGAAGGACTCTACTCTTTGGTCTTATTTCTCTAAAATTGCTAAGGAGATGGCATAAGTTTGGTCATTCACAACAATTCTGTTGGCTGCATTCTTCTAGACTCATTCAGCGAGGTCCTCAGCTGGGGGAAGTAGGAACTGCACTATTGATCAGTAGAACTACTCTGATTTACAGTAACTGAGGGTCAGACCCATTCAGTTTTAACTTTCGAGTTATGTTTGAATTTGTAACAGTAGCTCACAGTTATGTAGCACTTTGATTAAATTGGCTCTTAAAGCATCTCTACATATTTAAGCCGATTTATATTCTGGGCCTGATTCTACACTGCCTTGCACTTTGTGTAGTCACTGAGATCAGCACAAAATAGGTATTAGAGCTACCATTATGATCTGGCAGCATTTTACATGAGAGTGATTGGTTACAAATGTGCAAAGCACTGGTGATTCCAACTGACTCTGGATAGGGATCAGTTCACTCACCAGTGAAATGCAACCACCCTTGGGTGGAATTCAGCAGCTGTTTAACACTGCAAAGAACTACTATCCCACAGTTTAAGGCAGAAAGTTAAGAAAGATATTGTAACCAAATACAAGTTATTCACAGATACACATAAACACTGCAGGCCATATAATGACTTGGAATATAGAAAGGTTCATAGTGAAACCAATGGGAGGCGTCCGAAGCCAGAATACAATCCTTATGGTTTTCAAATTGATGAAACATACACAACACCATTTCATCGAATACGTTACACCAAAATCTTAAATGCAAAAAAATTACCATGAATGCAGTATTCTGGCTGAGATTTGAAGCACACACAAAGTCAGGAATGTAAAGTAGAATTCCCATAGCCATTTTAACTTCAGCTGTTGCGCTTATTCCATTTTAATACAGTATTTGCTGCTGATTTTTGTGCCTTAAAGTAAGCATGCAGTAGGGCTGACTTATGGTTGATGCAGAATCTTTCTGGGTTTGATTCCAGCTGCTTTATCTGAAGGGAGAAGAGACCAGCCTCGTATTTCCAGGTCCAAGAAATGGTACTGGTGGAGAAACATAGCAAGAGCCATCACTTCCCACTCCATCTCACAGGCCTCTCTTCTCCTAGCGACATTTGCCTCTGCAATCTGACACTGAACAGGTTTCACTCTAAATGCTAGTGTGAAGGTGCGCTAGAGAAAAGTGGAAGAAAATTGGGGATCAGAGAGTTAGTCAATAACTGGATATAATGCCCCTGATTTTACTCTACATGAAGACTGAACAGCCAGTGTTGGAGTGACCTTATTTGTGATGAGCCAAAATACTGTGAAATCTCTGATCATATGAGGCCAAAGCCAAACAGCCTGTGCTTCCAAGACAATCTAGTCTCGTATTTGATAGATGAGGAAGAGAGAGACTGCTATAGAAGAATGAGCTACTCAGGTCTGTGCTTGCTGTGCGTACTGTGGATGACCCGAAGCAGTGACCTGGAAACTCGCAAGCCAGCCTGGACTCTTCCCCCTGGCAGTGGGACTAGAGGAGGAAGTTTCTGAGCCAGTATCTCTTCTGCCCCTCCTCTTCGTTTGAAGTCCCCCAAATTACAAGCCAGGTAGTCAGAGTGTGCCACGCCCTTTATAATCATGACGATCTCCCCTTTTCTGTGAAGGGATCCATTCCAGCCTGGGGTCCCTCTTATACCCACACGGCAACACTGGCATGGACACTGTGCCTTTTGAGAAAGCAGATGCTTTCTATAGGAGCTTTCGGGCCCTCCGAATGAATCCCACATACACCGTCTGTCACAAGTAACAGCATGAGGAAATGAAGAGCAAGACAACATTCAAAGAATGAGAATCCTAGAGAGGTGACTCTAATCTGTTGACACAATGTAGGGAGTGGCAGGGGGAAAGGATTCTGGAGACATTTTAATATTGCATAGAAACATACAGCATTTCCAGTATTTTACTGCTCATCTTAAAACAGGGTAACTGGGCGGAAAGAGTTCACCTGACCCCAGTAATGAGGAGGAGTAATAAGGATCCTTTGCACTTCTGTAGCACTTTTTACACAAAGCTCTCAGAGGTCAGCATGCAAATTACCTTCTCATTACATATGGGTAATCTGAGGCATGCAGGGCTTGCTTTTTAATGACTTGCCCACAGCCACAATAGCAAGCAAGAAATAGGGTCAGGAATATAATACAGTTCTTCTGATCCTCTGTCATGCACTTTAGCTCACAATGCCTCTGCTGTATACTCATTGTGATTACTTCCCTCTCCTGCCAGCACAAAAATGGCACCAGCAAGAGGATGCGATTTCCTGTTGACTGCTCTGAGTATAAGTCCTGCTAGCAGTTGCAAGCCATGACTTGTTTGGTGGCTCAGCACTTGCCCAGTAGGACTGAAATCAGGATCAGGGCAGCATTTCCTACTGACTCAGTGTGTTCTGCTGGCTGGCATTAGAATCTGAATCTCCTTTCATTACCGGCTTTTATCCAAATGAAGATGCCTCATGCCAACACAGAAGTTGCCTATTGGTTAGTCACAAGGCATGATCTGAGACACCCCAAAACACACAGCCATGTCAGGCTGCTAAATTTAAACACAAAAGGCAGCAAATGGCAAGCCTAATACTGAACGATGGGCCATCAAAGAATCACGACAAGCTCTGATGGCAGCCGTGCTTCCAAACCCCTTGTGTTAGGAGAGGAAAAGCAGCCCCATCTGCCCAGGCTGTGGGTGAAGAGATGCTGGCAGGTACATACTGGCCAGACCACCTTTAGATGCCCCACTTCTCCCTCTCCCCAAGAGGCCCTTGCCTCCCAGTCTGAATGCAATGGAGGTCACTTACCTGCATCAGATGCAGGCATGCCTCATTTTCCCTTTGCACAGGCAGTTGAGTGTGCCAGTGAGCAGGCAGTTTGGTCCGGCAGTCAAATCAAACCGTCCCCCCTTCCAGGGCAAATGAAATTCCTAAAAAAAGAAAAGAATAACCCTCCCTTTGACTCAGCTTCTTGACTGGATCACGTCCCACTCTAGAGGCCTATCCACCATCTCTCCTCTCCAAGGTATGTCAGTATTTCTCCCAGTCCCTTCCTCCAGTGACAGTTTGCACTCATCCTCTTTACCAAGTCACAGCCCTTCTCAAAGGCTTGGCTTCTCCTCTCCAAGAGTAACAGCACTTCACTGGTCTCTCCCTTTGGCCTGGGTCACAACTCCCCTTGAGAGCTCTCAACCTCCCCATCCTGATGCACAGAAGTGAGAGGTGAGGACTCCTCCCATCCTCTCTGGTAGCTCCCAGTCTGGGACCCTAGACAATCCTCAGGCACCCACCTTACTCTCCTGGTTCCAAGCCATTTTCCTTCTTCTGCCCTCTCCACAGGTCCTTGGTCTTCACCCCTTCCATCAGACAAAACCAGAGCCTTCTTACAGCCTGCCTCCAGGCCTCCTCCTGGGTCTTCTCCTGGCATTTCTCTCATAGACCCTAGCTCAGCTTCCTTTCAGCATGGGGGAGAAGGAACCACACTAAGCCTCACATCATTCTTCATCTCCCCCATGCTCTGAGCAACAGGCCACTTTCCCAGCAAGCCTTGCTCACTCTCAGTCACATGATCCTTACGGGGAACTAAAAGCCCCCAATGCCCATCCTTAAAAGGCTGGGATTGGAGCCGGGATGCATTGGACCCAGGCCTGTCCTTAAAGGGCTAGAACAACCTGTGACTTTGGTAATGAGGTGAAAAAGCATAAGGAGCCCTCCTTCATCTAGTGTATTCAGATAGGGGAGCAACCACAATTTGATTGCAGGAAGCTGGTAAGTGCCAGGGAGTGGCTGGTTAACATGGTGTGTTTTGGGTGGGCAGGAGTGGGGCACATGCCCCTAAATCTGACATGCTAAAGCGGCTGTGGGGAGGAAATATTTTCAAAAGTGTAGCAAGAGAACTCCCTCATTAGGCTGCCCAGGTTTTCTGGCTTTGCCACCTACATCTTCATATGATAGGAATGAGAATGTATTGATTTCTAACAAGGTGGTCTAAGTCTCACTTTTCAAGGACTGGTTTATTTATGAATTAGTATTATTAATTAATTAATGTTTATATAGCGCTATAATCATGCACAATGCTTTATTAATGTAAGAAAGACAATCCCTGGCCTGAAGAGTTCACAATGAAATTTTAGACATAGCTCTGTAAAAGATGACAAAAGACAAGAGGAAAGAATGAGGGCTCGGACAATCTGAGAACAGGGGGCTGCTTGCAGTACAGTGTGTACATCGTGTTTTTTGTTTTGCTCTGCTTTCCAATACATGTTTGGGGTTTATTGGTATTTTAATGTGCATCCCTAATGTAGGAAAGTTAGTTGGGTGTAAGGTATGGAGACCATGGCACAGGAGTAGAATAGAATAAAAGAGGGGGCAGAGTTCAGAAGATGGGGTAATAGGAAAGGCAATGTTTTTAGGAAGGAAAGGCTAAAGGTAGGATCTGGAAGACAAAGCAGGTACAGTATTCTCAATCCCAAGTGTTCAAAAACTATGAGTCCGGGTCCCAAAAATCACAAGATTGTCTTAAAAATCATAAGCTTTTAAACACAATATTTTTGAGTACATTGTCTTGTGTTTCCTGAACCTTTAGGGTGCTCTTGGGTCTCATTTTCAAGCCTTTCCCCACTACTATAAGGCCTAGAAACTTACTTCTTTAAATTAAAGCTGAGATTCTGGTGTATTCACTTGACTCCAGCAGCTGGGGCTTTGAGAACAACACTAGATTTTGAGTCACTCGCAATAAAATGGCAAGAATTGGCAGTGCTGCAAGCTGAATGGTGAGACAAGGAACAAGAACAAAGTAGTCATGTGTGAATGAAAAAACTATGCTAAAGCAAATGGGGGATTGAGTTAAGCAAATGGAATCAAAATAAGGCAACCCAATGATAGTAACAGAGCAGTTAATCAAAAAGTAGCACCGTGATGAAAACTGCCCAATTTATAATGTAAGAAGCGAGTGTGAGATAAATTTAGATGAGCTACAGAATTCCTGCACTACAGTTCATCTGAAAATCATGTCAAAAGGTATTTAGCGTGCGCAGTCAGAATGGTGTAGCTAACAGTTTTGAACATTCTAAAATTAAAAATAAATAAGGTATTGAAAGTGTTGTGGGCCAGCATTAAAAATGAAACACAAATTATGCATAAAATATTTCCTGAAGGGGAAATCAGAGGTCGTTAAAAGGTCACTGTTGCAGCTAACACTGTTTGATTGGTTGTTAGTGTTCAGTTTCCTCTGAAGTGACAACTAGTTAGGGTGACCACTGCCCTCTCACAGCAATTATCAGGGCTCTGGCAATTGTACTCAATTTGAATCAATTAGAATCCTGAATGGAGCGTTTCTTGGTTTCAAACAAAAGAACTAAGTGTTGGGCCAGAGATGTCCACTTCTCTTTGGCAACTTCCTGTTTGCTTTGGAAACCTTTCAGAGACCCCGTGCATTTTGGAAAAGATTGTAAGGCACGAATCTAGGCTCTGCTAGTGTGTAACTCATTAGGACCCACATTCCAGCAGACATCAGTGTAATCAACATTAAGTAGGAACATAGGAATGGCCAGCCTTGATCAGATCCAAGGTCCATCTAGTCCAGTATCTTGTCTCTGCCTATGGACATGGCCAGATATAGCAGATGCTTCAGAGGAAGGTGTATGAACTGCTTAGTAGGTAGCTGTGGGATAAACTGCCCTCCATACTAGGTGTTATCCTAGTGTGTAATACTTAAAGATTGGCTTAAGTCCTAAAGCATCAGGTTTAATAACTAGAGCTGGTTGGGAGTTTTTCATAATTTTTTTAAATTGGAAAATGCCCATTGTTGAAACTGGAACTTTCATCAGGAAGGTTTCTCAGGCCCATGGAGAGAGACATCCCAAGCACTCCAGGGCACTCACTTGGGAGGAGGGGAAGCCCAGATTCAAATCCCTGTTCTTCCTGATTCAGACAAGGCATTTGAACATGGGTCTCCTGCATCCCAGGTGGCATCCTAAAGCCCAGGCCAATGGCTATTCTAGGGTGGGGCTCTCTCAGTCGCTCCTGTTAGAGATGTTCCACTTTGTATAAATAATTCAATATTTGTTGAGTGCCCTACCCACTGGGCGATTGACTGTGTGTGTGGAGGAGGAGAATGTTTCTCTCTTTCTTGTTTTTTTATGAATAATTTTGAATTGTCTCTTTCTTCCCACTTTTGAAATCTCAAAAATTTTTGCAAAAGAGAAAAACCATTTCCTTCCCAGCTCTGCTACTAATGCTTCTATTAGCATGAGTTATAGCAATGCATGTTATCTGCATAAATGTGCAATTGCTTTTTGAATATTGCTAAGTTCTTGGCCTCAGTGACTCTTCATGACAATGACTACAACAATAGGCAGGAGAACAATCTATCTTTTTTATTCCATTCATTATTTTATATACTTTTATCGAGTCCCCCACTGACTCTATGATCAAGGGGGGATAAGGTGAACAATCCTAGTCTTTTCCATCTCTGTTCATAGGCCCTTGATCATCCTTGTCATCCTTCTTTGAACCCCCTCTAGTTCTCCAAGTATTGCTTACGTAACACACCATGGGGGAATCCTGTCTTAAGGTCTGAGCCTGTGCCACTGAAGTCAACGGGTGTTTGGTCATTGACTTGGATGGGAACAGGATGAGGGCCTTTTACTACAATAGCTCTTGCACACAACTCAGTCTAGATGTCTCCAGCCCCAAACTAAGGGTTTAATCTTGCAGCCCTTACTAGGGTTCAAATGGTCATTGACTGTGAGGAAAGCTTTCCCTGAAACTGAAGGATCTGGCCCTAAATGACCAATTCCAAGAAATTAAAGGTGGGATTTTCAAAAACACTCAACACTGGCCTACCTCTGCTCCCATTGAAGCCAGTGGGAGTTTTACTTCCGGGGACAGGGACATGAACTAGGGACCTTTTAGGTCATAAAGTCCAGCTCTCTGCTATTGCTGGCCATCCAGTCATATAATCCTTAATAGGATTATCAAGGTCCATCTTAAAATTAGTTAGGTTGTTTTCCCCCACTTCTCCTATTGGAAGACTGTTCCAGTGTTAGGTCAGGACTGAACACCATTGGAAATTCCCCCCAAAGTATAATGAAATGGTTAATAAAAACAAAACCTTACAGAAAGACTACCATTTTCTATTACATTTTATAGGACTTTTCCAAAAGGGTAACTATAAACAGGAGAGGAGACAAGATTTGTATAGAACTATATAGAAATATAGTTACTGTGTACAATGCTGGGATAGACCTAGCACACAGGAAGTAGGACATGCAGGAGTGAAAGGTCCAGAAGCCAGAAGCACCAAAATTCCAGAGCTGATTGAAAATTTTCCATCAAAAGAATGAAAAAAATCACAAAAAAATAAGTTAAAATGAAAACATTTCATAGCTTTTGAAATTTTGTATGAAGTAAACTTTTTTTCATATATCTATAACCAGCTTTAATAGTAACCACGGCGAGAACACAAGGCCAGAACCAGAATTGCTGGGAAACTTGTGGGAGAAGCTACTTCTCGAAGTTTACAGTTCAATTCCACAGACTCAAATGGTCTAGACTACAGTATATAGAGCTTACAGTATATGTCTACTATCTATTTACAGTATAAATATATAATATATAGACACAAAGAACATATACGTATGGGTATATAATAGGATTCCAATGGAGGCTGTGGAATCTCTGTCATTGGAGGCTTTTAAGAACAGGTTAGACAAACCCCTGTCAGGGATGGTTTTCTTGGTCCTCAGCACAGAGGGGATGGACTAGAGGTCTCTTCCAGCCCTACATCCCTATGATTCTATGTTTGTCAGAGCCCAACCTCCAGTAGCTCCAGATGTGTCAATCTTATTGAATCCAGTGGAACAGGCTTTGTGGATTGGGCCCCATGTTTTCATGCTGCCAGAGTACAAGTCTATAAAAGCTGGAAAGTTTGAATGTGTGAGCTATAGCAGCTTGATTATGATAAAATCTCATGTATTAGATGAGTAGCTAACAAAGAGGTAGGTATTAATGGCAAAGTGAGAGATGAGGTAATCAAGCTCAACTACTCTCCAGAAGTAGAACATCTTATTCTTCTTTCCTTGCTACAGCATATCTTTTCCTTAAGGGTCTTTGCTACCACTGAAGAATCCATTAAAATTAATTTAGCAGCATCATATTTAGCAAGCATGCAGACTCTCGAGATCACATGAGTGCCTGAATTCAGAAACCTACTAGGAAACTCAAAGCTTTTAAAATAATCCTTGACAGAGACAATTTACAATTTGCACATCTAAATGATTTGCTAGGTAGCTGCCTGAACACTCACTGTCATAAGCCTGCTCCATGGATGGAGCAGTAGAGATGCAGGGCATTGTGTTTCAGGGTAATTTGAGCCTTTAATTAACAAATGAGGCATTAGCAAGTTGATTAGATACACGTGATATTGTTGGGACTCCATCTGATGCCAGACTGGATGAACTATTTTTAAAGGTGACCTGCAAAGAGTTAAAAGGACCCTTGTTTGCTTCTTTATGGTGTATAAAGGAGGTCTGAAAAGTTATTTATCACACAGATAGGGTTTTGTTTTGCTTGTTTGTTTTTTTCTCTGTTAGCAATATTTTTATGATATTCTTGAAGGACCCAGAAGAGTGGATTAAGGCATTTTTTAGCCCTTGATTTAACTGGGTTTTATAGATTCTTAGATTTTGGGGGCCAGAAAAGACCATTATGATCATCTAATCTCCTACATAACAGAGGTTTAGTAATTTCACCAGTAATTCCTCCATCAAGTCCAATGATCTCTGGGTATGAATCTTGCCAAATGTTGATTCTTTAACAAAGAAAACCTTTCCCCCAAATATTTGTTAGACATTTGAGTTAAATAGCCAGTAAAAAACAAAACCCAACCTCTTCTGTGGCTCTAAAGTCCCAGAAGAAAGACAGTTTGTTTTCATAAATAATGTGTAGTTTTGTGGGATAGAAGACAGATGCCCTGACAGGGGTCAATGAGTGGAATAAGGAACTGCTGTCTCACTGACACAATAGTGCTTTCCTCTGGGTATAGGGACATGCTTTTATCTTCATACAATATCTCATGAGTGGTCCTTGTTGCCCGAGTTATTCTCTCTTTACTACATATAGCAGGTCTTTAAAAAGCTCCTATATTGTGACACAGCCCCACGATATGGTGCCTTGTTGTGAAATGCCGATTTATCTTCTAAATTCATAATGCGATATCTAATTCCTTTTAATAATAAAAATAACTACCAATAAAATAAATGGAACCTTGGAGACTTCTCCCTTTTCAGAGCAGGATGGGGAATCTCCTCAGCATCATCTTGAAAGTCAATACCAGGCCCAATTCTCCTCTCTGTTTCCTGGATGTTAATCTGGGCTACTACCATTTCAGATTCATGCCAACCTCCTTGAGTGCATAATTTCTCTACTGTGCCTACGTGGACAAAGTCAATCACCTCCTATGTCAAATCTCTCCTTCCTCTATGTTATTTACATGTAAATGCTATTATGAAGTCTGTGGGGCTACTCTGATATACACCAGCTGAGGATATGGCCCCACAAATACAGGGAGCCAGTGTTGCCTAGTAGATAGAGCACTGGACTGGAACTAGTCCCAGCTCTGCCACGGGCCTGCTGGGTGCCATTGAGCAAGTCATGTCACCTCCTTGTGCCTCAGCTTCCCCATGTAAAGTGGGGATAATGATGTTTACCTCCTTTCTAAATTGCTTTGGGATCCACAGATATAAAAATATAGGTATTATTACTAAAGTAACATAGGGTTTTATGAGTGAAGATGTGTTCCTTCCTATGAATTAACATCCCATTTCATGTATTACAGTTCATGTGTGTATGTAACTTTTTTTTTTAAAGTGGAATATTAAACTCTGTGCAGATAAGGCTGCAGCTACTCAACAATGCTTTTTGGTCACTGTGCCCTTCCAGAGCATGAGATGTTAAGACTAAGATGTTTTAAAGGCAATTGGGCACCCAAATCCCATAGAAATGCAATGGAAGTCAAGTGGGATGATTGCAGCGGTCCCTTCTAGCCTTAGAATCTTTGGGTGTGTCTCCACTGGAGCTGGAAGGTATAATTTCCCAGACATACCCGCACTGGCACAATCAGAGCTAGCATGCTAGAAATAGAAGTGTAGCTGCAACAGCATGAGCGGTGGGAGGTGCTCACTGCCTGGAATTGTAGGAGACCCTAAATATGGCAGACAACTAGTCCTGCCCACCTCTCGTGCACATTGGCTACACGACTGTGGTCAGCACACTAGCTCCATCACAGCTAGTGTTGGTATGTCTCCTTGAGCTGGAAGAGACACCTACCTGTTTCAGTCTAGCCATACTCTATGAAACTATAGAATCATAGAAATGTAGGGCTGGAAGGGACCTCAAGAAGTCATCAAGCCCAGCCTCCTGCACTGCGGCAGAACCAAATAAACCTAGACCATCCCTGAGAGGTGTTCGCCCAACCTGTTTTTCAAAAATCTGCAGTGATGGGTGTTGCAGGGTCAGTTGAAGAGAGAGAGAGAGATTGAGCTGGGTGGAGTGATAAGGAGCGTTTATTCGGTTACAGCATCTAATCCACTTGTTCCCCTTTGTCACGCGTGTCCAACAAAGTGAGCCCCGAGTTCACTACTTTACAACTTTTTATCTAAAATAATATGTAAATACACACACTTCTACAATGCCCCAGAAACTCCCTATTTGGTGATATAAATGGTTATAAAATGAATATTAATGACTAGGGGAGGCATATAATTATACCTGCCCCTGTTTGTTATTTCCCACGAAACTTGCGTAGCATATACATTTATCTTAACAGCAGGAATGACCATGAAGTCCCTTAACAAACTAGCAACAAGGGAAGAACTAGGGGGAGAGATCCCGAGCCTCCCCTAACAGACATGCTGGCTGGGAAAGAAGAGATAACACCCTTTTACCACATTGTTTGTCCAGGTGGTGAGGAGAGGAATGGTCGGGAGAACATAGCCCACTCCTATTACGTCCTTGTTACCATGGTAGGTAGGTCTGGCCTGCTCCAGCTACTGCTAGAAAGATGCCCTAATTTGCTCCCTCTGTCCCTAACTTCAAGGCTAGAAAGTTGCTGTGGTTTGCACATGATTTTTGCTTGTGTAGTACATGGCCTTTTCAGCCCAAGTCAGGGGTCCCGCAGAGGACAATTTGTGTCCAAAGCCTGGGCCCAACTCCCAGCCCCCAGGAATGTGGCCCAGTGCTGACATCCTTTGTCCCCGCGCCCACAATGGGGATACCACAAACTCCCATAGAAATCTATTCCAGAGTTTAACTACCCTTACAATTAGAAAGTTTTCCTCATATCTAACTTAAATCTCCCTTGTGGAAGATTGAGTCCATTACTTCTTGTCCTACCTTCAGTGGACCTGGAGAACAATTGATCACCAGCCTCTTTATAACAGCCCTTAACATCTTAGAAGACTTAACAGTCTTCTCTCTGGACTAAACATGCCCAGATTTTTTTTTGTAACCTTTTCTCACAGGGCAGTTTTTCTAAACCTTGTATAATTTTTTTTGCCATCCTCTGGACTGCAATTTGTCCACATCTTTCCTAAAGTGTGAGGCCTAGATCTGGTCATAGTACTCCAGCTGAGTTCTCACCAGTGCTGAATAGAGCAGGACAATTACCTCCTGTGTCCTACATACGACACTCCTGTTATTATACCCCAGAATGATATTAAGCCTTTTTTGCAGTTGTAACATATTGTTGACTCATATTCAATTTGTGATCCACTGTAACGCCAGATCCTTTTCAACAGTACTACCACCTAGCCAGTTGTTCCCCATTTTGTAGTTATGCATTTGATTTTTCGCTCCTGAGTTAAGTGGTTTGCACTTGTCTTTATTGAATTTCATCTTGTTGAATTCAGACCAATTCTCCAGTTTATCAAAGTTGTTTTGAATTCTAACCCTGTCCTCCAAAGTGCTTGCAATGGTGTCACCTGCAAATATTATAAGCATGCTCTCCAATCCATTATCCAAGTCATTAATGAAGGACTGACCCCTCAGAGACACCACTAGACACACCCTCCCAGTTTGACAGCAAATCATTGGTAATTACTCTTTGAGTACGAACTTTCACCCAGTCGTGAACTCACCTTATAGATCACATTTCCCTAGTTTGTGTATGAATGCTGGAAAACCAGGAATTGCGGAATTAAGGTCCTGATAGGTGAGAACATAGGAGTTACAATAAAACATGAGCAAGAAGCATTGGAAGCCTGTGAATTGCCAAATAAAGGTGAACTGCATGATTTTGCAAAGGCCCTCGGCTCAAATGTTCAAAATTCTGCATGACTTCGCTTGCCATTTTCTTTTTAAAATTATGAGATTTCTGAAGCAAATTTAGCTCTGTGTTAACAACCTGGCACCTACATTAATAACCTTCGGCAGAAAATATGAACTGGAAATAAAGCAGAGCTGTTTAAATTGGGACACATATGGGCCAGAGCCTCGACTGCCATAAACTAATACAGCTCCCACGGTGGCAGAACCAGAAAGGAGCAGGGAGCTAGCACCCCCCCCAATGGAAATATCACTCAGTATCGCCTTCATTTCCCCTCCTATCCCTGCACACACACACCCATTCACAGGACGTTTCCTCCCCTACTGTATAATGCCATTGGTGTCAAAGGAGTGTTACCAATTTTCACCAGCTGAGGAGTTAGCCTCCATGGCATAGCTTATGTTTTAGGGAAAGAGGTTCTATTTTTCATACACTCCTTCTTTTAAACCTGCTGATGGGATTTTCCTTAAAATTTCGCCCCCAAAATCCATCTTTGGCCAGGAAACATTTTAATCCAAAAGGACAGTGATTATTTGTGAAAAGTAACAAACAAATGAAAGGGAGAACCTGGGAGTTAGACTGGAAAATGTCTTGCTGCCTAGACTATCAGTTCATTGCCAAACAAAGACTATGATAAACTATCTGATCTGAACTTCAACCATTCCACTGAAGAATACTTGGGCCAGGAAACATGGACCACTCTACTGACTAGTGGCACACAGAGCAGTGCTAAAAGAATGCCAGTTTTGCTAGGAATAATTAGATACGACAACAGTATCTCTGGGATTCCCTTGTACTTCCTTATACTTGCTATACGATGTATCTGGAATATTGAGGTCATCTTATTAATTAATTTATTTATTAATTATTAATTATTAGTATTATTATTATTATTATTTTATTATCACAGTAGCCTCAACAGACCTGAAATGAGATCAAGGCTCCACTGTACTAGGCACTATACAGACACTTAGACACCCAAATTCCTTTGAGGATCTGGGTCTAACTCCCATTGATTTCTATTATTTGAGTGAGAATTAGGCATCTAAATACCTTTGATGATCTGGTTTTCAGGAAGAGACAGTCCATGTCCCAATGAGCTCACAATCTGACCAGACAAAAGGTGGAAGGGGAAAGACTGACAAAATGCTTTTTGTAAGATCACACAGCACATCAGTGGCAAAACAAGATCTCATCTGTCACCTTATCACCTGACCATGCTGCTATGGCAAGCTGTATGTTTTGGAGGACCATTACTGTACAAGTCTGTGCCAAAGCCCAGTGAAGGCTCTCAATGACTAAGATAAATAACTTGTACACATCTTATTTATAATATCCCCAAAACTCAGCTGTGGGACTTAGAAGTTTTCTCTCTAGGTTTCCACTACCCACCTTTTTTATGTGGTCGCACTTTTGGGAGTTGATCCTTTCCATTGACTTTGGTGGGCTTTGGATCAGGCCCTTGAGATCATGTTCTGCAGAAAAAAAATGACAGTGGTAACCTGACAGCATTCTGCCTTTGGATTGCCACTGCCAACAGTCACCTTTGTGAAATATAGTATCATGAAAAGCAGCAACATGCTGCTGGTGTGACCTGCGGATGAACTAAAAGGAGGGAGGGAAGAGGCAAATATTCTTAGGAGGAGGGAACAGGATATGTACTTGTGTCTGATCAGAAATAACTCCGGCAGACCACAGAAAAGGTTAACATATGCAGCAGAGGCAAACTGGCATTCGGTGACCTCCTGATTTTGCAGCGTTCAGCGTGTGTTAATTTCTCTGCACCAGAGGCTTTTAGGATGGACTAGGGGGATACAGAGGGTAAGAGAGAGAAAGAGGGAGAGAGAGTAAATTTCCTTTCTAAGAGAAAATTAGTCTTCCGGTGGAAACAGTTCATTGTTTCTTGAAACTGACAAAGTTATTTTCTAACTTCCCTGTATCCTGTCACCTGGCCCTTCCTTCCCTTTCCTGACATAGAAACACATGCAAGATATGCATTATTTGCATCATGGCTGGATTTATATTTTGATCAAGAATGGTGATTTATGCTACTCGGATTTTTCCGGAAGAACACATTCCAGATGTGGAATGAATTCCACTGGCAGTTATTGTTCACTGGGGGTGGCTGAAGATGGTTTTCCTTTATACTCCTGACATTTATGCTCTTGTGTTGCTTCCCTTTTCCTTACAGCTTTCCTTTTAAAAAAAAAAAAATCCAAAGCCTTTGAAAACAGTGTTTCAGACCATAACAACATGCACTTAATGGGACAGACAGTGCTTTGGGGGAAGGACATGCAGAACATAAATCCCCTCCTATTAATAAAAATAATAAATTATTTTTTAAACAATGTTAGTTGACCTTCCGAAGCTTTGACTCATATTTACAATGTGATGGGGTCAGCGCTGACTTTTTAGCCTGTGTATTTTAACAAAGGAACTTTAGTGGGCCCTTATGAATCATTCTAGGTCAATGCTGTAATGTTTGACCCCCAGAAATGAAGGGCTAGTTTGAGCCTTAAGGCTCAGCCTGATGTAAGGGGCATTTGTGTAGGTGTGCCAACTCAGAGGCGGCCCAGTGGCTGCAGATTGTTGGGGATTCTGGACAGGTAGAAGACAAAAGATGGTTTCATGGTTAAGACACTGGATGAGTATGTGGGAAATCTAGGTTCAACTCCCTGCTCTGCTACAGACGTCCTGTGTGACCCTGGCCTAGACACTTAAGCTCTTTGTGCCTCGGTTCCCACCTGTCAAATAGTGATAATACTTCTTCCTTTCTCTCACTCTTGTTCTGTCTTGTCTATTTGGACTCTGAATTCCTCAGGGCAGGGACTGCCTATTGCTATGGGTACGTCTACACTCAGAGCTGGAGGTGCAAATTCCAACTCAAGGAGCTCAAGCTAGAGTACTAAAAATAGAGCATAGCCATGGCAGTGCATCCGGCGGGAGAAGGTGGATTCCTCCCATCCAACACGTGAGGCGCATACTCATGCTGGTGAGCCCCTGCTGCTGCTCATGCCACTGCTACTCTATTTTTAGAGTGCTAGCTTGCTCAGAGCTAGTGGGGTACGTCGCCTCAAGCTGGGAATTGCACCCCCAGCTCATACCCGTATGTGTTTGTACAGGGCCTAAAATAATGGGTCCCCTATGTGTTACCATAATACAGATAGCAATGCAATCGTTTTGGTTCCGGTTCACATCTGCTGAGATTTGTTTTGAGTTTCTAGCTTTGAACCAAAAAAAAATAGAAAGTTCAGACCACATTTTGTATCATTTCCCACCAGAATCTGCCCCATGTTCACTTTTAGTCCAGGCATTGAATTTAGTTACGGCTCTTAAATTAAAGGGCCAAATCCCTGCAATTGTGACACACCTTCAGTGGGGCATAAGGTAAAGAAGCTATGGGTTTATGCTGCATCCTCCTACTATTTACTTTTCCTGCTGCAGCCCTCTCCACACCCACCCACCCCATGTATGTTACACTCAATTTGCACATCTACTGAATGCCATGAAGTCAAGTCAGACGGGCATCCGTAAACATTCATCCAGTCTCACTCAGGATCTCAACTCTGTGATTTATCCTGAAATGACATAGAATGGGGAGGGAGGGACACAGCAAATGTACACATTACAATCTAACTATTGAGGTTAATCGACAGGAGGTCCATAAAAATAATCCGTGTAAAAACACACACTAGAAATGTTCCTCCAGAGTTCAGTTTAAGGTTTCAAAGAGATTGTGAAACAGCAACATTTATTTTAGCTTTCCAGCCCTCACTGAGAAGGAATGGGCAGCTGTTAAATTCCATCTCAGTGAGCGTCAGTCACTGTAACCCTAGGCTTCATTCATAATAACAGGGACATGATCGGAGACGAAAGCTGCAGTTTTGCATTTTCAGATGTTCACGCTGTTTTCTGGGAGATAATTTTTTTGTGACAAGCACCACCAAGTCAAATGAAAAGTAGCAGAGGGTGGTGACCACGATTAAAATGGGGGATGAGGGACTTCTGGAGAGGAAGCTGATTTGATAAAGTCAGTGGAAGATGGAGCAGTGGATTGCAGAGCTGTGAAAAACTCGGTGGGTTTGGTTCACAGGGTCTCTACAAACTTTTTAATTCATTTTGATTTACATGCTGTAGCAGCTTTTGCAGATCTGCATTATGGGAGTCTGGCTTTATTCCAACCCAGTAGGACAGAGGCCAAAGTCAAAGTTAGAAAGGCAAGTGTAGTTAAGCTCAGCATAGTGTACAAGTTTAGGAAAGATTGTTCCATGCAAAGGCTTACAGCACTCATGAGAAAAACAGCCCAAAGTTTAATTCTGACACTAAAACAAACACGTGGCCTTGAATCATGTACTTGTCCAGAGACAGTAAATGTTTTACTTTGCATTTACTAAAAGGTTCCTGGGCCCACAAATGTTTCACACAAAACTTTGCTTGTCTCACTTCTCTGTTATTATTTATTATGCACCATTTACTGAGGCCTGAGCTACACTACAAACTTAGATCGACAGAAGACACCTTATGTTGACCTAATAATGTATGCATCTACATTACCAGGTCCTTTCCACTGACCTACCGCGCCTGTAACATCAACTTAATTACTCCACCTCTGTGAGAGGCATAGCGCTTAATTCAATGCTGATGGGTCGACAGAGAAGCAGTGTAGATACAGTGTTGTGTAAGTCAACTGAATTGGCCTCCAGGAGGTGTCCCACAATGCTCTGTTGTGACAGCTCTGAAGATCAATTTCAACTCTGCTGCACAGTAGCCAGATACACAAGAAACAGCCCCTTCCCTGTTAAAGCCCCAGGAACTTTTGAATTCCCATTTCCTGTTTGATCAGCATGGAGAGCTCATCAGCCCAGCTGATCATGGCGACTCAATGCCCTCCAGCCTGGAGTACACAGGGGGTGGTGGATCTTATCGGTCTGTGGAGAGAAGAGTTTGTGCAGGCACATCTCCGATCCCGCCAAAGAAATGTAGATATCTACGAAAAAAGCTCACGGGTCACAGGAGAGAAGGGCTACACCTGGGATATGTGGCATTGCCGCATGAAACGCAAAGAACTTTGGCAGGCGTACCAGCAGACCAGGGAAGCGAACTGTCGTTCTGGTTCTGCACTAGAGACACGCCGCTTCTACGATGAACTGCGTGCGATTCTTGATGACAGCCCCACCACTCACCCGAACGCAGCCTGGATAATTCTTGAGCCATGGGAGCCAGGGGAAGGCTGGGTCTCTCAGGATCACTATTGGTATTTCAACATCATCAGTGGTTATTTTGCGATTTGGAAAGAAAGCCCCCAATTGCAGCTTTCTGAACAGACCTGTGCTCTTAAAGATGTTCGCATCATGCACCTTTCCTGACCATCCCACATTGATGTTGGTGAAATGCCCCCTATGATCCACTAGTGCTTCCAATACCATTGAAAAGTATCCCTTTCAGTTTATGTACTCTTTGGTAAAGTGGTCTGGTACCAAGATAGGGATATGCGTACTATATATCACCCCACCACAGTTAGAGAACCCCATCACAGCAAAACCATCCACTATGTCTTACACATTGCCTAGAGTTACTAGCATAAATCAATTAGCATAATTAGCATAAACCAATTAATGGCCCTGCACGCTTGAATCACAACTCCCACGGTGGATTTATCAGCTCCAAATTGATTCCCCACTGACTGGTAGCAGTCTGGCGTTGCAAGCTTCCACACAGTGATCTCCACTCACTTCTCCACTGTCAGAGCAGGTCTCATTTTTGTGTTGCTGCATTTCAGGGATGGGGAAAGGTCTGCACAAAGTTCCTGGAAAGTGGCTTTCCTCCTTCGAAAAGTCTGCAGCCACGGATTGTCACCCCCTAGCTGCATAATGACGCGATCCCACCAGTCAGTGCTTGTATCCCGGAACCAGAAACGGCACTCCACCGTGTTCAGCTGCTGTGCAACTCTCAGCAGCAACCGGGAATTGTTTTGTTGTATGGTTTGCAGCAGGGCTGCCTGAATGACACTGCAATGCCCCATGTGGCGGCTTCTGTCTCAGCTTTGGAAGTACTGCGGAATGAGGCGTGAGGTGTTCGTAATGTTCACAATACCAGTGCACAGCTGAGCGGGGTCCATGATTCTCAGGCTACGGTGTACATGCAGCTAAGCCAGGCTTTCAAAAAAAAGCGGTTCAAAAAAGCCTGGGGTGTCTGCCATTGATATCAGAGAAGGGATGGAGAGAGCGAGGAAACTGCATCATGGAAGGTTGAAGCCATGGACCCATTCCCTTCTGCGACAATGTTTTACCCCTTGAGGCGTGGCAAGCCCTTCCCAAAACCCCCTGTGGCTAGTTGAACTGTGGGATAGCTACCCATGGTGCACTGCTCTGTGCACCAATGCAAGCGCTGCTACAAGGGTGCACTCCGCTGACACAATGAGCGTGGTGTGGATGTGCCCAACCAATTTAATTACTGCAGCGGTTAGATGCCAATTTAAATTAAGTTGCCTTTGTAGTGTAGACATGCCCTTAGTGTGTAGATCAGCTGAGTCAGAAGTTTAGGCACATCTCCCATTGAAGTCAATAGGAATGTTTTCATTGATTTCAATAGAAGCTGGGTCAGGCTCAGATGCCGTGTTCAAAGCACAGAAACAAAAATAATAGAAGAAATGTAAATCTATTTTGAAATATGGCCCCTTTATTGTGTGGTAGAATTATACATGGGCTAGGCTCTTAAGAAGCAGAAAATAACTGTCTAAATGAAGTTAATCAGGGAAGAACTCCATATGGGAGCAAAGGATAAATGTAAACAAACAGGTAAATGGAGAATGGCCAGAATTGATAAGGAGAGCAACTCGGGGAACTATTTATAAGATTTGTGAAAGCAGACAGTGTATGTGTTTAACTCTGATGGCATTAGCCAGAGGCAATATTGAGTTTAAAAGGTCAAAAAGCCCTGTGACAGCTGAGATCAATGAGAACCTGTTCTCTTTGGTTTTTACTGTATGAAGGTTAGGTTAGTGGATTAACCTGTCAGATGAAACAGATAGTTGGTATATAGGGTAAATACTAGCCTTCAGATAAAAATATTAGTTGATTCATGTGCTGATGACTCAGCAAATTAAAATACACAAGTCCTTTCCCTCAAATTGCTTCCCAGTAAAATAAACAAAAAGAGAGAAAGTGTGTGTGTGTGTGTAACTATTTCTTTGTTTACGAACTAACAAACCATGCAGGAAGTGAATAAAGTCTATGTCCATTAACAGCATGATCAAGGCTTCCTACATCTTAATTCAGTGTGTTTTTATCAATTATTTTTCATAGATTGCAAGGCCAGAAGGCACCATTAGGATCATATAGTCTGACTTCCTGTATAACACAGACCATAGAACTTCCCCAGAATAAT
Source organism: Emydura macquarii macquarii (assembly GCF_026122565.2). Lineage (NCBI taxonomy): Eukaryota > Metazoa > Chordata > Testudines > Chelidae > Emydura > Emydura macquarii. Next base: position 7,478,043 of record NW_027130506.1, read on the forward strand.
TCCTAGAGCATAGTTTTCAGAGTTTTATCACAGTCAACACTGCTAGTAATTTCAGCAGTCAGGTATGTGATCAGTGTATGACATGCATTGTTATTGGCTCGTCATGTGCTGCAGTAGTTAGGATAATCCTGTATTTGCAGCGTGCTGTGAAAGTACCAGCCTGGGACTGCTAAATACTGGGAAATGCACAAAGCTGTTATCAAACCAAACAAATAGTGGTTTTGGTTTTTGACATGAAAATTCCAGCTAATCTAATGTTTCTAATCTTACCCAGAAGGACATTCCAAAGGCAGGAAGGACAGCAGCTGACCATGCTTGTTATGAAGCAAATAGGAGAAGCCAACTTTGGGAGATTTTAAGGATCAGTAAAGAATATACAAAACAATATGCCAGCTGATATATATAACATGCTAAGGCAAGGTGATTACTTCTAAAGTTTAGCCTTCGGTAAGATTTAGTATTGTCAATAACAAGTGTAGGACAAACTTTGAAATCTACAGGCCTGAGCACTGGATTCAGAGTATGTAATGAATGATGTGCAGATATCAGAGATGAACAATTCTTCCTATAGCTCCTGAAGAACACATGCAAGAGGGGTAGCTCTGCCATCCCTATTGTTATTATTATTAGCATAACCATCACTCCTCAGCACCCCAGTTACAGAGCAGGGCCCCATTGTGGTAAGTGCTGAACAAACAGAACAAAAAGATAGCCCCTATCCCAAAGGATTTACATGCTAAGTAACCCTTATAGAGAGTGTTTTGTGCTTCCCATTCCACTGGGCAGTGCAGAGCATGGCCCTGCTCTTACTCAGCCTTCCCTGCCCTCCTGCAAATTGATTGTAGGACTGATGGGATTTTAACAGGAAGCAGGCACAACACTGCTTCCCCAATTACACATCCACACAGAAACCTGACAGAATCTGGTCCTTAGTGAGCCAAAGGACTGTGTTAGAGGAAGATTCAGTCGGGTGAAAAGGAAGAAATGACAGAATGGCTTAGGAGATAGTATTCCAAGGATCAAAGGTTAAGCCTAGGTTCATTGTAAAACCTGCATTGCTTTACAAGTCTGGACATGTGTGGTGTCCATCTAAAGCACTAAAGGATGGGGCCTCTCCTGAAATGACTTCAAAGTGGCTGCCATTTGAAGGTACATGTCTGGGGCTATGCAAACCCAGAGGGGATACTGTGGGCTGAATTCTAAAATGGGGGAAGAGCCTTTTTTAATCTCCCCAGTGAACATGGAATTCTGCCTGTAAAGCCAAGGTGATGGAATTCAATCTGAATTCTTCCCGGTCAGCAGGGGATGATGTGTGGCAAGGACAGTGGGAGCATTATTCAGATTCACATGACTTATACACAGTTGCAACTCACCCAATAGCTAGCCCAAGTTTATTTATATGCACTGAACATAGATAAGAGTGTGGCAGTAGGGGCACTTAGACTTAGTATAAGGGATCTATCTTATATCACCTTTCATGTCATTTCTCAGTCTGTCCCTCTGGCTTCACTGGAAGTTTTGTTTGAGTAAAAACTGAATAAAGTCTTCAGGATCTGGCACTTATGGAGGTGCTGAATAGAGCTGGTCAGAGACTTTTTGTCATTGTATTTTCAATAAAAAAAACCATTTTGTTGAAACAGAAATGTACTGATGTTTTGATGGGACAGTTTCTCAAGTCCATGGTGGACTGGCGAGAGAGAGAACAACTGACCTATTTTGATCCAAAAAAAGATGTTTTGACACAATTCCATTTTGTGAAAACTTTTGAAAGGTTTTTTTTTCCTTCCAGTGAGGAACAAAAACACATTTCGAAACCTCAATAATTGTCGCAAAACGGAATTGTTGTTTTCCAGCCAACTCCGGTGCTGAGCACCTGCAGTTCCCATTGGGCCACACCCTGAAATCCTTATTCATTTTTACTGTGTTTGCCAGAATAAAGACCTCGGGATTTGGCTGATATTTTAAGAGGGTGTATAATACATAAAACTTCTGTATGTCTCCTTGAATATACTGCAACCTGACCACTGATTTCATCTTTGTTGTGTGTAGTCTGATGAGTGGAACTGGAGAAGATGGCTCATGGTTCAGGAGAGTCCTGGGCTGGAGGGAGAAGAGATTCAGGAACGCAAGTTTGGGACTGAGCCTTACTATATAACACTGGCCTCTCCACTGTTTCTTACACCTCCGACTGCCTGCTGCATCACTTAATGAAACATCCTGTACAATAAGAGGCAAGCATATGGTGATCATTACATTGGTCACCAGGAATACAATGTTACTTTCATCTGCTCAGTCTATGCTTTGGGGTCACATGTGGTTGCCATTATTGTCCACGTCACAAAGACAATGCGGAATTAGAATTCAGACACCTCATGTGGACTGAGATTTTAAACTCCTCCTGGATTCAGTTCAATTACCAGGCATCCTTTTTCTTCTGCTATCATGCTCAGCAAAACTTCCACGTGTTTAAATTTCTTGTACCGGTTTAGAAAGCTGTGATTCAATGAGCATATTTTCTCATTGAGAATGTTTAAGCATGCTGTCTTGCATTAAACAGGGGTTCAGTTACAGTATTTTGCCTGATAAACACCTGATCACCCTATTACTATTATCAGTGCATTTCCATCTCATGCAGTGGCACACTGGAAACATACATTACAATGGCTAAAATGGTTTAGTCATCATCAGCCGTCCATGTTAAGCCTCCATAGCTGACTGCCCAGAAGAAATAAGATCCTTAATTGGATAGTTTTCTATTCCAAAAGGCAATATGACTTAGCCTGGATCTGCTCTTAATGATATAAACAGCCTAGAAATAATGTTCAGGAAGTACAGTAGGTGACTAAGTAGTCACAACAAAACAGTTTTATCTACCAGCAATTTACTGTTAACATTTTAAGGACAGTCTCTTTTCCATGCAACATTTATTAGCCTTAATCGAGGCTACCCATGTGTGCATTTATAGGAGAACATGTTTCTTTATGGCCATACAAATGTCAACAGAGTGCATTTTCAAGGTGATGGAAGGCATCTGCAGGCATATGAGTATCAATGCTGTTCACAAGTAACTTGATTTACAGTATAGACATGCTTTCTGTATTCTGCTTTGCAAATGTACCCTACACATATCTGTAACTCAATTTGCCTTTAACTAACCTTTAATGAGAAGCTGTTCCATTAGCATGTGCTGCATGCTTAGAAGAGGGCTCCCTATTCATATCCAGAACATTGTATCTAAACTGGAAGGTTTCACATCCTATTTTCCCCCCTCTCCTCACCTGCTATTACAGGCTAGTAATACCGGACGCTAATTAGGATTTAGCAAACATATAGAGGAATGACCCCACTCTGATAGGAATTTATCAGAACTGCCACCTCACCCCAACCTCTTTATCCTCATGAAATTGTCAGGTGAGAGAGAATCTGAAAGGCAGTTTTTCAAAGAGTGCTCCCATCAATTTAAAAGGGAGCAGAATTAGGCCAATGCTGAGTGCTTTTGAAACTCCCATCATAAATATACATAAGATAAGCAATGGCCATTAGCAATCACTGGAATCAGTGTCAAATTCCTGGGATTGTCCTGGACTCTCAAATGCAAATAAAAAAATCTTTGCTTTATAGAACAGCAGCTAAACACATTATGCAGAAAATTTAGGGCCAGATCCTTAAAGGTATTTAAGAACCTAACTCCTATTGAAATCAAAGGGAGCTAGGCACCTAAATACCTTTAAAAACCTGGCCCTTAGCCCTTTTCCTGTTTGTGACTTGTCTATGACTTGTCTGTGAGCAGGTTTATTTTTACATATTTGTTTGCTATTTGCTAGGAAGAATAATTCTTTGCATAAACAAATTCCAGTTCATGGATTTCTCACCAGCTGCAGGTTCAGTGTATCCATTTGAGCTGCATTAGTAGAAGCATTGCCAGCAGATCAAGGGAAGTGATTATTCCCCTCTATTTGGCACTGGGGAGGCCACATTTGGAGTATTGTGTCCAGTTTTGGGCCCCCCACTACAAAAAGGATGTGGACAAATTGGAGAGAGTCCAGCGGAGGGCAACGAAAATGATTAGGGGGCTGGAGCACATGATTTATGAGGCGAGATTGAGGGAACTGGGCTTGTTTAGTCTGAAGAAGAGAAGAGTGTGCGTGTGGGCGAGGGGGATTTGATAGCAACCTTCAACTACCTGAAATGGGGCTCCAGGGAGGATGGAACTTGGTTGTCCTCAGTCGTAGTAGATGATCGAACAAGGAGCAATGGTCTCAAGTTGCAGTAGAGAAGGTCTAGGTTGGATATTAGAAAAAACTTTTTCACTAGGATTGTGTTGAAGCACTGGAATGGGTTACCTAGGGAGGTAGTGAAATCTTCATCATTAGAGGTTTTTAAGGCCCAGCTTGACAAAGCCCTGATTAAGATAATTTATTTGGGGTTGGTCCTGCTTTGAGCAGAGGGTTTGACTAGATGATCTCCTGAAGTCCCTTCCAGCTCTAATCTTCTATGATTCTATGATTTGATATTCATGAGTCACAATTTGACTGTGGCATTAGTCACTGGTATCACATGGTATTACTCCTTTTCCCTGATTGGATGACTTAACCATTATAAATAGGCAAGGGGCTTGATTAACCCAGTGAGGCTTTGATTCTTGCTGGAGGAAGGATGAGATGGTGAGAGTGCGCAGGGAATAAGTAGGCCTAAGGAATATTAAACCTCTTTCTGTCCTCTTTTACACAGAAAAGATACTTCGTTAAGTTATGCTGATCCTGGAACTTAAACACCTGGATTCCTTCTTGGCAGAGAGGGAGAAAAGAAAGACAAAACACTGGAAGCAACATTATCAGTTGTTTACCAGATTTTGACATTCAGGTTCTTCTTGTCACAGTCACACAAGATAATTGTGTGTGCACATCTCTGCAGTGCTATTTACGGTGGGCAATGCCTCACAGCTTGTCTCTCATTTGACTTCTCTGACTAGGAGGTTTTAAGGAATCTATCTGTGCTACTTACATGGGCCCAGAACCACAGTGTCTGAGCATCTCACAATCTTGAATTGGTTTATCCTCACAACAGGCCTGAGAGGCAGGGCAGCATTATTATTCCTGTTTTTTCCCAATGGGGAACTGAGGCACAGACAAACCATGTAACCTGCCCAGAGTCACAGGGGAAGTTTTGTGGTGGAGCAGAAGTTGAACTCAGGTCTCTTATAGCCCAGGCTAGGTCTCTATCCTAACCACTGGACTATTCTTCTTCCCTGAGTCGTTATGCTCTGTCATGTGTCCCACCAACACCATTACCTTTAACATCCAGGGAGATGGGGTGGCCTTTTCTCCCTTTAGTCAAAGGGAGCTGGAAGTGCTGCTGCCAACACTTCCTGTTTTTCTTCCCTGCTGTCATCACTTCCTGCTATTCCTGGCTAATGAGCCCAGCAGCCTCAGTGCTTGGCCTACCACACGTGGAGACCTTTGCTGCTCCCTATGTTTGATGTTAACATGTTGCATTCTATGCTTTATGGGATGTCTCAGTTCATATCTGCTAGCGCATAGCACTGTGGCATTCTAAATTCAAATACAAGAGGTGATAGAAGGGAGCCCAGTATTGGAGTCTGACCTTCAAAAATCATGAGATTGCACCCAAAATCATGAGCTATATATATATATATTAGTCCGTCTTTTGATTTTTAAACTCTCCCTGCTCAGCCACAGTGTGTATGTGTGTGTGGCAGTTAGTGTTGTCCATGCTTCCCACATTGATTGGATAAGGAAATTTGGCCCCTGCTGCAAGAACTCTCTCTCCCACCTCTTCCTGTCCCTTACCCAGCAATTAATTTTGCCCCCCTCCCCCCATCTGTCCCATTTCCCCAGTCCCTTCATCAGTTCTGCCCATCCCCCACCTCTCCATCTGCACAGCCCCCCTGTTCCCTGCCTCCATCAGTCCTGTCCCCGCCCTTCCCCCCTACACCTCATCAGTTCAGCCACTCCTTGCCCCCAGCCTCACCTCTGCTCATCCTGAAGTTTCTCAAACCCCTCTCCGAGAGCTGCGGGCAGCCACGTGGTCCACTTCTCCCCTTGACAGAGGGAGCCCAGCCGCCCGGGGCTAATGGCCGGACCCATCCTCTCAGGGCTGATGGCTGGAGCCCTCCTCACGGCACTGCTGGCTGGCGCCCACCTGGAGCCTGGCTGCCTGGGCTGACAGAGCAGAGCTGAAAAAAAATCCTGAAATTTGAGAGTTCTATCCCATCTCATGAGTGAGGCTTAATTTTACTTAGAAATCGCCTCTCTCACAATAAGTTCACAAGAGTTGGCATGTCTGGGAGCCAGGGTCAGCATCCCATTTGAATCCCCTTGGCTGGCCCACCCTTCCCCAGCAGTACACGTCTCCCAAAGATGTTCCTATGCATCTAAGTTATTGTTGGGCCTTCCCCTGGACCTGTGCCAGTCAAGACTCAGATCCAGATGGGATCTGAGCTTAACCTGCCACTATTGGAGGCGTCTTGGGGTGGCCTCCAAGCCCTGCTGCCTCCCTCCAAGTTTCCCTGTAGCCTGGCAGGCCAATCTGAGCCTGGGCTTTAGAGTAATTTCTATAGAGTCTTACTGGTTTCTTTACCTTTCCAATTCTACAGGCCTTTCCCTAAGAGAGAAGTTATAGGATACTACTGCGAATCACTATGTCAGGTACCTTTTCATTCACCCACTTGCAAGGCAATATGATCTCTTTGTTACTGCACATGAACTTCTCCTTTATCTTTGGGGTGACTGGTGAATGTTTTTGTTCATAGGAGTGGGAGACTAAACTGATAAAATGAGCTAACCAAGATACAGTTGGGTCTGGCATTTTACAAGCTTTCCCAAGTGGCTCTGGTTCAACTTGCAGAGAGGTCTCGCTATGACCAGCAATGCCCTTATCCGCAGTGCTGTTCCAAGTTCGGTTACCTTAGTATAGACAGGGAATGGAAAAAATAGCACTAAGGCTAATAAATCAATAGATCATGTCACTCTGTGGCTGAAATATCAAGCACCTAGTCAAGGTTTTCCAAAAGGTGAGTAGGCTTTTTTAATTGGTTGTTTTCTTACTCTGATCCAATGTCTACTGAAGTCAGTGAAAGTTCTTCCATTGATTTCATTGGGCTACAGATCAGCCCATAATTCACAAAGCTCAGTTTGAAATGGGCCTCTTGATCATCAGTAGTTGAAGTTCACCAGTGTGCAGGGCCCATGCACCACTAAGTCTCTGTGACCCTAAGCATCCTGTGTTCACGCCTTACATGCTATGGTAATAATCTTTATGCAGAATATGCCGTGTGGGGTATCATTGAAAACTAATAACTCACTGATCATTACCATACTTTCCGGAAGTATGTATGTGATGTGTATTAAGAGTTAAGAATATATGTTGGAATGATGACTAATGTGTGTGTAAACCAGGCATGTCAGGGGGAGTTGTTAAACAGGTTTATCCTAAACAAAGGAATGTGTGTTTAACCTCAATTTACATATAAGTTGTCAACAGGACCATCAAGACAGCAGGGGGCAGAGACAGCAAGAAACTGAACAATTTGAAGAAAGAATATGGAGCTTCCTTCCCCATCAGACTCCATGTCACCTTCCTTAGAGCTCGAGTTAACTTTAATGGGTAACCTGTAGAAGAATCCACTTCCAAGGTTCACCGGACTATAATAGAAAGGAGCAGAGAATCCCGAGTTATTTCTTTCACTGAAGAAGACACAGGAACCTGCGCCTTTAGGCCTCTGGAAGAGAACCTGACTGAGTAGGGGGAGTCAGTCACCATCTTGCTGGAAGACCATGGGTGAGAAAAGCCATCTTGAACACAAACTTAATCTAGCAAGGTACAAGGTAAGACTTTTAGAGGAGTGTTTTCAGTTTTATTTGCTTGTATCCCTTTCTAACTTTACTCCTTTTACTTGGCATCACTTAACCTTTGTTCTACTGTTAACAAATTTGTTTTATTTTTACTATAAACCAACTCAGTGCAGTGTTTAGAGGGAAGGATCTATTTACCTTTAAGTGAATAAGCTGTGATGTGCTTTTCTCTCTTTACAAGAACAAGCAAACCTTATTATTTCTCTCAACTAACCAGAAGAGGGCTGGCCATTACAGAGCAAACAGTTTTGGGAAAAGTCAGGAATGGGAACATGTTGGAGTCAGCTTGTTGGTTTTAACCAAGGCTGGCGGAAGCCAGATTGGGGCTGTAGACAGGCTGTTGGCGTCAAAGCTGCTGACTCAGGGCTGTTGAGCACACAGACACTTCAGGGTCTGACCTTCAGGCTTGTAGGCTGGTTGTGAGCATCCCAAGCTGGGGGCTATAGCAGCAAAGCCTTGTGAGGCACCCACGGTTGCAGGGCAAGTGGTGACACAACACCCCACAGGTCTGGATTGAACCCCAGCATGCGACAGTCCCACCTAAGCCTTCAAAATAAACTTAGGTGATGTACAGGCCCCAGGGGCCTTTTGCCTATGGGTGAATTTCACTGAAGTGACGATTTCATTACTATATTATTTGAATGACTGCAGCACCTAGGAGCCCTTGACATGGTCCAAGACCCTGTGCTAGGCACCTGAGAGATTCCACTCTATTTTCATCTAAAAGGCCCTGGTGAAATCTTAGTTGGGAGGCTTTCCAAACCTTTTATCTTGCCTGAATGTATTTATTTACTCTTTTGCAGGATTTACCCTTGGGGCTGCCAAACTAAAAAGATCACAGTCCTCCCCCAGGTTGGTTGGCAAGCTGTAGTTACAAACAAAAATGGAAATACAGGTAATATTTCTTCTCTCTTGTAATTTCCCTGTTTTGAAAACAGGGTATCAGCCTGAAGACTAACCTTTATATTTAGGTATTTTTGCAGCTGTGTTTAAACCAAACATTGTCCTTCTTTCCTCAACACAATGCCCATGTTCTTACAACACAACAGTAAGTTATGGGTGTTTCCTGACAGAGTGAGCTGTTTAGTATCCAGTGCTTGTTTAAATGAAAATATTGACTTTGCTGGGTCAAGATGGGGATCTCTCTACCTGCCTGTATATTCTGTGGCACAGCTGACCTCCGTTCTGCTGCAAAGAACCTTCAGGTACGTCTACAAGGGGATAAAAAACCCACAGCTGGCACGAGTCAGCTGATGCGGCCTCGCAGGCCCTGGGCCCTGAATGTGAAAAACTGATGTGCAGATGGTCGGGCTGGGGCCCGAGCTCTTGGACCCTGCGAGAGTGGAGGGTCCCAGTTCAAACATCTACACAGCGATTTTTAGCCCCACAGCCTGAGCCCCACAAGCCCAAGTCAGCTGACCCAGGCCAGCTGCAGGTCTCCCACAGGTCTTTTATCCCTGTGTAGATGCACCCTCAATATCTGCAGCACAGAGACACTAGGTTAGGAGCTGTCACATAGCTGGACAGAGATGGGAAGCAGTTTTCTTTGTGCCCCTGAGTTAGAGGCAAAATCCCACAACCCCAGGTGCTTGGAAAAAGTAGGGCCCTGGGAATGTGACTAAAGTGTTAATAGCAGACATGCAGAGAATCTATGCATTACAGGCAGCACAGTCTATGCCAAACAAAGGCTGAGTACAGTATTACTCAGCTAGTAGTCTGTTAGATTCCAGTAGATTTATTTGGAGAACATGGCATCTGATTCTGTTGTTTTCTTATTTGCTTGCTTGCTATCACTAATGCATTCAATTGTACATAAAACCTCAAATGAAGCTTTTTTGCTATTCTCCATCTACCTGGGTGCAGTTGTATCTACATTAAATCAGATCTGGTAATCTAAGGGACCAAACCCAAGGCAGGTGAAATATGCTATCACTAGAAACCAGTGGTGGCTGATGCTCAAGTTAAATGGGAGCTTATGGTAATGAGCTACCATCCTCATTGCAAGATGACCAGGGTGTGTGTGTCTGCTGCATGAGGGTTTTAGTCAGGGAGCTTAGGGAAGTAGGGGGGAGACATGGCAAGAAAAGAGTTCCCACCCTTTCTACCACCTATGTGCTCCACCCCAGCTCCATCCAGCAAGCCATCTCCTCTCTGCAACCAGACCAGAGCTCCTTACATCCTCCTGCCCCTCACTCCACACTGTGGCAACCCACTTCACCCCAGCCCAACAGCAAAACACAACCTCTGCCCAACTTACAACCTATCTGCTTCCCCCTTACTTCCTTAAGAGCAGGCTCCCAACTGAGGCTCAGAATTCCCTTCCTCCCCAATACTGAGAACACCCCATAGCTCCAATTTGATCCCCTCATCTCAGGATCCCCCCTCCATCCATCTCATACCTTGTCCTTAGTTCAGAAACCACGCTCCCTCTCCCTCACTCTAAGCTTAGAAGCCCCCTGACCTACTTCGCCAGACATGGAGGAGCGGGAGAGAAGGTGGCATGGACTTCAGGTGGGGATGATGTTTCACCAGTCTGACTGAGTCCCAGATGTGTCAGATGCAGGTATCAGGAGGCATGGAGAAGTGTGAAGGAGTGGACTCAACACTGGGGAACCTCCTCAGGGCCAGGTGTGATGCAATGTCTCTCTTCCTATCTGACATCCCCTTCTAATGGCTGCTCTGGCCTTTGGTGGTCAAACTTCCTGTTTAAGTCCACATCTCTTGTGGGGTGTATAGTCCAACGACCACATAAAATAATTATCCAAAGTTCATTTTCTTCAGCTCCTCTTCCTTGGGGCTGCTAAGTTCCATGGGTCCTCACGCAGAATCTTCATCATAGATCATTTCAAGAAACCTCAACTCAAGTAGTTCTAGTCCCACTTCACTCCTCAACACTTTACCAAAACCTCTGTCAGGACTGCCACAGTGAGAACCCTTCATCTCCTGCTACTCTTGGTCTCAGCTTCACACTGAACCCTCTACCTGGCCTGCTGCAGTGAGAATGACCATCTCCTGTAGCCTTTGTCTATTGACAGTCCAGACTCAGGGTTTTTCCTTGCCTCTAGCTGCCTTTCCTGACACCATCAGTTTCCTGGGCTTTCTTTTCAGGTCCTTGTACTTCATGGCTTCTTGCTCGAGCTGAGCCTAATGCCTGCAGTACTCTTTCTTGCTCTTATTTCAGAGTTCAGCTTCCCAGATGTCTGCCTGCCTCAGGCACCTCTAGTTTTGATTCCAGGCTTCCTTGAGCCTTTCACCTAAGAGAAGAAACTCCCTTTCTCTTGGGTTTCCTTCCTGGCTTTCCTTCCCACTACCCTATGCTCCTTTATGAAGACCCAGCTCCTCTCCATCTGGGTGCAAACATCAATATGCCTAAAACCCCTCCAGGTGCCACCTAGTGGCCTAACTGGGCACAGGATCCTGCTAACCCAGGTTAACTACTGTGTGGTTCATGCACCCATCACAAGGACCCATAGTCTGCCCTGAGGAACTAACATGAATCAGCCTGGCAGAGACCTGAGAATCCCAGCTGGGCAGCTGCTCTTAGCCCATAAGCTTCAGGGATTCCTAGTAGTAGCACTGCACCATGTAAGAAAACAGCTACCCTGGTTTAGAGTTGTTGGGGTTTTTTTTCAAAAAGAGACTTTTTGGGGGGAAACCTTTTGCAACATTTTTTTCTTCTTTCTTAAACCATCATCAGTATTTTAAATTTCAAAAAGTTCTGACAGGATTTATAGATGCTTGAAAAATAGGGGGAAAGCTTCAAAATGTTTGCAAAATGTTATTCTATTTTTGCTTCTGAAAATTTCAAACTTTGAAAAATATCAACCAGCTTTATGATACATCGACACACCCCATATGAAGTGGCTTTTTAGATCCTGAATTCCTAGTTACCAGCCACCCCCCTGCTACAAATTTAAAAAAAAAGGAATATATCTGTACCTCTGAACTGAATGGTATCTTCTCCCTGTACCATTCCTGTGCTAATTATCTATTGCCAAAGTGTCAGGTTCTTTGGAGAGATGACTGAAATATTACTGACTATATAGCACATAGATAATGCCTTTTTAATATCAGAAACAGTTATGTATATCATGTGATCTCTTGGAAACTTCACTCCACTCACCAGCAATCATTTCAGGAGGCCTCTGTTTCTTGCAAGCCTTGGCTTATAGCGTAGGGAAGGATGTTCTCCATGGCTTTGACACCTGGGGCAAGGGTGGAAAGAGCTCTGAGCTCAGCCTTCAAAATGCTCAATTAAAACAGTGTTAAACCACAAGCTAGAACATGGTTTGAAGCGACACCTGATCTGAAACTATAGAGAGAAAAACAACATGACTCAGTCATGGATTCCGTGACTTTCCACAACCTCCATGACTTCTTCCGGGTCAGAGCTGGAGCAGTTGTCGGCCCTGGGGCCACCGGAGCAGTGGCCCCAGGGCTGAAGCAGCAACCAGGGTTGGGTCAACCCAGGGGCTGGAGCAGCTGCTGGAGGTCAGCCCCCAGCAGCGCTCTGACTGTTAGTCCCTCCTGCAGGATATTGTTAGTAAAAGTCAGGGACAGGTCATGGGTTTCTGTGATTTTTTTGTTTGTTTATTGCCTGTGATCTGTCCCCGACTTTTACTAAAAATACCCGTGACAGACTCTTAACCTTAATTATATATAAGCAGGGTCTGAATGAGCTCTCCCCAGACATCTAGTGATGAGCTGGGGAAGACTCCATGAACCAAACTTGTTTGTATAGATATGCCCACTCTGCCCAGGCACACAGCATGATGGGAATGCTTTGCCCAAATGATCACTGTTGGCCGATGTTGGATCACAAACCACTTTGTTATTGGGGGCAGGGGTAATAAAGGGTTGTCATCCTTGTTGTGTGACTCAAGGGCAATAGAACTGTGCTTGGCATGCCATGATTGAAGGACTTGCCATCAACTAAACTGCACTTGCTAGGCAGGGCACAGGGGTGGCAAAGCCCAGTGGATTTGAGAGAGGGTGGAGACAGGTACTTGTGCCTGGTGGTGTGGGTGCTGCTTAAGGGTCCTAGACACCCATTGGCCCTTTCCCTCTCCTCTGTATAATAACAGAGCTGATTAAGACTCAGCTGAGAGTCTGGCTATCGCCCAACAGAGCTCAAAGCTTAGCTAGAATTACATAGATTGCACTTGTTTGGTAATTATCCATGTCAATCCGAGACTTTGACTGAGGTGCTGTGCTGAACACTGAGCATTGTAATAGGACTGTGCTACAGTGATCTTACTCCAACTTTCTTCTGATAGGAGAATTTCTACCACTTTCAGAGATCTTCTCTGTACTTATCATTCAGGAATACCAGTAGAACCAGTAATCTCTTTTAAACTGCTAGAAACTTTGTGTGCATTCACTATACCATCCCAGAAATAAATACTGAATAGCAGTAACCAAATGATGGTCTTAATGGTATTACCACTTAGAAGGGAATCTTATGCAACTGTTAGAAATAGAAGGCTGCTAATAGACACATACAGGGACACGGATGTGAAAAAATCATTTTAAGGGACATTGACCATTTTCTTTTCAAGGGGATATTTGCAAAGACAGTTTTTCACACACATGCATCAGGAGTTCCATGTGTAATTCTGGGGCTCACAAAAGTACACCTTTGAAAATCTGGCCCATTATGCTGTCTATCACGTCAAGGTTACAAATTAAAGTTAATGGGGGAAAATTCCACTCTCAGTTACACCAATGTATGGCCTGAGAACTCAAGTCAATGGAGTTCTAGATTTACATCCAAAACACCAGTTTGATTGGACCCTTTTCTTTAATGTAACTTTTGCAGTCTTTATTTATTTATTCTATATTATCATACTTTATGGACACTCTTCATGCACATGCAAGTTAAGATCATTTGGGTCTTTGATTAAACGATGTCTTTTTTATAATCGAAGTAATTCATGCTCATTTGCACACCAAAATCTTTGCAGCGATTTCTGTCTGTGCGAGTGGAGAAGAGGCACTTTGCTTGCTGACTGTAGCCAACCCATTCATTTTAGCTTACACAGTCCATTTTAGTTGTGCACAGTCACTGCAATTCACTTGCCAGGGTAAGCTACGCAAACACTAATTACTGAGGGCCACATTCTGATTTCAGTTACACCACTGTAATTTCGGAATAACTCCATTGATTTCAGTGAAGTTACACTGGATTTCCTTTGGTATAGCGGAGAGCAGAATATTGGTTTAAATAAGGCTGAGAACAAGCTACACAAACTTGGTGTTGATGATGCTGTCCAGCAAGTTTTGTCCCTGTTCCAGCCTTTGACTAGCTGTTAACTTACACTTCATAGCACCCACAGCAGAAGTGACCAGTAGAGGACATCTGACTCAGCGCCGTTTGTCCACATCTGAGGATGAGCATGTTCTGAGATGATCACCAGTGTCTCCGCCCAGGCATGGGTGACAGGAAACCTTAGTTCTAATCTCAGCTCTGACACTTGTAACACGGCGTCCCTTGGTGGCTCATTGGCAGAGGAAGTAGAACCTGAGACTTCTGATCTAAAAGCATGAGACTCTGCTGCCTGAGCTAAAAGACCGTGCTCTGGTAGCACAAAGCCAGTAGCAGACTCAAACTAACCTGTGGTCCAGCCACTAGAGGGGGACAGAGAGCAACACCATAAGTGGGCTACACATTCATTTCCTCTGTGGCTTTGGGCAAGTCACTTAGTTTCACTAAATTTCAAATGAAAACAACCCTACTTACTAAGGGCTGTAGTCTCCCTTTACAAGTCAACTCTGCACTGGGAGCATCATGAGGTTCCATGCTGCCGGGAGAGGGCCAGCAGGCATTTTGCCAAAAGGAGCTAGCATGAATCCTCAGAGCACCCCAGTGCAGAGCAGGCTTGTGCTTGCTACTACCACTGCATGAAGTGTTGCCTGAAGCCATGACCCCACCCAGTATACCACAGCCAGTCATGTGGGCCTCCCAGGGGAAGTATGGATGGAGCAGTCATGGTGATGAGTCCAGGGGTGGCAGTTCTATTTGACTCTAATAGGCATTCTTTTCAGTAGGAAAACAAGTGTTATTAACTTGTGTTAACTGACGCACAGTGACTAGCAAGATGAAATCCCAGTGAAGACAAGGCAGGTTGTAGTTTTCACATGTGTTAGCAGAAGGGGCACCCTAGTGTTTACCTCACCTTGCTACCTCATGTTAAAACTACAAACTGCCTTGTCTTCGCTAGGATTTTACCTCATATTAGTTACCACATGTCGGCTGAGGGCTTGTCTACACAGACCACTCTGGAAAGTTAATCTGAAATAATTTTTTAAGTGGATTAGTTAAACTGCATTAAACCTCTGTGTGGATGGTCTTATTCAGGAATAAGATGGCTGTGTGAATTAAGCTAAATAGAAGTAAAGCCTTCCACACAGGATGCTAACTAATTCACTTTCAATTCACACCTGTAGTTAATTTGGATTAATTTTCCCAAGCGTCCCCATATAGACAAGCCAGAACACAAGTTAAGAAGACATCTTTCTTCCTAGTGAAGATGCTTTGACTGTACTTCAATCACCCTGATATCTGCTGGGTGAGCAATACAGCAGAGCACAGACAATCCAGGAGAGTACTGCGGACAACATTCTGCTGCAAGTGCTGGAGGAAACCACTAGGGGCGATGCTCTTCTTGACCTGCTGCTCACAAACAGGGAAGAGTTGGTAGGGGAAGTAGAAGTGGGTGGTAACCTGGGTAGCAGTGACCATGAGATGGCAGAGTTCAGGATCTTGACAAAAGGAAGAATGGAGAACAGCAGGATATGGACCCTGGACTTCAGAAAAGCAGACTTTGACTCCCTCAGGGAGCTGATGGGCAGGATCCCCGTGGAGGCTAATATGAGAAGAAAGGAATCCAAGAGAGCTGGCTGTATTTTAAAGAAATCTTATTGAGAGCACAGGAACAAACCATCCCGATGTGCAGAAAGAATAGCAAATATGGCAGGCGACCAGCTTGGCTTAACAAAGAAGTCTTCGGTGAGCTTAAACAAAAAAAGGAAACTTATAAGAAGTGGAAATTTGGACACATGACTAGGGAGAAGTATAAAAATCCTGCTCGAGCAAGCAGGAGTGAAATCAGGAAGGCCAAAGCACAACTGGAGTTGCAGCTAGCAAGGGACATGAAGGGTAACAAGAAGGGTTTCTACAGGTACGTTAGCAACAAGAAGATGATCAGGGAAAGTGTGGGCCCCTTACAGAATGGGAGAGGCAACCTAGTGACACATGATGTGGAAAAAGCTGAAGTACTTAATGCTTTATTTTTGCCTCTGTCTTCACAGACAAGGTCAGCTCCCAGACTACTGCACTGGGCAGCACAGTATGGGGAGGAGGTGAGCAGCCCTCAGTGGTGAAAGAACATGTTCAGGACTATTTAGAAAGGTTGGACATACACAAGTCCATGGGGCTGGATGCAATGCCTCCGAGGGTGCTGAGGGAATTGGCTGATGTGATTGCAAAGCCATTGACCATTATCTTTGAAAACTTGTGGCGATTGAAGGAGGTCCCAGATGATTGGAAAAAGGCAAATACAGTGCTCATCTTCAAGAAAGGGAAGAAGGAGGAACCCAGGAATTACAGACCAATCAGCCTCACCTCAGTCCCCAGAAAAATCATGGAGGAGGTCCTCAAGGAATCCATTTTGAGGCACTTGGAAGAGAGGAAGGTGATCAGGAGCAGTCAACATGGATTCACCAAGGGCAAGTCATACCTAACCATCCTGATTGCCTTCTAGGGTAAGATGACTGGTTCTGTGAATGTGAGGAAACCAATGGACATGATATAGCTTGACTTTAGCAAAGCTTTTGATACAGTCTTCCGTGGTATTCTTATCAGCAAGTTAAAGAAGTATGGGATGGATGAATGGACTATAAGAAGGATAGAAAGCTGGCTAGATCATCAGGATCAATGGGTAATGATCAATGGCTCGATGTCAAGTTGACAGCTGGTAACAAGCAGAGTGCCCCAGGGGTCTGTGCTAGTGTCTGTTTTGTTCAACATCTTCATTAATGATTGGAGGATGGGGTGGATTGCACCCTCAGCAAGTTTGCAGATGACACTAACCTGGGGAGAGTGATAGATATACTGGAGGACAGGGATAGGATACAGAGTGACCTAGACAAATTAGAGGATTGGGCCAGAAACAATCTGATGAGGTTTAACAAGGATAAGTGCAGAGTCCTGCACTTAGGAAGGAAAAATCTCATTCACTGCTACAGACTGGAGCCCGATTAGCTAGGCAGCAGTTCAGCATAAAAGATCCTGGGGGTTACAGTGGACAAGAATCTGGATATGAGTCAACAGTGTGCCCTTATTGCCAAGAAGGCTAATGGCATATTGGGCTGCATTAGTAGGAGCATTTCCAGCAGATCAAGGGAAGTGATTATTCCCCTGTATTCGGCACTGGTGAGAACACATTTGGAGTATTGTGTCTAATTTTGTGACCCCCACTATGGAAAGGATGTGGACAAATTGGAGACAGTCCAGCAGATGGCAACAAAGATGATTAGGGAGCTGGAGCACATGACTTATGAGGAGAGGCTGAGGGAACTAGGCTTGTTTAGTCTGCAGAAGAGAAGAACGAGAGGGGATTTGAGAGCAGCCTTTAACTACATGAAAGGGGATTTCAGTGAGGATGGAACTAGGCTGTTCTCAGTGATAGCAGAAGACAGAATTAGGAGCAAAGGCCTCAAGTTGAAGTGGTAGAGGTCTAGGTTAGATATTAGGAAAAACATTTTCACTAGGTGGGTGGTGAAGCATTGGAATGGGTTACCTAGGGAGGTGGTGGAATCTCCATTTTTTTTTAAGGTGTGGCATGACTAAGCCCTTAGTAGGGTTTGATCCTGCTTTGAGCAGGGGGCTGGACTAGATGACCTCCTGAGGTCCCCTCCTACCATAGTCTCCTATGATTCTATACAATGAAATAGAAGAAAGATCCTTGCATACTCTCCATCATTGCGTGTCATCAGAAAAGGCAAGCATTTATTTATCCTTCCAAACTCTATTTTGGAATTTCCATTTTTCAAGTATTTCCCATCAAAAGTGATACTTTCAAAAATTACCTGATGTTGCAGTGATCTAGCACTTAGTTCTAGTGTTTTGTGGGTCTCATACCTGCCTAACTTCCAGCCCTGGACTTGAGATTCAATTTTGAGAAGGGATTACTTTGCCCTTTTTCCATCTCATGTCTAGCATGGTGTCTTGAGTTGTTTTCATTTACCTTGTTTTTCTGACAGAAACAATTCTTGAAATCTTTTACTCAGACAAAACTCCCAATGGGCCAGTCTTGAGGTCCTTACTTGAATCTGCATCTACCCCGCCTTCCATCCCCTGTAAGGATCCCCTCGCAGAGCTCCTCTCCTTCTGAGAGACATGCTTGTTCTGTCCTGCCTCTCATGGAATAGTCCATAAGACTTGCCCTCAGACCTCTGGCAGGCCAGGGATGTCCACCTGAAGGCCCTATGTCCTCCCCTCAGTCCTTGGCAGCATGGATTCATTGGAACCATATTATCTGAAAATACCTCCAGCAATTGCTGCTCCCTGGGGCCACACTGAGGAAAAGCTCCAAGGAAGAGAGGGTTTCGCAGGACTAGAGGAGAACAAGGTGTATCTTGCTTGACCCTCCCATTCCTTCCCTTTGACCTCATCTGTTTCCTCCTTTCCCCTTGCATGGACCCTAGGCCTACAGAGCACCTTCTGTGAGGTCCAGAAGGGGGAAGGATTAGTGCCATGGAGGCAGTTTACTAGGCATCTTCCAAGCAGGGTGGCGGAGGATCCCTTCCATATGGGCCTTCATTCTTACTCCAGTAAATTCCCTTTGATTTCCCTGGGCATTTTCCAGAGTAAATTCAACATCTGGCCATTGCTATGGAATGTAGCTCAAAAGGAAAAGTACTAATGCAGAGATATCTTTCAGATAAATCACTTAAGTAATAAGCATATAAAAATAATATTGTGCATATAAATGGCAAGCTCAAGATAAAATACAATAGACATAGCATGCTCCATGTCACTTTAGTTTGTGTGCAAATTAACACCCATCAACCTAAAAAGAGCTGACACCTTTTGGAAGACTTTGCAAAACATTTTAGTATGAGATAGTTCCAGCAATGCATAACCAATTCTCCGCATTTATTTTTCCCTTTTTCTTTATTACTAACTACAAGAAATTGGTCTGAATCAAACATTGAGATCCGGATCCAGATTTCAGATAATCCAAAATCTATGTACAGACCTGGGGCTTTGATCCAGGAGGATTATCTAATAAATATGCAATGAGAATCTTCCATAAGAAGCACTGAATCTGGCAGTCAGTAACCATCATTCATGGAGTTCTAGCAAACTGGAGTTGCAAGCTAAGAGTGAATTTGATAAAACAGGTTTGTCTCTAGGAGAGTCCAAACATTAGTATTTTTCTGATCCAGTTTCCAATTAGCCCAAATTGATTCAGATCCCATCCTAAAAAGAGACACGTGTAAGAAGAAATTGCAAAGTCTTCAAACCTGCTAAGTCCTATGAAATGGGTCAGCAATATAATTTGGTAGAAGTATTTCCTCCACAATTCTGTCAAACCATCATCAATCATCATCCACGTGTAGTCTACTATGGACCATTGCACCAGCCAAAATGACCCTGGTTGATGACATCACACCAGGCATCGGATAGTGAAGTTCCCAGATCTGACTCAATCCTGTGAATCCATGATTTTCTGGGGCACCGGTAATGGGTTAACGGGTAAAGGATCAGGGCACGAACCCCTTTGCGTGAGAATGGAGAGTCTGAGAACACAGTGTTCTGAGGTGTTTTTGTCCATCCTGGTGACATGGATAAAGAGCATGCAATGCCATTTTTTAATGTAGTGAGTGATTGGAGGACGCCCATATCTCTGCAGGATTATGGCATTTCACACAAAGTCGAACCACTTTATACTCAATATTTGGCACTGACATCGTATATATGGAATACTTCTAGCCACTCCAACTCTTCCTGTAAGAGATCCAGGTTTCTTACTCATATAGCAGTACAGGTAGTATACAGATTTGATAGATCTTGAACTTTGTCTTCAGTGCAAATATGTTTTTCATCCACATGCAAGACATGGACTTCATGCAAGAGGCGGCAAGATCTAATCATTGGAGAACTTCTGGTTTGCTTTGGCCATTTAAACTCTGCTTGCAATATAGGTAGATGTACTCATCAGTGCTCTACACAGTGCTTGACCCCACCTGTACCAGGGGTTCTGGTGGCTCAGCTCTGGGGTTATATAGCTTGGTCTTCTTCCAAGAGATGTTCAACCCCAGAGTTCAGGAGGTATCTTGTAAACCTTGAAGGGCAGGATTGATTCTTTGGTTTCTCCACGAGTAAGGCAGCATTGTTGGCAAAGTCTTGGTCAAAGAACGCTTCTTGGCCAACCTTGATTCTGATTTGTGCAGCTGCAAGTCCTAGTATCTAATTTGACAGAATAGTTCCGGGGTGAGAATACATACCTGTACATACCTGAGGTTGTGTCGGAATATGGAGAAAGGCGTGAACCAACATATGCTCTACCACCGATACCAGTATAAAGGTTGCATCAGTTATAGCACAACAAATCTGTGATGCCAACCCCTTTCAGTGCAAACTAAAATACTGACCTGTCAACTGACTCAAAAAGTCACTTTGATGTCGATATATGCCACATGAAAAGGGAGGTTAAATTCTCAATACAGCTCACCCAGAAGCCAGAGGGTAAGGACATCTTCCACTGTTGACAACCCAGCAGTGAAACCTGATTGCTGTGTGATATAACATTATGTATAGCACTCCAGATGATCTTCACATCATCTGAGAGCTAAACTCTGCTCTCTGTCACATGGCTGTCATTCCTAGTTAAGTCAGTAAGAACTGTATGTGTGTAACTAAGAACAGAATTTGACCCTAAGTGAAAAAATAACCCCGGGACCCAATTTTGACCTTAGATCCATATGCACAACTTCTACTTGCTTCAGTGAGGTCTGTACCAACAACTCTCAGGTCAAAATTTGTACCAGTGATATTAAACATAAATCAAGAAACAACATTATATCACTCATCCATATAAATTAATTATCCTCAAATGCACAGAATTTTTAAAAACCCAACGCCCACACTAGTATAATCTGTTTACTAATACTCCTCTTGGCACCAGCCCCTCACAGTGAAAGAGATATTGGGTGGAAACAGGGTGAAATCTTAGTCCCATTGAAGTCAATGTCAACACTCCTATTGACTTCAATGGGGTCAGGATTTCACCCTCAGATTAGACACTTCCCTGTGGCATGTCTGCCTCCAGTAACAAGAGCTGTTTACCAGCCAACTCTAAGGCCAAATGGTTCCTGCCACTGCTAATCTCTTCCCTTTTGATGCAAATGGGAGAATTGGTTCTAAGGTGGATGCTTGTAATATGGAAATGAGACTCACACTTCATTTACTGCGTTTGGAAACCTCTGCCATGGTTGTTTTCAGACAGGTATAAGACTGAATAATTTACCCACACACCTCCAAATCTACTTGAATAATCCTCTTGGTTGGGAAAGCTGAGTACTGCATTTTTCTTCAGACACAAGCCAACCTAAAATAGGATTATTATTTTTAATTTAGATTATTACTTGTGAAGAAGGAATGCCTTTTAAATGTCAATTGGATAAAACATCCTTCACTTCTCAGTCTAAACCATTGTGCTTTGGTGCTCAGTGTGCATAAGATGCCACATTCCATCCAGAGGTGGATGCATTTCAGTGATGTGTAAAGTGTTTACTTCATAAATACAACACACAGTCTGTAAATTGGATTCTGCTCTCTAGAGAGACAGGGTGCTGATGGATAGGGCAGTGGATTGGGATTCAGGACACTTGGTTTCTGTCCTTGGCTCTGCCACAGATTTGAGAGGACTATAAGTTACCCTGAGGGCAATGACAGGATAGATTCAAATGTGCTGTGTGTGTGCATGTGTGTGAGAGAGCGAGAGAGACCAACTGTGCTCTGCCACAGTCCTGCAGTGAAACCTTGAGCCAGTTACTTCACCTCCTCTACTCTTTTGTTTGTTTTGTCTATTTAGACTGTGAGCTCTTCAAGGCAGAGACTGCCTATTGCTTTATATTTGTACAGTGATTAGCATAACGGGGCCCCAATCTCAGCAGAGTCCTCCAGGCACTTCTGTTCCTATTACAAATAATATTAGTCTCTTGAAATGAACGTGCTGTGGACAGGCCCAAACTTAAGTGTTTCTGGTGAAGTTCTGGGTGCCCTCAAGTCCCTTCAATTTTTTGGGATCAGTCCCTGAATGACATGACTATATTAACTATATTAACTTTAGAGGAATCCCTCCTTTTGCATTGTCTTTTAGTCTTTCTAGGTAGATCATCAAAGAAGAAGAAATTTCTTAAAATGCCTAACCATTAGGACTAATCCACCCCTCGCTCCCTTTGTGAAAAGAGATATCACATGAGATCCTCATCACTGATGACGTCTGTACAAAACAAATGATTAGTTATTCTGTTGACTCAAAAGACCTAATGTAAATGTGGAAAGAGAAATCAAACCAGCTGGAGTGTATTGTGTAATCAAGGCAAGTATCAATAAATCTTCAGGCCATTCTACTTTTCTTTTTTATTAAGGAAAAAAAGCATGACTAACTCCTACCTTGCATGCTAATTTTATACATGCAGAAATGCCCTGCTGGGCCAAAGATATGTAGATGTGAATCATATGAGAAAATGTTGAAATTGTTCCACAAATTAGCTGGGCTTCTCCTACACAAGAAAAAGGCAGGACAGGACTAGCCTGAGCTTCTATTTGTTCAAGTCATTCAACACTGAAAGCAGGTTTGAGAGAAGAATAAGTTACCTTGAGGGCAATGACAGGATAGATTCAAATGTGCTCAGTGCGTGTTGTGTGTGTGTGTGTGTGTGTGTGTGTGAGAGAGAGAGAGAGAGAGAGACCAACCGTGCTCATTAATACAGATACTGCTAATAATGGGCCATATCCTCAGCCCTAATGTCCTTAAGAGGGTAAAAACCCTTGAAGGTTGAGAGTCAGGCGCTGATGCAAATTTCCTCCCTAAATTCCTAAGTCCCCTCTCTTTTCTATGGAAACTATTGAACTTATTGCAGCTCCATTTTCCCAAACTTACTGTTGATCATACACTATGTGCTGATGTGAGGAACTATTGCTCATAAACAGGGACTTCAAACATTGTACTTCCATGCCTGAGTGGGGCAGAGGAATTGACTACTATGCTATTAGGACAGACTTATGTGGCCACTGTGAGGTGGACGATATTTGATCTGACCTCTTTGGGTCTGGTATCTGTCTAGGCCATTCAGTTTTGCTGGATTTTGCACTAATCGGACACTTGGGATGGGAAATTTGGCCAAATTTGGAGGTCCTAATTCAGGTACACTTCCATCCAATGGGATTTGTCTTAGTAAGGACCTCATGATGTCACCCATTAGAATTAATAAAACCCAGATGTGTGCTAAACATTGGTTACCAAACCCAAAACCATATGCAACTTTTCTGTTTCATTACAACTCATTCATCCCAGGTTTCTCAAAAGGTTTGCAAAGGTTTCATGTAAATTTGGCCAGTGCTGAGTAAGCCTGAGCCTGGGTTTTGGGTTGAAACTAGGCAATTCCTGTGTTATTTCATTCTTTGGACACCCAATGTGAAACACAGTGGTTATGAGCGAGTTTGTATGATCCAGAGTTCATTCAAAGCCTAAACTTCGTGGAAAACCTCAAAGGGCCCAGTTCTCAGTTCATTTACACAGGTTTTACATTGATATAACCCCATCGATTTAAATGCAGTTTTCTTCCTGATTTACACCAATAAGAGATGAGAATCAGGTCCAAACAGTGTGAAGCCAGCTGAATCAAAACCAAAAAAAAAGTTCACAATAATCCTATGTGATTAGTCTCAGACCCGTCTAATAAGTTGTATATATAATAAACCAAACTAATCTTTAGTAAGAACCTAGTTCCACATCTCTTTGTATATAAATACAAATTCTACCTATTTGTCTTGGTACTCTGTGTAGTTTCTTGCTACAAGTCATTGAAGTAAAAATAATACACTAAAAAGCAATATTTAACACATTGTATCCATACTATGGTGAGCTAATATTCTAGTACCCTAAAGATAATCTCTTTTCATCTTAGAAATGAATTAAAATCTCAGATAAGTAGCTGATTTTACAAGACACATGGCAATGTACACCCATGTATCTGTGTGGGAGCACTTGAATGAGATTGCATATGAAAGAACGATATATCTGCTTGTTTTATTGCTGTGATAGCATCTTACATGGCTAAAATCTTTATTTCTATTGATTTGTCATTGTATGATTAAATTTTTGCCTACACTGTACAAAAGTCATAAACTACTGATTTTATTGTATTTTGATGCTGTACATGCATAAACGCTGAGTGCAAGAGATAGACAGACTAAGGTTTATTTTATGCATTGGATCTTGGATGTTATGCACTATATTAAACCAATATAGAGCTACAGTATTTCATTGATAGTATTTTAATCCATAGTTAAGTTTTCTTCTTTAAGTGCTGGAATGATTGTCATCTATTGTTAGGTGTTATGAATGGTGTGGCATGCTGTACCTCAAAATAGCATGCTGGAAACCCCATATTCACCACTGTTATATGATTATGATATGTTTTGTACTAAGTATGCTTTATGAGGTATCATTTGGAAAGTTATAATCTGCTGACCATGACTATCCTGTTGAATTGTATGTATATGGAGTTATGAGATTTTGCTATGTGGCTGTTATTGAACTATGTTGCGAGTCTGGGAGACATGCACAGCCAGCTCTTCAATGGCATCGAAGGAGCACCTAACCCCTCCAAGACAGATTTACATTAGGACTAGCCATCTATGTGTTGATGGCAGATTTAGGAGAATCCACTCTATGTGCTTCAGGAAGGGCCCACTGGGAGACAGTGGAGGCCCTGTGTCTCAGCAGGGCTCGTAGAACATGTGATCCATGTTTGAGACAGTATTTTTTCAGGCATATGCATAGAAGGTATAAATTGGAGATGGTGACATCAGCTCCTGGCCTCTATCCTCACCTCTCTCAACACTGGGAAGATCGTCTGAAAGAGAAAGACTTTGAACTAGGGAGATTGGTCCCAGGCTAAGAAGGAAATTCAGCCTGTGCATTAAGAACTGTAACCTGCCTGCAACATCCAGTGGAGTGAGAAAATTAGTTTGATTCAAATCTTGCTTAGTCTAATAAAGTTTAGAATTTAGACTGCAATTTTATTTTTATTTCTTAAGTAACCAACTTCAACCTCTATGCCTAACACTTATAATCACTTAAAATTTATCTTTCAGTTGTTAAAAAAATTATTTTAGTGTTTTATCCTTACCAGTGAGTTTGTCTGAAGTCCTTGGGGAATCTACTTGGATTACAAAGGCTGCTGCATGTCCACTAACCTTTGATGAAGGGGTGAACTAATAAACAAGCTTACATTGTTCAAGAGAAGGTCTTGAGCAGTGTAAGACGGTACATTTCTGGGGTGCAAGGTTGGGGGGATTTGCTGGTGTCTTCCTATGTGCAGTTCATGAGTGGCGTATAAATCATTCTTGCAACCTAGGTGTATCACTGTATGTTGGTGACTGAGTGATAACAGCCACTGGGGAGGGGTTGGCAGCTTGTGACTACCACAGCATTTTCAGAGACAGCCCAGGTTGGAGAGTTAAGGGGACACAGTAGTCCCACAGTTCCAGGTTGTACCTCGGGGAACCCGTCACAAATGGAAAAATTCATTGTCAACAAATTGAAGGTAGGCTAAATCTACCAGACCACATCCTTAGGCCACCCCAGAGATTAGACTTTCTGCTTTAAGGTTTGTTGGAACATCTGTTTGGTGTCAACTAATGAAAAATATATTAAAACACATATGGGGTTCAATGCCTATGTGCTGCCTTTTGACATTTTTAACACTGACATAACTCTTTGGAAAATCTGTCCAGTGAGTGTAGGCAAGTTTAAAGTTAACTTTTTAATATCATTTTAATGTTTCACTTTAATTTTTCATTTTAATTTGAGTGAATTTAGAAATCACTATAGCTAGAGGCAAGTCTCATGAATATTGATATCAAATTGTGTTGAAACATGGGTGTGAATCTGAAACATGGACAGATGCCCATTCAGAGCTGATCAGATCACAAAACTCCTTCTCACTTTTGACCAGAGATAACTCAGAGATAACGCAAAGAATTCAACTCTGCGTTTGGTTTCAGGCTAGCATTTTGAGTTCAAGTTTAAAGCTGAATTGGGGCTAGAAGGCTGGTTTGATTTCATGGTGCCAATTCTGAGAATTTTTCTAGTGAAATTTCCACTAGATTTGAACCAGCGAGTGAAATCTGTATTAGTTTACAGCGCAATCCAAATCTGATCAGCAAAGCTGGGGGTTCAGATCTGACCTGCCCCCTACCTTAAATGTGAAAAGTTTGAAATGCATTTTTCCAATTTTAAGCCATTTCCACTTATGACCTAAGCTCAATTTGATATCGGATCTTTAGAGATATTCAAAATTATTTTAAAAAGCAGAAATAATTTAGACAGGCCTGCCTTTGTCTTTATGGCTATCTGCCAAATACCTGATTTATTCATGCCTATAAAAGGAGAGGTTTGCTGTTTTACTACATGATACCTAGAAATGTTTTGTCCAGGGGTACTTCCTGCAGTGAAATCGGATGGTGTGATAGTATATAACCAGTGTATCTGAGCTGAAGAGCATGAAAAAGACTGATTGTTCAATAGTTCATGCCTTTGGGTACAGTACAAGATAGTTCATACAGTAAATTTATTAGTACTTTGTCTAATCTGCTTAAACATCTCAAGCAATGGGGCTTCCTCCTTTGGAAGACGGTTCTGCTGCCTAATAGATCTCACTGTGAAAAACCTGTCCCTGATATTCATCTTAAATTTTCTCTTTCTTAATTTCATCCCATTATGACTAATAATATAGTTCCTGTCTATTCCTGTTGTTTAGACCCTCCTGCTGGGCATCTATGCTGACTTCTGTGGTTTGGAACTGACTTGAGTACTTGGTGATTTTATGACAAAACCCATATAGAAAACAGGGTTGGGTCTCTAATGAAGATGATATTCACAGCTGGATTTACAGAAAATAGAAATCCAACAACTTTTTACTATCTGTGGACAAGACCAATCTTTTGAGACTGAGTTCCATGGTTGAGTAACCAACCTTCTGACATCTGGTCTAACTACAATGCTTTGCAAAATCTTCTAAACCCAGATGCAATGCACAGAATGCAACAAAACTTGCTGGTTTCATTTTGATTTTGTCCTTGCCATATTGAAGGAACCTGAACTGGGAAGCAAAACTCATGCAATGGCAAACTGTACAAACTGAACTGACTGCTTACTTTTTCTAAAACCTATGCAATCCGAAGGCTGTGGGTAGGATTGTCAAAAGCCCTATGCTAACTCTCCTCCCATTAAATGCAAAAGGAGTTTTACCATTGCATTCAATGGGAGCAGATTTAACCCAATGCTGAAAACTTTTGAAAATACCACCTTGATGTGTCACACAAACAAACACCTAAAGGAGACACATTAAACAGCTAAATCAGAAATGTTTAACATATTCCAGTATAGTTATAACTCCACATATGTACCACAGAATTCACTGCACGTAGATACAGCATGAATAAGGCTTCTGATGTTGACATATAATTTGTTTGGGTAGGGAAAGGTTTATATTTTCTAAACTCTTCTTTATTTTCACATTCAACTTTTTAACAGGATTTGTCTTTGCAGCATTGTTAACAAGACTACCTATTAGCAAATGGAAAATTAATGACTGCACCAACAAAAGAGCAAGAGGATATTACCCAAGTGTTATCTCTCATCCAATCCAAATACTTCCTCTTGCTCCATTTACTCAGAGGAATTAAGAGCAGGTGAAGTTAGAACTGTATGTTTACTGATAATATCAGGAACACACCTGAAAATAAAGTAGTGAGTGAGCAGTCTAGGCTTGACTGCCTTAAGTCTGCTGGGTATTAACCTGCTTTATCTGAAGTAAACCTGAAAAGAACCATACCACACTTAGAAAGCCTAATATTATTAAAACATCCAGTAACCTATTGTTGTTATTACTGCAATGCAAAGTGGAACACTGAGAACCAAAACATAACGTAGATGTATCCAAGAGTAATTTCCATTTGTTGTCCGTTATTGTATGTTAATAGGGAGACCATTATGTTTCTCTGGCTACTGTACAGTACCTTTCACATACTGTAATTTGGCTTCTGATCGCATTTTATTGTGATACATATCAATCCCAGGCCATCTGGCTAGCTCCAAACAGGATTTGCTAAGTAATTCTACCAGGTAATTCTTATACCTTAATGAAAATAATCAATCACTGTTTTCAATGTATAGGTTGTGTTCTAGTAAGCTGACACAATTATAAATAACCAGGATCTTTTATGAAGATTTTATCAACTTGTGCCATCATTTTTCCAGCAGATTAATTATCCAAATAAATATATTAATTTTTCTTATAACATTCTTAAACGCTGTTTTGAAAATGAAGTTTGGCCTAAGCAACACTAAACTTTGATCACTATAGCAGAGCAAATGACATCAATTCTGCAATACTGATTTGCTACGCATAGATTCAAGGCTCAGTAGAATAATGTCAATTGAAAGTATTGTGGCTAAATAGACTATGAGAACTATTCTGACTGTAAAAAGCTTGGTTTTAAAAGATTCTCAAGATAACAAGTACAGCATAGCCAACGTTTCTCTCCTTCATAATCATTTACATTGAGTGAAATACTGGTAAATGTTATTGTGATGAAGTGGGAATTTTCTGTAATTTTTTTATGAATCCTGTGTGTGCCTTAGGTTCCCCTATACTTCAAATGGCTACTCAGTGGGGGTGAAGAGGACAGTTTGCTCTCAAGGCAGGATCAGAGACATAGCTATGAATGTTGCCTAGCTGTCTGAGCCTGAACAGGTCATTGGAAAGGACTGGTCAAGGCTGACCCCATATGAATGGGGAATCCATGAAGACAATGGCAAAGCCAGTCACCAGGACATTGACACTTAGCAATCAACAACACAGAGGAAGATGGATTCCCCCCCCCCCCCCCCCCTTGCAGCTGGGAAGTGGAGCAAAGATCCCAGCTTGAGAACAAAGGACTGGGAAGGTGGAGGGGGGACAAGAACAGGCGGCTGGAAGGAGTTTGCGTTCTCACCTTGGAAGTGACCAAGGAAATCAGACTGAAAGACAGATGAAGCTTGAAAAACAGGGGCCACTCCTGCTTGGCTGGCCCCTGGGCTAACCAGAATGGATCTGAGCTATGCTTTTACCTTTCTTTATTTTCTATGCTCACCTTAGGAGGACTTCCTATGCTGAGTTCCAGCTGACTAATAAACAATATTGTTTTGACAACGCTGTTTGAGTGTCACTGCAAATGCTTGGTGAGGTGCATTAGTCCCTGAAGCGTGTACAAATCCCTGCCAGGAGTCTATCGCAGTTGGGTTCACTGAACAGATCTCACTGTGTGAAGCAGGAGCTCCTGGTTCAGTTAAGGAGGAGGTGAGGTAGCATGGTGTACCCTGTGCAGGAGGCGTGAGACTCCTTGGGGGATTGACATACTGAAAGGGTTCCTCCTAGTGACTGTTTCAAAGCTGTGGATCAGTGACAGTTATAGATAACTGTAAAGTGAAAAAATGCATTAAATTAATGTTGTCAGAAATTCATTTTGTTGTCAATCTTCAGTTCACATGTTCATACAAAGGAAGAACAATTACTGCATTCTAACTACAGATCCTCCTTGACTTTGCCTAAGTCAGTTGTTCTTTGTGCTATGTATATTAGCACTTAGTTAAAATACCTCTTAGAATATCTTCATGTGCTGAAATGTGCCCTTTTTCATTGACACAATATTTTCATCATGCTGTTTTTAAATTAAGAAATGACAGACAGACACACACTGTCCAGTACAATGTAGATGTGTCACCAGATATAATAAAATTATCCCGTGTCACTGTTCAAGTTTAAGGCAGTCAGTACCAGTTGGTAACACATACCATTCAAACCCAACTTAGGTATCTGACAGGCAAAACATGCTTTATTTGACATATAAACAATTGGCGACTATGAGAACCACAAACATGAAATGTTAATGACTGTAAAAAAGTCAAATATTGATTGGAATAGTTCTTGTATGTACTTTAAACACAAAGAGTTCCCAAACTAGTGTATTTTTGTGCAGGAAAAAAAAGCAAGCAAACATTGTAAAGAGAAGAGCAAACCTAGTTTTTATGGGTTGAGTGATATAAGTAAAGATAGACAAGTCATAAAATACCCAGACTTTCAGGTACACAGTGATATTATTACCAGCATAAATATCCTTTGTGTAGGAAACAATTCAATCAGTGTTAAGTATCTGCTGTCCATATTTTGAAGGCACTTATGTATCAGGTAGATTTTTTTAAAAGGGTCTCTTGCACAATCATATTTAAATCAATCAAGCCCTCAATTTTCTGGTTTTATAATTTATGTAAACATGTGCAGGGATACACACAATCACCTACATCTTTTTCTAATGCACAGTGTTTATATTCTAACGAACTAATGATTGAGTTGTTCAGAATGAATAAAATACTCTCCTTAAAAGATCCTATTCATTGTACAATTAACATATCTTCTACTGAAACAATATTAACGTCACAGTGATAGATCCTCAGATAGTGTCAATTATATTAGCTCCTTCCACTTCCATGGAGCTGTGGCAGTCTACACCAGCTGAGGATCTGCCCCCATGTTTAGCATATTCTGGCCTATATCATACTTTCCTGTGAGAAAGGTATTGCAGGCATGGAGAGGGTCCAGAGACATGCATGAGATTCCACACATGGAGATTCCTTTGCAAATTTCCATCAGGGGTTGGAGCTTAAAGGCAGGGGCCCAGGGATTTAGTGATTCTGCAGCTGAAGAATTTGCTGGGGAATTCACTCCCTCACCACTTTCATTTAAACAAAACACATTTCTAGCTGATATGGTTGCAGACAACCTTGAAAATGTGAAACTAGGCTAAGCCAATGCAGTGTTGCCTGCCTGAGTCTGTAATTAGCCTGAAACAATAGCTCAGTGAGGTGTGAACTGCCCCAGTCATCTCAGTCACAGACATGTGGACCTCACAGCTCCATGCCACATGATTTGGCATTTTTTCCAGGATACCATGGAATTGAGAATTTCTGCTGCAGAATTCACCATTTTGCTGCAATCAGGTGCCTCACATTTTGTTTTCTATTTTCCTGCCCTGGTGGGACCTGCCTGCAGCTGCCTCTTGGTTCCCCACATGTGGGAATTAATCACCCTTTCCCCTGAAGACTATACTTCTTTAGAAGACATGCTGCCATTGGCTACTCCTTCCACACAGTGCAGCAGCAGCCACGGAGAGGATACATGAAGTCTTGCTTGGATATCCACAGAGTCTGCAAGGGATCAAACTGAGCATTGAAGCTGTGGCTTGACTTTGCCCCTTGCCACCACAGACCCTGCACTACTCCTACATTTTCACAGGCTATAAGAACTCAGGCCAAGAGGCTTTTGTAGGGTTCCATGGTAGAAGGAACATGCCACAGAGCTGGAACATGCTTTTCCTATACCAGGCCCCTTTGTGGTGTCAGAACAAAAATGAACTCAGGTGGAGTGGGCATCATGCGAAATACAGTAGAGAGGTGAAAGAGTTACATGTTACAAGCATTCTGATTTTGCTAGACATTTATCCCTTGCTACAGTGGCCTCAAGCATTTCCCCTGACATGTCTCATAAAAACTGCACCTTTGCAGTGTCGTTTGTGTTACTTGAATGTTATTCTTTTTTTTTTCAACTTGGGCACATTTTGATTTTATCACCCGTTGGGGAGTGCATCTGTTAAAAAGCATCATTAAAAATTCAAGTTTTAAATGATCACAAGTAATTTTACGGGATATTCCTTAGAATCCCATTTCTGTTTTGCAAGAAAGACTCCCCCTTGCTCTTCAGAGTATAAATATGTATCACTGCCTCATGATTTCCACCCGAATTAGTGAGTTACTGTGCATCAGGATTTTCTGTATTCTTCTGCAGCAAGCATGACATGACACTAATCCTGTATAACTTACATTTTCCAGGCTTGATACAAGGGAGAACTAGTCTGACTTAGCAATTCTTTTCTATGCCCCACTCTCAGCAGACTGAGGGCAGGTGGCTGGCCTGTCAAACAGCAAGAGAGGACACTGGAGTGAATGTAAGAATTTAGTAGGCAGTTAAGTTGCATATTTTGCTGAGGGCTTGACCCTGCGTCACTGAGGTCAATGGGATCTTTGCTATAGACTTTGATGGGAGCAGAAACAAGCCCTAAGACATTAGAAAGGAACTGGCAGGACGTAGCTCAGGCAATTCTTGTGCCTTCAAACCAGTTCTGTCTCACCACAAACACAAAATATTCACTCACCATGGAAAGATTCACCTGGACTCCCTTGGAGTCAGAACTGCATTGGTTCTGCTGCATGTGTGGCGGGGGACAGGAATCATGGAGTCTGCACTTCCTGTGAAATACCGAGCTCAGTTCTGCTGGGGTCCCAGGATCTGGGTTGGCTTAGGCCAGGAGATCTACACCTGTGAGAGAGAACTTCTTGCTCAGCTACTCAGCCCAGGTATTAGGCGGGTGTGACAAAGTGGAGGTGCTCTTAAGGTTTTCTCTGAGTGCTGTGCATGTGTCTTAGTTTCCCCTATGTGTTACTCATGTATTTTGGTGATGGGACCAGGGTGTGTGATCATGGCAGAGACCACTAGAGGGTGGCTGGGCCTTCCCCAGTCACATGTACGCAGACAATAGCCAGGACCCCTTTGCCTTGGGTCAACCAGCTGTGACAGGTTGAAACAGATCGTGGCAGGTTGAAACAAGGCGGGGTGGCCACCTTGCCCGGTAAAGAGACAAAGGATTGGGAAGGGGTAAGAGGGTGTGTCTAGGGGGGATTGGTTGGAAGAGTCAGTCCCCCCGTAAGGGAGCAGAGCCTAAGAATGTGGTCGCTGCTGTAACTTTTGATTCATTCGCTAACAACGTCTTGCTACGCTGTGCTCCTGAGAACTAATAAACCCTTCTGGCTTCCACGCTGGCTGTGAATTGCTTCTGACTGCAAGGCGGGGTGCATGGCCCTTTTGGGGGCATGTAAGAGCTCCCCAGGGTCCCATCCAGGGGGACTCACTGTGTTGAGCTCAGGCAGAGCAGGGGCGCTGAACGCTCCGAGGTCAGATTCAGGAGGCGGCTGCACTGGTGTGTGAAGACCTGGGGGAGGGGGGGGCGGCAGACTCCGAGCACTAGAGTCCTAACTGGCTTCTCCCTGAGTGGTTCCAGAACCCTGTCCCTGTGGGACTCCGTCACAGCAAGGGATCTGCTTCACAATATAAAATTGTCAATATAAGGGTGTTGAAGGCAAAGCAACACAATCAAAATGGACCTCAGATTCCTGTATGATTCCATCATCTCTAACCACAGATGGTAATAAATAATCTCTCACCACAACTGGAACAGCAACTCACGATAAGAAATGAGTTGTAATCATCTCAAAGTGCCCTGACCAGCTTACAGCAGCTGGAAAGTGTCCCATCATGCAGTCGAAATTCAAACAAGCCTCGAAAAGTTTCCTTTTGCAATGTTGTTCCCAATTCCTTGATCACCCAAAGCAAACTGATCATCCTGACAGGCAGATTGTTCCAGTTGCTCGAGAGCTTGAAAGATATTGAATAGACATTGCAGTGCTGAGCAAGATGCAACTTGCCGAAGAGGGGCAATCGATTGAGGAGAGTGCTGGGTACCCTTTTTTCTTGAAACGATGCCCACAAAATGAGCCACACGATTGTAAAGTCAGCTTTGCAATCAGAAAGAATCTTGTCTTTTGCTTGAGTCTTATACTCATTGGTATAAACAACAGACTGATCAAGCTCCAACTGCCCCTGAGCGGTGGATGTTACGCTTCACTAATCAGTGCTTATGTGCTGACAATGTCTAACTCTGATGAGGGTAGGGAGCAATTTTTACTCCATACTAAATTACCTGATCTGATTGACTCCCCATGAAGACAAGTTGATTATTTTAGGTGAATTTAATGCTCCTGTTTGCCGTGATGATTCCACATGCCATGGCATACTTGGCGAACATGGCGTTGGGAAGATGAACAGCAATGGCCTATTTCTGCTGACAACATGTGTCGAGCACCCTCTAATTATTGCCAACACTGTCTTCCGACTTCCGGACAAATACAGAATGACCTGGTTGAATCCTCCCTCACATCACTGGCATCTGATCGACCATGTGATGCTCTGACAGCATGACCTACAAGATGTGTGCATAACTAGGTGTCTTGGGGTGTATGTACCCCCAGGCTGGCCCAGCAACCATGGAGTTAATACCGGCACTGCCAACCAGTGCTGATTAGCAGCCTCACAGCATCTGGGAAGATAAAAGGACCAGGAAGCAGAGGGGTGGGACAGCTACCAGAGGAACATGAAGGCTGAAGAAGGGAACTCCTGCCAGCAAGCTGCTGAAAGCTGCCCAGGGACAGCACCCTCGGAGTGGAGATTCAGACCAGCCGAGACAGATAGGAAGGGGCTCAGGGCATGGCTGGAGTCATCGAACACTGATTCAGTTTGTCTAGATTAAGAGATTCCTGATCTGAAACCTAGTGGAGTGGGTGGGCCTAGGTTTCCCTACGAACCCCCTAAGGGACTTTAGAACAGAGGAGTTTTTCAGAGTCCCGGGCACCAGGAATTGACTGACAGCCCCACCAGATTGAGTGGACTCAGGTGCAGTGCTCTGCCTAGCCAGAGGGAGCACTGTTGCATTGACACACCAGGTCACATTTGGATATTAGATGAGCTGATTGTTGGACTGACCATCAACTTGTTCAGTCAAGGCTTTGCCTCTTTATTTGGCTGAAAATGCGTAAAAGCCAAGCAATTAAGCATGTAAATATTTCCTGCCTGAAAGATATGGCAATTGCCAAACAATTTTCAACACAGCTAACTACTGTTTTAGAAACTCTTCCAATGACCAGTGATAATGTACTTGCTGAATGGGTATCCCTATGTGACACAATCTATAATACCATTATGGATTGTGTTGGGTATACGAAACACTATCATTCAGACTGGTTCAATGATAATGATCTTGAAATATCGAATCTCCTTGATGTCAAGCGACAAGCGCATGCAGCACTCTTAGCTATCCCATTCTCTCTGTGTCAGAAAAGGCCAGGTGTAGGGCAGCTTGCAAAATGCTCCAATGCGAATTTTGCCAAATGCAAAGTATGTGGTTTGACCATAAAGTGAATGAACTATAGGCCCTTGCAGATAAACATGACTCAAAAGGTTTCTATGAGGCAGTTAAAGCTGTGTATAGCCCTACCCAATCTGCCTTGACACCACTAACAA
Source organism: Emydura macquarii macquarii (assembly GCF_026122565.2). Lineage (NCBI taxonomy): Eukaryota > Metazoa > Chordata > Testudines > Chelidae > Emydura > Emydura macquarii. The sequence continues at coordinate 7,513,448 of NW_027130506.1, forward strand.
GTGCTGGTGAGTCTCTCATCATAGAACACACTGCCATCCACCATCAGTGGCATGAACATTTTAGGGAACTAGTTTATCGCTTATCTACTGTTTCTGATGAGTCACTGGATAATGTGCACAAATTGCCCACATTTAATGCACTTGCCAATCAACCCACTTGAGCCCAGGTGTTGAAGGTTGTTCAAGTAATGAAAAATAACAAATCTCATAGTCCTGATGCCATTCCCACTGAAATTTTCAGACATGGAGGAAATCTTTCCATTGACAGGCATTTTGAATTTTTCTTACAAGTCTGGTTTCAAAAAATCATACCACAACAACTGAAAGATGCTAACATTGTCATTGTCTATAAGCAGTTATAGACCACAGTATCATGGCTATTACTGTGCTATTTCTTTACTCTCTATGGCCAGCAACATTCTTGCACGGATCCTCCTGAACCAATTCCTGACCCAAATCATCAACAACATTCTATCTGAGTCACAGTGTGGCTTTTATGCTCAGTGGAGCACTGTTGACATGATTTTCATCTTCCTACAATTACAGGGAAAATGTAGCAAGCAGCACCAACCTTTGTACCTCATTTTTCTCTAACCAAGACATCTGACATGGTCAACCACACTGCTCTCTGGAAGTCTGACTGTCTAGACAAATTTATTAACATCATTTGGCAATTACATGAAGACATGGCTGGAAGAGTTAGCGCTGATGATTATCTACAGACACATTTCCATCCATGTACAGGGTGAAGCCAGGATGTATCCTTGCCCCTAGTCTTTTTGGTCTATTTTTTGCTGTAATATTGGAGGAAGCCCTTTGTGACTCTTTAAATGGCGTCTTTATACTCTTCCACACTGATAAGCTCTTCAGACTTTTCCATCTATGTGTGAACACCGAAGTGATAGAAGTGTTGATCCCAAAACTGCTCTATGCCAATGATTGTGCCTAGGTGGCACACGGAAACAGCACCACAGGACATTACAAACTGCTTTGCTGCAGTCGCCAGTAACTTTCGCTTCTCCATCAGCCAAACAAAAACTGAGATTATGTACTCCCCAACAACTTTACCAAGACCCGTCATTATGCTTGGAAAGTACCATGCTCCAAGCCATCAATCAGTTTACTTATCTTGGCAGCATATTGACCAACAAAGCAACAATTGATCATAAAATGAATGCTCAATTAAGAAAACCAGGGCTGCATGTGGCGACCTCTGAAAGCAACATAAAATCTGTCGACAGCCAAAAATCAAAGTCTATTATGCTGTTGTCCTCAGAACAGGTGTGAAACATGGACCTATAATCAATGGCACATTTAAAAGCTTGACAATTTTTATTTCTGATACTTACAACAATTGTTGGGCATCAAATGGCAGGACCAGGTTACCAACACAGAAATCCTGGAGAAAGCTGGTTCGGTTGGCATCAAGGCTCATTCGATCTGCACCCAGCTGAGATGGACTGGCCGTGTAATTGATATGCCTGAGACCCATTTATCAAAACAAGTCTTATATTCTGAATTAAGCTCCGGCAGTTGTAACTGTGGAGGGCAGATGAAACTCTTCAAAACACCTTGAAATAAAATCTGTGTAAAACAAACATTCTGACTTGATCTTTGAGCAACTGGTGACTGATCATTTTGCAGGAAGCCACACTGTAAGGGTGGTTGTCTACAACTTTGAGAAGAGTTGTGTTGAACAGCTGGAAACACAGCTCCAGACTTAGAAACAATGGGCAGCTCAATCAATACAACTAGGCAAATGACTCTATGGCCAGTGCGGTAAATGTTGTTCTTTGAATTGGTCTATGGAGTCACACGAAGACACATTAGTACTTCATCGACTTCATCCTCGAAATGGAGGTGACTAGCATCATCACCAAAGTGCCCAGAAACCTCAGTAAGGATCGGGACCCCATTGTACTAGGCAATATGCAAATACATAGCAAAAGACAGTTCTTGCCCAGAACAGTTTATCTGCAATTCCTATGGAGAAGGCAGAAATTCCTACTTGCAGCATGGAAATAATCTGGAGACGTCTTGCCTTGAGATGGGATACAGTTCAAAAAGGGACATTCTTCCCCGTTGGGGAGCATGTTTTGTTGAGAACTGCATCATTTGTGTTTGCCACAAAATTGGGCAAAGCTTAATTTTACAATACACTAGATTTGCAGAACTACTGTAGTATTTATTTACTTATAAGAACTATAGAATGTGTCATGTTTCAATGGAAAAATAGCAATGCTCTGGGGAAACAGCAGATATATCACTGCCAGAGATTCTAGCAATAAATCATTTTCACATCTTCATGGGTGATTCTCTGAATATCATGGCATTAGAGACTTGAATGAAATCCTGGCCCCCTTAAAGTAAAGGGATTTTTGCCATTGATTTCAATGGGGCCAGGATTTCACCTTTAAAATTCAGCAGCCCTAATTAACCGAAAAAGTAATGATAGTGGGTATGAAATGGCTAACAAATAGAAGATTTCTAACTATTGCTATTTGGTGGAAGCAGTTTGACTGCTGCAAAAATCCAGTCTGATCATATTTATCTTGTTGTCTTTCCAGGTGGAAAAACCACTATGTTCACTGTTAGTTGGTGAGTCAGGACCTCAAGAAATGTTGTAGGCAAATTAGAGAAGAATCAACTGGAATTGAATAGAAGATCTTGTATCAGCCTTGAGAATTAATTTGATATTTTAACAGAGTTTTTATCCTTCACCTTTCCCAGGAGTGTGAAACTACACCCAACAGAGCACCCAACAGAACGTCCTTGAATATCACACTAGTCACTAGAATGAACCAAAAAGAAGTGGCTCAGAAAGACTAAGTACCACTTCACTCATGCAAGAACTAAAGATTACCTATAAGACAGATATATTAGTTGGAGTCAAGCTCCCATTCATTTCACATACAAGAAAGATTCATGTCATGTCATTCTGGGACCTCTTTATATTCTTTGTCATACGCATGATAGATGGATTGGCTGCTTTATATATTGTGCCACTTATCACAACACTCTGTTGATTCTCAGCATGCAATAATCAACTTTCTTGCCATAATAATTCTCTCTCTCTGTAGCCTTATTAACCCAAAAGGTCAAGGTTGAAGTGTCTTTTTTAAGCAATCAAAACACAGAGCAGAAAGACTATACATATATAATATCTTAGAGGCTGGATGTGGCTCTCATCCATGCACCAGGCAGAGGAACTCTCAACAGCACCAAAGTGCTTGGCTCCTGAGGGGCTTAGCATAGGCTTGTTTAGTCTGCAGAAGAGAAAAGTGAGGGGGGGATTTGATAGCAGCCTTCAACTACCTGAAGGGGGGCTTCCAGGTAGGATGGAATTAGGCTGTTCTCAGTGGTAGGTGATGACAGAAGAAGGAGTAATGGTCTCAAGTTGCAATGGGGGAGGTCTAGGTTGGACATTAGGAAACACTTTTTCACTAAGGTGAAGCACTGGAATGGGTTACCTAGGGAGGTGGTGGAATCTCCATCTTTAGAGGTTTTTAAAGCTTGCTTGACAAAGCCCTGGCTGGGATTGTTTAGTTGGGATTGGTCCTGCTTTGAACAGGGGTTGGACTAGATGACCTCTTGAAGTCCCTTCCAACCCTAATCTTCGATGACTGTATGATAGTTCTAGCATGCCCAGCCTTTTCAATCAGAGGCCATGATCTGCAATGAGCTCCACCCTGACACATCCTTGCACCCACCCAGTAAGCCCCTGGTGAGTATGTGTTATGTGATCCTCTCTGTTTCCAATCGATGGGTGATATGGGTCTGTTGCTACTGGATCTTTAGCTCAAGCTGTCAAGACTCAGGCCTTTAGCTCTGGAGATCCCCAGTGTCAACCAGGATGGCAGCTGTCACACACAATGTGAGAGTGTCGCTTTGTGCAGCTCATTGAAGGATCAGAGAATAAAGGAGGAGTTCAGAACTTGGATTCTCTGTGTGCATCTGCTACTAGACTAATGGAGTGGCTTTAAATGGCATCTATAAAAATACATTTATTGAGCACTGTGAACTACTGCATGCAATAAGCCATGTTCTGTACCTATTGTAGCGTCAAGTATTAATAAACATGTTCTTAATAAATAATTATTTAAAATACACCTATTTTAAATCTAAATCCTATTTAATACTTTTTAAATTTAAGATCTATTCATATTATACTCACCTTTTTGTGCATTTATTCAAAAAATGTTTTGTTTTGGTTTTTTGAGAAAAGTGCTTAATAACTAACAAAATATACACAGAAAGCATATAAAATGTATATTTTATGGAGCGGCACAGTGGATCAGAAAACAGAATTTCCTAAATTCTGATCCGAGCCCTTACATAGAATCATAGAGTTGGAAGGGACCTCAGGAGGTCATCTAGTCCAACCCCCTGCTCAAAACAGGACTAACCTCAGCTAAATAATCCCAGCGAGGGTTTTGTCAAGCCGCAGTTTAAAAACCTCTAAAGATGGAGACTCCACCACCTCCCTAGGTAACCCATTCCAGTGCTTCATCACCCTCCTAGTGAAAAACTTTTTCCTAATGTCCAACCTAAACCTCCCCAACTGCAACTTGAGACCGTTGATCCTTGTTCTGTCATCTGCCACCACTGAGAACAGCCTAGTTCCATCCTCCCTGGAACCCCCTTTCAGGTAGTTAAAGGCTGCTATCAAATCCCCCCTCATTCTTCTCTTCTGCAGGCTAAACAAGCCTAGTTCCTTCAGCCTCTCCTCGTAAGTCTTGTGCTCCAGCCCCCTAATCATTTTTGTTGCCCTCCGCTAGACTCTTTCCAACTTCTCCACATCCTTTTTGTTGTGGGGGGGCCCAAAACTGGACACAATACTCCAAATGCGGCCTCACCAATGCTAAATAGAGGGGAATAATCACGCCCTACGATCTGCTGGCAATGCTCCTACTAATGCAGCCCAATATGTTATTAGCCTTCTTGGCAACCAGAGCACACTGCTGACTCATATCCAGTTTCTTATCCACTGTTACCCCCACGTCCTTTTCTGCAGAACTGCTGCCTAGCTCGTCGGTCCCCAGTCTATAGCTGTGCATGGGATTCTTCCGTCCTAAGTGCAGGACTCTGCACTTGTCCTTGTTGAACCTCATCAGATTTCTTTTGGCCTAATCCTCCAGTTTGTTTAGGTCCTTCTGTATCCTATCCCTACCTTCCAGGGTATCTACCACTCCCCCTAGCTTAGTGTCATCTGCAAACTTGCTGAGGGTGCAATCTACCCCATCCTCCAGATCATTAATGAAGATGTTGAACAAAACCAGCCCCAGGACCAACCCCTGGAGCACTCCGTTTGTGACCGGCTGCCAGCTAGACATGGAGCCATTAATCACTACTCGTTGAGCCCTATGCTCTAGCCAGTTCTCTATCCATTTTTTAGGCCATTCATCCAACACATTACAGTGACTTCAGCAAAACCAGAGCAGTGCCGTTCCGGACTGGCCTGTTATTTTAAATAATATGGGTTGCACTCAAGTCTCAGTTAGAGGAAGGATAGTACAGTGATTAGTGCACTGATCTATTCCACAGGAGACCCTGCTTCAATCCCTAGTTTACTACAAGCATCCTGTGTAACCCCATTTAATGTCACTTTGTCTCTTGGTGCCATAATTCCCATTCTGTAAAATGGAGATAATATAAGGATAAATACATCAAAGAGTGTGATGTCCTCAGATAGTGCAGTAATGGGGGTTATATAAGTACCATAGATAATTATTACATGCCTGAGTATGTGGTCCTATGCTGATCAGTTTATGTGAACATCCATTCAGCGAAACATACCGATTTCAGTAGAAAAATTTATGGGATAATGTATTAGTCAGCAGAGTGGGAATAGCAGAATCGGTCCCCAAATCAACAGCTCCAAAGATTTTTTTGGACAAAGGTAGGGTTGCTTATATTTCCATTTAGGAAGTTTACATCTTCTTTTCTATAGCTAACTCCCAATAGCCAGGACCTCACAGCTGAAACACATATAATCCTTGTGCCTATTATGTTAAATGGGTGTTTGCCTTTTAGACTGAAAGGTCTCTGGAGTAAGAATCTTTGTGCTTTATACAGTGCCTGACAACTAATAAGTAATAATGATCAGTATTCACCTAACAAATAATTATTGCTTTTTAAGTTAGTCTCTTTCATTGTAATCCTGTATGTCAGCATTTTCTCCTCAAATGTATTACTGAATCTTTCCTTTTTCCAAGGTGAATTGTGCTTTTTCCCCTATATTTCCAATCTCATTAAAATCCTGTGGATTATCTATCTGTTCCTAACCATGTTCATATCTCCCAGTTTAATATCAACCCCAAACCAGCAAACTTTTTAAGCACATAGAATCATAGAAATGGAGGGGTGGACAGGACCAAGTAAACCTAGACCATCCCTGACAGATGTTTTTCTCACCTGTTCTTAAAAACCTGTAATAATGGAGATTCTAAACTTCCCTTGTAATTTATTCCAGTACTTAACTACTCTAACAGTTAGAAAGTTTTTCCTAATATCTAACCCAAATCTCCCTTGTTGCACTTTAAGTCCCTTACTTCTTGTCCTTCCTTCAGTGGACATGGAATCATAGGGCTTGTCTTCACTTAGCTCCAAGATTCAGCGGCAGTCGTCTGGAGTTACGCAAGCTATGCAAAAAACTTGCATAACTCCCATCGACTTCTCTGCTTCTCTTCGGCGTGCCGTCTTCACTGCACTATGCCAACGGGAACCGCGTTCCCGTCGATGCAGCGCTACGCTACTTGTGGAGGTGGTCTTAATATGTCGATTTCTGGATCGACTGAGCGGGTCTTCGCTGACCGCTCAGTTGATCCAGAGAAATCAATCTGACGGCGGCGAATTTGCTGCCATCAGTGAAGACATAGCCATAGAATTTTAGGACTGGAAGGGACCTTGAGAGGTCATCTAGTCCAGTCCTCTGCACTTGTACTCAAGAATTACCTAAACCATCTAGACATGGAGAACAATTGATCACAGTCCCCTTTATAACAGCCTGCAATGGAGTTGATAAGCCTCACAAGGACAAGGAAGGGGTGTGGCAGGGACAGCCCCACCCTTATGGCACCACCCTTATGATAGGGAGGCTACCCTTAAAAGGGAGGCAGCTGCAGTCAGCAGAAAGGGAAGGAGCAGGATTGCCCTAAGCAGCAGAATGCAGGAGCAACTCCTGAAGCTGTGGAGGGAACTCCTAGGCAGGAAACCGTCACCCCAACCCCAAGGAGAGTACCCAAGGAGACTCCCAGGGAAAGACAGATAGGCTGGCCTTATCTCAAAAACCCAGCCAGAGCGATTTCCCCAAACCAGCTGCACTGCAGCTGGATTGTTGGCAGCACTATAGACTTGCCACCTCCCACCTTTTTGGTATCTCTGAATGCATGTGGGGTTTGGGAGCTACATTTGGATCCTCCAGCCAGAGAGACTAAAGGAGGCCCACAAAGGGCAGAACCCCCTTTACAAATGATGGGGAAGTGGGGCTCAGGCTGTGACCACCCAGTATAGCTAAATAGGCATGGTCAAGTTTCCCTATCCCCCGTGGGAGGAACCACCTAGGACTCTGTTACACAGCTTTTAACATATTTGAAGACTTATCCGGTCCTCCCCCCGAGTCGTCTTCTCTCAAGACTGAACGTGCCCATTTTTTTAAAGTTGCTTTATAGGGTGGGTTTTTTAACCCTTTTATTATTTATATTGCTCTCCTCTGGACTGTCTCCAATTTGTCTACATCTCTTTTTAAAATCTGGCACCCAAAACCACACACAATACTCCATCCAAGGCCTCACCAATGTCGAGCAGAGCAGAACAATTACCTTCCGTGTCTTACATACAATACTTCTGTTAATACACCCCAGAATGATGATAGGGTTGTTTTTGGTTTTTTGCAATTGCATAACATTGTTGGCTCATATTCAATTTGTGATCTACACTAACTCCCAGATACTTTTCTACAGTACAACTGCCTAGATGTGAGGATCTGCAGGTCCTTCTTCTTCGTATGGCTGTTGTAGATGTACAGCAACAACTATAATTTTACATTTAGGTGGGTAAGCCAGATAATTGTATCAGGAGTAACGGAGTGTACCAGTGTGATGCTTCCTTCATATTTGGGAGTTGGGCGTTGAGTCATTATATGTTCCATGCTCTTTTGTGTGTGACCACAGTCACGCTCTAGAGAGTTTTTAATTTTTCATTTGTGCATCAAGTATCCACATCTGTCATGGTTTGTGTGGATGCAGTTTAGGGTTGCCCATAAGCTTTGCAGAAAATTGAAGCCAGGGGTCTTTCTGCATTGGGTCTTTCATGAGGTGTTTGTTTGTGACTTCCTATGAACTTCATTCAGCTTTCCAAGCTTCATCAGAGTTGAAAGTTAATGTTGAAGGTTAAGCACGTGGGTCTAAAAGGGATTGCACAACTTCAAGTGGTGGTGAGGGATGTCGCTAAGGTCCTGGTAGATGGGGAGATGTTTATTTTCTTCAATTCACTCGACTTCCTAGAGAATCCCGGTATCACAGTGAATGGATCAGAGAGCAATGTGTGACAGCACGGGCAGCCTGAGGGTTGGGGTTGACGTTAGGGTTCCAGTGATGCACCGCACTGCAGCGTATCAACAAGTCAAATATAGTTCCTTCCGTCCCCACCAGTGCACAGTACTTGGCTAGGAGTACACAATGGCCATCGCTGATGTCTACAGCATTGATGCTGATGCTACCCAGCTTGTGTTTGCCAGTTTCTGGATCAGGTTGACCCTAGTCTTCATCTTGCTGGCTACTTCCTTCTTATGGTCAAGGTTAGCATGCAATCCAGCTTCACTCCAAGATACGTCAGAGTGGGTCATGTCGCAGTGTTGCCACAAAAAGTCATTTTCAAGGTACACATAGCATTGCTGTCATCAGGATGGAATGCAGTGACTGTTTTGTTGCAGTTTGGCTTGAACCTCCATTTTCAGAGACATTCTTCCATGGTGTTTAGGCCCCCATTCAAGGTGGATTCAATGTCGTTGAAGGTGACTGCTTGCGTTGCCATGGCAGGGTCATCCACATATGCAAATGTGCATGATTTTGTTGGCAGCATGTCACTCATGTAGACAGTGAAGAGTATTGGCACAAGTGCTGAGCCTTGTGGCAGCCTGTGGTTGAGGAACTGGGGTGAGCTGACTTTGTTTCCCAAAAGGACACATAGCCACCAATTGCTCAGCATCATCCAGAGCAGGCATAGTGTTTTGAGGCAGGGGATGATGCTCACAAGCTTCAGCATCAGGCCATTAATCTAGACCGTGTTGTAAGCTGATGGGAAGTCTACAAAGGCTCCACTGGTCTTGGATTTCTTCTGGAATCCAGCCTTGATGTGCATGGCAAGGGCCAAAACTTGGTCGCAGCATCTGCATTTAGGCCAGAATCCCACTTGTTCTTTGTCCTGAACCCACTGCTGCATCCACAATGCCACCTGACGGCCCTACTAGTGACTGGAGAACTGGGAGCCCTAACGTCTTATGGCTCACTAAACGTACTGCCCACAAGAACCTGATTGGAGGAATTCCTGAGTTCCTGATTGGGCTGGGTACACTATTTAAGCCAGAAAGAGACACAGGACTCATCCGTGCAACTGGATGAGTTCCTGGCTGGTTATTACACCAGACCCTGCCTTCTCACTTCACTCTTGAGAGTCTTCCTGGCTTTTCCCTGGTTCCTGCCTTCCTGACCTGCTCCTGCTTATTGCCTTCCTGCTTTATGCCAGATCCCTGCCACTGGTCTCTAACTTTGATGCTGGCTCTGACCCTTGGATTGACTCCCAATTTCAACTTCTGCTCTGACCACTAAATCTGATCACCCAAGCCTCAGTTGTGACATTAGCCAGTTATCCCTGTTTTGTATCTGTATGTTTGATTTTTTCTTCCTAAGTGAAGTACTTTGCACTTGTCTTTATTCAGTTTCATTTTATTTATTTCAGATCAGTTTCCCAATTTCTCGAGGTTGTTATGAATTCTAATTCTGCCCTCTGAAATGCTTGCAAGTGAAGCCTTCCCAGCTTGGTGTCATCTGAAAATTTTATAAACACAGTCTTCACTCAATTATCCAAGTCATTAATAAAAATATTGAATAGTACTGGACCCAGGACAGACCTCGATGAGACATAAGAACATAAGAATGGCCATACTGGGTCAGACCAGTGGTCCATCTAGCCTGGTATTCTGTCTTTCAACAGTCACCAATGCCAGATGCTTCAGAGGGAATGAACAGAACAGGTAATCATCAAGTGACCCATCCCATCACCCATTCCCAGTTTCTGACAAACAGCAATTCCTGCCTATCCTGGCTAATAGCCATTGATGAACCTATTCTCCAGGAATGTACTTAGCTCTTTTTTGAACCCTGTGATAGTCTTGACCTTCACAACATCTTCTGGCAAGGAGTTCCAAAGACTGATTGTGTATTGTGTGAAAAAATACTTCCTTTTGTTCGTTTTAAACTTGCTGCCTATTAATTTCATTTGGTGACCCCTCGTTCTTGTGTTATGAGAAGAAGTAAATAATACTTTCTCCACACCAGTCATAATTTTGTACACCTCTATAATATCCCCCTTTTGTCGTCTCTTTTCCAAGCCGAAAAGTCCCAGTTTTATTAATCTTTCTTCATATGTATTCAAGATGTGGGTATACCATGGATTTATAAAGAAGTTATATGATATTTTCTGTCTTATCATCTATCCCTTTCCTAATGATTCCCAATATACTGTTGGCTTTTTTGAATGCCGCTGAACACTGAATGGATGTTTTCAGAGAACTACTTACAATGACTCCAAAATCTTTTTCTTGAGTGATAACAGCTAATTTAGACCCCATCATTTTATATGTATAGTTGGGATTATATTTTCCAATGTGCATTACTTTGTACTTATCAACACTGAATTTCATCTGCCATTTTGTTGCCCAGTCACCCAGTTTTGTGAGATCCTTTTGTAACTCTTCACAGTCTGCTTTGAACTTAACTATCTTGAGTATTTTGTATCATCTGCAAATTTTGCCAGCTCACTGTTTACACCTTTTTCCAGAGCATTTATGAATATGTTGAACAGTATTGTTCCCAGTACAGACCTCTAGGGGACAACACTATTTACCTCTCTTCATTCTGAAAACTGATCATTTATTCCTACCCTTTGTTTCCTACATTTTAACCAGTTACTGATCCAGGAAAGGACTTTCCCTCTTATCCCATGACTGTTTATTTTGCTTACGAGCCTTTGGTGAGAGACCTTGTCAAAGGCTTTCTGAAAATCTAAGTACACCTATATCCGCTGGATCACACTTGTCCACATACTTGTTTACCCCCTCAAAGAATTCTAATAGATTTGTGAGTCATGATTTTCATTTACCTAAACCATGTTGACTCTTCTCCAAAAAAATCATATTAATCTGCGTGTCTGATCATTCCGTTCTTTACTACAGTTTCAATCAATTTTCCTGGTACTGAAGTTAGGCGTATCAGTCTATAATTGCCGTTATCGCCTTTAGAGCCTTTTTAAAAAATTGGCATCACATTAGCTATCCTTCAGTCATCTGGTACAGAAGCTGATTTAAATGATAGGTTACATACCACAGTTAGAAGTTTTGTAATTTTACATTTGAGTTCCTTCAGAACTCTTGGACCACACTTGATACCTCCTCCCAGTTTGACAGTGAACCACTGATAACTACTCTTTGAGTACTGTCTTTCAACCAGTTTTGCACCTTCCTAATGGTACCCAGTTTTGCACCCACCCCCTGTAGACCACATTTACCTACTCTGCTTATGAGAATGTCACATGAGACTGTGTGAAAAGCCTTACTAAATTTCAAGATATATCACATCTACTGCTTCTGCCATCCATTAGGCCAGTAACCCTCTCAAAGAGGGAAATTGGGTTGATTGACATGAAGCAAGTGAGCAGTTCCACTGAAGTCAATTGAAGTACTCACATGCTTCAAGTTAAGTATGTGCATAAATGTTTGCAGAATCAGGGTGTGACAAAGTAAGACCGGACAGCTACCAGAGAGTGGTGGAAGGCAACTATATCAGCCCTAGAATGGTAAAGGCCCCCCATGAGCTGAAAAGAGGTTACCTCAGGTGAACTAGGGCCACCTGAGTCCAACTAAGAGCTGCCTGTGACCTTTAAAAAACCCTTTTCTTGTGAGCAAGAGGAAGGAGAGATGGGAGATAAGTTGCAGCAGGACTAATGGCGGTGGGGAGAAAAGGCTTCTCTGGGATGGAAGGCTGCTCTCCTACCCATCAGGGAGGCAACCCTGCTAACAGATTGTTTGGGGAAGGGCTGGCAACCAGAGGCCAGCATAACAGGGCAACACTCCAGAGAGGGGGCAGGGAGAGGTATTCCCTTTTTGTATTATGAACTTCTTTCTTTTTTGTTTGGCTAAAGAGCACTCCTTGGGCCTACTCTGAGGCCCACTGTGTGAATAGTAAAGAATAAAAATCCGAGAGAGGAAAAAAAAGTCTCTCTGAAGTGGGTTTGATTTACTCCAGGCCCTCTATCTCCAGAAGGGGGAACACTGAGCCCAGCAAAGCGAACGAGGTACCTTCCCACACAAGACCATAACTATTATTTCCTGTGGAAAAAAATGTTTAGAATTGTATTTATTGTATAGTTAAGGATATTAGGGCAACTATTATCTTGAACCTAAATAAAATATTACCCCTTTTACAATAACTAGACTGTAAACTATGATGCAATGGAAAATTTGGCATTGTCTCATTTACATTTGCTATCTAGATTCACTGCCAGAAAAGGATGATGGGTTCTTGGTATAATCATGTTCCATGTCTAAGGTCTGCTTAATATCTATTTAACTTGTCTCCCTGTGTGTCTGATTAGCTTTTTTCTAGGCAGAGCAAATGTTTAACATCTCATTGTTAATTTATAATAAAATTGGTATTTTTTCTTCATTGTCTTTACTCAGAATTCACATTGTGCCCTTCATAATTTAGCTGTTCTATAAACCCACTCTGGAGCCTTTCAACAATGCCACAACTTAATCACAATGTACTATCAAGCAAACTATAATGAAGCCGTCTAACATACTGGAGAGAATGAATAGTATGACAAACAGGCCCTACACATAAACACTGTTGCCACTCTGCTTATTGTAATGAGTGTATTTTCCTCCAATGTTATTTGATGCTTAAACATATACAGACTATTCTTCACTAAAGCGCAGGCCAGTTAATTATGCATATTAAATGTCTTAATTTCCAGGACAGAAATAACAAGCTTTTGTAACCCTGGTCACCAGCGGGCGGGATTGAAGCTGGGACCTCTGCTTCTACTGCATGAACTATAAGCCTCATAGCTCTTAGCCAAGGCAGTGGCAGATTCATCAATCTCTAGGTGATCTAGGTGCCATTAAAGGGTGACAGAGCACCACACCAACCAGGCATGTGTTACACTTTTATCATAGCGCGGCCATACAACAAATGGGATAGAAAATGAACTGTGACAATTACCTTCTTCCTTCTGCACTGGACACAAGCTGTTCCTCTCAGATTTACACACAGATACCCACTCTCATTGTGCAGTTGACCTAAACAAGCAACAAAAATGGTATGTTAGGAAATTCCACGTATACCTCCACTGTAGGATCTCGATCCTAAAGGAAGACACTGATACTTTAGTTTTGTACCAGAGCCAATATCGTGTTTGTAAGAATGTCCTAGTCTACATTTTCTTCAGTACCAACACCACATATGTTCACATTCTACATATAGATGAGTCTCAATATTGTAATGCAATTATTCCCTTTCACCTATTCCCAATGGCTTTATTACTCTGGACCAGCTGCAAGATTTACTTTCCAAAGCTGTAAAATATTGCCTCAAGCTATTGACTCTGGTCACAGGGTAATGAGCGTTTTAAGGGGAGACAGGTCCAGACCCACACGTTACACACTTTACTTGCCTCCTCAAGTGGAAAACATGAACAATGTCATGTGGCTAAATCAGGCCTCGGGTATCCTGTGGAGAGCCAGGGGGGACTGAATGGGAACTTGGAGGAAGCCTTAGGAGTTGATGCTCAACAAAGAAGAGTGAGACTCAAAGGAATAGGAGGGCTGCATGAGCACCTCTTCGCAGACACGTTCCCTAGTTCCCAGGCAGGAGGCCTAGGCCATGCAAGTCTGCCAGGAGCAGGAGCTAGCTAGCGGGAGCATAAAAAGCAAGTCTCCTAGAGAAAAATCTCAGTAGGGACAGGCCTAAGAACCCTGCACCAAGGGTTGTGAACCAGTTAGGAAGGCTGGGTGGGGGTTCTTGTATTTCCTTGTGAACTTTTTTAATAAACCCAGACCCCAAGAAGAGGTATGACTTGACACATGAAAGCCCATGTTGAAATTATTTGGGAGCACAAGAGGGAGAAAAGCTTGCAGCAGCGGCTAGCACGAAGCCAGACAGGGTAGGCAGCGCTGCCACAAGTCTCTTTTCAAAATAATCAGAGCTTCTTAGTTGGTTCTTAGTTGGTCAGCTTTTTGAGGCAGGGACTATTGTCACGTGTGCGGACAGCGCCTAGCATACTACAGTAATGCAAATCAGAAAGATCTCCCAAGAATTCTAATGTGTCCTAAGTTTGTCTTAGCCTGGCATATACCATAACCAGGAGAAAATTGAAAACTTTCAGCAAAATCAAAATTTTCCAATGGAAAATTTCAGTTTTGCAAAAATGGCATTTTTTCATCAGAAAATCATTCTAACAGAAAATTCTCAATCAGCCAAACACAACATGAAGGAATCCTGACTTAGACACTTCGTTTCATTCACTAAACCATACTTCCTCTCCTTGAGACCAAACCACATCTTTCAGGATATTTTGCACCCGGCAGTGCAATTGTTGTGTGCAGCTGGAGTAAATCCTTGCTTGGTATATGGGAGCATCCAGAGGAAGATGATTTCCAGTTTGAAATCCAGATATGTGGCAAAAGAATTTTGCCCTTAGGGAACAGACTGATTTAATGGGTCTATTCCTTGCTCTAGTCACATTTGGTATACCTTCTGTTCCTTGTTTCATCACATTTGGTATATCATGGGTTTTAGTTTTGTTGTACTGGATGTAAGGAGGAGACTTTGGTTTAAGGGAATAAAGCCATCAAGAACTGGCATATGACAGCCAACATAATTGTTTCATATTACCAAGCTTGGTGATTCACTTTGCCTCTCTTGCCAAATGCTCTGAGTCAGCAGAAAGCAAGCTGAAGCAATAGCCTTTTCCTAGAACATTTTCTGTGCCTTCACCACTATGCAGCAACATCTTGTGAAAACAAAGAGCTGCAAAGCCAGTGCAACCTACGTCAGTTCAGGCATTAAAAGTCTTAAACATGTGTAAGCGTTCAAACACTCACAGCCCCACAGCATGTACTCCACACCCCTCTACTCATGTACATTTTGAAATCCTTGTTCCTTGTGGATATCCATGTCATGGCTACATGTCTTGTACTCATTGTACAACATCAAGTTATGAGAACAAAGTGTACCTAAAAAATTCCTACCCTTCCCAAAACAAGCAGAAAAGCAATGTAGGAAACATAACCGTTATGCTACTGAGCCTGCCTGAGGAATCCACACTCTCAAGAGCAGTTAATGTGCAATTTGCCATCCAAGCTTCATAAACTTCAGGATGTTCGATAGGCGCCAGATCAAACCAAAATAGTGCAGTTCCACTCTAACAACTGACTTTTAAAAATACGGCTAGTTTATTGTCCTCTCAGTGCTTATCCTGCAAAACGCTTGATCCATGTGAGTAGCTCCACTGAAGTGCTGTGTGGCCGGGGGGAGGTTTACATTTGCCAGACAAAAATATGTACATTTTGAAAGTCAGTCTGGGCTCTTTCTCTCTTCTGCGTCAGCACCAGCAATAAAGAGTCCACAGCCCAAATTCATGCGTGATAGCTTCAGATTATGACATCCACTATGCCTGTGCTCTGTGGCTGCACAGATGTAAGTGTCTGCAACATAATAAACAATTCTGTGGCTGCTGAACAAGAAGGAATAGTGCAGTGATGTGGGCTAGGTAAGTACCTAAATTAACAAACATAATCAAGTCCCGTCGTCCCCCTCACAGGCTCTGCAGTACTAACTGGACTAAAACACTGGACAAAGTCATAGTTCTCATTAGAGTCAGCAGTTGTGGCGCGACACACACAACGGGAGAAGATCCTCTGTGTAAGGAGGTGCCATTTTTACACAGTCATGTTCAGAGTAGAATCATATTTAAAGAGAGCCACGGCCAGCATGATTTTGAACTTATTATCAGCGTTCCCTATATCTGTTTACCAGGAAGTTCACAGCAAATAACAAAGACAGCAATTTTAGCACTGCATATGGACTCTTCAAAAACAGACTGATACCATAGCTAGTTTTCTTCCCCAACTCCTTTGGGTAATTTGGTGCAATCCTAATCACTTATTCTAGAAAATATAAAATGGCATGGTACCCCTTTTCATCATTGACCTGAGCTTCTAGGCTGGGGCACAGGGCCATAAGGGCAGGAATAAGTCTTCATTGTGGGTAATAGCCTCTGCTTGGAAGGGCCTGTAAACCAATATTGTGCAACCTTTGCAGAAGCCTTGGGTGCAAGAGGCGTTTCAGAGCAAAGAATAGGCAGGGCAGGACAGATCAGAAGGTATTTTTTGCCTTTGCCATGACCCAGGAGATCATTGTAACAAGGACACAAGTCAAGACAGAGGTAGGGGCTGCCCTAGAATGTGCCAGGATGGTCAAACCAGCCCCTGGAGTTCCCAGAATCAGTGTTGCCATCAGATGAATAATCTGAAAGTTCAAATGGTAACAAAAACACTCAAAATTGTGAAATGCATCTTTGAAAGGTTTGATTTAAATTGGGCATTTCCTTCCCTCACGCTGGGCATCTTGCAGGAAAAAAAAGCAATGCACTGTGTAGTGCTGGGCGACCAGGCTGATATTTTGGGGAGCTTGATTTGTAGTTCATATGCAAGCTGTACCCTAGGGATATGCCACCAGGGAGGCTTTCGGGGTTTCGAATAAACACCCCTCTCTAGGATTTGGGTTCCATGCACCTTCTGAAAACAGTTTAAAGTCTGCCAATCTCGGGCTTCTTTAATTCTCAAATGCATCAGCAACGAGCAGGATCAGCATTCTCACAGAAACTATAGGTGGTTTACTTTTCTGGGTACCACACCCTTGGAACCAAGACGCCAACAAGTTCTGCTGTAGGCACTAAAAAGCTTAGCATTCCATGTGTTTTTAAAAAGGGAAGTGTTTCCTGTCCAAGTCATGTTGCCAGTTCCAGGTGGATCTAATTCAAAAGGGTTGCCTACGCTGATTGACTTTCTTGTTCAAAACCAAGGCAGGATATAAAAATGGCTTTTGATTTGTTGAAACATAAGGAAAACTCTTTCCTTACCCCACTAGATATTAACTAGCCTTCCCTCTCCTGATTGACACTCCATCCTCAATCGATTGACACCCAGGGATATGGTTTTGGATACTGGAATCATTTTGCCAAGTACACAAAGAATTGTCCCAATTTCCTCATTCTGGAACAGGTACAGGGACATAATTCACCGTTCTATAAAGTGCACTAGGAACAGGAATATGGCAGGCAAAGCCTGTCTAATTCCAAGACATTGGGATGCACCAGAATAACAGTATTGGGTGCCATCTTTGCAATTGATTCAGATGTATGTCTTCAGATTTCACAAGTAAATTTTCTCCTTCTAAAGATCACAAAATGTTATTCAGGGTATGTGTGGAGGAAAGAACCTAATACATGGTAAAAATAATAAGATCTCTCTCTTGTGCCAGGTAATTGAGAAGGTATTTGTATCAAACTTACAGTTTACTAAAGAGCCACAGAAGTGAAAGAAAAAAAATCAGCTACTGCAGAATCTGTACTCTCAAAAGGATTTTGCATCAGCACATATAGGGCTTTATTCTGTAGGTATAAAACTGCTGTAGGAAAGGAGAAGGGCCTCCTGATCTGATATTTCAGGAATGTCCTGCAAAGTATCATAGGCAAATAGCAAGAGCTGTGACTCCTAAGAAGGAATGGAAAAGAAGCAGAGCATGTAAATTCTCCTCTGTTCATACAAAGCAGCTCACAAATTAGTAACTCCTCACGGCCTCCTGAATTTTCATGTCATTCTTCTTAACATAAAGTTTACAAACTTGATGAGCCTGATCCCCAACATAGCACTGGTGCCGGTGGCCTCAGTGGAGATGGTTTGATTTACACTAGCTGAGGATCTGATCCTTATTTCAAAGGGAGAGAAAATAAGGAAAATAAGGAAGGAGAGGGATTGTGAGTAGCAACATCACAGGAGAGGTTCTTCCCCAGATATGCTGAACACTCACTAACTCACTGGCAGTCAGCACAGTGAGACATATCAGACCCTGCTAGTGAGCTGCAGCAGCCTATTACCGTGAGAAAAGATTCCTGAGACATTGTCCGCACCAGCATAGAGAGCATGACAATCTGACTGCTCAAGATGCATACACTGAGCACTGAGCACTCAATTATTACTGACCCTGTTTAAACAAAAATGCAAGTTTTGTGGCAAAGGATTTTCTGTGTGTAAAACTTAGTATTATTAGCTTGTATAATAAAACAGAGTGTAGAAATCATGCCTCAGGGGTTATACAATACTTATTAAAGATTCAAAACATCAAGATGTCTAGCAGATCCTATTTTTCAAATATGTATGTCAAATTGTACACCAAATTTTCATACACAATTCCATCAATGCACCCAAACTGAATATCTGCAAGTAGAAATGGCCTGTTATGAATCTTTTGCACAGCCATTGATCACAATTTGCATGCATCAATACTCTACTAACCCTCATGTACACAAATACCCTCTGTGATGGGGTGTACCAGCCCCACACTGGACAAGAAAGGGTTAACCCCATATCGTGGGCAGAGGAAGTCATACCACCTTGCCACTGCTGGGCATGATTCAATTGAAGCCTCAATATAAAATGGAGCCGCACAGCTCAGTCGGGGCTGACTGCTGAGGTGACAGGATGCACATTGTAAACTCCCTCCCGGGAGCTGCTGGAGCTCCAGATCACTGAGGTCAAGCATGTTGAGACCCAGGCAGATACCCAGCTGCCTACAGAAGCCCGAGAGAGGATGGAGTCTCTGGGACCTTTACAAGCCGAGGACCCCAGAGGCCCAGGAGACCTGTGGATGGCAATGCTGGAAAACAAGAGAAGTAACCCAGAGGAACTAGACATTGGTTTGGTTGTGGAACTGGGAGAAAGGCAGCATGTTTCAGATGGATCACTGCACTAGTGATGAATCCATTTGCCTCTATTAGGGCCCAGAATTGGGACCCAGTGGAGCAGTGAGGGTCCGGGTCCCCCTGCCTCAGCTGCCACCCACCCCTGGATGGTGGCCCACTTCCCTCCGGCCACAAGGCCCTGCAGCCTCACAAAGGAGTGCAGCCATACTGACTCTGGCCATTGGGCCCCGGAGCGAAGGGCAGTCATACTGACTCTGGCCATTGGTTCCCCTTGGGCCTGACCAGGAGGGCGGCCATACTGCCCTGAGGCGAAGGATGGTCATTTGGACTCAGCTGTGGGGCCACCATACCTATCTCCTCTCCCCAAAGGGCAATGGGGTGGCCCAGCTCCCTGACGCTGTCTCATGCCAAATGACTTTAATACATACACAAAATAGCCCCACACCAACCAGCAGGTACACTTTTTAAAAGCAGGCCTATAATGCTCCTCTTGCATAAAAATTCCCTAATCCAAGAGACCAGGAGCACATATGCACTATAATAATAATATCCACCCAGAACAGAAAAGACCCATGGGATATAGTCCCATGATAGAGGGCCCGCTTGATATTAACACTGATAGTTAGCCAAAACCAAAGCAGAAAATGACCCAGCAAGAGTGAACAGTGAGGAACATACCCTTTCCAGCCAATTAAAATGTCTACAGTGCATATTGTCTTCATTTTAAAAAGAAATGTTAGCATTATGGAGGCCACAGTTTCTTTGTTTGGTGGAAGAATACTGTTGCAAAGGATGGGAAGTCCTGCACTGGCTCATCGGTGGCATTCCAAATGGAGAGATCTGTGCTGTCAGATGCTGCAACCCTACATTTGCCTCATATTCTTTCCACCCGAGACAGTAATATATATTCAAAGGGCATGCACTTAAAACTATGTCTAGGAATCACGGCTCTTCTTCAGGAATTGTGTAATAAGAACAAGAAGGTCCCATTGACTATTCACATGCTTAAAGTTAGGCATGTGATTAAGTACCTTGTAGATCAGGGTCTATATTATCAAATTATGCACAATTTAGTCATGAATCTGATGGACTAGAGTGAACAAATCAGTAGACAGCATATTGCAGGGAAGGTGGACTAGGTGACTTAATAGCAGAAATAAACCTGAGCCTCAACTTTGTTTCTGCCCATTATTAAAAGATCATAGAATCATAGAATCATAGAATATTAGAGTTGGAAGGGACCTCAGGAGGTCATCTAGTCCAACCCCCTGCTCAAAGCAGGACTAACCTCAGCTATATCATCCCATTGTTTTAGGATTAAAATCAGATTAATTGAACAGGACTAACCTCAGCTATATCATCCCATTGTTTTAGGATTAAAATCAGATTAATTGAACAGGACTAACCTCAGCTATATCATCCCATTGTTTTAGGATTAAAATCAGATTAATTGAACAGCATGGCTAAAACTGAAATTGTTAGTGTCTTTTCTTACCATCAAAGGATTAAGTGTTTAATAACCACACATAGTAATAAACCTTCTATCATTATTAATTCAAAAACACAGAGAAAATTGCAAGTTAAAAAACCAGTTTTAATTCTTATGTTATCCAATAGAAAGTACTGACTGGGTAATAACAAACAAACAAAAACGAAAAGACCAGCTGACTTATAATGTTGTTATTATGGTAAGATCTGGTTTCTCAGTACTAAACACCGATAAATTCAGACAGACGAGAAGACAGGAAAAGCAGAGAGAGACTCCTCTTTACATTCAGACAGAAGGAGGATGGTGATGGTTGTCAGATATGATGTGTGGTAGGCTGTCATCCTTTAGCTTTGTCACTTAAGGGACAACAGGAAAACAAACAAAAGGATTGATACAGAACAAACCAAACCAATGAAAAGCCTGTCCTTCAAAGTATCTTGGCATTTTATAATGTGCCGTGTAGTGGAAAGGTGTCCATAGCATCTTTTCCACTAGACTCCCCAAAGCAATAGGCTCCAGAAGGGGGAATGAAGCAACTCAGGTACACCAGGGAGTAGTTAACTCACTGAGTAACTCGGAAGCAGTTAATTAGGCAGAGAAGCACCTGGGTGTGACAAAAAGCTACAGACCTCAGTTAGATTCCTGAGTATGAAGGAAGCTTCAGGCCAGGGATCCCGAAGCAGCGAAAAGCTGTACTCCTAGGATAGAATGACTGAATTAGGCAGAAGCAGTGCTTCCAAGGCAGGAAGATTGAGCGAGGCAGAATCTGCACTCCCAGGGCAGGAAGTGTGGGTTACGCAGCAGGCAAGCTCCTAGGACAGAGAGCCTAAAGGGGGATCCTGGAAACTGAGGGGAGCCTACCAGGCCAGGGAGCCTAGAAGTAATGCTTCAGGAAAGGGGAGGAATCTTCTGTGAGAGTCATGGTGGCCAGATACCTAGAGAGCACAGCCTAGTATTTCAGGGTGGCCCTTGAGAGGCCTCCATGTTCTCTGACATCAGAGGAAGACTCCACCCCCACAGCAGCATCAGGAGACTTGAGACAAGAGCAGCCAGATGAAGATCCCGGCTGGAGATGAAAACTGAACTCAAGAGAGGTGACAGACTGACCGAACCACTCAGCCAGGAAGCTGAGATAGAAAGGTGTCATGTTAGTCTTTCTGTTAAATAAAGGAGACTCTCCAGAGAGGGTACTCTTTTTAATACCTGAAGCTGGTCTGGACTTGTTTATACTCTGCATGGAGGGAAATTGAGGCAGGACACACTTGCAGTGCTCCGCCTGACCACAGGGGGGGCATGCCGGGGTGATCTCCCATTCCTTCAACAAGTGTCTTGTTCAATAGTTAAACAAGAGCTATCATTTCCACTGTTAGGAAAGGGTCAGCCATGACATTGGGATCCCAGTGTCACCAGAATCAGTGGTGTTTGGATCAGAGTTAGGCTTAATACTGGTGCTCAGTTACCAAAAGCATCTTAGGAATACCATACGGGGGGCAGGTGTGTGTGTGTGTGAGAGAGAGAGAGAGAGAGAGAGAGAGAGAGAGTGTTTTAAACTGGAATTTCTATATCTCTAACTGGCTACTGGATTTTTCACAAATGACTGGCAAAATGAGTGATTGCTAATGAAACAGACAGATAGGATAAGGATAAGTCCTTCACCTGCTATAAGATACTGAGCTACTAGCTGGAGTTATTACTATGCTGTTATTTGAGAAGATCACTGGATGGTACCACCTCATCAACCAAAATTAATTTAAATTATTGTTCACTGGGAAACATTCTTCCAGTTTTCTCACCCTCATCATCCTTTAAAGAATATAGGAGCACAGGGATTGCCTGGATCAGAGTCAGTCATTTAATTCAATATCCTGTTGCCTACATCTGGCCACATCAGATGCTTCAGAGAAAAATACAAGAAATCTCCTAATCCCTAGTAGTTAGAGATTGATTTAACCAGAAACATGAGGTTTAATTTCTCTTCCAAAATGTATGTTAGCATTAATTATTATAACGCTGGATATTCTTGTTATCCATACAAATGTCTAATCCCTTTGTGTATCCTGAAGCAACATTACTGACCTTTGCGCTGTAATTTCAGAAGTAAGAGGAAGACCAAATATTGACAGAACTGCCAGCCCTTTTATATGAGTAAATTGCAGTTTATTTAAAAAATAGTGGTGTATTAATAACAGAGACTAAGATATAAATTATTTGCAGCACTGTATTCCTGATCTCCCCAGTGTTAATATCCCATTATATTTATTGTGTTACCTTTAGTTGTAAGAACATGAACTATTACATAACTCTTTTGATTGCTCCTTCATCATATCACATGGAATATCAACAATAGGTCCAACTCATCTCAACAACCAATTTAAAAGAATTCATATAATGTGGTCAATTGCTCTATTTTCTTGAAGAAGGTCATCACTAATACAAAAGCCTGAAAAGAATCTGCTGTCTTTCATCATTAGTTTTTCGAGATGATGGATTCCTATGGAGGAGAAGTTTTACAAATGCTACATTTGTGGGGTAGGAAAGCAGGATTCTGCTGTGAATTTTTCATTTGCCCTCTGACTCATCACTTTCTAAGTTCCTGCTTCAGTGTGAAACCAGACCATCAGCACAGGGTTATTGCCCAATTCCTTTATGAAGTAAGATCTCATGTAAGACAGAATTTGCTTTTTCAAAATGACGATGAAAAGTCAATGCCCAAATGAGCATAAAACAAGATTAAGCCAGCTCCTGTAGCAACCTTAGAGCAAAGCCACTGTTCTCTTATTATGAAAAGGTTGCTTCAGGATTTGATTCAGAGGTGATGTAAATCAGCATGGCTCCATTGAAGGCAACAGAGCAACGCTGATTTACACCACCAAAAGACATGGCCACTGTCGATACAGAAATGCTGAACTCTTTTTTTAAGATTGTGAACTTTTAATTATTGCGTTAAAATTGTCATCTGTCAAATGCTTTGAAATCATTTAATATCCCCAGTCTCCTTACAAGCTGTTTATTGCTATTCATGAAGTGAATCCCCTCAAGATGTCTAGACTGCATGTCAATATGGTTTATAGATGGAGAGTATTAATAATTGAATTCAGAAATTAAATAATTTTACTTTAGTAAAAGACTAGGCAGACAAAACCAATATGTCCTTTTAAATCAATTGATGCATATGTTATCTCAGGCTGGTGAAATCATTTTAGCAATCAGTGATAAAAAAAACCCACGGATGTGTGTTAAAATAAGTTTGCCAGACAAAATTCCTTCCCCCTTTGTCTGACAAGAATACAACATGTAGACAGTTTGTCACTATGCACTGGAAATGCTACTGGGAGACCTACAATTTATTAGCCTTCATTGACCCATTAACTGAATGACTGACAGATAATGAGCGGGAAGAAAAATTTGCCCAGAGAAAGATGATCACAGTAGCAAGATATGGGCTTGATGCAGGAATTGCAAAGTGAAATTCTTTGTCTGTGTTATTCATGAGCTCAGATTCAATGATCATACTGGTCCCTTCTGGCCTTAAAATTTATGAACCTATGTTCATCTGAAAATCTAATAATGGTGCATAGAGACCTGAAATGTCTCTTTCTGAGAAAAGAATACTCTTCTTTTAAAAATGAGGAACATCTTCCCCATGCAAGAATGAGTCCTAGACTAGAGAAGAGGAGGAGAGACTGACCATCCTGCTAGTGAGTTAGTAAAACTTCATCATTCTAATGAAAATGTGCTCAGATCCCAAAGCTATCAACAATTCACCAGTGAGCAAATTCAGATACTATTTGTCTTGTTCCTAATTTAGTCTATTGATCTGTCCCTCACCCATCTCTGAAGGACCTAGAAGCTTCCTGATGGAGTCTGTATCTTGATAGATATAGGGCCTGATCCAATGCTCATTGAAATCAGTGAGAGCTTTTCCATTGACTTCAATGAGTATTGGATCAGGCTCATGAATGGGGAGCTATTACCATCTGTATTGTTGAGTAACATGATACGAGAGGTCAGGGATCCTGTGATACAAGAATCTCCTGATTTTTCTTTTAGTTGAGAATCAGTGATCAAATTAATCCTCGATGATGGCCACATTCACCATATACTTTGGTCTGGACCTCAGTTTTGTATAATCCTCTCTTTTTCTTTATACAAGGCACAGCATGATGGAGTCTGAACCCCTTCACAAAGTGTCTAAACATTGTGGGTGGGTGGGGAGGAGAAAGCATTTTTATCGGGTTTATTGGCCTACCCAAGGACTGTTAGCATGTGCCCTATTCAAAGAAAACATTAAGCTAACTCCTTACAGATGTTTCCATAGCAGTGCTGTTCAGTTGGAAGTTAGTACAGAAGTCTCCTTCAGCATGCCGTTAACACTGTCCAAGTGGTCAGACAACACTAAGAAGCTTTTTTAACCACTGGGTCAGACAGAAAAAATATATAGAATCTAGTTGAGATTCAGGATGTCCTAGAGAAAAGATCTAAATCTGACTTTTGTAGAGGAAAATATCAAGAACACAGTGGAGGACAGCAATTGGTTCCAGATACTTTTGGACACCTCTCAATAGAACAAAAATTAGTAATAACAATAGATCTCTTAATTGCCTTTTAAACAGTACATAGAGTTTATTTGAACTCCAGTTTACTTACATAGGTTCACGTGGCATCCATGTTTACATCTGAGGTACTGGAGGCTGCAGTCAGAAGGACATACATTTATATCAGTCGTGGGAGTGTCCTAGAGTCTAAAGAATCAGAGAACCACAGAAATTAGAGCTAAAAATATTGTTAGGCAGAGTTGTTCAGATAATTCAGAATGAAAGTCAAAACCATTTAGATATTCAGCTCTTTGAGAGAGAGATTGTCCCTTATTCTATGTCTCAGCAGTGCCTAGCACAATGGGGCTCTGATCTTGAATGGGACATATAGGCACTAGTGTAATAAAAATAATAATCCGTACCTCTCATAGGATCACTTCACCAAGCTCTACATATTGTCCATGGTACAGCGCACCTCTTTATTTGACATTCAAGAACTCAAACCCGAGTCAGAAAAAGCTGAGATGTTTTTCAATATTTCTTGACCCAGATACGAGGCCTTATAAGTCAAATTAAGTTGAGCACTGTACTGCTTACTATTGGGTTTGTATTCTGGGAGCTAAATGAGACTGCTTGACCCTTTCCTCCTATGCAGAATGGGGTGGCTTATGAGGACAAGGGGAGAGAGTAGCAAAATGGGTTAAAGAACAAACAGTTCTGCTCATATATCCACAAGTAATTTTGGGCTTTGTTGCCATTAATTTGACCACTGAATGGGATCCTTTGGCATCTGCAGATAGATACAGAGGATCTTCTGAACATTCTTTGGCGGACAATCCAGAAAATGTCATCTTTCTGTAAGCTAACAAATCTTGAGACTTGCTGTATTGGAGGCTTTTCCCAGTTCACTCAGTTCTCAGTTCCACTGTCCTTTCCTCTAACCTCTGTTGCATTTTGATCTCATTTTTATTACACAGTCAATAGTCACCTTAATGAGGCAGCATGAAAGAGGCAGAGAGAGCCTGCCCTTGACAGTTCATAATGGCCCATTTTTACTCAAATTACAAATAGGACTTTTATTCTAAGGGAAGAGGGTTAGATCCTTTTCCAAACTGTGCAAACAAACATGTAATAGCATGGTAGCCCTAAATCAAATTACAGATGCTGTAGAGTTGGTAATTACTCCAGACATAAACAAAAGAAGTAGGATGTATGATGCTTGTATACCTTTATGTGATTTCGTATATTAGCATCCAGTGTCACCCTGGCAAGAAAGGTTTTTGTTCTGAATAAACTAGTTCTTCTGGAAGTGTGGGAACTGCATTTTAAAAATTCTTTTATTATCAGCTTTATTTCCAGCATTTTGAAAACCACCACAATACTGTCTGTTTATAGGCCTAGATCTGAGTCCAATTAAATTTATTGAGAGTCTTTCTATTAATTCCAGCGGGCTTTGGATGATGCTCATAATGATTTCACTACACTGATAATCATGTGCCACTGTCTGTTAGTAATGTATACTTTGTCTATTTAATATATACGTAACAGTGCCTTCAGCCAAAAACCATCTGGAAACCACAGCTACATGGAATATCTTGAGAGCCTAAAGTCAATGAAGATTATTCAGATTAGTGGTCTTCTTTAATTGTAGCAACATATTGGCCTGATCCTAAGAAGTGCTAAGGGTTTTCATCTCCATGGAAATAAATGGAAATTGCAAGTGCTCAGCACTACTCAAAATCAGGATCTGTATGATTTCAAACACAAATCATTAACTGAGTGTGGTCAAACTTGTGGGGATAAAAGAACTGACCTAAGTGAACCAGAATTATATTCTTTGGGCAGATTTGAAAATGTTCAAATTGCTTTTTTTTATTATTATTTATAGTAGTCTGGTTTTCACCTGACCATGAAGTGAATGTGTTAAAATACCATGAGAAAAGCTGTTGTTGGGGTATCTATAGCTCCATCAGAACCAGAAAGAGTTAGAAATTATCACTAGATTTCCAGTCCAATTGTACAGATGATACTTTCAGATAAAGCTTGTGGGATACGTTGTTGTCAAGCATCTCAGCATGCTCCCAATTACCTCCACAGTGGCAGGAAAAACGGAGATTAGATGGAGCTTTATTGCAAACTGTTCACCACATGTGGGATCAGGAAGGAATTTTCCCCTGGTCAAACTTGCAATGGCCTTTGGGGCTTTTTACCTTCCTCTGCAGCATGTGCGTGCATGTCACTTGCTCGGATTATCTGAGTTTATCTCATGTAATCATTTCCCTGCCATTATAGGGGCTTCAAGCACTGATACACTTTGGTGCTTCCTGTTCTCTGCCTATAGCATATAATATCCTTCTATAGGCTGTAATATTGGGGCTAATTTCCATTGTTGTTTTTAGTGTATGATGTTCATAGCCTTTGCTCTCCAGGAGGCCAGACTAGATAATCTGTGGTCCTTTCTGGCCTTAAACTCCATGGCCCTAAACAAGGAGATATCCTCAGCTGATGTCAAGTGGCATCTTTCATCTTTTTCTTTTTAAACGAATGATCAATAATTTGCTGTGCTATAAAATTTAATTCAACTGCTGCTGTTACTGACAAGATAGGAAACCTTAGCCTCATTGACTTCAGTAGTTCTTCACCGATTCACAGAAGCTGATGATCCGGCACAAAATGTTGATTTGACCCAGATAACTAGGAAATTTAACCTATTGAAAAGCTCTGAGAAAAGAGGTACATCTTGCAGCTGAAATGTATTTCCTTAGGGAGCAATTCCAGGCCAACTATAGAGGAAACTTTGTCACCAATATCCGTTATTTTCACCAGAATAGTTCCATGAGACAGACAATCTGACTAATTGGCTGAAAGGGTCATGAATCCTATTCCAAACCCCTGGAAAATGGGCACAGTAATTCCTGCAGAATTTATAGTTTCATTGAAGCAAGTTTTTATTGAGAATATCCACATTATTTATTCAGCTGCACTAGTAATTGTAAGGGATGATGTTATAATAATGCCATTTTGGCAAGATGCACTACCATGTAACTAAAACATTCTTTTCTAACAGAGTCCTTTTAGAAACCACATGTTTTTCCTCTACTGTTTTTCCTCCACATGTTTTTCCAAGAGACTACTTGCTCTTTAGCATTTGAATGCAAACGGAAATACAAATTGCCAGAGGTAATAGAGCTTGTCACTGTGACACACTATACCCATTATACTGTGATTTGTGTATAATTCATGGTCACCCTTGTAGTGTAACTGTATTGTCTAATGCAAAGTATGTCATTTAAGGTGTTTTTGGAATGCTCATGACATACTGAACATTATTGTTATGGTAGCATGTTTCCTGCCATGGCATGCATATGTACAGATATGAAACTCTGCTATGTCGTATCGCCAAATGTGTATCTCACATGGCTTGAATAGATGCAGACAAACACAAAGTTGTGGCTCTACGCCCCACAGAGGCATGCATATAGGAACAATGGACTGGCCTGAGCACCTTCGAGCATTTTGGCTGAAGTAGAAGAAATCACGCCCATTGCTGGACATGGACGATCACCTGACCCAGGGGGCGTCGAGGAAACTTGTTAAAAGAAAGCGGCATCTTTGTCTCAGGGCTCTCCCTTGAAATCCATCTTCTAAGCAACACCAAGGACTGAGAATCTACCCCCGGAAGGGGGAGGGGATGAGCCTGATTGCTAGAGTCATTGCAGCCAGCCTGTGTGGTAGGCTAACATCAGACTGAGAATCTACTGAAATATTAGTCTTAGTATGGGATGCAAGTTACCTTTTAGTTGATTGTGACCTTGACTCCTTATTAATCTCTTGATTTATATTAATCTGACATATAGTCATTTAAAATTTTGCTTTAGTAATAAACTTATTTGTTTGTTTTATCTAAACCAGTGCATGTGGAGTGAGTGTGTGCAGAGATCTCACTTAAAGTAACAGAGCTGGTGCATATAAATTTCTTTGGTATATTGACGGACAAGTGTAAGTGAGCTTGCAGGGTGCAGTGTACAGCACTGAACCCCGCAAGACGGCAGTTTCCGGGGTTGCATCTGAGACTGGGAGTGTTTGCTGAGAGTCTATCCCGTAAGTGCCTGGCCAGAAGCACTCCTTCACTAGGTCAGGGACTGATTACTCACAGGAGGCTGGGCATGGGCTGACCCAGGAGTGGATGGTTCACACAGCAAAGCAGAGTAATTTGGGACCCAGGAGTGAGGAATTGGGGTGACACAGCTACACACCAGTCCAGATCGCAGGGGGGAATGTCACAATCACACAATTTCCTTCCTCATAACCTTAATTCAGGACCTACCCATTGGAGCAGTGTGAAAAGGTTGTAATGAAACCCAAAACAATGTAGCTGTTTTCAGGCTTCATGGTGTGTCAAAAGTTTCAAAACTAAGCCTAGTTTTGAATGAACATGGGCCTGTTTATTATTCTGTATCAAAGGAACAAGACAAACCCTTGATTGCACAGGGTTAGATTGGCCAAAATTTGAACCTTGTATCCAACTCTCTTTGAATTTTAGGGAGGATGGAGGAAGAAATCACATTCTTAGATCCAAATCCACCTATACAATTTTGGTTCCAAACAGAATCGATACCAGAAGAGATGTGTTTTGCTGTTCCCAAATAGATGAGAACAGCTGTTTATATGAGATTTAAAAGAAGATAGTGGAAATATCACAAGACAGCTGATCATGCTAGATTTCCAACATTTCAGAAGGCAGGAAACTTTTCAAAGCAGTTGATATCATGAAGCAGCTGCCATCTTAGGCTGAAATCTCCTAATAATGATGATGATAATTTCTAGCTCTTACACAGTACGTGTCATTCAGACATCTTAAAGCAGCTTACAAAGGAGGTCAGTGTCATTACCCCCATTTTACAGATGGGGAGACTGAGGCATAGAGAAACAAAGTGACTTGACCAAGCTCACCCAGCAGGCCAGTGGCAGAGCTGTCTCCTGAGTCCCAGGCTAGTGCTCTATCCACTAGGTCACACTATCTCCCTTATATAACAGTTTGCAAGATTCTGGCATCCTGTTATCTGATCCCGAACCCTAATCTAGATTTGGCCTCAACACAAGCTCCTAACCCTATTTTAAATCATATCCAAATGTGGACAAAACCTCCAGCAGAAATTAGACATGGGAAATATGAAACCACATGAAACTTGCTTGGTTTGCTGTTTCATCAGAAATTTGAAACTGAGCCCTGGATTGTAATGATTGCTGAAGTTCACAAAATGTCGAGCTACCCTGGGCTCAGTTTGCATGCACACAAAAAACAAGACAAAACAAACGAAAACCCGCCATGGGTTTTCATGGCCCAGAAAAAAAATGACAGTTTGTTTTAATGTAATTTCCGAGGTTTGATTTAAAAAGACACCCCCACTGTAGCCAGAGATTTTTGCTTTCGTTGTCTAAATGGCCAGAGAGCATGTTGAAATAAAAGCCTGCAGAAAAGCCACAAAAAGGGTTTTAAAAAATTCTGAGATTGGTGAATTGAATATTTAGGTAATTGAAAAGAGTGGTATCAGTATCAGGACATTTTGTAGCATTTGGAATGATGGTTAGTTTTAGAAATGGATTCTTAGATAAGGATTAGTAATTAGTACTTAGTAAATTAGTAATTAGTAATAAGAAAGATCCAGCAAGTGACAGTTGAGAATGGCAGTTGGAAGGAGGATTCCCTCCTCCTCGCTCTTAGCCCCTCCCCTATCCATTTTGATGTTCTCACTCCTAACGTAACTTCCCCTGCCCTGGCATATAACTCCCTGCCCTGCCCTGCCCTTCTCATTAGCATAGAAACAAGGCTAATTAACATTAAAGGTGAGGCTAATTAGCATAAAGGCCAGGTTCATTAGCATGTTAAATAATTGATTGGCTTGGAGTATTTTTACATCAGTACCTAATTAATATGGCAGGCCTGGCCTAATTAGCACATTAGGTGGCCTTCATGCTGATTGGCTGAGCTTGGGTGAGCAAACTGTATATAAAGCCCGCAGTCAGCAGCTGCTGAACTCACAGAGCTGACCACCTAAAGAAGAGAGCTAAAAATCACAAGATCAAGAGCTGGAAAGAACCAGCGGCAAAAGAAAGGCGCTCCATGGCAAGACCTGAACAACGGTGAGCATCACTGAAGCAAAGATGCGCCTTAGGCTTTAGATAACTGGGCTAACTGAGTCCCAGCTCTGTGTCTAAACTGAGGTAATCAGGCAATCCTTCTGTTAGGAAGCTGCACGGGTGCCTCTGGGCTTACAGGCAACTGGGCTAACTGAGTCCCCGCTCTGTGTCTGAGCCTGAGGTAACTCTCTGAGCAGTCTTTGGACAGAGCAGAAGGATCTTCCCTGATGAGCGGAGGGGTGTTTTAAAGGTTGTTTGAGTAGAAGGCCACCTGAATCTGCATGTCAGTAAAGTTGGATGCTTGTGGTCTGAGTGTGATTCTCCCTCTACCCATCCAGCAACCGCTTGGCCTAACGCTTGTTGGATGAAAGATTGTTAAGGATTTGTAGTAATATATATATATATATATAAAGTGTTAAGTATTAATGTATAAAATTAATTAATGCATAGTGTCAAGTAGTATAATAAGTTATTATAGTGGTAAGTTATAGTAATAGTATTATTTCTTGTACTGTATAGTTTCTAATAGTTTAAGTAGTATTCTCTGTACCATGTTTCTTCTAATAGTTGTATTCTATTAAATATATATATATATACTGAATATATTGTTATATGGTTACAAGTCATGCTTGATTTTTATCTCTTTCTACTTAATGTAAGCATTCACTTCTAAATAAATATTGTATATGTTTTTCGAAGTATTACAGCTTGTGTATCCTATCTTGCTTGGAGCGCTGTATCCGTGTCCTTTCAAGGGAAGGCAGGTTATCTCCCTGGAAATTCCAATAGGGCGGACCACCACGCCAGCACGTTTTAGGAGTAAAACCCTATTCTAAATTCTCTCAGCAACAACAAATTGGCTTCCCTAAAATCTTCTGGTAATACTACCCCCACTAATTCTATCATAGATGGTTTGCTACAGTTGCATAATATATTCTAAAGTGCAAGTGGCAATTTTTTGCATTTATAAACTTGGCCAAATCTGGCTGGATTTCCAAAGGGACAGCAATGTGTTCTTTTCTCTAACTCTAGGATTATCATTGTACCAAATTTCAAGTTCTTGCTTCAAACCCTGGAGATGCTAGAGCTGAACCATAGAGAGGAGGGAAGTCAGGAATAGAGTGGCTGCTTGGGGAGGAGCTCAACCATTCTTTCATTTCCTTCACTGTCCCAACTGAGTCAGAAACATGATAGAAGTTTCTGACTTGAAGAAATAGAGCAGATGAAAAAAGGAGTAAAAAATAGTAATGCTGCACAGAATATAAAGGCTTGGATTTAGTCTGTGAATATAGTCAAACTTTATTTCTCTGCAGAGGCTACAAAGGAGCCAAGCAGTGCCAGTCATAAAGTGGTTCTTGTGATCTGGACCCAAAGCCTTCAGTGGGCTTTAGATCAAGCGCCTAGTGAACCTCCACTTATAGCAAAATTACGAAGAAAAACAAAACTGAAGCCACTATGAAAGCATTTCACCGTACTTGTCCTTTAGACTGTGTCCTTTTTGTTTAGCTATAGCAATGCCTTATGGATATACCTGACGAACATTCAATTAAATGGCTGCAGCATCCCACTACACCTAGGCACTCTGTCGAAATTAACATTGCCATATTTAAACTAGCCCTGCTGGATACAGTTACGACAGCCTAGCTTAGGGAAACTGTTCTAGGTCTCGGAATGTGCAGTCTTGAACTTTTCAGCTTGGTTTCATTTGATACAGAAATGTTAGGAAAGTCAGTATTTTAATCCTGTCATCAGATAAAAACATATGAATTATTGAGCTGAAGAAAATATTGTTTCCAAAAAGATAACATCCTATGGTTGCTGACAGAGTTTTTTCCGCTAATGATGTATGAATTGAAGCTAACAGGAGGAGACAATAACTTGCAAGTCCTTTGATTAATCTAGTTCATTTTGTCCTCTCTTAAAAATGATAGATTGGTCCAGGACGGCAGTTTGCCATAAATATTTGCAGGAGCAGTGTAAGCTCAAAACAATATAGAATATCAAGAGGTGTTTAATGTATTGTAGGCATCTGCTCTGTTTTCTCAGGGAAATTAGCATGGAATTATCATCTGATTATTATCACATGTGAAAGTCTTAAAAATCAATCTGAGGATATCTGATTGCTGGGGGGGGGGGGAGGAGAGAAGGAAAAATTCCACCTAGATGTAAAATATTAGTAAATGTATTTAAACACAGTACTCTAACCTTGATGATATCTGAATCTATTAACATACACACACAAAAAAAAACAAGGAATAAATACCACATTGAAGTAGCAATATGCTCTGGATAATTCTTTTGCAGAATCTTCGCTTCCCTACTCTACTCAAATTAGATTCAATGAGTTTCATCATTGTGTAGGACTAAAAGCAAGTGAAAGAAATGTCTGAAATAGTTTGATGACAACCCTACCATCTCTGTCCTGAATGATGTCATATTTTTGTGACAAATAAGGACTATTTGCAAAACAACCCCCAACCAAATTTAAAAAAACAAAACCTTATCTAGTCTAGGTCTAGAAAATATGCTGTTTAATATCTACACAATAAGAACTGCAAAATGCCATCTGAAAACATTGAGCTACAATAATATTTAGGGGTGTTATTTTACTTGGATTAGCCCAGCTCTTATTTGTTGATGTTTGCTGTGTACTCCTTTCATTCTTTTCTAAGTGTCCTGTTCTCTTCAATATTACAGGAATAAGGAATATAAAGGAATGAGCCAGACTTTTGTCTCTTTAAAGAAACAACAAACCTTACTAATTCTCTGAGTGTTCCAAGAGAGGCTGGACAAGTCAGGGCTTATGGTTCTGGGGAAATTTGAGACCAGGAGTGTGTGGGGGTCACCCTGCATGAAGTAACCCAGGTTGGCCGTCTCGTAGGCATGTTGCTGGGGGTCAGAGTGCTAAACCAAGGCTGCTCAGCACATAGGGAACTACATGCTTGTCTGCCAGCTGTTGGTGTCCAGGCTGTGAGCCACAGCAGCAAAGCATTTAAGATACCTAGGGCTATAGGCCAGACGGTGACACCGCCTCTTGCTGGTCTGAATTGCATTCCAGAATGTGACAATGAGGAGGCAGGAAGGCCTGGGATATCAGAGGGCAACAGCCCCATGCCAGGCTGCCTTTAAGAAACTGACAGGGAGACAAAGGAAGACTGCATGCCCTGGATTTTAAGGGCTGATTGACGCATTTTAGGTTAAATTGATGGACTGGGCTAATTTCAGATGAATAGAGGGAGTCCAGTTAGGAGAAAGCCAGACCTTTACAGAGACTACCCCAAGAGCAGATGAGATGGTACTTTTGATTTATGGCAGCATTCTGAGGCCTGCCTATGGACTGCTGTGCAGTCTGGAGCGGCTCAGATTTCCCCTGCTGGTGTGCACTCTGGAGATGTTCACTCTCACACCCAACTTATGTCCGCCTGGCATGCCCCTTCTTGGCTCGGTACACTCTTGCACCAGGGCTTGCAAGAAGAGGCAGCTTATGGCAAATCTATGCTGTGTCCACAACAGGAGAATTTTTCCCTGGCTCCTTTGTGGCCCCACCACACCAATATGGTGTACTTGGACTAGGATGGGAGCAGAAACACGCTCACACTCTTTAGGTGAGTTTAATAAAAGTCTTTCTTCACTGTTCCCAAACTTTGTAAATAAATAAAAAAGTATCTATAATATTAGTAACTCATGAAGATCTGCCACATTCCTTAAAAACCAGAGCATCACCACATTGGATATGAACAATCCAAGTAATGCTTATAAACGCTACCGATTGCAACAGTATTTTTTTGTAGGGTGTATCATAGTCCTACTATAACGTCATGTCTTCTAGAGATATGCACATTTACACAGAACCTGTCTTTTGAGAAGCCTAATTTACAGGCTCACTTTGGCTCAAGACAAGGCAG
This sequence comes from Emydura macquarii macquarii, assembly GCF_026122565.2. Classification (NCBI taxonomy): domain Eukaryota; kingdom Metazoa; phylum Chordata; order Testudines; family Chelidae; genus Emydura; species Emydura macquarii. The sequence continues at coordinate 7,548,778 of NW_027130506.1, forward strand.
GGGCTTACCTTGCATGTCTAAATCCCGCTGAATTCATTGGGGCTACTCTCATGAGTAAGACGAGGGATTTGGCCTACAGAGACCAACTGAAGGCAGCTGAGATTTTGTTTCTAGCAGCACAGCCCTCAGCTGGTTCTCTGAGGCACATCCTCCCTTTTTATTTTCTTCTAGGCCTAATAGTGTATGGGATAGACTGATGGAGAAGCTCACCAGCTTGAGAAGCAGGAATGTAAGGAGATACAGAGTGACTTGCAACCTGATGTAAGACCTAGAGAAGTCAATGATAATATTGATATATCAGCCTCAGAGTCATTCCTTAAAGCCCCAATCCAACAAAGCACTTAACTCTATGCACATATTTAACTTCATTTGCATAAAACTTTCAAAAGAACCAAAATCTTATGGAAAGTCAATGGGACTTAGGCTCCCAGATACCTTAGAAAATTTTACTCTTCATCCCTGTTGACTCCAGTGGGATTTAAGCACATGCTTACATGGTTTGCTGAATCAGAGCCCCATATTAGAGAACAGTATTGGTGATGTTGAGGTTGTTCTAATTTTCACAATGGGTCCTGTCTTTGTATATGCAGTGTAAAAGTTTTTAGGAGGCAAGGAGGAGAGAAAATGGTATAACTCTGCCCTAAGGTAAGACGTGCTGTAATGTACATTAATTCAGTGGATAATGCAATGTGCATAAATAATATACAGGGAGATGTCTATGTGCCTTTCTTTTAAATGTAGATGTTTTCTGGGATGTTTGCATATTCACAGAATATACATTCTTTTTATATGATGGGTTTTGTTTTGTTTTTAGCATAGCAGACATACTGAAGAGATGGGTTTTTAGTCTTAAATTAAAAAAACAAAAATAATACCTAATGTTCCTTTTGGAATGGGTGTGTTGCCATTTACTCCACTGGGAATTGATCACATTCTAATCAATTGGCTATGATTTCTTGACTGATTAAATCAGGGACAATCTGTATTGATAGAATAATCAGATCTGTATAAATATGTTAAAGAAGTAATTGATTGTTTTTAAACCAATTCATCTATTCAACAATAACCTAAAATGTACTTAGTTTGCAAACTGTCTCTGTTCATTATTTTTATTACAAGATGTTGAAAGTGGGTTAATGTTCCTCTCCTTCCTCCACCAAGAAATCTGTTGTGACAGCCTCCTGTAATACTTAACTGGCGATGACAGCCAAGCTGAAGAATCAATAACTAAACCTTTGGTTCATGCTGCAATCACAGGCAATTATTTGCATGTCATGTTGAGCCATTTGGAGGTTGAAGTATTGTTCAGATCCATCATCAGACTATTGTATATATGTATTTTCAATTGGCTCCCTGGTGCTTTGGGATTTCGTTGAATTATTCTAATGTGAATATTCATGAAGTTTGACAGTAGCATTTACCACTTCATTACAGCAAGATTTAAGAGCTCTATGGCAGTGCTTGGAAAGGAAGTAGCCATGACATTTTGAAGACAAATAGCGAATGCTACATCACCTGCAAAGCACATATGTGGAGATGCTGCAGCTGCTCCAGTGAAGGTTCATGCATCTGGGAACAATGGGGTTGCGGGTGCCATCAGTAGCATGGACGAATGAGTGATTCCATATTGGTGTCTAAATGGCAGCCTGATTTACCAGCCAGAGAGAAGCAGGAGACCTGGGTTCCTGCCCTAACATTGCCATTGACTTACCATGTAACCTTGGGTGGGCCTGTCACACAGGGCAACACTTTAAAAAGTGGCTGTAAATGTGGGTGCCCAACTTGAGTTGCACTGCAGGGGCCTGACTTTCAGAGGCTTTCTAAAAATGTGGTGTTTCCAGTTAGGCACCCAGAGACAGAAGGGCTCAATCTCACTAGCCACTCTCCAAAATCTGGGCCTAGATTCTTTTATATGCAAGCTCTTGCCTCTCTCACCTCCAACCAGGAGCCTAATAAAGCTTTTCTAAACTGAGCGTTTTGCTTTTCCGAGTTTGTCGAAAATGGAGAAGAACAGCAGGTGAGCAGGTAGAGGCTCATGGAGGAAAATAAAAAAAAAAAAAAAAAAAAGAGCGAGGACCTTTAAACACTTGCACCGTGTTTTAAGAAAACACAGGCTCTTTCCTCCTATTTCATCAGCCAGAAGAGACAAACTAGCTCTCCTCGCTGCCAATATGTTACTGGATCCACAGTCCTACAAAGGAAGCTCAGGCAACCCAAGGGAGGAGGCCAGTGGGTCCTCATCCATCAAAAGGCTATTAATAATAAAACAGATTATTCATAATTAGCTCAAATATAATTACAGTCATCCAGCAACCCTAGAGCTGAAAGAGCATTTACTTAATATGCAGAATAAACTACACATAATTGTATGATATACTGCTTAGTGGCATTTTCATTAAGGATTTCAGGTGGGAAAAGTAAACCATGTGACTAAAGCAACAATGATGCTCATCAGTATGGATTTTAAATGTCACTGGAGCTCCAAAGAAAACATAAGTGCCTTACTATTCGTATAGTTTGAATGTATTTCTGGTTTTATCCTAGCGTACCAAGATATCTTATCTAACCATCTATCTGTGTTCAGTGCGCATGTAGCCATGGTAGCTGAATGCCCTGAATATACATTGGGAAATAACATTTAGAGCAGGCTGAAAATTTTTAACCCATAATTTGTTTGATTGAAAAATGACTGACAGACGTGTATATTTTTGTTTCTTTCCAAATTTTCCAATTTGTTAAGGAAAAATCAAAAAACAAAACTATGTCGGTTTCCAAAACTGTTTTTTTCCCAGGTTTCAATGTCATTTTTTCCTTTAAAACACAAAACCAAAAAAATCCAGATAATTTGAGGGAAAATTTTCAGAAATTTCTCATTTAAAAAAAAATTTGCATTTTTCAACCAGCTCCACTCTGGTAAAACATTACAGGGAGGCGGAAAGGGTTCCCACTGCTAACGCATATGCACCCACACAACCTTCATTAAGGATTAAAGATTTCCTCCAGTACATTGTGTCAAGCTGTCCTACGGTGACTCGAGAGTGTGAGCATCAATCACAGGGCAGACTGTTAGGAAGCAGGGCACAAATCCCAAATTGGTTGTGAATTCTGTACTTAGATTTCACCAACCAATCATCAGGTGTGAACTTCAGGCACTATACCAGCCTTAACATGGAGTCAGAGACGTCTCATTGGCTACTCCAATCTGTCTCACCACCCATGTGAGCTTATCTTTGTGATAGATGGCCCCTTACACCAACAATCACAGCAACATTCAGGTTACTCCCTTTCCCAAAATTCCAGTCATTTACTCCAGGTCAATTGCACCTTAGATCTCACACCAAAGACAACTCTTGTAGATAATCCTACAATAAACTACACAGAATTATTAATAGGAGAAGGAAACAAAAGAGTTATTTACAAGGTTAAAGCAGGTAACCACATATACACAAATAAGTCACAACAGTGGTTCCCATCCCATGGCCGGGGGGCCAAAAGTGGCCCGTGGGGTCTTTCAAATTGGCCCACTGCTCCCCTCCCACTGGCTGCAGAAGTGATCTGCTGCCGAAGGACCTAGGCAGAGTGTGTTGCTGCGGTGCTACAAGACCAGTGCAGGCTTCTTGCTGTAGCCAAGGGGATGGGAGATCAGCACACCCTTTTCCCTGGCTGTAGTAGGGAGCACAGCAAAGTTCTCTGCCTGGGTGCCTAGGCACTGGGATCCCTGCTGGAGCCAGAGGGAGGGGAGCACTGATCTCCTGTCCCCCTGGATGCAGGAGGGAGCCACTGCCCAGGGACCCAGGTGGAGCACATGGGGCTACAGGATGCATGCAGTTTCCCTGCTGCAGCCGAGGGACAGGAGATCAGTGTTCACTCCTTCCGTCTGGCTGCCTGGGCGGGGGGTCTATCAGTGACTATCAGGGTAAACGTTCCCTAGTTCAGCTGCAGACCTAGGGACTAAAACAAGCTGCAGGATCTTTCCAGGGATTACTCTAATGCTTAATGAATGCCAGCCTGACTCAAACAATTGCCCAAGAATGGACACACAGATATTTCCCAACACCCATGGTATGCAGCCATCATGGCCAGATACTTGGGGCCTGATCCAAACCCCTTAGAAAGACTCCTATTGGCTTCACTGAGCTTTGGATCAGGTAAACACCCTGAATGTATGTCTACCCACCATTTTGGAGCCCATGGGAGCAAGCCTCCCAGCCTGGGTTGACAGACTTGGCCTAGCGGGGCCCAGGCTTGCACTCTAAAAATAGCTGTGTGGATAGCACTTGAATTTGCAGCTTGGACCCTGAAGTCCATCATCCTCCCTAGGCTCCAGCCTGAGCCGAAGGAAGATTCTGTTGACAAGGATTGGGAGGCTCCAAATTGTTGTGTATACTTACACTTAGGGACGTAAAGGGGTACTTGTGTCATTCCAAAGTTATTTTTCATGCTGTCGCCTAGATGGCATAGAGGCCACCAAATGCATTAGGCACCTCCGTGATGTTCTGTCCTTAGCCAAATCTGGTCAGATGCCTTTGAGAGGCAGGTATCTGTGGACACCATCCAGCCACCATGGTTTAGGTCTTCCAGGGTCTTCCAGCCACCATGGTTTAGGTCTTCCATGTCGCTTTCATTAGGTTAAAGACAAAGATGATTCTCGCTGGGAAGTCAGTAGGCATTTAGAGCAGCTGCCCACACCACCTTAGAGAGCACTGGGTGACTGTTTGAGAGAGCAGGACCTTTTAGTTAGAAAATGGATGTCATCCCAACAGACCTCTCCTTCTTAATGGTTCATAAAGGTCAGCAGTACTAAGGGCAGTGGAGTGAAAGGGGGAGGGGGAACTTCTGCAAATAGAAATATGCGGAGATCACTTCAAAGAAACATATGTTACCAAAGTCTCATTAAACTGTCAGGCACTTTTCCTTGTTTGCTTTGCCACCATTGCTGATCCCCATGACAGAGACGCACAAATATCTTAAGAAGAAGAAAGGAAAAGCAGATGACAGGGTCAGGCATTTGCATTTAAAAAGAAAAAACAACAAACTTAAGTTTGCCAGAATGTGGCAGTGGGTCCTTAAAGTTCATGATCATCTTAACAGGATTCATTTGGTTGGATTTCAGATTAAAGCGATCTTGTGCTTCATAAAGCAACAAAAATTTCACCAGGTAGTAAAGGAAATTATTATTTGTGTTACCATAGCACCTAGCAGTCTTAGTCACACACCAGGAATCCATTGTGCTAGGCACTGTACAAACACAGGACTAAATTGTCTCTGACCCAAAGATCTTACAAGCTAAGTAAATCATCTAAGCACAACTCTTTTGCTTGATATTACTATTTTTAATAAACTCTATTCAGAGATATGCCACAGTTACTTCTTCATTTTAAAATATCAGAATTACAAGGGGCTCTAATTAATTATTCTGACTGGTTAAAATCCATAGTGTTAACACTATGTTCTAACTTTTGGAAATGTAACTGTTCACTGATTTATGTTTTATGGAACATGCACTTTAATATCATATTCTATCCAATATATTTTAGGTGTCTTCTAAATCACTCTCAGGTATTAGATCAGTTCCCTTAGTAGATTTAAATATTGATATCAAGCATTAAAGCTCAGCTATAATCTGAACTTTTTAGAAAATAAGACTGTGGCAAAGGCATTAAGATCACATTTTTGTCTGATGTAGATTCACAAGATGGAATTTTTTCACTGTATTTTTGTAACCTCTTACAGACATAATTTAAAACATAATTTTTATTCTATTTATATTTTTTATTCCATTTCCTATGGTGCATCACAAAATACAGGTATTTATAAAATACCAGGGATGAGATAACTAGCTAGATAAAAAAGAAAGGAAGATGTTAGAGATTTAAAAGAGAAGAGATTAGTTTTATGGGATTTGAAAAAGTTGAGACCACAGCTGAGACTGAGTTTCAGGTTAAGAGAATACCATAAGGCAGGAATAGAGTAGCTAAAGGTTCTGCCATCAACAGCAGTGTTGACAGTAGCCCAGAGAAAACTGAATGGAAGGGTTGGGTAAGGAGGTTGGAAATTATATGGTCATGATTTTGAACAAGAATTTGAAAAGCCAAGTAGACAGATTTCTTGAATGTATTCAGAATCAGTGAAGTGGACAGAGTAAATGGAAAGCACTTGGGGATATCTTCTTTGCCCAGAAGGACTTCAACTTTGGAGACACTGAGTTGGTGAAAATAGGAACTGAGTCAAGCATTAAGGAGAAAGGGCAGAGGGAGAGATTTCCTCAGAGAGAAAGAGGATGTAGAGACCCAGATCCTCAACTAGCATCAGCTGGCATAGTTTTGTTGGCTTCTGTAGAGTTACATCAATATATACCAGCTAAGAATCTGGCCTGGAGCTGGGAAGTCTTTGGAATAAAGTGGCATCTAGTGGTAAACGGCGAATTAAGAAGATCAAAGAGGAGAACTTTCGAGGTGGGAGGAAAGGAAGGAAGCTCAAGAAGAGGATCATGAGCATTATGTAAAAGAGGGGCTAAAGGAGCAACGGGCACCACAACAGATGATACAATGGTCAAGGAGCTAGACGCACTGCTGGGATTTCCAGCACTGTTGTCAGTGATGTTTGTGCAAATGTAATTTTGATGCAGTTCTCTACATAGGCGGATCAGGCTTGCACATGCCATAGGGCACGTGAATGTCTGAGGCTCCCAGTTAATAGTTTAGGCACAAGTTGGGCTCTTTTAGAGACAGATTGTCATCACGGCCGTTTTAAGACCTTCGTAGGCCCTAGGCACACTTGCCTTCGTAGGCCCCCTGACCGAAATAACTAATTTGATTTTAAGCTATTAATAAATAGTTTTTAAATAAAAATAAAAAATTATAATTTTTTTTTCAAAGGCCCTGAAAGTTTTGTAGGCCCTAGGCACTGTGCCTATTGTGCCTAATGGATAATGCGGCCTTGATTGTCATGCTTAGCCTGTATTGGGGGGCACAGCAGAGGTACACAGCCCTAAGGGAGCTCTGGGAGAGAATGTGTCTCAGGAGACCAGAGCTCTTCAGTGCAGGTGGAAAGCGCATAGGCTAACCATTCCTTCAGTTGATGCAGTCTGCTGCACCTTCTACAGCCAGCTAGCTTTGTGGGGTGCTGTGGTTACCAGTGGGTGGACCCGATCCATTCACTCACCTCCTTCCTGCCTTTCCAAGCACACACTGAGGGAGCAGTCCCAGGCTGAAAATCACCACAGATTCATGCTGCAATTCTACCTGGACCTAGCAGGATCATCATGCATGCTCCCCAAAGGCATACCAGCACCAGAGCTTGGAGCAGTCTGGGCAGTTCACAAGTCATCCATTTGAGTAAGCATAACATCTGAAAGAAAGTAGCAAGGGTGTATGTTTAATTACCAGACTGAGGATTTGGAAATGAACAGTGCCAGGGGGATGGATTACTGCCAAGATAGTCAATGACAGAAAGCAAATCAGAGGCCAAGCATCAGAAAAGATATTAAAATTAATTTTCAGGCCACCAGCATGTAGTGGTTTGGAAGAAGGAGACAAGCAATAGAGGAGAAATCTGAGCATCTTAAAATCTTATTAAGCTACGTATCAAGAGCATGGTTGTGGATAATAGGGAACCAACGCTTTACAAATGCACACAAACATAATTACAAGCCTCTAAGAGTTACCTCTTTTACATAATGTGTGTGGTTTCCAATACATTTTTTGAGATTTGGTTCATTACCAGTACAATATAAATATTCAGGAGGGAAAATGTGTTCTTAATGTATTAGCCTGATTGCTTTAATTACATTTACAATCTGCTACTTTTAATATGCTCTTTCAAGAAAAGTAATTGGTTACTTGATGGATTATTGAGTTCTGCAACCATAATTGTAGAGGGGGTGAGATCTTACAGAAAAATTTGCGACGTTAAACTGTAAGGTGTGCATGTCTGTGTGAGTGAGAGCGTCTCATGTAATATGCTGTAGCTGTTACAACAATTGTATATTAAAGCAGTATCTGTATATATGTAAATATATCGAGGATATATAAATATTGCAGTGTACTGGCATGTTAGAACAATGGCATCTGTTGTATTGTTCATCAGTCTGAAGATTCAGTACAGTTGTGGTGGTTATTACGCAGTGCAGTTGGGTCCTTGTGTGCGTCTCCCAAACAGCAGGGATTCTGAGAACGAAGAACTAGATTCACAGGGAAATGGAGGCATTGCGATGCTCAGTATCACCATGCCTAACTCTTGGTTACCTAGAAAAATCATCCCAAAGCCTGAGTTTGGCACATGGGCTCCCAACACAATGAATGGGGAGAGGTAGGTGCCTCAGAACAGGATTCACAAAAGCCACACACTAGGCAGTTCTTGCCTAAGATAGCCAACGGGCAGTGCCAAGCCAGGAGTATGTGTGCTAAGCCCCGCCCCTGGAGATGGGCACTTAAATCCAGGTTGTGGGGAGGCTCCTCCTCCTGCTTTGGGGGAAGGCGGCACTCCCTCATATCTTCTAGCCCATTGGTCAGAGGGATAGGAGAGATTCTTGGTTCAAGTCACCCCTCCACATGATGAGAGATTGGATTTGAACAAGGATCTACCAGCTTTCAGGTGAATGCCCCCTGCACTGGGCTATGCAATAGTCTGATAGGAGGGTCCCTGAGGGTCTCCTGCTGAAGCTTTTCTACTGTAGATAAATAATTTTAAAAGCCATTAGAGCAGGGGGACTGGATCCTGGGTCTCCCACGAGTGCACTAACCACTGGGCTACAGAGTCCTTCTCAGGCTCGCTCACACACCATCCTCCCCTGCCCCAAAAGATTCTTTTATTATTTAGTCAGTGTCCCAACTTCAGTAGTGGGCCAGAGAAAACAAGCAAGCCGGAGAAGAACTCTGGAGCCTGCTGGTTAGCGCCGTCACCACTAAGGTGAAACCCCCACCATCTGCTCCCATGAATCTTTAATGCTTTAACCACAGTGGAACAGCTTCAACAGGAGACACTAAGGGAGCATCCCTCAGAATATCCCATAGCTTAGTGGTCAGAGAACCCACCTACAGGCTGGTAATCCAAGTTCAAATCCCTTCCCCCACTCAGGCAGAAGGGAAACACAAACTGAGTGTGTACTCAAACCCAGGGCTAAAAATGAGGTGGGAGGGCAGCCTTCCCTCCCGGCTGTTTTGTGTATGCTCAGCTACATGGCCCCATCCTCTAGGTGAGGTCTCAGCATGCTTACCAGACTGACCCTACAGACCAGTCAGGCAGAGGAATGCCTGTCTTTCTTCAGTTCAAGCCTCACTCTGCAGCGTAAGTGTCTGCATACCTGGGGAGGGACCGCTGTGAGTATGCTCAGAGGCCAAAACATAAGCACCCAGAGAACTTTCACTGCAAAAAATTTAAGGCATCAAGCAATTTTTGGTGCCTCAAGGGTTTGGGCGGGGGGGAGCTCTTAGTGGGGCCGGATTCTGGGATTTAGGTGCCTAAATCTTTTTGTGAATCCAGCCCAAAACCTCTGATGTTGCTGCAGGCAGGCTGGCAGGCAGAATCCTTTGAAATTAAATGTGCAGTACACAGCAGACTAGGCGATCACCGTTTCATAGGTACATATACCGCAGATTCCAAGGTGATAATGTTAACACTCATGGTGCAAAATACTTGTGCAAGTATATGTTTGCACAAATATTCACAATATCTTCTTTTTGTACAAACATTACGGAGAACACAAACTCGCTTTTACAAATATTCACCGGGAGCAAATGAATGTGGTCACACATACTGCCCTAATGATCTCGTGTTTGCTATTAAAACAAATGTTCATGATCACTTTTTTCAGTAACAGCCCTGTTCTAGTCCTTACTCAGGCCAATGTCCCCTTGAACCAGTGGGAGCTTTGCCTGAGCAAGGACTACAGGTTTGGCCCATACCTAAGAGAGAGCGTGAGAGAGAATGTCCCCTATGAGGTCACTTTGCAGAGAGACAGAAAAGTACTTGAAAAGGTGCAGTTTACAAGGTTAAAATCCACATATGTCTAACATTATGATGATTATTAATACCTTTAGATAACACCTCTTGCAAGCCTCAAGGTTCTTTACAAATTAGGTTATATCAGTTTCAAAGGAAATAATGAAAGTCCCATCAGTTGAGTGATTTGAAATTAGCCTGGACAAAGCACTAGGAAATATGCTGAAAGGAACATTCCTGCTCTGGCTGGGGTATAGACTAGAAGGTCTAATAATTCTTTTCCAACTTCAGCTTCATTTTCTATGTTGCACAATAACATGGGCTCAAACTGCTTGAACCCCGGTGTCCCTTGCCGCATCTGAGCTCATTTTTGTTATCCTTGCTGTCTGTTCAAAAATTAGAATCCGCTTGAACTGGTTCAGGTGTGTGCTTTTTTGGGTTTAGGGCCTCCATCTACTGAGTAGCTTCCCTGAGGACGTCCAGCACAATACCTCTGTGGTGTGTGGTGTATTGAAAACTATGTAAAAATTATAAGCTATAACAGTAAGTGCAAGGGGTTTCCTGGTCCGACCTGCAGGCTCAGGGCTCTGTAAGACTGAAATCAGGATCTTGAGCTATCTGTCTGCAGTGCAATCTGTCAGCCTAGAGCAAGGCATGCTGAGCTATGCCTCTCTGTCTTAAGGAGCAGCCTGCTTTGTTTCTCTCTGTTTTGGGTTCTTGTGTGTTAGGTTCTGGATTCTAGGAAATAAAGTAGTGTTACATTGCAACCTTCCAGAAAAAGTATTTCATGTTTTTGTCTAACTTCTTTATGTATATGCCATGAAAATAACATGGGAGTCTGCAATGCTCAGTGACTCTTTGCATGTGACAATCCATCCCTGACAATTTTTGGTCTCCCAGTTTTTGAAATATTTTCCTCTGTCTGTGTATGTGTGTGTTTGTTCAGTTCTAGTTCATAAAAGCTTCCCCCCCCCCCCCTTTTGGGCATTGACTCCAGGGTCCTTCCATTTTGGGTTAATTGTGTACAATTCCCTGACACTATTGTTGTGTATGTCCAAATTCTGGAGCTTTTTACACACATTTTCCCCATGGTTACTTAGTAACAGCTGCCATTTCTGCCCTATTTACCAGTAGAGGTGATGGCAGGAGATCATAAATCAATAATGGGAGTATTCTCTGAATAAGGATGGAGTAAAAACTGAGTGAACATGACAGGATTTAACTCATCCTAAATAAATATAAACATTAAACTATATTTCATAAACTAGCAAACACTCTTAAACAAATACCAGTTAGGGGAGCTGAACTCCACATGGAAATAGCTAACATGTTTAACAGGTTTGCACAGTACACAAGTCTCTTAACATATCTTATTACTCTTTTCCCCCCAGTTTCCCAGGGATTTTCTTTCTCCCTCTAATTATTTGCTTTTGTTCAGTTTTATCCGCTATCAGAGATGATTTGTGTTGTAGGAGGGGCAAATTCCACATCACACAGCTGTTCTAGCAAGTAAAGACAAATAAGCATCTTCTCTGGAAGCACATGAAAGCGTTCAGGACAGGCTCTGCTCCTTCCTTGGGGTTCTTTTTGCATCTTAGCATGCACACATACACGCATGTGCACACGCTTGCTTGGGAAATCAGACCAATAGCGGCTGCTTTTAATTTATCAGACAAGCTAATATAGAAAGCAAGAATGTTTAGTCTCCATGTTGCTGGTGAATGCTCCGAATTTCCCACTGCCCCAATGACTTTAAAACCACCTGGCACATCTTCAATAAGAAATTATGTCAGTGATGTTCTGGAAACTCCATCTAGTCACAGAAATGACAAGAAAATAAGCAAATCTTCAGTGAAAGCCATGGCAAAAAACTTCTGCACTTGATTTCAAATGTAACAACAAGCCAGGTCTTTAATTTTTATTTCATTTTTATTGATTACACATAAGGCTCCTTATAATCCTTCTCCTGCCTCCTCCCTCCCTCCCATCCCCAAATTTCTGAGACTCTCAAAGTCCTCTTTTGGGAGGGGTATAATTTTAGACTAGAAAATATAGACCATCTGGTTTTTATATATAATTGACCCACCCACCCATACATTTTTTAGATGTAAAGGCATGTCTCAAATATAACTTTGAGAAGGTTGAAAGAAGTTATAAATTGCAGAGACCCAATTGTGCTGCATTTAATTACTTTGCTAGGGCTGGATTTTGATGGATAATTGTGTGGGTGCGTGCTGAGTGGGTGGGCACCAGGGCCTCTTTCCCCAGGCAGTGCACAGGAACCAATCACAAGAGCACTTGGGAGAGTGCAGGGACGGGTTCCTCTGGCCCCACTATTTAAGCACTGAGTAAACGTTTTGCTTTCATGGTGTACCCCTCAAGGTTGGCAAACACCCCAAAGGAGATAGGGAGGAGATGGCACTTTGGTTCCTTCCTGTCCCCACAGATGGCTCAGCATACTAATGGGGAGCAGGCTGGACCACTCTTGAGGTGGAGGTACGGCACCCTCTTCCCACGCCTCTGGAACGGAAGGGAGCCTCTAGAAGGGGCAAACCAATTTGCTTCAGTTTCCTCATATGAGCAGTGGAGATGGAGATATTCCTTGCTGAGCCATTATTAGTAGCAATGGCCAGCAGTTTGAGACTTGAATCCTGTCCCCAAGCTGATTCCAAAGGCCATATTCTGCAAATGGCCAAGGCTCAAATAAAGAAAACACTACAAAACAGCTAATACTCTTGCAAATACCAGTTTGTAGGATTTATACCGTTACATTGCAAATCCCTGGGGACAGGAACTTATCTTACAATTTGTTCTGAAAGGGCCTGATTCAATGCCCTGTCAAGTCAATGGAAAGATGCCCCTTGACTTGAGTGTGCATTAAATCAGGGACTGAACAGATAAATAATAGCTAGATCCAGATTTTTAAACGTCATAGAATTTAAGGGTTGTTGCAGCCGTGTTAGTTCCAGAAAATTAGAGAGACAAGATAGGTGAGGTAAGTTGGTCCCATAAAGGATATTACCTCACCCACCTTGTCTTTTTAGTAGAGTTTAAGGTCAGAAAGGGCTATGAGATCATCTGATCCCCTGCTTAACATAGGCCTAACACGCATAACATAACATATAAAGCTCTGAGCAGGGGGTTGGACTAGATGCCCTCCTGACGTCCCTTCCAACTCTATGATTCTATGATAATGAGCTCAATAACTTGAATTAGACGAAAGCATTTCAGTTGTCAGGAGACTGAACTGTTGTGTGCCACAGGAAAAGAGTAGGAAAGACTGAGGTGCCACAAATGGCAGGGAATTTATTAGGTTTTGATCCTGGTCAACTACTGAAAATAAATCAAATAAATAATGTAATTAAATTAAAATTAAATCCTGAAAATTTTTAACCCATGGATTTTAGACATCTTCCCACCACTGGTATTTTTACTTGCCAACAACATTCATGCAGTTGAGCTTAGCAGCAGGAATGCTTCCTGCTTTGTATGGCTGAAGGGCTGGGAATTTGAAGGAACTTTCACTGTTGCAAAGTCCAGAAGTTTGATTGTAAAATGTTAGGGTTACTGCCTTCTGCCTTTCAAGTATCTGGTACTGGCCACAGTCAATTATAAGATAATGTCTGGATGGACACCCGGCCAATCTGGCATAGCAAGTCCTATTTTCTTAGGTGCCTTAGAACTAGAGTAATTAGAAGGTGTTTGCAACTCACGTGCCACCAGCCACAATGGCAAGTTGCAGCTGTCATTTTAACTAGAGAAGATGTACTGTATGCCATGCATCTGATAGTAGAGGCACTGCTCCAGCGCACTGGAAAGACGACATATACACCTCTCTCATTGGCTATCTTTAAAATAAATTGAGATGCTGAATGGTAAACACCAGAATTCAGAGTCCATTAAGATCACATACCATGTACTGTAATTACACTTCACGTAAGAAACCGATTTAATTTATTATATAACTGTGTAGAAGTATACAAGTTGCTAAATAAAACTAGCAACATATAAGATACCTTGATCTTATAAAAGCCTTTTCATTTACTACTCCTATTCCCTTGCACAAAATCCCTCCTACCCTAACTCCTTACCAGTCACAATGCCTATTTTCTAAAACCCCTCAATTCATACATTTTTTTCCTCAGAAAATAATCATTAAGAGGCTCAGAAGGTAAATTCTATAAAGAGGAGGGCAGAGGTGGGGGTGGTGGAAACATGGGCTTAGACACCAAGTGATAAGTGCCTCAGAAATACTTCAGATAGATAGGACAGCCTGGTCAGAGGGTAGATGTATTAACATTAATGAGAGCTATGCAGACATATGTATCAACAAATGCTGCTACATGGCCGGTGATCACGTAGGTGTCAAAAGCTTTGGTGGTATGACAAGATTGCCAATGATGGCCATAAACTGAATATAGAACCAGACACCTTAAGCACTTTGCCAGAGATCAGTCCCAAGGAGTGCACATCCTTTTGGGATTTGCTATGACGACAATAATAATAATGTTGCAGACATAGAAAGGTAACAATTTTTCCCATCGCGGGAAACCAAAAAAGAATAGAAATTGTGAAGATGTTCTCAGGACAGATCCTGTCTTCACTATGAGCTGCACATTCCCGAGGGCAGAATAGGGTTCAAAGCTGCAAATATTCCATCAAAATGTCTTGCTTTCTTGAAAAATCAGAACTCAGAGGTGCATTTTATAATCTACATTGAGGAAACAGTCCAATAGGCCACCCATGTCAGTTACCTGAACTTCTAGTCCACACATTTGAAAAGCGCATATTTTCATGCACGCCTGCCAGGTCTAGAGGGTGTTATTTTAAAGATTAAATTCCTACCACTATGTAAGTGCATTTCAAATCCCCTGTGAACCCCAAACAGCTTTTCTGAAACAAAGTATTACATCAACATGATGTAAAAGACCAATGGATTATTTTATTTAACTATGTGTTATAAGAGAAACATTACAAAAGGAAAAAAACGAATGATTTAGCTAATAAGTAAGGTTCAAGCTTTATTAAGTGAATTTACAGTTTATCAAAACACAAATTGGTACATGCCGATTTCAATACTATATCCTATAGCTTTCTTATACAGGAAATACAAATTCTCCCCTATGACTTCTGAGTTTTATTGCTCATACATCAACTCCTTCTGCCTTTATTGTAGTCTCAGTGGGTTTTAAAATGACAAAAACTCTCTTTACAAGTCTTCCACTAGGATATCAATATGTAACTGCTGAGGCCCAAATCCTACAACTCACCATCAGTGTGTAGGACCCAAAAAGCTACCAAAGTATTCCAAAATTGAAAGAATGCCTACACGAACCCTAAATGGGCTGAGTCAGAGCAATCCATGATTATATGGATCCGATGGCTCTAAGGCCTTATCTACACTAGGAAAATAAGTAATATTCTATGATTCTATGAGAGTTGGAAGGGACCTCAGGAGGTCATCTAGTCCAACCCCCTGCTCAAAAGACTAACCTCAGCTAAATAAAATACGTTGACTTTCAGCCACCGCTATAATTACAGTGGTGGCTGATATACAAACTGTTTTCATTAGGTCGATGGAGTGTGTCCTCACCAGGAGCACTTCCACCGACCTAAGGGGCAGTGTGGGGAGCTGAGACACCCATCTCTCAGCTCCCTGCCACGAGTCCACAGGCTCCCGGGCTCTCTGTGGGCTGCCCTCACAGAGACACACTCCCTGGTCCCAGGTCCCAGCTGGGAAGTGGGCGGCAGCTGCCGGCATCCCAGGAAGCCATGTGGCAGCTGCCTGCATCTCTGGAAGCCAGGCGGCAGCCTCCAACACCCCAGCTAGGAGCCTGGAGGCAGTCTTCCACATCCCGCAAGCCGGGGTGGCAGCCTCCCAAGCTCCGGCTCGCAATAGGGTGGCAGCCGGGAGCCAAGGGACAGCATCTCGCGCCCAGCTCGCAGCCGGGCAGCAAACGCCCACCTCCTGGGCTGGAGCCCAGCAACAGCCTTCCGCACACAGCAAGCCAGGCAGCAGCCTCCCATGCCCTGGCATGGAGCAGGGAGTCTGGCAGCAACTGCCCTTCTCCTGAACCTAGCTGCTCATGGGCTCAGTGCCCACTTACTTGTCAATTTCACTGCTCTAGCAGGGTAGTGAAATTGACAAGTATGATAGCCCCTCCATCGCTCTAAGGGACACAGCATCTACACTGACACTCTGTCTCCCTAGCTCTGCCAACAAAAGCCCTACTCCTCTCGTTGAGGTGGTTTTATTTTGTCAGAAAAACAGGGCAGTTTTATTGGCAGGGAGATGACTGTAGTGTGTACACCCGCACTGTTTTGTTGACAAAAGCTGATTTTTGTCGACAAAACTCTAGTGTAGACTAGGCCAAAGACTCTGCACAGGGGATGCGGAGCAGAAGTTGTCACTGTTCTAGTCTATGGACTAACCTATGAATTGGGGTGGCTAATAGCATCCCATCTTCATCCCCACATTAGGCCAATTACTTGGGTTGAAATTTACCCCTTTTGCAGAGGGCCACCACAGGACTTCTGCATCACGTTTCAAAACAAGACTTGAGCAGTGCATAAGCCTTTTGCAAGTTCTCTGCATGGGGTGAACTGCATCCTTAATTAATAAGATCTGGAGATTGTTTTGGAGCTGTTCTTTCCACTTCTAGTCATAATGCCTGCTTTGTATAGAATTTACATTTATAAATTCAATTTAACACAAGTTGCATGTAATTAGGAATTCCCTGCATGGCTTTAGATGGCAAAAATACTGAACAGCATAATAAAAGCTCAATAATTAGAATGCATCAACTCATCTGAGAGAGAGAGAAAGAGAAGAGTCAGGAAAGATGAGCAAGAGTGTAGCACAATGACTATATGCATTCATTATAAGGCACTGTGCTTGGAATTCCACTGGAGCTATGAAACATGCAGGTGTTTTTTCAGCCCTCCAATAGTTTACTTTGTGTGTGAGCCTCTGGATCTACACACAAGAGCCCCTACTCCTTGAGTAGAATGATCAGGTTCATCAGCTCTGCAGATTCAAACATTTACATAGTCCAGCCACTTAGAGGGAGACAAACACCCACACTAGGATTATGATTACAGTTGGCCAGAAAACAACAATTCTGTTTCATGAAAAATTGAGGTTTCAACATTAGCTTTGTTCCATTGCCGAACAAAAATGAAAGCTTTTGAAATTTTTCACAAAATACAAGAGAGAGACCCCAGAATAAGCTAGCAGGTAGACGTGTCAATACAGACACATTTTCGTGACATTTTGGTGTTGGCTACATGGCATTTTTTGACAGAAAAATTAGTATAATGAAACAAAAGAAGATTCTTTTGTGCTTCCGTATAGAGTTCTTTAGAACCTTCTCATAATGAATCAAGTAAAAGAGGAGGAATCATGAGACAATTATAGGTAAAAGCAGCAAACAAACCTCTACTCCAGCTGCTCTGTTACCAGACTGAAAGGGCAGGTAAGGGACAGAGTCAGGTCTCTCAGGGCAGGTCTACACTTAAAATGTTACAGTGGCACAGTTGCACTGACACAGCTGCGCTGCTGCAGTGCTTCAGCTAATACGCTGACAAGAGAGTTTCTGCCATTGGTGTAATTAATCCTCCTCTGCATAGGGTGACCAGAGGTTCCGATTTTATAGGCACAATCCCAGTATTTAGGGCTTTGTCTTATATAGGCGCCTATTACCTTCCACCCTCTCCTGATTTTTCATACTTGCTATCTGGTCACCCTACCTCCGCAAGAGGCATTAGCTATGTTGATGGGCGAAGCTCACTCGTTATCATAATGCTATCTACACAGGGGGTTAGGTTGGTATAACTGCATCGCTCAGAGGTGTGGATTTTTCACACACATCCCCTCTGCACTGTAGTTATGTCAATGTAAATTTGTAGTGTAGACCTGGCCTCAGGCTCTGTTTTGAGCTTGATTGTTGACCTGTTGTGTGCATTTTTGGCAAATATCCTGCCTTCACTCAGTGTGACTTCATCCTTTTGCAACTTCCCTACCTCACCCGGGGTGTAACAAGGCTTAATTCATTAGTATTTGCAAAGCAGGAACCTTGGTGAAGAGGCACTATAGAAATGCAAAGTATTATACTGTGACTGTTTTCAGCTGAAAGAGTTTGGCACGATCCTCTTCAAGGACAGCAGTGATGACTGTGTTAAGTTACAATTCTTTATCTCTAACTTGTCCTGTCAGTTTTCTGGCAGACCACCGTAAATCTAAAGCATTCCAGACTATCCTATCCCAACCCTGGGCTGGAGCATCATACGTAAATGGATGTGATTTGGAACAGGAGTTGTGCCATCTGAATGGCAATATAAGCTTTGTAATTGAATGCAGAAAATACACTAGGAACATTTGTCTTTACACTCTGTCAGGACAAGGATACTAGTTACTTTTTTGTCTCTATCTGTAAAGGTATTAGATCAGCTGAATGGAGCTGTACTGATTTACACCAGCTGGGAATCAGACCCAGGGGCTCATGTGCAATTACACTTCTTCCCAAGAAAACAAAAAGCATTCATCCAATGCACTACAGGCTTGCATCTGACTATACTTTGGCACCTCTGAATGGACAGGATTACCATAAATAAAACAGGAACTAGAACCACTGAAGGATCCTTCCTCAAAGGTTTAGCTTTCCGGAGGAAGGAAATTATAATGAGGAAGTAAGGATGAATTTTCATTTATACACAGACACAAATCAGATTACTGTTTCCACAGAGTTCCTATGGATTTTAAGGTCTAAGATTGTACCAAGTAGATCAGTTCTTATTTCATTTTAAATACCAGAGCAGTGTAATTCCTGCATCAGTGATGTACAGTGTCAAACAATGTGGGAGACTGACCATTTCAGCCTATTTAATGACTGGCTACTCCTCCCTTGTGTTATCACCTGTGAAACCAGAAAAGCTGCGAAGCTCCATGGATGAAGAGGGACTCTTTTTAAACAGGTGACATTCTTAATTTTAAAATGTCATAACCCCCTGAGTAGTAACAATGGGTAATTCCATTCCTCTGAAAAACCAAAATCAGTGGGACTGTTTCCTGTGAGTAACTGCTCATCAGTGTAAGTAAAGGGTTAATGAATGCTCATACAATTTAAGGGAAGAAAATCTCCTGAGGGTGGGATGCATGGAAGTAGGTGCCAGGATGCCATCTCAGGCCAGCACACTGGGCTTTTAACTGGGGCTAGTCAGTTCTAGGGTAAGAAGGATTCAACAGCCAGGAGCTTCTTGGCTCAGGTCTGCTGTCTGTTTCTCTTCTGCAGCCAACCTCTGCCCACGATGAGGGTAGAGGTATGGGGGGGTGTTGGTGATGGAAGGGATGTAGCAGACATTAAGAAGTGACACTGAGGCATGGAGCTGAATGAGTTTCCTCTCTCTTTATGGTCTACCTAGGTGGGATATGTAGTCTAGTAATCTTAACTAAACGCTCATGACATTTTATGAGCCTATACATAGCACAGCAAAAATGGTGGGGGCATTTTTAGACTGGATAGGTAGGTCTTTATGCTCCATGAAGGCCAGGTTTCATCAGGGTAAGTGATCAGAGACTTTGCACATTACCTACTGAGTCTTGTCCCTTCCCCCCCTACCCTGCCTTTGGCGTAGGGCATCTTCTCTGTCAGCCTCCAGAGGCAGCCCTTAAAATACTCCAGCATCCTTGAGCCCACACCAGACAGTAATTGCAACCATTGCCAACTATGAAGGAGTCCCAGCCAGAGATCATAAGAGTCCATTAAAAATATTAACATGTAAAATTATTAACATGAAATTGAGAGTATTCTACATAATAGAGAGCACCGGCATCATGAGGTTAGTGCCCTTTTCCATTTCCATGGCCTGATTCTTCCCTGACATCATGAATTTCAGAGGAGTCATTCATGATATACCTTAGTGCAGGGGAGTAGAGAACTGGATCCATAAACTACTGCAGAATCGATCTTCTGTTTCTCCTGACTTTATATGTTAGATGTGGCTCAGGACCAAGAACACTTTCTGAACACTTTCTACTTCTCAGCGCCGGCCCATTTCTAATATAATCTACAATATGACACAAGCCAGCACGTTCGGGGTACCCATCAAAATGTGACAGCACACTGAGGACAATGAATACATAGGAACCCCTTTTTTTACTTCCATTCAAAATAAGTCAAAGTTAGGGTCATGTTGCTTATGTTTTCCTAACCCTGTTTTCCTTTAATTAATGGAATTCATCCACGGTTGTGCACTTAGTGCTGGCCACACTCAGTAAGTAAATTGATATGAATGCCTGGAGTTCTCGCTTAGAGAGAGAGAGAGAGAGAGAGAGAGAGAGAGAGAGAGAGAGAGAGAGAGAGAGAGAGAACACAGCAGTTGCCTATAATCAAAGCAAGAGGAGAATGTGCAAATATCCATTCCAGGAACCAACTGCTTCTAGGAGCAGCCCTTTTCCTTACTGATCAAGATCATAGTATAAAAACATATACATCTCTAATAGGACCAGATCCTCAGCTGGTGTAAAGTAGGGCAGCTCCACCAACAGAGCTACACCAAATTATTCCAGTTGAGGATCTGGCCCACTCCAGGCTTCAATTAATGGAGCTTTGCTTTTTAACTTGACTTTTGCTTGGTAATGAGTAGACCTCAACAGATTTAGAGTTCCATTCAGATACATGCACCATGGTCCTGCTTGCAGGGAAATCACAGGAATAAGCTCTCTCCTTGGATAGTGGCTTTTTGAGTTGTAGCCAGAACAAAAAGCAGCACACAAAAAATTAAACAAATTTCAAACTTGCACTAAAGTTCAGCTAGGGTTCTGGCAGCTGATGAAGTTGGTTCTTATTTAATTACAATATTTCACCCATTACCACTGCAGGCAATGAATATTTATGAGCTTTCCCCAATTAACTAGAATTAGCAATGAAGGCAGGCTAAATGAGCTATCTGAAATCATCTCTCTTTTCTCCGCCACATCAACTGTGTTTAGCAGCAACATTCCAGTAGATGGAGCTGAGGTCCAAGCAGAGGTATCAGGACAGTTAATTCTGGGTGGAGAGCCAGCAGTTCCAGAACAGACTTTGGCCAGAAATCAGGCTGAACTCAAGTCTTGCCACCTTTAGGGCAAGTTGGAAGATTCACTGTTTATGTCGGCAATTCCCAGAGAATGCCGCTGAGAGTCATCCTGACAATGCTGTCTTGGAAGTCAACCACCAGGGTTTGATCACTAGGAGGCGGTGACTTAAACAGACGGAAGGGAAGAGAATTCTTCCTTGCAGAGGGTAACTGACTTATCAAACCTACTATGATGGATGGATTAGAAAATGCCTATAACAATAATAATAAATCATAATATCTAATAGTTCTACCCCTTTATTTTTCTGATTGCCACTACCCATGGAGCAAAGCTTTTTAGTGAGTTATATATGAAGCAAAGCTCTTTTTTCCCCTGAGTGCTTATAGTTAATTTAAGAACCCAGCACTGTGCATGAGTAATACAAATTATTTCTTCCAATGTATATTAACTTGTATTTGTCTACACACAGAATCACATCTGCCTTCATGTTGCCAATTCATCTAGTTTTGTTAGGTGCCTCGAAGATCTTCATAGTCATCAGAAGTCTTGATTAACCTTAATAAATGGGCAATCTGTAAATTTTGCTACCTCTCTCTTCGGTCACTTTTCCAGACATTAAACAACACCAGTACTAATGCAGACGTTTGGGACATCCAGCTGTTAACCTTTTGCCATATTGAAAATTGACCATTTGTTCTTTGTTTTTTGTCTCTTAGCCAGTTTCTAATTCTCAAGAGAACATGACCTCTCACACCAGGACTACTTAATTTCTTTAAAAGTCTCGTGAGCACTTTTCTCAAAGGCTTTTTTAATGTCCAATAAATTACAGCTACTGATCCTCCATTATCTGCAGTTTTGTAGACACGCTCAAAGAAATCTAATAGATTATAGACACAGTTTTCCTTTACGGAAGCAATTTGGGTGGATCTCTGGCATATCATGTCCATTCAGGTGATTTATCATTCAATTTACATTTTCATACTGATTCTGATTCTTTGTACTTTCTTTTTGCAGTGAAATTTTAAAATTATTTTAAATAAGACATGCAAAGGAACAAAAAAGTGTTGCTCTCTTTCTGGTTTTTTTTTTAAACAAATATATAGGAAGACAAGCTTAAGGTTTTGTTTAACTTGTAAAACAAAGAAGATTTTAAAAATTATTAATCCAGATCATGTCTACACTGCTTGTCCTAAACATTTGGACAAATGGAGTACAAAAGGATTTATGACATCACAGGTAGCAAAGGCCTGATCCAGCATTCATGACAGTCCATTTAAAAAAAAAATAATAATAATAAAAATAAAAATAAAAAGACTTCTATAGCCTTTAGATAAGGTCCTAGAAGAGTAAAAATATCTGAACTGCTGAAGGAGGAAGACACTGCTTTGCAATGTTATATTTAACTCAAATGAAGGCAGACAGGCAAAAAGAACTCTTTGTGAAAGATTCAACGTCACCAGCCCAATAATTAAGGGCTGAGAAAGCTTGCACGTCATTATTTAGAGAATACTTGACATTCCTGGTAAATCCAAAAGTAAAAAAGAAAGCAGAGAGGAAGAAAATAAAGTGGTTTTTTTTTTTTGGTTTTTTTTTTGAAGGAGTGAAAAGGGAAGAAAGTTTCAGGTCTTCTTTTTATCTTGTAAAGTAGCACGAGAAGGACACAAATCCATTTTTTCCCACCTTTGCAGGTTGAAAAGTCTCAATTATGTGTATTTTAAAACCATCTTGAACAGTGTTTGGTAATGCAATTTTGTATTGTAACAGATATGTCAAATATCTCAGGAGCTGCAGGCCTTGGGAAGTTCACCCAGTGCAGCTCATGTGGTAAATCACTGGGTTTTGCGCGTCAGTGGATTTGTCTGACAGCCGGTGCGTCTTCCCACCAGAATGCTGGCTTACGAGAGCATATGCTTTTTAAAACTTCTCTACTATTTGACACCTAAAGCCCTATTTTAATTTCCAGGTGCAGCTTCCCTTCCAAATAGGTTGTGAAATACAACCCAGCTGTTCCAACTCAGTGTCTTAAGGGCGGAGTTCTGTAGAGGAAAGGTTACAATTAACTTGCCTTAGAAAAATGGATTTGCTTACTAAAATGCTTAGCACTGAAACTCATCATATTCACTTCATATTGCAGGTTATTCTTCTTCATTTTAACAGACCAGGCTCAGGAAAGAATTCTTCATGGCAGCATGGGTGTTTTGAGCAATCCGGAGCCAAAGTCAGCAGCTGCACATAGAGGCCTTCGTGCAAACCTCTTCTGAGCTTGGGCTGAATTTGCAAAGAGGTCAGGTACCAAATGAGTGTGTGTGGCATAGGGCTCCATTGCTAACAGTTCACACAACTCTAAGTAAAGCTCTTCTGGACCAGTGTCATCCCCGGTGTAATTTATCACTGAAATTACTTCACAAATGAATTGGACCAATAGAGGATCTCCTGTTTTAGACCATTACTCTTTGAAAATTACCTGGGATGCTATTTTTTCAGTTTCCCATGGGTATTCCTTCATAACAGTTAGCTTTGAGAATGTGTGCATCTCCCCTTCCAGTTTTGGTACACTGGGCGGGTGAGCACAACTGAAGAGTAGCCTGTGTTTTTAACCTTGATACTTCCTGACTTTTGAGTGCTTCACTTTGTAGCCTGAATGTTCTCCATCCACAGATTTTTGTAAGGCATTATACTAATGTGATTACAGGTGCTGCAGGGAAAGCATGTAATCAGGGATGAGAAGTTGAGAGGAGATGTCTGAGAAACTCTCTTAAGTGGTTCATGATTTGCAAAAGAATATGAACCACTGTCTTTTAATAAAAGCAGCTTCAAGTGTACAGCTCAGATAGGTGGCTTGACTTGCTAAATGGTTTTAAATCACTGATAGGTATCGTACTACAGAACTGTACTCTGGGAACAAAGAAGTGGAATATTTATAGTGAAACTGAATGAAAGCTCTGATTTGATGTGAGCTGAGCAGAAGGTGTTGGGGGGGAGACAGGCCCCATGAATCATTAGGATAAAAAAAAAGACTGGACAAAAATTTTCAGCAAACAAAAAAAATGCAGATTTGGCAACACTGAAATGTTTTTCAAATTCGTGTTGGTTTCACCAAATTGATTCAGCCAAAAAACCAAAACAAAATATTAAAAAGCCCTAAAAAGATTCTGAAACAAAGATTTGTTTCAACAGTGCCAAAACAAAGCATTTTGATTTTGGAGATTGACTGTTTGTAACCATCTTTGATGATTTTGAATACAATTCAAGAAAATCTTTAAACAATCTTTTCAAAATCAATTTTTTCCCCAACATTTTGGAATTTCCAGCAAGCCAAAAAAATCCGTTATTCACAAAGCTCTAACAGAACATTTTTGTGAACTTGTCCAGAACATGTTCACGCTTTATTTGCAATCCATGAACACTCATGTGTGAATGAGGTCTTGGCCAGGAAGCTCCTGTTTGTACGAAGATACTTACTTGTGAGAGAATGAATATTTAGACCAGCAGCGCTAACACACCTTAGATTCTCATTCTGGGCTTGAGAAAGAGAATAGTAAGACAGTGAGGTGAGAAAACAGCACTACAGTTTGGTCAGATCTAAGGAGAGGAGAGGGTAGGAAGGTTGCTTCAGTAGACAAGAATATTGGAAGCCATTAAATCCAAATGAATGTGCTATTTGTATTACAGTAGCACCTGGAGGCCCAACCAAGGTCAGAGTACCAGTGTGTAGGCACTGTGAATCCATAGTAACCCTAAACAGCTTACATTCTAAATGGACAAGATAGACAGGCAGAAGGGAATTAGGCACAGAGAGATGAAGTGAATTGACTGAAATTACACAGCAAGTCAGCAATACAGATAAAACCTCAGGTTCCTGACTCCTAGTCCAGTGCTCCTCCACTGGACCATGCTGCATCCCCAATGCACTCTGTATACAAAGGAAATATTGTTATATGTGGGCTGTACTATGTACTTACTAGTACTAGAGCTGGTTGAAAGTTTTCCATTGGAACAGTTTTCCCATTTGAAAATGCTGATTCAACAAACTGAACACTTTACAGAACATATCATTTTCTTGAAATTTGACAGGAAATTAACAACACGTTTTATATACTAGCCAGGATGATAAAGCTGAAAAATTATTTTCAGAATATTTCGTTTTGCAAAGAATTCCAGGATTTCAACTGTTTCCTCCTGATTCAGGATGAAACCAAGTTTCAAAATCAGTTTCCCACAGGAGGGAAATCCTGCTTTTCAGTTGGCTCTAATATGTACAACAATGGGAAACTCCTGGTCAGAGGCCTAGCACTGAGGCAACTGATCAAATGCACTGCACAAGGATATCTGACCATACCCTTTGCAAACAGAACTGTGCGTGTACATACCAGCACAGTTACTTTTGTGTGAATGTGACAAGAGAAAATAGAAAGTAAAGTCTTCTGTAAATAGTCAATAAATCTTGCTTCCAGTGGTTTGTCTTTCTACCTCAATCAGGAAGGAACTTGGTATTTATAAATCCGAAGTCCATTCAAGTAGCTAAAATATGGTGTTTGGGTGGAAGAGATGAATGGGGAAATGTTTCCATTGTTTAAAAATTCCCTGCATGCTCTTATCTCCCCCAACCCTCCCTAAAGAGCTCCTACCATATCTTTGAAATAATCAACCCCCAAATGACTTGTTCAGTCTCTTTCTGCTTTGTACAGTAATCCAGTCATGGAACAGAGAGAGTACTACTGTAGGTGATTTGAGCAGTGGGACTGGTGCCCAAATGTTTAACTACTCACACTGAGCAATCAATAGGCCCAGACAAACAATAAAACTGTGTTTTATAAAAACGGTGGTTTCTGTTTTTAACAGTGATGCAGCGAGCAGAAAATGAAGGGTTAAAAATAGATCAGAAACTCTTGGGGGCAAGGACTGCTACTTACCATGTTCTGAAAGAAGTCGGTCCTGAGTGGCTCCACTATCACCACCACAGTATATACAATCAATCCATGGAATGTGTTGTTCGCTCAGAACAGTTTGCTACGCTAGAATTCTAATGTCATATTTCAATGCATAGCAAAGTCAAAAATCATAAAATTGGTTTAGAGGGAAGCTCTGCTGATACTCAAGTTTTTCCTAGAGACTTTGCTAAAAGAAAGACTCCACTGTACATCCTGAAAGGCTGGATTGACTGTAACATCTAATTGACTGCAGAAGCTTAAAGAGTTGGTGTTTCATCTTTCTGCCACCACATTCATCTTCTCCAAAAGAATGAATAGTCTCAGTTAGAATGTGTGCACAGCTGTTTGATGACAGTGGCTGAATGATCCTGTATTAAACATTTGTAATTGTTTTTCATTGGCCTGTAGCCTGAATTTAGAAACATCTTAAAGACTGTCCCTGCCAACAGGATATCCCAGTGAATGAGATGAAGATCCTGCATCAGTGCCTTAGCTGGGGTTGGTTCAGCTAGATTCTTACTTCATTTGATCAGGAGTTCAGCAGGATTCCTGTTGCAGACCTCAAAAGGTAAGATCAGAGCTTGCTGAAAGGTTGGGAAAGGCACAAAATCTAAGTTGAGTTGTCTGAAAGGGAGGTGACATCTGCCTGTTCTGGGGCACCCATTATGCTAACATGGCTTCCACTTGATCCAGTCAAGGCAGTAAAAGCAGCTCAGGGTCTGATTCTGTGGGGCCCTGAGCACTTACAGGAAGTCCGAACAGCCACAGTTCTTATTAACAATAGTGGGTATTCTAGGTTCCCCTTACTCCCTTTCACACCTGTTCTAATTAGAACTCATGTCTACTTGCTGCCTATCTCCAGAGAAGAGATTCCTTTATCAGCTGCCACACTGGGTGTCTCATCCTTTTGGGCACAGAGCATCCTGGACTCCCACTGACTATGTGACTAGACACCCCCAGAATGCCCTTTCCCATGCATCTCTGGCACTCCACAGGAAGGATGGCCACTGCTGGGCATTTTAAGAGGTCCACATGGGAGTGTCCCCTCCTTCATACTTAAGAGCTAGAGTGGAAGCGATCAATACTGCAAAGGATCAGTCCTTCGGTTTGGTCATCTACAAAGCGATTCATCACTTCAGAGGAGGGATTTTTTGGTGATAGGTAGTCCTGTCATTCCACCTTAGAGCAGGTGGGAGGAATCAAAGGAATCAACAACCACGACCACAAAATTGGGTCCAGTTCTTCTCTGCACTTGAGCAGGGATTCAGTCCAGGGGGTGTGTTCCATAAGGAAAGGGCAGCTTTAGACTCCAGCAGATGCTGCTTTGGTGGAGGCTGCTGAATCAGGACATTTTCTAGTTCCCCTGGCCTGCTCTGCCCACTCCCCAGCCTAATTTTGTAAGCTGCACTGGTTGGTCTCCCATTCAATAGTGAAGTGAAGTCTGTGGATAGTTTGCATCCTTGTGCCTCTTCTGTAGAAGGCTCTCCATCTGTAAGAAGCCATGTCACAACCCAAGATGAGTGTGTGTCTACATCAGAGCTGCATGTTTTAATATGCAGCTGAGTTCGACAGACCCGCACTAGCTCTGATTGAATTAGCCTGCGAAAAATAGAAGAGGCAGGAACAATGGGGAAGGCTAGCTACCCTGAGTATGATCCCATCTGAAATGCTAGGCATGTATTTGGGCAGATAGATGTGGCAGTGCGAGTGGCTACCTGAACTGGAAATTACACCCCCGGCTCACGTCTAGATGTAATCTGCGAGTCTGTTCCAGCATCCACATGATATGCTAATTGGTTGAAAAGAACCTGACTGGAGTCTAATAGCTATTTAATCACCACCATCAAAAAGTTACAGCAGCCAATTCTCAGTGGCCACTTCTCCCCTCGGCACGCACAAAAGAAATCTAGTACAGACACAGCATTATGAGGGATCAGTACTTGGTCTTGAACGGAGAACCCCGGGATCAAAAAAGCCACAGCAGCTCTGCTCCCGAATGTCTCATCTTTTAAGTAGCTGGAGGAAGCCTTGAGGGAAAGACAATTGAAACAGGACTGTGTGAAAGTGAAAGACCTTTCAATGAACTCTTTTGGTGCATAGGCTTGATTTTCACATCCACCTATTTAAAAAGGTAGCCACATCGGTTAGGAAATAAGTGAAATGTAGGATTGTGCTGGACTTGATCATAAAACTAGGGATACTTTGCAAAGTTGCATTAATCTATTGCTTTGCCAGGTTGGTGATAGCTGTGATGATTTTCTCTTCTGCAAACTTGCACTGTGACATTTGCTTAAGGTCTTGAGACTGGCTCCGGAGAGTGTGTATGTAAGTACTACATGTTAGACGGCTTCCCCTTCTCTCCAGAGGATGAAGATTTTAGTGGGAAGAAGAAGAAATAGCCTGTTCCAAGCATCTCATCTTAGATCAAAGAGAAGCATGATGCAGTGGTCAGACCACAGATCTGAGAACCAGCAGCTTCTAAATACTGGCTGTGGCATTAGTTAACTTTGTGGCTGTAGAAGGTCCTCTGTGGGGGCGGCGCCGGTGGCTCTCCCTCTGCTCATCTATCTCAGAGGGAGGCCACACCTCCCAGTGCCTACGCCCTTCAGGGAGTCCGACTTAAAGGGCTGCCTCTGGCCCTCAGTAGGGTGAGCCTTGGTCCAGGCCGCTCCTTTGGCGGAATAGTCTCTTGCCCCACGGGGCGTGCCAGCCGTCTATGGTCCGGCCCTCAGCCAGGGACGGGCCGGCAGTGGGAAACAGCCCTCAGCAGGGCGAGGAAGCAGTCTATCACCTAGCCCCTCAGAAGGGCAGGCAGGCAAACACAGTTGTGAGCCTTTTGGTAGGGCGAGCAGCACTCTATGGCCTGGCCCTTCTGTAGGGCAGGCAGACAAGCATACAGGCTTGAGCCCTTAGCAGGGGGAGCAGCAGTCTATACCCGGCCTTCAGCAGGGCGTGGCAGGCAGTAAGGGACAGGCTGTGGCATTCACCCCAGGTCGGGGTAGGAAAAGGGGGAGAGGGACGCAGGCCCACCCATCTCCACTGCATCCTAGCCCAGGGCCCTATCAGCGACGGGATGTCCCATCACTGGGTCAGAGGGGCTCTGGCCGAAACACGCTGACTCACAGCGAGTGTCAGTTCAGCCGGACCATAGTCGGCTTCCCTGGACTTCTTCCTCCCGTCTTCTCCCTAGCGTACCTGTCCTTCTGGGTCACTGGGGTAGAAGGCGTGCGGGAGACCCACGAGTCCCTCACCGTCAATCAGCAACAGGTCCGGAAACTGTGCGGGGTCCTCGGCAGAGGGCAGCTCCTCTAAGTCCTCAGGCCCCCTCCACTCGTGTTGTTCAGGCAGCTCCTCCGGATCCGCAGGGCCCCACGCTGGGGGTAGATCCGGCAGCTTCTCCTCTGGGTTGACGTTGGGCGCGGCCCTAGGCTCGAGCACCTAGGGAGAGGCATCCTTCTCCCTCGGCCCCTGACTGAGCAAGCAGGCCTGGGTTTTAAAGGCCTAGCCCCGCCTACCTGCTTCCGGTCAGGTGTTGTCTTCCTGGGTTCCAACCCCCATGGGGGGGGGGGGGGTGTTGGATCTCCCTCTGCATCAATTTCAGAGGGAGGCCACACCTCCCGGCTACAGTGGCATTGGACAATGCAGTCTCCTGCCTGCAATGCATGGGTTGAAATCCAGGCCTCATTGAAGTCTATGATAAAACTATTGACTTCAATGAGGCCAGGATTTCACCCACGAAGTACAATTCTGCTCCATCTATGTTAGAGGAGAGCTTCAGCTAAGCAACCAGTTTTCGTGGTAACATGAGACAGGCTTATTCTGCAGTTCTGGTGGATTATCAGAAATGTTCCAGTATCACTACAGTTATGTAATTTTCAGTAGTCTTTGTGTGCAGGAAATCTAGCTACTACTTTTCATGCATTGTTAAGTGTTATAGAAAATCTGGATCACTGACAGAAGAAGTTTAGGCATTAAAACTGATGGTATGGTATATACACAGCTACCAAACAAACATTTACATTCTGTTGGCAAGATAGTATCTGATTTTAGTTGTTTTATAGTTTTCTATTCTTTTGGATGGGTTTTATTCATCTACTCCCAACAGGCATTTGTAATTGCACCTCTGCATTACTACCCTTTCCCCAACTGTCCTCTCCAACCCCACCATGATCTGGGTCTTTCCAACCATCAGTGACTAGATTAAACATGTATCTATTGTAGAGAGAGCTAAAAATTTGCTCATAATTTCTGCAGAGTTTTGCAGATCAGTCAGGGCAGAGTTAATATATTTTAATAGAGATCCGCAAATCCTCCTTGCAGCATTCTGTGGGAAGAGACTGGTTTTTAGCTATCTTCCTGGCACATTTATATTTCAGCACTTTGTAGTCTCCCCTACCCCATCAAAGGATTAGATGCCAATACCATGTTATCCTCCAAACATCATCCATTACCTCCACTAACAATGCTATTGATGATCCAGCAGGTGTCACTGTTGAGCAATAAAAGCTCTCTTTGGAAGACAAGCGCATCTCTGTAACAGGGCTGAGATGGTCTTGTAGAGTGGGAGAGAGACGAAAAACTACATTGGCCTCCCTCTTGGTAGCGCATGGCACGTAGCCCACTGAGATGGCCTGCTTCTTTTTAAAACCTGATTAATATAGACAGATTAGACACTTGTCAGAAGGTACCCTGCTTACAGAAAATTGCAGAGCATCTGCTAATAAATCAGGATCTAATTTGGCCATAGAACACAGTTAATCAAGAATATTTCTGTGCAGGAGGCTGGAGGGTAACTGATTCCTTTCTCGTGGAAGAACGTACCATCACCATCACCGCCACTGATGCAAAAAGGTTGACTGAACTAACTCTGTAATTCAGTGTTTATTTGTATGACTGCATTGCCTAGGAGCCCTAGTCATAGATCAGGACCCCATTGGGTTAGGCACTGTAAAAATCACAGAACATAGAAGGCCCCTGCCCCAGAGAGCTTAAAGTAGTATTTTATATACTTAGGTGCCTTTCCTCCTGAGGGAAATCAACTCAGCACAGTACGATTATCCTTGGTGAAACACAGCTATATGTGGGGCGGAAGGACATTTTACTGTATGGCAGTGGGAATTTTGGCCAAGACGACCAGGTCGAACCTCTATCATGAAATCTGCCCTGGGGATTATAATGTCTATACAGAGAAGACATGACATGAGGTTTGGTCTTGTCCCAGTGACACCAGTCAAGGACACACTGAGGGCGATTACCCATTGGAACAAGCTACCTAGGGAAATGGTGGATTCTCCATCTCTTGATGTCTTCAGATCAAGACTGGATGTGTTTCTGGAAGTTATGCCTTGTTCAAACAAATTATTGGGCTCAGTACAGGGGCAACTGCGTGAAATGTAGTGGTATGTGTTATACAGGAGGTCAGACTAGATGGTCACTTCTGGCCTTACAGTCTCAATGAATAAGGGTTGAAAGATTTCAAAACTCCTCCACCCCCAGCAACCAGACTCTTGTTAAATCCTGCTGATTCTTCCTTTAAAACACATCAAAAATCCACCCATTCTTCTCCACGCAATGTTGTACCCTTAGCCCATACCTTGGTCACCACTCATCTAGGCTACTGCAGCCTCCTCCTTGCGGATAGTCACCATGTTCCCTTCTAATCAATTCCAAACGGTTTAGCTAGAGTCCTCTCCCACACCCACTGCTTTGATCATATCACTTCCACTTCCCCAAGTCCCTGAAATGCTTCCAATTGCCTTCTGTATCATAGTCTCCTTATTCTCACCATTCATGCTCCACCGCATCTTCTCCCTAAATACATCTCACCTATAGACCTCCCCTCACAGCCTTTTCTCTGCTAATGCAGCCCACATTGTTGCAGCTCTGAGCCCATTGTGTCTTTTCTCATGCCTATGGCTGGCACCTTCTCTCCGGCTCTCTCCCACTGCTCAAGCTCACTCGCCTCCTTCAAAAGCCATTGGTGACCTCCACCTCAATGACCACTCTGGCACAAAGTGGATTTGGACGCAATAACTCCCCATCTTCTCCGCAAACTCTGTTTCAACTACTCGTTGACTCTAATTTGGACCACAAGTGCTTTAGAGCAAAGGCATATTTTATATTCCCCTATGAACGGCCACGTATACCCATGGTGCTATAGAAACAATAATAGCAACTTATGGATCCAGGAGCACTGTGTATTTCAAAGCAGATGAGCAGAACACTTAAACATCCCCTCTGGGTTTGCTTTATGGTATTTACATGGCCCCCAAAGGTCACACAAGGCGGGGGGCCATACAAGTATGAGGATTGAACCTAGATCTACTGAATCCCCAGTCCAGTACATTAGCCTCAAGACTAACCGCTCCCTCATGTTAAAGCCTCTGTCCCTATGATCTCTGTTCCAAAACAGCAACACCAAAAATAAATAGAAGGTGACAATTTCCATGAATAAACATCACAGTGGAGCCATGGGTATGGGTTTTGGGGGAGGAGGTTTGATGACCCAAATGAAGTGCAAAATAGAAAAAATCTGGTTACCCTAAGTTGTCTGATACACTTCAAGAAGCAAATCAATAAGCAGCTTTACTTTAGACCCTGCACTCCAAGAAGATATGTCCATGAAAAGATATCTGTGCATCAAGAGAAAAATAAGCACAGTGCTAGATGGGTGACTGGAGAAGACAAGAGCCTGCAGAAGACTATTGGAAGACTGGGTAGAGACTGAAAAGAAATACCGAGCATGTGAAAAAAATACTTTTGAGATATTTATACTGGGGAAAGGAGAAAGCAAAAACCCCCACTACTTTATGCCTGGAGAAGGAAGGGAAAAGGAAGCCTTTTGTTCTCAGTCAGAAGCATGTGACAATGAAATATTTAATGCATTGAAACTTTAATCAGCAGAGAGAATAATGCAGGTGACCGCCAAGTAAATTCAGTCCTGGGTTTTATATGGAGGCGATGGTAAATTCTGGATAACTTTAATTGCATTTCTACACACTGTTCTCTAGCTTGTGGGTTTCCTCCCCATTTTCTCCCAGCAAAAGACAGTTGTTGTACATTGCAAATTCTACATCCTCAAAGTCAGCACAGGACTCTATGATCAAACAGGGAAGGGGCCAGATTCAGGAGATTAGAATAGAGATTATTCGCTAGTAAAATTTTAACAAAAAACATGGAGAAGATAGATAATGTGGCACCTTTAACAGAGGTTATTCAAATCATATTGGGAAAAGTGTAGTCAATAATGGCACAGAAAAGTATACCTTTACCCTATAACAAGCCTCACTGAGATATGATTGCACTTCCATTTCATCATCAATTTAAGGATCTCAAAGTACTTTGCAAGCAATAATAAATTTAGCATCACAATGCTCTTAGGGGATAGGGAAGTTGTAGCAGCCCCATCCTACAGATGAGGAAACTAAGGCATAGAGAGATTAAATGACTTGCATAAGGTCATACAGGAAGTTCATGGCAGAGCTGGGAAATCATCTCCTGACTTTCAGCCCTGAACCCTTGACCACAAGATTATACTTCATCCACCTGACAACCATGATTAACCCTTATTCTTCCCTGAGCCCTGCAAGTACTCAGGGATACAGATCTACATAGATATGACAAATATACACACATACAAAGACACACACACACACCATTGAAGTGTCATCATTACCAAATGGTTCTCCATTTCCTAATTCATAGCTATGGGAAGTCTGTGCTAACAAACATATTTTTTGGTTTTTAAACTGAATGCCTCTGAAAATAAAGTGTGGGTTTAAGTTACAGGAATAACAGGTTCTCAGACTCAGGGTATGTCTACACAGCAAAGAAAAATCTGCAGCTCGCCCCTTCCAGCTGACTTGGGCTCATGGAGCTCGGTCTATGGGGCTATTTTATTACTGTGTAGACTTCTAGGCTCAGGCTGGCGCCCCAGCTCTGGGACCCTCCCACTCCTCAGGGTCTTTGAGCCCAGAAGTGTACAGAGCAGTGAAACAACCCCACAGTCTGAGCCCTGGGTGCTGGAGTTGGCTGGCACGAGCCAGCCGAGGGTTTCTCTTTGCTGTGTAGACACACCCTTAGGCTAGTTTTGTGAACATTTGGAACTGAAAAACGTAAGAGAAACATTTGCAAAACCCCAGAATTACCCATGTTTTGCCCTTCCCTTATCTGCCATGTTGCTATAGGCCAGAAACGTAATCATGGCCAGTAACATTTGTGAGCTTTGGCTAAGCAGTGATGAGTTCTTGTTAGACTGATACAATATGGCATCACCATTCATGTGGTGCCCCATATAACGCCCATGGGCATGCAGTCATGAAGCAACATACCCAGGCAAAGATGAGGAAGTGAATAGAACAGTACAACTACTGAGGAGTGGCTAAATATGCACGCCTTGAGGGGCTCGGATATGGCAGAGAGCTATCTATGTCCTTTGTGAGAAAGGTAGATCTCCTTTCTGGTGCACATTATCTTACCTTCATCTCCTTCTTTAAGATCTCATTGTGTCTATATGCCAAAGTCAGCTTTGGTATGATGGGAATAGAAGAGTTCAGCCCTGGTGTAAGCCAGGCTCTGTACATTTCCAGTCACCTCACTCCTTTTCCACCTGAGCAATTCCCTCCATGGCTGAAGAGGGAGGTGGCCACTCTATTAGGGAAGGAGAGAAAAGCAGGGGCAAGGAAAGGAGACTATGAACAGGCATATCCTTGATATCCCCACACCTCCAAAGCACAGGCCAGCCTAGCAGGTGTCATAGTTTGATGCTATTCCAAGGCAAGCAACAAATTATTACTCTCTACCCCAGAGCAAAGGGGGAGGGAAGGAATTGTGCCTCAGACAGCACTGAGAGGCCTGAGTGGCCTACAAGGCCTCACAGGGCTACTCCTAGGGTAATGTAACTATGCACCACCCTTGGCCAGGGCTGTGCCTATAGCCCTGATCTAGCCCTCTGAGGGGTGATCTGCATTCAAACTTGCAGAGCAACACCTTTTCCTCCTATAACCCTTCTCTTGCCCCCAGCCTTTATCCATGTCTCTCCAGTAGTCCTCCCATCTTCCGTCCTCCATGAATTTGTGTGACAAGGAAACAGGGCACTTTCCTTCCCTTGTCCCTTACCAGCATCAGGACTGTCACTCACGCTGCTCAGACATAACAGCAACCAAGCGGGAAGAGCTACCGATTTTAGTGACTCCTAGGAGTTATTCAGCCAGCAAAGCACTTTAATCATTTTACAAGAGTGTCAGAGCCACAAAAGGAGAGAGGGGTGGAAAACTGATTTCCATGCAGTTGTGGAAGGAACATGGGAATGCAAAGTTTGAAGAGCAAAATTACAGCCCAAGGCTGTCATGAGCATTGTTATGCAAATTGACACAAAGGCAGCTAGAATTTCTCTTTCGAGATCCTAGCAATTCCCAAAGGCACCAATTTTTAATTAGAGATTAACTGAAATACTCAGCCCGTCAGTATGCATCAAAATACCTGTGTAAGTAACCTAACCCACATCCTGTGTGATGACACAGACCGAGGCCCAGCACCAATGTTTACACACCCACCAAAAGTCCTAGTGCAACAAAGGAGAGGAGGGTTGTGAAGATTCAAGGCACATTTCGAAAGGCTCAATGACTCGGGAGTCAGCCCTCTAAGGCCAGGTTCACCCAGAGTGCAGAATGCTTTCCCTGCACATACTGTGTCTGAGAAAAGTTCGTCCCTAAGGAAAGCAGGACATGGGAAATCTGTGGCTGGGCTGGGCATTGAAACTAAGCCTCCTGAAGCCAAGTCTGTCTTACCCACTGTCTTATCCTCTTTCCTCCCTATCCAGATTCGGGGCTTCTGTCGTGCCCATCTCTACTCTGAATGCTTTAGAATATTTGACAATTAAGCTGCACAGACCTCCTGCAAAGGAGACAGGAGAGATGCAAGGCTCATATTTCCCACCACCAGAATCTGAGTTTAACAGAATCTGGCAATGCGACGCAGTATGTACAGAGAAGCTAGCTGCCTGGTAGGAGGTGGTCCAGTCTGAGAGATGTTTAGCTGTGAAAGTACTAAGTGAGTT
Organism: Emydura macquarii macquarii; assembly: GCF_026122565.2. Lineage (NCBI taxonomy): Eukaryota > Metazoa > Chordata > Testudines > Chelidae > Emydura > Emydura macquarii. The sequence goes on from NW_027130506.1 coordinate 7,584,785, forward strand.
ACATGCATGGAAAATTGCCAGGAAGTACCACAAGTGCTTTGCTGTGTGCCACCCCTTTGCAAAATGAACACTTCTTCTTTGGAGGTCACCCTAGTCTGATTAAATCATAGGAATGCATTGGCCTCTTTCAAGATTCTGCAATTGCTAATTAATTTATGTCATCAAACAGTTATTTTCTACTTCATTAGCCCACAAATTGCAAAGTTTATATCAGCACTTTTGCTGGTAGTGTTGCACTCCTTAGTTTGTAACCTCAGCCAAAAAAAAAAAAAGAGCTATTCTTAAATATGCAAAGAAGGGTAGCTGGAGCTACAGGTGCTGCAAATCAGAGCCATTTCCACTTTCCTTTTAGTGTCAGATGACAATAATACGCTACAGCATGGAAATTATCATTCACAATTGATGACTAATACATAGCAAGGGAGGTGAGGGGAAAAAAAATAAAGTAAGATCACACTAGTGTTCACACATACTATGACAATAAGCCATCATTTACTCCACTGACTAGGGGATCACCAGCTATGTTAGGTTTATGCTCTGTTACATGGGACGCCTCTCAGTTCTCCCATCTTATGCACAGGAATCCAAACAAGGTTCCCACGTGGGAAGGTGTGAAAGGGACCAGTGGTAGTGGTGGATGTTTAGAGAGTGGAAAGAGAGAACAAACAGCCATGAAATGTAACCACAAATGATGAGCGTACAGAAAGTGTCTGAGTGGTCAGTGCACATGACCAGGAATCAGAACTCCTGCGTCCCTGACTTTGCTACTGACTCTCTGCTTGACCATGGATAAATTACCCACCCACTCTGTGCGTTCATTTCCACACATGTAAACTGAGGGTAATGACACTTGCCTGCCTTAAAGGGATGTAGTGAGGGTTAATTACTTAGTGTGAAATGCTCTGAGTTCCTTGATTGGAAGAAACTATGGAAGTACCAATGCCTACAGTGCATGATGACTGGTTAATATTTTAATTTCACAAAAGCACTGATCAGCAGTAGTGCTTCCTTCTTGGGTACAGCTGGTCAGGAATGCTCCTTTGACATTTTTTGGACAGAGAATGCAATTTCTATGAATTCAAAATTTTCCCATGGGAAATGTTAATATTTGCTGACATTTTTGGATTTTCCATTGGAAGAATCTAAATGAAATATTTCAGTTTGGGTCATTTCAACATGAATCTGTCCTCCAAAGCTGCTGCAGTGCCTCATGGGAGCTGCATCAGAATTTCCTGTGGGACAGAATTTCCAATAGTCAACCAGTTCTATACTCAGAGTTTAAATGGGAACTTGATCCATCTTAGCAATCTAATGCTTATTAACTGTATCCAGTGGTCACACTCTCAAATGAAAATAGCAGTTTTGAGGGGAAAGATGGCCTTGCATTTATGGCACTAGAGAAGGACTCAGAAGAACTGGGTTCAATGCCTGTTTCTGCCACAGACTCCTTGTGTGGCCTTGGTCATTTATACCCTGATTGGGAAAAGTTACCAATTTTAAGCATAGATTTTTAAAGCCAGAAGGGACAATTAAATCCTCTAATTTAACCTCCTGCATAAACATAGGTCAGAGTTTCTCCCACTGCTTCCCCCTTCTGCCTGAGCTAGAAACATCTATTTATGTGCCTAAAGTTAAATTCATGCGTAGGTGCTTGATCACAACAAAATTTCCTCTTTCTGCGCCTCAATTCGCCATCTGTAAAATGGAGATAATTCTTCCTTTCTACCACCCTTTATCTGTGTTAGATTGTAAACTCTTTGGGGGCCTGGATTCTCTCACTCTCTATTTGTACAGCACCTAATATCAGTTGGGGACAAAGAGGAGTTACTGTAATACAGATCGCCAGGGAGAGGACCTGCCATTAAATTTCTGGTCACTTTGTTCTTGACTACTGTATTTTGTGACATATCTAATTTTTCTACAGTATGGCTGTTGTCAATGAGCATGCTACATTTCACCAGCTGAAAAGGTTTATCCAAAAGAAGTTTCCAATTTAAACTCTTTGCCCTAAGAGAGGACCCACAAATGAAAAACCAGGATATGCCACAGATTTTCCTGAAATTGGATCTGTCAGCCTTGAATTTTGAAGATGTCAACTCTTGTGGCAAGTTTTCCCATACACAACTGGGGGTGGGGAAAGATTTAAGGGGAGTAGACTCCAGGCCAGGATAAGGGGAGGCTTAGAAATGGTCACGGTTGTGTTCAGACCTGGTTGAATGTTCTGTCAAAAAGCATTTTGACAGGAAGTTGACATTAAAAAATAAATAAATTCCATTGCCAAACTTCAGGTTTTTATAAAAAACTGAAATAATGTTACTTTGGGGGGGGGGGTGTCAGATTTTCCCTATGAAAACAATACAAAAATCTACAAAAAAAATTGATGAAAATAAAACATTGAGTCCTACTTTAATTTTTTTTTCCAGATTTCCACTGCCCCTGGCCAGTTCTAGTTACACTGGACCAACCTGGGTAGCCTGACTGGTCCATCTTATAGGCAGTGTAGTTGTTGCCGTGTCAATCCAAGGCTATTGGAGAGAAGGGCTGAAGAGCTCTGTGGGGCTCGAAAATGTGTCTCTCTCACCAACAGAAGCTCGTCCAATAAAATATATTAGTTCATCCACCTGGTCCATCTTCTGCAGCTTGCAATGCATTTCAGTAGGCCATGCTCTCCAAATTGTGTCTGCCCCTTGTGAGAGTGCAACCACCCGGGGAATGTGCAAGGAGTTTTCTATCCCTTCCTTTTATGGGTATAAAATGTCCAGGGAAGCCACTGTCCTGGACTAGCACAGGGCTGCCAGTTCCTCAGAACACCCCTGGAGCTGCAAGCCATCACAAAAGGAAGGCAAAGAGAGGCAAAGCCACAGCATTGCCTCACCTACTTCACCAGCCCATGGAGTTGGCCAGCAGCAGAGAGAAGAGCAATCTGCACTAGTCCTAAGGGAAGGGGCTGAGGCACATCTCTCTGCACTGTTCCTCATGCTCAGCCATGTGAATTTTCATATTCTGTTCCTTTGTGGGTAGCATTGCACCACCCCAAATTGTTATAGACCCAATAGAAAATCATATCCTGCTCATGATTTCCAAACAGAAATTTCTTCCAGTATGGCAGCAGAGACCCTCGATCTCTTTGAGGATTAGGGAACACTAAAGCTGGTCACAACACCTTCAATTAAATGAAACCTCATCCAACTAGGTTGTCTCATCAAGTCAAAACATTAGCAGAGATGTATTGGTTTCAACTCAATTTTCATCAAGGTGGAGTTATGGTCCACAGCTCTCAGGTCCTCTGTTCTTTCTGATCTGAAAATGGGCATCGACAACTATTCTGTGAAAACGTTCAAAAGTTGGTTCAACATCGGAATGAAAGCCTATTTTGAAACCTCAAAAGCTGCTGCAAAATGGAATAGTCATCCTCTAGGCAGCTGTGACTAGTACACATTCGTGCAAGGTCTGAAGATGCAAATTGAGATTAAGTTTTAGTTATCTTGGCACAAAAAATACACTGAAATAGTATCTTAATTGGTCCAAAACCTCTTTTCTCCCCTTGCTTCATAGCTTAAAACTAGAGAGATGAAATTCAGCTGTTTCAGTTCACAGAACATCATGAAAATATTTTTAGCTTTCTTTTTTGCTTAGATCATATGCACAGGGCTTCACTTTGAGTTCTAGATTCAAAGAAACTTAGAAAAAAAAAATCAGGCAAAACCTGGTGTGAAATCTTCACTTCCCTGAAGTCTTTGGGCGTTTTGCCATGGACTTCAATGGGGGTAAGGATTTCACCTGTGGCATCGATACGAACCCTTATATTGGCCAGAATTTGGTGAAAACTGGGCCCAAGTTTGTCTGAAATATCTGGACACTTGGTGAGTCTCTGCAAATCCTTTCATATTAATGAAGAGAAATCAGATGAGTTCCCTTAAAGAAAAAAGTCTTACAGTAGTTACCAGGAATGAAGACAATATAGAAATAAAATAGGGTCCTATAGAAATTTCATTGTTCAATTCTGGTGATTTTCAGTATATGATCTCCTTTTGACAGGTTCTATGAATCGTCTTATTAACTTCTGTAGCAGGGATAAAATGCTCTATTAAATTCTATAGGATAATTAAAACAACACTCCCCACCCCCTATATTCTTGTATTACTCTAGTCATTAGAGGCTCTAACTAAGGTCAGGGCCCCATCATAATAGGTGCTGTGCAAATACATAGTAGAAGACTGGCCCAATTCCACAAGAGGACGTAAGCACCTACACTGCTAATATTTAGTCACCGCTAAGATACTCAGAAACCCTGCTCAGTACTATGTAACTGTAGTCTCCTAGATTTCCACCATTAAAGTCACCATGTTCTTAGGGTTTCTGCCACTGGGAATGCACACAGCACCTCAGACCTAACAGCCAGTGCCTATCTCAGGCATAATGCTCCACGGGATCTTCAAAATAGGTGTGTCCCCCACTCCCATCTTACCTTACCTGCAGGGCCCAATCTGCTAGGCCTCCTCAGAGCATGCTTAACGCCACACACACAATGGACTCTTATAACCTTTAGCCAGGTGGTTTGGGTACTCACCTAGGATGTGGGAGACCTCTGTTCAATTCCCCCCTCTGCCTGATGTGAAGCATAGATTTGAACTTCCACGTTTCCATCTAGAGCCTGAACCACAGGGCTAAAGGATATAAGAGGCTGCTTCCATTATCCCTCTGTCACTGTGCATACAGCTAGGCAAGCGCTGCCATGTTTCTTGCAAGAAACAGCTTATGTGCCTAACTCCAGGAGAGGGACTCTCAGATGTGAATCCCAAATGGAGATAGATGCCTCAGTCTGGCTGGATGGAGGTGCCTAACTTCCTAAGAGGGGACTTAAGAAATGCTGAGGAGAGTGGTGGCGCTTATCAGCTCGTTTAGGTGCTCGCCATTCAGCTTGCTGGGTTTTGTGGATCCTTTCTGAGGTGCCTATTTCTCCCCATGCATTGGCTATGGGAGCCTGGGCATCTAACTCAAGGCTGTGTGGATTCCATTGAGTGGAGTTAGCCTTCAGTCCCTGCACCAATTTGTTTCTAAAATCAAAACTCTCTAAAAAATTGGGACCAAATTTGTGACTTTTTAAATTTTTTCAACTAGCTCTGGACCCGTTCTGAATGTTTTTATTATAAAATTTCAAAATTAAAAAGAAAAGCCTGGAACAGATTTAAAAACTTTTAAATTTAACACTTTGCTTTTTTCCCTTAAACTAGCGCTACCTTCTAGCGATGCTTCACCCCCTTGTACTTAAACACCCAAGAGATTTTCTCAAAATCTTTAATAGCAACAGAATTCACCTTGGAGCCGAGAATGAGCTGAAGAAACATCAGCCCAAAATGTGTTTATTACGCCAAGTTAAAAAGAGCTGAAAACAGTGATTATAACATGTGCCTCTTCAACCAGAGTTGTCGTGTCACCACTTTTCTACTGTAGTGTGTTTTCTTTGCTCAGAAATAGTCCTCTCTCTTTTCCCAAATGGGGGAGAGCTTTTTTTGGTAACCTGTAGGTGCTATGTAAAGCTCTAAGTTAGGAAAAAAAGGTAACATTTCTTTCCAGGAAATGGACAGAATTTCCAAAAGCCCCCTAGTAGAGGTGACAAAATGATGCATCTTTGCAAGGCTTGACATCTTCAGCGTCGGAAAGTCAGCCAGTGAGGCAGAAAGATCCCCAGGGTATGAATTATGAGAAACAAAAGCCTGGGGGAAGTTGGTCCCTCTCTCTCTCCACACCCCCACTCATGTAGTGAAAACAGGGGTAAGGAAACAGAACTTTTTTTTCTTTCCTGAAAGACTTTGAACCCACTTTACCCTCCTTCCTGTGCAGTGCTGATATTCTGATGCTTCTTCTAAGTGTCGTACTTTCTGAACCACAGAAACGTGCCTGCAGACTCTTGGTTTCCTGTCATGTTTCATATATCAGTTCACATAATTTGAATGATCAGGGTCTGACTCTCCTCTCACTTTTCCCAGGTCTACCCTGGTAGACCTGTTCATTTCAATGGAACAGTTACTTCTCTTTTACACCAGTGTCAAACGAGATGAGAATCAAGTGCAGTGTCCTCAGATGAACTGGTCTACATCAGCTATTCTGTTTTAAACGTTCCTACTTCCGACATGTATCTAAATGTGTATGTGATGTGGTTCGGGTGAGGAGATAACTGCACCGTGTGACGTTCCTACCAAAGCAGTATTATTCTGAGCTTACTATTATAACCGATTTCCCCCTCCCCCATCTATGAATTTACCGAACGGTGCTCCAAGGCAGAAACCTGTGGGTTGGGTGGGTTATTTTTAGAGGAAAGGAATTGTTTTATACATGTTTATGTAAGAAGTTTACAGTTTAACTGGTTTAATCGGGGAAATACAGTTTCTCTGCTCTCCCACCTTTCACGTTAAATGTAATTTACTTTGACGTTTTGGCTCATCTGAGGTTAATGCTGTGCAAAAAATTAAAGATCAGTAACAAGAACTAGCCGTAACCCATGAAACTTTCATGCTCCTGTGTTAATACTGCGGTCTCAGTCTCTATAGGCTGCAGCTTCCGGAGAGTGATATGATCTTACGCATTGTAGATGTACACCTTGTGGGCTAGATCCTCAGCTGGCGTAAATCAGTACAGCTCCAGTGTAGTCACTGCTACTTTGTGCTAGCAAAGAAACTGACTGTCCACACAACTTCTGTGTCATGATGACTTCAGGAGGCAGCACACGCTAGGGGACAACATTTTCACAATCCTAAACCAGGTCAGACTTATTGTCCAGTACAAGATGGTAGCAAGGCAACTGTAGAATTCACCCCGTACGCCACTTAATATCCATTTATATAAACATAGGGACTAAACGAGGTTTAGCACTTGTGCTGGCCCTTTGCACAAGGATGAATTCCACCCCTGAGGACAGAGATTGAGAGCTAATAAGTTATATCTGTCCATTATATAGATAGTCAGTTGTAGATTATTATAACCTATGGCCAAACCTCTGGGTTCCTTTTAAGATATAATTGAAGAACAGAAATGGCCAAAAAATTAAAGCAAGATACCTCAGTTAATCAAGAATAAAGCCACAGAACCCCCCCCCCCCCCCCATTCTTCCTCCCCCATGTACAATGCAATAAACAAGGCAATTGCACAGAAAGTGAACACTCAAATGGGAACCAAATTTGGCTGGAGTACTGAAGCCTGGAGGATGCCCGAGATGGGCCATGAGCCAGATTCAGCTCTCAGGCCAGGGTGTAATTAACTGAAGAAAGTGGTGTTACAAGAGTGTAAGATTAGAAACAGGCCTAGGATAAAGGGGGAGATTCCAGGATTTTATTCCAAACTTGCCACTCTCAGCTGCAGTCCCTTCAGAATTACAATCTCATTTAAGACCTGAAATACTAAAATAAAATCTTGCAGCACACTCAAAGAAGAATAGGTAAAAATTAAGCAGTGATTACCTTCTAAATTCTATTTGCCCCTTCACCTGCAGCAAGTAATTATTTTTAAGTGGCAAGTAGAATAGCATTAGTTTTTTTGGGGGGAGGGGAGTAGGGGAGTTATGATTTCTCATTATGGTGAAGGGCAGCTGAACAGATGTTCCTGGGCTGGTAACATTTAATGTCTGTTTTGCGAGGCTGCTCTGTGGTGTTTTATAAATATTTTCTATCATGTACTGAAAAAGCTCCTTACCACACTTTCAGAGAGTTGTAACATAGCACCAGATCTAGGCTGCAGTAAAAATCACCTGTCCTGGTTTAAAATGGTATTTTTAAGTACAGTAGAATGCCAAGATGTAGGATGGGGAGGGCTAGAGATCCACTGGATGTCTGTTATATATCTATAGGGCCCTGACGTGATTAAACAAAGAGGATTTACTCTAAAAATAGAACTTCAGTGGAATACTTGTATAATGGACTTGTTATTTTTCAGCAAAAAAGTGTCATTTTCGGCAAAGTTTCACTGTAACCAGAGTTGAAATGCATTGAGACCTTGACTCTGCTGCACTAAAAATGGAGAACTGGATCCTCAGATGGTATCAACGGATATTAGCTCCATTTACTGTAGCCATTTTGTGCATGAAACCCTCACTAAGGTCTGTGTACGGAATAGAATTAGCATCTATACAAGGACCTGATCCAAAGCCCATTGAATGCAGTGGGAGTCTTTTTATTGACTTCAATGGACTTCGGATCAGGCCCAGCCTATGAACCTTATTATTATCGCTAGAAGAGTGTCAGGGATGAGTGTGGTGAGGGAACAGATGAAAAAAAGGGGTCCCTAAAGTGAGAGAAAAGGGAATTCTACTGATTCTTTCAGATTTAGGTCTTGTCTGAACAATTAGGATGGTGGTGGTGAGATCAGATCATAAAAAATGTAAAGCTCCTGGTAGTTTGGAGGTGACATTCTTGAAATGGAGAAACTTTCAGTCAAAAAGTTTACAGTTCCGGGGAAGGTGGTGAAATCAGGATGACTACTAGTGAAAGGAATGGTTTCTTTTTCTTTAATCATGTCACCTCCTCCTTTCTCATGGTGGAAGCATGCATGGCTAACAAGAAAGAGGGATCATTTTTTAAAAATCCACCTTTTCTAATAGATTGCAAGCAGCATCTTGCCCTGAGCATTACAAACTTTATTCATCAAAGTCAATAGCATGGTAAGCATTCACCATTGACTCTTTCAGCAAAGTGATTTCATGTATGCTCAGAGCGGGTCTGTACAGGGATCTTCACAGTGTGTTGAAGTTAATGGAAGTTTTAACATTGACTACAGTGGGTGCAGGATCAGGTCCTTAGAGCCACTTTTGTTTTGGGGCGGCACCTAGAGGTATGAAGCCCCACTGTGCTAAGTGCTGTACAAACTACAGACAAGGTTACAACCCCCCACTTAGTAATAGGGGAGCTGCACAGGGTTGGAAGCTTGGACCAGAAGAAACAGCCATTCAAAATGGATGTATTCCTTTGGGGTCATCAAAATTAGGCTGAAAACCTCTTGAGGTATTTTGGCACTTCCACATCAGGCCCCAGCTGGAACTAAGACAAACAGAAAAGCAAAGACATGGAAATTAATGAAGACAAGTGATGTTTTTTTCCAAGGTTAAAAGTGTTTCCATTCAGGTTCAGAGCCCTGCAGTGCTGAGGGAGGTGCTGAAAGCCAAGAAAACATGGACCACAGCACCAAAAGCAGGCGTCACAGCAACACAGAGGTGACCATGGCAACAGCTTCAAAAATGTAGGACAACTAGACTGGAAGGTAGCGTTAAGAAAGGAGAAAAAGATACATGATGGATGAAGCATTGCTAGTGCCCAGAAGGGCTGTCATGATGGCTGACTATGAGATAGTTTCCTGCAGGGAAGTCACTGAACACAGTCGAGGAGAAACTCACTGGAACATTCAGAGGGAAACGGCGCACAGCAGCAAATAAGGAGCCTGGTTTGCACGCTGTGTTATTACCGCTGCCCTCAATGACCCAAAGACTTCTGGAGCTAAGGTCTGGGAGACACAATCTTGCACAGACAGTATCTTTAATAGAAGAAATATTATCCCCATTTTACTGATAGAAAAACAGAATAAGTTGGGGTTAAGTGGTTTAGAGGTTTTTAAGCTGCGGCTTGACAAAGCCCTGGCTGGGATGATTTAGCTGAGATTAGACCGGCTTTGAGCAGGGGGTTGGACTAGATGACCTCCTCAGGTCCCTTACAACTCTAATCTATGATTCTATGACTTGCCTGAGCTCACACCAGAAGCCTGTAATTGATCAGGGAACCAAACTCAAGTTTTCCTTGCTCACCTGTGCCTTATCCATAAGAAGACCACCCTCCTTCCCTATTAGATACTGTTCACTTCTGTACTGGGACCAGGATGTACATAAATTGTCAGTGCTCGAAGTTTACTTTTTACTGAGAATCTCAATAAAGCAACATCAGATGAAACAGCATTACATGCATTAGGGCCCTGGTCCTGTTCCCATGGAAGTCAATGGCAAAACTTCCATTGACTTCAGTCGTGCTCGATGAAGTACTTATAACTAAATGCTTTCTTCTGCATCTGCCTTAGGGAAACTGAGGCACCGAGGCTCAATGACTTCCCATCTGCATAATAGGGATTAGTGATTTTTTTTAATAGAGAAAGCTCCTTTAGATTCTAGGAAGAAAAAAGTTATATAAATACCAAGCATTTCACTCAATTATTATTACTCCTTTAGGATTTATTACAATGCTGTCTCTCCCAAAGACACACACACTTGACGCTGAACACTGAATGCCAAGCATTTTGTTCATGGAGATATTCCAGCTAAAGCACTTGAGAACAAAGGAGTCTACCCTTTTCCATGTGCCTCCTCTGTGAAGGAGGCAGGGAATAGAACACCTTGATCTGACATTCTGTGCTAGCAAAGAGCCTCTCTTTGACATGTTTTAGCCAATGGGCTGCATTTGCTCTTCCTTTATTTTATGGAGGTTTTATGTGAAGTGCAAACAAGCTGAAAGCCAAAGATGTGCCAACAGGAAGTCAAATCCCCAGTTCTGCCATTGAACACTAAAATCCACTACTGCCCACCTGTTGGCAGTAACTGGATACACGGTGCCAAATATTTGGCATTACCAGCACCTGACTCAGACAGTAAGTCATATGGGGCAGGGATCACTGCAGAATCAAGGCCAGATAGGGGTAGACTGGCACTTTGCAATCTGCCCTGATGAAGGGGCAGAGCAGAGTTGCACTGCCCAAGAAACAGAGCAGGGACCAAATTGTGGCTTGGTTCATTCCCTAACTTCCCCCCTTGCTCCTTTCCTGGCTTGCTGTACTAGGAAAATGGCTGGTGCAGCTTACCTCCTCCTCTGGGCGGGCAGGTCCATGGAAGAGGGAAGGGAGACAGACATTGCCACTTACTCCCCTCCACCCACCTCCTGCCACTTGTACAGAAAGGGGAGTAGCTCACCAGAAGTCGCTTGCCTGGGAAGAGTGCTCTCCCTGGGATGTGAGTAGCCTATGCCTTACACCCCCTTACCTCTCCATGCTGGCAAATAGGCCAGCTCATAATGGCATTCACAGCGAAAGACAGTCCCTGCCCCAAAACACTTACACTCTCTGTTTGAGGAACCAGGCTAGCAATCAGGGCTAAATGAACAAATGGAGGGTGGCAGTGAGGAGGATGGGCTGACTGTAATAGAAGCATGTTCTTTCCTAGATGGTGTGTGAACAGCATGCAGATGAAATAAGCAGGCTGTAGCAGGCTTGGCTCACCACCTGTCTAGTTAGCCGATAGGCTTTACAAGTATACAATTGGTATTAAAATGTGCTAAATATATGGAGAAACTTAACAAGACATTGAAAAATAAAGCAACACAATGGCACCCTGCAGTGTAAAAAAAACCCCAACACACCCTAGAGAAGCCTTCAGTCAGTGTACTGACATGATTTATGAATGGAATTCCAGCCCAGGTAATAAAATGGTGAGTGCTTGCAGCTATTGAACCGGCTGCCCATGTTCACAGTTCAGCACAAAGCTATTTAAACAGAGGTGTTTCTGCATGAGATGCACAGGGAAAATTCTAACTACAGTGTTCAAGGGCCCTAGGATCTTGCCCCCATCAGGCAGTGAGTGGTCTAATGGGATTAAGCTGGGCTGTAATGTCAGACACAAAGGAATATAAAGCAAAAATCTTCTCTCTTACTCTGGTCTTTATGAGTGGGATTTTCAAGGGAGTCTAAGGGAGTTCGGTGCCAACTCTCACTGAACCTTAATGGCTTTTGGGTCCCTAACTCCCTTAAGAGACTTTGAAATTCACAGTCTATATGTGCAAAGGAGGGGTGTCACATTCCGTGGAGAGGAGACTGAATACCACTCATTTTTTAAACTAAGGTTTGGGGGAAAGCCAACTGGTGCGGAGGAGCACGTGGTTCGGAGAGAGACATCCCTTAGGAGAGGATCTATTAATGGAGATTCTTTATATCCTAATAAGGAAGAGAGGATAAAATATGGGTAGGAACTGATGAGAAACAGTCAAATGAAAAGAAGAGTCTCATTCAATTACATCACAATGGCAGACAGCTAAAAAGTGACAATTTTTTACAGTGCTTATATACAAGTGCTAGAAGTCTAAATACTAAGATGTGTGAACTTGAATGCCTCATATTAAATGAGGATATTGGTATAAAAGGCATCACAGACACTTGTTGGAAGGAGGATAATCAATGGGACACATTAATACCAGGCTACAAAATATATCAGAAGGAAAGAATAGATCATACTGGTGGGAGAGTGGCACTATATGTGAAAGAAAGCATACAGTCAAAATAAAAATCTTAAATGAACCAAACTGTGCCATAGAATCTCTATGGATAGCAATTCTATGCTTTAATAATAAGAATATAGCAGGCAGTAGGGATATACTACTGACCACATGCCCAGAATGATAGTGACTGTGAAATGCACAGGGAGATTAGAGAGGCTATAAAAATAAAAAACTCAATAATAATGGGGGATTTCAACTATCCCCATATTAACTGGGTTGTCACCTCAGGATGGAATTAGACAAAGTTTCTTGACACCTTAAATGACTTCTTCTTGTAGCAACTAGTTCTGGAACCCACAAGAGGACAGACAATTCTTGATTTAGTCCTAAGTGGAGCACAGGATCTGGTCCAAGAGGCGAATATAACTGAATCACTTGGTAATAGTGACCATAACATAATAAAATGTAACATCCATGGGGGGGTGGGGGGAGACACCAAAGCAGCCCATCACAGTAGCATTTAATTTCAGAAAGGGGAGCTAAACAAAAAGAGGACATTAGTTAAACAGAAATTAAAAGTACAGTGCCAAAAGTAAAATCCCTGCAAGCTGCATGGAAACTTCTTAAAGACACCATAATAGGACTCAATTTAAACATATACTCCAAATTAAAAAACCTAGTAAGAGGACCAAAACAGTGCCACCGTGGCTAAACAAAGTAAAAGAAGCAGTAAGAGGCAAAAAGGCATCCTTTAAAAAGTGGAAGTTACATCCTATTGAGGAAAACAGAAAGGAGCATAAACTCTGGCAAGCGAAATGTAAAATATAATTAGGAAGGCCAAAAAAGAATTTGAAGAACAGCTAGCCAAAGACTCGAAAAGTAACAGCAAAAACATTTTAAGTATATCAGAAGCAGGAAGCCTGCTAAACAACCAGTGGGGCTACTGGATGATCGAGAGGCTAAAGGAGCACTCAAGGAAGATAAGGCTATTATAGAGAAACTAAATGAATTTGTTGCATCGGTCTTCACGGCTGAGGATGTGAGGGAGATTCCCAAAACTGAGCCATTCTTTTTAGGTGACAAATATGAGGAAATGTCCCAGATTCAAGTGTCATTAGAGAAGGTTTTGGAACAAATTGCTCAATTAAACAGTAATAAGTTACCAGGACCAGATGGTATCCACCTAAGAGTTCTGAAGGAACTCTTATGTGAAATTGCATAACTACTAACTGTAGTATTTAACCTATCATTTAAATCAGCTTCTGTACCAGATGACTGAAAGATTGCTAATGTGATATCATTTTTTTTTAAAGTCTCCAAAGGCAATCTAGGCAATTACAGGCTGGTAAGCCTAACCTCAGCACCAGGCAAATTGGTTGAAATTATAGTAAAGAACAGAATTATCAGAAACATAGATGAACATGATTTGTTGTGGAAGAGTCAACATGTTTTTTTTAAGGAAAATCATGCCTGATCAATCTACTAGAATTCTTTGAGTGGTCAACAAGCATGTGGATAAGGGTGATCCAGCGTATATAGTGCACTTAGGTTTTCAGAAAGCTTTCGACAAGATCCCTCACCAAAGGCTCTTAAGCAAAATAAGCAGTCATGGGATGAGGGAAGGTCCTCTCCTGGTCAGTAACTGGTTAAAATATAGGAAACAAAGGGTATGAATAAGTGTTCAGTTTTCAGACTGGAGAGAGGTATATAGGGGTATATATATAGTATATATGGTATATATAGAAAGGTATATAGAGGTATATGTCCCGCAGGGGTCTGTACTGGAGCGAGTAATGTTCAACATATTCATAAATGATCTGGAAAAGGAGTAAACAGTGAGGTGGCCAAATTTGAAGATGATAAAAGCTGCTCAAGATAGTTCAGTCCAAAGCAGACTGTGAAGAGTTATAGACGGATCTCTCAAAACTGGGTGACTGGGCAACAAAATGGCAGATGAAATTTAATGTTGATAAATGCAAAGTAAGGCACACTGGAAAACAATCCCAACTATACATATAAAACACTGGAGTCTAAATCAGCTGTTACCACTCAAGAAAGATCTTGGAGTTATTGTAGGTAGTTCTCTGAAAACATCCACTCAATGTGCAGTGGCATTCAAAAAAGCTAACAGAATGTTGCGAATCATTAGGAAAGCAATAGACAATAAGACAGATAATATGGTACTGCCTCTTTATAAATCCATGGTACACTCACATCTTGAATACTGCATGCAGATCGGGTCGCCCCATCTCAAAAAAAGATATATTGGAATTGGAAAGGGTACAGAAAAGGGCAACTACAATTATTAAGAACATGGAAAAGCTACAGTGGTTCCATATGAGAAGGGATTAATAAAACTGGGACTTTTCAGCTTGGAAAAGAGATGACTAAGGGACAATATGATAGAGATCTATAAAATCATGACTGGTGTGAAGAAAGTAAATAAGGAAATGTTCTTTACTTCTCATAACACAAAAACTAGGAGTCAACAAATGACATTAATAGGCAGCAAGTTTAACAAACAAACAAAAGTATTTCTTCACACAATGCACAGTCAACCTGTGGAATTCCTTGCCAGAGGATGTTGTGAAGGCCAAGACTATAGTGGGGTTCAAAAAACAACTAGATAAGTTCATGGAGGATAGGTCCATCAATGGCTATTAGCCAGGATAGGCAGGGATTGTTTGCCAGAGGCTGGAAATGGCTGATGGGGTGGCTCACTTGATGATTACCTGTTCTATTCATTCCCTTTGAAGCACCTGGCATTGACCACTGTTGGACGGTAGGATACTGGGCTAGATGGACCACTGGTGTGATTCAGTATGACCATTCTTATATTTTTGTGTTCTTATTATGGCCCTAAAGAGTGTAGAACTGCCTAGATTATAAACTCCCCTCAATTCACAGCATATCTCCCACTGATTTGCAAAAGTGTTGGGTATTTGGGCATCAAACTTGAGACCTCTTATAAGGACCTGATTTTCAGAAGGTGGCTGCTCAGCACTGGAATTCAGACCATAAGTGTCTCAACTTGGGCACCCAAAATCAGTTTTGAAAACTTGGCCATATTTTTTGGTTTTTAAATAAAAGTCATAAAGATACATCATGTAGACTGGCTGTTTGACACCTCTTACCTAGAGCATTTCCTCCTATACTGCTTATTAAAGATGAAGGAAATAAAAAATACTGATACACCAGTGTAATTAAGAACAGAAATTGATCCGATGGGACAGATTCTGATGAGTTTATACATGTGTAAATCTGGAGTAACTATCAAAGTCTATGGAATTACTTCTGAGTTGGATCAGGTTTTCTGGTAAAACCAGGAACAGAATCTGGAGCAATGACTTGTGTTTGAAAAGAACCTGACCAAATCAGGGCCTCTCATAGAATTGAAACTTGAAGTACCCTTTGGAGAAGGTATATACCTCTTTACGCTACAGTGGTTCTTCAAAATACTACAAATTTCAGTAACTTTACTACTGACCCCAGTTTTGAAGCTTTTACTCAGCAGAACCTCACTAGCAGTTTTGCCTGGGTAGGAACCTGACAAATAGACCCTTTGAGTCCAATTCATCTCTGCTGTAACTCCACTGAAGTGGGTTTAATTATGCCCTAAATTATAGACTGGAAGGATGATCGATTAGTTATGCCATTAACTTGGGATTTAGTGGACCCGGAAGGATGTGGACAAATTGCAGAGGGCCCAGAGGAAAGCACCAAAAATGATTAAAGGTTTAGAAAACCCGACGTCTGAGGAAGTTACAAGAACCAGGCACAGTTATTTTCAGAAAAGAAGATTGAGAGGGGACCAGTGAAGGGCTGTTGTAAAGAGGACTGTGATCAATCGTTCTCCACATCCAGTGAAGTTGAATAGAAACAATGGACATAACGACAGCAGGGGAGATTTAGGTTAGATGTTAGGAAAACCTTTCTAATGATAACCTTTCTAATGGTTAAGCTCTGGAATAGGTTCCCAAGGGAGGTTGTGGAATCCTCATCACTGGAGGTATTTAAGAACAGGTTGGACAAACACCTGTCAAGGATGGTCTAGGTTTACTTAGTCCTGCCTCAGAACAGGGGGCTGGACTAGTGACCTCTTGAGGTCCCTTCCAGTCCTACATGTCTCTGATTCCCTGCTCTACCATGGACTGTGACCTTGACCAAGTATTAGGGGCCTGAGGATTCAGATAGGTGCTTGGGGGATTTTCGAAATGGGAGTCAGGAACCTAGGTGGTTTTGAAACCCACTCATGGTGCTAATCAGCATCTTTAGACCCCTAAATATCTTTAAAAATCTGGCCCTTAGACTCTGTGCCTCAGTTGCCCACCTGTAAAAGGGGTATAATAGCAGTGCCCTACCTCAGAGGAGTGTTCTGAGGATAAATACATTAATGCTTGTGAAGCGCTCTGAGTGATGGGATCCATTTAAGGACTTTGGATACATTACATATATATGCAACACCTGTTGAGCTCAGTGGGAATTGCAACCCTAGAACAGAGCAGAGCTGGGCCAATAAGGCTTGATTCTCAGCTGATTGATACCTGTTTTACACAAGTACGACTCCATTGACTTCACTGGAGTTGCCTCTGATTTGCACCTAGATCAGGATCCATTCCATAGTATTTCATTACCCTAGCATAATGGACTACATTTCCCATAAGGGGCAGGCTTTAAAATTTACACCATTTTATACCTGGAGGTGGTTTGAGGCATCCCTCGTCTTTATTTTTCTTCACTATTTATATTGCAATCACACACAAAGGATCAGACAGCCTTGGGCAGTAGAGCCCAAAAGCCTACCCAGAATGAATGCCTTTGCACTATACAAACATGTAGTAAGATGTGGTCTCTGCGCCGAGAGACTGGAAACCTTTCCCGGATGAGGGATTCTGACCTTTGCACCAAGTACACGTCTGAACCACACACCTATTGTGCGAGTTTTAAACTGCCACCCATTGCCATGGTGTCAGAACACAGGACAATCCCTGGCCCAAATCTAAGGGCTGTCTACAAGAGCATTTCATGGGCAGCAAGCTGGAGTGTGAATGTACCCTGCGCTAGCCTGCTGCACACTAACTGTCTGCATGCACCCTGCTGATGCGCTTTGACACAATTTGTTCATGCACTGTGATCTAGTCTCATTTCAGAGAGGACTAGACCAAAACACATTAGCTAACAGTTAATGCGCCTCAGCAGAATCCCCACAGACAATTAGTGCATGATAGGCTAGCGCAGGGTAGAGTCACACATCAGTAATCTTGCCACAAACTAATTGTTGGCGTAAGTAATCTCTCTGTAGACAATACAGACAAAAGGTGGGAAAGGAAGCACAGGTGAAGTAATTTGCTCAAGGTCATGAAGAGAATCCCATTGTCCTTATTCCCAGTCCAGAGCCCTGTCCATTGGACCATGCTATTTCCAGTCTATCTGGATGAGCTTGCTACAGTCATATTTTCTCCAAATAATTGTACAATGATGTTCTCTTTAGAACAGGTGCCTGCTAGAATGTAGGTACTCCGGTAGCAGTGCTGTTAATTTTGTAAACTGCTGCCTCTGAAACCTAAGGGTGAAATTCTGCTGCTGTTTATACAAGTGCAAACTCACTAAAGTCAATGGAGTTGCACTGGTATAGTCAAAGTGCAAAATTCAGCCTTATAAATTCATCTCCTTGATTCTCCCTCCCCAAACCACACTACAGTAGAACCTGAGAGTCATGAACAACAGAATTACAAAGTGACCAGTCAACCACACACCTCGTTTTGGAACCAGAAGTACACAATCTGGCAGCCACAGAGGGGAAAAAAAAAAAAAAAAAACCAAATACAGTACAGTATTGTGTTAAGTGTAAACTACTAAAAAAAATAAAGGAAAAGCAGCATTTTTCTTCTGCATAGTAGTGTTTCAAAAGGTGTATTAAGTTAATGTTCAGGTTTAAACTTTTGAGAGAACAACCATAACGTTTTGTTCCGAGTTATGAACATTTCAGAGTTATGAAAAACCTCCATTACCGAGGTGTCTGTAACTCTGAGGTTCTACTGTCTTGCATCAGTAATAACAAATGTTTTAATCACTAAGTGATAAGTGAGAGGGAACTAAGTTGTGGCCAGGAATTGTCTCCTAGATATTTTAAATACTTCCCAGCCAATCTTTTGCCTGATCTTCTAAGGGCATCCTCTCTTAAGGTTCTGCAGTTTTGGAAAACTATTTAACATTGAGCACCTCTATCCACTACTGCAATCACTCCTACACAATGCCATACATCTGTAAGTGCGTTAGTCTGCTTTGCTTTTCAATTCGCTGTCATTCTGCAAGCAGCGCAAGCACTGAAGGAGTTGACTGAAAGATGCAGTCAAGCAAGATCATTAGGAACAGAAAAAAAGCCCAACCCAAAGAAAATTGAAAAGGGAGTTAAACTTTAGCAGAGGGCTTCAGCCAAAGATCAGCAAGTCTTAGATTTTTCTGCGTCTGGGTACTGTTCCTGCCACAAGATGTAAAGACTAACCTGTTCTGTTAGGAACACATGTTGTATAGTGGATGTGCAAAGATTTATTTTGCTTTTAAAAACCCACCACACTTTCTAAGAATCTCTGCTTCTCCAATAAAAACAACTGAAAAATTCTAAGTGTTTTAATAAAGGATTTATTAATGGTTTATAAGGGAGGGGCTCAAAGCAAAACACCAAATGTCTATCTAAGCTATTTATGTGTTCCTGCCCCCCACTACTACAGTATCTAAGCACTTTCTCATTTTTAATGACTTTATCCACACAATACTCCTGTAAAACTATTCACATTTTATAAACTAAGAACTGAAACATAAAAGTGACTTGCTCATTGGCACCCAGGCAGTCTATGGCAGAACAAGGAATGGAACCCACATCTTAAGTCCCAGACTAGTGCCCTAACCACTGGACAATCCTGCCTCTCATGTCAATTCTAAATAGGGATTAAACCAGGGACCTGTAGAACTTTGAGCACAATGAGCCTTCACAGCTGGAGCCAAAGGACTCAGCCCTGTACCTGGGAGCTGTAAATGACTCATATTCTGTGCATCAGGTGCAGAGGAGGAAGCATAACATATACTGAACAGTGTGTTACACAGACAAGCTCAAGTTATGGGGAAAGGGTGAACAGAAGAGAAGGGATGGAAATTCTAGTCGAACTGTTAAAAGCATAGCAGCTATTTTACATCGATGACTAATTAACATTCCGAAGAAAAGATGTCTTGATTAACGACTCAACTCCTTCACTTACGTGTTAGGGCTGCCTAATGCCCATTCCCTGAGACAGACACTAAATCCTTCAGCAAAATCAGAGAAGACCAGACTTTACATTCCTCCTCTTTCTAATTTAAATATGGGGGAGGGGGAGTAGACAACCTTTTTCTGACCTTCCTCATACATCATAAAGCAGCAGAAGAGGGTGCAAATCTAATTGTATCCTTTCAACTCACCTGTAAGAGAAGTAACTGGGTATGGCACACACAAGGTTCCTGCCCACAGCTGTTTGGTGTACCGAATGATCAGGAGCTTTGCACATCTGTGCTTTTGTTTGCTTTCCAGGTTTAGATTTTATAACGGGTGCAGCAGCCTTGGTTTCTAGCCCTTGACATTTAATGAGGCAATGTGCACTAAGGTATTACACTAGTCAGCCCTCTTCAGTATGACACTGGCTTCTTCATACACAATTTGCTTTCTTCCCATAGAGTATTCTAGTCTGTTTCTTTCACTTTACACCTGGGCTTGAACTTGCAGACAGTTTCTGCAGAAAGACAGCTGGATTTTACAGCTGTAGGCATTACTGAGGGCCTAGGCGGCCAGACTTCCCTTTCCTGTTTGGTAACCTGGTGCTGAGCACAATTTCCCCAAACTTTTATCTGGGTTATGAGACAGAACTAAACACCCCTTAACTGTGGCTGGGCTGCATTCAGGGTAGCTGTGGAGGAAGAAAGGTGGTTATAAGCCACCTTTGCTCCTCTCCTTCCCCAGTCTTGGGGTCCTTTGTGCAACTCAGAGCAGACTCAGAGATGCTCTAAATTGCACTGTCTACAGTGGCCCTGGAGAAGATTTGTATCAACCTAGGGATTGCAGGAGTGCAAGGTGCTCTGTCCACAACCCAACCCATCCTGTTATGCTGGGGGAGAGTAGGGAGTGGACAGCTGTATGCAAATCAGGAATTCCCCCACACTGGAAGGATCATTGATGGTTAGTTAAGCCAGCTTTATGTCCTGTAGTGGAGGGAGGGAAGCATCTGGTCCAAAGTGTCTGTGGGTCCAGTCCTGCAACTTAAGTTGCATTAAAACCCACTTTGCTACAGTGACAAAGCTACTTGCAAGAGTAAAGTTTGTAAGATTGTGCCCTTTTATCTTGTCCACTCAGAGAAACAGGCCTAGAAGTCAAGTTCCATTTAGAACAACTGGGTTTCATCTTGACCCGCCTCATTGGGATAGATTCCCATCTCAATTAGATCAGTGTAAATCAGGAGTAACAGCAGTGAGGTCAGTGGTGTACACTACACTAGCTGGAGGGCAGTGAATTCTGGCCACACCCCCTTCAACACCAACATGCCCCCCATGCAGGAGGGCTGAGAGACAGTAACTATTCCAGCAGGGGATTGCTGCCGCACAAGGGAAAATCCTCAGCTGCAGTGAAGGGCATTTTTACAGTTCCTGTGCAGCACTGGAGTTATAGTGGGGCCAAGATACGGCCCTTAGCTTCTTCAAGACAGCTTCTGTTCTTTGCCCATTAACATCAGTGGGCAATGAAACCACACCACAGAGCAGAATTTGACCATCTATGTCTTCAATGTAGACATATGTCTTCAACCTGTAGAATTCTATTTATCTACTTTAGAGGGGTGAGCAGAGAGCTAATATTCATGAAGGGCTTTGAGAACCTAAGAGAAAGGGTGCTTTGTATGGAAGCTCGTATGTATTAAAACCTTGTTTGTGTTAGTATTTGCATACTTATGACAAACACTCAGGGAGCAGTAAACCAAAGAAGGTGGGGCTATTTTTATTCAGGGTTGCCCTTCTCCTCCCTACCCCCCTCCTGCCTGCCCCTGGCTAACTATAGGTACACTTTAAAGTCTAGAATGCTTGCAGCAGTGTTTGAGATTAAACCCATACTATCAAGATGAAAGACTCCATATGCTAATGCAAAAGGTTCCTGCTAGGAAAAACTGCATCCTCTGAAGAATCGAATAAAACCCAGAGGAAGTGGAGCATGATATCACTGAGCTTTAGGGCAGACTGCCTCAGCATTACTGTGTCTAGTGGTGTTATGCTGTTCACTCGTGACGAAAATCAAATGGGGAAGAGAAACAGAACAAAGGGTAAAATTAGAGCTTGGGGTAACCAAAGAGATCCTAAGACAGACAGCAAAGACTGTACTTATTTGATCTGGTTGACAAGTGTTGATATGGTCCACGCCATCCATTAAAATATGTATTTTACTTATGTACTATGGCTGGTGTATTACATTTTGGTCCTGTAACAATATGATTTATATGGTAGCAGCACATACAAGCGCCGACTATGAGTCAGGATTCACTGTTCTTGACTCTGCACAAACAGAGAAAAAGATGGCCCCTGACCCCCAGATTTAAGTACAGGACAAGAGAGCCAACAGGTGGATTCAGACCTATATCCAGTCTATCATCCCATGTTAGCTTAAGGCAGTGGATTCAGCTCTCCAGCAGCCTAACCATTGCCAAGGTTTTATTGTAGGCACCTCAGCAGAGGAGAATTTTACGCTGAGCATTAAATGTGAATTGGCATTTCAAAGATGGGGACTGAGTTCATCAAGACATTCTTTAGCAATGGGACTGGATTCCCAGGGGAACAGGATGGAGCCGTTCACATCTTGGTCACAAAACTGAATCTCACAATTTTTCAGTGGCTATTAAATGAATGGCTTCATGTAGACAGCCCTGATTACCAACAAGGTGCTAGTTATCTAACCAGAAGGCTAAGGGTTTGAAAAGGAATAAAGGCTGAATGAGAGATGCAAGGACGATCGTGCATCTCCTACCTGAGAGGTGAGACCTGCAGGTAAAAGCAGGTTTGCAGAGTAGTGTGGGGGAGCTTGCATTGCTGCTATCCATGCTGCATCTGTTCAGTGGATATCATTTTCAACAGCTATTGGTCTAGTATTCTCAGGAGTGCTGCAGTCACTGAAACTACAACCTACAATTTGGTAATTTTAGGACATTTTCTCCCCTCTTCATTGGGACAGGCCTGAAACTCATGCCTAGGTTTGAACGTACTCAACTCTGAATCTGGGCCCCATCACTAATTTTTTTTTTTAGTGACAAAAGTAGGATTGGCTGAGCCCATTTATAAAAATTAATTCATACAAGTCCTTCTCTCCAGAATGAGAACAGCCCAGCACTACATATAAGAGACCGAGGATAGATCTTCAGCTGGCATAAATTAATGCAGTGCCAATGATTTTCATGAGGTTACACCAATCTGCACCAGCTGAGTATGTGACCTGGAAAGCCCAGTGAGAGGGGAAGCTACCTAATGAAGTGAGTACATTTCTGAAAATCCTAATCCAATGCCAACAGAAGTTGACGGCAAAACTCACATCGATTGAATGGGTGCTGGCTCAGAACCATATTCTGTGGAATGGAATAAAGAAAAGTGTCTAGCCAGGCAAGATCTGATACACTTGCCACTGCACCTGACTTTATTAGACTCATTGGCCAAGCTCAGCCCTCAGTTACGCTGTACTCTGAGCAATTCTATCCTGGTGTCCAACACGTGATCCTTAGTGCATGCTTCTCCATCACCCCTCAGAACCTGGAAACCCCAAAGCTCTAGCAGGCCTCCATTTAGTCCCAATGCATTCCAGTGGCCAGACAACTGCACCTCTTATCTGCCATGTACTAGCCGAGCGATGATGCAGATCATGGCCAGTGTGTTGTCTGTTAAGGATTCAGGGAATGAGAACCATCTGTGCCCTTACTTATCCCAGTTAGGGTAGAGGCAGTGCCTCTTAGTCTTTTTGTCCCATGTTTATAGGTTTGTGGAGGTTCTTTTTTCAACACCATAGAAACAGACCTATTGGAAGTGGGTTGTGTGAGGCACCCGCAGCCTGCCACAGTGCTTGTGTGGAGCCACCACACTGCCTCTGGGAGAGCAGAAATGAAGCATGCTCACTGGGGCCCAGGCTCTCCCAGACCTGCTCCGAGTGCACCCTCCGTTACTAGGGCTGCACAGGCCATAGCCCAGCCTCCTTTTCAGTCCGTTTCGGGGAATCCGGTCACTGGCAGGGGGATGGAAAGGAGTGTTCAGCCCTGCTCGCAGACTGCTTTTCTCTGGCCAGTACAAAAGCCATTCACACTGGAGGGAGGCTTCTTTCACACCCTCAATCAAGAGCCACTCACAATCTGGACCTTTGGCAAGACAGAGTGGCCCTGATTCTCTTCTCACATTGGATTTGACACCAGCATAAAACCATTCACAACAGTGGAGTTGTTTCTGTAATTACACAAGCATACCTGAGAGCAGAAACTTACATGTCACGCACTTAACTGAGCTCCCCTGCCCTCCCTGCTGCTATTCTTATCTTGTACTTAATGCCCAAATCTCTGCATCTGCTCTGTGCAGGGAGAAGCCCTCTAAAGATGCCCAGCTAATTAGCCTATTCACTGGCATGGCCCAGCTGTTTCGTGCCACTCCAGTGAGGCAGAGCACCTCTAATCCTGGTTAAACTGGGTTTCTGGCTGCTTTGCATCACGAGACCTGCACAAAGCAGCTGGAGTGCACCAGAGAATCTGGCTCAACGTACGGGATTGTATTTTATTAGCTGTGGCGTCTCTTCCGCCCCTGTCAATCCATTCCACTAAATGGAAGAGGGTCATTTTACTAATTGCATGGTTCTACTGCCACTCGGGACGTACACAACAAACCTACTTAGGCAAGCAATGAATAGTAGCTGTAGAACTGGAGAATAATTATGAATCACTGTAATGGATTATTAGCTATGTGACTGTCCTCATTTAACTTGCAGTGCAGTCTGAAAAATACTAGCTCATCCTACACTGTCTAGTCTGTATTGTTATCCAGCATGTGCTCAGCTAGCTGCAGCTTCTGGTTTTTCTTTCACATCATTGCACACAGACCTGTGTGCAGCTTGCTCCCGAATTCACCTTGTTCTGACAGCTGCATCGGAATAGAAAATGAATGAGTCAGAAAGGTTAAAGGTCACATTGTTTTCAAATGAGGAGCACATTCATTCAGAAAAGAGTGGTTTGTCATGGGTGAGAGGAAGTACTGTGCAATTTCCTTCAAGCCACACTAGCCAGCTGAAAGGAAACCCTCCCATCGTGGAATTTCACAATGCTTTCTAAGGGCTGAAAGTGTGACAAGCCATGACCAGGCAGTCAAGGGAGTGCAAATTTTAAAAAAATCCCTCAGTCAAGAGCAGGTTTCCGTTTTCTTTCCAGCTAATCCTCCTCCCTTTTTCATTTTTACTTTCATAAATAGTTTTGTGGAGAAATTCGTTTTTCATTTCTATTTTAAATGGGATTCTCTTTTACCATCTATTGTATTTTTGTGGATTTTTTTTTTTTTTTTATGAACAAACTAGGATAAAAGAGTCTTAAGATAGCTTGTGCTAGCTCTGCATGGAGAGATATTCGCTCAATGTGTATGTAATATGCAATTGCGCTAGATTAGACTCAGGGCACTGTGGCATTTAAATGTATTTATGAATGGCTGATCTTCCAAATGCAAACAAAAGGGATTTCCTTGAATTTATGTTTTGGTTGTACTCGTGAAGACAACCCTTTTGAGTTGGCTCCCCCGACCACTACTGTCTCCTCATTCAATCCTTGCCGAGCATCTTCATCTACCACAAAACTTTCAGGAAATGTGTCGGCATCAATCTATGTATGTCTCTATTTACCTTTGTTGTTCTGAGAAGTGACTGTGCCATTTTTACCAAAATGTTTGTTAAAAAAAGCCTGAGGGAGACACCTGGCATAGAAAATTTCAGCTCAAACAGCTGAACTGAAAACAGGATCTTACAGTAGGAAATGCTAAGTGACCTCACCTATAGGCATTGCTACCTGAACCATCCATAATGTAACTCCCTGTCTCTAACCTGTTGTCTGTCTTGTCTATTTAACTCTCCAGAGGAGGGATGTCCCTTACTGTGTGTGCGCACATTGCCTGGTACAATGGGTCATTGTATTGCAGAGGGCCAAACCAAGATCAAAGATTAAAATAATGTTGAATGTTTGTTGTGTTCCATGGAAGTTTGTGTTTATTTTGGTTTGATATTACCAGGTCCTACAAAGGAGAAAAAATATTTTAATTCCTTTCTTCAGAATGCACTTAGGGAGCTTCCAGGAGAAGATGTAGCCCAGTTTGTATCCCCTGCAAAATGGGGATGATATCTTTCTGTACCTCACAGCAGGCCGTGACGTTTTGTTATGTAGTTGTGAAGGGTTATATAGATACTGGTGTTATTGCAAGAGTGAAGCACAGTACAGCGGCCTGATTACAGGACTCAGGATCCCAGACGTCCTACATTTGCGTCTCAGTTCTGACAGACTTCCCCCGTCACTGGCATCTTACTCTAGTTGCTCTGACATCAGTATTAAATTCTAATATCTCTGCCTCAATTCCTCCATATAGAAAATGAAACTAATCGTATTTCTCTGAGGTGCTAATGTTTTCAAAGTGCTCAGAAGATGCGTCGTCCTAACTATATGCCTAGTACTATCCATGTTAGACCATTTATCCAGTTTAGGAGCACAATCTATGCAAGCTAAATAGACATCTCTACAAGCTGTGGAGAGCCTGCTTTCAGTCTTTTCCATGAGTCATTTGAAAGCTAACTTATTGGACACGCCTCTGCTGAGTTATTTTTCATTTTTAGCATCTCTTCTAGTTCCTTTCCACAGGCTCCTCAGAACAGAGGCAGCAAATATAGAGCAAAAAGAAGGAACAAAGTCAGCTCACAACCCAGATTCCATTCTGCAGCAAAGCACAGACTGAGGGTTCTCAACATGGAGGGTAGCAGACAGGTGTCAGGGATCCCAAACACCTCGCCCTCAGCATGTTGCTAAATGAGCAAGGGATCGAGGGAGACATCGAGAGAATGGGAGCTAGGACATCCTGCTACCTCATGCACTGAACTCTCATGGACATTAGTAGGAGGTTTAGGTATAAAGCAATGCAAGCCCAGACAGATTCCTCAGGGGATGTTCTTTATTTTAAAAGATTGAAGATACGCATAACAAGGTTTATCCCCAGACAAGCATGTGCACACGCACAAGTATCTGACCTGCACTGCACATTTCAGGAGCTGGGCCCCAGCCAGCTCAATTGTTATTTTGAAAAGGTAGCACTATCATCAGTAGCATATAAAGAGACAGTAAGTCTAGTCTAGCCACAGACTATGGACTTTATTGAAGGTGCACCCAAGTCCCCCCCCCCCCCTTTTTTTTTTCTTCCTAGCCATTAATACACTCTTGATACCCATCATAGCATCTTCTGCAATTAAAACACACTTTCATTCCAGGTTCCATTGTCCAAAGACAAACGCCACTTATGAACATGAAATCACACTTGTGAGCTACTGAGAGCTGGTTGTTAACCTAGTACCTTCATGAAAGGATGGATGGTCTCGTAACTAAGACAATGGACTGGCACTCAGCTGCTACCAGGTTTGTTTCCAGGCTCTGACACAGCCACCTTGTATGTCTTTGGCCAAGTAATTTGGCTGCTCTGTGACTCAGTCGGGGAATGTCAATGGTCTCATCTGTTAGCTGCCTTGTCTATCTCATTTGTAAGCTCTTTGGGGCTAGGTCTGTCTCAGTATTTGTGGGGTGACTGGCACAATAAGGGTCCCATTGCAGCTGATGGCCTTTTAATGTAACCATGACAAATAAATAATAAGCAGGCAGAGATGCAACTGTATAAAAAGGCTGGGCGATAGCAGGTGTTCGAGCACATGAATTCTACAGCTGCCCTGAGGGAGGGGAATACCAACAGGATATTAAAAGAAGACAGACGTCACACATCCTCTACAGCAGTTGCACCTATGCTGCAAGGTTTGCTCCATGTACACCACTAGAACCTGACTCCTTCAGCTCAAGCAGCGCACTTATGAGTGTGTACGCAAGGAATCACATCGAGAGGGGTTTGTACAAAAACTGACCCATGTCTCGTATGTGCGTAACCCCCTTTGCTTTTTCTGATCTCACGGTGCTCAGCCAAAAACCTTACTGCTGTAAGTGCAGCTGCTGTGTCTATGTTTCCCAGACCCGGTGGCACTATAGAAAGCTTGAGGGACTGCAAACAATTGCTATTTCAGTACGTTAGAGGAAGGGCAGGAGGTAGTTAACCATGCTCAGTAGCAGTTTCAAAGCTGGGGTGGAAGGGCTCATTTAGGGCAGCATTCCTGCATGTACACACCTGCACCCCCCTTAGAAGCTGGAAGCTTCTGGCCAATCAGTAGTGAGTTCTGTCAGGGGCACAAAAGTGGCTGCCCCTTGGAGTGCCAGTCCAATCCAACCCAGCCTTGCAGGGAGAAGATTGGGTTACCTCAGGTAACCCAGACTGAATCTGCAGGTTGGAACTCTGTGCAATCACTTGTAATTTATTAGAAGTGGGACTGAGACAGGGAAGACACCATAAAGGAGGCATCTCAGAGTGGAAGCCAAACGTCTTCACGATGTGCATTGCAGCATTGAACCAAAGACACTGGGTGAGCTTAGCCGCTCCAGTAACTGTCAGGATTGTTTTCTTATTTGAAGTTGTGTGTGCTCACCCATGTCGATGCTGACATAACTGAGTGTGTAATATAGCTACATGTTTTATTTAATTGTCAATATAATATGCAAGGTGAGCCTGCGTGAAATCAGAAGATCTCCCATTGTCATAAATCCCCTTTCCTGTATTTATTTTGTAATGTGTGTGTGTGTATAAGGAAATTAACATCGCTAACTAGAGATTTGTTCATCTAGCTAGGGTGCATTGTAACCACTATACATTTGGAACTCTTAAGGGTGTGTATGTGTGAGAAATACTGGCCTTATGGTAAAGACCAGTATTGAATTCCTAAGAAGAGAAAGCAAATGAATCTTATTATAATTTCTACTTTTAGTATTTAAAGAGTTCCCATAGGAAGCCCAGCTATTGTCTTTTGCAAGGATATGAATTCATGGTCTGTGCAAATACACAGGTGTTTTGTAGCACAGAATTGGCAAGTAAATTGACTTTACCTCCCCACTATACAGGTTATAAATAAGTTTACAACTAACAGCCTAAAATAAAATCTAAGTCCAAGGCCCACACTCAGCTTTCCACACAGTACCTGAGGCTATGGACTACTATTTGTGATATAAGTAGGTAAGGCAGGAGGTCCACTCACCAGCCAATGCATCAGAGAACTTTCAGCAAACACAGGATTTCAGTCCCTTTTCTTCTTGGTCTACATTTTATTTATCCAAAATAAAACAGCTTACTATTCATGACTGGCCTAACCCACATCCTTCTTCCTGAACCAAGGAACTCTCTGCTCCTTGAGCTCAGGCTGCCCTTTATATGCCAGCAGGTCTGGCTCTGAGTCAGCAGTTTCTACCATGTGATCCCAGGACTTATTCCCTTCACCTGTCAAGGTGGGCTGATCTTGGCAAAAGGCTGCAGCTGAATCCCAACCCCCTTAAAGAACCAGCTCACCATCTTGACAAAGTGATGTTAGGTGCCTCAATTTTGGGATGCCCAACTGGAAACATGTTAAGGAAGCGCTCAGCACTCTCTGAAAATCAGGTCCCTTTGAGTTGTTTCAAGCTGAACAGCCAAAAACCACCAGTCACTTTTGAAAATGTAATCCTGTATAATTAAGCTAGACTATCCTCAACAATGAGATACCAACAGCTGAGATAAAGTTGTCATGTATCAGCTAGATCAGTGCTTATTTATAAGATCCAAGACATGTTCCCTAAATTAGATTGTCCTTTGGAAGTTCATTATAAACCAATCAGTCATAGAAAGCACCTGCAGCTTGGACACTGCACCCACCCAAGGTACTGTCAGTTTGACTGTTGACTTCAACCACAGAGAGTACCTGGGCCCAAATCATCTGTGGCAACAATAAACCATTTTTTGCCTGTTTTGGGGCATTGCTTTTCAATGAGAAAACAGCAGATGCCGAGGCCCAGAACCACAAAGGAATGTGGGTGTCTAAGTCCATCCCAGTTTTAGGCTCCACTGTGATCCACAAAACTCACTTGGTGCCTAAGTTTTCAGGATAAAAGTTCCCTTGGTGCCGAAGTTTCTGCTTCTGAGCATGCACATTGCTGCCTCCCTCTGGCATTCAGATACCTAGCTAAGCTCCAGAGTGATTCACAAACTGGCTGAAGATAGGCATTCATCCAGCTAACTCATATACAGGGCCTGAACCAGTAGGCATGCTCAGAGGCCACCTACCAGATCAGGTCCCATTCAAAAAGAAGGCTGGAAGAAGAGGTGATGCTGCATGGAGGGTGCCTTTTAGTCCAGTGGTTAGAGCACTCACCTGGGGTGTGGGGAGACCTCAGGTTCTATTCCCAGCTCAGGTGGAGGAAAAGAAAGGCTCTCCCCACACTCAGAGATGTGCGCTAACCTTTAGGCTATGGAATAGTCTTAGCCGCACTCCTTCAGGCTCTCCAGTTGAAGCTGTTCCACTGTGTACACAAAATTAAAGAGCAAAGGGAGCAGTGGGAGTGGTCCCTGGCTGCCCTAGCCACCAGCCTATAGAGTCATTCTCCCACACTCTCGGCCCCAATGACTTTTTAATTATTTAATACACAATGGAACAGCTTCAATCAGAGAGACTCAACGAGCCACCCCCATCAGAATATCCATAGTTCAATGGTTAGAACATGCACCGAAGAGGCGGGGGAGACTGCTCTTCAGATCTTTCCTTCCCCTCTGCCTGGGAGGGGAATTGAATTGGAGCGCTGTAACCACTGGGCTAAAAGTTATAAGGTGGGCACCACCTGCTCCAGCCAGTTCATGCAGAGTGAGGCAGGAACCCAGCTCCGGCTCACAAAAAATGGCTTAGGCACCTAAACTGCTTAACTCCAGGACAGGTTCCCGGTTGTGCATTGCAAGCAGAGATAGGCGTCTCCTTGCAGATCAAACTTAGGCTCCTACCTCTGAGAGAAGGGCAGGGCTTAAGACACATCCCTCTCCTCAGCCCCTCTCATTGGCTAGTTTAGGTGGCTGTCATACTAGCAAACTGGCTTTTGTGGATCCCATTCTAAGGCACCTGTCCCTCCCCATGCCTATGCACCTAGGAACCTATGACAAGCTTTGTGAATCTCGGGGTTGTTCCAGTGATTTTCTAGGCAGCTAAGAGGCAGGTGTCGTGATGCTGAGTGCTGCAATGCCAAAGTCTTTTTATGGATCTGGCCTCTGGTGCCTTAATTAGTGTGCAATAGGAGTCAAAGACAATTAATGTTTTAGCTATTATATTAACATATCATGCAAACCACATGCAGTACCTAACGATATAATTAATATTGTGCATTTTGGACTTGATCCTGATATGTGCTGAGCGCTGGCAAGTCTTTATTACTTTAAAATAGTGAGACTCTAGTCTTGGTGAATTCATATTATTGTTTAACACAAATTTCAATCTGAGAAATACTGGTTATTTCATGATCTTTTTTTTAAGGACAAACACACAGAAACCAATCTCCTCCTCAGTCATTAACAGCTGATGCATAAACATAGGGTCCAGAAATATATAGTTAGACTTTCTAGATATGTGATGAGGAATGAATGAGACCTTAACCCAGCCAAACTCTTATACATGTACATAATTCTATTTAAATCAATTGGCCTACTTGTGTGTTTAATGCTACGCAGATGTTTAGGTGAGTTAATGGAGTGGGTATTAAGCACATGCCTGTGTTTAAGTGTATGAATAGTCCCATTAAAGACAGGGACACTATCTGTGTGGTTTACATCAGGTATGTGCTTAAATACCTGTTTAATGAGCTAGTTAGATCTATATTGATGAAAATATTCAAATGTGTTCTTCCTTTCCACTGAATTCATTCTCACCTTCTTTGCATCTTGTGTAGCACCTGTGTAAAGTGAACATGGGATGCTATCCTTCTGATTTTTGAAAGTTTTCTACTCACTTTCCATGCACTATATGTAGTTCAAGTTACAGTAGAACCTGAAAGTTACGAACACCTCGGGAATGTAGGTTGTTTGTAAGTCTGAACAAAACATTGTGGTTTTTCTTTCAAAAGTTTACAACTGAACATTAACTTAATACAGTTTTGAAACTTTACTATGCAGAAGAAAAATGCTGCTTTCCCTTTATATTTTTAGTAGTTTATGTTTAACACGGCACTGTGCTGTATTTGCTTTTTTTTTTTTTTTTTTGTCTCTGCTGCTGCCTGATTGAATACTTCCGGTTCCAAATGAGGTGTGTGGTTGACTGGTCAGTTCGTAACTCTGATGTTCTTAACTGTGAGGTTCTACTGTATATGTTTGTATATTACCAACTCTCGGTAATATTACGACTGCATGTTATCTTTAACCATAAAACAATAAAATGCTGTAATCATTAGAGGATGTAGGTACACTAAATACACTGCGGATTGCTGCTCTACCAGTTAAATTGAAAAGCAGATGTTTTTCTCTGACCAAATCTGTGATCATTCAGAAAGTGAACAGACATAAAACCCCTCCTACCAGCTGGCATGCTACCAGCATGCAACATAAAAGCGAATTGTGGGAGAATTCCAAACACGTAGGCACATAAGAGGGTATGTGAAAAAAAAGGGAAGGCCAGGATGCCTGCATGATGAAGAAAGATCAGAATTGCCCTTAGCCTAAATACAGAAAAGTAATTGACTCCCCTTCCCTCCCACACACAAGAAAGCTGCTACAAAGTGGCTATTCTGAAATAGATGTGGTGATGGGACAATAGTGTAGATATTTGGAACTCTGCACAGTTAGTTTTTGGTTTTTTTGATCTTTTAAACTGAGAAAGGCCTTAATGGCAGTAACATGTGATGGAACTTTCTCTCTGCCTCTGTCAGCTGGTACGACTGTACACAAATAAATAACGGAAAAGGATGAGGCATGAACGATTTTTTTAGATCAACCACATCTCGCCGTAGGTGTCATAACCTCAAAAGACCCGACTTTCTCGTTAATGCTTTTTTTCCCCTCTCTGAAAGTCAAAGCGAGTACTGAAACCAGAACTATGCTATTTCAGGAGGAAAAAGAACTCATTTGCATTGTTTTCACATAGTGTGCTAAGTATTTTCAGTATATTTTCATAGAAAACAGAACCCTGTTATGAAGAGAAAACTATTCCTTTCCCCTCATAGGCTAATTTGACAACACTTTGCTTAAATGATACCATAACACTGCAATCACTTAAGGCGATATGCTGATCTGGTGTAAATTGTGTTCATTTCAGATAACTAATTGGCAGTTATAGTAAATTCCTATGTGTAATCACATGCGGGTGTTATACATAACTTCCATGCTGGTACATGACTGTAAAGTGTAATATTTTATGCATTTTAGGGAGATTATTTTTTAAAGTTTGCAAAAGTAATAGAACAACAAAGAACGTAGGAGTCCAAGCTTGCAAGGTGTTGAGAATCCAAGAGCAAATGGGAGTAGAGAATGCACAGCACCTCGTAAGACTGGACTCAGATTGTGTCATGTCTTGTAACGGCCCAAGTATATTCATGCCATGACTCACTTTATGTCACAGACTCAGTGTAATTCACACCACACAATTTAACTCTTCATGGGATATTGTAAGTCAAACTCTACTTGGTCTCTTCAGCTGGTGCACAGAGTTGTGGAGGGCTACAGAGGCAGAAGCCAAGCAAAGTTTCCAGGAACCATTGTGGGGAAATCTGCTACCCAGAACTTCTGATGAATGCTCCAAAAAGGGTGGCATACCCCCACACCAGCACCTGCTGCATGTGTGTAATGGGACGTAGGCCCTAGATAAATCAATCCCCAAGCCAGTTCAATATGCCCCTTTGACACTCTTGAATGAAAGGTTCTAGAGTTTAGGCATTATAACCCTTTGGAGAGTCACATGCTCTGTTCATTAGGAGAACTCTTCAAAGGGCCTCTGAGTCCTGCCTTATGGACGCTAGCTAGACAGTTCATTTAAGTTTGGGCGCTTCCTCTGAATTCCTATTGTTGCTGCTGCCAACAATGCCATTCTGGAGCCCCCTACTGGCATTGGCACTGGAGTGTGACATGCATATTTCACCTGGATGATGGCAGTATCAATTAAAATCGGTGACTGGCACATAGGACTGAGAGGATGGAAGGCAGAACAGACACTTTATTTAAGCGCAAATGATCATTTAAATGCATTTACCTTGCAGGGACCATGTTGCTTCTGACTGTTTTTCTGATAAGGATTTAGCCAAAAACAAAAAAAGCCCAGACGCTATCCATTATAATAGAGGCATGTAAATAGGAACTATTCCCATGCAGCCCTGACCAGTTTTACATACCAATTTTGCTCAAAGGTACTTGATATCCAATTACTCATTAACAACAAAGACAGGCTGTTTATTTTTTTATTGCACATGTGAATTTTAGGATTAGCAATATCAATATTTATTCAGTTAACAGAAAGCAAACATCCGGTCAGTCGTTATAAGTATTGTACATTGTATAGCTGGCTTTCAAGTGTATTAGTCATAAAACAAACAGGGATACAGGTTAGGAGATGAAAGCAAAAATTAAATGAGGGTGAGGAAGAGATAAGAGTGGGTATTGGCATAATAACTAATTTATTGCATACAAGGTTTATTAAGAGCCTGCTCCGCTGCCATGAAGTCAATGGCAAAATTCCTACTGACTTCAGTGGGAGCAGGGTTGAGCCCAGGAGGATGTGCTTGTGGTTTTGGAGGTTAGGGACAGGACATCAGTGGAAACGGAAGTCCGTTATTTTCTATATAGAGCTAGATGCAAGAGTACAATCACTGCATGATCTTCCCGCTGGCTCCTGACAAGAGTCTCAGCTCTGTCCTGAGTGGGTTAAAGGGAGCAGAGGTAATTCAGTCTCTTCACCAGCTAATGAAGGGAATTCTCCTCCCTAGAGACTGCCAAGTCACACAAAATACATGGGACAGTTCTGCCATGTACTCGCCCCATCCTCGAGAGACTGAGCTGAGGGTTATATACTTATGGCAAGCTCTTTGGAGCAGGCACTGTCCTTTCCCATGGATGGGTGCCATGTCTAACATGATGGGCCTCTGACTTGGTTGAGACTCTAGATCACCAATAAATAACAGCGCTAAATGGCATAAATCCCAGGTGGGTTGGGGATTGAGCCTGAAGCAGCTTTGTACTGCAGTGCTGCTAAATCCAAGACAGGGGCTTGAGGAAAACTGCATAGGATCCTTTGCTCTATCCATCTCTGATCCATTTTACAAGCTGGGAACCTGAATCTTAGAGAGGCTAAGCAACTTCCCCAGACCACAAAAGAAGTCTGTGGAAAGCAAGGAACTGACCCCAAGTCTTCCTAGCCCCAGGACAGTGCTCAAACCAACCTTCCCCACCCCAGCCCTTTTCTTACATGCTCTTCTGCCTCCCTCCCTTGTCAGAGACACAGACACATATATACCATTTCCTACTGCTCAGAAGTGTCAGCGGGACATCTACTGTCCTTCAGTAAACGGTGGTGAAGACAGTCAGGGAGAAGCTGGAAAAGCATCTCATGCTAGGTGACATATTCATGTTGGATAAGGGCTAGTTTTGCTTTTGAGGCTGGAGTTGAACAATAGTAGGTTTTGTATTTCCCATCTGTCACTCTGGGAAAAAAATATTATTATTAATAATAATCAAGTGGGAAAACATCATGATAATTCATTCCTCTGGGCTTCCCAGAATGTGCTCTCTACTCTGTCTGTCTTCTGCAGTCTGTGTAAGTGCTAATGAAAAAGAATGGCTTCTCTAGTTCTTTCCTAGGTGATTTTTTTTTCTAGCTACCACAAATGTTAATGGAGGCTATATTAATGGTATATATTACGGTACTGCTACTACGGTAGTAGATCATATTTTATCATTTATTTTCAGCTCTGAATTCCTTTTATTACAGGCAAGGATTTGTCCTGTGGCAGATGAGCTGTATTGCCACTCATGTTAATATACGGCCATTTAATGATTTTTTTTTTTAATTTGTTTGAATACAATTAACGTTTACTTAGCAGGACATTGCTAACACAGGGATATTAATCACACAGGAGGCAGCTAACAAACTATACTTCATATGTGAGCAGAGGTTTATGCTTCAAAGGCGCATTGAATTGTTTATGCAAGATTTAAAGGAGAATGTTAGTGTTTTGCTAGTTAGTAACAATAAGATAGGAATTAAAGGGCAATGAGGGGGGTTCATTTCATTAGGGATCCCATGGGCTTCAGATTGATGTTCAAATCAGTTCAGCTATTGCTGCAAAGACCTGAAGGAAGAGGAGACTAACCCTCTAGTCTAAGGATTGAGTATAGGAGTGGGAGCCAGGAACTCCTGAGTCCTAATAGCTGGCTCTGCTAACGGCCTATCTGACAAACCCAGACTTCTGCAGGTCGTCCTTACTCACCCAAGTAGTCCTGTCGACTTCAATGCAGCTGCCCATAAATGAGTGAGGTTTGCAAGGCTGCCGTCAATGACCTCAGAAATGCAATGCCTCAAGCTCAGCAGACGTATTTCACTTTGCAAAGTAAGGTTCTTATTTGACTGTAGATTGGCTGTTTTGGAAACATTTTACTTGATTTCAGTGGGTGTTTTCCCTAAGTAGCTGACTCAAACTGGACCCAAAGGGCCACATCCTCGGCTAAAGTGCATTGGCAGAGCTCCGTCAACATCAATGAAGCTATGCAGTCAAATACCTTTGCACTTTGAAAGGAGGCGGGGCATTTGAAATCGAGTGCTTCCCTCTTCTTTTGCAGGCTGGGATCTGAATTCGTCCTTCTGCGTTTCCTCTCCTCTCCTTATAGTAGAGTGCGAGGTGTGACATTTCCACTGCAGGGCAAGGAAACCACTGGAGGCTTGGGTCTTGACAAGTGGACAGAGGAGGAATGAGCAAGTGCAGAATAGGCGGTTGGAAATACTCTTTTGCATTGGCAGATAAGATCTCAGAAGATCCGGGCCTACCCCATGCCCATTCTGCCCCTCCACCAAACTAATGGACTGAGAAATGGGGGAGAATGCTAGAGAGGTGTATCTGATCCATTGGTTTTCATGGGCACGCACTTACCCAAGTGCAGAATTTAGCTCAAAATGTGAATGACCAATGATCTAGGCTTTTTTATAAAATATTATTGAGCAAATTAAAACTACAGGAAAGTTTACTCACCCTAAGTGCATGCACATTTCATAGGAGAGGAAGGCTTGTTACCATGGTGAAATAGTTTTCTTTGTTAGTTATTGCTAAAGAATGCACCGCAAATTCCAAAGGCAGATAATTCGCTTGCTCCTTCCCCCTAAGTCCCTGATAGGAGAAAATATCAGCTTGCAAGGGCCTGATCCTGCATTCATTAGACAAACACAGCTACCACTAAAGTCACTATGAGTCCTGGGTGGCACAAGGAATGCAGAATCAGCCACTAAATGATTACTTTTTCTTTTATTTTTTATCATTTATTGCGTTACTACTGACAGCATCAATATTTATTTTCCTGCTAACTTTCAAGAATGTTCAGCATATGAGTCACTGGTTCTTTTCCAGTTTGTGCTTGTTGTACCACTTCCACCCTAAAATGGAACTAGAGATTTATATGCGATCTCAGTTCAAATGAAATCAATCATTAGGAATAGACTCCAGAAAAACAACAAAGCAGGAGATAAGAACATACATCTGTCAAATCCAATGCTCTGACTGCTGTCATTTCTCTGCTTTTAAATTTTCTCACCAGCCTTGCAGAATAAACCAGAATAAGAATGAATATGTAAAGCAGAATTTGCATGTGCTTTGTTATGTGCAGGACTTACTTTTGTTACTATGGGTTACAGGGAGCATTTTTCAGGCACTCCAACTGGGATAAATTATTGCATCCATGCCATTTTATTCATAAACAACAGCATGCTGTGTCATGTTCAATAGGAGGTGTATTAGCTGACCAGCCAACATGCTGGCTTCGGCTATGAAGCTGTTCTCCTCTAGGCTGCTAGTTTGAATCCAGGTCAGGTTGGTACTAGTCACAAAGTAGTTATTATTTGATGGCTAAATGGCAAAATAAGTTGGTGGGTTTAGTCTCGTTTCCAGTGGTCAAGTGTCTACATAACAAAAACCCACACTGCAATGGCACCCTCATTGATAGTCTCAGCAGATTAAAGAGGCCTTGGAGACAAAACTGAAGTGGAAATCAAAAAGTGCTGGTTCTTATTCACAATTTCGAGGGGAAGATCCACTTCATCTAAATGTTCTTCAGCCAATGGCTGAGAGGATTGAAATGGAGCCTTTCACCCCTGGGTCACCAGGGTGACTATGAGAAGTGGCAGTGGCCTACTTTATAAAATAAGTAGGTGACTTCACAACAACAGACAAACTAAGTAGAAAAGCCACAGACCAAAAAGGCCTACAGGCTGAACTAGAGGTCTGTGATGGGGTGGCGACACCCCACACTAGGGAGATGGGGTACAGGAACAACTCTAGGGCTGGGAAGACCCACGGCAGGTGGGCATAGTCCAGTTTGAGGAGAAGCTTAAAAGGGGGGCTCCTCAGCACGCAGCATGGTTGTTGGCGGAGA
The DNA here is from genome assembly GCF_026122565.2 of Emydura macquarii macquarii. Classification (NCBI taxonomy): domain Eukaryota; kingdom Metazoa; phylum Chordata; order Testudines; family Chelidae; genus Emydura; species Emydura macquarii. The sequence goes on from NW_027130506.1 coordinate 7,622,779, forward strand.
GAGGCAGACCCATACTCACTGCTATGGAGTGACCACCCCAGGAGGCTGCATAAAGGCAGAACTTCCTAGGCCTATGGCCGGGGTGCAAGTGAGAACCACAAGCTATGATGCACCTCAAGGAGGGATGGTGCAGTAGGAAGCAACTCAGGGAAGGGTGTTCACTGGATCACAGGTAGAAAATGCTGTCCTTGCAGGGCTCAGGAGGGTCCCTGGGTTGGAACTGGGTGGAGTGGGAAGGTCTGGGTTCTGCTACTCCCACCCATTGGGCAGGGTTGCTGCTTCAGACTCTTATGAGTAGGTGAGGTTGCGGCTGTGGACCATCATCACTGGGTGGGGGCTTACCTGTCCACAAGATCCTAGAACCATCCTGAGTCTGCAACTTCTAGGGGTGGTCCCCGCAGGTTGGGAGAGAGACACCGCGGTGGGGAAACTTCCACGGCTATATCTGTTCTGTAGGTAAAGAGACATCACCTTCCAAATTTGTTAATGTGAATGCCTTGCTATACTTACATTTTATGCTTCTGTATTATCACTTTAACCTCTGCTTCCTTTCCTACAAATCCTCTCCCCTGCTCTAGTCTTGGCTCCCCAAGTCAATCTAACTGCCCCTTTTATCCAATATTTCAGGCCTCTAACTCATGCATCCTCCTGCCAATCAGTGGAGGCCTCAGGGCAGCACTTTCTCTAATGCTGTCTTCTGACAAGACAGGACATACTCGGCACGTATCCAGCAGCAGCACAGCAGGGGTACATAGGTACCTGGAAAGTTTGACTGAAGTCAACTGGTTAATATCATTTATCATTTGATATTAATTTTGTTTTTCTTTCAGAGTCAAATACAGCCCCACTGTGGGTGTATAATCTATCATGGGCAGCTGTGACTCTGACCTGTCAAAAAATTGTAAGATTAGCCCAGAAGATCATAGAGTCATCTTACCTTTCAGCACTGGACACCTAATTGGAGAACCAGTAGGGGTGAGCAATAGCAGACATTTCTCTTGCAAGTTCCACTACTCTGGAAATGAACTAGAATAGTCTTCGATTTGTACCTGGATATATTCATTTAATTATGACTCTCCAAAAGAGAAGGTTAAGCAAGGAATGAAAACATTTTGAGAGCTAGTTATTGTGCCAGGAACAGCAGCAACTCAGGACATGAGACAAACAAAATTAAAGCCAACCAATTTATCATCATCCACGTGCCATGTGCCATTCACTACTGCTCATGTATCAGCACTGCACTGCCATCTTCCCAGTGATGGACCCCCTAGGACTGCAGTATCAGGGTCCCAGGGTCCATGTCATTTATGGACATTGTAATAAAGGGCATCACAGTAAGAGTGGCATTCAGGGAGAACCCCAATGAACAGTTCAGCAGTCACAGCGGAGCACCAAGGGGAATTTTCTATAGTGCCCTTAAATACAGGCCAAATTATGCTATCCAGGGGGGAAATCCTGTGGGAGGACTGGGAAACATGATGAGTTTCAGTTCTCGGGGTTCCTGTCCCAGGAAGGAAGGTTGGGAGTAGCTGACCCATAAGATGGGGCAGGTAACAAAGTGTATAATGCTATGGAGGATGTTGGAGCATAGATTATAGCAAAATAAACATCAGAAGCACAGACTGGCTCTGAGTATCCACCAACCGATCATCCAGAGAGGGGCAGGTGTTCAGAGCACTGGAGGGAAATGTTACCCTGCTTTGAAAAGCAGTCACACTATAGGGAGGCTGACGTAGCCGATAGCTCATTTCTCAAAGAGATCTGCTTAAATTCATGTTAACTTACTCTTATCCACTATCTACCAGTATATCTTAGTGTACTTTACTGGGGACTTATAGTCCTCCTATAAGCACATGTAGGTACCCAGCAGTGATCCTACTATGGAGATGACACACACCATAGGGGCTTCACAGATTCATGGAGGGAAGCAGAAATGATGCCACTTTGTGACAACTTAAGAAAATTCTCTTCACAGCCTTCAAAGCAAAGTTATGAGTGTCGTTTGAGTGCCCTGACTGAGATTATTTAAAACAAAACAAAACAAGAGTCAAGGTGTGCTGCTGTTTGTAAGAGCAGTTAGCAGGAACCATGGAGTATTTTTTAATTAAGTTTGGAGGGAAAACTCAACACTACGACCCTTATGAACTCCTTCCACACCTGTGTTAATAGGACTCCTCACTTGGATAGAGATTCAGGTAAAGAAGGGTGACCAAACCCTAAATGGCACACATTCACATCTTTGGGGAATTATTAGTATTACATTTAGTGTCTAGAATTGCTAACTGAGATAGGAGCCCCACTGTGCTAAGTGCTGTACAAATACATCCTAAGTGCCTGCACCATCCCAGGAGTTACTCTAAAGAGACAAGACATTGAAAAAAGGATTATCATCCCCATTATACAGATGGGAAACTAACGCACAGAGATGTTAAGTGACTTGCCCAAGGTCACAGAGGAATTGCCAAGAACTGAACCATGATCTCTTGAGTCCTAATCCAGTGCCTTAGACCAAAGATCATCCTTCCATCAATTAGTCCATTTATTTTACAGCTAGGGAACTAAGGAACAGAAAGGTTATGTGACTTGCCCATGGCCACAGAACAAGCCAGTGGCAGAGTTTGCAATAGACCTGATGCCTGCTCCTTGCTCTAAATGTTTGGTTACATTCAATAGCATTTTGTGGTCTCTTCTCTCCATCTGTGTATATAAGTCCTATTGATGAGTCTTACATGCACCTCTAGACAGACTAGACTCCTTCTGTGCACCAGATTAAATGAACAGTTCCCATCATCAAACAAGAATGTTATTTACACTACAGAGTACAAGAATTGGTCCAAAGGGCTAAAATCTGCCCTGATTTACTCCTTTGTGACTGTTGGAACTGCAGGGGAGTATATGGAGGCAGAATTTTTCACTGTGCATTAATATTAAAACAGATGAGGCCAAGCAAACAGTTTAGAAGAAGTTAGCTTAAAATTAATTTTAAACCACATTTCTTTTATTTTCACTTTTGTTTTGAATGAATGAATGAATGGCAAAGCTGGCATAGGAAGGCAGGTAATTTGGTTTTATCTGATTGTACAGTTAACAGCACTGAACTATAAGTATATTATCTTGCAATTTACAGGAAAGCAGGTGCAAGTCAGGTCATGATAATGAATAGTTCACAGAATACTGCACCTCCTTATTTAAGCAGTAAGTTTAACTGAATTGAACTGAACAGGTGAATCCAATGGAGTTCAAATCCATAAATCTGGCCTTTTAGGTCTAAACACAAGAGAGGTTTCACTAGGATGGGTTTATAAATTAAACTTGAAAGATTTGCAGAGCTGACTTTATTTTTAATGAAAGTTTTATTCTTTGCTTTATTCATGCTCTTTAGCAAGAGGGGAGCATAAGATGTGCCATGTAAATGTGAAGTAATGATCTGTCTATGAATCTATTTTTAATTTTTTTTTCCCACTTAGAAAGTAAAGTTAATTCGTTTTTTGGCACCTGTGAAAAGTTTTTATTTTTTGTGAATCTTGAGTTTTTTCCCATTCCAAAAACCTGGTAATTTTGCCCATTTTTTCCTAAAATGTTCTCAAACAATTTCACTTTTCTCAGTGTTCCAGGTTTTGAACTTTTAAATGGAGTTTTTCTTCATTTTTTTCCCCCGTTGTTTGGTTTTCATTGATCATTTTTGGTTTTGGGGAGAAGGGGGGGAGGGAAGGGAAAGGCACCCTGCCAATTGTGGTGGGATTTGTTTCTAAAACTGAGATTTTTTTTTCCTCTCATTTTTGAAAATTGTTCAATTTCAATTTGAAAAAATTCCAAAAGTCCAATTTCCAAAAATGAAGAAAAAAACCACTTTAAGAAATATCAGGGGGGGGGGGAGTTACTTTTTTCTTTTCCTTTTCGCACACAGAGCTAGAGAAAGAGGCAATGAAGCTGGTGGGAGGTCTGACTAAGCCTCTTGCAGAAATTTTTCATCTGGTTGTGAAAGAAAGAACATGCCAAGACCTGAACTACTAAATGACCTGAGAAAGTAGTAGTAGTTAAGGAGGAAATACTCTAAGACAGCCTGCCACAGCAGCTGGGCAGGGAGGATGAACAATGGTAACTGTAGGAAGGTTTATCTGGCCTGGCTTATGGCCTGCTGCTGCCTCAGTTTCTCTTCTTCCCCAGCTAATCATATTCACGCTGCAGGTGTTTTCTCACTAACCTGACCCTGGTGAGCATCTGAGTTATCAACTTAAAGTTCATCACACCAGAAAATTCTTCCCCCCGCTTTCCTGGCTGGCTCAGGCCTTTGGTTCCAGATTCTCAGTCTTGTCTCTAGTGAAGCTTCCTCCCCTTCCCTCCAGCCTTCCTGCCTGGTTCCTGCTCTGGCTCCCTGCTGGCTCCTCTTCTAACTAGGAGCTATAGAGAATTACTCAACCTAGGTCTCCTCACAGGTCCTTTCCTGGCTGTTCTCCCCACTCTGATCACTCTGAATGAACACAACCTGCCTTCATGTCCCTCCCATCCGTAGTCACTTGCTCCCAGTCATGTGACCATTGTATTGATTTCCTCCAGCTGGGGCAGGTGGGCTAAGCCTCGCACAGGTGAAGCTGAGACTCAGCCCCTAGACGGTAACCAACACGAAGCACAGTGACAAATGAGTAAAGTAGGATTGGAGAGGCAAGCTCTTCCTTAAATGCCATAACAACCTTATTCAATAAGACACTTGCCACAACAGCAATGCGTTATTTTACTACTAGGATGCGGCACACGCCAGGGCTCCTTGCATTCCTCCATTCCCCCTCAGATTCCCTGTGAGACACCTTCCTCTGCCACTTTGTTTCAGCGAGTCCCTGCAACTCTGCTCACCCTCTCCCTCATGCAAGGGCTGTGTGTGTCCCCCCCCCCATGTCCCTCTCCACCCACACCATTGCCCCCATTCTATCCACCATGGCAGGGACTGTGTGCACCACCCATTTCCCCCCACTGCCTCCTTTTTCCCCATGCCAGGGGATCTGAGTTCTGTCTCAGGCCCCTAACCACACCACCATTAGTCTTGAGTTCCAATACCCATCTTCACTCTGCCCTCTTTGGGTCCCTGCTTCCCTCACAATAACTGCCCCATCCCTCTAGTGCTTCCCTTCCCCCTCTCACCCTCCATTTGCCCCACACACTCTGCTCTCTCCCTACTCCCTGGATCCTCGCAGAAGCTGTGTTGTACTGTGCTTATTACCAGTTTTGCTCTCTTCCTTCATTTCTGCCTTCTTCCTTATTGAGCAGTTCCCCTCCACGTCCCTCATAGACTCCTAAGCCCAAAACCCAATCCTTTAGCTCCATCCTTAATCCCTCCTATTTCATGTCCTTTCTTTTCTCTCCAGTGAACCATGCCAAAGTTTTTAAAAAGAATATTGGCAAAATTAACTTTAATTTGCCCAATCTAGGTTTGAACTATTCAAATTAGCAACAAAATAATCATATTTCTATAGCAGAGATACACATATTACATATATATATGCACACACACCTATGTATTTGTGTACATGTGTATAGAATTTATTTTGTCTCATGGATTACTATATAATATTTTGTAATTAAGGGCCTAAATCAGTCTATAAATCATGTAACTTAAAATTTATATAGTTGTTATTAATAAATAGTGTGAATGATTAAAGCTGAGAGACTTTTTACATTTAATTTATTTTTAACTATTGTGATACTGTTTGTTTACTTTTTGCCTTTCTCACAGTTTTAGCAATGTAAATAGATGAGGCAATTTCACTACTGATTCTAGTTAATTTCTAATCAGTTTCCGTTTCAGCTTCCCCTAGAACAGGACAATAATGCATTATTTGGGTTGCAAACTCCACAGAGAACTGTTCATTTCTCTCTCTTTCTCTCTAAAAAAAACCCTGGAAACACCTATTTCCATTAGTTTCTGTTGAGTCTTGTTTTTACCAAGCCTAAATTTGGGGACAAATTTGAGCTGAGATAGTGTCATTTTGAAGTCAGCACTTCTCTTTGGTGCTGGAATGTTATGTATAAAAATAAATCATCTATTCCCTCTTGGAAACAAATATTTGGCTCCTTTTTGTAAGTGAGCAGCATTTAGATGAATTGTTAAAAATCAATTTTTTTTAAAAAAGAATCAGCACATGTATTTTGGACCAAAACATGGAGTATTAAATAACAGATTTTGAAGGTGTGTCTGCGTCTCTTTTATCTGAGAGAATCAGTTGATCAGACTGTAAAATTTTGAACAAGATCACATATATCAGAGAACTGATCATTACAATAGTTTGCACTTATATAATGCTATAACTCTTTTCCTCCCTCTTTTATGAAGCCTACTGGCATTGGCTAAGGGTAACTACTGGGTAAGACCCACCTCCAGCAAAGCATTAAGTACATGCTTAGCTTTAAACATGTGAATACTCTCTTTGAAGTCAATGGGGTTACTCACCTGATTGAAGTTAAGCAGCTTCTTAAATGTGCCAGCATGGGGCCTTAATTCACAACATAGATGGTATAACTATGGTGGCCAGCTCTATGAAACTATATTGATAGAATCCCTGGAACCCAATCCTCCATCTAGCTAAGTGACACCCATCTCTATTCATATCCAAGTGCCTCTGCAAGAAGCCAACAGCGGCAATCAGCCATTATCTGCAAACCTGCCCTTTAAAGCAAAAACTTATTTCTTCTGAAAAGTTTACACCAAACCAGGCTTCTACCTTTAAATAATTTCACAGTTTACTAGCTGACTTCATGTGCCTAAAATGATAAATATCCCTCCCCCCTTCTAGATCCCACAGTGAATCATTCCTAAAGTAAAACACTGATCTTCAAGACAGCTCTCTCTTTCCATTATACAAAACATTATGATTTGTTAATCGTACAACTATTTAAAACAGTCACTCCCAGGACCTGTACCTGAGCTTGGAGCCTATAATTTATAATCTACCCACCCACACACATACATCGAAATCAGATTACTGTTCCCACAGAAAATAAATGAGCTGTAACACAAGTCCCAACATTGTTCCAAACAGTGATAAAATATTACAACGAAAGGTATAAGGTGGTTTGATACAGTTACAGGGTGGCACAGGATAGCTGCTAGATTGTCCTCCACAGGCAAGGGGAGATTTAACTATATATGTGCAAAGATGTGGCATAACAAGCACTTGCTTTTGATCTCACCCATTACATTTTATAATTATAAAAATGTGCTTATCTATGTCAAAAGATTTAACAAAGCATTTCAATTAATGGGATTAGGGCGGGTCGCAAAATTCTGAATGAAACATTTCCTTGTCAGAAAATTAATCTAAAATCAAAAACTCTCTGTAGAAAAAAAAAAAAAAAAAAAAAAGCAATTTCAGGGGAATTATCCATCAGGAAAATCAAAACAAAATGTTTTCTTTTGGGTTGAAATTAAACTCTGTCTACTTTCAGGGTAATTGTAGTTCTGGGTCCCTCGTGCCCCAGTTTTGCCTGTGGGTCCTGTTCCTCAGTTGGACTACAAGTCCCATGATATACCATATTTTCTTCCTGTGGCTGATCTGCTGCAGTGCTTTATGGGACATTTCTAGTTAAATCTAATTTTAGCTGTTTTAACTTTTTGTCCTGATTTGGGATACAAATGAATGTAGAAAATGAATAGTAGAAAAATTCCATTTCCAAAAAAGGGACACTGAAAACTGCAAGCCCAATTCTGAGCCATCCTGAAAAAAATGAGCTCTAAGGCATTTGGATGTCATTTCTCTGGGTATATGTGTATCAAGGGCCCCAGCACTGTTATTTCCAAGCACCTCAGAAAACCTTAATGAATCTATCCTTACAACAAAGCTGTGAGGTAATACAGCTTTATTATCCCCATTTTACAGACAGGGAACTGAATTTCAAAACAACTTGCTTGAGGCCATACAACAATTCCCTGATCATGCCAGGAATGGAGCCCAGGTCACCTGAGTTCTAATCCAGTGTTTATTTTTCCTCCCTTCTCCTTTTATAACAGGCAGACTAGATTTCTCCCTCTTTTAGTAGCCTGTGTTGGCCTGTTTCTAAAATCATTTCTTATGCACACAATCACAGTTGATCCCAATCACACTAAAAACAAGGTCTGGTGGCCTGTGAGCAGCAAATTCAGCTTCCAGTTGGGGGACATGGGTTCAATTCCCAGTCTTGCTGTCTCCCGCTTGGCTGTCAACATTCACAGTCAAACCCCAAGGGAAAAGGAGTGTTCTCTATTGCTCAACCAACAACGATTGCTCTAAATAATTTTTAAAAAGGTGTTAATACATTCGAAGGGTGAACTATCCAAATCTTCCTTAGCTTGAGGGATAGTGCCTCAAATGCTGGGCCTTGCTAGAGAATGCAGAGCCTCCTTGGGGGGAAAAAATAGTACCTACCTGTTTATGTCCACTTTTGCACTTTGATTGAGTGCACTTATATTTAACACCCAGTTGTCACATATTTGGGAGTACAACTCAGCCATAGCTTGACATATCAGCCTTCCTGGAATACCAGAAAATGAAGATCTCTTGCCATACCACCTTGATTCGAAAACTATCAGGAACTTCCTGGGGAGCAGACACTTGGATCCTTCATAGGTTTGCATTGGCCCTGGTGTTTGCTCCATCTGAAAACTGCTCTGTGGTCTGGGGTCACAGCCGTCATACTCAGCTTGTCAACACGAAGCTGAATTTGGCCGCTCATATTATTATTGGCTGTTTGAACGATACATCACCTCCAGTTTGTATGTGCTCGTGCACGTAGCTCCACTAGACCTTTGACAAGATGCTATTATTGTTTACTACTTTTATTAAATTAGAACTACGACAGATGAAAACAGCCTATTTCATATCTGGCTGACTGATGCCCCATTTTCAGACAGGGAAGAACACACTGCACTATCTCAAAAGTCTGCTTGCACGCAGGGGAGGGATCCTACTTCTGTGATCCAGGGTTTGACATCACAGCTGATCTCTCAGCACCCTGGTTCTATGGAACCTCAAGCATTCTTGGACAAGACTGCTATTAGCCCTTTAGTATGCCTGGATGATCAGCACTGCCAGGGAGCCAAAAATTATATCCTAACAGAGTGGAAGAATCGGTGAGAAAGAGAGGCTATGTCTACACTACAGAAATTTGTTGACATAAGATATGTCGACTTTCAGCCACCGTGGCTGATGTCCACACTGCTATCCTTGGGTCAGTGGAGTGCGTCCTCACTAGGATCACTTCCACCAACCTAAGGGGCAGTGTGGGAGGAGCTGAGAGAACCATCTCTCAGCTCCCTGCAGGTTGCCTACAGGCTCCCAGCCGCCCCCCCACCATTGCCGATCCCAGCTGGGGTGCAGGGACTTCCCAGCTCCAGGCGGGAGCCAGCTGCAGCCTCCCCCCTGGCTTGCCCAGTCTCAGCTCGCAGCCGGGAGCTAGAAGGCAGCCACCTAAGCCCCAGCTACCAGTGGGGCTGCAGCCGCCCATGCCTGGGTTGCCAGCGGAGCTGCAGTCGCCCACACCAAGGGTTGCAACCGGGCGGCAGCCACCCATGGCTTCCCAACCAGGCTGCCGGCAGGGCTGCAGCTGCTGGACTATGAGCCTTGGTGCGGGTGGCTGCAGCCCTGCTGGCACCCGGGATGCCAGCAAGCCCCAGGCAGCTGCCTACTGGCTGCGAGTCTACCCACAGCTTGCTGACATCATGGGGCGGCAGCCACGCCCAGCTTGCCTGGCTTGGGTGCCCGGGTTGCCTGTGAAATTGGCAAGTAGGACAGCCCCTCCACTGCTCTAAGGGGACACAGTGTCTGCACTGACACGCTGTCGCCCTAGCTCTGCCAACAAAAGACCTACGCCTCTTGTCAAGGTTCTTGTCAAGGGCAGTTTTGTCGACAAAAGGATGGTTACAGTGTGTGCACTAGGATAGTTTTATCGACAAAAGTCACCTTTTGTCACCAAAACTCTCTAGTGTAGACCAGGTCAGAGTCTACCAGACTAAATAAATTCAGGAGTCCATCACTGTACCTTCCTCCTTGTCCACTAGATCATATATCCTGGACCAAGTTCAACAGACTGCTCTGTGACTCGACCAGAACTGCCACAACCATGCTCTGACGTGGCCTGGTTTTCTCCCTATGTTGTGACTGTGAGGCAGTGTTGCAAACAATAACTTATGTGGTGGAAGAGTGCGCAACCTGACATCTGGAGAGCAGCGTACAATGCCTAGACTCCCTTGATACAGAGGCCATCCTCTGGTTATGGAAACTGGGCATCGAGTGCTTACACCTGCATATGAGAGAGAGAGAAAGGTTCAGTAGCAAACTACATGCCAAATATCTGGTAAGTGGCAGAAGTCTGCAAAGCTCACCCATTATGGTTTGCATGAACCTTGATTTCAGTTTGCACAGGTTCACATCCCCTGAATGTTTCTCTGAAATTCCTGCGCTCAAAGACCCAAATTGAAATGCAGCCAAAGCTGCCATGTTTTGCCTAGGCTGGGGCAAAAACTATGGATTTGCCCATGGGCTCCACCTGAAACTATAACTCTGTAGGTTTGCTCAAATCTAGGCAGAGGTTCACTCAGTTTTCAGCCCAGCCTTTCAGCAGACCTAGTCCAAGATTCAAGTATGTTACAAAACCCACAAGTAGGAAGATGGATCCAGACTAAATGGAAGTTTCCCACAACTCTTCTAAGCACACACATCTAACCTCTATGCTTAGGATTGTTGCCCAATGTCTGTGATTTAAAGTATTAAAAATACAGGTCAAAATTTTCAAAGGAGCTTAACTTTGGTCATTCAGATCTGAAAATCCTTCTCAGTCACAAGCTGGTATTTTGGGGAGCTTTTAAGAATTAGTTATTGATATTTTGAAGCAAGAAGATGTGTCTAGGCTTATTAAAAGAGGCAGAAATCAAGATGATATACAACTGACCAATGAACTGATCCTCCACGCTTTTGAGCAAACCACAAATTAGACAATTTCAAGGACAAAACCAACTGGAAATGTTTGTAGTTATGACTATTTTCCCCTCTCTAAGTACTTACAAGGCCCCCACCACTGTTGTATCTAAGCCTCTCCCAAACATGACTGAATTTATGACTTTCATTCTTTATGTACCATAATTTCTCTGTACACACAGAGGTGTAAATAATTTCTAAATTATAACCTTAGATCCAATGTGCCATGTAAAGTGCCTACTGTAGGTGACTAATTTTTTCATGCACATGATGCTTCAAAGGTGCAGAAAGATTCAGAGTAACTGTTACACCTCTTGGTCTCATTTGTCTGGGGCCCAAGATTGGGGCTCACCCAAAACCAAGAATTCTATTTGGTGAAAATATTTCAGTTTTTGTAATTTGTTTTCAGTCCACAATAGAAGGACCCAAAAACCTGTGCATTTTTTTTTTTTTTTGGCAAAAAAAAAAAAATAGCACTCAAGAGATCCTATCCAGCTGATTAGGGCACTCACCTGGGATGTAGGGGATTCCATATTGCAGGTGAGTGCCCTAGGATATTGTGTCTCTTTCTCTGGACCTGAGGAACTTTCCCAACAAAACATTTCCATGACATATTTAGCTTTTGACAAAACAACATTATTGACAGAAAAAAGTTTTGTTCAACCAGCTCTTTCAATGAGATCTTCTAGTTATATAAAATATGATAAGCCCGTTTATTATTATTCCTATTTATTAAGGTCAAGATTTTCAAAACTGAGTAGTGATTTTGGGTGTCCGATTTGAGTTACCTTTAAAAGGCCTGATTTTTAGAAAAGCCAGAGCACCACCCTCTAAAAATCAGGTCCCTTTAAGGTGTCTCAAATTGGGCACCCAAAATCAGAGAATCATAGAATATTACGGTTGGAAGGGACCTCAGCAGGTCATCTAATCCAACCTCCTGCTCAAAGCAGGACCAACACCAACTAACTCATCCTAGCCAGGGCTTTGTCAAGCTGCACCTTAAAAACCTCTAATGATGGAGATTCCACCACCTCCCTAGGTAACCCATTCCAGTGTTTCACCACCCTCCTAGAGAAAAAGTTTTTCCTAATATCCAACCTAGACCTCTCCCACTGCAACTTGAGACCAGTGCGCCTTATTCTGTCATCTGCCACCACTGAGAACAGCCTAGCTTCATCCCCTTGGGAATCCCCTTTCAGGTAGTTAAAGGCTGCTATCAAATCCCATCTCACTCTTCTCTTCCGCAAACTAAACAAGCCCGGTTCCCTCAGCCCTTCCTCATAAGTCATGTGTCCCAGCCTCCTAATCATTTTTGTTGCCTCCACTGGACTCTCTCCAATTTGTCCACATCCTTCCTGTAGTGGGGGGCCCAAAACTGAACACAATACTCCAGATGTGGCCTCATCAATGCCGAATAGAGGGGAATAATCACTTCCCTCAATCTGCTGGCAACGCTCTTCCTATTAAGCAACCCAATATGCCATTAGCCTTCTTGGCAACAAGGGCAGACTGTTGACTCATATCCAGATTTTTGTCCACTGTAACCCCCAGGTCCTTTTCTGCAGAATGGCAGCCTAGCCAGTGGGTCCCCAGTCTGTAGCGATTCATGGGTTTCTTCCATCTTAAGTGCAAGCCTTTGCACTTGTCCTTGTTGAACCTCATCAGGTTTCTTTTGGCCCAATCCTCCAATTTGTCTAGGTCACTCTGTATCTTCTCTTTACCCTCCAGCGTATCTACCACTCCCCTCAGCTTAGTGTCATCCACACACTTGCTGAGGGCGCAATCCATCCCAACTCCAGATCATTAATGAAGATGTTGAACAAAACTGGCCCCAGGACCGACCCTTGGGGCACTCCACTGGTTACCAACTGCCAACTAGACACTGAGCAGTCACTTCAAATCCCCAATCACTTCTGAAATTTTGGCTTACTTGTATTCTAGTGACGCCTAGAGGTGCCAATTAGGATGAGAAACTCATTGTGCTAGGCACTGTACAAACTGTAGTCTCTGAACACCTTGCAATCTTTGATGTATTGGATCTCACTAAACCTTTGGGAAGCCAGGAATAGCCATTGTCTGCATTTTCTAGACCTCACCTAGAAAGATTAAGTGGCACAAAAAGTCTAAGTGGCTAGTCCAAGATCACACAGGAAGTCGGTGATGGAGCAGGGATTGAACTAGGTTTCCTGAGGCCCAGGCTAGTGGCCTCACCAGTGAATCATCCTTCCTCTCTGATAGCTAATTTATTCCCACCTGCTGGCCTCCCAGGCACTAGGTCATCAACTGGTGCACACCAGTGTATTTAAACCAGCTGAGAACCCACTCCTGATGTGCTTTTCTTCTTCTTATCCATACATCCAAGCAAAGACTCTCCATGAAAAGCAGCTGGTACAAACAGCAGGCTAATGATCCAGCTTCTAGTTTGTCGAGTGAGCCTGAACTCCATCTACGGAAGAAGCAGCGCTGGGTAGGCTATTTGAAAAACCTTTGTACATTATTAATTCATCCAGAGCCTGATCCACTGCGGTCAGTTGGAGTCCTCCCATTTATTTCAGTGGGTTTTGAATCAGGCCCCAGAATGGTGAGCCACCAAAGGAAGGATGTACTTCTAGAATCACTCTGACAACACAGGAAAATAATCTTCCTAACATACAGATTTTCAACACTATTGCCTGGGTGCTTGTTAAACCATCCCGTTCCCTATGTTTATCTAGTTCCTTTGTTGTGAAAATCACAAACACCTTCTGAGCCAGGAAATCAGATCTCTCCAGAAGTAACCAGGTGTTTTTACACACAATAGACATAGAAGGCATTGCTGCTGCTTGGGGAATGCATATGGCTAAAAGTTTTAAATTCAGATATCCCTGGGCCAACAAGAAAGGGTGAGGTAAGCCGCTGAAAAAGCTGAAAGGAAGAGTGAATTGGACACATTTATGACTTACATACTTTAATTTTCTCCAATTTTATTAAGTTTTAAAAGAATAAAGAGACTTGTACATTAGTTGGACTCAGTCACATCCACTTATACATTAAAACAGAATAAGAATAGCCCCTAGAACAGACGTAATCCTGACCACCCAGCCACTATAGAGCATTAATAATAGTATTTAGCTCTTATGTGGTGCTTCCCCTCCAGAGATTTCAAAGCACCGTGCAAAGGAAGGAAAGTATCATTCTCATTGTACAGGTGACAAAAACAAGGCAAGTCACACAGCCAATCAGCAGCAGAGCTGGGAATAAAACTGAATCCTTATTATGGTACAAACAAAATTAATCTATTGACATACAAAGTCAAAGACCTTATCAAAAAGAAGGGGGAAAGGAACAAGAACTTTCAATTAATTACAAATCCAATTCCAGATTCTGATCATCTAGTGGTCAGATCATCTAGTGGTCAGATCTTCTAGAGCATAAACTAGATGTTATATAGATGCCAAAAAGACGTAAAATTTGCGCTCATGATTTTGTGTGTGTAAAACATTAGTGTGTGTGGGGACTTCCATGCAATCTGGGATTTATAGGTTTAAATATTTTGCAAATTTGTAGGCTCAGATTTAGAGACTGTTTTACACCATCCAACTGTCCATCCCCAAATTGAATTTGTGAAGCTGCCAGCTAGAAAAAAAAAATCATCTTTTTACTTGTAAACTAAGGAATTGTGCTCAGAGTCACAGGAAAGTTTTTAAAACTGTAACAGGAAGTCAGAGAGATGAGGGGCTGGGAAAATTCTAGGGCGAAAATACACAGCAAGTGGGTGAGAAAAGTACAGATTATGAGGTAATTCTGTTTGCCTCATTCAAATAAAGCTCCCTGTTCAGATTATACTGTTCAGATAATACTGTTCAGTGTTAGAGGAAAATTAATCTCTTTCCGTGATTCCTTACCATTGTCACATGACAATACACATTTATGTATGCAGTGAACTCTGCAAAGCCATTTTAACAGAGTCATTTTAAACACTTGCATTTTAAGATTAGTCACTGGCTGCTGGAGTGAAAACAAAGGAAAAGTAAACAGCTAATACTTTTGGCAGAAGTATGCAAGAACCTGTGTGGGAAAGGATGTGATATAAGAGCTTGAGTGATCATACATCCATTCATTAAAATAATACCTTTCATAACAATTCCCAACATGAATATTTTTAAGTATCACCACTCGTTAAACAAAGCTCCCCTGCACAATTATCAAATAAGTCAGACATGTGATATCAGGTAGGCCTATGTGGGTATATTTCAAGTTGTCATTGTTTAATTATTAACTGATTCAATAGTTGTTTTCTTTTGATATGTGTTCTTTATTCAGGAATATGGACTACAGAATTAAAATAGAAGAGAAAGTTTATTAGGCTTCTGATTCCCACTTAAATCAGAACAAACTACATACTGCAGACTATTGACACTTCTGTTCTGAACAAAAAGCCTATATAAAGCACAAATTACACAATAAATCAGCAAAAACAACGAGAGTCCTGTAGCACTTTAAAGACTAACAAATTTAATTTTTGTAGGCATCAGCTTTCGTGGGCTGTAACCCACTTCTTCAGATGCAAGAAATAGGAATCAAAATATACATACATCCAAGTTTAAAGAACAACAATGGGGAACTCCATCTTGCATCCTATTTCTTGCATCTGAAGAAGTGGGTTGCAGCCCACGAAAGCTGATGCCTACAAAAATTAAATTTCTTAGTCTTTAAAGTGCTACAGGACTCTCGTTGTTTATGCTGTATACAGACTAACACGGCTACCCCTCTGGAACAGTAAATCAGCTGAACTAACTTCCTTTAACCTAATCCAACTGATTAGAGCCTGGCAATAGAGAAAAGTTCTCAAAAAGATTAAGGGATAAAATTGAACTCAACATGATTTTCAGGGGTGCAGAGCAGCTCCCACGCACTGCAGCAAGGGTTGTGGGCAATCAGCACCTTTGCAAAATCAGCCTTGTGCCTTTTGCAAATCCCTTTCTCTGGATCTGACCTGGCAGTTTTGGGGTTTTTTTGGTCTATCAAATAAAATTCCCAGGTAGGGTGACATTTCTCTCTTTGAGAAAATTGTGGAGCAGCACTTGCATTTGGCACCTCTAGTACTTCTACAGAATGAACCACTTCAGCGTTTTGGTTCTTACTTTCCACTAGCATCCTGATTATTTCTGATAGCTGGAGAAACTAAAACTATGGTCTTTTGTGTAAATCACTGGACAGGGACTCAAAATATTGGGTTCAGTTCCTGGCTCGTATACTGACTTCTTGTGTGACCTTGGACAAGATCTGTGCCTCTATAAAATGGTAATAATAATATTTTGTTTCTTTCACCTTTTGTCTCTCCTGCCTACTTGGACTGTCAGGTCTTCTGGGCAAGGACTCTCACAGTATGTTTGTACTGCCCTTGTGTAGCAGCTCCCCAATCTCAGCTGGGTTCTCTGGGTGCTATCACAATATATCACTGTCTATTGTGCTGACCAGTATTGTCTCATTGTTTCCTTGTGTTTCCCCATCTCTCTGTATCCATCGGTTCTTTATGGTCTTATATCTAGATTGTAAACCCTTTGGGGCAGGGGCCATCTGGTCTATGATTGAGTCTCCTAGGCACAAAGATAATACAAATAATAAATGATAATTTTATTTGTTCTAAATTGCAAATTAGAGATTTCAGTGGCCAAAAGGCATCGCATGAGCCAAACAGAGGCTCACTACAGAATTACCATGCCCAAACAATCGTACATGTGATGCAAAGCACAGCTCTTGTACACCCATATTTTGGTTAGTGGCATCCCCCATGCAGATTATCCCTCCTAGGAGAACAAATAATTTGCATGGAGTCAGTGTCCATAGGGGACATGAAGTGACTCTGTACTTTTTGTTTCACAGGACCTGCATTTCCACTGGTTCTGGAAGAGAAGGATGCCAGGATTAAGATGGGCACATTGTCTCCTCTGCTCCCTCATCTCTGGGCATGTTTTTTGGAAAGTGCCTGACAAGATATGCCTTTGTCACTACTAAAGAAAAGAAAATGAAGAAACAGAATAGCCCCTGAGAGAAGCAGCAGGTGATGTTTGGCTGGAAGTCATCATACATGCCTCTGCCTTGCTGTACAACACAAGGAGAAGCACCAACTCATATCTTCCTGAGCTTCCAAAGTGATTTTCTTTCCGCTTGTCTTCAGAAAATGTAATTTCACGTTGCCTGAGGGCTCTTGCCTCAGGACACACTGTTTGCTCTCAGGATGATTCTGCATTGGTTGCACAATTTCAAACCAGAAGAGGGTAAATGGGGAACAGAAGTCAGGCTTTAATTAGATAGAAACTAGGTTTGAAGGAGGTTTTTCAATCAGTTTTTTTTCCCCTTGGTGGTGGGGGTGGCTGGACAGCAGAAGAAGTTGGGGTAATTGTATTTCAACCAGACCTACAAAAGGTAAACTAGAACATTAGTGTTCTTTACAATAGGTTAGATCCTGCATTCCTTATGAGGTCAAAATTCTTCTAGTCAATTTTGAAAGTTTAGGCCAAGATTCTTATGACTACAAGTGCACCAAAGTTGAAGACAGAAGTTTGGCTTCATTGTAATATTTTTTTCCTATAAAATATTATATTCACATCAATTACCTTGAAAAGGTCAACATTTGTCACCAATCTCACCACAACTACATTTGCCACCAGCCTTGGTACTATGTGGTCTGAGGTACTGCAGTTATTAACTATTGTTAAGTATAGGAGAATGCTGTTGTACCTATTAGTAATCAGTGACTTTTTAATGTCAATCACTGTATGTATTTCTTTAAAGAAAGTTCATCTATTCATTACCCTGGAAGGAGAGATGACAGCTGTGTGCATCCATTTTTATTGAAAAACTCAACAGGCAAGATAATAATAAATTAAATAAATGATAAATAAATGGAATGACTCCCCATTGGCTTCAATGGGCTTTTAATCAGGGCAAGTGAAAAATACCCACTGTCACGGGTGAATATGCACTTTTTAAATCAGAAGTATTTTTCTGAGCATTTTTGCAGTGTGAATTATGGGTCTCTTTCTATAGCTGACCCTTCATTAAGTTCCTCTTCCACACGCTGTGGGAACATATTGCTGTATATACTGTGAGATTTCCACTTTCAGTGCATCAAAAGTAAATGGGACCAGAAAACCAAAATTAGAGATGCCAGTGAATTACATAGCATCTATTTCACAGTGCAATAGAGGAAGGGATTTCTATGCTTTATTTTTATGGAGTAAACCATTCAGGAAATCCTGCTGAAGGAGTCAATTTTTTAAAAAAATATTTGACCATGAATTATTGGTACCTGGCTGCCTGAGAGTCTGCTCTTTTCACCATGTGATACAAACAGCATTATGATCAACTGAGTTGCTTAAAATAGCTTTCCCTGTTTTAAAGGGAGAGAAGCTGGTGGCAAGACATTTTGTATGTAGTAGTAGTGGGTTTTTGATTCTGGAGCTCATGCATGTTATCCCTTTGCTCTGACAGAAGCAGAACTTGCTGACTTTCAGGGCATGCTGAATCTGTTTTCTTCCTGCTCTTCTACTTTCCTGGGATTTTGTTGGAAGAAATGGGTTAAGGGAAATGGATGGTTAATATTACAATTAGAGGGATATGATTTTTCTAATCTGGATTGGTTTGTATGGCCAGATTCCATTGATCTTGGGTACAGATACTTTAAAGAATTATAGATGTAATATTATTGGGGTTCCCCAGATGGCACTATTGCAGATTGTCTTAGTTCTACTCAACTGAACATGTATAGCAGGTAGATCTTCAGAAAAATGCTTCTTAATAAGCTGTGGTGCAAATCTTTAGATGTTGAATATATGACTACCTAACTGCTGCCTATTGGTTATGATTATTCAAGCAAACAAAACATTACAATAAATGAATAAATAAAACAAAGAATTACAGGAAATAATAGCCATATACCTACAGGTATAGTGTATATATCTGTGGAGAAGTAGAATTCTGGAGGGTTTTAAGGAATTAGGACAATTAAAGCTTTTTTGGGAGGGGTGGGGAAAATCGGAAAGAGGAAAGTATCTGGTACAAGCTGAGAGGATTAACAGACCTTTGAACTGTTTGAACTAATGGAGGGGGGGAATGTGACAATGTGTTTTAACCATTTTTGTAACTCACTATAACAACATCCATGAGTACTGTATTGTCCCTTCCTCCTCCTTCAGGTCCATCCATGAATGAAAGTTCAATGCCTGTAAGTAGTCCTCCTGGGATAAGGCTTTTCTCCCATGCTCCTAAATAAGTGTCATCAAGTTGTGTCACTATTTGGATAGAAGACTTTTAAGGAAAACTCGTAGGATGTGTGTTGGGGGTGTGGGGGGGGGGGGGGGGGTGTTGAACTGGGTCTCCTAAGCTCTTTGGATCAAAGTTTGGATGAGATTCCCGACACCATGCTGAAACTTTGGGTTGGTAATGAGTAGATTTCTTCTCACCCCCAAATAGTTATGAATGTTATCAAGACAAAACAAATGAATTTCTTGCCAATTACCCAATGTTTGCACTTTCACCTACTGTTAACTGTGATTCATGTTGAGCTCTGGGGACTATTTGTACTCCGAACTCAAAGTGAAACCTGAAGAAAGAGTTCACACGATAGGCCAAGAAGCAGAACTGTCAGATTTCACAAAGCTCTAGAACTGGCTCAGCAAGAAACTCAGTTAAGAGCATACGAAAGTGCAAATGTCAGATGATTGGAGGGAAAGCCATAAATCAGGCCCCAGTTCATGAACTTTTGATGACCATGATTAGAGTTTTAATTTTGAAATAAATCCTCTCTTCCCACCCCCCAAAAAAAAAAAAAAAAAAAAAATCAAAAGATTTTTGCACTGTGCTTGGTTTTGTCTTTCCCGAAATCAGGAATGTTTGAAGGAGTACATAACTTTAGTCCAAGAGTTCTCACCCCAAGAGACACAAACATGGGTCAGGGGTCATAATCATCCTGCCCTTTCTATATTGCTAAATAGGAAGGGGATCCCAGCTAGCTGAGAGGAAGGAGGATGCCTTCGATGGTCCCAGTATGGAAAGGTTGAGAATTATCTATCATTACTAACCCAGGACCTAATTCTCCATTGCCTTGCACCTGGAGAGGTCATTTATGCCATTGCACAGTGAGTTGAAAATGCTTTCATTCTGATTTGCACAGCTGGAGGTAACTAGGAAGTTTGGTTTAGTGGTTAAGGTGCAAGCCTGCATTTTGGGAGACCTGTGTTCAAATCCACGTTCTAGCCCACCTGGTCCTTTAGGCTCAGATTTTTAAAGGTACATAGGTGCTGCTTTGTTTAATATCACAAGGTCTGAGTGATTTAGATGGCTAAATCCCATTTTCAAAAGTGATTTAGGTACTTAAGCCTAAATCTAAATCACTTAGGCCTTACAATACAGAATAAAACAAGGCCTAAATAAGTTCAAAAATCTGGGTCTTAATCTCTCTGAGCCTCAGTTCTCCATTTGTAAAATGGGGATAATACACTTCTCTGCCTCACAATGGTGTTGTGAGGATAAGTACATTAAAGATTGTGAGGCCTGCAGATATGTGGGTAAGGGGAAGGGGCATATAAAGTACTACAGATAAAAAACTTAGGTAGACAATGTAAAGCAATGGAGAATTTGGTCGCCTCTGTTTCAGCATGAGGAATAGAAGCTTGCCTGATCTCACAAGATTTTTCAGATCAAAGAGGATTGGGCAATTTTGTTGTGAGATTGCCAGTACTGACAATTTCTGGAAATACTATGAGGACAAATTCTGTTGTGTTGTTTCAGTTCCTCCCCCTACCAGTCCTGTCCAAAAGGGGAAGTTTAAGAGCCAAAAAATCTTTACAAACTAAATGTAACCAAACATTTTTGTGACTATTAAAAGATTTGGAGTTCAAGCTTTCGGTGAAGGGTTGGGACTATGTTTTGATTTTGCCCTAGCTGGCACCCCCACCCCTAATTAGAATCAAGCTCTTTGTACATAAGTACCATTTAAGAAGAACTATTTTTGAGCACCAGGGTCCTGCACTCTGCTATGCAGTGCCCTTTCATTAGGAATTAGTAGAGCTGATGCTGAGTAAACAGATTGTGTGTGTGTTGCAAGAACTGTGATGTGGGCTCTGTTAATTACTCTTTTTAACCTATTGCAATCCTGTGCAGCTTCCCACACACACCACAGGACTCCTTGGAAAAGGAAAGATTAGGGGGGAATTGCAGAGAGAAATTTTAAAGGGAATCGGCAGTATAAAATGAGACTGTTTGAACTTGTGTCAGAGACAGTAATGAGTGGGTAACAAATAATACTGCTACTTAGTACTTAGAGAGCACTGTATGTTTTCAAAGTGCTTTGCAAACATCAACCAATTAATCATACACTGCAGCCAGTCCCCTCTCATCTCTTACTGTGTCATCCTCTTACCTCCTCTGCTCCACCAGTGCTACCAGCCTCATTGGCCCATTTGTCAGCTTCTCTGCATATCCCTTCACAATGCCTCTTCTGCACAGAATGGTCTTTCTGAATTAAGCCCCGATTCAGGAAAGCATCCCTATTGAGAAAGGGAGCTTAAGTACATACTTACCCGTAAGCGTGTGCTTAAGTGCTTTCCTGAATTGGGGCCTTAATCTTTAAAGCCATTTTTCCTTCAAATCCCTCCTCCAGACCAACATCTGTTGTGAAGTCTGCAAAAAATTAGCCTCCTAATAATGATTTGCTTGTGCATTAGTTGGGGACAGTTGCACAACAGCTACCTAAGTAACTGCCTGATCCTATTTTCTTTGCCATCATCTTCCTTTCCCTACTGTATTATCATACTCGCTTGTTTCTAGATAGACTGTAAGCTTATAAGAGCAAGGACCATCTCATATGCTGTATTTAGACAGTGCCTAGTCCAACGAGGCCCCACTCCTGGGAGGGCTTTAGGAACTACAATAACACAAGTTCTAAATAATAGAATAATGATGAAAAGGTCAAATATGAAAAGAATTGGGGTATAGTTGACTTTAATGGGGGACACAAAGGCTCAGCACCAGACCACTTTGACCTTGATGCTTGTGTATAGCATTAGGTACCAACAGGGTATTTGAGATCAGAGTAATTACGCACGTAAATCACATATTCCACTGTGCAGTTGGAACCACCTGCCTGCACTAGGAGTTTTCACTAGCGCAGCTATATCAACGCTACAGCAGTACGAATAGCCCTAAACAAGCTCCAGCTTTCGGTACACAGCTTTGAAGATGTGTCTCTGTCTCTGCAAGTCTTGTTTTCCACATTTGCAAAAATAGTAAATATTACTATTAACCTCCTTGCTTTAATGTCTGTAAAGCACTGAGATTTTTAGATGCAGGGTACTTTATAAGTGTCAGGTATCCTACATGCAGCCAGGGACTGCTGTAATTTGACCACATATTAATATCAAAAGAGATATTATCAAATACACATGCTTAAAGAGATCATGCTGATCCAGTTAAACATTGTCATGGGATAATGGACTTCTCCTGCTGCTACATAAATGCCGAGGCATTAATGGAAAATAAATACCATGGAAAATCTGAGGTTTTCCCACTCAAAGCAGGAGACATTCACCCTGTCAAGAACAGCGTTCAATTGCCGTGACATTACTCTGTTACACCAAATCACTGATGGATATTGAATCATTTTATGTGAAGGATATTTGTTCAGTAGAGAGCCATACTCCTGTTATTGGCTGGTTCCTTTCCATCAGCAAACCAGCCACCAGCTTAGCTGTGAAAATGTAGGGTATTTCCAGTGGGTTTTTTTGTGAACTATTCCACCCCTGGCACAAGTCTTACAGAAGGCAGTGGGTCACAAAAGGTTACAGACCCAGTTTGAAAAAAAATAGCAAGATTTTCAACAGCTCTTCGGGGGTGATGAGCTCTAAGGCAGAACGAAAATTTTCAGTTGACATTTTTTTTTTTTTTAAATGGAAAATTGGGGTTTTTACTAAGCAAGTTTTTTGGTGGAATATGTCTGCTATTCTAAATTTTTTTTTAAATCAGAAAACCATGAATCCAAAAACTGAAAAACAGAAGTCAAAATTGCTAAAAATTTCAATAAAAATTATTATTTTTTCCAAATGAAGTCCCTCCCCATTTTCTGGCCAGCTCTAACAAGTACGTTCAGTTCCCTTTGAAGTCAGTGGGAGTGGAGAATGCTCATAATCTGCCAAGATCTGGCCCATGTAGGGGCCCGAGAGTAATCAGTAGCTAATTGAGGGGCCAAGGGCAGCTGAGTCTGACAAAGTGCTCCTTGATTTTCATGCAGAACGTGATGTTGGCCAGGGCCCCATACACCCAAAGGGTAGTTTCCTGTTCATTTCCTGCTCATTCACATGGACACACTGATGGCGTGTGCATTTTGAAAGAGCTTTGTGTACATTTCAGTCTAGAAACTAACATCTAAGGCCAGGACCTCAGCTGATATAAATGGGTTTAAATTCCAATGACTTCTGCATAGCTACCCCAGCTGAGGATGTGGCTCCCCTAGGTTTGCTTTCTATTGGTTTGCCCACTGATTGCAGCTCTCACTGTTTGCTAGTCAGGGAGAGCCACATCAGATTCTGCTATACTCCAGCTGCAGCTCCAGCCCTGGCTAGCCTCCAAGGGTATGTCTTGACAGCAGCTGCAAGCACCAGCTAGATGGACACCTGGTTAGCTCTGCTGGAACTAGTGTAAGCCAACAGACCCCACTTCTTGGCAGGTGGGATTGAACCTAGCATCTCTGAAGTTTAGCATAGGAACCAGTACTTCAGGAGCTAAAAGCCTCAGGGCGCTTAGCCAAAGCTGTAGTATACTCAAGTTCCGGCTGAGCTAGGTGCCACTAGAGAGGGGACAGAGTACCACACCAAGCAGGCATGGGTTACATTAGCACACTAAAAATAGCAGTGTGGCTGCTCTGGTCCAAACGGGCTTGGACTCCAGTGACTGGCCTGAGCCTCTGTCCATGCCGCAACAGTCACACTGCTATTTTCTTGCCTGCTAGTTTGAGTGGAGCTAGCACGCTCCCAGCGGCAGCATACACAGACTGAAGCCAATGACTCTCATGTTTGCCAATGCAGGCTTGCGGCTCCCCTGGATTAGCAAATTCAGACCATTGCATCTCGGCATCCACCCTGCTGTTACTATCAGGTATTCAAAAACGTTTCCCAGTCCCCTCAAGAGAAGTGACTGCATTATAAGTAGATTGAAACTAACTGTTCAGGGTTTCACATTCTGCTAAAAATGTATGAAGTGTCAGAGCCCACCCACCAGGACCAACAAGAATCTCCTTGGCAGCTCCCTATCCCAGAACCACTTCTACTGGGATACCTATAAGAAATTAGCCAACTAGTAAAGGCTAAGTAGAAGGAAAACTGGGGGAGATTATAAAATATGAAACAAGCCATTTGCCAATCAGCCCCTTGGGCACTTTGCTTACATGTGGTGTGCTTTGCACCAGTGCTTTGTTTTTTTTAGCTTATAAAGAAAATTCTTTTCATTCATAACTGCTGTACCGGTATCACATTTTGAGTGTTCCTGTTAGAATAGAGATTATTGTATCTGCACACTTACTATCCTATAAAAACAATAAATGTCATCACGTATCATTTGTCTTCAGCAATGGAGTTGGGCAAAATGTTTTGGATGAACAGTTTATTTGCTGATAAATGTACTTTCAGGTCAACAAACTATTCACGAATTCAGGTAAAATTTAGCAAATCATTTCAGTCAAAACATTTTTTAAAGTCAAGATGTTTTGTTTTGACATTTTAAAATGAAACATTGACTTTTCATTTTGAAATTATGCTGCATTTAAAAATTTAACTAAATTTATTATTAACAAACAAAAATGAGTACCACCTGAAAACTGAACAGAATGAAACAAACGAACGAACAAACAAAAAGTAGTGGGAAAAAGTTGTTTTAGGTTGAACAAAATGTTTAATTTGACCCAAACCAAAATTCTTTTAATTTTTCATTTTGGTGGGGAAAAAATACACAGACACAAACCACCACTGAAAATATCCATTTTGGCTTGACCCAAAGCAATTTTTTTTTTTTTCCAGATTTTTTGATTTGGCCACTGAATCCCCCTCTCCCCTCCCCCATCTACCACCACTCCCCCACAAAAAGTATTAGGTCAGCTCTATTCAGCACTCTATATAATATGAATCATAAGAAATCTAACGTTGCTGGACTGAGTTATACGGAGTTAAAGCACAATACTGCTTAACAGTTTGTACCAACCTTAAATGTAGTGTATGAAGGCAGCATATATTGAGCTTCTGTTGTTCAGGCTGGTGGAGCTAATTGATTGCCTACAGCTCTACCTTAGAAAGCCAGACAGCTGGAACTATGAAGGGCTCTTCTCCCTAAATGAATTAAGTAAATAAATTAAACACTAAGGCACAAAAGAGTGGGTGTGCAGGTGTTGCCTATTATTTGAAGTGCAAGGCACAAGCTTTTGGTTGTGCTGTTATTGGACACCACCACGTATCTTGCAGTTGTTTATATTTGTACAATGTGATGAATGGATGATCGCCAGCTTCAGACATCACATAGGTAAAGACAAATCATTAACACCATTAGTATTGTAATATTGTTAAATATTTTCTATCTTCCTCCACCCCAAAGTGCGCTAGACACTTCAGACAAATCGGAAGACAATTCCTTGGCCTAAAGGGCTTACACAGGCCAGATTTTGTCACACTGGGGTAGTCCCTTGTCCATCAATGGAACTACTGACTGTGAATAAGGAGGCCAGAATGAGACCCATAATTGGGAATTGACAAGAAAGGGGAGTGGACAGGAAGTAGAAAGAATATTTTGGGCTGCTTGGGGTTTCTTTGTGCACATCTTCATTGTTTTAATAGGCTGGTTGTTTAATATATTCTAATATATATGCAGCAGTTAAGAGTAGATAAAGAAGAGACTAAGAGATCAGACAAAGGGTCCTCAGTGATGAGCTGAGATGGTACATCAGAAGTCGTTACCAGAACATCAGCAGCCCTCAGTGGTGAAAGAGCAGGCTCAGGACTATTTAGAAAAGCTGGACATGCACAAGTCTATGGGGCCAGATGTAATGCATCTGAGGCTGCTCAGAGAGTTGGCTGATGTGATTGCAGAGATATTGGCCATTATCTTTGAAAACTTGTGGTGATCAGGGGAGGTGCCGGACAATTGGAAAAAGGCAAATATAGTGCCCATCTTTAAAAAGAAGGAGGAGTATCTGGGACCTATAGATCAGTCAGCCTCACCTCAGTCCCTGGGAAAATCATGGATCAAGTCCTCAAGGAATCTATTTTGAAGCACTTGGAGGAAAGGAAGTTGATTGGGAACAGTCATCATGGATTCACCAAAGGCAGTAATGCCTGACCAACCTGATTTCCTTCTATGATGAAATAACTGGCTCTGTGGATGTGGGGAAAGCAGTGGATGTGATATACCCTGACTTTAGCAAAGCTTTTTAATACAGTCTCCCACAGTAATCTTATCAGCAAGTTAAAGAAGTATGGGTTGGATAAATGAACTATAAGGTGGATAAGAAAGCTGGCTAGATCATCAAGCTCAATGGATAGTGATCAATGGCTCGATGTCTAGTTAGCAACCTGTATCAAGCGGAGTGCCCCAGGAGTTGGTCCTGGGGCCGCTTTTGTTCAATATATTCATTAATGATCTGGAGGAGGGGGTGGATTGCCCCCTCAGCAAGTTTGAAGATAATACTAAAATGGGGGGAGTGGTAGATAACCTGGAGGGTAGGAATAGGATACAGAGTAACCTAGACAAATTGGAGGATTGGGCCAAAATAAATCTGGTGAGGTTAAACAAGGACAAGTGCAAAGTCCTGCATTTAGGATGGAACAATCCCATGCACTGCTACAGACTGGGGACTGACTGGCTAAACAACAGTTCTGCAGAAAAGGTCCTGAGGGTTACAGTGGATCAGAATCTGGATATAAGTCAGAAGTGTGCCCTGGTTGCCAAGAAGGCTAACAGCATATTGACCAGCATTAGTAGGAGCATTGCCATCAAATCGCGGGAAGTGATTATTCCCCTCTATTTGGCATTGGTGAGGCCCCATTTGGAGTATTGTGCCCAGTTTTGGGCCCCCATCGCTACAGAAAGGATGTGGAAAAGTTGGAGAGAGTCCAGCGAAGGGCAACAAAAATGATTAGGGGGCTGAAGCACAAGACTTATGAGGAGAGGCTGAGGGAACTAGGCTTCTTTAGTCTGCAGAAGAGAAGAATGAGGAGGGATTTGATAGCGGCCTTCAGCTACCTGAAGGGGGTTCCAGGGAGGATGGAGCTAGGCTGTTCTCAGTGGTGGCAGATGACAGAATTAAGAGCAATGGTCTTAAGTTGCAGTGGGGGAGGTCTGGGTTGGATATTAGGAAAACCTTTTTCACTAGGAGGGTGGTGAAGCACTGGAATAGGTGACTTCAAGAGGTGATGGAATCTCCATCCTTGGAGGTTTTTAAGGACCAGCTTTATAAAGCCCTGGCTGGGATGATTTAGTTGGGGTTGATCTTGGTTTGAGCAGGAGATTGGACTAGGTGACCTTCGGAGGTCCCTTTCAACCCTAGTCTTCTATGACTGTATGAAGGCACTGCCGGCTGCAGATATTCTGCTTGGAGGAGCTGGGATCTGAAAAGGCTCCATGCAAACTTCTGCTGCCCATGTGATTGGTGGGATTTGAAAGAGGAAATGGTAGCAGTGTTCTAGAGCAGTTCAGAGTAATGTCCCATCTGTTAAGGGAGGCACATAATAAAGGATGGATACGGTTGTGGGAGAAGCAGAAGTATGATGGCTGGCGTCCCTGGCAGAGTAGAGTGAGATGGTCTACATGATGAGATAATGGGATACAGTGAACAAACAAGGTGTATGGAATAAAAGTGAAAATTGTAAAAGTGTGTATATTTCGGTTTGCATGGATAAGGCTCAAATCACTTCCCATTGGAATCTCCCCATTGACTTTAATCATAGACCCATGTTCAAATCCCTACTCTGAAACAGACTACTTCAACGCACTAAAAATTCAGAAAAACCTCACATTTGTTGCAGTTCACATCAACAGTGAGTTTTTGTTTGTTTATTTGGAAAAAAAATCAGTCCTCCTCCTCAGGACACCCACACTGAGATTCAGCCGCCCACTTCTCTGAAATGAGTCGCCTTCTTAAATGCTATTTTATCCTCTTGTCAGTAGTAGTAATCTACAGTATGGGTATGATAGCAACGTCTGCAGCCTCCAATCAAGATCCAAGCCCCATTTTGACAGGTTGTGTACAAACACAGAGTAAGGGAGTCTCTGCCCCGAAGAGCTTATAACCTAATCAGACAAGGTCGACAATGGGTGAGAGAAAGAGAACATTATCTCCATTTTAAAGACAGGGCTCTGAGGCCCAAAAAGTGGCTTGCCCAGGGCCACACAGTCAGGGTACATCTGTGCTGCAATCTGAGGTGTGATTTGAAGCTCTTGTGGGCAACCCCAGGTAGTTTGAGTCTAGCTAGCTCACTAAAATAGCAGTGAAATTGCAGAGGCGGAAGCTTTCAACATGAGTACGTATCCAGGGGGACCAGGTGGGCTTGTACAAACGGAACTGATGCCCAAGTCGCCATGTCTTCACGGCTATTTTTAGTACTCGTAGCTAGATTAAAGCCAGCGCAGAGACGCCTCCATGAGCTGTACATCACACCTCCAACTGCACTGTAGACATAGCCCCAGTCTGTATTCCCAAACTATTGCTTTAATCATACATAAATCCTGTTGCCTACCCACCAGGAACGTAAGTGGCCCTGCAGGTTAGAAAGCGATGGGATAGGAGCACGGAGTCAGCAACAAGGAACTTTGGGACAAGTACCGGGGCGGGGGAGGGGCTGCGAGGGTGTCAGGCAAAGATCACTTGTAGTCTTCTGCTGTGGATGTCTAGACAGGTGGGAGCAGCTGAGAGGGAGGGTGATGGAAGCACTCTGATTCTAGACAGGAGACTTCCAGATCCTGATATGAAAGTTGGGAACCCCAGCACAAAGGAGCGCTTAGCCTGAGGCTTGGGCTTCGACATGGATTCTTTCTGTGTGAGTTTTCCCGCACTCTTTGATGTTCTGCCAAACCCAAATAAGAACCCAAACATCCCCAGCTTTGCTTAGCATTTCTCCCCCGCCACCTCTCTAGAGCCAAATAACTTGTTATCTCATAAAATACAATTAGCTTAAGGGTGAGGAGGGTCTATGTTACAGATGATTATTTTGTGCTCTCTCTAATCCTTCCAGTGGGAGCCAACCTGAGATGAGAACCAATCTCTTCCAATCCTTCCATCGTGAAGGTAGTAATTGTGCTGACCTTGGATGAATGAGGAGAGGAAAATTAGACACTTCCTAAGGAAAGGGAGAAATGGAGTTAGGTTTTAAATGGGACATTTGTACTAAGTTTGCCAGATATAGGTGGTAAATCATTGCAATGTCCTGTCTCCCCTGAATACACACTTATGCTGATAATGGACACCGTCCTTTGGCCAGTTCATCCTGCACTGTTAAAAACTTGTTCTTTGGGTTCAACTGACAATCAGAAGGGGAGTAAATATTTGCAAGTGAACAGTTTTCTGACGGGGACGTTCTCAAAGGTACATTAGCTGGAAAAAAGCAAAGAAAATCAGGAAATGCTCTACCACCATCCGCTTTTATTGTACTGACCTGCCAGATCAGGGCTGGCAAGAGAGTAAAATAAATCAAACACAGTGAAGCTGCATGTTCAGTTTTTATGACAAAAGCACAGAAGAGCCTCTAGAATGGGAGTGCACTGATAAGGTGACCTGACTTCACAGAATTTCGAAGAGCTGTCCTTTGAACTTAGGAAAGGGTTCATTTGTAAGAGATAAGATTTACTGCCCTAAAAAAGCAAGAAAGAGCAACAAACGCATTGACACAGACCAAGGCACTCCTTTCCAGTTCCAAGCAGAGAGCATTTTAGAAACAAAAGGGGGCAATGCCCCCTGTGCTGCGTCTGTTTGACTTTGATTCTGGTCAAGTTGACATTTTGAGCTTTACTTAAGTTACTTTGATTTATGTTTGAGGATTTTCCCCTGATAGCAAAGGAACCCGTTTCAGACTAGGAATGTACATTTTAGAGGACTTACCTTTGTAGAGAAGTAAAAACCCCTAGTGGGTTCTGAAATAATAATAATCATTTGCTCTTTGTTAATATTATACATATTATGGTAGCACCTGAGGCTCCAGCTGAGATCAGGGTCCTATTTTCTAAGTAGGGTGATGTTAGGAGACAGTCCCTGCCCCAATAATTTACAATCTAAATAGACAAGACAGACAGTGGGGGGCAGAAAAAAAGTGCTATTATCCCCATATTACAGATCAGAAGCTGAGGGACAGAGAGAGAAATTATTTTGCCCAAGATCACAAAGTCTGTGGCAGGGCTAGGAAGTGACCGCCTATCTTTTGAGTCTCAGGACCTTAACTAGAAGATCCACTTACTGCTCTGACATTCAGCTCAGTAGTTGATGCAATAGAAATAAAGATACTTAGAGCTGGGCAAATATTGAAAACAATATTGCAAATATTTGTTTGACTATTTTCTAGATTTTTTTCCCTTTTCATAAAAAGTGTGGAAGCTAACTGTGAATTTACTTCTGCAGTTTTCATAACCCTTTCTATTCTTTTTCTGTGAATATTGCCATGAATATTTTTATTTTCTTCCACAGAATGTTAAAGTCAAATATATAATCATGCAAAGGTTCACATAGCCATCTTAAAATCTTTTTGATTTTCCTTCTCCTATTTATAAAAGTGATCATCCAATCAAAGAGCAGAAATAACAGCTATCTTAGAAAGCCAATTGTACCACACATTGGAGCTTGGCAGGAAACAGTTTTTCCATTCTGCAAAAGGTTTAGAGCTAATGAAAAATGTTCATGCCCAGAATCAGGACAAAAAGTTGACATCTTAAAAATTTTAACAAGCCAAACATACAAAAAAAAATTTGGTTAGGGTCAATCAAAAGATTATTTTGAAGTGTTTCACTTCAATTTCCAATTTTTTTAAATCTATAGTCCAAATTTACTAAAATTTCAAAACAAAAAGTAAAAAACAAACTTTTTGTCTAGAAAACATTGAAATGGGACATTTTGACAATTTTTAACCTTTATTTCCCTCAATAATTTTTTTTCAGTCAGGAGGTTCATCGAAACTGACTCTGTTTCATGAACACTTTAGAACAGTCCTAATTACAACTAACAAATAGTCAAAAACAAAGTCAAAGCAAATAGTTCAGGTGAGCAACCTGTGAACTGAAATATTCTTGCACAAAGGGTGCACACAAATTCCAAATGGCAGACAAATGCAGAGAAATCAAAAACAGCTTGTGGATAATAGGAAAAGAGGAAAAGGAGCTAAATTCACAAAATAGATCATTCTATATGAATACTTTGCCTGTCTCTGAAAGATGTGACTCTTGACCTCAGGAGGGCAGGATATGTCTCTGATCTATATTCATACAGCAAAATCCCAAACAGGGCTTTTAGGCACTACCAGAATATAAATATGTAACAATAATAATGAAAAGGAGTTTACAGTTTAACAGACGATCAAGATTGTGTTGAATGATCCAGCAGGATGAGGAATTGGTTTTACCTATGTACACAGCATTTGTGGGGCTGATCCTGGAATACTGCATCCTGTTCTGGGTCCACATTGTAAAGAGGATGTTGAAAAACTGGACAGGATGCAGAGAACAGCCACAAAAATGATGTGAGAGCTGGAGACAATGCTGTATATTGAGACACTGTAGGAGCTCAATCTGTTAAACTGATCAAAAGAAGATCAAGAGATGATTACAGTGCATAAGTACCTTCCTAGGGGGAAAGGGTACTAAACGATTAGTTAATCTAGTGGAGAAGGTATGATAAGATCCAATGGCTGGAAGTTAAAGCCAGACAAATTCAAATTAGAAATAAGGCACAATTTTTTAATAGAGGAACAAACAATGGATGGAAAGTGGTAGATTCTCCATCTCTCCAAATCAAGGCTAAATGCCTTTCTGGAAGATGTTCTTTAGTCAAACACAAGTTATTGGGCTCAATGCAGGCATCACTGAGTGAAATTCTATGGCCTTTGCTACACAGGAGGTCAGATTAGATGTTCTAGTGGTCACTTCTGGCCTTAAAAACTATTAAGCTATTAATGGAGGGAGTAAATGTTTTGGGTTTAATAAAAGTGGGAATTTAAGCATCGGTTTTTAAGCTGCCTATGATTTTGACAGCCAGTTCTCATTGGGTGTCTTGTAAACTGACAGCTGAAAGTCTTTCATAAGGATAATTTAAAACGAAGGTAGGAGCATGGCACACAAGGTTATGGAGGTTATTCTAGGCATAGGAGCCTGGGTGGGAAAAGGTCCATTATTAATAGTATTAGAGGCTCCTCAGAGATCTGGAGCATTGGAATTCCCTGTGCCCTCTCACACAAGAGCTGGCATTGATTCATTGCACATTCCCATTAAACCTGGAGCTGATCACAAAAAACTTTGCTTTCTGATTACATCACAGGAGCTCTTTGTTCTACTGACCGAGAGAGCTAGGAATGTGAGAGATGGCAAAGCTGCCAGATCACCACCTCATATTCCCAGAGAAAAAGGTCACCGCCACGCAGTTATGTACCAAGATCACTACTGCTACTGATGATGTGTCTGTCCTTGGAAACTCAAACAGATATATTTGTCCATATAAACTTTGTTGTTTTTTAAGTCACATTCCTCCGCAGTTCTTTTCCCTGCAGAGACACCTGGGGCATATCTGCAAATGTTAGCTACCTATTTTCTCAGAGGAGGAAGGGAAGGTATTTACAAACCCATTTCAACTTTTAATCATCCAGTGGTCTGGTTTGGGTTTTCAAAAGTACCTGAAGAACATAGAAATGACAAATTTTTTCTTGTTGGTTGATTGAACCAAATCAAAACATTTTGCTTCATTTTGGCTTGATATTCAGCTGTGTCTGCCTGATCTGTCCTTATGTCTCATGGGACCTATAGTTTGGGTGTCTCATGTGCCTATTTGCCTCAGTAGTCTGATCTCCCTGGCCAGATTACATCTCCCATGATTCACCATGGACATGAACTCCAATGAAACACCATGGCAGTTCAACCATAAGGAAGACAGGAGCTTAACACATAATTTCCATGGTTACCCTGTCCTCCGACCCTACCTTTTTGTCTGTTTCTTCCACCTGTTGCATCTCCCATATTGTGAGCTCAGAGTATCTTTTTTAACTCATTTTATGATGCCTAGAATAATAGGACCCCTAGGCACAACTGTAATACAAGCAACAAATAAAACCACAAGCATTGCTGATCATCTGTAGAGGCCATTTTGTTGAAGACTGTTCACACAGCTTCCCTGAGGAGAGTGTGAGCAGGTTCTAAAGTAACTAATTCTACAAAAGGCCTGCTGAATATATCAATGCCATAGAGTTACCCTGCTCTGCCATACTTCCACATAGTCTGATGTTCTTTTGAAGGCACAGAGACCTTGTATTTAACACTGCATAACTCATAATGCTTAACACAGCAGCAACCAGAGCCTGGGATTAACTGCAGGTCCCTAGAGCCCAGAGCCCTGACTTTCAAAATGGAGGAGCACCTCTTCGCACAATAGCAGCCTCTTTCTGCATATGCATTTCATCCATCCATCGTGCCTATTAGGCAGAAACCCCATCAAAGCAGCTTTCTCCTGGAACAAAGATGACCAGATTTGCTCTCTCTTTTAGAGAGAGTGTGTTAAATCAAGTCTGATTCTGATTTCACACTATTTTTACCACTGGTGCAACTCTGTGGACTTAAGAAATATTACTCACAATTTACAAAAATAGCAACAAAATCAGATCCAGCCCGTAGATATTTTTATTGAGAGTAATTGCTACTGACTAGCTCCATTTAAATCGGCCTTTCCTAGAAGATTTACATTGACTGCAGAACCCAAAACACAGCAAGAGTGTTTGGAATATTATTAGTCAGCTTTGGAATAAAATAAAAAGTACATTATACAGGATGATAAAATACCCAGGGTGATTTGGATAAATTAAATACTTTGAGCCTTCAGTTTCCTTAATGATTTGTAAATGAAACAGCTGTGATTTATGGCTCTAGAAGATATGTCAAGTCTGAAGTTTATACTGTGAAAAATACCAGATTCAAATTCTTCTATAAATAAAAAAAATCCACATTGCTCTCGAACATTGCTTAAGATATGTGAAATATAAATTAGAGTCCATAATATTGGGTGGTGCAGTCTAAAGGATTAATGTTTTTCTATCTAGGGAAAATATGGATTTAAATCAAGTACAACACTCTAAGTGGCTTCAGTCCAGTTCTCTGTGAGTGGTTAATGTCATGATTTTTAGAAAAAAAAATCTCCTGTCAAGGACCTCCCTCCCCATAAAAAAATAGTCAAATTGCAAGGAATAACTTATACCTGATCATTCCTGTACTGAGGATTTAGGCTTCCATACAGCTATTATCTCCTAGATTATAACTGTGTGGTTAGTTAGGGCTGCGTCCCATCCTGAAATGTCAGAAGATGGCCCCACTTTTTAATTATAAGTGATGCGTGCATATCCTCAAGGACACATAAAATAAAAGAGAAAAGCTGTTGACAAGCTTTGGGTGCGATCGTGAAATAATTCTACATGTACAGTTTCCCATTGGAAATACATGAGTGTTTAACGTGCAGATCAGCCCTTAATACTACTGCCACGGTGAACACACTGTTTCCTGCTGCCCACAGCATGCCATCCAGTAGGCACTGTTATCGGGCATTGTGATTATTAACATAGCAGGGGCAGTTAGATATAGAGCGGTATCTATGAAAAGTAGTGTGGCCCGGTGGATAGGACACAGAAATGTGACTCGGTACACCTGAGTTTTATTTGCAGTTATACCACTAGCCTGCTGTGTGACCTTGGGACAGTCATTTCTCCACTCTGCACCTCTGTTTACCCTCGCACTCTTTGTCTATCATGTCTATTTAGACTGTAAACTCTTGAGTGGGGGGAGACCCTCTTATTCTGTGTTTGTACAGTGCCTCACAAAATGGGACTTTGATCTTGATTGGAGCCGATAGTACTAGAATACCAGTAAATAAATAAATCATAAGTAAACAAAAGATCTGATTAAGAACAAAACATCTTCCATAAGAAATGTTTTCCTATGTGCTCTGTAAATTAAATGTTTTACCTAGGTGTGCATGTCTACCTCCACCCAGAGTTATCCTTGCATACGTTGCATTGGCCAAATTGTGCTCTCCATCTCACTAGTGCCAGTTAGAGCGACTCCACCGAGGTCAATGGGACATGGTCAGATTTACATCAGTGTAAGCGAGGGCAGAGCTTTTTTCCAGGCAACAGAATTTATACTCAAATTTGAATGTCGTGCTTAGGAGTAGATTCGTGACAAGGATGTTTTTGCAGACAGTGCGGTTGCAATAAGACTGGGCCCCTCCAATGGCAGGCTGTGGCACGACAGGTGTGCCCACCTCACTTTCCCTTTTATTTTCCTTTCATGGGCAGAAGAGTCTCTCTGTGTCTGACACAAAGTCCCATCTATGGACGTACTTTATTCATATACACCAGGGCAGTAATTCCCCAAAAACCTTCCAGTAAAATCCATCTCCAGTTTCCACAATAAACATATAAGATATGGAAGATTTTTCCCATTCCCCTCTCCAGGGACATCACCTCCCAGTCACCCACCCAGGAGTCACCAGAAGCTCTTCATTCCCAGTTCCCTTTGCCCCTGATCCAGGTCTCCTATCTTCCTGCAGCCCTTCAGTCAGGTCTTCTTCCAGAGGGCTCCCCACAGGTTCCACTTCCCAGGCCTCCTTGCCCAGGAGTTCTACCCCCTCTCAGGAGGCTTCCATCCTTCCACAACCACCCTCTTGTTTCTGGGCTCAGCTTCCCATGACCAAGCTGATCTTCCCCTTTCCCTAGGGGCCACTGCCCAAGCTGTCTGCTCATCAGGGGTCCCCAGCTTTGGACAGTTCTCACCAGCAGCCCTGTTACATCCACCAACTGAGCTCCCAAAGCACTGTCCCAAGCAGCTCATGTCCACTCTTCTTTGCTGCTCCCTGTCTCTCTCTGAGCCTCAGGTAGCTGTCACCCTCAACTCCTATGTCTGACTCCTCTCAGGCTCTAGCTGCCCTGGTCTCCAACCCACCCAGTCTCTTTCCCTGTAGGACCCAGGTGCCCTCTCTTAAGCCTAATTGGAAGTCAGCTGACCAGTCACAGGGCACTGGCCTCTTCCTTCTTAGGGTACAACTATATGACAATTAAAACACTCACGGATGGCTGATGTCAGCTGACTCAGGCTCGCAGGATTCAGGCTGCAGGGCTGTAAAATTGCTGTGTAGATATTTGAGCACAAGCTCTAAGGCCTTTCCCCATCCCCCACCAGATCCCTGAGTCCAGGCTTCACTCCGAGACGAAACATCCACACCGCAATTTTACTGTCCTATAGCCTGAGCCCCACGAGCCCAAGTCTGCTGACCCGGGCCACGTATTTAATTACTGTGTAGACATACCCTTAAAGGACCAGGGTCACCCTGTGACAGTGAAGATTTGGAATTTGCTTCTAAAAGCATAATAAAACAGATGAACAGGCTACTTAGGTTTAGCATGATGGGCTGATTTAGCTCAAATAAACTAATACTGATGCTTGACTTCCACAGTGAAGTGGCTAGACAATGTAATTTACACTTTGCAGGAAATTCCAACATTTTACAATTTGTTTTTATTCCAAATCAGAAGAAAAGGTTGAAATTTGGAAGTTACCCATGGAACAAAATTTGTGAAAATTTTCTGTTAGTAACTATTAAACTAAACTTTTTAATAGTGTTGAATTATTTAGGTTCAATAATGTCAAAATGTTTTGTTCTGATAGGTAAAAATATTATTAGACAATATTAAATATTAAGTATCATATATATTCAGTACATAAATATAGTATATTCAAATTAATAATATAATACAAAAGTCAAAACAAAATAAAATAAAATAATGAAGTTGAAACAAAACTTTTACTGTATTGAAATGAATGTTTGACTTTACCAAAATGAAATGAAAGCGACATTACTGAAATGAAAACTTGATTCATTTAAACAGCAAGTTACAGAAGTATGGGCTGGATGAATGGACTATAAGGTGGATAGAAAGCTGGCTAGATCATCGGGCTCAACAGGTAGTTCTGGCTAGATCAACAGCTCAATGTCTAGTTGCAGCCAGTAACAAATGAAGTGCCCCAAGGGTCGGTCCTGAGGCTGGTTTTGTTCAACATCTTCATTAATGATCTGGAGGATGGGGTGGATTGCACCCTCAGCAAGTTTGTGGGGGATACTAAGATGGGGGTGGAGTGGTAGATATGCTGGAGGGAAAGTATAGGATACAGAGTGACCTAGACAAATTGGAGGATTAGGCCAAAATAAATTTGATGAGGTTCAACAAGGACAAGTGCAGAGACCTGCAGCTACAGACTAGGGACTGACTGGCTAGGCAGCAGTTCTGCAGACAAGGACCTGGGGGTTATAATGGACAAGAAGCTGTACATGAGTCAGCAGTGTGTCCTTGTTGCCAAGAAGGCTAACGGCATATTGGGCTGCATTAGTAGGAGCATTGCCAGCAGGTCAAGGAAAGTGATTATTCCCCTCTATTTGGCACTGGTGAGGCCACATTTGGAGTATTGTGTCCTTTTTGGGCCCCCCCATTACGGGAAAGATGTGGACAAACTGGAGAGTGTCCAGTGGGGGTAACAAAAATGATTAGGGGGCTGGAGCACATGACTTATGAGGAGAAGCTGAGGAAACTGGACTTGTTTAGTCTGCAGAAGAGAAGAATAAGAGGGGATTTGATAGCAGCCTTCAACTACCTGAAGGGGGGGTTCTAGGGAGGATGGAGCTAGGCTGTTCTCAGTGGTAGCAGATGACAGAACAAGGAACAATAGTCTGAAGTTGCAGTGGCAGAGGTCTAGGTTGGATATTAGGAAACCTTTTTCATTAGGAGGGTGGTGAAGCACTTGAATGGGTTACTTACAGTGGTGGCGGAATCTCCATCCTTAGAGGGTTTTGAGGTGTGGCTTGACAAAGCCCTGACTGGGATGATTTAGTTGGGGTTGGTCCTGCTTTGAGCAGGAGCTGGACTAGATGATCTCCTGAGGTCCCTTCCATCCATAATCTATGATTCTATAAACTTCTCCCCCATAAAAAAATTGTCAAAATTGACATGTTTCTGCAAAATGTTTAGATTTCAATGGCATTGAATTTTCCATCAAAAAAATAGTCGTCGTTTTTTTAAATTGATGAGCTCTAGAACTGAAACATTTTCCACTTGCTTACCAATCTGTCTAGAATAGTCACATCTCCTCTTTCATGGTTTCTATCCCAAGGTAAAGCACTGTAGACACATTAACTTAATTTTTGTTGACCTTTACAGAATGATGGAAAACACTGCAAAGGACATTTAGAGGA
Source organism: Emydura macquarii macquarii (assembly GCF_026122565.2). Classification (NCBI taxonomy): domain Eukaryota; kingdom Metazoa; phylum Chordata; order Testudines; family Chelidae; genus Emydura; species Emydura macquarii. The sequence goes on from NW_027130506.1 coordinate 7,661,212, forward strand.
TCTGCTGGGACACCTTTAAACTGGACAGACTTATTTAAACCAGTGATTAAGCAACTGAAAAATTCATATTCAACATCTCTGTTCTACTAAGAACTGAGCTGATTCAGATATTCAGTGCAACTACACTAATCTTGCAACATTAGCAGTTTAGACTATTCCTGATAGCTATCTGCAAAAGTCATCAGAGGAAGGAAGAGAGCTCAGCATGGAGGGGGAGAGAGTGTTAAAGTGATGTTTCTGATTGTTGAAAAATAATGTCATTCAGTTACTTAAAGTAGGCATCTATACCCCTGGACTTTTGAGATCTGTTCATTCACAACTCCTCATTTAAAAAAAAGAAGCAGTTATTATAGCTATCATATTATAGCTATCATTCCAAATTCTCTCTCAGTGACTGGCTCAGAACTCGTCAAAAATTATACATTAATTTTGATTTTTCAATGAAAACATTCAAACCAAAAAGGAAATATCTTGTTTCATTTCAGTTGTCAAAAACCCAGAAGCGTTGGGCTTGGGTTTTTTGCTCCTGTCCAATCCAGTTTTCTTTCCCTTTTTTACGGCCCCCACACCACCGCCACCACCACCACCTTTCCGCCCTTGGAAAAAAAGGGGCAGGGAAAGTAAACAAAGTACGAAGAAAATATTTTTCCTCCCACTTCCTCTCCCTTTTCTTTTTATCCAAAATGAAGCAAGGTTTCCATTTTGCTTTCACAGAATCATAGAAATATATGGCTGGAAGGAAACTCGAGGGGTCATCTAGTCCAGCGGTTTGCGCTGAGGAGGGCTATTTTAAAAAACTGAAATGAAAGATAATTTCCTTTTGTTCTGAATTTTTCATTGAAAAAAATCAAAATGAATATGTAACTTTTGGCCAGCTCCTAGCCAATGATTATGAGAGAGAATGTGGATTAATACTATACCTTTAGTTCAGAGTTTTTAATTGAAACATGTCCATGATAGTTTTTAATTAAGTGATAAGCTTGAAGAAAGGGGAGAGCAATATAAAGGGCATCAAGGCTTGATCCTGCCCCACTTGAGTGAATGGGTGCTTTACCACTGACTTCCAGGAATGCAGGTTTAAGGCATAAATCTCCCCCAGAGCATTTACTGCATATGCTGTAGCATATCACAGGAAGAACTGACGGCTCCTTTATTAGAAATGTTGAGAGACACTTTCAATAATGGAATTCTGCTCTCATCATTATGAGAAGCTTATAACGTAATACTGCACCCAAACCTGGAAAAGATCAATTGTTATGCTTTTCATACTGGCTTATTTCATTAATAAGAAGTGATGCTAAAATCTTGGCCAAGATAATGGCAGTAATATCAGCTAAATTATTCCCACACTTAGCTGCTATAGACCAAGTGGGATTTGTATGTGGGTATAAAACCACTGCTGAGCTAAGGAGACTATTTAGCCTTCTGCTTTATAAAAAGCATCATAGCCATCCAGATTTAATAGATGAATGGAGAGCTGGAAGGCATTTTGTTACATGGAATGGGCTTCTGTGTTCATAGTGTTACAAGAATAAATCTGGGAGAACAATTTATTGGCTAGATTGTAACTTTTTAAGCCTCCCCGCGCTGTAATGATGAAGGGACCTGCTTCAACCCCATTCAGGTTTTCTAGGAAAAGTTCACCCACCATTACTATTTGATGCTATGATCATTTACGGCATAGTTCTTAGAACTCAGATAGCATCAAAGGAAACAAAGAAGTGATTAGAGAGGAAAATGCATTGTATTACAATGTTCTCTTAGCTTTTATTTCCCTCTCCTGAGGCATCAGCATCAGAATTTATGAAGATTATTGATATTTCTGGGCTTATTCTGGCTATTTAATTCATTATTTCAAATCAGAATATTTATGCAGACTCTTTGGTTCCCCTCTACACTCCTTATATAACTCTTTACAAAGAGCACAAAGGAAAGTATAGGGAGATAGGTGCCAACCAATTTGAGAGTTACCTTCAGATGGCATTAAGAAATTCATCTGGGACGCACATCATATATGGGAATCTGGACACAGGAGCCAGTGCAGAGAGTTTGTGCAACATGGAGTGTGCCATGGTTGCTCCTGTCACCGTGAGAAACGCGGCCAAATCCTCAGCTGGTGTAAATTGGTGTCAATGGAGCTCCACTGAATTACACCAGTGTAAAATGTGAGCCAATATCTGTCTGCCTAGTTAGGGGCTAATGTGACTGCAGCACTGCAGTAGGTGAGGGCCAAGCTGTGCCATTAAGGTACAGAGCAGAACTAAAACCCATCGGAGCACAGCTGTGCCTTCTGAAACTCCCGAGCGTGCAAGGAGAGCAAACCTGCTTCCAATGCCCTTCAGGACACACAACATACGCCGTCCTGCACAACCAGACTGCGCTGGCCAGTGGAGCTGAAGAGCCATGGGGCAAACTTACCTCTCCCTGTCCCCCTTTGGGGTGTCATGCACCTCTCCCTCCCTTGCCCACCCTGAGCATCATCCTGCAAGGTGCCGAGCACTTCAGCAAGATGCTCAATGCCCTCATCTCCCGCCAGCCTGTCAGCAACTCACAGCAGAGCAGGGTCAGCCCGTAAGCAGCCTAATGTTTGCAGACACTGACTGTCTGGTCTATTGAAGGGATTAAAGAGGGCATGTTTAACAAAATGACAAGGTTTATGAACACATCATGGCTAAGAACCTTCTATAGCCATCCTAAGTCACCACAAGCATTATCTCATCCTAGAGTCGAGGCCTACTTTTGGGAGATGCTTACATTGCCATGTACACAATCACAAGGGATCAACATTATCTGCCTCAGACAAACGCTGAGAACAATGGCTACATTTTGCACCAAGAATATGCTCCCTTCTACTACTAAAAGAGTTGGGTGGGAAATGATTTTCCCAGCCTGCATACATTTTCAAGCTTTTAATATGTTTTCCCCATTCTGCAGCAGGAAGAACCTGAGACCTTTTGAAATTTTTCACACACGCACAAAAAAATGAGAGAGAGTACAATAGAGCCAGCTGGCTCCAGAGCACCCTTCATGACCAGAGGTGCCTCTGCTGCATCCTGCTTCTGTTTTCCCCTCCTTCGGGGCTTCTTAAACAAATGGTATTCAGTCCAAAGGAAATCAAGCATTCCTCATGGGGTGTCCACTTTATTCAATCCTCAGGCCCTCCAGGCCTCAACCCCAGTTCAACATCTTTCTCCTGATAGTCCAATATAACACATAGTCTTTCAAACCAGAATGCAAACTCACACAGCTGGGCACAGCCTTTCCTCCCTCAGGGTCTGTCTTTCTATCTCTCAGCACCCACCTCTTGGATTTCTTCTTTATCCACAGGCCTCGCCCGCTGGTATTTTACCCCCCTGCTAACTTAGGGACCTGCAGGAGACTTCTTACTCTCTGCAAGCATAATCAGTTTCCTGGACTCTTCCCCTTTCCTTGCAGCTTCTATACTAGAATCACCTGATTCTCTCAGGAGGGGCTCATTCTGTAATCATGGTTGACTAGCCCCAGCCCTCCAAGTTTTAAGGGGCGAGCCACCCTGTTACACAGAGAGAGAAAGCCAATTATCCAGTAACTGTGGCATTCCTGCAAGATGTGGGCAACCCAAGTTCAAGTCTCTGTTCTGACTGATTCAGTCTCAGCAAAGGGACACCATGTTTTGAAGCCTTGGTCTCTTACATCCGAGGGAATGCCCTCACCTCCAGGATATTTTGGGGTGTCTGTTTCTCTGTGACCAGAAATTCCACCCTGGCTCTGAGAAAACTTCCTATCAAAACAGATACATTTCTGCAGCAAGTTTTGGTTTTCATGAATTGGCATTTTTTGACAAAAAACCATTTTGTCAAAAAATTCCCAACCAGCTCTCTACTTCCTACCAAGCAATGTTCATGTGAAATATATCCAACAGGGAAAGCTTTCAAGACCAGTAACCTACAAAGGATACAATCTGATTATCTGTAAAATATGGCTTGAACTCTCAAAAGTAAATATTGCAAATGCCTTACAGCAGTGGAACTGAGACCGTGAACTAGAACTAAGTGAAGAGGAATGGTCAGAAGGAGCCATAAAACAGATGTAAAGAAAATAATACATTTCCAGTAAACAAAAGTTCTCTCTCATATGATATTTCATAAGTGAAAATAGCAATGGGCACCACTTAATGATGTTCTGAAAATGTCAAATGATACAAGTAGAGCTGGCTGGAAATTTTCCAACTGGGCATTTTTTGCTCTGAAAAATGCCAATTAATTGAAAGCACATGTTTCACAGAAACATGTCAATTTCAACGAAATTTCATTTTAAAGAAATGGAACAGAACTTTTCAATTTTCCATTTTGAAATGACTTTTCCTTTCAATTTTTTAAAATGTTATATTATATAACACAATATAAAATTAAACAGTCAAAAGGCGAATGAAACACTTCCGTTTTATCAAGAGTAAAACATTTCTGTGAAGCCAAAATTAATTTTTTTTCAGGTGAAATGTCAACTTTTTTTGGTTTTGTTCCATTTTGGAATGGAAAAATACTTAGAAACCATGGAATTTCCCATGAAACAGAAACTTTGGTGCCCTCCCATCTCTAAATACAATTGTTTTAGGTTGGGATTTTAAAAAATATTATTCCCATAATGTTAGAGATTGCAGCCCTTCATCGGCCCCCTTTATGCCACTGTAGCAGTACAGGATTTCTTGTTGTAGCTAGCCCTACAATACCACATACACCACACCACTACCTTAGGGATGCTTCAGAGCAGGCTGTGGTGTGATGTGCTCTGGTGATCTCAGCTATTGGAGTGGCTCGGTGGCAGCTGCTATCTGCCAGGAAACATTAGAGCAGCCCTAAAGCTCCTTTAACTTGTGCCAGGAACCAGTTTAGACCCTGGCACCCTTAGGATGAGGCCAAGGACCCAAAGGTGGCATAAAGTCATCTATGCCCTATTGCCTGCCCTAGGTGTGCTAGCTGTTGCTCTGGCACATCTGGAGATAGTCTGAGCACTGGCTGGTGCCCTAACTATTCATATTGGGTATGAAAATTGCAAACAAAACAAACCAAGATTCGAGCCCCATTGAGCAAGGGACTGGACAAATACTTGGGCCTGGTCTACACTGGCAATGGAGGTTGACGTAATGCCGCTTACTAAAGTCGACCCCCCTAAAGTATGCATCTCCACTGGCACGTAAGTTCCACCAATCTAAAGCGTGGTAAAAGTTGACCTAATAAAATCACCTCCGCAAGCGGTGTAGTGCTGAAGTCGAATCCCATGGGTCGAATTTGCATCAGGGTAAGCAGAATGTAACATAAATCGATGCCATTGGCCACCGGGAGGTATCCCATAATGCTCTGTTGTAACCGCTCTGGACATTCGTGTTCTGTTGCAACGTGGCCACGTAAACAGGAAATAGTTCCTCCCCTCAAGCCCCAGGAAATTTTGAATTCCCATTTCCGGTTTGCACAGTGTGGAGAGAGCTTTGTAGCTGAACCGCTAAAGGTGACTGCCTGGCCCAAACGTGCTGCAGCTTGGAGTTGACCAGAGGTCTTGGATCTCATGGGTCTGTTGGGCAAAGAGTCTGTTCTGCCTTAGCTCTGAGCCAGCAAAAGAAATTTAGATATCTATGAGAAGATATCCTGCAGCATGTTGGAGAAGGAGCACAACAGGGATGCGTAGCAGTGCTGCGTTAAGATCAAAGAGCTGAGGCAGGCTTATCAGAAAACTAGGGAAGTTAACTATGAAGCCATTCTGGCTCCTCGCCCAAAACATGCCGCTTTTACAAGGAGCTGCATGCGACTCTCGGCGGTGACCTGATCACTGTTCCACCACGCAGCATCGATACCGCTGCAGAATCCCAGTCCAGGACAAATGAGGAGGACTCTGTGGACGAGGAGGATGAGGATAACAGAATGCAAGAGAGCAGGGTATCCATTCTCCCTGAGAGCCAGGACCTGTTTGTTACCCCAGAGCAGCCCAGTCACACACATGACAGTGGGACTGATCGAGATGCCGGGGAAGGCACATCTGGTGAGTGTGTGTGGCAAATATTATTTTTGCAGTTATGTCCCCAGTCCAGCTTCTTAAAAGGAGACTGTGTTTTTGAGGGGATAGTCTTCCTGGGTGATAGCAAATTTCACTGGAGGTTTACTCCCGGAACAGACTATTTATGTGCAGAGGTATGCGCCGAGAATCCTCTGTGGATATCCCAAGGAAACTTTCATGTAGATAATCTGTTAACCTTTGCAGAAGGTTTCTGGGGAGGGCAGCCTTATTTCTTCCACCATAGTAGGAAACTTTTCCCCACCATTCTGCTATTAAATGAGCAAGCATCATCACAGAACACAGCATAGCAGCATAAGGGCCAGGCCTGTACCCCGGTGCTTGCAGCAAATCTTCCCTTTCTGCCTGCGTTACCCTCAGGAGACTGATATCACACATGGTCACCTAGGGAAGATAACGCAAGTTTAAAGTACCCGACCAATACAGTCACTCCGTATTATTCCTATGTTTTCTGCTGCTACAATTCACCCACAGTGTCCTCTAATCTATTCTGCCCACCTCCTCCCAAACCAGTCCTTGCATGTTACAGGGGAGCCCGGTCATCCCTCTCCTTGCTCAAGTGTGGATTGTGGATGTTAGTGCTAATGAAGCCTCTCTATAATAGATGCAGGGGCCCCTTGCTTACCATGTCTGGAACGCCACTCCAACCCATCCAATATGTACAGTTTGGAATGTGGGTCTGGCTTAGCCTTGTGAACATGAAGGGGAGTACTTTTTACATTGTAACATTTCTTTTACTACTTTGGGTCAGCTAACAATGGCAACTTTGTGCTTTGCTTTTCTTACAGTCGACACTTTGGCCTTCAGCCCCCCCTAGCAGAAATTCTTCTGAAAGACTTTCCCAGATTAGGAAACGGAAAAAAAAAAAAAAAGCAGGATGACATGTTCAGCAAACTAATGAACGCCTCCATGGCTGCTGACACAGAGCTCAGAGCCTGGAGGATGTCCTTGTCTGAAAAACTAGACATGGACATGGAACACAGAAGATCAGCACAGGAGCAGGAGCGTGATAAGCAACAGGAGATATTACGTATTATGAGGGAACAGTCCGACATGCTGAGGCATCTGGTAGAGCTCCAGGAAGAGTAGTGGCAGGACAGACTCCCTCTGCAGCCCCTCCAAAATGCTCCACTGCCTACCACCACCCCGAAGCGCTCTAGCAGGACGCTGAGCAGTATGTGCTGCACGCCACACCAGTGGAGGCGAGCAGAAGGACGCGACAGCTCTTTTAAGAACTGCACACAACCACAGCTGCTTGCACAGTGACACTTTACAATGTGAACTTATCCTGATTTCCCCCCATTGAAACAGGTCACAAATAAAACTTTGCAGCATTAAAAAAAATCTGTCTTTATTCATTCATAGTTTGGGCAGGGAAATAAGGGGAGGGGACCACCGGTGCGAGGGTGAGGGATGGGAAAGAAAGGCACAGCACAGACATACATTACTGTGGTTCATTGCAAAACCGGTTTTTCAATACTTCCCATAGGCGAAGCGCTCCACGGTTGACTCTGAGCGTAGCGCTGGAATCTGGCCACTCAAAATTTGCAGCCAGCCTGTCAGCCTCCACGGCCCAACCCTGGGGGAATTTTTCACCCTTTGTTTCACACAAATTATGGAGCACACAGCATGCAGATATAACTGACGGGATGTTCTTTCCACTGATGTCACGCCTAGTGAAGCAGACATCTCCATCTGGCTTTTAAAGAGCCAAATGCACATTCTAGCACCTGGAATCCCTTGAAACTCAGAAGGCTGTTCTCTCAGGGACACACAACTCTGTGCTTGCACACACAGGGACAATTGTCAGCATAGCTATGCCGGTAAAACTCCCATATGGACACTCTTATCTCAGAATAAGAGTGCTTTTTTTCCAGTGTAACTTTTGTCAGTGTAAACTAAACCAGAAAAAAAGCCAGGAAAAGGATATCTACATGGGGAGTTTTACTGGCATATATATTTTTCTGGCATACATTTACTGGTATAATTATACTGGGATAGCCATGCTGGGAATTCCCCCCACGTACAAGCCCTTAGAGGGTTGCAAGAGTCCGGGATTGTATCTCCCTGATGAACACCTTGGGGCCTAAATGTTTTCATTTTGCTTCATCTTACAAGTCAGAATCAAGAATGATAAAAGAGAATATTCCTGCCCAGGAAGGTTCAGTAATGCAAGCTGATAAGAATCTCTCTCTGCCCGGCATATCACTGAGCTCATCTCATTAGTGTTAACCACCCTCCAGACAAAAGAAGTTAATTCAAAGCTTTGAAGTCCGTTGGGTCAAATGGATTTTCCTATGCCTAAAATGTCTTATATTTTTAAGGAAATGCACTGCCGTTTGTATTTGCACTTGGCACTACTCTCCAAAGTACTGGTGTCTAACCTGCGGACTGGGGGGCACTCCTAGCCCTCAAGGCTCTAGGTTTTGGAGCTTGAGGGCAACTGTATTACGAAGAAAAACTGTATTTGATTTTGAACTGAAAGTGTGTGCTGGGAACCGCTCTGGCCATATTTAAATGGCAGTGCTTAACTCTGCCCTAGGGAGACGGTCGGGCACACTGTCTCCCCAGGTCTATCCTACCACTTCCCCCAGAAGCAGCTCTGGTGTATGCCTGGAGTTCTCTGTGCATCTGACCTTCATTGCTGCGGCTGGCTGGCAGTGCCCCATGCTGGGGGAATACTCAGCAGGGAATTGGAGTGTGGTGTCAGCTCCATTTGTGCTCTGTGAATGGCACCAAGGGAGTGGAACAAGGCATAGTACCAGCCCCAAAGTACTGATTGTGGCCTCTTGGCCTTTCTTTAATGGTATGCTTCACCCCAGCTGAAGAGGTTGAATACCACTGGTAGTATCTTGGAGGGGACACCAGAGTCCACCAGACTGAATGTGAAAATGATATGAAATATTTCTTAGTGATAGCAACTAAGGGCTGCATTCTGATAGGTGCTGAGCACCCTCAACTCACGCTGAATTCCATGGGAGCTAAGGGCACTCAGCAACCCATGATTAGTCCCCAAAAGTTCACTTTGTAATCCATGCGCAAGACTGCCACACTGTATGGTTTACCTGCAGTATACCACTCGGCCACTAGATGTCTATGTGCATTGCATGGAGCTGCAAGGAAAGAGTGACCCCTATTAAATATAGACACAAAGCTGACACTCAGGCTGTGTGGAAACCCACCTGTTTGTGTCTCGGGTTTCTAGTTTTAAATAAATGCCTCCTGTTTAAGATGGATGGTAATTCCATGTGTCAGGATATAGTGTGAATTACTGTATCTTTACAATGCAATAACATACATATGGGTCCTTGTGAAGTATAGATTTTGAGGAACATCCTCTCTGCAGAGCCCAGCTTGAGTTATTTGGCTGAGCACTGGGGAGCACCACAGGGGGAAAAGGAGAAGAAATCCTTCCTGATAGGCCACAGAATGGCAGAAGAGATGCTACCCAGAGTTCCTCCATAGTAGCTTTTCTATCTTAAGAGCTGTCGTTTATTCTCCACCATTCTAGCATCCCCCACCACGGTGGAAAGAGAAGAAGGTCCACAAAGCAAAGGATTTTCTGGATCCACCACTTCATCCCAAACCCTCTGCCCATAAAAGTGGACTGTGTGCCATATGGGGGAAGGGAGTGTTCATCATTCACAGCTTCTCCAAATCCAGCCCCCTACTGGGTAGCCGCCCTGCACTAGTTCTGATACAAGAGGGCCAGATGCACCTGCATAGGTTGTCCCTTTCTGAACAACGTTATGTCTCACAATTCAGGGCCTGATCCTGCACTAAGTTCATTTGGGAGTTTTGACCTAACAACACAGAGTTTGGAAGTCAATAGGTCAGAAATGTGTTTACATGAGTGAAGGAAACCTTTTTAATCTATCACCTAACTGAGAAACAAGTTGTTTGGCCAACCATATAAATTCTAGAGACCTTCAGTCCACACATACAGACTCTGCCCAAAAAGAGTTAGCTAGATCACAGGCATTTTGCTGTGGTCCCAGTTTTTCTCATTGCTTCCTGCTTTGTGCCTATATGCACAGCACTCAGCACCTATGCTATATGGACAAGCCCCGCATAAACGTGGTCAAGGTTTTCAAAAGTGACTGGTGATTTTGGGTACCCAGCTGCTGATTTGAGGCTTTATTTTCAGAAGTTGGGCATCCAAAACACCCCTAAACACTAGTCACTTTTGAAAGTCTTGGCCAAAGACTTGATCCTTCTTTTCCTTGCCACCCAAGGAAACCCACACAAATTGCATGTGCACCCATATGTTTGTGAATGCAATACAGCAGAGCTCTGAGCTGCAGGCAAGGACGCATTGTATTTGCAAACCACCACTTGCAGCAAAAAAGTTGCCCAATGCTACAAGACCACCACATTTAACAGAAAACTCTGTGTGCTCGTGTATGTCAATCAGAGGATTAAAGCTCAAAATGAAAGTTTGTTCTTTAAAGGTACATCCTATTACTCACCACTGATTCAGCCTGATAATATAAAGTCAATGAGAAAAGGTGCCAACATTCCTCTGTGCCACAATCATTAAAGACCCACCGCCAACGTTCCCACACTCCTAACATTTACAGAATTGTTGTTCTTTGTCCTATACCGCATATGTGTTTCATAACCAAATGGTGTGCAGCTTGTCAAGACTTTTTTACGCCATATGTTCTTCCCCCCAGGGCTTTGTTTTGTGTGTCATCACAGCAAATTTATTCTTAAGGAGCACAATGTCCTGTTTTTGTCACATGCAATGCAGGATTAATAAATAACATATTACTCACAAACATCAAAGGAACAGGAAGGGCCCAGCACACCTGTCTGTGTAACAGTGTGCATTATGCAATGCCCTCTGTGTCTGATCCCCAGAGAATAAGAGTTTGCCAGTTAACGGATTTTGGCCCAGATCCTTTAAGGTATTTATGTGCCTAACTCCAGCAAAGAGTTGGGGCTTTGTTCTTTAGTTCAAGCTTACGTTTTTAGCTCTGGAGGTCCTGGGTTCAATCCCCCATGACAAGCAAGAGGGCAGTTGTTATACATGAATTTGGAATGTTTGCTGATGCCTCAAACTCTGAAATACATTCTGGGTAAAACTGTCCATGGAAACTCATGTACCACTCCCATTAACTTCTGCAGTGATTGTGCATCTGATGGGTCCATTTGGGCTTTACTTACAAGCAACCCTCATGTATGTTACACAGCATCTATATGTAGTTCTCTGCTGCTTCCTGCTTTATTTACTTTTTGCTGTTACTTAGGCTACTTGCATGGAATCAGGGAGCCAAGCTAAATTCTCTTTCTGTGGACAACAGTGCAAACTTACTGACAGCAACGCGGTTGGATAGTGTAACTCAGAGGAGAATTTGGCTCAGATTGGTGTGTAACTAAGAGTGGAATCTAGACCAGAATCTTGACTATTTAGAAAGTTACTGTGCTTTTGTTACTTATTGACCACCCGATGTTCTAAGATTCTCATTTAACAACAGGGCTGTGAGAAGCTGTGATTGCACAGAGGATATAATCTGGGTAAGGAACAGAGTGAAGAAACTATTTTAAAAGTCTAAGACATCTATTTTGTGCCAAACAGAATTCCACATATAATTTAATCCTGCATATACACTATTTCTGAAACAGCCTTTTTTTCCCCAGGTTCACCTGCCAAAATACACTGGCGTGTTCTCATGTGAAGAACTCTGCCAAACCCTGAGCCTTTGGAACTTTAAAAAGGCCAATTTGACAGCTCCTCATTTAAGAGAATGCTTCAGTCTTTGCTTCCTGCTTTACATGAAAGCAATGACACATGATTGGGTGTGCAGTTATACTGATTACCTTGGGTGCATTTACAAGAAGAAATAGGTTAAAGGCTAAGTGCCCTCACTCATCCAAGCACTCCAAAGAGTTGGTAGGATTGCACTGTTTAGACGATGGTATTGCTCCGACCAAATGTTTTCCATCATGTTTTTGCAACAATTGCCTATTTATTCCAATCCGTAGGCACAATTAGAATTGACACTAACCAATCACATTCCTCCTTTCTTAATGTTCATTTTATCAATGTATTTAGATGTGAAGCCAATATTAATGATGGACCTGGACCAAAACTTGGAAATGGAGTTAAATTGAAGTTTGTGATTCAGGCTGGTCTGTAGTAGGCTAAATATGAAGCCATGTGTGTGAACACACCAGCCTTCAGAAAAGTTCAGATTCATAGTCAGAGTCCAAGCCCAATGTTCAGAATTGTTAAGGTTTTTGTTACCATCCATTGTACAGATAAGGAATAGGATTCTGTTCAGATTACACTGAGTTACACTCGTGTAAATCTGGTGTGACTCTGTGGCAGCCACTGATGTGAAACCTGATTTCTATCCCATTCTATAGTGTTCTTATATCATGGTTATTCTATAGGTTCTATTCTATCTACCTTATTCTATAGGTTCTTATATCATGCTTATTGCCCTAGTATCTGAGTGCCTTCCCATAGTGCAGTAAGCAATGTGACTACATAGCTGTCATTTGTTTGTTTGCTCTTAATGTCTGGCTCTGGGGCCTTGGTTCAGACCCATCTCTGGTTACTATTTATAATATATGTATAAAAACCATGTAATGCACCAGTAATATTTTATATACAATTGTTGAAATATATCTGACTTTTTTAAAAAATAGGCTGCAATTAAAATGGAACTATATCCCATAGCAATTCATGCATCAGCTCTATGCTGCCTGCTGCTCTAGTATTGGCAAAAGAGCTGCTTCTAACAAATAGGTCAACCTGCTAATTATCTGCAAATAAATTATTTTAAGTTTGCAGATAATCTCATTGCATTCTGCCAGGTTCCCTGTAGCTTGTTATTTCAGGACTTGGTCCTGACATGCTGTGGCATGATATAATTCATAGTGACACTACCAAATGTGTTATAACACAATGCGAAGCAGGTAAAAAACAAACCCACACTATAAGTACATGTAATTATTTCAGGTAGCAGAACTGCAGGCAAAGTCTAATAGACGTTTATTAACTATGACCGTGCATATGCTGTGGATCATCAACTGCTCAAATGCTGATGATAATTTAAAAGGAGAAGTTTGTCTAGTGCAGTGTTTCCCAACCTTTTTGATACCAGGGACTGGCTTGCTGCCTTCCTAAACTGTGTCAGGGAGCTCTCAGGGACCGGTCCACAGACCGGTCATTGAGAAACACTGGTCTAGTGGCTAGGGCAGAGATCTGGGTTTAGTTCTGGGTTCTAATACTGACTCGTGGAGACTTAAGCAACTCATGTGACTTCACTGTGCCTCAGTTTCCCATCTGTAAAGTGCAGATCAAGATTTACCGTACACATCTCACAGGGGTGTTGCGAGACTTGATTCATTAACACTACTAATGTCTCTGAAATCTAGGAATAAAACATGCTGTGTAAAAAGTGCTACATAAAAAGTGCTAAGAATTACGATGTGCCCTCCACCCCCTTTCCCTTTTAACTCCAGATATGAAAGTGTGGCTCTCTCTTTCTCAGCCCCTATAATACAGACCTGGCCTGGAGGTTTCTCCCACATCTCCATTACTTCTGGTGATCGCAAGCAAAAGAACTGGTTGGCTGGAACAGGGGTTGTGTGGGAAAGCTATAGCATCCTCCCCAAATTAAATCATTTCCTTATCTTATTCTTTCTCTACCCTCCCTTGTTCCCAGCCCTGTCCCCCAATGTTGTGTTCTTACAGCAAATCCCTCTGCTCCCAAATGAAGTGTCCTACTGCTGGAAACCATCTTCCCTGACCTTCTTTAGATCAGCTAGTTGGACAGTATCAAAATATTAGGAATCTCTGAACTCACATACAACATTCTCATTCCAATACACCATTGTCCGAACTCCACCCAAAGGCCAGAACCTATTATTCGGTATTTAGGAAGAATGTCATGTGACCACTTCAACGCTACAGGACAATCTGGGAGAAAATTATATTTGTGCTTAAAAAATATTTGAAAACTGAGTTCTTACTATTCAGTGGCTGTGGAGATAAGGATAATGAGATTTGTAGGCTAGGCTGAATTAAGTTCTCTTCCTGATGATCACTGGATGTTTTCAGATATATCAGGCCAGTTCTTCCATCAGAGCTTCATTAAGTTTAATCCTACCAGTAACTAGTAGGTGCTAGTATATGCAGACAAAACCCCAGTCAGCCAATAGACCAAAAGAGGTTTTGCACTAATAAGGAGTTTTTGGGATTCCAAGGCAAAATCTGAAAGTGAGACCCCACACAGCCTTCCAAAAATTGTCAGGGAGGGGCAGCCCTGAGGGCGGTATTGGAGAGTGAGCCTGCCCTAAACTCACATCGCAGTGGCGGCTCGGCTCTTGTCCCGCAGGGCTGGGCCCAGCTCCCTGCTCCGGGCATTGTGACTGGACACACAGGGTTGTAGCACCATTGAGGTTTGGCCCGGAGGTCCCTTTGACATGACGGAGGGGCAGGTGAGCCAAATTTCAGAGAGTGGCGCTGTGACCCCCCACATCATGTCACAACAATACTCAGTTTGGGGGTGTTCCGAAATGGGGAGCTGTGGAAAACTGTCCCTTTTGCTCCTCCACCTCTGGGCAGCCCTGGTGCCAATGTACAAAAAACAGAGAGGAGATTAGATGGCTCAGGAGACTGGCAATGGGAGCAGGCTCCTTTCATCTACAGGAGGCAAATCAACTAAGTGCAGTAAAGGTCACCTCAGAGGGGTGTATGAAATAATTTGTCTAGTTCTGAATGGGCAGGTACCTTACCCAAGGTCACAGAGCAAGTCATTGGCAGGTGAGGAATAAAACCCAGGTCTCCTGATTCCTAGGCTAGTACCTTTTGCCCTTACTCAGGCAGAATGATCAGTGACAACAATGCCAGGATAAAGATATGGGAATATTAGTAGTAGTCTCTGATAACAAAAGCAATAATAATGGAGATCAGAACCAAGCAAAACCTCAGAACTGACTGCCCGGAATTACTAGGAAATTTGGATCCAGATCTTCACTTGAATCCAAATTTTAAAGCTCAGTCACAAAAAGCCTAAAAAATAACAATTAATAATGGGCAAACTAATGAAAATGTTATAGCATTGCAGAATTAGAAGAAGTGTACTGTACAGCTAGCCAAACATTTGCATTTAAATAGAAAGCACACTGAAAATATACTTACAGTACTGAGGTACAGCATGTATGTAGCTACAGATACAAATACACTATCAGGCCAAAAACAGCATCTATGAGTTCTGCATATCAAAGTGGTGTATAAGAAGTATTATTATCTGAAAATATTTTGAGGGAAGCATATGCAACTAGAATTTGAATTTTATTGGAAATTATCTCAATGGATATTTTGTTATAAACCAAAACTAATATGCTAATATACCTACTAATATGCTAACCACAATATAATTTAACCCCTTCACATTTAAAAAATATGTTGCAGTATTCAGTCAAGTTGGTATTCAATCAGCTGTTCATTAGCTTGCTCCAAATCAGAAACTGGAATTCAGCAAGTTCCTTAGAGTCAATATTCTCTCTCTTGCCTTTATGAACATGCCTTCTCAATTCCCTGCTAAGTTTCTTTTCCCTGCGTACTGCAGGCAATAACTGTGAAACTCTTTAATTTAATAATATGTTCTTTGTCCTGAAACTGTTCCTGTTTTGCAACCACATAGATTATATGTATGGGCCTGTAGGAATCGTCAAACAGTTAATAAGGGAAGGGCTTGGCATGCCTTCACCATGCTCAGATTCGACAGTCAAGTCCAAACAAGAAAGCTTTATATCGCCTATGATTTCCAGTCCTCACTAAAAATATGCAAAATGTCACTACTGGGAAAGATCCCTATTTCCCAGTGAGCTGTAAGACCAGAGTCTAGTTATCCATATGTTGTTGAGCTATATTTTGTGTATAGTTTATGCCATTTATTTTCCCAAGCATATTAGGTTTTCAAGAGACCCATAGTTCACTTTGCCTTTTAAAGATACGTACGTGCAATTTCAATTTGTATTAAGCTCTTAATACAGTATGAGTGGGAGAACGATGGGGTGAGTTATACCAAATGATCATATTAGCCCCGAGGTTAGCAATCCATCAGCAGGGTTGGTAATATTTTGTGATGCACACTCGATAAGAGCTTTGTGTCTTGGGAAACACCAAGAATTCACTTGGTGAAATGCATCGCAGGGCATACTCCCCACGACCAGGCTTACCAGACTGAGATTCTACTCTAAAAGATGACTGGAAAAAAACTATTTATTCTGTTGATGGTTCAAGGACTGGAGCGGAGTCTAGCTGATTCGCCTAGAGTGGTGTAGTAGGGCTAATAGGAATAAAAAGTAGGAAGACACTCATTTTCATCAATGAAGTAAGCAGAGGTCACTCTGAATGTGCTCAGAGGAAGACCTGGAGAGTAAGATAGCAACGTTTTTGTGTAGTCATTTTTCAGAGAAGAAATGGCCTTCCCCTGGAGCTTAACTAGGACTTAAATGGAGCACAATGCCTGCAGGCTCACTAAGCTGGGTCTAGAGATGGAGTTTGAAAAGGCATTTTCTAACCTTTACAAACTGCCTAGTGATGGCCGAACTGCTGAAGATTTGGAGTTCCAGCTCAAATCAGAGATGAGCTCAAAAGTCTGGTTACCTATTCACACCTCTGGAACTTAAGCTGGAAATCTGCAGCAGTCTCAGGAGATTTCTGACAAATCCCACATCATTCAGAAACTAGAAGTGAGCAAACTTATCCAAACACTTCAGAGCATTAAAAGGTTGAGTTTCATTCTAAAAACAGGTGATGATTCACATTATTCTATATACAGTAGCACACAGCGGCTTCAACCAAGGTAAGGGACCCAACGTGCTAGGCATTGTACACACATGGAGTCAGTGTCTGTCCCTGCCCCCAAAGAACATACTGTCTAGGCAGGCAATGGGTGGGAAGGGAAATAGAGAGTGCCTTGTCCAGGGTCACAGAGCAGGTCAGTGGCAGAGATGGGAATACAACTCAGGATCCTGCCTCCCAGCCTAAGCCCTTATCTATTAGATCACACTGCCTCTCCAGATGGATTACTTTCCTCTTTAAATAAATTCGCCCCCTCCCTAACCATTTGAGCATCCTCATTTTGTCCAGAGTTGGTCAGGAACCACAATTTCTGTTCCACAGGAAATTACAACATTTCAAACAAAACATTTTGACTGTTCCCACTGAAAAATTGAATACCTATTGACACATGCCCCTGAAACTTTTCAGTTTTGACAAGACTGCATTTTTCAAATGAAAACTGTCTGGCTAAAAAATTTTCAACCAGCTCTAATTTGTCACCATTACATTGTATGAATTACAGTTGCTGGGTTCTTTTACTAGGATACAGGAACCACCAGCCACTGAAACCTAAAAAAAACCATATATTTAGAGTACAGCATGTTAACAGTCTAAAAATCAATCCCATGTTCCCAAACAACAGGAGGGACAGCCTGAAAACGGGACTGTCCTAGAGGAAAATAGGACAGCTTGTCATTTTAACACAATGGTTATGGTAGCTAGTGGCAGGTGGGGAAGCCCTCACCACACCAGCCTGTCAGAAGGTGCAGCTGCTTCCTTCAAGCCAGGGAGAAGGGAAGCCTTATTGGTTTCTTAGCAAAGATGGGGGAGCTGCTCTCCCTTTAGAGGCAAATCTTGCTCACCACCAAAACCTTCTCCGGGGGCTTACAAAAGCATCAAAACCAGTGTCCAGTTCTGGTGTCCACAATTCAAAAAGGATGTTGATAAATTGGAGAAGGTTCAGCGAAGATCCATGAGAACGATTAAAGAATTAGAAAGCATGCCTTTTGATGATAGACTCCAGGAGCTCAATCTATTTGGTTTAACAAGGAAAAAGTTTAGGGGTGACCTGACTAGTCTGTAAGAACCTACATGGGGCACAAATATTTAATAATGAGCTCTTCAATCTACCAAAGAAAGGTCTAACACGATGCAATGGCTGGAAGTTAAAGCTAGACAAATTCAGACCAGAAACAAGGCGTACATTTTTTGACAATGAGAGCAATTAACCACTGGAACCAGTGATGGAATCCCCATCACTGACCATTTTCAAATCAAGATGGGATGTTTTTTTCTAAAATATCTGCTCTAGGGATTATTTTGGGGAGCTCTATGGCCTGGAGGTCACATTGGATGATCACAATGGTCCCGTCTGGCCTTGGAATCTATGAATCTGTGAGTGTGAGGAGGGGAGCGAGAGGAAAGGAGGCTGGTCAGGGAGGGGGACACTAAAGTATCCTGTGTGCTGTGTTTTCCAGGGCCTCCAGCACTAGAAAGCAAAGCAGTGCCTTGGGGGTGGTTCTAAAACTAGCTCATTCCCTCCTCACAGTGTGCATGTGTGAGCAGGTAGAGGGAGTGGGGATCAAAGGAGATGAATGGCTAAAATGGAGGTTGCAGCAATAGAGTGGTTCTGCTAATCCTCTGCCAGCTGGAGGGAAGGATTTTGTCCCCATCCCTGAAAAGCCCTGAAAACCCTTCCCCTTGGGTTTGGTAGGAATGTGTATTTTCTACTTCATGCATCCTAGAAAACTCTTGAACAACAATATCTTCAGGCACTGTCTTCCATATCACTCAAGCCCTGCTACCTAATTCAGCTGCTCCGCTATTTTGCCATGGGTTGTCTAAGATCACGAAACCAAACTTTGAAATAACTATCCCTCTTCTCCATGCCCTCTCTTCGGATTTCTTCACTCCTCGGCCCGCAGCAGGTGGCAGAAGGCTACAGCGTCCTGCAGCAGATTCCAGCCAACACCCACCATTGCCCTGGCTCAGTGGTGTTTAGTTAGCTAGGATTCCTCTCTCACCGTTGTTTCCTTCCTCAGGATGGATCTGCTCCCCAGATCAACTGATTTGCTCAGAGCAGCACAAGACATGAGTCAGCTGCTTCCATGAGATTTTTTTCCTTTCACTCCTTACCATTTAACAGCAGCTCTTGCAGTGCGGCAAGCCTTGTGTGAGAGTTATTTACTGTAACAAGCCCACAGGCGGCTCGAGTCATGCTCAGCAGCACAGCTGTACAGAACCAGCAATGTTCCCACTAATAACAACATTTCTGAGAAATTTCGTATACATTTACTTTGGTCTGAAATTCAGGTCCCAAGTTCTTCATAATTTAAGTATTCTTACTCTGTTCATAATGAAAACATTGTGCCTAGTGGTTTTCATCTGAAAGGGTGATTGAAAAGGGACTAACCAAGTGCCAGACAGAACAGACAGACACTTGGAGCTATCTGCTTATGTTCCCTTAGACTGTAAATTCTTCACTAGGAACGGTGTCTGCGAAGTGCCATGAACCCAATACTGCAAACGCTTACACACTTATCACAGCAAAGCACATTATTATTTATTTGTATGACAGTCAGCAATGCCTATAGATCCCAAACAAGGCCCCATTGTGATATACGTCATGGTTACAGGACTCGCTGTACCTCTGTCCCCTTCCTGGTCTCTCTGATTGCACCCTCTCACGTGTCAGGCCTTGTGACTTTGCATATCCTGGGGCAGAATTCCGCAATTCTTCCACTCTTAAGGCGGGCCCTAGGTTACAGCGCCCTCTGTATTAATCGTGCTTACCCTGCAGCTCTGACTGAGTTCTGACACCTGCAGGTCTTCCCTTTGGGAGCTGATGACCAGTGGTGAATATAGTGACCAGACAGCCTTCTTAAACCAAAGCAGTGTTTATGAAACATAAGAAATAAAGCATTTAAGAAAAAAGGATTTTCAAACAACAGTCTACACATGTCTATCTTACATAAGGACTTCCCATCCCCTGGTGGTAACCGAGGCAGCCCTAATTTCTCCAGACACCACAGTGGTTGTCTGCATCTCAGTCTCGTCTCCCCAAACAACTCCCTCCCTCTCTTAAGAATGTGTTCCTTTTCAAACCTGCCACAGTTCTTTTGCTCTGTGGTTCTCAGGCCTTTTTCCATCCTGGCATTGTCTCTCAACAATCCTAAAGTGTTTGCAAAGAAGTGGTTTATCTTGAGCCATTCTTTCCTTTCTTGCTTGTTTTTCTCCCGTATTAAACTACTCCAATCTAATCATAGAGTAAATATCCCCATAATCAGGTCAACATACAGTATTCCGAAATTACCTCCAAATCCATCGCAGAGAAGTGCCGCACAAACGCAGAGCAAGAGGCAGTTCCTGCCTCGAAGAACTTACCATCTGAATAGACCAGAGACAAAGTGTGAGAGAAAGGGCAAGCATGGTATCTGCAAATTTGTTAATGTGCTCCAAATTTCAGACCATAGAAATCATAGAAAACATAAGGCTGGAAGGGACCTTAACAGGTCCGTCATGCTGGGGGAGGAGTACATATACCATAAAGTGATGATCTTAGGTTGAGAGTTGCCTGGAGGCTTAGGAAATTCTGCAGCATCTCCAAAAGCATTGTGATGTCCTAGATTTACTTTTTTACTGCTGAATGTGGAGAGGGTGAGGCTGGATGGAAGGTTCAGAAAGAAATACAAACCCTCCCTGTATAAATTCACCAAAGGAACTCCTAATCTCCTTGGCTTGAAAGTTCCCATGCTGTACTATAGAATGATGCTGTTTTTGCCATGATGTCATCCCATTGCATTGTGGCATCTATGACACTTCCCCAGAGATGCCTGTGCTCCTTGCCACCCATCCTCCAAGCACAACTGGCAGGAACAAGTTTGGCTGTTAAAGTGAACTCAGAGTTCCAGGAAGCCAAACCCAGATAATAAGCAGAAAAGGGTGCGTAGCTTTCCATCATTGCTTGAGGTTCGGGAACTCACCAGCATTGGGCATTTGCTGAATATTCTGGACCAAACTGGATTTCATTCTGGGGTTAGCCACTGCCCACTGTTTAAAAACAAATGGAAAGTGGTAAATGGAAATGGAAAGTGACAAAAACTTAGCCACCTGGTATGCAGAGACCTCTGCCTTTTGTGCAGACCAGTATTGTCCTCATAGCTTCTTTCTACTCCTCTATGTCTGCTTCCATCTGTTGCCTCTTTTCTTACACATACACTGTAAGTTCCTTGGAGCAGGGATCATCTTTGTATTCTGTGTTTGTACAGCCCCTAACACAATGGAGTCCTGGTCCATGACCAGGGCTCCTAGGCACTTTGGTAATACAAATAATAAATAATAATACTTCAATGAACATGTTCTGTTTATAATAACTGACACACAGAACTAAGCATGACAATCACTCACCTCCACTGGGCAACCTGTAAAACTCCATTAAAATCACAGGGGTTGCCTGCATGCATTCAAGAGGAGAATCTGGTTCAGCACAAATAGACTGCATTCCTTCCTCTGTTACAAACATGCAACCCCGTGATATGGCCCTCAGAATCTAAAATCACCCAGTGGGTCATATTAGATTTAAGTGCAAATGGTGTTATAGATTTTCACTTTGAATCACACCCCTAGCATTTTGGTCTGCATGTGTATTTGTGATAATCAGCAATCTAATATATATCCGGTGTTCATGCAACAACGGGATTTGATCCTGCTTCCCCAGGAGTCAGATGAAACTCCATTGACCTAATAGTGAGCAGGTTTGGGGCCATTATTGCCGTGTTGATTTCCTGCTAACGGGTTATTGGGTTCCTATGGATTTATAGCCTGGAAAATACTGCGCTTACCTACAGAAAAAGACAAAGTGCAATCAATGTTTGTTCATCTGTGATGGATTTCCACTACATTTATTTTTCCTACTCTCCTCCATAACTGTAGGTGTATTCAGAAAGTAACTTCGGTGAAACCTTTCATTACTCCTTAACCAATATTCTTTCCCATTTTTTGAACAAATTAACAACAAATAACTAACTTCTTTCCAATCCCACAAAACACCCACAAACCAGAGGTGATGCCTCAGGCAGTTGTAGGCAAAATAAACATGTCGACAATATTTTTGGTTTCGGAAAATATTTTGTCTAAATAATTTTCTGATGAAAAATGCCCTTTTTGCAAAACTTTTCCACAACATTTTTTTCATTTTTGGTGTTTCATCCCGATTTGAGGGACATTTTTTTTTTAAAAGACAAAAGTTTTTGCAGAAAATAATTCCTTTTTTGGCTGGCTGTAGTTGAGAGTCCAGTGTTGCATGCTGGGGCTTTACAGCATGTTCTAGTTGCCTGCCATATCCCCAGCTCCATCACTTACATTCCTGAACCTCTGGTGGCATATTGAACAAGATCCCTCCTGAAGCCCAACCCTCTCGCTCCACTTCCACTTACCATCCTGCAAATACTGCCTTCTGTACCATTCACATGGCAACCGGGCAGAAGTCATCACACCCTTGCAGGATACCTGTTAGAACTGTTGAACTCTTCTGTTTTAATGATGCTGGTGGACTTTTCAACATCCCGCCGAAAACCCAAATAATGAAGCATGTATTTTTTTACAAAGAAATAAAGAAATCTTTAACGGCCATCAAAGCACTAAGTTTGGAGGCCCATAACAGGAACATAGAGAAATTCAGAGATATATAGTAAACAAGGGAAAAAAGACATATAAGCAGATGAGATCCAAGGTGGTCCAAGCTCTGATAGCAGGTCAAGGCAGCAATGAGAAATACAGGAACGCCATGCAAAGAGCAGCAGGGTAGACGGCTCCTACACCAAGAGTGTCAAGACTGGGTGAAGGGACAAAGAGGCAGATGGTGCTCCCAGTTCGGGTTAAATTGCACCCATGTTGGCAAAGTCTTGCACTGCAGGCTATATCAGCCGGGGGGGTGGGGGTGAAAGGATCAAGGATGGACTGAACACAATCCCTCTATGAGTCCCCTGGAAAACAGGGAGACTATGGAACCTTCTCTTTACAGTGAACCCAACCCTCTCTCTGGGTCACTGCAGGCAGCTGGTATATCCCTGTTTCCTCCAGGATACCTCTCCCTTCTTCCTTGGGAATAGACTGTCCCACCCTGTGGGTCTTGAATTCTTGGAGTCTTTCCAATGTCTTAATGGGCTTTGGGTCAGACCCTCAGTTTCTAATGAGAGATGCTACCTGTTAAACAAGGAAGAACTGAGAGGGCGAAAATAAGAAACCGACAACAAACAGCAATGAGCCCAGAGGGGTTGCAGCTGTCTAAGCAAGAGGAGAGGCATGCAGAAAGCTAGGATGCTATGGTAATTTGCAATTGATAGAATATATCCTTAGCCAATACCAGTTTAACCCAGATTTCTTCTAGAACAAAACCTCTCTACAGTATTGTCAGCTGCAGGTGATATTGTACAGTCATCATGTTTAATGCAGATTGCGTAATGGGGTTGCATAAAATAACTTTCATGGAGTCAGCTTTTTCTGTGGTGTTATGTATGTGTCAGGTTAATTTGAGCTAGATGAAAGGTGGATTTTTTAAGAGCACACGGCTCCTGTAATATTAAATGCTAGCATCTATCAGAATGGTCATTAATATGATGTAATTGTATATAATAAGGAGTATGTTTGAAACACTATAAATAAAATACCAGGGAGAGCCAGGGCATTGACATCCAGCAGTGTCAGAAATGTAAACTTGACACAACCAAACAAATGCTGACAAATGTATTAAGCGAGATAAAAACTTTGTTGAGGCATGAGAATGGTGGATCCTATCTCGGTTAAGTCTGAAATGTTTCTAATGTTAAGAGACTCTCAGGGACATTAATGACTTTCTTTCTTCCACCCCTTCAGGTGTGCATTGTTCCATAAAGAATGGAATTTGGAGGGTGATGATAGGTAACATTCTGATGAGAGCAGCCCATGAAAAAATGAAGATTGAGGGGAATGTGGGACAGCCTGAATGGTCCAAAGGGACAGAGTTCATTTGCAAGCCACAAGGGCTTCAAATGCCTTGTACCTCAGGAAGAAACCTTGCTGCATCCCTCAGATGAGAGGCTAAATAATACAGCAGCAGGTTAGGCTGGCTCAAGGTATTATTTTGCCATGATTGCTTGAGGTCAAAGGCACAAAGGGCAGATAGGCAGCCAGCCTCCCATTAAATGTCAATGGAAGTTGGGTGTTTTGATGCTTCCCAGGAGCACCCAGGGTTGTGAGGCACCTCACTGGCACCTGCCCTTAGCGTGAGGAAGCTTTGTCTGTAACTGCCGGAGCTCCCTGACTCCACCGGCTACGGGGAACACAAACACTCCCTGCTAGGCCTGCACACGCCCCACTGTCCCTCTGCAGGTTAGCAATGGGCACATTCCAACTCTCCAGCCCGCCGAGCATCTCCCCGGAGTGTCCCGCACTTTGGTCCATTGGACATTCATAGTATTCACAGATTCGCTGCTTCCAAAGAGACAGTTCACCCAGTCTATGAATGTCACCTCAGATCACCCTTCTGCGTAACATGCAGTGCTTAGATATGTTTATAGTGAAAACAAGTACAGGCTATTTAACATGGAGAAAAAATTCAATGATAGCAAGTAGAAGTGTTGGAAACAAAACTGCCTGAAAATGGCGGACATATACTCAGTAAGGTGGCCACGCCGCCTGTCCGACCGCGCCCCTGCCAGCGTGACCTCACACGCATAGCCTGTACGAGGTCACACTGCACAGCGGAGGCCATTTTGAAGCATGCACTGCCCTGCCCCTGGTCAACCCAGTGGGAGCAGAGCAGCACGCTCTTCAGAAAGATCTCTCCTGACTCCGTGATACCAGACAAAACCACAGCCAGTTTTGTCTCAGTACCAGACAGGAATCAAAACCATAGAAAACGAGGACTATCTATCTTAAAACTGGATGAATGGCCTGCCTGGTGCTTGGCACATCTCAGCTGTACCTCTGCCGCTATCGGTGCTACCGCAGGTACACTACTATTGATACTTGCCGTAGCTCTCATCGAGTTACTGCAAGTATATGTACACGAGCAGGGGATTCACATCCTTAGCCTTGCATGGAACAGTGGTCAGTATCTGCAATGCCTGAGGGTGATTATCAGACATGAGCCTTACAAGAGATCTGAAAACAGCCCACCAGGATAGTGATAAGCCACAGCAGTTTAGCTGTGATGGGATGGGGCTGCCAGACTCATAGCTGCAGAGAGAAAAAAATGCATCTCAAGCACGTTTCCCACGTCCAAACAGAAGTTAGTTTAAGCAAGCAAGCAGATTAACTTTAAGAGTTTAATTTAAACAATTTAATCCCAAATGGGTCCTGCCCAAGAGTTCTGCTGTATTACCAAAACGGCATAGGGGGGCCGAGGGTTTAGGATTCACCTGGTACAAAACTGCCTTTGGATTTTGTATTGGAGACAATGTCCCATTGCAGCATGCTGGCATTTTTCTGCATTTGTTTGTTTAAACAAATAATTGCCAAATCCCAGCCCTGCCAGAGACCAGCCTGTGAAAGAACCTTTCCAAACCCGACTCCAAAGGGCAAACTAGACTTCAATCTATCAACATAAACCTAGAAGTCAGCTGGGTTCACACAGCACACTCCCTTCCTTCTAGTCTCTGCTTGATGTTTTCCAAGGTGCTAATAGCACTTGGATCCCTTTTTCGAACCACAAAGTGTTTACTGTACCGACCACGGGAATACATGCTTTATGAATGTCCCTACCTATTCAGAGCAAATATGCACACTGTCTGTTCTTGAAGCGTCAGTGTGCTTCCTTAATTAAAAAAAAAAAACATCGTAAAAAGTTATCCTCCAATGTCTTAATAAGATTTTATATTATTATGAGTTTAAAAGTATCCTGGCAACAGAATAACAAAATTATAGTGAAGCCAGCTATGCACACACCTTTGATTAGGATGTGTCAGCATTTTTCATCATGAATCCTTCTTTTTTTGGTAGCGTGAGAGGGAGTGGGAAATCGATAAAATTGCTTGCAATAATTCATTCTGGACTGAAATGTGGAATATGATGCTTCAAAATAGAAGCTGCTTCTTTATTAATCCAGGTTTAAAAAAAAAATAAATTAGTCTTAACCATTTATTATCCTGATTTTTAGGATTGTATTTGTATTTAATTTGCAGTCACAGTAATTGCCTGCCTACATGGCTAGTTAGGTGTCTAACTGCTTATCTGAGCACACACTTACTACTCCTGCATGTGTATGTTCCTAGAGCAATTTCATTATGGGCCTGATCCAAAGTCCCCTAAAAATCAATCAAGTCATTGACTTCAGAGGGCTATGGGGCAAGGCCGGTGACAGGGGCTTCACTCTCTCGAAAACTGAAACTCGGACTCACATGGGCAGACTGGGAGCTGGCCAATGGCTCCCAAAAGCTGTTCCATTGTCTTCAGACAGAGAAGTGAAGCGTCCCTTCATATATCAACATGCACATGCCCCCAACTGGCTCCCTTGCTTCTACACTCCTCCAGGCCTTTGGTGAAGGAGATGGAGAGTGCTCACTGTTCCTTCTGACACTTCCCAGGCTCCCATCCAGAATACCTAACATCCCTCTAAACTACAGCTGCTGCCATCCTCCCAAGCAGACATAGAGTGTCCCCTCAGCACTGCTCCCTTCCTTCTGTGGGAGCTGAGTAAAAACCTTCCCTCAGTCCAGCTGTCTGCCCTTTGGGTATTATATTTCATCTTCACCACAGGATTTGACAAAGCACAATATTCAAAGAATATATTAATTTGTTTAGGAGGTCAGGGAAGTTACCAAAAATGCATATAACAACTTAGGGCCGCATTCCCTGTTTTCCACCAGCCCTTTTGCACAAACTGTGCAGCACAATGGGGCTGGAAAGCAATTGGATCTGGCTGGCACAGAATTCCCCTGGCATGGCGGAGCTCTCAGCTGGCACAGAGCCTAAATAGCCAGCCCTTGCATCAACCATCACCCACTGCCACTTATCCCTAGCATAGGGGTTGAGGAGGGGGCGTGGCTGGAGTATGCCACACCCTGGAAATGCTCAGCTAACATAAGTTAGAGCCACCTCAAGGCTCCTTTAGCCTACTGGGACCTGTAGTGGCATAGAACTGCCTTGACAATCAAGGACGCATAACCAGATCCCGAACAGGCCCCTTCCTTCTACTATACCAAGCAGAAACACATCTCGGCAGAGAAAGGGGACCTCAAAAGAAAGATGCACAAGCTGTCTTATGTGACACTGTACCACAGGTACAGGGATATAGGCACTTTAAAGCCTCACAGCAAAGAATCTGGGCCCTTAAAAGAAAGATTCCCAATCTATCCTGTGCAACTGTACCTGAAGTCCTGAGGGATCTAGGAAATGCAAAGCTTCAAATGCACGGGTGTAAGTGAAATCTGGGAAGAACCTATCCAATGAGTATAGCTGCTGAAGACAGTACTAAAAAAACTGGATCTCTCCACTCATGCTTGTATCCCAAAGAAGCAAACTCTAATGCCATCATCACATGCTGCACCAGCCAGATTTGCGATCCAGACAGAGAGGGCAGGTGCCAAACTCTTCCCCATTCTTGATGTATCATATGATCTTTGAGCAAATTCCCCTTACTGAGGAAAGCTCATGACAATGCATGTCTCACTCTTTTTGGCAGTCACTGTTTGAACGCCTATGTTTTGCAATTAGCTCAGAATTATTCCCTGGGATTTTATGCAGCAACTCCTGTCTGGCACTGACAGCATTGGGGCATGTATTTACCACACCAGATGGAACAATCTTGTGCATGCCCATAAGAAAAAATACACTGATTTTACTTTTAACTTGTTGCACTGTGGAAAGCCATGCGATGTGAAATGGACCAGCTGGGTGAGTATTTCTAAGGCTTGGTCTATGCTGCCAGCGGATTTCGGCGGCAGTCGATGGGAGATACCCAAGCTATGTAGAGTAGCTTGCATATCTCCGGTCGACTTACTAACTTCTCTTTACCGCGGCGTCCCCATAACGCTGCGCCAATGGAAAATGCTCTCTAGTCAACACAGCATTACTCTTCTTGAGGGGGTGGATTAACGACATTGACTTCCAGGATCAATTGAGCAGGTCTCCACTGCTGATCAATCGATCCTGCAGAATCAATCCTGCACTGCCAACAATGCCACCGGCAGTGTAGACATACTCTTAAATTCCACTTCTAAGGCCTGCAGTGGAGCAGTGCTGAAGTTATTTAATAAAACAAATTATTATTAGATATCATCTGCCCTGGACATTCTGCAGAACAGACTGCAAAGGTGTAATGGCATGAATAACATGCCATTTACACCTATATATGGGATATTGATTTTGGTAGACCAGATTGGCTCTTTTCAGTCATTCTACTCTATCAGGTATGTACGTAATGTATGAACTTTTAAAATGACCTGGCTAAAAGTAGATAGATTGGAATAATTTGGGGCCAAACTTGTCCACCACCTAACTAATGTGCATCTCTCTGCCTCTCTTTCTCCCCCTCTATCTACCTAGAAGTTTGCCTAACTACTAGTCCACTTAAAAGACTGAAGTGAATGAGGAAGACCTGTCTTGGCTTTCATTTTTAAACCGCTATCCTGAGATATGCAGGACTTCCAAGCTCTTTAGTGTAGGGAAGACTGTCTTTTTGTTCTGTGTTTGTATAACACCTAACACAATGGCTGGTTCCTAGGTGCTACCCCAATAATAAATAATAAAATAAAATAATAATAATTAATGCATTAATTAGAGGCTATTAAAATCACTGTCCTTCAAAACATCTAGCTTCATTTAGCATCTCTTGATTCAAGACTTCCCCATCCTTTTACTACTGTTGCCACCAATAATGGCATCTTTCAGTGAGATCAAGACGTTCAACTCAAAGAACTTCGAAGTTTTTTTTAAAAAAAACTTCAACTCATGAGAACAGGAATCTCTTCTCACACACCCAGAAAATAGTAGCCAGCTCTGGAAGGAAACTTGGCTTAAGTTTAGCAGCATATTAGTACAGAACAGTTTAGGACAGGGGTAGAGAAGAGCAGTAAGAGGTTAATAGGAAGTCACACTCATTCTGCTCTGCAGCACTTTCTGGAAGCTCACATAGGCCAAAACTTTCATGTTTGTGAAGTTAGGTAACTAAATTCATTTTTAGGCCCGATTAAAAGGGCTATATCATGAGAGTTGATGAGCACCCACAATTTCCACTTACTAGACACCATATGCACTTCTGTTGTTCACTAACACGGCCCCAGTTAGGCCCTTTCTGGAATTTTAAGCTCCAAAATCAAAGCAGAAAGAGATCCAGAAGCCCAGATAGGAGTCTTTAAAAAAATCTGTAACACTGATAGCTTTTTAAGGCCAGAATCCATTGTGATCACCTAATCTGACCTGCCTAACACAGGCCACAGGATTTACCTGACTTAATTTCTGTTTGAACAACAGCATATTTTTTAGAAAAATATCCAATCTTGGTTTAAAAAACAGCCAGCCACAACCTGTGGTAAATTGTCCCAAAGGTTAATTACCCTCACTTTAAAAAGTTTGTGCATTATTTCTAATCTGAATGTGTCTGGCTTTCATTTCCAGTCATTGATTCTTGTTATACCTTTGTCTGCTAGATTGAAGAGCCCACTATTATCAAATTTCTGGTCCCCCATGAAGGTACTTATAAACTATGATCAAGTCACCCTTTAACCTTCCCTGTGTAACTAAATGAAGTGTACAGCACTATATAAAACTTCCCTTGTGCCATTTCCTCTGATTCACATTGGAGATATTGTTAAAATAGGTTTTCTAAAAACATGAATATAAGTTCCTCAATATCTTTCTTGAGCCCTGAAATCTGTCATTTGGAAATTTTCCAAGAATATGTTAACATGCCTTCTCCCATGTGAGCAATAACTCATGCACTGGGAGTGTTTGAAGTGTTCTGACAGGAAAGTTTGAACCACAGCCAAAGGAAGCTTTCACTTCCAAAAGGCCAGATTTGAAAGGTATTGTGTTAG
Organism: Emydura macquarii macquarii; assembly: GCF_026122565.2. Lineage (NCBI taxonomy): Eukaryota > Metazoa > Chordata > Testudines > Chelidae > Emydura > Emydura macquarii. Next base: position 7,691,077 of record NW_027130506.1, read on the forward strand.
TTTTAGTCACAGTGTAAGCAGTTCGGACTTGTCAGCCATCAGTTAGTGAAAACAAATCCTGTCTTCCAACCACAGATGGGCTAAAGCTGCAAAATTCTGATCTGCAACTGGAACTTTTCTCAGCCTTTGTGATGGGACTAGGTGCTGCTTCTGGGTTCAGATCCAAGGTTTAGGATGGAACCCATTTCATAATTCAACATGATTTTCTGTAGTCACCAATGAATACAAATAGGTATGTAGAGATGCAATATATAGTTTTCTTTGTATTACGATCATTTTTTGCATAATACAGTTATATGTCTGTGAGCATGGGTGGATAGAGAGTACACATAATAGGCTGTACTTATGGTTTGGAAAACATACACACCAAGGAATTTCCAAAGGGTCAGACCTCAGCAGAAGCAAGAATCGCAGTCCCAGAAAGTAAGTTAACAGTGTGCTGGGCGGAGCCAATATTTGACATATGAGCTGTGACACTGAGGATTTGATTGGTCAGGTAAATCACATGGGATTGTTTCTGCTCCCTGATTGGATGAGTGTGTAAGAACTTTTGGCACATGTACAAATTTTAAATTTTGTTTCCTCAGAGACACCCACAAGCAATGTTGACATTAACTTTCCATTAACATCTGTGCCAGTAAAAATTAGTTGCTCAAATATTCTCGGAAAATGAACACAACAGTGGTGCAAACTATAATGAAAGCAAATACATTTAAAATTTGGCCCACTTCCGAGGACAACGCAGTAGATAAAGTACTTTGAGATGCTCTAGTGAAGGGCATTAGCTGAGTTCAGAATGTTACTATTTCTTTTCAAAGTCTTGACTTTAAAAGCAAAGCTGAAGAAACTTTTATTTGCTTCAGCCTTCGTTAAGAATAAATGCTGATGGAAATTTATATTGCTGTTGTAAAGCACTTGTGCCCCTGGAGTGAAGGATGCTGTACACTTACACTGATTTTTGTTCTGTCTGTATGGAAGTATGTTGATTAGAGTTGTTTCCCCCTTTTGTTATGTGACTCTGTGATTCTTTAACATTAAAAGTCACTTTCTGCTAACACTGAACAAGGATCTTTGCTAGAACAAGAAAAATAGTTTTATTCCTGAAACTGTTATCTCTCACTCCCTGGTTCACTATAAAGCATCTGCCTAGCGCCTTCACCAGCCCCACATTCCTGCATAGCTTCCTGCGATAGTTTTAAAAAGACAGTATACGTATCTCTAGATATATTTCATCTAGACATTCTGACTCATATCTTTAATCTCCTTCAACTTGTTGTCTGAATTTTATGTTTGCTTCCTCTGAATCTTTATTTATGGCACTCTCTCTAGACACTAGGAAATATTATTTAATGCCGCAGAGAGTTATCCTGAAGAATTCACAACTACTATGGCTGAATTTTTAAATAGAGTAACCTTTTTAATGACCATTAGTAATTATAGATGTTGAGGTAGCTATGGGGGGTGATAAACCTCAGTTACTGATAGGAGTCAGTTTTACTCTTGGGAAGAGCTGAGATACTACACTAACGATCACCATTGTAAGGCCCTGGATAGATAGATGGGAAACCTACATTCCAGGCAGAGCATTGAACAACTAGCTACATGCTTTAGTCAGCAGGAGTGGTTGGCTTTCCCTGAAGCATTAGGCATTGAACACTGGACTCAAGAGACTCAGGCAGCGTAGCAGCTGTATTCCATCAGCTACATTACGGTAGGCTGTGACGCTGCCACTACTTGTGTGCGTCAGAATGATTGATGAGAGACTGCCCCATCTCCCCACTCCCAGCCAGAAATGGGTTAAAGCAATCTGCTGGATGCCAGCCACTAATGAGTAGAGAATACTTGTCCTGAACCATTTAAATGAGAAGATGATGACCGGCTTATAAAGTTAGATTTTTGACAAAAATAAAGCCCAAACATAATAATGGGGTTCATTATTCATTATTCAGCTTGTCTCTTCTCTGCAACACCACATTTCTGTGACCATGGAAGTTACTTTATGTTATTTATTTCAGTGCGGACACACGAAGAAGCACCTTCACCAAACTCTAGGCAACTTGACAAGCCATTAAAAACACAAGTGATGGAATCCTTTCCCAAAGAAAAGTCAATAGAAGACATGACAATGCATATCTTCGATTCCCAAGCCTCCCTATTTGAATCCAAGTGCTTGTGCAAATAGGTGGAGCTCACAGGGTGCCCGGAAAGTCAGCAAATTCCTGTTACTTTGAACCAACGGGAACAAGTGAAGGTTCAAGTGCAAGAAGCCATAATGGTGAATAGCCTGCCAGCTGGCCCCTGCCTTTCTCAGTCAGCTTCTGGAATCTCCTAGCTCCTTCCTGTCAAGAATCCCTCCAGTTCCCAGCCCCCTGCCCCTTCTCTCCCAGTCCCCCTGCCCACCACTTTCTGGCTCCAGTTCCACCTCCTCCCTTTAGAAGGACCCACTGCTGCCATCCCTGTGTAATTATCTAAACTTTTCAGCACTAGTTCTGAAATTTGTTGCTTTTTAGGCTGCAAAAAATCTTCTTAACTCATGAGGGACTGGGATGCTCCCATTGGTTAAAAATGAAACGCATTTGAAGTGCAACTTACTGAAAAAAGTTACTAGGTACAGAAAAAGACACTTTTCTTACTGAAGTACAAATCCTGTATATGTTCAGGGTCTTGTGTGCTTCCAGGAAAAATAATGGAGGAGCACAGGTGTAACCAAAAGCATTATTTTGTGTCCCCTACAGTAAAATAGGGATCACTGAAAACTGAATTTGGTCTGAAGAGTCTTTAATCTTGATCATGAAGCACACTCCAGGAAGAACTCATCTTGGTTTTCAGATTCTAGGTTGAAATTAGAGGGGAGAGGGGCAAATTTTATCTAAATATCATTGAATGAAAATAAAATAATAGCTTAAAGGGAAACATCCATCAAGGTTTTTAGACAAAAAGCCACAAAGTGCTTCATGCAAGGACTTTGCACTGCAGGATTTCTGTAAAACTTATTCACCTTTTTATTTAGAAAAGGTAATGTCCGAACAACCATCAACAAGTAGAATAATAACGAAAGAACAAAAGTAGTCTCCTTGAGAGAAAGAGCAGTCTGTGTCCCCACTGGCACACTGTACTGAACTCCAAGTACAAAATGGTTACTGACCTCCACAGAGACAGCAGAGAAATTTAAAGATGTGACACACAGAAAACAAAAGGAAAGACAGTTTAATACATCACACATTTGTTCTCTTAGTTCACACCATGACAAGTTAAATGCAGTATTTTATTCAGCGTGGTTTGCTTGCTTATCTTTGTTGGAAAGCTAATTGCTTTTATTGTTGGTTTTGTGTGTCTAGAATGCCTTTGGTGAACAGGTGCCTACTAATAAAAGCTGTTATTCTTATTATTACAAACTCAGGCTTGTCAGCATTGTGTGGCTTCCCCAGGGCCTTAGAGAAGCATCTGCATGAAGACGATCTCAGTGGCATAGAGCACAACTGCAAGTAGGAGTTTGGGCTTCTTTGGTGCGCTCATCCCACGTCCAGAATTGGAATAACAACAGCTGATTGCAAACCGAATAATCCATTCTTGGAAATGGTTGTTAGCACATGTCAAGCACTCATTAGTCATCAACTCACCTTCATTAGCTTGTGCCCGGAGGAAAACTCAGCACTGTTAACGTCCAATACACCAGCTGTATCAACAATCTTGGAGTCTGAACTGTAAGAGCTTGTGGTTTCTAGACTTACCCACAACATGGGCCAATCCTCAGTTGCTTTCCATGCACAACTCCCATTGAAATCAATGAAAGAGTACTGCGCAAGGACTGACTGCAGGATTGGGCTCCATTATCCAGAAAGTAGTGCCAGAGTGACATTGAAGGAGTGGGGGAAATGTTTTCCGTAGGTGGAACCACAACCTATCATCCCTCTTTGGTCCTCAGAAGCATATGCACTCCTGTTGTTATAAAGGTGTATAAAAGACGTGGGAGAATTCTTGCTCTCTCTACACCTCACACATTTAAAAGTTCCCATCATGACACAGAGCAGAATCCTGAAGTTCTCTTATGGAAATGAAAGGTTTGCAGGACCAAAGACGTCAGGACTTAGAATCATAGAGTTGGAAGGGACCTCAGGAGGTCATCTAGTCCAACCCCCTGCTCAAAGCAGGACTAACCTCAGTTAAATAATCCCAGCGAGGGTTTTGTCAAGCCGCAGCTTAAAAACCTCTAAAGATGGCGATTCCACCACCTCCCTAGGTAACCCATTCCAGTGCTTCACCACCCTCCTAGTGACAAACTTTTTCCTAATGTCCAACCTAGATCTCCCCCCCTGCAACTTGAGACCATTGTTCCTTGTTCTGTCATCTGCCACCACTGAGAACAGCCTAGCTCCATCCTCCCTGGAACCCCCTTTCAGGTAGTTAAAGGCTGCTATCAAATCCCCCCTCATTCTTCTCTTCTCTAGCCTGAAAAAGCCTAGTTCCTTCAGCCTCTCCTCATACGTCTTGTGCTCCAGCCCCTAATCATTTTTGTTGCCCTCCGTTGGACTCTCTCCAACTTCTCCACATCCTTTTTGTAGTGGGGGGCCCAAAACTGGACACAATACTCCAAATGTGGCCTCACCAATGCCGAATAGAGGGGAATAATCACTTTCCGTGATCTGCTGGCAATGCTCCTACTAATGCAGCCCAATATGCTATTAGCCTTCTTGGCAACCAGGGCACGCTGCTGGCTCATATCCAGCTTTTTATCCACTGTTACCCCCAGGTCCTTTTCTGCAGAACTGCTGCCTAGCTCGTCGGTCCCCAGACTTGGTACATTAAGGAAAACTTTGAACTTGTGCTGCACCCTCTAGTCTCAGAGGCCTGGGTTCCATTTCCCAGCTCTGACGAACTGTGCAATTTTTGGACAATTCATTTAATCTTTGTTTGCCTCTATTTCCCTTCCCACTGTTTGTCTGGATCATCTATTTACATTGTAGGCTCTTGGGAGCAGGGACTGTCCTCTACTGTGTGTTTGTGCTGTTTACAGTCCAGTGGATTCTGCTCTTGGTTAAAGCCTCTAGGCGCTAGAGGAATACAAATCATAAATCATCAGTGTGGGATGAACAAAAGGTTTAGAAAAAAAATCAGAAATGTCCCCACACATATTAACCCATTTTTAGAACAAACCCCAACCCAAAACTTTTGGAAGGTTGTGAACTATTTGGATAAGCATCCTCTTTATTTGAAGCTGAGAAAGATGAAAATTGCACACGTGGGGCTTTCCTTGTGGCATTTCCAACTAAAAGTGGAAAGGGTAGGAATCTCTCAAAAGTTGGAGGCTATTTGTATCAAGTTCAGACTCTTCCACGCCTTTGGATGTTTATCGGAACTCAACTCCAATTCCAAACCTTTGTAGCTCACCCATCTCTATTAACAGAATAGGATTTTTGTATAGATTTTCTATTAAAAAAATCCATCCCCAAATTATCTATTTGTATTGCAGTAGCACCTAAAGGCTCCAAGGAGAGATTGGAATTAGGACTGGTCAGAAAAAGAAAATCAATTTCATTAAAAATTTAAAAATTTCAAAATTTGTTTTCAGTCTGATAAAAAGCGAAACCAACAGTTTGCTAAATTGTTCATGAAAAAGCATGAGAGAGACCCCAGATAGTTGAGTGGCTTCAAATCCATTGTCTGCCTAATTCAGAGTAGGGACATCAACATGGGTCTCTCACATCCCAGGTGAGAGCCCCACCCATCGGACTATTGACTATCTGAGAGAAGGGAGAATCTGAAGCTTTCTCTTTTCCTTCTCCCCACTTTCCACATAACGTTTTGTTTTGGACAAAAGCAGCATTGTTTGAAGAAAAAAGTTCAATCAGAAAATTTTCAGTCAGCTCTAATTAGGACCCCATTCTGTTAGAGGTCATATAAAAACATAGGAAAGGCATTCCCTGTCCCGCCCACTCCCCACCCCGCACCCCCGGTGAGCTTACGAGCTAAATAGACAAAACGAGCCCTGGTGGGAGGGAAAATAGGTACAATGAGGTGAAGTGACCTTCTGTATAGCCTTGAGCAAGTCAAGTGGCAGAGCACGTGGGTGTGAAATCTTGGCTCCATTAAAGTAAAAGAGAGTTTAGTAAGGCCAGGATTTCACCCAGGTCTTCATACTCTCAGTTCAGCAACTTTGGAGTTAAATAGAGTTAGGCCTTGTCTACAATAAAAAAAATAAGTTGACATACGATAATGTCTCTCTAATTACTGCGGTGGCTGATGTCCACGCTGCTCTCCTTGTGTCGGTGGAATGCATCTGCACCAGGAGCATTTCCACCGACCTAAGGGGCAGTGTGGGGAGCTGAGAGCCCCGTCTCTCAAGGTAGGTCTATATTGATGGCGACACTGCCGGTGCAGCCGGATCGGTGCTGCAGGATCGATTGAGCAGCAGTGGAGAGAGCTGGCAACACTGAAATCTGCACCCACCAAGAAACTGCCGCAAAAGCGTTGCTGGTTCACTTTTGACTGCATAAACTGGTTATGGAAGAGAAGTTCTAAGATTGAAGATGTTGTCTATGTGGGGAATGCAGCATTTTCTGTCCTAACCTCTCTCTCACTCTCCCTCTGGCTGTATGATCACATTAGTCAGATAATTTAGATGAAAACTGGAAGCACAATTACAAAATTCTTTTAAAAAAAAATTTCCTCCTGCTTTCCAACCAGTTCTGGCATTAACTCAGGGGGGTTAACCTGGATGAGAGGTTGTTCTTCTTGGCCATGTGTTCACGCTAGTTCTGTTATGGAACCTATGATTTAATGAAGGAGACAGCACCCTCTCTCACAGGCTGCAGCTGACAATGCTGTTCACTCCCTCCCTATCCCTGGATTGGCCAAGTTTTATGATCATGGCTATAAACACTAAATTTGAGCATAATCAAAAACTCATCATCTGTTGAGAGGTGCAGAATGGTCACTTTCTGTCTGTGGAGTCCTCAAATTCTAGAACATGTGTAAAAAGAAAAAAGATAATCATATGAAAACATAGAAATGGGACATTTTCTTATTCAGAGATTACTGTTTTCTTCAATGTAGCAATTACACTCCAGATCAGATGCCTCGGGCTAAGTGCTTGCTGTTTAATAAGCAAGTCCCCACCTTAAGAAGGCATGCAACTCTGTATGACAAATGGGGAATTATTACACAATAATGATCTGCCCTTGCAAAACCTGATTGCAGTAAAAAGTTTGGTACCTTTCACCCTTAAATGTTTCTTCTAAGATCACTGCCATATGGCACAAACTAAAACAACAGTTCTTTGCCCTATGTTTTCTGTCCGAAGCTAGCACAATAATTATCCCACTGACAGAGAGCCTTTCATTGAAAGATTTCAAACCACACGACCGGCAGAAGGGATATAAGAGCTGGCCACAGAAGTGCTGCTCAAACAAGAGCTAGAGCTGGCCACACCTGAGGGTTTCTGCCCTTTGGTCCTTGATTAATGCAGCTACAGCCCTTTGAAATGTGCCCAATGACTTCAGCATGCCCAGAAATACAGACATATGATTCTGGGGTCTGATTCAAAGCACAGTCCATTGAGCAGCACCACAGCCTCTGCCCTTCCTCTGGGGCTGGGATTCCCACTGAAATGGAATGATTGAAACGAAGGCTGGGATTGTAATTAAACTATCAGCCTAGGACCCAGGCAGTCTGGGTTGCATGCCCAGTTTTGCCACGGATTTAGTGCCTGATCTTGAGCAAGTCATTTACTCTCTCTCTGAATTTTGGCTCCCCATCTGTAAAAGGGGATAACGCCTCCTCCCTTTAGCCTCTTTTGTCTATTTGTGTGGTGAGATCCTCAAGAAAGGGACTGTCTTTTGTTACGTGTGTATTACAGTTGGTGCCTGTAGTCACTCTTGTAACATGAATAAATAAAGAGTAATAATAACCCCAGAGAATCTGCACGCATTTATCCCAGGTCTGTACTTGGTATGGCTCCTCTCCTGCCTTCTTCTCTGCAGAAAGTGCACAGACTCCAGTGGTTGTGCCTTCTTACCGTACCCTTTTATTTTAAGCTCCCGCCACCATTTCTGTAGTTTCCCAAGCTATTCCAGTATTAATTCTGCTGGTATCATTGCAGTACACAGCTTAGCAACATAAGGACCTGGTCTGTACCCAGATTCCGGCAGCATCTGCTCCCTTGCCGCCTCTGTTACTCTCAGGAGACTGATATCACGTTGGGTCACCTAGGAGAGAGAGTGGAAGTTTCCATTACAAGAGCTCAGACCGCAAACAATAGAGCATGTGATCCTCCACCCGTGGTGATTTCCAGGTCCCTGAACCATGGTTTCCCCACTGTGGTTTGGGTGGCAGGGATCGGTGTTGACCTAAGAATCTGCAAGTCCCGTGAGACTGCTACCAGCATCATTAAGGGAAAGTGGGGAGAGGGTCCTTTGTTCTCCCGCAGCCACAACCCACCCATAGTGGAGCCACCTCAGACAAAGACCGCACTTTGGGAGGTTTAACATTGGAGACCAGGCACCATCCATGTCACTAAGGGGAGGGGACACTGTCCACCTGCCTACCTGTGATCCCGACACAGCTTGCCCACAAGTTGCAGTACAAGGCCCATCGCCTATGCCTCTGGGCCATATTCACCATGGCTGGCACAGCAAAGCAGGTCATTGAATAGCTAGGGATTCTGATTATGTTCTGGCTTGCACTTGAGTGTAATAACAGGAGTGATTTTCAAATAGCAGCTGTGTCCTAGACCCAGGGTATGCATCGACAATGGCTGCCTTGTGCTTTGCATGCCTTACATTGGAAAGCCTGGCCTTCAGCACCTCCTGCAGACCAGCAGAGAGGCTTTCCCAGATTAGAAGGTGGAAAGAGAGAACGTGTGATGACCTGTTCAATGAAATAATGATCACCTCTGGGCAGCTGACGTGGAGCTAAGACCCTGGAGGATTTCATTGTCTGAAAAACTGGACATGAACATGAAGAGCAGGAGAGCAGCCCAGGAGCATGAGCATGGCACGCAGAATGAGATGCTGTGGATTATGAAGGCGCAATCAGACATGTTGAGGCGTCTGGCTGAGCTTCAAGAGAAACTTCTTGAGCTTAGACTCCCTCAGCAGCCCCTGCAGAACAGCTTGCAAACCTCACTGTATCCTCCCTACCCCTCCTCCAAATGTTCCAGGAAGCAAGGGGCAGAAGGAAAGTGCAGTATCCCTTCTACTCAACATTGCAGGAGGGTAAGAAGAACAAAAGGCAGCCATTCGAGGATTGTTGATGGACAAGACTGCTGTGCTTTCACAGGCAAGCTGACTTGGTTTCTCCCCTCCCAATTTTATCACACCGTTTCTCCAAGGTTAAATTCTTTTCCTGGTCTTACATCTTCTTTAGGTTTGTGCAATAAAAATCATCATGCAAGAATGAAATACTTATTCCAGGCCAGGAGGGGTGGAGAAAAGGCAGGTACAGGGAAACTGAAGCAATGGAGGGGATGGTACAGGAAGGCACAATGCAGATAAGCTGAACATATTACTGGGGCTCATTACTGAAATGGGTTTTCAAAGCCTCCCAGAGATGCAGTGCTCCTCGCTGGGCTCTTCTTATTGCCCTGGTATCTGGGTGCTCAAAATTAGTAGACAGTCTATCCACCTCCACACCCCACTTGTGGGGAAACGTCTCTCCCTTTGCCTCACAGATTTTGTGGAGTACTCAGCATGCAGTGATAACAATGAGGATATTGCCTTCACTGAGGTTTAACCTAGTAAGCAAACTGCACCAGTAACCCTTTAAATGTCCAAAGGCACATTCCACCACCCTTCTGCACTTTCTCAGCCTATGGTTGAACCGCTCCTTTCTGCTGTCCAGGAGGCTGGTGTATGGCTTCATGAGCCGTGGGAGCAAGGGGTAGGCTCTGTCTCTCAGGATCACTATTGGCATTTCAGCATCGTCAGTGGTTATTTTGTGATCCAGAAAGTCCCTGCTTGCAGCTTTCTGTACAGACCTGTCTTCCTAAAGATGCATGCACCATGCACCTTTCCTGACCATCCCACATTGATGACAGTGAAACATCCCCCTGTGATCCACCGGCGCTTGCAACACCATTGAAAAGTATCCCTTTCAGCTTATGTATTCTGTGGCAAGGTGGTCTGGTGCCAAGATAGGCGTGCCATCTATTGCCCCATCGCAGTTAGGGAACCCCATCATGGCAAAACCACCCACTATGTCCTGCACAATGCCCAAAGTCACTACCCTTCGTAGCAGAAGTCGATGAATGGCCCTGCACACTTGAATCACAACAACTCCCAGGGTGGATTTATCAGCTCCAAATTGATTCCCCACTGACCGGTAGCAGTCTGGCGTTGCAAGCTTCCACACAGTGATCACCACTCACTTCTTCACTGTCAGAGCGGGTCTCATTTTAGTGTTGCTGCACTTCAGAGCTGGGAGAAGCTCTGCACAAAGTTCCTGGGAGGTAGCCTTCCTCCTTCGAAAGTTCTGCAGCCCCCGCTCGTCATCCCGTAGCTGCATAGTGATGCGATCCCACCAGTCAGTGCTTGCTTCCCAGGAACAGAAACAGCACTCCACCATGTTCAGCTGCTGTGCAGCTGGGAATTGTTTCGTTTCATGTCTTGCAACAGGGCTGCTTAAAGAACACCACAATGTTCCGTGCAGTGGCTCCTGTCTCAGCTCTGGAAATTCTGCAGGATGCGAGGTGTTTGTAAAGCTCACAACAAGAATGCACTGCTGAGCAGGCTCCATGCTTCTCGGGCTATGGCGTACGCACAGCTAAGCTATCCTTTTGAAAAAAGGTGCAAAAAGTATGGGTTGTTTGCTGTTGAAATGAGGGGGGGGAGGAAAATACATCATGGGAGGTTGAAGCCATGTTCCCATGCCCCTTGTGACAATGTTTTGGTCCCATGAGGCATTACAAGCCCTTCCCAAAACCCACTGCGGCTAGTTGCACTGTGGGATAGCTACCCACAGTCCACTGCTCTCTGCATCAATGCAGGCACTGCTCGTGAGGGTGCACTCCACTGACACAATGAGCCTGGTGCAAACACTCCCAACCGACTTAATTAATTTGGCGGCTTGATGTCAACTTAAATTAAGTCGACTTAGCTTTGTAGTGTAGACACGCCCTGAGTAATCACAACACAGGCTTCCCTATCCACACCCTGCATTCTGTCTCACTGAGCCAGATTCTCACTCATTCTCATCCCTTTCTGATCGGTGCAAGGGGGATATTTTCCAAAAGGATGTGCTAGGATTTCGCCAAGTGGCTTCCATTCATTGCAACTTTTCCCCTTTTCTTTGAGTGCTGCTTCCTCTTTCCCGTACTCCCATTTGAGAAGTTTAACTAGGACCACTTTGGGCAGAAAGCCAGACACTTTCCCCGTACATTGGGCTAGACCCCTTTTAAAATACTTAGTAACACCCTTTCTGACCTGCATATGATGGACTTGATCTGACCTTCTTAAGGTCTGGGGAGAGGTTTGAGCTAGGGTATATCCTTCTTCTTCTTTATATTACAATAATGCGTAGAGATTGCAACTCAGATCAGGGCTCCATTGTGTTAGACACCACTCTTACAGACAGCCAGTCAGTCTTTGCCCCAAGAGCTTACAATCTAAGAAGACAAGACAGACAAAAGGGTGAGAGCAGAACGAGACCCGGAGGGATGAAGTGACTTTCCTGCTGTAACAACAGGTCAGTGGCCAAGGCAGGAATCAAACCCTATTCCAGAAAGCCTCCTGTGGTGTAATGCAGCAAAACTACCACAGTTCTCTGCATGGATGGAGTGATTCCAGCATGTGGTAGGTTCCACTCATGCAGAAAATGACTGCACACCTCTTGCACATAGTGGAGCAGGGAACCATATGAACTCCCCATATGCCTGTACATGAAGGCTAGTGATGGAGCCCACTAGATTTGCAACCACATAGGATTTGGGGGGCAAGAGATCCAAACATGGGTTGCAAGGGAACACTGCCTCTATTTCAGTCCTTCCACTAGGAAAACAGCTGCAGAGAGATTGTAGGGACCCTACCTATATCTTAGAGGGTTTATTCTGTTCTCTTCAACCTCAACAGTTTACTACATATAGCCCCATTTATCTGAGATTTGAGGTGGAGGGGAAAGAATTTCACACATAAGGATCTGGGATTGTAATTATTTTGTTTGGGGAGAAAAGCCATTAAATTACAGTACATGCAGTTCTTAGGTCTCTGTTTACTCAGCTCCAGTGTTATTCATTTCGGTATAATCTGTATCAAATCTTATATTAAAAGAGAATGATGGGTGGGGGCAATAAAAAAATTGTCAGGGAGATCAAGTGAGCAGCAAAGAAGAAGCCAGGACAGGTGGCTGAAGACAGTGATTAAGTCTGGCAATGCATTGAAATGGCACTGAATTAAAGAAGCCTGCAAACACATTCCGAGATTATCCAGTTGCAGTGTCTTGTGAGTGCTTTTTTAACTTAGTAGGATTATTTACTAAGTGCAGAGAGAGGTTTTGCTGATAATTTTCCCCTCCTCATCTGTGGAGATTTGAGATCTGGTGGTCTTTTTTTTCTTTGTTTGTTCTCCAGATATAGGCTGATGATGTGAGCGCAACTGGCCAGGTCCTCACTCGGGATAAAGCAGTATAAGTCCATTAAAGTTAGTGGAACTACGCTGATTTATATCAGCTACAGATCTGGTGCAGCAACTTCATGTCTATTCAGAATCATCAAGGAATTGTGGCCAACTATTTCCAAACCATACCTTGAGCCGGCCATGTTCACAGCTTGGTATGGGATGATGTTATTTTTCCCATGCACGGCTAGTAGCTATGCAGAATGCAAATGACTCCTCTGCAAAGCTCCATAAGTCATCGAGTTACATGAAAGGTTAAAAATATGTTGCACTTTAAAAAAGAGTGTTTCTCTCATACAAGGGAACAGGCTGCTTTTAAATCAGATTACAGGATAACCTGGTAAGGATACCAAAATTAAATATGAAATAGTCTCATTAATATCTCACTTTTACCTCACACTCTTCCGTATCTGACGGTGCCATTTTATTTTTAACATTTTCAGACAAGCAACAACTGTAATAATAGATCCTTTCAGAACTGAGGTAACACGAATTCCCCATGTAACCACTAACTTATTGTCCTCCTTCAAACGCTATTTTTACAGCTCATCTTTGCCATGACGACTATAAAACCCTGCCGTCTTAGGGAGAGAGCAAGCCAACCTCACTGCTACTGACTGGCTTATTATACTTGTTAACTGCACACTGGTAATGTCTGCAAATATATCTTCTTCTTCGAGTGCTTGCTCATGTCCGTTCCTTTGTAGGTATGCGCGCACCCCCGTGCACGGTTACTGGAACTTTTTTCCCTTTAGCAGTACCTGTAGGGCCAGCTTCAGTGCCCCCCTGGAGTCCCGCGCACATGCCCTATGCCCCCTCAGTTCCTTCTTTCCGCCTGTGATGGTTCCTGGAACTGCCTTGGCTTGCAATCGCAAGTGCTCATTCCCTTTTGTTCAGACCTTAATTGTTTGCTTTGTTTAACTTAGTTAGGTAGATTAGGCCTTAAGTGTTCTTAATAGTGGTAGTTATTCAGTTTAGGATAGTCCTGGCTGGGACTTTGCCGGGAGCTGGGCATGCCCCAGTCACCGGTCTTCAAGCTGCGTGCCTCCTGCAGGAAGGTCTTTCAGTGTAGACTTTTGCAAGGTCCCAGAACCCGGGCTGCAGCCCAAGCCCAAGTGTCTACACTGCAACTAAACAGCTCCTTAGCCCAAGCCCCACGAGCCTGAGTCAGCTAGCATGAACCAGCAGCAGGGTTTTTATTGCAGTGTAGAAAAACAGAATGAGGCTTTTTGTTCTTTTTTGTGGGCTAGACCACATATAAAGGCTTGTGAGTCCAGCACAGCTAACAGATCTGGCCCTTCAGCTAATGCAGCAGCGCTTCATTATTTTAGATCCAGAAGTCCTGGGTTTTAATCCTTGCAGATGACCTGATCTGGGTTATTGTTACACATAGATAACGTTACTGCAAATAGTCCCTCCGTTTGCAGAGGGACTAGCAAAGGAATCCCTTGAAAGTTGTAACAACATGAATTACTTGTCAAACCATTTGTAAAGATTTTCATGGCAATCACCGTCAGGGGGAAACACTCAAAAAAAAAAAAAACTCCCCAGTTCTCTCATATTGTCAATGAAACTCTGCTATTGAATTTGAGAGCCTCATTGGAGACCTATTGCAAGTGCTTCAGGTCATGCTACCCATCCAGGGACATTCATTACATAATCTGATGTAGCATGACATATCATTCCAGTTCAAAGACATCCTCAAAGCAAACATGTAAATGCAGCACTGAAAGCACTAAAGCTGGCGGGTGCCAGAAAGTTATTGGAACTGTATGAAATTTTTGCAACAAAACCTGGAACCCCAGGTAAATTCCCCTGTTCCACATTCTGTTACAGACTTGAAAGTCAGCCCAGGTTTACTGAAAACTGCACTAAGATTTTCCATTAGCTTGTGAAGGAACCTAAGCCCAACATCAAACAAAACAAGGCATACTTAAGGTTTTTGTATTGAAATCTGTGTTTTTTATGCAAAAGTAGGTGAAATTCAGAGTTTTCTGAGTTTCACATCAAGCCTTCTTTAACCATATAAATCAAAGTGCATCTTGGGAGGGAAAAAACCTACACAAAGTATTAGCATAAACCCCTGAGAAATGAAACAGCTGATATATACACAGATTTAATGGCTACCCCCATCACATCTCCTCCAGCCTTCCTGATTTTCAGAAGAGGACTGTATTAGAGTGGATTGAAAAATTGGGGTGAAAAGCTTGAAGATTGTGAATTTACCACTATTATTTGTATTGTGGTAGCACCTAGGAGCCCCAACCATGGATTAGGACCCAATTGTGCTAGGTGCTGTACAAACACAGAACACAAAGGCCTTCCCTGCCCCAAAGAACTTACAATCTAATAAGAAGAAATGCAACCAACCCCAGCCCATATATTTTCTGGCTAGAAGTACAGCAAGCAGTACAGCACAAATAATGCTGCTGCAGAAGAGTGCAAATCCTTTCTCCATATACATGAGCTAGCTGATAAATCCCAGTCAAGCTGCAGGCAGGCATAGCACTGAGACTGCCCTTTTGAAGATTTAGCAGTAGAGTTCGGTGAATATTTTTGTGCAAAACCTTTTTTCACCAAAAAAGTGCAGACTCAGCTTGACCAAAACAATATGTCCATTTGGGTCTGTTCAGCAAATTGCTTCAGTTGAAAAATAAAGCAAAACGAATATTGGAAGTATTGAAATAGTTCGTTTGGGCATTTCCAAAATGAAACGTTTCAACTTCTCATTTCAGCAGGATGATTCATTTTGAAATTTCCTTCCATTTTATTTTAAAAAAGACTTCAAAAACTCAAAGTCAAAACAAAATGGTTCATTTCAGGTTGACCAAAATGTTTTGGTTGGCGCAAAATGAAACTTTTTTTTTTTTTTTTTTTGGCATTTCAGTTCACAGAAAATTTAGGAACATTTTCATGTTTGGGCCAACTCAAAACCAATTTGTTTTTCAGCATTTTGGGGCCTGCACCTGAACCAAACATTCAGTCATTCACACAGCCCTGCTTAGCAGGGATCTATTTCTACAGCCTGATTTTGGGACATGTTCTCTGTTAGTGCTCCATGATCAGTCTGCTTCTTTTGTCACCTGAGGCCATGGGGTTTTTTGAAATGTTGAGAAGGCTGTGCAGAGAAAGGCTATCTGGAACGGCTCTATTTGAATTCAGAAAATAATGCATCAATCGTTAAAGGACTTCCTGCAACTTTGATTTGATTTATAGTTAGGCCTAGAGGCTCCAGCTGAGATTGGGTCCCCGTTGCGCTAGCCACTATGCAAACACATGGTACGACACAGTCCTTGCCCCAAAGCATTCACAATCTAAATGGAAGAGACAAAGGAAGTATTATCCCCATTTTACAGAAGGGGAACAGAGGCACAAAGAGATTTGCCTGAGGTCACACAGAAAGTCTATGGTAGAGCCAAGAATTGGACCCAGGTCTCCAGAATCCCAAACTAGTGCCTGAACCATGAGATTATTCTTCCTTCTAGCTATTCTGTCTCCCCCAAAATATACATAGGCCCTGTATTCAGGCCTTTGCAGTTTAGTCTCTATATGACTTCTCTCACTGCTATTATTCCTAAGTAATTGGGTGATTCCATCCCCTGTTTTTCTGCTTCTAACTATCTGGTTTAAACAGATAAATCTGGCTAATCTATTGTGTTTGTAATGCACGCATCATTATAGAATTTATTCCATGTGGTCCAGGTGCTATCACCCCGTTTAACATCCAGCGCCAAACCCTTTCAGGAAGTTCCAGTACAGCCAAGACTGAATACATGGCGGTTAAACTTGACTCACTCCTTTCCCTGGAATGTATTTGTGGTGCCATTGCCTTTCTGATTATCACCTTCAACAGAGCCCCATTATTTAAACAACTGCTATAAAAAATGTGGACATAATTATTGAACTGCTTCTATTTCCTGAAGGTCATATTAGTGTTTTGTGCAGACAGCCCAAAACCATTTTGACCCCTGTATCATCCTCCAGAACACTGTCACCCTAATCCTTACATACTTGGACCTGCAGGAACATACACTAAACGATGATTGGCCATAACAGATCAGATCATTGGCCCACCCAGGCTGAAATCCTTCTACTAGCTGTAAATAGTATCAGATTCTTCAAAGGATAGTGGGGGGAAATCCATAGCGCACCCAGCCAACTGAGTGATGCTACATATCATGGCATGCAGATCTATAAATGCTATTGTTCATAAACAATCCAGTCCTGTTTTTTGTCCAGCTGAAGCAGAGATTCTCAGACTTTACCTAGTGCGAACAACATCTTTGCAGAACAAAGGAAATGTTTCATAGAGACCTCCTTTCCCATTCTTGATCACTCAGACAACTTCCCCGTCCCATGCCTGGTTGCATAACATCTACAGGAACTACAACATATTGCTTAGGAAATGCATGTACATGAAAGAATTGTATATACATGAGAAAAAATATTTGGTTAGTGTTTTAGCTGTTTTCAAATGGACGTTAGCATATGGAGATGAGAAAAGCCAGCATCCTACGACCAGACAGCTTGCTGTGAATCAGTGCTATGCCCAAAGTGTCTGAGGCCTAAATAGTAATGCATGTCTTGGTAACTAGGAAAGGGGAAAAAAAAAAAGAACCATTAGCAAAATGGACAAAGATTAAAAAAAAGTCTTGTCTTTTTCAGTTTCCCCTTGAATGTTTAGTTTTTAGGCTGGAGTGGCTGCTGGGAGTTGTAGTGCAATTCTGTCTATGGAATAAGCTCCTAGCTGAAAAAACATTAGGTGATGTTACTTAGCCTAGCAGGGATTTCATATTACGTACACAATTGCTTTTTCAGGCCATTACAGCTTTCCACCAATCTGAGCCCAATATCTCCGTGACCTTGTTGTGACTGTTTATGCATCAGTCCTAGATCTGAACTCCAGCCATCAGGGCTGCCAGTGTATTTTATGTAGGTTCAAGATCTGAGTCTTAAATCTTTGGCTGTGGTACCTTTTCAGAACAGAAACTTTCTCCCTTTTGCATCTGAGAGATTTGCTATTTGTTTCTAAGAGAAAATGAAAGACATATTTGCTTTCTTTGGCATATCCAAATTCATGGGGGTTTTGCAATTTGATTGTTTGTTGTGGATTGTAAAATGTCTGCGGAGTTTAGCTTAAAGTCACTATATAAGAGGAGTTTGCATGGTGAGTCTAGATGATCTAATGGTTCTTTCTGGCCTTAAAATCTACGGTATATCCTCTCTTCCTTCTCTAGCCTCCAGTCATCAAACAAACAAAACTACATTTATAGAATTCCATCCTGCACACTAGTTAAATGCAAATGGCATTAACAGAGCTCTAATGTCACATAGATTTGCACAGTCACAGAAGCTAAAAGGTAAGGTTTTAGGACATATAGGGACAGATGTAGCTCCTTGAAGCCAAGTGAACTACACTGATTTATGTCAGCTGAAAATCTGGTTTATAGATTGTTCATTTAAAAGTTCTGATAAGTCTCACATAAAGCCCTGCTATCTAAGTGGTGTATCGGTCTCAAACTGGTCTTCTGCACAGGGATTAATTTAACCCAGTAGATTAATTGTTACATGATTTGCCTTTATTTACCCCCCAAAAATAAGTTGTGGAGTGGCACTTATATTTAGAAGTAAGTGATAAATGGAAAATTAATGAAATATAGAGTAAACAGTGGGGGGAAATACTTGCAGTTATTTTTCCACTTCCTTCATGTTGAAATATATTTAAAACAATTGAGGACATTGTGCATCATCAGCACTAAGCAGGAGATTTGCAAATGAAATCAATGAATGTGCATAAAAGAAGAGCTACTGGCTTCCTCTACTTTAGCACTGCAAGGAAAATATCCTCCTCACATGATCTTTCATGTAAGTGAACAGCTTTGAAAATGGCCACTTCTGTCTTCCAAGACAGATTGCCTTCAAGTTCCATCTATCTTAAGGTTTGCTGTAGCGCCTTTCACCATGGTATCTTAAGTGATTCTCCATGTAAATTAAGGCTGTGAGAATCAAGAACAACAACAACATCCTCAAGAATGATAAACTCTTGTGTTTAAAATAAATAAATAAAACCATCCAGCAAACAGGGATGCTATTTTTATTTGTAGAATGAGTCAGTCACATACTGGATAAAATAAAGAACATGGGTTGACTAATGCAGCTATTATTGTTCACCAAAAGTGTGATGTGTTCTAACATGGGATATTTCCTTATTCTTGTTTCCCCATCCCGAGTCATCTTTGTACTGGCAAGAGAAGCAACACATTGCAGTTAAAGAAAGTTAAACAGACCAATGATACACAGCAGCGTATCCCATCTATGCATCTGTTCTTATACTGTAAGCTCTTTGGAGCAGAGCTTGGCTTATATGTTTTATTAGAGTCATGTCAATTAATTTACCCTGCTGCGGTGGTATCAGCAGAACTAATGCATTGCAATGGAGATTTCAATCTCCTATGTCTTAATTCTCAAGGCAACGCAGCTCAAGCTGTCTTAATGATAGGTTTACCCCACAGCTATAGACATGAGGATGTTGTATATTCTAGGTGTTCTCCCTGTGAGGCCAACTGGCCAAATTCAGCACTAACATAAGCAAGCACTATTCTCATTGAAGTCAATGGGAGATGCACCCATTGACACTAAGGGTATGTCTACACCACAATGTAAGCCAGGGTTCAGATTCAGGTTTGAGCCCAAACCCCCCTTCTGTCCACACACAAATCTGTCTGACTCAGGCCAGTAAGCCTTCAAGACCTTGGCAGTAGGACCTGGAAGGGGGGTGGATCCAAGCCTGAGTCCCATTGGGACTTGAGTCTAAACTCTATCCTTTTGCAGTGTGGATGCAGCTCAGGCCTGGGTCCCCTGACTTAGAATCATACAATTGTAGGACTGGAAGGGACCTTGAGAAGTCTTTTAGATTAGTCCCTTGCACTCATGGCAGGACCAAGCATTATCTAGACCATCCTTGACAGGTGTCTGTCCAACCTGCTCTTAAAAATCTCCAATGATGGACATTCCCACCACCTTCCTAGCCAACTTATTCCAGTGCTTCACCACCCTGACAGTTAGGAAGTTTTTCCCAATGTCCAACCTAAACTACCCTTGCTGCAACTTAAGCCCATGTGTGCAACTGATTGTTCCTTCCTAAATGAAGTACTCTGCATATGTCCTTATTGAATTTCATCCTATTTACTTCAGACCATTTCTCCAGTTTGTCCAGATCATTTTGAATTTTAATCCTAACCTCCAAAGCACTTGTGACTTGTGTCCTGAGAGCCAACCAATGCTCTCCCATGGGCCAGAGTTCCTCAGCCTTTCTATCAAGACTAACCAATTGACTCCCAGAAAATGGAAGAACCCCCCTACTTCAAATAAGTACAGCTGCTCAGCATTTAACCCTTCCATTTTATCATGACCACTGAACTGTAAACAGAGTGAATCATCTTCTGCATTAGCTATGGGCACCAATAAGAAGAAGTGCTTTGCCAAGCACACTGCTACCTGGTCATTGGACCACAGTCAGATTCTGGTAAATCTCTGGTGCAAGGCAAGCGAGACGTCCAACTTCAGTAAGAGTACCAGGAATGACTACGTGTACCAGGAAATAACAGAGAAGATGGCAGCTTTCGGGATTCACCAGAGCAATGGCCAATGCAGAGAGCAGATCAAGCAGCTCAAGAGCAACTATCAGAAAGCCAGAGATGAGAACCGCACCTCAGGGAACTCCCCATCATCCTGCCTCTTCTACAAGGACTTTGATCAAATGCTGGGAACTGCACCAAGCACTGTGTCCCCAGTGGTTCACAATCCCCTGGTATACATCATCTAATATACAATGGGGCCATGATCTCGGTTGAGGCTTTTGCGTACTACCATAATGCTTAGGCTAATAAGTGGAACAGAAATGTAAGAGGAGTATTGAACATATAGCTAATAATGAGCTGACTGACATACATAGCACCTCTCCCTTTTCATTTTGTTACCTGTTTAGATTGTGACCTCTTCAGGACAGGGACTGAATAGTCCTTGTACCGGGCTATTGATCCTAATGGCACCTAATGAATAATAATACTAGCTGTGCTAGAAATGCCGATAGGCGAAAATTCACCCTAACTAATCCTTAAATCATTCTCGTAGCTTTCCTCTGAACCCTCTCCAATTTATCAAATCCTTATTGAATTGTGGGCATCAGAATTGGACACTGATTTTGCCTGCCCAGGTAATCCCTGGAGAAGGTTTTGGCGATGAACAGGATTTGCCCCTAAAGCAACAGGGAGCAGTTCTCCCATCTTTGCTAAAAAGCCTACTTTTGAAAATGGAACTTCGGCATCTACGTCACACAGGTGCTTCTGAAGATGTTGACCCCTAAAACAGATTTTAGAGGCGGGTGTTGGAAAATTAGGCCCAGTGCAGTCAAGAGAGCAGGAGCTCTGTTCACTGTTTCAAAGAAATTTTGTTTTTTAAAGTTGGGCAACCAACAACTGTGTTCTTTGGGAGAAGTGTCTGGTTGCCACCACCAAAAGCCAGCGAATTTATGCCTGGTCACAGAAATGAAAACACGATAAAGAGCAGAGTTATGATGGAACTTAGAGTAGCAGAAAAGCATGCTATACAGTGGAAGCTGTTTCTTACACCGCCGTGTAAGGATGCCACTGTATAAATCTGACTGGAAACACTGCCTGGTTTTAAACACAGCATACATGCTTTGTCCTTTTCTTTTTTTTTAAACAAAGCAAGAACTATGAATCATTAATAACTACCATTGGTCTTTATGATAGATAAATTACAGGTGATTCCTGTCTTCAAGACCTGCCTGCTGTTTATGTGAGGTATACCAGATTCATTAAGCCTCTAAAGCTGTACCTGTTCACCTAGCTGAAGATCAGTATTTTCATGCTGCACAGGCATCGTTCCTGCACCAATGCCAGGGATGCAGCATTATGTTCCCAAAGCCAGCCTCAGGCACAGCTAAAAGGATGCACTGACCAGGGCTTTCCCTTGCCTCAGAACCCATTTCATGAGTCATGTGTTCTGAGACTTCCTGGCCACTCATTGGGAGCTATTTCAGCTACTCAGACGGTGAGAGAGCAGCATCACGTCTGTGGTTTGGTGAGGGGAAAATACAATGAAATTATTTTAAAGGGTTTTTTGTTGTTGTGGTTTTTGTTTTAATATTGATGGCCCTTTGGGGAGGAAGGATGTGTGTGTGTGCGCGTGTGTGTGAGAGAGAGAGAGAGAAGGGGACGGGCTCAGTTTCTTGGGTCTTGGCAGCACTGCATGTTTTGCCTGCTCCGAGGAGTATAGTTACAAGTTAGACTTCCCCTGTGCAGCATGCTGAAGATCTGTCCTCCTAACTTCGTTGTCTTCTGGATGTTTTCAATGCAGTGTGTGTAACCCTCCGGTGAGCATGTCTGTTACATGTCCCACTCTGTGTCCAATCCACAAAGAACATGAGTGTTACAGCTCCATAGCTCGGGCCGCGACTGACTTTAGATCAGGCTGCAGCAGCTCAAACCTTTAGCAGTGGAGGTCCCCAATTCAACCCTCCATGTGTTGGCCAAGATAGCAACAATCACATAGGTAAGGATTTCCAGACGCTCACTATTAAGAGTGAACCTGTTGGGAAATAGCCAGGAAAACTGTTTTTAAACTTCTCCAGGTGAAGGGGAAACCAGGTGAACAGAGAGGGACTGTCATTGCAGAATGTGGTCTTTTCTAAGTTCTATCTAGGTTTTTATATGGCCTCCATCACCACAGTGTGTTGGTTCCTCCCATGTATTAATGTATTTCCCCACATCTCTAGGGTAGGGAAATATCATCTCCATTGTTTTTTCCTGAAGAGGAACTGAGGCACAGAAGTTAAGTGTTTTGTTCCAAGTCACGCAGCATTGTGGCAGAGCCAGGAACGTAATCTAGATCTCCTGAGTCCTAGTTGAGTGCCTTCATCATAAGACCATCCTTGCTCCTTTCACTGGACCAAAGAATCAAATGATTTATAAACACTAGACACTTATACACACTTTATAAAACCACTTACAAGCATCATATATTAAATGATAACCACATAAAGACACTCCCAACCTACCATTAATCAAATAAATATCTTTCCCCACAACTGAATACAAAAGAGCCAGCCATCAATTTCTGGGGCACTAGGCAAATTTTAATTCTTCACTTATTAATTGGTTTCTTGATATTACTCAACTATACCAGGTACATCAGTTGGAGTCTCTTTTCTGTACTGTCTTGTGCTATCTTTGTTTGTGCTCTTTTGATTCCATTAGAGCCGTGGGGAGGAAAAGCTACAAACTCTGTTAACAAGTTTGCCATTTTATAGCGCTTAATCTGGCACTCACCTCAGCTATACAGACTTGAACTGCCCACAGACCCTGCATGTGCAAACTCTCCCCTCACAATAAGATCTCCCATATTTAAGACGTGAGTACCACATTTGGGGAGGGAGAAAGAGAGAGGTTTTAAATGCCTAATTTAAAGAGGATTCTTCCTCCTCACTCCATCTGATTCAGCACTGTGTTTAACAACAGGAACATTTTTTTTTTTAAAGAGCCTATATCTTGGCCACAAAAAATAATCAGTGGCATATTTTAATACCACTGGTTTTTAGTTGCCGATTTCAGATATCTTTGCAAGAACAGTTAGCAACTATAAATCACCACTGCACAGCAGAATTCCTAATTAGATTAAGTCATTTATGGTTAAGGTACCTGACAGCATGTTGGACTAAAAGAGAGGCCAAACTCAAAACCATCAGGCTATGCAGATCGTTAGCCTATATAACAGTGTGTGTTCTAAGGACTGCTACCCTTGTCCTCCTGCCCTCTCCCTTCTTGTCCATTACACTCTCATTGCATCTTGCCTCATAGCAGGTTGTAAACATTTGAGGGAGGGTTCATGTTTTCCTCTGCATTAATTCAGCACATAGCACAACAGGGCCCGGATTCTGATTGAGGCTTTGGGGCATTACCAGAATATAAATAATAAATATGTCGTAAATATCTACCCTCCTATATAGCACTTTTCACCCTCTCAACACACTTCACAAAGAAAGTCAGTGGCATTCACCCTATTTTACAGATTTGGAAACTGAGGCACAAAGACATGAAAAGTGATTTGCCCAAGATGACCCAGCTGGCCAGTGGCAGAGCCAGGACTAAAACCGAGGTCTCCCAAGGGGCAATCCAGGGCTTTAGCTTCCCTGACTCCCCTGAGTTTGTCAGAACCTTGTATCCAGCATATTCTATTAGGTATTGAGGAGCTGACCACATTAGTGGCTGTCGTTCATGGCTGCCTTTGCGGTCAGCATAATGTAAGTGCAGCTTTTATGCACCCTCAAGCAACCACTACTCCTGGCTGGCAATAGGACTAATTGACTATCCTAAAAAAGGCAGATATGCTTATTGCATTCACTGTACTGCACTTATATAGATATATATATATGCACTAGCTACACTGTCTCCACTTGCCCCCCTACTCACCTGTACTTAGGTCGATGTGGGTGGAGAGGTTTACCCGCATTGCACATTACTGCACACTATGCGGAAGCCTCTATGCACAGGTACTGAACACTCACTTTGGCTCCCCACATTCTTTCAGCAGCCAGCAGGATCAAGCCCTAGCTGCACACAACACTACACAGCGGCTCAGGATGAGGAGTTTAAAATGAATACTGACCCTAAATGAAACGACCGAGGAAACAGACAAAAGGCAGAATGTCAGCACCCAAGTGAGACTTTGATCTAGACACTGGGGCGAACACCGCTGCGCCTTCAAACAATGCCATGGGATCTTTAATGGCCATGAGTGGTCATGACTTCAGTTTTGCAGGTCATCTGCTATGCAGCACCTCCAAGGTGACGGTGCCAACCTTCCCCTGCACCCTGTGGAGACATCGATGCTATATCAGCTGAGAGAGGCAAGTGCCACCTACTGAGTCCGCAGCACCCCTTTCTGCAGCACCTCAGTACTCCTCGGAGGTCTCTCATCAAGTAGTGATGAAGCTGATGAGATGAGATAGGACACAGGAGCTGGTGATCTGGCTGGGAATTGTTTACATCTATGTAATCTTCTGGACCTGGGGAATTAACTAGGTTCTCTAATGCATACGTGAGCCAATGTTATCAGGAGGTAGGAACCAGAACTGAGCTATGGGGTGTGAAAATCACATGTGTTACGGCAGCTGGTTAGAATGATAACCAGTGTGACCTTATGGCTTTTCTTTTAAACAGACTAAGTAGGTATCAGTCTCTTGTTTTCTCTTAATTGAATGACTAAGGGAGCAAAATATGTCAAAATCCTCCATCTTATCCTCAGATATCTTCCTACTCAGATTTCATTTAAGTTAAGGATGCTACAAAAGGACAGATCTTCTTGCAAGCAGCAGAGCCTTGAATGGGTTAAGCCATATCTGCCTGAGTCCCAACAGACATAAAAATCACCTGTGCCTGCTCTGAAATAAATCAGTGTCCCTTTCTGCTGCTGCCGTTGTCTGGAAATAATGCAAATGCAATGGGTCTGCAGTGACATTGTGCCGCACTCGAAGGATACACATAATAAATTGTCCCCTAATACTGTTAAAGAGACATTTTCTTCTTACTCAGTAGCTTTTGAGATTGAACTGTGCTACTTACTAGTTGAGGACTGTGATACGGTGTCATGTCATTCTGTTCTATTATTCATTTAGCCTCTTCTTGCCTATATGCATATTCAGTTCTGGAACTGCAAGATGTGTTTTGCCCCTTCCACTCATTTTCACTGTGTTCACTGGCAAAAGAAAATAAAGTTTTTCTTTTCACTTTTTTGGCTGATGTTGTTTTAATCGTTTCTTTTCATGAGCTGCTGAAACAAATCATAGGCTCAGATGACTCAGTTCCATTGCATTTATCACTGGGAAAAATGCACGGCTGTGTTAGCAGAGTACAGAGAAAAATTGTCTGCACAGCAGGAAGCTATTGCTATTCCATAATTGTTTGCTAAAAAGAATCAGGGGTAAAAATGGAAGTCAGTTGACATCTGTGTCAATCCAATCCATCAAAGTGAGTTTAGTTGATTGGGGGGTAGCTTTCAGGGCTCAGAACTGAGAGTTGGCAAATCCAACAAGAAATGAAATTAAGAGGAATTGAACAAGATTTTTAAAAGGTGAAGATTTCTGATTGCATTGTCTTTAGCAAAGAGAAACAAGTGGAAATATCAGCAAGCCATTTCCTGGGAATGTAGAGTCTAGCGAGAACGGAGAGTGTAAGGGCCATTATAATTAAGTGTCTGAACCTCATTATCCAAGACATTCTAAATGGATAAAAAAGCAAGTAAAGTCTCACAGCTCAGCCTCTATCTCTTTGCCACCGCTTTTTATAGTGTTAATATGAAATAGCTGCAATGGAGTGTGTTGAACTAAATAGATAGCAAAAGAATTTTGGATGAAGGCCCCAATTCACAGTGCATTTTTAACCCCTTGCTTAAGACCATTACTGGCATTCTGAAGCATGTGCTTAAGTGCTTAGCTGAGTATTGGAGGGACTGCTGAGTCAGGACTAGCTCATTGACATACACCAGCATTTTGTGTTATAGATTCATAGATTTTAAGGCCAGAAGGGATCACCTCGTCTGACCTCCTGCATGATGTCGTGTGCCAGAGGACCGGTTTAGATTAATTCCTGCTTCTAGTCCAATAGCTGTGGCTGAACTATCGCATATCTTTTAGAAAAACATCCAATCTTGATTTAAAACTTTCTAGTGATAGAGACTCCACCATGACCCTTGGTAAGTTGTTCCAATAAATAATTGCTCTCACTGTTAAAAATGTATACCTTATTTCCAGTGTGAAGTTGTGTAACTTCAACTTCCATCCATTGGATCATGTTTTATCTTTCTCTGCTAGATTGAAGAGACCATTATCAAGTATTCGTTCCCTGTGTAGGTACTTATAGATTGTGATCAAGTCACTGCTTAACCTTCTCCTCAATAAGCTAAATAGATTTGAGCTTCTGAAGCCTTTCAGTAGAAGGTATGTTTTCCAACCCTGTGATCAGTCTGATGGCTATTCTCTGAACCCTCTCCAATTTATCAATATCCTTCTTAAACTGTTGACACCAGAACTGAACACAGTATTCCAGCAGTAAGCACACCAGGGCCAAGTACAGAGGTAGTATAACCTTCCTATTCCTATTCAATATTCCCTTGTTTATGCATCTAAGGATTGCATTTGCCCTTTTGGCCATAGTGTCACACCTCCTGTTCAGCTAATTAACCACTATGACTTGCAAGTCTTCTTCAGAGTTCTTGCTTCCTGGTCTACAGCCCTCCATTCTGTGGGTAAGGCCGACATGCTTTATATCTAGATGTAAGACTTTACATTTGGCTGTATACAGACACACACAGTTTGCTTGTGCCCATTTTACCGAGTGATTCAGATTAGGAAGCCCTTATTTTACAAGGCTATCACCACAAAAGTTCACTCTCGGCTAAATCTTGGTACATACAAACTCTGTCAAGAGGCTTCTTACCTCACCTTTAGGACTCTCCAAAACACACAAATGCCCCTATTTCTCCCCAGCTGTTTTTAAAGCCAATTTCTGTAAATTATTTCGGCTGTGTTTCAGCCCAACACAAAGGCTATGTCTACACTACAAGCTAGGACTGTGATTCCCCTGCTCTTGTACATGTACTCACGCTAGCCCTCATTGAGGCAGCAGGAGTATAAATAGCACTGTGCCTGTGGTAACACGGGTGGTGGCAGCAGAGAAATCACTTACCTGTGCTGAGTATGTAGTCACCCGTTTCCAGGCACACACTTGGCACAGCTAAATCATCCCTCCACGGCAGCTACCCATGCTACTGTGGATACACTGCTATTTATATTTAATGAGAGTTAGCGTAAGTATGTGTACGCAAGCAGGGAAATCACAGTCCTAGCTTGGAGAGTAGACATGATCCAAAGTATCTTTGACTTGATCCAAGTCAAATCCCTTTAATCAGCAAATAGTTTTGTTAACATCTGGAGAATCCCCATATGGTTAATGGAAGGAAAATAGGTGTGCAATTTTACTTAAAACATGTTTGGGTTTTCTTCTCTTTTGCTCAAACTTTCCAAAATTATTCTCCTTTGCAGGCTGTCGACCATTCTCCTAAAAATTTTTGTAGGCACTTATGAGACAAAGAGCGTGAAAGATAATGTTGCATGACCTTAACTCTGCCCGTGTGCTTCTTTCTGCACATATTACAAAGCAGGAAGCAGTCCTCCATAACCCTTTTTTATCATACCAAGTCCAGAAGGACTCAGCCCACTGCTCAGTCTGGGACACCTCACTGTTAGCACACACTGTACAGGTTTCCTTAGCTGCACTTTACAAGTTAAATGACAGTCTTGCATTATGTATTGTACTTCTATAGTAGACAATTCCAATGGCTCATCACTTGGTCACATCAAATCTGAAATATATACTGTTTACCTATGGACCTTAACCTCCATCTCCAAACACACGTATTTCATGCAGATGCAGGAACCAGCCTACCTGTATCCAGTTGCAGGATTGGGGCCATAACATGTAAAAGGAACTTCCATGAGAAGGGTCTGTTTCCACATCAGCTTCAACTTTCAGCCATTTTGGCCATAAGGCTCTTCCAGCAAGTGTTGCACAAATTTCTGTGTAGTCTAAGAAGCCTATTTTTTTACTCTTGCTCTCCTCTCACTCATGAATGACTGTCGCATGGATGACTGAACCGTTTTTTGCCCACATTTTGCAGAATTATTCACATTTGAGCAAAGATCAAGGCTAACATTCTCAAAAGCACCTGAGTGCCTAAGTCACTTAGCAACAGATTTTTGGAGGGTATTTAGACACCAAGTGGGATTTTCAAGAGCATCTGGGTTTTCTAAAACTCATTGATTTCAAATGGCCGTGAGGCAACTAGATACTTTTAATAATCCTACTAGGCACCTCACTACCTTTAAAAATCTAGCCTTGGGGCACTTTGGAAAATGTTACTCTAAATTTGAGAAAGTTCAGGGCAAAGGGTGAAAGTTTCAGAAGTTATAAACAACTGAAAAGAGTGGGTTAGAATGGAAGCCATGTACTATCCTAATTAAAAGAGCTGCTGCCATTTTCATCATGACACATGAAAACAGATCAGCTTCTATAAGGTTAAAACTATTATCAGCATGAGTACTACCTAGTTTCCATAAAAGGCCGTCATGCCCGTATGGAACCCGCAATTCATGTCCAGGACGTTAATTTTTCTACTGTAGCCCTTCTGCCAGTTGGAGTCAGCAGCAACAAGAGCCAGGTGCAATATCCAGGGGTGCCTTTCAACAACACAACACAGAACCAGCTTGAGCCCCCCCACCCAGTAATCTGAGAAAATTAGACTCCACCCCTTGGCCAACTCTATAGCCAATACTTCCCCTCTCACAAGCAGAGTCTGAGTGTAGGAAAGAAACTTTTAATAAAAGGGGGAAAGTAACCCGGCATTGGCTTGGGAAAATGCCGCAAGCAGGATTCATAAGTACAAAACCAGGAGCAAAACACCCACCCCAGAGTACATTGGGCAGTGTCCTTTGGCCTCGGGTTCTTAAATCCGGCAACCAAAAGTTCCTTCCTGTCACAGCACCCCACTCAGAGTTGTTATCCTTTGTCAGGGCAGATCCAGAGTTCACCTCCCACCCTGGTTGGGGGAGAGGGGAAGGAGGTACCTTACTTGCTCCGCCAGCCTCCCTGCTGGCCGTTCTGCCAGTAACTGAACTCCACTGGCCGCTCCTTGGACACCTGCTTCTCTACTGTGACCTCTGCTGGTCAGTCTCTTTAGGTTCCTTTCAGCTCTCAGTGGGTAAACCTCACTACTGACGCTGGGCGGGAGCGCTGTCCCACAACACGGGATTTCCGCTCTAACCATCTCTTCACAAAACAAAAGGCTCCTAATGGAGCCTTAATTAGTTCTGTCTTTGAATTTGTAAAGTGATGTGTAATCCAACACCAGCCAAAGTCAATCCCTTTGACAACACAGCTCTGTCTGCAGGATACCTCCACAGAGTGTGTGGGTTCATGTAAATACAGTCTGGTCCTGCAGCGGCCCCCAGCTCACTCAAAAGGGGGGAGCTCATTCAGACCCTGCTTACATCCTGCCCCCAGCTGAGACTTTGTCATCCAGGCAGATCACACTCTGGATTATACCAACTGCATGGGTTCTCCCCGAAGGGTCTGAGAAAACCTACAAGGGCAGCCACAAGCCTGTGAGTTAAGTGTATTGCTTCTTCACTAATCACCCCAGGTGCATCATGAGTTAACTGTTTACTGGCCTTATAACCCTGTATTGCCTATTGATAGTGGGCCTGGCAGGGACAGGGGGAATTTCTTCTTCGGCTAGGGATGGTGAGGGATCCCTTGAAGGTCCCCCAGTCACTGGCACAGGCCCCTGCACCTCCCGCTCTGGCACTGGAAGGACCAGGGCACCAGAGACATCCTCCACTTGCATGTCCTCACTGTCCAACAGCCTAGGTGTGTCATCACCGGCCTGTTGTTCTTCCAGGAGATCTGGGGATGTTGATGGGACAAGCTCATTATCCCAGGCTGGTCTCATTGTTGGCATGAGTGTGTCAGCAACAGGCCTAAATGCTTCTGCACTGGGGTGGAGGGATGAAGAAATAGAGCTGTCACCGGGTTCAGCTGATCAGGCCAGAATCTAATATCCATCCTAGGGTACCCCACGGTAGTGTCCTGCTCTTCAGACTCACCCTCAGATACGCTAAGTAGGGGCGGCCACTGCAGCTGTTGGGTGGTGGATTCAGTCCAACACCCTTTTACCACTTTGGCCTCATGTCTTGTGCCATTCCATAAGGGGTGCCTACCAATTCCCCGACTGCTAGTCAGAGGTTTTTATGTATCGTCTTTATTTGCTCTGGCCCCATCTCTGTTTTAATCTTGTAGACCGGCAAATCTCCTAACTTCTCCATCACTGGGTAAGGTATTGCCTTCCATCTGTCAACTATTTTGTGTTTGCCAGCAACACCCAAATTTCACAGCAGAACTCTTTCCCCCGGCTAGCGCTCCTGCAATCGCACCTTAGCATCATACCAGTGCTTGTTACTATCTGAGTTCTTGTGCGCAGCAGCTGTAGCTAAACGATGAGCATCCTGCAGCTTTTCTCTTAGTCGTGAAACATACTGCTGATGTGTCTCATAGCATCATACCTAATCTGTGGGCTCCAAATATCAAGAGATACTAATTCTGCAGCTCTTTGTGGCATTGTAGGCATGCATCAAAAATGCAACGTGCTAAATCCAGGTTGCCTGCTGCTCTGGACGTAAAGTCCTCAGCATATCCAACAGAGTTCGAACCACTCCAGCTGAGGGTCACTTTGCAGATGATAGGTGTTGTCCTGGACTTTTTAATTCCTGCCACCCTCAGGACCTCCTTCAGAAGGTGACTCTCAAAGTCCCGTCCCTGGTCACAATGTATCCGAGCTGAGAATCTATACACTGAAAAATATTCCTCCCATAACACTCAAGCAACAGTGGTGGCCTTCTGGACACATGTGGGCTATGCCTGCGCATACCAAGTAAAGTGGTAAGTCACTACTCAAAGGTTCCCAACATTCCTCCTATCCACTTCTAAAGACAAAAAAAATCAATGCATACCAGCTCCGAAAGTTTGCTACTGGTGATATTCTTCAGATTCTGCCCACTAGAGCAGCGTGTTTTCCTTTGAACCCACTGAGCTCATGTCTCACATTTCTTGCGAACATCCTCATCCATCTGGGCCAATTGAACCTTCTAGGAATAAGTTCCAGGGTTCTCTGCATCCCCAAATATCCAAAGTCATCATGCAGGGCACTCACGGCCAGGCCTCTGAACTCTTTTGGTAGCACTGGTTGTGTTCGTTGATGTTGTAAAGGATTTTCAGTGATTCGGTGCAGCACTCCATGGATCAGTGTTAGTTTGCTCCATTCCCTCAATAGTATTTTACCCTCGGGGGTAGATGGAATAATTGCAGCAGGGTTCCACCCCTCCCTTTTGACAAGTAGTGTGTCACGAATGTCACTGTCTTGCAGCTGGGCTTTTTGCCAGTTGACAGCTTTGAGCATGGACAACAGAGATTTGTCCAACACAATCTAGTTCACTGACACAGGTGGCAAACTGTCAGGGGGCAGGCCCAGAGTTTCTGTGACACATCCATGAAGACTCTCGTGGGCCTTCGACTCTTGACAATTCCCACTCCAAATAGCTCTTACTCCATCCATAGGAATCACAGCAACATCCAATGCCGGTGGGACGCCAGGACAACGCATCTACATTGCTTCTCCCTGATTGGCATTGAATGCTGAATTTGTAGCTAGCCAAGGCGCCCACCCATCTCTGCCCTGTAGCATCCAGCTTAGGGCTTGTTAACACATATGTCAGGGGATTATTGTCTCTCCACCCTTGAAACTGAGCACCATACAAGTAGTCACAAAACTTCTCAGTGATGGCCCACTTCTAGGTCAAGAACTCCAGCTTGTGGATGGGACAGCAAGTCCCACTATCAGACAGTCCTCAGCTGGCAAAGGCCACAGGTTTACATTTGCCCTCAATTTCCTTGCATAAGACCACTCCTGCACCCTCCAAACTGGCATCCGTATGTAGGATAAATGGCTTGCTTGGGTCAGCAAAGACTAGGACTGGAGCATGATTTAGGCAATTAATGATTTCTCAAAAAGCCCCTTCACACTTCTCATCCCATCATGGTTCAAGGGGCTTTAAAGGGCTGTAGTGTCTCTGCTTAGGAGGCCTTGGGGCCCTTCCCTTATTCTTGGTCTTAGATTTGTTCTTGCTGGATGGGTATCCCCTGGTAAGATCATTCAGAGGTTTTACAATGGCAGCATAATTCTTCACAAACCTCAGAGCCATTAAATCCAAGAAAGGTCTTTAGCTCTCTGTAATTACTTGGGTGCGGCTATGTAGTGAGTGCTTCTATTTTATCTGGATCGGTACTTACACCCTCTCAGGATACGATGTGACCCACATACTTCACTGATTTTTTGCAGAACTGGCATTTATCAATTGAAATCTTCAGTCCATAGGACTCTAAACGGTCAAGCACTTTAAGAAGACTTTCTTCATGTTCCTCCAAGGTTCTTCCAAATGCAATCAGGTCATCCAAATAAACTAATGCCTGGTGTACACTGGCAACGGAGGTTGACGTAATGTCACTTATGTCGATCTTCTAAAGCCTGCGTCTACACGGCACGGTAGTTCCGTTGATTTAAAGCGCGGCAAAAGTCGATGTAATAAAACCACCTCCACCAGTGGCATAGCATGTAAATCAAATTTCATGGGTCAATTTTGCGTCAGTGTAGACAGAGCGTAATGTAATTCGACGTTAATGGCCTCCGGGAGGTATCCCATAATGCCCTGTTCTGACTGCTCTGGACATTCGCGCTCTGCTCCATACAAACCGGAAATTGCCCTTCCCCTCATCTGCCGGGTAAATTTGAATTTTCATTTCCTGTGCAGCCAGCGTGGAGAGAGCTTTGTAGCTGAACTCGTCATGGCTACTGCCCGGCCCAAACGCGCTCCAGCATGGAGTCGACCAGAGGTCTTAGATCTCACCGGTCTGTGGGGCGAGGAGTCTGTTATGGCTCAGCTCCGAGGCAGCAAAAGAAATTTGGACATTTACGGGAAGATATCCCAGGGCATGTTGGAGAAAGGGCACAACATGGACACGCAGCAGTGACATGTGAAGATCAAGGAACTACGCAGGCATATCAGAAAGCCAGGGAAGCTTACAGCCGTTCTGGTTCTTCGCCCAAAACATGCCGCTTCTTCGAGGAGCTGCCTGCAATTCTCGGCGACGACCCCACCACAGTGTCGCCATGCAGCATCGATACCTCCGCTGGATCCCAGTCCAGGAAGAATGATGAGGACTCCATGGATGAGGAGGAGGATGAGGGGAGCAGGGTGCAGGAGAGTGGGGTGTCCATTCTTCCAGACAATCAGGACCTATTTCTGACCCCAGAACAGTTCAGCAACACACAGGACAGCAATAATGATCTCAGGGAAGGCACATCTGGTGAGTTTTGTTTTTTTTCTTAGCAGTTATGTCCTTTTAAATGGGGGGAAGAGGAATTCAGGGATTTAGCAGACTTTATTGGGGGGTTACTCCCAGAACAGATTATTTATGTGCAGAGGTGTGCTCCAAGAATCATCCGTTGATATCTCCAGGAAACTTTCATGTAGGTAATCTGTTATCCTTTGAACAAGGTTTCGGGGGAGGCTACCTTGTTTCTTCCTCCATGGTAGGATATTTTGCCGCGCCAACTGGATATAAGCAGATAGACCCTGGCAGCTGCATGGAACCCCACTGAAATCAGTGGGGCTCCATGTGGGTGCAGGTGTTTTCCCCACATGGCTCTGTTTAAATACTACTCAGATGATTAGGTCACGCTTTATATTTCTGTTCCATGTATGGGTCATTAAAGGGTTAATACAATGTTTTGATAAATGATCAATGACTTGTTATAGATTGCCCAGCAGGTCACTAAATTACCTATAACCATGGCTTGTACTCATCTCTAAAACTTCTAGCCATGTGCCTATAATACATGCTGCTTGTGTCTGTCACAGGCTTATAGCATCTACTGATCATTTATTAACCTTGTACATATGGAACCCTAATCTAAATGGGACTGCTAAATAGTTACATGAAGGAATTATTTGAGCTCATTGGGTTTATCCAGTGCGGTTGTTTTATTATATTATTTTTAAGCACATTTACTTATTGTTGATTTACCAGTTGCACTTCTGGCTTTGCATCCTCTGGCTACACCATTCTGGGGCTGACCTGGCTTTACATGTGCTGCGGGACCCCTGAGGCAGAGCCTGGGGAGACCAGGCTAGAGTCCCAGCCAGTTGTTAATCTAGCTGGGTTCACTCATACATGCACACACAGCAAGGAGTAGGGGAAGGACTTTTGCTCTCCAGCTCAAGCTGCACTGCTGCCAGGAGCCAGCTGCTTTCCTGGGTGACTACAGTGGGTTCCCCATCCCTGGTTCCTTTCTTACTGTCCACACACATCCCATCCCCCCTAGCAGAAACTCCTTGGCTGGAAAGGGGTGACACCCATCCCCACTGCTCAGTCCCACCCTCTAAAAACCTGCCAGGTCTGCATCTGCACCATTTCTTACCTGTATCAGCTCTCCACTTCACACCACTCTGACCCCCTTTTACCCTTCAAGTCTTACTATTAGACCGCCCGTCAGAGCCAGGTTAAAGCATAGGCACCTTGAAAATGAGACCCGAGTATAAGTGATGCAGAGATATCTGCCCGAATCTGCAGAGAGCCTGAAACAATAGCCCTGAGAAGAGGAACTATCCCCATTCATCTCAGTGCCCCAAGACCCACTGCTTTGGAAAGCCCAACCAAAACCAGCCTGGCAGAAGTACTCTGTATGGCAGGACAAGAGGAGTGCAGTGGGCTCAGCGCTGACTGTCGGGGTAAGTACTGGTGAGCCCCACCCTTATATCAACCCTACCACTCCATGATTCTGCCCTTGCCTTTCTAGGAAGGGAGAGAAGCCCCACTGTCTCCACCATGCTAAATGGGGTAGGGGCTGTCAAAGTGCAGTGGTAGGGACATGGCACAGAGCAGGAGCCCCAGGTGGATGGAAGGCTATGGTGTGGTGTAGTATGCATAAGGACCTGGACTGCCGGAATCCAGTCCATCCTCCAGGTCATTTGCTTAATGGGCCCTTAGCCTTAAATCCCTCCCTGTAAGCAATTCATTGAGACACCTCATGGAAACAGCAGGACATAATCTCATCTAGTCTCCTGTTCACCTTCCCACTCCCATCCCAGTAGAGATGGTTGGCATTTCATAAATGATAATGTGTTAATATTTTAAAGATATATGCAGAAACTTAAATTTTTCAGCTAATACATCCTTTCTTTTGCAATGTTTTGATTCAAACTTTACATGAAAGGGGGGGACGGGACATTTTATTTAAAAAAAATTGAACCCAAAGTGAAAAAAAAATTAAAAGGTGGAATGAAAAATGTTTTTGAACTTGCCAACTTTTCCACGAAGAAAAAAACAAAACAAAACAAAACAAACAAAACAAACCAGAAAACACGCTTTAGAAGCCAAGCCACACTAGCAGAGTACTGGGCTTGGACGGCCTGGTTTAGCAAAGCAGATGCTCAAGTGCTTTACTGAACAGGGGTGAACATTAAGCACATGCATAGAGGGATAGATTTAAGCATGTGCTCAAATACTTTGCTGAACTGGAAACATAGGGAGGACATGCAAGAATCTGAGGAACTACATGCAGTTGAATGTGACACTGTGTTTGACTAGTGAGGAAAACCTTGAATGAGCTGAACATCACAGCAAATAAACTGAAATGTTTGTAGAAAATCACTTTAAATTCCATTTCTGCCTAGCTAACATAATTCAGTGTTCTCCACTATCTTCTTACTTCCTAAAATCCTCACTGAAGTCAATGGGTCTTTTACACAGGTGAGAAATGCTGACTAGAAACTCTGCTCAGCAAAGCTCTTCAGCACATGCTTAACTAAGCCCTGATCTTATATGTTTTGAAAAAAATCGGTCGTTAGCGCTCTTTGGGACAGACTCAGACTGGGAATGAGGACTCCTAGACTATTTTCAGCTCTGCAGTTGTATCACTCCTGAAAGTACCTTAGCAGGGCTTCCAACAGGGGGAGGCAGGGAGGCAATTGCCCAGGGGCCCAGTGATTTAAAAATGCCCAGGCAGAAGGGAGGATAGATATGAATCCTCCTCTCCTCCACACACCCCTGTCTCCTGAGGCCCCCGCCGCTCACACTGTCTGCCTCTCCCCTGAGTGAAGCTTATTAACTATGTACCATGCAGGTTCCCTGGGCAGCTGAGGAGGCGGTATCTGCTACTCAGCTTCCCAGGCTCATCAGTAATCTTCCTGGGGAGTCCAAGGGGCCCCGGGAAGCTGAGTAGCAGATGCCGCCACCTCAGCCGCCCAAGAACCTGCATGACACATAATAAATAAGTAAAAACTTCCGGTGGAAGCCCACTCGGTCCTCAGCCCTCCCTTTCTAGGTGGGCAATTGACTGTTCTGCCCTGGGGCCCAGAACTGCTATCGGTGGGCCTGTGCCTTAGTCACACAGGATACATCTACCCCGTGTTTTAAAAGCCATGGCAGCGACTCTCCAGATACGTCTACACTGTGGTGAGACACCTGCAGCTAGCCAGTGCCAGCTGATTCGGGCTAAGGGGCTCGGGCTTCGGGCCCTGTTGAACTGTGGTGTAGGCGTTTAGGCTCAGGCTGTAGCCCAAGCTCTGGGGCCCTCCCGCCTCGCAGGGTCTGAAAATCCAGGCTCCAGCCCGAGCCCCAATGTTTACACACATACCCTCACAGCCCAAATCTCAGGCTCGCGCGCTACAGTGCTAAAAACGGCTGTATAGGTGCTGCGGCTTAGGCTGGAGCATACTCCCCTCCACAGCTGTTTTTGAGCACCACAGTGTAAGACCTGCAAGCCTGAGTCTGTAGATCCGGGCTCTGAGACCTGCCGCCACGGGTTTTAAAACACAGCGTAGGGACATACCCTGAGTATTTTTAAAAGAACTCATCACTGGCCTACCTTTGCTCCCACTGAAATGAATGGGAGTTTTACAACTGACTCCGTTCGCAGCAGACTTAGGCAGACGATGAGCACTCTGAAGATAGCACCATTAATGTCTCTGGCTATAGTTGTGTCTACACCACAGACGTCTGCTGGCATAGCTATGCCTGGGAGAGGTGTGATCCCTGACCGACATAGCTCACGGGCAGAAGCCCTACTATAAATGCAGTTTTAGCAATACAACTGCACTTTTCCCAGTGGAGCTTGTTTTGTTCAGGGCGGTGGTGGAATAAGCTGTCCTAGTTAAAGTGCAGCTTTGTTGGTATGATTGTGTCCACACTAGGGCAATTTACCAGTATAACATACTGGTATTCCTAGCCTAGCAAAGTGCTCCTAGGGTAGGTATATAGCCTATAGCTACACTAAAAGGCAAAGTACTGGCAAAGTGCTAGTGGGGATGCAACTATACTGGCCAAACTATGGTCTTGTCATTGTAGTTCACTTACCTGAGTGACATAAGCTATACAGGAAAAAGTGCAGTTTTACCAGTGTAACTATATCTACACTAGGAGCTTTTGCTGGTGCAGCTATTTTGGTAAGAATAACATCTCATCACACCCTGAACCAACATAGTCTCCTAATGTAGACATAGCTTCTGTAACTGACATAGCTTTCTGTAAAAGGTCCCTTCTAATGGCGCTGTGAGGCTTAATGAATCAGGCCTAATCCTGCAAAGATTTATGCACATGCTTAACTCGATGCCCTGTGAGCACTCCCGTTGACTTCAATTTGAGCACACGTGTAAGTCTTCGCAGGGTCGGAGTATTAATATTAGCAATGTGCCTTGCAACTCTTGGACAAAAAGGATCCATGGACTAGCAACCTCATGTCTTTTTGGTGTTTTTTTGCTGTCTGATACTACATAAGGAGGCCAATAAAAGTTTTCAGTCTCAGCCAAAAGAAAGGAAAATTAAGCAGCTACTTCACCGATCAGGACAACAACAAAAGAATTAAACAAAATTAAAGACAGCAAATAGCCAAGTCGGAATTTCACTAAACAGCACTTTTCTGAAGCAAACAGTGGAGCACATTTTGAATTAAATGTTTAAGAGTGGGCAGACTTCAGCAGAAATAAATGGAAGGAACCGAATTGAATCAGTAAGTAACTCATCAGTAAGAACAAGGTAACAACTAACTGTATTTACCATATTCACTGGTCCAACAGCCTTAGCTTCCTTTGTCAACAATTCAGTCTGAACCCAATACCTGCATGTGAGCCCTTGGTTAAGGTCAAATACATATATTTCACTGCCCTTCAAGCAATATTGAATCAGTAAAGTATCTTTTCAGCTACCGTTATATTAGATATAGCTATTGACTTCCCTTTTTTATTGCACTATAAAACATACTGTAGTGAAAATAAAGGTTTACTTTGCAATGGAGAATTCACAGGCGCCCATTGCTGCTGACTCTTCAGATCCTTGGACATGTGTCTCATTGCCTGGGTTGATTGAGTTATTCTAAAATCCAATTAACTGTCCTTCAACCGGTCCCTGGCTTGTATAATTAGTGTAGTGTGTGTTTATGTATCTATATATGGTAGATGTGAAAGTGCTTCCTTGAGTCTTTAGTGTACAATCAAACTATAAATGAAAGGTTACATATATCCTTTGTATAAAAAGCGGTGGGAAGGGGAGAAAGAAGCCCTCCATGTATTGTTTCAGTAATGGAATGGGAGGGTTCCCCTCTCCTTGATTGAAAAGGTAACAGTCTCCTCTTGCTCTGGGAGCAGAAGATGCACATAATTTTGCCAGATACGGAGGTAGTTTTGAGACCAGTTTAGCAACGAGAGCATCAAATGTATTAGCTTTGTTAATTAGCTTTCCATCTGAGGCATGACAATAGAAAGGCTCTGTGACTTTCATGCAAATGCTCCATTGCAAACTAATGTTCATATTTTAAAATTCCACCTGGCTGTTAAAGAGATCTACAAGCAAGCGAGAGGGCAGACTCACAGCAGACAGGATTTTTCAAAAGTGACTCATGATTTTGGGTGCCCGCCTTGAGGTGCATGAAAGGGGGTTGATTTTCCAACTGTGCTGTTAACCCCTTTAACTTGGCTATGTTCACCCTGCAATCACAGGGCATGACTGCAGCTCAGCCAGACATACCTGAGCCAGCTTTCATTTGACAGCTCGCACACCACAGCACGGAAGCAGCGAAGCTACAGCACTGCAGACTTCAGCACGGGCTAGCCAAACGAGAAAGTTCCCTAGGTCTCAGGCAGGTTAATACAGCCCCTGCTGAAGCCTGTGCTGCCACAGCTTCACTGTTCGGGCACCTGGGCTAGCTAGACTAAAACTAGCTCCACTATGTCTACCCAACTTGCAGTCACACCCCATGATCGCAGCGTAGACGTGCCAGTGTCTCAAGTTGGACGTCCCAAAAAGGCAGGCACCGCAAACCGCTAGTCACTTCTGAAATCTGGCCAGAGGCTCTGTTCAGAATAATTCTCAGACTGTAAAAACCAACCCGGTTCACAAGGGGCTAAGCCGGCCAGAAAAGATAGAGAGGTTCCATCTGCCGTGATGGGTACCCAGTTACAAAGTGCTGTCACAGCTAAAACCCGATTGATTCTACCTTGCAATGCAGACATGGCCAGACAGTGTTTTCACTGTATGCATGAACTGTTCTGCTTCCCTGGATTCTGTAGGACTGTAGCGCAATTCCAGAGTGCTATCAAAACATGGATTTGGTTGCATCCCTATTGCTAGACCATCACTGTGCCTGATTGCTCTTCTCCCCGGGGAAAACCTGCAGGCGGCAGCTACAGAGGGGAAGTCTCCAAGCGGTTCTGTTCAAAGAGATTTGTCCTGGTTGTTCCATTGAGGTTTGAGCCCTCCCTCAAGGGAACATGCTGTGGGGCCTCCCCATAAAATCTGTGGGTCTCTCAGGATCCATGCCTCTCTTGGAGGATTAGAGGGAGGTTAGGAACATTCTTGTAGAGGCCCCAGGCCTCAGTGCAAGCCCCACTGCTCCCTGGTTTCTATCACAGTTGGAAATTGTCCCTGGGACACCTCTCAAGAAAATTGACAGCCAAGGAAATCACCCAGGAATAAGGGAACCCAAGCCAGATCTCCTACACAGTGCCTTGAATGGGGAGGTGGAGCAGAAGGCAATATGGTGGCTCTGTACCACCCAAGGATCCCTTCTGGATGGGACCCATCCATTGTCCAGCTAAGCTAGCATTTGGGTTGGCAGAGCAGTGCAAAGCTGCCACTGCATAGTGGAGTATCAGGCTTAGTTTTTTTAACAAGCCTCTGATTTTTACTAATGTTTTCTTGTTGCACAGTGACAAGAGGATCAATGAGACAGAGAGGAGAGCATAGCAAATGGGAAACTAAGTCACTATCTTGTTTTAAGCTCAGGTTTCTCTTTAAAAAAAAAAAAAAAAAGATATTTTGTAGGGAATTTAGCCATCATGCCCAGCACTGGACTGGGAGCTCTGCTCTGCAGACTGACACCTCCAGTTTATAGAGCAAGTGCAGAAAACTTAAAAACTATAAAAAAACAATTTTTTAAACTTTAAAAAAACTTAAAAACTATAAAAAAATAGAGCTTAAAAACTGAAGCTCTATCTTCTCTTTAGAGCTGATAAAGAGCCTGTGATGTGTCATGTATGAGCAGGAATTTGTTCCAGTGGACAAAATATCCCCTCTGGTCCACACTGCTATATCAGCCGGCTGCTATCCTCACATTGCAGAGTTGCTGCAGTTTAGCAGTGCTCTCAATAGATCATTTATAAAGTGCTTTGTGATGAAAGGTGCTTTGTAAAGGTACAATATTATGCTCTGCTGGGCTGAGACACTCTCAGCTGGGACAGCTACTTTATTGGTTCATCCCCCAGGACGCTGATTTAGCCTCAATATAGTAGGCCAGATCTTCAGCTGGGTAAATTGGCATAGCTGCTTAGTCTTCAAAAGAGCTACATCTATTTCTCCCAAGTGAGAATCTGGCCCAGTGAAAGGCAATGATTTTTGCTTAAATGGAGCAGTATTGACATTACATTTGCTTAATGGGGATGAATTTAGCTGCTGTCCAATAGTTATGTGGTGTTTTACCAGGTGATAAATAGATGTGAAATTCTAAGTTCTAGCCTCTTTATACCCATGTTGCCAAATAACAATTAAGGGCTATGTACAGTGATTCCTGGATATGTGGGTATTCCTAACCCTTGAGGTTGCTTTGCTCACAAGCAACGGGATCCCAATGGGGCTTAAGTCCATTGAAAATTGTTGGGATCTGTGCTCTTAACACACTAAGGTGTTTTTCAAAATCCTACCTAACATAATTTAAGAGATGTCAAATCAAATAATTCTGTACACCGGAGCTTCTGGTCTCCACCGATAACTTGTATTACTTTCCTTTTTTAAAAAAGGAAGGAAATTCCATGCAAAAAATACAATGATTTCGGAAGTTGAGCATTGCATTAACAATCACTCAGCCATCATCAGAAAGTGTAGGGTTAAGGCTGACAGCTTAACCTTAACTCTCCTCTTGTGCATATGTATCAAAATATGATCTCTCTTTCTATCATTATAAATTACCTGTCAATTAAACATTCAGCATCAGCTGAGCAAGTATGTTTTTCCTGGATGTTCCTTGAACTTTCAGCAGCAGTTAAAGAGTTAAATGACATTGGCCGCTTTTTATTTTTTTTTTTTCTTTCTTTCTTAAATGTGATCATTGAGAGCTGTAATATAATTGCCTGATTTGCTCTATTTCTTTAAGAGTCTTCTTCCCTCTACTTCAAAAGGTTAATGCCACTCATATTTCCTTTTTTATTGTCTGGCTGCACATAATGCCATGGGACAAGAAAAAATAAGCAGTTGCTTCAACAAACTATAATTCATCACAGCAGAGCAACGACCAGCTGCAATTCAGTCTATTTTTAAATCTGAGACATAATGAAAATCACTAAAAATAATACCTCTCACAAAGCTGAGACAAATAGACCTAAAATGTGTAATAATTAGCACTTTGGCCTGAATGCTCCAGGCTCTAAACCGTTTTATGATTAAGATACGTCCTTACTAGTAAGTCCAGTGCATTGGTACCCACTTAACATTGTTATTATTAACATGTGTTCCTTGCACCATCTATGCTAACCACAAGCTGAAAGCACCATATGTCTGCCTAGCAAAAATCTATATCTTCCTGCTCCCTCACCACCTATTTAGAGTGCTCAGAGGTAATATAAATGAATAGACTTTCTCCAAAATAGCAAGGCAGGCAAAAAGCAGCCTCCTTGCCACTGCAGACAATACCTAGCCATGTTTATGTATCAAACAAAGCATGAATCTATATAAAAAATGCTTAAGAAACAACCACCTCGGACAGCTGGCCGCCTCCTCATCAAACACAAGCAACCATTGCTATATACCACCTGTATTTTACAGTCACATTCAGGGATTCTTGCCAAAATGCCCTGTGCTGTACAGATTGGCAGTGCCTTTCTGGGCACCATAAATACACTAAAAGGTGCTGAACGATCTTTGAGCGGCTGCCAGAAAGCCCACTACTGCAGTGGCACTTCTTCATAAGCTGTGTCTGATTTTAGCTTTAACTATTAATTCACGCAATTGCCTGACGCCTGCCAAATTATTTTAGTGCTCAAGACTCTGCTGTTCACACATTTGGAAATGGCTCTTTGGGGAACTAGCACATTATTCATTTACGAACGAAGCCCAATTTTAAAATAAAGCCGATCTTTTTCCTAGGATGCTTGAGCAAATTTTCAACCCCCCT
Organism: Emydura macquarii macquarii; assembly: GCF_026122565.2. Classification (NCBI taxonomy): domain Eukaryota; kingdom Metazoa; phylum Chordata; order Testudines; family Chelidae; genus Emydura; species Emydura macquarii. The sequence goes on from NW_027130506.1 coordinate 7,734,087, forward strand.
GGAACACAATGGGATTGAAAAGCACTCAGAGACCCCAGTCTGGATGGGCAAAAAGGGCGGGGGTTTTTCAATAATGTCAGCTCAGTGGAGTTAGCTTAACAGGATCAAGAACCCTGTCCTAGACCAAAACGTAGCCAGTTAACATGGCTTCAACATGCTAGCCTGCATCCTATTATGGTCATATATTATTTGTATTATGGTAGCACCTAGTAATCCCAGTTATGCCCCCAGGTCCCATTGTGCTAGGTGCTGTACAAACACAGAACCAAAAACAGCCCCCACCCCAGTGAACTTACTATCTATGTAATCTTGACAGGGCTTTTTCAGTTATATCAAGCTCCTTTGACAAGGGGAGGGGGAAGAAAAACCACCCCCCTCTTTTTGCTTCTCATAACAGAGCCAGAAATTGAGACCCTCTGTAAGGGTTCATGTTCTGTGAACTTGCTTCCCTTATAATTATGTCATGCAGAGCATAAGTCTAAGATGAAATGCTCACTTATACCAATGCCTGTGCTACTACAAATCACTCTAGGGACTTGTTCACCTCTCATTATTCAAACCAAATTCCCATTGGCATCAGTGGTGGTTTTACCTGAGTGAAGAGACCAGTGCTAAAGAGGGCCTGTGACAGGGCGTGCCCTTCGCTCCTGTCTTCCTCTGCACACACAGACCCCTTGGGGGTGGGGAGGCTTTGCTTGTAAACACCACGTGTGGTTTCCATACAGCGTTCTCCTGTCCCCTTGGAAGCACTCCACAGCACCTTAGTTACAACAGCCTATCATCCTCAGCCCCCTAGGTGAAGGATAGGGCACTCAGGAGGTCTCTCCTTTAGAGATCTCTCTGAGGACCGGCTCTGAGAGCCTGCTGCCCTCACCCTCTCTTTCCCCCTGGCATTTCCTTCCTCCGCCTTCTCTACTTTCTGGGATCATGGGTTAATTAGCCTTGGCGCTCTCTCCAGCCCATCCCCAGTCTATTAACTAGGCACAACTCCCATCGTCAGGTTTACTGCTCGGTGATACAGTGATCAGAGGGCTGGTACAGCTACTGTCGCCTACTGCTCCATCACAGCATCTTTATTGGTAGACTGGACTTTGGGGTGAATTTCTCCTTGATGGGAACGAATCGTCATTCCGCAGCATCAGACCGACTCCTGATTACACCAATTTATATTTGACCTAATCCTGCAGTCCTTACTCAGGAAAAATGCCCACGGAAGTCAATAAAAGCCAAAGGCCTGCAGTGTCTGGCCCATTGAGAAGAGAAGTAACAGTAGACCAGGGCACAGAGGTTGTTGTTCCATTTCTGAGACTCACGCCCCGACAAATTTCAGTTCTGCCCAATAGGCTATGTTCTCCATCTTTTGCTATCACTTCTAGCCCATCTATTCTATTCTAAGTACTTAGAAGGCCCTTGTCACTATAATACATAACTGCCTATCAATTTTAACATATTTATCCTCATGATCCCCCTATTAGGTAGGGCTATGATATTCTCCCCATTTTACAGATAGGGAACTGAAGCACAGACAGGCCAATTGACTTGCCCAAGGTCACACAGGAAGTCTGCAGTAGAGCTGGAAATTGAACCTGTATCTAAAATCACAAGCCAGCACCCTAACTACTGGACCACAGTCCTTTCCATGCAGTTATGTATCTTGATGTCTGATTTGCATACAGATATTTAAGCATATTAATGATACTTTTGTAGCTGTATTGATACAGAACATCTCGGTTATTCAAACTGAAATTACATACCAAATTAAACGGTTAATAAAGGCTCCTCCCCTACCCAATATGGATTAGGCTGCATGTAGAAACTAGGTGAATGTTGCTCACCAGTGGCGTGATGAGAAAATCTGGAATTCCCGATATATCAATAGATGGGAATGAACTTCCTAGAGGGGGGAATGGTCTTTTACTAGATTATTTTGTTAGTACCATGCCACATTAAAAATTAAATCTGTATCCCAGTGAATATGTTACCAAATGTTCCAGCATCTAGCACTAGCTGTTCTTGCTGGACCTTTGGGATCAAGACAGCAGCTTTAATGAATGATGACTTGAGTATTGAAATTAAAATCCACAAGTTACAAGTTAAGAGAGTTTATATTTTTTTCCAGTTGTAGATAGAGCTACACCATCACACAGTAAATTTTGATGGGTGGGAGGGGAGGGTGAGGGGATGTGGCACTTTGATCAGATTTTCAGTCATTAGAATATTGTACTTTGGGTTCCATTTACAGCAAAATTTAGTTTGACTATAAGAGGATTTTAAAATTCGTGTATTTCAAGCCACTGATTTCCTATCTGCAGAACTGCATGAAAAGTAAGATTTATTAAATGAAGAGGAGGAGGAGGAGGAAAAAGTACTAGGTAGGTGAATACTGTTAATTGATTGTTGACTTTTTATCTTTTCATGGTATTCTAACTATAGACAGTTCATTTTTGTTCATTTTATCTTATATGCCAAAATGCGAGAGAAATCACCTTTTTTCGGATGGAATGTTTCTAAAATACCCACATTCTTCTGCTTTTCTATTCCTTGCCTTTGGTTACTTGTGATCCTTAGAACAAAGGCAATTTTTCTGTTAAGAAAATAATCCTCTGTGCTCTTGAATCTCAAATCCTCCTTTTCTCCTGTGATTAAAAAGCACATGTATATAATTTTGTTAAATGAGAAATCTAGTGTTAATCTAGTTTAAACGAATAGCCACAGCAATAGCACCATTTCTCTCTCCCACATCCCTGAAACAAAGGAGGATTATCCACTGGTTAGGCTGCTTCTTGAGAAAACAGTGTTCAATTCCCTGCTCCACCACAGATTTCCTGTATGGCGCTGGGTAAATCTCTTAGCCCCTCTGTCCCTCAGTTCTGATTAATAGTCTTTCCCTATCTCACAAGGGTGTTGTGAAGATAAATACATTCAAAACTGAAGCACTCAGATTACTACAGTAATAAGAACCAGACAGGTGTCTTACAGAGATAGCAGACAACAGTATTGTCAAGCCACAGTCTGTTCTAGGTGCTTAGTTGACTTTCTCCTTCAGGGACAGAATCCATGATCACCTCCAACACCAACCAATCCCTGCAACCTCTTTAACAAGGCCAGGTCTACACAAGACACTTTTGCTGGTATAGCCAAATTGTTTAGGGTTGTGATTTTTGGCAACATTTTTATACCAGCAAAAGCTCTATCGTATAGACGCAGTTGTACCATCAAAAGACTCCTTTTCTCGGTATAATTTATTTCACTCAGGGAACTGGCCTATGTCAAAACCTTTTATATTTTGTAATTTTATTTTTATTTTTTTGCCAATATAAGCCGTGTCTGCACCAGAATGATTTGCTGGTACAGCTATTATATTGCTAGTATAGACCTGGCCTAACAACAAAGTAACTACTCCAAACGTTTATCAGAAACCATGTTACGTCCACCATGCACATTGACCACGCCTGGGCCCTGGGGATTTTCATTCATGCACATAAGCAGGTCCACTCACCACCATAGCATCCTCTGGTGTTAGAACTGGCACTGCAAGGGTCTTCATCTCTAGTGCCCCTCGCTGACTACTTCTTTGGCACTGCAATGGCTTGTGTCTGTCTATATCTTCCATGGCTCAGCCCTCTGGCCAGGCCACCTCTTCAGTTCAGTCCCCTTCCAGGGTAATGGAAATCCAAATAAACATCCAAGCAAATTATTCTTCTGCCCATCAGTGAAGTTCCCTGCTCTTTGCCTGTTCTCCACTCCCAGGACCTGCAGAATTTTTCTGTTTCTTAAACTGAGCACTGCCACCCAGGGTTTTTGCCCTGGAGGCCTTTCTTCCTGGCAAATTTCCTTACTGCCTCCCTTCCCAGGGACTCCAACAGCTTCTCCCAGGCACCTCCCTGCTTCTTACCTAACCTGCTTCAGGGCCTCCCCTACAGGAGCCTCAGTAGGCCCTCTTCTGCCTGCCTTCATCAGGCATTTTCCAGAGCAGCAGCTGCCTAGCTCCTCTCTCCCTGTGTGGTCTTCTCTGACCCTCTCACAGTGAAGATCACCAATTGCACTCAAGTCACCAGATCAGGATCAAATGGGAGATAACTGCTAGGTCACAAGCAAGGCCGAGCCTGACTCTCAAAGGGCCAGCCAGCCTGTGACAATACACAAACCCATGTACAGATCAATATGCATACACACTCCAAAATAGGCGGAGTTGACTGACCTTAAGGACATGCTGTAAAAGTCAACTGTTTGGCATGACACCTGGAAGCTAGGCTGCTGGCATGGGCTTTTAGGTAGAGTGATATTGGTATATTCTGCTGTGATGTCAATTATCCTCTGAACGGTATGTTAACTTTTCTTATTGTTCTGGCCTGCAGGGTAATCATGGACTAGTCACTTCCCTTTCTGTGCCTCAGTTTCCCCATCTGTAAAATGGAGATACGTCGCTGATCTCCTTTGTGAAGCTCTTTGAGGTCTACCGGTGACAAGGATTGTTTCAGAGCTAGGCATTATTGTCATTCGATGGTGGAAACATTGGCATAAAAAAAACCCATCCCAACCTGCACTTTAGAAATCTGATTTCACTACTGTCAGTTCTTTATTACTCAGAGAGACAGTGCAATGTGAGTAACTGCAGGTGAGGAGGTGGGACCTGAGGGGAACATTGCAATTGCCATAGCAGATGCTTCAGACGTAGGTGCAAGAAACCCCATCATAGAAGAGGAGAAATAGATTTTACACCCTTTGTAGCTAAAAAAGGCATCCATTGCTTTTAGTTCTACTGTTTGGAGCACCACTGAGTCCCAGTAACATTAGGAACTCCTTGCTAGAGGATGTTATGAAGGCCAAGACTATAACGGGGTTCAAAAAAGAACTAGATACGTTCATGGAGGGTAGGTACATCAATGGCTATTAGTCAGATGGGCAGGGATTGCAGTATGCCAGAAGCTGGGAATGGGTGATGGGATGGATCATTCAATGATTACTTGTATTGTTCATTCCCTTTGAAGCACTTAACATTGGCCACTGTCAGAAGACAGCATACTGGGCTGGATAGACCATTGGTCTGACCCAGTACGGCTGCTCGTTGTTGTAAAGGAGCGGCAAAAGGAAAAGGAATCTGTTACACTAACGGGAATTCTAGACCTCCCCAAGGATTCCCACAGATGGTGTTTGATCACACTGCTTGTTAGCTTGGTCATTTGTTTGTTAATAGCTGCACACACTTGAAGTCATGAGCTGCTTGTTATCTATATTCAGCCGCAGTCAATAGTCCCACTCTGCAGTCAGTCAACACTATTGCTGCATTTAAATGGCATTTTGGGTGCTGCAGAGCCAGGATGACTGTCAATATGCTGCTTAACATTGTCCCAGACCCCTCACCACATTCCACAAATTGTATCTCAGAGGAGAATAGCTTAGCTAACTTCTATTATACTGTTGTTTAGGGCAGGGGCTAGCCTGGGACAAAATTCTCCAGTACCTGAGTGTTTCTGCTCCATTGCATCTAGTGCGTGCCTTACCAAAAAAATCCAACATCCAAAAATGTTTCCTTCAATTGGTGATGCAGCCCAATGTGTTTGTGAGTGTGTGGCTGCTTGTGCACAAACACTCTTTGGTTTTGCTTCTTCCAGTTATTTTGTATGACCAGCCTTCTTCTATGTCTCCCTTCGATAAAGAGATCCAATTTGAGATTGGTATCTTGTTATCATTTATATTACAGTAGCACAAGACACCGTTGGGTTAGGAACTGTACCAGCACGGCATGAGAGAATCCCTCCCCTGAAGAGTTTACAATCTAAATAGACAAAGGCACAGATAGATCAAGTGACTTCCCCAAAGATGTGGGAATTGAACCAAGGTTTCCTAGAGTGGACTCTATAAACCTAGCCACTGGACCACACTGTCTGTGGCATCAGTGTTCTGAAGTTACATACATCTTTATGCTATGATGAAAGGGTGTTGTCAGTCATCTCCTATCACGCAGGGTTCCCAAACTGTCATATAAGAATCATTTGACATGCATTGAAGGATACCATCAAAACACATTTTATGGAAATTCACCGAAACAAATGGTTTAATTAGATTTGAATTACTCGTCAGATAAGTAGCATTTACATTCTTCTGCTCTGTATCTTTCACCTAATCCTCAAATATCCTTTCCCAAAGAGGCATCATCCAAAATGGGATAAATAATGTTCTGGGGGTTTTTTTGCCCATGTACTCAATGTCAGACTAAACACACACATACAAAATCATCAACAGTCATTTTGTGCTGATCTGAACCTGGCTAGTCAGATTAACCTTGGTGTTGATTAATCTAGCCATTTTTCTCTAGAATCAGTCAAAGCGTGTCTTCATCTACCCTTCCTACAACCATAGCAGCAAAAAGCGCTACAATCCATAGCTTCAGAGCCAGCACGAGCTGTGGAGCATGACACTGCAAGTCCCTAAGGACATATCACTGATAAAAAGTCAAGTTGTACCTAGCAGAGCAAAATGAAAAAGATGTAATTCACTGAAAGAGCAGCAGTGACTTCCCACACCTACTCACATTGTGCCTCACTGAACGTTGTAAAGAAAGGGATTAGGAAGTAAGCAGAGCAATTGCTCATAGATAAAAGCATCAAGGCCAAAGAACTGGGGAAAGGTTCAGACATGTGGAGTTGCCAAGATTTTTCCTTTCACTGAATTAGCCCATCGAGGGTCAACTCACAAGGAGAGGACATCTCAGTCTCATTGCCTTTGCCACTTCACGGTTTCATAAGAGAGAGACGCAGGGTCTGGTTTCAATTAGATGCACTCAGCAATATGTGAGAGCAGAGCATAAGAACTAACAGTGATGTGGGTTAGCAGTGAATGCAGATTAATGTTGGAAAATACTCTCTAACAGGGCAGCTTCCCACTTACCTATTTAATTAGTCCTTTTTACACACGCTCTAAATGTCAGAAGAACACTTGTACATGAGCTTTTTCCCCCTGACATGGATTCAGGAGCAGTCTGCTGGCAGTAATATAAGTTAAGCAGCAGTCTCTCCAGTGAAGCAGAATCTATGGGATACGCCAGTCCTTTCCCTTGTGGCAACGTGCCTTCTTCAAAGCTCCTTTTCGTGTCAGTTTTCTTGAAGCTGGATTTTGATAATTCCCATAGCCAAGAATGTGAACTGTGAATACATTTTTTAAAAATGCAGGCTACAGTTATGTTCAGAGGGGGACTGGTTGGCTCTGTTCACAGGAGACAGAGGCTGGTATTCGTAGGTTGGCGCAACGAATCTGTTCTGAGTCTGTAGTGGACCAGGTCTGCTACCATCTGATGGCGCTTTGGTAGTGGCCTATTTGAAATGAGTTTGGTGGATCTCATTCCACTTCGCATTGGACATAAGCCCACATTCAAAACCTGCCACACTGACATTTATATTTGTAACCCTGCTATCAGACTCAGCAGAGAGACTAATGACTGCTATGCACAACCCATGTGGGTGTCCCCTCAGCAGAGAGACTAACTGCCTATTCTGCAAAAGAGTTCTTCAGAGCTATCAGTACCACACCCTTTATGAGATTCACATTCCCATCACAACTCAGGCCAGCTCTTAGTATTATTCTTTAGATGTATTACCCTAGCACCTACAGGCTCCCAACTGAGACTGAGGGCCCATTGTGCTACATATGATACAAACACGTCTAAGAGACAGACCCCACAGAGATTAAAATATAATGGGTGAGACAGACAGAGGCTGTGAGAAGTACTCTTATCTCCATTTTAGAGATAGGGAAGCACAGGACAAGAAGATAGACTGGCCCCAGGAATTGAACCCAGCTTTCCTGAGTCTCAATCCAGTGACCACCCCCACTTAACGTCTGGGCCCAGTCACTATAGTGCAGAACAGTGTGGTGTTGTGTTAATTTAGATGGAATATCTGGGCAAAAGGTGTTAACATAACCCAATCACTGTTGAACAATAAACAGTGTTAAACAAGATTGGGGTTTGGCCTACAGAGACCTCGGCCTACTTAGTACCATGGCAAACACACCCTTAAACTTCCGTTTAACCTTTTATATAAGGCAAAGAAGGGAGGAAGAACAGTAAAAGCATTTGAAATGTAAAGTATTAAATAAGGCTTTTAGCAGCATCCCTTGTTCCCTCCCCTTTAGCTAGAGAGAGGTTTTTGAAGAAATAACCTCCTTGTTTGACAGTTTCTTCTGGTATATAAAAAAACCAAAAAAAGTAACCAGCCCTCAGCAGTGTTAGAATCATAGTGCTGCTCAAAGCAGAACTAACCTCCTATATCTCCCAGTCAGGGCTTTGTCAAGCCTCAGCTTAAAAACTCTAAAGATTTCCATACCTCCTTAGGTAACCCATTGTCCAACCCTCCTAGTGAAAAACCTAATGTCCAACCTGGATCTCCCCAACTGCAACTTGAGACCGTTGCTCCTTGTTCTGTCATCTGCCACCACCGAGAACAGCCTAGCCCCATCCTCCCTAGAACCCCCTTTCAGGTAGTTAAAGGCTGCTATTAAATCCCCCCTCATTCTTCTTTTGCAGACTAAACAAGCCTAGTTCCCTCAGCCTCTCCTCATACGTCCTGTGCTCCAGCCCCTAATCATTTTTGTTGCCCTCCGCTGGACTCTCTCCAACTTGTCTACATCCTCTTTGTAGTGGGGGGCCCAAAATTGGACACAATACTCTAAATGTGGCCTCACCAATGCCGAATAGAGGGGAATAATCACTTCCCTCGATCTGCTGGCAATGCTCCTCCTAATGCAGCCCAATATGCTATTAGCCTTCTTGACAAACAGGGCACACTGCTGACTCATATCCAGCTTTTTATCCACTGTTACCCCCATGTCCTTTTCTGCAGAACTGCTGCCTAGCTCATCGGTCCCCAGTCTATAGCTGTGTTCTCAGAGCCCAGGTCTACAGACCCAAGCTAGCAAGACTTACAGTATGGCGCTGAAACGAGCCATGCAGACATTCCGGCTCAGGATGTTGCCCAGACTCTGAATCCCACCCACCTCCTGCGGGTTCAGAGTCTGAGCTCTAGCCCAAACCGAATGTCTACATGGCTATTTTTAGTGCTGTAATATAAGCCCCTTGAGCCCAAGTGTATAGAGCCAGCATCTGTGCCATGTAGACATCCCCTCAGATGGTATCAGAGCTGGTAATAACTGTCCTTTTGGGGAAAAGAGAAGTTAGTTGAGATGGGCTGAATTTATTATTGATTTTGCTGTTAAAGTCCAACCCCATTTAGAATTCAAGATAGAGCCAGTAGGGATCATCCACATCCCTCTCTCTGGCCCAGTCTGGTCAGGACATCTCTCAAGATGAGGATAATGAAGGCCCAGGGACCTAGGGGTGGTAGCAATGATAGTGAATCTCTCTCCAGTAGCCAATTTTTCCCTCCAAAGACTCTTTCTTTAAGGGCTCCAAAAGGGAGCCCATCATCTCATTAGTTTTTCCACCAATTAGGCCTAGTTTATGATACTGATTTTGTTTCATTATTTCTAGTCCCACGTTTTCTTGTTCACCAAGCATGATCTTAACACAGTCTTACACTCATAGACTCATAAACTATAAGGTCAGAAGGGACCATTATGATCATCTAAGTCTGACCTCCTGTACAATGCAGGCCACAGAACTTCACCCACCCAACTCCTGTAATAGACCCTCAACCTAAGACTGAGTTACTGAAGTCCTCAAATAATGATTTAAAGACTTCAAGGTACAGAGAATCCACCAGCAAGTGACCCATGCCCAATGCCACAGAGGAAGGCAAAAAAACCCCAGGGCCTATGCCAATCTGCCCTGGGGTAAAATTCCTTCCTGACCCCAAATATGGCGATCAACTAAACCCTGAGCATGTGGGCAAGACTCATTAGCCAGATATCAAGAAAGAATTTTCTGTAGTAACTCAGAGCCCACCCCATCTCACATCCCATCACAGGCCATTGAGCATATTTACCGCTAGTAGTTGAAGATCAGCAGTCTTTTTTGTTTGAACTAATTCAGTCTGTCTCCCTTTCAGACTTTTCCCATTAATTGTTGTTATAGGTTATTGTGATACCCAGAGACGACCCATGTCTGCCAACAGTACAGGAGCAGAGTGAGGGAAGCCAGCTTCAGCTGTGTTACTGAGCATGCTCAGCATGAGCCAAGCAGCAAATCTAGGTGGGTACGTGACCCTCACATGCCCCCCCACACATTGCTTCTGGTGATACCTTATGAACTTACACTCACTTTTTACAGCTGAACTCACAATTAGGGTACATTTGTAGGCCCAATTATTACAACATCCTATAAGTATGCATTCCCAGAATTACCTCAATCAGTTCCCATCTAGCTCAAAAGAGGCGTACTTCCCTCTGGTCAGAGTTAAAATACTCAGTCAAGTAACTATTCTTTATTATAAAATAATTGTACAGTCTTCTATGATAATAGCTGGAATAACTCTGGTAACTCTGTTGTTAGCTACCAGGAATTTGGGCCATTGCAGTTATTACAGCCAACTCTGGCTCACCAAAATGTCAGTATAAGCAAATGTATTTTGCCAAATGTCATTCATTTATCATGGGAAGGATGGTATTAAGATTCGCAATCACACCAGGATAAAATAATGCATATAAGATTGGTGGAAACAAGCTATTAATTGTCACAGAGGGCTTGCTAGGTGACAGGATACAGGCAAAACATCCTGATTGGTGTGATTCCCTAACACACAAGTAAAAGCATAAAACAAGTCCTAGCAGTGATGCTTTGGGGGCACTGTCCTTGCTGTGAGAGGGGGAAGAGAGGAAATTTCAGCAATGATGTATATTAAGTAATCCTTCAACAGTTGCTCTGCTTCTTTCCATGTTTATCGGGTTTTAGCAGCATAGCTGCTTCTAGCCACAGATCCAGGGTACAGATTTGTCTTTGAGTTATTTTTCCTTTAGCACTGAAAGAACCTGCCATTTTCACCATGGAGCAGGATTCTAACCAGAGAAGACGAGAACGTACTATGCTTTAGGTGCCTTTCATAAATCTATTTTTGTCCTTTCAGTCTAATGGTATTCGTATCTCCAGCCAGCTACTGGCTATTCAGAGATGGCTTAAGGCACAAAGTTCTGATCCAGTGTGAATCTGACCTTTTCTGGGCATGTTCAGACCTGGGCTTGGAGTCATCTATATGTTTCAGATGTCTTTATGACAATCCAATGCACATGCCTTTTCAATATATCACCATCTACTTCAAAGTATAAAATGCCCATGGTAATAAATATGCAGCTTATCACCTCTTTAAGGGATTCAGGAATTTCCATCATCCCAGTCTCTGACTGTTTGCACATAGCAGTGTGTCATGAAAGCTGCAGAGAAAAATACTTCTGTTCTAGAAGCATGGATGTGTAGCAGTTAAGCTGTGTACTGGTGACTTATCTGTATGATATAGTGCTGAGTACTTGCTACCCCCCATTGACTCTTACTGGAGCTGTGGATGTCCAGCTTTTCTGAAAATCAGGCCCATAGTGCCTGTCACCATGGTATTTAAGCACCTTGGAACAATATTGTTGATAGGAACAATGGGCCCATATGCAAAATAATGCACACTGGAGGGGAAAAATTGAAATGCTCATACATGTTACAGGACTCTAGATTAACAGTATCAATCCAGAAAGAGGGCCTGCCTTGTAGACAGCTCAGTGAAGACCTCTGCTCAGTGTGCAGCTGCAGGCAAAAAAAGTTAACAAGATGTCTGGATGCATAGGGAATAGGATGGTGAATAACATGGAAAACATTATAATGTCTTTATATAAACCAGTAGTGTGGCCTCTGGAATATTGTGTGCACTACATCACTCGACCTCAAAAAAGGTATTGCAGAATTAGAGAGAGTCCACAGGGAAAAGATGAAAATGAATAGGGGCATTGAAAAACTCTCATATGCAGAGAGATTGCAACAACAAAAAAAGTGGACCTGTTTACCTTGGAAAGGTAGCTAAGAGGGGACCTCATAAAAATATATAAAATGATGAGCGGTGGTGCAGGAGCCAGCAAACAAAGCTGAAAACATGAGAGTTTGAGCAGAAGCTGAAAGGAGAGATTGGGGGAGAGTGTGTGTGTTGTTGGTTTGTTCCTTTGACAGGAGCTTAGAAGTGAAGGCTATGACAGCCTCCAATGCAGTAGTGATAGTTACGCAAAGAATGGAAGAGACAATGAAGCTGGACCAGATGTGAAAGCTGCAGGATGCACATTTCTTTTTTAAAGAATATCTGAAAGGTGCTTCATTTGTACAAAGTGCTGCCTGATAGATCTGATGGAACAGAAGATCCAAGGTTTGGAGATGCAGCTAGAAATTATGGTTGTGTTTAGAAGGGGATTTGAGTGTGTGATGGAGGGAAGGAAAGAGGAGGCTGAAGGGAAAACTCAAGACTTGCAGATGTACTCAGGACAAAAGTACTGTAAGGGTAGACCTCTGGATGAACAAAGTGGCCAGTGGAAGCTTGTGACTACGAAAACAAGGCAGAGGTAAAGACTGGCTAGTGAAGGAGAAATAGAGCTGAGGAGCAGGTTTGCTGAGTTGGAAAAGGAAGGAGAGAGGCAGGAAGTAACAGCAGGTAGGAGAGCAAGGAAGAAGAGTAGAACAGCTAGTCTTACAAGAAGAGGGGAAGAGACAGTGGAGATAATAGACAGCGTTTGGAGTCCCAAGAGGATAGAAGATGACTCACAGAAGATTGCAAGTGAGACTAAAAGACAAGACGACTTGCAGCCCGAAAGAACAGAAGGGGGAAGGCTGGAGAATCACACCAACACCAGGAAGAAGCAGGTCTATGTGATTGTGGATGCCCTACTAAGAAGAACAGATAGGCTTGGCACCAGAGCTCATCTGGAGAACAGAAGAGTGTGTTGTCTGCTGGGAGCTAAGATATGGGATGTCCACCTGAGATTGAAGAGGATCCTAATGTTATCAGGAAATAATCCACTGATTGTCCTTCATGATGATGATCCAATGATACTGCTGAGATACATTAAGGGAGACAACGCCAGGCTGGGGAAAATGCTTAAAGAAATGGAGGCTCAGGTGCTCTTCAGTGGGATTCTACCTGTCCCTAGAGAAGGATAGCAAAGGCAAGAAAAGATAATGATGATCAACAGATGACTCAGGCAGTGGTGCTCTAAGGAGGACTTTGCAATGTTTGACCACTGGAAGGCATTCACGGACAGAAGACTATTCTCACAGCATGGTCTCCACCTGAATCGGGAGCATAATAGATTTTTGGGATGGAGGTTGGCACAACTGATTAAAAGAACTTTAAACTAGGAATTCAGGGGAGACAGTTGGGAGATGCTCATGTACGATTCATGCCTGATTCTAATAGTGAGCAGGAGGAAAGTCAAATAAAAGAGGATACCGCAATGGAAAAAAAGAACAACAGAGGGCAGGAGAATGGGCAACAAGAGGAAAGATAGCACCAATACCTATGACAGTAACAGTCAGGAAGGCGATACTGTAATGGCTGTACCTAATCTGGTGAGGAATCTGGATAAGGCCAACCAGAAACAACTAAGATGGCTGCATACCAATGCAAGGAACCTGGGTAACAAAACAGAAGAACTAGAATTACTGGTACAGGAAGTGAAACCAGATATAATAGGGATAATGGAACATGGTGGAATAGTAGTCGTGGCAGGAGTACATATATTAGAGGGAAGATGCTGTTTAGGAAAGACAGAAATAAAGGCAAAGGTGGTGGAGTAGCATTTATATTAATGATGAAGTAGACGGTAAAGAAATTAGAAGTGATGGAAAGGATAAAACAGAATCTGTTTGGGTCAAAATCACTTTGGGGAAGAATGCTAACAGAGGCTCTCCTGGGATAGTGCTTTGGATCTGCTACAGACCCCCAGGATCCAGTTTGGATGTGGAGAGAGACATCTTTAGTATTTTTAATGAAATAAATATTACTGGGAATTGTGTGATTATGGGAGACTTTAATTTCTCAGATATTGATTGGAGAACAAATGCTACTAATAATGGTAGGCCCCAGATCTTCCTGGATGTCATAGGCAACAGATTTCTTCACCAAATAGTGACTGAACCAATAAGAGATGATGCCATTTTAGATTTAGTATGGGTAAGTAGCGAGGACCACACAGAACTGGGTGTAGAGGTCAACCTTGGTTCAAATGATCATAAGTTAATTCAGTTTAAACTAAAAGGGACAAAAATTCTAGGAACTAGGAACCTTGATTTCAAAATGGCAAACTTTAAAAAAAAATTAAGGGAATTAGTTAGGGAAGTGGACCATGGTAGTTAAGCACTCTGGAACAATATTGTTGATAGAGAATAATTCAAGGAACTCAATGTGGAGAAATCTTGGAATTACTTTACGTCAAAGTTGCAGAAACTATCTCGAGCCTCCATCCTAAGCAAGCGGAAAAATTTCGTAGAGAAAGGTTGCAGACCAAACTGGATGAACAAGCATCTCAAACATATTATTAAGAGAAACAAGAACGTCTACATGGAATGGAAGAAGGGATGGATTAGCAAGGAAAGTGACCTCCTGGAAGTCAGAAAATATAGGGGAAAAGTGAGAACTGCCAAAACAAGCAGAGCAGGACCTTGCAATGGAAATTAAAACCAATAGTAAAAGATTATTTGGCCATATAAAAAAAAAAGAAAATAAGGAAAGAAGTGGTCCGCTACACATTGAAGGTGGGGCGGAGATTAACGGTAATCTAGGTATGGCCCATAATCTAAGCAAATACTTTGCCTTAGTTTTTAATAAGGGTAATGAGGAGCTTGGGGACAGTGGCATGGTAACTAATGAGAACAAGGATATGGAAGTAGAAATTACCACATCCGAGGTGGAAGCCAAACTCAAACAGATTAATGGGATCAAAGCAGAGGCCCTGATAATTTTCATACATTAATACTAAAGTAACTGGCACATGAAATAGCAAGCCTAATAGCAAGGATTTTTAATGAATCCATAAACTCAGGACTTAAATCCTACGACTGGAGAACTGCAAATACAGTTCCTATATTTAAGAAAGGGTTGGGGGAGTGATCCAGGAGACTGTAGTTTGTATGCAAGATTTTAGAACAACTTTGAAAAAGAGAGTAACTAAAGACATAGAGATAAATGATAATTGGGATAAAACACAACAGGGTTTTACTAAACTTAGATTGTACCAGACCAAACTGATCTCTTTCTTTGAGAAGATAACAGATTTTTCTAGACAAAGGAAATGCAGTGGATCTAATCTACGTGGATTTCAGTAAAACATTTGATACTGTTCCACATGGGAATTTATTAGGTAAACTGGAGAAAATGGGGATTAGTATAAGAATTGAAAAGTGGGGGAACTGGTTAAGGGGGAGATAACAACACGTCATGCTGAACAATGAACTGTCAGACTGGAGGGTGGTTACTAGTAGAGTTCTTCAAGGATCAGTCTTGGGGCCAATCTTATTTAACATTTTCATTAGCAAACTTGGCACAAAAAATGGAAGTGTACTAATAAAATTTACAAATGACACAAAGTTAGAAGGTATTGCCAATACAGAGGAGAACCAGAATATCATACAAAAAACCTTTAAAACTGGAATAATAGGAATGTGATGAAATTTAATAGTATAAAGTGCAAGGTCATATACTTAAGACTAACAACAAGAATTTTTGCTATAAGCTAGGGATATATCCGTTGAATGCAACAGAGGAGGAGAAAATCCTGAGTATATTGGTCAATCACAGGATGAATACAAGCAACCAGTGTGATGCAGCCCTGAAAAAGTCTAATGCAATCCTAGGATGCATCAGGTGAGGTATTTCCAACAGAGATAGGGAAGTGTTATTACCATTGTACAAGACACTGGTGAGACCTCATCTGGAATATTGTGTGTAGTTCTGGTCTCTCACATTTAAGAAAGATTAATTCAAACTGGAACAAGCGCAGAGAAGGGCTACTAGGGTGGTCAGAAGAGCGGAGAACCTACATTACGAGAGAAGACTTGAGCTTGGCTTGTTTAGCCTAACCAAACAAAGGCTGAGGGGAGATACAATTTCTCTCCGTAAATACAACAGAGGGAGAGGAGTTATTTAAGTTAAAGGCCCGTGTTCGCACAAGAACAAATGAATGTGAATTGGCATCAATAAGTTTAGGCTTGAAATTAGATGAAGGTTTTTAACCATCAGAGGAGTGAAGTTCTGGAACAGCCTTCCTTCCACGGGGAATAGTGGGGTATAAACACTAACTGTTTCAAGACTGAGCTTGATAAGTTTATGGAAGGGATGATAGGAGAGGTTGCCTACAATGGCATACACTACTATAACCCATCTGCAACCGCTATTAGAAATATCTCTAATGGCTGGAGATGGGATGGACTCAAAATTCCAACAGATAATACTTTCCCAGGTATCTGTCTGGTGGTCTCACCCACATGCTCAGGGTCTAACTGATCACCATATTTGGGGTTGGGAAGGAATTTCACCCAGGTCAGATTGGCAGAGACTGTAGGGGTTTTTCCTCTTCCTCTGCAGCATGGGGTACAGGTAACTTGCTGGTTTGAACTAGAGTAATGGTAGATTCTCTTTAGCTTGAAGTCTTTAAATCAAGATTTGAGATTTCAATAACTCATCCAGAGGTTATGGCCCTATTAGAAGAGTGGGTAGGTGAGACTCTGTGGCTTGTGACACACAGGAGGTCAGACTAGGTATCATGATCATCCCTTCTTGCCTTAAAGTCTTTGAGAATTAATAGTCTAGAGAAAGTAGATAGGAGCTTCAGTTTCCCACATCTCATAATCTAAGAACAATGGGGAGTGCAATGAAAATTGAAGGCTGAAAATCCAAAACTGATAGAAGGAAATACTTTCTCATGCCTGTAATTAAACTGTGGAACTCATTGACACATGGTATTGTTGAGGCCAGGAATTTAGCAAGATCTAAAGAGGGATCAAATATTTATATGGATAACAAGAATCATGGGGTCATAGAATGTAAGGCCAGAAGGGATCACCAAATCATCTAGCCTGATCTCCTGTACATCACAGGCCCCTAAACATCACCCAGCTACCCCCACACCAAGACCAACAACAAGAATTAAATCGAAGTATTACAGCCCTCGGGAGACTAAACTGTGCATGCCACAGGCAGAGAACAGGAGAGACTGAGATGCACCAGTGCCTGAGGCCCCTACAATGGCTGGGAATTGATTAAGTAAAATATACCCAGATGATCCTAACAAGTGATCCATGACCTGTGCTGCAGAGGAAGGCAAAAAATTGCCAAGGTCACTGCCAATCTGACCTGGCGGAAAATTCCTTCTAGACTCTACATATGATGATCAGTTAAAACCTGAGCAAGTAAACAAGAACTAGCCAGCCAAGCAGCTGAGAAAGAGAATTCTCAGTACCACCACAGAATGCTGGCCTTCTCCATCCAGTGTCCCATATCCAACTGCGGCCATCTTTGATGCTTCCAGAGGAAAAAGACAAAAAACAAACAAACCCACACACAACAACAGAATACATCAGGAGGAAATTCCTTCCTGTCCCTACAGGTCAGGAATATCTAGAGTTATAATCATTAATGCTAAACATGTTTTGGAAGGGACCTCAAACCTCCATGCTCCTGGTCGTAAACCAATCTCTAACTGTAACAGATCAGGATGAGACTTCTTACCGATTACCCCCTATCTGCCCACTGCAGAATCTTGCACCTTTCTCTGAAGCATCTGGTCCCAACCACTGTCAGAAATAGGTACCAGATTGGATGGACCATGGACCTGACCATAGTAGGGCAACAGCTGTGTTCCTATGTGATTTTATGTTGCAAATAGTCCAGAGTTATTGTGATTCACCTCTGTGCCACAGCATTAGCCATTTGTATCTAACTCTAAAGTGCATTTAAAGTGTCTCTGATGTATTCTTCACGGGTTTTCTATTGGTACAGTACACTTTGCAAGCTGGCTTTTTGGAGCTCTCTCTAGCTTTGAATGAGATGTCTATCTCCTCTTACAAGCAGCAAGAGAGTAATGAGACCAGCTGACAAACAGATTTGATTACATCATGATCCATATGTTCTAAAAGAATCTAGCCAGCTCATTCTTGCCTGCATCTACAGATAGACCAAGTATTTCAGTCTGACTGTGTAAGATCTTATTTTTGCTGCTATCTTGTTACTAGAGCACAGGAGCAGCAATCAGGGTGGTTGGTATTCAATATAAGAGGTGATATACAGTGTGAAGATATATCTTTTTAATCTCTGCAAGATCTGAAAAAATAGGGATGTTATTTGCTTACCTCAGTGGAGGGTTATTAGAACTAGATTCTTTCAATATTATTCATGCTAAGTGGCATCTTTACTCCCCAAGCAGTCTCACTAAAAACCCATGGACATACAGACTTACACATATAGGAATGGTAAAGACTAGAAATGGTTCATTAACTTGAGGGCAGAAGCACATTGATACAGTAGCATGAGGAATGCGGTGCTGATATGGCTAGTGAAAGTGTCTCCCAGGCTGTTGATTTGGCTTGATTTCACCAGCTTTATGAAAAACACCATGTTTCTGATGATTTTTTAGATACATGGGACTGAAGCTGAAGTGTCTATACAGCCATAGAGAAGATCTAGGGGATAAATAGATAACCATACATAAGTCAATTAGTTTAGAATAGATTCCTTAACGTCTTCTTTACCAAACTCTAATCACCTTTGCATTTGAAACTCAGAATTTCAAATATGCATGTCGCTAATGACTCTGCAAACGATACAAGAAAGTGCATGCTTAAACATGTGTTAAAGAAGGATGAACAGAATCAATCCTGCATGCACCAAACCAAACAGCTATCAAAAGACTAGGAAGCCCCTTAAATGAATACATGCTAGAGGAGTTAATCAGCTAACAGAATAAACTTCTGATGCTGCCCTCCAGTATATCACTGTAAATTAGGAGTAACTCCATTCAAGTCAACACTTGCAATAGGGTAAAACCTGGCTTGGACGAGATCAGAATCAGACCTCCAGAATGTAAGGAGAGTAACCAGAGAAGCAAATACAATGGCAAGCTGGCCTCTAATGAATAAATCTGTTAAATATATATTTTAGTGATCCAATATTAAAATATTCTATAGAACTATGGTCCTCTCCCCTCTCACTGAGAATGAAGACCACTTAAGGAAGTATAGACTGGTTAAAAGAATAATTTGTGTGTGCATTTGATAGGGTATTTTCCCCATATCATGTATGTTTGTTTATTCTCTCTTCATAAAAGCACCACTAAACAATGTCCCCAAAGCTCAGTGATGTACGTGAGGGATTGGCCAGGATGGCATGCAGGTAGAATTGATCTAGCTGGATTTATGCCCAGTTTTAGTGAGAACTCCACAATTCTTTCCAGAAAAGAGCAGGAAGTATTACTTTTGCTTGGGGCAGCTCCTTGCCTGTCACTGCTGAGGGGAAACAGAGATCCATGTAGCATCAAGGAGATCACAGGCAGAGCACCTGAACCTGCTCTCATTGAAGCAGGTGGTAAAATTCTCAGGGTCTGATTCTGTGTCCCACCTCTAAATCGACACCCTAAATCCCATCCTAAATCGACACAGCCCGTGGCAGCAAGACTCCCAGCCCAGGTTGACAGACTCAAGCTTGAGGGGCTCACACTAGCACTCTCAAAATAGCTGTGCAGACAATGCTTTGAAGTTGCAGTTAAGGCAGGAGCTCGGCTCTGAAACCCATCCCCCGGCCCTAGGCTTTAAAACCTGAGCCACAGCTTCAAAGTGCTGTCTACACAGCTATGTTTAGAGTGCTCGCGTGAGCCCCACAAACCCCAGTCTGTCGATCCCAGGCTAGGAGGCTCACTGCCACGGGCAGTGTCAATGTACAGTAAGAGGAACAGCCCAGAATTAGGGTGACCAGATACCAAGGATGAAAAATCGGGACAGAAGGTGGGCAGTAATAAGTGCCTATATAAGACAATACCCAGACCATCGGGACTGTCCCTACCCAGAATTCACAGCCCAGGAGGAGAGGGGGGTCAAGGGAGGCTGTAAACCAAGTTTGCGCCCTCCCAATCCAAAGCTGATCCAGACCCTGGTGTAATTTAGACAGCCCTGATGGACCATCTAAGTTTGGGCAACCTCCCTAGGCAACCCTTGAGAACTGTGCTGCATCCTTACCTCCAGCCTGTCCCACCCACCCCAGCCCTGTCTTCTATACCAGGCTTGGGAGAGGGGTCCTCGGACAGCAAGCATACAGTTGTCTTCCATAGTTCCTACACCAGAGGAATTCTCCTCTTTGCTGGCACTGGGGCGTTTAGAGCCTCTTTACACCACTCCAGCCATTTTACCCTGCAGAAAGAAGCGGGAGCAGGGATGAGATTCACATCTCCCCAGACTTCGGTGACAAGAAAGTGTTGGCGTAGGGAAGGAGGATGGTCTAGTGGCTAGGGCACAAGCCTGGGACCAGGAAAACTGATTCATTTCCTTGCTCTGCCACAGACTTCTAGAATGAACTTAGGCAAGTTACTTAGTTTCTCTGGCCCAGATCCTCAAAAGTATTTAGGCGTCTAACCCTCCTTGTTTTCAATGGGAGTTAGGTGCCTTTGAGGATCTGGGCCTCTGGACCTCATCTGAAAAATAGGGATAACAATACTTCCCTATCTGACCGGGGCATTGTGAAGACTACCTTAAAGACTGAGAACCCTCACAACCATGGCAATAGACTGTGTATGAGTTCTGGACCGGGACATTCTCTCCAAGGCTGAGTACAAAAGCTATATGGCAACGTTTGTGCATTATAAGGAAGGAGTAGAAAAGGGCATGTCTACAACAATTAAAAGAAGATCAGAAGGAGAGACAACTCCTGATGTCCACCCCAAGCTCTGCTACTTGATCCCTGACTGAGCATGGGCAATTCACTAAATGTTCAAGGATGCCCACTCATTTTCAGTGCCCAACTTGAGACACCTTGGTCTAGATTTTCAGAGTTGCTGAGAACTCACAAATCCAGTTGAAGCCAATGGGACATGGGCTGAAAGTTTTCAAATTCAGCTTGTTTTATAGATCTCATTGAGACCTAAACATAAAGCTAGTTTTGAAGAAAATCACCATTAAGTTTTGGAGAAAGTGGGAATTGAAACAACCAGCACAAAAACAGCTAGCATATTTTACACACTTCAAATTTCATCCTCTTTCTCCTATTAACAATAATGACAAACAATCAGGCCCTATCAGTGGTTGTCCCAGGAATGTGAAGTGGAAAATTTTCCCTTTCTTAATCAAGCAACTCATGCTGAGCCCTGTTATACAGATGGGACCAGATATTAGAATTTAGTTTTAATACCTAAATAAAATTGGTCTGACTTTCAGAGAAGCTGATCACCTACAGCTGTAGGTGATTAGCAATGAAAAATCAGACCCAGTTATTTTGATACCTAAATACAGATTTGGGTGTCTAATTTGTGTGTCTAAGTTTGAAAATATTTATAAGGACTAAGAATGTGCTTAACACTTTCCATAACAGAGAGGAAACATGTTCCACACTTGCAGTGTAACTGAACTCAGAAAGCCAAGACAAATACAGACTGTCTTGAATGGCCAGGAGAAAGTTATCATAGAAGTGTGTAGGTCTCTTTAATTAGGTGTGTAACTGCACATTATCCTTTTTTTCCTTATGGGAAAATATCGTCCCCCTACTAAAGCTGCAAGAAATGGCACGTTTTAATCTATAAAGTAAAGATAGAGAAGCCAGTTAAATGTGTGTTGTTGTAAAATTATTTCTCTTCTTATGTGCCTTTCTCAATGCTACTGTCATTCACTTCTCCACTCACCTTTTAGTCACTGTTAGTGTACAGCACAACCAACACCCAGGGCAAGAAACAGAGTTATTGCTATCTTCTAGCAGTGGTATTATTTTGCAAATGCTGCAAATGGTACAATAAAGATGGGGAAAAGTTCAAAAACAAAATAGAAAGTAGGAAGATAAAACAAAAAAGTACAAGTCAAAAAGAAAATATCAAAAGTGCTTAACTAAGCATCACACGTGTTTTAGACACTCAATAGCATTCAGGGTAAGGAGTGTGGGAAGTCCTCCTGACATACCAGCATGAGACAAGCAGCCATTCAGTACACATGCAGCATCTACAACTGCCCTATACTACACCAAGGACTGTTCTTGAAAGGTGTGGTCATTTGCTGCACACCTCAGCAATCCACATCTGACCTGGCTGAGCTTGCACCAGAGACAGCGCGGCAGCTCAAAGCCAGGAAGTCTCTCGTCAGGCTGAACTATGATAAGGGAGTTTCCTACAGAGGGAGACGCTTGTTCCACACAATATGGTAGCTCAACACAATGTGATAGTATCCGCTGTGGAGAAGGTCAGTAATATAGTCCAGAATAGTCTTCTGACGAGTCAATGGCAAGGTGCCTCCCCATATATCTTTGACAATGGCAGTTATGGTATCTCCTGGATTTTGTCTTTGCTGCAATATGATGCCTGATGTTAGGAGGCAGGATACAAGAGAGGACTGGTAACCAATCAGTGATTGTTGAGCACATAGTCCCTCATATTATTCCCATTGTTTGATTCAGTTGTACATCCACTAATTTTGCGTGGGAAGAATTTAACCACACAGAAACACAATATTCACCAAATGAGTAGTAGAGACCTAGTGCTGAGTTGCCACTGTTTGCACATTAGCTCCCCAAGTTCAGCACGCAAACTTATTTAAGAGGTCATTTCTGCTCTTCGTCTTCATCTTCTGAGCTACTTTGGAGAGGTGTTCCTTGTACAAGCTAGAGTTATTCCTAGATATACGGGCTTTGGATCATGTACCAGTCATTCTCCATTCAAGAACATGTTGAGTTCTTGTGAAGAATTGGCATGATTGAGATGGAAGCATGACAATATTATGTTTAACACACTGGGCCTAAAGTCTCCACTTCTTGCAATAGCCAATGACGGCTGCCATATCTTGACCTGGAGAAGACCTCTGTGCAACTCGAAAGCATGTCTCTTTCACCAACAGAAGATGGTCCAATAAAAGATATTACCTCACCCACCTTGTCTCTCTAATATCTTGATTCGGCTGTCCTGGATATTTTTGAAGTCTCTAACACTTGAAGCTAGGCGGCCATTATCTATATACTTAAATGACCTTGAGATTATTAGGGACAGATCATTCATAAATATATTGAAAAAAGTTGGCATAAGAACAGAACTATAGCAGCAGTTATGAATCCTTCATAAATCTGCAGAATACAGTAATGATGGTGTATTTTTACCCTTCATTTTCCACCCCCTCTGCTCTCCAGAATCTGGTCTGCAATTTAAAAATAACAAGAAACTAGGCATATAGAACCAATACATAAATGACCTAAAATTTTTAGCCTATTTTGCAGATCAATCTTTTTATTGGATTTCACTAAGTCACCTGAAAACTCTTAAGGATGTGCCATTCCAAAAAAAAAGGTTACTATTTCCAAACCGGAGTTATGGAACAACTGAGAATCATGGAAACTATTTTTTGAAGGGTTCTGTTAGAGGAATTAGTGAGAAAAGAATTACAAATTCTATACCAGCTCACACCATTGAAACTCAGACTGGGAATCTATGTCTACAAGACCTTTTTCTTATATGTTTAATGCATTTTGCTGCTTTCTGGTCAGCCAGATAGCTTAGTAAACAAACCTGAAACATTCTTAGCTGCAACATTGGATCACGCTCTTAATGGTTGATGTAATTTCATTACAAGCTCTGGTAATCATCTAGATTACGATCTTAATTGCCAGAGTAGGTAAAATAGTTATAAAACATATTTCATCTTCTTTTTAAAAGGTAGCAGAATTAAAAGAGGGAGGCGGTGATTTTTTTTTTTCCATCAGAGCTTTCTAAGTACCGGCAAGATTCCTTTGTCTTTTTCATCACTCACGCACCTTGCTTGTGATATTGCATTTCAAATCTAAAATTTACTTCTATAAAACTGGATTCCTTCAAGAATCTCCCAGTGGGAGTTGAGAGAACTGATTGTTTCACAGGAGGTGCTCGCAACACCTCAGAGGACTGGGCTCTCATTATGTTGAGTCCTCAAGCACATATCTTGATTGTTTGAAAAGTACAAATTCCTGAGTAAAATCTTCATTAACCCCGTCATCTCCCGCAGGTGATAATAATCCTGGATATTTAGCATCTTTCATCTCAAAGAGCTTTACAAACATAACTAATTAAGCCTCACACTGCTCCAATGAGGTAAGTAAGTATTATTCATTAAACTTCTTTTATGGATGAGTAAATGGAGACACAAGAAGGTGAGGTGGCTGGCCCAAGGCTGTGCAATGTATTAGAGGGAGTGCAAGGAATAGAATCCAGGAGTTCAGACTACCAATCCTCTGCTCTAAACACTAGAAACATGGTCTCCCTTGCAAAATCCCTTAACGTGTTTTGTTTTTAAAGATCTCATCCCAGTTCCTTCTCTCAATGCAACAGAGCTTTATACTGGAATCAAATCGGACGCCATACCACATAATTACTGCCACTAGGTGCTCAGCTATGAAATTGGAATTACTGTGAAAATGGAGATTTGTCAGACTACGAAGCAGCAGGGAGGAAATGGTTTCTCTCTCCCTGCCTGAAGACAGATTTTACATAAAGTCTTAAGAGGTGCCATCCAAGCAGCTCGAATCCCAGAGTAAATGAAGCCATTGATTGTGTTTAGCACTATAAATCTGATTTCCAAATTAGGCTTCAGTGAGGCATTTTGTATCTTAATGATATATCTGCCTGCTGCTGAGCTACTGCATCCTGGGAAAGGCCACCTGACAGGTGTACTAAATCCCAGCATCAAAATGGGAACCAACACGCCTAAAATCTCCCATGCTTGTAGCATATCGTTACGTGGCAGCAGAGTAGAAAGTGATTTACAGATCTGGAATGTGTTTAACCTTTATGCTCACTTGGGATAAACAGACCCTTTGAGATTGTAGAACTGAATAGGTACACTTCTCAGAGCTCGTTTTACCAGTTATTCCAAGGAGAGAGAATTATTCTAATTTTTTCCCCAATAGCGGGATCATTCTCAGCAAGTTCTCCATTTCCTTTGGATTCCCCTACTGAAAATAAAGCAGCGCTCTTTTCCAATCAGAAGTGAAATCACAGCTGGCATGAAGCTTAAAGAGCCAGATTTGCTATAGACACTCTTCGTCAAGCCACAGTTTCCAGCAAGGCAGGGTTCATCGAATCTTTTCTTTGGTTTAAGAGCTAAGAAGTGGAATGCAAAATCGATGGAGGGAATCTTTAACTCTCCTTTATGAAGAGAAGAATCTTGTGAATTATCTTACAGCGTGTACTCCTCTTTCCCTTCACACACATAAAACAAAAGGGATTTGATTCCAATCTCACTTGCACCACATAAACTAGAAGTAATGTCACCCACTGGTCAATGGTACTTGTCCCCCGCCTAGGCCCAATCCATGGAGGACTGTGGCTATTACAGCCGATATCATACTACAGAACTCAGCTCTTTAGCTCATGCTATAGAAACCTTTGCTTTCAGCTCTGCAGATCACTGACTGAATTCCTGGTGATGACCAAGCTGGTGTTTGTTACATTCAAACACAATTTAATTAGTGAAATATCGGAATAAGCCCTTATGAACATCAAGGAAAGGTAAAAACCTGGAAGTTGTATGCTGAACATCAGGGAATGAGCAAGACATCATCTGAAGCCTGTACTGTGTTTTTAAGAATATAAGAACAGCCCTACTGGGTCAGACCAATGGTCCATCTAGCCCAGTATCTGGTCTTCTGACAGTGGCCAATGCCAGGTGCTTGAGAGGGAATGAACAGAACAGGCAATCACTGAGTTATCCATCCCCTGTTGTCCAGTCCCAGCTTCCTCCATTGCACAGGACTGCAAATAGTGGTGGGAATTGTCTAGATTAATGTGGTGCTACTCTGTGCGGAACATATCATTTAAGAATCATATTTTTAAAAGAAAACTATGAAATACCCCACAGCTACCAGTAATTACATGTCCCTTTATATTTAAAATAAAAAATCCTTCCAAAGTATGATTATAAAATCATCACAGACTGCTTCTAATTGGATCAAGACATGGAACAAAAAGTATTACAATGTATTAGAAATGGAATACATCTCACATTTATAAAAGCTGATGGTAAGAGCTACAAGAACTGAAGTCTACAATGATTTTTATTTTATTTTCTAAGTTGCTACATGTCTGCTCTCAGTTTCTCTTCTTTTGCTATGATAGGCTGCTTATTCATTGCTTCTTATTTACCTCTAAGACCAAAATTTATGTGTGTGTTATAATGGTAGGCTCAAGAATAAGGCAATGGACAGAGGCTCAGGAAATCTGAATTCTATCCCCTGGCTCTGCCACAGACCTTCTATGTGACATTGGGAAACTCACTTAGGCCAACATTTTCAAGCATCCAATAATTTTGGGAGCCTTCATTTTCAGTTGCCCCCTTGAGACAACTATGACCTGCTTTTCATAAGTGTGAGCACACCCAGCTCCTCTTAATTTGGATGGAGTTGTGGATGCTCAGAAATTCTCATAAACCAGGCAATCATCATCACATGTTCTTAGTGTATGAAGGACCACTGCACCAGCCAGAGTGACCACGGTGTTGGCGTCACACCAGGCATCGTGTAGTGAAGTTCCCAGATCTAGCTCAATCCTGTGAATCCATGAATCTCTGAGGCAACTCCCTGGACAGCGCCAGGTGGAGTCAGGGAGTGCATCCCTTCATTTGTCAATGTAGCGTTTGAGAGCACAGTGTGCTGGCGGGATTTGTCCATCCTGGTGATTGAAGAGCGTGCCACACTGTGTTTGAATAAAATGTGCAACTAAAGGAAGGCCAGATTTTTTGCAAGATTGTGACATTTTGCACCAAATTAAACCACTTAATGCTCAGGATTTTAAGGTATTATGGAATGCCTCCAGTGGCTCAAAGTCTGCCTGTAAAAAGGTCCAGGTTTCTGATCCATATAAGGAATACAGGCAGTACACAGGTTTGATAGATCCTGCACTTTGTCTCAGTGCAAAGACTTTTCTGCATCCATAAACAAGACATGGACTTCATGCAGGAGGTGGCATTTGTCAAAGAATATCCAGTTTGCTGCAGTTGTTTAAACTCTGCTTGCAGACTAGATAGATGAACCCGTCAACACTCTCCATTGGTACTCAACCCCGCTTACACCACAGGTTCTGGTGGCCCAGCCCCAAAGTTCTGGACCTTGGTCTTCTGCCATGAGATATTCAATCCCATACTGTGGGTGGCGTCTTGAAGACAGTAGAGCCTGGGGCTGAAATTCTGTGACTTCTCCACAAGCAAGGCAGCGTTGTCTGTGTAGTCTTACTCGGTAAACACTTCTTGACTAACCTTGATTCTGACCTACGGAGCAGCAAATCCTAATATCCAATCAACGGCTCAACAGAATAGTGCCAGGGCAAGAATGCATCCCTGCTACACACCTGAAGATGTGTAGAAATGCAGCAAAAGCCGGCAACCAACATGTGAACTCACACTGGTACTGCTCTGAAGATTGCATAACAGATTTAGCAGAACATTTCAAACACCAGCTCCTTTCAGTGCAAGTCAAAGTGCAGACTTGCTGATTGAATCAAAAGCTGATTTGATGTCAATATATGCCACATGAAGTGGACAGTTAAATTCTTGGCACAGTTCAGCCAGACGGCAAGGACAGCATCCATTGTTGACCACCCTGCAGTGAAACCTGATTGCTGTAGACGACGAAGTCTGTTAATGAGAGGCTCCATCTGACTGTCAATCTGTCTAGCAAGGCTCACAACCGTGAGTACCAACCTCAGGGCAGACAGGGAACAAACCTCAAAGTGGTGATATTCTATACTTCAGTTTCACCAACCAAGTCTCAAGAGAGAACTCCTCAAGCACTACAAAAAGCCTTAATATGGAATCACAGAGAGTCTCCTTGGGCCCTCCAGTCTATCTTGCCCCCTAAGCAAGCCTGCTTTTGTGATGGTCCCTTATACCAAAAACATCACAACAATATTCAGGTTACTTCCAGTCCCGAAAGACCAGTCACTTAGCCCAGGTCAATTGTACCTTAGATCTCTAACCAAAGACAATACTTGTAGCCAATCTTGTAATAAACTAACTGAAGATTTATTAACTAGGAAAAAGAAATGAGAAAGTTAGTTACAAGGTTAAAGCAGGTAAACACCCAAACACAAATGAGCTACAGTCTTAGGTTTCAAAAAGTAATAGAAGCTGCTGAAATGTGCACGTTCTATATGTACTTTAGGACAAACGCAAGCTAAGCAGCGTGGGGATCCCTTGCTTATGCTTAGAAGTCTTGCCTGCTCCCTGAAGTCCAAGCAGCATAGGGATACAGTTTCTTCTCTACCATTTTCCATGGGAATGTGTCTGTTTGACTCCTGGTTATCAAGGACACTCATGCGGCTAAACCCTCCTAGAGGCACTTTGAAGTAGTACTCGGCTCATCTTTTCCCATACCCATGGAAGCAGTGGATTTGCCATTTCTTGAAGTCTTCAAATCAAGACTGGTGAACCCACGACTGGAAGATATGCTTTAGTCATGATTTCCAGAGGAGTAGCCGTGTTAGTCTGTTTTCAGCAAAACAACGAGAGTCCTGTGGCACCTTAAAGACTAACAGATTTATTTGGGTGTAAGCTTCCATGGGCAGAAACCCACTTTGTCAGATGCAACAATTTGTTAGTCTTTAAGCTGCCACAGGACTCTCGTTTAGTCATGAGGAAATTCTATGGCCTGCCGGAGGTCAGACTAGATGATTTAATGATCCCTTCCGGCCTTAAAACCTGTTAATCTATTTATCTTTTGAACATGAGACTATTTAGGGCCAAACTGTGTCTGTAAGCAATGGCTTCATTGCCAGAGGGTAAGGAGTGTCTCACTCGAACAGAAACTCCAGGACAAAGTCACCCAGAATTCCACCTGGGGACCTGTATCAGAGCATGCTTTATCTCTTAACACCTTTGAAAGAGTGCCTTGCACATACACTGCACTTACAAGTCCAGCCCTAGAAGACAGCAGAGATCCTCACCTCACTCTGTCCCTCTACATGCAGTCTGCAGGTTCTATCACAGCTGCTGGCACTCGACTCACAGGGGAACACAAGCAGGAACAATATTGTGCCAAATATTGTGCGCAAGGAGAGGGAAGGCCCCTTGGTGTCCCTAGATGAGCATGAACCCAATCTAGCTTTTAGAGATGTTGCTATTAGAGTTGCTAAACCAAGTGATAAACTGGACCTATACTCCATGAAATGACCCATTAACGCCCACCAGCCTTCTGAAAAGACTTGAGCAGGAACAGATACTTATTATGGGGCTCGTGCCACTTAGGATTATTTAAAAGAGCCAAAAATATGAAAAGTAACTCACCGAATAACTTCGTTCTTCTAGGCTCTTACTGGGGGAAAAAGCTTGAAGACATTTGCTTGTGCTGAACGTGACAATGCTGAGCATTCAGTCTGGGGGAAAGTGCTAACCAAATTCAGGAATAAGTCTGCTTCCTCTCTCATTTTAATGCATTCCTACTGAATTCAGATGTACTGCAAACAGGAGTTAATCGGAAGTGTTGCGAGGATTAATTTGTCAGTCTCAGAAGCTCTAAATCTCAGTCAGCGCTAAAGATCAGCTTCTGCCAAGGTTTTTTTTATTTTTAATTTATTTTTTTCATGCAGCAAGTTCCCAACAGATACAGCAGTCATAAATAGATCTATTGCTTTCTAAGAATATAGTACAGTGTGTGCCTGCTAGGCAGCTTGCCTAGAAATTCTTTTCCAGTGAAGTACTGGAAAAGACCATTTCATTTTCTCTGCACCCAATTCCTAGAGCAATGGTGGCTCTGGGGTACTGTTTGAGTAAGTCAAAATGAAAGCATCAGATGTTCACAAAACACATTCCCCTAATGAGAAGGTTGTTCCTGGTAACTTGCCCTAGGGGCAAATTCTAAAGTCAGAATTGGAGACTGTCTGATTACTTAGACTGTTTGTACAGCACCTAGCACAGTGGGGTCCTAGTCCATGACTGGAGCTCCTAAGTGCTATGATAATATCATAAGTACAAAAAATAAACAATAAAATAAATAAACAAATAGCAAGATCTTAACGAAAACTGTGTGAACCTCATGATTTGGAGTCTAATCCAAAGCCCTCTGAAGTTGATCAGAACATTCCTATCGATTTCAGTGGGCTTTGGATCTGGCCCTAGATGAGGAAAGTAGAGGATATGGGCCTTTTTGTCCCTTCTGCAGAGAAATACACAGAAAGGATCAAATTCAGCCAGAAACTTCGTGACTTAAACTCTCACAGAGTTCCTTTCATATCATCGTATTGGGGAGTTGGCGGTAGATTTGCCCCACTGCCAGGTGGCAAGAGATTCTGATCCATAGATTGTGGGGTATCCTGAGCTTCAGATACGTCTTGGGACACTGGTAGGGCTGATGCTTCTAAATTGCAACTGGGGACAGCCCCCTGATGAGACATTCTGCCGTTAGTTTCCTCCTCAGAAGCAGTGGAGGCTGCTAACATCTGAAAATTGCCAAATAAAGGTTCAGGTCAGAGTCAATTCAGAGGAGACAGTAACGAACAAAATCAGCCTCATTAAGGCGGACAATACTTATGATGAGTACACTGAGGAGCCTGAACTGAACAGGAGATGAGCTAGTGTGAATCAAGGCTCCTTGGAAAGACACTGATTGCTGACTGGGTATCTGATCAGATATCCACAAAAGCCTGGAAGGGAATAGGTTCTGAGAAATGGCTACTCCAGCCCCTATCCTGCTCTTAAGTAGCCATGAAGCCCCAGTTTCGTGGCGCTCACACGAGATTCTGAGATGAAAGACACGCGCAGCAGATCAGGAACTCGTGACCTTCAGGCCATCCATCCCTTGTGGCTGCTTCTGCCTTCACATCCCCTTCACTTATATAAGCACCAGATTTATAGACCTTGATTTCTATTGTATTACATATCAAAATCACTCAGACACAGGATCAGATTATGAACCCTGATCCAATAGCATAACACATCTGGAATTCCCATTGTGTAAGGGGACTCCCTGGATGGCATGGAGCTTGTTTAATGGCTCTATGCCAGACCTCTCATTCCCCAGTGTGGCTGAGAAAGGGCGCTTTAACTATCCATGACAACTAGAACAGATCCTTCGGGCCAGGATAGCCCAGCATACCTTAGAGCAGCATTCAGACTCCTCTCACTTAACGGTAGGGAGCAGATGAGCCATTTTTGCTTCCTTCCATCTTGAGCTGCAGCCAGTGCAACTCAAAATCTGGGCCATGAACTTTGTCCTCCAAGTAAAGTTTACACAGCAAGTGACGGCTGGTGGGAGGGTAGGAGCAATTGCAATTCCACATTGGTATTTGAGCAGAATAAATACATCCTGGCCAACAAGTGACAATAATTCATACAAACAGCCAGGCTAGAGACTGCCCAGTTTACAGTTTTGCAATTTTATTGCTAAAGCCATCTTCAGACTGCGCATTACCTTGCCTTTCTGTAGTTGTCTAGCCAAGTGGTATCAATGCAATCCTTGTGGATTATGCAATGCAGTTTCAAGTTCAATACTCAACACAAGCCAGTAATACCCTATCATATGATAGCCATACTACAAGCCATGAAAAATACAGCTCTTCATTCAAGGGAAAGGCCTCATTCCCTCACACTTCACAAAGCAAAGCCACATCCATCTATTACTAGCATCAAGATGGCAGAGCAAGCAGAGGGACTAGTTAGACTCTGCTGTGCCACCAATGCTGCCCAGGGGGCAAAAGGCACAGAGCATTGACATAACTCCAGGGCAGCACACACGAAAGCCTTTGATTTCATAGCAGGCTGGGTTTTTTTAAGCAGCCAATTGTCAACCATTGTGTGATGGGGCATTCATCTTATTAAACCAACACAGCAGCCATTCAGTCTCCTAGACACACATTATCTTGTTAAGTACATCCAGATGATGGGTCTCTCCTGGGCTCTGTTCCCACGTCACGTTGCACATCCAAAATTCCTGCTGAAGTTCATGGGAGTCAAAAGTGTATACGAAGAGCAAGTCCAGGCTCCTGGTGGTTTAATTCACAAAGATGCTGCCATTTGGAGAGAGTAGCATCGCAACAGGAAGGCAAGCCTCATGGTTAAGGTGCTGCACTAGGGACCAGTCCAGCTGGGTTTGGTTCCCAGATCTTTCACAGACTTCTTCTGTGGCCTTGGGTGAGTCGACATGCCTCAGCTCCCCGCTGTAAAATAGAGCGAACGTCACGCTTTTTTCCCACCCTTTGTCTATTTAGACTGTACGCTCTTGGGAGCAGAGGCTACTTCTTACCATGTGTCTATACAGTTTCTAGTATAATGGGGCATAAGGGCAGCACCCTAATAAAATAATGGTATTTTGGTTGAGGGGAAATGTCAGTGGGTCGTCTGCTTCCCTTCCCCACATTGTGGTGGGGGTTTTTTGGTTAGTCCCAGTACATAAGGGTTGAGTCTATCCTGGAATCTCTCTACTAATTGTAATTCCTTGCCTTCCACAGCAGCTTGTTCCATTGCTTGATAGTACTAGGAGCTGAAACAGCTCTCCTAATATTTAACCCAAATTTTCCTTTCTGCAGCTTAAATCAATTTCTGCTGCTTCTGTCCTATCTGACTAATAAAAATAACCAGTCCCTGTTCTCTTTATCCCATCACTTTATGGATGTACAGACAGTTATTATGTCTCCCCTTAGTCTTCTCTATACACTGAACATGCCCATCTTTCTCAACTGCTTCTCATCAGTCTGGTTTTCCAAGCCTTTTATCATTTTTGTTGCTCTCTTCTGAGCTTGCTCCAATTTGTCAATGTCTTTCCATAAAGAGCAGGGTCCAAAATTAAATTCAGTGCTCCAACCACTTTAACCTATGCCAAGTAGAGCAGAAGAATGACCCTGCTTGTTTTACACATGACATACTCCCCTATTTATATAATCTAGAAGAACATATTGGAAAGAGTCAAAGCACTAAATATGTAGCGATTGGCTGGATGACAACTAAGAGGGATATAAATGTCTCTGAGCCTTTGAAAGGTGTAAACATCAAGGAGTGAAGGGAATTGTTTATATTGGTTCAAGAGGGCGAGGTGAAGAATAATGGGATGAAATGAAAACATAGGATGAATAGCAGGAAAAATATTGTAATAGTTTAGACTGTGGAAAAATCTCCCCAGGGAAGTGGTGAAGGCTCCATAGCTTGAGTCATTTAAGACTAGACTAGACAGTAAGGCAAACTGTACAGAAAGCTGAGTGAATATACTGTAGAGATAGGAACTAGTTGGACTGAGAGATCTGGGCTTTTTTAGATTTCTGTTATTCTATGATCTCATGAGTAGGGCTGGGTGATTTTTCTGGTTTGGTGGCAGTTCCAGAAAAATTGCAAAGAAAATTTGGTTCAGGTCGAACTGAATCTGAATTTTTTCTGAATTTTTCGTGAATCAAAGAAGTCTGTGTTGGATCTATTTCAGAGCAGGGGCATGAAGCTCATTCTCCCATATTACAAGTGAGTGTCCTAACCAACAGGCTAACAGTTGACGCACTCCCCATATTTCCTCCTTTTCTGGCCATTTTGTGAACACCCAAAACCATTCGTGTCAAATTCAGGAATAATTTCAGGTCGACCAAAGCTGCGTTTTTCATCAAATAAATTATTCATCTGAAAAGTTTCACCCAGCTCCACTCATTGTCACATTGTAGAAATACTCCCAGCAGAATTGACTCAGGTCTTATCTGAACTAAAAAATTAAGTTGTGCATTTATTATTATTTATTTGTATTAACATAGCACTTAGGATCCCAGTCATGAACCAGGACCCCATTGTGCTAGGTGCTGTACAAATACAGAACAAAAAGATACTCTCTACAATCTAAAGTAAAAGACAAGAGACAACAGATGGATACAGACTGATGGGGTGGGGGGTACAAGGAAACCATCAGACAGCATTGGTCAACATGGTAGGCCTTTGTCTCAGTACACCAATGACCTCAACCATGGTCAAAGTTCTGTAGACATCACAGCAAAGGAACGTTCTAAGCAGAGATCTGAATAAAACATGACTCTGAGGAGCTGTGTAAACTAGCGTGAGGATCAACACAATTTAGCACTCAATGTAGACTGGACTGTCATGTTAAATCTTGTATTAATTGGTCATGAGCAAACTGTACTGGAACCACAGGATTACCCACAACTCCCACTCCAAAGCGGTTACTATGATGCAAGAGAGGAGCAGAGGAGGAGACTATAATAATCTAGTTCATATTGTTGTGTAACAGGTGTTTGGATTTAGGCTTTTTTCAGGCCCATTTCTAGTGTGCATAAATGAGTACTGATAACCTCGACTGAAGAGTCTCACGATATCTGGTGTTTTACTTAAAGCCCAACCTCCTGGAGTCCTGTTAATCAGCTTTTCCAGTTTGTTAAAAAGTACGTTTCTAGCCCTCAAGATTGTGGAGAAGAGCATGAAAATATGACCCTAAATGCCTCAGACAGCAAATAAAAAGAACCCAAAATGTATTATTTTTTAAATCTCGTGATTTTGGGGGGGCCTGACTCATGATTTTCGAATGCTTAGGATTGGATACATACAGAACTGTCAACTCATCATGATATTTCTTCTCTCTGCAATGCAGCAGCAACAAAACGGCAGCTTCTCTAGGTCCGATACAGCACTGCTATGAACCTTGGGCAGCCATTTACAGACATGCAAAGAGGGTGAAAAATGCTGCCACATCAAAACCGTAGTGGTGTAAATAACTGCTCAAGATGCAGGGCAACGAAGAGTCAGCCCATCTGTCTCTCAGGCTCATAAGACTCTGATCCAAATTTCACTGAAGTTAAGTTAAAAAAACCTCAATTGACTGCAATGGTCTTTGGATCAGGGTCTAAGCATATGTCTAAACTGCAACTGCCCCAGCCCTCCAGCGCAGGGACACCAAAATGAGAGCTGCGCTGACAGTGGAGAAGCAAGTGGTGATTACACTGTGGAAATTTGCAATGCCCGATTGCTACCGTTGTAAAATCCACCGTGGGGCCCATTGTCTTGCAGGGTCATTAATCATCTCCTGCTTTGCAGGACTGTGACTCTCGGCAATGTGCAGGACATAATGGATGGATTTGCAGCAGTGGGGTTCCTGAACTGTGGTGGGATATAGACAGCATGCTTATCCCTATTTCGGCACCAGACCACCTTGCCACAGAGCACATCAATAGAAAGGGCTGCTTTTCTGTGGTTATGCAACCAATGGTGGATCACAGGGGACATGTCACTAACAATGTTGGCTGGTCAGAAAAGGAGCATGATGCCCACCTCTTTAAGAACACAGGACTGTTCAGGAAGAGACCTTCTTTCCCAACTGGCAGATTACCATTGGTGATATTGAAATGCCAATAGTGATCCATTCCTGGGGGACCCAACCTACCCCTTTTTCCCCTGGCTTATGAAGCCATACAACGGCCACCTCAACAGCACCAAGGAAAGATTCAACTACTGGCTCAGCAGGTGCAGAATGACATTTGAATGTGCTTTTGGTTGATTGAAGCGACTGTGGCGTTGTTTTCTCACCAGATTGGATCTCAGTGAGAAAGTTATCCCAATGGTTATAGCTGCCTCTTGTGTCCTGCGTAATATCTGTAAAACAAAGAGGAAAAGTTGCCATGGGGGCGGAAGTGGAGCAGCTGTCTGCTTAGTTTGACCAGCCAGACACAAGTGCTCTTAAAAGAACTCAATGCAGAGTCCTGTGGTTCAGGGAGGCGTTGAAAGAGAACTTTAACAGACAGCCAGTAACGCGGTGTGGTCTGCTGTGCTCTACCTGGCCTTGCTCTTTTGAGGCCTGTTAGGAATTTTGTGGGGCTTGCTGCACTTTTGTGATTATTGCACTGTAGGCATGTCTACACTACACAGTTAAGTCGACTTAATTTAAGTCAACATCCAGCCGCCGCAGTAATTAAGTCGATCGGGCGCATCCACACCACGTTCATCATGTCGGTGAAGTGCATCTTCACTAGCAGCGCTTGCATTGATGCAGAGAACAGTGCACTGGGGGTAGCTATCCCAGTGCAATTAGCCACACGGCGTTTGGGGAAGGGCTTGCAATGCCTCCTGGTACCAAAACATTGTTGCAGGTTGGAATGGGAACATGGCTTCGACCTCACATTATGCAGTTTTCTCCCTCCTTCCCTATCCTAATATCAACGGCAAACAACCCATACTTTTTCCAAAAGCCTGGCTTAGCCGTGCATACGCCATAGCCCAAGAAGCACGGAATCTGCTCAGCTGTTCATTCTTCTTGTGAGCATCACAAACACCTCACGCCTTATGCTGCAGTATTTCCAGAGCTGAGACAGGAGCTGATGCTCAAGCAGCCCTGCTGCAAAACAAAAGAAGTCCAGGTGCTGTTGGCAATCCCGCAGTAGCTGAACAGAGTGGCGCTCTGTTTTTGGTCCCGGGAAACAAGCACTGATTGGTGGGATCGCATTGTTCTGCAATTATTAGATGACGAGCAGTGGCTGCAGAACTTTCAAATTTGAAAGGCCACTTTCCAGGAACTTTTTGCAGAGTTTTCCCCAGCCCTGAAGTGCAGCAACATTAAAATAAGACCTGCTCTGACAGTGTAGAAGTGAGTGGAGATCACTGTGTGGAGGCTTGCGATGCCAGACTGCTACCAGTCCATGGAGAATCAATTTGGAGTTGGCAAATCCACCATGGGAGCTGTTGTGATCTAAGTGTGCAGGGCCATTAATTGACTTATGCTAAAAAGGGTAGTGACTCTAGGCCAGTGGTTCTTAACCTTTCCAAACTACTGTACCCCTGAAGCCTGAGTCCCACTCCCACGGGGCTGAGGCATGTAACTTAGTTTCATGGCGCCCCTATGGCTCCAGGCAATTGCCTTTCTTTCCACCCCCAATACCAGATCTGCACTTGCGACCCCTCTAAACCCCCAGGTTAAGAAACACTGCTCTAGGCAATGTACAGGACATAGTGGGTGGTTTCTCCATGATGGGGTTCCCTCACTGCAATGGGGCGATAGATGACACGCATATCCCTATCTTGGCACCAGACCATCTTGCCACAGAATACATAAACCGAAAGGGATACTTTTCAATGGTGTTGCAAGCGCCGGTGGATCACAGGGGGATGTTTCACGGTCATCAATGTGGGATGGTCAGGAAAGGTGCATGATGCATCCATCTTTATGAATACAGGTCTGTTCAGAAAACTGCAATCAGGAACTTTCTTTTGGGCTCGCAAAATAACCATTGATGATGTTGAAGTGCCAATAGTGATCCTGGGAGACCCAGCCTACCCCTTGGTCCAATGGCTCATGAAACCATACACCAGCCATCTGCACAGCAGAAAGGAGCGGTTCAACAATACGCTGAGCAAGTGCAGAAGGGTGGTGGAATGTGCCTTTGGACGTTTAAAGGGTCACTGGTGCAGTTCGTTTACTAGGTTAGACCTCAGTGAAAGCAATATCCCCATTGTTATCACTGCCTGCTGTGTGCGCCATAATATCTGTGAGGCAAAACGAGAGAAGTTTCTCCAGGAGTGGGGCGTGGAGGTGGATAGGCTGGCAGCTAATTTTGAGCACCCAGATACCAGGGCAGTAAGAAGAGCCCAGCCAGGAGCACTGTCTCCAGGAGGCTTTGGAAATCCATTTCAGTAAAGAGCCACAGTAATGTACGCCATTTATCTGAGTTGTGCCTTCCCGTATGTAACAAGGAGGCATGGCTTCCCTCAGAGGCCGATGTCGAGAGACCGATGCACGCCACCTGGTGGGCAGAACCAGGTGTATTATGACCCTCCCGCTGGAAGCCCAAGGGTGGGACAGGAAGAGGAAGTATAAAAACCAGGCCCTGGAGCTCAGTTTGGGGAAAGCCACAGGAGGAGGAGGAGGTCTTTCACCTGCTCTGGGAGTGGGAGGCCAGAGCAGACCCCTGCTGCACCACAGACTGGCCAGACCCGCCGGAGGTGCCCAAGCACACAGACGCCGAGGAGCTGCTGGGACTGCCGCTTGCAGTGTATAGATGGGAGATGGAGGATAATCCCATGCTGCAGGTGCACTACAAAGGGGGTGTAGGAAGTAACCCAGGGATAGCCAACTACAGTCCGGTTTTGTGCCTGCCTGAACACTGGTCGGCGTGTTTTGGTTGCAGCCCTGCTGACCCAGTGGTGGAACACCTCACCGTTGTGAGGGCCCTGGGCTGGGACCCAGTGGAGTAGAATGGGGCTGGGTCCCCCTGCCATCCTGTC
Source organism: Emydura macquarii macquarii (assembly GCF_026122565.2). NCBI lineage: Eukaryota > Metazoa > Chordata > Testudines > Chelidae > Emydura > Emydura macquarii. The sequence goes on from NW_027130506.1 coordinate 7,772,377, forward strand.
GTGGCCCACTCCTCCCTCCCCCCACTAGGCCGGGAGGCCTGTGTCGGCGTTCACCCCTGCCGGCACTCCTAGACTGTGTCGGCGCTCACCCTTACCAGAGAACCCTAACCGTTTGGTTCCCCACCCTGCCAGGGGGCCCAGGCTTAGACACTTCCCCTTCAGTGCAGACTACGAGGAGGCATGGCCTCCCTCAGAGGCTGACACCAAGGGATGACCATGCCTCGTTACACCATACCATCCCCTCTGGTACATAAGTTTCCCTGCATCTCCCCTCTCCTTCCCAAACCTCTATGCTTGGAATGAAGAAAGAGTATTTCTTTCTTGAAATATTGATTTTTATTGCACAAAAAAACTGAAGGAGCAGGAAAATAATTGAACCTTGGGCAAATGGTTTGATAAAATTGGGAGGCGAGAAACCAAGTCAGCTTATCTGTGAAAACACAGAAGTCTTGTCCATCAAAGGTCTTCGAATGGCTGACTTTTGTTCTTTGCACCCTCTCAGTGTTGAGAGGAAGGGATACTGCACCTTCCCCCGCCCTTGCCTCCAGAAATGTTTGGGGGAGGGGGAGGAGGAATAGGGAGATGTTTGCAGGCCATTCTGCGGTGATTGCAAAGGAAGTCTAGAGCTGTTTCTCTTGAAGACCAACCAGATGTCTCAACATGTCTGATTGCTCCTTCATAATCTGCAGCATCTCATCCTGTGTGGCACGCTCATGCACTTGGGATGCTCTCCTGCTCTCCATGTCCAGTTTTGCAGACAATGCAACCCTCCAGGCTCCAAGCTGCATCTGAGCTGTCCCAGACATGTTCATTATCTCATTGTGTTCTTTTTGCTTCTTCTAATCTGTGTAATCCACTTTCTGTGCAAACCAGAACATAATCAGTATCCCTACCTATTCAATGAATGGGTTTGCTGTTCCACCCAGGGTGAGTATGGCCCAGTGGCATGGGCGACAGGCTTTGTGCTGCCACTTGTGGGCAACCTGTGTCAGGAGCACAGGTGGGCAATGCCCTCTCCCCTTAGCAACACGGACTGTGCTTGGAGACTGGGCACCAGCGTTAAGCCTCCCAAAGTGCGGCTCTTTGTCAGATGCAGCCTTGGAGGGGCGGGGTTTCGGCCATGAGAGAACACAGGAAACCCCCCTTCCCTTAACATTGCTAGTAGTAGTCATCCTGGGCTTGCAGAAGTCAATGCCAATCACTGCCACCCACACTACCAGCATGTTAGGGAAACTGTGGTGGAGGAACCCAGAAATCACCATGGTCGGGGGATCACATGCTCTATTGTTTGCGTTACAAACACTTGTAATGAAAACTTCCACCGTCTCCCCCTGAGTGACCCGACGTGATATCAGTCTCCTGAAGGTAGGATGTGGCAAGGGAGCAGATGCTGCAGGAGTCTGGGTACAGAGCTGGTCCTTATGCTGCTATGCTGTGTACTGCAATGATGCCAGCAGAATTAATACTGGAGTGGTGTGGGAAAGTGTCCTACCACGGTGGAAGAAAGAAGACAGCCCTCCCCAGAAACCTTCTGCAAAGGGTTGCAAAATACCTCTATGAAAGTTTCCTGGAGATCTCCGTGGAGGATTCAAGGGACATGGCTGACTACATAAACAAACTGCTCCATCGATCTCCCATCCCTCCAATCCCTGCCAAATTCTACAGGGAATGAAACGCAGCTAGTAACCCTACCTCTCTTTGTTGTTCTGCTACCTCTTCTAATATGAGTAAATTCATGAAATGTCAATACCTGTGTTCTGTTAGGTTGGGGATGCTATTAGTGTAACAGGAAATAAATTTACACACTTACCAGAAGTTCCTTCCCCTGCACTGGGCTCACCCACGCTCAACTGCCAGGACTGATTGGATTGCAGTGGAATCTCAAACAGGTCTTGGCTCATGAGATTGTTGGACCCCCCCAACCACACGTGCCTCATCCTCCACTTCTTCCTCATCCTAGTTGTTCATGCCATGGGCCTGTAACTCGGGCCCCTTGGAGGTACCCAGAGCGGTCTGTGTAGTCTCAGCCAAATATGGCATGCAGCTCTTTGTAAGAGTGGCTGGTCTATGGCTTGGCACTGGATCAATTGTTAGCCTTCCTGGCCTTCTGATACGTCTGCTGCAGTTCCTTCGTTTTCACACAGCTCTGCTGATGGTCCCTATCTTACCCCTTCTCCTGCATCTCCTGTGCCATTTGTTCACAGGTGTCCATGTTTCTATGGCTGGTCTATAACTGTGCTTGCACAGTCTCTTCTCCTCACAAGCCCAGGAGATCCAATATCTCCTGCCTACTCCTGGCCGGAGTGGTGTGAAGCACGTAGATGGCATGATCAACTGGGCAGTCGCACACAACAATGGAGAACTACTAGTTGTGCTCACCAAGAGGGACAATCAGGAAAAAGCATTACAAAAATTCCTGGGATTTTAAAGTGGGGGAGGGACTTCCAGTCTCCGTGACCCCTGGGCCATGGAGTTAACAATTGTGACCAGAGCTGGGCATTGTGGGACAGCTGCTGGAGGATTGTTAGAGGCAACATAGGTAACAGTGTCTAGACTCGCGCTGCATCAACCTCAGTGCATTGACCATGGCTCAGTGCCACTCAGGGAGGTGGTGTTACGATGTTGGCGTAATGGAGAGCTCACATCAGTGGGAGACAAAATTAAGTGTGGACACATGTACACACAAGTGTAGGACAACCACCTAATTTTGTAGTGTAAACCAGACCTGAATGACTGGATGTTGCACGTCTAGCTGATTCCCAAAGCCAGCTGGCAATGCCCTCTAAAGCAGTGGTTCCCAACCTATGGCCCGGAGGCCAAAACTGGCCTGCGGGGACTTTCAAAGTGGCCTGCAGCTCCCCTCCTGCTGACTGCAGAAGAGAGCCGCTGCCTAAGGACCCAGGCGGAGCGTTTTTCCACAGGGCTAAAAGACCAGTGCAGGCTCCTTGCTGTAGCCAAAGGGATGGGAGATCAGCGCTCCCCTCCTCCTGGCTGTAGCAGGGAGCACGGGAAAATGCTCCGTCTAGGTCCATAGGTGCTGGGGTGCCGGCTGGAGCCAGAGGTAAGAAAGCACTGATATCCCATCCCTCTGGCTGCAGAAGGGAGTCACTGCTAGAGGACGCGTGAGGTTTCCCTACTGTAGCCAGGAAACTCCTTCCGTCTGGCTGTGGGGAAGAGGGGGGAAGCCTGCTGGCAGAGACTGATGGCCCTTCTGGATTGTTAAAATGATACCTGTGACCCTTGAACCAAAAAGGTTGAGAACCACTGCCCTAGAGACTGTGGAGCTCTGGCAAGTTACCCAAGTTCCCCCTTTGAGCAATAAAGGAACAGCTGGGCGTTTTCTCTGACCTGCTTTTACACAGGGTCCCAATGGGGGGATTGGTTCCCTGTTATACTTGTGCAAATAGCTAGTTTTTTGGTTTCATGGACGAATCAAAACACTTGAAAAAATATTTGTTTTGGTTTGATTTGAACCAAAAACATTTTTCATTTTTTTTGGAAAACTACAAAAAAAAAAAAAACCAAAGAAGTTGTTGCAGGTCGAACAAAATGAAACTAAACATTGAATTTAGTCTGACTTTTTTGTTTTTTTTTTTTTAACCTTTTTAAAAATAAAACTGAACTAAAATTCTAAACAAAAAATCATTTTGAATTAAAAAATTGAAACATTTCAAAAAAGTGTCAAAAGGAAACATTTCTCTATTTTTTAATTTTTTAAACCAAAGCAATTTGGCAAATTCAGCACAAATTCACGGAATGTTTTGGTCAACCCGAATCTGCATGTTTCATTGAAAAATGCTGTTCCAAAAAACTTCACCCAGCTCTGCTCCCTGGCACCCTCTCCCCATTTACACATGCTGCGATTGGCTGGGGGCTACCTTGCTTTGGAACCCTGACCCTTACTAATATCTTCATAAGTTTCTCTCCACAGCTAACATTAAGCATGCAGGTTTGCAGTTACGTGAATCCTCCTTGGGTTCATTCTTTCACGTTGGAACAAATCTGTGCACACGTAGGTTTACTATTATGTATTTTATAATGCCCGTGAGTACAGTGGGAGATTCACAGACACGTCCCTGCCCCAAGAGCATACAATCTAAAAGACAAAGATCAGATGTGGGGGATGCTGTACAAAAGCAAAGTAAGAGAGCTGATATCGGTCACATGTCTTGTTAGCGATGTCCAGTAGAAAAATGACTAGGAAGCCCAACCCATTTTGAACTGAAGGCACAAGGTAGCCACATACATGCTCATACATGCTTAGAATTCCATCTATCTATGGATTAAACATTAGAAAAGTTTGACAGAAGCATGAATGTAGAATCCCTATGAAAATTAGAGGGCCGATATTGAGAGAGAATAGGTCTGTGATGATCACATGCAGAAAGCTGACATGATTTTCAAACACAGTTGTTCCTTTAAAAGGGGAGAATTAGCTCAGCAAAAGCTCTCTCCACTGAAAGCCTGCTATTTATCTTAGTATTTCCCTTCAAAAATCCAAGATAATTCATCCATGCCAGACGCTGAATGCATTAGGTTCAGGATATCTGGGTTCACTGGAGCCATTCATTCCAGTCCACACCGGGTCAGCTCAGCCCCTCACATTTCCAAAGTAGACACATTAAGATGTTCCATGCAGTTTACTGTGTGTGTGACTCTTTTGGGTGTGACTTTAGAAATGAAGGTACTTAATGGATGTTGAAGATCCCATAACACTTTCCTTAAGAGCAATGGCTTGCCCTTGTGTCCTTGGACATATTTAATCTCCCTCTATTGTTCTGCATTGCTCTGTGCTCCACCTCAGAGATGGTTGCATTCAGTGGGGCTGATTTCAGTTAAGAACTTGATCATTTGGAATAAAAGGTGTGATAGAAATGTAAAACAATATGAAAGCTTCCAGTTTAACAATTTTACTTTCCCTCTCTGGGAAATCTCTGGGATATTAATTCCATTTCTCTTGTGTTTCCATTTCTGCTGTGAATATTGAACTGAGGAATTCATTTAAGTCATCAGAATGACAAGAAGAGTTATTTGAAATCTGAACCTAGATCCAAATTTCCCAAAGAGCCCCTACTTGAATAATGGTCCACACCAAACCCCGAGATCTAAACAAACCTGAACATCGAGGAGTGGCTTGAGTTTATAGCTACTCCTCAGTAACAATAACTACCTCCATCACTAACTTTCCGCTTTCATCACTCAGTAGTTTATATTCACATATCTCTGAGTGTCCCTGAACACTCCTTTAAAAAAATACCTTCCCAAACTAAATTGAATCCATATTTACAGCTCTCTGCCTTTTGCAAATACCGCCTGAGTTTGTTGATGACATCTTGCTCCCTGGGACTACTAACCAAATACCTGCCACACCCAAACAAATCATTCAAAACTCAGTCTGAAGTTACCGCACTGTCTCTTGGCTAATTTTTCAGCATTACATGAGACTTGTGTATCTGAACAGACAATGCTCTCATTTAAAAAGGAGCTACTGCTTTTAAAAGCAGTACCAAGCGATTGAAACAGCCTGCATGAGATAGTTCTGTTACTGTTTTGGGAACTGATATAATCTCAGACTGCAGCTCCAAATCATTTTGATCACTCTCTGCATGTGTGCACACACTGCAGCTTCCTGTCAAATATCTCATATTCAGCTGCCCTCAGACCAGAATAAATGCCCTGATGTTCTGCTTGCGATTCCTCTGTGCAAGAACTTCATTTTCAACAGGGTTTGGATTCGGTCTCAAACTGTTTGGCACATAATGATCTTTAATCACTACCAGCCACAGCTGCTCTTAGAATGTTTCATTGTATTGCCTGTAACTCTGCAGTTAAAATACGTATGTTATCATAGTCATTTTCTCATTTTGTTCCACTGCAAGAGACAATGGTGGGGATGGGCCGCTCCTTGCTTTGATGTGTGTTTTTTTTAAACTGCATGAGAACTATATTTAGTTTCAGTTCACTTGCAGTGTCAGGCTTCCCTGCCGTGGCCCTCTGCCTTTACCTTGGCAGTGTTACAAGAGCCAATTATGGCTTAAAAATCTGGCTGTGGAGAAGCAAAACTGCTGGCCTTTTATTCATTACTAAACAAGGACCTTCTGTTGTCCTCAACACGTGCCTAAAGGGAAGCCATTTAGGGGGCCCGTGTAGAGGCACTTTTGCTGCTCTTCGGCCTGCATTATCCCCTGAAGTTCTCAAGGATCTTAGACCTTGAGTCTGTTGCCACTGAAGCCAATGAGACATTTGACATCAGAGCAGAACGGAGCCCCTTCACCAGTCACTTATGCAGCTGCACAGCACAACAAAAGAAATCCTGACTTATTAAACGAGACAATTGGGGAAGAACTCATTCAAAATATAATATGCTGTAAACTCATCCCTGCACCCTATTTGCTAAATCACAGTTCTCCTTCCTGCAGTGGAACACAGATTCATAGATGTGAAAGCCAGGGACTCTTGCGGTCATCTAGTCTGACTTCCTGTATGATAGAGGCCATAAAAGTTCCCCAAAATAATATCAAGGGGTGGTGTAATGTATCTATATTTTAAGTGAATGTGAGGGGCTCTTTTTTTGGTTCTTCAGTTCCCGTTTATAGCAGATTTTGTGTTATATTGGTTAACAGCAGGCTTCTGGCTAACACATATCAGCTGTCATCTGCAAAGCAAAACATTTTCTTTTCTGACAGTGGATCCGAAGAATATGTTTATTTTAAAGCGGACTGTTTCGTGAATATGTTTAATTGAATTATGCACCCTGTAAAGAAATATTGTCCTTTTATTAAAATATACTAAAGCAATATCCAAGAAAAACTCCTGGAGGAAATAATGCAGTGAAAAAAACAGACTTTCTGTGCTCTACATCTTTTTTTAGGCAATGCTTTATGTTTCCCAGAACATAAAGGAGATATTGTCAGTATACCAAACTTCTAAGAGGCTGCCTTAGAAAAAAGGGATTTCTGGCAGTGTTCCATCTATTAAAGTATTTTAATTTAATTTTTTTAAAGCGGTGACTGTATTGGTCTAATTGCTACCCAATAGCTATTGCTTGAAATAAAAGGTTTGCTAGTCACTTGACACAGCCTATGTAAATGAAACTCACAAATGAAACTCCTCTGCTCCGAACCTATAGAGCACTGAACCAAGGAGCTTTGTGTTATAAAATTCAAAAGTACGTCAAGCCGCCTAATGCCAGCCTCATCACATTGGTGTTTCACTTAGTCACCTCCAGAGAGCAGAGAAAGCGGAGGAGGACCTCTGTCTTAGGCCTTGACTACACTAGCGCTTATGCCGGCAAAACTTTTATCGCTCAGGGGTGTGAAAAAAACACACCCCTGAGCGACATAAGTTTTGCCAGCTAAGTGTTTGTGTGGCTAGGGCTCTGTCAGCAGGAGATGCTTGCCAGCCAACATAGCTACTGCCACTCGTTTAGGTGGTTTTATTGTGTTGGCAGGAGAGCTCGCTCCCGTCGACATAACATGGCTACACAAGCTCTCCTACAGCAGCACAGCTGTACCAACTCAGCTGTGCCGCTGTAAGTTAAGTGTAGACTAGCCCTTAGAGGATTATACTGCTGTGCATCACCGTACCACCTGGGTGATACACTGAAGGGAGCAAGACCCAGATCTTCAATGGTATTTAGGCATCTAACTCCCATTTAGGCATCTAACTCCCACCTAAATACCTTTGAAGAGCTGACTCCAGGTCCTCTTCTCTCACCAGGCCTGGTCTAAACACACAAATTGCATCAATTGACTAAACTGGTTTCTAAAAATGATTCAGTGAATCAATGCACTCCTCTGGTGTGCACACACTTAAATTGGCTGAAGAGCCACTTTTACTGATGTAGCTTTATTTTGGTAACAAACACAATTAAGCTACATTGATATTAGCCACCAAAGGAGTTGCACTGATTTAACTACATTCATTTAGAAACCAATTTAGTTAAATTGGAACAATTTGTGTGTGTAGATAAACCTCCATTGGGTCTATGCTTTCTCACTTACTTCAATTTGAAGTAAAAGTACCCCTTCCGAAATATCCTTGATTGCTTTAATCAGTCACATCAAATGCTTGGACCATTAAGAGAGACAGTAGGTAGGAGGTAGGGTGTATATATATTTTTCTTACATACCCTTCACTCCCTCAAACTATCCCCACTTCTGCCATGATCGACTCAAGAAGTGAATCAATGACGTTTTATTTTTTGAGGGACATTTTGAAGCATTTTTTTAAAAATCAAACTCGGAACAGATTTGCTTTTGTTCAGTCGTGTTTGCAGGCCTTTTCTGAGTAACCGCCTCTTCTTATTACTGGAACTCCTCTATTCCCCTCCCTCTCCCTGCTGTTTTGATTGTCCCTTTGTTTAATTGTACGTGAGATTAGCTCCCAGTTCTGCAATTGGATCCACTCATGTGGACTCCTGCCCATTGAGTTCTGTATTGGTGCAGCAGCTGACACAGCCCGCTGCTGATAATATTGTAGTTACCACCACCAGCAGTGATTTTTTTCCCCTATCTCTCCGGGTTCGGTTTGCCAAAGGATTAAAAGGGCTGCTCTAAAGGAATTGCGGTACATTTCGCAATGCCAAGGCTTGTCAAAGATATAAACTTCCTTTGTTGTGCAAAGTTATGACAGGAAATAACATTGGAACAGATTGATAAGCTTTTTGCATCCACCTGTTGTGCATCAACTGTTTGGAAAAGGTGTGCACTGAGCACAATAAGTCAGCTTTCCTTCACCAAAGCTTTGTAGCAGAAATATATGGTTCTCTTATGAGTATATACAAACTTATATCTCTTTATAGTAAAAGGGTCAAAAAACACACTGATAAGACTTACGTAATATTGTTTCATGTGAGATGCACTACTTTTAAAACCACATCTGTCTCCGCTGAAAAAGCTCCACATAGAAACATGGGACATAAGCTTTTTTTATTCTTTACATCATAGCTGAATTATCTCCACATAGCTGGGTGCAATGATAGATATGCAACAGAATCAGATCAGCGTCAGCGAGCCAGAATGGATGTTTGCAAATCACCCTGTGGTATCTACATAGCATTAACATCTGATGTAGCTCTCTTGGGATCACGCTTAATCAAAATTCATGTTACTCTTTGTAAACTGGCATCAGAGGACTGCATGCATATTTCAGCTAATTAATTAACCAACGAATGGGTGTGTTAGCATTCATCTCTTGAGACTTAGGTTAATAACCCACGGAGGGTCATCCTTGCAAATGGCTCGGGTTTCATGGCTATAGTGAGCCCTAAATTACTGCAGGAGATATTTTCTTTTTCGGTTCTGAGAAAGGGATGGGGAACAGGTTACTCTACATTTCTTGCTTAGGTTTTGAAGGTTCCCACTACCTCCCCCATCCCCAGCCATTTTACACCTACCCCTAATCCTTTGTTAAATTTATTAGACTATACAGGAGGTCAGATTAGATGATCTGGCCTTGGAATCTACACATCAATCGTGTGAAGAAACAAGTCCCTTTTCCACCAACCCTGAGAGCTAACAAACTGTTAATCATCATAATGTAACATTTCTACAATGCTTTTTAACTAAAGGGATCGCAAATCAGTTTACAAGCATTGATTAACTAAATCTAACCCCACCTCGTACATAAGTATCAGTAGAGCCATTTTAAGGTTAAGTTCCACGAATAAACTGCAGAACTGAGATTAGAATCCATAAACTCTGATTCCTTGTCCCTTGTTACATTCCAGAGTAGCCTGGAAAAGTAAATGCCACCTTTGATTACCATCAATCCCTCATCTGCACTGCATGGGCCTATGGATGTACATTGGTGTAAAACTAGCGTGAGATCAGAATCAGACCTCACACCAATTCTCTACTACCCCCAGTGTAAACAAACACCCAGTAGCAAAATAAAGCCATGTGTCTTTTCACAGGTAACAAGGAGCTTGCATATATCTATTAATAGATCTTAAACGCAGAACTGCAAATGTATCATAAGAGACTATTAGCATCCATATATGCAGCTTGCAAAACCAGGCTCTCTTTCTGTCTGATTTCTTTGGGGCTTTCGGCCAGAGATTGTCTTTACAGGTTTCCTATATGAGACATAGCCCCTCTCCAAATACAGAGAGAGAGAGAGAGAGAGACTGGATGGCTCTTAGAGGGGGCTTCAGGACCTTATTAGGAAATTTGGCTCGGCAACAATCTTCAAGGGAGAGGAAAGCTGGAGATTAGGAGGCAGAAAACTTTGGATTTTAATTGTTTTGCTGCCAGTTGTGGGGTTTGGATTTTCCCCAAATAATAAATTGGAGATGGGTGTGAACCAAAAGCCTGGATCTGACCCCCTCCAGGCTATATGGGGTTTGGGATATGAATCTGGATCCCATTTGACATCCTCTGTCCCTCTAATGGGACTGCCAGAGCCAAAGACGCTCCACGCCACATGGGGGTTTAGGAGACAAACTAGGATCTGGATTGGCAGTCCCTGTCCCTGTAAGGAGGCTGAACCAAAACCTTGAATCCAAACACCCCCATGCTGTTTGAGGATTTGGGATATGAACTTGGATCAGATCAGCAGTCCTTATCCCTATATAATGGGGCTGAACCAATACGAGAGATACAAACAACTTCATGCTGTAAAATAGGCTTGGGATAGAACACTAGATTCACATTGGCCGTCCTTTAACCCCATATAATGGGGCTGACCCAATACCAGAGATTGGAACACCCCCCATATTTTTGGAGGTTGAGATCAAATTTCATAAACTGTTCCCTATACTAAAATGGGCCAAGCCAGAATCCCAGTCCAAAAAAGCCCCTACCGTTTGAGGGAGCTGCAAATCAACTTCGCAGCTTGATCCAATCTCTATGATAAATAAGGCACCAGGAGGAGAGAGGGTTGGGAAAGGAGAACCTCTGATAAGACCTGGAGTTCCAACAGACAGGCTGAGGTGTTAATTTCAATTAGGGATAAGGTACATTACTCCTCAGATATTTTATGACCCCTGTAGCTCTCAGTTCATCTGCAGGAATGGAGTTAAAAGTCTGATGGAAGGAGCAGGTGAAATTACACAAAGTATTCATCAGCAAGGCTCCCAGAGTCAGAGTTTATGAGAAAGGGCACCAGCTAGCACCAACAGGCTACTATTTACCAAACTTGCCCTGAGCAAGTCAAGCAAATCTTCTCTCCTGCACTTAATGCCATCTAAGCATTGGGACTCTGGTGTTGATCATTGCAGAGTTTGCATCTCTCTATATAAGAAGGGCCGATAGGGATACGTTTTCATCAAGATATGCCTGAACTGAGAGTGCACGGTGCTCAGCCCCCTATTTGCCTGGCCTGATGTGTTACTACCTGCAAAGAAAGGATGCAAGTGGAGGCCTGGTTGAAAATCTGGCTCAAAAGATGCATTTCAGAGTTCCGCAAACTGTGAGGCGCACCCCCTCTAGGGGGGCACAGAGGAATGTTCAAGGAGGCATGGCCAGGTCTGAGCCAGCCCCCATTGGGGGCGGGGAGAGAGTGCCACCCAACCCCGCTCTGCCCTGAACTCTGCTCCGGGCCTGCCGTGGCCTCGGCCCCCAGCTCAGCCTCCACCGCAACACGCAGTTACAGTCTTGGCACCCAGCACACACACCCCACCTTGGCCTGCAGCCTCAACACCTGGCCCATGGCTGCCATGGCTCCCACGGTCCCGCTTCCAGCCTTGACCACCAGCCCTGACCGCAGCCCCCCAACCGTGACCCAACTCCCAGTCACAGCCCTCAGCCCCAACCATGGCCCAGCTCCCAGCCCCAACTCGGGGAGGAGAGAAGAGGGGCATGGACAAGGTAAGGGGGGACATGGGGTAAAAATTTTGGGGACTACTGGTGTATTTACATGTGCAACAGGGCATTGTTCATGCATGTGTATGCGCGCGCACACACACACACACACACACACACTCACACACTTTCAACAGGAGTCATGTAAAGTACAGAAAACTCACTGAGCCCCCAAATGAGGTAGCACAGGGGAATGGGCCAGCCTAGCGACGTCTTCCTTTTAGGCACCCCCATGTGTTTTCAATACAGGGGCACACACAGCGTTTCCAAACATGCGAGGGATTTGCATGGTTGTGTAATGGTGAATCCTGAAATGCCTTGCTAGATTTCCAAAGGACTCAATCCTCCATGGCTCGGAATGCTCTTTCTAAGGTCAGCGGGAAGCAAGGTCCCTCGCCATCTTGCAGGAACAAGCCTGAAGCATGCAAATGGGGACTTAGGGACCCACAATTGCTCACCCACACACATCAATCGCAATGCACAACTGCACTATGTTCTTCAGCTGCACATCTGAAAAAACATTCCAATTATGTTGCACGCATGGCTTTGCATGCTTACATTCTGGATTGCAGGCTTTAAATCCACACTGAAAAACTAACCCATTGTATCTAATTACAGGCAATGCCATGCCAAATGCAGTAATGCACTAGGTGACAGCTAGAACCTCATGATAAGGCTGTTACTATAGTTACAGATACATTAGAGGAAAAAGCTCCTGACATGATAGGATGACAGACAGAGGGAGGGAGAGGATACAGAGATATATATTTGTATATGCACACTGTAAATAGTTTTTATTATTGAAAGCATTGCGCTGTTGAATTGCTGTGTGAGAGCCCAAGGCTTTGCAAACAATTCAAATCCTTTTACATAAACCTGCTGCAATTTCAGTTTGGCATGGGAAACGAGTATAACTGAAGTGTCTGTTCTGTATGAATCCCGAGCCATTTAGACATTGAAGGAGAAGTACTCAGAGTGAAGGAAACCTTCTACCCATTTTATAGCGGACTATAAAAAGTGAGCACTGTTCTAATGGAGATTCTGACTTTTTGGATGAGAGGTAAACCAGAGATCATGACCACTTGTGTCTTTAAAGATCCCAAGGGCTTTTAGGGAAAGTAGTCATGTGCCTTGGTGTCAGTGTCTCAGCTAAATTCCAAGCACACCAATTATATCTACCTACCTACAATTCTTCTTGTGCCATTAGCTGGATAAAGGATTTTTTACATTGTCTTATAGAGCTGAAGCACATTTCTTTAAAGGCAGCTTCTTTCCACCCCAAAGATGGAACTGATCCGTGTGTGTATGTAGAGAGGATACGTGCCACTACTACTTCTACATGTGGATAGACTCCCTGTCCCTCCGTGGATTCACATTGCTGTTAATGGAATTCCATACTTTCCTGCATGGACCTGACTCCAAGAGAGGGCATCATCTCCAGCATGCAATCCATGTAGATACAGGACACAGTTTGTGAAGCACTTTGGGATCTTTGGATAAAAGTCAATTCATTAATATCAGTTATTGGTCCCAGTTCTGATCTTCTTTACAGCTGAGTGACTCAGGAGTCACTTCACTAAAATTGTTGGAGTTAAAAATCAGTGTAAATGAGATCAGGATCAAGCCCAGAATTTTTGTTTAGCTGAAATTGGTAAACGGACTTGGTTGCCACTAGTGTGCACTAAGAATTACTGTAACACCTCTAATATAGTCAGTATGCATCTGATTGCGTACTTGCAAATACATGCTGACAGTTGCATTATTATTAATTCTTATTCTGGCAGCACCTATTGGCTCCAGTCATGGATCAGGGCCCCTGTGTGCTAGGCATTATACAAACACAGAAAAAAGAGACAGCCCCTGTCCTGAAGAGCTTATACATGAGATGAGAGACAACGGGGGGGATGCAATAGATGGAGGAAAAATATGGGGAGAGAAAAAAAAGATAATATTGGTCAGCATATGCAGCAGTCACAACATGCCAGCTACCCAACCATTGCATACTCACAAATCCTAATTTCTATACAGTGATTCTCTACCCGGCTCCATGCAAGATTTGCACATCCACACCCAAAACAGGAGCAATATTCGCACAGGTGCCGGTGTCACCTACTAGGCCCTGAAACGAAATCATACTCTATGGGCCCAACTATTCCACTGAGTTCAGTGAATCTGCAGTGACAGGACAGTAGGGGTCTGCACATTTTTATAAAACACAGCAAGATTGCACAATTCTGTTAAGAATGTTTTAGAAAAAAAGTATTGGTTTTCTTTTGTTCACTCAGCGGGGATTAGGGGCGTAGATCTCTGGCTATCATTTTCACAAGGCGATAAGGGCAAGGAAAGTGCAGTATAGATAAAGCAGCTCTCTTTTTCCCGCCAACTCACTTCCTCCAGCACAAGCTTTAAAGCCACAAAAAGTAGGTCACATGAGCTCCTCTTATCTACTCAACACAAGGTGAGAGAATGTATAATTAGTTTATTGCTTCCTGCAGCTGTACCACTTTATGCTCTGATCTAGCTCATCAAATATCATAATCTGCTGTAAAGAGGGTCAGACTTGGGCAACCTTTTGCTTAGAGCTCTCCAGGAAAGAGCGACATGGTGCAGGAAGCGGTATTGGGGATTCCAGAAGGGGTGATTTTCACTCAGTCAGGGGCATTCTGGTGATGGAAGTGTAATCTTTCAGAGGTTTAAAGACCCTGACTAGAGCTGGGCTGACAGTTTGTAACAAATAATCAGATAAATTAAGCCCTTTTCTTATTGGCAAAATGGTCTGCGCACAGACTGCAACTCTCAGGAATATGTTCCAAATTTTTCAACAGATGCTTTGTGCAAACCTCTCTCGGACTGTGTAACAGTTTGTGAGTGATCTTTGGGAATTTTGCTTTAGAGGCTTGATATTCCTAATGAGCTATTTGAGCTGCTTTGATTAGGTTCCTAGATCTGTCCGTGGACTGGAAGAGTAGAACTCAGAGTATCCGATTTCTGGTACAAATATTTGTGAATATGAATGGAAATTTGCTTTCTGCATCCATTCTGCCATATTGGCTTCAAATTCAATGTTCCAGGGAACATTCCTGGAAATGTTGTTTGCTAGAATATATGTGGAAAGTGAACACTAAAGCAACATGAACGTAGTCAGAGCAAATTGGTTTAAAAGATCACAAATACATTTGTGCACTATTTTCTCAGTAATAGTGCTACCCACCTATGGTCACTAAAAATCATGAGGTACTTTTTCCAAGAAATGATGAATTAACACCAAGGTCCCTATCAAATTCCAACTTCGACAATTACACTCAACCTAGAACATTTAAAACTCCCCCTATAAATTAAAATGGAGAAGTTAGCCTTCAGCTTCCTTCCTGCAAACTGTCGTGTAACACTGGTGGCGTGGAGGCAGCATAGTTTACCCTGTCAAATATGGCAGCAGACTGGGAGTCAGGAGACTTGTGTTCTACTCTTGTTCTGCCACTGACCTGCTGTGTGTCTTTGGGGAAGTCATTTCAGCTCTCTGTCTCTCCATTTTCCCTCCCACTCTGGTCTTATCTGTTTAGATGGTGAACTCTTAGGGGCAGGGAGTTTTCTCTCACTATGTGGTTCTATGGTACCAAGCAGAAGGGGGATCCTAAGGGCCACTGTAACAAAGAACATCTGCTACATTCCACTCCAGGGATGACTATTTTATGGTGGAAGATAAAGTGACTCCTTTACAGAGAACACAAAAATTCTGCTCACCGTTATGTGTGAGTGGCTCCTTCAGAGTCCATGATGTTACCACATGTAATGTCATTGCAGAGTATTATTAATGAGAGATATGATTATGCTTTTTATTGCCTATTTTTAAAAAAAACTTGAAAATGACTAAAAAATTTGCAGCCAAAATCATTTTCACAAAAAAGGTGCTATTGTCTCTTAAACATGATTTTGTTTATAAGTGATTTGCTTGGTTCCTCCCCCCGCTCCCCCCATGTTTTTGTTTGAAGGTGTTTCATGAGCATGTACCATATAAACCTCCGACGATATTTACTAGGAGCGTCTGGTAGCAATCAAGTCCCTATGTCTGTTTCTCATTATTAACTCTTCTAAACTTCTGTAGAGATTATTAGAACCTATTTAATGGCTCATTGAATTTAGAAACCATTCAATTTTCCTCTTAGCCACTTCCATCTGAATATTTATAGTAACAGCTCATACAATAAATAACAGGAGATGAAAACACATCCATTGACTAAACTACACTGTCTCCTTCTTCATAACTTCTTTGTAAGCCTCTGAAGCAACTCCACTGAAGCCAATGGAGCTACATCAGTGTAAAATTGCTGGTTGGCAAGAGTAGAATCTGGCTATATTTAAGGGGATCTGTATATATTTGGATTATCTTCTCTTTACCATGATGAAAGAGAAAATTTACAGCCACTCATTTCCTTTCTGTGGGCCTGGTTAGGAGGTTTGGAGACTATCAGGTTTCCAGTCACATAACTGATCTAACATGGAAAGATTTTTTATTTTTTTTTAAATAGACAATAGGCCAAGGTCAACCATGTTTTCCATTGCCAGAGGCAGGGCCCCTGAGGTGGAAAGTGCACCGGTTGCAGAGATGGAAAGTGGTTGCAACTTTCCTTCCAACAAGGTGTTGGTAGGAGGCTAGTGCAGTCATCACTGAGTGAGAATCTGCCTGGGAAGGAGAACATCTGGGGGATGCCCTGATTCATCAGCCAAGCTGCTATGGCACCTAAGCCATAAGCTAAAGCAGAAATACTGACGGTATTAGAAAGGAAGGCTGGCCTATAGTTAGAGCACTAGCCTAAACTCAGGAGACGCGAGTTCAATGCCCTACTCCACCACAGACTTCTGTGTGACTTCGATAAATCACTTAGTCTCTTTGTGCCTGTTATCAATCCGTAACTAGGGGATAATTCCTTACCTTGCAGGAGTGCATGGTGCTACATAGATTGACGTGTGTCAGGTGCTCTGATGCTATGGTAATTGGGGACCTTATAAGTATCTGACCGAATATGAGGTGAATCTCAACAGATATGCCCTTGAGGACCTACTCCTCCACACCAGCGAAGCGCCTCTGTCAGATAAGGTGGTGAGCCAGGAGGAGTAAGGAAGATATGTTTTGCAAAGTGCTACAGTCAACAGATGCAGCATGTAGCGAAACAAGAGCGTGAAGGCAGACAATTAACAAAAGACTGAGACTGGCTAGCCTGGAAAAGACACGAGGGCAGGAGCACATGACAAAGCTCCTGGAGGGCCAGACAGAGATGATGAAGTCTCTCATTAGCTTGCAATCTGAGCCCATCCATGCACGACTCCCCCTGCAGCCACAACACCACTCCGGTCCCTGTTCTCCCCAAACTCCCTCACTGCATTCCTCATGTCTTCCTAGCCCTTCACAGTACCCTGTGCCCTCCTCGCCTAGGGACTGGTTTCACAATGAAAGCTGGACTTACACCCAGCTGTAAGAGCACTAAATGGGAAACTGTTCCTCATTGTCATGTCCCCTGTTTAACCAAAAAAAATGTGTGTTTTGTCCTGTTATTAAACTTGAGTGTGAAACAAAATGAGTCTCCCTTTGTGACATAAATACATCGCTCAGTGCTAACATTGACACATGGTGGCTATAGGCAGGAATATTTGCTCACTGCAATTAATGCTCAAGAAGCAAGCACTACAGGGGTCATTCAAGGCATCAAGTAAGCATTGCCTGGCCGAATGAATCGCATAAAGACACATTACTGGGAATCATTGTCAAAATGTTCCTTCAAGTCCTGATTCAGCCCACTGCGCCCCCCTGATGGCGGCTGTATCTGGCTGCTCAAAATCAACAGCCAACTGATCAGCCTCAGTGACCCACCCTCTTTTTGCTTCACAAATATTATGGAGGGTACCTCAAGCCACAACGACCATCGGAATATTTTCTTCACTGAGGTCTAACCAGCCAAAAAGACAGCGCCAGCACCTTTTAATTGGCCAAAGGTACATTCAATGGTCATTTGGCACCTGCTGAGCCTGTTGTAGAAGCGCTCCTTTCTGCTGTCGAGGTTCCCGGTGTAAGGCTTTCATAAGCCAGAGGAGCAAAGGGTAGGTGGGGTCTCCACGGACCACTATGGGCATTTCCACATCCCCCATTGGAATCTTTTGATCTGGAAAAAAAGTCCCAGCATGAAGCTTTCTGTACAGTCCAGTGTTCCTAAAGATGTGTGCATCCTGTACTTTTCCTGACCACCCCTCATTGATGTCAGTGAAACCGTCCCGGTGATCCACAGCGCCTGCGAGACCATAGAGAAGTTTTCAGTTAATATACTCCATTGTAAGATGGTGAGGGGCTAACATTGGGATATGCTTTCCATACATCGCCCCTCCACAGTTAGGGAATCCCATTAACCTCAAAGCCATCAATTATTTCCTGTACATTACCAAGAGTCAGGGTCCTTCGTAGCAGGAGGCGATTACTGGCCCCACACACTTGTATCACCGCAACCCCCACGCTGAACTTTCCAACTCCAAACTGATCCGCAGCTGACAGAGTTCCACACAGTGATCGCCACTCACTTTTCCAGAGTGAGGGCAGCTCTCATTCTGGTATCCTTGCACCACAGTGCTGGGGTGAGCTCTGCGCACAGTTCCAGGAAGGTGGATTTGCACATCCAAAAGTTCTGCAGTCACTGCTCGTCATCCCATACATGCATCCCACCACTGAGTGCTTTTGATGCGATCCCACCACTGAGTGCTTGTTTCCCGAGCTCTATACCAACGGTCTACCATGGCAAGCTGTTGCATGCATGCCAGCAGTGATTTTGAATTATTGGCCTCCATGGCAGAGAGCACAGCAGGTGTCACCGATTCACTCTCTGTTTCACAGTTCATGAAATACTGCAGCACCAGCCACACTGTGTTCATAACGCTCATCACCATACTGGTCAGCAATTCAGGCATGCTGTCAGACAGAGATGGCAGATGCACAATTTACAAAGACTCTTCAAGAACTGCATAAAATGAAGTAGGAAGCGCATGGAATGATGGGACAGAAAAAACTGCATCCCGGGACGGCAAGCACGACCCCCTGATGCACCAAGATCTGTTCCCAGAACTCCCAGTGGTAACAGAGGGTGGCGAGTTGCACAGTGGAATAGCTAACCACAATGCAACGCTCTCTCTGTCCAGGCAAGGACAATGACTGTGGACACACCACGCCAACACAAAGAGCGTTGTGTGGACATGCTCAACCAATGTTATTAAAGCAACTTACAATCATCGACATAACTTAAGTCAACTTAATGCTGTAGCACAGACAGGCTTATCACAGATAAACAGAAGAATCATGCACAGAATGGCGGAAAGGACAGGGAATTGAAGCCCGCCTTATATGGAATGATGGACATAATGAGAGTTTAAAGGATAGAATGTAGCACTATGAGTAACCATTATCACAGCTAACTGCAGTTTCCACTGAGTGAAGCTTCTTTTATGGCTCTAATTCAAACATCAGCGTTTGAGCCATATCTCTACCTTTTTGGGGAGGAGGCAGAGATTGATCACTGGACCATAGAAACATAGGGCTGGAAGGGACCTGAGAGGTCATCTAGTCCATCCCCACCTGCTGGGGCAGGAGAAAGTATACTTGGACCATCCCTGACAGGTGTGTGTTAGCTGGATTCTAGAGCATGACTAAGCTGTGTGGAATCAAAGTACCTATGCATAACAGAGTTCTTTGAGGGAGGTTTTGTGCTGGTGCCAAAAACCATCATAAAGATGTGTGCACTTAGAAAAAATCCTATTAGGCCCACCTCTTCAGCTGACAGGCACTGGATTAAAAAAGAAACATACAAGACAAAAACAGGAAAGAGAGCACAATTCACCAATCCCTGCCTCCTCAGGAAGTTCACCATGTGAGAAAAACATCAAATATACTTGAGACAGCTTTTTTTTGTGACTCTAATTACTGAGGTAACAACAACTAGGCACCAATGTCACTCTTCATCCCAGCACACAAAGCTCGGACTACCCCTTTAACCCAGGGCTCCAGTGGTAAACACAGCAGGCCTTGGCGCAATCTATCTGCAGTGGAGCAAAGATCTGAACCACAATCATGGCCCAGAACCCCCTCGTTCTAGGTTCTGTACAAACAGCACAAAAAGATGGCCTCAGCCCCAAAAAGCTTACAATCTAAATTGAACTTAACAGCAGAAGCAGTAATTTGAATCTACATTTCAATTCTATTGCTTTTCTTCCTGGCACCAAAACATTCTCATTACAACAAGGAAGGAGTTTAAAGAAATCATGTACTTCAATGTGCATTACATCAGCTCATTAAAGGATTAAATTATTTGTATGCCAACTATGTTTAGCTGTGGCTCCCTTAGCATTCACTGAGATGAGTGATCCACCATGAGCATAAGTGAACCGGCACCTCAGAGCCGTAGACAGTACTAACAATCAGTCACTTAGGAGAGTACCATTTTTCATTGCATTGTGTGGTTTTTGGTTAGTGATGGATCTAAATTGCAGCATTCAGATTAGGATCCAGATTTCAAATCTAACCCCTACATTTCAGGGTTTTGATTCAAGCCAAATGTAATTGGACTGTGGTGTTGACTTTTGTGTATATCTTAACTGCACTATGAAAATGACTGGTATAGGAGAGGCTGGGGTCTTTAATGCTTGAGATGGTGCTGAGCTGAGGAAATTTGGGTCAGGAAACACATTTTCCCCAAAGTTCAAAGGAGGTTCACATCCAGTGTAACATTTCATGCCCATCTCTAACACACATAGCTTCTGTAATACTCATCTGATAAGATCTACTCAAACACATTAACCACCAGTGTATTTTTATTGGTCCCATATAAGTTAAAACACAAAACATGAACTGACTGAAAGGTTAACTCTGTCCTGTAGGCAAAGGCGGCCTGCGGATAACATTCTTACCTAATCTCAGTGCTATTCCTAGGGGTCAGGCACTTCAGCTCATTGAGAAAAATGTGATGTCTCCATTGAAAGGTTTTTTAAAAAGCTCTTAAAGAGATATTACAACATTTTACCCACTCTAAAATATCATTTCATCCACCCCATATTTTGGGTAATTTTTAGGTTCCCCTTTTGTCTATGGATACAGGTCCGATTCTTGCAAGAGCTTACTTCCCTGAACAGCCCTTACTCACACCCACAGTCCCCTTTGGAGCAACTGCTGTCAACAACGACAACTTACAGGAATCAGGTTTGCCAGCATCAGGCCCACGATTTGTGTACTGGAACCAGGAAGGCTTGCAGTGACTCCTCCCCCCAAATGCTCCTGAGACTCTATAAATCAGTGCATCAATGTACAGTTCTGTGAGAATCATGGAATATTTAAAATATGCTATTTGTTCAGTCTTAGTCTTGGAGTCACTTCATCCAAATCATAATGAAAAGCAGAGTGGGAGCATGTGAAATGGTTATGAATATGGTCCTCTTCCCTTTTGCCAACAGTCGTGGACGCTGTGACAGATTTCCCCAAGGACATTTCTCCCCTCCCACAGAAGTATCTGAGAGAAAGGGCCTGTGGGAAAACTTCCCTCACAGCTTGTCTTGGAGCATTCCATAGGAGGCAGGTCTTTCCTCAGGCGCCATCAGCTTGCTAGGTTTTCTGCAGGATGTGGGAAGGGGAGATGTGTGTCCCTGCAGTCTGTCCAAGGTCCTATTTAGGCCTGGTCTACACTTAAACTTTAGGTTAACATAAGTACGGCACTCAGGAATGTGCAAAATCCACACCTCTGAGCGATACAGCTATGTTGACCCAACCGCTGGTGTAGACGCAGCTGAGTCAATGAAAGAATGCTTCAATTGATCTAGTGACCATCGCTTGGGAAGGCGGTATTCCTACAGCGATGGAAAAGCCCCTTCAGTCACTATAGGCTGCGTCTACATGATGGGGTGATGCCAGCATAGCTATGGCACCATAGCTTTGCCACTATCATCCCTGGAGTGTAGACATGGCCTTATTCTTCCCATCCCCAGTTCCCTGACCTACAGATGGCTCTCCATGAGATATAGGCCACAGATGAATGGCACCACATTGGCAGCTCATCCTCCCCCCTTCTGCTGCAGATGGCAGAGACCAAGGCAGAGGGTCTCCTCCATGCTGATAATTTTGGGGATAACAATTATATTCCATGTGATTGGCAAAAGTCGTTGCATCCAAATTTTTTCAAAGTTGGATGCCTAAAGTTCAGCACCCACATACACAACCTGATTTTCAAGGATGCTGAGTATCTTCATTTCCCATTGCCACGGCGTAATTATTTGCAGTATATTATTCATCCACTAGATGACTCTGGGTGCTGAACAGAAATTCAGATAACATGTAGTCCTGATCAAGGTGACAAAGATGGAACATAAGGTGTGTGAAAGTGTCTATGGTTAGCAGCCATTTTCTTTAGTAAGTGCCTCCTCTTTAAGAAAGATTGATTCTAAACATCATGGCACTCACTGAAATCAATGGAAAGCGGAGGTGGGCAACACCTTTGAAAATCAGACTACTTATTTAAATGCTTAAATATGTATTTAGTGATCTAGGCATTCAATTTTGAACTCAATTTGTATTTTCTCTCTTTCACAGGGAAATCCAGGCCTTGTTACAAGATACATACTGCAGCATCATTTCCCCTCACCCCCACCCCACAACGTATTTTGTCATTCCATGTAATTCTTGTCCTTTCATTTTGGGGTTGTGTGAACTTTGAGCTCTTGGTCTTAATTTCCAATTATGCGACAGATCAGAGTTAGAATTAAAGCCTGAACCCAAGTAATTTTCCCCCAGCATCACTTATATGAAAGGACAGAATAAAGAGAGGTGCTGAGGGGAGGTGAATTTCAGCCACTGAATTCCTTCATTGATTCAAGAACCAAATGTAATCTCAGTTTAAAGTCATGTTGTTTCTCCTGCAAATATCAGAAGAAGGGAGCCATACATTCTCTTCCATGTATCCATTTAAACCCTGGCTTCTACTGATAGTACTCTGGGAATTGAAAGAGTGATCTCCAATAAGACATGGGGCCCACACAATTGGTTGGCCCATTGCAATCCACTAAAACAAGGCGGAATTTTCAAATGGAGATAATGATACTGACCTCCTTTGTAAAGCACTTTGTGATTTACTGCTGAAAAGCACCATAGGAGAGCAAAGCATTTATTACTAGTATCATCATCTATGCTCAAAACAAGCAGCCCAGTATAAAAATTGGTTTAATTTTTTTAGTGAAGGATA
Source organism: Emydura macquarii macquarii (assembly GCF_026122565.2). Lineage (NCBI taxonomy): Eukaryota > Metazoa > Chordata > Testudines > Chelidae > Emydura > Emydura macquarii. The sequence goes on from NW_027130506.1 coordinate 7,795,436, forward strand.
TTAGATTGCCAAAAGGATACTCCATCATCTATAATAAATATTCAAGCCTCATGCATTTGAGCTGCATGAATGATTAGATCAAACTACAGAAATGAATGAGAATCTCAATAAGATAAATGTCATTTTTCAACGTTGTTCTTGCAGATAAATTGCAGCGAGATTTAAACAAAGTCAATTATTTCATGCAAGTGTTCCCCGATTTGACATAGCCTGCTCCTTATGTCTGGATTGAGATTTAGCCTACTCTAGAAAGTTTTGTGAACATAGCTATGTCACCCAGGATTGTGGAAAAAAAATATGACAACCCCTAACTGTCATAGCTATGCCAACAAATCCCTTAGTGTAGAAGCAACTATGCCAACAGAAGAGTGCTTTTGTCGGCATAGCTAGCGTCATTGGGGGAGGTGGTGTAGCTATGCCGGTAGAACTTCTTTTGTTGACACAGGGTCTGTCTCCACTAGGGAGCTTTGCCAACATATCTATACCATCAAAGGCTTTATGGTGTAGACATGCCCCAAGAAGTTAACCCTAGTCAACTACCTTTTATCAAATGCTGTTCAGAAGAAAGCACATGAGAATTCTGCTAACCTAGCTCAGTATCAAATGCAATTTTGCTAACTTTTTTTTTTTTTTTTTCTGCTGGCAGCTTCCAGTTTATTCCCACTGGAGGCTTGGGCGGGTGCCGGCCAGGAGTTGGGCAGCTCCAACGTTTTCCCTGTAGGGACTGGGTCTAGGGCCAGCCCCTCAGGTGTGGCCAAAGGCCCAAGCTCCTCAGGGACCGGCCCATTCCCCACCTCTCCGCACACTCCATCCATTCCTACTCTGGGCCCTCAAGGCGGGCCAGTCTCCTCCTTCAGATAGTCCTTGTACATCCTGCGGATCTTGGTGATCTCTTTTTCAGGCGGCTGCTGCCACTCGTACCAGGGGTACCAGGGTGCCTGGCTCTTCAGGGTGGGGGCAGGGGGTGTCTTGGTCACAGCCTGGTGTTGGTTGGTGTAGTCCTCGTCCTGCAGCATCACCAAGGGGACGGGGAAACTCAGGAGCCCATGGTCACGAGCTTGGTCGATCGCCTGGACCAAGCGTTTATGCTGCTTCCTGCAGACGTCTGTGTCCATGGGGTGTAAGATGACGCCTGAGTGGGGGCTCATGAACTGTTCCAGGAGCTTCACGTTCTTGTAGTCCACGAGGAGCTTTTCATCTTGGCAGATGGGGCAGGGGTTCCCTGCAATTTTATTTCCTCTTATGCAGGTCTTGCAGGTCTTCTGCGGGGGGATGGGTCCCTTGTGGTTGTGCCAATAGCCAAACCAGACGGGCTTGTTGCCGTATCTCTCAATGTACTCTTCTGTCTCTAGATACTTCCAGGACTTCTCCTTAAAGCGTGATTTGGCGTCAAAGACGACTGGCTCTGCCGACACATCTGGCTCCGTCTCCGTGCTGAACATCTGGAGCAGCGGGCGCTGGAGCCGCAGAAGCGAGGCAGCAGGAGCAGCCTGGGCCCAGAAGAGCCTCCGGAACAGAGCCAACACAGGCAGGCTGCCGGCAGCCCTCCGCAGCACCACGGCGCCCCTGGAAGCCGCCATCTTGTAGTAACTTAACTGCATATAATTTTCTGAAAACCTCTCATTTAAGTTTTCACATATACAGAAATAGGCTAGATACTCATGTGGGTATACTGGCATTGTGATGCTGGCTGCATTGGGGGGACATTTATTATATTATTTAACATCAATATGTCAAAATCATAATAATTCATACTAAATAAGCAGTGTTAGATACCGTTAGAAAGGCTATAATGTGCTAAGTAAAATGATAATGTTTATGTTTATGTGTTATGTGTGTAATGGAAGTTATGGATATGTTTGCATCTGTATTTCAGCTTGTGCTGTGTTTCTGAGTGATACCCTAGACAGGATAGCTGCAGCACAGGCACCTGCTTAATGACCCATTAAGGAAACTCACAGGTACAATGGGCCCAGGGGGAGAAGCCAGGGATATACCTGATGAGTCACCAGGACTTACTCCTGTGACCCTGGACTCTATCTTATTCCTGTAAATTTCCACAAGCAGCATGGCAAAGGCCAAGGGACATAAAAGGCAGTTGCACCACATCCATTTTCTCGTCAGTCTTCACCCTTCACCGTACCTCTGGATCAACTCATCTACAAATGAAGCTGTGAAACAAAGGACTGAGACCCATCCAGGTACTGGATGTACACCAGAGGGACTATACAAGCCTGCAAACTCCACAATTCTACTAGAAACCTGATATATATGGACTTTCAAATCAATTGTATGTATCTGATTGCCTTAATCCTTTAACATTTCTCTTATAGTTTGTTTCTTTCCTTTTATAATAAACCTTTAGTTTTAGTTACTAAAGGATTGGCTGGCAGCATGGTATTTTGGGATATTGATCTGGTAATGTGGCTGACCCTTTGGGATCAGGAGAACCTTTTTGGTAAAGAGCATAGAGTTTTAAATAACTTATCTCTTTACTGGACCTAGTGGTTGATTGGGAGCCAGAGACTGACATGCAGTAAAGGGGGCTGTGTATATTTTTATTTTAGATTCTTGACAACCAGTGTGGGGGAAAATCAGAAGCATTGTTTGTGGCTGGTTGGGAAGTCTGACTTCAGTGTCACACACCAGTGTTGGGAGAATCTGCTCTCCTTTTGCAGCCTGCCCTGACCTTGGCATTTTCAGGTGGCTACCCTAGGCACGGACGGGTCACAAGCATAGCTTCACTGCTTTACACCAGCTGAGGATGTGGCCCATGATGTCTATTTTCACATGTTTATCATCAAATAATGATTTTGAAACAAAACCAAAAAAAAAAAAAAAAAAAATCACTCTGTAACTAGGGCCTGTTAGAAAAGGTAAATCAATGAAGATGAATCATGAATGTTGTCAATTTTCTGCATATAATGAGAGTGGATTTGCTATCTTTTCTACTAGAAGAATTTGTGCTCACTCTTCTTGTAATCCACATCTTGACTATTTATCTACATAACTATAGTAAGTTGTGGAATCAAGTCAGTGCTGTGCTGTGTATTACAGCCCTGATCAAAAGCAATAGTTACAATTTCAAAGGAAACTTATTTACATTTTCCCTAGCAAGATTGAGAAGGCAGGCTACAATAGACCATCAAGTCTTTCCAGATCCTTTAATGCCCATGTGATTATTCCTACAGTATATATTACCTATAGTAAAGAGTCAACATGGCTGTAGCAAAACAAAAAAGACTATTTTAAAAAATTCTAAATCTATGTATAAACTGTTACTGTTTATGGAAAAGACACAAGATCATAAGAAAAATATTCTGTAAAATAAGCAAATTATTTTGAAACAATCCATTTTAAAACTGTATATGAATGCCCAAAGCATATGATAAAACTGATTCAGATGAACTACGTGAAGAATAGTGAGTAAAAGATGTGTTTGTAAGGAATCCAGAGAAACTGAATGTAACACAGGTCTGATGGCCAGATCTCCTATGTTTGGGGGTGGACAAATGATACAAAACCACTGTTGATCAGAAGGACCAGTTTCAAAGTTCAGTATCCAGTATTCCACTTAGGAAGAAAGAATCCCATGCACAGCTATAGACTGGGGACCGACGAGCTGGGCAGCAGCTCTGCAGAAAAGGACCTGGGGGTAACGGTGGATAAAAAGCTGGATATGAGTCAGCAGTGTGCCCTGGTTGGCAAGAAGGCCAATGGCATATTGGGCTGCATTAGGAGGGGCATTGCTAGCAGGTCACGGGAAGTGATTATTCCCCTCTATTCGGCATTGGTGAGGCCGCATTTAGAATATTGTGTCCAGTTTTGGGCCCCCCACTACAAAAAGGATGTGGACAAGTTGGAGAGAGTCCAGCGGAGGGCAACAAAAATGATTAGGGGGCTGGAGCACAGGACTTATGAGGAGAGGCTGAGGGAACTGGGCTTGTTTAGTCTGCAAAAGAGAAGAGTGAGGGGGGATTTGATAGCGGCCTTTAACTACCTGAAAGGGGGTTCTAGGGAGGATGGGGCTAGGCTGTTCTCGGTGGTGGCAGATGACCGAACAAGGAGCAACGGTCTCAAGTTGCAGGGAGGGAGGTCTAGGTTGGACATTAGGAAAGAGTTTTTTACTAGGAGGGTGGTGAAGCACTGGAATGGGTTACCTAGGGAGGTGGTGGAATCTCCATCCTTAGAGGTTTTTAAGCTGCGGCTTGACAAAGCCCTGGTTGGGATGATATAGCAGAGGTTAGTCCTGCTTTGAGCAGGGGGTTGGACTAGATGACCTCCTGAGGTCCCTTCCAACTCTAATATTCTATGATTCTATGATCTTTTCAGAAACTATGTTTATAAACATAGACTTTATACAATTGGTTGCCACGCTTCTAATGCTGTCAAATCATTTGATTTTGTCCTAGCAGATCACAAGATATTTATTTTAAAACCAATCATAACATTCTGATCATCATCCTGCTTTTTTCTCCAAATTGTATTCTGACTTACTAGTTATTAAAAATATCTAAAGATCCACTGAATCTAGAAACTAATGCAGCACCTTACACAATGGGGTGCTGGTCCATGACTGGGGTGCCTCTGTGCTGTAGTAATACATGTAAATATAAATAATGCCATCTAATATATCTTTCGGGTGCTTATTGTTATATTTAAGGGCCTGATCCAAAGCCCACTGAAGTCAATGGGACTAACTTGTATGAAAAAAGATTTGCAGGATCAGGCTCCAAATGGGGATTATTTTTTCTAAACATACCAAAGACAGTTCTGCAAAAACTTGGCATGTGAATAACCCCGAATCACATGAGCAGTCACATTAAATTTGAAGTCAATCTTCAAGGCCAGTGGACTACTGCTGGGAATGGCTGTTTGCAAGATTTAGCTCTAAATCTTTATACTTTTATCCCTGTTTGATCTGGGTAGTTAGTCAAAATTCAGGGCCCTGTGGGTTTTTTCAGTTCAGAGGAGAAATGGATGATAAAGGCAGGTATCTTTGTTTGTAAATAAACGGGAGTGCATCACTGTACAAAGTCCTGTGTTCCTGAACACAGCAGGAATCAAAAAGCAAGAGACAGCTTCAACAGACCCTTTCCGTCCCAAGATCTGGATAGCTCCGCCTGTATTTTTACTGAACCTTGGGTTAATGAAATAGAGAAAAATATATTTCCTTGAAAATCACTATTGCTGAAATTTGGCAAACTCCAGAAGATTATGCTGCTGAACACAAGATCACAGTGGTTGTAGGAACTAAAACAGTCATGTGACATAAAAGTGTCAGAAGCAAAAGGTAAATGCCAGCAGTTGTAATAAACAACAGTTAATAAACATTGGAGATTACACCTTGAGATGCTGCACCTGTGTTTTCCATTATTTCATAATTTATTACATAAAATCCATGGACCTTTCAGAGCTTTCTTTTCTGTGTGTGAGAGAAGCAAGAGTGTTAATTATGCTTTAGCTTTTTTATTGCACAACATTAGCATAGAAATAGGCCATCAATAACCAATTACATTTACACTCTTCATCTTGGGAAGTGGAGAACAACAATACTAAGTGTGGTTACACGTGTGCACACAAACCTTTTCAGTGGTTGAAACATTTCACAATTGAGTACAGTGGGGACGTGCACGAGGATATCAGAAGACAAAATGGAGAAATGTGGGCATAGGAAGACTGCAGAGCATTCAGGCAAGGATTTCAAAGAGGTCATTATTGTAAATCAGTGAAATCTTGTAGTTCTATCTAAATATCCCGACTTTTCCTTACACTGCCCTGACAATGACTGGAGAGATTAAAAATTCATCGAAAACTCATGTCAGTAACATCTCTGAATCTTATTCAAGTTGAAACTACCAGTTGTGCCAAAGGGTCCTGACATATATCTTCTCAACTGTTGACTTACTGCCCATGAAATATTGAATCTGCTTGCCTTTGGGGAGGGTGGGTGGCGGGGGGGAAAGAGGAGGAATGGAGAAGCACTGTAGATGAAGAGAGATATTTGTCACATTTTTCATTGTACAACAAAATTTGTTCTAAAGATGAACAATAAAACAATGGAACTAATATTATTACTGTAAGTATAATGCATTCCAATGGTGCCATTTGTCTGAGGCCTGGTTTAATTAGTTAAGTTAAAGATGTGATTTTAAACCTAGTTTAACCAGTGCAATTTTATGTGTGGATACTCAAACTGATATAAACCAGGCTTATATTTTACAGATGCAAGCCAAACCACTATAAGAGCATCCACACAGGGGTTTGCTCCAGCTTGCCTAAACCAGTGTTTAAGCCAAGTTAAACTTATGCATTTTGTTTGTGAGAGACAAGCCTTGAAGTATTTTTCATACATTCATATCTAAGGGCTTGTCTACACTTGAAATGCTACAATAGCACAGTTGCACCACTACAGCACTTCAGTGCAGATATGACCTATACTGACAGGAGTTCTCCCATGGCTGTAGGTAATCCATGTCCCTGAGAGGCAATAGCTAGGTCAATGGAAAAAAATTTTCATCAATGTAGCTCTGTGTACACTGGGGTTAGGGCATCTTAATCATGCCGCTCAGGGGTGAGGATTTTTCATGACCTTGAGCAACATAGCTAAGACAACATGGTTTTCTAGTGTTGATCAGGCCTAAAAGTGCATCTTCAATAGAAAACAAGGTGTGGTCCTAACTCAAGTTAGCAAGGTACTATCCCAGTGAAGACAAGGCAGTTCGTAGTTTTCACATGAGTTAGCCCGTAGACTGCCCAGTTCTTTAACCTTGACCTGCTAACTCATGGAAAAACTACAAACTACCTGGTCTTCAAGAGACTTTTACTTTGTCTTAGGGCTGAAAATGTATATTAGCATAGCTATGTCACTCAGGAGTGTGAAAAATCCACAGTCCTGAGCGACATAGTTAAGCTGATGTAACCCCCAGCATAGGTATCACTAGGTTCAATGGAATTCTTCCATCAACCTAGCTATCACTTCTCAGGGCGGGAATTAACTACAGAGATGTGAGAACCCCTCCTGTCACTGCGGTGAGTCTACACTGAAGCACTACAGCAGCACAGCCAGCTGCAGTGCTTAAGCTGTATTGTTGTAGCATCTGAGTGTAGACACAGTCTTTGTTAACTCGAGTTAAGAAAATATCCTTTTCCCCAGTGACGACAAGGTCTGAGCTGCTAAGATCAAGGCTATGAGCCAAAGGGAGATTCATGTGGAACTTTGATACAATTTGATAAGATCAGAGGGAGCGCTGAATATATTTTAATTCAAATCCACCCACCATCTTCAGTTTTTCAGACAGTAGAACCTCAGTTACCAATACCTCAGGAATGGAGGTTGTTCATAACTCTGTTGTTCTTTCAAAAGTTTACAACTGAACATTGACTTAGTACAGCTTCAAAACTTTACTATGCAGAAGAAAAATGCTGCTTTGCATTTATTTTTTTAGTAGGTTACATATAAACACTGTACTGTATTTGGTTTTGGGGGTGGGGGAGGTCGGTGTCTCTGCTGCTGCCTGATTGCATACTTCCAGTTCCAAATCAGGTATGTGGTTGACTCTTTGTAACTCTGAGGTTCTACTTTAACTTTAACAATCTTCTCAACCTAATCTCCCCCCTGCCCCTGGGTTGTGTTTTGTTTGTTTGGTTTTTTTAATCATTTAGTTTTAAAGAGACACAAAACAATGCATCCTATATATGGCATTGCTATGTGGCATCAGTCTGTGAGGTTTTGTAACAATTATGAAACACTGCAAGAGACATTTATTATTTGTATTTTAGTAGCACCAAGGAACATCAACACTGCAAAATGGCATCTAAAAACAGTAAGAACTCTTCAGAAGGTACAACATTTGGAATGAGTTTGGATATGTATGAACCTTACCTACCCCAATGGAGGGGCTCCATTGGACCCTGTGACCCTCTACCTTGAAGGGAGAAAGGATAGGGGATGTCTGATAGCCCATTATTCCCTCTGTCATTTTCACGGGACAAAGTGTAGGCACATTTACTCCCCTTCCATTTCCTTCACTTTTATGGAAAATTCCTATAAAATGTAATAGGAATGAAAACAACAGGGTTGTAAGCTCCTTTAAAATTGTAAGATGGTATTCTCTTTCTGCATGACAGTTTAGAACTGCTAAAAAAAAAAACTATTCTCTATTCAATTCTACAGGGCTTTTCCAAAAGGGCTGGGGGCATTTTGCACTCATGTTTTTTGGTGGTTAGGGTGTTTTGAAATGTTGACATAAAATATTGCTGAACTGACATTTTCAGTTGAAATGCGATCACAGAATCACATGGGGTGGAAGGGACCACAAGTGGTCATCTAGTCCATCCTCCCACACTGAGGCAGGATTAAATATACCTAGACCATCCCTGACAGATGTTTGCAAATGTTTCATTTCAAAATGTCAACATTTTGAAATTTTGTTTGCAGTGTTGGTCCCAGTATATGAGGCACACAAGATGGGTGAGGTAATACCTTTTACTGGACCAACTTCTGTTGGTGAGAGAAAAGCTTTCAAGCTATACAGAGCTCTTCTTCAGGTCTGGGAAAGGTAATCAGCCAGAGTGTCACAGCTAAATACAACATGGAAAAGATTGTTAAGCATAAGGAGTTAATCCACATTGCAAGAGCACATTCAAGATGATGTGGGCTATTAATACTTCTGCTGTCATAGGACAAAGGGGGGCTAGTGGGCTATAGATTGTTGTAACGAGACATAAAACCAGTATCTCTATGGAGTCCATGATTTTTAGTGTCTAGCAAAGTCTTGTCTTTTGACAGTGTTGTGCAAGCTTACTTTGAGGACAAGGTCAGATATGGAATTATCATTTTCTGAGGGAAAAGGACTTCACCCGCAGGTGATAGGGTGTTTTTGTCTTTTATCATTTTGAAACTGTAGTTTGAAATGAACTATTTTGTTTCAATTTTCCCCATTGAAAAAGATGGAAAGTTTATTAAAAATAAAACCCCAATTTTCCTGAAAAAAAACCTCATCTATTTAGATTAAGTCACATATTGCCTTGTGAAATTTTTTTGGTCCAAAAACTTTGAAGAGCTCTAACTTTCTATCATCCTATTCATGTTAACCAGACTGTTTACAGTGCTGAGACGGAGCAGAGCAGTGCAAGCATATACAAGGTCAAAGCTTTTGAGGCTAATTATATTCCAAGTCAATAGACTGGCCCAAACACTTTCTTTCCAATTGCTCTCTATTTTTAGGAATGCTGAATGTTCGCATTTAAATCATAAACTCAGACTGTAAAACTGCAGTTGTTATTAAACTAGAGATAAGATAAGCGGTCAATTAACAAGTTGTACATTTGTAAACAAATAAACCAATCAGAATCCCTCTGAATTTCAAGGAACAGCAACTTCATATGAGCATAAGGAGAATAGTAATTATTCTACTGGTTTCAAATTATAGCAATATACAGCTTCAAAGCTTGCATTATACAAAACAAAAAAAGTGAGTATATCTCCATAATTAAAACTGGGTACAAAGTCTGAATCCCCATTTTTATGCTTTGTTGCATTCCTAATTTTTGATGGTCTCCCTTCATAGAATCATAGAAGATTAGGGTTGGAAGGGACCTCAGGAGATCATCTAGTCCAACCCTCTGCTCAAAGCACGACTAATCACAATTAAATCATGCCAGTCAGGGCTTTATCAAGCTGGGCCTTTAAAACCTCTAAGGATGGAGGTTCCACCACCTCCCTAGGTAACCCATTCCAGTGCTTCCCCACCCTCCTAGTGAAAAAGTTTTTTCTAATATCCAATCTAGACCTCACCCACTGCAACTTGAGACCATTGCTCCTTGTTCTGTCAAATATAGTCTATGGGGAAAATCAGTGTCTGGTGTAATTCCATTGACTTCTCCAATGCAATGCTGGTACGTCAAGCCTTTTGAGAAAGCAATTAAAAAAGGAAAGATGGTGAAGTCAGATGAGCTTTGAGATCATGGTTTTAATGCCATCCTGGCCTTATTAACAGACCCAGTTTCCGACCACTGCAATAGACATTTTGTAACCCTGTTCAGGGAATTCATGAATATCTGAGCATTCTCCACACACTCCCTTATTCCACATCTATATATAAAACTCAGTGATATTGGCACGGTATTTTGGTGTGAGGGTTATTGCAACACAATATTTGTCTATGTATTGTGAAGCATACAATGGAAAGCCATCTTTGAACTTGCTGTTTTTGTGTGACCACTGTCAAACTGACAGCCCTTGGAAAATGCAGTTGTTTATTTATCCGCTTACATGAGTAGCTGCAGTACAATGAAAAGTTGGATTTTTCCACTGAAAATTTCAACAATTTTTTTTGTTGTTTTCTGAAAAAAATTTGCAGGGGAAAAAAAAATCTCACTAGCTTTACTTTTTATTCATTTCTCTGGCACATTTCAAAGCATAAAATATATCTATGTACTGTGGGTTTTTCTTATTCAGTACAATATCAGATGATCACATATCTAGCTCTGCCCAGGAAAGACTACAATACTGGCCAAATGCTAAGTAAAATCTTGAGTCAAGATTTGAAAACAGAAGGATATTCAGAATTCTTGAGACCTGATGTTCTATTCATCCATTGATCATTTCATACAAGATTTTTTGAACTACTGAAGAGAGAGATTGAGGGATAATTTTGACTTTTTAATTGGCTGGTTGCTGTATGTTTAAAAAAAAAAAAAAAAGGCCAAGAAAAGAAAGGCTGCCTAGCTTCTGACGGGTATGTGGTAGCAGTATTTTTCATTATTATATTCATAAGAACCTTTACACACAGTTTAAAATAAAGGAGTAAGAAAAACTTGCTTAGAAGCAAATGGAAAATTATAATATGATGGGATGCCATACTGTGAGAAAAGTGATATATTGATAGAAACCTATTGCTGCTGAGAAATCAGCCACCTGTATCTATTTTATAAACATATACAGCCAAATTTATTCCTGGAGTCATAGCCAGCTTCTACTCTATTTAATGTGGGCCCTATCATTATAGTTTTTTAATCAGAATTGTATGTGGTACCAAGTCAAAAGCCTTACAGAAGTCTAAAAATATTACATCAACACTATTATCTTTATCAATCAAACATATAATCCTTTAAAGAAAGATATCACATTAGATTGACAGGTTCTATTTGCCATAAACCCATGCTGATTGTATTAATTATATTACCCTTCTTTAATTCTTTATTAAATGAGCCCCGTATCAGCCACAACATTATCTTACCCAGGATCCATGTCAGATTGACAGTCTTATAGTTACCTGGGTCATCCCATTTACTCTTTTTAAGTATTGACTCAACATTAGTTTTCTTTCAGTCCCCTGGAACTTTCCGGGTGTTCAAAGATTTGTTGAAAAATCAATATTAATGGTCCAGCAAGCTTCTCAGTGAGCAGTTTTAAAACTCTTGGATGCAAGTAATCTGGACCTGCTGATTTAAAAATGTCTAACTTTAGTAGCTGTTGTTTAACGTCCTCCAGACATACTAGTGGAATGGAGGGTCATATGATATGACTACATCAATGATGATTTTATGTTTTCTTCTAGGTCATTGATAAAAATGTTAAATAGCATAGGGCCAAGAACTGATCCCTGAGGTACCCCACTGGAAATACACCCACTTGCACAGTTATATTCTGAGACCTATCAATTAATCAGTTTATAATCCATTTAATGTGGGCCCTGTTAATTTTATATCTTTCCAGCTTTTCAGTCAAAATGTCTTGCAGTATCAAGTCAAATCTCTTACAGAAGTCTAAGTATACGAGGTCAGCATTATCATCTTTATCAAACAAACTTGTAATCTCATAAAAAATATCACCCTAGTTTGACAGGACTTATTTTCCATAAACCCATGCTGACTGGCATTAGTTACATTACATTCCTGATTAATCCAATTCCATATCAGCCGCTCCATTATCTTGCCCAGGATCGATGTCAGGCTGACAGGCCTATAATTACCCAGGTCATCCTGTTTACCCTTCTTAACTATTGGCACAACATTAGCTTTCTTCCAGTATTCTGGAACTTTCCCAGTGCTCCAGGACTTATTGAAAATCAGCATTAACAGTCCAGCTCTTTTAAAACACTTGGATGCAAGTTATCTGGACCAGATCATTTAAAAATATTTAACTTCTAGTAGCTCTAGAACTCCTAGTTCAGGTGGATTTGTAGCCCATCTCCCACACCTCTTACTTGGCTTGAACCCATTGTGGGCTTCTGTACCAAATTATACAGAGCAAATTTCCTTCCCACAGCACATAGGTGGTGTGCAGGCACCTCTGTATAGTCACTCCACTGGCGGACCCCTGCCCCTCCCCCCCCGCCATATCCCCTCTGCTGCACCTGCATGGTGTGGAGTGCCTTGTTCTGCCCGTCCATACCACAGGGGTGTTTCATCTTGAAGGAACAATGAAGACATTCCAGATTGTCACCATCTCTGAACTGACCATTCAGACAGAGAAACTAGGTAGAAATCGTTAGCTCCCTTGGTCACTGTGAGTCTGTTCAGTTCTCCCAGCCCATTAGCAATGATAGCTGCTGCCCCGTATAGTGATTCTCAGAAACGAACATAAAACGCACACCAAGAGACTCATTAGAAAAAAAAAACCAAGGCACTCTCTTCCTCTTAAAGTTTGGTATGACATATTGCTCTGAGAAGCAACAAGCCTTCTTCTGTGCTTGCAAAGAATCACAGAGACTCATTCTCACCCCTAACCACTTCAATGGACATCAGCTGTGGAGGATGTATCAGAATTTGTCCAGTTAGCGCAAACTACTTAAAATTAATTACATGCTCATTTCTTCTCTCTTTATTGCCCCCATTAAAATCACTGGAAGTCCTGGCAATAACCTCTATAGAAGTAGGGCCCAGTCCATAGTTTTATTTTTCAGGTCTTATATCATGGTGTTACTTGTCTTGCAGCTGTAAGCCAACCCAGTGTGTGTGATTCTTAACCCTGGGAAACAAAGTGGGTGATTCACCTTCAATCCTCTACACCAGGGAGTGTCAGGGTTGTAAGTGTCACTCTTTTCTACCCCCTAAATCATTACCAACCCAAAAACATAACTCAAACTAAACACCTGACCCCAACTAGAATTTGACCCCAAAACAAGAGATGAGCCAGAGCAACGGTGGGCAACCTGCGGCCCAAGGGCTGTGTGCGACCCATCAGGCTTCTGAGTGCGGCCCACGAGACATTTTGTTAAAAGTTGCTCACACGCATGAAAGAGTGCATGCAAGTGCACTGATGTGACAATTTGTCAAATTTTTGGCAATTAAGTATTTTTGTAATGGTTATGTTCTATTATTGTAATATTAAGTAATTTTGTAATTACTATTAATTACATAATCTAGTGATAATTCTTATTAATTTAACTAAATGCTTAATTTAATTAAATTCACACAGACTGTATTTATTTTTTAATATGGCAACACTGAGATGAGCCATGCTTCCGGCTTCAGTCTACTAAGCATGGCAGTGTGCTACTGCCAGTGGCTGTGAGTGGCTGTGCTTACCTATATTAGTTTTGCCAGTCATCTGTCCTGAATTGCTTTGTGTTTAAGTGGCATAATAGAGACAAAGGAGAATCAAGTGCAAGATCAAAAAGGTACAGAGGAAGATGCAGCCGTAGCCAAAAAGAGGAAAATAGGTGACGATGGCAGAATGGTAAAAGAGAGCTGGGAGCTGGCTTATTTTGTTATTGAACAGAAAAGGAAGCCATTTTGCTTAATTTGCAACAAGGTGACATCCGTTCCCACAAAATACAATGTTCAGAGACATTATGAAACACACCATTTCTCTCATGTAGTGAATTTTCCCACAGGTTCTCCCCAACGTGCTCAACAACTTTCAAATGTGAAGGAAGCCATGAAAACACAGAAGCAGGTACTTCGACGAGCATTATATGAACGCGACGCAGTGGTTTTGGCTGGTTTTCGTATTGCTTGGTTATCTGTAAAAAATGGAAAGCCATTCTCAGATGGCGAATTAGTGAAACAATGTTTTATCGAATCCTCAGATGTTTTATTGGATAGATTTCAAAACCAAGAGGAAATTATCGGACATATTAAATGTCTGCAACTTAGCAGACATACAGTGAGTCTCAGAGTGAACAACATAGTTGCCGATCTGGAAAAGCAGCTTTTCAGACTTATACATCTGGCAAGTAGAGGATCTATTCTCTAAAAGCTAGGAGCTATTTTTAACCCCAGAGAAGTCCTGCTGGTTACAGGACAGCATAGTGGCCCAGTGTGATACCACGTAAGGCACCTTTGATGAGTATGTAATTCCAATCCAACTGTAGGGGTTACATGCTCTTATGTTTAATATGAAAAAAAAAGTGAGGTGCAGTGGGTATCTGCTTCGCAGTAGCTTCTCCAGCTATGCAGAAGATGCCTCCCCAGAAAAGACTATGTGCACAGGGACGGCCTGGGAATCCTCCAGGGAGATCTCCAGGAAACTTTCATGGAGTTACTCTGCAACTTTGCAGAAGGTTTCTGGGGAGGGCTGCCTTATTTCTTCCACTATTGTAAGATACTTTCCCACACCACTCCAGTATTAATTCTGCTGGCATCATTGCGGTACACAGCATAGCAGCATAAGGACCAGGTCTGTACCCAGATGCTTGCAGCATCTGTTCCCTTGCCACCTCCATTACCCTCAGGAGGCTGATATCACAGGTTGACCTACAGGAGATGGTGGAAGTTTTCATTACAAGTGCTCGTACGGCAAACAATAGAGCATGTGATCGCCCCATGGTGATTTCTGCATCCCTCAACCACAGTTTCCGTAACATGCCAGTGATTTAGGTGGCAGAGATCAGTGTTGACCTCAGAATCTGCAAGCCCAGGGAAACTACTACCAGCAGCATTAAGGGAAGGAGGGTAGGTTTCCTTTGTTCTCTTGTGGCCACAATCCACCTTCCCAGAGCCACCTCGGACAGACAGCGCTATGGGAGGCTTAACATTGGTGTCTGGTCTCCAAGTACCGTCCATGTGGCTAAAGGGAGGGGGCATTGTCCACCTGTGATCTTGATGCAGCTTGCCCACAAGTTGCAGCACAAGGCCCATTGCCCATGCCTCTGAGCCACATTCACCATGGCTGAATGGCAACCGGTTCATTGAATAGCTAGGGATTCTGATTATGTTCTGGCTTGCACTTCAGTGTAATAACAGGAGTGATTTTTAAATAGCAAAACTGTGTACTAGACCCAGGGTATGCCTTACAGTGAAAAGCCTGGCCATCAGCTCACCCTCCATACCGGCAGAGAGGCTTTTGCAGATTAAAAGAAGGAAAAAGAACACGTGGTAACGTGTTCAACAAGATAATGAATGCCTCGGGGACAGCTGATACAGAGCTTATCGCCTGGAGGATTTCATTGTCTGAAAAACTGGACATGGAGCACAGGAGAACATCCCAGGAGCATGAGCATGCCATGCAGGATGAGATGCTGTGGATTATGAAGGAGCAATCTGGCTGAGCTTTAAGAAAAACAGCTTGAGGCTAGATTCCCTCTGCACCCCTTGGAGAATGGCCTGCAAACACCACACTGTTCCCACTCCCCTGCCCCAAATGTTCCAGGAAGCGGGGGTGTGGAAAGTGCAGTATCACTTCCACTCATCACTGGAGGAGGGTACCAAGAACAAAAGGCAGCCAGTTATGTGTGCTTTCACAGAGAGGCTGATTTGGTTTCTCCCCTCCCAATTTTATCACAGTTTGCCCTAGATTCAATTATTTTCCTGCTCTATCAGTTTCTTTCTGTGTGTGCAATAAAGGTCAACATTTTGAGAAAGAAATACTCTTTATTTATTCCAAGCATGGGAGTTGCGGGGGTGGAGGTAGGGGGGGAAGAGGTGCAGGGAAACTGCTGCACCAAAGAGGATGGTATAGGAAGACACAATGCAGGTAAGCAGTGCACATTACTGAAATGGGTTTTCAAAGCCTTCCGGAGCCACACAGCTTCTTGGTAGGCTTTTCTTATTGCCCTGGTATCTGGATGCTCAAAAATAGCTGCCAGCCTATCCACCTCCACACTCCATCCCTGAGGAAACTTCTCTCCCTTCGCCTCACAAGTATTATGGAGCACACAAAAGGCAGCAACAGCAATAGGGATATTGCTTTCACTGAGGTCAAATTAGTAAGCAAACTGCACCAACGACCCTTTAAACGTCCAAAGGCACATTATTCCACCTTTCTACATTTGTTCAGCCTATTGCTGAACCGCTCCTGACTGCTGTGCAGGTGGCGCTGAGCCATGGGAGCAAGGGGTAGGCTGGGTCCCCCAGGATCACGATTGGCATTTCAACATCCATGATTACTTTGCTATCTGGAAATAAAGTCGCTGACTGCAGCTTTCTGAACAGACCTGTGTTCCTAAAGATGTGCGCGTCATGCACCTTTCCTGACCATCCCACACTGATGTCGGTGAAATGTCCCCAGAGATTAACCAGCACTTGCAACACCATTGAAAACTATCCCTTTCACTTAATGTATTCTTTGGCAAGGTGGTCTGGTGCCAAGATAGGGATGTGTGCGCCATCTATTGCCCCACTGCAGCTAGGGAACCCCATCATGGCAAAACCACCCAGTATGTCCTGCACATTGTCAGAGTCGCTACCCTTCGTAGCAGAAGTCAATTAATGGCCCTACAAACTTGGATCAAAACAGCTCCCACGGTGGATTTACCAAATCCAAATGGATTCCCCACTGATCAGTAGCAATCTGGCTGCCAGAGAGCTTCCAGAGCGCGATCGCCACTCACTTCTCCATTGTCAGAATAGGTCTCATTTTAGCGTTGCTGCATTTCAGGGCTGGGGAAAAGCTCTGCACAAAGTTCCTGGAAAGTGGCCTTCTGCATTCAACAGTTCTATAGCCATTGCTTGTCATCCCACCACTGCAGAACAGTGTGATCCCACCAGTCATTGCTGGTTTCCCAGGACCAGAAATGACACTTCAGCATGTTCAGTCGCTGTGCAACTGCCAGCGGCACCTGGGAATTGTTTCATTCTATGGTTTGCAGCAGGGCTGCTTGAAGGACATCGCAAAGTTTTGCGTGGCGGTTCCTGTCTCGGATCTTGAAATACTGCAGACTAAGGCGCAAGGTGTTTGTGATCACAACAAGAGTGCACAGCTGAGCAAGCTCTGGGCTTCTCGGCCTATGGCGTATGCACAGCTAAGCCAGGCTTTTGAAAAAAGGCACAAAAAAGTATGGGTTGTTTGCCTTTGGTATCAGGGGAGGGAAGGAGAAAACTGCATCCCGGGAAGTCAAAGCCATGTTCCCATTCCATCTTGAGACAATGTTTTGGTTCCATGAGACATTACAAACCCTTCCCAAAACTTCCTGCAGCTAATTTCACTGTAAGATAGGTACCCATAGCACACTGCTCTCTCTATCAAATGTTAACACACTCCACTGATATGAGCACGGCATGAGAATGAGCATGGCATGGACACGCCCAACCATCTTAATTACTGTGGAAGCTGGATGTCGACTTAAGTTAAGTTGACCGAACTTTGTAGTGTAGACATGCCCAGATTCTTACAATTCTAAACAGACAAGTGTCAGGTTCTCATTTGTGTATTTCTCAGTTTGCTACTGAACTATCATCCCTCTTTCTAACATATGGATGGTCAACAATATGGCACCCAGTATGGATGGCATCGGCAACTGGCCAGAATGCTGAGGGTTGCATCTAATTTGCATGTAACTGACATATACATTTACATGCAGAGTTAGTGTCCAGGCAGTAAAGGTTATAAAGCTAATGCTCCATCCAGTTGCCCATCATGGGTCTAGTTTAAGAGGGTAGCATTTTTTGTTCTCTGTTTTTTGTAAAGGACCAAAAACTACATTTCAGTGACTCCAATGGATTAGAAGGGGACCAGGCGGAGATGCAGGATGGTTTCACATCCTGGGGAGGCTTGTCAGTAATTGGGTGCTGCTAATTTGGGCAGCCAAAAGGGAGGCTGAGTTGGTGACTTGCCACTAGAGGACACGGGCGAGAGGGGAGTTTTTCTTATACCCTCTGTCTCTTTCTCTCTGACATGATATAGCTTCTTCTTTCCCCTTCCTGGGAGACTTAGTGGAAGACAAGGGCACCAGCTGAGTATCTGGCTCCAATTCCATTGAAGACACAAAAAGTTCTATCCCTAATCACCCAACACAACACATTGGAATATAACCATCAACTAAAAATCTGCATCAGGCAGACATTCTGCCAGGGCTAGATCCTGTACTAGTGTAAACTGACATCGCACCATTGATACCAAGAGACCTACACTGACTGACACCAGCTGAGGATCTGGTCCTAACGGTCAACTGCAACACAACACCCCATTCAGAATTCCAGCCATTTGGGAAACATTCCTTTCTAACCACTCCACAGGTCAGAGCTGAAGGCTGCACATTTTGTGCGGCAGTGGCAGAAACAGGCACGTGAGTGTGTGTGTAAGAAGTTAAAATCATGGTTGTGAGCTGCCAGGGTGGAGTAAAGGCTTTTTTGATTTGCTGGCTTTTTAGGGTTGTCATGGTGGCATAAGCATTTGCAAATGCTTAAGTGTTTTTAAGGAAGTTTTTGTTTGGAGGAATATATAACCCAACAAATGCTATTTACTATGTTTTTAAATTGCGAAGGAGCATCTTATTTAGAAAGTAGCTTGCTACACTGTGATCTTTGTAGCACTTATACAGCAAGGATCTTAGGAAAAAAGCTGCAAATGTTTTGACTTTGAAATAATCAGTATGAGTGAGACACATGAAAGTTTAATTTTATTTAATACAACATATCTTGCTTTCAGTTTGGATGTGAACTTTGCTTTTCCTGTCCATTTTTACACAAGCGGCGCCTTTATTTTTAAACACCCTGCTATGCCCAAACAGCTATAAAAAAACCTCTCCATTGTCCATAACCACCACACCACTTAAGGATGTAATAAATTAACATGCTGATAAACTAGATCTAGGTTTTGCTATCTTCACAATCACCAGAAACAAATATATAAGAAATTGGAGGGTCAAAGAGGGTAGATGGTCCAGCAGTTAGAGCACTAGCCTAGGACTGGGGCAACCCGGATTCAAGTCCCAGCCCTACCACAGACTGACAAGTGTGACCTTGGGTGAGGGTCCCAGACCCCAAGGCTGGAGCCTGAACCTAGACATCCACCGTAAGTGACACATAGAAGGTGATGCAAGGTCACACACCTCCTCCCAGATTTGCTGCTTGACTTGAACTGAGCATACTCACAGATTGAGCATGCTCAGTAACACCGCTGAAGCCTGCTGCCCTTACTCTGGCTCCCCCACTATTGGCAGGCAGGCATGGATCATCTCTGATGTCCACACAGCAATTTTATAGCCCTGAAGCCGAAGCCCAAGCCCAATGAGCCTGATATGGGTCAGCCATGTGTGGTTTACTGGAATGTAGACAAAAATCTATGCCTCAGCTCCCATCTATACAATGGGGATAGTAGCCTTCGCTAGCTCACGGGGGTGTTGCAGGGACATTGAGACTTATGAGATGCTCATTACTATAGTAGTTGGGGCCATATAAGTGTAAGCAAGATCTGACTGGCACTCCCCTTGCTCAGTCAGCTGAAAGCGGGGAGGGCACTTTATTTGCATGGGTTTTGTATTTGCATGAGAACAACTAAGTACTCAGCATGATTGCACTGTATCTGCATAGGCACACCTAGGCGCTGAGCATGATGGAAAATGGTCAGTAGGTCCAGTATTGTGTTACTTTTGTGTTAACTGCGGGGATAATGAAATGTTGTCCTCCAATTGTATGAACAAATGGCAGCAAAACTGCATTTAGCCTAGTCTGATGAAAAAGTCACTTTCATCTAACCAGAACTCAAGCAGGGTGGCATATGGATGCTTGAGCATTGCAAGAGAAGCAGGGCCAGAGGCTGCACCAGTCCTGGCAAAGACATGAATTGATTATCTCCTCCCAGTGTTAAAAGATAGAATTAATCATTCTTTTTGGAGTCTTTTGTTTTGTTAAAAGCAGAGATGTTGCTCCTGTGTCAGTAAAAGGTTTTCCCATGAGCTGAAAACTAAAACTCACGAAGAGCTAAAAATCACTAAATAAACTGGGAAACCTTGACTGACAACCAGCAGAGAGGAAGTGAGCCATGCCCCATGCTATAGAGGAAGGCGAAAAACCCCCAGACAGCAGGGACAGCAGTGGAGGGGACTGGTCAAGCCCACAGCTGGCAGGAGCCTGCAGAAGGGGACTGGCTGAACCTCTCCCCCCACCACGGTGGGCACTGCTACTACGATGGTCAGTAGGGCAGGGGAAAGCAAGAAGGGAGAGGCAAAGGAGATGCCCCACGTACTCTGGGGTGAGGAGGTTCAACTCATTGTGTTCATGAATTCTGTTTGCACTGTTTTCCCAAACCAGTGCTGTGTTCCTTCCTGCCTGTTATTAAAAGGTTTACTTTCTACACTCAGACTCTGTGCTTGCAACAGGGGAAGTATTGGCCTTTGGGGCGTCATGGGGACAGTGTGTGATTTTCTAGGTGACTGGGTGGGGGCTCGAACCGGTTTGGTGTTGTATCATTGACGGGAACCCCTAAATATAGAACCCAGCCCTTTGCTGCTGCTGGCTCTGTCTAGCAGAAGGGTTACATAAGTACCCTAGATAGATAGATAGAATCTGCTTTAAACAAAATATTGGATTATTTTGAAGGGCATAACTTGGTTGAACCGAAATAGTTAAAAGAACCATACACACTATACAAACAGGTTTTCTGATTTAATGAAATTGGTTTCAAAGTCCCCTCCTATACATAACACTCAGGGTTATGTAGCTTGTTACCAGGCAATTACCCTTTAAATTCTCTTTAATCCATGCCGATCATTTCCCAAAGTTGATCATTACTGCAGTCCTTAATTGCCTTTGCTCACTTGTATGTTGTGACAGTTCAAACACAACAGATTAACCGAAGACTCTGCCAGCCGCACACCCTTTGAAAAAAAGGCGGGAATCCAATCTAAGAACCACAGAGTGGACTTTGTTTCAAGGTCTTCCTAGCAATTACAGCTCACACCTATGTTTACCACACATAAAAATCTCAAAGGGTGAGATTCTGATCTCACTTTCACCAGTTTTACACTGGTGCGACTCCTCTGAATAATGTGGAACAACAAGATTTACACTAGAGTAAGTTAGGATAGAGGCAGGCCCTACAGGGGAAAAGAAAAACCACAGAATCATAATAGAATCCAGGATAAGAACGTTATCTTGAGATAGAGAAAATATGCGAGACAACTATTGAGTACACGTGAATTGCACCTATACACAAAGAAAATGGGCTCTGTCATGCTGTTATGGTTTGTGTAGCTTGGATTTTCAGGTAATTTGAAGAGAAGGGTGCTGTCACTCAAAGCATGCACACTCAGCATTCTTTTCATCCTTTTAAAATGTGGCGCTTATCTCAAGGAACCTGGCAGGTGCGATGGGAAGCTGCATGGTACGAGTGATAAGAGAGCCTGCTTTTTCAAACGACTTCACTAGCATGGCTTCTCTTTGAAATGAAGCTGCTTTTAAAAGCAATTTAGCATGTCCACAGCATCCCTATGGTAACGAAGTCTGAGTGTCAATGTGGATGGCAGTGAGCCATGCTCATGGGGAATGTCCCCATCTAAGTACAAACAGGAATGTGCAGCCTGTTTGTGATACTTCCATCTAACCCACACCCGCCCACTGCCCTGAACCTCAACCTGCACCCCACATGCACAAACCCAGGGCCCACCATGTTCCCTACCTTCCAACCGCATTCAGCTTTTATACACACACGTGTCAACAGGGTGGAGGTGTGTCCACACAGCAAGGTTTTTTTCACAACTTAACCCTGCTGCCTATCCATGTTGGTATCAGAGCACTCTGGGGCAGCTCTCCCCTAGTGCTTCAGCAGGGGTCTGGAGCATGCACACAGAGCAGCAGGTGCAGAACATGGGGCAATGCACCATGGGATGTCCTTCCACACAGAAAACTGGAAAGCCAAACCTTGGGAAACCTGTCTACACTGCAAATTAACAGCATTACAACTAGGGCTGGCCAGAAAATAAGAATTCCTTTTGTAGAAAATTGCAAGGTTTCAACCTTTGTTTTTATTTGTCATCAGAATGTATACTAGACATTTCAAAGCTTCCCATGGGTGGTGAAGGGAAAACCACAAGAGAGCACCATGCAGAATAGACAATAGCTGAGTGATTCAGGGACTTGAATTTGGGTCTTCCATATCCCAGCTGAGTGGTGTGACCATTGGGCTATAGAATCAGTCTCTCTTGCTTTCTCCTCCTCTTATCCCTCCACAATAAATATTTATTGATCCAGAAAGAGATAGAGAAACTGGTTCTACAAGCCAGTAGTTAAGAAACTCACCTGTGCTATCCACTGAGCTCTTCTGGGGCCTCTCTCGCTTTAACCAGAAAATGTTTTGTCAAAAAATTCCCAACCAGTTCTAGTTATGATCGGATTACAGGGAGACAAGCACATGCCAGTACAGGCAACAAGGTCAACATATTGTTAGATGTTATGGCTAGCAGTGTCCTACATAGATATAAGCCATATTTATAGACAGTAACAGATTACAAACTCAACTGCAGTGTACACAGCCAATGAAGTTACAAACATCACTGTAACAGGTGCATAGCCCACACTATAGGGCCACATAGTGTAGACAGGGCCTAACGCATCCCCAGTCCCCCAGCTCAAATAGGATCCTGTAGCATGCTTGCTATGGAGATGCAAACCGTGCTGTGCACTTTTAAGCCATGCTCACAGGTCTAAGGGCCTGATTCTGTAGCTTCATAGAGAATTCCTATTGAAGTTAACAGAAATTCTGGATGCAGCGAGGCAACAAAACTTGGGCCTTAACAGCCTGCTCCTTCTTCCAGTAAAATCAATGGGAATTTTTGCCACTGATTCAAATGGAAGCAGAACTGGGCGTTATAATTGTTGCCTTGTTTCTATTAAAACCTTAGAGCACAGTGCAGAGAATCAATACAATAGTAAATAAAATAACCCCCCACTGAGAAGGTTTGCGAACCTTTGGGAGAGCAATTTAGCCCAGATAATCATTGGAAACAGAGCTATAGAGCAAATCCCATTACTAGACATAACATTCGTTTAGTAGTAGTGGTAGCTGGAATGACAAGATGTGAACGTGTTTAGAAATAACCCAAAGATTTATCGGCATCGGGGGTCAGTGGTATGCCCACTATATGATTACAAGGCTGTAGTTCCAGACAGTATCAGCAAGAAGGGTCTAACAAACAGATTATGGATATGAGGCTGATACAAAGGGTACGATCCAGATCTCAAATAACTCTGGAGTAATTCCAACTTACTTCAAAGGAGTTCCTCCAGATCTACACTGGTGTAAATGAGGGCAACATCTGGCCCAAAGAGGGCAAGAAAGAGATAGGAATGGGAGATGGAGTAGACAGAAGAAAATACAGATGAGAAATAGAGTGTCAGGGTTGGGAGTGGTTCACGGTTGTTTACTATCTCATGATACCTCAATAGAAAGGTGTCAAGGGTAGGAGCAGCATGTGAGAATTGCGAGCCATGGGATTTGTTCCATTTAGAGGATTTTCATATGAAAGCGGCTATTCTACCTCAAATCTCTTTTCAAGACCCATGAAGCCTACCAACTGCCAGCTGAAAATATTTCAATGGAGGGTTGGGGGATTGCTGATAATTATTTTCATAAATGCCTCTCGCAGACAGTCTATCCCAGTGGCTAGGACACTGGTCTGGAAGTCAGGAAATCTGGGTTCTGTTTTGGTCCTGCCTCTGCCTGTCCTTGGACAAGTCACTTCACTTCTTAGCTTCCATACCCCTCCCATGCTTTGTCCATCTTGTTTAGTTAGAGAGTAAGTTCTTTGGGGCAAGGACTGTCTCTTTGTGCAGTCCCAGGTACAGTGGGGACCTGATCTCAGCTGGGACCTCCGTGTACAACTGTGATACTCAGAATGAATATACAAAAATGAAACAATTATTCAGAACCAAACTGTGCATGCAGCTAGGTTAAGTCACCATGTGATCTTACAGTTGTTACTCTAAATTCTCCCTCTCTCATTCCTTCCTGCTATTGGTAATGGTCAATCTTCAAGTGCCTTGTCTAAAATTAGATCGTAAGATCTCTGGGGCTGGGATCATGTCTTGTACAGGACCGAGCACAGTGGAGCAGAGAATCGTGATCAGGGCCTTTTGGTGCCTCTGCAAAAGGAAACTGATGGATCCAATGTAAAAGGAAGAAACCTATGATTAAAAAAATCCATGCTGTAATGAATTCTCCTGGTGCTCTTTTAATAGATGCTCTTTGAAATGGTGCCAAGTATGCTATCTCCAAATTGCCTTTTTCAGCCATGGTGGGTAGAGTCAGTCCCCTGGAAGGCCATGAAGCTCTGTTATTGTCAGCTATTGATCCAGTGACATCCATTAGGTTTATATGGCAATAATGGATTAATTTCTCCCATCTGCTTCTGCTATTTCTAGGGAGCATCAGGTAGGGAAAGCAGCCCAGTTTTCTCCTCTCCAACAGGCACACACATCCACTCAGTTAAGAGATACGTATACCAAGAGAACAGCAAAATGCACTGCTATTTATTAGAGCTGTGACATGTTCATTGGGATCTTTATCCAGAATATGACTACAAAGAGACTGACATGCATGAGCACCTACAAGCTAAACCAGAACCTTCCCCTCCATTTATCTATTCATATTTGGTCAGTGAAAAAGTGCAGTTGTATCATGACACAATCCACTACAATCATCACTGGTTAGGCTATATCCCCATTGTGGTGGTGTTCTGGATTTTGCCCACTATGTCTATGCCCTATCACTTAAGCCCTATCTTGAAGGCTTGAGAGAATTCAGTGGCGCACAAGCCATGCATTTCACCACCATAGCACATGTGGAATCCACAAATTAGAAACCTCTGCATTAGAGCCAATTCTTTCTGAAACATCATTTCCAGCATCTAGTTTCTCCCCTCTGCTATAGGAGAGGCAAAGTCTTGTTATGCTGTCCTTTAGAACTTGGGTACTTTCTGACTACGCAAACATGCTAGTCTCCTTTAAAAGGTTATATATGACTTAAGCAAACCTGGCTCAGTTTTGGGATAAAACCTGAAAGCCACGTGAGTTGTGCCTGGTTTCAGGTTTTGTTCTGAAAGTTTTGCACAGCAATCTTGTTTAGTACTCAGGTTTGTGTATTCACTAATCAGTGACGGTTTCTGGCCAAGCCATGTCAGAAGCATGCTTTTCAGTGGTCACAGAACAAGGGACTATGGTTGTGTGACCCCTTCCACAATTTCTTCTGCCTTTAAGAGGTTTCCCACCATCTGCCACAAAAATAGCCCTGAATGCAGCAAGCCTGAAAGACATGCAAGGAACTGGGGTTCCTACACAAACTTCAAAGTGCTGCAATCAATGCAACAGAGCACTGTGCAGTCACAAGGTTTCGGTTGCAACATGGGCTTCACAGGAGCATGTGCAAGAAGGACAGCACACACAATCAATATAAATATACCAACGCAGGTAAAGACAAGACTGGAATCTCATAGGCCCATGGAAGGTTAGCCTCAAAGTTTGAGGAACACCACTGGCTCATATGCAGAGATTTATTAAACTCTGTACCATCAAGGTCCACTCAATCACTGAAGCTGTCTTTTTTAAAAAGGATTTCACAAATGTACATCAGTATGAGAAATGTCATGCTCTCATGTGTGTGCTCATAACAACTTCTTTAGCGAGGCATCTGTGAGTGTATTTAATGTGTCTCCATTATTTCTTGAGCACCCAGATTTATGCTACCAAGTGCAAGCCACAACAACGTATACAACTTACGTAAGTCAATTCTTCTGTGTTTTTAGTCATCTGTTCCTAGATTAATAAACTAATCATATGTTCCTAGATTAATTAAAATATAAGTCATAAAAGAAAGCTATGTGCCATCTCTCCAGGAAATGTATCATCACCTGGCATTGTACAGCTTGCCTTGTTAAGTTGCCTTTAAATTAAATTAAGTACAATTTAAATATTCCCCTCACCTTGATATTTAGATAAATCATACATCTTAAAAAAAAAAAAAAAAAAAATCAGGCAAACTGGCAACAATCCAAATTAATTATGGTTATGCCACCACCTCCATCCACTGAAGGAACAAATTCCCTCCCTCCCACACAAATGCACAAGTAGGAAAGTCAAAAAATCAATATATTTGTGTCTATTTTTCCTAATCTTGTTTAACTTTGTCAGTGTGGTTTCACTCTCCCTCCTTTTCTTTTTCTTTTTTTTTTTTTTTTTTTTTTGTGGGGGGGGGGAGAGGGGGTGCTGTGGCAAGTCAGAAAGCCTTTGTCAATGCCTTTTTTCTTTTTCTTTTTAAATAAACCCCCACATACATCTAGGAAAACACAACATCTATGACCCCCTGCTCAAGACTTCTTTCAGTTGTCTTTCCGTCAATGACCTCTGCTCCAGCTTTAATTCTGGATGCCACCCACCAATATAATGTAGTATATTATATTCATGAATTTATTTTCAGTCCCAGTGATACTATTGAAATGAGGGTTTTAGGAAAGCAAACAGACAGATACCTGCATAGGACGGGGGTCTTCTCCTGGTTTCTCAATATCAGTCTCCCATAATCCCTTTCTACTCCCTTTATTTATGTTATCACTTGCTATGTTATGGTGAGTTTAGGCCCCACCTATGCAATCAGAGCTGCTTGGGTGGACCACTGTGCCTCTTGGGAAATCAATTGACAGTATGGTTCCATATGAGTGCAGGGGTCTTCTCACACAAATCCTGTCACAGGATCAGAGCACTTGACTGTAAACGCCTCGAGGCTTTAAATTTACCAGTAAAACACCATGCACAAGCATAGATGTATATAAGCAAATGATTCTAAATTAACAATAACACCAGCATATTTGTTTTCCAAAATGCTGTGTCAGATATAATTGTCTATTGCATTTAATGCTACTGGTACTTTTATCAGTGGGAATTACATTTCAGTTTCTCCTTTCTAATCTCAGAAACTACCTGATAAGATCAGCAAACTAAATTGATAAGCACATAATCAGCAGTGCCTTTAGATTAGATTGAACAGTATTAATTACACTGCTTTTCAGTAAGTAATTCAACTGAGTGATAGCCTAGCTAAAACATCCCCAAACTCCCAATGCAAGGCATAACCTGCAGTAGAGCAAACTGAACAAATACATGCCGCTCATTTTATGAAGCTCTATCTAGGTACAAAGGCCAGATCCAAAACCTACTGGAGTCAATAGCAATCTTTCTACTGACTTCAATGGTTTTTGCACCATCTCCTAAAACAGTGATATACGGACTGAGGCTCACAAGCCACAAAATGGCTCTTCAATGTGTCTCCTGCAGCTCTTCATAGCACATGATATTAAAGCACTGTGTGATTAATTAACCAATCTAAGTTATTAACCCATCAGGATGCTCTTACTATGTTATTAACCAATTGTAGTTGATAAAATACTACTTGGTCAGTCATTTTGCTGTGAGAATAATTTTATATATGTATAAACTAAAGATTTCCTCATCCTACTGTTTAAATATGAATATATAGCACTATAGTAAATTAAACAATGAATTCACACTACTGTGGCTTTTCTGAGTAATGTTGATCGCTAATTTGGCTCCTGAACCACTGAAGTCTCAGAATCACTGCCCTAAAATGTTCATCTTTAGACATACTTACCAGTTCCTATCCATTGCTGACAATTAAAGCCCTTGTCTGCCTGGGGACACTCAGGAAAGTTAATCCAAATGAATTTTTAAAGTGGATTAGTTGAACCACATTAAATCCTTATGTGGATGATTTTATTCACAATTAAAGTGGCCTCAATTTAGTTTAGATTACAGCTTTAAGGCCACTTTAATTCTAGATGATAGCTTCCACACACAAAAGTTTAACTTTCAACTCACACCTTTAGCTAATTGGGATTAGACAAACCCTAAGAGATGGGGAATGAAGGTGCTGAACAAAAAGCTCATAGTAAGGGAGTACAGGAAAGTTCTGAGTTCATGCTTAGGACACCTGTTTGTATCTGATGGACAGATCAGTGACTGAAAGATGTCCTTGGATGACTGCTGGGTAGCCTACAGGCTTGGCGATTTCAATCTAGTTCCTGGTGGGCAGGTGTCAGTGTCACAAAACCATCCACCACGCCTAGCAGTAAGGCCATTTCTATGCTAGTGAAGTGAACCATTCCTGATAGAACATACACACTTCAGGGCATCCCCACTAACCAGGCTGAGTTAGGAACAACTGCAGTTTTCTCCAAGTTCATATTAGCACCATTTATTCTTTTAGTTGAGTTAATGTTGAAGGCTTATATCAATGATAATCTTAGTGCACTTAATTTGTATCTCAGGAGTGAAACAGTAACGTTTTTACCTATTCCAAAGAAATTAGTCTGTTAAGAAATCCATTTTCTATTAAAACAAGCACTAATAAAGCATGTCCTTATATACCCTACTAATTACCAGCATTTCCTGTGATTCCATATATTATTCACACGCAAAAAAAACCTCATTAAAGGGCGGAGAGGCTTATTTACAGAATTGGACAACACACACGAATGTAGAGGCGTTCCCCCTTTTCATTAAACTAGGAGCCAGCTTGGAGACATCACAAGGAATTTTGCAAGACTTCCTTCCCACATAGATGAAAAAGACTGCCAATTATTCTGTTGGGAAGATGAGACTAGGGAAGACAGGAAAATCCAGGATAACAAAGCTACCCACACCCACCAGCAACTTTTACTAGGGAACAAAATCACAGGCAATTTCTGCCCTACCTGCTAGCTGTTCCTTCAAAACCATTTACTACAGCTGAATCTAAGCCCATTCTGAGAAATTGTGGGGAGAAGGTATAGTCATCCAGGACCCAATCCATCTCCCACTCCAGCCACTAATCCTCAACTGGTGATTTCAATGGAGTTGAATTATACCAGCTGAGACTCTGCCCCAACTGACTTCATATTCTATGGCCTGCAAAGCATCACAGCTGTTTGTGGCACTATATAAATGAGAAATAAGACACCAACAAAACTGATAATGAAATGAATATGTTCAATTAACTACATAATTAGAAATGTCCTTACCCCATACAAATAAGGCTCTTATTCACATGCATACCAGAAAACATAAGTACTTTTACTCTGACAGCTCTGAAGGGGGGAGGGTAGTTTCAAAGACATACTTAGCATGTCCTTCAACACAGAAGTGGTTCACAGAACATCAATAATCCACTCAGCTCAGGTCTCAGGAAATTTACCTCAGTTACTTTCTCCCTTGCAGTTTGATTCCAGAGGCATGAAGCTGGTTTCTGGCTAAGTCCTATAGGAATATAGAATCATAGAAAAATCATAGAAGATTAGGATTGGAAGGGATCTCAGGAGATCATTTAGTCCAACCATGGGCTCAAAGAAGGACCAACCCCAACTAAATCATCCCAGCCAGGGCTTTGTCAAGCTAGGCCTTCAAAACTTCTAAGGATGGAGATTCCACCACCTCCCTAGGTAACCCATTCCAGTGCTTCACCACCCTCCTAGTGAAAAAGTTTTCCTAATATTCCTGTCAAACCAGTAGCCATAGCAAAGGAGGCTGACTCCTGGCTGTGTGGAGGGGGGTGAGTGGAGCAAGCTCTTAAATGTGAATTCTTTTCTGGCTTTGGCTCAATTTTTCTATTTGTTTGCTTTGGTCTCTCTCAAACTATCAGCATTAATCTTTCCTTGCCACGGTTGCTAGAATGGTTTAGAGAGCAAAGGGAAAAAGCAAGCCAGAGAAGGTGGGTGGTACTGAAGTAATAATCAGTTTGTTCTGCCAGCAGTAGACTGTAGACTTCATTATCCTCTAAGTCTAGTTCTACATTAGAATAGGTTTGCCTGGATAGTTGTTAAACCTGGCTTATGTGGACATGAGCTAAACCATATCAACCAGGTTTAAATCAACAAAAGAGTATCCACACACAAAGTTGCAGTGGTTTAATTAAATCAAATTAAAATCACACCTTTAGTTAATTCAGGACAATTTTATGTGTAGACCAAGGCCAAGAGTAATGCAGAATATTGCAGTTTATTGTTCAGCCATTAGATGCCTCTGTGTGTTATACAGTGTTCCAGCCAGGATGTGGTCCCTGGTAAACAAGAAAGTCAGAGCTGGGATTCAAGCTGTGTGGAAGCTTATTTATTTATTTATTTATGTCTGTAGTTAGTAGTTGGTTTCTTTAATTAATGTCTTTTGTTTAAGAAAGACTGTGATTCTATATATCATGATACCAATGGTCCATTTACTTCATTGTTTACAGAGAGTGGCCACTGCTACATGCTCCATATAAAGGCAGGGAATAAAACATAATGCACTTGAATAATTCTACACTTGAGGATCAGCAAACATATTCCTGACCTCAGTTGTTGATCAGTTTATGCTCTGTAACATGAAGACTGAAACTAGATGCTCTGGTGATCCTTATGGCCATAAACTCTGGGAGACTGTAATTGGCATTACTTTTCCCAGCATAAATACAGACCTATCTATCCTCTGAATGTCTATAGCCCAATATTTTCAAAAGTAGCCACCAATTTTGGCTGCCTCCATTGTTAGATGCCCAGAATGAGGCACCTGGTGTAAAGTGGCTGCAGTGTTGGGGTGAATCTCTGTCTCTGTCTGTAAGTTACACACACACAACCAAATGCCAGATGAGCACAAATCATGCTGCTAGCCTGACCACTTACACCTGTCTTCTCCACCATTCAGGAGGGGGTGACTGCCAAGGTGCTGGTTATGCCCTGGGTGTATCTTAGAGCACGCTGGAGGGTGCTCAAATATGCACCAGAGTCCCCAACAGAACATCCAGCAAATGAGCATAGTTGTCATGGAATGTGCTCTGGATACACGTCCTCCCCACCTCAGCATGTCCCTTGCATCAGTGACTGTGAGGAGGGTGGTGTAGGATCTAGCCACACTCTGGCACCTCTGACTGGGACTCCCCCATGCTGGTAGAGTCTGATCGAGGGTGATTAGGCTACAATCACAAAGGGATCAGAGCTAGACAGAGAACCTGGCCTCCAGTTTAACTCATGCCATAGTTTTTTAGGGTGTGTCATTGCTGAGTCTGGCTGTGGGTGTCCCACTCCTGGGTCTCAAATACATGTGCACTCTTCCACCCCACGAGCACTTAAACCCATCCTCCAAACTCACCTACCTATAAAATGATGGCACAAAGCAAAGAGATCAGTTAGACTTTTCCCATCCCCAAATCCCTGACGAAATCTTTTCTTTTCAGCTTATGTAAAATATATCTTGCCATTGCAAAACTGACGTGGCATCTGACCTGCAGACATTTGTGATTGTGAGCTAGTGTCCACACAAACATGACTCTTGCTATGCTAGGGTCATAGTTTTTAAGGTCAGGAAGGACCGTTGTGATCATCTAGTCTGATTCCTGTATAATGCAGGCCATGGAATTTCACCCAGGGATTCCTGTCATCATGCCCAGAAGTTTTGGTTCCTTATTTTAGTTTGTGGGTTATGTGATCCTCCTTCATTTCAGTGGCATCTTTGATTATACAGTAAAGGCTTCCTTATATTTCTGTCCAAAGTGAAGGGCGAGGGTGAAGGAGGGAAATGCTTTCATTATTATTCTCTCCCATGCCCTGCCCCTCCCCCCCAATAAAAAACTTAGCAGGGAGTTCTCTGCAATTTGCATCTCAAATGCTTGCATTTTACGAGAGCCGCTGTAAAGTGGAAAATGCTGGGTGACGACTCCATACTGGAGATGCCACAGCTCCCTGTGGACTTGTATAAAAAAACACAAACCCATAATACACATAAAACTCTAATGGGCCTTCAAAATTACCTCATCTTTTATTTAGAGGTTATTCCGCCCTTGTCTTTCTTTATTGCCCTTTATATGACTGAAGAGGGGAAGCAGGACAAAATGAGGCAATTTAGGTTATTAAGTAGGACTAGAGTTTATGGCCAAAGTTAGGCACTGGAGGAGGAACACTGGTTTTTCCCTCTGCAGTCATCTTCATTTTAATGGATCCTCCTCCCTCCTTCCCTGTCTCTTGATAAGGCTGTTTACTAAAAGAGGAAAATACAAGCGGGAAAGTTATAGCAGGCAACTGAATGTGTGATTAAAAACAGCATCCGATCTTTCTGTAGTGGCATCATGTGTGCTATTAAAGGGAAAACTCTGGCAGGGTTTCTGTTAGAAAATGACATGTCCCTAGTATCACTGGCTGTGAGGTTGAGGGTGTAGGATCTAGCTATGCTGGCTTTCACTGCTTTCGGGGGAAGGTCTGTGCCTCTGAGGGAAAAATTCACTCAGGGTTGTTGTTGTTGTTTATAATGTATATTATCATAGCACTTAAGAGCCCCAGTCATGGACTAGGACCCCATTGTGCCAGGCGCTGTATAAACACAGAACAAAATGACAATTGTTGACCAACAGAGCTTACGGGTTATTCAACTCTCAGCAGCAGTGGTGTGTGTGTTTTCATTAAATTTGAAATGGATAAGGACCCATTGAAGACAATGGAAAGATTCTATTGGCAAGGCAGTGTGGTCCAATGGCTAGGGTACTAGATGTGGACTCAGTAAACCAAGGTTTTACTCCCAACTCTGCGAATGACCTGCTGAGCGATCTTGAGCAAATCATTTCTGGGTATGTCTACTCCACAAATGAAAGTGCCATTGCAGCGCAGATAGGCATGCTGTGCTAGCTTTAATCTAACTGGCATAAGGAGGAGTGGGAGTGTGAGGGTGTGGTGGCACAGGCTTTAGTACGGGCTAGCCACCCCAGTCCAAGGGCTGAGGACTCTGGTTGTGGCCTGTGCCAAGGTCCATGCTGTTGCATCTTCACTGCTGTTGTTACCTACATACCTAGATTAAAGCTAGTGCAAGCATTCCTCCCACGTTACAATCCCACCTTCATTTGCGATGTAGCCTCTGTTTTCCCTCCCTGAGCCTAGCCTCTGTTTTCTTTCTCACCCCTTGTCTATTGTGAGGCTCTTTGGAGCAAGAACTATCTGTCGCTATGTGTTTATGAAGCACCAAGGACCCGAATTTTGGCTGGGGCCTCTCAGTGCTCTTGTAATACAAATAACAAAGATTCCAGTTGGCTCCACTAGGCTTTGGATCAGGTCACACATCCAATTGATTAGTCTGATGTTAAAAAGCATCAGCTGAAAAAGAGAAGCCACTGACCTTAAATTATTATTATTGGTACATCTGCAGCTCAAATATTGTTTCTCTTTTTCAAACAGAAATTGTACAGGATACTTGGATGGTTTCATTGAAGGAACAAACTGGTAAACATTTTAATTCCCCTCACAAAAGTTCTCCATATCCCTGCATCAACCCACATGCTTCGGAGCGTAAACCAACTTCTAATTTACAGGGGTCAGGAAGAAACCTTCCCTGGGGCAGGTTATGCCATAACTGTCTATTGCAGCATTATTTCCTCTGAAGCTGCTAATATTGACTATTATCAAAGGCAGGATACTGGACTAGATGGACCATTGCATGGGAATCTCCACTCAGTTTGGTAATTCCTATGTTCCTGTTCTATCTGTTCTATTCAGATTACCCATCCTCATGGTATCTTATCTGTCAATGTTATCACTGTCTTTTCCCCTCACACTAGGCCAGATTGTGAAACCCATACTCAAAATGATGAAGCAAGTAATCCCACTGGCTCCTGTCTCTTTACTGGCTGAACCAAAAATCCAGATCTAAACACCCTCCCCTAATTTTTGGGAAAGTTCAGTTACAACTTGGATCCAAACTTTGGGGCTTGAGCCCATGTCTAATTTATATGCAAAATGGTGTGTCCCACAGGTTCCTGGTAAATTACCAATGCAGCTCTCAGGCCTAGTCTACACACAGAAACTATACAAATTTAACTAAAATGGTTTCCAAATTGATTTAGTGACATTGATGCAATCCCCTTCTGTGGACATTCTTAAATCAGTTTAGGAGCAATTGATATAGAATCATAGAATCATAGAGTTGGAAGGGACCTCAGGAGGTCATTTAGTCCAACCCCCTGCTCAGAGCAGGACTAACCTCAGCTAAATGATCCCAGTGAGGGTTTTGTCAAGCCGCAGCTTAAAAACCTCTAAAGATGGAGATTCCACCACCTCCCTAGGTAACCCATTCCAGTGCTTCACCACCCTCCTAGTGAAAAACTTTTTCCTAATGTCCAACCTAGACCTCCCCCCCTGCAACTTGAGACCGTTGCTCCTTGTTCTGTCATCTAGATTTATAGATATAGATTTAACTTAAGTTGGTAACTGATCCAATAATATATTTTGATCCAACAATCAAATAAAACTAAATAGATAGCCACTCTTAAACTGGTTTAAAAGTGTCCACACAAGGATGTGGCACCGATTTAAAGAAATCAATTTAGTTAAATCAAAGCAATTTCTGTGTGTAGCACAATCCTTGATGATGCAGACTTTGCCCAACCTTAGCCTAATGTTAAGTGATCACAAAAAATCCCTTCATGATACCTGCATGCAAAGGGCAATATGGAAAGGGAGGGGAGAAAGCAGATTGATAAGAAGGAGGTGATGGGAATTTATCTCTAAATTTCCAAACCTTAGGTAGGAAGAGCTGACTGGAATGATCAGAGGCATGGAAACACTGCAGCATGAGGAGAGATTGAAAAGATTAGGACAGTTTCATTAACAGAGCATATGAACAAGAGGGGACCTGGTGAAGATGTACCAAATGATGAATGATATAGAGAAGGTAACGCAGACCCCTCTATCTACCATGTCTCTTAATACAAGAACACAGAGCCATCCAGCAAAACTGAAAGGCAACAAATTTAAAACTGACAAAAGTAATGCACGATAAAACTGGAGCAATCATTAAGGCTGAGAAATTAGCAGGATTCAGAAAAGTATTAGACACGTATCTAGATAATGAGCACATCCATTTACATTCGATAGGATAAGGAAAATGGAAGGGCACTGACTGTGGAGGGTTAGGAAGAAACATCTTCTATGGACATTTTGGCTCAGTTCCTCAAAGGCTCAGTGGAAGTTAGTAGCCTAAATACTTTTGAGGATCTAGGTCTTTATTCCTAACTCTCCTCTCCAGGGTTTCCTGCACCTTGGTCAGAAGCATCTGGCGATGATCACCATCAGAGACAGGATACTGGACTAGCTGGACCATTG
Source organism: Emydura macquarii macquarii (assembly GCF_026122565.2). Lineage (NCBI taxonomy): Eukaryota > Metazoa > Chordata > Testudines > Chelidae > Emydura > Emydura macquarii. The sequence goes on from NW_027130506.1 coordinate 7,830,700, forward strand.
ATCTGATATAGCAATTCCTGTTTCTGTATTTCCACGTTGAAACTAATAGCCACTAATATGTATTTTTGGATCAAATCTATTTTTATTCCTGTTGGTTAACTAATAATTCCGGACCTCAGCCTTCATATACAAAATCCTGAATGCACAAAAGAAGTTAGATTTTATGAGGCTCAGTATCACAAGACCTAACTTTTAGGCACCTAGAAAATCAAGGCCATTCACAAAGTCTAAGATAGGTGCCTAAGCTCCTATGCAAGGAATGGAGAGTAGCTAAACATCTGTGACCGGATTCACAAAAGTCAGCATGCTAGGCAGGGAGCCACGCAAACTAGCCAACTGGATATGCCAACCAGAGGGGTGTTAAGGCCTGCCCCTCTCTCGGAGATAGGCATCTAAATCCAAGCTGCATGGAGGCATCTTCCTCTGCTTGAGATTCTCAGCAGCAAACCCTCTCTTGGCATTAGGCACCATGCCTGTTAGGGAGGAGTGGGGAGAGAGGTGGCAGAGCTCCTTCATAACTTTGAGCTGAATGGTTAAGATATGCACCTGAGAAGATAGAGACCCCGGAGCAAGTCCTGCCTCCACCAGAGGGGGAGAAGGCACCTAGAGGGAGGCAGCAGTGCGCATGCTCAGAAGCAGACATACAGGTGCCTCCCAGGGAATGTTGACTGCAAAAATGTAAGCGCTGAGTGAATTTAGGCACCTACAGGGTTTCAGTGGGAGTTTGTGCATCAAAACTGGGTCTTCGACACCTAAAACAGGGTCTTAGGGAAGCTAAACACTTTTGTGCATTCAGACCAAAATCACTTAATCTGCCATTCTACTTTTTTTTTTTTAATGTGCGTTGTGTTTGTTTGGTTTAGTTTTGTTACCCTGTGTTGCCTTTTTTATTTATGCCAATTAAAATGACTGTATCAGAGAAAGTGGGATACGTGACATTTCCAGAGGCAAGCAGGGCCATCAGAGAGGAGATGTAATAACTGCTCAGATTCATTCACACACCTTTCTGCCCCTGTTTTGACCCTGGGTATAAATATAGATAACATGATGGGACATAAAAGGAACTGCTGTCCTGCTGACCCAGTTTTCACAGAGAGCTGGATATATAATTATTTTACCACCTGCTGCTGATAAACTGAGCCAACATTCAGGTTAAAATTATCCAAACGGTTTGCTCGTGACACAGTAGAATACCAAATATGTTGCTAAAGTTCACTCAGAGACCATTAGGGAGCTCTTCGGAGATTGAGAGCAAAAGAATGCAAGCTGGGGGCCTGACTCTGAATTCACAGCCAGTTTACACTAGTGCAGCACCACTGGTTTCACTGGATCTGTTACGGATCTCACTCACACTGGTGTAAATCCAGATCAGGCCCTGAGCTTTCCCATGTGACAAGAGGCATATGGACACGTTGTTCAGAAAGAGTTAGCTGGAAATCTAGCTAAGTATGTGGTGAAATGGATTCCCAGGGCAGGCAAGGCCTGAGGCACTTGTGGGTTGGTTCTGTTTTCTTCTGTCCATCAGCTGCAGGAGTGGAACAGGAGGCACTGTTCCACTCTGTACAGCCTCTCCCTCTGGCAATGTGATTGGATGGTGAAATAGTGAATGTCCCTCACTTACCCCATCAATGCCCAGGCATTTTGGGACTCCATAAATCATAAGTCTGGCTTTGACCAGGAGCGTGAACAAAACCTCTAAAGGAAACCTACAGATGAACCCAGCTAGTTTATTTGTTGCAGACGTGCCATCTTCCCATTCCTTTGTTATAGCAAAGCCTGTCTAAACAGACAGCTGCATGCAAAACCCTGAGATGTCAGATAGTGAGACAATTGGGAGCCATAGCATTTTCACTATATTGGACAGACAAAGCGAAGGCTTAGGATTCAATCAGAGAACTTTCCCTTCGGGTGGTCTAAATAGACTTGCACTAGTTTAACTAAACTAGTTTAATTAACTAATTTAGTTAAACTAGTGCAAACTTTATGGAATCTACGGGGTTGTCTACACCAGGAAATTGATCAGAATAGTTATTCTGCAGTAGCTCCACATGTGTATGCTATATTCCAGAATAAAAGTCACTTAATTCTGGAATAATTATTCCACTTTGAAAGCACACTAATTATTCTGGAATAGAAATTATTTGTATTCCAAAATAGAATGTCCACACAAGGCGCTATCCCAGAATAGTTTATTCTGGAATAGCTAGTCCAGAATTTCCTTATGTAAACAAGCCCTAAGAATTATTTATTTCAGTTTCAGTTAAACCAGTTCCCAATCAACTTAAGTTAAACGGCAGTAAGCCTTTCTTAAACTGGAATAAGAGTGTCCACACAGGGATCTCCAATGATTTAAACTATTTCAATTTAAATTCACACCTTATGTTATATCGGTGCAACTTTCTCATACAGACAAAGCCTCCTTCTTGTTGCAGTTGGAACTGGATTGCATAACTATATTGGCACAACTGGTAAAACTTTCACATGTAGACAAGGTCATTCTTTTACTGTTATTATACTGAAGGCCAAATCACAGGTGAATCCAGAGTAATGCCACTGATACCAGTGAAGTTCCTGCAGATTTTCATCAAGAGATCAGAATCTGCCTCTTAATATGTACTCTGCAATTACTGTGCAAATGTGACTGTCCCATAAATCAAATTATTATATCTCAGGTCTGTGCTACTTCAGTTATGCAATGTTAAAAATTCAACACAGACAGGATTGGTTTAAAATGGTTCATTTGTAGGCAGGGCATCTAATGAACAGGACTTAATCATATTTGTTGAACCATTTTCAAGAATTGTTCTGATTAATACTTTGTATGGAAAGCAATGGCCTGTGCATGTATTAAATGTTATGTTGGTCAACTGTCCTTGCCTGTGTGGGCAGCACTACATCACAGTAACATGGTTTGGTTATATCCCCACAGGAAAGATAAGCTGTGTTATAAGGCTCTGGGGCATAGCCTACTAGTAACTGGGTGCTCCCCACACATCTATAAAGGTCTCTACTCTGCAGTCACAGCCAAATTAGAGGACAATAAGGGTCCAATGTTTAGTGTAAAGTCAGTTCCTTACTGAACTAAGCTAACTTGCTATCAGGCACCTGTACCTAGGGCTTGAAGGGAACTAGAGTTTTCCATTTCACAGGAAATTCTGAGATTCCAAAATGTTTTCTGTTCCAAAATGGAATGAAAATAAACCACTTAGGAATTTCCCACAAAATGAATCCCAGACGTTTTTGTTTATTTGTTTTTGTTTTGGGTTGATTGAAAAATTTCATTTTGACAACATGGAAACATTTCATTCAGATTTTTGATCTTTTAAAACTTATAAATATTTTTAATATTAAAAACAATGAATTTTGTTTCAAAACGTTGTCTCGAAACAAAAACATGAAATGGGACTATGAAGAGGTGTACCAGGCCTTCATGGGCCTTTGCTGAAGGCCTCATGGTCCTACCACACCCCAGTGCCCCACCCCAGGAAAGGAGTAGTAAAGGTCAGCCTCCATGCCTTCCTAGAAAGGGTGCACGGAAGCAGCCAATCAGAGCCCAGCAGGCTCAGATAAAAGGTGTGCAGGGCCTTAGTAGGTCAGTACCTGGTTAGGGCCAGAAAGATGTTCTGGCCAAAGGAGCATGATGGGCTGCATTTGCTAAACCTGGGAGTGAGAGAACCTGAAAGTTCTAGTCCTAAAGTAATGGTTAGAGGTAAAGAAAGCAGGTTGGAAGAGGCCCAGGGAATACAGGAGCAACTACTAACAGAAGGAAGCAGCCTATGAATGTTGTTTATAGGGTCCCTGATCTATGAAGTAGTGAGCAGGCCTGCATTCCCCCACTGGCAGAGAGGTCTAAGCTCTGAGCAGGGCACAAGTGAAGGGCTGGCTGTAAAGGGCCTAGAGATGAGGCTGGAGACCATGGGGAGAGCAAACAATCTGATGAGCTCTTGGCCACCCTGAAAGGGGGTCATGTTTGATTGTGTGACTTGGCCAGAGAGCTAAGTCACTGTACATCTGCCTAGAGAGGTCAGCAACCTACAGGAGGCTACCAGGAGTGGGGAAAGATTGCAGTACCACCCTCAGCTGTGAGGAGGCATTCAAGAGGTGAGTGCTGCCCTGTCACAGGGATGTTCTAAAAATGTCAACCTACCAAAATGGGACATTCTGAAAATGTGGAAATGGGATGTTCTGTCACTACCAAAATGCTTCCGTTTGTTGTTTTTTTGTTGTTTTGTTTTGTTTTTTCCTAAATGAAATTTGTAAACATTTTGATTTTTGACAAAAATGGTGGTGGAGGAGGGTTGTTGGGGGAAAAACATTTTTAGATGAAAAATACTGACCAGTTCCACTTGTGCCCCATTGGAGCGCCCACGTAAGAAGGCTGCAAACTGATCAGTCCAAGTTTCTCATGTAGACAATGCCAAAATGGCATCTTAGCTGAGTCCTCCCTCTAAACTGGAACCATGTTGTAACTGGACCTGTTAAGCTGCAGTGCATAGAGACAGCACAGTTGGGACCATTGTTTGACCTGCACCAAATGACTTTAAAACCCAAATGGCTACCATTCCAAGCTAGGCCTTAAAGTTCACATCACCTGAGGCTAGGATGAGTTCCCACCTTTGCTGTTGCTATTGTTTTACGGAGGGAGCATTTTGCAAGGCTGAGTTATCACGATCGTTAGCTGACTGCAAAGTCCTAAGCGAACTGACGGATGTCTGTTCCACCAGCCCAGGGCTGCAGAGATGACCCAGACCTGCCAAGAGTGGGGATGACAGAGTGAGGACAATGGCTTCAGCAGATGTTACTGAGCATGCTCAGGAGTCATCCCATGTGAGCATGCTCAGCACAAGCCAAGCAGCAACTCGGGGGGGGAGGGGCATATGACACCCCCCCTCACATGGCTCCCCTCCACACACACATTGCCTCTACATAGTTGCCCTCACAGACTATTACTGAGCCGTTGCTGTCCCAGCTGATTTGTTAATTAGGGTCAGTTCAAACATCATACAGCTGCAACAGGACTCCAGAGGTTATGCTCCCAGCCAGGTGAAACTCTGACTGATGCAATCCCATTATCCCAGTGTTGCCTTTCCCTTGCCCACACTTAGGGGGCAGCACCGGTGACTGCTAGCCACTGACTGATGACTCAGGCTTATTCCTGACTGTAGACAAGGCCCTGAGGCTGCTCCGTGCCGACAACCTGAGCTCCCTGTGGATTCAGATTGTCTCTCACTTTGTATCACAGCTCTGGCAGTGGCTAGGCCAAGCCACTCTTCTCTTCTAGCCATCCACAAACACTGGCAGCAATGGTGTTCACGTCACCAATCACCCCCACCTCCCCTTACGATGACATAGGAGAGCATTTGGGATCTAGCAAGGGTCACTGTACAAAAAAAAAAATGGTGGTGCCCCTCCTCCCACAGCTGCATTGAGGGGAACAGCAATCAACAGAATACGGACATGCTGGGCAGGGAGCGGAGGATTTGCCCATGATGGAAGATCATGAGCAGTGGCATACCGAGGAGGGGAGGGTCCATGCCCCCAGGTGCTGGCCTGTGGGGGGGGGGCGCCGGCTGGGCCCTCGGAGGAGGAGCCGCCGCCCCCCGCTGACATCCCTGGCGGCTGCACCGATTCGGTCCCTCCACCTCCCGTCCTCCCAGCCCCTCCACCCCTGCGCTGGGCACATCAAGGGAGCCGTAGGGACCCCAGCTGGGCAGGGGCCAGGCATTCCCCCTGCTGAGGGGCTGAGATGGCACAGCCGCTGGGATTACAGTATGGGGCAGCTCCTCCAAGGAGGGCCTGGCTGGCATGTCCCCCCTAGGCCAGCGCCTGAGAGCATGGCCCCCTTGATACGCTACTGCCACTGCCCCCGCTGCCCCCACAGTGGGTATGAGTAGGGGAGAGCGGAAAATGGGCCCTTAGATCCCCCTCCCGCCACCACCACTGCCCCCGTCACCAATGGGGGGGGGGGGGAACAAATACAAACAGTCTATCCTTGGAGGGCAGCACCCATTCAGTATACTTTGTAAGGCTGCATCTGTGCATTGGAAAACTAAAGGCTGGCCTAGATTAGGGAGACTTGCTCTGTTGGGATTACATCAACGTAGTCGGTCTAGCTACGTTCATAGAAACTTACGGCATGTGAAAACTGGAATCAGGGTTTCTCAAAAGGCTTATGGACCTGAACCTCTGAAGAAACCTGGGCAGCATTTTGAGTTTGCAACAAAATCCCAAATGAGGCAACTTTCCAGTGGTTTCACTGTGAACATTGCACACAGCTGTTGTCCTGTCTCTCAACAGTTCCTCCTTTGAGACCAATGTTGCCTTGTCTTCTCTCACTTTACTATAAATCCTTCATGATATTTTATGCTTCTCTAATGCTTGCCATCCAAGGACCTTTAAAGAGCTAACTGACCACTGTATCCAGCTGAAAATGGCGGAGTGAGGATAGATACAGCAGGTAGAATGTAACTACCCAGCTAGGAATAGTGACCTCATGAACTTGAAGTTATAACTTCATAGTGACCACAAGGATAGCACTTTGATCCCCTTTTAGATCAGAAGCCCTTAATGCTTGACATAAAAGGTATCTTCATTGGCTGTTAACTATACATAATTCATGATACACAGCTAAGCAGGGAAATCCTCACCCAGCTTTGTCTGAGGAGTTCCCTGCTTAGCCGTGTATCATGCTTTGTATGGCCCCTTTGTTTACAGAAATGGCACAAATGGCCCATAGCAGGAGCAAAGATTTCACCTCAGATCTATCTGGTCTCCACTTTAGTTTAGATTAAGGTGGAAGGTCAGTATGGAACACATCCTTTCTTGCAGTCACTATAAAAATGGTTATTTCTCAGTGGAAATTTGACATTGAGATTAGGATCTCAGTAAAGCCGGGATGTTTCTCAGCAGATAATTAACAGGTTTGATGATCGGTGCTTCCCTGTTTAACTACACAAGGATTACAGGCCTCCACAGAAGGCCTGTTGGAGTTCCTACCTGTCCTTCCCCTTCATGCTCGCTGCTGGCAGACCCTGTGTGCTAAAGCAAGTATGTGGCACTGCAGCTTGCTTTGATGTAGGAATCTTGAGCCAATATCAGGTCACACCTATTCCACAACTACAGTAGGGCTCCCAGTGTTAATGGTGGGCATTTTTTCTAACAGTTCCCCTGATGTAAACAGGGTGTAATTGACAGAAGACAGTTGAACCTGGGTCCTCCTGGTTTTTCATGCGAGGACTCTATTAGCTGAGCTAATGCTACAAAGAAATAAATTTGCATTCACAAACACATGGTGAATCAAGCCAGATGGATTCACTTTCATACCATTCAGACCCTTTCCCCCCAATATCATTTGCACAATAATAACACCAAACTCTTGTACACCACCTTTCTTTCATCAGTAGATCTCCAAGTACTTCACAAGCTTTTGTGTATTTCTCCTCACAACACCCCTGCGAGGTAGGGAAAGCATTATTATCCCTGCTTTACAGAGTGGGAACTGAGGCACAGAGAGGCTAAGGGCTTGTCTACACTTGAAACGCTACAACTGCAGTGCAGCAGCTGCACCGCAGTAGCACTTCAGTATAGACACGACCTATGCCAACAGAGGGGATTCTCACAACGCTGCAGGTAATCCACCTCTCTGAGAGGCAATAGCTAGAAAATCTTCCATTGACCTGGTGCTGTTTACACCAGAGGTTATATGTCGATTTAACTACATCACTCAGAGGTACGGCTTTTTCACCCCCCTGAGGGATGTAGCTGGGTCGACCTAGCATTTTAGTGTAGGCCAGGTCAGCGTGACTTGTCCAAGCTCACCAAGAAAGTCTGTGGGACAGTAGGACATTGAACTTTGATCTCCAAAGTCCTACGCTAGTGCTTTGACCACTGGACTATCCTTCAAGCAATCCTGTTAATGGCAAAACTGATCACAAAACACAACATGGACACCCCTGCAAACAGTATCAGGAGTCAGCTCTGACTGGGCAAATGCTGACCGTAACTATACCCAAAGGGCTGACTGTGGTTTTGCCACAAGGGGCAACATGCAGCTGTGATGCCAGGGGAGGAGACCAGGGACACTGTCTAGTACTTGGTTCCCTCCCTTGCTCCAGTGGGGATAGTAATCTGTGCCTAGCAAAGCTTGCTTCTGCCTCCAGGCTAGCTCAGTGCTGGCTGGTGAATTGGGGAATCAAGGCTCTGCCCACTCACCATCGCTGCTGGTCCAGCAAAGGCTGCCCTTAGCTGCAGGGGAGTACGGCAGTGCCTCAGACCTCATTTCTCCCCTGCAAGGGCATGTACCAGTTCTGCCGAAAGGGCTGTGAAATGCACAAAGCAAAACAAACTGGAGGGGGGGGAGGAGAAATATCACTTGTCCCCTCTAATCTTTCAGTTTAAGGAATAACCTCCGATGCTGCCTGTAACAATGGCAGGCGACAAATTTAGTCAAGGTGTAATTTTTTTCAAATGTTGGCAGTGTCCTCTTTGATCTAGGGGCCTGGCTTCCAGATCTACTGAGCACCCACAGCTCCAGTGGGAGCGGCTGAGCGCTCAGCACTTTAGAAAATCAGCCTACGACATTAACTCGTGAGCCTGATTTTAGGCTCCCATGTTATAAAGTCTTGGCCTTGTGCAGAGGGGCAGCACAAAGGCTGTGCACCATAAAGTCTCACTCACGTGGGATTTCAGTGCTTGACTAGACTTGCATTAGCCCTCTGCCCAGGGGTGCATCTCACCCTCAATGAATGGGGTCAAGAAACTGTCTTTGGCATCTACTGGGACAGAACTTGCCTCTCTATTTCTCCTCTTCTCTGGTCCCCATCACTCCCACAGGTGCTGTACTTGTGGCAGTGACCCAACCGCAGCACTACAGAGAGGCCTGAGATTTGGGGGGTAGTACTAGGGTACCAGAGAAATGCCCCAAAATCCTGAGGTGAGGCAGGTCTGACTTCAGAGCTGCATCTGGCCCCAGGTCCCTGCAACAGAAAACCACCCTTGACCTTTGTAAATCTGCAGCTAACACCTGGCATTACTAGTTGGATGGCCCCATGCATGGGCTGTAGGCTGGTGTATCTACAAATAATCCCACTATCAATTACAAAAGTTAGTCCTGCCACAGGTCTTTGCTAATACTAACCACCAGCATTAGCAGAAAGATGGCTCCAGTTCCTCTTCTGTCCCAGCTCCCGTCTGTCTGTCTTCGGTTTTTCAGCAGTGTCTGTCAGTTTGATATCTAAGAGTACGTCTACACTGCAATTAGACATCTGTGGCTGACTCTGGCTAAGGGGCTGTTTAATTGCGATGTAGAGGTTTTGGCTTGGACTGGAGCCCGGGCTCTAAGACCGTGTGATGTAGGAGGGTCCCAGAGCTCGGGCTCCAGCCCAAGCCTGAATGTCTACACGGCAATGAAAGAGCCCCTTAGCCCGAGTCCCACAAGCCTGAATCAGCTGGTATGGGCTGGCCATGGGTTTTTAGTTTGCAATGTGGGTGTACCATTAGTGTTGCAGTCTCTGTACATGCATGGTTTGCGTTCTCCTGTCCACACCCTATTCCAAAAACTCTTCAGAGGAGAGAATTCAAAATACGTAGCAGATTTTTTGTAATTTTTAAAAACACTCCTTTTTTTCCTACGCCCTGACTTGAGCAAATATGGCCCCATGAGGAATCTGCAATGACTTCTGCAGCTAGCCACCACCTTGATGCTTATTGCATTGTGCCTCCCACTCCCCCCTTGCTGCTTCAGTCACACTAGCTTCAATCACCCATTAAGCCATTTCTCCCACTACCATCCCCTCGCCTCCGCCATGCCGCTCCCTATGGGGAATGCCCTCCAAAAGCCCAAGCCATGCGAGCCCGTAGCCACTTTCCATTCCAATCCTTCCTAAATACTCACTTCTTCGAGAATGCCCACAAGAAGGGGACATCTATGTGAGTAAAAGCAGTACCCATTTTTCAGTAATGGTGCAGCTGCACCGTAGCTACTAGTGGTCTAAGGCCCGGTCTACACTTGAAAGCTGTGGCAGTATAATAGTAGGTATGTCTACACTGCAGTCAAAGGCATGATTGCCGCTCATGTAGGCAGATCGGTGCTAGCTTTAATCCAGCTAGTGGTGCTGCTAAAAACAGCAGTGAAGACACAGCAGCATGGACCCCAGTGCAGGCTAGCAATGAAAGTACATACCCAGAGTCCGGGTGAGTTTGTGCAGCCCATGCCAGGGTCTGCACCACCACATCTTCACTACTATTTTTAACCACACTAGTTAGATTAGAACTAACATGGATATGCCTTCACAACCTGAAATCCATCTCCACTTGCAGTGTAAACGTACCCTGGGTGTAAGAGGTGTGTGTTTTTTTACCAATAGAGTTATACTGGTATAAGCCAGAGAGTGGGTGCAGTTATATAGGTATAAATGTGTTTATACCAGTATAGATTTCCCTTCCCCGGCCTATGGGAAAAGCTATACTGGTTTATGATGACATAACTGCATCCACACTAGGAGGGCTGTATTACTTTAGCTGCATCCATAGAGTTAAAGCAGTATTTTTCTCGTGTAGATGAGACCTAAGTGCTAGTGTAAACAGGGTTCAGGAGTTGTAGACCAGGCCCCGGTGGTTAACATTCAGAAGATAGATCAATACAGCTCCAGTGCTCACGAGCGTGAAAAATTCACATCCCTGAGCGCCATAGTTAGACGGATCTAATCTCCCAGCATAGCTGTAGATAGGTCTCTGGAAGACTTTTTCTATCAATGTAGCAACCACTACCTGGGGGTGGCAGTAGATTGCCTACACTGACTGGGAAAAATCCTGCCATCACTGCGAGAAGAATCTACACCAGTGGTTCCCAACCTGTGGCCCACCGGGTCTTTCAAAGTGGCCCGCCGCTCCCCTCCCACTGGCTGCAGAAGGAAGCCACTGCCTAGGGTCTCGGACAGAGCGTGTTGCCAACGGTCTGCAAGACCAGGGCAGGCTCCTTGTTACAGCCAAGGGGACAGGAAATCAGCACTCCCCTCCCCCTGTCTGTTGCAGGGAGCAAGGCAAAGCGCTCTGCCTGGTGCTGGGATCCCTGCTGGAGCCAGAGGGAGGGGAGCACGGATCTCCCATCCTTCTGGCTGCAGAAGGGAGCCACTGCCTAGGGACCCAGTTGGAGCGCACCAGGCCATATGATGCATGTAGTTTCCCTGCTGCAGCCAGTGGGATGGGAGATCAGCAAGGAGGCAGCCTCCTCACTGAACTCCTTCCATCTGGCTGCAGTGGGGGGGAGGCGCTGCTAGTGGACCTACCACGCTTGAGGAGGGGCAGGACTCTAAAAATCAGTGCCTTATGGTTTGTAAGTGCAGGCCACCCCCCATGACTTAGCTGCCAGGCCATGTGCTTCAGTGTGTGGTGACAGTCACGCGTCTACACTAGTGCTTTTTTCTGTGAGTGTGTGACATACTGTGAGTAATTTGTAGGTGTAAAATAGTGAATGTAAAAATGAGCACAGAAGCATCAAAATGTTGATTTTAAACATGTAGTGATTTGTAGTCCTTAATGGTGTATACGTCAATAGGGTTTTTTAAGAGTTGATAGACCGGTGGCCCTTCAGGGTTGTAAAAATGATATTTGTGGCCCTCGAGCCAAAAAGGTTTGGGAACCACTGGTCTACACTATGGCATAGCTGCAGCACTGTAGATGTGCCACTGTAGTGCACATAGTGTAGACATGGTCCGGGTCATGAAAACCCCTGAGCCCTGTCTACACTAGTGCTTGAAAGAGTGCAGCTGCAAAATGGGGTACTGCATAGACAAGAGCGGAGCAAGTCCATTATAATAATGTATGAAAATAAAATATCTTGGTGATTCCCCACTTCTGGGCTTCCCTGTGTGTTTGTCTATTCCGTGTCTAGAGACTGTCTGTATTATTTATCTAACATATTGTCTGAGTATAACAAGTAATGATGAATGATAACAGATATAAAAATAATATCATGATGGTCTCACACTTTCCATCTGGAATGGCTGTGCATAAATGCCACTCTACAAAATGTACTTAGACTTTCACAGACAAAATATCATTGGTGATCATCTTCTGCTTGCTTTGGGGGAAAAGATGACAAGGAAAGCTGTTAAAGCATTATCCTGAAAGCAAAGAACTGATTTTGGCTGCTTAAACTGCAGAGTGCTAATAACATATTATATAGAAGTAGATATTAGTGCGTTATGTATGCAGGGCTTCCATATATACATACATAAGACTCAGAGATTTTAAGGTCAGAAGGGACCATAATGATCATCTAGTCTGGTCCTCGAGCCAGTTTTGTTTAACATCTTCATTAATGAGGATAGAGTGGATTGCACCCTCAGCAGATCTGCAGATGACACTATGCTGGAGGCTAGCGAGAGGATACAGAGTGACCTAGACAAATTAGAGGATTGGGCCAAAAGAAATCTGATGAAGTTCAACAAGGACAAGTTCACTGCTACAGACTGGGGATCGACAGCTAGCCAGCAGTTCTGCAGAAAAGGACCTGGGGGTAACAGTGGTCAAGAAGCTGGATATGAGTCAGCAGTGTGCCCTGGTTGCCAAGAAGGCTAACAGCATATTGGGCTGCATTAGTAGGAGCATTGCCAGCAGATCGAAGGAAGTGATTATTCCCCTCTGTTCGGCACTGGAGAGGCCACATTGGGAGTTTTGTGTCCAGTTTTGGGCCCCCCACTACAAAAAGGATGTGGACAAATTGGACAGTCCAGCAGAGGGCAATGAAAATAATTAGGTGGATGGAGCACATGACTCATGAGGAGAGGCTGAGGCTTGTTTAGTCTGCAGAAGAAAAGACTGAGGGGGGATTTGATAGCGGCCTTCAACTACCTGAATGGGGGGTTCCAGGGAGGATGGAGCTAGGCCGTTCTCAGTGGTAGTAGAGACAGAACAATGAGCAATGGTCTCAAGTTGAAGTGGGAGAGGTCTAAGTTGGATATTAGGAAAATCTTTTTCACCAGGAGGGTGGTGAAGCACTGGAATGGGTTACCTAGGGAGGTGGTGGAATCTCCATCCTTAGTGGTTTTTAAGGTGCAGCTTAACAAAGCTCTGGCTGGGATGATTTAGTTGGGGTTGGTCCTGCTTTGAGCAAGGGGTTGGACTCCTGGGGTCCCTTCCAACCCTAATATTCTATGATTCTGACTTCCTGCACAACGCAGGCCACAGAACCTCAACCATCCATTCCTGTAATAGACCCTTAACCTATTATTGAGTTATTGAAGTCCCCAAATCATGGTTTAAAGACTTCAAGGTAGAGAGAATCCACCAGCAAGTGACCTGTGCTGCAGAGGAAAGCGAAAAACTCTTAGGGCCTCTGCCAATCTGCTTGGGGGGAAAATTCCTTCCTAACCCCCAAATATGGTGATCAACTAAACCCTGAGCATGTGGACAAGACTCACCAGCCAGACACCCGGGAAATAGTGCTCGGTAGTAACTCAGAACCCACCCTATTTAACATCCCATCACAGGCCATTGGGCATATTTACCACTAGCAGTCAAAGATCAGTGAATTGCCAAATTAAGCTACTAATCATTTATGCATTTAGAGTCTGATCTTCAGAAGCACTGAGCACCCGCAATTTTTGCACCAATTTAACTATTTCGCTGAGGGGTATGATTTTCTACCAAAATAATTGGTACAACCCTTAATGTGGACCCAGCTATAGCAATTTAGATGCCCCTTCTCATATGGGAATAAGCTATACCGGTATATGCACCTTTATCCTGATATAACTGCATCCACACTTACGACGGTTGTACTGCTTTAGCTATGCCAGTATAGTTAAAGCGGTACAACTTGTGCGTAGGCAAACCCTAACTGCAGCCAGTAGGAGGTGAGGGTGGTCAATACTTCTGAAAAGCAGAGGCAATATGGCCCAGTTTAGATATCTTGAATTCTATTCCTGGTTCTGCCACTGTATGATCTTGAGCCAGTCATTTAGCCTCTGTCTCCCCTCCCTCCTTTTATCTATCTTGCCTATTTCAATCGCAAGCTCTTTGGGGCATGGACTGTCTCTTGCTGTATAGCACCTAGCACGATGAGACCGCTCCATCTAATCTACAGAAATCTAGGGTTGGATGAAACCTCGTGAGGTCTTCGAGTACAGCCCTCTGCTCTGAGTCAGGACCAAGTAAACCTAGACCGTCCCTGATAGGTGTTTGTCTAACCAGCTCTTCAATGATGGGGATTCTGAACCCCTCCTCCCCCTTCTCCTCCCCCCCTGGAAGCATCACTATCCTTGCAGTTAGAAAGATTTTCCTGCTATCTAACGTAAAATCTCCCTTACTGCAGATTAAGCCCATTACTTCGTGTCCTACCTCCAGTGGACATGGAAAATAATTGATCACGGTAGTCTTTATACCAGCCCTTCACATATTTAAAGTCTGTTATCAGGGCTTGCATGTATATATCAGTCTTTTGTCTAACATAACACAAACAGTAATAACAGGAATTTAGCTCATTTACTACTTCTTCCTTCCACCCTAGGCCTGGGTGTAAATATTGTTCTTATCGCCTACATGCAAAAAATACCCTGCCCTGTCTGAATTAGGTGATAAGTAGAAAGAAGAGAGAGACTCTTAATAGCTGGTCACAAGAGAGAAGTGCTGTTAGCAGTATCCTGGGAACACCTTATTTACCAATTGTTTCTTAAACCGTGGAGTGTTTATAAAGATCCCTCTTAACAGAGCTTTCAACCACTGACGAAGTTAACTGAAGAAGTTAATCCCTTTATATCATTCTAACTGCACACAGCACAGACACAGATTTCGCAATCAGGCCTTTCTCCCATGTGAGCCCCTTACTCTGCTCACCGCTGTGCAAATGAGTTTTGCAGTTTGTCCTTTTAATGGAAAGGACAAGAGTGGCTAAAGCAAAAGGCCCATCTACACTGCAAAAATAACCGGGGAATCTGCTTCCAGCATAGTTTTGTAGTCTTTCAGCATAAACAGGGCTAAGCAGTATTACGAAACTGCCATAACTCTACTGTTATTGTTAGTATGATGGCAATGCCTGGAGGCCATAACCAGGATCATTGTCCTATGCCCAATACGAACACACAGCAAGAGACAGTCCGTGCCACACAGACAGGACTGACAAAAGGACAGGAAAGGAAATGGAGGCACAGAGAGATGGAGTGACTCGTGCAAGGTCACACAACCTCAAAGCCAGGACTGGCACTCGTAAGAATGGTCTGACCCAGTATTGCCAATGGGCCACCTAGCCCAGTATCCTGTCTTCCAATGCCAGATTCTTCAGAGGGAATGAAAAGAACAGGCAACCGAGTGATCAATCCCGTCGTCCACTCCCAGCTTCTGGCAATCAGAGGCTATAGACGCTCAGAGCATAGGGTTGTGTCCCTGACCATCTTGGCTAATAGACATTGATGGACCCATCCCCCATTAACTTATCTATCTTTTTTAACCCATTTATACTTTTGGCCTTCAATATCCCCTGGCAATGAGTTCCACAGGTAGACTATGTGTTTTAAACCTGCTGCCTATTAATTTCATGTGTTATGTGAAGGAGTAAATAACACTTCCTTATTCACTTTCTCCACACCAGTCATGATTTTATAGACCCTGTCAAAGCCCCACTTAGTTGTCTCTTTTCCAAGCTGAACAGTCCCAGTCTTTTGAATCACTCCTCATATGGAAGCTGTTCCAGACCCTTAATCATTTTTGTTGCCCTTCTCTGTACCTCTTGCAATTCCATTATATCTTTTTTTGAGATGGGACAACCAGAACTGCAGAACTGCAGTATTCAAGGTGTGGGTGTACTATGGATTTATATAGTGGCATTCTGATATTTTCTGTCTTATTATCTATCTCTTTCCTAATGGTTCCTAAAATTGTTAGCTTTTTTTATTTTTTTGGACTGTTGCTGTACATTGAGTGGATGTTAGCAGTTCACTCGGGCTTCCTGCATCACAGACCCCATGCACTGTTCACTTCACTGCCAGCCTTGGAGACAGCATGTCTATAGTACAGTGTAGACATGTGGGTAAGAAGACCTGGTATGGTTCTGTCTACACTTAAAGCCCAAACAGTGTTTTAAACAAGTCCTGAGATAACTATGTTGTAAGCAGGTTCCCTGATACAGTTGTTTTCAAAGCACAGGCCTGAAATTTAATCCTACTGTGTAGACAGTATGAGTATAGACAATGCCATGATGGAACAGACCATTGATCCATAATCCAGTACCCCATCTCTGGCAGACATCTATTTTGGATGTTTCAGAAAAAGGTGAAACTCCCTCTCCTCTAAAATGCACTTCTTTAATTATGCAATCTTACACCATGGGAAGTAACTTTCTTGCCCTGCCTTATGCCAAGAAGATTCAGATTCTTTATAACTTTTGTCCTAGCTAGTATATCTTCAAACAATATTATTCATTCAAAATATCTCATTACATTCTGAATCTTACTAAGACATTTGTTTTAAAATATACTGCAGCAGGGAGTTCCAAAAGTTCATTATAAATTGATTTTTAAAAAGCATTTCCTGCAATGTGTTTTAAGTCCATTCCCCTTAATTTTATTTGATGTAGCATATGTCTAACAGCAAAGGGGAGATGCAACTTTATTGCTACTATCTGCCGGATGAACATGTTCATCACTAACAGTGGAGCAAGGGATAAGTCCCTTATCTGATATGGAAAGACAAACACTCCCTCCTTCTTATCAATAAACTGAGTTATCAGCCAAGTGAAGTAGTTTTATTGTGGCCTTTCTGGCTGCATTTCTTTTTTTTAAATCCATGCTGGTGGCAAAAGTTCTGGAATGTATTTTCATCTCCCATGCTGTTTTTAATATGCATCAGTCACTACTCATTAAATACTGTTAATCTCCTCAAGATGTTTAGTTGCAGTGTTGTTAAAAAGTTTTGAGTTTGTTCTGATTGCTTGTAAACTAAACTAAGCACCTGGCGCTTCTGGGCTTGCCACGTCAGTTATGAAAGTAAAAAAATGTGGTGAGCCCCAGCACCTCTTTCATTACAAATTAAGCACTGTGACCTTCCTGCGTATTTCTCACTAATTCTCCATTCATAGGGGTGCCTTCTTTCCCAGCATGCTTTTCTGGGACTGGCCTTTTAAATTTGGTAGAGGCAAGCACCAGAACTTAAGCACCCAATTTGCAACTCGATTATGGATAGTGAGTGCATCTTGCTCTTGTCCCACTAGTGAGCATTGTTAATTCCTGGTATGCTTTTAGCTAGTTCTATATGTGTTATTCCTGTGGAGATGCCCCATTCTCTCCTAGGGGGGTGGAGGCATTGATTTGCCTAGGCACAAAAATACAAGTAATAATAATGATAGAGCTGAGGTTACAACCCAGAAGTCCTGTTTCTGGACCTCCCTATTCTACCAGCTGAGCTGACATGCTCCTGCCCTCAGATAATATATGGTATATTCAGGTGCTTCTAAATCAACAGCTTCCTATTTAGCACCATCAGAACAACAATGATATCCTGTGCTCTTGGCTATATGCCATACCTCCTAGAAAGTTGGTGAGGGAGTTGTTCTTCCTACTGAAACTGACTAGACCTATGCCAAAGAACTTTCATACTGCAATAATATTTTCCAATTGTCTAACCCCTTGCATCTGGGGATCTCCAATCCCTTGATGCACGCTGATGAATTATGGCTCATGTCCCATGGTGGACAAGGCCCATATTTTCATGAATGTTTCTCTGATCCTTCAAGCAATTAACCACATGCCTTGATAGTTTGGGGACTGGGGCCTAATGTCAAATGCTTCCTGTGTGAGGTAGGGGCCCAACTTGAGATGGTAGGGTGTGATTTCAAAAAATGCCAAGTACTTACACTTGATGAGAGCTATGGGTGAGCACCTCTGAAAGTCAGGGCCAAGGTGTCAAGTTTCACACCCAAAAACTGAACCATTCAAAATCAGTGGCTCCTTTTGAAAACTGAGCTGCCTACCTGACAGTGTCCTGACAAATGAAACAAGACATGATGATGTAAAATACTGGGTTCAACTAGGAATGCCTCCAAAGGTGGACTTCTGTGTAAAATGGCAGCCATTGCACTTGCTTATTTATAACACTTAAGTTGTTCTTGCACCTTTTTAACTTAGTGAAGAAAACTTGTTTAACATAGCACATGGATTGAACTAGCATACAAATTCCTATTCTATTTCTGAGACCTTTTCTTGCCAGATGGCTTGTCCCAATTGTAGACAGCAGCATAAATGGAACATAGGGACATATTACTGAAAGCGACCTCCCATCACTGAGGCCAGTCCTCTGCTATCCCGGACAATCCTGCCATATACCGTATTCATAAATGTATCAAGCTGAGCTTTAAAACTAGCTAGGTTTTTACACTAGAGTAACCCCTAGTGTGAATAGCCAAAGCCACTATTTGCTCAAGTGCAACCTGCTGCTTGAAATCAGATTAAATTACACCAGTGCAAAACGTATCTTTTCTTGTCTACTTTTGGAGTTTGCACTGGTGCAGCTGGACTCAGCCCCAACTGCTTAACCTCAAGTAGAGACAGTCTCAGTGCATCCACGCCATGCACCCACTCAACACAGTGCTTGGCCTCCAAATATTGGGGACAAACAAAGGTCTGGTATGCTCCCTTGTGTATGGAATTTGTTCTTACAGAGTGCATTGAAAAGTCTGAAAGTAAGTCTTGCAGCTTTTTCCATGCAGAAGACCACTATAGGAAAGGCTAGTGTATTATTGTTAATAGACCACAACGTTATTTTTATGCAAGACATTATGATCACATCTACAGCAAGGCTTCTTACATTTGCATCACTAGTAGACTTGTTTAATTGGCTTAAATTAATATATATATATAAATATATTAAATAGTTAATTAACTAGTGTTGTGCTGTCTTGGCAATCTAATAGTGTGTAATAAGATTCAGGAAAAGCAGAGCACATCTGAAATGCATGACAAGCCTTTCAAAATTGATAGCTCTGTTACATCTTTTTCTAAAGAAAGTTTTTGATAATAAAAATAAGTTTTATCTTTTACAAGGGCTTTGAACATCTCTTTTTATTATGCATTCAAATCAGTGAAGTCTTCCTTTAATCCAGCCCCTCAGGCAGCAGTCTCCAGTCAAACAATACCAAAAACACTGGTGCTAACATATCCCCTTCCCATTCATTAACCTCAGGGAGGTGTTAATTTCAGTGTTAACATCATTAAAGGTGTGATCCAAAACGCATTGAAATCCATGAAACTCTTTTGATTTACTTCAATGTGTTTTGAATTACATGACAGGTGGTACATTTTTTTTTTAAATTAAATGGTTATTATCAGGTAGCCAGCATTGAGATTTTTACTCTAAACAAGTTTTAAACAAATCTAATGTGATTTAATAGATATGTTTCCACACACTAATACAAAAAATTCAGAGAATGCATGTGTTTTAATGTAAAGAGTCCTCTGCAATTTTTGCAGCCTTAACAACTGCATTTCAAGAGAATCAGAGAATGAAACGGACTAAAAAACAGAAACAAAATTAACTGGTTGATTATTTTCTAGGGAAATAAAACAAGTAAAGAACATAAGCAATGAAAAGTAAATTGGACTTTTGAAACCCTCTTACTTTCAGCAATCAAAGATGTAACACTGGAGGTGGGGAGTGGACATTTTTAATTACTTCTTAACTGACAATGCCTTTTAATATTACTTTCATGTATAACAAGGTACAGAGGTGGATTACATACCAAAACCACCTTCAAAATAAAGCTTTTTAAATGGTTTTCAGATCTTGTCACCGAGCTCTTTATTTGACACCTCCCCCCACTGCCAGTTTTAGGGAAAAAAAACAAAAAACTTAATTAGGATCTAACTTTGTTCTATTTATTTTTAAATATTCACATGTGAATACAATCTTAGGACCTGATCCTGCAAAGAGAATTGCATAGGCTGGACACCGACCTACACCTTAGGTGAAATCACAGCTCCATTGAAATCAATGGCAAAACACCCATCAGTGGGGTCACCCTATGACTTCAGTAGAGTTCCAGATGGGTGTAAGTTTTTTTTTTTTTGCAGACCCATATCTAAAATTAATGTGCTATTTAACATTTTCCCCTCTGGTCCTTTGTTTTTCTCTTGTCCCATTTTGTTTCTCTCTCTTTTTCTATTAGGAACAAATGGATTGGATCTCTATTTACAAAGGATTATAGACTGGCAGATCAAGAGAAGCTGGACCAGTGTAAGAATCTGCAATGTTTGCTGTAAGCAGTTTTTGGACACATCCCTGAGCATTAGGGAGAATAAAATGAATAAATTATACCAGATGCTATTTTAACTGACCCCACGACATAATTGTGGGTAGGTATATTGGCAAGGTTATAAGAAATGCAACCATTGCTTCCAAAAGCAGGCAATGTTTTATACTCATTATCTTAAAATGAATAATGATTTCTGTTTCTAGCATTAGCATAGTTCATCTGAACTGAGACTTCTGTAGCATGTATTCGTGATGAGCATTACAGTTTTCCCCTGTGGTTTTGCCAATATTGGCAGGTAGAAGGCCTGGATTTCACCACCATTTTTACTGGTGCAGCAGCTAGACTGCTGGTAGCAATGGTAGAAGATGTAGTGTAGATGTGGCTGAGGCATTTTACCACCATGTCATATAAGCCTGCTCCTAGTACTGTATACACTAAAACCCCTACTATTGCTGCCACAGGTGGTGTTTATGAGGGTTCCTATTTTTGCCATTTTGTCCAGACAAGTGAATTGTCTTCTCCCTACTTGTATTTCTTCCTTGGCCCTGGAGCAGTCTATCTATCTACCTATTCATATTCTGTTCATTCCTACAGTAGCTGAGGTGGTGTGGAGATGTTATTAATTTAGCCAACACCATGCAGTTTATAGAGAGACTGTCAACTTAAAAACCACACTTTTGTCTGAATATTTTATAACCTCCTATTGTTAAAGAAATTATTAAAACTGAAAGATGAGAGAGTATTTTTTCTCAATTTGTTTCCTTTGTGCATTTTACAGACAGCGCCTAATAGAGTTAAACTGACTCTTTCTCTTGTATAATCAGTTAGTGCCTGATCTGGATCTGGGTCTGCTATGAACCTGAGTCAATAGGTGTAGGGGCCCACATTAACTGAACTGAGGGCAGAATTAGGCCTTAGACACTGCCCACATTTATTTGTGTGAGTCTTTTACAAAGGAGAGAGAAACATTTAGTGTGCACTTTTTATCTTTCTCACTGGATAGGAGATTAGTGACCTGCACAATTGCATGGATTTGAGGTGAAAATCTCCTCAGAATTTGTCAGCAGTTGGTGCAGATTTGTGTTGGCTCCATATTTACATACAGTACATTTTGCAGCAAAACAATTATCCCGGGGATCCTTGAAAATACAGTTTTATGTTAGTTTTATGTTTAGTTTGTTAGATACATAAAACATGGCAAAATGGTTGATTTATGCACACACAGATGGTAGATTTTCCACAATCTTCACCTTTTTACTTGTTCCCCCCACAAGTTTCAACTATCCCTGCTCAACTGTGTAAATTCTATGCAGGTCATTGGCTCAGTCCTCTTCCCATTTCATATTTGGCATTCATGTCTCCATGCAAAAACCATCACCTTTGACGATGTCTCCCTAACAATATACTTGTGTATTTATTCTTCCAATCTAATGGCCATTGTGTCAAAACAATCTTTCTACTGGAGATTTATATTTATTGCTCTGTTATTTTGCCTCAGGTCATTCACAACCTGGAAGAATGTAGGATATAGGAGCCAAGTGTCCTCCTATACCCAAGCTGAAGTTGTCATGTAATGACTACACTGGGTCTCCTGTGAGCTGGCTACCAGAGAGAGTTACATTTATTATCTGTAGGAGACATGCAGTCAGCCATAGAACACTTTGGAAAACATTTTATTTAGAGACCATATTTCTCTTCTCCTCCCTTGTTTTTTGACTCCTGGGAAAATAGGGTGTTTGCTCGTTAGAGATCCATCTAATCATCTTCCTTACTCCTCAATCCACGTCATAATCATCTGTGATACTGTCATTAATTGTTCTGCATGTGATGATGTCACATCACAGACAGGATTATGATTCTCAACTTTCTGTACTAGGGGAATTTTCTAAAAATTTCCTAATGTTGCCAAAACTGGTTCCACTCCACTGGGAGCTCTAGCCTAGATGGGACATTTTGTATTTGTGTTGCTTGGGGAGGGGGGGGCGGAAGGCTAGGGTTTTAAGACACCAATAATTTAGGCTTATTCTGAGCATGGCTACGTGACATAGCCCTTAAAATGTCTGTGGCAGCAAGTGACCTTTCTACACTATGCTGATGTAAGTGGAGATGAATGAGTGTAAAACCTGTCTACATACACAACTTATCCTGTTTTAATTAAAGGCATGTGTGGTTTTTAACCTATTTAAACTGAACTGAACTTGTGCAAACCAATGTGGAGACGCAGCACACGCTTATCACTTTAAAACTGATTATAACAACTTAGCGTTTGCCTGTAAAAGCCTCATCTGAATGCAAAAGTTGTACCATTTTAACTAAAGCAGTATAACTACGTCCACACTAGGAGTTGTACTGGTTTGACTATATCAGTAAAAAAACCCCACATCCCTTATTTAGTTATATCTTTGTAAAAACCGTTTGTAGTTCAAGCCTAACTTGGATCAAATCCACCACCCCTACCCAGTGTGGACAGTTAAATCAGTTTGAGTGTCTTAAATCAATTTCTCTTAAGAGCTGGTCCACCCTTAAAATCCTACTGAATAGCTCCTCTTACCATACAGCAACAACTAGACCAGAACAAAGCACCTTTATACTGATATAACTGCATCTCCACTAGGGAGTGGTACTGCTTATCTCTACTAGTAGAGTTAAACAATACAACTTTTTATTGTAGACAAAGCCTACGTTGCGTATAAACTAAAATGATTTAAGACACTCAAACTGATTTAAGACCGTTGGTACAGGGTTTTATCATCTGCTTGCTGCTGGAACTGATCCTAGTTCCTCATATCATATTCTGAAGCACTATGCCCATGCTAGAGTCCAGGGCAATGGGGATTCCACCACTTCCTTTGGCAGGCTACCCCTTATTAGATCTTGAGGTTTTCTTGACATTCCGCCCATATTTTCTTTTTTGCTTTTCATCCTGGTTATATAAAACCCTTCTATCACCATAAACAATTATTTCCCCTTCTTGGGGTGAAATCCTGGACCCACTGAAGTTTATGGCAAAACTTCCATTGACTTCAATGGGGCCAAGATTTCATCCTTGGTGTTTATCTTTCCAATAGTGATAAACATGTATGATTACAAAGACTTACTACTTTTGGTGGTTGTGTAGCCAGCCTGCACATAGCTAACTGTTTTAATCTTTCTCCATAAATCATTCCCTTCTATTAATAGGCTATAGAAACAGCAGTGTCTCTAACAGAATGGTGTCCACTTTTCTCTTGGAACATAGGTGGTTCTCTAAGGGTACTGTATAGGGCCATGTATACACATGGATGTTTGTATATTCATATGCATGGACTGAACTGATAGTATGAGCTAGTTTGAAGGAGACAAAAATAGTGGTGGTTGATGATACCTGAAGATGTGAAGACTAAACTACATTGGAAAAAAAGTATCAAACACTAGGTAAAGATCAAAAGGTATCTGACTCAGAGTAAGTCCCCATCCTGTTTTGAAAAGCCTTCACTGGTTCCCCCCCCCCATTGTGGTTAGGAGCTACAAAGAGACAGAGCAGTAATACGGAGCCTCCGCACTCTTATCATCAAATCTGTACCAAGTGGTGCGTGATTCACATACATTCTCCACACAGCGTCTCCTGGTAATCTTCTGAGCCAGTAGAGGGTGCAATTACTTTACTATACAGTACTTTCACTACCAGTGCTGACTGGGGGGTGCAGGCGTGAGAATCCTTCGCAGCCAAAGCCTGTAGTGGTGCAGTACTGAGTTCCTGGCTAAGAATTTGCATTTACTGCAGTGAGCCAGCGGCCTCTGAATTTTTTTTTTTGGGGGGGGTAGGGCAAGTTATTTGTGTAGCAGTTACTTATCACGCTACGATCTTAACTGCATTTTACCAAACAGGTCTGACAGCACTCTCCCCCAATCTAATTGCTTCCCTGAGATTTGTTGGTGGGTGCATAGGAGGTAAAGGAAAGTTTGCTAAACAGACACAGGGGAAAACAGCTTAATCTGAGCAGTAGGAAAAGGACCCTTTGAAGCCAGCTGCATTTTAAAGTGGTGCAAATCACTCTCAAGTATTTGCTCTCGTGGGCTTGGAAAGGTTCTGATGTCAGCCAGGTTAATAGATACAAAGACAAAACCGGCGAGAAAGCGCTTAACGAGGGGACAAGGCGGCGAGCCTGTGAAAGAGGGAGGGGTGGGAGCGGCGGCAAGAATTAAATAGCACGGTGGCAATCCCAGGTGTTTGGAATAACTGGGCGGCTAAAGTGTCAGTAGCAAAGAATAAAAGAGCCGAGTGCAGGCGGGGCGTGGGGCGTGTGCGGCAGAGAAAGGAAAGAGTTAACGGTTCTCCCTGCTTCCCTTTACCTGCCTGAGCCGCCTGCTCACTGGAAGGGCAGCGGAGCCTGAGATCATCATCCCTTTCTCTCTCTGCAACCTCCACTGAGAGCGGTGCAGCCCTGAGTTTCTCCTCTGGGCGGATCCAGATTCCAGCTGGTTTAATTAAACCCCCACGTTTCTGAGAGGGGGGAAGATGAGCAAGAAAAGGACATAAACGCGGGGGGGAGGTAACAAGATTATAGCAGCTGTTGCGGGAGTAAAACCAATTGTCTCTTGCCTCTGTGGTTGGGTCCTTTGCTTGCTCCGGCTGGAATAACCCAAGGGGTATGAAGCGTCCCCCCACGCCAAATCCAGTGACCTCTGGTGCCTTATCACCCTTTGCATGCGCTAGGGAATGCATAGGGGGGAGACAGGCTAGAAATACCCGGGCAATAAATGCTGATAACGTGTTAATATTTCCCCCATTGATGTTTTCTCTCTGCTTCGGGGTTTTTTGTTTTTTTGGAGAGGGGGTTGGGGTTTTGGGGTTTTTTTTGCACCAGCCCCTTTTCTGGTTGCATTGCAACGTTTCTCTCCATGCACACCTGAGGATCGACTCCTCGGAAATGTCGCAGCCCTTGTTTGTTTAACAAAGCAGTGAGAGGGCAATAGAGGGCATGCCTCTGCGATGAAAGCAGAGCAGGTGTTACAATTGCATGCAAACCCCCCCCCCCCCAACATCGCTTCAGCACAAGGGGCGAAGACGTTCCCGCCGCGAGCTGTGTCTGGGTGGCAGTGGGAAGGGTTTCATTTCTGCGGCAGGGGAAATGTCTGATGGGCAGGACGGCGCAATGGAGATGAATTAACGTGAGCGCGGCAGCGCTAGTATTTTTTACTATGTTTACTTCCGTCCCGTCTCTCTCCCTCGCTGTGCCTCCTACTACTACTACTACTCCTCCTCCTCCTCCTCTTCGCCCGGTCACGGGGCTTTAAAACGTATTTTCCCCAGCGCACCGGCCGCCCCTCTTCTTCGCTTTACACAGGGCCGGCTGCCGCGGATGCAAAGAAACAAACAACAACAAAAAAATAGTCCTCGGCGCGCGGCAATCCCACCCACTCGCGGCCCCGCTGGAGCGTGCACCAGCGACGGCTGCAGGAGACCCCGCCCGCCGGTAGCTTGGCTCATCCCCCTCCCGCCCCCCCACCAGGCCGGCGCAGCAGCTCTCTCTCCATTGCTTTGCGGGCTGGGGCTTGTCATTCGTTTGGCGGGAAAGACGGCGGATGGATCCGGTCGACAGCCTATAAAAGCGGCGGGAGAGGCAAGGGAGCCTGCCTGCTCTTTTGCAGTCAGCGGAGAGGGAGGGCGAGGCGCTCGCACGGTAGCAATAGCAGCTGGCTGCCGCCGCCGCCGCCCCCCTCCCCTTCTCGCGCTGCCGGCCGGCGCTTTAAGGCAGAGCCAGCGAAACTTCCGACTGCCCGCCCGCCCCCGGACAGGGCGGCGCTGCCTGCTTGGACTTACAATTCCCCGCGCGAGGGGTCGGCGCGGAAAGCAGCCGGGAAAGGCGCTGCCCCCCCCCCCCCCACCCCACCCCCGCCTGCTGCTCCTCTGGGATCGGTTATTGCCGGGCTGTGACTTGATTTTCCTCCCTCCCTCCCTCCCCGGTCGTCACTTCGTTTGCCCGCCGTGTCTGCCGCGCTGCCCTCGCCGCCTTTCCCAGCCGGTGCATCGGTGAGTTTGCAAAAGCCCCCACCAGTAGCGGGAGGGTTTGCATCGGGGGGGTGACCCCTTCGTACAGCGCCGAGTCGCAGCTGGGGAGCGGGTAGACGCAGCCGACACTAGGTGTGCAGCAGCAGCAGCCGCCCGGCTCCGCAAGGCGGTTTCTGCCTCTCCGGCTGGTTGCAGTGGGCTTTAAACCCGGCTTTCCGCCGCCGCCACTTCAGTGGCTCCCCTGGAGCCCCAGGCAGGGCTGAGGTTTGGTCTTGTGTCAAGCCCGGAGGGTGGGAGGTCGCCTGGGTTTTCCCCCTGCGTGCCCCTTCGCAGTCCGCGGGGAGCGAGGCGTGGGGCCAGCTGAGCGCCGGGAGAACTGCCTGCCCTGGACGGGATTCGCTCCGCTTTGCCCCCCGGCGGGTGGCTCCGGCTCTTGACCCTGCCGGGACAGTGGGACCCCCGGGCCGGCTGCTGGCTCACTCACCCCGCCTCCCGTGTGGGTTAAGCGGGAGCTAGGTGAGGGGGGCGGATCAGCCCCCGCTGCACCGGGAGCCGGCTCCCGAGGAGGGAAGGAGCGGGGCCGGCGGGAGGGGAGCAAGAAGGGGCGGCCCGAGAGGGAACCAGTGGCGGGCGTCGGCACAGGGGGGGGAGAATCCCGGGGAGCCCCCGGGGGGGGGGAGGCGCAGCGGCTGCCGCCCTCTGTTAAGGTCGTCCCGGCGCTAAGGAGGCGCCCGCTGCCCAGCCCGGCGCACTGCGGGTGTAGGGGCGGCTGGGTCTCGGGGGCGCTTCGTGCTCCCCGTTTTGCACCGCAGCAGACGGCGGGGTTGCACCGCGCCCCTTGGCGCACCGAGCGAAGCGGGGGGGGGGGGGGGGGCGGGGGTTGCAGCGAACTTTTTGCCGTACCGTGTTGAGGGGTGACCCCTTCAGCAGCGGAGGGGTTGCCCCGTTTGTTGGGGTGCTCCTGGGGGGGTCGGGTGGATGACACCCTAATCCCCCTTCTCCACTCGTCGGGCCCCCCCGTACTTGCCCCCTTTGTTGGGGTGCACTGGGGGGCTGCACCCCGTCTTGCGTGGCGGAGGGAGGCTGTTCCCCAGCGGCGCCCTGACCGGTCTGTGTGTGTGTGTGTCCCCCTCAGGCACCAGCCGCCGCGATGCCGCTGACCGCCACCTTCCCCAGCAAGAACTACGACTACGATTACGACTCGGTGCAGCCCTACTTCTACTTCGAGGAGGAGGAGGAGAACTTCTACCTGGCGGGGCAGCAGCGGGGCAGCGAGCTCCAGCCGCCCGCCCCCTCCGAGGACATCTGGAAGAAGTTCGAGCTCCTGCCCACGCCGCCCCTTTCGCCCAGCCGCCGCTCCAGCCTGGCCGCCGCCTGCTTCCCCTCCACCGCCGACCGGCTGGAGATGGTGACCGAGCTGCTGGGGGGGGACATGGTGAACCAGAGCTTCATCTGCGACGCGGACGACGAGTCCTTCGTCAAATCCATCATCATCCAGGACTGCATGTGGAGCGGCTTCTCGGCCGCCGCCAAGCTGGAGAAAGTGGTGTCGGAGAAGCTGGCTTCCTACCAGGCGGCCCGCAGGGAAGGGGGCTCCGGCTCCCGGCTTTGCCCGCAGCCGCCGCCCTCGCAGCCGCCCAGCCTGGCCCCCTCTCCCGCTTCTGCCAGCAGCACCTACCTGCAAGATCTGGGCGCCGCCGCCTCTGACTGCATAGACCCCTCCGTGGTCTTCCCCTACCCGCTCAGCGAGCGATCCTCCAAGCCCGGCTCCCCGGGCTCCAGCCCGGCTTCCCTGATGGGCGATGACACGCCGCCCACCACCAGCAGCGACTCGGGTGAGTATCAACCCACCCTTCTCTCAACAGACCCACCCCCACCACTTAGCCAGGCAGGTGGATTCCCTGGGGAGATCGGCAGGAACATGGCCCACTGCTCCTTGGAGAGTCCCGGGCCCTGCCAGGGCCACACACCAGGGACTTCCCCTTGCCAGCCTCATTATGGCTCCAGCTTCCCATTTAGATAAGTTATCTAACAACTTTCACCCCCTCCTGTGGTAAGTGCTGAGCAATAGCTACTCTGTGTGTTTTGGGGTGCACTGTTGTTTCCTAAATGTACCCTTTGTACAGCACTTTAAAAGTTAAACACTCTATATGTAGGGTATATAATAACTCTCCTTGACTCGGTTGGGTTGCCTTGTAATTTGTTGGGTTGCCTTGTAATTTGCTCAATGTGAATGCTTGGAAGGTTTAAAGCATCATGGAAGGGCTTGGATAAGACACAGTTGGCTTCCTGCTAAGACTGGTGTGTAACTCCGCCCACCCGAAGGATTTCAGTCCCCCTATTGCATGTGCTTTTTTTTAAATGCCACGTTAGCAAGGCATGCTGAGAGAGGCTTCACGAATTAAATTTCCTGGGAAACCAGCCCATTGGGGTGAGGGGAAAGAAGGAGAGGGAGGAGGTGTTAACTTTCATAACAGGGTCTGAGTCATATCCAATTGAATCTGCCCTCCAGTAACATACAGCCCCAGGGAGTGTGTGTAATCTGGGAGGTGCTAGTGAAAGTTGTTAAGAGAAGTAAATGGGTCTGGGAAAGTTTTTAAAAGCACTCTCATTTGTATCTTTCAAACAAAGTTTGAAACCCACACTGTAGTCAGGGACTGAGTTTGTCTGCAGACAAAATTAGTCTTTGTTACCCATAAATAATAATAGACTGGAGGGGGAACTTCTGAAAGTGCCCCTAAAATATACAAATGTTAAGTAAGCTTTGCTTTGGAGAGTGGCCAGCAATTCACTAAATCTTTTGAGTGGCTTCCATGATTTGGTGGGGGTTGGGGGTGTGCTTAGGGGTTGTGTGTGTGTGTAATTTTTTTGGTTGTGCTGTAACATCTGTCAGCATTCAACTACCCAGCTGTCTTTTATGTACTGTTAGAATTATGTAATTTTTGCTATCTGGGATGCAGGGTTTGGCAGCTTGGGATGCAGGGTTAAGAAGTACAACAGAGGAGTCCTGTTGCATTCTGAATGTTGGATTTCTGAGGAAACATTTTTCAGGGAAGTGCAGGCTTTAGAAGCGGATGACAAAATGGTTTAAAATTCAGTTTGTAAGTGTTCCTTGTTGTGTAATGAAGAATGTGACTTTTAAATGTCTGTACAAGTTGACTTACAAGAGGTCTATTTTTTCTTCTAGAAGAAGAACCCGAGGAAGATGAGGAAGAAATTGATGTTGTGACCACAAGTGAATCAGAATCCATCTCACAACCAACAGAAGAGCACAGTAAGCCACACCACAGCCCACTGGTTCTAAAGCGGTGTCATGTCCCCATCCATCAGCACAATTATGCTGCTCCTCCCTCCACCAAGCTTGAGTATCCTTCAGCAAAAAGGATAAAGTTGGACAATGGTAGAGTTCTCAAACAGATCAGTAATAACCGAAAATGCTCAAGTCCCCGCACGTCAGACACAGAAGAAAATGACAAGAGGCGAACACACAATGTCTTGGAGCGCCAGAGGAGAAATGAGCTCAAGTTGAGTTTCTTTGCTTTGCGTGACCAAATACCTGATGTAGCCAATAATGAAAAGGCACCCAAAGTTGTCATCCTTAAAAAAGCCACAGAGTATGTTCTTTCTATTCAAACAGATGAACACAGACTGATTGCAGAGAAAGAACAGTTGAAGAAGCGGCGAGAACAGTTGAAACACAAACTTGAGCAGCTAAGGAACTCTTGTGCATAGATTAGAATAACCCAATTCAGACTGATAGACAATAAAATATTGGTGTTTCTAATCTTACTCATGAGCTATGCCAGTTTGCAATGGTTCCATACTTTACCATCGCATGCTGTTTAAAAGAACTTGACTACACAACCTTGGCTGGATCTTGGAAAGATTTAGCCAAAACCTCAAAAAGGAACATTTTGTGCTGGGGGATGAACTTTTCAATTTTCTTTTAGAATTTTGTATTTGTCATTTTTCTTAAGACAAGTTGTCCCCCAGTTCCTGTATATATTTTATTCTATGTACATACCTTTAATAAAATCTTTATAGAAAAATGTGCAACATTAATACTCAGCAGTTGTGGCAACTGGATTTATACTTGTCTTGGAATTTCTATGCCATAACATTTCACAATTTTGTGAGTTTTATTTAAATACATTTTTCTTTTAAAATTTGATTTTTATTTTGTTAAATATTTGTCCAAAATATAATTAGTTAAATCATGCATAAAGACTTTGCTTTTTCTTTCAATATTGTCATTTGCTGCCCCTACAGTGCAGTTCAGATTCTATGTCCTTGTAATCATGAGTGATCTGATGCAACTCAAAGGGTAAATTAAGATTGGATTATTTTTGTTGAGTTTGGGGAAGTTGCCATATTAACAGTCCTGTAGATGTGTACATCTAGAGTTACGTACATACATGCAGAAAGCAGGTAAAAAAGCAAGTGTCTTTTTTTCCCCACAGTGCTTCAAAGGACTAGACTGCTGATTTCAGTGTTGCTTAGTCTGCCACTCCACCTGTTTCCCCCTTCACTATATCAAAGATATGAATTATATGATAGTGGTTTGCACTAGGATCCCCTTTCCCATTAAGAACTAAACAGGCTCTGTCTATACTTAAAATGCTACAGTAGTCCTGCATGGTAGACACTTATTACCTACAGGAATGGGATATTCCCTCCCATTACTATAATCTACCTTCTAGTTCAATGAAAGATGTTGACCCAGGACTGCCTACATATTTAGGTAAGATGACCTATGCCTCTTGGGAATGTGGATTTTTCACGCCCCTGTGTGACATAGCTGGTCCACTACTTTCTAGTGTAGATCAGCCCTGACTACTCATTTTTATACCAAACAGCCATTCTACCAGCTGAGCTTTTTCTTCCAAACCATAAGCTGCTTTTAAGACCTCCAGAACTAAATAGGCGGGACATGACTTAATATACATTTTCATTGTGCATTAAGGACTGGAATTCATTATATATTCAGCTTGCAATACTAGCATAAAGTGATACTGGAGTTTACTACTGTAAACTAGAACACTTACTGCATTTATCACATGGCAGTAGTGGAACCAAATCAAAATTTAGAAATAAAACCTGGTAAAAATCAAATGAAAACTAGTTTTATGTCTACTTTGAAGGTTGTGGTTTTGAAAAGAACATTGCTAATTTTTTCATACATAGCAGATAGTGTTTTAGCTAATTCATGCGATAGCTAAGTGGAAAAAAATCTGAAAGAGTAGTTCAAAAACTCTTCTAAGAACAAAAAGTAATTCTAGTGACACATAACCAAACTACACTGCTAGTTATGCTTTCACCGATCTCGTCTACAAATTACAGCAAAGAAATAAAACACTAATTTCTTAACTGCAGATTACATCTCTGACTGAACCTGACCCAACATTTTGCTCTGACATCTCAAATAAGGAATTAATTAAAACTCTGGGGTTAGCCTTTGCCTTGGCAAAAGTCCCCATGTGTAACAAGGTACAGTCTGACTTCTCTAAAAATGTTTTTAAGGTGGCAGTCTTGTCCTGCACCTGCCACCCATTTGCTGTGAAGCAGCCTGAATCAGTTTAGACAGTTGATTGGGAAGAGGAATTTTTTTTTTTAAATATGAAAGCATGTCTGATCCTCTTGCATTATGAAAAGAGCATTCCAAAAGCATTAGCCTGAAACTTAGTGATTGTATGCTGTGTAGTTGTAGTCTGTGTCATTCCCAGGGTGTTAGACAAGGAGGGTGAGCTCTACCACTGTGTGGCTCAGAAGCTTGTCTCTGTCACAGAAGTTGGTCCAATAAAAGGTACTACCTCACCCACCCTGTCTTTCTAATTTGCAATGCTTAATTGCTGAGTATTCCAGCACTTTACCTCTACTGGACAAGACACATCACCTATCTCCCATTGTTTGCTGACATGATTCTAACATTTCCCACCACCATTGAGTAATAACCAAAAAGTAGAGACTTGATGAAGGTCATTTTGTGCTTTCCTGGATTGTGGTTGGACAGGTCATATTTCTTGTCTGGATCTCTCTATAAAATGGCCAGCAGTCACTTTCTTGAGGATGTGACATGAGCAGATTAGATGCTGGTTAACAGAAGACTATGAAATGAAACTTGAGCTGTTCTATCATGTCAGACCCATAAGTAGGGTGCTTTCCACTATCTCTGACCTTCAGTGCAGTTTCTTCATTTATAAAGGACTCCTTGGGGGAGGTAGCTTAAT
The DNA here is from genome assembly GCF_026122565.2 of Emydura macquarii macquarii. Taxonomy (NCBI): domain Eukaryota; kingdom Metazoa; phylum Chordata; order Testudines; family Chelidae; genus Emydura; species Emydura macquarii. Next base: position 7,863,158 of record NW_027130506.1, read on the forward strand.
TAACTTTAAAAATATATATTTAATAACTCTTTTTTCTGCCCTGCATTATTTCTGGGTTCCAGTAATAATTTGCACAGCATCTGTTTTCCAACAATTTCAAAGTGCTTTTCAAATCAATTGTGTTAGCCTACACACTTTACAGATGGATACCTTGAAGTACATAGATAAAGCACATATTCATTGAACGGAAGTGGCAGAGCTGTGGGTCTGGGCTCAAGATTACTTGCACTAACAACATGCTTTTTATCACCTTTGTTCTCATTAATAAGATCAGGGGACAGACCACCTAGCAAAGCCCCTCTCACATATATATATATATATATAGTGTTCCTAAAAACCATGGACAATTTTTGAGAGATAGAGGTGCTTGCTTTAGCTACAGAAATGAAGGTTCCCTGTCTTTTAATACATTGGATATTTTTTTCTTTACTCATTTTCTATATTAATCTTCACTAGGGCCACGTGCCAACCCACTACCAGAACAGTAAAATATCTTGATCATAGTCCAAATCAACCTTTTGATCTGCTCTAGGAGATCTCAGGGTGTTTCCTTGTTTTAAAATGATTGTATCTAAATGCCATAGCAAAAAGTATGTTAAAAATAGTGCCTACAGTCAAGAAAACACTTCAAGTTGTCATAAAATCATTGCTGCAGCAAAAAAGAGGTGGCTTCCACGTCTATAGTTAGCGTGACAGGTTGGGAATAAACGAGATATCCCAAAGGAGTTTCTGGGATGGATTCAGTTAGTGATGCATTAGAATCATAAAATCATATGGTTAAAAAGGACTGCAAGGGTCATCTAATCTAACCCCCTGCTAGGATATGCATTGTATATAGAAAAGAAAGTGTTAGTTTCTGCTGATGTTTTTGGAGTAATGAAGGTGATAAGCTCGTAAAAGAAGGCACTGGGTCTTGAAATGTAATAAGCTTTCACACTGCTTGCCAAACAGATGTACCACAGCAAGGTTTAAAATACAAGTAGCATTTTTATCTCCATCTCTGTGCTCTTCCAGTTCTACCTGAGTATTCAAACAATTTCCATTGCAAAAGCACAAAGCAAATTGTGCTAAATTGTGCTAAAGGAAACTTGATGGGACTCAGATATAGTCCTTAATAGTGAGAATAAATTTGTCTGTGTGACACACTTTGGTAATTAAAAAGTATCGATATGGGTCTTTACTATTCCATCATCATTTCTTTCTCTTGCATGTCATTTCTGTCCAGCCAACTAATAATAAATATGTTTATTTGTTAGGACACAAGGTTAGGAGTTTCAAAAGCACTGAGCATTGATCTAATTCTGTGCCCATTAAACTCAAAGGCAGTTCAGCATTGCCTTCAGTTGAACAAAAGCTGGGTCAAGACTTGAGCACTTTTGAAAATCCCATTATGTATGTATATAGAGATCATACACCTACCTCTAGAGCAGCCATTCGCATGGACAGTAGCAGCCAATAATATTCCATGACAGCTTGGGAGATAGAAATGAAGAATAATGTGTCCAATTTACATTAAAGAGAGAATTTTAGGAAGGCAGAATGGAATCACCCTACATTGGAATTAAGCCAAGACACCGAAGTTGACACACTGATTTACTCAAAGTGTCATGGGATTTTAAATTACCATGCATATCCAGAGCTAACGTCATACATCTCATCAGACAGACAGCACCTCCAGCTGTTCAGTGCCCCCTAGAATCATGCTGCGTCATGGGTACAGGACACCTGCTTAGCTCAAGAGATCTGGAAAGATCAGAAAATGAATTAGTCTGGCTGCAGGCTTTGGTATCATACTCATACAAAGCAAATGTAAGTATTTAAGTATGGTAACTGACAGAAAAGAGGAAATTCTGTTCTTTGCTATGGCTTCAACCAATTTGCTTGGTACCGAAGTTAGGTTTACTACCCTGTAATTTCCAGGATTGCTTCGAGAGCTTTTTCTAAAAGTTGGAGTTACATTAACTCTCCTCCAGTCATCTGGTACAGAGGCTTATTTAAGTGATAGGTTACACAACACAGTACTTCTGCATGGTGCTTAATTTGTGCTAGGGATTACTAGGGCTGAGCCCCAGCACTTCTAGGTTTGGCAGTTCATAGCCCGTGCACCTCTGGGCATGCTGCGTCAGTTACGAATGTAAAATTTGCTTGAGCCCCAGTACCTCTTTCATTACAAATTAAGCACTGCTTCTGCAATTTCATGTCTGAATTCCTTTGGAATTCTTGGGTGAATACCATTTGGTTCTAGTGACCAATTACTGTTTAATTTATCAATTTGTTCCATACCCTCCTCTTTTGACACCTCATTCTGGGATAGTTGCTCAGATCTGTCACCTAAAAAGAATGTCTCAGATGTGGGAATCTCCCTTACATTCTCTGCAGTGAAGACTGATGCAAAGAATTCATTTAGCTTCTCCACAATGACCTTGTCTCTCTTGAGTGCTCCTTCAGCACCTTGATTGTCCACCCACTGATTGTTTTGCAGGCTTCCCGCTTCTGATATATTTAAAAAAATGTTGCTGTTAGTATTTGTCTTTTGCTAGTTGCTCTTCAAATTCTTTTTTGGCCTGACTTGCCAAAGTTTATGCTCCTTTCTATTTTCCTTTGTAGGATTTGCCTTTCAATTTTTAAAGGATGTCTTTTTGTCTCTAACCATCTCTTTTACTCGTTAGTTAGTCATGGAGGCATTTTTTGGTCCTCTTACTGTTTTTAAAAAATGGTTATTTGGGGTTCACATTTAGTTTGAGCCTCTCTTAGGTGTTTTTAAAACGTTTCCATGCAGCTTGCAGACATTTCATTCTTGTGACAGTTCCTTTTAATTTCTGTTTTACTAGCTTCCTCATTTTTGAGCAATTCCCTTTTTTTAAGTTAAATGTGACTGTGGTAGGTTTTTTTTTTTCTTTTTCCCCACTATCAGGATGTTAAATGTAATTATATTATGATCGCTATTACTGAGCGATTGGACCAAGAATGTGCTTCACTTAGGACTACTCAAGAATTGTCTCTCCCTTTTGGGTTCCAGGACGAGCTGTTCCAGGAAGCAGTCATTAACGATATCTCTGAATCCCATCCTGAGGTGACATCCTGTCCTGAAGTACCCAGTCAATATGGGGATAATTGAAATCCCCCATTTTTGTAGCCTCTCTAATCTTCCTGACCATTTCACAATCATCGTCACCATCTTAGTCAAGTGGTTGATAGTATATTCCTATTGCTATATTCTTATTATTCAATCATGGAATTTCTATCCATAGAGATTCTGTGGTACACTGGATTCATTTAAAATTTTTACTATATTTGACTCTATGTTTCCTTCCATCCTCCATAGCACAACCTACTCTGTCATTCCTATATATTTTGTACAGTCAGCAATCTGGTTTCATTTTGGTTTAGGTGGAGCCCATCCTTCCTGTATAGACTTCTCCTTTCTCAAAGGACTCCCCAGTTCCTAATAAATCCTTCCTACCTATACCATCATCTCATCCATGCATTGAGACCTGCCTGTTCTTCCTGTCTAATTGACCCTGCGCCTGGAACTGGAAGCATTTCAAAGAATGCTATAATTGAAGTCCTGGACTTCAATCACTTACCTAGCAGCCTAAATTTGGTCTCCAGAACCCCTTTGCTACCTTTCCCTATGTCACTGGTACTTTATATACCATGACCACCAGCTCTTCTCCAACACTGCTGGGCAAGAGCTTTCTCTCACAAAACTATGTAAAATTTCTATCTAAAATGTCACTGTTCCAATCATGTGGAATTATGATTTCCCTGTAGGATCAAAAAGGAAAAAAAAAAAAGATTAGGTGCAATGACTGAAGAGGTTTTAAAATATAAGCTGTAAAAATGAAGCAATCTGACTGGATAACAAAGAGTTTCAAGCGGTGAAATTAATACAGCACAATTCCTTGCTTGGAACTAATTAGCCCCTTCATGATAATATACCCATGATGAAAGAGGACAGAAATAGCAGGCAGAAAAAAATCTTCTAGGAATTACACTTTATACAGTCACTGTGAAGGCCGTGGGGTTTGAGTAACCAAAACCATACTGCTACTACAAGCTCTGTCACTGAATGGAGGTTAAAGAGAGAGAGTTTTGTGATGTGTTACTCAGGCCTGGTGTAGACCTAAAGCTGAAAAATTTCATGCCCTGTGTGATGTAGTTAGGTTGATCTAACCCCCACTGTAGACACAGCTAGGTCGACAGAAGTATTCTTTTGTTGACTGGCTACCACCTCTCAGACAGGTGTATTTATTACTGTGATGGAAAACCCCCATCTGTTCCTGTAGCAAGCGTCCACACTACAGCTGCATAGCTGCATTCTGCAAATGTGCCACTAAAGCACATCTTGTAATGTAGACGTAGCCTCAGTCTAAGGCCCTAATCCTGCAGTCATATCCCAGTGGAAGGTCCCTTGTGTCTATACAAGTCTGAGGCCTTGTCTACACTAGAAAGTTTTGTCCATGCAAGTTATAGCGATGATCAAAAAAGTGCTGTAATTACAACTTTTGTGCCTGTCCACACAACACTCATGGTGTCGCCAAAGCGCGTCCACAACTGGTCCTCTAGGATTGACAGTGAGAGCAGTGCACTGTGGGCAGCTATCCCACTGTGCAACTCGCCACCTTGTGCTGCTAGGGGTTGTGGGAAGGTGGAGAGGATCGCAATGCATCATGGGTGTGGGCTCAACATTCCATGATGCAGTGATTTCCATCCCGTCATTCCATTTCCAAATGTGTTTAGCGGCATTTTTCAATGGCTCCAGTTTCCTGAGCGCTCGCCATCTCTATCTGAAAGGATGGATCCTGCACTGTTCTCCACTGCTGTTGTTAGTGTTCTGAACACATTTCGCTGGTCATGCAGTATATCATGATCTCCCAATCAGAGCTGGAATCGGAGGCACCTGACCTGCTGTGTGCCATAGAAACAAATGACAGATTACTGTTTGCTTTCATGGAGCATCTGCACACTGTGCACGCCGCTTTTGGGTGCGTGAAACAAGCACTGAGTGGTGGGATTCCATCGTTATGCAGGTCTGGTATGATGAGCAGTGGCTGCAGAATTTTGGAATGTGCAAAGCCACCTTCATGGAACTTTGTGTGAAGCTCACCCCTGCCCTGCGGCGCAAGGACACCAGAATGAGAGCTGTCCTCTTGGTGGAGAAGCACATGGCAATCACCATGTGGAAGCTGAAAACTCCAGACTGCTACTGGTTGGTCGCTAATCAGTTTGGAGTCAGGAAGTCCACCATTGGAGCTGGGTTATCGCAAGTGTGCAGGGCCATTAATCGCATTCTGCTATGAAGGACTGTGAGTCTTAGAAATGTGTGTGAAATAGTGGATGGTTTCTCAGCGATGGGATTTCCTAACTGTGGTGGAGCGATAGATGGCATGCGTATCCCAATTTCGGCCCCGGACCATCTTACAACTGAGTACATCAATAGAAGGGGGTACTTCTCTGTGGTACTGCAGGCGCTTGTGGATCACCATGGGCATTACACTGACATCAATGTGGGCTGGTCAAGGATGGTGCAAGATGCATGCAGCTTCAGGAACACTGGTTTGTACAGAAAACTGCAAGCAAGGGCTTTCTTTCCAGACCAAAAGATTCCAATGGGGGATGTTGAAATGGCCATAGTGATTATGGAAGACGCAGCCTACCCCTTACTGCCATGGCTCATGAAGCCTTATACGGGCAACCTGGATAGCAGCAAGAAGAACTTTGATAACAGGCTGAGCAGGTGCTGAATGACCGTTGCATGTGCGTTTGGCAGATTAAAAGCTCACTGGTGATGCCTTTATAGGAGGTTAGACCTAAAAGAGGAAAATGTTCCCATGGTTATAGCCGCATGCTGTATGCCCCGTAATATTTGTGAAGCTAAGGGTAAAAAGTTTCCCCCTGGGTGGAGTGCAAAGGCGGATCGTCATGCAGCTGAATATGAACAACAAGAGTCAGGGCTATTAGAGGGACAAAATGGGGAACGATTCGACTCAGGGAGGCCTTGAGGAACTATTTTGACAATGAGCAACAAAAAAGTGTCTTTGTAAACAGCCCTGTGCTATGGCTGATATCCAGCTTGCACTGTGTATCAATGTGAGGTGCAACCACCGTGTGCAAGAGACAAAGATTGCTTATTCTGCACAGAATATGTCTTTATTAAATAACAATTATTCACTAGGCACATGAAAAGGTGGGCTGGAGGGGAGAAAGCAGTGAGGGGCAGTGTGAGCTATGACAGCTGGGTGCATATCCAGTTATCGTTCTGGAAGCTGTCTGAAGAGATGGAATGAACAGGGTACCAAGACATGCCGGGAGTCTGGTAGGAATGCGTGGGTGGAGTTTGGGGAGGGCATGGAAAACAGTTCTGTACTGGTTACAATGGGGGGCGCACACATGAATTTAGTCTGCAGCATTATGAGTTACTTTAGCATCTCCATTTGCTTCTTCATGGCTTTTTTCACTCGCTCCTGGTTTTCCCGCCTTGCCTGCCTATCAATTTTCTGATTTTTGGACACAATGTGTCTCCATGCCCTTTTTTCTTTTTTCCTCCATTTTTGCCACCATTTTCCACAGGCGAGGGCCATAGAAGCTGATATCTCACTCCTGAGAGTAAGCAGGAATGCTAGGGTGCATCTCCTCCATGCAAGCAGCTTCAAACCAGGTCCCTGTGCTGCTCGCCTGTGTGTTGCTTTGGTCCCTTCATAAGTGATTGCTGATTGGCGTGGGAAAGTTTCCTACAACAGAGGAAGAAACAAAGCAGCTCTGCTGAGGAATTTCCAGCAGAAGATTGGCGAGTACCTCCAGGAGAGTTTCCTAGAGATCTCTCTGGAGGATTCCTGTGAAATCTCGGTATGCATTAACACACTTTTCTGCCACACTGCCTAGCTGAAAAGGGGAATGGGAAGTGCGTGTAAACACAGCTACTCTTGTGCATTTCCATCCCTTCAACCCTTGCAACAAAGCAAAGGACAGCTCTACCGCATGTAAGCGAGCAGCATCAGCTCAAAAAAACTCTTACCCAAGCTCTCCTCTCCTGCATTCTGCATACCAGAGCTGGAGGGCTGGGACTGGCTTGAACCCTCCTGAGTTGAGAAGAGTTCCTGGCTCCCCATGTCAGAAAACGACCAGGTCCCTTCTTCCGCTTCATCCCCCAACTCAACCTCCTCATCCACAACTTCTTCATCAGGGTAGACTCTGGTTTCCATTGCCTCTGGGCCCATGGGGGTATCCATGGGTCTCTTGGTGGTGGAGGTGGGGTTGCCACTGGTTATGGCCTCCAGCTCCTTGTAGAAGTGGCAGGTCTTTGGCTCTGCACCAGAGTGATGGTTTGACTCCCTAACCTTTTGGTAGCCCTGCTGCAGGTCCTTGATTTTCACAAGGCACTGCAGCGTGTCCCGTTCATAGCCCTTCTCTGCCAGTAAATGAGAAAAGTGACTGTAGGTATCATAATTCCTTTGGCTGGAGCAGAGCTAGGACTGCACAGCCACCTCTCCCCAAATGCCGTTCAGATCCAGAGGCTCTGGTGTGCTCCAAGCTGGAAAGTGTTTGGGGTGTGGAGCTGCCTTGGTCAGCTGGGAAGATAAGATGTGAGCTTTCCATACTGACCACGCAGGAAATGGAATTTCAAAAATTCCCGGGAATTTAAAAGGGGAGGGGCAGATGGCTGCAGGGCAGCGAAGTTCAAATTGATGGACAGGGCGGTCAGGATGGGCATTGTGGGACACTTCCTGGAGGCCATTTACTGCAGCATAACCAAGTACCGTGTCTACACTGATGCTTTGCTGCTAAAAGTTTGGCATAAAAAGTTCTATGCCTCTCGTTGAGGTGGTTTTATTTTGTCGCAAAATCAGGGTAGCTGGGTCAGCGGGGAGGGATTGCACTGTGTACACCCCCCCGTTTTGGCACAAAAAGCTGACTTTGGTCCACAAAAGTCTCTAGTGTAGACCAGATCTCAGTTTCATAGCATGTTTTGTGGCATGGATTACCCAGTGGGGCAACAGGCATGTGCAAGCGTCTGTTTCTGTGGATCTACTAGCTGGAGCAGGGTCTATGCTATCTCCTCATCCACAATATTTCCCATTATTTTCCTGTATATCTTTTTACTTGAGTTTTCTAGTCATTATATTTTTCATTATATTTAACCAGTAGAAAAACCCAATAAATGGCATATCTATATTGATATATACAGCCTGACTGCTCCAAAGCAGTCAGGTCTAGCAAGCATGCATTTGGAAAGACAGTCTTGACGTATTTATAGTCAGAAAATCAGACAGGACAACACACTAGACAATACGGAAGAACCAAAGAGTCTGGAGTAGATGAGAGATCTTTCCCATTCCTAATTTCTGTGACTTTTATTTCATTATTGTACATTTTTCATCATTTTCTGTCACTGATTTGCTTTTGCTTTCACTTCAGTGAGACTTCATTTTGAAATCAAGAGTAAAACAGTGTCCAGACAATAAAATAAGTAAATCACTTTGCAATAATGCAATCATACTTTGTACTTATCTAGCAAAGTGCTTAGCAAACTCTGTGTCCTGTCGTGCGTTCCTTGCACACTCAGGGCTCCCACTGAAGTGGGCAAAGAATCCAGAACTGGACTCTGCGAGGTCTGAAGTCCAGCTACCTGTTCAGCTGTTAAGCAGGACCCCGCAATGCCACACCCCAGTTAAAACCCAACTTTGAAAGAGCAAGAGCAATGGTTATTGCCAAAATATTTGTTCTATTATAACCAACTTTAATTTTGTTCACTATCAAGGACTAAAAAAGAACATCAGTTGCTAATTGTTATTTATTCACCATTTATTTACTATAGACATTGAGATTCATAACGGATTGAAAGTCATACAATCATATTATTTTGATAAATCACTCTATTTTATCATATGAATTCAGCCTTGCAAAATTCCTCTCATCTGAGCAGAGTGATATTTTTCTTTGAGAATAAGTAAAACCCTACTAGGCTTTTTCATTATCATTAATCATTATGTTAAAGAGTGAGATAATATTATTGAATTGTGCCTAGACGGTACATTTTCAAAACTGTTTTGAAAGGCTGCAATGATTATCTTATGAAAGGACTGTGAAATGAAATTGAGAGCAAAGTTATTTGTATGTGCAACGTATCATGATTTAAATTTCCCTCTCTTTAAAGTTAGAATATTATTGAAATACATTTTTTTCCTATATGCTTTTGGGAAAGAGGAAGAACTTTATGATTCACAGACCTTTATAGATTGGAATGGAATCCTTCTGTGTCTTCTTGGAAGGGTATTTGTATTTATCAGCACCCTAGATTTTATTACAGAATTCATATGTTTGATTAGAGATGAAATCACCTATCCCAATTCTGCTTCCCTAAAACTATAATCTCAGAATTGTGTGTGACCCCCAGTTTGACTCCTGAAAAATACCAAATCAGCAAATATGCCTTAAGGCTTGAAACAATTGCAATATGACCTGTTCAGCAGCAAGAGCAAAGTGGCAAAGGGCTCATTGACTTCACTGGGACTCTGTGCAGAAATGCTGATGGAAAGTAGTTTGCAGCATCAGGGCCTTGATTTTTAAATTATTTTATCTCCCTCACAGGCCAGCTCCTGCCCCCATTGAAGTCAGTGGCCAAACTCCCATTGATTTCCATGGGAGCAGAATAGAGTTTGAAATGTTAGATTTCTTTATCTCAGTTAATGGCCTTATCTCAATTATTTTGTAACGTTTTCCATTTCTAGCACTCAGTCAGCCTTTGTTTTCTGTGATTCGCTTACCCGTGCTTCTTACTCCCTAGTTTACTTTTCTCTTGGTAAAGTATCCTACAGTTTGTGACTTTTCTTATTTTGTTTCACATTAAGAATGAAATCTTGGCCTCACTGAAGTCAGTTGCAAAGCTCCCATTGACTTCAATAGGCCCAGGGTGTAGAACCTAAACTTTACAATCTGTATTGAAATCTTTATCTTCTTCTTAATTCATTTAACTTTGATAGCATTAACTAGACTGCCCAGTTCATCTAGCATCCCAGATTATCTCCTCCTCCCTTCTCAATGGGGGTTTTTTGATTCCTTTGCAAATGTTCTAACTCTGCCTATCTCCACTAACGATTCTTCTTTTAATCTCTGTGCAGCTCAGCCTTTAATCAAGAAGATCTCTCTACAGACTCAGGGACTGGAGGGCTCTGGGGGTGTGAGGGGGAAACCACAAATTACTGGGTAAATTTGTATGGCCTGTCATGATTTGCTGGCAGTCTGACCAGATGAGCATACTAGTCCCTTCTGGCCTTAACATCCGTGAAATATTCTAACTGGTTTTATAACCAGCTCAGCTAAACCAATTTTAAAACTGGCTTGAGCTGCATTGTGGACACAATTTAAAGAGGTTTAAGGTAGCCCGATCCATTTTTACTCAACTAGTTTCAAGACCACCTTGGGATGGACATAGTCCTAAACTAGGGCCTTGCCTACACTGGGGATTTTCCTGGTTACAGCCATCAGTGGCCAGCCAGTTATACAGAAACACTGGTACAAAACCCTAGCATGGGTGGGCAAAGTCACTTTAATCCACAATTTGCACCAGTGCAATTTACCTTGATTTCAGCCAGAGATGGGCTCCATTGGTGCCTATTTTTTTTTCCTGTCTACACGAAAGAGTATGCAGTGGGACATCTGCATTCATAGCTGACCATCGATGGTACTATCCATAGTGCAGACAAGAGCTGAGGCCTTGTCTACACACAAAAGTTGTACTGCATTATCCAAACCGGCATATAATGAAAGCAGAACAGCCCCACTAGTGTGTGAGCAAAGCTATATTGGTATGAAAATGCTTACACAGATATAAAATGTATTCGTATAGGGGAAAGGGAATAAGTGATACTGGTATAAGTATACTTATACTGGTATAACTGTGTCCACACTAAGGATTGTACCAGTGTAACTGGAGTGGTTAAAAAATCCCACCCCTAATCGTTATACCAGTACAAAAACTGTATTTAGACCATTCTAAGATTAAGGGTTCAGTTGCTGTTGGAGATGGGTTGAGGGTTTTTTGTTCGTTTGTTTTTATTTTTAAATATAAAATGGCTCCATTCTCAAAGGCGCTGAGCACCTGCAGCTCCCATTACCTTGAATGGGATTTACAACTGCTCAGCACTTCTTAATAATAGGTCCAAAAAACCCCTCCTCCTCTGTGGTTTTGTTAGCTAAGTCAATAAAAGTTTCATGATGAAAATATCTATATCCATGGGGAATGGATAGCTCAGAGGATTAGTAAAAAATGTACTACCTGACACTTTTCCAGGTAAGTGTAAACTCTCTGGGCTGCTCATCCTTTCTGGGTAGAATTTTCAAATGCTCTCAGATTTCAGTGGGAGCAGAACTAGGCCAATCCTGAATGCTTTTGAAACTCCCAGCCCACTGACTTCTGTGTTGTTTCAAAATACCTGGAATGTGGCACCGCGCCTTTAAAACATATCCATTCTGATCTGATTTGTCTCATCTCCAGTCCCGTTCCTTTGTATGCATGGCAATCATTAGGCACAAATTATAAACAGAGAAGCAACATGACTTTAACATTGTGATCCGAGAACAGAAATTAACATTCCTTAGAGATTCTTAGGGCAGAAAGTAGATGCTGGGGAGAAGGCAATTAACAATGCATAACATCTGTGAGGTGTCGGTTATCTGGAATTATGTTATATTTATGCTATGTTCTTTTTACAAAGCACCTTGCTTTCCACACGGTACTGTTGAGATGATGCTATGCAGCATGACATCAAAAAAAGCTTTCTTCCTTGCAGATGAAAGATCTTTTCCCAGAGCAGACTAGTTTGCTTAGATGTATGATGAGATCAAAATAAGATGTTGATATTAACAAAGACTGATTATCAACATAAATACACCGGCTGCCTAGCTTCTTTGCTGGATGCTCAACAGAAATCCTAGCAAACCTTAAACAATTGTATTGTGTGTTGATTTTAGGATTAAAAGCTGTCTGTGGAAGAGTGCACTTGAAAAAATGTACTGACAGTTTCCACTGAAGAGGCTAATTTGTAGTCTAGTCAAGTATCTGTATAGTCACGTCTATCATGGACATTTGTAATCAATATACTGTTTGAATCACAGATCAATGCACACTGATTTTTGGCAAATCTAATTAGATCTGGTGGGAAGAATGTGCTTGTATTTTTAGAATCTGCAGTTCTCATTTCATTACTTGTTATTTCTGTTTTGATCTGTTTAATGGTGATTAAGGGTCTTGAATCATGATACAGTTTGAGACACCAACTACAATTATCTGGGTAATTTGCTCAGTTATGTCTATAATCCAATTATGAGAGTAGGACACTGGGGGGTAAGACTCCTGGAGGCCTGATTCTCAATTACACCAGTTTTATACCAGTGGAGTCTATTCCTAATTCTGCTGATTTGCCACTTGACCTGGAGTAGACCTTCTATGGCCTTGAGCCTCAGTTTACATCTCTGTAAACTGGATATAATAATACTTGCCATCCTCATGGGGCATTGTAAGAATTAATTAGTGACTGTTCTAAATAATGATTGTAAAGTGTTTCAGACCCTTGAAAGTAAGCTGATTTATATGTACAAAATACTGCATTAATTATTAGCATTTCCCACACTACAGATATTTCTATTTTTAGGTAAGTGCTGTTACCATTTTTATTGCTATTATTTATTATCTGTATTACTGTAGCACTTAGGAGCCCCAGTCATGGACCAGGACCCCATTGGGCCAGAGGCTGTACAAACACAAAATAAAATGACAGTCTCTGCCCCAAAGTGTTTACAGTCTAAGACAAGAGACAACAGATGGAGGTAGACCGACGGGAGAGTACAAAAAACAATGCGATAGTATTGGACAGCAGGATAGGCAGTGGTCTCAGCACACCAGCAGCCTCCCCATTTTTAAAGTCTTTTGTAGGCATCACAGCAAAGGACAGCTTTAAAGAAGGTTTTGAAGAAAGATGATGAGTTTGTTTTGTGGATCTTTATGGGGAGCTTCTCCCAAGGGGGAGGGGCAGCATGGGAGAAAGCATGAAGGTGCTTGTTTGGAAGTGGGCGATGGAGGCTGGCCTCACAGGCCAATCCGAGGCAAGAGTTGACCTTCCAATACTGAGTGAGAGTATAAGTTGTGAACGGCAGTGAAAGTTACGTTTGAGGTGATAGAGAAGAGGGAGCCAGCGTAAGGGTGCAAAGAGAGGGGTGACTTGGTCAAAGCAACGGGCTAGGAAAAGGATCTTCGCAGCAGCATTCTGAATGGATCTCAGCAGGGCAAGGTTGATCGCTCCTTTATCTTAAATCTACTATTGGCACAATTGTTTTTGCAGTGTATTTGTCAGCGATAGACTCCTACCAAAGCGTCCCTTCTTTTTACACATTATAGGGCAAGTCATGGCCCACCTTGCATGGCCATCCAAGGAAGTTAGGTGGCATAAGGCTCTTCCCTGTGGGCAACCCATCCCATGGGTAGTTGAGCCAGGAGGAGATCAGCGTCCTCCGAGCTGCTGTGTCCCCACCTAATGTGTGTGAGAGGGAAGGGGCGGGGAGTGAGCAGCACATTGGCTCTGCCCCCAGTGTATTGGCCAGCATAGTTGCACCTGTGTCCCAGGGACGTATGGTGCACCACGTGTAGACTTGGGGCAGGGTATTACCCCACACCGCAAAGTGGAAAGCAGGAGACAAAATCTGAGTTACTCTCTACCTCCGGCTCTGCTGCTGGGGTAGCACAACAATGCCCTGCCTTTGCTTGGGGCTTGTGACAAAGCCATGAGTTAGTTCACTATCAGCAATGGCAGTTCAAAAGCAATCAGTGGTATTCTCCTTGGAAAATAATTAACAAGAATATTATGTGTTTGTTACAGACAGTGAGGTTCAATTAAATGAAGGCTCAGAGAGAGAGAGAGAGAGAGGACATGGGGACACCGTAATGGTTTATTGCCAGATTGGCTGGTCCAACCTGTTTATTAGGTTTAATGCAATCACGGATGCAAAAGAACGAATGACAAATTCAACACTACTGTCTTTGCAATTTAGCAACAGGAAGGACAGGGTCTTTTCTAGCACCAATGAAAGGAGAGGTAAAGCTTCTTCACTGTTTCCAGAGATTCCATGCTCTCATATGATATAGGCCTATTGCCTATAATTAGCCAAGCATAGCCACCGTCTCCACCACAGCTACTTTCCTAGGAATTGAATACCCTAGCGACAGGATGCCAGAAAACAAAGCTGCTCTTTGTGGGGCCAGGGCATTTAATCTGCTTTTTTTCTGCTGTTTGTATGTCATCTTCTTCAGAGGGCCCCAAGAACCAGATCTCTGTCTCCAACTGCAGACTCATATAAGCTATTATTTCTCAGGCATTTCCTCACGGATGTCCCTTCAATATTCTATGTTAGGAGATCAGATTCAGTGCTGGCGCCACATAATGGATTTTCACGGAATTACACAGATCCTGTATGTCCCGACCAAAACTTCTTATTTCTCAGCCAAGGTGCTCTCCCCCATTTCCTGCCTTTCTATCCCACTGACAACTCCACTCTCCTTCTCCTATTGAAGACTCACAACCTGTGTCACCAGGTTCTTTTTCTCTCCTTCTCCCTCCATGGAAAAAGCTCCCATTAAGGACACAATTCTTCAGTTCTCACTGGCTTCAATGAAAGCTGGATTGGGATCTAAATCCTGTTGCTGCTTCTTCTCTTGGATCAGTGAAATCTGTCTCTTCCTCTCTGTAACTGCTGCAAATTCCCTTGTTCAGGCGTTGGTTGCCCCTCTGTGACAGAGGGTTAGGAGTCTAGAGCTGATCCAGCACTCTGATCTCTAAGGTACTTTAACTATTCCCTCCCTGGGTGGATTTAATAGGGAGATGGGTGCTCAATGGCTTAATTAGGCAGGAGGCTGATGAGCTAATCAGAACAATCAACCCAACAGCTGGGAGCAGGTAAGGGACCAGAAGGAAGCACAGTGGGAGGAGGTTGGCAGGGGATAGGGGATACAGGCTTTCAGGATAAGGAGATATTTTCCTTCCCGGAGCATGGGCTAAGGGGGAAGTTTATGTCTACCTGTATGCTGCACAAGGCTAAAGCAGTGGAGAGGACCTAACAAATAACACGCTGGTGCTTATAAAGCTGGAAAGCATCCAGCCTGTTTGAGGGGGTCCAAAGAGCGGAGAAGGGAGTCCTGTTAGACATTCACCTTGAATGGCACTCCTGCAACCCTGCCCTTCATCTCCGCACTTCTCCTGCCCTCTCTAGCCAATATAATGCTGCTAACGTTTGTCTTCTCACTTCGTTTATTCCTTCTTATTTCTTCTTCTTTATTCTTTGAGACCCTGCATAGCTGTGAAGGGGGTAGGTCACACCTCTCTGAGCTATCGGGTCAAACTCTCTGCAGACTCAGCAAGACACCACTGCAGCGGGGCATGTTTTCAATCTTCACAAAGTGAGAGCTATTTTTTTTATATGAAGCCGAGATTTTGAAGTATAGCCAATCACAGCTGCTACAGGAGACAGACAGTGCTCCCTCCTTCTCCCATCAGGAGCAGAGAGAGTTTTTGAGTAGAAGAAGGGGGAGAGTAAGGGGACAGTATTTTCACAAGAAGTGACGGGAGCAGCAAGAACCCAGCAGCTCAGGGCCTCTCTGCTCCTTCTTCCCATCTTGGCTCCTTTCTAATGCAGGAAGGAACCCAAATTTAGGATGGTAGTAGATGACGGAATTAGGAGCAATGGTCTCAAGTTGCAGTGGGAGAGGTCTAGGATGGATATTAGGAAAAACTTTTTCACTAGGAGGGCAGTGAAGCACTGGAATGTGTTACGTAGGGAGGTGATGGAATCTCCATCCTTAGAGGATTTTAAGGTGCGGCTTGACAAAGCCCTGTCTGGGATGATTTAGGTGGGATTGGTCCTGCTTTGAGCAGGGGGTTGGACTAGATGACCTCTTGAGGTCCATTCCAATCCTAATCTATGATTCAAGCTCTCTTACAGCTGCCCTCTCCCTAGGCTGTGTGTGTGGGGTGGGGAGAGGACAGGATATGGAGAATCTCTGGAGTTGCCCTCATCCTAAACCTGGGGGGAATGTGATGAACCCCTGCAGCTGGCCTCCCCCTAGGCCTGGGAGTGGGTGACAAACGTCCACAGCTGCACAAGCAGAGGCCAGCGGGGAGGCAAGGGGTGTAGCACTGTTGTATAGCAGGGTGGGCAGAACTTATGTGGGGCAGGGTTCTGGGGCACAACACATTGGGGCTGGGAGTCAAAAGGCCATGATGCAACTCAGAAACATTACATATTTTTCTTAAAAAAGAATCTCTTGATTTTTGGGCCACTCAAGAAAATCATGAGTTCCACTCATGATTTTGGGACTTTTGGGGTTGTCAGTGTGGCCTGATCTAACTCTGACTCTCTTACATCCACATGCTTAGCTATGTTTGATTAACACCATTCTAACCTGCCTATCAACTCTGAATTTGGCCCGTTGATTTCAGGGGAATTACAGGACTTCATTGAAGTCACGCTGGGAATGAATCCGGCCTCACAGGGGTGAGCTTAAATGATTTGCAGATGATTTTCTTTGATGTTGTCAAATGAGAGCTAATCATAGAATCATAGAAGATTAGGGTTGAAAGGAACCTCAGGAGGTCATCTAGTCCAACCCCCTGTTCAAAGCAGGATTAACCTCTGCTAAATCATCCCAGCCAGGGCTTTGTCAAGCTGTAGCTTAAAAACCTCTAAAGATGGAGATTCCACCACCTCCCTGGTAACCCATTCCAGTGCTTCACCACCCTCCTAGTGACAAACTTTTTCCTAATATCCAGCCTAGACCTACCCCACTGCAAGTTGAGACCATTGCTCCTTGTTCTGTCATCTACTACCATTGAGAACAGCCTAGCTCCATCCTCCCTGGAACCCCCTTGCAGGTAGTTAAAGGCTGCTATCAAATCCCCCCTCATTCTTCTCTTCTGCAGACTAAACAAACCTAACAAGAAGTTCTGTAGCACCTTAAAGACTGACAAATTTCTGCAGGTATAAGCTTTTGTGGGTTGCAACCCACTTCCTCAGATGCATGAAATGGAAATCACAGTTAGGATGTATATATATATACATCCAAAGGTAAGAAACAACAATGGGGAGGGCAAGTGCTAACAAAGTCCATTCGGTTACAGTAGATGAGGCCTATTCACAACCGTTGATTAGAAGGTGAGAATGTGTGAACAGTGACAATTACTTCTTGTAATGAGATAACCATTCCAAGTCCCTATTCAGACCCAGTTTGATTATGTCAAGTTTGCATATGAGTTTCAGCTCTGCAGTTTCTCACTGAAGTCTGTTTTTGAAGGTTTTTTGTAGAAGTATGGCACCTTTCAAGTTAGCTACAGAGTGTCCTGGAAGATTGAAGTGCTCTCCGACTGGCTTATGGATGTTTCCATTTTTTATGTCTGATTTGTGTCCATTTATTCTTTTGTGTAGTGACAGTCCGGTTTGGCCAATGTACATGGCAGAGGAGCATTGCTGGCACATGATGGCATATATTACATTAGTAGATGTGCAGGCGAATGAGCTCCTTATGGTGTGGCTGATGTGGTTAGGACCTGTGATGTTGTTACTAGAGTCGATGTGCGGGCAGAGCTGACAACGAGGTTTGTTGCAGGGATAGGTTCCTGGGTTAGTGTTCTTGTTGTATGGTGTACAGTTGCTGCTGAGTATTTACTTCAGGTTGGGGGGCTGTCTGTAAGCAAGGATAGGCCTGCCTCCCACGGCTTGAACGAGTGAGGGATCATCTGCTAGGATAGGTTTTAGATCCTTAATGATGTGTTGGAGAGATTTTATTTGGGGGCTGTAGGTGATGGCCAGTGGTGTTCTGTTGCTTTCTTTGTTGGATCTGTCCTGTAGTAGGTGACTTCTGGGTACCCGTCTGGCTCTGTCAATTTGTTTCTTCACCTCCCCAGGTGGGTATTGTAGTTTTAAGAATGTTTTATGGAGATCATTTAGGTGTTTGTCTCTGTGTAAGGGATCGGAGCAAATCCGGTTGTATCTTAGGGCTTGGCTGTAGACAATGGATCGTGGACAAATATTCACCGGCAACCGTACACCATACAACAAGAACTGCAGAACTGCAGCCCAGCCAGTTGGTCCCCAGTCTGTAGCTGTGCATGGGATTCTTCCGTCCTAAGTGCAGGACTCTGCACTTGTCCTTGTTGAACCTCATCAGATTTCTTTTGGCCCAATCCTCCAATTTGTCTAGGTCACTCTGTATCCTATCCCTACCTTCCAGGATATCTACCACTCCGCCACTCCAAAGTGCCCCACCTCCCAAACCAGGCAAGCAGCTGGGTCTCTCCTTTTAGTTTTGCTCTTAAGGCTTTATCATCTTAGGCAAATTACATATGGAGATGTGTGCCCCCTCCCTTCCCACATTGAAGAGTACTCCATTCCCAGTACTATCCTTAGGGATGTGTTAGCGCTCACTTTGACAAGTGCTGCTACATTAACTTCATTATTTTGGGCTAACGTTTGACACAGGGTTTGGGGGGGGGGGGGGTGTTGTCACAGGGTATTTTTTTCTTCCTCTAAAATGTGCTAAGAAATGAGTAGCAGGAGGGAGACCATTGAGGGGGAAGGCACTAAAATCCTCTTTTCACTGCATTTGGATACGCAACAGACCCG
Organism: Emydura macquarii macquarii; assembly: GCF_026122565.2. Lineage (NCBI taxonomy): Eukaryota > Metazoa > Chordata > Testudines > Chelidae > Emydura > Emydura macquarii. Next base: position 7,881,824 of record NW_027130506.1, read on the forward strand.
GAGTCAGTGTTCTACTCCAGCTGCCAGGAGTCACAAAGCCAGCCTCCCCCACATAGGGGGAATCTTCAGGAAGGCTAGAGCTGGTATTGAGGCTTTATTCCACCCCTCTCCCAGCCCCTAGAGTAGAGAAGTTTTTTGGGGAAAACTGGTTGGGCTGCCCCTGTGGTTTATTTTTTTTTTGGCTGCCCGGAATAGCCCCTTCCAGCCATGGACAATGAGGTGTAAAGTTCTGATCAAAGCCCATTGAATTAAACGGGAGACTTTCTTTGGACTTCAGTAGGGTTTGGATCAGGCCCTAAGGCCATTTACAAGTGAACTGTAATGGATTTAAAACCTTCAAGTCTCCAGCCTGCAGCCTGAATCTGGGCTCATAGCCACTTTTCCCTCACCCCACCACCTCCAGTCCTCTGACAAGTGCAGCTTGGCCAGATAGGAGAATCTCATCCTAGACCTTTAGATCTACTTGACCTGGAAAATCAAGGCTCTGTCTGACACATCTCACTGTGAAAGAAGTGCCAAAACACTTGTCTATTATCTAATGCACTGTGCTTCAGTGAAACTGCAATAACCCAGATCTGCGACGTTGACCTTATATATATATATATTTACAACAACTTATATATATAATTACAACAATAATTAAAATGAGCTTTTTGTTTAGAGAAACATTATACAGTAATATCATCAGATGTCTCTATTTAACATGGTGTTACCATAATACAGAATGAGCACCCAGGAACTGCTGTTTCTGGTGACTTTATTAAATTGAGTGAAATTTCTGATTATTCATATGTAACAAACCAGGCCTGTCCATCAACTGTCACTTTGACCTTTCTTGATGTCACCAAATTTCATACCATAGCCCTGAAATTTGTGGTTTTGGTATATCAGCTCTTGACAGATGTTAAAGCAATCTAGGGGACTTGGATACATACCTTCCATTAATTTTAAACAAATTTTAATGGAAGATCAATGTCTAAATCTCCAAGACTGCTTTGAAGATCTCAGTGCACTGGATACTGATTCAAAAGGATGGCTACGTTTGCTGTCAATCTAGAAGGTAAAACTTCATGGTGAAAAAATGGGTGAGATCTTGAGAGATACAGGTCCATATTTGGATTCTTCAGTTGTTCATTTGCAAATATGTATCAGAGACCAGATTTTTATGCTACATTTGTTCATTTATGCTGTAGGATTTAGAGGTGTTTGACCCCAAATTTTCTGGATCTAGCAAGACCCACATAGTAAATATTTGTTTTTGCATTGCTCTTCCTGGGGAGGGAATAGGTGTCAAGTCTTGGATTCTTCTGGTCAAGCAAGAATGACAATACGGTTTGTCTATATTGACAGTACAAATTGGGGGTTTGGGATCAAAAAAATAGAGGAATCCAGCAAACTCCAGGTGCTGGACATGTGTCTTTACAGTGCTTTTTAGCTAGAATGCATTAGGATCAATATTTTCATAGTGGAATTGGAACAGCTATATTTCTTCTCTAGTTAGCTAGTAGAATTTTTGGGTTTGGGATAATAAAAGTAACTAGGATCCAGGTTTTGGATAGACTTTTTTGCTGTGTTGAAGCATCAGTTTGCAACATAGTCTGGATTTTTGGTGTACAACTAATGGACTACTAAAACTACTTCCTCTAGTTAGACAGTAGTATTTGGGGACTGCGGTTAAAAATCGCTGTGTAGCCATCTCTTGCAATTTAATCTCAAGTGTTGCTATATTGGTTATCTTTCTTTCAGTTCCAGCTTTTGGATTCCTGAGAATCTCAGCTTTCATTTTTGTTAAAAAGCAAGTTTTTAGCCCTCATGGCTGAGAAGAAATGCTTGAAAATGTGATGCAAATGGACTCTTAAGAGTCAAAAACCATAAGGCAAAAAAAAAAAAAAAAGGCACACGCACTCTTTTTTAAAATGTAATAATTTGTAAGTTAATTTTGTGATTTTTTTTCTGGGGGGCCTGACTCATGATTTTTGAATGTGTGGGGGCTGGCAGTATTGAAATTGACAGGATTCTGCCCAGGATCTAGCTACTTTTTTCAGGGGCAGTGGAACCAAGAGGGCAGGGAAAGGTAGTGTCCCTTTGTCAGCACTCCACCCCCATGTAAACTTGCGCACGCCTGTGGGTGGAGGTGAGAACAGGATCCAGACCTCCAGAACTCTCCTTCCCAGCCTGGGGCTGGCTTTCCCCACTGAGTCTTAGTAAGTCTCCTCACTCTGTTTCCTCTCCCTTCACCATCACCCTCCCTCCATAAACAAGGAGCTTCTGCCCTTCTCTGTGTTTTTTTCCAGTGCTGATTATACCAGTAAAGCAAGAGTGGCTACACTTATTTTCTATTTCTACCTTTGCAGGAATAAACTAAACTGCTGTAACCACTTTATACTGGTACAAGTGCATCCATGTGTGTGTGTGTGTGTGTGTGTGTGTGCGGGGGGGGGGGGGGAGAGGGAGAGGGATCAATGCAAAACTTTTTTTTTTTGACTAAGCAGTAGCAGCCATATTAGGAGACAGCAGCCATAAGCTAAGAAGCATGTAGGAAACTTTGTTTGATAGCATTCTGTCTGGCAAGGAATCACTTATCAACAGTTGTGGTTGTAAAATCTACACTTCTTATTGTTTTGTCTTTATGGTATCCATTTCTCTATTGTTTATCTATCTGAATGATTTCTGTCTGGTTCTTTGATTGTTTCTGTCGGTTGCATAACTAAGTGTACGATATTTAAATTAATTAAGGTGGTGGTTGGGTATGATTGGTTAAAGAATTATTTTGCAATATGTTAGGACAGGTCAAAGAATTATTTTATAGTATTTTAATAAAATGATTGATTAAGGTATAGCTAAGCAGGACTCGTTTCATTATAAAACTGGGGTCCAAGAGAGAGACCAGCTAGGGAACAAGAAGAATGAAAGACCTGAAAGAAGAAGAAGAATTAACCGCCAAGACACAGCTGAAGATCAGAGCTGTAGAATCCTCTATACGACCGTGATGTGCAGCAACTTGAACCCAGATGAGACTGACCTTGCCTGTCCAACAGGGAAAGTCCTCCTGCCTGATCAGGATTGGTGAGCATAGCATTGTACACTTAGCATGTGTATTATGTTTGGTAATTGTTAATAAATAGAGATTAAGGACATTACTGTATAAGGCTCTCTCACTGGTAAAAGGTCCTGCAAACCCACAGTAGAATACACCCAGAGCACTATGAATTGGGAAAAGATGTAGGTAATTAAATTAACCAGGTTAGTTTCACTCTGAGCCCTACAAATTGGGTATGGGTGACCTTGAGCCCTAGCGTATGAATTGGGTAAGGGTAGATGTCTTTCCCCCAGAGCCCTACAGACTGGGAAAGTGTGGGGGTGCCTAAATTAACTGGGTTATGCCAGGAACCCTATGGACTGGGAAAAGGTGGAGTGCCCTAATGTGCAGATAACACCCGCCTAGTGTCCAACCCAGGCCAATGCTGCTGGAAGCTGACTGGGCATACTATGTGCAGCTATGAAGAGTTTAAGGGTGGACTGGGTTTGTGCAAGGAGGGAGGCCATGCAGTTTCTCAGAACGGCTGGGCATTGGAGGATGTGATGTAGAGCATAGTTTCTCAACCTGTGGTATGCGTACCCTCGGGGGTATGCGAGACACAGGCAGGCAGTACTTGGGGAAAAAATGAGTGAAGGGGAGGTGGGCAGCAGCTGCTGACTTTTGGGGAAGCCAGGCAGCAGCAGCTCACTTCCCACCCAGTCCCAGCTTCCAACTGAGAGGCATGTGGCAGGCCCTGGCTTCTGGGGAAGGTGGGTGGCAGCCCCGGCTTCCCTCCCAGTCATAATTCCCAACTGGGAGGCAGACGGCAGCCACCGGCTTTTGGGGAAGGCGGGCAGGCAGCCCCCCGCTTCCCGCCAGGTCCCAGCTCCCAGATGGAGCCTGGTGGCAGCCTCCTGTGTCTCGTGAGCTGGGCTCCGAGCCGAGGGGCAACCTCCAGCGCCCCGGCTTGAAGATGGGCAGCAGTCGCCTGCCCACATTCCTGGGTCCCAGCTGGCGTGAAAGCCTCCTCTGCCCCAGCTCGGATTGGGTGGCAGTCGCCCACCTCCCGGGCTGGCAGCCAGGCGGCAGCTGCCTGCAACTTGCCCAGTGGCAGCCCCCCTCCCTGGCTCAAAGCCCAGTGCCCAGAAAACTTGTCAATTTCACTGCTCTATGACAGCCCAAGATTTCACCAGTTACCCTCCTTCCCTGTCTCTCTCTCTCACCCTCCTTCCTCCTCTCAAATCTATGGCAAAAAATTTGGCACAGCGCTTTATATTCCCCAGTGTTGGTGTGCCGCTCAAAGCCTCCTAGCTTTGGCCAACATCACCTCTAGCCCAGATACATACTTGAGTTGTGCACCCCTGGTGTAAAGGTGGTAACCCTGCCCACGCTAGATCTGACATCTGTCATGTCACGGCCTTATATACTCAGCCCTTCTTCCAACGTATGGCTCACATCAGTCTGTAAATATAAAATCCCGTGGAAAATTGAGTGTTGGGTACTTATTAAAATGTTCAGAAGTTAGCGGTACTTGCTTTTTAAAAGGTTGAGAAACACTGATGTAGAGCCTTCTTCTGGGAGTGGGAAAGGGTGGGAGTCCTCCAGTGGTGACTCCAGTTCTCTCTGGAGTTCAGCTGTGTCTGCTAGCTCGGTGGCCGACTGGCTCATTCTAAGGTGACTTTGTCTCGACTGTGTATCTCGCCCATGCAGTCCGGTGCTTACCAGGTTGTGTGAAGCAAAAACAGAGATTTCCTTTAAATCTTATGTTTTTGCATAGTTTTTGTAACGTTAAGAAAACTCCCATTTTGAAAAAGAAAAAAACCCAGCTAGATCTACTGTCTGTTCAGGCATTAGGATTCGGGCCAAGGTTTGGCTGGATCCCCCATGATCCAGGCACCTGGGTGTGGGATTTCCTGGCCCTCCTGCTCCGGGGTGAGGGGATTGCTGGTGCACTGAGACTGAGAGCAGCTGGACTGGCTGATTTCATGGTGGAGTTTGGGGCCCCACACTGGCAAGATCCCTCAGCTCCAGCCTTTCCCATCTGTCCTGTCCCTGTGCACGGCTCCGGCCGGGTGCTGGAGGACTCCGAGGAGGCCTGTCCGCTCCGCCTAAGGCTGCCTGCCTGCGGGGCAGGATCAGCTGCTGGGGGCCGTGACGTCACAGTCGGAGCTTCTTGCCAGCACAACGTTCTGTTCTATTGAGGCGAGCGCGGAGCGCGTGCTCCTGCGAGCACATGGGCAGCGGGCTGAGCTGCTGGTTGCAGAGCGGCCGCGCTCGGAAGCCCCCGTTTGCAGCGCTCCGGAATGGATTTTATGGGGGGGAACAGCCCGAAATCGCCAGTAAGTTTGCACCAGTTAGGATTTCGTCGGGTCTCCTTCTTGCAATCCCGGGAGAGATGCGCAGTGAGTAGCCAGGGATGAAGTAAATGGGGCTTTGGAGGGGGGAGGGGAGGCTGTTTGTTTTGTTTTGAATATGTTCTTAAACTAATCGGACTTCTGGGTTGCCAGGGTGTTCGCAGGTTTCTGGGGGTCGTCGCATGGCTTGTGCCGAGAGATAATTCCTAGGTTTTAAAGCACTTGGTCAAAGATGGGCTAAAAATAGAAAATTGGAAACAGAAATCAGTGCAGATCGAGGACGAAACGATCGGGGTTGTTTTAAAACATCCAAAATAAGCTCGGTAATGTTTGGGGTGTAGGTTGCATTGAAATGACACGGCTTGATGATTTGCCCATCCCCCATCTCTCTTCCTCCCCTTGCCCCCCCCACCCCCCCACGACCTGGCCTTGTTCAGATTATTTTCAAAATACAGGACAGCTAGACAGAGAAGTCGATGCACGCAAACTCCTTCTTTTACTTTTGTGGCTGTGCAACTTTTACATTTTGTTTTACATTGGCGGCAGGGAGGTGGTTGTGTCTGAGTTTAAAGTGTGCATGTTTTAGTGGATTGTTGATTTGCCTTCTCCACCAATTACGTTTATGCAGGCTGTAGTCTGGGTAAAGTGCAGATTTGTATTAGGAGTGATTTTAGTATTGCATCTGTATGTTTTGTATTAAATATTCAGATTCTAGGCTGCAGATCTGGAATGGTGGTGCTCATGCCATCTTTAATATGAGCAATTGAATTTGGCTGGATGGGGCTTCTTCAAGGCCCTAGAACTAAATGGACGGGGAAATACTTTGTAGCCTCTTGCAGGACAATTTTCCAAAGGTGTTCATTTCTTCAGAGCCACGGGGATGCATGTTTTTATATGGTCACTTATTAAATATGTGCACATGCATATTTAGAGATCTTCGTAGATACCACATATAAAGTGTTCAAACTGTTGAAAATGAAATAGCATCTTAGAAGAGCATGGAGAAGAAGAATCCCAGAATGAGATTTGAAACTGTATTTAAGATGTTGGACTTTCAGTAAAGCCCCTCCCCCCCCTTTAAAAAAAAATAATAACGTTCGTATCAACAAGTTTAGACATGTTCACTTGTCCATATTTATGGTCAGGTACAATCAGTAATCACTTCTTACGGATGTAAAAGGTCCACCAATTCCTTTTAATTAATACATGACTTGAAAATATATATATTTTTTAAAAAAGAACTCATTTGATTTATACATCTTTTGGGAGTGTATTTTACAGTATAGTAGCCACCACTATCTGTATATTTAATGTAATATGCAAAATGTGTGTGTCCCAGGGTTCTAGTATGTGAGGATATTGTTTTCCCTCACAATGTCCCATTTAGCTCACATCATCATACACTGCATTTCTGCTTGGTGATGAAAGATAAAAATATATTGTGCATTGTTTATATTATTATTTTATTAAACATTTAAATGAGGCCGAGCATGGTAAGGCCACATTGTGCTAAGCACTGTATATACATCTAGTAGATGACTGTCCCAAAGATCTCCAAAGGATTTTGTTTTGCATTTGTCAAGTTCTTATACCACCATGGTGCTCCAGCACATACAGTGCGCCATCATTGAAACAAAAAACATAGTGCATGATTTAAAACAAAATATTTTTTGTCTTATTTCTTAGCCCTTCCTCTATTTTTCCCACCCAGTCTAAGGCCTGGCCTTTTCAGAGGTTTTATACCAATAGAATTATATCAGTTGTGAATACAATTTTTTTTTAAAATTTTATTACCAATGTAGTTCTAGAGGTACAACCCTGAGCCTCTATGTGTGCTTATATTGGTATAGTTTATTCCTTTGCAGGAATAAGATGTACTGATATATGTCTAGAGTAGAGTGGTTGTACTTCTTTAACTAGGATGGGATAGTTAAAGTGATACGTTTTTGTGATTAGGTCAGGCTAATCCATGTGCATCCTGATGTCTTTACAGTGCCCAAGGAATTCAGAAGCAGAGAAACTTAGGGCTCAGACGTCCTCCTGTTGAAGTCCATGGCCAAGCTCTTTTGATTTCAGTGATGTAGGATCATGAATCTGAACCTACTGAACTGAAGCAGTTTCTACTTCAAAATAAAAGACTGACTTTTTGTATGAACTTCTCTCACTTGCATATTGTGAACATAACTTGCATAGTGCAAATTGCTTTATCAAATGGCTATGGATTGTGTCTCCTAAAGATGCAGTTGAATCATGGGTTCTGTTATAATTCTCTTTTTCCTCTCTTTTTGTAGCCTGGGCATAGCCCTCAGTCAAATTAAGGCACCGAGCCTGCAGACTTAAATAAACATTTAAGTCTTTGCAGGATTAAGGTTTTATCTCTTTGTGTGTAAACAAAGTGCCCTACCACCTAAGAGGGGCTGGTCATGCAGGTTTGGCTAAGTGTATTGCAGTAACTTTATTTGTAGTATTTCTAGAAAGGAAGGCCACAAACAGTATCGAAGCTGTGGATCAAGGTTAGAAGTAATTAATGTTCTCTGAGCTTCTAAAGCATCTTCCAGACAAATATGTTAAATGGTTTACACTACTATTTCTTCTTTTGCACTGACCTTTTATTTAAAAATTTTCTCAAGTTGTTCTAGCACCAAGGCAGCTACACCAGAAAAGAGCAAGAGTCATCCCAGAGGATTGTTCACAGTCACCCACGATGCACCACAGTTTGGAGTGGTGCCAGGAATTCTGGGATGCATTTCCATAGATTAGTGTTGCTAATGTGATTAAATGTAGCACTGGTCAGATACTTAACAGCAAGCCCACTAAACACAAATGGGAATACCACATGAGGATGGACTGAATCATGTTGGCATGAGGTGAGTCGAGTAACATGAGTTACATATAATTGAGCTAAGTCTAGCATAGACATACCACTTGTTACAATAGTGTTCCCACTGTTAGCATTGTGGGACTGTTAGTAGCTGTGGAACAGTAAGAAATATTGAGAAAAAGCACAGTAGAGACCTTGATCTTTTTGTTCAGAGTAAGGGATAAGTAGCATGATATAAGGTTATTCTTTGTGAAATAAGCAGAGCACAATAAAAAATAGGGAAGCTATTGAACGCTTAGAGCAAGGGGGATACAGATTTGATTTGGAGCAGAAATGTTTGTTGGTGGATTTTATTGTCTGTCTCTTCTCTTGCCCCCTCCATACCTTACAAAGAAGTGACTGTTGTAGTTAATCTGTTTACTTATGTATAGAGCTGTATCAAGGCATTTAGTACAGAGCCTACGGATATAGTTTTATATGTGCAGCTATACTTGATTAATTTCTGCATGTAGATACATTGCCTGCGATGTACTTGTCATTATTTACCAGTTCGGTGGAGAAAATGATTTTTTGGCCTTATCCCTACTGTAAGATCAATGCAGCCTTCTAGGGGAAATCTTGAATTTTTTGCTTTGCAAATGCTAATAGTCAGCTAAGAGAGAACTTTCTGGGATCTGATTTTCCTCCATTGTTGACAATTTAACAAATAGAGAGGAAGCAGATTTCTAAAGTGAAGGATTTTCTGATGATGCAAAGATTTGCAGAATGGTAAATTACAATGAGAGGGCAGTCATATAGAGTGAGCTGAAGCATTTGGTACGCTATTCAAGCAAAATGCATTTAATACAGCCAAATGCAAGGTCTTATATCTAGGAGCTGAGATTGCAGACAGTACCTACAGAATTGGTAGACTGTATCCTGGAAAGCAGTGATGCTGAAAAGGATTCAATGGGGAAAAGGGACAAGCAGCTTAACATGCTCTCTCAGTGCATTGCTTTGGCAAAAAAGGGCTAGTGTGATCCTTGCAAGACAGGATTTTGGTGGTGATGGTATCTGTGTATGAAGCACTGGAATTCTGTCAGCCTTTACAGAGCTGTTTCTTCTCCAGCAGAGCTGCCTGTAGTGCTTGTGGTCCAGCTGCAGGGGCCCTGCAGGTCCCTGTCTACATGGATGCCCCCATGTTGGCAGCCTGTAGGCATAAGAGAATTTGGTGTGGGGATCATCTCCACTCTGATGCTGCCTCCTGGATTGCAAAACTGCGAGGGTGTGGCACCCTCCCCAGCTCCACCCGGCACCCCGCCCCTTCCGTTGCAAGGGCTAGCATGCTACTGTGTGAATGGATTCTGCAACAGGGTTGAGCATACTGTTGCTGCCAGTGTGGACTGCCTCCAGTTGTGTCCGTTGCACTGCTTCCACATAGTGGAAGTTGTCCAGATGCACCTAATTCTGCCACACTGTTGCCTAGAGAACCCAGCAGTTCAGGCTCATAGAGATGAATGCCGCAAGGTATTGAATATGCCTGCAAGGTGCTGAGCCCCCTCAGCGCCTGTTGAAGTCAGTGGGAGTGGAAGCAGCTCAGTGCTAACCTTGTGTCCTCTAAATGAACCTACGTATATGTAAGAATTTGTAAATTGGCTATAGCACAGGTGGTGTGTATGATTGTTTCCTATGTAAATGTTTAATCAGCGTGAATGAGCCTTACCAATCAGTTCTTGGTTGCTATCCATAAAACCTGCAACATCCTTAATGCAATCGTTAAAATAAAAAACAACCTAGATTTTGGAGCTTTTTCTGTGCATGAAGCCTGTTTTGTTTGTCATTATGGGAATTACAGCGTGACAGGGAAGGAGGTGGGCTGGGCATGATTGGAATGGGGCAGTGCTGAAGGGAGTCTGTTGCGTCATAGGTCTTATTTATTTACATTCCCATAGTGCTTACCCATCCCCTCTCCTTTTCCAGGACGGAGGGGAGGGGGCTCTTTGTGCTAGGCACAGTACAAACACAGAACAGAAGTTGGTTTTTGTCCCAAAGAAATTACAGTCTGAAGGAGAAGACAGTCCAATACAGGCATACAACAAATAGTCTCTAATCAGACAAGTAGGAGAGCGAGACTCAGCCCCATTCTGGACCCTTTATGACGGGTTATGGGCAAAGCAGCTGAAAGCCCTAAGCCTGGAAGCTCCATATCTGGTTGGGAGAGGATTTTCCTAGCACAAGTGCTGTAGACAGCTGTAAGGCTGCCTTCCAGGGACTCCTGTCACAAACCTCCACCTGGAGGCATGCAGAGGGCAGAGTTGGGGTGGGAAGCAGGTGTGGCCACATCATGCAGCACTGTGGAGATGCCAGGCAGTGCTGTGGCCATAGAGAGACTGCCATGCACCAGTTGTGACATGTCACTTACGCAGAAGGCCCTCAGATACTACATTGATGGGAGTAATATAAGAGCCTATATAGAACAAGACAGAACAATACTGTCTTTCCAGGTATTTAGAAACTTCTGAGTGACTGGTATGAACTTCTCACAACCGGTACCTGTTGTTATTGAACTTCCAGATTCCTTAGGGTTTGCTGCAAGCTTTCTAAGCTGCTACAGAACTTAAACTCCAGATGGACTCACACTTACATTTTGATGGTTCATGGATTTATTGTTTAGAATACATTACATTTTATATTAATCAGCAATTCCTAATCTTAATATTAATTGTACTATAGTCTTAATATTTACTATATAAATAATCGTACTATAGCAAAATCCTGGGTAATTCATAGACAAACACCTTTGAGTTAGTCTTGCTGTTGGAAATAGCCAATAGCTTACTTTTAAAAAATCATTTGTCATTTTAAAAACTAAACAAACTCCCCCTAAATGTCACAGGAAATCAAGGTGATAAAAATCAATTATTTTGTTAAAAAATCCAATTTTTTAAAAATTTTTTAATTTAAATAAAATTTTTTTGATTTAAAAAAAAAATTAATACAATACTAAATTTCTCTCTCGTTTAAAAAATAAGTTACAATTAAATCTCATCACAAACATGCTAAACCTACACTTACTGTCTCATAAAAATGAATGAATGGCTCTGGTCTGTCCAGCCTAACTACCAGCTCTTGCTTCTTGAAAGTTCGGGACTTTCACTTTCTGTTTCAGTTTCTGTTTCTCAGCAGACCAAAGTCACATGTGCAATGAAAGACAGAGGCTGGAGTTTGTTGTTGTTCTGTGCTTATGTGGTGGTGGAGCTGGGCCGAGCAAGGCAGAGGAGTTAGTTAAGACGCTGTTTTAAAGACAGAGAGACAAAGGACGGAGGCAGAGTAGAAAGGAACAGTGGAGTAGACTGGAAAGAAAAAGGGAAGACATTATTCAGTACACACACAGCTTCCTACATTCTGCCTCGTTTTTGCCACAGAAAACTGTCATGGCCTCTGGGCGTAAGATAGACTGTATCTGGGAATATTTTGAAGAAATTCCTTCCCTGGGTAAAAAGAAAATGTGTCAAGTACATGTTTATTGATGATGTTTTGAACAAAGTCCCCGGAATTGGTGGAAAACGTTAGCCAGCCACCTTGAAACAGAGTTCCTTCAGTTGCTAAGCCAACATTTCACAGCAGTAGCTTCCTCTGCAGGCAGAGAGAGAATATTTTCATTGTTTGGTATTATATACTCAAAGCTAAGAAATCGACTGGGAGTTGAAAAAGCAGGAAAACTTGTGTTTTTGTTTGTCTATGAATAAAAATGAGAGTGGTAGTGGGGAAGATGAGAGCTAGTTGTAGAAGTTTTAAGGACAACGTACGTTTAGTGTTGTGATGACTTGTCTGTTAGAGTTAATAAAATTTGAAAATTAAAAAAAAAAAGTTTGACAGCCATCAGTCGGCAACTCAGAAGACTGCTGCAATTACAAATATGAAACATTTATGTAGCATTTAAGATTTAGTTTAATAAAATATAAGTGCTATTGTGTTTGTGTGTGCGATTTAGTTCTTACCATTCCTAATGTACTGCTGTTGCATCTGCAGCTTGACACAGGTAATGAGTATTATGTGCTATTTCCTAAATTAATAAAAATCAGGTTATCTAAAAAATTACACAAAGTATATCCTCCTTGATGTTGTAAAATGCTGAATTGAGTTGTAAATTAACATGTTTTAGTGATCAGATTTGCTCCATTGTTTAAGAAATGTGTGAAGAAGTATCCGTGGGAAACTTAAATTAAGTCAATGATTTTCTCTTGATGATTTAAGTCATGATTTAAATAGATGATTTAAATCGCCTTGATTTAAATCAATCCACCCTGCAGGAAATAGTCTGCTAAGTTTACAACACCCACTTTAACTTGCGGGGGAAAAAAGAGTTTCACAGTAATGGAGAAAAGCTTGAAAACATTAACCCTAGAGACTCAAAAGCTAGGAAGCACATAAAAAAACCCTAAAATACATTATCATTGTTTTACTGTATTTTATTAAAGTCTTGTGGTTTTTAAACCAGTCTCATGATTTTTTGGGGGTTTGGCCCATGATTTATAAACGCTTTGGGTAGACAATACTGGCAGTAGTAGTGTTCGTTCTCCGCGTTTGACGATGACTATGACATCACTGATTGGTTTGGTTTCTCTGAACACATAAATGACTGTTCAGGCCAGTCTGAGCTTTGAACTGTCTGTGGCGCACTGAACAAGAGATGCTGCTAGGGGTTACTTGATTAACGGCGGACATGCCGCTGTTATGAGACTTATGCTGCTGGCGTTCTGCCCTGCCTCCGTAGTTCTCCTTTGCTCGTACATTGTGGCTCTAGTGTGGCTGAGACTTCGCTAGGTAGAACAATAAATAAATAAATAACAAAGGCTGCTGAAGTGAGAAATGTGTTGAAGGAAGTTAAAGCGATAAAGTTAAAAGAAATATTGTGTTGTGTTGCTTTATGTGAACACGCAGTCTGGCCTTGCCTTCAACAGGACAAAAGGTGTATTTTTAACACGTGAACTAATACGTTAAAACCCTAGTGTAGACAAAGCTAATGTGAGTTAAAAGTAAAGCCAAGTAAAATCTTGGCACCACTGAAGTGCAAAACATCCATTGACATCAGTGGGGCAGGATTTCAACATGTTAGTTAATGTGTGTTAACAGTATTGCTTCTTTCACAGTGTATTCATGGCCTGCAAGACAGCTTGGCTTTAATGCACTCAGTGGGTATTGTAGTTACATGAACTACTTGTGGTTAACTCCTTCTGTACAGTGGTGATGAGACTTTGCATTTGCATAGCATTTCCCAGACAAGGCTGTCAAAGTGCTCTACTAACGCTAATGAATTAAGCTTCACAGTACTTTGTTGTGATAGATCGACATTATTATCCCTAATTTACAGTTGAGGAAGCTGAAGTATTGAGCAGTTAAAAATGGAATTTTCAGATGTTCCCTATCTTGGGTAACCAGCTTGAGACAACCAAGGCCTGCCTTTCAGAAGCAGGTGTGAGGGGCCAGTATGGTTCAGTGGTAGGGTACTAAGATGGGAATTTGGAGACCAAGGGCTTATTCCTGGCTCTGCTACTGACCAGGTGTATGACCTTGGGCATATCACTTCACCTTTCTGTGTCTCTGTTCTTTTGCCTGTTTGTTTGTTTTGTCTGTTAAGACTGTAAACACTTCAGGGAAGGGACCATCTCTTTATATTTGTGCAGTGCCTAACCTAAACGGTGTTGCATGCCTGTAACTCTGGATGAAGTCAGGGTGCTGAGTTAGCACCTCAGAGACAGAGCTGTAGGTGTCTCAAGTTGGACACCCAGTACCTGACACATCAAGAATTAGGGGATGCTTTTGAAAGTTTTGGCCAGTAAGTGATCAGCCAATATCAAACAAGTCTGGAAGAACCAGAAATAAAACTTTGTTGTCCTCAGTTCCTGTCCTGTGTTCAGGTGGAACTGCCTTTAGATTTGTACTAAAGGTTTGGATTTGATTTCTGTTCTGTACAAAACAAGGCACTAACTCTCCCCATAAAGGCGGGATTTTTTAATATCGGGGTTTTTTTTGGTGGGGGGGAAGGTTGGGGACACAAGTTTGTCTGAATTTTATAATTTTATTTACAAAGACAAATTTATTCAATAAAACTAATTGATTTCTTAAAAGTAACTTATTTACACTGAACACAGGTTATGAACCACTCTGAAAAAATGGCTATCAGACATTAGCATGTCAGAGCATAGTACTGTAGATTTAAGCTGAGATTTTCAACAAGTTGGGTGCCTAACTCCCTTGGTCTTCTTTTAAAATACCACCCTGAATAGCTCAAGGGTTTGTGCTTGGGGACATCATTTTGCATAATGTCCTTAGATACCTGGCGTGGATGTTTCCTCAGATGAATCTGAGAGGGGGATAATAAAAGATAGGTAGCACTTCATATCTAGTTATGCCTCAACACTACCTTGTGAGGTAAGTAGATAGTATCCCTCTTTTACAGGTCGGGGAAATGGAGTAAGGTACAGACCTACCAAGTAACCTGCCAAAGGTCTCACAGGCTGTTTCTATGCAGAACTCTGGCTTTATAATTCTCCCTGTTGCAGCTCCCCAGATGGTAGCCACTTTAGAAGCCCTAATGTTGGCAAGGCACTGTTATATTTACCTCTCCTTGCTCAGACAGCAAGTTTAGCGCAGTGGTTCTCAACCTTTCCAGACTACTGTACCCCTTTCAGGAGTCTGAGTTGTCATGCATACCCCCAAGTTTCACCTCACTTAAAAATTACTTGCTTACAAAATCAGACATAAAAATCCAAAAGTATCCCAGCACACTGTTACTAAAAAATTGCTTACTCCCTCATTTTACCATGTAATTATAAAATAAATCACTTGGAATATAAATATTGTACTTACATTTCAGTGTATAGTTTATAGAGCAGTATAAACAAGTCATTGTCTGTATGAATTTTAGTTTGTACTGACTTCACTAGGGCTTTTTATGTAGCCTGTTGTAAAATGAAGCAAATATCTGATTGAGTTGATGTACCACCTGAAAGACTTCTGTGTACCCCTGGTTGAGAACCATTGGTCTAGATGACCTGCAGGACAACAACATGTCCCGCTAGGCTGGTGCACCTATAGTACTGCAGTGGGGGAATGTTAAGAAGAAGTAGAGAAGATCAATATGAGATCGCATTAGAGACAGGATTAGAATCCAGGACTTCTGTCTCACAGTACTGTGCCCTATCCATTATTCCATACTACTTTACATGCCACAAAGTGTAGACTAGGCCTATTTTAGGCGCCTCTAAGGTGTGACAAAGCATGCAGCCTGTGCAGAGCTCCTCTTAACACTGTCTTCAACTAGAATTTTAGAGGATTCTGATGCCTGTAAATAATTGACGTGCTTCAGGGTTGAACTCATGCAGCTGCTCTATTATCGAAGTACTTGGGAGGTTGAGCAGGCCAACACAGGGACGGTTCTTGACCGCTCTCTGCTGCAGCAGGACTGCTCCCTTGTTTACATGCTGGATATGGCAAAATACGTCCGAATTTTAGTTGGAGGAGGAGGGAAAGTCGTGACTCACACACTGCCTTTATGAATTGCCCATCCTGGGGAATTAAGGGGAGTTGAATGTCTTTATTTTAAAATAAAAATGGTCTAAAACCTTTGAATAACAATAGTCTCAAATAATGTAAATCCCGTCCTCCATTGCACTGCATGTACAGGCCAAGATTTTCAAAAGTGACTAGTAATCTTGGGATTCCTGGTTTGAGACCCCCTGAAAGGGGATCTGATTTTCAGAACCTATTGAGCTCTCGTGCTCTGAAAATTGGGCCCCCTTTGAGTGTTCAACGGGAGATGCCCTAAGTCACTAGTCACTTTTGAAAATCTCAGCCTGAGGGTTGGGTCTTGTGCCATTGAAGTCAGTGGGAGCTGTGCCATTGAAGTCAGGGGCCATACTGGTTTTGTCTAGACTAGGACAAGAGATGTACTTTAAACATGTGTTAGCTAACACATTAAGAAACCCTAGTGTAGACAAGGCAGGTTGTATCCGGGGTTGAGGTGAGCCCCAAAAGAGAGCTCATCTTAACCAGCTAACACATGTTAAAACTTAACTTGCCCTGTCTATTCTAAGGTTATAAATATTTTACATCTTGTATCCTCAAGAGGACAAGCCCATAGATCCAAATGTGTAATAATTCACGTAGGATTCTTGCTCAGTAGCCTGTGGTTTTGGGTATTAAGGAGAAAGATATGTCATAAAAAGTAAAACTGAAGTCAGGACCATGGTGAAGATAACAGCCTGGCTAGCTAAAGGTGGTTTGGTGGAGCCTTGATGTGTGTGGTTGTTCTGATGTGAGTTACTACTTATTTCTTGTTTCAGAAACAAATCTTTATGCCATCCCATTAAAGTGGGAAATCTGAGACTAGGGAATGGTGGGTTGTGTTTCTGTGGTGGGCAATTCACTCCCACCTCTTCGAAGGTTTTAAGAGATGACCATCTGTGGGTTGATTCTCTGGTTGCCATCTGTGGCAAGATCATCTTACCTCCCTTGCGTTCCAGTCTCCATGCGTCTTCCTCAGTTTCCACACTCTGGTCAGCTTGCCTTGTTGACTTGTAGTCCCTTCTCTGTCTGTCTTTAGCCATCTGTTGTTTCTTGTCTTACTTTTAGATTGTAAGCTCTTTGGGGCTCGTTTCTATGTTCGTACAGAACCTAGCACATTGGGGTCCTAGGTGCTATGGTGGTGGTAATAATAATAATAATTAATAAAGTATTATCAGCAGTAGTAACCTCCCTGGATCACAGAGGCAGCATAGCCTTCTGACTATGTCACCAAAGTTTGCCCCTTCTGGAGTTAACAAAACAAGTCAAATAGAAACCATACCATTTTCCCTGTTCTGTCAGGATGCATCCTCCCAAAGCCACACACTATCTCCACCCTCACAGGGCCATAGTTCCTCTTCTGCATTTGTGCAGGGCCATAAGAGGAGGACTTCCTCCTATCTTGCAGGAAGTCCCAGCCTGGACTCAAGAATGAGTGCCAGCTTCCTTCACCATCCCACCACGCTATCCTATCCATGCTGCGTCTTGCTGGCAGTATCGCCCCATCCTGTCTCTTTGGCCCATCCAGGCCATTACTGTCTCCGTTCCACTTGTCTGGCTGGCAGTTTTCCCAGGCTTGCTACTGTGGAGAGACCAACCCTCAGTCATACCTGCTCTCCATTTCTCTCATTAAGCCATAGGCCCTTTCCTTTGCTAAGCACATGATTCTTCAGTCACATGACCCCAGTGATCCCTCCTGGAGACTACATTTACCAGGGTTCCCAAAGCCTAGGCTTACCGCACCCAGACTTAAAGGGCCCTGCACAATCCCTTGCAATATCTTTTAATAGCATGGTTTATTGTTTGTACTACGGTAGCACGTACAGACCCAGCTGAAATTGAGGTCGCATTGTGCTAGGAGCTGTACCTACACATTATAAGAGAGAGTCCCTGACCAGAAGAGTTTACTTTCCAGAGAGTAGACAAAAAGAAAAGAATTGGCATCTCTGTACTGAGGTGTGAAACTGAGGCACAGAGAAACTAAGTAATTTGCCCGGGGTCACACAGGAAGCCTTTGGCAGAGCTGCGAAGTGGGAACTGAACTCAGGGACTCTTGTGTCCGAGGCTAGCACCTTAGCGACAAAAGCCATCCTTCCTAACCGTTTTTGACTAAAAAGCCAATTAATTCTTGCAGTAAGACAAAGGGAGAGAGCAAAGGAGTGCCATTTCCCTCTGCTGTCACATATTCCTTCCTTCCTTCCTATGTACCCTCCCTTTCCATACATCATCATAAAGCCCAGAAGCCCTTGTGCCCAGTAATCCTACACTGATTCAGCACTGTTAGTGCCAGCTGGCCCCAGACCACTTTAGAAACTGGTACACAAAGTATAGGGATTACTTAACTAGCATGCAACCTTTTCTGGGGTGGAACTTAACAGGGAACAGTGATGCTGCTCAGGTCTTTAGCAGAGGAAATTAAGTAATGTTGTAACCTATTGAAACTACAGCAGGGAGAGTTTATGGAGGCAGAATGCTATTATCAGCAGGGCTTTGAAAGCTCCCTCATGCCTATTAGGCCTTCGTCTTCAGGCTGGTTGGCATACAGTTTTTTTAACTAAACCGGTTTGAAAAAAACAATGTTGTTGAGTCAGTGCAGCCATCCCAGTGTGAACACTCTCTGCTCCATGGCCTCACTCACCTGCTGCAAATTACAGCTTACCCTGGTTGTGTGAGTTTTGCAAGCTCTGATTGTGAGAGTTGAAATGTGGTCCAGGGGGCCAGGGTTAATAGCCATAATGTTTGTGTCACAAGCCAAGGGCTCTTTGGTGTCACAGAAACCCCCTCCTTTACTCACAGGTGGTTTCTCCTATAGCCTACGCTCCAAAGATATGTTCCTGCAGTGCCGGGTCCTTGCCATCAGTTTTTCTGCTGTTGGCTTTGATGCATCTTGGTGCAAGCCTGTGTCTTCTGGCCCAGTTTCGTAGCTGATTCTTATTTCCAAAGGGGTTTGGTTGTGGCATTGCTGCCCATGTGAGGCGGAGCTGAGCTAAATCATCCCAGCGCGGGGTGTATTAGACTGTGCTTAACAAGTGATTTCAGTGGGGGATTTTTCACGCTGCTTTATTTGGTAAGTAAACTGATTCCTTTGTGTTTTTAATAACAATCCTGAATGAGTTGAGCAATCCCAATACCTGTAGGCGAATGAGCCCTGGGAAAAGCAAATAATGTTAGTTCTGGCTCCAGAGCATTGGAAACAAAGAGGGTTTTAAATCAAAAGTGGGGCCAAACCCTTTTTAGTGCCTGCCACTTCCATGAAGCCGTTATGAGTGGGAGGTGCCCAGTACCTTTAAGGATTTGACCCCCCCAGTCTGTAAAGCTGATTATTTATTTTGGCTGCTTCAGATTATAGAAACAGCGGCTTTTTAATGGTGGAAATTTAAAAAGTGCTCTCCCTGTCATTTCGTAGCAGGCGTTCCTGGCTGTGTCAGGCTCAGGAGAGCGAGTTAGCCCATTGGCTTTATCTAAACAGCCTTTTTCCAAGAACCCCCAGTGCAGCAGTTCCCATTCCAAGCCCCTGTTCACAGAAAAGGCAGCTGCTTCCAGGATGTTTGTCATGTACAAGTCCCAGCACTGCCTCAGACCGTGGATCTCAGAGGTCATGTAAGCTGAGCTCTGACCCAATGCAGATATGGCTGCACGGTGTGAATTTTCACTTAGGATAGTAACTTCTTCTTGGATGATGTATTCTGGTCACTATTTAAAGGGATACCCTCAAGGCAAAAAACACTTCCTTGTGCTGCTAGTAATTCCTTAAAGGGACATTAATTATAAGCATCCGATGTGCTTTTCACCCACAGTCCTGTTTGCCTCAGTGTTGGAAGTGTTCCTCGTATTGGCTGCTTTCCCGGCAGTGTTCACCCTGCCTCTGGTGAGTGGGTATTTTGATCTCCAGGGCTGTTCAGTCTTTGGTCTTTCTGTTTCCTCTATCATTAGCAGTTAGTGCCCATTGCTGTGGGGTTTTTCTATTTTAAAGGCACATGAGCCTGATCCTGTTCCCTGCGAAGTCAGTGATTTCATTTGGCGCAGTAATGGGCTGGCCTACTTTTCTAACAGGAACTGGACTCAGAACAGCGCGCGGTAATGCTGTAGGAATTTCTATATCACCTAGGACATTAGAACTGGAACATGTACTTGTATTGTGCCATTGCATTTTTTTAAAGGACCCTTGCATTGAAATTTGTAGGGAACTTTGACTGTTGCTTTATGGCCCAGTGTGGCACGTCATGGTTTTGAAGCATGAGTTGAGAATGATTATTCCTGTGCTGGCCTGGCAAATTGTTAGGAGGATCTGTGTTTAAAAACTGGATCTGCTAATGCAGATTGATCTGTAGCCTGCAGAGGTGATTGCTCCGGTTGGGGAAGCTTGCACTACTACTGTTCCTGCTCCGTGGGTTTAGGAACATAGACTTTAAGCCCAGAAGAGACCATTGTATCATCTAGGCTGACCGGCACATTGCAGGCCATAGAACCACGCCCACCCACCCCTGTAATAGACCCCAATCTCTGTCTGAGTTACTGAAGTCCTCAAATCATGATTTAAAGACTTCAAGTTACAAAGCATCCTCCATTTACAGTATTTAAACCTGCAAGTGATCCGTGCTCTGTGGTGCAGAGGAAGGTGAAAAACCCCAAGGTCTCTACCAATCTGATTGGGGGGGAAAATTTCTTCCGGACCCCAAATGTGATAGTCAGTTAGTCCCTAAGCTCATGGGCAAGACCCACCAGCCAGATAGCTGGGAAAGAATTTGCTGTAGTAACTCAGAGCCCTTCCCATCACTGACTGTTGGAGATACTTACTCTTAGCAGTTACAGATCGGCTACATGCCTCAGTGGGCAGTCTCCTCGTACCATCCCCTCCATAAACTTCTCAAGCTCAGCTTTGAAGCCAGTTACGTTTTTGCCCCCACTGCTCCCCGTGGAAGGCAGTTTCAGAATGTTGCTCCTCTGATGGTTAGAAACCTTCATCTAATATCAAGCCTCAATTTCTTGATGGCCAGTTTATTCATTTGTTCTTGTGTCCCCATTGGCACTGAGCTTAAATAACTCCTCTCCCTCCCTGGTATTTATCCCTCTGATGTACAGGTAGAGAGCAGTCGTATCTCCCCATAGCCTTCTTTTGGTTAGGCTAAACCAGACTCTTTGAGTCTCCTTTCATAAGGCAGGTTTTCCGTTCCTCTGATCGTCCTAGTAGCCCTTCTCTGCACCTGTTACAGTTTGAATTAATCTTTCTTAAACATGGGAGATCAGAACTGCACACAGCGTTCAAATTGAGGTCTTACCAGTGCCTTATATAATGGTACTAACACTTTCCTCTCTCTATTGGAAATACCTTGCTCGATGCATCCTAGGACTGCATTAGCCTTTTTCACAACCGCATCACATTGGCGGCTCATAGTCATTCTGTGATTAACCAGTATATCCAGGTGTTTCTCCTGCTTTGTCACTTCCAACTGATAAGTGCCCTTAAGAATTGCCAGACTGGATCACACCCATGGTCCATCTTGTCCAGTATCCTATCTTTGACAGTGGCCAGAACCGGTGCTTCAGGGGAAGGTGCAGGAAATCCTGAAGTTGATAACTGGCCCATGGAGTCATTTTCTTCTGGACCACCTCAGGCAGAGGGTTGGCTTTTTCCTTGAAACTCATCTGCCAGCTGTGAAGATTTAGATCTCCTGCCTACCATTTATAAACACTCAATTAACTTATGGCATTTTTTAAAAATTGTATTTATTTTTGCAATATCTAAATGTGTGGCCTAAATTACTAGTGTCCCTTTTAAGTAGAGAAACAGTTTTCTTAAGTTAAACTTGTTTTCACGTTAAAGTTGAGTGATAAATATAACTCTGTGACTGAGTTGAAAGAAGTGCACAGTATGCCTTATGTTGCCTTGCTCAATTTTTTGTGGTGATTTTGTTCTAGCATAAAATGGAGAACCTAGCAAGAGATGTTATTTTTTCCCGTTAAAAGTAATTACATGCTAGAATGTCATTCACTGGCTTATGCCACAACCAGTAAAGGATTTGGTTTTTTTTCATCTCATGCCTAGTGCACTGTGTTTGGAAGGGAGATGCCTTTGCAGCTGAGCCAAGTATAATAATAATAATAATTCAGGTCGAGAAGCACAGAGCACCCTGTGATTAGCAGAATAATTATTGCGTAATGAATAAATTGAGAGAGGTTTTTGATGTAGCAACAGAAATGTATGTTGCAGCTGCCTTCAGAGATGCAATCAGCTAATGTCACTGGGATGTCTATTTAAAACTTTGTGCAGGAACCACTGCTTGGTTTAAAATCACATTTTACCCTTAGCAGTCACTGATGCACTTTCCAGTAACTGCTGCCGACCCAGGAGCAGCCAGACAACCTGCATGCAAGAGCTCAGCACCCATTTTGCTCAAAAATTGCTCCCTTTGTACTAGGCAGGTGTGCAGGCTGTCCCCAGACTCGGAGAATAAACATGGGGAGAGGGCTGGATAGCTCAGAGATTGATAAAGGGATAACGGAGCCTTCATAGCCTTTTGCTTTGAGTGGTTGCCGGTTCAGCTGCTGCCCAGGTTGGTAGTGACAGAAGTCACTGTTCTCCAAATAGTCTGTGCGGAACGAGTGCCCAGACAGAACGAGCTCACTATGGTGATTTCGTCTGACCTCCTGTATAACACGGGCCATGGAACTTCACCCAGGGATCCCTGCAGTGTTTCATTAGCAGTAAGTGAGGCAGCAGGCAGGGTTGTAGGGATGAGATTTTTATTAAGCTGAGAGGGCCTGTGTTTACATGCTGAGTTTGTGCAGTAGCAGCCTGGCCCTTGGTGTATTTCTGGGCCCCTGGTGTTACACTAAATTAAATTCCTCCTGAAACCTGACGCACGTCAGCACCCATGAAATATGTGTGACTGACTCCCTGGGAAACTGAAGCCCTCTCCGCAAGCCGGGTACAGCTTGAGTCAGTGGTAGTGTAAGCTGCCCCACCCATGCATGTCAGCCTGAACCTGCTGGGACCAGCATTGCTGGCGAGAGGGCGCTTCAGTGTCCGTGGCTCCTGAGTTCTTGCCCTCTGCAGAAAATGCTAAGAAATGGGGCGCATATAGTGTGACCATGAATGGGACTGAACCAGCCGTAAATTTGAGAGCCATCCCAGCTGAATCGGAGTAAGGCAGCCCTAGTGTGGATGCAAGGGCAAACCTTTCAGTGACTGAAGATGGCTAGTGGAGATGCCCCATGTCATCTGTACAGCACTTGGTTGTTTAGCACTGATGAGAGCAGAAATGATTGAGTACCCTAGTGTAGACAAGGCCCAATGAGGAGGGGGTATTAGTGGGTGCTGGCAGAAGCTTAGCGCTAATCTTGGGTTTAATAGCGCCTAGTTAGCTGTATACTCTTTATTTAGAAAACATTAAAAATACTCCTTAAAGAGGTGGAGTTGTTCTGTGGATGGGGCACTGAAGTGGGACTCAGGAGACCTGGTTGTGCCACTGACCTGCGTGCTTTTGGGCATACCACTTCATTTCTGTCATCTTGTTTTCTTTCCCATTGTTTGTCTGTCTTGCCTACATCAGAAAATTGCCCCAATATAATTAAATCAATTTCCAAATGGATAAGGAATTTACTTAAGATACATCCATATAAAGCACTCTTAATCCAGAATAAGAGTGTTTTGCAAAGGGGTTGCACCAGTTTTAAGTAAGTTGCAATTTTCTCATGTAGACAAGGTTTGAGACTGTAATCCTTTCAGGAAGGGGATATATTGTTATGTGTTTTGGACAGCGTCTAGCATGATGGGGCCTTAATTCTTCAAAAGGGGCTTCAGGCGCTATGATAATAGAAAAATAATCATAAAGATCCTCTTAATTTAATTGATTTTACTGAATTCCTTTGCTATTTCTCTTTTTTGTGCTGCAGGCAAGCAATAGAATCATTTTTTTTCTAAACGAGTTATCCCTGATTGTTGGCATGCCACTAACAAGCTATCAAATTTATACCACCTTATGAAGTTCAGGAAAGAAAAATGAACATGTATCTAATAAGAGGATATTCTGGTCCCCTAGATAATCAGCCCCCCATTGTGAAGTCATTTTGAGTCACAGTTTTAAATCTTTGTTCCAGTGGAAAAGTTTTTATAGGCATGACAAACAAACATGAAATCCTGTTTTTAACATAGACCTGCTTAAAATAGCACAAGATTCTGGAATTGAATTGTAAGAGAGTCTCCAAAGGGGAAAGAGAAATGTTGAAACAATACAATTTACGATTTGGTGGCACAAACCTTTTGTCCCAACTCACTTTAAGTCCTGATAGAAATTTGGCGCATACAAGGCTGGATTTCCTTACAATGAGACATTGCAGGCTTTAGTTTTCTCTGTGGGCTTGGACTTGAATCTTCCAAGCCAGTGGTCAGGTTTTTTTTTTAAGGGCTGCCAGTAACTTAGTTTAAAAGATCAACACAGACCATAGAAGTTTTTTGCTGCCCATTTCTTTTCTTGTTTGTAGAGAAAGTGCTCCTTGAAAATATGATCACCTTTTGGAAGTTTAATGTCTCATTTAGGTTTGTGACCATTTTCCCTCTTCCTTCCCCCACATTCCTTAATTAGATGATTTTAACTTGCTCCAAGTTGGATGTACAGCCCTTCAGACAAATCCCATGCAATTTGTCTTCTACATTTACTCTTTCTATTATGGAAGGACCTCATTGGGGATTAGGGTGCCGTTGTGGCAGGAGATGATACAAAGATAGTCCCCACCTGAGAGAGCTTGTGATTTGTTCAGAAGATAAGACAACAGGTGGATAAAACAAATCAATGTGTGGGAGAACAGGGTAATCAGAGAAACAGTCCTGATTTATTCAGTGAGCAGAAGTGACGGCACACCTGCTACCTAGCCATTTATTGAGTGATTTTTATAGGCTTTGTTGCAGAGGTGAATCTTTAGCATCTTTAAGGCCATTTACCAATGTCACTGTCTGACAAATCCTGTGCACAGAATGCTGAATAGTTCATTTTTCTAATGCTGCTCCCAGCACTAAACTGCAGCTCTGATCTTATCTGTAAGCCTTCTACCTTGTCTGCGTTTTTTGTCCCATTTCTGCTGTGCTGCCTGTAATGAATCAAGCTGACTTGTAAATAAATTGCCTGTTGTTATTGCTCTTCCCCTGACCCTTGTATACTTACTTCTCCTTAGATTGGGACCTCCTAGGAGCAAAGACTCTCCTGCTTAAGTGTTTGGAAACCATCCAGGAAATAGTGGATACTACCTCAAATAAATAAAGATTGGCCTGCCGGAGAGCGTTCGGACATATATTCTTACAAGCTTTCAATACTATCCTTCCCTACTTAATTTATTCTCATACGGTCGGTCATTCCTTTCCACATGAATAGTGACCTTAAGTGTAACTCCATGTTTCAGTACTGTGTTTAGTCCTCTTGTGCTCTGTTTGCTCGCTTTCCACTTACTTGCCTATAGGAGAATGATCAATGAAAGGATTGATTGCATCGGTGTGCTTTTTGCTGAATATGCTCTGATGCCTAGTCTACACTTGTAAGCTACACCACTATAATTATGCCAGC
Source organism: Emydura macquarii macquarii (assembly GCF_026122565.2). Lineage (NCBI taxonomy): Eukaryota > Metazoa > Chordata > Testudines > Chelidae > Emydura > Emydura macquarii. The sequence goes on from NW_027130506.1 coordinate 7,907,123, forward strand.
TAGGGCTGTGAGGGTTTTTTTTTTTTTTGAAGCCAATATAGTTATGCTGGTACATTCCCACATATGTACATAGTTATACTGGTAAAAAGGTGACTTATACTGGTATAGCTATTCACATACAGGAAGGGGAATAGCTATTCTGGCATAAAGCACCTTTATATCCGTGTAAGTGTAGTAATCGGGGGTTTGCACTACTTGAACCATACTGGTAGAGTTAGAGGGAAGACTTTCTAGTGTAGGCATGGCCTATGTTTTAAGCTTTGCACATGGAGTTTCTCGTAAATAGAGACTAAGCAAAAAAGCCTCTGGTTTGGCTTGGAATCCCCCCCCCCCCCCCCCCGACCTTAAAAATAAATCCTACTCATATAGCCAATCTCCGTCCACACCAGCCTGAACCCATATATTGTAGAAATCGCCCTTCCCCTTGAGAACAGGTGGGGATGACATGCTTCCATTACAAAACATGAATACTGATTTCAGTAGCAGCTAATGAAGTGTGCAGTGTTATTGCTAGGTCTCCATCTGTCCAGGTACTCATGTGGCCCTCATGACTATAGTATCTCAGTACCTCCCGTAAATTAAAAAGATGGCAATGTTCGCTCTCTCCTTTCCTTAAAATGGTCCTTGAGTAGGAAAAGGAATAGCGAGGCTAGTTTATGAGTGAGGTTATGTATTATTGATGGTGCCTCTCAATGATTAAACAATTTTTTTCTGCATTATTTAGGGAAATTGCAACATTCATAATTAATGGCGAGATGCCTGTCTAGAGTAATCCTAAATTCATGCTCATCAGTAGCCCTGAAATGATGAAAGGAGGGAGAAGCTATCTTCCCCCTCCCTGCCTTCTATTCCTTATGGAGTTAGTATTTGATCCCTTTGTATTCATCTTCCACTACTTCTCGTATTAATATAGTTTACTATGGGATGGCAAGAGAGAAAACAGATTTTCTAAACTAATCTGCAGTGTTATTAGCACGTGTATATGGGAGATGCTTAAATCCAGAGGGAAATACAGTTAGAAAGGTGTAAAGATTCTGAAAAATCTTTCTTCTGCGACTTGGAGCCCTCTTCAGAAAATATATTAGGTGTTGTGCTTAGCTGTATCAGTCATGGAGTCAATGGGATTGCTGGTACAGTAGAACGTCAGTTATGAGCACTTGGGGAATCGAGTTCCAGAGGGGTAGCTGTGTTAGTCTGTATACAGCAAAAACAACGAGAGTCCTGTAGCACTTTAAAGACTAACACATTTAATTTCTGCATGCATAAGCTTTCGTGGGCTGCAACCCACTTCGTCAGATGCAAGAAATAGAAATCAGATAGGGGGTGTGTATATATAAACATCCAAGGGTAAGGACCAACAGTGGGGAGGGTAGGTGTTAGCAAAGTCCATTCAGTTAGAGTAGATGAGGCCTATTCACAACCATTGATTAGAAGGTGAGAACGTGTGAACAGTGACAATTACTTCTTGTAATGAGATAACCATTCCAAATCCCTGTTCAGACCCAGTCTGATTGTGTCAAGTTTACATATGAGTTCCAGCTCTGCAGTTTCTCTCTGAAGTTGGTTTTTGAAGTTTTTTTGTAGAAGTATGGCAGCTTTCAAGTCAGCTACAGAGTGTCCTGGGAGATTGAAGTGCTCTCCGACTGGCTTATGGATGTTACCGGTTTTTATGTCTGATTTGTGTCCATTTATTCTTTTGCTTAGTGACAGTCCGGTTTGGCCAATATACATGGCAGAGGGACATTGCTGGCACATGATGACATATATCACATTAGTAGATGTGCAGGTGAATGAGCTCCTGATGGTGTGGCTGGTGTGGTTAGGACCTGTGATGGTGTCACTAGAGTTGATGTGCGGGCAGGGCTGACAATGGGGTGTGTTGCAGGGATAGGTTCCTGGGTTAGTGTTCTTGTTGTATGGTGTACGGTTGCTGGTGAGTATTTACTTCAGGTTGGGGGGCTGTCTGTAAGCAAGGATAGGCCTGCCTCCCACGGCTTGAGTGAGTGAAGGATCATCTGCTAGGATAGGTTGTAGATCCTTAATGATGTGTTGGAGAGATTTTATTTGGGGGCTGTAGGTGATGGCCAGTGATGTTCTGTTGTTTTCTTTGTTGGGTCTGTCCTGTAGTAGGTGTCTTCTGGGTACCTGTCTGGCTCTGTCAATTTGTTTATTCACCTCTCCAGGTGGGTATTGTAGTTTAAGAATGTTTTATGGAGATTCTGTAGGTGTTTGTCTCTGTCTGAGGGATTGGAGCAAATCTGGTTGTATCTTAGGGCTTGGCTGTAGACAATGGATCGCGTAGTCTGTCCAGGGTGGAAGCTGGAGGCATGAAGGTATGTATTGCGGTCAGCTGGTTTTCGATATAGGGTGGTATTAATGTGACCATCCTTTATTTGTATTGTAGTGTCCAGGAAGTGGATTTCTTGTGTGGACTGGTCCAGGCTGAGGTTGATGGTGGGGTGGAAATCATTGAAATCCTGGTGGAATTCTTCAAGGGACTCTTTCCTGTGCGTCCAGATGATGAAAATGTCATCAATGTAGTGTAGGTAAAGGAAAAGGACTTGGGGACGAGTTTTGAGGAAGCAGTGTTGTAGGTCAGCCATAAAAATATTGGCATATTGTGAAGCCGGGCGGGTGCCCATAGCTGTGCCACTGACTTGAAGGAATAGATTGGCTCCAAATCTGAAGTAGCTGTGGGTCAGGACAAAGTCACAAAGGTCATCTACTAGGTGTGCCATATCATCATCAGGGAAAAGTTCCTGATGGCTTGTAGTGCATCTTTGTGTGGAATGTTGATGTAGAGAGCGTCTACATCCATTGTGGCTAGGATGGTGTTTTCTGGGAGATCACTGATGGATTGTAGTTTTCTCAGGAAGTCAGTGGTATCACGAAGATAGCTGGGAGTGCTGGTGGCATAAGGCCTGAGGAGAGAGTCCACATAGCCTGACAATCCTGCTGTGAGAGTGCCAATGCTTGAGATGATAGGGCATCCAGGATTCCCAGGTTTGTGGATCTTGGGTAGCAGATAGAATAACCCTGCTCGGGGCTCATGGTGTGTGTCTGTGTAGATTTGTTCCCGTGTTTCTTTAGGAGAAATGTTTGTAACTGAACAAAATGTTATGGTTGTTCTGTCAAAAGTTTATAACTGAACATTGACTTAATACAGCATTGAAACTTCACTATGCAGAAGAAAAACGCTCCTTTTAACCAACGTAATTTAAACCAAACAAGCACAGAAATGGTTTCCTTATCTTGTCAAATCTTTTTTTTAAATTTACCCTTTATTTTTTAGTAGTTTACATTTAACACTGTGCTGTATTTGCTTCCCACCATCTCTGCTGCTGCCTGATTGCATGCTTCCAGTTCCCAATGAGGTGTGTGGTTGACCGATCAGTTGGTAACTCTGAGGTTCCACTGTATTGGCAAGCACAACCCCAGCACTAAGGATATGTCTACACTGCGCTGGAGGTGCCATTCTTAGTTTAGATAGATGTACACAATCTATGTCTGCTTGAGCTAGGGATGTACTAAAAATAGCAGTGTGGCCATGGTCGCGTGGGTGACCGCCTGGCCTCCTGCTGTGCACAGTCCTGTCTGGATCCCCGGATGTGTATTTGGGGCAGCAAGTTGGACTTGCTACCGTGCCGCTGTGGCCACACTGCTATTTTTGGTGCACCACCTTGAGTAGAGCTAGCATGTGTATGTCTACCTGAGTTGGGAATCACAGCTTACAGCTGCAGTGTAGATGTATCTTAAATGTTTGTAGGCTTGGGATCATCATATTACTTCAAGGTGTTGGGTAGTCAACGTATATGGCTAATAGCTAAGGCTATGGGGGTTTGCTGTCTTGTGCTGTAACAGGAAAAAAGACATTTCCAGTCCCCGAAATACCTTCCTGAACTAATATTAAGGTCATGTCTATATGTACTGCGGCAGCATGTCTGGTGTAGACGCTCTGTGGTGACGGGAGAGAGCTCTCCTGTTGGCATAAAAAACCCATCTCCGCAAGCAGCAGACGCTATGTTGGCGGGAGAGTATGCGAGCACTTATGTTAGTGTGGCTTATATTGCCCAGCAGGGTTGTTTATTCATACCCCTGAGCAACATAGGTTGGAGTGTAGACATGGCCTGACTTTCCACTCTGAAATGGAAATGATTTGTCCAGCTTTTGCTTTGATTTAGGAAGAGAGAGAACAGTTTGCATGTTAGGAGGTTCATGAAGTTATGGACTTGGGTCAAAATTCTTACTTGCCATTTGGGCAATGAAGAAGCTAATTTAGTTATCTAAAAAATAGCAACAGACAAAGTGGCCGGTGATGGTATAATCGTCTTCTCTTCTCGTGTTGTTTCATTCCTCCAACTGGGGATTTCTTTATAGATTTGGGCACTGCTCATGGAGCAGAAAATCGAAGTGAAAAAGGAGCAGAAAATCGAAGTGGATAACTTTGTTTTTGCTTGGTGTCATGAGTTGTCTTACCATAGTGTTGTACCTCACTGTGTACATACCTTTTTTGAATTTTCTGTGTCAGATTTTTTTCCTACAGGCTCTGAAAACCTACTGGAAGGAGGTAAACGTGCTCTAGGGTTGTCAGTACCAAAAAAGACAAAAGTGTTTTATTAGGCTAATGGATTGAAGGGAATTATTTCTCCCATTGAGGTTTGAACTTGCTTCACACAGCGTTTGTGCCATCCTGAACAAAGAGGCTTCTGTAGGTTGCAGCAGAGGTCTGATGATGTAGATGCTATGAATTAATTGTCTTCTGTTTCACTGACCCAAAATCCTGCCCTAACCCACTGTACCTGAGTTGAGCCAAATGTTTGTCTGGGAGTTAGGGTGGGTCTTCCCTCTGGTTGGATGAGTGTGAACTTTAAATCAGAATGCTCAAAGGGTGAAAATGGCGCTTGGGATGATTCATTTTCTGTGTGCGCCTGATATCTGCACAGTGGGAATATCTTCAAGTCAGAACAATTCAGGTAAGATTCGTATCTCCTCCTCACCCTTTCCAACCTCTCCCAGCTTCCTTAAAGTGGAAATTAATCTGACATTTCTGAATTAAAATTCCTCTAGTAGAAGCTGAGTGAGGGGCTTATTCCTTGTAGCCATCCAGGTCACCTCTTTACCCTGCCGCCTCTTAATAGTAGACTAATTTTTCAGGCACCTTGTATCTGACGTCCTTTGATTCCCCTTAGAGCTCTGAACTGTGCCTTCCTTCTCTAGTTCACTTTCTTTAATCTCCCCTTTCTCAGAAGGTCCCTTAGTGACCCTCTTGCTATAGAGATGGCTGGATGGAGCTGCTTCCTCAGGTTTATTAAAATTGTAGCTTGCATTTGCATTACCTTACCAGGGGCTTTTGCAAAACACTGAAGGCAGCTGGAAAAGCATAACCTTGACTCTCCTGCTAACATCATAAATAGCTTCCATTCCATTACTGAACCGCAGGGCTTGAAGGCATTCGTAACATTTCCTGTAAACTTGCACTTATTCCCAGTCTTCTTCCTCCTTCCACCCGCTCCTTACAAATCATGAAATAGTTTGCTGCCCTCCCTCGTGCTATTTATAATCTTTCTTCTAACATGATCTCATACACTGGAGAGCTTTGACTTTGTTTTGTGCATGAATTTATTATGGAGGAGCTGTGAAAGGTCAGTCACATGGATCCCACGGGTTTTCTAATAGTTTGTGGATGACAGACGTCTGATGGGCACATGACCATGTGCATGTGGACGGCTGAACCGGTTCAGATCTGCATGCAGTGTCCCCCAGCTACCTGAGAGGAAGGAGAGGGAGAAAAAGCTTATTTCTTAGTTGTTGACTTAAAAGAGGAAGGATTGGTGTAATGGAAGAATGCCCTTCCGTCTCCATTTCTGGAGAGAGTGTGAAAAGATTAGGATGTATTCTGAATCAGTGCTGTGACTGCTTCAGCTTGTAAGCCTGTCCTAAAGTGAATCACAGGGAAAAAGTCTGAGTCATAATCTTTGATTGTACAGAACCTTTGTTTGCTCCCTTGTGTTCCCTGCTGAGTAATGCTGACTAAAGAGCAAGCTTTTTATGTGCTGTTTCATTAATGAAAAACGTAACTTTCTCTCTCCCATGCCATCCTACAACTTGAGTGAGGCATCATCAGAGTGAAGAGTTACCCATTCTTTCCCACATAGACAGAGCATTCAACTGGGATGCCTCATTCCACTGAACCTTACACTCCCGCTGCAGATCCTTTTTGGTCCGAAGAGATCTTGCTCTTTAAACAGGCAGAGGGGAGCCCAAATACTTACATGCAATGAGACCCATACTGGCCCCTTGCCAAAAGCCGGAGGGCAACAAATCTTTGGTATACGCTGTCCATAATTTTAAAGCTAGCTATGCATGGCCATAATGCTTGCAATCTACATTCATCTTCCTTAGCAAATTAATGTAAATTGCTGGAGGTGGAGTTTACGTGCAGGTATGTGTCTGTACCTGTTCAGCTTTGTCCTCACCATGGAGTGATAGGGATACGTGATAATAGTACTAAGTTTGTGTTTACATAGCACTTTTTTCTCTGAGCATCTCAAAATGCTTTACAAAGGAGGGCCCCAGTGCTGAATCTGCTAGACCACAAAGCACCCCCACCCCTACTCTCTTCCCCCAGGCTGCAGTTTTAAGACTCAGCTAGTTGCCTTTTGTCACTCAGTGGTATCACTTTGGGTACCGTTGGAGCTGCTAGAGGGTTAAACTGTGCTGTAGCTGGTGGCAGAGCTGATCTGTTTGGAAATGCCACTTTGGAGCCAAACTGTGACTATTGGCGTTTTTTTTTTTTAGCTGATTTGGATTCATTTCCTGAGTGATGTAACCAAGTGACATCAATTATGTTATGGTACCAATCTGAGCTGCTGTTGTAGGGTCTATATGCAAAAGATTTTTCTTCCAGGATATTTTTGTTGCTTAGAGGAGGTTATAAAACACTGAAAACGTATGCATTTAGCTCACGTGCACACATCTCTAGATGTACGTAAGCGGAAATCAGATGCAGGTGGGTTAAAATTCACTGAAAGAGTTATGTCAAAATATTAAGATGTTCTTAGTGCCTTGTTGTGTTCTTAATGCATATGTATGGCAGATATTTTTGCTGGAATAAGAATGTTCTCTCCAGAGAGAAGGCATGTGTGGTCTAAGTGCAGAGCTGGGAGCCAGGAACTCCTGAGTTTTATTCCTAGCTTTGCTGCCAATTTACTACATGACCTCGGGCAACTTTTCTGTGTCTTCTCCACCTGCGAGGTGGAGTTACCTACGTTTTGGTGGGGGGGGGTTTGTAAAGATTATTTAATGTTCGTAAATCACTGTGTAATTATTATTACAACAGGGTGATCGAAGGATGGGAGTGGAAGCCAGTTTAAACCAATGTAAATCCCCATGTAAATGTTCTTTTTTCAGTTTGAGTGATTTATTTCAGTTTTAGCTTAAACCAGCTGCCTTACATTGAACCAAATTAAGTCACTCTTAAATCAAAATGAAGGCTTGTCTACACTAGAAAGTTAATGTGGATTTGGGTAACGTATGAAGCTGTTTGCGATCAACTCCATGTGTGGTCTTACTCTGGAACAAGAGTGCCTTCACCCTGTGTAGCCCCTTAGTGGGTTAAGTTAAACTGGAACAAAGCACTCTATCTCTGGAGTAAGAGAGTCCACACATGCAGTTGCTCAGAGACAGCTGATCAGGAACAGCTTTCTGAATATAAACTGCAAGTCTCCACGCAGTCTCTTGCACTGGTTTTACTAAATCAACTTAAAAGCAGATTCACATTAAACTGGTGCAAATCCTGTGTCTAGACAAGGTCTTATAATTGCTTAACAGAGTAGGTGAAGCTATTGTGGCAGCTTCGTTGGAAACGTACAATCTCAGGACTGGTCTACAAGGAAATTACCAACCTAACCCCCAGGGTAGACGACAACGCTAAGTTGTCAACCTAGCTACTATCTTTATGGTGATCGCTAGGTTGACCCCGATTTACCTACAGTGCAGCTACAGAGTTTTAAGTGTGGACATAGGCTCGCTACAAACGTATGCAAAATTTGGATAGAGTGAAAACAAACTTCTGCCAGTGTTGTAAAAGGCCCCAGCGCTTTCTGTACTCTTCAGTATTTACATAATATTTAGCACTTGCATCGTACTCTTCATTTCGAAGAGTTGTTCAAACATTAACTAACAGCCTTGGGAGATAGGTCAAAAAAGGTAACAGTATTCACTAGAGTGGTTGGCCAAAGTTTGGGACCCTGTAGGTTGTTTACCTTAGGAGGAGAAATTGAGGCTGGAATCAGGTATCCTTGATGCAATCCTCTTTATTTACAAAGAACGTACAAAGTCCTGTTCCTCTGAAGAAAGGAGGAATCGGACATCAGGAGATAGTTTATTTGCTCACAGTTACAAGCCCCTTTCATCAGCACCTAGCACACAAATGCACTTTCTTGGCTTTCCTTATGGCCACGCTCTCAGTGTTTGTTCAGTCTGCTTCTGGCTTGCTGGTCCCTTTTTATGGCATTTCTGTGGTGGTTCTCCTGTTTCTCTGTCTCATCGGATACGTCCGCACTGCAGCTGGAGGTTCAGGTAGACGTACACACGCTGGCTTTGAGCGAGTTGGTGTGCTAAAAATAGCAGCGGGACCATGAGGGCATGAGCGCTGGTTTGGACTAGCCACCCGAGTACGCTCCTGTCCGAGATCCTTGGTACGTATTTGCACAACTAGACAAGCTTGCTGCTTGTGCCGCTCTGGCTATGTTTAGCTTGCTAGCTCGAACAAAGCTAGCACAGGTATGTCTGTCTGCCTGCCTGAGCTGAAAATTACACCTCCAGCTGCAGTGTGGACATACCTCTTCTCCCTGTCTCTCTGCTAAAACTATATATAGTGAAGCTTGTTCCTGGTATAGTTCACTTTTGAGTGACCTCGTCTTTGCCCTCCCCCTTACCCCCCCCCCCTTTTTTTTTTTTTTTTTTTTTTTTTTTGGACAATGTTTTGTGTGCTTGTGTTTGGGGTGGAGGCTGCTACTGTTTCTTACAGCTATCTTAAAAGAAAGGCAGCGACTCCACCTCCTTAGTTTCAATGAGGATTAGCCCAACTCATTGCAATACAATTTCCCATTTTATGGGTGAGGGAACTGAAATATCCAGAGGATGAGATTTGCTCAGAGCTATACAGCAAGTCATTGGCAGAGCTGGGAGTTCCTGTTTTAAGCGCTGTTCTTGGAACTTGGGAGCAATTCAGACATTATAGGAGAGGACGTTTCTACCATGATGTGGGCTTTGCCTCCTGGTACTTTGCGCTTGATGTAATTCATGTTAAGAATAAACGTCCCAAAGCTGCAGAGAGAAAGTTGGGCTTGTGATTAAGGTACTGGACTGTGATTGTGAAGACCTGGGTTCAGTTCCTCACTTCCTGCATGATCTTTGGCAAGTCATACAGAGTCTCTGTGCTTCAATTACACACCTGTAAAATTGAGTTAATACTTACTTTCTCCTCTCCTTTCTCTGCCATGTCTATTTAGGCTGTAAGATCTCTAGGGTAAGGACTCTTTTATTGTGTGTCTCTATAGTACCTAATTCAGTGGGGCCCTGATCACAGGTGTGACCTCAAAGTAATATCCTAATAAAATTAACTGGTAGAATAATAGAGAGGCAAGATGTCTTTTACTGGACTCTCGTTGGTGAAAGAGACAAGCTTTCGAGCTATATGGAGCTCTCTTTCAGCTCTTTTTAGATAAGGTAGTAACGGGTAGACAAGGGCTTAGAAATACAAAATAAATGCAGAATAGACATGGACAAATATTTCTCTCCCCTCCCTCCAGATTTGAAGAATAAACTGTTAGGTTACTAAGCAGAATCACTGCTGTGGCTATTTTAAACAATAAATACAGTAACAAAAGTGCATTATGGTTCTGCAGGATGTGAAAAGATGAGTGTTCATTACTCCCCATAAAATAGCTTATCCCAAATAGCAGCTTTTGTTATTTGTTACGCCTAGCAAATGACAAAGACCATTGTCAAGATTAGTACCTTGCCAAGATTCCCGTGTCCATGACTTGAAATCTCTCTCTCCGTTACTAGAATCAGAAGAGTGCTTCTCTTAACAAGGATGCAGAATCCTTTTGGCTCTGCCCAGAAGTCTGAAAGTTCCAAGCATTTGTTGGCAAAATCCCAGGGTGCTGTGGGAAGCAGTTTAAGGAATGCCGTTCTTCCCTCTGAATTTGGGCAGACCCTGTGCCCCACACAATGCTAAGGCATACTGCTGTTGGTGATGCTGATTGCTGGGTGAGTTGCAAAGCCAGGGTCCTCGCAGCTAATGAGCTGTGTCTGTGTGGAGCTTTTTCTTAAAATTTCCTTCTGTTGAGCTGCCATGTCACTGCCACGGTATCCTGTCATGTTGCTCAGAGCAGCAAATCGGAGTGTTGCAATCGTAAGACCATAATTGCTGTTAGTAAGTGGCCTATGTTGGAGCTGCAGGACCGAAAGAACAACATGACATTTTAAGAGAAGACTCCATTTAGACAAGGCCATTAACAGGCCCTTTGGTGTTCTTAGCTACTGGTGTGCTTTTGACCCCACTATCCTAACCAAATTCCAGTCTGTATTGTTACAGCCTGCCCCTCCTGAAAAACATGCCCCGTCATTTCAAATGAAAACGTTATTTTTGTGGTGGTGGTAGGGCAGAGAGGCGGCTGTGCTTTGTCCACAGGTGGCCAAATGGCCTTTAGCTGTCTAGTATTAACATGCCCTTCGCCCGGTATTATCTGAGTGTCTCACAATTAGTGTTGGATTCTACCCTCCTGTGACACTCATTTGGGGTAGTGAAGTATTAACCTCATTTTATGCACGAGGTGCTGAGGCCCAGGATGGATTAAGTGACTCGCCCCGGGTTGCAGAGCCAGGAGTAGAACCCAATAGACTTGAGTTCAAGTCCACCAGACTGTCCTTCCGGCCCCACGTTATAATCTGCAGAGCGTGTTTTAAAAAAAAAAATTAATTAACAAAATATTTTCCCTCCTGGTCGCCTTGGTGAAAACTGCCCTGACTTCTTTTTCTTTCATAAGACTCATCTCCATCTATTAGGGATGGGCCTTTGGCCCCTCTCCTTTCTTGTTACAGGCACTAATATTCAGTATATTCCCTGGTAGAATCATTTTTCCTCATCTGAAGAAGTAAAGATGAGGTTTTTATGAAGATCTGTGGCAGTCTTTGAGCCTCAGCATCTTTAGAAGAACTCAGATAGGCAGTGGGAAAAATCACACACACTATTTTCTACTGGGGATGGGTCTACTGCAAAGGTCTGCAAACTGTGGGGTGCGCCCCCTTACAATGGGGAGATGGGGATGGAGCACCACCCTGCCTTGCTGTGCTCCAGGTCTGCTCTGACCCTGCCACCCACTGTGGCTCCAGGCTGGGTCCGTGGCTCCCAGCCTTGGCTCCTGGCTGCTGTTTCCGACTCGGCCCCTGACTGCCATGGCCCCACTCCCAGACTTGGCTCCTGACTGTGGCCCTGCTCCCAGCCACCAGAAGGGGGTGGGGAGGTGCAAACGGGTAAGAAGGGCGGGGGGGGGGGGTGCGAACTAAAAAGTTTGAGGACCACTGGACTATTGTGTAATTCCCTTCACTGCAGCTGCTTTTGTTTGGTTAATCATGCAAATGTATTAATCCAGAGTCAAACTGGGGGAAAAAAGGTGGTGGTACTCTTCCAGGCTCTCTGCAGAGAATAAGCTTAATCCGTGTGAGTCATCAAAATGAAATGCTACTCAGTAGATGGTGCAGGTGTTCAAAACGTAACTGTGCAGCTCTTTGAGCTCTGCTTAGTTTCTGCTTGTTGTAGCTGGAGTATGCCCAGGGGTTCTGGCTCCTTCTCCAGTGGGAAAAATAAATAATTGGTGGTATTGCTCAGATGCCACCCACTTGTGACACCAAAACAAAACCTTGCTGTTAATTGTGCAGCTTTCGTACAGGAGCCGTGAAATAATTAACAGTGTTGACATTGAAATCTTCATCACGGAGAACGACAATGAAGGTTTAAGAATGTAAGAATGGTGATAGTGGGTCAGACAATGGTCCATCCCTGTCCCTGACAGAACAGGGCAATTTTGAGTGATCCATCTGTTATCTTCTGATCCCAGCTTCTGGCATTTGGAGGTTTAGGGACACCTGGTGCGTGGGGAAAGTCTGCACAACACCACTGCAGCTGTACTTTTGAAGCGTAATCACTTCCTACATTGACGGAAAGGGTTTTTCCATCAGTGTAGTCAATCCACTTCTCCAGGAGGCAGCAGCTAGGTCGATGGAAGAATCTTATATTTTTGGTGTAGATGAGGCCTGAAATGAAGGAGTCAGTTCACACCTCCCAGAGCTATTGTTGTAGGCTCTCTGTGGACTCCCACAGACACCTCAGCAACAGTTCTCCTCAAAAATGTGAAATGAGTTTTTCTTCACAACCATGTCAGCCAGAAACTGACTTTCATTTTAATTTCAGCTGAGGATCTAGAGAATGAGATAGCAGCATCTGAAAGGGGCCTGTACAAGGTACTGTCAGATACAGGCTGATGCCAAGGCCTGTTGTTAATCGTACAAATGTATTATCTGTATTGGAGCATGTTGAAACAGGGAAAGATAGCTAACTCTTCACATTCCTGTATTCACCTTCCAGCTGGTTGAGTGCTGCCCTACAGGTCCCTCGAGCATGTGTCAGTACAAGGCAGTCCTGTAACTCACCGGGGCTAATCCAAGAAGTGACAGTGCCTGAGCCACTAAGTGATAGTGACTTTTGTATAATAGGTCCTACGTTCTAGGAAGAGGTAGGGTACCGCAAAGTGGCATTACACTGCCACTAAATATGTAGTTAGACCATGGAATTTGGCAAGATCCAAAAAGGGATTGGGTTTGCTCTCTCTCATACATATTCATTCTCTTTGCCTCTGCCTCTCACAGAATACCAAGAATATGCAGCATTGTCATAGCTAGTGGTAATAGATTTTGGAAGGGATATTAATCCTCATGCTTCAGGGTTTAAATCGATATCTTGATATTAGAGACTGGGATGAGGCCTTATATGGATTGCACAGATTATCCCATGTCTTGGTATTGCCAGATCTTACACATTCTTCTGAAGCATTAGAGACAGGATATTGGACGAGAGTGGGCCTCAGGTCTGATCCAGTATATGAATTCCTATGTTACTATGTTTACAAACAATCCCACTGTTCTTTCATTGGAGATTCATCACATGTTCTCTGGAGAGTTTGAATTCTACAGAGTTAGTCCTGGTTACTTCTCTCATGATTAGATACTACTGTCTAATGTGCCTCAAGACATCTTTATGAATAGGACTTCATTAATAGAGCCGAACAAATTACAGTAGCATACAGTACATTTAATCCAGGCTTCTGAAGTCTGTATTTGTCATAGGATGATTCAGAATCTGGATTTGGAGGACAATTCACCCTCTGGGAGGAATGGTTTCTGTTGAGGCATAACGAGGAATGGTGGCAGGAAATGGTGATTTTTGAGATAGTTAAGGATCACAAGATTTCTGATTCTGTAATGTCCAACAAACAGCGCAGTGTGCCATTCATGCAGCGTTGTTCTATTGCATCACCTCGGGAAATCACAATGGAGTCCTCTGTGTTCCACTGAGCGCATATTGCAGAAGAATGCTCTCAATGGCACGAGCACTGGTGCCTTCCCTTTAATGAATGATGGCAGGGTGGATAAAAATCAGTATTTGTTTAAAAATCAGATTTTTTTATTTAAATCAGATTTTTTTTTTATTTTAAAAATCATCAATAAAATACTAAATTTCTCTCTTGTTTAAAAAATACCAGTTGTAATTAAACCTCATCACAAACATGCTAAACCTACACTTACTGTCTCATAAAAATGAATGAATGGCTCTAGTCTGTCCAGCCTAGCTACCAGCTCTTGCTTCTTGAAAGTTCTGGGCTTTCACTTTCTGTTTCAGTTTCTGTTTCTCAGCAGACCAAAGTCACATGTGCAAAGAAAGACAGAGGCTGGATAGGATTGTTGTTCTGTGCTTATATGGTGGTGGAGCCGAGCCAAGCAAGACAGAGGAGTTAGTTAATGCACTGTCTTAAAGACAGAGACAAAGGACGGATTCAGAGTAGAAAGGAATAGTGGAGTGGACTGGGAAGACAAAGAGAAGACATAATTCAGTACACACACAGCTTCCTATATTCCTCCACACTTTAATGCATCTTTTAGCCAAAGACTTAAGTACGTCTTCTTCAGGAATAAAAGAAAATGTTGTTGAAGTCGCAAAATACTTCCCTAACAACCATTTTGCTTCAGCTTCACTGAAGAGAGCAGGAGGATCCGAACTAATTCTCCCTCAAGATGTTTATGATGGAATTCTGTGGTTGATTGTTTTGAACAATTTATTACGAACTGACCTATTCTCATAAAACTTTGTGAAGAAAATTGTGATAAAATAGATGGAAATATCTCATTCAAGGTATCTAACGTTGGATTAGAGAGGAATCTAGAGGATATGCTCAGTATACCGAAGCCTCTATCCATAGCCTTAAACAAACTTCAGAGAAATTGTTGCTGCATTGCTGATGCTGTTGAAATTTGGAAGGCACTTCAAGAGACATTGAAGAAAGAAATACCTCACCAGAAAGTTAAACTGCAGGCTATAAAGGAGCGAATGGACCAAGCACTAACTCCACCTCATTTTCTTGCAAACATTCTCGACCCCAGATATAAAGGTAGATACCTAACTTCTGAAGATGCTGCTGCCATGTCCTGGGCTTCTCAAAATCACTCCTCAGTGATGCCAGTCATAATAAATTTCAGGGCTGGAGTGGAACCGTTTAAACAGTACATGTTTACTGATGATGTTTTGAACAAAGTTATTCCCCTGAATTGGTGGAAATCATTAGCCAGGCATCTTGAAACAGAGTTCCTTCAGTTGTGAAGCCAATTTTTCACAGCAGTAGCGTCCTCTGCAGGCACAGAGAGAATATTTTTATTGTTTGGTGGTATTCATTCAAAGCTAAGGAATCGACTGAGAGTTGAAAAAGCAGGAAAACTCGTATTTCTATTTCAGTCTATGAATAAAAATGAGAGTGGGAGTGGGGAAGATGAGAGCTAGTTGTAGAAGTTTTAAGGACAGTGGACATTTATTGTTGTGATGACCTGTCTGTTAGAGTTAATAAAATTTGGGGAGGCGGGGGAAGTTCAAGGTCAGCCGGCAACTCAGAAGACTGCTGCAATTGCAAATGTGAAACGTTTATGTAACATTTAAGATTTAGTTTAATAAAATAGAAGTGCTATTGTGTTTGTGATTTAGTTCTTGCCATTCCTAACGTATTGCTGCTGCATCTGCAGCTTGACACAGGTAATGAGTATTATGTACTATTTCCTAAATTAATAAAAATCAAGTTATCTAAAACATTACACAAAGTATATCCTCCTAGATGTTGTAAAATGCTGCATTGAGTTGTAAACTAACATGCACCATTATTTAAGAAATATGTGAGGAAGTATCAGTGGGAAACTCTTGGTGATTTAAATTACCTTGATTTAAATCAATCCACCCTGAATGTTGATAGGAAGGAATAAGGGGAATAAACTATTCCGGTATAAAGCATCTTTCTACTGCTATAACTGCATCCACATTAGGGGTTGTACCAGTATTACTATTTTTGGGGAAATATCACACCCCTAACCAACAGCTATACTGGGGGAAAAACTGTGTGTAGACCAGGCCAGAGTTACTCTTGCAAAATATGGATGTAGGTGAACAGAGAACTACACAAATAAAATATGCATTTGCACGGGTAAAGGAACTTGCAAGCACAGATGGCAGGTGTTATAAGTACTCATTTAACATTAACAGGAAATTGTAGGCACTCGTATTTGAATAGTCAGCAGCAAGTGGTAAGTAAGGCAACACTATGTGAAACTATAGCCAAGGGGTCCAGATTTTGTTCATAGGCATGCAAGCTCAACTCCCACCTATTTCAGCTAGAATAATATTGAGCAGTAGGACTGGGCCTTACGTGCTCAAGGTCAGAAGCCGTTTTGTATGGGGAAAGGGCAGGCTGGCTTTGGCACGTCTGGATACTGACACAGTGAGTACCTTGCATGTATCTCGGACTCTATGTGTTGAGAAACATGACATCTGCTGTAGATTGAATACCTCTTTTCTTGGAAAGCAGTCCACTGGAAAACTGGTTGTTGGCAAGTCTACAATAAATGTGACATCTGGGAAGTCTTCAGCCTCCTGGAAAAGGTTTTGTGGATTTAATTTTTTTTTATTGGGGAAAGGGTAGAGGGAAACCTAGCCTGATAGGATATTTAATGTTTAAACCTCGACACAGTCCCTTTAACTAATGTTAAACAGGTTCAAGCTGCTAAAAATACATTTGAACAACAATTTTCTTCTTGATCTTGAAATATCTCAGTCCTTCCTCAAACCCAAGATGTGCAGTGTTAGCCATTCCCCCATGCAGATGTGCAGGTCATGCTTTCCATTGGCTTCCCCCATATGCACTGTTTTTCAAGCAGGAAGGGTATTGACGTACACAGAGATCCAGCTCTCTTCCAAACAGTGTGTTCTAGGAAGCTGGAGTTAGGACTCCTGGACTCTGATCCTGAGTCTGCCACTGCCTTGATGTGTGATCTGTTCTCCTCTGAGTATCAACTGTTTCATCTGGGGGAAAGAAAACAAAAAGATCTGTAATTGGTTGCAGAACACTTCTTGGCCTTCAGAGAAAGGTGCCCACATAAACAAAAGGTATTATTTGGATGATGTGATATGTATGTGTGACGTCTGGTCTTAGTGTCAGCGGGTCTTCCAGTGCAGAAGCTGGGATTGTGATGATGATGATGCAGGCCTGAGTTTACAAGACCTGGGCGGGTTTTCTGAAAGCTCAGAAGGACATTTGAAAGGTGAATTGCAAAGAAAATGGCATCAACTTTGTCATGCTGTCCTGAAGTGGCTCTAGAGTGAGTGTACCAGCCTCCGGGCAGACTGTTAAGAACTAGGGCACAAGCCCCAAATTGGTTGTGTTCTATACCTACGTTTCACCAACCAGTTATCAAATGTAAACTTCTCAGGCACTATAACAGCTTTAACAGGGAGTTATAGACAGGCCCCTTGGGTGCTCCAATCTGGCTTGTACACAGATAAACCTACCTTTGGGCAGGTCTACACTACAAATGCTGCATTGAAGATGCTGTAAGCCGATGGGAGAGAGCTCTCCTGTTGGCTTAGTTATTCCATCTCTGCAAGGGGCGGTAGCTATGAGCGGGTCTACACTACAAAGCTGCATCAGTGTAGCTGCACTATTGTAGTGCTTTGTAGATGCCCTGAGTCGATGGGAGAGAGCTCTCCCACTGACATAGCGCTATCTACGTAGGAGATTAAGGTCAGTATAACGACATCGCTCAGAGGTGTGGATTTTTCACACTTCTAAGCAATATAGTTATACTGAAGCAAGCGTGTAGTATAGACTTGGCCTTCATTATAGATGGTCCTTTACACCCAAGAATCGCAGCATATTCAAGTTACTCCCAGTCCCAAAGAACTAGTCACTTACCCCAGGTCAGTTGTACCTTAGATCTCACATCGAGGATTGTAGCCAATCCTATAATAAACTATATACAGATTTATGAAAAAAGGAAATTTAGTTATTTACAAGGTTAAAGCAAGTAGACATACAAACACAAATGAGTTATGATCTTAAGTTTCAAAAGCTTCTTTGATCAGAAAGCTCTATAGGTCTTTTGTGGCTAGCTGGGGATCCCTTGCTTATACTTAGGAAACCTTTCCTCTCCCTTCCCCCCAGAGTCCATGCAGCACAGATATAGAGTTTCTTCTTGTTAAGGGTATTTATTCCCTTCCCCCCCATGTGCTTTGAGCTGCAAACTCAGTGTATGGGAGGAATCCACTTGCATGACTCATCTTCATGGGATGGGGCAAGAGCATAACAACCGAGTCTTTTGTCCTTTTTACTGTTCCACGATAATCCGTCTGGTGCCAGTGGACCTCCCCTGTTGGGCAGGAAGTAACACCTTCTGTTGGAGACCAAACTCTTCACACTCGTTAATGACTCTCCTGTCTGGTGACTTACATAGTCACAGAAGCTTACCATACAAATGCTTAAATATTGCCATAAAGGAGGGGGTACAGATGTTATAATTGAGATGAATGGATGGCAGCTCACGAGTGTTCAATAAAGTCTAAACACAGAACACGTTCTTATGGTCCTAATACCTGTTTTAACAATACTAACAGGTGAGCCAGACTGAATCCAGCGGTGTATTTGTCTGTGTTCAGTTGAGACATTGGGACGTTGGCATGAGCTGGCACCTGGTTTGCCAACATCGCAGACATTTACAGTTTGCACTGAGCGCTCTGACTATCCAGCCAAAGAGGTTAATGAATAAGCAATTCAAAACACTTTTCTTGTTAGGTTCCCTGAAGGCTGGTTGCCTGCCTCCCGACACCCCATAATGCATCTACACACAGCTACAGATGAGCCCAGCAGTTTAGCTTAAAAGAGAGATTTGCTTGTCTAATGATGAAGAAGGTCCCATGCTACCTGTGATAGAATGATGCACTCTGGAAGACTCTTTCAGCACTGGGGCTGTGCTGTGGAGGATACACTAAAAGGAGAAATAAGCTGGTTTTGGTGTTTTGGGCTATGGGCCTGATCCAGTGGTCACTGAAATCTATGAGAGTGTCTCCATTGAATTGGCATTAGATCAGGGTCTAAAATCTTTCTTAAGCCTAGTTAATGGGAACATTTGACCCATACTGCAGGAGTTGATGTAACTTTTGTATTTCCTCTGCAATTCGCCTAACAGATCTTTCAGACCTATGCTGCTTACTGTCAGGCTTTACCTATTGGAAAACTCCTGTCTTCTCTTTACTACACTGCCAGGGTTGCTGGGAAGACAATTGTGTCTCAAAGTGCCGGCCAGCAGGAATGTCCATATGCCAGTCAGTGAGGCTCTGAAGTGCTCCTAACTGCCACAGTCCATGTGCTTTTACTGATGAACAGGGTTTGTGAGGATTCATGCCCCGATTTGCATAATTCATTTCATAGCATTGTAATAATGCAGATCTAAGAGGCACCCGTCCCTTTGGTACTTGGGCCCTCTACGTAAATCTGGATGGGTGCCAGTTCATAGAATCATAGAATATTAGAGTTGGAAGGGACCTCAGGAAGTCATCTAGTCCAACCCCCTGCAGCTCTGTCCAAGAGGATTAGCGCTCCCGTTACTCTCTTCCCCAGGTTAAAGCCTCTTTTTTAATAGGAATCAAATCTGTTTTTTTGCCCCTTGAGCACCTGTTAATGTTGATTTTCAATAGGTCTCAGTGTACTCAGAAAGTTCCAAGAGACTGGAAGAAAGGTAATGTTGTGCCACTTATTAAAAAGGGTAAATGGGGTGACTCAGGTAATTAAAGGCCTATCAGCCTGACATCGATCCCAGGCAACATAATGAAGCTGCTGATGGGACTTGATTAATAAAGAATTAAAGGAGGGTAATGTAATTAATGCAAAATCAACCATGGATTTGTGGAAAACAGATCCTGTCAAACTAACTTGATACCTTTTTTGTGATGAGATTATAAATTAGATAGAGGTATAGTGGTGACCTAATATACTTAAAGTTCTGTAAGGTGTTTGACTTGATATCGGCATGGCATTTAGATTAAAAAACTAGAACGATATAAAATTAACATGGCACACATGAAATTGATTAAAACCTGGCTAACTGATCGGTCTCAAATGTAACTGTGAACGAGGAATCATCATCAAGTGGATGTGTTTCAAGTGGGGTCCTGCAGAGATCAGTTGTTGGCCCTGTGCTATTTAACACACAGCTTGGGGGAATGGTAAAAATAAGAAAGAGGGCAGATCACTGATTTAGAGCTGTCTGGATTGTTTGGTAAACTGGGCACAAGCCAGCAGTACACATTTCACTACAGCTAAATGTAAATCTGTATCTCTAGGATCAAAGAATGTGAGCATTACTAACGGAATGGGGGACTGTATTCTGGGAATCAGTGATTCTGAAAAAGATTTGTGAGTTGTAGTGGATAATCAACAGAACATGCGCTCCCCATGTGATGCTGTGGCCAGAAGAGCTAATGTGATCATGGGATGCATAAACGGGAATCTAGAGCAGGAGTGGAGAGGTTATTTTACCTCTATTTGGAACTGCAGTGGCTGCTTCTGAAACACTGTGTCCAGTTCTGGTGCCCACAATTCAAGAAGGATATTGATAAATTGGCGAGGGTTCAGAGATGACCCAGGAAAACGATGAAAGGAGTAGAAAACCTGCCTAATAGTGATTGAGCACTTCGAGACTCTCTACCTAGCTTAACAAAGAGGAGGCGAAGGGGTGACTTGATTATAGTCTAAAAGTATCTACATGGGGAACAAATATTTAAGAATGGGTTCTTCAGTCTCGTTTAGAAAGGTGTAACATGATCCAGTGGCTGGAAGTAGAAGGTAGACAAGTTCAGACTGGAAATAAGGTGTAAATTTTTGACAGTGAGGATAGTGCCTGTTATCCAAATTCAGCTGTAGGCTCCGAGAGCTCCACTTGGCCACAAAACATGCCATTAATTGGCTCTGCGAATATTCAAATTGCTAACTCAAATAAATTAGCCATTGGAATAGTTTAGGAAGGGTTGTGGTGGATTCTCCATCACTGACCATTTTAAAACCAAGATTGGATGTTTTTCTCAAAGCTCTGGGGAAGGTGTATGGCCTGTGTTATACAGGAGGTCACACTAGGTAATTACAATGGTGCCTCCAGGCCTTGGCAACTATGAACCCAATTGGAGGCCATTTTGCAATTTATTTCTGGGGCGGTGGCATGCTGAAGTGAAGTCTTTTGCGCTGCACCCTATGGCCTTGCCGGTGCTACACCTGTTCCTTGGAATTTCCCACCATTTCTATCCTTGATGCAGCTCCACTAGTGGCAGCAATGTTGGCAGTGCTAGTGTAGACAGGCTGCCAGGGCCTGCTGGTGTGTTAACTGCAGTAGTGCTGAGATGACCCTGTGCTTGAAACACTGGGGCTCATCAACACTAGTGCTTCTTCTACCAGTGTGGCTACAGCACTGAGGGGGGAAAAGCCATGTGCCATGTAGGCACAGCCTGCAAGTGGCAAAATGGTCTAAGTTTGATGGCCAGCAGGACTGAATTGCATCATTGAGAACACACTGACTGTCTGATCGACCTCCACCCTTTGACTCAGGCAAGTTCAAACCTTAGTCTCTCCAGCAAACGCAGTTGTCACCGTGAAAGATGGGGTTTCAGTTCTGTATTAAAGAAATGACTATAATCAAATCTCTTGTTTCAGGGCTTCAGCTGGTCACCTGTAGTGGTCAGGAAGGGATTTTTGTCCCCCGAATGCACAATTGGCTAGATGAGTCCTGTTGTGAGTCTGCGTTTCACCTTCCTCTGAAACACCAGATTGGCCATAGCTGGAGATGGGACACAAATAAAAGTAGATCAGCACTCTGAGCTGGTTCAGAGTATCCTCTGTGGATGCTTAGCTGGTGGGTCTTGCTCTTGTGCTCAAGGTCAAACTGATCATCAGTTTTGGATCAGGAAGGAATTTTACCCTGGGTCAGATGGCCTGGATCTTTGTTTTTTTTTTTTTTTTTTTTTTTTTGCATTCCTCTGTAGTATGGTTCACCTGCTAGGATAATTTGGGCATATCTCACCTAATCAATTCCCTGTCATTGCAGGGACCTCAGGCATTGGTGGTGCCTTGGCCCACAGCTTAATCTGCTGAGGAGTGAAATGCTTTTAGCTAGCGTCTCTGGGCTTAATATACAGGTGTGTGGGTGAAAGTTAATGTCTGGTGATGTGCGGGAGGTCAGACTTAGATGATCTAATGGTTTCTTCTGGCCTGAAGTTCTGTGAAACGATGAAATGCCATTGAAGTGGGAGAAGCTGGCCAGAGGAGAAGCGCTTCCTCCTGGCCACCTGCTCTGATCACTGCCAGCCCAGGCCAGGTGCATTCACTGTGCCCACCCTACGCTTTTCGTTTAGCTTGTTCTTCCCATTCCTGGCACATTCTGCACCCCAGAAGTGGGCCTTCGCTGCTGTGATGGAGCTTGTTTTTCCAGTTATTTTTTTATTGGTAGATATAGGTGAAAGGTTGGTGCTGTGTACCAGGTTAGTGAGCACAGGCAGGCACAGCTGCTCCTGCTTCCCCGCATGTGCTGCATGCTCGTTATTTTAATAGTGCTGCTTCATCATTCGGGTAGCTGCCATCAATCTCCCTGGGGTCAGTGAGGAGAACTGGCCGTTCTAGCCCTCTGAACGGCTTGAGTTCAGAAATGTGTCTTACACACACCATGGCTCTCTGAAAGAATGATACACAGCCATCTGTTGTCTTGTCACATCTTGTCCTTCCTATGACGTTTAATACCTTCTCCCTAAGGTAGCTATAGTATCTGAGTGCCTCATGACCTTTGTATTTATCCTCATGATGTTCCCCATTTTTACAGATAAGGAAGTGGAGCACAGAGGGGCTAAGAGACTTGCCCAAGGTGATACAGGAAGTATGTGGGTGGAGCAGGGAATTGAACCCAGATCTTAGGCTGACACTAGACACTCTAGCATGGGAATCCTGTATGGCCCTAACCCTGAAGTCCCCTATTTTGTGCTGGAACAAAAGTACCATTGGGTCAGAACTGAAGTCGTAGCCATTTGATATGCATGATGAGCTCAGCGATATCATTTTATTTATTAGTTTTCTTAGATATTTGTGTGGCTAAATTAACACCTACTGATGTTATCTTTAACCACAAATGCCGTTTTTCTACCCCGTTTCACTGCCAGTAATGTTCCTCTTTCTTATCTAAAGAGTTCAGATACAATAGCAGGTTAATTAATTATGCTTTATATTAGTAGATCCCAGGAACTAACACATGCATCAGTCCTAGTAGTGCACGTTTCTGTGGTTAGTAATCTAGGCTTCTACTCCATGCCTTTTAATAATAATTTTCTGTCCTGGATTCCTTTACTTACTTTCTGCACATGTTAACCCATAATTGAACTTGGGCTGCTCTAGGATTGCAAGGCATTGTAGACTAGAGCAGGAACTGGCTAGTGATACTGAAGCTTCATCTGGGACAAAGGAATGTTGGAATTGCCTCACTGGATCAGACCCAAGGTCTGTATAGTCCAGTATCCTGTCTCTGATAGTGGCCAGTACTGGTTTTTTTTTTTAGAGGAAGCCTTAAAACACCCACAGTAGGCAGGTATAGCTATGGGACCATCTGCCCCCTATATTTGGTGTCCTTCTGGTCTCTGATTGCTGGAGATTGGCTTAGACCCTACAGCATGAGGCTTAGTACCCCTTCCAAAATCTGTTATAATGAATTATAACAACTCCGGATAGTTTTGATGCGTATATCAGCAGTCACTCTGTTTTGGAATCTTGCTACGCTCTTGGCCTGGCTAAGCTCTTGGCCTGGATGGCTCCATGTGGCCGTGAGTCCTACAGTCTAATTACAGGGTGTGTGGAAACAGTGTTTCCTTTGTCAGTTTTGAATTTGCCACCTTGGTGTCAATTGGGAGATCTGTCTGGAAAGGCTGGGAGTTCTGCTCCGTAGTAGCCAGTAAGGGGAGTACATTCAAACCATCAGGGGGCACGAGACTGGTCATTTGAGTCCGTGATTCTTGAGTGAATGTCATTTAGTAGGAAGTAATTCTGGATATTTTAACCAAATTTCCCTTGTGTCTCCGTGGCTGAGTTGCAAACCGCTGGACGGAATATCTCTTGGAGCCACCAATGCTCCTCCTGGACAACTTCAGGCGATATTTTATCTAGAGTATTCTGCTGACACTTGCAGTTGTTCCTCTCCATTCTTGCTGACAAAGGAAGGGCATTTGCATGAAAACAAGGTATTCCATTCACCACATCCATGTCCCCAGAGAAGATCATGACCTCTAGAGTGAAATCCTGGCTCTGTTGAAATCAATGGCAGGCAAACCCTCCCTGACTTCAGCGGCAGTTAGAATTTCGCCCCTAGTGAAGATGAGCCTCAGGAATACGGTTAATGCTTAAGAAAGGAGGATCCTGTTCTCATGCAGATCTGGAGAAGAAGGGGAGAGAAATACAGGACCTACAGGGCATGGAGCTGAATGGTTTCTGAGTAGCCTGCTTTTCACAGTGCTCCATGAGCTGTTAGATGGTGTGTGAAGGTAACTCCTGTGCTTAGGAGCGATTGCCAGCAAGCTAATTATTTAAGTATCTCCACAGGGTAGCGATAAGTGGCATCCCCTTTTGATGTTAATGTATTTGCTTAGCAGGTAAGAAACACCTGTGACCTAGGTCCATGTGGTTTGGTTGACACAACCTGTTGCTCCTGCTCCCCCCTTGTCGTTGTCTAACCTTTACTTACCTGAGACAGGAGCATGGGAATTGCTAAATGTGGCATTCACTTGGCACCCCTGTAAAAGTGCAGTAGAAGGGCTGTTGATCTCCCGCTGCTTCCCGGGAGTCGTAGGACCCCAGGAATTTACTGCCCGCTGTTGTTTGTGCTCATTTGCATCTAGTGTCGTTCCCCTTCCCATGAAAGCCATGCTGTGTTACGTTCAACTGAATCGAAAACAGAAAGGTGAAGGATGAAGTGTCTGGATGGAATTAGCGTTTTAGGGTATATATCAAAAGCCTCACGCTTCGGGTGTGGTGAGACTAGGGAAAAAAGGCCAATTTCTGTGTCCCCCCACAAACGGGACAAGTTGTAATCATTCACTGCTCAAGGTGAACCCAAGATTACAGCTCTAGGGTTGTTAACGTGTTTTAAAAATACAGAAACAAAATCACCAAACCAAACCTCCTTTTTATCCTAACTCTAGACGAGGCCAGCACCTCAAAATAGAGCAACCTGGTTTCAGTCTCTCTGGCATGAAGTTAATAAATCCCAAACCATCACTATCCCCAGCCCCCAAGCAAAGGGGGTAAGCCACACCATATCTCTGCTCAGTCTCTGGCACCCCAGGACAAGCAAATTAAATCAACCTAGAAAATGCCCCCGTCAGGTAGCCCTAAACTAGAGGCCAAAGAGTGAGGCACTGAGCTGGGAGATCTGGGTCTGAGTCCTTTTCTGTCACTGACACCCTGCGTGAGCATGGACATGTCAGTTAGCCCTGGCCTGCACTTAAAATTTACATCAGCGCCACCATGAAGAATGCTTCCATCAACCTAGCTATTGCCGCATGGGGAGGTGGATTACTTACATTGACAAGAGAACCCCTTCCGTCACTGTAGGCTGCGTCTATACAGCAGGGCTGGTGCAACACAGCTGTGGCACCGCCACCGTGCTGCTGTAGTCCCCGTAGTGTAGACAAGCTCTTATTCTCTCCATGCTTTAGTTCCCTGTCTGCGGACATGGGGACAGCATTACCCACATTGTTTAGGTTGTAAGCTCTTTGGGGCAGGGACTCTCTCTTACTATATGTATGTACAGCGCACGTCCCAATGGGCCGCTCAGCTCAGCTTTGGCCTCATTGCTAATGTAACAATCTGCTCCTACCAGTTTTTATTTATTTTCTCTGTGAACGCCAGACATGGCGACCGTGTAAACAGAATGCAGACCTTTAACAAGTTTCAGAGCAAGGCCTCTGTCATCCTGCGGACAGTGTGCGGTACTGAGTACAGTGCGATGTAAGTAAGAATGGGGACATCTATCTAGGGTTCTAATGGCTTTTTAAACAAGTCTCCATGTCAGACTGCAGCCCATTTGAGCGTGCGTGTGTGTGTGCGTGTGTGTGTAACTGATGGAAATCTTCATCTCTAGGCCTGCCAGAAACAGGCTGGTTAAAGGGGAGCCCTGCTGTTGGTAAATCACTCATAGCAAGCAGCAGGGTTGAGCTTGCTCCGTTGTTTACAGGCAGCGTAACTTTGATGGGAGCTGGTTGTAGGGTGACGATAAAGCGGTGGGTTGCTATGGTCTGTGCTGTGCTAATATTAGAACAGATGTTTATCCAGCAGACTTGGTGAAGGGTGCTGGAGTCTGGGAGATGGCTGCAAGGTTTATTTCCCCTCCCTTCGGACGGGACTCTAATGTTCTTGATGAAGGACAGATGTGAGTTGGGAGAGGATGGAACTAGGTGGAGAAGGAACTGATCTGTGTGAAACACCGGCTGGGAGAGTGAAATCTGCGTGCTCCGTGTGGCTTCACAACGGCAATAGGGATAGTGGGGAAAATCCCTTTGCGAAGATGCATTGAATAGGGATGATGGGGGTGTGGTTACAGTAGCTCGAAACAGGACTGGGGTGGTCTCCCACCATGTCAGCTGGAGGGAGATTGATTCGTGGGGGATCTCTGTTGCCCCATGCCAAGGAAAGGAGGGGGTGCTCTCCCTCTGATCTTAGCAGAGACATGGGAACTGTGCTCTTAATTTAACCCCGCATGAGGGAGAAACCATCTCCCGCAGCAGAAGAGCAGGCTGGGTGGGGGGCTGCAGTTTGGCCTCTCTGCACTCGTGTGCCTGTGGGCTGGAGTAACAGCCTCAGCCTTCCCCGTTCATGTGCATTCACGGCTGCTGGAACAGTGTAATCATGGACCCCGTAATCCTTGTCAAGCCCCTTCCCAGCCCCCAATACTACGGTGAATTTTTAGAGTAGCCAAAGAGCTGCCCTCTGCCCCAGGGAGGGGAAGCAGAGACCCCCTTGGGTAGTCACCCCAGTTTGTAAGGCTTTCTACCCCAGCACAGCCCTGTCAGGGGGCCTAAAATGCCTTGTGGGTGCTCTTGAATTTGAGTGAATCACATTCTGATCACACTTCTGTTACGGCAGTGTAACACGGTTGTATTGGAACTGCACCTCCGTTGCATTCAGCTGGATCTGAGCGAGCCATTTAATCCTCCAGGTGAACGAGGTTGCAGTCAGTAACCAGTCAGAGGTGACTTTTGTGCTGCTACACACTTAGACACTGATTTACAGTATTACTGCCAACCATAAACACTGAAAAATCCCAATTCGTGCCCAAAAAATCACAAGACTTTAAGATGAATATTATTTGGGTTTATGTTTGCCTTCTGGATTTTCATAGAATCTGAGGCCAGAAGGGACTTTTGTGCTCGTCTGGTCCGATCTCCTGTTTAATGCAGGCCATAGAACTTCCCCAAAATAATTTATAAAGCAGAGCTTTTAGAAAAAAAATCCAGTCTTGATTTGAAAATTGTGAGTGAGGGAGAATCCATCATGATCTTTGGTAAATCGTTCCAATGGATAATTAACCTCACTGTCAAAAACGTATACCTTATTTCCAGTCTGAATTTGTCTAAGCTTCAACTTCCAACCACTGGATCATGTTAGATCTTTCTCTGCTAGTTTGAAGAGCCCATTATTAAATATTTGTTCCCATGTTGGCACTCATAGATTGTAATCATGTCACCTTTTAACTTTCTCTTTGTTAAGCTAAGTAACAATCACAAACCAAAGAGCTCAATCACTATAAAACATGTTTTCTAATCCTTTAATCATTTGGTTCTTTTTTGAACCTTCTCCAGTTTATCATCATCTTTCTTGAATTGTGGGCACCAGAACTGAACATAGTATTTCTGTAGCAGATGCAGCAGTGCCAAATACAGATACAATAACTCTACTTCTACTTGAGATTCCCCCTATGGATGCATTAGCTCTTTTGGCCACAATGTCACGCTTTAGTTTTGAGCCTTTAGAGTTCACACTTTCCAACTTTACTCTGCAGCCATAATGTGAAGATGTGGGGAAAGAGGGGGAACAAGGGAAGGGTTGGAGCAAACAGCCAACCAGCACAGGGCAGAGAAAATCCAGGTAAAACTGTAGAAAGTTCTCTGGCTGACATTAGACAAAAACTCAGTGGGAGGGTGGGAATAACTTGAGACTTAATAAATGAATAAGAATTGGGGTGGTGGCTCGGTTAGTGTTGATGGGTGCTCAAACAAGTGGGGTTTCAGGAGGGATTTGAATGAAGGGAGGGTGGGGTCATGATTTTCAGCACTTCTGAGCTCAACACCTCTGAAAATCAGGCTGTGTGCGCCTGGCATGCTTGGTGAGGAGCGCTTTCTAGGCTTGTGGTCTCTGATCCTGCAGTGCGGTTCCACACAGGCTTAACTTTAAACGTGTGTGACTAATCCCATTGAAATCAATGAGACCTCTCGCTCAAAAGTGAGGCATGTGCTCCTTGCTGAACTGGGAATACCGGGTGGGATGGATGAGAGAGAGGAAATATATTTGTTGGGTATACCTGAGTAAGGTGCAGGAGTTTGTGCATAAGTGACCAAAACCCAAAAATCTAAAACAACCCCAAGGAAAAAATCCACCAAACACACACAACCGCCCCCCTGACACGGTAGGGAAGATTTTAGTCATTTTTAAAATCAGTTCAGACTGCTGCTTGCATGGATGATAGATTGCATGCTTTAAAAGTTGGCAGCTTTGAAGCTAATTCTTGGTGGTTGACTCACTCGAGACCTGGATTGAAATTCAGTGATAATTACTTGCTCTGTGTACTGTCACACTTGGCTTGAACTGCAAGTAGTAATCTTACTACGCACTTCACACAGCCCACTGGATTGGAATACAAGAGAAGACCCACATGGTTTTAACTGGCATGTGACTTGTCAAAGCCAGCTGAGATGAAGATTTCAAAATGCCTCTTGGAACTGCAGTATTAAAGCAGTTTGTGTTATCATAGTGCGCCCTTAATACACAGGAGTAAAAAAAGAACAATCAGTAATTAATAATAAGAAGAAGAACTCTTTTCCAATTAAATTATTTGGGAGTGGGATGTGCTTTGCCAGGGCTGTATGCGGTGCCCTGTGATAAAGATATGTGTGTGTATATATATGGAGATAAAGCTTGCTTCCATGTATTTCATAGCTTCATTAAGTGCAAACTCTGGCGAATCCAAATGGATGCTAACCCACTGCTATGTTCTGGCCTGAAGCTTTCTTTCTCCATTACCCCCTGAAGTCCATCAGTATTGGATCAGGACCTTTCTGAGGGAATAAATGATGATGAATATTAGGAAATTTTTTGTAACTGTGAAGTTTTAGGCCTAGTCTAAACACATAGGTTAGTCCTGGATTAACCCAAGACATGTCTACATTGGAAAGTTTTACCAGTTGTACTGGTATAACCCCTAATGTGGATACTCTCTCTTTTCTGCTATAAGAATGGCTTTTTTCAGTTTAGCTTATGCCCCTTTGTAAGAGACAGAAACTAAACTGAAAAAGGCAGTCTTATACTGGAATAACAGTCTCTTCCTGGGGAGTTTCACTGGTATAATTATAGTGGTTTAATTTCACACTTTAACTCATTCCACTT
Organism: Emydura macquarii macquarii; assembly: GCF_026122565.2. Classification (NCBI taxonomy): domain Eukaryota; kingdom Metazoa; phylum Chordata; order Testudines; family Chelidae; genus Emydura; species Emydura macquarii. The sequence goes on from NW_027130506.1 coordinate 7,936,453, forward strand.
TGAATTTCCTATGTAGATTACTCCTTAAATTGGCTTTTGAATCACTTTAGATGAGCTGGTGCAATCCCGTATTTGGCAGAAGAATGGCTGATTTAGGCTTGTTCTGTACTTAACATTCATACCACATAGCTGTGATCGTGGGAGGAGGACCCTCCCACCAATGCAGCTATACCACCAAAACGCCCCAGTGTAGACACAGCTAGGTTGATGGGAGAATGCTTCCGTCAGTCTAGTTTCCATCATTTGGGGAAGGTGATGCTCCTAAACTGACAGAAAAACACCTCCCATTGGTGTAGGCAGCATCAACGCTGGGGGATGATGGGGGTGCCATAGCTATGCCGGTATAGTCACTTTCTTGTAGACATGGGCTATTAACTGAAGCCTGTCAGATGATACATGCAGAACCCTGATTGAGATGCATCCTTTTAAAGATAATGGTTAATTCATCCATAAATTAGCAGCCACTTTGCTTGAGAGAGTTGATATGACAAATCGCTTTGACTATTCTGCTTGCGAGTCCAAATAGCTTTGTCCCCGAGGCAGTTGCTAGAGATGTGGAGGTGGATTTTACTCCTCCTTTGGATTTACGTATGTGCAGTAGTCTATGGAGTGAAAATTAAGCATAAACATTTCTAGTGGGTGATTTTTATTGCCTTCACATCAGAAAGAGAATATAGAGATATTGTTAGCACTTCTTAAAAGCTTTACTAATATGAATCCTCAAACACCCCCAATCGGGAGGTAAGTATTATTATCCACATTATACTGTTGTTAAAGCAGAGACCCAGACTCTGTGTCGACTCTGGACTCCTTTTGGAAATCTCTGGTGCAGCTGCAGTGGCAGGAACTGTGGGAGTTTGCTCAGAAAACTCAGATCTCGTCTACATTAGAGAGGGTTGGTAAGTGTGCCTATACCAGTAAAACTTTCAAGTGTAGACTGGGCCTCAGTGACAGTAACAAGGCTAAGTTGTTAAGTTAGAAGACAGTGAAAAACTGAGCTGTGCTTCATATATTTCAGCTGTGGTTGTTGTAACGAGCCGCACGAGGTTCCGTTAGTGTCCGCAGAGCTGTGTGTCTGCATCCAGGCCTAACCACGTTACTGGTGCATCCTGGGAAATGGGAGCAGCAACCCCGTACGGCTTCAGCCAGGAGTAGACAATAATGTGAAGGATGTGTCTGTGGGGCAGTGCATTCCACTGCACTGAGATGTAGGAGGGATTACACAAATGGGTTACACAGACATGGGGAGGCCCCGGGGTCCTGTCCACACTGCTAAGAGCAGACCCAATGTGCTGAACTGATTACAGGGAGACAACCATGAGCTGATTTCAACCTCAGGCAGAGGTCAGACACTGCTAGAGGACCCCAGGGTTGCTGAGTTTTAACCATCATACGTGCAGGCAAAAAACCTGTAGAGAGCCAGCCATGCCATTAGCTGGTTACAAACGGGGTGGAAAGCTGTACTATAGACAGGGCCTTCAGAGTCCAGTGGTCATATTTATACAGCACACTGAGGCTCTGGTCCATGATTAGGGCTCTGAGGTGCTATGGTAATAAAAACGATCACTGTGTAAAATAAATCTGAAGAGCTGAAAGAAATGCGGGTTGGTGCAGGAATCTTATAAGCTAGAATCCTGGAGGATAAAAATGGACTGTGCTCCTCCTGTCTCTGAATCCTGCAGCTAGCTCTGCACTTGCTGGCATGCTTTCAAAGGTATCACAATAAGCTTTTGCTGACTCTTGCTGGTACTAAAATAAACAACATGACTGATGTACTTCTGAGTGACACGGACACCAGTTAGACTTTCATCAAGGCTTTCCATTTATATCACCCTATTGCTATGTAGAAACTGGTACAGACTTTTTGCCCATTCATTGCTCTTGTCGTGGAGCCAAATACAGCTGCCCTTGTAAGGGGCATAGAAGGCACCAGATGCAGCTGGAACCTGTGTTACTTTGCTTTTTGTGTGTGGGGTATGTGAATGGGCGAAATGGTTTGTTCCAGGCATCTGTATCCTCCATATGCTGCATAGCACAACCCCACGGGGGCCCCTGTATCTTGGCCTGGAGGGTAATTGGAGGTGTGGTTGTGCCACTGGCTTCATGGACTGCCATCCAGCTTCCGTTGTGTGGGATGTACAGGTCATGGAGTGATTCCAGTGCTGCTTTGTGACGCATAGGACAGGATTTCATGCCTGCCAGCTGATTTCCTTGGACCGTGCACTGGTTTATTGCTTAAAGATATTGCCAGGAGGTGGAAGCCCATTTTGAGAATGTCTGACGGTTAGAACCTGTCCCTTCTGGATCACAGAGATTTCCAGACTGGGCTCCGGGAAGCACTCGCTTGTGGTCCAAAACAGCTGGCTGGCACTGGCTCTTTGGATGAGGTCCTGGCCCCACTGAAGTCAATGGCAAACTCCCAGCAGGGTCAGGATTGCATCCTTTGTTTCCAATGGAGAGAAACAGAACAGAAGGCGAGGGGCAAAGCAGGTGCCTAGCGAAAGTGTAAAATGTGCCTTAAGCTAAAGAGAGCTACAAACCTAAGGTTACTGTCCTATGTTGGCTAAGGCTGCAGTTGTCCCTGGGGATGCTGTGCCATTGCGAATAGGAGAGGAGCTTTCCACAAGGCGATCACCATATTCGGATGGTTTCTGCGTAAAGAACATGTCAGAGAACACTCCCACCATAGAGACTGGGTGTGCCCATCATTCTGATGCATAGATCTGAAATTTCTCTTAATAGCTGAAGTTAATGGGCAGAGGTTACTTTTCCTGATTTCATTAGGCTTGCCTACACTACAGGTTATGTCGGTGTAACTTAGGTTGCTCAGGGGTATGAATAAGCCACCTCCCTGAGTGACAGAATATACACCGGCCTAAGTGCTGATGTGGACAGCGCTATGTCGGAGGGTGAGCTTCTCCCGCCAGCATAGCTACTGCCTCTCGGGGAGGTGGTTTTATTATGCTGACGGGAGAATGTCTTTACCAGACGCACTGCAGCGATGCAGCTGTGCCGCGATGGTGCTTCTAGTGTAGACTAGCCCTGCCTGGGAGATGCTTTAAAACATTAGTTTTTCTGCAGTAAAAGAGACATTGCTTATCTTCTCAGGCTTGATCCTGGGCTCAGTATTTCCCTGAATCTGCTTTTCGACCACACTGCCTTAGGTAAGACCCCCAAGTTACATCTCTATGCATCAGGTATGCAAGTTCTTGATCCTGTCCCAGGGCTTGTCTACACTACAGAAGTAGGTGGGCTTAAGTTAGGTCGACCTACAGCCACCGCTGCAATTAAATCAGCTCTTGGTGTCCACGCCTCCCTCTTCCTGCCGGTGGGGTGCGTGGTCTACACCAGGAGCGCTTGCACTGACTGAAGTGGGGGCATTGACTGAGGTACTCAATGCCTTTTTTGCCTCTGTCTTCACAGACAAGATCAGCTCCCAGACTGCTGTACTGGGTGGCACAGAATGGGAAGGAGGCAAACATCCCGCAGTGCTGAAGGAACAGGTTCAAGACTATTTAGAAGGATTGGACATTCACAAGTCCATGGGGCCGGATGCAATGCACCCGAGGGTGCTGAGGGAGTTGGCTGAGGTGATTTCAGAGCCATTGGCTATTATCTTTGAAAGCTCGTGGCAACAGGGGGAGGTCCCTGAGGACTGGAAAAAAGCAAATATAGTGCCCATCTTCAAAAAAGGGAGGAAAGAGGATCCGGGGAACTACAGACCGGTCAGCCTCACCTCAATCCCTGGAAAGATCATGGAGCAGGTCCTTAAGGAATCCATTTTAAGGCACTTGGAAGAGAGGAAGGTGATCAGGAACAGTCAACACGGATTCACCAAGGGAAAGTCATGCCTGACCAACCTGATTGCTTTCTATGATGAGGTGACTGGCTCTGTGGATGTGGGGAAGGCGGTGGATGTGATATACCTTGACTTTAGCAAAGCTTTTGATACGGTTTCTCACAGTATTCTTATCAGCAAGTTAAAGAAGTATGGGTTGGATGAATGGACTATAAAATGGATAGTGAACTGGCTAGAGCATAGGGCTCAACGAGTAGTGATCAATGGCTCCATGTCTAGCTGGCAACCGGTCACAAGCGGAGTTCCCCAGGGGTCGGTCCTGGGGCCGGTTTTGTTCAACATCTTTATTAATGATCTGGAGGATGGGGTAGATTGCACCCTCAGCAAGTTTGCGGACGACACTAAGCTGGGGGGAGTGGTAGATACCCTGCAAGGTAGGGATAGGATACAGAGTGACCTAAACAAACTGGAGGATTGGGCCAAAAGAAATCTAATGAGGTTCAACAAGGACAAGTGCAGAGTCCTCCACTTAGGAAGGAAGAATCCCATGCACAGCTATAGACTGGGGACCGACGAGCTGGGCAGCAGCTCTGCAGAAAAGGACCTGGGGGTAACGGTGGATAAAAAGCTGGATATGAGTCAGCAGTGTGCCCTGGTTGTCAAGAAGGCTAATGGAATATTGGGCTGCATTAGGAGGGGCATTGCCAGCAGGTCACGGGAAGTGATTATTCCCCTCTATTCGGCATTGGTGAGGCCGCATTTAGAATACTGTGTCCAGTTTTGGGCCCCCCACTACAAAAGATGTGGACAATTTGGAGAGAGTGCAGCGGAGGGCAACAAAAATGATTAGGGGGCTGGAGCACAGGACTTATGAGGAGAGGCTGAGGGAACTGGGCTTGTTTAGTCTGCAAAAGAGAAGAGTGAGGGGGGATTTGATAGCGGCTTTTAACTACCTGAAAGGGGGTTCTAGGGAGGATGGGGCTAGGCTGTTCTCGGTGGTGGCAGATGACAGAACAAGGAGCAACGGTCTCAAGTTGCAGGGGGGAGGTCTAGGTTGGACATTAGGAAAAAGTTTTTTACTAGGAGGGTGGTGAAGCATTGGAATGGGTTACCTAGGGAGGTGGTGGAATCTCCATCCTTACAGGTTTTTAAGCTGAGGCTTGACAAAGCCCTGGTTGGGATGATATAGCTGAGGTTAGTCCTGCTTTGAGCAGGGGGTTGGACTAGATGACCTCCTGAGGTCCCTTCCAACTCTAATATTCTATGATTCTATGATTCTATGATTCTAAGTGGGGGCATTGACAGCCAGAGTGTTGGGCACTTGAGGGTTTTGTGAGTTTCACAGCTGCTATTATTTCACATTCAGTCTGGGTCTCGGCTGGAACCTCTCTCACCTGCCCCCCACCCCAGGGTGACAGCCATAGCTGGAGAGGAAATGTGAAATGATATGCAGCTGTGAAACCAACAAGAATGTCAGTTTCACTGCTGGTAGGCTCCCTGCTGTGAAATCCAGCCCCACCCCCAGCTCACAGCTAAGGCTGTCAGGGCTGGGGTAGGTGGGGGAGGGGGCTCCAGTTCTGAGCCCCCTGTGGGCAGGGCTGACAGCCAATGGGTGATGCAAGTAACACGGTTTCTACACAGACACTGCGTCTCCTTATCTACGTTGATCTCAGTGCTGCGCCTCTCCCAGAGGTGGAGTTAAGTTGATGCAGTGGGCGACTTACATCAGCAAGAGCACCATTGTAATGGAGACACGGACAGAATTACGTCAGCGTAAGTGGCCTGACATCGACCGAACTCTGTGGCATAGTCCAGACCCTGGCGTCTGGGCTCGGCAGCCATGTTTACGCTAGAGCATTTTGGGGTTGCGTTGCATTCTCTAGTGTGTGTGCAATAGGCCCTGCTTGGGTGCAGGGGAGAGGGGAGGCTGTCAGGCTTCAACTCCCTTATTGTCAGCCATCCATCCCCAGCGCACGTTAAAGCTGTAGCAGGTGCTGCTGTTAGGTCTCTCAGAAGCTTTGCCTGGGCGATCTGGGGTGCCTGATGTTTTTTCAGCTTAATCTTTGCCTGCATAGACTGATTATTGGTCAAGTGCCCACCACTGTTCTTGGCGTTTTGCTAACCAGTCAGACGTTCTTGCTAACATGTACCTATGTACAGTGCTTAGTTGGTGCCAGGCCTTGCCAGGGCTGAGCCCCAGGGCCCCTCTAGGCTTGGCAGTTCATGGCCCAGGCACCTCAGTATTTGCTGCATCAGTTATAAATGTAAAAAAACTAATTGAGCCCCAGTACCTCTTCCGTTACAAATTAAGTACTGTCTGTGTAGGTAGCCTCAGCATAGGGGGCTGGACTAGATGACTTCTTGACTAGGACTTCTGTTCCAGTCCTACATTTCTGCGATTCTGTGGCTCCAGCCCCAAGAGGCTAATTCATATACACATAGTGCATGGTAGGTCTGTCTGAATTGAAAGTGGTACAATAAACTAGCGGTGGTCTCTCTTGGAAGGCTTGAATTTGTGCCTTTGGTCTTTCCAGATCAAGAAGCCTGCTCAGAATCTCTTGAGGATGGTGCTTTCTAATTAATTACCTAGCATGATATTTGTGTGTGCATGTGTGTTTGGAGAGTAAAAGGGCTCTTTTGTGAGTAATACAAGGTTTTGATCATATAAAAATAAATCATTTCCCCCTCCCTTTGTTATACACATACTCGCAAGGCATAGCAGCACTCCTGTCATGTATAGCATCCAGAGGCAGATAATGTTTACTATAGAATACTTTCCCTTAGCTCCATCAATGCTACAGTTTATCCCCTATAAGGAAACAGTTTTTAAACTGTTTCTGCTAACACAGCTATGCCAGCTGGTACCGACAGGGCATAACCTTGTTAAAATTTACTTGAAAAACTATCCAAGACCAGGTTAATGCTTAAAACTTTATACTGTTTAGCACGTACATAGCACTGCTTTTTGGGTTTTTGTGTGTGTCTGAATCTCTTCAAGGTTAAAAGAATACTGGTTATAAGTCATATTTTTAAATAACAAATTTCCCTTCCTTGTATTATGAATTTCACCTTTCAGTATTAAAACAAAAATAATTCTAAAAATCTAACTTACTTTGCTCTCCTACTGCAGATTGTCCTCATTACATTGTAGCTTGGGCAATCAAAATAGACTAGTCAGTTTCGCTGTTTGGTTCTTCTGAACTAACACAATGTTGGCCAACAGATGCATATTTTTTCTGTGTGTGTGAAAGGTGGAGAATGGGGGGAAGGTTCTGATTGAAAATGTTTAGACCTAAATAATAATAATAATATAATAATAAAAGGACTCTTACTGGAATTAAAAAAAAATCAAAAAAATGTTTTTCTGTTGTGCTGATATTCTGTGAAACAACTTTGGTTTTTGCAAAATGCAAATCTGAGTCCTAAATCTACCTGGCTGGACCTTTTCATGCTTTTTTCTCTTTGCCCTTTCCTGGCCTCAATTCAGAGAACAGAAGCTGACATGCTAGAACCTATACATGGAGGACAAGATAACTGTGCAGAATACTACACTGTGGATTTGTCCTGTTCTAGCCATTGGTGGCCAGTCAGTGCTATAGCTGCATGGGTGCGAAACTTTAGTGTTTGCAAAGCCACTTTCATCTGCAGTCTGTGCTGGTGCCGTTTACTTTGATTTCAGGCTTGGGTGAGATGCACTGATACAAATTTCAGCTTTGTCCGTCTACACTAGGGGCTTTCACACTGGTAGGTAGCCACCAATGACTCAAATCCCCACCGTTGACATGGCCTGAGAAACTCTGAAGCAAATTATCTGGTGATGTGGCTGCTGAAACAAGTGGAGTTACACTAGCAGAGAATTTGGCCTCACATATTAATTGCTGAGACAAGGTGGACCAACCTCTGTTGGTGAGAGAGACAAGCTGTCGAGCTTACACAGAGCTTTTCTTCAGGTCTAATTCATTTTGGAAGTGTATTAAGCTAAAGAACACAAAGACACTCGTAGTGTGGAATAATAGTGTCCATGCAGGGATTTAGTGCAGAATAACTTGTGAGCTTCAAATCCACACCCTGGTATATTTCGCAATAGCTTCTCCTTGTAGATAAAAGACTAAAGCTGCAGAAGAAATCCAGAAAGTTCAAAAGCTTTTATGGTTTTGCTGATTACCCATTATAAGGGCGGAAGTGTGCTGGTCAAGAGTCTGTCAGGTGTAGTGCTGCAAAAACTCAGTTGCCATAATGGTTGTTATGACACAAAGTGGTCCTACACTGACTTCGTAATGTGACTGTGTTTGTCATGTAGTCTCCTAAAAACCAAGCTTTTTGACCTGAAAACCGGTGCGTTTGTAACACTTGTTGGTGCACTGCGTGTCGTTGGATTATCTGCAGTGTCTCAAAAGCTGTCTACGTACTACTACAGTTGAAAAAACTTGCTTAGTGAGAGTAACCCATTTATGGCAAAGCAGATGGGTTTTGTTTGTTTTTTGTTTTTCCCCTCTCGCTGAATAACTTTGTGTTATGCAGCCGTTCCCTGCAGCTGGAGTTGTGTTTCTGCATTGTGATGCACTGAAATAATTTGTGGCTTTGCTTTCTGCTTCCCTAAGGGAAATTTAATGTTGATTTGCATTCAGTATACACAATACTGAATCTGAAGGGTGGTCTACGCTAGGATGTTAGGTCAGTATAACCACGTCACTCAGGGATGTGAAAAATCCACACCCCTGAGCAACGCAGTTAAACCAACTTAATCCCCCATGTAGACAGCGTGAGGCAATGGGAGAATTCTCTCGGGGAGGTAGAGTACTATCACCAATAGGAGAACATGTCCCATCGGCGTAGGTAGTGTCTTTACTGAAGCACTACACCTGCGCCGTTGCAGCATTTTAAGTGTAGACAAGCCCTTCGTTTCATCATCATGGGGGGGAAATAAAATCTTTCTTTGCATTGTGTGTAACAAAGTTGACTGCAGAATACTGCTACAGTGGGTAGTCAAGTTCTGCAGATCCTTTTAGTAATCCTGACACATGTGTCTGAGTTGTAGTGTGCATGTTGAAATGGAAAAACAACCCTTTGCTTTAAAAACAACTGTGTACTTTAAAACTAATCATTGTACTTGGGACTCTTAACAGTAAATATTTAACAGGTGAAACTCCCTTTCTCCTCTGTCCTGTCATTGAATTCCTTAACTAATTAGTAATGTCTCTGTCTTAACTTTGGTCCATGCAGTCATTAATCACCTGGACTTCCCTCCCCCCTCAGAATTATGTGGCCCTCTTAACTTTCCATTATCCCGTTTCTTATGTGACTCACTTATATGTTGCCCTTGAAAGTGACGTTTTGGGTGAAGGTTTGCTATTGATGTTTTGAGGCTGATGCCGTCTTTCCTACAGAGTTGTTTTGTTTGCCATGCTTCGCATTTCCTCGTTGTGTAATTTTACAGTAGCATCACTGGTCCTTGCCATATGCAAGTATTTGATGACCTTAGTCACCAGGGGGGGAAAAAGGGCTTGTGGTTAAGGCACTGGAGTGGTACTTGGGAAGTTTCCTGCATTTGCCATAGATTTCCTGTCTCATCTTGAGCAAGGATATCTAGCTTCCCAGCCCACAGACTCTGCTAGCGCTCCTTGAGCTAGTGTGCTAAAAATAGTAGTATGGACGTTTGTGGTTCCAGCAGAAGCTCAGCACCGAAGATGGGACCCAGGGGATTGGCTGGGCTTGAGAACCTGAGCTTGCCACCTGATTCTCAGTGTCCAGACTCTTATTTTAATGTGCTAGCTCCCCTCTGTCTACTGGGGCTGGGAGACTTGCTGTCAGCTGCAGTGTAGACACACCCAGGCTCAGTTTAAAATTAAGAATGTGACTAGTCCCAGTGGCTTCAATAGTAGTGTTCACTTACGTAAAGTTAAACGTGCTCTTTAGTGCTTTGCTGGAGTAGGATCAGAGGCTCAGCGTTGAGTAGGATTGAGTCCTTCATCTCTCTCTACCTCAGATGATGCTTTCTATTTCCCACCCTTTTTGTGTGTTTTGTCTAGTCAGGTTGTAAAGTCTGGGATTATCTCTCACTGTGTGTATGTATAACACCTAGCACAATGAAGCTCTGATCTCATTTGGGGTCTCTAGTTACTGTAATACAGGCAACTTTACAGGAAGAAAAATAATGTAGGCTGGTCTGAGGGTATTTGTGGGTTTTTTTTCTTTTTGCTAGGAGTTAAGGGATGAAAATGAGCAAAAGAAAATTATCTGGACAGTGAGAACTGGTAGGTTAGTCTCCCAAGAGAAATGGTGCAAGCCACTTATCAAGAAATCTAAAATTGGACTTGAAGAAACACTGGAAAAACTACTGCAAGGTAGAGTCCTGCACTGGGTGGAGACATGGAATGGATGCAAAATGTAAGTTTTTTCGCCTCTGATTTCTATGGCGAATAGAAATTAGTATTTTTCTGTATCCCCGTGTTTTGCAGGTTCTTGGATGGCCAGCAAAAACTTTCAGCTAAAGGCTTTTAGACAGTAATTATCTTTTTGTAGACGTTTAATTCTGCAGGCATTTTCTGCATTGTGTAGCTGTGAAGGTTTGTGTGTGTGTGTAAGTGTAAGTAAAGGAATTTGACAGGATTCAAGACAGTTCTAAAACTCACTGAAGTGAATGAAGGCTCCCATTGACTTTCCTGAGCTTTGGATCAGCCTCTCTCATGCCTTGTCTTCATAGGGAGAAAAACAAAGTTGTTATCTTGAGTTACCTACCTCAAGGTAAAAATCCTAGAGATGCCAACGCAGTTTGTAGTCTTCACATGAGCTGCAGGTCGAGTTAAATGGCTCCACCATAGTCTAACTGGACCTGCTAGCTCGTGGGAAGACTACAAACTGCCTTGTCTATATACTGTGTAGTATTATTGTAGCTGTGTTTGGCCCAGGACCTTAGATAGATAGATATTGGAGATATTACCTCATCCATCTTGTCTTCACTAGGCCTTTATCTTGTATAAAGTAATTCAAGTTAAGAATACACCATTTTTCTCCCAATGAGGACATAGTTTTCTGTCTTGAACCAGTTAAGCTGGAATTCCAAACAGCTTCCCTATCAGGACAGTGCTTATGCCTCTCAAAGTTGATGGGATTTAAGCATGTGCTTAACTTTAAGCATGCACTTTCCTGAATCAAGGCCTTAAAGAGGAAGCCTGGGAAGGATTATGGCATGGGTTTATTTTTTGTACTTTCATTACTTATTCACTTGAAATTTTATCTTTTATTTAATGACATTTCAGTTGTTTGGGGGAAACACAATTAACAGAACAAATGATTATCACATTTTATTTGACCCTGTGCTATTGAATCTGTTTGAGCTTTCATTGCTCATTCACTTGAACCTGTAAAAGGGAACCTTCCCATGCTGTTTAAAAAAAAAAAATCCTTTGTGCTGTCAGCCGATCTTTGCTGCTTTTAATAAAGAGGAATAAAAAAGTACCCCACTCACTCTGCAGTAGCTCTTCATTTTCAGCATCTGGGTTTGCATCTGTGTAGCAATTTGGGTGCCTTAAAAACCTTTTATCCAGCCTTACTCTTTGTCAGATTGGTTAGTTTTGATAGGAAGAGGGCCAGATTCTGACACCCATACCGAATAGTACCTTACTCGATGAATGGGTATCAGTGGAACCACTTGTGCAGTAAGGTGTTGCTCCCTCTGAGCACAGGTATCAGAATCTGGCCTAGAAATATGCTTCTGTTAGCCAAGGATTGAGAGGAGAAAGAGAGGCCATAACCAAGATTCAGCTGATGTGGGCAAGCTGTGTTTGAGTGAATTTATTTTCTTAACTGTTCCACTTCTCCACAGTTCCCTTGCCAAAACCTTCCATCCGTGTGCTGGTATATAAACTGGGTGTAGATGTTTTCTCCACAAGTGTGAAGGCATGTAAGCCCACCAAACTGTCTACTTCCAAGCATCTGTATCCTCTTCTTTCCTAGTCACTCCGATGCCTTTCCCAGGGCAGGCAAACTTCTTTTTCTTTTTAAATGGACGAAGGGAAAACAAAAACCAGAGCTCTTTAAAGAATCTGGCAGGTAGATGGGAAGTTGTTTCCACCTTTGGCACTTGGATTACTTTAGCATTCCTATCACCTACCTCTTGAGCTATTAGCTCCTCAGAGATAATGGTGATGATCTCGTTCAGCTTTGTGAATCTAGTCATTCTTTCTCGGCACACAAGTGTTTAGATTATATAGTATTTATAAAAAGGCTCTTAGTAAGATGTAAAGGTCAATTGAAAGATACAGACTGGAGTGGGTATAAGTGTTATCCGGAATGTGTAGTGAATCTAGTGTGGAAAGAATTATTACTTTTCCCTCCACCGTCTGTCCATACCATGTAACGATCTGTTTCTTTCTTTCCTGCAAGGTCCCGGGTCCCATCTCTCGACCATTCTGGAATAAGCAATGGAGCAGCCCCAACAACTTGTTCCCTTCATAGCATTCAAGGATTTCCAGGACCACAGGATTTACAGAACCTCTGGAGAATGTCAACTGTGGATGAAACTGATGGGGAAAAATAAATGAAGCAATTCCACCGGCTCCTCTTATTCCTGATTTTTCTTTTGTTACTGAAGGAAGGAAGGAAACACCTCTGTTCGCTGAGGATTATATTTCATCAGTCATTCGCCATCTTTACTGGAATTGCTTCAGTTACAAGTTTCACAAAGAGGAGAAACAAAATCCCTGTTACACTCAGTGGGAGATTTATTTATTTTTCACAGCAGTTCAAGCGCAGCATTTGTGTGTTCAGCAGGTATGTGTATGGTTTCCTAATTCATATGGCAGTTAGGTTTCCTGATATTTCAGGAGTAAAATAATTTGCTTTTCCCCCCACCCCTTAAAGGCAGAAGACATTTTTCTAGTTGCTTGACACCATGTTTGAAGATTGGATTACCTTTTTAAAGGAGGTAGCCAATATCCTGAAAGAGGCATGTGTGAGGTTGTCTTTTTTTGCTTCTGATAACACACATGTTGACATAATAAGCTTTCATTCATGGAAGGTGCCTTGTATCCTGAAGGATTCCAAAATGTTTTGCAAGGAATTTCCATTATCCATTACTGAAGTGCAGACACTTCTGAGGTGGAACGTGACAGCGCACAGCAACACTAAGAGCAGGATACTCCGAAAAGTCTCCAGCTGAGACTACAGGAAGTTTTTTCTCCCCTCCCCCCTGCCCCTTAATTGTCAACCCATTCCTAAATTGCCAAAGGCCACCTCACAGGGCTTAATGGGAACAGTCTTCAAATGCTTGCAAGCTCATCTAACAACTGGTGCTAATGGCAGAGCCTTTGGGAATCTATGGAATTTTAGCGTCCCCAATGTTTTTATTTAAAAACCCCTAAAACCTAAAATTCTACAGAGAACATTTCCCACTGTTCTCCTTGCAAGAATATCGGTTATTTTTAGTAAAGGTCATGGACTGGTCGCAGGCAATAAACAAAAATTCACAAGAGCCCTGGCCTGTCTGAGACTTTTACTAAAAATAACCAGAGGGGAGAGGGCTGTGGGAGGTAGGGAAGAAGGAAGGACAGCTGGAGCCCCATGTGGGGGACTGATAACTCCAGCCCCACTGCTACAGGGTGGACAGCCCTGGTTTTAGCTGAAGCCACGAAGCGGCGGTGCATGGCCCCAGCTGAAGCCACGGGGCAGTGGCGCAGGGCCATGGGTCTGGGGTGCAGAGCCCCCGGCTCCACTCCCGCCCCTGAAGTGAAGTCATGAAGGTCCAGTAAAGTCATGGAATTCGTGACTTCCCTGACCCCCGTGACTAAATCGTATCCTTAACTATAGCTGATGTGAGGCTAGTTACTGTGCATATAGACGATGTGAAACAGTAGGTCTGAGGAGTGCAACCTGTCCCCTTTCGTCTCCATGGAATGATAATCCTAAAAATTGATGCCGTTTTTGCTAGGAGGTTGCACAAACCCAGTGTCTTCCCCTTCTCCCCACACAGACTCTAATTACGAGTTCCGGAAACCCTCTGTAATCATAGTCATTGTAAGTCTAGAAGTGGGTGAATCTCAAAAGGTTTAAAGGTAAGTAATGGAGATGTTAAGTCCACTGTGTGAATACATTGTATGCAATGTGTATATATAAAGGGGTGTGTGTGTGTGTGCGCGTGTGTGCGCATGTACAGAAGGTCTAATGGTGTGTGTGGTACTGTGAAGTGTGTGTGCACACGCATTTGTGTATATATAGTTTAGGAGTTTAATTAAACACTGAGAAGTTTGGATGCTTATCCTGACCGTTGAGTCTGAGAGACGGCTGATGAAGCTCTTATCCGTCCCTAATTAATTCCTCCTGTGAATCTCAAATAGACCAAGTCATCCTATTATTCAGCATATTTATAACAAGAAATAGACAGGTGCACTGTGTGAGTCCGTATATTGAATTTGTTCATTTGATTTCTATGGGGATGATTTAAGTATTTAATCCAATCTGTCTCTTCTTAATCTAAACACATTTTAATAGAAGAATAGCATTGTTAGAACACTATTTATCTATAAAAAGGGACTACTTTTAAATTTTTAAATGACAGTTATTCCTAGTAAAATACAGAAGTAGATGAATCAATAGTTCTTCTGATAAAATTATTGCATTTTCATTTCTATAGGTGACTTTATATTTTGATAGAAAAAACTTACTTTTATTTTGTCAAGATTGGACTGTGCTGTTGGTCTCTGCAAATGCTGTTTTTCTATGAATATCAACATTTTGATAATTGCCACTAGAATTTATTTTTTTTTAAATGTATTGGTTAAGCATGTTTTAATGAATAGGAATATTTTGATAAGGATCTGAAAAGAAACCCCCAAGAAACACCCCCACGAACCACACCAACACGTTTGCTTTTGATGAACCTGGTCTCTGGCCTCTTGATTTAATAAGAAGAAGCACTACAAGAAAAACAGTGAAAATGCATAGCTAGAAATTTATTCTGCATTCCCACAGGCATTTTGTGAAGCATTAAAGAAGTCTAAGGTTTCATCTTCTTGCTTGGTAAGCACAATTACACCAGACTAAAAGTAGGGAGTGGGTGTGTGTGGAACTGTGCGTGTGTGTGCGCGCGCGCACCTGTGTATGAGCCTATTCGTCAACTACTCCCTGCATTTAAATGTGTCCAGTAGCTTAAATCAGAATAAGGTGAACAAGGATCTGGAACAAAACAGCTTTTATTAATTAAAAGGCAATAAAACAAAATGCTTGGTACCAGCAGAGTGCTATGTCTGTAATGAATGCAACACAGCAGTAGATAGCAGTTGGATTTAGCCCCTTTGTAGGTCATTTTTGTAGATTTAGTGAAGGTCAGAAGCCTGGATCAAGGAGAAAGATTGTGCATAAGGTCGATGTTATAGTCACAGATTCCTCTGAGAAAACTGCTGTCACATAGCAGAGAAGACCGGGTTAGCGGCACAATAAAGACTTACTGAGATCAAAAGGGAGATAATGGTAAGGACTGGCAGAGTGTGTAGGGTGCATTGGCAGCCGTCAGAAGATTTAATGTCACCGGAAAAAGGTCAGACCTGGAGCAGAAACTGTACACAGTGCTTGCTTATGTTTAGCACTCCTATATGGGGCTGTGAAGTGGCAGCTGAAAGGATTGGCTGATTTAGAACTTTATACACCTGGCCACTTAGGATTTGGCTCAAACCTGATGAGGTATGTTACTGTTTGTTCCCACCTGGCATCATGCCGTCTAGCTCAGATAACTAACATAGAAGCCATGCCTCCTCTGTGTATTTTAAGGCAGCATTGGTTATGATCAAGATCCAAGACTTGGACCTAGGAAACCTAGATTCTATCGCTGAATCTGCCACTGACTCACTTTTTGACCATGGTCAAGTCACTTAGTCTCCCTAGACCTTTCTTGTCTCCATTTGTAGAATAAAGGTGATCAGGTTATATTATTAATGTATAGTCCCTTTCCTCCCTTCAGTCTTTTTATTCTTCTTTAACACCAGAGATGGGTCGCTGAAACCAAGTAAAAAATACCCAGTTTGTCCTGGTTTCACCCAGCAGAACTCCGACTCTCGCTTAGGTTTGATGTGAAACCTTGATTTGGCTCAGAAGGTTTGTAAACTTGTTCAATGGACCTGGAGGCACATTCTCGACCCTGATCGACTTTGTGTCATTTAGGTTGTGGTGCAGAGACTATCTTCCTTCCCCGCCCTTTGGTAGGGATTCTGTGAGGCTGAGGAAGTCCGCAGCACATCTAGAGTTGGCATAGCCAGGCCTGCACTACCTTCCTGAACCCAGTGATTCAGGGGGTGTGTCAGGAACATGGAGGAGGATTGGCCAGTACGTGCTGGGCTCCCGTTATGCTCCTTATGATGGTGAACTGAATTCCTTGCAAACCAGGTGAGAGCAGCTGTCACTTATGTCAAAGCCAGAGGCTGAGCTGAAGGATCTAGGAGCCAGGGGTTGCTCATCAATGACCCCTTTACTTTACGCTTTGCTCTGTTCAGGGAATCTGGTTCCTGGGGCCAAATGCTGAATTAGGAACCCACTCCAAATCCAAGTGGGTTCTGTTGTGTCTGTTTTGCTCTGGCCTGTGTGCCGTCCCCCGATGAGCTTATGCCCCGTCTCAAAGGCTGTGTGTGCAAATTTGTCAGGAGCGTTGGTGCTTGGTTCTTACCTCTCAAGAAAAGAGAACACAACCTTCCCTCAGATACGAGTCCCAGTGTTTTACGAACAGAATTCAGAGAAGCCTGAGAAGTTGCTGTGAATGAAAGAGGTCACTGGTGGTGTGAACTTCATCCCTCGACTAAACGATTTAAACACTTTATTACTGATATCTGCAGTTCTTTCCTTTTTTCCAGTCAGGTAAAGAGATTCCAAAACAATTCTGTACTCACAGCGTCGGAGGTAAGAAAAGGTCCTTTGTTGACAATATATGGCAGTGGAATTGGGCAAGCTGTTTTCAGAGCTTTCTCTCTGATTTATGGAGGAATAAGATTTCCTGCAGCGCAACCGAGGACGGACCTAATGAGAGCCCTAGATACTCACCTCTGGGAAGCTTCGGTTACAAGTGGAAATATACTTTATTGGCCTCACCCTAACCCCTGCTGTATAACATAAAACACGCCTGCGTAATTGAACGCATTGGGAAATTTATTGAGCGTCTTCCTTCGTTTAGGGAGTCAAATTAGGTTTAATTAGTGCTTGCGTACATATGTGTCTGTGTATCTGTGATGTGCTATGGGGGTGTCAGGGACAGCTGAGTTTTGCACTTAATGAGCCTTATTCTCAGTTACTTTGTTCCCGCACTTGGGGCCGCTTTTGTGTTGCCATCATTCCGCGGCTAAGCAGGGGCCTGCCTGAGGGTGTAGGTTAAGAGCAGTCTCGGTCCTCAGCGTCGCATGCTGCCCTCCCCATAGGGTTTGAGAAGTAGAAAATGGCTGTAGCTTAGTGTTCTCTGGCCACACCTCTGATCCGACCCCTGTGCCAGCGGCTGGGAACAGGGGGTGACGTAAACTCCTTTCACCCAGCTGTACGCTGGCCCTTTGCGCTGAGTCAGTGCTGTCACTTTAGTGCATCTGAGAATCGTGTGTGTGTGTGTGTGTGTGTGTGTGTGTGTGTGTGTGTGTGTGTGTGTGTGTGTGTGTGTGTGTGTGTGTGTGTGTGTGTGTGTGTGTGTGTGTGTGTGTGTGTGTGTGTGTGTGTAATGAGTTAGTCAACATTAGAGCCCGACCAAAAAAATAAATATTTCGTGAAAACCTTCATTCATCTTGTTTTGTCATCCAAAAATTCAGAAAACTTTGATCAGCTGTAATCAGCATATGCTTTGTGTACTTTTCATAGAGATTGAGCAATGTCCTAGTCCATAAATAATGACTGTCACCTTGGTCAGCACTGGGGATTGAACCAGGGACTTCCAAATATGAAAGCACGAGTAAGCTTGAGAACAGAAGACTAATTAAGCCTTGTTTATATTTAAAAGGTTTGTTAATATACCTATACCAGCAAACATTTCTCGTGTGGGCATATTTTACACTGGTAAAAAAGTCCTTTTGCTGGTATAGCTTATATCTCTTCCCTTATCAAAATACGCTACACTGAAATTTTTTATTAGTATAACTGTGTTTACACTATGTTTTTTTGCCAGCATAGATGTTTCGGGGAGGAGGGGGAATCATATCCATATCAACATAGCTGTACTGGCAAAACTTGTTTAGGTGTAGACCAAGGCTAAGTCCACTGAGTTATGTTACACAGTGGCGTGAAAGATCCACACCCCTGAGTGACAGAGCTAAGCAGACCTAGCCCCCAGTGTAGACGGCGCTAGGTTGATGGAAGAATTCTTCCATGGATCTATGTACCGCCTCAGAGAGGTGGACTAACTGCGGCGACGGGAGAACCACTCCCGTCATTGTAGTGTCTACGCTGAAGTGCTATAGCAGTGCTGTAACTGTCATCCTGCAGCATTTCCAGTGAAGACATAGGCTCTGTCTCCTAGCTGAGAGATGTAAAAGCGCCATGTCCTCTGTGGACTGGGCATAGAGGGGAAAGCATGACAAACACTAAGCGGTGTTTTTTATGTGCTTTTCCTGTTTTGTTTTTTTGGTTTTGAATCTTTCTTCTGATCGATTGTTCTGTATCAGTGCTCCATAGCCCTATTGATCTATTAGATGTTATTAATGAAAACAGGTTCAGTTAGGTTCTGTGTATGTGTGTTTGTGTCTGTCTGTCTCTCTTTCTCTCTCTCTACTCCCCACCCTCATTGGTTTAAAAAGCGCATCACTGATTTTTGGGATTAGGATGACCATATAAAAAGCCATGTATGTGTTATGTCAACATTACAGGTGATTACATGAAATTGAAAAGCAACGTTGGCCACATTGCAGAAATGTTCCTGTGATGACTAAGTGCATTAGCGTAAAGTAGAGAGGAATCCTTTAGTACCCAGTACAGACAAACACCAAAATTGCTGGGTTGCTGAAGTTTTCAAATCTATGCTCAGCTGGCAGCAAATAAAGGGAATTGCATTTGGTTTTTTTTTTTTCTTTTTTTTTTTTTTTTTCAGTTGGGTGAGGGGGAAACCAAAACCATAAAATAAATTTGACAATGGTAATTTTTATGGAGCCTTTGTATGGTTTTGTAAATTGGATCTATTGAAGCATAGCAGAAGAATATGTAATCTAGAGATTTTTTCTCATGCTAGATTGAATTTCCTGATGAAAACCTCCCCAAAAATACTCTGAGATCAGGGCTGAAAGTTGTCAAAAGCCAAGGCCTAGATGGCTCTTGGGCAACTCCGTTTTTGGGTGTCCATCTAGACAACTCAGTGGGGCCTAATTTTCATAGAGAGCCAGAACCTGCCCTCTGAATACAAGGTTCTTGTAAGCAGTCTCAGGTTGGGCACCTTAAATTCACTGGTTGTGTCTGGAAAATTTAGGCCTAAATCTTTGATTTGCATACTGCATATTGTTTATTTTAAGCCCCTCCTCCCGCCCCATCCTCCCCTGCCCCAGTACCAGACATAGAAAGTACTGCTACCATTTAATCAGAAGCTAAGAAGTTAAATTGAAATCAGAGTGAATTTCACTGTCCTTTCTGGATTGCTTGTTGTGTTCGTCTTTTCCTGTGTTGTAGTCTCTCTAGATGGGAGTGACAAATGAGGAATTAGTCTATGTACACTTCATTTTGGGAGAGACCGGTTCCTAGCTTCTCTCAATCTTGATAGACAGCAGTAAGTCAGTCCCTGCAATCTGACATGAATTTGGGCACACCTTTCTCTCATTATTGCTTCCTTTTTGTGCACGATGGATACTTTCTCAATATTTAACATTTTCAGTACATCAGTCCGTGTGTGTGTGTGTGTGTGTGTGTGTGTGTGTGTGTGTGTGTGTGTGTGTGTGTGTGTGTGTGTGTGTGTGTGTGTGTGTGTGTGTGTGTGTGTGTGTGTGTGTGTGTGCATGTGCATGACTGTTACCTCATGGACAGTATAATGTGGGGGAATCTGGAAAACTTTGGATGCTTGGTTCAGATCGGAACCCTTCACTCGACCTTTTTCAGGTCTCATAGCTACTTTGTTCCCTCTCTAGCCACCAGATCCTCCTTGCTTCCCCTCTTAGCCTCTCTTTGCCTGATTTCTAATAGCGTCTATGCAGTTATCTGCATTAAAGCGAGAGCTCATACTTAATAGTTGTATAATTCTTAGTCAACCGTTTGCCAGTCTCTGATCTGTCCCCCTGTAGTCCAGAGCCCCACCTTCTGAAATGGCAGTCCCCTTCCTCCCCTCACTTCCACACAGCAGTAGCCACAGCTGCTTTTCAGAGATCACCACCACCACTGTCTTTACTGCCCTCTATTGAGGCGGGGGATGATGGTTCTCAAGTTTTGCACCGTCTTTGCATTACTCCCAAAGACGCTCCAGAACACTCAAGACTGGAAGCTGCTGGTTGGCCCTATCTGATATTCCCACAACTGCTGAGACCATGAGAGAGACATTTCAGCCAGGATGGGAGGGATGTGCTGCATCTCAGACAGATTTCTTTGAAATTTTTTTATCCCTAGAAATAAAAAAACGTGTGCAGTTTGAAATCTGGATTGAGGATGAGCACAGTTCTTATTTTTTTCCAAACTGTTTTATTTGTCGTCCCCCCCCCCCCCCCTTTCCGCCACACACTTCTGTCAAACGCTTGCTAACACAACAGGTTCCCGAATGATACCAGTCGTAGCTACGCTTTGCCTGCTCTTTTGCAGCAGAATAGTATATTGTCTTGTACGATGGATACACAGCATCATATTTTTGATCTAGCAAGAGTGACTTTAAAAAAAGGGCTTTTAACAATGAGACTAGACTGGCATATGCAGGATGCTTCACTTCTTATTGCTTCAAGAGGTTCCTCTGTTCTTTATATTGACTGAAGCACCTTTCTAGCTACTTTCAAAGTATGTGTTTTTTCAAATATATGGTATTTGTTTTGTTATGTGCAGCTGCACCTGCTATTGTGTAGCTGTGCCTGCTGCAATGGGCACTCTTGTCTTTAACTAACTAACTAACTAACTAACTAACTCACACACACACACACACACACACACACACACACACACACACACACACCCCCCCCCCCCCCCGATTTACAATGAATAAAATACTGCATACAAGATATATTACTGCAAAATCTAGCCACCTAAAATCACTGAATTATTGAACTGCTATATTAATTTAAAGGACTCCACAGAGTTTGAGGTGTTTGATAATTGATATTCTTGGGCTCATCTTCTGAGCAGACTAATGTGGATTAATATATGGGACTTCGTGGCGAAGTTGCCTCATGACACTAAAATGTAAAAACTCTGTAACTGGCTGACATCCCAAGACCCTTCAGAGGGCTCTTTTTACAGAGGTGTGAGGATTTGAAATATACAAAAGCCTCTTCTATGTGAACGGGGCACTATTTGAAGAGTTTGTGATCAGTTCTCAATCAGCTTAGTAGCTGATTTCAAATGGCAAAGAAAAACAGTCACAAAGGAATATGTGTCACATGGTATAAAACTCAGTAACGCTATTTTGGTGAAATTTATAGTGGATATTCTTTCTGAATGCTTTGGGAAGTGGCATCCATGCTGTGTTGACTTCTGGGGCTAAAAGGAAGTGGCAGATGTCTCATTTAAATTTTTGCAGTGATAAAGATAACAGCCTGTGATTAATTGCATCAGTATAGAATAAGGAAGAGAACCAGATTCACTTGATGTATGGTTTTTGATCTATTTGGTCTTCTAAAAAAACATTACCATACGCACATCAGTAGTTTAGGGGATGTTTGTATGACCATGGTTTCCAAAGGTCTGTAGAGAGGGGGAAAAAACAATTATCATTACTTTCTCATTTCTTTTTCTTTGGTAACATATCAATCACTAGGTAAAATGTAGAGCTTGAGTCTCCATCGGAGTCAAGGGGACCCATTGTTCCTGGTACTCTACAGATGTGTAATAAGAGAGTCTCAAACTTATAATCTAAATAGACCAGACAGAAAAAGGGAGTGTGGTTATCCTCATCTTACAAATTGGGAACTAAGGCACAGGGAGATCAAAACCCCAATTCTGCTAGTGTCTCCAAGAGGAGGGACCCCGAAACCCCACTGATTTTTTATTTAAGTTGGGATTTCTGCAGGACTGGGGTCTATATAACTTGCTCATGGTCACACATTGAGCCTCTGTCAGAGTTAGGAATTGAACTCAAATCTGATGAATCCAAGGCCGGAGTGTTAACCATAAGAGCATCCTTCAGTGTTTATATATAAATGTCATCATTTCATCCAGCATACCTGCTCTGTCAATACAGAAGTTATTTTTCCAGGCTGATACCAGGTACACCAGTAAAAGTATCAGCTTCCTAATGGTCTCTGTCCATTTCGTCTGGTTCCCCCAACAGACGTTACATTTCCTCTCCCTCTTCTCTTTGCCAGGCCAGCAAAGCATTCTGAGGTTTCCCAAATCCTGGAATGCTGCATTCTTACTCTTTCTGAGCTGATTCCGAGTTACTTTTTTCAGATGCTAGAGAGTGTATTCTGCTTGTCAGTTTCAAAGCTTTTTGGCTCACCCCTGTACTGTGGGGAGGAAAAATAAGGTGCTTGGGAAAGAAATCCCACAGATAAGCAATTGTTTTTCTATTTTGCTGTAACTCACATAGAAGTTGGGTTATTCTGCCTTTGGATGACTTAGAAGGAAATTTCTTTCTGGTTATGATAGTTCTGTGAATCCATTGGATTTCTTCTTTTTAAATCCTCGTAGGTTTGTCATGTTTTCATCTTTTTTTGGCTTGTAGTTTGTACAGTACAGGCGGGGGGGTCTCCTTTAGGAAAAGCTGTTGAATTTTGAACTGCATAAATGGCTGTCTCTCTTAGATTTGCTATGTGCTGTTGATAGAGCTCATTCTGTACCTAGTTATTTTTGAACATCCATTCTAGTACTTACCATCGGTGGATCCATTCTAGTACTTACTATCTGGAAGGAGTACTGCAGAAAGAGATCTGGGGGTCAGAGTGGACCAGAAGCTAAATATGAGTCAACAGTGTAATGCTGTTGCAAAAAAAGCTAACATGATTCTGGGATGTATTAGCAGGAGTGTTGTAAGTAAGACACAAGTAGTAATTCTTCTGCTCTACTCCGCGCTGATTAGACCTCAGCTGGAGTATTGTGTCCAGTTCTGGGTGCCACAATTCAGGAAAGATGTGGACAAATTGGAGAAAGTCCAGAGAAGAGCAACAAAAATGATGAAAGGTCTAGAAAACATGACCTGTGAGGCAAGACTGAAAGAACTGGGTTTGTTTAGCGTGGAGGAGAGAAAACAGAGAGGGGACATGATGACGGCTTTCAAGTACATAAAAGGTTGTTATAAGGAGGAGGGAGAAAAATTGTTCTTGTTAACCTCTGAGGACAGGACAAGAAGCAATGGGCTCAAACTGCAGCAAGAGAGGTTTAGGTTGGACATTAGGAAAAACTTCCTAACTGTCAGGGTGGTTAATCACTGGAATAAATGTCCTGAGGAGGTTGTGGAATCTCCATCCTTGGAGATTTTTAAGAGCAGGTTAGACAAACACCTGTCAGGGATGGTCTAGATATGACTTAGTCCTGCCATGAGTGCAGGGCACTGGACTAGATGATCTCTCACGGTCCCTTCCAGCCCTATGATTCTATGATCTTCAGAGTGCTCTTCAAACTTAAACTAGTTGATCATCCCAACAACCCTGCAGTGAGGTAAATAGTGTTACCTTTGTTTTATATGTAGGGAAGAGGTTTTGTTTTGTTCAAGGCCTCAGAGGGGTGGTTGGAATCAAAGCCAGGCTTACATCAAGGAGCTGCTGACTGCCAGCTCTGTGCTCATCTCACTACACCACACTACCTCTTGTATTATCCCTGTGGCCTGACTTTCCCACTGGATAATTTGAATTGGATTTGGGAGTGCTCCTCTTCACACAGACCTGCAGTGGAAGCTTCCTTTGTGCTTTTGCAGCTGCCTGCTGCACGTGCCTAGGAAGTTAAGGAACCTTAAAAGGCGAAGACACACCAAAGAACATCCAGATGCTCTCCAACATACAGTAGAACCTCAAAGATATGAACACCAGAGTTATGAACTGACCGGTCAACCAAACACCCTGTGAAATTGGAAGTATTGTAAGCAATCGGGCAGCAGCAGAGGGGACGGGGGAAAAAAAAAAAAAGAAAGCAAATACTGTGCAGAGGAGAAGCAGTCCAGGGTCTGCGTTGTTCCTGTAAGCCAAGGGGGCTGTTTCACCTCCTCCCACCCCACTCCACCCCACTAGGAGGGGGAAGCTGTTTTCTCTCTCTCTCTCACTCACTCACACACACACACACACACATACACACACACACACACACACCCCCCCCCAATCCTGGGAAAGAAAGCTGCTGCAGCTGCGCAGTTCATGCTGCAAGCAACTGAAGGTTACAGCCAAAGCCTGGCCTGGTGCTGGAGTGGGGTCAGCTGTGCTCTGGAGGAGTTTTATAGGGCCACAGCCTGTGTATCGATGCGGCCCAAGCTTTGCCCATGGCTGCACTCCTGGATCCTGCCAGCACCTCTGGGAGTGCAAGGGAACAGGGGAAGGAGGGGCGCTGGCAGCCAGTTGGCACCAATCCCCTGCATGTGCTGCCTCTGGAGCGTGGCAAGCAGTGCATTGAGCAGGTTGAGCCCTAGGGAGAGAGCAACCTCCCCTCCTCCCCGCCCCAGTTCAGTCAAAAGGCAAGAAATAGGAATAGGGCAGGGAGCTGCTTGTGAACCAGGCAGTGCTACCAGGTGTCACCTTTGCAGAGATCTCTCCTAGCCTCAGCTGGAAGGCACTGACTGCAGGGTTCTGTACCATCATGTTTTGTTCAGAGTTACGAACATTTCAGAGTTAGGATGTTACCAGATTTGCCCGTCACCTTGGGGTACGCTCATTTATTAGGGTTACTTTCCTGGGGCGGGTGTTGTAATTCTATTAATGTACCGCTTGTGTCACTTATGTTTTTATATGGAGCTTTACTTCTCCCTTCTGCAAGTTCCCTTCCAGTGGAGCTACCCCTCAGGACCTAAGTTTCCCAGCACTGGGTTCCTCCAGCCCTAGACTCAAATAATCACCCACATTCACACACGCACCAGCACAGATTAACAGAGCGCATCTGAGTGGACTGGGTCAAAACGGCATTTTTAAGATGGCACCCTTATATGTCCCTGGATTCAACAGGCTGGGTCAAACAGCACTTTCCAGCTGCCACCCTTATATGCCACAGGTTCAGCACATCACTATCCCCACTTTCACTCTACAGGTGTTCTGGTAGTAATCCCCTTAATGAGCAGACCCCACAGGATTTTTGGGCGTTACAGGGATCTTTGGCTTAGGGAAGAGAAGCGTTGCTGCAGAGCAAGACAGGGAAGCCAAGAACGCGAAGGAGTAAATGAAGTTTGAAGAGAGGTTTGGCAATCAGTTTGATTATAACAGTTATTTTATTGCCAGGTGTATAAAACTTATGATACTAATAGTGCAAGGAGAGAAAAAACAACCAAACAGTTACAATATTACATGATTTCAATTGGGGTATTGGGGAAATCTAGCCCAAGTTTGATTACAAAAGTCAGATTTAGAAGTCTGGACAGAGAGAGTGAGAGATCATATTAGGTCTGAGGGGAAAAGTGGGCTTAACCAGAGAAGAGAGAGAGAGAGTTGGGGTCTCACCACTCAGCGCAGCTTGAACCGGTCGAAGGTTCAAGGAGACAGGCTGTTCAGCTTAGGGTCTGAAGTGCTTGAGACAGGCAGAGCCCCCAACACGATCAGTCTGGAAAAAGTGAAGTCCCAGTGGAACTGATGCAGCTTTTGGATCCAGGCATCAGAAGAGAGGTTTGAACTTGGGTAGGGGTTTTTGTAGGGAAGAAACAAATGGTTCAAGGGAGAACACTAGGTTTGTTTATGGGTAAACAAAGACTCCAGAGACTATACCAGAATAGTTTTGTTTAGGCTGGACAATAGGAATTGATCATTCCTCACTATGGGCAGTGTTTCTTTGAGGGAGCTCACAATGCAATCAGGCAGATGCAGTGTTTTGGATATCAATAAAAGATCTATGATTAGAATTGGTCTGGTAACTGCTGAGCTGGGTATGTATAGGCGTGGGTTCATTAACATCTGGAGCAGAGATCTCCCATCGTGCCGTGCTTCCCTGCTTTGCTGATCCCAGAGTTCAGTGCAGGTCCTGCCCTGGAGCTTGGTTCTCCGTTCGGTATGCTAATAGAGATGTTTCCTTGTTCCATCTTCATTGTAGATGAGGCTTTCTGTTTTCCATTTGGTGTGCTAATCGAGATGCCTCCTTCTTACATCTTCGATGTAGATGACGCTAGGGCAGTTGCCTTAATCCTGTCACCCTTGTTTGGTGGGGTTTAGGTGTGTCCTCCACTGCCTTTTCATTGCTTTTGGTAAATCTGTCTCTGATCGGTTCTGGTCCAGGCAGAGGCGGGGGTGGTGGTGTTTCAGGTAAGTCAGACAGTAGGGGTTTTGCACCCTGATTCCCCAAGAACACAGAGCTGACAGGTAGCAAGTAACAATCTCCATTCCCGAGGTGTTTGTATCTTTGAGGTTCTACTGTAGTTTGATTTCTCATGTTAGATTAAAATATCACTCAATGTTGTGCCTTTTGTCATAGTAGGACATCTTGATGTATTAATCTTTCCATTTGGGGTTCTTTGTGGAGGGAAAGACATTGCATGTTTTCCATAGTGGTAGTGCATACTAAGAATGTTTTCTCCATCTGGAGAAAGACAGATTAAAAGTCAGTTTAAGGAGAGCTGATGTCTTTTTATGGCCAAGCACCAAGTGTGTATAAAACTCAAGTTTGCATGTTGCTATCATCAGGTTTCTCAGTATCTGACATGAAAGCCCTAACATGGATGAATAAACCAATCACTCAAATAAAACCATGTTATTGCAGTGTGTGCATGTGGCTACACACCTTACTTCTCATAGATATTTATATCTATGTGTACACACACACACCAAGATTCAAGGTAGAACCCTATTCAGGATAGCGCGTAAGCATGTGTTTAGGTACTTTCTACAATCAAGGCAGTATATATGAATACACATACGCAAAACAAGAAATACAAATATGAGAGATTAAAGTGAACATTAAAACATGTAGGAGGCTGGAAATAATGACAACAGCTTTCATCAGTAAAACCAAATTACTCACTACACGCATTGCCTCTCATTTCCTACAGAACAAGCCATAAGTACTTATTCCAGAGATGCTTTTACCATAATCTGATTTTCACAGAAACGAGAAGCCAGCACTGCTTTCAAATGTTTTATTTTTCTAGCTCTCCAGAGATAGATCAGTTGTCAGAAACATGCCTCACTGTACAGAAGAAGAAAAAAACAACACATAAATGAGCACAATGACCATCTGCCGGAGAATGCTGAGTAACAGGATATAACAAGAATTCTGGCCTGGCCCACCGAGCTGACTGTTGCATTTCATGCTGGCCACTGTCTGGAACGCAGCTGTGCCAAAAGGCAGCCTTAACCCGAAGTACGACAGCACAATCCTGTGACCAATAAGACTTGAAAACCACAGCTGATCTCCAACATTATCGACATAGTTAACTCTCTAGGGCTCTTTCTCACACCGAGACGCCCCAGGAAAGAATTTTACATTTTACTGGAACACACAAGTTGAACTCTTCTACTCATTTAGATACACAGTCTGGATCCCTGATTTTTTTTAAAATGAATTGGAAGATATGAAGCAATGTCGGTATTTTTTTTACTGTTACAGCATTGTATCAAAGCACTTCGCAAACATTAATCAAACTTCTCCACACCCCTGTGACCTACTTTCCTGTCGTCATTCTCATTTCATCAATCACACACTAAGACAAAGGTTAAGTGACTTCCCATCACAGCAGTCCTTGGAAGGCTGGGGACAGGACCAGAGTCTGCTTCCAGTCCTTTGCCCTAACCACTTGACCTCTTTGCTATACAATTAATAGCAATTTTCAGAGAGTGAAGGAACTAGTGAAAGAATGATGACGAATAAGAATTATTCAAAATACAATACTTTAGCATTTAAATGATACTTTTCATCTTCAAAGTGGTTTGCAAGCATTAACCTTCAAATCTCCGTAATGACCAGGACGTGTAAATATTACTCTAGTGATGACAAATACGTATATAGCAATTGCCTAGCAAAAGGATTCTGAAGCTCGGGATTTTCCCAACATAACAGTAAACAAACTCTCTGGCTTTACAATGCAGGTGTATTGGAGTATTCTTGCAGTTCTTTGCACCATGTTCCCACCTTCAGTATTCCATGCTTTTGCTGGTGAGTTGAAGACTGTATTCCACTTTTAAGCTGTGTTAGAAACAGTCTGATGATGAAATGGTTTGCAGCTATGGTATAATCTACATTGGGAGCCCAGATGCCCTGTAACTGAAGTGTGAGGATAGAACTTAATGGAACAGCAGGTTTTCTATTAACTGTTTGGTTCTCGCATAGAGCTTTTCATCTTGAAGATACTTGGCAGCAGCTTTCCAGCATATGGTAACAACCAGCGGGGCGGGGGCGGGACATTTTTTCCAGAGACATCACAGCCAATGTAGACCTTGACATCTTTCAGAGCCAGGCATAACAGGCGGTTCCCTTAGTTTATACGGACTTATGCAAAAATCTCCCTCATGGGAAACTGAATGGAACTCAATTTACCGAGTTCAAATGGATGAAGGGTTGAGGCAAGCGTGCTGGAGTTTAGGTATTTCAAACTTGAGACTTGATTTATTAAACCATCCCCTCCAGTGAGCGACGACTGCTGATGCACTCAAAACGACAAACAATTTCTGTTCCTTCACCAGGTAGCTATAAATGCTAGCAAATATATACGTGCAAATGAAATGGGCTCCTGGCAAGCCGGTAACTTGGTCTAAAGTTTGGATGGCCCAGTTCACTTAGGAGGCTTTTATGGGCCCTGTTGTACTGGTCACAGACATGAGAGAGAACACTGAGGTAAATGGAGAAAAATTCTAAAGCCCAAGAGGAAAGAACGTCTAGGGATTCAGGCACTAGCCTTGGATTTGGGAAGCCTGGGTTCAAGTCCCTGCTTTGCCATGGGCTGCCTGTGTGACCTTTGGCAAGTCACAAGGCCTGGATATTTTAAGGTACTTAGGTGTTGCGTTCCCAGGACTAAGGCACTTTTGAAAATGGGACTTAGCCATCTGAGTTACTCAGGCTGAGCGGGGCGATGTACGTTTCAAAATCTGGGCTGTAGCCACACTGGGATTCAGTATTTCCCCTGCAAAATGGAGATAATAGCATTTCCCTGCATCACAACGGTGTTGTGGGGATAAATGCAATAAAAATTGAGGCACCCAATGCTAGGCTGATGGGAGCTGTCTGAGTACCATGGTGTTATTGAGGGTCCCAGTTCTGCGACGTGCACGCAGGGCAATGGTGCAGCTCCACGCACCACACTGCAGGATCAAACCCTTGATCTATAGAGAGGTGAGCGTTTCCAAAGGTGTTTTTAGTAAAGGAATGAAACCACTTCATGTTGTACAGACTGAGGCAGTGTAACAGCCTGAAATGAAGCAGTTTATCCCTTCAGAGAAGGCTCCGTGAACTCCATGAACCAAGGTTTGTTAGCAAGTCACCCTCAAAGTGCCTCCCTTCAGCCCACAATTACAGGAACTGTTTACAAGTTGCTTTCTTCAAACCAGACTCTGAGGCTTTCGCTGCCTTTGGTAAATAGGCACTTTTGTCTTGCTGTGCTTGAGTGGGGTTTGGAAGACTAAACATAGCAGAGTTCCTTAGCAGAAGGAACATTAACATTTATGAAGGACAACATGAAACAATGACAACATAAAGTATATGGATGTAAGGTCTGCTAATTGTCAGGGTCTCTAATCCCTTATGTTCATACTGTTTTTCAGCTGTCATTTCAGGATCTTGGGCGTATTGGGCTTCACAAGTACAGATTGAAAATTAAACAGTGACTGTTCTATAAATATTTAGCTCCCACTGTGTAGGAAGTGCTCAGAGCAGGAGACAAAATAAATTAAAGTTCACGACTGTCTGGGCAAGCTATTGTAGGCTGGCATCATGTCTTTGGACCGGCTGGTGGGGTTGGGATGATAGGCAGGTTTTGAATAACTCTTCTGCAATGATGTATGTTTTGTTTTGCTTTTTTTAAAAAGGGGGAGCGATATTTAAGCATCCTTTGCAGAGAATTAAGATTACACTGCTTCTAGGTCAATGATTTATAATATTGTGTGTCTAAAAACACCCTGATTGATGGAGCTGTGATAATTGTAAGATCCTCTATCTTGCAAACCATGGACGCTAGCCACGTGCACCTTATACCAGCCCTAGAAGCCACCAAAGACACTAAACACCCTAGGTAGGGCTTGTCTACACTGGCACTTATGCTGGCAAAACTTTTGTCACTTGGGTGTGAAAAAAACACCGTGCTAAGTGACATAAGTTTTGCCAGCATGAGCGCTAGGGGGATAAGTGCTATGTCGGTGGGAATTCCTTGGTCGAACCCTTTAGCCATCAGCCTCTAGCCTGAAACGTGTGATTCGATTACTCTTTATCTTAACCTGGCTAACTTAAAAAATAAAAAATGGTTTTGATCCTGGTTGGTTGCTAGAGAAGAGGAGGCTGTGTAATCAGTATTTAGAATGCCGTGGAAAGCATTTTCTGACAGCCTGTATCATTTTGCTCAGGGCTGTCTCAACCTGTAGAATTCTCCGCCGTTTGACGGTAGGTGAATGTTCTGGGTATAGCCAGCTGAACAACAAACAATGCTCGAGGTGCAGTGTGTTTCCTAATGTTCCACTGATTTGAGTGAAAGATGATGGTGGCAGAAAAGCAAATAGGGTGGCAAAACTAGTTAAACAAAGGGTTAAATTCCTTGGTTGCCCACCGACTGAAATCACTTCTGGAGCTCAAAAGAAAGATTTTTCTTGTTTGATTTGGACATGTGACAGGTTTAATCCCCCCCCCCCCCCCCCATTAAGTGCTTTGTTTTAAATACAGTTTATTAGAATAATACCGAGCACTTCCATCAATAGATCTCAAAGCACTTACAGAGGAGGCCAGTATCATTATCCCTCTTTTGTAGATGGCAGAATTGAGACACAGAGAGAAGTGTAAGGTTACCCAACAGACCAGTGGCAGAACTAGGAATAGAACCCAAGTCCCCCGAATCCCAGTCCCGTGCTCTGTATATTTCACTTTTATGTAGCACCTTTCAGCAAAGTATTTCACAAATGAACTTTGCAAATCACTGTTAAAATACAGTTATCTCTGATGTGGAAAACAGCCAAGCGGCATTATACAACTTTGTCGTCATCAGAGGGCACTCTCCCATTTCACTGTAAAGAACATAGACTGCAAGGAGAAATTTAGGTAGAGTGTAATTGTCCAAAATGGCAGTTGGTCTGAACACTTCAGTAAATGCCATGATTTATGCACAGCTGTTTGGGACTTCAATTTTTCTCTCATTGTTGGAGCAGCTATCTGTGCAATGTGGACCCTTGGCACTAGCTAGTGAACTGTTTCGGTGCTGATTCAGTACTACTTAATGAATCATCGTGCCCAGCACTTCCCGCAGCACCCAGAGAAGTGGTGAAAGATGACCCATGCAGAATTTAAAATGTGTTTCTTTACAAAAACTTTGAGTTAGAATTGGATTTAGATCTAAAGCCAACATGAGTTTCGCGACATAGTCACCAACTAAATCTCCCCATTCATTTTGGGGGTTTTTTTTGTTTGTTTTGATTTTGTACCAAATCTTGTTCTCGCTCTTTGAAGCGATCCACAGACAACCATGAATAATAACGTATTATAACTCGGGTCTCAGGCAGCAATCCAAGGGATATTTTGGGATACAGTTGGCCTTTGAAAAGCAGGGCTTTAGTCTCTAACGTTGTCCCTCTGGCTCCTGGAAGTTTTCCTTCCAAATGGTTATTTTAAACCTCAGAGGAGATGTTTGTGTTTTTTCATGATTAATACCATTTTTATGCTTCATTGCATAATGCCACACAATAAATGAGACCAGGGTGCCGGTATGTTATAAAGAGAGAATCATCAAACCCTGTTGTATAACAGTAAAATAACGTGTGTGTATGTTTGTATGTATAAACTCACATAATCTTTTGCAGACCTGTGAGGTTGCTTTTCTCTAAAATAAACTTGTGTGTGAAAGGATTGCTGGAGACAGATGAGCAATGAGCTAATAGTCTTCTTACTATCAGCTCAGTAAAAGCTAAGTTAAGGTGCTGAATTGCAATGTAATAAGTCACTGAAATGAGGCACAATGTGTTGTATGAACACTTGGTCTCATGTACTTTAAACTGAAAGTGCTGCTTGGGTCAATGATCCACTCTTGGTTTCCAACCAACTCCTAATATAGTTAACTTTGGTGTGTAGAGTGGGGTATCACTATATATATAATATATATATATATATATATAAAACAGGTAATGATTAAAGATGGGGCCAGAGTAAAACCCTAGTTCTGAACACGCTCAAGCGTTTAGAGGAGTTTGGTTCTGTAGCTGAAATTCATGGCTCAGTCTCCTCTCTGATAATGAGACTCTTCGGTGCTTGCTGTGTTTCCAAATCTGTCATGTTTGATGCAAGGTGTCAGAAATGGCTCCCTTAGTCTCCCTGACTGCTGTTGAGAGGGGTTTTTCCAGGTAGTGCAGACAGATCTAAAAGGGTTCTTGACATTCAGTTGGAAAAGGTGGTCACCCTGAGGAAATCCGAAGAAATAACCAGCGAGTAGAAGATGAATACAGATATATTTGTGCTGGCATTGGAAATACCCCCTCCCCCATGCACTAGCCCACAATCAGGAAAGCCCCAAGGAGTGCCTTTTGATCAGAGACGCGTATCACACGTTTCTGTATTTGGAGGCTGAGAGGTATGCAGAGATGATCTGCCCTGCCCTTGCAGCCCAAGAATGATTTTCGAGCAGGATGGATTGATTTAAATCAAGGAGATCATGATTTAAATCACCAAGACAAAATCACTGATTTAAATTGTTTCCCAGTGATACTTCTTCACCTATTTCTTAAACAATGGTGCAAATCTGATCATTAAAACATGTTAATTTACAACTCAACTCAATGCAGCATTTTACATCAAGGAGGGTATACTTTGTGTAATTTTTTTGATAACTTGATTTTTATTAATTTAGGAAATAGCACATAATACTCATTACCTGTGTCAAGCTGCAGATGCAGCAGCAGTATATTAGGAATGGTAAGAACTAAATCACACACACAAACACAATAGCACTTCTATTTTATTAAACTAAATCTTAAATGTTATATAAATGTTCACATTTGCAATTGCAGCCGTCTCCTGGGTTGCTGGCTGATGGCTGTCCTTAAATTCTTTTCTTTTTTTTTTTAAATTTTCAAATTTTATTAACTCTTAACAAACAAGTCATCACAACACTAAACGTATGCTGTCTTTAAAACATCCACAACTAGCTCTCATCTTCCCCACTCCCACTGTCATTTTTATTCATAGACTGAAACAGAAACATGAGTTTTTCTGCTTTTTTTAACTCAGCCGATTTCTTAGCTTTGAGTGAATAATACCAAACGATGAAAATATTCTCTCTCTGCCTGCAGAGGAAGCTACTGCTATGAAATGTTGGCTTAGCAACTGAAGGAACTCTGTTTCAAGGTGTCTGGCTAATGATTTCCACCAATTCATGGGAATAACTGTTAAAAACATCATCAGTAAACATGTACTGTTTAAATGGTTCCGCTCAGCCCTGAAATTTATTATGACTGGCAATACTGAGGAGTGATTTTGAGATGCCCATACCATGGCAAAATCATCTTCAGAAGTTAGGCATCTACCTTTATGTCTGGGGTCGAGAATATTTGCAAGAAATGAGGTGGAGTTAGTGCTTGGTCCATTCGCTTCTTTATGCCCTCAGTTAACTTTCTGGTGAGGTATTTCTTTCTTCAGTGTCTCTTGAAGTGCCTTCCACATTTCAACAGCACCAGCAATGCAGCAACAATTTCTTTGAAGTTTGTTTAAGGCTATAGATATAGGCTTCAGTATACTGAGCATATCCTCTACATTCCTCTTTGATCCAATGTTAGATACTTTGGATGAGATATTTCCTATTATTTTATCACAGTTTCTTCACAAAGTTTTATGAGAATAGGCCAGTTCTTAATAAATTGTTCAAAACAATCAACCACAGAATTCCATCGAACACCTTGAGGGAGAATTAGTTTGGATTCTCCTGCTCTCTTCAGTGAAGCTTAAGCAAAATGGTTGTTATGGAAGTATTTTGAGACTTCAACAACATTTTCTTTTATTCCTGGAGAAGACGTACTTAAGTCTTTGGCTAAAAGATGCATTAAATGGGCACTGCAGCCATATGTTATTAAGAAGCTTCCTTCCGTTTCGTCTTCTAAGTATCTTCTCATCTTTGCCACATTGAGTGAATAATACCAAATGATGAAAATATTCTCTGTGCCTCTAAGACAGTGTCTTAACTAACTCCTCTGCTTTGCTTGGCCCAGCTCCACCACCACATAAGCACAGAACAACAACAATCCTATCCAGCCTGTCTTTCTTTGCACATGGTGACTTTAGTTGGCTGAGAAACAGAAACTGAAACAGAAACTGAAAGCTCAGATCTTTCAAGAAGCAAGAGCTGGAAGTTAGGCTGGACAGACTAGACTTATTAATCCATTTTTATGAGATTGTAAGTGTAGGTTTAGTATGTTTGTGATGAGGTTTAATTGTAACTGTTATTTTTTAAATGAGAGAGGAAATTTAGTGTTTTATTGATTTTTAAAAAAATGCCATTTAAATAAAAAAAAATCAGATTTTTTTTTTGTTTCACCCTGTTTTTGAGGCAGATTTGTCCATTTTCTGGTTCACTTATCATTGCTGGACCAAGCCATGCTGCAGAGCTACACCCAGATGAGTGGGATGTTCTCAGGCTGAGTATCCTCAGCGGAAAAGGCGGGCTCCTTGTAATGGCAAACGACTGTACATGACCTTGTGGCTATGGCTTAATGAACTGGAGCCTGTGAATTTCGTTTCCCTCCCTTTCTCACCCTTGCCACCTCTGTGCTCCTGCATATCTGCCTGCTGCTCATTGCGAAGGCTCGAGTCGCTTTGCCCTACGAATTCCAGCCTTCTAATTTTCAAAATTAAATGGGGTTAACTTTGTCTTTGAAGTGCTGTGCTGCAGATTCGCCAGCCTGACCTGGAGCTGCTACACAAAGTGTCAGCATGGTATCTGTGGGCTACTTTAGAAAGTTCTTCCTTTTTGATGGCCATAGGGAAGGGAGGCAGAGAGAATTTGTGTGTGTAACACGTAGGAGGGTAGGCATCCTACTTCTATTGTGTAATACTGCACAGTGACCCATCTGAGGCTGCATGCAGTGGTGATGCGTCTCTTTAGGATGATGCCCATTGTTGTGGATTTGCTTTCTGAGAGCCACTGATGATTATGTTCCCCTGACAAACACATCAGGCTGGGAAGCTACTGAAAAGCCCACACATTGCCTTGCATTTAAAAAAAAAAAAAAAGACAAAACAAACCCTACAGTAACATATGTTAATTCTCATCCTCTCTTTGGGTCTCTAGCACATTCCTCTGATCTTTTCTTCTGCAAAGCCATCCCATCAGAACCTTCGTCCATCTCACTGGAATGTTCGGTAACTCTGCCAGACCTCTGTGCCAGCAACATGGGTGTTTTCTGATTAAAAATAGATCATGGACAATGCCACTTCCCGAACTCTGTGACTTATCACTTACTAACAAGTGGTTACTCACTTCCTTTGGAAAAGGTTTTGGAGATTTTATTATGTTTTCTCCTCATGCTTCCTTTATTTTAATTTCCTTCAAATTCCTATTGTTGTGTTTTGATTGGTTGCTCCTTAAAATTACATCAGTCTCTTCAAATGGCAATTCTGTTTTGGTTTTAGGGTTTAAAATGTTGGTTAAAATGTTGGTAATCCTTTGGGATGTGGATTAGAGTGCAGCACTGTCCAGCAAAGCAAAATATCAGTGGAACCTATGCATTGGCTTAAGTATTGTGCTGCCTTGAAGGCTAGTTGTAGACTCTGATTTGCAAGAATATGGGGAAGGGTGTAGAAGTTGAGGAAAACAATGGTCATGGCCCTTAAAATGGATTTGATTTCTACATGCTGTGCACATGGCTTTGTAAAATACTGAGCCTTAAGAACACTCTTAACAGCTGCAAAATGCATTTGATCACAAAATGTATCTTGTCTTGAACACAAACTAGATGAGGAATTTTTCAGCTCTTCATCACATCCTGTGATGCAACAATCCATTTTTTTTAGTTCAAGGATCTTCCTTTTCAAACCAAACAGCAGCAGAGGTACAGGGTTTATTGGGCATCCTATCACTTCTTATAGCTGGCCCGGCATGCAGTGTAGATCAGAATTAATGGTCTGATTGTTTGCATAGGCACTCGGTACCTCCAACTTCTGTTTTGCTGGGATTTGTTCAGCACTAATGAAAATCGGACCCTTTAGCATCAAACTAGTTGTTGCAAAACGATCCATGGAGATTTGCCAGGTTCCTCTACTTCAGTATGTTTCTTCCACCCAACCGTGCTAACTTTTCTAAGCTAAGTATTAGCAGGCATTCTTTCTTCTTAGGAATTCCTAAGAATTGCATGTCTGGATCTCTCATCTTAGGACTGGTCTACACTGGCAACTTTAAATTGTCATAGCTATGTCTCTTGGGGTGTGAAAAATTCATAACTATGCCGACCTAACCCCGATGTAGACAGTGCTAGGTCAATGGAATTCTTCTGTCGAGCCTAGTTACCACCTCTCAGGGAGGTGGATTAACTCCAACAACGGGAGAACCCCTCCTGTCTCTGTTGTAAGTGTCGACACTGAAAACACTACAGCTGTGCCACTGTACTGTTTTCACTGTGGACATACCCTTATTCACTATAGATTCTGATGTTTCTTTCCAAAAAAGTAGGTTTTTGCTCCTTCAGGCCACCTAGGGAAAAATACCAGGAGGTTTCAGTAAAAGGAAACAGATCTTTTTCTCTTACAACTTTTTTTCACATCCAATTGAAAAGAAGAAAATAGCATATATGCGTGCATACACACACACACACAAAAGTCCCTTTAAAAAAAAAAAAAATGGATGCCAAATCAATTTTTCATTCATTCACCTATTCCCCACTCTACCTGACCTTCAGGTGTTAGATTGCTAGCCCTGCAGACTGAATTCCTCTCTTTGCAGCTACTTTTGTCGGACGGGGGGGGGGAACACCCCCTTGACTGACATAAGTTTCACTGACAGAAGCACTGGGATGGACAACGCTATGTT
This sequence comes from Emydura macquarii macquarii, assembly GCF_026122565.2. NCBI lineage: Eukaryota > Metazoa > Chordata > Testudines > Chelidae > Emydura > Emydura macquarii. Next base: position 7,973,631 of record NW_027130506.1, read on the forward strand.
GGCAGGAGACGCTCTCCTGCTGGCTACCACTGCTCATTGGGGGAGATTTAATTATGCGAGCAGGAGAGCTCTCTCCCATTGGCCTAGAGCAGCTACACAGGAGACCGTACAGCAGCGCAGCTGCAGCAGTACAGCTGTGCTGCTATAAGGTTTCTAGTGTAGACATAGCTTTACTTTCATCACCTCACCCCTTTGTCTTCATCCTGGCTACTTCTAGACAGGAGAGGTCAGGTCTGTCTCCATGGCCCATTCAGTTATTGATCTGTTTGTGAGGATTACCAACAGGTTTGGTGATGCTGCCAATCCTTTGGTGGTGATTTTTAGAGATGTGGACTCTTGTCCACTGGGCGCTAGATGGAAACCACCAAGTCATTTCTCTTGTGGCACTGACAACCTTCAGATCATGCCAACTTTTTATCACTATCAACCTGGGCTGGATTTGAAATGGTAATTTAGAAGTAAAACTCTGTTGACCTGTCTCATGAGCGGCCATTACTGTATAGATTCTCCTTGACATCATTCTCTCTGGTTTGGATCTTCTCAGACGTATCATTAGCCTTCTGGAAAGGGACAGAAGGCATGAAGTATTCCCTGTGAGCGATTCCCTTAGGGAAGTGCTGTAACATACATTTAAAACTAGGCACATGTGAGGCTTAAAGGGCAATGGAAAGATGTGGGGGAGGTTGCCTAGGTAGCATGTGAGCTGTTGGGGCTTGTTGTCTGTGTTGAGAGGATGGAGTGAGTTGTGGTTTCTGTTGTGTATTAGGAGGGTTGCTGGAGTTTGGATAGGGTTAGGGTTCCAACCTTAACTGAGTATTTCATGGTTCCACATCTTCAGAATGCAGTGCATTGTGCATAGGGCTACCCTGGAGTTCTGCGTGGGAAATTTCAGCTAGTGAAGAATGTTTATTTAGTGGCGTTACCCGAAAACGCTGACAGCCATTGAGTATTCAGATTCCAGTATGCCTCTGGCTGCTGCCCTGTTCCGTCAGACTGCAGCTGAATTTCCAAACCTTCTGGGTCCAATCCAGTCATTCAGCATGTCTGGATTTCCAACATGCCAAATTGTGCTTAATGTTCTGGGATTTGGGAGTAACTCAGCTGACCGCAGAATGGGTCAGTCTTGCTGTGATACAGCCAGATGACTTCCTCAGCTCTCTCTGAACATTTAACTGTTTTCTCCAGCAACCACCTTCCAGCAGTAGTAGAACTCTGCTGGGGCTACCTCTTTGTTGTGGTCACTGGGCATCCTCACTAGTTGTGAAAGCCTTGATGATTCAAGCTGATACTTAGCATTTAATCAAAAGCATGAGGTGTAGGTTTCTTCTTGATTCTGCCCTTTGGCTGCTAGTAGCTGGATGCCCGAGGGGAAAGCAAAGCTTTAGCACAGGAAGAAAAGATCAAAGTTATGATAGTGTCTTCCATTTTTAAAAATCATAGGAGGGTGTTAAAGTACCCTGATGAGGTAGATTGTAGATAGAAAGACCTGGGTTTGCTTTATCATACTCTTCCAATACAGAATTTCCCTACAGTATGTTAGGATTTTATTGTTTAATGATATAGGTGTGTGTGGTGCTTCACAGAGTTGAATGCAGGCCTGGTCTCCGCCCCAAGGATCTTACAAACTAAGGGTTTACTTGGTACTAAAATCCCTTCATTTTAAAGATGATTTGATATATGGCAAAGGAGCATTGACTCTAACTTGTGCCAGTCTAGGCTGGATTTAAAGAATAAAGGAAGAAGTGACATTGTTTGGTGAAAACTAGAACAAACTGCCATTCATTTCCTCTTTAAACCCTGCCCCTTAAGGTCTAAGTGGAATGAAGTAAAATACAACCACAAACCCATGCTGCAGAATGCTGAACAGCTGGCAAGGGAATAGGACTGGCTGCAAGGAATTCTTGCTCTGTGTACATAAATCTCTGAGAGGCCTGAGCCACAGCAGGGGGAGTGCAGAGCTTGCAGCAGAGAGGAGCCAGAAGGCAGGCGGCATTGCGGCATGTGTAAGCTCCAGCACGGCTAAACTCGATAAACAAGGGAGGAGATTTGTCTAGCAGAACAACAGTGGGAGCACTCAAAGCTTACCAGGTTTTTCCGGTCACTGTACCAAGCAATTCCCAGAGTGCTCATCCTGCATTTTGGCTGAAAAGGCCATACGTAAGTAAGCCAGATGCCAGCTGCTTGTGGATGCGCTGGATTGGCATGGAGGTCTTGGAAGTGGAGTTGTAGAGAACTTACCTAGGGCGCATCACTAGATGTGATCAGCAGAGCAACTCGGTGAGTATTAAGAGGAGTTGGAACCATGGGGGCAGAGTGGAAACCCACTGTTTGCATCCCTCAAATACTGCTATTCCTTAAGTGTGTGGTGAGGGCATGGAGACCCATGCCTTCTGCATTTTGGGATGGGATTTTCTGAATTTGAAAGGGTCTTGTGCTTCAAACCTCCCTTAATTACTTTTGAAATTCCCACTCTTGGTTAATAAAAGGAACCTTAATGTCTTCCTCGTTTTTCGAAGAACCCTACAGTCTCCCTAGTAGTAACTAGTTTGTAAATAGGCAAGTAAAACATGATATCTGTTATGTTCTGGCTAGTCATCAGCGCTCCAGCAGTGTGGAAATGTGAAATTGGCTGCTTATCCTGGTGTCTGATTTCCATGAAAACATGTTATTCTCGATAACTTGACCATTGACTTCAGCAGAAGCTGCAAGTCCAGAGAGCACCCCCTCCTCTCGTGTGCTGGGTAATGTCTCCTCTTGCGTGTTGCTTTTAAGAGTGTGAAATAAGTCAGCATGGTTCACTTTGCACCTTCATAATATCAGATATATTTTGTTTCTCTTCAGTCTGTTATTTTCCCAAATACCCTGTCAGCCTGATTTATGATTGGCTCCTGCTACTTGGACATGTTTTACCTTCCACAACATGCCACTCACTTTAAAAATAAATTACAGCTGTGAAAAATAAGCTCCGCTATTAAAACAGACATTTAAAAAGAAATGATTCTTTCAGAACAGATAATATCCTTGACTAAATAATTGAAAAGCTCCAAGTGTGTGTGAAATAGATGGGGAGGACAATGGCTTTTTTTCCCTACCTTGGTGCAGGAGATTTAGTCCTGAAACATGGTTTATTTACAACTTGTGCTACAATCGTGGGTAGTATCTTTTCCTATCTGTCACTCAGATGCATGACATTTGTCATCATCCATCTTCTACTTTCTTCTGGTGTTCCTCTATACAGTAGAGTGTGCATTACATAGAACTGATAGGACCCATGATATGTCAGGGTCAAATTTAAATAAGACTGCATCATTGTGCAGCTTAGACCAACATGGAAAGAGGAAACTCAAGAGGCGCAAGCAACCCTAGAGTTCTGCCACTAATAGCGCCTGCTTTTTACAACCCCATTAGGAGACTGCAGCAAATCCTAAAGGGACACTAATGCTATGTTTCCAGGATCTTTCTCCACAGAATTTCATGATAAGGCCATGAGAGCTTGAAGGTTCTGTGGGAAGTTGGATTTAGACTTTAAGGAATTTTGGGAATCCCTCTGGGTAGGAAGTCCCACCTTCTTGGCAAACTTGTGTGCTGCCTCAGTTAGTTAGTTTAGGTCGTCCAAGGCTGTATCCACCATAATGCATTTCCCACATGCTGCACTTTCTTCTACCTCTCACAGTTGTCTGATTTATTGTTGGCCTTCATCAGGTGAAGTTTTATCTTTTAGGTGGTGATGTCTCTGTTTGGGTTGTGTTCTTCCGTATCTTCTCATCACCTACACCATTTTTTAAGTTAGCTCTCCACAGACTTGTGTAGTCTGCCCCTGTGTCTGTCTTTCTCTCTGGTGTTAATCTAGAGGCCATGGAAAGACTGCCATCGGTGGCTCTATTTTTGTTTGGATCAGGCTCTTTGTGTTTAACTGAGTTTCTCCTCACCCACCATTCTTGCCAGGACAACCTCATAAAAACTTGTGTGGGCTTGTGTAGAGAACCACAGGTCTGCATGCTAAAGGAAGAAAACCTGTGATTTAGTTTTGTGCTGGGTTGCATTGAGAGGTGTTTGAAGGGCTGGCTTCTTTGCATACATTTTCTTTTTTCTCTCCTTGCCTTGATGTTGTTAAGGGGAGGACTCTTTAACATTTTGCTACCAGCTGTTCCCCCAGACGAATGACAAGTTTGGTAATCCTGGACATCAGTGCTGGGCAATGACTTCTGTGACCAAATTGATACCTAGGTTTAAGTCTCCATGGGCCTTGATCTTCTTGTTCTTTTGCAGCAATGAAGACTTCTGTTGTAGATGTGGTTGAGACTTATTCTTATAGGCCCAAACCCAAGGACGGTGGAGAGACTCCCATTGATTTCAAGGGGCTTTGGATCAGGTCCTTCTTAAGCAATTACTGTAGTAAGAAGTCTCTCTTTATACTTGTGAAAAAGTACTTCTCATCAGAACCAGCTAATTGTGGTACTGTGGCTTATATGCTGCCGCAGTTATAAACCAGCTAGTGGAAAATGTTGCTAGTGTTAAGTAGGATTTGTATTTTAATATTGGGGGAAGAGGGGGATTGTGTTAATAGATTAAAGCACCTTGCTGGTGTCCAAGAATCAGAAAGTGAAGCTGACCAGTCACTGTCCAAGCTGAGAAAAGTTCACCATGTAAACAAATAATATAAACTGGTGACAGGCAGATCAAAATGTTGTTATTCTTAGCTTTAGCCATGTGTGACATGATTGGTAATAATTATACATTGGCAGTAAACCAGGTGAGGATTTAAAACAATTTTTAACTTTACCGTCCCTTTATAATTGAATTTCACAGGACCTGCAAATTGAACTATTTGATCCTGGTTAGCACAAAAGTCCATACCCCAGCATCTGGGAGCTTACACAATAGATTCCTTCCCCAGAGAAGAAGGGGCTGTAACAGTAGAATATTTGTAAGATGTGTGTGATGCAGACTGATTGGTTGAGGGTAGAACATGATTAATATCTCCATAACATCACAGACAGAAGAGTTCGTATCTCACAGCACACAGGTGCAACTTTTTGCATAGTGCCCACATCTTAAATCCCCAGCACTGCTGAAAGATAGTGATGAGCTGGAAGAGCAGTATGAGTACTGATATGTGCGCTGAGCATCCCACTTTGTTTTGCAATTGCCACAGCATATGTATCATTTTAAGCTGCTGCATAGTTTGCTGAGGGCAAGCGTATAACATACTGCAAATGGCAACTTGTCTAAAATCCATTTTAAAATCCCATGTTTCTGTAACTCACTTTCACCGATGGAGATTGTGGTGTATTCTTCCTCTACTTATCATTGAAAATGTGAATGCCAACCACATGGAAGATGTTTTCAACCTTCAGGTTTGGATCCCTTCTTGTGAGCTTCCCGCTACTTGATCAGGTGGCTTTGGGCAATATCAGCTCATCAGCTTCCTCTCAATCATAAATTTTAAGCCCGGGGAAGAGAAGAGTTGTAGGAAATGGGATGTATGCAGCAGGATGCTTGTTTTCTTTGGGTGAATGGTCACCTTGTCTCACCTGCAGGAAGGGAGTTTATTCAGGAGTTATTAGACAAAAGGGTGGCCCAGCATTCAAGATACAGCCCTCCATAAGAGACACCCTATAGTTTCTTAATTAAGCACGGTGGACAGAGAGCTATTCAGGACTCCAGGCTTTTAATCGTGGTGCTTCACGGACTCACCATGTGACTTTTCCCCTCTTTGTAGTTCAGTTTACACATCTGTAAAATGGGTTTAATTAATGCAGTGTATATACTTATCACACCAACTGTAAGTGCAGAGGAATAGTTAGGGAACAATTTTTCTAAAGGGTACCTTTGTTTAATCAGATACCCCTTTTTCCTGCATTCAGTATGGTTATCCTATGTGAGTTTCCTTGTTCCTGGGTTTTAGGCCGTTGCTGTACAAAACCTCACAGTCGTTTCCCCCAGGGGCATTGCTCTTGTAGGAAAAGATTTTGTGTTTGCCTTGTACTCTGTTTTTCCCCCTTAGCTGTTTATTTCTGTTCTGTGACATGGTTTCAGAGATGCATCCAGTGTTGTTTTATTGAGATTATTGAGGGAGTATAATCCGCAAACAAAGAGAAGTAGCTGGGATACAGTTAAATTGGCTTTCTCTCATGAAAGGGTTTGACTGGGAAAAGAGAGAAGCCTGGAATAGGTAGAAAATTTGCCGTGTGATTTGATCTCACCTGCCTCTCTGATTTCAAGGAGAAGGCACGCCCCCAACAGGATGCGCTGCTGTAACCAAGCGACAGAAAACAATCCAACCGATGAGATAGGGGTGGGTGGGTATGTTGATTTACCAGCGTGGCTGCCTAGCATCGGTTTGGATGGTTCACAAGAACACCTGAGGCAAATATGGGTGAGTCACAGGATGTCCAAAATCCAAGAGCTGACAGATGGTGGTTGTGGTGACGGAGCTTATAAGTTTACAGCTATCGCCCCTTCATGTTTTCCACCTGCTTATTTGCCGTATGAGAGAAAGCGTGTGCTGCCGGTGCTCTCTGAGGAGAGCAGGGTAACAACCGAGAGAGAAGCAAAGGGTCTTCGCCGTAAACGTCCAACAAGCCTGCGTCAGTCCTTGTATTCTGCCTTGATTTCTCAATAACAGGCAAAGCCACCCAGCTGTCCTTATATTAGCGAGAGACCCTCTGTCCAGTGTCTTCCTCTCAAGCTCCATCCCACTCGACTCCCATCAGGCGTGCCAGTTGGAGCTGGCACATTAGCCTTTATTTTTGGCTGTCGAGATTGCAAGTGATCTCTTCATTGTGAATCTTTGCCCACTCGCCTCTTTCCCTCCTTTCCCCCCTCAGTTGCTTAATTGGCTTTGGCTGGCGGCCCAGAACAGCCTCTGAACACACACGAACCTGGAAGGCTAAAATAACACTTTAAAATTGTTAAATAAATAGTGATCAGGCTCTTAAATGGGAAACACAAGTGAATTCATTTTAGTTTTTGTTTTTGTTGCTTGTGTGCAAGTTCCTAGCTTTTCTTTTCTTCCGTGTGTGTGTGTGTGTGTGTGTGTGTGTGTGAGTGAGTGAGAGAGAGAGAGAGAGAGAGAGAGAAACATTTGCTATAGTTTGTAATTCGTGTGTCATGACCCCAAGTGGGATCAGGAGGGCTGTGCGAATTCTAGAGTTACTAAACAGTTACAGTAAAATGCTGTCATCCTGAATCTATTCCAGAGAATTTAGCCCTTTTTCCCGCCAGGATGCTGCTGCTGCTGCATCACTCACATGTTTCTCCCTTCCCGCATTGTTGGAGAAGCAGTCATTTCATGAATCCAGTAACCCTTTCAGTGCTAATAATACTCAGCTCTTATGCAGCCCTCCTTCTCTGGACCTTGGCAAAGGAGGGTGAATGTCTTTGTCCCTATCTTACAGGTGAAGAATGACAGACAGGGGGAACAGCTCGGCGGGATAGTATTAGAGCTGGGAACAGCACCCACAACTGCCAGTCCAGGGCTTTATGCAGTGTTGTAGCCATGTCGGTCCCAGGATACTAGAGAGAGAAGGTGGGTGAGGTAGCATCTTTTATTGGACCCACTTCTGTTGGTGAGAGAGGCTTGAGGAAGAGCTCTATGCAACTCGAAAGCTTGTCTCTCACCAACAAAAGAGGGTCCAATAAAACTTTTCTTCACCCACCTTGTTAGTTCTGTGCTTTGTCCATTGGACCACACACTGCCTCCTTAGATCATTACTGGCTATCTTCATTTCTTCACCCAGGGCACTGGTTGTCTTGCAGCCTTGCGATTGCTGGGGATGGGCCATATGTGGGGCAGGAGTGCATGCCGTGCTGTCCCTGCTGGAGAGGACCCCCTTCTTGGGTTTCTGCTGGTTCTTCAGCATTGTTTAATGGGTTGATGAAGGCACCTGTTCTCCAGTCACTGTACTTCAGGCAGCCATCCTGAAAGGATGCGTTCCTCCCTGACATATTTTCAGACTCCAGACAAAAATAGACTCCCAGGCAGGGACTGTACTGTGAGAGAACAGGGAGCCCAGTGGTGAGCTTTTAATGGGCATTTGGAAAATGTTTGGGGGGAAAAACTGCTGCCCACAAACCAGTTATTGACTAGAAGTGGCCACTGATTGAGATGCCTGCAAGGTGGTGGGGGGACTTTAGTGCAAGACACTTATCCTTACATTTGAAACCTGGGCAAAACATCCTAGTAGTCGCTCCTATATCTCAGCCTCTCGTGAGGAATGGAAGGCATTTCCTTAACTTGTTCTGAGGCGTCCCTGTGTAACAAGGTACTGAGGCACGACTTGGGTTAACCCCAGCCTTCCTGTTGCACAGGTGTTCTGAGGGAGGGTTGCTTGAGAGATAGGCGGGGAGAGAATATGTGGGGAAGTGCAAAGCTCCCTCAGGGTAGGAGGACAGGAATGATCCCCAGACTGGGGTATTTGTATTTTTTGTTTTTGGGGACTCCATGGGCTCTTTGCCTTTCATTAGTGTTCACTCTGAACAGACCTTACTGCCTGTTGCTCTGTTTTGCTACCTGCTCTTCTGTATTCGGCTGTATTTATTTATGTATGTATGTATCTGCCTGTTCTGTCCTTGTGCACAATGCATTACAGTCCCTTCAAGGCAGTCCCTATGACACCCGGAGCCTGGAGAATGGATTGTGTCTTGGGGTCGGGGTGTGGGGTACAACAGTTGCTGCTTCTATTTCAAGCACACAAGTATCATGGGAATATAGAGAGATGGGAATCATCACACTGGGTACGACCAGTAGCACTTCTACAGCTGCTCCAGAGGAAGGTGCAAGCTTCAGTTAGAGCTGGTCAGAAAAACTGCAGTGAAACATTTAAATATCTTTAAAAAGGGGAACAAGGAAGACCTGGGGAATTACAGACCCGTCAGTCTAACTTCGATACCTGGAAAGATACTGGAACAAATTATTAAACAATCAATTTGTAAGCAGTTGGAGGATAATACGGTTATAAGGAATAGTCAACATGGAATTGTTGAGAACAAATGCCAAACCAATCTAATTTCTTTCTTTCATAGGATTACTGACCCAGTGGATGGCGGGGGGGAAGCAGTAGACTTTGATGTACTTTGATTTGAATAAGGCTTTTGGGCCAGTTCTGCTTGACAATCTCATAAGTAAACTGGGGAAATGTGGTCTAGATGAAATTACTATAAGTTGGGCACACAACTGGTTGAAAGACTGAACTCAAAGAGTAGTAATGAATGGTTTGCTGTCAAACTGGGAGGGTGTATCTGGTGGGGTTTTGCAGGGGTAGTCCTGGTTCTGGTACTATTCAATATCTTTATTAATGAGTTGGATAATGGAGTAGAGAGTATGCTTATAAAATTTTCAGATGACACCAAGCTGGGAGGGGTTGCAAGCACTTTGGAGGACAGGTTCAAAATTCAAAATGACCTTGACAAATTGGAGAATTGGTCTGAATTCAACCAGATGAAATTCAGTAACGACAAGTGCAAAGTACTTCACTAAGGAAGGAAAAGTGCAGTGTTCAACTACAAAATGGGGAAGAACTGTCTAGGCAGTAATACTTCTCAAAAGGATCTGGGGTTTATAGTGGACCACGAACTGAATATGAGTTGTCAATGTGATGTAGCTGCATAAAAGGCAATATGATTCTGGAGTGTATTAACAGGAGTGTTGTATGTAAGACAAAGGAGGTAACTGCCCTGCTCTACTTGGCACTAGTGAGGCCCCCGCTCATTTACTGTGTCCAATTCTGGCCACCACAATTTCGAAAGAGTCTAGAGGAGTGCAACAAAAATGATAAAAGGTTTAGAAAATCAGATCTATGAGGAAAGGTTGAAAAAACTGGGCAAGTTTAGTCTTGAGAAAAGACGACTGAAGAGTGACCCGGCGACCGTCTTTCAGTGTGTTAAGGGCTGGTGTAAAGAGGACGGTGATCAATTGTTTTTCACGTCCACTGTGGGTGGGACAAAAAGTAATGGGTTTAATCTGCAGCTAAGGAGATTTAGGTTAGATATTAGGAAAAACTTTCCTATTATACAGGTAGTTAAACTCTGGAATAGGCTTCCAAGGGAGATTGTGAAGTCCCCATCATTGCAAGCTTTTAAAAACTAGTTGGACAAACACTTCTCAGGAATGGTTCTGGGAAGGTTCACTTGGTCCTGCTACAGTGCAGGGGGCTGGACTTCTTGATGACTTTTCGAGATCCCTTACAGCCCTGCCTTTCTGTGATTGTTTTGATGGAATTTGCTAATTCAGCAAAATTGAAAGGTTTGCTGGAGACTGTTTGTTTAATTTTGCCAAAAGTCTTACAGAACTGAGACAGGTTTGTTTTGGAAACCTTCCTGCCCACTCTCCTGCCTGCTCAGTAGCTCTTCGGCAGAGCCTGGGCTTCCGGAATCATCATAACATGGAGATGGGATTGTGCGTTGAGGTTGGGTTCTACTGCTGGCATGCTGTTGACATCATTGTCATTGCAAGTCAAAAGAGAGTAACAATGTCTGACTCACATATTGGCCATAAACTATATATACATATAAGCTATTGGTGGTCAAATAGAGCCCACTTGATTTGCTACTGGAGCTGTTTCAGTTGTCTGTGGTGGGAGGAGCTACTGTAGAAACCTGGTGCTGATAGAAGGAAACCTTGTTCCTTATGGTGAGAATTCCTGGTGTCAAATTTAGATTTCATTAGCCAGCTCAGGAAGGGGAGGGAGGGGTTTATATAGGTGGTACTCCCAACATACAAGCAGGAGAGCTGTCAGAAAGAGAGACTCCCTCCAAATCAGTGATTTGAGCAGGAGAATTCTGCAGTTGTGGTCCAAGCGAAGATAACTGCTATAGGACACACAATTGACAGGTAGGGAAACTAATTTTCCCTTTCCTTTCTTTGAGTGGTGGCAAATGTTCAACATCCATCCATCCATAGAGAAGAGGATGGAGACAATATAAGCACCTGCAACAGAAAGTAAAATAATCAGCCAAATACATTTGTCAACCTCTTACGTAAATTTCTCTGGATGGTGTCCTGGCTTAACATACATGTCTTATGTGCTAGTGAGACTCTTGTCGTCGAAACTGGTTGTCCTAAATGTGAGCGAGAGGAGTTTGTTGGAAAATTTGGCAATATCTGCAGGGATTTTTCCCCTCTTGTCCCAGGCTTTGACCTGTGGGATTCCTGCATGTTAGGAGGGTCTCTGTCAGACTTGGCCTTGCTCTTAGATTGTGCTGTATGTTGTTCCTTTATTTTCACCATAATGAGATGTGCTCTAGGTACATGGTCGTGAATTTAAAACTCCACAGACACACAACATTTAAAATAAACTAGGTCAACGCTGCGTCAACTAGGAAACTCAGCAAACTCCCTAGCAAACCCCATCACCGTCACATGCACCTTGTTGCATGCCCTGAAGTTCAAAACACTCTGGATTTGTTGGTGCAGTGAGGAAAGTCAATTGCAGAATCAAGGTCACTCCACCTTCATCTACCCTTGGAGTTTCAAACCGAGCAAGAGTGTTTTGGCTTGTCCCACTCTTGGAATGGAGTATGAAGTGACCCTTCATTGAGCCAAATCCCAAACTATTTAAAGCTTTATAGATCAAAACTAACACCTTGAACTTGCACTTTGACTTTTCGGAGCAGATACGATACACGTGTAGGTAATTAAAATGCCTAATATTGTATTAATTGTAGGCTGCCTTTGTTGCTGCTGGGCCAGGTCATTGTTTTCTTCAGTTTGCGGAAAATAGAAGATATTTCCATGTGAATTTTATTCTTGTCAAACAGATGTGCTTCTTGTAATCTAAGGCCCCGACTCAGCAAAGCATATCAATAAAAAGACTCAGATATCTGGTGACCAGATTGTCTGTTGTTGATATAATAGTAAATACGAGATAGAAGTTGGTCTTATTAGTTTTGTGGACTTACCTTTTATTTACAAGCAACATATTCAAAGATATCAAGTTCACATCCAAATCCATGAAGAATCCTTGTTCCTTAGTGAAATGACATGGCTGCTCAGATTCCATTCTTAGAAAGTACCCAATTTTCCACAGGAATATGCTAGCTGGGCTATCAACTGGTAGTGAACAGTATCAGTGGAACCATCCAGTTATTGTGGTTGTCTTGACTTCATTTATCAGACACAGGATACATCACTGGTCTGAGATTGCTTTTATGTTTGTTCAGTACATAATGCCCAACTGCCATAACTTTATTGTGTTCCTTAAATAGTGCTTCTCTCTTCATTCTGTAAGGAGATGCTCAAGAGAAGTCTGCAAGACCTGGACTTAAAGGCTTCTGATAGGACATTTTAGGGTCTAGGTGGCGGTACATGTAAAGGTGTGCAAAATCCACTGATTTTGGTTTGTGAGGAGTTTAGTGGTTTTTGGCCAACCTAAACCAGTGGGTTTAGTTTTTATTCCGTAAAACTTGCCTGAAGTCATTGCAAAACCTTCAGGTTTAATGCCAACAGACTCAGTTGTCTTTTCTCAGCAGACCCAGATATTTATTTTCCAAGATGGATGCCTGGTGACCTTTCTTGACCCCTCTATTTGATTGGGTCAGATTTTTGCTGGCATAATTCCATTGACTTAAGTTACAGCAACAGAGACTTGGCCCTCTGTCTTAGGACAGCTGGTGCTCACCTTCTTGACTTTCAGGTTCTGGCTGGCTCCTTTTCTCAGGGCCCAGCTGTTTCTTGCACATCCCATAAAGGGAATTGGGATGGCCTGCTTATTCCTTATTTGATAGTAGCTATGCCAGGTCTTGCTGCTGCTTCTGTAGTAGTTGTGTAGTGTTGGTGCTAAAAAGTGTCCAGAGGCTATTTTGGTACCGGGGAAATCAGTAGACCACTCAGAAAAACTCCCATACACCCACTTGTTTCAATGGATGCGGGGAATGGCCCGTTGTCACCACCTGTTTCTTAGCAAAGGCATAATGGACTGGGTGTGCCAAAAGAGAATGGGGATGAAGATAGGAAACCTATAAACGCCAGTGACTGCTGGAGCCTGACTGACCATTGTAAATTGGGAGGGCCTGGTGGTTGGTTTGGTTTACTCCAGGGAATGGTGAAAACTCACCCTAAAATTGAGGCTTTGCTTCTGTTGCACATGAAAAAACTGATCATTACTTGAAGCAAGTATAAGCAAACGCTTTTGAACAGTTGTCACTGGCTTGCATGAGTCTCTCACCTGTTTGCCTGTAGTATCATAGAATTATATTTGTTAGAGATGGAAATTCCAGTCCATATTCCCTTCCGGGCAATGTGGGGATTATCTCAGAGAGTATATGTCCTAGCAGCTATTTTTGAATGGCTTTAAATATAAAATAAAATTAAGAGGCTTGCACCATTTCTCTCGGGAGACATTAAGAGAGCTCATTCTCAGGATTGCTGCTGTTCGTTAATTCAGGGCCGGTGCCCTTCATTCAGATGCCTAGAGATTTTTATCAAGATTCCACTTAGTAATTGCTTAGCCAAGTTATACAAATGTAGTTCTTCTGAACTTCCTTATAGGTCAGTGCCGTCAGCCCTTTAATCAGAGTCTTTGATACCCACTTTGACTGAAAATAAGCTGGCATGGGTGGTGAGTGTGTGTTGAGTTGTCTGATGGGAAATGCTCCTGAGAGCCGTATTAGTTCACCTGCTAGTGCGCTGCAATTGGCTGTATGGCCTCAGTCCATGTTTCCTCAAAAGCTCATTCAAATACGTTGGCGTGTGCACCATTGAGGGTCTTGGCTCACATTCATGATATCAGACTTGGCATCATCTGTATTTAATTAACACATTTTGTGTGGTACCTTGGCAGCGCCATAAGACATCAAATGACCTGATTTTTAGAGGTGCTGAGCATTTGCAACTCCCATCGAAGCCAGCCACAAGGGCATATGTTTGAAAAGCAGGTCCAGAAACCTTCCATCCCTGCTCATCTTCAGCATTGACTGCAACTGATGCCTTCACTTTAATCTCTTGGTTTGCACAGAGGAAGATTGGCCATCCGTCTGCTTTTTCGATGACTGTCCCTTTGCAAGGCGGTGCACCAAGCGTTAGCCGTTGCTACCAGTCCATTCAAACCATGCCAGTGTTTTAGGGATTCCCTTTCCTGACTAGCCCACTTGGGCCTGCACCATAAAAATGTCATTTACAATTTCTCAAATTATTTTGAGTGACATGAATGAGCTAAGCAGCGTATAAACTTACGGACAACATTTTCAAACGTAGGTTCCTGAAGTTAAGCACTTGATTCCCTATTTAGGCATAAATGTCCTGATTTTTCCAAGTACCCATTGAGTACAGTGGGAGCTACAGATGGGCTTCCTCTCTGACACCTAGGACATGTATCTGGATAGCAGTAGGAGCAAGCATAATAAATAGCTGTGTAACCCCCAAGGAATTTAGCTAGGTCCCTGGGGCTCTGTGTGCGGGTAGCTCAAGGAGAGGCACATGGTCCCTGGTAGGGAGGGGGAGCCAAAGACAGACTCAGAGACTGCTTGGCAGCCCATGGGCGAGAGGAGAGAGATGATGTAGAATGCCAGGGGCTCCGTTGGCTTTGGGGGGAGGATTGCAGCTGTGCCTGCTCAGAGGAGGGGGGCAGAGTCGAATGAATGACAAGGGAAAGGCTGGAAAGCAGAGCTAGCCTGACCTATAGGGAGTGAGATGCCTCCCCTGGGAACCCAGGAGGAGGGAGAAGGCATTTTGGAGCAGTCTGGAGCCAGCCAGGGAGAGGGTAGGACTGGCTGTGTGGGGAGCTGGTGAGTCCCAGGCCTGCACACGGGGTTCTCCCTGAGACCTGGCCTCTGGGGAGGAGAAAGCAAGATCCCTCAGCCTGGCCCTTTCCCTCTCCAAGGTGACTCCCAGTTCAGAGAGCTTTGCAGTGAGTGAGGAGTCCAGCGTCACTTCTGAACCTGAGACTCTGTCACGGAGTTGTGAATCACCGTCTTTTAGTTAGCTAGTCCGGGAGATTGCTACTCCCTGAACCGTATCCTCAAGCCAGGGGGTCTGGGGATTTTATTACCTGCCGCCTATGAAACCTGTGGAGAAATTGATCACTTTATCCCACGGCTGAGTCTTCTGGGCTGTACTGAACCCACTCAGCCACTTTGCTAACTGCTCCACAGACGATATCGTGGTCACAGGTCATCAAGGACCCCCACAAAGTACACATACCAACAAGACTCTAATTTTACATCTGCTTTCTCAGGTCATGTGACAGGGGAAATTTACGGGTATTTATCGGTGTGGGCACCGGTGACCCTGTGAATCGTGTTTTACCCTGTTATGTTATATTTATCTCCTGTTTAATATAATTACTGGGTTGAATATATTATATCTGTCTATGTTATTGGGAGTCTCCAACTATCGGGCAAGGAAGTCGGGATTACTTGTGGTTAGAACTTTTTTCCCATGCTGACCTGCTGAACCCACCAGAAAGGAGCAAGGAGGGTGGTGGCACTGCCAAAAAAATTCATAAGGGAAGAAAATAAAGAAGTTATACTCTGCTGAGTGGATGATGGAATCCAGAAGAACCCAGGCCTGTCCCTCAAAACCTGTAAGGAGATTGGCACTAAGGGAAGTAACCGGGCTCATAAGGGGTGCTACACTTAGCTGTTATACAGCGCGTTTCATCTGTAGATCTTGAAGGGTTTTACAAAGGAGGTCAGTGACATTATCCCCATTTTACAGATGAGGAAACTGATAGGGTAGTTCCTATCTTGAGATGATCAAATATGAAAATGTTGGCAGTGTGATATATCCAAGGGCCAACACGCTACCTCTGCTGGTTTTAAACTTAGTGCACAAGAGTACAGATGATAGATGACACCTGTGAATTTAAGCGAGACCATATACTTTGAACTGGAGTTCATTTGGCAAGGGATTAAAAGAGGCACAGGTCTATGAGGAACACTCCTTCCCTTCCCCAATTCAGGTTTTTTTCTGAGTTTTAAAGTCCCCCAACTGATGACATGACCCTGTAGACCTGTCACTTAGTTTGTTTGCACCTAGTGCTAATGGCAGTTTGACACGAACAGGGTCCCAGTTACACCTAGTCTGTTTCAGACTAGGGCTGCCAAGAAAGCTGTGATGTGCAGCAGCACAGGAAGAGTGACACAGCCTCATCACCAGAACTGGGAGAACTTTTGGAGAGAGACTGAAGCATAAGGCAGAGAGAGGGATTTGTAGAGTTAAGAGAGAAAAGAGGCTGCAAAACTGCCTCCCAATATGTGTCTGTGTATCGCTAGCAGTAACATTTGATATGGCTGTTCCCTACTGGATATTAATGCAACACGACGTGAAGGGAAGAGCCACATAACCTACTATTGCCATGAATTGCTTCTCCACAGTATGGCTATCACGGCAGTAGAAGTATTGAAATTGCAGCGGGATGGGGTGAGCAGAACTCCCATTGAAGTTCGTGGCATATCTGTGTGGGGAACACTTGATGAATAGAGCCCTTCCAGGGGAGGGAAGAGAGAGACTGAAATGAAGGAGTTGGAGTGAGAGAGATCTTCAGAGGGAACAGGCCGGTGAAGCGTATGGCATGCAAGCCAGGGACCATGAGCAACTGAGGAGAGCTGGAGGTGATAACGGTCGTTGTTAGAGCCCTGTGCAGATACAAAATTTCTGTCCGCATCCGATCCACAAAAGTGATCCTCGGATATTCGCAGATTTGCAGGGCTCTAGTCATTGAACTGGACTGGCAGCAAAATGTTTTTATGCCAGCTGTGAAGGCACGCTGTGTTATGGCTGATCCATATTCTATCTACGCTGATTTTTAACAGAAAACTGGGCTTCAGACTAGATGGAAACTTTCTCTGGAAAGTG
Source organism: Emydura macquarii macquarii (assembly GCF_026122565.2). Classification (NCBI taxonomy): domain Eukaryota; kingdom Metazoa; phylum Chordata; order Testudines; family Chelidae; genus Emydura; species Emydura macquarii. Next base: position 7,990,426 of record NW_027130506.1, read on the forward strand.
TCTGCTTTTCATGGAAGAGTCTGACTTCATCAAACTGAAAACTTTGATTTTTGAGTTTTTGACTAAAGTTTCAACTTTGAAATTTCCCATGGAGGAAGGGAGAAATCCTGTTTTCCAACCAGCTCTACTCAGAGTATTAGCTTCTTTCTAGACTTTGCTGCTCTGTGCAAAACAGGCAGCATGATGAACTGCCATTAAGCATTTTAATCTCAAATGAAATGAGTGTCAAGAAGGGTACGTCTGCACTATGCAGACTATACTGGCATAGCTATGCAGGCATAGTTCTGTGGTGTAGACACAGCCTACTGTGGCAGAACGAGGCTTTCTGTCATTGTACGAGAACACCTCTATCCTGGCATGATGTTAGCTATGTCAGTAGAAGCATTCTTCCATTGGTAGAGTAACGGACACAAAGAGTAGCCGTCTCAAGAACAGCTGACTGTGTTGCCAACTCTTGTGTTTATCATGATACTTGGTAATTATTTTTAAAGCCCCAGCTCCTGGAAGCAGGTGATTATACAAGAATCTCACATTCATTTATTAGGTTTCTGTTCCTCATGGTTATGGAGAAAAGCTTGCAGATGTAAGCCCTTGAGCCTGAAAAGACCCCACATTTATTAACTTTTTTTTTAGTCAGTCTTGTGATTTTTGGGGGGCTGAGGGAGTGACTCTCAATTTCAGCTCTCTAAGGGTTAGTAAAGCTGCTGTAGCTCAGAATTGCCAAACTTTGTGACATTTGCCAAGGGGGCCCAACTTGCCGGAATCGTGAAGGACTCCTCTCATTCATATATGAATGTACGCATCTCTACAGGTAAGAGAGAAATCAGCTGCCATGTTTTCCTTGATGGCAGAATAGAAATTGCTCCTTGAGTTTCCCAACAAGAAATGCGGCTGTCCTCACTGTGCGCTTACTGGGCGGGTCAGTTTTTTCACACTCCAGAAGCTGCAGCAGGCCATGATGAGGCAGCTGTGCTGCAGATGCTGGTTTGCACTCTCAGTATTGCTGCTGTCTCGTACCACAGACTTTACCTACCCAGATGCTGTTTCCTGGTTTAAAAAAAGTGGATCTTTGATCTTCATTAACTGTCTCTGTTTTTACAGGGCTTTTTTTTTTTTTTTTTGGGGGGGGGGGGGGAAGGGGAGGGAGACGAGGAGGGAAGGCAGTCATGCTCTGTATATGCCTGTGCAACTCAGTTGACTTCAATGTGGCTAGCCCAGGTGTAGTGGAAGGCACAATTGGGTCTTATTATTTTAATATGCTGCATGCAGTTCTTGGATTTTTCATACACAATTGCTTGTTACTCTGCTTATAAATGCCTGCTCAGCTATGGGAATGTTTGATGGGTTCCTGTGTAGCAAACTGTAAACATCTCGGGGGTAGCTCATCAGCTGTGTGATTCATTTTGATCCCCTGTCGCTGGATTATTAAGTGCATTTGTCACTGGGGAGGCCAAAGCAATGTAGAGGACATCAGAGAGACTGTGAACTGTCTAGTCTGTGAACAGATGGCAACGTTTTCTAGAAACTAGCCAGAGTGCTTCCTCCCTGTTCTCCCTCCTCCCCGTAGTGATAGATAATGCCATCTGTGCAATTAAATTAATTTAGCTGGGGGATTTCCACTGACTACCTCTTTGCTCTGAGCTGGCTAACTGAGATTGCAATGGCCCCGCCTGGGGAAATCACTTTCTATAATTACTTTACATGGCAGTGCTATTCTGAAGAGTCCTGAAAATAAGTTTTTTCTTCTTGCAGGTTTGCTTTATCAGCAGCCCTGTTTGAACCCTGCTGGAACAATCTGGGGTTACTCTGCTAGTGAAACGGGGGGAGGAGGAGGGAAACCCACAGCTGACATGGGTTAGACTGGCAAATGGGATGCACGATGAGCTTCAACACTGCTAGCCCAGCAGTGCACATCCACCGTGCATGCACGCCCATGTTGATTTTGGTGGATCCTTTTTACTGGATAATTTATTTGTATGAATACAGATTGCCAGGGTTTACCCTTTTAACCACATGCATTTCAAGCATTGAGCATCTGAAGGAGAGGGCATCAGTGCTATGGAAAGTGCAGCCAGAAAGGTATGGCTTAGTGCTCTGCAGATATAAGCTTCCTTTTGTGAAACTGCAGTCCTGCACGTCAATGCCCTGGATAGGCTTCTCCCACCAGGGTCTCTGTGTCTTCCTAAATGCCACACCTGGACAGGCGTTCCCCCCAGATTGTGGTCTACCAAACCACTCCTCTTCCTCATTCAGATCCCTTCTCACTTGTCCCACGATGCCCACAGGAGAGTTTGGGTAGGGACCATCTTTGTGGGTGTTTGTACAATGCCTATCCCGGGAAGTCCTTGATCCATAGTTGGGATCTCTAGACCCTACTGCACTACAAATTAATAATAATAATAATAATAATAATTAATAAAGAAAACACAGTGGTCCAATTAAAAAGTCCTCGTCCCTCCCTCTGCTGATTAAAATGAGAAGTTCAGTAGAACGGCTGGTGTGCTAAGCCTTTAGCCTTCCCCTGGCCCTATAGCAGTGATCTTCACTATTTTTCAAGCAGGGGCCACTTTGGCAAAAAACCTTCAATGTGAGAGCCACATCAACTACTAAATGAACACATTGCTTGCTACTCCTTAATGATGTAATGTTACAGAGCAACTCGTGTAACTAAAACAAAGTCTGCCTGTACAGCGTACACTGTTTGCGCAATATTCATTGTTGAAAATGTGGATTTGCAGGTATACGTACTGACAAAAAGCGACAGCATTTTTGCACACCATGTTTCAGAGATGTATATTATGTATATTAGAATATAAACAGTTAGTCAGGGAGCCGCACTTAGGGTCGATAGGAGCCACCACTGGCTCCCGGGCCTTGCAATGAAGAACACTGCCCTATAGGAATGTGAGATGGAGAGAGTGTGTGGGCTCCTGAATGCAGTAATGAATAACATTAGTCATATTGCCATAGGAATTTAAATGTGATCACGGAAACGTTTTAGGTTCAGTTTGGTTTTACAAAAAGCTGAATTTTTGGATCTTAATCCTGGCAGTTAAGGTCAGGTCGGTGTTGAGTTTCTAGAGGAAAGGACCAGTCTCCATCCTTGGAGTCTTTTTTGCTGAAGTGTTTGTGTTATATTAGTGGCGGGTGAGTGAACTAGCTCCGTGAAGAGCTAGTGCAAAGCTCCTGAAGGGTTTTTTGTTTGTTTGTTTAAATTGAGAATTACAGAACCAAAAGTCTCTGTGCTTGGACCTGACAACGCAAGCCCTGCACCTGCTGCTGTCTAACAGCTAATGGCAGGGGTACATGATAGAAACTCACTGAAAATCTTTCGGTTTCTGGCACTGGCCTGCCAGCCACTGGGGATGTGACCCATAGTTCTTTGTGTAGCAGAAAAAGGGTTTGATGTTGATGAGCTGCCTTCATGGTTGTCACTTGGTTTGGTGACTGTGCCCATCGGCATGTGTGATCACCGACATACGTTGCCACTTGCTTTTTTAATTTGTTTAATTTCAGGGGGCCAGAGAAGAGGGATGAATGTGTTTACTTCACAAGATGTGTTGGCTTTTCTTTGGAATGGGCATTGCAGTGTCCTCCCCACAGCCCAGGGAGGAAGAAAATAATTATCCTTCTTTTACAGATAGGGAAACTGAAATACAGAGGTTGACTTGCTGACAAGTGATTCTGACTGAGCTATGATTAAACTCATGTGAGAGGCAGTGTGGCCTACTAGATAGAACACCGCAGTGGGACTCATGAGATCTGGGTCTGTTCTTCTCTGACTCTGGCCTGCTACTTCAAGTCACTTCCCCTCTCTCTGCCTCAGTTTTCCCATATGTAAAATGAAGATCATGAAACTGACCTCCTTTGTAAATTACTTTTCAGTCTACTGATGAAAAGCATTTTATAAGAGCTATATGAGGAAAACAGTATCCCCCAGGTCCTAGTCCAGTCAGTCAGTGCCTTGACCATCCTTCCATTTAGGTCCGTGGTACCTAATGAGCAGGCATGTTCGAGATCTACTGGTGAAAAAAGCCGTATAAGAGCTAGGTGTTATTATTTGGCCACCCTCAACTTGGCTTGCCCTTTGAGATGATTCTTGGCCAGGACTGCAGTGAGGTTTCCTTTTCCATGTTTTTCTTCCTACCTCCTCCTTTAGAGGCGTGTACATGTGGGGATTGGAACCAGGGACTAGGAGATGGGACTTCTACCTTCTATTTTCAGCTCTCCAGCTAGATCTCTCTGACTTTGGGCAAGTCAGTTATCCCCCTCTGTGCTTTGATTTTCTGGTGTGTAAAAAGAGTGTAGCACAACATATAATCAGTGGTGCAGAAACATGTTGTGAGGGCTAAGTGATGGTCATGAGGCACTTTGAGATTTGTATTTAATATTCCAATTCTGTTTTGGCATTACTTTGATCAGGAAGATCAAGAATCCTGCTTTTGTCTCTATATCCTCTCTAAGTGATATTTTTACCTCCTCAGCTCTTCTCTGTCCTGAGTCTAGCAATGGTTCTTCTAATCACCAAAGCAATTTACTAGCTCAGGTACAAGATGTACTTATCCATGTTAAGTATAAAGGTGATGATTAAAATGAATTGCTTTCCCCCAAGCGAATGGGTGAGTAGAAATTTGCAAGGCTGGATTATTAAAAACTGGAAGTGGCCTGTGGGTTGTGATGGGTGGGGCATGAGATTTTTCATTTGTTTCCAACAGCTGAGCAGTTGCCCTTTCAAATGGGAGTCACCCTGAAGGCAGAGAATACGTATGCAAATCTACCCGTGAGGCGTAAAACAAACTGGCTGAATGCTCTTTTCTGCCGTTTAGTAAGTTTACTTCCCACCCGATAGTAATTTGCATCTTGTAAATTGATCATTCTGGAACTTCTGAGAAAAGACCATTGAGTCGAATACACAAAGCAACCTCTTTCAAGCCAGAATATTTCATGTGGAGGCAAAAAGGACTAAACCCAGAAGGCAAAACTATTTGCAAATAGGTGTGAGTTTTCAAGTGATACATGCCTGGTGTTTTCTAAACAAATGTAAAGGGAGGTTAACTGGGTCCTATGTTGACAGAGGCGTGTCATCACTGTGAAAACTGGGGCCCATACCCCGAGGGTGGGCAGCATTGTAAGTCTAAAGATTGGCACCAAACTATCTGACACCTGGTGATATCATTGCCTAGGAACTTGTCTATACACACACACTTCTTTTTGTGTGGCACCAATTGAATTAAATCGGCGCAACCCTCCCTTTGGACACATCCACGCTGGCTTAAAATCGTTTATATCAGTGCAAGTGAAAATGATGTATAAACAGTTTTAAACTAGTAAACGTGTGCCCACACTGAAGTGTGTGTGTGTGTGTGTGTGTGTGTGTGTGTGTGTGTGTGTGTGTGTGTGTGTGTGAGAGAGAGAGAGAGCGCGCCCTAGGTTTTGATGGACCCACCAAACAGCACTCTGTTGTGTGGAAGGAAGAGTTGTATGAATAGAGGATTATGGAGAAGGGTAAATGGAGGATGAAAATGGGAGTGTTCTCAGACAGCCCCGAAAGGAGTGGGAAAATGTAGCTGAAATGCAAATGGTGCAAGGTCAAGTGGAATGAGGGATCCAGAAGGACTAGCGGAATTCCTCACGTGCTCCCTTGGTTCTGCTGCAACCTAATTTTACAGCCACGCATACCAACTATATTGCCTGTGTGCTTAATGAAGTTAATTTTTAACTGTGGTACAGGCATACATGTGTCCCTTGCAAAAGGCAGATAAGTCTAACACTTGGACCACAAATAATTGCCCTCCCTGCTCCTGTTTTATGACACCACACTTTGTGATTGCCCTAACCCGTGTGTTGTTTCATTGATATTTTTGTCAGGTTTGGTTAGTGAATGAAGTTGTTGGTTTGTTACAAGGAGTGTTTCTGTAGCGATCCCTGTAGGAAAACGGTCTTCTCACTGAGTGGGTTAGATTTTTCATTTTAATAATTTTAAAGACTAGCAGTTTTGTCCTTCTAATTTATTGTATACATACACAAACATGCAGTGTGTAATGATGAAAGCGCTTTGACGTGCCCACTAATTCATATATGCACTTTCTTAAGCAGAGTTCTGGTTTTGTGTTTGTGCACATACAAACCTGCGTGTGTGTGTACACATACACATGCTATGTGACTACACACATTTAACACGTGTGTGAATGCACACGTGCATTCATGTATAGATTCAAGGCTTTGAGGGCCAGAAGGGATTGTTAGATCATGTATTCTGATCTCTTGCATATCACAAGCCATAGACTTTGTCCAGTGTTTTTGAGTGTGGGGGGTATTCCTGGAATAAAAGACTTTAACTTCTGCGCTTAGGTTGCTAGGTGTCATATCCCGCAAACACAAATCCAGAAAAGCAAGGAAATAAATGGCTAAGTCATTCAGCTCCTCCATCTACACTCCATTCTTGGTTTCCCTCCTTAGTGTTAGCTACCTTCCTTCCGCCACCCACAGCACACATTTCTCCACTCTTTTCCAGAACTACTAACAACTAACTCTGTTTATTGGTTATATGTTCATGTGTTCTGCTGACTAATGTAGGGTTGGCGTGGCTTTTTAAAATGGCACCGTCTGTAGCTCCATATGGGTTTTTGAATCGGGGCATGGGGGGCAGATTGCGAGCTGTGTCTGAGAGAGAAATTATTTTGTTATGTGAATTGGGTGACCAGTGTTTTTTAGCTGGCAGTCGTCTTTATATAGAAGATGGAGAACTGGAATCTCCATGTGTGGTGTGTTGGGTTTTGTTTTTGGCCAGAGTTAAGGCTGCATCTTAGTTATTCAGGAGGAGGGTGGAGGTATGAAGGCTATGGGTAAAGAAAGGGGGTGGCTGAGGTTGAAAAGGGAAAGTGATGCATGGGGTGCTGAAAAACTGATCCAATTATCTCCTTGCTTTTTAGGATTTGCGTAGGCGGGGCTTGCAGGCCCATCCCACTTATCTTAAAATTAACAAAGATTTTGTGTGTGGGAATTTCCCAGCTTTTTAAATAAGTGTCTATTAATATTGATGATTATTTATGTGGAGGGCTGTTGGTAGTGGTATGTATCATCTCCTATATGTCCTCCCGCTCAGCTCTCATATCTCCTGTGCACTCCTGGACATCCACACTGCTGTATTCCTGCCCCATACCTCCCTTTAGAGCTTGCTCATGTGCATGCCTTGATTGTTCCGATGCTTCTTTGAGCTCCCCAACATTATCCCCCTATCCTTGCCATGCCCTCACTTCCCTACAAAATACATTCAATGACAAATACAAGTAGAGTGTAGGGGATGGGGAACTGTAGGCTTCAAGGTGGTGGGTGGGGGACAAAGGAGGTCTGGGTGGGAATCAGAGAGGAGCAAGGTTGTGGGAGAGCATGGGGCTGCAGGGTCTATTTTGTATGTGTGCAGGAGAGTAGGGTGACGGGAGCACAGTGGAAAGCACGGTGGGAGCATGGGGAAAAATGGGGCTTGGCTCAGGCGGGGAATGAAACAAGGAGAGGACATTTGTGCTGACATGTCACCTAGAGGGGAACAAGCAGGGGAGAGAGTGGCTCTCCAGTATGTCCCTTGGAGATTTCATCCTCCAAACCCTCAAGAATAGTGGCTGGTCTGTTACATCTTGGATAGGATAACATCACCTAACCTCCTTACACCCTTTTCATCGGATATGTTTACACTGCAGCTGGACACGCCCCCAGCTGCATGGTAAACATACTCATAGAGGACCAACTCTGTCCTTTGTTGAACAAAAATGAAGAAGGTGAGATTAGAGCGGGGATCGGTGGCAAACCTGGGTGTTTTCTATTTGATGTAGGAGTGCGTTGGGGATAATGAAATTTAGTCAGAATCCTGTGTAATAACTGTTGATGCTTTACAATTGACCTTTGCCCCAAGCAGATCATATCCAAAAACAACTGTTCAGTTACAGATGATAGCTTGAGTTGAGATTTATTGCATATTATTCCCGAATGCCTGAAAGTGTGTTAGACTGAAGACATAGTCTTCTCCCCAGAGGTCTCGTCCTTTGTGTATGTTCCTACTATTGGTCCCTCTGTGTTCAAAGGTCTGGCGAATGGCTGAGTATAACACTACCGGGATTATGGCAAAATAGATTCTTCTATTCCACACCCTGATGATTGCTCTCCTTCTGAGGTAGTCCGTAAAGATCCCCTTTCACACGTAGAGATGAGAGAGAGATCTGTCCACACAACTAGGAAAAATGGTTAAGGTTGTCTTGTTAAGTTGGTCTTTTGATATTTCTGTTGTAATAGCTCTCAAAGATCCTGATCAAGGTGTGGGTCCGTTGAGCTGAGTGCTGTAAAGACACTTGAGAAGAAATAGGCCAAGGTTGTTGAGTGATTAGGGATTTTTTTTCATGCCTGGGTCTTTGAGAGTCCAACTTGAGACACTTAAAAGGCAATTTTCAGAAAACAGAGCAACAATCAATCTCTGGAGTTCAGGACTCCTTAAGGTGTGTAAAGTTGGACACCCATGATGGAGGCATACAAAATCACTATCACTCCTGATAATCTTGTCCATAGTCCCTGCTTCAAAGAACTTAAACCTTCACTCACGCTAACTTGTTGCATCTTGTTTTGATTAAGCAAACAGTAGGTGGGAAGGGAGCCAAATGATCCTGGAAACTCTCAGAATACTGTTAATGGTGACATGAAAAGATTTTTTTTTTTTTAAATTGTATTTCTGTCCTTATTTGCTGCTTTATATATAAAGACTTGGAAAGTGGCTATCCCATCTGAAGTAAGGTGTTTATTTTTTGGTTTTTTTCCCTTCCTACTTGAGTTCATTCAAGCTCCAGATTTGCAAAGTGGGAATCCACTTGGATCAAAGCTGAGAGAGGTTTGCACACAATCCCGTGAGCTGACCCCACTGAATTTTGTGGTTTTCAGAGAAGAAGGATATCTCAGTGGTTAAGGCATCAGCCTAGGGCTTGAGAACCATGGGTTTGCTTCCCAGCTCTGCTACAAAGTTCCCATGTGACCATAGCATTTAGAGGCTTCTGAAAATTTCATTCTAAGTGACTTAGGAACTCCAGGGCTGGTTTGTTCTTAAAATGTTGTAGTAGCATAACTTTGTAAGTAGGGCTGACTTCAGTGAGAGTTGAGCCCCTAAATCACTTAGATGCTCTTGAAAATTTGACTCTATATCTCTGTGCCTTACTTCCCCACATGTGAAATGAGGATAGTAACATTTCCTTACCTCACAGGGGTGTTGTGAAGATACAGACGTTAGACGGCGAGGCACGCAGATGCTACAGTAATGTGGGCCATATATGGGACCTTACATAGTGCAGTACGTAGCAGATTCTGGGACTGGACGATGGGGGATGAATCACTCAGTAATTGCGCTGATTTGTTCATTCTCCCCGATGCACTGGCCACTGTCGGAAGACAGGATACTGGGCTGGATGGACCATTGGTCTGACCCAGTCTGGCCATTCTTTTGTTTCTTAGGTGGTACTGATCATTGCTTTGGCTGGCACTATGGCAAATGCTAGTATTCCAAGGGTTAATGAATTCAGGATGAGGTAGTGATACAGGCTTTGAAACTAATTTTACTGCTGCACTCTACCGCAAATCTTTTTATTTAAGATGCTGCTTTCATGGAGCTTCAAATAGCACCCATTTGGATTGAAATCGAGATCTCCAGAAGAGATTAGACCAATTTCACTTGATGTTTTTGTTGTGGTTTCTTTTTTGGGGAATAAAGGAACTAAAATAACCAAGGTCAGCACTGGCTTGAAGCTGCCAGTTAAGCTCCCCTCGGGCATAACAGTGTTGAGTTACATTGTGTGTGTAATTCATCCATTGTGACGGTTACTAATAATCCAGTAAAATGAGAGCAAAAGTGATGGGAAAGTTATGAAAACTTTGTGCTGTAATCCAAGCTGAGAAGATTGCTCTTGGTGCTCTGTTTACATTTCAGGATTACCATTCTTTTCAGAAAATGTTGAATTGAACAGAGAATCATTACCCAAAATCTCGAACAATAATAATAATAAAAAGTAAAGAGCACACTACATTTCAACGTTCAAGCAGACCACCTTCCATTCTCCCATCATTCCCCCGTTTTATCAATGTAAATTATAAGCTCTTGGGTGCCATGAATCCTGTCTGTAAAGTGCCTAGCATACTGTTGGCCCTATAGAAATCATAATTAATACTGACTAGTATTTTAGTACTGTTCTTCCAGAAGACTCCTGAAGTGCTTTACAACTTTTGTATGTATGTGTGTGATGTGTGTCTTCTCTGGAGAGCAACACCATGCCGTGCCAACAGTGTTTCTTATGTAGGTGAAGTGGAATTGTGCCTGTAGGAGTTTGACTAACACTGGGGCTCTAGTCTTCATTCTTGCTAAATAGGTCAGGGGCTCTTTTAAGGATTTTGATAGGGCTATAGCTTACATCTCATCTTAAAAACAGCTCTTCCACCAAAACAATGCCCCTTAACACCATGCTAGGACAGTGCTACAGTAGTGATGCAAGGGGAGGAATGCCCATTTCTGAACCCTAATATCTCTAGCCACTCTGTTTTCCTTGAAGATCTCCCATGAAAGTACAGACAAGGCCTGACTGTAGCTCATGAATCTGACTAGATCTCTGTCCAAAGTGGTATGTGTGGCTCCAGGTCAAGAATATCCCCATTTTGAAATATGATTGTTACAACTGGAAATAACTTTCCATGATCTCATCATTAGATTTGGTAACCTTCTCTAATTTCTTCTTTATCCTCCCCTGACTCCTAGATCCCTTCCCTTTATTTTTATCTATATAGAGCACCACCAACTCTTGTTTATACTATCACTGTGGCCTCGCTGTCACTTTTGTTGTAAGGGTGACTCTTGGCCAAGGTCTAAGAATATAAGTCATACCAGACCAGGCTAGTGCCAGATGCTTCAGAGGAAGGTAGAAGCTCCTTCGTAGGGCACCTGTTTGTGCAGTACTAGACCATGGTGAAGTGCTAGAGGGTTTACTTCCACCGCTTTCAGTCAGGAAAGATGAGAGGGGATGCATTGGGTGGCTCAAGGAGAGAGTTTCAGACGGATGTGGGGTGACTCCCGGCTGTGGAACCGGATGGGATTGGGTGAAGGCTGGGAGAGAAGGATGTTGGGGTTGTGGGAGACTAGGTGGATATGAGATTTAGGGAAAGGCAGGATAGAAACAACTCAAAGGAAATCCAAAAGAGCAACTTTGAATTGGAAGTGAGGATGGATACTAGTAGGGAGCCTATTGAGTTGTTTTCTTGCAGGAAAATTACAGATCTCGTTATTATTCCTTTCTATTATGGCAGTGCCTAGGGACCGCCAAAAAAGTCAGGCCCCTTTACCTCAAAGAGCTTACAATTTAGTTCAGTGGTTCCCAAACATTTCTCTGCCATGGCACACCTTGACACCTTTAATTATTTTGAGGCACACCACCATATAGTCTCCAAATGAACTCATGAATATTCATGAGCCAATTCAGGACTCAAGTAGTTTTTTCAAAAAACTCCGTGGCACATCTGCTCAGGCCTGACAGCACGCCAGTGTGCCACGGACACCGGTTGGGAAACACTCATGTAGGTAGACAGAGATGGGGTTGGAGGTCGGGGGAAGGGACATAACATCGTGTGAACAATGGGAGGGTTTAGAAACGTCACGTTGCTTCGAAGATATTTTTGTTGGGTTCTTTCATTTTCGGAAGGTGGGTTTAGTTGAGAGTGAATTAGATAAATGGAAAGACACAGAAGGCAGGAGTCAGAGGGATATGGGGAGGAAAGGGTGAGAGCATGGAGTGAGGCTGAAGTGAAGATAGCGAGTCGGGGCGGAAGGGGGGTGCAAGCAGCCAATGCGCACGGGAGAAAGAACGTCTAGCGTATATCGTGAAAAAAGCCATCGGACACGAATGACGCTATCGGTGTCCAGTGGTCACTGCTGGAGCTGCTTGTTGCAGCTTCTGCTGGCTGGATCCTTGAGGACCTTTCCCAGCTGTTACTTTCTTCCCCGATGTCATGTGGCTGTGGGAGGCAGGATGGGGTGGGGCGTGAGTCTGAATCTGGTGCAGCGTTCTGGATTTAAAAAAAAACAAAGTAATATATGGAGCAAAGTGCAAGTTTGAGTGGTGAAAAGGGGCTTCAGTGTAGGTGAGAATGCAGCCCACTACTACTTAGTCAGGATACTTCTGTCCCTTCATCATGTTAAATCCCATCACCTCTGAATTCTAGCAGGCCAGCGTTGCTAAGCTCTATGCAGATCAGTGTTTACAAGGAAGAAACTAGAGTCCTGCATTCCTGTACTAAGTACTTGCAAATATGTTACACAAAATGTCAAAAATTGCTTCTGAAATGGTGACGGGGGTTGATTTGTCGCTGTCTGAGAAAGAGGTATGGTTTAGGAAGAGCATTGGGAGCCAGGAACTTGGGCAAGTCAGTTAACCTTTCTAGCTTCACCTTCCTTAGGGATATTTTTTTTTAACCATGTGCTTAGCTAAACGCTTGCAACTGACACACATTAAAATCCTGGTAGTGTGGATAAGGCAGTTGAGGTATGTGTTAGTGGGTCGAGGTGAACGTTATCGGTGTCTGATAACCCTTCTGTAAAATTGGTTTGAGACCCAGCACTTCGGGATATTGTGACACTAAGGGCTTGAGTACACGGAAATTTATCAGAAATATTATATCAGTACAGTTATGCTGCTATAGCTATCCCGGTGTAACACCCATATGGACACTCTTATTCTGGAATAAGCGAACCATTTTCCAGTTTAATTTATGTCATTTACAATAAGAAGGTCCACATGGAGCGTTATAGTGCTATAATGACCAGGGTAAATAGCCTCATGTAGACATGCTCTTAGTCACCACTAGTAGTTCTTTGACATCCTTAGTTGAAGAAGGGTGTTGTATAATGGAGTAATATTACCACTGTGTGCTGTCATGATGGGGATTCTTCTTAATCCAGAGGGAGCCTACTCTTCGTCCTCTGTCCCCACCCCCTGCTGTCCGTTTTTCCGAGGGCGTTAGTCACAGCACTATTCCTCAGACCAGCAGAGAAGATGTAAAGAGAGTCCTCTGAAGCCCAGGACATTATCATTGTATCAATCACTGAGAAGATATGTGTGTAACCATCATCTGCATGCTAACGTCCCAGGGTGTCACTTGTAAAATGCACATGAGATCCAGTAGCCTCGTGGTGGTGCAGGTAGAGCAGAAGACCAGCTATTCCCAAAGCTGGCTCTCCCACACCCACCGGGCTACAGGGATATTGCTAAGCCAGTCTAAGTTCAGTGTGAATCTGCTGTTCTGTACAAGCATCTGCTCTAGTGGAGTCAGCTATCAACCTGGTGATTACCCTCTACTGAAAGACAACTTTGAAAACTGGGGTTTAAAAACCTGAGATGTACTTTTGTTCTCAAGCTAAAATTAAATATCTAAAGATGACTTTAATTCAGACACCCTCCTGGGTCACAGGGAGGGTACTGGGGACTTCTCTAGATATGGAGCATGTACCCCACGGTCGGCTTTGGCTGATTCTGATTGCTGTGGTGCAGTGAAAGTTGTGCACTTGCATCAGTGGCCCTTCTGATTAAACTCAAGCTTTGTTAACCTTTCCCCTCCTCTGAAATATTTCAGTGAAGTCAGAAAAAAGCAACAAAGCCCAACTGCCAGACATCTTCCTCCTGTTGCTAATGATGCTTTCCTTCTTGGGATAACTGTGTGGAGTTTTGCTGTGCAAATTGCCCAATTTATTTTTCATTTTGTAGGTGTTTTTTTCCCCATACCCAGTTCATGTCACTCTGAAATTATGAATAACCATTTCCAAGGCTGAGACTGGAGACTGTCTGCCTTTGCCTTTTTTTTTTTTTAAATCTCACTCAAGATCCTAGCAGCATAGAAGCTCAGAACCAGAGACTGACCTGGATTCCAGTCCTGAACTGGCTGAACATTCAGATGAAAAACAAAAACCTGGCTTAAAGAGGGGCTGAACACATGCAATGCCCAGTGATATTATGTGGCATTGTGGGTGCTCTGCTCCTCTGTACGTGTATCTTATTGATTTATTGATTTTGATTTATACACATTACATTCCTCCTGTGAAAAGGCAGACCTACTCTTTGGTCTAGGCATTGCTTGATACAGTCCCCAAATGCTAACATTAAAACTTCTCTTACCTACATCACTGTAATTTGGGAGTAACTCCACTGAAGTCAGAGGGATTGCACCAGTGTAAAACTGGTGTGAGTGAGAAGAGAATCAGGCTACTTAGTTTAAGAGTCACTTGGGCCAGGTCTGCACTAGAAAAAGTTTTCCAGCAAAGCTGTACCAGCAAATCCATGTAGTGTAGTTGCAGCTTGTACTGGCAAAGAAATGCTTTTGCTGTTGTTATCTATACTGATTTTCTGCAGTAAATAAGCTACACCTTCAAAAACACTTTTATGTCAATATAACCACATCTGCTCTAGGGCTTTGGCAAAAACTCACACCCCTAACCAACATTGTTGTCCCGGCAAGCTTCTGGTGTAGTTTTAGAAAAAACGTACACATGAATAAGACCAGCTTCACTTTAAAACATGTCATTTTTTGCTTTGTGCGTGATCTTCATAATTTTGTTTCTCTCTTCAGGTTAATGCTTTTCATGGTCTTTCTGCTACTGTGGTTTCAACAAAAGAAAATTGAAAGTTGCTGGGCTACTGTGTTTGATTCCTTCCTGGGCTGTTTCACAGTCAGCAAGTTGCACTGAACTTGGATCAGCTGTCCATCAGGTAAGAGATTTTGCTCCTGTAAGAATTCAGCAAAGGTGAAAATGTTTTGAACTCAACTTTCTCATGGCAGGATGTTGATTGTTGTCCACAGGCATTTGGAGAGTGCCCAAAAGAAGAATTCTTAAAGGGACATTGTACAACTTTTCTTTTATGTCGGTTAGGGTATGATATTAGTTTTTTAGTTGTATTGGTACAACCCCTAGTGTGGATGCAGTTAGATCAGTATAAGGTGCCATATACCGGTAAAGTTTATTTCACATCCCATACAGGAATAAGCTATATTGGGGTAAGCATGGTATAATTGCATTCTGTACTAGCTGAGGTGAGGTGTGTATGTTGGGAAGGTTATACTGCTTTAGTTATTTCAGTATAATTTTTCGTGTAGTCAAGTCCCCGGCTTGCCAAATCCCCTTTGAAGTTGGTTCTTGCTTATTACACTTTCCAGTGGCCACACTTTTTGTGTTTTGCAGGTTTTTGGTTATCCGGTAGTCAGCATGGTTTGCTTCTTTTTCTGCATAATTGGATCATGGTGTTAGCAAGAAGTGTCCACGGTTCTGGGGGTAGGGATTTATTAGTTGCTGCTACAGTGTGACAAGTGGGACTTACACGCTTTAATGGATTCACCATTTTTGGTGGAGTTTCTGCACCATTCTTGATGAGTTAGGTGGTGGCATTTAAACAGAACACAGATAGATCCTCTAGATTATAGAATCTAGAGGATCTTCATCACCAGAATATGATTATTTTAAACCAAAGGCGGTTTGCAAATTTCTCTGCAAACAATGGACACAATTTCAGTGGAACTGCTTGAAGAAAACTTTTTTTTTCTTCTAATTTGTGCACGAGCCCTCCTCGATTTGAGGATCACTTTCAATAACAAATGGCCGTTCCCTTGGAATTAGCCATCCAGAAACGGTAGCCAGTTGAGAGCTGGCTGGCAACATGTCCCACCTTTCTGATAACCTGAATTTCTGCATTGAATATCATTGTGTAACTTTTTCCCAATCAGTGGGTCAAGTAGATTGAAATAGGAGTGGCCGCTTTTGGCAGTTTGTTGGCTGTTTGTCATAGGATTCTGTGTTAGCGATGATAGGATATGGCATGGGGAAGGGCCTGGGGACCTTTTATGGTTTCTATAACCCTGCTATCACTGTGAAATCTGAGCATTTAGACAAACGAGGAGAATGGTGTCCAGAAGAAACTTGTGTCCCTAATCAGCAGGCTCAGTGTAGGCAACATATACCAGTGTGCAGTGTATGATACGAACAATGCCATTTTGACTTGGTCAGGGTGGAGAACCTACAAGCAAAAATAGGAGCTCTGGGGATTTTTGCCCCCAGATGTTGAAATGCCTGATGCAATTTCCTGCGCCTTAGAAGATTGAAAGACATTTCAAAAGAGGGATTTTATGCAATGTTTTAATGTTTTATGCATTTATTTATCTGTCTGTAAGCAAAGGGGGGGGGGGGGAGGAGAGGGGGAAACAGCTTAGAGAAGGTAGTTATGGAATTCCCAGCTGGAAATGTCATGTCTGGGGAGCTGAGTTCTCCCAGTTGTTCAGCAGAGGGAGAGGCGTGTGCTCTCTCTGCCCTCAGCAGGGAAGGGAAGATGTGTTTGCTTGAACTCTGACGTCCCTGGAACGTTTTGGTTCCTAAACAGACAGCTATTTTGTCATCTAGCTGAAGTAGTCCTGCTCCCATTTACGTCCCATTATTGAGAGGGAGGAAAAGGCTTCCCTCCTTCTTTGGCCCAGCCCTTTGCATTTTCTGCAGGTAAGATCAGCCTGAACAAACTCCAGAAGCAGGATTGTGGTATCTTGGTGGGGATAATAGTTTGGCACTTCAGACTTCTGGGATGAGGAGCAAAGTGAGGATGGTTTAGTTTTAACTGCTTTGTGAAAGGTAGGGAGGATCCAGGACCACAGCACTAAATGCAAACACCTTTATGCTTGGAGGGAATTTTGGTTCTGGAGTCTAACTGAGCTGTGCAGACCAGGGCCGGAACCCTGGATCTGAAAATCCCTTTGCAGCTGAACTGTGTGGAAGGGCAGCCCCATGCCTCTATTAGTTTATGGCATGGTGCTGCCTTGGTGACATGTGACAGCTGAAAAACACTGTGGTGCTAACACGATAGATGGGGCCAGATTTATCTTGTCAGTGATCTAGAAAGGGCTGAAATTACCAGGTTCTTGTTACCGTGTTGTCTCAAAACCTTCTGCATCACGGACCTGGGATTTCAGCACTTTCTGATTGAATTGTCTGCCCCAGGCTCTGCATCCTCCTTTCCAGAGCTCCCCTTTGGTCAGTGTTGTTGCTGTCTGGTTTATTTTTTAAAAGGAATTTCCCCCCTCAATTTTCAGCTTCTCTTCAGAACATAAACAAGCTGGTATTGTGTAACTCACTGATGAATGTGTGTTACTTCTCTCCCTCTGTGCAGCTTATCCACAGCGGATGCTGGTCTACTACAACCGCTAGCCAGGGGATTTAGGACTTTAGCTCCAGCTGCATAGAGGCTCCTGCTCTTAGTTCAGGTTCTTGGGTTTGATGCCTGATGATGACCAAGATCATGGTAGTTACAGTTGTGCTTTCCAAAAAGTTCAATAGATATGGTGCCGCTGTAGAATGTATTTCCGGACTGGAGCTGGTGAGTTTGTGGTGTGTAGAACTTTGCAAGATTGTTGCAAAGATGTATTAATTTCTTACTAAGAGCTTTAGGTTGAAACAAACCAATTGCATGTCAAATCCAGGAGTCCACTGTCCAAAAATTCTACATTGAAAACTACTGTGGGGTCAGGGACATAGCTTCTGTCCAGCCCAGTTATATAGTGTAAAGTTCTGATCCTGTAATCAGATCTGCATCGGCAGACCTCTGCCCATATGCATTCAATAGCCAGATTGTGGCATAAATTACCCATATTTAGAATGTAGGGAAATGTTGCATCACAGTCAAATCTTTGTCAATTTACCGTCTTGTGTTAATAAAGCATGCTGTCACCTTTTGAAGAAAGGCGTTAATGGCACAGACCTGTGTGAAGTTCAGAAGTGCCCCACTTAACTACTTAGAGACTACCGGGTGTGCCTGGATCCTGCATGCTGATGCGGAACCATCATTAAAAACAGGCCATTGTTCTTTATCAGAGACTTGGTCTTGTGTTTCTATTAGTACTACAAGCCTCTGTTTTTTCTCACTGTACCCTGGTTTCAAGGTGTGTCGTTCGCTTCAATCGCTTTGGAATGTTTTGCGTTTTTAAAAAGGGTTTAAAACTACACTTCGAGAAGACCAACGAGTCTGCCTGCAAGGTGGCTCTACATTTCCTTCTGTAGATCTTTTTTTATTAAAAAATCATATTTTTGCAAAAAGATGGAAGATTGCTAAGCCCATCTCCAAACCACAACACAACTTCCGTTTGCGGGATCCTGGGCTGTCTAGTGCAGGGGTTCTCAAACTTTTTTCCTGGGACCCCCTTGAAAATATTTCAGGCTGTGACGACTCCCCCCTCCCGCCATGCCATGCCACCCTTACTTCTGCGCTGCTGCTGGGGGTGACACTGCCTTCAGAGCACCCCACCCAGCCAGCAGCCGCTGCTGTCCAGCCACCCATCTCTGAAGGGCTCTGGCTGTCAGCCATAGCCATGGCATGTGCGGGGGGACCCCCTTAATAACCCACATCCCCTTGAGGGGTCCCAACCCCCAGTTTGAGAACCACTTGTCTAGTGGCGAGAGCGCAGGACTTGGAGCAGGAGATCTGGATCTTCTTCACTCACCATTGCTGTTTGACATGGGGCAAGTCACTCCTTGCTGCTGAGTTAACTTGGGTGATTGGCACCTGGGTCTGAGTCAC
The DNA here is from genome assembly GCF_026122565.2 of Emydura macquarii macquarii. Lineage (NCBI taxonomy): Eukaryota > Metazoa > Chordata > Testudines > Chelidae > Emydura > Emydura macquarii. The sequence goes on from NW_027130506.1 coordinate 8,009,037, forward strand.
CGGGGCAAGCCTAGTTTGAGCAGCCCCAGTGCAATGCGTTACGTGGGTTACTATGTCTTCACTATTACTGCACCCCAGGACCTGTGGGGGCACGTCCCATGGTTCTTTTTGCTGTAGTAAGCTGACCTGCTCTGTGTCTGTCCCAGAGAATGGGTCTGTCCTGCAGGGACACTGGAGGGAGGTGTGGAAAGGCATTGCAGAACTGTCAGCACTCGAATGGTTTAGCCACATCCTCACTACAGAGTGGTTGAGTTACCAGGATGGGCCAGCTAGCTCAGGATGAAAACACCACTGCATTCAGAGGTTTTGGTATGTGGACGGTGGCGTGATTGGGACAGCACCTGAGCAAGAGCCTGGGCATAACTGTGCAGTGAATACATGGCCTGAAAATAGCTGCCTGAGTCTCCTGCTTTGTAAAGGGACGATAGGTGTAATAATGCCTCCCACCTTTGTTAAAAGCTCTCTGAGATCCTTCTTTAGGAGGTGCCATTGAAGTCCAAAAGTATTACTGGGATTAGTTTTGCTCAGGGTATAAAGTGGGGAGAATCTGTGTTTGCATGCAGCTAAGGCACAATGGGTCAGAATTGGAGCTTTAAATGGGATGTTGACTTCCCCTTTCTTTAGGGCCATGACAAGCCTGAGCAGTGTTCTCCCAGCTCCTGCCCCCGTGAGTGACTGTAGTGGTTGCTGTGATGTTCCAGCTGAAATTTTACCAGATGTTTCATTGCAACATTGCTCACCCTCCGGAGAGGCTAACAGCTATGTCTGCAGCCAGCCAGAGGGTTTGTCAAAGCAAAATTGCTACTAGAGTGGCTGATGCTATTTAGTTCTAACGACCTTCCCAGTTTCAGGAGTATTTGAACTGGCACAGAAGTATTTAAAGGTAAGGGGAGACTTGTGCTTTTGAGACTTCATTAAGTTTCATCTGACCTGTCTCTTCATTAAGTTCCACTCTCTTGCAATGTGCCAAGCACCTCATCTTCAGCTCCATGGCTCTGCAGAACTTTACTCCCAGCTGTCTTTTCGTTGTCTCCTCTCTCTATTCCCCAACGAGCTCCCTTTGTATTTTTGCCCAGACTTTCAACCTGGGCGATCCACGTAAAAGTTAGTGAGACTTCTCCCCCACTTCATTCACTTCCATATAAATATAGGGCTTTGTATCTTTCTCCCACTATTATACTTGGGTCTGTTTTATTTAACCTTTATATACTGTGCTCATCACTGTAGTGTCTGATCATTCTCCCCCTTAATATATGCCAGACATCCTGCCTTCTCTTAATTCACATCCCTCCTCAGCACAAACTTCTTGCACAAAGTCTTTTGAAAATGCACTGCAGGTAGGGAGAAGACAGTGGATCTTTGCAGTGAGATAAGCTTGCCTCACAGCTGTTATCGAGTGGGCCACTTTTCAGCCTGTCTTGAAGGTGAATTTGCAAATGAAGTTTGATTGTCATCAGAGAAACATTTTTTCGCTTGTGACTTGCCCTGGTGACCCTGGGTGCGGAGTCTTTTTTTCAAATCGTCTTGGTATAAAACATGTTGGCTAACAGGGTTTTTTAACATGACCTGTTTTCCCATTCTGCACATGCCGAGGGCTGCAGTTCCAGCAGGATCTGGAGGAAGAGGTATGGCTTTATGGATAAAGCATGGGAACGGATCCTAGAGATCTGGGGAGCGGATCCTCAGCTGCTATGGATTGTCTAACCTTCACTGAGGTCAATGGAGCCAGGACAGTTTACACCATCTGAGGCTCCGTGTGTTGCATTCTAGTTTCATCTGTTCCATGTGCTTTCTGAGAACCCTGGAGTTTCACCTCTCTGGGATTCAGTTTCCTCATCTGTAAAGTTGAAACACTGGCACATCCTTACCTACCGGAGAGTGTGCAAGGCTGAGTCCCTTATTATCAGTAAAGTACTCTGAGATCTATTGATGGAAGATGCAATAGAAGCACAAAGTGTATTGTTATTACTACATAACCATGTGTTCAGACATTCCAAAGATCAGTCTTTAGCCAGTTGGAAGATCTAAGGTTCTCCATCTATCTTTGATATTGATATGGTCCCCATCCCCAGAGTATCTGGGCACCTCATAATCGTTAATGTATTTATTTTCCCAACACCCATATGAGGAAGGGCAATGCTGTTATCCCCATTTTCCAGTTGGGAAACTGAGGCACAGAGAGGCTAAGTGGCTTGCCCAGGATCATGCAGGGAGTTAGTGGAGAAGCTGGGATTTGAACCCATGGCACCCAACTCCTAGGCAGGTGCTCTAAACACTGGACTATCATTGCTTATGCATATAAGAGAGTGAGCACTTCAGAGGTTTCCATGGAGCTTGATAAGTTGCAGACCTGTTCATTCCGTAGCACCCCCACACCCTGTGTTGTGAGTGCAGCGCAGAGCTGCCATGACTGTGTGGTAGAGCTGGCGAAAACTGGAAACAAATTTTGAAAAAGGTCTTTGATTTAAAAAAAAAAACTTCGAAATGTTTTGAAGTTTCCCAAGCTGTTCTCATGTGTCCCCTCTCCCCCCAATCTAGCAGTGAGAATGGGGCAAAAGAGGGGGAGATATCTGAGAGAAGGAAGGATGAGATCAGGGTGGAGGCTAGGTAAGCACTTTGGCTCCAAAAGAGTGTGTGTGCGCTAGATTGCCATTGCTTCATAATATTAGCATCCACATGGCCTCAGCTAGCCTTTGAAGTTAGCGTATTGTTGAATTGTAAAGAGCAGATGGGAGGTGGAGTGAGCATTTTTGCTGCTGAATGCATTTTTCCGCAAGGCTGGGCTAGCAATGAGGCAGTGCATTGATTATGTTGAGAACATTCTTTCTTTGGAACAAAAGGCATTAGAAATATAAATAAATAAATAAAACTATATGCAAACTTGGATTATGCAGAAAACAGCAGAAAGCCAGAGAATTGTAACCTTTGTCACTCCTTTGCACCCACAGTTTCCCCCTGTTCTGGACTGTAAACTGACTGTAATAACTAGTGTATTTCTCATTCCTCATTTGAAAGCAGGTTCACATAGCAAGTGAGAAACTGCATTGTTCTAGTATTTTCTCTTCCCTTTCCATCTCAGATTTTGTGTTTATTCTCTTGTGCAATGGGAACTAACCAGTTCATTGCATGCAAATTACACAAGTGTAAAAAGCAGGAGAGAAATGGTTGGATTTTACTGTGTTGTGCACTTAACAATTTCCATACCAGTTCAGAGTATTGGTCTGTGTAGTCCCACCTGCCTTGGTCTCCTCCTTCAGTACCTACCTAGCACTCTTTCTCAGGAATGGTCTACACTAGTAAAATAAATCAACCCGGCTATGTCGCTCAGGGGTGTGAAAAACCCGCACTCTCTGAGTGAGCAGCATAGTTAAGCCAACCTGAGTCCCTATGTAGACAGCGCAAGATTGACAGAAGAATTCTGCCACCTTTCGGGGAGGTGGATTTACTACACAGCCACGGGAGAACCCTTCCCATTGCTGTAGTAAATAACCTCCCCGAAGTGCTACAGCCATGTGGCTGCAGCTGTGCTGCTGTAGTATTTTAAATTTAGACATAGTTTTAGAAAGCAAAACAAGCGTATTATGCAAATGTTACGTTTCCGCCTATCGCTTTGCTTACCAAGTGACACTGGTAAAAATGACACGAAGTTGATTAGATTTAATCTCTCGTCTTGATTATTACCACAAATTTATAAAACAAATAAGATGAGAAAGCAGTTTTGATTTTTGTGAGGGCTCCTTTAAAAACTTCTGTTCCCAGAAAGGGCCACTGTATCAATAATTACTTTATTTTAACTAAAAATACTGTAGTTCTGAAAAGGCAGTGATTTTCCTTTGTGTTTGTAGTGGGAGGAGGCTTTTAAGCTTACCAAACCTAGCCTAAACTCTTCATGGCTATGCTGTGTTTAGGGTATACATTTTGTGCAACAAAAGGAAGAAAGTTCAGTGTAATAAAGTCTCTTATTTCACTGTACAGAGATTTGTTTGGTTACCTGATTACAGAGAAAATATGCTATCTGTTAGTAAATGGGACAGATCTCATAAGCTAAACAGGATGCTTCTTGGATGGTAGACACCTCAGGCAATATCATGCATTGTCTTTATTAATGAGCGTTTCAGTGGGTTTCTCTCTTTCTTTTCCTCCCTCTTGAGATAAGCACCTCAGCTACTGGGAGGGGAGATTGTGCTATTGGAGCTGCCTTCTGAGGTCCTGATCATTTAAGGGTCTTATGCCAATTCTTGCACAAGTCTCAGTAAAGTCCTAGCCAAGTTCCAGTTCATTTACTTTCTTCCCTGTGAACAATTTCCTTTCAATTTCAGTTGGGTAAATTATTTCTTACAAACTGCTATAGCAAGTTATTTTAAACCGCTATCGTCCTATTCCACCCTAGAGATGGCTGCATTTCGTTGGTGATAATCTGTAACACAGCTTGCAGCTGGGTTCTTCTAACAGAAAGGCATCATGTAAATATAAGTTGGCGTCATTTGTTCATTTTCATTTAGTTCATATTTTCTAAAAGTTACAGTGATCAGAGAATCCTCTGCATTTGTACGTATTTTATGCTTTTCCATGCTTGCACTGTATGACCATTACACATATATGCTGGGAGAACTAGTCAATAATATCTTTTGGATTCTGATTTCAATGAGCCATGTGTGCCCAGCTCTTTGGAATATCCTGGGCACTCATTTGTAATGTCAAGCAGCTTCTAACTGGCATCTCAAAGGGGTCATTGTGATATTGGCTTTATCTGCAGGTGTTGTGTATGGTGGTTGTGAATCAACATGATTTTGAACTTGCCTCTAAAGGGTGATATTGTTACTATAAAATAGAGGGGGTTGTTTGTGTTAAACCAAGCAGAAGCGTGCTGTCTCTGCTAGGATGGTGCTTTCATTCTTGTGCTCTTCTGAGAAGCCTTGATCAAAGGGGCCAGCGGAAGTTTACCTTAAGTTCGGGATGATCTGACTGGGATAATTCCTGGCTCTTGCCCAAGAGGTGATTTCGGTGTGTGCGTGGGACCTGGAGAGAATGTCCCGTACTGCTCTCTCAAAGCACTATTGTCAAGTTTCATATCCACTTCTGACTAGGCAAAGTTCATTCACTTACTGCAGCGAAACCGGAGAGCAGCAGGCCTGGGCATGGGGCAGATCAATATTGAATCTGCAAAATGTGGGTGCTGGGCCAGGGGAGGAGGCAAGAGGCTCTCAAGAGACTTACACTTACGGCTGAGGTTTAATAGGAAAACTATGGCTTGTGCCTCCAATGCTCCATCAGTTCAGACCAAGCTCAAATGAAGGATGAGAGGCAGAAGGAAGAATTGCTGTGTATGCATCTCCTTTTGCGCTGAAACATGCTGGTCTTGTGTGGCTATTGGATTTTCATCATTCAATGAGACAGCCAAAATGTCCAGAGCTGGTACAGGTGGAATGTCTGGAGCTGCTTTTATAGGAAGAGATAAGCAGAGCACAGCCTTGACCCTTGCCTGCTGCAGAATAGCTTTCTCAGCCTGTTAGAAGAACTCTGTGTGCTACTGATCGGTGTTAGAGGTCCTGCTACTGGACCGAGGTTGCCACTGTGTGGGGGGAGGGTCTTTCCTTTCACATTTGAGCAACCTGCAGAGAGGGGTTTGCATGGCACTAAGGTAATGTTCACACGAGTCTCAATGTTATTACCTTGAGGAGTAGCAATGGTGCAAGCTCAAGCGTAGGTTGTCCACCGGCATTTTAATTACTGAGAAGGATAAGACGACACCGTGGTTGAAACAGCTGTGGGTGCCTGAAGCCCCATCTACATCTGCTCTCCAGTGGCAGCAACAGTGGGGAATCTTAGTAAAAGGGTCTAGCTTAGCCACACTTTGCATGTTACTATCCGGGGCATCTACTCTGCAAATAGAGCCAAGTTAAGTGTAAACAGCTTCTGACACACTTAGCGGAGGTGCTTACAGCTAACACAGCTCATCTGTGTCACTCATATTCCCTCTCTACCACTGTTTTCTCTGTTTGCCTGTCCTCCCATGCTATGCATACATACATGGCTGAAATATTGGCCCCACTGAAATCAATGACAGAGCTGCTATTGAGTTCAGTGGGGCCAGAACTTCACCCCGTGTTTGTATCGGACATTCTGAGAACCTGAGCATCTGTTCCACATTATATAAGCTACTGGTGTTAAAAGAGGGGATTTTGGATGTTTTTCCTTAGGTCATTGCATTTTGGGATGGTACCTTCCGTGGACCCATGGTAGGTACCAACAATGGCTATACTGGTTGCACAAATACAGTTAGTTGGTCCCGTCTACATAGCAATATTAGAACAGATCTACAGCCTAACAATTGTTTTATAGCCCTGACAATGAGAGTTTGATAGCACTTTAAAGACTAACAAATTTCTGCAGGCATAAGCTTTTGTGGGCTGCAACCCACTTCATCAGATGCATGAAATAGAAATCAGATAGGGGGTATATATATACATCCAAGGGTAAGGAACAACAATGGGGAGGGTAGGTGTAAACAGAGTTCATTCAGTTAGAGTAGATGAGACCTGTTCACAACCATTGATTAGAAGGTGAGAATGTGTGAACAGTGACAATTACTTCTTGTAATGAGAGAACCATTCCAAGTCCCTATTCAGACCCAGTCTGATTGTGTCCAGTTTACATATGAGTTCCAGCTCTGCAGTTTCTCGCTGAAGTCTGTTTTTGAAGGGTTTTTGTAGAAGTATGGCAACTTCCAAGTCAGCTACAGAGTGTCCTGGGAGATTGAAGTGCTCTCCGACTGGCTTATGGATGTTACCGGTTTTTATGTCTGATTTGTGTCTATTTATTCTTTTGCGTAGTGACAGACCGCTTTGGCCAATGTACATGGCAGAGGGGCATTGCTGGCACATGATGGCATTTATTACATTAGTAGATGTGCAGGTGAATGAGCTCCTGATGGTGTGGCTGATGTGGTTAGGACCTGTGATGGTGTCACTAGAGTCGATGTGCGGGCAGAGCTGACAATGGGGTGTGTTGCAGGGATAGGTTCCTGGGTTAGTGTTCTTATTGTATGGTGTACGGTTGCTGGTGAGCATTTGCTTCAGGTTGGGGGGCTGTCGGTAAGCAAGGATAGGCCTGCCTCCCACGGCTTGAGCGAGTGAGGGATCATCTGCTAGGATAGGTTGTAGATCCTTAATGATGTGTTGGAGAGATTTTAGCTGGGGGACTGTAGGTGATGGCCAGTGGTGTTCTGTTGTTTTCTTTGTTGGGTCTGTCCTGTAGTAGGTGACTTCTGGGTACCCATCTGGCTCTGTCAATTTTTTTCTTCACCTCTCCAGGTGGGTATTGTAGTTTTAAGAATGTTTTATGGAGATTCTGTAGGTGTTTGTCTCTGTCTGAGGAATCGGAGCAAATCTGGTTGTATCTTAGGGCTTGGCTGTAGACAATGGATCGTGTAATGTGTCCAGGGTGGAAGCTGGAGGCATGAAGATATGTATTGCAGTCAGTTGGTTTTCGATATAGGGTGGTATTCATGTGACCATCCTTTATTTGTATTGTAGTGTCCAGGAAGTGGATTTCTTGTGTGGACTGGTCCAGGCTGAGGTTGATGATGGGGTGGAAATTATTGAAATCCTGGTGGAATTCTTCGAGGGACTCTTTCCCGTAGGTCCAGATGATGAAAATGTCATCAATGTAGCATAGGTAAAGGAGAGATGCTTGGGGATGAGTTTTGAGGAAGCGGTGTTCTAGGACAGCCATAAAAATGTTGGCATACTGTGGGGCCATGCGGGTGCCCATAGCTGTGCCACTGACTTGAAGGTATAGATTGCCTCCAAATCTGAAGTAGTGATTTGGAGGGTGATGAGGAGGATCCTCAGAAGAAAACACTGAAGGAGCAATTCCAGAGATAGGAGAACCAGATAAGGACAGAATCATGGAAACCAAAGGGAGGTCAAGATTTCAAGAAGAAGAGCATGGTTGACAATGTCAAAGGTGGCTGACAGGTCAAGGAGGATGCGGATGGAGTACTGGTTCTGAGCTTTAGGTTCGGAGAAGTCTTCAGAGATTTTGGCAAGAGCAGTTTTCTTGGAGCACAAGAGGTGGAAGTTGGATTTGAAAAGGTCTAGGGTGGAATTGGAGGAGAGACACTCCAGACAGTGGTTGTAAACGGCACGCCAATGAGCTTAGAAATGAAAGACAAGGAAGATGGGGCAGTAGCTGAAGAGGCAAGCGGGGTCAAGCAAGATGGGATAGACTAAAGCAAGCTTGTATTATGAGAGGAAGAAGCCAGAGGAGTGTAAGTTCGTTCCCAACATCAGCTCTTGTGACCATCTCTGGCAGGAGTACTGTGACCAAGCCGACTTACCTTGGCCTGCCTTAATGTTGTGGTTTAAAAAAGAAATAGCGGTGGACGCTCTAAACTGGTTTAATTGAAATCAGTTTTAGAATGGATTGTGTAGAGAAGACCTCAGTGTTGACTCCCTTTCCCAGTCCGTCTGTGGAGAAGAAACATTTCATGTAAAAATCTTAAACACTCATAGATAAATACGTACATACATTTTGGAAGAGAGGTTAAAATGCACGCTTCAGAGGTGAAGCTACTAGGATTAGTAGAGTTCGTGCACCTTGCTCTGAAGTACGTGTTCCTGGCCACTGTCAGAAATAAGATACTGGACTGGAGAGACCACAGGTCTGATCCAATTTTCCTGTCTTTTGGAATGAGTTGCACGACCTTTGAACAAGGAACTTTCTTAGAATAACGAACACAGTATTATTGCTAAAACTGCTCTGTTACTCTTTGCTTCATTGCAAAACTTCTGTCTAGAGCATTCCCCAGTCCCTTGCTATGGTGTTAGAGACAAGCCTTGTCTACACTTCAGGCGCTGCAGCTATGCTGCTGTAGTGTAGATGCTTCTGACAGTCACAGAAAGGGTGTTCTGTCCTGTAGTTAATCCACCTATTCAAGTGGCACAAGCTAGGTCAATGGAAGAAGTCTTCTGTCGACCTTCTTGTGTCCACACCAGGGGTTAGGGGTTTAGGTCAGTTTAGCTTTGGTACTCAGGGGTATGTCTACACTGCGGCTAGGAACATGCCTTTCAGCCTGTGTAGACAGGCTCACATTAGCTCTGCTCAAGCTGTTAGCATGCTAAAAATAGCAGTGTGGCTGTGCAGGTGCAGGCGGTGGCTTGGGTTAGCCACCCCATCTTGGGCCCAGGGGTCAAGTGGGTTTGTACTGGGGTGGCTAGCTTGTGCCCCTGCCCATCCACACTGCTATTTTTAGCACAGTAGCTTTAGCAGAGCTTGCATGTGTGTATTTACCTGGGCTGGGAGGCTTGCTGCCAGCTGCTGTGTAGACATACTCTGAGGCCAAGTCTGCAAATCTTCAGAGCACAGTGCAGTGCATATGGTCTTTGGTCAGGCACTTGTTTGCCACTGTTTCTTTGCTGGAAGAAATTTTTCTTGTGGTATATTAGGGTGGTACAGAAAAGAAAGCTGCTGTAGACAGTAGGGGTACGTCTCCATGGGGCACGGCCATAGCTGACCTGACTCAGGCTTGCAGGGCTCAGGGCTGTGGGGCTAAAAATCGCTGTGTCGATGTTTGGGCTCGGCTGGAGCCTGAACTCTGGGACTCTCGACCCTTGCAGGGTCCCAGAGTTTGGGCCCAAGTCTGAATGTCTACACAGCGATTTTTCAGCCCCTGAGCTCGAACCCGGGAGCCTAAGTCAGCTGACCCAGGCCAGCCATGGGTTTTATCCCCATGGAGACATACCCTATGTATGCAGAAAGGTCTCTGCATGAATCTAAATATATATGTCTGTAGGTGCATAATAGACATACATACTATACGCATATGTATAATTTTAAAGCTTGTTTTTCAGAGTTAAGTGCATACATATACATTTGAGTATGCCTAACTTATACACACAAACCCTGTGTGTGTGTGTGTGTGTGTGTGTGTGTGTGTGTGTGTGAGAGAGAGAGAGCGCACGCACACACTCAGATCAGGTACTTGATCGTGTACTGAACATGTGTGCTCACCAATACATCTTTGCACACGCGTGTTGGGGCTATGTGCCCCCAAACGGGGCAGGCACAAACATCTTTTCACAGTGGCACGTACCTAACTTTGGATAATCTCAACTGCTAAATTACAGGTGTGCAAGGGTTCTGTCTGGAAAGGTGTGTGGTTACAAAATACACATTCAGATTAAAGAAAACAGTCTCGTTTTTAGCATTTGTCAGGGTTTATTTGCTGCATGGCAGCTAAGGAATGCAGGAATGTGAGCAATGTTCAGCATATTCATCTCATCATAAAACATTTCTTCTTCCCCTGCTCGAGCCTGCTTAGCTTTAATGATAATTACACATCTAGACTTGTTCGGTTGGATCTCTGCTGTGCCTGCCCTTGCTGTGCAGATGTGTGTGGCGGAGAGCTGGAAAGGAAAGCTGGAGCCTGCAATGCAGTGGAAAAGCTGAGACTGTTGGGATGGAGCTCTTCTTTCTCCTATCTTTGGAAAGCAACTAGCCCAAGCCCCATCTGCAGACACACCCAGGTTCCCAGGCTTTATCTGCCCCTGGGAGTACAGGATGTGCAGCTCTCTCCAAAAACCCTTTTAGTGCTATTCCCGGAACTACCCTTCAGGGGAGGGAGGATATCATTGTACCACCTCCCACTCAACCACCATCTTCTCAAATGCCCTTCACTTAGGACTCAATTTCTCATCCAAGTTACATGTTTGTAGGAGTTCCACCTTCTTGGTAGAGACAAGATATAGAGCTGCTGAATTCTGATCTCTTGCCATGCACCCCACGACCCTTAAGACTCTGTAGCAGTGTGGGATAGGATCATGACCAGGGGTAACTGGTACTGCCACACTGTGTCTGATGGGGACTGTCACTCACTAATATTTATATACCCTAGGATATGTGTGTATTCCTTTATTGGCTTTGATTAACCATCCCAGCCCATGTAACAATATTGCCATTCCTAAAAATTAAGTTGATTGTAAATAGCCTTGTCACTTTCAAAATAAAAAAGCCAGATTTTTGTTGTTGTTGTTGTTGGCTTGTTAAGAATTTGACCAATGCAATGTAATCGGCTTTTAGGTTGTTCCTACTATACATTCCCAGGAGAGGAATGTAGTGTTTTATGCCATCAGGCTGCTCGGATTCCACGACTTAAGTTTTGCATAAAGTGAAAGGGCCTGGGAAGTTAAGAAAACTGGTATCACAAGATCTGTAATATGATTGATGAGGATGTTATGTATTAACTGTGTGTACACAGAGCTGTATGCTAGAGATTTTGCTAATATAAATTAGCTAGTTGGCTACACGTCTTAGTACTGTAAATGTTTTAGAAGAAACTGGTACAGTTGAAATATCCTAGCCAGGCGGCTGTTTATGATGCTTCATTTAAGTTGGTGTCATGGTTTCCATTTAAGGCTTTTGTTTTCCAGGGTTTATGATCCTGATGTAAAAAATATGCTTTATTGTTATGATTAATCATGTTTAGTACAGTAATACCTAGGATGCAGCAAGAATGGGGCCCCATTGTGCTAGGTGCTGTACAAACACACAAGATCCCATCCCTGCCCTCAAGAGCTTATATTCTGATAGACCAGACTCACATCAGGTAGGGGGAAAGGATGGAACATTCAGCTTTCTACTAAACTTGATCCTCTGAATTTTTAGTGAAAATGTTCCCTCTTTAGAGAGCTGATGAAGGAAAAGGGTTGTGTGGTGTGCTTTAGTCAGACACACTGAGAAGAACTACCAGTTTTCATCATGGGCTGCACATAGACCATGAAATTGAGGTGGCTAACAGGACACCAGTAAAAATCATCAGTCCCTACATAGAGATGGCTATTACTAAAGGTTGAACAAAACTGTACAGAAAACCTAGGGAATACTTTAAAGTCGCCACACAAGAGAGTGGTTTGTGTGCTGATCTGGGACATGGAGACCTGGGTTAAATCCTGGCTTTGACCCAAACTTCCTATGGGACCTTAGGCAAAGTCATTTAGCCTCTGTCCCTCATATGTAAAATGGGGATAATAGATAAGCCCATTCTCTCAGGGGTGTAGTGAGCATAGATCCTTTAAACTTGGTGAGGCAGTACTCAAATATGGCGATAAGGGCCATATAAATACCACAGATAGATCCCCGCCATTTTTACCACTTGGGGATGGTGGGGCTTTCTATACTGAAGTGTGGGACAGTGTTTCCTTTGGACACATGATCACTAGTCAGTTTAACTATTTCATTCCTCATTTGCTTATGTGAATTTCTGTTTGCATTTGATAAGGAAATGTTCATTTCAGCATTCCTCCAAAAGGAGTTCTTATTGCAGAGACCCAGCATTCAAAATTATATGATCAGCGCTATGTATCTTGTACCGCTAGCTAACCAGCTCAATTTCCAGCTCTTCTTTTAACTCACTGTGCCCTAGACGTGCTGTACACCTAGGGCAGAGGGTAATGTCTGGCTTCATGGACTCTCAGGACCTGCGAACTGTCCATTGCTGAATAAAATAATGGGCATGATAATGGCCGCATATATTGCTAAAGATTCTGCTCTAGCTACTGTCGTCATATGATAGTGTTACTGCTCTCACATAAAGAGAAGATGTTCCTTGATGATGTACTAGATGAGACAGACCTATTGCAAAAAGGAAATGTACCTATTTTAGCACTGATGATCGTGTTACATAGTTGATCCCTCAGCCAGTTCAGGCTTATTCCTTGCAATCTGTTCTCCAGGGCCTTGTGCTGTCTGTCTTCAAGTGATAGAGCTTCCATTACACCAGTAGCCTTTAGGAAATCTCATATGAGAGCCTGGCTGGTAGTGTGCAGCTTGGTGCTGTGCAAATTTAGTGGTAGATACAGTCACTGCCTTCAAGGAGCCTATGATCAAATTCAGCCAAGACCAGTAAAGTTCAGGTGAACAATATGCACAGGTTGAGGGTACTATGGCAATGTCGTTTTTTAACAGTACTCCAAAGCCTAACACTCATCATTAGGAGATTTTTCTGATATTCGGTCTAAAGGTTCCTTTTCTCATTTCACCCTCTTTCTGTCTTATCTAACCCCTCCCTCTGTCTTTTTTTCCTCCCATACACCTCCCATCACCATAGTATGAAAACACAGCTTGCACCTAGTTCTGTTACCTTTGATATTATTTGGATCTCCCTTCTCCATAATCTACTCTGTGATGTTCTCCTTCTCCTTGTTCAGAGGGAGGTCTGAAAACCCTAGAATCTGGGGGAAACCATCTCTGGTTTCATTTTCTGTAATCACCATGGGGTGCATCAGTGACATCCTGCTCTGGGGGTTTGTCATCTTTTTCCTTCCTTCTGTAGCTCAGGTTCAAGTCTCCTCTTCCCTTTCCTTCCTGTTCCACGTGGGAGAAGAGTGGGTGTATTTGGATAGGGAATGAGATGGTGAAATGAGCAGGGAAGCCTGTTTGTCGCATTCAGAGCATGAGAGAGCTAAATGCCCTGTGTATTGTGATATATTTTAAAATTGTCTTGGTAAACCCAGTGCCCGACTGGTGTAAATTTTCCATCTGTTTGATTGTGTTTGGAAAATATGTATCCTACCAGATGTTGCAGGCCAGATTTTCAGCTCCTGTAAATCGACACTTCTCCAGTGACATTAGGCCAACTCACACCGGCTTTTCAGTGCAGTTGTGTCATCAGAATGGGCATACAGTGGTCCATCTAGCCCAGCGTCCTGTCTTCCAACAGTGGCCAATGCCCGGTGCTTCATCAGGAATAAACAGAACAGATAATCCTCCAGTCGATTTACACCAGGTGGGGATCTGGCCCTGGTGTGGTCTCAGTTATCAGTGCCTCTGGCTGCTCTGCTGTGACCATTACAATGCAGCTATTTTCATGTCAGCATTTCCATAGAGGGCCTGATTTTGCAATCTTCAGGCAGGTGAGACTCTGATTGACTTTCATAGGGATTATTCTGTGCAGATGGCTGTGCCGATTCCAGAGAGTCTGCTGTTTCTCTGATTATAGCCTCTCATTAGTTCCATTAAGGGTGTTTGCTCAGTTTACTCATCTCATATGTGGGTCCTCTTTTGACCCAAGGCGTTTAAGACTAGATGGTGATGAGTGGGATCTTTGTTAGTTTTGGGAAGAGTCAGCCAACTATTGGAAATCAAATTCCACGGTATGCATGAGGTTTACCTTTCCAGTTCAGGTGATCAGTCCATCTAGTCTGGCATCTTGCAACTGGCAGTGACAATCCCTGACACTTCAGTGGAAGACCCTCCTTCCCCCAGTAATTCACTTAGCCAGTTCTGTAATGCTGTGCATAGTGCAGGGAAGGGAATTGTTCCTTCCTGACCCCTGTCTTGCCTATGGATGCAAGAACATCTTTGCGCTGAGAGTTCAGGATCTATCAGACCTGGGTACTGCCTGTGTTGCGGTATGGGTCAGAAGCCTGGACTCTCTTATGGACAGACTTGGAGTGGCTAGAGGCATTCGATATGCGCTATTAGCATAAGCATTAAGTGGTTTCTCTTTGTGCAGAATGTGACAATCTGGCAGAGAGCTGGCCTTCCTTCAGTTGCTCGTTACATTCAAAACCAATGGTGCATGTTCTTCGACCACTTCATCAAGATGAACAAAGACACCCGCTGCATGCCGTGCTCTCAGGCACTCCATCGATGTGCAAAGGGGGGTACATGCCCTCACTCTACTTGGCACCGCCCGCAGGACCGCCCCAGAGATTTGTGGATTCACAGGGTTGATCCAAATCTTCACTACACGATGCCTGAGGTGATCTCTGCGACAGTGGGACTATTTTGTAATATTTTTGAGTCCTGTTTGTGTCTCAGTTTTCTCCATATGCTGCATTGTTACCTAGCGGGTGGAAGAGGACTGTTTGCTCTCGGGGCAGGCTAAGACACACAGGTGTGAATGGTGCCTAGTTGCCTGGGCCGTAAGCCCCATGTCAGTGGAGCACCTGAGAAGACCCTGGCAATTGTCTGGACGTTGACACCTACCAGCCAATGACAGGAGGGATGTGGACTCCCCCACCTTTCCTTAGGGAGGATGAGCAGCATTTCCCCAGCTTGGACTGTGAATGTGTGAGGTGGAGGATAAGAGCTGGCTGCTGGGAAGAGTCAGGGTTCTCACCTGGAGTTTGACGAAAGTCAGACTGAGCGACACACAGAGCTTGAACCCAGGGGTTCGCTGCCGCTTGGGTAGGCTCTGGGTTAACCAAATTGGGCTGTGCTTTAACCTTCATTTCTCTGTGCTACCCTATGCTGTGTTCCCGTTAACAAACAGACCCGACTGTTCTGACAGTGCTATGTGAGTGGCACAGCAGATGCTTGGCCAGGGGCACCCCATAGGCGTCGTTTGACTGCTGTGTTTGAGGGGGAGGAGGGCCAGCACGGCACGCACATGCACGCAAACACACGAGCACGTTGAAGCCAGTTACCTTGGCTCACTGGCTCTCTTCCTCCTCCTGGAGCGGTACCTCTGCTGTCGGTGCTGGAGGAGGGGATGGTCCATCTTAATGGGGGAGACCCAGCTGCTGCTGGCAGGCATTCCAGCACCAGCTGCTTAAGGTACGTTGCTTCTCTTGTGCTGCTGTGGCCGAGGGGATGCCACATGCTGGGATCCTGGTTCTCCCTGCCCATTTCTGTATCACATTTCCTTCCCCATCCCCTCCCCCTTCTTCTCCCCACTGTCCCCTGCCCCATCCCACCCCCTTCTCTTCTGCCCACACCTTTCCACCCCCCTACCGCATTGTCCCTGCCCTCTGCCTCCCTTGTCCTGTCCCCCGTGGGCACTAGGACCCAGGAGGTGGCGTTCAGTTGCAGAAGCAGGGATTCAGAGTGCAGGAAAACAGCCATTCTATCCCTCTGTCTCCTCTACTCCCCATGAGCCAAAACGTGCTGGAGTGTGGGGGGGAGGCGCCAGACCTGTCCTGCCCTCCCAGCACGCTGAGCAGAGCAAGCCCTGTAGGGTAGTGTGGAGCTTGCAGAAATCGGGGGTGGTGGCGCATGACCCCCGCCACACGCCTGGCCTGTGTTCTATGCTAGGCTCTGCCACTGATTTGCGGGTGACCTTTGGCAAATCATTTCATCTTCCTGTGCTTCAGTTTTCCCATTAGTAAAATGATAATGATACTTGCCTACTCTGTAAAGTGCTTTGTGATCTACAGATGAAAACTGCTATATAGGAGTGAGATGGTGTTGTTAAGTTATTCTTTGACTCAGAGATTTTTGATTCCTCTCTCCTCTGTGTATATTCTTAGGTTGCAATCTCTTTGGGGCCAGGACCAGGACTACTTGTGTGTTTATACAGGGCCCTGATTCTGACCATGACCTCTGGACATTACATCATACAAGTATAAGAATAGTATAAGAATAATATAGTATCATGTGTTAGACTGTAACTTCCTCAGGGCTAGAGATGAGTTCTCTTTGTACTTTAATATAGCACCCAGCCCAAGGTCAGCCCCAAAGAAATAATTTAATAGTAATTGTGGTTGTCTGTGCATGAGTCTCTTGTTTACTTTTGCAATAATTCATGCACCCAAATAAACCTTCAGAACAAGCGTCCCTTTATGCGACGCCTCAATTGAAGGAGGAGCTTGCCAGGAAAGAAACAATTTAAGGACATTTGCCAAGAGAAACGTTGCTGCTCTCTGGCTTGTGATTTAACAATTGGGGTGGAGGAGGTACAGAACCCATTGATTTGGTGGTGGGAGGTGCAGGATGGAAGAATCAGAAGCTTTATTTTTTTCACTCTAAATGCACTGACAAGATGACACACAATCACCTGAACTGATCCTTTGATAGAAGTACTCTTGTGTCAGGCATTGTAAATGCCTCTTCAGAGCTCTGTACCAAAACCAAATATGTACCATTTGTTACTGACCTAGACTAGGGCTGCTGCTATTAAAGAGAGTAGCTCAATTATGCTCAGCCAGAGGCACTCATCTGAACTTTCAGACAGCTGCCGGGGTGACTCTGCAGTTTGGCAGCAGTTTGCATAGATCTTTTTTACTTAGCTTGTGATCTTTCTTCAGCTGGATGAGCTCAGATCTCTGTCTTTCTCTCTGCATGTGCTGGGGAAAAGGAGAAATGCTGGACATTCCACGCTGATTGATTTTTCACGGTGTTACTTGTTGCAGGTGGGGAGAGGGGATGGAGGTCAGATTCACTATCATGGGCTGTCACTTTCACAACTGCACTCGCACAGACTACGTGGCAGGGAACTGTGTCAACTGCAGATGGGGAAGCGTCACAATCACACATGCAAATATTTAATTCACTCACTCCTATGTTTCTTATAAGTTTCACAGATCCTTAACTTGTTCTCCCTTAGTATGGGTGCTCAAACTAGAATGGGCATGGCTCGAGGGGATGGGGACAGTTTTAAATTAGAAGGGTGTATGCTGCAGAGAGGGTGAGTTCCGACTCTTCTCCTAACTGAGAGACAAAGTGGGCGAGGTGATATCTTTTATTGGACCAAGTCTTCTATTGGTGAGAGAGACACACTTTTGAGCTTACACAGAGCTCTGTGTAGCTCAGAAGCAGGTCTCTCTCCCCAACAGAAGTCGGTCCAATAAAAGATACTACCTTACCCATCTTGTATGTCTGATATCCTCGGACTCACACGGCTACAACAAGTCGTCTTTTAACTCACAGTGTAGCAGACATGCAATGAACTTATGGCAGAGAATCAGTTTTCTTCCTTTGGACTTGTCCTCCCTGCAGTTAGCCCTGACTGACTGATAGCTCTGGTTTATAGAATCATAGAATATTAGAGTTGGAAGGGACCTCAGAGGTCATCTAGTCCAATCCCCTGCTCAAAGCAGGACTAACCTCAGCTATATCATCCCAGCCAAGGCTTGGTCAAGCCTCAGCTTAAAAACCTCTAAAGATGGAGATTCCACCACCTCCCTAGGTAACCCATTCCAGTGCTTCACCACCCTCCTGGTGAAAAACTTTTTCCTAATGTCCAACTTAGACCTCTCCAACTGCAACTTGAGACCATTGCTCCTTGTTCTGTCATCTGCCACCAATCTCCCCTCATTCTTCTCTTTTGCAAACGAAACAAGCCCAGTTTCCTTAACCTCTCCTCATAAGTCCTGTGCTCCAGCCCCCTAATCATTTTTGTTGCCCTGAGGGCTAAGTCATGATTAACCTATCATAGTCAACACATGTTCTAAACTGATGGCATTCCCCTATATAGACAAGCCCTTTGTTAGCATGGTTGGTTATTCAGTTTAGACCGTTTGGGATAGTTCTTTATTGGGATTTCTTGATGACTTAAAAGAGGGGATTCAGCCTAATTCTTCCATTGCTTCCTGATGACCTTGTGGATGGTTGGCATTTTAAAGACTGCTGCTGTATTCCACTATCTAGGCAGTTAAATGGCCCGCATCACCACAGTGTCTAAGCATTGGACCCAGGTCTCCTGAATCCAAGTTCTGTGCCTGCTAGATCATCTTTCCTACCCCACTGTCCTACTGTAGAGGCACTTCAGCCAGCTTTTGGTGGGAGATGTCATGTAGTGTTTAGAACACAGGACAGGCATCGAGGCTCCTGGGTTCTGCTCCCATTTTTGTCACAGACCTGCTGTGTGACTCTGGACCAGTCACTCACAGCAAACTTTTCAAACCTGGATGCCTTGAGCTAGGCCCCTAATCCCTCATTGGGGCATGCAAGTAAAAGGAGGTCTGATTTTTTTCAGCGTTGCTGAGTATCCTACACAGCTGCTAAAGTGGATGCGAGACGGAACTGTTCTTGTCTGTGGAAGCTGGAGAGAAAGCAAGAGCTGACAGATGGAGCCCATATCCTAATGATTCCAATCCTTTTTGGGTTACTGCACCAATTTTTCATACTAAAACCATGGAGATATGTGCCTGGGCCCACCTCTTCCATTCGTCTGGGCCATGCTCCAACTCCTACGGCAGTGGGAGCTTCCCCAAACCCTGTTGTCATGGCGAGGAGTTTGGAGCAGCTCTGCTTCCATGGGTAGGTCAGAGCATATATTGCTGAACCGGGGCGGTGGGGGGGTAGGGGTGGGAAGCAGTTGCCCTTGTTGACCCAGCACAGAAGCTCATCGTTCAGGGCCAGATTGTGCTATTATGGCACAGCCCTGAGTAGGGGAATGCCCAAAGCCACTGTGTATCTGGGAGGCCCAAAGCCTACAGGAGCTCCCAGGAAGCAGAGCCACCCTGCCATAGGAGATTGCACTGTCCATTCCTTTCCACAGCTGGCCAGCTCCATGCTGGCTGGTGGGGAAAAGGGGCTCATTATTTCCTCTTTCTTGCCTGTTTTAGAGAGATCAGCAGAGATACCAGCCCCACAGGGAAGGCCAAGGGCTGCAATTGTGTCTGCATGATAGGGGCACAAGGGGGACACAGGCACACTGACTGACTGACAGGCTTGGCAGTAATGTGTCCCTGAGCGAAAGCAGCTTTCGCCTTTTGGGACAGTGTAAATCTGACATCAGTACCTTTTAGTCTTGTTTAATAAAAATCCAAGTGTTCGCCATTTAGTTTCCTTTCTACTCTGTCAGCAGTAGAGCCCTGTGCAAGTGTGCCTGCACAGGTCTTTAAAGGGACGCTACTGATTTAAACTGATGACTTATTCCACTAGCAAAACTGCTCCATGTGCTCACATTCTTTGCTAGTGAAGTGGTGTCAGTTTCAGTGCCTGATTCATATGTGAAGCACATTTTTTTTTCCCATTCTTCCACAGGAAGTTCCCTTCTGGATACTGAAGGAGGTCTTCACATTTTTGGGACATAGCATAAATTCTTTCAACAGATCATAAAATAAATACACACATCTGTCCCAGATGAGTAAGGCTGTGTCAGAGAAACTTGGCTCGAAGGGATCAGGAGTCCTATTACTTTCTCCTTGCTTAGTGGTCAGACAGGTTAGTACAACCGTCTTAGTCTTAGGTTTCTTTTTTGTTCCTGCACTTGAGAACGTTCTGGCTCCTGGATACTTTGTCCCTAGTATATACTGCAGCACAGCTAGTTGTTTGCTCTCTGTTTGCTTGAATTTGCCTCCTGTATCTCTTGCGCTCTAGAACAGTCCAGTAATAGGTAGGTATAATTTGACTCCCTCTCTCCTCACCAAAATCTGCAGAAAAACAAGATCATCATAACTAACATTAAAAAAAAAGGTGATGACTTATTTGTGGAGCAGAATTTAACACGGCTTGGGAAAGCGTTATTAAATAAGATTAGTCACTAAAAACAAAGGCATGACAACAACCAGCATTACTGAATCAGACTCTTAACAACCTTGCAACACGGAAAGCGTAATGCAGTAAACTTCAGCTGCCTTCTTAACAGCATCACCTGAAATACTTGTTGTCATTGGCTCCTATTCAGACTACTTACAGGAAGGGCATTATTGTACCCATTTAACCTCAGAGGCTGTCATTCACTTAGTGCCATGAATTTCATTAGCCAGCAAGACCCAGGCCAAAACCAGAGGTGTTGCAGGTGAACTTTGAATGCCTTCATTATTGTTTTTTTGGTCACTCTTTAGTTTATAGTAATAAATGAAGAAGGCCCTGAACCCAGGAGCCTATCCATAGGGTTTTCTTTCCTTTGTGACTGTATCCAGCTTTTTGAAAGTTAACAGGGATGATAGTTGAGACAAAAATATGAAGGTTGGAAGCATTTTTCATTATTTTGCTTGTTCGCACCCCGTTGTCATGTCCCGTATCAGAATCATCCCAGAGAAGGTTAGATAAGACCTTGCTAGGAATGATGTAGGGAGTAGTTCAGTGAAATGCTATGCGTCAAACTGGATGACTCAGCTGGCCTTTTCTGACCCCACTGTCTGTGCTTTGCCAACATCTAATTCTCGGTAACCCAGGCAGTTATTTTTGCATGGCTTGTGCTGCTGGCCTGTGGTCTGCAGACTTGTTTATAAATGTGCTGGACCAAGCGTTATGGCATCAAAGGCTGTATGTTAAAACTTGTGCTGGCTGATAGTGTGTGTTATCCCAAGAGCTGGTTGCTTGCCAGCACCATCCCTGCAGCAAAGGAACTTAGAAACCAACCCGTCAGCAGCTTAAGGCATCCAGGTGTTCCTTAACCAACAAGTAGGAGGTACTTTGGCAAGGGGAGGGTGTAATTTGCTCTGCTTCCTCCATCCGGCGCATGGTACCTCTGAGACATACCATTTCCCCAGTCATCAGATGTGGAAACTCCAAACCTGTTCTATTGTTTGATCATGGACTATTAACAGAACAGTATACTGCTCCGTCACTGGCCAAATTCCTTTGATTCTGGCTTGTAATATGGTATGCATGTTCACAGCACCATTCCCTTGTCAGGAGTCTCTGAGCTGATGCCTGCAGAAGCTGAGAATTAATTAAACTAAAGGTTGTTGCTGCAACCTCTGTTATGGTTAAAAGTATGTTTATTTTTGAATGGTCCCTATCAGTCTTCCTTGTCAACGTGAGCCTTTTCTGTCACCAGCCACTTCACAGCACTGATCTGATGGGGACTGCTGTATGATAACAGCTACTTGATCACAGAAAGGTGTTTTCACTGCACCCCGGCGACAGTTCATTCTGATGAGTGATGACTTATGATCATCAGTGATTTAGATAATGGCATAGGGAGCACACTTGTAAAGTTTGTGGTTGATACCAAGCTGCGAGGTATTGCAAGTGCTTTGGAGGACAGGAAAGATCTAGACAAACTGGAGAAATGGTCTGAAGTAAAAAGGATGAAATCTAAAAAGGACAAATGTAAAGTATTCCACTTAGAAAGGAACAATCAGTTGCACACAAACAAAATGGGAAATGGCTGCCTAGGAAGGAGTACTGCAGAAATGGATCTGGGGGGTCAGAGTGGATCACAAGCTAAATGTGAGTCAACGGTGTCACATTGCCCTGGGATGTATTAACAGGAGTGTTGTAGGCAAGACATGAGAAGTAATTCTTCTGTTCTATTCTGCCCTGGTAAGGCCTCAACTGGAGTATTGTGTCCAGTTCTGGGCGCCATATTTCAGGAAAGATGTGGACAAATTGGAGAAAGTCCAGAGAAGAGCAACAAAAATGATTAAAGGTCTAAAAAACATGACCTCTGAGGGAAGGTTGAAAAAATTGGGTTGGTTTAGTCTGGAGAAGAGAAGACTGAGCAGGGGGGACATAACAGTTTTCAAGAACAAAAAAGATTTGTTACAAGGAAGAAGGAGGTAAATTGTTCTCGTTAACCTCTGAGGACAGGAGAAGAGGAAAGGGGCTTAAAGTACAGCAAGGGCAGTTTAAACTTCCTTACTGTCAGGCTAGCTAAGCACTGGAATAAATTGGCTAGGGAGGTTATGGAATCTCCATCATTGGAGATTTTTAAGAGCAGGTTGGAGAGACACCTGTCACTCACGGATGGTCTGGATAATGATTGGTCCTGCCTTGAGTACAGGGGACTGGACTAGAAGATCTCTCGAAGTCCCTTCCAGTCCTATGATTTTATGACTTGCAGCATGTGCATGCATGTACACGTGTCAGAGAGAGACTGATGGTTCTGAGCAGGGACTTCATGACCCAATACCTGAGTCTCTGGCTGGGTTGTTGACCTGTTTTCAATCTGGGTTGTTGACCTGTTTTCTGCTTGTGCATGGAGTTGCTTCTAGTGAAGCTCTGAAAGATCACTTTACCCTTTGAGTAAAAAGGCATGATAACACAGTAAATCAAAAACAAAGATTGAAAGAGCCCATGAGGGTAGGAGCTGATTTTTGCCTTGCAAAGGAGAGAGTTATCCAAACCAGCTCCCAGCTTGGATAACTGGAAGGTTATCCAGGAACGGAGTGCTTCTCTGGATATGACATAAGCAACAGGTTTTTCTTTTTGTCATCTTTATTCTAAGAAGCTTTATTGGGTTGCAGTGCAAATCTATGGTTATATAAATACCAAGTAAAAAGCCACAGGCATTGTTTAGGTGGCTCTTCGATGTAGCTCACCCATAGGTGTAAATTTGTGTGCACCTGTTTTGAGAGACAATGTGGGCCAGTGGACAGGCCACTAGACTGGGACTTGGGGCTCCTGGGCTCCGTTCCCAGCTCTGCTGCTCCCTGGCTTTGTCATTTGAAGCAGATCGTTTCACTGCTGTGTTTCCCTTCCTCCTCTTTGTCCCGTAGAGGTAGGGACTCTCTCTGGCTATGTGTAAGCACAGCACCTAGCAGTAGGGGCCAGTGATCTTGGTTGTATCTCCTAGGTGCTATTGTAATAGAAATAATTTTGGTTTATAATCTAGACATATAGTGATTGTCTGTTATAATTTGCTTAAATTAAATCCGCAATCCATCTAAAAAGAGAGAGACATCCAAATTCAATTAACTGATCCTACCAGGGGTTATTTTTTGCTCTCTCATTGACTGATACAGTCCCGTTTTGACCAAAACCTTCAACACATCTCTTAAGTTACAAGGATGGCCTCATTAATCATATTGGATTTGTAGCAAGGAAAGAAATTGGAGGATGATTTGGCTTCTGTGGTTTTCATTCATTTTAGAATTGGGAGGGGGCCATTTTCTAATACACTAATAAATGTAATGCGCTACGTCGATTCCAGTTCCTAGGAAACTGTCATCAGGATAATAAACCTGAACTGGCTTATTTGTAGAGTGATAACTGTGGGAAGGTACTAAAGCAGGAAAAACAAACACATTAGTCATTTGAACCTTCAATTCCAAGCCTTTACCCTGATATTTCACTATTTATAACTGGTGTGTGTGTTTTCAGATTCCAAATTGCCCAAGCTGCACCCTCCTCCCCCACTGTTACATAAACTGGAACTTATTCTACCTTCACGCAACTGAAAGCAATAGGATTGTTGCCCCCAAAAAGCGATAAGCAAATTTAAAAAATCCCCCAACTCTTATTTCATTTTGAAAACAAAAAGATTATTCTGGACATGTTTGGATCTATAAACACTGCAAAATGCAAACCTGTAACAGTGGGATGGGGGGCTGTGTATAGAAAGAGGGCACTGAGATGGAGACTAGCCTTGTGGTTAAGGTTCTGGCATAGGACTCAGGATACTTGGGTTCAGGTCCCAGTTCTAGTGCAATCCTGTTGTGCAACCCTAAGCAATTCTCTTAGGGTCAGTTTCTCAGGCTAAGAGGATATATCCTGCTCACAGGTGGCCAGTTGGGAATACCCCTTGCAAATGTGGGTATGGAGGAGACTATTTAATAATACAGATAATTATTATTACTAAGAGATCAAGGGAGAAGGGCTTGGGGGCAATGACTGTAGGCAGTGAAGTTGGTGCAGAGGACAAAGGGATGTACAGTACAAGTGCAGCTGCTTTACTGGGATGGGACTGGGAAGTGTTTGGAAGACTGGAAAAGTTTGAGGGTGTATGGAGGAAGGGATTAGACATGGAGCAGAGAAGGGCATGACATGGGGAAGTGTTTTATCCATGTTTCCCTCTAAATCCAGTAGCCATTTCCCCTGTCCATTTTCTTTCCTTCCCCTTCCTCATGCACAATTGTCACTTCGTCTGCAGACACCCTGACATATTTGCACAATTCAGGGTGAGGGGAGTGATGGTGCCATGATGGGCCTCGTGATTGGTCACATCAGGGTTCCTCTACGTAGACATTATGTGCTAATATCTCTTAAACTTTTGTTACTAGTTTTCATTTAAAAAAAGAAAAAAAAGACAGGAAGGGGAAATTCCCTCACTAAAAGAGTTAAGGATGCTCAAGGGCATTTCCTATCAATGTAGTCACTCACAGTCAAGGAGATTGCCAGTTAAGGCATCACAAATGTGTATCAGTTACTTAACAAGAACCAGTGACTGGAAAAAATCCAGATAAATTCAAATAGGGCACTATTTATTTTTTAACGACGAGGGTGATTTACCTTGTGGGGAAAAAGTTAAGGAAGGTGGTGAATTCTGCCTCTCTTGATATCTTCATAATCAAGACTTAAATGGCTTCCCAGAAGATGTGCTTTAGTCAAACAAATTATTAGGCTCAACACAGGGGTGGAAATTCTGTGGCCTGTGTTATACAGGAATCAAATTAGATGATCTAATGGTCTCATCCAGCCTTAAAATCTCTGAATCAGTTTTCATGCCTGACTGCCCAGACTTAATCTAACTTGGACTCATCATCTCCACCGCTAGCTCCCATTCAGTTGCGATGCACCGTGTGAACATCCGGTTCCTCACAGTCAGTTCCACTGAGGCACCCAATCTCAACTCTGACCTCCTAGTTCCTTAGGTAGCAATAACAGCTCATATAGGCTTTTACACTGTACAGGTGTGTCGGCTGGTTAGATCTCATAACCATGTCAGTGGCTGAATTTGTGTGTGTGTGTGAGAAGTAGTCATTGGAATAATCTTGGAATGGGACACTAGTCAGGGAAGGATGGAGAGAGAGAGCAGAAGAGAATGCGAGAGCTAGGTTATGCGGGGCCTAGTAGGCGAGGATGCTATGTGTTGTCCCTTCACATTTTTTAAAGTCTTCTATGAATTTCTCCCTGCAGTGCTTTACATGTATATAAGTGGTAGGGATGGAAGAGAAGGTGATCATGGGAAAAAGATACCGTTTGATGCACAAATCAATGCTTCCCCTCTCCACCAGGAGTCTGATTATAACTGCTCACCCCAAGAAGTGCTTTATTGCTAGCATCAAAATGTTGTGATGCAAAGGGCATATAGTATTCTGTGTGAGGGGAAGATGACTTGGGTGGCAGATTGTGTTCACTCCTGAGCACGAAGCACGCGTTCTTATTTCCTAGGGTTGGTTTGGATGGTACCATACAAGAAACCCTCTTCTTCAGTGGGCCCACAACTTTCTGATCAATTCTAGGTTCAGTGGCTGCCAACACTGCACAGGAGAGAAGCTGAGTGGGTGTGCCGCTGTATGAAATATGAGCGACCATTTATAATATTAATACCAATATGATAACATTTCAATGACTCTTATAAGATATGCCATGTAAGGTATCAATGGAAAAGTTATGATTTGCTAAACATGATAAGCGTATATGTATCACTTTTGTATTGTAAGTTATGAATGTGTGTGATATATCGCCAATCAGCTATACAATGGCCCAGGCAGAGAAGCCATAGGCTACGCCTGTGAGTCATCAGGACATGTAGGGATATGCCTGTAGAAAGGGGACTCCAAGAGCTTCTCCATGCCCATGTGCTGTGGACTTGTGTTTGAAACAAGCTACATGGCAGAGAATATAAAAGGCAGCTTCACCATCTCCATTTTGTCTTCATTCCTGCTTCTTTTCTCTGGATCAACTTCTCTACATCTGAAGCTTTGAACAAAGAACTGACAGGCCTATCCAGGTACTGGATGTGATCCAGAGTAACCTTACTAGCCAGCAAACCTTACCAATACTGCTAAGAACCTGATACATGGACTTTACAGTCCTAGTATGTATTTGATTGCTTTGTTCATTTAACATCTCTCTTCCTTCTTTTCTTTTGTAATAAACCTTTAGTTTTAAATACTAAAGGATTGGCTGGCAGCATATTTTGGGTAGGATCCAAACTAATATTGATCTGGTAATGTGCCTAACCCTTTGGGATCAGAAGGTGATTGGAAGTCAGAGACTGAAAAGCAATAAAGGGAGCTGTGTATTTCCTTTTTGGGGCTTCTTGATAACCAGTGTGGGGAATCAGGAGCACTGTTTGTGACTGGTGGGTGAATCTAACTTTGGTGTTAGCCACCAGCTTTGGGGGAATCTGCTCTCCTTTTTGCAGCCTGCCCTGCCCTTGTCATGCTCAGGTGAGCTACCCAAGGCACATATGGGTCACACTGGAGTGTTGTAGTTAGCCACTGGGTGAACAGCAAAGGAGCAGAAAGTTGAAAGGCTAGCAGTGGTTTCTGCTAAGTGCATGCAATTGAATGTTTGTTTGACCCGTTTGAAGAGCCATTCTTCAGGAGGTGGATGTTAGCGACTTGCTTGTAAGAGGACAGTCTTTTTGCTGCTCTCATTTCATCTACATGAGAAACCTTGATCTGCCTTGACCTTTTTAGGGACACTGCACCTGCTTTGTCGGTTCCTACAGTTTTGTGCTGCAATTAAATTTGCCTAAAATGTAATTTCCTGGCTATTGTTCTCTTTGCTCCATGGAGCATTCTCTCTCACGATACCTAAGATCTTCCCTTGTGTCAAATTGGAGTAAAATGCACCGGTGCAATTTGCACTGCAGTAGCGTAACCCTGCTGAGGGTTTGCACCATGCTGCTGACTGAAATGGCAGTGCCCATGAGGCCTCACTGTAGATATATTGTGAAATCACCCCTGTGTGAGATTCCACACGTAAGGCTCATGATTACAAGGGAAAATCCGTATGCACCACTCGAGTTTTAACTTGTCCATGGATTGTCGGAGGGGCCATCCAGCTTAGCCTGCATCATTCTGTGTTGCCTGTGTCTACATCCAAGTAAGAGAATCTGATTAAGGAGTCCCTAGATGGGCCATCCGGGCCAGATGGAGGTTTGAATGTAACTGACTAGACGTGAAGAGCCTTAATCACTTTCAGGATGCCTCTGCCAGAAAAATGATGATAGGTACAGTAATGTTGCCAAATCTGGAAAAATCATAAGTTGGGTCCCCAAAAATAATGAGATTTTTTTTAAAAAAGATATTTTTATTTCTGTTTATGTATTTTCTGGGTTTAGAACCTTTAGCTTGTCCTCAGGTCAGATTTCCAAACTTTAATCATGAGGACTTACTTTTTCTTCTTTAAAGGAAAGCTGATTCTCAAGTACTCACATGACTCCAGGAGCAGGGACTTTTAGAAATATGCCAAATATTGTGAGATTCTCAATAGTCGGCAGCACTGGTACAGATAAAGTGGTATTGGCTGGTCCGTCTGTGCTATTGTGGGGCATCTATTTTAGAGAAAATCCAAAAGAAACCTGATATTTCTTTGTGAGGGTAAAATAGATAAATATTTTGTATACATAAATAAAATACATATACAATGATGTATGTATATATACTTATTATACAGTAATATGTATGTGTGTATATACACATTTATGTTATACACCCACCACCCAATAAATGTTTCTGTGTCTATGTATTTGTATGCTTAATGTAGTTTTGTAACTTTCCATTTTTATATTTGCATGTTGAACTGACAGAGTCAAATGTTGGTGCTTATACCCAGTGCTTAAGTCAGAGACCAGCCCATGTGAGCTCCTGCCCCATTTGAATCCTGAGGATGGTTTTAAAGTCAAAAGTAATAACATCAACAATGATTATGATTGATTGTTTCACTTGGATCAATGTTGGTTTGTTGTTGCTGTTGGTGAGAGAGTTTTGGCGTCACTCCATTTCTTGTATAAGTTAATTAGCCCTCACGCTTCCATCTTTTCTTCCTTCCCCTCTCCCCCCCCCCTCCCCTTTTCTAAGCCATTAAGGCCAAGCGTGGTCGGAAGTAATCCTCCTTATTGAAATATTTAGAGCCTTTCTAATGCCTGGTGCCAGCAAAATGATTCCGTAATCCCAAGGGACTTGGATCATGTAAGCTTTAGTGACTTGAAAACACCAATAAAACATCTTTGAAGACTATGGTTCAGCAGGAATTTATGGGGTTTTGGAATTTATGGGTTTTCTTTCAGCAACTGCTGTTCCAAGCACACGGAGCCTGGTTCTGATCGCACTCAATAGTGGCATTACTCTTTTGACATCACTGCAGTTCCCACTGATGTATACTTGTGTAATGGAGAGCGCAGCTGGGCCAAGGAATCACTAGTAGCTAGAGATTTTATAACCAGAAGGACCACTCTGATCATCTCGTCTGATCTTCCGCATCACATAGGTCATTGAATTGCACTCAGTCATTCCTGCATTTGGACTAACATTTATCTGTTGGAAAGACATCCAGTCTTAAATTAAAGATTTCAAGTGCTGGAGAATCTATTGTGCCAGCTGCTCTCTTTTTAAGTACTTAAATGGCTGTCATTAATACAGAGCTGGAGTACCTCACAATCATTCATTGATTTTTATCTTCCGTTTCCCCCTTTTCTGTGCAGTAGAGAAGTACTGTCCCTATTTCACAAACGGACAACTGAGGCACAGAGTAGATGAAGTGACTTGTCCAAGGCCAACAGCTAGTCTGTAGCAGAGCCAGGAACAGAATCCAGGTCTTCTGACTCTGTCAGGTGCTTTGTCCATTAGACCATATTACCCGTCTGCAGTTACGACGACTCCACATTGGAACAAAACGATGGCTGACACCCAAACTGTTAAAACAAAACAAAAATTTAAAAGCACAGCCTGTCCTAAAGAATTAAAAATAACCAATGAAAATCTTGAAAGAGTGGAATTGAGCAACATTAACAGTGGCAGTGGAGTCTAATTTTAACTGGTGTTTTGCAATTTTACACCATGAGATTGCTCTAACAAACATCCCTATACTTGCATGCTGCAACATAAAGCGTTACAGCGCAGGGTTTTAGAGCTTTACAGAGCAGGTGATTTAAATCACCAAGAGCAAATCATTGACTTAAATCAAGTTTCCCACTGATACTTCTTCACCTATTTCTTAAACAATGGTGCAAATCTGATCACTAAAACATGTTAATTTACAGCTCAGTACAGCATTTTACAACATCTAGGAGGGTATGCTTTGTGTAATTTTTTCGATAACTTGATTTTTATTAATTTAGGAAATAGTACATAATACTCATTACCTGTGTCAAACTGCAGATGCTGCAGCAGTACATTAGGAATGGTAAGAACTGAATCACACACACACAATAGCACTTATATTTTATTAAACTAAATCTTAAATGTTACATAAACGTTTCATATTTGTAATTGCAGCAGTCTCCTGAGTTGCCGGCTGACGACTGTCCTTAAACTTTTTTCTTTTTTAGTTTTCAAATTTTATAAACTCGAACAGACAAGTCATCACAACACTAAATGTATGCTGTCCTTAAAACATCTACAACTAGCTCTCATCTTCCCCACTACCACTGTCATTTTTATTCATAGACTGAAACAGAAATACGAGTTTTCCTGCTTTTTCAACTCCCAGTCGATTACTTAGCTTTGAGTGAATAATACCAAACGATGAAAATATTCTCTCTCTGCCTGCAGAGGAAGCAACTGCTGTGAAAAGTTGGCTTAGCAATTGAAGGAACTCTGTTTCAAAGTGTCTGGCTAATGATTTCCACCAATTTAGGGGAGTGACTTTGTTCAAAACATCATCAGTAAACATGTACTTTTTAAATGGTTCTGCTCCAGCCCTGAAATTTATTATGACTGGCATCGCTGAGGAGTGATTTTGAGATGCCCATGCCGTGACAGCAGCATCTTCTTCAGAAAGTAGGCATCTATCTTTATACCTGGGGTCGTGAACATTCGCAAGAAAATGAGGTGGAGTTAGTGCTTGGTCCATTCGCTTCTTTAATGCCTGCAGTTTAACTTTCTGGTGAGGTATTTCTTTCTTCAGTGTCTCTTGAAGTGCCTTCCAAATTTCAACAGCACCAGCAATGCAGCAACAATCTCTCTGAAGTTTGTTTAAGGCTATAGATATAGGCTTCAGTATACTGAGCATATCCTCTACATTCCTCTTTAATCCAATGTTAGATACTTTGGATGAGATATTTCCATCTATTTTATCTCATTTTTCTTCACAAAGTTTTATGAGAATAGGTCAGTTCTTAATAAATTGTTCAAAAGAATCAACTACAGAATTCCATCAAACGTCTTGAAGGAGAATTAGTTTGGATCATCCTGCTCTCTTCAGTGAAGCTGAAGCAAAATGGTTGTTAGGGAAGTATTTTGCGACTTCAACAACATTTTCTTTTATTCCTGGAGAAGACGTACTTAAGTCTTTGGCTAAAAGATGCATTAAATGGGCACTGCAACTATATGTTATTAAGAAGCATCCTTCTGTTTCTTCTTCTAAGTATCTTCTTATCTTTGCCACGTTTGCAGCACTGCATGTGACAAAACTGCGCACATGACAGTTGAATTTTTGTTCACAGTTTATTACAGCTTTCTCTGCCACTTCTTTTAAATATTCCGTTGTGTGGGCATTTCCTGATGTATCTATTGTTTCTGAAAGATATGCAACCCCATCTTCTGTTGTCTGCTGTACCAGGTGGAGTGCAGCCTGGTTGTAAGGACTCAGCCATGCCAATGAAGTGTTTATTGTTAACAATGCGAAAAGGAGAATTTGTGGCATAAATGAATCGAGCAATCTTTTCATCTATGGTGTTTTGTTGGTATTTGCTGGTCCTTACTACAAACGCCATCCATGGTGATGGTTTTACTGGATGATTGAAATCTTTTGCTTGTTACTGATACTTTGTTGTCTGAAATATGTTTTGTTGTACCACTGCTGGTAAAAGTACCAACAGATTACTCTGAAGTTAGATAGACCGTCACAGTCAAAGTGTCTTATGCTGAAATGGGATCCTGAAACAAAATCAAAAAATGATTTTGAGTAGTTGTTCTCAGTTCTTCTCACTCTATTATTCAGTTAATCATTTACATTTTTTCAGCAAGGATGCAGATCCGATTCCACATTACCAAAAACACTAAGACTTACGGCACCAAGAGTGCACTGAATTTTGGAGGAAGCCCCATAGAACTCACTGGGACTTCTGTTTTTTGAAAAAACAAGTATAGGATGGGGTTCCCTTGGGAAAGCTGAGTTATACTGAAGTAAAATAGGGAACAGACTTATGGCATCACCATTAAGGTCTGTTGCCATGATGTCCCAAAAAAAGGGGCATGTATTATGTAATATAAAATAAGAAAATGACATCAGTAGCAACTGGCAACTCTAGATTTCTTACTGCAGCTTTCTGTCCCATATGCTTGGGTGATAGATTCTAAACCTAGTTAACTAATTAAACAAGCCTTAAGGATTAGCTATGCTAAACTTTTTTTTTTTTCTAGCAACATCCAACATAGCAAACATCTTGGGAATTTACTTGTTAAATCACACGTGTACTAAAAGGCATAGAGCCTTGAAGAATGATGCATTGCAAAGTGAATTATTTAAGTTACTAACCAGTTGATCCACATTGTTCTTCAAGCATAGCCACATCTTCATCCGCATCATTTTCTCCCAATAAGCAGTTTTCATTGTGATGTTTCATTCTTGCAGCTAGGCCCTGCATCTCCTTCTTGCACTGCTTACACTTGACACATTTTCCATTTTTATCTAGGGAGGGAATTTCTTCAAAATATTCTCCGATGGGGTCTCTCTGATGCCCAGAAGCCATTACAGTTTTTCTGTGGCAAAGATGTGGGGGATATGGGAAGCTGTGTGTGTACTGAATAATGTCTTCCCTTTTTCTTTCCCGTCCCCTCCACTGTTCCTTTCTACTCTGCCTCCATCCTTTGTCTCTCTCCTCTGCCTTGGTTGGCCCAGCTCCACCACCACATAAGCACAGAACAACAACAGTCCTATCCAGATTGTCTGTCTTTGCACATGTAACTTTAATCTGCTGAGAAACAGAAAGTGAAACAGAAACTGGAAGCCCAGAACTATGAAGAAGCCAGAACTGGTAGTTAGGCTGGACAGTGGACAGACTAGAGCCATTAATTCATTTTTATGAGACTGTAAGTGAAGGTTTAGCATGTTTGTGATGAGGTTAATTGTAACTGTTATTTTTAAACGAGAGAGAAATTTAGTATTTTATTGATGATTTAAAAAAAAAATCCAAAAAAATCTGATTTTTAAAAAAAAACAAAACTTTTCTTAAAAAAATCATTTTTATCCACCCTGTTAGAGTTTTTTCCTTCAATTCCAGCAGAATTGCAGAATTGTTCCCTGTGCTTGGAACTTACATGTCAAGTAACTGGGGGGGGCAAGGGGAATTTCTATTTTATTTATATTTTTCTGCACCTGGGGGTAACTTCTGGATGTCTAAAATAAAGCCGCACATATCAAATTGGAGTTGTTATAAAGACATTTAAAGGGATAGCCCTCAAAAAGGTTCTCCAGCCTTAGAATGCCTCCTTTACCCCTCCCATAGAATATCAATTTACTTACCAATCAGGAAGGTACTTACCAACAATTCCACAGGACATCTCTCCATCTATGCAATAACATTTTTCTCCAGTATCCATCCCCAATAACCCTCCTTCCCATGGAAAAATGTGAAAGGAGCTGACACTAGTTTTGTTTGTTTGTACCATGCTATACACTCAATTATTATTTGTATTGCCGTAGTGCTGAGGAGTCCTTGGGATGGACCAGGGCCCCATTATGCTAGGTCTTGCACAAGCATTTCTTTTGCTCCAAGATCGTGGGTCAGACCCTTAGATGGCATAAAGCAGCATGGCTCTCTTGAGTTTGATGGCGGTGCACTGATCCACACCCACTGAGGATCTGGCCGCATAGCACGTTAGTCAACGAACAAAATGTCTGGGCTGATTTGATGGGGGTGTTGAGCACCTACAGTCCCACTTGAAATGACTACAGGCTGCAGGTGGTCGCCCCGTCTGAAAACCAGGCCCTTGCCCGTTTTAGGATTGTGCCCTCCCATAGGTCTCCTGCATTTGAAACTTTTCCACAAATCCCATTAGATTTTTTTTTTTGGTCTTCCTAAACTGCTCTTTATTTTCTGCCTGCATTTTATTTTTAAACAGGTTCTAGGGTGTGGTCTCAGCCCTGCCTGTTTTTTTTGTTTTGTTTTTTTTAAAATAGATTTTAAGAGCACTGTCTTTCTAATTTCAGTGATTTCATGTCCCTGTCACCTTCGTCCATTTCACGATACTTTTCACTATGTACATATGAAGGAGGGGGGAAGGTAGATCCTGTGAATCTCTAATGACGTAGATTGCTATTTGCTGCCTCTCCCCCATTGTACTAGCTTGGTCACTGTTGTCTCTTGAAGTCATTCGAATGGCAGAATATCCCTGGTGCGTTTTACCTGGACATACTGCTACTTGGCACATTCATGAATAGTCAGGCTATTAATTTTGCTGGATAGTAGGCAGGGTTTAATTTAATCTGAACTAGGATTGGTGTAATTCCAATGCACCCATGTACTGGGCTGAATCTGGGCTTGATGTACGTTCAGCCTTCATCCAAACTCTCCTTGGCTTGATCATTCTGATCAGATTTTAAAACATGCTCTTGTATTTAATATTCACTTAGTATAAGTCTTGTCCATTCTGTGGATTTGTCTCTATTACAGCCCTTAGTGTAGCTGCACTGTTGCAAACTCTAGTGTAGAGTGGTAATTCCTCTGTTTCCACTATAGAGTTTAATGCAGCTTGAGACCACTGTGAGTTCCACCGTTGGAGACAGGGAGCTGTGAAAAGTATATTCAGGTTCTTCCACCTACTCCAGGGGAGCTGTGTTATCTCCGTCATATGCCAGGGTTTAGCACTGTAACATCACCTTGCTAATCCCTTTGCAGGGGTTGTTGGCATGTGGTGTTCTTATCGGGGACAGCTCAGATCCCTGGTGCCAGGGTTAGTATTACTAAAAGTGCAGGAGTTTTCTCTCTGATTGTCACTGCCCGCATCTGTAGTGGAACCACCGTGACCCGTTCAGAGTCGAGAGAGAGTGGTTATTAAGCAGAATGGCTCAGACAGCCTAAGGATACCTGAAAGATGCTGCTGCTCAAAAGGCCCAGAGTTCTCTGCCTCAGGGACTTTCTTATGGCTTTCAGAATCACCCCTAATTTTTGACAAGCAGAAGCAGACTGTCTCCAAATCAGATTCACCTCAGGAGCTCTCTCTGCAGCCACTGAAGTCTAACAGGTAGCGATAACATGGAGAGTCTGGTCCGGAGAGCTGCTGATCACCCATTCTCCCCAGGAAAGTCACAGAGAGGTCTATAGGCTTGCACCATTCTGTATCAGCCTCATGTACGTGGAAGCTGAGGGCCTCTGCACCTAGCAGGATCAGGAGACGGGTCCAAGCAGACACACCAGGTGCCAACCCATCCCACCTTTGCAAAAATCCAGACTCACATTTTGCAGTTGTTCCTGTCTCTGTATTGGACCAAACTTCTACACATAGCGAGGCCAAGATCTGTACTGACCCTGGGCAATCAGGGTGTAAATCGGCCCAGGATTCAGTCCTTTGTATTTATACCACTATTATCTGAAATATATACCATGTCTGCTGTTTAAATCAGTGATGCCTTTTGGGATACAGCTTGTATATACAGTTGTTTTCTTTTCTGTGTACCAAAGCCATTTAATATGTTTAAAGTAACTAACTACCTCCCTATTCAACATTCTGACTTCCTGAGTTACCTCTTTTGTCTGCTGGTTTTATGGACAAGAACAAGGTTGTCCTTCTCTTGGTTCTGTGAAGGCAATTCAGCTCTCTTGTTGCTTGGAATAAGGTATTTTCAGAAGGATGGTTAGATCAAGGGTATGTCTATACATCAATTAAACACCCATGGCTGACGCGTGGCAGCTGGCTTGGGCTAAGGGGCCCAGGGTCTGGGACCCTGCGAGGCGGGAGGGTCCCAGAGCTTGGTCTGCAGCCGAGCCTGAATGTCTACACCACAATTAAACAGCCCCTGAGCCTGAGTCAGCTGGCACGGATCAGCCGGGGGGGGGGGGGTTAACTGAAGTATAGATATACCCTCAGTGGTTAAGGCATCAGCCTAGGGCTTGGGAGACCTGGGTTCGATCCCTTGCTCTGCCACAGACTTCCTGTGCGTTCTTGGCCAATTCACTTAGTCTCCCTGTGCCTCAGTTTCCCATATGTAAAATGGGGATAATTGCACTGCCCTACCTCCTAGGGATGTTTGTGAGGACAAATACATTAAAGGTTGTGAGATAGCTTTGAGATCTACTGATGAAAAGGGCTGTATAAGAGCTAGGTACTCTTATTATTATTTCTTTTATTTATTAGTAATGATACGCAGAGGCCAAAAAATGGGGCAATCTGTCCAAATTAAAACCTAAAGTTATTGTCTCTTTTCTTCACAGGTTGTCAGTGACAGCGATGGCAAAGATGGTGCGTACCCTGGCTTGTGGGTGCGTAAGCTGGCTTGTTTTCATTGACAGCTCTGAAGGTATTCTGGACTCTCAAGGCACAAAGAAATAGGCTTTTGGAAACCCAGTGGTTTTTAATTCTGTATCCCAAGGATAATCAAAAATGAAGAAAAGGTGGACTTGGGTACTTGGCAACACCAAATGGAGTGGTTGCGGCTGTTGGGAGCATTCAAAAGGAGAGAAAGACTGGAATATATCTCCCACCTTAGGAGAGATGGATCCCACCAAGAGAAAAGGAATGTTTCAGGAAAGACACTGCATGTGGAAAACTTGCTAGTTTTGTGGTGCAAGGAAGCCTCCTTTCTTCAGAGATGAGGATGGATACGTCCCATGAGGATCTGCAGGTAAATGAAAGACAGCAGATTGCCCCATTTTTTGGCCTCTGTGTATCATTAGAAACAGAAAGGAAGCTTTGCATTGACTGCAGATCCCACCATAAAAGTGTTTCTTAATAAGTTTGTGCAAGAGTGGAAAGTGCTCAGGGTCCTTCTGAAACCCGCTGCAGAATACACCTGAATAATGAGGAGGCTAATGTAATCCAGGGGAGGAGGGGCAGGAGGGCCAGAAGTGTTCCACCATTGCCAATGGGCTGCAACATAAAGAACATCACAGAATCTCACGTGAGCAGAGAACGTATGCCATGCATTCCATCATCCCTGTCACTCTGGCATTGGGGTTCATGCTGTTGCAGTGGAAGTCATGTCTGCACCTCCACTGTCAGCCCCTATTTTATTTTATAATTTTTTTGATGAGTTTAGCACTGGTGAAAGGTGCCAGACTGACAGCCCTTGAGTGCAAAGTTCTGTGTTACTTAACAGAACAAGTACAGCACAATGTCTCCATTCCACTCTGCTCTTACTTCTCAACCGTGACTAAAGGGACCACCGTTAGGGCTAATTAGAGGAGTTTAATTTCCACAGCCCATTCAGTTCTTGGTTTATCTGCTGAAATTCCAGTGGCGGGACTGATTATGGCGATAGATCTTGTAATATGAAGATACCTTCCACTAGGAAATTGGCTGAGACTGCAAACTCATTTCACGTACATCAATGAATAGCAAGCAGATAGTTTAAAAAACAAACATTGTTACTCCTCTCCTGGACTGGATTTGATCCAGAGAGATGAAAGGCTCCGTATCCCATCTCCAAATGCCAGATCAATCTAGTTCCTTGTAAACCAAATTTCAAAGGTTTGTCTCAGCTGTAAAACTCAATTTTGGAATGAAACTTGGCATGCCAGCTCTCAGGCTGGGAATGAACTTTCCTCATGTTTAGAGAAAAAAAGTGTCCAGACATTTTAAATTATAGGAGTATCTATTAAAAAGAGAGAGAATAGGAACTTTAGGTGCTTCCTCTGAACGTGCTTGTGTGGCTTCTGTGGCTCAGATGCTGCCACCTTATTATTGAGTAGTACCTTACTCTGTGAGTAGCCTTGTTGAAAGAGCAGCATCTGGCTCTGTATTGTGTTTATAGATATGAGCCCAATACACCTATGTAATGGGTGCTAAGTTATATGTGGCACTGAAAATGTTGACGTATCGCACACACCAGTGGTGCTATCGAACTTTAATTTTAAACTGTGGTTCTGGTCTCAGGGGGCTGGAGAGCTGTTCCTGGCTCTGCTACTGACTTGCTTTGTGACCTTGCCACTTAACGTCTCAGTTTGACCCATTTGTAAATGAAGATCATACGTACCCCTCTTTTTATAAAGTGCTGTCAGAGCTTTGGGTGAACAGAGCTGCGCAAGCAGTAAGGATTATTTATTTGCTACCTAGGGCATGTATGTGTATAACACCATTAAGGCTCTGTATTTTTATTGTTCATACAGTTACCATTGTTTCTTTTGTAGCTTTATGATCAGAGGAGAGGAGGTGGTACAGGACAGGATTCTGTTCAGCCGTGGAGACAAGCTTGTATCACAGCCGGCATGAGAATATACCAGACCTCCAAATAAGAATGGAGTGTAATTTAGAGCTTGTTATTTCATTGAATCAGCTTTTCTTGGTCCCGGGGTGCCCTTAGCATGAGCAAATAAATTACTCTGCTCCTTTGCTGTATGCTCTGCAGCTAACCATATGTTTGAGCCTGATAGAGATTCTTATCTGACTGGCTAAAATTACCCAGTGAAGGATGACATTTCTTATCAAGGGCTTTGCTGAATCAGAGAGAGGCCTTGTCACCCAGCTCAGAGGCATTGCTCTTTGCACACAGTTGCAGTGTGAGCCAGCGTTGGAGCTGAGTGGAGTGTATCAGTAGGTCAATAGAGCTTGAGAGTCAAGGTTTCATTGGAAATTGATCACGCTGCAGGTTTTTCATCAGCTGTTGTGGGCTATGGGGATGGGAAGTGAAAGCAAGGAAGAAAAGTAGTGTTAAACCTGTACCTTGTAAGTGGGCTTGGCAGAATTCGATGTTTTTAATGATCATTTTGACAGATATCTGTCTGTTTCTGTTAGTTTTTAATTTTTATACTGATTTAAATATTCACAGTTGTGCATCATTATGGGTAGTAAGCATTTATTCAGTTTTCATCAATTACAGTTTTCATGGTTGTGGGAAATTATGGATGGGGTCATACAATAATTATTTAATGACAGTAGACGTTAGGATTCCAAAAGTTAGAGCTTTATAAGCTGACTGTTTTAGCAGAACTGCCAATTCATGCTTTCTGCAGCATTCATCACAACACATTTATACACATTAAGGTGGGACTCTTAAGTCATCAAACCTACTAGTAAGACAACCTCATGTCCACAACAAAGACCTCAGTGCCTCTTTCCAAAGCTCATGATGGGTCACAGCATTATGGACACAAGTGGATTCACCCTTTTTATTTCAGCCTCTTTAGGCTTCTGTTACTTTTTCAATGATGCGCTGTTGCTGTTGTTCTTCTCTTTCCGCTTCTCTGAAAAGTTCCTCCTGCTCCATCTTTGAAAACACCTTCCCCAGGAATCTTTCCGGGACATGTGTGGCATGGAGGGAGAGTAGAAGATAATGTCCTCCTTTCTTCTGTCTTCTCCCAGTCTGCAGTAACTCCCCTTCTATGCTGCTCCTAGTTTGTCCGAAGGAGATTGCTGCAGTGAATGATTGAGGTCCCAAGGGCTGAGTCACTTTGCTTCTGCAAGGCCTCCAGGTTGTGTCTTCAGTGGTACTTTCTCCTGTCTGTTGATGAATCCCCTTTTTCTCTAGCCGGGCCCTTTCTGAGAAGGGAGGATTTATCCATCTTAGGTTTACAGACCAAAGGCTAGAAAGTGAAACCAGTACAAGGATCATCTTGCATACTCTCCGTAACACATACCTGGAGAAGGCAGCTGTTCATTTGCTGCTTTATTTTTGCTGTCTGAGAACTCTTTACTAGATGAATTGCACCCTTATAGGGGTGAACCTAAGGACAATCCGTCTCCGTCCTTATTAGGACAAAATTAACCTATTAAAATGTCACCTTCCATCTA
Organism: Emydura macquarii macquarii; assembly: GCF_026122565.2. Lineage (NCBI taxonomy): Eukaryota > Metazoa > Chordata > Testudines > Chelidae > Emydura > Emydura macquarii. The sequence goes on from NW_027130506.1 coordinate 8,048,441, forward strand.
TACATGGCTCCTTTCGTCCCAAAAGGGGGCCCAGAGCATTTTGCATACTTCTGTATGCTTATAAAAGAAGTCACTTCATGCAGCATTTGAAATGCAGCCACCTTGGGGGTGGAATGGGACAGCTGTTTAACAGTGCACAGCAACGCTGAACAACATTTAGAGGTGAAGATTGTGTCCAGCTGACAAACTGCAGAGGGAATTTTAGGTGGGTGGAAGACAATTAGCCAAACAGAATTTGGACAGGGTTATAAGTCCTATTCTTTCATAACTATTGGTTATGTAGCTATCATGTGTGAGCCGGCCCTTAGCTGTACATCTCTGAAAGGCTGCACCTCCCATAGCATACCACCCCCTGGCAGCATGCCGGGAACTGGTTCAATTCTAAGAGGAAAGAGTAGCTACCTACCTGTTAAATCAACAAGATTGCTTTCTGCAGCACCTGCTGGGATCTGACAAGGATCACAGCACTGGGCTGCAGGCCAAAACTGTCTGACTGTCAAAAGGGCTCTTCTGCCGTGGTGAGTGCCCTCATATTCTTCACCCTGTTGTTTTTTTCTTGGCCTCTGGATAAAATCATCCTGATGTCAGAGGGACAAAGCATTTGGTAGGTAAATTGTCCTAAAGCAACAGCCACTCAAACCCTTCAAGAGTCAGGAAATCCTCCCTCAGGGAGGGCTGAGTTAGATTGGATTATAAACCCAAAGGAGACACCATCACCTCAGAACCTCCCCTGGCTTCTGGCTGGGAACCTGTAGTCTGCCCCATCTGAGAAAACGACACAGCCTCCTCGGTTCCCAGGCTTTTCCATGCCAGGAATCCTCCTGCCCCCAGAACCCTCCTCCCGCCAAGCAGCTGGGGTCCCCTTCCCATTTAGCGATATGACAAGGGCAGGGTGCTCACAACTGCCTGTTTGCAGCCCCTAGGCTGAGAACCTCTGATGCAGAGTTTCTTCACTCAGCTTTACCTCACAGGGCAACACTGACTCACTAGAGCATGTGGGCCCAGTGAGTGACTCTGGGCCCAGAGTCAGTGTAATGCTGTTGCAAAAAAAGCTAACATGATTCTGGGATGTATTAGCAGCAGTGTTGTAAGTAAGACACAAGTAGTAATTCTTCCGCTTTACTCTGCGCTGATTAGGCCTCAGCTGGTATATTGTGTCCAGTTCTAGATGCCACATTTCAGGAAAGATGTGGACAAATTAGAGAAAGTCCAGAGAAGAGCAACAAAAATGATTAAAGGTCTAGAAAACATGACCTGTGAGGCAAGACTGAAAGAACTGGGTTTGTTTAACCTGGAGAAGAGAAGACTGAGAGGGGATATGATAACGGCTTTCAAGTACATAAAAGGTTGTTACAAGGAGGAGGGAGAAAAATTGTTCTTGTTAACCTCTGAGGACAGGACAAGAAGCAATGGACTCAAACTGCAGCAAGAGAGGTTTAAATTGGGCATTAGGAAAAACTTCCTAACTGTCAGGGTGGTTAATGACTGGAATAAATGGCCTGAGGAGGTTGTGGAATCTCCATCCTTGGAGATTTTTAAGAGCAGGTTAGACAAACGCCTGTCAAGGATAGTCTAGATATGACTTAGTCCTGCCATGAGTGCAGGGCACTGGACTAGATGATCTCTCACGGTCCCTTCCAGCCCTATGATTCTGTGATACCAAAATGTGCTGAGCCCCAGGCATTCCGTCAGAGCCTGGCTGCCTTCCACTTCTTGAGCAATAGCTGCAGCATTCAGCCAGCCAAGTGTTTATCCCCTGATGTAATGTTCTGACGGAGGATTAGGGAGCATGCAGTATAAGAGCCTCTAAATGTCCTTTGTTCTTAGGCCTAATTCCATAGTCTGGGTTCAGATTAGTCATACGCTTGTGATAAATCACAATCGGATTGCAGCGCCTTTCGCTAGGAGATGGTGCTGTCCCTCCATTGACAGCAACAAAGTCCAGTGCTCTTTTCCAGGACTAGGCCCTTTGTGTAACCACTGTCTTATCACTCAGAAATTACTTGTCACCTGTATAAAGTGAAGTTGTACCCTAAAACACAGGTGCTGTGAAGTTGCACGATTAGGGCTAAATCCTCAGCTGGTATAAAGTGGAATAGCTCCATTAATTTCAGTGGACTCATGCCAAGTTACACCAGCTGAGGATCTGGCCCTCATTATATTTCAATATCAAATTTGCCCAGTTTATCCCCTCAAAAAAGTGTGTGTTCCTTTAACTGCCACCCGCGATCTCTCTGTTCTCGAAAGTCAAGTAAAATTCTCTGTGGCTTCTGAATCAGCACCAGAAGTGAGTATTCAGCTGAGTATTACAGATCCGTTAGTAGCATCATTCTCTTCAGTTGAGAAAAGGTTTTGGTGGTGATGCTTGAGCAGAAAAGATCACCGCTTCACTCTCAGTTCCCAGGTTGAGTTTGCAGGATTGGCAGTTAGAAAAGCCATCATTTTGTTTGTTAACTAAGTTGATATTCTCAGTCATATGCACTGAGGCACAGTAGGCACGGAACCCACATCATCCTGTTTAGAGTCACTTTCTGAAGCAGAACAGCATTTAAGAACAGCCATACTCGGTCAGACCAATGGTCCATCTAGTCCAGTATCTGGTCTTCCAACAATGGCTGGGGCCAGGTGTTTCAGAGGGAATGAACAGAACAGGGCAGTTGTTGAATGATCCATCCATCCCCTGTCATCTGGTCCCAGCTTCTGGCAGTCAGAGGTTTAGGGACACTGGCGCATTCATATGATGAGATGACTAAAACTGTTCTCGCAGTTGTTGTGCAGGATGTTTTCACTCCATGGTGGCCCATCTTAAGTCCTTGCTCCTAGTGTATGACTGGGTGAGAATCCCCGTAGCTCAAAAGTTCTGAGCCACTGGGCAAGGGTAGGGTCTTTCAAACACCCTTCCAGGCCATAGCGGCCCAGGATGCAGTTTAGCTGTTTCAGACAGAGTGAAGCCACACCAGTACTGGCTTACCTTTTCTACACTAGGGGATTGCAGTTGTAGAGCTGCACTGATGGCAGGAATTCGGGAAATCCCCAGGGAAGACCAGGCTTTGGGCTGCCTCTGCAAAGTAAACTGTTCTCAACATGGTCAGCAAAAGAGCTCCCCAGGATCTACTAGCCCCCCAGTGATGTTTCCATGGCTTCTTCCCCCCCCCACGTTTCCCACTCCCATATCCTTTCCCATCTGTCCCTTGCATCCGTCTTTCCTGTAATTTAAGCCTTTAGAAAATGTCCATCCAAGCAAATCCTCAATGAAGAAGACGAAGGAAATGTTCCCCACTTTTCATCAAGCTCTAACTTGCATTTGAAAATGGGGAGTCCAGTTTTTAAAAAAATCTGTGGGCTTTGTACTCTTATTTTCCATGCCCATCTTATGCCAGGGCTCGACAAACCTCGGGTGCCAGGTTGCCATGGCGCCTAGAAATTGAATTCTGGCACCTAATATTTCTCTGGAGCGAGCGGCCGCCACGCTCCAGCCAGGGCACCACTGCATCCCATACAGCAGGGCCGGGAGGGGGGAGCGCTGTGGCTACTGCGTTCCAGCCAGGGGGCTGCTGGGTCCACGTTGTGGGAGAGGGGTGGCAGGGAAGGGGCAGCCCACCAGTCCTTAAATGAACACTGGAGAATTCTCCTTGAAACTAGATGGATAGACAATTACGAAAATGCAAAGTTTCAAATATCTGAGTTTCAGAATCCAGGGAAATGGGGAAATGGAAGATGAAATTAGAGATGAGATAATAAACTGCCCGATGGCCAAGTTCACCCATGCTTTCTCCTCCCTGACACAAAACAGTACAAATATGAATTGAGCGTTTCAGGTAGAAGTTTTCAAGCAACAATTTAGCGATAACGCATTCCAATTACTGCTCATCTCTGGCAGTGCATTTGAGTGCCGAGTTCTTTGTTTAACGATCATTTGTGATCGTGTGTATCGCAGTGTATGGTTGGTGGACATTTTGTTGGCACGTGGCGCAAAGCAAGGAGCACAGTTATTGCCTTGCGTGCTCATCCGTGTTAAACGCATAATAGACGTGATATGAACGACACTTTGGAGTCTCGTGGTGTATACAGGTGTGTCTCGCCCATAACTTGTTTAAACTATTAGTCTGTGTTTTGCAGTAATAATTTTTATTAGTGGATACCGTAAAAATGAAACGTACAGCAACAGCTGGGAGACAAGAAAACGCAAAGCAGTTGCGACTGACTAATTTCTTTACTGTTCCATTAAAAAGAAAAAATAAACAATCTTCGTTGGAAAGTGAAGTTGAACAGTTTAATGTGAACGAAGCATCAGCAAGTAGAAGTGAATTGAAACCAACAAAGGTGTTGGCAGAAGTCTCCCCTTCAATAAGCCAGCTTCAAACAGCAGGAAGGAGGAAATTCAAGGAAGAGTGATGCAAGCAACTTACATGGCTTACATTTGATCAGACCACGGGTATGTACTTCCTTCCCCAGCGTTGCAGATTGAAATTCTAAGACAGTGAAAGGTTTTGCAGGACCTTTCAAACTGGAGGCATTTCAAAAACACGGTAAATCATATGCGTAAAAGCAAATAATGCACTACTGGTTCCAGAAGCTACCCCCTCGGCTGCTTGCATGAAAAAAATGGATAAAAACATGTTTGACCATTTGAAAGTACTTTTTAATGTGGCTTACTATATTGCAAAGAACAACAAGCCATTTTCCGACTTCAAAGGGTTATTAGCGTTGACTGGTAAATTGGGGGTTGAACTAAGCTATAAGTATAACAATGACAAAAGATGCAAGGAATTTGTCTCACACATTGCAAAAGTAATAAGAAATGAACTGATTTGTCAACTACAGGATGCTGAATATGTGAGTTTGATGCTAGATGGATCCACTGACAAAGCAGGTGTTGAAGAGTTGATTTTATATGTAAGGTATATAAAGAACAGTGGAGTGAGAGAAGTGTTTCTGTCAGTCCTACCTCTTGACAGTGCAACTGCAGATGGCTACTGAGATGCCATTAAAAAGATTTGGAAAAGCATGATCTCTTGAACTGGCTATCTTTCAGTCAGCTGATTGGCATCAGTACTGATGGGGCAGCCACCATGATTGGAGCAGAGAATGGACTAATACATAAAATTAGGCAGAATCTGAGCCATGTAATTGGTGTTCATTGTATTGCACACAGATTAAATTTAAACGTGTTAAGTTCAGTAAAAAATGGAAAGTATATTGATGATCTTGACTCAGTTCTCAAGAAGCTCTACAAATTTTATCAGTGTTCTCCAAAGAGAAGGCGACGACTGAAGCAAGTAGCTGAAAGTCTTCAAATCAAAATACAGAAATTTCAATACTTACACAATGTAAGATGGGTGTCCAGCAAAGTTGGTGCGCTCTCTGCACTTGTGAAAGATTGGAAAGCATCACGACAGGAAAAGATAGTGGTTCTGCAATTGCTAAGAGTTTGCTGAGAAAACTCACTGATTTCAAATTGTTCACATGCTTCATTTTCTCTTAGACTACCTTGGAACAATTAAGAACCTCTCCTTTTTGTTTCAAAGGGAAGAACTTTTTCTCAGCACAGTTGAATTGCATGTGAAGAACACAATGACATCACTTGAATCACTTCTTAAACATGGTCCAGGACAACCTGAAGATAGATTCGTCACTAAGACATCTCTAAAAGGAATGTATCAAGATGTACAACTGCATGGGCTGAATAGTACTGCAAGGTGTTCTATCCAATCTGAGAAAGAAAACTTGATCCAACATGCAGTGAAGTACTTGGAAGAGCGATTTTTGAATCAGCGAAACATTGAAAGGTCCACCACAGTTTTCAATACTTTTGCCTGGCCAACAGGAAGCACTCTTGAAGATTATGATGTCAGTGAGATAACAACATTGGCTCAGCATTTCCAGAAACAACTTTCACCACCACACATGTATGATAAATGTATACAAGCGCTCCGTAATGAGTGGTATGAATTCAAAGCCCATGGTAAGGGGAAAAAACTGAGTGATCTTCTGGATTTAGCACTGGCTAATAATGAAAGGTTTCCAGTTTTAGGAAAATTGTTGTCGATAGTGTTTGTGCTGCCTGTCTTGACTGTGTGTTGTGAAAGAGGGTTTGGCTTAATGAATCTTGTGAAAAATAAACTCAGATCATCAATGCAAGAAGAAAGTTTAAGTGACTTATTGATGATTAACATGAATGGCCCATCAGTGAAGGAATTTGATCCTGCAAAGTCTGTGGACCAGTGGTACTTTAGTTCCAAATCTACAAGGCATGTCCATGGCCACAAGATGCCAAATGAGAAACAGTGGAAGTGCAAAGCTCATTTGTCATTTCACATCAGAATATGTTATTTTGTATGACTTAAATGTGCATGAAGTTCTTGTCTATGCTTGTTTATATGTAAAATATTATTTATTTATACCATTCAATAGTGGAACATGAAATATTTTTGGTAGTCGTTAAAACATAAAACCCTGAAAGCTGAAAAATTCATCTGGCTCCTTAATTTTTGGGCTGGCTCCTAGATACAAAGCAAATTTGTCAAGACCTGTCTTATACATACCAATAACTACCTGAGCACAAGATGTTCTCTGGCGGTTGATGGCCCCTAAAACTCTTGTTGACCCCCTAGACTCATCACATCTGTGCAGCTGGTCATCTGTCACCTTAAAATTTCCTCCTCAGTTGTCAGTGCTTAATTACCAGCAGGAATTATTAGCTAACTACTGATTTATTTATAATTAAGCTACTTGATGTCTTATCATATTATTTATTTATTATTATTATTATCATTATCATTTATATATTATAGTGGGGCTACTTACCTTATTTTTTAGAAAGAGGATTTTGCTGTAATTACTCAAGCACCTGCTTAACTCTGAGCATGTACCTGAGTCCCATTGAATTCAGTGGTGTTTAAGCAAATGCTTAAAGTTAAGCATGTGCCTTAAATGATTCCTGAATAGGGACACTCTTCTGAAAGTGAGCCTTAAGCCAAAATTGCATAAATTCAGTAGCTCTCAGAAGGGACCGTAAAGTTATAATGACAGTAAAATTTTGACATCCACTTAAAGCTGTGCATAATGAAAGGAAGCGTTGGCGACTGCCTGGTCTAATCTCACAAAGGGTATGCGAGAAGGTGGATGACTGTGCAGTGTGGAAGCAAGAAAAGTTCCCTTTACAGTGTATCTCTGTTACTGGGGTGAGATGCAGCATGTGGTAGGTTTGCAAATGCAGCCTCTTCAATTACAGTGCTAAGGATGGACTTTCGTTTTGTGTCTTACCAACTTCACTGGATATGTGGAGGTTCAGTGCCATCCAGTCCGATAATCTGCATCTGTCTGAGTGTGTCAGGATGAGGCTGGTAGAGCTCAGTTATTTCTTCTGGTTCTATAATGTTGATTGGAAAGCAGCAAGTGGTCTGAAGGTTCGTAGATATTCTTGTGCTGAATGCCTCACCTGACCAGGCTTCAGGGTGAGAGATGAAGGGAGGCAGCTAGTGCCAAAATTTCACTTTACGGGTAAAGAGATTCAAAAGTGGCTAGAGATTTTGGATGCCCCTATTTTGGTGTGGCCGCTTTTCAGAAAGCGCTGAGCACCCACTCTCTGAAAACCAGGCCCCATTAAGGTGTCTCAAGGTGAGCACCCCAAATTGCTAGTCACTTCTGAAAATCTTGCCCCAGATGTTTAAGACTAGAGTACTGATGATAGTACATGACGCTCAAGGACTCAGTGGAGTATAAACGGGAGTAATGGGTTGAAATTAAAACAAGCAAAACCTAAGAGAAATAACAGCGAGAACTTGCTAACTGTGAAAGCTATTACATTGTGAAATAGTCTCCCAAAGAAAGATGTAGAAGCCAAGTTTCCTGGGACTCTTATAGCTAGACTGAATCAAGTGTTTGACAATGTAATGCAGGGAGTCATCCAGCCCTGATCCCCGGGGGATGGGCTAGTGCATCTTTTCTGTCTCTAATGTCTCCGATTCCTCATATCTGATCTAAATAATTTACAGGGATTGAAACAAGATCATGGGGACATCTGTGAAGAATGAAAGATAAAAATATGGGTCTAGTAAGAGGGGCAGCTGAGATGCATTGGGCAGGTAGATAATTTAATACCTATTCTTTAGTGGGGTTTGTGCAGCCTGGGCATGGAGCCAGCAGAAGCTGCCCTTGCTGGATGGAAGACTGAGCATTCCGACCCTCATTTGACTCTGCCCTTCCTCTCTTTCTCCATCCTTTGTGTTTTTTTACACACATACCATTGTCTTATATCTGAAAGGAGTTTGTAAGTTCCTCCTGGTAGGGTTCGTGGCGTTTTAGCTTTGATGTGAGGTTCTTCAGACATTTTGGGGCCTGGGAAGAAATAAATAACACAGCCTGACATTTCTTCACGGCCCTAGATCAAACTTTAGGATGATAAATCATCTGCCAGTGGAAAGGAAAGGACAAGATCGCAAAAAACATTGTCCAGCGGGCAGTGGAAGAAGCTGGGTGACTCAGGTTGTTGATAGTGGAACAAGAAGCTTTGTTCTCTCGGGTCCCTCTGATATGAATCCAGCCCATGCTAGTAGTCAAGACTTGAAAAAATGTAGCCACAGGCAGATAGTGGTCGCTATCAGTGAATAGCTCCGGTACTACTTTGCCAAGTTCCAGCAGTGTGAAATTGACATGGGTCCTTCCTGTTCTGAGTTGCAGTGTGGAACTGAGCAGAGTCATGTTAATTTTGCTCTTCTGCAGCCTGGCAAAGCTGTGAGCTGGAGCAGAGGCACGGGAGCAGCCTGTAGATTTAGGAAGACAGCACTGCATTGTTTTCACATCTGGAAAGTTACGTTTGCAACACAAGGGCTAGATATGTCCAAATTTAAATTCTGTGGATGGTTCTCGATCAGGAAAGCTTCCTTTTCTCACCCTGGGTGGGACTGGATTTTCTATGCCCTGCTGTTGTGATCGAACATTACATTGTTAGTTGTCATTAAATGAAGTGAAGCAACTTAGAGGCCGTAGTCCATTTAATAGCAGAGATGTGTCCACAAAACACAGCTGTCATCAGTTTGCAATACAGGTTACCCCTTGTTGTCAATCACAGCAGAGGGACCAAGGAGTGAATGAGCTTGGAGACTGAACTCCCTCTTTGGCTCTGGAGGTGGATGTTCCAGGGCTAGACTGAGGCAGGCCACAGGGTACTAAAAAGATTTCTTTCATTTCTGAGTTGTTGCTATTTCAGGATAAACAGGACCAATATTTTCCGTCAATTTCATTTGTCAGGCAGTACTAGAGGGTTTGTTTTTTGTTTGAAAGGATCTGTTTATAATTCTAAAGCACATAAGAATGTCCATGAACCTATGGAAATCCTGCCTTGGAATATCCCTTGCGCTGCAGGTCTCCAGGGAAACAGATACGCCTGACAAATGAGAGATGGAGTGAAGAGTAATTGTGTAGGAAAATAGCATTTGGTGGCTTATCTCTCCTTGTGTTTTTCCTTGGCGTCTGTTGCTCTGTTTGTTCAGAGCTCATTTAAATAAACAATTACTTTTCTTTGTGTGTGTGATTTTTGTTTTTTTTTAAAAATCTGCCAGTGATGTAGAGTGAATAAATAAAGAGTTGTGAATTTAGAGTATTTAATCTTTAACTTGGGCCTTCCATAATATTCAGTGCAGTGGCTTATCTCCTTTCCCTGCTACCTCTGTCTTTCCCATTACTTAAAATGATAGACAGGATTCTCCAGTAATGTTTGCTTCTGTAATATTGTGGTCTATTACTGCACTATTTTTAATAAGGGTTGTTCATTCCTTTTAAGGGTGATCTGCTAAGACTTTGTTGAAAATCAAAAGCTATTTATAGGATCCTGAAGGAACAGGCCACAAAGTGGCAAGCTCGTGTTTTAAAATGTAACTATTGCTGTAATATTAACCAGCTTGGAGGGAGTCACTTTTCCTGCCAGATTGCAGATTTTCCTGGTTCCCATTGCCTAAGAGACATTCTGTAGGATGAACTGGCCACATTGCATTCCAGCTTGATCTCCACTCTTTCATAACTTCCTCCAAAGATTTTCTTGTCTATTCTCAGTCCAAAGGTGTGTGTTTGTGTGTGTCTGACAGTTTCAACAACATCAGTGAACCATTCCTCACACAAGCTAGAGATGGAAAAGACCCATTAGATCAGCCAGGCTTCTGATCCGTGTTCTTCTCCAGATGCGATGAGTCAATGCAGTCGTCTTAGTGTACTGTCAGTCCAACTTTAACAGTTCCAAGCAACAGAGCTGCCTCCCCTTTCCCATGGGAGACTTTTGCACAGGCTCATGCATCTTTCTTTCAGGAAATGTTTCCTGATATTTAGCTTAAGTTTTTCCTTAATTTTAATTTACCTTTTGAGTTAGGTGAGTATTTATTTTTAATCCTTTAAAATTGCTTTCTTTTTGTTCCTGGATAATTTCAAGTGAGATTCATTTTCAAGGGTCCAATCCTGTCCTTACATAATCTGTCAGGGTATCTACACTGCAAATAGACACCAACCGACACAGGCTCGCGGGGCTCGGGCCATGGGGCTTGTTTCATGGCTGGATGGACTTCTGGGCTCGGGTTGGAGCCCAGGCTGTAGGACCCAGCGAGGTTGGAGTGTACCAGAGCTCACGCTCCAACCCCGCAGTCCGAGTCAACTGGCGTGTGCCAACCCGTGGGTGTCTAGTTGCTGTGTAGACATATCCTCATTTACTACTGGCTGTCAAATGAGGGCTTCAATATCCAAAGTGCCTTCAGATATTTGGAAAATTTTAGTTCACAAGTTTCAAAAAGTTCTGACCTTCTTGAATGGTTAAAACTTGGGGTTGCTTCCCCAAGTGTTCTGAGTTAGCAGCATGAAACTGAGCAGAATCTTGTTAATTTTGCTCTTCTGCAGTCTGGCAAATCTATGAGCTGTTTCAGAGACACTGGAGCAGCCTGTAGATTTAGGAAGGCAGCATTGAATTGTTTGCCTATGGTCTGGGGAGAGCATCATCCTGGGGTCTGGTTAGTTGTTTGGCCGGTGTGTGTTATTTTTTTCGAGCCCTGCTGGTGATTTGCTTTTAAACTGATTTGCAGAGATTAAACAAATAGCCTCCTGTGAGCAGGGTAACTGGCAGTTATGGCTAACAAATCCTTTTGATTTTTATTATCTTACTGTAATTATTTTCACAATACACAGGGAGTAGCCTACAGTCGCTACTTGTGTTGGAGCCTGAATGATGTATGGCTTTAATGTTGTTCACCATCTTAAACTTTCAAACATTTTCCTGGTGATGAAACCTTCTGAGACGGATTCTGGTCTCAGTCACTCTGGATTTACCCCTCTAGCTTCACACCACCAAGACTAAGAGCAGAAGCTAGCTTTGTTTAAAATAAATAAAACCATGGATGATGGAGAATATAAATTGGGGGCAGTGCGTCTGCTCACTTTCCACTTGTGTTTCCACTCTTTAAGAAAATATACCCTGTAATAATGAAATGTTTAGTCTTGTAGAGCAGACGTTCCATTAGCACTAAGAATACCCCCATAAATACCCCTGCACAGCGATGACAGAAATAGCTGTGGGATGTGTGTTTGTGGGGGTGGAAGATTTGGGTACCACTTCTGGAATCTGTGTGTCTGATCCTGCATCTCTCACTCTTGAGAATAGGCTTGACATTAGTGGGGCTGTTTCTGTGAATCAAGGTTGCAGGATGCAGCCAAAGTTAGCAAAGCATTTATGGGTACAAGATGAGTATTTTATTTAGTAATAATAATAATAATGCTGTGGAAGTGGATTTTGGAGGGAGGAGGGGATGCAAAACCATGTGCCACCATTCAGTGTCCTGACCTCCGCCACGTTGATCCTGCTGCAAAGTCAGTGTGAGCAGCACACATTTGTCCAAAGCCAGAAATATGGCCCTGAACTTGAAGATCACCGTATCCTTGTATTAGACGAATCAAAAATAAAAAGGGCCAGCATTTGGGAACCAGGGTCTTTGCTGGGACTCAGGGAATGAGGCAATATGTCTAACTGAAATAGAATGGCGTAGACATTGCTGTTCTCTCATATTATTTGCCAAGTTGCCTAACTCAGTTCCCGTTACTGCAGCGTGTGTGGTCTTTATGAAGTCCAAGGCCTAACCATGGCCCATTGAATAGGCAGAATGAAGGAAATTCTCCATTTGAATGGCATTTTTATGGTTGTAGCACCAGACACTAGGGGAACAGGTCATGCCATCTCTTATTTTTTTCCCTTCCAACTTAGAAAATGGAGCACTTCTGGTTTTCCCCCTTCCTGGGGACTGAGTGTTTAGTGTCTGGCCTGGTTTCTGATAAAGTAGGATCTCAATAGCATTCAGTAAGCACCCTCCAAAGGGGAAATGCCATTGACGCAAGGATGGAAAGACAGAAGGAGGCTGTTTTTCACTTTCACAATTTACTGCAGCATGGAAAGGTGACACGGGGCTTATTTGTGACATCTGCTCGCAGCAGGTGGGCTGAAAATCTCCATTTGTGAGACATGGCTGGAAGGAAGGGGTTTTACAGGGTCTTGACAAATCCATGTCTCTGATTGTTAACTAGATGCAAATCATAAGATTTTTAAATAGGCAAAAGCTTGCACAGAGTAAATGAGTCAGTTTCACCCTTGTTACTTTTCCTGCTCCAAAATCATGTATTTAAAGATTCTTATCAGAGACTTGTTACTCTGCTTAGTTGAAGGTTGGTGAACTGGAAACTAGTTTGAGGAGTTAGTTTCTTTGATCACTGAATGTTCTACCGATAGGGAGGTGGGAACTCAACTGTTTAAGGTAAATGTTATCGCTCTATGAGAATTGTCACCCAAGTTGTCACATAAAGGGGGGTGGAATTATTTTCAGGGAGCAAATAGCTTAATCTAACATACTCATATTTTACACTTATGCAGAGATATTCATCTAAGGATCTCAAAACCCTTCAAAGACTCTAATAAATTAAACCTCGCCGCCTTTGAGGTGTGTAATTATTATCCATGTTTTACAAATGGAGACGCAGAGGCACAGAAAGATTAGGACTTACCCAAAGTCACACAGGAAGCCTATGGCAGAACTGCGACTTGAATCCAGAGCCCCGGACTCCCAGTCGTGTGCTAAACCACAGTCTCTCCCTCTAGTCTGAATCTTCTCTTTATATGGCTACATTATTGGTAATTTCTCAAAAAATAAACCGCTTTTAAATGCCGTTCATGTTTTCCACTGATTCCAGTCTCTCAGATGGAGCTGTTAACCCTGAAGCTCATTGCGTGGCTTTGTTTTGTTCTCTGCACATTCACTAATCCAAGGCCATCCCTCTTTTGAGTTTGTGACTGTCGAACGCGCTCTCCTTGGTGAGGCAGCTGTATAAATGTAGTTCATTGCCACCGTACCTTGCTTAGCAGAGGTATGTGTTACAACACAGAACGTTTCCGGAGTGTTCCTTTACTGACCTTCGAAGAAAATGAACAAGCACAGTCTCTCTCCCCTTCCCTCCAAGTGCTGAGTCAAGGCTGCTGCTGTATAACTGAGATAGTATCTCTCATTAACCAAAACCGGAAATTAATTAATGGCTGCAAACATCTGGGTGATAGCTATATTTACACTGCAGTGCGTAAATACACTAGAATTAGCAGCTTACTGTACAGCTCTGCAACTATCTTTGGAACTACCCTAAGCAACCAAAGACAAACTAGATAAACTGTGGAGAGCAGAATCTGGGATAGTTAGTTGATGCGTTGCAGTAGGGGCCTGGTCTTTATGTACATTTGGGTGATTACAGTAGGCCCACCTAAATCCATCCTGCACTGTCAACTGGATGGAGAGTATCCTTCCTTTCCTGGCCTAAGCTTTTGTGTGTTGGTGGTGCTGATCCGCAGCTGTGTTCTGCCCCAGAAGTGGCTGCACTTAGGCGGTAGTTCAAGCAGTTACTGTCTGAAAAGTAAAGTGCTTTCAGCTCCACTGGGATAAAAGGTGCCATACGAATGTATAATTGTATTAGTGATCATTAATAGCAGCAAAACGTCCTCAGCCACCTAAGACTCCAATATTCAGGCTGGAGTGCCCAAGCTTTAAGGACACAAAGCCATATGTAGACACCTGAATAAGTGGCCTGCATTTCAGAGATGCTGAATGTGCATAACTCCATTTGACTGCAGCGAGCCTACGGGTGCACAACACCTTTGAATATCAGGCCGTGGTTATGTGAGGCAGGAGATGTGGTAGCCTCAGTGGAGGCACCCAGTTTTGAACGTTGAGCCCTTAAAAAGATCGTCAACTTTGAAGCCTACCTGTCAGCTTCCCAGCTAAGAGTGCTGCTGGGTTCCAGTTTTGCTTTAGACCTTCAGGATTAATGCAAATATAGGGGAGTGTGTTTGCATGTGAGAGACCCCATTTCTCCGTTGATAGAAGGATAGCTAGCTAGCTATCTGCCTGTAGTGAACCATCTGCCTCCCGTGTGCCCACCTGTGGCCTGGATTCATGCTACCGGCAGCCTGCCTCAGTTTCCTCTCTTGGACTGTTTAAATAAAACTTCCACAGCAAGCATTTTCTTGTTCAAAAATACCCCTCCTTGTGGATTGGATTTATTTATATAAAATGCACAGCAAATAAAATTCATAATCCCAAACAAAGTCTGTTCATAGAGCCACACAACACAATGTTTCTCTTCCTCCTCCCAGGCCTTTCTGCCTGGGTCTTTTGCAGTTTCTTTCCTGATTGGACAGTATCTCTCCCACCCAGGCCTCTTTGCCTGGGGCAACTCCCCTGGACTCAAGGTCTTCCCTGCAGCAGCCTTTCTTCACTCTTTGCAGGCTGTGCCGCAGCTTCCTATACTTCCCCCTTCACTGCATCCATCTGCTGCCCTTTATAGAGAATGACCTGATCCAAATGATTTGTGCCTCTTTTGTAATCGCGGTTGACTAGCCCCAGGCTCTCCAGCCGTTAAGGGGCATCCCACCTTGTTACACTGCCGCTAATGTTATATGCACGCACGCAAACCAAACTGGGACCAGCTCAGTTCAGTAAACTTCAGCACAGACATAGATTTCAACTCGAGTCCTTATTCAGCAAGCCTTCCACTGACTTCAAGGAGGACTGTGTCTTTATAAGGCCATGACATGCCACAAGGGAGGGGATTTCAGAAGCACTTTGTGTTGTCCTAACTTGGTTTCCCTTGCTGTCCGTAGTAAGACTCGTTGGTTTCAGTGGGCACAGTGAGTGCTTTTCACAATCCCAACCACCCATTATTGATAAATGTTAGTAAATGGCGATAGTTGATGTAAAGTGACTTCTCTGTGCCTGTATTTTCTGGTGGAAAGAGATAGAGTTGTGCATAGATTTCTACTCCAGATAGGTAACTGTCGATTCCCCCTTACTCTGCAGAACTGATCTGCCGACGCTAATGGCTCTTCTAGGTTACATCTTCAGTGAGTTGGAAAGAAGTTTCTTCCTAGAAGTTTAAGAATGTGCTAGAAATGCTTCAGCAGCCCAGCTACAGCACTGCACCACCGCTGTAGTGTACGCTTAGCTACATCTCTCGTGGGTGTGAAAAATCCACACCCCAGAGGAATGTAGTTAAGCCCCTGGCATAGATGATGCTAGGTTGACGGAAGAATACTTCCGTCAACCTAGCCACTGCCTCCCTGGGGAAGTGGATTACCTACAGGAGAACCCCTTCACTCGCTGTAGTAAGTGTCTACACTGAAATGCTACAGTGGGGCAGCTTCAGGTGTGTTGCTGTAGCATTTTAAGGCCTTGTCTACACTAGCATTTATGCCTGCAAAACTTTTGTGGCTCAGGGGTGTAAAAAACAAACCCTGAGCCACATCAATATTGCCGGCATAAGCACTGGTGTGGACAGTGCTGTGTCAGTGGGAGATGCTCTCCTGCCAACATAGCTATTGCTGCTTTTTTAGGTGGTTTTATTATGTTGGCGGGCAAGATCTCTCCTCTCGGCATAACACAACTACACAGGCGCGCTGTGCCGCTGTAAGTTTTAAGTGTAGACTTAACCTTATCAGAGTGATGGAAGGGGTTCTTCCATCCCCATAGTTTTCTTCCATCAACCTACTGCTGTCTACACCAGGTTTTAGGTTGGCTTAATTACATTGCACAGGGTGTGAAATTAATTAAGTGTAGATCAGCCCTAAGTGTGTAAGTGATGAATTGGGTTTCTTCAATTTACAGGAATCCTTTTATAAGTGTCTAATGATATATACAACATTTTCAGCAAAGCAATATTTGTGCTAGATTACAGTTGCAGTTCATTCAATTCAAACTCAGCCTTTCTTTGCCTCTTCAGAGTGGGATGGGGTCATTCTCACCCCGTCGATTTCACATAAAGGTTGTTGTTAAAATATTTTTTAAATGCATAGTATATTTGAATTATTTAAAATGCATAGTATATTTCAAAAAAGAAAAACCAATGAAAACATCAAAGAAACACACTGAAAAATATGTTTGCAAACAAAATATATTCAAGGGAATTTGCGAAGAGAGGGGAGGCTAAGCTTTCCTTGTTACATTTTAAATATCCGTCTTTGCAGAATGGCTGTTGTTCTAGTGTAGTGTTTCCCAAACGGTGGGTCCTTGGTTCTCCGCAGGCCCTCACCACCACTTTTATGCTCTCACTTGCCCTGAGCAGCAACAGCCTGGAGGAAGTGGCTGGAGCCAGCCTGAGGATAGTCAGCAGCCTGGGAGTGATTGTGCCTCAACCGCAGGAAGAGAGGGGCCCGCTGGGACTGCAGGGCAGGGCAGGGCTGGGAAAGCAAGAGCAAGGGGTCTGGGGGTGCTGAGCAAGGAGCTTGGGGGCTGACCGAGATGGGGAGGGGATGAGAAGGAAGGGGAAGCAGGGGTAATGATGGATCCCCAAAATAAGAGAAAATACGGTTGCTGGATCGCCTTCGTAAAAAATGTTTGGGAACCACTGTTCTAGTGCAGGACGTCTGTGTATTTCAGAGATTTCAGTCAGTGACCAGAAAGGTGGTTCATTGATCTAAGTATGGCTTGTGAAATTCCTTGGAACTTCTAGGTCAAATCCAGCAAAGCCTTTCATCCTACTGGTGTGTGTGTGTGTGTGTGTGTGTGGATATAAATATAAAAATAATAATCATTCGCTCTTATATAGAGCTTGATATCAGTAGATCTCCAAGCACTTTACAAAGGCCATCAGCTTCATTATCTCCATTTTACAGATGGGGAAACTGAGGACAGGGAGGGATGTGAGTTGCCCAAGCAGGCTTTTGGCAGAGCTAGGAATAGAACCCAGGTTTTTTGAACCGCAGTCCAGAGCTCTGTCCGCTAGGGCAGTGGTTCTCAACCTTTCTGAGTGAAACCCACCTATTTAACACTAGGTAAAACATGCACCTCCTCCCCCTCCCCCCCGACCTGTCCCCTCACCAGCCATAAACACACACAACCCCTATAAATACATACAATAATAACACTAAATTACTCCAATCTGGCCACCACCAACCTTGGTTCTGGTGCTCCCCGGGGGGGGGGGGGAGGGGTGGCTGCTCCTCAGCTTCAGCTGGCCCTTGGGTGAGGGGTTGCTGTGCCCAGCAGCTGTGCGGCTCGGGGGGCTGCTTCTCCTCTCGCGTGGGCGCAGGGTTCGCGGGAGCTGCTGCACCCATGGAGGCACGGGGCTCGGGGGGGTGCTCTGGCGCAAGGGCTTGGGCTGCTGCTCCCAGGGGGAAGGCGGGGGGAGGCTGCTCTTTCGCTCCAGCAGCACGGAGCTCAGAGCTGTGGCTCCTTGGAGGGGGTTGTTCCTCTGCTGCAGCTGGGCACCCAACAGGCGGGGGGGAGGGGGGGCGGTTGTGGGGGCTGCTGCGCCCAGCCGGCACAGAGCTCGGAGCGGCTCGACCTGACCTCAGTATTACAGGAGCCTCACGGACCCCCTGTAATCTTTGCTTCTCCCCCCACAAAAGGGAGTCGCGGACCCCAGGCTGGGAACCACTGCACTAGGGACTACCGCCTCCCATTTAAATTAGTCTTTCAAGACCAGATCTCCTTCTAATAATAGGCTTTAGTTAGATCACAAGTTACTGGGCTTGATGCACGTATTACTAGGATGCAATTCTGTGTGGCCTGATATGCGGGACGTCAGACTAGATGATCATAGTGAGCTCTTCTGACCTTAAAAATCTATGAAAGTGCTCTTAAAAACAAGCAGGCATTGTAGCCTTTACAGGTAAGGTCCCAAATGGGTACGGGTGAGATTCACCTCTGCAGAGGGCCAGCAGAACAGCTGCGCCTCTCTTAAGATTATTTTAAATGGGATTTAAGTGGTTCGCAGGCCTTACATTTGCTCCCAAGAAACTCTTCTACAACAAAGTACAAAGAGCGGGGGAGAGGCACTGATCTAAGTGTAAGTGAGATATTTTGGCAGGTCTTATCAGGTGATAAGATGGCGATGGGAAAGTGCGGCGCCATCTTGGAGCTTAGCAGTTGTCAATCGGTTGCAGGTTATGGCCTCTCAGAATTTCAAGGGGAAGGCAGGAGTGGGACTTGGATCCTCCTCTTCTCAATACAAAGATCCCGGACAGTTGAGTTAATATAAAAGGGTGGTTTTTTTTGTTTGTTTGCATAACCACAAATTGTCAGGACCCTCTGTTGTGTAGAGCAGGGGAGGGAGGAAGTGTAACACTGTGGTTTGAGTGTGTTACATCCCCCTCTAGTGGCTGATCCACAGAGAGGCATTACTTCTCTGGCTCAAGTGATGGCGGGCTGTGGTTTTGGTGCTGAAGGTCCAAGGTTCAGTCCCCTCTGAGACTCATCATGGGTCCAGGTGCTGTTTTGGGGCATTTGGTTAATGTCATCTACTGAATCAACCACTTCATAGCACCCTGGGTTTTCTTAGAGCTGCCCCAGTTGAGTGCAGCCAGTACCTGGCTTAGCCCTTCTTAGACTGAGAGATCTGATAAGATAATAGCTTCCTATAGTGTACTGGGGTATTAGTTTATTGAATGCAGTAATTGTCCATTTTTGGTCTATATGAATGTTCCCTTTTTCAGGTCCTCTGTGGGAATGGTTTGAAGTTTATGTGCAGAAAGAAGCTTTGCTGCCCACCTTTTAAAAACTGCTTAAATATTATAAATGCTGATTTCTTGTCAGGAACATTTCATGCATGATTTGATTTTTTTTTTTTTAAATAATTTACATGACCATCTTATGAGAGAGAGATTCTTACAGCTACCTCAGAAACCAAATCTGCCATTCTTTGGTACGGGGAGTTTTTCAGTAGCTCATGCAATATGGTTCAGTGACTCTCCATTAAAGATTTTAGGGGCAGGATAAGGAGGGGGAGAGAACAGCGCATGTCATTTATACATGGGGTTTTCTCTTCTTTTGTGCAGTGTGAAATTGTGGAGGTGTTTGGGTTTTTTTTCCCCCCCAAGCACCCCTCTAAGACTTCTGATGGAGGCATGTGCTATGACTCAGCCCCCTTGGGAGACCCTTTAGGTGTTCCCCCCACCCCACCATTAAAGATTTCACATGGTGAGAAAGTCCACTAAGAGGTTTTGACTTTTTTAATTTTGCGGCTCAGCAGACTTTGCCAAAATGCAGTCAATAGATGGAAAGGTCATGTGTTCGTGGGTGTGAGAGATTGAGAATGTGTTTTTAGCTGTTGTTTAAGCTAATAAGATATTTGAAAAAAGAATAACTTAGTTTTCTTTTATGAATCTCAAAGTCTGGCTGCTGTTTTGGCTATAGACGATGCAGTGCCAGGAAAGGATCCTGACCTAGTGAGCTATCGATGTAATGAATCTATTCACAACATGAATCCAGGCTTATTGCTTTTTCCAGTCTCTCTTTCTCTGGTCAGCGGGGCTAGGAATATGACAGTGAGGACCGCTGCACAGTATCTGAGTTGTAGAGAGTGCAATCTAATGCTTCCTTTAGGCCCCGATTCTGTAAAATATTTAAGCATGTTCTCAGTTTTAAGCATGGAAGTAATCCCAGCCCTATTCAACAAAGCAGAGGAAGTCAGTGGGGCTTAGGCTTGTGTTTAAAGTTAAGTACGTACTTTAGGCCTGCTCTACGCACAGATTGTGCACCAATATAACTATTTTGGTTAACTATTTCTACCAAGAGAGAGATTCCAGTATAATTCCTATCTGGTTGCAGTTAGCATACTGGACTGGAACTCAGGAGAGCTGGGTTCTGTTCCAGGCTCGGCTCCTGACCTGCTGGGTGACCTTAAAGTCACTTTAATAACTCCATGCCTCAGTTTCCCCTTCTGTAAAATGGTGTTAATGACCTTCTTTGTAAACATTTAAGCTCTATGGATGAAAAACACTATATATATATATATAAACTATACCAGAATAGCTTATTCCCTTTATAGGAGAGGCACTATACTGTTACAAACACTTTTACACAGCTATAGCTGTGTCCATACCAGGGATTGTGAGGGGGTGGATTGTACCACTTTAACTCTATTGATATAGTTGAAGGAGTTTAACTTTTGTATGTAGACAAGGCTTTAAATGCTTTGCCGAACATGGGGCTTCCCACTGCCATTGGCCATGCTGATCACTAACTAATTAATCTCTGTGTAACAGTTGTCTTTCACGGAACACAAAGTCAGACCAGAGAAACTTGCTCAGTTACTGATCACGCCAAGGTGCTGGTGCTTGTTTTTAATTACGCTGTTCCTCAGGGACTTCTGCAGTCAGGTCTAGGAGGGCACTTGACACCCAAACAGCAGGATGATGATGGCACATGATTTGTTTCTGTCAGGGCAATGTCTAGAGCAATTTACGAGCTTTCTACTACTCTGTTTACAACATAAAAACATTATGGAATGTGTGATAGCGCTGCTGGATTTTAGCCAAGTTGCTTAGTGAAACGTCTCAACCTGGTGCAGCTTGGAAATGAGCTTGAGTCTAGTCAATGAATGGGTCCTGTCCAAATATATTGGAAACCCTCCTTTGCCCAGTCAGAGGAGTGATCCCTCATTGGGATCTAACGCCTTATCCTCTGTACTTGCAAAAATCCTAGGTTTCCTGTGTTTAGGCACTCAAACACCATGTTTGATGGGTATGGGATAAGTATCTGAATGGAACAGAATAGAATTTATAACAGATTTGCTTGGTAACTTTGGTGTTTTGTATGGGGTTGATATTGTAGCCATCTTCACTACCTGATCCCATTCCCATGAAATCAATCAGGGTTTTGCCTTTGGGCCTAGTTAAGTCAAGGGAGCTAGTGATGTGGGAAAATGCACAGAACAGCTCACTTCAGA
This sequence comes from Emydura macquarii macquarii, assembly GCF_026122565.2. Classification (NCBI taxonomy): domain Eukaryota; kingdom Metazoa; phylum Chordata; order Testudines; family Chelidae; genus Emydura; species Emydura macquarii. The sequence continues at coordinate 8,069,669 of NW_027130506.1, forward strand.
ACCTCACTTCAGAACAGCTGCTTATAACAGGTTATTTAATGGAGAGTCAAAACAGGATTGTACTACTTTTTCTCGGGTTTTGGACTGGCCCCCATTCTTTGTGTGTGTGTTTTACGGTAAGATAATTTTCAGATGAATCGCCAATCCATTTCCTTTCTGCAGTCATGATTGCTGTGCCTCTAGATCCTCTGTCATGCTGCATTATTACTGTCTCAGCTATGCCCTCTAAAAGCCTTCTTGATTTTACTTCTCTGTTAATGTTTCCTTTCTTCTTGTTTTCTTAACAGATCTCTCTGGAAAATCTGAACCATGAGACAAGCCGGGTCACCATTAGATAAGTATTACGGATGACTCATATTGTTATGATGTTGATAGGCATGTAGAGTTTGTTTGTGTATAATTACTGTAGCATGAGTGTATATTAAAATATCTGAGACAGTTGTCCAGTGGTTAGAACACAGAGCTGGGAGTAAGGAATTCTGTCTTTTTGCCCGTCACTGTTTGACTGATTGGCTGGGTGTCTTTGGGCAAGTCACTTAACTTCTTTGTCTCTCAGTTTATATGTTTATATATTTAAGGCACTTTCCCCAAGTAGGGCGTGGTGAGGGTTAGTTTATTGATATTTGTGACATGCCTTGAGATCTACAAATGAAAACACTAGAAATGCTAAATTATGGTAGATATTCAAAAGACATGTTTAATATTGGCAGTTAGTGGCTTTCCTGTTTGTTTTTTTTTTCCTTTCCAGCACCTTATTCCCTTCTCCAGAACAACGACTCAGAAAGTCCTGAAGCAGGTAAGGAGACGACTGTTTTGTTGGGAGCATATTATGTTTGATGCGCTGGGGTGTAATCCTGGCCCCGCTGATGTCAATGGCAAAACTCCATTGACTGCAGTTGGGACAGGATTTTACCTTAGGTGCGTGTGCGCATTATATCATCTGAATTCTTGAATAAACTCAAAGTAGAAGGCCCAGGTGATTTGGAACTATGCTGCTTAATGTATCCATGTGTGCAAGAATACAACCAAAAAGTGACAGCACTTTGTATGTCACCAAAGGTTGAATCTTGAGGCTAAGCTTCAGGTTGGTGCATTTTATTTAAAATGCAAGTTTCTCCTATAAAGCCATCAGCAAGAGATTCTCCTTTTGAGCTTCCTTCTCTTTGTCCTGGTATGAAATACTTGTACACACAAACATGAATAAAATGTGTGTCTCTGGGACAAGTCACCGTCTTGTAGGATTTGCAGAACATCATCCTTATACTCTCTGCCTAGTAACTAGGCTTCCATGCCAAGCGTTTTTGTATTTAAAACTGATTACATAGGCGCCGTACAGTGTAATAGGGCCCTGATTCCTGAAGGAGGCCTGTATGCATTACCACAGTATAAATAACAAGTAATAATAATAAAGAAACTTAGACAAGGGAGAACAAATATGTTTTAAGGTGATATTTGCATAGAGCCGAAGAATTGAATAGGAGAGATACAGGCACGTAGGAGATGGCTCCTGCGTCACCTGTGTCAAAGCTATGTGAAGGGACAGATGGAGGTGAGAATGGAGAATGGTGAAGGGAGAATGGAGGTTGGCGTTAAGATGAGCCGAGAGAATTGGGAGGGAGCAAAAATCAGTGAAGAAACTTGAGCAAGTTGTGGAGTTTTAAAATCCAAGGAGGGCAGTTTTGATCTGGATGATGAGCCATGGAAGGTAGTGTTTGAATACAGGGAGTGATGGAGTTGCATGTGTTTGTGTGGGAGAGAAGACTGGCATGGGCATTTTCTCTTCATGTTTGTTTGTCCTGCCAGTTTGTTTTATTCACCAGTTGTGTGATTTGAATCCTGGTACATCATAAGCGTCCCTGTCTTTTCTACCTGTAGAGCAGTGTTGGGGGATCTCGTTTATAACAATGTTCCATGTAGTAGTGTAAATGGGGACTTACCTGTATCCCTGAACAGGGTATGCCCAAGGTTTTAGCACCATTTGGTAGTAAAGGTACAATGTTATGTTCTACTCTTGCTACAAAAATTAACCATGTTGTTACCAGCTCAGGGGAAAACTGTGTTGTACCAGGGTCACTAATCTGATTCTATTTGTTATGTAGATGTGGCCATGCTGTTTGTCAGTGAAGCAGAGATTGCCTTTTTAACCTTTTGGGTTCAGGCATCATCATATTCTATTCAGCTGTGGCTGACTTTTCTCACCGCAAAAATGCTGAAAAAGGAACCATGACATTGCCCTTTAAAAAACCATTTGGCTTGCCAGAGAATCCAGATTTTTTCTCTCCCTAGTCAATAAGTGCAGGGCAGGTATGTTATTGGAGAGATTCTCTAGTTTGACATGTCATCCTGCTCCACTGACGTTAAAAATGAGCTTTTAAAAGCAGCCAAAGGCTCTTTGCCATTGCTTGGTGGAAATACTCTGGGGGTGAGGCAGTGGAAATCCCAGCCCCGCCCCTCTTACCTTTTTGGGTATTCTCTGTAGCAGGGAGGATTTCCAATCCGAAGTCATATTCTGGTGCTTCCCCTGTGCACTGTCAGAGGTATAGTTATTCAAATATGGCCCTCAGGCGTGTCGCCTTGCTGCACCGTGCAACTATGAGTTTGAGGTGGCTAATCAAAGGGGCTTTCCAGTCACAGGGCATTATTAGTAAGTTAGCACTTAAATATATCTGTGGGTTGAATCTGTGAACTACGAATGACTTCTACAAACGGCTGCTCAGCCCTGTAAATAATAGACTCGCGCAAAGTTTCCGAGAAGCGTAACAACTTCCCTAAATATTTTTACCCTTGTAAATTCTCAAATGTTCCTTTGCACTGAGAAGTTTTTGAGAACAATACCGAGCTCGCTCATGCTCTTTCTCTCTCTCTCTCTTTCTCTGAAAGGCTCATCAAGAGTGTGGACAAGGACGCCCTCAGTTTAGCAAGGTTTCTCTGTGCAGTTTGTGGTTTCAGTGGCTGGCAAGCGGATACAATTAGAACAGTTTGAATGACTTGTGTAGTATATTTATAGGAATTTACAAGCTGCCATAACAGGTGAGGATAACATTTGCAAAAGCACCTGAGTTCCCCTTTCAGAAGTGAACATTGGTTCTAAATTATGTAGGCTCTTTTGAAAAGGAGAATTAGGCTCCTAAGTCACTTAGATGTTTTTGAAATTTTCACCCCACACCATTACTCCAGCTGGTGCAGTATCCTGCTCCTGCCGGTTGCAAATGTACTATCAGGCACAAATAATAATCTGGATCCATAGCGCTTTTCATCCTAAAATCTCAAAGCCTTTTACAAAACCTGGTGAATATTGTTATCCCCATTTTATTGCTGGTTAATCTGAGGCTCTGAAATAGAGAAAAGATGTCTCGGTTCAGGCTGCCTTTTCTATGCATCAGTGCCGTATGCCAGAACCGCCCTCATACTGCGTGCACTAGCAGAGCTCCCAGAGCCAGCCAGTATCATGGTCCCCCATTATAGCAGAGAGGTTTGTGAAGGAAAGTGTGCATGCACAAAACAACCAAGAGATAGTGGTGCTGGGACCACGGAGGAGCCATAGCACTAGTTGTTTACTTTACAAAAGCTGATTGCATAAATCTCAGTGACTCGAGTGTCTCTTCTGTGTTTGATGCTGAGGATCCTCAGGAAACCAAGGGCCAGTTTCTCCTTCTCTCAGGAACCCCTGGGTTGATACAAAGGCCTGGTCTACTCTACAGATCTTGTTGACCAAAGTCAGCTTTTTGCGCCAAAACAGTGGTGGAGTACACACTGCAATCACCCCTCCCCTCCACACCACCGACCCAACTCCCCAGATTGTGCAACAAAAGAAAACCACCTTAACGAGATTGTGACAAAATAAAACCACCTCCGTGAGAGGCTTTTCGCTCCAAACAAAGTGTCCGTGTAGACACCCACTTGGTACTGTCATGGTAAATAGCCTCCACAGTGCCCTTCCTGACCATTCTGGCCATCAGTAGAGCCCTGCAAATCCGCAGATATCTGCTTTATATCTGGATGCGGATATTCGCATCCGTGGACACAGCTATTCGGGATCATTTTTTTGCGGATGGTGGATCGGATCGGATCTCAAAGGCGGGGAAGCAGCTGTCTGCAGCTCATAGCCTTTGAGGCTGCTTCCCTGCCTTTGAGATGGGGGTAGGGGTTGGCCACCGATCAGCTGTTCCGCGGTGCTCCCCTGACTGCAATCAGCTGTTGGACAGCTGCCTTGAGACGCTGGCCCTTGAACTGTGGATCAGCAGCGGAGGCTGCAGCCGGCCTGGCCTCCAAACAGCTGATTGGAGGCCCCAGAGCTGCGGATGTGTGCGGGTGTGGATGACTAAACAGCAGATTGCGGTAGGAGGTAACCTGGTTGGGGTAGATGCGGATTGGATGCAGATCCACATTTGTGTATCCACACAGGGCTCTGGTCATCAGTTTGAACTCTGCTGTTCTGCAGCCATCCACCCCTCCTCCTTTAAAGGCCTGGGAATTTTTGAAATTCTGCTTCCTGCTTCGTCAGCGTGGAGAGGGGGAAAGGAATCCAAGAGAGCTGGCTGTATTTTAAGGAAACCTTATTGAGGGCACAGGAGCAAACCATCCCGATGTGCAGAAAGAATAGCAAATATGGTAGGCGTCCAGCTTGACTTAACAAAGAAGTCTTTGGTGAACTTAAACACAAAAAAGAAGCTTACAAGAAGTGGAAGCTTGGTCAGATGACTTGGGAGGATTATAAAAATACTGCTCGAACATGCAGGAATGAAATCAGGAAGGCCAAAGCACAATTAGAGTTGCAGCTAGCAAGGGATGTGAAGGGGAACAAGAAGGGTTTCTGCAGGTATGTTACCAACAAGATTAGGGAAAGTGTGGGCCCCTTACAGAATGGGGGAGGCAACCTAGTGACAGAGGATGTGGAGAAAGCTGAGGTACTCAGTGCCTTTTTTGCCTCTCTCTTCACAGACAAGGTCAGCTCCCAGACTACTGCACTGGGCCACACAGAATGGGAAGGAGGTGAACATCCTGCAGTGCTGAAGGAACAGGTCCAAGACTATTTAGAAAGATTGGACAGACAGAAGTCCATGGGGCCAGATATAATGCACCCGAGGGTGCTGAGGGAGTTGGCTGATGTGATTTCAGAGCCATTGGCTATTACCTTTGAAAGCTCGTGGTAATTGGGAGAGGTCCCTGATGTCTAGAAAAAAGCAAATATAGAGCCCATCTTCAAGAAAGGGGGAAAGAGGATCCAGGGAAGTACAGACTGGTCAGCCTCACCTCAATCCCTGGAAAAATCATGGAGCGGGTCCTCAGGGAATCCATTTTAAGGCACTTGGAAGAGAGGGAGGTGATCAGGAACAGTCCACATGGATTCACCAAGGGAAAGTCATGCCTGACCAACCTGATTGCTTTCTATGATGAGGTGACTGGCTCTGTGGATGTGGGGAAAGCGGTGGACGTGATGTACCTTGACTTTAGCAAAGCTTTTGATACAGTTTCCCACAGTATTCTTATCAGCAAGTTAAAGAAGTATGGGTTGGATGAATGGACTATAAAATGGATAGAGAACTGGCCAGAGCATAGGGCTCAACGAGTAGTGATCAATGGCTCCATGTCTAGCTGGCAGCCGGTCACAAGCGGAGTGCCCCAGGGGTCGGTCCTGGGACCGGTTTTGTTCAACATCTTCATTAATGATCTAGAGGATGGGGTAAATTGCACCCTCAGCAAGTTTGCAGATGACACTAAGCTAGGGAGAGTGGTAGATACCCTGGAAGGTAGGGATAGGATACAGAAGGACCTGAATAAATTGGAGGATTGGGCCAAAAGAAATCTGATGAGGTTCAACAAGGACAAGTGCAGAGTCCTGCACTTAGGACGGAAGAATCCCATGCACAGCCACAGACTGGGGACTGACGAACTAGGCAGCAGTTCTGCAGAAAAAGACCTGGGGGTAACAGTGGATAAGAAGCTGGATATGAGTCAGCAGTGTGCCCTGGTTGGCAAGAAGGCTAATAGCATATTGGGCTGCATTAGGAGGGGCATTGCCAGCAGATCGAGGGAAGTGATTATTCCCCTCTATTCGGCACTGGTGAGGCCACATTTGAAGTATTGTGTCCAGTTTTGGGCTCCCCACTACAAAAAGGATGTGGAGAAGTTGGAGAGAGTCCAGCGGAGGGCAACAAAAATGATTAGGGGGCTGGAGAACAAGACTTATGAGGAGAGGCTGAGGGAACTAGGCTTGTTTAGTCTGCAGAAGAGAAGAATGAGGGGGGATTTGATAGCAGCCTTTAACTACCTGAAAGGGGGTTCCAGGGAGGATGGGGCTAGGCTGTTCTCAGTAGTGGCAGATGACAGAACAAGGAGCAACGGTCTCAAGTTGCAGTGGGGGAGGTCTAGGTTGGACATTAGGAAAAAGTTTTTCACTAGGAGATATGCCAAAAAAAAATTGTGCAACTCCTGTCGACTTCTCTGTTTCTGTTCTGTGCACCGTCTTCACTGCACTGCGCCGACGGGAACCGCGTTCCCGTTAACGCAGCGCTACGCCACTTGAGAAGGTGGTCTTAATACGTTGATTTCTGGATCGACTGAGTGGGTCTTCACTGACCTCTGAGTCGATCCAAAGAAATCGATCTGACCGCGGCGAATTTGCCGCCATCAGTGAAGACGTAGCTCAAGACTCTCAGTCCTGCATAGCAGAATGCAATTAGTGGCACTGCACACTTGTGATAACACAGCTCCAATGGGGGACTTCTCAATTCCAAACTGATTAGTGACCGACCGGTAGCGGTCTGGAATTCCCAGCTTCCACATGGCAATCACCATGAGCTTTTCCACTGAGCGGGCAGCTCTCATTCGTGTGTCCTTGCACCTCATTGAGTTCCAGGAAGTTGGCTCTGTGCTTTCGAAAGTTCTGCGGCTGCTGCTCGTCATCCCAGACCTGCATGACGATGCGATCCCACCACTCAGTGCTTGTTTCACGCGCCCCAAAGCAGCGGTGCACCGTGTGCAGATGCTCCTTGTATGCAAACAGTAATCCGGTGTTGTTTCTTTGCATGGCACGCAGCTTGTCAGGCACCTCAGATTCATGATATACTGCATGACCAGCCGCGATGGGTTCAGAACACTAACAGCAGCGGTGAAGAGCAGTGCAGGAGCCATCCTTTCAGATGGAGATGGCAGGTGCTCAGGAAACGGGGGCCATTAAAAAATGCCACGAAATGTAGTTGGAAACCCATGGAATGATGGGATGGAAATCACTGCATCAGAGCCCACACCCAGGATGCACTGTGATCCTCTCCACCTTCCCACAACTCCTAGCGCCACAAGATGGCGAGTTGCACAGTGGGATAGCTGCCCACAGTGCATTGCTTTCACTGTCGATGCTAGAACCCCAGCTGTGGACGTGTGGACAGGCACGAGAGCTGTAATTACTGTAACTTTCATCACTAAAACTTTCTAGTGTGGACAAGGCCAAAGTTGCCAGTTTCAGTGCATATTACTTTGATTCTGAGCTATCTCAACACTCCATTTTTTGGGATGCTTCACGTTGCAGAGAGAGAGTTCTGTCCATCCCTTTGCTAGACATCCCTCTGCTAGACACTGCTGTGATTTAGGCTCTTCACATTTTGGGTGTTTGCAGACATGAGACTGTTATCCACTTGCAACCTCATCAATTTTGCCTTCCTCTGCTGGAACCCCCTCAGTCACTTCCCATCTCTTTTCCCCAAACCCTTCCTTTAGTTTGTTTCACCCTCCCCTCTCTAGCTTTCTTTGCCTTCCATCTTTCATGATGCTCTGTGTAAAAGATGCTGTACAGTACAATGTCTGTATAGCTAAAGCAGTCAGAGGTAGGTTTGCCATGGGAATTTTTAATCAGTCAGTCTGATTTCAGTAAAAATATGACCTGGCCTGGTATATGTAGAATTTGGGGTCTTCATCTTTTTACTTGTACTATAGAAATACTGACTCCTTAGAGAACTGAGTGTTTGGGTTTTTTTTTTTAAAGCAAGTTCTTTGAGGCCCTCTAACAAGGAGACTCAAGCTCCATTCAGTCACGTAAATGAAGAAGTTAACGTATCTTAGGACTGTAGCTCTACGTAATGTAGTTCTGTGCATGTTACAAAACAGAGCTCAGGGCCTGCGTGGGGAAGAGAGGAAGAGATTTGTATTGGGTGGAGTTTTGTACGGTAGGAGCGTTTTGCTGGTATCAGTATTCCAGTATACTATACTGGCAAAGTGCTCCTAATGTAGACATAGCTTACACTGGCAAAAATGAGCTGGAATAGCCCACCTCCATTTCTCTCCCTCCTCCAAGCAAAAGAAGCTATTCCTGCAAAAGCACAGTTTTGCTATTATAACAGCATCTGCATAAGGGCCTTCTGTCGGGGATCATGCCTCGTCACACCTCTGAGTGACAGAACAGTGCTGGCAGATGTTTGTAGTATAGATGGTCTTAGAAACAACTCAACACCTGTAGGAACGGAATCCAGTGTGCAAGCATGGGACCTGGGATGGCTGCTGTGTTTACATTTAAGTATCAAGTATCAGCTTTTCATTGGGGCTTTTTAGAGGAATGTTGCTTGAGGCAATTTTTAGGTAAGGTGGTGAATAATTTTCCTTTTCTCTAAAGTTTAATTAGTATTAGTTGCTGCTGTTCATGGTGGAGATTGCTTTGGGTATTGGCTTTTAAAAAATTGTCAAAGGTTCCTAGATGTTAAGATAGGTGTCTTTTGAATGCTGGTGTTATAAATCTAAATAAATAACTAACACAAGATAGACAAAGTAGAACACTTTGGGGGTTGTGTTCTTGTGCTCTATAAATGTGACATAATTAAACCTGGTTGGGCCGTAGCACATAGAGAATGGCTAAATCAGTGGCTCCGACCCACATATATCGAGAGATCAAATTCATAAATGCAAGGTGCCTTTGAATCATGTCAGTTTTAAGCAATTGCTGTAGGGTGAAACCTTGAAATTGACAACAAGTCAGCAGAGGAACAGTTTAATCTTATTCTGATGTAAGAGAAGTGACAGGTTTACAGCACACACTGGATGCTTGCTCCGAAATGTGTCTTACTCCAGATACCGAGGCCACCAGTCAAAATTGCACAGCTTCGTCTGGCTTGTCTGCTCATGTTCCATCTGTCTATTGTGAGGTTTTATCCCACCACCCATCATCGTAATGACTGATCACGTTCCATGTAAAATCAGTTGCAGTAGCGAAATCCATCCCTAGTGGACTTCATGGAGACTCTGGCTCGTCTCCCTTTTTGGGGGTCAAACTTTGCTTGTGGTGGGGTAAGGTTTTTGCTTTTTTTGGTTAAATGTTCAATGCACTTTTGCTGTCCCAGTCTTTCAGCTCTATCCTGCCCCACCAGTCAGTGCTAGCTAGAGGAGGTTGGAAGACAAATTGCCATGCTTAGCCAATTGCAAGACACAATGGGTGAAATTTTGGGCTCCATTTGCGTCAGTGGCAAAACTCCCATTGACTTCAAAGTGGCCAGGATTTCACCGAGTGAGTTGTACCCTCTTTGTGCCCCATATAAGGAATGCCTGTTAATGCACAGAGGATTCAGAGATTCCAGGGCCAGAGGGGACCCACTATGATTATCTAATCTGACCTCCTGTATAACACAGACCATAGAACTTCTCCAAAATAAACCAGTGATGCATGGCTTTTATCTCACTAAGGGAGGCTAAAAGACCAAGGTGTTGCTGATTAACCTCTGTGGATATGTCTTCCCTGCAGAGTTAACTGGAGTTATCTACACTTAGTTATTCTACCTTGAGTGAGGGCAGCCACACTGCAAAATATCACTTGAGCTGCTGGGACCACATTGGCACTGCATTTACTTGTGTGTGTGTGGCAGGGACTTCTGGGGCGCCTCCCACGATTCTTAGTGCCACAGTACTCTGAGCCCTGCCAGTGAATTGTGGGAGAACTTTTCTGTCCTTCCTGGGCAGGCGGTGAATTTTGGAAAGCACTGGAGGACTAGCAGCACTCAAATGGAGCTAGCGGGCATCTGCACTGCAGAATGGTCGCGTTTGGCAGCTGATGAGTTGTGCCAACTCCAACTCTAGCCTGTACCCACTGCTGGGCCAGCCATCACCAGCTTTAAAGCACCATCCCTCGCAAGGGAAGGGTACTTACGTGTGGACGGTACTGAAGTTAGGGCAGTGTGCCAGTTAGAACTCAGGTTAACTTTGCAGTGAAGAGAAGCCCCGAGACACCCCTCTCCCAGGCCCCCCATGCTAGTCTCTCTGGGTGAAACTTCTGCCCTGATGCAGATAGCCAACAAAATCACTTCAATTCCACTTAGGTGGTGCATAGATTTTGTTCTGGCACCCTGCATGGGGATGAATTACACCCTCTCTAAAGGCTTTGTAATTATTATGTCATGAGCCTGGGCCACTTTCCATATGTGGGCTTTAGGATATGAGCCTTTATAGGGAAAAACAATCTCATAGCATTGTATAGTAAAGGTCCCAAGCACCCTAGCTAACTGGAGTGTGCTTGGCTTCTTTACTGTACCATAGTATTTGTTTTAAATGCGGCCAACAATCAGGAGTCCGAGCTCTGTGGACTCAGTGCACAGGTGCTTCCGCAGTCACGACTTTGGCTTGAAAACCAGTCCTAGCTCCCAGTGTTTGTGGAACGGGGCCCGCATTGTGTCAGAAGATGAACATTTAGTGGCAGCCTCCTCCACTGCTTTGTTCCATGTTCCAAGACCTGGAAAGATTCCTCTGTCCTGGCTCGCTGCGATATGCATTCTGCCAGGCTGCAGTCTTATGATGAGAGAGAAGCAGCGCCCGAGTCAAGGGGGTAATTTTTATTTTTATGTTGCCGTAATCCTAAAACGTGCAGCAGCTCTTTCTGAGGAGGGATGGCTAATTACTTTATGCAAATGCAGGCATTTTCTGCTGCTCGTAATTGAATAAATCTAGTAGCTGGCTTCACAGATGGTAGCAGAATCGATGGCGCTTTCACAGGTACTGCACTGTAGCATGGACTCAGAAAGAGATGCAAAGAACTCCTTTCGTTATGCTTCAAGTTGTCAGTATCAGTTTCTTTCCCCATCCTCTGATTTCGCATTCAGAAGGTTGGGGAGGGGCATCATAGGGACAGAAAACTGAGATTTCATAAGGATTGTCTAAGGATGTAGTGGTCTAAGAAACGGGGAAAGCATTATATCTGGATGCTGATTCCAGCAGTGAGACTCCAGCGTCATCCCCTGTCCTGCTGTTAAACCTGAGACACCCCCATCACCACTCCTGTTCCCACCCTGTGCGTACCAGACCACTCTGGATAGCAGCTTGCTTATACTGGCCAGTAGCTTGTGTAGTATTTGAATGAAGATACCAATAGGCTTTGAGCTGCTACTATTAGAGCAGCTCGTTGTGTATTTTTACACTCCTGGTGATGTGCTGTCAATCCTGCTTCATGCCAGGAATACCAATGAATGGGAAGGAGCGCAACCCTGCCAGCTTACTGTGCTCCGAGAACTCCTGGGAGCATTCAGCATACAGAGCTGGCAGAGGAGGGTAGCGGGGGGGTGAGGGCTTGTATAGTACAGATGTTTACAGTACATCAGAAGAGAGCAGCTCCCAGAGGCTGCCTCTCCACGGGCAAAACTCGGATCTATAATTTGTGGCCGCTGGAAGCTTCCGTCTAGACAAGGCTCTGACATTTTTACCTTTGTGCCATTGAACCCTATTCTGAATTAAGGGTCTAATTAAACGTGCTCAATTCATCCTGCTCTGGACAAGGCCGTAGAAGGCTTTATGCAGCTTTCCTGCGTCTCCCTTTTCCGGAGGATGTGTTGTGGCTGCTTCATGGTAGTAACTGTTAAAGTTTACTTGCTCTGAGCTAAAGAGAGCATGAGAGCTGAAGCGGCCTTAATCCCCAGCGTTCTGTGGGTACGTCTACACTACAGCAGCACAGCGAGGGGCTGCAGCTGTGCTGATGTAGCACCTTGGCGTAGATGCTTCCTACATCGGCGGATGGGGTTTTCCCCTTGATGTAGTTAACCCACCTCTCTTAGAGGTAGTAGCTAGGTCGGTGGAAGAATTCTTCCATTGACCTAGCTATGCCCACCGTGGAGGGATTAAGTCGATCTAATCACAGCACTCAGGGCACAAAAGTTTTCAGAGCCCTGAGCTATGTAGCTCGGTCAGTCTGATTTTTAGGTGTGTACAAGGCCTTTGTGTTGCATGTGGGGTGTATATGTGTATGTACACACACACCTTCTATAATACTGTAACCCACTTGCATAGATACGTGTTAAGGGAGGAAGAGGAGTATAGTAATTCTATACAGATCACTTCTGACGCAGAAACTCAAATCCCAGTACCAGATCCGATATAGCGAGGCAATCACAAGTCTGTCGTGTTAATTTGAGTGGGCGCTGGTTGTGCATAGATTAGAAGAGTTGAGGAGGTGTTGTAATTTATGCCACTGTCATAAAGTGCCTCAGGTATTGTCCACACAGGAAAGTTCTTCCAATGCACGTCGTTTTGCTCTGATGATACAGTTCTAGCTCCAGTGAAACATTATGCCCGCACCACTTTGATTGAACTTACTTCCCTTGTGAATCATTGTGTCCACGCACTCCATGCTTTGTATAAATCACTGCACAGCATTTTGGGCGGATATTCCCGGGTGCAGTGTTCCACTGCTAGGCTCTAAGCATTCTGGGATTTTTCGCATGGCCATGGTGGTGATACCTAGCAGAAGCTAGTGGAATTCTGGGGCTCAAATTAACAAATTCCCACAATTCCTTTCCCCCTGTCATCCCAAAATGAATCTGGTTTTAGTGAGCCGGGGCCATTTCCAAACTGCTGTCAGGCAGCACGGAGGGAGCGCTGATGGATGCTGAGCACTGATCATCACTAATATGAACAGGGTGCTCCAGACGTATTGAACAGTCATGCAGCTGGGTGGCTTTGGATGTGTTGGGAGACAACCACCAGCATAAGTGCCGTGATGCTGCATGGATACTGCTGGAGGAGGAGGAGGAAATCAGGCAGTTACTTCTGCATGGCATTTTCCTGGACTGGCTGCGAGCTCAGCCAGCTAGCACTGACTGGTGGGGCAGGATAGAGCTGCAAAACTGGGACAGCCAGCACGGGTGCCCAAAGCGCTGGTGGCTTTGTTCCGTTGGGGGAGCGGAGTCCAACGTAGCAGAGCTCCACTCAACTCCGCCCCCTCTCTAGCTCCTCCCGCCCCCAGCACCCCTTTCCCTCCCGAGATGCCCCCTGTATTGTGGGTGGGAGGTGTGACTGTTGCAGGGGCTAACCCTGCCACCTGAGTCAGCTTCATAGCAGCAGAGATTTCCCCTATACCAGGGATCCTTCCCTAGCCACCGCAGCCTGAGCAGCACCGTGTCAGACTCCGAGGAGAGCCCGGCTCTAAATATTGCAGCAGTTTCTTGAACAAGAGGGAAGGGAGGTACTTAAATGGCCTAGATATACTGGGGGTGAGTTGATTAGTAGGGAGGATTGTATGCATAGCGGCTACAATGAAGTGAAGCCCACTTGGCATAGGAATGAAACCCGGAATGAAAATCCCAGGTGTCCAAGATCTAGGATTTGCTACATTCAGTGCAGAATCAGTGCCAAAAATCACCTGTATATGCAGGTGACAGTGACAGTTCAAGTCCAATATATTGTGATCTGCCAAGGGCAGACACAAACACAGAATGCCATGGTGTGGGACTCTGTTTTCTAGTGCTGCACCGCAGTTATTTCTAGCACTGGCAGGTCCAGAGCTACCTTAAAATCCTAGTCCTGATTACTGGCTTGCTTTCTCTCCCCCCCCCCAATATGTTTTTAGAGGAAACTATCTTGAGAAACTTCAGAACTAGAAACCATTGTCACAACTGTTCTGGAGTGTGGAGCTGGCTCTCTGGACACAAGAGCAGCTGCTAGAATTATATCAGAAGCGAAGAGGGGAACAAAACGTGAGAGTGAGCATGTCTACACTGCAATAAAAGCCGCGCAGCACGGCTCTGAGGGGGAGGGTCTCAGAGCACAGGCTCCAGCCCAAGCCGACCATCTACACTGCAGTTTTTAGCCCTGAGGCCCAAGCCAGTAGACCCAGGCTCTGAGATTTGGAGCCAGGGGTTTCTTATTGCAGTGTAGACATACCCAGTGATTAAGTGTGACCTACTGTCAGGCTGGAAATGAGATAGTGCTAATTTTTTCTAAGCATTGGTCCTGTGCAAATGATTTAATTACTCAGAAACTTTCCTGGGGTGCTTATCACAATAGTATCTGAGAACTTCACAAACATTAATGAGTTTATCTTCCTGACATTTCTGTGGGGCCAGGTAGTAATAGTATCCCCATTTTACAGATGGAGAGCTGAAGCGTGAAGAAGTTAAATGACTTGCCCATGGCCATGCAGGAAATCTCTGGCAGAGCCCATAATTGTACCCAGATCTCCTGAGTCCCAGGCCCAACCATAAGACTGTCCTTTCTGTGATCAGGTATTGCCATGCCACAACTGGCATAAATAAGGAGGTTGGAGCACAGGACCGTGGGAATACGGTCCTCTGGATTCTAGTCCTCCTTCTGCCAGTAAAGCATTGTCGAACCGTGTCCAAGATTGCACAACAGAAGTAGCTCTGCTCCGGTACAGTGCCACCTACCTTCACAGCCATGTGGGGAAGTGCAAATTAGCTGTCTGTAACGTTAAGTTCCTGGCATGCATGCATGCCATAGCAGCCCAAACACACAGAATTTTGTTTGCATCAAAGTTTTTTTTGCCTTGTTTACACTCGGAGATTGTGGAGAAAGCCTCCCAAATGTGAGCCAAAGTAGTCAGCTGGTGTAGTGTTGTCCTTCTGAGTGTGGGGAGACAGAGCCTGAAATCTCCTCTCAATGGGAACTGCTACAGCATTTGTGATGATCACCCTGGAGCTTAGCGCGGGGGGGGAGGGGCAGTGCTTCAGCTTTTGCACACCTGATTTTCTTGTCAGAAATAGCCACAAAATGTGGTGAAGGCAGTGGCAGTTACTTGGGCTGCAATAGAGGGGTGTGGTTGCGATCAAGAGTGCCTGGTTCAGATAACTAGGAGTTTCAAGCCTCATCCCATAATTTGAACCCCACCAACTCTGTCCAGGTTGGGGAGGGAAAGGAGAGTGTTAGCCTTCCTCCTTAGTGCTAAAAGCCTCAACTGAACCTCCACCTCTTACCTCCTCCTGAGTCCTAAAAGCCCCCCTCCCCCCAGTCTCCCCAAATCAGGTGCTCTACCCACCAGCTTTTTTCCCCCACCCCTCAATGCATGCAGGCCCATCTCAACACTAAATGCAGAAGCACAGCAATACCTGAAAATTTGTAAAACATGGATAACCGCACCTCCTTTCTCATACCTTGTCTGTCCTGTCTTTATATTGTAAGCTTTTCTTGTCTCGATATGTGTTTGTACAGCGCCTAGCACAGTGGGACCGTGATCTCAGCTGGAGCTACTGTAATACAAATAGTAATTATAAATTCTCAGTGGTAGGACAGGAAATGTCGATTCTTCTTCGAGTGCTTGCTCATGTCCATTCCACTATAGGTGAGTTCTGTGCATGGTTCCCGGAACTTTTTTCCCCTTAGCAGACCCTGTAGGGCCGGCTCCGGCACCCCATGGAGCCCCGCGCACATGCCGCGGTATATGAGGCGCTGCCGGCCCTACGCCCCCTCAGTCCCTTCTTTCTGCCAACTCTGGCAGTGGGGATGGGGGGTGGGCTGTGGAATGGACATGAGCAACACATCTCGAAGAATATCAGTTACTGGTAAGTAACCTTGTTTTCTTCTTCGAGTGATTGCTCATGTCCATTCCACTATAGAAGCAATACCTTGGAGGTGGGTAGGAGTTACTGGTGAGCTGCCTTCAGCTCCGCTCTGCCAAATCCCACGTCCTCTCTCGCCTGCTGGACGATGGCGTAGTGGGACGTGAAGGTATGCACCAACGCCCAGGTGGCAGCTTTGCAGATGTCCTGCAGGGACATTCTCTCCAGGAAGGCTGTAGACGAGGCTTGAGCTGTGGTTGAGTGCGCTGTGATGGTTCCCGGAAGCGGCACCCTCGCCTGCTCGTAGCAGAACTTGATGCACGATGTAATCCAGGAGGAGATGTGCTGCGTGGAGACAGGTGAGCTTTTCATCCGCTCAGCCACCGCGACAAAGAGCGGCTTTGTATGCTTGATGTAGGAGGCCAGGAAACCGTGCATGGAGGCGTGCACTCACCTATAGTGGAATGGACATGAGCAACACATCTCGAAGAACATCAGTTACTGGTAAATTACCTTGTTTTTTGTTCTCTTCCCCTAAGGACCAGATTAGCTGGTGTCAGCGGAATTCTGCTGATTTACACCATCAGAGGCTCTGACCCTAAACATGTATCTGTTTTCATTCTTGTTTCTTTCCCCTATGCACTATGATCCCCTAGCACTGCTCTCCCTGCGAGTGGCCTGAGGTAGTGCCTGACTTGAGCAGATTAAAAGAAAGGGGGAAAAATCCCCATGCCTCCTGATATAACATGAAGCCATGCTTCACATTCATGCAGTACTGTTTGTCTTTTCAATTACTGCTGTAAATTATGATGCATGGAAGTAGTGAAATGTCTGCATTCAAGAATAGAGGCTTAGAACAGCCACGATGGGGGAGAAAGATACAATGCATTACATTCATTGCCTTTCATCCTGAAGGATTTCAAAGCACTTCACAAACTACTTTCGTATTTCTAAGATGTGATCAGGAGATTTAGAATGGAACACCTTTCCCAGCCATAACTGTAGCATTTCCTCCAACAATGCTGGAGGAATGGCTTCAACTGCTCCTGAAATGCACCCACTTCTGCTGTTGAACAAAGCAGCGATTTACCAGCACGGGCAGCAATGCTGCACATCCATTTAAGGACAATGAAGAAGTGGTGCATGTTTATTTTTACCTTGTGAATCATTTCTGAGGATTTGGATCAAAGAAGAGGAAATAGCACAGGTACAAAAAGGCACACGACGATCTTTAAATCAGAGGGTTCAAGAACAACTTAGAGATGGTGACAGATAGCAAACTAACTGTGAGTTGGCAATGTGCAATGCCAGCATGTCTAAAAGCACTGCTGTCCTGAGGTGACTTTGCAGGTAAAACTAGAGAGGAGATGGTGCTGAACACATAACCCTGATGCAACTGCACCTGAAAGATGCTGGGTGGTTCTGGTTCTCCAGTTCAGGAAGGCTATAGAATAACTAGAGAATCTGAAAGGGACAACAAAACTGATAGGAGGATTGGAGGATGTGACAGGTGCATACTGCTGGGCCTGTCCTATTGTCCTTACTCACTCAAAACTTCTGTTGCCCTCGGTGAGAATTTGGGGTAAGAACTACGGGATTGGAGTCATAGTGTAGAAAAATCAGGCCATGCAGGAACACAATTGCACCTTCAATTGATGGTGTAAATGAGGGAAGGGAACTATTCAGTCTCAGCAGAAGGTAGGACAAGAAACAGTGACCTGAAATTAAGGCAAAGTTACATGGGACTTTCAGAACCAGATCGTAACAGTGGACACAGATGAAGAATGGGGCTAAGGTCCAGGCACCTCCATGGCAGTGAGCCACAGCACTAGTGAATAGCCCTCTAAAATGTATAGAGACTAGTGTGGAAGAACCAGGTGGTCCTGACGGAGGCTTCCTTAACTGTGATTCATTACAAACAAGGATGGGTCTTCTCTTGTGTTCATTCCAGATGAGCAGTTCCCTTCCCCACCCAACTCCAGTGTCTGCCCTCAAAATCTAAAAAAAATTCCAGTAAAGTAATGAATGATGAAAAGTTATGTTGACGATGCTGGGTGGTCTTGTAGTTCAAGCACAGACCTGGGAGTCAAAAGATCCGGGGTCTCTTCCCCATCTCTGTCATGGATTATAAATGTGACCATGGGCACATTCCAGAGTTCGCCTGAGGCTCAATTTCCTTGTCTGTACAATGGGGATAATACACCTCCTTCGCAGCTGGAAGTCATGACTGATCGGTTAACCATGCCCATAAGATTACAGAGGCAACTGATACAGCCTTGTTCCGGGAACCCAATCTGCTCCAGGGATTATAAACCTGTAAAGTGTACCATAGCTCCAGGCTTGGTGCGTGGGGGAACAAGGAAAGAGGCCCTCTGCTGAGAACTCCTTGCCATGGGCCATACAGAGATTCACTCCAGGAACAGACAGCGAAAGTAACCCGTCTAGGACAAACTCCTGAGCTGGGAATGGGAGAGGCGGCCCCTTGGCTCTAATTCAGCCAGATGCTTACGCACATGTATTACTCTAAGCACCTTGGTAATGCCGGTGAAGTCAGTGGGACTCTGCCTGTGCTGAAAGTTAGGCACGTGATTCATTGCTTTTGAGATCATGCTAACACCCTGCATTGTGCCCTGCATTAATAAAGAACTGCAGTCCACAGTGTAGGCTGTCAGCGTGTAGCATCCAAAGGAAGGGATGCTGGTTGGGGGCGGGAGGAACTGTTTACAAACACATCCCCTTCAATTACTCATTGAGAATGGCAGACGTCAACAAGGGATCCAAAGGAACCTTGATGTATCTTTCATTCGGTTTTCAAAGCCTGCAAGTAGGCAGAAAAGGTTGTTTTGTTGCCGGGAGCTGATGGAATATAAACACTGAGGCCACATGGGCCTGTCACATTCCCGCAAGAAAGAAAAGCGTCTGTGCGATGATGGGAATAATGGAAATAAACAGGAGATGGAAAAACAACCTCCCCCCCTATTGCCATCTCTCTTAGCAACCCCTTCCAATCTCCAATCTCCCCTCTCACCCAGCAGCCAAGAGAGAAGGAATAAAAAAGCAAGACGCCTCTTGAATGGGTGCCAAGGTTGATTTAATTTGCTGTATTGAATTCATTAACTTTTGAACTATATGTCTGCCGCGAAGCACAGATTATAAATTGTGAGTGGCAGTGGTGCGCTGCACCGATCTGCCAAGAGACTCGGCAAAGCAGAAAGATTGACCTACTTTTATCAGATCTGAAGGGATCGCAGTTTAATGCTCTTCTCGCACTGACAGTAAGCTGCATTTCTCTCTCCCCACCTGATAGCGTTTGGGAAGTTTTTAATCCCTTCCTAAGAGGAGTTTCCCCTCCTCTGATAAAATCCCCACAATCACACTGGATCTTGCACAGTTATACTGGTCTACGTGCAGTTGTGTGTATATGCGCTTTGCCGATATTGTATTGTATTGGGAAAGTGCTCATACGGTATGTATTGACTGGCTGTGCACTGACTCTCTGGCTGTGACTTGCTTCCTCTCTCCCTGTTATTCCACTGACACATTTTTTTAAATTAACTACTGCAATATTCCATAGTAATAGACACATGCATTGCATTGCAGATGGTAGGGCTCTTTTAGTCAGCCAGCAAAAATACTATGGCAACCTATAGATTTATAGGTTGCAAGACCAGAAAGCACCATCGTGATCATTCAGACTGACCAGAATAACACAGGCCCTAGAACTTCCCCCAAAATAACTCCTAGAACAGATCTTCTAGAAAAAACCTCCACGCTTGATTTAAAATGGTCAGTGGTGGAGAATCCACCACGATCCTTAGTACGTTGTTTCAGTGGTTAATTACTCACTGTTAAAAATGTATGCCTTATTTCCAGTCTGAATTTATCTAGCTTCAACCTCCAGCCATTGGATCATGTTAGACTTGTCTCTGCTAGATTGAAGAGCCCTTTATTAAATATTTGTTCTTTGTTAAGCTAAATAGATTGAGCTCCTTCAGGCTATCACTATTAGGCCTGTTTTCTCATCTTTTAATCGTTCTTGGGGCTCTTCTCTGAACCCTCTCCAGTTTATCAACATCCTTCTTGAATGGTTGACACTAGAATTGGGCACAGCGGTCCAGTAGTGGTCACATCACTGCCAAATTCAGAGGTAAAATAACTTCTCTATGTGCGCTCAAGATTCCCTGTTTATGCATCCAGGGTTCACGTTAGCTGTTTTGGCTACAGTGTCATGCTGCGAGATTGTGTTCAGCTGATTATCCACCCTGACCCCCAAATCTTTTCCAGAGCCTTTGCTTCCCAGGATAGTGTCCCCCCCGTTCTGTAAGTATAGCCTACATTCTTTACTTCTAGATGTATATATTTTTATTTAGCTATATTAAAATGCATATTGTTTACTTGCGCTCAGTTTAGTTGTGTTAGTTTACTCCATGTCAGTGACCTGTCCTCTTCATTATTTACCACACCCCCAATTTTCTGTGTCATCTGCAAACTCCATCAGTTATGATATGTTTTCTTCCAGGTCAATAGTACAAATATTAAATGGACTTGGGCCATAACCGATCCCTGCAGGACTTGACTGGAGACACACCTGCTAGATGATGATCCCCCATTTACAATTACATTTTGAGACCTATCTGTTTTTTAATTGTGTGTGTGTGTGTGTGTGTGTGTGTGTGTGTGTGTGTGTGTGTGTGTGTGTGTGTGTGTGTGTGTGTGTGTGTGTGTGTGTGTGTGTGTGTGTGTGTGTGTGTAAAATATCAACTGCTCCAACAAGAACGTTGTAGTTATGCACACCCCCAATTTTTTTGCATACTGTGTACGCACGGATGCATAACTGTGTCTTACGTTTGGCTGAGAGATCAACCTTGGAACTATCCACCTGTTGCATGATCCAGTGGGTTGGGTGCTGGGTGGGACCCAAGAGAGATGGATTCAGTACCAGTTCTGCCAATGACCTGCTCTGTGACGTTGGCAGGTTACTTCCTCTCTCCGTGCCTCTGTTTCTCCTTTTATCTGTCTTGTCTATTCAGAGTGTGAGCTCTTTGGAACGGGGACTCTCTCTCACAACGTCGTGGTGTGGTGCCCAGCACAGTGGATCCAGTCTCAGGTGGGTGCTACTGTAATATTCGTCATAACACTCCACAGTGCACCAGAGTAAGAGATTTGGGTTTTGTTGACGTTGGTTTAGAAAGGAATTGAAACAGCAAAGAAACGCTACAAAAGTAGTCCTGTTGTTGTCTCCAACAGCCCACCCCTCCCTTTGTCTCTTGTGCTATTTTGTTTACCACAGTCCCCTCCTAGCTTTCCTCCAAAGATCTCAGAGCACATGACAGACAGTAAACCTCACAACATCCCTGTAAGATCAGTCTGATGCCCACAGAGGTTTAAATAAGTGGCCCAATGTTTCACAATGAGCAGGCAGCAGATAAATGAATCACATTCAGGAGCCCTGACTCCTAACTCTCCGTTCTAACCACAGGTCCAAACTCCTTCCCCCCACACTGTATCCTTTATCTCACAAACCTAATTCGTTTAACAGTGAAATCATACCGGAGAAGATCAAAGATCAAGCAGTACAGAAAGAAAAACTCCAGGCAGAGGGGAGAGGGTTGATCTGGACATGGAGGTCAAAGACTACCTTGTCTCTACTCGGGCTTTAGAATGCGAGAGCTAGCTTGATGTAAAAAACACAACTTTTCTTGCAGTGAAGGCAAAGTCTCAGGCTTGGTCTACACCTAAAACTTAGGCCAACCTAACTATGTTGCCTGAGAGATGTAGTTAAGCCAACCTAAGCCCCGGTATAGACCGTGGTAGGTCGATGGAAGAGTTCTTCCATCCACTTAGCTACCCTGTCTTGAGGAGATGGATTTACTACAGCCATGGACTATCCCCTTCTGTTGCAGTAGCACGTGGCTATGCTACAGTGGCTTAGCTTGTACTGTAGACATAGCCTCTGTCCCCTCTTTAAACTATTACACACCACCTCTCTTTTTCATGAGACTACTGTATTACTTTCCAGGGATTGTCTGACTGATATTTCCTTTTGGGGTCTTGGCTGTGCACAGCTTCACCATTTTCATTCTTCCCGTTAAACAGCAGAACTTAATTTCTGCATAGTATGTAGCAGGTGAGGCATAGAGAGCTCCACTTCACAATAGTGTAAGTAGAAGGTGGATCCAAGGTGAGGTCTGAACACAGGCCCGGGGGCCTGGATCTCCTGTGCTCAAAGGGAAGGGCTCCACTGCAGCGGGGGAGTGTGAATGGCAGTTGTGTAGCTGTACCGCATTAGCTGTACTCTAGCTAGCTAGCTAATAATAGCAGTGAGAACGCAGCTGCATGGGTTATACAAGCCCACCTGACACCCTCCATGCAGCCATGCGGAAACCTGCATTGCTGCATCCTTACAGCTGTTTTTAGTGAGCTAGCTAGATTAAAACTAGCGCAGATACGTCTACACTATCTGCGACTCACAGCCCTGACTGCCGTGTAGATGTATCATAAGTCTGGTTCTGACACTTGGTGCCCTCAGTGACTTTGGGTAAGCTACTCCTCCTCTTTGTGTCCGTTTCCCGCCTGGGATAATCCTCCTCTGTCTGCTTGTCAAGGGTGGTGACAATGTTTCTAAAGAGAAATGTCAAATCCTTTGGAGAGGAACAGCTCAAGATAAATACTAAGGATTATTTTTAAGACCCCCTCCCCCCCCCATTCAGCAAAGCACGTAAGTACATGTTTAAGTGCTTTGCTAATTTGGGGCCTAAGTCAGCAGCTGGTCTTCATGTGATCAATTTAGGTGCTGTATAGAAATGTACTGAGGCATGATGATCAACCCAGGTGGTTGGCGCAAGGTACTTTGGACAGCCCCGTTATCAGCCTCACCTAGGTACCACGTGTGGCTGAACAATCCACAGAGTTGTGGTTTGTGAGGAGCCCTTAACGCAGCTCCGCATCCACCCTTGGAGAGAGAACTGTAGGGGACTGGATCCCCTGCAGCAGATTTGCATTGGGGGGGGAAAAAAAGTGGTTACAAATACATTTGGTGGACTGGAAAATCCCTCTCATGGCCTTATTCACTTCTTACCAGATGTGCAGTGAAACCCGTTGTCTTGCTGCAGTGTGAGTGACACGGGGAGGGGGGCTGTGTTTATTCTCTGCACTGGGGTAGCCTATTGGCCATTTTAGAAATGAGATTTCTACTTTGTAATAATAATAATAAACGAGTGCACTGACTCAGCCATGGATAACGTGCCCACGGGCCGAAAAGGGAAGGTTCACCCCAGGCTCTGTGGATGTTCATAGGGACGTGTTTAAACAACAGTCCTGTATTTGCTTTGTGTTTTACAGGGCAGAAATGGTTCTCAGACAGACATGGCTGTATTGCAGCAAAGGACTGGACAGGAGCAGGATGGTCAAACACTGTCTGCACACACCAGCCCCAAGGCTGTGTACCAGAATGACTGTGGTGTGTGATTTGAAAGTGCCTGTGGAGTTTTTGGTTGTTTGATGGCTCCTTCCTGTTTCCACATACTCAGTTTGATACCTGATCATCTGATGCTTGTCCCCCACTGGGAGCTGTCTTGTGAGGATTCTCTGATGTAAAACATCTCCAACGTTAACTCCTGCTATCTGGTCCACTGCGGAGGGAAAGACCCCAGGCCCTGGGAGCAGCAGAGTCAAGGAGTCAATGGTAGCACCCAGCTGTTTACGTAGAGGGCTGAATGATCATTACATTGCTCACCTGTCACTAAGTTACCATGGATAGCAGTGTAAGGGCTTTTGTAAATGGCCCCTGGTTTACAGTCAGATTCACATTAATCAGCTCAGTGTCTCTCTCATGAAAGGTGCTGCACCATAGAAAACTAGCCTCCGTTTAGCCACAGAATGGGGCCAAGTTTCCCCAACACTGGCCAGTCAGTCCATTTGACTGGTAGTAACATACAGGAGGGAAACCTGGAGCAGTTCCTTACTTACCCCATTACTGTAGTACCTGAGCACCTCACAAGCGTTAATACGTTAACACTCCTGCTGTTCCCATTTTATAGAGAATCGTAGCGTTTAAACCCAGAAGGGACCCTAGATCATCTACCCTGGCTTCTGGTATATCACAGACCACTCAACCCCCACACAGGAACTGAGGCCCAGCTCCAAAGTCCCATTGATTGTAATGTATACCTTTGAGGATCTGGGTCAGAGAGACTAAACTTACACAGAAAGTTTGTGTCAGAGCAGGGAATTGAACTTAGGACTTCCGAGCCCCATGCCGCTGCTCCTGTTATGATCCTTTCTTCTGTGTGACCCAGTCTTCACCAGTCAACACCAGTCTTCAAGGCTGGAGAAGGGTTGCCTAAACCCAGAGAGAGAGAATGAAGGAAGGATGTCACTTAACCAGTGCCAGAGCTCCAGTAATAATGGAAGCAGTACCATGTTCTCCTCAGAACAGGCTGATTATATAAAGCCCTTAATAAGTGACACTGCTATCTCCTTTGGGAAAGAGTGTCCTTCCTACAGTTTTGGGGGTGTTTTCGAGGTTTTGTGGTTGAGCTCTCAAGCTGGTAATTGATAGTAGAAATGTTTTCCTTTTGACTTCATCTGTTGACAATGCTGCACGGCCAGCAGTGCCTGAGGAGGCTGGTATCTCTCGATCAGGTATGACTAATTGCATCAGGGCAACAGTAACTGTGATAACGTTTTATTTTTCTCTAGAACAGCTCCGTTACAAACTGCCTGATAGCTGAGCCCTTGTGGAATGTTTTTGCAGAGGTTTTGCTGATATTTCAGGCCCGATAGCTTGTGTGGGCAAATACGGAAAGCCCGGAATATTCCACCCCATGTGTGACACACACAAAAGCCAGGAACAGACTTGTTTTATCTGTTGCCTGGGCCAGCTGTTAGCTGTGCATTGTCAGTGCTCTTCAGGAAACTGACCAGTTCTTGCGCCTGTGTTGCCTGGGAACCAGCTAATTTGTAGTGTTTAGGGAAGGTCGGTGTGACGGGTGAAGGCCTGCGTCGAGCCAGCAGCAGGGCTACTGTTGCAGTGACTCCAGACTAACTCTTATTTCCTATGGTCTATGCATCTGCTGTGCCCTGTCTCCCTCTGAGCCCCAATTCTTGCCTCCTCCATCCATTCAGGACACAGCAAAGTGGGAGAGTTCGAATGAGGGGCTGGGACAGACAGCCATGGAAAACCGAGTGGCTGGCAGCCGGCAAGAGGAGGAGGGCAGATACCATTGGGGTATTTCTATGCATCAATTACAAACCCCTGGCTGGCCTGTGCCAGCTGACATGGGCTCACAGGGCTTAGTCCAAGGGGCTGTTTAATTGCGGCGTAGACACTCAAGCTGGAGCTCGGGGTCTAGGATCCTGCGAGATGGGTGGGTCCCAGAGCCCAGCCTGAAGCCCGACCCCAAATGTCTACACCGCAGTTAAATGGTCCCATAACCCAAGCCCCTTAGCCCGAGTCAGTTGGCACAGGCCAGCCAAGGGTATCTAATTGCAGTGCAGGCATACGCTCTGTCTCTCTTGACACCAGTGGGTCGTGGAATCCCTCTTTAGATGCGGGGTGGAGCTGGGAAGCTGCAAGAAGCTTAGGGAGGAAGGATGATCCAGTGGGAATTGGCAGATCTTGGGGCAGATCTATGTTCTGCTGATACAGACATTAGGAAGTCACTTCGGCTGTGCCTATGCTGCAGCTGGGAATGAGCCCCCCAGCCTGGGAAGACAGATTTGAGCCAGCGGCCTTCAGCTAGTGTGCTAAAAATAGCAGCGTGGACATTGTGGCTCTGGCGGAGGCTTGGGTCCCAGTTTCGGTGACAAGCATGAGTCTGGCTACCCCAGCCTAGGAGTCTTGTGCCCAGTTGCTGTGTAGACATATCTTTACTGTCTGAGTTAACCCCCCCCCCCCCTCCCCATTTATAGATAGAATAGCACTTCCCTGATACACAGCTGCTGTTACACCCCAAAAGCCTCCATTAAAAGAACGTTGTTTAACTTGCAAAGTCAATAACTCAAAAGCTAGCAAATGCCAGAATTTAGGTCTCTTGTGCAGAATTTTTTAATATGGGTAAAACCCTGTATTTGTCCCTAGTTTTGTTCTCAGAAAGAACTCAACCATTCTAGCTGAAATTTCCCTTCCTCCTTCCCTGCCCAAATATTCAGCCAGAGGCTGACGCTCAGCATCAAAAACTTCAGCCCAGATGGTTGCAGCTTGGTTAAAGTTATTAGCAACGGAAAAGAGAATGGGAAGAGTCTGGCAACCTTAATCAGAGATGGTGCGACCAGCCCCACCTGTGATGTAAAAAATACATGAGATTGGGAGGTCACAAGATACCCTGGGAATGAGGGCCATATAAGTGCCATAAATAGAGAAATTTTCTGGAGGCGGGATTGACAGAGGAATGAGATCACAGGACCCAAGGTGTTTGTACTCTTACTTTTCCTCGCTGCTCAAGGGTCATCCTTGCATCTTTGATTCGGCCCTTTCCTGAGACTCTCCTTACATGCACTGATCTCGCTGGTCTCCCTGTTTCTCATCTTGCTCCTGCACAGTGTGTTCTAAACACTGCCACATAAATCCTTTTTATCTTCTGCTGCACTGCTCCATTCACTTCCCCTTGCCCTCTGTGTCATGTTAAAGCTACTTGCCTTTGCCTTCCAGGCTCTTTGCAATCCTCTCCCGATTATGGCTGTGCCCCCCTCTACAGCCTTAGGCTGCTCCAAAACACACATAATACTTAGCATTTGCATGTTCATAGCTATCAAAGCTCATAATAGAGCTTCATCCTGAAGCTGCAGCTGGGGAAACTAAGGCCTGGTCTACACTAGAAAATTAGGTGGGTTTAACTACATTGGTCAAGGGTGTGAAAAAGCCACACCCCCTGAACCGTGTTGTTAAGCCAACCTAAATCTCCATGTAGACAGCGCTAGGTCAATGAAAGAATTCTTCCATCAACCTAGTTACCGCCTCGCGGGGTGGTGGATTACCTACGCCGATGAGGGAAACCCCTCCTGTTGGCCTAGGCTGTGTCTACATCAAAGCGCTACAGCGACCCAGCTGCAGCAACGTAGCTGTGCCGCTGTAGTGTTTTAAGTGTAGACGAACCCCGAGGCGTTGAGAGCTAAAATGACTTGCACAAGGGCTCAAAGGTCATCAGAGACACAGAAGACCCAGTCTTCCCAGCTCACGTCTCCTTTTCGCTGTCCACTAAACCATACTGCCTCGCCTCAGGAACTGGTAACAAGTACCCTCTCCATACACCAATTACGTAAGCAAAGGAAAAGGAAGTTTAGGCTTACCCTGTGCTTATTTCGCCCCATTATGCCAGGCATGGGAGAGAGTCCTGACTGAATGCCCGATGTCATCCACCCAGTGTGCTGCCATAACCAAGGCACAACAGGGACAAAATGCCAGTGTGCAGCTTTGAATAATTTCCCTCGCTCCCGACTGTTACGCTGCAATGTACTGAGGGAAGGAGAGAAGGGGGTTTGGTTTTAATTAATTTAATTAATGAGGCTGTTCTCAGTAATAGTAGATGACAGAACTAGGAGCAATGGTCTCAAGTTGCAGTGGGGGAGGTCTAGGTTAGGTATTAGGAAAACAGTTTAATTAGGACAGTGGTGAAGCACTGGAATGGGTTACCTAGGAAGGTTGTGGAATATCCGGGTTTACAGGTTTTTAAGGTGCAGCTTGACAAAGCCCTGGCTGGGATGATTTAATTGGGGTTGGTCCTGCTTTGAGCAGGGGGGTTGACTAGATGACCTCCTGAGGTCCCTTCCAACCTTAATCTTCTATGATTCTGATTCTAATTATGTTCTAAAACTGATGATGTCTGTGCAAAGTCTGCCCTTGTTTTGGCTCCAAGATGTTGCTTCATGTAAAGCCCTTCACAGATTTCCCTTAAAAGTCTGCATTTCAGTTTTTCCATGGACCTGCACAGTGCATTATTTCAGACAGATCCAGTGAATGAACATATTGTAGCTGCTGCTGCTTGAGTAATTACATGCCCAGATTTTGCTCTGCTCTGCTCCTTTCTACGTAGTCTCAAATGCTTCCCAGACAATAAGCGTCCTTCACCTCCTACAGTGTTGCAAAGTATCATCCAGAGTCCTTGCTCGAATGGGGGGGGGGAGGAGGAGAGAAATGCTGTTTCCAAATGCACTTCTAGCTGTGGTTTTAAGGCTGGGTCTGCAGAGTCTTTGTACCGATTTAACAATTTCAGTTGGAGTGTAATTTGCTGATACAGTTAAATTTGATAAGACGCATCGTGTGGATTCAGTTACACAGATGTTGGCCAGCCACAAGTTATTGGGCTCAGTAGAGGGTAAGCAGGTGAAATTCTCTGACTTGTGTTATATAGGAATTCAGACTCAAAGATCTAATGGTCGTTCTGGCCTTGGAATCCATGTATTAATGGCAATGCTGGTATAAAGGTGTATAACTGGTCCATAATAAGGGGTTGTACCACTTTATATGGGTTTCAAACCAATATACAATCATAGAAATGTAGGGCTGGCAGGGACCTCAATAAGTTATCAAGTCGGACCAAGTAAACCTGGACCATCCCTGACAGGTGTTTGCCCAACTTGTTTTTAAATGCTTCCAACGATGCGGACTCCACAACCTCCCTTGGAAGCCTTTTCCTGAGCTTAACTACCCATATAGTTAGAAAGTTTTTCCTAATATCTAACCTGAATCTGCCTTGCTACAGATTTACCCCTATTACTTCTTGTCCTACCTTCAGTGGACATGCAGAACAATTGATCACTGTCCTCTTTATAACAGCCCTTAACATATTGGAAGGCTGTCACCAGCTCCCACCTCAGTCTTCTTTTCTCAAGACTAAACATTCCCCGTCTTTTTCAACCTTTCCTCATAGATCAGGTTTTCTAAACCTTTTATCATTTTTGTTTCTCTCCTGTGGACTCTTTCCAATTTGTCCACATGCTTTCTAAATTGTGGCACCCAGAATTGGACACAGTACTTCAGCTGGAGCCTCACCAGTGCCGGGTAGAGCAGGACAGTTACCTCCTGTGTTTCTTACATACTACACTTATGTTAATACCGTACAAAAACTTTGTGTAGACAAGCCAGCAGAATCCTGTGAAAGGCCGTGTGGGAACTAAGGGGATGTCTATGCTACAGAGACTGTACTGGCTTAGCTATGCCAGTGGAGCCCCATTGAATAGACGTAGCCAAAGCTCAAAAAAGGGTTTTTTCTGTCAGTGTAGGAACACTGCCTCCTGGTGGATGGAAACATTCTTCTGTTGACTTAGCAGCGTCTACATGGAGGGTTTTGTTGGCACAGCTGTGCTGCTCAGAGGTGTAGCTTTTTCTCACTTCTGATAGACATAGCTATGCTGATACAACTTTCAAGTGTAGGCCAAACCTAGGACAATAGGCCATGTTCAAAAATGTGTTAGCTAACTTGTTTTCGAACATGGCCTCCTTTCCTGATGTAGATGCAGTTTAACCCCTTTAAAACTTGTTAGCTGGTCGTGATCCTCTCCTGGAGGGAAAACTTGAGATTGTCAGGGTTTGACCTAAGAGGAGAAATGTGGGCTATGGTAAGTGTTGCAACGGTAGCAGTATCCCTCAGAAGCTCTCCTGTTTTGTGACCTTGGCCATCACAAAGTGAAAAGAGGGAGACGGTATGAGTCAGCAGACCTGCCTGCTGTTCCCACCTGTACCACTAACCTTGGACAGATCAATACTTCTCATTTTACATTCCCTTCAGATCACGTGGCGATCGGGTCACTGTTTATACAGATTCTTATAAGAAGTAACTACCTTACAATGCTTTAAAAAAAATCTTGCTGATTTCCATCCTTTTAGGAGTGACTGTTGGTCATTTCCTGTCTCTCTCAGCCACATAATCTCATTATTTTGACTGGAATAGAAGTATTGCTCAAGCCTCCTTTTTGGTATGAGGGCTGGGGAATGGGGAAAGAACCATGAAAAAATCACTCTGCAAGTTAGTAGGGATATTGAAGGCAGTGAAGTATGTTCACCCTGTTTTCTTTTTCTTAAAATATTACTCATATTTTTACAGAATTCACTGCCACAGGGATGTGACTTAGGTGGGAAATGCCACCTGCACTGCAAACATAACAGCGTGAGGGGAGTGTGATTGTCCCCTGACACTGTTACTAGGTGGGGCTTTTACAGCATTTTCTAACTTGTCTGAAAGCTTTGCCATTTTAACACATTCTCCCTGTCCATCCAAAAAATCTCCACTGCTTCAGTTCTTTCCAGTGGAGTTAATAGGCACTTTCCTAACTGTTGCAGGCAGTTGGTTGGCTGTTTATGGTAGTGCCCACAGCATAATAGGTGCCTTCCAGACATTCAAGAAGGGAATCCAGTCTCTGCCCTGAGGAGCTCACAGTATAAGGACAGACAGTCGAGTAGACAGAGGGTAGGGGAAGGGGAAGAAGAAACAGAGAGCTTTCATGTAATCTGATTCACTGTCAGTAGCACCAAAGAGCTGTCTCCACAAATGGCCCTGGAGGGTGCATTTCAGATGCAGGTATTTTTCTCTCCCCTGCTGGCCACCCCACTTGTGTAACGTTGCGTCATTGGATGCACTGTGTGATTTTCATAACCTCGTCTGAAGCCACTGACTTCAACCACTGTTGGAGCTGAAATGCCAGTCTCTTTGACCTGTTCAGCTGTGACATTGGTCTGTGCCTATGTCCTGTCTCTTGTGTCAGTAAACTGGACATATCCCACCACTCTAGAGAAGAGGCCTCTAGCAGCATCAGCAACTTTTTAATGGTCTGGTCTTTCTCCCAATGAAGTCAGTGGCCAGATTCCCCTAGACTTCAAAGTGAAAGGATCAGGTCCTGAAAGATAATCTGATTGATTGAGTTCTGGATAAAGAACAGGAAGACGTGTGCTCTACTGATTAGTATCATCCCTCAACCTCTTCCTCATCTGTAAACCAGGTATTCTCCTTACTACTGTACTGCGTTGTGGGGTTGTTGTTTAAGTTTGCTGAGTTTCTTAGATAAAAGGCTAATACAAGTGCAAAGCATTATATAACAAAAGCATTTGTACTATGCTCACCTTTGGAGAGGAAGTTTATTTTCAAGTAGCCATATATACTGTAGTGAGCTGATTACTGTGCTTCTGCTGTTAGATTCTGCGCAGCCTGAAACTTAAAGGGCTAGAGTTTAAAGGGACACTGTCAACTTGCACTTTTTTAGATCCAAAAGCTTTGGGAAATGAGTCCATTTTTAAATTTCCCTAATTTCAAGAAATTTCAGTTTCTGATAAAGCAGCCTTTTAAATAGTCTGGCCTGCATTTTTTTTTTTTTTTTTTTTTTTTTTATAAACCAAACCTTTAAAAAATGTTTTAGGGTTTTTCTGATCCTCTGTTGATGTTTTATAAGTTCCCCTTTTCCCACCTCCTGCCAAATGAGAACCTGACATTCAGGAGAAAACAGTGAAACTGACTATACACAAACTGCTGTCAAATGTACAAAGTGAACAAATTGGAAAAGTAGAAAAAAATCATTGGCTTTTACTAATTTCTTTCTGTTACAGGAATCTTAGCAGCTGCTTATAATCATAGTGGTCCCAAAATCTTCTTTTCAAGTTGGCTCAGTGTCCGTTTCTAATATTCTACTGCTTGCCTACTAATTTTGTGCCTTTTTTATTAACAGTGAATCTTGATAGCAAATTTACTCACCTGATCATTTTACTTTCAGTTTCAGGCTTCCAGTTCTTGGAGGTTTTGCATCTTATGCTGATGCTCAAGGAACAGTGAGCGAGAAATTGGGAACAATGAAGGCTTTTAATGTACTACAGCTTATTGCTTCAATGAGGAGAGGATTTTTGCCACACCATACAGCAGTGAAAACCCATTCTACCACTGACAGCCAAAAACGTCACACCTTTTTTCCATGACAGTTGTTACCTCCAGCTAGAATTTTTGTATGGCAGCAGCAGCAGCAGAAACAGTCACACAGAGAACCAAAGACCATGTGGGACATTCCTTTCTAGCACTAACTGGAGAATAGTTCAGATAACTATTTTTGTCTTCTGTCCTGCACACGGGATTTATATTCTTGCTTCTCCTGGAATTACAGTAGTGAATGTCATTGTTTGCTCTTTGAGCAGTTCTCAGAACCTCTTTACCTATGTGTTATGGTACCTGTTATTCCTCAGACATCTCCATGGCTAAGGAAACCCATGATGAAGAACCTAAAATGTTGGAAATTCCAGTTAATGAACCTTCTGTGGCAACATCTCCCCTGGATTGCTGTGGTGCTAGGCCTGAGCCTCAGAGTGCAAAACAGTCAGTCACTCTAGTGGAGACTTAAGCCAAGAAGAACCAGCAGGTTCAGGAAAGTGAAGAGGCAGGAGAGAAAGAAACCATCTAAGGAAAACTCTGAAAAGGGATCAGGTAGCAGCAACATGCTGACACACCCTATGCGAGTTAAATTCCAGTGAAATCAATGGGAGTTTTGATTTGGCTGTAATGGAGTAGCTCAAGACATGTCACTACCACCTTTCCTTCTGGACTCCTAGGGCTCATATACTCTGAGTTGCAGCAGTTTAACTAAAAGTGTGACCTTAATCCCGTTTAGTTAAACCAGTGCAAGCTCTCATGTGGACACCTACTTCGCATTTGAGTGGCTTGTTTCAGTTCAGTTTAAGTGGATTAGGAGCAAATTTAAGCTGAACTACAAGACAACGCACTTACATTGAAATATGAATGTCCACATAAGGGTTTGCACTGGCAGGGTCCCCACATGGGATGGAAAAGGATACACTTTACTAGGGCCTGGAGACCCTGGGGGTTCCGGCCCAGGCTGCAACCCCCATTGCTCCCATTATGGGAGGGGGCCCATGTTAAAAGTTGGTACTGGGCCCGAAAAAATTATGCTTGGGCCCGGCGTGCACTGGCTTAACTAAACCAGAGCAAGTTTGTGTGAAAACCAGGCCTCATATGCAGAGCATCTTCCTTCCATTCCTTTGTGAAACCGTCGCACCAGAGAAGTGGATCAAAGGCGGCCTGTATTGTATCGTCTTCTTCCAACATTTCACCCACTGCAGGTCTGGATGGGACTGCCAACCTGGACCAGCCACTGGCATATCAACCACCATGTCATCTAAAGCTTACCTAGAGCAGGGCTAGACCGCATGGTGTCTGAAATGCCAGTGGCTACCTAGAGCCCTGCCTTCAGCCGAGCACCCATCATTGCTGCCACTGCTGGCACTGCGCTCATGGTAGCAACAGTGGGAAATTTTAGGGCAAAAGGACTGGCTTAGACAAGGCCAAAGGATAGTCTAGGGCAGTGGTTCCCAACCTTTTTGGCTCGAGGGCCACAGATATCATTTTTACAACTCTGAAGGGCCACCAGTCTCTGCCAACAGCTCCCACTCCCACTGCAGCCAGACGGAAGGAGTTCAGCGAGGGGGCTGCCTCATCGCCGATCTCCCGTCCTCCTGGCTGCAGCAGGGAAACCACACGAGTCATGTAGCTCCGTGTGCTACACCTGGGTCCCTAGGCAGTGGTTCCCTTCTGCAGCCAGGGGGCCGGGAGTTCAGTGCTCCCCTCCCTCTGGCTCCAGCAGGGACCCCAGCACCTCGGGACCTACGTGGAGCACTTTGCCATGCTCCCTGCTACAGCCAGAGGGAGGGAAGTGCTGATCTCTCATCCCCTTGGCTGCAGCAAGGAGCCTGCACCGGTCTTGTAGCCCCACGGCAACCCCCTCCGCCTGGCTCCTTAGGCAGCAGCTCCCTTCCGCAGCCAATGGGAGGGGAGCGACGGGCCACTGTGAAAGACTCTGCAGCCACTTTTGGCCCCCGGGCCACAGGTTGAGAACCGCTGGTGTAGGACGTGGCAGGGTAATACCAGGACTCCAAGGCATAGAGAATGTTCGAATATGTATTGAAAGACAAACACACTCTGGACATGGTTGAATCACATTGTGGTTGCTCTGGCAAAGTTTGATAATTGTTCTTAATGTAGAATTATCAGTCAAAGTGGGGTAGGTAAGGCAGCAAGCCTGTTAGGGCTTTTATCTTCCCAGAACCTGGGAACAAAGACCACTGGAAAGGAAACTGGGCGGGCCAATTTGGGGGCTGTGCATTTATCGGGCTGGGAGTTCAAAGGAAAAGGATGCAACAGTCAAATGCACAAATGTATCTGGGGTTCAACTGATAAGTTACATTTCAAAGCGAAAGACCAATCTTAAAGGGACACTGCTGAATAGCAGAGGCCTAAAATGTTAATTTTTGCTTAAAAAAGGAAAAGAGATTTCACAAAAACCAACAAGAACAGAAATGGTTCCTCTGTGGTTTGACACATTCCAGACATGCCATGACTGTTCCTGTCAAGGATGGACAGGTCTCTGGTTTTTGTAGTGTATTTGCTAGTTTCAGACTAGTTCTCTTTGTCCACAGTCTTTCAGTGGAGCTCAGAGGAGGGTCCAAATGATGCTGGTGTTGGTGCCAAATGACGTGATGATGATATTATGCTGGATCATGAAAGTCAGAAAATGAAAGCCAGTTTCACTGCCCCAGCTGAATGAAATGCAGAAACCAAACAGCTTTAAATAGGGAAGAAGTGAGAGCTACAAACTTATTCTTGTCAGTAATGGAAGAAGTGTTATGATTATGCTCCTACCAGGGTGGAATTCTACCTTAACGCACAGCACCTGATTCCCCATTGTCTTCGACTTGTGATGTCATTTATACTCTTTTTGCATGGGGGTGAATGACTGTTTTGGGTGAAGAATGAGACCCATGTTGATATTTTAAAAGTGGTGCTATGACTGTTGGTTTCTCAGAGCCTTAGAAGACATGGTGCCTCAGGCTTTGTCTGCACGCACAAGTGATGCTGCTTTAACTAACCCGGTATGAACTATTAATCCCTGTAGTGTGGATGGAGTTATACTGGCATAGGAAACCTTTTACACAGATATAATGCAAGGCATGCTAGGAGTTATACTACTATAACATCAGCGATCCCTCGAATCAAGGATGATCTCTTTCACAGGTTTTATTTTATATGGGTCCTTTGGTGACCGTGGAGTCCAATTCTTGAGCCGCAGACTTGTTGGCAGATGTTGCAGGTGGTGTTGGAAGGCAGGGTTGGACCACGATTACTGCATGATAGTTGTCTGTCCTTTCTTTTCTGGCTTTTTTCTGCCACCAGGGTGAGCCGATTTTCCTAAAAAATAGTCGTTCCTTCTCTGATAAGTCTTCACCAGTTATCGCTATCTTGGACTACCGTCTCTCAGTGTGTGATATCGATGCCACATCTCATGATGTTAGTCTTGAGGGTGACTTTTAAGCGTTTCTTTTGGCCTCCCTGTTTCCTTTCCCCTTTGGTGAATTGGGCGTACAGCAGTTGTTTTGGTAGACATGCGTCTGGCATACGGACATAGTGCCCACTCCACCTCAGCTGGTGCTGAATAATCAGGTCCTCAACTCTAAAGGTGTTGGCCTCCGTGAGGATACTGATGTTAGTGCAGTGATCCTCCCGCTTTATGTTGAGGATCTTCCCAAGAAAGTGCTGGTGCTGGCGTTCCATGTTTTTCAGGTTTTTTTCCGTAGGTCACCCAGGTCTCACAGCCGTAGAGGAGAGCTGGGATTACTACCACTTTATGAACTAAAAATCTAGTGTATGTTCTAGATATTGTGGTTGTTGAACCTGGTTGGACAGTCTGCCAAAGGTAAGGCTGGCACAGGGGATTCTGTGCTGAATCTCAACATCTATGTTTGCCATCTGTTAAAGATGTCTGCCAAGGTAGGCAAAGTGCTCTACATTTTCCAGTTCTTTTCTGTCAATGTTGATCTTCCTTGCTGGGTCTGATGTTGACCGGAGCAGACTGATGGAGAACTTTTGTTTTGCCGATGTTCAGGGTCAGCCCTAAATTTTTGTAAGCTTCTGAGAAGCAGTTGAGGGCTGTTTGTAGATCTTCCTTTGAGTGTGCAACTAAAGCACAATCATTTGCATACTGGAGTTCGGTTATTGTTGCCGATGTTACTTTAGTTCTGGCACGGAGGCAAGAGAGGTTGAAAAGGTTGCCCTCAGTCCAGTATTGCATGCCAATGCCCTGTGGTTTTGGATTAGCATTTTCATAGCTTCTGGGAAGATGGAGGAAAGAGTGGGTGCCAATACACAACTTTGCTTTACGCCAGTTCAAATGGCAAAGGGCTCAGAGGCAGTCATCTGGTCATAGAGGAGTCTTACAATGGTGGTAAATTTGCTTGGGCAGTCAAACGTTGACATGATTTTCCACAGAGCCTCATGGTTGACAGAGTCAAAGGCTTCGGTCAGATCAATAAAAGCCATATACAGCTTCTGGTGGTGGTCTTGACATTTTCCTGGATCTGCCTAGCTGCGAAAATCACGTCGGTCGTGTCCCGTAATGGATACTATAACAATGTGGATACAAAAATCACACCCCTCACTGATATAGTTATACCAGTACCAGAGTAGACTAGGCTTGAGTGAAGTATTCTCCCAGAGCTTTGACTGGGACACTTTGCCTGGCCCTTGATGCAGGGCTCTAGCCGAAGAGCCTGTAAAACCTAACGATTTGGAATGTCTACGCACAGGTTTTACTTAAATCTGTTTAAAAACTAATTGAGTTAAACTGGTGCAAATGCTTGCATTGACACGCTTATATTAGCTTCAGATGGGTTGTATCGGGTTAGCTTTAGCCAGGTTTAAATCACCTTAAGAGTGTCCACACACAAAGTTGCACCTGTTTAAAATCACATCTGCAATTGCACGGATGCAATTTTGTGTGTAAACCAGGCCTAATAAACCCTGTTGTCTGGGTGCAAGCAGGAAAGAGGTACTATGTGAGTGTCTATCCCACAGGTTGGGGTAATCAAGCTTATATGGCCTCCATCACCATAGTATCCGAGTACCTCACAAAGCCTCTATGAAGTAGAAGTGCTAGTGTCCCTATTTTACAGATGGGGAGACTTCAGAGGCTTGTCCAGGATCACCCTGGAAGTCTGTGGTGAAGCAGGGAACTGAAGCTGGGTCTCCCAAGTCCCAGGCTAGTGCCATAACCCCTGGACCATCCTTCCCTTACTAAGGAGTTTGTTTGAGTACATAGAACTTCTTTGTGTCTCAAACTAGGAATTGTCTTCTGAATTACCTCTCCACGATGAAGTCTGGCTAAGCCCTAGCAATGAGTGCAGACACAGACTGGTGTGGGAAATGGAGGGCAAGGAAATGTTTGCCTGACAGCAGCAATAAAAGAATTGTCCTGCAGGAATTACCTCTTTGGTTTCTTTTTATTTTATTAAACATGACTATGGCTATCTAATGATCATCAAAGAAGGGAATGCAAGGAAGAGATAGGCGCTCATGGAGACTGAACTCCCCTCCCACCCCTAGAGATGATGAGGCCCATTGGTGCAGCAGCGTAGAGATGGGGGAATTTGCCCAGACTGTAGTGGGTCTGTGGACAGAGAATTTGGAGTAGCTGGGCTATCACTGAATGCTTAAAAGTTTTAAAGAGAAAAGAAATCACATCCGTTGGATTCTAAACACACATTTTGATGATCGCATCAGGAAGCTTGATCTTTCAGCCTCCTGTAGACACTCACCACATCAGATTCGTTTTCAAGTGGCTGTGGTTGGACTTGCCATTAAAGCTCTTCCAGCACTGATGGGACATTCTGGGTCTTTCCTTTCATAAGCAGCAAAGGCCAGATGGGCAGAGGCTGTGGAGAGATGTGTTTTCTACTGAGTACAGCTTATGAAGAATGGTTTTGAAGTGCGTGTTTTAGCCTTTCAAGGTCTCTGTGCTGGAAGTGCTTATCAGCGTGGAACTATGTCAGACTTTGGGAAAGCGCTAGAAAGGGCTTTTTATATCCAAATATGTATGTGTGTTTGCTCTTTGGAGAGTTGTTGTTTCTAACCAAGATAATGTTTCCCTAGTTTTATCTAATATGGCAAAACAAGTGGACCTTGAATTGCATTTTACTGTCAGGTTTCAATTATGTGGATATAGCAAAAGGTTACTTGGAGATATTCTGTTCTCCTTTTATTGACATGCCCTTGTCTGATGTTTGTTGCTTGAAAATCTCCATTCTCTTTGTTTGTGTTTGTTTTCTAAAAAGGTAAAAATAGATAGTGCCTGCGTGGACAGAGGAAGCATAAGTGCAAGTTGCACACACACACACACACACACACACAAAAAGGATACAGGAAATCAATGGAATAACAAGAAGTTTTTACAGAATAGGAAATAATTGGCACCTTGTTTAAATAATTTGAAGTCTTTAAATCAAGATTGGAGACTGTCCTACCAGCAATTTCTGCTTCAGTCCAAGAATGTTGGGATCAATGCAGGGGTCACTGGGTGAAAGTCTATGACTTCCATTACACAGGAGGTCAGACTAGGTGATCTTAATGGTTCATTCTGGTCTGAAAAATCTCGGGGGTTCATATTCTGAGCATGGTCAAATTTTGGAGCATCCAGAAAGGTTTGCCTTGGGGAGGATAGAGCCCACAAAACCAGTCTTCTC
This sequence comes from Emydura macquarii macquarii, assembly GCF_026122565.2. NCBI lineage: Eukaryota > Metazoa > Chordata > Testudines > Chelidae > Emydura > Emydura macquarii. The sequence continues at coordinate 8,107,919 of NW_027130506.1, forward strand.
TCTTCTTTCTTCAGTTCTTGATACCCCCAAATGAACGGGGGGCCTTTGGCTCGTCTTACTGGCTATGACTCAGTGAAAATCAGGCCTGTTATGTAAATTGCAGTATTGGTAGCAAAAGCAAACTCCACCTTGATTTTTAGGGGCCTCCCAGGACCACAGGAATTGCAGCTGCTAATACCAACCACGATTCCAAACAAATCTCAGGACCAGCTGATCGCCACAGTGTAACCAACAACTGGGTCTGCTTTGCTCCCTGTGGGAATTGAACGCTGTGGGTTATTGCAACGTAACAAAGAGTGGAGACAGGCTCCTAAGCAAGCAAATACGTGCCCTTGTTACTGGCCACAAACTCCACGCAGACTGCCAAACCCAGAGCCACAGGATTCTAGAAAGGCAAGGAAGAGAAGCCTTAGTTACTTGCCTGTATAAAAGGTCCCTGAGCAAAAAAACCTCCCTTGCCACAGAGTGGCTTGTGGCAAAGGGAAAACTCAAGAAAGTCCAGAGCAATGGAGTAATTTCAGAGAATAAAAGTTAAAACTGGTGTGTCAGCCTACCCTTTCCCTCCCAGATGTGCAGCCAGAAATAAAAAGGGAGGTTGCAAGCAGAGCCATGCACAGACATGAGCATTGACTAATCACAGCTCCTGGTTCCCTGCATGTGCAACTACTGATCTGGAAAACAATGCCAATGCCCACCCCCATCCTTTGCCATGCTACCAGTTCAGCCAATGATCTCGCGTCCTGTACCCCACCGAGAGGCTGGCTTCACTGCAGAGTTGACTGGCGGTCCCTCATGGGGGGTTGGCCCTAAATTCCCTCCCATCCACACACACACACAAACCTCTGACCAGAGTTTGCTTTAAGGCTGGACTAGCTGGGGCTATGGGCTAAAGCCCTAGAGAGGCTTTCACTTGTGCTTGTAAATTGCCCACCATGCAGTGCAGACATGGCTAATCCACGTGTTTTCAATTTCAGCATCCGTTTCTCCTCTGCCGAGGAGAGGGAAGAGATCTCTTCACCCAGGGATCCTTCTTGGTTCTGGCTCTATTAGCCTGCCTCTCTTCTCCAGTACTTCCTTCCTGTGCCGCCTTCTACCCTCTGCATTCATGGGCTAGCTCTTTAATCCTCTCCAGCCTATTCCACTCTGCTAAGAAGGCGCAGTCAGGACCACCGGGGAGGGGCACAGGAGGCAATGAATTGGTGTTTCTGATCAGGATGCTCGTTCAGTTGCAGGTTCCCAGATCTCCGTCACATCATCTCTTGTGATTTTATCACAAGTCTCACAATATTTGTTATATTTTTAAAGTCCCAGCTCTTGGAGTCAGCTGATCATATGCGAATCTGATTTCACTTGGAAAGAACCAAAAACGTAGCTGGTTACCAAGCAAAGTGAGTTATCCTAAAAGCCCCAAAACCAGAAGGCAAGTAAAAAGAACCCAATTTTTGTTTTTAATCCCACAATCTCATGATTTTTGTGGAGGCCTGACTCATGATTTTGGACACTTGGGATTCACAATACTGAGTAATATCTGTTAGTAAACAGGGAAACCTGCCCAACAAAACACCTTTTTTTGGCAACTCCCTTTCTTAATTGAACACTTTCAGGTAACCCTAAAGTGTCTACTAAAATGTTGTTTGACCTTCAGTTAAAATCCAACTTCTACCGAAGAAACTGATTTTGCTGTTCATTAAAGTTCTCATTAGCTGGATAGAGGACCAGTAATATAATGTTTCCCTACCACAGCACTAAGATTGGCTATCAAAGAAGGAAAGGATTTTTAGGAAGGTGACACACACATTTCTTTTTTAAACCTTTGGATAGTGAATAGCTGTCTAGTTGGACATCAGATACACATTGAGATTATCACACAAAAATATTGAATGAATCTTGGGAGTTGATTCATGAATAAGTTGCTTTGTGGCATAACTGAAGCTCTGACTCTCTTCATTAGAAATATGCAGCAAAGAAAGCTAAAACTAAGCTTACAGCAGTGCTGCAACTTGCAAACAGATAAAGTTGTTTGTTAGGTAATCAAATGCAAAGCAAAGTTATGCAATTCGAAGTGATGTAAGTAGGGTAACTGACTCAGTGAGAAACACCCAATAATGAATACATCTCATTTTCTTATTCTTATTCCAACAGAGATTCAAAATAGAGTTTTTGCACCAGAGACCAAGATTAACAGATGTTAAACTGGGCTGGGCATTCTTTGAACAAACAGGGCCTGACTCTCATTTACACTAAGGTCCCTTTACACCACTCTCGCAGTGTAAAAGGGCCTTAAAGTGGTGTAAATAATTACAGCGGAGCAGAGTAAAGGGGCCTTAGTGTAAATTGAGAATCAGGCTCTCAGAGCCTTGGACAGTTGCTTTGGCTTGGGAAGAAGCGATTGTCAAATGACTGTGTGGGAATCATACATGCTTTTTGGAGTAGAGATCAATGAGAATTCCAATTTGCTCCAAGCCAGGCTGGCTTCGTGTGTGAACCTGATGTGGTTCAAGGACGATTAGTAACATCTCTAATTTTTCCTACACTGACACCTACTTCTTTAACTGCCATTGTGAGTCAGGAACTATTAGAACAAAACACCTAATAAAAACCCTTCAGGCTTTACATGTTCAAAAGAATGCAGAAACATTAATCAGTTCTTACAATCTGGGTATTTCCCAGAGGTCTATCAAAATACTGACACAGTTCCTGAGATCTCAAGGCATTGCAACACAAGGTGGTCTGGCGGCTGTCTGAAAAAATTACAGAGGATAATGATCTAAATAGGGAAAAAGAGAAACCGTTCTGGTGAAGCTGATATACTGTGAAATCTCTTTAACGGTTGATATAGGTAACCCACTTAAATGTGAATTGTCGTCACAGCCAGAGTAATCTGACAATGAACTTTCTACATGAGGATCTACATGGGAGTGAAATCTCCATATTGCCAAGGATACAGAGGATTTTGCTAAGCATTTGAATGGCCTCGTAGGTCTGTTGGGTTATAAATGGCTTTAATTGACTTTCCCACGTTGCAACATTCTTTACCTGCATCCAAATGACATTCAAAAAGGTGCAACCTTCTTTCTTACCATTGGAAACCTCTAAGAAATTGTTTCTCATCTGATTCTACCAGCTTCCATTGGTCCGTATGAGCAAGGGCAATCTGCAGCTCCAGCAAGGAATTCCTTTCACACAGTCATTTTTGATCCATGCATTTGGTTGAATTATTGCTATGAGTTGGATCCGTAACGTCCCACCACACTCACATCTGCTCCTGACACCTACCACCTCAGCTTTGTGTAGGTCAGGAAAATTGTGTAAATGCTTCTCATTGTTACTAACACCAGTTCAGCTCCAAAGGAATTAGTGACACTGAAAGCCACAGCTCATGGTGGGTCTAATCGACAGAATGCTTAAAAAACCAGCAACAGTCTGTCTACACTGTGCCTCCAGACATTACTAAAATCAATGGAGCTGGCTGAACTGCTGCTCTGCTGATTGTAATGGTGGGAATTTTTTGCAAAGCTCTCCTAGTGTAGACAAGGTTTAAGTCATTCAAACTGGTTGTGGTGAAACCAAGAGGATTTCACATTAATTCTTGTTCTCTTCCATGTTCCCTCCATCGTAAGCCTGCCATGGAATCAGGGTTCTGTCCTGGTCTAGGTAAAACAAATTAAGGGCTAGATTCTCAGCTGACGTAAGTTGGTGTTGCTCTGTTGACTTTAGAGGGACTACACCAATTTAACACCAGCTGAAGATCTGTTCCAAAGTCTTCTGATTCTTCCTACAGGGCATAACAACATCAGTGAGAGTGAGTATGTAGTTCAGTGTTATAATGTGGCATTTCATTGACCGGATAACAAATGTCTACTTCATGAGAATCCTTTGACAAATCAGCCAGATGGGCCTGGGTAAGCCAGATTTTGCAGTGTGATTTCCACTGCATCCTTCTTGGTGGCCCCTTTTTAATGTAAAGACTCCGAATGAATGAACACAATTAAAAAAAAAAAAAAGAAAAAGCCCATTCAAATGGCCAGCTAACAGGCTTCATCTATAAATAACTAAGGTTGGCATTAGCATTGAGCCGAGCCTGCAATACTGGCATACACAGGCCATACATAACTCTCACTGGGGGTTGATTGCGCTGATGCATGATAACAAAACTGCAGCAGAATTTGAACAAAACATAGTGATTGTTCCTCTCCCCTTGAGTTTTATGCTTTTTTTAAAAAAAACTGAGTGAACAGGCAAAGCACAATTTATTTGGCATTATTTGTCATTTTCATTGGCTGATGGATGTGATTATTAACCTGAACAAATGTGAAGTTTTCTCAACCTTCCGTAAAGTGGCATTTGTGAGTTGCTACCATGGCTGCAGGAGAATGTTGTCTCTTTAGGGGAAGGGAAAAACATTTAATTTCATCCTCTTTTTGACTGGATCAAATATATTCAGGAGGAGTGGTCAAAACTGTTGCCAAAATGTTTTGGAGGTTGTGAGGAATAAAGTCTTTGAACCGTATGAATGTTTTCATGTCGCTTGACAGTTTCCAGTTTTAAGATGAAACAATGCAAAATAGAAAAAAGAAAAAGAGTTGATTCTTTTCTGTTTTGATTTGAATCTAAACAAATATTTTTGTTTCTTATTTAATTGAAATGAAACTTTTTATTTTGAATCATTTTGTGAAAAAATCAGAAAATTATGTGGAAAGTGTTGAATTCCCATTTTTTGACCAGCACTAGAATTCAGCTTTAACTTTACTTCCTGATCTTAATAATGAATGTCTGGGCAGCAGCACCAAGGGAAATAACGGAAGCCCCATCATTTGAACCTTTTCAAACTGGACCATCCGACGTAGTTGACAGTATACACTGCAGGCAACCATCCTACGGAGGCAGGGGATATGGACTAAAGTGACTCAATATGTCTTGCTTACCTCTGATTTCTGCTATTCTGTGTTAATAAGAATGGAGCCATTTTAAAAATCCTCATTCAAATGTCTGCTGTATCATTGGCTTCTACATAGCAACTCTTACTGCTTCCTTGGGGGTATGTTTACATTGCAGGTGAAAGGTGTGGCGCTGGCACGGGTAGGCATATCCATGCTAGCTTTAATCTAGCTTCCGAATGGGTTATGAAGCAGAGTTCGTACCCAGGGTCCCTGGAGGGCTCTGACTCCGGAAGCCCATGCTGAAACCTGTGCCACCATATCTGTACTGCTGTTGATACCCATGGTAACTAGATTAAAGCTAACATGGTGTAGCGAGGGGGCATGGCCTCCCTTGAGACGGACAGGGAGACACCTGCCCCCTGGTAGGCGGAGCTAGGGCATCCACATCCGCCCTGCCAGAAGCAGAGGGATGGGGCAGGAAGGGGAAGTGTAAAGGACGGCCCTCTAGCTCAGTTGAGGGGAAGCTGGAGGAGGAGGAGGAGGTCTCTCCTCTACTGCCGGAGCTTGAACCTGAGCTGCCTTGGTCCACCAAGAAGCTCCTGGAGCTGCCTGCAGCCTGGGATGCCAAGGAACTGCTGGAGCTGCTGCTAGCCGTTCACACTGGGGAGACTGATGACCCCGAACCTCAGGTACCTCCACAGAAGACCTGAGCCCTAGACCACTTGGCACTCAGCCCTGTACCTGGGCACCCAGACTGTGTTTGCTGCTTTCCCCTACCCTGCCCTGCCTGAGGGAGAGAGCTATTTCCTTGCTTTGAGCCTGCCTATGCAGGTGTGACAGCGCGGGGGCGTGGCCTCCCTCATGGACTGACGAGGGAGGGCCCAACACCCCTACGCGTGGGTATGCCTACCATGCTGCAATCACACCTTCAATGTGCAGTGTAGACATACCCTTGGGGGGTAGATGTATAGATAGGACCACATCTTCAGCTGGTGTAAATCCACGTAGCTCCGTTTAAGTCAATAGATTTAAGCTCAGAAGCTGGTGCTTAGTGTGTGTTATAGGTAGCTGGTTGCCTGACGCTGCCCTGACACACAAGATCCTAGTTTCACTTGCTGATACTTTGGCTAAACTTCAGTGCTTGAACTGAAATTTTCCATGCACTGGCAACCTTAACTCTGGCATTTCTTAACTTTTGGGTGCTTGACTTTGCAAACTCAATAATGTTCTTTTCAAATGTAGGTTTTGTGTGTGTGATATGTAATTATGATATATAATTAGCACCTGCAGTGTACTTGGCACTGTATAGTTAAAAATATATATTCAGCAGTCCCTGCCCTGACTGACAATCTTACAGCCTCAAATCTGTAATTCACCCACACACTGCACCATTCAGTGTGTCTGAATATATGTATAATACTCACACAAGTCCTGGCACTTTGCCTGCTGTAACTGAACTGGGGTTCAGTCTCCATTGCCGTTGCTCTTTCCTTTTCCCTGTTGATGCAGTTCATTTTCCATTCCCTTTGGCACATGTAGGCCTGGTCTACACTTAGAATTTAGGTCAATATAGCTCCATAGCGTAGGGATGTGAAAAACCCACAACCCTCAGTCCCGTAACGAGGCTGACCTAACCCCCGGCCATGTTGACGGATGAATAGTTCTGTCAGCCTAGCTACCATTGCTCAGGGAGGCAGTATTCCTACAGTGACAGAAAACCCTTTCCATCACTGTAGGATGCGTCTGTAGGATGGGTTGTGCCATCATAGCTCTGGTGCTGTGGCTCTGCCATTCTAGTCCCCATAGTGTAGACAAGGAGGTATATAATCCTATACAAGTCCTGGCACTTTCCCTAAGGTTGAACTAAGGTTCATTCCCTATTCGGGCTGCTCTGGCAACCTTCCCTTGTTCCCTTGTCACAGCAGTCCATTTCCCAGTCTCTGGCACACCTAGCTTTCATCTTACCGCAGACAAACAGCACGTACATTTTCTTACACATTATTTTATTTTTGGCAGTTGTCAGGTAGACAGAAGTATTATCCTGATGTTTCAGCCTCGGAGGTTTTTTTGGGGGGGCCGCCTTTACTCAAGGTCTGGATTGGTTGTGATATCGGCTTATTTCCTTCTGCCTGATCAAAAATAAACCCTTTCAAGGGCAGATCCAAAAGAGGGGGCTAGCATCCCTATACCTCATAATTTCTGTGCACATCTAAGGTCCCAATTACTGAGGGTTTTAACCACTTCACAATGTTTCATGTACTCATCCTCATAACACCCTATGAGGTAGGGCCGTGCAGCTATTCCCACATTACACAGGGGGAACTGAGGCACAGTGAAGCTCAGTGGCTTGCCTAAGATGACACATCAAGTCTGGTGCAAAGCGGGGACATGAAGCCAAGTCTCTCAAATTCCAGGCTAGCACTTTAAACACTAGACTATACTCCCTGTCCTAAACCAACAAAATGAATGGGGTTATACCAGTTTTGCCTTATAAACATAAGGCTCAGTACCCCTGACAAATTCACACTGATAAGACCCAGTGGTGGAGCGGCTCAGAGACTTGCTTCCCAAAAGTGGGCTGTTCTCAATCAAATGGACAATGAAATACTGCACAGATTGCCTCTGTCACAATGCAGCAGAGCAAGGAACCTCTAAGGAGAACGTGGAGGTGTTTGGAACGGGCAAGTGAAGTCATGTGAGGCTGTGAACTGTTCCCGGGCAGCTCCACCACTGGGTCTTATCGGTGTGAATTTGTCAGGTGTAACCAGCCTTATGTTTATGTGCTGAGAGTTGCCTTTCTCTACTTCAAAGCTGGAACAATCTGCCCTGGAACTGTCTGACCTTTGGCATAATTATGTCCTTTTTCCTAACTCAGGGGTGCTTGACTGAAGAATTGAGGGAAACTGAAGCAGCCTTAGCTTTTTGTCCGCTCGCTTTGGCGCCATAAAAAGGCTGCTTTTTATTTTTTCCTCCTGGCACTACGTGAGTCAATGTTACAACCGAAGCAAACTCCCAGGCTGGTGGTGATCGCACACATTTACCTTAATACAAGAGGCGCAAAGTCTCATTTCAGATACATAGAAATCCAAGTGGATCTCAACACGTTCCACCCTGTCTGTCTGTGTGAAATTGTGCATTCTGGGGAATAGTGTGTAATCAGATAATTTGTCTGTGATTTTAGGCTTAATGTTCATTGCCTTTTAATACAAACACAGTGCTTAATTTGTAAAGAGAGAGGCGTTGGGGCTCAAGAAGAGTGCACCACACAGAGGACGCCATTTTGCAGAGTGGGCTACTCTGCCCCCACCGACATGACCTCAAACTCGTGGTGCATGGTGGCTGACATGACAGAAGACGTGCTAGGGCAAATTAAGCTCAGTACAAATACTTGTTGCAAGGTGGACAGTTCAGGGGAATGGGAACCAGAACTCCTGACTTCTGTTTCTGATTTTTCCACTGATTCATTTGGTGACATTGAACATGTTACTTTGGGTATAATTTTCAAAAGCATCGAAGTGACCTAGGAGCCTGGGTCTAATTTTCAAAAGGGCACCATGGCTCAATGAATGAGATTTACGCACTTTTGAAATGTTTACCCTTTCTCTCTCTTTGCTACAATTGTTAGTTTCAATTGTTTGTAAAAACACAGTGAAATCAACATATACAAGGCGTTACATAAGTGATAGATTAAGATTTATAAAAGAGGAGTGTATGAAGTGTGCTGTTGCAGTTAATATCCATGTCAGAGAATTTCAGTCTTGTCCGTTTATAAACTGGGAAGGTAAATGAGTGACTTAAAAGAAAGAAAAAAAAAAGTGTATTTAATAAGGCTGGTTTGGTTTCTGTTCTGGCAACTGCTGAATAAAGTAGACGGTGTTTATGTGCCAGATCTCACACAAATATTTCTTGCTATTGAAAATGATTATATGCCCTGGTGATTAATGCCTGCAGCTCTTTGATCCAGAACTGCCAGTTGGCATGTGCCTTGCTGCACATAATACAGTACAATTGCCCAATAGTGAAAGTGAACAAAGTGTAAAATTGAATGAACAAAAACCAGGAGTGGATAAGAAGTTCTACAATAAGCTGTTTCATCTCAGACTCAGGGGTTCAATTCTTTGAACCCTGTCCCTGTTCCAGGAAGTCCAGGCTATTTGTAGTTGGCTTTGTGGTTGACCACCTTGTTAACTTTAAAGAAAATATATACACAGTTATTGCCAGAAGTTTAAACACCTAAAAATGGCTAGTACCACATGGGCTGCAATGCTATATATAAAGCAACATGTGTTTTTAAAAAATTGTTTAAAATTAATAATAATAATAAAATCTCATATGCCAACACACCTGTGACTGCTGACATCTCTTAATTTGTATGGGACCTCTGCAGTGGACCTCATTTTGATACTATTCATTTTAGTCCTAAATATACCTATATTCCACACCACTTTTATTGTTGGAAATTATTTCAGGTATATTGTGAAGATGGAGCTTGATAGGTTTATGAATGGGGTTATGTGACGGGGTGGCCCTATGAGAGCAGGGGACAGGACTCAGTGCTCCAGGAAGTTCTTTCCAGTCTTATGAAACAGGTTGCAGAAAGAGTTCTTTGCACTGAGGAGAGAATCCCAGTTTCCTGCATGAAGATATTTTTTGGTGCTTGTTCTTTTGGGGCTTTGTTCGCAGTGTAGCTATGTTGGTCCCAGGATATGAGAGAGGCAAGGTGAGTGAGGTAATATCTTTTACTGGACCAACATCACTTGACGGAAGTGACAAGCTGTCGAGCTTCACAGAACTCTTCTTCAGGTCCAGGGCTTCAGTTTGGGGCTTTGTCACACCTGAGGTCCCACACTTCAGCCTTGGCAGGTTGAGAGGTATGCGAGTGACTGAGATCTCCCTTGCACTTTTGCTGAGCTGCAGTTATTTGTTGCCAAAATCCCACAACACACTGCAACCCATGTATTGGAGCCCCATCATTCACAGTCACCTGTTGTTTGCTCTCTGTGAAATTGATAGGGGTATTAAGGTAACAAGATTTTCCTTTATGTAACAATATTCTCCTCCAGTCCTTTAAAGGGAAACTCAGAAAGGTAAAAGGACTCAAAATGTGTTCAAGAGAAAACCGGACATGCCCAAGAAAATGGGAAAAAAGCTCAGGTCAGGGGACCTGAGTGCTAATGTCACCCACGGAGTAGAGAACTAGTGGAAATGAAACTAAATACAGTTAATCCTGTTTCATGTGTAGGTATTTCAAAGTTTTGCAGCAAAACGGGAAAAGGGAGCCCACTGCATTCTATTTTTAACATGCATCACTTCACTTTGCTGACTTTGGCTTTTGAATATCTTTACCTTTAATATGAGGGCTTTCAAACTTTGTCAGACCACCACCCATCCCACTCAACTCAGCAATGTGGAGATCAACAATTTGTGCCTTAGCCACCCCATGACAGCCCTGTGCCCATGGAACTCAAGCATTTCATCATTTCACAGTCCCAGAAGAATTTCCCTTACAAGCCACAGCTTGCTGCGGGATGGGGCTCCAGAATCAACTGTTGATTTTTTCCTCCCTAGCCTGTATCGTTACGGAGATAACTGTGAAAACATGAGACCAACTGTAAATGAATGGAGTGTTGTCTTCCTCAGTGTGTAGGTGGCTTGAAACAATAGCTCCAAGTGTGAACTGCCCGGCTTCAGGTGAATTGGTTGATAGCACTTGAACCTAAAGAGGGCAGTTGAAATAGCGACATTAATAACCATTTAATTGCTGATTGTTCTAGTAAAAAATATGTAGCTAGTGTGCCATAATCTCAAAGTGTTGCCCACATGCCCCAGGGGCTGCAGAGCACCATTTCAAGTGGGCAGGCTATGCTGGGGCTGCGAGGGATGGACTGGGTCCTGGCCCCCTGGGGCAGGAGTTGGAAAATGAATCCAGTCCACACTCACTACTCACCTCACACAGTGGTTCCTGTCCTCTGGGTTTGGCCCAGCTCTCTGCTCTGGCCAGTTGGCTCTCACCGCAGAGGCAGGGTTACCAGCTGTCCCGTTTTTATAGGGACAGTTCCAATGTTCTGGGCTTATAGATGCCTATTACCCCACACCCCCTGTCTCACTTTTTCACACTTGCTATCTGGTCACCCCAGACGGGGCCCTCCCACCATGGCTCTCCACCCTGCCCTCTTTCTGGCCTTGGTGCCACAGGCTCACCTGTCCTGAGCTGGGCTGTGGCAGGCCAAAAGTTGGTGAAATCATGGCCTATGTACCCCTTCCCCCTCCCCTCACTGTGCTGCCTATGCTCCAGGCACTTTAAAACACTGTCCCCATGTCAGCTAATCACAACTCTAGCGCTGCCCCACTCCCTTCCCAACCACTTTTACGATGCAGTTATATGCTGTCAGTACAGTCTGACACCAGTTGAAGTGGTGCTGGTATAGACAGGAGGTGGGACAAGTCCTTCTCATGGACCCTTGGACATTACAGTGGCAGATGCCCATGCAATAGCCCTTTTGGACCCCAGGGGCATACCATCAGGCCCAAGGATCCTACTCCAGAGGCCCCCAATTCCTTGCCACAGAAAAACAGGCTCCTCCCGGAGACCATTTGCCACCACGTGGAACCGAAGTGGGCACCAAGGCAGGCACAGGGGGGGACATAAGGATAGGCACTGAGGATGACCCCGGCACCAAACATGAGATCTCCACTCAGGCGGACCCCCAAGACCCTGTGTATTCAGAGGGGCTGTCACTGCCCAGAGCATCCTTACCATCATATCCTGATGAGGCAGTGGCAGGAACTTCATCTGTTCCACACCACTCCTCCCCGGACAACAGGGCCCAGCAGGAATTGTTATGTAGGGTGGCCCAGAACCTAGGGCTCCAAGCGTGGGGGGTGATGGAGTTGGTGGACCCCATGGTGGACATCTTGACACCGTAAGGCCCCTCACGAGTGACGTAATACCTCATAAGGGCCATCCAGGCCACTATCAAAACTCTGTGGCAGATACCTGCCTCTATCTCCCCTACAGCTAAGAGGATTGAAAGAAAATCCTTTGCTCCCTCAAAAGGTCATGAATATCTCTTTACTTATCTGCAGCCGGGTTCGCTGGTGGTAGCAGCCATGAATGAGAAAGAGATGCAGGAGTAGCAGGATCCTTCACCTAAATCCAAGGACTCAAAGAAATTCGATCTCTTTGGCAGGAAGGTCTATTTCACAGGAGGGCTTCAGCATAGGATCACGAACCAGTAAGCAATCTTGAGCCATTATAATTTCAATTCATGGGACATCACGTCGAAGTTCAAGGAGCTGCTCTCATTCGACTCCAAATCAGAGTTCGCAGTGGTCATGGAGGATGGCAAGGCAGTGACAAGGACCTCGCTGCAGACCGCCCTGAATGTAGCAGACTCAGCCACTCAGACAATGTCCTCTGCAATTGCCATGAGGAGGAGTTCATGGCTGCAAGAGTAGGGCCTCCACCCAGAGGTCCAACAAACAATACAAGACTTGCCTTTTGAGGGCTTGGGATTATTTTTGGAGCAGACGGACTTCAATCTCCACAGCCTCAAAGATTCCAGGGCTACATTGAAGTCCTTGGGCCTGCATACACCAGCTCCTCAGAGGAAGCACTTTAAGGCCCAGCCTCTACTACACAGCCTAGACAGGACTACTCCAGGAAGCGAGGCAGGAACAACAGGTGTAGGACACCTCAGCTCCCTTCCAACCAGGGCTGAGGTTTGGCAAGGCAGTCCTCTGGACCCAAGCAACCGTTTTGACGGCGTGCCCAAGGGTGACACACCAGGCCAGATTCTGGATCCTTACCCCTGCTTCTTGAACTAGCTATCCCATTTCTATCGAGCGTGGGACCAGATAACCTCACACTGATAGGTGCTGTACATGGTAGAACTAGGATATTCTCTCCAGTTCTGTTCCTCCTCTTCTTCCCAACCCTGTCCTTCTTCAGGGTCCCCTCTCACGACCAGCTTCTTATACAGGAGGTGCAAGTGCTCCTAAAGGCAGCAGCAGTGGAGGAGGTTCCTCAGGAGTTAAGGGGAAAGAGGTTCTACTCTCATTATTTCCTAATCCCAAAAGCCAGAGAGGGTCTCAGACTCATTCTCGACCAGTGAAACCTAAACAGATTCATGAAGAAACAAATTTTGCATGGTATCCTTGGTTGCCATCATTCCCTTCCTGGATCCAGGGGGCTGGTACATCGCACTTGACCTGAAGGATGCATACTTTTGTATATCAATAATCCTTTCCCACAGAAAGTTCCTCAGATTCCTGGTAGGCCACATCCATTATCAATTTATAGTCCTCCCCTTCGGGCTGTCAACGGCACCCCGAGTGATTACCAAGTGCATGGCAGTCATTGCTGCCTTCCTGAGGAGACTCCAGGTGCAGGTGTTCCCATATCTAGATGACTGGCTTGTCAAGGGCTGCTTCAGGGCACAGGTAGAAGCTCTTATGTCCCTAATAAGGGCAACATTCAGCAGATTGGGCCTACTGCCGAATGTCCCCAAGTCAATCCTTTCCCCCACCCGGAGGATAGAATTTATAGGAGCTACCTTAGACTCCATTCAGGCCAGGGCTTTCCTACTGGAGTCTTGCTTCCAGACTATTTGCTCCATCAGAAAGGACTTCAGGTGCTTCCCTACCATGACAGCGTGGAACTGCTTGAAGCTGCTCTGTCACATGGCTGCATGCACATACATGGTTCAGCATGTGAGGCTTCAGCTCAGACTTCTCCAGGCTTGGCTGGTGTTTGCTTACTGCCCAAAGAGAGACAATTTGGACAAGATAGTTTTGCTCCCTCCTCGGGTTCTCAAGTCCCTCCTGTGGTGGCTCAACCCTCAATCGGTAGGTGTTGGAGTACCTTTCTCCAGGCCCCAGCCCTCGATGACTCTGGTCACAGATGCTTTGGCGTTGGGGTGGGGAGTGCATTTAGGGAACCTCAGGACTCAAAGCCTCATCAATATCAGGAAGCTGAAAGCAGTTCTCTTCCAATCCCATCTGGAAGGCAGATGTGTCATGGTGGACAACATGACAGTGATGTTTTATATAAACAGACAGGGTGGAGCATGTTCCTCTCCCCTGTGTCACAAAGCCCTCAAGTTGTGGGATTTTGACATAGCCCACTCTATACACCAGGAGGCATCTTACCTCCTGGGATTCCAAAATGAGCTGGTCGACCATCTCAGCAGGTCCGAACAGCATTTTCCAAAGATGAGGAGCTCCCCAGGTAGATCTGTTTGCAACAAAACTTAAGAGGAAGTGTCAGCAGTTTTTGCTCATTCCTGAACCACAGCCCGGGCTCGATCACGGACTCATTCCTTCTGCCATGGGCAGACCATCTGCTCTATGCGTTCCTGCCCTTCCCACTTGTTCACAAGCTCCTGCTCAAGGTCAAGAGGGAAGAAGCATCCGTCATGCTGATAGTCCAGCTTGGTTCTGACAACACTGATACACAATGTGAATGCATCTGTTGGTAGCCGCCCCAATCACTCTACCATAGGTGCTCGACCCAAATACTCAGGACCACGACCACCTCCAGCATCCCAACCTAGAGTCACTCCACCACACAGCTAGGAAGCTTCATGGCTCAACCCCATAGAGTCGACATGCTTGGAATCTGTTAGAGACATCCTCCTTGGCAGCAGGAAGCCACCCAGCAGGGCTACATATGTAGCCAAGTGGAAGAGATTCTTGCTTTGGACAATCCAGAAGGGCACCTCTCGGATGCAAGAATCAGTACTCTCCATCTTGGACTATTTGCTGCGCTTGAGGCAGCTTGGTCTGGCAATGTTGTCCCTAAAAGTTCATCTAGCGGCAATCTCTGTGTTCCTTCCAGGGGTGGATGGTCGATCAGTCTTTGCTAATCTGATGGTGACCCATTTTCTCAAGGGTCTGGACAGGCTATATGCCCAAACTCGCCTTCCAGTACCGGCATTAAACCTTAAATCTAGTGCTCTCCAAGCTGATGGGGCCCCCCTTTGAGCCCTTAGCAAAATGCTCACTTCTCTACCTCTTGTGGAAGGTGGAGTTCTTGATCATGACAACCTTAGGCAGGAGGGTGTCTGAACTCAAGGCCCATCCAGACCCCCAGATATGGTTTTCCATAAGGACAAGATTCAGTTACAACCCTATATGGCCTTCATCCTGAAGGTAGTATCTCAATTCCATACAAGCCAGGACATTTTCCTTCCAATATTCTTCCCTAAACCGCATGCCGATAGCAGAGAATGAAGTCTCCATTCCCTAGACGTCAGGCGAGCCCTGGCATTCTACATCGACAGGACAAGACTATTTCATAGATTGAACCAACTCTTTGTTGTGGTAGTGGACAGGTTGAAGGGTTCACCCGGTGTCGTTCCAGAGGATTTCATCGTGGATCCATGTCCTGCATGAGGGCTTGCTATGATCTGTCAAAGATGCCAGCCTTGGCACTGACAGCATACTCCACGAGGGCACAGGCCTCCTCAGCAGCGTTCCTGGTGCATGTCCCTACAGAGGAGATCTGCAGGGCCACAACATGGTCATCAAGCCACATGTTTACCTTGCATTGTGCCATCACTCAGCAGGCCAGGGACAACGCAGCATTCGGCAGAGCAGTGCTTCAATCAGCAATTCCGTGAGCTCCAGCCCGCCTCCTAGGATCAGCTTGGGAGTCACCTACTTGGAATCGACATGAGTGAGCACTTGAAGCAGAAAAACCAGTTATCCACCTTCTTCAACATGTGTTTGTCATGTCTATTCCAAGACCCACCCGTCTTCCCCTCTGTCACAGCCAGCCGGCAAAAAGGAACCAAAGAGATGGCGTATCAGCGGGGCCCTATATACGGTGCCATAATGGCATGACTCCAGGGGGGCGTTGGAGCCAACCCAATGCGTACTGCTAGGGGAAAACCTTCCAACTGTGCACGCAACGCGCACACACCTGCTTGGAATGGACATGAGCAACACATCTCGAAGAACAACAGTTACGGAAAGGTAGGTAACTGGTTAGATGCAGTGTTGCTGTAGCAGTGTCTGTCCCAGGGTATTAGAGAGACAAGGTGAGTGGGGTAATGTCTTTTATTGGACCGACTTCTGTTGGTGAATGAGACAATGAGACTTCATCAAGTCTGGGAAACTTAGGTTATGTCTACACTACAGACCTTACAGCGGTACAGCTGTACCGACCCAGCTGCGCCGCTGTATGGTCTCCAGTATAGCCGCTCTATGCTGATGGGAGAGAGCTCTCCTGCTGGCATAATTAAACCACACCCAACAATCGGTGGTAGCCGTGTCGGCGGGAGAGTGTCCTACTGACATAGCGCTGTCCACATCAGTGCTTTTATCGGTGAAACTTATGTCCGTCAGGGGGTGTTCTTTTCTCACCTCTGACCAACAAAAGTGCTGGTGTAGACAAAGCCTTACTCAGGGTGTCGCAGCTAAATTCAAGATGAAACAAATTGTGTAGCATAAATAGTTAACACATATTTCAAGGGACCATTGAAGGTGAACTGGCTGTTAACACCCCTGCAGTCACAGGGAAAAAAAGAAGAGGAGAGGGGGAGACAGCTGCAGGGGCTTGCTAGTGTGTTATAAGTAGAGCTGTCACTTCCTGGCAGATGGGTTGGAATCATGTTCATCTACTCACACCTAGTTTGTAGAGGTCAGTTTGAATGATGTGAAGATGTGCTTGGTTATGAGTTAAAGGCCATGCAGTGTCATTGTTTTAGGTACAGCATTTATGAATCTAAGATACCTCTGGTCCAACAGCCTAAACCTTTCCTTCCAGCCTTGCATATTAACACCTCTTTACTCATACACTGATATTGCAAATACAAAGCAGACTGCAAATGTAACAACTGTCCTTTTGCTCATCACCAGGGACATCTTCTGATGTGAGGCACAGAGCAGGATCAATAAGCTCTGAACAGGAAGACTGAGGATTTTTTCTAGTGGCCTCTTGTGATGTACAGTGCATTGATTGACACAAATGCATAGTCAGCTGGACAAGAAAACCCTTTCCTCAAAGCTATGGATCAAAGGCTGGGTTAATAGGACTGTCATCAAATTGCATAATACCACTTTTAACTCTCTAAGAGTAGGTAGATGTAGCCTACACTGTGTTGTACTTCCCAAATCCCTGCTAATGAAGCATATCCTCACACTTCGAGAAGGGTGGAAGTCTGGGGTCCTTAAATTCACCTGCTTTATGTTAATATAAAATCCAAGAAATTTCAGGGAACTATTTTTTTTTGACAATTACCAGTTTCTGGACTGGATGGAGAAGAAAGAGTTAATGGAAAACAGACCCCTGCTGAATATGTCATTTATTTTTCCATAGTCAGTATTACATGTGTGTATATTTTAACACTCGGTTGGGTTGAAAAAATATATATAATTTCTGTTTTTGCCTGGGTGGAAAGCCACTGCTGTCCAGTAATGAGTTTTTCCTGGTACGGCTGGCTGTACATTGGCATTGCATAGATAGAACTGTTTGGAGTGCTGTCTGCTTGAAGCACTTTATCACAGCTCCCCGCAAGCTTTCACCCCGTCTGGCAGAGCTAGGAGCTCGTGTGTTGTAAATGAAAGGCGCTGTTCACACTTATGGCGACTCGAATTATCTCTAAATAAACTAGTGTATGTGGAGACTAATTCATAAACACATGCAATGTGATGATAAATTGCAGGCAGTACCAGCCCGTAATTGGTGCTCCTCAGGGAAATGTCTCCATCATGCTGCTCCTGATGTAATGCAAATAAACTGTAGACCAGAGTGGAAACAAGACCTTAAAAAGAGACATGTCTTTAGGGCTTTACACACCAAAGTTAGGAAAATCGGGTTAACTGTACTTGATCTGACTGTTGGTCCATCCTGTCAGATACCTTGCCTCTAGCAGTAGCCAAATGCCTTAGGCTTCACCCAAGATGTTGTATGGGGAGGGTAAAAAATGTCCTCCTGACCTCATGGACAGCAGTTTACCCCCTTGAGCAGGAGACTAGGTTTCTTTAGCACACATAGATACAGCTGTTTTTACTGATCAGAACATTATCCAGCTTTTTCCAGCCATACTTAATGGTTCCCTGCAGCTGTGAATTCCATAGGCTGGGATTTATGCACTGTCCCTTTATGTCTATGCTCCCACCAATATGACTGTTGAACTGCAATCAGGCTTTGGCGTAGCAGAGGCCGTATTAGAATTCATCCACTGTGACAGAGACCTAGGGAAGCCCCAATGCCTCTCATGCGTATCAGACTCACTGTCTAGATATTATGCATCTGACCCCTGGCATTCTGCATGCAGCTTTCAGAAACACCAAGGTGACTTAGGAGCACAAGTCCCACTGACTTTCAATGGTTCCTCATTCACTTAGGCACTTTTGAAAACCCCACCTTCTGTAAATATGTGTTTAAGCTCTCAAGGCTCAAGCGGGGAGCAAAGGAAGACCCAGAATGATAGCCACAAGAAAAAATAGTGCAAGAGATGTAAAGGAAGGGAGATCAGGTTTTGATCTGGCCTGGACAGCCGTGCAGCTAAACTCATTTGTCGTGATTCAACATTCCTGGTGTTAAAACAATTAAAAACTATCATGATCATCAAGTGTGGGGGGACGGGGTACATATGAGTCCCAAAACCAGTGATATACCTATAACAAATGTGGAGGAGGGAATGTGAGACAGTATATCGAGGCTACTTCTTTAAAGACTAAGGGCCAGGTTTGGTGGGTCTTGGCGTAAGTCCAATACTACAGACATCTACAGTAGTTGAATTGGGTTGTACTAGCAATGGTTGGTGAAAATTCTGTAGATACACGCAAATGACTCTTTTTCTGCCCATTGAACTCCCAGTTGGAATTTCTGCTATGCTCTCATCACTAAGGGGAGGAGGAACCCCTATAATGCCCTGCATCTGCAGTGGAAAAGCCCCGCCTCCATTCTGTAGAAGATGGCCATGTTTGTTTGTTTGTTTTTCTAAAACTAATGCAGCCAAATTCCATATGTAGTG
Organism: Emydura macquarii macquarii; assembly: GCF_026122565.2. Classification (NCBI taxonomy): domain Eukaryota; kingdom Metazoa; phylum Chordata; order Testudines; family Chelidae; genus Emydura; species Emydura macquarii. Next base: position 8,126,784 of record NW_027130506.1, read on the forward strand.
TAGACTCAAAGGCTGGGATTTGCAAAGGGACCAAAGGGTGTTAGGTGTCAAGCTCCCACTGTCCTTTAGTGGGATGTGGGTCCTAGCTCCTAAAAGCCCAGACCACAATCTCCAGACTAAATTCCACTAAAATCTTGCTTATATTCAGGGCTATTTAATTCACTGCTGTACAGCACTTTGTCTCCAATTCTATCAAAGCTCTTGCAGCTGCCTCTCCATATCAAAAATGTTTCCTCGGAATTGCATTCACTGAAGTCCAGGGCAGCCATCTAGTGGGATCTACAATGTATGTGACTAAGGAACTAACACTTTGTTGGCTATGATTTGAAAAACAGGATATGTAACAGAGCACAGGGACTTGGGGGGGAGGGCACACGTGTGAATTCCAGTGCACCTGATACGGCTCTTGGGCCCTTTAAAACTGGGAGTTGTAGTCACAGGGCGCACACGATCAGAGGCAAGCATATTGCCTATAGGAAGACAGATATAAAGTGTCCTACCTGTGCTGATAGGAGCAGTAAGTAAGAGAGGATTGAGGATGAGTCTGGTTTCCCCAAAGCTAGCAGGGAGCTCTTGGTTGCTAAATATTTTGTATTACTTTGAGCCTTTTGCATATTCAGTTATTTACTGAACCTGCCTGGAGGGAAGGAAGGTAGAATTTGGAGTCCAGCGTTTGGGTTGTATTTGGATCGTTCCACCTGGCGCATCTGCCTGCTGGTTTACAGGCGCTTAGGCCAAAATGCAGAATCAACGTACTATACAGAGAAGTAGCCCAGAACAAACATATTCTGATGACTAGGAAAAACTGCAGCTTTGGGTGCTCTCAGATCCCACCCTCTGGCTAATGATGCTGGAGAAGTGGAACGGACTGGATGAGCTGTAGGGCTTGTATAAAAGCACTGGTTGTATCCGTGTTACTTGGAAATCAGCTGGCAATATGCATGCAGCCATAAAGCAGCATCAGAACCTTCCCTCCACAGGTTGGGAGGTCTGAGCACTGCCAAAGACTTACAGCCCCTTCGCCGAGCCTGATGCTTTGAAAGAATACCATTTGGTTTCACAACAATGCAGGTTTGTTGCCTGTGTTTGTCTGTCTGTGTGTCAAATACAGAGCTGGGGTTAAGAAAAGCTACTTACTTGTACCGTCACTCTCACTCAATATTTCACCGAGCGTGACAAGTTCCATAAAGGTTTTTAAAAATGCATGTGGAATTAGCCACCAGCGTTCAGTCTGAGGATATGTGGTAGTTTGTAACCAGTGGGTTATGAACACATGCAGGAATCTGGCTAAGGTAGGCAAAAGAGAGTCTAACAGTGCAGAGCTGTTGTCTGGAGGTTAGGGGGCTGAACTGGGAGCCAGGTCTGTGGGTTCTATCCCCAGCTCAACTGCTGACTTGCTGTGTGGCTTTGGACATGCCACTAAATCTCTCTGGACCTGCTTACCTTTTAGCAAAATGAGGACAGTGACACCTGTCTTACTTCAGGGGTGCGGAGGCTTAATCGGGGTTCTCCATAAGGTATGATTTACCATTTGGGGAAAATATCATTTCCAAATACCATATCCATATACAAATACCATTTGGGGGAAATATCACTTCCAAAAGTGATGAGTGATTTTTGGTGCCCACGTTAGGACCTCTTTTTTTAAGAGTCTGCTCTTTCGGAGTGTGGGTGCTTAACAGTCCTGAAACTCAGCCCCCTGTAATGTGGCTCAAGCCAGGCCCCCCAAAACCATTACTCACTTGAAAATTAAAATAGTGCCCCAGCTTTGTTACAGCACAGTTTGATTGTGCATATAGGATAATGGAACATCAATCAGGAGCAAGGTTATAGCTTTATAAAGACCAGAGCTGTTGCATGGCTTGAAAGCTGGTTATAACACAGTTTGATGCTGTCTACATGTCTACCATTGTAGCTTAACAGGTTCTCCTGAGTCAGTAAGTTTGCTGTGCAGCTGGACTTTTATGTCTGAAACACACGGGCATCCTCTGTATGAGGGGCCTATGTAAGCGTGAAGAAGGAAAAGTAGCAATACTGCTAGCTGAATGCAAAACTCTCTTCATCTTGGCTATTAGGGAGACAAGGTGGGTGAGGTCACATCTTTTATGGAACCATCTTCGGTTGGTGAAAGAGACAAGCTTTCGAGCTACCCAGAGCTCTTCTTCAAGTCAAACAACTTCATCTTGGCTGTGCATTTCAGGAGTGACATGATTTGTGTCTCTGTAGAACTTTATGCATAGAGAGCATACATAAATGAGAAGCAGGCTCTAAGGCTCTGGCATTAAGAGTTTCATGTGAAGAGCTGCACAGAGGACGCAATCTGCAGTGCACATCAAAGTGTTTTATTAGGCCTACAAAACCCCGGAACTATGCTGTGAATTGTTGAGCACCATCCACCCGGCACCTTATCTAGTAATTATTTACATATACACAGACATCTCATTTACAGAGCACTCACGTAATACCTTTCTCGGCAGGCTAAAGGCCCTTAAAGTGGGTGGAAATGTGATTTCTCAGTGCCACAGTTGTGTAGAGGGGCATTAGTGTAGATATGAACCAGGCCCAAAAGCCAGTAATAGGCTAATGAAAATGGCTATTATTGCCTCTGCTGTGATAGCACAGCTGAGTAGTCTGTCTCTCGACAGAAATGTGTATACATTGTGACTCATCTATGCATGGCTTTCTGGGTCGATGCTTTTCCATCTTCTCTACAACTTATTCTGTCCAAAGAAATTATTGTGACCACAAGAGCTTTCTAATACCAACCGGAGCTATGGTATTGGGAACACCAAATAAAAAATTGGTATTAATTATTTCAGATGTATATCCATCCCTTCCAGTTCACCTCAGTTCAGTTCAAAGGAGAATCGTTCTCTATCCTGACGGTGCAATGGAGGCATGTGCTGAGGACTGGCCCTGGAGATTCGGTGAGGCCTCATGCCTTTGGAGGGAAGGGAGTGATTGGGTCTGAGGTGACACAATACCACAAATCTCCAGGGATGTGGTGAGGTCTGGCATCATAAGAGGCTACCCCACCAGTGATCTGTGCTTTGCATTGGGGAGGGCAAACCAGACTGCATAAGGCCATCCTGACTATATCTGTCTAACTGTAGGCTTTTGGCAGGACGGGAGAGGGGAGATTTCCCAAGTCCTTGGGACTGCATACAAATGTTAGGACTTTTGGCCATGCTGAGGTCACGAGTGATGTGGATGCTCTGCCATGTGCTTGAATGTGATAAAGAGTAAAAGAGAGGAGGAATAGTGAGGAGGGAACTGCTCAGGCAGGCTGAAAAGACCTTTCTTGAGTCCTTCAGCCCCACCATTCTCCAGTTTCTAGTAAGAGAATGTATTTTCCTGAATTGAAAAATGAAAGTATTTTGATGTATTTTTTCCCCACCCACAAATGACAGAAGGAAATGTAGGTTGGGGAGATCAAATGAGAGGATAATCTCAGACTTTTCAGTTTCCTGTTGTAGGCTCTTGATTTTGCTTTGATTATATGCTTTCTTGTAGATACAAAACTCCGAATCAGCAGATTACTTAAGCATTTGCTTAACATTAAGCAGTGAGTCATCTCACTGAAGGGTTTATGTACTTTGCTGAGCTGAGGTTTTAGAAGGGCAGTTGAAAATCTCCATTTGTCTCAATATGTGGAAGAGGATTGACTCCAAATGTGGACAGGGTCTAAAGTGAAAATGGGTTGTCTGGTCTTCCAATGTAGGGTAATATCCTGGCCCCATTGACGCCAACGGCAAAACTGCCATTGATTTCAGCAGGGCTAGGAGTTCACCCAAGTGTTGTCTGCATGGCATTTCTCACCATTAGATGGGCATCCAATTTGAAACAAGAGACCAGCGAGATTCCAATAACTCCATGCTGCTGTGACTAGTGGAGGGCAGATACCTTTGCGGGATGGTGAGCTTGGAGGCTTGGCTAGCTCTTTGAGATGTTTTTCCTCTTTCTGCCGAGCATCACTTGAGGCTTCAAAGATTAGAGGAGAGTAAGTAGCACGTATCATTATCAGGGATGACCTGTATTTTTCTTTATTTGTACACTGACCTAACAAAACGTTCCTCGAAAGAAGGGCAGTTAGTTCACAACTGGATCTTACCAGGGCCAGTTCTCCCCTTCTTGGGAAGGTATGCTCCCTTGTTTAGAGAAGACCACTTCTCATTAGCCACAGTCAAAACCTGGTTTTTCAGTGAAACACAAAATACCCAGCCACTTGAGAATTTCACTTTTTCTTAGCATGAGGCAAATGTGTGCTTTTCACATGTGGGAGCCGTACATATTTTCATGTGGCTCCTGAATAGGACCTCAGTAGCAGGATAGTTCATCTTTAATTTATCCAGGAATTCTTTATTTATTTTGGTGGTTCTTGGGCAGAGGAAGGTTGGGGGGAAGGGGAGAGAAATTTGAACTTTACAGTAAAGAGAAACATTTTACACTAGTCAATGCAGACTTGTGTTCCCGTTTGAGAGTTTAGGGTAGAACACTAAAAATGTTATTTGGGATAACATTCACAGGGACATTGATCCAAAACACAGTTCCATGACTCTTTCTTTTTTCTTTCTTGCCACAAGCTGTAGTTATCATTGCTTTTTATATGAACAGCCCATGGATGGTGCAGCCACCTCTGGGCTGCGGGGTGTTGTTCTCTTTATAGAGTACTGCAACACTTACAACGGTCAGAAAGTGAGGGAGGGAACCGTAGCCAATAGGAACACCGGGGAAGATTTAGGGAGGCAGCACATAGTTACTTAAATGGGAATTTGGTCAGACTACTTGATTTAAATCCCCTGCTTTCATTAAAAGTATTATGGGTCTTTAATGGATTTTCTTTGTCTCATTTGAAGGCAATGTGTGCAAAAGCACAGAATCCCCTGGGATCATATTGGGGTATTGCTTCTATATCCCTGATTGAAGAATGTCACCTACTAAATGACCAGTACAAGGTCCTGGAACACCTTGGTGCCCCATGGAATTGCTCCCATCCAAGGACTGGCCAAGCCCAGCCCTTGGAGTTTGTGAGGTATCATGGTTTTTTATATTGCTCAGTAAAATTCAGTGTAGGTGCCTAGATGGGCTCCATCAGTGTTGTATTTGATTGCCTCCTCTTGTTGAGACTGAAGGAAGCCTAGGAGTGGTTAGTCTCATTACCCACGCCCGTTAGTTCTCTATGCCTCAGAGAGGGTGGTGCAGCAATGCGGTGTATTCAGTTCTCCCAATCTGTGGGGCTCACCTCAGCTTTTGCTGGCAGGGAAGCAGATCCTCAGCCCACGGTCAGAAACTGGTGTGTCCCAAATTGTTGGAACAAGGAAAAGCTTGTCAAGAAACTCCGCTGAAATACTTCTAACACCCAACCTTTCCTTAGCTTCATCACATGCAGTCTTGTTTATATATGTGACACTAGCTGACAAATAGCCTTATACTAACTATGCCTCCTTTATTTTGTTCAGACCACAGAAGCATTGGGGCCGGATCCAAAGTCCGCTTAAGTCAATGGGAATCTATCCACTGACTTCAATGGACTTTGGATCACACCCCTACTGAGGGTCCTATTAATTTCCCTCCTAAATTACAAAGCAATTGAAAATAGAAAGCCCCATCAGAACAGCTTGTTCTTGCAAGATTTTCAAGCTGATCTCAGGAACTCAGAAAACTCAGATCAGCATCTCAATGCTCTTCCTTAAATAGACCTTTTAGAGGGTTGCTCATTTCTAACAGAAATGGATAATGTGGAAGAAACTGCTTTCAAACAGCTTCCAATTGATAGATTTTTCCACCAAATAAAATTAAGCCACCAGCAAATTGAGACGATTGCAATCTTTCAAACAGCATAACCTTTACAACATCTCTTTTTCCAGTGACATGCTCTAACATAGAGAAGAAAACAATTTTTCTCTACCATCTTTATCACCTCCAAACAATGGCACATTCCCGGTTTATTTGCACTGGATTCTTTGGCATCTACTTTGTTATAGCAAAAACATTATAAAATACTAAGAAAGCTAGCCATGTATAAATGTCAATCGTAGGTGTCAAGATGGCCAAGTGGTCCAAGAGCCGGATCCAACATACATTGAAGTCAGTAGGAATCTTTTCATTGACTTCCTTGGGCATTGGATCAGGCACTAAGGAAACAAACTCCAAACTCTGTCATGGAACGAGCAAGTCTTGTCCTTATCAGTGTCCGGATCAGTTTGCTTGGATGTTGTAAACTTCTTGGGCCAAGGACTGACTTTTTATTATTTGTGTACAATGCCTAGCACACTGAGACCTTGATCTTGGATTGGAGCCTCCAGGTGCTATTGAAATGCAAATGCATAATAATATTGCATCTCTTTGCTGCTTCTTTGGCCAATTTTATGGTCTCTTTGGAGTATAAGCTCTTCAGGGCAGCATCGGTGTCTTCTTATATATTTGGACAGAGCATAGCAAGAGAGTGGGAGAGGAAAACAACTGCAACAATTTTGTAAAATCTTTCTTTCTTTCTTTCTAATTTTTTTTTTTAATTTCACCAAAATTTTGAAATGGAAGAATATTTTGGCCAGCTCTCTACTTAGCATGCTGTGAATGCTATAACAATAGAGAGAATAGATCGTAATAATAACATTGCATATGGTCAGCTTTGTACACACTAAGTTTTTGTTATAAAACCATTTACTATTTTTAAAAAGCCTTTAAAAAGAGATACCAGTCTCCCCAAAAGGGGAAATAGGAAAATACTGGTTAGACAAGAGTGTATCATAGAAGTGGAGCAGGGGATTTTAGTGAGTGACAAATTGAATGTGAGTCAGCAGTATGATATTGCGTTAAAGGAAAATGCTATATTGGATTGCAATAATAAAATTGTGTGTGAGAGAGAGAAACCCAGACTGTTCTGCTTTCTTCAGCACTTGTTGAACTTGGTTGAAGCAATGGGTTGAGTTATAGACAGCCCTCTTTTTAAAAAGGACAGAAGAGATTTTTAGTGGAGAGCGACAAAAATTATGCAAAAAAAAAAAAAAAGTTTCTCTGTGTGCAAACGAGACGTGGGTACACCCAGTTTAGAGAAAAGATCAAGGCCAAGTTTTCAAAGTTAGACATCTAAATACATGTATAGATATCTAACTAAGTAGCACGATTTTCAAACTTGCTGTGCACCCAAGAGCTCTCTCAGTGGTCAGCATACATGGGTGAAAGTGGCATGAATTCTGTCCCCAAATACTGACTGGACTGTTATAGGCTACATCTACACTGTGAGTTAGGGGTGTGATTCCCAGATCGCATACGTATTCGCACTAGCTCTCATCAAGCTTGCATGAGTGTAAATAGTAGTGCAGCTCTGGTAGCATGGGCAGGAGATGCGCGGCGTCGCAGTCTGGAGTACACGGCCACCCGTTTCAGATGGATTTGTACCCAGCCTGGCTAAGCTGTGCTGCCGTTGCTGCTGCCCACGCTGTCACAACTACACTACTACTTGTATTGTGCTAGCTATCATTGAGCTACTGCGAATGTATATGCAAGCTGGGAATCCTACCCTACCTATTAGGGTAGATGTAGCCATAGAGAGAGTCAGTTTTCTGGACCAGTTCTCAAATCTGAACTCCCTTCAGAGGTCCAAGGTACATATGTTCCAGATTCCAAAATGTGCATTTATGGTTTTGGGTCCGGGCCTGACCCAACACTGGAAAGGGACTAGTTTGGGTTCACTTGTAGCCAAAATACAGTGTGGCTAGATATTCGTGGGATATTTTGGCCAAAGACACCAGAAGCTTCTGAGAGAACAGCTGATTTTGGGGGGACAATTCCCACCATCTTCAATGGAGGGAAAGAACAGCTGATCTGACAAGAGTTCTGTCATTGGGTTCTGAAATCTCACCCAAACATGGGGCAGGATTTGGGAGCATCAGTGCTATGTTTGAACCTGCCTCTCAGCAGAACCTGTGGCCCTAGGGTAAATCTATTCCTGATTCCAATATAGCCTCTTCAGCCCATTTCTACTTATAAAGACACGGACCAAATGTTCTCGTCAATCCATGAAGACTGAACATGAAGTAATGTTATGTTGCTGCAGGGAGTGTTTAGATTAAATATGAGGAAAATAACTGTAAGAAGAGTTAGGCAATCGAATGAACAGTCAAGGGAACTGTAGAATCATTTTTCAGTTTGTAAGCTCTGTGGAGCAGAGAATGTCACTAAGGGTTTGTCTACACATGGAGTTGTTCCTGAAGAAGAGTGCTTTGCTGCTTTTTAGCCAAGAACCCAGTGGGTTAAGCTAAACAGGAACAAGGCACTTTCTCGAATAAGGGTGTCCACACATGTGCTTAATCAGGAACAATTCCATGTGTCGACAAGCCCTTACTTTGGTTGTATAATGCCTAGGACAATGTGGTCCCAACTTGATTGAGGCCTGTAGGTGCTACCACAATATAAATGTTTAGTAATCACAGGTGACATTAAGGCCCTGATCCAGCAAAGCAGTTAAGCATGTGCTTAACTTTAAGCACACATGTAATACGATTTCAATCAAAGAGAGTATTTTTGCTAAATAATAAGCATGTGTTTAGGTATTTTGTTGGATCAGGGACCTAAGGCCAAATTAGATGTGCATGTATCTGGAGTGTTTAGAAAAAATGAAATCAATCCTGCTGTGATACAGGGGAATGGTCTAAATAGACTCACTTGGCGAATCCTTCTAGTCCAGATGGTTCTATTGAATGATGGTTCTATTTACCTCTCTAAGAAATGGAGCCCTATTGACTTTCTAGAAAACCCCTTGAAATGGATAGTCCTTATCTGAAATGACAGCAGGTACATGATCCAAATAAAGGAAATGACACATTGCACATCGGTCTGTTATCACGTTACCTTGTCTGACAAAGGAGTGCGACAAAATGTGATTTGAAGAAATATAACATGGCATAATTCAAAACAATGTTACAGTATAAGAAAAAAGAAAACAAAACCTAGCAACAAAAATCTTTGGATCAAATATCTGCAGTTGATTTGTTTCAGATAACCTGGTCTGTATCCACATTCTCAGCAGCAGATGGGAAATGACAAAATGCCAAACTGTTTCTGGCCCTCGAGGGATGTAGGGTGGGGGCAGATGCTTTTAGTTATTAGAATAACTGGACCTAACGTTTCAGTGTGAGCATTGACTAAGCAGGAGCAACAACAAAAGGTTAATCACAGAGCTCTGGGCCTGTCTTGGCCCGCCATTCTTCATCTTAGCTTTGGAGCAATCTGCGCTGCCGCAGATTGCAGACTACCACAGACCTGCCAGCTCTTGCTTTTTTGGAAAGAGAGTGGCTGTGTTTCTGGCTCAGGCTGTGCTCCTTTTCTGCCATCTTTCCTGTACTCAGGGGTTTGCAATGCATTTTGCATGATATTTGATTTTTAAAAAAAATATCACCTGTGAAATGCCTTCAGGAGTAAGGCGCTGCTGGATTTGTGTTCTTGCTGCTTACGCACAAGGACGTGCAGCTGTCAAAGGGAGCAAAGTGATGTGTGTTCGGGGTGGGTGGGAAGGAGGAGGTTTAGAAACCATGTCCAGCTGATCTACAAAACTTGCCCACATAGATTGTTTATGGACTGGTATCTTCGTTAGGGACTCTTTGTGCTGTGGTTATTTAGAGTTCTTCAAGATCCTCCCCAGTTCTTTGTTTCCCATTTGTCCCGTAACAAAGGACCAGTGTCAGACAAACTTCTGGCCAGTGGGAAATGTTGCTCTTGGGTCAGCGAGGAGTCACTCAAGATATTACAGAGAGAATGGTCTTGTGGGCTGGAAATAGGGAGATATGGATCCAATCCCTGACTCCACTACAGACTTCCTTATGTGACCTCAGTCAAGTCACAGCTTTGGGATTTCATTATAGCTTTGAATCTCAGGTCAGATTTATCGAAGTTTGCAAAGCTTTTGGTGAGTTTAGATGGAGTTTTGAATGAACCTGGGCTAAACCCTGTGTGTATCTGGGCTGGTTTATAACCCAGAGAGAGATGTGGGTGAAATCTGGTGGCCCAGGCTGATCATCTGGGACCTGTAATGGGTTTCATATTGAACACTCCAAGCTGCAGTGCTACTCTGCTCTAAGCAAGGGTTAACATCTCAATGTCACAAGCAGAGCTGCCCACCCTCTAACACGCTTGGGTTGCCCTTCCATTGTTTGGACTAAACCTTCCCAGATTTACTTACTTCCTTTTGATGTCTGGCAATGTTTGTTTATCAGCGCCAGCGGCCTGTGTTAACTATGACTAAGGCTGTGACTAAATCCTATTCTCTGCCTTTCCTCTTCCCTTCACAGACCTGTGAGCTGATAAACTTCCCGGCTGCCTTTCAAACCCACTGAGGTTAAACATGAACTTCTTTTACACCTGCCTGTCTCCCCAGCAAATTGAGACTCTTAATAACAGAGCAAGGAGACTCCTTTTATGGGGCAGTGTAGGTCACAGATTCACTTCTAGATTGAACTGGTTTCTGCTCCTTTGTATGTTTCAGTAGGTTTTTAAGGCTTAAAAAAAGCCCCTTAGTTTAAAATAAATAAGGTAGTGAATTTCACACTGGCTTGGGGTCATTAGTTTATCCATAGCAGAGGCACAGAGTCAAGGAAGGCATTCTCACCCACTAAGTCATATATCCGTTACTCCACCATTGTGCCTCGGCTGTATTCTGGGGCTCTGTTTACAGTATAAAGGAAGCTCAATTTAAAGTATGTATTACATGTTAAGAAAATGAATAAAATAGAGCTGTTTGGAAAATGGTAAGCACTTTCCACAAAAACTGTGTTTGAATAACCTTTTTTGAGGGGTGGGGGGAGGTTCCTTGGTTGGGGAGGCAGCTTGTTTTTTTAAAACAAAATCCATTTTTTCAAAAAATGGAGCATGAGAAAAGAAATTAAAATTTCCATGAAACCTTTGTTTCTACATGAAGGTCTTTTTTCATTATAAAATATTTTTTGTCAAGAATTTCAACCAGCTCTGGCGTATGATATTTACAGACTTAAAAAAACCCTTCAGTGTACAGTGGTAGTATGGTCTATAGTCATAATAATGAAATAGGTTTATAGGATCATAGTAGAAAAATAGGGTTTGGATTTTTGGCTTTTGGATTTTTGGATTTTTATTAGTCTATTATTTTGTCTTCTAAAGTGATCTTCATGAGGGATGACTAATTTTTGAGTCACCTTGTGGCTGAAAGTCCCTAAAAAGTCATGTGGGGCCTTTAACATTCTTCTTTCTGGATCTCTATGGTATTTTATTTTAAAATTGAATTACAGGAGCACCTAGAAGTTCCAGCCAAGATTGGAGCCCCCTTGTGCTAGGTGCTGTACATTTATATCTAGTAAAGTCCCTGTCCAGTAGAGTTCGCAATCCAAACAGACAGGATTGACAAAAGGTGGGAGAAAGGAAGAATTATTAAATATGAACTAATGCCCTTTACAGATGGGAACCGAGGCAAAGAAAGATGAAGTGACTTGTCTAAGATCACAAGGAAAATTTGTGGCAGGCAGGAAATGAATTCAGAATGCTAGGTTAGTGTCTTAACCTCCAAGTCATTCTTCCACCCTGTTATGGTATTTTACCTTTCTGCATGTGCTTGTTCAAACTTCCACATAGTCAAGGTCTTCAGGGCAGGGACTATACCTTCGTTAGTGTTTGTGCAGTAACTAACACTAACATTGGATGCTGTTGGAAACAAACGAATAAAATGTTTTATTTTTTCTGAAATAAAATAAACCCACTTGCCATGACGAGATCATAGTCAGAAATCGTCCAGCAACGTAGCTGTGTTTCTTAGGGACTAAGACTCTGGTCCTGCAATGAGCTGTAAGCAAGCAGACCACAGTGTCCATGGAGAAACACTTCAACTTCAAAGAGTTTCCACCAGCACAGGGGAGTTTGCAACCTCCAGGCCATGGATATAGCCAAGCACATCCTTTGCACAAAGTCCAATACTGAATTTTCTAACAGAGACATAACGAGTTAACTAGAATTCAGGACTCTTTATAATAAGCTCAGAGACAATACTATATCGAGATCCAATGCTTCACAGTCAGCTATGTTTACTGATGACAAAGGGACTGTTCACACAGAAACTAGAACTAAAATAATTAAATTCATTGTAATTCACAACTTTGGTTATTTCAGTGCACATCTGTAGGTGGAAACACTTAATTTGGAATGAGTGATTTATTTCACTGGAACTTAACCAGGTATTTTATTCCAAAATAACTGTCCACCTACAGATTTGCACTGAAATAACTCAGGTTGCAAATTACAACCGACTTAATTATTCTGGTTCCTGTTTCCATATGGACAAGCCCGAAAATTTCATATGTTCAGAATATTGTCCCTGAACATATGCACTTTAAATATTTATTTAAAAACTCATTGGAGTGCAGGGCTGTTTGCACATGTTGTCTGAGCAGTCACTCAGCTCCCTTTGAAGATGTTTACTAATTGAATCAGAGCAAAGATGTAATGAAAGTTAAGCAACTTCAAACACTTTTTATTCAGTGCAGCCTCATGAATACATGCTTCAGAAGCTGCCATTCAACTATAAATTTCAGAATATACTGCATAGCATTTCTTATTAAAGACATTTCTTATAGGATAGGGCAATTAAGCATACTAGGTTAGCATACCAATTAAGCATGTTAGCTTTTTACAATGAACTCTTGTCTGATGTTGTTTTTTTATGTACACAACAGTTACAGTAGGAAAGATGCGTAGTCTAAAGGATTTGCAGAGTATGAGGACTAGGTCTGAGTATTTTTTATTTGTATTTCCATAGTTCCTAGGAACCATAATCATGGACCAGAACCCCCTTGTGTTACATGCTGTACAAACAGAACAAAAAGAGCCTCAAAGAGTTTACAATCTAAGTTCTTGTGCTCACGCCTCCCTCTGTAGTGTTGGGAAAGTTACTTAATCTCTCTGCCTCATTTTCCTCGTCTGACAAAGCAGGGATAATACTTACAGAGATGAGGAGAAACCAAAATCTCAGCTCCGAGTACCACCAAACTCTTGAGGGTTTCCAAAATCCGTATGGCTCCTATTTTTTATAATTTGAACAAATAACCAGATCCAAACAGCCCTAAATGCTCCAGAATCCAAATGAATTCCGTCATTTGATCCCATCTCCAATTATTTACCCACTTCAGAGAGGTTGAGATCAATGAGATAATGTTTGCAAAGAACTTGCAAGGTGTGAACAGTAAGTGCAGATGCAGCAATTGCAAAGTAGTGTTCTACTGTCCAGAAAGTGAAGACCTACTGTTAGAGCCAGAACATCAGCTGCTGTAAACAGGCGTAACTCTACTTCACAGAGCTGTGCTGATGGATCTGCCCCTTAGTATATCTGAATGGAAAGAATAATGTTAAAAATATTATTTAAATGGTACTATAGAGGACATGGAACTTTATAGGTGTATTGAAGACATGGTCCTTAGCCCAAAGAGCTCACAACCTGAATCCACTGTAAAAATGAAAGAGACTGTAGTGGAGAAATGAATAAACCTTAAAAGAGAATAAACATGAGTGGATTGGTCTAAACAAAGAAGAAAAATTGGAACGGATGTAACAGTTTTAACAGAAGACTCTGCCATTTGCCTGTGTGGTCTGAGGCTCAAGGGAGCAATCATTTGTTCATCTGTGGTTCCATTTCTGGGTGTCTGGAACCGGAGCACAGAAAGTGAGATCATGGAAGTAAGCAGTCTGACGAAATGGAAGCAAACGGCAATGGTCGGAGTAATCTGCACCTGGAATTGCACAAGGGTTTCCCAGGAATGTCTATGCAAAATGCCTGCCTGTGTCCCGGGGCGCAGACTGTTCTTGTCCCTTTCCTGCAAGGATGCAGGCTTGAATGGCTCCAGGATAGGAGATGGTGTGAATATGTCTGTAAACTGCACACACACCGGGCCCTGCATTTGCAATGCAAATCAAGTAAGGGAGGTAATTAGGTGCACAATTACACCGCGAGCGTAGCAGCATATATAGATTTTGTTAATAATGCAAATGTATGTGCACCTTTGTGGGGACACCTGTTGGCTTCACGTCTGAAAACTTGGCCAAAGGCAGCTCTGGCACGATGGCAACCTGCAGCATGGATCTGAAGGCCTAAGACACTAAGGGTAGAATGAAAAAATGGACAGGGCTTCTAAAGATGATACAATTTCATCCTTGCATAGGGAACTCTGTCTTCACAGAGCAATGCAGTTAAGTAATTAACCCTCCGAACAGCCATGTACTAGTTAAATGGATCTTATTCCCGCTTTACAGATTGGGAAACTGAGATGCAGGCTAAGGGTAAGTCAAAAAGGGCATGATGGGAGGGCAGGGCTGAAAATATTAGGGCTGATGGTCATTTTATACTCAGCTGGTGTAAATCAGCATAGCTCAATGGAGGATCTGGCTGCTGAAGATTTGGTCCACTATTCAAGCCCCCTTTTAGCTCTATTCTGCAATCCAGTCTTAAGTAGCAGCCAACAGAGCTTCTTTGGCTTTGTCTTGAGGTTAGGACCAGAAGGGAAAAGGTTTTGGTTGATGTAAAACCCTTTATGAGAAGGGGGAGGAAAAAAGCAAACAGGGGAATGGAATTAGAAAAGTGATCCTGGGGTTTCTATAAATGTGATGGTTTAAGAGCACTTTGAGATAATTGTGAAATCATTTGTGAGGTAATTTTAGGCAGTGACCTCTGAGACAAAGAAGGAAAAAGAACTGAAAACCTGCGGTCCAGCTAGTGTGTGCATTTGGAGTCCTTTAAAACACGTAGGCCAGGCCTGCTACTGGAAGGCTTTACCAGTAAAGCTATACCACTATAATACAGTATTAAAAAGCTTCTTGAATGGATGTGGCTTATACTCTCAAAAGTTCAGTTCTGCCAGTATAACTGCAGCTATGCGAGGGGCTTTTGCCAGCACAGTTATGTCAAGGATCACACCTCTTCACGCTCCTGACCAACATAGGGCTGCTGGCAAAAGCCTATAGTGTCAACCTGGCCTTAGAAAAAGCCCTCCTTCCCCTCCCTGCTCAACATAACGTGAGATCTGATCTCAACCCCACAGCTTCAGTACAAGTTGCTCTATTTGGAAGGTTTCATGAGTGCTCTAGTCTTCTGCATCAGTTGATAGCCCTTCCCAGCAATGCTTGGTAGGACACTGGAACCCTTCTGGCTGCAACGTCAGGTGTGAAATTTCAAAACAGAAAAATGGTGATTGAAGCTAAAATGATTTCTGGGTCTAAAAGCACCGAACTAGAAAGAGCAATTCCAGTGGTAGGTTTTGTGATGTGGACACTGGTGAATCAGACTGAGGTGCTTGGGTCGTACAGCAATAGGCAAAGTATTAAGAACTTACCTGAATGGAATCAGATTCCTTTGATAAAGGCCATCCAGTAATTGTCAGATGGGAACTGCCCTTTGTCACTCTCACCATCTATCCTGTTTAGTCACTGTCGTGTTCTGGTTAAACCTTGAAAAGGTGACTGAGTTCACATATCTGGGGTACACTATCGCATATAACCTTTCACTTGAAATGGAGCTCAATATCCGAAATGGAAACGCTGCCTCAACAATATCTAGACGACACAAGAGGGTATGGCAAAACAATAACCTGACAGAATACAGAAAGATCTGTGTGTATTGTGCATGTGATATCAGTACACTTTTGTACGGGAGCAAGACGCGGACCTTACACTCTCATCACAAAAAACAGCTCAACAGCTTTGAGATGCATTGTCTTTGTCAAATTTTTGGAATCTCCTGGAGGGACAGAGTCATCAACACTGAGGTGCTCAAGCGGGCCAGCAGACGGGATGCAAACACTCCTTAAAGAGCGACGCCTCCGCTGGCTTGGGCATGTGTGCCGAATGAATGATGGGTGCATCCCAAAAGACATCCTCTATGGTCAATTGGCATCTGGAAAAAGACCTGAAGGATACCAAAAATTGCATTTCAAAGATGTGTGCAAGCAAGACTTCAAAGAAATGGACGTGGATATGGATAACTGGGAAGATCACAGTCAGGACCACAGCCTTTGGAAACAGAGCTCAATAAAGGTCTCCAGCGCTATGAGAGGAAGCAGTCCAGCTTAGCAGAGGAGAAAAGAGCTTGCAGAAGGCAGAGCCCAAAGGGTTGAAACACCACCTTTAAATGTGACAAATGCGGAAGAGATGGGTCTCTTCAGCCACAGCCGCGGCTGCCAAAAGCAACTGAGCAAATTTTTTATCTTTCAGGGGCGCCAACCCATGGCCTCTCAAGACTGAAGGATGCCTACTACTAATGTGTTCTGGTTAAATCTGAAATATTTATTCCCCAGAGGATGCCTTTCTCGGTTTGTGGCTGAGCAGGAAAGCTTTGGTTCTGATTAGAGCCGGGTGGATAAATGACTTTTTTGGTTTGCTGATCATTCTGAAAAAGGGGGGGAAATAATTGGTTTGGGTCAAAGTGAATCCAAAAATTCTGAAGTATGTTGGCAAAATGGAAAAATCAAACTAAACACGTTGTTCAACCTGAAACTTATCGTTAAAGGATGAGATTTACAAATTGGGGCTGGGAGGGGTGAGGAGAGGAGATGGTGGCAGGACCAACACTTACCTAATACTTTTTAGCCCCATGTTTAGGGCTCCAAAGCAGGGATTTCAGCTGAGATCTCCCTCCTCTTAGGTGAGTGCCATAGCCACCAGGTTATAGGCTATGTTGGGTGGGCATCTTTCAGTAACTCCTGTTGAAGCTGTTCCCCTCTGTATGAATAAACATTAATTGGAGCGAGGATTTGAACCTGCGTCTCCTAATCCCATGTGAATGCCCTAACCACTGGGCAAAAAATTACAAGATGAGCACCTCCTCTCTGCCTCCTTGCACTCTAGTTCTTCATGTTGTGAATCTTGCCTGACTTTATTTTTAATTCCCATTGCTGAAACGATGTGGCAAATTTGTATCAAATTTTCAAACGGTTTCAGGTCGACTGAAGCTGCATTTTTTTTTTGATGCATAAACTATTCATCCAATAACTCTGACCCTGCTGTAGTCATAATACAAAACAAAAAGAAGAAAACTGTCAGTACATTTGGGGAGCCGATCCCAGCTTGTTTCCAAGAGGCACAGCGTTACCAAGGATGCCCTAAATCTGCACGTTTAAAATGGCACGGAGGAGAATGTGAAAATAATAAACCAAAGCGGTATCAAAGGTAAAATGATACAATGGATGAGAACATTGGAAAGACAGCTGGGAAAAGTCAGGTGCCAGTGATGAGCGATGCGGAAAGAACTGGGGAGACAGTGGGGCAAAAGCTGTCACTGAGATCCCAAAAGAATTCTGAGTTGGCAATATATGGATGGAGGTTTCTCATTATTTGCTCATTTCAAACGTGTTCTTTGCTGAAGGCTAAAACCTATCAGATGTTAGCTTAGGTTGGGGGGGAGGGAGAAAGCCTTTGTTGCTTCAGCAAACAGGGCATGAGTCCAATCCACCCACTCCACAAACAAACATTTTTCCAAATTATCAGGGGAAAGGAGTCCATTTGACCGGAACATCAATTTGGTAGAGATGGATCACCAAGAGCACAGGATTTTTATTGTGTGTCCAAGTCCTTGCCCTCTGCTATTCAGCTTTCTCCTCATACATCCTGTAAAATTATTTTTTAAAAAATCTTCTCAGTGCTGCTTACCTCTGTAATTATACCCACTAAGCATTCAGTATTTCAACTGGCCGCCTTTGCAGAGCAAAGGTTATAACTGAATATAAAGGTGTATATAAAGAATATGGAATAGCAATTTATGATCAGAGACCGTCTCTGTGTTTTCGGGATGTTTCAGGAACCACCAGAGACCTAGTTCAATTCAACATTCTCCCAAGAAGTTAGACTCCTGACTTCCCAACCAATCCTCTAGATAGGCTCATCTGGAGTATTGTGTCTAGTTGTGTGATCATCTTACCTCATGAAATGAAACAGTGGACCAGAGAAGGGTGGTTAACATGGTTAGAGAGCTATATCAGTAAAACAAGAGATTGCAAAAAAAAAAAAAAAAAAAAAAGTGATTATTTCTCATGGAAAGGAAAACAGGAATTGACTGAGCTTAATTACTGGTGCTTGTATGTAGAAATGTAGGAGCTGAGATAGAAGGGTTTATTTATAGAATGAGTGGGCCCATCTCAAAACTGGCTGTCCTGAGCATCTAGTTCAGGAAGCTAGTCTCATGCTGGAAGAGACCAAGGTAGAATGGAGGGACAAAACCCTTCCTTGGGTGGGACTTACCTTCCGAAAGAGGAGGCTGATCCTCCCAGAGAATGTAATATAGTTGTGATATAAACAGGCTGTATTGCCATCTCCTAGAGGTACCTCTTTGGTTCATTATGAATGATCAACCTCCTTTACCTCTGTTGGGAGCCTGCCTAAGGGAATCTGTCCTTCCATCTATCCCATCATGACACTGTCCTCCTCAACAGGAAGACTGGAACAGCCAATTCAGAGGTGATATTGAGAGTTTGGTAAGTGGTGGTGGTGAGACTTTTCCTACCAGGATTTCGGTTCTTAAGTTTCTTTTTTATCACCAATTTTGATTGACCATATCAGGCAAGTGGGGATTAAAAATAAAAATGATTTTAAAAAAATCACTAAATTTCAGATGAATTTCTGTTTAAAAAAATTATTCTTCTGGAATACTTTAAAAAAAAAAAAAGAGAGTTTGTTTCTATATCCCATGGAATGAAACTATCCCTAACCATTTTGAAATCTTAGTAAATTTAAGGGGAAAAATTCTACCAGGCCAAACGTCAATGGAATTGTAAGCACTTCTTTAGCGCAATGTTATTTCTAGGTTATTCACTACTAGTCACTGCAATATATTAGGTCTGGCCAGGCCTCACAGAGCCACATTGACTTCATTGACCTTTGCAGAGGTCCACCCGCATGCAACATGTTACAAAATTGAGGGCCATGACGGTTTGTGGTGTAACTTTAATGCTGAAGGATCCCAAAGGACTATAACACTTAAAGTCTACAGCCCCGCTGTGGCGCAGCCTACTCCGGGGCAGGAGTGATGGTCAAAGGCATACGGCACAACCAGGAAAGAAAAGGACAGTGTTTTTTTGTGCATGTGGGAGAGGGGAAATTCAGAGAGCAACTGGGGTAGGATTGGGGCCGTCAGGGTGCTGGTTACCACGCCCTGGTTTTTATGATAGCTCAGACCCAACAAGTCTGGAGCAGCTGAAGAGCTACTGTAAACATTGCCTGCTGGTAACAGCTTGTACGGAATCATCTGTCAGCTAAGGCACATGAGTCTTTCCAGTATCCACAGTACCTCCTCTATGCTGGGGCCTGTAGGGGGTTGGCACCGAACTGGCCAAGCTAGCTGTACACCCACTGGAGGCTCCCACGTGCTGGGGGAATCTCGAACTAGGGAGATGTGGTCACTTTCCTCTTCCTTTTGAGCTGCTGGAGCTGATCAGCTGGTGGAGTTCAGAGCAGCCCCTAGGCTATAGAATCTGGTATGTGATTGCTGCACTTCGAGCAAAGTGCTTTCGAAGGGGCATGTCATTCAGTCTTTCCACCTATCAGAGCCCGCCAGAGCACCTTTGTAATCTGCTCTCATAACCAAGAGACCTTTTGAGGCATCTGTTATCAATGACAACAGGATCCTGTACTAGGAAATACCAGCCTAAAATCCAGTTGTTTGGATGGGGAGAAGAAAGCCTGCAAAGCAGAAGTCGATCGATGGCAAACCGTGCAGATCAGCTGAAACTAATTTTGGGTTTTCTAAGCTACTTGTTTCATCTCTTTCCAGTGTGAAACATGACCAATTTATTTCCTGGCAATAAATGTTTGGCAACAGGAAAAATATTTGTTCATAGTAAAAGGGGTAAAAAGCGTTTCCAGAAAGTTATGCATGAGCACAACATTCATTCTAGCTGCTTTCTCGCCTAAAACACCCTGGGGTCACGTGACGATGAAACTTTGAACGTTTGTGGCCTGAATTCTGTCTGTTTCTTGAATTTTCTTCTGCAACCAAAGGTACGTCTAGACTGCAGCCAGAGGACACGTGCCAGGTAGGTTTGATCTAGCTAGTTCGATTAACAATAGCAGAAAACCCACTGCAGCACAGAGAGCAGCATGGATGAGCAAACCCAAGATCCCAGGAGGGTTTGTACAGCCTGTGTTGCTGCAGCTTCACTGCTATTGTTACTCAAACTAGCTGGATCAAAGCAAACTTGGGTGTGTCTATATGTGCTTCAGTCACACCCGGATTGCAGTGTAAACAATTGATGCCGCAGGCTGGGTTCATATAGGGAGCTCTGGAGAGAAACAATGTTCCCTTTCTGAAAGGTGAATAGTAGCATTAGTCATTATGGCCATTATTTGTGATTGCTTCTGTTTTGGGGGCCCAGGTCCTCCAGTGCTTTAAGCTATGGCTATGGCTTACTTCTCTGCCAACTATTTCTACGTTAACTTTTTACTATACTTACATTAAATCCTAGCTTTATAACTGTCATCTTATTCTGTCTCAGTTTAGGCTATGTAGTATTTTTCCTAATATGAAATCAAGGTCATCATAGCATTCTAGATTCATAGCGCTTTCCTGGCCCGCTAATGCCTCTCAAACTTTTTCTCAGACTCTTCTGTCACTCTTCAAATCTTGGCTGTATGTCTCAATCTCTAGCAGTTTTAATTTCTTGCTCATCTGCTCTTTTCTCTTCTGACCTTTTCACCCCGGGAAGCGTGTGTTCGTTTTTCTCATTTTCCTTTGTGAACATTGCAACAAAATAATCCCCTTTTAATTTTAGTTCCATGAATAATATCTATCTTTTCTGCCAATAATGGTCTGTGCTGCATCTCTCGGAGGCTTTACCCTGTCTTCTTTGTTGACCTCTTGGTTCCTCACATACTGTTGTTTAAAACAGTTCTTGTTAAACTACCAGTGTTTCCTTTTCCCTTTTATCATGTTTGGTGCCCTCTAAACTTTTTTGTTGTTGTTGTTGACATTTTGCCATCCCTGTGGTCTGCTTGATGTCTTTATACGTCTCATCTCATATAGCTTCATCACTTTCTTGGGCATTACATTCTTTTCTCATATTTAACCCCTGGCACATGGCAGACAGGACCTTTGGGCACACACTCATTTTACCTCTTAACACTTTCCTCCACATTAATTCTCTTCTTTCCACAGCTTTATCCCATTTCCCCCAAACCATGCTATGGTCTTATCCTGATGAAATCCAAGGATCATATTTTACTCTGTAGCCAAACCTACCAGGGTGCTGGATGTTTTTATTCTGATGCTGTCCCACCTTTGGTGAATCGGACCAAACATTTCTCTAGGCTATTGTACTGATAACAAAGGCCCCAGTCCTGCAATGACCCTCAGATCCATGTGAAGCCATATTGACATCACTGGACACCACACGGATCTGCCCTCCTGGAGCGACTGCGGCCTGAACCAAGTATTTCTACCTTTCAACTTCCCTGTTTCTATGTGCCCATTGGCAAACAAAGGTGTGTGTGTCTCTGTCTGTCTGTATTGACATGGAAGCCTTTGTATGCCAAAGGATGCTTAACTGCTCTTGTAAATCTGCATGAACCATAGAAGTTCAGTAAAGAAGCAGCACTGACCTTCTTAGTCAGTTCATATTGTTCCATATGCAGCCAGTGTTCCAGCTATTAGCAGGAGCATAATTTGTTATCACAGAAACGTGCAGAGAATGCATGAAATGTGTTCATGGAAAACAATAGGTTACATGCAAATGAAGCCACACCCTGTCATTCCCACCTGGGGGAAGGCAAATGATTAAATCCTGATTCTATTGTTCCAAAGCCCTTGCAAAACACTGGGCAGAATTTGGAGCAGGGGAGCATAAATGTCATTTATACTCCCTTTGCTGAAGGAAAACTAGCTTTTCCTGGCAGAGATTTTATTGATATTTGCATTTATGTTTATTCATTTGCATACAACATTTTATGCTCTACTCTTGAAAGGTAAGAGATTCCAGCTCTTTTAAAGGCAATAAACGTTCATTTTATGCCCTGTTCTTCTTAACAATAATTGCTGTAACTCTGAAGTTCTCCAGGCATTTTAAGAGCAACAAAAAGAAGGGAAATAATCTTCTATCAAACTGTCCTATCCATGCAGTGTTTTACTCCTGTGAGTAGTTTCATTGTACTAATTGGACGGGTTGTGTGAGTAAAAGCTGCAGGGTCAGGCCCAGAAGTCCAATTTTCAGCCAAATATACCTGCTTAAATGGAATGCAACCGTCCTTCACTGGAAGTCATGGGCTCTCAGGATCAGGCCTTTAGCTCTGAATCAACGAAGTAAATTATTCAGAATGCCCCCAAAGGGGTGGAAATTCCATCTGTTGGTTCCCTCATGGCTCTCAGATAAATTAATCCTCTAAAGCAGCCTTGATTTTATTTCTTTCTTTATTTTTTTACTACTCAGTCTATTTTTCCTTTAGGTAGAGATGGAGGCCACAGGTCCTGTCTAGCCTTTCCCTTCCCCGCAACAAACCTGCTTATGCAGATGTCTGAAAAATACATAAGCAAAAAGGATAAATGTATTTCCTAATGAAAAGGGTGAAAATTGGTGTGAATTTTAACCTCAGTAGGCAGGAGAGAACTTGATAAGATGATAATGCACCCCCTTTCCTAATGCCAAGACTTTTCTAAAAAAAAATAGCAGAAAAAAAACAGTCCAGAGAGGAATAATGGGAATGACTAGAAGTATGGCAAGATTGTCAGCGGTGGAGAGTCAAAATATCAGGGCTGCTTAGTTTAGAGAGGAGATGAATCATAAGTGGACGTAACTGGAGTACAGCACACTCCTGTTCATCTGACTGGCCCTGAGGGACAGCCGAAACTTTGGATAGCTGGGCATTCGGATAAATGGAAGTGCTATTTTGAGCTGCAGTTTCACTGCATGTAGCCATGTGTTGGTTAATAACCCATTAATAACTTCCCAATTGGCCTCTTCGTGCCTGTTAGCGCTAATCAAAGATTTTGTACTTTTAATGCTTAATACTTTGTGCTTTATTAAAGAACAAAAAAAAACTTTATTGAGTTTATTAAATCACCAAAACTGTATGAAAGCCACTTTGGACATAATTTTGTTGTTTTAATAAAGTCAATAAAGTTTTTATTTGTTCTTTAGTAATGCATAAAGTATTAAGCTTAAAAGTACAAAACCTCTGATTAGCACTAACAGGCTAATTGAGAAATTATTAGCCGGTGATTAATTAACAGAGGGCTACATGGGGGCACAATGAATTCAGATAACTCCGATTTTTGTGTAAATGGAATTTATGGGAGTGTACTGTATATACAACATTGGACAGAACAAAGATGGCGAAACGTGCTGCAAGGTAACCTCTCTCATTTAAAAAAAAAACTAAGGAAATTTAAAAGGTAACACACTTAAAACGGATCAAGAATTCTCTTTGTTTTTTACCAATACATAATTAACCTGTGGAACTCATTGCCATTAGATATTATTGTGCCAAAAAGGATAACTGGATTAGATATTTAGTGAGGTGCCTTGATCATCTAAATGACTTGAGGTTGGGGAAGTGAATCTCTGAAACATTTTTTTAATATTTCAAATTTGGTTTTATACAAACTTCAGATTCAGGGGATGTATCAATTTTGGATAATAAGAATTAAAATAATCATTTTATGGATATTATGGTTCAAGTGAATATGAATAAGCAGTGTATCCCTTGTAGTTACATTAGCAGAGATAAAATTTGATAAAGGATATCAGCTTTTCCATACTGGGACATAAAGCAGCCAATTGGAGTTAAGGAAGCTAAACTGTTCAATAGCCCAAATCATTCTTTTTATTAAAAAAAAAAAAAAAAAGTGCATTGAAAATGGTTATAAGCACTACAGGTATGTCTATACTGACGGCGGCAAAGTCGCCGCCGTCAGATCCATCTTTCTGGATTGATTGAGTGGTCAATGTAGACCCGCTCAATTGATCAGGAAGTCGATGCTAGTAATCCACCTTCTCAAGTGGTGTAGTGCTGCATCCCCATCGACGTAGTTCCCATTGGTGCAGTGCAGTGAAGATGGCACGCAGAAGGGAAGCACAGTAGTCGGTGGGAGTTACGCAAGCTACTCTGCATAGCTTGCGTAACTCCCGTTGACTTCCGTGAAATTTCCAGGTGAGTGTAGACCAGGACTCAGACTGCTGTTGAAAGATCAGGTGCATTTCTGAAGGCCAGAAAAGACAATAAAGGACCACTTGGTGGAAAGAAAGAGGAGCCAAAAGAGTTTGAAAGAACCAACAGTATATTTCAAGTAATACTTTCTCTCATTCTTTTATTAAAAATCACTTTTGATAGTGGGAGAATACACTGCATAGAAAACTCCTGCAAAATCGATGGTAAAATGAATAAGCAATGAATACACAAATAGCAATAAACCACATCAACACATGCATTAAGTGGCTCTTGGTGCGTTTCTCAGATGGCTGAAATCACCAGGTGGAACTAGCCTGAGACATGCTGATACGCAACCTGTGGTGTCTTATTGTTTTACCAGAATGGCCACTAAAAATTGAATTTCAGTATTTTACTATTCAGTGCCGGATCCTCAACTGATGCAGATCTGTTTAAGTTAATGGAACTGTACTGACTTGCAACACCAGGCCCTCAGTTTGAGTAAGAAATTAGGCCATAATTTATTCAGCATCATTACCAAATTAAGTATCCATTTCTTCAACATTATCCAAGTTGGGTCTCCTTTCTGTTTAGTTCATGTTTGCATGATAAATATTTGCAAATGGGCTTGTTACTTTGCTCAGTGTTAATTTCTGTGACAGGTTTGTAAAGATCAAGTGTGTGGTGCCAGTTTAATAGCTGGTGCTGTGAGACTACACTGGAATAAATGTGGTGTTTAAGTATAGCCACACCTGCCACCTTGGCTCAGGTTCTGAGCTGCTGCGGTCCTGGTCTGTGTTTGTACGAATGCCATGCTAAACCATTTCAATTGCAGTGCCACCCCAGTTACCTGTCTCACAGTTCTGAGCACAGCTCCCAGAAGCAGTGGATTCCGGGGGATTTTGAAAGGCCACACTCATCCCTTTGCTGTCCAACCATCTGAATGATTTTTGGGAGCTTACGCATTGGCTTTAAATCAATGCAGGCTGAAGCGGTCAGGCTGAACTAGTATTTAGCTCTGGTGAAAACAAGTCTAATCCAAGTAGTGTTTTGCAGGCATGAAAACCGTGTGCAGCACTTTTTATGTGATAATATATTATACAAAGCGGCTGCATGGGGCCAAATGGTTCTTAACGTAAACCATGTTCAGTGTGTTACATTTCCCCGCCCCATATGTGCCTGATACCCAGGAGATCTGGGTCAGTTACAACTGCCCAATAGGCTAGCTGGCCCTTTAGCTGCAGCTGTAGAGACTTATGCTATTAGGGTTGGTCTACACAGTTGTTGAACTGATTAAACTACTTTTAAAACCTCCTATAGTTCAATAGGCGCAACCCACTAGCTCAGCTGCAGTTGTCCCAGCATAAAGGTGCTTTGATTGGTACAACTTATTTCTGTACATTTGCAGAAATCTGCACAAACACTGTGTAGACAAGCCCTTAGCGCTGGAGAACCTGGGTTCAATCCTTGCTGACAGCCAGGCTGATGATGACGATATACAATCTGTAGTGTAGACAAGATCAAAGTTGCTGCGAGGACCTTCACTCTGACTTTCCTGAGTTAACGTCTCCAGCTGAGCCTCACCCTCCCATTTTTTTTCACCCAATATCCCTTAATATCAAGCCCACTCTGGCTTTCGCTTCCTCACTAAGATTTGGTTATGCCCATGATGTTGAAACCCCTCTCTGTATGAACCTCCTGCTAGCACTACCAGTTCCTTAATTTCTTTCAGGAATCCTTTGCATTTGTTTACAGACGACACCCTCTGAACTTCCCCTGAGTCACCTCCTGATTGCATTTTGAGACATTTCATAATCTTATGTGTTCCCTTAATGGTCTTTCACTGTCCAGTTTATTTTGACTGTTTTTCCCCCCCTTTCTCTCTGTGCTCTTCTGTTAGACACCCCTCACATGCCTGTCTATTCCTTCTCCCTTACTGTAGCCTCTCCCACAAACAGTCCATTTTCTCAGCTGATTGCTGCCCTTTTAGTCTGGCTATACTCCACTTCTGTAAGTGTGTTTCACCTGGTCC
This sequence comes from Emydura macquarii macquarii, assembly GCF_026122565.2. Taxonomy (NCBI): domain Eukaryota; kingdom Metazoa; phylum Chordata; order Testudines; family Chelidae; genus Emydura; species Emydura macquarii. The sequence goes on from NW_027130506.1 coordinate 8,152,948, forward strand.
TTTTGGGCTATACAAATGATTTTTTTTCTGCCCTCCCATAAAATCTCACAAGACTAAAAGCTATTCTGTCTGCACCAGTTTTACATCCACTCCCTGAGGTTGATGATCTGCCACTGGTGTCATTTGTGTCATAAGCCTAGGTTTGAGGTCACATGCTTTGGCTAATATACTTCCTAATTCCTCGGTCTAGTTTGTAGGACTCCTATTCTCCTTGTGCTGTACATCCTAACAGAGGGATCCAGTTACTGGCGTCTCTACAGCTCAAATGAGAAACTTGCACCCTCCCCCCCTCGTGGGAATATCCTCTATCACAGACAAAAAAAAACAAGATAAAAGGCTTGTGACTTCTAATAAGCCCTTCTTAGTTCTAAAATGGAGTATCCCAACATTAAGTGTCTTCCCCTCTTCTTAGGTCATAGTGGATGCTTTATTTTCTGAGGCCTGGTCCACATCTAAAACTTAAGTTGATCTAGCTACATCGCTCAGGGCTGCGAAAAGTTTCATGCCCTGTGCAACATAGTTAGGTTGACCTACACCTCAATGTAGTTTCAGCTAAGTTGATGGAAGCTAGCTGCTGCCTTTCAAGGAGATGGATTTACTATAGTGACAGAAAATTTCCTTCTATCACTGTGGGAAGTGTCTAAGCTACAGCAATATAGCTGCATCTGTGCTGCCATAGCACTTGTACCAGAGACATGCCATTAAAAAGCAGTCTGTCACCTTCTCCTCTTGCAGAACTGAGAACCTCTCTGATTTTTGCAGCATAGTTTGCCATTTGTTATGATAGATCATGATTGCTTTTACCTCTTTTCTCTATAACAACCCTGGTATCATTGCTTCTCCAATCTCTATACCTCAGGCAGAATCTTTCTCTTTATGCCTTGTTTAGATGATCATTTCCTTTGTCGTCACTTTTTTTTTTTTTTGCAGTGGGGCCAACTTGCTTTCAGGAGCAGCAGTCTGTCTTTTGAGGAGCACGTACGTTCACCAGAACCTAACCCCCATCCTGGTCAGGAATCCCAGGAATATTGGAATCCCTCAGATTGGAATCTTTTTATTATTTATGGAAACAAAGCAGCTTATTCTCCTTTTTCATACACAGTGTTATAGCTGTTTCTAGCAAACCAACTCACAAAGACAGGGCCCAAGCATAATTTTTTTGGGCCGAGTACAAACTTGTAACATGTGCCCCCTCCCATACACACACCCGTGGGGGTTGCAGGCTGGGCTGGGCCTCGCAGGGCCTCCGGGCCCTGTTAAAGTGTACCCTTTTCCACCCCCATGTGGGGGCGCTGCACAAAGATTTAAAGGACTGCTAATAACAGACAGCCATGTTTATTCTTGTTACTCCTTATATAGGTATAATAGGTCAGTTTCTCCATCTTGTGTAGCTATTTCCTCCATTTGCATGGCAAAAAAGCATGAGCAGCCTGATTTAGGTAGTGTCTACATTCTCATCATGCACGGATGTAAATGATAACACAAGAGGCAAAGTGGTGAATTAGGCTTAATATATACAAGCCCTTATTCTCTATTAAATTACTCCGGTTTTATGCTGGTACAATCTGGTCCATAACCTTTAAATTCTACACATTGACACTAGCAAATACCTGGAAAACAGCTAGACAGAAAAAAGAAATTGAGCGACTGAATGACCTCCAGCTGTAATCAGTTAAATTTGCCGTGTCAAGGACAATATTGACACATACAATCTAATTCTAATTGACGTATGACAATTTCCCTTTTAAAAATTAACACACACAACAGAGAGAGTTTACATTCTTAAATGCTCTGCTCACAACCTTATCCTTCTTTTGCATCTTTCCCCACTTGTTTTTAGTTTCATTTTCCTTACAAATCAACTTCAGTCTTTCCCAGCGGTCAAACAGATAAGTTATACGTCACTGAAATAACTAATATTAAGTTGCGTGTGTAATGTGTTTGGTGTGTGTATACATAAATGCATATACAATGAAAGCATTCTAACTTTAGCAACACCCTCTGAGTTATTGGTTGTGTCTGGAGAGAGAAGGAGTTGTGGACCATGTGGCCATGTCTAGCCTAGGAAAATGAGGTGTGTTGAGCAAATGTTAGCTAATGTAACAACTATTGAGTGTGTATTATTGGAACCCCCCCTTCTGTAATGATTCACAGAGGTTATGAGTTGTTATAGCCCATCACCACAGGGCCTTAGCTCAGGCTTTAGCAGCTTGTGTTTTTATCTCTGGACTTCCCTAATTCGATGCCCAGAGTATTAGCCAAACATTAGCCACTGACACATTAAAAATTGCGACGTAAACACCACTACTCTTATCTATGCTGGATTCTACGTGGGGTTATTTAATTATTTTTAAAACTTGTAATACACTAATAGGTCTGCTAAAGGCATCTAATTGTCCATGTCACCCACGGGAGCAAGAGACAGGTACTCCTGGCTGAGTTCTCATCATCTGGCGCCAACTTCTTCTGAAACCTTTGACCAAATCACTTAGCCTCTCTACCTCCCTTTCCTCCTCTGTGATATTGGAGTTATGCATATGTTGTGAGGTTTCATTAGTTAATGTCTAGGAAGAGCTTTGAAGTGGTAGAGTGGTGGTGTTTGCAGGACAACTTGAGCACTGCATTGAAAAAATAAGAACAAAAGATTTTAAAGGGAATCTTTTTAGCAACATCTGCTGCTTAAACTTTGAGGCATCCACAAACATGATGTAAGCATAACGTTATCTGACTATAAAGCAAATCCTTTCCCTTTTAAAGTTCTTGTAATTGCAAACTGCAGAGGAAGAGGAATGGGAAGCCATCAATTCAGATCATTTACAGTTACCCCTAAGGAAGAGCTTCATTGTCTAATTTCAAGTGACTGCAGCTTGGCTATTAAGGAACATACTTAGTTTCTCAGGGAAAAAAAAAGTACCACTGCCTCCATTAATTATTAATAAATACTGGCATATTTAATGAGTGCTGAAAATTATCAGTTCATTCATAACAACCAATGCCTCCCACCCCAAAATGAGGAAATACAATGGACCCACTAAACTCCAGATTACTAATAAGACCATAAAAGGGTGATATGATATCATAGATGCTGGAACCTGGTGTGCCGGGGGTGGGGCGGGGGGGGAGGGAGCGAAGTGGTTTCCATTATATACAGGGTTTACAGTTTGGTTCAATGGCTCTCAGCACCCCTACTATAAAAATTGTTCCAGCACCCCTGTATGATGATAGATTTCCTTAAATAATGTTGCAGTTAAAGAGCCTGAAAAATGCAATACAGTATGTTTGGTGAAAAAATGAGGAGGAGGAGGAGGAGGATGGAATCATTGACAATCCTAAAATAACTGAGCAACTTAATCATCATGGTCTTAAAATGGACTTCAACAAGAAATATAAGGAGAAAGAGGATAAGAGATTAGGACGTCAGAAAGATCTACTCAGCATAATGGTTGGTAAAAGCCAAGTAAGGGAATACTCGGGGAAAATGGAATGTTAACAGATGCAGCCACATCCCTCGGTAAGGGAATTGATTCATGAATATACTTAGGCTATGCCTACACTACAAGTGCTATAGCAGTATAGATGCTTCCTATATCAATAGAATGGATTTTTCCATTGCTATAGTCAAGTCAGCTCTCTGGGGCCAGGTCTGCACTAGAAACGTACATCGGTATAACTACGGCACTCCAAGGTGTGAAGAAATGACCCCAGTGTAGACAGCATTATGTCAATGGGAGAGCTTCTTGCAGAGGTGGATTAAATATACCGCTGGGAGAAGCTCTCCCGTCAGCATAGTAGCAATGGTGCTGGAATAATTTTTATAGTGGGGGTGCTGAAGGCAGAAACCATGTATTTGGGTTGTTATTACAACTTCAAGCCAGGGGGTGCGGCAGAACCCCTAGTTCCAACACCTGTGTGTAGTAGTGTCTTCCCTAAACCACTACCATGGTGCAGCTGTACTAGTGCAGCTGCGACACGGCAGCTTTTTAGGTGTAGACTTGCCCTGAGAAGCAGTTGCTATGTCATTGGAAGAATTCTTCCATCGACCTAGCTGCATCTACACTGGGGGTTTGGTTAACCTAACAACAGTGCTCAGAGGGCAAAATTTTTCACAGTCCTGAGTAACATAGTTAGGGCGGTCTAATTTTTAAATGTAGACCAGCCTTAGATTATAAGCTCTTTGGTGCCGAGACCCTGTTTTTGTTGTTGGTTGTAAAGTGCCATAACAGGGTCCTTGACTGGGGCTTATAGGTACTACCCACTATGCAAATAATAGAATTACAAAAGACATCAAAAAGATCTAGTCAACGTTGTGGCTGGTAAAAGTCAGGTAAGGCTTAGGACGTATCGGGAGCTTATTCTGGTAGCAGAAAGAAAATATGTTACGGATCTTTTTATTTAAAAAAAAATAATGATCCTGGCAATTATTATACAATAAGAATAACTTCCATCCTTTGCAATGGAAAAAGTGAAAAATAATGGGACAAACAGGAAGGATGACCCTGGTTAGGATGTAAAATATAAACTTGCTAAGCAACATGCTGGCAAAGATCAATTAACAATGGCATGACTTGGTGCTGCCTCTACAGAGGTCATGAAGCATGGAAGTGTTGAGCTATCTCTGCCTGGCAATTGAGACAACCTAGAATACTGCATGCAATTCTAGGCTTCTCCAATGCCAGAAGTATCTTGCCAGGTTAGAGGAAACTGAATTACAGTAAGAGGAAAGGTTAAAATATTAGTGTTGAATGGTTTAGTCAGATTTCTTCTGTCCATGAACAGACTATTTTGTGCCAAATTATTTGACGATTCCTCTATTAAATGATTGAATAAACAGAGATGATTCCTCTCTTGCTTACGCAGAGTAACTATGTTGAAATCAATGCACTTTACATGGGCATAAAACTGGTGTGAGAGGAGACTTGGGTGTAATGGGTATAGCTTTTCAACATGATGACAAAGGGAATGGAGGAGACATAACAATTTACAACGTATCTGAAGGTTGTAAATGCCAAGGAAGGAGAGGTATTATAAAGGGACAAAATGAGCAAAGGAAAATTGAGGTTGGATAACCGGGAGGGGATGTTCCTCACAGCAAGGCCTGTTTTAATGCAGAATAGTCTCTCCAGGGAAGTGATGGAGCCACTGTGTGTGTGACATTTAAAAGCAGCCTGTACAAAGCAGATGATAATATACTGTAGGGAATGCTCCCACATTAGAAGGGAAACATACATGCTGACCTAATAAGGCCTATCTATTTTTAATTCCTCCTTATAGGTGTCGATATGTTTCATCAATGCTTCATGCAGCCCAAAGATCATAAAATATTAAAATGATTTTAACATCACTTTATAGGGACATGAAGCCAGCAGAGCAAATAACTGTAATTTGCTTTGTCAAAGCCCTTTGGCAGTATTTACAGTGCTCCAAATCACGCTGTGTAGCTTTCAGAATGATTATCTCCTCATGAACTGACCACACAGAGGTTTGGGCTATAGCTGCCTGCGACTTGCCCGGCTCCAAATGAAATTGATTTTGTTTTTAATTGAGCTGGTTTGTAGAGGGAGACAACTGGATCTCGGGTGGAGACTGTGGAAGTTCTGACCGCTGCTTTTCGGGGTATGTTTGATATAATCCTGTTAAAAAATTAAAATAAAATTCCATAGTGGGTAATAAATACAGGCAAGGGATGCTTGGGAGTTATGAGTGAGCCTGGTCTGAGTGACAGGCATCCTATGGTGTCAAAGGAGCTCCTGGTTCTCCCTTTCCTGTCTGGGGCAGGAGGTGGGCCTCACATACCTCAACAGTATCACCTCTGCCCACCCCGGCCCAGAACCAGTACTTCCATGGGAGCAGATCTGGGAGAGGATGCACAGACATGGATGGTCTGCCTGCCCACAGCTTCATTCACTTTTGTGTGGAGCCTGTGCCTCTGTTGGTTTCCTTGAGATCTCTGGGTTATGGGGGGCTGAACGACAGCCAGGAACCTCTTGGGATTTTCCTCTTCCCCTTCTCACTCCTGCAGGATTTGCCAAGGAAGAAGGCAATTCCTTTTCTGATGCTAGAAGAATCACTGAGCTAGATGCTTTGCCAAACATTACTCAGCATGGGATCCAAGAGGGAGCAGCAAAGATAGCTTTCTGCAACTTTTAGACACACACTTCTGATCCTGGCCTCAGCTGGACAATTTGGCTCCTAGAGCAATTTAGAACTCAGGGCTGCTCTACGCCACTGGGAAATTCCCCTATGCAAAGGGAATCTCAGGTGCCCACAGAGACTAGCTGTATGTCTACTTTGCACCTCAGGAGTTGCACATAAAAGACTGAACAGAACTGAGAATCTGCCCCCTTCTGTTCTAAAATGTCTGTAGATAAAATAGAGAAAGTCAGAAGGAAGCAAACATCCCACTCCCCCTGCCACCTCTCTCTTTCTCTAAATAGGAGGAATTCCTGGCAGTTTGGCAAGAGCACGGTGCCATATATCTTCCAAGAACTTTACAGCCACTCTTGCACAAGGCCCAGTCAACAGTGAATGGGGGAAGCATTAGAGCAAATCCCCACTGATTATAGGAAAAATCTACAGTTGACAAGAGGTTTTCTATCTTCCTGAAGCCAAGTACTCTCCTATTTGCAAATGCCGGCTTTCCCTGATATAAGAGAACCACCCTCTGCAATCTTTATTCTGGTCAGCTCTGTGACCTCAGGTATGCGGTGTATTCAGCAAGAGGGGACACATTTGGCCCTGTGGCTGTGTACCCTGTCTCTGGAAATGGTGCAAAGCACAGGGGCAAGGGAGAGGCAACAGCCTGACAGTGGAAAGTGTCCTCAATGGGGTGGAAAGGAATCAGACTAAGAGTGAAGCTATAATTTTGCTGCTGCAACGTGCTGGCAAGAAGCCCTGTATCCCCATGGGTGAGCATGCACTGATAATGCAGAAGATTCCCTGCACTGAATTCCAAGCTGCAGTTCCGTGCTGCATTGAGCAATGTAATGCAGGCAGGCATTGTGTTCAGCAAGTACCCTATGTTCTATCTCTAAGACAGACGTGTGGAGTGTGACTCACTGATGAGGCTGAGCTGGAATGATGATGGTCCTTCACCTTTGAAATGAACTTCCTCTGTCAACATGAGCACTCGCGCGCCGTGCACACACATTCAGTTTGCCCACAAGGATGCTGGTCTCTTCTTATGGATGACACTCTCCCTAAATACGCTGGATTTATGGCATATTAAAACAATCTGTAACCCACGAACCTCCTCTTTTTGTTCTATGACTGCAGAGGTCTTAATGGGCCACTCTACCTTGAATGGTCCCTTAAAATATTTGCTAACTACTAATGCTAAATAATCTCTTCCACCTTCCATTTTGCAGGGAGTACCTTTCCCAGACCTGAAGAGGAGCTTGGTGTGGATTGAAAGCTTGTCCCTCTCACCAACAGAAGTTGGTCCAATAAAAGATATTACATCACTCACCTTGTCCCTCTCTCTCCATGTCCATTCTTCCCTTGTGGTGCCTGTTCTGTAGACCTCCATGTGCTCATTAATTCATTCATTAATGCTGTGTAGTGTTTGGCAGGCTATTCTGTGAAGTGCTGAGCCTTCCACTGCAAAATCTTTGTGTTCATTATTAGACGGTCTAGGGTAGTGGAGCACGTGCCTTGGTGGTATAAAGCCCACCTTTGCATTGTTTTGCATTGCATTGTTTTGCATTGCATTGTTTTGATCGTTTTGTGCAGGACCAGTCGTTAATGGCCCCAAGGAGCTGAAAACCATAACTGGGGCTTGGTATATTTTAGAGGCCTTCCAGTCATGTCATTTTCCTATGGACATGCGCCTCTGCCAGTAGCAGAGGCAGGGTTGGCATAGAAGCCTCTATGCTGGCTCTCCTCTGCAGGAGGATCCATCTAGGTTAGGGTGATCCTTCCAGGGCCCAGTATCTTGAAAGCCAGACTCCACTCTCAACCTTGCCACAGCTGGGGTTCTGTCAATTCTGCACATCAGAAAAGGTTTTAGAAGTAAATTGCTAATTCGTGAAGCACAAGCACTGACAAAAGTGCACAAACATTTCTCATTTGAGAATGAAATTAGCATCCAAAGAGGGTTTCGTTTTGTTGTTTACCTTTTGACAGGCATGTACCCCAATCGGCTTTCATCATATAAAAGAATGAGGCAATGCATTTAGAGACAGGGGTTTGCCCTAAACTATTTTGTTGTCTGATGATTTCCTCTGGAGAGAGTAGGGGCAATGCTACACGACAAGGATCTTTAGAGATAATCAGGAAACGACACAGATCCTTGAACAGCTACAGCAAGAGACTTGAAGATTTTTCTGATTCAACAGGAATGATTCTAGGTCAGAGAAAGCTAAAGTCATGCAGCAAGAACAATGCCAAGTAGAGGTGCAGGTTCTTCGGATCTTGATTTAGGGTTAGGATGGGCTTTGAAGGGCAAACCCCAGGTAAGGGTTGGGTTTGAAGGTTGTGGAATTTTGCCAACATGTTTTTCCTGAATGAGTTTAGTGAAACGAGAGAAAGCAGTGATGACAAAAGCCAGTTAGTTCATCTTATTCATTTTTTCTGCCATTGAAAGGACTGTACCTGAAATGTTGGCATTACTGACCTGAGTTGTCAGCTGAAACTCAATCCAGATCCAAAAGGAAAATTAACCAAAGTGTGAAAAACTATATTAGATTCTTTCTTAACCCTCGCACGCGTCTAGGCTTCCTCACTGCAAGCTGGGCTGGAATCAGAAGCACAATGAGAAATGATCGCTCCTGGCTATACATACGACCTCTTCAGATTTACAGACATCTTGGTCAGAATTTCTTCCTTTCTCAGGTGTACATAGATCCACTCCTTCTTGCTTGCTGTCTCCTCTAATTTGTGCTTTCATTTACATTAGTGATCATCTTCAGAAAAGTTCATTTTCTCCTGTTCATTAATTACAAAATACTTTTATAAACAAGAGCAACACTGGTAGCAGGTGAAAGCTTATATTTTAAATGAATCTGAGGCCAAATTTCTATCTAATTTAAATTTAAAATATGAACAACTTTCCCCCTCAAAATCCCCTTTAGTTCATTACAAATGTTGTTTCCTTGTTTCTTGTCATACTGATGCCTCTCAAATACTTGTTCCTCTAAAAGAGTTCAGAAACTTGTTTTGGTCTGTGAATATCTTTCTCAGCTCTTTCAATGCATGGTATCAAATCATATGAGACTGTGAGATTGGGCTGCTGTATGGTCAGATTTGGCAGTCTTTTCCTATTTACTAGGGCTGTGGGATTCAAATCTAAGGCCTTGACTACACTCAAAAGTGTTGTTGACTCAAGTTATAGCCATGATCAAAAAGCGCTGTAATTACAACGCTTGTGCCTGTCCCCACAGCACTCATTGTGTCGCTGAAGCGCGTCCATAGTTGGTGCTCTAGCATCGACAGTAAGAGCAGTGTACTGTGAGCAACTGTGCAACTCGCCACCTTGTGTCGCTAGGAGTTGTGGGAAGGTGGAGAGGATCGCAATGCGTCATGGGTGTGGGCTCAAGGTCCCATTATGTAGTGAGTTCCGTCCCATCATTCCATGGGTTTTGACTGCATTTCGTAGCATTTTTCAATGACCCCAGTTTCCTGAGTGCCCACCATCTCCATCTGAAAGGATGGCTCCTGCACTGCTCTCCACTGCTGTTGTCAATGTTCTGAACACATTGCGACTGGTCATGCAATATATCATGCGCTCCCAGTCAGAATAGGAATCCGACGCGCTGACCTGCTGTGTGCCATGCAAATAAACAACACCAGATTACTGTTTGCATCCACGGAGCATCTGCACATGGTGCACCGCTGCTTTTGGGTGCATGAAACAAGCACTGAGTGGTGGGATTGCATTGTCATGCAGGTCTGGGATGGAGAGCAGAGGCTGCAGAACTTTTGAATGTGCAAAGCCACCTTCATGGAACTTTGTGCAGAGGTCTCCCCTGCACCGCGGTGCAAGGACATCGGAATGAGAGCTGCCCTCTTGGTAGAGAAGCGCATGGCGATTGCCCCGTGGAAGCTGGCAACTCCAGGCTGCTGCCGGTTAGTCATTAATCAGTTTGGAGTTGGGAAGTCCACCATTGGCGCTGTGTTATCACAAGTGTGCAGGGCCGTTAATCCCATTCTGCTATGAAGGACTGTGAAACGTGCATGAAATAGTGGATGGCTTCACAGTGATAGGATATCCTAACAGTGGTGGGGTGATAGATGGCACGCATATCCCAGTTTTGGCCCTGGACCATCTTGTGACGGAGTACATCAATAGAAAGGGGTACTTCTCTATGCTGCAGGCACTTGTGGATCGCTGTGGATATTTCACTGACAGCAACGTGGGTTGGTCAGGGAAGAAGCATGACACAAGCATCTTCAGGAACACTGGCCTGTACAGGAAGCTGCAAGCAGGGACTTTCTTTCCAGACCAAAAGATTCCAGTGGGGGATGTTGACAAGCCCATAGTGATCGTGGGAGACCCAGCCTACCCCTTACTGCCATGGTTCCTGAAGCCTTATACAGGCAACCTGGATAGCAGCAAGGAGTGCTTCAATCACAGGTTGAGCAAGCGCTGAATGACTGTGGAATGTGCATTTGGAAGATTAAAAACTTGCTGGCATTGTCTTTATGTCAGGTTAGAGCTAAATGAGGAAAATATTCCCATGGTTATAGCCACCTTTTGTGTGCTCCATAATATTTGTGAAGCTAAGGGTGAAAAGTTTCCCCTGGGATGGAGCTTAGAGGCGGATCACCTTGCAGCTGATTATGAACAACCAGCTGTCAGGGCTATTAGAGGGGTTCAAGGGGGGGGCAATTCGAATCAGCCCTGAGTGAGCCATTTTGACAATGAATAACAAAAAGGTGTCTTTTAAACAGCACTGTGCCATGCTATGACTGTAATCCCGTTTGCACTCTGTATCAATGTGAGGTGCAACCACCATGTACACGAGACAAATAAAGATTGCTTATTCTGCACAGAATATATCTTTTATTTAATAACAATTATTTACAAAACACAGGAAAAGTTGGCTGGAGGGGAGAAAGCAGTGAGGGCCGGTGTGAGCTACGACAGCTGGGTGTAAGTCCAGCTATTGATCTGGAAGCTGTCTGAAAGGGTGGAATGAACAGGGTACCGAGACAGTTCGGTAGAAATGTGTGGGTGGCGTTTGGGGAGGGCATGGAAAGCTGTTACGTACTGGCTGCAAAAGGGGTGGGGAGTGCGAGGCAAATTCAGCCTGCACCATTATTAGTGACTTTAGCAGCAATGTTGGCCCCTCCATGGCTTTCATCATGCGCCCATGACCTGCTATCGTGACTGTCCGTGCAATAACAGCATTGATGCATTACTGTAAAACACACCTTTTTCTCACTGTCCCCTGGAAAGCGCATAGCTCGACGATCAACCAAGACATGGTGAGTTGTGCCCCGGGGGAGGGGTCACTCAAGCTGGGGAAATAGTTCTGCGTGATTGTTTGGGGTATTGATTCAAGTAGATAGGGGCAAAATTTCAAATTGTGCCACTGTTTTCCACAGGCGGGGGCCAGAGAAGCTGATATCTCACTCCTGAGAATAAGCAGGGATGCTAGGGTGCATCTCCTCCATGCAAGCAGCTTCAAACCGGGTCCCTATGCCGCTCGCCTGTGTGCCGCTTTGGTCCCTGCACAAGCGATTGTCGACTGGCGCAGGAAAGTTTCGTACAACAGGGGAAGAAACAAAGCAGCTTTGCCGAGGAATCTCTGCAGAGGATTAACAAGTACCTCCAGAAAAGTTTCCTAGAGCTCTCTCTGCAGGATTCCTGTGAAATCTTGGTGTGCATTAACGCACTTTTCCACCGCACTGCCTAGCTGCACAGGGGAATGGGAAGCACATGCAAACACAGCTACTTTTGTGCATTTTGATCCCTTCAACCAGATGTATAACGCAACAAAGCAAAAGACAATTGCATCTCATGTAACTATGCAGCATCAGATCAAAAAATCATTTTCCCGAGCTCCCCTCTCCTGCATCCTGCACCCCGGAGCTGGAGGGCTGGGACTGGGTCCAAACCTCCAAGGTCGAGAAGAGGTCCTGACTCCACACATCAGCAAATGACCCAGTCCCTTGCTCCGCATCATCTTCCAACTCAGGCTCATCGTCCATGACTTCTTCATCGGGGTTGAGTCCGGTGTCCACTGTCTCTGGGCCCACTGAGGTATCCAAGGGTGTCTTGGTGGTGGAGGTGGGTTGCCTTATAGAAACAGCAGGTCTTTGGCTCTGCACCAAAGTGATGGTTTGACTCCCTAGCCTTTTGGTACCGCAGCTCCTTGATTTTTGCACAGCACTGCAGCATGTCCCGTTCATAGCCCTTCTCTGCCATTAAACAAGAGATTTGATTGTAAGTATTGAAGTTCCTTCGGCTGGAGCGGAGCTGGGACTGCCCAGCCTCTTGTCCCAAAATGCTGATCAGATCCAGAAGCTCTGGTGTGCTCCAAGTGGGAGAGCGTTTGGTGTGTGGAGCCGCCCTGGTCATCAGGGAAAATGAGATGTGAGCTCTCCACGCTGACCAAGGCAGAAGTGGAATTTCAAAAATTCCCAGGACTTTAAATGGGGAGGGGCAGATGGCTGCAGGGCAGCAGATTTCATGGCCAGAGCGATCAGGATGGGCATTGTGGGGCACTTCCTGGAGGCCATTTACCATGACATAATTAAGTGCGGTGTCTACACTGATGCTTTGTTCCTAAAAGTTTGGTGCAAAAAACTCTACGCCTCTTGTCAAGGTTGTTTTATTTTGTTGCGAAATCCGGGGAGTTGGCAGTGGGCAGGGGATTGTAGTGTATACACCAGCACTGTTCTGGCACAAAAAGTTGACTTTGGTCAACAAAAGTCTGTAGTGTAGCCCAGGTCTAATATGACACCATCTCTTTCTTTCCAAGAAGTTCCTGCTTTTCTGAATGAGGATCTCTTATCGATTATATATGGATAAGACTTTCTATTATAACCAAATATGATTTACATTGTTTTCTATTGTTTGGTTTTTTCATTTTCCATTCATTTGCTGTCGTCCTGATCCATGGCTGGTTGTGGGGTTTTTGTGATTGACATTTTACCTCTCTTAAATACTAAAACAAAGGAAAACTTTTTAAACTGAGGCATTTTCTAAATATATCAGTTAAAGCAATTTTAAAATACAGCTCAATAATTCAGTCAGTCCTTCTTTACCTGAGGTGCTTGTACAGTAACACGCCCTACCTCCCAGTGATGTTTGGGAAGATAAATACATCAAAGGTCGTGATGCACTGAGATACTATGGTCATGCAGGAATGACCACGGTATCTTAGTGATACACCATCTGTGATACATTTAATCTCCCCAAGCCTCAGGATATAGGACAGTGCTATTATCTCCATGTTACAGATGGGGAAGTGAGGCACAGAGAGGCTGTGATTTGCCGGAAATTACACAAGAAGTCTGAGACAGACAATGAACTAAGAACGCAGTTTTCCCAAAGTCAAACTTAGTGCCTTCGCCACTGGCTTATTCTTCCTCTTGAAACCTGAAATGTGCACATTCTTTGGTGATATTGAGGAGGCCAGTTTGTGCCTCTGGGTGAAATTTCACTTGCATATTTAAATTAAAATCTATGTCCTCAGGCACAACCACTTATTTTTGCTATCGCTTTTGAGCTTGCAAGAGGTTTTATTTAATTAATTGCCATGTATTGGAAATATAGTTGCATGCACACTTGTAAATTACTTGCACTATTAGCTATTTTGATGTGCAACTACATATTTTGCATATGCAACCAGGCATATCTTTTAAAAAAGATAGGGCTTAACACAGAAAATAAGCCATTATACATTAAAACCACTGGCCATGTTAACAGAAAAGGATGCAGCGAAACAATGTATGCAACCAAACATCTCCTGGTTTGAGAAAATGTTTTTCAGACCACCTTACCTCAGTCACGTATTGGAGACTGTAATCTAGAGTTCCTCACATCATCTAGTTTAAGAGCAAGCTTGTACTCTACATTTCTTTCATGTTTCTGATAAGATGTGTTTGGAGACCTCTGAACACTTTAAGCTACCAAAGGACCACTATGTGAGGTTTTATTATACATGGCAAAATTTTTATGAGGGACTTTTTGTCTGTTGCCAGTATTTCAGCAGCTGGTGAGTAATTTGCTTACATGAAATAAAACTGGGAAAGTTGCATGAGTAACAAGAACTAATGAAGCAGCGAGGAAGGAAAATGTTACAGTGCTGCCAAAACCAAGTCTGTAGGCTGACAAAAAACCAAACAGGTAGTTTAAAGAGCTCTGAGTAACAAATTTACTAGCATAATGGGATGTGTTATTTTTGACGGTATCTTTACTGGGGGGATGAGCCTTTGAACAAAACCCTGCATCTAAATGTCCCAGAACCATGGAGCAGGCGGCTGCTGTAATGGACTGAATGAAACCCTTGGATCCAAACACTTCTAAGCTTTGTACTTCGGGTCTATCTCTCCGCTTCACTGAATTTTGTATTTCTCTCTATGTGGGAGAGCCGAGTCTGCAAGGGACACTCAGGTAGAGGCATGTTACTCGGGTGCACAGGGTGGGTTTACACAACAAAAGAAGAGACCTGTGGCAGTGAATCTCTGAGTGGGCTTGTGGGGCTAAAAATAACTGTGTACACATTTGGGCTCGGGCTGGAGCCGATGGATGGAGAATCTCGGAGCCTGGGCTCTGACCCAGAAGATCCTTCTCCCCCACAGTGGGTTTCGGAGCCTGGGCTCCAGCCTAACTCCAAACGTTTACATGTCTATTTTTAGCCTCACAGCACGAGTCCCATGAGCTGAAGTTGGTTGACTGGGGCTCTGAAACTCGCTGCCACTTTTTTCTGTGAAGCCATCCCTTCAGGCACATTTCCCTCACTCTCACTAAGCACTGACAGCTACACGTCTTTGGCTTTTATCTTACTGCTTTGGTGCTTAAATGGTAAATTCTCTCTTTGCTGGGCCTGCCAAACTCAGTCTCTGGACCAGGGCGCCTTTACTCTCCTCACTGAACTAAGCATGCTAGGAAAGGGTGTAAAGCTGGTGCAAGGCTCCAGAAAGCAGAACGACTGCCCCTTTGGGACTAATAGCCTTAAAGGGAAATTCATATGCCTTGGTGCTGCCTCCTTGTACTCTCTCTTGTGGGAGACAGATGATCTGCCTCCTGTGTATCTGTACCGTGCCATTCTGCTCCCACACAATTTGTGGTGGTGTGTGACTTTCCTATCTAAAATAACTTAGTCCTATCTTTTGGCTTATGTTTTCATGAATGAATATACTCCATCTTCTCAAGCATTTCCAAGGTGCCCAGCTGTGTGTAGCATACAGCTGTCAGGCCTGTGGAGTTAGAGAGGTCCCTTGTGTGTCCTGGGCTCTTTCGACATTTCCAGGCTGGGACAAGTTTAGAAATCTCCTGACTTTTAACCCCTCTGTGGCTAAGCATTGTACTTCTATCTTACGTGTATTTTACCACTCAGGCATATTACGCAGAGATCCACTGTAAATCTCCCTGGAAACTGATTTAATTCAGTGCTCTTAAATATTATTTATCTTCTGCTTAATAGGGATGGCTTCCCAGTGATTTAGTGATTCTTAGGTCTTAAGTGTATCTCAGGCTCATGCTGATTCTGTCTGTTTACACCTCTAACAGCTTTTGATCTTGCCATCGCTGGATACATGCAGAAAGTCTGATTGGCTTCACCACTGCCTGGATGGCTAGTTTTCTCCTTACTATCATGCTGAGCTACCTTACTGGGTGTCTCTCAGCAGACCCTGCTTCTGGCAGTGGGTGGCAAGGGGTCTCTTGCCAAATCCAGGGACCTATACAATAGTGCAACGGACCCTACTGCTACCTGAACAGCGGTGTTTCTATTGAAATAGCACCTCCGGCTAACTGCGAAGCCGTCTTAATGGGGAAGAAAGGCCATCCATCATGGTGCCCCAATTGGAAGTGTTCTAATGGTGTTAGCACAGAGCTCTTCTGTCTCCAGTTTGCTTTATAAGCAGTCCATCCAACAGTTCTGTCTTGTAGGCAAGTTTTTGCTACCCAAATTTCAGAGAGGGACCCTGAGGCACAGAGCGATTAATGTATGACTTGAACAAGGCCGAAGAGCCATTATCACTGCTGGGATAGAACTGTGAGCTTCTGGTGCCCTATTTCCAAATCTAATCTGAGTCACTAGCTCTTCAGAGTAGTGGTTTGCAACCTCTGTTTGAGGTTCTCAGCAACCTCTGTTTGAGGTTCTCAGTACACTTGGCAACATTATGCCTTACAATGCCTCTGAGGTTGATAAAAACTTTGCAGAGGAAACTGAGGCATGGAGGGAGTAAGGGCCTGCTCATCCTCATTTCCCATTGATGTCAATGAGATGTGCAAGTCAGGATCTGGCCCAAAAAGACGCAGCTAAACACATGCAACGCTTGTGGAAGAGTCAGCATAGAGCAGTTCCCAGTCCTGTGCCTTAACCACAGACCATTTGGCCCTGTGAATTTGGGAGGAAGGAACTTATGAGAATTGAAAGGGTTTGCAATGGGTTAACACGATAATGCCATCAATCCAGAGGCACAGCTCCTCCTATTGACTTTCAGGGGAGGCCTGTATGAGGAATGAGCGGAAGGCGAGGTTAAGAATGCACTGAAGTGCTATTGAACATACTGTGCTGCTTATACTGTGGCCACTGGTTATCTGAGTCAAAAAGCACAACTCGGTTCAGGCATAGATTTGACTCATTTCAGTAGTATCGCCTTTACTCTAGGTTAACCGCCCCGGATATGTGTGGTTTTGGTAAAATTAAGCACTTAGTTGCCACTTAATTATAAGTGTGGACTTGAAATCAAAACAGACAATGCGCACCTATGTCCATGTATTCTTTCTCTGACTTGCTAACCTCTTATCAAGTTGAAAAGCTTTCAGACAAATCCTCTCCATGGCTGTGACAGAGGGGTAACCTTCATAGTAGCACATTAAAATGTCAGCAAATTTTCCTTGCATTTGTTAAACCATGTTTGTGGGGTTCTTTTTTTTTTTTGTTTTTATCCTGAAGAAACGGAAATTAGTTAGATTCAAAGCAAAACCCCAGATCCAAATTCCTCCGTTGAACTGGCGGTTCAAAATCTGAACTCAGGTTTGTATCCATATTTCACAAATCATCCCTAACTTTATAAAGAGTTGAGAGAAGACATCATAACACAAAGCAGATGCATATAGAAAATGATAGCAAAGAAATTATTCTTCACCTATACCAGTCATACCGTGGAGTGCTGGTATCTGTCGGTAACAGAAAATCTGTAAGAGTTGATGGAACAGATCAAGCTACAAAAGTAATTGCTTATGCGAGGCTGCCCAAAAGCAAAAGTTAATAATCTGTGAATAGTTAGCTCATCTTGATTGCGCTTTAGTAGAATGCTTGGGGCTCCTACTCAAGGAGACTGCAGTTCCAGGCACCTGAGCTTCCTATTAGCAATGTATGAGTAATCATACTTAACTCTTCTACGGCTTCATCCTGCTCCTGTGGAAAGCAGTCAGTTATCCCATTGATTTTAATGGCACAGGATCAATCCCATATCACACTCAAATCTGTAGATAGCTAAGATCTTTGCAAAGGAAGGTAAATATTATTATCCCCTTTTACAGAAAGACTGCATCACAGAGAGGCAAAGTGACTTGCCTAGGGTCCCACATCAGGGTTCGTGGAGGAAGGATGGTCTTGCAGCTATGGCACTGAATTATGACTCAGGAGAACTCTGGCCAGTTCTCAGATCTACCATAGACTTCCTGTGTGACTTCAGACAAGTCAATTAAGCTCCGTGAGCTTCAGTTCCCCATCTGTAAAACAGGTGTGACGATAATACTTCCTTTGGCTGTCTTGTCTAATTGGATTTTAAGCATTTCAATGTGGGGACTGTGTATCACTGTGTGTAGTGTATAGTGCCCAGTGCAACAGGACCCTGATACTGCTTGGGGCCGTTATGTACCATGGTAATATAAAAACGGGTCAAAGGCAAAGCAAGGAATAGAAGCCAAGTGTATGGATTCCTCACCCAGTATTCTGTCTGCTTGACCATGCTCCCTCCAAAAGCATGGGATCCATTATTTTTTGTTAGAAAAGAGTGTTGGTTCCCCCTTTTGATAAAGAAAGTCCCTGGTGTTTTAATTTTGGCAGAGAGTTTGGAAACTCGTTTGCATGAGAGCATGTGGGAATGGCTTGTTTGAAAGATATTGTACAGAAAAAATAATTGTTGTGTTTTATTGTTTTGTCAAGGTTTCAGGACCAAAGTCAACCCAATAAGTTATCATATCAAGTCTTATGACAGGAGCCTTAGAAATGTGAGTGAAAATGTTTAATCTCTTTTGAAATATATAAATGAGTACTGTAAACAAGCATTTTGGCAACCAGTTGCTAATAAGAAGATCCACTCCTTTTAAAGTAAGGAGAATGGGAGCTGTAACAGCATAGATAGGTCTCTGGTCATAGTGGTCTTATGGTTACTGCACTGGACTGGGACTTGGGTGACCTAGGTTTAATTCCCCATTGTACTATAGGCTTCCTGCATGACCTTGGGCAAGTCATTCTCTCTGTGCCTCAATTCCCAGTCTGTAAAATGGGGATAACGATACTTCCTTTCCTCACAAAGCTGGGTAACGTAAGTATCTTCAATGGCTTATCACTGGTAGGCTGAAATTTATCATTGTCCTATGAAAACCTGGGGTTATCTGGCTTTTTGATTGTTTGTTACTGCAAATTAGTGATATTGGAAACTAATGAGTCCTGAAATGAAGTTTAGGTAAATGTTATTTGTGTTTGGTTTTGAGCAGAAAGTGCTACCCCATTATTTCAGGAATCCTTCTTGACGGTTTTGCATGGCGTGTCTCATTTTGGGCCTTTGTTCTGCATTGTCAGAGCCTTGCATACCATGGCACATTGAATAGCAAGGCCGGCTGATTTTTGAGGCACACAATTTCCAGGTGCTGCATCATACTGACCTGTTTGTGCCAGACATACCTTCCAGACAAGGGGATCTTATTGCCTACATCTCAAACCTTGTTTCCTCTCATTAGGAATTATTCTGGGGAAGTTTTACAGCAGGTCAGACTAAATGGTCACAATCGTCTCTTCTGGATTTGGAATCTATGAATCATGTCCCCCTTTAATTTGTGCTCCACTGATGAGATCAGTCTTGATGCTCCTTTTGTTCCTCCACACTTCCCATCTCCTTGCATCTGACTCCCTCTATGTATAAAATGCCCTCCCTGTGCTAATACATCAAGCCACTGCTATATAGTATGATAATTAAAGGCAGACTCACGACAATAGCCAAAGATCAAAATACAGGGATGTTTGTTTCTATGGTATTGATTTGAGCCCATTTCAAGTATAACTTGTGGTAGGGGCTGTCTTCTTTGTGCTGTGTTGTACAGCACCTAGCACAATTGGGTCCTGGTCCATAACTGGGGCTCTTAGGCATTATGGCAGTACAAACAATAATCCTACATTTTGCCTGTATGTGCTGACTTCTATCAGAGGTTCTCAGAGTGCTTTACAAACGTAGATCTTGTCCCCTCTTAACCATAAGGCCCACTATTTAAATATTTTTTTTAACCCATGGAAACAATTTTAAAAATTGCTTTGTTGAAGAAATTACAAATGAACAGGGAGTGTCACTGTCTTTGCTGCTCTCTGGATGCAGCTAGTTGTGTGAAGTTGTACCTTTTGTAACTGCCTCTGTAAAACAATAAAGTAGAGAGACTTGATCACAAACACAAAGATTCAATGGATGTCTTCTGGTACACTGAGAAATAAGGAGCAAAAGGTGAGACAAAGTACATTCTCTGGAAGGGTTAACTTCCCCCTGCCCTGTGTCCTACAGCGCCATCCTCCCAGGATGAATGGAAAATTGTTTTCTTGTTCCACTGGCTAGTTTTTTCTTTATTAGCCCAGGACAGCCAAATGGCATGAGAAGTTCTTCACGTGGTATTATGCTGAGTGTATTCGTTCAGTTCAGAGTTTTGGTTTGGGTCCATCCGCCCTGTGCAGGAGTATCTGCATTCCACTGGTGTGTCACACAAGACACCAATCTGTGGATGAACACAGCTACTGATCCGTTGATGGAGCAGCAGTTTCACTTATATCCTCAGGCCAAACGCATTTCCTACCAGCATGTTTCCCACCCTCCCTCGTTGGCTGGTGGTTGTTGACATGAAGGGACCTTTTCTTTGCCTTCTTACTCTATGAGAGGCCTCCTTTTCAGAGGGGCTGCCAATCAAGTTGAGACTAAGACATTCATTTGAAGTGTGGAGTGAAGTCCGTCTGATTAAAACACAAGGTTCCCTCATAGATGAAAGGGCTGAGTTAACTCCACTGGAGGCACCATTGTTGGTTTCATCACACTGGACTATGATGTATCGTTTCTTACATACCAACAGTCTGCACTCTCAGTTAGTCTGTTACTGAACATGATGCTAAATCACACAAGCCTGATTGAAAACCCCCATGGTAGCAAACCTTAGTCCTGTAACAGGGGAATGTGCAGGGAATATAATCTTCTATAGATAGATCCTCAACTGATGTAAATCTGCACAGTTCTCCACTGCAGTGAAGCTTTTCCAATTTATACCATCTGAAAACCTGGCTCAGAATTTTTCAGTAAAGCTCCGCACAATTCATTAGCCTGAAATCAAAAGGGTTTCTTTTCTTAGTGGTTCACTGAATTGATATATGGATTCTGCTAGGCAAAGAGAAAGGTTAGTCAAATATTTGCACAGAGGAATGTTACATCTCCTCTTTAGTGTAACTGATTGGCATCAGAAAACTATCTTCCCCCATGTAACAGGAAACGTGGCACCATGTTACACTGTCAGTGTCAACAAATGAAAAATGTAAGAAGCCAGTGTGACTGCTCAAAGATTTGAGGGTAAAGAAAACAAACAAACCCAAAAGACCACTGGTGGACGTGGAGTAGTGAGCCTCACAAGATACTTGTGGGATAAGGATTAGGGTAGCAGAAAAGAGAACAGAGTTTAAGGCTATCTTAAGGGGAGAAAGAATCTACAAACCAGGTTCATTAATAACTGTAGGAATCAAAGTCAGTGATGGAATGTAGGCATGAGATAACTACGGGCCAATTCTGCCATCCTTAATGATGGGAAGTTGTATTTTACGCTGTGATTTCTTGACTTTTCAGTGGCACAGATCCTTAGTGGGCATAAATGAGTGTAGTGCCATAGAAGTCAATAGGGCTACACCAATTTACATCAGCCGAGGTTCTGACCCAGTGTGAGTCAAGGAGGCGGAATCTGGCCCTAAATGAAATTTGACCTGTAAAACAGCCAGGGGGAAGTGTGTACGTAATCTTAGCCTATCGCTCCCGCCTTTCATGTTTTCCTCTTCCAATTCAAACATTTTAATGGGGAGATGATGTTGGAGGTTTCTTCCAGATACCAAGCCCATTAAGGGCGGCAGTCATTGAATTAAAGAAATTCACTACAATTCAAGCCTAAAAATAAGCACATTGTTTCTTTCTGGCCCCCAATCCTTTGATATTTGGGGGTTCCCCTCCCCATCAGCATCTGCTTTTATTTGTTCCCAACTAGAAATGGCGGGAATGTTTTGAACGAAATGGTTTTCTCAAAAAATACCCTCTTCACATATATATATATATATATATATGCACATGAAAAATTGTCAACTCTATTGAAATTGGGTTAATTTTTTTAAAGGAAAAAGTGTTGACTTTTTTTATTTTTCAAAATTTATATTTAAAAAATCTGGGTCTCTGATAAATGAAAAACGATAGCTTTTTTAGGTAATGGTTTTGATAGCATTGTGATGGGAAGTGACGCTCACACAGGCTCTGAAAGGGTTAATGTGGGCTTGAAAGGCCAGTTAAACTGCCTGCTTGCACCTGGAGGATAGGCTAGGCCTAGTTAGAAATAAAACCCAGCTAGGGAAGAGCAGGGCTTGTTCCATAAAGTGTGAGGTGTGGCCAGGTGGACGTGGAAGACCCAGAGTTGAGGAGTAGCCTGAGAAAATCAGAGAGGCCACTTCCAGAGTGAGCCAGAAGTCTGACTAGAGATGGGACCCCGATGGGATACAGTCTGCCTGAACTACTGCCTTGGCTACAGCCTGCCTGAGTGAGGGGAGGAGTGTGCCAACCCCAAGACAGTGGGGTTATTGGAGGCACCAGAGCCTGGGATGAGGTGAGGGGAAAAGTCTAATAGCACTCTAGGTGCACCTGTGAGAAAGGAGTGACCTGGTGAGCCCAGCTGGGCTGAGGATTTGGGTTAAATGTATTTCTGCTGGACATTAATACATCATTCTGCGGCCCTAGGAGGAGCTGGATGCAAAGTGGTCAAAGGAAGGTGGGGGAAACTGAGGCGCAGTGATACATCCAGCCAGAAGGGGATGTTTTGTGTGAGCAGCTTTGCCACAAACACCTTTTGAGGAAAAATATAAATAAAACAGCCCCCAGGGGTCCATTTCAAAGCAAAAAACAATTGCAACATTTTCATGAAAATAGCTCTGTCGGTTTTTGGCCAGCTCCACTCCCAGCCTCCTGTTGTGAGTTCTTCATTCCAGCTTCCCTCTTTGTGCTATTCCCCTTCCTCCTCCTCCTCCTGCCACCATACTGTCTCCTCTGCTGCTCCCGTGGCTTTGCCTTCTGAATATGGGTGGAGAAGGGCAGCTGCCCAAGAAGGCAGGGAGGGGAGTTCATCGTGCAACATTGCTGGGGGAACCTCTGTTTTGGTGGTGTTGCTTGGTGCCTGGGGAAGAGGGAAAGCAGCTAAGACCCTGACAGACTTTTCATCAAGGCCTTTGCTCCTTATCTTCTCAAACCCTATAGCCAACTTGGCTAGCTGCTGTCAGCCTGTGATGGGAAGTGGCTCTGAAGTCAGAGCTTGATCTGGCTAGCTAGCTGGCTGGTGCTGAGCATGGATGGCCACTAGGCTATCTGGATTCTTCCACTCCTCACATTACTACTGCTGGTTGGTGCTGACGCCAGTTTCCCAGTGGCATAGTTTGGAACTCTTCTGCTAGGGGTGGGATGGTAGTCAGCTGTGGGGGCAGCGAAGGACCCAGCTGGTTGCACAGTCCATTTAAAGCTCTGACTACAAGCTAATTCTGCTGAGGGGAAAACAATTAGATTTACAGGTACTCAGTGAGAGGTTCGTACAGAAGGTTGCAGGAACATCATGGGGAAGTGACACCCATACACTCCAAATATCGACACTAGCCCGGGTCCATTCCACAGTGCAGTACTGTGCCCCAGTTTGGAGTGGAAGCCCACACACCATTTTAATGCACACTGAAATTAATGCCACTCTTCACATAATTAGTGGCACCCTCAAATCAATGCCACTTCCATGGCTATGGGTACTGGCTAAAGTAGCGCCAGCAAATATCTGACAAGATGCTGCGACAATTAGGGAGTACATAAAGATCAGGGCAAATACCATGCTACTGCTCCACCAGGACCAGAACACCCGCCTGGCCATGGACGAAAATCAAGAAAATCCTTTTGGATTTGTGCCATGACCCTCCTTGTGGAAGATAAGGACGTTTGCAGAAGATGGCCTGAAGCCTGCGTGGCTGCTGATGGACCAAACAAAAGTCTAATCAATGACCCAACTGTGCAAGTGCCAGGATTCTCTTCCCCTGGGCGCATGTGGACAGCTCTAAATGGGATCCACAGCTGACGTGGAAGGTGTGCGTTCTTACTCTTTAGATGGAAAGTGAAGGAATTGCCGAACTGCAACTCTGGCGCGGTGCAAACTATTGGATGCATCGCAGATGATTGCCCGATCTATGATCATCTTGGAGATGTCACAGCCATTCATATGGCTACCCCCTCTACTCTGGAGTGGATACAAGACCTTAAGATCCAAATCCACTCACACCGTTGCTTTTGCTGTTCCACTATTGGTGAACGAAAGAAGAAGTGGGAGGTTGATGCTTAAAAAAACAGGGATGCCCATTAGTGACCTGGTGGACAATGAAGTAGATAACTATGTAATAGGGCAACAGAAAGCCAAGACCAAGCAGGTTTGGGCTACATATATTGGGGCAAGCACAGAAAGAAGGTAGGGGGAGGGTGGAAGCTATGAGGGAGAATGCAGCCCTGTTGAGGGAGTCATAAACAAGATAACAAAAAAAAGCGGGGGAGAGAAAGGTCCCCTCTTATGCCCCTTAGTGATTGCCCCTATGACTACATGTACAAATGATCATTTAATTACTTAGATTGCAAGTCCTGAGTGCCTCGCACAATGGGGCTGGGACCTCTAGGTGCTACAAAAGTACAAATAATACTTAATGGGCCAGGAGGATGGTATGTATTTTTTTATGATTTTTGTGAGCCTACACCTGGGATATTGCATTCAGTTCTGGGCACTTTAATACTAGGAAGATAGTGACAAACTGGAGGGAATTCAAGAAAGCGTGTGTGTGTCGGGAGGGGGAAGGATTAAAGGTCCTTGCTTAAGAACAAAGCTTTGAAACCATGTAGCTTGGCTAAATGAGTGACTATATAAAGTATATGAAGGGCCTGAACAGCAAGGAGAGGAGAATTGCTTAGAGTCATCCAAGGGGGTGAATGAAGCAGCAGGATGACATTGAGCAAAGGAAAATGTAGGCTGACTATCAAACCTTTCCTGAGAGTGAGTTCTATTATTAGACTGGAATAGGCTCCCAAGGGAAGTGGTGAAGCCCCTGCTGCTTAAGACTCTTAAAGCTAGATTGGACAAAGCACTCAAATGAGAGCTTCTTCAGTGCTAGGTGATGAACTGAGTGACCTAGCTGCTATTTTCATTGCTCTGTTCTTAATCTTTGAACAATAGTGCAGTGAACCCATTTGCTGCCTTTCAACCACACTTCTGAGGAAACAAAAATCCAAGAGAGTCAGTTTGCCTTGAGATGCATTTCCCCACTCTCTTAAAGAGGGCTATTCCTAATTTAAGACAATGTTATATGCTCTTTAATGATTAACCAGATGAGCTGTTTTATTTGGAGTTGCAATTCTGGCCAGCTTCCCCTTTCTGAATGAATAAGTGGTCCAAGAAACACTGTACAAATGGAGGAAATGTCTCTCAATCAATGAGAAAGTGTTGAACCTGGAATGAGCACTTTCTTTACCGCTGTGATCTGGTACATTTCTTCCTTGGGAGACAGTGATCTGAAATTGGAGAGGAAACTCCTCTGAGTAAATAAAATGGGATCAATCGTGTGTAACTCCTGTGTACCTAACAAACACTTAGTGATAAGTTATGCTGCTATGGGGCTGGCCTCCACTTGAATCTTTCAGATAATGAAGGCTAAAGTTATATCAGACTGAAAATACTCTCAGCGCCCCAGGTTTTTCTTATTTCTTGCACAATTGTTTAAGTTAAAACCAGAACGTCAGCCTGGGTTAAGATTTTCACAGTTAGCTCTTTGTTTCCTTACTTATCTGGGTTTAACTCAGCAATCTAAGCACAATTTCATTTCAGAGGAATGTCTGTATCTTGCAAACAACACGCTGGGCTTCACATTGTGCACAAAGACATGCCACACCAAGATTCTGTGTTTGTGTTGGGGGGCAAGATTCTCCATTTCATGTCATACTGCCTAGGAGCCCCAATCATGTTTACGGATCCTATTGTGATACGTGAGGTACAAACAAAATAAAAGGTTGGTTCGTGCTCCAAAGAGCTGACAATCTTAATTGTAAGACAAGAGACAACAGGTGGGTACAGACAGAGACTGGGGAATGTAAGGAAACAATTTCATCTAGCATCTGCTGGGTGGAAAGAGAGGGTTTGCAGTCAGGAAGCTGAACTATAAGATTCTGATTCTCCACCCAACCTTGATCCCAGGTTAGAGTAGCCCTGGGGCTGCTCTAACAGGTCCCAGCTGCCAGTGGTGTCCAAGAGATCATCAGCCGCCAGGAGCTATGGGAAGGTGGCTTGGTCTGCCTGGTGTATGCTCACTGAGGACTCCCCAATGCTATAGGTATCCCCTAGTTAGAAGGTTTGGCTGGTCTGCACTACCTTTGTGCCACTTGAATGGCACAAAGGGAGTAGGTCTGTCATGGGCCGAATAGAACCTGTGCTATTCCAGCCACTAAGGGGCTAATGGGGAGATTAGCTGTCTCCTCAGCTGAGGCTCTCTTTTGCTGGGTGTGTAACAGCTGCAGCTCAGAGGACAGGTGTGGTTGTCGGAGGGGAATCCTTCAGTAACAGACTGGCAGGAAACTGTTTAGGAAGTCGGCCTTCCGGAGTGGGAGGATCAGAACATGAGTCTGGGAAAAGCTTCCAGGAACAGTTAGGTAGGAAGCAACCCAGGAAAGCAGCAAAGGATTGAGAGAAACTGATTCCAGTTGCTTCAGGCTGGGTCCCTGGGCTGGAATCCAGAGAAATGGGCAGGCCTGCCTTTCCCTACTAGCCCCAGCAGAGGGGAAGGTAAGGACTTCAGAACAAAAGGGTCAGGACTCCATGGGGGACTGGGACTATTGACCCTTTCCAGGAGCACTGGTCTACCAGGCTTTTTACTGCCCTAGAAGGGGAGAGACTATTAATTGACTCCATCCAGCCAGGCCAACAGAAAAGCACTAGCCACAGAACCAAACAATGATTGGTGAGACGGAGATGGATGGGGTGGGAATATAAATCTGACTCTGTGCAACACCCTGCTCAGCTGTGGGAGGGTGCCACCTGGTGAAGACAGGCCTGAACAATGCCCTATAATATTTCCCCACAAAAATCTTCTTTATCTCTCAATTCATTTGCTGGCCTGCATCTCCTATGTGTGCAAGTCCTAAAAAACAAAGAAACATGCATTTAATCATTCTGCATCCCATCAGTACTCCACTCCTTGGTTCCTCTTCTCAGTCTCTGCTATCTTCCTTCCATGACACACAACCCACAGGATGTCCATTTCATCCTGAACTGCTACAGTCATGTTCTTTGGTGATGTGCTCATGTGTTTTGATGGTTGGAACTGGCGTGGCTTTCATAAATTGCACTATATATATTTCCATAGGGGGTTTTGAAGGCATGTGTGAGGTGTGATAGACTACAAATAGTGGTTGCAAGATGTCTTCCTGTAATGCTTCAGAAAAGTGATGTGAATGGGCAATTGCCAGCTGTTACTGATTCTTATGAATTTGGTTATTAGTGTTTTCTGTCACATTTGTAACTTCTGTGTAATTACATGTGTAGATTTCAGTTTCTAAATGTGCACGCACTGGTGGTCGGTGCTGACCATGTTTAGAAGCAGTTTGCAGAAGAGCTGCATTAGCTGGCACAGTGCAAGTGAAGTCGTCAGAGGCACATGATGCATGGCTATGTCATTTACAGCATGGATATACCATCTCACATGTGGTATATTGTCAGTATAAAAATACGTATGTGGCCAAGATTTTCAACAATGGGTGCCTCAAGTTAGGTTGCTAAGCCAAGAGTTTTCAAGAATAACTGGTGATTTTAGGCACCTCTGTTTTAGGGATGCACAATTTGAGACGTCTTAAAGATGCCTGACTTTCAGAAAGTGCTGAACATCCTTTCTCTGAAATCAACCCTCCACCCTAAACCCCATTAAGGTATATCAGATTGAACACCCGCAAAGGCAGGCGCTTGTCACTTTTGAAAATCCTTATCTTGATGCCTAAAGAAATAGCTTCATTTTCAAAAGTGTTGAGCACCCTGCAGCTCCCAATGAACTTAGCATGCTAAGGTGGCTTGTTGGCTGGAGGACCCCGACTATGGCAGCAACACAATTGGTTGACCCTCAGTCAGTTTTTGTTTTACCTCTACAAATTGTCATGGTCAGATCTATCGGCCTTCCAATCAGTAAATTGAAGCACTTTTGCTTGCAATGCACCTCACATCTGCAAGCGGATGGATGGAGGGACACTGCAATGAATTGATCGAAATGTACTGCTGATTAGAATATTTTGCACTTTGGAATCATCTGCAATAGTAAAGGTTCTGTTGACCATTTCGGCCCTGAGGGACACCTGTACAGCTCCTGAATGATCTGCATGCAGCCCTTGTCTTTGCTGGAGCTGCACAGTTCGGATCGATCTCGTCTGTTGATGCACAAGGATGAATAAAACCAAGCTCACCCTTTTGAGCTGTGTTGACTCTGCATGGGTTCACAGGAGTGGAGCAAAAACTCTTTTTGTCACCAAAGGAAGCAAATATGACTCTGAATACACTGGTGCTGAGTAAGAAGGTGCTATTTTTATATAGCCATATTTGAGTGTAGAACTGCTTTTTAAGGGACTTTCCCAAAGTCAGATAGCAAGTCTGTGGCAAAACTGGAAACACAACCCAGAATCTCTGAATGACTTACAGCTTCTCTTGCTCTGCTGTATCTATCCGTCTACTTATAATTCAAGCTCTTGATGCTTTCCTTCTTTTTATAGTGTGCTCATCACCTAGTCTCTGAGAACCTGTGCACTAGGATGTTTTTATGGGGATGTGATGGTGGAAATTGATTGGAGGCCTGATCCAAAGCCTATTGCAGTCATTGAGAGTCTTCACTTGGACTCCGGGAGGCTTTGGATCAGGCTTCAATGACTCACTGCAGTTTGTATGTTTCATGAGTTTTATCCAAATGGTCCTGGAAGCCCTGGTATTGTTTCCCTTTAAGAGAGGCCACAGGCCTTGTACAGTCCATTTATAATTACAGCCCAGAATGGAGAGTGGAATCACAATGCATGCTGGGAAAGGCAGGACTATTTAAATCCAGCTTTATGCTCAGTCTACGGAAGCCAGGGATGAGGTAAGATCTGGCATGGGAGCTCTGTGCTACAGTAACTGGCAGCAGATATTGAGCTTTCTCCAGCTAATGTGCTTAGGAGGTGTTTATTGTAGCCCGGGGAGGAGATCTCTGTGGCAAGAAGGCTGTGAAAGGGCTCAGAGGGAGGCCTGAACCGGTATGCCTGAAGATACAAAGAGGGCAGAGGTCCAGTGGTATCAGCCTTGCATCAACAGGGAGAAAGGTTGTGGCCTGTGGAGAGCCAAGGATGTTTTGTTTTTGTTTACTCTGACAGGGGAGGAGTTTGGCTTTGTCTGAATGGCCAAAGTATCAAGATCAACTACCTGCCAGAGGGAAACGTCTCTGGGAGGGAGGCTGAGGTAATGACCTGACAGCAGGGCAGTCAGAACTTGTGGCAGTCCTTCTAGTGCGAACTGTTTCATGGGACAAATGGAGAGGGCAAATATTTACATCTGCCATGCTACAAACCTATCCAATTCCTGTCTCTGCCTAAGCCGTGTGACGTTGTATAATAGTAAAGTTAATTACCGCGACCGATCTTTGTCAAGGAGTGCCAAGAACATGGAGCTGCTTCCATCACTGTGGGGAAACCCATGCAACCCAGTCGTCAGAAAAAAGGGGTGTGGATTTGTTCGGATGAACTTTCAAGCTGCACAGTTCTTTGTCTGAACCAAATCTCTGATGCTTCTGAAGGTTTCCCATCACTCTTACACATCCAGGTGGAAGCCAAACAGTAAATGTGAGCACCGAAAAAGGGGGCAAGAGACTTTTCCCAACTATTCCAGAACGTAAAAGGATCACTAGTAAAATAAAACCCTAAATTGTAGCCCATTTTTCAAGAGCTTTAAGCATAAGAAACGATAGCTAGATGCTGCCATTGTTAAGGACCTAATCAGAAAATGATTTGTAAAACAGAATTAGACATTCAGAACATAAGAATGGCCATACTGGGTCAGACCAGTGATCCATCTAGCCTGGTATCCTGTCTTCTGACAGTGGCCCATGCCAGATGCTTCAGAGGGAATGAACAGATCAGGCAATCATCGAGTGATCCATCCCCTGTCATCCACTCCCAGCTTCTGGCTATCAGAGACTAGGGACATCCAGAGCATGGGGTTGCATCCTTGAGCACCTTGGTTAATAGCCACTGGTGGACCTATCCTCCATGAAATTATCTAGTTCTTTTTTTGAACCCCATTATAGTTTTGGTCTTCACAACATCCCCTGGCAATGAGTTCCACAGGTTGACTGCACATTGATCAGATGTTTTCAGAGAACTATCAATAATTACTCCAAGTAGAGTTGCCAGTTTTGGCTGGATGTATATCTGGATGTTTCATCACATGACATAATCTTTAATTAAAAATTAATCTTTAATTCCTGGATGGTTGACTAGCCTAACTCCAAGATCTTTCTTGAGTGGTAACAGGTAACTTTTTGAATATATAGTTGGGATTATGTTTTTCAATGTGCATTACTTTGCACATATCAACATTGAATTTCATCTTCCATTTTGTTGCCCAGTCACCCTGTTTTGTGAGATCCTTTTGAAACTCTTCCCAGTCTGCTTCGGACTTAACTATCTTGAGTAATTTGGTATTGTCTGACAACTTTGCTATCTCATTGTTCACCCCTTTTTTTTAGATCATTTATAAATATGTTGAACAGCACTGGTCTCAATACAGATCCCTGCAGGACACCACTATTTACATCTCTCTGTTCTGAAAATTAACTATTTATCCCTACCCTTTGTTTTCTATATTTTACCCAGTTACTGACCCAGGAAAGGACTTTCCCTGTTATGCTATGACAGCTTACTTTTTTCTTAAGAGCCTTTGGTGAGGGATCTTGTCAAAGGCTTTCTGAAAATCTAAGTATACTATGTCCCCTGGATCATCCTTGTCCATATGTTTGTTGACCCTCAAAGAATTCTAATAGAGTGGTGAGGCATGATTTCCCTTTACAAAAGCCATGTTGACTCTCCCCACAACAAATCATGTTAATTTGTGTCTGATAATTCTGTTCTTTATTATAGTTTCAACCAATTGCCTGGTACTGTTACAATTACCAGCCTGTAATTGCCAGGATCGCCTCTTTAAAAAATTGGTAATCCTCAGATTTGTCACCTAAAAAGAACAACTCAGGTGTAGGAATCTCCCTCACAACCTCTGCAATGAAGACTGATGCAAAGAATTCACTTGGCTTCTCTGTAATGGCTTTATTATCCTTTAGTGCTTCTTTGGCACTTCAATCGTCCAGTGGCCCCACTGATTTTTTGGCAGACTTCCTGCTTCTGATGTATTTAAAAAAAAATGGGGGGGGGGGGGGGGAGGGGAGAAAGGGTATTTGTTTTTGAGTCTGACTCAATGACTGAAGAGACCTATTAGGTTATCTCTTCCATTCCCCTGTGACTGACGGATGGTTCTCGAGTCTCTCCTCCTTTATCCAGCCTCAATTTAAATGACTCAAACAATAGGGCTTCTGTTGCTTTCTTTGGATGACTACATGTTTAGATCTCAGTGAGGAATTTTACCCTTATTATTTGCAATCTAAATTTTCCTTTGATCCATTGAAATCCTTCCCTAACCTCCACCCCCTTCCTACACCTCGACCCATACTTTTGTTTTCTGCTGAGTCAGAATATCCTCCTTTAAAGTATCCATTCTTAACTACTTGGGGCCAGATCCTGAGATGGTATGAGGAGGCACAGCAGCATTGATGTCAGTGGAGTATATTTACACCAGCTCAGGGTCTGGTCTTTAGTTATGAAAAAACAGGATGTTCTAAGGGCAGGTCTATGCTAGAAACACTACCGTGGCACAGCTGCACCGATGCAGCTGTGTTGCTGTAGCATGTCTGGTGAAGACACTGTACACTGACTGAAGAGTGCTTTCCTGTCGGCATAATTACTTCACCTCCATGAGCTCTAGCATGGGCAGTGCTCAAGTCGCTGGAACGTGTCGCTCAGATGGGTGTCTTTTACCCCCGAGTGACACAAGTTGGGTTGACTTAAGCGGTATTGTAGACCTGCACTAAGATGGAAAAGAGCCACCCGCACATCTTTGCAATTTCTTATATCTAATACTCAGTGGAGATATCATTCTTTCCTTTAAATCACTTTTGACTTTGAATTAATGTGCCATTTATCTCTGCTAAAGTGTTGACTATATGACAAGCTGAAGTTGTCTGAGGAATGCTGTGAAACTAGAAAGACTGTAATCCATCTAATTACTCATCTTTAATATACCGGTAGTGCAAACTTCAATTATTGCCATTAAAGTGGCAATTGAAAGCTTCAGCTGATTCCCAGAGAGTGAGACACGTCCAGGCATTTCATGCATTATACAGATGTTTTGCTGCTCTTTGAGTCACTACTGGTTCACTTTCTTGAACATTTGGGACTTCTGTTATGTGAGAGAGAAGCTCCAGATGCACAAGCATTTCAGCTTTGAAAATCCCAGCTTGCCAATTGTTTCCCCAGTAGGAACTGATGAGCTAATATCGTTCGCAGTTCTTTATTTTCCCCAAATGTGTTAAAGCAAATGTATCTGGAGGTTTATTTAAAATATGTGAATCCATTTTTCCATGGATTTCTAAGTTCTGCAGTGAGTTCCTCCTGGGCAGAGTTCTATACTCATAGTACTCCTTTTCTTGGTTCAGAGACTAATTTTTTTTTTTTAATATCTAGACACTCTGTCTGCACCTCTTAGGATCATGCCTGAAATGTGCAAAAGTGCCCTCTACTCCTAATGATGCCATGGGAACTGAAGGGGTTTTGGCACCTTCTGAGATCAGGTTCCTCTGTTTCACTCTGAGCCAAACTTCAGTACCTAATTCTGGGCAATGTCATGCTGGAAACTTGCTTTCCACCTGATTCGGGCTACACTGGAGGGGGGTAAGGTCCTACTGTCTCCAGCATAAATGCAGGTGCAGTATGAGGCAACTTTCTAAAATGTCTTGTAAACCCTTGGTTTATTAATCAAGGCAAAACGTATTGTCATGGCTGGACAACAGCGAACCATGTCTTACCTCTTAGCCACTCCAATGATGTTTAGCATCTTCTATTTTCATTTTATCTATCAGCTTACAAATGTTGACCTGTCCCACAGGGTTAGTCAGTCAATTTCATTATCCCCATTTTCCAGATGACGGAACTGAGGCACAGAGGTGAAGTGATGTGCTCAAAGCCATGCAGCAAATCAGTGGTGCAGAGATTTAAAACTGAAGACCACCCTAACTGGGCCTATATTCTTACCTCCCTTTCAATGCATCAGAGGCCCCTAGAAGGGCCAATGAGAGGTTGTGGGCTGTGATATACCAATAACGTATCATCTGCATATCAGCTACATTTCCTACCCATCTGGCCTGACCAGTCCAGTGGAATGAATAGCCTAGCATTTTAGATGTCCTTGGATGAGGGTTAGCTGGCTGCAACTCAATCCAGATAAGACAGAGATAATATCAGTAGGTTGGGGGAAGCAGCTGGTATACACAGCTTATGTTAAATTGATACCCCAGTCAAGGGAGAGTGACTATCATTTGGAACACAAGTGCACCACATAGGTGTAGTACTAGCTCCTGGATATCTAACCTGACTCTAGTTATGTAGACAGGACAACTTTGTTCCAGACACAGATTCACTATTCCAGTTAAGGTGGGTCTAGCAGTTGATCAATTTTTGGAGAACCCAATAGCATACTCTGTAATATTGTGGCATGTAATGAGCAGGCCTAAGTTGCTTAGATCGTTCATGAGGTAGTGGTGACAGCCGGTTTAGGAAGTCACTTTGAAATACTCCTTTCTATTTCAATAAATCTAGAGGTGTTCTTGTTAGAAGCTTCAAAACCTGAATTAATGGGAAATAGTGAGGAGGAGATTAAAGACTACTTCTAACTGGAGAGGTGTTGCACTTATTAATACCCTAAAGAGTAGTAAATGCTGCTAAGGCTCATTACTGAAGATTTGCAGGGCTTAGCCATGTCTAAAATTAGGAAAAACCTTTAAGAATCTGCAGTGCAATATACCAGGCCAAATTCAGTAAATGCTATCCAGGAATCTCCTTGTGAGTAATCCAGGAAACATGTTTTCAATTTAAAGAAGAAAGCTGTGGCAAAAGGAGAAAAGCATTTGGAGGAAAAGGGGTGCGTAGCCGCCGGGAGGTGTGGCCTCCCTCAGAGATTGATGGAGACAGGAAGTATAAAGGACGGACCTTCCAGCTCAGTGGGGAGAAGGCAGCCGAGGGAGAAGGATGTCTCTCTCTTGG
Source organism: Emydura macquarii macquarii (assembly GCF_026122565.2). Lineage (NCBI taxonomy): Eukaryota > Metazoa > Chordata > Testudines > Chelidae > Emydura > Emydura macquarii. The sequence goes on from NW_027130506.1 coordinate 8,186,992, forward strand.
TACTGGGCCTGACCGTTATCCTGAGGAGAGGCTGCCAGGGCTGCCAACTGGCTGGTGCCCTGCGGACCTGAGAGCCAGAGGAGACCCCTGGGCCTTGCAACCTGGAGGAGCTGCCCTCCATGGACGGCTCTGAGGAGCTCCCGGACCTGCCACCGATCGATGAGGCCAAAGGGTTCTAAAACCTCCCCCTGGCAGAGTACCCTGAGGAGACTGAGGGTGATTCTGAGAACTAGGTACTCCAGGAAAAAGAGAGAAGGAAGGAGCCCAGGGAAGCCAGACAACAGTCCAGTTGTGTTGTGACCTATAGCCAAGTCAGCGCATTTCGGCTGGAGCCCTGCCAGGTCGCATTGCCGGAGCCCTGGGCTGGGATCCAATGGAGTTGCATGGGCCTGCATCTCCCTCCTCCCTTCCTACTCCAACCTTGGGGTGATCACCCTACACAGGGCTACAGACTATTTATTCCATCTGCCCTGCCCTGCCTGAGGGTCTGGGCGCTAAACTGTTTGTTTGCCCTGCCTGAGGGCTGGAACTTGGACTGTTTGCTCTCACCCTACACAGGGTTTGCCAACCCCACCCTGCCTGAGGGCCTGGGCCATAAACTGTTTGTTGGCCCCGCCAAGGGCCATAGACTATTGGCCTCGGACTGTTTGCTCGTCCCACGTGGGCTAGAGATTATTTGCCGTGCCGGCCTGCCCCGCCTAAGGGCCTGACCCCAGATTGCTGGACCACCCCATTGGATGGTTGGGGCCAGGGCTTTGGGATCACCCCACAAGGCTGAAGAGGCCCAGAACTGCTAATTTCCCTCTCTAGTTTAAGCCTCCGACAGGACATAGCCGTTGGGCGGTGTGGCCTCCCTCGGAGATTGATGGAGAGATAGTGCCACCACCCCTGCCCGTTTTGGGGAATGTTTACAGGGGGTGTATGGGTTTTTTTAGAATGTGGAAGTACTGTTGCATCTTCTCTAGGTATCAGTTCCTTTCAAGGAAGTGGGAGTACTGCAGAAAACGTTGCAAGCTTTGTGCATCATTGGAAAGTTTCTTTTGAAGGGCACAGAAGTATAAAATCCCAGACTGATGGTCACAGGGCAAAATCCTGCCTTATGGCAATGAGTTGTGTGGGGACAGGATAGGAAGCAACTACGAGGCTGATGGTGGTTGCATATGAGCTATGAGAGTCATTTTGTAGGGCAGGAGAAGAGGTCTTACTATGTGGTGAAGCAGATGCATCTGCTCTTTATAAAACTCAAATTGGAGTTGCACTAGCCAGCTGGGGCCTTGTAGACCTGATGTTAAAAGAAAACCAAACAAACAAAACCCCTTGATTGAAAAAGGCTAATCTGATTTGTGAGTTGGCCTTCAACTCTGTCCTTGGAGACATAATGGCGGTGGCATAATTGCAATGATGAACATTAGGATAACTTCTGGATCTACTGGAATTGTTTATCCAGAGAATGATGAGGCTGCATCCAGTAATAGCAGGTGAAATATGTGTCTGCTGAATTTGTAATACTAACTCTTTTATTAGTATAAATCCCATGTTGGACACATTCTGACGTACATGATCAACTCATCAAGTTGGTCTGGGACATGTAAAAGACCCATCGTGATGTCATGTGTTGACACCCTCTCAGAACTTAGACGGGTGGGATTGTGTGTGTGCTAGATAGGTTTCATAAAGATATAAGGGCTTTACGTGTCCTAGTGGTAACTTGAGAGACTTCCTCATGTAGTTGTCTAGCTCCTCTGCTTAGGATAGCATGTATGCCACAAAGGTCAATTGGCGTTGGGACCCTGTTAACACCTGGGCCTCTGGCCTCAAATTCGTTAAGATTCAGCTCTGTGGGAGCTGGAACTGGAGAAAGGGGTTAAAAAAATGTATTAAACTATTGATGACTGGCAGAAAATTAAAATGTTCAATAACCTAGTACGGCGCCACACTGAAAGTACGAAACTCAGTAATTAACCTGACTCTCAGCGGTTTTTGTTCGGCCATAGTGAATAGTCTTCTATCACATCACCCCTGAAATTGCTTTCACCGTTCACCCCCCCACCCCAGCACATGACCCTTTCCGCTGGCTGAGGGATGGGATGTCGCACATAGGATTATGGGTCTTGTCGTTCTCACAGCCCTCGTTACCCAACGACATCTATTGGCAAACACCACTCGAACGGGAAGAGCTGGGAAATCCTTTAATCGAGGAAACACTACTTTACTGGGTCGAAGAAGGCCCCTTTACCTCACCTCAGGAAGAACAGTGTTGAGCATGGGTGTTTTAAAAAAAAAAAAGTTGTGGTTTCTGTAATGGCTACTACTCATTGTGTTCTGTCAGTTTTAATACCTGTGTATGTATCTCACAGTCTGACCGATATCATCACATAGTTTTCCTCAAAGAGAAAACTCAAACTTCTACTACAGGTAGGGCCAGACTTAGGGAAAACGGTGCCTGTGGAGAACTTGTATTTTGACTCTCCTGATCCCCATGGGCACCCTCCCCATTGCCCTGGGCCCTGCAGGCTCCCCAGCCCTCAGGGCCCTGCTATCTCCTCCCAGTGCAGTATTGAAAGAGGTGCCGGGGCTCAGCCCCAGCAAACCCCAGCACAAATTAAGCACTGCCTGGGGGGCCGGAGAGCAGCGGCTGCTGGCTAGTTGCTCAGCTCTGAAGGCAGTGCCGCTGCCAGCAGCAGCGGAGAAGTAAGGGTGGCATGGTATATGGTGTATTGACACCTTACTTTGTGCTGCACTGTGCCCCCTTCATCCCTAACCCCTGCACTCCCCTCTGGCGCCCACGTGGGGAAAGTGTCCTGTGTGCACAGAGTGGCTGGCAATACTGCTTGTTTCCCCCTCGAATGCTGCTCACCTGCATGCTTCTAGGGGACTGTGTGTGTGTGGGGAGGTGGGGGGAAGCAAGGAGCAACATCAGGACTCCCTGCATCCAGGTCACTTTCCCCACCTGGGCCGCGTAAATGGGGAGGCAAGAGAGCAGCAGCTCCTGATGCTTGCCTCACAGCACAGCGCGGGTGGGGAAAGTGACCTGGAAACAGGGAGCCCTGGCGTTGTTCCAAGGGGGGCATGGAGGAGCTTTGGTGGAGAGGTCAGTATCTGTGTGTCACCGCTTGTCGTCCCCCCCACTTTCCTCTTCCAGGAGGAAGCAGGGAGCAGTCTGGGTGCCCCTCCATATGTTGCATCTGTGAGTTTGCGGTGCTCTCCTGTCAGTTAGCCGCATGCATCTCTGCGCTGCTCCCTCCGCCCCCTGATCACAGTGCCCTGGGTGGTTGCCCTCGTGGCCCATCCCTAAGGCTGGTTCTGATTACTGTAAAACTGTATGTGCTACACTGTCTCGAGATGTCTTCAGGGTTATTAACAATGAAAGTTTGTTTTTGTTTTAAAGTCATTAAGAAAACCAAGTCACAGATTAAAAAAAAATATATATCCTATCACTGGAAAAGGAAACAGCCAGTCTAACTGAAAACTACCAGTATGACCACACATTTTTCATTCTTACAGTCAGAATGTGCAAGCTAAAAAAACCCAGCATCTCAAAGATTAGCGAGTTCATAAAATTCTTATTTAAATGTAGCTTATGTTGCTCAAATTCTGCAAGCATGAAATTTACACCCAGGCAGAAAGTCCTACCGAGGCCTACTCAAGGCCCACTCCCAAGAACTTTTTAAATCATACAAGGCCTACATTTCTGGACCAGCATCCCCTCCCCTTAACCTCAGAGGGTCAGAGTTTCTGAATGTGCTGCCTGGGCCAAATTCTGCTGTACAGGTACACTGGTGTAAATTGGGAATAATGCCACAGAAGTCAATGGAGTTACTCTTGATTTATATGGGTTCTTAAGTGGTGAATAATCCCTATGTGGGCTCTCTGCATAGCAGTGAATCACATCCTAGTTATAGGAGACATGCACTGCAAAAGGCCAGTATAAGTAAGGAATAACTCCATTAACACGAGTTGGAGTCACAGGATCTGATTCTCTTCTTGCCTTTACTCCTGGTTTTTACACTAGTGTAACTACGAGAGGAATCAGCCCCACAATGCTGCTTCCTGAGTCTGTGCCGCTGCAAAGCTTCATGACTGCTGGAAATCATTAAGTGGAACTGCAGCTTGGAGGCAAGAAACACCAGGCCTTTCTCCTGGTACTGAGTCCTATTCATCGCAGGCTAACCGACTGACTCATCCTGCCTCAACCCCCTACTGTTATCTTCAGACTCTGGCCATGTGTTAGCTCGTGGGGAGGACTGTCACGGAGATAATGTGCAGTCATCCCCTGCTGCTGGAAGAATGTGCTGGAGAAACATTTCACTCAGCTCAACCAACCCTGGCCTGCTGTTGATGAATTCAGGCTTCCTCTAGTAATATATTAAATTGCATTTCTCACAGTCTCTGCCATTTACATAATGCAATATCCATATGGTGAGTGTTTTATTTATGTTTCACTTACTTCAAGGCAAAGGAAGCCAGCATCTGGAGCTGTGAGATAGAGGCCTCCACCAGTTACTAGACTGGTTTATTCAGGAGGTGATAAGCTTTTATCACCCACTGGGAGTTGGAATCTTGTCTGACTGATAGCATCCATTCCTTGAAGATAGAACAGGTCTCTCAGTGTTTGCTTGTCTGAGAGGAAAGGGTTTACAATCCCAGACTTTATAACAACTGTGAACTAAAACATGACTTGGCCTAATTGTCTCAGCTCTTTGACTCATTTTATTGTAAATAGCAATAGGAAAGTTTGCTTCCTTTGGATCAAAGGAGTTTAATTGCAAATGCATTACCCTCTTGCCTGCATCTGCCCCTGGAAGCCTTCAGAAATCAGCCACTCCTTCCTGACTTTGGTGCAGCTAACCCTTGCCCATCTAGACACCTGAGAGTCAATTGAATGCCATTTTATGTCCTGCATTCATGCAAGAAGTGACACACAGGGCAAAAATGAAAAGCAATGTATTTGGGCAGAATGCTTTTAATAGGATGATATTTTAAACACAATCCAGGGAAGGAGGTCAGTGAAATGTACAGGTTCTACTGTACTTTACCATGTCATTTTTCTCTAGGAAGAGAGGCAAGGTGCAGCAGCTATCAATGTGTTGCTTTTGTGCTAGTCAAGCAAGAAATCTGCAATAAAAATAAAATCATGAACCTAATGTGCCATTGCTGCATATGACCTGTATGGGAAAATCCTATAGAATTAGGGTTTTTTTGGTTTTTTGCACTGTCTTATATAATTGGAAAGGAAATAATATGCTGGGTCTCATCTCACGTGCACTAATTTTACACCTGTGTTGTTCCATAGAGTTGCTCTGGACTTGCATCCATTTAATTGAAAAGAGAATCTGGCCCATTTCATATATCCACAGTAGAATTCCACAAGCTGATACAAAGCTACAAGACTAGATTTACCATTTTGTTATGCCACTTTTACACACGACTCCATTCATTGAAGTCAATGGAGTTACGCTGGTGTAACAGGCCCAGAGAAAGCATTATTCTCCATTCAATTCTATGTGCCTGATCCTGATCACACATGGGTTAAAACAGGAGAAGAACCACTTTGCTAGCATAAAAAGAGTAAAAGTTAGATCAGAATCAGGCCCTATTGGCTTTTAGAGTAACTCCCGTAGAATTCTGTTACGTGTCTATGGAACCCTATTGATTTCATTGCTGTGAAATTATAGAGGATTTGGCCATAAGGGAAGCAACTCCTATTCCCGTCAATGGGTCTTGTATGCGACAGGCCCTGAAAACAGTAACACGTAAGTTGAAAGAGAGAGGTCCTGGCCACACCAAGAGCAGAGCTGCACTAGGCCAAAATGAGTTCTCAGAAGAGAAAGACAGCTGCTGCCAGATTTGAATGCTGTCACTAATACGGCATGGATTCAGTGCCCTGCATGGGCAGGGGATTTTGTTCTTAAAGAAATGATTGCGCTGGAAGAACCTGCGCTGCAGACTAGCCCCTGACAGGGCTGGTTTTGTACGCAGCTGTAGGAAGAGGTCTGACATTGCATGGTACTGAGTGTTCTTACTTCCCATTGCTGTCAGGACATTTGTAACCTAGAGCATTTGTGCCAAAAACATTAGGCCTGGTCAACGTGGGAGAGGAGGTGGAGAGGAGTGAGCAGTGGGTAGGAGGGGTCTACGGGAGGAAGGGGGCTGGTGGGAAGGGGTGGAGTGAGTGTGGGGCCTCGGGTGGAGAGTGGTCCTGGCCACGGTCTGAGCTTCAGTGGGGTCCCCCCATGCTTCTCAGAATCTTCCGCTGGCCGTGCTCCAAAGGCAGCGGGCTGCCATGCCTCTGGCATTTCTTGGCCTGTTCTTGCCTTGCCCTCTTATACTCGCCACCCACTCTGTGAGATGTGGGTGCTGAGTCTTGGAGCACCCATAGAGTCCGCACTGATGCCTATGTGGACACTTAGTCCAGTATACGAGTGCCTTTTTTGGTTTAGCGTCAACATTCTCCCAGCTAACACAAACTTAAAAAAAGAGACCAAAGAAGGGTTCACAAAGCTGGTTCTACTGGTATAACTATATGCATTTAAATTCACACCTTTCGGTTATCCTGAACATTTTCCCAGGTAGACAAGCTAGAGCCAGGTTTGGCTGTAGCTTATATATAGCTTTTATATGACCAGAGATTGCAGGGTTTTTTACAAAGTATCATTTCCCGCCATTTTGTAGAGGAGAGAATGCGATACAGAGATGTGAAGTAACTTGTACAAAGGCAGTGGCAGTGCTGGGATTAAAAGCCAGTTCAGTTCTCTTCTCCTTAGACTATGTAGGAATCTTGGGAAAGAATTTCAAGCATGATCACATATTTTAGGCCTTGTCAACAGAACCAAATTAACTGTTTTATGAGGTCATCAACACAACTGTGTCCGAAGCGTGTCATAACATGGTATTCTTGCCTATGTAGTCGTGATCTGACCATATTATAACCATGCTGATTGCGGTGTTTTAGCCTTGCTGGTCCCAAGTTATTAGACAGACAAGGTGGGTGAGATAGTATCTTTGATTGGACCAACTTCTATTGATGAGAAGGACAAGTTTCAAGCTATGCAGAGCTCTTCTGAAGGACAGAAGTTGGTTCAGTGAAATATATTCCTTCACTCACCTTGTGACCATGTTACAGCCCCTCAGTCCCTACAGTAAGTCTGTTTGATGATTTACTAACATCATGATATGGTCTAAATTGTCATGTCTCAACATGAACCCCCAACAGCGAAGAGGCTGAAAGACAAAAGTGGAAAAGGCCAAAATACTTGTTAGGTCAATCATCATTTAATTGCTTCCATTTGGTAAGGGACTTGATAAGGGTATGGGTATTTTTCTTTTAACAATCTGCACCTATTCTTAAGTGTGGGATTTTAAAGCAACTGGTGTAAAGGAGTTTGTCGTCATTTAGCAATGGTCTTTCTCAAGGTATTTGTTTGAGTGTTACGTGGTTGGAGTGGGACTGAACTAATGAAAAGTCCAAATGGCTTCTATGCTCTAGAAAGCAGAGGACACTTCATTGTATAGATTGCTCTGAAGATGCTCTTCGAGAGCCCAAGGATATCTAACTATTTATACAGGAAGTTTTAGGAAGCTTCCAAATCCTTGCTATGTAAATATCAGAAACAAAACAATCCTTCCAACAGTTGGTGTTTGTTTAAAGAGACATTATCCAGGACTACAGTCATCAGGTCTCTCTGTTTAACAGGGTGTTACCATATTACAGAGTGAGCATCATTACAACACAGTTATTTCTAGTGATTTTATTAAATTGAGTGAAATCTCTATACATATTTAGCAGAAATCTATTTATGTATATATGTATTCATTGGATAATATTAATGTTTACTTTTTAAAAGCATTTTTTAATTTTATTGATTTAAATTTCACAGTTGTGGGAAATTGTGTGATGGGGGTCAGACAATTTATTTAATGACCGTAGACATCGAGATACTAAAACTTAAAGCTTTACAACCATTAAAACACAAATTAGTACAAAGTAAATATCCTTAAATTAAACTCTAAGGGCTCAAGCAACATTTTTCTTCCTTTGCCTATCTGTACATTTCAATTATTATCAATGGAAATGTTTTTTTTTTAATCGGTTTGTGTGTATTTGGTGAAATCAGCAGACTGACATACATATTTACTGATTTTAAACAATTGAATCCTTTTCATGAGCCCCATCCAGAGTGTCTACAATATACCATGACTATTTCTCTAAAGACAAGACTAGGCTATGCTCTCTCATTTTTACCCTACCATCTGGTTTCTGAAGTTGGTTTAATTTGACTGTTTCCCATATGACCATTTTTCTTAGCTGCAGAGGTAGGAGAAGAGGGAGAACTGGAAAGGAAAGATGTTCAAGAGGTCAGGGTACTGGCCTGGGAGGTGGACTCTGCACAGACTTCCTGTGTAGCCTTCGGCAAGTCATTTAATCTCTCTGTACCTCAGTTCCCCATCTGTAACCTGTGGATAATAGCACTTCTCTACTCACAGCGGGTTGTGGGGTTGTGAGGATAAATACACAGACTCTGAGGTGCTCAGACACTATGGTAATGGTGGGAGGAAGGGGAGAAGGGAGTTTAATAAAAGTACCTTAAGTAGAAATGCTAAATGGGCAGAACTTGAGGTAAAGAAGAGGGTGCTGTGATGGTGGTGGTGGGTTAGATTAGAAATGCGAACAGATAGCAAAAGAGAAAAGAGGAAGGGAATTTCTTCAGCGTGGGCTCCTTCTTTGAATCGGTGCTTGAAGGTCCATCTGAGACTGGTTACGCTCCTGAGGAGCAGGAAAAGTGGGACGGTGTAAATGGAAACATGACAGCAGGTGGCATTGGCTGTACGGAGTGCGCAGCATGGCAGGCAACAGAAATTAGAGGAGGAGGGTGAGGTCATAGCGCCCCCTCCCTGCCCAGAGTAACTTCTGAGGATGAGTCACAACTGCAAGCGAGGATGAGTCCCCCTCAGGCAGCCAACCGCCCACTATGTTGTTTTCACACAATGTGACCGACTGCTGAAGCGAAAGAGATGTCCTTCCACCGTGGCAAAGAGAATGAACAAAACTGTAAAGGAAACAAATGAAAACCACAGCCCCACCTGAAGCTGCAAGAAGGCCGGCTGGTGGCAATGGGCTCGCTAACCCAGAAGCAGAGGTGAAACTGTGTGATCGGTGCAGCAAGGGATGTGGCATCATGGCTGTGAAGGCGACATGCGTCCCTGTGCAGAGGGCCAGCATGAAGTCTGTGCACCTATTTAAACTGTCCCAATAGGACTTAGGAGACGTATGTGGCAGATAGACTCCGTGTAGGTCCTTTGCGCGGGGGTGTGTTTCACCTTGAGTGAACAGCGAGGCGGATAGCAAGAGATCCCATAGTCAAAGTAATCCAGACTTTTCAGGAGCACATGATGCAGTGGACTTTCTCCTGAGATCAGTGTGCAGTTCATTCAATCCTTTCTCAGGCAAGACTCCAGAAGAAGTCAATGGGAATTTGTACTTGGGCCAGCCTGAATGCAGACCTTGGGATTTGGCTCCTAGAAATTAGAGACAGAAAAGAATTAGGTCATCTTGTCCATCTCCCAGCCAGGATTGTTCCACCAGTTATATTTATTACTTTGTCCAGCCCATCTTGAAATTACCTGGCTCCCACCATTTCCCTTTGGAGATCATTCCACAGTCTCAGACCTAACACAAGAGCTATCAAGGTGGTACTTACTTGGGAGGGATTTGAGTGGTGAAGGGTCTTGGGCTGGTCTCAGGCACTTAGGGGAATTCCACCCATTCCTGGGTAGTTTTTCTGCTCTTCAGCCTGCATTTTAGCTTTGCTCAATTAAGGGCTTGTCTTCACTAGACTGATTGATTTATTTTTTGCACCTAGAGTTCAGTGATTGCTAATTAAGTAGTTAATGAGTTTGTAAAAGCTAGCATGGACACTCCTCCCACCTTTGATCTTGGCTACATTTGTTTGTTGTGCACCCTGTGTCCCCAGTCGCTGGGGAGTGTCTACACTAGCCTTTACAAATGTATGAACTATTTTGAGTTAATTGGCAATCAATGAACTGAAGGCAGGAGAATCAAGGGTGGTGACATAGCTTTAATCTCATTCCTCCTTTCCCCACCCTGCTATCCTCCAGGACCAGCCTAAACTATTCTTCCCTGATGCGCTGGTGTGTGGTTTTGTTTTTGTTTTCAACATATCTACTCTAATAGCAGCCCTAGCCTTGGGTTAAAGAAATGTTTCCATGAGAGAGTGACCACATCTACGCTACAAACTTCGGTTGATGCAAGTCACGCTGCCATAAAGCTGCCGTGGTTAGTGTAGGGATTGTGTGCGGCGTACTTGGTGCCTTCTGTCGGTGGTGTACGTACTGACCAGGAGTGCTTGTATTGATACACAGTGTGGTGCGCCATGGGTGGGTTTCCCAGCGTCCAACCTGCCACTGACAAGTGAACTGTCTTTTGGGAAATTTTGGCAATGCATGATGGGGCAGAAATGAGTCGCCCAGGGGTGACTGGGAGCAAGGGGTCAACTTCCCAACAAGCAACTGTCTCCATCCCATAATATCTATCTCCCATAGTTTTCTACCTTTTTAAAAAATCCCACGATCCCGTGCAGCCCTCCTCACTGTCTGTTATCTCTGACAGAAGCATGGAGCCTGCACAGCTCTGCGCTACTGTCATAAGTGTTGCAAGCACAGGATGCAGGATCCTCTGGTATTTGCAGTGCTGTAAAAAAATCCAAATCAGGAGGAAATGTGATGATTTCTTGGAGGACGGATTGCTGTGGGACACAGTGAAAACCTATTTAAGGTAGTGCCTGATGTTCACAGAGCAGTCGCAGATGGTGGAGTGCCAATTCTGGGCGCAAGGAATGAACCCCGACTGGTGGGATCTCGTTGTCATGTAGGCTTGGGATGATGAGCAGTGGCTGAAGAAGTTTCACATTCCTGGATCTCTGTGCTGAGCTCTCCCCATCCCTCCAGTGCAGGGACACCAAAATGAGAGCTGTGCTGACAGCGGAGAAGTGAGTCACAGTTGCACTGTGCAAACTTGCAATGCCTGATTGCTACTGGTCAGAAATCATTTTGGAGTTGAAAAATCCCCACTGGGGGCAGTTGTCATGCAAATGTGCTGGGCCATTCATCATCCTCTGCTACGTAGGACTATGGCTGTCACCACTGTGCAGGACATAGTGGATGGATTTGTAGCAATGGGGTTCCTGAACTGTGGTGGAGCAATAGATGGTGCACAAATCCCTATTTTTTGGCACCGGGTCACTTTGCCACAGAGTGCATCAACACAACAGGCTAATTTTCTATGGTTATGCAAGCAGTGGTGGATCGCTGGGAATGCTTCACTGGCATCAGTGTCGGCTGGCCAGGGAAGGTGCATGACATGAGCATCTTTAAGAACACAGGATTGTTCAGAAAGCTGCAAGCAGGGACTTCCTTTCCTGACTGGTGCATTAAAATTGGCGATGCTGAAATGCCAATTGTGATCCTGGAGGACCCAACCTACCTCTTGTTCCCCTGGTTCATGAAGCCATGCACCGGCCACCATGACAACACCAAGGGGAGATTCCTGGTCACTGTCTCTGATCGAAAACCAGACATCTGGCAATGTGGGTGCTGGACCAGGCGGGCCAGAGGTCCAAGACCCCATCACTTTTAAAACTATATTTTCCTGCCTTAAGGAGTAGCAACAGAGTTGGGAGGGGGCAGAGAGGAACAAGCAGCAGGCGGGGCCTCTGAGGAAGAAATGGAGTAGGGGTAGGGCCTCAGGGAATCGGCTAATCGAGGGTGAAGCCAAGATCCAGGTGCTGGTATGGACCTCTTCTGAGTGTGGGCCTGGCATTGCAGCACCATTGTACACCCGGTACTGCTGCAATGCTGTTGTATTTGAATCCAGGAGCCAATTCTGGCCCAGTGCTAGTTTTAAACGGGGGAGGGGGCATCCAGTCAATTTGACCCCAGAAAAGCAGAGGACACACAGGGGTAAGCAGATGGGTCTGTCACGGACACCTGCAAAGCAGTGTGGGATAGCAGGTGGAGGACCAAGGTACTGCCAAGGTAGCACGCAGCAGCATTGCATGCCTATGAACAATAGTCTACACCAGTGGTTTCCAACCCGTGGCCCGCAGGGTCTTTCAAAGTGGCCCACTGCTCCCCTCCCACTGGCTGCAGAAGGGAGCCACTGCTTAAGGACCCAGGCGGAGCGTGTTGTTGCGGGGCTACAAGACCAGTGCAGGCTCTTTGGTTCAAGTGGAGAGCAAAGCACTCAGCCTGGGTCCCTGGGCGCTGGGGTTCCTGCTGGAGCCAGAGGGAGGAAAGCACTGATCTCTCGTCCCCTTGGGTGCAGAAGGGAGAGTGGCAGAGTGGTGTGCACCGGGCTACGGGACGGGTGCGGTTTCCCTGCTGCAGCCAGGCGGACAGGAGACCAGCGAGGAGGGAGGCAGCCTCCCCGCTGGGCTCCTTCCATCTGGCAGCAGTGGGGGAGGGGCTGGTGGTGGACACTGGTGGCCCTTCAGGGTTGTAAAAATGATATCTGTGGCCCTAGAGTCAAAAAGGTTGGGAACCACTGGTCTACACCAAACTAAAGCGAAAGCGATGTCTACACTGCCCTGCAGTTCAGTCTATGCAGGCGCAAGTTGCCGCACGCATCAAAGTGCTGAGCTGTAACTCCCCCGTATGAAGGAAAAGGTACCTAGTTAACGGCCTGCAGCATCCAGATGGGGAAGTTACAGCCCAGCCCTTTGGTGCACACTGTACTCCACAACTCCTCAGTCTGAACTGCAGGGCAGTGTAGGTGAGCTCTTAGCACAACTTGGAGAGAGGACTCCTGAACTTGCACCAAATAGGGATTTAGCATGCTTTAAAGGTTTGTGTCTATGCTTATGCAGGCATTTTCAACCTGCACTAAGGAGAATTAGTCCGGAGACACCCTCAGAGAACATTTGTTTAAAATAGAAAAGTTAAAATAAGTATGTTGACAAAAACATTGCACTGTGGAGAAGGGCTAAGGGGTGGTCATTAGGGTGGATTGTTGCTTGAGCAACTAGGACAAAACTCCTCATAAAAAGATTTCAAACTGCCATTCGGTAAACACACCTAGCCCATCCTTAAGGAGATTTTGATTGATTACTCAATCAGTTGACACTCTTTTGTCCCTCTGCAAAAGCTCTGTGGCTCCAAATGCACAAAAAAGTGGGTCCGGCACCCAGAAGGCCATGTGGTTTCACATGAGCAAGTTTTGGTTGGGGTTTATTAAGTGTAAAAGTCAGGGGTTGGGGACTGGAACCAAGTGCTGTGTGTCAAACAGTCATGATGGCAGTGGGATGATGTGAGATCTGGAAGCGAGACAGCTGAAGTCCTTCTGGGGTCAGGATAGAGGTCCTGACCCTAGGGGCTGTGCAAGAGGAAGTCCCCTATGTGCCAGTTATTAACACACTTATTCAAGTCAACAGGTCTTGTGCACAATTTGTAAACAAATTATACTCGTAATTCAACATCCCCACGTGCTCCATACTGGAAGCTGACCTGGAAGGCTCCAAAATCTGATTCCACTCAGCAACAGGCAACAATAGATACCTGGGGAAACTATCTTGAAGAGGATCTCTTCTCAGGCACATTTTGAGATGACGGAGTGAGTCTATCTACAATTTTACCCAAGAGATTTTATAATTTTTTTTTTTAATCTTTCCAAAAGCTCCTCGGATTCCAAACAGTTTTCAAATCCAGCAGAAAAACATTTTGTACCTGCTGTGATTGCTAGACTTTGTTATGCAGGTGACTGTATTATGATAGTTCCCTGAAAATGATCTTATTTGTGGCCTGGAGAAAAAACAGGGAACACTCATTTTGAAGTTACACGAGTGCCTGTTTAATCTAAAATCCATTTAAGCTGGCACATCATTCATGACATCTGCTGTTGTTGTATCACAAGAGGGCCCAGAGCTAGTCAGGTTTTGGTGGCTCCTGTGATGGGAGAGAGCAGTAGGACAGGGGACTGGCCGGGTCCTGCAAGATTTCCAGCCCCCACAGGATTCCCAGGGGACTTGAGATCTTGGCATGAGCTTTTGGAGCCATGATAAGAGCCGTGTGCTCAAAGCCACTTCCTGTTTGCTGGTTTCCTGCAGCCAGCCCACCTGCCATCTCTTATTGAGGTTGCTGCAGGCTATGGTAGTTGCCACTTTTGGGTTGAGAAGGAATTTTCCCTCCAAACCACCAGATTGGATGCGGCTGGTTGGGATTTTTCACCTTCCTCACAACAAAACCTAGGGGACATCAGGGTTTTGAGCAAGCAGTGGGCTAGGAATCTCTCTCCCTCCCAGAGGGCATAGTTGGGCCTATGAGAACATCACTTCATTGTTGCAACCTTTGACAGGTGGCCAGTGCAGGGACTTACTGATTTAGGCTCCAGATCCAAAAAGGTAACATGGTGAACACTGTGAAGGAATCGTGTCTAACCCCTGGGGGCTAATGTGAACAAAGGAGACCTCCCCCACCAATATGCTTGATGGCAGTGCTGGCCTCCCTCACCTCAAAGAAGGAGGGCTGCTAGCAGGCGAGCGGATATACACAGAGACCGTCCTAGTGTGGTAATGGGCTCCCTCTGCGGTGGGAGCCTCCAAGAATTGGCAATGGATCAATGCTGGGGGAAGCTAACTCCCAATCTGCAGCCCCCTGCTAATCCAGCCATGGACTCCCTCATAAATTAATGAATAGTGATAGATGAAGGAAAAAACAAAACCCAAACCCAAACCAAACAAAAACAACCCACCCTCTTCAGCACACTGAGAAGAGCATTAGACACGACTTTTCTACTGTTGCTGGAAGTTGTACATTTTATCCTCTGTGCAGGTATTGAAATCTCAAGGATTTTAATTCTAATTCTACTCTGGTCTATATCTACAATATATGGCTTTGTTTTATAATTTTATGTAGAGTTTACCATGTCCAGAAGTTTTTGATTTTTTTGGAAGCCAAAGAAATTAAACACTACTCGTCTTTATCTGATTATGACATTATTTAGTAATAAATGTAATTAAGGTCTGGCTTTAGAAAGTGCCATGCACTAAGTGGTCAAAAAATTGTATGGGGTTATAAAGGACCAAACTAGGCTCATTTATGGGGAAAGGTTTCATGCGTATTTATGCGTGCATTTCTTGGAAGCTGATAGTTGGCCATGTGATTAAGTGTTCTTGTTTGTCAGAAAGGACATATAAAAGGATATATGGACATATAAAGGCAAAGCATACAGTTACTTCATTCCCTTTGCTTAAACCCCTGGGGCAGGGGGGCGAGGTGGAGAGAATCAAGTGATGGAGGAGGGAGAGCAGCGAGCGGCGGGGCCTTCAGGGGAAAGAGGTGGGGCATGGCCTTGGGGGAAGGGGTGGGGGAAGTTCCAGTGCTCCTGCTGTAGTGTCCCATGGGGGCTGACAAATAACTGAGAAAAATGTACAGAGGAACCCAAGGATGACAGAAGACAGTCTGGTGCTGCCCATTAGACCTGCCCATTTCATGAGGAGCTGGACAGGGTTTTTAGCTAGCATGCCACTACAGAACCCAATGCCCTTGTGGAGACTCAAGGCCCTGAGCACAAATGTGGCAGATGACAGAAGAAGGTGCAATGGTCTCAAGTTGCAGTGGGGGAGGTCTAGGTTGGACATTAGGAAAACTTTTTCACTAGGAGGGTGGTGAAGCACTGGAATGGGTTACCTAGGGAGGTGGTGGAATCTCCATCCTTAGAGGTTTTTAAGGCCTGGCTTGACAAAGCCCTGGCTGGGATGACTTAGTTGGGGTTGGTCCTGCTTTGAGCAGGGCTTGGACTAGATGACCTCCTGAGGTCCCTTCCAACACTAATATTCTATGATTCTATGATGAGATCAAAAGTGATGGGAGGAGAGTGATGAAGAGGACTATGAAAAGATCTCTTCAGAACTCAGGACCCAGCAGGCAGCGGTGAAGGAAGCCAGACCGATACCCAGCCCAGGACACATGAAGAGGATTCTACAGATCCTACTGAGGAGACCTTGGCGCATAAGTATCTAGCTTCCCAATTTTATTATTTTGCTGTGCTGATTTCTGTTCCAGGTGCCCCACAGCTGCTGCCATGATGGACAGATGTGAGCTAGGAATCTTTCCAAGCCTCCAGCCCCTATTGCCCATCCATCATCCCCCAATGTGGTGCCCCTTTGTTATGCTCCCTGCCAAACATGGTTCAGAATGGGAGCTGCACTGGTAATCAACTTCTAGACATGCGATACTCAGACCTCAGTGATTCAGGAGCCAAATTAATGATCAATATTGCCCAAAAGAGCCACAGTAGTGTGAATTCATTGTTTCATTTACTGTAGTACTATATATTCATATTAAACAGTATGACGGGGGAAATATTTAGTTATATAATTATTCTCACAGCAAAATGACTGGCCAATTATGATTTTATCAACTACAATTGGTTAGTAACATAGCAAAAGCATCCTGAATGGATAATAACTTAGACTGATTAATAATTAAATCACAGTGTTTTAATATCATGTGCTGCAGAGAGCCACGGGAGACACATTAAAGAGCCACTTACCGCTTGCCAGCCTTAGTCTGAATATCACTGGTCTAGATCATGCAGAGGCCCTGACGATCAGCTGTTTAGAAACCCATACCACAGAAGGCATATAGCTACCTACTAATTCCCTTCTCCCTCCCACATCTCTTCTGCCCAGCGCTCACCTTCACCCCTGTTTCCCATGTTCAGAATGGCAGCTGCATGGAACAACTGCACCCACTACTTCCTCTCGCCTGGTGCCCCAGAGTCGAGTAACGATACGGTTAGTGTGACATTCAAAAGTTTGTTAGGACCGATGTTCCAGGAAAATAAATTTGACTCATGTTCACAGTTTACATGAGGTATACGTAGGCATGGCTGTTGCATGCCTGTAAAGGCAGTGAGGCTACTGCTCCCTGCTGAGGCATGCAAACCCTGTAGCAGGGCTTCATGCTGGATAAGAAGTTTAGATTAGGGATAGCATAACCGGATAGCTCTTAATGGCTTTTTCATAGCCTTGCATGTGTCACAGGAGAAGACTGGGAGGGGTTAAAGTTTCAAACAATCCGAGCAGAACCTGAACTAATCTCTGCTTTCAAGGGTGATAAAGTAGAATTTAAGACTGAGAAACTGCATGATTTTAGTCTGGATGTTCTGTGGGACAGCTGCCTGCTCCCTGCCCCTGGGGTGGCTCGCAACACCCTTCCATTCCTGCAACCGTGCAGGAGGAGGGGACCCTCTCGGTGAATAACTTGACTGCATCTCTCGCTGGTCTGCCTTTATGAATAAGGCCGTTCTCTGCCTGCTACTCACCTGCCTTAGTATAAAGTCATTGAGAGTGAGGTCAACCTAAAAGGCCTGTAGAGATTACTAGACTATACAGCCCACCTCCAAGCTCCCTCCAACCCCATATAAGTATCTCCAAGGAATAGCATAAACTCCAGACCCAAGCCAGGAACATGAAGTCCAGCATCTCAACGTAGCTTTTATGCACATGCCATTTACCCTGTCTCAGATCTCCCCAGACTGGGATGGATGGATCTTTGGGATGGAATTTAGAAACAGGATAAAAAAAGTTCTCTTTGCTTCTGTGGAAATAGTTGTAATATGAACAATAGTCACTTGCTTTTTCCTCTTCTCCCTGAACCACGGCAGCTGCAGAAGTATGACCCGCACGGACGGGGACTCTCTCAATGGCTGAGCAGCTGGCCAACCTGAGGGGGAAGAAAAAGAGGTCTAAGGATGAGATATTTGGGGCCTTCCTTAGAATGGGGGAGGGAGTGAAAACTGCAGAGACCTAGATGGCCTGGGACAGCATTATTGTTAGCAGAGCCACTGTGGAGAAAGACAGGGACACGGAGAAGCAATTCCAGGAAGAAATGCTGCTGTTAAGGCGCTCAGACAGTGCAACGCTCTCAGGAGCCAGCCATATTCTGCAGCCCTGGGATAATACAGAGTACTGGAAACACCAGATGTTCCCTGCTGCCCTGTTCCCAGAGGCCATTCCCCTCCCCAGTACAGGGCAATGAGAATACCACCACGTGGGAGCCCAGCACATTCAAGTCATTCAATGCACCTGGCAACTCTGAGCCCGGACTCTCAACCCTAAAAAGCAGAAGAACAAGAAGCAATGGCAAAAAGTTTCCTCGTGAGTGAATAGGCTCTTTTCCTCACTTCCTGTGTGCTAACCCCCCGCCCCTCCCACCACCACATTCTCTTTGAAGTTTGTACTTTCCACTTTAACCTGGTTTTTCATGTTTTTTCAATTACTAGAAGCAAAATATGTCATATTTTTCAAGTTCTATTTTTGGCTGGTATGTGATGGTGTAATTTGGGCAATACAAATCCTTCAAAGAGTCACAAAGGAATCTGCAGTACAGGCAAGGAATGCACGTACAGCACACATTGTCATAGGTGGAAAGTTTTGACAAAAATGTAAAAGCACACCCAAGTTTTCATTTTATTTTTTTAAATTTGCAACAGCAGGCCCCTGCTATCACCCAGAAAACCAACGCCAGTGCTCGCAATCTAATCCAAGCTCCTTCCTTCCACAAAACTTTTCAGGCTCCAGCCTCAAAGTAAGAACAAAATGCATCCCTGACTGTATTGCCCTGGTGGCTTATGCTTTCTAGCGGACACCTTGATGGCTACTCATGCAGCTGATCATATCTCTGCACTTCAGCTTCCCCCTGCATTGTTAAGACTTTCTCCCTTATTCTCACAAAGTCTGCAAAATACAGCACTCAGCTATTATTCTAGGCAAGTTGTGTTCTTCAGCTTCTAACCTAGCCATACAACACAGCCATCTTGCTTTGAGATGGCCAGATGCACACTCCATTGTCATTCTGAAACTATTGAGGCACTAGTTCAGCAGTTTTTTCCTTCTGTCCATTTGGCCTGAAAATGGTTTGAGCCGGGGAATAAGAGGATAATGAGGTCTCCTAGAATAACTGGGACCACCTCCACCGTGAACTTGGGGGTCACACTTTCCCTTGTTCATTAAGGTAAACAGGCATGAGCTCCAAAAAAATCCTAGCATCACTGACCTCCAGATCATCCTATGTTTATGTTTGTGAACCTGCCACAGTAGTCAAACAGGTCTTGGATAGTGAAATATCTTTCTGTTTATAAATTCCGAGGCTTGATGTGTGTGTGTGTGTGGGGGCAATTGATAGACATGGAGTCCCATTAATTGCCCCAATAGTCTGGGACCCCCATATGTGCCAAGCCATCAATAATCTCCTGAGCATTACCAAACTTTATAATCTGGTTCAACAGTACCTTCTGCATGCCATCACACATCCACCCCCACCATGGCCTCAACAGTTGATCTTATCACACCAAATTGATTGGTAATGGACCAGTAACCATTGTGATGGACAGATAGCAGATGGCAAGGGAAACATGCTTCTCAGTGGGTAGGAACGCTGCAATCAGTGTTGGTATGCTGCCACTGCAACTCTAGGGCTACTCTAGATCAGATTTCAGAAAAGGTTGCCTTCACCATTCCAAAATTGTCATCAATGTTAGTCACGTGAGGTCTGCAGAACAATTCTATCCCACCAACTGATGTGGTTTTCCAAGCCCGGATACAGTGCTGCATTGCTCAGAGGCTGCTCCAGGAATAGCTTGTTCAGTAGCAGTTCCCCTGTGTTGTCGTCCTCTTCCTCCCTCCCGCTGCTGGAGGAGCTGCTGTTGTAGTCATGGCAGTTGCTCAGGGATGCAGTGGTTGCAGTCTCAGACTGAAGACACCTGGCCTTAAGAATGCACATAAAGCACAGCAGCAAAATCATAGGGTTTTGGGGAGTTTGACCCCAACTTGCAGCATTCCACTGGCATCCCACAACGTGCAGCGAGTAAAATTCCAGAACGGCAGTGAAGTGAAGGACCACGGGCTAATGGCCTGAGATGCTGCATGGTTGTTGGCATGCACCAAACCCCTGCCCTGTGTACATGATGATAATTGAAATAGGGCACAGTTGTCCTATGTGTGTGCTATTAGCACAACTTCCCTACTGTGCACCAACTTAATGTGAACTAACTCCCTACCCCCAGACAAGCGCTGAGTGAAATTTGCCCCTGTGTAGGGGAAGACACAAGACCTAGGCACCACCTGAGTCCCACTTAAATCTTCCAAAAAACCTGACAGTGACTTTAAATCATGCTTAGGCCTTGTTCTGGCCTTTTGTGTGGAGTGAATTTCAGCCTCTTGATGTTAAGAGCCTGCAAGAACCAAAAACCTGTAGTGGCTTTCAAGAAATTAGAGAGGAAGAACGTTCTTTGGAGAAAAGATGATCCCCTGGGAGGGGGGAAGGAAGAAAGATATTAGCAAATAATTTTTCCAGTTTGTTATAGAAGCAAATTAGGCATTGTCAAACCAGTGCATGAGATGGCAAGGCTAGAGATTGTGAAACGTTGTAGAAAATAATTAGCGACTGGTGAAAGAGGGATAGATTTTAGTTTACTTTTGCAAAGCTAAACACCAAATGGTTTATTTTCAGTCCATCCAAATCACCAAAGTTGGGGGGAAGGGAGTTTGGGCTGGAAACTGGAGAAGCTGTAACTATCTATTTTTGTAAGTTCACTTACTTCAGGAGAGCTCTTAGGATTGGCAAGGAAGTAACACGATCCTTCTTTATATTTTTATAAAGGGTTTAGGGATGCACTGGAAAGCCACAGCTCTGTGTGGCTGAAAGACCTAGGCAGTCCTGTGAGAGACCAAGGGAGGGACAGTTGGAAAAGCATGGCTTAATTAAGGTTATCTAATATGGTTTCAGGAAAGGAAGGGCACGCCTCATTAACTTGCTGGAATTCTTTGAGGATATTGCTGCCAGGGAAGACAAAAGGGGAAGTGGGCATCATGTACTGGCGGGGGGGAATCCAGGGCTGATGCCTAGACTGCAGTCAAGGAACACTGTAGAATTAACGCAGCAATTGTTTTTTATGGCAGGGAAAGGAATATTTTCTAGGCTTCAGGGATTGTGGCTGGGTCCTTAGCTTCTTTATTATTGATGTAATTGGCTTTTATGACTCATTTGAAAACAAGACTTGTAATGGTTGCAGATATTGCACTAAATTTGGAGGACAATGAGGAAAATCACAATTAGATGCAGAAGGATATAGGTCCTTTTAGAATATCCAGCCTGACAGATGGCACATCCAATAAAAGGCAGATAAATGTAGAGTAATGATGATAAGCTTGGAGCCCAGCGTCAGGAGAGGGAAGGCAGGAGGTATGGAGGGATCCTGTGCATACTGCCTATCAATAATATGAGACTTATGGGGAAAGCTGTTCTGGAGTTTTTGCTGGAAGAGATAGTATAATGCTTCACACTATTCTTCAGAAAGAGAGAGAAAGAAGCAACTCATTAGGAAGGGAGAAGCATGCACATTTTTAATGGGGATTTCAGGGTCTGAAGTACATGTATTCAATCCTCACATATGCCCAATATCATCAGGGGATGCAGCTGAAGGAAACTGGGGATGCCAAGTAGCTGTGGTTGCCTCCCTGATCTCAGGACTGTCTGGGAGCCAGTTTGCCCCCGGCATAGTTTGCCTGGCTGGCTATGAACCCAAGAAGGCCAGTGCCAGTGCTGGAGAGCAGTATGGTCTACTCACAACCCCTCCCACTGGAAAAGCTGCCTCACGACCTTGTGCTAGGAGGAGGGAACTGTTAGGGTTGGCTATGCAAGACCTAGGCCACCCAGAGATTCCCTTACGCTCTGTGGTGCAAAGGTGCCAGAGCAGGGCTTGACAATATCTATGAAGCCCATATTTTCTAATGCACGGGACTGTGTTATTTCCAGTAACTGGAAGAGAAAGTGAGGGGCCAGTGGGCTCATCTGTATTGCTTTAGAAATGAGTCAGTAACTGTCTGGAAGTTTTATTTCTTCTGAACAAGGAACATAGTCAAGATGAAAATCATGTACTGAAGGGGTTAAA
Source organism: Emydura macquarii macquarii (assembly GCF_026122565.2). Taxonomy (NCBI): domain Eukaryota; kingdom Metazoa; phylum Chordata; order Testudines; family Chelidae; genus Emydura; species Emydura macquarii. The sequence continues at coordinate 8,208,959 of NW_027130506.1, forward strand.
TCCCTGGGTTTCTAATAGCCCCTTGAGTTGTTAAATATGAGCAGCTGAGTGAATTGCCCTAACACCACAGGAGGGAAATCCAGGAGGTGAGTCCAATATAAAGGCTGTTACTTTTAAGGCCATGATTGCATGCAAGCCCTGTGCATCACTCTTTCTTCTTGCCCCGAGTATAGTGAGTTTTCTCCTGATGTTCCATGGAGTTCCCAAGAACTTCCCCATCCCTGGAGGCCATCCAACACAGTGACCCACCAGTAGAAGACTCCCCCTCACACAACTCCAGAGATCCTCAGCATCAGGCCTTGTATCAGCCAAAGGGTTTGAGTGGTGAGCAGACATTTTTCCTCTCTTCTCCCCCCACCATTTAGAAATGTTTGTGTGAGCATTATTGCTTGTGAAAGATGCCAGGCTGTTTTCCTTTGTTTATCCACAGGCGGGGCATAGTACGGACAGCATCAGTGTAAACTACTTTCTGCTGCCCTGTCAACGTTGTTGTTGTTTATTTGTGTATTGTGGTAGTGCCCGAGTCATGGATCTGGACCCCAGTGTGCCAGGAACTGTACAAATACAGAACAAAAGGATGGGCCTCTCCCAAAGAATTTACAATTTAAGGATATGGCTGCATTACAAGCGCTACGGCCGCAGGGCTGTAGGGCAGACACATACTATGGTGACGGAAGGGGTTTTTCTGTTCCTGTAGTGAATGCACCTTGCCCAGAAGTGGTAATTAGGTTGATGGAAGAAATCTGCATCTGCAATGGGGATTAGGTCAACCTAACTACATCATACATGACATGCAATTTTTCACGGCCCTGAGTGATGTAGCTTGGTCGACCAAAGTTTTAGGCCTGGTCTACACCTCAGGACAAAACCAGAGACAGCTGTTGGATAGAGACGTACAGGGGGAGCACAGAGACAATACTGGTCAACATGAAGGTGGCAATGTGGAGGTAATTCAGTTCTGGATCTCTCGGTTGATGTTGCAAACTACAAAGCTAGTTATGCTGGTGATTTTTTGTGAGATGCATAGCTGAGTATTGGGAACTTGGATACCAAACTAGTTTCACATAGAGCACCGACCAATTTCCAAGTGAAGTGACTTCAGGCTGTTTTGAATATAAAAGGCTGCATGGTTCATTACCTATTATTAGCTTAATTGCCGTTGCACTCCAAGGTTCAGCATCAGTAAGGATCAGACCTTGGGCAGGGGTAAAGTCTACATGCCCCCCAGGTTGGACGGTGGGGTGAGATCTGCCATGCATGATAACATGCTGTGATATAATTCACCTGTGTGGGCACAAACTAAAAGGTACCTAGTTTGCATTCATCTAATCCTCTTCAAACAATATTAATGGTTTAGGGGGATAGTCCAGACGTAGCTTGGATGCTCTGTGAAAAAATTGTCCTTGCCCTCAGTAGTTTGGAGTCTAAAAAAGATAAAGACAAAGGATGAAATTCTGGCCTCATTGAAATCAATGGGACTACCATTGACTTCAGTGGAGCCAGAATTTCACCCAAAGTGTGAGGGAAAGGGGATAAAATGTTTAAGCAACTTGTTTAGTTTCAAGAAAAATAATAGGAGATATAACTGCATTACTTAGTGAGTTGTTGCAAATACTAGCATCTGTTTGCACATGCAGTTACCCACTTTGGTCATGTCATGGCAGGTTTACACACACAAACTGTGCTGGCAAAATACGATTGCACACAGATTTAAGCACCCAGGGAGAAATGCATCCTTGAACTGATGACCTGGACAAGGCCTATGCACCGCTAAGGACTCAGTGCAAGCCCCCTGCAGAGGGCTGCATGTCACTTCAAGTTCTGAAAACCTGAGCTAATAAAACAACCACATGAACATTTATCTCCTTCGAACAGCAAGTGGGGGTGTGATTGTGATCCAGTTAATATATCATTGGTCTCTCTGGTTTAGGACACCTTAAGTCCATTCCTGGCTTTGCCAGTGACCTCCTGTGCGACTGGACAAGGCACTTTCCATTTCTGTGTCTCCATTTCTCCTCAAACCCTTTGTCTATTTAGACTGTAAACTCCCTGGGGCAGGGAGTGTCTTTCTATGGATTTGTACAGTGCCTAACACAATGGGTCCCCAGCCTCAGTTGGAGGCCTCAAGGTGCTATTGTAATACAAGTGATATAATGACAGCATTATCTTTTCCATTAAAACTGGTCCATTCTACTCCATAATTGGTTCTTCTAAAAATGAATGATATGTTTTGTGCATAAAATGCACGTCCTTAAAAATACATTGAAAAACACATATCTAAATAGCATGGTGTGAGGCTAAGACTCTCTAGTCTTACTGTAGCCATCTGCCATTACAGCCTTAATAAATGACTGATTATAATTTTATTAATTTATCACCTGTTCTTTATAGAATTGGATAAAATAATTGGCAGCCAATGTGGAATGGGCCTCCTTATGCATTATTAATCCTCTAAGTAATTAGAAAACATACTGATTGCTCAGGTCATTCAAAATCTGTTTCCAGTGGGCATTAACTCATGTTGGAAATGAGCTGGAATGCTTATATCAGCACACTTGTATGTTTGCTAGGATGATCTCGCTCTCTCTCATATGTTTTATACTGTGGCATTTTAACCAGAGAAGCCTTAAAAAAATGAATTTTAGTGCTGGTGATGAATCTGCGAGTGGACATTCATTTTATGACTGAATAGGCAGAGCAAGGGGAATGGCAGCTTTGTACGGTGTCATGACAACATGTCATAATCCTGTTGTGGAGAGATTCCCCCGCCCCACAGGAATGAAGGGTCATTTAGGGCATGAACTTCCCATTGACTTCAGTGGTCTTTGGATTAGGCCCACATGGCTTTCAATACCAGTGAGGCATTGCTGACACTAAAGAGGGTTTGTCAGCTACACTGACAGACCCTCTCAGTGGAGATGCAGCTTACAACAGTTTCACAAATGAAATATGCTATATGGACAAATAGACTTTTTTTTTTTGCTGGTATGATTGTATTGACACTAGGGCTTTTACTGGAATAACTATGTTGGTTCAGGGTGTGTTTTTTTTTCTCCCCCTCTATGCCCATAACTGACAGAGCTATGCTGGCAAAATTTTTAAATGTAGATCAGGTCTTTGATTTTGTCCACTGAGGCTTCAATATGTGAGCTTCTGTTGATGATTATGGGTTTTTGGTCTGGACATTAGGAGTAGAAACTTGGAAATGGACTGAGACCCTACAGTTATCATATGGTAATGACTTTTACTTACTATACCAGCATTAATGAGATAAGAACTACCATCCTACAGCTGACAAGCTCCATCTTCCATTATCTATTTATTTCACAGTCCAGTCCTCCAGAAACCCAAGTTTTAAAATCGTTAATATTAGCAATACAATTCCAGGAACAATAGTCTTCTTCTGTTGTGAAGTCAACTACTTTTACTGCAAAAAGTTGCTGTATAGCTCGCAATACTGAGATAGCTGCCTTAAATGTCTTTGTTTTCTTTAAGCAACAGGTTGCTTGACATCTCTGTTGCATACTCAATCAGGAACCTGCTGTGCTGGGTTTTCAAACAGGTGCATACTGGAGATTATTACTGAAAATGAAAGTGGAGACTTCTTCCATGTGACGTGCTAGGTTACTTAAATTTGAACAAGAGGATTGCACAGTTCCGAAATGTGTCAGCATTCCACTAGTTCTAAATGAGTCTCTGACAGGATTAAAAAGGGATCACACTTCTTTCTCCAATTTGCAAAAATAAATGCAATGTGGTAAACTGGTCCAGCATACCAAAAATATTATAAATTGTGCCACTCATCATGTGATGTGGAAACATTTGGATAGGAAGGGGTTTCCCATGTGCCACTTATATCAGATCCCCTCTGCAGCAGGGTAATATTTATTAAATTATTCCTATACCATCTATTACAGGTGGGTGTCTCTGTTCTTGCTTTGACTATCTCCAGTATTTGTTATTCCTCTCTGTCTGACCTGCTTGGTGCTGGCACAATTATGGATGGGAAAATTGTCTTGGCAAAAATAAGAAACAAACTGAGCCTTCCCACAGAATTTGAACTGAGCCTGAATTATCTATTTTGGGATCTACACTTCCTGCTTTTAAAGGGGACCCAAAGCTGAAGTATCAAGGTCATCCATTATATTCTCAACTGTTCTTGCCAAGGCAGAAGTAAGCATAACCAGAAATCTCATGCAAAAGCCCATTCTTCTGAGATGCCCAGCCCAAGTTTTCAGATCAGAAGAGGTTTGGATATGTCTGAAGTAAGCAGGATGATATTTTTTTCCCCCCACATGTCTGTCTGAACTTCAGAACTCTGTCCTACTACCCATCACTAACCACAGTAGGTGACCTCCTGAAAGGTGTGTTGCAGAATGAGTGATGTTACTCCAGCTGATACTGTGAAAACAGACACTTTTTAAAAATAGAGCTGTCCTTTCCTAGCTCATTATTGGGATTTGTTCACATGGTTTACTTGCTAAGGCTGAAATCCTATCCCTCTCCTCCACAGATGCAGAGAGTCCTTGATATAGCACGACCGATGTAGTTCTCCTCTACTTGGAACAGCTAGATTCTAAAAGCGTGACGGGGGGAGGGAGAGAGGGAAGGTGACTACAAACTTATCTACATAACCAGCTCTTTCGCTGAGGCCAGAGCTTGCATGGCTTGAAGATCCTCCCATCCTTCCCATGCATCTAACCCTGAGGCTGGGGTGGTGGCTCCACTCCCTGGTTTGCCCCAGGAGGCTTTTCACTCTTGCCCGAGACAGATGGGCAAGCCCTGAGCACCAGGGCACATTTTCCATAGGAAGTTAAGGATCTCATTGAATGAGCACCTCTGCATCAGAGCTTATTTTTAAGAACTGAAATTGGGGGCGAGGGGTGGGGATGTACATACAGGTTGGTCAGAATTCCTTCTGATCCTTGCCAGTGTCCCGGTTATTTTCAAATGGCTAGTTAGCCACACCCACGCATTGAAAATATAAGAACAGGGAAGAGAAATCATGTTCAAGGCAGGACTAAGTCCATTAGCCATGTAATCAACCTCCATGGATGCTGCAGACTATGTAGTAAAGCTTATGGTCTGTATAATATTGGGGGGAGGGGAACTTCCTAGTTGAAGAACAGAGTCATACAAACTTTGAAGCATGAGAGAGTATCATCTCCTGCCCACCCCAATGCAAACTAAGGCAGTGACTTCAGTAAGACCATCCTCTAGTGGATCTGTCACTTTATTCTCATAACGAGATTACCATTTTTTGGATGCTGAATATTTGATTAACACCTGTAAAAATAATTTAGTTACTAAGTAGGGTCGTTTACACTTTTCTATGGGAGGGGCCTATTTATTAGCGTTTAACTGGAATGTTTAAGATTTTACCCTCAGTTATAATGTCACTTTAGCATGGTTCACAACTGCTGACTGTTGGAGTTTAAAGGAGAATCTTATGGTGCCTGCCTAATGATTTGACAAAGAACTGCTATGGTCAAGGGACAGCATGTGTGATGATGACAAAGGTCTCTGCCCTGCACAACTTTAGTAAGTCCAATATAAAACACAGAGAAAGGAGCATCAATTTGCCCTGGCTACAGTGTTTGAGGAGTTTGTATGCAAGGCTGTTTCCTATGGTCTTTCCCTGGGAGGACTGATTGTAATTAGGGAACGTGGAGGTAAGAATTTAACTGAGAACACACACATAGTGAGAATGGATTGATTCATGCATGCTCAGGTTAAGGATTCCTTAGCAGTCCCTTAATCAGAGTGATTTAAGGATGTTAACACATTGAATCCTGCCAAATATGCCACAATCTACTCTTATTAAAACACTATGGGGGCTGTGGCAGTCATTCATGGTCAGGACTTCAATGTCTCATCTCATCCCAAGGACATACTAAAATCCTACTGAGGCATTGGTCATGGGCATCTACACTGTCATCAGGAGGATATGTAGACATTCTTGAGCTAGCTTTGCTCTAACTAGATCTGCTTAGATCAAAGTTAGTTTGAGTAACAATAGCAGGGTAGCTGTGACAATACAGGCAGTGGCTACCTGAATATGTACCCAGGGTCCTGCGCACAGCTAGAGCAGAGCTACCTTAGGTGTGTCTACACATGCTGCAATCACACCTTCCCATTGCAGTGCAGACATACCTTCAGGGAGAAGAGCGCTACGTAATGCAGTACCAATACGTTTCCTGCAGTTCCCAGGCTTTTCTCTAGAGGTCTCCTCTTCAAGTGCCTCCTTAATTTAGCATGTGGCCACTGACAGGGTCCTAGCACAAAGTGGTGATGAGTAAAGTACAATGTATAAAGTGAATAGTTAATATACCAGTTTAAGGTCTTTTGGAATGAAATTACCATACAGAATCATAGACATTAGAAATGGAGGGGACTTCTTAGATCATCCAGTCCCTCTCCCTGCCAATGTAGGACTGTTTCCTATAGTACATTTTCTACTGTCTTGTCCAGTCTGGCTTTAAATGGAAGATACTGAGCTCAGTTCTGATTTCAGTCACCATAGTGTAAACCTAGAATAATGCCACTGACTCCAGATGAAGTCTGATGAAATGCAGAAATAGTAATCAATTTTTTATGTGAATACTTACAGGACCTTGAGAAATAGAAAGGAAAAAGAGGTAAAGACAGAGTAAGGAGAAAAGAGAGTGAGTGAGGGAAAAGGTGTGGTTAATGATTAAGGTTAAATGACTGTAAACTCCCTTTTAAACTGTAAGCCCTTTGGGACAGGGAATGCCATTTTCTATGTATGTACAGCACCTAGCACACTTGGCCTATGAATTAGTTGCCATGTAGGTGATACCATAATATAAGTATTGGATAATATAGAACTTAGAATATCAGTTTACAATGGATGCAAGAATGGGGAGGAAGAGGAGGAACTTGCATGTACTGTATTAAAACTTCATTTCAGTGAGTCAGAGTGCAGCTTATAAAGAATAAAGGAAAGCAAGGGTGGGGAAAAGATATGGGTGAAGTTCAGAGGCCACCCGTCACTGTGATAAATTAACTGAAGTTTTGGAAATGAATCATCATAACAAGCAATGGAAGGTTTCATCTCAGGCAGTGACAGGAAATGCTGGGACTTCAGCTGTACAGAGCATCTGAAAATCTCGATAACGTTCTTCCATTGATTGGGAAAGTACAGACACACTTAGAAAGTCTCTGCTTCTGTCTCATTTTCAGTTTAACAGAAAGGGAAATCTTGAGCTGCCATTTTTGGGTCCTCTTCTCGGAAGAAATGGAGGTAGGTGGGAGGGGGGTTCACAAGAGACAGATAGAAAGTTGCATAGAAATCGCAGTTTTACTCACATGTCTAATGAAATCATCTGACGCTTGCCAAAAGGGAACAAAAACACACAGGGCCCTACTTATTATAATGGATGCCTGGGAGTACCCACTATAGTTAAGGTTCTAAAAGAGTTTCAATTATTGTTTTTGCATACTCACAGCTATCTGAAACATTAAATCTTTTGGTTGGGAACTTCCTGGGCTGGGTCCCTGTCTGATGCTGTTTGCTTTCAGAAAGTTTGAGCCAGGTCCTTTAAGTCATTTTTGTGTGTGTGTTTTTGTCTCGAGATGGTGGAAAATATAATTTCCTTATTTAAAAAAATTCTAATTGAAATTTTTTGGACACAGCTAAAGCAAAACAGGTTACATTTGGCATCTTATAGACCTAGAGCCTGATCTAAAGCCCACTGAAATCAATAGGATTTTTTTCATTAACTTCAGTGGTCTTTGACTCAGCCCCATAGTTCTCAATAAGCACTAATACTTCTGCTTGGTTTGGAATTGTTTGGTTAAGAAAAGACATGGCCATTTGGATACTGCCTAAGGAGAACACCCTGAAGAAAACTAAGTGCTCTTGCATCTCCAGGTGTTCATTTAAACACAGAAGCATTTGAGCAATTACATGATGCTGGGTAAGGTCTTGATCCAGCAAAGCGCTTAATATGCTTACTTTAAACATGTAAATACTCAAATAGACATCTCTGGGGCTTCTTGTGTGTTTGCTTTGCTAGGGCCTACCCACACAGCTATTTCATGTGGGCTTTGTCATCGATTTCAGTGGTAACAGCAAGGACCCCTTAATACATGCGGCAAGTTAAATGCATGGCTTAGGTGCACACTGGTTGGTTGAAAGCTGTTGCAGACTGCTGGGAAAGTCAGCAGAGACTGCAAGTTGTGTAATGCAAACAGCTTTTAGAGGAAAGACTGTACAAGCTCCTTGTGTGGGGGACACAAGCTGAATAGGTGAGAAGACAGAGAAATTTACAAGCAGAATAAGTATGGAGCAAGGAATTTACAATGTCCATTAGGAAGCAGCAGTTATAAACAGTACAAACAGATTAACAATAGATCATTTTCTTCCATTTTTCCTTTCTTTTAAAAAAATACCTAGGAAATTAGATGCAAAAACCCTGGTATTCATTCAATGTTCAGGCTGCAAGATCAAGCACTGAGTACTCAGGGAATTCCAAAAGTGAAGGTAGTGCAAACTTATTTGACATATATCATTTTTTCATTGTGAAGTGTAAGTCAGGATATTTGTTTGTTGTTAATGTATTCCAGAAAATATAAAGGCTGTGCAGTGTGACAGTTAACACTACCAGAGTAACCTCAGGATGTGAAATGCTGCCTTTCTGATGGTAGTAGCATTTTCACCGACCCTGTATTAGTGTAATGACTATATAAGGGCAGGGAAACAGTGAATTGAACCCAAGAACTGTTTAAAAATACTTAATAGATTTTTGGCAGCACTTTTTATTGCAACTTTGAATCTACTCTATTAGCAGCAAAAATGTTCACCCAGCACTTACTTACTATAAGGACACATTTGTCACACACAATCATAGAAATGTAGGGCTGGACGGGACCTTGAGTGGTTATCAAGTCCAGCCCCCTGCTCTAAGGTAGGACCAAGTAAACCTTGACCATCCGTGAAGTGTTTGTCCAACCTGTTCTTAAAAACCTTATAGGATGGGGATTCCACAAAGTCCCTTGGAAGCCTATTCCAGAACTTAACTACCCTTGTAGTGAGAGAGTTTTTCCTAATATCTAACCTAAATCTCCCTTGCTGCAAATTCAGCCCCTAACTTCTTGTCCTACCTTAGTGGATTCAGAGAACAATTGATCACCATCCTCTTTATAACAGCCCTTAACATATTTGAAGGCTGTTATCAGGTTCCCCCTCAGTTGTCTTTTCTCAAGACTATACATGCCCATCAAGTTTTCTTAACCTTTTAGCATTTTTGTTGCTCTCCTATGGACTGTCTTCAATTTGTCCACATCTTCCCTAAAGTGTGGGGCCCAAAACTGGACACATTACTTCAGCTGTGGCCTCACCAGTGCTGAGTAGAGTGGGACAATTTTCTCCCGTGTCTTATGTGTGACTCTTACCATTAGCCTTTTTTGAAACTGCATCCCATTGTTGACTCATGTTCAATTTGTGATCCACTATAACTCCCAGATCCTTTTCAGCAGTACTATCGCCTAGCCAGTTATTCTCCATTTTGCACTTGTGCGTTTGATTTTTCCTTCCTAAATGCAGTACTTTGCACTTGTTTTTATTGACTTTCGTCTTGTTGGTTTCAGATAAGGTGTCTAATTTGTCAAGAGTGTTCTGTATTCAGATCTTGTCCTCCAAAGTGCTTGCAATTCCTCCCAGCTTGGTGTCATCTGCAAATTTTATAAGCATATTGCCCATTCCATTATCCAAGTCATTAATGAAAATATTGAATAATACTGGACCCAGGACTCACCTTTGGAGACCTCATTAGATATGTTCTCCCAGTTTGACAGCAAACCATTGGTAACTACCTTTTGAATCTGATCTTTCAACCAGTTGTGTGCTCACCTGATAGTAATTTGATTTAGACCACACTTCCATAGGCTGTTTATAGAAATGTCATGTAAGACTGTATTAGAAGCCTTACTAAAATCAAGACATCACATCTTTTGCTTCCCCCCTACCCACTAGGCCATCCTGTCAAAGAAGGAAATTAGTTTGATTTAGCAAGATTTTTTCCTTAAAAGATCCATGCTGGTTATTCTTTATAACCTTATTTTCCTCTTGGTGCTTACAAATCGATTGTTTAATAATTTGTTCCCTCAGCTTTTCAGGTATCAGAGTTAGGCTGACTGGTTCATAACTCCCTGGGTCCTCTTTATTTTCTCTTTAAAAATAGGAAAGAATCTGCTACTCAGATTCAGAGCATTGCTAGTGCGTGGGAATGCCTTACTTGTAGACAGGACCGTCCCTTGCACAGGGGACTCAACAGCCATCAAAGAACTCATAGTGTACATATCATCGTCTGTAAAGAGCGATGGTGCTGCTGACTTACCATGTTTGCCCTTCTCTAGTCCACTGTGATCTCCCCGTCCTCCATGAGTTCCTAAAGATAATTACCAATGGTTCTGAGATTGCTTCAGCTAGTTCCTTAAGTACCATAGGATGAATTTCATCAGGCCCTACCAACTTGAATTACCTAAAATTTCTTTAACCTGTTCTTTCCTTATTCTGACTTGTGTTCCTTCTCTTTCTGTACACCTAAACTCTCATCCTGGGAGATCAGAGTAGTTCCAGCCTGCACAACTGGCCTTTGGGTTTATGGGTGAAGTTTAAGATGGTTGTTTTCACCTTTAAAGCCCTATGTGATTTTGGGAAGTCTCTCATGTTGGTAGGTTCCCCCTCCCGATACCATCTTGCCACAGCTGAGGTCAGCAATGGTGGTCAAGTTGGAGCTATTGATATAAATGAGAGGGGGCTGCTGGCAAGGCTTTCTCTGTGATTGCTCCATCGTTGTGGAATTCACTCCCTCACTTGGTCAGAAGTAGTCTGAGCCTGATTATCCTCAGGGCGTGTTGCAAGGCTTTTTATTTTTTTTTAAAGCCTTTATATTTGGGGAAGGTGGAAAAATTGTTCAAGGCAGAGAGAGAAATGTGGTGGCTGCGTTTAGGATGCATTTTCCAGTTATGTTAAGGTCACCTAGAGCGTATGGCTAGACACACTTTATTAGCATTTCAGTTAATCTAAATAAATGAACGCGGTGCTTGAAATGGTGGTCCAGCTACATTTGAGATCCCAATACCAGTAACATATTTATCTGCGGTACTTAATACCGTAATACCAGACTGTCATACCGTAATACATAATAACGTAATCCAGTAGGCGCCTTCTGAACACACCCATTGGATTGGGCCCTGCACACAAGGTAGGTGGCCAAAGGCCTGTCTGCCCCTGGTACGTGGCTCACTGTGGGGCTTAAGCAGGAGATAGGCATTAGGATGCCTAGAGTGAAGCAGCAGTTTGCATGCCCAGACGGAAACTCAAGTACTGAGGGAACTTTTACCCTGAAAATTTAGGCACCAGGTGAGTCTGGGTGCTTACAGTGTTCAGTGGGAGTTTTGTGGATTTCAGTGGAGCCTAAAACCTGGATTTAGGTGCCAAATACCTTTGTGGATGGGGGCCAGAGACACTTAAGTGATTTGCCTAAGGTCACACAGGAATTAACTGGTGGGGATTTAATTAAAGATTTCCCTAGTGTAGTCAGTACATAAGATTACTTCTGTCCTGTCTGAGGTAATCTGTGGTGAGTCACAGCTGGCATGAATACAGGCCAGTTTGTGCCCTGTGCCCTTGCTTAAAAGGATTTGATCCAAACCCCATTGAAATAAATAGAAAGACTCTCTGTTGCATTCAGTAGGCTTTGGATAGGTCCATACTGCTTAGGGCAAGAATTTGGCATTATAATCAATTATCCATGTATAAATATTTTTGTACTAGTGATTATACAATGTATCAAGCTTTTTTGGTTTGAATGGTAAGAGAGCATTTTATTATGTTTTGACTGCATTTAAATTTGTTTTTTCTTTTGCAGCACTCTGAGTGCTGGGGGTTACTTATGAGTAAAATTAGATGTAATAGAGTTTATTGCATATTTTAGTACTTAGTTAAGTATAGACAGCAGTATTTAGTAAACAATGTTCTCATTTGTAAATACACTGTGTACTCACTTTGTTGCATGACACATCTTTAACTTGCATGGGTCATAACTCCATACGTGCTTACAAAGCGTACTTATCTGGTTTTAATCACATTGTTCCTATTAATTTAGCACATTGTATTCAAATAGTAATGACAATGCCTGGGAACTGACAAAGTAACGTTAGGTATCTAAACTCCTGAAATTATTACAGATCACTTTCATACTACTACTTTGGAATTGCCTACTTAAATGTAAAAAACAGCTCTAACATAAGTTCTTTGCATTTTACCGTTAGTTTCACAAAATATTTAAAGGACAAACGCACATGTACTCAGCTTTAGAAAGAAGGTTGCATTTATTACAGCTATTTCAGACACCCTGATCGCACAACAAATGCCAAGGACTAAATCTGTCTAGACTTCACTTATAAGAGCTGAACTCTCCACCTCCCCTTGAGTGGCCTGTCTTGTTACACTTATTCTACCTGACATACTTTTCAGCACTGTCCCTAAAGATAACATAAAATCTTTCTGAATCTCCCAAAGTGGGACATAAATGATGTTCACAATGCTGAATCAACAAGAAACCGCCTGCAGCTAGGCATACTAACCCCGGGCATCCTTCTGCTTTTCATAGGGTAGATTATCATATTGGATTATAGGACCATTTCCACCAGCATCATCCACTGGGAAATTTTATTGCTAGAGTGAGCTGCTTAGATCATGGGGGACAGAAGAGTTGGTTAAACTGATATTGTGCCTTGAGAGTAGAGAAAATAAGAGGAAAAGGCTACTGCATCAAAAGGTAACAGTAATGGGTAAATATTCAGCAAGCTGTAGTGCCTAGATATTTTAGAGAGTTTCCAGGACCTGGGAGACTCCACCTTGATGATAATACGCTGAACATCTGGGCAATCCCATTTTTTGTTGTCACAATCGGGATGCAATTGTGTAAATGAAGGGAGAATTTGGCTCCACATTGATGAAATTCCAGAATCATCCAATTGTTTGAGAAAAATCTCCTTTTATCCTGGATAAAGGGGTCTGCATGAGGCAAAGTTCAGTGTTTTCTTAATTATTCAAGCCAGCCAAAGAAGTTCAGCTCAGACAATTTCTATCTCGCCAAACAAGCTACCTGCACCTTTCATACATCATTTATCTACCAGACTTGCAAAAACTGGCTCCGTTTTCTGCATGGGAACACTTGCTTCAGACATCAGGGTACTATTTGACTAATGGCTTCTACCTTGTACAGCTATGTATTTCATTGGGGAGAGGTAAGAGGTTCTCAGCAGGAAGGTTTTGCCCCATATGACGCCATTGTCATGTATATGAAACACACCTCACTGCACATACAAACATTCTTCATGTGTGTAGTAGAGAATGGATGCATTATCAAAACAGGCAGAGAAGGAGGGCAACAATGTCTAAGCAAGAGCAATGAGCTCCATTCCGAGTGAGTGATAGAAAGCTGATGTGAAATTTAGAAAACCCATTGAAATCATTAAATGACTCTGAGCAGCTTGGGTTTATGATGCTAAAGTTTCAATGTTATATATGGGTGTATTGTAAGGCAGGTGATGGGTGTTGTATAATCAGCACTTCTCAAAAAGTGGTCTATGGACCGCTGGTGGCCCATGGGGTTCTTAGAAATGTTCACAGAGTGCTAGATGGTCACATGGGCCCTGATTCAACCAAGTATGTGTCTAACTTAAAACGTGCTTAAGTCCCATTAATTTCAATGCTGTGCTGAATTGGCTCTCCTCCTGGTTTAAATATTAAGGCTCAGATTCTATGCTAATGTCAATGAGTGAAATCCCACGGAGGTCAGAGAAACTGCATCCATTTGTTCCTTTTATGATCCATTCAGATTCTGGCTGTAACTCATCCAGCAGAGAACCTCCTGACAGGGGTACCCTACCTGTTGGCATAAAGCTGGTGGAGCTAGTTCCTGTACTAGCTGCTTCCGCCTCACCCTAACACGGGGGCTGACACACTATGCAAACCCTCCACTGATGTTAAGGAACCATATGCCCATGGCATTAATTAGAACAACCCCATAAACTGATCTAAATCATAGTTGAGCTAGTCTGGCTCAGAATAAGAGAGCCATAACTGTCTCGCTGATGTCTTCCCATTCCTCCACTGAGCAGAGCTTGGACACATGGATGAATGACACTCTAGACTGAGATAGCAAGGCTATGTCAAGTCACCTAGTCCATCTCCTTGCTAGTGTAGGATTGTTCCCTAAGCAATCACGGGCCCATTCTCTTGCTAGCTAACTCATCAGACAATTTACTTCTGGAAAGCACCGGAAAGATTATATGTTTGGATACAAATCAAAGTCTGTGTTTCTTTGAAATGACGAGTTTTTATTTTTCCCTCAAGTTTGGTTTCCCATTCATATGAAACCCAAAGAACATTTGCACATAAATTAAACCCTCACCAAAGAACAAAATATCTCTCTCTCCCATTTTCTTCTTAGAAACTTCCACTCAAGTGGAATGCAATTTCATAGACTGGGTCAATGGGCAATTGTAAAGATTTCTTGTAAGACTTGTAGGATGCATACCACCTACTCTTACTTTCTGAACAGCACATGATATCAAATCTGACAGTTCTGAATTATATATAGCTACCAAAGGAAACATTTTTGTGGGAAAATATACAGCTAAAACCCACTTAGGAAAAAAAAAAAAAAAAGATTGCAACAAGTCATTACCTGTAGGCTCATGTTGCAAGAGTTAACTCGTAGGCGTAATATTATGCACTTACATGGTTCTCTGTGTGTTTGAAGTACTACACGGACACTGACTCATTTATCCTCACATTGTACAGATGGGGAGACTGAGTCAGAAAGATGAATGACTGGTTCAAGGCCACACAGCAGGTCAATGGCAGAGCCAGAACTTCCTGATGCCCAGCTCTGTGCTCACCCACAGGACTCTTCACATGAGTAAAGATTTGCAAGGTTGGATCCTTTCCTTCCTCCAGAGCTTTTCAGCCTGGAAAGGAAAGACATAGCATAACATTGATGCCTCAGCTACAGCTGGATGCTAATTTCCTACTCTTCGTTCACACTGGGACAATACTCGTATTTGCTAGACCTAGTTGGGGGATGGAGGGAAAAATCAGCAATTTTTTGTTTGAAATTTGACATTTTGTAAATAAAGAACTTTTGTACAGCTCTTTAGTTCATCAAAAATGCATGGACAAATTTAAAGATTTAAAAAAAAAGTTCCACTTTTTTTTGTAGTTTGAAATTTCATCAAAATTTGAAAAATGTTGATGAGCTGTAATATTTAAATGTGCTTGTGTCCAAACCATGTATTTCTCCTTGCCCAGGTGGGCATGGTACAACCAAATGAGAGAACCAGGTTGTAAATTTGGTAGATACCTAAAATACAACATGGTTTTGTATGACCCCCTCTACACTAAGCTTTCTCAAATTTCTCACTGTTGTTATCACTGGTGCTTCTCTGTTAGTAGCTAGTGCTAGATTAAGACATATGAACTATAGGGGGTGGCACATCGGGTTCTGTTGTCTGGAATCACATGGCAATATCAGAATCTCAGCTTTCATTAAAAAAAAATGTCTCCAACCTTCATGGGTGCAAAGAAAACCTTGAAATGTGACCTATGGCATGTCTATAGATGGTCTGAAACAGCAGCACCATAGAACAACTTTATTAATATTAAATGCTGAAACATGCTACCACTTCAAGAAGAATGGATGCTACTGCATGAGGGTGGGGTCAAGATGATTCGTTGTAGGACCCTATATCTGCTGTGCCTACTGCCGCAGATTTTTCTAGTTTGGCCCTGCTAGTGGTAGCAATGGGGGGAGTTAAGGCCTAAAATATTGATTGCATGTCTAATCTGTGTTCGGACTAGTAATCGGTGTAGGATCTGGTGTAGCCCAGGACTTATACTTGTGTAAATCAGGAGTAGCGCCACTGAAGTCAATGGGGGCCCATCTGTGTAAGAACGGCCATACAGCTTGGACCAATGATCCATCTAACCCAGTATCCTGTCTTCTGACAAGTGACAGATGCTGTCTTCTGGTGAGTGACAGATGCTTCAGAGGGAATGAACAGAACAGGGCAAATATTGTGTGATCCATCCCCAGCTTCTGGAAGTCATACTGTGTTCATCTCTGTGTCTGAGAATTCAGTTCTTTATTATAGTATCAACCAATTTGCCTGCTACTGACGTTAGGCTTATCAGCTGTAATTGCCAGGATCACTTCTGGAGCTTTTCTTAAAAACCTGTGTTGCATTAGCTATCCTCTAGTCATCTGGTACAGAGGCTAATTGAAGCATAGGTTACATATCACAGTTAGTTGTGCAGGTTCATATTTGAGTTTCTTCAGAATTTTCGGATGAATACCACCGAATACCTGGTGACTTACTACTGTATACTTTATCAATTGGTTCAAAACCTCTTCTAGTGACACCTCAATCTGGGACAGTACCTCAGATTAGTCACCTAAAAAGAATGGCTCAGATGCAGGAATCTGCCTCACATCCTCTGCAGTAAAGACCAATGCAAAGAATTCATTTAGCTTTTCTCATAGTGCTCCTTTAGTACTTCAATCGTCCAGTGACCCCACTGATTGTTTGGCAGGCTTCCTGCTTCTGATGTCATCATTATTATTATTATTATTTTGCTGTTAGTTTTTATATCTTGTGCTAGTTTTTCTTCAAATTCTTTTTTGGCTGCCTAATTATACTTGACTTGCCAGAGTTTATGCTCTTTTCTATTTACCTCAGCAAGATTTGACTTCCAATTTTTAAAGGATATTATTTTGCCTCTCACTGCCTCTTTACTCTGTCGTTTAGCCATAGTGGCATTTTATTTTGTTTCTCTTGCTGGTTATTATTATTTTTTTTTAAATTGAGGGTATACATTTAATTAGAGCCTCTATCGTGGTGTTTTAAAATAGTTTCCATGCAGCTTTCAGGCATTTCACTCTTGTGACTGTTCCTTTTAGTTTCTGTTGAACTAACTCCCTCATTTTTGTGCAGTTCCTCTTTTTGAAGTTAAATGCTGCTGTGGTGGGTTTCTTTGGTATTCCCCCCGCCCTCCAAAGATGTTAAATTTAATTATGGTTTTTTTTGCTATTACTGAGCAGTTCAGCTACATTCACCTCTTAGACCAGACCCTGCGCTTCATCTAGGACTAAATAAAAAATCACCTCTCCCTCTGTGGGTTCCAGGATTAGCTGCTGCAAGAAACAGTCATTGATGGTGTCTAGCAGTTTTATCTCAGGATACTGTCCTGAGGTGACATATACCCAGTCAACACTGGGACAGCTGAAATTCCCCATTGTTATTGAGTTTTCTGATTTTGTAGCCTCTCTAATCTCTTGAACATTTCACAACCACCATCTCCGTCCTGGTCTGTGGTTGGTAGTACCACTGCCATATTCTTATTATTCAAGCGTGGAATTTCTACCATAGAGATTCTATTGTACTGTTTGATTCATTTAAGATTTTGACTCTGTTTTCTTTCCCATATAGTGCCACTCCTCCACCAGCATGACCTACTCTGTCATTCCTATATATTTTGTACTCTGGTATTACAGTGTCCCATCGCTTATCATGGTTCCACCAAGTTTCTGTGATGTCCATTATATCAATATCCTCATTTAATACCAGGTACTCAGGTTCACCCATCTTAGTATTTAGACTTCTTGCACTTATAAAATGTGTCAATATTTAGTTGTCTGCCTTCATGTGATGTAATTAAATGCGACTCTATTGTTTGACTGTTTCTCTTCAGTTCCTACTTGAACTTTATCAAATTATTTCATCTCCTCTTCATTAGGATATAGAGTATTCCCTTTAATAAATCCTCCCCTAAGGGATGTCTCTGTCTGAACCATGTGCTGCTCCTCACTTGTCTGCTTTCTTGCATCCCTTAGTTTAAAAACTCCTCTCTGACCTTTTTAATTTTACATGCCAGCAATCTGGTTCTGTTTTGGTTTAGGTAGAGTCCATCCTTCCTGTGTAGGCTCCTCCTTTCCCCAAGGTTCCCCAGTTCCTAATAAACCTAAATCCCTCCTCCCAACACCATCACCTCATCCACACGTTGAGCCCTTGCAGTTCTGCCTGTGTAATTTGCCCTGTGCGTGGAACTGGAAGCATTTCAGAGAATGCTATCATGGAGGTTCTGGATTTCAATCTCTTTCCTAAATTTGGCTTCGAGGACCTCTCTATTATCTTTCCTTATGTGATTGGTATCTACATGTACCATGAACACCAGCTCCTCCCCAGCACTGCACATTTGTCTATCTAGATGTCTCAAGAGATCCACAACCCTTGCACAAGGCAGGCAATTTACTTTGAGGTTCTCCCAGTCATCACAAACCCAGCTATCTATATTTCTAATACTCGAATCCCCCATTACTATTGCCTGTCTCATCCTAGTAAATGGGCTTCTGTACCCTGGAGGGGGTATCTTCAGTGCAAGAAGATACCACATCCTTTGGAAGGAGGGTCCCAACTATGGGATTGTTTCCCTTCTCTGCAACTTGATATTCTCCTTCCCTGAGATTTTCATCCTCCTCAACAGCACAGAGGCTGCCAGAGTGGGGGTGGGACCGTTCTACTATGTCCCTGAAAGTCTCATCTATGTATTTCTCTGTGTCCCTTAGCTCCCTCAGTTCCGCCACTTAGGCGTGGTCTACACTAGAGTGTTTTGTCGAAAAAAGTCAGCTTTTTTTTGACAAAACAGTGCTGGTGTACACACTGCAATCACCCACCCACCGACAAAACCGCCCTGTTTTTTCGACAAAATAAAACCACCTTGACAAGAGGTGTGGAGGGCTTTTGTTGGCATAGTTAGGGTGACGCAGTGTCCATGTAGACGCTGCGTCCCCTTACATCAATGGTGGGGCTGTCATTCTTGTCAGTTTCACCATTCCGCTCCAGAACCAGCTGCCCCAGCTTGCAGCAGCCTGAGCTTCTCGCCCCACTCCCAGCTGGGACTGGGAACCAGCCACTCTGGCTTATAGCAGCAGTCTGGGCTTCTCGCCCAGCTCCCAGTGGAGAGCAGGGAACGGAGAAGCTCCTCTTGGTGAGAACGCACTCCGCCAACCCAAGGAAGGCAGTGTGGACATGAGCCACCTGGTGGCTGTAAGTCGACCTATATTAGGTCGACTTATTTTTTAAGTGTAGACAAGGCCTTAGTTCCTCCCAACGCAGGTGGAGGAAATCTTTAATTGCTCTTATTTAATTGAGTTAAATGGTCTCTACTAAGCTTTGCAGGTAACACTTTATTGAAGCGAGGGTATGTGTGAATGGGGGGAAGTGGTGGAGGTTGCACCTTCCTCAGGCTATAGGGGAGGTAGGTCTGGGGTGAGTTCACACCTTTGCTTCTGCTGTTATCTAAATGCAGACACGTTTCTGGGAGACCAGATCAAAAGGGCATGGTGAAAGCTGCAGCCTCTGTGCAGTGCAAAGCTGGGAAGCCTTGAGTATACAAAGATGAAAGCACAGATTCTGTAAGGAAAGAAATATAAGACAAACCTCTTATAATAAAATGCTTGGCTGAGTACATGATTCTCATCACTTTTTCACCGCTGTTGTTGGTGGCAGTCATTTTCTGGAAACACTTTAAAGTAAGCTTCACAAATATATCATCTTATTTTATTGCTCTTCCTCCACTCTGGCAGTGCCTGCCTCCTCTTTGCCCCCTCCTCCGCGTCTATGCCAGAGGACTCTGTTCCTGCCACTATGGAGCAGTCTGCCTCACTAATCCCTTTCTCTCCTCCTTAAAATGCATCGCAAAACTTACTTCCTCTATCCTGCCTAGCATGGGTAGTAGGCTGGCCTAGTGATTCCCCACCCTGGCTCTTAAATTACCATCTCTCCTCATCTCGCCTTGGGCTAGGCCCTAACTGGTGTGAATTAGCATAGTCTCCTACACTAGTTGATCATAGAATATAATCCTTTGGCCTTTTGTATTCTGTTCAGGTTCTGATGCTACAACCATCACTGTGGCATCTGAGCACCTACCTGCTCTCACCCCTCCTTGTTGTAACATCCCCAGTGTAATAATTGCAATGCATGGTGGTTAGACAGCTATGACTTGTACTAGTAATCAGTTCTTATATTAACAAGGCAGCAGCACTGTTTAAAAAATCTCATTTTGATGTGTCATGTGGATACTTTCATGTCACATTTCTCCAATTTCTTGTAATTTAGATTTCATACAATGGCTGATTATTAATTCTGACGTTTGAGATTAAAAAACGATTCTCCTTCTGGGAAAGTCCTATATAATTTGACACAAAATGATCACTTTGTTATAGATTTTGTTTAATCATACCAAAGAGTTTGGTACCAACTCTGCTACCAAATTCTATAGGAAGATTCTACAAACCTATGGAAAGGAGGGAAATCATTCCCTATGAAACTTTATAGATTTTAGAGTAACTTATAAAACCCTGTGAAGTTTGGTTTAGGCCTGATTCAATTTAAGTATGTGCTTAATTTGTGCTGAGTAGAGATGGATTTAAGCACAAATTTAAAGTTAAATACATGATTAAGTGCTTTACTGAATCAGGGTCCTAATTCCTATTTAATCCTCTGTGGGCTAGATTCTGCAGTCTGCCAAGTTTACTTTGCACCTCTTACACATCCTTCTGGGGTTCACCTTGACCACCTAATATGTGTTAAAATACAGCTAGCCTTGCCTGCATTAGGCTTTTAAAATTCATTAGTTAAAATGTGTTAGCTAACTTGTTTATTAAAGAAACATCTTTTATCCTGATTTAGACATACCCCCAATGCAATTCTCATGATCCAACGGGTGCTTCGCTGTCTTTAAAAGGAGACAGTTGCCTAGCAGAGTGAGGATAATGTAATTTGGTGAAATTCACCACTGTGCAGAGGGCCAGCAGAAGATCTACACATGACTCAAAGCCTCTGCCCCTGCACTCAAAAGGGATGCTAGTGGTTCGCTGGCAGAGGCCTGAATTTCACCTGTTCAGAATAATTTTAAAAGTCTAAAAAACACGCCCAAAACTGGCCTGCTAGTGCTCTAGACAAAGTTCTTGTCATTGCAGTCTCTGGCCTCACCCTTTCTGCGACACACAGTAACAAAGACAGGTTATAAGAATGTGCAAAAGATGACTTTCAAAAATGTCACACTACCGTAGCTGAGACGCTGCTCGGTTGATTTATCTCACCTTTTGCCAGAGAACTCTCTATTAGCCCCAGGCCACGCATGCTAAAGTTGAAGTAGAAAGGCTGGTTTTTGAATGTTTGAGAAGATAGGTAAAAATTGTGCTCATAATGGAATACTGGTTACAGTCTTAACTACGAAGATTCTATTGCCTCTTCATATTTGTGTCATTTATCAATATTTAATAAAAATGTAGATATTTGAATAACAGCAAAGTAGAAAACCCTATGGGATGTGATTTCCAATTAGCTGGGGTCACATCCCATGCTGTGATTTACTATTGAAAAAACATGCAAAGATAATTGCACATTACACTTGTGTCAGGGTCTCTCCCCTCCCGGCTGGCAGTATTACCGGAATATGTCCCAGAGCCCCTCTGGGGACACATGGGGGAGAGAAGCAGGCAATTAAGTTTACCAATGTGTGATAACAATGATTCATAACTTCACAGCACTAACCTCATTGGACCAGGTCTTCCACGGGTGCACACTGGGGTAGCTCCATTGGCTTCAAGGAAGGGATGTTGATTTATACCAGCTGAGGATCTGGTTTGTTTACTTTTTTCCTCTTTGAAAAAGCAATAAAATACATGCAGGGAGATCAAGACACGCAGTGCTCCTCATAGCAGTCTGATATACTTCAGGAGAGGAATTCTGAAGCCCCATATATTTTGACCATATGTTGTCTACTATTGTAAGATTTGTAGGGTTACGTAGTACCCAGTGCTTCCATAGATTTGTTTACACCATGGAAATATCCCATTGCTGACAAGGAGTGTCAGAAAACATGCAATTGAACTGATGCTGGTCATAGTTGAACTTCCAGGGTAATCAAGGACTATGTTCAATTCTGTTTCTCAAACTGGGTTTTGCCACTGTCACTAACATCTGTGCAGTGTCGGGAGCCCTAATGTAGGGCTATTTATAAGCTCCTTGATGCAGAAATCTCATCTTCATACATATCTGTAAAGTGCTTAGTATGCTGTATAAGAGACAGAGCCTGCCACAGGGTGAGCTGGACCTCTGAAGGATTCAAATCCCAGCTCTGGATTGTGCCTGGCTTTCTCCCAGAACTATGGAATTCTGGGACTTTTAGTTCAGGTACCGGTAGACTGTTGGAAAGGGGGAGAAGCAGGCTATAAAAAAAAATAAATCTGTCCCAATAATATGGAGAGAGAAGCTCAGTATAGCCAGCCCCAAATGTTCACAAATCCTGGCTCAGCTTCTAGAAAATAATGAGATTGTTTTAAAAATCATGTTATTTTAAAAAGAAATAGGTGTGTCTTTTTTAGTCGCCTTCTGGTTTGTTAGCCTTTAGAGCTCATGTTTTCAAACTTATTTTCTGAGACTCTGAAGCTAGACACTAACTTTCCTTTTCTGTTTTAAAATAAGACTAAGATTCTCATATAATCACATGGTTCCAGGAGCTGAGGATTTAAGAACACTCAAAATATCACAAGAATCCTGATAAAATCACAAGAGCTGGCAAGATAGGAAGCTGCTGCTGCTTGAGGGATCTTTTCAGCAAGGAACTGGGACTGAGCTGAGAAAAGGAAGGCTAGAGGCAAGTGGAGAAGGATGAGGGACTCTCTAAGGTATTTTTGTGGGCCCCCTTATCATAATATCTGAATGTCTCACAATCTTTAATGTATTTATCCTCATAACACCCCTGCGAAGTAGGGAAGTGCTGTTATTCCCATATTACAGATGGGGAACTGAAGCACAGAGAGACTAACTACTTGCCCCAGGTTGCACAGTCTGTGATGGAGCAGAAAATTGAACAGTTCCAAACTAGTGCCCTAACCCCTGGACCACCCTCCCTCAGACGAATCAAGCCTGAGAAAAAGGCTAGCAGTGATGAGTTAAGCTAGAAGATTCAGCATTTAGGTTCAATCTGAAGCAGCAGCCAAACTGCTGGCTGCTTATCTGAAGGTTACTGAAGCTAGCCCAACCAGGGAGTTTGCAAAATTGGGCTTGATATTTTTCCTAAATGAGTTTTCCCATGTGATCTCTGCGGTTTCTTTTTCTGGTCGTGGTCAGAGCTGCCTTTCTTGGATCCAGTCCTGGCTGGAAAATGGAATTTTTAAAAATCCAAACATTTCAGAACCATACCAAAACTTTGGGTTGGCTGTAGAAGTGGGAGCCCATTCAGGTGTTTAGAGTTGGATGGTGGTCGTACTGATGGCTTCTGTTTTTCCAAACCACTCTGGCCATCCTTGGTAGCTAGCTTTTGGTTTGATTTTGTTTCAGAGGCCTAATTTTGAGTATCCATGTTGAATATCCCCAACAGTAAAATGAGAATAATATATCACAAAAATATTATAAATCTTAACTGATCAAGGGCAAGCTTTAGTTATCATTACTCACACTGAATAGATCTTACTCTGCGAATAGTACCATTGAGGTAAACAGGACAGTTTGTGGAGTAAATTACCACTTAGCATGAGTATGATGGCAGAAATGGGCCCTTAATATTTATGAAGTGTCTTGGGAGCCTCAGTTGAAAGGCAAGATGTAAGTGCAAAGTATTATTATTCTAATAATTCCAGACTCTAGTTGATCGATGCTTTGTGGAAGTGTGTGAGGTTTGGAATACCTTCTGATGAATGTGATCAGAATGTGATCTCTCAGGAGATGCAGAAGAGGCTGGCAACAGCTTAATCAATTATGACAGCAATGGTAAGATCTGTCCAGATTAGAGCACTTCAAAAACTACAAAGCCCGAGGCTTTTCTGGCTAGGTTTTTGTGAGAGTGGGATAATGAAGGAAAGGGATTGACTTGGGAACCTGGGAAATGTGGTAATATTGGCATCTGCTTATTTAAATATAAGATCAACCAGATAATGTTTTATCACCTGGAAACGCAGGCGGATGTAGCAGACAAAGCTGTAGGATTTACAGTTACATCTGACAGCCAGTAGGCTAATTCACAGATGATGGTTCTTTAAGTTTCTCTTGACTGTATTATTGCAAAAGGAGATTGAGATGGAGAAAAACAGAGGCAACCACATGCAGGAAAGATCAGGTTAACGGGAGACTTTTGCAGAATCATGAGATCAAAGAAAAAACTGTCTTTAAGGAATCAAATTATCCCCTTCCTTTCCATGCAAGGCAAATGCTACCATTTGGAGAACAGGTGGACGAGATACAAACTCCCAGCTAGAGCATTTTTTCACCTTCTCCAAGTTTTTTTTAAAAAAAAACCAACATAGCAATAGTGCACACTGAATCAAGCGTGTTTGTGTGTGTGTAAGAGAAAGAAGCAAAATAAAACAGATAAGGCCCAGAACAGCCATATCAGCAAGAAGTAATAGACAATATTGTACCCTTAAATATTATCTTCATAGATAGTCCCCAGACTAGACACTAGGGTAATCAGCATTTGTAACATATCTGCCAGATCTTCAATAGGTTTTCCAGCATACACATTAGTCAGTGTGGACTGCAGTGAGCTACATTGATTTACATCAACTGAGGATCTAGCCCCCTACCTGGAACTCTATAGGTGCTAATAGTTTAAACTATCAGATGCATGGAATGATGAAGGATAGTTAAGGTAAAGTGACTGGCTAGTGCATAAGGCCTCACTTT
Source organism: Emydura macquarii macquarii (assembly GCF_026122565.2). Lineage (NCBI taxonomy): Eukaryota > Metazoa > Chordata > Testudines > Chelidae > Emydura > Emydura macquarii. The sequence continues at coordinate 8,233,745 of NW_027130506.1, forward strand.
TCCGGAAATGGCCCAATATGTAACAGCTGAAATGATGCTGTCCATAAAGAGACAAGGTGGATGACGTAATATCTTTTATTGGACTAAGTTCTGTTGGGGAAAGCTTTTGAGTTTCAGGACCTGAAGAAGAGCTCTCGTAAGCTCAAAAGCTTCTCGCTCTCCTCAACAGAAGTTAGTCCAAAAAAGGACATTACCTCACCCACCCTGTCTCTCTAATATCCTGGGACCAACGCGGGTACAACAACGCTGCGAACAACTGTCTCATAAAAGCAGTCAGATGCACAACATGTTAGCAGTTTGACAGTTTATAATAGCAATCGTAGACTCTGCACAGGGTATTTCCAGGGATATGCGTGCCAACTAGGATAACATTTAGAGCATGAACTCTTCGGAGCAGGGACGCTCTTTGATTCTTGTACAGCACTGAGCACACCGTTGGTGATTTATTACTAATAAATGGGAATAATGCACTGAAGGCAATCGTTAATCCCTACAAAATGTCTGGGGACTTGGTGATGATTTGCAATGATCACAAAGTGGGCCATTTTTCATTGTGATTTTACATTACCATCCTGGGGCTTTTCTTCACCCTCTGCCAGTCTCAGTGGGGTTTATTTGCATTCCTGCAGTGGGAGAATAGGTTCTCTAGTTTATTTTTACACCCTTCACTAATCTTGAATGCATTACTGAATTTATAATGAATGGCATTTCCTCCTATCCCCGGTCCAGCAGTTTCGTTAGAATGCTCCACGTTGACCTTGGGGCGAGGGGTGTATTCATGGCAGAGATGGGAGATATAATCCCTGCCCACATGATGTCAGACACACTTTGATACTGGTGAGTAGTGCTGTATGAATCAGCCCCAGTCATGTCCTGGCCAGTCTGGCAGTTGCTGGGAGTGCAACACATTCTTGCCCCTTTGCAGTTTTGCCAAAAATAGCTCTGTTCTCTGCCATTTGTTAAGTGCTAATACAGTGTGTGAAAAGGCTTTCGAAGTGAGAGACTCACAGCAAACCCGTGGCTTTGACAGACCTCCATACATCAAGGTATAGTTCAGTCAACAAAGAGTTGCTAATTGACTGCTACTACACTGTGGTCTAGCAGCTTAGCAGTGCAGAGACCCGGTTTCCAATGCTGTTTTTGAAGATGACAGTGAGTCAAATCCTACACATGCTACCCAGGTGGGCATTTCCATAAAGATAAATGGGTTTACCTAGGTGAATATAGCCACTTGGAACAATCACTTTGACCTCTCTGTGTCTCAGTGAAATGGGGATTAATAACATTTATCCAATTTTGAAAAGTGCCTTGAGATCTGTACATAGTATCTTTTATGTAAATGCCAAGTATTATCTTGGGGTATGGCTACACTGCGATGTAAACCCAGGGTTAAGGGAATTCGAGTTCGCAGACCCTGAATTTATTAACCTAGGGCTTGAGCACTTACATTCATTTGTAACACCAGGTTAGGAATTGTTGAATCTGGGTCTCATCTTGGCGCTCCAGCATCTATACTGCATGATGCAGGCCTGAGTCCAATGACCCATATCCCAGACTTCTTAACATCTTCCCAAAATGTGGTCACTCCAGCCTTTTGTTCATGCAGCGTGAGAAAACTTTACTGTCCACCAAACTTGACTGTACAGAGGACAAAGAAAGTCAGCCCATGGGATTGTGGGATTCTTTTGGTGAACTCCCAGAGCATTTGTCCAGGGAGATCGTGTCTATACTGCAAAGCAGTAGGGATTTAACCCTGGGTCCCGGCTTGACTTAAACTTGGACCCTCCACCTCCATGGAATCCTGGGACCCTGGATCCAAGCCCTGGATTAGCACGATTTGTGTGTAGACAGAAGGGGGTGATGGGACTAGGCTTGAGCCTGAGTTTGAACCATTGACTTATGTTGCTGTATACATAACCTAAGGGGTTTATACTGCTGTCCATCATTAAAGTGCCTGACCACCAAAGTGTGAAATCAATACCAAATATTAATGAGAAAAAGAATTGGAAATGAAATATTAACACACATCAATGTGCTATTCACATCGGCCCATCCTCTGTCCTTTGTCTATTCCATGTCTGTTCAGGCTTATCGGACAAGGACAAGGGCAAGGACCTTGTCTATTGACCTATCTGTAAAACATCTAGAACATGGTTAGTGATAATAATGAGGTGACTCTCATTAAAGGGATCTGTTCTTCCAAACACCTGTATTCTTATGTGAAGGAAAAAGTGAACAATGTTCCTCCTAAGGTTTAATTTGTAAAGGGGGGAATCAGGCAGTTGTTGGGCTGAAATGATAAAGAGGAACGTACCTTTTAAAAAAAAATAATGTTGCAAGTGTTTCATTTGAATCCTAACAGTTTTGCACCATGAAACTTACTTTGGGAACATATGCTTGTTGGTAGCTTGAGAGATGTTTTCATTGTTTACCGAAAGGTCAGTCGTCACCCAGCTGATTAGTGGAAAAAGAAACTGGATTTTCATTTCCAAGACAGCAGGATATCTGTCCTGGTGATCCACGTGAAATACCTTTTGTGATATCCATTCAGTCACTAATGGAGTGCAGGGCCCCTTATCACATGTGATTTATCATCATTTAGCAGTGCCTGAGGTTCTCTGTGAAGAAGTGGACTAAGCCCAGAGACTACTTTCCTTATCCCTGCTAGAGAAAAGGGCAGCCTTTCCCTGTGTCAGGCTTGCGCAGCTCATCTATTTCCCTACTAGCCTCAGTATTGGCATTACCGCTTTCTAAGAACGTTTTAAAAAGTGACAGACACTGTCAGAAATTCAGGCTTAGTTCTCTCTCTCCTGTAACGCCTCTGGTGGGAAGACGCATTGAGTAGTGGGTCTCGTTCACCACAAAAAAAGGTGTAATCTCTGCCCAATCCCACCACCTGCTAGCACAATCTGGTCTGCAGTGGGGTTAGATGATCCATGGCAACGCCCCAGCCATGTTCCATCTGGAAGGTGTTAAGAGCTGTTGCAAAGGGCAGCCAAAGAATGCCATTTGTAGTTCACAGGAAGTCTGACTGGCCCTACAAGCCCAGGAACTAGGTTAATATACTCGAGTGCTATCTACTGGCATTTTATCTATTCACTATTTACCTATATACAGACGTAGCTCACTCCTGTAACAGAATAGTTAGTGCTACGCTACTCAGCCCCTTGCCCTCACTATCACTTGCTTATAGGTGCTTCCCATAAAGGTGTTCTGAGGTAAGACTGGTCCTGTTGTGTCCGTTTCCTGCAGTGAGCTGGTGGAAGGCCAGTCATAATTTAGCCCCCAAGAAAATTACTGCTTTGAGCATTCTTGATGTGGCCTTTCCTATGCAACAATTACACCATGTCTGTCATTATTTCTTTCTTGCTATAAGTAAAACAATACATAATTTACAGGTGTGGAGGGAGGATTCATTAATTCAGGTCTGTACAGTGCTTTGAAGAGGTGTAGTGCCATGCAAAATGTGTTATTAAATCAGATTCCAAAAACAACAGAGCCAACCATCTTCTCAGTTTTCTCCAATATGGTTGTACTGTCCCATTATTATCGCCCAAAGACACAAAGCGTACCCCAAGTCCTGCTCTCTACAGTTGTTGTGCACTTTCCACCTTATAGACCTTGTCCACACCACAGTTTTTTGTCTCGGGTTTCTTGTCATTTCCAGCACCTGTTCAGTTCCACGGGTGGTAGCAACAGTGGGAATGTTAATGTAGAGAGAGAGAGTTCCAGACAGTGGCTGACATTTTAAATACCATCTTATATAAACCTGCTCTCAGCAGGTCTGTCATGGTGGTTCTAACACTACAATTTAGCTTCCATTGTTCCCACTTTCTGTGGCACTCAGAGGTTGTGTAACAATGGGGAATTATGGATAAAATATCTTATCATAGGCAAGGCTTGTGAGGTGGAAGGTAGCAGCTGTTCAACAGCACACAACACCAGGACAAGTAGAGCCAATTTGAATAATTTATTTTCTGTGAAAAATTTTGAAAAAAAAAACTCTTTTCATTAACATGTTTTGTAGAATCTTTTTGGGCTTGCATCAAAAAGCTGAAAATATTTTGGTTTTCAAACAATTGCCTTTTTGGGGCGTGTGGATGAAAACGCAAAGAATTTTGACAAAAATGGAAATTTTCTAATAAAAAAATTCATTATTCCTCCAGGAAAAGATGGATGGAAAATTTCAATAGGTTCTAAAAACAAAATAGAAAATAAAGAATAACTTATCCCATTTGACGCTCCAGAGGTATTTATTAAAGATGCAGGGGTCAGTCATCAATTTGGAACTTGGCTAGGACACGGCTAACGTCCTATATAAAGCAAGAAGTGATACGAGGTCAGTACTAAACTTTTCTTTTGTGATCAATCTCAAAGACAGCCCTTCTGGTGTCCTTGTACTTTGACATCATGAGGTGGTATTGCTTTAGATCTGACTCAGATGAACGAGTCTCACCTACTGAGTCATCAGCATCACATTTTGTAGCACACACCACCACCTACAGCATCTAAGTTTTCTTGGAGGATGCCCAGATTCGACCCAGCTTAGTTTATGAGAGCTAACAAGTTCACAGCCCAACATGCTATATCTGCAAGTGGTTAGGAGAAAAAAAAAAGTACTTTACATAACCCTGAACAGCATCCTCCATAAACAGAAGTGGGTGTGGTTGCATGGGTGCTTTCATATACGGACTTGCCTAGATGTTCAGGATAGTACATAACCTATTTTTGTGCTTACTAAACCTGTTAATTACTGGTATACATTTGAGTTTTATATATGGGAATCATATTAGACATCAAGGGAAAACCCCTATGAGATGACAGCTTGATAATGTGACATTCCAGAGGGCAAGTTAAGATTTACTATGAAGAGTGGGATGTGGTCTTGCAGAGATCTTAGCTCTGTTGGTTAATATTTTTCCCACTCACTGAAGTCACAGTTGTAAATACACTCTAATGACTGGAGGAGACCTATTGTTTCCCTCACACGTTAGCATTTGACTACATCTGTGTATTACTTCACTGATTTATTGCAAACTGATGGAGTATTAAAGATTCTAGACATGAGTATAGAGAAAACAGATAAACATTTTTTAAAAATGCAATATTGGGTCAGATCCTCAGGTGGTGTAATCTGGCATTACTCCATGCAAGTGAATGAAGCTGATTTATACCAGCTGAGGATGAAGGCCCATGATGCCTTTCAATCTGGAATTCTCAAATGCATAAAACATTGCTATAAGTTACATTAAAATGTCATTCTTAAAATATATTGGTTGACTAGTGAAATTCACTTTTCTTTTGCAGCCTTTTGATGCCATTTTCTACTGAATTACACACAGAGAAGGAGACATTTTCCAATTCAGGTGCACAATTTACTTTTGTTAAAAGAAAATGAATGACAGCGGCTGGAATGGACAGCTTCATTGTCCATCTCTTAGAACATATACCAAAATTGTCAGTGAAACAAACTATGTGCTAAACTGTGATAGCAGATTAAAATGCAACTTTATACTCTGTAGCAGCTTGAATGTAAACAGTAACTCAAAATGCTTCAAACAATTAAATAATACAAGACAGCAGATTGTGTATAGAAGAAATTAGACTAAACCATGATATAAGTGCAGTGTAAAATGAATAGATTAAAGATCAATGGCAAAGGGAGAGACAGAAATGGAGGTATAGACAACAAAGGCATGATATGTTTAAGATGAAATTTGAAAAGTTGAAGTTGCAGTGACAGAATGAAGGCTGTTCTGGATAGCAAGAAATGAAGAGGAGAAGACTCTTGAGCAGTGGTGAGATTGTGGGTAGAGTATGAGAGGAGGCAGATGCTGGTTGAGCGGAACAAGGAGACAGTAAAGGTCCGTGATAAAGGGTGAGGCAATTCTGTGGAGAGTTTTGAGGCAGGTTGGGAATGGGAAGCCATCTAAAGATGGGTGTGATGTGGTCGTGCTCTGGATGTGCAAGAGAAGGCAGGTAGCAGCGTTCTAAATATACTGGAGTCTGGACACTTGGAGATTTGCAGCTCAGCATCTTTGTACTTTTGGAGCAGACCCTTCACTGTAATATCTGAGTGTCATGTCTACTATAAACAGCATTTCTCTCTCTCAGAGTTCACTGTAGAGTGGTTCCACACCCCTCCTCCCCCCGCAGTAAATGCAGTTGTATTGCTGAAAGAAGAGTCAAGGCACATAGGTTATTTCATAGGGCAACCTACATTATGGATGTACAGAAACAGAGGCACCACTCTGAAAATGCCCATGTGGTTTCAATGGGAAAGGAAGGTCACTTTCTAGACATAGGTATGCTTTCTGTCCATTCCATTGTCCTGTGGATCTGCACAACAATGAGCAGTTATGGTTCTGGGACGTGAGATGAAAGATCTCTTCCATATTCTTTTTATTTCCGTTTCCATGTGAACAAAGTCAAAGAACAGCTTTTGAAAAACACAGGAAGATGCCATTCCTTGAAAATGGCTGGGTAGGGGGGGCTGTTATCCCCAGCAGAAAATGTTCTACCACACCTAGTCCAGCATGGGCTCACTCCTGCCCCTAGGGTCTGTAGTGGACAACAGTACTCTGTTACTGGGACATGTTATAATATTGGTGCTTATATCATTCTAGGAAATCAAATGTGTAGTGGTGGGTGGCAGATAATTAAGCAACCAAAGTCAGGATGCTTATCCAACCTTTATCTGAACTAGCCAGATCACTTTGGTGTGCAAAATTGGGCTGGAAAGCTTGTGATGGCAAATATTCTCATGAAATTTAATTCTCTCTGCTTCTGGTCAGGCTGCAGCTCCTGGGATGGGTTCTCTCCCAAGTCTGCTTGGTGCAGGGGAGTTGAGTTGCAGGGCAGGGAATCAGCTAAGTCTCCTGAATTCTGCGGTCTGTTTTGTGCCAACCCTTACCCCCGCCCCCACCCAGCCAGCTGCTCTGAGTTTACACACCACAACTGTGGATTGGTGAAGCAGAGGCCCATTTGGGTGATGGGTGTATGAACAAACTCCAGCAGATTTACACCTCTTGAGAGCTTTTTCTGCAGGTGGAATTCTCATTTGGGCAGTTAAGGGCAGACTTTGGCTCCATCCTTTTGTGATGGAATAAAGAAATCTCTTTCACCTCTGTGTTCTATAATGAGGCGGAGCAGAAGAATGGTCCAGAAGTTTGGATGGTAGCTTGGGCATCTGGAGATCTGTGTTCAGTTCCCTGCTCTGCCATAGACTTTCTTTAGACAAGTGACTTACCATCTCTATGCCTCAGTTTCCCTTCTGTCAAAGTGTAATAGCATTTCCCTGCCTCACATGAGTTGTTACGAGGATAAACACATTAAAGACTGTGAAAAGCTTGGCTACTGTGATGGTGGGAGTACATAAGCATGATAGGTCATTGTCTCCTTCAATTGCACATATATAAAATGCGTGAGGGTGAGGTACAAAAGTTATATTGACGAGAGGTTGGGATGGCTGCTGTGACAGAAATGACCATATCGTGTAATATCCTGGACAAACAGTACTGAATTGAGTGTAATATCTTTGGAGTCTGGGATTGTATGTATTTCCATGAGGAGGGCAAATAGGAGAACAGCAGGGGAGAAGTAGGCAAATTCACTCAGGTTGTAACATCTCCAGAGAAACATCATCCCCTGGATTGGTCTGCACAGACTAGTTCAAACTGGATTCTCCAGGGACCACCAGACAAAGAAAGGATTTTTTGGATAAATAGCATGGTTTTAAACTGGCTCAGGGGATTTGTTCTGATCCAGCAAATGGCCAGGACCTCTTGAACCTGGTGGGCCCCAATCCTCAGGGAAGAGTTCAAAGGACTTGGCCTACAATGGCCCCATATGACTGAGTGCTGTTCCTTATGAACTTGCAACCACAGAAGAGTCCCCTTCTGGGGGGTTTGAAGGACTCACCTACCCAAGTCCATGTTGGAGATGCTTGGGGGTGATTTCTGGTAAGCTTATTAGCATACTTATAGGTTCTTTTATTGCTTTTAATATGTTCTCACTGCAGTGTTTTTATCTTAAGAATAAAATAGGCTCACATAGGAAATACTGTGTGGTAACATGATTGTTGGCAATCACACTGCGTACCATCTCTGAGGGGAGAAGCGAAGCAGACCTGCTTAGGCAGACTGTCTTTTGCTGAGAATAATGCAGTGAAGGCTGGGAACTATTCGGTCTGGAAATATCCCAGTCAGGAGGGAGAGTGATGCGTGTCTCAACCAAAAAGAAGACAACGAGTGGGGAGGCTGGAAGCCTGAGAGTGGGTGCCCTTACTGAACCACTGAGGGGAAATGCAGGTGCAGTTGCCCTGAACTGTGACAACTGTATTACTCATAAGTGAGTTATGCAGGTCAGCACAAACTAGTATGGATAAAACTTCTGTGATACGTCCCATCACTTATGTTGTATGTGTCACATAGAAAAACCTAGGACCGGAAATAGGTTTTTGATATATGTATGTTTCCCACACATTAAGGGTTAGATTTTGGGACACTGGCCTCCATTTTGAGGCATGACACTTAGATTATGTAGATGTCTAAGTACTTGATTGACAGGTTGAGTCAGATACTCAGAAGATTAAGTAACCTAAGCTGTTGTTAAAAACTAAAAGCCCAGTTACGGCTGATCTAAAAATGTGGGACTAGAGAATGTGGCTTGTTGGAAAATGGGAACTTGGGCTTTTTGTTGAAAACCTATTTATTTATTTGTGGGGAAGGGTGTGCGGGGAGTGATATTTTCAGCTGGAAACTGTTGAAAACTGAAAATTTTTCCACTTTGCCTGAAATTATTTTGACTTTTGTGTTTTCAGAGGAAAAATTAAAATGTTGTTGCTGAAAGCACACACTCTCCACAAATGGTAATAATAATAAAAAATGTTTGGTTGAAAACCCATTTTTCTGTCAATAAAAAGTTTTTATGGAAAACTTTTGATCAACACTAAGGCAAAGGTCTCCAGGAACATATCATCATCTCCCTGTTCATACATAATTGTCTCCTGCAACATATGTCCCATGATATCTTCTGAAAGTAGCAAGAAATGCAGGGCTGCTCATTATGATTCTTCTTAATGGTGGCATTACTCAGGTTTGTATGTTATCAAGTGACTCCCAAACTCGCCAAATGTCAGATTAGGTAAACTCAAAAACGGCCCCTGGGAAACAACTGATCGCTTTTGTGGTTTTTCACGGAAGCGTATTCACATTTCACTGCATCAGGTTTAGCGACTTTAGGAACATCATGGACCCAGTAAACAAATACAGTTGAATACAGAATACACCTTACTAGAGAAGGGCAGCACACTGGTGGCCTTTGCAAGGTCCTTTGTTTGAATTCTAAGGTTAGTGACCAATTCTAGATGCTCCTGAAGTACTGTGCAGCCTGTAAAAAAAAAAAAAAAAAAAAATCCTAGCAGTAATTCAGTTGGAAAATGTATCCCTACTATGATTGTTGCTAACACTGCAGTGGGTCATTTGAATTCCCAGTGCTTGATCAGATTAAGTACATGCTGACACATGATGGTGCTAAACATCAGGGTGAAATTTTGGCCCCATTAAAGTTAATTGCAAAACTCCCATTGACTTCAGTGAGGCAATGCTTTTACCTCAGGAGTACATGGAGGCACTTTCAGGCTGTACTAATCTTGCTTCTTTAAACACAGTGTAAGGCAGATCATTAAAAGTGCTCATGTCATATACAATACTTAACGCAGGCTGTGAATAGATGACAGACACAGGCAGCCTTTGTCAGAGGGATCTATTGCTTCTTCCCAGGATGGCCTGGGATTGCTGCTATAAGTCTTCATTTTATAACTTCAGGAAGTAAGATGCAGGGTCTTGAAGGTCGTGACCTTTGGGGAGGGAGCAGCTTATCTCCCATGGGTGACTTGCCTGGGATGGCACTGTTTGCAAAATGAAATCTTTATGGGGCTTTTGTGACATGATTAAGAGGAGACAAGACAGTCTGTATATTGTGCATTGTTGTTGTCAATTCAGTACTTTAGGACCTTGATCCTCAGTTGGTGTAAATCAGCCTAGCTCTGTGAAGTTAATACAGCTATGCTGATTTATACCAGCTGAGAATGTGGTCCTAAGGTTTTAGGTGATCCTAGAGAAATGTTGTAGAATTAAAATCAGGGGAAAAACTCACAGTCAGCAGCAGAACTCAGTTTAAAATTATGATGCATGAATTCATCTTGTTCTTGTTCAGTGTAATTTTTATGGCAGACTTGTGTTTCCCTAAAATCTTATATTTGAGAATTTCAGCCTCATTGTGTGAAAAATCTCATAAAACTTGTATTAAGTATGTGGGGGTATTGCTATTTTTTGTAGGAAGCCCAAACTCTTGCCCATGTGTGTCAGTCTCTCCCCATGTGAGTAGCACTGCTGAAGGAGGTCACACTATACGGTCAGAATGATAATTTCTTTAAGAAGATATGCTCTACGCATTATTTTGGGGAAGCTCTTTGGCCTATGTTAGAGAGGAGCCCAGACTAGATGATCACAGTGGTCCCTTTGTGTCTTGGAAACTATGAATTTGTTAACATATCTCTAGGCAACCTTAGCTGACTGAGCTTTTATGGAGACGGTGATGAAAATTAAAGTTGAGTACAGAACGTGTGGGGAATAGGGTGGGAAGGGATGGGTTTGTGGCATTTGTTTAGATGGCTCTGTACTTGATCTATGGGTGCAAATTGTACCCACAGAAAAGGAGGCTGGATTGAGTCCCTGAAAGCATTTGGCTTAATCTCTCTGTTCTTTGGTTTATACATTTGCAAAATAGGTATAGTGATGCCTACCTGAAAGGCAAGTTCGACATTTTAATATTGAGTGCATCACATCAGGTAAAAGGCTGGATTCTGCCTGGCCCTGATCAGTGCTTCCATGGTCAGGAATTTTTGACAAAACATTTTTTCACTGGAGAATTCCAGTTTGTCAAAACCAAAACTTTCCATGCTAAAGGATGGTTTTGACTAATTTTTTGACTACAAAGATTTTTAAAAAAAGTTTTCCAGTTGTTGAAATGTTTTATTTCGACATTGTCAAAGCAAAAAATTTTCCAGCAAAGTTTTTCAGTTCAAAATGATGTTCCGTTTAGAAATTTAAAATAATTATAGTGGTTGGAATATGAACTATTTTGAATATTTTGAAACAGAATGTTTCAATTTTCCCAAACTACTTTTTGTTTCCTTCAGATTTTCAATTTGCAAAAATTTTCAAGATTTTGACTTTTCAGCCTGATTCAGGACAGTTCTTTTTTCTAAATCTTGAAAATTTTCATGGGACAGGAAAACTATTTCTCTAAAACCCAGCTCTATTCCCCACCCCAGTGAGGGCTACACAAGGACCAGGAAGGATTGCTGTACATTCCCTACCTTCCTGGGTGTGCATAGCGCCTCAAAGCATTAGGGAAAGTGGTGAGGAGGGGGGGCCATCACCCCACCTCCTATGCACTGGTTAACAGAGCTGGCTGCCCATGTTGGGAGATAGCAAGCTTCCTCCATAAAGGGTTGCAATAGTAGGGACAAAGTCTGTGCACTCGTGTGTGCTTTTCCTAGTCTTCTCTCTCTGTGAGGGTGCAGCTCTACACAGCAGCCAACATAGAGTTCTGCCTACTAGGTACAACTGCGCAAATGCAAATATAACCAAAGAAGTTGCCACAGGCTGGATCCTCAGCTAGTGTAAATTGGCATTGAAGTTTCTTTGGTTTTACACCAGCTGATGATCTGGCTCTTTTATATCAAGGAAAATTAAATTTTCTAAAATTCTTGTTTGATTTGTATTCTCTCTACTTCTTTTTGACCCACCAGCATCTCCTTTTCACGCAAATAAAGGACGCAAATAAAGAGTGTTAATCAGACGATTTGGTTTGCTAACTTGTCATGGGCAGCTCAGAAGCTACAAACTCTGAACTGGCACTTGTGCATCTGATGCAATATTCCAGTCCCCAACCAATTCTGGCTTTCAGAGTTTCCGTCTCAGACCTCTTCCAGGCATTGGTGACTAGATATGAGGGATGGAAAAATATGCTCCCAATTCAACGAAGCAATGCAACATGCTGCAACCATTTGAAGAAAGCCTTTTATGTAGACCAGAGAAGATCTGCAGTTCTAATGCGATTCTCTGATGTAGCCTTCATATCTCAGCATTTTCCAGTGATATAGGGAAAAAAAATCTTCAAAGCTTATCCCCTTGCAGCAATTCCAGCACACTTAAAACATGCAATAAAACATTCACTGCAAACCACAAGGCATGTGTTTGTGTGTGTGTGTGTGTGTGTGTATTACGCTGATAATCTGAATACACTTTTCCTTTATATAAATCCTAAATAACATGAAGTAATTATTGAAAAGTTCATTAATTAAAAAAAAAAAAAAAAAAGGCCTGATCATTGGCTGATGTGACTCAGCCCAGTCAGTGGAGATACACTAAGTGAAAGCAGCTATCTCCATTGATATGTCGATTTCCACAAGTTTGAGTGCGTGCACATAATCCTTTCATTTAGTTGGGGCCAGACCCTGCAACCCTTACTCATGTGACCATGGACTACAGGCATAAATAAAGCTCTGCGAGTTCAGATCCCAAGAATTTCTTTTGTTATTAATCATTCTTTCCCCATGTGCTGTTTTAGTAGATGTTGTGAAATATTTGCAATGAAAGGTGAAACTACTCAAAATGGAATTTTTTTGTGGACTTGATATTAGACTTGTTCTGCCATAAATTCACAAAATTACACACACCCTACACCTGTATGATGCTCTAAATCTCTCTCTGTTGTGTGTTTTTTCTCCTAATCTATGCAATGCAACAAGTTTATGCCCTAAAGCATCATTGTACTAGCCTTACAATCGTTTAAAACAAGCACAGCTGCTAATGTTTTGTATTTTATGTAACTCTTTATTCATTTCTATTGCATTCATCACTAGAGCTAATCAGAACACTTTTGTCTAAATATTTTTGATGAAAAACACCAATTCCATTAATCCAAATGTTTTGAAAAATGTGTCAATCTCAATGAAATTTTGTTTAAACCTCCCCTCCCCCAAATGAAGCATATTCATAATGTCAAAATATCTCATTTCAATATTTTGGGAACAAAAAGATTCATTTTTCATTTCAAAATGACTTTTTAAAACATAATTAATTATTTTAATATAATTTTTAAAAAATTGAAGATCAAAATTGAAACAAAATGTTTAGATTTTATTGAAATGAACCATTTTGATCAACGGGAAATTATTATTTTTTTTATAATTTTGTTTTGCAGGAAATTTCAAATTTATTTTGGTTTTCATTCTGTTTTGGAACTGCAATTTTTTTTGAAATTGTTGAATTTTATCCCTGTGATGTCAGAGTAGCAGCCTTTTCCTTTCAATCTGGCTCCTTATTACTAAAGGAAGAGGCTGATGGTTGATTTCTTCTGCCTTGGGTGTCATTGCTGCATAGTTGTTTGAGGAAATCTTTCTTTAAACAAGGGTGTCTTGCTGGGTCCTCTAAGAGGGCTGAGATTTGGGCACAATAAACACAGTCCCTTCACTCCTGCCACATGCTGAAACCTGAATTCCATCAGCCAAACCATCCTGGCTGTTCACACCAACCAGAGTAAGGCTATAAAGGGGATTAAACCGTGTAATAGTCCCTAACCTGGGTCAGGCTGAGAAGAACTTTGAACTGATCTGGGATTTGATTGGCAACCAATGCAGTGATCAGTGGAACTATTTACAGGCCAGATTCTGCCACACTTATATAGTTGATTAGGACATGTTGTATAGAGTTTAAGGCCAGAAGGGACCATTAGGTCATCTAGTCTGACCTCCTGGGTATCAAAGGTCATTAATTATCACCCAGATACCCTTATGTTAACCCCAAAGACTGTAGCTGAGCCTAAAGATTTAAATCCTCAGGAAATTAATCTGTGCACCACAGGCAGGGAACAACAGAGCAAGGTTCCATCCCAGGGAGGATGGAGCTAGGCTGTTCTCAGTGGTAGTAGATGACAGAACAAGGAGCAATGGTCTCAAGTTAGAGTGGGGGAGGTCTAGGTTGGATATTAGGAAAATATTTTTCACTAGGAAGGTGGTGAAGCACTGGAATGGGTTACCTAGGGAGGTGTGGAATCTCCATCCTTAGAGATTTATAAGGTGCAGCTTGACAAAGATCTGGCTGGGATGATTTAGTTGGGGTTGGTCCTGCTTTGAACAGGGGGTTGGACTAGATGAACTCCTGAGGTCCCTTCCAACCCTCATCTTCTTTGATTCTAAGGTGCCAACAATGTCCTCTGCCCCTGCAAAGGCAGGGAATTGATTAGGTGAGATCTGCTCAGATGATCCCAGCAGGACAACCATGCCCCATGCTGCAGAAGAAGGAGAACTTCCCCCTCCCCCAAGGACCCAGCAAATCTGACCTGGGGGGAAAATTCCTTTCTGGCCCCAAATCTGGCAAGCAGTTCGACCACACGTGTGTGAGCAAGACCCAACAGCCAGGAATCTAGAAAGGATGGTGGGAAGTTCCTAGATCAGGGTTCTCCTCAGCGTGAGTAAAGGCGAAGGAATTTGGCCCTAAGTAATTATCCAGTCCCCTTAAAACTCCTGATACACTTGTCTTGTCCTGATGTGAACTCCTGATGCTTGTGTCACATGCCGTTAAACTTGTTAACTCTGTATTTGTTCTGTTGCTGTGTGTGTGCCACCGTGGCAGAGGCTTGTTCAAATAGTACAGACATAAAACAGATGTGGGTGACCCAGAGTGTGAGAGAACCTGTTGGTGTGTATTATAATATATCGCACTCTGTGAGAGGGATAATATTTAAAGAGCTGCTATAACACAGTGGCTTACATTAGGCAGTGTAAGGAAAGCACCCCTCTTATCACGCTTTAATGTTTTTGTTTCAGGAGCCCACTTACCTTTTAACCCTGTGGTAACTGTATATGTAAGAAAAACATCAGGCTAGATTTTGCTTTTGTGCCCTCTTCAAGGCATGACAGGTTGCACTGCCTATGGAGCAGTACAGGGAGGGGATTGTGCCTCTAAGGAAGAATTCCTTCCTTGCTCCCCGCCTTGTTCTGCTGGCATGGGAGGTATTAATTTCATGCTGGCCTGTCCCTTCCATAAATTACAAATGCCCTCCATGCACTGGCTGAGCTGTATTGCCTCGTGCTCTGGAGGGGCAACACCGATGTCCACTCCTCTCCTCACCCACCTGTGTCCAGGTGAGTAGCATGTGCACAGAGCCTGCTTTTGCCCATGTGATCTAAATCTTATTTGACTTGGCAAGGAGGAGAAGGGAGACTAGGGTTTGTCTGAAGGCATGACTCAAAAGAACTGTTTATTGTTCACATAGGTTCCCAGGGGATTTGTAGAATGAGCACCGCCAAAAACTACGTGTCAGAATGTCATCAAACATGCAGTTGGAAGCAGGGGCGCCATTCCAGATTTTGGGGGAAGGTGGGGGCCAACTTTAACTGTGATTTCAGGGGCTAATTAGGCACCTAAAAACACAAGCACAAGAGCTCTGGGTAACTCTTCCTCTTGAAAAAAATGTGGAGGGTCAAATCTTCCAGTCCTTAATCAGGTAAAATGTCTATTGTCAGCTGCGCCTCCACTCATAGATACAGGCCCACCAACATCAATTTCAGGCTCCAGGGTAGAGCAGTCAATGCCCTCCCAGAAAGGGATGGCTCAGGTCTGAGTGGATTTCCACCACAAGTTTTCACTTATATATTATGTGCCATGCAGGTTCCCCGGGTGGCTGAGGAGGCGGTATTTGCTACTCAGTTTCCTGGGTCCCTTGGACTCCCCAGGGAAATTACTGATGAACCCAGGAAACTGAGTAGCAGATGCCACCTCCTCAGCCTGCCTGGGGAACCTGCATGGTGCATAATATATAAACTCAGCTCTAGAGAGGGACAGAAAGCGTGAGTGGCGGGGGCCTCAGGGAAAGGGGTTGTGTGGAGAAGAGGAGGATATGTATCCTCCCATCCACTGGGTCCTTTTAAATTGCCCGCCCCTGGGCAATTGCTCCCCTTGTCCCCTCCTGTCTGCAGGCCTTCATAGATATCTCACACCTCCCTCTTTTTTTAATGTAACCTTGGCTCAGAGGGCTTGGCTGTATTTCTTCTGAGTTCCCTAGGTTCTCTCTTCAACACCCGCCCCCTGCAGAGGGATTCCTGTCTGCAGGCTCATCTAAGGACTTCCAGATCCTTAATCTAATCACCAGCCCTTTCTTATCTTAATCAGCCTGCCTCTGGAACCAGCCTGCCTCTGTTTGTAAATAAAATACTGACTCCCTGCACCAGGGACACAAGCTGGGAGCAGCCCCTCTCCTCTGCAGAACTCACATTCCACACTGAGGTTGCCTGGGGCTAGGATGTGTGCCAGGATCAGACCTAAATGGCGCCCCTGAGTGGAAGTGACTTTACACTTCGCTTCACAATTGCTCCAGTACAGGTAGCACCCCAGTTCCATTAGTTTGCCTACATTTGTATTGGCATCTATTTCTCCAGTTGCAGGCGGTCTCTTTCTTTTATGCTCCTTGTGATGGGCTTGACAGCCGCCAGGCCAATGTTAAAGGAATGGTGGAGCAGCACTGGGCCAAGAAGGTCCCACTTATCAGCTGCTGGGGGTGCTCCCTACAGGGGACCTGCTTAAAAGGGAGCTCCGACTGGGGGAGACTGAAGGAGAGACTGGCTACAAGAAGGCAGAGAGGCTGCAGCTGCAGTGTGGGAGTGATCTACAGGGAAGGGCTGGGACTGTGAGTAAGACTCAGACGGGAGGCTGGAGGCCTGACTCCTTCCCTCTTTCTCCCTGGCCAGGGGGAATAACTGGACTATGAGAGTGAGCTGGGAAGCCTCCTGCAGCTGAGGTTTTGAATGACTGAGACTGAGTAGGCAGGGGGCTGGGGCCATGCCCCAAACTGAAGGGAAAACAGGGAAGGTAGGAAGTGGCGCAGGGGAGAATGTTCTGGACCAGCATCCAGAAGTGACTGAGCCACCCCTTGTCTCTCTCCTCTTGGGCCCTGGGCTAGAGAGGCAGGATGGGGTCTCCCCTACCCTTCTTCCCTCCCCTGGCTGCCTGAGACACCCTGAAGGACTCTGGGGGGGTGGCTGACAAACTGTGACTTGGTTGCTGAGTGCCCGGGGGCTGCCTGGAAGAGCCATCCCAAGACTCAGAGACTGTTTGGCCATGGCCAGACCACTAGGCCTACTGGCCCTCGAGCTACACTCCTCATGCCCTCCCACTCCTCACAGGCATCCAGCATCATGGTATCTTGTCCTTCCACCAGGGTGGCTGGTGGGCAGCTTCCAACAAGGATGATCCTCAGTGATGCTGCATCTATCAGCCAGAAAAGAAATGATAGCCACCCACTCAGTAATCAGCTTACCTCTCCCTGGAGCCAAAGTGTGTGACTGGCTTCTGTCAGTGTTCATGGAGTGGGTGTCTGAATGGTATTTCCGAGCAGGGGTCTCTCAGGTGAAAGGAAGCCTAGCATGTTGATACTGAGTCATGAGGTCGGAGGGACCTGCTAGCATGCTTACATTACATTTTATTTTGAATTTAGTGCTGGTGGAAGGTGCCTGATTGCCAGTCCTGGAGTGTGATGCTTCTATTTTTCTGCATTATGGAGAAAATTCTGCTCTATAAGCCTGGAGCAACTATTAAAATCAGTGGACCACATTCACTGTGGCCCTAGTTCCCTGCCACCCATTTAGCTATGCCTGACAATTCCAGAGAGTTATATATTACAATTTACTTTGACAAAGGTAATTCAGTTTAACTATTTAGGCTGATACTTCTGAGCACTGGGCTGGCACTCAAGAGATCAAGCTGGCTCTCTGTGCCTCGGTTTCCCCATCTGTAAAATGCTGATAACGATACTGACGTCTTTTGTGAAGCATTTTGAGGTCAACTGTTGAAAAGCCCTGTATAAGGGTGAGAGATTTATTATTCCCGCGGACCCATATGAGCACAAAAACTAAAATGAGATTTAATATGGAAAAAATTAAAACCAATAGAACTGGGAAAACAGAACCTGAGACAGTAATGTTCAACAGGAAAAGCATGCTTATGATAAGGTGTGAGTTTGTAACATGTAGTGGTAGCAGAAAAGCCCACGTGATTCTGGACTACAGAACCATAACACAACTTAGCGCTTATACGTATTTTTATGTTTGAAGTGCTTTACAAACATCTTACAGATAACCTTGTGAGTTATATAATTAATCACTCTAATGGCACATGGGCTGTATACTTGGCACTGTACCAACATAAAAGTTAATGCAGTCTTTGCCCCTGTAAGAACTTATAATCTAAAGGCCTGCCAGGGTAAAGCCATTGGGCTAACTTCGGTACTGGCCTAATTTAATGGAAATCCTCAGTATGTCTTTTACCCATGTTGAATCCTAATTTGTTATTTTCCTATTTACATAGATAGGTCAGAATATTGGTTTTGTATTTGGACAGTTGTCCCAGTTAGCACTGAGTGAATAATTCAAAATGAATCATATATTTGATGATTTCCCCCTTTTCCTGTTTACAAATAGTCCACGAACAGAGTGCAGAGGTCTCCGATGTAGTTATCATTAAAAAAAAATTGTGCATTTTCCTCTAGAGAGTAATTCCTGGTTTGCAGATCATTCAAATTGTTGCGATTACAATAAAAAATACAATATGTAATGTAATGCATGCAGTTAATTTACATAGCCAACATATGTAACTGACCTATCCAACATGTTGTGTATTTCAAATAGTATAACTGATTGCAATCTTTGGAATGATTGATCAGTAACTTGGCTGTCCAGTCTGGGAACAGAAACAAAATCATCTAAAAAAATAACAAGAGTTCTGTGGCACTTTAAAGACTAACAAATTTAATTTCAGCAGGCACAAGCTTTTGTGAGCTTCAGCTCACTTCCTCAGATGCAGTAGGTAGAAATGATACAGCAAATAGGTAACATATAGGAGGCATCATATACATATACAAGCGCATAGAGAACAACGGGGTAGGTGGATAAAAGCCGGGTACTTGAGGTCTAATGACAACCATTGAGTAGGAGGTGAGAATGGGTGATCAAAGCAATTTACCTCTTGATGAGCAATTAATCAACACTTAAGCTCAGATCATGGCATGAAGGTTAAATGAAACAATCCTTAAACTCCTGAAGAGCAGCCCTGGACCTGGGGTCCAGCTGCACGGGGTAAGCAGCTGATGCATTCCCTCTATTATTCCCCACCCAAGCTCCAACCCTTTCACTGAGCCAGTGCTGGGGTGGAAGGGGACTGGAAGTGACTAGTATCAGATTACTGCCCCCTACAGCAAGGAAGGAATCATACCTCTCTGAGAAGATGTCTACATTGGAGCTGTGATGGGAGGTGTGATTCCTAGCTTGCTTAGACGTATCCATGGTAACTCTGATCAAGCTAGCAATGTAGCCATGTGTTGGACGGTGGCTCAGCTGCCTGAATATGTACCAGCCCTCTCTGGACCCTCGGGGTATGTAGGTGGGTGGCTATCCTGAGCCGCTGCCCATGCTACACTGGCTACATTGCTATTTTTAGCATGCTAGTTTGAGCTGGTTTGGAGGGAGGATGAGCCTTTCACTAGTATTCGCACCAATCAAACTTGAGAGCTCAGAGGTTCATGGCAAGTGATCATGACAGGGTCACCTACATGATCAGACTGAAATTCACATGAATATGTTTTGGAGGAAGTTTTCCATTATTAGCTGAGCTCCATTTGCAATATGTCTGGATTTTATTGGTTAGATTTTTGGGCATTATTCCAGCGCTATGGATGAAAAGATTATTTTAAAAATTAAGCAAAATATAGACATAAAATAGCTCTAAAATGTCTACATTCCTAATTTCCTCTTCACTGATTTATACCGTTGCTGTTTCCAAATGAGCAGAAGGAACATCACTAAAGGATCCTCTGCCAAAAGACCTTCCACTGTATCCCAGCTTTAAGACCTCTCCAAATACAAATCCACTCTCTATATATCTTGGCTACCCCCGCAGCCTGTAATAATAAACACTCATTCCATATCGTGCATCTCACCATGACATGTAAACCCCCTGTATTTCAGTGTGGCCTTGCAAAGAGAATTTGCTTTTTTCATATATATTAAGCTGTTATTTGGCAGAGACTAGGTAGCAGGGGTTCACATACTGCTCCCAGAGACTTGCTTGCAACTTCTATTGACATTCATGGGATTTATATGCATGGTCTCTGGGGTCAGAATCAGACCCTCTGTGTCAAACATGTGCTCTGGCTGAGGTTTTTCAAATTCACCTAGAGATTTAGATACCCAATGCCCATTAATTTTAATAGGAATTGACTATCCAAGACCCTTAGATGCCTTTAAAAATCTCAGGCTACATAACCTACTAACCAGGCCCCATTTTGTCCTCTTACACCATGCAAACCCATTTGTAGATTCCAAGGCCAGAAGGGACCATTGTGATCATCTAGTCTGCCACAACCCTGGGTAAATTGTTGCAATGATTAATCACCCTCACTGTTAAACAAATGTACGCCTTATTTCCTATCTGAATTTGTCTAGCTTCAACTTCCAGCCACTGGATTGTGTATTGAGTCTAATGTGTTGCTCAGTTGTAACTAACAGCAGAGTTTGGCCCTTTATATACAAAGATCTTATTTGCAATGTAATTATGATGCACTCTAAAGCTCTGGAATACAGTTACCTGCAGTGGGTATGCATTACTGGTGCTGCTTCAAACAGACCAGCATTACTGGAGAGGTACAGAACCATTACTTCCAACTCTGCCTCTACTTATAGGAGAGAATTTATGGGTGCTCATGATATGCCAACTAAAATGCCTTTAGAAGATTCAGATATAAAAGGGGGCTGAATGGCTCAGGAAACTGATTAATGGGAACACTAAATATATAAATCTCAGCATCATGGCTAGGTTACTTTTTATTCACTCAGGGCATGATCCAAAGTCCACTGAAATCAATGGGAGCTGGATCAGAGTCTTCTTCATTTTGGGCCGGACTTCCAAAGGTAGGTAGGCTCAGATAAATACCTAATAGGATTTTGAAACTTGTCTAAACAAGTTAGGTGCTTAAATCCCATCTCTTTTAGTGAATATTTGAGCTAAAAATGTGTGTGCACATCCATGTGTATTTCCTCAATCAAGCTTGATTGATTTCAATGGGAGTTAAGCACCTAGTTGCATCTTTACCTGCCTAACTACCTTTGAAAGCCTGCCCCCCTCCTTTCTAGTTTAGTTTTCCCCTGGTAATGGAGCTGATGTGTAAGAGCAATGTAAGTGGATGTAATTAAGTGCTTGTTTTAAAATATTAACTGAGTCTCTGCTTTTCCTATAATAATCTATCAAATTAAGCAAATTACATGTGGGATTTAAGAGAAAAAACCAATTAATTATTTAGCCAACATTTACTGGATAGAAGTGTCTTATTAACACAGCAAAGGAGGTTATTAATTACCATTCACAGCATTTCTAATAACAAATTGGCATCTGCTGTTTCTATAAAAGAAATATTGCCACTGATAATCCATACTCAATTGTAAACATGCCATGAAAAATTCAACGCCTCATTTATCTGTATTAAATCTTTACCGAGGGTTGTGTCGAAGGTTCTTTGTTAGTGACCTTTAATCAGCCAATATTTAATCATGCAGAGGACTGTGTGTTTGTACATTTGCAATGCAGTGTATTTTCTTTGAGGATGACTTGTACTTAAGCATCATCTTCTTTTCACGTATTTTGGGATACCAGTGACAGTGTAGAATGAAATAAACAAACCCATGTAAAAATCAAATCCCTTTTCATCTAATTATCAAAAAATCATGTGTGTGTGAAATTTTTTTGTGATCGATCTACCAAGAGGGGGAAAAAGGTCTTCTGGTTCAGAAACTGAATTGAGGCTCAAAATGTGGTTCAATTCCCTATTTGATCGTAGACTTCCTGTGTGACTTTTGGCAAGCCATTTAGGTTCAGATTCTGATAGTCCTATTCACATTTCCTAGCAGCTTACTCAGTGAATTGTCCCCTGAAATCGTTGGGACTACTTGTGTAGAAAGGTGCTACTGAACCTTGGCAAAGGGAACAGAATCAACCTAAATATCTCTGGGTCTCATTTCCCTATCTGTAAAATGGGATAATAATATTTCTTTTCTCCCACCCTTTGTCTGTGTTGTCTGTTTAGGCTGTAAGCTCTTCAGGCCAAGAATTAATTCTTACTATGTTTTTGTATAGGGCTGAGTAAAGTAGAGTCCCAGACTTGGTTGCTTCCTCTGGGAGCTACTGAAATACAAATAATTATTAATAATAATAATCAAAGCCCTCATTTGGGCTTTTGAGAAGGGATAGACTGTCAGCATGTTCTCTGGAGACATGATGGAAATTTTCTGGATGCAGATTTCTGGATAGTGTTTCTGTCGAAATCAGCACTAACTGCTAGCCGTGTAGGTCACCTGGTTGTCCTCACTGCATGCATGTAAGCATTGTCTGTGACCAGGAAATCAATGTGAAATGACTTGTTCTATCATTCTTCCCGAGTTCTTATGTGTGAGGCTATTCCCCAAACATTTCTTCCTGGGGCTGAAATGGAAGGACTTTTCCTTTGAAGCTGCACATAGTGAAAGAAAACAGCAGGGATGTCAGAAAGTGCTTACGTCTTCCAAATAATCTGCTGATGGATACTGCAATTTGTAGCCATCTTCTAGTATGCAGCATGTCTCGCTGCTGGTGCAGCATTTGGGAGAATGGATTTATAACAGGGGCACAAGATAGTGATCAAAGCTAAACTTGCAATCTAGTACTCAAGTGATTGTTGTTTGATTCCCAGTGTTGTGTGAACTATATAATAATCAGCAGTGTTTTGAAATTGGCTGGACATTATACTCCTAACACCTTGAGAGCTCCCCAGAGGAATTGCAACTTGTAAACAGGATAAGATGGGAATGAACTGGTACTTTTATCAGCAGAATACAGTACTGTCTCAGATACCGGGATTAGGAGATTTCTGTTTTGGAAACTGCAGTAATGTTAGTGTGTGGATTAAAGCTCGAATACTTTGTAAAATAGCTAATATGATAGAGAGACAGACAGGAAATTTGGGAATAGCTTATTCCTGATGGAATTCTGAGCCCCAAAAAAATGAAAATTCTGTGCACAATATTTTAAAATTCTGCATATTTTATTTGTCAATAAATAAATGTGGAGGCTCCAGGATGGCAGCAGGGAGCACAGGCCACTGGCTGCATGGAGGTGGGAGAACACCCTGCAGCACCCCTGCAGACATGGTTTTGGTGGTGACGCTGCACCTGACCCTGACGCAGTGCAAGGGCTGGGCCTGCCCCAGAAACACACTGGGGACCTGCCCCTCCACGCCAAGCACGCCAAAATAGCAAGCGAGAGGTACAGAGTCTCGCATGCACACCCAACCCCCGCCCCCAATCCAGGTGTGGGGCAGGCAGGCTCAACTCAGCAGGCTCCAAGTGAGGAGAGACTTAGTGTAGGGGGTTCCAGGTGTAGGTTGAGAGGGTTCTGTGTGGGGCAATCTGGGTGTGGGTGGCTCAGTAGGGGGTCTGTGTGCAAGGGGGACTTGTATGCACAAGGGCTTGTTGAGGGGTTCCTGGTGCAGGGGGAATGGGGCTCTTCAGGGTGGGGAGTCCAGGTGAAGGTGGTTGAGGCTTGGATCTGGGTGCAGGGGGCTCAGTGGGGGGAGTCCGGGTGCTGGGGGACTGGGGTTTCGTGAAGTGTAGGTTTGGGTGCATCTGGTTGGGACTCAGGGGCATGGGGGTCTGGGTGTGAGGGGCTCATCAGAGTGTTCCAGGTATAGGGGATGTGTGGCTTGTCAGGGTGGGGATTTGAGTGCAGGGGGCTCAGAAGAGGGTGGTCTGGGTGCCAGGGGTGAGGTTCGGAGGGGTGGGGGTTCAGGTGTAGGGGGTTTGATAGGGGGTTCTGGGCATGTGGGGGGTGAGGCTTGGTGGGGGGTCTGGATCTGGGGGCTTCTGGATGCACGGGTGTTGGGCAGAGGGGGAGCAGCTCCCCGTACTATGACCACCTCCCCTCATGGCTGGTGAGTGGTGGGGGCAGGACGTGGGGATGGGAGTGTGGTTTCTAGGGTTTGGTCTGACCCGGCCCCAGCTGCTCCTTGCCGGGGAGGAGGAAGCCTTGTCCTCCCCTGCTGGCAGCCCAGCCAGGACTAGCTGCTGAGCTTGGCTCAGGGTAGGAGCCACTGGCCAGGATGTTCCCAGACCGCACCCCTCCCCAGTGATTTACCTTTCCAGTGGCTGCTCCAGTGTCTCCCTCACTGCTAGGGAGTGGTGTGTGACTGCTCTTGCAGCTTCCCTTTGCTTCCCCGTCAGAAAGGCATTTTTCTGTGGGAAAGCAAAGAAATACTGTAGCTCCAACAGGAATACTTCATTTAACATCTGCAAGAGTAAAGCCTCAGGAGTCAACTGAAAATCAATAGCACACTCCTAGCAGAGTGCCAAATTCAGATTCACTGTGTGTATACTGCAGTCTGAGGTGTTGGGTGCAGCTATTGCATTTCAGGAAATGCATCCATGATCACGTCTGCCCACATCCTCGCATGCATTATCAAGAGTGCGTTGACATCTCTGCATTATTTTCATAAGCGATGAGGCAGATATTTAATAGGGGGCAGGAGCAGAGTAAAAGCAATGAAATTTTGTAGCTCAGCTTGTAAACACTGATCACATAAATATTTTATTCCACTCAAGAGATGGACTAATCCGTGTGTGTTTTGAAGCCATTTAATCAAATGGCTTCCTTTGTGCATGGATGTGGTAGTGAGGATGCTAATCAGTGATTTTTCACATTCTATATGATAGCTGGTGCTTACCTCTGTTTAGGTAGTGACAGTCTTTCGGCCCACCCTGTCCAGGTGAAGCCATGTGCTGCACGTAATGGGCCAGATTTTGATTCTGTTGCACTGATATTAGACTTGGCCAGAGAACAGTAATTCCATTTCATTGAGGATTTTGAGATTTCAGACTTCGTTTTAGTTCCAATTTGGAATAAAATTAAAAAATTTAGACGTTCTCAGTGAAAGAAAGATCTGGAAAAAAAAATGGTTTAGATCAATTGAAATGTTTCAGTTCAATAAAAATTGAAATGTTTTGTTCTGATTTACACCTTTAAAATTTTATATATTATATCATAATATATACAATTCAAAATATTTTGAAATGAAAAATCATTTCAAAATGGAAAATCTAGTTCCAGTAATGTCAAAATGGGGACATTTTGGCATTTTCAGACCTTTTTTTCCCTCCAGAATGAAATATTGTTGAAAATGATATGATTTCATTAAGTATTTTGATTTTGACAGAAGTGCATTTCTGACAGACATTGGTTCGGTTGAAATTTTTTGGACTAGCTCTTAGTGGTATGAATGTAGAGTAACTCCATATGCTTCAGTGCATTTATAACTGAAGTCAGAATTTCGATCAGTGACAGAAAAAGGCTCAGACATTTGAGCTAGTTGCCTCTACCTTGGCCATGACGTCCATAGATCATGCAGCCCTGCATGCAGAAAGCTTTTAGTCTGTCTGCGTTCCTGTAGAGAACCATGCTAATTACATGTGTATGGCTACAGGCCAATATGTGCCAGTAACAATGTGTTTCTTTTTATGTGGATAGCTTTAACCTTTTCAGGAACCCTGTGCTCTGGGGCTGCTCTGAGTTGTGCCAAGGATGAACTGGCTCCAGGCTGCTCCAGGACTAAGGGAGCTCAAATGAGGTTTTAAGCCACCTTTGCTTTCTTTCCACCTCCCGTGGCAGGTCTTGACCCAATGTTAAGGCTCACAGTTTTGACCAAAGACTCCATTGATAATTCAGAACTATGAAATGCTTGGTAGCTGATTACTGATCTGCTTGCTTGTAGCAGATTTTATAGCCTGATGGTTTTTGGCTTTACTGTGTCATGTTGTAAGATTATAATACAATAATGTGCAGAGATGGGCCTGAACTGGAGCATCACGTCCAAACCACTATTGATGGCCTTCTGATAATTTGAGATCCAGATTTGCATCTAGATCTGAACTTTGAAACTTGGGGCCATCTCTTGGTCTGTGGTATAAGGGTGCAATCTGGTATCTTTGCAACAGCTTTGTGAGGTCAGGTCAGAGTTTAGAAAAGGGTGCTGTTTATTGAAAAGCAGATGCCCCCATGGACAAAAGGGTCCTGAGTTTAAATAATCTATAGAAACATAGTAATGGCCTGCTCTATATATTCCTATTATAATCCTCTGCCTTCTCAGGTGCTTTTGCTACTGCTAATTCCTCATTTTAAGGAGTAATTTCCTAATGCCACATGGCAGCCACAAATACAAATGAAAGCCACAAGAATAAAATACTGTTTCTTTTTCCCCCTGCTAAGCAGGCATTGCTGTAACAGCACTGAAGGATCGAGGAAGACCTTCGACTCACATAATTGCAGCTGTCCTTGCACTATAGGCAGGTGTCATGGTGTCATCCATATTATTAGTTTCATGTAAGCCATGGAGAAGCCATAAATCTATGATATGGATGTCAAAGGCCCTGGAAACTTCATATTCAGTGTATATTCTTACAATGGAAAGAACTTGTAGATACAGAGCTTTCACATGCAAGTAATTGTGCCTGGCTAGTGAAATGTGGCCAGTGTACGAAGTTTTGCTGACATGACTAAGATGAGGTCAGTGAAAATGCATGGCTCGGAAGCCTCTGAAAGGTGATAGAAGTCATCGCCTAAGCAATGCATGGTAGTCAGCCTTCACCTTTATTATGTTTTGGACCAGATTTAAACCAGGATAATCACGTGTGACTCCAAATGCAATCAATGGCCGTATTCTGCCACTCTGGCTCACACTGAGTAGTTCCTTACTTTTGAGAGGAGCCCCTCATTCATTTCAGTGGGACTGTTCAAGGCGTAAGTTATTGGACATCATGAGTAAGGATGGCTGAATTCAGCCCTCTATAAGTGCTTCTTATGTAAGCAGCGCTGAATTTGTCTGCTGGTCGCTACCTTTATTATCACACATTAAAATTTAATAGGTGTTTTTTAAAACTATAGAGTTTAGGAGTACAGATGAAACCCAGGGATTGAGTGAATGAATTCAGACCAAGTAGAGAGCCAGACTCTGTCCTGTCCTGTCTGCCAGCGCAAGGGAATCAGTGTTGTCATGCCTAGGATGGATTGATTTAATGTCTGTATTAAATTTGTGACCTTCAAGTGACATTATAAGCGCCATTTTGAAGAATGTGACCTATATTCTGAGTATGTAACTGCCTAGAGATGTCAAGGACAGACCGAGGGACGCTTACTGTAATGACTGACAGTTCCCTGGAAGACTAACACAAGAGTCATCAATGGATCCCAACCAAAGGGGTCACCCATAGAACAATGGTTTTGCTACAGAGAGTGGCCCAGCTAAAGGAAACTGGTTTTCCCAGTTTGGACTGCAGGGTGGGCTGGAACTTCAGGGCTGACCACCTGACTGGATTCTAGAACTGACCAGTTGGTCACATGATATAGGGAACAGAAACCTTATTTAAAGGCAGAATCTATTCCAGGCTCCTGCTACCTCACCGGCTGACCATTACCCAGCAACAGAAGACTGGAGGAGGGGCCTAACTGCCTGGCAGACTGATGGGCCAAGTCCCAAAGAAGGAGTGAGCATAGATTTAGATGTGTGTGTTGTTTTTTTCCTTAAGATGTATAACTCTTGTATGCTTTAAGGGTAAAAGTTACTGTGGTTTCAGTTATTGAGCTTATATTTCCCTATAGCAGTGTTTCGCAATTGGTGTTCCGCGGAACCACTATTAGGGTTCCGCGAGAAAGTGACATCACGCTGCTGAGAGCAGTTGTTCTCCGTGCCACCGAAAAAGGGAAGATGTCCTGGATTTTTCGGCGGAGGGTATCAAGTATGAGTGTAATTTCCCCGCGGAGCCTAAAGGGTTCCGTGGGGAAATTTAATTGAGAAACGCTGACCTAGTTGTTTGTATATAATTTGCTTATTTTGACATTTTTTTTGGCCCCATATGTAAAAATACTGTTAAGAGTTTGGGGGGTTCCGCAATTATTTATCGAGTTCAAAAGGGTTCCGTGGCCAAATTTAATTGAGAAACACTGCCCTATAGTGAAGTGGTCTTCAAAGGAGTTGACTGGGTTACTCAGAGCATTATGGGTTGAAGCCATGCTCCACCTCTCCCTTACTTCATGTTCATGTTAGTCCCGCGCCATACGCACTCTGTTGTGATGCAGTTAAATAAAGCAGCGAGTTTCCAGACTGCAGTCTTGTGAGCAGGCTTATTTCTATTACACTGGGCAGTCTCTTTACAAAATCTCCTATACTTCCCTTACTCTACCTGCCATCAAGTCCCCAAGGAGATAAACTATAAACCAGAGCACCTGCAGCAAGCTGGAACTCTGAGGGAGTAAGTGACTGAGAGGTCTCGGCACTGATTTCAGGGCCTTGGGTGATTGGTCACAAATACAAAAGGAAGGTACTAGACGAGGCATTTGCACGTGAGAATCAGTGCACCCTGGAGATAGGGTGACCACCTTTTCAAATGCAGGTGCTCTGCCCTCTCTGTGGCCCCACCTCCTGCTCCTTCTCTTCCGCCTGAGGCTCTGCCCCCGGGCCAGGCCAGAAGCTGGAGCCTGGAAGTGGTAAGAGCTGCTGTAGGGAGCCCTGGATCCTCCACCTGCCCTGGGTGGAGAGCCAAGGTGCCCAAGAGCAGCCCCTGGCCTGTATGCCCACCCCCCGGAGCACACTGCCCAGAGTAGGTGGAGGGTCTGGGGCACTCCACAGCGGCTCAGGCTCCCCACAGCGGCTCTTACTACTGTTGGGCTCTGGCTTCTGGCCTGGCCGGGGGCGAGGCCTCAGGGAGAAGAGGAGCAGGGGCGAGGCCTTGTGGCAAGGAGGAACTAAGGCCCACATCAGCTCTACCCCTCTGGGAAGAGGCTGGTGCCACCCCTCAGCCTCGGGCAAGTGTAGAGCGGTGCTAGAGGGAATCTGGGAACCCTGGATTCAGTCAGCCTGGGACCAGGACTTGAAATGTGCATGTTGGGACTGTCCTGCCCACTTAGGGACAGGTGGTCACCCTACTTGGAGGCCCAGAGCTAGAAACCGTGTCTGGATGATGCCCAGACCCAGATGGCTTGGAATCACATTGGAGCCAGAGGCTGGATCCAATTACAACAGACTGGTGTCCATCCACTAGTGGGACCCAGCCAGGTCTGTAACCATGCCTCCTTACTCCCTTTTGGTGGTACCCACACAAGGGAGGGTGGGGTAGCAGGCTCCACAGAGCTGCTCTGGGCATTCTGCACTGTTTCAGGGCATGAGGCTTCCCGCCTGGCTTCTCAGACTCATGCTAGTGGGGATTGCACTAGCGCTCTAAAAATAAGCTGTGAGGATGTTGCAGCTTGGGCTGGAGCCTAGGCTCTGAAGCCTTGAGGGCTGGGGGAGCCAAGTGAGACCCCAAACTCCAACCCAAGCCACACGTCTACATAGCTACTTTTAGAGTGCTAGTGTGAGCCCCGCTACCATGAGTCTGTGGACCCAGGCTGGGAGACTCACTCCCAGATGCAGTGTAGAGATGCCCTATAGTCCCTCATTGCCCTGGGGAATGGGAGGGGCTAGGGATGCACATCCTTGACCCTGCCTCCAATATGCCTTGCAGTTTAGCTTTGCCAGCACAGCCAGGAGCATATGCTGCACCACGCATAGACCTGTCAGTGAACTCCCTCTCTGGAGCAGTAGGGAGAGCAGGAAGGGTGAGGGGAGGGGGGAGGCTTCCCTCTGGCTTGTTCCAGGGACTGTACAACAACATGGTGCCCTTCCCCTGGGGCTTGAATGTAATGTTATGAGATAGCCCAAAATGAATAGCCCCAAAGCTGTACTGTACTCCAGCACTTGGGATGGAAAGCCAGCCTTGTGCAGAAGAACAGCACAAGCCCTCTCCGCCCCCTCAGACTAGGGCTAATGTGGTGCACATATACACAAGGATGAATTGATGAGGCTAGGTATACCTTCCTCCACACTGCCTGGACCAAGAGTCTGAGAGCTGCTCTGGACGGAGCCAGCTGTGATGGTTTTATGATATGGACAATGGTCCAACTGGGAACTGGACTGAGACTACCAGTCTCATCACACGTAGACTACCAGTCTCATCACATGTAGTCTGAGGAACAGCAATCCGATGGGAACAGCTTTCCCTCCTCTGGGCTGAATCTGAGCCGGCATTCAGGGTCTGAAAGACTCCATACTCCATTAGCAGTCTCTTGAGGCATTCAGTGACCCATTACCATCCATACGTGCTTGGGAGGAAGGAAGAGAGGGTTGTTGTTGAAACCATTCCTGCGCCTCTCCCTCTTCTCCTGGAATCTCTTTCCTGTTTGCACAGCTTCCTCATTTAGAATAATGAAAGTGTCTGAAGCAGATTTCTCTGTGGATGGCTTATCTAGTTATCAAAGATGTGGAGCACTTTAGAACCCGTAGGACCTTTGCTTGGTTGCTTTAATAAACGTCTCTCAAACTGATGAGGCCAGTAGCACCCTTTTTGTGTCTTTTATGGTACGATGCTCTTAAAGGAACATGGTGTGTTTTATTTATTAGCCAACCCATTAATCACACAGGTATCAGTCGGCTTCAGGGAAAATTTTAATTAGAGATATTTAAGGTTGAGAGAAACTGCTTCTGTGACAGACAATGAGAGCAACAGTGAGAGCGGGAGGCAGGCTATCATTGTGACTTTATGATTAATGCAGGATTTAAATAAAATATTCATGAAAGGAAATTGGAATTATAGCCAAATCCAAACGATAAACCTCCTTTAAAACTCAAATCTAAATTCTTTGGAGAGTCAAGCCTCTCAGTATTCATTAGCACAGAATACGTTTGAGGAACATAAGAAAAAAAGGGAATTTGTTCCCTAATGTAATAATTCAGCAACATTTTTAAAAGGTTTGATTAAATCTCCTGGAGCCACAATATAATGTCATTGATAAAATTCACCCTTGTTTTGAAGTAGCTTGGTAGTCATTGGCCCTAACAGGAAAGGAAGATTAGGAACGGAATGCAGAAGGACACTCCTGACAACACACTGGCATTTGTAGGATATAGAAACAAGGGACTTGTGGAGGGCAACTCTTTTATTCTAACAGTCGGAGGTTGGTAGGTACCAGTGCTTTAAAGTCCCACATTGTCACATGCAAAATGAACGGAGGTGCTAACATCTCCCTTGTTATATTAAGAAGCAGTTGTACTTCTCTTTGGTAGGACACCTTTTTGTGTTCACAGGCCTGTATTGAAATAGCTTTATAAAATGGGACTTCTTTCAAACTTAAGGGAATAAGGTGACAAATTAACATGTATGGCGTGATGCTGAGTCGCACATGGTATTTATGCAAAGTGGCTGGATCTCAAATCCTCCTGTGTGCATAGTTGTCAAGCTTGGATGCCCAAAATTCACCAACTAGATCTGTACAGAGACTCCTATATAACAGCAACCTGATTTTTCAGAGATGTTGAGCACCTGCAACTTCCGTTGGCTTCTCTGTTTCCCCTATTATTATGCCCCTGTGCAGGGGTCAGCTGCCAAACTGTGGTTCTAGTTGTGACACTTTGGGGTTTATCCCAGACCAGTAAGGGGTTCTGTCACCACCTGCCCTGTAACCCTGGGTGCTTTTGTGCTGTGCAGCTTTGACCTAACCCTGAGCCCAGAATTCTGTTCATAGCACCATTGCCTCACCATGCTTTCCCCAGGCTGATTATTCCTTGCAGGGTGACACCAACATCCCTTCCAGTCCTGAGTCTCCCCCAAACATCTTCCTGGCAGTGTCCAGTCCCTCTCACTGGACACTCACAGAAGTTATTAAGTTCGCTGCCTCCAAAGAGACAGAGCACTCATCAGCCTGGTAGTTTAGCTGAAGACCCCCATGTCTGTTTAATACACAGTACTGAGATGGTTTTGCAATAAAACAGGAATAACCTTATTAATAAAGAACATAGGTTTAAGTGATTGTAAGTAAGAATAGAAGACCCAGGTGTGGCTATAAGCAAAACAAAACATACTTTCTAGTGACAAAAACGTAACTTCAGCAAGATACAATCTTTTTCTCAGGGGATTCCTCACCTATAGTCAGTCCCCAGAGACTTCAACCCTTTTGGCTGAAGGATTCACCTTATTCTGATTACAAGAGTTCTGGCCTCTTGGGTTACCCAGGTGATGGATGCCAAAGTGGCTTTCTGCCTTTGCTTATATTTACCAAAGTCTACTGTCCTTGTTTCAAGAAACCAGGAAGGCTTCCTGGGAGGGCCAGCTCCATCCCCTGTCATAATCGTCAAGCGGTCTCCCCCCACCTTTAGCTTGATGACGTTGTTTATCTTTTTATGTAGATGGACTTTTCATCATCCTCTGAAGTGTTCAATTTACATTGGACACAGGAAAATAGGCAAAACAACATTCCTTTGTCTAGGAGAGGCTGAGCTTATGCACTGCTTGTAAAACATATTAAAGAATATATTTCCATCTATAATCTTTATACATTGCCCAGGTATAAAGCAATAATATTAAAGACCAGCGTGTTGCCAGTTTGAATCAGATCCTTCAATGGCACCTTTTAGACACAGATTATGACAACGGTGTTTTGGGGTAATGAGGGGGTCAGGCCTGATGTGAGTGATGTTATGGAGTGCCCTCTGCCAGTTGGCATTAAGGGAATTTCTAGGTCACACTTATGCTACAAGAGCTTGAGATCTCCAGTGTCAGCAGTGGCCCTAGATGTCACTCAGTCATCTCTTCCATCTCAGGCACCAGAGCTGTATTGGAAGGCTCACCCATGGCACTCTTTCAAAGGCCGAGTTAGAACGCTGCAGGCCACAGTCATGTTAAAATGCTCTCTTGTGGCTAGCATGGCTTCAAATCTCTTGTAAAAAGAAATGTGGTAAAAGGTGAAGCAGCAGTGTTATGGCTGATGGGACATATAAAGAGGCCCAGGGACCAGAGGGAAGCATATGTCCTCTTTCCCCCTGGCTGGCAGAAGCAAGGGAAAAGCCTCTGGGGACTATAGCCAGCATTTGTCAGTTGAGTTGCTTTACTCTGAATCATAACTTTTGTGTTTAGACCATAAGAGGTGAGGGCCTTTAAAAGGGCCTGGGCATGGCATTTGCTTCCCTTCCCTGACTGGTGAAACAGTCCTACCAGCTTGCATCATTCTTTGAAGTTGACTCATCCCTAATGATTGGAAGCTGTGTTTGTGGAAAGGAATGACAGACCTGGAACAGGGTCCGTACCCTTTGTAGCCTTCTCTGCACTAGGAACATGTGTTAGGTTTTTCTTCATCGGTGCAGAAAAATGTATGAGATTTCCCCAGAGTAGAAGTTTCTCTGTGTTCTAATCAGAGGGTGAAATTCAGGCCTGTGCAGAGGCTAAGCACAGAGCCTATGATCTACTTAAGTACCACTAACATCTTCAAAATAGGGCTTACGTTCAGGGCTGCATTAAGGCAATCCAGGACCAAAAGCCCACCAACTCTTGGGCCCCATCCCTGTACCATGGCCACGCTCCCCACGTTCTCATTCTACCACTTCTTGGAGTGGAAATGGCACCCTCCCTCTTTCCCCCAAGAGCTGTTTGCTGGGTTGGTGGGGGCCACACAACCAGTCCTTCTTGGGCTGGCTGTGCCTCCTTCCTCCCATGGCGTGGTTTCAGGCAGGTTAGAACCTATCCTATTGGAAGGAGGACTCAGCCTCCACCCACCCCTCTAAGTGGGTGAAGCCTCTAGGGACACCAAAGCGGGCTGCAGTGAAGGCCCAACGCACACAGCTCCCTGCTTGGGGTGGTGCTGATGTGACCCTCCAGAGCAGCAGGGGGTCAGAGTTAAATGGAGGTGGCGATGGGGATTTCACATCTCTCTGAGCTATTTTTTCAACCTGTCTGCAGACTCAGGCAGACGTCACTGCACCAGTCACACTGGCTTCCCATTGTTGAGATTTTCTGCACAACCACGATCAGGGGTTTTCAACCTTTTTTAGAAACTATACCCCTACGGTCTCAAGGTTTCACCTGACGTACCCCTTCATGGTTTTCACCCTACCTGACGTTACCAGGGTTGCAATAAAAGGCATAATGGCCTAAATTTAACACATTTTCTTTTAGTTCATCTAAATTTACATAATTTACATCACAACAGAACTGACACTATTACGTTAGGACAGCATTCTAAACAGTAGTTCTTAAAGCACCTGGCTCTGGCTGGACTCCACCGCCCCCCCACCTCTGGCCAGGCTCTGCCACCCCCTGCCTCCGCACTTACCCACCGACCCCCTGCACTTACCCGCTGCCCCCCTACACTGACCCAGGCGCTGCTGCCCCCTGCCCCTGCACTTACCTGCTAAACCCCTTGAACTTACCTGCCACTCACCCCCCTGCACTTACCCATGCTCTGCCGCCCTCTACCCCCACACTTATCTGCTGAGCCCCCTGCACTCACCTGCTTCCCGCACGCACTTACCTGCCGCACGGCGCCCAGCTTGCCTGCTCCAGCCCCGCAGCCCGGAGCTGGCTCAGACAGGGCGGCCTCACCCCCTGACTTGGGGGGGGGAGCACCCGGCTTGGAGCCTCCTACGTCCCCCGTCCTTGCTGCACATCGTGACCTGACGCCCCCCCGGAGGCCGGCTCCTGGAAGTCTGCTTGGTAGGCGACTGCCTGCCTCCTGCCCGGTCCGCCGCGCAGTCAGGAGGCAGGCTGCAGTCACCCACCTCCCAACTAGTCCCTACTTCCAACCGGGAGGCGGGCTGCAGTCACCCAGATACCCCCTGTGGTACTCTGAAGTACCCCCAGGGGTACGTGTACCCTGGTTGAAAACCTCTGACCAAGATGATTAGAAAGATCATATCATATTTATAATGAAAGCTGAGGTTCTGAAGCCGTCCTGTGACTTTAGAATCCAGGCATGCATTTGTATTGTTTATGGCTTAATCTAGTCTTGTTTAAATGGGATTAAAGGTGGGCAGGCTGTGACGTGTACAGGGGTGAATTACACCCAGAGAGTAAAAGCTCAATGGCCCTTTTGTCTCCCATGAAAATCTAAGTAATTTTACAATTGCCCAAAGTCCTATGGACTATTTATAGATGTACTCCTCTCCAAAAGACAAGAATAGCATGCAGAGGTGCTATTTAAAGACATTTCCCTAATGACATTTTTCAGTGAATATGCTGTTAAATATGCTGCAAAATGTTGGTAACAAGCCCATCTGAAATGTCAGGCCTGTCACTGTAACATTCTACTTAAGGCTAACTCTAATTAGGCTAAATTTTGTCGGAATCAGGGTAAAGCTATTCATAGGACTTTGCGTACGAAAGCGATGCCCTGAATTGTTTTTAAAATGATATGTTCTAACCTGCCGGCTGCCTAAACGGGAGCTAACTCCATCATTCTTTGCTGTGGAAGTCAAGTTTCACCCCTTCTTGTTATTAAATTCTTGTTACTAAAGGTTTTAAGTCAGGGCTTTTCATCATTCACACACACAGAAGAGAGACTAGGAGGAAGATACTGTCTGTAAGAAGAGAATAATAATAAGGCTCTATCCAGTACAACAGGCACAAATGAAAGAGTTATTAAATTGCTGATAGCTCATTTTTTTCTCCCTTTGGATGTCCCCCTATAGGTGAAATTCAGAAATCAGTTTCTCCTCTGTTGGAATGAAAATGTCACATTGAAACATTTTCTCCCCTCTTTCTCTAATTTCTCATAGGCCCTTTGGCAATCCATCTTTTTGGCTGTGTTACGCAGGTGTATGATTGCATTTGTAATTCTACCACCCATTAATCACTGTTCTGTGACCCGGTCTAATCCTGACTAACTAAGCTTCTTTTCTTCAGTTCTGCACTGCCAATGCTGTGTAAACTGTTTATTTTTCTGCTGCAGCATAAGCTCAGTGTTTTGGCAGGCTCAAATGAAATGTTCCCACTGATTTTTGGCCAACCAATGCAATAGAATTTTCTCCCTTTCCTGGAATTTGATGCCCCTATTTGATGCCCTTGTTCCCGTGTCAGGTAGCTCTTTTAACTCCATTAGCACCTAGCCACACTTTGCCTCTGTTGTGTCTCCAGAGTGGAAACAGTTTTACAGACATTCCTGAAGGGCATCTGCTGCTCCTTTTTTCATTATCCCACATCTATATTCATGCCTGCCTGGCTGGTTAATGATGGTTCAACTCCCTTATTGCTTTCGGCTGTGTGGTAGAACATGCATCTTTTACAGGAGCATGAGAAGAGACTCATGAGCAAATGACGGGAAACATTTCGGAAGGCTCAGAATTTAGTTTCAGTCTGGCTATGTGATCAAACGTTGAGATGCTTATTATTATTCATAATAGGGTAGTGCCCACAGGCCCCAGTCGAGACCTGTCTCCCATTGTGCATAGTAAGAAACTGTCCTTTTCCCAAAGAACTTTGTCTAAATAGATAAGATAGACAAAGGGAAACAGAGGTGAAGTGAC
This sequence comes from Emydura macquarii macquarii, assembly GCF_026122565.2. Taxonomy (NCBI): domain Eukaryota; kingdom Metazoa; phylum Chordata; order Testudines; family Chelidae; genus Emydura; species Emydura macquarii. The sequence continues at coordinate 8,270,264 of NW_027130506.1, forward strand.
TTGTCCAAAATAATATAGCAGGTCAATGTCAGAGCTGGAAATGAAACCCAGGTCTCCTAAGTCCTAGGTCAGTGCCCCATCCATGTTGCCTCTGTTCTTATCCAAAGTATACCCAAACCTGCATAACTAGCCTGATCATTTCACCAGAAAGACCTTCACACAAGATTTCTGGCATGTCCATATCTAATGCTTGCCAGAAACACCTCAAGAACAGCTTGTCTTCCTATCTATCCTTCCCATCTTTCAAATCTATATTTATCCTACCCTTATTTTAGGATCTGAGTGTCAGATTTTTGACACTTCTGGCTCCTTTACTGGCCTGAATTAAGTTTAAACTAACAGACAGACAAAAAACCCCAAAACAATCCAGCCCCTCATCTGAACATTTCAGAGCTTTTAAAAAAGTTTGGGTCAGTACAAGCCTTCCCCCCCCCCCCCAGTCTAGTTCATTCATGGGGCATAATATACATCTTGCACTGAGTTGATCAAGAGCCACATCAGTGTTTTATTCTTCACACAGGAGAATATAACTAGGGCACCAGAGGACAAGGTGTGTCTGCGGGTGCTTGTGATAACCTTTATAAACAAAATAAAACAGCTATTATTCTTAATTAATGTTTAGTTGTATGCTTTCCAACTACACAGTGCTGAAGGTTCAAGTTAGACAGTGCCAGGGCAAAATTCAGAGCTGATGTGTAAGTCTGATTCCTTTCTGCTGACTTCAGTCATTTAGTTTCCTTATAGTCATTTAGACTCCCTTGAACTCACTTATGCCCACACTAGTGCATAAGGAAGGCCAAGTAGATTTAACTTGCACCCTGAGAAGGTGATAGGAGGTATATGAAGGTGCATGTTAAAGATGCACCCACTCTCCTTTAGCATATCCCTTCTGGATCTTTGGCATGTAAATTACATCAGTTTATACTCCCTTGAATGTTGGTAGCATGAGGGTAAGTAGGTATAAGGGAATATTTCTGACCATAAAGGACTTTACATTAGTGGAAGGGAATCTAACTTACACCATTTTACACATGGTCTCTGAACTTGACATATGGTCTTGAACCTTCACTGTAAATTTGTCAGATGCTGCTCTAAGCTCACAAAAATCAGAAAGTAAGGTGTAAGCTCACTTTCAGATGAAACTTTCAACAGATATGCTGCCTGCTTGTCTTGAGTGATATGTAAGAATACGGGTGCTAAGCCTGATGTCTCGGCCACATTTCAAATCATGTATACATTTTGCCTATCTAAATTCCATGTGCTGGTTCAACTGGATACAGCTTTTTCATTTCCCGTCTTTAAACTATTGTGTAGTCTTCTGTGCAGAGTTAAGTAGTGACATTTCACCCCACGGATTTCATCTCAGTGGTTGGTAAAGTATTATATCTTTTGAATTACTTTAGAGGTGTATAGAAAGGTCTGTTATTGCATGTTAAAGCCCCTGAGGCAACTGTAGAAATGCAAAGTGTTAATACTCCCTGATTCTGCTGATTTAGAACTTTACAAACATGAGTAGACTAATAGAATCATAGAATCCTAAAAGATTAGGGTTGGAAGAGACCTCAGCAGGTCATCTAGTTCAACCCCCTGCTCAAAGCAGGACCAACCCTGGCTAAATCATCCCTGCCAGGGCTTTGTCAAGCCAGGCCTTGAAAACCTCTAAGAATGGAGATTCCACCACCTCCCTAGGTAACCTGTTCCGGTGCTTTTACACCCTCCTAGTGAAAAAGTTTTTCCTAATATCTAATCTAGACCTCCCTCACTGCAACTTGAGACCATTGCACTGAGTAGTCTGAACTCTCTGGGACCAGACAAAAGAATTGCACCCCATTGCTAGTAAGGCTGAAGTTAGTAACGACCTTAAAATCAACACCTTAATGGGCATTTTGGCAATGATATGGCGATCTACTTTTTCATGTCATGTCATCAATCTTAAGATAAGATTTTAAAAGAAAGGAAAAACAAAGCTATGCCATAAAAAGCAAGAGAAGAACTTAACATGCATTTTCCATGCAAAACAACAGGTAGTGTTCCATTCAAAATTGATCCAGTCTGTCTGTTCTGGAGTAGCAACACATGAGCTTCAGAAGCAGTAGCAGGAGGCTCTGTGGTAATTCTTTTCCCAAAGGCATTCTGATTTATTTGCTAATGTAACCAATGACTCCACTCAGTTCACTAACTAATGAGGAAACTACTATGGGGTTCTGCCTAACCTGCCTGGCTCTAACTTTGAAACAGCAAGGCCCACCCCTAAAAAGCCACCACCCCTACATTTAAACACCAACCCTCTCCTCCACTCTACAATTTCAGACTTCACGTTCTACTCCTTTTACTCCAGTCTCTTGAAACCACTGGGTCCACAGATCCAAATCCTTTGACTTCAGTGCAGTTAACACACTGGCCTTTCTGTTCTGTCTGGGCTCTTGTAATATGCTCTTTTAGTGCTTATGATCACATTTCCCTCAAGTGACTGACCGTAGCAACTCAACCAACCTGATACTCACTCTGAGGACAAGGAGACAGAATCTTAGCAATATTCTGAGTGGGTGTGTCTGGGGCAGGTGGAGTGTGGGTGGCACAGAACTCCACTACACTAGGACAATCATCAGTTGGGACTATATGTTGCTAGTATAAATTACAGTAGCCCCTAAGGTGTGAGTGCTGAGCTGCCCAGAGAATCTGGGAGCTGTAACCAGCTGTCTGACATCTACCCTTCTCTCATTTGTTAAGTGTTTCTCGAACATGAGAGAATCTGCTCTCCTTTCTTTACGACCCTTTCCCCACAAGGAAGTCATCTGTATATTGTGTGAGTCCGTGAAGGATTTTAAAAGCAAGGAAGGTACTTGTAAGATGGACCCACAATTAATGAAAGTGGAATTGTTGAAGATGAGGGAGATGTGACTGTTTCTTTGTGTGTGCAAAAAGTTGTGCAGAGGGATCAAATTCTGGCATCTTTATTCTGGCAACACCTTCGCGGGGTTCAGGATTTAGACCATGCTGAACGCTTTGCTGTTGAACAATTCTGCTAGCCGAGGGTCATTGTTTAATCAACAGATCATTTCTGTGGCTTTTCAGTAGGAAAACATTGTAGATAAGACACACCTACTGAGCACTTTGAAGCTTTTATGTATGTTTATACACCCTATCTGCCCAGAAGTATAAATTGATTTCCAAACATCATATACACATTTAAAATTGGTTGAATGGTTAACCTTTGTTCACAGAAAATCTATCTGAACTTTATTTTGTCCATTATGAATTATTAGTTTAGAAAGGTTTCATATTACTATTATTAAGATTTGATTTAAAGTGCAGAGATGTATCCTTCTAGCAGTTTTATTCCTTTTACAAGTTGAGTTATTCTTGTAATTTACCTTTGCCTTTTTAATAGGTGTATTCCTTTAACAGGTATTGATTGAAGTGGATTCCACAGTATTTCAAGTAATGATTTTGTGACAACTAAAAATAAGAATCTAAAGCAGTGGCATCTTACTTAGGTCTAGTTCTTTTATGGGGTCCTATAGTTAAAATAGAAACAAGAGGTTATCAGGATATACTGTATATTTAAGACTCTGTGGTAGATTAATCAAAGGAATAACAGGTAGATATTTTTCATTTTTTAATTGTTATGGATAAATGACATTCCTAACTTTGATTTGTTTATTGGAATGGAAGGAAGGGTAAGGTCTTGTGGTCCAAGCAAATTAATTCAAAATTAGTTTGCTTGGCCCATTAGATGTGGATTTGGGAAGTTTGGGATGTGATGCTGGGAAGGTTACTTAACCTTTTCTGGAGCAGAGAGAACTGCAAAAAATGGGACTGGAAATCTTGAGGGCTGTCTCTGGAATTTTTGTCAAAGTTGGTTGGCCCTGCTGAATTCTAGTCTGGGAGGCAGAGAATGGAGAGATGAGCAGCTGGAGAAGAAATGGGCCATGGAAGTAAGAAAGAAGTGAAGGAGGTAGCAGTGAGGAGCAGGTAGGAGAGAATTGTTCCTGAAATTTCACTCCTGAGGCATTTAAGAATGAGAGGAAGGATGGATCAATGGTTAGGGTACAAGCCTGAGATTGATGAATCCTGGGTTTGATTCTTGTTCTGCCACAGACATCCTGTGTGACCTTGGATAGATCTATTAGTCTTTCCCCTTCTGTAAAATGGAGATAACTCTTCCCTACCTCACAAGGGTGTTGTGAGGAAAACTCATTAACGATTGTGAAGTGCTCAGATATTACAGTGAAGAGGGTAATAAGTAACCAAGATAGACAGAGAATCAGTCCTGCGAAGCTCCCATTCCATGGGTCTTTTACCAAACGTTTCCTGATCCTCAGACCTCTGCTGAGCCATCCAGTTTTGGGTTAGCTGGGAGGAAATCCAATGGGGATTCTGACTGAGACTGGAAGAGTTTAAAGGAACCACAGAAGAAGCCCTTTGTGTAGCAGTGCTGTAGAACTGAATAAGGATTACATGAATTGAGTTCAATAGAAATGTAGTAGGGCTTCTACAGAAATTACTCCTGCCAGTCCCTTTTTAGCCCTTACTCGGATAAAAATTCCCATTAAATACTCTGCTAAAATTCCCATTAGGAATTCTGCCTAAAGAAGAAGAAAGGATGGGCCTTATTTGTAAGGCACTGGATGGAGACTTAGGAGGTCAGTCTTCCTGTGTGACCTTGGAAAAGTCACTTAAATCTCTTTGTGCCTCAGTTCCCCATCTGTATAATGGGGTGAGTAATACTTCCTGTTATGACTTGTCTATTTACATTGTAAGCTTCTTGGGATCAGTAACTGTCTCTTATTAATATATATGTGCACTGTGCCTAACACAATAGAATCCCCAGCTGAGATCAGGGCTCCAGGTGCTACCATAACATAAATAGGCACTGAAAGATTTGGTCCAGGATTTGTATTGTATTTTACCCTCTTTTACTAACAGAGCCAGATCCAATACCCATTCATGCCAATGGAAGTAGAATTAGTCCACTAATTTGTAAGGACATCAGGGCAAGGATTCTCTTATTTGTCTGGCCCATCAGATTGATTGTAAAAATTCCACACAAACTAATGACACAATATAAATCAGCATGAATGATAACAATTGCAGGAATGATTGATACATGAGCATTCATTTTTGTTTCTATCCATCATGCTAATGGGATTTTGGTGCATAAATCTCTTCTTTTGGCAAAGACTACGCAATCTGGAATACAAAAACGCTGTTCAGTTTAGTCTGAGGAAGAGGAGTTCTTTCTTTTCTTCCTTCTTCATTTAAGAAAATTATAGTGATTTGGGACTTCACTGCACCTGGGGTTTTATAAGAACACTTTGTATTCATTTGGTAAAATTTGTGATAGGGATTATAAATAAGTAACTTTGTGTATAAATATATTCCCTAGGGAAACGCTGTGACTCAGTCTACCAGAGCCTAGATAACAAGCTCGTGAATGAGCTACATTTCATAAACAATGTGGCTTTCCATCTCCTAAGCAGGATAAAATGAAGATAACATATTATCAAGGAGTGAGAATCAGGAACGTTTTGTGAAATCATTTGAACAAGGAGTTGGAGGAAGCTGGCAATTTGTTAAATTAGAGAATAGATTGTGAGCTCTCTAGGCAGGGAATGTCTTTTTGTTGTGTGTGTGTACAATGCCTGATACAGCTGGGACTCCTGGGTGCTACTGCAATACAAATAACAAATAAAATGGCAAAGCCCCGATCCAGGAAGCACTTAACTCACATGAATTCAAGGGTATTCATGTAAGGAATGTTAAGCAAATGGGTGTTTTCAGGATCTAGGCTCAAGTGAGCAATTGCATAAGGTCATTCAAGAAGTCAGCTGATAAAGCCAGGAAAATAACCCCGATTGCCTGATACCCAGCCCAATGCTTTAACCAGAAGACCATTTTCCCCCTCCGATATAGACCAGCTCTTCTATTGTTTTCATCTAGATCATTAAAATCAAGGCTATTTCTTCCCCTCTTTTCAGTCTAAAATAATGCTACATTTTGGTGCAAGTCGTCATCAGTGAAGTAAATAAACAGAAGATTCAAATGTAGGCTCTGTTCTGTAATCATACACTGCCTACTATGAAAGCAGTAATTCCACAGAACAGACTTTTACCGTGAAATTATCACAGAGCTCTGATAAAAGAATTATTGATGTGAGATCAAACTGAGCAGATGAGCCCTGAGATTTGATTTGAAAGGGTTTCAAGCTGAAATCAGTTCAGGCTTGACCACTGTTGCATGCAAACTCTATCCAAATCATACACACTGTATCTGGAAGAAATGCTGCTATACGCTGTTAACATTTTATTCAACATTCCCCCTCCCATCTGCCCCTGTTGGGAAAATTCAGTATATATTTTATACTTGCCAGTTTAACCCTTAGAATACTGGCATTTTCCAGGCTGCCAGACAAATGATTGCCTAGACAGGAAATATATATCTGCAGTCTCCAAAGAAATTACTATTGAAATATTGACTGTCTGCAGCAATTAGATAGGAAATATCAATTGGCTCATGGTGTTCTCTGGAGAGTATTCCCCTCCACACTGGTATAAGGAGACTGGAGGAATAAAGGGAGAAATCTCACCCTCTCTCTCTTCTATTTGGGGGATGTTTTTGTTTCCTTACTATAAAGCTGATACTCGCAAATGTCCCTCATTACAAGGTACATCATTCATTTTAGTCCCAAAGTTGTCTACACTCTGCCCCAATTTGGTGTTGCCTTTTATTGTTGAAAATTACTTACATCAGAAATCAAGAACCCTGAAACAGAGGTTCTAGAAAGAGTTATTTACACTAAGGGAATGAAACTCCAACATTTCCTGCATAAATCATTTTCTTGTGTCCCTCCTTTGGAGTCTTTGTCACACACCGCATCCGGCATTTGGACGGTGGCAGGTTGGGAGGTGGATAGAGTCTGCAAAGTCCTCAGTTCTTCAGCTGCCATTTTGTGATTAGACAAGGCACCTATCTTGCCTGGCCAAGGGGAAATGTGTCGTTAAATGAAGCTACCTTTTATGTCTTGTCAGTCTAATTATACACATTTTAAAAAGCTTGAATGCCTCCATTTTTTATGAACTCCAAGATTAATCCACTAGCCGTCACTTTCAGTCACTTGTCCTTTTCTTCCACTCCCCTCTCTCCACTCATCTAGCACTGGCTTCCCTGATGCCTCTTCACACAGTTCCATGACATGTGAGAGTCATCTCCTCTGCAGCTCTTGCCTCTTGAAACTCTTTCTGAATCACTACCTCACTGAAACGGAAATTCAAATTTCAACGGAGAACATCTCATTTCTCACTTCCCTCTCCACCTGAACATCCCCTTTTTGATCTCTGTAAAGCACTTGGGATTTAATAGGTATGAAGAGAGCTATGTGAAATAACACCGGCTTCCTGCCTAAAGGAAGTTGTATTGCGCTATTGTGAAAGCAGTCTTCTTTTATTTGATAAACATAATCTCACATGGGCTTTTTCTTGGCCCCAGCTATCAGTGCTCTTTCCCACAATACCCTTTTAGCCTTAGCTTTTAGGTACTAAATAATAATCACACGTACTTAGTCTCTCTTCTTATTTGTTAATATAGAAACCTAGGAAAATTACTCCCTCAAGTGACTGTCTCCTACCAGCTGCTGCAAGAAGGCAAAAGGAGTTGTGTACATTCATCTAAGAGCTGAATTGACTCTATATTAGCAGTCTTGATACTCCTGCCTATTTAGGTTACACACTTCTATGATAGTACTTCTGCCTCTAAATTTCTCCTATTGCATCCATACTTGCCTCATCTATTTTTCCATTGTGTAGCACTATTATTTGCATGATGGTAACATCTAGAGGAACCAACTGAGATAAAGATCCTATTGTACTAGGTACTGTTCAAAATAGAAAGAGACAGTCCCTGACCTGAGAAGCTTAAAGTCTCAGGGCTTGTCTTAAGGGTTTTCAGGAATAACTATACCGGTACAGCTCTATTGGAAAACTCTCCTAGTGGAGATGCAGCTTATATCAGCAAAGAGTGCTTTTGCCAGGATAGCGTATACCAAGTCCCCAAGCAAAATCAACCCTACTGGCAAAATGACTGTTATGCCAGTATAATTGCATCTGTGCTAGGGTTTTGCTAGCACAACATCTGCCATGCAGTGTGATTTCTATCTGCCCCTCCACTTCTAAACTACATACGTGTAGATCAGGCCTAGACAGGTAAGACAGACAAAGGGTGATGTGGAAAGAATTATTATTATCCTCATTTTACAGATGGGGAGCTGAGACAGAGAGTGGTTAAGGGACTTGTCCAAGATCACATAGGAAGGCTGTGGCACAGGCAACACTTGAGCATAGTCTCGCTCCAGGCCCTTAAGCACAAGGTCATTTTTTGGCTCCTCAGAGGCTGTGTAGGCTGGGTATTGCAAGCGGTGTGAACCATAAAGAAAGGAGAGCACCCGCCTGTCTAAAATTTATGATCAGAAAAAAATGCTCTCTGTCCACCCCATTCCTTCTGGGAAGCACCTTCCTGAGTAAGTATGGTTCTTCTCTGGTCATCTGTTTGGCTTTGAAAGCCTCTTGGTTTTCTTTGAAGTCCTCCTCTTGTGAAGTCCCCCAGCAGAATGCCGTTGTGGAACGTGCCATGGAAATTACAAATAATCATGTTCAACCAATTTGTGAAGTCCTTAGGAGGGAAGGCAAAGGGCACCCTCAGTTTGATGTGTGGAACTACTGCCAATGAAGGAAAGTTACTCCTCTGGGGAAATATGCAAGATGCCAGTGTTGCATTCACTAAAAGGGTATGAATACAGTAGCAACTCAGAGTTACAAACACCTCGGGAATGGAGGTTGTGCGTAATTTGGAAACGTTCACAACTCTGAACAAAACGTTATGATGGTTCTTTCAAAAGTTTACAACTAAACGTTGACTTAATACAGCTTTGAAACTTTACTATGCAGAAGAAAAATGCTGCTTTTAACCATCTTTATTTCAATGAAACAAGCACAGAAAGAATTTCATTACCTTGTCAATGTTTTTTTTTTAACTTTCTCTTTATTTTTTTTAGTAGTTTATGTTTAACACAGCACTGTACTTGATTTGCCTTTTTTTTTTTTTTTTTTTTGGTCTCTGCTGCTGCCTAATTGCATACTTCTGGTTCCAGATGAGGTGTGTGGTTAACCAGTCAGTTTGTAACTCTACTGTTCAGAACTCTGAGGTTCTACTGTATTTACAGGATCTGAACAGATTAAACAAATGGGTAGGGTACAAAATAATTGATAATGGGCCTGATCCAAAGCCCATTGAATTCAATGGGAGTTTTTCCATCGACGTCAGGCCATATAAATCCAACATTTTTCTTGTATCAGATAGTGGAAAAAATTAATGGTTAAAAAGGGCAATGTAGCAGCTGTGCAGAAATACAAAGGAGGAAGACTTCTGTCTGTCTGTCTGTCTGTCAGTCGTAAGGTTGCCATCACGATGATATCTGATACTTGTGGAAAGCCCATGAAGATTTGAAAAAAGTCTCCTTCCTATCTCCCTGAAAAAATCTGGCACTTGGTTTCATTGGTCTTATTATCAGGCATTTGTACACTGAGTTGAATTTCCGGATGCTGTTTGCTAAATATTATATTGCGATAAAACCCAAGCTCGGGGAAATGCCAGAGACCTCATGAAGCCCACTAGGGACTTTGTTAGTGCCAATCTGTTTTCCGTGGTAGGCACTTAGATCCTGTGGTGATGGGTGACTGTATAAAATCCTTGGATAGCTACTAAGGAAAATATCAGTAGGGTTGCCACTGTGAGTAACTTCGGGCTGTGTTCCTGAACCTGCCCACTGCAAAGAACTGATGTGGCTGTGACAGTATGTTTGTTTAGAATTATACTGACTGACACTGAAAAATATTCATAGCATCCTGTTTATGTGACCTCCACTAATGTTGAAAGATCAAATGAAAAACTTAGCGTGGCAATTTTCAAAAGCTATCAAAAACTATAACAAATGATTTAGATGAATGTGCTTTCAGCTCAAATGAAATGTAAATGTACATGTTACACCAACCTATATCTGTCTGCCTGCTTGTACAGAAAGCTGTCCATGGATACGTTACTGGTAGCTCAGAGCCTGCTTTTTGTTATATAGAAATACAGATTTTTGCTATTTCACGAAGACTGGGAATCTCAACTAATAACCTAAATGTAGAGGCCAAAGTTTTAGGTTTGAATATTAGTCTGAATGCACTTTTTCCTGGTTCTATTTTGGGGCTTGTAAGATCAGAGTATCCTTAGTATCCACTGCTGGGGAGTTTAAGGATCAAATAGTAGCCAAGGGCAGCAATCTAGTCCACTAAGGTCCTGATCCTGAAAAATTATGGGTATCTGCAGTTCCCATTGAAATGAAAGGGAGTTTTGGGTGTTCAGCACGTCTGGACTAGACCCTTAGGCTCCACTCCTGTTCCTACTGAAGTCGATAGCCATTTTTGCAAGGATATTGATGATGAAGATGATAATGAGTTATCACTTGTGCTGTGGTAGTGCCTGTAGGTCCCAGTCAGGAAACAGGGTCCTATGATGCTATGTACTGTAAAAACAAGCAACACAAAGACAGTCCCTGCCCCAGATTGCTCACAGTTTAGGATTAGAACAAAATGAGCCAGCTGGATAAGCCAGGGTGGAATTGGGGCTGGGGACAGGTACCATAAAGGAGGGTAAATTTGCATAAACTAGAAATCTCAGTGGCTCAAGGGGAGTTAGGAACAAGTGCTCAATGAGTAGTGTGGAGTACACATTACTAATGAAAATAAGGCACTGATTTCAGCAAGTTAAGTAAACCCACACCTAACTTTAAGCATGTGTATAGATCTATTGACATCAATGGAACTATTCATATGCTTAAATTTAAGCTCATGCTGAAGTACCTTGCTGAACTGGGAGCTAAGTGCGTATAACCCTTCTCCTCTCTTCAGTAATGGTTACTTAGAATGTAAGCTCTTTGAGGAAGGGACTATGTTTTTGTTCTGTGTTTGTACAGCACCTAGCACAATGGGCCCCTTGTCCGCGACTAGGGCTCCTCGCTGCTACTTGCAATACAAATAATGAACAATGAGTGTTTATTATCATCCGCCATCATATGTCACCTTAGCTAGATTGCACGCTGTTTGGGGCAGATATCTTTTATTCATTAAATGATCTTGTTTAAATCCAACTGACATAAAAGGAATTGTGGATGCTATTTTGGAAACCCTTGTACTTGGACTCCAGTGGTCCAGTCCATTACAAAATTAAAGTGGCAGCAATATCTATCTCATCAGACCCCATAGAACTAAAACCATTATTAGAGACACCAGATGGCTTTCTGGCTGCATGTGATACATCTTAATATTCCAGTAGCCCTGACTCCAAACACCCTGTTGTGCTCATTGGGTTAAAGGCTTTTAAAATTGCTTTCTGTTCTGGCACTATAAAATCAAGACTTGTGCATCATTATGTAGGTTAATTTCAGTGGCTCTGGGATATCCTTCAATCCTGTTGCTTAAAAAGGCTTGAGTTTTCAGGCCTATATTCCATGTTCCCAGTTGACTGGGAACTATAATGCTGGCTCGGTTGTCTCAGATCCATCGTTGTCTGACACTTTCATGGAAGTTGATATCTTTGGCTGAGAAAAAACAAAAAAGGAGTACCTTCAATAAACACAGGAATCAGAGTTTCATTCCTGAGAGGAGGAGACCTAAAATATTTATAACATTCATGCTGCAGTAGTAATGCCAGCTAAAAAGGGGATACAAAAATGTTTGCTATTGTCCTTCCACAGAGGTACTTGGCTGAGGCTGAGTTATAGTAAAAAAATCCCCCTTCTCTACTCACCCCCCCTTTTTTTTTTAAACAAAGGAAACACTTTACATGTCAGTTGCATGAGGTAATGTACAGAATCTCATCTTGAAAGGCAAAGGAAGGAACAAGAGCAGAAGGACTGAGCACTGTCCATTGTCATGCCGTGTTGGATACTGAAACATCTTTCCATAATTAATCTTTAAAAAACAAACAAACTCAAACTAATGAATAGCACATAATCAGATTAAATATGATGGGTTTTTTTCTCTTTTCAACAGGGGCAGAACTAACTTGAATTGTTCTTGAGGATCTTAAACTACTAATTCTGTGCTTCTATTTACTCCCACACTGGGTTTTTGTCTTAATTCCCACTGGATTTACTCTCAACTTGCTTCACATTCTGCTTTAACTAATGCAGGCTACATCAATCTCTTTCATCTCCTTATGTTCCTGATCAGTTCTGCTTCTCTTCCTGCTCTCTTCCAGGTTGATGGGAGCCGTTAGGTGTAAATTCCATGGCTGAGGAAAACATGGTACCGCGCAAATTCTCAGGCCTATATTCCATGTCCCCAGTTGATCATGAACCATAATGCTGGCTTAGTTGTCTCAGATCCATCGCTGTCTGACACTTTCATGCAAAATATTAATACAGGGCCTGATCCAGTGCCTATTTAAGTCAATGGGCCTTTTTGATCAGACCCATAGAGAAAACACAGGTCCATGAATAAATGGGGAGTGGGATGAATTTAATTGTTATTCAACATGGCCAAGATATTGAGCTCCATATAAATTTTTTGTTGGCCAGATCCTTAGCTGGTGTAAATTGATGTAGTACTACCAAGTTCAGTAGATTCATTGATTTATAGCAGCTGAGAATTTGGGCCTAAATAATTAACTGTTTTTTCAATATGTGCCTGTGTGGTGCCTAGTGTAGTGGGACTGGAGTCTTAATTTGGGACCTGAGGCATTTGCATAATATAAACAAATAATAATAATTAATTAATTAATTAATATATACAGTGTTGCCAACTCTCACAAGCCGCACAATACTTTGTGATTTTCTTCAAGCACCAGCTCTTGCTGTCATGGGGTTTTGTGAGAATCTCAGCTATCTATTTTTTTTTTTTAAAGTAAGTTTCTTGCCTTCCCATTTGCAAAAAAAAAAGCCTGAAGTTATGAACTGAGTGTTCCCTCGAGTCACAAAACCCAGATGCCAAATTAAAAGAACCCAACGTTTATTATTTTTTATAAGCTAATGATTTTTAAGTCAATGTCTTGATTGTTTTGGGCCTGACACAGATTTTTTGAATGCTTGGAGTTGACAAGACTGTGATACTCATAAGCTTTTGATTTCATGTACAGTCTTGCCGTCTTATTCTGTCTTCCAAGAGCTGCTGGACTGGGTGCTCAATTCATAATTGTGGCGTATTCTCAGTTAGTATTGGTGTCAGTTGCTGTGTTGTTATGTTTCACAAATATTACTGCTGAAATATTAAAGAAAAATAATCAACTGATGAAGAGCAGTCAATGAAATACTTGGAAAATTTGCAGCGATAGAATTGGAGAAGCAGAATTGGGTGTGCCCGTCTTTGAGAGGAGGGTGGGGGGAAGGGATTGTTGTTGAGAGCTGCAGTGGAATAACATCGGTGTGGCATATTCAGTGCTCCATTATTATTTAAGGTGATGTAAGAACTAGGAACCCCAGCTAAGACCAGGCCTTCATTGTGCTACAAGCTCTACAAACACATACTCAGAGAAAGTTCTTGCTCCAAGAAATTTATAATCTGAATAGACAAGTCAGAGTATGGAGGGGAGATGGAGGCACCAACAAGTGATGTGGTTCACCGAAGGCCACACAGCAGACCAGTGGCAGTGCCAGGATTAGCAACCAGATCTCCTGGCTCCCTGTTCAGTGCTCTGTCCACTAATCAACACTGCCTCACTAATAAAAGCTGAAATAACAACAGCGTGGAATATTCAGCCCCACTACATTTTTACTACTCTACCATTGAACACCTCTTGTCTGTTCACAAATCTTACTACTGTACCTTCAGGTATTAAATTCCTGTTGGATTAGAGATGAGGCCAGTGTGGCTGAGTTTCAGGAGTTTGCTCTGACTAACATTTTGAGTCTTTCTGGATAGCTGCAGCATCATGTTCACAAAAAGCCCAGTTCCAAATGCACCGGGAATGGTGTTCATACAGAACAGCTTCTTTCTGGGTGTCAGTTTAAGAAATGCTACAGTTGTTATGTGTGTAAAGTAAATAAGTCTAGTGATTTTAGTTTTAAATTGTAAATTGTGATGTGTCACAATTTTTAAAGTGACAGGTTTATTTTATGATTTTGTGTTGTTTTCCAGCCAGCTCTACTGCTTAGTAACAATTCAATTTGTTGGGACTACCTTGAAATTTTGCAGGGTGGAAATACGTAAAATCTCAACTGTGCACTTTAAAGTCAGTGGAGCTATTCATGTAAATGTATAAATACTCCATAACTGGGTCCTTTGCAAACTGTCACAGAGTAGGCAGTCCCTTTAAGTACATTCTTTGGGGGAGTGGTGGGATAAGTGGCAGTGGACAAAAGGATAAAGACTAATAGCGTGAAGGAAGGGGCTGTGGGCAAATGGACCATAGAGGGCTTAGGATAGGAACCAAACGCTTGTTTCCTGTTTCAGGGCCCACACCTAGGATTTCCAAGAGAAGGTATGAAGAAGTCCCCTCCAGCAAGGAGGAAGACCAGGGTGATAGGGCTAATGAATTATAACCTGTGAAGGGCAAGGAACTGTTCTAGTTCATCTGGACTTTTGTTATCATGCAAAGGGAGGACTTTTGCTTTGGCTTGAGGGCAAAACATCAAATTACCCTACTAGCAGAGGGAGTCTACAGACCAGCAAAAGGTAACTGTGGCATGGTGGACTGATGCTGAACTGGGCAAGCCAACCCTATAAGCCTATCACAGAGTTCTATAAGTAGAGCTGGTTGAATTTTTATTTTATTTCATTTTGAAAAATTTAGGGAAAAACACAAACGTTTTTTCAATTCGTTTTAAAATTTTCAGGAATTTTTTTCATTGAGTCGTGTTCTCCCCCTCCCCGTTTTTTTCTTCCTTGTTTATTTCCCCCCACTTTTCTATGGGAGATAAAAATGAGGGGTGTGGGCAGAAAAATGGCAAGGGAAAGAGAGAAAACCCCAAACACTGAAACAAAATGTAAAAACTGAAACTTTCGTTTTGTTTAGAAAGTTTTCATTAAAAAAAAATGAAAAATTTCAACAAAACAAAAGTTTTGTGTGAAGATTTTTTTGTTTTTGTCAAAAAGCCATTTGTCATCACAAAGGTTTTCAATGAAATGCTTTTGACTAGCACTGTATATAAGCATGGCTTCAGACACACCTGTATATAAGCATGGCTGAGGTGAAATGCTTTAACAATGCACAGTAGTTTGGACAAGGAGGTGAAGATGAATGCCTTATCTCATTGAAACTTCAGGAGAAATTTATGAAAGCAAAATTTAATTCTTCAATCTGGAATTTATCCGGACTGTTAGGACCTCATTCTGCAAACACTTAAACATACATGCTTAACTTTGCTACCGTGAGTTATCCTATTAATTTCAGTGGGATTATTTATGGTAGTAAAATTAAACCCATGCATGAGTATTTTGCAGGATTGGAGCCTTAATGCTAATACCTCTGCTTCATGCAAGAAGTGTTATGAGATCTAACCACAAGTGGTCAAGGCCTCTTATTTATGTCTCCAATGAAAGACAGCATTTAATATCCCTTCTCACTACACTGGGGCAATGATCCAGACCTGAATTAGTGAATTGCCATTATACCTAAGTGTTTTTTGAAAGCCTCCTAACCAGTTGTTGACTTAGGCTATGTCTTCACTGATGGCAGCAAATTCACCACCGTCAGATCGATTTCTCTGGATCGACTGAGCGGTCAGCGAAGACCCCCTCAGTCGATCCAGAAATCGACATATTAAGACAACTTTTCAAGTGGTGTAGGGCTGCGTCGATGGGAACGTGGTTCCCGTCGGCGCAGTGCAGTGAAGATGGCGTGCAGAAGAGAACCACAGAAGTCGACGGGAGTTGCGCAAGTTTTTTGCGTAGCTTGCGCAACTCCGGTTGACCGCTGCTGAATCTCGGAGGTAAGTGAAGACAAGCCCTTAGACTGGATCACAGCACTAGGTGGAAAGTCTACATTGGTATATTGTTCAGTCTATAGGCAGTAGAAGGTCAAGGCCCCAGTTTGGAATGAGGTTAGAGCCTGGTTGGCCACAATTATATGTGGTGTACATGAGATTGTACAAGTGTAATTGTGGTTCAGAGGAAGAACTCAAGCAGCTAAGTACAACGCTCCTCTGCTTCCAATTAGTATGAGAAAGATGTGTTCTTTGTGATTTCTCCTTTATGCTCATTTGAGAGAGAAGAGTTAATTTAACTACAGTTAATTTCATGCCCTCTATAATGTACCCAATTATATTTTCCTAATTATTTCAAGCCCTCATGTGATTTGGTTGAGTGCTCTTTTTGGAAGAGGATATTAAATAACGATTCTCCTCCTCATTAATACAATTCAGAAATACCTGATAAAGAGAAAACAAACAAAACAAGGCTGAGACACATAAATGTAAGTGGTTTTTTTGTTTGTTTGGTTTTTTTTGCTGATCTTTCCAGGACATTACTAATAGTCTTCATGGTACCAAAAGGCAAATCGACAAAGTCACCTTTTCACCTCTCATGTAGTGTTGCTCCTGGGCAGTGTGCATGTGGGGGACTCTTCGAAGCTGGGACTTCTCTGAGCAACCAGTCGCTATTAACCTAGTGCTCTAGGTGACTGCTGCTGAAGTTGTAGGCTTTAATTGGTTCTGATTCATTCTGCTTTCACTAGTTTCGCAGGGGAATGAGATGTAGGAGAAGAATGTCAATGAGTTGGGGTCAGACCCTATCCCTACCTCTCCTCTGGGTGAGGCCCAATGGCTGGTAGAACTGGTGAAGTTCCAGTTTACGGTGGATCAGCATTTGGGTAATGCTCTCTCTCCCTAGATGTTGTGCAGCTGTGCTCCAAAGATCTCCATTCATGGCAGGACACAGAGAAGCTGCAAGATTCACCCATTTGATACATGACTATGCAGATCCACTGGATGGTCCCACTCCCTGCATTGGGGGTAAGAGAGACACAGGTTGCTGTCATGGTAGCTACTATAAATTAGAGGTTACAACAGCTGTGAAGTAGACCCTCCCATTTTAGGGAATAGGGCTATATCCTTGATAATGCAGCCCTATGCCATGCACATTTACATTGGCTCTGTGCAGGGAAAAAGGGTTTGGCCCATGTATTGTAGATGGATATAATATCTGAGATGATTTCCCCATAGCTTGGTGTTGGGAAGTCGTAGAATCATAGAAGTGTAGGACTGCAAGGGACCTCGAGAGCTCTTCTAGTCCAATCCCCTGTACTCACGGCAGGACCAAGCTTTATCTAAACCATCCCAGAATGTTTGCTTATTTTGCAACAGTGTTACACTGTTGACTCATAATTAGCTTGTGATCCACTCTGACCCCCAGATCCCTTTCCACAGTACTCCTTCCTAGGTGGTCATTTCCTATTTTGTATGTGTTCATTTGATGATTCCTTCCTAAGTGGAGTACTTTGCATTTGTCCTTATTGAATTTCATCCTATTTACTTCAGACCATTTCTCCCGTTTGTCCAGATCCATTTGAATTTTAATCCTGTCCTCCAGGGCACTTGCGGAGATACAAGCTGAGTTAACTGCTTGACTCTCTCTAGACCAGTGTTTCTCAATTAAATTTGGCCACGGAACCCTTTTGAACTCGATAAATAATTGCGGAACCCCCCAAACTCTTAACAGTTTTTTTACATATGGGGCCAAAAAAAAATGTCGAAATAAGCAAATTATATACAAACAACTAGGTCAGCGTTTCTCAATTAAATATAAATTAAATTACACTTACACTCGATACCCTCCGCTGAAAAATCCGGGACATCTTCCCTTTTTTGGCGGCGCAGAGAACAGCTGCTCGTGGAACCCTAACAGTGTTCCCGCGGAACCCCAGGGTTCTGCGGAACACCAGTTGAAAAACACTGCTCTAGACCCTAAATTCCAGGCAACTGGTCAAGACTGTGCTGAAGGTTGTAAACTATAGTTGGTCTTAAGTATCCTCATCCTTTCACCTCTTCTGGCTGCTGCTTAATTGGGGGCTGTGAATGCTGAATCAGCCTGTTTATACTGTATCAACTTCTGCCTTTTTGGAAAGAGACAGTGCCTGGATCAACAAGCTGAGGTACTAAAACATGTATGGATAGAAGGCCTCCAATCCACATAGGCTGCTGCTATCGCTGTCATTTTGCTTATTTAAAGATTCTTCAAGCCCTCATGCACTAAAGCAGAAGGGAAATATGGTTTTGGTCACATAAAAGCAGGATTAGCTCTTTTATAAAAGACAGCAGAGAAGAGTCACCCAGTCACCTTCAGTGTGAGCTCACTCTTTTTTCATTACTCTCCTTTTCTGGTGCAATGATGAGTAAGTGCTCTGCAGTCACCCATTGTGTCACTTGTCAGCACGTCCAGTGCAAGC
The DNA here is from genome assembly GCF_026122565.2 of Emydura macquarii macquarii. Lineage (NCBI taxonomy): Eukaryota > Metazoa > Chordata > Testudines > Chelidae > Emydura > Emydura macquarii. The sequence continues at coordinate 8,288,684 of NW_027130506.1, forward strand.
CAGTGAAATGAAAGGAGGTGAACAACTGCTACAGACATACAAACAGACAGAAACGTTAGGTCATCAGAGAGAAGGGAGGGAGAGAGGCAGAGAAAAAGAGAAGGGATGGAAAGCATCCAGGAGAAAGAAGTCTGTTGTGGAAACAATGCTTTTTTTAATCTGGCGGAGTTTCCAGTATGTTGCATCAGCCTGGCACCTGCTGTACTGCTAAGCAATGGCCTGGACAAAAATAGACCGTCCCATCAGGTGAAGGTTTGTGCTAGCTGCTCTTGGATGAAATGCACTTGGCAAGTGCCCAGAGCTAGGCTCAGATCCAGATTCGGCTTGGATTCTATGTGTAAGTGATCAGCGTGATACAGCAGCTTCAGCTACTCTTTAGTGGATCAATGCATTCAGTCACTATGGCAGTGATCATTACAGCTCGTGTGACCTGTGTGGATCAGTGGAAGTAGAGATGTGTTCAGCTCAGCCTTCTTAGGGCCATATTTATTCAGAGCATTTTGTAAAAATATCACTTTTTTTTCACTTTCTTTTGGCCTTTTCTAAATGCAGTTCAGCAAATCCTGGAGACCCTGGTCTCGTCTTCCTCACTGACTTCAGTAGGAGTTCTGCTTGAGTGAGGAACAAACAAAACTGTGTGGCGGCCTGCCTGGTGCAAGACAACTAGTGCAGCAAGCTCAGGGTTGGTCCTTTAATAGTTAATTAAAGTTAAAGTCGGAGTTTGGATGCTGTGCCTTTAAACTTGAAAACAAACAAAAAGCAACTGCTTGGTTGCAGCACTCGAATGCGTTAGTTCAAGGTTAGGATTGAGGAGCTCCTGTCCTGGTACTCCCCTGGGAAGAATCACGCAAGCCTTCTTCACTTGGTCGCTTGCTTTTGATTAGTTAGTGTCTCTTCCTGACCATTTGGGACCCCTGGAAGATGACTAATTCTTATTGGTACCAAAGTCTGAGTGGGTTTTTCCTAGGGAGGAGGATGTCAGGCCACCAACATTTCCGGGAGGATGCATAGGAGGCTGATAGACCTCTCACAGACTGATTAAGGATCTCAATGACCAGAGCAAATATGGTGGTGTGACCATTTAAATGCCCTCCTACTCCGCAAAGTCTTTCAGTCACAGATCACGTCTTATATCAGGACGTAAACGTATGTTGCATCCAACCATACTGAGGGAAACTTGTTGATGGTGTGCTAAATGGAACTGAGATTAAAAACAGGGGAGAGATCGACTTGTGACCACTCACTCGAAAGCAGAAATACTGGGTGAGATTCTCTTCTTCAATCTCTAGATAGGAAGGATGGTCTAGTGGTTAAGACACTAGCCTGGGCCAGGGTGACCCACATTTGATTCCCTGCCCTGCCACAGACTTCTTGTTTGACCCTGGAACTGTTGCTTAGTCTCTTTGTTCCTTGTTTCCCCCACTGCAAAATGGTGATGGTAATACTTCCCTACTTCAGAGGGGTGTTGTGAGAATAAGTACCTTCAAGATTGTGGGGCACTGAGATACTATGATAGTGGAGGCCCTATAAGTACCAGAGACAGAATCCAGGTCTTTCCTGCTCCTCTTGGACAGCGAATGAAACAAGGACTTGAACACATAAAACATTAAATCAAGATTTGTAATCATGTGAATATAGTCAACTTTTAAACATATTTTTCCCAGTTCTGAAAATGGCCCATCATACAGAAAGGCATACCCTCAAATTCTTCAGGACGGAAGTTGACCTTTCTTCACAGAAATCCCATATATTTTGGGGAAATCTAAATCTGAAAGTACTTCATAAATCTTCTTTCTAGATTAATAGATATTAAAGCCAGAGAGGATCACTATGACCATCTGGTCTGACCTTCTGCAAAAACTGGTATTATTTCTGCTTTGCACCACTCCAGTGGGGCTCAGAATCTGTCCCAATGTGTCTGATATTTGTTTTGAGAGGCATGGAGCTGGAAGGAGTGCTCAGTAGACGAGAGGAGACTTGTTTTCTACATGAAATAGTTGTTTACAGTGTTTGGAAAACAGTACCTGAAACAGAACTATTCCTTTAGCTCAGTGGTTCTCAACCTATTTACCAATGTGGGCCACATGTGCAGCTCTCTATGTGTTATGTGGGCTACAGCCACACAATATATATATATACTACTTGTATACCCCTGAGGATTTCATATGGGCCTCAGCTGTGTGCTGATTGGATGGCAAGGGGCCCGCAGACCCCAGGTTGAGAACTACTGCTTTAGCTTGATAGGGAGTTGTGTGCAGGTGCCTTTTCCCCCTTGTTCCAATAAAGCCTACATTTGCAGAAAAATAACCCCTTTCCTGGGTGTTGGCTTTATCAGTAACTCAGGCTTGGTCTACACTGCCGTGCTGGGTTGATGGGAGATATGCAAGCTACTACATAGAATGTGTATCTCCCGTTGACTTATTTATGCTTCCTTACCACAGCATCTTTACTGCACTATACCAACGGGAAATGCCGTCCAGTCGACGCAGTGTGTTACTCTTTGCTGTGGGGTGGAGTTACTGCGTTGAACAGAGAGCACTTCTGGGATCAACTGAGCCGGTCTCCACTGGCCACTCAAACGATCCCGCTGTGTCAATCCATGGAGCCCGAAGCAGTGAAATCAATATAGATATACCTTCAGATGATAACAGAACACAAGAACAGAACACAAACCTAAACTTTCTCCCAGGCCTGGCCTTTCATAGAATTTCCTGAAGCAACTCCTGATCTCTGTAACAGTTTCCTCTGAGCAGATAGTCACATATACTTCTCATATCTTGGTTAGGGCTGGTTGAACAGTTTTCAGTGGAAAATTGGGGGTTTGATTTAATGTTTTTTTGACAAAAAGTCAACATTTTCCATGGAAAACAGATACTTTCATGAAAAATTCTGAACACCTGAAAACTTTCTGTTAAAAAATTGAAAGTTTTCAATTTGGAAATCCTACTGCAGTGCCTCATGGAGTTTTATTTTGGATATCTCATACCCCCATTCTCCTCTATGGACTGTACTTCCCAGCCGGACTACATCAACCCCGAGTCACTGTGGCTATGGGACGATGCATCACAATCTCTGAGCAAGAGGTGAGACTGGGGGGCATCTTGGGACAGGTAGTCCAGTCAGGAAACCCAGTCCATGGAAGTTCTATATTCAGAAGTATGGAGCATCCCAACTACAACTCCCCTGAGGCACCACAACAGAATTTCTTAACTGAAAATTTCTGTTTTTCAACAAAAACTTCTCACTGTTCAATATTTTTTTTCTTCTGAAAAGTCAGACTTTTCCTCGGAGGTCAGGAACCTTATTTTCCAACTAGCTCTAATCTTTGTGGATTTGGCAAACTGTACCTGATACAGTGAGTCTGCAGAATTTACTCAACAACTTCATGCTGGTTCCAAACTCCTGCAGACGGGGTAGTTCATCAGAAAAGACCTGCATTCCTATGCAGGCACACAGATCCTGTTAAAATAACCCTACTCCTTTGGGACACAGAGTCTTGGTTCAATTTCATTTTAGAATGGATTCATTGCAAATAAGGATAATCCTTTATCTGATGTTTACTTACTTGCTTTCTTTCCTCTACTAAATTCCAAACACCTCCCACGTTAGTGCAATTTCAGGTTGGGATTTTAGTTGCACAAAAATCAGGAAATTCATAGCTACTTCAGCTGCATAAGGAAGGTCAAAAGATCAGGGCAATGTATGTGAGGACACATAACTGACCAGGTAATAAAAATAATAAACTGAATGATAATTTTGTTGACTCATACCAAGCAATAAATTAAGGCTGAAAAAGGAAAATTATCTGGGAGGGTTCCCTTGAGCCCTTACCACACTTCTGTTATGGAGGAAAAGATGGGGCTAAAGGAACAAGCTGTCTGATTGCCTGTTGTACAACAAAAAGCTGAATGATGAGCACCTTCTGCCACAAAACTGCATGTAGGAGGTGGACAAAGGAAGCCATAAGTTTTGAGAGTTCAGTCATAGAACTGGATGGCCTACTCAAAGATAGTGAACTTCTCAGAAAGCACAACTTCAGTGCTTTCCTTTTCTTCATCCTTCTTCATCATATCATTACTATGAGTGGAAATTCTCTATTTACCCACAGAACAGACATTGCATGAGCATTTTATGGGAGTTTCCTCCCACTAAGAGTGTACCTCAATCTGAACTGGAAGGACCACCTTTAGGTCCCCAGGCTCTCGTTCAGTGTTGGGTCTCTCTGTTCCCCATCTGTCTGGGTCTATTGTACTAATTACCATGGCAGCTGACCATCTAGGCTGCTGAAATTTGCTAACAAGTGTGCTATGTTGAGTTATGTGTAGCCATAGTTTTTACAATGAGTACACACGCCTAGTTGGGTCTGGACTGAGCCCACCAGAGGCCATCAAATAACCGTCATGGCATAATAACTTTCGGTACTCGTGCTGGGTTTGCAACAAGCTCCTGTATCTTGCTGTTGTGTGGTTTTTTGTACTTCAAAATCTTGAGCATAGCTTGCAATCTTTGCTCCTTGGCTCAGTGATCAGGACCCTGATTCCACAGCCCCACCTCCCAACTCATGGCATAGGTATATAATCACATCAAATGCAGAACTGAAAGTTCCTTGTGTGTTGGGGCTGTGTGTGTCAGAGTATCAGGCTGCCATCTGGCAAGTGGAAACTCTTTTTTTGTGATGCTTGTGCCCTTTATTCTTCAGGTTTCAGAAGCTCATGTGTTATAGCCTAGTCTCATCATGTACAGGGGAGAACTAACACAGCCAGAAGGGAAACTGAAGATGCCACCCAGAAGAATGGGGTGGGCAATAGGTTATCAATAACAGTGTGAGCTTCTCACTCAGTGGAGTCTAACAGATATGCCTGGTTTCTATTAATATTTTATATATCCAGCTGGTACTGCTAGATCCAGCCAATCCCAATGAACTTCATTTTAACCTTTTTATTAGCTTATAAATGTGATAGGGTTGATGGATATTATTTAATGCAACATTTTCCCCCCTCTCCCCTGCCCTGAAAAGTTTGACATTCATAAATTGAGGAGGTCAGTAATTTGCATCCAGCTGAGTGGCTGTCTGATTCTAATGAGATGATTTGTAATCAGAAGCACTGCACTGCAGTGGTGTCTGGATAGAGGAGGCAGAGAAGCACACATACACACCAGCTGATATGGGAAGGGGAGAGAGAGGGTGGGAGGGAGCGAACATTCAGGGATCAGAAAACGGAAACAAGGCTGGTCTTGCAGAAGGAGACCTATTAAATATAATATAATCATGCTGGCTTGGCTGGAGTAAGAAGAGCAGCGGGCCGGCTGATGCAAGCCAGTGAAACTACTGTTACATACGTCAGGCAGACAGCCTGGAGTGCTGTTTTTACCCAGAGCTCTTTAGAATGACTGGTACGAAAAGGCAAGTATGCTGCAGTGGTTACATATTGGTTGAATTTTTACTGGCTTTCAGTAATCATTGCCATGGCTGCACATATTTGTTAGTTGTACCCTATTCCTGTATTTAACGGGATGGTTCCAGACCAGGAAGGGACTACCTTGGCTGAGGAGATTGAAATTAACTGGACCGGTTAATTAACCGGTTTTCATCATATGCATTTTTTTCTCTTCCTGTGTTTAAGAATTGTACAGCTTCCAAGGGCTGTACTTCCCAGAGACTGTTCTGTAATAGCGCTTTCCTGAAAAGGATTCATCATATCTTTTTGTAACGAATCTCAGCTGTTTAGGTTTATGCTGTCATCTCTTAAATCTCCAGATGCCTTGAGTTATTCAGCATCAACCCAGCTGGGATGGGCTGTCTGAGCTGCAGTGGAATGGTCCACAGCAGTTACAGTGGTATGTTACAGTGCTTTCTATATTGCTGGTTGGTTTTTTTTCCTCACTAACAGAATAAAGTTACCAAAAGATTAAATGTTGGTGTCATCTCTTCTCTTACTGTGTGCATGTGTGTATATACACACACACACACAAAACTTCCTCTGAAGCACATTATTGTCTACTGCCAAAGACAGGATACTGATCTACTGTGGATGGATCAATGGTCTATTCTGGCAAATCCTACTTAGCTGAATGTTTTGCACGTGAAACTCCTTGAGCTACGACAGTATAGTTCTCTTCCCAACCTTTAATTCTCTTCCTCGCCTCCCCTGGCACCAGGAATAGCTTTCTTCTGTATAACAAGTAATCTTGCTTTCTCTCTCCCTCCTCCTCAAATCTTCCACAAAACTTGCATCTTTTGCCTAGCTCTCTATCTCATGTACACTTTAATGCCTGTTCAATGTGCATGTAAAATACTACTACCAGTATAAATTAGTGGGGAGCACTGATTTGGTAGCATCTTGCAGCCAGTTTACACTGTTGCAAATGACAGCACCAGGTGCAAAGCAATGAAAATCGGGTTCTATCTTGTCATTGCCTAGCTGTAACACTTTCCCCACACCCTATTTCTAAATGGGTGGGGAAAAACATGTTAGGGAACCATGCTTTAGCCTACAGGTAGGCATCCACCTGAAAAGAGGGTGTGGGTGTAGGTGTAGGAGAGTAAATAAACAAAGGTTTGCAAAAAAGAGAGCCTCTATCTAGACAGGTATGGAAGTAATTGCTAGATGTGCTTGTAATGGTCCTGTTACTGCTGTATGGTCATTGTGCCTGGAGAACTGTCCAGCAATGAAAACCTCCTGACCTCCAGCATACTTTATGCAAGCGTGTCAACTAAGGAAATTATCAATGCATTCCCTTTCCATTGCCTCACTACAGTTCCATATCAAGTTTCCTTTCCTTAACTTATCCCATGCCCTTGATTAATAGTGAATGATACCTGGCGTTGGACACTTCTTGGATAGCTTTTGAGTGATTGCTGATACCAAATTCTAAATCACTTTGCTATATTGACTCTCTATCCCTTCCCATTAAAACAATGAGCACTACAGCAGGCTCTTAGACTGGGATTTTTTAAAAGAAATCTAACAGAATCAAAGAAGATTTAGGATTGGAAGGGACTTCAGGAGGTCATCTAGTCCAACGCCCTGCTCAAAGCAGGACCAATCCCAACTAAATCATCCCAGCCAGGGCTTTGTCAAGCCGGGCCTTAAAAATCTCTAAGGATGGAGATTCTACCACCTCCCTAGGTAACCCATTCCAGTGCTTCACCACCCTCCTACTGAAAAAGATTTTCCTAATATCCAACCTAGACCTCCCCCACTGCAATTAAGACCATTGCTCCTTGTTCTGTCATCTGCCACCACTGAGAACAGCCTAGCTCTATCCTCTTTGGAACCCGCCTGCATGTAGTTGAAGGCCACAATAAAATCCCCCCTCCCTCTTCTCTTCTGCAGACTAAATAAGCTCAGTTCCCTCAGCCTCACCTTAGAAGTCATGTGCCCCATCCCCTTAATCATTTTCGTTATCCTCTGCTGGACTCTCTCCAATTTGGCCACATCCTTCCTGTAGTTGGGTGCCCAAAACTGGACACAATACTCCAGATGTGCCAAATACAGGGGAATAATCACTTCCCTTGCTCTGCTGGCAATGCTTCTACTAATGCAGCCCAATATGCCATTAGCCTTCTTGACAACAAGGGCACACTGTTGACTCATATTCAGCTTCTTGTCCTTGTTGAACCTCATCAGATTTCTTTTGACCCAATCCTCCAATTTGTCTAGGTTGCTCTGTATCCTATTCCTATGCTCCAGCGTATTTACCACTTCCCCCAGCTTGGTGCCATCCACCAACTTGCTGAAAGAGCAAACAGCCCCATCATCCAGATCATTAATGTTGATGTTGAACAAAACCGGCCCCAGGACTGACCCCTGGTGCACTTTGCTTGATACAGCTGCCAACTAGACATGGAACCTTTTATCATTACCCATTGAGCCCTATGATCCAGCCATCTTTCTGTCCACCTTATAGTCCATTCATCCAACACATACTTCTTTAACTTGCTGGCAAGAATACTGTGGGCGACCATATCAGAAGCTTTGCTAATATCAAGGTATATCACATCTGATGCTTTCCGCACATCCACAAAGCCAATCAGCTCATCATAGAAGGCAATCAGGTTGGTCAGGCATGACTTGCCCTTGCTGAATCCATGCTGACTGTTCCTGACTTACTTTCTGTCCTCCAAGTGCTTCCAAATGGATTCCTTGAGGAGCTGCTGCATTATTTTTCCAGGGACTGAGCTGAGGCTGACTGGTCTGTAGTTGCCCAGATTCTCTTTCTTCCCTTTTTAAAAGATGGGCACTATATTTGCCTTTTCCCAATCATCCTCCCCTGATAACCAGGAGTTTTCAGAGATAATAACTCTGCAATCACATCAGCCAACTCCCTCAGCGCCCGTGGCTGCATTGCATCTGGCCCCATGGACTTGTGCATGTGCAGCTTTTCTAAATAGTTCTGAACCTATTCTTTCACCACTCAGGGCTGTTCATCTCCATTCCATACCATGCTGCCCAGTGCAGTCATCTGGGAACTGACTTTGTCTGTGAAGACAGAGGCAAAAAGAGCATTGAATACTTCAGCTTTTTCCATATCATCTGTCACTAGGTTGCCTAGGGGCCCACACTTTCCCTGACCTTCTTGTTGGTAACAAACCTGTAGAAACCGTTCTTGTTATCCTTCATGTCCCTTGCTAGCTGCAACCAGGAGTCGTGCTAATTGTGCTTTGGCCTTCCTGATTTCACCTCTGCGTGCTCAAGCAAAATTTGTATACTCCTCCCTAGTCATCTGACCAAGCTTCCACTTCTTGTAAGTTTCCTTTTTGTGTTTAAGCTCACCAAAGGTTCCTCTGTTAAGCCAAGCTGGTTGCCTGACATATTTTCTATTCTTTCTGCACATTGGGATGGTTTGTTCCTGTGCCCTCCTTAAGGTTTCTTTAAAATACATCCAACTCTCCTGGAATCCTTCCCACCTCATATTAGCCTCCCAGGGGATCTTGCCCATCAGATCAGTGAGGGAGTTAAAGTCTGCTTTTCTGAAGTCCAGGAGCCATATTCTGCTGCTCTCTCTCCTTTCTTCCTTTTGTCAGGATCCTGAACTCAACCATCTCATGGTCACTGCTGCCCAGGTTGCCATACTGTTCTACTTCCTCTACCAATTCTTCCCTCTTTGTGAGCAGCAGGTCAAGAGGAGTACAGCCCCTAGATGCTTCCTCCAGCACTTGCACCCGAAAGTTGTCCCTGATGATCTCCAAAAACTTCCTGGATTGTCTGTGCTCTGCTGTATTGCTCTCCCAGCAGATGACAGGGTAATTGAAGTCCCCCATGAGAACCAAGTCCTGTGATCTGGAAACTTCTGTTAGTTGTTTGAAGAAAACCTCGTCTACCTCATCCTCCTGGTCTGGTGGTCTATAACTGACGTCCACTGTGACGTCACCCTTGTTGCTCTCACCACTAAACTTATCCCAGAGACTCTCAACAGAATGAAGTGCCCAGATCCCTCTGACATTTAGTGAGAGTTGGGCATCTACTCATCTTAGGGTCCTTTGAAGATCCCCACCTTAATATGTTGATGAGTGAGCGGCTTAGGTGCTTTTGAAAATTCCACTAGGTTCCTATCTCCATCTTGTAGGTACCTAAATAATTGAAAAAATCTGGTCCAATCTACTTTTTGCTGTTTACTCTCTCTTATAGAACAGTATCAAAGAACAGAAGCTGAGAGCATGACTCATCCTTTGTGGCTGTGAGGATGAAAGCCAAACTAAGAATGTAAAGGCTTATTTTTAGGCTTGGCAGAATTTAGTTTTTTAATCTTTTTATAATTTTGACAGATAATATCTGTTTATTTTTAAGCATTTTTTAATTTTAATCAGGTTACATTTTTACCGTTGTGGGAAATGATGCAGGGGTGTGTCACACATAATTATAAAATGGCAATAGACGCTGAGGTTCAAAAAGGTAAAGCTTTCTACCCACTGAAGCAAAAATTTACATCACATGTCAAAATATTCAAAGTATCCTTTAATCAAATGCTAATAAGTTCTCAAGCAGCATTTTTCTTACTTTACCTAATTGTACATTTCGATTATTATCAATGGAATTTTTTTTCATCAGTTTGTGTGTATGGTGAAACTGACATTTGCCGACAATTACAGATAAAAATCTAATCCTTCTGAGTCTACTTATTTTATTTGTTTCTCTTGAAGGTGCCATAAATAGGCATCATTTCCTGCTTCTGGAGTGTACTTGACATCTTTTTTTTTCAATTTATCACTCGGCATGGGGGAAGAAGAAGAGAGGCATGTTGATGTATCATTCAGAAAGCGCTTAGCAATGCTGTCAGACCATTTGGGTCTGTGCAATGGATAGTTGGAGTTCCGCACATAATTTAGATTAGATTACCATTTTCCTAGAAAAATCCACAAGATGGATTCTGTTTGCATAAATAGACTTTTCTCAACCGATGTTCAAAACCTCTCTAATTCCATTCTTGCTAACTTGCAACGAAAGGGTATTTTTGGCCATGGACTACAATGGAGAAAATTATTGATAGATCACATTGGAGAAAGAACAAGAGACAGACAGACACAGAGACCATTTACAAGGAAATTATATCCTGTTTCCTGTGACAGGCAGATTTCTTATTAAAATTATCCCACTACAAACATTCTCTGTTCAAGCATGAAGTGCTCATTACAAGTCTCTGCATAAATAATGTATGCTAAAATGGTTCCTTGTGCCATAAATATTGACCTTGGTTAATAATTGATTATGGGATTATGTGTCTGCTCCCCGGAAACTTTGAGAGAGTGTCTCTTCCTCTCTCTCCATTGGGCTTTTGACTTTTAGTTTTTCTAATTTTTGAAGAGTTTTTCTCCCCCCATCATTGTAATGAGTGACTCCTCTGATTGGGTTGGAGTATTTTTACAAGAATAAAGAGCAACCCCCATTCCCACAAAATTTCTTGGTAACTTTCTCTAGTCATCTCACTGGGAGGTGTAAAAGAAATAATCTTGGATTCATTGAATGATTTAATCTTTAAGGTCTCTGCAGATCTGGCATTAGTATTTCTTGTTATTAAGGTAACGCTACAGCACAGTGCTGCCTAACTGTTAATCACTTCATTGGGCTGCTACATGTAACACATTCCAGAGAGCGTCAGTTACATTTTTCACATGCAGAATGCAATATCTAAGGGCCACCTCCTCAACCTGGGGAAAAGAATGCAGAAAACAGTAGAACTAGCAAAGTTCTTCTACTGGGAGGATCTCAGCTGCAGAGCAGCTATGCATGGGGCATTTGCACTGGGGAGATATCATTAAGCATGGATCCACAATGACCTTCCATGAGCTCAGGGAGAAGTGGGGTCGGGAAGTGAGAATGTATGTAATGGGCCATCACCTCTACTATAGCCTTGGTGCTAGAGTAGCAGCTGTGAAATGCCTGTGTGGCCATTCACCATCCAGCCTTCAGGAGGAAAGATGCCTTTTACCGTAGATACTGCCTAGTTCATTTGTCTGCATTTGTTCACTCTGCCTTTATGTATGGGACAAGTGTAATAATAATAATAGGAAGATGATGAATAATCAGTTGTAAGGTAATAGCCAGCAAGTGCATTGTGAGACATCTTATGGACTTCAGAATGCAGAGACCGTGGGAGCATCTGAACCCCTGGGCACTGGAAAAACCTAGTGGTGGAAACTGAATGATGGAAATGCAAAACCCTTCAAACAAGGAGTAACATGTAGACTTTCTGACTACAGACAGGGATGTGTGGAGGACAACTGGTTCAAATTAAAGTCAACTTTCGTGGATATGGCACATGAAGTCCTAGAAGTGATGAAACCGGTGCCAAAAAAGACGAAAGGGAGATGCAGTGGTGAAATCCTCAAGTTAAAGAATTCAATGAGGGTGGGGGGAAAAAGGTAACCTTCAAAAAATGGCAGGCCAGTGGCTTGAGCAGTGATAAAATGATGTATATGAAGACAAAAAAAGAAGGCTGAAGGAGGTATTGTGACAACTAAAAGTATGTGCTGTGATGAGCTATATAAGAAGGACATGAGGGAGAGAAGTCCATCTAGAGACTTGACAAGGCAAGAGAGAAAATGACAAAGGATGTGAATGAGTTAGCTTACATTAGAAATGAATATGGTATATTGCAAATGAATGGCGAATCAATTGACAAAGTTTGGAATGAGTATTTTGGAAGAGTGATGAATGAGGGGAACCCAAGGGAGGAATTAAGAACATGTAAGTCAAATGGGGGCGTGATGGATTGCATACAGGAGGGGGAAGTTGCAGAGGCACTTAAGAAAATGAAAAAGGAGAAATCACCTAGAACAGATGCAGTATCAGTGGATGCGATGAAGTCATTGGGAAGTATCATGTATCTTACACGTGTGTTCAATGCTATCCTTAAGAAAGGGAATTTCTGGGCAAATGGTGTAAAAACTTTATGAGCCTGTTTTAAACATAAAGGAGATATTACACCGTTTGTTAATTATTGCCCAGTGAAGCTGACATCACTTGCTGTGAAAATATGGGAGAAGATTATTGAAAAGCATCTGCATGAAATAGCTGAAATCTGCAAGGGTCAGTATGAATTCATGCTTTCAGGAACCACAACTGATGGCATATTTGCACTACAAATCCTCATAGAGAAGTTTAGAGAAAAGAGACAGCAACTGGGAATGGTCTTTGTGTCATACAAAGAAGAAAAGGCATATGATCGTGTACCAAGAGAACTAGTTTGATGGCATTTGCAAGGGAGAGGCTTGCCAGAAGGATATGTCCATTTCATCCAAGTTATGTATGGTGGAGTGACTACTGTAGTCCAAATTAAATGGGCCTAAGTAGAGAATTTCCAGTAAATGTTGGGCCTACATCAGGGATCAGCATTGAGCCCCTTTTTGTTTTGCCATTGTCATGGATGTGATAAGTGAGAATATACAAAGGAAGCTGCCTTGGAACATGATTACAGTGATATGGGTGGAGAATTGGGAGACTCTGTAAACCAATTTTGAATAGTGGCAACATGATTTTGAGTGGGCTGGGCTAAGAGTGAACACTGGTAGGACCAAAGCTATGATAACTGGGGGAGGAGGACTCTCCATAAGGGCTATCACAGGCAGAGCTTAGAGTGAAAGAATGTAAATACCTGGGATTAGTGGTTGCTGACGAAGGTGCCCTCCTAACTGATGCCTAGCCTTGTACTAAAGTGGTGCAGTGTAAAAATGGTGGGAGCTGACCCCAGTTTTCTGTGACAAAAAACGCCGATGAAGTTAAAAGGTAGAGTGTATAAAAACTGTAATTCGACCCATCTTAATGTACAGGACAGAGACTTGGCCAGCCACAAGAAAGGAACTGAGTATGCTCTCCACCATGGAAATGAAGATGTTGTTGAGGCTCAAATGGTTGGGCACTTGGCGATAGGAAATGAGGAAATGACTATGGCTAATAACTCATCACCAACCTCTGGTTTTCATCTCAGGAATTCAGAATTCTGTCCAGACCAAAATTCACCTTCGTTGCTGCTGGATCTCAGAAGCTGACCTCCCCATGCCAAAGGTCGCTCAGCTCCCAGGGGCAACATCAACTTGGATTTGCTTAGCTCCATGAATCAGAGTCTGTTCAGCCTGCTAATCAAATAAGGGTCACGTGAATGAGATTGGGGAGGAGTGAGAGAAATGTAGTGATTCTTCTACAGCCAATGATTTTTAAAGGAGTCTGGAGTATTAACCAGCCTGTCCGTGGATGAGTTCTAACATGAAGCTGTCAAACAGAGGGATGGAGATGATGTGATCCGTAATTCTGGGGCTTCTTTTTCAAAAGGGCATTGTGCTCTGTTAATATGTTGGGATTACTGGTGCAAGAATGGGTGAGGTAATATCTCTTATTGAACCAACTTCGGTTGTGGAGAGAGTCAAGCTTTCAAGCCGCACAGAGCTCTTATTACCTCCCCCACCTTGTCTCTCTAATATCCTGGGACTGATACAGCTACAACTACACTGCATACTTGGTGCAAGAATGGTATTCATTTAGGGTCAGAATTAAGGTGTCTGTGATGTGGTGAAATATGCTTCTCTTTATATTTGCTACGTATACATACTTTTTATGATGTGGGCTTACTGATTCATTTCCCTGCTTTGAATTTTTTGGACTCTTTAATTTATTATTTATTAATTATCAGTATTATGGTAGCACCAAGAAAGGCCCTAGTGACAGCTGGGCCTGGTTGTTTAGGTGCCATACAAACACACAATGGCATGATAGGTATGGTAAGAATATTGCTATAACACAACAGACATCAAATTTTCTGTAATATTTTTGAGGACATAGCCAGCGAAATCTTGACGTCCATAATTAGTACTTCATCTTTACTCAGGCATACCTCCATAGAAACTCATAGCATGCCCCCTCTCCCCAAGAGCAAGGATTGCACAGCTTGTAACCTGCTGGGGTCCTCTAGGGTATAAGGAGCTATATCAACATGATCATTCATTATATTATCTCCAGGGAAGTAAAGGAATGAAGATATGTCATTGTAGATTACAATGTTGTACCACTAAGGGCAAATGTTATATGTAAGAAATGTTGTAACCTCATATGTATGTATTGCAGTTTATCTGAGGTAAGGGGGAGAAAAAAAAAAGCCTTCACAGCTTTACATTATCTGAGCTGCCAAAACACAAGTGGGTTTTTTAAAAAGCACTTTCTAACTATAATGCTATTCTGCTCCCTTTTTACAGCAAAGATGTTTCCTTAGTGACACTGGGCTCTCTCTCTCCATGAGAACAAAAACAGCCAAAAGATGCTTTACAGATTTGATAAAAGGAAATGCTTCAAAGATAGCAACATATCCTTCAAAAACGTATCTTTGCTTTAAGTACCACGAGCCTGAAATGTGGTGGGAAATGTGTGTGTGCTGTGGTAATACAAGACCAACCACTTCTAAAGGAGAGTCTCAGGGACACTAGAAGCTCAAGCTTTGAAACAGTGCTGAGCTGGTATATTATTAATGAAATTACCACCTTTCTTGGTTCTAAAGCATGATAAAGACAGAAAGGGGTAGGAATCTTCGTAGGCCTATTGTTATCCCAAATGTTAGCAGCTTATCGTGGCTTGGCAGTGTCAGTAAGATGTGTTCCAGCAGCACAGAAGGTACATCTGTGTGCTTTTAGCATTCATATTTTTAAAGTAAGTGAAAGAAAAGGGGAGGAGGGAAGCCCAGAATCTTCTCCTTTATTTATTATTTGTATTACATGATTACATTAGGGGAGGGCCTCCATTGTGCTCGGCACTTTAGACACATGCCTAATGAAAAGACGGTCTCTGCCCCCGGGAGCTTACACTGTAATCTTCCAGTTTTGCCCCCAGGCTCACTGGTGGTATTTAAAGTTACACATTAAGGCCCAGATCCTACAATGAAATCCGTGTGAGTGGACCCCCATGGAAGCCAATGGGAATCCAAGTCACGGAGGTCTGCTCACACGAGGCTCATTTTAACATCAGAAACTAAGTCTGTAATTTTCTCCGCTCAGTGTGGCTAAGTAAAGGTTGATCTTGGAGGCAGTGTGACTTAGTGAATAGGGCCAGGGAGTTAGGAAACCTGGGTTCTATTCTTGGCTCTGCTAAGTGACTTTGGATAAGTCATTTACCCCGACTACCTTTTGTCTGTTTGATTTATTTAACTCATGAGCTTTTCAGGCCATGGCCTGTCTCTTACTATTTGTTTGTACAGTGCCTAACACAATGGAGCCTTGATCTCAGTTGGCACCTCCCTTTGTGTTCTATTGTAATACAAAGAAACAATAATAAGCTTATTGAATTTCCTTGCTTTATCATTCCTGTTCAGTTCTATTCTAGTTCTAATACCATGCTCCCCATTGTATCCTGACCCCCAGCTTGCTGAAAGAAGCAAAGATAATGATTAAAAGTGTTATTAATCTGGTACTATTGTCCAAACCAAAACTCCAAATCCAAACACCCCTGAACTTCAGAGAAAATGTTACAAATCCAAACCCAGATCCCACAACCAACTATACCAAACTTTGGGGCATTTGAACTCTGAATCTGGAACAACATTTTGTGGCTTGAGGTCAGATATCTGGAAATTGACTCACATTTGGTACAAACAATCACTCAAGTTATCATTTATTATTATTTATTCCTGGATAATTGCAGTAGAATTACAGTAGAACCTATTCAAGGCCTCATGATACTAGGTGCTGGACAAACATGATAAAATGGTCTCTGTCCAGCAGGTCTAGAATCTAAGTTTGTAACAATCTGTACAATTTAGACCACATGGAGCCCCTCTCAGGCAAACAACCAACACAAGTTAAGCCTGACAAGGACTGAGGAAGGAGCTCAGGACTTGATGAACAGTATGGTTATGACCAAAGAGCTTAATCTAATACGTACTAGTTTGTGTAGAAGTTAAAGGCTTTTTTTCCCCCCTAGCTGGTAAAGCTGCAAACACCATCTGGGATCTGAAAGTCAAGCTGGGTTTTTTCTGTCCATATGGGCCAGGTTTTCAACAGAGCCCAGGACCCCCGTGGGAGCAGGCTGACCAGATAGCAAGTATGAAAAATCAGGACAAAGGATGCTGGGTAATAGGTGCTTATATAAGACAAAGCTCAAATATTGAATGTGTTCCTATAAAATCGGGACACCTGGTCACTCTAAATGGGAGCCAATTTTCAGAACTGAGAACAAAGAAATCCCTCTGACCAAAACAGGCTGCAAGGCCCAGGGCTTTTCCCTTTGCACCTCTCTCTCTCTCTCTCTCTCTCTCTTCCCCCAAGAAAAAGAATGCACCCCTTCCTTAAACCACTGGTGAATCATATGATAGCCAGGCAGCCCTTCACCCTTTCCTGGCTGTTCCACCCTGTCACAGCCATATTTTCATAAGAGTTGTGTATGCTGGGTACCAATCACTTTGAAAATCTGTTGTAATGGGAACTGCTGGATGCTGAGTACTTCGGAAAACCTGTCCTCACATCAACAACTGGGGTCACAGTTCTGCATCTGGAGTTTAGTTAGGATGGGTGAGATTGGAAGAGGGCGCTGCGTTCTATTCTTAGCTGCTTTAGATCAGTTGTGCTAGTAGTAGTAAAAACTTGGGTTTACGAGTAAAGTCACAGGTAGGATTCCAAGACACCCAGGGAGCAAAGATGTTGAGCTATAGAGGTGTCATTTGTAGGTTAGTAATTATTTTCCTGCCCATGCATCTTTAAATATGTTGTCTCTCTGTAAACAAAAGAGTAGGAGATGCCTTTCCCATGCAGAGAATGGCCTGACATTTATGGCCTATACTCAGTAGTTACCAAATGCTGGTATAAAAAGCAGTTTATCAGTTTATCTGTGTGAGGGCCCATGCATCATGCTCTTTGCACTTTTTGTGCCATTTTTCAAGAATGATAAATTGTATTATCACTGCATTCAATTAATTTTACTCAGGTGGTTCTTAGAGTGGATTGTACCCAGTGTCCTCTAACAGCTGATAAATCATCCCTGAGTAGTAACAGAAGGTAGCAGCAGAGTCACACACCGGACTGAAGACAGGAATGTGTCACACTGTGTCTTTCTCCTCCTCTGTCCAGAAAGATTTTTGTGACCTTTGATGGCATTTGCACGGAACCATTTTGTCCGGATGTTCCAGGGCAATATTGATCTCTGGACAGGATTAATCTTAGACAAACAGGCTGTATAATTTATGTAAACTCTTCAGGTAATTAAATTCCTTCCAGCAAAGGTCAGGACAGAATATTTAAGAATATTTCATCTAAATAGAAACTACTGGTAGAGAGGAAGGAAGGAAGAAAGAAACAGGCAAAGAAAGAAAGTTGGGACGCCATATCAATTATTTTGGTATAATTGTGAGGACTCTCAGGGGCTAAGATTCTGCCTTCCTCATCTGTGCGCATGACTCTGGAGGGCTGTAAATTCTTGAAAGGTTCACTTATAACTTCTAAGACAGTGGCTGTCAACTGGGGATATGTGTACCCCTGGGGTACTCAGAGGCCTTCCAGGGGGTACTCAACTCTTCTAGATCAATGTTTCCCAACTGGGGGGTTGCAGCCCCCAGGGGGGCCAGGGGACAGATTAAGGAGGGTCTCAAGTGCAGAGCCAGTGAGCAGGGCAATTACCTGGGACCCCATGCTACAGGGGACTCCACGAAGCTAAGTTACGTGCTTCAGCCCTGCTGCCTGGAGCTTGGGCTTCAGACAAGGCTCTCAAGTGAAAAACAGGCTCAAGTACCACACTGAAATGCAAGTACGATATTTATATTCCAATCGATTTATTTTATAATTATATTTTATAATTATAAATATATAATTAATTATAAACGTAAAAATGAAAATAAGCCAAATTTTCTACTCACTGAAAAAATTTCACCCAGCCTAAAACACTCCCCCTTTTTTAGCAGGTGTTGATCCTGTTGGGAAAGTCCTCTGTCGGTTCTGTTGCCTCCGTGAGGAATGTGACTCACTGCCCTACCTGGATATTAAGGAGGTGGGACTGGCACACTGGGGAAGAAAAAATCTAGGGTGTGGGCTGGGCAGTCTTGTGGGAGCAGTGATGCCTGAGGAGAAGGTCTGAGATTATTTGTTTCCTTCATTAATAAAACCCGACCCCAGGAAAGGTGTGTGGTTACACTTTATGTAATGTGTGTACCATGTTCATAGAGTAGGTTAGGAAGGGCACGTAATCCAAAATCCTATTAAAATCAAATATATATGACAAAATTCTTATATTCACGGTCCTCCCTTCACTTTTTGTCCTTTCTCTGTCATTAGGTGGCTTTTCGGTGGTTAGTATAAGTTAAGGGTCACAGCTCATATCCCAGAGGTGTCCACATTGCAAATAAATCCACCGTCAAAACCAGCATTAATGACCACATTTGTGGACTGCCTCAGGATTGAATGAGAACCGAATTACCCTGTCACTCTTTAAAAAGGTCCTTTCAGGTTGGGATTGGTAAAACACGTCAGAGCAAGGAAACCGCCACGTCTGTCTCCTGTGCTTTACTTCAGGGGTTCCCAAACGGTGGTACGCGTACCAACAGTGGTATGCAGGCCACCTCCCAATGGTACGGGTCTAAGCTGCCTGACGCTCCAGTTGCCAAGGTAGCTTAAGTAGCCCATCTGCCGCAGAACTTTAGGCTAAGGTGCTGCCAACGCTCTGCTTTAAAGCTACCTTGGTAACTGGAGCATTGGGCAGCTTGGTTCCTCGGCCGGTCACTTCCTGAACTTCTGGCTTCCAGCCACGTGACCGGAATTGGTGGTGGTACTACAGGTGGGGGTGTTTTGTGCTAGTGATGTGCAACGTGGTAGAGTTTGGGAACTGCGTTTACTTGTTCTTAACTGAAGTAGCTTACATTTTTCTATTTTGTGTCCCCTTCCCTCACCCCTCTCCCCCCATCCCTTGAGACACAGGTTTAGAGAGAGAGTAAATGTGGGTTACATTGCTCAAATTATAAACTCTTTCAGGCAGGGGAGGTGGTTTTGTTTTGTGTTTGTTATAGTGCCTAGCACAATGGAGTGTGTGACTGGAACTCCTAGGTGCTCTGCAATACTAATAACAATAGTAATAATAATAAAAAAAAAAGGGATTGATATATAATTTTACATTAGCTCCTAGACGCTCAACTGAGGTCACAGCCCCGTTGTGCTAGGCTGTGGTTGCTGTTATTGACAATGAGTCCATGCCCTGAAGAGCGTACAGTCTAAGGTCCTGATCCTGCATCTGTTCCATGCAGGTGCGTGGATTTGCTTCTAGGGAGTCCGCTGCAGAATCGAAGTCGACATGGGCAAGAATGGGGAAAAGGTGGTTTTATTCTCTACATTTTACAGATTTGCCTCATTTTCTAGGAAAAACTATGGCCCACCCAAGGTCACACAGAAAATCTGTGGCCGAGCCAGGTCCTAAACCCATATCTCTTGGGTTCCATTCCACTGCCTTAACTAGACCACGCTGTAATAACCAAGAACACAAATACCGGGCAAAGCTGTGAAGATGCCATAGCCGCAATATAGCATTAGATCCTTGGTTTGTAGAAATAAGCACTAGCCAAACAGAATTTTGTGATTAAAAAATTTTTTTTAAATAGTATTTTTCTTTGATTCATCCTGCTGTAGAGCTGGATGGATAATTTACTGACATATTCATCAGGCTAGAAAGAAGGTGCCAGTTTTCAACAGTGAGGGTAACTAAGTGTTGGAACAACTTACTTAGGGATGAGATGTATTCTCAGTCATTTGAGTCAAGACTGGATGTCTTTTTACACTGATGGTCTAGCTCAACAGGAAATTATGGGCTTGATGCAGGAATTACTGGTTGAAATTCTATGTCCAGTTTTATCCAGGAGGCCAAATTAGATGATCATAATGGTCCCTTCTGGCCTGAAAAATCTCTGAATTAAACAATTTATTCAATCAATGCTGTGATAGTTTTGCAATAAATTTGGTGAATATGCAAAAAAAAATATTATGCCCAGTTTAGCAAGTGATGAATTGGTTGGAGTTGGAAAAGTCAGAGAGTGACTACAGAAGCAGTTTAGACCTCCAATAGCCCCGCAGCCGTGTGAACACCTGTCACTTCTCCTATCATTGAGCATCTGCCACTGCATCTACTGCTGTAGATTCTGCTGTGGTTACGACGGCATTTGTCTTGTCAGCTTTGTGATGATTACAGCACTGTCTTCCTTTGCATCTATTCCTGCGGCCTCTGCTACAATTAGAGTGCCATCTGCTTCTGCGCTGACTGCTGCTGTTTCTGCTGTGATTACACTAGCATCTGCCCCTGCATCCACTGCTGCTTCCATCATGATTATAACATCATATACACTTCCATCTACTGCATTTGTTACTGCTATAAGTACACTAGCATCTGCCCCTACCTGTACTGATTTTACTTCTGCCACAGTTGCTTACAGTATCTGCCCCGGCATCTCTTCAGGAACATTGGAATGCCCATGCTGGATCAGAGCGGAAGTCCATCTTGTCCATTATCCTGTGTCCACAACTGGCCAGTTCCAAATGCTTCAGAGGAAAGTTTAAGAACCGCACAGTAGGCAGGTATGGGGCAATCTGCCCTCCTCCCACATACAGTGTCTTTCTGGACTTTAATTGTTGGCAATGGCCTGGACTATGAGTGTAATATCCCTCCCAAAATTTGTATTCTTTATTCTATACTTACTCTGGATATTCTTGATATGCATATAACTAGTCAACCCCATTTAGAATTTTGTTATGTTTTTGGCCTCAATAACTTCCTGTGGCAGTGAGTTCCACAGGTTAGTTACCCATGTGAAAAAGTATTTCCTTTTATCGGTGTTGAAATTCCCCATCTTTTAATTTCACTGTATGTCCCTTTGTTCTTTTGTTACAAGACAGAAAAATCAGAAGTTTCTGAGAGTACCTTCTCTCAACCATTCATTATTTTATATATGTTTATCATATGCTGTCTTCTTCATCTTCTTTCTAAGATTAACAATGCCAATCTCTCTTCATATGATGGCTTTTATAGGCCCATGATCATTCTTGTCACTTTTTCTCTGAATCCTCTCTAGTTTTGCAATGTCTTTTTTGAGATGGGGTGACCAGTACTGCACATAATATTCCAAATGAGGCCATACCATTCATTTATAAGACACATTACAATATTCTCTATGTTATTCACCAGCCCATTCTTTATGCATCTTAATATATTACCTATTGATTTTTAACTGCAAGTCCACATTGACCAGAGAGGTCTTTACTGAGCTGCATACTATGATACTCCGAACCCTTACTTTTGCCATGAGCATAGTAGCATGTGACTCTGCCTTTTGCATTATCTCTTTACATTCAAAGAAACTTTGGAAACATTGGATGGTTCCAAAGTCACTTTTTCTTTGACCTTTTTCTTCATATTTGTTGTCATTCTTTATAGGTTTTAAGGCTAGAAAGGACCATTGTGACCATGTAGTCTGACCTGCTGCATAACACTAGCCATACAATTTCACCCACACAATTTAATGCATAAATCTGGTTGAGTTAGAGAATACCTGTTTAGAATGCCCTCCAAGATAAGTTTAAAGTCTTCAAGTGGTAGAGAATCCATCACATCCCTTGGTAAGTTGTTCTAAAATTTAACAATTGCCAGACACACACAGTCACTGTTCTAAGTACCAGTCTGGTCAGGTATCATAGTGGTTTTGTAAGAGAAAATGTGTATTTTCCAACCAACCTTGAAGTAAACAATGCCTTTAGCCAAGATACTTGATTAGTGGCCGGATTATGTTTTAGAAAAATCAATCCAGTTAAAAGAGGGATATGAGATTTCTCCTTAAAATATAAATGTGCACAGCTCAGAAATATGTTTCTGAAAGGACTAGCTATGTGTTTCATAAGCAAAATTGCCATGTGTTAGGGCAAGCAGTCCTGACCTTGAAGCCTAGTAATCTTCGCCTGTCTGATGATTCAGAACATGCTCTATGAAAGTGCTAATAAACAGAGCTTTTGAGAAGACACATCAGATAACCCAAAGGCTCTGCATGATCTCACTTAAAGAACAATGACATAGGTCCTACCTAGCTTAAAGAACAATTACTGCCACATACAGTAATGACAGCTCATCCTGCTCTGGTAGTTGTCACATGGCATGCCATGTAAAAACACAGTAACCAAAATCCATTGCCTCCTATTACAAGCAACATTTCCCATCAGGCCATGAATATGGGACTGTTCACACTTAGAACCGTAGCATCTATGTGTCATGATCCATGAACCCAGTTCCATAGGGTTCACAGAAGCAGCCATGCTCCAGCCCGCCACTTGGCCGCCTGCTGACAGTTGCTTACCCAGGACCCATGAAGCCCAAGCTCAATGTGAGGCTTTGCCCCTGAGGTCCTATTGGTGGAGTCCCAGAGCAGCCAATTGGCCCACTGGCCCTACTTAAGCCAACAGCGGGAACAGGAAGCTGTCCAAACAAGTGGGCTCCACTCTTCTCTGCACTATGTGCTTCATGCTTCCTTCTCCCGCCCCCCGGCTTGACTTCCTGGCATCTAACTTGTGGTTCTTGTTCCCTGGGGTTCTTCCAACCCAAAGCTCGTGGTAACTTTAGATTGTGCGAGGTGGTGTCAGGAAATAAGCCAAAAGGAGACATGGCCGTCCAGCCGATAGATGGACTGTTAGAAACAGTATAACACAAAAGTGCTCTTAGTACAAAGCTATACTTTACTTAGACTCAAACACAACACAGGAGTGCTCTCTAAAGCTGTACTTTTACTTAGGCTCCAGCGCTTACACACATCCTCCGCAACAAGTTAGTAAAAACACCTCAACCCTCAATAATTACTGAAGTCTGGGGCGGCTTTCGAGAGGAAACAGCGACAACTTTCCGATTGGCCTGATCTTCCAGCTGTCGTTGGAGGATCCAGAAGCTGTGTCCAAGAAGAGATTCCCAACGAGTCCAAGCCTCTCCTCCCTATTTAGCCTTGTTAGTAGACAATAACATCGTAAGAAGGAGGGGAGGGGGGAAAGGTTTCAAAAGCTAGACCTAAGGTCGCCAGGGTACTTAATTAACTCGATGTGTTCCGACAGAATCTGCATATCTTGAGGCCCGGACAAACACCTGCCAGAGGATAAAATGCATGCATAAAATAAGCCTATTGGTCTTTTCCTGAAATACAGTTCCCAGCACGTCCGTCAGGGAGGGGTGCAGGGTCAGGCAAAGGTTGAGCAAGAGGCTCCCCTCCTCTCCTGGCTTAGTCACGCCAAGGCTGCTCAGGCCTGCAGAAAGGCCTATCAAGTTTGGCTGCTGTTAGCAACAAGTATGATAATCAATATTACACTATCAAGTGGTCCCTGGCCCTTTTACTGATGTATCAAAATCTTCCCATACAGGTCTGATCTCCAGTTTGTCTCCTGCTTCTGACCTGGCTTGACTCTGGTTACCAATTCATGGATCTGATCTTCAGTTTGTCTCCTGCTTCTGATCTCCTGCTATCCTGACTCTTGATTCCTGTCTTCTGACTGTGAACTCCAGCTCTGCCCACTAGGTCTGGCTGCCCATGACCCAGCCTTGATATTGTTGTCCAAAGATCTCAGCACGCTTTGCAAACCTCAGTTTTATGCGTCCCGACTCCCCTGTACATTTTAGTGTGTGACTAGAAAAACAGATGTAATAAAAAGAAATAACACATGCAATTCTGCCTTAATGAGGCACCATTGTAGTTGGAATGGTGAGGTAGTCTGAACTATTAGCAGACTGAAATCTTAATATTTCTCATTCTCCTGGTTCAGAGTTTCTTCTACCATATATACGCTAATTCATTTAGGTGCTTGTGAATAGCACCTCCATTTACCCACAGAACAGGAACAGAAGCAGATCAAGCTTCTCCACACTTGTTAATATGCTTTCAGCCTGAAGACCCAATCCAAGGCCTTCTCTACGCTGGCAATGGTTTGTAGGGTATGTGTAGCTACATGCTGCAGTGAAAATCAGGCTGAGTCCACGCTGCAGCGTATAGCTACAAGTGGCAGTGAAAGGTGTTGGGTATTTCTAAACATCAATATAAGCCCAGGGTCAGGGGAACTCAAGTCAACAGACCCTGGGCTAGAGAACCCAGGACTTGAGTGTCTACACTGTCAATCCTAGGCTAAGAATTGTCTAACCCAGGCCTGAACCCGGGGCTCCAGCATCCACACTGCTGAATGCAGACCTGAGTCCAACCAACCAATTCCCAGACTTCCTTGCACCCTCCTGAAACATGGCTGCTGTAGCCCTGTGTTTGTGGAGCAGCGTGGGAAAACCTGACTGTCTACCCTGCCTGTTACAGGAAGGTAGAACAGTCTGCCAACACATCCTGCTAAGCCATCATTTTGGTCTGTGTGCTCTCAGCAACCGGAGCCAGCAACATGGAGGAGGCATCCTTTGAAGAACTTCTTTCACTTGCACTTTCACTCCTGTGTCAAGAAACAGACTGAGATGCTGGTGGACATTTTGGTGGTGTTTTCTGACCCACCAAAGGCACCTGACAGAGCTAATAGGGCAGCAGGAGGAGGACACAGACATGGCAGAGTGAATTGGTGGATGCTGCTCGTGATACTCAGTATAGCCACTGATGTCCTGTAAGTAGACCAGTGCTTGTTGAGCAGGGCCACAAGCACAGACTGGTAGGACCTCATTGTCCTGCAGACTTGGGATGACCAGCAGTGGGTCCAGAACTTTCATATGAAGAAAGCTAAATTTCTGGGCCTCTGTAAGCAGCTTGTCCTGACCCTCCAGCGTAAACACAAGCATGAAGGCAGCTCTGCTGAATTTTCAGTGGATTGCTGTACCCAGCACACTGCTAGAGGTCTGTTGCCAGCCAGTTTGAAGTTGGAAAGTCGACTGTGGGTAAAGTGGTGGCAAAGGTTTATGAGACAATAGGGCATATGCTTTACCCCAAAGTGGCAGGCAGAAACGATATTCCTGACATAATTCCTGGCTTTGAGAGAATGGGGTTTCCAAACTGTGCTGGGGCCACTGATAGGACTCATGTGCTCATAGTTTGCCCTGCTCAAGAAGCACAAGTGCCTAAACCACAAAGGATACTCCATTGTTATGGAGGCCCTCGTGGACTACAGAGCGTCAGCATAGGCTGCACCGGAAAAGTTCATGATGTGTTCCTCCCTGTCCATGAATGTAGACTCCTGATCAGCGGAAAGGGAGGGACACTCTTCCTACCAAAGGATATTGTCATGAATGGAGTTACTATACCCGCCATTATTCTGGGGGACCGACCAGCCCCAGATCTCAGCAGCCCTGGCAAAAGAAGGTTCAGTTGCACTCTCGGCTGGCGTCGAATGTCCGGTCAATGTGCGTTTGACAGATTGAAATCCTCTTGGAGATTCTACAGACCTATTTACTGTGGCTTGCTGTGCTTTTCACATTCCTTGTGAAGCCCGAGGTGAGCCATTTCCCCTTGAGGGGACCTCTGACGGTGATGGACTGCTGAACCAGTACACGCAGCCAGCAAGTGCAGCTACCAGAGCTGAAGCTGGATGCAATAGAAGTCAGGGGTGTTTTGTGTTCCCATATTATGGACTTGGATAGGCTAATGGAAGAGGGAGACTAGTGCCTTGATGAATGTGCCTAGGGGTGGGATGATTGCCATGCAATGTACTTATGATCGCTTAGCACATGGGGCTGGAGGGGAGATTGAACCACAGTACGGATGGATGTAAGGAACTGATTGATGTAGATAGCTGTACTGAGAAATAGTGCTTCCATACCAATTCTCAATTGTCCCTGACCAGGGGTTTACCTTTATTGTTTGAAATACACATTATATGACGTGATGCAGAGATAAAAATACAAACTCTTAATAAAATAAAAAGCTTTATTTATAAACATTTATTAGAGAAGTGCACCATTAATCCATTGCCAGGCCAGCCAGCTGCCATAACCACACCCAAACACCAGGAACATCAAAACCTTGAAAAAACAATAGCAAAGTGCATGAACAAGTTGAAACATTGTACAAGGGAGAAACGCCCTACAAATATCCCTGGGCAATCCCATTCTCCTTTCCCTTCCTTCCAAGCTGACCACACACTTGGTGCTGGGACAAGGGGGTGGATGCATCTCTGGAGGAGAGGATCAACATGGAGGACTGCAGTGGCTTACCCAGCCATTTATTGCCCAGCCTGATTGAATGGGCCACTCAGCCATGGAGTTGTCCAAGCTGTTCCTGGACTGCAGCACAGGCTATTGCAGAGGGGACTCAGGCTCCGGTGAGGTGCAGCAGGAGCCTGTCCTCTTGAGGCCATTGGTGACAGCAGCTGCTCAAACAATTCTTTCTGCGGAGCTCTGTCCTCCCCAAGTAGCCACGATTCCTGTTCCAGGAATTGCAAAGCAAGTGTCTGATCCTATGTTAAAACCCTGTTTTCAATCTGTGGAGCCAGCCTGAGTCTCTCCCCTTGCCTCTCGCCAGGCCTTTCCTCTAGCCGTAAGTCCCTCTCTCTTTGGTAGTGGATCTGCTCGTTGGCCCTGTCCAGAACTTCAACCATAAGTTCATCATGGAAATGGTCCTTGAAGGTCCACTGACCCAGGCTTCTGCTGTGGTGTGGGGAAGCTGTGGAGGTGCTGCAGCCTGTAGAGGTTGAGGGGCATGGAATAGGACAAGACACAGAGGGTTATTGTCTCGAATAGCTCACTGAAGCTGCAGAAGCACAGAAAGAATACTTGTGGCATTTCAAGGACATAAAATGTCACTTTTTAAAACTGAAGTTCAATATATTGTGAGAGGGAGCTTCATACCACAGAAGCTCCCTGGACATAGCTGAGTTAATCACAGCGAAAGAAGTGCAGGAACAAAGGTAAGTTAAAAATCATAGCTGCTTTTTTCGCCTTAAAAAAACAAACAAACAAACCAACCCCGCATCTTGGCAGGGGATAGACTAGATGACCCTGGCAGTCAGTCCCTTCTAGCCCTATGATTCTTTGATTCTATGAAAACTACAAAGCAACTTGGGCTTTAGGGGGAGGTTGGTGGCTGTGCTAGAAAAGGTTTCTCTGTCATTTCAAGCATTCCATATTTGGGAGGATGTAACAGTTTTTGTGGTGCCTGACTGGCAAAGAGAGGGGTTATTCCACGCTGCTGGTAGGAAACCAGCAGTGTATGCCACCGAAATATTCAAAGGTATAGTGACTGAACACACCCGTACGAGTGGGGTACAAGGTGGCCCTGGAAAATACACTCTTCCCAGAAATGTAACTGACTATCTGGAGTTCCTGCTATAGAAAAAGTTTGTAGCTATCAGTACCTGGGACTGGGTCAGAATTCACGAGGGAATCAACAGGATGCTGTGTTAGCATCCGAATGGCATAGCTGTTATGACGACAGGTAAACACCCAGAACTCCACTCCCCCCCTGGCCCGACAGCATATTTCTGGACAACATTTAAAACCCCAGTTGTATTCGGGACAAATGATTTCATTACCTACAGACTGCATTTAACTACAATGGACTAGGTTTGTAAATGGAACACATTTGCAACTCGCCCTGTCCCCAGCCCCTGCTGCAGTTCACTGTTTTCAGACAGCTCATTACACCACTGAGTGGTTACAGATGGCATACTTACAGGCATGGCAGGGGTAAGGTTATTATTTTTAACAAACGGGAATGCCCTAGCAAAAGTGTGAACCTTTCCAGTAAAAAAAAAAATCATTTTTAAGGCATTTTTTTACTGTCTGCATTTCCCAGTCTCCATTTTGAATTCCATAGGGTGGGGGAAGGGGCGGATGGATGCCAATGTGGTGGCCTACAACCCACCATTAGTGAATACATGCTGCTACCCAGAGCTTTTAAGGGTTTGCACCCATCCATAGAATGGAAATCCCTCCTGTTCCTGTGTGAATAAATATTAAAATGGAACCAGAAACTTACCAGGCTCCGGGACGGCTCCTGCCTCTTCTGTTTCTGCTGCCAGTTCTGCAGCAGGCCATTCCATGGGGAGGGGAGCACATCAAAAAGCATCTCTGAGTATGGCCTTTGAGTATGTCTTTCAGCTGCTCCTGTGGTAAAGCCTCCCCTGGGACTGGTCTCAGCAGCAGAATCATTCAGTGCCTGCTGCTGGATCCCCATCAATTCCTGTGCTGGATTCTAAGGCCAGCAGGTCACCATCCCAGTTGACCAGGTCATCATGTACTGCCATTGGATCTATGCTCAGCGCAGCAGCCAGCTCCCCGTGAAACTCATCATAAAACATACATGATGTTAGCACGTTGCCTGAGGGGCAGTTCTGGTCCCTGGTTTTCTGGTACTCTGTCTTGAGCTGCTTAATCCGCTCCCTGCACTGTTCACAGGTCCAATACATTTCCAACGCTGCCCGCTTGTGTGTGCGGTCATTCCTGGCCTCACTTTTTTTCTGGCCTCACACTGGCGATTAACCGAGATCAGGTTGTGCTCCCGCAACCATGAAATAGTGCACTTTGCAAAAGGACTTCTTCTGGTCGGTGTCCGTTGCAGAAGGTTAAGTTCTCCAAAGGTGTGTTTGCAGCTTGGCAGTCAGAATAAAATGGAAGGTTTGAATGCTGACTCGCTGAGCTGCTGTACTAGAACAAGTGAGGTTGCTTCTGTTTCCCTGGAGTCAATTGGTGACTCTTGGCTCATAGGATTGTGAGATACTTTTGGCAGACTCCCAGGACCTGAGTCCAGCTGGAGGGCTGTGTCTACATCGCAAAGTGATAGGGCTTGAGCTCAGGGTCCTGGCTTGACCCATGCTCGAACCCTCCATCCTCGTGGGGTCCTTGAACCCTGCGTTTAAGTCCAAGTCTGACAGATGTGTGTGTAGACAGAAGACGGGTTTGGGATCAAACCTGAGTCTGAGCCCAGGCTTACATTGCAGTATAGACATATCCAGCTTTGCTGGAGGGAGGCAGTGGGGAAAGACTCCAGCAGAGGGAAGCTCCTGGAGCTTTTCCCTACTGCCAGAGCCATGTCCCGCTGCTGGGGTCTTTCACTGCAATAAGGAAAAAGTCCAGCAGTGGGACACTGAGCTACTAAAAAATAGCAGTGTAGACGAGAAGTCTCGGGTCGCTCAAGTAGAGATGGTCAGGAATTTTCTGACTAAATGGTTGCTGATTTATCAAATCTGAAACGTTTTGTGGGAAAGGGTCAGTTTTGACAAAACTTTAGTCAGAAAGGCATCTCCAGTGCAGGATGGAATTTTGGTCAAAACCAAAGAAAGAATGAGGCCCCTGAATAGCTTAGTGATTAGGTAGACCAGAGCAGGGCTTTGAAGCAGGATCTCCCATCCTAGGTGAGTGCACTAACCAGTGGCCTGTTGGCTATTCTGGTCCATCTCTCTCTCATTCTTGTTTTTGTCTAAAATTTCCAAAGGTTTTGGTTTCATCCTGATGCAGAAAAGAAAATTGTTCCAGAATCCTGAAAATTTTCATGGGGCAGGTAAAGTGTCTACTCTTATGTCCTAAGCTAGTGCTTGAACTGCAGGACCATCCACCTACTCTCATGCATGTGCTGAACTTTACACACTTGATTCAGTAAGTTCAATGGATCTCCCTGCACATGTAAAGTTAAACAAATGGACAAATGGACAAGCATTAACACGATTAGGGGACCAAATTTGCAGACCAAAAGATCTGGAGAAGCAGCCAATCTTTAAGTCTCTTTAGTCAAACTAGTTCAAACCTCTGGACCTTTTGAGTTTCACCTATCTCTGACAACTAATGTCTGGCTTTGATAAAGCTGACATTTGGTTTTTAAAGGCAGACTAATAAGTTGTGAGAAGACTTAGCAACCTTATCAAGTAATACATTGCATTACAAATATTAAAAATTACTGTCAAAATTAACATAAGCTACTGATGGGCATGTTAGTAAATTAATCTGATTGGATGTACAACCTCTTTTTGCTAACTTTCCGACTGACCCCATTGAAACCTTGACATTTACTAAATTTGCTACAGAAATATTTTTATACAGACCTCAGTGTGCATAGACCGCATGAAATTATAAAGATTACTATTTCTAATAGGGTTTTTTCCCATTTGATATGATGTTTGCAGGCCTTTCTGATATACTAATATCTTTTTAAAGTAGCCCAGTGTTTTACGAGCTTCAGGCAACCGGTTTGGTCTGGGTTTTCTCATCCAGCTTTTCATTTTTGAGACAGATGTTATCTTTATTGTTAGGGAGGTCTGTGCCCGCCTCTGATATTTAAAGGGACCAAAAGCCTAATAACTTCAATTTCAGTGGCTGCATTAGTAAGGAGCAGGTGTTATTGACATTGCATGAAAAGAACGAGTGTGGGCAAACAGGGTAAAAATATACCTTTTCCACCCTCTGCCTTTGGAAAGCAGTTGCAGTAATATGTATCCAAACATTTCTGTTCCCCCCCACCACCCCTCCTTTCCCTTGCAGTTAGGGGTCGTTTTGAGGAGATTACTGCAGTATTTCATGGGGAAGATAATACATCAGTCACTTGTACAAGAGGAGGAGGCGGAGGAAGGAAATGAAATGGAGCAAACTGTAGGAAGCTATATGCATTTTGATAGCTTCATGGTGCATTCAATCTAGGGCTAGGTGAAAGATTTGCACAGAATCCTGACTCTCTTGGGATCAAGGTGGAGCTGGGGTTTATTGCTACTGATGATCCATAGCCCAGAATCTTGACTAAAGCAATTTTCAGCCCTTCATGCCATGCACCACAAAGTTGTCAGCTCTGCCCCAAGTAATCCCTCTTTCTAGCAGGCCTCAGGATCCGCCTCTCCTTTGCCTCTCTATATTAGCAGAGGCTCGTTTAGTGCTAGTCTCTATAAATTGAACATGCAGTCTCTGATTCACTTGGCTTTCCCAAACTAGCCTCTACAGAGGTTTGCCCACTCCTAATTAGTTTCATCCTCAAACAGTTGTGAAATGTGGATTAGCATGTGTGTGAAAACAGAATGATCAGACACATAGATGAACACGAATTGTTGGGGAAGAGTCATCACGACTTTTGTAAAGGAAAATCATGCCTCACCAATCTATTAGAATATTTTGAGGGGGTCAACAAACATATGGACAAGGATGATATAGTGTACTTGGACTTTCAGAAAGCCTTGGACAAGGTCCCTCACCAAAGACTTAAGCAAAGTAAGCAGTCATGGAATAAAAGGGAAGATCCTCTCCTGGATCAGTAACTGGTTAAAAAACAGGAAACAAGGGATAGGAATAAATGGTCAATTTTCAAAATGGAGTGAAGTAAATAGTGGGATCCCCCAAAGATTTGTGCTGGGGCCAGTGCTGTTCAATACATTCATAGATGACCTGGAAAAAGGGGTAAACAGTGAGTTTGCAGATGAGACAAAATTACTCAAGATAGTTGAGTCCAAAGCTGACTGTAAAGAGTCACAAAAGGATCTCACAACACTGGGTGATTGGACAATAAAATAGCAGATGAAATTCAATGTTCACAAATGCAAAGTAATGCACACTGGAAAACATAATTCCAACTATACATAGAAAATGACGGGGTGTAAATTAGCTGTTACCATTCCAGAAAGCGATCTTGGAGTCACTGTGGACAGTTCTCTGAAAACATCCAGCAGCAGATGTCAAAAAAGTGAACAGAATGTTAGGAATCATTAGGAAAGGGATAGATAATAAGACAGAAAATATCATAATGCAGTTATATAAATCCATGGTACACCCACACCTTGAATACTGTGTGCAGTTCTGGTTGTCCAAATCGCAAAAAAAGATTTATTAGAATTGGAAAAGGTACAGAGAAGGGCAACAAAAATTATTAGAAAAATTATTAGAAATATGGAACAGCTTCCATATGAGATAGATTAAAAAGACTGGGACTTTTGAACTCGGAAAAGAGACGACTAATGGGGATATGATAGAGGTCTATAAAATCACGAATGGTGTGGAGAAAGTAAATAAGGAATTGTAATTTACACCTTCACATAACACAAGAAACAGGGCTCACCCAATTAAATTAATAGGCAGCAGGTTTAAAACAAACAAAAGGAAGTACTTCACACAACACACAGTCAACCTGTGGAACTCATTGTCAGGGGATGTAGTGAAGGTCAAAAATATAGCGGGATTCAAAAAAGAATCAGATAAGTTCATGGAGGATAGGTCCATCAATGGCTATTAGCCAAGATGGTCATGGAAGCAACCTCATGCTCTGGGTGTGCCTAGACAATGACCACCAGAAGCTGGGAGTGGATGGCAGGGGATGGATCACTTGATGATTGTCCTGTTCTGTTCATTCCCTCTGAAGCACGTGGCATTGGTCACTGTTGGAAGACAGAATACTGGGCTAGATGTACCATTGGTCTGATGATGTTCTTATGATGGTATTGTGCAAATTCACAAGCATTTGTGTTGCAGCTTGCTCCCTAGGACCTGTCTCAAATATTGAGAATGAGATATAATTTCTTGGGAGTGGAAAAGGAAGCACCAGTTAGTTGGAAAAGTGGCAGGTAAGCAATTTGTTTCTGAGTACTGTGAGGGTAAGATACCACCTGTTGAAAGACTTGGATTGGCTATATTACTCACACTAGTTAAAGATCTGCCATATTCACTAGCTAGATCCAAATTTATTTCATGGTAACACAGGAACTCATGTACCAGAACAAACCAATGGTTCATCTGCTATGGTATCCTACATAAACTTCTGCATTTTGACCTATCAGCCACAAGAAAATTGGCCTGACATCATGACCATGTCTACTCCCATGGTTGCCGGGTGAACCACCCATTGGGGAGGCTAGACCATGGCCCCACCCCTTCTTCCTGAAGCCACACCCCTTCTGCTCCTCTCCCGCGCTGCTGCCTGGAGCTCCTCCCTACTGCAGCTGGAAGAACCCTGCCCCATCCCAGATCTGGGCCACCCCGAGTCCCAACAGGGTGGCCCTGGCACCCCCAGCTGCATGTGGCCCCAGCCACCCTGAGTCCCGGCTGGGCAGCCACAGCTGCCCCAAGTCCCGGCCAGCAGTCCCAGCATCAGCCGGGTGGCCCCAGCCACCCCGGCCCCGGCTGTGCAGCCCCAGGACCTGCTGGTGGCCTCAGCTGCCCTGAAGCACAGGTCAGGGGGCCCTAGTGCCTGCCAGCGACGCCAGCCATGCCCAGTCCCGGATGCATGGCCCCAGCACCCGCCAGCATCCCCAGCCACCCTTGAGCAGCAGCTACCCTGGAGCACCAGCTGTGCCCAGCCCTGGCTGGGCGGCCTTGGTGCCCACCAACGGCCCCAGCCTCCATGTAGCAGTGGCCGCTGGCAGCCCCAGCCACCCTGGAGCACCAGCCACATTGAATCACTGCCAGGTGGCCCCAGTGCCCACCAGCAGCACCAGAGCACCAGCCAGGTGGCCCGAACCAACAGCTTGCTCGCCCCCCTCTCCCCACCTTGTTCAGAGGAGACTGAGCAAGCAGGAAGCTGCTGCTGCAGCGCCTGGGGCAGATGCAGCAGGAGGGGGTGGGGCCATAGCTGGCTGTTTGGGAAGGCTAAGCTTTCCCCCCGCCTACAATACCCGGTGCCCATGTCTACCCCACAGAGGCTATGTCAGCAAAACTATACCAGCATACCCCTCGCCCACAGTGTAGACGCCAGAGACGCCGAATCTATGCCAGCATAGTAATACCACATCACCAAATGATATTAGTTAAGTGTCAACACCGAGCATAACTATGTCAGCTAGAGGGTGTGATTTTTTTTACCCGCTCCGAGCTAACACACCAATGCCGGCCAAACTTGGTAGCGTAGGCCAGCCTATGTCATGTTGGCTGAACACAGACTTGGAAAAGTTTGGGTTTATTCAACAAATTAGATTTCAACTGCAATAACAAAAGCTCTTCCCCTGCCCCCTGCCCAACACACACACACACACACACACATACACACACACACACTAAAACTTCCTTCCTTTAAAGCAATTTTGCAAGTCCTTGATCTCTCATGGTTTCAAATGGAAGCTGTGTTCCCTGGCTCCTACAGTCCAGTATGAGAGAGCTTCTGCTAGGGAAACAATCAGTACAAGGATGTTTTCTAGTGAGAGACACCACTCTGTTCACAAAAACACAAAGGTATTATAAACCCATTGCTGCAGTGTTTCGTTAAAAGGCTATTATGAAAAATGAGGCATGAACATACACTGCAAGCTTGGAAGACACTGTAACCTTCATTTTTAGTTAGATCTCAGACATTGGTAGAAATGTTTTTTCTTCAAAGCAACAGGGGAACTCAGACCTTTTGATGTGTCTCTCACAGTGACTGTCAACTTATGAAAATAGATGTTCTCTTTTCTGTTCCTTTCAAAAGGAAAGAAGGTGATAAAATGAACCTATTTTAAGACTTGATCAGAGCAATTGTTCATGTCAATCAAAATACTGACTTCACTGAAAAAGCAAATAAGTGGTTTAAAACTTTTTTTTAAAAAAAAAAGGTATATCTGTAGTTGGCTAACTTTGGATACGTCTATACTGATTCCGCTGCATCAGGCTCCACAGATCAACGCAGCAGGATTGACTGAGCTGCCAGTGAAGACCCGCTCAATTGATCCTGGAAGTGCTCTCCGTTCGACTCAGTAATTTCACTGCCCAGAAAAGAGTAACGCTGCGTCAACTGGACAGCATTTCCTGTCAGTGCAGTGCACTGAAGACACCGTGGTAAGCGAGCGTAAGTAAGTCGACAGGAGCTACGCATTCTACGGTACGTAACTTGCATCTCTCTCGTCGACCCAGCGTGGCAGTGTAGACCAGGCCTTTGTCTCAGGGAATAGCTGTTAGCCATTAAGCTCACCAAGAAAGGGAGCATGTCCCAGTGGTTAGCATTGGGGATTACAAATCAAGATTTCCGTGTTCTATCCCAGGATTTGCTACAGACTTACTTTATGGCCTTAGGCAAATCAATTCACTTCTCTGTGCCTTTTTTTCTCCATTTGTAAAATGAGGATAAGACTTACACCTATGTCAGAGGTGTTGGGGTTAATTAATGCTTCTAATATTCTTTGAGAGCCTTGGATGAAAAGCATTTATATAAATACTGTACAAATTATTTGTAAAGTTTTGTGCTAGTTAATTAATCCAGCCTTATATGCTTTTCATTTTTAACTAGATAAAATGACAGCTGCTCAACTGACTAGACCGAAGGACTGTCACTGCCCACTTTAGGTTTTATCTGAATTGTATGTGCTCTTCTGTCATTACTTAATACTCACTGACACTGAGTCATACCTGATTTCCTTTTTCCAGATGTTGAACCACTCACTGGCTGCTATTGTCAGCTGTCATCAGGAGATGTTAACTTCCTGGGGTTTTGCTACACAGTAGTTGTTTGCTTGTACCATAGTTTAACAGTGATGTGTTCTGTTCTGGTTTTTTCGTACGCCAATTGCATCTCTGTGGTATCTGAGTCTTAGTGCAGGAACTGAAACAGCTGGATTCTGTACTGGAGAGATGATGGCTGAAGAGTCCTCTGGCATTTGATCAGCCTTCATACAGGAATTATGTGCAGGAGTACTAGGACTAAGGCAAAGAAGTTCTTGCCTTTGGAAGAGAAATGTTGTGCTGAGTTGGTTTCATTGCTCACAGATGGGATGAAGCAGCTCCAGGCTGGTATCCCTGGGCTTTTTGATTATTGCTGTGGGCCACTTTCGTTCAGTGCAGATTTGTTTTCTAGCTATCTGTGGTGGGTAGCTCTCTGATCAAATGCCTTTTAGGCATAAATGCCTGTAATCAAGGTATGCACTGACATTCTGATGGGGATTTTGATGGTTTCCTTGGTCTCTTAGGTCCACCATCTGATACTCACTTATCTTGGTTGTTTAATACAAGTCGTGTACTAGTGGCGCTGCCATGTATTATCAACCCTTTGCTTAAGTAAAGGAGGATGCTAAGTGTCCTCAAACATGTACGCATCTTCCCCTCCTTGAGAAACTGTTGGAGTGCTCATTAGCTTGCTCTTCTGGAGAAAATGATTGAGAAAGGTGTGGCTGTTCATTTCCAGGTGTACTTGGATTCCTCTGAGATCTTGGGGAAAAGGTTATCACTGGGCATTAGGTCTTCTTGTTCTGAATAACCTCCTGTGAGTTATAGGCTTGGGTCAGCTAGCCATCTTGGTCATGCTGAACCTATCATCAGCCCTTGTTACAACTGACCAGAGTGTTGCTTCTACCAGAGATATAGGTGGAGCATTTGGGACTGTCCTTCAGTGACTTCAGTCATACACAGATGATTGTAGTCACCGATGATCGATAAGTTCATTCACAGAGGGGTCAGATATGAGAAATCACTTTTGAGGAGTGTTGTTCCATATGTATATAAGGGTTTTTGTCTATGGCTAGGGATCCTAAATGCTTTGATAATACAAATAACTAATAATAATATATCATTTTGGCAATATTCTTTTTTCAAAGATATGCTAAAACAAGAACTATGGATAACCCCATTAAATGCCTGTTCCCTTTCTCCTTTTTGCAGGTCGCCAAAATGTTTGGTTTTTATTTTGTGTTTTCTGAAGGTGGCTTATGTTGATTCCCTCGATAGTTACAATTGAAGTTGTTTCCGGTATACTACGAATTGTAAATATCAGCTGAGCATAAAATATCTGGTAGTTGATTTTATATTTTTGTCTTTATTATATAAAACCTTTTACTATTCTCCAAAAGCATGGCCAGAATTAGATTCTATACAGATAGAGACCAGTTCATATCATGTATCACCATTCCACCCACCATTGTCCATAGTCCAGGGACCATTGTGATCTTCTAGACTGATCTCCTGCAGTGACCTGGGTTCTTGGGGAAAGTGGAGTGGAGAAGGTGAAGTGAGGATGAAGTGAGCATGAAGGAGGAGGTGGGAACCATCCCTGCTATTTTGGAAAGGTTCTAACTAGTTCTTTTCACATATTTTACAAATAGCCACATTATGCTTTACATAGCAGATTTGCATCTGTAAAAGGTCATTTTATATTGAGTACATGCACTTGTATACAACGAGGCCACTTCACCCTTGTTCCTTCAGTTTGTCTGTGCCATGATCAATATCACAGTCTAGACCGGAATGTCTGCAGAATCTTATTGCAGCTTAATTTCCCATAAGACTAGCTGGACCTGCTGAAGCAGCTGGAATATGCAGCACTGTGAATACGCAACGTGAGCAACAAATGTCCTCATGCCATATTAGGGAACACAATTAGAAGAGCAGAGTGCCTTCCGTTACTTTATTCCGCCCCCTCCCCCAACACACACACACTGTATTCTGAAACGATTAGTCTCTGGAACGTTCACATCTTATTTACCCAGGAAAGGGAGATAACACTGGAGTAAGTCACCAAATACTCAATTCAAATCAAGGCAAAGATCGGTTTTTAAATCCGCAAAAGCCTGGAAATTTGGATTTAAAGCTTTAACTTTGCTTTAAACCTCTGTGTTACACCCCAGCACGGGCCACATCGAAGGTTGTTAAATCTTTGGAGTCCATTTACTTGCTGGGAACACTGGGGTGACTTGGATTTTCAGCCACAGTGCTTAATCCGGTTTGCTGGGTGAAGTCAAATCTCGGCTCTGTGGTGCTGGGGCACGAGGGAGTTGGTGGTATGGAGATGGGTGTGTGGAGCCTCTTATCCTTCCATAAGCAGCCTGGCAGAATACAGCTAAGGGCTGTGCACAAAGGTGAGGTGCGAGGTTTGCCAGGCTAATGTGCCATAGCATCCCCAAGGGGGCATAGTTCAGCAGGAGAGGGATGTGCCCAAGTCTCCCCCCCCCCTCCCCCCACAGCCCCAACTAGCTAGTCCCTAAACTACCATCAGCAGCAAATACTAGCCAGTGTAAAGTCAGGACACACTTTACTCCCATTCAGAGTATGTCTCCACAGCAGTCGGGATGTGTGAGTGCAGCAAGTGTAGACATATCTGAGCTAGGTAGATCAAAGCTAGCTCGAGTCAGAATAGCAGTGAAACTGCAGCTGCATGAGCGGTGGCCCCTCAGATATGTACCCAGGGTCGTGGGTAGGCAGGACTGTGCTGTTGCGTCTTCACTGCTATTGTTAATCAAGCTAGACGAAACCTAGCTAGACTTCTCACAATCGCCCTTTAGTATTTACATAGCACTTCCAACTTTGCAGCGGTGGCCGGACACATTTCTCTGGGGGGCAGGAGCCAAGAAGAGAGGAGCTTACTGAGCAGGTGTCAGGGCTGGCTGCACAAGCCCACCTGAGCCCCCTAGTCCCAGGAGCACTCGCTTGTGAGGCTGGAGCTGAAGCCTGTATTGCGGCATCTTCCCCTCTGTTTTCAGTGAGCTAAGTGGAGTACAGCTAGTGCAGGTGTGTCTACACGAGCTGCCATTCGTACCCTGGCTGCAGGGCAGGTGTACCCTTAGCGGGGCAGCAAACTGAGCTGCACGAAGTGTTCCACCATAAAAATTCTTGGCCCGCGCTAGCAGCAATCCTACTGCAGAGAACACATCTGCCATCATCCCGGCTCCTCCTTGTGCCAGCTGCCTCCAGCGAGGGCAGCAATGAAAATCTGAATGTTATTGGGATGTTTATGATGGGATTTGAGTATTTCAAACATGACGGTGGCCGTAAACCAAGAAGGAATACAGAGAAGAGGGGGAGGTGAAGCACCCAAGATAAGGGGCTCTTGCTTCTTGAGATAAGAGATCCTGCCAACAACAGCCCATTGAGATTTAGCTGAGTGTATTGCTTTTAATTTGCATTCCCATAACATTCTCTGTTAGGGAGGGTGTATGTAGAGAATTCATATTAACGATGCTGCACATTTGCATATTATGAATCCATAATACCAAGGATGCAGTAAAAATCTTTATGAAAAGCGGTGACGGTGCAGCAATCAATTTTCTCCCTATCACAACCATTTTAATGCTTTTTCAACACACATGCATGCATGCACACACACAATACCCACCACCGATAGATATACTACATTAAAGGACTAATGGCCTGCTAAATTCCATTTATAAAAAGACAAAGAAATGTTAAATTTATATAGAAAATCACCAAATTGCATCTTCCTCTGGGAGACTTCCAGCTCTTCATTCCTTTTACTCCCTGAGCTCCCCACCCCCTCTGCAAAACGAGTTCTTTGAAAAATGTGTATTAAGAAACTAGATTTAGCCCCAGAAGGAGACTACTGATTTCACGTCTAGAATGATTTTTATGGCTGAGAGAGAAACCCCTGAGATACAAGTGTTCATAGCAGAAATGCTGACCCATGCCAGGCTAGCTATGGAGCTGTTACTGATTCTCAATACAAGAAGGGAAAGTTTTATTAGTTATAGCAGTTTAACCCCCCATGTGGGCACTCTTATAGCTTAGCCACATTACTTAGAGGGTAATATCAGTATAGAATCAGAGAAATGTAGGGCTCACCTGCTCCATTCCCCCCACACTGAGGGAGGATTAATTATATCTGTTTTAATTCACACTTTAGGTTATACAAAAGAAAACTTTCTTATATAGATAAGGCCTTAGAAACACTAAGCCTGATTCTCCTCTCACTTACACCTGTCTCATTGGTGCCACCCCAGTGACTTGAGTGGTGTTCTTCTGACTTCTACTAGTATAGATGAGAGAGAACCAAGCCTCTTATATCGGAACATGAGCAAAGAGGCTGGCACTCCTTAAAGGCTGGCCTGGCAGTCCTTAAGTACGGGCGTGGAGTGAGCATATTTTCCCTTCCAAGAAAGAAGAAATCTATTCTTGCTTTCCCAGTAGAACGGACCAGATCTTTGGGGTTTTGGTTCGTGAGAAGTGCTTGTCCTAGTTGATGGAGAAGACGCACCCACACCTAAGAACAAGGAGCAGCCCCAGGAGAGATTGTGCCTGCCAGAGTTTTCCAATGTTGCCAGTCCTTCTTCAGGGATGGTGCATCTCCAACTCACCAAATGTGCCAGAGTTGCGCTGATCTAACCCTAAAACTTACTATTCATGAACCTTTATATTGCAGGAGCGCCTAGAGTCAGAGTGCCATGGTGGTAGGCCATGTACAAACCCATAGTAAGAGACAGTTCCTGGCCCAAAGACTGTACCATCTAAAAGTTTAAATGTTGTGATGTATGCACAGTCTCAGAGGGGATTATAAAATGGTCTAAAGGGAATTGGTCCCCATATGGTTAACTTCCTTTCATTTCTTTTCCTCCCCTTCCTCCATGCATATTACTCAAGTTAACTCTGAATATGAGGGAGTCTAAGGGCTTGTCTACACAGCAAGTTACTGTGCAGCAAGCTAGCAAACCATAGCATGCTGAAAGTCCTCGTGCGCAGCTCGGCATAGTGCTTCTTGAAGACTTGGGATTTTCAGTGCACCATAGTGGTATTCACATGGATGTTACTGTGCAGCAAGCTGGTGTGCTTTAGATTTACACCTTGGCTTGTCATGCAATAACTTGTTGTATAGACAGGCCCTAAGCTGCTGTAACTCACATGCCAAGGGGTCAGTGGAGACAAAGAACAGTAAGTAAGGGAACTAATAAAGATTGCATGGATGCTTAAGTTAAAGTAGACTCCTGTGTATGTGAGTTGCACTAACGTAGACACCCTTTCCTACTCATACAGACTGGTGAGTTCATAGTGTGGTGCACACCATCACCTTACCTATTGTATTAATATTGATCCCATTTTGCTTATGCACCTGACACTTCATCTTTGTCTTTAAATTCAAGTCAGCTATTGTTGCTTCACTTGCACTTCTTACGGTCAATGGGACTAACTCATGTGCTTCAAGTTAGGCATGTGCTTAAGCATCATGATGACTCTAGGCCCAAGGCCTGAATCCAACTCCCACTGAAGTACCTAAGGTCTTGCCACTGACTTCAATGGGCATTGGAGCAAGTCCTAATTTCTCAAAAAAAACTTTAAAAAATGAAAGTGTTAAGGGAATGTAATTTCTGTCCCTTTTGGACGGGGCCCATTATCATTATATTCTCCAGAGCACTTTCCTGTGAGGAACACAGAACAGAACTTTTAGAAGAAACCATTTGTCATTCTTGTCGACTCTGACTTTTAAAATAAAATCCATATTTTCAGCTGATGTGACTGACTGACTCCCACAAACCTTCCTCCTTCCTCCACAGAGGATCAGAGAAGAGGAGAGTAAAAGGGTGAAGGCAGAGTGGGGACTCGCTTTAATTTTTCGATTTGCCTAGGTCTCTGAGGCTGGGGTGTGGTGACATTGCTCTGTAGCGTCACATGCTGCTGTGTGTATGTTTATTCCTCTTTTTAAACATGAAGAGTGAAATTGTGGGTTCGGATTTTTAGTATTGATGATGCTGTAATGTTTGGCTTTATGGTCTTTGGAAAATCTTTCTTCTTCCTTTCCACAGGGAGGGGAAATACTTAAAGGTCCAACATGCAGCATAACTGGCACTCCAGCATGTTGGAAGGAGAGAGAGGCACAGGGGATGGAGAAGGCCATATGTGGCTCCATGGGAGATCAATCCTTAGGCTCTGGAAGGGATGAGTTAGTCATGGGGTGGAGGGGTTAGGAGTCTGTGAACTACATATGTTCATTGGCCAAGGCCAATAGACATACATAGGGCATATGTAGGGGGCAATGTTTATGGGCTAGAATAGCAGTTGCAGAGTAGTTGCATTGCTGCTCAGTGTTTTGCGTGGGTCGATTTGGGCTATGAGGGAACTGGGATGGCAAAACTCCCATTGACTTCACTCTGGATTTCACTCTGTGCCTACTCTTATTTCATACAAACTAGTTTTCCCATTACTGTTAGTTAGCTGATTCGGTGAGTGAAGCTGGTCAGGATAGGAATGAGTTTAGTGTTATACAGAGGTCAAAAATCTCTGGGGAAATGGGAATACTATGGTGCTGTAGTGAAAGTTGAGGTTAATTATTCAGCTGTATGTAATGTAAAGTGAACATGGTAAGTATTAGTCCCAATTAGCCATGCTTAAGCGAAGCTATCACAGTGGCCTGCATGATTAGGTCCTGACTCAGTTTTTACTCAGTCCCAACAGAAGTTTGCATAAATAAGAACCGGATGAGGACCAGTTGCCTGATCCTACTCCCACTGGAGCTGAAGGGAGTTTTGCCATTGACTTTAATGGGGAAAGGATCTGGCCCCAGAGCTGACTGATTAGGTTTGGTTCTTTTTCCCCATTTTGCTTTGTTGCTCACTGTTTTTAATGCTCTAATTCTCTAATGTTTCCTTGTAGTAATTTAGGAGGAAAGTGACTGTAAGTGCTTAATCTTTGAGGATGGCAAGTGTTCAAAATGAGTTTAGCTGCCTCCTTTTATTTCCTTGTGGACGCTGACTAAGAATACCATCCAAAACATTTGATTGGAAGGATATGACTAACATGAGAATCTGTCACTGTATAAACAAAGTCACTAAAAACTATTTGGCAGTGTTTTGCTTCTGGTGACCAGTTATAAGGAATTTACATTCACTTTAACAGCACCGATCATGATGTCCTAATGCCTTTTGGAATGTATATGGGTAACTCATCAGATTATCCCATTTTACAGTGATTCAGCATTATCAAATGGGAGGTAATGGGCCACAAAGGTAACAAGACACCAGTTGCTTGTTTCAGTGAGTAATATGAAATCTCAGTAGGAGACACATTTAGAATAACATGCTAGGATCACATGACATGAAAACTGCTGGAGTTTACTGGAAACATTGCAATAAGCATGAGTGAAGTCATTGAAAACAAACGGCTGTTCCCTTCCTAAATAGGCTTGGATTGGAATTGGGTCCTTTGGGTTGTGACCAAATTTAGCATTTAGAGCCAGCTCATTCCACAGAAACGAACAAAAATCACTAGAGAAACAAAGCTGTATAAATGTGCATGAGAACAGTTTTAGAACACATGCATCAAAAACAGCTCAAAAAGTTCATGAAAAGCCATAAACAATTCTATATTGCTTTGGCTGTTTGAAAAGCACTTATTAATTTATCAGCAGGATTATTACCATGGCAGGTATTGTGGTATACTTAAGTACGTGGTGATCCAACTGTGTCAAAAGTTATGTGAGCAACATGTGTATCACTCCATAATATAAATACAGGTTGTTACTTTTTATCACCAAAACTACAAAGAATGTGAAGCAGAATGATATTGATCCAGGTACTTGGAGATAAGCTTGAAGGGCATATGATTTGTGTCCTCTAACTTGAATGCCTTGTATTGCTATTGTATCTAGCTTTCAGAGCATCATGAAGAAACAATGAAATATCACAGAATGACCATTTTGAACAGGTCTGCCTTTTGTTTTGTTACCAATAAAAAGCCTGTGACATTTTTAAGGCAAGAGCTTTTCTGTTTGATTGTGGAAATAAGCACAGAACAATCCTCAGTCAGATCGATCATTTACATGTACTAGAGCAATGCACTGCTTTGTTTGAAAACAAAAGACTACTATCAGAAGTCAGTCAAGGTACCGCAGCAAATTATAAATTGAAAGCATATGACTGCATGGATGGTGAACCATGTGGAAGTAGACTCCTAATTCCACAAGAATTCATGATGGCAAAATAAGTACAGTGCACAAAACCACTACCATTACTGCACTGTTGTTAAGCAGTCTCATATGAGGCCGAAGACAGAGAGTGCCATTTCTATTATCTTCCCCCATTCTCCTCGTAGTGCCAAGTTAAGGTTGATGGCCAGAGTGATGGAAATTTGAACATCCTCTACCTGTTTT
Organism: Emydura macquarii macquarii; assembly: GCF_026122565.2. Lineage (NCBI taxonomy): Eukaryota > Metazoa > Chordata > Testudines > Chelidae > Emydura > Emydura macquarii. Next base: position 8,332,793 of record NW_027130506.1, read on the forward strand.
GTAAATAAGGGGACTTCAGTCTTCAGGTCAGTCAGGTTTTAGCTTAGTCTGATCTCTTCTTGTTTAGTATATTCCACTGCAAAAAGCCCTTAACTGGAAATGTTGTAAGCTCCTACAATAGACTGCTTTAGAAGTGATTAAAGAGCAGGCAACAGCCAGTGGGACAAACTGAGAAGGGAACATATTGTGTTATGCTCATGACTGCTCATGCTTTCCTTATAAGTAGAGTTGGTCAGGAATTTTCCATCAGAATGACATTGGTTGTGCCTCACTGGGAGACATCAATAGAAATACAATATGTTGACTGTGTGTAGAATACATCTCCTGAGCTTGCTATAAAAGTACAACTTTAACTACTGGCTACTGGATCTAGTGGAGGAATGGTAATTGAGAAAACAGTGTCCCCTTTAAAATTGCAGTATTGGTGGATTTTGTTTAATTATTCCTCTAGACGAAAATTGGCTCAGATTTTCAAAAGATTTTCTGGGATTGCAATGCCCAGCTCCCTTAGGTGCCTTTGAAAATCCCAGTCACTGTATGTGTACACAGAGTATTGTGCTTGAAGTTGACCAACGTTTCCCATTACAAGATCTAGTTTTCAGTTATAACATTGCTAAACTTTAACTATTTGGGCTGAAATTTTCCATGCTGAGTGTCTGATTCAGGCTGTTTTTTGTTTTGTTTTTAAACTTCAGTCAAATGGTTCAACTATTTTGGAGAATGAAGCTAGGGAAAAACATCTTTTGCCCATGGTAAAAAATTCTGGTGAGCTTTTTATTTGAGCAGCTCTAGCACCCTTACGTTTTGGAGAAGGGACTTGAAATTTGGCAGGACGTGGCCTTTGTGTCAGGGATGTGCCCTTTGCTCTTTCTGTGAACATCTGCCCACATTTGGACAAGTTATATAAACAACTGAAACATTGAAACTTGCACATGCTCAGTAGAGACTTCTTAGATTTTAGCAGCTAAATTCCTCCAAGATTCTGTCTGCACTGGGCATGCTCCAGCATGGGACTGAACAGAACTTTGCCTACATTTGCAGCTTTGGGCTGCTTCAGGCCAGGGCTGGGTATGGGCAGTGGAACTGAGAGCTGGGAGCCTGTGTCTCCTGTGTTCTCAATGACACACACATCCAGGTGACCCAAGAACCTCTTAATGCCAACCGGCAAGAGGGTTACAGGACTATCCTGATTCTGGCATGTACATTCTGATTCACCAAATAATGTCATGTGAGGTCTTAAATGAGGTCTTAAATGTTCAGAGAGAGTGAAGCCTGTGGAAGACTAGAAGGAAGTGCTTGTGTTGCCAGAGGCTGTTGGTTTCAGGGAGCTGATCCACAGCAAGCCCAGAGAAGACTACTTCATGCTAAGAGCAGGTAATAGCAAGGTGCCTCTCACTCTTTTTTCCCCCTGGGGATCTGGAAGCTCGTGTCTCCTGCACTCTCAGTGACACACACATATACTCCTGCTGGATCCAAGTAGCATGGAGGAGGAACTGTCAGGTTCAAATGCACAGGAGTTAAAAACTGGACCTGGAGGTGGTTAGTAGATTGGACTCGGGAGGATGGGGGTGATGGAAACTGGGACTGGCAGCTGGGGGCAGGCATTGTGACTGGCTGGGCAAAGACACTAGGAATAAATAGGTGGAAAGGGAAACTGAAGGGGAAGGCAGATAGCTCTGCCATGGAGGTGAGATGCACAGGGAGAACTGGAACTGTCTGGTCAAGGAGTCTGGGCCAAGGAGGCTGAGGAGTACATGGAGATTGGATGAGGAGCCCAGGAAGGGAGATTGGTACTGGGAGCTAGGGGGATGAGGAACATGGTCAGGGGGTGAGAGACTTGACTGAAATCCAAGATGGGGGAGAGAGATAAGAAGAGGAACTCAGGTTGGGGGAGGCCTGGGACTGGCTGGGAAGGACACTAGGGACAATGAGCTGAAGAACGGGGAGAACTGGGAATAGCTGGGTATGGAGACTGAGACTGATTTGGGGAGGATGGGAGAGGGAGTCTGGAGAGGTGAGACGAGGACTCGCTGGGCAAGGAAACAGACTGGGATGAGAAGCTTGTAGAAAGTTGACTGGGGCTAGGTGAAGAGAATGGGACTACGATGAGGGTTCAAGAGAAGGAAACAGAGAGGACCTGAACAGGAACATGGTGGAGGGGACAGAGTTGAAGGGGTCAAGCTTGGGGTGTGGAAACAAGCAGATGAGTCTGTGCACATTCCCCTCCAGAGCCTAGAATGGAACCCAAGATTTCTGAGTCTCTGTCAGTGTTCAGGACAACTACACCTGTGTTTCTCCCTTGCGATCCAGCAAGAACACCCATTTTTAGGCTTCTTGCTCCACGCTGTGACCTCTCTTGGGCAGAGACCCACATCTCTCTTCTTCTTGACCAGGGATCTTCCAGGCTGCTCAATTCCTTCCCTTACACTGTGTTAGTCCCAGCAAGCCAGACTGCCTAAATAGGCCTGTGTCTGTGCTGTGCTTTCTCTCTTCAGAGGCTATAAACAGTATCATTGCCCCAGTTATAAGTTACCGCATAGCTCTTGCAAGCACATTTATTTTTAAGGTGAAAGCATTGCAGAGAAACGCATTAAAGCAATAAAAGAACCTATGTCTATGCTTATAAATTTACTAGATATCACCCCTCCTGCAGCTCTAGCTGGGATTCTGGCAGGAGTCAGTCCTTCAAACCCCACCAAGGGGTTTTTCTGTGGTTACAAGTTCATAAGAGCATTAGCAGCCTCCCATGCATAGGTTAGTCTTTCCTTTATACAGCCTGGGCCTTTGATCTTCAGTTCCTAGGAACAGATAACCAGTAGACTATGGTCCTTTCCTCAGGGCGTAGCTTTCACAGGCTGGGCTTTTTGCATAAGCAGGGGTGGGGAGTTTAAATGCACCTCCCGCTAAAGATTTCCCAGGAAATTCACTTCACATGTATTATCCCAAAAAGGCCATTCTTCTCTGCCATGTTGTTCAGTACAGTCCTTCCATCATCCAGGCCCACAGTAATACCTAACTTTTACATTTAATACAATAGAGTCCAAAGATACTTCAACTTAATTCAGGAGGGTTCTACAATGGTATTGCAGGAAATGACCTTATGTGTCACACTCATCATTCCTTGTTGTCAGTAATTATCTATGAAACCCACTGGCAAAGTGTCCCATTCCCCTCTAGTGCTAGCCCACATAGAGGATGACAATCTACTACTGCTTTCAGTTACTGCATTACCTCAAGTGGTAGAAGTTCTGTGGAAAAAATAATATATGATAGTGTAATTAAAGCTTGCATTATAAAGCATACACACAAAGGGGCTGAATTAAGACAACCTTAATTCTGGCAGTTCCTAACTTTTGGGTGCTTGACTTTGTCACCTTCATAATGTTATCTGAATGTAGTTTTTGAGTGTGTACTATTTATTAATTGTTTTGTGGTAGCACATAGGAACCCCAGTCATGGACTAGTGCTAGGTGCTGAGGAAATACAGAACAAAAAGATGGTCCCTGCCCCAGAGAGGTTACAATCTAAGCATAAGACAGAAGATAACAGGTGGATACAAATGGGGGAGCACAAGGAAATTCAGCTTTACACTGTGAACATGTACATGGGCAAACATGCAATAATTTCCTACTCTTTTCTAATTTCTTTGGTTGGAAGAGCCTCATGTGACTAGGTATAACTGCTATCGCATAGTAATTCAGGCAACAGACAGCTCAGAGCACATGTTGAGGTCCAACATAAAACAAAATGCCTGATATAAACCCTGACATTCCCTTTCATAAGGCTTCCCAATGATGATCTACAGCAAAATAGAGAAATGCGATGAAACAAAGAGGGACAGTTTTCTTTAGCAATATTTGTGTAAAATATTGCCAGAGGGATGGAAAAGTTACCTTGGTCATGAAATAATGTCTGAAACTGATTATATCACTGGCTTAGTAGCTTTGCTCTATTCCTCTGGCGATATTTTACTGCTGCTGCTCTGCAAACCCATCAGAATTTATATCTCCTATCTGTGTGCACACACACATGTTACACAGATAGCAGGCTACATTTTTAGCCTGGCTTTGACCCAAACGCTAATTTTTAAACCTGCAGAATTATTGGTGCTATTTTACAGCTGCAATGTGTTGGCCACATTTAGGTCCCTTGGACATGTAAGCAGTAGACTGTGCCACAAATCAGCTACTTTATTGTAACATACCTTGAAATCCTGGCCCCACTGAAGTCAATGGCAAAAATTCCCATTAACTTCAGTGGGGCCAGGATTTCACCCTATACTTTTATGTACCAAGGAGATAGATCCTCGGTCATGCTACAGCCCCTCTGCTCCTGCCATTCAATGCAAAGGGGACATAAACCTGGCAGATCCAGTCTGTGAGGATTCCCCTTTTATAAGTGAAATCCCTGGGTGGCATAGGGGCAGCATGCCAGCACCTACACCACCCTGTTTTCAGCCCCAGAGTAGAATCATAGAATCATAGAATATTAGAGTTGGAAGGGACCTCAGGAGGTCATCTAGTCCAACCCCCTGCTCAAAGCAGGACTAACCTCAGCTATATCATCCCAACCAGGGCTTTGTCAAGCCTCAGCTTAAAAACGTCTAAGGATGGAGATTCCACCACCTCCCTAGGTAACCCATTCCAGTGCTTCACCACCCTCCTAATAAAAAACTTTTTCCTAATGTCCAACCTAGACCTCCCGCCCTGCAACTTGAGACCATTGCTCCTTGTTCTGTCATCTGCCACCACCGAGAACAGCCTAGCCCCATCCTCCCTGGAACCCCCTTTCAGGTAGTTAAAGGCCGCTATCAAATCCCCCCTCACTCTTCTCTTTTGCAGACTAAACAAGCCCAGTTCCCTCAGCCTCTCCTCATAAGTCCTGTGCTCCAGCCCCCTAATCATTTTGGTTGCCCTCCGCTGCACTCTGTCTAACTTGTCCACATCCTTTTTGTAGTGGGGGGCCCAAAACTGGACACAATATTCTAAATGCGGCCTCACCAATGCCGAATAGAGGGGAATAATCACTTCCCTCAATCTGCTGGCAATGCCCCTCCTAATGCAGCCCAATATGCCATTAGCCTTCTTGACAACCCGGGCACACTGCTGACTCATATCCAGCTTTTTATCCACTGTTACCCCCAGGTCCTTTTCTGCAGAGCTGCTGCCCAGCTCGTCGGTCCCCAGTCTATAGCTGTGCATGGGATTCTTCCTTCCTAAGTGGAGGACTCTGCACTTGTCCTTGTTGAACCTCATTAGATTTCTTTTGGCCCAATCCTCCAGTTTGTTTAGGTCACTCTGTATCCTATCCCTACCCTCCAGGGTATCTACCACTCCCCCCAGCTTAGTGTTGTCCGCAAACTTGCTGAGGGTGCAATTTACCCCATCCTCCAGATCATTAATAAAGATGTTGAACAAAACCGGCCCCAGGACCGACCCCTGGGGAACTCCGCTTGTGACCGGCTGCCAGCTAGACATGGAGCCATTAATCACTACTCGTTGAGCCCTATGCTCTATCCAGTTCTCTATCCATTTTATAGTCCATTCATCCAACCCATACTTCTTTAACTTGCTGATAAGAATACTGTGTGAGACAGTATCAAAAGCTTTGCTAAAGTCAAGGTATATCACATCCACCGCCTTCCCTACATCCACAGAGCCAGTCACCTCATCATTGAAAGCAATCAGGTTGGTCAGGCATGACTTTCCCTTAGTGAATCCGTGTTGACTGTTCCTGATCACCTTCCTCTCCTCCAAGTGCCTTAAAATGGATTCCTTAAGGACCTGCTCCATGATTTTTCCAGGGATTGAGGTGAGGCTGACCGGTCTGTAGTTCCCTGGATCCTCTTTCCTCCCTTTTTTGAAGGTGGGCACTATATTTGCTTTTTTTCCAGTCCTCAGGGACCTCCCCCTGTTCCCACAAGCTTTCAAAGATAATAGCCAATGGCTCTGAAATCACCTCAGCCAACTCCCTCAGCACCCTCGGGTGCATTGCATCCGGCCCCATGGACTTGTGAATGTCCAATCCTTCTAAATAGTCTTGGACCCGTTCCTTCAGCACTGCGGGATGTTCGCCTCCTTCCCATTCTGTGCCACCCAGTGCAGCAGTCTGAGAGCTGATCTTGTCTGTGAAGACAGAGGCAAAAAAGGCATTGAGTACCTCAGCTTTCTTCACATCCTCCGTCACTAGGTCGCCTCCCTCATTCTCTAAGGGGCTCACACTTTCTCTAATCTTCCTCTTGTTGGCAACATGCCTGTAGAAACCCTTCTTGTTCCCCTTCACGTCCCCTGCTAGCTGCAACTCCAATTGTGCTTTGGCCTTCCTGATTTCATTCCTGCACGTTCGAGCAGTGTTTATATAATCCTCCCTAGTCATCTGACCAAGCTTCCACTTCTTGAAAGCTTCTTTTTTGTGTTTAAGTTCACCAAGGACATCTTTGTTAAGCCAAGCTGGACGCCTACCATATTTGCTATTCTTTCTGCACATCGGGATGGTTTGCTCTTGTGCCCTCAATAAGGTCTCTTTAAAATACAGCCAGCTCTCTTGGGTTCCTTTCCCCCTCATATTAGCCTCCCAGGGAATCCTGCCCATCAGTTCCCTGAGGGAGTCAAAGTCCGCTTTTCTGAAGTCCATGGTCCGTATCCTGCTGCTCTCCTTTCTTCAGGATCCTGAACTCGACCATCTCATGGTCACTGCTGCCTAGGTTGCCACCCACTTGTACTTCCCCTACCAACTCTTCCCTGTTTGTGAGCAGCAGGTCAAGAAAAGCACGGCCCCTAGTTGGTTGCTCCAGCACTTGCACCAGGAAATTGTCTGCAACACTCTCCAAAAACTTCCTGGATTGTTTGTGCTCTGCTGTATTGCTCTTCCAGCAGATGTCAGGGTGATTGAAGTCTCCCATGAGAATCAGGCCCTGTGAACTGGAAACTTTCCCTAGTTGAGTAAAGAAAGCCTGTTCAAACCGTCTGGGACAAAAGAGGCATGGCTGGAATATTTTGATGCCTCAGCAATAAGCAGATGCCAGAATGGCCTTTTGTGGCTGGGAGGAGACCATCAGAAGTTAAAACATTCTTGAGGTTGATCAAATTTATGTAAGAAACTGGTACGGCTCCGTGAAATGGACAAGACAGCCAACGTAAGTAACTGGCAGTGTCTACATAGACACTGCGTTGCCTTAACTACACGAACATAAAACTTACATGTCTCATGGAGGTGGCGTTATTATGTTGATGTAGTAGGGCACTTACATTAGTGGGACAAGGCCGTAGTGTCCTCCTGGACATCATTAGGTTGACGTAAGCTGCCTTATGTCAACCTAACTGTATAATGTAGACCAGGCCTAAGTACTAATTGTAACTTTTCCTTTTTCCCTACAAATGAGCCTAGTTTTCCTGTTTGATTCATGAAATAAAGATGAAAGGCTGTGATCAGAGGGTCTTCTTCCTCTGCCTTTCTGTGTGCTGAAAATTTTAATCATACATTCCCTTCTTGGAGAAAAGCAATAAAAGGTGTTGCATTTAGCATCTGCTTATCATTGCTGTAGAAGAAATGCACAGAAGGCATGTTGTGTGGCGTTTCTTCCATTTTAGTAACTCTCTCATTCTTGATCGTTCACACATGCTGCTGACCTGAATGGCACATATTTTGTGGTTTTACTCTGTGAAAAGGAAGTATTAAGCTCTGAGCCACTGTAATAAGTTTTTTGGGTTTTAATAGGGCTTGATTGACTGAATGCTGCCATGTTTTGTCAGCTATAAACTGCTGTTGAGCTGTGGGGAGAGTGGCCCTATTATGCTATATTATGACTAAAGCCAGACAAATCATCTGAAACAATTCATTCAGTTAATGTTACATCTTTCTGTTCTGCAAATCGTCTGCAAATAAATTGCAACATTTCCCCTTGTATTTGTTGTTTGAAAATTATTCACAAATTACATAACTCTTGGTCTTTGGCTTGCTGACAAACAGGCCATTGCAAATACTTGACAGTTGGGGTGTGTTAGTTGTTACATAAATCATGTGGTATTGTTTTATCTAATTAACAAATGATGATGTGAATTTCAAATTGCATCATTATTATTTAATTAGGGACCACAGTCGACCACAGATTATTTTATTAGAGTTCACAGTCAACAACGTGGCCCCATTCTACTAGAACCTATTTGTAGTGCCTTCCCCAAAGAGTTTGGAATCTAAATAATCAACGAAGACAAAGGAACTATGATTATCCCCATTTTAGAGAAAGGGGTTTGAAGCACAACAAAGCTCATGTGCCCATATTCATTTATGGTTGCAAAATATGGGTACTGACAAAGTGTCTGAAGCAAAAGTGGCAAATGTTTGAAATGAGGTGCCTGCACCGTATTGTAGGCATGGCAAGACTAGACAGACTACAGTGGGTACAATCATTAATAATGTTTTGGGGTCTATCTGACCCCAACCGCACAACAATATAAATAAAAATTTCCGTGCCTCTTCATAAATTAAGTATTCTCAGATTAGGATGAGGTCAATCTTTCCGCATTGGTTTTATCATCCTACCTGTTGTGGGTTTTGTATAGGGGGGAAAAATAGGTAATGGAGGGAGTCAGACCTCCTCGATGTTAGTCCATGGGAAAAATGAAAGTACGAGGCTGCCAAGGTTTTTGCGGGGGTCTCTCGGACACCAAACAGATACAAAAATCTAAATAAAACATGATAGGCAAACTGCTGCCTCTCCTTGCTTTAAGTATGCTCATACCATGATGGAGACAGCCTGTTACCACTGGTTTAGTCTGCATACCTGCTGTGGATTTAATGTAGAAAAAAAGACACTCAAAAAAGGTATTGGGGTCAGTTAGACCCTAAATTAATTATGTAGGTATTCCAGCATCAGACTGTCTTTATTCTGAGGCAGCAGTTATGATCATATGAATCTTTCAGCATTGTTTTTATCATCATAGTTTCAGTGGTTTTTATTTTTCAAAGAAATGCACCAAAAGGATCTTGGGGGTCAGATAACATTTGCCTTGGTAACATCACAATTGTCCAACAAATTGAGTGTCTTTGAAGATAACATTGTCAAACTGATTTTCTGGGAAGCCCACACTTGCTAGCAAAGATTTCTGGGGAAACCAGAATTGTCAGATATATTTTCTGGTAAGCCCACACTTGACTGATTCTGTTGCAGGAGCAAAGACTCACTGTCGTTGGGGCAAAGATTTGCTGCGGCAAAGACTCGGGGCAGGTCTACACTTAAAATGCTGCAGTGAAGATGTCACTATGCTGACTGGAGAGCTTCCCCTGTCGGTGTAGTTAATCCACCTCTGCGAGAGACGGTAGCTATGTTGACGGGAGAAGCACTCTTCCTGACATAGCGCTGCCTGCACTGGGTGTTAGGTCAGTGTAACTGTGTCTCTCAGGAGAGTGGATTTTTCACACCCCTGAGTGATGTAGTTATACAGATGTGAATTTACAGTGTACACCTGGCCTCACTGTTGCATTGCACATGCACTTTGCAGGTCTGAATGCATAAATTGTTTGGATTTCGTTGAATTGTATGCGGCATAATACATCTGTGAGTAAGAGATGGATGTTTCTCATGGACTGGGTTACAGAAATGGTGAAACCACTGGTGCAGGAAAGGATCATTGCAGCCTTGCCTCAAGCTACTCAGGAAGCAGCATTCAGTGAGCTGGATACTGATCCAGAGTCTGAGAAACTTGGAAAATGTTATCTCTGTTCCAGAGGCTGAGACAGAAAAACATTATAAAGTGTGAAGTGTAAACACTTCGTATGTTCAGAACACGTCGCCTGTTTGCACTATTTGTTCAAAGTAGTAGGTCATTTAGTGCCACTGTGCTGTGTTTGTGCCTTTCATGTTGTTGCTGTTATTTATTTTCATTATCTAAACATGGGGTGACTTAGACTCCAACACCTGTATAGTGAGCAGCTTTTTAAAAATGTGTTTGATCACAGGATCAGTGTCAAGCTGCCCTGCAATGGCCCACGAGTGTGAGTACTACTTCAGGACAGACTGTTATGAACCAGGACACAAACCCCAAACTGGTTGTGAATTCTGTACGTAGATTTCATCAGCCAAATATCAAGTGCATCCATTTTCAAGTGTACCAATTATCAACTCCTTAGGCACTATAAGCATCAACAATGAGTCAGACAGTTCCCTTGGATATACTGATCTGCTTTGCCATTCAGGAGAGCATCCCTTTGTGGTAGATGGTCCCTTTCACCATGAATCACAGTAATATTCAGATTATTCCCAGTCCCAAAAAAACAGTCACTTACCCCAGGTCAGTTGCATCTTAGATTTCACACCAAAGACAATGCTAGCCAATCCTATAATTTAAACTATATACAAATTTATTAATAGGAAAAGGAAACAAGACAGTTATTTACAAGGTTGAAGCAGGTAAACACACACACACAAATGAGTTACAATCTTAAGTGTCAAAGAGTAATAGAAGCTACTGTAATAAGCAAGCTCTATATTTCCTTAAAGCTAATCCAGGCTAAACTGCTGGGGATCCCATGCTTATGCCTGAAGCCGTGCCCCTCAGAGTCCAAGCATCATAGAGATTCAGTTCCTTCTTGTTAGGGGTTTTTATTCCTTTCTTCACTTGCGCTCTGTGCTGCAAACTCAGCAGATGGGAGGAATTCACTTTCATGATTCATCTTCGTGGAGGGGGAGAGTAATCAACAAAGTATTTTGTCCTCTTTAACATTCCAAAATAATTCGTCTGCTATTGATGGGTCTTCCCTGTTGGATAGGATGTAATACCTTCTTTTGGAGACCAGCATTTCGCACCAGTTAATGTCTCTTTCCTGTCTGGTGACTTACACAGTTACAGAGGCTTACACTACAAACACATAAACATTATAATATGGGATACAGATGCTATAAGTGAGATTAATGCATGCAGCAATTTGCAAATATTCCATAAAGTCTGAACACATTCGTATAATTCTATCAACCTGTTTTAACAATATTAAAACACAGGTGAGCCAGGCTCATTCCTGCTATGTATTTGTCAGTGTTCAACTGAGTCATGGGGACCTTGGCATGAGCTGGCACCTGGTCTGCCAGCATCACAGTCAGTTAGATCCCCAACACAAATACTGTGTAGTGCACTTCTGAATTTAGGAAAGTTTTAACTCGTCTATAGTTTCTTAAATGCATCCCATGAGATTTTTTTCCAATTTTGACTTATTGGGGGCCTCCAAGACAGCAATATGGAAATAGTTGGGTGATTTTGGGGCCGATATGACAGATAAAAGGCATAAACTACAGTATTTGGCCATGTTGCTAGAATGATCCCATATTGACTGCATACAATTGTTCTGCATAGAAGAGTGCATGGGGAGAGAGACAGCCAAGGAGACAATGGCATAACATGGCATATATAACCATCCAGGAAACGCCCAACAGATTCAAATGGTGTCTCAAAACAGATGTGGATGGAATCTGCTCATAACCTTGGCCCTATCCAACCGTGTCATTGGAAAAAGGAGATGATGATGATGATTGATGATGATCTGAGGCTCAGGGGGATTAAACGATTTGACTATAAAGGAGGTCTGTGACTGAGTCTGAGTTGAACCTTAATCTCAGGAGTCCAGTACAGCACTTTTGTTGCAAAACCATCCTTGCTGTCCATCAAGCATACCATTTGCAGTTGGAAATACTTTCACTGAATATTGGTGCATTTGGGATGAAATGTATTGAGCCTGTTTTATTTCTTTGCGAGGTTATCTACCTAATCTATTTGTTTACGGAAGTGCCCATCACTATCCTGGGATGACTAAAAATGAGGGATAAAACCTTTGTGCAGAACCATATCTTATTCTCTGTACTGTGTTAAGATAATGTTGGCAGTCCCATGTGTTCCACAGAACTGAGTTTTCATTGGAGATGCTTAAAGGGTTATTGTCTACAACAAATTTTAGTTGTGACTGCAAGTCGGACTAAAGATTCCAATCTTTATGAGCATTGCCACACCATTTCAGCCATGTTAAAAAAGAAAAGGGGAAAAATGAATTAATTTTCAAAATGAAAGTTTAATATTTCAAATGGTGGCTCAAGGGATTGGCCATGTGATATGTGGAGTCTTTCAGTTCTAGGCCATGTCTAGCTGACATACAGACCACATTGGTATTTACCTCTCTACTGGTTCTGTATAGCTGCCGATCACTGTAGCGTCTGAGCACCTTTCACATGAAATAGATTGGCCACTGGATTCTTTTAGTTCTGGTTCTTCTCCCTTAATGGGCAGTAAAAAGCATGATTTTGTGTAGTCTTTTTGTGAGAGGAAGGGAGGGAAAGAGAAAAAAGACTAATATTGTGAATGTTATTTGTTTATGGTGGTAAAGCTTGATAAAATAGGAAGGCTTATCCTGTTTCCTAAAGGTGATAAGATTCTGGATTCATCTAATGGCTTCTGGAGGTTTATTCCATTCAGAAATTCTGAATATGGATCGAAATTTTTGCAGACTTTCTCAAACCTAACGTCTGAACCATTTGACTTTCTCTTAGTATCAGACCAAGTTAAATGGCCTAATTATGCTGTAAATCATGATGCTGTATGGAATGTCAATATTTAGGCTGTCAGAGGTTGCACTCAGGGATCATGGGTTATCTTCTATGGTCACTGAAGTCAATGAGAGTTTGATCATTTATTTTAATGGAAACCAGGAAAAAGCGTCACAGATGTAATTTATACACGAAGGGGTGGGGGAGATTTGGCAGAAAAAGTTACCAGGCTGATGAAAGAAGATGTAATCAACTTTAAGAGAAATGTTCCCCAACTCCCAAACTCTATTGGCCTCTTGCTTTATCTTACACCCTCTTATTAGTAGCTTTGCCTAGTGTAACTCCCCTCCCCCACCCTTCTGCCCATTTCAAGATGTAAAGTACATTCACACTCATTCACCCCAATTTAACAACATGTAACGTACACCATGATTTACACTGCCTCTGAATATGGTTCTTTATCTTACTGGAATAAAAGACGCTCTTCCTGTACATTCTACTAACAGGAGCAAGAGTGTACTAAATTCTAACAAATTAGTATCTGTCTGCATTCTCCCCGAATCTTTGAAGTAGAATAGCCTTATTCTGGAGCTTTTTATATAGGCTCACACCCATGCACATTAAATAAGACAAATGATAGAGAACTGTCTGTTCTCCATCCATTGACACCGATCTCTGATCATGAGACCTCTGGACTTTTCCAACTTGCCAGCACAATGAATGATGTGGAAGACGTGTGTATATATGCCTGCCTGTTAATCAAAGGATTTGTGAAACTATCCTTCAGGTCACACAGAAAACAGTTTAGCAATGCTAAAGGTATTTCTTATTTGTATTCATTAGATCCGCAGAACATCTTCATGTTTCCCTGACTCCTGGTTCTCATCATGTTTTTGTGCAGCTACTCATTGATTCAGGTCTTTTCTGTCAAGTCATTGGTTAGAATTACTTTTTTCATTTACCAACTGTAAAGCTTTGTTCTTTTCCCTGCCATACTGATCAGTAGTAAAAACCCAAATCCCACCCTAAGCAAGATGCCAAAGCAAACAAAATAACTAGCCAACTGTCAGATTCCATGATTCCTTGACAATACTGGGCTGTAATACTTTGGTTTAATTTTGGTTGTTGGGTTTAGTGTCAGGGTGCTGGATGATGTTGGTGAGTTGTGACACACTGGAGGTCAGACTAGATGATCTATCACAGCGGTTCTCAACTGGTGGTACGCATACCACCAGTGGTACGCGGAAGACGGCTCGGTGGTACGCGAGGCAAACCTCGCCGCCGATTCCGCTGCCGAACCCCCCACCCGCCGCCGCCGAAAAAGCTCGCTGCCGCCGAATCCCCCCCCCCCCCCCCCCACTGTGAAACCCTGCCGCCGTGGAATCCCCCCTGCCGCCACCGCCGCCGCCGCCGAGAAAGCCCACTGCTGCTGAAAGTCCCACCCACCTTGCCGCCGAAAATGGTCAAACTGCGGCAGGGTTTCGGCGGCGGGCATTGATCTCTCCATGCAATCCCGCCGCCGACGAAAGTGTTCCCCCTGCTTATTTACCGAGTTCCACTTGGGCCAGGTACAGTCAGGTGAAGCGGTACTTGACCTGACTGTACCTGACCCAAGTGGTACTCGGGGAAAAAAAGGTTGAGAACTGCTGATCTATCAGGTAGTCCCTTCTGGCCTTAAACTCAATGACTGTAATACCACAGAGACATAACAAAAAGCGTGATCATTGTAAGGGTTCTGAATTCAATGAAAGGATTACATTTTGATTGGGGAGAGAGAGGGAAAGCATACTAAGAGATGGCTCATGGCTGGGAGAATTTCACCCACAGACACATGTGCTCCATGTCAGCTCACAGAATGATAGTTCAACTGGAAAAGAGCTGCAGCATGGCCCAGCATCAGCACTGAAAGAGGTCAACTTTTTCCCAACCAGAATTCAGTTATTATTGAACAGATGCTGGCAAACAACGCAGCTGCAACCTTCTAGGTACAAAGGCTCACTTAACTATTAATGGTGCAATTGGATAGACTATAATTTACAGTATAATATTTGTTGCATCCATTGGATAATATACATTCCCTCTTCCCCCTTTACCAGTTGAGCTAGGAGCCCCCCATTTCTGCTGACCTTTGTAAAGCTAAATGAAATCGTAAACCAAACCTAGACGTTAGCAGATAAGCCCAGTGCAATGGCAAAATTATGGGTACATCCATTATTAAACCAAACATATTGATTGGGGTCTTTGAAATCTTTTGTCCGAAATGATTAGCCCACTGAACGAGGCAGGGATACCTAATGTATTTAAATAAGATCGTCATCGCTAGCAAACATGGAGTCAGCATAACTCATCTTGCACTAATCAGATTTTCCAGTGTTAAGGCCATCATTTGTTTTAATTTCATCTTTGTCCTTTTGCAGCATAATTTTATTTTGACCATGACAGAGCTACATGGATACATCCTAAGTGCTACAGGCAGATGTTGGCCTGTTTGCTTAAATACTGGACTAGGTATGCTCGCCAGGTAGTGCTGAGTGCAACTTCCACTCCTCCCACTGACTTGCCATGAGCAAATCACTTAGCATCAGCCCCTTGCTTTACCCACTGGTAAAAAGAGGACAGTAATGCTTGCTGACCTCCTGGTGTGGTGACCAAATAGTTAATGCAGTGGTTCTGGACCTGCCGCCCAATTAGCACACAGCTGCGGCCCAGCTGTGTGCTAAACAAAAATCCAAAGTTTGCTGCTCCTGGTCCCTACAGAGGATGGGGCTGGCTGAAGGGGAGACGGCACCTCTGCTGCTGGAGTGCTCCCTGCCAGTAGGGAAGGCAAAGCAGCCTCCTAGGTGGGGGAGGAGCTCAGTCAGCAGCCTGTTGCTTCATCTCTCCCCAAGCTACAGGTCGAAAAGGAAAGTCTGGTTACCCCAGGCGGGGGGATGCCAGCCTTGAGCAGGACTTGCTCTGCTCAGCTTGGTGGGGAGGGAGAAGGCTCGCTAGGCCCCTATCCCTGGCAGAGGCTGGCAGTTCCAGGATGCTGCTTCCTGTTCCTAGTACCCATCATCATCTTCTAGATGTGCTGGGTCCTGTTCCTGTACAACAGTGTGTGCTGTGGGGAAGGAAGAGGAATAGGGCAAGGGGAGGGGACTGTGGAGAAGAAAGGAGATGGGGTTGATAGAGGAAGGGGGAGGGGATGGGGCAGGGAGAAGAGAAGGGGATGATTAAGAGTGCCGCCACGAGGGGAAGCACTGCCTCCACGCTTCTGGGTGTCTGCATCAGGGGCATCTGGAGAAATGGGGGGGGGGGGGAAACGTGCCCCCCACTAGCCACAGCAACATGTCACCTCTGGGCTGCCTGCAGCAGACAGTGACCTCCTGCCCAACCCTTGCTGGTCATTTTTGGACCCAGAGCTCACAAGCAGAGCAGGAAGCTGCCCTGTAAGTCCCATCTCTGGGGAGAGAGCGGGGTGGAAATTTGTCCTATGGGTAGCTTCCCAGCTAGGGTCCACTGGTGCGGTGGGTGGGATCTCTCCAGCCCTAGACAGTCTGGGAGCAGGTGTTGAGGGACATGTGCCCGACTGGGCACATACTAAATACTGAGCAGATAATATATATTTTGCATGGATATGGCCCACATAACACAGAGAGAGCCGCATGTGCGGCCCACAATGGGAAATAGGAGCTCCTGCAGGTGTATCACAGTACACATATGCCAGGGAAATCGGGCAAAGATTGCCTTAAACTACTTCTGTGCCCTCTATATTGTGAGGGGCTCCAGGAACTGAAACAATAGAAATTAGAGCAACCGGGTGCTGCTCTGACTCATTGCAGTCTCCTGAGGGCTGCCGATGGGCTGCCCCATGGTTCTGAGCTGCCCGGAATCTCCAGGCCAGCTTACGCTACTGGGATGCTCCCTCCTGCTACTGCCACGTCCCTGCACCATGGCTTCTGTGAAGGGCAGTGTAAGAGCCATTGGTCCCATGACAATGGCCCTTCAGAGAATTAGCGCTTAAATGGCCCATGATGGCTCCCTGGGCTACACCTGGGACCAGTCAGGTGCTCCAGGTGGCTCCCTTTAACTAATAAGAATTGAAGCAGCTTAATTAGGAGGAGGCTGCTAGGATACTATAAAGAAGGAGTTTCCCTAAGGAAAGGGAGTTCTTTCTTGGTAAATCCTGGGGTTGATACAGGCTGGAGGAATTTGCTTGGCTGCTGTGGTGGGGCTAAGCCCTGAAAGAGAGTTAGACTAAGCACTAAAGTCCAAAAAGAGGACTGGTGTCTGCCCTCTAGAGTAGAGTTGCAAATTGTCAGGGTCTGGCCCTGGGGAAGGGACTAGAAAGGCTGAAAGGTATGCTGAAAACAAAAAGACCCCTCATGGGGAGCAAGTAACTAAGGTGTTGGCTTTCTGCAGAGGAGTTGTTGAACCAGAGACTGAGCCTCTGTGTGGATGGGGATGAGAACAGCTGAGTCTGAGAGGCAAGAGTGGCTGCTGACAATTGACTGATGAGAAGAAGCAAGAGACCCTGGTAAGGAAGACACAGAAGACTTAGGCTATGTCTTTATGCTGGTTTAGTGGTTGTCGATAAAGTCCCCCCAAACAAGGGATCAATAGAGGCAAAGCCTGCATTTACACTGGTTTATACGACAAAAAGAGGAAACTGAGGCCAGGCTTGACATCTGGGTCTGTGACAGCCACATTGGGGTTGATTTGAGTGACAGAGGCTTTTCCAAGGTTTGTCTAGGTCTGTAAAGAGACAGGTCCCTGGCTTACTCACCTCTCCCCTTGACCTCAGCTGGTGATGCAGGTGCTTAACAGTTTTCAAAATTAGACCCAGAGAAAGCTAAGTATTATTATCACTGATCCATTGCAAAATTGACTCAATTATGCCAGGTGGTGAGTACTCCTCAAGTGGGGTAGAGAGCACTTGGCTTGTTGGAGGACTGAGCTGTGTATAAAGCCCCACAGGTGCCTTTTCAACTATTTACATGCTGGACAAGAAAGAGTTGTGTATGGTTCATAGATTCTCTAAAAAACCAAATGCCTTCTATGTCTGAAGTGCTATTTTAGTGCTCTAAATTCCAGGTGAACTACCAGCGCGGACACTTCCATATCCCAGAAGACTGGGTTAAGTGCATAAATACCATATAAAAAGGTGGTAGAAATGCCATTTAATTCAGTCTGCCCCAGATTAATTGCTCAAAGGGTTAGGAATTGTATCTCTACAACATCTGCTGTGCCTCACCCCTAAGAAACTTTTCTGAAACTGAACAGCATATCTTGATCTAAAAGATCTAATCTTTCATGGAGAAAATGATTCAACCCTACAACACTTAACAAAGGGTCCCAGCTATCCATGAGCTGAATCCTGAAGTTTTTATTCAAATCGCCAATGAAAACTAAGGGTGCATTTTATGAGCACCTAAGTCCCACTGAAGTTCAATGACACTTAAACTCCTAGGTGGCTAAATCACTTTTGAAAATGGAATTTTAGGCTCTTAAGTCACATAAGAAACGGAGTGAGTGGAAAACTGAATTAACAGCTCAGTATATGGCCTAAATTGGCATGCCAGGTGCATCAGGGTACCATGGTGATGAGTGCAGAGTTCAAAGCTAGGGGTTAAAGCTATATGTGTCTCTGACAGGATGAGCTGGTGGTTTGGGCCTACCTTCGGACTTGGGAGATCTGGGTTCAATGTCTGGCTCTGCCACTGATTTCCTCTGTGACCTTGGACAAGTTACTTAAGTCGGTGTGTCTTTTGTGTTACAGTGGTATTTAGGGTATAGCTAAACAGTGTTTTGGACTGACCAGGAGCGAGACCTTCAGCCCAGCTGCTCTAAAAACATCAGTATAGATAATGCTTGGAAGTTGCTACTCAAGCTCTGAAGCTAAGGCATGAAGGGTGGGCTTCAGACTCAGAGCTCCAGCTCCAACTTCAAAACGCTGTCCACACAGCTATTTTTAGAGTGCCAGCATCAGCCCGCTAGGCCAAGTCTGTTGACCTGAGCTAGGAGGCTTGCTCCGAAATGCTGTGTAGACATACTCCTACAGGCCCCAACAGAATTCAGAGCCCCTTTGTGCTAGGCACTGTGTATAAAAATAGTGAGAGACAGGCCTTGCCACAAAGAGCGTGCCGTCTAAATAGACAAGACAAGGGCAAGGTGGGAAACAGAGCGGCCAAGGGACTCATCTAAGGTCATGCAGCAGAGCAGCCACAGGAACTGAACCCATGTCTTCTCCCCTGCCAGTGAACTAACCACTAGACCATACTGCCTTTTGGATCCTACCCTTATATAAAATAGGGGAAATAGCCCTGTCTATATTAGACTCTCAGCCCTTTGCTGTGGAGTTTGAGCTTCCTTTATCTTTGGAGTCCAGGTGATCCTCTCTTTCTCTATTAGAGGCCATAACTGGATCCCCCTGATTCTCCTTCTCTCCCCTCCCCCACCCATTGTGGGGGTATCTGGAAACAAACTCATCAAGAGGATGCTCCCACTGTTTCCTGAGTCCTTTGTCTCCCTTCCTTCAAATTTTACTGTGGGAATGAATATTAGGGGCCTTAAGTTCAGTTCTTTCTCAGAGGATGCCCTTGTTTTCCTTCTGTCCATGGGGTCCTGAGAGGTAGAGCTGATCTTGAGTAGCTTAGTGCAGGCTACAATGATCCATTCTAGTCCTGATCCTGAACAGGCAGATAAGCCACATTTCTGGGTGATATAAGGCCGGTGGCAATGTAAAATGAGTGAATTTATCCCCAGGTACCAGCATATTTCTCTTTCTGGCTAATGTCTGCATTATTAGTACAGCACGAGAAAAAATTCTCATTATGGAAATCAGATTCACTTTCCCATGTAAACTGTGCAGTGTAGTTTCCTGATCTCTGTGCCATATATTTTCATGATCACAGTGATTTGCTTTGGTTTGCTTTCATTTGCCTGCTGGAAATGATTCACAGGAAAATGTTAGATACTGCCGTTGCTTCTATCTTGTTGATAGATTTGTATGCTATTCAAACCCGTGTATTTATTCCCAGACAAGAAACGTAATTAAGGTATATTAAGGCTGACAGTTTATTTCCCTTAAGAGCAGTGTTACTTTCTTTTTTCTTAGAAGCTTTGGATATTCTACCTTATCAGTGTAAAACCAACCTTGTTTCTGGCCCCACATCATTTCCCACTTTCCACCTATGGGTAGGAGACCCCCTGCAAACTGCCACACCCTATTTTCACCTGCCATGTTGAGTACAACTTCCAGCATGGTGTTTAAGCATATAAATTAGCCCACAGTGAACCTTACAGCCTATCCTGAATCCTGGGGAGGGTGAAGAAGGGACGGTCTCTGCTATGGCTTGGGTTTGAAACAGGACTATGTTAATAAAAACAATAGAGTATCTTTTAGAGCATGCCAACAGTGTCTACACAAGGCAGTTAGAGTGCTCCACAAATCACACTCTTCTAGTGCATTTTGTGGACACTGTGTATACAAGCTCTATGTGATTTGTGCAAGATCACACACAGGAAGTGGCTAGCAGAGCCAGGGATTGGACCCAGGGCTTCTGAGTTCCAGGACCATGCCTTCACCACACAGCCACCCTTCCTCTCGAGTACCTTAGAATCACAGATTAGGGTTGGAAGGCACCTCAGGAGGCCAACTAGTCCAACCCCTTCTCAAAGCAGCCCCTAATCATTTTCATTGCGCTCTGCTTGACTTTCTCCAATTTGTCCACATCCTTTCTGTAGTGGGGGGCCCAAAACTGGACACAGTACTCCGAATGTGGTGTCACCAATGCCTAATAGAGGGAATAATCACTTCCCTCAATCTGCTAGCAATGCTCATACTAATGCAGCCCACTATACCGTTAGCCTTCTTGGCAACAAGGGCACACTGCTGATTCATTTCCAGCTTCTTGTCCACTGTAACTCCCAGGTCCCTTTCTGCCGAACTGCTGCCTAGCCAGTCGGTCCCCAGTCTGTAGCAGTGCATGGGATTTTTCTGTCCTAAGTGAGGACTCTGCACTTGTCTTTGTTGAACCTCAACAGATTTCTTTTGGCTCAGTACTCCAATTTGTCTAGATCACTCTGTATCCTAACCCTAACCGCCACTATATCTACCAGACCGCCCCCCCCCCCCCCCCCCCAGTTTACTGTCATCCATGAACTTGCTGAGGGTGCAATCCACCCCATCTTGCAGATCATGAATGAAGATGTTGAACAAAACTGGTCCCAGGACTGACCCTTAGGCACTCCGCTTGATACCAGCTACCAACTAGATGTTGAGCCATTGATCACTACCTATTGAGCCCGATGATCCAGCCAGCTTTCTTTCCACCTTATAGTCCATTCATTTTGCCCATACTTGTGTAACATGCTGGCAAGAATACTGTAGGAGCCCTATAAAAAATTTTTGCTAAAATCAAGGTATATCACATCCACGGCTTTCCTCACATCCACTGAGCCAGGTATCTCATCACAGAATGCAATCAAGTTCTTCAGGAATGATTTGCCCTTGATGAATCCATGCTGACTATTCCTGATCACCTTCCTCTCCTCCAAGTGCTTCAAAATGGGTTCCTTGAGAAAATCCTGCTCCATGATTTTTCCAGGGAGTGTGGTAAGGCTGTCTGATCTATAATTCCCTGGGTCTTCCTCCTTCCCTTTTTAAAAAATATAGGCACTATATTTGCCTTTTTCCAATTTTCCGGGACCTCCCCCAATCGCCGTGAGCTTTGAATGATAATGGCTCTGCAATCACGTCAGCCAACTCCTTCAGTACCCTCAGCCCCATGGACTTTTGCATGTCCAGATTTTCTAAGTACTTCTGAACCTGTTCTTTCACCACTGATGGCTGCTCACCTCTGCCCATACTGTGCTGCCCAGTACAGTAGTCTGGGAGCTGACCTTGTCTGAAGACAGACGCAAAAAAAAAACATTAAGTATTTCAGCTTTTTCCACATCATCTGTCACTAGGTTGCCTCCACCATTCAGTGAGGGGCCCACACTTTCCCTGTCTACCTTCTCATTACTAACATACCTGTAGAAACCCTTCTTGTTACCCTTCACGTCCCTTGTTAGCTACAACTCTAATTGTGATTTGGCCTTCCTGATTTCACACCTGCGTGCTCGAGTAATATTTTTATACTCCTCCCTAGTCATCTGTCCAAGCTTCCACTTCTTGTAAGCTTCCATTTTGCATTTAAGCTTACTGAAGATTTCTCTGTTAATCCAAGCTGGTTACCTGCCATATTTGCTATTCTTTCTGCACATCAGGATGGTTTGTCCGTGCACCCTTAATAAGGTTTCTTAAATACAACCAGCTCTCCTGGAATCCTTTCCCCCTCATATTAGCCTCCCAGTGGGATCCTGCCCATCAGTTTCCTGAGGGATTCAAAGTCTGGTTTTCTGAAGTTCAGAGTCCGTATTCTGCTGTTCTCTCTCCTTTCTTCCTTTTGTCACGATCCTGAACTCAACCATCTCATGGTCACTGCTGCCCAGGTTGCCATCCACTGCTACTTCCCTACCAATTCTTCCCTGTTTGTGAGTAGCAGGTCAAGATAAGCATAGCCCCTAGTTGGTTCCTCCAGCACTGGCACCAGGAAGTTATCCCCAACACTCTCCAAAAACTTCCTGGATTGTCTGTGCACTGCTATATTGCTCTTCCAGCAGATGTCAGGTCGATTGAAGTCCCCCCAAGAGAATCAAGGACTGTGATCTGGAAACTTCCATTAGTTGTCTGAAGAAAGCCTTGTCTTCCTCATCCTCCTGGTCTGGTGGTCTATAGCAAATCTTATCCTCTTACACGCATCCAATATTTGGAAAAATTCAAAATCTGGTCCAAACTCTGTGATCTGAGCCCATCTGTCGTTTAAAAGTTTCCTCCTTTCCAGACCTGAACTTTTATAAAAAGGTTTGTTCCCCTTTTTCCAATTCTCCTTTTTTTCCTAGGGGAAACCTCACTGCCTGAACCCCTCTTTAAGTGAGAGCTTTGCCTGTCAGATGTTGATCTTTCATCTGGATTCTCTTGCCAGCCTTTCAAAACAGTCACTGTTGTCATGGCATCTTATTTCTATATCATGTCTGAAAGGCACAGCAATTATGTCCCCCTGGAGCCAACTTCAATGTCACTGTATTGATCAGTCAGCAAAGGCTACTATAAGGGGAAGCATCGACACTTCCCTCCCTCCTGAGGAGCAGAAATATTAGCTCTTAGCAGCACAGCTCTGAGGGATAGCTGCATTTATTCCTGAATGTGGTCTCCCAAGGGATAACTACCCCACCCCCTTCTACCCAAATCTTCATCTATATACCCTGATTTGTACATTCATCTTTGGTTTAAAGATAATCCTGTAAATTTGCAAAACAGCAAGAGTTCTGTGGCACCTTAAAGACTAACACATTTATTTGGACACAAGCTTTTGCGGGCAGAAACCCACTTCATTGGATGCATGAAAACCTGTAAATTTGGATTTTTTTTTATTGACCTCCCATTTCTTTGGCAATTGACATCAAGCAGTTCCCCAGATGCAAAGAAAGATTTTTATATATAAAAAACACTTTGAATACCCCAGAAACAAATTCAGAGTTGAAGGTTTTATCATGGGAATAAAAGCACTTAGGTTCTTACAACTGGGCCAATTTATGCAGTTGAGTTTTACCAGCTTAAATGCCTACAGATAAAAGCAGCTGAACTGGTTATCATTTCTTTTCCCCAGCCTGTTCTGAAGATAAAAATGCAGAAGCAGAATGATCTGATTGACACAGGAGGTGCAGATTCCCCTGATTGTAGCTGCTATTATAGTATTTTTATAACACAATTTCGGTTCTAGAGATGAAGGGAACTGAGGCTGATGTAATAACCTTAGCCAAGTGAAACTGCCCCTTCAGCTAAAGAACTACAGACACTGTCAGATATTCTTAAACATCAGTCACTGTTGCATGGAGCCAAGGAACTGCCAATGTGCCCCAAGAGAAAGCTACTTAGTGGAAGATGCAATGAGCTTAATGTGGTGCACAGCAGAACTGCTGTTCACAGCCTGTTTTAAAATAGAAGCTAGGTTGCCTTAGCTATTTGCGCTATAATAGGAGCAATATTTTACTCTGCAAATATGAGCAGATCTTTTAAACGTATCTGCCTCCTATGATCCATGCATTTAATAGCCTTTTCTCCCCTGGAGACAAATGGGAAAAGCAATTCCCAGCAGGTCAACTGGTTCCATGTCTGAAGGAGAGACGTGGTTACTTTCAGAAGCAACCTTTGGACTCCTCTAAGAGCCCAATCCAGTGCCCTTTGAAGTCAGTGGAAAGGCTGCTATCCTGTTGACTTCAGTGGGCTTTGGATTAGAATCAGATCCTGCTAGACAGTGGTTTGAAATACTCACTGGCACCACTATGGGAGGGTGTGGGGGGCAGTAGCCATAACAGCTATTGTACATCTCCTCTCCTCACCAGTATTCATGAAGGGAATAGCTGTTGGACCTGGATTCACTGAGCATGGCCTCAACCTAGCATGGCTTGTCCTGCCACAAGCCCTCCACCCCCGCCTCTGGTGACATGAAGGTGTTAAATCTGAATGTGTTCTCAGTGTGTCCTGCACTCCCATATGGTAGCACCACCCCAATTGCACCACAGGAGGAGGAGGAGAAAACCTGGCTTTTCCCCTAAGAGAGGGCAGCTCAGCCTGAAATCAGGTATTTATAGAGCACTGCACAAACATAACTACATTTCCGTGTACCTCCTGGAGAGCAGCTTTGTAAAAACAGTGCTGTGATACCGGCTGGAAACGTATGCAAGCAATAGGAAGGAAAACAAGAATATATTGTGGTCCTATAATTAAGGGGTCTGGAAAACTCTTAAAGACATTGTGTTTATTAAACTATTGAGTGTAGTTGCCAAGTTTTTTTTCACTAATCAGTGATTGTTTTCAGTGCTAACCATTAAAGAAGCCTGATTTTCATTAAAGGCAGTGTACTCACTCTGAAAATCTCCCCCTCCCATCCCTTCAAAGTATCTCCAGTTGAGCACCCAAAAAAACAAACAAACAAACTTGCGGCATCCAAAATCACTAGTCACTCTTGCAATCTTTGTGCTCCCCTGCCTGTCTGTCTGTTGTTATCTACTTTTGTATCATACTTAGATTGTAAACTCTTTAAGGCAGGAACCATGAACAGATATAATCCCTGTGGTACTCGGTGTGTCGGTTACCGGTGTTTATCAGTGTAGGCTACGTGCTTGTGTCCCTGTGTAGATGCTGTCCCAGCTCTAGCCAGGAAACTGAGACGGCTCTCACAATCGAATGAGTCGACACGACCACAGATTAGCTGAGCAACGAAGGCGCCCAGGCCAGGTTTATTGCGTGCGGCACAATGAGAAATGACTTACAGAGTATCTCTGGGTCAGTTTCATATTGGCGGCGTTACAATGGTCTCGGCCCAACGGCGGGACTTTCCGTTATCCCCTAGACCGGACACCGGTATTCCCTCTGACACCCTCTTTTATGCACTGTTACATACACTTTCGGTCTGCCCCCTTTCACATAGGTAGTTGCCACCCTCTTGACGTAGTCTAATACCACCTTTTTCCGTTGATTGGCTGATTTGGGCACCGCCACTCCATGTATCATTTCTACCCATAAAAGTGTCATTTCAGAGAGTTAGTATCTTGGTACCTCTTATACCTACTACATATTTTAGTAATATTTTGGCAGTCTTACAACCTTGCAGAATCAGCACTTTCCTATACCAGTCTCAGTTAACTTGAGTGACCCCTTATACTTCTGTTCACTCGGCTTTTTCCATTTAGGCCTTAGCCTGTTTTACAGGCCTTAAGCTCTCACTTCTTACTACAATCCCCATTGCTCAATGCACTACTGGAAGTCACTCAGACACTATTGTGATGGGCACAATATAAGAACTATGTAGACTGGGTTAGTCTTTTTGTTCTGTTTGTACACCACCTAGCGCAATGAGGTCCTGGTCCACGAGCAGGGCTCCCAGGTGTTACCACAATTCAAATAATAATACTCACAATTTTAAAGAATGACTTTTTCCAAGGCACGTCATAGTGGCATCTGAAATACCTCACTTCCTCCTAAGTTTAGACAATAAAACAACTGTGGAAACTGTGCAGTAGTTGTTGCCAAATATTAGCTCCTTATTGGTGACCATTCTGTCAATTTAAATAATGCTATTCACATGTGATAGAGCTCTTTCTAGACATAAATGTGTGCATTGCTAAAATGCAGCTAAATCTGGGGTAGAACACAGCAGAGCCAAGATGTCTACACAGCAGTGTACGAATGAGAAATAAAGAATACCTTATCTAGTTCAAGCAATTGCTGCACTACAGAAAGGATGTTACAAATTGGAGAGAGTCCAGAGGAGGACAACAAAAATGATTAGAGGGCTGGAGCACAGGACTTATGAGGAGAGGCTGAGGGAACTAGGATTGTTTAGTCTTCAGAAAAGAAGAATGAGGGGGGATTTGATAGCAGCCTTCAACTTCCTGAAAGGGAGTTCCAGGGAGGTTCCAAGTTGCAGTGGGGGAGGTCTAGGTTGGATATTAGGAAAAACATTTTCCCTAGGGGGGTGGTGAAGCACTGGAATGGGTTACCTAGGGAAGTGGAGGAATCTCCATCCTTAGAGGTTTTTAAGGCCCAGCTTGACCATGATTTAGTTGGGGTTGGTGCTGCTTTGAGCAGGGGATTGGAGTCGATGACCTCCTACACTCCCTTCCAACCCTAATCTTCTATGATTCAATGGGGCAGTGTTGGCAGATACAATTTAATGAAACATTTCAGAATTTGACAGTAATGCAGACGCCTTCTTATATGTGAAACATATCTCCAGATGTGGGCCAGGGTATTTAGGACATCTCAGTTTGGATGCGAGCTTAGCCTGTTATCACACTAAAAAGATATAATAGAAGTTCCTCAGCCAGTGGAGCTACGCTGATTTACACCAGCTGAGAATCTGGCACATAGTCTCAGGCCTTGATTGTGCTATCTAGTCCTGTGTGACCTCTAGCATTTTCTTTCTCTCTGTGGCTGCCTCAGAGAGACTGCAGCTATTGATTTCAGCAGGGAGAAAAAAATGTTAGCACTGAAGTGGAGGAGAAGGGGAATCATTGGAAAGTTGAAACTTGTGAGTAAATAAATAGCCAGAACTTTGCTGTGTCAGCTGTAGACCTCAGAGAGTAATGACACTTTTAGTGATCCTAGAACATGTGGTTTCTCTTTTAAACATTTGTGAGGTTATTTCTAAAAAGGAATTAAATTCTGGAAGCCTTGAAAAACCTAAAGGCAGCATGTGCATATCCAGGAGCACTCAGTTTAGGGTATAGTTTATGAAGAAGGTGGGAGCATGTTGCACTGTTAAGGGCTCTAATAACTTGCTTAATACCATGTGGCTAAATGGGCCCAATTTTGATGTGCTTTCTCAGTCTTTACATTCTGAATAGTGACCATGTAGAAACCGAGAGAGGTTGTCAGGAAATGGCCCTGTAAGTATTGCAGGGGGGGGAAGTAGTTCTCATTCATTTTGGGCAGTGCGCACTGTGTAGCGGGGAACACTAGATCGTTCCTGCGGGGAGCATCTGGTGACAAAGAGTTTGCTTTATTTGGGAGTGCTGCTAAAGAGGCTCTCCATTACTGAAGTTGATCTGAAGATTCACCATCCGCTGGGCTCCTTGGACACAGCTGCCTTGGAGCATCTGGGCATGTCTGCATTGCACATTAAGCCCTGGTCTGTGGGACATGAACGTGTGGACTTGGTGTGTTCAAGCCTGGGCTTGAGCATCCACACTGCCTTGCAAACCCAGGTTCACAACTGCTGGACCCGAGCAGGACTCTGGCTCTGTCCCAGATTCTATGACCCAGGTCGTGAGTGCTTGCTGACCTGATCTTTGTGTGGACGGAAGGGGAGTTTGGGCTTAAACCTGAGTCAGAGCCCGGGCTTAGTGTGCAGTGTAGACACACCTCTAGTTAAGGCATGGTACAAGCACATAGTATGCACTGCTGCCTACATTCATCCTAAGACCACTGTGTGTTGGTAACGTTGTGCAGAATCCAGACCTAAGGGTACGTCAACACATCCAACCCCTCCCGGCCCCTCTGCCCCTGTAGCAGCATGTCTCAGAGTCTGTGTTTACAAATGTGAACTCACGCTGCAGCTCCCAAAAGAGCCATGTAGATGTTTTGGTTTGGGCTCTGAATCCCACCCCACTCCTCAGGCTCCTGAGGCAGAACATCGACACAGGTGTTTTTCGTGCCATAATGTGGGCCCGATGCTGTAGACCTGAGCTGTGAGACTCGCTGCTGCAAGTTTTTTGGGCTTTTTGCCATTTAGACAGACACTAAATCACAGTTTTTTGAAGTGCAGTGTACTTCAAAAAGCTATCAGCCATCTGTGTTTAAAAAAAATATTGTCCTCCCCACCCTTGTCCGCACACACAAACCTCTGACCAGAGTTTAGTCATGCTTTCAACTCATGGTGGCCAGGGGTGTGGGTTAGAGTGTAGGCTAATAACCTGCGTACCTTGCAGGCTATATCCCTTGAATGTTGATAGTCCTGTGCCTTCCCACAATTCTTGTCATGTGCCCAGCAGGAATGGCAAATTCTCCCATGATTCACTGGGAAAGCCATAAATTGGATCAGCCTACTGCTGCACAAAGAACCATGGGATATGTCTCCTGAAGTCTTAGTCACACACGCAGGGGAGAGCAGTACCTGTGAGGAGGAAGTCATTGGGGTAGAGCTTTGCGATGTGGATGCCACACCCAGAGGATGCTAACATGTAACAATCACCCAGGCTAACTCTGCAGTGAAGAAGACCTACCTAAAATAAGTGTGTCCATTGGAATCCTCACAGAGCAGTTGAGATGCACTATATTGGTATTGTCCGTGTTGACTATATTTGTGAGAGGACTTCCACTACCAATGTTTGATAGTTAAGGAGCTAGTAAGAATCATTTTGCTGTATACCAGGGCTAAACGTTAACAACAAAAGGGTTTGGGGAGTGAGTAGGCAAGCATACACAAATCCTTCCTCAGCCACTGAGAATAGAGGAAATATGTTCTTTTGGATTTATTTTCCATTATTTTGTTGACAAAGATCAACTTTGATTTTATTTAGATCTGCAAAGAGGGTCCCTCTCTATCCCTTTTAGGATAAATGGTTAATGTTGAAGCATCCTGACTGAGAGGTAAGATAAAAAATGTAGCCATTTATTCTTTGACCTTATATAAGCTCTTTCTTCCCTGGATCTCAGCATGCTGTATAAATGCTAAGACTACAATACTCCTGTGAATTAACTGCTATTATTCCTAGTTGATTGATGGGGTGGAAAATGAGACACACAGAGATTAAAGCCTAGATTTGCAGACTTGGGGACCTGACATTAAGCATCTAAATCCTTATTTAGGCACTTAAATAGAAGTGGTCTGAT
Source organism: Emydura macquarii macquarii (assembly GCF_026122565.2). Classification (NCBI taxonomy): domain Eukaryota; kingdom Metazoa; phylum Chordata; order Testudines; family Chelidae; genus Emydura; species Emydura macquarii. The sequence continues at coordinate 8,361,742 of NW_027130506.1, forward strand.
TTTATTTCTCCCCAATTTATAGGTCTAATTCAAGTCACTGGCAGCTGTGAATATTTTGCACCTTGAAAAATCAGACCAGTTATCTAGGTATCTCATTACACATGGCGAGAGCTGAGAGATTTCTGAAAGGAGGAGGGATTCCTTACATGCACACTGGTAACAGCTGGGTGTGCAGCATGAAGTTGAAATCAGAGTTGAGATCCAAACCCAAATCCTCTCAAGTTTTGTGGCTGTTCCTATTTCATGTTCCAGATCAAGTGCCATAGGGGCTGTGGCTCTAAGGGTAATAAGGAAAGCAAACACACAGACCTGCTCAGAGCCAGTCGATAGGATCAGGTGAAGAACAAACTGTTCTCTAACTCACAAGAAAATAAGCAGTACCCTCCCTGTGGAATTTCCACTGGTTTGGGTCTATTATGCTCATAGACCTGAACCACCAAGTTTGGAACTACAGTCAAATTTCCCTGAAGTTCAGATTGGGGGAGGAGAATTAAATCTAGAGTGGAACACTGAATCGCATCTATCTCTAGTATCTATACTTAACAATTCTGAGACTATTCAGTGACCCAACTGTTTGTTCTCTATAATCTTTCAGCTAGGTTGTTTCTTGTTTAAAAAAAAAAAAATCCCCTCCCAGAGCAGATTCAGTCATCTCCTTTGAAGAACTTCTGTCCAGCAGTGAATCTCCTTCTTTCTAACCAGTAGAACATTTGTCTCACTGGAATGAGCAATATTGCTAAGTGACAGATCAATGGATAATAAAGCCTACTTCCTCTGAAATGGGGGTGTGGATGAGACACTCTGAGAATCTGCTAGTGCTACTGATGGAAGGTTTCTTAGCTCACATTATAAGAGATGTTTATATCCAGGTCAATGAGGCAGTTGTACCTGTGACCTTCAAAGCTAACAGTCTGCCATTTCTTCAAACTTTGCCACTTTATAGAAATAGAATACACTATGGATGGTGTTCATCCCACTGAACCTCCTCTGATTCATGGGCAAATTGTGCCAGCTGATTATAGCCCTTAAAAGTTGCAGAGATCCTCAAGCAAGGGTATTAAGGTACTAAAGAAGGGAGCAGGTTGTGAGACTGGACTGACAGTTACTAATCCTTTCAATCCCTCTTCCAATGAGTCTGGGTTCAGTAGAGTTGTCACTACGTCATCTTCGTACTTACCTCATCTTGCCACTAGAGAGAGAAGAATTTGACAGTGTCGCCTCCTTCCTGACCTCTGGCATCTAAATGATGGGCAAGCTTAATGAGATTTTGGGGGAGGGAGGAATAATGGAGAAAATAAGGGAGAACAGCAAGGTCTTTTTCTCTCAAGAATGACCCCAAGAGATCAAATTATCCCTTTGACTCCTTGAGTGTCAATGAAAAGGACTTTTTTGCCTAACAAGAACCGCAAATGAAAAACCCAAATGGAGATTTTTGCTAGTCTCTGTCCCTCAATGTTCCTAAAGTTTACATCAGACTCTGCTGAAGAAACATGGTCCCAGTCCACTGGGTTAGACTTTGCACTCACTAGTCGGTACAGATTTGCTCGGCTCTATGGCTGTATTCTCCCAGCACAATTTTACCCTCACTGGAGCCAATAGGGAATGCTCATAACCTGTGATCATAGAACTGGGCCCCAAATTACTCCATCCCCCACTTCAATCCCAACTCCATGCACTTTACAAGTTCTGGGCCTGTTTAGGACCTGGCGTGTCACATCCCAGCCTAACTCCAATGCTGGAGAGCACAACCAAAGTCTTGGAGAAGTAGCCCTCAGCAGCAACTCAGCTCTTCAGAGCAGCCAAAACACCACACCTTGCCCAGAGGCAAAGTCTGTGACTGCATTGTTCCTTGCTACTGGTGGTCCAAGACAGGGTGGTCTTGCAAAAATTACAAGACTTTAACTGACCACAAGTCAACTTGAGTCAGATCTTGGTTTTATGTCTCACCAAAAATATGGCATCTCCAACAACATAGTGAAAATGGTTAATGTAGTAATATTACACAGTTTTATTAGTAATTCTTGCCTCAGGGGCAATGCTGTTATCTGGGCCATCTGGTGGAGATGCTTACATCTTATGGATTTTATTATTCAGTAACAATATAAAGCTGTGATGGGCAGAAATGATACATGAATAATTTCTGCATAAATGGCTGCGGAGCAGCAGGGCTCTTCACCCTTTCGACCGATTCAGCAGAAAATTGCTGGCCTTGAAGCACCATTTTTAGTTAATTCGTGGAAGATATGAAACCATTAAGACATGAGACCCCCCCCCCTCCCCCCCCCCCCCCCCCCCGATCCCCCTGTGATGGGAAGTGTTTATTTTGCTAGTTGATTCTTCTCAGAATGATTATATTGCGGCTCAGAGGATTAGAGGAAATCTCTGATGGATAAGCGACTACATTCTTAACACCTTGCGATATCCCACTTCAATTGCCGCCGCTGAATTTAATAGGAGTTGAAGGTATTCCGCACCTCATAGGAGGCAGTTGGCACCTTGCAAAATCAGCCCCATAGTTTACATCAAAGCAAAATAATTTTACATACGATGTAAGGGGGATGGTGTGTACGTTAGCAATAGCAAAGAAATGGGCATGTCCAGCCTCTCTAAGAATAGGGAGTTGGCCAGACTCTTCACCTCGATAAATGTTTGAGGCATGGAGCATCCAACTTATATTTTCTGGGGAAAAAACACTAGTGAATATCCATAATAAGGGCAAAGAAGAAAAATGAAGAAGTTTAAGCAAGGAAATATACCCTGAGAAGCAAAGAGTTTTCATCTTTAATCCTAGACTTTAAAGAAATTAAAAATTGATAAAACAGAATCTGTCTGGGTGAAAATCACACTGGGGAAGAAAATTACTAGAGTTTCCCCTGGGATAGTGCTTGGGGTGTGCTATAGACACCGGGTTCTGATTTGGACATGGATAGAGACCTCTTTAAGGCTTTTAATGAAGTAAATACTACTGGGAACTGTGTGATTATGGGAGACTTTAACATCCCACATATAGTCTGGAGGACAAGAGCTAGTGGTAATAATAGGACCCAAATTTTCCTGGATGTGATAGCTGATGGATTCCTTCACCAAATAGTTACTGAACCAACAAGAGGGGATGCCATTGTAGTCTTGATATTGGTGAGTAGTGAGGACCTCATAGAAGAACTGGTTGTAGGGGACAACCTTGGTTCAAGTGACCATAAGCTAATTCAGTTCAAAGTAAATGGAAGAATAAACAAAAATAGATCTGTGACTAGGGTCTTTGATTTCAAAAGGGTTAACTTAAAAATTAAGGGAATTAGTTGGGAAAGTAGACTGGACTGAAGAACTCATGGATCTAAAGGCGGAGGAGGCTTGAAATTACTTCAAGTCAAAGTTGCAAGAAGTATCTGAAACCTGCATTCCAAGGAAGGGGAAAAAATTCATAGGCAAGAGTTGTAGACCAAGCTGGATAAGTAAGCCTCTCAGATAGGAGTTTAAGAGAAATCAGAAAGCCTACAAGGAATGGAAGATGAGAGGGATCAGCAAGGAAAGCTACCTCTTGGAGGTCAGAACATGTAGAGATAAAGTGAGAGAGGCCAAAAGCCAAGTAAAGTTGGACCTTGCAAAGGGAATTAAAACCAATAGTAAAAGGTTCTATAACCTTATAAATAGGAAGAAAACAAAGAAAGAAGAAGTGGGACTGCTAAGAACTGAGGATGGGATGGAAGTTAAGGATAATCTAGGCAGGGACAAATACCTAAACAAATACTTTGCCTCCCTTTTTAATGAGGCTAATGATGAGCTTGTGTATAGTGGTGGGGTGGCTAATGGGAATGAGCATATGGAGGTAGAAATTACCACATCCGAGGTAGAAGCCAAACTCGAACAGTTTAATGGAACTAAATCAGGGGAGTGGAAGGACCGATAATCTCCATCCAAGAATATTAAAGGAACTAGCACATGAAATTGCAAGCCCATTCGCAAGGATTTTTAATGAATCTGTCAACTCAGAGGCTGTACTGTATGACTGGAGAATTGCTCACATAGTTCCTATTTTAAGGAAGAGAAAAAAAGTGATGCTGGTAACTACAGGCCCGTTAGTTTGACCTCAGTAGTATGCAAGGTCTTGGAAAAAATTTTGAAAGAGAAAGCAGTTAAGGACGTCAAGGCTAATGGTGATTGGGATAAAATACAACATAGCTTTACAAAGCGTAGATCATGCCAGACCAACCTGATCTCCCTTTTTGAGAAGATGATAAATTTTTTAGACAAAGGTAATGCAGTGGATCTAATGTACCTAGATTTCAGTAAGGCATTTGATACGGTTCCACGTGGAGAATTATTAGTTAAATTGGAAAAGATGGGGATTAATACGAAAATTGAAAGGTGGGTAAAGAACTGTTTAAAGGGGAAACTAAAATGGGTCATACTGAAAGGTGAACGGTCAGTCTGGAGAGAAGTTACTAGTGGAGTTCCTGAGGGATTGGTCCTGGGACTGATCTTATTTAACCTTTTTATTATTGAGCTTGGCACAAAAAGTGGGAATATGCTAATAAAGTTTGTGGATGACATAAAGTTGGGATTGCCAATACAGAGAAGGATTGGGATATCATACAAGAAGATCTGGATGACCTTGTAAACTGGAGTAATAGAAATAGGATGACATTTAATAATGGAAAGTGCAAGGTCATGCATTTAGGGACTAATATCAATAATTTCTTCTATAAACTGGGGATGCATCATTTGGAAGTGACAGAGGAGAAGGACTTGGGCATATTGGTTGATCACAAGATGACTCTGAGCCACCAAAGTGATGTAGCTGTGATAAAAGCTAATGTGGTCCTTGGATGCATCAGACGAGGTATTTCCAGTAGCGCTAGGGAGGTGTTAGTACTATTATATAAGGTGTTGGAGAGACCTCATCTGGAATGCTGTGTGCAGTTCTGGTCCCCCATGTTTAAGAAAGGTGAATTCAAATTGGAACAGGTGCAGTGAAGGGCTACTAGGATGATCCGCAGAATGGAAAACCTGCATTATGAGGGGAGAGTCAAAGAGCTTGGTTTATTCAACCTAACCAAAAGAAGGTTGAGGGAGATATGATAGCTCTCTACAAATACATCAGAGGGATAAATACCAGGGAGGGAGAGGAATTATTTAAATTCGGTGCCAATGTGGACACAAGAACTAATGGATATAAACTGGCCATCAGGAAGTTTAGACTTGAAATTAGACAAAGATTTCTAACCATCAGAGGAATGAAGTTCTGGAACAGCCTTCCAAGGGAAGCAGTGGGAGCAAAAAACCTAGCTGGCTTCAAAACTGAGCTTGATAAATTTATGGAGGGGATGGTATGTTGGGACAGCCTAATTTGGCAATTTGACTGATCTTTGACTACTGTTGATAGATATACCAATGACCTGTGATCTTTGACTACTATCTGTAAATATGCCCGATGGCCTGTGATGGGATGTTAGATGGGGTGGGTTCTGAGTTATTACAGATAATTCTTTCTTGGGTGTCTGGCTGGTGAGTCTTGCCCACATGCTCAGGGTTTAACTGATCACCATATCTAGGATTGGGAAGGAATTTTCCCTCAGGGCAGATTGGCAAAGGCTCTGAGGGGGTGGGGGTGTTCTCCTTCCTCTGTAGCATGGGGCACGGCTCACTTGCTGATGGATTCTCTGTACCTTAAAGTCTTTAAACCATGATTTGAGGACTTTAATAACAGTCATATGTTAAAGGTTTATTACAGGAGTGGGTAGGTGAGGCTCTGTGGCCTACATTGTGCAGGAGGTGAGACTAGATGATCATATTGATCCTTTCTGACCTTAGAGTCCGAGTCTATTATCACTTCAAGTTGGGGAACACAAACCCGACAGCTAATTGTCTATCAATTCTTAACAAAATTTACATTGTCTATTTATTATTATGTATGTATTTGTTTCTGGTCACAGCCATGATGCTTCAGACGTGCCAGAAAGGACAATCTCTGACCCAAGGGGTTCAGTCTGCGGACAGACAAGAAGACTGTTCAGAGCCGGTACATTTGGCCTCATTTCCTACTGTCTATCAAGCCCTTAAGTGGTTTGCACACTTAGTGCAGTATTTACTGCACAAATGTTAAATATAGTAATAAAAATATACTAGTAAAAAGAATGGCACAAACCCTGTACCATTCAGTGCCTAATCTCGTCAACCTCCATCTACAGCAGTCAAATGAAAAATGAACATAAAAGCGACTTTAATTATTTTGTATGAGTCTTTTCTATGTATATACCAGTGTCTGAATTTGAGGAAGGTTACATGAAGTTATGCTGGATACCCAATTATAAATGGAGAAAGGGAAATTACAGTTGTGAAAATGAGGGAGAAGGCGGGTAGCAGGATCAGACTTCCCACAGATCAGGCACTGGTATCTAAAAAAATGAATTAGTCTTGGAAGCAGCAAACAAAGGACTCTGCCTTGATGAGTTTAATTCAGGCCATCACAACTCAACCAGCCATGATAACTTGTGCAGTGTAAACAGATTTGTTGATGAATATGAAATTGTTCTATCTTGTGATATGCAGGCTATTCCGAGAAGTCGAAGAACTCTGTTCTCTAGGAAACCACACAGGTTACAGAGCTAGATCACTAAGAAAGCTGCCTTCTTGCTGACATCCAAATACAGAACTATGTCTGAGGGTGATGGGAGTTAACCTCACATCCTGTTTGAAGACAGCACCTGCACAAACTGAGTGATTTTATTTTTTTTAGTAGCCTGATTAACCTATTAGTGTCATTTCTACTTTTCCTTTGATTGAACACTGGACTATCCATAGTTGTCAAATCTATGAAAACATACAATAGGAAGCAGAGCCTGGTCAGTGGGCTGAGGAAGGGCTGTAGGGGAATCTCTATACCTGTGTCACAGGGCAGGTTTTCTTCACTCTGGATTTCTCCCCTCAAACCTTCTCTGCACAGAACCCATGGGAAATTCAACACCAAGTGCTCTATTTACAGCATGAATATAACAGAACAAGTTCTCCAGAGCTCAAGGTTCTTACATTCTCCCAAGACACAGGGTGAGAGATCTCACCTCTTTGAGATCCTGGGTTTCTCTGGTTCTTCTTTCCAGCCTACCTCTCTTCCTGTCTCTCTCTCAGCTGTCCTCAGCTGATGAGTTGAGCCACTTTGTTAATGGGTTAATCATTCAGATTCTTTCCTCAACCAATTACCTGTCTGATTTGCCCCATGTGGGGACACTTACCAACTACCCAGAGTGGCGAGTCAGTTCAAAGCTATTCGCATTCTGTCACAGCCTGACAGATCTTTGTTTTCCAAGCTTTTGAGTGTGCTGTGTTTGGCAACAGTCCTCGCTGTAGTACATCTAGCTTTCTGATGTTAGGTTGCCTCTTTCAGGAATGCCACTTCTTACTGCCGCTGTCCAGTAAGACAGTATGCCGCTGTCCATAGAGCATATGGTATCCTATATTCTAATGCAGTGATTTATTCTGGAATAAGAGCCTCCACTCAGGGAGTTAATCAGGAATAGCTATTGTGATCTAGATTCACCCCCTACGTTAATCTGCACTAACTTCCCTGTATAGACAAGACTAAGGATGGAGAAATAACATTGCCTTATTCTAAATTAGTTTAGTGGGTTAAGCTAATTCAGAATAGGGCACTCTTACTGTTACTCCAGAACAATGGCATTCACACAGGGAGTTAATGCGGAATACTTTATTCTAGAATAACTGCCTGTGTAAAGAAGTTCTTAGAAAGGGGAGTCAAACAAAGGTCTCTGAAGCTGTGGACAGAAGTAAATAATATGCGAGACACATCTAGCAACTAAAAAGCAAGGAATAAGATTTAATAATACCTAGCTCTTGGGTAGCACTTTTCATCAGTAGATCTCAAAGCACTTTATAATGGTATCATTATCCTAGTTTTACATACAGAGAAACCGAGGCACAGAGATGTAGTGAGTTGTCCAAGGTCACCCAGCAGTCCAGTGGCAGAGTCAGGAATAGAACCCTGATCTACTGAATCGTAGTCCACTGTTCTAGCTACTAAAAATATATGCCCCACTGGCACAGAGCTTGTGCGTTTGCGCGCACACACAGATCATTGGCAAAAAGAGAACAGCACAGCCAATAATGAAACCCTTTGTTACCACATGTGCATGCACATCAGAAGGCTCACATGGAAAGCCTAATTTAAGATGATTATCTCTCTCTCCACAGGGTAAGTTCCTTCTTTTATACCACACTGTTGGACAACAAAGGTCACAATCACAGCACTGTGCGCCTCGCTCAGTTGGGAAGGACAGATTCTCATATCAGTTCCAAGTGGCTAATTTCTTCCTATTTCATTCAGTTTACAAACCGGCAGCTCCCTCTGATGTTGTGTCTATAGGCAGCCAGAGTGCTTGTACTTTTGAAGATTATTATTTTGAAGATCATTAGGAAAAAGTTTTTTACTAGGAGGGTGGTGAAGCACTGGAATAGGTTACCTAGGGAGGTGGTGGAATCTCCATCCTTAGAGGTTTTTAAGCTGAGGCTTGACAAAGCCCTGGTTGGGATGATATAGCTGAGGTTAGTCCTGCTTTGAGCAGGGGGTTGGACTAGATGACCTCCTGAGGTCCCTTCCAACTCTAATATTCTATGATTCTATGATTATGAAGACCTTTCCCATAAGAAATTAAAACAACTAGTTCTGCCCAGGCGAGACCAGGAATGAGGGTCTGTGTAAAATTTGCTACCACAAATGGTAGTCCACCGAAAGTAACCGAGGTCTGGCAAGACCCTAGTGCGATGGCATATATTTGAGGTCTCTAGTCATTGTCACTTGATGTATTTCCCTTCATTCCTTAACCTGAAAGTCTCTTAATCCCAATTTAAGATAATTAGGGCAAAATCACTTCTGGCTTTAAAAGTGTGAGGTACACTGGGGAAGGGGAGGTGATGCACTGAAGCTCTGTGTGCAATTCTGCTTGCATGGGGCATGGGGATAATGTTCTGCTTCACAAAATGGCAACATCTGCTCCCCATGCAGGCTGCTGCCAATGTCTGGGGAACAGAGGCGTGGCCAATGCCCGTGTGTTGGTGGATCATAGCCACTTAGTTCCATAGGGCATGTCTACACCACATCTGGTAGCATGCTACCCAGCACGAATAGACAGACCAGCCCTAGCTCTGTTTGAGCTAGCGTACTAACAATAGGAGTGTGGCCGTGGTGGCATAGGAGGTGGCTTGACTATACCCGGGGGCTGGGTGAGCTTGTACTCGGCCAGTGCCTGTGCCATCATGGCCACGTTGCTAAATTCTGGCGTGTTAGCTCAAGCAGAGCAAATGTGTGTCCATCTACCTGTGTTTGGGAAGCATGCAGCCAGTTGCGGCGTAGACAACCCTTAGAGCACTAAATGGGTGTAACAGCAGGGTGCTTCAACTAGCGCTCAAACAGTTAATTATCTTGCTAACCTCAGTCTTCGGCAGAGCAAAGGAAAACACTCACCAGCACACTTATTGCCCCCTGTCAGAAGTGTGCCTGTCCCAAACAGCTCACATTTTTACCCTTAATAACAATCTGCCTCCCTGACTTGTTTCCCAGATGTCCCCTCGCCACCTTTTCCACCCCAAAACTCTGGATTTGGGTTCAAGGATGTCATTATTCAGTGTTCATGGGTTCAGGGGAACAGGTGAAGGGCAAGCCTTGAAAACTCAGGAACAGCTTCTTCACAACTGGTTTGTTTTTCAGTTTAATTGAGAACAAGGCTTCGGCCATCACTTAGCTAGGCTGAGCATCTCTGGGCTGATGCTCCCATGTGAAGCTGTGACAATGTTTGATATTGGGGGGTAGGGGGGGTATGAAAATTTCTCGGTTATACCAGTTGCTGAGAAATGATGCTTCTCAGCTGATCAGGATGTTTAGACCACATTACTTCCTCACTCGGAATGAGGACACACCCAGTGGTGAGAACAAAACAAGCTTGTTTTGATCTTCAGTCTCTCTTCCTTTCACTTTTCAGACTCCCCCAGCCTGGCTATTGTGTTCTGACACACAGCTGATATGTCCTTGCCCAGGAAAGACAGGACTTAGTTTTGGCAGTTCCATTAACTGTCTGGCGTCATAAAGAGCTGAGATGCCATCGTTCAAGTGCAATAAGATCTCTGCATTGGCTCCCTCACATTGTAAGTTATCAGTGCACTGGTACCCTTCTTAGTTTTCCTCATTAATTGACTGAGTTATTACTTATATGAAACCCATGCTATTTTAAGCTTGCTCAGTGAAAAGCACAGGAACAAACACAGCTCTGATGCCCTACAGTGACCTACCTTTCTGGTTCACTTGTTAAATTTCTGAGGAAATGCCCTTTTTTCCCCCTCATAGCTACCCTCCTTTCCTTAGAAAAATTATGGGCAGACCACCCTTCACATGGTCGAGGAAGAGTTTTGGGGAAATCTTCCTCCCCTTGGGCATAGTCCTGTCATAATCCCACACGCTGCAGTTCAAGAGCCACAAGGGGGTGAGATGTCCAGAAATTGATTAGAGGATGCGGATGCCCAGTTCCAATTTAATTAAAATGGGTTTCCAAATCCTGTGGGTAGTTTTGAAAAACTCATCCAGACTGTACAAATTTTGCACTGCTGGAGTTGGCCATGTGTTTGGTGAAGCGCACACGTGGGGGAAGCATCCTTGCTATCCCTGCATACTGGGAGGTCATTGAACCTGCCTAAGGGAGAACCTAATGGAACAATGCACCTCTGTACTGGTTGCTACTGCACCCAGTGCTTTATTGATATTTTTGTAGGGAATACAATATATTAAGTTTATGTTTTTGTGTGTATTAGTTTGGGGTAAACTTTTCAAAAATGCCTAAGACCTCTTTTCACAAGTGAGTTAGGCATTCAGGAGTCTAAGTTCCACTGACTTCGAAGGAGACTTTGGGTTCTAAGCCCCACCACGCCTTTGGAGGAGGAAGGGACACGAAGGTGGGCTGGAGGAAAGAAGGAAGCAGCAAATGAGCAATTAGGAGAATGCCAGATCTCATCTTTTCCCAGGTGGCTGATGGACCCAGAGGAAGGCCTGTCCCAGAGTGTTACTCTGGAATGAGTACTCTAGATATAGGTATTACTGATTGATACTCAACGTTCTGAGCCTTAACGATTGGCAGAACGTGGTGATACATTTCCTGTCATTCATCGTCTGGAACTTGGTAGGTGAAAGTGGAGTTGTTTTTTGTATTGGATTGACTGGGATTGCATTTAAACAGGGTTGCCAATGATTGATAGCAGAGAACCGGGATGGTTTTTATGTCCTGTGTTCCTATTTGTGTACTGGATTGTAAGAAGAGGATGACCAGTGAAAGGCCACATAATTTCCATTAACCAGAGTGTATTGCATTTCCTGTTCATAGAGCATAATTATCTCTGATGAGTCTGAGGATTGTACACTGTCCATCCTTCTCTTGTGTCTTCTGTAGAAGAAGGATTAATATGCACAAAAGAGAGAGTAATAATATATATTTAAAAAGTCCAAAGCAATTGAAATGTTAGCTAGCCAATTATGAGCACTGGATGGGCCTTTGGTCTGGGAAAGTGACTTATGACTTGGAAAGGCACATGGCTCTTCCCAGCTGTCATCAACTACTCTGTCCAGAGCATAGATATCTGTCTGAATAGGGAGTGTGAGTATCAGGCTATGAAGATGAGAACTTAAAGGGACTAGTGCTTGGGGTTATAATGGGTTCTCTTTCCCTCAGTATCTCTTTCAATTTGTCCTTTTTCACTTGACACAACTACCCACAGAGATTATTCATTCTAGGAGCATGATTAATTCCAGTACAGGAGGATATACAGGGGATACAGCCACCATATACACCGCTTATGTGGTGATGATATCCCTGTGATGCTTTGCAAAACCATGTGATAAATAAAATGTGTCACAAGAATGAAATTTATCATGCACTTTAGGCCATTTTCCCTTCCCACTGCCCACCAGTCCTGCTCCCATGACATTCCTGCTAACATTCCAAACTTCTGAGCAATTTCCAACAGCTGCCCTTTTAAAAATACAAACCACTAGAGAAATATTCCTTGCTTTCTCCCAAAACGTTGAATTTCGCCCTCAGAATTACACTGCTCTGATAGCCAGAACAGACAGTTTTCAGTGTTGGATGAGTGACAGGATTAAAGGGCAGTATCTTGGGACCCTGAAGGGAGAGGACTGAGAGTGTTATGCCATTGAAATACAGAATATTCCAAGTTTTTTCATTAGGGGATGTACCACTTGTTTCTAGTCCTGGAGAGTCCCAAACTATTGGAGCTTAGCAGTGTGCTGTGTTTTAGGCATAGAAAGTCTGTTTAGGTCATTTTTAGAGACTTTGGGGCCAGATCCCAGTAAATCATATCCTGTAAATCATGATAACTCCATTGAACCCAATGGAGCTAGGTTGATTTATGCCACTTGGGGATCTGGCCCTTCATGCTGTTGGCTTACAAGTTGAATAGCTCTGGCAACGTGCTTCCAATAAAACTGTCAGAACCCTCTAAAATAGTTTTCTTTTTCTTATGTGGCATGTGCACAATATGCAAGGGGTGGGGGTGCTGTAAAAATTTTATTGGCTCCTGTGTTGCTCTATTGGTACTCACAAATGGCAAAGTAATGAGCAACTTGAATAACTAGCTCATGGCTTCACCACTTATGGACCTTCTGGGCCAGATTCTAAGTTGGTGTATGCTGACGGAACTCCACTGACTTCAATAGAGTGAGCCAATTGATAACAACTGAGATCTGGCTGTGTGTGTATGTTTGTCTGGCATCCACAAAGGGCAGTTTGTCACTGATCACAGTTAGCATTGATTTTAATTTTAATCTGCACACACCTAGTAATCTCCCCAGAGTGATGAGTCTGGCAGAGGTTAGATTCAATGGCTTTGGTCTATTTGTTTTAATATAAGTTTGATTTTCTTTGCTCACCCCTTATTGAGACAGAGTTTAAATTACCTCTCATCTTCCAGGTCAGCCATGAGTTGTAAAAGGTTCCTAGTAAAACAATAGGAAGAAGATTACATGCAGGCTTCCTGCACCACGCCCACCTGGGGAAGAAATGTCAGAGTTTAATTTCCAGCTCTCCTTACTGCATGTTCATAATCTTCACAAACCACAAGTTATGACTATTCTCCCTTCCACCCCTCCTGCCTAGGAAAAGATGAACATTAAAGTAAGGCTGAAGAATGTAATCAAAATGGGATTTATATCCGAGTTGTCTTTAGACGTCCTTGTAATATTTAAATAGAGTGGAAGTTATCTTTGTTATTTGTGCCAAGCTGTATCATTACTTTGGTATATTCTGTCCTATGAAATGGGAAGTGGTTTTGCAAACTTCTTTATATAGGGCCTCTGTTTTAAATTTTTTTTTTCTTTAGCTGTGATAAGAGAATTCAAATTTTGTTTACATTCTTCAACTCTGCCCCTTTATCTCAGAGCAAAGCTTCATTTCTCTTTGAAAAGTAAAATTTCAATTTCCTTGCCCATGAATGAAATTGTGCTAACACGTCCGATCAGACCATATATTATTGTCAGAAAGTCAAGGGAAAGAATGAACTCTGCACTTAGCAAAAAGGCTTCGTGGCTCAATAGCCTCAGCTATGGAAAAACTTGCCATAACAAAAGAGAACCAACCAAAACAGAGACAAATGTGTTGGCTGATAATAGCGCTGTCAGGGACATAAACACTGGTCACCATCTCAAGGCAGGGATTGGTGGAAAGGGGGGATGGGAAGCAGAAGTGAGAGGATCTGTGTAATATTGGTAACATGGGATCACTACTGCAGAGACAATGAAGAAGGAAGAGGACAGGAGAGCTAACTTAATGGGAAGGGGACAGGAGGAGAGGAGATGGCAGAATGTAATGGTTCCTAATACACAACTTAATATATCATTATTAGCACAGCTGGCTTTTGTTTCCAGTGAAGGAAAATAAACAAAGAAAGAATAAATATAAAGGGCAAACTCTCTCTCTCCTGGACCCAACCCCTGTTATCTGGTTGCAGCAGCCAAGTTGAGAATGGTGGAAGAGAACTCCTAGATGATGATGTAAAACTGACAGACCCATATCCTACGACAATCCTTCCCTCCCCAACTCTTCCCCCTCCGCCCTCCCCCCCTCTCCCCCCCCACATCCAGCAGCGAGGTCAAGGAGGAAGGTGATGTGGTGAAGCTCTGCCAATTCTCAGCTGGCATAGTAAGTTAGAGCAGCCCCTAGATCAGCAGTTCCCAAACTGTGGGTCGTGACCCCAAGTGGGGTCACTTCATCAGCAGATAGGGTCACGGCAATCCTGAGCAGATGGCCTCCTCTGCACAGCATGACCTCATACGCGCCGTACGCACAAGGTCACATTGCACATGGGAAGCTATTTTGCTCTACAAAATGGCACTCTCCATGCAGCATGACCTCACATGCATCTGTATGTGTGTGAGGTCATGCAGTTCAGAGGACGCCATTTTGTAAGGCAAAATAACATCCTCCTCGTGGGGTTCAGCAGGCAAGCCTCCCTCTCAGTGCTCTTCTTCACCTGGTTCTCTTGTATTTCTCATCAGTCACCAGCTCTCCTTCCTCTCACCAGCTGCCTGGCTGGAGCAGGGTGTTTTTATTGGGCCCCTGGCTGGGTCTTAGTTGGCCTCAGGTGCTCTTAATTAATCTCCCTCAGTTCACAGGGAAGAAGAGCCTGATCATTCTAGAGCTTATATCTCCCTTCCATCACTCTCTGGCTGCCTCCTAGCCCTGCTGTCTCACACCCTTTAACATTTAGGCCACAAGATAAATCTGCTACTGCAGCTGTGCTAAGAGACTGGGCCTATATACCCAAAAGAATTTAGGCATCTAATGCCTAGAAGGGGCCTAAATGTCTTGGAGAATATGGACCTATGAAGTGATAGAGGCTCATGCTTTTTTTTTATCCAGGGTTCATTCCCTTTGGAAGAGCTAAACAGGGGAATTATTATTCTGACTATGCTGTCTGTAATCACTAGACCACAATCTGTCCCCAGAGTCCAGAACAGAAATCAAGAATCCTGATGTCCGTCTTCCACTGCTTCCTGACAAATACTAATGTAATGTACTTTCAAAGTGTGTTGTTTCTCTTTATGGACTGATCATGTTGAGGATAACAGCCCCCAGTTACAGACTGCTTTCATTTCACCTATGAAAGTATCATGGCTCTGTAGGTTGTAGGCTCAAAGATGGGCCTTGTGAGGGTAAAGAAATATATATATGTTAGTGTAAGGACCCTGGAGTAATTGTGGGAATGATTTTATAGTACAACACATTGGATTTAGAAGTGGATGTGGTGCTAATATTTGGTTTACTGTTGAATTTTGGTTAATGGGAGCTGTCCCTTTAAGTTTAGGTCTGGCAAACATAGAGTGTGTTTGAGAGCAATATGTTGAATTTTCCTGGTGGGTGACCCTACCTGTGTAAGCTCTGGGAAGGTCATAACTAGAGTTAATAAACTTACCTTTCCAGAAAGCAAGCCTTGTTCTCCAATGTGTTACATTAGTGTTGGGGGGGGGGGGCAGGATGTAGCTAATATACCCTAACGCCTCTCACCTGTAGGTCACCACTTGGCATTCTGCCCAGTTCAGCAGGGATTCCCATCTAGAGCACATGAGTTTGAGTCCCAGTTTTAATTCCCATGTCACAAACTCACTATACTGGGCTTTTCAGTAGCCCCTTCAGGGCAGGGACCCTCTCTTACTATGCATTTGTACAGTGCCTATAACGATAGGGCTCTAACCTGGTCTTGGCTGGGTCCTCTAGAGAGAGCTCTGGCAGCGGGGGCCAAAATCTCATTATTTACAATACATTTGCAAGAGTTGGCAACACTGGAATGGTCTCACACCTTTTGGGATGGGCGGGGAGGAGGTTTGAAAAGCAGGAAACCGACCAAATAAACCATGATTTAAACTTTTAAAGAATATCTCATGGTTTTCGGGAGGGTCTGACTCATGGTTTTTGAATATGTGGGGTTGATCATACTGGGAAGTGGTTTGATTTTTTTTTTTGAGATGGCACAGAGGTTTGGGAGTAATTGAAGGTAGTGTCTTTAGGTTGAGAAGCCCAGGTGACTTCAGACTTGAACTGGTTATCTGCTTTCCTTAGAGTTGGCTGAACCTCAACTTCACCCCACTGCCTCAAAGTGGGTGCTTGGGGAGACCCCCTCAAGGCACCTGTGACCCAGGGCATACCAAAGGCAGAATTTGTTTGTCGGCACTGGACTGTGTCAGGATATGTCTTCACTGTAGAGTTAGCCCAGCCTCTGACACAAAGGTTGTCCCTAACTCCACTTCTGTCTATACATGAAAATGCCATGCAAGTTTAGTGGTGCTTCCAACCCAGGTTAGCTGCCATGGCTGGGATATGGGCTAAAGTCCAGGCTGGTAACCCACACACTTTCCAGTGAGGACACAGGCTACATCACTCGAGTGCTGATAGTCCTCCAGTGCCTTCTCACTGTGTGCACCAAAACACAGACAAGTTTTCCCATCACTTACTGGGAAATAATGGTAAAGCAGCTCATCTTATTGCAGCAAGAAGAACTATATGGCCTGCCCCCAGAAGTTCTCGTGACACACTGTGGAGAACACAGCACCGGTGAGGACCACAGTAGGTCAGGTAGGGATTTGCTCTATATCTGCTCACACCTGGGCTAGGTTAACCTGGGTGCCAGTCAGATGGGCTAACTCTTCAGTCAAGGCACACCCTAGAAGGGGAGAAGTTTGTGATTTAGCTGACAGAACTTGCTAGCAAGGGGGAAACTGAGGCAGTAGCCATACCTGGTGGTGAGATGATTAGCAAGTGTAACAAAAGCAGCTTATCTAGAGTCATGCATCCCAGTCTGGTAGCCCAAGGACAATGTTGGCTAGAGATCTCTACCATATAGAGGTTGGTTATGTAAGTTCATGTAGGCTGCCATGTAAAGAATTTACTGGGGGAGGTGACACATACCACCCTGCTCCATAATTTGCCTTATCTTTGAAACACACTCATCTGCCTACATCCCTGCTTCCCACCCACATCAGACTGACTTTTTTTTCCCCTCCTGTTTTTCCCTTACTGATTATTCTTTCCTTTTTCCTTCCTTTGCCTTTCCCCACCAATAAGCAGAGATCTTCTGAGCAGGAGAAGTTCCAGCCACAGCCTTGTTCCTGGTTTTATGAGTAAACAGTGAAGCTAATGGCCATGGTGAATTTATTCCTAAAGACCAGCCAGGAATGCAGCCTGTACAAACACAGAGTAGCAGATGGTCCCTGTCCTGAAATATGGCTGATTCTAGCACCTTGGAATTATTTTATTCAGTAAAGGCAAAATGGGAAAAGGGAGCCATTGGTCAGATGGCTGAACTGAAAAAGTACTCTTCCCATTTAAAAGTACAACACCAGAGGTCTAGTCTAACAAGATGATTGGTCTTGATGCAGATTAGAAAAGTTTGAGGGGCATGGACACCTCCCCACCCTTCACCCCCCAATGCTTCATTGCCACTTGTGTCCGGAGGCTAACTTCTGTAACTCCCTTCTTTTCTAGCCTTATTCATTCTTTCCTGGTTGTAATGATCCCAATCTCTTAAATCAGCTGTCAGGCAGCAGACAGCAGGACAAAATGCAATTCCCCCCCCTAATTTTAGGGTGTGGGGGTGGTGGTGTTGCTCCTACCAAAGGTGGTAATAGTGACATGCTGGGTTTTCCTTCTGGGCACATTTATCTCATGCTTAACAAGAGGACGAGCAAGACTTCATTCTGATAGGTTGTCACTCTTCAGAGTGCCAGTGACAATAAAAAAGAGAGATTTTTATCTTATCTACCTGTTCTACCACAGGGCGTGTGTGATTAGTTTAGCCAGTGCCTCTTTCACTAAACATGTTGTGCAGTGCTGG
Source organism: Emydura macquarii macquarii (assembly GCF_026122565.2). Lineage (NCBI taxonomy): Eukaryota > Metazoa > Chordata > Testudines > Chelidae > Emydura > Emydura macquarii. The sequence goes on from NW_027130506.1 coordinate 8,379,637, forward strand.
CGGTGGTTTACATGGCATTTAGAAAACTTGATTGCTCTCTTTCTGAAGAGTTTCTGGTGTAAATGTGTATCCTGGGCTTCATTAATATGGCGATATTCTGTTTGGTCTATGTTATGGAGCTAGACTCAGACTAAAAGGTAAGAAGGGACCATTATGGTCATCTAGTCTGACCTCCTGCATGATGTAGGACACAGAACTTCACCCACCCACTCTGTAATAGACCCCTAACCTAAGACTAAATTATTGAAGTCCTCAAATAACGATTTAAAGACTTCAGCGTATAGAGAATCCACTAGCAAGTGGACTGTGACTCATGCTGCAGCGGAAGGTGAAAAAACCCCCAGGGCCTTTGCCAATCTGCCCTGGGGGAAAGTTCTTTCCGGACCCCAAATATAGCAGTCAGTTAAACCCTGTGCATGTGGGCAAGACTCACCAGCCAGACACTCAGAAAATTCTCTGTAGTAACTCAGAACCCACTCCATCCAACATCCCTTCACAGGCCATTGGATATATTTCCATCTAGTAGTCAAAGATCAGTCAATTGCCAAATTAGGCTGTCCCATCAGACCATTCCCTCCATAAACTTAATCAAATTCAGTCGTGAAGCCAGCTAGGTTTCTTGCTTCCACTGCTCCCCTTGGAAGTCTGTTCCAGAACTTCATTCCTCTGATGGTTAGAAATCTTTGTCTAATTTCAAGTCTAAACTTCCTGATGGCCGGTTTATATCCATTAGTTCTTGTGTCCACATTGGCACTGAACTCAAATAATTCCTCTCTCTCTCCCTAGTATTTATCCCTCTGATAACTTACAGCCCCATAGACTTCATCTTGAATGGGATGAGCTCTGTGGCATTTGAGATTTTGCAAGATTTTAGGGGGTAGATTTGTAACTGGTGTAAATTAAAGCCAATAGAGGTGTTGTAATGGCTGCTATCTTGGCCAATGTGTCAGGGCAGAATGGGGGACTGACAGAGCTAAACGCATGAGCTGCTGCAGCTTGAGCTAAAAGTTCCTAGCTGGAGTTGTAATAGACTCCTAGCCTATGCAGACTGGGCACAGAGGTGGGGGAAGCATAATACACGCTGACCAGTGAGTTACACTACAATGATTTTATACTCACTGAGGATCTGCCCCTAGAATGTGTTTTTTTAATTTTTACCGATCTAGCTGGAAGTTTTTCAACCTCTTTTTCATAATTAACTGTGCCACCATTATTTAATTTTGACAATTTTTTAAGTGATGCAAAGGGGGGAAAGGATTTAAATTACATACTAGCAAAGCTAATTCATCTAAACAAATTTCAAAGCCTGTCTTTCTGTTGAAAGTGAAGGTTGTACAATGCACTGGAGATAGAAACCCCCATATAAGATAGACTGGTGACAAGTGAATGTCCTTTGTGCGGTAGATGGATTGTATTTATCAGAATGCTTCTCTCTGTCTAGTCCGTCTATCTTTTCAGAGGCTCATCATTAAAGCTGGTTGGAAAATTTCTATTGACAGTAAAGCATTTCCCAAATGAGCTCTACTCAACTAAGACTCTCTGTTCCTGTTACAGTTTCTCCTAAGCAGATTGCAAAACCAACAGCCTTTGAGTCAAAGATTCAAACCCATGAAGGCTGAGTGCTCAAAATGACACACGCTCCCGTTCACTCATCCCAGTTCCGTAGGGATCGCAGCAAACAACTGGGAAGTCACTGTGAATTTCTTGCTGCTTTAAATAATTCCAGGTACATAATCTGAATCATGATAATCAATTTAACTTCTCCTGAGGGCTAGTCTACAGTAGGGGGTAGGTCTATATGTACAGTGCTGCAGTGGTACAGCTGCGCCGCTTCAGCACGTCCGGTGAAGACACTCTATGCTGATGAGACACAGCTCTTCTGTCGTCATGATAAAACCACTTCCGTGAGAGGCATGGGGTCTCCCGCTGACATAGCACTGTCCCCACCAGCGCTTACGTTGGTGTAACGTCCCTAAGTGCTACACCAACATTAACCAGTTATGCATGCTCACCCATGAGGTATTGCAGGCAGGTATTTTTAATCACCATTTTACAGATGAAGAAGTGGAGACCGAGAAGTTCAGGCACTTAACATAGGTGCTTAAGGTTAATACTGATATCCATATTTAGGTTCATGCAACAGTGGCCTGGTTTCCAAAGCAGATGAGCACCCACAGCAGTCTATGGGGATATATGCTGTGTCTGCAGCATTAGACCCTTAAAGCCCAATTCTGTTCCGATTTACAGCTTGCATAACCCTATTTATGTTAATGAGGTTGCTTGGGTGTTCATTTAGAGCAGAATTTGTCACTTAGCTTTTGTTGGGGGAGGAGGGAATGGATGGAGGGGGGACAGGGAATGCCACAGCCATTTGCAAATGTGTAGTCATTTACTGCTACTAATCACTGCCCTACTGTCTCTGCTCTGTTTCACCATTTTGGCTTCCACACAGAGTACAGCCTCAGTGATCCAAACCTCACTGATCCTGAACTGTGTGTGATCTGAAGTAGGTCACGGTCAGCCAAGGGTGCTGGAGGAAGAAGAGGCTGCCAAGTCCCTGAAGCTGTCCTTGCTTCAGTCTTGTGGTCCTTAATAGAGCCTGAGGATAACAGCTGAAATCTGACCTTGTGGTGTAAACCTGATTAGAACAGAACCATCACAGGAATGGCTTTAAGAGCTGTGAGGGGCTTCTGGGAAGAGCAATTAGCTCAGCTGGCTGTTTATAGTCAGAGCGGCCAACAGACTTTGAAGTTTGCACTCACGATCAGGTCATGTTGCTACTTTTGCACATCTGAACCTCATTTTTGTGAACATTTTGGGTGTCTGCATGCCTCTGGATAATTAGGTTTTATTATACTTAATACATTCAGGGCCCAGTTTTGTCCACAGAGACACACACACAAGCAACAGCCTGGATGAGAATATCTTCAAAATCTGGGCTGCTCAAAATTCAAACAGGGATCCAGATCCGAATTTGCTAGTGGCCTCTCTTTTATCAGTGGACAAATCAGACCCCTAAATCCAGTTGTACCTGACCTTCGGGGTGTTCAGAATCCCTCACTGGACTTATCTTTACATAGAAGCCACGTGTATACAACTCCCATTACCTGTGGGCAAAAGCCCATTGAAGTCATTGGAATCTCCCCCATCAATGTCAATGGGCTTTGGCTCTGGGCTTCAGAGAGGGAAATAAAACCTGAATAGTTTCCTATTCCTGTAGTTAACACAACAATCATGTTAGCCTTTCTGGCCACAAAATACAATGAAATAAAACAAACCGCACTATTACCTGGCTGTGAGACAATCTGATAGTCTTTCCTTTTCAAAGTGCGAACGACAAATAGCTCTTTGAACTAGAAATCAATGAAGATAATGTTACCCTTTTCCCCACTAGAGTCTGGGCCTCCAAACGTTCACACTCTGACCCCTTGTGCCTAAAGTCAGCTGGAGCTGGGAAGCTGAAAGTCCTTGACTGGTGGCAGTGGAGAGAAAATCATCACCTGCTCAGTCACAAACACATGGCACCTGCATCACGTTTGTTAAATAAGATCAGCTAATAGTTGCACAGCGGTGCTTCAAAGCTTCATGGAAGAGTTAATGAAGGCTTTGTAGATGCCATGTCTTCGCTAGAGCCTTGGACTTTGGCTGTGGAGTTTAATGTAAGAATTCTGACTGTACATTGAATTTCTTGTTGTTTATAAAGATCTTTAGCATAGGGGGAACTAATTTAATAGGAAATTGACACCAGTTTGACATCTGTGGATCTGATTCTTATCTTGTTTACAGTGACATAAACTAAAGTCAATAGAAAAGTGACAATGGTTTAAAACCAGTGCAAGATCAAAACTGGAATCAGATCCTATGTGTGTGTATTCAGTGTGACTCCAGTTTGTTCTGTGGAAAGCATGCAGGTTCCTTTTTAATTTAATCATTTGGATACACTCATCCCTAATTTTTGTGTCACCTCCAGGATTCTGGATTGTTTCCTAATCTAGCCACATGGATTGTTCTACCAAAAAACAAAAACAACTTTCTGCAGCTGCTCTTCTCCTCAGGTTATTCAGCTCAGTAAGTGGTTTAGAAAACAACCATCTGAGTTAGCGTTGTAAATTGTAAAACCCAGGAAAAAGCATGCAAGAGCAGGAGATGAGGTATTCTTGATCAAGGAGATCTGGCTGTGGAACTAATTTCTAGAAGAGAAGAGACTAATCTACAGTTCAGTGCCCTTCAGGTCATGTTTCAACCTCTTCCTCTTTGCTAAAGTTTTCCCACCATAACCAGAGCATTTGCAACAATAATGGATCCTAATCAGGGAGTGTTCATACCTGTCAATTTCCACATGCTTGTCAATGTCCCCTTTTTGTAAGATTGAACGGTTGTACCATCTCAGGCTTCCAGTGTGGTTCATGGCATTGATTCATTGGTGTTATAGAAGACATGAATTCAGTCCAAGAACTCCTCTTGTCCCCCACGGTCCAGGCAATGAGCTCTTTTGGGTTGGTCGGTATCTTCTTATTGTGTGGCATGTGATCACAGTGCAAGCAAGGAGGTAGCCTTACTAGACATCTGCCAAACTAAACACAAAAGTGATGAAGTTTGGAGAAGACTTGAATGTGGAAGATGCATCCTCTCACCCTTTCTTGGTGTGCATTTCCTATTGCTTTTTCCCTGTCTCCTTTGTTTTGTTCTGCAAGTGGAGGGGGAAGAATATCTGACCCTTCACCCTGAAAAGATAATCCTTTAGGTGAATGCTTCAGCAGATTTGACTAACCCTTAATATGCGTTTCCATCCGCAGTCCTTCAGAATAGATTTTTGCCACCCAGCAGAGAATCTAACAAATAAACAATTAGTTTTCATTACATTGGTCAAGCAGGAACTGTCTACCCTCATTTGTTTTTACTGAGTCCATATTAACCTAAGATTGCATTCCCCAGCCATCACCACAGTCTCTTCCCGTCTGGGCTCGGGAATTTCCTGTAAGGAGAAGGATATGTGTTGGTGTCCTTCAGACTGGCCCTTCAAACTGCTCCTTGTTGTTTTCTGAGCTCCTGCTGGTGCCAGAATTTTTTCAGCTTAGTAAAAATATTTCATTCATTATCAGGAGCTTAGTCATTTGATTCTCAGTGCTGATGTCGTCTTTTGGAACAATGGCTGGCTGCCATTCTGTCTGCTTCTGTGAGAGATCAGTTCTCTGTAATCTCTCTCTCTTTTTAATATCCTTGACTTTATCATGGAAATCGATTTGGTAAATGAACACCTGGTATGTTTCCTCTTAGTTAAAAAGAGAGACCAGGTGTTAATTTGTACAGATGCTAGTGAGTTCAGAAAGAAAGAATGAGGATGTAAATTCAAAATGTATTCCACCATGCGGAGAAATACAATTTGTGCACCTTGCGTATATGGGATAACATAGGATTCAGGTAACATGATAAAATTTCAGCAAGTGATCATCAGAGATATTAAATGCTAGTCACTTGAGCTGAAAGAAGAAGGGAAGCTGCAAAATATTTATTTGTTGGTAGAGCACTCTCTTTTTCTCTCTCTAATTTAAAAGTTTTTAAGGCCAACATTTTTAAAATTGGGACCCAAACTTAGGCTCCTAAATCCAGATTCAAGGCTTGTACACACTAGTGCTTACTTTGGTATAACTCAAGTTACTTAAAGGGGTGGAAAAGTCACTCCTAGTAAAATAAATTAAACTGACCTAAGCATTTGTGTGGACAATAGTGCTATGTCGGCAGGAGAAGCTCTCCCGCTGACATAGCTACTGCTGCTTGGAGAGGTGGAGTAATTATGCTGATGGGAGACCTCTCTCCCATCAGCATAGAGCGTCTGCACTAGTGCAGTTACATCAGTACAGCTGTGCCACTTTAGTAGATTACTCCTCAGGCACCTAAATACTTAGTCTGATTTTCAGAGGTGTTGAAATGCTAACAAAGCCAACTGAACTCCATAGAAGCAGCAGGAACTTGGCACCTTTGAAAACAAGGCCATTTATTTAGGTGCCTAAATCTAGGTTTAGAGGCCCAACTTTAGCTACCTGGGTTTGAGTGTTTTGGCCTAGGCCTTACGAGCCAAATGATTAACACAGACATTCAAACCACAAATGATCCAAGATCTCCACAGTTTATATACATTTTTGGCAACATGTATCAACATGGATGGGGGAAATGAGTCAAATATTTCTAAAAGGCAGGGAGAGGTTGATTTCTGAATGTGTGTAAGTCAATTCCTAGCAAGAGCATGGCAGAAAAATGAAGCCCAGTGGTAGACTAAAGATGTAAGCAGATGAATGGCAGCAGTAAAACCTACTGCAAAGTGAGTCATTCTCATTTTCCCTATTCTCTGTTTAACTGGTTCTCATAAAAAGACTTGTATGTGAGTCAATAATGTCTTGAGGTTTGGTGAAATGCAAAACAAAAGGAATCCATATGTGGATTTTCTTGTTGAAAGATGGTACGTCCTCATTCTTAATAAAGAAGTTTATCTGTGACGTCTCTTACGTGGCAGGAGAGAGTTCCCTGGAAATGTGGTAGGACCAACTCTTCTTGCTAGCTCCAAATGCCTTGTTCTTTTTCCATGTTTTTGTTTGGTTAAAAAAACCCACAAAAGTGCTTCCCACCCACCCCCAACTTTCAGAGTGAAAACCAATCTTCTGACCATTGGTGACCATTAAAGATTGGGGATAAAATCTTGGCCCCCTTGAAGTTAATGGGAGTTTTACCATTAACTTCAAGGAAAGCAGGATTTCACACTGGATAATTATATTTTGCCTCTCCCACAAAATATTCCTCTATAGTTTCCGCTAGATCATGTTCCTGGATTTGCTTTGTACTTGATATCTGCTCCTAAACTGGGATTGTGATGATGGCTGCTGTTTTCTGCCCCAGAAGAAGATTCAATTCTGTGATAAATATATTGGCCCTGATTCAGCAAGGTATGTAAGCATTTGCCTATGTCCCATTTAAGTCAATGCACTGCTCATGTGCTTAAAGTTAGGCATGTGCCTAAAGCACTTTGGTGAATTTGGGCCATACTATATAGTGTATTTTTCAATTCTAAAGCATCTGCTCAAAGCACTTTAATAACAAATATGAACAAGGCCTACTTCCTCTTCATTGTGTTCACCATGGAGATAGAGATCACTGATGCAAAGTGTGGGTTTTGGTTTGTTTTTTTTAGGAGAAATAGCTGCAGCCATTTCAGTAAAGTGCCCCAATGTGTTACTCAGCTGATGGAATATAAGTTCTTTGACCAAGATGCTTTCCAGGTGATGTCAGAAAAATTATGGGACAAATTCTGCACTCATTTGTTAATCCTGTGTAAATCTGAAGTAATTCAAGTAGATTTAATTTTGCCCTAATTTAGAATCACGAAACTGTTGAAGTCAGTGGACTTGAACTCAAGACAGATTTTCTCCCGCTGCGTTTAGTGGCACCTACGTTGGATTTACACCAGTGTAACTGAGAGCAGTAATTGAGCTGAATATTGCTGAGAAGAGAAAGCATAGTGAGCAGTTAATATTTGTCACTGGAAATAATCCAGCAATGATACAGAAGGCAGATTTTACAGCGCACACTCTTAAACCATCCTTTAGGCACACCATGTGGTCCAGATAAGAGCAAATAATATAAGCCAAAAGGATCCTGGGATCTCCTAATCTTGTCTGAGTCAATGGCTTCCTTTCTAACCTTGGATAAGTCACTTGATCTCATTGTTTCTCTCTCAACCCAGCTATAAAACTGGCCATGAAAAAATTGGGACCTGACTGAAATCCAGATGCTGAGTTGAACCTCCTCAACTAAGAAAATCATGCAGTTTATGTCATAAACTGTTTTCCTGATTGTCACATGTAACTGGCAGAATGCCAGCTAGAAATTAAACTGTACTCAGTGCAAGATCCTGCAAGGTGCTGAGAATCTTCGATTGCCAATACACAGAACCTCACAAGATTAAGCCCTAACATTAGGTTAATGCCCAACAGGCAGTGGAGCTGCACAAAATTTAGCTTTACTGTAGTTGGTTACATTATGAGTTCTGTGATATTCAGAAAATATTTTGCTAAGAAAACTGCTTGTGGGTTGAAAAGAGCACTGAAAAGGAAGTCTGATTTCCTGCTTTCTGAGCACTGCATAGTCTTCTACAGTTGCAATTTTTAAGCAAAACCAATGCATTTGTTTTATATCAGCATGGAATTTAAGGCAACCCCTTCCCCCAACAGTGTTTCCTTTTACTAACAAAAAAAGATTTTCTCCTGTAATACAGATTATCACAAGCAGAGCACACTGCTGCTGCTTAACAACAGTGTGGAAATCCCTAACTGTGTTTTCATGATGGAACTCAACTCTTCTCAGTCGAAATGAGCCACTTTCTGAGAAAGAAGAGTGTGGGTTCTCTTTTTTTTTCTTCTGTTTCTCAGTTGAAAGTGGAACACATTTATCACCATTTTAAGAGCTGGCAAACTGTGAGTAAAATCACAAGTATTGTTGGTTAAATGAATTTGACTTGGGTCTCTGGAATTTTCTAACCCAGTTAAGGTGTATATGGGACATGATTTAAATGCAGCCACAGTTTATCCATCTACCTCCTATCAGATAAAAACAGGGTGATCTTCCTTTCAGACTGAATTTCTCAGGATCTTAAATAGTTTGTGCTGGTTGCGTAGCAGTCACAAATCTGCAGATATTCCCGATTAAACCACTGCTGTGATATTCCCCCTTCAGCCTCCACAGCTCCAACTGATGTCACTAGGAGTTATGTGCATGAACTAAGAATGCATGGCCTTCACGCTTGGAGGCTGGTTAAACTGGATTACCAACCAATGTTCCTCTTGCAGGCTGCTGCTTTGAATTCCGTAAGTGCTCATGAATTCCTCAGCAGATGATGCCTGAAGCATTGATCATATTATGAATGTGAGCATAGCCAGCCCTGCTGGACTGTGGATTTTATTCCCTCCCTATCTTTTGAATATGCTTGAAAGGAGCTCCAGTAATCTTTTACTTTAGCACTGTGAGTCTTCCCAGGGGGACCCAGCGTTGAGAGGCACATTGCTAGCTCCTGTCCAAAGTATGAGGAAATCTTGTCTGTGCCTGCTGTCGATCAGCTCCTTGACTCCACCAGCTCTGGAAACACAAGCACTGCTTTTCAGCATGCCACAGGTCTTGCAGTCTCTGTACAAGTTAGCGATAGGCAAACCCAATCTCTGAGCATCCCTCTGGAGTGCCGAGCCTCTGTTCCACTGAACGCTGACTGAGCTCTCAGCCTCGCTACTCTGAAAGGAGTAGTACACGCCAGCTCACTAGTTTTAGCTCAGGATCATCATTCTGCTTCAAACACAGCACTTAGATACATTTATAGTGAAAACAAAATAAGTTTATTATAAAAAAACAGAAGTTCAAGTGACAGAAAGTAAGAACATTGGGTGTATATGGATGTATATATAAAACAAAATCGTGACATGCTTTCTAGAGCCTAACCTTACCTCAGTCCCTTGAAAAATGATGGAGTAGGTCCTCAAAGAATCCATTTTGAAGCATTTGGAGGAGAGCGAGATAATCAGGAAGAGTCAGCATGGATTCACCAAGGGCACGTCATGCCTGACCAACCTGATTGTCTTCTGTGATGAGGTGTCTGGCTCTGTGGATGTGGGGAAACTGGTGGAGGTGATATACCTTGACTTTAGCAAAGATTTTGATACAATCTCCTACAGCATTCCTGCCAGCAAGTTAAAGTAGTATGGGTTGTATGAATGGACAGGTAGTGGTAAACGGCTCAATGTCTACTTAGCAGCCGATATCAAGCGGAGTGCCCCAGGAGTTGGTCCTGTGGCCAGTTTTGTTCAACATCTTCATCAGTGATCTGGAGGATGGGGTGGATTGCAACCTCAGCAAATTTGCAGATGACACTAACCTAGGAGGAGTGGTAGGTACACTGGAGGGTAAGAATAGGATACAGAGTGACCTAGACAAATTGGAGGATTGGGCCAAAAAAAATCTGATGAGGTTCAACAAGGACAAGTGCAGAGTACTGCACTTAGGACAGAAGAATCCCATGCACAACTACAGACTGGGGACTGACTGGCTAGGCATCAGTTCTGCAGAAAAGGACTCGGGGGTTACAGTGAACAAGAAGCTGGATACGAGTCAGCAGTGTGCCTTTGTTGCCAAGAATGCTAACAGCATATTGGGCTGCATTAGTAGGAGTATTGCCAGCAGATCAAGAGAAGTGATTATTCCCCTCTCTTCGGCACTGCTGAGACCACATCTGGAGTATTGTTTTGGCCCCAGAGTCCAGAGAAGGGCAATGAAAATAATTAGGGGGTTGAGGTACATGACTTCTGAGGAGAGGCTGAGGAAACTGAGCTTATTTAGTCTGCAGAAGAGAAGAATGAGGGGGGATTTGATAGCAGCCTTTAACTACCTGAAGGTGGGTTCAAGGGAGGATGGAGCTAGGCTGCTCTCGGTGCCAGGTGCCAGAATAAGGAGCAATGGTCTCAAGTTGCAGTGGTGGAGGTCTAGTTTCTATATTAGGAAAATAAATTTCACTAGGAGGGTGGTGAAGCACTGGAATGGTTACCTAGGGAGGTGGTGGAATCTCCATCCTTTGAGGTTTTTAAGGTCTGGCTTGACAAAGCCCTGGCTGGGATGATTTAATTGGAATTGGTCCTGCTTTCTGCAGGGGGTTAGACTAGATGACCTCCTGTAGTCCCTTCCAACTCAAAATATTCTATGATTCTATGACACTTTCACTGTGATTCTGAGAGGAGATAATCTTGGACAGCAGTTACCCCCTCTGGGTATATCTGGGTTGTCCATTGCAAAAAATATATAAACGAATGAATAAATAAATAAAACAAATGTAAAAATCATAATACTTTGACGAGAGAGAGAGAGAGAGAGAATGTGTTTAGTTTTTCACTGATGGGTAGGGATGTGGCAATGAGTCCTCGGCAGTAGTTTTATAATGTTACTTTTGCTCCCCTCAGGTTAGTACTAAACACAGGTACCTTTATATTGCCTATGAGTTTTTTTTAGTGTGTGGTTTCTTGCTGGACAGCTCCCTTATCAACAAGCCATAGAAGCTACAGCAATAGAAAGTGGAAGAATGTTCAACTCAACTGTCTCATGATAAAGATGCTACTGGATTTGTGGGAGCAGAACCCATAATAGTTTTGACTAAACTGCATGGGAAAAAAAAACTTTATGAGCGATCTGCTATTTATTGCTTTAACATTATCTTCCCTTCTAAGCCCCCTGCTCCATTCTCCTATCCTCCTGGGCTGACAGGTTAGTAGTGGCTTCCTCTTGACTCAACTGGGCATCTATTTGTTGAAGTCAGTTTCTGGTTTTAGTGACATTAGATCTGGAGGGGAAAACTTTAGCATTGGTAAAGATTTTTGTTTTACTGCAGGAGAAAAACAAGCTATTATTGCTTAGAACAGGAAGATCTGCATAGATGTAACACCACTTTCATTCTGGATGGCAAATCAGCAGTTAGATAGACACTTTGGGGAGTGGGACATAAAATAAACAGAGGATAAAGTCTTGCTCTACCTTCTTAGCCATGGAATAGTTGTCAGATGTTTTTGCCTTTAAATAAGGCCAAACAGGATGTAAATGCAAACCAGGTTGGTAGAAGTAAAAATCCCCTTTGTTTGAGGACTGTAAGTCTGTAAGTCTTAGAACCAGATTTTGGGAAGATATGGCTCTACTTCCAGTGAAGTGAGTGGTTGACAGAGCCACCCCTTGTGACAATGACATTAGAATTTCACCAAATACCTTTTTTTAAACTGAGAATGCTGTTTATTGTGCTACTTACAAATACAGTTAACTTTCTGTAGAACGGTGACCAAATTCTGCCTCTGACAGGAATGCACAATTCATAGAATCATAGAATATTAGAGTTGGAAGGGACCTCAGGAGGTCATCTAGTCCAACCCCCTGCTCAAAGCAGGACTAACCTCAGCCAAATCTGCTTTCATCTGGAGTCAAGGAGGTTACTCCCAATTTATGATTACTATTATTTATTAACAGCAGCTTTTTCTATACATTATATTTGCAGACACTCAAGAAAGAAAGGTCTGAGCTAAGGAATTACTGTAGTGTAATGACAATGTTGCATTCAAGGGGAGCTGCATATGTATATCTGAGGACAGAATTTGATCTTAAGGGTACCAGGTAACCTAAATAAAATAAGAGTTAACAAAGGAGAATATGCAGTGGATCGTGCAACAAAGGGTGGATGACATGATGAACGGCAGCTAAAGGCAGGTCTTGTCAATGTAATACAAGAGCCATCATTAATATATATGACCGATATATGTGATGATGTTGATTTCTTTATGAATGCGCATTTTTCTAATATCCTCTTAATTCTATGCTCCTCTTCTCAATAAGGATTTAAGGATGCCATTAATCTTCTTTTCCTAATTGGGGCAGCCTTCTAAGGGTTACTGATGGAGAAAGTTACTAGCATGATGTGACAAGGAGAACACTGGAGCTGGGGAGATGATTTTTAAAATTTGCTGAATAATTTATTTTAGACATACCGTAAAAATGTGTTTACTGTGTCACTCATATGTTAATGTACCTTTTGAGAATACAGTCTGGCAAGTGAAAAGTTTGATAGTGACCATCTAGATTCAAATGATGTTCTTATTACTTTTTACCAGTGGCTCGGAGTCTGTTATTTCAGTTCTTCCAAATGGCCTTTGGAAGAGGTTTGTTATATTAACAATGGCACCTTCTTCTATGGCAGAAACCTGTTTTAAAGACCATGAAACACTAATAATATGGGAAAGTCCTTTAACATCTTGGCTTGTGAAATGAACCCAGAACTTTAAAAACACATCACTCCCTGGAGCTACTTACCTGGGAACTAACCAGTTACCCTAATTGTTAACTAATATTAATATGGCTCAAATAGTAAATAGTTAACCACTTTCTTTCTTTGCTAATGCATTTTAGGAAGGTGAACTGCCTTGTTCCAAATTTCCCTCCTCCCTGTCGCTGTCTGAGCTGTGGCTGCTATAACAAATATAAATCTACCCTCCTTTCCCAGGCTTTACTTTATGGAAACATTCCAGTGCTCAGTACTAACTGATGATGGATACATTTCATCCAGAAAATGCTATTGCTTTTTCCTGCTGCTGCTATGGTTACAAATAGTGTGACATAACTTCTTGTTCTGACAGTGACAATGATGAGCAGCGTTTAAAGCTGGGTCAAGATGAGAGTCTATAAAATAAAAAAAAAAAAGAAAAACCTCTGATGACAGATCCAATGGTACATGAGCAACACTTAAGGCAAAAACCCTGACTTTTCTTCCTGGGAGCTAATGAATGATTGAAAGACCCTTTTTGAAAAAAAAAAATATATATATATATTATTTATTTATTTATTTATATTTTATTTATGCCAAACTGGCAAAAATAAATAAAATTAATTCATAATTTAACTAAATTAAAAGATCCTGGTCATTGTTTGGGTGTATTTCCAGTTGTATATTCCTGTTTATAGAGAGAAGAATACAGCATTTAGGGGCAGGAAGTAATTGGGTAAGGTAGAGTGAAGCTAGGTCAACATGACAAAGTTTTGTCAGCATATGTATATTGGGCAGGGCTGTGAAAAAAACACATGCACCCCAGATATGCCAGCAAAACTCCCATGTAGATGCAGCTGTGCTTACAGAACAGTAGCTATGCTGACAGAAGCAGTGTTGTTCCGGGATGTGGTGTGACTACACTGGCAGAACTCCTCTTCTTATTGGGATATGCTGTGTCTACACTGGAGGGCTCTGCTAGTGTAACTGTAGCAGCATAGCTGTATCAGCAGAGCCTGTGTAGCATCAACTAATCCCTACCATTCCTAGGACAGGAGAGAGAAAGAGCCAATGGCTAGAGACAGGAGGCAGTGGTACATTAAAATTTAACTGGGGCACAGATCTGATCCAGCCAGATTGGACCTGGTAATTCCTGGTGGCTATTATTGCAACTTGTCCTTCGCTTTGTACATGTCCGCCTACTGCAGAGCCAGCACCCATGGTCTTGTGCCCCTTGTGTGACTCATAGGGAGCTAAGTATTTCCAGACAGCTTGGCTTGCTAATCAATATAGCCACATGCAGAATTGGGCCTTCGTTGGTGTTTTGATGACAACAAGTGACATTACAAATGAACTGAATCTTATCCTAGACCTTATCCCAAGCCAGGCCTGGATTCTGGCCTAGTTTGCTCTAGCTAAACAGAAACTGAGTTAACAATCATAGTCATATTGGTCCTTTAAACAAAACCAAGGGACAAACTTTCCCTCAACATTTCTGTCACCCCATCATAGTCAATGGAGTTATATGGATGTGAGTGAGGGCTGGATTTAGCTCAAAGTGGATAACGTATTACTCTCGTTACACATATAATTATGTCCGTACACATGCTGTCAGGCCAAAAGATTCCTCCCTTCAGGTGTTCACCAATACCGGGGCAAAGTTCACCCTCTTTCAACACTGAGTTGGTAAGTAGAAAAAGGAGAGAGTCAGGAAGGGCTCCACCAGAGCTGCTCTGCTCTGGGCTCCTCTGAAACCTAGGAATCCCCACCGCATAGGCCCCATATTGCCAGACTTGAAGAGGTAGCTTTTCAATGATGAGGGGGGATGGTTCGTGTACTTTAGTGTGTACACTCCTTTGCCTAGATGCCCTGTGCCTTGTGCAGATTTACTTTTGAGCTGGGTAGGGTTTATCTATGCAGGATAATGTGGAGCCATGGACAGCCAGGATTTGGGCTCACTGCAGTGCTGGTTTTGCAGCATTAATTGTGTGGCCCATTGTTGTAAGGTCTGAATTAGAGCCCAGCTGGGGAGAAAAGGTTTGTGTAATAAAATGCATATGGCAGGTCAGTGATATGTGACATACTATTCAAAGCAAAACCAGCATTCTGACTGAGCATGGGGTTGTGTTGCCAGTTGAATCCCATGGAAAAAGACAGGCAGAGGTTCTTTGCTTCTGTGTTTCTTATTCACTGCTCTCTCTCTCTTTTCCAGATTACCATTCTCCTAGACAGTGATATTCATTTTGACAATCCATGGTAAGAAGCAGAGGAACAGGTTCGAATGCAATTTGCTGCATACTCAAACCTTGTCTAATTCGCATTAAGAGCCAACTCATGCTCTCTCAGAGCAACTAATTGACCCGCAAGAGACCTTTGATTTATCCTTTACTCTTCTCTTATCCTCAAGGGATGTTTTCCAAAGGAAAATGTTTTGTTGGCCATCTTGGTGCAATCTCAGAAATTACTACTTCCTTTAGCCTTTATAAAAGGTTTTCCTATTTGATTGTTTCATAAGTTCCATCTTTCCTTTTATTTTTAAACTTACTAGTAATTAATTACAACTGTGTACATTATTTACAATGAAATGCAAAACTATGCAAACCCAGCCCAACATTTAAGATTTTGTGGCATACTTGAAACTCAGATGAAGTTCTGGAACTTGGAAAGGTTTGCTAAGTTTCATATACTGTTGCAGGTGAAACTGATTCATGTCATGGTGCAGAGTTCACAGTTTTACATAGTTTTGAATTGGTGAAACTTGGCAGTTTTGACTGAATTTCATTTGGAGACTTCCGATTTGATCAAAGCTGACTCACTCAGGGGGAGTGTGAATCACTGAGGCTTGAAAATATCTGCATGAACCTCTCTGAACATCTCTGAAATGAGACTGCTATGGCTTGTTCAGATCTAATTAGAATCCACATCCTAATTTTAAGAATGTGAATGTAGGGTGACTATATTTGCATATTTGTCAACGGGGGAGAATTATTTCTTAACTGAATTAGCTTATTTCTAATTTGATACCATTAATGTATCCAAATATAAACTGTTTAGAAAAAATTTCGAGTGGTCTTTCTTGCTATTTTGTGAGCTGTCTAGTAGAATAGGTTTGTTGAATTGATAACCATGAAGATAGCACCTTAGCCATGGAAACCCTGACAGGAATCTACGTGTGTCATTTCATATGACTGGTAGGGGGTATTGTTGTGACTTTAATTATGTATTTCTGGATATAGCAGGCTGGAGAGCTGTTGAGCACCAACTTTTTTAAAACTCTGTGTTTAAGTTCTGCATGGAAAATATGCGCCCAGGAGCACTAAAGTAATTACATGGATAAAATGTGTCCATTTGTTTGTTCGACATGGGCAACTGTATGCAAAACGAGATTGGGTTCACAACTGTATGTTTTGCATGCGCACACATACATGCTTATCTTGTACCTAGAATTCAAGTTTCTGATCCTGCAATTTACAATGAAATCCATGTCAGTATGCCTTCTGTTGTAAATTGCAGGATCAGGGATAAATGCTTATTTCTGAAAATGAAGTCCAAAAGCTTATTGATTTACTCTTGTTTAATTATTTGAAAACTTTGCTTATTTATCTATAATGTCTCTTTGCAGGTTCATGAACTTGAAAAATGGGGGTGGGTGAGCTGTACTTAAACACACCTGTTGAGCCAAGCTCTCTTATTATCTATGTTTTAATAACTCTGTTGTCACACTCAATAGGGTACAGAAAGTGACTCCATAGAATGATTTGTTTGGGTGGTTTCATGTCTTTCTTTCACATTTGCATGTTATGTAGCTGATCTAGGCCATTTGGCAGACAGAAAATGCACATAACTCCATTTTTACTGCTTCCTCCAACAGTATAGTAAAGAACTATCATATTCCATTTCAATACTTAGTTACATATACCTATATTCATCCCTCACTCTTTTTGGCTTTTTTCTATAAGTTAGCAAGGTCAAACTCATTCCTCTTCTGATTACATTCAGTACCTGCTGACCCCTTTGTTACTGCAGTATATCAGCTGTTGAAGTGATTACATTTAATCCTAATGGCAATAATTAACAAGTGCACAATGGAATGCAAAGAATTTAAAGCCTAATGAAAAAAGATTTTTCTCCTCCATTAAATGTGTGAGGACCTCCTTTGTGGAATGGTCCAAGTGGCCATCAGCTTGAGGAACTGGGTTGCTTCTGTTCAAAAATATTTGGATTTTTCACTCCTGAAGATTTTTATCTGGTTTGTGGACAAAAGTGATAGATTCATAGCACATTCTCCCTTTCAGACACAGATATGCCTCCATGAATAGGGCTAAATATGCAATAGAACATCAGCCTATGACCTATAGACTGGATCCATGTCCATCATGGCTAATAAGTTCAAGCAGGTGAAGTATTATGATCTTATGCTGAATGAAGTTATCTCCCTACACGAGAACTAGCTAAAGTCCAACAAATGAACAGTTGTTGGGTCTGCTGAAGAAACCATCTCTACATACTGGCCATATAATCAATCAATTATCCACTTGCACCTCATCTTTCAGGAACATTTATTGAGAAGGTTGTGGTGAACAACAATTGCCTTTTCAGCTGGGTATTGGACTCTGGTACAGCACAATGGCTATATTGGTTGAAGCTCCGCTAGTGATGAACAAAACTCAGCCAGGCTGATTCTTTTAGATACATCTCTTCTCCTATTCCATATAAGTTTTTATCCTGCTCTCATCACTGTACCATCTGAGCACCTTCCAGTAGTGAATTAAGTGACATGACTAACATCTGTCACAAGTTGTCTCTCATCTTCTCCCCAGTGTTAAGGACCCACAACTGAACCCAGATCCAACTCATTGCCCCAGGTGATTCAGCTAATGAACCTGGTCTTCTGATTGGCTGAAGACTCCAGCCGGCACATTCTTAAACCTTGCAGCAGGCCTGGGTGCCTGGCTACTCAATAGTGTTCCATACTTGCAGCTGTCTTTCTGGTCCTGCTTCCTGTTCCCGCTCTCAGCTCCCTCCTCACTCCTGGCCCTGCTTCCTGGCTCTTTACTCAGCTCGCTTCCTCAACTTGGTAACTTACCTCCTGAGTTGTTTCTGGCCACTAGGTCTAGTAATGCCTGCTCTAACCATTAGGTGAACTTCCTGTCCCAGACCTTCAGCGAGGCTGTTCACAGTCCGAACCTTAACACGCAAGGAGAGAATTGCATGTGCAGTGATGTACGGTATTTTAGTTTTATAGAGTTCGGCTTGGGTTTTTAATGTCCATGCTGCTCTGTGTTTATTAGAGAAGGAAGGCCAAAGAAGTTTGTCTTCCACTTGCAGCAGAAGGTAGTGAGGCTTGTGATGATCCTGAGTTGCTTGGGGGATTTTGCTCCACCGTTTGACTGATTTCCAAGAAAGCTCCGTCTCCTGCATTGAATTAGATTTACCCAACTATTGTCACAGTCTTCCTTCTCTACGTACTGCTGTGGTAGTTGAGATCAGCTGATATGCACCTACTAATAGTCTCTTCCACTACATTTGAAATTCTGAGCGCTAGAGAAAGAGCTTTCACAGTCAAGTCTGATCATGATAAGAGAATGGGAAAAGACCCATATTTTTTTCCTAAAGATTTTGCCTGAAGCAGGTTTGAGTGTGTGGTGGACATGTAACTGACTTTATGAAAGGAGTCTTTTCTCTGTACTCCTTTGATCCTTGAAAACTTAGTATTGTTTTAAAATATTCTCCGTGTGGCCTGATGCATTTGTAATTGTATTGAAAACAGTGTGAAATTACAAGCTCTCACTTTAAGTTGCTTAGGGAAGTGTATAATTAAGGCCTAGAGCAGTCAGTTTGCAGAGAGCCAGCCTAGATTAAAGTAGGAGTGAGTTTTCTCTCCTTGTTTTAGGAAGCAGTCTGCTTTCTCTCTCTCTGGTTTAGCTTTCTTGTGCGTAATCATTCTGAACTCTAAGAAATAAAGTAGTATTAGATTGCAGCCTTCAAGAAAGAGTATTTGATGGTTTTTATCTAATTTCCCTGTTTGTTTGCCTTGAACATAACTGTAATTGGTCATACTTTATATAAACAAAGTAATAATGAAACTGTAATTCAGGTACAGTACAATGAAAATGGAAATCTGTGTCCTGAAATTCTGCTAAAGTCAAAGACCTCTAAGTGTGACAGGAGCTTTATATCTACTTCCCTTCTGTATGTAGTACATGGGCAGTTCTCATTCAATGATATGATATATGCACACTGTTATAGCTGGGTAGTGTTTGTTTCTCTTGGAAGCTTATTGATTTATTCATGCACATTATAAAAACCCTCCATATAGTTTTGCTTTCACAAATCATTTGCATGAACCTTGGCCTGTTTTTAGGGAAACTGGTGTGATTTGTGGTTTTGCATCAAAATAATGAAATCTGCCATTTCTGCGTGAGGCTAGGTGAAATGTGGCAATATCAACTGAGTTTTGGCAATAGGTTACCTGCACTGAAACTGAAGAAAACAGTTATACTAGGCATGTGCCCAAACTAGGAAATGTGACAAACTAAAAGTTTAGGAAGCTTGAATCTAGATCTGGATTTTACAGCTCAGCTCTCGATAGTAGACTGAATTGATTCTCTTGATCTGAGTCTGTTCACCCCTGAACATTGGGGAAGTTTGAATTAAGATCTGATTACTGATTCAAACTTCATGGCTTGTGCCCATTTCTAATTTTCTGAGCCCCCTGAAAACTGCTGTGTTTTTCACAGTTCTGTTTGTGATCTAGGTGGGTGGGCTTTGTATATAAACAACACTGGTGTGTATAAGGTATGGAAATTTGCTATCAGCAGAAATCATCCACAGTTCAAGAGCATCATCACTATAATAAAATTGGGTCAGTTTGACTTGAGAGAACTCTAAGGGAGATTATATCATTTCCTGTCATAAAAAGAAACATTCAAGTGGGTTGATGATACGAGAATTGTTCAGTATCTTAGTATTTCAGCATAACAGTATGCCAGTAATTTGAGAGAGTGTCATTAATAGTGAAATAACAGAACTACAATTAATGAAATTTAACCTTCTAGAAACTGAGGGAAAAGAGAAGCATTACATTCAAAGTACTTGTCTTTAATCTGTTCGTGTTGTTTAGAGGGTGGATTAGATGTTACAGCCAATAAAGGAAAGATCCTTTCTCTTTTGCAGCTATGTCAGTGAGAAGGGAATTGTTTTTTAAGTAGGACATGCTCAGTGCTTGCATATTAAAGTAATGACCGAAAACAAATACAGTAATTCTTCATGTCTAAAGAACTGGCAGTTTTATAGTCCTGGAAGTTCAAACAAACACAAACCAACTTTTATCCTTTGTGGATGGGGAAGTCTGACATTTTTCTTCTTCCATCACTGTTTGTTTGTATCACAGTAGCTCCTAGACACACTCCACCAAGGTCAAGGCTCCACTGTGCTTGGTGCTGTAAAAACACCTCCCTGCTCTGAAGAGTTTATATGCTAAATGGACAAGTCAAAGGGTGAGAGAAAGAAAGTGTTATTCCCATTTTACACACAGGGAACTGAGTCAAAGACAGATACAGGGCCTTACCCAAAGGAGTAAATGGACAGATGCCTTGTGACTTTAATGGGAGATAGATTAGGACCCAAGACCATATTTTTAAAGGTATTTAGGCACCTAATGATGGAGATATCTGCCTAGTACTATTTTCAACAGCACCTAGGCAGCTAACAGTTGTTGACTGCAATGGGAGCTAGGCCTCTTTGAAAAACCCACTGGGTGCTTTTCTTTATCTTTAGAGCCTAAATACCTATAAAAACATAGCTCTAAGTATCTCTCCCAAGGCCTCCCATGAGGAAGTCTGTGGAAAGGTCCTGAAGGAAAGCAAGGTCTCCTGAGTCCTAGTCCAGTGCATTAACTACACTGCGGCAGACTTGTAGACTGAGTGCAGAGTGAGGTAAGTCAAGACAGACGGGTTCTGTTCCTGACTTGTGTGACTTTGGCTACATCGTCTGACCTCCTTCCGCACTTCAGTTACCTTCTCTATGAAATGGGGCTAATGATGCTGAACCACCTCTGTGACATGGGTTTTGAGACCTGGAGAAAGCACTGCACAGGTGTCAATGGCTAGCGGGTTTGAATTGTCTTTTCCCCGATCAGTTCAATCTTGAGATTCTGCTGAATGCGACCTCTCAACTGTTCCTCACTATGCAGGACTATGTGGTGGTTTGAGAACACAGAAGAATCCTCCCAGGAGACTAGATTAGAATCTAACTCCCTTTCACTTTGGAACTGAGGTTTTAAGAAGTGGCAGACGTGTTCATCTCTGTACAGCTACACTTAAGATGGCGTGTAGAGTACCAAGGCCGGATTTAGGGACAGGTGATCCAAGCAACTGCCTGAGATGCTGGGCTTGGGGGGTACCAGGCTGTGGTTTTTTTTTATGACCTTAGTAAGATGCCGGCAGAAAGGAAAACACTCTTGGACAATTATATGGCCCTTCATCGGATGCTGACGCATGGGGAATGTTCGGATGTCAATGATAAAAACCTCTATGGTGAATCCGTCATGTTTTGCCACACAGGAAGCGCTTTCCACTCCAACTTCTCCAGTTCATTCATGACGCAGAGCGGAAGGACGCTTTTCCTAATGTGTGGCTAGCTTTGAGGATTCTGCTCTCACTGCTGGTTAAAGTCGCGGGTGCTGAGCACAGCTTTTAGAAGCCCCGGCTCACTAAAACATACCTTCGATCGGTAATGGCTGACGAGAGACTGACATCACTTGCTGTTTTATCATTTGAATATGCCATTGGCCAGTCTTTGGATCTCTCTGTTGTTGTGCTTCAGTTCGTGAGGGCGAAGTCAAGAAAAGCGACCTTTTGAACTAAAGGACTAGGGTTAACATTCTGAGGCTGTCACCTACTGTAACACGAGTTAATACTGGTGCACAGTTCAATTTTTTGATGTTAGTACATTTCAGTTATTCTTATAATTTAAAAGATTCTATAAGCTTTGAGGAAACATTTTTTTATTTACTTATATATGGCATGAATAAATACAGATTTACAGATCCTAGCGTGCACATTTATTCTCTTATATGACAGGGATAAATCATGCCTGCAGATCGTGCACCAAAGTCATGAAATGGGCTACAAATGCAATACAAAATAAGGTATTCAAAAGTTTAACAAATGGGTTAGGATGGGGACGTGGGGGCACACTGAAGAGAATCCTCGCCTGGGGCACCATTTGGTCTAGGGTCAGCCCTGTAGAGTACAGACACTACCTGCCCAGCTGGCACTGTACAAATAGTAGTGTAGACGGTACGGCTTGGCTTTGGTGAGTAGAGTGGAATGCCTCCCACGTCTACGCTGCTATTTTAATCAGGGTAGGGTCTCGCTGCTTCTCCCTCACCTGAGTTTTTCTCTGTTCCCTCCCCACTGTCAGATCCTTTCACTGTAGTGTAGCTATTCATCACAGATACAAGTATGGACACAGCCTGCCTTTTATGTCAGTGTGTAATTGCACATGTAGTGCCTGTACTCCATATGCTGCCATAAGTACAGACATGCTATTGATAGACCACAGTGGCATTGCCAGTCTGAAGGGCCCTATCTAGAGACATGCTGAGCACCTACAACTCCTATTAATTTTACTGGTTGCTGATTAGCATCCAAATGCCATTGAGCTGAGGGTGCTTAACACCATGCAGGAGCAGGCCCCTAGTTCACAGTAAACCAGAAAAAAAATTGAATGAATTAAGAAATACTATCCAAATTAATCTGACCGCAAGAATAATGATGTACCCATTCAGATTTTCCAAGTGTATATCTGACTGCCTGCATGGCATATCTGAAAGAAAGCTAAGCCAAAAGCCAATTCATTATTATTAGTAGCAGTAGTAGCAGTATTTGTATTACTATTACTATTATTATTATTTATATTACTGTAGCATGTTGGAGTCCCACTCAAGGATTAGGACCTCTGTGTGCTAGATGCTGTACAAACACAGGACAAAAAGTCTCTGCCCCAAAGAGCTTACAGTCTAAAGGCTTGTCCACACGGCAAATTACTGCACAGTAAGCCAGGGTGCCAATTTACAATACTCCAGCTTGCCATGCAGTAATGTCCTGTGTGGATACTGCTGCAGTGCCAAGAGAATCCCAGATAGGGTGACCAGATAGCAAATGTGAAAAATCGGGACAGAGGGTGGGGGGTAATAGGCACCTATGTAAGAAAAAGACCCGAATATTGGGACTGTCCCTGTAAAATTGGGATATCTGGTCACCCTAGTCCCAGAATACAGCTTGGTCTACTATGTTCTGAAGTAGTAGTTTGCCCAGATGCACTCTGGGACTTTCAATGCACTGTAGGAGTATCCAAACAGGACATAATGCATGGCTGGCTGCTGTTCTGTAGATTGACTCTCTGGTTTCCAGTCACTTACCATACAGACAAGCCTTAACTGTAAGTTAATAGACAAAGGGATAGAGAGACTAGCAGGGGAGTACAAGAAAACAGTGAGACAATATTGGTCAGCATGATAGGCTGTGGGCTCAGCACACTAGCAGCCTAGTTATTGTTAAGGTTTTTCCAGGTCTTATGACAAAGGAGAGCTTTGAGGAGGGTTTTGAAGGAGGATAATAACTTAGTTCTGTGGATGTTTATGGGGAGCTTTCCCAAGCATGAATTCAGCTGCAGAATTATTGTTCTAAAATTCAGTATTTTTGACATTTATTTTCATTACTTGCCTATGCAAAATAATATGTACCCTTTGTGACATTAATGAACTGGTCTATAATTGTACCATAAATTTTTAATCTGTTCATTTTTTTCCAAACAATTGATCTCAACGGGATAACTGCTCTGTCAGTGTCTCTAACCTCACCTCAGGAGAGAGAAATTTTAACCTTCATTTTGTTACTTATGACTGACATATTTCACCATATAATCAGATTGTTTTCCTTTAAATTAATGTTGGCACCATGCTGCTTTTCTCTATTTGAAGGCACTAATGAATAAATTTAAACTCTGAATTGCAGGTTTTTAAATTAGCTGAAATGATAAATGTATAGCTACATTCATAAATATATATCAGAGCAGTCAAATGCATGGCTATATATTCTAACTTTGATGTGCATGCAAAATTCTCATTAGTGTTAATGGGAGCTAATGTAGTTTATTGAAAGGAGACTATATTCCTGGCAGAGTCCTGTAACCAGTTTTCATTCCTTTTGGTACCATTTCTCATTCTCTATATAGTGTTTGCTGTACTAATGCAGCATTTGAGGTTCAGAAAATTTAATGGGTAAAATGGGGTTTATGCCTGTATTGAAAGTAAACATAACAAAATGTTTT
Source organism: Emydura macquarii macquarii (assembly GCF_026122565.2). Classification (NCBI taxonomy): domain Eukaryota; kingdom Metazoa; phylum Chordata; order Testudines; family Chelidae; genus Emydura; species Emydura macquarii. The sequence continues at coordinate 8,403,794 of NW_027130506.1, forward strand.
TACAAGATTTTATCTGTTTCATTGCACCTTCTGTTCACTACAGGCATGTCTACACTGCAGTCCTGGGGTATGACTGCGGCCTGGGTAGATGTACCTGTGGGAGCTGTAATGGAGTGGAAAAGCTGTGGCAGCACAGACCTGAGCACGGGCTAGCTGCCATAGTGATTACCCAGGTACTGGATAGGCTTATTCACCTGGCAGTGAGGCCCTTGTTGACCTGGCTTCTCTGCTCTGGCAACCATACTAGCTAGATTAAAGCTACCTCGGGTATGTCTACATGAGCTGCATTCAGATCCCATGATTGCAATGTAGATGTACAATAAGGGGCCAAAGTCCCACATTCTATCTTTGCTTCTATATGGCACAACCATCACTGGCAAAGGGAAATGTGTGCAGAGACAGAGGATTGAATGAGGTCATAACAAATGTGTAAATTATTTTTAGGCTTATCGTAGTGCAATGGAGAGATGTCCTCACTGAAAAAACCAAAACCACTCTAAGCATTAATAAATACTGACAGTCTCTGTATAGAAGCCAAGGATTAAGCAGGTCAGAGATACAAAAATGAGGCTAGGGATGAAGCATATTGATGGGGCATGTAGCACCACAACCTGTGCTGTATCTATGGATAAATAGAGGACTTTCCCTTTTAGGGCTATCAATCCATCACCTTTCACTAGCCCTACATTCATAAGACACCTCTATAGGCCCTCATTCTGCAAACACTTAAGTATGAGCAATTTCACTCAGTTGAGTAATCCACAAAAATCAATGGGACTATTCACATGAGTACAGTTATGAAGTTGCCTAAGAGTTTGTGGAAGCAAGGCCATAACTTTTATAAGAAATAGTGCCCTAGAAATTTATATTACCCGATGAGTACTTCTATGTTTACATTGTTTTGGACAACTTGGTTAGGCCAATGGTTTTGAAGTGTGGACAGGGAGAGAGAGAGATGGAGATTGCCTTAACAGGGAAAAGGCCAGCATAGACAAACAATCACAAGACATTCTCCTTTCTCTCCCTGCTGCTGTTGGGAAGTCCTAAGTGATATGGTGTGCAGCACAATGACACTGAAGTGCTGAGCAGCTGTGGATTTCTTCCAGCATGATGGCTTATCCAGTGAGATAGTCACTGTTCATTTTTGCGATAAGATGGGTTAGAAGAAAAGAATACGGAAGGCACATCCTGTAATAAACTGGTTCATGTTTGTGTGTTTGCCATTGCTGAAGAGAGTTGCAAGAGCTTTCCTGCATGTCGCAATCACTATACTGCTAATTGCTAGTAGAGATTCTCCATTAGCCTGAGTGATAGAGGGATATGCCTTTGGAGGAGGATAGGGCTTTTGTTCCTCGTTGCCCACATGGCATTCTGAGTGACTACTGTGTGAAGAATAGTGCCAGCTGCAAAGCTCTCAATAGCATAGATTTATTACAACAGAACGGCCTATCCTTTAAGATCTACTCATCTTCAGAGGCCAGACATCAGCCTGAATTATCGTTTCAGGTTGAACAAAGTTCTTGTGAATTAATTATTAATAGTTACAGGGTCACTCTGTAAAGTAAGAAGTGCAAATAAGCATTAACACAGTCAGGCATCCTAAAAAGGACCAAAAAAGGCACGTCTGCTGTTGAAAATCTGCACTCACCTTGACCCCAAATCAGCAACACACTTAAATACATGCTTGAATCCCTTGGGACTTGAGCACATGCTTAAGAACTCTGTTGAAGCAGGGCCTTGTTACATATCAGTATTGCAATGTTTTATTTGTGAAATGCCTATCAAAAAGGATGCTGTCACTCAACCTGAGATTACAAATCTACAACTAAATTGGAGATGATGATCCTTGGGTAAAAAAGAAAAGTGGCCATTGAAAAATTGCACTACCTGTGTCGAAAATTGCAACCCAGAGGAAATTTGTAAAGACATTGGCAAAAGAACATCCCTCATTCCAGGGGAACTGCCAAAATGCTCTTTCTAGTCAGGGGGAAGTGATTTCTAGATATAAAACTATTAAATTAAGAGAAACTTTTGAGCCAAATGGAGATACACCAGCCGAGAATTTGGCTGTATACCTTGAGTTCTACCTCCTGGCAAGAGCAGAATTCTGTCTTTCATAGATTCTAAAGCCAGAAGTCATGTAGTCTGACTTCTTGTATAGCACAGGCCATAGATCTTCCCCAAAATAAGGGCAGATCTTTTTAAAAATTATCAATGATTGAGAATCCACCATGACTCTTGGTAAAATGGTACTGGTCTGGACTTATTCTGCTTGCACATTATAAAGGTGATCATCATGATCATTTACCCCTAAGCTACCATTAACTTTTAGTTCTGTAATCAGTTCCTCTTTATCTGTTAGGACATTGATCCATAATCATTCAAGGTAATTTTCTTCAGCATTATCAGTGACTTGGAAGCAAGTAATGCCATTTTTGATGTAGAGTGCCACTCCCCCTCCCCTTTTGCCCACTTGATCCTTCGTAAATAGGTTATAAACATTGATTTTTAACATTCCAATCATGTGAATCATCCCACAATGTCTAGTAATACCCACTAGATCAAATTTATGCTCATAAATGAGAAATTCCAATTCCTCTTGTTTATTACCCAGGCTTCTAGTATTCATGTATAAGCAATTCAAGAATTTCTTCTCTTCACGTTCTTTGGTTTTTTGATTGATTATTTTTGTTCTCAACATCTCGCTTTTGTGCTAGCTGAGTGCTCAGATCTTCCTTCTTTTTACCCTCCCCTTTTGCTATTATTTTGCTCCCCCCCCCCCCCGACTACTCTAGCCAGCCTGTCCCCAAGGAGATTGGTACCCCTTCTGATGAGGTGGAAGCCATCCAAACTATGCATCCTTGCTTTGCTAATTTTTGTTGTTCTCTCGGATAATGTGTTGTATTCTCCCTATAATATATAGATCTTTTATTTTTATTGGGTCTATTTCCTCATGAAAGAGTGAGCTAGAGGTGGCAGCCTTACTCTTTAGAGGAGGATATGCAAACAAAATACTGTAGAATCTCTTGCTGGCAGTACTGTCACTTTTCATTTGGCAAATTATTTGAGGAGATTTAATATAGAAGAAACAGTCCTTGCAGTTCCTTATTTGTGAATTGCACATCAGCATGCTCCCTTTGGACATCAAATTGACAAATATGTCCAGGAGATAACAGGCATATTTATATTTGATATTCTAACACTGTTTGGCTTGATTTACCCTAAAGTCTCAATATGTTGTGCTGGATGAAAACACATGTTATGGGCAAGGCATAGTGTAAGCTTGGATCACATCACTAGATCTGGCAGGATAAATTGTGCTGAAAAGGTTATGCTGGCATTTCATACATGTACATAACACCCTCTTTATTAAATGCTCCACAAATCTCTAGAAGTAAATAGCCGAGATAGACAGTGTGATACCTTCTATTAGACCATAATACATGGGATATGAGGGCCAAGCTTCGGGTGTGTGAAACAAGGAGAAACAAAAAAGCTCCCATTGTGACAAGCTTGTTGAGAAGCTAGCAAAATAGAATCACTCTACACACACCTTTTTTATAGCTAATATCCTAGATCCATCCCAGGCAGGTTTCAGGCCAGGATACGGAACAGAAACAGTAGCGGTGCGTAGAATATAGAAAGAATAGTTAATGGGTTTTGTGCTTTAAGATAGAATAGTAAAGTATATAGCTTGGGAAAAGGGCTGGAAGGACCTGATAAGGGCTGTCCGGGCGCTAGCACAGCACAAATAGAGGGCAAACATAAAAAACAAAAGTTGACCAGAGCTGATTACAGCCAGCTAAGTAACACTTGAAAGTGCCTACAAGTCAGGATGACTCAACAGAAATGTTCACCGATCATGTCACTGACCGCAAAAGTGACACTCTTCACTGGTTGGTTACATACTGACTGCAAAAGTGACACTGTTCACTGGTTGGTTACATACTGATCAAGCTGATCAGTTTGGTGATCAGCCTGTGGGTACTTTAAACCCAGAAAGTCAGTTGCACTTTGGACTGCAGCCTGCTGGGATCCTCGGTAGCTGGACTGAGCCCTTCTATGAACCAGCAGCATCCAAGGGATGGCTAACACTTATCAGAGTTGACTTGGCCCAAGGGGCTTAAGGAGAGAAGCGCTTTTGGCAACATATGAAAGTAGCACTGTCTATCTGTCTGTGAAGAGTAACTAGGATTTTACAAACGACCATCTGTCTGTAAGCATTAGAATAACTGAGAGTTTACAAGCAATTATCTGTCTGTAAGCATTGGAATAGCTGAGAGTTTGCAAGCGATTATCTGTCTGTAAACATAAAATGACCAATAGTAGAATTGCGTACTATGAGAAATGATTGCATGCATAGAAAAATATTAGGCCTTTGTATCCTTCTTTGGTTTTCGTGTTTGTATTGTTTATGTTTATGCTCTTTACTTAATATTAATGACTAAATAAATGAGGCATATTTCTTCAGTTAAAGCCCTGTTCATATTCTTGTTCGGTTGCCCCCGCCCCTCGGTTGAGGCAACTCCTCTGCTCCCGGAGACCCGCGATCCTAAAGCTGAGGCCTTTCAGGCTGCTCTGAGTCCACGCAGTGGTGTTGGTTTGTAGCTACCCATCTATAAAGGGCTAATGTGCATTCTCATACTCCTGGACCTCTGCAGCTTTCAATACAGTCAATGATAGCATGCTGTTCTCCCATCTTGCAGAGGAGGCAGGAGTCTAGGCAATTGCTCTGAAATTATTTGAATCCTTCTTCGGAGGCTGCATCCAGAGATCAGTGACTGAAAACTGCACTTCTGCCATCAGAACACTCACCTGGGGAGTATCAAACAGCTCAGTATTTTCCCTTGTCCTATCCACCCATTAAAAGAAACGGGAAGACTCCATGTGTTCAAATGCCGATAGGATTTATTCCTGCTGACCATTTCTAAAATATGACTTTTTTCCTTTTTATCCTCTCCACTCCCAGATCATTTCTCACCTTGATTATGGTCATGTGACAATGGTAAAAAAATCACAGCCATTTTCTGCTAACAGTGAACAAGGGACTTGTCTTCACTTTAAAGCCCTTCATGGCTTAGCCCTGCCTTGCATTTTGTTTCTTTTCTTATATGATGTATGGGATGTCAACTCCAACCTCTGTTCTGCCAGTGATGGCCTTTATTGTCAATTAGTCAAAATTTCCCATAAGCACCTGGGTACTTTCTCCCATGCCACATCTTATGCTTGGGAAGAGATCTCTGTAAAGATCCACAGAGCCACTACGTTAGCCCCCTTCAAATCTCTCTTTAAAGTTCACCCAACAATGATTAGGCAGCTACTCTGACCACTGTCTAATATGGTGATTATTATCACCTCACTGTTACTTTGTGCTCCTGATATGTCAAGATACATCCATCTGATGTATCCACCTCTTGTCACTCACCATATACTCAGATGGGAAGCTCTTTGGGGCAGGGAATCTTTTCGTGGTATGTGTGTACATCTTCTAGCACAATGGGGTCTGATCCCTGGCTGGGACCTCTAGGTATTCTTGCAGTACAAATAGAATAAGGAAAGTGGAGGGCTGCATTGTGCCTTGGAGAGTCATGAAGGGATTGTGATTCAAGGAGGTGCAGCCGCTCCTCGTTGTTGTCACTGGTATTAATGCATGGCCCAGGACCTCATTGTGCTAGATGCTGAACAAAAACATAGTCCTCAGAAGCTTACCATCTAATACAAGTGATAACAGAGGAATACAAACAGATGGGCTTGTCCAAGAAAACAAAGAGACAATATTGGTTAGCTTGACAGGTGGTGGTCTCAGCACTTCATGCTTCTCAGTGAACAGTGTGACCATTGTCTGCTTTCTTCCAACTCTCTTGTGGGCTTGCTCCAATTCCCTGGGCTGGTACAGAGAGAATATGGACCATCTCCTGCCCTCTAGGGTGAGATCTGCCCCATGGAAAACAGAGAGAGTAGTCCCTTTGCTCCCCTACAGACCGGAATGGTGATTATCCCTGCTCCTTGTGCAGAAAATGCTTGCAAGGGAGAGGGAAGATTCGTTCTGTCCTCCCCCTGCATGCTTGGGCAAGAATCAGAGACAACCACATACATGACCTTCCTCCTATAACTCTTGTCCTCCTCCTCCCTTAATATTTCCTACCCACCACTCATTGTCTCATGTCTAAAATTAGATCAGAAGATGCTCTGGGCATGTCTTATATGGTCCATGACATCTGTGTAATTAATAGCAATACTCATTTTATTTTTTGCATTCTTGTATTGAGAAATTGATCCAAATGGCTACTTTTAGCTATTTAATTTGAAAAAGAAAATCAGAGATGGAAGAAGATGGAAGAAACCCAACAATCAACTTGCAGCTGGAATGAACTTGCCTGGCTATCACTGTAATTACCTGTATCATGTTAATCTAATTGTATACAATAGTAGCAAAAGGTGAGGCTCAGCTGCAGGGATCTGCATGTAAAAGGCATCAGTGATTTTACTGATTCATTAAAGAAGCTTCCTGTGTTTCTTGGTTCCTGGTTTACTGATTCCTCTGATCAGAAGAAGAACTATGTATAAGCACGAAAGCTTGCCTCTCTCACCAACAGAGGTCGGTCCAATAAAAGATATTACCTCACCCACCTTGTCTCTATGATTTCTTTAGCATATTTCAAGCATCTCTGTCTAGCTGCTGACTTTCCATCCCAGATTCTGCCTGCCCTCCTCTGGTTTTTCCTCACCTTCACAGGCAAGGGAATATTAACGGCTAAAGAGGGATGATGATATTTTAAAATATGAGAATGGATGATGAGAAACTGGCTAATTGGACAGCTATGAATGTGAAACCTGTTTTCATCTTGGGACTACGCTGAATGAAAAGAGAAGCTCACTATTCAGTTTCTCAGGTCAAGGAGCCCCTCTGTCCAATAAATAATGTAATCTCTATATAAGTTACATATAGTGTTTTTTGCATTACATAGTGCCTAGTAGCCCTAACTGAGATTCCATTGTGCTAGGGGCTGTAGAAACATAGTAAGAGACAGTCCCTGCTCCAAAGACTTTATAGTCTTAATAGATGCATGGTGGGGGAAACAGAGTATTATTGGGTAAAATCTGAGTACTTGAATGTGTGACGACAGTAGAACCTCAGAGTTACCGAACACCTAAAGAGTGGAAGTTTTTCATAACTCTGACCAAAACGCTATGGTTGTTCTTTCAAAACTTTACAACTGAACATTAACTTAATACAGATTTGAAACTTTACTATGCAGAAGAAAAATGCTGCATTCCCTTTACCTTTTAGTAGTTTGTTTAACACAGTACTGTACTATATTTACTTCTTTTTTTCTTTTCTCTGCCGCTGCCTGATGGCGTACTCCTGATTCCAAATGAGGGGTGTGGTTGACCAGTCATTTTGTAACTCTTTTCATAACTCTGAGGTTCTACTGTAATTAATTCAGTGCATTACATTCAAGAAACAAACAGTGATGTTTTTGAGGAAGATCAATTATCAATGTGTTTTGAAAAAACAGTAGGCCAGCTGCAATGGACAGGAATATATGTGGGTGCCGTGTGGCTGAAAGCCTTTTTTTTTTTTTTAAAGAACACTTCCTTTATTTAAAAAACCCAGCAAATCCTGTATTTTCGAGCTCCTCTACTGGCTGTTAAACTGAATGCTCAGCTTACTGCTCTGTTGGCTGGAGGTTCTGCAGATTCTCTGCTCAGTTCATTCATAAAAAAAAAAAAAGTGTAGAAAATTAACAATAGCTGTGGGTTTGCTATGGCAGGTTTCTTTGGTTACTTATCAAAGGTCTCTCTTACACTGAGCAAATGGCTACTTTGCAATTGTATCTCCACTGCATGTGCATGAAAGTAGGAAAGGAAGTGTAGTATGCAGCTGATGGCTGATGAAAGAAGAAACATTGTGTGGATAAAAAAGCCATGTCCTCATCAAAAGGTCATTGAAACTCATTCTGTGCACACCCACATCTTGCAGTTCAGTCATGGGAGTTTTGGTAGTGGAAATGCAGGAGCAAACTGTTAACCATTTCTTGTCTCTGGTATGAATGTGGGCATTTGGGAACAAAACTTATGCTCTGGATTGTTTGTTACTACTTGTAGTTTCCATACTGTTTCACTAAACGGGAACACTTTCCAATCTGCAACAAGGAACTGACGGGGCTCAAAAGACAGAATACACTTGTTAGCTTGGATGGAGCAGTTCAGTTTTGCCAAACTCTCCCTCTTTAAACACTGTAATTCACCTTTGTGAGCCTAATGGCTTATTAAAAATAATTTCTAGTTTAAAAAAAAAAAAAAAAAAGCTTTCTGCCTTGCCTTATCTTTTCTGGTTCCTGACACACGTAGATACAGCACCCAGAAAACATCTGGATCATCTGCTTCAACAGCTGCTTGCACTCCAGTGCCACCCTGTTACTTGGTCTGCCTAAAATTTCCCCTATAGTTTTAATGGATGTAATGTTCTTTACTTCCTCTCTTAGGGCTCAATCCTGCAACCATTGACATTGATGTGAATGTGAGTAGGATCTGGCCCTTAAACCTTCAATCAGCAAGTTACTTAAGCACATGACTAATTTTAAGCATGTGAGCTGTCCCACTGACTTATTCTCCTAAGAGAGTAAGCCTCTTATCTGTTGAGTAGTGTTGCTCTGTGCTGTTAAACAGCTGCTGCATTCCTTTATAGAAGTGACAGTATTTTAGTGGTGGTGGGGAAGCAGTTTCTCTGTATAGTTTGTAAAGTGTTTTGGAAGTCTTTGGATTGAAAGAAACTGTACTAGCTTTGCAAAAGCAAGGACATTTACTAACCTGATCACAATCACAACGTATGCTGGTTCACTGCTACCATGGGGCTGATGAAAAAGCAAATGGTATTTTTTTTAATACAGCTCACTAGATACCTAGAAATAATAATTATTCCCCTACGGCTAACAAGTGCGTAGATTATTGCAATTCTTCTATGTAGAAACACAAGTTATTCTACATATCTGCTAACTTCATCAGCCAGAACAGTTTTTAAAAACAAACACACACACAGACACACTCCCCATAATCTATCAGAAAACGAGTACAAACAATACATATAAGTGTACCAACCCCTATTCCTCCACTTCAGAATATAAACAAGTCACCAAGATCTCATGTGAGCATCTAACACACCATGTACACATCAAAAAGAAAGTAATGTATGGTCTTTTAAAAGGCCAGAGAATAAGATCAGATTGATGAAATCTAGTCAGTTCCCTCCCCCCATATAGACATGACATTTGCTCTCAACTCTATATTCTCAAACGTTATGGCCTGTGTTGTAGGTGGGGTGTAGGTGTGTGTGTGGGGGTGTATAGCATGGAGGTACGTGGCAGGTAGTTGTACATTGTCGGTGCAGCATGTAGGCGGATAAATATGACTTAGGCAAGGAACAGTGCAATGGAAGATTCACAGCCGAATGTGGTTAAGAACAAGGAAATGCTCACTTGTAAATGGAACAGACATTCAGGTGCCCAATTCTCATTTGCACAAAGGCCCCATAACGCCTCTTTGGCACTGTAAATGCCCCATTTAAGGCTTCTTTATGCTGCCAGATCAGTATAAAGGAGTTTTAGTGTAAATGAGATCTAGGCCTTTGAATACCTAACTCCCTTTCTATGTGGTCTCCTGTGCTAGGGTTGTGGCTAAACAAGACCATTGAACTACATAGGCTCATTATTATTACTATGTGTTTATGGTAGGGCCCCAATGTGCCAGCTATGAGTGAAAGAAACTCTACTCTGCTGTCAGAGGATCACAGAAGAAATTGTATCCATAAATAGCCTTTTTTTTTCTTAGAAATTTATCAGTCTCTCTGTGGTCATTTATCTGAGATCTCAGTGTGCTGATAAATTGCTGTCTCTGGAAAGCAAACCTTTTTATTTTAAGTTCTAGCTAAGGCTTGGGTGTCAAATCTACATAAGAAATCAATTGAAAAAAAGTTCCTGATTCAGACTTAATGCTATAACTCTATTCATTAAACCTTTTAGTTCTGTCTGTTTAAATTACTTATTAAGATAACCCAAGATACCTGTACATACCCAGACATAGTATGATACCTAAGTTCCTGTAGTCCCCTCTGTTGGTGTGTAAGGCTACAATAATGACATAGCAAAAATATGACTAGGCCTGGATATGTCATAAATCACTTCTCTCAAAGGATTTTCTACTAGAGGAAAATCACAAAAAAGAGACTGTTTATATAAAAAGCAATTTACATAGCTACTCATTTTCTTTGTTCCCGGTGGAATTCTGATGGCATGTGCAGTCTTTGCACATGTATGTGGTTTATGTGTGAAGGGACCAGCTGAGATGAAGCTATCAGCAGAAAGGTTAAGTATTAAAACCAAAGTGGGGCCCATGCAACTGATTAATATCTCACAGTTAATTGGATTGGGGGAAATTGCTCATCTACTGTAGCCGGCAGTAGACATTCCTGCCCTTGTGTAAGAGGAAAGATCACTCATTTCAAATAGATCTGCCCTTTCTGCTCCAGAACAGCAGGGCAAAAGGGTGTCAACATCACCAGAGGCAAATAGTCTAACCATGTTTGTTATTGAGAACAACAGAAGTTCTGTGGTGTGGTAGGGTTGGGCTTTGGGCGCAGAGACTCATCAATTTTTAAGGTGAGACAGGACCACTATGATTATCTAGTCTGGTCTTCTTAATGCAGGGCTTAGAGTTTCAGGCTCATAGATGCTGCAGTTAAGAGGATTCTAATATTCAGTGGAAATTCTTCAAAATTCAGACACAAAGAAACTAGGGATCTTTGGGATAAGTAGGGGTTTGTTTGCTTGTTTGATTTTAAATCACAGATCTCATATATGCTTGCTGTGGGAAAGGAAGGCTAAAAGGAAAAGATTCATTCAGCTTAGTTTCAGTCTCAGATGTACAGCTCAGTAGCAGAGCCAGGATTTCAGGCCCCAAGAAGCTCACCTTCTCTGAGAGGGACTATAAGCATAAAGGATGATCTGTGTTTTCTAGCTCTTTTCCTTGAAAATAGTCTTAAAAACATACTAGGCGAGGGTTGAGAGGGATGAACAGCTGGGATCCCCTTCTGCAGCAACAGCATGCATGAGAATTAAAGATAGCCTCTTCCTCCTGCTGTCCCCAGCCATCCACATTTTTTATGTAAAATGGTGCTGTTAAGTTTCATGTTCATCCCAATGAACCACCTGGCTAACCCTTCCCACAATCCTTAAATCAGCCCTGTGTGTTTGGGTGTGACCATGGTGGACAGCTATTGGTTATGTCATGCTGGGAGCATTGGCAAAATGTAGTTTCACTGGCTCACCCAAAAATGCTAAGGATGGCTGGGCTCATTATAGTTCACGTTTTCATGCAGAAAACTTTAATTCTGCAGCAGGTCACTTGGCTAAAGTGTTTTGTTTCTACGTCAGCTCATTTTTCTTCCCTACACTGTGTCTGTTGGGGTAAGTTTAGCTCAGAAAAAAATAAATGTGACTCATTCTTTATCAAGCACCATAAGTGCATGGCTCTGTACAGACAAATAGTAGACATGGGGTTCCATTTTCAGAAGAGCCCATATGACTTCAGGCCCTAAGGCTCATTTTCAAATGTGACCAGGCACTAAGAAGCCTAAGTCTCCATGGAAGTCAGTGGTACTTAGGAAAGCTTTTGAGAATGGGACTTAAGCTCCTAGGTCACTTAGGGACTTTTGAAAAACTTTATTCATAGTTGTTGCCTCCAGTGGTCCAGTCTTGCAAGCCGGACAGACAAAACTGGCATTGCTCTCGCCAGTAGTCCCATTAGCTTCAGTGTGTTAACCCAGAGGCTTTCAACCTGTCCAGATGACTGTACCCCTTTCTGGAGTCTGATTTGTCCTGAGCACCCCAAGTTTCACCTCACTTAAAAACTACTTGCTCACAAAATCAGTCATAAAAAGACAAAGGTATCCCAGCACACCATTACTGAAAAATTGCTTGCTTTATCATTTATCATATAATTATAAAATCAATTAGAATATAAATATTGCACTTACTTTTCGGTGGATAGTATATAGAGCAGTATAAACAAGTCATTGTCCGTATGAAATGTTAGTTTGTACTGACTTTGCTAGTGCTTTTTATATAGCCTGTTGTAAAATTAGCAAATATCTAGATGAGTCGATGTACCCCCTGGAAGACCTCTGCATGCCCTCAGGGGCATACGTACCCCTGGTTGAGAACTGCTACGTTAACCTAGCCATGTGTTAGAGCTGGGTTAGACCCTCTGCACAGATATATTCAATGAGTGATAGTAGGAGACAAAGGGGAAGTTAAGGAACGGATGATGAGGGTTATGAGAATATATGACTAGCGGTTACACTGGTTTGCTATGTATTTGTCTCAGGATCTGGGTTTTCTTCCTGTAGCGTCTATTATCATCTTGATAGGATTTATTATTATTATTAAAACTAATTATTATAGGTAGCGCAGTTAGCACTGCCTTTAGTTAAAGTTACCTGACACTTCTGATTATAAGACCCTGTTTTCAGTGCCTTATAACTTTACTAAACATTAACCATTTTGGGCTGAAATTTCCAATGCTGGGTGTCCGCTTCATGTGATTCTGTTTTGGAAGACTTCAGCTAAAACGGTTCAATCATTTCCAAGAACAGGGTTAGGGATAAACGTGTAGTTTTGACCATATTAAAAATAAAAAAATGTTACAACCATTTTGATGAGGAACTCTAGAGCCTCCATGCTTTAGAGCAGAGACTTAAAATTTGGTAAGGAGTCACCCTAGTTGAAATGAGCATGATCCATCCCAGGGTTGCAGGCACTGAGCAGGATTTCCCCTGAAATAGCTCCTCCCCGATGCGGGGAGCTTCTGTGGCACCATGCACTGGAGCTGAGAGCAGAGAGATTCTCTCTACTGTGTTCTCAATGCTCCCCCTGCTGGTGCCCAGGTGACCAACGGAAAAGCATCTTCAGCACCAGTACAGAATCTGTAGTTGATATTTGCAGTAAAATTTGCGTCCTAATTAGTCCTGTTGGGCTGCTATTCTTTGCAAGTAACAGCATGGTATTGAGTTGGTGGGTGTTACTGGATGCCAAAGCCTTGTCTATACCGTGAAAATTACCCGCTGCTGATAATGGATTCAGCTAAACTGGTGCTGTAACTGTAGACAAGAATAAACTATTCTGTACCTGTTTCAGAAATTGTGGGTAAATCTTGCTTAGTGGCCTCAAAAATCAGAGCATCACAGCTATATTGGAGAGTCAATCAGAAACTAGTATAGTCACTAAACTCAATCCTCTCTTTGAACACAAAAATTAGAATAATTAAATCTCTCCCTTATATAGACCTTTCATCCCAGTGGGTCCCAAAATGCTTTACTCATTGTACATAGGAAGGAATAATTTAATTTACCATTAAAATGCAGCCATCTCCAAGGTGAAAGGAACTTGTACTTAAAAGCACAGAACAATGCAAAAGCAGAGTTTAGGACAGTGAATGAAAAAATATACAATATCCAGTTAGAACAACAGGAGGAACTCAGGTTTGTGATGTCTAGTTCCTCACTTGGAGTCTAGCCAGCTCATCAGAGCTAACACCCCTTCTCTCGTAAGTAATGCCATGGGATCTTTAATGAGCTAAAGTGGTCAAGATCTTGTTTTCACATTTAATCTGAAAATATCACAGTGCCCCTTAATACAATGCTGGAGCATTGGGTTGCTAAGAGAGAAGAGTGCCAATTATTTAATCACAAACAGTACTTCCTGGAGCTTCCTTTGTTTCAAGTTGGGCTCATCTCAACAGCTGAGTGAGTACGTTGTCATTTCTACAGTTTGTGGTGAACGGGTTTGAGTTGTCTGTGGATATCCTTTTGTGGGGCTGGGTTCAGAAACTTTGGATTGGCTCACACTCTCATGTTAATACAGCAAGCTCTAGTGGTCAATATGGTGCAATAGAAATGAGGGAAAAGTAGAAACCCAAACCCCATTTGTGAAATGATTTGTTGTCTGACTAGGGCTTCACCCTCTGTGATGTTCATCAGCAAGAAGGCTGGTCTGTTGTCTTCTGCTTTCAGGGTAGCCTTTCAAAGAGTCAGCCAAATTCACTCCTGGCGTTAAGAAATGACACAGTTAGAGGAGTTAAACGGAGTGAGATCTAGTCAGGTGTTTGTAACTTCCTGAAGAGGAATCCCCAAATTCTGTATGTAGCCATTTGCATGGTGCCCCCAAAAAAGTGATGATGTGGCCTGCATGCCCACAGTCAGGCCTCACTCCCAAGGCCTCTGTTAATATGCAGTGAGAAACTATTCCCTCCCATCCCCACACGTGTCATTCAGTTCAGCCCTGTGCCTGTGAAAACAAACCTCCATGTCCTAGTTCCCAAGTCCTTTGTCTGAGCAAGAGCTATCAGAATTATCTGCTCTCATTTATACCCTGAGTCTGAAATATCATTAGTTAGTAATTGGCAAAGTATTTCCTGCCCCCCAGTAATGTGTTTATGCAGGTAACTCCTGGGGCAAAGACTTCCAACAGCTGACTGCTCCTTGGGGAAAAGAAGCCCCTAAGTTTCTTTAGGCTTTGATCCTGAAAATCCTTGCACTGTGTATAGTAGAGAACACAGAGTTGCGGTGCACCAGTCAAGAAGTGTGAATGGAGGAACAAAATTAAGTACCAGGTACATTTCTCAGCATTAAGTCTCCCGCTCCTGCTGCCTGCTCCCTTATTTGCAAGAGCAAAGGGTAAAAAGAGGACGGGGGGGGAGGGGGGGGGATCATGAGTTTTTGAGGAGACAGGGGGCCAAATTTAGGCTTGGTATAAGCGGCTCTAACTCCACCCAGCTCAGTGGAGTTGTACTCACTTACCTCAGGACTAAACTTGGCCCATAGACTTAACTTTAGTCTTCGTCATCGTAATAACACTAAGCTGCTGATTGCCCTCTCTAGCCTGACTTCTGTTCCCCAGGCCAGAGCAATGTAATGGCTGCAGAGCAGCTCTCATGTTAATGCAGGATAAGATTCCCATGTGTACCATGTCCTGCTCAACCCTTTTTACCTTGCACTTATCCATGCTACGCTCCCCAGCAAGAAGGACTGTGCAAGATAAAGCCCATAATGTAAATTTAGGCTGGGATTAGATTTTTATCAGTAAACATCGATTTGACCATTCACACACAAGCCAATGGAAAAATATTTCTATCAATAATATCAATATTGATATTTCTATCAATAATAAATATCTAAATTTAAAGATAGGCAAAGTAAAAAAAAAAAAAAAAAAAGGTACCTGAGACCTTACTGGAGTTTAATGTGTGGATATTGACTTTGTATATTTTAACATGTGATGGTGACAATTTGTGTTTTAACAGTTATAAAGCTTTAACTTTTTGAATCTCAACATCTCGTGTCATTAAATAATTATTTTCTGACTCCCCTCCCCACGATTTCCCACTGCTGTGAAAATTTAAATTGATAAAAAATATTTTTTAAAAAAATGCTTAAAACCCATAATTTTGCATAACTCTGAAAATTTACATGAATAAAAATGAAGAAAAAATGCTTAAAAAGAAACTTTGACATCTGTCAATTATAAAAACATAAAGATTAAATTCTGCAAGCCTATGTAAACTGCATGATTCTTTTATTTTAATTTCTAGGAGTCCCCACATATTTTCCCGTTGCTGTTTAGCACAAATAGGTCCCTACCCATCTTCTGTTGCTCACCATTATTAAAGTACTTGCACCCTGCAGAAAGATCCAGCTGTAGCTTCCTGTTGTCCATGCCCTGTGGGCTTGAGCTCCTCAGCCTGTTATCATAGTTGTCACCAGCGCTGGCACAGGGCAGAGGAATGGGGGTGGTTGTACCAGAATCCCAGCTCCGGGAACCCCTGAAACATCTGTTACTTGGGTGAAATGGAAGGAAGATATGGGGCCCCAGTGAACATGATGTACTGGGGCCTCAAATTTCTTTTGATGGGCCTGTCTGTGACTTTTGATCTTGTAGTACTCGACCGCAGAATTTGTATATCTGGCCATTTCCAGTGATCTCCCTCACACAGATGGGGAAAACTGAGTTCATGCCTACGGACACTTGCACAGCCAAGGAACAGAGCGTTGGTCTTTGGACCCCACAAATAAAACATGACTAAAATAAAGAAACTTGGTTTACGTTTTTGCTCTATCTATAGACAGAACTTTCAAGTAAGAGTTAATTTTTTTTTTCAGCACCAAACCTATTTCCTGCTTTCTCTGAAAAAACATACTGTGAATTCACAGCAGTTACTGCCAGACGGTATGTGCTGTTCTTTAAGCAGCATCTTGTGTGTTTTCGTTTGCACATGGCCTTTGGAGCTTTTAGGTCACATACCCATATGCTAGTGGTCTTGAACCACCACAGGAGTTTCTAAAACACCCCACCTTCATTTCACATCCTTTCCTCTCTTCTGACGTTCTGGCCACACACGTTTGCAAATTAAAGCGTGGCCCTGACACCCACCTCCTACACCAACCTCCCCTCAAAAAAGTCTGAAAATACTCACTGTATAACTCTTAGCAGGGCTGCATGCGGCCCTCTCTTTGGGGTTGTGTGAGTCATTGTGCAATGCGTGATGTGGTCTCCACAATACCTAGAAATATTGGCAATAGCTATGGGGCTATTTAAGAAGGAGGCTAGTTTAGGGATCAGAGAAGATTTCCACTAGCTGGTGGGGGAGGTCATAGCTCTTCTCTGGATGGCACTTTGCTCTACCCTGCTAGAAACCTTCCCTTGATCCTTTGGACATGCACTGTTCCTGCAACATGCTCCCAGTTCCTTTGTAACCACTAGCTCAGGCACTCAAAGTTGGGGGTGGAGATGGCCAATGGGATTAGAGTCTCTGTACCAGCCGGGAGAAGAAGGCAACTGATTGTGGTTAGAGGGTCATGTTGAGATGCTTCCTTATGGGTTTGCAGGAGGTTGAGTATTTGGAAAGGGATTGGTATCAACAGCTAAGAGATGGAAAGGTAACAAGATCTGAGTGCTAGTAGACTTGTCTTCAGAGCAGGTATCTAAAGACTGGAATTAATGGTGTTATTCATAGAAATTAAGGGAAAATTTCTGCTTTATCATTAGCTTTAGGAATGTTGCTCCAACAGAGTATAACTAAGGTAACTAATTACAATTGGCATAAAGGTCACTGCAAACTTCTGTTGAGGCAGATATGTCTAATGCCCCAGCATTCTGGGACTGCACATTACCATTATTTAATATTTATATGATCATAGCATTAGAGACCCCAAGCAGGACATATCTGATTCTGAGGGCAATTTCTGGCATTTTTGCAAAATTACACTAAGCATTTGTAAATGAAAAGCATGTGAAATGCAGCAGTGTTGCTTCATGTTGATTTAGGACACCTGACATTTTTGCTTTTGAGTTTTGATTTCAAGTATACTTGAAAACTCAAAACAAATCTTATCTTAAAATGTAAATCAGCCGGATTTCATCAAGATGACCCAAGTCTGTTCAACATTTCCCTAGAATGTGCCTTGTTACCATGGTATTAAGTGCTACGTAAAAACCCACTTAGATAGGTAAATTCCCCACAGCTGTAATGCAAAGGCAATAACAGTATTCAAAATAAGCTGGGTACATGCATGGTTAGAGAAAGTGTGTGTGTGTGTGTGTGTGTGTGATATGACCATAAATATCTATATTAATTGCATATTTCCACCAGTATCCCAAAATGTGATCTATGTGCTTGATCGTTAAAAAGGTATGCTGGGCTACGTCTACACTGCAGAATTTTGTCAGGATAGCTATATGGGTCAGGAGAATGAAGAGGTGTGATCCCTAACCCACATGGCTGTGTCGACAGAAGACCATAGTGCTTTTACTGATGTACCTTCTTTCACTCATGAGGGGTTGGTTTTACTATACCAGTGCAAAACAAAGTTTCTCCAGTATAAGCTGTATCCACATCAGGAATGCTTTGCTGGTATAATATACACCAATATTCCTTATACCCGTAAAGTGCTCTTAATGTAGATAGACTCATAAAGGAGATCAGACATGTCTCTCTTTAGGCCAGTGATTACAACTCATTGAGACTGAATGGTCTAACTACCCAAACAATGGAGTAGCCATCGGGACATTCTCTTGGGTAAGTCCTGATGATTACCCTTGCTGACTGAGGAAAAAAATTGAAACAAAAACTAAAGAGTTTGAACAGTGTAGGTTAAAAGGGTCCAGTCTGAGGGCTGGTCTACACTTAAAACTTACAGCAGCCCAGCTGAATCGATACAGCTGTGCTGATGTAAGAGCGCTTGTGTAGCTGTGTTATGTCGACGGGAGAGCTCTCTCCCTCCAACATAATAAAACCACTTAAACAAGTGGTGGCAGCTATGCGCTGTCCACACAAGCACTTATGCTGGCAAAACTCCTGTCACTCGGGGTGTTTTTTCACACCCCCGAGTGACAAAGTTTTGCTGGCATAAGTGCTATGTAGACAAGGCCTGAGAGATCTACAGGCTCTGAAGGTATGTCTACACTACAGAGATTATACCTGTATAGCTATGGTGCCATAATCCTATGCTGACAGAAGGGTTTTTTCCATCAGTGTAGGAACACCATCTCCATGAACAACAGTAACTAGGTCAATGGAAGCATTCTTCTGTCCATCTAGCAACTTCGACACTGGATGTTCAGTTGGCATAGCTATGTAGGTCAGAGGTAGGGATTTTTCACACCCCTGGCTGATGTAGATATTAGAGAGACAAGGTGAATGAGATAATAGAAGTTGGTCTAATAAAAGATATTACCTCACCCACATTGCCTCTCTAATACCCTGGGACCAACACGACTACAACCCTTCATGCAATGAGGTAGATATGTCAGCCTAACTTTTAAGTGTAGACCAAGCCACAGACAAAAGGGGCAGCAGGCAGAGAAGGAACAGTAGATTATTGTGTGAGTGCGTTTCAGGCAGTGTCTATGCAACAGTGTAGTTCTCCTGTAGTTGCCATGATCATTCCTGCTCTTGAATGCCTGGTTTTAATTAGACTTCACCTCTTGATCCAGACCCTGAAACCTGACTTGGCTTTTGACTCTTGGTATTGTCCCTGTCCTAGAACCTGACTAAGAACTCCTCCAACTATTCCCAGCCTCAGGTTTGACCCTGCTCTGACCCTTGGTACTAACTGCCCTTGTTAGGATCCTGACATTCTCCCATTTTAAAACTCTTCCATTCCCTTTTCTTGCAGAGGTGCAGGTAGACTTTATTGGATTAATTGATTGATTTTGGAAGTTTTACCAGGGTGTGGCCCTGCTGTCTGCTGAACTCTGACCCTGATCATCAAAGCACTGAAATGCATACTTAATATCAGGCAGGTATAGTGCCATTGAAGTCAGTGGAGTTAATCACTACCTTAAAGTTAAGCATTTATTTAAGTGCTCTGATTTCAGTTGGGGCCAAAGCTCTCAGAACCTTGATAATTGAGTCTTTATCTTGCACCTAGGTTCCTGTCTGTAAAATGAGGTCATTATGTCCCTTCCTTGAAGTATGATAAAGCCACTAAGTTATGAGACGTGTAGTACACCATGGAAAAACCTAAAATAAATAAATAAAAGCATTATAAAATGATGATAAATAGAGAAATGATTAGGTCTTATTTGGTGACTATTCCATTTTATATTGATTTTTTTCATCACTTATTTGTACTGAAGTGTTTAAAAATAATAAATGAATTAAATCACTCATTTTGTGTCTGGGGAGAAAAAGGAGCATTTATAAAAGGAGATATAAAATAAAGCCCTTGAGCTGAAAACTGATTTAAATCCTTTCAGTTTGACCTCACATGAATTGAATGGTAATGGGAATGTAATCCTGAGATGACTTTGTCAGTCTGCTCGCATGAAGAAAACTCAGACTCTGCTGAAATAATACTTAAACATTCTGGACAAAGAACTTTTTGGAGGACAAGTGCAATAAAAGAACAGGAAATAAAATCTTTTTTTCTTTCGTCCTTTACCGAGTTAAAAATACTTACAATGAGCAAGTCATATTTGCTAGTTAAAATGTAATTATTTGTTATCTCTGCTGTGAACCGATGAAATAAAAACCATTCAGCCTTTGTCCCTTTTTATGCATGACACAACTTATTCAGACAGGAATCTTCCTGCTTCTGAACATTTCTTGTCTTTTTTGTTTTACCTGTGTCTTGCTTTTCGTTTCACAATGTTACTATTTAAGAGGACAGTCCCCTTTGTGGATTAGGCCCAGATCTTCAAAGGTATTAAGGTACCTAATTCCCAACCAACTAAATACCTTTTGAGGATCTGGGATTTAGTACCTTAAACTATTTCACTAGGAAGAACAATAAGGGTATAAAAACAGCAGACACCACGGCGATGTGGAATTCTCAGCAGCAGTGATGTTAAACAAATGCCATTTTCTTCTTGAACATATGTAGCATTTCCATGGAACTAGTTTTCTAACTTAGGATCCTCCAAGTTAATGCAACCATCGTTATATCTGCAGTTTGTTCTCTGTAGTGCAACAAGGTAAAAATCACAAAGCTCAACCCAGTTCTTTAAAAGTGGAGGTATTTTCCTTTTTTCTCTACTGGCTGGCTGAGTTAATTGATCTTCTGAGTAGTTAAGGCTCTATCTGACTGCTGAGTAAATCATGTTTAAAATAATCTGTAATTGACAAATTGTCATAGTTTGTGATTTGAATGTTCTGATTCATTCATCCATCCATCTGCAAGGAAGATTGGATTAGGTAGAACACACTCTGCTGGTTTGAATTGCTCTTTTGTTTGGTAGAAAAAAGCGCTCACTTCTCAAGCATAGTTGTTTACTGTCAGTCAAAGGGGATATGCAGCAGCCCTTGGATTCAAATTACTCACATGTAAAAGTCTTCAAAATCCCTACAGTGATGCCCAGTGTAGAGATACAGTTTAATACCAGTGACTGGCTTAATTTCAGCTAAGGGAGAAAGGGAGGAAAAGAAAGTGTGGATCAGTGATTAAAAAAAAAAAAAGATATTTGACTTCAGAGCTGCACCTTCAATTCAGTGGCATAATACTCATGTTGGAAGCCAAGGCTACAGGGTCAGACTCCGCACTAATTTTTCTCATTTAATTTGTTTTGTATGGTAGTTCATTATGTTGTCAAGTGTAGCTAATGCCCTCTAGGGTGGAACTGGGCCAAAGAGGCTCAGAACAGTTTGGTTTCCTCTCAGACACCCCCACGTGCAGTGTAGCTGTAAAAGCTGATGAAACAGTCACCAATCAATTTCAGACTGTTTGCTTGGGTTCTGAAGTCCTGGCTTGTGCATTCAGTGTAACCTGCACTCATGAGGGTGTTTTGACCTCAGTGTATGCCCTTTGCTAAAATCCATGTGGGCATCATACAGTTCTCTGTATAGTCTGTTCTTACTTGGCATTAAGCATGGATTGGATAATTTGTTTTATCAATACACAGGGTATTGAATGACAATATAACTACAAACTGAAACAGTTAATCACATATGAATATTCATATTAGATAAGTGTCTTCATTACCACATTCTTTTCCATTACATATCATGCATAATTATTGTTAAGAAATATCACCATTCCAGCCTGAAATACTCAGAGCACTTCTGGTTGCCCCATCTCAAAAAAAGAGATATATTAGAATTGAAAAAGGTGCAGAGAAGGGCAACAAATATAATTAAGGGGATGGAACAACTTCCATACACAGAGACATTAAAAAGTCTGGGATTGGTCAGTTTAGAAAAGAGACCACTAAAGGAGGTTATGATAATGGTCTATGAAATCATGTATGTCATGGAGAAAGAGAATAGGGAAATATTATGTGAAGGGCTAAACACATGAATGGGAAATTAATAGGCATCAAATTTAAAACAAACATAAGGAAGTACTTCTTCACACAACGCACAGTCAACCCGTGGAATTTGTTACCATGAAATGTTGTGAAGGCCAAAAGTATAACTGGGTTCAAAAAAGAATTAAATAAGTTCCTGGAGGATAGATCCATCAATGGCTATTAGTCAAGAAGGTTGGTGATGCCATCCCATGCACTGGGTGTTCCTAAACCACCGACTGCATGAAGCTGGGATTGGATGATGAAATGGATCACTCAATAATTGCCTTGTTCTGTTCATTTCCTCTGAAGCCTGTGACAGTGGCCATTGTCAGAAGACAAGATACTGGGATAGATGGACCATTTATCTGACCCAGTATGGCTGTTCTTATGTTCATACTGAATCAAATTCACCATTGCATCAAGCAGGGCATAGGTGTTGTGCCAATCCTCTGTACAGAGGTGAATTTCACTCACTCTTTACTCCAGATATTTATGAGCAGACATGAGTTTTTCCAGGAAGTTATTGAACTTGTTGACTATTTCAGAAATAGCATATTGTTGTGATATTTATCATCAAACTCTACCTACTCACTGGTTACATCAAGCCCATTAATGACACTTTCTGTAAAGTAACTTCTAATATATTTCAAGGCAATGACGTTTTTTCTTCTTTCCTTTGAAACACTAGCTTTTTGTTAGAGCTACTACAAACATTTTGGATTCCAAAGCTTATTGTCTAGTCCATCAAAATGACCAACAAAGGATACTGTAGCATTGAAGAAAACCAGTTGTACCTGATATTTTTATTTTTAATCAAAATAACTGCTTCTACTTTTAACACCATTAGTTTCTATTAATTTAGTCCATATATTAAGCATGATGGAGACATTTTTCATCTGATCTCCTCTAACGCTATTCCTTACCTGAGAGAGGACAAGCAGGGACAGAGAAATAATTGTTCTTATAATGTAGGATCTCTTGGATTGGGATCTTGATCTGATTCTGCTCTTGACCCCATGCACTGACTGCTGTGGAGTTACTCCACATTTACACCAGCATCAGAAAGAACAGAAGCATGCTCCTTGTCTTCATAGTTGTGTACAGTCTATACTAGATAGATAGATAGATAGATATAAAATACACAGAGGAACTTCGTGTTTAGAAATATGTGGAGGAGAGGTTTAGCTCAGAGAAATATATGATAGGGAAAAATATTCAGTAGGCAAAAGATATTGGTATATGGAAAGCAGCAATGCCAAAAGAGACCTTGGGTGACAGAGGAAAGCAATGTAGATATGAGCTTGCAATAATGTGGCAGTTTGGGGGTCTGGATACAGAAAAGCCATGTCGTTGATAGAGATATGACTGTGGTGAGATCATGCTTAAATCATTTGCCAATTTAGATGGTAAGCGCCTAAGGGCAGGGACTTTCTTGTTTATATGCTTGTACAATGCCTTGCACAATGGCCTTAGCGTGTCTAGGTGGTACAATACAAATAATAAATAATACTAACACTGCATTAAATTTAAGGTATCTCCATACGAGAAAGATGGTGCTAAATTGGAGCGCAATGAAAATGATTAAGAGGCTGGAAAGCCTGGCTTATGAAAGAACTGACTATGTACAGCTTTAACCAAAGAATGGGCAAGGTTTGGGTTTTATAGCTGTGTCATAAAACTGATCAGTTGAAAAGTGCAAACATCAAGGAGGAAGAGGAATTTTTTTGAGTATTGCAAAGGAGTTATAGGATGGAGTTACTTAAAAGAAAAGTTAGGCTGTATATCAGACTAATCTCCTAATGGTGTGATCTATTGAACTGCAGAAGTTTTCAAAGGGAATTGATAGTCCCATGACTTTGGTAGCTGAAAAATTGAACAGCACCACACTTGTAAATATACTATTATGGACATCCATTGTCAGGGGTATAGATGAGATGATGCAATAGGTATACCCATTTCCAATTTTTTGTGATAAATGGGGGGAAAAAGCACCCTTCTTCATGGGGTAGTAATCTCAAATTGTTTGGTAGCACCTGTCCTTTCTGCTCCATTTAGAAATGTATAATAGCCTGTTGATTTCCTCTTAGTCAGAGATTGCTCAGAGTATATATCTAATATCTCTGGCCATGGTAACCAGTCTCCTTTGCCACTATAGCATTCTGAATGCACTTGGTTACTGCTAGAAGCTATTCAGTGGCTATGTCTTCATTGACGGCGTCAAATTTGCCGCCGTCAAATTGACTTCTCTGGATCGACTGAGTGGTCAGTGAAGACCCGCTCAGTCGATCCAGAAATAGACGTATTAAGACCACCTTCTTAAGTGGCATAGAATTGTGTTGACGGGAATGTGGTTTGCATTGGCGCAGTACAGTGAAGACAGCACACAGAACAAGCAGAGAAGTCAACAGGAGTTACGCAAGTTTTTTGCGTAGCTTGTGTAACTCCGGTCAACTGCCGCCGAATCTTCGACGTAAATGAAGACAAGCCCAGTGAATGTGATATTTGAATTGGCCTGCTGAGAACAGTAGCATCTCCTGGTGGTCATTGAGGGAAAACAATGCTGAGTCTCCCTTTTCTCCTGTCACTCCTCAGAAACCATATTGTTTTTCAGAGAAAGTAGGAGGGAACCTCAGCCATAACTTTACTAGGGTTGAATCACTTGGTGTTAGCTCACCATAGCTTAGAGACAGAGGAGAGCTAACCAACCACATTTTACAATACTTCTCCTTATCACCTTTGGGACTGGCCTCATACTCCAACTAAAGGCCAAGCTCTGGGTTTTAGAGGCAAGGCCATGAGGGCCTGAACTGTCTGAGCAGAGGTGCCCCACACCATTCAGAGTGCGCAGGGGACATTTGTGGCAGCAGGATACCTGCTGTACGCAACTTCCCCTTGAAAGAAACTGCCCTCAACGTTACCATGTTCAACTCCAGCAAGGCAGGGTATGACCACTTGCCATCACAGTTGGGCCTGGTTCTTGGAACTGAGTAGCACCACTTGGTGTAAGCCCAGAATCCAGCACCCCAGGGGAATGCTACCTCTAGCTGACTCCTGCAGAGGTGAGGAAGGAGTTCCCCGTGCATGCTCCCCTATCATCTCCTGTGCGAACCTAGGAGCAGTCAGAGTCTAACCCCAAACCATTATCCTCCTGCGTACTGCACAGTCTCATCAGCTCCATGCCTCTTAGTACCAAAATATACAATAGCATTCCTTGTTCACAGCAATGCTGTTGTAATTGTTTATTATGGTATTATCGTAATTCTGAGGTTACCTTAGTCATGGCCCAGGACCCCACTGTGCATACACAGAGCCCTGTACATACACAGAACAAAAAAAACTGTCCCCGCCCCAGAGCTGACAATCTGGATAATGGATACAGTCAGAGAAACAATGAGACAGTATCGGTCAGTATGATTAGGCAGTAGTTTCAGCACAGCAGCATCCTAACCATAAAGCTGGAGTCTCCCCAGCCTTGTATCTCACGCAGTCATTAATGCCTGGGCAGTTAACTTAATTTAAATTAAACTGCTTCCAGGCATGCTCCCTCAAATCCCTGTCCCTGGAGAGGCCTTTCAGGCTGTGGAATAGCTGTTGACTGAGTAGCCATAAGCACAGGCACTGGTAGTGTTTTCTTAGTACTGGCCTTTTCCTTCAAAATACAGGACCAAATACTTCTGTGACACACACTTTTACTAAGCACATCACCGACAGTTAAGATCCTCTTCAAGTCTCAGCCTGAAACAAAAGTTATAATCCAATTACAGATGTGCTAAACTGTTCCACTCTCATGTCAGGAGTGGGTGAGCATTTGCATTCTCAGGCTCTCAAGTCTGACTGCACAGTGTGTACCTACCGCTGCTCTGTACTTTTTATAACCAGTAAGGCACTGTTGATGCTTTCAAAGCCATCAGACAGTCGGAGCTAGGAAAGCAGATGAACTCTTTCCAACTGCACTGAGGGCCCTAGGGTATCACTACTGCCTTGTGCTTGAATGAGTAGTTGTCACATTTGTGAATATAGATTCAATATTCAAGGACTATTCACAGTAGTCTAAATATTGTTTTCTATATCTTAGGGATACGTACGGTCACCTGTTACTGTGGTATCTCAGCATGTGATATTCAAAGGGCCTGGGTTCAACGCCTAGCTTTGTCGTAGCAATCCTGTGACCTTGGGCAAGTCGCTTCATCTCTTTGTGCCTCAGTTCCCCATCTGTAAAGTGGAGATGGTGGTAGTAATTCCCTTCTCCTGTCTATTTAGATTTAGGGCAAGGGAGCTATGCTAATTTCACCAACTGGGGATATGGTCTATTATTTGTCAGTAGTATAAATGCATCATAAGATGTGATAATTAGGAGTACATTTATGAAAAGGAGTAAATACAACTAGAAATAAGCCTGAACTGGGGAAGTAGGTCAGATTCAGATCTGAGCTTTGCCTACTTCAGCCAAATTAGTTCCCTAATGTTCTGGGTTCAAATCTAGTGTTCCAGGGTTGGGACCACGTCTGATAAATAGTGATATTTGCTTATGTTCCTTTCTCCTAGAAGAATCCTAAAACTTTTTTACAGGCTGTATACAGAAGAGTTTGCTTTCCTATTGGATGGATATCTAAAACAGGAAATGTTACCTATCCATTATATTTTTTTCCATAGCTGCTTTCTACATAAGTATCTTGCTCCAAGAAATTGAAATGTCAGCTCTAACATGCTATGAACAGAAGGCAATGCAGTGAATATTATTTTCTTTTATTGCTCCAGAATTATTCTTTATTCTCAAGATATTCAAAACAAAAACTGTAAAATCAGTTTCCCAAATGGGAAAGGAAATGTCATAAAGTCCTGCACCTCCCTGACTGCCTGAAATGATTTCTTAGAGGGAATAACAACCATGGTTTCAACAGCAAAAAAAAAAAAAAAAAAACAACACACCATTAAGGAAACGCATGGTTTTTGTTCAGTTCAGACTCTTTTTCAGACAAAGACGCTGAAAGTCTGAACTGACGAGCTTCTTTGGCAGTGATTATCCTGCAATAGTACCTCATTAGGCAGTGTGTGGGATTTCCTTTTCACTTCCGCTTCAGGCTGACTCTCATGGAGCGCTCTCAAATAGAAGCCTTTTCTCAAACCCCCAAGAATTTGAAGTTTCCTTATAGAAAAAGAAGTTTCCCTTTGATTGTGCCTTGTTTCAGACATATTCAGACCAATGCAGCCCGTGCAAACACACATGCAGCTTTAAATTAGCATTTGTGAACAATCTGGGTTTCTTTTGCTAATGCTGAGACCTGACAGTTCAGTTCCCCGAGTAAAATGTTCTCGTCTATTTCTGGCTTGCTTTTCAGACATGGTGAGCACCCTCAGCTCCCCCGAAGTTCAAGAGCTGTGATTGCGCAGGGCCTCTGAAAATTAGGTCATTAATGTCTATGCAGAGAGCAGAGAGAACAATGGGAAAGAATAGTTCTGTTTTTCAAACACATGTTTATATAATTTTAGAAAGAAAAGTTAAGTGACTAAATAAATTGGGCCTTAAAATTAATGTTTAGAGATGGGACAGAACTATACGTTTCAAATTTGAATCCAAAGTTCAGAAATGTGTGAATCCCGGATTTCTAGCTGTATATTTATTTGGGCTCTGACATGGCATCTAGGGCTAGATTCACAAAGGGACATAAATATTGTGATGCTGAGGGTCACCAGGCCTAGCTATTAGGTACCTAGAAATTCATTGGGATTCACAATGTCTGGGTTAGGTGTTGAAGCGTCCTATACAATGAATGGAGGGAGCTAGGCACCAAAAAATGAGATTCACACTAGGCAGCTTCCCACATAAGCTAGCAAATGGGAGAGAGGTGTGTGGAATTGTTTGGGGAGAATATGATTTTTCAATTAAAAAAAATCCTTCAAATATTTAACAAAAGATGGAATTGAATATTTCCAGGTTTTTCAATCAGCTCCATGGCTTTTCAAAAAATTGTGATTGTCGAAAAATTTCAGTGAAATGCTGGCATTTTAGCAAAAACAAACCAACAAAAAATGGTAAATTTAAAAAAAAATGTATTCATGCAATTTTTTTCCAAGGTTTTTCCAACCACCTCTAGGACTTAGGTGCCCAACACTTACCAGAAGTCATGGGAACTGGGTGCCTCATTCCCTTAGGCAATTCTGAAAATTCCTCTCCAAAAATCAAAACTCCTGTTGGCCAAAAGCTCCTGTTGGCCTGTAGAAGTTTCCCTGTAGAGGGCAGCGCCGGGGACTCTCCCTCTGAGTCAATCTCAGAGGGAGGCCACCCTGCCCAGTGCCTACGGGTTTGGGGAGCCCGAATCAAGGGGCCACCTCCGGCCCTCAGTAGGGTGAGCCTGGGTTCAGGTCGCCCCTTTGGTTTTGGGGAATAGTCTCTCGGCCCACGGGCACGCTATCAGTCTAGGGTCCGGCCTGCTGTCAGGGACGGGCCAGCAGCGGGAAATAGCCTCAAGCCCTCAGACCAGGCGAGGAAGCAGGCTCTTGCCTAGCCCTCGGGAGGGCTGGTAGGCAAACCCAGGTAGGCTCGAGCCCTTGGTCGGGCAAGCAGCAGTCTAAGCCCTGGCCCTTTGACAGGGCAGGGCCGAGGGACAGCAGTCTCTAGTCCTTAGCCGGGGAAGTCAGGAGTCTATGGCCTGTCGGTCTGGGAAGGCCAGCAGAAGCACACACAGATGCTCAAGCCTTTAGCAGGGTGAGCAGTAGTCTGTGGCCTGGCCCTTAGGCAGGGCAGGACAGGCAGTAAGGGACAGGTTCCGGCGCTAGCTGGTATCCACCCTAGGTCAGGGTGAGGGGAGGGGGACACAGGCCCACCCATCTCCATTGTGTCCCAGCCCAGGACCCGGTCAGTGATGGGGTGTCCCGTCACTGGGTCGGCGGGGCTCCAGCTGAAACGCGTTGACTCACTGTGAGCCGCAGCTCAGCCGCAGCATAGTCGGCTTTCCTGGGCTCCTTCCTCCTGCCCTCTGTTTAAAGTACCTAGGCTTCGTTGCCTTCCTCTGGGTTGCTGGGTTCAAGGGCGTGCGGGAGTCCCACGAATCCTTCCCCGTCAACCAGCAGCAGCTCCATAAACTGCTCAGGGTCCAATGCGGAGGGCAGTTCCTCCAAGTCCTCTGGCCCCCAGGCAGTGGGTAGCACCGGCAAGTTCTCCGGGTTCCAGGCAGTGGGCAGCACCAGCAGGTTCTCAGGGTCCCCGGCAGCGGGCAGCTCGGGCAGGCCTTCCTCTGGGTCCCAGGCAGCAGGCAGCTCCTCCGGTTCGGCAGGTCCCTACGCTGTGGGTAGGTTCAGCAGCTTCTCCTCTGCATAGGCCTCTGGTGCCCGCCTAGGCTTGAGCCCCAAGGGAGAGATGTCCTTCTCCATTGGCCGCCGGGGCCTGACTGAGCTAGCAGGCCTGGGTTTTAAAGGCCTGGCCCCACCCACCTGCTTCCAGTCAGGTGGTGTCCTTCTGGGCTCAAACCCCCAGGGTGGGCATGGCTTTCCCTCTGCGTCAATCTCAGAAAGAGGCCACCCCTCCTGGCTACGTGGCCAAATTTAGTTCATTGGAGCAATTGGCTTGAGGGACTGACATGCTGTATGGTAGATTTCATACCAATATCCTTCCTGCAAGGCAGAATAAAATGCTCCAAAATAGTTGTTAGATTTCAGGTGAAATCTAAAATCTGGAAATTTGCAATTTATTGAGGGGAAAAAATAGTGCTGAAATCCTACCGGCCTCAGATTTACGCATTGTCACGCTACCAGAACTGCCATAATAAAGCTGTCAGTGGGACAATGGAAGGGAATTAAATCCCCCTTCTTCACTAGCAATGTGAAACAAAAGATTAAAATTGTGATCAAGTGTCCTCATAGCAGGAGATGCAGCTACCAATGAATTGGAATGTTTTATACCACCTGTCAGTTCTTTACGGCTTTTGTGGAAAAGTCATGCAGCACCACATGCCAATGGATGATAAATATAAAGACTGCTTCACTTGTACCTGTGCTTGCTTCCTAGCATGGGCATTTGGGTTTGAAACAATAATTGCCATTAGAAACAAATGTCCTGGTCATGATCTGTCAGCAAAAGGGTTAGTATTCGGAGCAGATAGAGCAATAAACCTAAATTTGGATCACTCCCCATACAGCACCTTCCTTAGCACTGTTAATGTAGGACTGCTGAAAAACTAGACTGAAGAAGGGCTGTGGTAAAGTTTGCTTGCTAGGCTGTCCAAATAATGATAACAGAACTAATTAACCACTTGGAGATATTAATGGAATGACAGAATTCAAGAGCAAGTGAAGGTCATGCCCCCGGAAGACAAATAATAACTGAGGGGTGTTAATGGCCCACTTCACCTTGAATGGTCTCCTGAAATATGTGCTAACCACTTAGCTGAACAATCTGTTCCTCCTTGTATTTAGCTGTGACCCTCTGAGGTAGAGTGACCAGATCACAACAGTAAAATATCAGGACACATGGAGGCGGGTGGTAGGGCAACCTGGAGCTCCCAGCTGCCATGGGGGAGAGAGGTTGGGGGGAATCTGGAGCTCCCTGCCTCTATGGGGGCTCAGAGCTGCAGAGCCTCCTGCGGCACCTGTGAGGTCTAAGTCCCCCCATGGTGGCTAGGAACTGAATTTTTACTTGAATATCAGGACAAATGGCATCCTGATCTTACATCGATAGGAACGCAGGACAAAGGGTTAAATATCGGGACAGTCCCGATTTTATCGGGACGTCTGGTCACCCTACTCTGAGGGCAGGTCTACGCTTACAACGGCCCAGTTGTGCTAATACAGTTGTGCCACTGTAAGTGTGCTCGTGTAGCTGCATTATGCCGAGGGGAGAGAGCTCTCCAGTTGACATCATAAAACCAGCTCAATGAGTGGCAGTAGCTACGCCAGTGGGAGAGCGTCTCCTGTCAACATAGTGCTGTGCATGAGAGCACTTATGCCGGCCAAACTTATGTCATCCAGGGGTGTGTTTTTCACATCCCTGAGTGACAAAATTTGGCTGACATAAGTGGTAATGTAGATGTGGCCTAAGTGAAGACATTCCTATGTTGATGGGAGAGAGCTGGTTAATCCATCTACACGAGAGGCGGTAGCACTGTCTACACAGGGGGTTAAAGTCGGTATAACTGTTGCTCAGGGGTGTGGATTTTCACACCCCTGAGTGATGTCGTTATGCCAACATAGGTCTGTAGTGTAGACCTGGCCTGAGTACATTTCCAAGAACTGAAGAAGAGCTCTACGTAAGCTCAATAGTTTGACTTTCACCAACAGAAGTAGGTTCAGTAAAAGATATTACCTCACCCACCTTGTCTCTCTAAAATACACTGAGATTTTTTAAAACCACTTAGGAGATCGAGATACACCACTCCCATTAATTTCAATGGGCATTGTGTGTCTGAATCCACTAGGATTTTGAAAATTTGAAAGTCTAACTGCACAAATAGAACTTTTAAAGATTGTGTTCCAAGAATATTTTATTTATTACTTGTTTGCAGTAGGCACCCACAGTGTGCTAGAATGTTCCCTGCCCTCTGAATTCACAATCTAAGCGCAGAGAGGAAAACCGGTCAGGGAAGAGGAAAGATGCAATGGATTTTCTATACAAGATAGATTCAGTGTGTAGCCTTTCATCTGATGAGCATAATAAAGGTAACATCTGAAAATTGACATGTGAAAGTAAAGGTAATTTATGCTTAAAAAGAGAACGTATCTAGTTCCTGAAATAATAAATCAAGTCTTTCCCCACTGGTTTGCTTTATGCCAAAGGTTGTTTGCTTCTGTTTGTTGGCAGAGATGTCTTGAGACAGCTAATTAGTGCATCTCAGTAGGAGCTTTGCCACTAAGTTCATTGCAAGCATGAATGGGCCATATATGTAACCAGTGAACCAGGAAGAATATGCTCCTGTAAAGATATGCATCGGTGAAATACAATACAGAACTGGGAGTTTGCAGTCCGTTTGAACTGCTCAGGAAATGTGTGTTCTAATCCCAGCTCTGCCACTGACTGTCTTTGTGACCTTGGTCAAGTTACCTCAACTCCCTGCTCCTCTCTTTTTCCTTCCATTCTTCATCTGTCTTATCTGTGTAGATTGTAAGCTCTTCAGGATTCTCTCTTACTATGCATTTGTACAGCACCTGGCATAATGGAGCCCCAGGTATGGCTGGAACAGCTTTGCCATTTCACTTTGCATTACTTGTTGTATGGGTTACTTTAAATTTGTCCTTGCAGGAACACGAATGTTAAATATTTGACTATCTCCCATTTTAAAGTGATAGAAGCTTCTAGGTTCAGAGCAAGGAATTGGCTTATCCAAAATAAGAACTATCCTGGGCCTTCACTCATCCTTGAAACTGATCCCAAACCTTTCTGGGAGGGGAAGGGTTCAGTAAGTCTGTCTTCTTGCAAAGGCCTCTGATGCAGCCACTACTTCGTTTGTCTCCAGGCTGATATTTTTTGGACTGATTTAAAAGAATTTTTTCCATTGATTTCAATAGGCTGTGGATCAGACCCTTTCCTAAACAAATCTATATATATAAAATAAAAAATCTTACCCCTTCTCTCTACCTACTCTTGATCCCTTTTAAAAAACTTGAATCAATCCTTTGCTAAGGATTAAACAGGTTTGGTTCGTTCCTTTTAATCATTATTTTTGGGCCCCAGTCCATCTAGGTTTTAGTCAGGTTCAGAAGAAGTACTGAAATACCATGAGAAAAGTTGTTCTTGAAATATTTCAAGACAGATCACAAGAAGGAGGAACTTGACCTGAAGAGGAGCTCTGTGTAAGCTCTAAAACTCATCTCTTTCACCAACAGCAGATGATCCAATAAAAGATAGTACCTCACCCACCTTCTCTCAAATATCCTGGGACCGACACAGCTACAACAACACTGCAAGCAACTTATTTTTATCACCTCTTTTAACTTTCAGAGTAAACATGAACTTTCACATGGGTGATTGCTGTGGTTTGAACCAACATCTGACTACCTTACCAGTAGGTGTTCGGACGTATGATACTTGAAGATGAAATAATGCTGCCCAGTCACTCCACCCACATGTGTATGGGTTTTGAAAAACAGCTTCAGTGAAGTAAACAAAATAGGTTTGTATATCTTCAGTCTCCTCCCACATACAGCTATCAGGTAAAAAAGGGGCAACTGTCATTGATTCAAGTGAGCAGTGATTTAATGGCGCTCGATAATAATACCTCTGTGGTACCATGATTCCCATTAGAATCTGGATATGCTGTGCCTTCTCCAAGAAAATAATTAAAATATGATCACTTGATGTTGCAGTGTAAACAGCCCCCATCTGCCACTCTGGATTGTAGGATCACTCAGCCCAGAAAACAGGAGAAAGGGCTTCTGTGGATGTCAGTGATTGTTTCTTGCCACACAACTCAGCATCTTCTGGTGTTAGTTAAGAGTT
Organism: Emydura macquarii macquarii; assembly: GCF_026122565.2. NCBI lineage: Eukaryota > Metazoa > Chordata > Testudines > Chelidae > Emydura > Emydura macquarii. Next base: position 8,437,061 of record NW_027130506.1, read on the forward strand.
TCTCCTGTTTAACAGGGAGTATGGAGTTGATGGAGAGGTCAAAGAAAAAGACCATGTTGAATTCTGCCAAACAGGAAAAAGATGGTTAGGGTTGTATTTCTCTTTGCTTTAAAATTAGTCTCCTACAGATGTGCACTAGTCCCTCATAAATTACTCTGTATCTTAAAAAAAAAAAAAAAACCCCAAATCCTGGAATCTGTCACTGATGCTCACAGCTGGTAATAGAAATGGTGCTGTATCCAAAGCCCACTGAAATCAGCTAGAATCTTTCCATTGACTTCAATGGGCTCTGGATCAGTCCCAGAAAGAGCTGGAAAGCCCTACCGCTTCTACATATGTCTTAATGCAAATAGCAATTTACATGTGCCACATGGCGAGACTTGAAATGCCAAATTACTGGTTTCTAAATAATACAACACAGAGGAGATTTAGTTTCTGTTTGCTAACTTACTAGACATTGAAATGGTTCACCAATCTCAGTTATTGCAGCAGTCTTCTGTAGTAATAGAAGATATTCTGTAGTGGCATGGGAATGGACTATCTGACCTGATAACTCTTTCCCAGCACTAACTTCTAGATTCTGTGACATCAGAAAACACTGCTTCCAGATGATAACTGGATATGATAGATAATTTTAAAAAATAAATAAAAGGGGACTATATACAAATGTAATCATATGTGCTTAACTATTGCCTGGAATAGACGTGTTTTCTTGAATGGCAACTTATTGGAGAATCTTTGAAGTACAGTAGAAGACTGATATAAAATTGCAGGTTGAGATCAAATTCCATGAGTTTGTGCCATCCAATAGGTGCTTAAAACCTTTTACAGATGGGGAAAGTGAAGTATAGAGAGGTCTATGACACCACACAGTGATCTATGACACAGCCAGGCACTGAACCCAAAGTTGCCAAGTCCCTGTCTATTGACATGACCCCAAGATCATTTTTCCTCCAGAAGGAGTCTAGTTTCCAAAAAATGTCAATATTGTCGTATTTTAAAGCTGGTCAGGAATTTTCTATCAAAATGATTTTCCAACAGAAAAGGCAGCTTCTGCACAATCTAAATTTTTCCTAGAAAAAAATTGATTTTTCTGAAAAAAGTCAATATTCCACTGGGGAAAATTAAAAATGAAATACTTTCTACAATTTGAATCAGAATATTTAGTTTGAACCTGAATTTATTTGAACTGTCCTGAAGTGTTTGGGATCAAATCAGTTCAACAAGACATCAAAGTGAATTTCCTATCAGTGTATTGCCTTATGGGAGTTGTAGTTTGTGCCCCATTCCTTCCTATTGGCCAAGCTCCCTGAAGGATTACATCTCCAAAATGCAATGGAAATTTCCCTCTGGCTGGTCTGCATGGTGCATCATAGGAGATACAGGACTCTAAGTACTTTATGGGAGATGTAATCTGGCCAGGAATCCTGGCCTTTAGAGAAAAATGGGAGCATCAGGGCCCTGAACTACAACTCCTATGAGGCAATGTGCCACAATGGGGAAATGCCATTTAATATTAAACTGACTTGAAACAAAGCATTTCAGGTCAGTTCAATAAACCGCAATGAAATATTTTGGTTTTAGGAATGTTTAAATTTTTAGATTAATTTGAAAATGTCAGAACAAAACATCTTGACATTTCCAAATGGAATTCTTTCCAAATTTCTATTTTGTGAAAATTTTTGAAATTTCAACTTCGAATCCCAATTTGGGATGAAAACAAATACTGTAATGTCAGAATTTCAGGTAGGACAGAAATTCCAAATTTTGTTCCGCTCTATCAAACTAACTTAATAAAAAGAATATATAGTCAGGAAAAACTCTGTACCTTTGGAACCCTGACTACATTCAAGTTTGGAAATACCTCAACTTTACTGAAGTGTTTCAGTCTATGCATTATAAAGTTGACTCAGATTCTAGAAGGAGCAAAATCAGCGACATTAAGGAACTCAAGCTCCAGTATAAGTTTTCAGAGTGGACACCTCATAGTGAGCTGCTGAGAACCCTCCTGTGTGTAAAGCACGGTGGTAACTTCAGCAGGGAGGTAACATTCCTTATGGCAAAATCTCAGATACCAAAAGCAACCAAATGTAGGGTGACCTGATGTCCCAGTTTTATAGGGACAGTCCCGATATTCAGGAGTTTTTCTTATATAGGTGCCTATTACCCTCCACCCCATCCCAATTTTTCACATTTGCTTTCTGGTTACCCTAGCGGAAGAAGTTCCAGTCCCAACAAACTGTGAAGGCCCATAGCTGGGTCCTTGAAAGCTGGGATCAGCTGAGCTTGGGGGAGGGAGATGCGGAAGCTTGCCATATGTGTAAATTGTTCTCTTAACTAAAGCCTAAGGGTTGGTCTATGCTGAATATACACTGTGTTGTAACCCTTACATCTCTCTCTTTTAAAATCATAGCATAGCTTCCAATTGGCAGGCTGCCACTGCTCTTCCTGGCTCACAGACCTTGCTGACTGGGTAACAACTTCCACCTCTCTGCCAAGGCAATTGGCCCAGCTAGCCTCAGAATTTAACATGGGATCAAAAGTAGTGATGAAACAATGCAATTTCTTGTAACTAAAAATGACAGCCTCTCTTCATATAGATGAACAAAACTTTAAAAGACCACTTTTTAAACAGTGTGTGTGTGTGTGTGTGTGTAAAGTCTGGTATCTATTATTGATGGACAGGCATTTCTGTAAGTATTTATGATCACAGATTTGGACTCTGGGTCCCACATTGCTGTGGTCAAAGATTAATGCAGTCCTATTGGAAGCCCAGATAGCCAAACTGACAAAAATGTCTCCTTCCACCTTTAACTACCTGAAGGTAGCACTTCATCCAATCAGACACACATCTGGTCATGATGATCCGAACGTTCATAACCTACAGACCTGATTATTGCAATTACTATCTAGGACTGAAGCTACACACCTTGAAAAATCTCCAGCTGGTACAAAATACAGGAGGTCATCTTCTTACCAACCAGGCTGATCTCTAGTACTTACATGGCCCTCCTCCCCTTACCATAATATCTGAGCACAGTCTTTAATATATTTACCCCTTGTGAGATAGGAAAGAGCTCTTGTCCTATCTCACAGATGGGGAACAGAGGCACGGAGAGACTATGGGAATGGGCCAGGGTCATACAAGAGTTCTCTGACAAAGCAGGGAATTGAACCCCTGTCTCCTAAACTCAGGTTAGTATCCTAACCACTGGCTCATTCTTCTGCCTAATCCTCATGAGCTCATCACCCTCCTGCTATGGTTCCTGCAATGCCTTCCCATTGTATACAGAGAACACTACGAGGTCTCTGTCCTAATATTCAAAGATCGCCATGGCATTGGCTCTACCTACCGAGTTACTATCCGTGACCATAACCTCCCACAGCAGCTACACTTTACTGGAACAACTAAACTTCTGACCAACAGAGTGGTCATGAGTGCAAAAGACAGTGCTTCCATGGGGACTGGTCCTGATCTATGGAATGCCTTCCCTCAAGAGGTAAGAAAGATCATAGGCCTCATCACATGCAGAATTACATGAAAAACTCGTATATTTAGTTTGGCTTTCCCTCCAGAAGTTCTTTATAGATACACCACACCCCCACCCACTCACTTATACACAGAAACATAAACAAGCAAAGAACCCTAAAAATTATTCAGGCTATTCCTCATACAGGCTGGGAAAGAAGAAAGAGAGAGACAGTTATTTTTATTTCTATTCTTAAATTACTGGGGGGCACACTGATGCTTTAGCAATGAGGACCATATAAGCACCTAGATAGACAGAGATGAGATAGGAGATAATAAAAATACTGAGCCTTTAGGTATTCAGAACTGCACACATATTAATTAATCCTTTCAATATGAAATGATATAGATACATATTATCCCCATTTTTGCTGGTGGGGAAACTGAGACAGAGAGGCTAAACTATTTGACCTTTAACAAGTTGCAAAGTCAGTGTTAAAATCTGGTCATGACTGACGATCGGTCCTATACTCATTCCCCTAGACCAGTGTTTCCAAAAGCATGGGGACTGCCCCTATGGGGGGGTGAGAGGGGAGGGTGCTCACTGCACAGATTCCCTCCCCTCAATTTTTCTCCAGAGTCTCAGCTACCTTTTCTATTCTTTTCTTTTCAGGTTACTCTCTACCTATTATGGTTGTGGAAAAAATGTTTAAAACATTATTTAAATGTAAACGATACATATGTTTGCCTGACTTTGCAGAGAGTTTGAAATAATTGCTCTGAGGTTTCAACTCCCCCACTCATTTTAATTGGTGCCAACTCAAGTGAAAGCAAATGACCATGCTTTATATGTTAACTATTTCATTAGTCAGCAAATAATAAATCAGGAAAGGAAGTATACTCTTATGAAAATCTACATCAATGTTTCTCAGATTGTAGGATGAAAATCAAAGAAATAGTGGGGAGGTAAAGAAGGCAAGGCATATCAGTTAAGATGTGTAGGCTTTAACAACATCTGATGGGACTGGCCAGGGGAAGGAATTGTTATGACTGACTTTATTTTTCTGAATGGGGATTTAAAGATTTGGGAAATGTAGCCCTAGACCAGTGTTCTTCATTTCAAGGCCCGAGAGCCAGTGGCGGCTCCCATTGACCCTAAGTGCGGCTCCCTGACTAACTGTTTATATTCTAATTTATTTTATTTTTAACATTAGAATATGTACTGAGCCTATCAAAGTCCACCTTCCTTACACATCACATCAACCATATGGTACGATGTGCGCCAATAAGTACATCTCAGTATATCCGTTATATAATAACCGTAATATTACCATAGCAGCCAACGTAGAACTCTGAGTGTTCAACTGTTTGTGTCGAATATTATTTTTTGGCCCCAGTGAGTTACTGGAAAGAAGGGATAGATTCTTAATTCCATTGAAGAGAAAACTGGAAAGTGAAACAGGAGAAAAAGCAGATAAGAACATAACTGTGGATATTAATTAAACGAACAAAAGCAGATCTACAACAACTACAGAGAACGAGGCGGCTGGAGAAAGTAGCGGCCATGATAAGGCCATAAGGTTAATGTGCTGATGTGGCTCTTACACTGAAGGTTTTTTGCCAAAGTGGCCCCTGCTTGAAAAATAGTGAAGATCACTTCCCTAGACCATACTCTCTATGATATGGTTAGAGAAATGGGTCCTTGCTACAGTTAAAAGAAGCTAAAAAATGTGCTGTGGATTTATTCTCATGAGAGAGTAGGAGAAAGTTTCATGACCAAGTTGCATCTGTCTGAAGTTCAGCTTTGGAATTTACATATGTTCTCAATAGCAAAACACATCGCTGACGTTCATTCTTCCTGTGCAGTCTATTGTTTAGCTGTGCCTAGAGCAAAACACTTGACTGCTTTGCACTGAGTTGAAATGTTTAGCAGGGTAATGGCCTTTAGGTAGAAAAGCAGAAATCATAAGTGTCTATGTTTTTTAAATTGTCTTTCTAAGTACCCTCCTGGAGAGCTGGTTTAGTGGGATTAAAAAACAATGAAATAGTTTTGAGTTTCCATAAACTCTCCCATGCAAATCATTGAAGCCACTAAAGACTGACCATATCAGCTTAGGTCTAAGCAACTCAGCTTCTGACTTGAGTTTGGCATATCTATGTTAACAGACTTTACAACTCAACAAAACCTTACAGAAAAGGCCACCCTGTGTCTCTGAACAGGGGGCAAAATAATTCTGTAGTGCAAATCACTGGAAAAAGCGCAGATGACCGAATGTGGCAAAATAACTCCCAGTACTTCACAGCTACAGCAGGCCATGCATTGACATTGTAACCTCCAAGTAAGTTCTCAAAGAACAATTTGATCCTCCCCAGTAGCTGATTAATTGGAACTACACCAATTGATACCAACCAAAACTCCTGCCCTCAGCTTTTAATAATGCTGTGGATGAGTTTACACCAAGCTACAACTATGTTTTTTTTTAAATCGTGTTCATGCCATCTTAAACACAAGTGTTATTAATTATTTTTAATTAATTACAGCCCAATTAAGCAGACTGTACTAGGAGCTGTAAAATTTAAATAAAAAGATAGGTTCCTTGCCAGTGTGATTGTTAAACGCACTCAGAACTAAACTAGTTCTTCTCCCACGGAAATCAATAGGAATTTTGCTATCATCTTCAAAGGGGGGGACAAGGGAAATACTGAGCCCTTCTGAACATTCCATCCTACCCTTTAATTTTCAGTGTGATGCAGTGAGTGAGACAACATGCAGTCTGGAGGAGATGGGGTGAGGAAGAATAACAGTTACAGCAATGGGATCACACAGTTACTCCGTTTAGGTATCTGCACAGCTAAGTGAGTCAATTAAAAAAACCTAAAAATATTATTGCTGCTGTCTCACTACCTGTGATTATTGGGGGTGTGGGTAGAGGGGCCCTTTTTTAACATGTCTCACTCCTGCCAGCTAAATTGTTCTTTACCATTTTAGCCTGACACAATTTAAAACCACTTCAGCAAGCCTGGTTTTAGTACAAAGTGAGGATGGCTCACAGTGAATCAGTACCAGAGTGCATTGACCAATGCAAATATTTCCCCTCTAGTCTGGCAAATTACGACTACAAAGGGTTACAACACATTTTTCTTTGACTAACCTGCATCTTGTAAATATTAGTTGTGTTGGCATGTCTATGAATAAATTCTTGATTGCAGATATCAGTGTGCTCTGATACATTCTTTTCTACTGCATTGACTTTTTTGTTTTTCCTGACCTCGTAGGTAAGGGAATCATGCCTCATGGAATTACATAACATGGATTTGAAGTTGCTGCTTAGCTGGAGAAGCATTCACATAAAAATTCTCAGCCCTACTCAGGCTGTTTTGTGTATCTCAACTAGCCATTGGAGCTTTCCTCCACTTGAGAGGAATCACTGGTGGTGTATGGTCATTTATCAGCTCCTATGCTACCTTCCTCATGACATACAGGGCTTTCTCAAGTTTAAAAGGGCATCTATGCAATCAACACCTAAATTTATAATGGACTGAACCAAAACCTCAAATGCGAACATACCTGGTTCTGGAGTGTTTGAAATCCAGATCCAAATTTTGTACTTGGAGAAATAATTCTGGTGGTGATGTTACATTTTTTCTTCTGATTAAAAGTCAGTTTGTTTCAACATTGGTTTTCCAATCACTTGTGCAGAGGTCCCACTTTGCCACTTTCAGTTCTTTAATAACAAAAGGTACTTCATCTATGGTGCAGTTGGAAATCCTCAGTTTAATCAAACTCTTTGTTTCCAGATACATCTTCTAGCCTCTTAATGGGGAATTGGCTTTTTCCCTTTGTGAGCTTTCAGTCTGACAGGCTGAGCAAGAAGGTGGGAATTTTCCTTTCCAGTGGGTCTTTAACATCTCACACATGAATGATTGATTTGAAGCCAGCCTAAAGTTTTAGTTACTCACTGCAAATAAATATTTTTTTCCACACTCAAGTACAAGTGTGTAATGGGTATTTCACTGTGCACATACACACAGAGCTGCCTTGTGTGGGTGAGGCTATAACCCAGTGTGTTTCTAACCTTTTGTCCCATCCAAAAAGCAGATGAGTAACATTTCCATTCTTCACAGTGTGTGGGCAAAACACTGCCTAGCAGGCAGGTCAGAGCCTAAGCTAGTGAAGGACTTTGAAATCTAGTTGCTTGTTTCCTTTCTACACACAAACTGCTACAGCAGCGATGGTTCTCCGATCAGCCTAGGTAAACCGCCTCCCCGAGAGGAGGTAGCTAGGTCAATGGAAAAATTCTTCTGTTGGCCTAGCAGTATACTCCGGGGTTAGGTCAGCATAGCTACATCTCTCAAGGGTGTGAAAAATCCACACCCTGAGAGATGTAGCAGTACCAATGTGAGTTCCCATTGCAGAGTGTAGGAGAGTAAAGAGTTAAAGCTGGACAAGTGGTCAAGTCTAAATTACAGGGAATGGGGTCAAGGCAAGGGCAAACCTTGTTTCTGTTAATTGGTGTGAATTTTAGTTAGAGTCTGTTATCTCTCTTCTCCTCCTTCCTTCCTGGCCATCTGCGCAGAGGATGAGTCTTTTGCCATTTCTGTGCAAGGTCTTTTGGTGGGAAGCAAGCATTATCTTCCTTCTACCTCTGGCATACCTTCACTTCAAAGAATGTTAATGTAAAATGTATAGGTTTTAAGGTGATGTTCCTGACCTCTGTTTGGTAATCCTGTAAACAACAAACAGGGGTGGGTATAATTATATTCATTATGTAGTTGTTAATATTCATTTTATAGGTGTCAATGTAACCAAATAAGGGCCTATGGGAAGTTGCTGAAAATGCATACATTTACATACTGTTATGGATAAAATAATTGTAAAGTAACCCCCTCGTTGCTCACTCGTGGCATCGAGGTGGAACGAGCAGGCAATAAAGGGTTCCATCTCCCCAATCCACCCCCCGGGACAACCTGTTTGATTATTTCTAACACAGACCAGCCCTTAAAAGGGAAATTTGATTGAGCTTGTGTTGAAGAATTTTCAAATATCAGTCTTGTAGGATGAGCTGCTAACATCCCCAAATGTCAGGTATTTTTGAAGAGTACTTTTCAAAAGTAGGAGCCTAAAGAGAGGCACTTAACTCTGTTATTAGGCACCTAAACAAATGGTCTGATTTTCAAAAGTGCTGATCATCTAACAGCTCCCATTTTACATGTATGAATCAGGAGCCTATTTTAAGCACCCATTTTTGAAAAATTTAACCTAGGAGTAAAACGGCTATTCTCTTGACAGACAACTGTCAGCCAGCTTCACATCGCCTCCAAATAGTGCTGGGCATTAGTGGTCCTACTACATGTTACTTAACTGGAGGAACTGAAGCGGTCACATTAGACTGGACAGTCCCTTGCGTTCTTTTGAGTGGTGATATTGGTTTTGCTTTTTTTTTCCCATTCATTTTTGAGTATAGTTTCCTTTCTTTGGCAGGGTGCTTGTAAGCATGGAGGCTTCTCTTCTTATCAGGGTAAATTGGTATCAAGACCAGGACTGCAATGAAAGACTATGTAAATAAGGGGTTAAAACTACATTACACAGAGTAAATACATGGCAAATGTGTGGTTGGATAGAATCTAAGTAGGGCTGCATATTTCTAATCATTAGCAAACGAGGAATATCAAAATGGTCAATAGTCTCACTAGAGTAGACTTTATGAAGAAGTCTGCCGAAGGTCTGGGACAGTGGTTCTCAACCAAAGCTATGTGTACCGTTGGGAGTACACAGAGATCTTCAAGGGGGTACATCAACTCATCTAGATATTTGCCTGGCTTTACAATAGGCTACATAAAAAGCACTAGCGAAGTCAGTACAAACCAAAATTTCATACAGACAATGCCTTGTATATTCTGCTCTATATACTATACAATGAAATGCAAGTACAATATTTGTATTCCAATTGACTTATTTTATAATTATATGGTTAAAAATGAGAAAGTCGGCAATTTTTCAGTAAGAGTGTGCTGTGACACTTTTGTGTTTTTATGTCTGATTTTGTAAGCAAGTAGTTTTTAAGTGAGGTGAATCTTAGAGGTATGCAAGTCCTATCAGCCTCCTGAAAGGGGTACAGTAGTCTGGAAAGGTTTTGAGCCACTGTGATAGACAGTGGTACACATGCCAGTTTGCTGGGGTTATAAATTCATCATGGCCTTCGAACCGTCTGCAAAGACCCTGGTAGTTTCTCGGTAGGTCTGGCTGAGTTTTACACTGCGCTGGAACTATCAGGGCAAGAACTCTATCCCCTTCCCCTCCAGTGTACATGCAACCCCCTATAAGCACCCACCACCCTTCACCCGCACAAGCACCCTCTGGACATCATACACCATGCTTGGGCTCCAGGGAGCTTACAAATCACTAGACTCACTGAGACAATGACTTCCCATCTCCTTATTTCGACCTGTGCAGCTCACCAGCACCATACTCAGCTCCCTAACCCACTCAAAATGCCACAACCCCTTCGCAACCCACCGAGAAAGAAATATGTGAGGGAATGTACTTACATGGCCACAGACCGTGTAGAATCAAAAGTTAAGGTAGAAGCCCTTTAAGGAGTCTCCTCGCCTACACTCTGTCTCCATAGGCCTGTTAAAATTTCAGCTCCACCTCCCATTAACCGTCAATTTGTTTCTAATTTAAATCTAAATAATGTATTAACAACTTTCAAAGATGTGCTAAAATCAGCAGATGATCTGCTTTTTACCGGAATACAAAACATCCTGTTTGACCTTTTACAACTAACTATAAGATAGTTACCGAAGTGATGGGAGTGACATAAGAACCTGACTAGAAAAGCCTTGCCAATGTCCATCCGTGCATGCTATTCATACAGCCAGTGGGCCAGCCCTGTTCTGCTGCTGTGGGTATCTTAGATCATGTAGCCAGGCTGCTCAGTCTTGTGACTTCAGACATCCTCAGTGCTGTCTACCTGAGCTGATCAAATAAAGATTTTGCTGCCTGTAAGTGAAGCATACTGTCAAAATATACAGGGCCTGATTCTCGTCTCAGTTGCACCAGTATAATTCAGGAGAAATTCCATGGACATCAGTGGCGTTTCATGAGTGTGAAATTAGTGTAAGTGAGAGGAAAATGAGGTTTAAGAGGGTACTGCATCTTATTTAATCACTGACCCCCTGTGACAGTCTGTATCCCTATGTTCACCATTTTTACAAGACCATGATACATTTTGTATAAAGTGTGACTTGTGAGGTATCATTTAGAAATTCTTAATTTGCTGATCATTATTGTCCTGATAAAATAGGTGTGGCAACATTGCATGTACAGTTATAAAATTCTACTGTATGACATTGTTGAGACGTTCCAGATTTAGAAAAGCAGGCACAAACCTGTTCCTCAAAGACAAAAGGCAAATTGATGTCTCAGCCAGGTGTTGTCAAAACCAAATGGACTATCACTGGTTAAGCGGCCGTTCTTTAGCGGGAAAAAGGGTGTGGATGAGAAATCTACATTTTGGCAAAGAAACAGCTGGAGGTTCCCATCCCCACAGACTTGCTGTCTCCTGAGCCTCAGCTGGAGGTGATTTTCAAAGAAAAAGAACTATAACAAAGGGGAAAAAATGCCCCACACAAAATGCCACAACCTTCATCTCTACTCATGGTATTGGCAACACTTGAAGGACAAATGAAGCATCATTGGACTGGGGAGGGATCCTGGCCCAAAGGAATTCAGCTAGTAAAACTGCTAGAACATGTGGTGAGGGAGACTTTTGCTTTGAAATCACTTAGCTTGTTAAGTTAGGTGTTAGTTGGGTTTTACCTTCTATTTCTTTTTAACCTATTCTGACTTTTATGCCTCATTACTTGTAATCACTTAAAATCTATCCTTTTATAGTTAATAAACTTGTTTCATTATTTTATCTAACCCAATGTGCTTGAATTGAAATGTTTGGTAAACTCTATTTGAGATAATAGGATTTGTGCATATCATTTTCTATTAATAAAATGATGGACTTTATATGAACTTGTTTTGTCCAGAAGAGGGCTGGGCAGTACAAGATGCACATTTCTGGCAGAAAGTCTGGGACTGGGAATTTGCTGGTGTTGCTCTCTGCTGCTTGGATTCTGGGAGGAAGGTTTTCTAAGCATAAAAAAGGGATCTCCAGTTACTTAGCCTGGGTTAGCCCTCAAGTTTGTTTATCACAGCTTGCTTATAATAGAAGAGCTTATATTACTTTTTGAAATTTGTAGATTGTAACTCATTTGTGTATATGTTTGTCTGCTTTAACCTTGTAAGTAACTGTCTTGTTTCCTTTTCCTATTTAATAAAGCTTTAGATAGTTTGTAATAGGATAGGCTACAAGTATTGTTTTTGGTGTAAGATCTAACGTGCAGTAAGTGACTAGTGCTTTGGGACTGGAGTAAGCTGAATAGTGCTATAATTCTTGGTGTAATGCACCATCTATTATAAAAGTAGGCTCACCTGGGTGGTGAGACAGATTGGAGTACTCAAGAGGACTATCTGTGTCTCCTTGTTAATGCTCTTAGAGTGTTTGAGGAGTTTACACTTGATAATTGGTTGGTGAAATCTAAGTATAGAACTTATAGCCAATGTGGGATATGTGCCCTGCTTCCTAACAGTCTGCCTTGAGGTTGGTACTCATGCTCTTGAGTCACTTCAGGACAGCTTGACAGTACCTTTATTTTGCAGTTCTTTATTTCTCCACTGTAACAGGGTGGCCTGGGCCCTTTAAGGCAGGCTTACAGCTTGCCCTTGCCCTGTTCAGCCACCTAGGCATTCTGGGACTTGTAGTTAAATACCCTAAATGACCTGATTTGGTGAAAAATTTCAAAGTATCATTGTGTAGCAAGGCGCTGTGGCCTTCCTTTGGAGCCTGGGCCAGAAGAAGGGTTGTGACGCCCCTGCTGGGCAGATCTGGGCCCCGCAGGCCAAACTCCCTGGGAGCAGAGGTGCGGGGCCAGGATAGGAAGAGGAAGCACGAGCTCAGTCAGAGAAAAGCTGCTGCTGGAGAAGGATGAGCCTTCCCGGAGGCTGCGGTTTGGGCCTGACCTAGGCCACTGAGCTGTGCAGAGCGAACACTCCACAGATCAGAGCCTCCAAGGTCTGCCCGGGCTGCCGGGCCCGAGCAACTGGGAAGGGCCACCAGGTCCTAGTAGCTGGGAAGCCCTACCCAAGACCACTGACTGGGAGAAACCCCTTGAGGCCAGCCCTGACCTAGAGGAGCTGCCTGAGCCCAGTGTGCTGGAGGACCCACCAGGCCCCTGTGACCTGGAGGAGCTGCCATTTGCTGATGGCCCCGAGGAGTTCCTGGACCTGCTGACTTCTGCTAGCTGTCTACCCCAGCAACTCAGAGGAAGACCCTTGGTTCCAGGTACCCGGGTTTAGGGTGGGAGGAAGTAGCCCAGGGACAGCCGACTATAGTTTGGCTGAGCTTGTGGTCGAACCAGTCAGTGTGTTGTGGATGGAGCCCCGCTGACCAAGTGGCAGAGTCTCTTTGCCACTGATAGGGCCCTGGGCTGGGATGCAGTGGAGTCGGGTGGGCCTGCGTCCCCCTCCCCACTTCCCTAGCCACCTGGGAGTGCTCCGCTCCTCTGAACCTGCCTGCCAGAGGATACCGAGCGTTACCTGCCCCGCCCCGCCTGAGAGCTGGGGGCAACAGACTGCTTAACTCCCCCGCCCCGCCTTAGGGCTGGGGGCTACAGACTGCTTTGTCTGCCCCACCCGCTCAAGGGCCGGGGGCTACTGACTGCTTTACAGCTCCGCTTTTTCCCGTAGAGCAAGGCACTGTGGCTTTGCTCGGAGCCTGGGCCCAAGGAAGGGTTGCGATGCCCCTGCTGGGCTGTGTCGCCAGCCTACACATTGACAAAGTATTACAGTTACCCTGACAACCAGATGGACACCCCACCCCGTCCCAATGAGGACTTCAGTGTGAATATTGCAGCGTTTAGTCTTACCTTAGAGAGGCTTATCACACAGCATCAGTCATTGATATAAGTGCAAAGACTCTGAAAGCCTCCCCTCCACCCAACTGGTGTCAGATGTTGTGGTAAAAGGTGTCCCTTCAGTTCTTGTTCCATATTGCTGAAAATAAAACCAAATTCTTATAAGTCTGTCTTAGTCAATGTTTATTTATAATTGGACGAGAATAGCCTCTCCTGACTACATACTCTATAGTAATGTATATTGGCTATGGTTTGATCCATTTCCTACTGAAGTGGATGGTTATTTATTCCACCTCATGGTGGGTGAACCTCAAGTTTGACAGTTTGGATTCAAGTTGGATTCCTGTTGGAAGCTTATGAGAATGATCAAAATCTTTGGAGTCCCCCTCCCACCATCTCCCAAGCTGTAAATCCTTCCTTCAAAGCCGCTGCTTTCCCCTAATGGACCCTGGAACCCTCCAAACAAACTATTCATCACAAAGACATCGTGCCTTAGTTCAAAATTGGCCAAAGTCAGGAAAGAGGCAAAGTGATTTCTGAATTTTGTCCTTATGCTTGATGAAAATGAGGAGGGTTTCGGGGGGGGAGGGGGAATGTTTTCTTTCTGTGAAACATCACTTGTGACTGGAAATGGTTGAAAAACAGGCTGGTGTTATCAATAAAATGTCACCCCAGTTTGTTGATCAAAACTCCAACCAAAGCTTTGTCTGAATTTTCTGACCAGCTCTAATAGGGCACTTTGTTTGACCTTCACTGTGCCATTTCATTGAGTTTAAATGTTCAGATGTATTTGGGAATCTTGTGTTTGCATTGTGGTCCATTTGGACATTCCTTTTAGATTGTACTATCAGATTACCTTTGACTCACCCTTTGTATTATGCCTACAGAAAAAAGGAAGGGTTGGCTGTTAAGCATTAAAGGGCTTTGCACATTAGTCACCTTTTTCACTTTTGCAGCTTCTTTAGATTTATACGCTAACCACGGTGAGTGGAGGGAACTGCTCAACTTTTTGAGTGAGTTGGTTTTTTCTGTTTTAAGCAGGTCTGAAACTCATTAGCTCGTGAAGCAATAAAACCACAATAGTAAGAACCAGTAACGCATTACACAGGAAAATAAATACTGCCTCTTACAGATTGACTCAAAGAAAGTGTTGGTTTTTTAATTTTTTTTGCTTGGGGTTTTTGTTGTTGTTTTTTCAATTATGTGATTATGTGATTATGTGAATGCTAATCAAGGTCAGGTTAGTTGTACACACAAAGGTCTTTTCAGTGCAATATGTTTCCACTTTCAGACATCATACAGATCTTAAATTTAGGAAGAATAAGAATAAAAACTGTTGAAAATTTTAAAATGGGACAAGAGATTGCAGATGGGTCTAACTGTTTCTCATTAATAAAATGCTGTAGATCCCGATTAACTTTTTATTCATTTCTACAATTATGTTTAGCCTGTCCTGGCTTGAAATTGCAATTGCCTTGTTAAACTTGTAGGAGAGTAAAGAGTTAAAAGCTGGATAAGTGGTCAGGCCTAAATTACAGGGAACAAGTCAAGACAAGGGCAAATCTTGTTTCTGTTAATTGGTGTGAATTTTAGTTAGAGTCTGTTATCTCTCTTCTTCTCCTCCCTTCCTGGCCATCTGCGCAGGGAATGAGTTTATTGCTATTTCTGTGCAAGACTTTTTGGTGGGAAGAAAGCATTATCTTCCTTCTCCCCCTGGTATGCCTTTACTTCAAATAATGTTAGTGTAAAATTTATAGGTTTTAAGGTGATGTGCCTGACCTCTGTTTTATAGGTGTCAGTGTAACTAAATAAGGGTCTATGGGGAGTTGCTGAAAATGTATATATTTACATACTGTTATGGATAAAAGCATTGTAAAGTAACCCCCTCGTTGCTCACTCGTGGCATTGAGGTGGAACGAGCAGGCAATAAAGGGTTCCGTCTCCCCAATCCACCCCCGGACAACCTGTTTGATTATTTCTAACAAAACTTACTTAAGGTTTATTAGTGAGACAAGGTGGGTGAGATAATAATTTTTATTGGACCAACTTCTGTTGATGAGACAAGCTTTCAAGCTACACAGAGCTTGGACCTAAAGAAGAACTCTGTGTAGCTTGAAAGCTTGTCTTTTTCACCAACATAAGCTGGTCCAATGAAAGTTATTACCTCATCCACCTTGTCTCTCTAATATCCTGGGATCCACAACAACATTGACTCAAGGTTTGTCTGGTTTCAGGGAAGGTTCTGCAAGTGACATCTTTCTACAGCAGTGGGCCTTGGTATGATTTGAAGAGCCAGAGCCATGCAAAACGTTCAGAGTGGAGCTCAAAACTATGCAACTTTTACCCAGCTTCCATTTTATAACCCAGATATTTAAGACAAAGATGAACTGATTTGATGATTTTGCATCAAAACAATGTGGCATTCATGTTTTTGCCACAAAATCATCCTTGGCTAATGCTAAACTTGGTGATTTTGACTGCATTTCACTCTCAGATTTGGGTACCACCAGCAAAACCATGTGGCTTTAAATCAAAGGAAATGTTGTTACAGACTACTGTTACGTAAAACCTTCAGGTTTCATGGGTTTTGAATTACTGTGTGCTTTCAGCAACAATAACATGAGGACACCTCTCTCAGCCCACTCCGCTTTCTCTAGCAGTGGTTATACAGTGCCATAAAAGGCCAAGCTTTGGTAACTTCTAGTCATCTCTTCACTGAGGTCTAATGTGGAAAGTGTACTCCTAAACAATGGAGTGGGCTAAATCACATATCAGAGACAAGTTTTCTCTCCGACTGCTTCTATCCAGTTTGGTTAACATGGTTTAGTTTGTATTAATTGCTAAGAAGATGGAGAGATCCTACACTATTATAGATACCCCAGGTAAAATTTTTGTACTTAACTCTTTACTTTCCATTAGCTAAACTACAGGCCTGTGTGCTTGCCATTTCACACCAAGTAGCGGATGTGGCAGATCAAGTGATGTCAGATTTGCTTTAGAAGAGCTTCATTTGTGTGAGTAAAAAGTGAGCTGTGATGCAAAATCTAAGGGATAAAAGGTCCCAAAGCTCTGGTGCAAAGAGCTGAAAGTAAAAGTGAAGATACTGAGACAATGATCTATATATAGGATGTGACTGTAACGAATGGAATAAACCTCACAGCAAATACAACACCCACACGAACAGGGATGTGTTAATGCTTTTAGGCATATGATTTCTAATTAACTGCACACAAACAACGTGCAGGGTGTTGACAGGATTCTAATCTAGCCTCAGAATATGCATGGGTTCCACAGCACTTGTGACTCTGCCTTCACCTAACTGCAGGCCAAATTGTGATCCAGCATCTGCATTCCCCACCAGGAAGCAAGGGAATGTAATGCACCCCACAACCTCTTAGAGCATATCTTCGCTGCACGGTTAACCCAGGTGCTTGGCACTCATGCTGAGTCTGGGTGCAAGTGTCCCCATAGCAACGCCCTATCCACATTACAATGTCTTCACTGTATCGGCACTCACCCATAGTGTGTCTGGGGGCCTATCACGTGGTTCTTTGTTCTGAGACATTCTAGGATTCTTTCCCTGTCAATTGTGGAAGAACTTGTCCTTGAGAGGGAATTGTGGAAAAGGCATGGCACTTGAGTGATTTTTTTTTTTTTAACCTGCATCTGCAATGCAGAGTGGCTGTTTTCCAGTCAGAGTTAAATTGTAGCCTGGGCTCTAACCTCTAAGCTAAGACGTGTAAGTTAGTCCACGATTAAAGCACCTACAAACCTGGGTCAAAGGTTTTTTCTGTGTGGATGGTTGGGGAGGAGATGGGGTGATGGACTAAAGCAGGGTAAAAGTTTGGTTAACTGTGCAGTGAAGTGATACCCTTACAAACGTTACTCCTACTGTGAATAGTTATGCTGGGGGGAGTGCAGCCTCTGTTGGGCTGCTATGTCCCTCCCTCCCACATATGTGGGTGGGATGAGGAAGGGCAGGGAATGGGTGAAGCCTTTACTCACTTCCCCTTTTACACTCTGCTGCTTGGTACACTGGGGGAGATATGCTGAGCCAGGTGTAGACCAAGCACAGAATACCTCTTCCTCCCTCCATACCTGCCTAGAGAAAAAGGGAATCACAGTCTGCTTCTTGGTCTTTTCCTGGGAGAGCACAACAATGCACTGGCTGATTGCACAGGGGTCATGTCAAAGCCATGATTTAGCCCTATGTGATCAGAATGCCCATCTGAAAGAGCAGCTACACAGGTAATTACATCCTGATGTCTTCATTGCACAAGCTAGTGGTGACACACTCGTGTTGCAGTAACATAGCATTTCATTACGTCTTTCAACATTATACCTTATTTTAAGCACTCTGTAACTGTGAAATTAAACGTATTTCCATTTTAACCTATAGTATGAACAAGGGCTGTTACATGAAGCACTGAGGAAAAAAAACTGATGACCTGATCTCTCAAACCCTTTTCAGGCAAGTAGTCCTTCCTCACACCAGTTGTTCACTGGTTGAGGTATGGTTGCTCATGAGTTGAGGTATGGTAGACATACATTAGTGAGGCCTTGTCTAGACCACAATTTGTGGTCCAGTTATAGTTTGGTTGTTCCCTATAACCAAACTCTAACTCACCCTGTATTGATATTATAAGTCCCTCTATTGTTTGTTGGTAGAGTTTTAGATCATGTCAGTTAACCCAGGAGGAGGCTTACAGAGTTTAGTTTGTTTATCATATCAAACAAAAATTATGAAGTTACTTATTCCATAAGTACTTATACAATGAAGGTTTCTGATATTGGGGCATAACAAGATGCAATGGCTGGAAGTTAAAGCTAGACAAATTCAAACTGTAAATATGGTGCATATTTTAAAAAGTGAAGATATTTAACCACTGGAACAGATAACCAAGGCCTGTGGTGGATTCTCCATCACTTGAAAGTTTGATGTCATACTGGATGTCTTTTTAAAAGATATGGTCCAGCTGAACAACAAGTTATCAGGTTAGATGCAGGAATTATTGAATGAAATTCTATGGGCTGCATTACGCAGTAGGTCTGACTGGAAGTGCTCCCTTCTTGCCTTAAAATCTATGAGAGTAAGGACTGTCCTCTGTTTGGGTTTGTGGGAACCCAAGAAACATTAGCTGTGGAGAGGAGGAAATGCTGAAAAACTAGACTCTTCCCCCCCCAAGTTGAACATGAAGTTAGTAGGCAATGCAGATTCATGTCAGCATGTCAGAACCCTGGTCACCCACATTTGCAGATTGCTCTTCAGCTCAAATACATTTTCTGTTCCTCTATTTCAAATTCAAATGTCACTTTCACTAATTTGCATTTTCCCTTTAGTTGCTTTTTCCTGCTATAGGATAGGTAGAGCATGGAGGTTACTGAGCGGCAGAGACAGCAGTTCTGGTTCTTATTTCACTTACATCAGTTTTACACGTGTGTAACTCCATCCATTCACTTCAGTGGAGTTCTCTGACTCACACCAATGTGGATGACAGACTCAGGCCTGTACACTTAATCTGCTAAAATGGAACTGTTGCCCACAAAAGGTGGGGAGCCATTATTCTAAACAGTATATCAGTGAAGACTCATTTGCCTACTGTAGTTTGTTGTGATGGGCTGTTACACTGGAATAAAACTCCTTCTGAGCCTTAAAGCAGGTCAAAATCATTATCACTTTCCTGGGTCTTATTCTGTGATGTTCAATAATAGCAGCCAACAACTCAAAGCATAATATTCTCCAATATTGTCTTTGATACTATTCTAATGTCAATGGTGGAGTGATACTGCACATCACAACAAGCACCTTCAAGAACAGCACAGGGACAGTCTCAAATGCTGACACCAAAGAAAGTTGGTGCTAGAAGATTACAATAGCATAGGCTAACACTGCTTTCTGCACTCCCCCTCCTTCATCCAAACTATTACAAGCAGAGAGAATGTTGTAGAGATAATGAGAACTAAAGAATTTACAGCTGCTGTTACACTCAGAGACACTGAGTGTTATTAATGGTACCACTTGTGCCCACCTAATTCCAGATAAAACAATCTCCTGCACATCTGCAGAATGAAGAATCTGATGGTGAGTCAGAGACGGGGAAAGTAAGTTGTGACTGTTAGTCAAGCACTGAGCCTTATTGTGTAGGAGGACTCATACCTCTCACTCTCTCTCTGTGAGTGACCCTGGGCATAAATCTGTCTGTTGACTGGTTAGCTAGCAAACACAAAACCAGGCCCCACTAGATACGTGCAGCTGCTTTTAAGCCACTGCTGAGATACATCACACAGCAGTGTGAGATGCATGACACAGCAGTTATTTATGTTGAGTGGGAAGGAGGAAGAACAAATCTCCATTTGTTTTATTTTCTTTCTTCCTTTTCCCTCGATACAGCAGTGCTTACATACTTCTTCATCAAATCCCAGCTATTCATCTTGAATGATCAGTCACATTACCCACGTGCACTGACAGGAGTATCCATGAATAGTGAACTGTACGAGCTGTTAGGAAAGATACTAATACTGGGCAACTGACAAATGGAAAGATGCCAATTTACTCGAGTACTGTGTGTGGCCACCTGATCATACAGCCAGTGGCTCAAATGTGAGGCTACGTGCAACCCATTTGTTATCCACACAACAACGATGTGGTAGTGGGTGTAAGACTTGGGATCTTTTGGCTCAGAAAACACATGCAGCCAAAAGAGACATGAGACAGAAGAGACTATCCATTAATAGGTGTGGCATTAAGGTTTATATGTTGGTTGTCCAGCCACTCGCGGGTAACGTGATCACTTGAACGTGTCTTGACACTCCACTGGCATTTATTACAGCAGCACCCTATAGCTGCATTTACCTTGGGACTGTCTTTCTTTCCTGTGCTTTTATATAGCAGAGCTAGAGATTTCAACATGTCTGTCTCTTAAAGAACAATCGCACCCCAAAACAAGTCACCATCTCGCATTGCATCACAAGATCGTTAACCTTGCTACCCTGCTTTCATACAGTTTGTACTTCTATCCCCTCCCCTTTCGGATATCCGTGTCTTTAGATGGCGTGAGGTGGCAGAGGTCATGGTCACGTGGCAGTAGACACATGCTGACCAAAAAGTGCTGACTTAACATTGCTGCTTGTGCATGCGTGTGTGCGCGCGTGTGTGTGTATAAAAAGGAACAAGGATGCCTAAGATGTGTCCCTTTCTCTCTACTGAAGTGTAAAGAGGATCCTTACAAGGAACAAGAAGGTAATGAGGCACTGGAGACAAATTTATACATAGCAATTGGAACTCCTCTCTGGACCTCACAGAGGAAGGCAGCTGCACTCTCGATTCCATAAACAGCCCCCTGTGCATCTCTGGGAAGGGGATTTGAAAACCCCAACACCCCCTAACCCTGTCTATAAAAATAAAAATTACACTGCCCAGAGCCCTATGAGCAACAGGCTTATTTCAAACCCCAGAAGCATATAGATGTCAGTTGTGGGAGAACAAGTCAATACATTCCTTCTCATGTAGATATCCATCTGCAGCAGCACATCCTGCCTAAGATGCTGTTAGTTTGGGGATTTTACACAGAACAGCCATGTAAATATTTTTGCATGCCACCTCCCCAAAGCTAAACTCAGTTTGGCATTTTTGCCCTTAAATATGCAATTGAAAGATAATTCAAACTGCCTTACTCAGGGAGAATTCCATGGGACTGGTGGGGGGTGTAAACTGGGGCCTAAGAAGGCAACAGAAGTGGAGGAATCCTTGTTCCTAACCTCACAGATCTCAGGTAGATGCACTCTAGAATTGTCTACACTGTGCCTAACCTAGGGAGAGCCAGGTGGTGTGTTGCTATTGTCTCACTGCCCTAGCTGCATTCAGTTACTCCACATGCGCCAGAGAGTTGATCTATCAATGAAACATGTTGTAGAACAACTAGATGGTATTATTATTCCTGCTGTGCTTGCTCCGCTCAGTGTATCTAATGCATTACTCTGTGGTGGGGAAGGAACACATATGTCAAATGGGTGTAACATGCTGAGTCTTGAACCCAGGCCTGGGAGTCCCCAGGCACCTGCCACAGCCTGGGCTCCACCTACTGAAACGAACTAGGCTGGGTAACTATTACGGCAATAGCCCCAGCCAAGGCCCAGCCCACGGGAGCTCGGACTGAGGATCGCCCAGCTCCACCAATTGGTCCAACTATGCTATTTAAGCCAGGAGGAGGCACAGGAAGTTCGACTGAGCAGCAAGGTGGTTTCTTGTGATGGCTGCACTGGATCGTGCTTGTGCCTACCTCCTACACCCGACCTTGATTTCTGCTCCTGGCTTTGCTCTTCTTCCCACGGTGCTTCTGCTCTGTGCTTGAGCCTTGCCGCTCCTTCCGCCTTTACATCTTGCCTCCAGTTCTCAGTGACCAGTCCCGGCTGCAGCCCTGGCCTCCAGCTTGTGACCCTGACTCTGGCTTGACCCCTCACTCTTATAACTGGCAGTTGATTCTGGTGCTGACCCTCGGCTTCATTCCCCAACCTGGCCACCTCTCTGCCCACTAGACCTGACTCCTGCTCTGCCCACTAGGCCAAACCACCTACATTCCTGTCCATATAACAATGGGTTAAGAAACCTATTGCCTGGCTTTGTTGATTCATTTAGATTTATTGATGGTGCTGATCATAAACTTCAGTTGCATTGCAAAATAGGACATAAATAGTACATAGAGCTCAGCCCTTCTGAAATTACAGAAAGGAGTGCCCTTAGAGCTACCTTCATAATCTTCAAAAGAGGCTTTCCCTTTGCTATTTTCTCCACCCCAAATTGCACTGCCCACAGCAACCTCCCCAACACCATGGAAGCACAATACGCTTATGCAGTATGCACCACCAAACAAAACTACAGTATGTTCTGAATTTGTACACTGGCCGTCTTCCTTCTGAAAATCAGGCCCCTTAAAGGTGTCTCAAATTGGGCACCCAAAATCATACATCATTCTCAAAATTCTTGGCCTGTGCCCTTTTTTTTTTTGTTCTGAAAGGAGCTAGCACATTGTATAAGTACAGCCCAAATAAAACTAGCCACAACACAACCACCAAGGGTATGTCTACATGGCAGTGTAAGCCCAGGGTTAGTAGAACTCCAGTTAGCAGACCCTGGGTTTCTTAACCTAAAGCTTTAGCGGTGACACTCATTTGTAACCTCAGGTTAGGAATTGTTGAACCCTGGGTTTTAACCTGGGGCTCCAGCGTCTACACTGCATTATGCGGGCCTGAGCCTAACCACCCATATCCCAGACTGCCGAGTGCCCTCCCCACATGTGGCCGCTCTAGTCCTTTGTGGTGCAGTGTGGGAAAATTTGACTGCCCACCAAATTTGACAGTCCCAGAGGGCAGAGGAAGTTGGCTTGTGGGATATTTTTGGCAGACTCCTAGAGTACGTGTTCCATGGGGCTGCATCTACACTGCAAAGTAACAGATCTTGAACCTGAGTCCCAGCTTGGCTCAGACCTGTCACC
This sequence comes from Emydura macquarii macquarii, assembly GCF_026122565.2. Classification (NCBI taxonomy): domain Eukaryota; kingdom Metazoa; phylum Chordata; order Testudines; family Chelidae; genus Emydura; species Emydura macquarii. Next base: position 8,459,987 of record NW_027130506.1, read on the forward strand.
CCTGTGGGGCCATGGGAACCAGGGTCTGAGCCCTGGATTAGTGTGATTTGTGTGTAGACAGAAGGAGGCCTAGGCTTAAGCCTGATTTTGAGCCCTGGGCTTACATTGCAGTGTAGAACTACCCTGTCACAAAATGAAATCTTGGCAAACCTAGCAAGGGGTTACAAGTCTTCTCAGGGAAGATTTTTTTTTTTCTGGAGACCTTTCTCAGAAGAGGAAATTCTACAAATGCTCCAATGAATCACCAAGAAAAGGCTATTTGTTCATTTCTTGGAAGACAACAAGGGTTAAAGATGCACAGCCCCAGCCACTTGTCAGATTTGGCATGCTACAGTCAAAAGCTGGTGGAGGCAGTTAATTAGTCCAATACCCTGCTCAAAGTTCAGCCTCTATTGGCAGGAAATGGCAGGCCGCACCAGCTTGCTTTCCTCTTTTTATTAACAAAGAACGGTGCCATCAGATTACCTTGGCAAAAATCCAAGGCCAGCATGTCATTTGCCTGCCTGAGCTCTGCTATGGCAACAGGAATGCTAGTCTTGCCAAAGTAGCAGCTGGTAGATGGATGGCAGATTACCTGCCAAACAGATTTACTGGCCACAGAGTGCTGCAGACCTCTTCGATGAGTTAAATAAAAGGCGAAGAAAGGGGGACTTTGTGACAAAAAGATGGTTATCCTTTTTAGGTTTATTTCTAAGCAAAGGTTTCCTGGTGTCCAGCTGCTAATGTGCGGGTAGACCATGTCCCTATTCTTTTGGGTATGAAAGGCATTAAACAAATTAGTCTTTATCTTCGTTTCAAGTCCCCCGGACTTTACAAAAGCAAAAGGCTTCCTTTCTAGAGGACTCATTTCCATAACTCAATGGCCAGCCTGGCCGAGGTTTGCTGATTTTTCATTTCATTCTGTGCTTCCATTTAGTTATCTTGAGAACGGTGTGGGATTGTGATTCAAAACCACGCAGCCAGCCAAATGCTCGTAAAATTTGGAGAAGTTCAGTTCTGAGTATGAACATCATGTCTTGCTCCAATTAGCCATACAACACCAGAACCAGGCCAGAAAATGAATTATTAAATGAATGAAAGTTTAGCTCAAAACTGGATCTACTCTTTGTTACTTGGGCCCATTTCTAGTAGTGATCAGCGTTTGTGTGCAATTTATTTGCTTCTGGTGAAAAAATGGCCACCTTGGTGAACCTCAATAGGTTTACAGGTCAGGTTTAGTGAGTTTAAATGCCACAAAATTCAAATGTTCTCCAGAATGCAGCTATTCCTTTCTGGTAGACAAAATTTACTGGAGGCTCTCTAGGAGAGCAACTTTTCTAGTGAGATTTCATGAGCTGGGATGGAAACAGGAAATGGCCCCAAACGGAAATCTAAGGTCCAAATTTCCTGGAATTTTGAATCTGGATCCAAACATTGTGATTGGCTCCAGTCTCTCATCTGTGCTAAATCTGGGAATATCTCAGATTATCCTAAAATTCCCACAATCATCACAGCTATTATGTTACTACATATTTACCAGAATAATAATTCCTTGAAAATAATCCCAAACACTAGAAGCAGAAACCTTATCTTGCAATCAAGCACGGTATTTTTTAACCTCAATTAGTCAAATTAACTTGACTCCAATATCTCTCTTCACCATGCTGCCCTGACCTGGACTTCCCTCCCTTTCTCACCTGCCAAACTGTCCCACCCCCCATCATTACCCCATGTAAAGAAGTGGAACCACCTGATTCTCATCCACCAGCCACAGACATAATTCCTGGTTCTGTGACCGTTCTTCTCTGCCTCTGACCACTACTGCCTTCTGGAGTTTCCTTCCCTCTTGTGATTCATAGCATGAGGCAGGGAATGGCGTTAGTAGTTATAGCTGGATATGAAGCAAAAACTGGAAGAGAAGGGGTATCCTTGGCCATGATGGGCCTGGCTCCGTGCTGGAAAGCCAGCTCAGCCCATGCCCTGAGTCAGTGGCTCTCAACCTTTCCAGACAACTGTACCCCTTTCCGGAGGCTGATCTGTCTTGAGTGCTCCCCCAAGCTTCACCTCATTTAAAAACTACTTGCTTACAAAATCAGACATAAAAACACAAAAGTGTCACAGCACACTCGTACTGAAAAATTGCCGAGTTTCTCCTTTTTAACCACATACTTCTAAAATAAATCAATTGGAATATAAATATTGTACTTACATTTCAGTGTATAGTTTATAGAGCAGTACAAACAGGTCATTGTCTATACGAAATTTGAGTTTGTACCGACTTCGCTAGTGCTTTTTATGTAGCCTATTGTAAAACTAGGCAAATAGCTAGATGAGTTGATGGACTTCCTGGAAGACCTCTGCGTATCCCCAGGAGTACACATACCACTGGTTGAGAACCACTGCCCTGAAGCTATAGACATTGCGCCTCTTCATATATCACAGCGCAGTGAGATATTCCACCAAAGCCTTAGGTATTCAGAAGCCTTGGAGGATGAAAATCCCTTAGAGTTTAGTGCCTTTGTGTCAGATTGAACCACGCGGTGCCACAGAAGTGGAACCATCAGCTAATCCATAGGAAATGAATACATCACATAGTATTTATCCTCAGAATGGCCTTGTGAAGTAGGGAAGTTCTATTATCCCCATATTACAAAGGGGGAACTGAGACATGAAGAAACTAATTGACTTGCCCAAGTCTGGAACAAAGCAGAGAATTGAACATAACTCTCTAAGGTCCTAGGGTAACACCTTAAACATTGGACCAGCCTTCTTCTCACAGTGGCTGTTGCTTCTTCTTCTAATGCACAACCAATACAGCACCATGGCTCAATGGGCAGAAATCGGTCTTAGGGCCAAATCTTGTAATCTGTCCTTAGTGGAGTCAATGGGAGATTGCAAAATTGCCAGGATTTGGCCCTTTCTCTACTACAGCATTCACCTTCCCCTGTATCATATCATCTCCATGAAGCTGTTCTCTGAACCAGATCTCACAGATGATAGTGCTCTGTGTTCCCCTTGTCTTCTCAGTTCTTTTTGAAGAAGGAGGATCATGGCATTTTCTTCCTGTTATGGTTAAAAGTGATGGATCTACAGTATTGATCAAACATAACTTTGATCGATGTTGTTTAAGTTTCTCCACTGCAGCTTTGCGAGAACATCCTGAGCCTGACCTGCAGTATATCTGCAACTCTGTTCCAAGTGCTCATCTAGGAAGAAAAACTACTTTTTGTGCATGAATTGCATTAAGACCAGTTTGAAATTTTTCAGATGTTTATTGCATTAAAAGGTGGTGGTTCGGAGGAGTTAAAAAAGCATCTTACTGGCAGTAGAATAAGCCAATCAAATTCTCCCAAATTGGTATATCGAGAGCTTGATCTTGCAGGCTAATGGATGTCTCCTGTAAAGTGCTAGGGGTTTTGAATTCTCATGATGTTGTTGGCTCCTGAAAATGCCCAAACCTAATGTGCTGAGCTCTTTTGGAAATCTGGCCGCTTAGTTTAGTGCCTACATGGGAGCAGAACTCTTGCCCCCAGGGATCAAGCTTATTGAAGTCAGTTGAAAGACTTCTGTTGACTTCACTGGGCACTAGATCATGCCCTAGAATAATTTTATAAATGCCAATAATACTTCTGGATTCTATGATATAAATGAAATAATGATCAATCATATAATATAATTAATTAATATAATATTACAGCTCCATGCCAGCAATGGCAGAAGGTAGCTAAACCTGTGTATGCTCTTATGTTGCCTTGGCTGTCTTCCGACATAGTGAGGTTATTTATTTATTACTAATTTAAAATTTCATCCAAGACAGACTAAAGGACTTGAGCAATATGGAACGCTCACTGTACATTGTGTTTACCTCTCGCAATAAACTGATGTGTTTATACCGACTTCACTTGAAAAATGAAAAGGATTTGGGCTTTTAGCTCAGTCCCCAAACTACGCTCAGCAAACATGCATGTCGCATGAGCTTTGGACAGGCAGAATTGATCTGAAACTCTGTAACCTCAAATATACTGCTGGGCCAGCCTAGAAAATCCTAATAAATCTTTCTGGCTTAATTGCTAAGCTCTCAGGACATGAAGATAGACAAAAGCAGAATGCTAAATGGCTGTCAGCAAATGTGAAGTTTAAGAAGCTGAAACTGAGAACGCATTCATTATCAATAAAGCACTCTTATTATCTTTCACAAGCTTGCTTGGATTTCTTCATAAGAGTGACTTTATTGGAAGATAGTGATTGTCAAAGTCAAGCCTAATTCCTTTACAGTGTAGGAGTGTCCTCATTCAAAGGTCAATATCAAATCCCAAGGGGAAATATCAGATGATTTGGGGAATATTTTTGAATTGGTGTTGCAAATTTTAAACAGTTTCTTGCATTTGAGGACATTTTCCTCTGCCTGAAGGTACCTGCCATCTAGAGTAATCTGCCTCTATTTAGGGGCGCTCAACTTGAGGCATCTTGAAAGGCCTGATTTTCAGAAAGTGCTGCTCACCTTCCTCCCATCCCTTTGAATTGTCTCAAAGGAAGCACCCAAAATGAACAGTCACTCGGGGGGGGGGGGGGGGGGGGGGGGAAGTAGGCCATTGTTTGCTGCTGTGAGTAAAATCAGGACTTCCTCCCTTGCAGCCGTCTAAGCTGTAATTCAGAAGTGGGTCAAATCCAGATGGTGCATTGTTAACCAGTAAAGTGTTTTAATTATCAGGCTATTTTTAGAAGGTTCAGCATCTCCTAGTGCCAGTAAGGGAAGTGGAGCAGAAAATGAAATCTGAGTGAGATACTTCACTCTTCACAAGGGTTATGCATCATTAACACTATAAATAAAAGAGAAAGCTGCATGAGCCGAAACTCCAGATTTAAAAGCTTGTTGCAGACAAGTGGGGTTTCTCCTGCAGTGCTGGGTTTGCTGAAGACTGATCTTGTGGTCAGTGGAAGTTGTAGGTGTTCAACCCCCGTCAGCCTTACAGTACGTCTACACTACATCTGGGAGCGTGTCCCCCAGCCTGGGTAGACAGACACATGCTAGCTCTGCTCAAATTAGGACACTAAAAATAGCAGTATGGCCATTGAGGCATGGGCTAGCTGCCTGAGTACAAGCCTGCCAGAATCCATGGTTCTGTACACCGGCGATTAGCCTGTGCTGCAATATCAGAGTCCACACTGCTCTTTTTAGCGTACTCGCTTGAGCAGAGCTAGCATGTGTCTGTCTACCCAGACTGGGAGGCACACTCCTCGCCGCAGTGTAGACATCCCCCTGAGTGCTAGTATTCCCCATATTGATGTTTTTCACTCCGTATTGGATCTATGCAAGGCTCATAAGCTTTGGTCTGCAGGAGATTCACACAAATGCTTTTCTTTCAGATTCAGTTTTTGTGGGTTGAGTTTTCCGTAGCGCTGTTCATTCCTGAGACTAGATGGACTGATTTGAACAACAAACCCCAGTCAACCAAACCTCTGCCCCAAACTCAAAGCAAACCTGCTCAAATGCATATCAAGCCCTGGCAGTGTCAGGCAATGTCATTAATCTCACAGAACAGCTTGTTCTTCTGTTCCCCAATTTATGTGTGCAGAAGGCTGGATAATTCAGATGAGGTTTGTCTAAGCATTAACATTTTTGGCTGACTTTCTGAACAGAACTGATGAGCCCTTTGAAGTTCATCTATTACTATTCATCACACTCTGACCATTTTAAGCTGCAAGTACCTGATCATAAGCTTCTTGAAGTCAATGGGAGTCTTTCCATTGACTTCACTGAGCTTTGGATTAGGCCCTGAATCTGCATTCATCATGTAAGCAGTTACAGTTAGTCTTTGCAAAAACACCCACAAGTTGCCTGCTTTTGGACTTCATTCTGAGCACAAAGCACAGTCTAGGTTCATCGAGAGGTTTAGTAACACACCTGAATCTTTGCAAGTGAACCCTGGGCCGTGTGTGTGTCTGTGCATTTACATGAAAACCATACAAAAGTGATTGTTTCATTGTGAAACTTGGTAGCTTTGACTGACCTTAAAGCAAAACTAAGGGTGTGAACCCATATGAATGAAAGATGAAGAAAAGGCTGGTCTGATCCCTTGTGAACTGAGCCTGAGTTTCACTCTTACTTATTTAATAGAGCTAGCTGGAAATAACTATAGAGCTAGCCTAGCACCACCAGCAGCCTAGCTGTTGTCAAGTTTTTTGTAGAGGTTGCACTAAACTATGCTGGGGCCAGAGGTGATAGTGCACAGGGGGGAATAATTGGTTCCTTGACAGGCTTCCCACTCCACACAGCTTTCCTTAACTGAGTGGACCTTATTACAGGAGAGAATCAGGTCATTCCCAATGGAAAAATAGTGATGCTGGGCAAAATTTGAATGGCTGCAGACAGAGATGCATCCTCATTATTAGCAGTAATAGCATTTATTATTTGTAGTACAGTAGCACTGAGGGGTCCCAATCCTGGTCCAGAGGCCCCACTGTGATAGGCACTGTACAAAGGGATGGGTCCTGCCCCAAAGAGCTTACAATCAGCATATAAAATGAGAGTCAACATGTGTATGTAATAAACAGGGGAGCACAAGGTAGCAATGAGACACTATTGGTCAGCATAATAAGCAGTGGTCTCAGCACACCAGCTAAGTAACCATTGTTAAGTATTATGTAGTCTTCGCAGCAGAGGTGAGTTTTAAGGAGTATCATCCTAAGCTTGTGTAGGTATCTGAAGCTCCTTATTATGGAGCAGGCTGGCAGAGTATGTTGTCTTCCCCAAATGGGTTCATTTCCATCTAAAGCATCTAAGTCCTGATCTTGGCTCTGCAACAGACTTCCTGTGTGACCTTGAGCAAATCATTTACTCTCTCTGTACCCCGTGTGTCATTGGAATGATAAAACTGCTTTGGTCTGTCGTGTCCATTTAGATCACAAATTCTCTGGAGAAATGATTGTCTTATTGTGTATTTTTGTAGCCCCCTACCACGATGGGACCCTGATCTTGGATACAGCCTCTAGATGTTATTTATATGCAGATAATAACAACAGTGACCTCTCCCTGCTCTCTTCATTACACCTGTCCAGGACCTGAGCATTACTGTGCTTTTTCCATTTACATGGCAGCCTCCTTCAAACTGATTCTTTAAGCAATTAGCAGGAGAAAAAATGCAACACAACTAAACATGAATCAAACAAGAGATCAGATTATAATGAATAATCCATTCATCCTGAGTACCCTGCCCTCTGCCTGATCCTGGTCCCTGGGATAACTGCAGAATTGGCTTAGGATGGAAAATGCTCTACTTGAGGGTTGCAAGCACAACATTTTGATTTGAGTTTTATTTCTGGCCAAGTGAATTTGCTGTCACTTGTTTGCTTATTATGTTGGGTTAGCAGGGATTTACGAGCAGAATAGACCTTTGTTGGATCTCCGGTGGCTCTATTGCCTACCTCTTGTACTCATTCATTCATTCATTCATTCAGTGTCTCAGAGCCTGACAGCTTCATGGGCATGCAGCCAGTCTTGCATTTACTACTGAGTTTTGCGCCAGTCACAAAAGACAGTGATTAATGGATTCAATGGCACCTGACTGAGTTCTGTTAAACTCCTACATTAGTTTTTAACCCTCTCATTATCAAAAATTAATTATGCTTTGCAATGCACTGAAATGAGGATCCATTTGGTGAGGTAAAAGCCTTTACAAGTCACTAAACCATGGAACCAAGTCTGCTGGGGCTATTTTGATTTTTGAATACTGGGTATTTTATTATTATTGTGCAAGCAGTTTTATAAAATTCTATCTTCTGTCTTTCTTAGGGTTTTATCCTTTACCCATCAGCAGAGTAGCTGAGCACCTTCCATGCAAAATTTGCAGGAATAGTGAAGCTCATAATGAACTCTATGGAGTCTCTGAATCTTCTCCCTTTTGGGGGGGTCAAAACTCTACTTAGGGTGGGGTTTGAGATTTTGTAATATATATATATATATATATATATATATTATTAATTTCCTCTGCTGGTGGTAGGGGCTTAGGAATAGAAGGGGATGTCAGAGTTATGAATACCATTCCTATGGTAGAATGGCTTTTTCAAAAAGGAAGTTGTTCAGTTTTTTTGGTAGGCATAATCCGTTAGTTCCATGGGTTGGCACCCCCAAATTTCATTGTCAGAACCCTAAACGCACAAGGCACCTTCACCAGAATGGCCAAGTTTTGTCTTGTTTGGAGTCAAAGCCCTGTGGAACCAGTGACTCTTACATGCTTTCCATCCATAAGCAAGTATCAGCCCAGGTGCATATGAAACTTGGCCCAGGCTCATGGATAGGTTTGAGACGCATGGCAAACACACAAATGCATTGGACCCGGGCTCATGCAATTTTCAGTCCATATCTTGGCCCCAACCTACAAGACCATGATGGCAGCTCCTGGAAAAAGAAAAAAAGCATAGTAATTGGGTGTCTTCAGAAAACCCAGGAAAGAGGGACTCTTAGCCTCATCAAATATAAGTATATAAGGTGGAGTCAAGTTACAAGCTCCACAAAAAGACAGCAAATATAAGCAGGATGGAGGTTCCCAGGGGTTTGTCTTGGGGGAAGGGAAAGAGTTTTTGAAGGTTCTGCTTCTGTAAAGCCCAGACTCTTATGCAAGCCAGCAGGGATTGGTTCAAAACTACCCCTGCAAATAGACTGTAGCTAAAACTAGGAATTCTGCATAAGAAACAATGGGGTGAAGTGCAATCTTTCTGCTAAAAGCAAAGCAATTAACAATATATCACCTAATTATGCCTGATGCTGACAACAAAATAAACATGATAAAATATGACCACAACATTCTGAATCAAAACCTCATTGAGAATTACCATTTGCTTTTAAATCTTCCTAAATGTAAATTGTGCATCGTTAGCAGAGTATTAGCCATGTGTTTTTCACCACTGTTTAATTACATGGGAGGCAGTTAAGCAGATCAAAGAGTTCTATTAACAACAGATAACCACAGAGCAAATATGATTAAAAGTAATTACAGTAAGTAAGTAATGGGCAATTTCTTAATGGCTCTGAGAACTCAGAGAGGAGTTATCAAAGTGATTCACATCACTGGGAATCGGAGTGGTACTTTAATGACCCAATATGGTGTCTTGTCATTCAGAATTGTGGGCTTTATAAACAATGTATTATCTTTACTCAGCAACAGCAGGGCATCTTTTATTTAATGCACCATTTGTTCAAGGATAGCTCTTTTTATTCTTTATTTAAAAATCTAGGATGATTTGGAAGCACTAGGAACCATCAAGTTGTGCAAGAGTTAATCGTGCAAGAATACAATGTTACTTTCATTACCCATGACCTCTCTCTCCCCAACTCGTCCCTCTTTTTGATTGTCACACTTGCTTGTTGTGACTTGTCTCAGATGCGGTAAATTCTCCATCACTTTAAATCAAGACTGGAGGTCTTTTTCTAAAAGACGCTCTAGTTCAACCACAAGTTGCTGGGCTAGATGCAAGAATCACTAGCTGAAATTCTCTGACCAGGGTGATGCGAGTAGACAGATTAGACGATTGTAAAGGTGCTTTCTGAACTTTAAATATATTCTAAATCAATGGACATCCGTCAGGGGCCACTGACCCTTTTATGGGGAGTCAAAGCCTAGTCAGCCCAAGACTGCCTTCTCAAGGTCCACCTTGGAATAGTTAACTGCCCCAGGTGTTTGATTATTTGTTAATTAATAAACAAGCACCTGTGACGAATAAAGGTTACACAAGGTTAGTTAGAGAGTGAGCATATCCTCAAGAGACTCCTGTGCAGAGGTATTCCCAGGAGGACTAAGCAGGGAGCCAAAGGGGTGTGCTCCTGTAGACAGAGCTGTCTGAGATGAGAGACTCCTAAAGGCAGAGCTGCAGGCATCTAGAAGCGCTTGGTCTCAGCACAAGGGGCTCCCAGATATTGGCAGGAAGCCCCAGGGATGGAGACCTGAACTGAGAGAACTCCTGGTATGCTTGCCTCCATTCAGGCTCCTCTAGACTCAAGTGGGGGTCAAGTGGACTAAGAATGATGTGGGTGCGCAGGTGGGATGCCAGGATGAAGGTTTTGTTATGTTATGCATTGGCCTTTCTGTTAATAAATGAGATCCTCTAAAAGGGGGTGTTGTTTAGTATCTAAATGACTGTCTGGACTTGCTGATACCCTGGGTGAGGGAAATCAAGGCAAGTCTCATCCATGACACCATGCTTGCCCGCCAGGGCGTGATCTGGAGGATGACCACATGAAAGGCCAAATGTGGCTTTTTGTTAATCTGTCTCATCCCTTAGCCTTCTCTCTGGGCTGCCAGACCCACCTATCTACTCCCATTCCCCTTTTCTTTGCCACTAGCCCTTGTTTCTCTCCTTCAAATCCCTGTCCCCACTACCATCCAACTGCACTTGACCTTTATCACTTTCTACCACTTAATCTTATGTGCCTTGTAACTGTTACAAAACAATTACAAACCACTTTACAGCCTGGTCTAACCAGCCCCACTCAACAGCTCTAATTGCAGGGCTCCTAACAGCCCCCAAACTTCACTGTAGCGTATTGCTCCTGACACACAAGATCCCAACTTCAACCAATCAAAAGGCTCCATGAACCCCCTGTGATCTGAAATGAACGTATTTCACACAGTTGTAACTGATGCTTTTATTTAATACTTGGGTTTTATCTTCAGAGAGACATTTTGTGGAGACATTGAAATGCAGCCTGGATTATTTTTAAATTATTGTGGCCTCTACAATCTAGTCTGTTGCTTTTAAAACTTTTTCTGTGAAGTTGTTTGGAAAGCTGACATTTTTCCTACAAGAAATTTTAAGGTAAAAACTTTTTGCTTTACATTTTGTAGTAAAGAAAAATGACAGTTTTTCAAATGTCAATTGGAAACAAACACTTTTGTTTTGAAATATCCCAGGAGAAAACCTAAATTTTTTCATCAGTATTGACATTTTCCCAAGAAAAGACCTTGGTTAAAACTAAACTATATTTTTCAGTGAAAAGGCTTTTTATATGAGAAATTTCTACTTATTTTATAAGTAGTGTCCCCCCACCGCCTTCTTTTCCCTCTGGCATAAGGGTCTGAGTCACAGAGTTCTCTTTCTAACCTTGGTAGGTTCAGATCTAAGCTTCTGGTTCAACATGATCTCTAGTTGTTTGTGTGTATGTTTTAAATTCAATTTTCTAAGAGCAGGGCTTGTACATCAATCAAATATCCCTTCACAGCATTTAAAACTTGAATCCTATTTTAATTTCCAGCAACTAATTAAAACAAAACCATGCATATACCTTACAAAAATCACAAAGGTAAATGGGTTGTTGAACTTTGGAAGACAGTGGATATCAGAAAAACTCACAAATTTCTTTGGGGAGTTCTTCAATAAAGATATATTATATTTATTAGGGATTATAGCCCATCATAGTTTTAACTTCTTCAAGAAAAAAAACTAGTTATTTGCTCCCCCCAAGAGAAACAAACACACACTAGGGAGGATTAACTTGTTATGTTTGGAAACTTTTCTCCCTGCAACTACAACATGAAAAATGTTTTTGACAGATAACACTTTCAGACTATTTGAGCAACATGCAGGTCAAGAATTAATCTTCATTTGTTTCACCCTGTGCAGACAAGAGCTTTATGAATTTCTGCACTAAAAAAATTCCAAGTCAGAATAAGTATCAATCAGAGCAAGATCCTGCAATCTTTTTACATGTGGAACACTTACTGAAGTCAAGGCAAATTCCAGGTGACGAAGGCTTAAAAGATCAATTCTAGTCCATCTGTGTTTTTATATCGCTCCTATCTGTGCTCTCGGGGCGAAACCTAGGCCATACTGAAGTTAAAGGGAGATTTTCCATTGACTTCAATAGGACCAGCATTCCCCCTCTCTTTTATTTATATATTTATTTATTTATGTTTTACTTAGGTAATTATAGTCTCTGAATCAAACCCAATGTCATCTGAGGACAAGATTTTAAAAGATCAAATTCTAAATTTAAGCTTCCAAATTCATATTTAGGTGACTGAATAAGTGATTTTTAAAAATTGCCGAGCATTCAGCAACTCTCACTGAAATCAGTAATTAATTCACAATTTTGAAAACCTATTGTGACACCCTGTGCCTCAAAGCAGCCCCCTGGAACGCCCATATTCACCACTGTCCTATAATTGTGATATGTTTTGTACAAAGTATGCCTTGCTATTTTAAAAGTCTTGATCTGTTGAGCATTAATATTCTGTTGGATCGTGTGTTCTATCACTGTATGTGAATTTATGCTGTTATATGTTACTAAAATACATTGTTAGGTGGGAAAAATATTGCTGTTATATGTTACTAAACATATTGCGGTTATATGTTACTAAAATACATTGGGAGGTGGGAAACACCCACAACCAGCCTTTCAGGTATAACAGTGGAGTAGCCAGACAGTGTTAATAGCTCACCAACATCCATCAAGGAAGGAATCCATTATCTCAGGAACTGTTTACAGTGAAGATTTCACAGAGAGAGCACATAGACAATGGACACTGCTTAACCAATGGGGATGGACCCCAGACACCGTCACAAGCTGGAAGAAGCTATAAAAGAGGGGAAGTGACATCATCACTTGGCTTCATTCCCCCCATAACTCAATACCTGGAAACACATCTGGAGAAAAAGATTTTGAACTGGGGAGGCTCCTGGGCTGGAGGAGAGTTCCAGCCGGTTTATTAAGGATCTGTAACCTGCTTGTACCATCTTTCAGAGTGAGACACTGCTTGATTCAAATCCTCTTTAGTTTTAGAACTTAGACTGTGAATTTGCTTTTATTTCTTAAATAGCCAAGTCTCATCTTTTATGCCTACCACTTAAAAGTCTATCTTTCTGTAGTTAATAAATCTGTTTTATATTGTATCTAAAACAGTGTGTTTTGGTTGAAGTGTTTGGAAAATCTGCTCGGGTTACAAAAGCTGGTGCATGTGCATTTTCCTTTGAAGAAGTAGCGAACTGGATAATGAACTTACACCAGTCAGGCCTCTACCCAGTGCAAGATGGTACAGTTTTGGAGTGCAAGACTGAGAAGCTAGGGGGAATTGGTTGGTGCCTCTCTATTGTTGGCTCATGAGAGGCTGGAGAAAGCATTCATGTAACTCAGTTGGGTGTGCCCCTGCCTGTGGACGTCTGTGTAAGTGCAGTACCTGCCAGAGGTTTGCAGCTTGACACAGTTTGAGAGGTAGCCCAGAGGGCTCAGTGGTCCCATAGTTCCAGGTTGCACCCTGGGGGATCCCATCACACCTATGTTTGAACATAGGGTTTGCCCAGAACTCAATAAATAGAAATCTGAGTTTGCTGAGGAAATAGAGTAGGAAATCAGAATAACCATTGCCTGTGTACCTTGATCTGGAGGAAGAAGCAGAGCCTGGACAGCTGAAACAAGGAATTTAGGCCCAGATCCTCAAAGGTATTTAGGTACCTGACTGCCATTGATGGCACCTAAATACCTCTAAGGATTTGGGCCATTGCTACTAGGAGACTGCATAATGTGTGTGAGATTTGGTTCAGATGTTGCATTGGGCTTTCATGGCACTAGTAGTGTGTAGTAGTATTAGTGTGGTGAATGTTCCTGCAGGTAGGGCTGCCAGGACTGATGCTGGGGTGGCTTAACTCGCAGCCCTCGCTCTTTCCTCTTCCTTCTCATGAATACTTTAAATATCACCTTGCAGATTAGCTTGTTTGAACTATGCTAGGCATTTTTTATATTTCCACAATGTTCATCAATCCTTTTCCTGAATCAGTGAATAAACTGTAAGTGCTATTCAGAGACTGTTCATTGCATTTGGAGGACAAGGTCTTGAATTTTACAGGGCCCTCAGCCACCTGTTCTACTGTCTTATGTACAGTATGTCTTATGTATGTATGGCCTTCGTCATTATAGTGTCTGAGCACTTCATAATCATTAATGGCATTTATCCTTATAACACCACTGATGTAGGGAGGCATATCCATTTAACAATTAGGGAGCTGAGGAAATGTGTTTGCACCAATAACTGAACCCAGGTCACTTGAGTCAGAGTTCAGGGCCCTACCTAATAGACCACCCTTCTTGTTCCTGGGCCCTCTTTCTGCATTGGGCTATGTGCCAACACAGGGGTTTCCCAAACAGGCCTCACTGCAGGATTGAGGCCTTAGATATAAATTAAACTGTAGGAAAGTTGCCCCTGTTTCTTCACCATTAGTGCTGCAGCCCAAGTACAATTCACAAGGTGCCCCATAATTAATGAAAATGTGTTTTTTGGCAAGTTCAGTAGGTGCCTTCAGAGCTTTTGAACTGTCACATACAACTTCTGGTGATATGTAAGGATGACTACAATTTTTTAAATGTTTCTCTTTCTTTGTGAAGTGGAAAGTGTTGCATAAGATAAACCACTCTGTGAATGTACTTTAAGGAAGAACTGCTGTTGGTTGATAAGGTATAACTAGGGTTTCACATCTTCATAGTTGGAGGTGATATATTTGGTTAGAAACTAGTAGGCGTATAGCAAGCAAGATTGCTTATGTGGCCAGTTCCTTTTGCCCATTGCTTATTTGGTGAATACTGGTTTTATATAATTTCAGAAAGGGAACATAGACCCTGGCCAGGGGTTGGTGGCAAAGAATTTAACCTCTGCTAAAAAGTAGGGCCACTCTTACCTGCCTTAAGTGTAGCAAGGCTGGGACAACTGTGGAGAAATAGCTCTGACTGCTTCCATTGAAGTGGTATCTTTCTATGGACCTATATGGTCCCTGTTACCAGAGTAACTGAGCCTCTCACAATCTTTAATGGATTTACCCTTTTATGTATTTGATGCATCTATCCTGCATTTATCAAAATTAACAGGAGTGTCCTTTGACTTCAAGAGGAGTAATAGAGTGCCCTTTGCACTCTATGCCCCCCTCCTGCAAACATGCACAAATGTTTTTAGCTTTATACACCTTGTGGCAAACAGCTGGCTTCACCCTAGTGGGTTTCACACTTTTACTCCTTGTAGTGGGCCAGGGAGTCACTGGTTACCCCATCTCCCCAGGCTGAACAAGTCTCTTGTCCTTTGCCCTCAGCGTGCCCCTGGGGCCAGGAGAGATACCTTGCTGTAGCTCCCTCCTGCCAGCTGGGGCCAAGGGTTGTCTCCTTCTCTGCCCCTCTGGCTGTAGAAAAGCACCATCTCATAGCCTGAGGAGAGTTTCTCCTACAACTACCATAACCCTTCTGGCAACTTTCTTCTCCTGTACTCTCACCCCCTCTAGGGAAGGCAGGGTTTAAGTACACCTGGACTAGCCCTTCATTGGGTCCAGGTGTGTCTAGTTACCCTGCAATAATCTCTCCTCTGCTTGCAGGAAAAAGGGTTTTTGGCATTCTAGGGCTCACACTCTGGCCCTGGTATGCCCTTTTGAGGCCCTCTGGCATGACTTTATCACAACGTGAATAGTCCAATCAGCTTCAATGAAATACTCACATGTATAAAGTTTAACATGTGTAAGTATTTTCAGGATTGGGGTCTATAAAAGTTATGTGCTGTGCAGAGTCAAGATCTCTAGCACAGTGGTTCTCAACCAGGGGAATGTGTACCCCTGGGGGTATGCAGAGGTTTACCAGCGAGTATATCAACTTATCTAGATTCTCATAGACTCTAAGATCAGAAAGGACCAATATGATCATCTAGTCTGACCTTCTGCACAACTCAGGCCACAGAACTTCACCCATCCAGTCCTGTAATAGACTCCTGGCCTATGAGTTCTTAAAGTCCTCAAATCATGGTTTAAAAACTTTGGGGTACAGAGAATCCACCACCAATATTTCTAGATATTTGCCTAATTTTACAACAAGCTACATAAAAAGCACTAGCAAAGTCAGTACAAACTAAAATTTCATACAGACAGTGACTTGTTTATACTGCTCTATATATTACAAACTTAAATGTAAGTACAATATTTATATTCCAATTGAATTATTTTATAATGATATGAGAAAAATGAGAAAGTCAGCAATTTTTCAGTAATAATGTGCTGTGACACTTTTGTGTTTTTATGTTTGATTTTTGAAGGCAAGTAGTTTTTAAGTGAGGTGAAACTTGGGGTACTCAAGACAAAGCAGTCTCCTGAAAGGGGTACAGTTGTCTGGAAAGGTTGAGAGCCACTGCTCTAGGGAGAGGGCTGAAGCTAAAAATAAGAAAGCAAGCTTTCGTTTCAGAACTTTTTAATGTGAGTCATGGGTTTGAACTCTGCTTTGGGCTTGGCTGGTGCATGTTTTGACTTACATAGAATCTTTACTTTGGCTGAGGAAGTCGTGTTGTATTTCTATTTGGCTCTTAACTGGGAAGAACATTCTTTACATATGCTTTTCTATATTATGATAAAGCTAATCTCCACTTGAGTGTCCAGAATCCTTTCCTTCTCTGAGTGGTCAGTCACAAATGGATAGTTTCAAGGGGAAAAGTTCTTTACTTGTATTAGTAAAACTGAAGTACTGTGACGGGCTACCGGAGGGTAGTAGAAGGACGCTACATTAGCCAAGAATGACCAAAGCCCTGTTCCCCTAGCAGCTGCCCAAGATTTCCTTCAGGCTGATTAGGGCCAGCTGAGGCCAAGGTCAGCTGAAACCAATTAGGGTCAGAAAGGTCAGGATCATTTGAGACCAATTAAGGGCTGCCTGGGAGCAGATAAAAGCTCCCTGCCAGCTAGGCAAGGGTCTCTTGGAGTTTGGGGAGAGTTTAGCGATTTGGAGTGAGTGTGGAGAATGGGGGAAGGAGAACTGCAAGTGGCAGGAGCCAGAGAAACACAAGGGGTTTGGCCATTAGAGTGGTCATTTAGCCCTGATGGAAACCAGAGTAGGGAAGCAGCCCAGAGAGAAGATTTGTACAGAGCCTTATAGCAGCAGCCAGCCACTGCTGTCAGACAGGGTCTCTGGGCTGGTGTCCGAAGAAGAGGGCGGGCTCGGACACCCCCTACCCCCCCGTAGAATCTAAGGTCCCAAGGGCACGGCTCGGCCAGCGAAGGCCCAAAGGGAGACGGGGCAGAAGCAAGGCGGCTGCCATCTTAAGGCTGGTGGGAGCCACGGGAGGCCATTTTGTGTCCACCTCACTAAAAGAAACGCTCAACCCACGGGAGCACGAAGGCCACCTTACCACAGTACTTAAATCTACTTTGCTTTTTCCAATGTATATTGTTTGTTTATACTGTGTGTGATGACATGTTAGTAAAATTTATCCACAGAACATAATCTAAAATGCTTTTAGATATTTTCTATTGAGAAATATGATCTCAAAGGCAAAACCCAGAATATTTTATACTCGACCCTTTAAAAAAATCTCTTAACCAGAAGTTGCTAATGTAGTGACCACACCTCTGAACTCCCAACTGGAAGCTTCCACTCATATATAAATATTTCCCAGCATGCTTTTCTTGCGGCTAGCCCTTTACATTTGGGAGAGACAGGCAACTGCAGCCTTAAACTAGCCATTTTGTATTTGACTGCAGGCTGTACCTTCCTTCTATTTTTCAGTTCGTGAGTATTTTTAGCTCCTCTTGAGTCTTCTCTTATTACTGAAGATATGTTCTTATGTTTTGTATTTCATTCCGCATGAGCAATGAATATAGATTAGTCAGGTTTTTTTTTTTTTGGCTCCAATAAACATAGCACAATATTCAGAGGTTTGGTTGTGAATGCTGCAAGAGGGGAAAAAACCTTTCCCTGAGATTTAAAAACAAATTAATTAAAAAGTTGGGCTTTTCACAAAAACACCCCCTAAAAAACCACAAACAGACCTCTTTTGTTTTAGCACAATCTAAACAAAAGAGAAGCTGTCAAGTCCACACGAACTAAAATGTTTATAATTGTTAGACTACAAGTCTTGTATCAAGTATTTTAACTTATTCTAGTCTAAAAAATGGTACTTATAGCTAAGATCTAAATCCTGTTTTAGTTACCTGAATAAGTGTCCTGATTTTCAAAAGTACTGAAGTCCCAACAGCATTCATTCACCGCATTGGAAGCTGATGCGTGTTCAGCATTTTTGGAAACCGGGCTACTTATTCAGATGTCTAAAGCCCTGATCCTGCAACGACATTCATATACTCATATGTAAGCTTTTTGTTTGGTTGGTTTTTGTTTTTTGGGGGGGAGGCGGGAGGTGGTTTGCAGGACTGAGGCCTTAATATGATTTTAAAAATCTAGCTTTGTTTTTGGTTTTTGTGAATTTTGGCCGCTGATTTTGAACTTTAGAATTACAGCATCTAGTGCATGAAAGATAGGTTTTGACAAATAACTAAGATTTCATTATCTGAGCAGGTGGGAGGACATGACTGATAAGTAAGATGTCACATCAATCACTGAGAAAAATGACTGACTTTGTAGGCCAATCATAGCAAAATGGTAAATCTCTCTATTTGATACAGATTTATTCTTAAATCAATACACAAATCAGAGCTGGGAAGTTAAATTCAACAGCAATTAACTTATAAGTAAACTGCCTCTCTCTACTGTAGAATTGTATATAGCCACAACTCTCTAGAAGCTTTCTTGGCATTTATCTTACTACCATTCTGGACACAATGTGTAGTTGTTTGAAAACAAGTCTATCTCTTGAGGAACCTGATGTTTTGTTGCCATTTGGGTACATAATGCTGGTGAAATAATTGAGCAATTTGAGGTAATCACATAATGCACTTGATGTACAAATGCAATTCCATTACTAAAACTTTAAAGAGGGATACACACCTTCATTCAGTAGGGAATCTTTCCTTGGCTTCAGTACATGTTTTCTGAGTGTCAGTAACAAAGTACAGTCCTATTACAAAGATCATTTTTTCTCATGCTACTCACTTTAGAGTGTAGTCTGTTGCAATCTTTATTATTCTCCTTCCCTCACCTCCTCTCGAAATAAATTAATTTCTATTCGAATGTTTAAGATGGATATTTGAAAAATAATTCTACGTGCCAAACATGCTAGAGTTGTTTTATAAATGAGCAGAGAAGAATGGGGGACCACATTTAAAGTAAGTAGCCAATAATTATTTATTCATTTGATACTAAATCATTAATCATGATCCACTAAAGTGAATCTTATTCTTTTTGCAGAAGAATTTCACTCTAATGTATATTACCAATTACCCCTACAATGTGTAAATGCTATTGTAGCATGAAGTAACTCGTCTAGCAAAACAAGAATCATTTTCCTTTTTATGTGCCTTCAGGCATCTCAAAGCCCTTCATCAGTGCTAATTAAGTCTGACTACACCCTTGGGAGGTAGAAAAGCATTCATCTCTCCATTTTACAGTTGGAGTAACTGAGGGCTAGTCTACACTTAAAACGTACAAGCGACACAGCTGTATAAGTACTGCTGTGACACTGTAAGAGCGCACGTGTAGTCATGGTATGTTGACAGGAGAGAGCTCTCCTGCTAACATAATAAAACCACCTCAATGAGCAGCAGTAGCTATGTTGGTGGGAGATGCTCTTCTGCTGACATAGCGCTGTCCACACAAGTGCTTATGCTGGCAAAACTTACGTTGTTCAGGGGATGTTTTTTCACACCCCTGAGTGACAAAAATTTTGCTGGCATAAGTGCTAGTGTAGACAAGGCCTGAGATACAAAGTGGGTAAGAGCTGAATCTTCACAAGTTCTGAGTACCCAGAACTTCAACAGAAGTCAATGGGAGCTGCAGCTGATCATCCCCTCTAAGAATCCGGTCCTAAATGACTTCCCAAGTGTTACACAAGAAATTTTTGGCAGAAGCAAGAACAGAACCCACATCTCCTGAGTGCCAGTTCTGTGTTTTAGCCACTAGATATTACATTATCTCCAGATAGATGTGCTGCATGAATGTCGCTGTGGGTGAAAAGTTTTAACTTTACTTTTTAAGGATTGTATGTTAAAATGCATTTCTTCATTCTACTCTGTACAGTTCTTGTTGCAATTTTCTATTCACTTTTCTAGTTGAGTGTATTTACCCAGCACCCTGTTTGAATTAAAAACCAAGTTTTAAATAGTGGAAAGCACCATGAAGATCTCCACTAAAGAGAAATTCAAAATGGTTCTTGCAATCTTACAGCACATTTAGGGACCCCATAAAATCCTGCAGTTTGCCATGTGTGTCCATCACCCTTCTGTTGCATGAATGCAAGTCACAGAATATCATTTTTCCTTTTCATTGGCTAAAACTTTCTTTTTTCAGTTCACTAGGATTCTATAGTAAATTAGCGTTTCATTGACAGTTACAATGGAATTCTCTGGGTCCCTGCTGGAACATTCCTCTTGCCCCTACATAATGTCATGAGTTCTCTCATGAGTAAACCCAACACCAGTGCCCAGTTCCTCAGAAACAACACTACCTCTAGAATTGATTCTAATCAGAACTCAGGGCAGAGAGCAAATGCTTGCTACTCACACAATGTCCTGTGAAAGGACCACAGCCTCTACACAGAACCATTCATAGCTAAAGTTAACACAGCATGTCTTCCCAAGACTGAACATTTGCTCATATTCAAAGAAGAAGAATTTGAACGTGTAGGTGTAACAGCACCACCTGGTGATGCTTGTCATAATACATACCTAATAAAATCCAGCCCATCACCAGAATGGAAAGTTTACTGCTGCTGCTTTAACTTGTCATTATGAGCAGACTTCTACTTGGCCAAAGAATTATATGTGAGAGAAATGTGGGTGGGGTGGGGAGGGGTCTAAGAGCAGTGTTAGTATATGTATTTTGACTACATTTCCCCACTGCCATTTGTGAGAAATTAGCCACATTAGCTGTTACCTAAGAGTTATATAGCATACTGATTAAATTCAGATAATCAAGGGAATTTTTAGGCTAACTGAAAGATGTCAGGGGATGTGACCTAGTTTTAAAAAATGGGGAGCGTTGGACAATTGAGGTTTGGATAATGAAGGTTAGTCTGTAGTTGTATTTTACCTTCTGACATAAGTTTTTCTGAAGAGACTGTCTAACCTTTTGTGAATCATCGTTTTTTCCCTTCAGCATACTAATCAATGCCCTTGCTTAAAAGCATTTAAGTCACTAATATGGCATTAAGCACACCTCTGAAGGTAATCCCCTTTGAAAATGCCACAGAAGATGGCAGAGCAAAGCCAGAAAGTGCTGCTGCTTCTGCAGAGCAGTTGATGAGGCTGAGATTTATTCTTCCATTTTAAAGTTGACTGTGTGGGGAAGGGCAAACAACCCTGGTTTAGTAAACTCATAGTACAAAGTAAGCGTGAAAAATGGGTGGAATCACAAGAAAATATCTGGGGATAGGGGAGGCAGGGAGAGAGAAAGTAGTAAGTGCTTTAATTTTAGTTACAGCAACCACAATCACTACATTCTTCTTGGAATCTGTGTAAATCTTCTCCTTGAGTTAACACGACATCTGAATAAAATGGCTTGTCATTTTAAAATGTTAGGAAGATGTTGGCTCTGACTGAACATGCTAGTGATTGCGTGGATGGAATTGGACTACTGGGAATGAGTTCATATATCCTGATACCATAGGGTTGACATCACTAGAATGAAAGATAAATAAATTCTCCATATGTTCTTACATTTTAAGGACTATAACATATGTATGTGACAATTCTACCTACAGCATTGCAAATAGGGGTGGGAGGGGGAATATTATGTTTAAGTATGTGAATATACTTGGCCAAACTAATCTTTAGTGAGTTCAGTGGAGTTATACCATCGATGAATTTGACCCTTCTAGATTTATATAAAACTATAGCACATCTGTGGAAGGCGCAGTTGTTTCCTAAGGCCTACAGGTTCAAAAGTATCCAATAGTTTTAGATGCCTCCATGGCGTGAGGTCCAATTTAAGTCACCTCAGTGTATCAACTTGGGCTTCCAGAGAAGGTACTCAAGATTCAGTGGACACCTTTGAAAATGTAGGCCTGGGGTTTTAGCCTAAGGTGGTAATGGAGGTATTGTATTTTCTTCCATAGCTGTGTTATTCTGTACTTGTTCGCTACAGGGTTTCTTTTACCTTCCTCTAAAAGCAATTGCTACTGGCCATGTCATAGACGGGTTACTGGCCTTGATGGATGACTGTACTAATCCCATATGGCAATGATCCCTTGAGAGGTGTGTGTGTGTGCTTAAGTTTTAGACTTACTGTACGTATTGGTATATTGAAAATAAGAGGGTCAACTCAAATTGTTGTCATAGTCTTCTCCTTGCAGCACGCTCTGCCACCACCAACTGCAGTACCCATTACAGAAGTCCTTTTGTAGTTTCTTCTCAACTTTTGGACCATTACAAGGACAGAGGCTGGGGTGTGAAGCAGTAATCTTGTGAGAACAGCCAATGTTGCAAGATTTCTCTGCTGGGGTCCTGTGGATGGATTTTAGGATAAGAATGCCACCCCTGAACTTGAAGATGGGCAGTTTCTAGATCTGAGCACCACCACCTTGGTTTGTATGTTCCTTGATCTCCCCCCACCCCCCAAAGTGCTGAGCACGCACAACACCAAATGAACACCAGAGTTTCAATCAACTTCAGCACTACTAACAGGGTTTAAACGAAGGACAATATTTCACAAAACATTAGAAGGGCTTAACCAAAATCTTTATTTAATCAAGTTCTAGATTTATTGAGACCCAAATGTCCTAAAAATTGCATCATGGGTAAAGAAAGAATATTTGATTTTGGTAGGGCTCAGATAACTCAGCCAGGACCTGGCCGCATTGTGCTAGGTCCTGCACACGTGTATAGAAAGATACACTTTTCTGTTTTGTACTAATCTTTTTACTTAGCTCATGAGTTTTTATGGTAAAGGAACCAACCTTTTGTTTATGCTGCACCTAGCACCAGGGGGCTTTGATTCCTGACTAGAGTCTATGGTGTTGCTGTCTACTACTGTTTGCACACTGCCTAGCTCAATGGGGCCCCATTCTTGGTCGGCCCTTAGGCACTACTTAATAAATATGGTTATTATTATTAATAAAAATAGCTTATTTAGGCATGATTTTCTTCTGTTGAAGTTGATGGAAATTTTCCTTGACTTCAGTGGAAGCAGGATTATTATTACTTGTATTAGACTGGCACCGAAAGGACCAATATCAGGGCCCCATTGTGCCAGGCACTACACAGTCAGGCCGTGAGAATCCCTGTACTGAAGAGCTTCCAGTCCTAAATCGACAAGACAAAGGGTTGAAGGAGAAAGTGAGGCACAGAGAGATGAAGTGATTTGACCAAGGTTGCAAAGCATATTAGTGACTAAGCCAAAAATATAAACTAGTTCTCCTATGTTCCGGTCCAGTGTCCTTCCCACTAGGCCACACTGTCTTCTAGTCCATTATTCTCAAGCCCACTATTTAAGTGTGCTTTTATAAATCAGAGCTAGAGTTATTTCATTACAAAAGCTATTGGTTCTGCTTGATTTTTTTTCACTTTATTTAATGCTAGCAAAATCTGACTGCATTTGAAATTCAAACTAGAGGAAACAATGTGTTTCTCCATTCTTCTCTTCTGGGTAACTCTTGCTTTGGAGCTACCAGTGGACCTTTGCTGCAGGCTGGCTTTAGCCTTTTGCCAGCTGAATGATGATTGTTTCCTATCTCTCTGAGCCCTGACTTTCACGTTTCCCTCCCTTTCCTCCTTGACCTGCAGCTCTGAGCTTCCTGTGAGGTCTCAGCAGTAACCCCATGGGCCTCTTCTGCCACCATATGTATGCAATCACAGGCTGAAAACTTCTCAGCCTCCTAATTCACAGGGCAGCCATGTGAGAACTATCTACATGAACCCCTTACTGAAAAAGTGCATTCACCACCCTGAAGTCCATCAGCTTCTTATGCTATTGTCTTGGTGTTTTACAATTGCTCTGGAATTAACATAATATTAAGTTAATCAGGCAATAGCAAGTCTCCATGGAAACTTCTCAGCATGTCAGACCTTGTCTGTATTAGGAAAGTTGTATCAGTGTAACTAAAATCGGTCCAGTCACACCAGAGCTAATCCCCAAGAGTGCTACCTCCCTAAACTAAATAGATTTAAGCATGAACTAAACTGCTTTGAGTACATCCTATTTGTACCAATGTAACTAGATTGATTTAGTTATACCACTTCAGGACAAGGCCTAATTGAGGCACTAAGATTTTGGTCCACTGGAGTTGTTCCAGATTGACACCATTGTAATGAAGATCAGAATCTGGTCTACTCTGCATATGTTAGTTATAATCCCTTATTCCCTTTATAATAACTGAACTGTAATGTCAACGGAAGCATTCTTACATTGACCTAGCACATCTACACTGGGGGTTAGGTCTGCATAGCTACAGCACTTAATTCTTTACACCCCAGAGTGCCATATAGCTATGTTGACCTAACTTTTAAGTGTAGATCAGGCCTTAGTAGGAGCAAATCCCATGCTAAGAGGGAAAAATGCCACTGCTTTTCTTATGGAATAGCACACAGACTTAAGGTTATGTTTGAAAAATAAAATACACTTAAGTATATTTACACTTTCATCCATTTCACAACATAACTCCATTCAGTATCTCAGTGTTTTCTTTACTGTTGGAAATGCTAGGAATGGAATCTTTGTGGTGTAACTTCCCTTCCTCCCACCAGGATTTGTCTACACTTTGAGCTCAGAGTGTGATTCCCAGATCACACAGATGGACTCATGCTAACTGCCAAACCATTGGTGGCAGCTTGGGCTAGCTGCCCTAGTACATACCTATTGGGTCTGGGGAATCATTCCTACGGCTCCAAAAATAGACATACCCTAAGGGAAATGCAATTTACTCTGTTTATCTGTTTCCTTATATATTTGTCAACAGTTTCTTTTAACAACTTTCATAGCATATGCTCTCTCCTGAGTTAATTCCAACATAACTGAGGGCTTGTCTTCACATACCTCGGAGATTCGGTGGCAGTTGACCGGAGTTACGCAAGCGACACAAAAAACTTGCGTAACTCCTGTCGACTTCTCTGCTTCTGTTCTGTGCACCATCTTCACTGCAGTGTGCCGATGGGAACCACGTTCCTGTCAATGCAGCACTATGCCACTTGAAAAGGCGGTTTTAATACGTCGATTTCTAGATCGACTGAGTGGGTCTTCACTGATCGCTCAGTCAATCCAGACAAGGCGATCTGACAGCAGCGAATTTGCCACCATCAGTGAAGACATAGCCTGAGTGATGAAATCATTCATGTGTGGTGAAGACTAACGCATATAGGTGTTGCTCTCTGTTGGTAAGTGATTATTCAGAAGTGGAACTATGCAGAGAAGTCAACCAGATTCTGAAACAACTTTGGATTTTTGAATCATGTGATCTTTAAGTAAACCAGATTAAACATAGTTTGCTTTAGATTTTGAATCACTTTTTTTCCCTCCCAGCCATTTGAATCAATGGATATTGATCTAGCCTTGTGACAGGAGCAATAACCTTTTGCAGCTATGACTTGTCTCAACTGACAGAGGCCAGGGGAAAAGACCAGTCTCTTGGTAACATGGGTTGATTACACAAAGTAGCTCTTGTGAAATGCCAAATGCCTTCAACTCCCTATGGGAGTTGGGCAAACTCAGCATTTGCAGGACTAGGTGTTTGTGGACAAAACAAGCCATCTACCCTAAAAATATGGCACAGTGGACTTTGAAGTTTGTAGGATAACAGTATTTTTTGAGCTAAAAAGGGACAGTTTTTCATGCATCTTCAAGCAGCATATATAATTTGAAAGAATGAACACTATTCAACATTGATTTGTAAACGGAACCTAGATTTGTAACTCATCTAATATAACTACATTTTTTTTTCTCCACTGAACAAAGCATGTTCCTATTCAAAGGGCCGAAGTGCCAGGTTTCCTTATCTTTCCTTATCTTCTATTTAACTGACGGAATTCCTCTCCTGGTTTGAAGTGCCAGCTTTCAGAAATCCTCCTTACAGGAATGGGTTCTAGCAGCCTAAATTCTATTGAGTGCTTTGTCTTGCTAATGAGTTTAGGGCACAATTGGCCATCCAGCTTTCTTTGGCTGGTTAGGGACTGTTTTTAGCCCACAGGGGGAGAGTGGACTGCAGTGATAAAGTCTGAGAGCAGTACTTCTTCAGAGGATACAGCGGTCATGGGCAGCACTGTGTTTCCAGATTGCATTTCTTGTTTAAGGACTGGGATAGGAAATGGGTACTGATGGGGGTTAACAATGGGATGAAAGGCTCTCACTAAAGCCATAAACAGCAAAGAAATGATGATGGCCATGCATACAGAGAATTAATGGGCATGAGGTGGGAGGCAACATTATTAAGGGAAAGGAGATATAAAGTCATCTTCTGCACTGGCAAGAAATGTGCTTTGTTTTCTCCCAGTGCTCTGTGTGTGTAGCATTTGTATTTTAGTGATCAAAAAGTCAGCCATAACCCTCTTCTGAGTCTTCCTATTTAATGTTAGAGCACAACTTTTTTGGGGGGGGGTTGGTCTCTATTTCAGTAGTACCTGTGCATTTTCACACTGACTTCACCAGGCTTGCTGTCCCTGGTGCAAGAAAGATGGAGCTCAGCACCTCTTGGGAACTGACAGAACCACCAACTCTATTGGCATTAATTCAGGGATCTCCTTTGTTCTCTTTCATCTCCATCAGTTCCAAATTTCAGGTCTTACTCTAACAAAACACATGCAGCACCATGCTGCAAACTGCTCCTTATCTTCATGTACCATTTGAGACAAGGCTTCACGGGTCCCATAATGTGACATTGTGCCTTCCACTTAGCATGCATAGCCTGGCAAAATCAGTTGGTGCCACTTCTATCTAAGGTACTTAGATAGCCCATCATGTAGAGTCTGAGCACCTCACACTCAAGGTAATTATCCTCACAACACCCCGGGGAAGTAGGGAAGTGGTGACATCCACATTTTACAGAACTGAGGCACCAAGGCTAGGTGATTTACCCAGGGTTATGCATGAAGTCTGTGATAGAATCAAACCCAGATCTCAAGTCCCAGCCTTGTGCCCTAACCATTGCACCATCCTTCTCCTAAGCTATATCTAACTGGGAGGCAGGGCAAGGAGAACAACAAGACATTCCTGTGCTTTGTTACCTGGCAGCTCTGTGTTCTTAGGGAACCAGGGCATAAAACCCCTACTCTGTCTCTGGCTCACCTGAATTCCCTCTCTCCCTCCCCTCCCCCCGCAGCCCCTGCTTGAACCAGAAACCAAAACCTGCTTGAACCAGAAACCAAAGGCATCTCAATATGAAAAGGCAGTGGAAGAAGATTAAGACAATGCCCCTAGCCTCATTTTTTTTTCATCAATGATGTAAAAAGGAGGCATCTCAATTACAGAAGCCTCATCTACATCGAAGATGGAACACACACTGAACTCTGGGATTGATAAAGCAAGGACCGCATTGAACTCTGGGATTGGCAAAGCAGGGATGCACTGCATGATGGGATATTTCTGCTCTTGATGTAAATGAACTCACAGCTCCGCCATTATCAGACCATTCTAGTTATTGATATGTAAAACATCAAATCTGCCTGGTTGCCTTGTGAGCTCTCTCTCAAGGAAAACTGCCCATAGCCAGGAATGATCAGCTCCTTTTGTCCAGACATTGTTTATCCATAAACAAACCTGGTGTCTACAAAAACCCCTACCAAAGTTCAAACCTCTGTTCTGATGCTTGGATCCAAAATGCTGCATCAGTCCCATGGGAACTTCCCCTCTCCCTGACTGATCGTGTTGGGGCCTCTGCCTGTCTCAAAGTGCTCCAGACCCTAAGATGACCAGACTGTCTCCTGGGAACCTCCGAGCTGCATGGAGTGGTGAGACCCCTCCCCCCATTTCCCCTTCCCCCAACACTCTCTCTCTCTCTCTCTTAGTCCAGGTATAACTTTCTACTTTTGTAATCAAACTGGGGATAGCTTTCTCCAATACCCCAACTGTAATTGTGTTTCCTTGTATGGTATTACTATTAGTATCATAAGTTTTATATACCTAGCAATAAAATAACTGTTATAATCAAGCTGGTTGCCACTCTCTCTCTATCGCTCCAAACTTTATTTTACTCCTTTGTGTTCTTGGCTTCCCTATATTGCTCTGCAGCCACGTTTCTTTACCTAAGCCAAAGATCCCTGGAGTGCCCAAAAATCCTATGGGGTTTGCTCATCAAGGGGGTTATTGCTAGAATAATTGTGGTGTAAAGGGGCATATGAAGGGGACAGCTGAGAAGTTATGCTCTGCCTAGCCTACGGAGTCCAGGGGCAAATAAGGGTGGCGTCTGAAAGTGCTATTTGACCCAGCCTGATTGAGTCCAGGGGCAAATAAGGGGGGCAGCCAAAAGGTGCTGTTTGGACCCAGCCTGCTCAAGAAGTGTGCTCTATTCTGGTGCGTTGCAAAGGGGCATATAAGGGCGGTCACTGAAAGTATGGTGTCACACAGCCTGCTGAGTTCAGGGACACACAAGGGATCAGCTGAGAGTGCTGATAGCCCGGTCCACTCAGATGCACTTGGTTAATCTGGAATGTGTGTGTGTGTGTATATGTGGGGGGGTTTATTTGAATCTGGTGCTGGAGGAACCCAGCCCTGGAAACCTTAGGTCCTGCAGGATAGTTCCATTGGGAGGGAACTTGTAGCCATATGAACACACAAGTAACACAAGCAATATGTTAATAGAATCACACCCCCTTCCAGGAAGGTAAACCTAATCACACCCCTAAAATCACACCCCCCTTCCAGGAAGGTAACCCTAGTAAATGAGCATACCCTAAGGTGACTGGCAAATCTGGTAACAGCTTCTGCCCTTGAGGAGTGGTGATAGTTACATCTGATTTACATAGGAACCCTAGGTGTTGATGGCATTACATAAAAGCAACAAGATGTGATCTCTGTGCCATCCTAAAGAACTGGTAGTGTGTTAGGGGTTGCTTCTGCCTCCTTATTTACTTTGACCAAGTTATAGTATGCATGTTCTAGACTGATTGAAAGGAAGTATATGTATGTGTGTGAAAGTTACAAAGTTTGTTGTCTGTCTTGTTGAATTATTTATTTGTATTGGGGCCTGTAGACTCTGGTACAATTGGGGATTAGGACCATCTGGTGCTACATACTGTATGAACATATAACACTAAAATGACCCCTTCTTCAAAGAGCTTCCTGTCTTGGTATGGGAGTGAGGATTACACATGGTAACTGTGAGAGAATTTTGATTATACAAAACAACACAATTTAGGACTGGAGCCATGGACTTGAATGGGACTGTCTTTCCACCCCCCATGTGCCATTCAAAGGAATTTGAATTTGCTTTTGCCCCTTATCTATGCGTATGTGAACATGAGGCACTTTCAGCTTCAGTCTTTGAGGGAAAATGGGAGGCAAGGTGGATCTTAATTTGAGGACTCAATATTTTTCATTCTCTACCCATTGGAGGGTACTTTAGTAAGAGACAGTCCCTTGCCTGAAATGCTTACTATCTAACTAGACAAGATGGACAAATCCCCACTGTACAGATGGGAAATTAAAGCATAGAGGGACCAAGTGGCATGCATAAGGTTACACAAAAAGTGGATGGCACAGTCAGGAATTGAATGTATGTGTCTTGAGTATGAGACAAGTGCTTTAACCACAAGGCTATCCTTCCTGAAAGGGAAGCTTTGGCACAATGAGGTCAAGTAACTTGCCCGAAGTCACATATTGAGTCAGCACCAGAACCACGACTAGAGCCCAGGTCTTCTGAATCCTGTGGTCCTAACTATTGGAACATATTGTCTTCCTATAGCCCCAGATAACAACCCAGTTTTTAAACTCTGGTCACATGCATGAGCACGCGTGTGTGATTGCTAGACGATGCATCCCAGCCATTAATGGGTTTCTTACTTGCTATTTCAAAGTGCCAGTGCTCTTGTACATTCATTTTCACTTAAGCCTCTGCTTAGCTGCAGACTAACATAACTCTTAAATACAGAGCATATTTACTATTGTGATTCGCAACAAGATTAGTGGGGCAGGACATTATTTTAATTTGTTCCACATGGGGTTGAGCCCTTGGTTAATTTTCCTCTCTAATATAAGGAGTTTATGGCTTAGGAGTTAAAGGACTAATTAGCCTGTGTGTCAAAAACAACAAATACTAGCTCAAGTAATTCCTTCTTTTGACAAAACTGCCTTTCAGTTCAGGCTCCTACTTTGTCTTGGTACCAAATAGCAAGTCTCCTGGAGAGGAGTTAATCTTAAAAAACCCATCCACACTTGAATCTTATCACTCCCAGCCCAGTAATACCACACCAGACTTCCTCTAACCATGCTGGTTCAGTTCAAATAACGTTAAAGACAGCTTGGACTGAAAAGCACAAAATCTTGCTGATAAACCTTTGTATAGCACCTCAGTGGCATGTTTTCCATAATACATTGTAGGTACTAGCCACAACTATGTAGGTATTATAAATACACAATGCACAACAGCCAAGTGGTAACTATGGCAACTGCTTCCATAGAAAAATCAAATTAGGAAACTACTTACAGCATTTTTAGCTGCCTTTAAGTAATTTATCAGCTGGAAATAAGGAGGAGAAGATGGCAACATAGCAGTTTTCCAGGGACCCCAGTTTGAGATCCTCAGGCCTAGTATGCATCAGCAACCATGCCTTGCACATGCCATTGTTATTTAATATTTGAAAAGTGCCAGGTATGTCCTAGATGCTGTCCTTACAAGCCAGAGTGTGGGGGGAGGCCAAGGAGAATAAACACAGATCCGTGAATTGCTGTGGGGAACGTGAGCTGCACTGTGAAAAGGGAGATGGGATGCAGTATGAATCCAGCAGAAAGAATAATTGAGAGGGTTTTCTTTTTTAAATACAGGTGAGTCTTAAGGAGGGACTGGAATATGAGGGAGGCAGTGGTATGGGTTTGGGAATGCATTCTGAGCCTAGAGGGAATCACGGAAAAGCACGGTGCTAGAGGGAAATATGCTTGTAATCGTGGAATAGGTGCTATAGGACAGCTATGAAGTAATGGTTGAAGGGTGTGCTGTGTGCGGAAACACTCCACCAGTTGACACAAGTCATGCTGATGGAATGACAGTAAGTGAGAGTGTACTGGGCCATTGCAGGAACAAATAGTGCAAGAAAGGCTTAGCTGCTACCTTCAACCTTCCAACTGTTCAGTCCTCTCATGTAACCTGCACGTTAGATGTAACTCTTCTGAATCAAAATGTTTATTTCCCAGCAAACCTGGAAAAAGTGGAGTTTAATTAATATTTCAATGTAGATTTGAATTGTGACAAATCATTTCTGAGTGGTACCTGCATCCAAAAATTGAAGGACAGCTTTTCATTGTGCTATGAGGACCACAGCTTTCTTTCATTATTGAAAAAGCTTAATCTGATAGACATTGTCTGTTCTTAGCATGATGTGTAGTTTACTTATCTTGGCCTAACAAAGATAACAAGATACTAACCTACTTTGTTTACATGATTCCATAAACAACAGATCACTGATAATGTTTGCCATTTCATCAATATGTCTAACTGGGTGTCTCTAATCTTTATTTGACACTATGATGCTGCTAGCATAGACAGCAAACCTTCTTACTGTCTGTCCATCTAGGACAAATTTCAAAAGTTAGTTTGCTTGGAAGAACCATGAATTTTCCTTCCTCCAGTTTGTGAGCATCACTTAGCTTCTCAAGAGACTTCTATTTCCTAAAAAATGAAGTGCTCCTCGTCCTTCATAGACTCACTGGCCTGAATCCTTCATTTCCTACTCAGAATTCTATGCTCCACTTGCTGAGGGAAGTGGAGGGAACAAAGAGGAATATAAATATGAAGGAAAGATCATGCAGGTCATGGAAGGGTGTTAGATAAAAGCATTAAATACAAATAAGTACATGGGCAAAAAAACCAAAACAACCCACACCGATAAGTATGAAATCAATGGCAAAACTCCCAGGATTTCACCCTATAAATGTCTATACTCTAATGTGAGAACATTAAAAGCAGTAATAGCAAACTAGAATTTGGGCAGTGGAAGGAGATTTTGACATATCAGGCATTACTGAAATACAATGGAATGACAAAAATAAATGGGATACAGTAATACATGGGTATAAACTATACAGGAAATTGGTTAAAACATGAGATGTGGAGAATACTGCAACGGCAGACTTTTTCCACAGACCCTGATGCAGACCATACAATGGAATAAGTATGGGTACAAATACCAAAACTTAGGGAGTACAAATATACCTGTAAGGTTTTATTGCTGATCTCCAGATCTGGAAAAATATACTCAGTGCATGATGTTGAAGAAGATCAAAGAACAAGTAAATCTAATAACCATCCCGATAGGTGATTCCAACAATCTGCTTATAAAACTGGTCAAATGTCTTGCTGAGACAAGGTTTAGAAAAGCAGTTTCTTGACATTAAACAATTGCTAATTCTGAAATGCATCAGGAGAAGATACTCTTGAATTAGTCCTTTGTAATAAACAAGGGTTTGTTCAAAAGTAAATTGAGCCACTTAGTCTTTGATTCCAGGGTGTCCAGGACTTTGTCCCAAAAGCCGTGTGCTAAACATACACATGCATTATTATCAGCTAAATTCCTCTCACTTCAGTATCAGCTGCAGTCTTATTTTGGTTTCTTCCTGCCTCTATCTCTTGCCTGTTTAGCTCCCTTTATTTTAGATATTTTTTTTCTCTTCATAGGTGTTTGCAATTCATCCCAGTTTAGTATCACCCTCCAATGTTACTATGTTCAATTTAATGGCAGTAAGCCAGTTTGGTTTTTCCCATCTTTTCTCTGTAATTTTATAGGCTTCTCCTTTTGTTCCCCTTGCGCTGAATGGCCATGCAAAGGGGAGGTACTGGATTTAGTGCCAATTTTGGGGCAGTGCTGTACGCGTTTGGTTTTTTACAGCATTATAGTTTCACAGTCAGAAGCATTTCCCTCCCATAACTGAAATCTCTTGGAAAGCGGAGGCAGGAGTTTTCCACGCTCTTATGACATCAGCTGCTGCTTTCTGTTAGGAATGCAAACGTTTAAAACAAATACCCAAGGTAGAAATTATGGAGAGAGGCCTTTCTGCACTGGGAACTGTTGGCTTGATGCCAGCATTCGGTGTCTTTCTCACTCTCCTAGTCCCTCCTCACTTCAATACTGGCTCCTTATAAAGCTTCACCTGACATCTTAGAAACCCAAGTACCTCTGTGCCCAGCTCTGTGAAATGAGGCTTACACATGTCGTGTTTTAAACATGTGCTTGTTTTATTGCCCTGGCAACCATTCAAGAATTCCTGTTCACCAAAACAAGGAGTGCTTTATCGACTTTTCTTCTACTTGAGGCAGTAATAGATCTTGGGTGGAGAGGGTGGCTCAGTGCCTGCTGCTGGTGGGAAACTTATTCTCTCTCAAAATAGCCTTGGTTCTCACCAAGGTGAGAGCTGCAGCTGTTTCAGGGATGAGAGCTTAGGAACGGAACCAATTAATTAAGAATATAGAGTGTTTTGCTGTAGGTCCTTTTTTGTTTAATTGGCTCCATATGTATAATGTTACACCCATTCTAAAACACAAAAGACAGGCTGGCACTAAGCTACAGCTAGGAGGTTGTAGAGCTGCTGACCAGAGGGAATGTGGTGTAGTGGTTACAGTAATGAATGAGATGCCAGCACTCTTGGGTTCTGTTCTCAGCTGTGTCATTGATTCATTTTGTAGCCACGGTCAAGTCACTTAGGCCAAAGTTGACAAGCTTAGGTGGCTAATGCAGTCTGTTTTTCTATGACTGTATGCATTAAAATTGGGCACCTATATAATTTAGGCATTTAACTGAACAGGCTGGTTTTCAGAGACGTTGAGTGTGACAACCACCATCTCCACTAACTGAACTGGGGACAGCCAGAGCTAAAGGCATGAGCTGCTACAGCTTGAACTCAAGAGCCAACGGTCAAATAGGTGTCCTAAAACAGACCCTTATACTCATGGATTGGACTCAGAAGGGGACCTGTTACATGCACATGCCAGTGGGTTACATTGAGCACTCAGAGATCTCATCAATTTTGATATATTTCAATGGGAGCTGAACACCTCTTAAAAAATCAAACCAATTAGTTAAATGTCTAATTGTTGATGTAGATGTGGATCTTCATGTGCTTGTGACAGGATGTGTACCCCACACAGGCTCTTAAAGGGTTAGTGTGGGCCTGAGAGGCCAATTATGCTACCTGGCTGCACCAGGTAGTACAGCCAGGCTTAGCTAACATTGAAGCCCAGTTCTGGCTGGGCTGGGAGAGAATTATAAACAGAGGAAGTTGAGAGCGGAAGAGGGCTGCAGGTAGAGCAAAGAGCTCTGCAGTCATTCTCTCTGGGAGTAGAGTGGAAGTGAGGAAACAGCCCAGGGGGAGAGTTGGCCCTAGGAACTTCTCTGAAGTAGAGAAGTTTGGCAAAAGACCAAGAGTGATATGGAGAAGCCATTGCATTGGAGAAGACTGTGATGGGAAGCCCTGACAAAAGGGCAAGAACTAGACTTGCAGGGAGCAAGAACTGAGAGGCATTTAATTGAGAGGGACGTAAGGTCAACCCAAAGACGGCAGAAGTGGGTTTACATTTATATTTTATGGTTTGGGACTTTAAGAAATTCCAGGGGAAAACCTGCTGAATGCAGGCCCCTGAAAGATGGGCTGACCTAGACAGGTTACCCTAGACTGGTTATGAGTGAGAGGGCTTGAGAAAGGTGGGGTTGGAAGAAGACCAAGGAGACCGCAGCAAGAAGTTGGATGGAACACTCCAGAGCTGTTGGTGATAGGGTTCCTGGGCTGGAACTGGTGCAGTGGCAGGGCCTGAGTTCCTCTACCATCTACCAGCTGGGATGTGACATGAGGCCGGAGAATGGGACAACAATGACTGAGAGCCCTGAGAGGAAGGGAGTAGGGGGAAGGATTCAGAGTTGGGGTGGAAGACTTCAATTTGTTGATTTCTTGTTACCCCAGAAGGAGTGGACTCAAACGTGACTTGGCTGAAGAACCAAGTCCCAAGAAGAGGTGGATAACCATGCCATTGGAGTGACTGTTGGCAGGGGTTGCTAGACAGGAGAGAGCTGCTACGTCACACCCAGTGACAAGAAAGTGCTCTAGTAGTTAGTCCACACTTCTACAGTGCCACAGTCAGAAAATGTTGGCCTTAACCCCTGTACCTCACCGGGTTGTTGTGAGGATTCATTATGAGATTAAAGGAGTGATTGATTTATGGTTAAGGTTGTAAGTAAGTTTCCATTATAAACTGATTTTAACCACTGCCTGCTATCTAACTTGCGGAAAATTGCTGCTATTGTTATTTATAGGGTTTGCCATTACTGACTCAGCTATAAGTGATTGGAAAGTCAGCGTTGGGAATGTGTAGTATAAAATGTCTAATACGATTAATTACAATGGAATGATGTCAACAAATAGTATCAACATGCTTGAACATCCCTTCAGCTTTCATGAGGCCACTCTGAACTCGTGGATGTTGGCTGGGAAACACAAAATGGAGGGAACCACAGATGTGTGGCAACATTCCTTGTCACTTTCCCTCCACAGACGCCCTGGGGGACTAAAGGAACCTGATAGGAGAGTTGCTTTCTGAGGCCTCACTCCTTGGAAACCTGAATTGAATCTGTTTCCTCCACAATATAGCCCACCTCAAGGGAGTGTGAAATAATGCATTTAGCAGTAGGACTGGCTGGAAACAAGGACTTTTGTTTTACAAAATCTTTCAGATTTTGAAATTTTTTTCTTTGCTCTGCATTGGAGCAAAAAGGAGAACTTTTGAAACTTTTCTGAAAAAAAATGAGAGGGAGGCCCAACTGTTGGCTTTGGGATGGGTGATTAGGACACATCTATAATGTGGGAGACACAGGGTCAAGTCCTTGCTCTGTCTAGATGAGTGCCATAATCACTAGGCTATTCTCGGGTCTTTCTTGTGCTCTCCGGTTTTGACCAGAAACTCTATCCTGGACCTGAGAAACTGTCAAAATTATATGTTTCGGCACAAAGCTTTGGTTTAGACAAACCAGTGTTTTCCAATGGAAAAACACTTTTTTTTTTGGTCTGAAAATTCCCAGTCAGCTCTAGTCAGCAGATGAGCCTGTGGCAGAACTGCAGTGTTACTTCTGGGCCTGAGAAATGAGCACTGACTCATAGGGTTGCATCATAATGCAGGACTGTTCAGAAAGCTACAAGCAGGGACATCTTTCCCCTGTTGTTTTTCTCCATTCATCCCTCTGTAAATAAATATTTCCCTTTCCTATATTCATTGTACTCTTCCAGTGTGTGTGGTGTCTGTTTTCTCTGGGGGGGTTGGAACAGGTGCCCCTGGGGTGGAAGGGAGTGTCCCTGCTGTTCCTGCACACGCCTTTTCTTGGCCAGGGCTGCCTACAGAGCAGACTCCATCTTGGCCACGAGGGTGCTAAAGTTACACAAGTTTTCCATGGATGGCAAACCCATGCTTGTTGAACTTGTAGGTCAACAAGAATCTGCAGCATCTGTGTTTTACTTCTGGAGAAGTCCCATTATGTCCTGGTGCATCACCCTCTCCTTTTCCTGCTGAGACTCCTGGGCCTTTTTCCTGTCCTCCCTTTCTTCTTCATAGTGTGAAATATTCACCCTCCAGAGCCTCTGTTTGTGGGCCGATGCCGCACTGCCTTGCAGGATCTCTGAAGACATGTCCTCTTCTCTCTCCTCCTTATCGTGGTCAGGCACTCTGCTGGTGTGTGTGTGTGGGGGAGACCCACAAAGCTTCAACGGCAACAGCTACAGATCAAACACTTGACTATGATATTTATAATCACAACAGAAAGTGGAAGTTAAGACTCAGAGTTCCCTTTCCTTGCTCCCCAAAAGTTTTAAACAAGGCATGCTTATTGATACTTAGTTTTGGAGCGCCTTCTCTCCCGTCCCAGCCACGGTGAGTCTGGGTCAGCAGGGGCAGGGGGGAATGAGGAAGGAATTGTTCAGTTGCATGAAACAAAATTTCAGTCCCCGTTTCCATGGGTATGAGTACAGGGTAACAGCACTGAGCACTGGCACTATTTTCCACAGGCGGTGAGAGTATAGCTGATATCTTGCTCCTGTGAGTAATGAAGGCACAGAAAGCACAGCTGCTGCTGGTGTCCTGAAGCTGTCCTGGCCCATATGCCGCTGGCCTGTGTACTTCAGTGGTGCCTGCCAAAGTCATCACCAAGTGGCATGGGAAAGTGTCCTACCATAGAGGAAGAAATAATGCTGCCATCCTTACACACCTTCAGGAGAGGATTGCAGAGTATCTCTATGAAAGTTTCACCGAGATCTCTCAGGAGGATTCAAGGGACATCCCCATGTACTTAAATTGGTCCCTGTGGTGCTCCCCACCCCCCACCTAACTCTGCAGGGGAATGAAAAGCAGGTAACAACTCTACCTCTAGTATGAGTAAAACGATGGAAGCTCAATACTTGGAGTCAGGTTCCATCTACACATTCAGTGTAATGGAAAATGCATTCACACACTTACTGGAGATGCCTTCTTCTGCAGGAAGCTTTCCCGTGCTGGGCTGCTGGGTCTGACTAGACTGCAGTGGAGTCTCTAACAGTCCTGGCTCACAGCAGAGCGGGAAGACCTGCTTGCTTGTTCCTCGTCCTCTTCCTTGTGTTCCTCCTCGCTGGCCATGGCAGGGATCTCCATCTTGTGTTCCTTGGAGTGCTGTGCTCTGCAGGGTACTGGTGGGGTATCTGGCAAGCATGCCATGCAGCTTGTTGTAAAAGTAGCATGTCTGCATCTCTGCACCAGATCAGCTGTTAACCTCCCTGGCCTTTTGGGGTGCCTTGCACAGTCCCTGCGCTTTCACACAGCATTGCTGCTGATCTCTGTTGTACCCCTTCACCTGCATCCCCCGAGCAAACTGCTCATAGATGTTCACATTTCTATGATTTCTCTGTAGTTGTGCCTGCACAACCTCTTCTCCCAGCAGGCCCAGAAGGTCTAATAACTTATGTCTATTCCAGGCAGGAGCATTGTACATGTCTAGAGTATGTAGCCAGCATGGCTATTTGTTCAGTTACGCACAAAAAGGGAGAACTGCAGGGTGTACTCACTAAGCTGGACAATCAGAAAAAGTTATTTCAAACTTACACAGGGCTTTTATGGGGGAGGTAGCTTCCAGTCTCTGTGACCCCTAGGCAATGGAGTTCACCACTGTGACCAGAGTGGGACAGGGCATTGTGGGACAGCTGCTGGACTCCTGTTAGGGTCAACATAGGTCATACAGTGTCAACACTCACACTGTTGACCATAGTATGTTGACCATGGCTCAATGCCATTTGGGAAGATGGTAGTACTGCTTCCCATAATGGGGCACTTACAGCTGCAGAAAACAAATCTGAGTGTGGATCCATGCACAGCTAGGTTGATGCAACCTAACTTTGTAAGGTAGACCAACCCTCAAAGTCACACCTGTACACCAAGTGTGAATATTGAAACATGGGGAACATTTGATTGCCAAAGTGCTCCTGCATATGACTTTAGAATCTGTTTTCCATGAAAATTTTTGCTAGCAAAACACAGTCCCTTTCAAGTTCATGGGAAATGAACAGGGGGGATCAATGTGTCTTAAACAAACTCATTCAAACACTGGCTCAAGTATTCACCCAGATCCAGTCTTTCCACATCTACAGTTTCCAGGTTCTGTCTGACAGAAAGCAAGTCCCTAATGGGAACTTACCATTATTCAATGAAATTTACCATGTAGGGCAGGAAGTGGGACAGGTAGAAGTTTAGAACTCCAGTCCAATGAGGTCCCAAATTCCCGTATAATAAGTGGGAGTTGAGAGCACTTAGTACCTTTACTATTATGCTCCCAATTTAAGTCCCATGTAGGTTTATTTAAAAGACAAAGATTAAAAAGAATGGTTCTCCAATTATCTTATCATGTTATATACAATCTCATCCAAGAGAGGAGTGGGACTGAATGGGTAGTCCTTTTCTCTTTGCTTCTGTAGATTCCATGCCTTACGAATGCCCTACTTCCAAATCTCAGAGTCTAGAAAACACTCACAGAATATTTTCCACATCTTGAAAAATAGTATGACTCACAAAAGGGTAGCAGCACAATGTGTCTGTGATGGGAGCTTCTGCCTCTTTAAGGATAGAATAGAAGAAAACACTGATTTGTTTGCAGGAGTTGAAGATGAAGTGGAAAATGGGTCAGCATTGAAGCAAGGGATGCTTGTATTTCCCAAACTAGTTGAAGTTTAATCCAACCCAAATCCCAGGCAAACATTAATTAGGTTGGTCCAGACTAGACTTTAAATGGAGTTTTATGGACTAGTTTCTTTAGTTTTCAGTTTCAGTCTCAGACTTGAAATAGGTTTGGAAATGTTGCTTCCAAAAATTCATCCAACACTTCCACCTTTGGTAGGTATCGTATGTACAAGGAACTCCATCCCATCACCCTCTGCAGGAAGGAGGGAGTCAGGACAAGGAGACCTCACAGTTTGTGGGGGAGGAAATAGGAAGATGACAATTGCCAAAAATATGATAGGAAGTCAAGTCAGAGCAAGTAGGTTGCCTAGAAGAAGTCAGAACGCTTAGCTTGTGTGACAGTGCACAGGAATGCTTCATAAAGAAGTCCTTTCTTTGGAAGATAATATAAAGGCTTCATTGGTAAGTAAATGACACCTTCATTTGTAAACCAATTTTGTCTTGAATCTTTGACTAAGATAATACACTAAGGGGAGGCAATATAGACTAGTGTGTAATGCACAGGATGGACTCAAGTGTTATATTCCTAGCTTTGCCATTCATCTGCTGTGTGATCTTGGGCAAGTCACTTCACGCATCTGTATCTCAGTCTCCCATCTGCAGAATGAGGATAATGACACTGACTTTCATTGTAAAGCGTTTTGAGATCTACGGATGACAAGAATGTTATTAGGGCTCCACTTAAATCACTCCTATAAGTCCAATTTAGTTACAAACAGCATGACTTTTGTTTCTTTTGGAAGTCCTTAATAGAGGAAAGTGGGGGAGACGAGATGCCACATGGAGGCTGTCTAGGTGCACTCATTAAAAGCACTGATTCTAAATGCCTACAAACCACATACTATGAGCAAGACCCCTTCTGAAACATGGTGTTTTATGGAGAGAGGTAGGGCTCTGCAACCTTTAGCCATCCCCTCAGCTGACTTTCAGCCAGGCTTGGGGCCATCTGCTGTTATCTTCTGTGGGATCTTCTTGCCCTCAGAAGGAAGCAGGCTCCTCGTCTTACATTCTGCTGATCTTTTGGGACATGGCTCAATGGCCTTTTCCCTCCCAACTCCTGCTATGTTGGAGATGGAAGGGATCCGGTCCCCTCGGAGTGGGCGGGGTCATTGGTATAAGCTTCAATATTGAGTGCAGAGTATGCTTGCAGCATTTGGACAGGCCTACAAACAATATCAATCTCTCAACGCATCAGAGATTGGAACACTGATTAGGTGAAGAGAGC
Organism: Emydura macquarii macquarii; assembly: GCF_026122565.2. NCBI lineage: Eukaryota > Metazoa > Chordata > Testudines > Chelidae > Emydura > Emydura macquarii. The sequence goes on from NW_027130506.1 coordinate 8,500,388, forward strand.
AGCTTTTTCACTCTCTCCCACCAGCAGTGTTGTTATATGGAAGTCACTAGCATTACGATCAGCACTGCACAAGCAAATAAGTGGCGATCCCTATACATGGGTCTGCTCTATCCCTTACTAGCCCCAAGTAGCACCTACCAGCAGTTCCAGCAGGAATACTCATGTGAGCTAGAGTCATTGTAAGGGGGGACGCACAATCTGGACCTCTTACATTTAAAATTCTCTTAGACTCTTCCCAAACTACCAAGTGCAAAGGTCAGTAATTTTGGCTCTTGCACATCTTGGTGTGCTTGATAACATCGTTCTACATTTCTATAGCATCTTGGATCCCAAAGGATCCCAAAGTGCTTTACTGCCCTATACACAAAGGTGTATTTGACTTTGAAGAGCTGCACTGATGCAGTCTGCAGACTTAAAAGCCTATTATTCTTTTGATCCTCCAGCTGCTTGGAAAAAACACTTACTTTGATAAGTGATCATAGATTTGCTTGATTGGCTTTATGGGTGAATTGTTTGCAATGACAACAAAGTGCACTGACAGTTAAAATATATTGATCTCTTTTTGGAGTCATATGCTGTTTTCCTAATTGAATATTTTTGCTTCATTTTTAATGAATGTGTTCAGGATATGTTGGTGGGCCGTCCGATCCAGCCCGGTCGCTGTGGCCCTTCCTCGGGTCCAGACTCCGGGGAAGGCCCCAGCGCCTTCCTAAATCGGGGAACAGCGTCTTCGGAGGAGTCGTAATCCGGCCCCTAGGCAGGGCGGGCAAGAAAGCAGTCCATTGCCCCCGGCCCCTAGGCAGGGCGGGCAAGCAAGCAGTCCATCGCCCCCGGCCCTTAGGCAAGGCGAGCGAGCAGTGGGTCCACTCTCTGGAGGAGTAGGGAGGAGGAGGCTCTCCCGGGTTGGCTAGAGAAGGTGGGGGAGGGGGACGCAGGCCCACCCGTCTCCACTGCGTCCCAGCCCAGAGTCCTAGTAGTGGCAAAGGCGTTGCCACTCAGTCGGTGGGGCTCCCACTGCAACATGCCGAAGGAGCTTGCCCCTGTCCCAGCCACTGACTACGGCCGTCCCTGGGCTACTTCCTCTCTGTATTGCCAGGTACCTGGCTCCTCAGGGTCCTCGTGATCGCCGGGGTACTCCATCCGGGGTAGGCCCACCAGTCCCTACTCATCTACAGGTGGCAAGGGAGGTAGCTCCTCTGCGAGGGGCAGTTCCTCCAGGTTGCAGGGTTCAGGGGGTGGCTCGGCCTCAGGCAGCTCATCCAGGTCCTGCCCCATCTCAGGGGGCTCTGTGCCCAGCAGCTCCTCCAGGTCCCATCCGGCCTCAGGGGGTGACTCCCATCGGGGTTGCTCAGGGGACTCGGTCCAGCCCCATGGGTCAGGTGCCTCAGGCCAGTCACTGGGGCCTGGTGGGCAGGTCCCACCACCAGGGCCAGGTGGCTGGGTCCAGCTACAGGAAGGCCCTACCCAGTCTCCAGGCCCGGGTCAGTCGCAGGGTGGTCAGGGTCTCTATTCCGAGAGGTAAGTGTCCCTGGGGTCGGTTCAGTTCCACTCTGGCCTAGGCTTCAGCCAGCGGGGCACCACGTCTGCCTCCGGCAGCAATCTCCCCCAGACTGAGCTCGGGGGCCCTGTCTCTTATACTGCCCCTTCCTGTAGGGGCCCTGCCCCACTGTCGCTGATTGGGCTGGCCGGGCGGTCCTATCACTACCGAGCCTTTTGGTTGCCGGGCAGACTGGCCTGCCAGCCCTATCACAGCTGGCCTCTCTGTTGCTGGGCAGACTTGTCTGCTGGGCCTGCCTCGGTCCAGCCAGGCCACTGCAGCCCTTCCTCGGGTCCAAATTCCGGGGAAGGCCACAGCGCCTTCCTACAGGTAGTTCAAATTCCAGAATCCTGTGTTTCTCTTAGCATCTAAATGGACTTTCCAGACCACGTGGGATTTTACACAGAGCTGGTCAAAAAACTAGTTTTTCATAGAATCATAGAGTTGGAAGGGACCTCAGGAGGTCATCTAGTCCAATCCCCTGCTCAAAGCAGGACTAACCTCAGCTAAATCATCCCAGCCAGGGTTTTGTCAAGCTGCAGCTTAAAAACCTGAAGATGGAGATTCCACCACCTCTCTAGGTAACCCATTCCAGTGCTTCACCACCCTCCTAGTGAAAAACTTTTTCCTAATGTCCAACCAAATCTCCCCCACTGCAATTTGAGACCATTGCTCCTTGTTCTGTCATCTGCCACCACTGAGAACAGCCTAGCTCCATCCTCCCTGGAACCCACTTTCAGGTAGTTAAAGGCCGCTATCAAATCTCCCCTCATTCTTCTCTTCTGCAGACTAAACAAGCCTAGTTCCCTCATCCTCTCCTCATAAGTCTTGTGCTCCTCTCCCTCCTGCCCTTGCACACAAAATTTGAATTAAAGTTTTTGAAAATTTGTTTTGATTTTTGGGGGGGGGAGTTTTGACACAAAATGAAAATTTTCCATATTAATGAAATAAATAATTTCAGTTTTGAATTTTTGGTTTGGGGACTTTTGGTTGTGAGAAGTTGTGGGAAAACTTTTTTTTTAGTCTTTTCAACTGGAAAAATGTAAAGTTATGTTTTTAATATAATACATCTGTCTGTAAAGTAAAAGAAAGTAGCATTTTCCTCCACCATCACTTTTACCTTTTTTTTACACTTTTCCAATCTTTAAAAAAAGAGTGTGTCTCCTCCTTGCCCCCTGCAATTTCTTCCTTTTTTTCCCAACTTTTTTCCAGAGGGGAAGAAAGTAAAGGCGAGAATGTTGACTTCTCCAACTTTCTTTTATCCTCCCTTTTTTCCAGTAGTGGGAGAAAAAGGAGAGGGCGGGAGGTGGGGCTAGAGGACTTACCAAAAAAATGGAGAAACTAAAGAAACATGAAAACTCAAAAATTGAAAACCAAAACTTTTTTTTTAAAAAAATGAACTGAAAAATGCAACTTGAAAGGAAAACTTTAATTTCATTTCAAATAATTTAATCAAAAGCAGCTCTTTCCAATGAAAACTTGTTTGACTGAAAACCTATTTTTGGTAAGAAATGTATAGTTGAAATATTTCAACCAGCTCTAATTTTATATAACATTTCCCATTCTTTTCTTCACCTGTCTGCACATTCTCTGACACTCTTTGCTTCAGAACATAACCAATACTTCAGTAGTTGGAGAACACATGCATTGTACGGAAGTGTAATCTAGTGGCTAAATGATAGGACTGAAAATCAGGAGGTATGGGTTCTAGTCTAGCTGCACCACTGATTCACTGTCTTTGGAGAAGTCCCTTCGTTTCACTGTGCCTCAGTTTCCTCAATTGTGAAATAGAGATAATACTCACCTGTGTCAAAATGCTTTGAGATCCTTGGATAAAAAGTGTTATGTGGTGCAAAGTATCAGTAATAATTATTCTTATGTGGTTTTGTTGTTGTGAAAGCTTCCAGAATACCTTTTATAGGGGATGATTCCAATTACATAAATTTTATTTTATTTTAATTTTTTTAAAGCCATTCATTCTTAAAAGTTAAGCCAAGTGGGTTTTTTGTGGTGGCACTTCCTATGCTAAATCATTGTGCAGTGTATTTTAGATTGAGTTGATATCAGAATGGAGAATGGCAGTTACAAGCAACACCTGGGACAAGAGAGTTGCATATGATTTTTGTAATGGTAGGACAGAGAAAGCGGATTGCAATTCTGAAGTGACTTGTTCTTGTATCATAGTTTTACCGATTATAATATGCTTGTATTCATAGCATTCACATGGCTGTGATCAGTTTATGTCGTGTTGTTGTAGATGTGTTTGTCCCAGGATATTAGAGAGACAAAGTAGGTGAGGTAATATTTTTTATTGGACCAACTTCTGCTGGTGAGAAAGACAAGCTTTCGAGCTACACAGAGCTCTTCTTCAGGTCTGGAAAAGGTACAGAGAGCATCACAGCTAATACAAGATCGAACATACTTTCTACGGGAACATTCAAGTTGAAGTGGCCCATTAACACCTTTGTAGTCATAAGACAAAAAGGGGGGTTGGTTACAGATAAATTTATGAAATTTTGGGTTTGGAATAAGCAATCAGTTCTGGCTAAATCTGAATTGTGATACTATCTAACTAAGATCTTGTCTGGCAGATCAGTACTGCATTACACTAGCCATTAAATTGAGTTTGCCTTCCTCCTTAGAAACACTAGATATCTTTTTCATGCTAGGGAGCCAAGATGCATAACTTTGTAGACTATGTTTCTAAAAGTACTTGAAAAGCCCCCTAGAAATGCAAGGTATGTGTCCTGTACATTTATGTCTAGCTAGTCCTTACAATAGGCTTATTTTAGGAAAACATATATTGTTTTTCACATTTTTCAGAAAGGGAAACCGAGGCAGGGAGGCTAAACGATTTGTCTGAGACATGTCACAGTGCAGAGTTACTATCATGATTAAAACACAAGTCCTCGTCCTTTGTGGTATTTCTAAAATTCAGCCTTTCCTCTTTATCTCAATGACCAAATCATTAGTTTATGCCTTGGACATCTCCCATTCTCACACACCTGCAATGTCCTCCTTCTGGGTCTTTGATAATAACCTCACCCCTCTCCAGTTGGTCCAAAATACCAGTTCCAAAATCTTCATCTTTAGCCCACTTCTTTGACTGCATGTGTGTTTCCCTCTCTCTTTCTATCTCTCTCACACACGCACACCTACTTCACACCCTTGGAACAACTTTTCTGGCTTCTGCGTGTGCTGTGCATTAAATGTAAGTTTTGTGTCCTCGCTTGCAACGCCAGGCATATCACAGCTCCTGTCACACTGGTTAGGCAGAAATCCTAATAATTGGTTCTCATAAGTCTCTGGGTAATGGCCTTAGTAAAGTGGCAGCACCATAGTGTTTTTCTGTTCAGCAGATTAGACTGTCCTGTCAATGGATAATATGTTTCACGGGGGAGCATTATGATAGTTCAAACTCTGCTGTAAATAGTTCTGGAAGGAACCATATCTTATATGGTAAGAGAATTATGGAAGATAGCTGTATTTAGGCTTGGTGCCCAGTACTGTTGTTCTCAGAGTAAATATTTTACTTTTCTCTGCTTCCAGTCCACAACCAAAATAGGAGAGCTTTGTCTAAAATTAACTAACGAGGCTCTTTCATCTTCAGGCCATTTGGATTTGAGACTTCAAGTAATGCTTTAAGAAGAGTCTTTTTTTTTCCAGCTGACTCCTGGAATTTCTGGGCTGGGTGCCCTTGACCAGATAAACATGAGGTCTTCATAAGTGGGAAATGGATTTTTATCTCTGTGTATCTCTTTTTCTGTAATTTTAAAATATTTTGGCCAGAGTGCCACACTTCAAACTCTGTGACATGTTTCTTGAAGGTTTGTGTGCCTATTAATACACAGGACTCTAACATGAGCTCTCACTTAGTGTCTTGTTGTGGGATAGACTTGGAGGGGTATCAAGTTTAAAAATGAGAATAGGGTGTATTTCAGCAGGAGGCCATTTCAGGTTATGATGGGCACTTTTCAAAAGCTCGTTCTAAATGATGACAAGTTGTGGCTCTCTAAAGAACCAGAAAGTATGTTGCAAAAAGGGCTTCAGAAAGACCAGCTATGTAAACTACAGTTGCCATTTCACATGTATTCAGTTAAGAAAGAGAAAACTGAAATGATTACTTATAATGCTTAATGACCTGATCCTGGTCCCATTGAAGACAGTAACAAAAACTCTTAGACTTCTCTGGGAGAAGGATCTGGTTTCTAGATAGCTACACAAATATTTACCAGGCAAAAATATTATAGCAAGGGCCTGGTAACACCCCACATAGTAAAGGTTGCAATACCCCCTTGATCTCACATGCTAGGAACTTGCTAGCAATTTTCAAGGATTGGTTTACACCTGAAGGTGATATGTGTGGTTCAAATGAACACATACCATTCTTTCAGTCACATAGCCAAGATGGCAGAGATTTGAAACTTGGTCTGGATGCAGTTGTCCTTGAGGATGAGCACCTTCTCTTGCATGGGGAGAAAAAATTAAAATGGCAAAAGTTATTAACTGATTTCAAGATCACTTCTGAGCCTGTGTTGAGCTTTTAGAGGAGTCTAATGACACCATAACCACTCTGGATAGGGTCTACACAACTGCTAGGAGGTGTTATTCCCAGCTTGGGTAGACATACACAGGCCAGCTTGGCTCAAGATAATATGCTAAGAATAGCAATGTGGCCACGGCAGCTCATGCTAGCTGCCTGAGCAGGCATCCAAGAGGTCAGGCAGGATTGGACTTGGGAGGCTAGCCCAAGCTGCCATCTGTATTGCCATGGGCACACTTCTATTTTTAGTGTGCTATCTTGAGCAGACCTAGTGCATGTATGTCTCCCTGAACTGGATATCACACCTCCCAGATGCTGTGTAGACATTATTGCTACTTCTATGGGGAGTCCCAATAAATCAGCTGTCCCCGTTAAGCACATCCCAAGTAAGTGGCCAAGGGGCTGAGGAAAGAACAGAGGATCTGATTCTCAGTTATTCCATTCCTTCACATGATTCAGGAATGGTGGAGGAGGAGGGCAAAAATGGCTCCTTCCACCCCTTCTCTTCCTAGGCACTCATGCAAGGCTATACATAACATAGCCCTTTGTCTTTATAGGGTAACTAAAGCTCTGCTCTGAGCTTTTTTGTTTCCAGTATTGTAAAAGAGGGTTTAAAACCTGATGCATGAGGTTCAGCTGGTTAAAGGTCATTGAGCATTCTGAAAATGTAGAAAACTATGGGCTTGATTCTGCAAGGGCCCGAGTATCTTTGGTACCTCCTGAAATCAGGGCCCCCACATGGGCGGGAGGGAAGGGTACACTTTACCGGGGCCCGGCCCAGGCTGCAACCCCCATTACCATGAGGAAAAAATTTTTCATGGCTCATGAGATTGTATGTGGGATTGTGGTATGTGTGTGGGAGGGGCCCCATGTTACAAGTTTGTACTGGGCCCGAAAAAATTATGCTTGGGCCCTGCCTGAAATCAGTTTGAGACAAGGACGCTTTGCATCTCACTGGATACTGCAGTATCATATAATCTATCTGGCTCTCCCTTTGAATTCCTATGAGCTCCCCACCCTAAAAGGGGTGTATCCACATCTTTAGGATATCTTAATTCACGTCCTCGCTCTCCCCATCTCCTCTCCCCAAAAAATCTTCCTGGCTTGATATTTTTTGAAACTGTCCCATTACAGAAGCACACAATCCTACCACCATATGTGATTTCCAGTTCCACTGGAAAACATAATCCCAGCTACACATATAAAATGATGGAGTTTGGTTGAACTAAATTAATTCTTACCACTCAAGAAAGAGATCTTGGAGTCATTGTGAATAGTTCTCTGAAAACATCCACTCAATGTGTAGTGGCAGTTAGAAAAGCTAACACAGTGTTGGGAATCACTGGGAAAGGGATAGATAATAAGACATAAAATATCATATTGCCTCGTTATAGAACTATAGTATGCCCACATCTTGAATACTGCATGCAGATCTGGTTGCCCCATCTCAGAAAAGATATATTGGAATTGGGAAAGGTACAGAAAAGGGCAACTAAAATGATTAGGGGTATGGAAAAGCTTCAATATGAGAGATTAATAAGATTGGAACTTTTCAGCTTGGAAAAGATATGACTAAGGGGAGTTATGATAAAGCTGTATAAAATCATTAGTGGTGTGGAGAAAGGAAATAAGGAAGTGTTATTTACTCCTCATAACACAAAAACTAGGGGTCACCAAATGAAATTAATAGGCAGCAAGTTTAAAATGAACAAAAGGAAGTATTTCTTCACACAATGCAAACTCAACTTGTGGAATTCGTTGCCAGAGGATGTTGTGAAGGCCAAAACTATAACTGGGTTCAAAAGAGAATTAGATAAGTTCATGGAGGATAGGTCCCTCAATGGCTATTAGCAAGGATAGGCAGGGATTGCTCGATGATTACCTGTTCTATTCATTCTCTTTTAAGCACCTGGCATTGGCTACTGTCGAAAGACAGGATACTGGGCTAAATGGACCATTGGTCTGACCCAGTCTGGCCATTCTTATGTAAAATGGAATGTTTGGTATGTCCTTGCTTCTGTACAAGACCTTGGGGAAGATATTGAACCAGATATTGAATCTGCAGATATATTTTCATTCGTATGTTCCGATAGCCTCTATGTGTAGGTTAAGTTCTGAATATCATCAGGTGGTGAGAAGGCTTGGCAAGAGTGGATGAAAAGGTGACCTTATCTATCACGTAAAGAAACTGATAAAATAACACAAATAAAATACAAGTCCAGTTATGTTATATACAATAATTTGTTGTTCTACAATATCTGTTTGCAGGGAAATGAGAATTCTTCTAACTGGACTGGTCTACTACCTTCCTCAATTTTCTTTACTCAGGCAAAATTCCTTCTGAAATGAGGATTTCCATGGGCTTCAGTGAGTCATGATCAGGCCCTGAGTAAGGAGCACCAAATAGGCAAGTCACTTCACCTTTTTTGTTGTTGTCTGTATTGCTGTATCACTTTGGGGAGCCTGGTTCGTAACTGGGGCTCCTATGTGCTAGGTGCTGTACAAACATAGAACAAATAGACTCCCTGCCCCAATGAGCTTAAAACTTAAGTATAAGTCAAGCTACAATAGGAGAATACAACCAGATGAGGAAGTACAAGGAAAGAATGAAACAGTATACCATGATAGGCAGCGGTCTCACTTCATTTCTTTGTTCCTTTTTTCCTACTTTTCTTTTGTCTGTTTAAACATTTTTGTACAAAAAAACATGTGTGTAGACGAATGTAAATTGTTCAGAGCAGGGGCTCTGTCTCGGTAGGTGTTTGGGCAATGCCTACCACAATGGGGTCTTGATCTCAGTTGAGGCCTCTAGTCTAGGCACTGTGGCATGACACATTTTTTTAAAAAGTTCTTTATCCTGCTAATGATTCCTTGAACCATGCAATCACCCTGTCTTTCCCACATTGCTAAATGGGAGGGGAAGCTCTCAGGGAAAGGAGTGTGGGAAAGATTTAGAACTAGAGCTGGTTGAGAATTTTTAATGCAATATTTTTTGTTGGAAAATGCTGACTTATCAAAACCAAAACTCTTCAGGGGAGGGTCAGTTTCGATAAAAATTTAGTTGGGAAGATTTCTTGGGTCAAGGATGGAATTTCTGGTCAAAGCAGAGGGGCAGCCAGATGCCCACCCAAGAATAGCCACTTGGTAAGATCACTCAAGTGAGATGTGGAAAACACAGGCCCAAATCCCTACTCTGCCTGATTCAGAACAGGAGTTTGAACCTGTGTCTCCCAGCTGACTGCCCTCATTTCATGGGTGGGTGAAAGTGTCTGGTTTTTTTCATGAAATTTTTTTGAAAGGTCTCGTTTTCTTTCTGATGCATAATGACAACAAATGCCAAAGCCTCAACATTTTTTGCAAAATGGCATTTTTGTTTTCCACCCACCCCTATTCATAACTGCTGCCGTAAACCATCCACCACCCCTCAACACACTCTCTCTCTCTCTCTCCCACCCCCACCCCCACACCCACCCACACACACACACACACACACACATTCACTCTACCTTCCTCAAGGATTTTGAAATGAAACCAGACAGCAACACAAGTCCATAATACTGTGTGATCTTCTTTTAAGTGTCTAGTGTTTTTTTCTTTTCATTGCTACGTCACAAAACCTGCTGAAATCCAGTGTTTGGATCTGTTCCCACCCTACGCTGATATACATCTGTGTATTTGTGGTGTGCTCTTCTCAAGCCCTGGTGGAAGAGTGTTAATATGAACTGAGCACTTGGCTGGCTGCCTGGGATGAAATGAACTTTCCCCTGCAATCACCACATCAGAACTTTCATTCGCAATCTAACACGGTAGTGATGTTATAAAGGAATTGCTATCTGGTCCTTTTGGCAGCAATAATCTGTATTTGTTCTGGTGACATATTGGAATGTGATTTTTTTTTTAAAAGATACTGAGTTCTCTTTCTAACAACTGAATAGATTGTAGAGTCTATTCAAGTCATCCTCCTTCAAAGCTCTTTTGTTTCTTCCTGTTGCCAGCTGTTCAGATAATATCTCTTTGCATTTGGCTTTGCTGACACCTGCTGATCACCCTCTGAGACCAAATTCCACTAGAAGTTACATGAGTATAAATGTGGAGTTACACCACTTACTAAATTTTCCACTGGTGTTGCTGACAGCAGCAGAATTTGGTTCATGGTATCCGTTGTATTGTTAAGCTGATGAAATGCCACTCATGCAAAGCTGTTAATTTCACATAGTTCTAACACTGACACGCATATGGACATGCCAAGGGTCCCTGTTTACTTTCTACAGCCAATAGTGTCACAAGTAGTTTTCGGACAGGATAGAATTTACCCAAATGCAGGACAGTCAGCCATGAACCTGTTTCACCATGTTGGGCTGATCAGAATTAGCAAATTGAATGGGTATGTAAAGTTTGCTGTTAGTTGAACATATGACAGTATCTGTGGTCTGGCCCCCATTACTGTATTATCTGAGCATCTCATACTCATTAACACATTAATTCTCACAACATTCCTGTGGGATAGGGAAGTACTAGTATCTTCATTTTACACATGGGGAAACTGAGTCACAGAGACCAAGTGATTCGCTCAAGATCACACAGACAGTGTGGTGGAGCAGGGAATTGAATCTCTGTCTGCTGAGTAATGTCCTAACCACTGGACCATCTTTCCTCAACGAGGGATACAATTCATCCATAGGATTAAATTTATCTTTAATAGATGTCACACCAGCTGTGAATTTTGCCCCAGTACATGAATGCCTAAAAGTGGTTTTTGCCAACAGATTTGAAGCTCCTGACGCCCATTTTGTAGGCCACTGCTACAAAAATCAATGATGGGCTTGAAATCACTAGGCTTTGACAGACTAGGGAATTGCAGAATCTTCCTAAAAAACTGCATTCCGAGTGCATGTTGTTCAAAAGCTCATCACAAGAAGAAAACCTCATTAAAATTAGTCCAAGAATCTCTAGCTTCTACTGTGAGCTGCTACTGAAAGAAAGGATCAGCTGCACAAGATCAGTTCAGCTGAGTCAAATATCCTTAATCTACCCTTCCCGTGAAAAGGTATCTGAGGCACATCCTCTGATTTCCAGAGAAGCCAGTTTGAAACAGGTGTTTGGTGCCTTAGCTACAAAGTGTCAAAATGAACCCAAAAACACATTTCTGATTCCAAAGGTTTGAAATGCATGGAAACAAACAGAGAGATTCATAGAGCTGTGTGTACTGGCCAGCCCATGAAGGCTAGACAACATAAATATACCATAGATAAATACATATGTGGGCAGAACATATGTTCTGTAAATTAGAAAAATTCTAAGCCAGCTGGAAGATAACAATGTAGCAAGCAAAGCAGATGTCAATTGCAATCCATGCATGGAGAGTGTTTCATCCTGATGATGCCTATAGTGTGTAGGTGTCCTGATAAGATCACTGCCTATACCATGCCTGCAAGTATATCTGTTGTGAGCTGAGCTTGACAAAGGACACCAGGCACACATCCTAGGTCTCTCCTCAACTGATATCAAAAGCAATTGTGCCCCTGGTAAGAATCTATATAGCAAAGCTTGCTAGAATGGTTGATTCATTTTGATGTTAGCAGGACAGCTCTTTCGCACGTTGGCTGTTTCTGACCCTCCCCTGTTCAACATGGTTCATTTATATACTGTACTAATGCAATGTGAGTTTCAGATCTGTCTGTAATTTTCTGCTCAGTTACAAGCAGCTATATAGTACTAACATACTAAATTAAACCTACAAAAGCTGGAGAACTGAGCACAAACAGGTAGTTGGGGAGTGGCTTTAACTGCAGATGCAAAATTTGAATGTGCCTTCATTGTCCATGAAATTGGGCAATTATCCAGCTAAGTACTTAATTTGGGGGTAAATGCCCTAAAAGGAGGGGGATGGTTTCTGGAAGAGTCTATGGATAATTTGGAAACTTGTAGGTTTATGACATCACAAGGGACAGAGCTTTGATTAATTTAGAGGGAAAGTGATTTTTCATTCCAGTTGATTAATTTTGAATTCATTTTATGGCCTATTTAACTCTTCACACCTATCCCGGAGCTGGAAGGAAAGATCTCTTTAAAGATTCAGTACAGCTGCTCTTTCAGGAAAGTTAAGAAAGTGCCTAGTCCATTTGTCAGAGTCCTTCAACTAACAACTTTAGCAAAACCAAAGTGACAGGCCTATCAGGAGTGTCAAGACCTAAGTTAACAAAGAGACATTCATATTTACAGTTCCTGTATCATAAAGATAAAATGCCAGGTTGTTCCTGACCATTGCTTAATTGCAGGGAGAAGGGGAAGAGATTCCCATCATTCTTGTAGAAGGGTTTGAGACCCACTCAGTCCCTGTACTTGGGGGTGGGCGAGGATCACTGGGACTGCTCTCTCCATGCACCTCTGGGGGAGGGCATGTGACTGGGGTGCAGTGAAGAAGCACTCTTGCACCATCACAAGGGATACCATAGTATTCTCATTGCCCAGACACTGGAGTGGAGATTAGGGAGCAGAGGTACTGTGCAGTGTCATTCCCCTAGGCAGTATGTCTCTGCACTGCCACATATGCTACCTGCCACCATATAGCCCTAGTATGTATGGCACCATTTCCCGAAGTGAGAGATGAAGTAGCCTATTGTGAGAATAGGTATTTATACAATTGATACAATGTATATTTGTGTAATTAATGGTAATAGATCCCTGGGATCTGTAGATTCTTAGGACTTGATCCTCTGCCCATGAAAATCAATGGCACGTTTGCTGTTGACTTCAATAGGAGAGTGTTCTGGCCCTTATTTAGATCATTTATAAAATATGTTTGCTACTCAAAGGATCATGAGAGTTTCAAAGGAGTTATATGCCTGGGTAAAGTATTTTATTTAGATAACGATCAAGGCATGTTCTATATAAAGCACTTCAGCAGCTTCTCTTGTGCTGGTGATGTCTTGTCTTGTGTGTGTAAAGCCCTGTGCTTTTGGTGTTAAAAGTCCCAGATTGAATCCTTTGTATCTTAATGTAGGTGTCCCAGTCTTGTTTTAATCTGTTCACTTAGGAGTTAATGTGGGAGTGCAGAAATATCATGAGAGAAGCTGTTCTCACAGAATTATTCATTATTATTATTATTAATATGAGCACCTAGAGATCTCCCAGCTGAGATCAGGGACCCAGTGTGCCAGGCACTGCCACAAAGAGCTTACAATCTAAATAGACAAGACAGAGGATGAGAAGGTAAAAACATGCACAGAAAGGTGAAGTAACTTGCCAAGGTCATCATTGTGGGTTAGTGGCAGAGCTGGAACAAAATCCAGGTATCCTGACAACCACCCTGCCTCTCATTTCTGCCCTGGCTGAAAGCAGAAAAGAGTAGGAATTCCTTGTGCCATGCAGAATTTAGGGGCCTTACAGGTCAGCTTCCTATCTGGTTCAGAAACAGATGATACACAGGCAGGTATTTTCTGAGTGTCATTGATTTATGTACAAAATGTTCGTGAGTCCAGTTTCCTTGAACAGGAGGGGTAACAAATATCACACAGGAATCTCCCTCTGCCAGACACCTCAGGTCAGGCACCATTGATCCTGTCTCTCTCCTAGGTCTCACATCAATCTCATCGCTTAACTCACTCTCTGGGTTTTGTACTTGAGAAGCCCCCAGTCCCAGGCTGCTCACTGGGACCATAATGGCCTGGAAAGGTGAGCCTGGGCATCTACCTTCCTGTCATGTGGCTATTTTGCAACACAAAGGAATTTCAGAGCTCCAGTTGCTCTGCAAAGAAGAGTGCTGTAACCCACTCAGTAAGGTTACTGCATAGCATCATAACTTTCTGTGGGGAATTTCATCCTGGGTGCGAATACATTTAATGACCCCTAATGGACAGCCATTCTTGTCATCACACTGTAACGGACTCCTAGGGGAATTCCAGTCCAGTTCTGCAGATTCAGGTTTAAGTATCCAGGCTTTGAGGTATTTTTCTGAACTAAGCCCTGGAAGATTTTGAGTGAGATTTTGTGTTGGGCCTCTGAGGTACATCACAGAACTTGAAGCCCAGAGGGTGGGGGGGGGGGGGAGGGTATGTTGACTTTAAGCCACGTTTCTGCCTCCCACTCCTAGGCTGTTTTGTGGGCTGTTGTAATTACAGCAGCCTTCCCATGACACCCTGTGTCTGCAGCACAGCCTGGAATCTCTGCAGCACTGTCCCCTGACATGCCTCTTTCATCGCCAGCCCCACCCTCTCATGTCCCCTATGGTGAAGCTTGCAAAGGGGTCCTTGGAAAGCAGCCTGATCTCTATCTTCTGCAGTGCCTGTGCAGGGGGAATCCTCTCTCTGTCAGTTACAGGGATGTTAGGGCCACTTCATGCCACTCTGGCCCTTTTATGCACAGTAAAGGAGCTGTAGCACAGGTGAAGATGTCATTTGAGTTTTGCTCTTCACTAGTTGAGATATAACAATCGGACAGCCCTTCTCTACATAACTCACCAGAAATACCCACCCAGCCTGTGAGTCAGTTGATACTAAGGTTTAAAGTGCTATAGGTCAAAACCTTAGCCAGAAATATACTTCAGAGATGAGTCAGTTTCATGCATGGTAATATGGCAAGTGACTAAGAAAAAGGACGTATTTTGAAGAAAAGGAAAGATACAGACGGAGGCAAGAGAATTAAAAAAAAAAAAAGGCAGGGTGGTGGGGCGTGGGAGGAAGCAGGTAAAAACAGCAAGGAAAATGTTTTAGGGGTGGGGAGGGAGAAAATAGTATGGAGATAAGCGAGAGGGATGGAAGGAGAGACAGAAAGTAAAAACACACACATCAATTTGGGACCCGCTTCATTAGCTGGGCAGTTTAGAGGCACAAGGAGTGAATGGTCAGGTCCTTGATGGTTAGTAAATTTAATCTCCCTTCTCTAGCAGAAGCAGAGGAGCCTTCTTTATCTTTTGCCTTGTCCTTCTATCCGTGCGCCCCCCATAATCATCTCTTAAATTACATTTTAAGGCATCATCCTGTAAAGAGTTGCTACCATGAAGTGGTAAGTGATCACTGTGCTCGGTAGGAAGTATGTGCAGGATCAGGCCTTTGACAGGAAGGTCTGTAGGACAGGGGCCATGGGTCAGATGCTTAGCTGATATAAATTGGCATAGCTCCATTGAATCCCATTTATTCTTGCATTAAGAGTCAGGCGGACTTATGGTTCTAATTAAACAATGAAGAGAACACTGCTTTGAACTGCTGAAAGTCCATCCTTGGTCCAAGAGATCCAATGTTTTAGTACCTTGCAATGCAAGCTGTTTTTGATATACTCTTGTGTCCCTGGGGAGTTTGCAACCTATTTGTTTTGTAGTCCAAGCAAAGTCTCAAGACTTCCGCAAACTCAGTTTGAACCAAACTACACAGGAATATTTGTAAAGAACATCTTGGGCCTTTTGAAAACATACTGAATGCTCAGAAGTACTAATGTGTTCCACATTTGGTCATTAAACACTAATTAGTAGCATGCTGTGTATGGGATCACACTTTGGCGAGCCAGTATTTCCTAGGTCACGTCCCTGCGAGACCTGCTCTGCCCCTAGTGCCTTTATGTGACCTGCCCTTTTGAACTTTTAATTCTACTTCTGGTCAAAGAGAAATAGTAGCTCAATCCACCCTTGAAACCACTGGAATTCTTCCTCTGTCTTTTAAATATTTACTTCTTGTTGGTCTCTCCCTCCTCCCATCTTTAGTTTGTTATGATGCAGGATGTCTGGTGAAGGCCTAACTGAAAGACTCAGGAGAGCCTGGCACTTTATGATGAAACATTGTCCTTGGTAAATGTCAAGAGAGCTTGTGGGTTTTTTATGTTTTATAACCTTTATTCCCTTAGTCTGCCATTTCCCTTTCATATCATGACCCTTCCTGTCAGTTTTAACCAAGCTATTTTATATATAGATATCTAGATAGATATATAGTGTCTGAAGAAAAATCCATCAAGTACCTTTTTATCAAAATAGTGCTTGGAGTGGACCCTCCTGGAGGCTAATCAACAATTTAATAGCTATGGTAAGGGGAAATATCAGAAAATAAAAATACAGAGCAGAGGGAGGGAGCCTCAACTGGTGTCAGTCTGGTTTCAGTGGCTCATTTGAATTTGATGTAACTAAGCATTTGTGTCCCTCTCATCCTTTTCCCTTCTCTTTCTCTCCCAAATGAGATTCATATGGAAATAAGAAGGCATCCTTTAGAGAACCTCCTGCATCACTAAGCATTATTTTTACCAGAGATTAAGAATGATTTATTAATAATAATAATAATAATAAATTAATTAATACCTAGGTCTCCTAACATTTTTCATCCAACCACTGGGCTAAAGGTGGGGGTGAGAGGACAGCACTGCCACTACCTCTTCCTCCTCTTCTTCTGGCCGTTTTGTGAATGGCCAAAGTGCCTTGTGTCAACTTTGCAAATCTTTTCATATCATCCAAACCTGCATATTTCATATAAACTATTTGTCTGAAAAATTTTACCCAGTTCTAGTTATAACTACTATCTTGGTCTGAAAAATTAAGCATGCATTTAATAGAGATGGGTAAAATGTTTCCGATCACATAAAGTGGCTCTTTCCTTCATGCTAGCCTTTTGAATCAGTGGCAAAGTACTGGTAAGTCATGTGGTTGGTTAACTCACCATACAGATAGTGCATTAAGTCAGTGATTCTCAACCAGGGGTATGCAGAGGTCTTCCAGGGGGTACATCAACTCATTTAGATATTTCTCTAGTTTTACAATAGGCTACATAAAAACCATTAGTGAAGTCAGTACAAACTAAAATTTCATACTGACAATGGTTTGTTTATACTGCTCTATATACTATCCACTGAAATGTAAGTACAATATTTATATTCCAATTAATGTATTTTATAATTATGTGGTAAAATGAGTCAGCAATTTTTCAGTAATAGTGTGTTGTGACACTTGTATTTTTATGTCTGATTTTGTAAAGCAAGCACTTTTAAAGTGAGGTAAACGTGGGGTATGCAAGACAAACCAGACTCCTGAAAGGGGCACAGTAGTCGAGTAATTCTAGATGCCATCTTTCCATAAAACCTATTACAATGGAAGAGTAATTTTCTATAACATCTGTCTGAGTGGGATCCTATTGTTCATCTTTATGATGGCACATAGAAGAGAGAGGTCCTGTATGTGGGTTTTCAGGCCAGCAGGACCTGATCCTATTGTATCTTTCCAGGATTCCTCCTCTTGTCTTTGAGATTCCCATGTGTCACTTGCAGTATACTAGGATCATGTTCTTGGCAACGTCTCCACTTCTCCTCAAAGCTTCATTCCCACCTACGCTTCGACAGTTTGGTGACCTTTTTCATCAATACTTCATTAAAATTAGATTTCTGTTTCCAGGCATGTAACCAGCCATAGTATACGCCTTAACCTGTCATTTATCCAGGGCAGATGGTTCAAACAACTGACAGTGCAGAGGAAGCAGCATCTCCTTGAGCAGTAGAAGTAGCTCAAGGGGCAAAATAAAATCAAACTATGTTATAGCAGTTGACCATGTTTGAAATGTATGTGTGAGATAGTTCTGTGTTTGTGTGTATTCATTTACAGCATGTACGCACGTGGTTTTAAGTGATGACATTAACCTCCAATGGCTTGGAGATTAGGTATGGGTTAGATAAACAAACATCCAGATCTGTAGATGCCTACTTGAAGTTTACCTGTCTTAGGGTGTGTTCTAGCTCTCATGCAAATGGTTGGCAAAACTCCCATTATATTCAGTGGTGCAGGTTCGTTAGTCGACAGCCAAAATTCTCAGAATCTCTGGGTTTTCTCGTGATATTGCTAATACTACCTGCAGGTTGTAAACTGAGAATAAATGCAAAAGATTTCAAATATGCAGAGTCATTTTCTATTAAATAAGTCTTTTCCAAAGAGAAATATTTCTTAATATTATGGAAACTGCCTCTCTCATACACATACGACCTGTATTATCTAGCCCAGAGAAATAGGCAGCATATGATACATCCGACCTGAAATGGGAACATTATTTTATATAAACAGATATTATTTACATTAGGCCTCAATCAGAATCAGAGCCCTGGTGTGCTTGGTGCTGTACAAACACATAGGAAAAACAGTTCCTTTCCTGAAAAGTTTACAATCTAATTTAATGCAAGACATGAAAGGCTGATGCAACCAACAAGCGGAAGCTGGCAATAACACTGACGGGCAGTCATGGTCACTTAGACTGACTATATTCATGATCTGCAGGGTGAAGGGACTCAAATTTTAACCACAAAGTGTTTGTCTAATGGGATCCAGGCCAGTTAGCTGTTTGGAAATCAGTAAGGAGTGCTGTTTCAAACTGCGTAACAAAGCTAAACTGTATAATCTGTCCAGATTTGCACATATCTAATTTCTCTCTGTTACCCAATACACCTTTCTGAGATGTGGCTTTTAGGTATTGCTTTTTATGTGACTGATGCATCAGTGGTGTAGCATCTAATCCCTATTAGCAACAAATCTAGAAAATCTTGGGAAAGATCTATTGATGGGTCACTAGTATACAAACTGCATTACATCACAGTTCCTTTAGGACAGTTAAATTCTGACAGGTAATCAAACATCTAGGGCTGTTAATCTTAATGTGAAGTGATCTTAAAAACATCCATGGATATCTTAAAGAAATGGGTTCATTCTATATTTTCAATAGCTATTGAATTACAGTGAGGATCAAACACTAGCATCCCTAACCTGTTGTTGGTTTCAAAAGTTGGGTATTGTAATCAATTGACAGCTAGTGGGGAAGGCTGCGTAAACACCCCCAAAAAGGACAATGGGTCTAAGTCTGCCGTGACACGCACCCAGTACAATCCCATTTACCCATTCAGCAGGTGTACGTCAGGACAGAATATTGCTCATAGGTTTTTCAGCTCAGATTACTGGCCTGTGTAGTTTCCTATGCAATGCTGGGGAAAGCAAAACTTAGATCATCAAAGCTGTAGGTTTCAGTTTTTTTCATGTGGTTATGCTCATAGTAATGACACTTCAAGTGATGTAAGGGAACAGGAAAAAGGCTGCTGTTGTAGGCAGAGAAAGACCGACAAGAAGACACTGTATGTCCACTGACATTAATCCTCTTCCTTCTCATGTAGTCTTTTATGCTTGATCCAAAGTCACTGATTTCATTCCTCCCTCTCTGTCTATCATCATTTTTGAATCACTATCAAGTTTCCTTAACCCTACTCCACAATTTAGTAGGCTGACCTGTTTGGCTCATATTAGACTGGGACCAATGGCACTTTGTGTTTTGTGAGCTGCATCTGCTGCAAAACATTTTGAGATCCCAACCCCAGTGAATCATAGAATCGTAGGACTGGAAGAGACCGCAAGAAGTCATCTAGTCCAGTCCCTGCTCTCAAGGGAGGACTATGTAATAACTAGACCATTCCTGACAGGTGTTTGTCTAACCCATTCCACCCAGAGCTAGTCTGAACAGAAGGTGTTTATTTTCATCACAAAACTGTTAATAACGAAGAAAAACTGCAGCCCCAGAGCCAAACTCCCCAGCTTTGAGGATGACTGGATGTGGAGCCAGATCCAAATCTTGCAGCTTGACTTCACCTCTAATAAGAAGGTCAGTAGTGGAGATGGTCAAGCATTTTCCTCAAAACTGTGTTTTCAAAGGAAAATTGGGGTTTTGGCTAAAAGCAATGTTTAGCAAAAAGTTTCTGCTTTCAGTGGAACACTTTGATATTTTCCCCCCAAGCATACCCAAAAAACAAAATTTCAGCAAAACATAAATGTTTTTATTTGGATAGCCTGCTGAGGTTCCTCAGTGGAGCTGTAGTTCGTTTTTCTCATGTCCCCATTCTCCTCAATGGACCAGGTTCCCTATCTAGAATGCGTCTCCCATGAAGCACCACAGCTAGGATCTGACTCCCTTGTTGCATCCCCTTCAATCACTAAGCAAGGGGGGAGGGGAGAGAAGAGGAGTTGTGGTGCATCATGGGAGATGTAGTCCACCAGGCAGTCCAGCCTATAGAAGAGAATAGGAGCATGAAGTACCTGAATTACAACTCCCAGGAAGAACTAAGGAAGCATTACTCAATCAAAAACTGAAATATTTTGTGTTTTGTTTTTTTTTCTCGTAGTCAAACTTTTCTGTGGAAAAACTTCAGTGAATAAGGTTTTTTGTTTGTTTTTTGTCTTTGTTTTTCATTTTCATCTAAACTTTTGGAGGCTTGTTTTCTGACCACTTCTAGTTAAGTCACGTAGTTGTGTCAGATGCCTTTTGTTCCTTAAATACCTCTGAGCCCCTATTCCATGATGTGAATTGAGCTCAATACATATTCAAACTACTGAGGTGGCCTACTCTAGTCTCCATGGACCTGATCCTTTCTATTGACTTCAAATGAGCTTTGGATTGGGTGCCATATACTGAGCTGTCCGTAATCATTAGCAATGTAAATGGCCGGCGAAGGTACCTTCCTTTTCTGCTAAATTAGCAACTCATGTGCTGAATAAATTCCACCCTCCCCTACCACCTTTGGAGTATCAAAACTACAGTGGGAGACAAATAATGGTTTGATGCCCTCACTCTCTATCTTGCAGCAGTTTGAACCCTGTTCTTTTCTGGGGCTCCATCTAAGAGTCCAGCCCTATTTATGTTTGTGCTCCAATGACCACCAATATATGGGTGTTTCATGGAAAGATGGATAGACTTCAGTGTTATTTCATTTGGAAAAGCAGCCACTATTTCTAGTGTATTGAGATCTGTGTTAAAATTGTAAGCTGTCACTTTAAATTTCAGGAGGTTTTCCTGATCCTGATTGCAGGGGAAGGCGTTTTGTGGGGACGTGTGGGAGTGGGGCCTAGCAGCAATCAGTCTGCAGAGAGCTAGCCGATAGACAGGTGGGAATGAGTTGTGCCTCTCTGCTTTAGGGAGCAGCTTGTTTTGTGTCTCTGGTTTTGGTTACTACATGTTATCATTCTGGATTCTAAGAAATAAAGTTATTTATGTTATCTTGCAGCCTTCCAGAAAGAGTGTCTGGTGGGTTTTTCTAAACTTTTGTGTGTGTGCTGTGACCACAACGCTATTCACATGAAATAAACTTTCCTTAACTGCAGTGTCCTCCAAGAGCTTAGAATGAACAAATACTTCAGTTGCGTGAGCATGCTTCAACGGGATCTCTTCCATATTGGTAACAAGGAGGTTTACACAATTCAGTGTTACAGACTGAAAACAAAATTATATTCAGACAGGTAAAAAATGTGCTTTAAAAAAATCAAATCCTTAATGTATCACTCTGCATCTTAAAATATTTGGTGTTTTTTTTTTTTTCTTTTCTACAGCACACATTCATTGAACCCCACTCCTTCCCCTAAGTCTATACTTGAGGACGCTGGAAACTACATTTAACGTGAAATATGTGAAGATATGTAGTTGAGGCTATCACACTTTTCTCAGTTGCCTCCACAGAGCCTTGACTGTATAGTGGTCTGTACTGATGAGTGATCTTGTACATTTGTGTTCCAATACCTAGAAACAAAAGTAAATGTCAGAGGTTCAGAATTTCCTGGCACTGGTTTAGAGTCAAATTTTTAATGCTGTTTGAATGTGCAGCAGGTGGAGAGTTGGTCTGGTTGTGTTGATATCTTTATACTTTTGAGAAAGAAGTAAATGCACAGAAATGTCACCAGTAGGACAGGTAATTCTTTGCATTTTGAAGGGCTTTCCAAACAACTGAGTTTTATTATTACTGTTCTGGTGTTTTTAATACCTATTCCGGGTCCTAACATGCTTTCAGTCGGGAGCTTGAGGAAGAATGGTCTTATGGTTAGGTTGCTAATTTGGGATTGCATTATCATGTAGTCCTATAATAATAACAAAGCTGACCGACCGTAACACAGCCGTTTTAATCACACGTGCATAGAACTTTCAGACCTCATTCCACAGACCATCCTTTGCCATAAATGCCTGCAAAACAATGCCTTGCAGCATCTCCTGGAGGTAAGCAGATCAAGGCTCTTGCAAATCAAGCTAATGCTTTTGAAGTGAAGTAATAAATATTATCCCCATGCGAAACTGAGGCACATAAAAGTTAAATGTGGAGACATGGGTGGCCATGCCATCTAGCTGGCTTTCCCCCGGAATCTTTCATGGATCTGTATGTGTTTATCAAAGTTGGTCAAAAAATTATTTTATTTTTAAAAAAATGAAGGGTTCAAAACAGATGTATTTTTTTCACTTCTTTACCCCAAAAGTTTTTCTGTTGTGTGTGTGTGTGTGTGTGTGTTTTAAAAAAAAATACATTTAATTTTAATTGAAAACATTATCAAACTGGTTATTGAATTTTTTCCATTGATTGCACATCTGATATTGGCAAACAAAAAATATTCAGATAACCATTTTGATAATTTGTAGAGTCTTTTTCATAAAAATGGTTTTTTTTGAAAAAAGGCAACATTTTTAGCCAAAACTTGTATATACTGTAAACACATTTAATGTTTTGATGTCAATTTTTTGTGGGGGGAAAAGAACTCTACAGAAAAGGCCATTGGACAAAAATGATTATTCTAATATTTTATTTTCTCTAGTAGAGCATGTAGTTCATAAATTCATAAAGTTCAAAGCCAAGGGACCATTAGATCATCTCGCCTGACTTCTTGTACATGACAGGTCATTAAATTTCACCTAGCTATGCCTATGTTGAGCCCAATAATTTGTCTGAGTAAACACTAATAGGCACTTTTCAAGCACAAGGGAGGGAAAGCTCCCTGCCCCAAAGAGCTGAGAGTTAAGACCTGGTCAACCCTGACGCTGGTGGTCCATCGGAGATACGTAAACTACATACTGTAGCTTGTGCATCTCCCATCGACTTACATCACGGTACGGCAACTTAAGTATTCACTGCACTGCATCTATGGGAGATGCCCTCCGATTGACGCAGCCTTACTCTTTTCGGAGATTGGGGGTGGATTAATGGTGTGGACCAGAGAGAACTTCTGGGATCGGTTGAGCAGGTCTCCACAGCCCACTCAGTCGATCTCGCTGCATCGATCTGTGCAGCCGCGGCAGTGTAGACATACACTAAAAAGACAAAACAGATGACAGTGGGAAGAAAGGAATGGCAACATAAGGTAAGGGGGAGGGGAGCGTTGCCAGATCCCATGTTGTCATCCTACAGACACCCAGTTGTCTTGTACTAAGGAGACCTGCGTTATATGATCAGCTCTACTACTCACATTCTGTATGATCTTGAGCAAGTCACTTACCTCCATTTTACTGCTGGGAAGACTGAGGCACAGGGAAAGTAACTATACTTTTGCCCCCCTTGATAAAGCATTTCGCAAAGTGCCTAATAAAAGTTGTTTATTGTTATGAATGAGAGTCAAGGAATGCTCATATCCACCAACTGTTTGCATAAGTGGGCTAATGGCTCCACAAATCAAGCCAGATGATCTGCCCAAAGCATGTGTAAACCTTCCTCTCTGTAGTAGAATTTGACCAAGCTACAAAACACTTTCCCTGACTCTGCCTGTGATCTCTGACTTGAGGTCGCATCAATTTTCTTATCTCCTGAGATCAAATTGTTTGTTTCTTAGAAGCAACTAGTACACATCGAGTTGCTGTTATCTGGCTTACAAGTAGCATCTTCTCTGCTGTAATGGGGGTATAAAAGGAAGATGGAAACTTATTAGTTAAAGATCAAAATTTTTTTTTTTTAAGTATGGGAGATTCAGTACTGGTGGTTTCTCTTCCCCCACCACCCAAACCACCGATTTTGTCTAATCAGCATGTGGGACAGATGTGGGCTCCTCTCCAAACTTGTAATATGATAAATAAGCACTCAGCAGTCTAATGCCTGGCATGGTGACCTCTGGAAATAGACTGTAGTGATGGCGATTCCACTTGGCTTTTAAAGGAATCTACTGGTTTATAAAAGGGGGGGCTGGGTAGGGTAACTGTGACATTAGCAGAGGTTACACAGAGGAGTGCATACCTGTCACAGCTCTTGTTTGCTGAGGCAAGTGAAATTCTTCCATCCGGAATTCTTCTGTCTGTATAGTGTTTTTTGACATTAAAAATAAAGGAATCCGGCTTGGAATATGACCCCCAAAAAAAAATTCTGTCTGACCTTATTTGAAGTATTATATTTTTAGGTGTCAAGTTAAGATTTATATCTTGAAACCGAGCAGACAGACACAAACATAACTTTCCTATTCCTCTATTAACAGCAGGTTTCACATTTGGCACTGAAATCATTATGATTTTTCTACCTTCTGGGCTTTCTCTGCAAAGCATAGAAAACAACATGCAAATTCGTGTCAATTGGTTCCACTTTGTGTAAAATACTTAAATAGTCAGTGGGCCAGAGAGAAAATGACTCCAGTGGCTAGGCTGATTGACCTGAAATACATGTTTTCCTACTTTATGATTTGTCAACAATTCTGAAAAAATTGGGTTTCAATTTGTCCCAAACTGAATTTTTTTCAATTGCTCTGTGAATATTCATATCCAATTTGAAGTAACTTGCTTTGGTCAGGTTTCTGGCGACACAGTGAAGTGCTTTGCTGAATCAGGGCTCATTGAGTAAATTATTAGTTAGGAATGAGTCATTCCGCTCTTTGTGAAACTATAATCAGAATATAGTCCATTTTGCCTAAATGAGCTCATAGCTATTGTTTCCCTGAAATAGAGAAGGGATTCTGGATTTAGACATAACACTGAAATTCTGTAAATACTATTACTGCCTGAGAACTTTAATAATGTCTCTTTTCTCAAAGGAGACATATGAATGATAGTAATTCAGTTCCGGCATTCTTTCCACATAACACTTACATGCACTAAACAAATAATAGTTCATCTAGGCGTAACACTGTGCAACATACATCAGTGAAGTTCACAAACAGCCACTCTTGGGGTTGGGAAGGTGGATCCAAACAGCTCTGTGTGGGTGGATGGAGGAAGGTGACAGAGCTGAAAATCCACTGCCACTTTATATTTTAATAAATAAATAAATAAATAAATAAAGCTATGCTGCAGCACGATTAGACTCTATAGGTGTGTAACTAGATATCTTCCCACAGCTCAGCATTAATAGCCCAGTCAAGGGGCTGCTGGATAGATGTTTTAGTGATTTCAGAGCCAAATGTGTAACCTGCTGTTAATAGGGGGATAGGAAAGTTCTGTTTTTTGTCTGTGTGCTAGGTTTCACAATGTAAATCCTAACTTGAAAAAAATATAATGGTTCAAATAAAGTCAGACAGGAATGCTCATGGAACAAGAAGGTTTTCAGGGAATATGTAATCACGAGTCTATAAGCCTGGAGAACTGGTGAGAGAGCTTGGGAATCTTTCCAGGAAAAGTGATTGGATAGCCAACATATACTGTCTGGGGCTATACTTGATTGTTAGATCCAAGGGGCAGAAATTGTCTCTTTAGGTTTTTATAGAACAGACCACACATCACTTACTGGTTCAAAATCTGTGTTCCAATATAAGCAATTGCTGTAGCTGTGATAGGTATGCTATGTAACTGTGAAAGGGAGGGGAGGTATCTGTGAGACCATCTTTTTACACAGATTTAGAGCTAGTGAGGAAAACAGAATTTCTGTCCTTAGGAAATTCCAACTCTTTAAAATGTTTATCTCAACTAAAAGTCAAAAACTTGAAATATTTTGTGGAATGGAAATTCCAGAATATTTTGATTTGGACCCATTGAAACAACCTCATTGTAAAAAAATATATATATATAAAAATAAATAAAAAATTTAAATGTTCAAACACTTTATTTCAATAATATGGAAATATTATAAAATAAAATTAATGCGAAATGATAAACTCCACTTCAGTTTTAAATTGTTCCAAAATGTGTACACTGAAAATTGTCAACATCCATACGTTCATGCAAAACATTTTGATTTTGAGGAGACCGCATTTAATGACACAAAACTATTCTGCTGAAAATTTTTCAACTAGCTCTATTTCTATTAAGATGTAGTCCACAGTATGTTAATTTGAGCATTACTTCTATGCTACCAATTTCCAGACTAGTTTTTCTTAACTAAACTGAGAAAGTAAATTACCTGGGACCTGGTGAGTTTTTATGAGCTGACTATAGTATTCATAAACTGAAGCGTCTCAGTAAGTAAAATACTAACAGCTTCCTCCGGCTGAGACAGCATTCCTTGGCTGTAATGTTCACGTAACATCTGGAAAGTGAATTGAGCCCATCTTAATAGTAACTAGTAATAGATGTCTTCAACTCCTGAGCACATCTCACATTGCACATAGAGAGGGAAGTGTTGGGTTTTTTTTATTGTTAGCTACTTCCATCTTAAAAACTATTAAATCATCTATTCCTTTCTAATATTGCTATATCCTCAAAATATCTGTAACTGGTATAATTAAATACCAGGAGGAAAGAGGATCCAGGGAACTACAGACCGGTCAGCCTCACTTTAATCCCTGGAAAAATCATGGAGCAGGTCCTTAAGGAATCCATTTTAAGGCACTTGGAAGAGAGGAAGGTGATCAGGAACAGTCAACACGGATTCACCAAGGGAAAGTCATGCCTGACCAACCTGATTGCTTTCTATGATGAGGTGACTGGCTCTGTGGATGTAGGGAAGGCAGTGGATGTGATATACCTTGACTTTAGCAAAGCTTTTGATACTGTCTCTCACGGTATTCTTATCAGCAAGTTAAAGTAGTATGGGTTGGATGAATGGACTATAAAATGGATAGAGAACTGGCTAGAGCATAGAGCTCAACGAGTAGTGATTAATGGCTCCATGTCTAGCTGGCAGCCGGTCACAAGCGGACTGCCCCAGGGGTCAGTCCTGGGGCCGGTTTTGTTCAACATCTTCATTAATGATCTGGAAGATGGGGTAGATTGCACCCTCAGCAAGTTTGCAGATGACACTAAGCTGGGGGGAGTGGTAGATACCCTGGAGGGTAGGGATAGGATACAGAAGGACCTAAACAAACTGGAGGATTGGGCCAAAATAAATCTAATGAGGTTCAATAAAGAAAAGTGCAGAGTCCTCCACTTAGGAAGGAAGAATCCCATGCACAACTATAGACTGGGGACTGACGAGCTAGGCAGCAGTTCTGCAGAAAAGGACCTGGGGGTAATAGTGGATAAAAAGCTGGATATGAGTCAGCAGTGTGCTCTGGTTGCCAAGAAGGTTAATAGCATATTGGGCTGCATTAGGAGGAGCATTGCCAGCAGGTCACGGGAAGTGATTATTCCCCTCCATTCAGTATTGGTAAGGCCGCATTTAGAGTATTGTGTCCAGTTTTGGGCCCCCCACTACAAAAAGGATGTGGACAAGTTGTAGAGAGTCCAGCGGAGGGCAACAAAAATGATTAGGGTGCTGGAACACAGGACTTATGAGGAGAGGCTAAGGAAACTGGGCTTGTTTAGTCTGCAAAAGAGAAGAATGAGGGGGGATTTGATAGCAGCCTTTAACTACCTGAAATGGGGTTCCAGGGAGGATGGGGCTAGGCTGTTCTCGGTGGTGGCAGATGACAGAACAAGGAGCAATGGTCTCAATTTGCAGTTGGGGAGGTCTAGGTTGGACATTAGAAAAAAGTTTTTCACTAGGAGGGTGGTGAAGCACTGGAATGGGTTATCTAGGGAGGTGGTGGAATCTCCATCTTTAGAGGTTTTTAAGCTGAGGCTTGACAAAGCCCTGGCTGGGATGATATAGCTGAGGTTAGTCCTGCTTTGAACAGGGGTTGGACTAGATGACCTCCTGAATACTCTAATATTCTATGATTCTATGATTCTATGAATGGTGCCTGTTTGCATACTGAGCCAAATACTAATCAAGGGATTTTTGAAATCTTTGAGAGGAAATTTACAGGAAGAAATAAACAGGCAGATAGGATCAAATTAATGAGTAAAGGTGATGGATTGTTGGGGTATATCTGGGGTGCACCCTGGATCTTCCACTGGGGAGGCAAGAAGCCAACATGACTTGTCCCAAGTCTGGCTGTAAAATGCTGGAATAACTTTGGATGAGAACAGCTCTATGAGACATGAAAGTATCTAGTTTAAGTAGTCTAGGTTCTGGAGTGTCCTGATTTTATTTTGTATGTAACCATTTTGTTTCCCATACTTCTACATCCTATCACTTGAATCTCTACACGTTGTTAAACAAAACTTAGATATGTTTGTTGTGATATGATATGTTTGTTGTGATATGATATGATATGATATGATATGTTTGTTCTAATGTTTGTTCTAATCCCAAGGTAGTCATCAGGGTGACATTATGTTAGATATTGTAGAAACAGAATAATGAGAGGGTGCCTGTCCAAAGGGCTTACAGTGTAAGTAACAAAGTCAACTGTTTCTGACCAACAGTTCCTGAGAGTTGATATCCAGGAGATCTCAATCTCCCCAAATTTAGACACAAATTAGTATCAGACTCAGGCTGATTCAGATATGAGACCCTCAGATGAAAGGAACTATAAAAATACATAGAATCTTGCAGACTTCAGCTCAACCTCCGTGTGCCTGTGAATTATTATTGTATTATTAACATTATGTATTAAACAACCATTTCAGAGCCTGGAGAAGGTAGACTAAGGCAGAGAGAAATGAAGTGATTTGTCCAAGGGCACAGCCAACCAGTGGCACAATAAGGAATACATTCCAGGAACAGAATCCAGTACGAAGTCTCTGATCTAACCACATAAGCACATTGAAAAATGCTAGGATAAATTAGCCTATTATTTCTAGAGAAAGTCCTTTCAGGTTCCATCAGGTTGACAAGTTCTATGCTGATAAGAGGTTGCCTCATAATCTGATTGATGTCTGTATACCTTTAAAAAAAGATGCAAGTTCCTGATTGCTAGTCAGTAACACATGAACACCTAAGTGACTTCCCCTTACTCAGCTGAGATTCATCAGTGCTGATGCCTCTTTGAAAGGGCTGTCACTTAATGATACAACCCAGCTGAAGTCAAATGAAACCTCAGCTTTTTCAGATTGGAAATATTTTTCACTCATCTATCAAAAAAAGAAATTCTTTATTGCAATCTTTATTTGGGTCAGTGTTAATGATATGTTTGAACCAAATGAAATGCAGTAAAAATCTGGACTTGGTTACTCAAGAAAAGGCCTTTCTTTTCTGGGACAGTTCAGTTTTCAGCAGTCTTACACTCTCTCTATATATATCAGATGGTTTGCATTATGATTTCCCCTACCAGTTTTCTCTTTCAAATGAGGCGCTTCCTCTAAGATTTTATGTGGTTCACTTAATGTGGTGAAGAAATAAGAATAGAATACTGTACCCATTGCATTTATGATTGTACCAAAATTAGGCCTAATCAAGTGGAGTTTTAGGAATTCCAGCTGGACTCCAGCTCCCCACAGGATGAAAGATAAATGCAGGATGAATCTTATAAAGTTCAGTGGAGGAAGGATAATCTGGTGGTTAAGTTACTAGATGGGGATTTAGGAGTGCTGGGGTCAGTTGCTTGCTCTATCTGGGTGACCTTGGACAAATCACTTTTAATTTCTCTGTGCCTCAATTTCTCACTTTCTTTTCCCTCACTCTTTGTCTGGCTTGTCTAGTCTATGTTTAGGGTGGTCCACAAAGTAAAAATTTAATTTCATGAAAAAAACTCAAGGTTTTGCATTTTTTTTCATCCTGCATTGGAACAAAACCTTTCAATGAGAGACAGATGCCTCTCAAATAGCCAATACCCAGTAGTTAGGGTACTTACCTGCAATGATGTGGGAAACCAAGGTTCAAAATCCCCCCTCTTCCTGAGTCAGAGCAGCAACTTCAACCTCGATCTCCCACATCCCAGCAGAGTGCCCTAAACTCTTGGTTATTCTGCAATCTTTCATGCTCTTTGCTTCTGATCATCCTGAAACTGAGAAAGTTTAGTTGAAATTGATAACATCGCTGAAAAACGTTTCGGCTTCAGTATTTCCAGTGAAAAACATTTCATTGAAAAATTCCTGAATTGTGTATTATAAACCCTACAGAACAGGGATGTGTGTGTCTGCATGCAGTCTGCGGGCACATAGTAAGCACATTGCACCTACCTGCTTACATCAGATCAGGTGCTAGCAGTTGTACTGAAGGGAAGGATCCTGCATTGGCAGGGAAATGGACTGCAACAGGGTTTCTCAACCCATGGGTTAAGACCCAAAATTAGGTCACCCGAATGTTTCAAAGGGTTGTGTGTCGGGTCCTGTGGCTCCTGCCGCACAGGGCTGGCTTGGCTTGCCTCCCTGCTCCAGACACTACAACCCTTGGGTCCCAGAGCCACTGAGATTTAGCCAACCCCAAGAGCCAGGTCACAACTCCATTCACACAAATTTGGTCCAGTCACAGGGACGGGGTCAAATCTGAGCGGCACTGCAACTCCAGAGGTTGCAACGCCTATAGCGGAGAACCACGCCCAGCCAGCTCGACAGCACAAGAGCTGCAGGAGCTGCCACTGTGGAGTGAGTGCCAGGTAGGACCTACCATCCCTGGTTCCGACCGGAACCACCCCTGGACAGGGCCATAACAAGGATAGGGTGAGTGGAGCAACCACCCAGAGCACAAAGCTGCAGGGACAGCTCGGGTTGGCAATACCTGGTGGCTCAGGCCACTTCCTGATTCATCTCAGTGGGTCACCCAGCCTGTCTGGGTTCGGGGGGGGGGGGGAGGGTGCTACCAAAAAATCAGGGGGGGCACATTATTTCGTGTGGGCACCTGCCCATGCATCTCTTCTGGTAGAGGGCACAAATATGTTTGCTCACCAGGAGAGCTAAAATGCCTAGTTATGGCTCTCCCCAGGGTCTCCACCCCCAGACTATTTACTAGACGACACAACAGATCCTTTCCATTTCTAACTTCTGTGATCCTAAGACCTAATTCCCATTCATTAGAACACAGCTCTTAACTACAGAGGGCTGTGTTTTTTCAATACTTGTTAACCTTCTGAATGGTTCCTGGCTGCTGAGCTGTTCCTGAAAGTCGATGATAGCTTTTGATGTTTTCAGAACAGCAAAACAAAATGGCATCACCACTCTGGCGACTGACTTTGGGTGGCTTATGTTCTAGCACCTGCTGTTGAAGATCAGATCCAGGATCCAGTAGCTGAGTATCTTTACAGGAATGAAAATCTTATTTATTAGAGGGGAAATAAAAGTGTGAGTGCCCATCCTTGAAGAGTCATTGACATCAATGCTAGAAGCAGCTGTTTAACTTAACCTTCCATCTGGTTGAAAAAAGCTAGCAGGAGGCTGCTAAGTATAAAATAAAGAAGAAGAATACAAACTAGTCTGCTAACTCACTATTAGAATTTATGGGACATATATTTAATGTTTGGGTCAAGATGGTTAAACTGGAACTGCACTTATGACAACACTGACATGGTTTTGTCTTCTTTTCCACTGAAACAGATCTGTGAAGCGTTCACCTTCCCTTCATAAATCGTCTTAACTGTCTTTTTTTAGAAAGAAGATCTAAGAGGAAGCCAAACATTATTGCATTTTCTGAGTGGCATACACATTACTTTGTCCTTAAAGATTATCTACTTTTTGTAACATTTTGGGTAGTGTTAAGTGCTGAAGGCTGGAATGTCATTACCTCGGTAATGCTGTTCAGACTGCTCAGTACTTCTGTCCTTGGAGCTCCAGTGTTATCAGTTCTAGCAGATAGTGAAGCCTGCTAATTCAACAGACCTTGATGTTACTCACAAAGAAAGACCAACTTAGCAGACTTACTGCCCGCAAGGCACAGTCCTAGCATCCCATAGGAGCTGCAGGTACACTAACACATGTACACCCTGTGGCAAGGAACAGCTCAGTCAGCAGGAGGAACTTCTGCTGTCCCCTCGGCCACACAAAGCGTTAAGGCGAGGTACCCCGACATTTACAGACTGAGACAAACAACTGGGATAAACAATTGACATACCACCTTACATGTTTCATGACATCTCTTTATCTCCCCTTGTTCCTAATATCTCGGACACAACATCCCTATTGGTTGTTCTGTCAGATCATTTTATCATGTACTTGATTCGGGTGTATCTGTAGTAGCTTTGCAATATATAAATATGTAAATATCTAATGCCTAATACACTAGCAACAACTTTGCCAAGTTCATATACCAGGCAGTAAACTTGTAAGCTTTAATACATGGCCTGGCTTTGGTTCACAACCTCTACTTCAGGCCTCAGATCTTGCACCAGGCCCAGTACTCCAAGCACACATGTGTTTGCACGTGCTCTCTCTCTCTCTCTGTCTACTACACTGGGAAATTATTTTAGACCATTGTGCTGTGATTTCACAGCAACTAATGATAGGATTGGAAAGACACTCCAGTGGTGTAATCCATCCTCCTGGGATGTATCTAATGGAGACAGGAGAGCATATAACTAGGACCCAGGAATTACTGAGTTCTAATTCCAGCTCTAACAGGCACACTTTCTGGGTTTGATCCAAAGACCAATGGAAAGACTCCTGCTGATTTCAATAGGCTTTGGATCAGGGCCTCTGTAATCTTGGGAAGGTCCCTTTACTTCTGTCTGTTTTCCCCATCTTTAAAATTGAGGTAATAACTGCATAAATCATAGAGTTACTGTAAGGATTAACTACTTAAAGTCTGTAAAGCATCTGTAGAATATTAATTGCTGTCTTCTAGGAAATCCATTGGTGTGTTTTTACTGTATTGTACACTGGAGCACTTACAACATTCAACAGTTTCCTTTGGCAAACTATCTCATTGTATATAGCTCAAATTGGCAATCACCAAACCTGTGTTACTCAGGACTAAGTCAAGAATAGCCTCTCTTTTTCGTGTGGTCTGTATTAACTGTTGCAGGAAGCAATTGAGAAATTGCTTTTCTTTAGCAGTCTTGGTGTGATATTTGACCAGTTTATATTCAGATAGTTAATGTATTACTTTCTGATTAGATGTTATTGCCTCTTTGATGCTGCTCAGCTTTAACTGTTTCCTGAGTTGTATGTAATGTAGTTGTAACAGTCTCAGTCTCAGGATATTAGGGAGACAAGATGGGTGAGGTAATACCTTTTCTTGGATCAACTTCTATTGGTGAGAGCATGTATCAGAAGGTTGTCTCTCTCACCAACAGAAGTAGGTTCAAGAAAAGATATTACCTCACCCACCTTGTCCCTCCTGATCAGGACAGCCTAAATAAGGCTACTACTATATAAATCCCCAATCACAAATATAAATAAAGATATCACAGTCCACTCCAACCCAAAATTTTATCTCATTAGATTCCATGATACCTTTTAGGTAATGTCAATTCCTCACATCTTTGACTCAATTTCTCTTTCCCATGTAGTTGATAGCTTGTTATCACAGTATCCCATTGATTTGTCATTTTGCTATGTTTCAATAATTCCTTTTTGTGACAGTCTATACTACGATGGTCACCACTTTTTTCTTCTTTTTTTACAAAATTTTGATAAATTTTGTACAAAGTATGCCTTGTGAAGTATCATTTGAAAGCTCATAATCTGCTGAATATTATTATTCTGTTGAAATGTGTGTATCAACACTATGTGTAAAGTTACAAGTTTTAATGTATGATGTTACTGAAGTATGTTATGATTCTGGGGAACAAGCCACAGACTAGCTCCTCAGAGATAGTCACCACTAGTACACCAGCAAGGTGCTAATGGGGCATTGCCTCCATAACTAGCCATCTACCAGTAGGGGAGAAAAGTTGTAAAAAAAGAAATGTACAATTCATCTGAAGGACATTTGGCAGCTCATGTATGCCATGGAACTGCCTGTCCTCATGGCTCAGCAAGGCTTTTTCTAGTAAAGACTCAGGATATACGAAGCGGGGGTGGGGGAAGGCCCCTGACCATCTCTCCTCCCCCATCTCTACTCTCGGCAGCAAGATCCATTTGAAAGACAAAAGGTGCATCATTGAATTGGGGGGATTTGGTCCCAGGCTGAAAGGAAATCAGCCGGTGAACTAAGAACTGTGAACTGCCTGCAGTTTCTGGAGGGGTGAAAAAGCTGCTTGCTTCAAATCTTACTTAGCATGATAAAACTTAGAAATAGATTGCATGTTTACCTTCTATTTCTTTCGTAACCAATTTTGACCTTTACACCTTACCACTTATAATCACTTAAAATCTTGCTTTCTCCATCTTATTTTATTGTTTTGTCTAAACCACTGTGTTTTGGTTGAAGTGTTTTGGAAATTTCACTTGAGACAACAAGGCTGATGAATAAACATTTCACTTTGTTGGAATGGTGAATTAATTCATGAGCTTGTATTGTACAGTAGTGTGCTGGACAGTACAAGATGCATGTATCTTGGGGATCAAGGCTGAGGCTAAGAATTTCTGGTTGTTAAGCTGTATGTAGTTCATGAGTGGCTGGGAAAGCATTCATGTAACTTGCTGGGAGTTACTTTACCTTCTGAGGGCTGTGTGTGTGAGCAGAGCCTGGAGGGGCAGCTTTTCACTAGTTAAGCAGAGTAAAAGGCACCCTAGGCTGAAGAATTAAAGGGACACAGCAATTCAAAAGTCCAGATTGTACCCTAGTGAATGTCACACTTTTATGTCAGGTGTCTCTTCTATTTCTAGACAGAAATGGCCTGTTGCTGTATTAAGAGAATATTAATGATTTTGGAAGAAAAGGAATCCCAAAAGTGCTGCAGTCTTTAAAGGTGTGGAAGTTTGCATTCACAGCCTAAGTTTTAGGTAATTGTCTTCAGTGAACCAGATCTCCCTATGGCTTGAGACTCTCTCAGTGCATTATGTCCACTTACATTTCACATTGGTGATAGGAGATAATCCAGACATCTCTACAACTACCAAGCATCAAGGGGACATGGTTTTTTGGGGGGAGGAGGAAGGTATCTTAGTTTACTTCTAACACTGCATTTCACAAATCCATAGAATGTATACACTATTTTGAATTGTATAAACTATACTTGCCATAGAGGGTTATGTTCTCTCCTTGTTAGTTACTATATTTTTATGGCAGTTTGGAAGGGCTATAAAACCTCATGTTTCAAAACACAACCTCTAAATAATGGGAGTTAGCGGAAAGTTTCCTTGGCACAAGGCTAGCCTATAACTGGGTTTCTTGCACCTTCCTCTGAAGCTCTGGTACTTGCCACTGTCAGAGACAAGATACTAGACTAAGTGGATATATAATTCATTATGGCAATGCCTACGTTTTTATAAACTCAGTGACATACTTTCTATACAATCATGTATTTTTCCATTGTGTATTAGTTTATTTTGAGCACCTTGTGAAATTGTTGGAAAGCATTGTTCTATGTTATAACTCACTGGATTTGTTATGTTAGACTTATTAAAGAATCTCTTTCATTAATGCTTTCTAAAGTTGCATCTTAGCTACTGAAGAGTATGTAGACTTCCCCCTGCTTTTAATTCAATAGGTGTAGCTGTTGAATGATTAGTGTAGCCTTAATTTATGATCTGATACCAGAATCTGAAATAACAAGCAGAGAGAGAAAAGAGATTTTCAAAGCATGAAATTAAAACCTTTGGGCTATGACTTAACTTACTACTTACTTTTTTTTCTCATTTTGTTGCCATCAATACTTTAATTCTGATCGTGATCCTGTTCAATAGGATATGCTAGGGCATCATCTTGGGCCTGATTACATTTTGTGCTAGTGTTGTTTTGCTGCATTAAAATATGTGCAGTGTTAGGAAGTAGATTCTGATTTATTGGCTATCTCTGCTAACATATTAGCTGCTGGTGGCTCACTGATGTCAATAATTCCTGTTCAGTGTCCA
The DNA here is from genome assembly GCF_026122565.2 of Emydura macquarii macquarii. Taxonomy (NCBI): domain Eukaryota; kingdom Metazoa; phylum Chordata; order Testudines; family Chelidae; genus Emydura; species Emydura macquarii. Next base: position 8,536,212 of record NW_027130506.1, read on the forward strand.
GCCCCAGATGTCGTCGTCATTTAAATCACTCAAGCGTTAGCCTTGATTAAGCAGAAATGTCGCTCCTTAATGCTAAAAGCCAAATGATCCTCCCTGCTTCCATGAAGAGAGAGGATGAAAATCCAGTAGATCCAAGTGAGGGAGAGGCACAAAAAGGAGGGAGAATTGGCTCTGTGATATTCCTTTCCTCGTCCTGTGAACTGAGAACACTACTGAGCTGTGAAAGATCATAAATTATTTCTATAGGAATCCTCTTTCTTCAGAATTTTCTTATTTTCCCCCCTCCAATGCCTATAATTCAGCAAGCCAAAACTGTAGCTATCTTAGCATGCTATCAATTTGGGAGTTAGGGAGGAAGGATGGTCTTGTGCTTAAAACGTTCAGGAGATCTGTCTTCCATTCCTTACTCTGCTGCTGACTTTTTCTGAGCGTGGGCCAGTCACCTCCCCACTCTATCCCTCAGTTCTGTTTATATTCATCACATAAAAACAGATGCTAACTAAAAACATCAAATACGCTTTGTGGAAGGTTGCAACTTAACACACGACTTTATTTCTTAGAATTCAGAACCTGAATACACAAGAACTGAAAACAAAGAGAGAAAGCAGGCTGCTCTCTATGGCAGCTCACGGCACCTTCCTGTAGGCTAGCTCTTTGCACTGACTATTTAAAGGGTCACTCTACACTGTAATAAAATATCTGCAGCTGGCCTGTGTCAGCTGACTCAGGCTTAGGCTGCAGGGCTATAAAATTGCAGTGTAAATGTTCAGGCTGGAGGCTGGGCTCTGGGACACCGTGAGAGGGGAGGAACACCTACACTGCAATTTTACAGCCCCACAGTCCGAGCCAGCTGACACAGACCAGCCGCATACCCTGAAAAACTCAGCTCTCACATTTGCCTACAGAGCCCCTAGACTGCAAGGAGGACTAGAAAACCACTAGGAATTTAAAGAGAGAGCTTATCATTTTAACACCATTTTCAATACACAAACTGAAAATTCACCATCCATAAAATGGGGATTATGTTTGCTTTCTCCCAGCTCTTTGTGTATGAGGTCTACTTAGATGGTAAACTCTTGGCTCAAGGAACGTCTTTTACTATGGGTATGTACAACCCACATTGGCACCCTCAACTGTGGTCTCCTTGTGCTACAGCAATATAAATACTCATTTATTTTATCAGGCACATAACTTCAGTGTGTACATTTTCTAATATATATGAGGTACTTCTAAAGTGCTCACCATCTTGGCATAAAAATTCCAGACAACATTGTGACCAAAAATACCAACCAAAAAAAAAGAGGGGCGGGGATTTACTTCATTATCCTTTATTCTTCTTTTACCTAGAGAAGATGATTGAATGGCCCCTCGCGTTTGTCAGATGAATAATGTATGTTTCAAAAATAACTAATCTCGCAATCTGCATGAGAACTTGTTTTCTTTATTCCATCTCCCCCTCCCCGCCCAGTGCTTCTTCAGTTATCACTAAGGAAATGTATGCATTCTAACAATTGCATGAGTAGGATAAATGTCAAATGTCTAGTTTAAGGTTATGATTTTCAAAAGTGGTTTTTGAATCCACTGATTATTTCTGGAAGGGCTTCAACTTTGGGGTGCATTATGAGACACTTAAATGGGCCTGATTAGGTTAGGTGTATAGCACTTTCTGGGATTCAGGCCCCTATAAGAGCTAGTAACCTATCAGTCATCATAATCATTGCAAAATGAACATACAAATAATATTTAAGGGCTTAATTTTCAGTGTAGACGCATATGTTCCTAAGATAGCTAGGTAGACTAGTGGTGACATGTCTTGGACAGGTTCCTTTCAAGCAGTGCATAACAGATGCTTATCTCCCTGTTGGGTCCCATGTGTCTTGGGCAATGTCTGCGGAAAAGGACCTGGGGGTAACAGTGGATAAAAAGCTGGATATGAGTCAGCAGTGTGCCCTGGTTGTCAAGAAGGCTAATAGCATATTGGGCTGCATTAGGAGGAGCATTGCCAGCAGGTCACGGGAAGTGATTATTCCCCTCTATTCGGCATTGGTGAGGCCGCATTTAGAGTATTGTGTCCAGTTTTGGGCCCCCCACTACAAAAAGGATGTAAACAAGTTGGAGAGAGTCCAGCGGAGGGCAACAAAAATGATTAGGGGGCTGGAGCACAGGACTTATGAGGAGAGGCTAAGGGAACTGGGCTTGTTTAGTCTGCAAAAGAGAAGAATGAGGGGGGATTTGATAGCAGCCTTTAACTACCTGAAAGGGGGTTCCAGGGAGGATGGGGCTAGGCTGTTCTCGGTGGTGGCAGATGACAGAACAAGGAGCAACGTTCTCAATTTGCAGTTGGGGAGGTCTAGGTTGGACATTAGGAAAAAGTTTTTCACTAGGAGGGTGGTGAAGCACTGGAATGGGTTATCTAGGGAGGTGGTGGAATCTCCATCTTTAGAGGTTTTTAAGCTGAGGCTTGACAAAGCCCTGGCTGGGATGATATAGCTGAGGTTAGTCCTGCTTTGAGCAGGGGGTTAGACTAGATGACCTCCCGAGGTCCCTAACAACTCTAATATTCTATGATTCTATGAATGGTGCCTGTTTGCATACTGAGCCAAATACTAATCAAGGGATTTTTGAAATCTTTGAGAGGAAATTTACAGGAAGAAATAAACAGGCAGATAGGATCAAATTAATGAGTAAAGGTGATGGATTGTTGGGGTATATCTGGGGTGCACCCTGGATCTTCCACTGGGGAGGCAAGAAGCCAACATGACTTGTCCCAAGTCTGGCTGTAAAATGCTGGAATAACTTTGGATGAGAACAGCTCTATGAGACATGAAAGTATCTAGTTTAAGTAGTCTAGGTTCTGGAGTGTCCTGATTTTATTTTATATGTAACCATTTTGTTTCCCATACTTCTACATCCTATCACTTGAATCTCTACACGTTGTTAAACAAAACTTAGATATGTTTGTTGTGAAAGCAAGTAAAAGTGCTGTGTGTTAAGAAAGTGGTGATCTGAGGTGTAACTGGTAAGGTCTCTCTCTTCAGAAGCAGTGCATCTGTGAACACTGCGAGTGTCCAGTGGACCCGAGGCTGGACCTGCCAAGGAGATGCTCAGAGGACTCGAGAGTTGGAGTGTGACTTTGCTACCCTGGAGAGAGAGAGAGCTGGGCCTGAATAGGTCTAGAGAGAAGGGCTTGTGCAGCTTGGGGCAGGGGTAGGGAGCTGGGGAGCTGACCCACAGCAGGCACAGACAAAGCTTCTTCACACTAAGGCCAAGGGGTAGCAAGGTGCCTCACAGCCTTGGGTACACCTCGGAGGCCTCACGGCTGGAGTCAGATGTAGGTGTATCTTTTCCCACCATTGGTCAAATGAAAATGAAAGAATTCATGACCCCTCAGACCATGGCAAGAGGGATCCTGCAGAGGCCCAGAAAATACCTCCCATTGAAATCTTCACAGTATTTGTACAGCAGCTGCCACCCTGTTATTTTTTGGAGAAAGAGTTAAGGAGAACACCACACTCATCTGAGAGACCCTCTGATTCACCGATTTTTTTTTTTCTTTCATTCTCAGGTTCTTATCCTGCCTCCAGTTTGAGTTCTTTGGTGGATTATCCAATTCCTAACTCAGAACCAGGAGTAAGTAATGTCTCCTGCAAATCAAGGACTGGATAATCTTCTCCTGATAATGTTCGTAATAGATACCTGGGCCATTTTATATCCACACACAGAATGTTCGCTCCCCCTGATCTTACACAGGGAGATAAAATTATTTCTTTCCCAGGATTGTTAGCAGAGCCTGTTCTCTGCTGAGAGTATTGTCTATCTTTAGGGAAGTTAGTGGATATGATATTTCAGAAATCAGACTTGCTTTGATTTCAAGGTTAGGCTGTGTAAGTGGTGGGGTTATGGCAGGTTTGGCAAGAGTTCAAATATTCTAACAGAAGTATTACCCCTGAGGATCCCTTATTAGTATCTGTTAATCAGAACAGGGTGTTTAGCATCTCTCTTGAACCAGATCAGCTTGATGGCTCTGGTGTTGATTTATACCCATCAGTATATCTTCAAAAGGTGATGCCAACTCCCAAAGCATTCCAGCTATTCTCTCCCGTACCTGTCAGTTTAGTAGGCAGCCTTATAAGCCTCCACATGTTGCGTTATCCTCTCAACCCAGTCTAACTGAAGCCACCCCGTGATTTAAGAGTAAGAAATTCGTAAGTACTTTTTGGCCAGCGGCCCTTGTTTTTAAAAGTCTCTAGGGAAAAGGTTGCCTTTTTGCAACACCATATATATGTAGAGCTGGAGTTTTATTCTTTACCCAGTAACCAAATTCTAAAGGTAAAAAGGCTCTCTAATATAGGGTCATGGCATAAGAGAGTTGAAGATGGAGTTTAAAATTTGGTGGCTGGGTAAGAAAATCTGGAGTGAGAGAGCTCTTCTGAACTATAGAAGCCATTCAGTAGGAAAAAGTCAAAAGGAAACAGCCTAGGAACATACGGCCAGAAAGAATCTCTGATCCTTTTAACATCAAAATAAATTACCAGATCACCCAAGCAAATCTTGCTGGACTATATCCTGTTAGTCAGGTGAAACCAAACAGCCTGATCTCAGACCCTCTTGCTCAAGAACCAAAAGCCACCCAAAGGGATGAAGATCACAATCCTCGGAGAATTAGAATTAGAATCATAATGACAACAGAGCAGTTTCTCATGACTAATTTTCAGCTGAGGCCCTAGAAGGGGAGGTGGATTAACTAGATGGGCCTGGTCAGGATTCCAGTAAAACTTCTATCAAATCCATCTTGTGGAATACTATTGGCTATAAAAGTAAGTCCCAGGATTTGGATTTCTGGAATTATTTAGCTCAATTTGATTGTTTTCATCCAAGAAACATGCCTTTCCAAGTATGAATCTTTATTTACAAGGCTTTGGATTATTATTATTATTTATATTTTTTAGAGGGGGATGTTAAATTTGCAAACAAGGGTAGACCTGCAAGTGGTCTGGCCCCTCTGTTCCCACTAAATTAAAGTAATAGCTAGCAAGTTAACACCTGGCAACCCATATTTTCAAGCCTGTAGTATTCTTTTGCCAGATAAATGGAGTCTATTATTCTGAATGTTTATTGCCTGCTTTGAGATCCCCTCATAATGAGTCTTTATCGGCAGAGTTTAAATCTCTCCTTGACTTGCTTATGGAAAAGTTTCTTTCAGCAATCTTTGTTCTTCTGGCAGATTTTAATGCTTGACTGAGTTCTCGAGATGAGGAAATTCTTAATTTTTCCCACAACTCAGCAACTGAAGTGTTATTTTCTTGCCCCTAGATAAGCTAAGGACAAGGTGAGAAATTATTCCAGGAGTGTACGTTTTCTGTAATTTCCAATATGTTTTGACTGGACATTTTGAATGATAGAGGAGTTGATGATTTGGAGGGTCATTTTATATTCACCTCTTTGATCAGGGGCAGCATGACTAACTGATATCACTGTTCCAATTTCAAGCTGATCTTGTTTCTCTAACTTACAGTAGCTTTTAAACTGGACAGCAATCATCAACTGCTAAACGTGAGTTTTTATTCTGTGGACATGCTTTTCTGGAGGAGTTTTGGCAGATTGTATCCTACTCCTGACTCTGAAGTTGTAAATTTAAGTTGAGTTCAATTCGTTAATTCAAAAATCAGAGAGAGGCTCACATCCAGTGATTTGTTAGTTTTTTAAGAACCAGATTTCAGACTTTAATAATCCAGCACAAGCCCACACTGTATTTGAGGCCATTAAAAATGACAGGATGACTTGACCACTAAAAGGAGAGAGATTTTCATCCTTTAAAAAATGAAAGAATTTGTTATGCTTTGGATTGTTTCAGTTGTAAAAAAAAAAAAAAAAAAACAGCTGAAACAGTATTGTTACCTCTAGGCATTCCCAAAAATCATGAGTCAGGTCTAAAAAAAAAAAAAAAAAAGATTTTGAAAAAATATGTGAAATGTTGAGTTCTTTTGATTTGTTTTCTGGTTTCGGAGCCTGCAGAGTGCACTTGATTTACAGTCAGGCTTTTCTCCACAAACATGAGTACAACCATGAAGAGAACTAAATACTTTTGTTCTGTGTTTGTAGAGGTCCAAGCATCATGGGTCCTCCTGGTCCATGACTAGGAAAATCATCATAATACTTTAAAAGAAAGAAAGAAAAAGCTAAAATTCTTACATAGTAACATGACTCCAGGAGCTGAGAATTTAAGAAAAACACCAAACATTTTCTGACAGGAGAGTTGGCAACACTGAGAAATCAGGTACATTTTAAGAACCTTTGCCTCATTTTCAGGACTTTTAAAAAGCACTTTCAACTTAAAGACTGTATATTGCCAAGTGTCCCCATATTTGAAAACCCCATTCAAAAGGTTTAATCATAAATACCAATAGCTTAGTAAAATTCAGAAAAGAACTAGATGTTGATAAGATGTATCCACTGTTACATTCTCTGTTATCCTGACTATTGTAAGGGATCTAAACCCTCATGTTTCAAGGCATAAACCCGTCACTAACTGTTGGATATTAGTTTGAAGCTTTTCCTATGAGCTGTCTATTTTCTTTGTCCACTTTGAAATGTCTTGCCTCTTCCTTTGAAGCACCTGTTACTAGCCACTGTTAGAAGCGGGTCAAGCTAGACATCTGGTCCGATCAACATGGCAATTCTAAGTCAGACAGGTACAAAATGAAATGCTGGATCTAAATAACCCCCAGTTTAGGAGGAAGTTCACATCAGTTGCTAACTTTGTAGCTGGGCCCCAGTCATGGGCCAAAATAAAATATCCATACCAAAAGCAGTCATCACCAAGCTTGAAGAAAGTTGGTATCAGGGCCTGCATTCAAACTTTGAGACTCCAGCCAATTGCTAAAGTGTATGGGGGTTTTGAGTTTCCGCCAGCTCCCTAACAACTGAATCATACTTGAAGAACATTATGGTTTAACTTAGTTTCACAAACTTGCATTCTTGTTGTAAGACCCACAAAGATTTTTTGTAAAATCTCAAAATCCATGAGGTTTGCTCATCCTTCAGGTGGTTTTTTAACATACTTTCAGTCTCTGTTAGGAAAGTCATTCATTGAATGAAGCTGTGTGTTTTCACAGCTTACACAACAAAGAAAACCTGACTCATTCCCGGACTGAAAGATCTCTCTCAAATGCGACCTATGATGTGTAGTGTGTTTACCAGGGTAGCCCCAGACTTAGACTGAGTAGACAGTTGCCTAAAATGAAGACAAATCAATCAATTGGTTAATCCAGAACCATGCCCTGTTTTTCTTTAAGCCACAAAATTTCTGTCCAGCTGGTCTCCCTCCAATAGGGCAATTCCTATTTCTGGTCAGTCATCTGCAGTGGGAACTTATGAATGAAGTAATACCCCCAGAATCTTTTGTATGGGCTACTATTGTGTCATCTTAAATATGGATGGAGTAGATTGCACCCTCAGCAAGTTAGCAGATGATAGTAAAGTGGGAGGTGTGGTAGATATGCTGGAGAGTAGAGATAGGATATAGAGTGACCTAGACAAATTAGAGAATTGGGCCAAAAGAAATCTGAGGTTCAAAAAGGATAAGTGCAGAGTCCTGCACTTAGGATGGAAGAATCTATGCACTGCTACAGACTGGGGACTGAGTGGCTAAGCAGCAGTTCGGCAGAAAAGGACCTGGGGGCTACAGTGGACAAGAAGGTGGATATGAGTCAACAGCGTGCCTTTGTTGCCAAGAAGGCTAACGGCATATTGGGCTGCATTAGTAGGAGCATTGCCAGCAGATTGAGGGAAGTGATTATTCCCCTCTATCCAACACTGGGGAGGCCACAGCTGGAGTATTGTGTCCAGTTTTGGGCCCCCACTACAGGAAGGATGTGGACAAATTGGAGAGAGTCTAGCAGAGGGCAACAAAAATGATTAGGGGGCTGGAGCACATGATTTATGAGGAGAGGCTGAGGGAAATAGGCTTGTTTAATCTGCAGAAGAGAAGAGTGGGGGGGATTTGATAGGGAGGATGGCTGGTCTGGGTGGTAGTAGATGACAGAACTAGGAGCAATGGTCTCAAATTGCAGTGGGGGAGATCTAGATTGGATATTAGGAAAAGCTTTTTCACTAAGAGGGTGGTGAAGCACTGGAATGGGTTACCTAGGGAGGTGGTGGAACCTTCATCCTTAGAGGTTTTTAAGGCCTGGCTTGTCAAAGCCCTGGCTGGGATGATTTAGTTAGGGTTGGTCCTGCTTTGAGCAGGGGATTGGACTAGATGACTTCCTTACAACCCTAATCTTCTATGATTCTTTAAAAGACTGCTGTAGCTATTGCAAATTATAGGACATGTTTGTGGTCTGAACACAAGGAATAGTTTGTCTTGGGAGGAAGTGGCCAATAGGGGGAAGTGAATGTTTTCTTACTTTCTCACATGACCGTGGAATCCACTTTTGTGAGATCAAGTGTTTAGCTGAAAGGGCCTTAGTGTATTGGAAGGGTTCTTGAATCTTAATCAGTTGAATGGATGGAGTTATTCGAACAATATTGCATGAAGGTACATATGTATATAATATGTACACTGCCCTCTGCTGGATGGAATCAGAACTTTGAAAGGGTGTAAGTGGGCTCACAGAATAATTTCTTTCAGATGAAGTGGAAGGCGCTTGTGCTTTTGGAGCTGGAGGAGATACATCTCCGGGTCATTGTGACATTCCAAATAGAGATGGTGTAAAGCACAGTGATAGCCATGAAATTCCTAGATGGCTGTGGATTTGTTATGATGCTCCTAGGCAGCTCTTGCCATGTGTGGTTAATCCATGTATAAACCCTAGAAAATACAGTGATATATGCTGTAGAAATGTCTCCCAACAGTCAGCTTGAAATGCACACTTATGCATACCCGATTCATCGTGACTTTCTGATCTCAACATGCATGTCTTGGCTACCTGTAATAAAAGAGAAGCTTCGTTAGGTAGCACTAATGATAGTTCTTGGTCCTTTTCGGTAGCCAGCTGCAAGAGGGGGTGTTAATCACAGCTCTCCTATTTCCCTCCAGCAGAGATCAGTGAAACACATATACACCACTCTGTTAGTGCAAAACTGATGGGATTCCAAGGAATTGCTGAGCTAATCTGGCAAGTGATCATTGCAAGGGAAATGACTGTGAGTTTGCAAGAACTGCTTGAATTGCTGGATTTTTTCCCCCATGAAATATCCTGATCTTCAGGACTGTAAATAGTGACCGAGGAACCTACAAGTGGGTATTGACAGAAAAAAAAGCTTCTGCATGGGGCATGGGTTACTTGCTGGTGGATTCTCTGGACCTTGAAGTCTTGAAACCATTATTTGAGGACTTCAATAACTCAGGCATAGGTTAGGGGTCTATTATAGGATTGGGTGGGTGAGGTTCTGTGGCCTGTGTTGAGCAGGAGGTCAGACTAGATGATTATAATGATCCCTTCTGTCCTTTAAAGTCTGAGTCTATAACACTTATTTTAATTGAAATCTGTAGATGAAAATCAGAGAAGAGATTGTGTAGATGATTGTGTAGTAGATTGTGTCTGATTGTAGTCTGATTGAGTCTGATTGTAGTAGATTGTGTAGATGATTGTGTAGATGAAAATCAGAGAAGAGATTGTGTAGTGGGCAATGGAGGTTTGGCTCGGAGAAGACACTTTAAAATATACCCTGTCCAGCATCAGACTGGGAGTCTGAGAAAGATGAAATCATTAATGGTTAGACCTGGTCAAAACTTCCAAACTTTGGGGATTTTTTTTTTCCTTATGATGTTTTAAATAAAAACTTTTTTGACAAAATTCTCACTTCTTTCTCAGTCCTTTTATAGTCCATTTTCAGTGCTTTAGGAGCAAGTTCGAATTACTCATATCTGTGGAGTCTGAAAACTCAAGCATGGTATCAGTCTGAGTTGATGCAAGTTTTATTATTGAGTTTTGAATCAGAAATAATTGTGCAAAGACAGCTGCTTGTCTACTTATGTATGTATGCATGTGTTTTGTATGTGTGTGGTTATACGGTTAAAATAGACTAGAACTGCCAAGCCCAGAAAGAATTTAAATAAGCTCACATAAGCAAGTATACTGAATTATTTACCATAATTAAGGATAATGTAATTCATGTAGTCCTAGGTGAATGGATACTTTAAGAGTGAGTGAGTGACCATTTGCTTCAAGAGTAGACCTATTTTAACTAATGATGTTTCTAAACAAACCTGTGCCCTTTCAAAGATTATAATCAGTATGCACTGTTCATCAAATGTCTGTCACTAACATCTCCCCTTTATTATTTTTAATTAATGTTACTGTTTTTATTGAATATTTGTGCTACAGTAGCATGCAGAGGCCCCAGTCTATACAAACACACACAAAATGTGGTCCCTCCCGCAAAATCTTACAGTCTCAAAGATCTGTTCAGCTCTTTTGAAATTGCTGTTCAGGATGGCGACCATATAAATAGTCATTAATGCTTTAGCTTGATCTAGCAGATCTTGTAGTACTGAAGCACTTTCACTTGGCACTTTGGAAGCCCCCACACACCTTCCTTATCGCACAGGTAGTTCATAAAAGGATTTCTAAACAAGAAACAAGCTGAGCTGTATTTTTCTGGTGCTTCATTGTTTACAGACAGGAGTTTGTGTTTTGTTAGCTTGCTGATCGGGAGGATGCTCCTGCATTAGCAGTGTAAGCAGAAAACGGTTGCCATGGCATGAATTTAAAGAGCATATAAAATATGAAGGAGGCTTGTCAACTCAGATCAACCTTGTGAGTGGCTCTTCTTCAATCTGCATCCCAAAGGAAAGATAAATGGCTGTGGAAAAGTGTTCAGCAAATAGTTGGGCTTTGCTGTGTGCAATACAGAGTAAAGCATGATTGTTGGTTTGCTAATGAAAATTCCACAGCAAAAAAAAATTAAGTATAGTTCAAGACAAGATATACCCTTAAATACATCTACTTAAAACACATACATGAAAACAATGGACTATGAAAATAATAAACTGATGTTAAATTAAAAGTTACTACACCTCGTTCACACACACCATTAAATGGAAACATTTTCAATGACAAGAACTCAAATAATCTTAACTCTGCCACTGGATTCCTATTTTAAGGCCTGATAAATACTTCTATTGAAGTCATTGTTAAGTCTTCCTTCTGACTTTAATGGGAGTTGTACTGTGCACATCTTTTCCCTTATAACACTGTAGATTCACAGAAGTCAAGGTCAGAAGGGATGATATGATATGATAATTTATTCTGACCATCTGCATAACACAGGCCGTTGAACTTTCCCAAAATAATTCCTAGAGTGTATCTTTTTTTAAAAATAGTGATCCTGATTTAAAAATTGTCAGTGATGGAGAATCCACTACAATCCCTCATAAGTTGTTCCAGGGGTTGATTACCCTCACTTTAAAAAAAGAAATAGTGTGCCTTCTTTCCACTCTAAATTTGTCTAGCTTCAGCTTCCAGCCAGTTATACCTTTCTCTGATAGCTTGAAAAGCCCATTTGTTCCCTATGTCATAGTGTAATCAAATCATGCCTTTACCTCCTCTTTGCTAAGATAAATAGACTGAGCTCCTTGAGACACTACAAGGCATGTTTTCTAATTCTTACATCATTCTCATGGCTCTTCTCTGAATGCTCTCCAATTTTTCATCATCCTTCTTGAGTGGTGGACACATGAACTAAACTCAGTATTGCAGCAGTGGTTGCACCACCACCAAATACAGAGGTAAAATAACCTCTCTATACCTACTGGAGATTCCCCTGTTGATGCATCCAAGGATCACATTAGTTCTGGCCACAGAATCACATTGGGCGTTCATGTTCAGCTGATTATTCACTACAACCTCCAAACCTTTTTCAGAGTCAATGCTTCCCTGGAAAGAGTCCCCCATCTTATAAATATGGCCTATATTCTTTGTTCTTAGATCCTTTATACATTTACATTTAGCCATACTAAATGCATATAGTTTGCTTGCTCCCAGCTTACCAAGGGATCCAGATCGCTGAATCACTGACCTGTCCTCTTTGTTACTTACCACTGCCCCAGTTATTTTGTCATCTGCAAACTTTATCAGAGGTTATTTTGTTTTCCTTTAGCTCATTAATAAAAATATTAAATAGCATAAGACCAAGAACCGATCACTGCTGGACTCCACTTGAAACACACTGCTCAATGACGATTTCCCATTTACAATTACATTTTGAGACTTATCAGTTAGCCAATTTTTAATCCGTTTAATGTATGCCATGTAAATTTACATTCTGGTTTTCTTAACCAAAATGTTGTGTGATACCAAGTTAAACACCTTACAGAAGTCTAAGTATATTGCATCAACACTATTACTTTTATCAACCAAATCTGTAATCTCATTTTTAAAAAAAATAGTTAGTTTCACACAATCTATTTTCTGTAAACCCGTCTTGATTAGCATTAATTATATTATCCTCCTTGAATTCTTTATTCATTGAGTCCCATATCAGTCTCTCCATTTTCTTGCTCAAGATCAATTTCAGGCTGATAGGCCTTTAATCGCCTGGGTCATCCCTTTTTACCTTTTTTAAACATTGGCACATGTGGATACCTGAGTTTGTGTGTATTGTTTTCCAGCTTGTTACAAGATAACTAGTTTCTGTATAATCTGCACCGGAGTAATGTTTAGTCTATGTTCATACTGTAGATCTCTTTTTTAATTAGATTTGTCTAACTACAGGTAGGAATTACTTTGGTCAGTAGGCAAAGATGATTTTGACAATTCTACAAGTGAAACAGTGTGATCCAGTGGGATCTAGTGGATATGTCATTGGATTGGGAGTCAGGAAACTTGGGGTAAAATTCTCATCCCCTTTTTTAGCACCTTGTGTCTGGTAAAAGGACTAGAGTGATGTTAAGGGGCCCTAAAAGTCTGAACTCCAGCTGGAGAGGATTTCCCTAGCACAGGCACAGAGAACACCTGTAGAGCTGCCTTCTAAGGACCCCCTTGATTTGTGGTCTGTAAATGCTGTATCATCTTTTTCTGTATTCTTATTCTTCATTGTTTGTATTAAGGTACTGCCCTTGGCCTCCAGCCACTGGCATAATGCAAACACTGAATAGAGCAGTGTTTCTCAATTGGTGTTACGCGGAACCCCGGGGTTCCACGGGAACACTGTTAGGGTTCCGCGAGCAGCTGTTCTCTGCGCCGCTGATCAGCTGTTCTCCACTGCCGAGAGCAGCTGTTTTCTGTGCCGCCGAAAAAGGGATGATGTCTCGGATTTTCCGGTGGAGGGTATCCAGTGTAAGTGCAATTTGAGTGAGAAATGCTGACCTTTGCTTATTTCAACATTTGAAGACTGCTAAGAGTTTGGGGGGGTTCCACAATTATTTATGGAGTTCAAAAGGGTTCCGTGGCCAAATTTAATTGAGAAACACTGCTATAGAGTAAGCACAGAAAGATGATATTGAGGTTGCCTTGAATTTAATTTTGGGGGTTAGTATGAATAAGGTTTTTAAGTTATGTATATTTGTCAAAGAAAGTTAAGGGATGGATGGCTAAAGTTCAGTTATACTTTGTAGTTACTGAATATTTTTGAGGCGTAATGTTAAAGTTATTTGGGGGGTGGTCGTTCAGAATGTTTTTGCTTAATGAGCTTTGTGTCTGAGATGTGAGAATTGTTGGGAAACCTTAGCATGTGATCGCCAATTTTTGTAATGTTTGTGGATTTTATTAAACTTCTTTTTAATTATCTTTTCTTGAATTGCACATAGCAACCTTAACTGTAATTTAATGTAGTTTTTTGTCTTGGAACTTCCTTTGCTTTTTGTAAATCTCTGATTTAGTACAAATGTCAGACTCCACTACTTCATGTGGAAAGCTCTGTGCACTCTTTGGTGAAAACTTGAGTGATGGTCAAAGTCTTCTGCTTCCAGGCATAGAAATGAAATCCAGACAGGACTCCAGGGCTGTTGTTGGTATCCTAGCAAAATATGCCATGGGAATTGGATAGTTTATATATAAATTTAGATTTCTGTCCATACAACCAGCTGTTGCTCTTAGTTTGCATTTTAAGCTTTTATCAAAGCACATCATAAACTGAAAGCATTTTCAATATACCTAATGAACATCTGCCACCAGGTGGTCTCACAAGATGATCATAATAAATAGTCCCTTCAGGCCATAGAATCTATGCATCTATGAATGTACGATTGCTCAGAACATTCATACTATCCCATCATAGTAAAACTAATTAAACTGAGAATTCTGTATCCCATCTGTGCTCAAGACTTTGGCTTTCTGAATGGTGCTGTGCATGATTCACCACTGCTCTGCACCTTGTGTCCTAATTTACCTCTGGAAATAAATGTAAAGCAGGTGTAAAATCTTACCAAATCAGAATGGAAGTATTTCCTAACTGCCTTGCACAGCTGTAAATGACCCCACATGGTGCAATAGAGTGGAGAATCTAGCCTTTTGTCTTCAGCAGTACAGCTCATCCTAGCAATATACTGAGTAATGTCTCAGAAGGAAGAGTATCACCTACTATTTGAAACAATGTGTTGCATTTATTTAGTACTTCTCATTGAGAATTACCCAGTGTGTCAATCTACAGAAGAAGCCCTTTATACGATATTGTAAATTGGTTTGCTTAGCACTGAAATGCAGACACCTCTGGGGTGATATGTGGCAGTTGTTAATGGCAGTGATGTGGATTCTCTAATTCTACAGAAAACACATTTACTGCTATGAAATGGTTACTTATTGACAGTTGTAGCAGCTGTTGATATCCCCTATAATCCCATAAAGGGGAAAATGAGAAATATCTATTTCCTATTTAATGTTTTGTTCTTGTTGCTGTTGTTTAATTTTTTTTAAGGAATTAAAGATGTATTAGTAGTGAAATAGTCATGGAAATAAATGGCCCCTAGATACTAAGATGTGCCCAAGTTTCAAGGATATTTATTACGTGTTGGAACCTCATTGTGTTTAGTTTGCTTCTTCTGATTTTGTTACAAGTGCCCATCCATTGCTCTGGTTGTTTTCACAGGACAGGATTCTCACATAGAGGAGTACCTTACTTCATGAGTAATCCCATTATAACTGATGTGAATGTTCGTAAAGCGCTAATCAACTAGTCAGCCTCAGCTTGTGTAAACAGACACACTTCCATTGAAGTCAGTGAAATTATGCTGATTTACCCATGTTGAGGATCTGGCCTAATGGATGGGTGGCAGAATCTGGGCCACAATAATTAAAACAGAGAATGTCAACAAACATTCACAATGTGAATGGACTGACCATAAAACCTTAATTAATACCCTAACAAAAAAATTTCATCTGTTTTATACCCTTACGCTAAAAAAAGAGATGTATCCAGATTAGACTCTTACTTACATCAGAGTAACTACATTGACTTTATTAGAGTTGATCTGGATTTATACTGGTGTAACTGAGACTAGAATTTGACCAGATGACTTTGTCATGAGTCCAGAAGTTTAACAAATTCAACTTTGAGAGAGAAAAAGAGGAGCAAAGTTCCGGTTCATCGTTCTGTAGGGGAGAAAATCACAACTGGTCAATTTTAGAACACAGACTGTTGTTCCAGGCAATCAATGTCTAATGCAAATCAAATAATACTTAGTTATTGCTTAATGTGCTATCCAAAATCAATATAGTGTGTGTATGCCATAAACACAATTGTTGTCCGATATTCAGCAAATTTACTGTATAGTTATAGCCATAACTACTTAAGAGATACATAGGAACTTGCCAGAGCAAGTTCTTAGCCTCACCTTGCTCTCCTTGTTAATGTCCTAGACCTTTCTGACGATATCCATTTAAGACTTATCTCTAATCCTCATCTGCTGTAAATTGGTGTTAAATCCATTGGTGTCAGTCAATGGGACTATATTGATTTACACAAACTGAAGATCTCGCCTTATTTATTTCATGGAGGATATCTGGATGAGTGGATAAGTGTATGAGTCTTTTCTGAGATGCATTTTTTTTTCCAAATTATTTAGATAAATAATACTTTCTTTGGAGCGCCTCAGTACTATGAATGGTGAAGCCTTTTTAGGGTCAGAATAGCTACCTGAAATTGGTGACTCTTTTCTCTGAAGATGTGAAATCTCTTTTTTTGTTAGTTCACTACATATGACTATTGCAAATCTATTTTTCATGACCTTTGAGGAGACTGAAAATATTCGTCGTTGAAGCATGTAAAAAATCATTCCTGACAAACTTCACACTTGTGCATTTTTAACTTGAAGTAAAAGCAGTCAGTGATGGATAACAAGGTTTGGTCCTGTGGACAGAGCAAAACTAGGGATTAATTTGTGTCAGGGCTGAGCCCCGGCACCTTTAGGCTAGGCAGTTCATAGATCCAGCCCCCGGCACCTCTGGGCTTGCCGTATCAGTTATGAAAGTAAAAAAAAAAAGGCTTGAGCCCCAGCACCTCTTTCATTACAAATTGAGCACTGAGCACAACCCACAATAATTGCAGCTATATAGGACTTTTACAAATGTTAGTTACCCCTCACTGCATCTTTATGGGGGATGGGGGGGAATATACTGCCCCCATTTTACTGATGTAGACACTGAGGCTTAAAATGGTTAATTGAGCTGCCCAAAGTTACAAACATAAAAAACTTCTAGACATCAAAAAAAAGTTTGGTATGTGTTTGGGTAAATTGTTGTTTTAAACCCCATGGTTTATTCAGGAGTAGTTGCAGACAGTTGACTTCTGTATATGGCTCTCAAGTTCTTATTTAGCAGACAGCTATACTTGGTTTGCTTTAGAATTCCTGGTATCTCTATTTTAACTGAAGCTTTCCAGGATATTGATCCTAGTTGTAATGGTTTAATCACATCTCTTCCTTCTTTGGTTTGATCACCTCCTCTTGTCACATTTCACGATTTGGGGCCTGAGTCAACACTGCATTATTCTAATTTTACATGGGAGCAAATTAATTGAGTGGAGTGGTAAATTAATCCCCTATTTCTCTCACTTTTACAAACATAAGTTTCTCAATCATGAGTATCATTGGATCAAAGGAGTATTTATGCAAAATGTATACTTTTTTTTTTTTTTGGCAAGTTCGGCATTATACTTTCAAAATCCCAAGAGAGCTCCTGCATACACCATTATTTCGGTATTGTGGAGATTTGTAAAGAATAGCAAGTTTATTTTCTGAGTAACTCTTACTAAAGTTTCAGTAATCATTTTATCTCTTGAAGGAGACTTCAAAAATATCCATTATGCAGAAGAATTCTAGCTACGTTTCATCATTGTAGGACAAAGTGTATTGGAATTTTGTCTTCATAAGCAGCAATCACACGAAAAGGGCCCAAAACTCCCCCATAGTCATTAAGTATTTTATTCCACTTCATAAAGAAGGTGGCTGTGCCAAGTTTATTCATGCATTTTAAAACAATGCAATCAAAATGTCTTGGATTATAAAGTTTAATTTCCTTTGTGTTTATTCTCTACTCCACAAAGCTGCATTTCCACTTGACTTTCTTAAGTACTCAATGAGCTTTATAAAAAGATTCCTATGGCTGGTTTCTAAATCAGATTATATAAATCAGTACGGATAGCATACACCTTTTGGAAGGTTACATTTACAGAGAGGAAGGTGTTATTGAACAAAGATGAGAGAGAACAGATTCACATGAGCAGGAAATATACCAGTCTGTCTCCTCAGATTTTTCAAATTGTCCATAGCTTTTGGCATGTGTTATACTTTGGGTGACATCCTGGCCCCAGTGAAATCAATGGGAGTTTTGCCATTGATTTCAATGGATTTTATCCCAAGAGTTTTAGAACTGAGAAAGACCTTTTACTCTTCCAGATATCACACAACCTCTGATCAGTGGGGTCCTCTGTGGGATTTGGGATCAAAAATCACTTGGCTGTTTTGCTACAATATCACATTTGCAAGTTTTCCTCTAACTTGCTGACCACTGTCACCCTAAGTCATTTGCAGCATTGCTGCCTTCCAAGTATTTGCCTTCATTAAACATCATGTTTCAGGTTATTCTTCTGTATTGTCTTGCATGTTTGCCTGGATCAATTTCAGTTATGTATTCCCATATAGCTAACAACTTTAGGTCCTTCTCTATTATTTCACTATCCTCCCTGGTGTTTGCAGCACCTCCTAATTTA
The DNA here is from genome assembly GCF_026122565.2 of Emydura macquarii macquarii. Classification (NCBI taxonomy): domain Eukaryota; kingdom Metazoa; phylum Chordata; order Testudines; family Chelidae; genus Emydura; species Emydura macquarii. The sequence goes on from NW_027130506.1 coordinate 8,554,362, forward strand.
GTCATAGCTGCGGATTTAAGAAATGGGCCGTATGCCCCTTCCTCAGGATCATTAATAGAAATGTTGAATAACACTGGCCCTGACTCCCATCTCTAACGCATTTCCCCACAATGTGATGCATGGCTGCTTGAATTTTACCATCGCGTAATACTTTGCATTATACATCTTAATGCCAAGGATGTGCTTGAGAGTAAAACCATTGGTAATAGCAGAATATAATATTCTGGCACCCTTGGTTCAGTAAAGTTATTTTTCAGAATGTTTCTAGTATCTTTGCTGCCTGACATGCAGTTGTACAGTATCAGACAAAGGAGTAATAGTCCCAGGTTTGTCAGTGCCTTAAAAAGTACAGAGCAATCCTATGCTTGACCTTGGGAGAATGTCTGGTGTTTTATTAGCATTGCTTCCATCTTTCATGAGAATTCAGTGGTCATTTGGGAGGTCTGGTTAGAAATGCTTTTTCAGCAGAATATGGGAGTTTCCCAGGAGGAGGATCAAAATCAACATGTACACCTAAAGAAAAAATCTATTGTGGTCCTGACGAGTTATTCAGCCATCCTTAAAAGGCAATGAGAGTATAGTGTACACATTCACAATCTTTTGAGTTTAGTGCTCCTGCTATATTCCTTCCTCAACTCCCCACTTCACACAAACCAGATGAGTTCACAAAACCTGTAAAACTCAACAACTGTTCAAAATAGCTGCCTTTCTCTATTCCTTGTGATTCCTCAGTGGGGTTATTGTCTTGTCAGATAACTAAGTTTCCCAGGGACTCTGCATTCAGAAAATAATGACCTCTATTTACTTCCAGTAGAAATCTATCACAATTAGTTAATTTTAAGCATAAATTGGATCCCTGGTGAGAAGCAAGTTTATAAATAAACCATGTCATTTGTTCATTGAACTAGACTGTCACAGAAGCAGAATTGCTGACTCAGATGAAGATAAGTGTTTTGGAATGTTTACATGAATGACTTTTAAGTTGGAAAACTTTCTTGCCTGAAGCGTAATGAGTGGGACTGGAGAAGGAAAGCCCGGGTTGTAGCTATTGTCACTCATTCCCTTATGGACACTTGGCATGTGCTTTCTATTTCTGACTATGGTGTTCATATGGTCCCCATTACTGTAGTACCTGAGCGCGTCATGATCTTCAATGTAGCTAACCTCACCTCACCCGGTGAGGCAGGGAAATGCTATTATTCCCATTTTACAAATGAGGAACTGGGGCACAGAGAGACTAATGCCATGTCTACACTATCACTTATGTCAGCAAAACTTTTGTCACTCAAAAAACACACCCCTGAGCGACATAAATTTTGCCAGCATAAGTGCTCGTGTGCACAGCACTATGTCGACAGGACATGCTCTCCTGCCGCTATAGCTACCGCCACTTCCTGAGCTGGTTTTATTATCTCGACGGGAGAGCTCTCTCCCATCTGCATAATGCGGCTACACGAGCTCTTACAGTAGCACATCTGTATCGGCACAGGTGTTCCACTGTAAGCTCGTAAGTGTAGACATGGCCCAAGGACAAGATTTTTGAAAAAGGCATTTAGACATTGCTGCCCTCAGCATTGCAATGCCTGGCTCCTAAGTGCCAAAATCCTTTTCAAAAATGAGATTTAGTCTCCTAAATCAGTTGAGCATTGCAACGCTGAGCACAGCAACACTGAAATAATTTAGGCAGTGTCCCAAAGGAAATCTGGGGTGGAACAGGGAATTGAACCCTGGTCTCCTTAGTTCCTCACACAGCGCACTTCAGGTACTTTCTTCTTCTCTCCTGAGCTAGTTACTTGCTGATTTGTTAGCTGTACATTTGCCGTATCTATCACCACAGTATTTGGGTGCTACTATTTTCTTTTAAAGGATGAACATATGAGAATGTCCTGGGGCTATTTCAGAAATGATGGGGGAGACCAGAGGGAAAAATCTACCTGGCGAATTTCCCTCCCCCTGAGGGATGAGTGTGAAAATACCTGATGGTGCTCTACTGTATTTGCAAGCAGGCAACAAGGATGGATCTTCCTGAGGTCATTTGGGGGACTGAACCAGGGACGCCCCAGCTTAGCTTCTCCACTATATTTGAAAAGAGTTTCACAGTTTCCAGTGCTAACAGGAACTGAGATTTGTTGCTGCTAAAGGCAGCCATATAACTGCTGAAAACTGTGGAAAGGGTAGGGGGGAGAGGATCCTTTAAATGGAATATAATCCCTTCCTCTTTCGTGTTGCTACACATTAACAGATTCATGCATAGCTACTCATTATCCCATGTTCTGTAAGAATATCAAGTGTGGTTGTTGAGTGCCAGCTGGAAATGTCCAATCTGCTATTTCCCCTGTGCCTGTGATCAAAGGTACGTGTCTTCGCTAATCCTGCCTAAACCAATCCCAAACCAAGAGAACAAACACTGCTTTCACAGCTAGCAAATGAGAATTTCTTACATGCCAAAGTATGCAGTGGACTCATAGAGCCTCCAGCATCCCCAAAGACAGGTGGCAAAGAAATTCAAGTTGGTGTGAACTCTGTTTGGAGTTGTTATACCTATTAAATATAAGACAGATCTAGTCATAGAAAGGATGCTGCAAGTGTCACCCAAGGACTAAATATGTCCGCAATATGATTTTATCGGGCCCATGCACTAACAAATCAGTGCACCAAGACATAGTAGCATGCTTTAGTGAACGACTCCTTCACATGCCTCAGTGTACTGAAGTATCAATCTGTGCTCGGCAAGACAAATGAAAACCTCTCCAATGATCGTACAGCAGGGTCTGGTGATGGAGCAATGCCACCTATAACTCTTCTCCCCTAGTACATCAAACAGAACATCACCCTCGTCCCAGATTCCTTATGTGCTCTGCTCTCCTTTTCATTAAAGATTTTAATTATTTAATTAGACAAAGTAGTGCCAATGTGAGGGGTTTGGGGAAGGGCAGAAGGACATATGTCTCTACACGGTTGAGAATTTATAAGAAAGTCAAGTAAACCTAAATCTTTTCCGTTGGCCCTACAGCCATTCTACAGTCAGCAATCTGAATATATAAATACAATAGCTGTAACCCATATGCAAATATTATGGAATAAATCAATAAGTATAATGGGCTTGATCCTAATTACACCTAAACCAATGGAAATCAGGGGTAAATATTGAAGCCAATTGAGTTATAACAGTTTAAAAATAGTGTGAGATCAGAATCAGGCATGGAAACCTTCTCATTGATCTCCGCTGTTAAGCTCCTGATACTTTTAGCTAACGGAAGTATGAACTGATGCAAAAGAAATGCTAGGGGTAGACACTGTAGTAGATTTAGTAGAGAAGAAAGTCATGCTTGCAGTATTTTGTGGGGAACCAAAACTGTAGGTCAGCGCCCATTCCCGTAAAATGGTTATCAGATGCAAGTCTGCAGTACTCTGTGATCTAGGTTTAGCAGCTCTCACCACACAGCTGAAGTCATTTCCATGGGTTTGCTCCAGTATTTAAAAAAAAAATAAATAAATAAAAATTAGAAATCCCAGGAGATCAACAGCATATTGATTGTTTTCTCTTAAAAAATCCTAATAATTTCCATAAGGATAAACATTGGAATAATTAGTGATTACATTTTCTCAGTTCATATATATTAATAATGACAAAAGTAAGTGGGTTTTTTTTAGATAAGATGCATCTAATAATGCATCTTATGATGCTTTTATATCTTCCAGGTGGCTTGCAAACATTATCAATTATTGCTATCCCCATTCCTCAGAAGGATCAATTTAAAGCAGAAAAATAGCTGTGTGGCCCAAATTAATACATCAAGCTCAAAGCAAAGCCTGGATCAGAATCCAGGTGTCCCCAGCCTCAAGAACAACCCTTAACTTCTGTGGAAAGAAAACCTTTGACTCCAATCGGCTTTGGAACAGGTCCCTATTATTTTGCTCCACCAGCCATTCCTGGTTGCCTTTCAGCAATTTTGATAATTCAATTGAAAGGTGAAGCATGAGGAGTGTTGTGGTTATGATATTATATGCAACTACTATCTATAACTCATGGAGTTTTCTGTCTTTTCCAGATGTTGAAATCTGAACTGAAATCAAATAGATAATTTTCCAAGTTCACCTTGAGAAACTGACATTGTTTCTGGAAAAAAACTGTTTGGCTCAGTGCATCTGCTCCAGACTCTGGCTCATTGAATAGTTATTTCAGTCTGACCATTCTAAGTGATAGTGCCATTTTCAGCTTCTAATCAAGGAAACTGGTGATAAATTGTTTAAAATGGGCTGTTTGCAGTGGAAATGGTGTGGCCACTTGCCCATTGTCATGAACTTTGAAGGTAAGAGGCCAAGATGGCGAAGTGTTAATCCTTAGATGACAATTGTCATGGCTAATTTTCTAAAGATTTTAGTGTTTTTGCTGGGGGCAATGTGCAAAGAAGGTTTCTGGCTTCTGAGAGACAGGGCCAGGGTGGAACTCCTTCTTAAGCCTCGTCTACACTAGAAAATTAAGTCGACCTATTAGGTCGACTTCCAACCACTGCTGTAATTACTGTGGGTGGTTGATGTCCACACTGCCCTCCTTGGCTCAGTGGAATGCATCCATACCAGGATCACTTCCACCGATGTAAGAGGGGCTGTGCGAGGAGCTGAGAGCCCAGGTTCTCAGCTCCATGACAAGAACCACCAAGGCTCCTGGGCCCCCGGTGGGCTGGCCTCCCTCCCCGTTTCCCGCTGGGAGCCGGGGGAAGTTGCCTGGGGCTCTCCCCCTTCCTGTTTCCAGGGGAAGCTGCTTGGGGCTTCTCGCCCCTGAGGAGAGGGGTCCAGCTGCCCCAGCTTCTCACCCTCCCCATTGAGAGCCGACAGCCTTGTCAATTTAACATCTCAGCCGTGAAACTGACAAGGCTGCCCTGGCTCCCTGAGGGGAGTGGGTGGAGAAGTGCCTGGGTTTCTGTCCCCCCACTGGCAGTCAGGAGCTGAGACCAGGGGGGCTTTCTTGTCAGTTTCATTGCTCCAGCAGAGTGGTGAAACTGACAACAATGACAGCCCCACAGCTGATGTAAGGGACACAGTGTCTACATTGACACTGTGTTGCCCTAACTAAGCTGATATAAACCGTACACCTCTCGTTGAGGGGGTTTTATTATGTGGGCACAGCAGGGGGGTTACATTGGTGGAAGGAGCTTTTTAGTCTGCCCACCTCCACTGTTTTATTGACAAAAGCTTCCTTTTTTTGGAAAATCTCTGTAGTGTAGACCAGCCCTTAGACTGAGTCTCACCTGGCTTACTTGCTCCCAGGAACCTTCTCTGAGTACTTGTTGTGATCTGCTTCTTCCTGCTGCTGGTTCTCAGTCTCTTCTCTGGGAGGAATCCAGCAGTTGATCATGTGGGAGTCAGGCTGAGGAGATGAAGGGAGGGCACAGAGTGGGTGAGAACATCAGCCACAGCAAGCCAGAGCTGTTGGCCAATAAAAATTACCCAATATTTATTATTTTGTAAAAGCCTTGTAATTTTTAAGCCGGTGTTTTGATTATTTTGGTGTGGGGACAACTCATGAATTTTGAACATTTGGGGCTGGAGTATTGCCTTTTTTTAAAATATAAGTTGTTTCCTAAGGGCACTTTCTATCTCCATCTACTGGACAAGGCATCTGGCATGTGAAGTGGAAAGGGGGGAGGGGTGTCAACATCTGAAGAAAAAGGAGGACACGGTCACAGTCCCATTTGCTGCCAGAAGGTGATCTGTAATAAGCATGCTCATTCTTAATTCCTTCCTCAAGGGATACTTTGACTAAGCAAGAACACTTGGTGCATTATCACTTTACTATAGAGTGGCTGCAAAGAGCTTTGCGCAAAAAGGCAGGAGTCAACCAGGGCCAGATTTACACCTTACGCAACTCTAGGCACAGCATCTTCAGCACCTCCTCCCCCTCTTCTGCAGCTGACCTTTATGTTTTCCACATGCATGGGTAGGGTGGAGGGGAGGGAAAGGGGCTGGGTCGGCCAGCTCTGGTCAGGGGGAATCTGCTCATCCCTGGGTTCCAGCTTCTGGCTAGGCCAGGGGGCGGAATCTCAGGGGGAAGAGAAGGAACTGGGCCCTGGAACAGAGGAGGAGGAGCCGGGGCAGGGCCAGAGTTCCGACGTTCGTGCAGGGCCCCCAAATTGGCCAGGGGCCCAGGGCACAGGCCCTGTTGGCCCATGCGGTAATCCACCACTGTTTAGGTGCCTAACTGGAAGTCAACCGACAAAAGAGAGCAGCGAGAAAACAACTGATTTTTTTTTTTTAAATGTTTTGGAATGTTTATTGACCACAGCACAGGAACTGCTCATTACAAGGACAAGCAGTCAGCCCCATGCTAGGTTTGTTGAGAGTGCAAATTCAAACCCCACCGAAGGAAAACCATGTCCTTCATCCTCTGGGAAGAGCTGAGGAAATAATTCATGATGAATAATTGAGGTGACATGCTTAACTTCTTTGCGGCTCATGAGGTATCTGTGAGTGGGCTTCACTTTCCTCAAAGGTGTTCACCTGCAGTGAAACTCACCCCGGTGAAGAAACACGGCACAGTCAGTTAAGCTGCTCCGCTCTCATCCCCAGTGCAGAGGGCTTGTCTGAGGTCCTAACCACCACTTCAGCCTGAGTATGAACATTTTTGTCACACAGTAAGCAGATGAGTGTTTGAGCAGGTCTGTTGAGCTCCAGGCAGTTTACTCTGTGTGGCTCTTTGGACAAGCCCTTAAAAAGCCAAGATCTTGTCTGCTCTCTTTCAACACCAAAGATCCCATGTTATGTTTTGCAAGAGACAGCATTTGCTCCTCCCTCCTTAGCCAAAATGTTCCATTCCCCCCCTTGTTGTACAGCATATCCTGTGCTACACTGACTGTATCTGCACTATCAATTTTCTTTACATTTCCAAAATGTATTTTAGTGAATTTAATGCTGATGACAAATGGAGTGGTAGATGTGGAAACCCAGAGCCTCACTTTATTTATAGGACATACACTGCAACTGCCTAGAATGTATAAATTCTCCGACTGTGGCCCATCAATCTGTCTCAACACAGGGGATGAGTCATCAATCAGGTGCATAGCTCCATCTTATGGTGGTTTCTTTTTAACATATCTGTCTCCACTTAATAGACTGGTTTCAGACCCCCACTCAGTTCCTTCACATCCCTACTTGCTGTTTCCATTGACACAATGATAGCCTTTGCTTTTTCAGATGCTAGACCCCATGCAGATACACGTTTCTTCAGGATCTTGTCATTACATAACCTTCACACCTGATCATCCATTAATGAGTCATTTATGTTTACTCTAAATTCACACAAGCCTGTGAACTTCAGATCAGTCCACTCAATTCTTTGGCCTCTCTGAAGAGATCCTCAGCAAAGTTGCCAATAAGGGACATTGTGATGGTATTTTAGGTTTGTCTACCTGAAATTTAATCAAGTATAAAATAGGGGGTGAATTTAAAGAGGATTAACTATTTCTGATTAATATCATATTTGAACACTCTTATTCTGGAATAAGAATGCCTTACTCCAAATTAGTTTAATCTACTTCCAAAGACATAATCCACTTCCAAAGTGGATTAAGCGAATTCAGAATAAGGCACTCTTTTATTCTGGAATCAGAGCATCCACATATGAAATTAATTAGGAATAGCTATTCTGGAATCACTCACCATGTAGATAACTCCTTATTGATTGCTTAATTTATCTTCAGTTTGCTTTTTACCTTATCTTTCAGTGCTCCTGCAATCACATGTGTTGCTCTCCATGTAATTCTGATACCAGCATCACCTTCTTATAATACAGTGCTTCTGGAGACTATGGATAGCAAATCATTGCTAATAAGTGACATCAACAGCTGTCCTCTAAACAGAAGTACTATGAACTGTACAAAATAGATATAACAGGTCTTCCCTTGAGCAGAAAATAATGTCTCTCTAGACATGTACTTGGGGTAATGAACTAGTTTGTCTCATAAAGATATCTCATATGGGTACTTAGCATTCAATTAACTGCAGACGAAATATACACCGTTCTATCTATGACCATTCTGTACTCTTATTGTCTTCAATAATTCATAGCAGGCAGACAAAAACATTCATTGGAAGCTGCTGTAAACTATTTTTGGTGCAACTCAAAGTGCTCAGAGGATGGAAGAGATCAAAGGACCTTGAATTCCTCTAACAAGAAGTGAATTTTACTTAACCTACAGTAGGACACAAAATAATGTTTTTTTTCACACCCCTCAGTGACAAAAGTTTTGCTGGCATAAGTGCTAGTGTAGATAAGGCTTTAAAGTGACAGTGTTAGCTGGCTTTTTTTTTTTTTTACTACCGATTGTGCAAGGAAAAGGAATATAGCAAACATTTCCCAGTGTCTGCCTCTTCCATTCCTGGGGCATAATCCTGCATGCCCTCATGCTTTGAAATCCATGACAGCCCTCTGCAGGACCAGGCCATTGGGGGATTGAGATGACCCTGTCACTGTAGCAACAGGGTATTTCATAGGGCAGACAAATTCCCAGTGATGTCCCTCCTTATCCATTCTTTAATCTTTCCTTAATCAGGTAAAACTCCCTTTGGCTGTAAATCAAGACTTCTGAGTTTGGCCCACTAAGAATTAATTGTGATTGAAATCCCCTGTAATTAAGGGTGACCTGCCAGGAGTATCATAACCCCAACTTGCTTATGGATCACTTGAACCAGGGAGGTCTGCCATGTTATAATGTCAAGCTGAGAAGAGCCAGGGAGGAAGTAATTTTGGGAGTGATATCACAGAGAAGTCAGCCAGTCGGTGTGGTCTGATAGGTGAAGTAATTTGGCTGGCTAGCTGGGATCCTTGGATCTGTGATGTGCCAGCTAGCATTGTGTGCAGTTCCCGTCTCTAGAGCATTACGTTAGATTTCTACCCTGCCTCTGTGGTAGGAGTAAAAGGCAGAATTTTGCTCTTATAAAGCAAAGGAAAACAGGTGAGCAGCTGTTTTTCCATAGAGCAGCAACATCATTTCTGAGGATGAAAAATAGCTCTGGATCTTCTTATTGTCCAACATTTTATATGCAAAAATGAAAGAGGAGGCAGGTGACTAGCCACAGCTGAACAAAGACCGACAACCTCTAAGAAGAGTATGTGCTGCTTGTAGTTGTAAGTTTCCACTCATGTAGCCACTTATTAGACAAGAAGATGTCTTGGCAATTAAATCAGTTCTCTGTGATTTAATTAAGTAGGTTGAAATAAAATGGTTACACATTTTTCTATCACCTGTTAACATCACAGAACTGCTTGATAAGGGTTTCTATTCACTTAGTTATTCATTCATACGATACAAAGCTGCATTGGTGGGCTTGGTTTCATAAAAGCTGACTCCTACAACCCTGAGGGCACAGGAAACCAGCAAATGCATGGTTTAAAAAAAAGCCATATGACCTAGCACAGGAAACAAACCTAATGAAGGAATGTCCTCGGCTCTCAGGAAATTATTTTCATTTTATGCCATTTTGTGCCTCCATAAAAAGTAACAGAGTTGACCTCTTGTGCTCTGAGCTAACCTTTCAGCATCAGGGACTGGAGAGCAGTAGCATTCTCTCCACCAACAAGATGCTAATCCGTTCAGAGTGTAACAGGGAACAGATTCTTTTCACAGTGGGCAACCCAGCTGCAGTGTGAGGCCCAACATTTTCAAAAGTGGATCTTGTGTGACCAACTTGAGACACTTTGTAAAGGGGCATGATTTTCAGAAAATGCTGGGCCCCCATCCGGTGAAAAGCAGGGCCCCAACTTCAGCACCCAAAATCCAGACACTCAAAATCACTAGTTACTTTTGAAAATCTTGGCCGGTGTCTTCTATGTGGTAAAATTGATAGGTTCTTTTTAAAGATCTTGAGGTTGTGTGCATTGAAAACTTACTCCATAAAGAAGGAGAGCATGTTTTTGTAGTGTGCACTAGAATAAAAAAATTTAGTAAAGATGAAGATTTTGTTGTACAGTCTTTTCATTTCTGTTCAGTTTGATTTCAGACAAAAGTATGAATAAAAGTCTTCTTTTATTTTCATCCAGAGTAGTTCTCTCATATTTGGTCCTCACCTTAGTTCACTTTAGCTTCAAGAGGAATCTAGCTTTCTTTGGGAGGTACCAGTATCTCCAAAGATGATGCATGGGTTTCTTTTTTAGTAAATATTGCTAAAATGCACTTCCTAAGGAAAGAATAAGATCAATATGGTCCTATTTAAGTTGTTTTCCTGGGGAAAACCAAAACACTTTTGTGTAGCTAGCCCACAAATTCTTTATGCTGCACTTTTAACATTTGTTACAGTTCTAGGTAGGCTTGAATTTTAACTCTTCTTGTATTACTTCTCTTACAGTGATAGTTCAGGAGGTTTGAAATACAACTACCTGGTGCCATAATGTCATTCCTTGAAGTACCTACTTCTGGGAGATTTTATAACATGCACAGAGTGAGCAGGTAAGTGGGAAAGGACTGTGGAAGTTACCTTTGATAGGCAGAGGTATTATACTACTAGAAAACACATTGAGAAAACAAGGATGAAAGAAAATGTTCTTCATGCACCTTTGAAAGAATCACTTTTGATCAGCCTTTATATTTCTGTGCTTTTATGTAACTCTCAAATTAACACCAACCCAATGAATCTTTGTAAATCTAATGAGTGAACAAGACTCAATCAGCTGCCCTTGTTTCAAAACCCATAACAGCTAATAAGAATTTTAACCAAATCTGAACCTCTGAGTCATAGCCTACTGCTAATAGTGTGCTTTTTTCTTTGAACAAAATAATTGATCATCACATTCCTCCTTCTTTGTATAACGTCTTTTATGATATTAATTAGATCAAAACATAACCATTTCCCCCTCCAGGGTTCTTTGTAATAAAGCTTTAGAGAACAGCTATGACTTTCTGAATGGTTTCCTCTTCCATGGCATGCAATTCAGGCAATGCAGTGAACAGTAATGATTGATTGAACCTCCAAAGGTTTGGCTAAGCCGGTCACACCCAGATGTTTAAACACCCTGCCAGAAAAAACACGCAGACCTCTGCAAATCTTTGGTTACAAAATTTTAAAAATGTCTGTGTAGCAGTGTGAGGAGTGCAAAAGCACACTACGTACATTGTCTAACAATGGAAGAGAATTTGGGTTTAACAGGCATAGCTGAATGACCAACATCAGTGAAATCCTGGCTATAGACTACACAGGGATGTAAGATTAGGTCAAAGAGGTGGGGGAATAGCATTACAATGAAATCTAATAAGAGAGAAATTCTGAGTGAAAAGGCCCACTACAATAGAATCTTTATGGATACAAATCCAAAGTCATAAAAACATAAATATTGTAGTTGGGTTATACTTCTGGCTTCCTGATGAGGAAAAGAATATTGAGCGCACAATGTTGATAAAGATCAAAGAGGCAACTAAATCTAATAAAATGATAATAATGGATGACCTTAGCAACCTGCATATAAACTGGTCAAATGTCACAATGGGAAAAAGGTTTAAAGAAGAAATTTCTTGCTACCTTAAATGATTGCTTCTTGGAACAACCGTTATATCTACTGTATCTCTGGCTACTGGTATATTTTTAGTTCTAACAGGTATTGCATTATTACTAACAGCTCCATATCCCAGACAGTTACACTTACAATGGGATTCATGAAGCACAATTAAGTCAGAGTATGGTGTAAAGTGCCATAAATAAGGGGCCTTGGTTTATACTCCCAGGCCTGCCAAAGTCTCATTGTGTGACCCTGGGCAAATTACTTGACCCCTCTATGCTTTAATCTCACCATCTCTAAAATATAGCTAATATCCACTTTGTAGGAGGTGTTGTGAAGTTGAACTCACTGGTGTTTGTCATGAGCTTTGAGATCTTCTGATGTAAATGGCTATAAGATATAAAATATTGCGGTTAATTCTGAACATTATGATTTATGGTCTCTTTTGAGTACCTCCAGAGGACATGATCTTTCAGCAGATGTTCTAAATCACCAGCATTGTCTCCAATGAGACTAAAAATACCATGACTGCGACCAAATACGCAGAGTCCACTCTCAGTCATTGACTTCATGGCTGATTAATCTTCTTTAACAAGAATAACATGCACTCTCATTTCAAGTGATGAAGGAGCAGGTCTGATGAGGCTCAGCATATAGTGGCAGGAACCTCAGGGGACAATTTTCATGCTTGCCATGGTACAGTATATGGGGAAAAACTGAACATCCTTGCTTCCTGCAAGAAGTATTCTGCAAACTATGGGCTTTTAGCTGGAGTCTTTCATTATGAGGAACTATCAGCTGGCCAACAGATTTTTCTTTCCCATGGAAAAGGAGTTCCTTTTGTTAAACATTACACCTTTACTTTGCTTGTCAAGCCCTGAAGTGAAGCCCTTAGCAGTTTTTAGCAAAAAGGCAAATACGAACTCCCAACAAAAAGATGACTCTCTTATGCTTTAGACTTGCAGTGAGTTGAAGCCTTGCTCTGAATTCTTGCTGGCAAAACTTCTCTGAAAACGTGTGTCATATACTTAAATCTCACTCAAAGAATGATTAAGAGCTTAATTCTGCATAGCAACTTGTAGCCAAACTTTAGAATTAAAGCAATCTGTTTCCTCTCTGTCCTCTCAGAATGGAGCTTTAACTTGTACTTGAAAACTGTTTATGCAAGTGCAAAGGGGTAATTGCACATGAAAAAAATAACAGTGCATACATTTTCCAATTGATATATGCAATGGGCTTGTTTACCATGTGTATTTACTATTGCTGCTTATATGTATGTGCTTTGCAGGCTCCATTTTTCTGACATGCCGGTACTATAAATCCACTTACTTTAGTGAAATAGTCTTCTTATGTTTACAGACAGGTTTTCAAAAGGTAGCTGCAGTCTACCTGCTATAGTCAATTTAATATTCTTGGCTGGTCCTACAGGATCAGAATCTATTGTTTTTCAGAGAAAAGTGTAAGGCATTTTCATTCTCCTAGGCTATTGCCTGGAGAAGGAAGGAGATTGAGTTGGTACTTAGTTTTTGAAGAATTTCTCTAATGGCTAAAACTGAAGAAATTATGGACAAAATATTCTAATGTGAGTATATAGACTATGTAGGGGCTGATCCTGCAAAGATATATGCATGTGCTTAACTTTAAGGCCAGGCTTTGGCTGTAACCTTCAGTTCCTTGCAGCAGGAGCTGCTCAGCTGCAGTAGCTTTCTTTCCCAGGCTCAAAGGAGGTGTCGGGGGCCAGAGGGGGTGAAAACAGCTTCCTTCTCCAAGTAGGGTGGGAGGGGGTGAAACATCACCCTTGGCTTACAGGAACAGCGCAGGCCCCAAACTGTTTCTGCTCTGCACAGTATTTGCTTTCTTTCTTTCTTTCTTTTTCTCCCCTCCGCTGCTGCCTGATTGCTTACAGTACTTTAAATTTCACAGGGTGGTCGGTTGACTGGTCAGTTTGTAACTCTGAGGTTCTACTGTAGTTTCTATTTTTCTAAAATGTGTGTTACTGCATGCACAACAATGGGCACAACTGCATGTCTAACTTGCATGCACAATGACTGCAACTGCATGCAAACACTGGATGTGCGCACACACAATTGGCCATATGTCTAACTGGCCAGTCTGTTGAGTGCAATCTCAGAGTTTGCTTATTTAATTTAGCTGTGCAATAGCACATTTTCTTCTTCTTCTTTTTTTTTTTTTTTTTTAATTTTATTTAAACCAGGCACTAGATTTGTGTATATATACTAAGAGTTTGGATCACTAAGAACATCAATCACACATGTTAAAAATAACTAAAAGTAAAGTGAATGGGGCAGATTCTCTGCACAGACACAGCCCCTTTGTGCCACCTGGGATGTTCTGCAACTGATTCCAAATGCCCAGTAGGAAATTCTCCTGTTGTCTGGGAATTCTCTGCTGGTACAAGAGTGCCAGATCCAGGCTCTGAGCCTGACAACCACCACCCCTCGGCATGGAAAGCGTAACAAGGGACTTAAAGGATGTGTGGAGAGTGGGGAGGTGTTCTATGTTCTGCCAAACTTCTACTGATATCAGGCTCTGAAGGATCCTACACTAGTGGTACAAGTTAGATCTGTGCAGCAGCTGCTCTAAATCAGGGCCAAATCTGGGAGCCATAACCTGTTTCCTGATTTCCCCTCCCTTCTCTCCTGCACTGAGTGGAACTAGGGTGCAAGAGAGAAGCTATCTCTACAGCTTCATTTTCAGATGCTGGGAGGAGTATTATGCCTTGAAAATCAGAAGCTGAGTATTGGGTATATTTGATATGAAACTCTTTGAGAGAGAATAAACATGGAGCATCCCTGAAAGAAAATAACTAAGGAGCTCTGTAAAAGCCATTGTTGGAGTCACTTTTCAGAGTACATCTGCTCTTTAATATATTTAGAAATATTTTAAAATATTGTACTTTACAAGCAAGATCCTAACAACTACCCAGTGTAAAATTCAGCATTGTCCTGCCAATAATGCCAGCTTCAGGTGTTATATTTCAGGAATAATTTCGGTCTGCGATTATTTAACTCAGTCTGGATTCTCTGTGAATAGGCAGAACGGAGACTCTTGCATAGCTCTGTATATACTAGCACTGGCTGTAAAATGGAAATCCCTTCCCATGAAAAATTTCACATTTTTGGGGGGGGGAAAAAAGTCATCCCCAATCAGGACAAAGTCACAACTGTGAAATTTTTCATGGGAAGGGATTTTCACAAGACAAGTTCAAGAGAACCAAAATGGAATATTTTTGGCTTGCCAGCTGCCTGCCCACTGCCATATGTGAAACTGATGATGGAGAGCCATCCAGGCAGGCTCCTAGAGGCTGAGCACCCCTGCTTTACACTTCCCAAGCTCCCCTGCCAGCTGAATAGTGACAATAAAATTGACAAGAGACTTCCACATGGACACCTTTTCAATTTTTCCAACTGAAAATTGAAAATTTCCTATAGGAAAATTTGATTTGCAAAAAGTGTATTTTTCCATCAGAAAATCATTCTGCTGAAAATTTCCTGAGCCCCTCTAGTGTAATCCACTTTCCCCTCAGACCCTGGGAAGCCTAGCTACTCCTGAATGTGTCCTGTATTCCTGAGTTATTAAATATCCAGCCCAGATTAGTAGTGATTTAACGGTACTGTCAATTGATGGCTGTTGTTCAATGACTTATATAAAATGAGCTGATGGACTTAGTACAGTTTTCAGAAGACAAGTGAGAAGACTTGTTACAAAGTTACAAATTAACAAGAGTTACAAATTAGGATAGTGATTAGCTGGTAGCAACCATAGGCCTAATACAATTAATAAACTGTGAGCCTAGTAAAATTCACAAATAGAAAATAATGACTAAATATCATCAGTCACTGGTGCTTATATAATTCTAGCAATAACATTTTGTAACACTGACCTCCTGATCTCATGCCCCTAGCTCATGTGACTAGGTCCAAGAAATGAAAAGCAATCTTTTAACAGCCTTTCCATGTGTCACACTTTGGATTATATGGTATCAGAAATAAATCAACTTTTTGGTATAAATTGCTGCATTTGCTCTAATGGAATCCCTCAATCTGGAATGGAACCAGACAACTGGAGTAGGTGGCTGCAGTTGCGTCTAAATTTTCTGGGAAGCAAGTGTTGGAATAAAGAAATCAGACAGGATGAAATCCTCCACCTTGCTGCACATTGGAGGACTAGACACACTGGTAATCTGCAATACATTCCAGTGAAAGCATGAAGGGATTGCAAATTGCTAGAAAAGGTCATTCAAAAATTTCAGAAACACTTTTTGCTTCATACAAGAGCCACTTGGAAAATGTGCAATGTTATCTTTACAAGAAACTAGCTGGTAGTAGAAACCATTGACCATTGTGTTAATAACTTACATAATAAAGCTGCGCCATATGAATGTGAACAGCCAGCAGATGGACTAATTGGAGACTGAATTATGTGAAAATGGACTTGGGTTTGCAAAGAACAGAAGTTATTTACAGGTTAGTGAACACTGTGCTTTTAAAATGAAAATGTTAGCAAGGAATGAAAGAACTAGTATCTAATTAAGAATGTAAACTAACGCAAAAAGACAGAATACAAAAATATAAAAAAAGCCAGAAACAAGAATTGTGAAGGTGTTACCCCACTTTTAGCATTCACAGCTCTTACATGCATAGAAGCTAGTGTAGGAAAGGGTTCAAGAATTAGATCACTCACATCTTCCCTTTGCCATAGCTATAGACCCAAGCCAGAGGACATACCAGACACTAGGATGAAAGAATTAGTAAGTGATGTCCAGTAACTGTTACTGATCCTTTTTTTAAAATCACTACCATCATTTTTATTTCACACAATTTATCTGTGTTCAATTCCGGGAATTTTGGATGATGCCTTGAAGCTATGTTATCTACACCGTTCAAGATAGGAGAAATGTAATTAAGCAATAAAATTTGGTTGGTTGTGTGTGGTGTGGGGTTTTGATGCACTCGGAAGACAGCCAATAACCAATACGAGGCTGTTTGATGTCTTCAACTGATAATGGAGTCTCTCTCTGAAGTAATTGGAATTTTTCAGAGTTAAGTTATGAAATTTAATTAAAATATATCAATAGTCCAATGGATTCATGTATCATCCAATACCTGCAGGTTCTACAGTGTAATTTTAATACTATTTATGACTGCAGCAACAGTGCTTTTGCAGCTGGGACCCTTCACCATTCAGAAAAGAGCTACACAAATGATCTGAGGTCTGGAAAACTGCCTTACTTGTTGAAACTGAGTTCCTATTCAGGTTAGCAAAAAGACGATTAAGTGGTGACTTGATCACAGGCTTATAAGTACCTGCATGGGGAGAAGATTTCTGATAGGAGAAGGCTCGTTAATCTAGTGAAGGCATAATAAGCTCTAATGGCGGGAAGTGAGGGGAAAAAAATAATAATAAGTTTAATTAACCATTGTAACAATTCACCTATGGATGAGGTAGATTCTCCATCACTTGAAGTCTTTAAATTATGATTGAATATTTTTTTCTAAACGATAGGCTCTGACTCACCAGAAATGTAGACTTGACACAGGAATCGCTTGGTGAAATCCCATGGCGTGGCCTGTGTTTAGGCAGGAGGTCAGAGAAGGAGATTTTAATCCATCCATTCTGGCCTTCAAATCTGAGTCCATAACAAGGAGAAAATGAAATCAGAGCAAAGTGAAAATACCATCATCCTATTTCTAATCTATACGTTGCTGGTACTCATGAATGCTACAGTGCAGCTCTCTAGCCAGTACTGAGTCCATCCAGCTGGTAGCTTCCGTCCCCTAGACATGTTAGTTCACATTCCAGGAGTGGGGTTCAGAGCACCAGCAGCAGCAGGAGGCTTCATGGTCGCACATTTCACTGAGCAGCCCCGAAGCAATGGCGAAAAACTGAGGTGCATCTTTCAAAGCATTTCCCCAAATTCTGCCCTCATTTTACATCTGTGAAACCGTTTAAAGTCAGGAGCGTTGAAAGGGGCACTGAAGGCAGTGGGCCAAACATTTAGATCCTTGCTTAATTTTTGCTCTGTCCTCTCCCAGGCAAACTCCAAAATCAATGGGAACTTTTACTGGAGTTCAGCTTGAGTGAAAGACAAAGGCCCTGATCCAGCAATAAGCTGTGTGCAGGTACATCCGTAGGCCCATGTGGAGTCCCCATTGACTTAAATGTGGTTTCATGAGTACAGATGTCCATCTGCACACAGACACTTGCAGGATCAGGGCCTAAGTAAAGACTAAACATTGGTGCATAGCGATTGACTAACTGAAATGGGCACCTCTCAGGTTTTGGTTCTTTATTGAAATCTGTGTATAGCTTATCTGTGTTTCTAAGTGTGTTTTCTAAGTAATATTATTTGAACTTAAAATGAGATTTTTTAAATGATCCTAAAAAAAAATGTGTTAACATCAACACTGAAGCACTAAGTTTCCTTAGGAAGTTCTACAACACTACAGTTGCTATCCCCAGCTCTTATACTTCTTCCCTGACTCCTTGTTACAATGACCAGTGAAGCTGCAGCTTTTAGTAACACTTCACCATGATTGTATTGCTTTTAATAGAGAGGAGGGAAATCATAGGGGAGGAGGAAAACCCAACCTGGGATCTTTAATGCAGCACATTCCAGCAGTTTGTTCTGAGCCCAGGTTACTTAATGCAGCATGGTGAAATTCAAAAGGAATCTGGGAGATTTGGAGTAAATGTTAGTTCAGGTGATGGTGCTCTTTGCTGGGTGTACGTTATATGTCCATAGGGCAATGAAGAAGTCAATAATAGAAAGAGGAATTTAAAATCCAATGCAGTTGCAGAAGGTAAAGTGGTACTGAAGATAACACAGGCCAAAATGAGATCAAGGGAATAACAGCTGGGATTTAGAGGGAGTTTGGGCAGAGGGGGCGGTGATTAGGAAGTGTTTGCACAGGCCTAGCTTTTCATAGCATGTTTTCCTTGGGCTGTGTTAGCTTTTTGTTTGTTTCCTTAAATAACTATGGATAAATGAAAACTGAAAGCGCAAGTATCAACACCCTATTTATAATTGTT
The DNA here is from genome assembly GCF_026122565.2 of Emydura macquarii macquarii. Taxonomy (NCBI): domain Eukaryota; kingdom Metazoa; phylum Chordata; order Testudines; family Chelidae; genus Emydura; species Emydura macquarii. The sequence goes on from NW_027130506.1 coordinate 8,572,903, forward strand.
TATGTGCAGTATATTATTTGGCCACTAGATGTCTTTGTGTGGATAGGGGTTCAGACAGTGTATGGTCTCTGGTAAACAAGGGAGATAAAGCTGAAACTCAAAGTATGTGGAAACATGTTGTTGTTCTGTAGTTTTCTTTAATGAAATCCTCCTTTTCAAGATGTTCTGTGACTTCATATATAGTGGTGTAAGAGGAAGACATTGGAGAAAGAGGGTATAACTCTCAGCCATCTGCAGACTGGAGGGAAAAAATTGTCTGAGGGCAGTGAAGACTTCAAAAGTTGTTAGACAAAGAAACATGGTTATCTATGTGTCATGCTTTGACCTCATTCTCTCAATGAAATGAAATGTTGCTGCTGCTGTAATTATCTAATGGCCTTTCTTTGAACCTGTTTGGACCATTCTGCCAGGATTTTTCTCTTTTTTATATTCTCTTGTTTGTGATGTGTCTGGATCTCGCTTAGTCTTATGTGTTTAATAAAAATTTAAAATGCCAGTGTCATTACAGGTCTGGAATTGAGTCTGTATAATATATTTGAAAACAAAATAATTGTTCTAATGATTAAATAATATTCTGGATTTTTCAGCCAGATTGACATTATCCATATCTGGTCACACAGAATAGCACGAGTCCGGTACTCTACCAGTGCTGTCTTCATTTTTTGTCATTGAATGCCTGCTCTGATTATATCCACAAATATGTTTTTTTTCCCTCCTCCTTCATGCCACTAGAAAATAGTCTGATGGGGGTGGAAAGCACTTGTTCTTGGGCCATTCATTTGTATCTGCCTCAAGTCCTGGTGCGTGCGTTGCTGCACATATATATATATGCCAGAGCTTGTGTTGATTATGGGGATTGTGATGAACTAAAGTTCCCTTACTGCAATGTTACAGGACAATGAGAACAGGATTTCTACCAAGAAGAATTATGTCCTGAAAGGCAGTTTAGTGAGACAAAGTGGGTGAGGTAATATCTTTTATTGGACCAACTTCTATTGGTAAGAGAGACAAGCTTTTGAGCTACACTGAGCTCTTCTTCAGGTCTGGGAAAGGTACTCAGGGTGTCATAGCTAAATACAAGATGGAACAGATAATTTAGTGTAAGTAGTTAACACATATTCTAATGGACAATTCAAGGCACCTCAAAGGCAGGTGCCATTGTAATTGAAAGTTTTGTTAGATATGCGCTGTCATTTGTTATGGATTTGATGGAATTTAAGTGTGATTATAGAAGTAAGCACTGAAGTAGGGCATTCTCTTTCTCTTCCTCACTCAATACCTGAGTAAAGTGCTGTAGTTGATTATCAACTTGTGCATTGCAAGAATGGACTAATTCTATATTGTTTTGCTTGACTCATAGATTTTAAGACCAGAAGGGACCAACGTGATCATCTAGTCAGACCCCATGCACATTGCAGGCCAGAGAACCTCACCCACCCACTCCTATAATTGCCCATAACCTCTCACTGGTTACCAAAGTCCTCAAATATTGATTTAAAGATCTCAAATTACATAAAATCCACCATTTATTCTACTTCAGCCCAACAAGTGATCCAGGCCCAACACTGCAGAGGAAGGTGAAAATCTTCAATGGTCTCCGCCAGTCTGATCTGGGGGAATATTCCTTCCTGACCCCAAATATGATGATCAGTTAGACCCTGATCATGTGGCATCAAAGCAGTGAAACTATTGGAATGATTCCTGTAGCCTGTGAATCTGGCATCCGTATGTTCAATGGAAAATGCAAGCACAGAGACCTGGTTTTTCTGCATCCTTGCCTCTCTGAAGACCTTGAAATATTTAGCCCTTACAATTCCCATGCAGAGGAAAGAAAGGAAGAGCCACAGAAGGCCAACATGGCTGTACAAGGAGCTTTTCGGCTATCGGAAAAACAAAAGGCATAAATACACGAAATGGAAGGAAGGGCATGTTACCAAGGAAGCATACATGTGAATAGCACGAGCATGTAGGGACAAAATTAGGAAAGACAAAACAAAGAATGAGTTACATCTGGCAAGGAATATTAGAGACAACAAGAAGAAGGGTTCTTCAAACACGTCAGACAAAAAAGAAAGATCAAGGACAGTGTGGGTATATTTGCAAACTCATAGATGAGAGGAGAGGTCCTGGAAGACTGGAGAAGGGCTAACGTAATGCCTATCTTTAAAAAGGGCAAAAAGGAGAGGCCCGGGAACTAAAGACCAGTCAGCCTGACTTCGATACTTGGGAAGCTAATAGAGCAATGTATTCATTCATATACATTCAATTTGCAAATACCTGGAAGATGAAGGAGTGATCACTAGCAGCCAGCATGGATTTACTAAGAATAAATCATGCTAAACCATCTTGTTTTCCTTCTTTGACAAAGTAACTGGTTTGGTGGATGGGGGAGTGCAGGTGACATAATATTCCTAAATTTCTGCAAGGCTTTTGACATTGTCCCACATTACATTCTGATAAGTAAACTGGAGAAATACAGACTATTAATGGAATGATGTCAGGTTGCAGGGAGGTCCCAAGTGGGTTCCACAGGGATCTGTTCTGGATCTGGTGTTAACATCTTTATGAATGACCTGGATCTAGGAATAGAGAGAATACTGATCAAATTTGCAGATTACACATAGCTGGGGGGGGGTTGACAACACTTTGGAGGACAGAGAGATCTTGATAAAATGGAGACTGGGCTACAGAAAACAAAATAAAATTCAACAAAGACAAATGTAAGGTGCTACAGTTTGGGCTCCATTGATAGTGATCAACAGCGTAATGTCTAGTTGCCCTGGGGTCAGTCCTAGGTCTGGTCTTGTTCAATATATATATTAATGATCTGGATGATGGGATGGATTGCACCTTCAGCAAGTTCGGGGAGGACATGAAGCTGGGGGGAGTGGTAGATATGCTGGAGGGTGGGGATAGGATATAGAGTGACCTAGACAAATTGGAGGATTGAGCCAAATGTGGTTCAACAAGGGCAAGTGCAGAGTCCTGCACTTAGGATAGAAGAATCCCATGCACTGCTACAGACTGAGGACCGACAGGCTAAGCAGCAGTTGTGCAGAAAAGGACCTGAGAGTTACAGGGGACAAGAAGCTGGATATGAGTCAACAGTGTGCCCTTGTTACCAAGAAGGCTAATGGCATATTGGACTCTATTAATAGGAGCAGATGGAAGGAAATGATTATTCTCTTCTATTCAGCACTGTTGAGGCCACATCTGGAGTACTGTGTCCAGTTTTGGGCCCTCCACTATACGAAGAACATGGACAAATTGGAGAGAGTCCAGTGGAGGCAATGAAAATGATTAGGGGGTTGTGGAGCACATGACTTATGAGGAGGGGCTGAGGGAACTGGACGTATTTAGTCTGCAGCAGAGAAGAGTGAGGGGGGATTTGATAGCAGCCTTTAACTACCTGAAGAGGGGTTCCAAAGAGCGTGGAGCTGGGCTGTTCTCAGTGGTGGCGGATGTCAGAACAATGAGCAATTGTCTCAAGTTGCAGTGTGGGAGATCTAGGTTGGATATCAGGAAAAACTTTTTCACTAGGAGGGTGGTGAAGCACTGGAATGGGTTAACTAGGGAGATGGTAGAATCTTCATCCTTAGTGGTTTTTAAGGCCCAGTTTGACAAAGCCTTGGCTGGGATGATTTGATTGGGGTTGGTCCTGCTTTGAGTTGGACTAGAGGACCTCCTGAGGTCCCTTACAACCCTAATCTTCTATGATTCTATGCTACGCGTAGGGGGAAAAAAAACAAATGCACAAATAAAGAATGGGATTTGATTGGTTGAGCAGCAGCACTGCTGAGAAGGATCTGGGAGTTGTGGAGGATCACAACCTCAACCTGAGTTAGCAATGCGATGCTGTTGCAAAAAATGTTTTTTTAAAATTGCGATTTTAGGCTGTATTAGCAGAGGCATAGCATGAAAATCACGGAAGGTGATAGTACTACTCCACTCAACACTAGTTAGGCCTCAGTTGGAGTACTGTGTCCAATTTTGGTTACCAATGTATAGAAAGGATGTGGAGAAACTGGAAAAGATCCAGAGACGAACTACAAAGATGATCAAAGGGATGTAATGCAAGCCATGTGAGCAAAGGCTGAAGGAACTGGGTATGTTTAGTTTGGAGAAAAGGAGGTTGGGGGCTAAGGGTACATGACAGCGGCCTTCAAAATTTGAAAGGCTGCCATTCAAATGACCGCATAGCAGATTTAGATTAAATCTCAGGAAAAGCTTTCTAACTGTAAGAACAGTAGCACAATTTAACACACTGCCTAGGGAGGTTGTGGAAGGTCCTCTGCTAGAGGTTTTCAAAAGGAGGCAGGATAGCCATCTGTCTTGGATGGTCTAGTCACAACAAATCCTTCATCTTGGATGACATTGTGGTCCATTCTAGCCCTATGTTCCTATGAATGTGTATGCCATTGAAATAGTCCAGGCTGCTTCTTTGGAGCTCTAAATGCACCTATATGAAGTGTTACTCCCTCAATTAGGCCTCTGGTTGTAATGCCCAGTTGAGGAAAGCAATCCTGTAATCACTTTTCAAATACTGTTGTGGCACTTTTCCTATTTGCAGTGGAGATCTTTTCTGGTAACTTTTGGAGGAGAATAAACAGTTGCCAAATTATCTGGTTCTTGCAGATAACAGCCCACATGGATTCATGTTCCCAAACCACCTTCTTCAAAGTCTTTGGTGAGAGATTTTTGAATTAGTGGAAGGAAATGAAGGGTGGTGTCTTTTATACTTTAGAAAAAGATGTACAATAACTCCATTGACTTCAGGTGACCTACTCCTGAATTACTCCAGAGTAAGTGCAAGAAGATAGGCCCAGCCACTTTACAAAACACCATGCTATTTGTACTTTCTCTCTCCCAATACTCCCAGGATGCAGACTCACACTGTGATTAGCAAACCCTTTAAAAATTAGTTGCCTAAACCAAAACTCTGCATCTGAAGCCTCCTGAAGTTTGGGGAAATTTGCATCAGTACCTGAATTCTGAGGCTCAGATCTCTTCCTAAAACATGGTGGTGACCTTCTTCTGTCCTCCTCACAGCCTCTTGCCAGATGACTGCAGCTTCCTTTTGCTGACTGCAGCAGGTTGTTTTAGCGCAGAATTAGACCAGTATAGTCAGTGATGATAAATGGGAGGAGCAGTCAGAGTCTATCCTGATGGGTCAATTCTGCAATGAGCTCACGGGCATCAGTGGGCTTGCTCACTAGAGCTTGAAGAGATTTCAGATGAACAACTAGCTGTCTCTCCACTTACGTGTCCCATCACTCACACCTATAACCATAAAACCACTGGGTTAAAATGAAGAAAGAGATTCTGTTGTGGTAATTACAGAATAACTTCATCATTCTGAGTCTGATTCTTCCATCTTTACTCACATGGTTAGTATTCATTCAAGTGAGTCATCCTGTTGATTTTTCACAGAATTACTAGCATGAGCAAGTACTGCTCAATGTGAACAAGGGCTGTAGCCAGACTTAATATTATGATTAAACAAGCAAACTTTCAGATGAAATTCTCACACATTTCTTTATTCATAGCAGTTGTTTTTGGCTCTCTCTACCACACAAGATCACATGCCCTGCAGAGCGCCATTGAATCTTAATTTATTGCGTGTGTGGTTCTACAATAATATGAACAAGATTATTCAGCATCATGGACTCAGCAGACTCTGCTCTATTGTTGTTGTTCCTGAAATTGGTAAAGTCTTCAGGAGGATTTGAGTTAGGGAATGCAACAAGTGAGCTTTACTCAGATTTCTTTCCTACGAAAAAAGGATCTATGTAATACCTTGGCTTAGTGCGTATGATCATATCCCTCTTTTACTAGTGCCTGGCTCTGGTGACTGTACCAATCTGAGACTTGCACTTAAGGAATTGTGTCTTTAACCAAAGTGGCACAGGCTTCTGCTTTGGGTGCTGCATCTCCTGGATTTCATTTGTGCGGAAAACAAGTCACTGATGGGAACTGCTTTCCTGTCGACGCAGTGCTACACCACTTGCGGGGATGGATTAAAAGCGTCGACTTCTGAATCGACTGAGCTGGTCTTCACTGACCGCTCAGTCGATCAGGTAAGTCGATCTGACAGCAGCAACTTTGCTGCCGTCAGTGTAGACATAGTCCCAGAAACAAAGGTTAGAAGGGACGGCCAGGGTCATCTAGTCTAACCCTCTGCCAAGATTCAGGATTTGTTGTGGCTAAACCATCCAAGACTATCCAGCCTCCTTTAGAAAACGTCCACCCGAGGAGCTTCCACATGATCTTCCCCAGATAGGAAAGCAACAGTATGATAAGTAATGACACTCTGAATGTCAACTTCTTAAGGAAGGGCCTAACAACCACTCATTGAAAGAGACTGCCTTTTTCACTGAAATGGGAGATTAATGCATGAGGTAGAATTTGGCTACTATCTGTTACGTACTTATATGGTCCTCCATTACCATAGTATCTCAGTGCTTCACAATCTTTAATACATTTATTCTCAAAACACCTCTGTCAGGTAGAGGCATGAAGAGACTAAGGATATGTCTCCATTTTAAGCTGTAGGTGTAAATACCAGCTTGAGGAGCCATACCTGTGCTAATTCTGATCAAACAAGCGTGCTAAAAATCAAGTGTAGCTGCAGTGGCACGCTGCCTGCAGGACATACCCATCTGATAACTAGGGATAGGTACATATTCATGCAGCTAGACCCTTCTGCCATGGCGACACTCTAATTTCAGCACAATATCTTGCCTTGAGTGGGAATTTACACCTTTTGTTTCCTAAGTGATTGCCCAAGGTCACACAGGAAATCTGTAGCAGAGCTGGGAATTGAATCTAGGTCTCCCAAGTCATAGCCACTGGACCAGTCTTCTCAACTATTATAATGTCCCTATTTTTAAATGAGTATTTTTAACTTTATTAACACTTTTTTTGGTATAAATGGTGGAGAGGAGAGGCAGCAAACACCTTGTTATTGCTATTTATTTTTGGGTCTGACTGTTTAAGAATAATGTTTTAGGAGGCTAGGCCTCTTTGCGGGGTCCGAAACAGCTGGATACCCTGGGACAGACAGAGCATCTTGGGGCATTAGTGACTCACAACATACTTGCCACCCACGTGACCCTAATTTGGGTCTAAACTCAGTGAGCCAGCAGGGGACTTTGACCAAAGTAAAATAAAGAAAGAATAAAATGGGGAATTCCAGAGGGGGAGAGACAACTCTGAGGATGTTATATACATGCACATACACAGAGGCACCATCCCCATGTGGTGGATGGTGCCTACTGTTTTAAATCTTTATTTTAGTACTTGATGTAGAGAAACCATGATCGATTTTTTTTTTTTACCCCCTCCTGCCCAGAAACTGAAATCCTATTTGAACGGAGTCATACATGCTTAATGAAATCCTGTTTACAGTTCAAGCAACATGGCTTTCGGCTCAGTGGGGTTGCTTTCCGGTGTGCTCCAAGCATACCTGCAATATCTGGCTTGATTAATCTGTTGCCTTTGCAGGGTCTATTTAAAATGTCAAATTAATTGTTAATGTGGGAAAACAATCTGGGCTAAATTCATCTCTTCTTTCCACCTGGGCTGCCCCTGCCAAGTTCTCTCAGCGTTCTCTCAGCTGTGAAGGGAGAGCAGGCTGAGTCTGAATTAGGGGAAAAAATACCAATCTGTGACAATTTTTATTCTTTTTAAATGAGTCAAATGCAGAGTGGTTACAATGGTGTGTCTGACTGTGCTTGGTGAAAGTCCATTTCAGCCAGTGGGAGTCCTTATGCTGACCTGACCTAGAACAGGGATCAAGAATATTCCCTTTGTGCTAGTTTCATGACACGTGACATAGGTCAGCTTCTTTCTCCCACACACACAGGCACATGTATATATATTTGAAGTCTGTGTCAGAGCAGGGAATTAAATCCTGGTTTCCCAGGTTGCAGGCTAGTACCCTGGACTGTGCTTTCTCTTCTGAAATTCCCTTAATGGAACAAAGAGTTCTTGTCAGTGAGCACTTAAGATAGCACTTAATAAACTGATCAAGATCTAGACCTCTAAAACTGCACAATCCCCCAAAAATCGTTAAAAATTGAATCTGGGCTCTACATACAGTAAATTGTCCAGTCCAAATTACAAAGATGTTTTCAGAGAAAGCTGCACCTCTTTATTTAAATAAGAATTATCTCAGAAATTGTCTTGTATATAAAAATTAGGTTCTCAGCCCAGCAATGTTATTCCTAATGATTATGTTAGGTGTCTATCAATGCCAACTAATCCTCCTGAAAATTTTCCAGTAGATTTCCAGAAATGTGTAGACAAGATCATTTCAGATTATCTGTGGACAAATGTCTAATGGGTTAAATAAACGGAGAATATACAGGCAAATACTGGAAATATTAATTGTAAATAATAAATAGGTTTCTCAGTCTGTAGAAGAAATAAATTATTCATCACTAGATTTTTATACATGAAAAATGTACACATTTGCACAGCAATAATCCAAATCATATTGATCAGAGTACAATAGTTCTCATCAAATATTCTGCTATTCATGTGCATAGTGTATAGGAAATGGTCTGTAACTCTAAAGCCTTTGTTTTGTGTATACTGCACCTTTAAATTTCTAAGAACTGTGCTGTCTGTAGAGCTAGTAGTCATTTTGCTCCCAAGTTTGTTACAGAGGAGACACACCTACTGTGTGCTCTTGTGGAGACTTTAGTCATTTTGCTCTTTTCCTTTCATTTAAAATACAAAACACAGCTGAAAAACATACCGTGGGGAAAGAGAACTCAATTTTTTAATAGTGATCTTAACAATCCATCCTCCACATACCCTGGTACCACCTTCAGTGACACACGTTAGCAGTTAACAAGGAGATGCAGTTGCTTCCTGTTAACTGGCAAGAATTTCACCTCTCCCTCTGGCTTTGTTCTTCACAGCTGGATACAGCAGGTCTGAATCTTGCCTGGGTAGGCCCATTTATTCTGTTGCCACATGGGCTATGTGATATTTAGATCTGGTATGACAACCACAGCAGAGAAGTCTTAAGAGAGCCTAGTAAAAAATAAAAGCTCTTGCTGTCCGTAGGGAAGAGATTTTGATGACTTGACATATCTTTCTGAATCCAGCATTGTAAACAATTGGGGTCAAATTCACAGATACCAAGGCCAGAAAGGACCATTGTGATGATCCGGACTAACTTCCTTTATAACACAGGCCATAGAACTTCCCCAAAATAAGTCCTAGAGCAGATCTTTTAGAAAAATATCCAGTATTGATTTTAAAATTGTCAGGGATAGAGATTCCACCATGACCCTTAGTAAATTGTTCCTATGCTTAATTACGCTTGCTGTCAAAAATTTACTCCTTATTTCCTGTCTGAATTGTCTGGCTTCAACTTCTAGTCATGTTATACCTTCCTTTGCTAGACGGAAGAGCTTATTCTTAAATATTTGTTCCCCTTGTAGATACTTATAGACTATAATCAAATCACTCCTAAACCTTCTGTTTGTTAAATTAAATAGATTGAACTCTTTGAGTCTATCACTCTAAGGCCTATTTTCTAATCCTTAATCTTTCTCATGGCTCTTCTCTGAACCTGTTCCAAATTATCAACATCCTTCATGAGTTCTGGGAACCAGAGCTGGACACAGTATTCCAGCAAAAGTCACACCAGTGCCAAATACAAAGGTAAAATAACCTCTCTGCTTCCTGAGATTTCCCTGTTTATGCATCCCAAGATCGTATTAGCTCTTTTGGCTTCAGCATGTTCAGACAATTATCTACCATGACCCCCAAATCTTTTTCAGAGTTACTATTTCCCAGTCCCCCATCATGTAAATATGACCTACATTCTTTGTTCCTATATGTATGCATTTACATTTAACAGTATTAAAACACATTGTTTGCTTGTGCCCAGTTTACTAAGCAATCCAGATGGCTCTGAATCAGAACCTGTCCTCTTCTTTACTGCTCCCACAATTTTTGTATCATCTGAAAATTTATCAGTGATGATCTTATGTTTTCTTCCAGATCATTGATAAAAATGTTAAATATCATAGGGCCAAAACCGATCCCGGAGAGACCTCACTGGAAACACCCTCACTTGATTAGAATTCTTATTTTACAGTTTCATTTTGAGACCTATCAGTTAGCCAATTTTTAATCCATTTAATTTGTGCCATGTTAATTTTATATTTCTCTAGTTTTTACATCAAAATGTCATGTGGTACCAAGTCAAATGCTCTACAGAAGTCTAACTATATTATGTTGACACTATGACCTTTATCAATCAAACTTGTAATTTCATCAAAAAAGATATCAACTTAGTTTTACAGGAACTGCTTTTATGTAAACCCATGTTATTTGCATTACCCTTCATTAATTCTTTATTAATCGAGTCCTGTATCAGCTACTCCATTATCTTGCCCGGGATCAATATTAGGCTGACAGGCCTATAATTACCTGGGTCATACAGTTCACGCTTTTTAAAAAAATGGAACAAATTTTTTCCAGTCTTCTGGACTTCCTCATGCTCTAAAACTTATTGAATATCAACATTATGGTCTAGCAAGCTCTTCAGCCAGCTCTTCTAAAACTCTTGGTTGCAAGTTATCTGGACCTGCTGATTTAATAATGTCTAAGTTTAACAACTGCTGTTTATCATTCTCCAGAGATACCAGGGGAATGGAAAGAATGTTATTACCATCATATGATGAGACTATGTCATCTGTTTTTCCCCCCACATACAGAACAGAAATATTTATTGAACCCTTCTGCCTTTTTTGCATTATTATTAAGGCCCTATTTGAATTGTAGGATGATCTTCAAATAACTGCGACTGATTTGCGGACATGCATGGAAAATCACAGAAAAGTAATGGACCTTTATTAATAGTAGTAATTTAGAAGAGCCAGAGTAGACATATTTGTTTAAGAAAAAATTGCTGGAATGATATAAACACTCAAGAATTATATTATGTCTGCAAATTTTTTTGATAATCCGACATTTTGCTGCAACTATATTACATTCATTTTTTTAAAAAGTAGCTGGTACAATATAAAATTCAGAAGACTAAAAGTGTTAACACGAGCTGTAGAAATCAAGTCCAATCACATTAGCTTTTTATAGGCATTGAATGTTAGCTCAGTACTAATTGCATACTCAATGTATGCAAAATTGTGGATTTTGCAAAGCTAATTGAAATAAAAATTGCGATGCAAGTTTAATATTGTGGGATCTGCAATTTCCTCATTTATTTTTAAAACTTCTTTCTTATTGTCCTTTAACTCTGCTGGCCATAGATTTTGCCTTGTGGCTTTATGCTTCCCTTATCAGTTTTCTATACTTTCTAACTTCTGATTTATATTCATTACTATCAACTTGCCCTTTCTTCCATTGGTTTATATATCTGCCTTCATTTTGCCTCTAAACCAGGCCAGTTTTTTATCCAGCACAGTTTTCTTCCTCAGTTGTGGGATTGTGGCTTTTTGGGCATCTGGTAACACATTCTTAAATGATTCCTAATTATCATTCACATTTTCCTGCTTAAATCCTCCCACCCAGCAGACTTGGCTCATAATTGTTTCCAACTTTATGAAACTGGCCCTTTTAAAGCACCAGAGTATATATTATTGGATTGGACTTTATTCTGCTTCTTCATTATAAATGCGGTCAAGTCATGATCATTTGTACCGACGCTACCATCAATTTAATTTTAGTTCTTTTTCTGTTAGTCTCTTTGTATGTTAAGACAAGATTTAATAAAGAATTGTCCTGTGTTGACAACAGCACTTTTTGAGTTAGGAAATTGTCATCTATAATGTTTAGAAATTCCAAGGAAGTTTTAGCATTGGCAGAATCAGACTTCCAGCATATGTCACTCAAATTCAAGAGCCCCATGATCATGCAGTGTTTTTCTTACACATTATAGGTAGGTACATAAGGAGGCAATCATCCTGTTCCCTTTAATGGTTGGGTGGTCTGTAGCAGACACCAATATCCCAGCTTGTGCTTTATATGTTAGGACATTGATCTATAAACATTCAGGATCGTTTTTTTCCACGTTCTCAGTGACTCGGAAACAGGTCATGCCATTTTTGACACACAGTGCCATTCCCCTTCCCCTTTTGCCCACTCAGTCCTTACTAAATAGGCTGTACCCATTGATTTTAGCATTCCAGTCATCCCACCAGGTTTCAGTAATACCAGCATCTATTTATGCCATAAATAAAAGTCTATACTCTAGCATCTTCATTTGCCCCTTACACTTGTGCCATTCCATGAATTTTTAAGTGAGGGCAAAATCTGGCCCTGAGTGTATACTGATGGAATCTTTGTATGCTGTTCCACTACAGAAATGAGCAGTGGCAGTTCGTCAGCCCATGCAAGTGATGCCCAGCCTAACCAAAGAATTCAGAAACTAATTCCCAAAGTCTACAGATATACAGATTGTTAGGACAGTTAAGCAAATGTATATTCAATAAGTAACGTAAGTCCACAAGAAGTGCTTGTGGTTTGATTTAAATCTGTCACATTACTCACCCTCTCTCTGGCTCCCTAGTGAAACTCAATGCCAGAAAATGTAGCACTGCGGGTGAGGCTCAAATCATGGCATAGGTAATAGAGCCTTAGGTAGCATACCATGGCAAGTTACCACACCCAAGAGTCACTTTTTAACTGAGGTAACCATGGCATGTCAAGGCTGTGGCAGAATAACAACAGTGAAGGCCAGTTCTGACAGGGGCTTTCCTCCCAGCGCTGACAAAGAGGGGCTGGAGGGGGGCTCCCTGCATGTCTGAGAGGCCCAAGACAGCAGTGCACAAGGTGCAGGGGAGACTGCAGTCATCTTGGCCTGGCACAGCAGAGAGCCCCAGTCAGCGCTGCAAGGAGTAGCACGAGCCCCTGCAGCCATGGTGGGTGCCACCCTGCTGCTGAACAGTTCCTGCTCAGGAATGGCTGCCACGCTCCTGGCTGGTGAGGGAAGGAACTGTGCAAAGGGCTCCCTGTGCAGCTTCAAGGCCAGTGCCACCTGATCCCTGCAGGTGCAAGAAAGTAACAGCAATGGTCCCGGCAGGATGGACCAGAGACTTTTAGCCAGAACTGCAACGAGGAGGCTGAATTTTGGAATTTGAGACCTCACAATCTTTGTCTCATCTGTCAAAAAAGTCACCTGCCACCAGTGGAAAGAAATACTAACTAGACCTCTTTTTCCCGTGGTGGCTATCTTTTTCTGTACACTGTTACTGTTCTAAGTGTGTGTGCATGTGAATGTAGATACCAATTTAACCATCCTGGAGACTAAGCTATGCTCTTTATCCACAGAATGAATATGTTCTGGGAAACAACATCAGTGCAAGTGTGTTTCCCACTCAGTCTTCCACAGGCACCGTCCTCAACCCTGCTTCGGGGTAAGGAGGGAGAAGTTCAGACCAGAGCCTGTTTGGATCTTGGCCTGCCTTCCAAGGCTAACAGCAGGAATGCCAATTGTGGAGGGGGTTTGAGTGATGTGGTGTACTCTCTCTACTGTTCTCAGAGTGTCTGCACTTTCTATCCTCTGTGTATTCTTGGAAATTCCACTGCTTTTCAAAAATGGTTACAACTGTGTAACCCAAAACATTTATATAAACCAGTAACATACTTCAAGAAGTGCATTTGCTGTCTAGAAGCTACCCACATTGCTCAAGTGGCTAAAAGCAGTTGACTTTTGAGGTTGTATTTGTAAATGTACCCGAAGGTGTATAGCCCTGTGGTTTACCGAACGCTGTCATATCTAAAGATTGTTAGCTAGAACAAGAAGGAGTGAATGCAATACACAGCTGAATACTAGTAGGGATGCTAATGCCTCAGTTCAGCAATGCACTTAAGCACGTGTTTAAACCCCTTTTGACTTCAACAGGATTTAGGCATGTGCTTAAAGTCAACTGCCTCTATTCTCATTAGCCATCCATTCCTTTACAATAAAGTTCTTAAGCACATACTTAACTGTGAATCTTGAAGAGGAATTTGAATGGAAAGGGTAGCAGTTTGTCAGATGGGAAGTAGATGGGAAGGAACTTCTGTGAATAAGGGGTAATAGGGGAAAAGGCATGAGAGAAGCAGATGAAGGAAACACCAGGCCCGACACATGGGCAGGGCAGAGAGGGCAGGGGAAAAGAGACAAAGTCAGAGATGCTGGCCAAGACAGACTTCATATACAGGTTTGTATTCCAACTTGATCCATATTCCAGTCCAGCTAGGAACTGGACTAATGTTAATTTTCTGAACATCTTGGAGAATTTTTTTTTCTCTTGGGAGCAGCTGTAGTCACATTTGAATGTGAAGCACAATCCCAACAGAGACTTGTTGAGAGTATACATCCAATTACCACCTTTAATTATCATGCACAATTAAGCATGACTGATATTATTTACCCCACAGCCTGCCAGCTTCCCCTGCAATTCAGTGTATATGGGAGCTGAGAGCTGCTAAATCTTATGGGGAGGAGGAAAACGATCTTGTGTTTTTTCCCCAGCCTCATCATTGCCATTTGTCTCCCTTCCATGGCCAATATGATCCAGCTTTTGATCTATGTAGCCAAGGGGAAGAGCCGAAGACTAGCTGCTTTACCCTGGCATATTACCCTTGAAGGCAGTCAAGATTAATGATGTATCTAGCATCGTAAGCTTCTGCTTTTTGAATACAGTTGCAACTCTTACTATGTAGCTGTTGGGTACTGCAATGTGACAGCCAGGAGTGACAAGCAGCAAAGATACAGTCAGAGAGGAAGCCAGGAGACCCACAAAAGCGAAAGGGCTGGGGAGGTAGAATTCCATACAGAAGGGCAGTGTAGAAAATGTCACTGTGGTGGGTAAGGAGTAGAGAGGAATGGCACATCACCAGCAGAATAGTGGCATCTTGGAGAGGGAAGGCAGGGAAGAGTTGTACAGGGTCTAGAAGATGACAACAAGAATCTTAAATCTGATCCAGTGGAAAAATGGGACCTTGTGGGTAACTATATGTAGATGCAGAAATATCAAATATAGATGGGCTGCTGCTAAAACAACCTACTCTGTTATCATGTATACCTGCACTAGACCAATTTCTCCATGTGTCCAAAGAGAATTACAGCTGTCTAGTCCATTTCTGCAGGCAATACAGTAAAATATGGGATCCTTGTATTTGTTCCTTCTCCAGTTACCCTAGACTATGATTTATTGGTGCAGGCTCACTAATGATTTTTCTCTTAGGGAATATTAAGAAGTCACTGGCTGAGAAATATAACTGACTACAATGATCAGTTCCACAGTCTAATACACTTTTCAGCAAAGCATTTGTTGTAGCAGATCAAGAGAAATGTCCTTTGGGAATGGTATTTTAAAGTGTTCCCCTAAATTACAGTTGTGTCATAAATATGACAGGCTTAAACTAAGGCAGTTGAGAAATTATATATATTAAAAATTACAGGGATATGGTCTTTTTGCACTGGCGCATAAAGATTTAATCTCCTGGGTTAAGTACCCAGAACTCTGCAGTTGTGTCAAGATAATAGCTAGAAGGATTCTCGGAGAAATGGTTCTCATGGTTATTTCTCACAGCCTTGGTGTGTTCTTTGAAGGAAATGCCCTCTGTAGAGCACAGGTGCAACGTTTCCATAGCATTACAGGGGTGGCCTAACCACTCCTGTGGGGCCACTTTGCAGGAAAGAGGAGAGGGAACATGGCCACAGGAGAGTTAGCCCACCTGTGAGCTCTTATCGTTTCATCTGATGTTCTAGGAATGCTCCATACACTTCTGACTAAAGGAGACATCAAATTTACCAGGGAAACTGTGTGGTTTGAATCAACAGGTTGGCAAAATATAGACAGCAGAGAACTAGCTCCAGTCTTTCATTGTTTCAATGCAGCCATTATTACACTTATGGGAAAGTCTAACAGGACTTAGGGGAGGGTCTTTCTCAATTTTCCCTGTTGAAGCTGTTCCACTTGATATGAAATTCTTATCTTTTTCCTGGGCCAGAGATAGAGTAATTCTTACTTTCTAGCCTTGTGGTTAGAGCACATGGTTCCTATCCCCGCGCCAATGACTATCTAAGTCTTTTATAAAAAGACTCTCACTAGGAGAGCTTGAGACGTAGACTACCCTATAGCCCAGTGATCAGAACACTCACCTGGCGGGTGGGACATATGGGTTCAAGTCCTTGCTCTAAATTGGGATGTTCACATCTCCACGCTGCCCAAGTGATTGCTCCAACCTCTGAGCTACTGGGCATAACTGGGTACCAGCACCTCTGTTTTCATGTTAGGTGTGCTCAGAGCCCATGTACCAGATTGGGCCCCACAGGTCAGATAGGCAGGGGAACACCTAATTTGTGGTTACTGCTTGGGCTTAGGTATCGAGCTGCTCAGCACCACCATGGCTTGAGTGGCTTTGCACATAACCCTCAGCAACAATTTAGGCACTTACAGGGCATGACGACAGGTAAGCAGGAGTTTAGAGGATCTAAATTTTGGATTTAGGCATGTAAAGTGGTAGCTAGGAACTTAAGTCTCTTTATGGAGCTAGCCCTAGTAGACTAAGGAGATCAGGGTAATGGGCAGTCTTTTCTATAGTGTATAAAACAGAAGGAATCAGAATATACTCTGTTTCCAATCCTGCATCCATCACCCTTGTACCTGATCTCATTACTCTATTATTCTATTAGTTTGGTTGTTACAGATAACTGCACCAATATAATAGACTTGTGTAAGGCATTTAACTTAGTACCACATGGCATTCTGGTGAAAAACTTAGCATTATATAATATCAATTGAGCACATGTGACATGGATTAAGAACTGGCTAAATGACAGATCTCAGTGGGTCACTGGAGAAATTGTCACTGAATGGGGGTATTTCTGGTGGAGTTCTGCAGGGGTTTGTGCTAGGCTCAATACTATTTAATGCTTTTATCAATCATCTAGAACCAAATATGAAATTACTGCTGATAAAATTTGCAGGTGATACACAAATTGCTGGAAAGGTAAATAATAATGAGGATAGGGTAATCACACAGAGCCATCTGGGTTGCTTGATAAACTTGGCTGATTTAAACAAAATGTGTTTTAATCTAATCAAATGTAAAGTTATACATCTAGGAACAAGGAATTCAGGCAATAGCTATGGAATGGGGGACTGTGTCATAGACTCAGACTCTAAGGTCAGAAGGGACCAATATGATCATCTAGTCTGACCTCCTGCACAATGTAGGCCACGGAACCTCACCTACCCACTCCTGTAATAAATTTCTAACCTATGACTGAGATGTTAAACTCCTCAAATCATGGTTTAAAGAGTTTAAGGTACAGAGAATCCACCAGCAAGTGAGCCGTGCCCCATGTTACAGAGGAAGGAGAAAGCTCCCCAGAGCCTTTGTCAATCTGCCATGGGGGAAAATTACTTGTCAGCCCCAAATATGGTGATCAGTTAAACCCTGAGCATGCGGGCAAAACTCACCAGCCAGACACCCAAGAAAGAATTCTCTGTAGTAACTCAGAACCCACCCCATCTAACATCACTTCACAGGCCATTGGCATATCTACCACCAGTAGTCAAAGATCAGTCAATTGCCAGACTAGGCTGTTCCATCATACCATCCCTGCCATAAATTTATCAAGCTCAGTTTTGAACCCAGCTAGGTTTTTTACCCCCACTGCTCCCCTTGGAAGGCTATTCCAGAACTTCATTCCTCTGATGGTTAGAAACTTGCATCTAATTTCAAGTCTAATGGCCAGTTTGTATCCATTAGTTCTTGTGTCAACATTGGTGCTGAACTTAAATTTCTCTGCCTCCCTGGTATTTATTCCTCTGTTATATTTATAGAGAGCAGTCATATCTCCCCTCAATCTTCTTTTGGTTAGGCTACACAAGCCAAGCTCTTTGAATCTCCTCTGATAGAGTAGGTTTTCCATTCCGTGAATCATCCTAGTAGCTCTTCTCTGCACCTGTTCCAGTTTGAATTAATCTTTCTTAAACATGGGGGACCAGAACTCGACACAGTATTCCAGATGAGGTCTCACCAGTGCCTTGCATAACAGTACTAACACCTTCCTATCTCTACTGGAAATACCTCGTCTGCATCCTAGGACCACATTAGCTTTTTTCATTGGCAGCTCGTAGTCATCCTATGATCAGCCAATATGCCCAGGTTCTTCTCCTCCTCTGTCACTTCCAACTGATGCGTCTCCAGCTTATAGCAAAACTCTTGTTATTAGTCCCTAAATGCATGACCTTGCACTTTCTATTATTAAATTTCATCCTATTTCTATTACTCCAGTTTACAAGGTCATCCAGATCTTCCTGTATGATAACCAAATCCTTCTCTGTATTGGCAATACCTCCCAACTTTGTGTCATCCGCAAACTTCATTAGCACATTTCCATTTTTTTTGCCAAGGTCAGTAATAAAAAGATTAAATAAGATCGGTCCCAAGACCGATCCCTGAGGAACTCCACAAGTAACTTCCCTCCAGCCTGACAATTCATCTTTCAGTATGATCCATTGTAGTCTTCCCTTTTACCAGTTCCTTATCCACCTTTCAATTTTCATATTAATCCCCATCTTTTCCAATTTAATAATTTCCCATGTTGAACCATATCAAATGTCTTACTGAAATCTAGGTAAATTAGATCCACTGCATTACCTTTGTCTAAAAAAATCTGTTATCTTCTCAAAAAAAGAGATCAGGTTGGTCTGGCGTGATCTACCCTTTGTAAAGCTATGCTGTATTTTATCCCAATTACCGTTAACCTCGATTCATTAACTACTTTCTCTTTCAAAATTTTTTCCAAGACCTTACATACTACTAAGGTCAAACTAACAGGCCTGTAGTTACCAGCATCACTTTTTCCCCCCTTTCTTAAAAATAGGAGTTATTTTAGCAATTCTCCAGTCATATGGTACAGCCCCTGAGTTTACAGATTCATTAAACATCCTTGTTAATGGGCTTGCAATTTCACGTGCTAGTTCCTTTAATATTCTTGGATGGAGATTATCGGTCCCCTCTCCCCCCGATTCAGTCCCATTGAACTGTTCGAGTTTGGCTTCTACCTCGGATGTGGTAATTTCTACCTCCATATCCTCATTCCCATTAGCCACCCTACCACTATACACAAGCTCATCATTAGCCTCATTAAAAAGGGAGGCAAAGTATTTGTTTAGATATTTGTCCCTGCCTAGATTATCTTTAACCTCCACCCCATCCTCAGTGCTTAGCAGTCCCACTTCTTCTTTCTTCGTTTTCCTCCTGTTTATAAGGTTATAGAGCCTTTTACTATTGGTTTTAATTCCCTTTGCAAGGTCCAACTTTACTTGGCTTTCGGCCTTTCTCACTTTATCTCTTCGTGTTCTGACCTCCAAGAGGTAGCTTTCCTTGCTGATCCCTTGCACCTTCCACTCCTTGTAGGTTTTCTCCTTTCTCTTAATCACCTATCTGAGAGGCTTACTTATCCAGCTTGGTCTACAACTTTCCTATGAATTTTTTCCCCCTTTCTTGGGATGCAGGTTTCAGATACTTCTTGCAACTTTGACTTGAAGTAATTCCAAGCCTCCTTCACCTTTAGATCCATGAGTTCTTCAGTCCAGTCTACTTCCCCAACTAATTCCCTTAATTTTTTTAAGTTAGACCTTTTGAAGTCAAAGACCCTAGTCACAGATCTATTTTTGTTTATTCTTCCATTTACTTTGAACTGAATTAGCTCATGATCGCTTGAACCAAGGTTGTGCCCTACAACCAATTCTTCTATGAGGTCCTCACTACTCACCAATACCAAATCTAAAATGGCATCCCCTCTTGTTGGTCCAGTAATTATTTGGTGAAGGAATCCATCAGCTATCACATCTAGGAAAATCTGGGCCCTATTATTACCACTAGCTCTTGTCCTCCAGACTATATGTGGGATGTTAAAGTCTCCCATAATCACACAGTTCCCAGTAGTATTTACTTCATTAAAAGCCTTAAAGAGGTCTCTATCCATGTCCAAATCAGATCCCGGTGGTCTATAGCACACTCCAAGCACTATCCTGGGGAAACTCTAGTAGTTTTCTTCCCCAATGTGATTTTTACCCAAAAAGACTCTGTCTTATTAATTCCATCATTTCCAGATTCTTTACAGTCATCATCATTGATATACAATACTACTCCACCACCTTTGCCTTTATATCAGTCTTTCCTAAACAGCGCATACCCTTCAATACTTGTACACAAGTCATGACTACTATTCCACCACTATTCTGTTATTCCTAAATATCTGATTTCACTTCCTATACCAGTAGCTCTAGTTCCACCATTTTGTTACCAAGGCTTCTTGCATTGGTATACAAACATCTTAATTTTTGCTGTTTGGCTTCTCTCACATTCTTTACCTGATTTGTCACAGTCATTCTACCACCAAAATCACCTATTAGACTGGTACCTACACTAACCTTCCTCTTAATGTCCATTCTGCTCCCCACTGCTGTGTCCTTTCTTACTTCATTTTCCTGCATCTCAATGCTAAAATCAGGCATGGAGATTACCTGGGCATCTCCCAACCATCTCCCCCAACTCCCTAGTTTAAAGCTCTCTTGATCAGTTGGGCCAGCCTCCATCCTAGAAGTGCATTTCCCTCCCTACTCAGGTGAAGTCCATCCCAAGAGAACAGTCTTCTGTCCATGAATGCCTCCCAGTGACTATACATCCCAAAGCCTTCCTTATAGCACCACTGCCTGAGCCATCTGTAGATCATCAGAATTTTGTCACGTCTTTGTCCTCTTCTAGGGGCAGGCAGAATCCCACTGAAGATCACCTGAGCCTCGATTTACTTAAGAGTCTTCCTCAGCCTGGCCTAGTCTCCTTTGCTACCTCCCAGTGAGAATCTAGCTATATCATTTGTATCACATGGACAATCAGTGGATTCTTTCCCGCTCCTGTTAGGATCCTCTTCAGCCTCAGGTCCACATCCCGTATCTTAGCACCTCGCAGGCAGCACACCCTTCTGTTCTCTGTATCAGCTCTGGTTACAGGCCTGACTGTTCTTCTCAGCAGGGAGTCTCCAGTCACATAGACCTGTCTTTTCCTGGTATCGGTGCGATTCTCCTACCTATTTCCTGTTCTTTTTGGCTGCAAGTCATCTCATCTACTATTCTCCCTTGCAATCCTCTGCAACCGTTCCTGTATCCTCCTGGGGTTCTTATTTGGTGGTATCTCCATTGGCTCATCCACTCTTTGTATAGGATTAGCTGCTCTTCTCTTCTTCTTGCAGTCACATGCTTCCACTGGCCACTTTCCTCACCTAGCATTCTCCCTTCAGAGTTCATTAGTCCTGCTTCCATCTGCAGGTCTGGGTTTTTCCCTTCAGCCTCCTCATACCTTTGCTCCATCATCTGCTCAAACCCCTTTCTAAACTCAGAGTTTCCACCTGCACCTCCAATCCTCAAATCTTCTCTTTCATCTATGAGACGGCACTTCATACAGACAAAGCTCTTTTGAGGTACCACCTCCAGGATCATGTACATCCCACAGCTTCCACATCCAGTCATCTTCATTGTCTCTTCCATTGCTTGAGTGACTACCATTACCACCTCTGTATCGGTCATAGCCTTTCCCCTTACTTCCTGTCAGTGAGAGACACAAAAACAAAACAAAACAAAAAAACTCCACCAAAACAATCCCAAACGAGCACCCCAACTATACCAAAACTCCACACACTCCCTCCCCAAACTCCCTTGTTTTCAGCTCTGTTTGCTGGCTCCTGTGCCGCTGCAGTTGTGCCGCTGCCTGATTGAGTGGCGGCCTTTACAGGCCTCGCCCCCAAATTAGGGTCAGCTGATCTCAGTACACCACCCAGTACCAGCTCCTGCAAACTGAAGGAAAAAAAAAACCCAAAAATGAAACAAAACAAAAACAAAGACACACAACTCCACAGAACTCACCCACTGCCCGTAAGGCCCCCTCAAACTCCGAGGCCAACGCCAAGAAGCCGACCCATGCCACCTGCTGGGCAGGCCCAGGTATGGCACAACCTGCCCGCCGGAAGCACAGGGGAGGGACAAGAAGAGGAAGTATAAAAAGCAAGGCCCTGTAGCTCAGTCAGAGGAGAGCTGCTGGAGGAGAAAGATGTCTCTGGCCCACTGCTGGAGGGGGAGTCTGGCGAGGACACCGGGTGCACCGAGGATTTGCCTAACCTGCCGGAGCTGCATGATAAGGCCAAGGAGCTCCTGGGACTGCCACTGGTGGCGTATCATGAGAAGGCTGATGAGAACCCTTGAAGGTAGGTGTCTTGTAAAGGAGGTGGAGGAAGTAGCCCAGGGACAGCCAATCAAAGCTTGGCTATGCTCGTGCCTAAGCACTAGTCAGCACATTGCAGCTGGAGCCCCGCTAACCCCTTGGCAGAGCACTCCACCACTGTTAGGGCCCTGGGCTGGGACACTGTGGAGTCGGGAGGGCCTGCGTCCCCTCTCCACTTGTCACCCCTCCCTTGGGGTGGTCGCCTCACCCTGGCCTGTGAAGTCTTGCTGATGCTTGATGAGTTTGCCTGCAAGCCCTTCGCCCCTTTTGCCCGGACTAATGACTGCTTGCCTGCTCCACCCTGCCTGAGGGCCTGGAGCTATAGACTGCCTGCCTGCCCTACCCGAGGGGCGGGGGCTATAGGCTGTTTGCTGCCCCACGCTACCCAAGGCCTGGGCTCATAGACTCCTGTAGGGGCTGCCTGGTAACAGATCAGCCCCCTAACTGTTGGTTGTCCTACCCGGCCGGAAGGGCTGGGCACCTAGACTGATGTAAGCCACCACCACCTTTGTCTCTGGGGACTCTCCTTACTGTGGATTGTGAAGAGGTATGGCCACCCACTGAGGCCAATGATGAGGGTTGACCCCAATCTATTACAAGGGTCATATTGGACAAGCAAATGATCATGAGCTTCCAGTGTGATGCTGTGGCAAAAAGGGCTAATGTGATCTTTGGCTGTATAAACAGAGGCGTAGTGAGTAGGAGAAGAGAGATGAATTTACCTCTGTAGGCATCTTTGGTGAGACCAAAACTGGAATACTGAGCACAGTTCCATTGTTCACATTTTAAGAAGGATGTTGAAAAATTGGAGCAGGTACAGAGAAGAGCCACAAAAAGGATTTAAGTCGAAGAAAAAATGTCTTACAGTGAGCAACTTAAAGAGCTCAATATGTTTATCAAAAAGATTGAACGGTGACTTATTTACAGTATATAACTACTATAACTGAGAGAAAATGCCATTTACTAAAGGGATATTTAATCTAGCAGAGAAAGACTTAACAAGAACCAACAGTAAGAATATGTCAGACAAATTCATATTAGAAATTTAGACAAGAATTTTTAATAGTGAGGGTGATTAACCACTGGAGAAAATTACCAAGGAAAGTAATGGATTCTCCCTCTCTTAATGCCTTCATATGAAGGCTGGATGCCTTTCCAAAAGATGTGCTTCAGCCAAACACCAATTTATTTGGAGGGGGTGGAGGGGAGGTGGTTAACTCCATTTTTGTTTGTTTATAAAGACACAAATTAATTCAACTTTACAATAATAGGATTTTCTCTCTCTACATTTTGAAAAATCAAAACAAAAATTAATGCCTGTTGAGAATAGCTTTGTCTTGCTAGTTTTAGAATTGGATTTATTAATTATTATTATTATTTTCTTTATTCAATTTTTTCCAGGAAGCTTTTTTGTATTTTTCTAACTCAATTTGACCATGTGATTAAGATGACCAATCAAAATTGGCAATGGAAAAAACCCTCAAACTAGTATTTCATCAGAAATGTTTGAAAAACAGAAAATATCAACTCCAAAAAAAAATTTGTGGGGAACACTTCCATTTAAAAAAACCCAAATTTTCGACAAAATATTTTGCATGACAAATGTGGATCAGTTCTAATCCTAATACAGTTTCTTTACTGCTCTGGATGTGTATAGGGTGAGCCTCATTTTCAAGGGTGTTTCCAGCATCCTTCAGGCCTAAGGAACTGGAGTTGTCTTGCATCTCATAATGTGAACACTGCATGACTTTGGTCAGGTTCTAATCTGATTTACACTAGTCCGAGTTTCCAGTGGTATAAATGAGACCAAAACTAGGCTTATGTTGCCACAGCATGATCAGACCAAGCCTTTGGTACTTTGGCAATGAAGTTACCAATTCCCCTTTTTAAAAAAAAAAAAGGTGCAAGGAAGAGAAAGTTGGGTCAACAATACACATTTGTTTTCTTTAAAGTGTAAAGATAATGAAGTTGGAGGATTTACACCAGTGTCAGAGCAGAATTTGGCCCATAATAGTTCACACAGACCTCAGTTCAGCTAAGCATTTAATATGTAGTTCAGTATTTGGTTTAGGCCATCCCTGTTCATAAAAGCCCCTAACTTTATGCTCAACTTTAACCAGGAACTTGAAGTCAATAGGATTTAAGCCTGTGCCTAAAGTTAAGAAACTTGCTTAAGTTCTTTGCTGGATAGGAGATGGACTGCTGAATCAAGACCATACAGATGGGAGGACACAACATAACCCACAATTATTCAGGTGTGGTTCCAAAGTAATTCTAGTGTTAGGTTTATTTGGGGGAGTTATTTAATTAGTTATTGCTTAACTGAGCACATTCACAAGGAAAGACTAGAGACCAGTGTATGCCAGACTATTAACTACCTTATTCCTTGCTATTTACAACTCAGCTTTTTCCTTTCATCTTCCTTTTTTTATTTGCTGGCTGGTCAGGTTCCTGGGAGCTCACTTCCCTGCCTCAGACAATGTATTTTCCTCAGGTTCTTTTATCCTGGTAACTTCAGCTGGTAATTGAGTCACATATTTCACTTTCCAAGATAGCAGTGCTAAGATTACTGTGAAGAGATACAAACAGGGGAAGGTTATAAATTGCAGAAACAGATTTAGTGGATGCAAAGGGCTGCAACACAGTTGCGGGGGACTTGCCTCCCCCTTAACACACATACAGTATTTTTAAAAAGTTGATATAAGCTCTCATCAGCTTCCGAATAAGATTCAAGCAACCATAACAGAGCATGCTGGAGACTGCTGGCGTAGCCAAGAGCCTACAACTACCTGCACATGGGACTTTGAAATTTGCTTCCTGTAGGCATTTTTGGTTACTAAACTTGATTGCTCAAATATTCCTGGGAAGAAAACGCAGAAGGTACGTGAACCTGGTTGAAGCAAATTTTCATGAATATTTCCAGTACATTTTTGTATCCAGCTCTACTAGATTGTGAATTTAAGTTTGGGCAGGTCGGACCCAAATTTCAAAAGACTCAGCACCACATGTGTAAGCATTCATAATTGGACCCAGATTACCAAAACAACTTCCATTTAGGCATCAAAGTGCTCAGCACCCAGCAGTTCCTGTTGTAACACTTATTCTGTATGCCTCCCAAATAGTCTCCCAGGCATGACTCTGCCTAACCCTTCTCCTTCTAGTTATTTTATGGATCCCTTTCTTTCTTCGCTCTTCGTTCTTCTCCCTCACCACTCTCTGCGGTTCCCATCGGCGCAGTGCAGTGAAGATGGCGCGCAGAAGAGGACCAGAGAGGTTGACGGGAGTTACGCAAGTTCTTTGCATAACTTGCGTAACTCCCGTTGACTGCCGCCGTGATCATTTGCTTGTCCAATATGACCCTTGTAATAGATTGGGGTCAACCCTCATCATTGGCCTCAGAGGGTGGCCATACCTCTTCGCAATCCACGGTAAATGTAGACAGGGTCTGTGGTCCTCTGTTTGTTCTTCTTCCTGTCTTCCCCTTTCTCTGTTACTGGTTCTTTTCTTTCCTCCTCTAAGTTTCATACCAGAATGGATAGTGAATAACAGCTCAGATACACCGTCACCTTCTCCAGCAAAAAAAAACTAGAGGAGGTGGCCAAAGGAAGGCAAATAATGTGAGATTCAACTTGTGGTGTCTCCTTTATTCAAAGGGAGCTGCAGAGTAGACAGGGATGAATCTGCCTGTGTAATGGATCATTTTATAAGTTCAGCTTTACTGAATGCTTTCGCAGCTAAATTTTGGAGAAATTCATAGATTCATGTATATTAAAGCCAGAAAACTATTGAGATTATCCAGTTGGACATTCTGCGTAACGCAAACTGCTTGAGCTAGAGCATCTCTTAGTACGATAACCAATCTTGATCTAAAGATTGTGAAATGTTAGGTAGTTTTTGTCTAAGTTAGGACTTCAGAATCTGGCTCATTATCGTTATTTGTGGAGGATCTACCCTGTGTTTGACCCTGGACAAAGAAAATATAGTTGCCCATGTTCCAGGTAGCTAAAGAGCCTGATCCTACAAGGCGTAGAGTACCCTCACCTGCTATAGATGTCGGTGAAAGTTGAGGGTGCTCCAGATCTCAGGTTCAGGGCCTGGTATTCAAACTACATTATGTTTCTCTTTCAAAAAGGAGTGAGAAGGATTTTGCTGCAATATGGCTGTGCAGATGCAAGACGCTTGTAATTGCCCAATTTAACCGTATAAAATAACACACATTTGGAATTGCATTTTTGGAAGCTGTTTTGAAACAGACCAAACTTGAGTCAGCATCCATCTGACTTTATTTAGTTGTTGTGATAGCATTGTTTGAAGTGGTTTCTTTCAGTTCTGGCTGGGGCTCATAAACCAGTCAGCAATGATACAAGCTGCCACCCACAGTTAACTCAGAGGTAAGCAATGCACAGCTGGAAACAGTCATTGCTCTAGAAAGAGCAGCAGCAGAGTGAAAGAATAAATTGATGACTCATGCCTTTGGCTAGTTTGGTTTTCAGGAATTCACTGGTTTATGAAAAGATGAAATCTAGAGTTGCTTGATTATATAGGGAAAGCTGTCAGTATCCTGTAGAAGTGATTGTCTACTCAAAAACCTAAGTATTTGTATCTGACATACATAATATTAAATTCCCTTGATTTCTATAATTCAGACTCTTGTCTAATTTTACTAGGCACAGTTTAGAGAAAATATGGGGAGGGGATGTGGTAACTGTCAATGAATACTTCAGAGGAAAGAAGGAAGTGCCAGAGAACTGTATTTTAAGATGTTTAAAGAAAAGAGAAATTAAAGAAGAGTAATTGGCTGAAAAGAAAGGAAGGCTATATAAAGTTTTGCCCGACATCTAACTAAAATAACAATGAAACCAGTGGAACAATGCAATCATTTGCCAAAATAAATTAGGGCTTAATCTTGCAAAATGCTAAACAAAGTGATAAGGCCTTTGACAAAGATCCTAGGACCAATCTGAGGATTCTGTATCTTTTTTCCTCCTATTTTGTTTAACAAACTCTGTGAAAATAAGATAGTAAATATCTCATCATTTAATTAAGCCATATTTTGCTCTTGTTAGTGCTTCTCTGTGGTTTCTAATAACAAAGAATGTCATGTGTCATTAATTGTTTGTCTTACAGTAGCATGAAGGGGTGTCAAATGAGATTAGGATCTCATTGTATGGGGTACTGTACAAACACATAAGAGATAATCTTTGCCCCCAAAGAAAGTAAAAATTCAAACAGACAGGACAGACAAGGTATAAGAGAGAGTATGTAGCATTATCCCTGGTTGTTGGGGGAATTGAGGTACAGATAGATTAAGTGACTTGACAAAGGTCACACAGGAGTCTGTGGAAGAGGTGTGAACTGAACACAGATTTCCTGAGTTCCTGCCTGGTACCTTAGTCATCAGTCCATTCTTCCACTCATACACCTATGATAGTTACATAACAAACTTTTTACCAGCAGAAGTTCAAAACATGCGGTCTCTATAAATATTTTTGCTTTGCAAAAACCTCCCTAAATAATACTTCTCTATACATACTACAGCATAAAAGAACTCCTGCATTCCTGTTGCAGAAAGTAGTTAAAAGCAGGCCACAAATAAAATAGAGCTTCTATTCAATGAAAGCATTTCAAGAATAAGTTACTGACTCAAGGTACAGTACTATATATAGTCATCTTTTATTGATCAAGTTAGTTTTAATTCCCACCCACCCTTTCCCCAACTGAATTATAGTAAGACTCTCTTTCTTTTTTCCTAAGCTCAATTATTCCTTGTTTTTCTGCTCCACTCACCCCGAAATTGACAACAGCAAAGGTCATGTAGGTCATGCTTAGCTAGTCACAAATGCCATAGCACATTATCTGTGACACAGAATATAATGATCTTTTCACAAGTGGCAATTAGTAAGAATACCTCCAATCAATTCTATTTAGAATTCAACATTTGTAATGTGGTTGAAGCTGAAGTATTATGTCCATGAGGCTCTGAAATATTGACAGGCTTAAATCTGACACTAAATATGCATGGATTTAGTGTTTAATAGTAACATTCAAAAATCTGAATTTCATAAGAAAGAACATCGTGTAAACATTTCTGAATATTTGAAAAAGCATTTTTGTAATACTGAATACTGTCGATTGTAAAAATACTTGGCACTTAGACAACACCTTCCTTCTCAGGATCTCAGAGTACTTCAGAGACATTAATTGATTAAGTTGCTAAAATAAGTAAGTAGTATTAGCCATATATTATAGATGAACTCCTCATCTCAAGAAGGTAGGTATCAGAAATTCTATTTTATCAATCCTGGGAAAGATAGGTAAACACCCCTCTAAGATATTATTATCATACCTATTAAAACTGAGGGATATGGAGGTATGGAGAAGGTAGGTTTCAAATTTTCAAAAATGGGGTCTAATTTGGGGTGTGTCTATTTCTAGTTGCCCAGTGTTACTATATCAAGTGAGTTTCAGGTGGTCTGGATTACAGCCCCAGATCTCCTGACTCCCAGTTCTGTGCTTCAATCACAAGTCATAGAATCATAGAAGATTAGGGTTAGAAGGGACTTCAGGAGGTCATCTAGTCCAACCCTTTGCTTAAAGCAGGACCAACCCCAACTAAACCATCCCAGCCAGGGCTTTGTCAAGCTGCACCTTAAAAATCTCTAAGGAAGGAGATTCCATCAGTTCCCTAGGTAACCCAGGTAAACTAGGTAAGTCCTTCCTTCCGTCCCTCCACAACTAGATAGAGATTTAAAAGCTAAGTTTGGGTATCTGCAGACTGACACTGAAAGGATCCTGGATCACCAATAAACAATCCTATTTGATATGAGTGCTTATTTCCCACAATGCCATAGTCATAGGATCTTTTTTTGCCAAGTTAACTTTCCTGTACATAATGGTCTCTGGTTGTAGCAGTTAGTGAAAGATGTCTTTGGATTGAAATGGCTTTAGGTTTGATGATCGAAGATTTCACTATGCTCCAATACGCTGAAAATGACCAGATGTTGGAATTTCTACTTACTTCTTTTTAATATATCTGTTTTTCTGTCTTTTGTCTTGAAGCTACAAAAGCCCAGGCTGATGATTTCTCAGTCTCAGTGAAAGACTGGCTCTCAATCCTTCATGATATTTATATGGGAGATGATATATGGTAACTCGGATGAAGGGCACACAGAGAAATCAAGCTAGTCCCACAACAGTGTGGCCACAAGACTAGTGGGATGAGCACAGAAATGAGGTTTGAAGGGACAGAAATAAAATGATCCAACTCCTTTAAAATGACAGAAAAGCATGAGGAGTCCTGCCTGCTTTATATGAATACCGATTTCACTGACATTCAGCCCATAATTAGACTTTTGTGCCCCCCTGCAATAGAGTCTGGCTGTACACTGTATTTAGCAACTTTTAAACCTATATGCAGCCTATACTACATATACCATAGTATCTGAGCATCTTGAATGACACTCAGATACTATGGTGATGAGAGGCATATGAGTACCAGGATGGAGTTTCATGGATCATATGATTTCACTGCAGGAACAGACAAGCAAGTTGGCTCCATCTCCATTGACCCTTTGCCGACATGGAAATAGCTATTTACTGCACTCCTCTATGAATGCCTGGGATACGGAATCATCTACATGTTTGATGAGAGGGAATTATTAGTCTGGCAAACTCATTTCCCTTTTCTTCCTCTGGTAGCTCTTGAACACCCTGTAGCACAGGCTACCCAGGTAGAGCATCAGTAGCACTACAATTAACATATGGATGCATCGTAATTCCTTCCCCCCCCCCCCCCCCATTCCTAAAGATGGCTTGAATTATTTCCTGATTTTTTTTTTCAAATTGCAAAAACTTTTGCAAGATGACAAGAGGGAAAAAGAGTAATATATTAGACATGGTAAGATAAAGTGAGTGTCCATTAAACAAGCAATGTGTCTGTACTTATATGAATGTAACAGACAATAAATTCTTCTTTGCATTCGGTCAGCAACCATTACAGCTATTTAATCGTACCATAAAAAAATACACTGGTTTGAATGGGTAACTTAACAGAGTGTAGCATCAATTCATCCTCAAAAATAAACATCTCCTTTCCACACACTGTTAATGGAGAAACTATTTTTGAGGTCCCTATAGATCCCAAAATATGTGTGGCCTTTTCTGGCGTTCAGTTCACAAAAGTCTATATATGCTGACTGCCCAGGAGACAAGTTGCTGTTTGTCCAATAGCAAGGAAAAAGCTAAATTACTCACCTGTACTTCGAGATGGAGGAACTTGTGTAACTGAGCTTCTCATTCCCTATGTACTGCAACTCCTTATCCTTCCTCTTATCATTATTATTTATTTGTATTAACGTAGCAGGTGAGGTCCCAGATGACATCAAGGTTCCTTTGGGTGTAATATATACACATAGTAAGAGTCTCTGACCCAAACAGCTTACTATCTAAATAGACAAGACAAAAAACAAGTGAATTATAAATATCCCCATTTCAAAGGTGGACAAATAGGGCACAGAAAGATTGTGACTTGCCTAAAGCCACCCAGAGAGACAACAACAGAGTCAGGAATCGAACCCCCGTCTCCTAACTACATGTCCACTCCCTTAATCACAAAACCATTTTTATAACCTAATTATACTCATTTTCTTTTCCTCTTTCTTCCCTCTTCTGAGGGAAGTTGCAGCTGTTTTCTGGGGCTTACAGTATGCTTCTTTTCAAGGCCAGGTAACTTTAATCTGGAGAAAGCCCAGAGTGAGTTACTAGCAATGACCTCTCCTTGACCCTCATTTCAAAGGCATGTAACATTAAACATTAACCAGCCAAAGAACTAAAACCTTAAAAGCAGCCAGACGTAAGGGAGAATCAAAGCAACAATGGCATGCAACATGCCACTGGACAAATACGCAAATACCAAAGATGCTGCTCTTGTCTGGTCTATTACAGCATTACACTTCCACTTGAAAGTCTTTGAACGGAGGCAACCTACTTTTTTGCCTTTGCTATCCTTGAATCTTTGCATAAGGAAAAGGCCACACACAAAAAATTGAAAGCAGTGGATTTCACTGTAAATCTCACTGAAGGCATTCTTTTAAAACACAAAGCTGAAAGGATTTCTTAGCTGTTGGAAATTCTAGTAACATATACTTTCTTCTGATAGTAATTCAGGCCAAAAAATATTTGCCTGATTTTTTTGTCTGTATGTCTAATGTCCTTGTTTCCAGCTTACCGGAGGCACCTCATAATGCCTGCTGTCAACTCATTTGTGATGCGCTAACCATAGTTGAAAAATGGTTGACTGGCTTGTTTTGTAATGCGCACATTGTTAAGGATTATCTATTCGCATTAGCCTCTGGGAACAGAGTGTCTGCAGGATTCTAATTAAAAGAAAACATGCACAGTCAAATTAAGCATTTCCTAAAAAGGAAATATGTATACTAATTTTCTCCCTTAGCCTTTTTAGAAATGGGGGGAGCAGATAGCAAAGAACCCTTCAAAGCCATTCAGTAGCCGTAAACTAGCCTCATATCCATTGGCATCCCCAAACCCATCTCTGAAGGCTTAATGATATTTTCACATGAGATCCAAAGCAGTCAGTCTTCAAGGGAAGTTATTGCATCTGGTGAAAAAAGTAAAATTGACATTTTTTGACAGGACCCTTAAGTATGCTCTTCCCAGGAGGGTTGTAATGTAGAAAAGGCTGAGCAGGTGGCAATAATCAGCATTACATACATTTGAGCATTTTCTATAACATGGATTACCAGGGATTTTTCTTCCTCTCCTCAGGGAGACTTGCAAGAATTGTAAGTGTTTTCAGAGCACTTGGATAGCATTTCTATCGTCAGTTTCACAGCTGTAGCTAAGATGCTTTAAAAAAATATATAAAAACAGCCCCATCCTCTCCCAAGACATAAAAGGGGAGGGGTGTGGATTCCTGATTTTCCCCTCTCAGCCCCTATTGTGCCTGTACAACAGATTGTTTTTATTTGCTAATGGCTACGGATATCCCATTTAGTGTTTTTTTAAGTTGTACTTAAGCGTTAGTAAACCATGGTTAATCTGTGAAGGTTGAATGTTACAAACATTTCTCAGAATCAATTAGTGGGAAAAAGTAACGAGCACGGATACCCTGTTATTGTGGGGATGGAAAGGAAAGGTAAAAATATTGCTTCTCCACTCTTTAACCTATATAAGTCAGGAGTAATTCTGCAGAAGACAGCAGCCAAAAGTCTTACTCACACAAATGGTCCCAGTGAAGTCAATGTAATTAAACCTATGTAAGACTAGTGTACTGATTCTTTTCTTTCTTAAACCATTTTAGACCAATTTAGTGCTATTGATTTTATTTATTGGTATTGGAGTAGAGCCAACAGACTACAATCAGGCTCAGGGGCCCCATAGTGCTGTGCTGTACACACCCACATAATGCAAAGATGATCCCTGCTCCAAAGACTTTATAACCTAAGATGCAACAACTGAGGTAGTGAAATGCATGGAGTTGTACAGCACTTTCGGATTGTAAAATATTATTTAGAATAGAAATACCTCCAGCAATGAACCATTCTCAATCTCAATATGCCCTGGAATCTTCATAGATTCCAAGGGCAGAAGGGACCATTATGATCATCTAGTCTGATCTCCAATATAATATGAGCCATAGAACGTCCCTCAAAATTCCTAGAGCAGATCTTTTAGAAAACAGCAAATCTTGTTTAAAAATAGTCAGTGATGGAGAATCCCCCATGACTCTTAGTAAATCGTTCCACTGGTTAATTATACCTTTTTAACAATCAGAGTATCTTAATTACAGTCTGAATTTGATTGAAGAAACCATTATTAAATATTTGTACCTCATGTAGATATTAGACTGTAATCAAGCCCCCCTTTAAACTAAACAGATTGAACTCCTTCAGTCCATCAGTATAAAGCATGATGTCTAATCCTTTAATCATTCTTGTGGCTCTTCCTTGAATTGTGAACACCAGTACTGGACACAGTATTCCAGCAGTCACACTAGTACCAAATACAGAGGTAAAATAACCTCTTTATGCCCGCTTGAGATTCCCCTGTTTATGTGTCTAAGGATTGTTTTAGCTTTCTTGCCACATCATCACACTGGAGCTCATGTTCTGCTGATTGTCCACCATGACCTCCAAATCTTTATTCAGAGTTACTGCTTCCCATCCTTTAAGTATGGCCTACATTCTTTGTTCCTAGATGTATACATTTACATTTAGCCATATTAACTCATTTTGTTTGATTGTACCCATTTATGAAGGGATCCAGAGTACTATGCATCAGAGTCCAAGCCTCTTCATTATTTACCACTCCTCCAACTATTGTGTCATCTGCAAACTTTATCAGTGATGATTTTATGTTTCTTTCATGTCATCAATACAATTTTAAAGAGCATAGGGCCAAGAAGCAAACCTGTGAACTCCCTAGAAACACACCTGTTTGATGAGGATTCCCCTATAACAATTACATTTTGAGACCTATCAGTTAACCAACTTTTAATCCATTTAATGTGTGCCACATATAATTTTAGATTATACGGAAGTCTAAGTATATTATATTCATGTTCTTCTTATTCCTAATAGCATCATAGCTAGTGTGCAGAGCTGACTGAAAACACTTCCACTGATAGATGCCATTTTGATGAAACCACCTTTTTTGTGAAATTATATCTATTTTAGTAAAATTTTTCTTTAAAAAAATGGAAAAACCTGTTGTGAACACTTCAAAATATCCAGTTTAAACATTTTCTGAACAGAAAGTTTTTATTTTTCATTTTAAAACTACTTCTCATTTCAAAATTTGTTTTATATGTAACAATAAATTTAAAATGGGTAAAACTGAAAAAAAAAATCTTCATTTGAACCAAAGTGAATTTTTTTCAGATGTTCCTTTCATGAAATATTTTGAAATGTTGGCTTTTTCTCCTGATTTGGAACACTTATTTTTTCCAAAATTTTTCATGGGACAGAAAATCCAGTGGATTTTCAGTGGACTATAGTAATAATCTTAAATATCTGAGAAGTGTTATCAATTGAAATTTATTGTCCTATCTCAGCCGGTAAGTATTTTCCTTGTCCACCTCAACTATCTTCTTGTGTTTGTATCCAGTGTGCATAGGAATCGGAAGGTCTTTCCAGATTTTTTTAAAAGCTTTTCTGTAACTGAAAGCTTCAGGTACTTTCGGTTCTCTAGTGTTTTCTGATTTTATTATTAACCACTGGGATATTTTGGTGTGTCTTGATTGAACAGTTCCTGTTTATGTTACACATCTTACCTTCCAAATAGGTCTGTCAGTTCACTCTTTTTTTCCCCCCCAGACATGATCATTCTTCTTTTTATTTTTTTTAAGACTAAAAAATTTCTCTGCGCTCAGTGACACTCTTTCATTCCACTTAGCTGTCAAAAAACCTTTAGTAAGAGGAAAACCAAAATAAAAAGTACAACATGCTCTCCTTTAGTCTCCTATCTGACTGGACTCCTTTCATGCTTCAGTACACTGAACACTTTATTTTTCAAAACATACAAGCAATTTTTCCCTGAAAACAGGGAGAATAATGATTAGTTCAATGCATTCAGTCTGTTTCTGAACAGTATTAGAAGATTATATTCTTATAAGGAGCAAGTAATTATCAATTTTTGTTTTAAAAAATCATGTTAATGTTAACTGAATTGTTTTATGGAATTGCTAAGATGATACTTAGAGAATAATTCCCTAAAAGAAGTGGGAAGAGAGAAAGAGATTGTAGTCTTCTTGGGGCAGGGACTTTATTTTCAGTGTTTTGTACATCTCAATGCACATACTCAGTAGCTGATATAAGTATGTTATAATAATAAAGAGATGTAGAAGTGAGTGGAGTAGAAGAAAGCTAGGATCTAATTCTGGTCTCAATAAAATAAATAATAGTTACAATAAATAAAGTCCACTGAAGTTAATAGGATTGCACCATTGCAAGTGAGAAAAATTTGAGCGTGTGTTGATGTAAAATCTGCATCTAATCCTAAATAAAGTCTGGCAAAAGAATTCTCTATCTCACTCTTCATGACATATTTCTATTAGCTAGGCTTGCTACAGATTTGGGGCCCAATATTCAAATTTGAGACCCTAAAGTTTATCCTCTCTAAATTCACAATTGGTCACCTAAATACCTATTTCAGCACCTAAATGTTGATTCAGTAGTAATTCAAACTAGAATGAATTTTGTCACAGTAGAAATGAATTATGATCTTGTCATATGACAAGGAGGCTCATCTCCTATTTATAAAGTAAAATACTAGAAATTCTCTTTCATGTGATGTTTTATTCGTACAAATGCTCACAGGACAGCAGCATGTAAAATGAAAGCTGTTGCCTGTGTCTTATTTTCATACATTCCAAGAAATCCAAGCAAAGTAAAACACTAGTGCAATAATATTGTTAGGATGCTGAATGTACTCTAATAGGAAACCCGTTTCTCAAAGTTATCGGCTTGTTTAAATGCTTCAGTGATCAAGCCTGTTATATCACTGGATAGCTGACTGACACTATGAGGTCCTTAAAATGAACATACCAGTCTCGTTAATCCATTGACTGGTTGGTCCAGTATCCCAGCTAAACACTAACATTACAATACTTGAAAAAGCCAGTAATTGTAACAAAATGTAGAAGAAATTAATAGCATGAGTAGATGTGCACAGCAGCCTTATGGAGTTTCTATCTTTTAGGCTCAGTAGTGCTTCAAGCTAATGGATCCATAATTAGTTAAACCGATTACTCAAAGAGACCTTCAGACCATCTTTCTCCCTTCCCCCTCCCTCCGCCTCCTTCCCTTCCTCTTGCTTTGTAAGCCTCCTCAGACTAGTGGTTATTTCTGCATGTTTTCAACAGAAGTCCTTAAAGAGTAGATCAGCAAGAATGGAACTCTATTTCCCCTGGTATATAAAGTTCCTGTTTCTAGCAGATGGCTTATAATATATCAGACCTTACAGGGAGAAGGGTTGGAGGCAATTTTACACTTGGAGAGAACACAAAGAAGTTTGTCTGGCAGGTTGGGTTTATTTTTGGTTTTTAAACACTCTTTTTGAAGCTCCTAAGATACTTAGAACATCAGAAGTGGCCCCTGTTGAGAGAGGTTTATGAACAGAATGCGGGTGAAGCAGTCAAAGGTTACTCAAATGCAATATCACGATTCCAAAATGTATCATATGATGTCACCAATTCACAGGTACTGCAGCGAATGTATATATCAATATATAAAAAGGCACACATATATAAAATGTATGTGTATATACATAAAAAGTATGTATACCAGCCCATCCTTTGTGTGGATGTGGCTGTCTTATGCTCCAGCCACAAACTCACCTGCCTTTCAACAATTGGCTAAAATCTGATAAATAAAACCAGAAATCTCAGTCCACCTTCATTTCTCCATACGGAAGGCTTCAGATGCAATATGGCAGTGTCTTAGAAGAAACTTCCTGTTGCTTTTGTGAGGTCACCCAAGGGTCATCAATGAGAAAGTTAAATATCCATTCTTCCTAATGATTATAGTTCAATATTGAATTAATGCACTGAATTTCAAGGTTGGAGCTCTAAAAAAGCGTCTGAGCAGTTGAAATAAGAGAAGACAGATGACCTTTTAGTGACACTTGATGAAAAGATCAGAGGTCAGATTGTGACCTGAGGGGTTGTAGAGAGATGATCGCATACTGAATGGGTGAACAAATTTCATGACTGTAGCTTTAAAGGGCATTTGAACAGCTGAATTGAAATAAAATAAACTGGTTTTATGGTGGCCTCTGATGTATAGGTTAAATCTGGGATCCCCTTACCCCTTTCTCCTGTTCTGAGTGGCCCATAATGAACATTTGTACCAAATGTCAAGAATCTAGCTCAATGGGACCATGGACGTTAAATGTGTCAGTCTGTACCCTGGTGATGAACGTCTGTATCAGGTGAGATATATGTTTATGTACATAGCACTTACCCATACTGATCTGAATCGCTCTCTTTTGGAAATCAAATGTGAAATCTGACAGAGAGGCTTTTTATGTTGTTTTGTGGTGAGGCTTTTAAAATAAATGACAAAACTCTTGTTTTTTGACTCAGGAAAAGCCACAAGCAATACCATTCTAACAATCCGAAGAAAAAAATATTGCTGTTTCAGAACTAAATGCTATATATGTTCTTAAAGTAAGGATAATTAACCTTGGTTTTTAAGGCCTGGCTTGACAAAGCACGGGCTGGGATGATTTAGTTGGGGTTGGTCCTGCTTTGAGCAGGAGGTTGGACTAAAGGACCTCCTGAAGTCCCTTCCAACCCTAATCTTCTATGATTCTATTCTATGGAACACCTGACCTCGAGCTGTGGTGGATTCTCCATCACATAGGGTCTTTAAATCAAGACCAAATGGCTATGTACACACTACAGCTTAAGTCAATATAAATTACATTGCTCAGGGGTGTGAATAAGCCACCTCCCTGAGCGACATAAGTACACCAACTTAAACGCTGGTGTGGACAGGACTTATGTTGGCAGGAAAACTTCTCCCACTAACGTAACTACTGCGGCTCAGGAGGGTTGGAGTAATTAAGCTGATCGGAGTGCTGTCTTCTGTCGGCTTAGAGCATTTACATTAGCAGTGCTGCAGCTGCACCGATGCAGTTGCGCTTCTGTAAGCGCTGTAGTGTGGCCATAGGCCAAGTCTTTCTTAAAGATATGCTCTAACTCAACTCAAAGTTATGGGTTTATGCAGGAATGCTGTGGCCTGTGTTATGCAGGAGGTCAAACTAGATCATAAGGGTCCCTCTAGATTAATAACTAGGTGTGTATATATTTTTAAATATCAAAGTTGATTGATTATATTTTTATTTCAGTTCAAATACAGAAAAGATCCCTAAGAACAAAGTTTTATAATAATAATTAATAATCCATACAGGGATTACCAGGAAGCGGCATAACAAAACCCAGAATAAACTGATTTCCAGTGATTCAAAGCAGCAAACCACACTCCTCCCACCCATATCTCCATCACACCCATGTCATCAGTGCTTCCCGAATGCTTAAGGCCTAGCTTTTCAAAAACAATCGCCTAAAATTAAACTCCATGTAAAGAGACTTGATTTTTTCAAAAGTTTCCAACAGCTCTGAGTGAAATCAGTAAGAACTACTGGATGCTCAATGGTCTTGAAAAATCAGACCTCTGATCTTAGATTTAGGAGCCTAACTTTAGATACTATTTTTGAAAATCTTGAGCCTAGCCAACAGTGGGTCTTTGCAATGGTCAACATATTTAGACCATTTTGGACCAATAGGGAATGGGAACATGTTCCGGCAGCTATAAGTCTTGATAGAAAACATTCCAGTTTAGTACACTCTGGTAGCTACTCACTCTCTTCTCTACAGAGGGGCATATCCCCAACCACAGCTGTGGTATATTTATATAATATTTTCACATTTGCTGAAAACCAGATTACAATCTCTTAAACTGAAGTCATGTCATAAAGCAATCCCTGCCTGGAGTGCCCTTCTGTGGCAGGTGCAGTATGACAGGCACACCTGCCTCAGTTTCCTTTCTTCAGAGTCCCTAGTAACTACACAACAGCTTTCTTGCCTCCATACCTTGGGGCCACTTTATTACCAAAACATAATCCACATAATCCATAAACAAAGTCCCAAAACATGTTCCATTTATCAACGCCACTGTATATAGTCCTTAAAATCCCACATCTTCTAGTCCATTGACATAGTACATACCATGCTCCAGCTTTTTTTGCTACCCCAGGGCTCTTCTGAGGTCCTCACCTCCCCTTTTTCCCAGGACAGCCACCCCAGCCCTTCTCATTGGAGTTCAGTCTCACTCTTCCCTGGGGGAACTCCCCAGCAGCCATTTTTCCTGACTGACTCTCACTGCCTGTCTTCAGGCATGCCCCCATTTAAATGGCCCAGGAGCCCTCTCTGAAACCCAGTTAAGAGGCAGCTGACTAGTCATAGGTGCACTGGCCTCTTTCCTCTTAAAGGGCCAGTGCCACCCTGGGGAAGATCCCTGATTGCCATCCACAAAACATCACTGTTTTTTTCTTAGCAAGATGGCTGCTCTCAGGAGAAAGGTCAATACATTTGTAATTTTAAAATGTGCTTTCTAAATACATTTGATCATTCCTGATGAGCTTTGCTTTATGGTTTTAGAACTTGCAGGCTGTTGCCCTGAGCCAAATGGGTGGCTCACTTGCCCTCTATACATAGTGTGATTAGGGGGAAGCTGTTGTACTGTTATGCCGGCTGCGAAAGCAAATCGCTCAAGATGCATTATTAGGCAGGTTTAAAACATTTCAGGAAGAGATTAGTTAAATGGTATGTTGGCCCTTTTTCGCCAGCTGGGCACATGAGCAGTGAGAACAGACTCTTCCACCAGGGTCGGTAATTAGGTCTGCCTCACTCCCAGGAGATTAATTCTCCACTGAACAGATTATTACAGTCCAGCTCCTGTATCCATGGGCAGACTCAGTTAGTAGGTTGATTTCAATTAGAGAAGTTAATCTCTATTGACTTATCCTATGTACAAGGAGAGGTAGGAGACACATAACAAACAGGATTACTGAGTTAATCTTACTGTCACAGACATCAGAAAGATTCGTAATCCATTATTATCTCCTAAAGGAGTAACTGAGGAGGTACATTTTATTTCACTGCAATAAATTGAATACTTATTAAAGGTAACTTACAAAGGGGAAAAAAATAAGCGTGTGTATGTGTGTGTGTGAGAGAGAGAGAGAGAAGGAAAGCCTGGAAGTTTTTACATTAGAAATTCAGGTTTTGGCTACCCTGGAAGACTGTATGGTGATAGGGAGGACTAGTGAA
This sequence comes from Emydura macquarii macquarii, assembly GCF_026122565.2. Taxonomy (NCBI): domain Eukaryota; kingdom Metazoa; phylum Chordata; order Testudines; family Chelidae; genus Emydura; species Emydura macquarii. The sequence continues at coordinate 8,613,023 of NW_027130506.1, forward strand.
ATTATGACACTATGAGAGTCGAGGGGCTGAAAGATGACCAACTGACAGGTAAAGGTTGTCTTAGTCAGGCTGCTTAAACATTTGTTTCTGTTGAGCACTGTTTAACTCCAATGACTAGTGGACATTTGTAAGAGCCTGGGACGTGTGAGCTGTCATTCATCTGAATGGGCTGTTCACTCTGAAACCCTCTGCTGTGCGGAAGGGACCCACCAACTCCAAACTAGCAGAGGACACTCTCAGAGACTGTCTTTGCTGCTGCCACCCCCATCAGGGCTCAGCTGTGGGTTGGCAGAGGTCCCCACATACAAAGTCTTCTGCTCCGGTGGGAGGGGGCTCAGTCCTTCCTCTGGCATGGACCCCAGCCCACCTGCAGAAAGGGAACAGTGGTCCAGGGAGTGGGTAGGTTGTACTCTGTCCATATTGGAGTGTGGTGGGCACCTGCCCACCCAGCAGGTGCCTTTGTATGTGTGGCTCCTGCCAATACCATCCCAAGTCTAGACAGAACCATTGAGTTGCTTCCATTGAAGGGTTATGCTGATGGCCCTGGATTGCTTGGATCCAGCCTTGAACATCCACTCTATTAGAGGTTCATAACTTCTGCTCTTTCCATGGACCACTCTGTGAATAGGCTTAAAGCTTATCACGGTTGAGCCATTGGGGTTCACCACTCTGTGTCAGCAACTCATGTCAGGCCTGAAATACTCACTACACCTATTATGCTACCATGATCTATATCCAAAAGGCGGTATGTAATATATCATTGGAAAACAAATAACTCCCTAATCATTAATAGTCTTGCATGATGCATTTATGTTAAAACCTCAAAGGCCTTTATAGACATGTGCTGCAAATTTCTCCATTGCGTATTCCCACCAGAGTGCTGTCTTGGGAACACTAAATATTCACGAGCAACTTGCAGCACCTGGAGTCAGACCCTCAACTGATTTCAATCACCATAAGCATCAATATCAAGGAAGTCCATTCACTTTAACAGCGCTATGTAGATTGACATCAGCTGAGGATCTGTCCCATAGTCTATAAAATGTATCTGTCCCTAGCATCAGCAGCTTTTTACCCATAGGAATCCAGCTGATGGGTTAAAATGCACTTGGAATTTAGTATGTCTGACTATTCAGAGTATAAGAAAAGTGCACTCAGGAGTTTATATGGTTCATGTGTCAAACTCAGGGATTAATTTGGAGCAGGCCAGAGGTTAAAGATTTCTAATGTAAATTTTTCAATTTGCTATGTGGATGGAGGAGCCAAATGTTTTCAATAACAGCAATGGGTGCTGAGCAGGTGGACAGAGATGTGCAGGAGGAGAGATCATGCTGATTCCAAAAGCTATCACACATCTGTGTGCCGAGTGTGTGTCTCTAATCACAGTGTTTATGTCTGTTTCTGGGCACTCATACTGTACAGCAGTTTATTTGTAGCGAGAGTGTGACGCCCAGATAATACTACTTTGCACTTACCTCTTCAAAGTGATGTACAAGCAGTAATTAATTAAGCTTCACAACACCCTGTGAATGAAGTAAATATGTAATGTACTATTATCTTCAATGGACAGATGAAGAAATAGACACAGAGAAGTTCAGTGACTTGCCTCAAGCCCTAAACTACAAATTAGCAGGATTGCTAGGATTATAATTTGTGGATTCCAGTTTTTACCCTATCCTCAGATTATAAGTGCCTGTGACTGCAACAGACACATGGTCCCTGGACAAGAATAACTCCCTCCTTCAGAAGTATTATTCCCCATATGGAACTTCAGGGAAAGAAAGGCAAGTTGGAAACTTGCACTTTAGGTAAAATTGTCCCTATTTTATGTGTTGCAATGTTGGAACATCATTGCCGGGATGGAGTGGGGAAGCAGATTCAGTGAGCTCCCACTCTCCCCTTCCTCAGTTACCCAGCTAGATCCTATTCACTAGCTCAAGATCTGGGGCAGCCCTGAAGAGCCGGGGGAGGGTGGAGTTGAGAATAGGATAACAGGGGCAGGAGTGGAGAAAAAGAAGATGAGATTGAGGGCCTCCTGCCCCATCTGAGATATGGCATCAGCATTATTAGAGGGGTGAGTAAGAGGCATGTTGACCTTATTGATGGTGTATATGCACTGAAAGGCAATGGTTTCTCTCTCAGACACACACACACACACAGAGGACTGTAAGGAGCAGCAGAATTGTGGGCTGAAGGTTGTTTCTCCCTTTCCTTCCTCCTGAACTCACTGGTAATAGGGTACTAGGAGACACACTTCCTTCTCCTTCCAGAGAGCTGAGAAATGGAGTGACTGGGAGGTCCATCCCCTTCTCCTCCCCAGAGGATCAAAAGGAGCAGCAATTGTGTGGATCAGTGGCCACCGCTCTTCCCCCGCCCCTTTCTTGCCTCTGTGGAAGTTGCGGTGAGTGGAAATGGTGGCAGCAGGGACACAGTGAAAAGGACTGTGGGTGGAGGGATGGAGAGAAAAAAAGAAAAACTCACCTTCCATAAGTGGTGTTGGTGGCGACAGTGGAGGGAGGCTGGGAAACCTTCCCATGGTTTAAGGCTGGAGCAGTGTAGCCTGGAGGCAACCAGACTACAGCGTGCAGGACGGAGGAGCACAGCAGGTGGCCTTGCCGTTGCTAAGAATTTTGAGTGGTTGTTGGGAACGTGCGATGAAAAACACAAGGAAAGGAGAAGGAGGGTAAAAGGAAAGAGGCCACATGCAAACCAAGAAGTTGGAGCCCGAATGTGTACACTGCCATTTCATAGCCCCTCAGCCTGAGCCCCAGGAGCCTGAGTCAGCTGATGCAAGCCAGCTCCAGATGTTTTAGTGTAGGGTAGCGGTACCCCGACTCAGAAGAAGACTCAGCAGTTCTGTGTATGGCTACTGAGACAGTGGCAGAGATGATTTCCAATTTCCCTGTGGTGCTGGAAACCCATTTCAGCAAGTTTGAAAAAAAAAATTAAACAAAAATCTGGCCACAGTGGATAGTTAATTTAATGAATTAGTAGTAGCCACTACAGACATGGACTGTAGAAAACAATGTGGAGGATGTGCAGATTGGGAGGAGAGACTTGTGGCCCTGGAGTCTCAAGTCAAATCACTGACATTTAAAGTGGAAGACCTGGAAAGTAGGGGCCATAGAAAAAATATTAAGCTGTATTACCAGAGTGGACTGAAGGCAGATACCCATAAAATACATTGCAATATGAATCCTAACACTTTGGGGATCCAACGATCAAATCAAGTATATATTGATGTTGATACAAGCCATTCCACAAGGAAGCAAAATTTCAGAATGCAAAATTGCGTAGAAGAGCATAGAAAATATATGAAAATAATGTTCACATAGCATCAGTGGGAGCGGATTTCTGCTTGTTCTGCTTAGTTAAGGATGGTCCTTGCTTTGTTTGTTCTTTATTTGCAAAACCTACACCAAGTGATTCAGATCTAGACTCTAAGTTGTCCAAGGTTAGAGAGGGTAAGATGAAAGGTTCTGTTTCTGGCCCATTTCAAGATATGAATGATTCCAGCTTCATTCTTGCTGCTGCCAGATGGTTCCGGAAAGAATATTTTTATTTTGGTTTGTTTTCAGCACTTACTAACGCTAGGTGGAGAATGGAGATTCCATTTTGTCAAGGATTTTGAGATTTGGTTTCATTTTGGAAAAATATCTGAAAATCTCAACATTTTTTGAAAAAGAAAATTCTGAAAAAAATTAATTTCAGATCAATCAAAATGTTTTATTTTTAGAATTGAAAGTTTCTTCTTGATTTTTTAATTCTTCACTGTGCAGTATGTAATGCATAACTAAAAAATCAAAACAAGAAATCATTAGAGATTAAAAACGGAAACATTTTTTGCTGAAATGTTGGAATATTTTCCCCATTTTTTCTCCAGAGTGAAATTTCTGCAAAATCATCAGTTTCGCAAAGTGTTTCAATTTCAGTAGAACTGCATTTTTTGCCAGAAAACTGATTGTAGCAAGGTGCTGTGGTCGCAATGCACCTGCTGGACAGAACAAGGCCCTGCAGGCCAAACAACCGGGGAGAAAAGCAGTGGAGCCAAGACAGGTAAGGCCAGTATAAAAGGCTGGCGTAGCAGCTCAGTCAGGGGGAGGCTGTTGCTGGAGACAGATGTGTCTTCCCAGAGGCTGCGGTCTAGGACTGACCCAGGCCCTGTGGATGTTTGAAGCAACCGTCCTACTGACCGGAGCCTCCCAAGCCTGCCCGGATTGCTGGCCCCGAGTGACTGGAGAGAGCCGCCGGGCCCAAGTGACTGGATGTATGTTTGTTAGTTTTATCTAAATGGATATTGGGTATTAATCCCCCAAATTCTAGCACAAATGATTATTCATTTGTAAATTCTTATTATTATTAAAATTGCTTTGTATTGCGATAGCACTTAGGAGCCCTGTTGTGCTAGGTGATGTACATACATCAAACTAAAAGGCAGTCCCTGCCCCAAAGAGCTTGCAACGAACCAGGATGTGATTTGTTATTTATTATCCATTAGTCTCTTGTTTAACAACTTTGTCATCCTATCAGGTAACTGAAACAATAATATATGATGTCAATACACCATGAATAACGAAGAGCAAATCATGAATAGTTTAAGTCTGATCCAAAGGCCTTTGGAAGTCAATAGATGTCTTTCACCAGCAATCCACAGACTGACATTTGTTTGCATAAATAATTTCAGTATGTTATGAATAATGAATACATTCCCTGAAATCAGGGATCAGATCATGAATCATTTACAAAAAAAAAAAGGGGGGGGGGGACTTAATTTGCAAAAGAATAACCTGGCCACCTCTACTTCCAATTGAATGAAGCTAGTTCTTCTCAGCAAGCTCCTGGAATCAAGGTTGAGTGAAGGGTAAGAAGTTCTCTTGCACTTTTTGCTGGCATGGCTAGTTTGGTTTCAGTGAAGATTCAGGTCAGTTCTAATTTTTTCCAAACCAATTCACCCAACCCTGATGTCAAGTCAAGTGAGAAAGCTGCAAAATTCACACACATGTTAAAATGAATATTTGATACTCTTGCTGGTACTATAGATTCTCCGGTGCCCAGTTTTTGAACACAATAAGAATTAAGCTGTCGGACAAGTCAACAGTCTACAAGCCCCATAATTCGCACTGTTCAAGTGCAAAAAGAAAAGGTTTTTGACAGTAAATCAAATCTCTAAGAAAGGAAACACTGATTTCAGTTTTCACAGGTAACAATAACAGATTTTAAATAAAAATGACTATAGAAAATGTTGTTTAAGGAGAAACTCTCTGTTGTCTGATAGACAAAAGGATCTGATTTATTAAGGGCTTATTTCAGATCCCTGATAAGTATATGAGTATCACCCAGAAATAGATCAGCCTTTCACCTTTGTATAGGGCCAGCAGCAGCCTCCGTGCCAAAGTGCTACTGTGCCAGAATAGTAGTGCCTTTTAAAAAGGATACATCTTAAAACAGATACTTAGAACATGACTGTGCCCAAACAGCCCACAAAACAGAGGTATGCTTTGATCAAACATGGGAGTTTTTAGCCCTGTATGGCAATTATTTGCATTATTTTGTTGAGAATAATATATCATGCACATGACTGTCTTGAGAGTTTCTAAGGCACCTATCACTCTATCATCTCAGGCCTCAGTTAAATCACAATAGGCGCTCTCCTCTCTCTGCCTCTCCATGGGTACAGGGTTTGGGTCATTGGGATTGATTGTTTGCTGTTTTTGTCTGAAGGGAGGCAGGTCTCACATTTCACAGAGCCTGGGCCTAGTGTGATCTCCTTTGTGGGTGTGTCTACCCCCCAAATGGAGGAGTGTTGTAGACATGCCTGAGTTAGGGAGTGTAACTGGTAGACGTACCTGCATTAGTTTTAATCCAGGTAGCACAGGTAACAAGAGCAGTGAAGATGAGGTGCCACAGTGCTGGCATAGGCCAGCAACCTGAGTTCATACATAGGGTCCCTGGCAGTCTTGTACTGGGACAGCTAGCCCACGCTGCCACTTTCTCGCCACTACTGTTACCTAAAGTGAGTTTGGGATGCCTATCCACACTGCAATCTCACTTTCATTTGCAGTGTAGACATATTGTGGTTCAATCCTAATACAGGTTATGTTCCAGGGTAACTCTTCTCAATATTCTTTTTCTTTCTGCTAGCAAACTTAGGCTATGTCTACATTACAAGTGCTACAGGGGTATCACTACAGCTATGCTGCTGTAGCACTGTAGTGTCGACTCTTCCCACACTGACAAAAAGGGTTTTTCTATTGATAAAGTTAATCCATCTCTCCAAGAGGTGATAGCTAAATCAACAGAATAATTCTTCCATTGTCCTACTTACATCCACACCGTGGGTTAGATCGACTTAACTACAGTGCTCAGAGAGAGAAATCTTTCACTCCCCTAAGCGACATAGCTAGGTAAATCTGATATTTAAATACAGATCGGGCCTAAAAGTGCTAGGCACTTAACAAGCAGTAAAGAAGCTACAGTCACTACACTGATAAGCTAACAATCTACAGAGGGTACAAGAAGGACTATAACATATAAATAAAGTGGCCAGGTAGTGATTATTGCTGAGCAGCTGCAGGATTATTAAATATTGTTTCTTTATAAGAACGGCCAATGCCAGGTGCTTCAGAGGGAATGACTAGAATAGGTAATCCTCAAGTGATCCATCCCCTGGCACCCATTCCCAGCTTCTGGCAAACAGAGGTTAGGGACACTTCAGAGCATGGTTGCATCCCTCCCAACCTTGGTAATAGCCATTGATGGACCTATCCTCCAGGAACTTATCTAGTTCTTTTTTGAATCCCTGTTATAGTCTTGGCCTTCACAACATCCTCTGGCAAAGAGTTTCAGAGGTTGACTGTGCATTGCGTGAAGAAATTCTTCCTTCTGTTTGTTTAAAACCTGCTGCCTATTAATTTCATGTGGTGACCTGTAGTTCTTGTATTATGAGGAGTAAATAACATTATTTACTTTCTTCACACCACTCATGATTTTGTAGTGCTCTAACATATCCACCCTTAGTCATCTATTTTCCAAGCTGAAAAGTCCCAGTCTTATTAATCTCTCCTCATATGGAAGTTATTCCCTATCCCTAATCATTTTTGTTGCCCTTCTCTGTATCTTTTCCAATTCCAATATATCTTTTTTTGAGATGGGGTAACCAGATCTACACACAGTATTCAAGATGTGACCATACCATGGATTTATATTTTCTGTCTTATTATCTATCCCTTTCCTAATGATTCCCAACATTCTGTTAGCTTTTTTGACTGCCGCTGCACGTTGAGTGAATGTTTTCAGATAACTATCCACAATGACTCCAAGATCTCTTTCTTGAGTGGTAACAGCTAATCCATCATTTCATCTGTATAGTTGAGATTATGTTTTTCAATGTGCAATACTTTACATTTAACAATATTTGGATTTCATCTGCCATTTTGTTGCCCTGTCACCTAGTTTTGTGAGAGACCGCAGTCTGCTTTGGATTTAACTATCCTGAGTAGTGTTGTATCATCTGCAAATTTTGCCACCTCACTGTTTACCCCTTTTTCCAGATCATTTATGAATATGTTGAACAGGGCTGGTCCAAGTACAGAGCCCTGGGGGACACCACTATTTATCTCTCTTCATTCTAAAAACTGACCATTTATTCTTACCTTTTGTTTCCTATCTTTTAACCAGTTACCGATCCAGGAGAGGACTGTCCCTCTTATCCCTATATATATATATATTCCAGTCAGCCATAGAGGTTAGCAACGCTGGAGCCCAATTGTGCTAGAAAAACATAAGGTAAATGACAGTCCCTGTCCCAAAGAGCTTACAGTTAGAGTTGGTTGGAAACATAATTTCCATTCTGCAGGAAACACCAAGATTCCACACACCTTCACCCTCCAAAAAGAGTTCTGAATCAGAAAGAAAAGACAAAATTTAGAAATTTCCATCAGAACAAAAATTCTGAGAAATTTCAATTTGGGGCCATTGAACTTTTCATTCTGATAAAGCTGAAATGTTATAATGTAATATAATATAATATAACTAATATATAAAATATGACATTTTAATATAATATAAAACAAAATGAATTGAAATGATGATGTCAAAATGAAACATTTTTACCTTATCAAAATGAACAGTTTTGACAATATTGAAACAAGAAAGTTTAGATGATTTGTTTAGACTTTTTCCTATCGAAAATTTGTCAAAATTGACATATTCCCATGAAACATTTTGAATTAGACAAAACTGTATTTTCCAGTGGGAAAATTGTTCCATTAAAACTTTTTTGATCAGCTCTCTTTACAATCTAAAAATAAGAAATAACAGGCAGATTAATCAAACAGTCTGGGATTAGGAATAGAGGGGAGAGGGGTGTGACGTTCCTCAGTGCAATCTGGACTAGTGAATCACTGTGTCACCCCAAACCCCCATTCCTGGACCTTGTCTTACTCTGCTGTGATGTGAGAAGCCCCACTCCTGGACTCTTCACAAACAACCTCCAGCATGTAAACTACTCCCAAATGAGTGAGTAAATGCTTCCAGCCAGTCACTCCTGTGATTATACAACAGAATGACACTAGGCATACCCCCAGTTCCAGATGCAACCCTAGGAATTTCCCTTTACAGTGTTCAGTTAAGCCCACTAAACAATGTAAGCTCACATAAGATCGTCAATTTAACAAAGAAATCGATATGCACCAGCCTTCTGACTCCAAGTGGAGTCTCCATCACATTTCAAACCAAACACATTGCTTTAGGTAGAGCAAACAAACAAATTTATTAACTACGGAAGGATTTTAAGTGATTATAAGTCAAAGCATAACAAGTCAGATTTGGTCAAAAGAAATAAAAGCAAAACACATTCTAAGGTAATCTTAACATTTTCAGCAACCTTACCACCTTGGGTGTGTCTCACCACAGGCTGGCTGCTTTCCCTTCAGCCAGGCTCTCCCGCCTTTGGTAAATACTTTAGTTGCTTGGTAGTTTTTGTAGGTCATTTGCTAGGCCTTTGATCATTTTTCTTGCTTTTCTCTGGACTTTCTCCAATTTACCACCTTTCCTGAAATGTGGCGCCCAGAACTGGACACAATATTTTAGTTGAGGACTTATCAGTGAGAAGGTGAGTGGAAGAATTACTTCCTGTGTCTTGCTTACAACATCCTGCTGATACAGCCCAGAATGATGTTTGCTTTTTTGCAACAGTGTTACACAGTTTACTCATATTTAGCTTGTGATCCACTATACCCCCCCCCCAGATTCTTTTCTGCAGTGCGCTTTCCTAGGCAATCATTTCCCATTTTGTATTTGTGCAACTGATTGTTCCTTCCTAAGTGGAGTACTTTGCATTATCCTTATGGAATTTCATCCTATTTACTTGATACCATTTTTTCAGTTTGTCTGGATCATTTTGGATCCTATCTTCCAAAACGCTGGCAACCCGTCCCAGCTTGATATCATCCGTAAACAGTATAAGTATACTCTCTATGCCATTATCATTTATGAAGATATTGAACAGGACTGACCCCTGTAGAACCCCATTCGATATGCCCTTCCAGCTTGACTATGAATAACTGATTCACTCTCTGGGAACAGCTTTCCAACCAGTTATGCACCCACCTTATAGTAGCTCCATCTAGATTATATTTTCCTAGTTTGTTTATGAAAAGGTCACGCGAGACAGTATCAAAAACCTTACAAAAGTCAAGATATACCACAGCTACTGCTTTCCTCCTATCCACAAGGCTTGTAACTGTGTCAAAGAAAGCTATTAGGTTGGTCTGACATGATTTGTTCTTGACAAATCCATGTTGACTGTTACTTCTAACCTTATTATCTTCTAAGTGTGTGCAAATTGATTGCCTGATTATTTGCTCATTATCATTCTGGAGGCTGAAGTTAAACTGAGTGGCCTGTAATTCCCTGGGTTGTCCTTATTTCCCTTTTTATAGATTGGCACTATGTTTGCCCTCTTCCAGTCCTCTGGAATCTCTCCCATTTTACATGACTTTTCAAAGATAATGGATCTGATCTCCTCAGTCAGCTCCTTGAGTATTTTAGGACAGTGTTTCTCAACCTTTTTGAGAAACACTGTTCTAGGATGTATTTCATCATGCTCTTCTGACTTGAAGACATTTAATTTGTCTAAGTTATTTTTAACTTGTTCTTTCCCTATTTTAGCTTCAGATCCTACTTTATTTTCACTGGCGTTCATAATGTTAGATGTCTGCTACTCACGTTTCTGGTGAAAACTGAAATAAAAAAGTCATTTAGTCACTTAACTACAGCAATGTTACCCATTATTATGATTTTATTGTGAGTCTCATGATATTTGTTGCATTTCTTAAAGCCTCAGTTCCTAGAGTCATGTGAATACATGAGAATCTGCTTTTCTAAGATTCCAGCCTTTATGATTGTTGAGAAAAGCTTGGAATTGTGACCTAAGTTCACCCTAATGGTTCAAAAATCAGAAGGTAAAAAGACACTCTCCCTTCTCCCAAAATATTATTTTAAATCACAATTTTTAAATGAATTTCATTATTTTCAAATACTTAGGACTGCTGACTGCGAGAGTCTTGTGTCTGAGTTAAACCTGGGTAGTTTTTTTTCTGGTTTCTAGGGATAGTGCTGGTTGCTTGGTGTTTGTATTAATTAGGGCCTAAGGTTGGATCTATTTGTGTTTATGTTAAGGTTGTATGCAGAAGCATAAAAGATTCTGCTCTTCCCTGTGTAGCTTCATTTTTCCTTGAATGTTCTGTGTACCAGTTATCCATATTCAAGCACATCCCTATTTCTGATTAGTTCTTCTCCATTTCAGGGGTGTAAATCTAGGCATAGACATGTCAAGTATTGACTTACAGTCAAACCTGGGTCCCTGCACCAAGCCTGAATAAACACGTTTGGCTCAAAGAGATTCTACTGAAGTCTGAGAAGGACAGAATCTACCCACTCACCCACTACACCCACTGCAGAGTAGCCTCAGAGCTGAAATACACTACATGGCTGTTGCTCACTCAGCCCATCACAAATTGATATGGCCACTAGATGTAGAACTGGTCGGAAAGTTTTTGACACATGGTTTTTTTGTTGAAAAATGCCAACTCGTTGAAACTGAAACAGTTCATGACAAAGGGTCGGGTTCAACAAATTTACCAACTCAAAAAAAATGTGGAATGGGGCAAAAAAAGCTTCAAAATGCTTGGAATGTTTTGTTTTCACATTTCAAAATAAAAAATTCTGTTCAAAATCCATTTTCCTGTAGGATATGGGAGCTAATTAAATTGAAAAAAGGTTAGAGAGAGAGAGAGAGAAAAGGTAAAAATGTGAATATTTTTGAGGTTTTGTCTTAATTTGAAATGGGTGGAAAATTTCGACCGCTTGAAAATCTTTGAGGCTGGGAAAGCCATTTCCCATCCAGTTCCAAGCTGTGCCCAACACACAGATCTTTCCTGTTATGGAAAGCAGAGAACTCCATGGTGGGTAGAGAGTTTGGAATCCCTTTACAGCCTCTTTCCACCCTGCCCTTACACTGTGTATCTGCATTGTTCCCACTGTATATCAGGCAGTATATACTCGCTTGCACATTCTGGGGCAAATCCTGCCACTCTAAAACTTTAATTATTTCAAGCACATAAGAATGTTACAGTTGATAGAACAAGAAAATGACCCCATCTTCTCATCTAAATACTGCAAAACTACATTTAGTGTCTCTCTCTAATTGAGAACTTGCTTTCCTTAAGTGTGGGAAGAAGTATGAAGATGATTTACTGATTTAGGAACTGGGTGGAGTAGACCACAAAGAAATAAACTGGAAACATATGGAGTAAATTATTTGCAAAATAAGAAAAAATGTGCCTCAATATCTCTATAGAGAGATCTGGATACATAAATATATAATATAGTTTACTAGTAATACAAAGCACAGATGATTTGGCCACAATTAGGCCAAACCAAACATTCACATTAAACATTGCACTTGGCCATATTTCAAAACAGGCAGCAGCAGCAGCAGCCACAGAGAGAGAGAAACTACTTGCCAAAATTGCATCAGACACACATTAGTGAAGGAGGAAATGAGTTTACTTGAGCCAGCTGTGACATCAAAGGGGCTGGGCTTGCAATGAATTGTGGGAAAGGGTTCCCCCTTCGGTAAAGTTTGCAAAGTTCAGCCAAACTTTTATAAAGAGACCAAACTCCAAAAACAAAATGATCTTTTGTTTATAACTGCCTTCTATAAGAAAAGTAGCACTATCAATCAGCTAAATGCATGAAAGTAGTTATTGGGGAAGCAAGGATCTTAAGGGAAAAGGGGACACAAAGCTTTGTATTGACAGAAAAGGATTGAAGCCTCATTTAGATAATCAACAGCTTTATAATAGGTGCTTCAGTAATAAGCACCACTCATTGCTAGAGTGACTGTAGATCAGTTTTCATTATAAGTGGTCTTATTGTTGGGATGAATTTGGATGTAGGAGCTAGGCTTTGGAAGAAATATGAAAGGGAATTTTCTCAAACTGCAGCCAGTTTAATGGAAACTATAGATAAAGCTTTGGGTGAGGAGAGGGGGGAATGCAGTGAATGAATTCCTGACCTCACTGAAATCAGTGGCAAAACTCCCATTGACTTCCATGGGTCCAGAACATCAACCAACCTCTATGAACCTCTCAGTTCAATATCCTTTCTGATCCTCCTCTCACCCCGACTCCTTCCACAGTCATGGGCCTGCTGAAGCCTTTCATAGCTGCCTCAGCGATCTCACAATGCCCTGACATGGGATAAGAGTTACGGAATTGCTTTGAGGACAGCATTTCTCAGCTAACACACACTGGGGCTCCCACACAATCCACATTCACACAGAGACAGTAAAAATCAGTGCATGCTGCCAGAAAGCTTTTTGATCTTTGATCCCAATTAAATGGGCTAATTCCATCCCAGATCTGTTGCCATTGACTATGGAAGATTTGCAACAATATCATTTTAATTAACATGAGATTTTCAAACTGCTTTTTAAAATCTGTTTGCTAAAGGGATTCTATAGGCCTAATATCCACATGGGCATGTGTAATTTACCCTCATTATACATATGTCCTGGTAAAGTCCATGCACTTCATATAATACAATGGATGGTAATAAAATCACAGACCAAGATTTTCAAAGCAATTAGAGACTTTGGCTGCCTCCATTTCTGGATGGTTCCTGATTGTCAAAGGGGGCGGGTGCTTAGCACTTTCTGAAAATCAGGAACCACATGCTGAGCACCCAAAAATTGAGGCTTCCAAAATTAATTGTCACCAAAAAAAATCTTGGCCACGGGCCTCAACGTTGGGCTATGCTGGTGCCAAGTGCCCATGCCATGATTCAGCCCCCAGAGCATCTCCCTCGTAGGTGTGGGGGGTGGGAATTACCCAACAGGCAAAGAGCTGCCATAGCAGCTTCCATGCACCCCCTTCCTGATGTCTGATGTATAAAGCTTGGGCAGGGCTCCTTTGTATTTTGAGATCCCTGACTGTTGTAAGAGCTCCTTGTGTCCATGGACAGTTGTAGGCCGCTCTAACTTGCATCATGGGACTGGCATGTGGCAGAGTAACTTTAGCACTAGGGAGTGCCCAAGGCATCGTTACCTCCTTCCTCTTTGGCCCAGCCAAGGATTGGTCCCATGGGGTTTGCACTCCTACCTCCTACTGGGAGTGCCTCTCTGGTCCAGAGGACTTTGTAAAGGGTTCTAGATCCCAGCAATCCCTCACTAAAGAGCTGAGCTGAGGCTGCTGCAGAACAGTGGACAGCGCAGAGCAAAGGGTGGCTTTGAGGTGATGGACAGCATGAAACAGAGCTGAGGCAATTTGGACTGAAACAACAGAGAGAACATCAGCCTACCTAAGGGACTCCGTACCCAGCAATTGAAGCTGAACTCACCATAGCTGGGTGAAGTGGTGGGGCCCCCAGAGCAGCCCAGGCAGTACTGACCTTCCAGCACCCTTGGACTTCTCCATCCCAGGACAGCTAATTGTGAGTGGGGAGCTAGGGAGGACAGTGGCTAGAACGAGCCACCCCCTCACAATTGCCAGGAGAAATGAGGTTGGGAGGGACTATGGGTAAGGCCTCCTAGGAGGTGGGGGTTTTACTCCATAGACTGTTTGATTTATTAATTGCTGGTTTTTCCAAATTCATTTTGTTCTCTCCTCCCCTTCCCACCCACTAAAATTCTCATTTGTTTTAAACCTCTGGACTCAATGCATGTGAGTGAGGAAGGATTGCACATCAAGGGCCCCCAGGGCAACTGTACACAGTTTCCCAGATTTCTTGGTAAGGGCTCGAGCTGGTATTAGTTAAGTTTTAAAGGAAACCCCCAGAAAACTGGACCCAGCCCTTTTTGCTCCCATCAACACCTGGCAGCAGGGTTACACCTGACACTGTAAAGATCTCCTGCCAATGGGGTTAGATACAAAACTACTGCAGGTACCTAAGGAAGGACAACCACCAGCCTTTGTTGGCACCTGAAAATATTGAAAACATTATAATAAGCATAATGAGGCAGGGCATGGTATAAATCTAACACACAACATGAGAGGGTTAGAATAAACAATTTATTATCACGCTGTAGGGCTATGCCCTTGTGTAATTGGCTCATGGTTTCTTTTTGTTTACTATTTGTGAGTTACGTGGTGATCCCTAAGTCAGAAAAATAAATGGCTTATTCCCTATATACACCATGTTGTGTTTAAAGCAGTCACTAAACATTTCATTTCCTTTGTCCCAGTAGGGAACAGAGACAAGGATTAGATCTTGTTCTGGGAATGTGTTAAAACTTCTTCTTGGCCAATTAAAAGTAGAATATTTCAGTTTGAGGAAACAAAGGACAGAGACATTCAGAACCCAGCAGTTGGTAAGGGGCTATGGAAGTCTGCAAACATACTTAAGACAACTCCATTATTTTTCTTGCACCCAATCTGTAAGTGCTGATCAGTTTTTTTTTCCATTAGCATTAATAGTACCTTTTAAGTTAAGACATTTCCAAAGTCAAAAACCAAGTATCTTGTATGGTGGCATATTTTAAGGTCACAAAATACTCATACAGAAGACAAAAATACACTTTTCTTAATATGTTTTGATGTCACTACTGACTCATCAGCAACTTCTGCTTGTTTCTCAGATGCTATAGGAAATTGGGATGGACAAGTTGACCTAACAAGTCTTCCTGTTTCTGATTTCTATAAGCCAAAACACATAGCCAGAGGGCTGTAGGGGGCAAACATAGAGGGCTGTAGGGGGCAAAACCAATGACTATTCCTTTGGATGGCAACTATCCTCCCCACCAATGTAATGATCCCAAGAATATTCTCCTGGAGTTCTATGAATTTCAGATCCCCTGTGGTGGTTACTTCTGCAGAGGGGAGCAATTTAGCCCTTTGAGTCTTGGATCCATATTTTTCTTGAGCTGGAGGATACTGCATTTCCCAAACAAGCTGTTCATCTGAATTGGCTTGATTCAGTTTTGAAGAGACAATGAAATCTTATACTGCCTAGTAAAGACAAAGAAAAAGCATACTACTGCAATCTCCAAAAAAGAATTAAGACTCCAGGCATTTGGGACCCCTTGCTGCCTCAGGATTCCTCAGAAAACCCCACTCTAAAATTGGAGGCCTAGATTTAGATTTTTTTTTTTTAGTTTTTTAAATTTTTCTTCCCCTCTCTTTCTTTTAATCCATGCAAACAGAAGTTGTATTTGCTCAGACTTGCAAAATGAAGCTATTAGTTTAGGCCATTTAACAGGGGCAGGAAGCATGGTGTATTCCTGAAGCACTTTAAATACAGTAATGCCTATAACACGTCATCCTTCACTGAACTGCTCTAATTGTCAATTGTGCTGGAACTGAGAAGCAGAATTCAAACAATTGCCGTGCAAATTGCGTCCTAGTAAAACTGAGCCAAGCTGAATGTCAGCCTCAGGGTATCTTTACTAAGTTAGCATGGGATTCATACTCCGTAATAATGGAGGTGGGGTGCTTCCTAGATGAGGAAGCCAGTCTAAACAGAGAGGGAGATAAGACTCGTGGAAGGGGGCTCTCTGCACCAGCCAAGTGGAAGACTAAGTGAGAGACACCTGCGGGAAGCAGGACTAGAAGGGAAAGGCCAAGCGGGAGGACTTGGTTTCAGAAGAAACTGTAGAGTCTGGAAAAGTTTTGTCTTTGAGGCAAATTGTCTCATGAGAGCCTATGTGCAATTACTGGGGAGCTCAAGAAGGAGAAACTGAGGCACTGGGGCAAATGGCCTGATGGAGGTATATTGACCCGGTGGCCATGCTCCTTACAACGCATAAACCTGAGTCAGGCTTTGTCCCTTAATTATTATTTTCTTTTTACAATGTAGTATCAGAATTAAAGATGCTGGCACGAGGAGACTAACATTTACAGTACCTCAGTCAGAGGCAATGCACACGGAAGAAGGCCAGGAGAGATCACCAGTGAAAAGATCAACAAAGGTATGCTTGGCAAAAAAATGGGGCTACAAGGAAGGATGTGGAGAAAGAGAGGGAGCTCCCTTGGCATATCAGAAGGCAGAAGTTATTCCAAGCACAGGGGGAAGGCATGACACCCAGAATGGGGGAAAGGGATAAAGGGAGCAGCAAGAATGAAGGATACAGAGAAAAGCAAGGTGTGAGTGTTCAGAATGAAACGAGCAGAGTTGGGTAGTCAGGGATTGAGATACTAGAACCTGAGTACAAAGAGAACTAACTTGATCAGGAAGCAGAAGGGGTGCCCATGAAAGTGCCCTGATCTTGTAGAAATGGGAGCTTTATTAATGTTGGAAAGTGATTGTCAGCTCTGTGGGGCAGACAGTGTCCCTCACTATGTATTTATACAGGACCTGGAGCAATAGAGCCCCGGTCTCAATAGGAGTTTTGTGATGGTACCATGTTACTACTATTATTGTACTCTTTATTTGAATTGCAACAGTGAATAGGGCTTTAATTGGGGATCTGGGCATACAAAAACAATGTCTTCCCTGCCCCAAGGAACTTACAGTCTAAGCATTACTAATTACTTTAAGTTCTACTAGTTCTCCATAAACAAAATCCTGAAAGTTGCCATTCACATTTCTAAAAGTTCATGGTCTTTGTACTATCTGTAACCTGGGAAGTGGGTGGGCGCGAGCCTCTCCCCCTCTCCTGAAGGGGAGGAGTCACTGGATCCAGGACGAAGTGCGTGGGACAACTAATGAAAAAAGGAACAGGCGTGGGGGTCACAGGTTTAAACGAAGGGAACCAACAGGGGACACCGAGCAGAGAAGCCCGGACAGCGCCCACTGCCCCCAGAAGGTGTCAAGGGAGCCAGAGGATGCTGCCCAGAGGAACTCTGCCCGGATGCGTGAATGGACTGAGGAACGGAAGCAGGCTCCACAGTCACAGAGTGCCCCCCCAGCCAACCTCCTCTTACTGGTCTTGTAGATGGCTTCTTTGGCCAGGGCTAGGAGGAGGTTGACAAGGAGGTCCTGCGACCTTGTGGGGCCATGGATGGGGTGTATGTAGATGAACAGGTATGGGGAGAAGTGCAGCCAGAACCTCAGCAGGAGGTTCTGGAGGAGCCGGAACAGGGGCTGCAGCCTGGTATACTCCAAGTACACGTACGCCCGTGTCTCCCTCACGCCACAGAAGGGGCAGCTGTTGGGGAGAGGGGTGAACCGTGCCAAGTACACGCCCGTGCTCACGGCTCCATGAAGGAGCCGCCAACTGATGTCCCCGGCGGGCCATGGGGTCAAGGTGGAGTAGGGACTGGCCCACTGGGGGTCCTCACCCTCCGCAGCTGGTAGCAGATCCCGCCATTGGGTGTCAGGGTGGGACGTGATGGTGAGGAAATGGAGGGTGTGGAGCACAAGTGTTTACAGATGGTCCCTTGGCGCCGTTCAGAAAAGGATTGGCTGCAAGTCATGTTACTGGCTTGGTGCATGGAGAGAGGGAGGCTGGGGGGGCTCACGGTGCTGGGGCCCAAAGGAAAGCGCCAGAGGGCTGGGACTGAGGGGGGCGGGCAGGGAGCGCCCTTTCGCAAGACCTGCCCAAGGTAGGCCCAAGCAGCGGGGGGCAAGGCTACCCTCACCTCCTCGAGTATGCACTGGGGGGTTCGAAAGGTGGAGAGCCCCATGCGCTAAGCCATCGCGTGGGGATTCACCCAGTCCCCCCGGTCGTAGTCCAGGAGATCTCCGACCCTGGCGACTCCTACGAGGACCAACCTCCATCACACCGAGGGGACCTCCACCTCCTGCACACAGAGTTGCGGGTTGTGTAGCAGGGGCTGTGCGAGGAGGTCCTCCCCCTCGGTGGCCGCAAGGGGCCTGGAGGCCGAGACCAGCCTCAAGGCCTGGAGGAGGTCCTGGTAGAAGACCGGCAGCTCAGAGAAGTCTCGCGGAAGACCTGTCGGATGGAGATAAAGGAGCTGCCAGTTGTATCGGAGCCCTTGGAGGCAGTGGAGGAAGGCATGCGCCAAGTGGCTCCATGCCAGATCACCTGCACTATAACGGAGTCTCTGCAGGGCCTGGAGGTGGAAGGTGTGGACCTGGCTGTGGAGGCAGCACAGGCCCTGCCCTTCGTCCTCCAGGGGCACACTCAGGATCCCCTCAGAGACCCAGTGCAGTTCTAGCCAAAAGAACTCCAGTATTGACCGCTGGAGGTGGGCCAGGAGTCTCGGGGGTGGGACCAGGGTTTTGAGCCAGTGCCAGAGCATGGACAGGACTAGGGAGAGGGAGAGGCACCGGAGCAGTCCCATCCATCTCCGCAGCCACTCAGACACTCTGCCCACCAAATCTTGCCAGTCCTCTGACGGGGAGGGATGGGTGGCGGAGAGGTAAACGCCCAGATAGAGCAGCGGACCCACACTCCACCAGATGGCTTGAAGCACGGATGGGAGGGAGCTCGCCCACCACCTGGTCCCTACCATCAGGCCAAAGCTCTTGACCCAGTTGACCCGGGCGGAGGAGGCTGCCGAGTAGATGGCCAGGCAGGCCTCCAACCGCGCCAGGTCGCCCAGGTCCTGGACCACAAGGAGTACCTCATCAGCATACGCGGACAGGACTAGCCTCAGCTCTGGCTCATGGAGCACCAACCCCATCAGCCTCTGGTGGAGGAGACAGAGGAAGGGTTCGATGGCCAGAGCGTACAGCTGGCCCGACAGTGGACAGCCTTTGCGCACTCATCGCCCGAAGCTGACCAATTCGGTCAGGGTCCAGTTGAGCTTGACCAGGTACTCCACAGAGGCATACAGCACCCGGAGAAAACCCACGAAACGGGGCCCGAAGCCAAACACCCGCAGGGTGCCCAAGAGATACCCATGGTCCATCCTGTTGAACGCCTTCTCCTGGTCCAGGGACAGGAGGACAAATGACAGACCATCCCTACACCCGAGCTCCAAGAGGTCCCAGACCAAGTAGAGATTATCAAAGATGGTACGGCCCGAGATTGTGTAGGTCTGGTCGGGATGGACCACGTCCCGCAGCACGGACCCCATCCGCAGCGAGAGAGTCTTGGCCACAATTTTATAGTCCATGCCGAGGAGCAAGACGGGACACCAGTTCTGAAGGTAGTGGAGGTCCCCATTCTTGGGCAGCAGGGCAAGCATAGCCCACCTGCATGAGACAGGGAGCTCTCCGCTGGCCTCAGACTCGGCCCAGACCGTGGTCAGGCCCAGGCCGAGGACGCACCATAACGCACGGTAGAACTCCACGGTCAGCCCGTCCATGCCCGGGGATTTGTTTGTGGGCATGAGGCGGAGGGCTTCCGAGAACTCAGCTAGAGTGAGAGGCAGCTCCAGACAGTCCCGGTCGCCCACGCTGACCACGGGAAGTTCGTTCCAGAGCACTCTGCAGGTGGCGGCTTCGGTCGGATCCGGGGAGAAGAGGCTAGCGTAGAAGGCCCTGGCCCTTTGGTGCATCTCCGCCGGATCTGTAAGGGGGGTGCCATTCTCCACCAGAAGGCAGGTGACATGATTCCGGGCCCCCCCTCTTTTCTTCAGGGTGTAGAAGAAGTGGGAAACGCGATCCATCTCCTTGCGGGATCTAATGAAGGCGTCCGGAGCCCAAAGGTCTTCGAGGGCCTGGAGCTCTTCCTGCTTCTCCCGGCACACTCCACAGAGGGATGGATCCTCGGGGCTGGCGGCCAAATGCCTCCCCAACTCTAAGATCTCCCGCTCCAGCTGCCCTATCCCTGCATCCCTTCGCCGGCTGGTCCCCTGAGCGTAGTCGTGGCAGACGAGCTGGGCGCGCACCTTCCCCGTGTCCCACCAGCGCTGCGCCGAGGGAAAGGCGCACTTCTGCCCCCGCCAGGCCAGCCAGAACTCCCAGAAGGATGCTACGAAGCCCACGTCCTCCAGCACGCTGTTGTTAAAGTGTCAGTAGGCCAGCCCTGGCCTGTCCGCAGTGAGAGAGGCTGTCATGGTCATCAGGTGGTGATCTGAGAACAGGGTCGACTGCTCACTGGAGGAGTGGGCCTGTGAGAGATGGCGATGGGAGAGGTAAATGCTGTCCAACCGGGAGAGACACGACCGGTCTTCCCCCACCTGGACAAAGGTGAAGGCGATGACGTTGTCCAGGTGGTGGTCGCACCAGACGTCCACCAGGGAGTGATGGTCTATAATCTCCCGGAGGACATCTGAGGTGGCCGGGCACTGTTCGGTCCCCGTGCGGTCTCGTTCCTCGAGGGTGGTGTTAAAGTCCCCACCCAGGACCAGGCATTCGCGAGGATCCAGGGTGCCGAGGAAGGCGGACACCTGCTGGAAGAACTGCACCCGCTCCGGGCCTGATGTCGGGGCATAGACGTTGACTAGGTTCAACACCAGCCCCTCCACGCGGACCTGGAGGTGCAGCAGGCAGCCCGGCACAACCCCGACATCCCCCAGCACCTCAGGCTGGAAGTCAGGGGAGAACAGGGTGGCCACTCCGCCTATGTGGTTGGAGAGGTGGCTCAGGTACCCCGTCCCTCCCACTCCAGCTGACAGCTGGCCTCCACGGCTGGATACGTATGGGTCTTCTGCAGGAACATCATCGAATACTCCCCCTCCCGAAGAAAGGAGAGCACCTGGCTCCTGCGGAGACCTAACCTACAGCCCTCAGTGTTCAAGTTTGTGA
Organism: Emydura macquarii macquarii; assembly: GCF_026122565.2. Classification (NCBI taxonomy): domain Eukaryota; kingdom Metazoa; phylum Chordata; order Testudines; family Chelidae; genus Emydura; species Emydura macquarii. The sequence goes on from NW_027130506.1 coordinate 8,634,122, forward strand.
AGGCGACAGGCATGAGGAGGGCTGGGGTGATCCTCACAGGCAGGAGCGCAAGTGGCTCCCATCGGGCTCCGCAGCAACCTGCAGCCAGTCCCAAAGGTCACCAGGGTGTCACGGAAGCTGTGGGCCGGGTCACCAGGGCATCTCGGAGGCTGTGGGCCTGCTGGTAGGCCGCGGCATATTGCTTCCTGGTCCCTTTTCCCTCCTTCAGTATGGCCCTCACAGCTCGGAGGACATGGTGGAAGTCCCCCCAGCGCTGCAGGGTGAGCTGCACCCGGTTCCAGGCACCCTGCATGTCCAGGAGGAAGGCGCGCAGCTTGTTCTGCAGTGCCTGGGGGGGTCGCCCTCTGGCCCGACCCCCACGGCAGCCCCATGGTCCGTTGGAGCGGGCACTGGGAGCGGCGGCGGAAAGAAGACAGCAGCCCCAGGCAGGCTGGGTGAGGTGAATGCTGGGAACCGTCGAGGGGAAAGGAGATGACGTCAGGGGTGGCAGAGGCGCAGGTGGCGAGGGGAGGAAGGGAGTGGTCGGGGGTGGGGAGGGGAACTGGGACAGGATCGGGGCAGGGAGGGGGCGGGAGCTTGGGCAGGGAGTCACAGTGAGGAGCAGGAGAGGGGTCAGGTCTGGGATTGGGGAAGGGAGCCACGACCTGAGCAACCGGGCCAGTGCCTCCTGATTGGGGCCAGGAGCTGAATGGACGGGTGAGGGGGGGGTGTCCTCCAGGGGGACGGGCCCTCCATGGGAATGGGCCCAGGCACGTCGGAAGTCTTCGCGGCAGCGGCTTTGGCCCTGGATGAAGGGGGAGCTGGGCTAGCACCCTCAGGGGATAGGAGGGGCGGCTGTCCCACTACAGAGGAAGGGATGCCCGGGGGCCCGGAGCCTGACCGCTCGGCCCCGGCGGTCACCACAGGGGCTGCAGCGGCCTCGACGGGTGTGTTGCTGCCAGCCGGGCAGGCGGCAGGGTCTAGGGGTACCCCGGAGACGGGAGTGGGGGCAGCAGCCAGAGAAGGGAGGGAGGGGAGAGAGAGGGGCAGCTGGGCACTGCTCTGGACGAGGCCCTCCATGGGGGGGCGTTGTCCTACCCCTGGCAGGCCGGGGTCAGGCCTAGGGCATCAATCTCATCAAAGATGGATGAGAGGTCCCCACCACCACAAGATCCTCCACAGCGGCGGCTGAGGCAGCGGTGGCTTCAGTACCAGCAATGGGTTCAGAGGACAAGGGGCAGGAGGGCTGGCCACTGGGGCTTCCTTGAGGAGGGACTCCAGGAGGGAGATGGTATGGCCCACATCTGCCACCATGGCTTCCTTGGCCAGTGCTGCCTGCTGGGCTCCGGCAGGGATGCAGCGGAAGGCCCGGCTCCAGCAGCCCCTTTATGGTCTTGCAGGGGCTCTCTCCCGCCTCAGTAGTGGGGGAAGGCGGAGCTGGGCTCCGGCCTTGCGCTTGCCACGCTTGCCCTGCATGAGCAGCCAGCCCTCCAAGGCAGAGGGTCGGTCAGCAGGGGCAGGACCAGGGGGCAAGAGCACAGGGGTTGGGGCTTGGGAAAGTGGGGGCAGGGTATTGGGGGGAGGGGAGGCCTCCTCCTGGGGCGAGTGCCCTCGGTGCCAACAGTGGCGGCCCTGGCTCCCTCTCCTCCGCAGGCCCCACCGGACTGTGCCGGGCATCGGCAGGGCCCACCCAGGTGTCCTGGGGCAATCAGCCCCGGGGCTCCAGCGGAGGTGACGTCCCGTGACGGAGGAGGAGGGGAGGCCACAGAGACCGGACGGCTAGGGTAGCTGCCGCTGGCCTGGCTGGCACCCTTCTGGGTCTCAGAAGTCCCGAGCTTCCCTCCTCACTGGGCCATGGGGCAGTCCCTCCAGATGTGCCCCATCGCCCAGCAGAGGTAGCACCGGGCCTGCCCTGCGGAGTAATGGTCCCGGTACCTGGCCCCTTGACAGGGCACCAGGAATGACCCCTTGAGCGCCTCCCCACCATGCACTGCCGATGGAGCGAGAGGACGTGGCGGATGGCGGGGTCCTTGCAGCCAATGGGAAGCAGGCTGATGGTGGAGAGGGGCTTCCTTAGGATGGAAAGGAGAGGCAGAAGGGCGGCGTTGGGGAGGAATGATTGGACAGAGGTGAGGACCACCTGTACACCCAGGTCCTCCAGGGGCTCCACAAGGACATAGATGCCCCCCACTGCTAGGCCCTTCTCCACTGCCTCCTGGGCAGCAGCCTCAGATGCCAGGAAGAAGACCGCCTTCCCGTACATCTTCGAGGCTGCCACCATGGCTGTGGGCCCCACCACCTGCGCCATCACCCACACATAGGTTTCCACGTGGACAGAGGCGGGCACCAGGAGGCAACAGACCCCATGATTCCTGGTGAGGGTGGGAAAGGGGCCCCAGCCCCCAGGGATGGTGCCGGAGGCGGCAGTCGGGCCAAGTGAAGAGGCAGCAAGTGGGGGACTCACGGCCGCCCCCAGAGCTGGTGGAGGGCACAGTGGGGGAGGGGAGAGGAGGACAGGAGGCGTTGCCTTCCGGGCAGAGCCCTTGCTCTTCTTTCCCCCCCCCCCAGCCCTTCTTGCTGGCCAAGGGCACATCCCTTGAAGTGGGGGCGGGGGAGGGCGGAAGCCATGGCAACAGCAGAGTCCCTGGAGTCCCTACTTGAGTTCGCCTCCGCCAGCACCCCTGGTCTGGTGCCCGGTGACCCAGCAGCAGGAGGAAGACCAATTGCCGTGGGCAGGGACAGATTGTCGGGGCGTGAGGGAGGGGGGGGGTCCCGGTCTGAGGCACACCTGCCATCCTGGGAGCGGGTAGAAGCAGGTTTGCGGGAGGGTAGAGGACGGAAGAGGGAGGGGAGAGGGAGTGAAGAGGGGAGGGTGGGAAGGGCTGGGAAAGGGGTAGAGGGGGGGCAACCACTCCTCCCCGCTAGGCTAGAGCAGGGGAGGAGGGCACCAACAGAAGCGAATATGGGAAGGCCAAACCAGGAGAGGAGACAGGGACGATGCACTCACCGGCCCCAAGTAGAACACGGGTTCCTCCAGCTGCGCAGGGATGGGGCAGGGGCAAAACCAATGTAGGGGGATGTCGTGTGCGGGGGAGTCAATTAAAAAAGGGGGGGCAACTAAAGGGGGGCCATGAGCGCCGGGGGGGGCAGTAGCACAGAGGCCAGGGGGGCGGGGCAGCAGGGAAGCAGCTGTGGGAAGGAGAATGGGGGGTAGGTTTGGGGCCAGAGAGGGACTGGGAAGACTCAGGGGCAAACTTCTAGGGCCGGGCGGACCAGGGAACAAACTAACAGAGGAGCTGGGGCAGGGCAAATAAACTGACCTGAAAGTCAAATCATGGAGGACAGGTCAAACAAACTAACACACAGACAAACAGACAAAAAAACCCAACCAACCAATAAACAAACCTGGAGCAGGTAGCAGGGGTAGCTACCGGGAAGGGGGTGGCAGAAAATGGAAGTGACAGGGGTGCCCACAGGTCATTAGGGTGAAGGGGAGAGGCAGCGGCAGTGGCGACGGCAGCGGCAGCAGCAGGGAAGAGGCACTCACAGCAGCAGCAGCAGTGGGAGTAAGGAGCAGGCCAGAAAGGCCCTTCCACAGACGGTGGTGGTTGCTGCAGTGGAGGTGGGGGGGGGGCACTCACCCCCTGCCTCCTGGCTCAGCCGGGGGGTCCCAAGCCAGAGGGGCCCCCACACAGTAGCAGCAGCAGCAGCAGCAGCAGCAGCAATGGGTGTGCAGGGAGGTCTGGGCCCTGCAGGAGAGTGAGAGCTCCCTGTTGCAAGATGCTGGGGCCTTCCTTGGAGCCTGGGCCCGAGGAAGGGTCATGATACCCCCGCTGGAGAGAACCAGACCGTGCAGGCCAAGCCATCTGGAAGCAGAGGCGTGGAGCCAGGGCCAGTATGGGAAGTATAAAAGGCAGGCCCAGCAGCTCAGTCAGAGGGAAGCTGCTACTGGAGGCAGATGTGTCTTCCTAGAGGCTGTGGCCTAGGCCTCATTCAGGCTCTGTGGCTGTTTGGTGCAACTGCCCTGCTGACTGGAGCCTCTAAAGGCTGCCTGAATTGCCAGGCCTGAGTGATGGGGGTAGGACTGCCAGGCCTGCTTGGTGGGAGAAACCCCTTGAGGCTGGCCCTGACCCGGAGGAGATTCCTGGTGTGGAGGACCTACTGGTGTGGACTGAACCTTGTAGATTGGAGGAACTCCTGGGGCCTATGAGCTGGAGGAGCTACCTTCTGCAGATGACCCTGAGGAGTTTCTGGACCTGCCACTGGTTGATGGTGAGGGACTCGCTGGATGCCCGCTCACCACTTCCCCCAGTGACCCGGAGAGAGCTATGTGACTGCAGGTACCCGGGGATTGGGTGGGAGAAAGTGGCCTAGGGGCAGCCAACTAGTAAGTGGCTGAGTCAGGGGTTAAAGCCCATCGGCGTGTTGCAGCTGAAACCTCGCTGACTCAGTGGCAAACGGCTTTGCCACTAATAGGGCCCTGGGCTGGGATGCAGTGGAGTCGGGTGGGCCTGCGTCCCCCTCCTCCCTTCCCTAACCACCCTGGGAGTGCTTGGTGTCCTCTACACAGTGGCCAGAGGACCCTGAGCTTTGCCAGCCCCGCCTGACTGTAAGGCTGGGGGCTATAGACCACTATACCTTCCCCGCCCCTTGAGGGCTGCGGTGATCGATTGCTGCACCAACCTTGCCTGGCTTGAAGGCTGGGGGCTGCCATCTGCTTATGTGCCCTGCCCACTTGGGGGCTGGGGGCTATGGATGCCTTCACCAGCCCTGTCCGGCTTGAGGGCTGGGGGCTGTAGTCTGTATCTGCCCTGCCTACGTGAGGGCTGGGGGCAACAGACTGCTCATCTGCCCTGCCTGGGGGCTGGAGGCACCAGACTACTCACCACCCCTCCACCCTGTTTGAGGGCCGGGGGCCATAGGACCTTGGTACTTTCCAGCCCCGTTTGCAAGCTGAGGGCTAAAGACTCCGTTGCCTGCCCTGCCCTGTCTGAGGACCAGGGGCAATAGACTACTGGCCCACCCTGCCTGTTGGAAGGCTGGGGAGCTGTAGACCCATTACCATCCCTGCCCTACGTGAGGGCCGGGGGGGAGAGACTGCAGGGGAAGCCTGCCCTGCCTGGGGGCGGGGGCTGCAGACTCATAAACAAGGGGCTTATTGCCCTCAACAAAGGCATTGTGGCCTTCCTCGGAGCCTGGGCTCGAGGAAGGGTCACAATGCTGCTGGCTGGACCATGCCACCAGCTTACAGTCTTCCACACCTGAAATTTTCTCAATACCTGCTTTGATGGGGGAAAATGTATTTTTCTGTTCACCTATAAATGTAACTCATTTCCACCCAGTTGAAAAATTACATGAGGCCTATAACGTCTCCTCTTTGGCGATACCTGGAATATCTTTCCTTACCCCAGTTAGTATGGTTTAAAGGAAGAAACTGTAAATTAATAAGTTAATATTGCTATGTAAAGTAAGAATAATGAAGTTGTGTACTATAAAGATCTCCATTAATTTTTATTACAACTTCACCTGAAAGCCAAAGGACAGTTTCAATTTACCACATGTTCACTATAGCCCAGGTAATTTAGGAAACTCTGTGGTATGGGCAATGATCCATCACCTGTGTGCTAGGAGAATTCCCAAACTGCTTCCACTGGTGCAAATTTGGCATAGTGTCTGAAATAATCCATTGTGTCAAAGTCTACTAGAATTTCTGATTAAGCTGGTATCTTAAAGGTTATTTAAGGCATGACAATGAGTTCATTGCCACAATACTTGCTCATACCAATATGATTTTTAAAATCCCTTTATAAATCTGTTGTCCAGAATTAGTATTAATTAGGGCTGGCAATTGCAGTCAATGCATGCGATTAATGTAAAATAAATTAACTAGATTAAAAAAGTCACGATTAATCACAATTTTAATTGCACTGTTAAACAATAATAGAATACCAATTTAAATTTATTATAAATATTTTTGATATTTTTCTAAATTTTAAAATACATTGAGTTCAATTACAACACAGAATATGAAGTGTACAGTGCTCACTTTATTTTTATTACTATTTCTTTTGTTTATTTTTTTACATGCAAATATTTGTATTTTTCAATTTACCTCATACAAGTCCACTCAGTCCTACTTCTTGCTCAGCCAATCGCTAAAACAAATAAGTTCATTTACATTTATGGTAGATAATGCTACCCATTTCTTATTTACAATGTCACGTGAAAGTGAGAACAGGCGTTCATGTGGCACTATTGTAGCTGGCATTGCAAGGTACTGATGTGCCAGATATGGTAAACATTCGTATGGCCCTTCATGCTTTGACTTGAAGGCTTTAAAGTTTTACATTATTTTGTTTGTAGGGCAGTTAGATTAAAAAACATTTCACATTTGTAAATTGCACTTTCACGATAAAGAGATTGCACAACAGTACTTGTATGAGATGAACCAATACATAATCAATTTAAACTGGTATTCTATTGTTTAATAGTGCAGTTAAAAATGAGATTAATCACAACTACTTTAATTTCGTGATTAATTGTGATTATGTTTAATTGTTTGATAGCCCTACTATTAATATTTATTCCATCTCATACATATTGAAAATAACTTGATAAAGTAATGCTCTATGCATGTGGATTAGGATTCCCTTTCTGGAAGTACATCTTTGTTTCTTAATTTAAAAGCAGTTCAAAAGAATATGCTCTAAGTCTTCCCCCAAAAAAGCTTTTTTTTTTTTCTTTTTTTTTTTCTTTTTTTTTTAAAGTGAGCTATGATTTCTTTAAAGGAAATTAGATGGTTTTTAAGTCTTTATGGTTTTTTGGCATGTCTAGTGCAAAATATTACAAGTGACCACACACAAATGTATTCAGGTCAGATGCAAAATCTTTATTAAAAACTGTATAAAAATTGATTTACAAACTTGTTTGAAACAAAATAAAATAAATAAATAAAAAGGGACAAGAATATTAGAAAAGTTCTTAAGGGCTTATTTTTTCTCACTTTTCAAGCTATTACGTAAAAAAGGCCAGATCCTACAAATCCTTATTCATGTGAGTAGTGTCTTTGAAGTCAATGGAATTACTGTATTCATGTGAGTAAGCACTAATCACATGATGCAGAGCTTGCATGATGAGGCCCCTGATGTAAATATTTTTCTCTTATGTATTGGGTTGAATGAACCAGCAAAAAGCTTCATTTCATTTTCTTAGCCTAAAACGTGAAATAGAAAAGAGTTCAGCTCTCCATATGGTGAGGACCGGATGCTCAACGCAGCCCTAAATTGTGCCAATACCAGAGTTTGTTCTACCAGCCCAGAATGGCTGGAAGACAGTGCATTCTAGCCTCACCCCTACTGACCTGAATCACCCCTATACCCAGAGAGGACCAAGAGCCAGTGCTGCAGATTCAGTTGCACGGCCCAGAGAATTCCCCTTTTCCAGAGGAGTTCCCCTCCAATTGGCCCTTAAACTTTGTGATCTTTGCACATGTAGCCAACCTGCATTTTGTGAAGTTTAGCAACACTTTATGGGTTTTACTACAGCTTCCTTAATAAAAGCTGGCAACCTGCCCTCCAAAAGGCCCATGGCTGGTGGAGATGGCCGAGTTCCTCCTCACTGATCTTCACCTGGAAGAACATGGCCCCAAGGCAGATGGTGTGGCACAAAGTATCCTTAACACCAGTAGTACCTCAGTAAATGGCACTCGTCTCAACTCAGAGAAGACTTAATGCTAGTGCCCTCACATCTCTGCCTGTATCCAAATGGACTGTCCAGTTCCAAATCTTTCTCCACAAAATAACATGAGATATGGTGATATGGGAAGGACTCGTGTCAGCAGTTAAAGAAGCTCAATGTAACCAGACTGTCAACTGTCAAACCAATCCACTGACTGAGAGTTAGCAGGCACTATGCCACACCCCCATGACACAAGACTTTAAAATAATATTACAATGCACTTGGTTGGACCTGCATCAAACTTCCACCAACAGTCTTCTAGGCACCTTTCTTCCCACTTAAGTTGTTACAGGTAAAATGTACTGACCCATGGGAACCAAGCTGGGGGAAAGAACACCAGAGGGCTACTGCATCAATTAATTGAGAACAAAAGATCATTATTGAAAGAGTGGTCTGTGAGAGGAAGAATAGTTTCCTCCTGGAAACACTCACGTTCAACTGTCAAAACCCTCTCTGGTATCTCAAATAGGATTTTCCAAAAGCGGAGGCACTCCAAATCACAAGCCACTTTTTGGAAAACATAGGGCAGTTAACTTAACTGTGTCAAGATGTGTGGCATTCCAGGCAAAAGTGAATCTTTTCTATTTCAATTACTGATTGTTGCCAAAAAATGTACTCAGCTGTATAATTATCATTTTGTGTTTCATAGAGTCATAGATGATCAGGGTTGGAAGGAACCTCAGGAGGTCATCCAGTCCAATCCCCTGCTCAAAGCAGGACCAATCCCATATAAATCATCCCCACCATGGTTTTTCAAGCCAGGCCTTAAAAACCTCTAATGATGGAGATTCAACCACCTCCCTAGATAACCCATTCCAGTGCTTCACCACCCTCCTAGTGAAAATATTTTTCCTAATATCCAACCTAGACCTCCCCCACTGCAACTTGAGACCATTGCTCCTTGTTCTGTCATCTACTACCACTGAGAACAGCCTAGCTTCATCCTCCCTGCAGCCCCCTTTTAGGTAATTGAAGGCTGCTATCAAATCCCCCCCTTCTTCTCTTCTGCAGACTAAATAAGCCCAGTGCCCTCAACCTCTCCTCAGAAGTCATACACCCCAGCCCCCTAATCATTTTCACTGCCAACTACTGGACCCTCCCCAATTTTTCCACATCCTTTCTGTAGTGGGGAACTCAAAACTGGACACAGTACTTCAGATGTGGCCTCACCAGTGCTGAATAGAAGAGAATAATCATTTCCCTTGATCTGCTGGCAATGCTCCTACTAATATAGCCCAATATGCCGTTAGTCTACTTGGCAACAAGGGCACACTGCTGACTCATATCCAGTTTCTTGTCCACTGTAACCCCCAGGTCCTTTTCTGCAGAACTGTCAACCCCCAGTCTGTAGCAATGCATGGGGGATTCTTCTGTCCTAAGGGCAGAACTCTGCACTTGTCCTTGTTGAACCTAAGATTTCTTTTGGCCCAATCCTCCAATTTGTCTAGGTCACTCTGTATCCTATCCCTACCCTCCAGCATATCTATCACTCCCCCCCAGCTTAGTGTCATCCGCAAACTTGCTGAGGCTGCAATCCTCCAGATCATTAATGAAGATGTTGAACAAAACCGGCCCCAGGACTGACCCCTGAGGCACTTTGCTTGATACCAGCTGCCAACTAGACATCAAGCCATTTATCATTACCCATTGAGCTCGATGATCTAGCCAGCTTTTTATCCACCTTAGTTCATTCATCCAACCCAAGAATACTGTAGGAGATGATATCAAAAGCTTTGCTAAAGTCAAGGTATATCATATCCACTGCTTTCCCCACATCTACAGAGCCAGTCATCCCATCATAAAAGGAAATCAGATTGGTCAGGCATGACTTGCCCTTGGTGAATCCATGCTGATTGTTCCTGATCAACTTCCTCTCTTCCAAGTGCTTCAAAATCGATTCCTTGAGGACCTGCTGCAAGACTTTTTTCCAGGGACTAGTTTCCCTGGATCCTCCTCCTTCCCATTTTTTAAAGATGGGCACTATATTTTCCCTTTTCCAATCATCCAGGACCTCCCCCAATCACCATGTGTTTTCAAAGATAATGGCCCAAAGGCTCTGCAATCACATCAGCCAACTCCCTCAACAATCTCTGATGCACTGCATCCAGTCCCATGGACTTGTGTATGTCCAGCTTTTCTAAATAGTCCTGAACCTGTGCTTTCATCACTGAGGGCTGCCCATCTCCTTCCCACATTATGCTGCCCAGTACAGAAGTCTGGGAGCTGACCTTGTCTGTGAAGACAGAGGCAAAAAAAGCATTGAGTGGTTCAGCTTTTTCTACATTATCTGTCGCTAGGTTGCCTCCCCCATTCAGTAGGGGCCCACATTTTCCGTGACCACCTTCTTGTTGCTAACATACCTGTAGAACCCTTCTTGTTACCCTTCACATCCCTGCTAGCTGCAACTCCAGTTGTGCTTCGGCCTTTCTGACTTCACCCCTGCATGCTTGAGCAATATTTTTATACTCCTCCCTAGTCATCTGTCCAAGCTTCCACTCCTTGTAAACTTCCACTTCTTGTAAGCTTCCTTTTTGTGCTTAAGAGTGGTGTTTCACTCTGCACATTCATAAATTCCTAGGCAAAGCAAGGAGTTGCCATATCAGAACACACCAATGGTTCATCTAGTCCAATATTTTTACCTCCAGTTGCAGCCGACACCTGAAGCTTCAACAGAAGCTGAAAAACTATTTACATATGCAGTCAATAGTGTAATACCATATTAATTTAATTTGCACTCCTTTAAGACAATATAGTATAGTTTCTATATGGATCTGCTTTATTCTGGTATTTAAGAGTTGTGTGGTTCTGTCAGGTCAAGAAAATTATACTTCCACATTTCACTAAAATGTTATCTTTTAACAGGACAAATGATTTCTTTCATTTGTTTAGCTAATTGGGCTGGGTTATTAAGGTCAGGTAATCTGACTTTCTTTGTATAGCCATTTCTTCACAAGCATAGCCTTCTAATTCAGATGGTGATAACTCTTTTTATGTTTTTTAAGCCCTATTCCTCTCATATGCTGGTAAATGTGCTTTGCACAGGGGAGTTCTGTAAAGAGAAGGTGACGGGGATGGAACCTCCCCCTTCCAATTATTCTGTTGTGACTTGTGCAGCTTCTGTGGCTTTTTCGCCCAATACAGGCAGCAGTGGAATGGGAGGAGAAGTGGGATGTATAGCGGGAGAGAAGGCTGGCTTTTGGAGCTGTGTAGTTATAGATCCACTGGCCATGAGTGATACTGACCTGTCCCCAAAATCTCCTCTATGGTCCACATGTGGCAGTTGTCAGGGGCAGTGTTCCATGGTGCACAGAAACTCAGCCAGTTCTGTCTTGTGACCTTTAACATAGAAGATGTAGAAGTCACATTGAAGCATTAGAAGGCACAGCGAGAGGGAAAATAACTTGTAACGCCACTTTTAGATTTATAATGAGCCACTTTCCCTTTGTCAATAATATGGGGCCAATCAGCCAACTACAGTAGACTTATTCTGGACTTGCATCAGAGTAATTAAAAACAGAATTTAGCACTATGAGAACAGTGGTTAAATGCATGCTGAGGGGGAATATTGCAGACTTAAAGAACAGACTTGCCTGCGGCTGAAAACATTATATTAGAGGTACAAAAAACAAACAGGGGAGACTAAATCCATCATTGTTAGGTACATTAGTACATATGTTTGTTAGGACTAAAAATATCTTGTAGTGTTTGTAACATTCAACATGAATTTGAGAAGTGCTATATAAAATAAATATCAAGTATTGTAACACATGCTACATGTTCAAAGCAGAGCACCCAGAATTTGACACTTTTAAGTATGTGAAGAGTAAATAGCCAGTGATCTCAAGTTAAATATCAATAATCTAAATACATTCGAAGTAACGTGGCTACGGAATTCAGAAAAGCACCTTCCCGCATTAACAAAAAGGTTGATATTATTCAGAGATTAACAACTATGCTGATTCTTTTGGGACAACTCAAGTTTTAATGGCCACTGTGACAGAAACCACCTGGGATAATCCAATGGCTATCTCGTTTTTTATCCAGGTCATGGGCTGTTTTACCCACATCATGATTCTCAACTCCTGAGCTATGAGAGGAGAATACATTCTCCTGAATGGGTGAGGTCCACCTTGGGTTTGATTTTCAGAAAGTACAGAACCCATGCCCTCTGAAAATCAGGTTACTGGGGTGTATCAAGATGGGCAACCACAATCACCAGTCATTTTTGGAAAGTTAAGCCATTAATCTTTGTTTCATACTACTATGTGCTACACAGTTTTGGTGCAATTGGAAAAAGAAATGCATTTGAATTGCTTTCCTATTTACTTGGCTTCTCAGTGCTGGTCAGAATCAGTCAGTAAAGTTAAGAAGTATTATACAGACACTGGTAGGAGTCCTGTCCTTTTTTCTCTTCCTGCATCGTCACTTGAGGTTCCAAAACCTGCTGTCAGATCCCGAAACAACTACTTGAACAGTGCTTCAGTTGACCAGTACACTTAGCTCTGAGCTTGATGGCAATTTGTGGTCTCAGTATGTTCACATTTCAGATGCTTATTCTGTGTGTGTCCTTTAACCCTGTGAAGAACTGCTTCCCCCAGTCAGTTTATTTTGCCTATGCCATGTTCTTAATTTAGGTGGTGTAAACTAGGAGCCTGATTGCTACTCGTCAGTAAATACAATTGATTTTAACATTTCAGCTATCAGTTTTATTTACGCAGATGGATTAGTAATAGTCAGGACCTCATGGAACAAAAGGGAAGCCATAATCAGTTACAGTCCTGCTCTGCAGTTCCCAGCCAAGAAAGCTTCAATCTGTGAAATTTGTCTGTGCTGTTTGTAGAACGTGTTTCCATGCCTCCTAGAAACAAATAAGCTTGCTGCAGTCGAACGTGATGTCTCCCCACGTACAAAAACTAGAGCCTCTGTTTCAGCCAGCACTACCAGATCTTTAAACCCTATGCACTAAGTTAAATTTCCACGGTACAGGAAAATCATTTATGGTAGTGCACAGAGGGTCACATTCTGTTGTAAATCCAGAGCGGCTACACTGACACATTCCTTAGAGCTACCTAGAGTAGTTGAGACGTGAATGAGGCCCAAGAAGACTTTTGCTTTGCTTTTTCTTGTGGTCTCTGCTTAATAATCTTAAATCCTAAAGTAACCTAACAAACAGAAATACTTTTTAACAGCTATTGTATGCTGTCAAGTGACTTAGCATAAGGAAGAAAAAACTTAGACCCACACTGAGACAGATTTGCCACTCCCAGGGGAGCATTTGTGGGAACAGCTGACTCCACACGCTTTACTTGGGAGAGACCTAGGAGTGAGGGTGGAACAATGGCTGCTTTTGATTTGCGGGATTTAGGGAAAATGATCATCAGCTGCACAGTAAAGTCTCCTCTGGATTCCCCAATTAAAAGTTTGACATAAATTAAGTGCATTGCTCTATAGCAGGGTACCCAAGACTTCTGGGAAGTACATTCAAATCATTGTTGTGCCAGGGAAATCATCAACACTTCAGAATTGTATGGTACACAGGCTATAATTAGGGATGTTTGGAAATGCTGAACAATAAAAGGAAGAGACAGCCTCAATGCACTTTAATACACTTTCTATTTTGGTGAGTGAATGATTCCAGGAATCCACCCTAAGTATGAGCTAATACCTACTTTCTCATCTGGCCTCTTTCTTCCCCGCTTTCTCCTCCCCACACTCCTTCTCCATTATTTGCATAGATTATATATTACTGTCCTATAAATCATAGGTATTTGGAGGTGAACTTTGAATTCCCAGTTGGCATGAGGCCTGGCCAAACAGAAAATGCCTCACTGTAGCAGGACTAATGTAGATTTAATAAGAGTCGTCTTGCGGCCATTAATTGAGATGAAATTCAATGTAAATCCTAGGTAGTGGCTTTTCTAGTAATAAAGAGTGCTATCTTAGGAGATGCTGAGTGCCTTCAATGTCATCACTGGGAGCTGAGGATGCTTAGTACCTTTCAAGAAGTGACCAGAGCAGGTCCAAATTATTCTCATGGTATATAAATGCTGTGAAAATTTTCTTACATGTACACTGACTAGCGGTTTGTTCTCTTATTGGAAAAATGCAGAGTTTCTCTCTCCAGCCCTTACTTACCATGTTAAAACACTTTAGGGAATGGTCTTAATAGTATGTCTAGATCATAAGCTTTCCAGGCCAGATGGGTCACTGCCTTTTAGAGATGTCCACTTACCAAGCCATATAATGTCTGTAAAAGAAGCTGCACTCACCTCCGCATAGGTGAATTTGGCAATGGCTATTGTAAATGTCTGGAGTATGTTTGAATGGATTTTAACAATACGTAGGGACAGATTCTTCCACCCTTATTGAGTATTAGTTTACTCCAGAAGTAGGGCAATTGATTTCATGGGGCTGTTCACATAGTAAAATATTCTTCAACATGGATGAGGGTACATTTGGAATCTAGCTCTTAATATTTTACACTTTTTTTGGTAGCCAAACTGAAGTTTGGTTAGTTATTTTAAATGTCTTCCTGCCAGAAATCGATGTCAATATCTGGCTGTGTGAGCTATCAGGCACTATTACAGTGCTACGCATATCTGGTGGTCCCAAGGGTATGAAGTGTTTGTATCCATTTCAAAGATCAGATAGTTACTAACTGGTTCTAGGAGTAATTTTACAATAACACTGAAAGCCTCTGGTTTTACAGTACGGGGAGCATGACTGAGGAGATTAGAGCTAGTAATTCACACTTTTGATACTGAAGTGATCCTGAAATGAACAAAAGATTAGACATTTTACATATATCAGGTTGTTAAAGCTATCCCACACACACCCCTCTTCACATTAGCAATAAACAGGTGATACCATTCATGTTCTAGCTAAAACTGTAGTGAAAAACTAAGTGCAAAAACCAGGCATTTATTTATTGAGTCCATCTTCCATAACACCAAATCAAATACTGTATTGTGTGGTTCATAAAATCATAGAGTTAGCGATGGAAAAGAGTGATAAAGTCCTCTAATCCATCTCTCTGCCAGTGTGGTATTGTTCCTGACAGTGTATTTTCTAATGTAATGTTCTTAGGCAGCCTACATTTAAATGTCCTGAGCAATTAAGTGATTAGTTGGATGTGTGGAACTGAGGAAACTTTGTGACTGTGTGAAATTTTCCCAGTTTTTGCTTTGATTGTTATTGTCTTCCTGATAAATTGTTTCCAGGACAACAAAACTGACCAGTGAAATTGTGTAAAACAATGACATGTCACCTGTTTCCACAGTGAAGACAACTTCGTCGTAAAACGAGACCATTCTAATGTGAAAATTGTAAAATTGGGACCAAACTTGAACAGGCAAGGAAAATGATCAAATTATTATTTTGCATTTCACTGCAAATATTTCAAAGGGTTCTAACAGTGACTTATGTCTACTGGAATGAGTTGGTTAGCACATGTTTACCACATCCTTCAACTGGAAAAAAATAGCACCATTCAATAGCGCTCTATAATGCTAATAGCTGAGCGAGATGCCTCATTAGTATCTGTGCTTTGGCTGCAGGATGAGTTCTGTTCCCATTGTCTCTGTGGGGTTCTGAGTTGCCATGGTGTGAAGCCTAGTTGCAACCATGAAGTAGCCAAAGATTTGTATAAAATACCATTACAATTGCCAGATCAAATATGATGCCATTTCAGTTTATGACTTTAAAAAGTTTGCATGTTGTTTGACAGTTAGTTATAACATTAGGTTTCTTTCTTATTTCAAACGTTTTTATTTTAGTGGCAAGATCCTTGAGGCCAAAAGCTAAACAGAATTCAGAAAAAGATTGGACATTTCTGTACACAAGAACTTTCATGTTGACATTAAATATAATTAAAAAAATAGGGATATAAACCCTCATGTCTCAGGGTGAAAGCCAACCATGAACTGCTTGATGTTATTCAATAATCTATTATGGAATTTCTTGCATTTATTTGTGAAGCCTTTCATGTTATACAGGATACTGGACTAGGTGGACTACTGGTCTAATCTAGTATGCTAATTCCTGTGTCCCCTATTGCAGTGCAAATGATCCAGGTCACATTACTGGGCTTAGCATCTCTTTCCTAAGGCCAAGAGGCCACATAGTCAGTCCATGCATGACAGGGCAGGTTTAGCTTGTTTGAAGGGTCCCAGAATCCCACTGGTTTATCCTCAATCCTTTAAATCTCTGATTCCCAGCTCTTTCTTCCCTGCTGTAAGAAGCAGGGAAAACAGGTCTTCTCTCTTTCCAGCTCTCTGTCTATGTGGTCAAGAGGAGAAACAAGCTCCTCCTTTTTTCTTCCCCAACTGCAAGATTGGAGGAAATAGACTTGAGAATCCCATATCCACATCTCCAGAAAGGGGAAGAAGGTTTAATAGCTGGGTCTGTTCTGAGAGGAGGCCAGGGGTGGCCCACTGATCTTTGATCTGTTGTGGAAACTCTGCCTAAGACAAAGCAGAGCTAACAGAATACTAGTAAATGCACGTGTACAGTAGAAGCTACTGCAGTTCAAATTCAGATGTGTTTTGGAATCAGAAGCCTCCACCAGCCATGTGTTATGTAGATCTCAGATGCCAATGCACCATGGAAAAGGTGCCTTCTGCAATTTCTCTGCTGAGGCAGATGACCAGTGTTCTTGGACTCCAAAGGACATATATTTGTTTATATAGCACCTTTCATCTTGAAGGATCCCAAAATACTTTGCAGAAGAACAACCATTCCTCCACCACGGAAATCGTGTCATCACACTAAAGAGACACCACTGCGTAACACAACGATACAGGGTGAAAAACGGGTTGTGTAACCACTCCCAAAGAATTACTTTGTGTCTGTTTGATTACTGCCCTCTAGTGAAATCTGTCTCACTTGACTAGATAAAATGGCTTATGTTTGTTTAAAACAGTATAAGGCTGTATTCTGTGCTGGCCACTCCCCCACGCTGACTGCAATGCAGTTGCACAGCGTGGTAATCAGCACAGATCTTGGCCCTTCACTGTAACTTTGAAAGTAATGACAAGATTATATATACACTCTGAAATTAACAAATGTATCCCTTCATTGAATATCTTCATTACTTTTTAAGTGAGCCAATATACCGTAATGCAAAGTGGCGCTATCTCTAATGAAATAAGATAATTACACTAATGGCATGACCAGTGATGCTAAGTTCACAATGTACAACTTGTAATGAGACTCCTGGATCAATAAGAAGCTCTTTGCCTTGTCACACCAGGCACACAGAATGTTTTTGAGAAGATAAAAGGCTTCTGAAAAATGCAGAAAATTAACTCCAAAAATGCTGGTACTGTTCTCTTTAAAGCCACTGTTTTCTTCTGGATGTACAGCCTGTTACTTACCTATCCCACAATGTACCTTGTTAATCAAAGTGATATGTTTAAAGAATATTATCATTTTATAAATACCAAACAGGGAAGGATGATGCTATTTTTCCCATAATGCTACATATCTGGTAATTCTCATTGCTACTACCATATTCATTAATATTTGGAAGAATTAAAATATTACATTTTCATTAACAATAGAAAATCAAATATTTATCTCAAGAAAGAAATATTTGTATGTTACCAAGGGTGGGCTGGATCCCAAAGCAGCTTGTCATTCTAAAGCAGGGATTATTGAAAACCAACAATGAGTGTGCAGAGAAAACAGACTTCACTGAAAGGATAAGCTCAGTAAGGTATATTCCATTGTCAAGACAGGTAAGATAGATGAAATATTTCTCTCTGTGTAGCTAAAGCATTTACTGAACCCATAGTATAGGAACAAAGATAGAGGCAACAGCCGTTCTCCATTCACTCCTCTCGGGATAGTACCATAATGTTTTTTTCAGCTGTAAAATTCTTGATAGAGAACACAAACATGATTTCTTGTCTCACAAACCTTGCAGGAGGCAAATCATATTGACTGATTGAAACTAGCTTGGAATGTAGTGCAGCGGCTTTGCCTGATTCTACCATGATATGTGCGTGCATGTGGGCGCATACACACACTCCTGATTCTCCATCACATACTGCCAACAGTGCAAAGAGACTATAAAGTCAGTGGATCTGTCCTCCTGGAAATGCCACTGGCTGCCCTTGGCAAAGGGATAAGATGCTCCCTGGCCTGGCACAAAAAGGCATGGCTAGGGATAAGGGGTCTGGAAGCAAAGCATTGCTGCACTCTAGTTTATTCCTGGGGGCTGGAATGAACCAGTGGGCTGGCAGGGAGAGCCAGAGAAGCCCTTAGGCTGCTTCCACTGCTCTAAACAAATCTTTGGAAAACCTCAGAATCTGGGGTTCAACTTTCTCCTCACCCCACTTAGATCTTGTGCTAAGCAGCTCTTGTCTCATTGTGAGACACCATAATAGCAGTAGGCTGAACTGTTACTATGGTATTACCTTTATCTTGGAACTAGACAGCACCATAGGTATTTGTTATTACTATCAAATTTCTCAGTCAATGATGAAGAGGGCTGGTTGACAACTTTTTGTCACCTTTTCTTTCAATGGAAAATTGGGTTTTCCATTAAATCAAAATGTTTGTGGTAAGTGTCTGCTTTTCTTGAAAACTTTCAGCTTCTTGTCAGAAATCTGAAAACTGAAATTCTTTTAGTTTTGGGCCAGAAATTTTGGCTTTTCAATATAAAGTGCCCCCCTGCACTTGTTTTCCTACAAGCTTCATGTGTGACTTTACCATATTTGGGGAGTCACAAGCAAGTCTCTGTGTGCTTTTACTTCTGAAGTGCTCATTCAGGTGGCTGTCATACACCTGTGGAGTTTTTAGGATTAAATACAATCTGGTGTAAATGGATCAATCTCATATCAGTGTCTGTGGAAATTATTCCCACTTATAAAAATGAAAATATTGAGTTTGTTTAGTCTGAAGAATAGAAGACTGAGAGGGGACACAATAACAGTTTTCAAGTACATAAAAGATTGTTACAAGGAGGAGGGTGAAAAATTGTTCTCCTTAATCTCCGAGGATAGGACAAGAAGCAATGGGCTTAAATTGGAGGTTTATGTTGGACATTAGGAAAAACTTCCTAACTGTTAAGCGCTGGACCAAATTGCCTAGGGAGGATTTGGAATCTCTATCATTGAAGGTTTTTAAGAGCAGGTTAGACAAAAGCCTGTCAGAAATGGTCTAGTTATTACTTAGCTGTGCCTTGAGTACAGAGGACTGGACTAGATGTCCTATTGAAATTCCTTCCCGTCCTACATTGCTATGATTCTATACCAGGGCTGAATTTGCTCCATTGTCTTTTGATTGTAGTGTATTGCTTAATGCGCTTAATGCTTAATGCACTACTGGAAAATGGATAGATACAACCATGAGGTGTAAGAGCTAGAACAGGATAAAATCAGGAATCTTTAGGTGATAATGTTGGGTGAATAGCAAAATGCTCTCAGCTCTGTTTGGATGCTATTACAAGCATTTCTATGTACAGAATTGGGATAAAAACTGCTATCTTCTGTCCTGAATTCTATGCTTGCAATTAGTGGGAATTTTGCCTGAGCAAGGATTTCACGATTGGGCCCCTTGAAATTATTAAGCGTCTCCTGATACTTCTGGCCCTTTCTGCTTCCAGTCAGGCTGGAATGACTGAAAGATCAGCTTTTGAGAAAATGGTATTCATAAAACTGTCTTTTCTAGTTATGGTCATAAGTAGGAAACTGATTCTTTTTAAAAAAAACAACTACTAAAGTTTAAATCTGGGGGGGTAAAAATTTTGTATAAGGACCTTCAGAAGGAGAAAATGCAAGGTACTAAAGGACTCTTAAATCTAGCAGAGAAATCCAGAGAAATTCATATTAGAAATAATGCACACATTTTGTAACAATGAGGATGATTAACCCCACTGGAACAAAGTACCAAGAGATTCTCCATCTCTTAAGGTCTTCAGATCAAGACTGATGCTTTCCTGGGAGATATGCTTTAGCCATAAACAAGTTATTGGGCTCAATACTGGGGTAACTGGGTGAAATTCTATGGCCTGTGTTACACAGGAGGTCAGACTAGATGATCAAATGGTCACTTCTGGCCATGAAATCTATAAATTTGAATTCGTTTAATGATTTTTCTCTTAAACTGAAAGTTTCTGGGCTAGATTCTACAATAAATACCCACGCTGAGAAGTAGTTATTCTATGAATAGCCCTGTAAAGGAGACTTAATTCAGGAGAAGAAAAAATAAAGACCTAAGATGATTCTAAATTACTTTTTCATAAATAAAGAGAAAATGAACTAGTGTATGAGCTTTGAAAACCAAAGATTATTTCGATCCAAAGGCACAACATTAATTACATTCTACAAATACTAAATATAGTTGAAACATCATTTGTAATGTAATGATTATTTAAATTATCATTTTGGTTCTGTAAACTGATCTCTAATCATTTTCTTTATCGCTGATAAGAGGAAATAGCTCTGCTATTGGCATCATGTTGTCTATCTGATAGATTTTAGCTAGGAGCAGTTAAAAATCTATACTAATTTACCAGCGTGGTTTTGCTTTGTTTGTAATCTATTTTAAAAAAAAAGTATTATTGTTCAATCATTGCGAAATAATCAGTCTAGTATAAATCCTGGTTTCCAATATTTTAAAGCACTTGGTCTCCCCACCCCCCGTTTTAAGCCATTGCCAGATAAACAGATTAATTTTTCTGATAGTCATCATGAAGCTGAGAAAACATCCCCTCATGAAATGCACACAGATTGATCCAGTCTGATTGGCTATCCTGCCACTAAATCAGTTGCTTCTATTCCCATGGTAACAAAAGGGGCTACACTGGGCAGCTGTTCTTGCTCTGAATGACTTCAAAATAGACAATTGCAGTGTAAAAAATCTAGTATTTTGAATGCAAGGGGTTCTATTTACAGCATTTACTACCAAGATTGTATTTATTTACTTTAACTGATTATTTCATCTGCTCTGATAGATTCAGAACAGCATTACTTTTTATCAGAGGAGGAACATATATAGGGAAGGAATGCATGGTTGTGTGCATGTGAGAGAGGTAGGAAATTTGGGGGGGAGAGTTTTTTGGGGGTGGCATGATGCTTTCAGATGTCCTCAGTTAGTTGTTTTATGCTTTTGATGTTTTATAATATTTTATTTTTATATCATCTTATTTTAGCTTGTAGACCAGGGGTTTTCAGATTTTTTTGAGCTGAGCCTCCCCTTTGAGTTACAATTTTTGGTTGCTTCCCCCCCAATACCTGCCCATCCCTGCTCTGGTTTTCAGGGTGTGGGAGGGCATGTGCAAAGGTCTCTGGAGGGCAGAGCCAGTACTGGGCATGGAGGCACTGACCCCCACCCACAGGGTCACCAAACCCCACTGAACGTTTCTCCACGCCCCCCGAGGGGAGCATGCCTCACAGTTTGCAAATCTCTGATGTAGACCAACCTTGCCACACCCAAAATAATCCACAGATATTTTGCTCCCAAATCCTCTTCTGGTTTAGAGGGGAAAAAATCAGTAGCATGAAATAATGCAGACTATGGGTGACAGATAAACCACAGACATGGAGATCCAGGAATTTCTGCTCCATAAACACAAACTTCTACCACCTGACTTAATGGAAACTCTTGGCTAACTGTACTAGTATTAAGAGTTATGTTCTCTGGCAACTAGGCACCACAGAACAACATGATCTCCCACATGCACACTTGGGCAACTTTGGTTTTACATCCATAAAAGACAATATATAGTATCCAGTACATCACATCATTATATGGTCCACCCAACTAGGCAAAGCTCATATCCAAGCATCTGGGGTTCCTAGAAGTTCAAATCCACCAGTCAGGTGCCAAATTGTAACGTATGTGGCCACAAAGAATGGCCACCACAGTCCTCAGCTAAGCCACAAACATGCAACATTGGAGATAGAAGCCAAAATCTTATTGTCCACTCCACCACCTGAGCTAATAGAAACTCTGTTGCTTACGTTGATATTAGAGTTAATATTCTCCATTGGCTGTAGCCATATGTTTTCACGTATTTGAGCAGCTGTGAAGCCACTCAGCAGAGAGCAATGGTACCAAATCATGCTAATTAACCTGCATATTAACACTAGTAGTTGAGTCTTGGCCTTTTTAAATTCATACACCTGTGGTAAAAAGAAATCTAATCAATCAAACCATGGCAGAACTTAGTATGGATGGCTGCCATACTGGGCCCCCACTGGAAAACAAGTCTTCAAATAGCTAAGAAGTTTGCAATGCCTATCAAGTATTGCTGTGAACATGAGAGGTCCTTTGAATTATGTCTTTCTGGTCTCTCTGTAGCATTCACATTATTTCACCTTGCATTTTAGGCCCTGCCTTCAGTTTGTCATATTATACTTATTTTTATTGTTTTCTTTTGTGTCTCCACCATGAAACATTATTTTGATCTCTTCTTACAGGCTAGAAAACCAGCCAAAGGCCAAATTCTACAAACATCTCTGCATGTGCAGCCTTTTTTTAAATCAAGGGGGCGTTTATCAGAGGAAGGGCTTGCAGGATTGTGCCCTGTCAACATGCTATGTTGTATGACTAACCCAGAAATCGCTCAGCATGTTTCAACCTTCCTGGACGGTCACTTCACCTCAACTCTCAGTTATAATTTATTTTTAATTGCTTGGTGGCACAACTGAGCACCGTTCCTTTAATGTAATGGTACTGAGCTGAGCACACAACAGATATAATAATAACCTCAACATTATATTAGTCACAGGTGGAGATTTAAAACCGATAAGCCCAAAGCCCCAGCAATGGAGCTAATCTTGCCAGTGTGTCATGCCCAGGTATGGTGTTTTGTTAACAAAAAATGAATCAGAAGAAAATTAAAGGCATGTTGACCCAATTGTTGATTCAGTGCTTTAGCCTAAGAAAGAAGCATGGAATCTTCTATAATTTACAAATGTAGAACATGGGTGGAGGGATATAGACAACCTAATTTGTTGGTTTAGGAAAGTAATGCCAGTCATTAATCAGCACATCTAACTGAAAATATTGGCTTTATCACTGGGGCTGATGATAAAACATCCGCTTGTACTGGAAGCCCAGCCATTCCAGTTTCACTGAATGTACAGTAATTCAATCATAACGAGGAATAATTTATTTGTAACAAGAAAGGCTTCTGTTTCC
Organism: Emydura macquarii macquarii; assembly: GCF_026122565.2. Lineage (NCBI taxonomy): Eukaryota > Metazoa > Chordata > Testudines > Chelidae > Emydura > Emydura macquarii. The sequence goes on from NW_027130506.1 coordinate 8,656,988, forward strand.
CCATAATGAGTTGATTATATCTTGTCAGAGGAGCCTTAAACCCATCAAATGTCAAATGAATTATATCAAACATATTATTTTCATAGCAGCTGGATATGACGAACTGGTGAAACAGAGCTCTCTATTGTCATATTTCACTGAGAAAGATAAAATATAGCTTCTAACAGTGGAACTCGTGACACTGATTCACGTAGGTTCCTAATTTCATACTTTAAAGGGTCCATTTTGTAAATATGATAGTGTTATTTACCCAAAGTTAAACTCCTATTTTGCAGGGGGGTAATTACCCAACATAAAATTCTTATGTAAATTACCCAACCCCTTTTTATTCAGGCAATAGTATCCCTGATTGATAAAGCATTTTTGGACAATGCACTTATCCAAAATAAGGTTTAATTATTCCTTTGTCCCCCAAAAGCACTGGCTGGGGGAAAAAAAGGGGAGGGGGGAATTATCTAGATTTTCAGAATATATGTGCATGTCTGAGTCTTTATAATATGCATGTGAACAATCCTCATTTATGTCTTACTACTGGAAATTGGCCAGTATTAAATTTGTGCCGGGTGAGGAAGTTCCTTAGGATGTAACTTATGGGAAATTGCCAGTGGCTGAGCAAATATGTTAGAAAGAAGCAGATATATACAATAGTACTTAGATACTGCAGTAATAAGTGCATACGAAATGTTGAGCAACAGAAAGAGAGGATCTCTTTGGCCACCACTTTCAGACGTCACCACTGCCATACTATCACAGCAACGCTACCATTTTTAGTGTGCTAACTTGATGAGAGCCAGCAGAAGTATGTCCACTTGAGCTGGGAATCACACCCCTTGCTCCACGAGTATATGTAGCCTAAGACAGATTCGTCTCCTGATATGCTTCTAGTCTGAAATCATTCTATCTGTGTAGAACCAAAGAAATTAGGCTTTAAAAGGATGAAATGTGAGTAGGCTAGGGAGATGGAATTCACCTTCCCAACCCAGAACCAGGGCACAGGCTTCAGGACCACTACATCCATTCTGTGTAGTGTTAGAGACACTGGATTTGGGCATTGCCACTTCCCAGTTGTCCCCAATGTGGAAACTGTAAGGAATTTGGAGGGTGGAGCACAGATTGCAGGAGGGAAGTGTTTGGAGGAAGCACCAAGAAGTTAGTCTGTGTGCACATGGATAGATGGTTAGCTGTATTTGTGGCATCTCTGTATAGATTAAGCATGAAGTCCTCTCATGTTATTCTGAAGCATGTGATAGATGAAATATCGAGTGCTGGCCACCACATTGGTCTACGTGGGCCTAGCATATCAACCCCTTTGTAGGATAATAGGGGTTCCAGATGTACGAGAGGATCACATAAAGAAGGAAATGTGATAAGAGTGGGAGAAGGAAATGAAAGTAGCCGTTGCAGTATTTGTGAGAACTCTTACCTCTGCATAGGAGTTTTAATGGCCAAATGGACACTAGTGGCTCCTAATAATAAACCCACTTGGAACAGTTTGCTAATGCTTCATATGCAGTAATAGGGTGCTGCTCCCTTTCTCCTATTACTTTGTTGTGTTGATGTTGCTTGCTCTTTTTTTTTAGTAGAAAAACTCATTAGTCATTAAGGACTAAAGATCAGCAGTTAGCCATAGCCCTGAATAAGCAAGGGTGCAGCTGCACGGGTGGTGTAATCTCTTCTGGTTATTATGGGAGGACTGTATGAAAGAGAGAGATCCATTTATACGTAAGCCCTGTGGCCTGAAGCTCTGGACATTAGGGAGTGCACTGCTACCATCTGTTGAACGGGGGAAGGAGTGGCCAAGAGTTGTTTCATAACTGTTTACCTAAAACTCCAGATGGACAGAAACTCCATAAGGGAGGGAGCTCTCTGCCACTGTCTCTTGATGAACAGGGGAACACCTGGCTAGGGAGGGAGTGTCAGCTTTCTACCCAGAAATCCTCCAAGTGACACTTTGGGGAGTCACCACACAAAGTCCGAATTCATGGAACAGTGAGATTGAACTGAGAGGAGAGAGAGGTGAAAGGGGCTCCGATCTCGTAGCTAGGGGTGAAATTCTGGTGGCAAGGACTCTGCTCAAGAGGCCTATGTGCCACTGACCCCTCTTCACTGGAGACTTTGTGAAGATATGGCACAGAGATGACTCTGCGGAGAGGCATTGCCAAGGCATCTCTTCAATGAAGCTCTAGAGGGCAGCAGCAATGCTGAGTAAATTCCAGGGAATCCCCCTCATCCTTTAGAGGCTAGAGACAGGTCTGCCTACTGCTAAAACAGTGAGTGGGGCCTACAGAGGGGGAATGGGGAAAGTGATGTCTTGTTTCTTGGATGTTCACACCAGTGGGTGAGCAACTGAGGTAAAGTATTACTGCCAAAGATCCCATGAGAGTGGGTATTTTAATTTTTATTCAGTTATATATAGTTGCTTTGTTTTCCCAAGTGGATATTGCATTCCCTTTCCCTCTAATAAAGCTTCTCTTTGTTTTATACATGGACTTAGTGCTCATACGTGGGGAAATATTGCCTATTAAGAGCACCCTAAGGAGGTATTTACTTTTCCCAGGTTTCTGGGAAGTGGTGTTTGTTAATTTTAATAGGAAATTGCTGCTGCCAACTATACCTGGCAGAAGGGTTACATATATGTGTACAGGATTGGTTAATGCAAAAAGTGTCATCTACATCAAAATATGTAGCATTGATCATAAATTAAGTGCTTGAATAAGGTTGTTGTTATGGAAAGCCAATGACTTCCTAAGTCCAGGTATCAACATATGCGTTTCGGACAGCATGCATCTTCAAACTTTCCATTAGTTGGTATAACATGTTCTGTTGTCCCAATGGGCTAATGCAGGGTTGAGAAGGTCGTGTTCTTGCTCCTGCCTGCTCATTTTGGGGTGATTTGTGACCTGACTCTAGAGAGTAGATAAAATGTAATCTGAATAGGAGGTGAACCTGCCCATGGATATAGACTTCCTACTGTACTGCTTCTAGTCAGTCTGTGGAATTTACTATACAGGAGAACATTGATCAAATACCATAGCTGGATTTTAAATAGGCAGTCTAACTTTCCGACCAATAATATTTATAGTTAAGCATTCTAAGGTTGGCAATGAAATCTCATGCTTTAGGTGTAAACTGATCATCTAGAGGGCTCAGAAAGGAAGCTTCCCCACTTCCCCCAGTACAACAGATGAGGAACATTGTAAGGAGGAAAGCAGTGTGCTTTCCTGAGACTCACTGAGTATTTGCCACTGCAGGAGTCAGAATATCTGATGTGACAGACCAGTGGTCAGAACTGGTATGACAAAGCCTATGTTCCCCAGCCAATCAGACAAGATCATGTTATCAAATATTGTTACTATTAATGCTGAAATGAAGCTACAGGAGATCCTTGGTCACACTCAGCAGAAACTTTTTGGAATTTCCCAACACTAAGGTCTATGTATGAAAAATTCTATAAAAGTGCTATTTATTCACTGTTTGTAAATTTGCTGATGACAAAATTAAGTTCAATTCCTTATGGTAGATTTACACTATGTGCTGGCATGTATTTAAATGGAAATATGTATTTTTAAAATGTAATTTTTTTATAATACAGAGAAAATGTTTTTCTATGTATCAGAACATTTTCTCAGCCTTCCTCTCTTGCACTGATCTTTCAGATCAAAACTGTAACTGTCATCCACAGAGGCTGCAGTGCTATAGATACATATACATTTATTACACTTTCAGGTTGAATGTTGCTGTCAGTTAGACCAGTGAAAATTCAGAATGAGTCCATTGATTTATGTGGCATTATTCCGTATTTACTACACCTATATTATGAAAACAAATTTGGCCTTTCATTGCTAGAGTCAGCTCTTCCGAAAAGCTAGACGCCACTACAACATTTTAACTGTCTACAAGTGACTGAACTGTGGTTGTAGCTGAGTATTTAACAGCATTTCACACATCTTCTGTCATCTGGTATATAACAATGTGCTGATTTTATAAACAGCAACTGCTCATTTTTGTGGTTGAGTTTTATTGGATGCACAAGAGAAACATCTGACTAAATAAAGCTGGAGACAGAGAAATTGAATGCAGAGGAAGGAGTGGCATTCCCAAGCCCATGAAAACCAAACTGTGCTGGGTTTTTCAAACTGCGGTGCCACCAGACAAGGCCCTTGCCTTCCTTTGCAGTCAAAATGCCATAAGCCTTCACTTTCTTGAGGTATTTAAAGTGCTTTTGCTTGGTATATGCTAGTGAAATACTGCAAACCTCACTTGTGCTGTCACATACATGGGGGGAGGCGTTAACGGTACAAATGCAGGATGCTAGGAATGTTCAAAAACTTTTAAAAACAAAACATGAGTACATATTAATACAAATTTTGAAGTAGAATAAGAAACAGCAGTGAAGATCTTCAACTGGTGTAAATCAGCATCGCTTCAATAGAGCCATGCTGATTTACACCAGTTGAAGATCTGCTCTAGTAACTGACTCGGAGAAGAGACACTTGTGTCAGTTCTCTCCAGAAATGGAATAATCTGTACCTAAACTAGCGTTTAAAGCTTGGTATATTTTATGGTACATCATTACTGTTCTGTTATGTTAACTTGCCACAAGCCTTCACCAACATGAAAACTTAGAAAAACCTTTCCTGCTATGTTACATAACTATTTTACACTCTACTTGAAGTCTTCTGTGGAAAATATCTTTTCATATAACAAATTAACCCTGAAGGATTCCCAGATGCACCCTAAAGTACTTTACAGACATAGATTGTTCCTGAGTCGGTCTGAGCAACCACATTCTACAGATTCTTTATATGCTGTGTGGGTAAAACTATTATGGGCTACATTGTGCTATGTGAAGAAGTATAGGATAGAATCTATATTCAAAGCGTATTATAATAGTGCATAAGAAATGGGGAATAAGTCTTTAAATATCTTGAGCCCTTTAGTGGTGCTCACTGTCATAGACACAAGTCAGAGCAGCAGTGTATAAGGAACTAGGCCCTCGATATTGTTGATGATCCCTCCCACACTGCACCTTATGGTGGTTTGCTCTGCACCATCCCATACTCAGTGCGGTGGGACACTTTAGCTCTATATTAGAAATATTAGTGAAACCAGTCTGGGGTATCAAATATGAAAAGCTTAAGAGAGAAAATGCAATGGGGTTTGCTACAAGAGGCTTCACTTCTGTAAAACCTAAGCAGAAAGAGATCCTTTTCCCCATGGTCACAAATTCCAAACCAGGGCTCGGTCTGAGTGATGTTTACACCTCTGCTTTTGTGACTCACTGATCCATGTGTGGGTGGAGGACATGGGTCTGTTATAGTCCTCCACTATAGAGTTGAGTTCAGACTCATGCTTCTAGATCCTGAAATTCCTGCTTCAGCGCTCAGTGTCAGCCAAGATGATAGCCACCATATTTTCTAATTTTACTTATCTCAAGAGACGGGTTCAAGTTGTAGTGTTCATATCTAAGTTCACATCCAAACTTCTGCAAAATTCAGACCTGGGGTTCTGGTTTAGGCCTATCTCTACTTGCTCTCACTCACTGCTGCTCTTCTGGAATCGCTTACATAACCTCAGGAAGGAGCATAACAAAGGCACCACAACTGCACCTTTCTGCGCTGAAGAATTTTCAGCAGAAATTAAAGGAATATATATATATGAAATTGAATTTACAGTAAGGGCCAAAGGCTGAGATCAATATGTACAGAAGAGTACACGTCTCTTAGTTTCAAGCTTTATATGATGGCCTCTCATCAAAAAGCAGTTTCTTTTGTTCCTAAAATTTTTGGCTGTGTGTGGAGGTCTCACCTTGTTACGGTAATTTAAAAGCACCTGTTGTCATATATTTTCATGTGGCAGTTACACTGGAACTAATCCCACTTAATCCCCTTAATACAAGATGCTATGGGTTTACTCGACTGATGTGGGTTTTGCATTTCATGCATCTTACTACATATAGATTTTTGTTTTTATTTCTGACATTTCAGTATTATTTCAAAGTGCATGTGTTATTTGCAACCTTTGCAAATGTTTTCCATCCATTTCAGAGAGAAAATAAACTCTGGAATTAAAGAAATAGACAAACAAACAAAATCCTTCACATTATCATACATCCCTATGTTTTTTCTGACACCGGTTGTAACCCCATTCTTTCTAATGTGCATGCCACCATTGTTTCCCATTCTCCTGGGTTCTGCATGATGGTGAGGTGCATAACTCTGAGTTTTATTGATCATGTCTGCACTGTGGCCCAGATTCAGAAGAGCAATTACATTTGTGCTTACATCCATGTATGTTCAGCAGAGCACTTAAGCACATGCTTATATTTAAGCATGTGCCTGTGTCCCATTGGTATCTTTAATATGTATGAAAAATGCATAAAACATTAACTTTTGCTCAAATGAATAACAGCATGATGGCTAACTTTCTTTTAAAAGATAATTTAGAAAACACGTCATTTTGATTCCTTGTTCGATTATTGTAAATTTATCAAATTAACAATTAATAAAAGCATGTTCAAATTCCTTTCATCTTTGTTCCATATTTAAACTCTTTATCCATCTGAATTTTGCTCCCAAACAGCTGTCATTTCATTTCATCTTAATAATTTTTATTCTGATTTGAGTTTCATCTGGCTTCTTCACACCTTGTTCTTTTGTGGGGTTTATCAACTATTTTCAGCTGTTTTTATTTATATGCAATCTTCTCTTTTGTCACTCACCCTTTCTTTGTATTCATTCCTATTTAGTATATTCACTTCATATTTGTACCCAGTATGTAATCCACATATGTAGAGATAGGCGGTGTTGGCATGTGTGTGTTTGTATAAGTTTATATAGTTTACAATGTATCCATATGTAACATCCAAAAAACTGCATTAAAAGAACATTAAGGTTGCAAAGTCAAGCACTCACTAGTTAGGAAATGCCAGAAAAAAGTTATTTGTACAGCCTTAATTCGCCCTCCACACCTCTCCCCACCCCCTGTGTATGCATTAAGAAATAGTCTTCAGTTACATTATCACTTATTTTTTCTGCCGCAGTTAGCATACAAGATGCTGGTGCTCACTATATCAGCAGCTATTCAATATTTTGTTTTATCCTCACTGTTCCAGGTTGGTCTTGTGCCTAATTTACTGCACGTTTAATCCTTGCTCTGAATACAGCTTTTCTATGGCACTTGTCACTATAGTATCTGAATGTTTCACAAACATTAATGGATGTATTTTCATGACAACCATTATTATTATTATTGTAGTAGTAATATAGAAGCAGTCATGGACCAGGATCCAGTTTTGCTGCGCATTGTACAAATACAGAACAAACAGACAGTCCTTGCCCCCAGAGAATTTAAGAGATGAGAGGCTATTACTATCCCGATTTTATGGATGGAGAATTTAGGTACACAGAGATTAAAGTCAAATGTGCCCACTAATTTTGGGCACCTAGTCCAAGAGGGCTAAGGCCTGATTCATTGGAGGAGTTAGCATTATAAGGCACTGTCTATATCAAAAGCATAGCTCCCATTGACTTCAGTTGAAGCAGTGAGTGGTCAGCATTTGTGCAGCTCAGATGCCAGGGTCTCAAGTGGGACACCCAGAAAATGAGAAACACCCAGTTAGTGGCCACCTGCGAAAAGTTTGGTTGTAAGTATATTTCTCAGCATCACATAAGAACTCTGTGGCAGAGGTAGGAATAGAATCCAATTCTATAGGACAGCATTCAACTACCTTTAGCCGTGAGATCATCCTTCCTCTTCCTGAAATCCTCTGCCTCATTTACTACCCATGGTCCAGTTCTGGGCCCTTTTCACTTCATGTATGTAGGAAGAGTACCTCTGGGTGGTGTCCACTGACTCCTTAGATGCCTTTGAGGAGCCGTTAGCACCATCCAGAATTCTCTGTTTGGTGTCCCTTGATTTTTAACCTTTGACCACAATCCCATTTCTGTTTTCTCCTTTGTTGTCCTAAGTACTCAAATGTGACTTGAGCCTAGTGGTTCCTCCCCCAAAGTACAGGGGGAAGGCCTTTAGTTTTGGGGCAGGCCTAGACCCACTTGTACCAGTCCTGTAAATAGTACACATGTTCCAATTCTGGACCCTTTTCCCTTCATGTGTCTGGGCAGAGTTCCTCTGGGCTGTCTTCTGGTTCCGTGGACTCCTTTGAGGAGCAGTGGGCACTGTCGGGGGTTCTCTGCTTGGTGTCCCCCTCTTGATCTTTCATTTTGGTTCTATGCCCTTCACTCCCATCCCTGTGTTCTTCCTCTCCCCGCCTTCCCAAACCATTAGATTTGGGCCTGTCCCAGTACGCGCAACAGGTACATACCTTCCAACTTCTGCACCAAATGAAGCTCACTGCACAAGCTCCACATCCAAGTCTTCTGTCCAGGCGCCATCTCCTTGCCCAGCCATTCCCAGCCCCCTCCCCTCATCTCACCCTGCCATCTCCCCATCCCAATCTCAGATACAAGTCTCCTTGTCCCAACTTTTCCTTCCAGTCCTCTCTATAGGTTTGGCTCTTGCTGTTCTGCAATTGAGTCAAGTTGTTTTCATTTCTACAGTGTGGTGCGGGCAAGAGGGGAGGAAAGAGGCATAGAGAACAAAGGAAAGACAGTCTCCTGCTCTCAGTTCTAATGCCCAGTACCAATGCAGCTGAAAGCAGCAATCACAGGGGAAGGCCTGCTCAGCTCCTGCAGTACCCCAATAGAGCATGCTCCATGAAGACCGACTCTTAGGAGAATTTAGCTCCCAAACTCCTAAAACTCTACATGTGAACTGAGATTTTTCAGAGGCTTATCACTTGACCAAAGTTAGGCAATTTTCACAAGAACAGCAAAAGGCACATCCCTGCCACAAAGGCCATCCCCCAGCCAAATTTCCGAGCCTTTGCTACACATCATGGAGGCACTAGAGCTTCTCAACAAAATGGCTGAAATACTGTTTTGTGGCATGAGTAAAGCAATGTAATTTTCCCCTCAACTCATTCTCAGAAATGGCTAAATATATTTTTGCTGAAATGTTCTAAAAAAAACCCCACACTGGGGCAGATACCCAACATGGAAAACTATAGTCCAAATGGTCAAAGACAGCCAGCGTAACAAGCAAGCAAAAGCAGGGCCTTATAATGAGAAGTGTCAGACATGCTTTCATCCTATAATAGGGATATTGTGTGTTATACATTTATATATTACATATATTTTTTAAAATAAAATTCCTGTTTTCTCCCACGTTCTTTGACTTTCAGGATGTAGTAGATAGAGTTTTTTTACATCAAATCAGACACTGCACCTAATTTGTTCAAGGCTGTGTTATGTCATCTTGAGACATATATGCAGTTTTCATTCATTATTAGAGCAACATCATTCAGAAAAAGCATTGCTGCTATGGCATTGTTTCAGAGCTAGTGCTCCTATCAAGTCCCAAGACAATGCCACAGCATGAATTTGCAAAATGGACACAATTCCAAGAATATTGTCACAAAGGCAGCCCTGTGTGCTGCAAGTATCAACTAATGAGCTCTTTTTCCAAGACACCCTGTTTTCAGTTGTTGTTTTCACTGGGAATAGTGATTTTTGCTTCAGTAAAAATGTCATATCTGATTGTTGAACAGAAGTTCATGGCAGATATCTCTTCTCCCCTAGTTCACCTTCATAATCACTTGTCGTTGGCTATCCCTCGATATGAGGATGATGTCTGCCAGTCATTGATGAGGCTTAAGATGGCTGAAAAGTCCAATTCAAGCTCTACAGATTTTTCCACATATGTGACAGTTGGGTGCTTGGAGAAAGCATAACTGCTGGCCAGGATGCTGTACACTTTCCTTCCTCCTCTGCCATTTCTCAGCCTCTTGAGCAAGATGATTCGCTTCAAAATGGGCTGAGGCTTGATGTATGATGAGATACCATTGCAGTCTATTACCAGCCAGCTCTTCCCAATTTGTGGGATCAATGCCTCCCTTCTTAAGATATACTTTCAAGGTGTCCTTGTAGCCTTTTCTTTGACCCCCGTGGGTCCTCTTACCATGACTAAGTTGAGAAAAGAGGACTTGCTTTGAAAGATGAATATCAGCAATGTGCACACAATGACCCGCCCAATGAAACTGATTTTTCATAATCTTCATCTCAACACTGGTGATGTTAGCTGCAGAGAGAACGCTGGCATTGTGCGACGATCTTCCCATCTGATACGGGGAATCTTCCTAAGGCAGTGCTGTTGGTAAGATGACTTCAATATGTCACCCATGGCTCGCATCCACAAAAAATTGTGGGGATAACATCTGCATTGTAGACCAGGATCCACAGATCTCTGTCAATAAAGACACAAGGGAGCAACTTTCTAAAGGAGGGGCTGGCACAACGGATCCTATCTTCAATCTCCACATCAAGATTGGCTGACTGGGAAAGGTGGCTACCAAGATAAGAGAAATGCTCAACATTTTCCAGTGGTTCATCATCAATGACAATTTGTGAGAGAAGGGGGACAACTCGTGTTGGGGCAGGCTGGTGGAGCACCTTAGTCTTCCCAATGTTGAGGGAGAGTCCTAGGCAATGATAGGTGCCTGAGAAGCGATCTAGGGTGGATTGCAAGTCAGGCTTGGTGTGTGCAATGATAGCACAGTCGTCTGCATACTGAAGGTTGGTAATAACAATCTTGGTGACCTTAGGTTTAGAATGGAGATGCCGTAGATTGAAAAGCTGGCCATCTATGTGACACTCAGTATCAATTCTAGAGGAAAGGCAGTCACAAATAAGAATCAAGATTATGGCAAGATAGATGGAGAAAAGGGTTATGGCTATAACACAGCACTGCTTTACACCAGTAAGGATGGTGAACGGATCTGTCTCTAACCCGTGACAGAGGATGGTGGCAGTCATTCCATCATGAAGTAGCCTGAGAACATGAATGAACTTCAATGGACAACCAAACCTAGGCAGCACCTTCCATAACACTTCCTGATTGATGGACTCAAAGGCCTTAGTTAGGTCAGCAAATGCCATAAACAACTGGTGGTGTTTTCTACAATTCTCTTGGATCTGTCGTACAACAAAAATCATGTTGGTGATCATGAGATGCTCTGATCATGAGATGCTCTGAAACCATATTGGAATTCCAGAAGGACTTCTTCAGCAAGAGGGAGGAGATGGTTTAAAAGGATGCAAGCAAGGATCTTCCCGGCAATGGAGAGGAGGGCAATACCTCAGTAATTCCCACATATTGACTTGTACCCTTTCTTAAAAATGGTCACAATATGGGCATTCTTTGGGCCAGGTGGAATTTCCTCATTAACCTGAATTCTAACCAGGAGTTGATGAAGTTTTTGCAGGATTGCTATTCCACCAGCTTTGAAGACCTCGACAGGGATGCCATCGGCACCTGACGCCTTGTTGTTTCTAGTCTGAGTGATGACACACCAAAATTCTTCAGAAGATGGGGGGTCGGCAAGAGGTTCTATTACTGGCTGCTGAGGAATGGACTTGATGGTGGCAGCTGAGATTTCAGAATTACGGTTCAATAGAGTCCCAAAATGCTCTTGCCAATGTTGCTTGAGGGTTACATTGTCCTTTAGAAGAGTGGAGCTGTCCTGGAATCGCAAAGGGGTTATGCCCATTGAATTTGACCGGTAGATGGCTTTTATTGCTTGAAAAAAACTTCTCTAGACATGTTCATCGGCAAACTCTGGATATCCATGGCCTTTGTTTGCCACCACTGATTCTTGACGTCACACAGCCTCCTTTGAACTATGGCTTTAAGATTACTTAAGCGTACTTACTATGCCCTGGCTTAAGTTTGTATGCACCACTACCCTCTGTTAGATGATGGCATATAGTTTGAGAAAAATTGAGCAAATTGTTAGTATTGAGCAGTTTTCAATTTTTTTACTGTCTAGCTTTCTGGTGGCCCATGAGAATCATAGAACCATACGGATAGAAGAGACCACAAATGTCTAACCCTCTGCCAAGATGCAGGATTTGTTGTGTGTAAACCATCCAAGGCAGATGGCTATCCAGCCGCCTTTTGAAAACCTCCAGTGAAGGAGCTTCCATGACTTCCCTGGGCACTCTGTTCCATTGTCTTACTGTTCTTATAGTTATATAAGATTTATATAGTTTAGATTTAATCTAAATCTGCCATGCAGTAGTTTGAATCCATTGCCTCTTGTCCTGCCCTCTGTGGCAAAAAAGAACAATCTTTCTTCATTCTTTATAGCAGCCTTTGAAGTATTTGAAGACTGCTATTATGTCTCCCCTCCATCTCCTCCTTTCCAAACTAAACATATTGATGATATGGCTTGTATTCCATCTCTTTGATCATCTTTATCACTCACCTCTGGATCCAAATAGAGTGGTACTATCACCTCCCATGTCTTGCATGCTATTCCTCCGTTAAGTTTTGCAACCCAAAATTTAATTTGGTTTTTTTTTTTTTTTTTTTTGCATCAGCATCACATTGTTGACTCATGTTGAGGTTGTGATGCACTAGAACTCCCAGATCCTTCTCAGCAACGCTACTGCCAAGCCAGTTATCCCCCATTCTGTATTTGTGCACTTGGTTTTTCTTTCCTAAATGGAGTGCTTGCATTTGTCTTTGTTGAATTTCATTTTGTTGTCTACAGCCCAGTTCTCCAATTTATCAAGATCCCTCTGAATTTTAGTTCTATCCTCCAAAGTGTTTGCAACCCCCCATCTTTGTGTCATTTGCAAGTTTGATCAGTATGCTCTCTATTCTTACATTCAGGTCATTCATAAAGATGTTAAACACCACCAAATCCATAACAGATCCTTGTGGAACCCCACTTGAGACCTCCTTTCAATCTGACATCATTCCATTAGGAATTACTCTTTGTTTGCTGTTGTTTAATCAATTATGTATCCACTTAATGGTAGTTCTACTGATCCCCCATTTTTCCAGCTTATTTATGAGAATGTCATGTGGGACTGTGTCAAAAGCTTGGCTAAAGTCCAGGTATATTATGTCTACCACATTCCCCCTATCCACCAAACCAGTTACCTTGTTAAAGAAGGAAAGCAAGCTAGTTTACCACAAATTGTTCTTCATAAATCCATGCTGACTGCTAGTGATCACCCCTTCATCTTTCCAGTATTTGTAAATTGAATGTTTTATACATTGCTCTAGTAGCTTCCCAGCTATTGTGGTCAGGCAGATTGGCCTATAGTTCCCCAACTCCTCCTTTTCCTCCTTTTTAAATATGGACACTGCGTTAGCCCTTCTCCAGTCTTCTGGGAACTGTTCTGTCATCCATGAGTTTGCAAATATTATCATCCGAACAGCCCCTGCTGCTATTGAGATCTGCCCAGAGGAGATCATATGGCCCTGTCCATGTCCATAATAACTGTGTATGTCTTTGTTAGCAGCAGCCAAATGTCTGTGGCAGTCAGGTTCCTGTGAATGTTCCATGAGACATACTCAATACAACCCCTGAGATCTGAACATAGGCTAGGTTTTTCCAAGATAACCAATGTCTGATAAACTGGGGAATATTTTAGAGGAGTCCTACATTCCAAAGCATCTGCTGGCTAAGCTGTCAGTTAGAGAGGACATATGAGAGGTCCATCAAAGTGTCACCTCTCTATATCTCCCAAAGAAACCGTAATTAGTAGTGGGGTAAGAAATCCCTCCACCATTCACCATCCTTCCTAGCACAGGATAGTGTTGAGTGTGATAAGCCGTTGGTGCTGGTAGGGGTCTCACCACCATTAAAGAGTGCTTTTTAATGTAAAATACATCTAGCTCATAGGCCATCCTTGTGCACTGGGAGCTGTGCTCACAGGTCAAGGGCTGTCTATAGCCCTTACAGCTGCATACTGTACAAGCAGTTTCTCAGTTCAGCATGGATGCCCATCATTTTGAAAGATAAGCAAAAAGGATTTACTAGAATTCCTTAAGAGTCCATTGACTCTCTCAGGTTAGTTATATTTATGAATTCTCTGTACATGTTCCACATTCCATATCCACTTTCACACTCCATGTCACATCTAAAAAGGTCAGAAATTAACATGAAATCCTCCCTTTAGCAACTTGCTGGGATCTTGGCTTTGCCTTGGATTTCTGATTCTTAACATCATTGCTTAAAGGCCAATCATTTAAGGTTCTCTGCTTGTCTTTTCAAGCATGGCTATTCTACTTGAAAGAAATTGGTTTTTTTGAAAAAAATGTCAGCCTTCCGATCTCAGAATTTTCTTTTTCCAGGTCTGACTAAACGGTTTTATGCTCAAGGCACATGATTATATAGGGCACCAACATCACAGTGTTTATAAAGCAATATTTAAAGAGGCTAAGAATTTTAAGTTATTGATTATTTATATGTATCGCAATATTGATGCAGTTGTGCCCCTATTTGATGGTATTGTGCAAATGTAATCAATGAGACCAATAGAATATAAAAGTAGTAACATTCTGTTTATATATATATAAACCACATAACTACTACAATTAACTCCTAGTTATATTGCCAAGTTTCCACTCCCTGTGTACCATCTCCAGAGCTTCTGTGGCATAGCCTGTGGCCTCGCTGAACCCAGAATGTCCAGCTAACAGATTAGGATCTTGATTTAAGCCAGAAAACAAACAAGAAAATTCAGTGGGAAGGTTGAAATTAGAGCAGATTGACATTTTCTGAATTTTGAATTTCAATTTTTTTAAAACATGAGAACAATGTCAAGTGAAATGTTTTCATTTTTATAATGAAAAGAAAAAAGAAAAGAAAAAAACCCTAAGAGAACAAAAAAGTAAAGGATTGGAAAGGGAGGGAAAGAAAAGGAAACATATTTTTGGAGAAAACAACATGGAAAACTCTTGGGAGTGGGGAGGAGGGAAGCCATTCTTTTTCTTTTCTGGCCTGCTGTAACTGAAATTGAATCTTCAGTTTCTGCAGATTTCTACAAACAATGAGTGATTTAGCATAGCAATCAGTGCAATACCAGAGTGCAACTAAGATGTGTTAAGGACAGAGGGGAATTAGAGTTTGATAGAAGAGTGACTGGCCAATCTCAAAAGATTTATAGTCTAGACTGATTTTTTGGATGAGTACCTAAATGTTCAGATGCAGATGTGAGCTTCTTGAGTTCATAGAATAGAATCAGATCTATCACAGGCTCGCCTGCAAAATTCCAGTCCTTCCTCGTTTGTTTGATTTTTTTTAAATTGCTAATCACTTAGGGCCAGATTTTGAACTGAGTAGCACATTATAAGTAAGTAGTATCTTACTCCATGACTGAATTCAAAGGGTGTCTTTGTGGAATAAGGTAGTATTCAATGTGAGTAAGGTACAGAATATGCACTATGAATGTACATGATACTTTCCAAAATACAGAGTAGGATGTGATTTCTGTCTTAAAGAGCTTAAAATATGAGCAGCCAAGCTACCCCAACGACAGTGGTGCAGGAATGATGGTCTACAGATTAAGCCCCCGAGTTGGGAGAGCCAGGTTCAATTCCCTACTCTGGGATCTTGAGCAAGTCAGTTAGCCTCTTTATGCCTCAGTTCGCCAACTGTAAAAGTGAAGCTACTTTCCTACCTCACATGGGTTTTGTAAAGATAAATATAGTAATAATTGTGAAGCACTCAGATACTGTGGTGGCAGGAGCTGTAAGAGTACCTAGACAGAGAGTGTGAAGAGTTTACTACTGAAGAGAATCGGGTAGGAATGACCTGAAAGAAGTGAGTTACAAGGAGCGATCTGGAGTAGGATAGAGGGAGTAAAGGTTGGTGGACAGGAAATGGACTGTTTTTCCAGATGTAGGGGACAATACAACAGAAGATAAGAAGGAAGTAAAAAACAGAGGACTGGGAGGAGAAAATGAGATTGGAGACGTGAGATGATGTAGAACATAGAAGATGTGACCAAAGAGCTTGAATCTGCTATGGTAAAAGGCAGGAAGCGGCCTTTCTTGTGGTATTTCAGTTTCACTTGCATTTCAGTCTCCACCAAAAACATGAGGGTGGAATAGGTATTTTTACTTGAGGAATATGTTAACAAAATGAAGGGGCAAGAGGAGACTCAACAAAACTTTATCAAATCTCCAAAGACTTCAGGACAAATTTTGGACAAAAGTCTGGGCTACTTTTATTTTTTCCAAAGCAGGTTGCCTGTTCTTAACTCTAGCCTGCATTCCTCACAGTAGCTTTACCAGTGCTCAAGGTTGCCATTTTCCTTTCTTTACATGGCTTAATATAGTTATCATGATATCAGATGTCTGGAACTTGAACTAAGTCTCAAGGTAAACACATCTGGGAAAGAATTCCAATCCTGTGGCTACTCTTTCCTGGTTTAAAAAAAAAATCCATATATGTCTTTTAAACAGCTGGGGTCAAAGGAACCATGCTTGCTTCTAATTGTCCTAATAAATTTTAAAGATGCTATTACACTGCAGTGATTAAGAAATGGTAAAAAGAGATGCAATTTGATAACATGAAGGCCATCAAGCTTAATAGTCCTTAACCGATTGTCACCCCACTCAAAAATATAGATAGATATACATATGTACATGCTGTTCTTTCCCCTCTCATGCCCTCTTCCCCACCCAGTATTCTAAAAGCACCTCGAGGCAACAGGAATTTATACTTCCTGCAATAAAATTCAAAGTACAGAACAGCTGGCAGCTGAACATAAGATTGCTAAAACAAACATTGTGACATTGATGGGCAGGGGAAAATTGATTATTATTACAACATAACATGTCTGGTTCTGAGCTGTTGTTTCAGCATGCAAACAAACAGCTTTAAAAATACCTAGACAAAATAATGGCCAAAATGTTCAAAGTTGGATTCATAAAGTTAGGAGCCGATATGGAGATTTAAGCATCTAAATAAGTGGCCTGGTTTTCAGATCACAGATTTATAGATTTTAAGGGTACTAGGGACCATTAAACCATCTACTCCAACCTCCTGCATAACACACAGAATTTCATCCAATTAACCGTGTATCGAGGCCAAGAAGTTATGTTTGATTAAAGCATATCTTCCAGCAAGGCAGCTAGTTTTGATTTGAAAACTTCAAGAGATGGAGAATCCATTGCTTTCCTTGGTAATTTGTTCCAGCACCTAACCGCCTTCAGTTAAAAATTTACACCTTATTTCTAATTTGAATTTGTGTGGCTTTAACTTCCAGACATTGTTTCTTCTTATGCCTTGTTCTGTTAGAATAAAGAGCCACCTGCAACTTTCATTTAAATCAACCAGGCTCTGGTCAGTAAGGTACTGAAGCACATGAACTGTCCCACTGATTTCAACATTACTCATCAAAGGCTTATGTCACGTCGCTACCTTGCTGAATTGTGGGCTGGGTGGACGGACTGAGGGGCCTAGGTTTAGGAACCCAACTTTGAACATTTTTGGCAGCATTTCTCTAACCTCATAGGGCAAAAGAAATCCAAGACTTCAGAGGAAAGCCCAAGTCTGCAATTTGGGGCTTCATGTTGGTGCACCAGTCTGCCATCAGATAGCAAGCTGCAGGCTCAACGCCAAAGTAGCAGGCAGCCAAGAGAGGCCATGGATATAGCAGGCAATTTGTTAGCTCACGTTAAGAGCAGTGCAAAAATTGGACAACCAAATGACAAACACTAATGTTGGTGTCTTCGCATTGTTTTTAAAAATCAGAAACTGTTCTGACATCACAGAACAAAACTACAGATTGGTTCTGAATTTTTCACGTGAAAATGGATCCAAATTTTATCCCAGAAAGGAAAATTACACACACAACCCCTTTCCTTTGGACGATCACGCCTTGCTAATTCAAAACCTATGCAATACTTACCCCAAAGAGGAAAGTTAAATCCTTGTTACAGGGTGGGTTTGCCCTTCAAGGAGAGTTGGGTCCAGTCCCATGTGTCTAGTTATCCACCCCCCCTCCCGCCCCCGGCTGGTGGTTGGGTCAGGTGACCAGGCATCATGTGATGGTAACACATGAATACAAGAAGTGCTTCTTAGAAGGGGGAGCCTGCTCAGTTAGGGAGAGACTTGCAGAGAGGTGGCAGGTTAGAAAAGAGCCAATGTAGGACTCCTATACATACCAAGGGTTTAGAGTGAGACCGGCTGAGCTCCCAACTCATGGATACAGGGGAGTTGAGAAAGAACTGGGTCCTGAATCCTTGATACAAAGAGAATTAGAAGGTCCTGAGAAAGGGTACTCCTAGAAGGAAGTAGCCTGGACAGAATAGCATGGAGGGATTTTGAAGGGAGTTGTACTTGCTTAGGGTTCCAAGCTGGGATTTCTGGTGAGGGTGACAGGACAGGGCAAATGGACCACTGACCCAGTGTGGGGCTCCTGGGGAAGAGAAGAGGAGCTGTAGACCAATGAGAGTGAAGATACTGTTGACTTTCTCACAAGGGAATGACCCAGCATGAGGACTTTGTTCACCCAGCCCCTTTGGAAGGGAGAATGAACCTTATGATTTGGCCAGATTTGCTTTTAAAAAAAAAAAAAAAAAAAAGCAGCAGCAGCACAGAAGTTTGCCATTGTGAGGAAACTGAGGAAGCGGCAGGGACTGCTGCCAGATGAGGTAAGCCCCTACTACAGGCCCAGTTCAGGAAGGCCATTAATTAAGCAAATGCACAAGTCCAGCTTTAATCAGGAAAGCACTTAATTATGAGACTTCAATGGCACTTAACCATGTGATTAAAGTTAAGCACGTTGCTATAGGGGGCTGATGGAATAGGGATGCTTTCCTGAACTGGGGCCTTATCGTGGTCTCACACTCCTAAAACTTCCATAGAGTTATTCCTGCTATTTACCTGTGTAAGTGATGGCAGAGTGGTGCCCGGAGTGCCAGCCTGGAGTCTTTGGAAGGGTCAGGTCAGGTCTTCCTAAATGACAAAGATGGGCAGGTGTAAGAAAGAGGGTCACACTGGAGGAAAGAAAAGGAAACAAAGCAGCTGACTCCAGTGTTGCAGGTTGAATTTATATTAAGCCTTTAAAGTGAACCAAAGTGGAGCAGTGGAACACTGTGGGCAAATTCTGATCTCACTTCTGCCAGTGAAATTCCAAAGTAACAGCCTTAATTTCAGCTGAGTGACGCCAGTATGGGTGAGAGTGCAAGCTGTCCTGTCAATGCTGGAAGGAACTTAAAATCTTTTCATGGTCATATTTGACCTAATAAAGAGCCCAAAGCCTGATTGGGGATGTTGCCGATTGCTGACTGGAAGTAAGGGAGCAGGGGAAGATGGCAACCAAGCCTAGCAAAACAAATTTAATAGACTGTCAACATAATTTTGGCTATCTTTGTGCCACAGTTGACCTTGAATTTAAATTATGAATCCAATGCCAAACAACATCAGATTTTTCTCTACTGTCCATAGGTTTGTCACACACAAAAGTGAAATTCATTCACCACTGGCTTTAAATTTAAACTTCTCTCCCAGTCTTCTGTCTCTCTTCTTAACACGTATTGATGATCATTGCTCACTGAATAGTGATGGGCAGGAGTCAGACACAGAGCTGCAATTGACAGATGAAAAAAAATTATAAAGTCACTTTGTGTACTCCCTTTTCCTTAATACAGGATGGTGCTCTGCACTAGTGGGCGTAGAAGTGGAGGAAGAGGCCAGCCAGCCTTGCCTTTAGTGCATGCTGCTTGAGGGATGAAGGTCTATCTGTGGCAGAAGTATGGCCCCTGTTCACCAGCTGATGTGCATGGAGTTGTGCTGGGAATACTGCAGACTACATGTGCTATCCATGTATCAAAGCAGTCACCAGTGAGCGTGCTACCCTGGAGGCAATATGGATTTGATTTCTCCACCCCCTTGGAGTTAGCTACACCGGTTTGTATTTAGTTTGTGGGTGAAAATGCTAGGAAATTCTCAATTTATTTTACACCCACTAACCCTTCAGTTTGAATTGGTGCAAATGATTCCACAAAGTGCCAAAGCAGCAGAGATCCCTATGGCTGCTCATGGCCTCTGGAAGTATAAGGATGAGTCCAGGTTCCCTGTTCAGGTGCTATATGTTCTCCACGTCTGAGCTCCTGGGAACAGCATTAGCGCCAGATTGTGCCTGTTTCTGGGCGATGCATGACAGTTGGAGAAGGCTTACTGCCCCCTTGTGGCGGTAATAGCCACACTCAGCAAGAACGTGAACGATGCATGTCTAGCCCAGCCAGTGCCTCTAGATTCCTTAGAGGGTGGAAGTGGCAGCCCTTCCACACAGGCTAGCAGAGCATACGCTACTCTATTTCAACCAGTTCGCTCTCTCCATCCTCCTGGAGGTGCTGGGCCTGATGGTTATTATTTATTTGTATTAGGGTAGCACCAAGATGCTTCCATTAGGGTCCCACAGGGCAAGGCACTGTAAAAACACAATAAAAAGATGGCACCTTCCCTAAGAAGCGTCACAGCTAAACAATTGTCTAACTAATACAATTTGATCCATTCTCCTTTGTTACGCTGGTGTGGCTCCATTGACGTACCTTGATTTAGACTAGTGTAACTGAAAGCAGAATCAGACCGATCTGTGTCTTACCTGTGGCACCAGGAGCCCAGTAGCTTCCGCGAAGGAACAGCGACTCTTCACATTTCCCGCATCGTGGCCAGTGGCCAGACCTGCACTTGGCCCCAGATCTGACACTTTCCACTCATCTCATGCCAACACTGTGGCATCTCACCTGCAAATATCCAGCTTTAAAGTAAGATCACGAGGGCCTTAAAAAACAGCATAGGGCTAAACAAACAACTCAGATGAGACATTCTTGGGTCATAAGCATTCATTATCTGTTTATGCTGTGTGAAGGACGACATTATCTGGCAGGATTTACACTGAGAAGCACCTATTTTTTCCAGCTGGAATTAAAATCTTGACGTAATATTGCATGACTACACATGCCGGAAAATTGTTCCTGTAATGGCATATAAAATTACCAGCCATCCAAAAAATATGAAAAAAGAACTTCCCTGTTCTGCTTCTGAGAAAGTGAGTTCAGATTTGGGTTAGTCAAGGATTTCCTGTAAAGTGTGGACCTCTTGACGAAAAAGAGAAAAATACGTGAAATACAGGTTGCCGTTGTTTTGGTTTGGTTGTTTTGGGGAGGGGAGTAAGTCCCGTCCTCCCCCTCCCCCCTCCCCCCACACACACAGACTTCTATTCACATTTCATTTTTAAGACTCAAGTTTTTTGGTCTGTTCAATCCACAACTAAGCTGGGGCTGGCTGTGAAGGAAAGCAAATGTTTATCTTCAGATACTGATCATAACAACCCACCTGTTTTCCCCCTCCTTCTCATAAAGGTACTGCACCCACGACATTGCACAATCCTATTAAGGGGAGGTAAAGCAGAGGCCAATAGAATCTAATCTGTGAATTGTGCAAGAGTGGAAAGATGGAGCCTGGCTAAAGGACGACACCTTCTGCTCCGCAACGAGAGAGTGAATCTTCAGTTTCCACAACTGCAGATGCTGGTACTGACAGAAATGCTCCAGCTGATTTTTAGTGGTTTTTACTTTCACGAAACAGGTGTGAAAAATCCGTTTGGTCATGAGCTAACCTGGGTTTCATAATACTTTTTCAGTTAAAGACAAAAATCCAGTGGTGCTTTTCTACTGAAAAGCTTTGTGAAGGAAATCAGCAAACTCAGTCTATTAACTGTGATATTTCCAAAGGCTGCAGTTTAAAATATCAGTTTAAAAACAAACATTTGGAGCTGCATTTGAGGCTTCTGAAGGATAGTCCTCTATTAGTCTTATTTCATTCACACCCAACTGATCATAGTTTCAACCAATAAATTTTCTCATTCAGTATGACTGTTCTCATCACAATCCCCTTCCTACTGTAACTTAGACACAGGAATTTAAGTCCCAATTCAACAAGGTACAAAAGCACATGCTTACAGTTATCCACTGACTTCAGCAGGGCTATTCACATGCTTACAGTTCTTAAAGAAGCTTAAAAAGCTTAAAGAAGGTTCTGTCTTGTGGGTGAGATGTAAAACCTAAGTGCAGATCAATTATAGTCATTAAAATGCCATGAAATTTTTTGCAAGTGTATGGGATGTTTGGTCAAAGAGTCTGTATCCTTTCTGATGCTCTTAAAAGTTTCGTTAATCTTTGTGTAACACTCATATTCAGCTCTTCTATTTCCTGTGTTTGCTTCGGACAAGCATAAGAAAAACCTAAATACCTACAATTCACACAAAAAAAAAAAACAAAAAAAAAACTACTCTTGTTATAATACTGAAACCAGAAAGAATTAGGACAATTATGAGAACATTTGATCTCTCTAGGTATCCAACTAGGGTGTTTGAACAATAAGACAAGGATCTAACCTTTAGGATGCTTATCCAAACTGAACTTCCAAACTCCTGGAATTTCACCCATCCATACTTACAAGAACAAGTACTTTCCATCCATTTGTAAGTGCAGAGTATTCCACTCCTGACATTCTTCACATCCCCATGCCTCAACTACTCTGTTCAAACAATTTCCTGGTTACCTACAGCTCTGAAAGGACTGTTACAGACAACGTAACCTGGTCCCGGTGAAAGTGCAAGCAGGAAATTGCTCGTGTCTTTACTCTCTACCAAAATTATGTATCATGAAAAATGATCAGCTATGAGGTACTGTACTTCTCATTTTATAATAGCAACTGAGGTCCTACGTTAGCAGGTTGTGATTTTCCAGACACACGGTTTATATTAAGCTACTAGGAAGATATACTTAAGCCTTCAAGACCAAGACTGTTGAAGTTAGGAATCTGAATCAGAGATATCTAAAAACTACAGTGGTTACAGTACTTTATTGGTGGTCATTGGTACAGTGTTTAAGATGTGTGGAATTAGTGCCAAATTCTGCTCTCTGATGCAGGAATCTGGCCATTGTGTAAAATAAAAAGTTTTGGCAGAGAGAGATTTTCTGTTCAGCCCTTATTTATGGGCACAGCACAGGCAAAATTTGGCCCTAACATAGTTGTGGAGCTGCAACCTTCTACCTTCATCACAAACAGCAGACTTACTAGTATTTCTTGCCCTCCCCCCGGACTAAACAAGGACCGGTCATTTTCTCATCTTCAAAATTTTCTCAGTGGGGCTGTCATAAAATCTGCAATAAAATATATTTCTCATGATTCCACCAAAAGTCTATTTGTTTGCTTGAGTAGAGATGGGCCCAGGCTAAAGGGCTGGCGCCAAATGTTAAGCAAATTTTGGATCTAAGTTTCTCAGCTGACTCACAAATCCCAGATCTGAATAACCCCTCACTTTTGGAGATGTTTTAACCAGCCCTTTCCAGTTGTGGGCAAAATTAAACCCCTGTTTTGATGAGTGTGAACCAGAGGCTAGCACACTGGACTCAAACCCAGAAGACCTATTCTATTCCCAAGTCCAGCTCTGCTGTATGACCTTGCATAAATCTCTTCACTTTCCTGTGCCTGTTTTCCTTCCAACACTTTGTGTGTCTTGCATGTTTAGAGTGGAAGCTCTTGGGGGCAGGGACAGTCTAACACTGTGATTTAGGGTTACAGTGCCTTGCTCTGGGGTCCCTATCTTGATTAAAGCATCTAGAAACTACTGTAATGAAAACAAAAAATGAGAAAAGGCCGCAGATGCTAATTTTGAATGAGCTGTTGATTTTGAGGTATTTCAGCTGGCTTGTGCCTGTGAATATTTGTTCATTCGAAAGTCATTTCTTTTATCCTTTGGGGTATATTTTCTTTAATACATGAGTGTCTTTTAAAGGGAGTTATCTGCCTGCATCAAAGACTGTATGCCCCCTATTATAAGTGGACTCCAGGGAATTTCAGTACTCATGGTCTGTTTTTATGAGGAGCTGCATGCGATTCTCAGCAGTGACCCCCACCACTGTACCGCCATGCAGCATAGATATCTCAGGGGAATCCAGGATGAACGAGGAGGATTCTGTGGAGGAGGAGAACACAGGCCAGGCGACTGGGAAATCCATTCTCCCTGAAAACCAGGAGGTGTTTGTAACCCCAGAACAGCCCAGCTGGACACAGGACAGCATGAGTGACCAAGATGACAGGGAAGGCACATCTGGTGAGTATGTACTGCAGATCTCATTTATATGGTTATCTCCCTAGTCCAGCTTCTTGTCATATCCAAAAAAAACCTGAGTGTGGTGGTGGGGGTGGGCTTCCTCATTGTTAGTTCACCTAAGCAAGGGGTTCTCCCCGGAAAAGAATGTTTATGTGCACAGGGATGCTGCGAGAATCCTCCATGGATATCTCCAGGAAACTTTCATTTAGGTACTCTGTGATCCTTTGCAGAAGGTTTCTGGGGAGAGCATCCTTATTTCTTCCACTGTCCCCTGCCACTCTCTTGTTAATTGTGCAGGCATCATTGCCGAACACAGCATAGCAGCATAAAGACCAGGCCTGTACTCAGATGCTTGCAATAAATCCTCTTTCCACCTCTGTTACTGTCAGGAGACTGATATCACTCATGGTCACCTAGAGAAGTTGGCACAAATTTGCATTACCCGCTCCATGCAATCGGATTTTTTTTCTGCCATAGGTTTTTTCGGGTATGTAAACAGCAAATTACAAGACAGCATGTGACTGCGATGGGAATTAGGGTTTGCAAGGCGGGTGCCCACATATGGTTTTGCCTCGGGGAATTTCACCACCATCACCCCCACACACTCTCTGTACCGCCTTTTCAAATACCAGTTTTTGGGAGGGTCAGGAGGGCACAACAATCCTGCTGGTTGGGGAACTATAGACTTATGCAGCATGCACTATGGGGATTTCCTTGAAATGGATGCACCAACCCCTTCCTTACCATGGCTGGAACAGCACTACCACCCCTGCAATAGGTAGAGATTGGTAAGCAGGTCTGCTATTCTCTTGGGAATATAAAGGGAAGTTATTTTTACATTGTAACACTGCTTTTCATCCATGGGGCCAACTTACAATGGATACCTTGTGCTTTGCTTGCCTTTCAGTGGACAGCATGGCCTTCAGCTCAGCATCTACTACTCCCGCTGACCACCTGTCACAGGTTACAAAGCAAAAAAAACCCAAAAACCTCAAGATGACATGTTGACCAAGATGAATGCCTCAGCAGTTGCTGACATAGAACTAAGAGCCTGGAGGATTTCATTATTGGAGAAAATGAACATGGACATGGACAACAGGAAGATGGCCCAAGAACGTGAGCATGCAATGCAGGATGAGATGCTGCGTATAATGCAGGATCAGTCAGACACGTTGAGGCATTTGGTTGAGCTTCAAGAAGAGCAGCGGCAAGATAGACTCCCTCTGCAGTCCCTGCAAAACTCTCAACTCCTGCACTCTTTCCTAGCCCCCACCCCCCAAGCGATCTAGGAGGAGGTTGAACAGAGAGCAGTACATGCTGCACTCCACGCCGGGTGAGGGGATCAAAAAGAGGCACCGGTCTCTTTAAGAAATGGGAATGTGTTGTTTGCTGTTTGCACAGTGCAACTTTGCTCTGTCCCCCCTCACAGTCCCATTACAATGCATGCAAAGTGTTGAAATAACTTTCTTTCCCTCACCTGTTAATAATCAACAATAAAAACATACTGCTTTAAAGATCATTACTCTTTCTTTATTGAGACCACGGGAACTACCACTGGTGGGGGAGAGGGAGGGGACTAGCACAGTGCTATGGTGCTTGGGAATGGGTTGGGGATGGGAAGGGAAGACAGAACACAGATTTTTCGGAAATCACTGCAGGTCTCACTGCAAAACCGATTTTTCAAGGCTTCCCTGATGCGCAGTGCTCCGCAGTTGGCTCTCAGCATTGCACTGCTGTCTGGCTGCTCAAAATTGGCAGCCAGCCTATCTTCCTCCACGACCCAACCCAACGGGAACTTCTCCACCTTCGTCTCACAGACATTATGGAGCACACAGCATGCAGAGATAACTGCTGGGATGTTTTTTCTCTGAGGTCTAGCCTAGTGAGAAAAGTGTGCCAGTGTGCCTTTAAAAGTCCAAATGCACATTCCACGACAATTCTGCACTTGCTGAGCCTATTACTGAACCTCTCCTTCTCAATGTCCAAGTGCCCAGTGTACGGCTTCATCAGCCAGGAGAGCAATGGGTACGCAGGGTCTCCAAGGATCACTACTGGCATTTCAACATCACCAATATTTATTTTTTGGTCAGGGAAGAAAGTCCCTGCTTGCATCTTTTTTAACAGACCTGAGTTCCTAAAGATGCATGCGTCATGCACCTTTCCAGACCACTCCACACTGATGTCAGTGAAGCCTCCTCTGTGATCCACAAGGGCCTGCAACACCGTTGAGAAGTATCCCTTTTGATTAATGTACTCTGTGGCTAGGTGGTCCAGCACTAAGATAGGGATATGCATGCCATCTATTTCCTCCCTACAGTTTGGGAACCCCATTGCAGAAAACCCATCCACTATGTCCTGCACGTCCACATCCTTTTTGTATTGGGGGGCCCAAAACTGGACACAACATTTTCCTAAAGTAACTACCCTTCTTAGCAGAAGTCTGTTAATGGCCTGGCTCCAAATTGATTCCCAGCTGACCGGTAACAATCTGGCGTTGCTAGCTTCCACAGAGCGATGGCCACCCGCTTCTCCACTGTCAGAGCCAATTTCAAGTGAGTGGTCATGCGTTTCAGGACTGGGGACAGCTCTGCGCAGAGTTCCAAGAAAGTGGCCTTTCTCATACAAAAGTTCTGCAGCCACCACTCATCATCCCATAACTTCATAATGATGCGATCCCACCAGTCACTGCTTGTTTCCTGGGACCAGACGCGGCACTCCATCAACTTCAGATGGTGCGTGACAGCCAGCAGCAAACTGGAATTGTTTCCTTCTATGGCTTGTAGCAGGCATCTTGAGTAACATCACCATTTTCAGCGCTGCAGCCCCTGTCTCGCCCTTGTACGTACTGCAGGAGACGACGTGAAGTGTTTGTGATGCTCACAATGATAGTGCAGAGCTGAGCGGGCTCCATGCCTTTCTGGCAATGGCGTGCATGTGGCAGAGACTGAAGGGTTTAGAAAAATGGTGCTCAAATGCGTTGGTCTGTTTGGGACAAGAAGGGAGGGGGAGGAAGGATATTGCATCATGGGAGGACGATAACCTTCCCAAAAGCCTTTGTGGCTAGTTGCACTGTGAGATAGCTACCCACGGTGCACTGCTTTGATTGTCGACCTAATGGGGACGCAATCCACTGACGCAAGTAGTGTGATGTGATCACGCGCCTGCAACTTCTAAAATTCGGCAGGTGAAGTTTGATTTAAAATAAATAAATAAATCGACTTCACTCCACAGTGTAAACATACCCTGAGTCTCAGAGCCTGAGTCAATTGACTTGGGCTCATGGGACTCGGGCTGTGGAGATAAAAATAGCCGTGTAAACATTCCCACTTGGGCTGGAGCCCGGACTTTGAAACTCAGAGAGAGGTCAGAGTTTCAGAACCCAGGTTCCGGCATGAGTGGGAATATCTACAATGCTATTTTTAGCCCCGCAACTCAAGCCCTATGAGCCTAAATCGGTTGATCTGGGCTCTGAGACTTGGTGCTGCAGGATTTTCCTTGCAATGTGGACATACCGTAAGCAACATACTTGATCTATCCTTTCTGGGAAAAATATTATCCAAGGGCCTGACCCAAAGCCTATGGAAGACAACTGAAAGACTCCCACTGATTTCAGTGAGCTTTGGATCAGCACGTAAGAGCAGAATCTTCTTGCTTAAGTCTTCTCCCTTGGTGTTGTCATTTATGTTCATGTCAAGGATGTAAATTTTTTTCAGGGTAGGGACCTTGGGTAAAATTTTCAAAAGCAGCCAAGTGACTTAGAAGTCTAAGTCCCACTTTTCAAAGTGACTTAGCCACTTCCCACTGGTTTTCAATGGGATTTATGTGCTGAAGTTCATCTTTGAAAACTGGGATTTAAGATCCTAAATTGCTTAGACACTTAATCTACCCATAGACTACCATGCACAATAATGGTATTAAATAAATAACAACAAAATGAAAGCTCTGATCCATAGTTACATATTGCCACATCCCCTTTCTGTAAGTGTCTGGCTTTAAATGTAGAACAGGAAGTATGTGTGCTGGATTCTTTAGTGAAAAAGAGTTACTTTACCATAAACGTTATTGCCCTAGTGGTGAGAAGCAGCAAGCAGACAAGAGAACTCATTGCTAAGGATGAACTTCTTGGCTCAGCTAAAGTTTAGGATCATAATATGGAAAGATAAATCAGTTTCTGACACAAAGACCAAGAAAATGGGTAATGAGATTATGAATGAAAAGATCCAAAATAGTCCTTTCTGAGATGAGAGAAAGATGAAGCAAGGGGGAAAATCCTCCTTTCCATGACAGCCTGCAACATCTAACCTGCTGGGAAGGAGGAAATACTTTGAATTCTTCCCTGGTTTCAGTGGTGCAGAGGAACAGAAAGATCTTAACCAAAGGGACAAAAAGGATCCTGCATCAGACGTTTGTGAGTGGGAGTCAGCATTACCAGATGTTCATAAGAACTTCCGATTTCCAAACCAAGTTCCATGAAGCCAAATATCTTATTTCATTTGGTTTTTATGTTTTCCATATTTACACAGAAACAGCAGGCTATACCCAGGGAACAATCCTGTACCACATTGGGTGAAGGGGTGGACTGAGGCAATTAAGATGTCAGTCCCATTCTGATTTCTGTTATTCCCATAGTCATAAAGTAACATAAAAATAGATAGTGCCACAAACTGACCATACCTAGCTATGAAAACAATTCTTGTATCCATGCACAGTTATACTTCTAGAGCCAGAGCTATGTGTGAGAGAGGTGGTGGAGCACTGCTGCCTGAGATGTAATGTATCTGAATCAACTCAAGGCCAAAGCTAGTAGCTGATAAGTTTTGCCTGTATTCAGGCTGAAAATATGCAAAACCATCCTGTTTCAGTCCACCAATCTAATTCCCTCCCTGATATCTGAGCCATGGCTCAGGTTCACTTAAAAGTTCACAAACCTTAATGAACCTGGAGTTTTTCATGAACCCCAGTTTGTCTGCTTGTGGATGTTTACAACACTAGGAAGAATATGGACTCTCCTTCCAAGGTCAATCATGGAAACCTTATTCCAGCATACTGCAGGGTAGGTAAAGTACTCTGTGAACAGGGATAATACTGCACATTGCAGCAAAAGGATAGGCTGGATGACCTGCCTAGTCTTTTCTACCTTGAATATTAGTGATTCATTAGAAATGCTTAGGCTAACATTTCGGTAGCGTGAAAGAGAGGGAATGATCCTTACTCAGGAGATTTCACCCCAGCACAAAGGGCTGGCACAAGGCTCTGAGGTGGGGTTTGACTGGGATTTAAACGATGCCTAGGGCCATGACCAATCTTGCTGCACTAAGGTGAATTTCATCCCAGATTCTTGCACTTAAATAAAGCATATTTATGTGATTGGAAGCATCTTTCTTTATGTGATACTGGTCCCTAGTTAACATTATCTAAAATATCTCCTCTGCCTCTTTAAGAGGAGAATGGTCCATGTCCTGTTCTCTAACAGCTGTAGGCCGCATCCTGTCAGCTGTTTGGTAGATGTCTGAATCAGCTGTTAGAGCTGCATCAAGAACAGGGCCTCTTGGCTCCGCTACAGAGGTCTTCACATGTCTTGGTGAAGGCTGCTGGCTGCTTCTGAACAAACATTTCACTAGCTCTAGATATGAGAGGATGCATTTTGAAGTGAATTAATCATCTCAGTGGTGGAGAAAAGAAAAGAAAAACAACTAAAATGATTGATTGCTCATAATGTGAGTTTGGTTTTAGTGGGTGTCATTACAAATGGCTTTCCCACATCTGTGCAACAAATGTTACATGTTTCAGGTGGGACACCGGTTTATCGAAGCTTAGAAAAATAGAACCGATGAAGATTCAGTGTAAAATTTTCAAATCCACTGAAATGTACTTAGCAACCAGTTCCATTAAAATGAATTCAGAAGGCCAGGTTCTCAATTAGTGTAAATTGCCCTGACTTTAAGAAGCTAAACCAATTTACACCAGCTGAGTATCTGACCCAATGACAGGAAAGGGAGAAGGTAGAGAAAGGGGAATATTTATGTCACAGGAATGAGAATGGGACCAAGTTGTTCATTTGTGTTAAATCTGGGCTAGCCTGGTAGTAACAGAAATAAGAGGTAGAAAAACCCAGTTACACGGGGCCCCAAGTATTCTACAATTCCGCTGAGGAATCTGACCCAGAATTCACCCCTTACTGTGGAATTGGATTCCAGTTGCAAAGACAACCTTGAAAACAAAAATCAAATGTAACCCAATGCAATGATATCTTCCTGATGACAGTTTAAATCCCAAGGCTGTTAACTACTTCACTGCTTCGCCAATTAATGTGCTTATCCTACAACTGCAAACTGCCTTCCAGGTGTCCAACACATCAGCTGACCCCTAACCAGCTGTCAAAACAGCCAGCTTCACCTCTGATGGCTTCTTTGATGCAGTTAAGCATTGTCAATGCAAAAGTCTGTGGCACATTGGAAACTGACAACTCGAGGATTGCAAAAACTGCATTGAATTTAATATTAAAACAAATAATCCAGAGGCTACTTCCTCTGATTCAGACTAAATCATCCCTGTCTCAATTTCATCCTATTATTCATATCCATTGCTAGCAGGGGGTGTAGGGAAACATCCCCTCCCCCTAAGAGTTGTCAGTTACTTAAAGTCTGGAGGTCCTCCCATGTGTGACTGAGCTGACCGTATTCAACAGGGGCGGACTGCTTCTCTAGTCAGGGGGACTGAGCCTAGTGGTTCATTGCAAAGCCAGGAGAGGTAATGTGTGCAAGGTGTAAACTCCAAGGGGGGAGAGGAATTAGTTAAGATGGTCCAGGAGAGAATAGTTAGAAGGCAGGGGAAGTTTTTCTTTCCCTCTCCAAGACTGAGTTTTCCTATGAAGGCAGGAGGACGGCACACAGGGGTGTCAGCTGGAGGTTGGCTACGGCAACTGGACAGAGGAGGAGGAGGAGCTGTTCTGTGAAGTGACAATGAAGAGCAAGGCTAACCTAGATATTCTTTAGTTTTGACTGTTTGCTTACCTAATGTGTGTCTATTTCTGTTTGTCTGCCATGTGCTGCAACCTCTTCAGAGCAGGGACTGGTTTCTATTCTTTCATTGTACAGTGCCTAGTGCAACGGCCATGATCTTGGTTAGAACCGCTAGGTGCTATTGGAATAAAAGTCATAATAACAATAAGAGGATGAAGTTTAAAACTAGAAAGTGGTGTCCAGTCCTGTATGCACATAGATGATTGCAGTGATAGGTATGGAACATTTATATGCAGAATATATAACCATCATGTCGTTTTTTAAGGGATTATACCAGTCTGTGCCTTGGTGAAAAGCAGGAGGGTGTCAGACCCCACATGTGTGACCAGACCAGACAAAATAAGAGAACTCAATGATTTAAATCCTGGTATTGTCCTTCTAGCACAGGCGGTTGTTCTTTTATTTTATTATTTGTTTTTGGTGGTAGGTACATCACATGCTAGGCACTTTTCAAGCACATTCTGCCACAGTCTTTGCAAAGACAAATCATCCAGAAAGAGAGACAAAGGGAAAGGGGAACAGCAAACAAGTAAAGTGGCAACAGTTCATGTCCCAATAATACTTCCCTTTATATAATTATCAGTTTTATCCAGGTGTCGGCTGGAGTGAAGTAAACCAAATGAAAGTACTATTTAACAGTGAGAATGTGGAGGCCAAGCCTTTTATTGCTGGAAAACTTTCTGGGTTGTTAGAGATGTATTCTTGGAACTAGAATTTACCCAGGTTTCCTCTGCCTTATGAAATGAACTTTTACCCAGTTCTTCAAAAGACAAATCTCTCCTCCTATCGCCACAACCTAACCTTGATCTGCAGAGCGTTTGTCCATACAAAAGCTCATTCAGAAATGCCCACATTTGTTCATGCCTTAAAATTCCACATCTGGTTCTTACATAATGCATCAGCTGGATTTTTGGTCTCTCACTGTCTCTTTCTCTTAATGTTGGCACTTTTGTCTCCTTAGTGTGCAGAGCACAGCTGAACCAGTTATATGGTGGCTTTCTGATTTTTAATGCTTGTGCACAACTGCCGGTTGTTCCTAAACTTATTAACAGAGCCTAGGGTGACCAGATGTCCCAATTCTATAGGGACAGTCCCAATATTTGGGTGTTTTCTTATATGGGCACCTATCACTCCCCCATCCCTATCATGATTTTTCACACTTGCTATCTGGTCACCCTAGCACAGCCTTTCAGACAGGGCTAGTGTAGTTTATTTTACCAAGACTTTCCTTATGAATGTTGTCACGCAGGTTCTCAAAATGAAGAAGGTTAGATCCTTGAGTGTAATAAAAAGGCCTCTGCAAGAATTTAAAACTAGCATCAGTAGAGCCCTGCAAATCTGCGGATATCCGCTTTATATCCATGGACCATGTTTGCAGATTGCGGATCAGATGTGCATACAAATTTTATATCCGTGCAGAGCTCTAGCCATAAAGGAAGACAAATAGAGGATCTCATACAGGCGGTGGAATGGAGTTCAGAAAAAAAAGAGAGAACCATAGAAGTTAGGAGTGAAAATATCCATTATGGGCCTGATCCAAAGCCCACTGAAGTCAATAGGAGTTTTTCCATTGACTGTAACAGACCTTGGATCAAGCCCTAGGTGATCTAATCCATCACTTTGTCAGTGCAGAATTGTTCCCACCAATTCATCTCCACTTGTATGTGTCTCACCAGCTAGGACTTCTGTAGCTTTCTTTGGGAGACTATTCCACAGCCTAACATGTCTCGTTGTCCATAGTTTTTTCGTATATGTACCATCAAGAATCTCTAAGCAACCTAATGAGCACAGCTGGCGTGCAGAAGGCTGCTGATCAGTTGGAAGAGTCAGCAGAGTGACTCTTAAACCCAGCAGCAGCAACAGTTGAATGGCTGTGATATTTTCTGCACCTCTTTTTTTCCAGCCGTGTTCCAGGCCCACTCCTGCCCCTGCCTTGCCTCGTTCCAGGTAACCCAGTCCTGACCCTTGGCTCCATTTCCTGACTTCGGCTCTGACCCTGAGCTCTGATTCCTAGCTACTGACTCCTGATATAACCACTAGGCCTGACTCCTGTCCTGACCACTAGGCCTGACTTCTCTCCAACCACTAGGCACAATCCCCCATGTTCTGGTCTCATGTTAGAACCTTCCCTTACTTAATTTCATCCTATCAGATGAATGTCTCCTTCCTTCCTGTTCATAAACATCAAATAGATGCAGACTTTTATCTCATCTCCATGCAGGGCCAGATTATGTCAGATTTACTCACGTTGTGTAGTAACGTACTGTACAAATAGTCCCACTGAAATCAATGGGACTTTATATCACATAACTAAGCTATCCATATTTACCTCTTTTAATATTGTCTCATATATTCAATCCCTCTGACCACCTGACCATATATCTTGCGCTTCCCTGAATGTACCCATTTTTCAGCATTTTTCTGTTAATGTCCAATACTGAATGAAATATTCTTAGTGCTAACACACTTATATAAAGAGGGACCATTTACCACTTTGCTCTATGGCAGGGGTAAGCAGACTTTCTGGCCTGAGGGCCAAATCTGGATATAGAAATTGTATGGTGGACTATTAGTGCTCCAGGAGCGGCTCCAATCAGGGCACTGCTGGGGACACATGGTGGGAGAGGGGCAGGGGAAAGGGATGGGGCTGGGAGGGAGGAGCAGTCGCCACGCTTCAGTCAGGGCGCCGCTGGGCCCATGTGGTGGGAGAAGGATGGGGAGGGGAAGGGTCGAGGCTAGGAGCGGGGAGCATCTGCTGCATTCCGGCCAGGCCACCACTGGGCCCACATGATGGGAGAAGGGCGGGGGGGGGAAAGGGGGCGGGCTGGGAGGGGGCATGGCCGCCACCGCTCCACACAGCTTGTTCTACAACCTTTCCGCGGATCACCTGAATGGAGCTCGCGGACCACTGATTGAGCTGGAGGGCCTGAGGAAAAGCTCAGATGGGCTGTATGTGGCCCGCGGGCCGTAGTTTGTCCACCCCTGCTTTATGGCCTGATTAATTTGCATCAGCAGCCCAAAATCTCATCAACGTCTTTTGCTACCATATCACATTGCAATTTCACATCCAATTTGTTAGTCAATCTCTTCGTACATTTCTGTCAGCCTATTGATTGAAGATCAGACCCACATTTGGCTTTCTCCAGTTGTCTGGCACCTCCCCAGTATGTGTTCCATTACTTTTAAAGAAATATCTGTCAGTGGCACAGCCATTTATGTAACTAATTCCCTGGACACGAGTCATCTAGGCCAGCTGATTTGTATATGTTCAGATTTTCATTTTAACTGCTCTTGTAGCAATAGTTGGCTTTTCAAGGCCTTCAGTACTTCTTAGTAGCTCTTATCACTTTTCTTCTTGTGGGTAGTTTTAAAAAACATTGAAAAAAACCCATTCAAGCTGGAAGTGAGATGCAAAGACCTTGGGTGTGCCAGAAGGACAGACAATGTATTAACAACAGGTCTGCTCTGAGGGGGACAATCATAAACAGGAAAACTTTCATAAACAATTATAGCAGAATGCTTCAGAGTTGGGATGAACATGAATTTTGTTCTTTGTGACAATGACACTAGATAGAATGTAAAAAAGCTTGAGGTCTCCCACTCAGACTGGTTGATTTTCCAAAGGATGTTCATAAATCTGGTCGATTTTACAAGCTCAGAAGTATGACCCTCATTCAGGAAGGTATTTAAGCACATATCTAACTTTAAGTATGTGAGCAGTGCCCAGAGTTAGGCATGTGCTTAAGTACCTTGGTAAATAGGGTCCTAACTCTCTTAAACTACCTTTCCCTCAAGCTGAGAACACCTAATGAGGCACCCTGCTACTAGGGCTGGATCATGTCCAGTCCCTGGGTGGATGCACAAGGTGGGATGCAAGAAGGAAGCAGGATTCTTCTGTTGACCCACCTTGTAAGCAAGAGTTAGACACCTGTAAGGAACTGCTGATGGGTTGCTGCTGGTTTGCTTTAGCAGGTGAGGCTCATGAACTGGATATAAAGAAGATGGGAGAGCCTCTTTGGACAGGATAGCTAGGTTGAAAAATCTTCAGGGAGGACCCCCAGGAGCAGCCAAATCTGATGAGAAAGCTGGGGTTAGACGTTATTATTGCTTTCTTTGTTAATAAAGCCAAGACCCAGGAAGGTGGGGTGAGTTTGAGCTTATATAGGGTCTTCTGAAACAAGGTACCAGAGATGGGATATTTTAACCACCGCTATGAAGGAAGAATAAAGGGAAAAGAGGGAAGAGGTCCTGAAACAGCTGACGGAGCAGCAGAAACAGTAGTAGGGGAACCTGCTGCATGCGCAGGAGCCAATGTTCCCGAGGCTGGTTAACCAGGGGACACCACCCAGACTTCTGGTAAGTCCCAGCCCATCACCATCCAAGAGGGGACTAGATGATTTCCCTGAAGCCAATCTAGTCACTTTGGAGCTGGTAGTCCCTGCTTCTCAGTGGGAGAAAGCATCTTGGGGCATCCACTTTTCTCCTGCTTTAAGAGGAAAATCACAATCTGCATGCTGGGTTCTTGCTGGGGGTGCTACCCGAGATTACAAGGCTCTCAAAGAGACCATCTGGGACCAGGTTGGGATCTCTGAGATGGTACCAGCAGTGGTTTTTGAGAAGAGCACTTTTCACTGGGGGGAGGGGGGTGAGGAGCCCTTCTCTGCCGAGTCCGTGCCAGCTGTATGTAGGCAGCATCCTAGGCTGAGCTGTGAAAGGCTTCAGCATGTGAGAGCTCCTTTTTCCTTTGCTGCCTCTATAACTTATTGTTACACTTAAGTGAGAGCAGAGATGAGGGGTAGGGAAGTGCTTGGAGGACTATTTGTTTTCTTCGTTACAGTATCTCAGTTTTTAATCTTGGATGCAGCAGCAAGTTTATTTCAAAGAGGGATTGTGTGAACACCATGTGTGTTCTAGCCCTAGAAACATAGATATGCTTAGATGAGAATAAATTACAGATTACCATGGAGAAAGCCAGGGAGTGAAGTTACACGGCTGTTTGCAAAGTTATACCTGATACTCTTAATATTTTCTTAATGGCCTCATACTCTAATTTCCTCCCCAAAATTGCTGCTTTAAATGCAGGCTGAGTACATATAGAATTCCATTTGTGTACAGCCAATTTCTTTGCTTTGTGACTGGAGTGGAGATGATATAAGTGAAATGCCCAGAAGAATACCAAGAAAACAAAAAAAGCATACAGTAGAATAAAGAAGAAACAGATCCGAGAGCACAGCTGGCTTGCAACTTTGTTTTCAATGGTAGAAGCTTGTAAAAAATCAAAACTGCTGTTTCTTGCAGTGCCTGGAGAGTCTTCAAATAAGACTGTGAAGCCAGTAGGCTACTAACCTAGAATTAATTTGGAAACAATTGAAGTTGGGGATGGGTTCTGTCTCTGTACTCGTTCATTTCCTCTGTTTAATTCATAGCACAGTGTGAACAAGCTTAGGCGTACACCTGGGGGGCGGCAGCCCTCCCTCAGTGTCAATCTTGGAGGGAGGCCACACCTCCCGGCCCTTGTGCCCTAAGTGAACAACCTATATCGGGGGAGATTAGCAGTCCTTGGGATTCCCCGGCCGAATATGGCCGTTCCAAGTTCGCGGGCTCCAGCCCTCAGGCGGGATGGGGCCAGCAGCAGTCTATCATCTGGACCCTTAGGTAGGGCGGGGCAAGTGAAGCAGTCTATGTCCTATGGCCCTCTGGCAGGGTGAGGCAAGCAAGCAGACTATAGGTCACAGGCAAGGAGATGAGCACGAATCCAGGCTGCCTGGCCCAATGGGGTGTCTACCGCACCAAGGGTGGTGTGGTGGAGCGGAGTAGGGGGACACAGGCCTGCCCAACTCCACCACATACCAGCCCAGGGCCCTAACAGTAGTGGAGCGTTCCACTACTGGGACGGAGGGGCTCTGGCCAAAATGTGCCAACCAGTGCTCCAGCACGAGCACATCCTGAATGTGGTCAGCTATCCCTGGGCTGCTTCCTACCCCATCCTGAGGTGAACCTGGGTCCCAGGGCCATCCCCTGCCTCCTTGGGGTACACAGCCAGTGGTAGCCCCAGCAGTTGCTTGGCATCATGCATCTCTGGTGACTAGTATTTCGGGGTCATTGCTGTAATGGCAGGAGTCACTGGTGGGCCCAAGGGCTGGCAGCAGGCAGGAGACGTCTGTCTCCCTCCATGTCTTCCCCTCAACTGAGGTACAGGGCCCACCTCTTATACTTACGCTTCCTGTCCCACCTCTCTGCATCTGGTCTAGCGGGCATGGACTTTCTGATTCTGCCTACCAGGGGTGGATGGCCCTCCCTCACTTTCAATCTCGGAGGCCACACCTCCCTGCTACATGCACACTACCTTCAAGCCCAGGTCCCGGCCTCCAGGGTTCATCAGGTCCCCTTCCCCCAATAGCAACAATGTCGTGGGAGAGAATCACACCCAGTCCCACAGTCAAGGGGGATGCTGCAATTAAAGTTGGGGCTATATAACACGTGTTCCTTGCACAGAGCATCTTTCAAGGCCCGGCATGCCTTTTCACACTCAGTAGTCCACCGTACACACAGTGGCTGGGCCTTAGTCAGCAGGTCAGTCAGGATATAGTGACAGAGGCAAAGTATCCCACCAGTCCTAGGAATCGTCGGACTTGCTTTTCTGTAGCTGGGGGGGGGATGCTCCTGGATGGGCTGAGTCTTCCCGACCAGGGGTCACAATGTACCCCATCCCACTGTATAGCCGAGGTAGGTTGTCTTCTTCCATCCAATTTGGCACTTCATGGGTTGGTAGTAAGACCTGCCTCCCTGAGGGTCCTCAGGACAGCTGCCACTTGTTTGAGGTGATCCTCTGAGCGGTGACTATAAATGACTACATTGTCCAGGTATGCAGCCACATACTTGATGTGGGACTGCAAGAGCTGGTCCAGCAGCCGCTGGAAGGTCGCCAGGGCTCCATGGATGTCGAGGGGCATTTGGGTGGAAGTGATAGAGCCCACTGGAGGTGGCAAAGGTGGTCTTCTTCTTTGACCCTGGCTCCAGTGGGATCTGCAAGTAGCCTTTTGTCTGATCTAGGGTGGAAATATACTGGACTTCTCCGAGGCAGTTGAATAGTTCGTCAGCGCGGGACATGGAGTAGGCATCGAACTTCGAGATCATATTAACCCTCCAGAAGTCAATACAGAACTTGCAAGACCATCCGGCTTGGGGACAAGCACGACAAGGCTGCACCACTTGCTCACTGATAGTTCGATCACTCCACGGTTCAACATAGCCTGGACCTCCTGTTCTATGGCCTCCTGCATGTAGCCACACACATGAAGCAGGGACCTTCTTCCTCAGGGGCTAGCCGGGCCTCAGTTTTCTGTGGGTCCTGCAGCAAGAGTCTCCTTTCTCCATCACAGTTCATGGGGGGTCCACGTGACGTTGAAGTCAGTCAGGCTTGAGGGAGGCCACGGCTGCCCCCATTGGGTGGACTGGGCTTGGCAGGCGCCCGCTGGTGGGGCAGTGACACTGAGTCCCGAGGATTCCAGACTGCCATGGGTGTCCACGGTGACGCTGGATGTTTGGCCTCCAAGACGTCTTCCATGAGTTCCATCAAGTTTGTGGGCCTCAGCTCTTAGGCGGGATGGGACCAGCAGCAGTCTATCACCTAGACTCTTAGGCAGGACGGGACAAGTAAAGCAGTCTATGGTCCCTGACTGTGGACTTCTTGGTTCTGCCCACCGGGGAGTGGATGACCCTCTCTCAATGTCAATCTCGGAGGGAGACCACACCTCCCTGCTACACACAGGTAAAAATGCGTGCGTGTGTGTGTGTATATGTTGTTCATGTAGCTATTTAAAATAGCCTTGCTCATCAATAGCCTCATCTCATTTATGTGAAGATCTCGGGAACAGCTGTCTTACTCTGTTGCTCATGCACAAGGGCTTGGTACAGAACAAACAATGTAATGATAAAGGAGCCTGATTCAGAAGGTGCTGAGTGCCTCCTGTGCTTTGCTAAGCATCTTCAATTTCCATAGACTCTGATGAGAGTTCAGAGGACTCGGAATGCTGCAGGAAGTGTATGGTACATAGCAGGGTTGAGTCATAAAGAAGTGCTAGATCTAAATTTCCCTATGGTTTGTGTAACCCACTGGTGAGTGTGTTACAAGTCCCTCACCGTGGGATATGATCTGTTGCAGTGGCTCTTTAGTTCAGCTCAAGCTACAGAAGCTTATGCATTTAGTTGTGGAGATCCTGGTGTGTCGGCCAATGGGGCAGCCATCACCTTTGTATCTTGGCCCCTCTCTAAAAATACAGGCCTGTAAAATAGGAGGCAACATCAGTCAGTCACTATGTCAGTTCTTCTTCCCCTGAAAAAAATCTTCTTAAGAATCTTACAAACAAAACTTGATGTCTGTGTTAATGAAATAGATGCTGTTTGGTTCTATGACGTCAAATATCTACCTCCTTCATTTTGGCTCTATGTACTTAAAAAATTCATAGATTGCCTTGAATGAAAGACGTAATTGCAACATCCATTGGATAAAAAAGTACATAAATAGGCTGGTGCCAAGCTATGAACATACTTATACAATGATTTACATTTGGTTACACAATGTTGCTGCCTTCATTCTGGGAGACTTGGCCAATTAAGTCAATTGTAGAAGTCACAGTGATGGGTCCTGGCTTGATAAGAAAGAACAAGCCAGTATCCGGAGAGGGAAGTTTGTTTCTAGATTTAATATTAACCATAATTCTTCATGTAAACAGAGTAATGAATGGAAACAGAGCATGTTCAACTCAGCTATCAGACCAGGTGATCCTATTATCTGCCAATTAGCTGCAATAAAACTGATAAGAGAATTACTTTTCACTACTATTTTGAAAATATGTAATCAGAAATGTGTAATTGACTTTTTGTAAACATTAAAAGCTCAGAGCAAAACACATTGCCCTCATCCAGGTGATAGTTACAGAACATTCCAATGTCCACAGACACTGTTTACTAGTTTCATGGCAATGTTAGTCTTTCTACCATATGGTCTTATCTTGTGCAAGCCTTTAGTAGCTTCTGATCCAGCAAGCTGCTATGCAATGCCTCCAGGGTCCACCCATGAAGAATAGATTGTAAAATCAGGGCCTTAATCTCTGTGTGCCTCAGTCCCTCAAAATCAGGGCCTTAATCTCTGTGTGCCTCAGTCCCTCTATCTTCATAGAACTGGAATAATAGTAATGCTTCCTTCCTCCCACCCTCTGTCTGTCTTTTCTTTTTCACCTTGTAGGTATTATGAGGCATGGACTGTCTCTTAGTATGTGTATGCATAGCACCTACAATGACTAGGCCTCTAGATGCTACTATAAGAACAATGAAAACTCTGTATTTGGAGATGTATCTCCTTTGGTCAATGAATTTTAGCAGTGTCCAACTGACAGCCCTGGTAATGTTGAAGTCCTTTGTCCATAGAGTCACTAAGGTAAAAGGCAGCAACAATTCAAGCCTATCCCCAGGGTGAAACTCTAAAGGGTGACTAAGTCCATGCATATTCCATCCTCAGCCTTTGATGTTAGGTCCTGGAACAATGGAGCCATGATAACATGAGCTTCAGCATGCACTAGCCCTGACAATAATCACCCAGAGGGAGTTAGGTGTCCAAATCCTATTGAAATTCTGTGAAATCTGAGTGCCTATTCTTTTAGCCCTTTTGCAAATCCCAGTCTATATGGATGACCATTGGGTGCAATATACACTCTACAGATGTGTGATATAGAGGCCTACTTGTACCTTTCTAGCTATAGAAAAAGAGAGAATAAACAAAAAGGGCCTCCTTGTTCCATTTCTTAGCAGTGGGAAGAGCTATTGGCAACAGCTGATGCTTTTAGAACCTCTGATTCCCTTAGCTATCTGGAGCTTTCTGGAACAGTATGAATTCATTCCCAACAGTTGTGAATCCTATATAATTAATTTATTTGTGTGCCTATAAAAGGTATTAAAACGTAAAAGTCTGAAATAAAAATAAGCATAATTGCACCTGTCTTTAGATTCCTTTCCAATCTGCTGTACCATTTCATTTTTACTGCCATTTAAATGACACAATGTTTCATTGAAAGCTCAGAACTGCTGATTGCTGGTGCAATGTGACTTCTTCATGGGAAAAGCTTCTATAAATAATTTGACAATGAAACAGTAACCTTGCTGTGCACAATAACATGCCTACATGTGAAAAAGCCAGAATGAGAGTAATGATCATGTTCATAATACTTGCTCAGTGAGATCTGGTTTTAGTGAGTGAGCTGCATGTATCATATTCAAGTTTGACGTAC
Organism: Emydura macquarii macquarii; assembly: GCF_026122565.2. Lineage (NCBI taxonomy): Eukaryota > Metazoa > Chordata > Testudines > Chelidae > Emydura > Emydura macquarii. The sequence goes on from NW_027130506.1 coordinate 8,698,286, forward strand.
TTTCCACCACCTTGTCGTCAGTTTATCAGCAGTCTTTCCTCTTTGGATTGATTAGTAGCTAGCTATTCAAAATATCTGTTTACTTTGTTAAGTTATTCAATATTTGAAAGAAGAGGCAAATTTCAGCAGATAAAGAAATAAACATAAACGAGACATAAGGCTATATAGCAATTTTGCAGGTTCCAGAACTTGGCCAGGATTCAGCAGAATCCCTATTATCCAAAGTACTTGAATGACACTTTGCTATCATTATTTGTAGCGCTTATAGACCCTAGTTAAGTGTCAGGGGTCTCATTGTTCTATGAGCTGTAAACATGTGTAATAAAATGACAGTGTCTGGTCCAAAGAGTATGCAATCTGCTATAAGACAAAGGACAATAGGTGGATGAAACAAACACTGAGGAGACAAGGTAACAATGAAACACTCTGATTAGCCAGCTAAACAGTGGTGTTGATACACAATGGCCAAGGCCTATTGAAGTCAATGGAAAACTTCCCATTCATTTAATTGTCTTGGGATCAGGCCCCAAATGCCAAGCACCAAATCTGATGAGAATCTGGATGACCAGGAGACAATAGACAGGGAATAAATAGGTTGGTGGCTGTTCATTAATAAGGGATGAATAGTGGAGTGTTCGGACAATGGGGTCGAACATGGTGATGTTTGCATTTTTCACATGTAGCATATATCAGCACCTACATTTAGGAAACTGAGCCTGTTTTGTCATTACTGATCCAAATCTTTGGCCTGGTGTGCAGACCTGTTAAGATATCTGAGCCTCGATTCAAGCTAACCTTGACCGATTTAGGTTTCTGATTGCTCTCTGCTCTCGCCAGGCTGAAAATAGGAAAAAATTGGTGATTAGGGATAAGGGGGTTTTTTTATTTTAATTTTTGGTTTCACTCAAAGGCAGAATTCATGGGTTTTGCCCAGCTGCAGTTTCCAGCCACTGTGAGCATTTTAATGATATGATCAATAAAAATATAGACAGAAGGGACATTTCCTACTTTTTCTACAATAGCCACAGGTATGGGAAGTGTTTGATGCAGCCCTGTAGCTGGTGGTTAACCTCATCATCTTACTGCACCTGTGAGGGTTGTGAGACCTAGATACAGTTTGTATCAGGGTCTGTCCAACTGAACGCAAACTTAGTGTTAATTCCAGCAGATGTAGGCTAACTGTGTGTTAAACTTTGGTATGACATGGTGAGATTGACATTCATCGTTAATAGGAGTAGCTGGCCTCTTAAAGCAGGCCGTGATGTTCCCCCCAAGCCAGTCCAGTTGAGTTCATAAACACTGATCCCATCCTGCCTGGCTGGTAACAGAAGACTGGCTTCCCCTATGTGGCTAGTCCAGCAGCCATTGGAGCACCCCACAGACTGCTGTCCGAAACACAAGGGAATGGGAGGGGACCAGCTGTTAGTCTGTGACTGGCCCAAGAAAAAAACAACAAACTCTAGAATCCATTCTTAGCATGCAGATAACAAGGGAAAGTCAACATCCACCCTGACTTTCTCCAGAGTCTCCTATCCCTAGCTAAAACTGTCATCTAAAGAAGGAACAGAAGCAATACCATGAGAATACAACTAACCAGCACAGCCAGAATATCTCATCTTGTTGGGTAAATTGTTTCCTGAAGATTATTCACCTACCTCAGCTTTTTAAGCATCCTCCCTTCGGAGACCATCCCAATTTATCTTCAAATGCCCTGAGGTTAGCTCTACTCCAGTTATATTAGAAGAACACCTCTGATAAGCAGCCACATTTTTGTTGTTCACTTGAGTGGTCTCTTAAGCCAAGTGTTCCCTAAATCCACTGAAGGAAATGGATCTGCCATATCCCCGTGGTGAACATATCTGCCATAATCTTCAAACCTAATCAACTGACTAGGACATCTGCATGCCCAGTTTGGATGTTTAAATTAGCACATTAAAGGGCCAATCCTAGCCTCTCTTCCACAGCCATGGAGGACTGTGCCAGTACCTGACCTGGTGCAGTTCCTGAAGTCATGGCCACGATATAGGGAGCGTTCCTAAGAGCCCTCATGTCTCACACATTAAGTTTTGGAAGGGCTTAGCATGGGCCACTCATGAGACGAGCAGAATAAATACTGATGAGTTCACAGTAAGCCACAGAGCCCAACAGCAAAAGGCATGCCTGTAGCCCTAGCATTCTTCTGCATGGCTTATGGGCAAGGATTTCTCCTTCCTCACTGTGCCCAAGAAGCTCCCTTAACCAAGTCCATTTGCCTGGTGCACAGAAGAATGATTATTCCCTTCTCTGCTGTTTCGCCTTCAGAATGTATGAACTGCTGATCCATGTCTGGGAATTGGGGCCAGGGGTAGAAAGGAGGCAATTGTTTTTTCTCTACGGTCAACAGGAAACTCAGATCTCACAGTCATATCTTCAACACATCTTTTTTATTCCTCAGCTGAGCACTAAACCCTGAAATGTTATCCAGACACATCGTTAAAGCATCACGTTGCAGATCTGCAATGCATTTAGTCCATATCTTTCCCTTTTACCCGTAAGAGCCTGGCCCACATGAAGGATACAGCTGATAAATGACTCCATTCCATCCCCCCTTTATACAAGGCTTCTTCCCGAACCATTTATATCCTCTTGATTTTATCTGGGCTGAGCCTTTAACAATATGAGCCTACAGAGACAAAGGATGCTTGTTGTTTTTGACGAGCCACTTACTTGATAGTTACGTTCTTTCTTTTTCGGAGAATACAAATGCTCTGCTTCCATGCCACGGCCATCACCCTCCAGAAGGAACCTCTTCATCAAACATGGTTCCAATGTTATAAAAATTAAGAGGGCAGGGTTAGAGGAATGTGATGTGGCTGCTGCTCATTCACTACAATGGAGCTAACCATGTCCTCCCATTCAGTGTCTGACTCATTCATCCCGATCCTGTGCCCAGAAACACCTGCACAGTTCCCACTGGAGTCAAGGGCAGTTGAGTACATTAACAGTTCCTGAGATCAGAATCAGGCCCACTGTTTGTGTGTCCTCGACAATACAATAGTATATCAAAGCCTTTTTGTGGAGATATCACATCACGTCAGGGAATGACCTTGGTGACTGGGGAGTATAAGCCTACAAGGGGCTGAGCAGGTTCAGTTCCCACTGACTTCATTGAGAGTTCAGGGTGCTCAGCACTTTCCAGGATAGGGCCTTAAATCTCCTTCCAGCTGTCTTGTCCATCATCAGCCAGAGCAGGATTAGTCCCTACACTATCAGCCTCCATTGCTTTGCCCAGTTTTAAATGTCTCAAGCAATAAGCTTCCACGAGTGTGTCAGTTTCAGGTCAAAAGTGGGTAACTAAAATAGATGTGTGTGCGTGCATGCGTGCATGCACATACACACACAAACAAGTTATATTTAACGTAAATAAATCTCACCAATTTACTGATTATATAATGTAATCTATATACACACAGGGCATCATGCTGAAAACCACAAGTGCAGTCAATGGAACGACTCATGTGCTTAAAGTTAGGCATGTGCTTTAGTATATTTTGGAGTCAGGGCGAAAGTGCAGCCATCCAGTGGTAAATTTACCACAAGCCTACCAAAAAGAGAATGCTACTTTATCAGAGTCACAACATTTGGGAATCACATCTGATTACCTCTCCTCTCCTCATGTGTGTTTATGTAGAATAGTAAACACAAGTAACAATCCTGTAAGGATACAAATACTGACTGCCCTGTTTCCCTTTTATTGAATGTGTATGTGTGTACAATAGTAAACACGAGTAACAAACCTGTAAGGATACAAATACTGACTGCCCTGTTTTCCATGTATTGAATGTGTATGTGTGTACAGTAGTAAACACAAGTAACAATCCTGTAAGGATACAAATACTGACTGCCCTGTTTCCCGCTTATTGATTGACACTACTACATTGTTTGTTTACAGTCAGCAAATCATGCAACACTATTTTTAGACCTAGATTTTTTCTATTCAGAGGATAAAACCCAAGCTAAATTTCATTTGTCGAAGAAGGAAAAATCCTTAGGATTACTGCTCGAAAGGGACTGACATAAATTACTTTAATTATCTTATGATTTGCCACTCAGTGTCAAAGATGCAATTTGCCAAGATTACTGTATCCAGGGCAGGAAAATGTTTGCATCAAGCATCAGACACGTGATGCCTTTACATTTTAAAAAATGTTAAATGAATATGCATAGATTGCAATTAAAGGGGCAGATAGCTAAGTGGGGAAGAGTGTAGCGTGAAAATAGCTGGATAAGTAAATCCTTTAGTGTCAAATGGATTTCTTTCCATGGCTTTCAGTTTTGGCTCCACTGCGATCCACGAAACTCCTGCCATACCCTGGAGGTGCCTAAACTCATTCATCACCTACGTTTTCAAAGTAAAAGTTCCCTCGATGCCTCTGAACATGTGCAGATGTCCAGATGACTACTGCCTGAGCCCCACAGCAACTCACAAACCAGGGCAAGACAGGCGTTAGGCCACCTAAATAGTGGGTGGGGCACCAGCTGCTAGGTGCCCCTTTGAGCACTTTTACCAGATTGGGTCCCGATCAAAATCCAGAGGAGGAGGTGATGGTGCCACTGTCACATTCTAGGGTGAAATCCAGACCAGTGAGGAGTTGTGTCATCCCTGCCCTGCAACCTGGGGTGGCTCACAATGCTCTGCTGTTGTAGCTCCCAACGTGGGCCACTCTCAAACACCCTGCCAGCCTACAGGTCACACCCTGAGCACCTGTGTATAACTATAGCCCTGGTCCAACAGCTGTGACCCCAGATGCCTGTTAGCAACACTCCAACCACGCTCTGGCTTCCTCCAACCTTGGTTATACTATTTGCAGAGTGACCCCAAAACACACCCAGTCCCGAATTGTCCTAGAAATGTGTTCTGCTCTGTCCAGCCCTCTCCTAGGAAATTCAGATATTAAAGGTCTGTTGATCCTGTAAAGGGCCAATTTTCAACAGTTTGCTACTTTAAATGGAGTTATTGAACAGTTCAGTTTAAATACAACACCGGATTATTTAACAAAAGAAGATTATCAACAAAAGAAGATAGGATTTTAAGTGAATTCAAGTATCAGGTGTTAAAGTCAGAAATGGCTACAGGAGAAATAAAGATAAAACGCTTTCTAGTAGCTAAAACTCAACATGCTAGACTTGGTTCAATGTATAATCCTTACTATAGGTTTCCAGCAATACAGCTGACCAAATTTTCAGGTCAACATCTCCCCTCTAAATCAAAGGGCTGGTTCCTTTGTCTTCTTACAGCCAGAAATCTCTAATCTCTCTCTTGCTCTTTCACCTTTTTTTCATGGTTCAGTTAACCTTTGAAGTGGATTCTTCTAAGGGTTACCCCTCAAAGAAAAGTTTATTCAAACAGTAAAGAAGGCAACATGGAGTCTAGTGGTGAAGGAGCCTCCATGTTCTTTCTTCTTACCTATGTTGGCTGAAATGCAAATTTGCTTTGTCTCCTGCCATTTCTTCTCCCTGATGTCTTGAAGACCCTGTTTATTACTTATATTAAATTGAGCTAAACACATGTTTCTTCATTCAGGATACTGTGATCTGGGCCATGCTGTAAGGTTTTGAACACGTGCTAACAGCATCATACAGGGGGATTTTGTAACTTCACATATAATGTTGTATGTACATTTCACCATGATATTACTGACCAGCGAGTTATTCGTTTTTCCAATGGTACCTCACAATGCATATTTTGTACAAAGATTATTACAATAGTGCATAGGGTATGAATACAGGGGAGCCTTTAGTCAAAGCCACACATCTTATAACTTTTAGCCTAGTGGTTAGCAGGCTTGTCTGGTATGTGGGAGACCCAACTTCAATACCCCACTCTCTCTGCCAGAAGGGGAAAAAAGATTTGAATCAGACTCATCCATATATCAGGAGAGTGCATTGATCTCTGAGCTACAGGATATTGTAATATGGAGCTATTATATTTAAATATTTAAATAGTCATTGAGCCAGAGCAAGAGAAAACAAGGGCGAATGAGTTTGTGGTCCAGTGGTTACGGCACCTACTTGGCAGTTGGGAGACCTTGAGTCCAGGCCCCCTGCTCCAAACACTCTTTCGTTATTCAAACATTTTGATAGAAAGTCCTTAGCCTGTTTCACAAAGATGTAAGAAGAAGCCTTAGTTTGTATTTATTGTGATGACAATTGTGCACTGTGCCTTGGTATTATGAAATGATCAAAAGTGTTCTAGGCACTATTCTCCACCCAGATCCCTGTCCTGGTCCTCGGCTGGTGTAAAGCTGTGTAACTCCATCTAACTTCAGTGGAGACATATCTGTTTACACCAACGGAGGCTCCAGCCTGACAACTGCTGCCGATGAGCTTCACTATTTGCAAACGCTTTGCTTTATGTCATGTTTAAAAACTATTAAAAATAATAAAAACCCTAAGAACCGTATGAAGGTGCATTTTAGCACTGCCAGCGACAGATGGTACATCAGCCAAGATAATTGGTAGTAGAAACATACTGTCAAATTAATGTTAACAACTTTTTACTGACCTCTTCTTTTCTGGATGCTGTGTAGCTGATTCAGAATGACAGTTGCTAAATGTTAAAAGGAAACAAAAAAAGGAAGCTTTTTGTCTAACTTTTTTAGCAGTCAGCACGCAACCCGCCTTACAGCAGTTCATGCACAGTAATTATGTAAATATGTGCAATGAGTTACTGTAATCAGAGATTCTATTATGTTTTGGTCATAGAAAAGGTCTTCTTCTGGGTTTTGTTCATAGTTGTATTTGAGCTCTATAACTTATGCTCCAAACCCTGCCCCATTATTAAGGGACCATACAGCAGTAATCTATGCCTATGATAACAGGGGGCTGAACTCAATAACCCAGGAGATCCCTTCCACACCTGTGTCACTAGATATTAGTTGTTAAGCAGGTGCGATTTTCAAAAATGCCCGCAGTACAGTGAATCTGAGTAGCAATGACTTTCAGTGGGATTTATGCTCCCATTGTCCTGGAGTGCCTTAGAAAATCTTACCTTTTCCTCCATTTTGAAAGGTTTGAAAGGATTATGATATTCTGTACAATTAAAATATTGGTCATATCTGTCAAAATGGAAAAAGTTTTGGAAGAAACTTTTACAATGTGACCACTGCATATAGCCAATTATTATTTGTATTAGAGTAACACCTAGAGGTGCCATCTGCAGTCAAGGTCCTGTTGTGCTAAGCAATGAAAATAAGAGAGTGTCCTTGCCCCCAAAAACTCAAAATCTCAACAGACAAGGGGTGGGAGAAAGGATGGATGTTTTGCCCTCATTTTACTTGTGGGAAACTGAGACAGAGAGATACTAAATGACTTATCCACAGTCTCACAGGGAGTCTGTGACGGACCCAAGAATGGCATGCAGGCCACTGGTGTAGCTGTTTGACCAGCCTACTTATCTTGAGGTGACCGTTAATGATTTATGAAGTGATCAAAAGTGTTCAAGGGAAAACAAAGAAAGGCACATTACTTGCCCGTAAGATCTTACAATCAAAGGGCCTGATCCTGCAATGAGATACATGTGAGCCTTGTGTAACCACGGGGTGGAGCCAGGGAAAAGGAAAAGTAACTCTTACAAAAAATGCATTGTGCTATCACGGCGTATGAAAATACACACCAAGGCTCATGGACAGAAAGACCCAAATACTTATGTATTTTAATTCAGAGGGCCCTGTAAGATCATCTTGTCTGGCCTCCTACATAGCACAGTCATATACTTCACCCAGTAGTTCCTGCATCGAGGGCAATGGCTTATGTTCTACCTACAATGTACCTTTCACAAAGATGTCCAGTCTTGATATAAAGACTCCAAGTGATAGAGAAGCCATCACATTTCTTCATAAACTGTCCAATAATTAGTTGTCTTCACTGTTCTGGATTGAATTTTTCTACCTTCATTTTTCAGCTATTGGATCTTATGTCTTTCTCTGCTACTTTAAAGAGCCTTGTAGTATCAGATATCTTCTTTCTTTGTAGGCACTTTTAGACCTTGATCAAGTCATCTCTTAATCTTCTCTTTGTAAAGCTAACTAGATCAATCTCTTTAAGTCTCTCATTGCAAAGTGTGGTTTCCAGACCTCAAATAATTCTTTTAGCTACCCTCTCCAATTTGTCAACATATTTTTAAAGTGTGAACACTAAAACTGGAAATGATATTCCAGTAGTAGTCAGCATAATATATTAGCATCTCTTCCCTTAGTCCTTCCCAACAGAATAGACATTTTCCCCCAAACAGATCACAGCTGGCGTCTTGCATCCCATCAGCTTGCCACAGCACAAACACTCTTTCCCAGTCACAGATTCAGACTGACGCTGACTCTTTTAGAGTTTCCCAGTTAGATTGCTCACATAGCATTTGTGAGGCAGCACAGTTTATTGCAATGTAATTGCCACCCAAGCAAATTGTTTTAATGTGGTAAAATGTGACCATGATTGTTACTTCTATTGCAAACAGTGGCTCATGGTACCATCTGCAACCCATCAACAGATCACATAGCAAATTTGCTGCAGATGTAAAATGAACCCTCAACACCTCTAAGCATATTGTTAAAAACGCTTCTCAACTGAATGCTAATATTTTTTACAGATGTCACTGCAGCTATCTGCATAGGGCTCTGTGATGCAGTATTGTTGGTGAAGTAAGAAGATTCATAGATTCCAAGGCAGGAAGGGATCATTGTGATCATCTAGTCTGACCTCCTGTATAACACTGGCTATAGAACCCCCCAAAATAATTCCTAGCGGAAATCTTTTAGAAACACATCCAATCTTGGTTTAAAAATTACCAGTGAATCCACCACGACACTTGGAAGTTAGGTAAAACAATAGCAGGATACTATTAGGTTAGAAAAAAGAATCGGAGCAAAAAGAAACACCATCAATGCTAACCCAGAATTAGAAGTACAGCCAAACCATGAGGGAGAGAATGTGTTTTAGGATGATAACATCTGGGTACTACTACTGGCCACTCACTGTGTACATTGGGCAGCTCCTTTATGCCATGAAGTCAGTGGAACTACTCACAAGTTTAAAGTGTTGTCAGTGCTTTAACCACTCTGCACCTCAATCTCCCAAACTGGAAAGTGGAGATAATACCTGCTGGATGGGACTGTTGTGAGGCTAAAGGAATAAATGTTTATAAAGTGCTTTGAAATCCTTAGATGAAAAGGGCTGCAGGAATGCAAACTGGGGTTGGAGTTAGTAATAACAGGTCTTTCTTTTAATAGTCTTATTTATTTTCATATAGCCTCACAACAGAAAGTTAATGTAAAAAAGGCACATCCTCATTCTGTTCCTTAAAATATTGAGCAAAACCCTCCACATTTGTCCCCATTTTAAAAGTAATCTAAATATTCAGCATGAGACAAACATTTAGGAGCCCCAGGTTCTTTTGAAAAACTCATTCAAAACTGAATTCTGAGGCCTATAAAAACTAGTGTTTCTGCTGAAGGCATTGTGTCTGGGATTACTAGGATGTATTAGTTCATGAGTCATAGTGATTGGCACACTTTGGGCCACATCCCTCTGTAACATAGTTTGATTGGAAGGTGAACAGCTTCCTTGGGAGTCTTCACTGCACTAAATGCTGGAGAAACTGTAAAGGGGAAAAAAATATAAACCAAAATTGTGAAACGTGATGCACTTGTAGAATGTATGCATGCTAACAAGTGTTCTGATGCAACTGCCGAGCTTCTCAGTGAAGTTTGTGCACAAATGCATAGCCTCCAGTGTGCAAGTACCTTTTTTGTGTACACGAAAACATAACTGGGCAATCGATTAACTGAATGTATGAGTTTGCATACATTTTGCTGGAGCAACATGTGCATTTATACTTTAAAGCATTGGCTCACAATATACTGATTGTTGTACCATTTAAAATGAAGGTTAGTTTAATTTTCTTGAAGCCAAATTCCTAATTAGGCGCATCCGTACTTTGGGACATAAATGGGAACCTTATGTAGTCATCTGAGTTGACCTGTAGACTTTCAGATTATATGCTTACTCCAGGACTTCCGTTAATTTAAATAAAGAATTTAGGTCAATAGAACTGCATCATTTTACACCAGCGGAGAATTGGCCTATTGGGGCTGATCCGCAGCTCACTGAAACCCATGGGAGTTTATTAATTTCAAGGTTGTTTTGGACCAGACCCCCTAAAGATATGGAAGCAGAACCTTTGCTTATGTAAATTGTCAGAGCTCCATTGACTTCAGTGGAAGTATGACACTCTACACCAGGTTAGGATCTATCCTCAGGACAATCTCAGCTCCTGACGGATAACATCTTGCTTCAGGATAAATTTGGCCACCGATAGACTATCTCAAAATTGTGGTGTAATGCTACACTTTTACAATCCTGAGCACTGATCTTCAGTTTTAGAATAAGATATTTAATCTTTGTGAAGTATAAACTGGAGTTGGTTGACTTCCAGAAAGAAAAAGTAAGGCTTTTTACTGTCTGGGAGGGGGTGGATTTTTTTAGGTGGGGATGTTTACAATTTCAAATAATTTTTATTGGATGAATGATTTGTAATGTGCGATAAAGTGCAGCTCGCTTTGTCAGCATTATCTTGGGAACAAGACACTGTCTTGATGATGTTTACTCTCGTAAAATAAACTATAATAAAAATGTAGATGCTAGCACTAGATGATCTCTTCCATTAAAGAGCACTTTCAGGAAACAGTTGCGTGAGTGCGATGTAAGGGTGGCACTGTTCATTTGTCAATCATGATAGATCCATACTGAAACAAACAAAATACATTGGTTTATTTTATTATTGATTTTATAAGTACCAAAGCCAGTTCTTTGGATGGTATTTTGCACAGGACTAGTAGCGCTGCGTAATCACCTCCTACCGCTTTTCTGTGTATGTCTGCTGAGCTGGTTAAGTAATGTGCTCCAGCAATCCATAGATGGGAGAACTCTAGGCTGGCCTTTTCTAGCTTTTGTCTGGCCTCTTTCCACCTTTAAAGTTGTAGAGAGTGTTGGCTACCATCTGAAGTATTATCTTCTGTCCTGGTCTTCATATCACATGGCTGGTGTTATTGGCTTGGAGAGGATGCATCCCAGAAAAAGAAAGATAATAGAATTCTGAAAAAACTAAATGATAAGGAAACTTCAGAGTTAAGTGGTTCATACTTCTTGTATGGCTCCTCAGAGCAAGGGTGAATTTCATTCGTTTGCTTATAAGGTAGGATATAGAAAACAAGCTATAAAGTGATAAAATAAATTGGGGGAAAAATCAGTTTTAAGAATGCTAAGGTACTATTAGGAACATAATTAGAGCTGTCCATAAATTTTCCATTTTGACAGAAAATATTTCCACAAAATTGACATTTTAGCAGAAAAATTCAATTTTTGTGGACATTTTCATTTTCCTGATGGAAAATCAAAAAGAAATGTTTCCTGTTTAATCAATATTTCAGAATGAAAAAATTAATTTCAAACTGAAGTCTCAAAACAAAATGCTCTGACATTTCAAAATTAAAATATTTTACAATATTTCATTCCATTAAAATTTCAGCTATTTCGACTTTTCATCCTGAATCAGGACAAAAACGAATGTTGAAATATTACAATTTCAGATGGGATGGAAATTTCATTGTCTGACTAGCTCTAAACATTGCTTAATAAACAAAAATTATGCTGTCATTTCTTATACATTTTCTTTTACCAAAGTATATTGGTTTCCCTTCTGCTGTTGTTCTATAGCATAAAACAGTCCTTGCAATAATTATTGTTGGGGAAAATATATTAAAAAAAAAAATGAAGGATCACAAAACTATTTGTGCCATCTTCCTTTTTTAAAAAAAATACAGTAAATATAAAACTTTACACAGCTGAAGGCCAATATTGTTTTCTATTTCCTTCTCTATAAATTTTTTTTTAAAACATTTTTTAAAGTTCATGAATCAAGACAAGGGCAGTTTATCTTCTGTTTTTTTCAGTAGGCAAAATATATAGTTCTACTTCAAGGGAGAAAAGGTCAGTAAAGTTGATCTGCAGACCTCTTACTTGAGCCTTAGTAATGTTAGACAGGTGCCCTTTGCTTAGCAATACTTTTCTTGAAAGAATGTATCTTGGCATAAAGGAAAAAAAATAAGTAATTGTAGACATGTGGCCTTTAGAATGACTTACACACCAATTTTACTGGAGGCCTGTAACAATTACATGACTTGTCAGTTAATATGCCATCTAGATACTCACCTGGACCTCATTTGTAGATTTAACTTCTCTGTCCATTTTTCTCTTCAATTTTGTTGAAGAAATATTGTGCATTTTTACATGTCCTGAAAGCAGAATTCAGCAGCTGCATCACTGCTGAATAAAGTCTAGTTTAAGGCCTTTGTGATGATCTAGAAAAGCTTTCCTGGATTGGCCATAGCTATCCTACAGATTGCCTAACTCCCCACATCTGTGCCCTCCCATGTCAGCTAAGTCCATTTGGAATGATATTGACAATCACTAAGAGAGGTACCCAAGTGACATCATTTTCCAAGGAGCTGGAGATAGATTGATTCTCAGAAAATCGCACAAGAGATAAGAATGACCGTGGAACCAGTCACTTTAAGAACTAATTATCAAACTCATTGCTTCAACTTGACTTTCCCTCGACAGGTGTTTTGCACATGTGCAAATGAACAAAAAAGCTAGAAACTATTCCTTCTATAATCTTGGAAGGAAAAAAGAGACAGAAATAGAGTCAGTTGAGAAATGGGATAAATTTTTTGCCAACATTGTTGTGAAAATTTGCTTATTTGGTGGGTTGGGGTAAAAAAATGCAGAATTTGAAAATTTCAACCAAGTGTTGTTTCTACTTTTTAACACTTGATTGGCACTCAGATGTTATGGTGTTGAAGTTTGTTTAAGCAGCTAGATAGATTGAGATAGAGATTCTATTACAGGCTAGAAATACAGCAAGCTAACCTGTCTTCAGATAGTTATTGTAAAGGGTGTCATGATGTCTGTTGTTCTTGATTAGTCAATAGAAACATATATCCTAATCCAAAGCCTTTTGAAGTCAATGGGAAGGGTGCCTCTGACTTCATTGGGCTTTTGATCAGTCTGTTCATCCACATTTTTAAGCTCCAAAAATATATCCTAAAAATAGATTTGGGCATGAGCTGCAAAATTCAGATCCATTTTTTTCCAGAGTTTGGATGTTTGGATCCAGTTTCAATGTTTTCTCAGAAAATGATTATTTGTCTCAACAGAGAGGCATGACCGAGGAAGGAAAACTTTCTTCTAGATCTTATGTTTTCCATAGTTTTGTTTAATATAATTATTAAAAAGACTTTGTAAAAGTTTACTTTTTGGTTGCAATGGTCCTGAATTGCAGCCATAAAAAAGTCACTTAATAATGGATATTTGCATTCCTTATGGGACATGAGCTCAAAATAATTAGTAGCTGTTTGCCTCCATCATTAGACATAATAAGAACCTTCAGGGTCTTCAGAGGAGTGTAGGGGTTCTTCTCTGGTTCCCCAGTTGGGAAGTGGCTATTTCCAATGAGAACCTTGGGCCTTGGCTGTGAGCTTTTCAAGACCATAGGAGTGAGGTTCACAGATGCAACAACCCTCAAACCCAGACTGAATCTGAGTGCGTTCAAGGGTTTTTACAAATTTTGAATGTAGCTCCACTTGCAGCTTGTGCCCTTCATTAGATGGGGTTTCTTCAAATTCCCTAGAAGTGATGATTTAATCCAAATATCAATTACATAGACTCATGGAATCATAGGACTGGAAGGGACTTTGAGAGGTCTTCTAGTCCCGTTCCCTGCACTCAAGGCAGGAGTAAGTATTATCTAGACCATCCCTGATAGGTATTTGTCTAACCTGCTTTGAAAAATCTCCTGTCATGGAGATTCCACAGTCTCCCTAGGCTATTTGTTCCAGTGCTTAACAACTATCCTAACAATAAGGAGGTCTTTCCTAATGTCCAACTTAAACCTCCGTTGCTGCAATTTATGCCCATTGTTTCTTGTCCTGTCCTCAGTGGGTTAAGAAGAACAATTTTTTCTCCCTCCCCCTTGTAGCAACCTTTTATGTACTTGAAAACTGTTATCATGTGCCCCCTCGGTCTTCTCTTCTACAGACTAAGCAAACCCTATTTTTCAATCTTCCCTCATAGGTAATGTTTAATAGACCTTTAATCTTTTTTGGTTGCTCTTCTCTGGACTCTCTCCAATTTGTCCACATCTTTCCTGAAATGTGGCACCCAGAACTGGACACAATACTTCAGCTGAGGCCTAATCAGTGCAGAGTAGAGTGGAAAAATTACTTCTTGTGTCTTGATTACAACACTCCTGTAATACATCCCAGAATGATGTTTGCTTTCTTTATAGCAGCATGACACTGTTGATTCATATTTAACTTGTGATCCACTGTGACCCCCAGTTCCCTTTCCACAGTACTCCTTTCTAGGCAGTCATTTCCCATTTTGTATGTGTGCAGCAGATTGTTCCTTCCTAAGTAGAGTGCTTTGCATTTGTCCTCACTTGAATTTCATCCTATTTACTTCAGACCATTTCTCCAGTTTATCCAAATCATTTGGAATTTTAAACCTATCCTCCAAAGCACTTGCAACCCTTCCCAACTTGGTATCATCCACAAACTTTATAAGTGTACTCTCCATGCCGTTATCTAAATTATTGATGAAGATATTGAACAGAACTGGACCCCGAACTGATCTCTGTGGGACCTCACTTGATATGCCCTTTCAGATTGATTGTGAACTACTGATAACTACTCTCTGGGAACAGTTTTCCAACCAGTTATACACCCATGTAGCTGGGAGGGGTGGTCCCCCTCTGAGGAGGACCCAGAGAGGGAGCCAGACCCACCCTGGCTGACAGAAGCCTGCCCCAGGGAAACACCTGACTGGAAGCAAGGGGGCAGGTCTAGGCCTTTAAAGGCCCCAGTGGCCCCACCGGAAGCAGGGGGCGGAGCTAGGCCTTTAAGAGCCAGGCCGGCGAGCTCAGTTGGTGGGAGGTGGCTGAAGGGAAAGGATGTGTCTCCTCTGGAGTGCCTAGCCAAGGCTGGGCCGAGAGGGAGTGGCCGGCCGGCCTTAAACCTAGCCTGGGGATTGACTGAGGCCTCCCCCAGGTACCCTACGGCCTGGGAGTTGGAGGGACCGCCAGAGACCCCCTCGGCCTGGGAGCCGGAAGAAGGCCCGTCGGGGCTCCCAGCGGACTACGGGCCGGAGGAGAACCCCCGGAGACACCCGGGGCTTGGGAGACAGAACCAGACCTGCCAGAGCAGTGCCGAGCCTGGGACCCTGAGGATCTACCGACCCTGCCCGAGGCCTGGGGGCTGCAGGACCTGGAGGAGCTAGCCCCGAAGATGAGCCCATGGAGCTACCCGAGCTGCTGCCTGTGGACAACGAGGGCGTAGCCGGTCTACCCCACCTCAGCGACCCAGAGGAGGCAGGTACCGGGGGTTTCGGGGAGGAAGAAGCCCAGGGATAGCCGCACGTTGGTGGCTGAGTCAGGGGCAACAGGGACGCAGTGGAGATGGGCGGGCCTGCGTCCCCCTCCCCCCTTTCCTATCCTCCGTGAGGAAGCCTTCCCCGCCGTGCCGTTCCAGAGAGCGGCTTGCTCACCCGCCAGCCCTGCCCTGCCTGTTTGGGCCCTGCCTGGGGGCCTGGCCCTAAGACTGTTTGCCCCGCCAGCCCTGCCTGGGGGCCTGGCCCTAAGACTGTTTGCCCCGCCAGCCCTGCCTGGGGGCCTGGCCCTAAGACTGTTTGCCCCGCCAGCCCTGCCCCTGCCTGTTTGGGGCCTGGGGGCCTGGCCCTAAAGACTGTTTGCCCCGCCAGCCCTGCCTGGGGGCCTGGCCCTAAGACTGTTTGCCCCGCCAGCCCTGCCTGGGGGCCTGGCCTTAAGACTGCTCCCGGTGGGAGGTAGCCAGGAGGGTGGTCCCCCTCTGAGGAGGACCCAGAGAGGGGAAAACCCGGACGCTGCTCCCCGGTTCCAGGGGCACGTCCACAACCCACCTTATAGTAGCTCCATCTAGGTTGTATTTCCCTAATTTGTTTATGAGAAGGTCATGCAAGACAGTATCAAAAGCCTTACTAAAGTCAAGATATACTACATCTACCACTTCTCCCCATCCTCAAGGCTTTTCCCCTGTCAAAGAAAAATATTAGGTTGGATTGACATGATTTGGTCTTGACAAATCTATGCTGACTGTTACTTATCACCTTATTATCGTCTAGGTGTTTGTAAATTGATTGCTTAATTATTTACTCCATTATCTTTCTGGGTACTGAAGGTAAGCTGACTGGTCTGTAAGTCCCCGGGTTGTCCTTATTTCCCTTTTTATATATTGGCACTATATTTTCTGCTTTCTATCCTCTAGAACCTCTCCCATCTTACATGACTTTTTGAAGATTATTGCTAAGGGCTCAGATTTCTCCTTGGTCAGCTCCCTAAGTATTCTAGAATGTATTTCATCAGGCCCTGAAGACATCTAACTTGTCTAAGTAATTTTTAACTTGTTCTTTCCCTATTTTAGTTTCTGATTCCACCTCGTTTCACTGGCATTTACTATGTTAGTTATCCAATCGCTACTATACTTTTTGGTGAAAACTGAAACAAAAAAGTTACTTAGCACTTTTGTGACTTCATAGGCATTAACACGTCAATATTCCTTCTAATTACAAAAAGCTGTATTTTTCTCAGTTGTCTGCATTGAACTTTTAGGGGCTGCTTTATGGTTTTTAAGTGTTTTATTTCTTGTGTGGAAGTATATCTTTAGCTTAATAAAACACCTGGTTTTAAGGAAATGTCACCTAGTCTAGTAAATAAACTGGAATTTAAATAATGATTAAACAGTGATTTATTAAGGGAGATAGTCCTGGCATGTTAATTCATGAAATCTAAAATAAGCTCATTCTGCATAATAAAATTACCCCAATATTTAGCGACGTATTTAATGTACAATTTTCTCACAAAACAGCCAATGTTAAGAGAACAAGCTATCTTAGAAATATATAGCGGTGCCATTTTTCATCCTCAGGCGACTGCAAAGTTGACACTGAGAAATATTGTAGATACTGCTATGTGAACATAGCTCTAGAGCAAACTTCAATAGGGAGATTTTTCCATTAATCATTGTTTTTCAGCTACTGAGTTTCAGCCATTAACTTGTAATGCCCAGCAGGCTTGTAGCAGAAAGACTTTGACTGCTGTCAATGTAAAAAGGCCAATAAGAGTTTTTTTTTAAATCTATAGTAATTTGTAGGGGGTTTTAACTGTAGTAATAACAAATCCAGAAAATAAATAATTCATAAAGTGCTGTCACTTATGAAAACCAAGTATAAATTCTCAGTATGACTATAGATATAAAATCATTAAAATCATTCTCCCCAAGAATAGATGCTGTACTGATGTATGCTCAACATTTTGGAGCTTTTCAATACCGATCTGAACTAGAGATTGGCTGGATCCAGGATTCCAGATCCAAACAAGCTAGAGATACGAGGTATTCAAAATCCAGCTCTGAATTCAGCATCTTAGAAAGAGGAGGTTCTTTATGTCCACTGAAGGTAGGACAAGAAGTAATTTTATATTTGCAAAATTTGCAATTTTGTAGCCCCACAGCCCAAGTCCCGTGAGCCCAAGTCAGTTGACCTACTGCTGCAGCTACTGGAATAGGTTACCAGGAAGGTCCTGGAACCCCTGTCACTGGAGATTTTAAAGAACATATTAGACAAAGGCCTATCAGGGATGATCTAGGTATACGATTTAGGTTCTACGATCTTGAGACTAACTCTGTTCTAAACCTTGCGACAGTTTTGTTTGAACAAGAAGCCCAGGACTAAGCCCATTGCCTGTTCCAGGACAATCCAGAGAAAGAGAGGGAACATAGTGCATTATCCTAATTGGCAACTGTCATTTTCCTATTAGGGCATATCTGCAGGGGGGAGTTATTTCATGGGAATTAACATGTTTGAATATTTGTAAAAGTACTGTCGTTTCTCTGAAAAATTCTTTCCTTGGAGATAGAACCTTGGTCTCTGCCTACAATTAATTTTATATGCATAAGTAATGAAGAATTTAATAGTGATCTCAGCAAGTTCATAGCGCTCCCTACTCCACAAATTGTACAGAAAGTGTTTGAGCGTGTCCCCTTCTTTTGAATGCATTTCAATTTGCCTTCAAGATTTAAAATACTGTTAAGGATTAATGACTGCAATATCATGGTCTGAAATTAAAGCCAGTGTATGTGGGTAGCTGAATGGGGTATTAACTGGATAGCAATGGAGCAGAAATAGGGAGCACAGATAGTTTTTTTTAATGGGGGATTGCACAGGAAATAACAGTTGCTGCAATTCATGGCAATGCATAGGGAAGTCATAGTTATTCTTCTTCTTCGTTATTTGTACAACCTCATCAGGGACCAGGATCCCATTATGCTCTGCACTGTGCAAACACGTAATTGCCACTTACGTGATACAGTAGGCCTTGCATTGGTCTTCCATACTACAGTGAATTTTGCCTGATGTGAATACTGAGCTCTGTAACTAAAACTAAAAGCAAGGGAACTTGGGACTCTGTCCCAGAAATCTAGATTCTACTACTCTACATTGCCTCTTCCAAGGGAAAACGTTTACTGACGGGGCCAGAAGAGTGCAGTGAATTTGATTTGAAGGTGAATGTTCTTTTTTAACCTGACTAATTTGTCTGGAGCCCTTCCTGCTGATGGCTATCTGGGGTGGAGATTACATTTCAGTCTGTTTGTAAATGGAAAGTGCAAATGGTTCTCCTGCAGAATATGCAATAAGTAACCTTTCATTGGGTAGAGATTAAATGAGACACAGCTTAATACTTATTACATCAAACATCTGTCTGTCTCTCTCTCCACTTTACTGTGCATGTGGATGAGCAGTAGTGATTTCATCAGTAGGCAATTATACTTGATAATTGTAGAATTCTAAAGTAAGTCATATACAGGGCCAAGTTGTGACCTGGTGTAAGTGGGTGTGGCTCCTTGAAGGTTAACAGAGAGGCTTCTGCTTTCTCCAGGTCTGAATCTGGCCCTCATTCAGTAGACACAAACAGATACATGTTATCATCTACCAGAGCATAGTATAACTGTCTGCCTGATCATTTTCCCAAAGAGGATGCAACTGTAATGGTTTTTCTCTTATCTTCCTCACCATGTAGATTGCCTAACCAACAAAACAGCAGTTTCCGGAACCACGTTAAAGAGATATGGTCCTGTTTTAATCTAAAATTTATGCATTCCATTCACATGGAAGCTATCCTAGGTGAAAGAAACTGATTTGCTACAAACGCAACACATCAGTTTGCCTCAGGTTCTTTTGTAGTGAAAGAAAACTGGTCCTGCTCACCTATTTGCATAAATACCAACATTCTAGACTAAGGATGTGTTTACACGGGAGCTAGAAGGATTAAGGTAGACATAGCGGTGCTGGCTTGATCAGAGCTAGCATACGTTTGTCTACTCAAGCTGGAAACTATGCCATCCAGCTCCAGGGAAGACGCATCCTCAGAGCATGTCCACACAGGACACTTACAAACTATGCCTCCATCTAATCTATTGTTCAGTAGCCTACCTATGCATTTATTCCACACTCATCACTGTAGTATCTGAGTGAGCCCTGCTTAGGTTTCAGATTCTCCCTTGCAAAACTTCTCTGAATGCTATCCACTGTTCATGGCCCCACCCAGTTATCCCAGGATGGGTGCCATAGAATAACTAGATTCAGGACCCCATCACAATCAGCTGGGCTTTGTTTCTCTGGCCACAGGCAACTGACAATGCTGACCCTCTTCTTCTTCAGCATATAGTTTCAAAAATGAAGGTTTCAAAAGCCCGTCCATGAGGTAGGACCACAAATTCCATTGGCTGTGAATGGTACCTGTGCTCCAGGCTCACTTTTGGAAAAAACGCACCCATTAGATAGAGATATATTTAGAAAGAGTTAACAAGATGGTTTGGGGGCACCTTCAGATGTAGCCATATATATGTGGGTGCCTCAAAACATCATTCACTAGCCTCTCCAAGCATCCTGTGGTGGGCCGTGTGCATATTGCTGTGGTGGCAGCAGACAGGAGTCAGCAGTTGGTTCCATTTAGGGACAGAGGAGCCGGGAAAATGTTTTTTATGTCAGGTTTACCCCAAAATGCTAATGCCAGGGTAAGCTGCTGGGTTCTTTCACTAGCCCAGGAGAGAATGAGGCTGTTTCAGTCCCTTGACTCACAATATATTAGTCAAACATGCACAAACTCATGAAGTAACACAGCAATTCCTCTGACCAAAGCAGGCTACAGTCCCCTGAGGGCGTTCTGCTTGCTTCTCTAAGCCTGGATAGAGAACAGGCCCTTCCTTCAGTCCCCTTCTGAGTGATGTGACAGGCAGTTGCCAGACTGTTTCACCTGGTTACAGTCAGGGTCTGGCTTTCCACCCTTCCAAGCCACCTGGATTAACAAATATGTCCTGACATAAAGCAGCCAGCCTTATGATTCCAGCTTTTAGAGACAAGCCATTACTGTTCATCAAGTTGTGGGTCTCAATCCCTCTGGGAATAATGACAGGATGGAGATTGAGATAGATGGAAAGGGACATAGTGAGGGGAAGGCAATGGAACATGTTTCTCCTCTCCTCTAAGATTGATTAAGAATAATTCTCAGGTATGTCTACACTGCTGGCTCTGCGGCAATTGAAGCAGCGGGATCAATTGAGTAGATCATGGAGACCTGCTCAATAGATGGGCTCTCCGGTCGACGCCGGTAATCCACCTCCCCGAAAGGAATAAGACTGCATCATGGGGGGGCATCTCCCATCAACGAAGTGCCATAAAGACGCCACGGTACAGCAATGTAAGTACGTCGACGAGAGATATGCAAGCTACGTAACATAGCTTGCGTATCTCCTGTCGATCACCGGCGGCAATGTAGACCAGGCCTCAGTCAGGATGGAGAAGGGACCAGAAATGAGCACACTGCTAATATCTCGGACAGCACCCTGCATGTGTCTGGATCACTGTGGCAGCCTAGTAGGGAGGGTTTCTACTGTAATTATGTCAATGATAATACACCCTCCCTTCACATTTAATATAAAAGGCAGCATATCTTCAAGCAGGCAAAGTTTCTTCTTTGTACCATTTCTAGAATGGAGGAAGCAGCTGCTTGCCTATGAATTTATTCAAAATGGCTGGAAGATTGTGGTGTGGAGGGCAATCTTATTTAAAAATAATGCTCTCCTGAAAAGGGGACTAAGCTGTGGTCATCTCTGAGACTCCAGTTTATGTTAAACCTAATTAAAGAGAAGAAGGCAGACCTCCAAGGAAAGTAATAAAGCATAAACTTCTTTGATTTTTCCACATCAACCAGAGCTCTCAGTTTCCTTGCTCTATTATAAATAAGATATTTCATTTGAAAAGAGGAAGATGAAAATGAGCCAGCATGGGAACTACAAATACAGATTAGAAAACATGCTACAGGATTAAGCCTTACAAAATGTCATTCAATGACTATACGGGGGTGCATTAAAGAGCAGGGGAATAGGGGGCAAGGAAAGCAGTTGCTAAAGATAGGTGAAAACATTTTTGGTTTTAAAATGTACTGTCAGTTGAATAGTGAGGGGGAATCAGTCTGGTAGGAAGAGCTGCTCTGAGAAATTCCATCTCTGAGGCCAAGTAATTCTAGCGATCAGTAGAAAAGATGCAGTCTTGCTTCCTTCTCGGCTTTTCAACTAAAAATTCTTTTCTTTCAGCTTCGGGATGAAAGTCATAATTCACCATTAAATGGAGATGGGTTGAAAAGACAAGCATAGAGGAGCTGAAATCAGGCCAGGTATCTTAGTGAGAGGGCACTGAGATGTTCTGATTGGAGATGCACTGGTCCCTAAATCATGCCCCATTAGGTGAGAATCTGAGTTCAAAAGGTGGGGCTGCTACTCTTCCATTTTAATTGAAAGACTTTGTCCCCACTTCACTTTGGTAAAGACCAAAAAAAAAGTATGGAGGTTTTAAAAAGATCAAGAAATATTCCATCAAAAAGAGACATCGAGGAGCTTTACTTTCCTTGCAGAAACATTTCTTCTGCTATTTATTGCTTCTGTTTTCCACATTGGCAGATCTCCAGCCTCTCTAACAAATAGGAATCCTATCAGCAAATAACACAAGATGCAAAGTATCCTTGCAAATGAATACAGCAATATTGTAGACCAGATTCTGTCCCCAACCGCAATATGTCATGTCGTATAGGGGAGAGGATGGGCCTGCCTCCAGAGGAAATGACAGCAGAATATGACCCATTGTTGTAAATGCTTTGGCAGATAATATTACATCTGCTGCCTTTCTTTTCACCATGTATTCAAGCAAAAATTGTGCTAACATTTGTCTGGCATAAGGTTTTGCAAGTCTAAGCAAGTTGTAAAGAAACAATTAACTTTCTTAGAAATTGCTTAATTTCCTTTTCTAATCATAAAAACACAAAGTACAAATAGCACAAGCTCTCTTGTGAGAGAAATGACCCTGTTGCTCTCTGCATTGTTGGCATTCTGCTAGGGTAGGCTGTAATCCTTATAATTTATAGTCCTAATCGTCATTCTTTACTCTCACCTTTCTAAAGCAAAACTCCCATTTGGCCAAATCCCAATTTCAGTCAAAGTGGTGTAAATCTGCAGTAACTGTTGAATTCCAGGTGTGACAGCAGTATTCTGCCCACTGACTTCAATGCCAATTTTCCCTGAGTACGTTATGCTGAATATAGCCCTATCTATTCTTTATTAATTAACCATCTACCTGTTGCTGATTATCAAAATCTATTCTCCCAGTTTCACAAGTTGTCAGGTATCTAGCACAGAAGGCCTCTAACTGGAAGTCATTAAAGAAATGATTTACACTTAGTACAACAGTAACTTATGGAGAGTGAAACTTTGCATCTATTTAAAGGCTCTGCCTGTGCAAAAGCTCACTCAAGCAGTTTCCTGGCTAACAGGGACTAAAGATCTCTCTCTCTCACTGGGAAGCAACAATATTGTGCCTTGCAGACTGTCTTTCAACTGCTTTGTATAATGTACTGTAATATTCAAAGGGTTTGTTCCAGAGTCTTGTCTTTTGTATTCCAGTAACTGGATCGAATAAAGCCTGAAATCAGTGTTAGTGCTTGTGTTTGAATTATAGTAAAGGCCAGAATAATCCTGATGTAACTCCGCTGAAATTAAAGGCTGGATATTGTCCATACAATCTCTTCATGGGCTAGATTCCATCACTCTTACTCCAGCTGAGTAGAGCTCCCAGAGTCATTCCATTCATTTCAGGGGGACTTCTTGCAGAGAAAGATAATATTCATCATTAGTAGAGGGCTTTGATTCCAGTTTCTATGGAGCCCATAAATTATTTGTTTTAATATTGATTTCTCTTTTTATATTTGTCTTATGGATTTCTGCCAATGTAAATGCACCTACTAAGCCACTCAAAAAAACCCGGAATGATTGAGCAATTCACTAACATGTATGAATAAATAGTGGGGCTGTGGGAGAATGCAGTGTCCTTAGACAAATTGTCCACTTTAGGTCTAGTAGGTAAGAGGTGATCTCTAGTCTGTACTTCTCAAAAGGCACATACATGAAAATATTGTAAGACTAAGTTTTCACCTAAACTCATCTTTCTAGAATACCTGGTGCACTGAAATGGATTTCACAGGCCTAATGTACTCTCCAGCAAGAATTACTGGAATTTTCTTTTCTCTGGGGTTCCATTGAGATTCATTTATAGGCTGTAATTGGTCCAAAACTCCACCACACATTTTAATGTTAAGTCAAATCCACCACTCTGCTAGTTACTTACATTAGTCTACAGTGAAACATCAGCTCATCTTTAATATCATAGTATTTACATGCAATTCTGAGATTGTTTAATCTTTGTATTTATCCAGCCTGCACTCCTGCCCATCATTTACACTTTTCTATGTCTGAATGTTCGAATCCCTCAGATAGCATTCTCAAACCCTTTTTTGGAGATGAAGGACATTGTGCTAAAATGGAGTCCTTGGCCATGTTAATTCACAGCACTTTTTTGCAAGAACACAGGTGTTAACCCATGATCCTGGCCTCCCTAAAATCTCCTCTGCATTTTCAATCGGAGGACTTCTAGGAAATAAAACCAAAATGCTACCAAAAGGCTAGTATCGCCAGTGCATAATGGCCTACATGCTGTACCAAAGTGCCAGCTGCACTTGAGTGATTGGTGAGTGAATAGTAAGAGCAATTGGTCGATTTAAACGAGCACAAGTTATGCTAAACAAGGGTTTACCAATATATCAGAAGTCTGATTTATTGTGTACAAAGGCACGTATTGCTCAGGAAGAAATGGAAGTTCTGAAAGCTCTGAGTTCTAATGAGTGTTGTGTCTTTTTTACTGAACAGATAAATGATACAGAATCCAAACATTGGTTAGCTGTTAGTGTATACTGTACAAAATAATCCCATTGGTTGTAGTGTGGTACAAACAAACCTCATTGGTGTAACTCAACATTTCAAAGACAGTGAAACAGTTGTAAAAGTACAAAGGCAGTTAAATATTATTATTGGGTATCAGATACCCATTAATGTGTAGATTAACCCAATATGCACCTTTAAAAATCAGTTAGAACATTGCCAGATGTTCAGACATAAAATTACAGTACAAAGGTCTCTAGGAACTTCAGCCAAGAGTGTTTCATATAAAAGTTGTATTTGTGTGCATGTGTATGTACTTATAATTAAAAAAAGAGCATTTAATGATAAGTTAGGGAATCTGTATGTACCAAGATTTAAGCAAAAACCTCTCATATTTACTGAAATTGGTACTACAGCAAGTGGCTCTGACAGGTAGTTAGTTTAGCATGTTCTGATGTTCTCCTGAAAAAGCAAACAGATGAGACTTGTTTAGCTGAGACATAGTATGAATGAAAGAGTCAGGTCATATTGGTTTTAGTTTATGGACAGTGTCTTTTGTCTACTTACTATGTCATGGTTCAGGCTGGAATTCTCTGATACCTACTTGACGGAATAGCCTGGAGGAGGGATGGATGAGTCTCTTTCTAATCTATGGGCTCATTTAGTTCTGGAGTTCTAGTATGGGCTCATTTAAACTTTGAACTAAGCACATGATAGAAAATGAACTGAACAAACTATGAAGAGGTATCCTCTGTGAGTGTCCCTGATAGATTTACTGTTCCAATTAGCTGTTGTTACACATGTGAGCCATTTGAAATGAACTGTGATAAGAGCCCTTTTTGGAATTTACTAACTGCAGTCTCTGATAGATAAAACTTGGTGTCCTGCACTGTAATTAACTCAAGATTTATTAATTTATCAAGACTCCTGAAACAAGCATGTCTAATTGCCCTCTTTATTAATACGTCTAAGAATGTTTAAAATTTTACTGCCATTTAAACAAGAGTTCCAAAAAGATACAGTATCAATTAATGGTCTTGTTAAAAGTCCTATGGTATTTTTACAACACCAGCAGAACTCCCTGTTATACATTAGACACTTTGGAATAAATCTTAAGTGCCAAGAAGAAAAGGAGTGCTCATGGTTTTATGTGGAAATGTCCATTGCACTGATATGCTGCCAATACTTTAAAGGGACTCACACAAGAAATCTGTTAACTTGAGGTAAATCCCTTGTATCGGAGGTGTGTGAGCTCAGTCAGGGAAGGGGATAAAGGACAAGGGAATCCATTCCTTTGTTTTCCTTTTAAAAATAATTTGTTTTTTCATAACCCCAAGGAAAGAGGCTGCTCTATTTGCCCAACTGGTACTAAGTGCAGTTCACTGGAAACATTTATGCTTTGCTCCTTAAATATGCTGAGCATACAACACATTGTTCCACTTGTCCAGGAATCTGGGAGATGGCTTAGGAGAACCTTACAGTTAGCCAGGTGGAATTAACATGTTGTCATCGCCACCTCCCCGTCTCCACCACCAAACACAAATTCCAGGTGGGTGTTGTTCTGAAATTGTAGTACAGACTGAAGCCATGTGAACATTTGCATGGGCATGTCACTGTCATTAGAGGGGGATCCCAGAACCACCATCAGGTGGGGGGAAGCCCGTGTCAGCTTGACTCCATGAGAACAACATTGCTTGGGAGCCTGGACAAAGAAAAATGGGGGTAAAGTCCCAAGGCCTCTTTTAAATCCTCTCAAATTGTTGTGTTCTGGGGACAGAGCCCCCTTGTTCCTTCCACAGGAGAGCAATCACAACACACCACACATGGACCCTCAGAGTTTTTCTCTCCCCCTAACCTCTTACTATGTCTTTTTCTGCTAGAAGTGAAAACCCTCCCGACCCCTAGTTTTTTGGGGGCCTTATTCAGTACTACTCCTTTCTCGGGCAAAATTCCTGTTCAACTGCAAAGGGAGGTCAGTGAGATGTTTGCCTGGGATGCCAGTAGCATCCTTACAAAGTACAGTAAAATCTCAGAGTTATGAACACCAGTGTTACAACTGACCAATCAACCACACACCTCATTTGGAACTGGAAGCACACACAAAGGCAGCAGCAGAAACAAAAACAAAACAAAAAGCAAATACAGCCACAGTGGTGTGTGAAATGTAAACTACTAAAAAAATAAAGGGAAAGTTTAAAAAAAAATAAAATTTGCCAAGGTAAGGCAACTGAAGAGGATTAAAAGCAGAATTTTTCTTCTGTATAGTAAAGTTTCAAAGCTGTATTAAGTCAGTGTTCAGTCGTAAACTTTTGAAAGAACAACTATAAAGTTATGTTTAGAATTACGAACAACCTCCATTCCCAAGGTGTTCATAACTCTGAGGTTCTACTGTAATGGGACTGTGCTTTGCACAGTAAATCTAATTTAACTGTCAAATTCATGTTGTTGCAATATTGGTCAATGAAATCCTGCTTATGTTTACTTGATACACTTTATTGAACGAATACTATGACATTTAAATGCTGCATGCATTAAGCCAATTGAAGATAACTTTTCCCCTGT
Source organism: Emydura macquarii macquarii (assembly GCF_026122565.2). NCBI lineage: Eukaryota > Metazoa > Chordata > Testudines > Chelidae > Emydura > Emydura macquarii. Next base: position 8,725,294 of record NW_027130506.1, read on the forward strand.
GAGCTGATCACATAAACTTCCATGAACTGTTAAAGCCAGAGATTCTGAATTAGTCACTTGATGGGGTGACCATATTTCCCAAAGGAAAATGGGACACCACGTGGGGCTAGCCTGAGCCCTTCCCCCACACACACACATGACTGGACTGAGCCCCACTTCATGGGGATGGTGTCACTACTTGCCCAAGTACTGCCTGGCCCCCAGCATAGGCCCTGTCTCCCCCCTGTGTTGGGTTGGCATCAGCACTCGACTCCCAAACACGTTCCTCCACACCGCACTTTTTTGACAAAAGTGGGCATTTGTCCGGTTTGCAATGCCCACTTTTGCAAAAAGAGTTGGGACGGCCAGGACACAGCTTAAAAAAGGGACTATCCCAGCCAAAAAGGAACATATGGTCACCGTATCACTTGTTATTTGAGACACACTTAAGAGATGGATGTAGGAATAAACCGGCAAATTCTTGTGGCCCTTCAGGACAAAGCAGGCAGTAAGTTCAAGTACTACCAACATACCGGTAGGAACAAGGGGCCATATCCTCAGCTGGTGTAATTCAGAGAAACTTCATTGAAGTCAATAGAGCTATGGCAATTTACAACAACTGAGGATGGGGACCACAGTGCAGGCATCCATTGTGCTTGCCCACTCTTGTTGCCCAACAGCTTCTTCTGCCAACAGAAATGTATGAGAGAGAAGTGATTCTGTACATATGTTTAGGATGGCTGGGCGGAGGGATTTGCATCAAGTAGGGCGGGGGGGGGGGGGCTGTAGGATTTATGAGATTAGGACTTTGGTGGAAACAACTGTTCAGAGAATCCCACATGAGCTAATTCAGTTTTTTATCCCCTGCAATGCACGCAGACCCCACGTTGTTTGTGGTGCAAAGTGGTTATTTTTATTATTCCTCTGCGTGAAGTTAAAAGATGTGCCCTATTCCCCTTCCATTTGGGTGTATTTACAACATTTAAAAAAAAGAAAAGCTTGTAACAAACTAGCAGCAAATAAACAAGTAATCACAGAAAGCCCAATGGCGTAAAGAAACTCAAACAGAACATCTCTTCCCAGGCTTCTAGTTGTTGAGCACCGTGGGCCAGAGCCAGCAAAATACTTGAGCATGTGCATAATTTCAGGCACAGAGGTAGCCACATTCCAATGGGATTACTTATGTGTTTAAAGTTCAGTATATGCGTAAGTGCATTTTCTGGGTCAAGGCAAGAGTATTCGGCATCTTTCAGGACTGAGCATTCAAGACTTGAGAGACCTCCTGTCCAAACCTTTGCTCAGGCAAAGGCCCTCGGAAAAGAGACGGGCCTTGCTCTTCAAACTGAAGGTCACCAAATGGTGATTCAGATGGACCAACAGAAAGAGAGAATTACAGAGTCAAGTACCCTCTACTGACGTGCCCTTCATTAGACAGTTTGTATCTTGGGCCTGTTTGGTTAAGCACCTTGGCTGATCTCCAATGTAGGAACAGTACCCATGGGGAGATATGGTCTCTAAAATTACAATTAGATTATAAGGATAGCTAATTTCATCCTTGTGGCAACACCACTGAAGTCAATGGAGATCAGGGATTAATTTGGTCCTTTGTCTTTTACATGAGAGGTTGTAAAAGTTGAGTTTCAGTTCACATTGCTTTGTGAAAGCTCCCACTCAACTCTCAGTTTGTGACAGACCCTGAACTATGACTTCTGCATGGTGTCAGGTTTTGTAATGAAAGATTTTCACTGCTCTTTCTTACACTGAGATTCTTTTACACGTTTAAAAAAAGTCTGTTTAATTGGTGCAAACAGTCTATGGGTATGTCTTCACTGCCACAGCAGCAGGCATCGCTGCAGTGGCATCGATTGAGCTGGCCTGCGTAGACCCGCTCAATCGATCAGAGAGTGCTCTCCAGTTGACTCAATTAGTCCACCTCTATGAAAGGAATAAGGCTGCATCAATGGGCAGGCGTATCCCATCGACACAGCACCATGAAGACGCTGTGCTACATGAATGTAAGTACGTTGACAGGAGATATGAAAGCTACATTATCTATCTTGTGTATCAACTGCCGCTACTGGTGTAGACCAGCCCTATCTTATTAGAAGTGAATTACAGTAGCGTTTTCAAAGTCATTAAAGAGTAGTCTGTGACCACATTATTTAAGTCTTTCATACCAATTCCTAACAGCACAGGGCTAAATCCTTAGTGATGTAATTGAGCACAGAATTATTATCGAGATTAGCCCTTCCAGAGAACAGACCAACGTGGTTTAGTGAAAATAACTGTAAATAAAAAACAGGATGTTTTATTTTTATTTACCAGGTGTACCATACATATCCTTCAGAGTAGACAGGAAGAGGAGTGATGTAGTTAAAGCACTAGATTGGGATTCAGGAGATTTAGGTTCAGTTCCTAGCTCTACCACAAACTTCTTGTATGCCTTTGCACAAATCACTTAATCCCTTGGCTCCCCAACAGTAAAATAGGGGTGATAATTTCTTTGTCTATCTTGTTTACTTGGATTTTAATGCTTTGGAATAGGGATTGTCTTTTACCACATTTGTGCAGTTGCTAGCACAGTGGAACTCCAGTCTCAGCTGAGAGCTCTACTTGTTATTGGTAACAAAAGCTCTCTATTTTCGCAAGAAAAAAATATCAGTTGTAAAATAATACTAGTACTTCGCACTTCCTATAGCACCTTTTATTTGAAGAGTTCAATGAGTGTTGTAAATTAAATCTCATAACATCTATATGAATTAGGTCAGTATAAATACATCACTTAGTGGATAGGGAACTGGACTGGGATGTAGGGACTTGGATTGTATTCCTGGCCCTGCCACGGGTTTGTTGGGTGACTTTGGGCAAGTCAGTTGCCTCCCCATGCCTCAGTTTCCCTATCTGTAAAATGGGGATAGTGATACCTGCTTTATAAAGCACTGTGTGATCTCCAGATGAAGTGCTATATAAGAGGTAGGTATTATTATAACACCCAGTACAAGCTTCAGTTTTCGCTATAGTGATATGTGAATTTTACTTTTTAATGAGTGCAATTTATGTAAAATTTCACTTTGTTTTTGAAGTAATTATTTCAGAAATCCTAATGACTTTAATGGAGAAGGGTTTTTTTGGTCACTTAAACTATCATCATCTGCCAAGTGAATAAGAGAGGCCTGGTGTTTGTGAAATTCCAGAAGTCGTCTGTATTTAATTCAGTTGAATCTGCATAATATTTTGGACTAACTTGTTAAGATCTAGAGAACAAACAAACTGAACTAGCCAACAGTATGGAAATGGAAAAAAAGTATCATATAAGAAGAGTTACTATAGCAGCTCTGAGCAATTAGAACAACGAGACACTAGTTGGCCATGTTCACAAAACATAGATCATGGAATCATCGTCTCAGTTCTGTGTTCCTAATTCCTGCCGAAACCTAAAATTTGCCAGTGTATGATTACAGCTGACAGTCAGTTTACAGACCTAGGCCCCAGTCCTGCAAGGAGCTCTGCCTAGACAAACACTGCACTGAACCCCAGTAACTCCATTAGGTCTTCATGCAGATAAAAGGGTTCATCAGGTGGGACTCATTGCAGGATCCGAGTCATATAGCGAGGTTCTGCGAAGTGCTCGGTACTCTCAATTCCTACTGAAGCTGTCTTATTGGATCACATCTCTAGTGGTGGTCTGTGTCAACCTCTTTGCTCAACCACCTACATCAACCCTCAAAAACCCTTCTATGGCCTTCTCCCACTACCTTTGTGCCTTCTTCCATTGCTCCTCCCAATCCCAGAAAGCGTCAGCTTGTGATAAAATTGCAAGAGTGGGCAACACTTTCAAATTGCCTACAGTGACTTCTTCCTCAGAGTCTCCCAGTGCATCTCCTCCCTCAATGTCTCTCTTGCAGGTTATAAACTCTGAGGTAGGGACGGTCTTTGTTTCATCTGTACAGCACCAAGCACTTGGCGGGCACATAAATAAGAGCCACAATGTGAGTTGAGGACATCGAGCACCCAGTAGGATGAAGCATCCCACAATAGGGTAGCACTATCCTGCTTATTCTTTCTAAAGATTCTGCAATATGAAATCACTTCCTTCTAATTCTTCTATTGTATTCTGAGGACCCCAGATACGAAAAAAAGCCACTCAGTTACAGGAAAGCCTGGTCTACTTTGCTGCCGGCAGTCAACAGGAGACACGCAAGCTACGTAATGTATATTACGTAGCTTGCGTATCTCCCTTTGACGTACTTACTTCATGTAGTGTGGCGTCTTCACATTACTGCGAGACGCCCTCCCACCAACACAGCCTTACTCCTTTTGGGGAGGTGGATTACCAACATCGGCCGGAGTGCCCATCTGGGATCGATTGAGTGGGTATCCACGACTTGCTCAATTGATCCCGCTGCATCAATCACCACAGTTGGCAGTGTAGACATACCTTAAGTGACTCCTGTCCTGCCCACTTGCTCTTTAAATAAACATCTCTCAACCTGCAGGATTTAAATGGCAACCAGTCAGGGCAATTTGTACATGTCTCCCACTGCCTGGCTCCGGCACAGCATACTGAGTAACTAGTGGTCTTTGTGAAGTGGTGGTCTACAGAAAGCTGGCTGCTCAGTCACGTGATGCTGGTTCCTCCTCCTGGTTTCCAGCTGAATGAGACAGAACAGATGAGGGGAGGAGATGAAATAGAGAGCTGAAGCAAACAGTGTGACTGATATTTTCAACAGAGAATAAATGTTGCCAATACGTTAATGCCTTCCTAATGCTGTCCCATGCATAAGCAACTGCTGTAGTTTCCAAAGGGATGTGAAATGACTGCATATGGGAGACGAGTAGGTCTGTGCGGTCAGCCATGGGAAGAGAAGTTAGCTTCTATGAGAAAATGCTGCTATTAATATGTGGCCCACACTGATAAAATTTGGGAACTCCTGTACTCAGGATTTTGGCACAGTAGAAGTACATTAGTTGATAGGTAAATACTTTGGGCCCAATTCACTGGCACATCCTGTCTGCTTTGTATTGCTCTCATGCCACAAAGAATCTGTAAACCTGGATTAACCAACTATTTGTTGTTGTCACTTGTAAGATGGCAGTTCCTTCCAGCGGGGGCGTCGTGGCCTTTCCTCAGGCCCAGGCTCCAAGGAAGGACACAGTGCCTTGCTACTTAAACCTGTGACCCCCACGCCCGCTCCTTTTTTCATTAGTTGTCCCACGCACTTAGTTGTGTTCTGGGTCCAGTGACTCCTCCCCTTTAAGGGGGAGAGGCCTTTAGCAGTGCTCACCCACTTCCCAGGTTACAAATAGCACAGGGGGAAAGTTAGCAGGTTTGCAAGAGTCTGTAGCCCCCAGCCCCCAGGCGGGCCGGAGCTGGCAAGGAATCTGTTGCTCCCAGCCCTCAGGTGGGGCTGGCAAAGAGTCTGTGGCCCCCAGCCCCCAGGCGGGGCAGGCCTGGCAAAGAGTCTGTAGACACAACACTTAGTATCCTCTGCGGCTGCAGGCCCAGAGGAGACAAGCACTCCTAGGGTGGCTAGGGAAGGGGGGAGGGGGACGCAGGCCCACCCGACTCCACTGCATCCCAGCCCAGGGCTCTACCAGTGGCAAGGGGTTCTGCCACTGGGTCAGCGGGGCTCCAGCCGCAACACTCTGACTCTGGTTCGAGTGCACACTCAGCCAGACTATAGTCAGCTGCCCATGGGCTACTTACTCCTACCCTGAACTTGGGTACCTGAAGCCAGTGGTCCTCCCCAGATCCTCCAGGGTAGATGGTTAGAGGGAGTTCCACCAGTCCCTTGCTGGTGGCCGGTGGCAGGTCCAGAAACTCTTCGCGGCCATCAGTGGATGGCAGCTCCTCCAGGTCCCAGGGTCCCAGTGAGTCCTCCAGCAAACCAGGCTCAGGCTGCTCCGGCGGATCCCAGGCAACAGGCAGCTCCTCTTGGTCATGGCTGGCCTTGGGGGGGTCCCTCCGAGTCAGTGGTCTCTGGTAGCCTTTCCCAGTCACTAGGGCCTGGTAGCCCCAGCAGGCCTTTGAGGCTTCAATCAGTGGAGAGCAGCTCAGACCTCAGCCTTGGGGGGGGAGGGAGCTTCCTTCTCTAACAGCAGCTTCCCCTCAACTGAGCTGCTAGGCCAGCCTTTTGTACTTCCCCTTCCTGTCTTAGCCCCGCCCCTCTGCTCCCGGGATCCGATGCCTGCAGTGCCCTGATTGGTCCAGCAATCAGGCCCAGGCTCCAAGGAGGGCCACAGTTCCCTTCCTTAGGCCCAGGCTCCAAAGAAGGCCACAGCGCCTTGCTACACATCCCCCCCTCCCCCCCCCGGGTTCACGTCCAGCTCCTGGTCTCCAGAGCTGGCCTGTGCCCTTTCCCCTAAGCACCACAAAGCGTCCACATTGACATGGTCCCTACCTGCTGGGTGTTGGATGGTAAATACGAAGGGTTGCAGGGCGAGATACCAGTGCATCACTCAAGCGTTCCTTCATTTGTTGTAACCAGCATAGGGACATATGGTCCATGATGATCACAAAGGGGCTCTCGCGGAGGTAGTATCGCAGCGCTTCTAGTGCCCACTTTACGGCCAGGGCCTCTTCTTCGATCATCGCATATTTCTGTTCACAGGGAAACAACTTGTGACTGATGTAGAGAATGGGGTGTTCTTCCCCTTTGATGTGCTGGGCGAGAACGGCTCCCAGCCCTGTGGCCGAGGTGTCCAATTGCACCAGGAAGGTGCAATTAAAATCAGGGCTATAGAGGACAGGTTCATGGCAAAGTGCATCCTTTAGCATTGCAAACATTCTGTCACATTCCGGGGCCCACCGGATGTGGAGCGGCTGGTCCTTCGTAAGTAGGTCCGTCAGGGAAGTGGCAATGGTGGCGAAGACAGGCACAAATCACCCGTAGTAGTTGCCAAGCCCAAGAACTGCCTCACCTGCTTTTTTGTGGTTGGCCGGGGATATTCTTGAAGGGCTTGCACCTTCCTGATTAAGGGTCGCAGGATTACTCAACCCAGGGTGTACCCAGGATGGGTGGTTTCTTGACACCTATGCGACACTTTCAGGGGTTTGCAGTCAGGCCAGCATCACTCAGGGTCCTCAGGATGGCGGCCACTTGGTTCAGGTGGTCATTCCAGTGGCAACTTTACACCACAACATCATCCAGGAAGGCCACGGCATAGTTCACATACGGTCCCAGGAGCTGGTCCATCAGGCATTGGAATGTCGTGGGGGCCCTGTGGAGGCTGAAGGGCATCCTCACAAACTGATACAGTCCACTCGGGGTGGCAAATGGGGTCTTCTCCCTAGACTTCACTGCAAGGGGGATTTGCCAATACCCCTTCGTGAAGTCGAGTGTTGTGAAGTAAAGGGCCTTCCCAAGTCAATCGAGCAACTCATCTATCCGAGGCATGGGGCAGGCGTCAAACTTCGATGTGGCGTATACTTGACGGAAATCTATGCAGAATCGGCGAAACCCATTCAGTTTCGGGACCAACACGATGGGACTACGCCACTCACTGGTCGAGGGTTCAATCATGCCAAGCCTTAACATGGCTTGGACCTCTTGTTCCACAGCCACTTGTAGATGGCGTGGGGGAGACCTTGTCCCGGTACGCACCACTTTGCCGGGGTGGGTTTCGATAGTGTGATACACCCGGGTGGTTTTCCCGGGGGCCACAGTAAAGGTCATCAAGAAGGTTTCCAGAAGGTAGTTCGCTTGCCGCCTCTGGGTCTCTGAGAGGTCAGCGCCTAGCTGGGGTTCGCTGGGGTCTTCTTTCTCTGGGATCTGTGGGCCCAGATCTGGATCAGAGGGATAAGGGTTAATCAATAGACCCTCCCATTTATGCCAGGGCTGCAAGAGGTTGATGTGGTACACCTGCCTGTTTTTTCGCTGGTCTGGTTGCCGGACCTTGAAGTTTACCGGGCCCACCTACCTGATGACTTTGTAGGGCCCTTGCCATCAGGCCAGCAATTTGGATTTGGCAGACAGTAGTAGTACCAGGACTCGATCACTGGGCTCAAAGATATGGGTCCATGCGCCCTGGTTGTAGGTTCTGGCCTGACTGACTTGTGCTGCTTGTAACTTTTCCTGGCCAGAGTCCCCGCCTGCTGGAGATGCTCTCGCAGGTCCAGGACATATTGCAGCAGCCCCTGGGTCAGTGAGGGAGCCTGTTCCCAATTCTCCCTCATCAGATCCAGGATTCCTTGGGCCCAGCCTCTGAGGAAGGCCACAGTGCTTTGCTACACACTATTTAATTTCTGTATTACAATAGCACCTGGAGTTCACGCTCGAGGTTGGGAGCCAATTGTGCTAGGAGCTATATATAATAAAAGAGAGTTTCTGCCCTGGAGGGCTTACAGTCTAAACAGAGAACACAAAAGGTGGAAGAAAAGTAAGTATCCCCATTTTACATATGGGCACTGAGGCACAGAGAGATTCAGTGATTTGCTCAAGATCACTCCTGAAGTCTGTGACAAAGCTGACAACTGAACTCAGATCTCTTGAGTCTCAGTCCAGTGCTGTAATCTCAAGACCAACTTTCTCCTAGTGGGGAATTCTCAGGTGGCACAGTTCCTCCCTAGCAGAAAATATGACCAGCAGAGAAGGGACAATGCTATGCCCAGCTGATTCCCAAAATCAAGCCACCTTTGCATCCCACCCTGGGCTTATGTTAAGCACTGTTTGATTGAATCAGAAAATCTGGTCCCTTTTCTCCCCACCCACATTTTCTCTCTAACATTTAAGTTCAAGTGCTGCTTTTAGGGATTGTACATAGCTGCATACTGTGCCAGGAGTCAGGACGTCCTGACATTAGTCATGACAGCATACTCCCATCAGACGGCATCATTTGCTGTACGTGTGGTTAACAGGAACCCAAAAAAGCTCTGCTCCCAGAGCCAAGGAAATACAGGACAGCAGATCATTAATTATTCCCATTCCCTCCAAAACCGAACAGGAAAATAAATAGTCAGGGAAATTGACGAGCACCGTTGGACCCGACACAGCAGAGCCTTCTGCTGTGCCTATCCACTTGGAATTCCTGGATCCTGAGCTCCTACTATATATGTGACAGGTAAAGTACAGTTAATGCCCCTCTGACAGACGATCTCTGATTTGACTGTGCTCCTTTGCTGATTTATTGCCAAAACGTCTCTATCATTTTGCATTGCTCTCTCATAACTTAGGAACTTTCCTCCCTGTGTTTTATGTTTCCTTTTACTACCAGATGTATTTATTTCAGATTCATTTTTTTACGAACGCCTCATCCTGGCTTCTCTAAGACCATCCCTTCCTCTCCCATCCCTCCCTCCCCCAGTACTCTGTTCCTACCTCTCAGTGCTCCTTGATAATAAGATCTCTCAGCAAGTTAAGGAGTCTTCAATTAGGCTGTAGCTTTCTCTCTAAGACAGCAATCATAGAAGAGCCCCAAGAGTTCCAATTTCTCCTCCTCCTTTTTTGATGCACTGATTATCCTCTTGTCAGATCAATAGCCCATCTGTTTCTAGGGGTATTCTAGCACTCTGATGCTAAATTAAAACAGATAGAATCAATCCTTAGTTAATTTCCCCAACCAAACAATTTATATCTCTCTTCTGATCCTCCAGAGTGTGAATTATATAATCCTGACATACTATTAGGCCTCCCCAGACAAAGTGAGCACTTTTATAATGCTGAATTACTCTTTTTATTAATAACTCTCAAATGTGACAAAACAGGGGATTTGTTTTATCATGTTGCATAGTCCCTGGCTGAACTTGTTCAAGTACCCAGGGATAGTACTGAATAAATCTCTAACCGACAAGCGGCTTTGAGGGTTTTTTTTTTTAACATACTTCAGGTATAAATTTGAGAGCGGTTTTAAGCTCAGTGTAAAAGAACATTGGCCTTAATTATTTCAAATCAATTGTTATGCTAATAGTAAATGATTGCTTCTCTCCTTACTGTAAATTAATATACCATAAATAATTATAAAAGAAGACGCTATGTAACAATCTTACAGGAAGCACCAAGGTTTAGTGCTTAACACACAGGTAGAGAGATCTGGGGCTTGATTCTCTACTGTTTTGGATCTTGCGTAGTGCTGAAGTGCCTGTTTAACTGAGATGTAGACAGTGGGGCTCGGGCTGCCACCCAAGCTATGGGACCCTCACACCTCGCAGGGTCCTAGAGCCCAGGCTCCAGCCCAAACATCTACACCACAATTAAACAGCCCCTTAGCCCGAGCCCCACAAGCCTAAATCAGCTGGCACGGGCCAGTCACGAGTTTTGAATTGCAGTGCAGACATACCCCCGGGCACAATCATAGACACAAACTCTCTGGCTGGTACTGATTCTAGGGAATGGGACCTGTGGTCCAGATGTCCTAGGCCTCCAGGATTGGTGCTGACCTCCCAAGACACCCCAGTGGCTCTAGCACCCACTCCAAAGCTCCACCCTCAGGGATACTCTGGTTTACAGTTCAACCTTTCCTTCCCCCTGCCTAGTCTTGCCTCCTTGTTCTGGTCGGTGAGAGAAAGCTTCTTAGTGTAGATCTTGTTCTTCTATAACTCCCCTCTGTCACATGACCCTCCTGGTCAACCTCAAAGCTCGTGTGACGTGACCAAGATTCCTCTCCAAGTGACCTTTGGCTTAAAGTACAGACTGAAAAAACTTTTTGTGCAGCTAAGCCACCCTCTTTAGACAGCTCCATATATGGTCAAAGTAGACCTATTCGAACAGTAACAAAACTTGACATTCCTGTAACAGCTGTCTAGCAGGGTCTGTGCAGTATGTGACACAGCCCCTGTTACCAAATGGCTGATTCAATTTCCACTGACTGTGACATTAAATGACACAGCACTTCTATAAAATCAGACAGAATTCAGAAGTTTTACACAGACAAATTCCGCAAATCATTACAGTAATGAAAGCATTTCAACCTGAGAATGGAGCCTTCTGATCAAAGCAGAGAACTAAGAACCATTGATCACTGACACATTGTATGATCATGGTCAGAGCACTTAATTTCTGCCTTTCATGTTCCCCATCTCAGTAAAATGGTTTCAGGCACAGGCACATCACAGAAGTGGGGTGTGTATAGTTTATTCAGATATGCAACTGTAATACCTTTTCTTTTCTTTGCACTGAACTTTTAAATAGCTAATGTCTCTACTGCTTGGCGATATGGGCAACCATTTTGTGCTCAGTTCAGTGCAGACTGTTACAGAAGAGGTACATACGTTGTGATTTCTCACACTTATTCTTTCAAGTTTTGTTGTTCTTTTAATGTAAACTGAAAGCCATTCCAGCCAAAAATATACGTGTGCGCTCTTTGTATGAAGCAATGTAAGAATGTGTGCCTTTGTGAGCTATTTGTAAAGCAGTTTGAGCTCTGAGATGCAAATAAAGTATTGTCATTCTTGCTGTTATTTCTAGAGATTATACTATAAAGTATGTTGACTTTTCCCAGCATTTCTCAGATACTTACACCACTTCTAAGCTCTGTCACATGGCCTTGTTTCTCAGTCAAGAGAGAGATGGATACTGTGCATTCTAAAAGTAAAATAAGGTTTAAATTTGCTGTCAGAACTTTAATTAAAACACTTATAGATCAACTTTACCATGGCAAATTGTCTATGCCACTATTACTATAGCAAGATGAATGTTAGCTGTGAAAACAGGCAAAGTGCACTCCCCTAGACTAATGTGTAATTTCATAGCCATTGATTTTTGACTTTGAAAATTCTCCCACATGCTCCTGGGAATTGGAACTTGTTACAGGTGACCTGGCAGCAGTGTTAGCAATTTTTTAAACCTTTTATGAATGTGGGAGAACAGTTCTTTGGCCCATTCATGTTTTACCTTGGCAGTCATGACCCATAAACACTCAACTTCCAGGTTCTGAACTCGAGGCTAATATATGAATGACTAGATTTAAGAGATAAGAGATAATTCACAGTTTTGACCACTTTGGATATTGAGGAACAAAAAGCTTTTTTTTTTTTTTTTTGAAAGGCTATGGATGGCTAATTCTGCTATCAATCTGAGTACAGGACTTCCATAGAATTTGGGGGCAGAAGGTACAAACTCAGGTGGTGTAAATCAGCTGAGCTGCTTTGACTTCAGTGGGGGCTGTGTTGACTCACTCTAGCTGAGGTGTATTCTGATACCTCAGAACATGAAAAAGAACAATCAGATTGCCAGCAGGCATTCTGTAGCTTGTAACGCTTACGTGGAATGCTTGTAGAGATTAGCAAGTTGACACCCTCCATAAAGAGATGAGCCTTTTAACAAACTCAAAGTTATGATGTTTTTGGTAAATATTGTAGCACTGAAAATGAATGTTAGGTACTTATGACCCCACATCACCCTAGTATCTGAGCAGCGCACAATCTGTAAAGTTTTTGTCCCTGTGACATAATAAGCACTATTATCCCTATTTTACAGATAGAGTACTGAGGCATAGAGAGGCTAAGTGACATGCCCAAGGTCACACAGGAGGTCTGTAGTAGCAGAGGGAGTTGAGTCTGGGTCCTTGGCTAGCATCTTAACCACTGGATCATCCTTCTTCTCTAAGAGAGTTGAGTCTGTGGATTTCTGGTAATGGCTATGCATGCACCAATAGAATCGCCCTCTGATCAACCCATAATGGGGAAATTAGGAGAGAAACACGGGGGTCAAGAAGGGAAAAAGAATGGCCATAAGAAAGGGACATGAAAGAGGAAGGAAAGAACTATTTTTTTTAAAATTAAAACCAAAAATGGTGGTGGCCCTTTTTGGAGGACTGTTCAGTGCTTCTTAATTGTACAGCAGAGAGGTGCCATGGCGACTGGCACATGACACGTATGCATCACTGGAGCCCTAGCTGGAGTCCAAGCTGTGTAGTGAGTAGAATGGCTGTAAATTGTGATGCTTTAATTGTGGTCATGCTGTCAATAACTGTGTTAAGAAAATGGGTCACCAGGAGTGCCATATAATATCTGGCCAAGTTGCAGCTGGCATGGGCCCTGAAGTCAGAGGTGGCTTGGGCTTCTGGGGAGAGGTTTGACTGCTGGCATAAATCAGAACAGGATTGCTTTATCTTACAGAAGCTTGCAATGGCCCCAATTAAAGGCTTTGGGCTTAATATAAGGGTGTCCGAGTGAAAATTAATGGCCTGTGATATACAGATTAGGTGATATAATAGTCCCTTCTGGCCTTAACTCTATGACACTATGAAATACAGCCAGGTGAGCAAGAGTAGTGTATGCTTTGTCCACGCCCCATCTGCCCACCAACATGCTTCCAATGCTGAAGGGGCTGGAAAGGGAGAGCATAAACTCAGCCACCCAGGCTTTCACACCGCCCAGAAATTCTTGTGTTCCAGTGGAATCCCCAGCTGGCCACATGGGCCACAGAGTGGTGCAAAGAGGTGGTGTCTCTCAGTATTTACCAGAATGACACGCTCACTAACATACAGCACATTCCATCACCCCCTCCAGTTTACACCAGCATAAGTGAGATCAAAACCAGACCCAGAAACTGTGTGCTAATAAGCTTCTTTACTGTCCTGATTCTGACATACAGCTGGCTGTTGGAAGAAGACAGGAGAAGCAGGTGAGAATATGGTCATCCAGAAACCAGCCACGAGTAAATCATGGTCCTTGTTATTACGGAGTATTTTGGAATTACTATTTATCATTGTGCTAGGGCATAGAAGCCCCAGTCGTGGCCCAGGACCCCACTGTGCTAGATGCCGTACAACCACAGAACAAAAAAGTTGTCTCATTCCTCAAGAGCTTACAGTATAAGACAAGAGAGACAGGAGCATACAGACAACCTGCAGCATGGTACAATGAAACAAGGAGACAGTGTCAGTCGGCATGATTGGCAGTGGCATCTGTTATAAGGGAAATAAGTGTTGTGCTGAATGGGCCACTCGTGCCACTGTCTAATCTCCTGGGTGAAACTGGCTAAAGACCTGTGCATACAGACACCGGGAACTAACTCCTTTCTCATAATGATAAAAAGTTTCAGATCTGTCACCAGATATCCACAGAGATGTTGCATGCTGAAGTTTCAGATCATCAGAGCAGCTGTTATTTCTCTGTGGCTCAGGTTTGTGGCAACCGTTGGTGTGCTTTGTTCTACTCCTGTGCACTATTAAAGATGCAATATTCAGGAGCGGCTAGTACTGATGCATAAAATTAATTGTGTGCTGGCCACTGATGATGACTATCTGATCAATAAATGTTTCCAAATATTGCAATTTTTGGAATATTGGAATCCACCCTGCCTCTCCCCAAAATAAGGTTGGTCTTTAAAAATCATAGTAATTTTCACTATGTATTTTTAAGAACAGTTACAGTCATCCTATTCTAAGTCTTTTTGCTTAGTCTAAATATGTGCCTTGATATTGAAAAGAGTGATACAGTTATGTGCAACAGTAATGCATAAGGCGACCAAGCCATCGCCTTCCTCTGCAGCATGGGGCACGGGTCACTTGCTGGTCACGTCTCTGTACCTTGGTCTGTAAACCATTATTTGAGGTCTTCGGTAACTCAGTCATAGGTTAGGGGTCTATTCCAGGAGTGGGTGGGTGAGTTTCTGTGGCCAGTGTTGTGCAGGAGGTCAGACTTGATGATCGTAATGGTCCCTTCTGACCTTAAAGTCTATGAGTCTAATAGCTTCCCTCTGGGTTAACGCACTGTAGCAGAACACAGCAATTCTGCTGAGTCCCCCATGGATTAGCACTACAAAGTATGCAGCTAAAGAGGCTCTTTGATACAGAGCAGAGCAGGTTTTTCCCAGCACAGGCATGCCTTTCCAAGCCTGTCATGATTTAATTTATTCAGATCAATAAAGCTTTTGTTGGGAAATAGAGCTCTGTGCTCTTGTGGTGGTCACTCATGACATCGCCATATATGTTTATCTACATGGCATGCAGCAAAAAAGACGTAGAAGGGCACATAATCCACAAAAGCTGCACCCTAGGACATGCAGGTCTAAAGCCTGGTTTTGGTTTCCCCTGTGTTGTCCATATTGTTATATTTAAAGCCCTACTTGAATTGCAGGATGAGTGTCAAAAAATTGCAGCTGAGTTGCAGTTTGCAGTAATAAAGTCCATTATTACTTTGCTGCGATTTTCCACTGTCAGCTGCTGGGGGCTGAGAAGGGGTCCATGGCTGCCATCACCTACCTGAGGCTGACAACTCCTGCTCTCAGCCACAGGATGGCCAGGCTCCCACTGTCAAAACTGCGGTGGAAGACTAATCTTGCAGAATCCACAATTTCTGCAATATCGCAAGTTAAGCAGGGCTTTAGTTATATTTGGATTACAGTAGTGCTACAGGACCCCATCAGGATCAGGACGACCTTCTTGTGCTAGACATTGCACAAACACATAGTAAGCGGCAGACACTGCCTTAAAGAGCTTACAGTCTATGTGGACAAGACAGATGGGGGAAAACTATTATTCCCATTCTACAGATGGAGAACTAGGACACCAGAAGGACTAAGGCCCAGATCCTCAAAAAGGTATTGATTTCAATGGGAGCGAGACACCTAAATGCCTTTGAGAACTTGGGCCTAAGTCACCTATCTAAGGTCACACAGGAAATCTGGAATAGAGCCAGGAAGTGAACTCACATATCCTGAATCCTTGGCCGGTATCTTTTAACCAGATGATCAACATTATTTCTTGGTTTCTAGTAGCACAGATCATCATTGGGCTTTGCCTTGGCTCTATTAAGCCATAACATAAAGTGAGGAAGACTGAAACATTTTGTTTCTTACAAATGTCCAATGTAAAGGACTCAATTCTGCACCCCTTCAGCACCGTGGGAAGTTATGCCATAGCCTTTGATGGGAGTAGCTGTGGGCTGAGGCCCAGAGGTAACTCTTGGTGGTTGTAGTGCCTAAAAATCAAACAGGAACATTGAGTTAATGGAGGACAATGTGGATTTGTAACAGATACAAAGTTAACCATTTACACTAAATAAAACGGGGCAAGAAGGGACTAAACAGTGGCTCTTCCAGCACAGCCACTATTGCGTGAATGGTGCAGTGATAGGCTGTCCCAAGAGACATTGTACCTGAAGTAGTATAACACTTCCCAGAGCTCCAGGAGGTTCTAGGCAGCTCAGTCACCACTGCACCATCAGCTACTCTCTGTGCTTGAGAGCTGGGTGTTAAAAGGGAGGGTGGCTCTTTCCCATGTCTCCTTACCACTATTTGTTAGCATCCTCTCGAACATGGCGATCAGCTTCCTGCTGTCTTCCACCCCACGAAACACAAGGGCTTCAGTTGTGCCCAGCCCTTGCACTGACACACAACAGGGATGGTGCAATTTGCCATCTTCACCTTTTACACAGAGCCCAGGTCAGGCATGATCTTGCCATTTTATATTTGATTTGCTTTTTACTCTGACAGGTAATTGTTAATATCAGGTAGCTGTTTATTAGCAGTGGTGTTGGGATTGGGATTGGGGTAAAGTTCTGAATGGAGCAGGATCAAATGTAATTTGCTCTGCGTCTCCTATAGACAGATCACTAGCTGTTTTCTATATAAGGTTTGGGGGTTTCAGTTAGATCAACACAAATTTTCCAGAGCTCTCCAAATGAGCATCAGTCTTACCACTTGTCTTGTGCCAGGAACTGGAAAATCTTACTCTAACAGCTACCCTGCGGGAACCTTCCCATCTGTCAGCTGACAGCAGGCATATAGATCTGAGTGCAAAAATAAATAGCCAGCTTTCATGATTCATGCACACACAAAAAGCAGCCAGCAGCCTGAGGTTTTGGGTGTACATTTATGGTGAGAGGGAGTCAAATTCCAAAGTTGCATTTCTACGCTCTGAAAGCCTCAACAAGATTTCTACTCAAGTTAGAACAAAGCCACCCTAGTAATAGTTCTGATAGACCAGCCTGTAATTTAGCGCGATCTATGGAATGTGCCCAAGTCTTGTCTGTTTGATTTACACACACAGGCCTGCACTAGTGCCCGATCCTGCACCACTGCAGTCAATGCGAGTTCTGCCATTGACTTTAATGGGATCAGGAGCACAGGCTTAAGGCAGTACCGCTCCGTTCCTCCTGCAAGCTCGCAGACCAGTAGGGGGAGTGCATATCCCTTAAGATAGTGAGGCCTGAGTTGATTGGGTTTCATCACATGGTTGAGGTCACATGATATTTCTAGTTCCCTGATTGGCTAAGCCTACCCCATGCACTAGAAGGGCCAGCCGTAAACACATTGATTTGTTTTCACAGAACTATGTGGGAAAGAGGACAGAGGCTCCAAAACAAGGGAGTGAGTTTTTCTTGACATTCACCAAAGATGCTGGATGTGGTTAGCATGATATCAATCCTTCCTCAAAGACAGAGGATACCTAGGTGGGAGATAGCCACTACTGGTTTGGATATATTCAGAGGCACTTCTGCTGTCATCAAGAAGTGGCCTAGGGCCTGTCTTCCTTCCATACCAGACTGAAGGTGGTACAGGGAGTTAAGTAAGTGGCATAAGGGCTTCTGCTCTGGTGTATTCTTCCTCAGGTGCACCCAGAGGTAGAATTGCTTCTAGTGCAGAGCTCCTCTGCCTTATATGACTGCAGCCCCAAAAGCCCTAAAAGAGCCCTTAATGTTATTTCTGTTAACATTAGTAAGAATATTCCCAACTGTATCCAACTGCACAAGGCCATAAATTTCCCCCAAACATATGATGAATAGTTGAGCCAGGTCAGAAAAATAACCCCCTGCCCACCATCTACAACTGCAACCTCCAGTCATCATACATTTCCAGAACTGAATTTGCACCTAACTTTTTATGTTTATGAAATATTTAGATACATTTCTTTTCTCTAGGAGTTTTTAGGCAGTTGTGGAACCCAAGTGCCCATAACACCATAAAAATGGCTAATCTTGTAGTACTACTTCATGGTTGGTGAGAATGAACAGATGATGCAGTCATATCATAAGATAAAGCTCTTTCCATTCCACTAGTATTTCAGGAGGATCTTAAACAGCAGCTACTAAAGGTAGACATTTTAAAATCAGCAGGTCCAGATAATTTGCTTCCAAGAGTTTTTAAAGAGCTGGCTGACAAGTTCACTGGACCATTAATGTTGATTTTCAATAAGTCTTACACACTAGGAAACTTCCAAAAGATTGTAATAAAGCTAATCTTGTGCCAATATTTAAAGAGGATAAACAGGATGACCTAGGCATAGGCGTGCGCACGGGGTGCGCCAGGTGTGCCTAGGCACACCCTAATGCGGGGCTCAACAGAACCAAAATGCAATGAGAGCTGCCGCCGAAAAGAAGGACCCTGGCATTTTATTCAGTGGCGGGCACCACGTCACAAGGTGCCGCCAAAAATAATGAGCGCCCGGTAGTTTTCCGGCGGCGGGGAAGACGTCGCTAGCTGTCGCTGAAACAGATGACGCAGCGAGATGTTTTCGGCGGAGAGTAAGTCACTTTTAATGCAGTGCTACCCGAAAATTCCCTAGGTGCACACCCTAATGTAACGTGCTGTGCACATCTATGGACCTAGGTAATTATAAACTGGTATGTCTGACATCAATCTCAGGCAAAATAATGGAGCGGCTCACATGAGATTCAAAGAATTAATGGAGGGTAATATAATTGATGCCAATCAACATGGGTTTATGGCAAATAGATCCTGTCAAACTAACTTAAAATATTTTTTGTTTTATTTATGGGATTACAAATTTGGTTGATAAAAGCAAATAGTATTGATGTAATATACTTAGACTTCTGTAACCATTTGACTTGGTACCACATGACATTTTGATTTAAAAAACTAGAATGACATAAAATTAACATGGCACACATTAAATGGATTAAAAGCTGCCTTACTGACAGATCTCAAAATGTAAATGTGAATGGGGGATCATCATCGAGCAGATGTGTTTCTAGTGTGGTTCCACAGGGATTGCTTGTTGGCCATACTCTATTTAACATCTTTATTAATGACCTGGAAGAAAACAGAAAATCAACACCGATAAAGTTTACAGATGACACAAAAATTGGGGGAATGGTTAAAAAATGAAGAGGGCAGGTCAATTATACAGAGCGCTCTGGATCACTTGATAAAATGGACACAAGCAAACAATATGCATGTTAATATGGCTAAATGTAAATGCATACATCTAGAAACATGTAGGCTATATTTACTCGAAGGACATGCTATCCTGGGAAGCAATGACGCTAAAAAAGATCTGGGGGGTCATGGTGGATTAGCAACCGAACATGAATTCCCAGTGTGACACTGTGGCTGGAAGAGCTAATGTAATCCTGAGATACATAAAGAGAAGACTCTTGAATAGGAGTAGAGAGATTATTTTACCTCTTAATTTGGCACTGGTGCAACTGCTGCAGGAATATTGTGTCCAGTTCTGGTGTCCACAATTCAAGAAGGATGCAGATAAAATGGAGAAGACTCGAAGAGAGCCATGAGAATGATTAAAGAATTTAAAAAATGCCTTATAATGATAGACTCAAGGAGCTCAATCTGTTTATTTTAACAAACAGAAGATTAAGGGGTGACTTGGTTACAATCTGTAAGCACCTAAATGTGGAACAAATATTGGATAATGGATTCTTCAGTCTAGCAAAGAAAAGTTCAAGCAGTTGAAGCTACACAAAGTCAGACTAGAAATACGGTGTACATTTTTCACAGTGAGTGTAATTAACCATTGGATCAATTTATTAAAGATGGTGATAGCGTCGCTAACACTGTCCATTTTTAAATCAACATTCAATGTTTTTCTAAAAGATATGCTGTTGGAATTATTACGGGGAAGTTCTATGGCCTGTGTTATACAGGTCAGACAAGATGATCACAGTGGTCCATTCAGGCCTTGGAAGCTATGAATCTGTTAATCTAAAATCGCTATTTTCACCAGGCTCTGACTGCACACATGGAGTAACCACTCGTATGAAGAATTATCCAGTGTTCACGCATGATTGCAATAATTGCATGTACACACTTCACACAACCAACGGTGCATCTAAACTGCAAATCAGGCGTGCTCACTTTGCAGATGTTTTCAACTTCACCTGAAATTTTTCCATTTAAAACAGATTTTCAAAAGCATCCTACATGCTAGGATCAATAGGGGTTTTATGAGTAAGTCCTGTTATTGCATGACTGGGCTTAAGGGTTTGCTGGGCAGAGAAATACTGTGTCTGATTAACCCGAGTCCTGGCTCCTTTACACATTTTCACCACATTTGCTCTCCTTGAGCAAATATAGTCCAGCTGCCATTGTGCCTGTATCTATATAGATTAGCTTCTATTATATAATAAATAAGATGTCAAAGAGAAGCAAAAAGGAGAGGTTCTGGCTAGATTGTAATAGTCTTATATTAAGCTGATAAAGTGGGTTTACTGAGACTATTACCTCTATTGGCATTTCCTTTGACTTTTGACCTTCTTTGATAAAAAGGCTCTGGTCTCCTCAAAGCTAGCTTCGGCTCTCTCAGAACTGCACATCGTGTAACGCGATACCTGAGGAAATGGTACCTAGGGTAATTAAAATGTTTGTTGACTTTGGTACTGCCCACATCTGTGAAACTCTCTGTAGGAAGCCAGTATTTACTTGTTGATTAAGTATCGAACAACTAAGGATAACAGTTTGGTACATAAAGCCATCAGCTTTCCTAAAACTTAATGCTTCATTGCCCAGGAATCCACTCTTTTACCAACGGACTAAAGCTACAGTCAGTAGATCTGGGTATGCACAATTGACGCTGTAGCTTGACAAGGGCATGAAATACACACCTATGTACGTATCATTTTTGTGGAATACAGTAAGCAGAGTACTTGGTCTGCTGTTCAAAGAGAAACTCCAGAGACAAGATAAAATAATTTTGAGTGTTCAGTACCTTGTGGGATTGGGCCCTTTGATATCTATCTGATGGATATTTATGAAAATCACACACACACACACACACAGTAGGGTGACCAGATGTCCTGATTTTATAGGGCCAGTCCTGATATTCAGGGCTTTTTCTTGTATAGGTGCCTATTACCCCCACTCCCATCCTGATTTTTCACACTTGCTATCCGATCACCCTAACACACACACACACACACACACACAATATAAAACAAGAGCAATGCAGAGGTGAATCAGGCCCTGTATATTTACAAATATGAATGGTCAAATAATTTTAAAATACATGATTCTATATGTGTCTTCATTCACAGGATGCTTCTGCCGTCTCTGCCAGTGGGGGCTGCCTCTTACCCACCCTTCCTATCAGAATATAGGAGACAGGGGTCTAGGCCTTTGTGGTTTCCCCTGACACAAAGGAAATCCCCAGATACATGGTTAAGCCGGCTTTCCAGCTACTTTGCACCATAGCATGGTACTAAGCAGCATGATCACAGGAGCGAACTGGCGCTGGTGAGTCTGCAGCCCCCGAGATCCACCACAGAAGGAGCTCAGCAGCTCTTCACAGGCTTGAGCCCATTATTTGCCTCCAGACTTTTGCTGAAGTAGGTTAATCCATTAATGTGGTCCTACTTTTGAAATGGGCGCAACCTACTTCTCAGTTTATATAGTGTGTTTCAGTGCCACGCTGCAGCTGATTCACAAGGAAAAACTACCAGCTACTTCAGCTAGCTAATGGAATTACTCCTTTAGGTCAAGTAGTTGAGGTCTGTGCTCCAGTACTAAGGTTGTACGTTCAAATCCCTATGAGTGGTTGCTACAACAACTCAGATATTTCGTGTTTATGAACTAAAACAATGCTAATCCCAAACATATTTGCCATTCTTTCAAAAACCAATTTCATAACAATAATATTTAGTATTAAATCACCCTTGTGGCTCTCTATATAGTTGATTATTGCTAGTACTAGACAATGTCACATGCACTATACATCAGACAAGTGCCGCCTGAGAGCATAACCCAATATCAAAAGCTCTATAGCAGAAATTAAAAAACATCATCCTATAGAGATGAAACACAAGAAGCCATGTTTTATGTGGTTACCCTGGGATTTCCCAGTTACTAACTGTTCATTTTATCCTTAAATGTTTGTATTTTAGCCAAGCAATGCCTGGATGATTACTTATTATTATTATGATTTGGATTACGGTGACATGTCCAGACCTAAACTGAGATCAGGGCCCTCCTATGCAAGAAGGCATAGTACAAATGCATAGTGAGATCTAGTCCTGCCCTGATTTACAATAGGAACGAGAACGACATAGAATGGATGTAAGGTATCATTGATTAAATTGATTGTTGCGTGATTGTTGCACAGCAGTCTCTCGCTCCTGCCCCCATTTCTAATCCATTGGACCCTTTTAGTGCTGCAGCTGCTGCCCAAATAATTCAGTACTGAATTTTCACACAATAACCCTGGTCGATCAGAGCTGAGATTAACAGGCTGCACAGTAACGGGGGTAGGTGCAGAATTACCACTGTCTAATCAATCAGCTGTTTGCTCTAAGTTTGTTTTAAAATGCTTAGGTTAATGTTAGAAGCTGGCCAAGTGGTTTAAGAATGTGCTTCTGACAATAAGGAACGTATTGGGAGGAGGTGGAAGAATGAGATGCTATGCACAGAGACCTGAATATACAATATTCTAACCATTATCTGATCTCACCTGCAGAGAGGCATTTCCACCAAAGTCAATGCAATTGACTGGCATGTTGCAACCAGTTGGTGAAATGAGACTCTAGTTCATACTGTTCAACGTTCATTGGAACGTAAGCGCTGCCCAGTCAAGTACATTGGAGTCTTAATTGCCCTCTGCTCAACTGAAGGAGTGCAAATAGCATGCCCCTGCACCAATGAGAGCTGTTGTTCATGACTCTTCCTGTAACGTCAGTTTTTTGGCTCTTTATTTCCAATGTATATAATTCTCAGCCAGACAACAAAAGGGGACACTGAATTTGTGTGGAACATAGTCAATTAGAATGAGCACCATTCCTCCAAAGTGAGAGCCCTTTGAGTGCTATGTCAGTGAAGAGGAAGCAGTGTTTTACTCCCAGCACCCCACAAAGCTTCCACCATGGGAGGGTAACTTCATCTTGTAGCCAGGACTCCACCGGAACCTTGCCAGTAGAGGCTGCCTGAGGGATATGCCAGTTCACTTAGCTGCCATTTCCCTGGCCAGTCCCACCAATTATACACCAGCGCTGACCCTCCAGCCCCTAAGCTGTAGGGTGGTTGTGACAACTTCAGGGGAATTTTCTGCTTCCTGGGTTAGGTCCAGGGTATTTATATGGAACCACTGTCTCTACCAGAAAACAAACAGACTGACTTTATGGCTTTTCTTTTTTAGAAGACGACTTTGCTTGTATATCCACCTATCAGGAATCAATACCTGCCACCCAATGAACGTGAGTGAATGAAGGTCGCACAGCCTGTTTTGATTGGTGTGATTAATTGTATGTGGTCAATTCAAGTATATACTGTCAGTGGCAAAAGGTGGCAATAATGCAAATTGGTCAGCTGGGAATAAACATCATTAATTCTACATGACATGAGGGATAAAGGGACTATGGAAGGCTATGGATTTACAGAGCATCAGAAGGCTAACTTGGATAAATTTTATACTGATGTAGCAATAATGGTGATCAGTTGGGCTTTAAACAGCTTCCTAGAGATATGATGAAATAATCAAGATGAATGGCAAACACACGTACTTGCTGGCTGGATTGTAGGTACCATATATAGCACTACAGCTCAGTAATAATTCACATAGTTAATAGCCAGGTCTGCATGCACCACCGTTGATCTTCACATGCAATTCCTGTTGAAACCCAGGCTAGTTATGGGGCAGAGACCATCTTTTTGTTTATGTTTGTACAGCTCCTAGTACAATGGGGTTCTGAGCAACCTGGAGCTATCACAGTACAATTAATAATAATAAAACAAGTCACCTTTATAGGCTGAAGGATCACGTGGTTCTAACCAGTACTGTAGTTAGTAAAGGGGTATCTACGGCTAGGTGGATTTCTTGATTAAGGTTATGTCTACGCTTAAAATACTACAGTGACACAGCTGCAGCAAGGGGAGGGGTTCTCCCAATGCTGTAAGTCATCCACCTCCCTGAGAGGAGGTAACTAGGTCAACAGAAGAATTTTTCCATTAACCTAGCTCTGTCTACACCAGATGATATGGTCTCATCATATGGTGTTAACACTCTTTCCATTTCACTAGCATCTCTGGAAGATGTTAAACAGCAACAACTAAAGTGAGACATTTTTAAACTAACCTGATAGCTTTCTTTGATGAGATTATAAGTTTGGTTGATAAAGGTAATAGTGTTGATATAATATACTTAGACTTCTGTAAGGTATTTGACTTGGTACCATGTGACATTTTTATTTGAAAACCAGAATGAAATAAAATTAACATGGCATACATTACATTGCTTTAAAACTGGCCAGCTGATAGATCTCAAAATGTAATCGTCATCCAGCAGATGTGTTTCTAGAGGGCTTCCACCAGGATTGGTTCATGACCCTATGCTATTTAACATTTTCATCAATGACCTGGAAGAAAACAAAGTCATCACTGATAAAGTTTGCAGGTGACAAAAAAATTGGGGGAGTGGTAAATAATGATGAGGACAGGTCACTTAAACAAAGCCATCTGGATCCCTTGGTAAACTGGACACAAGCAAACAATATGTATTTTAATATGGCTAATGTAAATGTATTAATCTAGGAACAAGGAACATGGGCCATACTTATGTGATGGGGAACTCTAACCTGGGAAGCAGTGACTAACAAAATTTGGGTGTTGTGGAGCATAATCAGCTGAACATAAGCTCCCAGTGTGACACTGTGGCTAAAAGATCTAACGCAATGCTGAAATGCATAAACAGGGGAATCTCAGGTAGGAGTAGAGAGGTTATTTTACCTCTATATTTGGCACTGCTGTGACCACTGCTGGAATATTGTGTCCAGTTCTGGTGACCACAATTTAAGAAGCATGTTGATAAATTGGAGATGGTTCAGAGACCATGAGAGTAATTAACCATTGAGACAATTTACCAAGGGTTGAGGTGAATTCTCCATCACTCACAATTTTTAAATCAAGACTGGATATTTTGCTGAAAGATCTGCTCTAGGAATTATTTTGAGGAAGTTCTATGGCTTGTGTCATACAGGAAATCAGACTGATGATCATAGTGGTCCCTTCTGGCCTTGTTATCTATGAATTGCACACCCTATCCAGAGGCACATTGATTTTTAAAGAAACCCTTGATGATATTTAACAAGAACCCCAAACAGTTCCCCATCTCTGATCTTCTTATTCTCAACCACAGCACTTGAGCAAATCCTTAGCAATGATGATGAATCATATGGGCCCTTTGAACATAATTCTTGCCTGAGATCTTTGACAAGGGTCCTCTGGACTTCACAAGGGACTTGATCAATGAAGAACTAACTCTGAACTTCCTTGCTACAGTACTACTTTACTCAGTAAGGGGGAATTTCACCCTTCTATCACCCTGGGGACACAAACCATTCAAAAGATGGGGGGAGAGGATCATGCCTGAGTTACACCTGAGTACAGACGTCAACACCTGGCCTTGCATAGGACAAATATTGGCAGTTATGCTAACACTGAGAAATATCCTGGTTTTCCTTAACAAATGCTTATCTTTTATTTAGATACAGAAGGGAAGAATCCAAGGAACTGGAGATCCAGGTAGCAGTTTCTAGATGCTCTTGCGTGAGATTGAACCAGATTCTCTTATACAGGGGATCTGTTATAACTAGTGCAACAGGAGGGAGGCTCAAGCATTTTAGTTTCAAGTGCTTCAGCTTTCAGTTACAAACTTACTTCAGTGCTTTGCTGATAGGGATAGATGTAAGCATGTGTCTAAGGCTATGTCTACACTGACAGAGGCAAAGTCGCCGCTGTCAGATCGACTTATCTGGATTGACTGAGTGGTCAGTGAAGACCCGCTCAGTCGATCCAGAAGTCAACATTATTAATCCACCCCTGCAAGTGTAGCAGCGCTGCGTCAACAGGAACGCGGTTCCTCTCGGCGCAGTGCAGTGAAGACAGCGCGCAGAAGAGAAGCACAGCAGTTGACGGGATACGCAAGTTCTTTGTGTACTTTGCTTAACTCCTGTCAACTGCTGCCGAATTGCAGAGGTAAGTGTAGACCAAACCTAAGTTATCTACTGAATTTTCACCTTTCATTGCCCCCAAGCACCTCTAGCTATTAGGAACACAAGAGCTCATGTGAACTCTCCAGTTTAACTTGTGTGGCTGCATCTCATCACTCAGTAAGTGCTGGTCTACATTAGAAAAGTTATACCAGTACAACTATGTCAGTTAGGAGTGTGATTTTTTTTAACTTATATAGTTATGCCAGTTCACCCCCTAGTTATATCAGAATAAAGGTGTCTTACACTGGCATGACTTATTTCACAGTCAAAACCAAAATAATCTATACTGAAATAAAACCTTTTAATCCTGTATCACTGCAGCCACATTAGGATTTTCTTTTTTTTTTTTTGGTCCCTTTAACTATACCAGTATAGTTAACACAGCAAATCTTTCTATTATAGACAAGCTCTAATCCTTTAAGGTACTGAATTGAAAAAGAGCATATTGCAAAGATCATATTTAACAGATGTATCATGGAGGAAGCAATATGGCAAGGAAGACATTTTCAATCCAAGATCATAGTTCCCACAGCCTAGTGTCCCATCATGGGTACGTGGACAGGAAGAACAGAAGGGATTCAAGGCATGCACATTTTTGTGGCCAACAGCAGAACCAGAACGGCTTTGAGCTCAGTCACTTCTAGTTCAGAGATGGCAGCTGCCTGTGTCCTTTCTGTGTCATTAATTACAAAGTGATCCACCTTAAACTCTAGGCACATTACATAAAATCAAACACAACACTTTGTCACATATTAAATTCTTCCCCTAAGTCACCAATCTTAAAAGACAGAGTTCCTCATGGAACCTTCCTGACTGTCAACATGATCTCCTCACAGTCTCCATCCTCATCTTCCCCCACTTGCTTCTTTCTAGGAAGGAGCCTGGGAAAAGAGCACCTCTTGAAGGTTGACAAATCTGAGGTCTAGCAAACTGGGGTCAGAAGCAAATTCTGGCGTGCAAGACCTGTCAGAGGAAATGCCCTTATCAGTTAAGACAGGAAAGTGTGTGTGGTGGGGGGGAAATCAAGTACCCTGGGTGACTGCAGCTGCCATGGTATCTATCATTCAGGGAGCAAGGCAGTCTCTAGGGCAGCCAGTACCCAAACCGTGTGGAACTTTAAAGGCCAAATCCAAGACTTTAAACTTCACGTGAATTAAATTGATTTGCAAATATTCTCTTTCCTCATTCACCCAACCCCCCTTTTGGGGAGGAGGGAAGGCAGCCAGTGTTACAGGACAGGAAGGGACAGAGTATTTAAAAATACCTTTGGGTCTGGACTCTGGGACGCTCTTACCTTTACTCAAGACTTCTACTCCCTATGTTTCATTCTCTCCCAGCCTGTCCTACCTAATAAACAGTCTCCCATCACACAGTTTGATGAGGACAGGACACTTGAGAGCAATGAGCAAAAGCTAGGATGGGAGCTCTCCAAGGGTCTGAAGTCAATGGACGTCAATGGAAATTTGGCTTTGGATGAGGCCCCTAGAGCCCAGTAACATAGCCTGTAAAATGGGTTTAATATTCTGCATTTCCTGACTAGCTGAGAAGACTTAAGAAGCAAGGCTGGACAAGATCTTTAGCAATATATAACAACTTGATCTTAAAGTGCTTTTTTTTCTTCTGCTAGCACAACAGGAAACGTCCTGTGTAATGTAACTGTCAAATAGCATTGGCAAAATCTTTATATGAGTCAGGGATGGAGTGTGTCCACTGGTTAAGACAAGGACCTGGGAATCAGAACTTCTGCATCCAAATTCCCCCACCCCCATGGCGATGTATAACAAAACAAACAGTATAACATCATTGGAGTTATACCGGGGTGAGAGAACAGGGCCAGGGGAGTCTATTTCTGATTGCATCTGGCTTGCTGTGTGTTTGGGCAAGTCACTTAACTGCTTAGAGCCTCAATTTACCCAGTTGTAAAATGGGGATAAAAGTACTTATCCTTAACAGACTGTTTAATTAACTAATGTTGATAAAGGGCTTTGAGAGCCTTTGATGGAATGTGCTCTTAGAATGAAACAATGATTTTATTACCAGCCAAACCTGCTAGTGTTATAAAGCTGCTTGACAATTCATGGAATAGGGGCAGAATATGCAACTAAAGCAGTTTGTGCTAGTCATGAGTTTGCCTGATACAAGTGACGTGGGATCTGTGTTGAGATTAGATCCTTGCAGTAAGCACAGGTCATAAAACTCATCTTTTGTTTTCATGACAGCAAATACATATATATATATATATATATATATATATATATATATATATATATATGAAAAATCCAAATGCAGCTACTGTGAAGGTGATACGTATTGCGAATGAAGTATCTTGTGACACAAACAGTCTTGTTTCAATTCATATTTTATTCACTGGCTATTTTCCAGCTAAATTAAATGCAGCATAAGAAAGCAAGCCATGGAATAAAAGATCATTGGCTCAGTTACTTGACACGGGAAAGACATATACTAACACATCAAATAAGTGATGAATAGTGTAGGCAGTGATAATATATGGCTTTGAAATCCACAAACAATTTTTGCATTCTCTATTATTTTGTTAACGTGTCACTTGTCACTGCCATATCAATGTAAAGAAAATGAACACATCATCAGTCAGAACTAAAACAACTTGCTCTATTGAATCTACCTACCTACTTAGATCAGCCTTAGAAATTTACCAGTTAAGGAAAAAAAATTACTCATTCTCTCCTCCCCTCCCACTTTTTAGCCTGAGAACTGGTGATGGAGAAAAACCAAATGATATTTTATTCATCCTGAGTGAGTGGCTTAGTTGAATTTTGCAAGGCTAATGTAGATATAGCTAATGCAGACATCCTACAATATCTAGCCATCATACCAAAGATTAAAGAAGGATTAGTTGCTGTGTAGTAGTTTCCTCTCCTCTCTTGGTTAGGTCATATTTCTAGGGGTTCTTTGGGGAAAGACAATTTAGAGAAGGAAAATCTCACTGGCCATGTTAAAGACCCCTCTGTTGGGGGAAGGCCTTCACTAAGAGGTAGCCAGAAAAATTTTCTCGTCATAGCTTTAACTAGCACCTATAGTCTGTGAGTCACTCCACTGGCAACAGATGAAAACATTTCTCGTTTCAGTCACATCTAAATCAGTGAAACAGGGATGAAGTCTTTCTGTGGAGAGTGCAGTGCTGGTTAAAGCACTCTTACAGATCCATATAACCCTGGTTGTGGATTGGCAACATGCTCTCTAAGAATATGCAAGGTTATGAATGCCTTTCATCTCGCCTTTCATTTTGCAAAACCCCTTGATGCATATGAGACTCAAACACTTCATCACCGTAGCTTCTTACAGTAATAAATTGAGCTCCCTCCAACCTTCCACTGCCCTTTTATGGATTCTCTTTTTTAGTAAGGTTGATTCAAGAGTACAAACTGAAATTGTATTGGATATTAACAGTGTTAAAAGTCGGCCACAGCTCAGGTGTGTCTTTCTGACCTTTCAAAATTAAGGAGAGTGTGCCATCTAGAGCCCGAGGCATTTTGATCTATTTTGCACAGCAGTTCTCAGCATACTGCACGTTAAAATTAGGTGAACAGAAATAGACTAAAGAAGGAAGGGGTATGATGGTTTATTTCTGGCTGTCCTGGAGGAACTGTAATTTTCTTATCTAAATTGTGTGAGCTGAAATACCCAGACAGCTTAATTAAGCTGAGTAGATCAATGGCTTTCACATTTAGTGGAGGACAAAACCTACTAGCCAGTGTACACATTTGGACCAGTTACAATAGATTCAGAATATTCAGAATTATATTCAGAATTATGATCATGTCCGCTCGTTGTTAAACCAATAGGGCCCAATCCAGTGAGGTGCTGAGTGTGGCTTGCTGTAATTAAACGATTCATCTTGAATCGCCTTACACACACACACACACACACAGGCAGGCACAGTTCTCACATATTTAAAATGCTGTACAGAAAATATAGAATCAGAGGTACCCATTTCCCACTGAAGGCCATGTACAATGGCAGCACCCATGTAATTCCAATCCCACCTACTCCAGTCCCGCTGAGTCTCAGGATTTTGCTCTCCAAGTTCTTTTTCATTCTGAATACTATATGTTAACACTGGAGGGCATATCCCATGTGCTGTCCTGGGATACCTGGGCACAGGACTTATTAGCTGCCATTTGTCAGCATTGTCTTGTAGTGGACACACAATCAAGAGACCCAGAGCTTTGTCTTGACCTTGCCGCTCGTTAGCAGGTGACCTGGAGCCAGTTATTAGGCCTAGAGTTTAAAAAGTGGCCTCTAATTTTTTGTCTCTCCATTTTTGGGTGACTAACTTGTGTCATCTTAGACTTGGCGTTCCACAAGTGCTAGCAGCAACCAGTCCATTTGAAGTCAGCAAGAACTGTGAGTTCTCAATATCCGGGTAAATCAGGCCCAAGCTGTCTCCAGCTTAGACACCCAAAACTAGTAGCCACTTCTGCAAAATGTGACCTTAATCTCTTAAATAAACTTTGCACTAACATAGCCATAAGACATACTGAGAAGAGGAACTATTATAAATCACCATCCTCTGCCTTCCATTCCCCCTGAGCAACCCTCTGCAAGCTAATAGCTCTAGCAGAAGTTCAGACGGGTGACCGTGCCAAACCTTGCTAGTAAGTAGTGGGAACTTTCCACAGAACTCAAGCCTCACTTTGCACCCAGAATGCAGGGGATACTCTTTAGCTCCTTCGAGTGCCAATGCAAATTTCCCCCATTCACTGTATTCTCCCCATGTTGGATCTGAAACATGCTTTCTATTGCTACTTTCCACAGGCCTTTCTACTTGGAAGGCTCAAGGCTCATTGGTTAGGGGTTACTTCCTGCTTCTTCTTGGCCTGGGGTATATTAAAAGGATGTATATTTTAAAGGCTTGGTTCCATTCACTTTTCTCATAAACAAGCAGTTGGGGGAGGAGTATAGGATGGGCACCCAGAGTCCCTGAATTCTAATCCCAGTCCTAATAACGATGAGCAAGTCACTCAACCTCTATGTTTCAGTTTCCCCATTTGTTAAATGGAGACAATATGCTCCTCTCACCAGGGCATTAGAAATTAATATTTCAAAATGCTTTCAGGGGAAAAAGCAATATTCTCCATTCTTGGGGATGAAATTTCCCCTTGAAATAATTTTTACTCAGCATTAGTCTTTAGTGCAGATTCAAGTATACAGATACAGCAGATAGAGCAAATTCTTCATGGCACAACAAACAAAAACAAACAGTGCAGATCAGTCCAGTCCTTAGAAGTATTGAGCACTTCAGCTCAGCCAGGGAAACTTTTCTTCCTCAGCACTTTTCTGTATTGTGGTCCAGGCTCTGGTTTATGAAATTATGTCTATATTATTTTCATTAAACAGTTCCTAAAAACATTCTAAGCAACCTGTGCTTGTAGTTATTTGGAGGCGGAAGAGAGGGGAGACCAAAGCAGCAGATCTGTGGGTTTTTTATGACTTTGTCTGTTTTACTGTGAGGCTCTTATGTCAACCACTCAGTAAATAGTGTTTCATGGATGCTGAATTGTATGTAAAAGGAAACCTGCTCTGGATACAGTTTTCGCTGCTTTCATTCTTGCTTCCTTGGTTTTTTAGTCTGCTAATTTTTCAAGCTTGTGTTTGCATTCCCTAAATCTCCTGGAATTCGGTTTTCTATAATATCATTCCAGGCTACCGCTTGTGCTACGTCATAATCTGTGCAGCCATAAATTGAAAACCTGACTGCTTTGGTCTGTCACTTTACATGCCACTTCTGGCTATGGTCACACAAAGTAAGCAGATGTGACCCTGACTTAAAGCATTGCTCCCATATGGCTTTAGGGGAGCATTTTGCTGCTAGAGGTGATTTTTTGGGATGAGACATAAGCCAAGGTTCTGAATGCTTGTGGTCATTACAGATTATGGGCCACATTTTGTAAAGGCGAAGCTGCAGCTTTGTGCCCTGGCCAGTTTATGACTGCAGTGACTGCCCACTTTCATTTGCTCTTCCATTTCAGTTGAACACCTGTGGACCACATTCATAAGTGAGTCTAAGGGCTAGTCTATGTTAGAAAATGCAATGATATTAATGTAAAATCAATCCAGTTAGACCACTCCCAACAACTCATGTAGGTGTGATTAAACTGACTTAGCCCTTGCTAAAACCAGCTTAGGTTCACTTGGTATTTTACCAATTTAAGATCAATTGAGTTAAGTGAGGATTAAACCAATTTAAATGCAGCTGCCTGAGTGGTTTGCACTGGTGTAAACTAGATCTATTTTTGTTTTATTTAGTGACACTGATACAAATTTTGAATAGAGAACTTAAACGTGCCTCACTTTAAACATGATGTGAGTAGTCCCGTTGACTTCAATTTCCACTTTTTTAAAGCTCAGCTATAAGCTACAGCAACTTGGAATCTCTTGGCCTGCACGGGTCAGATGCAGAGACCAGTGGGGAGGAAGGATGAGACAAAGGAAGTTCAAGTCTGAGCTGCTGAAAATTACACAAAGGGCTAAATGCTGCGCTTCCTTATACAGCTGTAAGCGAGGGCAGAATTGAACCCTAAGGAGGTTGGAAGAAGTATAAATCACACAAGCTTGGACTCCTTTAGACTCACAATCATGGCCTACAAACATTTACATGGGGAGGAGATTTTGGTTAGTGGATGGCTATTTAGTCTAGCAGAAAAGGGCATAACATGATATAGTGGCTGGAAGCTGGACAAATTCAGACTAGAAAAAAGGTGCTCATTTTTAACCGTGAGTATATAACCATTGGAACAAGTTACATCGGGGTGTAGTGGTTTCTCCATCACTTGAAAACTTTAAATCAAGACCGGATATCTTTCTAAAAGATACACTCTAGCTCAACCAGAAGTTATGGGCTTGATGCAGAAATCATTGGGTGAGGTTCTCCAGTCTGTGTTATGCAGGAGGTCAGACTAGGTGATTATAATGGTCCCGTCTAGCCTTAAAAAACTATGACTCTATGAACCATAATAGCTTATTAGAGTATAATTTACTGTCAGTGCCAACCCCATTCACCTGTCACCTGTGGCGGCGGATGAAGCTTCCCGTCAGGGAGACTAGCTCCCCATCCCACCTCTTCTCCCCGTGGCACCATCCACACTCCACCTCAGCTCCACCCACAGCCCTGCCCTCTCCTCTCGTTCTCCCCCCCCCCCCACTTGGCCCCCACGCTGCTGCTCGCCACATTCCTCCTCCCACCTCCTCACTCAGCCTCTCCTCCACATACGCCTTCTGCCAAGATCCCCATTGCTCACACTGTCCACCGGTCCCCTGAGCCAAGCTTATTTATTGTGCACCAGGCAGGTTCCCAGGTGGCTGAGGAGGTGGTATCTGCTCTTCAGCTTCCCAGGTTCATCAGTAATCTCCCTAAGGAGTTCAAGGGACCCTGGAAACTGATTAGCATAATAAAGGCGCATAATAAATCAGCAAAAATGTCTCACCCTCAACAGGAATGGGAAGAGGCGGGGCCACCATAGCTCAGGTGTCTGGTGGCAGGCCTCTCCTGGCCTTTTATACTCCCCGCCCATGACCTACATGTTTGGCTCACTGCATATAAATGACAGCAAAGGAGTTGTGTATGTGAATGATAACGGTTCAGGAGAAAGGAATGGGGCAAAACCAAGAAGAAGTTGTAAGAATGAAAGTTAAAATAGAGCACTCTAATCTTCTTACAAACACAACAAAACACAGTCCTTGCCCTAAAAAGCTTACAGCCTAAGTACAATCTTACTTTCTACAGTGTTTTGGAAGTAAAAGGGGCTACATAAGAGAAAACATTTATTATGAATGGGCCTCTGTCATAAGAGTAGGTATGTCTAAAACTCTGAGGTAAAAGAAAGTATCTAAAAAGTTATTCTGATGACTTGGCTTTAAAAGGATGTATTATTTATCGTTATTTATTAATGGACTTTAATGAAACTGTGAAATGGATTGGATTTCTCAGCCTCAGCTAATATTTTGCAGTTATAGCTTTAAGTCTATTTTTTTTTTCAATTGAAACTTCCAGAATGTACACTTTCTGTTCAGCTTTTGCAACTTCCTATGTGAATGAAATATCCCCTGACCAGAAAACCCTTCCACATCTCTTTCAAAAATTCACCTCAGCAAATGTAACATCCTCACCAGAAGGAAACTCAACTCATAAAACATTCTACCTCCTTCCTTTCTGTCTGGCTTTCTTCAGGCTTCATTCATAAAAGAGAAAAAAAGAAAAAGTGACAGTTGATTCAGAAAGTTGTAAACACTAATCCATGGGCAGCGTATGGATGGCTGGTGTTGCATATCTCTAAGGACAACACATGCCTGCCTTGACAAATCATAACAGCCACTGTTATCAGCCTGCAGTACCTGTCACTGAAATTCTTAGAAACCATGGCACACTGCGAAAAAAAATACACTGATCATTCTTATGCTGCAAATGTTCAGGTCCAATCCTGCAAACGCTTGCTCATGTGAGTAATCCTTGCTAATGCAAGTTGTCTTATTGATGTCACTGGGACCTGAATAAGAGTGTGCAGGACTGGACTATAGATCAAGGTCCTTATAATGTCTCACATTAACTTATTAATTAGTAGCAGCTAGAGGCTCCAAGCAAGATCATCAGGGCCCCATTGTCGTGGGCACTGTAAAACACAAAATAATAAACAATCCTTGCCTTCCCTTGAAGAGCTTACAAGACAAATAAAGGGAGTATTATTATTCCCATTTTACACATGGGAAAATGAAGAAGAGGGATTACATGACTTGTCCAAAGTCACTCAAAGTCTGTGGCAGAGCCAAGAATTCAACCCAGAACGCCTGAGGCCTACTCAAGTGGCTTAATTACAAATCTGTCCTACCTCTTCAGCACCATCTGCATTGAAGCTTTAGGGCCTGGATGCACAAAAGCAGTTAGGCACCTAAATCTCAGATTGAGGACTCACCTGGCACCTGTGTTTTTCCAGTAATCGTTCCCATGGCACCTATGTTTCTCCCTCTGAGCATGTGCACTGCTGCCTCCCTCAAGGTACCCAGGCACCGATCGCCTACCTAAGCCCCAGAGCAATTCACAAACCAGTGTAATATAGGTGTTTGGGCCACCTAAATCACATGCGGGGCCCAATCCAGTAGGCACCCTCTGAGCACTGCTACCAGATCAGGCAAGTTCGCATAACACCACCAGAGGGAGGGGAGGAGGCATACGTGCCTCAGAACGTTTAGCCCAGTTGTTAGCATACTCATCTGGAATGGGGGAGACTTCCAATTCAAGTCTCCTCTGCACCTGAGGGGAAGAAGGGATTTGAACAGGGCTCTTCCACCTCTCACAGGAGTGTTCTAACCATTGGGCTATGGGATATTCTGACATATTCACCCAGGAGCCATCCCCATGCTCCAAGGTCTATTTACCTGAACCAGGGGTGTCCGACACTCTAGGTGAACACTCTAGTCACTGGGCTAAACATTATGAGAGAGCTCCTCCTCCTCAGCTTCTTGCTAAAACGGCATAGGCACCGAAGTCCAGGAGAGGGTACACAGCCAAGAATCACTAGCAGACACATGCACTTCCTTACAGCCTGGACTTATCATAGACTAGGGTTGGAAGGGACCTCAGGAGGTCAGCTAGTCCAAACCCCAACTAAACCATCCCAGCCAGGGCTTTGTCAAGCCATACCTTAAAAACCTCTAAGGATGTAGATTCCACCATCTACCTCGGTAACCCATTCCAGTGCTTCACCACCCTTTTCCCTAATATCCAACCTAGAGTTCCCCCACTGCAACTTGAGTCCATTGCTCTTTCTTCTGTCATCTGCCACCACTGAGAACAGTCTAATTCCATCTTCCCTGGAACCCCCCCCATCAGGTAGCTGAAGGCTGCTATCAAATCCCCCTTCACTCTTCTCTTCTGCAGACTAAACAGGCACAGTTCCCTCAGCCTCTCCTCATGAGTCATGTGTTCCAGCCCCCTAATCATTTTAGTTGCCCTCTGCTGGACTGTATCCAATTTGTCCACATCCTTCTTGTAGTGGTGGGCCCAAAACTGGACACAATACTCCAAATGTGGCCTCACCAGTGCCAAATAGAGGGGAATAATCACTTCCCTCAATCTGCTGGCAATGTTCCTCTCAGTGCAGCCCAACATACCATTAGCCTTCTTGGCCATAAGGGCACCGTATTGACTCATATTCAGCTTCTTGTCCACTGTAACCCCCAGGTCCTTTTCTGCAGAACTGCTGCTTAGCCAGTCGGTTCCCAGTCTATAGCAGTGAATGGGATTTTTCAGTCCTAAGTGCAGGACTCTGCATCTGTCCTTATTGAACCTCATCAGATTTCTTTTGGCCCAATCCTTGAATTTGTCTAGGTCGCTCTGTATCCTATCTACCATTCCCTCCATCTAAGTGTCATCAAACTTGCTGATGGTGCTTAGTGTCATCTTCCAAATAATTAATGAAGATATTGAACAAAGCTGATCCCAGGACAGACCCCTGGGGCGCTCTACTTTTTACCAGCTGCCAACTAGACATTGAGCCGTTGATCACTACCTATTGAGCCTGATGATGTAGCCAGCTTTCTATCCACCTTATAGTCCATTCATCCAACCCATACTTCTTTAGCTTGCTGGCAAGAATATTATGGAAGACCGTATCAAAAGCTTTGCTAAAGTCAAGGTATATCACAACCATCGCTTTTCCCACATCCACAGAGCCAGCCATCTCATCATAGAAGGCAATCAGGTTGGTCAGACATGATGTAGGGGTCTATCTTCTTGAGAAGGGCGTGCAGGGAATGGCATGGTATTTACCAGAGGTGATTTTTACCAGGTGAAATCATGGTTTTTACCACCCTGGGAAAAACTAGTTAGTCCCAGTTTAAGGCATTTTTCTATTTTAAAAACTCTTTCATTAATGCACACCACGTTCCCATTAATTTTAGTTACATGTTCAAATTGTGGTAACATAAGACAGTAGATTAACTTAGGGTTGTACAAATAAAAAGTAGAACTGCAGTGGGCGTAATACTAACATATAATTATACCATTGAACATCAGAATGTCTGTACACATTTTGGTTCGGTATTTTCTCAAGGAAGTTACACATGTCATGACTCATATCTCTGTTTTCAACATTATACATACAAAAGTCAAAACCATGCAATTATATGAAAATGGCATTAATGCAGAGTTATAGGCTTGAAGCATTAAACAATCAGAAGAATGCAGAGTTGTAGACTACCAGTCCAAGTCCATTTGGCCAGGCAGCTTGCTGTAGCAGAAGACACTTTGACATCGTGGACAGCCCAAGCCTATTCCTCAGTTTTAAATGGAGATATCCAATGCTTGAAAAGATTAGTTCTATGCTTGCTGCTAGACCTGGAAGCAATTTCCCCTCCCCCGCAGTTTCCCACCTGGAAGCAATTTCCCCTCCCCCCCAGTTTCCCAGGTTAAACCAGTATTTACCATCACCCTGTCCTAAACTAGTTTTTCCCCAGGAAATTGCCAACCCGAGCATTGTGGCTTATCACATACCTTGTCATCAGCTTCTTCCATTGGCTAGCTTAGGCAGCTCCTTGCCTGGTGTGCTAGAATTTGTAAATCACGTTTGAAGGCACCTATCTTTTCCATTCATTACATGGGACCCTAGGCATCTAAATTTGGCTTTGCGAATCACAGTACCCAACTCCTTTTGTGCATCCAAGCCTAGGTTCCTTGCATTTCCCTGTCTCCGTATTCAGCTGTGTGACTCCAGTGAAGCTGTGCTGGCAGGGCTTGGTTCTGGGACCTTACCCTGAGGGAATTTCCACTATAATGGTCATGATGGGGGAGCCCCAGAAATGTTATAAAGTCTCTGTCTCTGTTATATTTCTGCTATGGACTTTGGTGGGTGAATGGGGGTGATGGTGATGCACACATCCCCCTGCACACGAGCAATACACAAAATTAAAATGTGTTCTCACACACACGGATGTAATCAAAAGCGCTGGGTCAGTGGGCGCAAGAACTTCTGACTAATGCTACCATGGATGATCCTATATTGCCACTTGAGTGATGGATGGCACTAAGATAACGGGGAAGCAAAGCCGGCAAATATTGTCATGCTTTCCTGACTAGCACCTAGTCAATTTTGAGCTAAACATGCCAACATAAAAGACAGGGACAGTTAAAAAAAAAAAAAAAAAAAAAGGCCTTTTCTTAACAGCAATATGAGGACAGTTGCTGATGAGTATATACAGTATGCTGTTACCTAGAAAGCACCAGATAGTCAAATAATATGTGCAATCCTTCACTCTTGATTTATGTATACAAGAGTCATAACCATATTGGTGCAAGGGAGATTGGTGCTTAACAGACAGAAATAGGAGTTGAAAAATCTAGCTTCTATTCCCAGGTCCACCACTGCCATGCTCTGTGACCAACAATGGAGGTATCTGCAGCAAAATTAGAGGTCACTTTTGAAAATGTCAGCCTAAAACCTCTTTGTGCTTCAATTTCACTAGCTGTAAAATGGGCATGATCATATTTCACAGGGGTGTTGTCTGACTGCTTGTATTAATGTTTGTAAAGTTCTTTGAATCTATGGCCATAAGGTGCTACAAGTTATCAATATTCTTCCTACTCTTCTGCTGGCTACATTCGCTCCTACTCATCATCACAGCAGCCCTGGATAGAAGTAGCATAGAGCAGAGTTAACCCTGATTAGCTATTGCTGCAGGTGTTTTTGGGGTTTTTTTTTAAAACAGCCTTTGGTCCACTTACACTGGCTACTTTTGAGCTGCGACTGTCAGCAAGCAGTGGGAATTTATAGAATGTTGATCAGCAGTGCTCTCCTCTCTGGAGGATTAAGCCTTATAACTCACAGACATGAATGATATCTAGGAGGCTGGAACTCCACAGATAGCAGTTTCTAATTAGGCCCCAGAGCTGGCGTACAACCTTGTCATTCTTGCAGCCACAGAGGAAGTAGGAATTGTTTGCCTTGCACTTCTGGTGTTCTAGTTTTCATTGAGAAAAATGAGAGCGTGTTTGGTGCCTGATAGATTATCTTTCACTGGGCAAAAGTCTAGTTCATGTTTTTTTTTCAATGACTTCACTCGTCCTACTGACTGTAAAGGTTACTTCCCTCCCTCCCTCACCTCACTGGATCCTATCACAAGCTTCACACTGTGAATGAAAAGCAGAAACTGTATGGCTGAATGAAACCACTTCTTATTTTCAGTGTTTAGTGCTTCCAACAGCCCCATACCCCCACACCCACACATGTCCTGTAGCTCATTTCAACATCTGAAATCCTTCCCTTGTGGTCAGGAGCTAATGA
Organism: Emydura macquarii macquarii; assembly: GCF_026122565.2. NCBI lineage: Eukaryota > Metazoa > Chordata > Testudines > Chelidae > Emydura > Emydura macquarii. The sequence continues at coordinate 8,764,699 of NW_027130506.1, forward strand.
GAGAGTTAAGGTAGTTGGAAGCCTTTTATGCATTTTGTCCTGAATGCACAAAAGGAGTTAGGTGTTGTGAACCCCCTTAGCCTTGACACGCCTAACTTTTAGGTGCCTAGAAAATCACTGGGATTCACAAAGCCTGAGTTTGGCCCCTAAAGTCCTATACAATGAATGGGGAGAGAGATAGGTACCTTAGACTGCAATTCACAAAAGCCAGCATGCTAGGCAGAGAGCTGCTAATGGCAGATGCTAACCAGAGGGGTGTGTGCTAAGCCCCACCCCGTCTTGAAGATAGGCACCTAAATCCAGGCTGCAGAGAGACGCCTTTCTGTGCTTGGGATTCTCAGCTGCAAATACTCTCTTGGCATTAGGCACCTGTGCTGTTAGCAAGAAGCCTGAGGGGGAGGAAGAGGAGGATCAACAGCTCCCTCATAACTTTTAGCTCTGTGGTTAGGGTGCTCACATGAGCTGTTCAAGTTCCCCTTCCACCTCACTGGGAGAAGGGATTTGAACCAGGCTCTACCGCCTCTGTGGGTGCATGCGCTAACCATCGTGCTCTGGTATATTCTGATGGGGGGCTTTCTCAGTCTCTCTTGTTAAAATGGTTGCACTGTAGAAAAATAATGAAAGTATCATTGGTGTGAGGGGACGGGCTCCTGGGCCTCCCACATGCTGGGTGAGTGCACTAACCACCAGGCTGGAGAGTCCTTCTCATGCTTCTGTTTTCTCTCTCTCTCAAATGACTCTGAGAATGAGCAAGGACAATAGACCAGTGGTTAGAGCACTCCCCTGGTAGAGAGCCTATTCAGACCTTGTCTCCCCCTGAGGTGGTGAAGGGACTTGAAATGGGAGTCTCTCACATCCCAGGTGAGTGCCTTAGCCGCTTGGCTAAAAGTTATGAGGAAGGTCTGCTACCATCCCCGAGCTGTTTTGTGTGAACTCACTTGAGGGGCCTGGTCTAGTAGATGCCTTATGAACATGCCTACTGGATTTGGCCACACATGCAACTTAGGTGGAGGAACTCCTATCTTCCCCTGCTTTGTGACTCCCTCTGGGGCTTAGGTGGGAGATAGGTGGCCAGGTGTCTAGAGGAAGGCAGCTGTGTATCTGCCCAGAGGCAAAAACATAGGTGCCTAGGGAACTTTCACTGCAAAAACTGAGGTGTCAAGTGATTTAGACACCACAGGATTCAGCAGGAGTTTTGTGTGTTGCTCGAAGGAATTTCAGGAGAATCATCACCTGTGTTAGTGCGACCAGGATCAGGGCCTAGGTGAAGTGAATGATCACTATGTGCAACTCTTTGAAGGGTAAACTCTTTGAAGGAATTATTCAGTATGGTTCACAAGCAAACAACTAAGAAATAGGGATTTAATTTAAGAATGGAAGAGTCTGATCTGAATACCAGGGAAAACTTCCTGGCAGTGAGATGTATTTGACTGTAGAACAATGTCCAAAGAGAAATGATGGAAGACACACCTCGAGTTGCCCCCTTGATTATTAATTCAGTATTATTGTATGGCAAAACTAGCATTCTAGGCACTTTGCCAGCCCATTGAAGATGAGTTCCCTGCATTGAAAACATTACATATAGTCAGTATGAGAATTGGACAAGATTTTTTTTTTTTTTTTAACAAAATGTGTTTTCATCAGAAAAAGAAGATTAATCAAAACCAAAACTTCTGTTGGTGAAAATGTTTTGGCTTTGACATTTTCTCATGTCTGGAAGGGAGTTTCTGAGAGAGAGAGACCCACCCCAGAATAGCCAATAGCCCAGGGGTTAGGGCACTCATATGAGATGTGAGGGAACCAGATTCAAATGGCTGCTCTGAATCCAGCAGAGCAAGGGACTTGCAACTAGCTCTCCTACAGCACAAGTGAGTGCCTTAATCACTGGACTACTGGCTATTCTAGAGGAAGGCTATCCCTGCATGCTTTTTCACAAAACCATTCAAAAGGGCTTATCTTCAGTATGCACTGGAATGAAAACAAATGTCAGAACCATGAAAATTTTTTGCAAAATAGATTTTTTGTTTTCCATCCACTCCTAGCCAGTATACAAACGTGCATCAGGCAGAGCAAGGGAGGAAAATGAAAAGTAATATGATTGAATGGGAAGGCTAAATTCATGTCTTGTCAATTTCACAATGTGAGAGCAGGGGTCTGTGCACATATTTTCCTGTTACTTAAGGACTGGAGTTGTCTAGGGTTTACAAATCATTTACAATTAAAACCATACTGAAAAAAATGCTAACGAGTGCAGTGTATGGAACAATCTTGCATTGCCAATGAGATGGATTAGATTATGGACAGTAATAACTCTTCCATCTCTAATGTTTGTGAGTCTATGGAACACATGGCATGCTACCAATTAAATATAAAGGCCTGATTCTCCTCTTTTTTTTTTTTTTTTTTACACTGGCACAGAGCCACTAACTGCAGTGGAATTACTCCTGGTTTATACCAGTGTAAGTAAGAGGAAAAAATCAGACCCAAAGTCTTTCAGTAAGATTTTCAAGCAAAAGCACGGGATCTGCAAAAATTAATGACTGGAATTTAAGTTATATACCAAAGGAGCCAAGTTTCACATTGACAGTCTATTCCCAGATGCAGTTTCAGAATACTGTTTTACAGTGAATACACAGGAAGTTTAAAGTACATAGACTTATCTTTATAGTGCAGAGCTGGATAACTGTATGTCTATAAGCAATATCCAGGGCACAATCTGCTATGGAATATATTATCATACGTTTTGTCAGACAAACTACTGCACTTGCAGATGATAATTCATACATCATATACGATTATGTATATCTGAGTACTAAACTCCCTTCTTCTTATTATTTATAATCACCATGGTGCCTAGGAGTTCTAGTCATGGACCCCTTTGCGCTATGCATTGTGCATTAACCTTGAAGTGAAGTGTGCCAAGTATGTCAGCACTGTTCAGGACTAAGGCCTTATAGAACAGCATCCTGTTATGAGTGGAGAACTTCTTTCTTTCGTTCTTGCACACAGAGATTGTTCTCCAATCTGCAAAACCATACTTCTGGCAGTCAATAGGCTTAGCAGCAAATGACAGTTCTTTATTGGTACTGAATGAGGCTCTTAACCAGGCTAAAACTTGGGAATGTAACAGATCCTTTACAACGTTATCCCAAGTGAACACAGAGTACAAAAATACACTGTTTATATTCAGTCCATTTAAATTAGTAAAATGACAACACTGAGATTATGCACTGAATTTACACATAGACTGGACACACTTAAAAACCTGACAAATTGCCTCAACTAAATAAAGAATATTACCTTACAACAGTGCAGATACTAGGTACACTTTATAATAAGTACAAGGAAGTAGGAGGAATACCGCAAATACTAAGATAAAGTTGTCTGTTTATAGTGAAACTGGCATACTTTAAGGGTGACCATTGTACCGGGCATAGCACTCATGGGGGAGAAAAAATATGTTCATTTTTTAAAAATCTGTAAAAAATTACTGGTTCTTGGCTTTCTAGCGTTAATAATATTTCTAGTCCCTCTGCTCCAAGTCAGTCAATTGCCATCAAACAGATTTTCTTTCCCCAATTTTAGGACAATAAAAGTCAATGGGTCAAGTTCATCCCTGTTGTATCTCTACTGTTATCAGTCAATTTACACTAGGGATGAATTTGGTTTGATATGTGAGGGGATCCAATTACAGAATTGCTTTCATCCATCCAAAAAAATCTGTAAAATGAGTGATTTTTCTAATCAACTACATATTAATTAAAATATACCAAAAGTAAAATGTCCTATGGCCAAAAATCTGCTTTTGGGTATTGTATACATGACCCATCCCCATCTAATCTGGCACTGAGATTCAATTGAACATACAAATTATTTTAATATAAAATGCACAATGTGATATTATCAGTCTTGAGTAACCATGCAATTAGTGTATCTTGCAATGGTGTATCTAATCTGGTCTATCTTGCAATGGTGTATCTAATCTGTACACATTTCTACTTGCAAAACAATAGATTAACAACATCCTCATACACAGTTACTAGGAGAACCACTGGTTGCATTAATTGAGACACTGCACCTTGTGTCATAGACTTAAATGTCTGACATTTCTCTGTAGGAAAAGAGGGGCGTCACTGACTAAGAGCTAAAAATCAAAGGTCAGCTTCTGAATAGTAATGTCAACGAGAGTTGCAGATGCTCAGCATTGCTAGTGATTTGATCCCAGGTCTTTCCTCCGTTTACCTGCATAAAGGGCCTGATTCAGTTTTGTGTCAGTCTCCACTGGCTTTAATTGAATTATTGCAGATTTACACATGTGTAAATGAGAACAGAAGCAGGCCCTGCATGTCATACAAAGACTTTTGAGGAAAACCAGAAAAAAACAGTGAAGTGACAGAAGAAAATGATGTCAAAATCTACACAGCTTTTTAATACAAGTTATTAACAAAAGTGGATGGATTAGAAGACTCCTCTAACTCGCAGTGAAAGAGCTCTGCTCTGAGTTACTTCAGCTGACATCTTTCTTCAGCTGTGCGTGGGAAAGCCAAACAAATGAAAATGAATTTATTGAAAAAGCATCCCCAACAGCTGACATAACTGACAACGCGGTACATAAAGGTGCTAACTCCGGAATCAACTGAACACTTCTGACTGCAGTGCAATCCAAGACAAGTCTGAATTGGAGTGGAGATAAGGTGTGAGGTTTCTGGGGCAACAGCTCCCCCTATTGATTTCTTGGATTTAGTGTGTTGGTTTTGGTTTTACTGACTTAAAATAGAATTTGGAAATGTAGGCGATGTGTCATTAAGATCCAAATGAAGAAAGAGAGCCACTTACAATCCAACCAAGATCCAAAATGGAATTGGTATGAATTATTATTAACTTGTCAATAACTGCTAACAATTAGTAATGTAGTATTTTAATAAGTCATTATTTAAATAATACTAGTTAATAACTCATTAATGGTACTTAATAGTACAGCACAACTGGTTTTCCATTGATGCCTTATCCAACCATGCAAGAGAAGACTGAGGCTAAGTTTACACTGACAGCGGCAAATTCGCCACCGTCAGATTGATTTCTCTGGATCAACAGAGCGGTCAGCGAAGACCCGCTCAGTCGATCCAGAAATCGACATATTAAGACCACCTCCACAAATAGCGTAGCACTGCGTCGACGGGAACATGGTTCCCGTTGGCAAAGTGCAGTGAAGATGGCACGCAGAAGAGAACCACAGAAGTTGACGGGAGTTACGCAATTTTTTGCTTAGCTTGCATAACTCCGGTCGACAGCCGCCAAATCTCGGAGGTAAGTATAGGCAGGGCCTAATCATGAATGGTTACCAGCATCGGTTCTGCTTAGAGAGCATTTAACCTTTGAAACCAAACCAGGGGAGTTAGCTGTGGTTGTAATATTTAGGCACATTAGCTTGAGGGTTATACTAGAGAGGGTAAGCAGCTGTTTCTAAGCAGTCCATGTCAAATTCTGCTCGGTTACTGTTGCCTCCAGTGGAGTTTCCCTGGTGATTGAAAATTTGGTCCACCTCTCTGGACAGAAAAACACTGTTCATTTCACTGAAAGGCTTTTCTCTCCTCTCATGCTTTGCCAGCTCAGTATAACATTTTAAGTGCCTGATCTGGCTCCTATTGAAGTAAATGGGAGTTTTGCCATTGACTTCTACAAGTACGGAGACTCAGTTCTTCATCAGCAAGTTCCCTTAGCCACAATTCCAAGAAATAGGAGCATAAAGATGAGTTAATAATTTGCTAGAAATATGTAAAATGTCATGTCCGGACTCCTGCGGGAAAATGCCCACATAAACCACCGCATAAGAAACTGAGCCCATTGGTTTCTATTTCTTACTCTGACAAAGGCTTGGGGAATCTCTCCTTTTCTTGGAGACATTCAAGCTCTTACCCTCTCCTTTCTCCATGCTTCCAATAAAGCAGTGCTGGAAAAAGCTGTTTGTCTGCACTTGTGGATCCTGTACGGTGACCATCAAGTGGACATTTAGGGTCTGATTCTCCACTGCCTTGCAAATCATGTAATCATTTACACCAATGCAGAGCAGATGTAAAACACTAAAATTGTGATCTGGTAGCACTTCACACTCATTTTGCACAGGCATAAATAAGTGTAACAAGATGTAAAGCAGTAGAAAATCAAGCCTCTACTCTGCAGAGAAAGGGGATAGCTATGGACAAATCCTTGCAACCTTTACACATATCAAACAGCACTTACTCACATAAGTAATGCCATTTACCTGAGTAAGTGCTGCTCTGTTTGCACAAGAGTTGCAAAATCAGACTCTGATTAAGTAAAAAAGGAGGAAAATTGCTATCTGAAATAAATGAGTGTAAGCTCCAGGACCCCTACCTTTAACCATATCTTCAAGTTAATAAAAATTTTGCTGAATACAGACAGCAGGACTGGGGATTTAACTGGTATTACCAGTTAGCTAAAAAAAAGCATGCAATTAATATGTGAGTATTAACTGAAGATTAAATGCTCTTTTTCAATGAATTACATTGGCTGGAAGAATTTTCCTCCAAATTTCCAAAACAATGCATTTTTGGGAAGAGACCAGTCATGCAAAAATTAAGCACAAAAGGATAATTTTTCCCAATTTCATATGGGACTGAGATACGCAGATTAATAATAGAAAAGGGTTTGCATCTTTATACACAGCATTTGGTACCAAGAGAATGCTACGGAGAGAGTGCAGTGTCTAAACAGGATATACAAATACCCCACCCAGCTACTCAAATCAGTACTTACCATAAGCAGCTAAATTCCCATTTGATGCATCTAGATTCCAGTTTGGGATTTTGATGTCCTGTTAAGATACCTACATCTGAAAACTGGGACTCGGGTACCATTAATCCTTACATACGGTAATCCTAAATTCTCCACCTTATACAGAAAGGTCTTTTTAACACCATCTGTGATAGGTCTTTGAAAACTAGAGGTCACACTAAATTATCATAATGGTCCCTTTTGGCTTTAAATATAAGCAGACATGATCACATCAATCATGTACTAAAGCCCATTGATCTCATGTTTACCTTCTACACCATCTCAAGGAAATCTTGGACAGCTGCAGTGAGTGGCACTGGATGGAAGACTACTGCAGAGAAGGCTTGTAGTGTCCATATATTCCGGCTGTCCATAACAAATGGCATTGCTCTCAGCAGGAACTTGTACAGATGCAGCAGAAAGAGAGCCTAAACAATCAGTCAAACATGTCAACAAAATGCAGCCAAAGAGCAGAATTCGGTTGGCTTCTACTGGAGAGTTACATGCAGTGTTTTGACTGGGGTTTCTGGGAAGGAAAGTCAATAACATATCATGGAGCAATCTATATTATTGTAACCAAAAAAATAATCTGACCTTATTTCAAATCATAACACCCCAGATTCTGTTCTCATGTTTATAAAAGTAAGAAGGATTACGTCACAGTGGACATGCTAAGATGCTTGCCTTTACCATTATTTATGGTCTCTGTGATATTCCCTATACTTGGAAGGGGGAATTACTGTAAATATAATAAATATTTACATGGCTAAATTGATAAATGCAGCTTTGTAAGATCTGCACATGGCATATCTTATCATTCATTACTTACTGAGCACCGTCAATGTGGTAGATGCTGCTCAGTGCAGAGTAAGCTCCCTCCTTCACTCTGGATTGGACGAGCAACATAATGCAGATGTGGAATACACCTGATGATCAGAGATCTGGGAGGTCTAGTCTCAGAATGGTGCAAAATGTTATTTTTGGCTTTTTCATTTCATAGATTGATTAGTGATGAGAGCTTCTTGGACCTATACATTGTGGAAGGAGTTGTAATAAATATATAGAATAGAATAATATAATGGATTTTGTGGCTATATCCTGTTGAACGTGTTTGTGTTACATTCCCTTCTCAGAAGCATCCTGGGCTAGATTTTCTTAATTGCTTCCTTCAACCACCGGGCACAGATTAGGGGGAGCCACAAAGGACACAGTTGCAGCTCTATGGGTCTGAGGTTTGTTTCACACCGCCCCAGCCTACCATAGAGCAGCCTGATTTCATTGGAGCTACAACTCCGTCCTACACCAGCTCCCGGAAAGATTAAAAATAGCTGTGGGTTTGGAGAGGCTCCCCATGTTTATTCTTTGAGTTCCACTCCCCAGTCCATCTGAAAACCAGCACACTTAGCAGCCAGAACTGGCCACTCCAAATCACTTGAACAGCTTTACTGCAGACACAATATTCACTCTAGCAAGATACAGGCATCCTGGAATGTTGGGGTTTTCCAGCATGCAGGGCCAGGTGCTCTGCTGGTGGCAATTGGCCCAGCTGCACTGACATCAATGGAGATGTGCCAATTGACTATAGAAGAGAATCTGGCCTACAGGATAGCGAAAACAACATATGACTGTGGAGTCACACAGATGCCTCACCTAAAACATTTCACACTTCTAGCCTCCTCCACCCCTCCAAGTACTCAGACAGTATGAGAATGTGCTAATTGGCACTATGGGCCCATGTAATGACCATAAAAATAGTTCATTAACCACCCTCAGTGATGCTAAAACAGATCAGGCAGCAGCAGCAGCACCAATAAAGTAAGTCCCTCTATCTATCTAGGAGGCCTTCATTGCTGAGGGGCCTGAAAGTCTAACCAAAGTCAATGGTCTTTGGATCAGGCCCTGTGTGAAGGAAAGCTGCTGTGATAATTACATCTACAGCTGAACACCATAAAAATACCAAAGACTTTTTTTCTTGCTGTTCTAGTAAACGGAGAGAACTCCCAAACAAACATTCTCCGCTTCCCATTTGGGAAATAAACACAATCAGAAGGGCAGTAATCCCAACAGTTCACCATTCACATGGCTCTAGTTTGGATGTGCGTGTCATTGAAAATTTCTCATTCAAAAGTCTACGCTTTCACTAAGCCTGGTTGCTCGTTACATTAAAGCCAAAAATGGTGTAACCTGCAAAATTCAGCTCTGGATCTGAGTTTTCAGTACCCTCCAATTCCAGGGTTGTTTAGTTTAGACACCTTGGTTTAGTCCATTATAAAGGATATAAAATTATATCCTTTTATATATATATATATATATGTATAAAATTCAGATACAAATTTGAATTCTGAACCTGGACCCTCGCCTCTCCACCACAAAGGTTGGTTTAAGTAGTACCCAGTTAAATTTCTCGGACAGATCTCAGGGCATAAAACAGACATGTCATTGACTGAAGATTTCACAAGCTCACCCACTTCTGCCAAATCCAAGACTAAAGTACACATTCACCACACTTCAGTACTTGGACACAGTACAGGACTCAACATTCCTTGAAGGCACTGACTCACATTGGTGGTGGGGCAGAGTTGCATCACCCCACTGGGAGCTGTGGGAGGCACGGTTCCTCAAAAAGTCAGACCACCTTGGCATGCACATGCCTTAATGGGGCTCAGTGAACCCTCCTCCTCTTCATGGCTGACCTGCAGAAGAGGGAAAAACTATGGCTTTGTCTCCCCCATGCCTGTTGTAGTGGCTAATGCCAGGAGCAGTCCTTGGGCTTAGTAGACTGTGGTATGTCTACACAGCAATTAAACACGCCTGGTTGGCCCAAGTCTGCTAACTTGGGCTTCTGGGCCTCGGGCTGCCAGGCTGTAAAACTGCTGGAGCCTGAGCTCTGGGATCCTGTGGGGAATGGGGGAGGGCTCCAGTCTGAGCCCGAACGTCTGCATAACGATTTTTAGCCCCGTAGTCCAAGCCCCATGAGCCGTGTCAGCTGGCCTGGGCCAGCTGTGGCTGTCCGGTGGGTATTTTAGTCCAGTGTAGACGTACCCACATGTAAGAACTCAGCTCTTCCACCCACATGTCAGAATGTGTGTGTCCTGAGCCTAACTGGGGCTTAACAGAAAGGAACACCTAAATGCCTTTAAAAATCTGGTCCAAAGAAACACAGAAAGCTGTACTTTCAGGTAATACCTCTCCCTCCTCCCCAGCATGATTTTTATTGTATTTTGTTTAATCAATCCCAGAAGCAATATCCTCTCCTGTCCCTGGAACTGGATCGTTATCTGGGAACCCACACTTCACAGAAAGGAGCAACACAGCATTTGTAATGAGAACAAGACAAACAAAAACCAACTGTGAACGTTTTATTGCCTCTGAAGCCATTAACCTGCATGGCGTGTGAAGTGTGAAAGGAACCAGCAGCTGTGTCGCTCCTCATCTAGGAAACAATGCAAACGAAGGGCCAAATCAAGCTGCTCGCCTGGGCGTTACATCAACTTCAAGTTTCCTTCTCACTCTTGCCCTGCCATTCATTACATTATGAAATTCATTAGGTAGGGGACAACTGTGGTTATTTCTTGGATGGAACTGAACAGCACAACTGCAGAGTAACAAAGAAGAGCCAGGGAAAAAATATCAATTAAAGCATTGTGTAATCCCTTAGGATGACACAGCACGCGGCAGCTAAGAAGTTCCAGGGGAGAGCTGCAGATGAAATGCAAGAGATGTAATGACATAAATGGCCCCAGAGTCTTCAGGTAACTCTTGGCCTAAGGTTTGAAGTTATATCAAGAAGCTAATGCACAAAATGTCTCAGGGAAACAGAAAAATTAAAAGAAAGCCAAAAAGAGTCTAAGACTCATTTAAAGCAAGTTTTGCGTATCCCAAATTTATTCCACGTTTTAAGGAAGAGAGCAGTCTGTGTGCGGTTCTGCGCATGTAAACTCAGCTAAGTGAAGATGTCACATCCACAGTTTAAGTGGCCAAAAAGGCCCGGTGGTGAAAAGTGTCCAGAGATTTGTGTGTTGAAATCCTGTTCCCATTGAAGTCAACGGCAAACTCAATGGGACCAGGATTTCTCCTATCCTTTGTGACACATATTGTGACAGCACCCAGAGGCCCAAGCCAAAATCAGGGTGCCATTGTGCTGGGCACTGTAGAAACACATACAAAACCCGGGTCCGTGCCCTTATAAACTTACAACGCAAGAAAACAAGTGAGATTCGAAGGGTACAGAGATCGGGATTCAATGAAATATAGACTTTTATAACCATATATGCATTTATTATTGTAGCTGGAGCTGGCAGTATTGCCTATTATTAAGTAGATAAAGTATTAACTATCCTCATGTGCCTGTCAACCTGGCAGCTACTAACTGGCTTATTTCCTATTGTCATTGCAGCATGAGTGGGGGAGGTCAGTGTTGAGAAGGGATTTAAACAGCAGAGGCTGATGGCCTTATGGATCAGTAACAGGCCGAAAGTGTAACATGGAAGAAGGCAAGGAAACCTTTTGTCAAAGCACTTGAACCACAAACTGTCTCACAAATTGGTGAAGACCAAAAAAAAATCTGTAGCGAAACCTGGTTTTGTTCCCACAGAGTGGCTGTGATTTAGCTCAGGTAGTTTTCATAACATAACGGTTTTCTTTGTGGAAATATTTGAGCAATTTCCCATAAATTCGAGTCACCATGCCAGCCTTACAGCATTCACTCTTTTGTCCAGATGCTTAATTCACAATACTGCGGTGTGCAAGCGTGTATGGTTTCTGTCTTGGATAAGAGCAGTCGTGTAATTCCCACAAACCACAATTGACAAGGTGCAGTGGGAGATTGGAGGGAACTTGTTTCTTCTGTTAGTAACCACAGGAGTTTCTCTAAGTCTCTTGTGGTTAATAATTCCTAGAACAGGAAGTTGGAGAAACCTTAGGTAAAGGGGACTCTGGCTCCCAGTTCACTGTGCCCACCCATCCAGAAGGTCAACTGATTAGGAGAGCTCTCAGAGTTACATAATTACATTTCAGGGAGGGTTCATCGTGCAGGCCTGGGGCCCCTTCAGAGCTAATTTCTTTTTTAAACAGAAAAACCATAAGGAGCAGAATTTTCTCTTTGTTCTGTTAATCCTATATTCATTTATGTAGATTTAAAATAATGTTTAAAATGCCTTTCAAAGGCTCTAGGCACACTAACACATCATTAAGAATACAATAAAATACCATGAGCATTAATCATTTCAACCGGAACTCAGCCAGCCAGCCACCTGCAGAGACTCCTTTCCACCCCTTCATTGCTGTGGGAAGTACACCTTCAGTCCTCTCCAAAAACACTCGAACAGATGTGTCTTTTGCAGCAAGCCTCAAAGTTCACCAATCTGTGGGAATTGGGACCCGGCAAGGGGCACACCCTCACTCTAGTAGAGAGGAAGCTAACGGGCTCATCTGGGCTCAGCCACTGGTAATCAGGTGCACCCGTAATGCTTGAGAGAAGCTCACAAAGGGAAAGCCTGCCACAGGAAGGGGTGGGAAACAGGAAGAAGATTGCTGTACCTCAGACAGATCAGCCAAGAGGGAGATAATTGCAGACCTCACCACTCCTGCGCCTGCACAGAACAGGTATAAACAAGGTGAACCAAGGGGCTGGAGGCAAACTGTAATCCTGATTAAAGACACTATACCAGCTGATAAGCCAAGCCCCAAAAGACTGCCCAAGAGACAGACCACCTTTGCCTTTCTTTTCTTCTGAGTTCCCTCTCCCTCAAGGGAGAGAGAGAAAAAGACCATTTTTTCCTTGTTTGGAGAACCCCTAGTGTGCTACTAATGGAGGAAGAACATTGTAAACAACTCAAATCATGGTTTGGTAGGGACTGAGGGAAGCCCCCAATTCCCCACAGTGGCAGAGAATGTGGGCCTAACTATGCCTTATACAAGGGGCTTAAAAAACCCAGAGGAGATAGAACTCAGCAGTTGTGTGCAAAATAGAACCAGAGTGTTGGTATAAGTGTCTAGCAGAGATGTAGCAGCTGGTTTCCCCAGAGCTTGGTCAGCCTTGAGGAAGTCAGAGACCCTGATGAGGGAATGTCCACCCACACAGAGAAAGGAGTAAGCAGTCAGGACTGGAAGCTCTCCTACAGGGCAGGAGTTTTGTGCAAGAACAGAGAAACAACCCTGTGCTGAGCCTCTCAAAAGAGCAATTGGCCTCCTTAAATGGGGAGGTAACACAACCTCAGTGGGGTGAGTAGTATCTGTTTGTTTTGGTTGGAGAACCCTTCATGCACCACAAATGAGGGAAGGACATTGTAAATGATGCAAATTGTGGTTTGGTGGGAACTCGGGGAGCTGCCAACCCCTCACTGGCCAAGAAGGGGAGCAAATTCCAAAGTCGTCACAGAGAACTCCTTACCAGCGGACCCCTCTCTTTCATATTGAGGGAAATCCAACATGGGTGCCCTTGCTGATGGCAGCTGTTGCACTGCTGAATTAGTGCCTGTGAAAGGAGCTAGGTTAACAGCTGTGGTGACTGAAGCCTTCTACTAGAGTGAAATTCTCACTTAAGTAGAGGGCCAGTGTGATGGCCACCATCTTGACTGACGCCCTGGGGACTGACATGTGATCTCCTACGATAAATGCATGAATTGCTATGGCTTACACTGAAGAGCCACCGCTCTGAAGCTGGTAGCTGTCACAACTCATATCCTCTGTGCATTTACACTGGGGTGGGGGGAAGTACCTGTAAAACACACACTAGCACAAGGCCTATGCACCATTTAATCCCTCAAAATGGGGCAGAAGTAGGATTGAAACAGTGAAGTCTGTGTATTGGTATTCACATGGGTGAATTTGGTTCTTTATCCACTCGAGATGTACTAGGCAGTATGAGCAATGGTAGTACAAGGAGACTCTAGCTTACAATGTACAACTAGGAAGCCTCAGTTCTGACTTGAAGAGGCCACCTGTAGGGGGAAGAGGAGAGTTCAGACTCCAGGCCCATTTGCTTCTTGACCTCTCTACTGAGACTGAAAGTTCAGTTAGGGGCAAATGTGGTGGTGGTATCATGATATGGATTTATTTCTGCAGGGAATTATATTGATACCTCCAAATTCTTTTTACATAGGACACGGAACTCGCTAAAACAGAGTTATAATCTTCCTCCTGCTCCAGCCCACGTGCAGTTGGATTCGTGGTACGAAGGAAACCGGACTTTAGGCATATGTGAAATGAGTTGGGAATTTCAGAGTAATTCTCTCTGGACATTGTATAACACCAAAAAGCCCACAGGTCAGCAGCAGATGGAATCAATTTCTGGGCACTACAGACATGGGGACAGATTTGGACTCATGGCCACAGGGGGGAAGGGTCATGTTTTTCACTGGGTACAGGAGATGTAACAGAACAGGTGCAGTTGTTCAGAGCTATCATAATGTGGCAATAATATTTTTACAACCCAAACACTTTTCCTCATAACTCAAACACTGCTGAAGGGATTTTCCTCAAACTTTCCACAATGATTTATTTATCTTAGGGCAGGGGGTAAGCATGAAAAAAAAATCATTTCAAAAGATAGCAAGTTCCCTTCTGGTTTCTTTTGGCTGAGTGAATAGCTGTCCTAGTATTTTTAAATTATTTCAGGAATTTTATTTCTGCTAGGAGTGGATTGTGTTAGTTTTCTCAGTCTGCCATTGTGTCAGGATGGCCATTAGTTGCTCTGAACTAACAGAAGCAGAAAACAATTACAACTATGCCATTGCAGATTGCTAGACAAAATGTTATGAACACCATACACACAGGTGATTGAGAAAAGTTCCCTCTTCCCAGAGAGAAAAAGAAATCGCTCTGAAAAAAATACTGAACCGCATCCCAATGGAATTCTTGCAGAGTTGTATATTACAGCCACACAGATGCCACACTAATTCATCATGATTAATGTTATCACAGGGAATCCCCAGGGTTGCAATAATGATTGGCCACTTATTGTGAAGTGCTGCTGAACAGTTATTTTGCTCAACCTGCTAAACACTGAAATCATTTAAGCACCATAGATTAGAAGATACTGATTACATTCACCTCTGAAGTTTATAAATATTTTCTCTCTTTTAGCTACTAGGCACAGGCATTTTCCATAGAGTTCTCAGGAAATTAACCACACAAATCCCTTCGATGTCATGAGAGTGTAATTCCTCAATCACTCTTAAAAATATATCCCTGCTTAGTAAGTCATGTTCTATAATGTCAGGGTATTTGGGGCTTAGTGCAGATGTGGAATATGACAGAATTCAGTGGTCGATATCTGTGTGTCTAACCCTCTTATTGCCACAACCATACTGTTATCTGTATTATGGTAGTGTCTAAAGACCCCAACATGCTAGGCACTGTAGCTACACACAGTAAGAGACCATCCCTGTCCAAACAGCTTACAATCTAAACTAACATGACCAATAAAGTGTGAGAGGTAGCAGAAGCACAGAAAGGTGAAATGAGGGGAAAGGCCCAAAGTCACAAAGCAAGTCAGCGGCAGAGCCAGAAATAGTACTCAGGTCTCCTGAGTCTGAATACGCTGGGCCACACCACTAATACCTTCAAGCCATTCCAGACAGAATTTATACATAGGGCAGTGTCAGCTACAGTTTCACTGCAGGGTTACTCTGACATAGTTCAGGTTCTAGGTAACAAGATTCAGGTGGCACAAAGTGGAGTCAGGATAATCCAAAGTGTAGTTGCGTTTGCTGGGGTCGTGTGGTCAGTAATTCTCCCAGCAGAATCATAGAAGATTAGGATTGGAAGGTACCTCAGGAGGTCATCTAGTCCAACCACCTGCTCAAAATGGGACCAACCCCAACCAAACCATCCCAGCCAGGGCTTTGTCAAGCCGCACCTTAAAAACCTCTAAGGATGAAGAGTCCATCACCTCCCTATGTAACCTATTCCAGCGCTTCACCACCCTTCTAGTGAAAAAGTTTTTCCTAATATCCAACCTAGACCTCCCCCACTGCAACTTTAGCTCAGGTGTGTTTTAAATCTCTCCTCTCTCCTCCAGATACAAACACCAAAGTAAAGCAGAAACAAAAACATCACCTGCCCTGTGCTAAGTGAATCACCCCTTCTGTGCTGAACACTTAGTAATTACATCTCCCTGTCCCATATTTTCTTAATTCGGATAAGCCATTTAGAAAGATCCTGGAGCCATTGTAATCTGTTAACTAAAGCAAAGATTGAAAAACTTGGAATATTGCCTCAATAAACCTGTTCGATACAAAGGTAGATCTATATTGATGTATGCTCGAATACTGGCATGCCACTCAGGAAAGCTGGGTTCTCTCCCCGATCTGCCACTGGCCTGCACAAGTCATTGACATCTACGAATGGAAAGTGCTGAATGAAAGCCAGGGATGGTGATGATGATGATAACGACATGTTTCAGCAGCTTGTTACCTCCAGAAAGTGCCTTCAGATCCATTATGTATTTAAGTAAATTTTGCTTATCATAGAATACAACAATCCCATTTTCAGTCCTGTGAGCATGTCAGGTGAACTCATACATACATTCCCATATGTACATGTATGTACATGTACACACCCACAACACTCAGTCCTCCTCGGCCAGTGACAGAGTTAAGACACAACATCTCATTCCCTTCAGAGCTACATACATAAGCATTATCCCTATCAGAAAGGGAAAGTGCCAGCTTTCCCATAGGAGACATAGCCCTCACACGAATGTGGCATGCACAGCAACATTAAACCTTAATACCATGACATCAAAAATTGTCTAAAATAGTTTTTTAGAGGTTTCTAAAATGCGTTGGTTATATTTTCCCTCTTAACCGGTATCCTGTGCAGTTGGACTCATCCTACTAAGAAGGTCTGGCTTTTCAAGTGGACGGATATGAAAAATAGACCTCATTTAAAAATAATTTGCACTCTGAAATATTTTTTCTGGAAAACGTGGCATACGCATGATGTAGGCCTTGCTGGAGCCCTAGCCATAACTAGCAGTGTGAACCAAAGGCTGTGAACCAGTTTCTTCACTAAAGCCAGGATTTTACCCAAAGATTTTAATGACACCTCATTCAGGATACCGTACATCAATCAGTCACAGTTTCAATTCTGAGTAACATGGCAAGTCTCCATCCATGCTGATGAGACCTCACTCTCTCTCTAACCACACTTCTGGATATGCTTTGGAAAAAGAATTTATCTGAACTAAACCTTCAAACCATTTGATAATATTAAGAAATGTGGAATGGCAGAACATGCAGCATTGTAAACGCCAGAGCTACTTATTACAGCTAGTCACCTATTATCAATAATACCGATATACAAAATGATGACAAGAATAGGTTTGGCATGTTAGCTTACAAACAGGTTTCTCAGAAGTTCTAACCACAACTTGACATTAAAATACAAGGAATTGTACAAGAGGCTGAGGGAACCAGGCTTGTTTAGTCTGCAGAAGAGAAGAATGAAGGGGGATTTGATAGCAGCCTTCAACTACCTGAAAGGCGGATCCAGGAAGGATGGAACTAGGCTGTTCTCAGTGGTAGTAGCTGACAGAACAAGGAGCAATGGTCTCAAGTTGCAGTGTGGGAGGTCTAGGTTGGATATTAGGAAAAACATTTTCACCAAGAGGGAGATGAAGCACTGGAATGGGTTACCTAGGGAGATGGTGGAATCTCCATCCTTAGAGGTTTTTAAGGTGCGGCTTGACAAAGCCCTGGCTGTGATGGTTTAGTTATGGTTGGTCCTGCTTTGAGCAGGGGTTTGGAGTAGATGACCTCCTGTGGTCCCTTCCAATCCTAATCTTCTATGATTCTATGAATAGGTTTTTTTTCTTTTAAAGAACATGCTTTGCAAAACAAGTAAATCAAGAATTCTAAGTGTCACGAAAGGGAGAAGTTTGAAATTTATCTTAAGGATTGAGCCAATAATCATTATGGTGCTTAAAATATTCATAACAAGATGACAAGGCAACCTGAGAGTATGTTTCGCCTGTCTGCTGTGTCCACAACTATGTTTACAGCTGCTGCTGTCAATATCTAAGTATTTTCTTTATGAAAAATCATTATCACAACATTGTTTATTCCTAGATCTATTATTGTAATGACTGGAAAATAGCTGGGTTAAATAATTATCCTCTCAGATTTTCTGTAATTAATTAAATAATTCCTCATAAACACAGAAGTAGGGAAAGAACCACAGAAGGTATTATACACCACCTTCAACTTCTCCTTCAAATTTCTTCTGAAAACCTACGGTCTTCCAAACCCTACCTGTCTTAGTGCCCACATGCCACCCATTGTCCATGATTTATGCCATTGTACTGGCTAGTGCTCTAGACTATAAACTCTCAGGGCAAGGATCTGGTTTTCTGTTCACTATGAAATTTAGCCACTGCAAAGTTCTGTCAGCATCTGTAAATAATATCTCTTGACTTAAAACAACAATCATAATGTTACGGCTCTTTGCATTGCATGGATATTGGAATACAGAAAAAATGGCATGGGTATGGCCAGTGTCATTGTAGTCACAAATAATGTGGTTTTTAACTATTCAAGTCAATGGAGCTTTTGAAAGAACCTTTGAACCCAGAGTCTAATTAAGAGGACATTCATCAAAGGAATAACAATGCATTCTACCACCACCAAATGATCTATGTTTAGAGATGAAAATGGAATTGTCCCTATCCAGGGACAATGGTAGACTGTCATGCCAGGGACGCATTCTGTTAAAAATGTGAATCAAATAATGCAAGAGTACCCCCTGCTGCTCATTGAAGGGATTGCATTAGTCATATACAGGCAATTTTTTACCCTGGCAGACAGAGAAAAATGGTTACTGTAAGCAGAGAAGAAGAGGAAGGTGCAAAAAACAGTTGGGAAATGAAAGATTAAAATGGATTCAGCCAAATTTGCTTTCAATTTCAGTTCGTTTTGCAATGGTTATTTTTATGATCTGAAAATTGTTCTGCACAAGTACTCTCGTTTTTCAAATATAAATGGGCAAATATGTTTGGCTTTTTTGGCTTTACATTTATTCTTCTCTGTTATCGCCTAAGATAAATATCTCTTATTAGATAAAACAACACAAGCATGTTAGAAGAGTGATTTCCAATGTCTTTTGCCAATTTTGTACTGCCTTTTGTAAAAATAAAGCAGGCAATACATTTATATACTGATTTGAGTTCCTTGCTGTATTATCTTCCTCCTTTCCCTCTTCTGATTCTTAACTTAATCTAATACTTTGCACTTCATCAGTGCTCTTCATTCAAAGATCTCCGTGAATGAGAGACAGATTCTGCCACCCTTTCACCCATGGAATAGTAACTTATTTTTCACATAGTCCCACTGGGTACTGCTGCATGTCAATAAAGTTAGCAGGATCTTGCTTTTAATGAATTAAGACTCATAACACCCTTGTGTAGTAGGTAAGTATTATTAGTCTATTATTACAGAAGATGCCACTGAGACACACAGACAGGTGATGAATCTGATCCCAAGGTCCAAACAGGACTCTTTCCCTTGTGTTCAGTGGGCTTTGAACCAGGCCCTGTGACTTGCCCAGACATAGGAAATTTCTGGCAGGAGTGAGAATAAAAGCAAGCTCTCGTGAGTCCCTTTCATATCCCCTCCATAGCATTATATGGAAAGGCACGCCAATCAATGATTGTGAGCTTGATTTTATATACAGTAGCAGCTTTTATCCAAACTTTACTGTTTGTACAACTCATACATGTACAACCAGATGTGCAGCCTTCTCTGGAGCATTTGTTTATCAGCATGTGACAATGCTAAACAGCTGTTTGTGGGCCATAAGCTCCCCAATTTTTATGCAGTAGAGAGTGCAGCCAAAGGCCATTAACTGTGTAAGGAAGGGTTGTAAGAGGCAGAGAAGATAGAAAATTTAACTATATTGTATCACACGCACATACACCCCATTACCATCTGCCCTATTCAATTAACGCACCAGACATCCTGAATGTAAAAAAAGGGAATGTGGCCTGATGAAAATGGAGGCATTGAACATCAGACACAGTATACAACAACTGTAAATTGTTCAACTTGTTGCCCAAGAAGCATTGTAATTTATTAATATTCTGAACAGGGTGACCAGTAGAAGAATAGCCCCTGAGTCTATCCGTTATAGACCCAGTGATCAAAGGAACAGGAATATGGAGCCAATTCCTTAAATGCAGCTGGACCAGCATGTGTGATGAATGCCCTTCCTAATCTTGTGGATCTTCAACCTCCGTGCAATCTGTAGCATACAACCTCTCCCGTACATGCACAGATGCAGGACCTAGTGCCCAGTGCAACTTCTGTAATGTCACAGCCCTGCCGACAAAGCAAAGATCTTCGCAGGTGACTCCTTCTTTTGTGTGGGTGTGTGTTTTCCCCAGGAAGCAGACGACCTACTTCTAGGACATAAAATGAAGTTCTCATCCATTTGAAAGCACAAGAAGGAAATTTAAGTCAGATGAATTTAAACAGGACACAGAGAGTACTCTCTTCTGGCAGCTTTAACAACCATGAATGGTCAGGATCTCATTTTCATGACTCATCTAAAAATTGGCACCTCCACCAGCCCTCTCCTTGTACCACCAGTCTGCAATGCTGGTTCTTCGCTAATTCTGGAGAAACAGTTCCTTTCTGCTGACCCATTAACTCCAGCATCACCTTAGCTTTCCCTAGAGATCTCCTATCAGAGCTCTCACCCGTCTGACCCTGATTAGATTGTGATCTGATGATGTCACCATTAAGGCAGTATGGTTGCAGGCAAAGAAAGCTGATAAGGTTAAATAGCAATGTGATTTCCCTTGCAGAATATGAACTATTAAAATTCCGTCACCTCACTGGTTGTATAGTACTTGTAACAAGAGCATTAAAATTACTTCGCTGATTGTGCTGGGAGTGGAACATCCCATTCTGATTATCAAAGGTCTGATCCTGCAAGGTGTTGAATATCGTCAACATGTCTCCTCACCTCACCTACCCCTACAACTTCAGCATTCACAAGAGGTGGATTCAGCCCTGGTACTTTGTGATTCTCCTCAGATGCTATGTCAGTGTGTCTGTCAGAACTCACTTCCTCCAACCGCATCTTCCTGCACCATAAAGGGTCACAGTAAAGAGCAAGCGAACTAGGGCTCTGCTGAATACCAATTAACCATGAATTGCTCTGCAACAAGTGAGGTAATAATTCTCCTGTGTCAAAGGATCAGTTACAGAAAGACATCTGCTAGAATGATCCATCATGGCAGGCTGAGGTTAAGTCTAAGACAATTAAACAAGCAAATCAGAGACTGAGGCCATTCTGTTATGTGCCTCAGGGAGCCAGGAAAAAAAGTTCATAGGATACCTGCTTACAGTCCAGAGATAGTTTTTGTTATTTTTAGAACCATTATTATGGCAAGAAGCAGTATGCAGAGGAAGATGAGACACATAGCATAATCTCAGGGTGCATTTTCTGCAGCTGGAGATAAGCAATAAGGAAAGGTTCTATTTTCATCCAGCAACTTCTTTTCTGCATACTAGAGTATTTTGTTTATTATTTTTATTGATTGATTATGGGTAACATTTTCAAAGTTTCTAAGTGAGTTAGGCCCAGATCCTCAAAGGTTCCACATTCCATTTTCAAAAGTGACTTTGGCACTGTGTAACACGAAGAAACTTCGGTGCCTAAAGATATGTCTACACTGCAATTAAAAACCTGCGGCTGGTCCATGCCAGATGACTCGGGCTCGCGAGGCTTGGGCTAAGGGGCTATTTAATTGCAGTATAGATGTCTGGGCTCAGGTCTGAGCCTGGTGTTTAGGACTCTGAAAGGTGGGGGTGTCCCAGAGCTTGGGCTTCAGCCCAAGCTGGAACGTCTATACCACAATTAAACAGCCCTGTAGCTCAAACCCTGCAAGCGATGTCTGCGATGTAGCCATATCCTGAGCCACTTAGGCACCTTTGAAATTTCTATCCTATGTGTTTATAATTATGGTGTAATGCAATGTGCTCAGCGCTGTACTGTAGAAAAATCAAGACAATCCCTCCCCTGAGGACTTGAAAGTCTAAAAAGACAGGCACATAGAAGATGGGACATACTGGGAAATCCAATGGTGGGGATAATTTAAGATGGGATTTTTTTCTTCCCTTGTTTATAATTATTATGACTTCGCGTCTTATGAAAAAGTGGGGGGTTATTTTCTTTCTATATAACTTTCATTCTGACTCTATTATTAAGAAACACCACATGGTCTCCAGCCTTTTAGTTTTAGTGAACAGGGAATAAAGACTAATTCAAAGTCCTGGCTAGCAGTAATATTTAGAAAGAGCATCCACACAAGGGTTTAATGTGGTTTATCTAAATCACTTTAAATTTACCCTTTTAGTTAATTTGGATTAGCTTTCTGAGTGTTCCCTGTAAATGAGCCCTAAAACAAGAACCAGGTTCAGAATAGTGTAGTTTTCACACATTCAGCAATATAGCATAAAGAGGGGAGTAGTTCATCAGCTTCAGTGAATGAAATGTCATGGAATGGCTCCCTCCTTTATCCTATATGTCCTAATTTAGAAGTCTCCAATGATCCATAGTGGAGCAACTCTGGATTTAACTTAACGTGGATTTTGCATCAGCATGCGCATGTGACCCCTACTCATTTTACATGTATTTGATGAAGAGCTCTGGTTTCCAGCCAACTCTAGACATGTGGGTTTGGTTATCAAGCTTTTCTCTCATGACAGCATACCTATTTAGAGTTTTAGAACTGCACTAAATGTGTTTGAGGTCTCAGAGAGTTTGAACTCTCACAACCTCCCAGAGTGAGGACATGCCCTCTCAATCTTGCTGCACTGCTGCCTAGGTTTACAATACTTTAAATCACGATTGACTCTTTTTGTTTTTCTTTCCTTGGAGAAAAATAGGGAGGTATAGGGTATATTCCACAAACTTGAATGCTACTTTGCGCTTTTACTGAATCACACATTGCTTTGCTAATATTTATACTATCCTAGCACATAGAAGACCCAGGCATAGCTCAGGACCCCATCATGGATAGGCTCTTTACAAACACAGAACAAAAAGATCGTTCCTGCCCCCAAAAGCTTACAAACTGAGTACAAGACAAGAAGTAACAGGCGGATAGACAGGCGAGTAAAATGAAATAGTGAGACAATATTGTCTGCACAACAGTCGTGTAAGGAGGACATTGTTATAGCCATTTTACAGGGGTGAAACTGAGACACAGAGAAGAAAACTCACTTCCCAAAGTCACAGAGGGACAGATTCTGTCACTCCTGAGTAATAGCTTGCTCTGCAAGTAGTCCCATAAAATTCATTGGGACAAGTCAAGGGGTAAGGTGCTGCTCTGGGGATAGGATCAGAGCTAAGAACAGAATCCAGAAATCCTGAGGTCCATTCTTATGCCGTAACCACTAGACACACAAAACTCAACTTGGACTTAACTCTGGAGCTGCAATAGTAGACCTGGTATAGATTTAGATACATACAGAGAATAAATGGTTGTGTGGGATAGTAGAAAGGTTTAGTTGGCAAGAATTTGGGATGATGACATCACTTACAGGTAGTAAAGTACAATAGAATTATGCAGGTCCGCACAAAAAAGTGCCAACAAAAAAATCTACACCACACAGCACCTTTCTCTATCATAGGTATGACTCGTGGCACCACCTATTATTAAAATTGCCCAAAATGTTCCATTGTAAGACCTTGTTTTCAGTTGCTCATAACTTTTGCAAAACTTTAACCGTCTGGGCTGAAATTTTCCATGCCGGATGTTTGCCTCAAGCTAAATTTGTCTGGAAAATTTAAGCCTAAACTCTTCAGCATTTCTGGGAGTGAGGCTAAGGAAATACATGTTGTTTGCCCATGTTAAAAAGTTCCACCCACCTTTTCTAAGAACAGCTTTAGCACCCCTGTGCTTTGGAGAAGGCATGTGAAAATTGGCATAAGGTGGCCTTTGTGTCAGGGATGTGACTTTTGCCACCCCTATGAAAATCTGCCCAAATTATAAACTTTTGAGAAATCACAGTTTTCAAACGATCAGTGGAGACTTCTTACATTTTACCAAGCTACATTCCCTGAAGATTCTGTTCACACTGAGCATGCTGCAGCTCAGGGCTGAGCAGGACTTTCCCTGCAATTGCAGCTCTGGGTCGCTGCACACAGTTCCAGGTCTGAGCATCAGAAATGAGAACAGAGATGCTGTCACTGCTGTGGACCCAGGCAGCATGGAGGAGGAAGCTGCCTGATTTGAATGTACAGGGGACAAGAGCCTGACCTGTGAGGGTGAGGGGAGGTCAATTGGGACAAGTAGCCTGCGGGGGGGGACTGGGACTGGAGGCTGGCAGGGGACACAGACCAGCTGGCAAGGAGCCTCACACTAAGTAACTAAGACTGGGAGATGTGGGGCGAGGGGAACTGTGACTGCCTGGTCAAGGAAACTGGAACAGAACAAGTTGAGCATTGGGAAGAAGGGGAGAGGACAGAGATCTGACAAGGAGCCAGGTTGTGGATAAAAGAACTGGGACTGGCTGGGCAAAGAGATATAAACAAGGAACCATGGGTGGCTGGACACAGAGACTGAGCCCAGGGAGGAAGACTGGAACTCAGCCAGTGGGCATGGAGGGGGACTGGAGGCCAGAGTAGAGGAGAATGACAGATCAGATGAGGAACCAGGGGAGGGAAGGGTGGAGCTTAGAGTGGCTGAGCAAAGAGAAGAGGACCGGGACACTGAGCTCAGATGGGGAGACTATGGCTGTGCACACACACCTAATGACAGGTTGGGCCAGGCGACTGGAACTTGGATGAGAAGCCTGGGAATTGGACTGGGTAGGCATGGAGAATGAGACTGGGACAAGGAACCAGAGGTGACAAAGAGACTGAAGTGCAACAGGCAACATTTGGAGAGGAAGGGCAGAAGGAGTCAAGTTGTTGGGAAATGGCCAGCAGAGACTGTGCCCACTAGACAACATTCCCTTCTAGAACCTGGAACAGAACCTAAGATTCCTGAGTCTCTCTCTGCTGAAACCCACTGGCAAAGAATCTAGTGCTGGTCCATATACAGGATGACAGCCCACTACTGTTATCAGTTACTCCTTCAGCACAAGAAGCAGAGGCCTGTGCAGCAGCGCTTAAGGCTCCAACCCTGCTGATGGCCTCTATGGGGCTCAGCATGAGGCTACACAATGGAATCCCTAGTTTTTTAGTTTGCTTTTAAAAAACCTTAAAGCAGCGATACTCTGACCTCAGTGGGTCAGGAGCCAAATTAGCCATCAACATTACCCAAAAAGCACCAGTAGTGTGACTTCCTTATCAACAATAATTGGTTAATAACCTAGTAAAAGCACCCTGATTGGTTAATAACTTAGACTGGTTAATAATTAAATCATAGTGTGTGAATATCACGTCCTGCAGGGAGCCGCAGGAGACACATTAAAGTGCCACTTGTGGCTCGGGAGCCTCAGTCTCAGTATCACTGTCATAAAGATTACCAAATAAAGTCAATGGGAGCTGTATCCTGCACTTCTGAACATCAGGCCTGTAACCACGGAGGCATCTGACTTTACAGGTGAAGGGACACCAAAATAGTCTCAATAAAAGTCAGATGCCTCCATGGTCTCCAGCCCGATTTTCAGAGGTGCTGAGCACCTGCTTCTCCCAGTGACTTTATTTGAGACGCGGGCAACTCAACACTTTTGAAAATGAGGTGCCAGGAATCCAGCTGTATCGAACACGCTGGAGGAACAGAGATGCAACAGAAGAGCATGGATACATACCCTTTCACTGCCCTAGGACTTTGGTCCCTCCCTCTGACTTCAGGTCTCACCTCAAGGAAAAGTTGATCTCTGCAGGGGGGTTGCGTAGAGGGAAAGTAAAGAACTGAGTAGCCAGGAGAGAGAGGGGGGAAGCCAATGAAATGTGCTCAGCATGACTGATTCCTGTCAAGATAAGCATGAGGAGGGAGGCAGGGGTTAGCGAGGCCTCCTTTGTACTGGGGAGGGTGGGTGGTTTGTAGGGGTACAGTGGTTATCAAAGGTTAAAATAAAGGAAAAAGATTTTAAAGGGGTTCAAAAATGATATGCTTGTTTTAAAAAAAACAAAGTTACTTTTATATGTCATTTAAATGACTGCAGAGACTGCTAATTACATAACAAGGGTTAGAAACAGCTACAAAATAGAAAATATGAAGATCAACTATCAGTCCTTAAAAATTAGAGAAAAAGCAAAGGCTAGGAATATTAAATACCAAGAAGCCAACACAGGGTAACACATTAAATAAACAAATACATGCAAATAAATGCAAGAGTTAACGTGACAATCTTTCAATACCAAAAAAGATACCATGGGCCTGATACTCTATTGCACTGCAATGTCTGTAGTCACTTTTACCTGTGCAAAGGAACTATAAAATAGGTACAAAACACCATTCAGATCTGGTAGTGTTTTACAACCACTTTGCACCAGTGAAAATGCCTATGCAAGGAGTAAGGGAGCAGAGAATGAGGCTCCAAGCCATTAAAGTTCTAAAATCCAGAGCTTCCTATCACTGGTGATTTTTACCAGCTTCTCAGTGGGACACTCCACACTTATTTCTAGCCCTGGAAGGCTTTGGGATAACATATTGTTAAGCTGTAATATTATTATGCATCAAAAATCTATTTTACATAATGTATTATTATTACTTATTCCCTGAACACTCCAGGGTGCACCAAATGCCGTATAAACGTATAAAAGACGTATAAAAAAGATGTGGACAAAGAACTTGGCTCATATCCTCAAAGGTAGGTAGTCTGTACGTAAACTTGCATCAATTTAACTGAAATCAGTTTCTTAAATAGATATAAACTACCGCAAACCTTGATATAGACAATATTAAATTGGTTTAAAAGTAGCATATATCCAATTAGCATAAGTTGTTTCCTTACTGAAGTAAGCTAAACCAACATGGTGCCAACCCTCCACCCAAAAACCCAAAAACCAATTTTTGAAAATGATTGGGGGTAGGAGGGGAGGAAAGGAAGGGAAAAAAAAAAGGAAAGAGGGAAAATAAAAGAAAAGAAAACCAAATCATGGAGGGAAAATGCAACATTTTTTAAAGCACTGAAAGATTTTTTTTTTTTTTTTTTTTAAAGAAACAGGAGAAACTTCACACAAAAAATTGAAAACAGAATTTTTTGAAAAAAAAAGTCAATTTCGAAAGAAGCAATTTGGGGGCAAAAATCCTTCTTGTCTGAAAAATTTTAACCAGTTCTACTCCCACGATTTTGCTACTTGAATCAATACTTAGCTTCAGCTGCCTAGATATTTACAGTTTGTATTAATAAATCTACCTACATGACTTTTCAAATCCTATCAGAAAAATGCTCTCTCATGTGTGCATGTAGTTCTAATTTGTGTGGGAAGTGCTTGAGCTATGGAGTTGGGCACTACAGAAACCCCCTGGATGGACAGTTTGTGCTTGAAACCAAAAATAGTAATGTCTGTATTAAGGACAAAACGATGAAGAGAAAGGCGGATGCCGTGAGGTGCTGAGCACCAGTCAGTGTCAGACCTAAAGTAGTTTGCAGCTTTGGACACCCTCTGCCTGACCCATCATCCTCATGTACAAATCTAGGAATCAAGCTTCCCTGAAAAGTAGAGAGATGGTGTGTGAGAGAAATACAGAGAAAGAGAACATACTGTGCCTTTTGTTTACATCTCTGCAGGGAAGATTAAGGGTGTAACTTCTTTCTAATGACAGGAAACTGCCAGCCTCTTATGCAGAGGACAGTTTAGATAAGCTGAGTGCCTGGTAGGCTCCAAGTAGCTTGGCTGGGAGCAGTATTTGTGTCTTCTTAAGAGGCTGGATGTTATCTGTATCCTTCCATGAAATTCATTATTTGTTGCAGGGCTACAGATAGTCCACGGCTGGGGTGGGTTGATGTCTCTGTTGTGATATGCTTGTTTTAAACAGATCCTCTTTTCCATCTGCTACTTCTGAGAAATAAGACTTAAACAGGTTTGCCCTGCAGCCGGACCAAGTGAGTTGCCCGGGCTCAAGCCTTACTGGAGTAGCAGTATTAGCAAACAAAATAGCTGGTTCTAGTCTTCGCTCTGCTACTGAGTTCCTGTCTATGGCCTTCTCTGCCTTAGTTTCTAAGAACATCTAAGAACAAACAACGTAGGTCACACTTATAAGATGGGTGTCTGCGTTCTGTAATACAGCAACACTGAAAAGGACTGAAAAGGATTTAGGGATCATGGTAGATATATCAATTGAACATGAACTCCCAGTGTGATTTTGTAGTTAGAGGAGGACCACAATCCTTGGCAGTATAAGCAGGGGAATATCAAGTAGGAGTAGGGAGATGGTATTATCTCTGTCTATGGCATTATAGACTATCACTGGAATACTGTACGCATTTCTGATGTCCACACTTAAAAAAGGCTGTTGAAAAACTGGAAAACAGCTACAAGAATTATTCAAGTTCTAGCAAACATGTCTTACAGTGAGAAGCTTAAGAAGCTCAGTCTATTTAGTTTATCCAAGAGAAGGTTAGGAGGTAACTTGATCACAGTCTACAAGCACCTACCTGGGGAAGAGATTTCTGGTAGCAGAAGTCTCTTTAATCTAGCAGAAATAGGCATAAAGAAAAGCCAATGTCTAGTTCAAAAGAACTAACAGACTCATAGTACAAGGAGGAATGACTGCAGGCTGTATGTTGTAGTGTTTGGGGCTCAGATCTTCAAAGGTGCCTAACTCCCATTGATTTCACCTAAATATCTTTGGAGGTCTAGACCTTGGACCAATGCTGGAGAATAATGTAATGGTTTATAAGGAGAAAGAAAGGTACTGAATAACTGCAGTTAAACAATAGAGACTGTGACACCAGTTTTACACCATTGTACACCCTTTGATTTTAATGGAGTAACTCCTGATTTGCCTTGGTGTGAGTGAGAGGTGAACCAGCCCCTTTGTCTTGAAATAAAATACTTCTTACCAAATGAATTACATTGCAACTAAAATGAGTCCTCATCAGATACTAATCAGCATTCCATGTTCCAATGTACCTTCCTTGTATTTTCACTTTAAGGGCCCAGTCCTGCGCCGACTAAATTAGATGGCAAAATTCCACCTGATTTCAGTGGGAACAAAACTTGTCCCTGTGCAGTCTGGCTGCCTGGTGAGTTTGCTCATTGTATGCTGAACTCAAGGGATCGAGTTATACTTATGTGCCTGTATATATTTCAACTGTCGTTTCAATTTTTATTAATCACTGGAGTTTGCAACTTATCAGCAATGACAATGATGAGGGCAGGTCATTAATATTAGCCCATTTGTGTTTAAATTTCAGACATTAAAACATTAAAGTATATTTCAAATGTTTTCATAAAAGAGTGACAAGAAAATGCTATACTCTTGCTTAATTTCCTAACATTTACTTTTGGTCTGACAAATTTTACCTAAGCTAAGCCCATATCTCACATTCCAAGGTCACTTAAAAACTCACATTGACTTCAGTCAGGCACTTTGCATGCCAAAAAACTGTAGGATTGAGCAACCCAGATATAGTCTAGCTGAGGACCACATTGGCTTATTCACAGCCTCATTCTGTCTTCTGCAAAATTGAGAATTCACCATGGCTACACCAGCCAAACCTAATCGACAAACTGTCTCCTGATAGTTTATTCTGGCCCTTGTTGCACCTGCCTTTTGTCAGTTCTCGTCCTTGGTTCACAGGCTTCCTTCTACCCTTAAATATACCATTCACCTTAGGTAACTCTTTTACTCACATTGTTCTCCTTTAAATACATTTTTCAAGCTTCTGGCACCTAACTTTTAGCATACGCTCCACTTTTTGGTAAGTGCCCATTTACCTGCTCCTTTCTATCCTGATAACAATATACTCGCGGCAAAACAAAGTAGCAAAACAGCTGATTTAACATATATGTGTCTGCAATGCCAAATCTTAATTACATTTGTGTAACAGTACTCAAAATAACTTTGTATACTCCTTGCAACAGGCAGACAGACAGGCGTGAAACTTGTCTTAAGTGACCCTTCAAGAAAACAATAAAAATCTGTGTCTTACTGGGGCTGATCACCAAATAAAAGTAAAGCTGAATTGTCTGTGTAATGGGGTCACTATGTAATTATAACAACTATTTGTCCCATGCGAGTGAACCAGTAAAATTTCGCAAGGCTGTTATTGATAATATCAATATCTATTAAAGAATAATAGAAAAACTTAACCCAAAGCAATTCACTCATCCACAACTGAAATGTTTTAAATTGTACTTTTCTCCACTTGCTTTTTATTTTCTGCAACCTCATCACAGAAAAGTCCCAGTAGTGAATGAGCCCTGCTGAAGGATTTCTTGAGACATGGTGGAACCAATAGTCTGAAGCTAAAGGAGAAATGTTTTAGGCTAAATATTAGGAAAAATGTCTTAACAGTCACACCACTTAAACATATGATAGGTGTTTGAGGCACCATCGCTACACATAGTCAGCAATGGGTTAGAGAGGACAGGAATAGACATTAGCCTTGAAAAAGGCAGAGTGAATAGACTGAGAGTGGCCTCATATGACCCAATTCTCTAAGGTCTCGGTCACGCACCATTGAACTTAACCGAGTTTTGCCACTGACTATAATGGGAACAGGAACAGACCAAATCTAGAGAAGTGCTGAGAACCTTTCCTGGTTACTAACATCCACGGGAGGTGCAGATGCTTTACAACTCTCAGGATTTGGCCCATATAACAATAATCAGAGTCCTAGTGCACTGGATTTGGGGAAAATCACCACCATTAATAAGAAGTGAGCATCTGAAGGAGGGGTGTATAAGGTACATTCATTCCAAGATTAGCCAACACTGAGATCAACTTTAAGAGTTCTTTCTTAACTACCTCCACTCCTTGGAGGATGTGCTGTTTTCTCTCTGAATTACTGCTAGCACTTCAGCCTTCCATGTCCTTTAGTCTTTACCAGTCTTTTCTGATGCCAAACCAAGTGGGGGGAAGAGGAGAGGGGACTGTTAAGGAGGGCTGAGGGGGCAGCAACCTCTTAATTCAGTTAACGATTGCAGGAAGTGGTTTGTCAGTTTAGAGGTAGTCCCTGCTCAAAGCCAGTGCCCTTCTCAGAAATGAACTTGCACTTCTCTAAAGATAGATTGTGCAAAACACCAGGGGGCCCTCGGGAACCTACAGCCACAATTCCCCAGACAAGGAGTTCCAGAAAAGAATTGAAATGGCCCCCCTTTGTGCAGCTGCTCTGTGGACTAAACCAACGCTCAGTGGAGCGGGTCTCTTATGCAAGTTCTCAGGTTTCATATCCGCAGTGACCAAATTTTGTTAAAAATATGACAGCTGCTCGTATCACTTTTTTTCCATGTAATCTTAACTGTAGCTTCCAACTGCACATGCATTTGCTGAAATTCTGTGATATTGAGATGCTCACAGAAAGTATGGAAGTTTCTAGCTTTGACTCTGAAGAAACAGGTGCTGACAGTGTGATAGCCAGCTAGGTTGGATAAAACAGTTTGCAACCAATAGCAAGTAATCAATCCACTAGGAGATGTTCAGGACATACTACTGGAGCAATGTAACTGGTCACCTATGTACGGTTAGAATTGCAAAAAAATAGGGAATTAGTATGAAAAGAGATTGCATCTTAAGGCAACCACTCCAGGGATCCCCTTAGAAAATAATGAAATGATTGATAAGAGAAAGTATTAGGTCTTATAGTCCATCCTCATTGGAGATGCAGAATGAGTGCTTCCATCATATTCTTAAGATAAAGACTTCTGTTGTGAGACTATTGCATTCATTGCTCAAGAATTGTTCTTGATATTTAGTTTAATGATCAAATTATGTTCTGACATAGTGGTGTAAATCCAGAGTAATTCCATTCATTTCAATAGTTACTCTGAATTTACACCTGTATGCCATGAGAGCAGAATCATGTCCTACATTTTCCTTTATTAATTTTCATCTCAATGCTCCTAGATATTTATATCCCCTCTTCTCCCCCATTTCGCCACATTCAACATAAGAACTGCCATGCTGGATCATACCAGTAGTCCGTGTTGTCCAGTATCCCACCCATGATTATTCTGTCTACATTACAGAAAGAAACTCTGGAACAGGCCCCAGGGAAATGTCCTTCTAAACCTCATTACTTAGAGTTTGAGCTAAACATTCCCCCTCTCTCTCTCTCACCTTGATTTTTATCCTGTTCAAATATTTGTAGATGGTTATCATATTGCTATGACAGGATAGGTATAGGTGTGAATTATTCATCAATTGTGCTTCTACCTGTCCAGAATGACTTCATTTGTTGTTTTTCTCTCCAAGAGAGTATTTTTGTCCTCCTCTGGCCCAAAACATTCATGCAAAAGTTTTAAAAATAAAAAAGGGGTTAGGGTGGTGGGTTTTTGGTTTTTTTTTAAAGTTTTTAAAGGTTTAAAATTATAATTAAAAATTTTTAAAATGGTATAAAATGGCGATGGCAGACCAGTTTTACAGCCGTATAATTCTATTGAACCAAATTCAGGAGAGAGTCAAAGACAGTCATAGAGGGCGTCATGCCGAGGAAGACAAGGAAGAGCACAAAGTTATATCGTGCTTTTAAAAATCTGACAGCCAGTTCTGCTCTCAGTTACACCATTATAAATCCGGAGTAATTCTATTGACCTTAATAGGTTATTCTAGATTTCCACTGCTTTAATTTAGAGCAGAATTTTGCCTATGAACTTTGTTGCATTACTGTACAGTAGCATAAAGTACAGCTGCTTCCCACCCTTGGACTAGAAATCCAGGATTTACAGGGCTTCCTTTAGCTCTTGCCAGGCTGAGGACAAGCATAAAAATGTACTTCTGATCCTGAATTAGAGGCAACCACCAATGGAGATATTCCCCTGCCTACCCCCAACTTCTTACTCTTCCATTTATATCCTCTCAGGGTACATCTACACTGAGAAAAATAGTGTGTTCTTAACTCAGTTTAGCTAACCCACATTCACTAACTTGGGTTAAAACAGCAGTGTAGACATGGCACATGGTTTTTAACTCAGGTTAGCAGCTCAAGTTTAATCAAGCCTCCCAGGCAGCCTGAGGCTGAACTGATGCTGCTAACCAGAGTTAAAAGCCGAGCTGCTGTATATGCACTGTTATTTGAACCCGAGCAAGCTAGGCCATGTTAAAACCAGAGTTGCTATGTCTGCACTGCTCTTTTAACCCAAGTTATGCAAACACCTTTTTTTCTTCCCCCTGGTGTGGACAGACCTTCACTGTGGTTAAAGAACTAATGCATTTTCACTCTTGTTTCTCTTCCCAATTCCAACCCCAGCTTTTTGAGTGCAGTTGCATCACCTCTTCTGAACCCTTATCCCTAGTGGTAGCTGTGCCACAACCACACAGACAAGCTGGCTAGGTCCGTTGACATTGTGCAGAACTGGACATTAGACACTTTACAGGGAAATGGAGACAAATATTATGCCAAAAGATGTTTGAATATATAGAATAATAATGAGTCGCAATTCACTTTGCACTTTGATGTGAGAATTCCATAGCACTTTAGGTAAGCCTTCAAATTAGCTAATTAAAGCTACCTTCAATCCCTGTGAAGTAGATATTAGCATACTGCTCCCAAATCCATCTCCCAACTTCCTTCTTTGTACCTGTCTCCTGAGAAAACCTTTACACATTCAGCTCAAGCCACCCACTTCACTTGAAACTCTCTCCCTGTCTCTTTATTTGATCCCTCACAAACCACACACATCCACCAGGAAGCCCTTCAGTAATGAGCCACCAAAGATACCTGCCCCACATCACACTGGGATGCTGCACCACTAGTGAGTAATTTATAGCTTGCAAACTTGCATTCTGCATCTTCCAGGTAGGTTCTTATGGAAGCAGCACCTCTGAGGGCTAGATTGTGCATTTCAAAGGGACTAATGTGAGTAAGTGCTCGATAACATGACTGAGGGTTTCACAATGTCCCCTGCAGCTGTGAGTCCTTGACTCAGTGGCTTGTCTGCTACTGTACACTCCTTCCATAAACCCCCTTTCTTCTTATGGAATAATTTAGCTTTTGTGATAACTCATAAAATAATCATACGTTGAACCACCGAACACTGGGATTTTCAGGGTTCTGCGGTGGATGAATCAGAAGAGTGAATGAGTGTTCTCAGCCCTTCCAGCTTCCCCTGTGCTAGTCAGGGTCTGAACTTGCATTCCTCACTCACCCAAAATTCCCACATTAAGCCTTAGTTGTGTAATTTAGACCGAGATTCCCCTTCCCCCTGCATCCTCTGTACAACAGAGAACTGGCCACACAGCAACAGAGGAAATGAGCAACAACTGGTGAGATTCCTCCCTCTCATAAGAATTGTGAGTGAACAGCTGTGTCAGGCTTTTCATCCAGCTCTGGAAGAGGGAAAGAAATCCCTTTACTGCACCCCCTAATTCTGACATTTGCACTGGTCCTGAAAGATAATCTTCTGATTTACTTCACTGAAAATTATATTCCATGTAGGGTAGACATTCCATGTTGTGAATATACATTTGTTTTTAAGGGAGGGGAGGGAAGTTTGTTTAAATAATATATTCAGTTTTGTGTTATATTTGTAGTGACTGTAAGCCCCATTCTAGCAAAGCATTTAAGCTTCTGTGTAGCTTTAAGTGAGTTATATCATGGCATTGAATAAGACTACTCACGGGTTTGAAATTATACATGTGCTTAGGTGCTTTGCTGGATCCAGGCCTCAGTGCTGATAAAAGATGCTGGACTGACAGCCTGGAACTTAGAGCCCTCCTCTGAGCCACAGAATGGGTGCAGGGAAGCGGCAGCCATCACACCGGTACTGCATGGGCGGTAGCAAGGCAATTTTCTTCACTCTGCCCGACCAATATGCCTCCACCCGAACTCAGAAGGCCAGAACTAAGTCTAGTGTTGAGCATAGTTCACTCATGGTGGCCTGTTCAATCCCTGGCATTTCTACTGACACTGCCAGCAAGTTGCCATTTAGTCTCAGTCGCCACGTAGGCATTTGGCTACTGAGACCCACCACCTGCTTTCATATGATTCACCAAAGAGTTATCCGACAACAATAGCGAGCTCTCACGCAACCTCAGCTCTGACCCACAAAGCACACAATGCAGCTCAGGAGACGGGGTGCAAAGGGTTACCCATTCTCAGCCCTGGGGGCAGCTGTGTGCCAGGCCAATCCCCCAGGGTAGCCTACAGCAGCTGGAATTGTTTTTAGGTAAATCAGCTGCTAACAGCCCCAGGAGCCATTGTGGCAGCCAGGGATCAGTAGAAGCCTCAGCCATCTTTTCTGTGGACACACTGCTTACACCAGCAGCAGGTACTGAGGAGCAAGGTTGGAAGTGTTGCTCTGGTTCTACATCCCTGGAGGACCTCTTCTCTGCCGCACTGGCTTTAGATTCCACTTGTGGTGTGGTGCAAAGACACTCAGTCGTCACCAACCTGACCCGGTATTTGAACTGAAAAGCAGACAGATAGATTGGACAGATAGACAGACTATGGGTCAAATGCTGGACCCTGCAAGCAGACCAAGTGTCTCGGCTGTGTGCTAGAGATCTCCACTCCCAGCCCTGTGCTCTAACCATTACACCGTATTGTCAGAGATACCTATAAGCAACCAGCTAGTTAGATTATCTTGATCTTCATCTTGTTCCCCCCGCCCTCCTCTCCAGATATCATCCCAGTTGTCTTTCATGTTTAGATTTGGTCACTCAACTATTCCAGCCTGGAAAGAGACAAAAATTCGGAGGAAGCGAGAAAAGGAGTTTTTCAGCACCACTGAGTCAGCCAACATCCTTGAAATCTAAGCTCTACTGGCACCGTGCCTCCGTGAAGAAATATGGACTGCGTTGTTAGATCTCCTCCTTTCCCAGCATCAGCCACACACACCTACATCTACAGACATCTGCAAAGCCCCCACCAAAGTGGTGAGGTTCATTACTGTAAAATGGCATGAAGAACTTAGATGAACAAGAGAAAGAGGGAGGCAGACAAAATATTACTGCCTGGGTGAGTATACAAACGTGTGACACTCTTCACATGTTTATTACTTGTGAACGCAGAGTTAAAGAAGGAAAAAATGGCAATGACAATAAAACGTACTTTCCCATCCAAAAATACGAATTGAGCAAATGATCAGAGAGAGAATTTAAGCAGGGTGTGTCTTTTTGTAAAAAAGTTGTCGCTTTTTTATCCTTATTCTATTTTAACAGAATCTATCTTAGGTACTTATACAGCCCCCATTACCAGTGACTGAGTGCTTCACAATCTCACCGCGAGGTAGGGCAGTGCTGTTATCCCCATTTTGCAGATGGGCAACTGAGGCACAGAGAGGCTAAGAGAGTAGCCTAGAGGTCACATAGGCAGTCTGTGGTAAGGCAGGTAATTGAATCTAGGTCTGCTAAACCTTAGGTTAAATAACCTAACCACCACACCTAGAGGAACCACACAATGTTCATGGCAGAGAAGAAAAAAAATGCCAAAAAATTAAAACTCACTCACACAGCTTCTGCTCCAGCCTGCCACAAATGAAATTACTGGGTGCTTGTTTTGTTTTAATTTTAAAGTGAAATGCAATTTGATTTGTGCCTCAGTCCTGCAGGCAATCACGCACAGGTGCATGCACGTCCTCCTCACATGACTAGTCTGACTGGCTTCAATCACATGCGTAAATGATTGCAGGATTGAGCCTTGGTTTCTGCTCAGACTGAAATGGCACATAGAGCTCTGAGTAAAGCACATCTGCAGTGATCACAGGATGGCTGTGTTGAAGGGTGGATAATAGGTGGGAATTAACCCCCTTTTGGTGCTTCCATCACTTGCCACTTGCTCTGATTTTTGTGTCAGGGAAATCTTGCATATCTTGGGCTGGCTTCAAGCTGTGCAGGCCAACATGCAGCCTAGAAATGAGGTTGGTCTATAGATAGGGACCAAAAAGGAGTCACCGGTTTGGGTTTTCATGAGGTTAGGACAACGTTTAACACATTCAATTCATAAGAGTTTGCCCTTCTGAATTTTGCTTTGAATTTTGGAAACTAAAAATCACAAATAGAATCTCAGCCAAAAGTCACAATTTTACATAATTTCCACCCAAAACTATAAATCAGCTCAGAGCCACTTGAAACATGCTCAAAATTTTGCCTAAATTGGCTTGAAACTTGGGGGGACTTTTTCAAACCTCAACCTAAGCTCTCTGGAAGGTTCGGAAACCTTGGTAAACCTGCCTCAAGGATTGGGTTCATAACTGAAAGTGAAACCAGGGCACTTTTTTCCTCCTCCTCTTCGTCCTGCCCAGCCAAAGGATGATGGAACTCTTCAATCTCAACCACAGAAGGGAAAATAAGTTTCCCAATGTCCATTTTGGGAAATAGCATTAAAAATACTTTGTATAACAAAGCTCTTGGAGATAAATAGTCATCATCCAAGTTTCAGCATAGCAGATCAGGGAGTTCTATAGTAAACTCTAGAATACACAGGCAGATGATCAGTAGACTGCAGATTCATGATTTCCTA
Organism: Emydura macquarii macquarii; assembly: GCF_026122565.2. NCBI lineage: Eukaryota > Metazoa > Chordata > Testudines > Chelidae > Emydura > Emydura macquarii. Next base: position 8,802,027 of record NW_027130506.1, read on the forward strand.
AACCTTCACTGAGTTGAGGGATGTCTCTTTTGATTGCTGATACTTTCTCTCTTCCTGGTTGACGTACAGCTAAGAGATGTAAGTATTCTGCATACACGTAGGACAAAAATAGATTCACCGAGGAGCAAGAGCTTCCATATTGCAAGCTGCTGAGTACCGTCCACTTCCACTGAGTGCAGTGAGAGTTGGGAATGCTCAGGAAGTGCTCGCCACCTTACAGATTTAAACCTCAGAAGTATGTGTCTTACTCTGATTCAGGGACTGTGCATGATTTGCTCTGTTAGTCTCCGAAAATCTAATTTGAGCTGCACATTTAAAGATAATGCAAAAATTCAAACTGGTAAAATAAAATCCATTTAGAGCTTTGATACTTCCCTACTACAAAACCTTTTGTGTTATTTTTTCAGCAGTGTAGGTCTGTGTGTTATTGGCGTGTGTGTTTTGAAGAAATTACCTTATTTATTACTCAAATTAAAAAAATGCTCAAGCTCTCTCCTTTTAACCCCTGCCCCACTATTTCTAGCCCAAAGATATAACATACAAAAATAAGAGAATTGAAATAATTCTGCTGCTGTTTGTTTACAGTGTTGTTGTAGCCATGTTGATCCCAAAGTATTAGAGAGAAAAGGTGGGTGAGATAATATCTTTTATTGGACCAACTTCTGTTGATGAGAGAGACAAGCTTTCAAGCTTACACAGAGCTCTTCTCCTTACCCAGGTCTTCTTCAGGTCTGGGAAAGGAAAAAACCTCTGTATAACTCAAAAGCTTATCTCTCTCTCCAACTGAAGTCGATCCAGTAAAAGATATTACCTCACCCACCTTGTCTCAGCTGCTTTTTACTATTAGTAGAAGTATAACAATGAGTTAATGATTTAGTACCACATGGCATTCTGATTTTAAAAGTAGCACTATACAAATTCAGTGTAGTACACATTAAATGGATTAAAAACTAGTTAACAGATAGGTCTAAAAAAGCAACTGTTAACAGGGAATCATCATCAAAGGTGTGTATTTCTAGTGGGATCCCACAAGGATCTGTTCCTGGCCCAATGCTATTCAATATCTTTATCAATGATCTAGAAGAAAATATAAGAGCATGGCTGGTAAAGTTTGCAGATGACACGGATTGGTGGAATGGTAAATCATGATGGGGCAGGCCAATTACACAGAATGCCTGATAAATTAGCCTCATTTGAACAACACACATTTTAATATAGCCTATGCAAGGTCATACATCTAGTAACAAACAATATAGGTCACACTTACAATATAGGGGATTGTATGTTGGAAAGCAGTAAGTCCAAAAAGTCCTTAGGAGTCATGGTGGATAATCAACTGCATATGAGTTCCCAGTATGATGGCATGGCTAAGAGGGAAAATATGATGCTTAGGTGTATGAAACTGGGGAATATTGTTTAGGAGTAGGGAGGTGGTATTACCTCTGCATATCGTACTGGTGAGACCATGTCTGGAATAATATGTCCAGTTCTGATGTCTACATGTCAAAGAGTTTGTTGACAAACTGGAAAGAGTCGAGAAAAGAGATACAAGAATGATTCAAGGTCTGTAAAACCTGCCATACAGCAAGGCACTTAAGATGCTCAGTTTATTTAACTTTTCCAGGAGAAGGTTAACAAGTGACTTTGATCACACTCTCTAAGTACCTACATGGGGGGAGGATTTCAGATAGTAAAGGGCTCTTTATTCTAACAGACAAAGGCAAACATTTCCAAGGGCTGGAAGGTGGAGCTAGACTTCTTCAGATGAGAAATAAGGTATACGTTTTTAAGAGGCAGGGCACTTAACCACTGGAAAAACGTATCAAGAGACATAGCATATTTGCCATATTTAAAGTCCGTAAAACATGACTGGGTGCCTCTCTAAGTAAGTGCTATTCCTGGAAAAGAAGTTCAGCTCTTGCCCATATGCTCTGGGTCTAACCAATCACCATATTTGGGGCAGGGAAGGAATTTTCCATGAGCCAGATTGAAAGAGAACCACTTAGAGGGGATTTCACTTTCCTCCGAAGCATGAGGCATGGGTCACTTGCTGGTTTGAACTGGAGTAAATGGTGGATTCTCTGTAACTTGAAGTCTTTAAATCATGATTTGAGGACTTCACTAACTCAGCCAGAGGAACTGGGCCTGCAACAGGAGTGAGTGGGTGGGTGAGGTTCTGTGGCCTGCAACATGCAGGAGGTCAGACTAGATGGTTATCATGGCATAGTCCCTTCTGGACTTCAAGTCTGTGAGTCTATGATGCAAGAGCTACTTGGAGAAATTCTATGTCCTGTGTTATTCCAGAGGTCAAACTAGAAGATCAGAATCATCCCTTTTGGCCATAAAAATCTATGAATGTATTAATTAATCCATAAAGAAAATGCAGCAGCCAATGCACAGTTCTTGAGTCCTTTCAGTGAAAGATTTTCATGGAACAGTTTACTTAGGGATTGTCCAAAGCTCATTGAAGTCAGTGAGAATATTGACATTCACATCAATGGGAACTGTATTAAGACCTTATTTTTTGTAACAATCACCATTGCTTGAGCTCCGGTTTCATATTGCCTTTTAGTGCAAAGATTGTCCTTTACATTCCCATAATGTTCTCATTTCCTTCAGGTGCACAGATTGATGACTGAGCCATGTTGAAATAAAAGCTAAATGAGGTGAAAGTATATCCCATAAAAACTCCCATTAAAGAGTTTACAGAGAGCCTTCCTACTTCTCTGACTCAGATAACCATATTTTATTCCTTCCAGGAAACAGAAAACCCTTAATCCAGTAAGAATGCAGCTAGAATCAAAGCACAAGAGGTGGCATTAGGTTGCAAGAGGGAAAAAAGAAGAATTTTACAGCAGGTCCTTCGGCACACTAGGAATGAATGGGATATCATTATAGCCATGGCATAGCTCAAAAGCCCTCAGACAGCAGAGTGGATATGGGAGAACAATGCAATAAACTGGCAATCTATGCAAAACTCTATGATCAAATAGCACTGGATTAACATAATGTAACAGACCACTGAGTGCCTAATGACCTACCCTCCATTGGGAAATACTACATTGAAAAAAAAGAGAAGTACATGAACTGCTTACATGCAGTCATAATTAAGAAAATTGAGAGAAAGTCAGCTTGAGAACAGATCCTCCTTCAAAGACTCAAGTCTCATTGATTTAGTTGAGGTTGGTCCTGCTTTGAGCAGGCGGGTGGACTAGATGACCTCCTGAGGTCCCTTCCAACCCTAATCTTCTATGATTCATCTGTAAATCAGTTGTAATCTGTCCCCCCAGTTCTATCTCATGTTATTTATTTTACCTTTTTTTAAACCAGACCCTGTTCAGTAGAGCATCCCAGATTATGGGGAAGTAAAGTTTTGTGTCAGGTACAGGGTGTGAATTCCATGAGTGGATGTACATGAGTGGATGTATGGTTCTCTGTCTGTACTTATTTATCTTCAGTTTCATTGCACTGTATCTGGTTGATTTTTTTTTTTTTATTCCTATGTTAATGTAAATGTAGTAGGTCACATTCTCCTCTCACTTACCCTGTGCAACTCTACAAAAGTCAATGCGGGATAGAGAACGGTAAATGAGGGCACAATTTTGCTCTGTGTGTATGTTTTATGACATCTGCGCAGTAAGATGTAATATACACATATTCCATTTGCCAGATTTTCAAATATAAATGCAGATCACAATATAACCATGTAGGGACAAATCCCTGAAAGGTACTGAGCCTCTGACAACTCCCTTTCAAGTCAGTAGAATGGGGAATGTGCAACAGGAGTTCAGCACATCTCAGCATTTGGGCCTGTACCATTTTTCATGTGCTTTTATCCAATGAGAGTCTTTCTTTGCATTTAATCTCTTGCGTAATTTTCTTGTGTTCATTGATGTTGCTAACACAAAGAGACAAATACACAGAGTTCATTTAGCATACAGAGACATTCATATTCAAGTAGATATTGACTGGCTCAAAGGCCAATAGCAATACAGGACCACGGGGGATATAGTTCCCCATATATTGACCTGAAGTTGGAGGTTAAGGAGAACATTACATGAAAAGAACAGGCCTGATGGGAGGGGCCTGGAAACGACATTTTCCTTCCACACCCTGTAATCACATCACTATGCATAGAATCAGCCTTGGGATTTGGGGGAGAGTCTTCAGAATGATTCTTTGCGTCCTCCTAAATTTTCAGACAGCCATCAGCCACATCTGCTAAAAGACGCAGCCATGATGCTCATGCTGGGATCCGTGTATAGTTGTTAATACTTATTTTCAAATGTCAAGGGACAATTTTCCATGTCCCTGATAATAAGCCCACTGAAGTCAATGGGAGTCTTCTCTATAGACTTCTATTGGCTATGGATTAGGTCCCATGTGAGCTGTGTGGGGTGAGGTGAGGAGGGTGGCTGCTGGGTCCTCATTCACCAAATGTCAGATTTTCTCTGTCTTCTTCTGCAGTTATTTAGCTACAGAATCCAGCAACACAAAGACCATAGTATACGGGATCAAAATCCCAGCCCTTTGCCTCAGATGTACAGAAATACAGAACCTCTCCAGGAAACAACAACAAAATAAAGGAGCGTATGTTAAATAAAAATCACCAATCACCTTAAAAGTTGTGTGTGCACTTTCTTATTTATTCCCTTCCTCCAATTCTTTATCCCCTTTCCTCTCCTCCTTTTCTCTGACAGTGTACATACCTATGCTCCACTGAAATCTTATTTTTAGCCCTTGGCCTGTCTCTGGCTTTGGGTACATTGCATCTGAATAAACCTACTCATAGGAGTAAAGCAAGCAGCACTGGGCCACAGGGCTACAGCCGATGATATTAGAAAATTGAACTCAGTTGCCTTTCATAGAAAATGTTGCCATACCGAGGTCAGACTGCAGTCCCTATGCAGATGTGTATGTGGGTGCAGAGAGGGAGAAAGGTGCCTTTTCTCCATTTTAAGCACCATCGCCACTGCCATGCCGGGGCTACAAGTGTAGTCCCTTCAGTGTCCAGGCAGTGCTCACGGCTTGTTCCCAGGGTCTACGTCCCTGCCACTCTCACTGGCCAGAGTTGCTGCCTGGACATACAGGGGTTCATGTGCTTCGTTAAGGAGTGCAACGTTAAGCATGCTCCCACTGCATGCCAGGGACCTTGGGAGCCATCGTTCCTCCCTGAAGTCCTAATGCTTCCTGGTGACTTTGTGCATGTCCTTGACATGAGGCTGTGGCCTAAAACCACAATACAGCCCATAGGAACTTTGTGTTCAGAAGGCTCCCGTTTCATAGAATTCCTCCTCTGCTTCAAATATGTTTTTGCAGGGCAGCTCACTCCCCCCCTCCCCATCTTAAATCCAGGGTTGATAAAAGGAACTGCAGTCCTACCCATCACCCCCTTCCCACTCGAATGAACTTCCCTGCTCCAGCTGCAGAAAGGCTCTTGTCTCCAAAGAGATGAAAATGCCCAGCTCAGTAAATCGGACGCGTCGCACAATGCTGTATGGCAGGAACAAGGGATTGACAGAGGTTGCTCTGTCTTGAGGATTCTCCGGTGTTATTGTTCTCTGTCTCATTTTAGAGTGACAATGTGGCCTAATTATAGCTAGAATGCATTTCTACTTACCAGTACGCACGCATGAGTCTTTGAGGATTCTAGGTGTGTCCATTGGGTGCACTGTAGCCTGAGCTTCAAATGTATTAATTACTCATTTGGGTGCTAACATCTATTGTTGGTGAATTTTAACTCCCTAGATATCTTAGCTGTGATTTTGCACGCTGGGGAAATACATATTCATCTTTTTTCCAACATCCTGAACCCATGTATGGACTCTTCCTTGTCCTCATTGCACAACCTCCTGGATCCAAGAGATGAGATGCAACTCTTTGAAGATATTATCCTGAAGTCCGAAAGCCAAATTCCCTTTTCTTGACACTGATTCCATCATTATCCTCAGCAGCTCCTTCCCATCCTATGTCTCAGAAAGCTGCTCTTGTTCCTACATCATCCTTGGCTGCCACATCATCCCACTACACAAACTTGTGACTTTGCCAGGGATAGCTGCAGCCAAATGATGGGAACGCAATTTCCTGCCACAAGAAACAGAGCTGCTGCAGCAGCTGTTTAATGAGTACCCTTTCCCTACAGATTTGTGCTGAGTAGAGATGGGCAATCAGTTTGCATCGCAGAAAGACTGACCTGAACTTTCACTCAAAACTCAAACGGACTATACACTGAACTAGAGATGGGCCTGAGAATTTGCACTGAGGTCAGAGGTCTTGGACACTGAAAGCTTAATGCACAACTGCAGCACTACTCTGATAACAACATTACTTGGTATTTGCAGCACATTGTACAAGCCCTTTCATGGAATGCCTCAAAAATAATGCTGAATTATCACAGTACAGCAGAAGCACAGAGAATATAATATATGCATATAATAAACAGGACTCAATTCATGGCTAAGGATACTGGTGGTAAAGTAAGGTGGCAGTGGTAATCCCACCTGTGGTAGGGGCACAGTGATGCAAACTACCCACAAACCCTGCTTTGCGAAGTTAAGGCATAAAAACATTTGCATAAATTCTCCAGATTTCTGAATCTCCTGTCTGAAAAATTATGACATCGACAGATATTTCTCAAACTATTTGTAGCAAAAATTGCACCCAGAATGAATTTTACTCTGTGCCAAAACTCATTCATTTCCTTGATTACACCTCAGTTTGGGGCCCAAATGCTGCAGTTCAGGAAACATTCATACAAACAAAAATATTCATTCTGGAAAAGCAAACAACAAAGGAAGTATAAACAGGCCAAATCAGCTGCTGATTTAGCAAACAGTTTGTGGACAAGTTTCTACATTATTCTACCAGTTCTCATAGGTACAATAACATGACATAACCTGAATTCTACTACTATCTTAGGGACTGAATCATAGTCCATTGAAGACAGTGGAATTCTTTCTATTAACTTGGTGCACTTTGAATCAAGCTTTTAGTTCAAACTGTTGAATTTTTTTTTTTGGTTCGTTCTAAAACCTTTCTTTGTAGCACATAAAGGATTCCTATCCTGAATTTTACTGAGTGGTGATATAGGGTGGGAAACAGCCCCATTAGGCACTCATCTGTTCTATCAGCTAGTCTTCATGTTGTATCACCCTTCAGAGACTGATTCATCACTATGATGCACCGTTTGCAGCCATGCACATCTATGCAGTGTAAGTGTAAACTGTTACCAAATCATACGGCCAGCATTTCCCCATGCACACCTTGGACCTGAACAGCCATCCAAATAATTAAGGCACTCACCTGACTTTAGATTGACTGATAAAATGGAATCAGAGAAGATGAATTTTGGTCTCCAATGATCTTTGAATGCTCCTTGTTCTGACAGGACGTTACCTAACATGTCAGATAATGTATTGTGTCACATTCCATGACTATTTGATGCCATTTAATGCGATATTCTGGCATGTCATGATATGAAGACACAAAATGAGAGAGAAATCAAGCTGTAAATACCAATTACCCAGCCTTAAACCTTGGCCAGTGAAAAAATTATGCCAGATTCTGGTTGTCCACTGGTCTGCTTATTCCTTATGTTTAGAAATTAAGAATGTTTGTGTTAGGTGTTCTTCAGTCATTATGAAATGTTGAGATGGCCAGAGTATCTATGCTGTGGCCTTAATCAGAGATCCAAGAGAAGAATCTGAGAAATTATCTGAAAAATGTAAATCATTGTTTCCAGGGTGTTAAACTCATCTGATATTCTGTGTCTAATGAGCTGCAAAGTCACAGGCATAAGGAACCATAGGAAAGAAAAGGCAGGAGAGGTCAGATAGAAGTACCTAGCACAATGGAGTTCTAGTCCACTTGTGCTGAGCTAAACAGAAGATCTGTACTCAAAGGCCATGCACAAGCAATGCAGGTTTGGGAGTATTAAAGCAAGATGGAAAGTAAAGCACAGGACAAGGGAGTAACCTGACCCTGCCTTAGTGAAAGCACCGCTGGCTGCTGCCTAATTAGTCCTGCCTAGTAGCAGGAATAAAGTCTGAAAAAGAGGAACACAGAGCTAAGTGCCCCGTTAACTTGAAGATCATACCTGAGACCAATGAGACAAAAAAAGTAACTAACATGACCCCCAAACTTCCTGCTCCTTTCCAGAACTACCTTCAGACTTACATTTACAACTCCCGCTAACATTCTTAGCAGAGATCATCTCCACCCACATCATTTGGATCCAATATCCAAATTTCAAACACCTTACACTTTGGGTGAGTTCAGATCCAAGACTCTGATTCAGCTCTTTCTCTATCTAAATCTAATCAATGCTGTGTCCTCTTTTACCGACTACACTGCATTAGGTGGTACCCTTGAAAAATCCACATGTTGTTAGGAATACGATGTCAGAGGCTGCTCTTCTTCTCTCCTCACTTTTTTTCCTTCCTCTTCTTCTCTATTCCCTTCTTCCTCCACTGATCCTGCCTTACAGACACTTCATTTTTGTACCTTGAGTTTGTTACACTTTACTGAGTTTTGAGATTGCAACCATAGAGGTAAGTAGATAACAAAGAGGGCAGTATTGGCAGGGAACTCAAAGAGAACTAAAAAAACAAGACAGGTAGGCATGATGATTAGATTTACTATCAATGATTTGTATTCACGTACTACTTAGTAGCCCCAACCAGGATCAGCACTAGTGATGATCAGAAAATTGGTTTCTTTTTTGTGGAAAAATTTAAACAAACAAAAAGTTGTTTTCCATGAAAAATTTTGACCATTTGTCAAATGATGGAAAAAATTTGAGCTGAAATCTTGTGGTTTTTGAATTTGGGATTTTTTTATAAAAGCTGAAAATTTCCTCAGACAGTCGCACGTTTTGTGAAAAACTTTTATCCGGATGTATGTGCACAACATAGGTCTGAATAACACACCTGCATGAAGACATAAAAATACAGCCCAGCATGTGATAAGGATTTTAGATCTCAGATCATAATAGTGATCTGACTTTGTCTAGGTTTGTTCCCATGCAGTCTTGCAGATCTCTGGAAATAAACTGTGTGTAATGGTATATTTTCATTAATCATTGCCACTGCCCTAGAAACATTACACTATCAGCAGAAAATGTTTAGCTTAGAGTGTGAGAAAGAGAGAGAGAGAAAATCTTTAAAGTGTCTCCCATTAAAAGTGGCAATGAGCATATCTAGTTATACCATTTAACAGCTGGCAACTAGGAATATGATATGGTAGATAATAGCTAGGATGGACTTACAAAATCCATTTTGTTCAGAGCTGAGCAAGACTGGGGGGATTCCTTGTGAAAAAGGCTGAGGAAAACACAGGAGTTAGCCAAAGATGTGTTTTCTTCTGTTGGGATATACATTGCGATTAGTATCTTTTTTTCATTCTGACACATTCTTCCAGGAGTTTCTTTGCTGAAGCAAAAGAAATAGCCAGTCTCCAACAGAGCTGGGGACTGAACAGATTTCAGAAGAACACCGTGTAATTGCAGAAAAGAAAAGTCCTGAAATGATGCAATCAAATTCCAACATGATGGGATAAAAAAAGAGATATCTGAGAACCATTGTACCAAGTCAACAGGGCAACTGGAGGGTTTAGGATAAAATCTCTGTGACTGAGATTTAAAACACGGTTGTGAGCAAAAATATATGCATCAAATATTTTCAGTACAAAAGAGGATGTGGACCGGACATGTGATTCTTGGACTGAGCTAGTGACACAGCTCAAAGCTGCAGGATTCTTCTGTCCAAGAAATGTCAATATCTTCACAAAACAACATGGACCATGCAGTGACAGCACAAACTCTACATACTGGCAAAGCACATGGAGTGCTACAATGTGGTTCATGGCTATACTAATATTTAACTGGGAAGTGTTTTCCAGAGACTGCAGAACTCAGGATGCTATGATTCCTTGATCCAAGCAGTGCCTGTCTGTTAAAGATAAAGATGTCTGCAATGCCCAGTATTTTATACAAATTAGGTGTTGCTTTCCAGCTCCTGGAAAGATACCATTGCAGCCCTCAGATAGTCAAAGTTTGGATGCCCCAACTGTAACCAATGTTCCTCACATATTCTTGTGCAGTAGACAATGGTGTCCAAATTTAATTTGATCTGAACATCTTTGCTGCAAAAAATTCCATTTTTATACAACAAATGGTCCACAATTAAAGAGTGATTAACAATTTTATCATTTAATATTTAAATTACTGTATAGACCTGGCTTGACAAGGGTAATCGGACAGAGCAATTACATGGGTAATTGGGTGAGGCCCTATTTTTTGGGAGATAGGATTAGCAAGCTACATGGATCCGCAGACTGGAAACAGAATGTCTGGGCTAGCTCAGATAAGGGGGACAACCCAAGGGACCATGTACAATGGACAAGATAACCATGGATGTGATAAATCATGAATGTAAAGATGAGGTAAAGAGTATGTTGTACGTGGATGCTGACTGGACAGAGCATGCTGCTCAGGGATCGGCTCCTACAAAGTATCCAAGCCACTCCAAAAGGTGGGATGCCATATATGGTAAATGCTATGTCACGTGTAAATGTATGTAAGTTTGCTGTGTAACTTTAAATGTGAGCCATACCCTGTACCCACCCTCTAGTCTTGAGTCTGATCAACTCAGCGTAGCTTTGCTTTATGCCAAATAAAGGAACCTGAGTAATGAGACTGGAGTCCAATGAGTTCTTGGAAAACTGAGTGGAAGGGGCTTTGGGGGAACCCCAACATTCTGTTGCACCCAAAGAACCCAACCCAGATCTGGATCCCATTATGCTTGGTGCTGTACAAACACGTGCAAGGACACGGTCACTGCTCCCAAGACTTCATGAGCTAATACTAGATTTTGACTTTGTCACAAGGGCCATGGGAGGGGCAGTGTGTAGTTGCACCACCTCAGGAGCAGACCTGGAACTAAGTTATGATGCAGAGTGTCACAATCTCGCTTCCAGGTTCCCCCCTTACTGCTAAGGAGAAATAATCTGTACTAGACCTATACTTGGTACAGATTACACTTCTTCTGTCTGGAGCGGCCCTTCCCCATAATCTCTGCCCACCTCCATGGGAGGGACAATAGCAGCCCCATGGAGTCTGATATCCCTACTGCATTGCTACCCATTATATGGCTAGCCTGGGCAGGGGACCAAGAGATGCCTTACATCCCTTTAATCCCTGTGTCACAGCCTTGGGCTAATGACAATGTAGCCTTAAGACAACAAATGACAAGAGTGGGGAGAGAGATATTTATATATATACATGTATTTTATATAGTACACACTTGCCATTTTTAAAATCACAATAAATAAATCATCTAGCCCCATCTGCCTCTCAACTCCTGTATAATACTTACATTAGTATAGTTATCTTCTCTTTTATTCATTCCTGCTGTTCAAGTTTTCTGTTTGCAAAATTTTTCAAAGGGCACTGGTTTTCCTTAGATAATTTTATGCTTCCTTTGTTTTTGATCAGCAGTAATACTGACTAAAAAGCATGTCACTTACTAGCCACCTGTGAGTTAGAAATCAAGGTTGAGATTCTCAAAGCTGTCTAGGGGAGGTGGATGCTTTATTCCTATTAGTTTAGATGGCTTTAAAAACCCCTGTCTTCCTCAGTCATTAGTTAATATAAAGAAAAAAAAGTTCACGAGTTAATTTCTGCTCAGTATACTCAGTACTTCTGCTGAAGTAATTTGGATTTTATAAATGGGAAATAATAAAACAATATGGACCAGATGGTGAACCCTTGACTCACAATAGTGAGTAGTTATTCATGTAGAGCCAGATTCTGACACCCTTACTCAAGCTGAGTAGCATCATCCTCCTCATCTAGGCCCACAGAAGTGAATGGGGCTACTTGTGGAGCGAGGTTAGGGTTACCACCTTTGAAATGCGAAAAACCCAGCCCCCTAACCCCCCACACATACACAAGGCAAACACGCTGCAACCCCAACCACAAGGCAACTCCGCAACCCGTCCCTTCAACAGCCACTTATAGTATCTAGAGAGATAACACATATAGGTAAGATTGATAACATCGCATGTCTCCTCACTCTTGTGTGCCTCAAAACCTCTCTCACAGACACACGTGCTTGCATGTTGGTGGACAGATAGCTGCTGTATTTTTTAACAGTTTTGATCTCTTATTGCTTAAACTGCGGAAGTGGGAACACTGCAGCATCTTTAGCTGGACACATTAGCTATCCCAGTGCACTGTGATAATACAAATCTTTAGACCAGTGGTTCTCAGCCAGGGTACTCGTACCTCTGGGGGTACACAGAGGTTTTCCAGGGGGTACATCAACTCATCCATATTTGCCTAGTTTTACAACAGGCTACATAAAAAGCACCAACAAAGTCAGTACTAACTAAAAAATTTTACAGACAAAATGAGAAAGCAAGCAATTTTTCAGTAATATTGCGCTGTTTGTGTCTTTATGCGTGATTTTTGTAAGCAAGTAGTTTTTAAGTGAGGTGAAACAGGTACGCAAGACAAATCAGACTCCTGAAAGGGGTACAGTAATCTGGAAAGGTTGAGAACCATGGCTTTAAACCCACCGAAAAACTTGCAGATTAAATTATTTAACTGGCAAATCCATAAAAAAAACTGGCCATGCCGGTCAAATACCAGCCAGGTGGTAACTCTAAGCAAGATGCTAGTCAGTATATCAGAACCTAGCCCATAAGCAGTCCTACTTAAGTGAGTAGGTTTACTCAGATGAGCAATTGCCCAGTAATAATGGTTCATAATCTGGTCCTAAATAACAGCCTGACTCAGATTCTAAGGCCAGAAGGAAGCACTGTGATCATCTAGTCTGACCTCCTGCATAACACAAGCCACAGAATTTCACTCAGTAATTCCTGCAGTGAATCCAATAATTTGTGGTTGAACTACAGCATATTCAAGTGACAGACCTTACAGTGAGTAACACCTACTGTAAGTGCCACGGGAATCAAGAGGGAACTTACAATACAATACACATTCTGCAAACCTTACTCTTTGAGACAATGAGACCTACACAATGGAGCTCCAAGGAACAGCTGGTGCCATGCTGCAGGGAGCATGGCTCAGTAGGGAGCACTCTTCCTTCAGAGTTAGTTCTGACCTCAATGCCCCAGCACGATGCTAGGGTTTGGTGAAGCGGTATCATAGGCTCCAGGTAAAAGTAAGGGTTGCAGGGTGGGCCATAATCTTTTATATCACCCAGAATCTACTGCTTTTACACACACTGAGCAGCAACTTGCCCAGCCAATGCTCCCCTGGAAACTAAAGGGCCTCAAAGCACTACTCAATATGAGCCATTAGTGTTTTGATTCATATATTCATAGCTTCCAAGGCCAGTAGGAACCATTGTGATCATCTCGCCTGACCTCCTGTCTAGCACAGGCCATAGAACGTCCCCAAAATAATTCCTTTTTGAACTAGAGCACATCTTTTGGAAAATTCTGACCCCACACTACTGCACTTCTCCGGGTGGATTGTTCCTGGAGCAGCCGTTTTCTCCATCCTTGTGATGTTCAAGTTCATTTTTTATTTTCTTACCTCACCATTAGAAGTAACCCAAGCTAGTCTGGAAACTGATGCTGAAAGAGCCAGAGTAGAAATGGCAATAAATAAACAAACAAACAAACAGGGACTCAGCCTCCTTTCATCCATTCCTCAAAGACAGGTCGTTACTGAGGATTAAGCATCGGAGTTCAGGGGACCCAAAGGCTGAGGTCAGCCTCCTTCTTTGTGAATCCTTCTATGTGTCTTGGCATCTACTTCCCAAGCCATGGAGAGTCATCTCTTTCTGCTCACCCTGACCTTCCACCATATAAAGGTTTAGGCTGATCTTTGAAAATTAGGGGAAAAAAGAAAAGGGAAAAACCCTCCAGTTCTCAGCTCTGACAAAAGATGAGATTAAAGTGTTCCTGGACAAGCCCAATAAAAATAGCCGACAGGAAACTAGGACTCGAGGCAAATCCAAATGGATCAATTATTCAGTCATTTCAGTCTGTCTTTCACTAAAACAGCTGCAGAAGAAAGAATTGGAGAGAGAAAGTGAATTTTTAAAAGGGGGCCTCTTCCTTCATCTTTTTCCCATTAAAAGCAACCCCCCAAAATGGCCTTTCAGCTGCAGTTAAAGAAGCCATATACAGGGGCAGAGAGTATCTCGTATGACACTGTCAGCTTGGGGGAGGCTTATACAATCCACAGAAGGAATAAAAAGGATTTTCATGATTTTTTAAAAAAAATATTTCAGTAAAGAGGAGTTAGTTTTTCTAAATTTAAAACATTCCATAACTTTTCTTGTGAAACAAAGCATGTCAGTATAATGCACCATTCTCATTATTTGCATTATAGTAATATCAAGAAGCCCCTACGAAGATTAGGACCCAGTGTGTTAGGTGCTCAACACATGCATAGTAAGAGAAAGTTTATGTCCCAAAGAGCTTTCAATCTAAATAGTCAAAATAAACAAAGGGTCAGAGAAAAGGAGTTATTATTATGGTTATTTTTACCGATAAGGAGCAGAAGCACAGAGAGATTACGTGACCAGCCCTAGGTCACAGAAAGTTTCTGACAGAGACGAGACTTGAACTCAGATTTAAAAAACAAAAAATTAGTGCATTGTAAATTCTTCAAGACAGGGGCTATGTCTGTGTTCTCGTGTTTACTCTGTCTTTCTCTGTGGGCTGTATTCCAACATCCTTACTTACAGTGAGTAATAGTATCTTATTCTGAAACCCATGGATAAATTGTGGAGTAATGTATTCATAAATTCGAAGACCAGAAGGGATCATTGTGATCATCTAGTCTGACCTCCTGTGTAACACAGGCCATAGGACTTCCTTGAATTAACTTCTGCGTGAACTAGGACAGATCTTGTAGGAAAAACATCCAATCCGGATATTAAAATTTTCAGTGATGAAGAATCAACCCCCAACCTTGCTAAGCTGGTATTTCCTAATGTGGACACAGTAAATGAATCGGAATGTGGCCACATGCTTATAAAACATAGTGGAACAATACAGCACTTCATGAATGATTTTTAGTGGCAACGTGGATGAAGTGGCACAGGCAGTGGCTTGGGCTAGCTGTCCAAGTCCAAGCTTGCCTTATCAACTGGTCAGAGCTTGGGTGGTTAATCCATGCCACTGCCTGTGCTACAACATCCACACGAGTCCATCTATCGGCTGGGAGGCATGCTCCCAGCTGCAGTGCTAACGTACTCTGAGACGCTAAAAATTCATTTCAATCAGTGGAACCTACGAGATGTCTGCAGCGCTGCTTGCAGTGGCAGCTTTCAATTGGATGAATCATTGGCTGACTCTGTTCCCTCATGTATAATTGTCTACTAAAAATCTGACAACAATTCGGCAGTGCTGGTTATGCTGGTCAACAGTGTCTCATTGTTCCCCATGTTCCCCTGTCTATGTCTCTCTCCATATGTTGCCTGTTGTCGTATACTTAGATTGTAAGCTCTTTGGAGCAAGAACTGTCTTTCTGTTCTGTGTTTGTACAGCATCTAGCACCATGGAGGTTCTGATTCAAAACTGGGGATTCCGGATGCTACAATAATACAAATAATAAATAATATAATTATTCCTATTCAGCTAATTGACTTTTGTTGGCTGCAACAGCACATTTACACATTGCACATATTCAGGGATGTGGTGGATTAGCCAGCTTCTGAAATCTTCAAAGCGAGTCTGGATGTCTTTCTATGGGTATTGTGACAGGATCAGACTGGATGCCTACTGGACAGTGCTAGGATAGACAGGACATGACGGAGGGGAGAGGGCTAACAACAGAGATGGGCTTCTCCAGGGTGGAGAGGAAGGGGAGCAGGGCGGCAATAGGGAGGAAGGGCAGGACAGAGTTGAGGACCACCAGGTCCTCCAGGGGTTCTAAGGTGACATAGATGCCCCCCACCACCAGGCCCTTCTCCTCTGCCTTCTGGGCAGTGGCCTCCGATGCCAAGAACAACACTACTTTTCCATACATTTTGGAGGCCGCCACAATGACTGAGGGCCCCACCACCCATGCTAAAGCCCACACATAAGTCTCAATGTGGGGAAGAGACCCCAGCCACTAGAGATGTTACTCAAGGAGGCGGCGGGGGCAGATGACAGGGTGGCAACTGGAGGGGTGGCGGCTACCTGGGCATATGCTCTGGGGGCCGAAGCAGGAGCACCCCCAGAGCTGATGGAGGGGCAGGGGGGGCCATGGCCGATGGTAGAGGAAGAGGTTTGTCACAACTGGTGTTAGAGGAGGGATCTGTCAGTGCAGCGGACTAAGCACAAGCAAAAAAAAAAAAAAAAGCGTGTGTGTTTTTTCCCATCATCATAATAGATGACATGGTGATGACCACCCAGTGGGAATCGATGCAGGTGCAGCAAGAAACCAATCAATTACTAACGAGTCAGGCGAACCAGGACCAAGCCCTCCTGAGAGAAGTGATGGACCAGCTAAAGACCCTGACTACCCTTGCCCGTGGGGCCAACAGAATGCAATCCTGGAGAGCCACCAGCTACCTACCAAAGAAGACTGTGGAAGATGATGTGGAGGCATACTTCTGACTTTTGGGAGGACTGAACTTTGCGAGGCCTGGCCCCAGGACCAGTGGGCCCGTATTCTCACCCCTTTTCTGCGTGGGGAAGCCCAGAAGGCCTACTATGACATGTCAGCTGAGGCCGCAGCCAACTACCCACAGCTGAAAGCCAAGATCCTGGCCTGATCAGGAGTAACAGCGGCCATGAGAGCCCAGATATATCATGAGTACAGGTACCAGGAAAGCAAGCCCCCAAGGTCCCAATTGTTTGACCTTGCCCACCTTGCACGGAAGTGGCTTCAACCTGAGATCCGTAGTCCAAAAGAGATCCTGAAGGTCCTGGTCATCAACCGATATATGAGGGGACTACCACTAGACCTCCGCACATGGGTAGACCAGAACGACCACTCCTCCTACGATGCAGTAGTCATGCTGGTAAAAAGATGGCTGGCAGCCAGGGGTCTCTCATGACCACCCAGGGAAGACTCACCTCGAGTCAAGCCACCAGCCTTGATTCCTGGAGTTCAAACTACTGAGAACCTGGGAAAGACTGGGAGATAGAAGAAAAAAGCCAAGGGCCAGCCAGAGGCTGCGAGGGGACGGGGTGACCTAGGCAGAGCAGACTATGGGGTCAGACCCCCTAGCCCAAAGGATAGAGAGCTATCTAGGGCCACGTACCAGTGCTATGCGTGTGTGGAGCTGGGGCATATAGCAGCCCAGTGCCCTAACGCTGAAAAGCCCATGCAATGTAATTTAAGAAGCTGAGCAGATCCCTGCACCTTGATCCACCTTATAGG
Organism: Emydura macquarii macquarii; assembly: GCF_026122565.2. Classification (NCBI taxonomy): domain Eukaryota; kingdom Metazoa; phylum Chordata; order Testudines; family Chelidae; genus Emydura; species Emydura macquarii. The sequence continues at coordinate 8,819,380 of NW_027130506.1, forward strand.
GATTGCAGTGACCCCATATAAATATACAAGGACAGTGAAGCTGAATGTGGTAGAAACCACAGCACTTGTGGACTCAGGCAGTGCTATTACACTAGTCTCTGGGAATTTAGTCAAGCAGAGTCAGCTGATGCAGGCTAAATGCATGGGGGTAACCTGTGTCCATGGGACTGTTAGCTATTACCCTACCATTCCAGTAAAAATCAGGGTTCAGGGAAATATCACCAAGGTTACTGCAGGGGTAGTTCCTAAGCTACTGTACCCAGTCCTCATAGGAAGGGATTTCCTGGGGTTTGGAAACCTAGTCCCACCGGAGGGGTTGGAAGAAAAGGGAGATTCTGAAATACATAAATACTCCTCAGCAGAAAGTCCCTCCCAACGTTCTCTGAGATGGCTCGGGATTTGTTCACTATTCCTGAGAAGGCCAGAAAGACCAAGCGGGAAAGGAGGGCCACTAAGGCTTTAGGTACACGTATTCTGACCCAGGGCCAAAAGGCTGCCTTCATAGGCGGACAAATATGGGCAGCACATAGGGGGACTGCCCACGGAGAAGAGGGACCCGAGGCTGGCCCCAGGCCCGACCCCACTGAACGAAAAGGAGGGGAAACTGAGACAAGCCCACTTGAGCTAGGACAGCTCAGTCCTGTAAGGGAGAGTTTTGGGTGACACCAGGCAGAGGACCCAAGGTACGATAACTCCAGAAGGGAGGTTGTGGAAATAGATGGAGTGCCTGTGGAGTGGAGAAAACCCTGTCACGGATGCTATGAAGGTTCTTCTGGCTGGGAGCACAAGAGGAGGTCCAGCGCTATTGTGCCTCTTGCCCTGAGTGCCAGCTAGAGAGCCCCCGCCCACATTTACAGGCCCCTCTGGTTCCTCTGCCAATTATCAAGGTTCCGTTTGAGCGGATAGCTATGGACCTGGTGGGGCCCCTGGAGAAGATGGCCCGAGGCCATCAACACATATTTTTTGTTCTGGACTATGCTACCCGATACCCAGAGGCTGTTCCCTTACGGAACACGGCCTCTAAGACAACAGCAACAGAGCTAGTAAAGATCTTTGCCAGAGTAGGGCTACCTAAGGAGATCCTGACAGATCCAGGGACCCCCCTTCATGTCAAAACTAATGAAGGATCTATGTGTCCTGCTTCACATATGGGCCCTGTGAACTTCTGTCTACCATCCACAGACTGATGCCTGGTGGAGAGGTTCAGCAGGACCTTCAAGGAAATGGAAAGAAAGGTAGTGAGTCGGGATGGGAAAGACTGGGATACCCTGTTGCCTTACCTCATGTTCGCTATCTGGGAGGTTCCTCAGGGCTCCACCAGGTTTTCCCCCTTCGAGTTATTGTATGGGCAGCACCCCCAGGGCATATTAGACATCACCAGGGAGATTTGGGAGGAAGAACCGAACCCAGGAAAAAACATAATTAACCACATACTGCAGATGAGAGACTGAATAGCCCGAGTCACTCCCATCATACGAGAACACTTGGAGGAGGCCCAGGAGGCCCAACAGACCTTCTATAACCGCCGAGCAAAGGTTCTATAGTTCCAGCCTGGAGATCAAGTAATGGTACTGGTACACACGGCCAAGAGCAAGCTCTTGGCCCAGTGGCAGGGGCCTTACAGAGTAGTCAAACCTGTGGGAGAGGTAAATTACAAGGTGTGACAGCCGGGTCACCAGAAACAAGAGCAGGTCTACCATGTTAACCTCCTGAAGCCTTGACAGGCCCGAAAGCCATGTGTAGTCACCCTAGAGACTCTGCCTCAGGAAGACAACCCCCACGAACAGGTGAAGATATCCCCCAACCTAATACTGGACCAAAAGGCGTAGGTAGCTGAGATGGTCAATTGAAATCAAGATGTGTTCTCAACAAAGCCAGGTCCAACAACAGAGGCCTATCACCACATCATCACAAACCCCAGGGCCAAGGTAACAACAGGACCCTACAGAGTCCCAGAGGCAAAAAGGGAGGAAATCAAGGCCGAGGTAAAGAAAATGTTAGAACTGGGAATCAGTGAAGAATCCCACAGCCAGTTGTCCAGTCCAATTGTGCTGGTGCCTAAACCTGATGGCACCACGAGGTTTTGTAATAACTTTCGCCGACTGAATGAGATTTCCAAACTCTATACCACGCATAGATGAATTAGTTGACCTATTGGGCAAGGCCCGATTCCTGACCACCCTGGATTTGACGAAAGGGTATTGGCAGATTCCCCTGGCCAAAGAAGCAAAAGAAAAGACTGCCTTTTCCATGCCTGAGGGTCTATTCCAATACACTGTTCTCCCCTTCAAACTAAATGAGGCCCCTCCACCTTTCAGCACCTTATGGACAAGTTGCTGTGGCCCCATGCCAACTATGCCATCTCATACCTGGATGACATGATTATCCATACCACAGACTGGGAAACCTACCTGGGAAAGGTGGAAGCAGTATTGAATATTCTGAGGCGGGTGGGCCTTACAGTAAATCCAGCCAAATGTGCCATAGGACAATCAAAAGCTAAAGGGGCATGTTGTGGGAAGGGGTGTAGTGAAGCCCCAAGTCAATAAGCTGGAGGCCATCTAAAATTGGCCCCAACCGAACCAGAAGAAACAGGTCTGAGCATTCCTCAGCATAGTGAGGTATTACTAGAGATTCGTCCCCCACTTCACCACCCGAGCAATCCCCCTGATGGACCTGGTAAAGGCTCGGGGCCTGGAAATGGTGAAATGGACCAATGAGGTGGAGGAGGCCTTCACGGACAGCCCTCTGCGGCAACCCCATGCTCATGGCCCCAGATTTTATGAAGGAATTTATATTACAGACTGATGCATCCAAGGTAGGGTTAGGGGGTGTCCTATCATAGATGGTGGGAGAAGAGGAACACCCCATCTTCTACCTCAGCAGAAAGCTCCTTCTGAGGGAACAAAAATATGCAGTGGTGGAGAAGGAGTGCTTTGCTCTCAAGTTGGCCATGGAAACTTTCAGGTATTATCTGCTAGGCCGAAGATTTACTTTCGTGACCAACCATGCCCCCCTCCAGAGGATGCAACGGAACAAAGAGAAAAATGCGACGGTGACCAGGTGGTTCCTGTCCCTCCAACCATTCCAATTTACCATCCAACACAGGGCCAGGAGTCTCCACGGCAATGCAGATGGCCTGTCACGGGTGCACTGTCTAGCGACCCAAGTTGCCTAAACCATGGTGTTGAGCAGGGGGAGGGATATGTGACAGGGTCAGACTAGATGGCTACCAGAGACTGCTAGAAGGCCAATATATCAGCCCCAGGCTCAGCAAGTCCCTTTTCCCTGGTAGCTGAGCAGGGGTTACTTCCAGTTAATTAATACACCTGGAGCCAATCAAGGCCCTGCCTAGGGCTTGTTAAAAGCCTCACCTCCAGAGAAAGGGTGGGGCTGGTGTTGTGAGAGTGAGGCAAGCTACCAGAGTGTGTGAGCAGGCAGGACATGTCAGAAGCCAGCAGGGTTTAGGAGAAGGAGCAGAACGCTGGCAAGGGAGAACCCTGCAGGTACAAAGACTGGGGGAAGGAAAAGCCCTGCTCGAAGAGGGCAAAGGACCTTTCTCAGGCCTGGAAGCCTGAGGAAAAAGACCCTGCCAGAAGGGGAAGATTGAACTGGGCATGTGGGTTTGGCACTACCACATCCAGTGGGGTTGTCAGAGGTCAAGAGCCTTCCCTGTCAAGGAGTCCACGAAGAGCCCCTGTCCGAGCAGGGTACGGACATTAAGTCGAGGGGCACAGGGAAGTAGCCCAGGGAAGCTAGCAGCTTTCCTGAAGCCACAGCGCAAAACTGCTTTTTGTAGGGTCCCTGGGTTGGGGCCCAGAGATGAGGGTGGGACCAGACCCCCCCACACACCCTACCGGCCATTCATTGGAGGGGCAAGAGCCCACAATAACCAGAGACAAGACTGGGAGCCAGTAGGTAGTGGTCATCTTAGGGAGGCTGTATTGCCCTCACCCACCACTAGAGGGTGGAAGCACACGAAGGGGTGAAGCAGTTCCCTGTCCTACCGCTAGAAGGACGCACTAGACCCACCAAGGTAGAGGAAGAGCTTTATCACAGTATGTCTACACTGCAACCGGAAATGTGACTGCAGCTCATGCTGACATGCCTGCACTAGCTTTAATGTAGTTAGCACTGCTAAAGATATTATTGAAGATGTGGCAGCACAGATGCTGGTGTAAGGTGGGAACATGAGTAGAGGGTTCCAGGTGGGCTTGTACAGCCTGTACCTCCACATCTTTACTGCTATGATAGCCATGGTAGCTAGATTAAAGCTAGTTTGGGATTGTCTCTGTGAGCTGCCATCACCACCTCCAATGGCAGTGTAGACGTATCCCAAAAGATACACATGAGGCCCACCGCAAATTACTGGGACTGGTGAGGGAATTAGTGGGTGAAAGCCAATGATGGGCATTTAGGCAGTGTGCTGCTAAGATGTATTGGTCTGAGTTTGGCTTGGGTGCATTACTTATAAACAGCAAAACTATAGGTTGAGATTTTCAAAGGTGACTAAGGTCTTTAACCACGCAACTCCCATTGAAACTGCTGAAAAGCACAACTGACATTTCTACCAACACGATCTAGTCGTTTGACACTGCCACGTGATTATGGGATATTGAGAATATGACAAAGATGTCACCATCCACTATGCCAAAAGCTTTGCACAGAAGCCAATAACTCCAACAGCTGGCAACAACTTTCATTCACTACTGATTTGGGCTGCACATGGGTGGTGGTAAGGTTGCTCTATCATATTACCAGCCCCTTAATCCATCACGTCTCAAGGGCCTTGTTCTCCTCTCTCGTCCCAGCGTAATACCACTGAAACCCAAGTAGACAGCCTTGATTTTAGATGAATACATGGAAGGGAAAATATTAACAAAGATATGATATTTCCAAAAGAAATGGGGCACATTAAAGAAATAGTGTTGTGTCACAACTAAATGCGAACCAAAGCCTCAAGTAAAGGGTTTTGCACAAAGTGTTCTAGCAAGCAGGAGCCACTGCACTTTCTGTTCCCCTGAGTATCAGAAGACACATCACGCACACAGCAACAGTTATGTAATAGGAAGCAATCATTTCCGGCAATTTCTACATCAGCATATTATATAATGAACACATTGATGTGGCACTGACCAACGACTAAGCCACAGAGGGATGCAATGCCGGCAAGTAGATTTATAGCTTTTTTTTTTATATATGGCTTTGGTTCCAATAATACTTTGCCTTTCTTCTGCACCTTTTACCCAGATATCTCCAAGTCCTTCCTGCAATCTTCCTGTCATTTCAATTTGCAACACTCCCGGGCAGCACAGTACATTAATATTAGTAGCCCTCTTGTATGGATGTGTCAACTGAGGTAAAGAAGGGAAGATCGGTCTTGTGGCTAATGCATGCACTGGGATTCAGGAGATCTGGATTCATTTTCCAGCTCTGTCCCAGATGCTCTGCAAGTAACTTAGCACCAGATTTTCAAAGGTATTTAGGCACCAAGAGATGCCGATAGGCACCTTGTGAAGGACCAAAAGGACTTACACACCTTGCTGCCATTTTAGGTGCCTAAATCCCAGACTCAGGCCCCACTAGGATTCACAGAGCCCCCGTTCAATAGTCCCCAAACTCTATAGACACCTAAAAATCACTTCACACCTAAATTTTTTCAGCAAAAGTTCCTTAGGCACCTATGTTTCTGCCTCTGCATAGACACACTGCAGCCCCATCCCAGGTGTCCCGATGCCTACGCCCCAGAGCAATGCACAAATGGAGAGAAGTTAGGCATTTTTCACACCTAACTTGTCCTGATCCAATTAGCATGCTCAGGTCTCACTCACTGGATCAGGCCCCTGCAGACAAGCTTACACAAAACTACGGGAGGAGGCCTCCCTCATAACTTTTAGCCAGAGGCTAGGGAAGTGGGAGACACCCAGTTCAGTCCCCCATCCACATGAGGGTGAGACGCGGTTTGAATAGGGCTCTGCTACCTTTCAGGTAAGCGTCCTAGCCACTGCGCTACGGGCTATTCTGAGGTGGGTGGTTTTTGGTGGCTGGTACGCTTTGTGCAAAATCCTTTACAGTAGGATTTGGTTGGCGTTTAGCTGTTACACAACGCGATTTCTTTTCCTTTTGAAATATCACAGCTTTATCAAAAATTCCCCTTCCATTTACCCTTGTAAGCTGTTCCACTGTGGCTAAATAAGTACAAAAAAAATCATTGGGGTAGGTGATTGCTCTAAGCACTTGGTTACAGAGTCATTCATATGCTGACTTGGTCTCTCTGTCTCAATGATTCTTTCATTATTTATCCACTGAGCAAGAGCTTCAGCACTGGACCAGAGAGCGCAAGCCTGCCTGAGAATGACTCTGTCGCTTGTTGATTACAACTCCCCAGTGGGAGACCCTGGAGCCAGTCCCCGTGCTCCAATGAATCTTTTTAAAGTTATTTATCCACAGTGGAGCAGCTTCAACAGGGGAAACCTAAAGACATCCACCTGAGAGGTGGCAGATCCCAGTTCAGATCCCTTCTCCTGCTTAGGCAGAGGGAGGATTTGAATCAAGGGTCTCCCACACCCCAGCCAAGTACTCTAACAACTGGGCCAAAAGTTATGTGGGAGCTCCTAGTCCTCCTCTTCCTCACACAGCTTGCTACAATGGCGTAGTCACCTCGCACCAAAAGAGGGTTAGCAGCTGAGAAGACCAAATAGAGGGAGGCCCCTCCTCGCAACTCGGACTTAGGCACCGCTCTTGTGAGAGGGGCAGGGCTTAGCGCACACACACAAACTCCACATTTCCCATTGGTTAGGTTAGGCAAGGTGGTGCCTAGCGTGTTGGCTTTTGTGAATCCCATTCGAAAGCACCTCTCTCTCCCCGTTCATTACAGGGAGTCAAGGCACTGAACTCAGTGTTTGTGAATCCCAGCGATTTTCTAAGCACCCAAGTTTCTTTGTGAATCTAGCCCCTGATGAGGTTTTCAAAAGCACCTAACTTGACGCCTAACTGTTTTCAATGGGCGTTAAGTGTCTAACCTGCTTCGGTGCCATTGAAAATCCCACTTGGTGCCTGAATACCTTTGAAAATCTAGCTCTAGTGCCAAGGGCTACTCATATGTTTACCGTCACACATATGCTGAATCAAGGTCATAAACTCTCTGTGCTCCAGACTCCCCACCCCCCGCCTGCCATCAGTCAACAGGGTATAGGAAGATTGTCTTTTTCATACCTTTTACCTCTCTTCTCTATTTAGATGGTAAGGTCCTCAGGACAGTGATTGTCTCTTACTATATGTTTGTACTGTGCTTAGCCCCAATCTCAGCTGAGACCTCTAGGTGCTACTGTACGGCAAACAATTGATATTAATAAACTATCATAAATAAAATAATAATAACACAACTTGCCTGTGGATGTCATTGTTTAACAGACATTTACCATTCTGAATAGGACTAGTCCCTCTCTTACGGGACAGCAAAACGGTCCCAAAGCAAAATTAGGCCTGACTGAATGTCACAACAGCATAATGCAGTGATTTTCAACCTTCTTCCATTTGAGGACACTTAAAAATTTTTGAATGGAGGAGCAGAATCTTAGACATAGCCTGCAGATCCCCAAGGGTCCCCGGACCACAGGTTGAAAACCACTGGCATAATGGAACAAGTTTCTCTCTGTCTATCGGAGTACCTATATGCCCCCTCTCTGACAGCTTCACAATCTTCTCCCACAGGACAAAGTGTAAGAAGTAGCAACCCTTGTAATCCGAACCCTGCATAAAATACAATCCAGTGTGGAGGCAATTCAAACAGAGGGTCAACTACACACATTGGTACCAATCCTGTTACTAGCAAAGTCAATGGGAATTTTCCATAAATGTCAGTGGAAGCCAGATTAGGCCAGTCAAAGAAAATATCATTCCCCCCTTTTTTACTAACAACCATCTCTCTGCAGCTAGGGAAAGATGGGCCAGAAATGTGAGAGTATTAATATTTACATGCAACGGCAGCATCGGGTTTGATAAGTGACAGAGCAAAAGCAGCGAGGCTTTGATTCTGGCAGGCAGTTTTTTCCCTACACAGTCCCAAACGTTAGGCAAACTATTTTCATATTCAGTTTGCGAAGGCCCGACTCCCAGCAAATTGTATTGTTTTATGTTAAAGATGCATTCACATCTGCTCACATACCTCTAAGACATTTACAGGTGATCTCATCCTCCCCACCCCCCTTCAGCCTCATTAAATGTACCAAATTATTCCAGCTAACGATCAAACCCTGCTGAAAGCGCAATGCTTATAGACTGTGCAAATAGGATACACTCTTAATTGGCTTCCACACACCACTGAATATTACTTGGGCTCATTGTTGCTGTGTGATATAACACATCAGAATATATTTCCACGGGTGCCTGCTGATAATGTGACAAGAGAAGTTTAAACTGTACGTGTCTGGAGAACATAAAGTAATGACACTGAGGATGAGTCCAGCCGGGTAGCTGTGCTTTTATATTGGAGATGCAAAACCAAAGACAAAATTCCTAGCTCCACTGAAGTTTGGGGGATGGAGTGACCTGCCGCACAGAGGGATTCAGTTGACAGTGCATCTCTGAATCATAATAGGAGCGGTGGGTGCTCAGCACCCTCCAAAAATCAGATCCAAAGTGTCTTAAACAGGGCACTCAAAGGTGCAGGAACTCACCGTCAGAGGTTGCTTTTGAAAATGTGGGCCTGACTGGGGCTCTGTTGCTCTGGACCTTGTGTAGCCATTTACACCTATGCCAGCGCGTTCAATGCATGTGTAAATGCTACCAGTTCGGAGTGGCCGTGCTTACGCGCCTTTGGGGCAGATGTTGGGCTGAGCACAGCTCAGGAAGGGATGATCGCAAAGGTGGCTGTGAGCCAGTCATTGTGCTCTTCTGATCCTGGGGCCATCCTGACATCAGACCAGTCCCTGCAGGGAATTAGAACAGCCTGAAGTGGCCATTCTTGTTAGTCAGGAAACTGCCGGCGTAAGGAAGTACTGACAATACCCCCTTTTCCTCAGCCACATCCCCGACCCCCGCAGCCAGATTGAGGTGGATGATTAGAAACCACTACAGCTATTATGTGCTACCTGAGTTTTCCCTTAGACTCGGGGGGGACTTCCCCATTGGCTGGCTAGGCAGGCTTTAGGGTTGCATTGCAGCAGTGGATGAGCACAAAGCTTAGCATCACAGAGCATCAAGCTGTCTTCTCACAGATGTAAGGGACTGATCCAAGACGCCCGTGGATTTCCATGGGTTTTGGATCAAGCCCTGCATGACTGAAGATACAAGGCAATGGATAATTGAGCTCTGGGTGTTTCTAATGCTGGCCAGAAGTTATATGGAACTTCCTGTAAAAGCCTATCCCATTACACATGTACAGCCACTGCCTACTTTAATCGCTGCTTCCCTAAGAAGCACAGATGTTTAAGAGCCAACCCTAGCACTTGCTTTTTTTTATGCTTTGCTTTTTTTAATTTGGGCTTCCTGGATGCTGGGCTGGGCTGACAGCCCTGGTTGTCCACAGAACAGAACAGCCGTGAACAGCAGCAGTGGCAGCTTTACTCCATGGAAACATCCCCAGCAATTAAGGGCAAAGTTCACTTTCTGCAGCCCTTGGCCTCTCTGATGCAGCTGCAATCAACGCTGCTAATTAGTGTCAATTTTGCTGGTGGGTTTTGTGATGGGGGCACTTGTTTACCAAGAGAAGGACACAGGCCACCCAGCTCATTTCACATAGCCCATCCAATAGCTATTAGAGTGTAACCTTCCTTTACTAGCAATCAGTGGTGGATACAGACCAGCAGCCTGGAAGTAAAAGATGTTGTATCCTGTTACCAATTCCTTGAGTCACCTGCTCAGGAATATTCAGTTAAACAGTGGGGTTGATTCTCCACTAGCTGACGCCAGTGTAAATCAGAAGTAACGCTGCTGAAGTCAGTGGAGTTACATTAAGGAGAGCGAGATCAGACATTCACGCTGTTGGGGGCTGTCGTCTCAGAGTTCTGTAACTGCAAAGTGTGATTTAATTTTAGTTGAAATCTCTAAGGATTTCCAGTCAGCCCTTTTCACTATCCCTTCAAGGTATCTGTGTGGGGCAGTTTTATAAGTTCATAACCAAATGGAACTGGACAGCAAAACACCCGGCTTTTTGCGAGGTTGACCATTCGTAGCACGAAGCAACAGGAGGAGGGGGGGAGGGTTTATTTTATCTTATGTAAAGATTAAGAACATAGTAGCTGCCAGACTGCATATTCTGCTCACTGCTCAGCCATCTCCGTGGCACAACAATGAGCAGAGGTTGGCTTTGGCAGCCTCAGCTTGTGGATTGCACCCCCAGCCATCCTGTACCTGCCTGCAGATAGCTATGATCAGCTGTCAAATGAGAGAAGATGGGGCACTTCTTATGCGTATTCAAGTGGCGCTTCAAAAATTCAGACAGAAACATGTATTTTCAATCGGAAGTCACACTGCACAGCACTGGCTAAAAACTTCGCACTACAAAGGTTTTTCAGGGTCTCCTCGTCTCACTCATATAAGAATAAATTCTGTGCTGTGACCCCTTCCCTTACAAAAAAAATCCCAGCCAATTTAATAAGATTAAATCAACAGGTTCTACAGAAATATAACAAGACCTATAGAGATTACTCATAAAACCTAAAGAATTTACTCAACAATGGGCACCTTTTTGTAGGCACCATCCCCCAGAATTCTATAAACAGTAGAAATACATTTTCTAGTATATCTTGTAGGAGGCTCCAAAAATCCCATAATACCAAATACTGCAGGAATTTTCCACAAGGGTCCCATGACTGCATCATCTGGGCCAGGACTTTGGGATATGCTGGATAGGTCAGTACAGTTTGTGAATCTAGTTTGGGAACTAGGAAGTCAGAGAGAGTGAAAGGTCTTCTTTGTGGTCCAACAGCCCAGGTCCCTTTTAGATCCCATACTACAGATAGGACATAAAATGACTGTGCAATCCTATTCAGCAAATGTGTGGGGGACCCCTCCCACCTCTGAGTTCGATCTCAGTTACACTTTCTGTATACAATAAATGCCTGAGTTACTTTCTCCATCACTCACCTGAATGTCTTTGAATCAACTGAAAGAGGTTCACTGATGAACGTTTGTTTCCTACATTAATTCACTCATCTAAACACCTAGCCCATTTTAATACATTGTGTTATTTATTCTTATTAATCATTGTTACCAAGCACACTCGGGTACCGGAAAAATCGGAGATCCAGTCACCAACCACACACATCCAGATCTGCAGGCCGAGCAGCTCTGCCTTGTGTGGAGAGTGGGGGGTGGGCAGTTTGGCCTCTCCTTGTGCTACCCACAGAGAGAAGGGGGGCAGGCCTAGCTACATCAAGCTCTACGTATGGGCTGCATGACACTTCATGTGGAGCCCCTCTACACTGATGAGTCACCCCATAAGGATTGTGTGTGTCATGGAGGTTCCTGGAGATGGCCCAACCAAGGGGGTGAAACCGGGCAGTAAGGCTGCATTGAAGCAACTTGCAGGGAAAAAGGTGAGGGGGACCCAGGGTCCTTGCGGATCTGGGGAAATCCGTGTGGCTTGGGAGCGACCCCACATCTCCTTCCACAAAGGAGCCGCCTCCCTTCTGCAAGTTGTGCCTTTTAGCACATAGAAAACATTATAATCATTCTCCGTCTTCTCCGGAAAACGAGGAGAGCAGGCCATTTTGCATTCCCTCAGGAGTGGCTCCCTGTTAACCGCTCTGCTGTTTCTTCCCAAAGGGCTGGCAGCATAAGCTCGTGCAACACATCCAGCTCTCCATCATGACTAATTCCTCAGTCAGAGAGAGGGACATAAGCATTCATCTCAGCAGAGCCAATCGCAATCAGGGGCCAGCCCCCACCCCCAGCGCCATTTACCTTTGCATTTTACGTGGACAAAACAAACAACAGGAGTCACTTGCGCTGATGGCGTATGGGCAGGGTGATTAATTAAAGCCACACGTTCTAGGTTTTTAACGAAAAACACCCAGACTTTTTGTTTGTTTGTTTCCCCTGCAGGACCACCTCTTTCATCTCCCCCACCCTCTGCCCCTCAGATGCCTCTTTGGAAGGAACACGAGGTGATGCTGTGTGCTTCATCTCCGGGAGGCACAGATCACACATGCACAGCCAATGGGATGTGGTGGGGCAGGGGCAGAGCTGGCTTTAGGCTTTCTTTTCACGCTTGGGCCTTTGAGCTGCTTGAGGGCTGGTGCAGCCTCCATTTCAACTTAGAGAAACATCGGGAATGGCTCTAAGTTACCGTAGCCCTGACTGGGCTGAGCTCCAAGACCCAGAACTGCTTCCAATCCCTGTCGTAGCAGGCTATGCAGATTCCAGGCCCTGCCCCATCCTGCCACAACGGCTGCTGTCCTCCACCGAGGCTTGCGAGAGGGCCTGTGTAAGGCTACCATAGGCAACCCTACACATTTGCCCCAGTGCAGACAACCTCCTGCAGCTGGTGGCAAGGCTTTTCCAGTCCTTGTACACCACCACAACTTTATAGAGGGGCTGCAGCAGGGGAGTGAATCCCTCCCAATGCATTTATGCTTTACACAAAACATGTCCACGCTGGCATCACTCTCAGAGCCAATCCAATTGAAAAAAGCAGTTATCAGCAGAACTAGGAAAGTTTCCAGATCACGTGTAGCCTTTAAGTCACGCCCACATAACCCCCTTTCCCCCCAGGGGGAGGGGTTGCATAGACAAAAGTTAGGGCTGACTCTGCCTGATGGACTTTTAGCTTTCAATTAAATAAAATGGGAAACAAGAAAGAACAAAAACAAAGTTTCCATAAGAAAGAGAGAGAGCTTGTGTGTGTGTGTTTTTCTCTGTTGAACTGCCTCCCAATATTACAGTCTGCAACACATAGGCAAGGAAGGCCCCTGCACTTTCCAAGATGCAGTAGACAGAAAACAAGGTCACAGTCACATTTTGCAGAAGCTACCATCTGAAAAGGAGTCACCTTGAGGGAACCAAGAAGCCACTGTAAACAGAAAAAAGCACTGAAATTGAGAGGGAAAGGGAGAAAGAGCATGACTTTAAAAGAGAAATAGGACCATAGAAAGAAAGCAAGTCATGCAGGCTGGGTTTTTGCCTGCAGCACTAAAGTCCATAGGAATTATTTGTACCCTGCAGAAGAATGGGGCCCACAGAGAAGCTGGTACCAGGATGGAGAGGAAAACGAAGAGAAGGTCTGTTGCAAGAGGAGATCTCAGCTCACAAAGAATTTCCAGTGAGTCTACTCAAAGGACTGCAGTTGCGATTCTTTTTTATGACTTGGTCTTTATGCCACAAGAGGTGAATTAATACCTTCACTTGTGAAAGTGGAGGGGTTTTTTAGTTACATTATGAGAAATGCCAAAAATGCTTCTGTACATGTTGTGACAACTAAACAATGGTCCTTATTCTGAAAGCAGTCATCCACATGAGTAATTTTATGTACACAACGGATCAGCACCAATGGGCCTAATTAGGATATCACTTATCCTACTTTCAGATTTGCATACTTCATTTACTCCTGATTTACACAGAGGAAAGCAAGTTCGGAATCAAGCTCAATGTTTCACAAAACACCCAGAATATTTTACAAAGTTTATAAAATCTAAGATCCCTAAATCTCTCTCCTGTTTCCATCTAGGTTGATTTTTCTAACCATATGTTCTGTACAATTCAATGACACTTGTTGGCAGGACAAGCTACGTAAGTGTTGCATAAGGGTAAGAAAAAGTCAGACTTCTCATGTATCTGTCATGGGTTGGTCTGACTCACATGGGATAGATGGACATGCAGTGTTTGGGGTTTTAGCACTTGTATCCATTTGTGATTGCGGTCTATTCCTGACCAAGGAACAAGTTGTTACTTAGCATGATGCCATCTCTCTCCTTTCCCAAGCACCAGCAGTATTTCCTCATCATTTCCTTATCATGAGAATTCTCTTAGGTTTCCTGATAATTCAAGGAAACCTATTTCTCGCATTTCAAACACTAGAGCAGAAAGGGCATTTCACTGCAGTGAGACATCAGCTAGCATGATAGCATTTAATAATGAGTCTAGGAATTCCTAGAGCAAAGGAGAGACACTATTTTTGTAGCGCATGAGTTTACAGATCTAAATAAATAGAGTGAATGCCCTTTCAGTGCTATGTATCAATAAGCCGGGGTGTTGCTTGAAACAGCTGCGTAGCTCCCATTCTCAAAATAACTAACTCACATGGCCTAAAGATGCCTGGAAGTGAACTTGACTCCTAGACTCAAATTTTCTAGTTCTCAAAATGATACATTATTCTAAAGATCAGGGTCACACCCATCCGTCCCTAGCACCCTTCTGCACTCTCCATCCTTGTGGCACAAAGATATGTGTAACTTTAATCACACAGCTGTAATGGACCTTTAATGGGAATCTTAATTAATGGGAATCTTTTCATCGGCCTCAACTGGATTTGTACTAAGCCCTAAATGTGGTGGCATATGTTTTATATGCTTTTTATTTAATGAACACACAGCTGCCTTATGTACATAAAGGAGAGGAAATATTTTAAGGGTGATTGGCCAAAGATTAACCTGGGTCTCCAACAAGAAAATATGGGTGCTCCACTTGTTTGTAGCCAGAAATAATTAGTGATGTGCTCGGTTGCCTGTGTGCATTTCTGGGCACCTCAGTCTGAGAAGAGCCAGGAGGGGAATTTAGCAAAAAGTAGCTGAATGGGCAAGTCATCCATTCTCCCTGCTGTTCCGTGGTATTGACACAGAATGAGAAGTGAAAGGACAACTTCAATATTCAGTCTCATGGCAGACATCTGGTCAGGCCGTGGACTCGGGCCAGGCTCTGATTTCACGTAGGCTGGGTTCACTCTGGTGTATTTCCAGTTATGTTGATTCCATTGTCCCTCTACAGCACACCATTGAAAGCATGGTCAGGGGGCTAGACCACCCTCTTCCCTGTTAAAGCCCACAGGAGGGGTGTCACCAGGGCTCCAAAGCACGCAACGCCACACCTACTCTTTCAAAGGAGATTAATTTCTTTAACAGAGGTAATCAAACAAACAGAAAACGGGCTTCACTCACTCTTTGGCCCCAGGCTCACCCCTCCCAGGGGTCTCTGGCACTCTTCCTCCTGGCAGCTTCCCAGCCTCAGTCAGCCCTGCTGCCTGCCTGAAGTAGCGCCCTGAGCCCCTTGCTCCAGGGACTCACCACAGGCACTAGCTCCACCCCATCTTAGCTTAGTTTAGCTTTCCCTCCCCAGGGCTCAGCCTGCCTGGGTCCATTCCTCCTCCAGCTGCCTATTAGACACCCTTGATAGGCCCAGGTGTAGCCCAGTTCTCTTTAATTGGCTGGATTGGATTCACCTGCTTTTGTCCAGGGGGCGCTGGGCTTAATCTTTCCACAGGGACCAGCTCCCCTGTGACAAGGGGGTTTTACAGAGAGAAATACCTGCACACTATATCATCACTGGATGGGGCTTGCTCTCCATGGAAGAGGCTACAGGGCGCACCCCTAACCCTGGTGGATCCCCAGGGCCCTCTGGGCAGCAGTCCTGTCCATCCCTGGCAATGCAGCTCTATTTAATCCATCCTCCCAGGGATTCCCGCCCCTCATCACGGTGGCCACAGGATCCCCAGTGGGCTATATGGGGAAAGTTAATATAGCCTGGGGCAGTATAGCCTATTCTGTGGAAAAACTGGGGCAGGAAGGGTGATGCTGGAAGGCAACACAGGATGTTGCTGTCTCTCCCAAGCTCCTCCATCCCCATACACAGTCCAGAGGATGGGTGGAGATAGTACCATGAAGGCAGCTAAGCCACTTTTGCCCATGAACATGCAGAGATCCCTGCATGGGGTGTCCCCTCCTTGCATGAATCTCATGCAGGGGAGTTGGGGGAGGAGGGTGAATGATTGAGGCCAGATCAGACCCGAGGTGTTTAAATGCAAGTCAGCAGCTGTCTAGTGGGTCACAAGTGATAGTGTTGTATCTGGCTAGGAAGTACTGGTATTCTAACAACCTGGGATAACCCACAACCCTCGCCAGATACATGAAATACAAGCACACATTCCCCTCTATGCAGTAAGTGCTGGAGGACAGCGTGTTTGATTGACTTCTCTACTCATCTGAATAAGGGCTGGAATAATAAACCTGCATATCTCGATCTTCCATTTTCCAAAATTCAGGCTCACCCTAGCCCGCATCAGACAGCAGCAGCTGCTTTGCTGAGACATTGGATACCCTGCCAGCAGGCAATTTCTCATGGGATGATGATGAAATCAGCTGTAACTGTCAACCCTGCATTCCAGTTCAAAAGCCTATGCTGCCATCTACAGCCTCTTCTGCTTCTCAGGGGAATTGACTCTGGTAAAGGAATGAATGAGAGAAGAATCCTAATTTATGAGCATAAGGCTCCCATAGCGGCTCACACTGGGCCCAACCCCACTCCAATTGACATCAAGTGCGAAATTCCTTTTGACTGCTTAAATAACTCATTGCAAGCAAGTTAACTTAGAAATGTAGACACCTTTTGGGCATGTGCACAGGTGTTTGTTTCATAATTAGCCAATGAATCAGACCCATTTCTAGCTTCCTGGATTTATAATCTTTAGAGGCCAGATCCACATCTCATTCTATGGACAGGCAAACCTCTCACTGCTGATGGTAGAACAACATGGGGGTGCGGGGAGTTCCACTCCATAAGAGGAATCTCATTTGCATACTTCTGTATGTTTTATTGAGGGAGGGGGATTCTTATGAATAGAGATGTCATAAAGTAATAATAATAAATACCTAGCTCTCATATAGCACTTTCCCTAGGAGATTGGTATTTTTATCCCCATTTTATAGGTGGAGAAACTGGCACAGAGTGGAAGAAACTTGCCCAAGGACACCCAGCAGGCCAGTGGCAGAGCTGCTATTGAAACCCAGTTCTCCCTGCTAGGCTACTGCCTCCCTGCAGCAATGTTTTAAATTTTATTATAAATTATTTAAAATAACCTGATTCTGTAAATGGATACATTTTCATATATACATAATTAAGGATGATAATCCTCTCTCTCCCACCCTCCCCAGTTAGGACTTAGTTTGTATTTCAGGAAAGTAGTGTCTCCAAGGTAAGAGTAACAGTCTGTTCTATAGCTATAGTAAAGAATGGATGACCATGTCTCACTCTGCCTTAGTAAACATTGCCCTTTCTTGCTACACAAATGTAGCCATCTTTTTTAAAAGTCACTGTCTTGTTAAAAGTGATGGGCCAAATTCAACCCTGATATAACTTCAGTGAAATCAATGCATTTGCACAGGGATGAATTTGGCCCCACCTGTGTTGGGAAATAAACTGCCCTTACTTGGATGGTAACAATTGGTAATAACACCTTCAATAATTAAAACTGAAATAATTCAAAAATCTAACTTCTGTTTACCGTTTATGCTGTTTATTTATTTTTTTGTATTTTACTCGCTGGGACAGTGAAACTAGGCCGTTTTACTTTGGTTTCAAAGAGTTTCTAGTCAATTTCACTTTCAAGGAGTCTTACAAACAAGGAAAGAAATATTTGTTCTTTTTTATAAAGCTCTTTCCGTGTTGAACCCTAAAAACAAAATCATAGAAATATTGATGTTTATATCTTGTAAACCCTACTTTGGGGCAAAATTTCACCAGTCAGCATCTTTTTAAAGTCAACATTGGCAAAACTCTTTGAATGAACTTCTGTGGCCTGTGTTATTCAGGAAGTCAGACTGAATGATCTAACAGTTCCTTCTAGCCTAAAAATCTATCCATCTATGAAACTTGAAATCTTTCCACAATTAAAAGTTGCAGATATCCCTTAATTACCCTGGCAATTTTTGTGTGTTGCCACCACATTTTGATTCATTTTTAAATAGTGCTATGTGAAAGACCCACACAAACAATAGGAAAAGACTGACTATAGTGAAATGTGATTTTTAAGGTGGTGGTGTCCCTCTAAATACAGATGTCTTTTTTAAATGTTATACTCTTGTATATTCTTCACAAAAAAATTAGTTTAACACATTGGTGGCCCCCTAGGACTTCAGGGTTGAAAGTACACTGTACAACAAATCCATGAACTTCACAGATGCCTGATCATCCTGCTTCAGAAGCACAGGCCCCTACCACTTGAGCGAACGGAAAACTGCTGTGAGCTGATTGCAGTATGGGACCTATGACACACAACAGAGCAATTCTGATGTCATCCAGTGGATGGCACTGTACACATATACATTAACCTACACATTATTCTACATAATTCAGGTTCAAAAGTAATTTGTATGAGTGCATTAGATATAATTTTACAAAATAAGTACTTTCCCTTTTTAAACCACTAAAATGGGCATCCATGTATTTTAAAGGTACACTACATAAAAACAAAGAATGAAGCCTAGTAAACAGATTAAACTTAGGCACCAGACACAATGTCTAAGAAAACCGTTGATTTTTAATGCTAAATATCATGTTTTCTTCGTTGGAAACACAGCTCCAGATCCTTATTAAATGTCCACTGTTCTGGGTACATAATGAATCTGTGAATCAAGGAGAGCTTGGGGCCAAAGAAACCATAAATTGCTGTGCCATGGGAGACTCCCACTAGGAATTTAAACACAATTCACAGCTAGAGTTCTTCAGCCAGCCGATCATATCTCAGGAATGCGGCAACTGCCAAAGAAATGCAGAATTAGTTACAGAGCAGTGAAGTCCCAGCACATGAAAGTGATGCACTGCCAGTGCGGAAAGGATTTCAGATTCCAGTCTCACGAATTGAATTTCAGATGACTCCACCACACTAGGATGTTGGAAGATTGTCACTAGCGAACTGAAAGGAAGCCAGAAGAGGGAAATGCATTTGAGAAGCAAAGTGACATAGACGGTACTAATGAAACTAGAGCTCTGAAATATTCTAATACGTGTGTATTTTCTTCCAAACTACGCTCAAATGATTCATAGGCTTGGAAAAAATGTGCATTGCGTATGTACGTACTCAACACAACCCTCTACTGGATGGAATACATCTAACCTGCCCTAATTTAATCCACATATGTATTTTCACACTGGAATTTTCCAAACCATTGGTCTAACCTCTGCTCCCATTCCAGTGAATTAGAGTTTTACCACCAATTTCAACAGGAGCAGAAGTGGGCCAGTGGTGAATGCTTTTGAAAAATTGCAGCCTTAATGTTTATTTTTGAACCATCTCTAGATTTATAAGGGGCCCCTTATGCTTTACTAGGCAGCACAGAGTAAAGGGAAAATCTCATAATCCCATGCAAATGGAGCTAAAAGGGACTGAACTATAGTGAACACTGGTTATGCACCTCCTTCCAGCAAAGGGACCAGTCACACCACTAGACAAACTGTGTGGCCAATGGGCTGTGCGGAAAAGGGGGCATAGCTAGCCAGAGAAGGAAGGAGTCAGGAGACAGCTGGGTTGTACAGCTGGCTTCCTAATCAAGTGGCAAACAGACTGTGGCGCACTAACGTTAGTACTGCCTGAGGCAACACTGACCCTCTCCCCCCTCCATGCAATGGGACTCTCCCATCAGAAAGATCACACCGCGCACCCATGCTCTAGCATCCAGTGGTAGCAAGGAAACTGAGACAAAGACGTTACCAGTGCTGGAAAGGGAAGGAAGAGGAGTTAAGAAGCTGAGGGACTCCCCACATTTGTGAGGTCTCAGCTGTCTTTTGGGGATCTTTCCCAGCATGTTCTTTGGAAGGCAGCCCCCTGCCCCTCCCACAGGAGAGCTAACCCAGTCCTGAGCAGTGAGGATGCAAAGCTTTTTAAACAAAATTCATTGTTCTTATATACTTTTTTTAAGTTCAAAGAGATCAAAATCAGAATGAAATGTTTCAATTTGACTGAAAATAAACATTTCCTTTGACCCAAAACAAAAATATTTTGCGGGGGAAGGGAAGGCAATTTCATTTCATAGGAAATTTTGACACCTTTGGTTTTTGTTCAAAATCACAGAATTATCCATGAAACAGGAAATCTCGTTCCTGCCTGGCTGTATCTGCACAGGCAGTGACACACTCTGGAGTCTCATCGAAGCCTCGTGCAAGGACCCTCCCTCCTGTAGAGCTCAGAACTTCGGTGCGGTGACTCTACAGTGACGGCGACAGCCAATGGGGGGACAGATGAGCACACCCCTCCCCACACCCGCCCCTACATACGGAGCTTTGGATCCATGTCATCACAGGCCCACTGGCCTTGAGCCCCTACTTCTCCTACTGGCCTTGATCCTCTTTCTTTCCCAGTCAACCTCCTGTGCTGTCTTCAAAATGTGCCCCCACCCTTCAGCCCTCCATAGACCCTAGAACAATGGAAATGGACCAGCTTCTCTGTGCAGGGCAGGCTGGATTCCTCACAGATGACTGGGGGTCTAGCTAGGGAAGGTGTCATTCCTGTGCTCATCCATAAACTATTCCCCTCCACACTAGTAGAGGACTGGTAACAGCAGCTGCAGCGGCCACCGTAGCTCTGAGGTGGCTCCACTGACATTCTGTGTCCTATCAGAGGTGGTGAGAAGATTCTCCCTGGTCTCCACAGAAGCCCCCTCCCCTCGGTGACATGCCAGTGTAGCTAGGCTTGGTGTAAATTCTAGAAAGGAAGGTCTGTGATTGTCCTTCTTGCTTGGCACTAACTGTATTATATTTCCCTACTGCAGCTTCTACCAGCTGCCCTGTAAAGTGAGAATAAAAAGGCTCAGCATACACAATCCAATTTTTCCTGGTCATTCATGCCACTCATTTTCCCCTCCCTTGCCCACCCCCGGTGCAGCCAGCTAGCTTCTGCATCCTATTTTTAGGACACTTTATTTTTAGAGAAGAGCCACAACAGAACCTTAAGAGATCTGGATTTGTGGGAGGCGCTCAGATACTACAGTAACGGGGGCCATAGAGCTAGCTAGCTAGCATCCCATATCAGAACTCATCCCCTATGGCTTTGGTTCCAGGTTGGATCCAGGACTGGAAGAGGCCTGTTTTGCCACTATGCAGCCAAAACCACTGTCAAGATCTCAGGCTAAGATTGCAAAAGGTTCATGAGACCATCAGATCTTGAGAGATTTCCCCCATTTGCAGCCAAACTCTTAAAAGGACAACTTGAATCTGAACAATCCTCTTCCTGACTTGGCCTAATCTGGGGTCTGTATCCAGTCACTTGCTTTCACAGCTCACCTGTCTACTCTCTTCTGCGAGTGGGCATGAATGTTTCTAGGCCATCCCTACCAGAGCCCGGCCTAATTTCTGCAAAGGCAGCTTCATTCCTAAGCAGGTCCTATGCTCCCTCTTGCTCTTTTCCATTTCTTTCAGTTGCTGCCAAGAGTTTCTTATCTTAACAAAGAAGGCGTTCCTAGTTTCCCGGTGGTATGGACAGTTAATACATTTTCTGTGAATACAATTGTGGAGTGCATGTTTCAAGGACACGCCTCCTTCCAAATACAAATTCTGTGAATTAACCACTGTGCTGTTTATCACTTCTGGCCCAGCCCTGATCAATGGCAACGAGTCTGACAAACTCCGACAGTGGGCGTCTGATCAGTGGCATCAAGCACAGCAAGCGCTGCTAGTTTCCCACTCGGTGCTCTAGTGGTGCCCGGGCTAGGGCAGTACTGAATAAGCTGCGGAATTCAGGGTAAAAAAGGAACAGGTAGGGTTCTTAATAGGCAATTATCTCTCGGGGAGCAGTGGTATGGACAGCGGAGAGACAGCAATGAAAGACATCAACACCAGCCTTTAGAAGAATGAGGACAGTACACAGAGCTGGGCATGCTGGGTGTTCTGGAATCCAGTCTCTGGTGTGTAGGCCTTATGCCATGGCAGCACTCAGTGACAGGATAAGCAGCAATTTCTAGCAGTGCATATGCAAGAGAGCCTCCATATAAGCCCCACACGTGCACCCCGCTCCTTCACAACACAAGCTCTAGAAACCAAGGGAGTCCTAAGTTATGGCTGCCGTCACTGTCAGCACAATATCAATCTCCAGGCGTTATCCTAGTGCTGTTAAATACTCTCTCTACCACCCTCAGCTTCACTTCAACAATACCATCCCCCTCACTGCACACAAAGCAGTGGAAATGATGCTGCAGTGTACAGAATTAGCACTCCAGCCAGCACGGAGCCCCACCAAGGGGTCCCCACAATGGGACAGGTGCTCACCAGCTTTTAACTCCCACATGGCATCCTGCAAAGGGCGTGCATGTTCTGACATTCACACCTGCACACAGTTGCAAAGGGTCTGACGGGCACCAATACTTACCCCGTGCCACCCCACCGTATTCAGTGGATTCTGCACAGGAGTAAACATCTGCCTGTGCAGAATCCTTTGCTGGACTGGGACCCTAATTTTCTGGTTCAGAGCATTAGTCTGTGTGTCAGCACACAGTCAGTCTCCAGGCATTGCATGTAAGCCCTGCTTTAATTTGAACCAGTACTTTTCTAATGGGCTTGGTAGCCTGAGCAGAGGCAATGGATCTACTGAGGTAAAGTTTGCCTTGAAATACTTTTTTTTTTTTCAGTGTAACAGTCACTAACAGCAGCAAAGTGGGTGACCCTGCTGCCTTGGAAAGATTAAGCTGCATGAAATTGCAATCACTTTGTCATGGAAATATCTTGGGCTGACACAGGGGGCCCGAAAAGGCAATTCTTAGCACTGGACAGTTAAGCTCAGTTCAGACAAAGGTCAGCTCTGGGGCCTATCAGAGAACAAGAAAGGAGTTCTGGGCTAATGCCTGAAGCCAGGCCTCACTCATAACAGATCCCAGCTGTTCTTGTACCAATCCCACCGTTTCTACTGCTTGTGGAGGGACATCTTCCCACGTGCTTCGCAGAAGGCAAGGTCAAGTGGGTTTCTGAAAACGAGGTTCAATGGATGTCAGAGGCAGGCCTGTTGAATAGAACAGTAGAGCTTCTGTTGCTTGACCGGCTGCCACCACTTTAGGGGGTTAGATGGATAAGAATGCCGTCTCCACACAGTAAACCCATCTGAAACCCTTGTCGTAGCTCCTGGTTGCCTATATCGGAGAGGTACATTTGTGACCATGGAGATTTGAGAGTTACCCTTTCCTCGTTCAGAGGTTAATGGGATACATAAGCAAGGAGGATGAATACGTGATCTTTAAAATGTAGTACACAGTTTAATCTTCCTTACTTTCCTCTGTGACGAAGGCACCAGGCTTTCATTTCCATTTTAGAGTTGAGAAACCTGAGACAAGGTGGTTAATGGTCTGATTTTCATAAGCTGGTGGAAACTGCAGGGTCTCATTACCGCTGATAATCAGGCCTCCAGTGATTTACTTATCCAAGACTATAATTAAATGTCCAATGGGATTTAGGCACCCAATTCCCTTAGGCCCCTTTGAAAATAACATCCTAAGTCTTTTTTCAGTCAGGTGCCTAGATAGTCTCAAGAGCTCAAAAAACAATGTTGCCCTTTCTTCTGACACCAGTACCCATTCTGACACAGGTGTCACTCCTGTGGTGAATGGTAACAGATGTCCAGGGCTTTGCAGATTGGCTTCCCACTGGAGGAGAAATCAGTGATGCAGAGTCTGAGAATATTCTAGGTGCAACTTGCTTTATTAACACACATACACCTGTCTGGGAATGGTGGTGGTCAAACAGCATGAAGGGCAACCCCTTCTTTCAGGAATCTCAGCCCAACACCAATGCCCAGTTCCCAGAGGGTAAATCTGCCTCCAGAATTGACTCTAATCGGAACCCCAGGCTAAGTGAAACTCGCCTGCTGCTCTCACAGCATCTTCTCTCCCAACATTGCCTCTACATAAAACCTTGCATATGCCAAAAACTAAGAACACAGCATGTCTTCTCAAGAGTCAAAACTTGCTTGCACACTAAGAAAACAAACTAGGAAAACCATGTATAGCAGAATAAACTAGGAAAACCACGTATAGCAGAATAAACATTGTTATTTCATTGACTATTAAAGCTGGTTGAAAAATATGATCCATTCTACTGACTACACACATTTATTTAAAGTATTTTGGGGACCTCAACTGGCTCAGAATTTTTTGACTGTGCCTACAACTGACAGGGTGAGCCTTCGGCTCATCTGGCTCTAAGCACATAAGCTCAGCAGCCTTTCACTGAAGTCATGAAGGCTTTACGGATGACACAAAGATGATCGATTAGATGTCAGGCCCCTAAGGGACCTCATGCTTCCGGGTGTTAATGTGCAACAAAGGCTTAATGTTCAGTGAAAAAGACAAGAGAAAACTCAGCTCATATGGCCACATGCATGTCAGCATTTGACATCTGACCTTGTGTGACAGATACAGGTCATCAGAAATTATCTGTAGGGATATTGGAATGTCTTTTGGATGAATGTAATAGCATAGATTGTCTTAACTGCTCAGCCCACCAACAAGCAGGCTCTTATCTGGTGCTGCATGAAATTGTTTATCTTTACAGGAGGGGTGGAAACAAGCAGACTCTAAACTAAAACAGATTCTCCACTCTGCTGCACCAGTCCTATGGCCGCGTAACTCCATTGTAGTGAAGCTGGAGAACCAGGCTTAAAATCTTCAATCCAGTCCTTGATATGCCTCATTACTTTATGGCACCAGAAATGTTCAGTGCCCTTGACCCAGTTGTAAGCCTGTACCCTGCCATACTATAACAGATCTTCACCTGATGTAAATTGGCATTACTCCGTTAACTTCAAGTTTAAAACTAAAACCCAATGATTGACTGGTTCTGACTGGGAAATAACTACTTGGCTAGTTCCTCAGCTGGAGTAATCAGTGTACCTTTACTGAGGTCAACATACTATCCAAAATAAGAACATATGGTAGCTCAGTAAGACTTGTTTATATTTGATGGACTCTTCTCCTGTAGCTGCAATAGACAATAATAGATCCTCAGACAGTGTAAACCCTATTTATTGCAATGGAGCAACACTGATTTACACAAGCTGAGGATTTGGCCTCAAACCTATTCCCTGCTGAGAACCAGCCAATCCTCAGTTTTAAGTTTTAAACTTCAAACACTCCCTGAATTAAAGGGGAAAAAAAAAGAGACAATATTCTGAAGCAGGAAAATCAATTATTTCCCCACTAAGAAAAATGGCTGCACAGATTTTGCTCAAATTTACCAACCAAAAAAGAATCACCCTTAGGTGGGACAAAGCATGGGAAGTTTCAGCTCAAAAGGAAGATTTTTTTTAGGAAATTGTGAGTAAATAAAAACAAGTATTCAGAACGGAAAGAACTTTCTGACTTTAGTGTTTCATTCACTCCTGGAAGACCTGGGGGGAAAACCTAGGGTCTTATTTATATTGTAGTAGCACCTAAAAGGCCTAATCACAAACCAGGATGCTGTCGTGCAAGGCATTGTAGAGAGAGATAGGAAGGAGGCAACTCCTGCCCTGAAGCACTTACACTGTTCCCTCCTTAGGCAATATTTCAGCTGGAAAATGGAACTGTCCATTTCAAAATAGAAAGTTTGCCCGTGTAAAGACTTGAACCTGCACCTTTCAAACCACTGGAGGGTTTCCCCCATTTATCTGACTGAGAGCAGGAGGAAGCCTACCACAAATAATTACTAAAGGCGATTAGACAGGATAATTAGAAAAGATCAGATTCAATATATTCTTTGATATGTTCAGTGCAGGTGCATTTCATCAGTGGAGTTAACGGACATACATAGTAGGTCCTAAGACACTGTCCTGCAGTTCCCATGAACTGTGATTCTACTCAGACTTACGGCCAATCCTACGAGCTAACATATCCTGTGGTGGCTTCTACTGGCAGCCTCCAAGTATGATATCAAAGTAATTCTATAACTGTCCTTCCAGCATCATACCACCTCTGTTAGCAGACGCCTGGGCATGAAAACTCCCCTCTTGCCATTCACGTTGCTTCCATAATTGTCCTGTGCAGTGGGGACCACAGAGACCGATCTGTGTGCTCCTGGGGGTGGAAGGAGGCACACCATGGCCTATAGCCCTGTGAGGAGCAAACAACCCCATTACCGGAGCTGGTGCAGCCTGTACATCCCTTCGCCTCATCCCTGCAACAAGGTTCTGTTGATGGAGGCGTAATTCATCCCCCTGCTTCCTGAGAGGTAACATGCCTCTGCATCACATCTAATGCACAGCTGTGCCTTAAAGTGAGCTGACCCTAAAATTAGAGGGATACAGAGAAGATAAGGCCCTAAAAAAATCCCCAAACTGCCATGCACAAAAAGATATGGTTCAAGAAGTGAGGGTTAGGTGAGTCATGGGAATAGCGCAGCTATGTCCATTGAAAATGGAATTTGGATCCACAACTTCATTTAAAGTTTACATTTCTAGGTGCCCCTTTGTTTGCTTCCAAAAATGGAAGAGACAGAAATTTGCACATACATGTGGGCACGGGTGGCAGGAGGGAGGGAAGGAAGCTACAATGATCATGAACAAAACATTTTTCCTTACCCGCCTTTCCATTCGTCATGACCTGGTTAGGAATAATGCAGTCCAGCACCACATACAGAGTTCATAAAGAGCTCATGGAAAGGTCAGAGGCTGTGCAGCGCTTACAACTGCAATAAATAATTTCAGTTGACAATTTTTGCCCCGCTACCCATGACTAACTGTGATCAGTCCTGTTCCCACTTATAAAACAAAACAGCCGAGCAAATTATTTACCTGGAAAATAGAGGTGTGGGACCAGGTTCAAGAAAGAGAGAGATTAGAGAGATCAAACATTCAATTTGCCAAAATAATCTTTTCCCCGTTTGAAGACTATCTTCTAAACCAGAGAGCAGACTCTAGAGATAGCTACGTAAAATCCAGTGAGTTAGTGTGTTCAGCATGAGGAGTAGATTTAGAGTTAGATTAGGTTCATTTTGCACTTGTACATGTAATTAAATACACGATAAATCTCTACGGTTTGGGTGAATTTGTGAACATGTCATTTTATACAAGCTGGTGGAAAAATGGCAATTATTTTTCACAGGAATTTTTTTTTTTTTTTAATCGGAGGAGCGTTTTGGGGGTTTTGTTTGGTGGTTTGGATTTTTTTGTTTTGTTTTTGTGTTTTAATTTCTTGCAAAAAGTTTTTAGTTCCACAATGAAAAACGAAAATCCAAATAACTTTTAGTTTCTGAAAACAATTTTTGGCAAAAAAATACTCTGTTTTTGAGAAAGCTCTTCTGTTTTCAAAACTGACATTTTTATTGAAAAAATTAACCAAAAATGTTTGGTTTTAGTTTCCAGATTTTTATTGAAAAACCAGAACATTTTGACCCAAATTAAAGTCGTCCCCCCCCCCCCCCCAAAAAAAAATTTTAATTTGGTCAAAAAGTCTTTTTATGAAGAAAAAAGTTTTGGATGAACAAATTTCATCCAAATGAACAAAGGGCCAGATTTTCTCCAAACTAAGGTTTCCAGTTTTTGAAGGCAAAAATTGTGGCTGGCAAATAATTGCAGGTTAATTTTGTAACGACAATTATGGTAAGTTAGCTGGCTAGATCTCTAACGTGCAGGTTACAAATGGTATGAATAATTGCAGTTGTAAAATTGTTCCTGTAAACACTTGGTTGAGGCTGGGTTGAATATTTGGCTCTGTGTATGTATATTCAACCCAGAGACTGGGGCAAATTTGCTGTCCTTACTTTTATAGCCCCCCATGCATTTGCTTCAGACTAACTTAAGACCTTTGAGTGGGATTTTCAAAGTGTTGAAAAGACTAAAGGTCTGTTTATACTAAAATAAAATCCCCAAGGCAGTGAGTCTCAGAGTTGGGGTTAACTGACTCGGGCTCACACAGCTTACACCCCAGGGCTAAAAATAGCAGTGTAGACATTCCCACTCGGGCTGGAGGCCGGCTTCTGAAACCCGGCAAAAGGGGAGGGTCTCCGAGCCTGGGCTCCAGCCCAAGAAGGAATATTCCACGGCTATTTTACCATCATATTGCAAGCCCTGCTAGCCTGAGTTAGTTTACCTGGGCTCTGAGACTCACTGTTGCAAATGTCTTTGCAGTATAAACATAGCCTAAGGCAGGGGATCCCAACCTGTGGCCCGGGGGCCAAAAGTGGCCCGTGGGGGCTTTCAAAGTGGCCCGCGACTCCCCTTCTGCTAACTGCAGCAGGGAGCCGCTGCCTAATGATTCGGGCGGAGCGCGTTGCCATGGAGATAAAAGACGGGTGCAGACACTTTACTGCAGCCAAGAGGATGGGAGATCAGCGCTCCCCTCCCCCTGGGTGCAGCAGGGAGCACGGCAAAGTGCTCTGCCTAGGTCCAGAGGCACTGGAGTCCCTGCTGGAGCCAGGGGGAGGGGAGCACCGATATCCCCCTGGCTGCAGAAGGGAGCCACTGCCTAGCGACCCAGGTGGAGCGCACAGGGCTACAGGATGCATGTGGTTTCCCTGCTGCAGCCAGGGGGACGGGAGAGCAGTGAGGAGGCAGCCCCCTCACTGAACTCCTTCCGTCTGGCTGCAGTGGGGGGGAAGGTGGCTGGCAGAGACTGGTGGCCCTTCAGGGTTGCAAAAATGATATCTGTGGCCCTCGAGGCAAAAAATTTGGGAACCACTGCCCTAAGGCATACAAATGAGGTGCTTCTGAAAACGTCGCCTTTTTGTCTCAATTTGCTCCCCTCTGCAGTACCTTTGGTCATCCAACCTAGACCTCCTCTCTTCCCAGGCACACAATCTCGCCACTCTTACAGCTCAGTGCTTCAAGGCACGGAATACTCTCTTCCTGATCCAACAAAGCGCTTAAGCAACAGAATAGCCTCAATGGAACCAATAGGACTGTGCCTCAGTTTCCCCATCTGTAAAGCAGGAATAATGATACTCACCTCCTTTGTTAAGCACTTTGAGGTCAACAGACGAAAAGCGCTGGGAGCTAGGGATTATTATCATCACAAATACAGGGAAGCATGATCTTAAATGTGTTGCTGGATCAGTTCTTTAGTCAGCATCTGTCAGGATCCAGCCTTTAAAGCAAAGGCCTTATCTTATGCAGCTGCTGCTTTCTGGAACAGCGTGACTCTTTATCTCTTCATCTCATCGCAAATCTTACTGAAAATAAAGCATGTTTTCGTGCCCAGGCCTCTTAATTTGTCCCTCTCCATGTTATGTGGTACATTCTATAAATCAGTACTGCAAAGCAGTTAGTTTGTATGAAAGACAGTCGATCAAACAGTGCCATTGCATGTCTCTTCACAGGTGATATTTTGCCATCTCCTGTAAATGATTTGCAGCTACTGTATAAGCAATGCCCAGCTGCCTACACTGGCACTGGACCATACATCTCCCTCTCTCTCTCTCTCTCTCACTTTAACAAATTGAAACTAGCAGGACACAAAGCAAAACGTGAGTTGGGCTCCCATTCACTCACAAAAGTGCCAATAGTATTCAATGGGCCTGGTCCAAAGCAATATGTTTAAAGTGCACTTTATATTTTTTCCATTACCCTGCAAGCATTGTATTTCAGTTGCCACCACTAAAGTAAACAATTATATTACCAGCAAGCAACCACTGTTGTAAACTGAAATCAGTTCCTGGTTTTAAAATATATATTGAAGTGTGGAAAGACAGAAAAGTAATATCTCATTTCTGGACATGTTCCTGCTCTGTATGGATTCACTTCCAAATGTCGGAGGAATGTGTTATGGAATAAGATGCTAGACAAGAATTAACAGCTACTCTAACAAGGGATGGAGCCTTCTTGATTAGAACCTCTAAATTACACCTGTCCTGTACTTTTACAGTGTCACATCTGAACATTCAACGCCATTGTTTCAAGCAGCAAGGAACATGCCATTTCACCTCTTTAAACACAAACACATGTACTCAAACACATAAATATGCTTATTTATGTGTCCATATACATACCAAACACACCCTTAAGTATTTCGCAAGCACCTTGGTGCTCATTTACACACCCATGCAGGCTAGAAATTAAGGTTTGCATGTTAATCCACCAGAGAAAGAAGTATACGATAGAAAAACGTTACCCCTGGATGTTTGCGGTATGTTGTGCCAATGATCTGTATTGTTTGCGTCATTCAAGACCTGATCCTGAAACTTGTTCAGGTGCTAAACACCCTCATCTCCCAATGAGGCACTTCTGGCATAACGTTTACGTATTTTTGATGGGATTGAGGCTACTACCACATATTTCCTGATGCATCTCATTGGGTATCTGGTGATTCCATAGTAGATGGACCCTTCCCACCACTACCACCTACCCAACCAGACATTTCCCAGATAACAGTGTACTGTACAAATTGATTTCCTCTCTGTGGTGAGCTCAGTTCAGGGGCTTGGTGAGGCTCCTCATGGGCAATGGGAACCACCCATGTGGGCCCCAGAAGCAGATCAGACCCTTATTTGTTCCAGTAGAGGTGCACAGAACCGACTGCCTGTTACTAACAGACACATTCAAACATTGTTTTTGCCATTCACGCTGCCGGGGGACTCGGAGGCAGTGCGGCCACCGCTAGATAGGATCTTTGTGGTATGCAGATTACCACACCCCAGTGCAGCTTGTTAGCCAAGATATAGGAAAGTGGAGCCATGATGCCACCTCCACCCCGCCACAGAAAGGGAGTTGGGGTGAAACAGCCCCTGTGTTTCTCCATGCACAAGGCCTGCAATTTGTTGGCCCATCTGAGGGAGGAGCGGGAAGATTTCTTCTTCCACCTTATGCACACTTGTCAGGGCCATGAAAAATCCGGCCCTTCATTATTTATTACATGATTAACTACAACCACCACAATGTCCTGTCTCCTCTAACACAAATTTAAATAGACTCCACAGCTTTTTGCCAAGTTGGTAATTTTTCCTGGCAATCAGGTAGTACTCCACATGCCTCCTGGCAGTAGGTTTCCAGGGGTCAGTACAGTAATTGATCAGTGAAAGAACTTACAGGAATAGTGTGAAGTAGATATTTCCAGTGTGCCTGCCGGTACCTGTATTAACACTAGGCATGGTGTCTGAGAAGCCTCAGTTCTTTCCTGCCGCTGAAATTCAATAGCACATGACAAACATACACGTTTCATACGCAACCTGATGCCATCCTGGCTGCATTTGCAACAGAACCAGGGTTTCAAGGGCACTCATCAGTCGTCCGTATAACAAGTAACTAAAACAAAGCCAGAGATCATAGAGGCATGTTATTATTAACAGGTAGGGAGGCTGATAACAAACAAGCAGTTAATTTATGGCCTAGGGCTCTGTGTACAGTGTCAACCTTAAGGGTTAATTTTCCTTTAAGAGGTAACGAAAGGGAGGCAAAGTAAGCCTTCCGCAAACGTGGGCCAGAATCTCTGCTTTCATATGATTTTAAATGGTCAGGTAGGAGACCAATAGCAGGAGGATATTTGTCTCCAAGGCTACGGGTATCATCATAGACCTATTCAGCGTATGTTACACATCTCGTTCTGTGTCTGCTACGGGTGCCTGGGTAGGGGGACTTAGTCCTTTAGCTCGACCTTGGGAGGCTCCTTCTTTTAGCTCTAGAAGTTTCAGGTCTAATCTCTGCTAACATCCAAGATGATGGTCGTTACAGATAATATAATAATGGAATAATCCTACCCTGATGACATTTTCATATATCCCTGCTAGAAATGCTCCCTGTATATGTCCCATGAGCTTTGTACAATCCCCCCGCCCCTCCCTTCCTACACACACTCCACTCACAGTGCCTGAGCATGAAAGTAAGCAGCAAGCTGGCCCAGACATGTCAAGACAGGTATGATAATCACTATAGCAGTTCTCTCCTCAGACAGCCTGTGATCTATTCAGTCAAACCTATTGACACACACAGAACAGTACCAGGCAGCACTCACGTGGTTGAAAGCATCACCCAAGAAAAATCAAAGCAATGGGAACAGAATGACTTTCTGGCGATTTTAACCACTGAACAACATAAGAGTGGAGGAGAGGGGAAGGGAAGCTAACCAAAAATATGATTCTATTGTGAGATCCAGGCCTGGAAAGCACAAATGCAACATCTAAGAGCTCTTACCAAAACCCACACATCTCTCCTTACATGCCTGGCACTGATTTATTAATGAGACACCATGTCCTAGAGACAGACACACATATGTTTCACATTGCCACCGGTTCTGTTTCCCACACATCTCTGCTGCATGTGACCATTTGAACTCAATATTTTACCACACAAAGCAAATTCTAATAGCTGGTGTCCAACAGGGGGGGACTATGTGACTTGGAATTGATCAGAAACATCCATCCATCCATCCCAGCACATCCTTTTACCTTCTGTTTTCTGGACTAAATTAGATTTGGATTTGGGGGGGAGGGAGGATATAAACAGCCTACACCTTAGCCTAATATCCCTTGTTTTGTCTTTGGTGTATGCTTAATAAAGACAATTTGAGTCAGTAAAGTGGCTTCTTAGAGCACGGAAAGTAGGCCAAGCCGCTCTTTGATACACATCACATTTAGATTTCAAAAGATCCAAATGTGCCCCTGTGCGAACTTGAACCTTCTCTTGCTGTACAAAGATCTGGTAAAGGGGGGAATCAGGAGCAGTCTAAATTATGTATATGGCCCGCATTAGCACAGTATCTGAGCACTTCATGATCTTTAACAATGACTCTGGGCGTGGCCACACTGTCAAAAAAAGAGCCAGGGCAGCAAGCCTCAGAGCCGGGGTCAACAGACTCGGGCTTGCATTACAGCACTGAAACCTGGCGAGGGGAGATGGTTTCAGACCCTGAGCTCCAGCCTGCGCGGAGACGTCCACACGGATATTTTTAGTGCCATAGCACGAGCCCAAGTGCGTAGATGCGGGCGCTGGGACTAGCACTGACAACGTATCCTAAGGGCATGTCTACACTGCAATAAAAAACCCAGGGCACCAAGCCTCAGGGGCCAGGTTAACTAACTCAGGCTCAGAGTGTGGGACTATAAAACTGCAGTGTAGATGTTCAGACTCAGGCTGCAGCCCAAGCTCTGCCCCCCCCCTCACAGGGCCTGGAGTCCGAACAGCTACACTGCAGTTTTATAGTTCCTGCAGCCACTGCCCATGTCAGCCGACCTGGGCTTTTATTGCAGTGTAGACGTAGCCTTACCCGAAGTCACACGGGAAGTCTGTGGCAGAGCCAGCAACTGAAGGTAGCTCTCCCAAGTCCCAGAGCCTTACCCACATGACCAATGTTCCTGCCTTTTCTCTCAATATTTACAGCTGTCGATCCAGTGTCAGACAGACAGTGGAGGGGGTGTAGGAGGGGGCCAGGCCCCAGGGTGTTGGCCAACGGGGTGGGGGCACCAGCTGGGCCATTCACAATGTGCCGGGGGTGGGAGACGCAGGAGGCTCTGTGGGGTGGCTGGACGGAGCCCAGGGGCAGGTGTGGGGAGAGCTGTGGGTGACCAGGAGAAGGAACTACCCCCCCACTACCCTCTGGCCAGTGGGTGAGGTCCTCCCACCCGGTGGGGGGGCCGGCGCTGGATCTGATTGGGCTACGGGGCTGGAGCGGGAGAGGTGGGTGCTGCACAGTGGGTAAGTGGGAGGGAGGGGCGGTGACAGAGCCCAGCCAGAGCTGGGGGAGCCACCGCCACGAGCACCAGAAAGTCCCCAGGGTGCAGGTGGAGGAAAGCAGCATGTCCACCCCGCAGGTACAGACCCCTCCCTCCCCGAGGCAGCTGGGGGAGGCACGGTCTGGTGGGAACCAGGGACCCATCCCCCTCTGCACTGGAGGCATGTGAGGCGGGGAGGGAGGCGTAAATGCAAGCACTGGCCCCCTGGTGCCGGACACCCACGGTATGCAACTGTGCCAATCTCTGTGCTTACTCTTGCCTCCCAAAATATAAAGTAAACCATGTAGCCTCCTCCTTGCTGGCTCTGTGCATGCACTGTTACAGCATGTCACAGTCAGTTGCTACACAAAGGACTCTGTAAAGGAGCATAACATTAACTAGGGATTGAATTCCCTGAAGTATTCTCCAGCCCTGGAATCCCAGGAGTGCAGCAATACCAGCCCTAGCATTCCTGTCTGCAAAAGCTCAGGCTCTGGGTCCCAAGCCTGGAGCTCAATCAGATAATAATTATATGTTGGCTGTCTGGCTTTGCAGAATAGAAGGGCAGTTCTGAAATCCGCATGCTGAAGTATAAGAGATTTCAAGATCCTGGGAGGAAGTAAAACTGATCCTGCTACCCCAGGATTGAAGAGTCTTTATAACATTGCATGTCCTACTGCAAACAACCGCTCACCTGTTTTCGCTAATCAATATATAATCCATGAGAGAACACGGGGCAAACACATACAGATAGAAACAAAATCTGGGAAAACAAGAGGCTTGCAGCCATGAAATAAAAAAAAGGGGACAGGGCCACTCAACCAAAAGAAATCTGATGAGGTTCAACAAGGACAAGTGCAGAGTCCTGCACTTAGGACGGAAGAATCCCATGCACAGCTACAGACTGGGGACCAACGAGCTAGGCAGCAGTTCTGCAGAAAAGGACCTGGGGGTAACAGTGGATAAAAAGCTGGATATGAGTCAGCAGTGTGCTCTAGTTGCCAAGAAGGCTACTAGCATATTGGGTTGCATTAGTAGGAGCATTGCCAGCAGGTCACGGGAAGTAATTATTCCCCTCTATTCGGCATTGGTGAGGCCGCATTTGGAGTATTGTGTCCAGTTTTGGGCCCCCCACTACAAAAAGGATGTGGACAAGTTGGAGAGAGTCCAGCGGAGGGCAACAAAAATGATTAGGGGGCTGGAGCACAAGACTTATGAGGAGAGGCTAAGGGAACTAGGCTTGTTTAGTCTGCAGAAGAGAAGAATGAGGGGGGATTTGATAGCAGCCTTTAACTACCTGAAAGGGGGTTCCAGGGAGGATGGGGCTAGGCTGTTCTCAGTGGTGGCAGACAACAGAACAAGGAGCAACGGTCTCAAGTTGCAGTGGGGAAGGTCTAGGTTGGACATTAGGAAAAAGTTTTCACTAGCAGGGTGGTGAAGCACTGGAATGGGTTACCTAGGGTGGTGGTGGAATCTCCATCTTTAGAGGTTTTTAAACTGCACCTTGACAAAACCCTGGCTGGGATTATTTAGCTGAGGTTAGTCGTGCTTTGAGCAGGGGATTGGACTAGATGAGATGACCTTCTGAGGTCCCTTCCAACTCTATGATTCTAACCCCGTGTAACCCAGCCTATGCACAAAAGAAGACTTAAGTAGTGCCAAGACAAGAATACTGCAGTCTTCCAACGTTGCTTTGCAGCATTGGTGGAAAGTGTAATACACTGGTCTAGCAGGCCAGATTCCTGAATGTCTCTGGGGGATTCTGAGTTTCCCTGCAAAGAAAAAATCCCTTCCTAGTTTCATTACTTGGATAATTGCTGTGAAGTACTTTGAAACACACAAGAGATTATGGATATATCTACACTGCAGCTAGGAGGTATAATTCCCAGATCAGGTAGATGTACACACATTATCTTTGATCAAGTGTGAGAAAAACAGCAGTTTGGCAACCTAAGCACATGTGGCAGCTCGAGCTAGCTGCTTGAATACCACCCCATCTGAGTTCCTAGGTACATGCTTGGGCAGCTAATCCAAGTTACCACCCATGGCCACACTGCTATTTTTAGATGACAGCTTGGAGCCGAGCTAGTGCCTGTACTCCTCCCATCTGCAGTGTAAATATACTCTAAGGGACAGATCCTCATCTCACAGAAATTGTCACAGCTCCACTGAAGCTCTGCAGATCTGGCATTTTGAACCAGATGGGGATTTTAAAACCACTCAGTTTGATGCTGGAGTGGAGCATAAGAGCGTTGTTGATGAGATGAGAAGTGAATATGGGAACTAACAGAAATAGGTGGTAGACAAATATGTAATTAGACGTATTTCCATATCAGTAAATAATGTTTTTCAGAGATTTTAGGGGGCAAAATGTGCTCCTGATAAATCAGAGAGAGACTTGTGCTGAAGTGGCCAACACTAGCAAGATCAGAGGCCAACTTGGTAAGTGAACCATGAATTTATTTGCAATACTTCATACAATCCATGGTTTGTCATCCCTAACTCCAAGAGTTATTATTGCCGAAGTTTGCAAGGCCGTACAGTCAATGGCATTTCTCCATCTGTGTGTAACACAATAACCTTTGAAAGTTGCTTCTGATCAACACCAAAGTTTCCAGACCTCAGTAGGCAGAACTCCATTGATTTTGGAGAAAGTCAGAAAACCCAAGGGGGCATAATGGGAGATATATGGAGCTTCTTTCCTTCAGTTAGCAGAGCCACAGCTTCGAATACCTCAGTAATTGTCAGTAGACGAAAGAACTGGTTCATGGCCCCTATGAAGGCTTTCGGTATAAAAATATCCCTATTTCAGTTCTGCCCAGCCTCCCAATAGAGTTTTACACCTGGATGACTTATCTCCCAAAGAGAAAGAAGACGAATAATAATGGGGGGGAAGAGTGGTGTGCACACAGCTTCTGGGAAGAGGGTGGATGGAGGACCCTGGAATGGGGGACAGTGGTACACAGATTTCCTGGCATGGGGGGGAGGAATACAGAATCCTGTTGTGTGCAGGCACCAGGGAATGGGGAGCACACAGAGCCATTAGCATGGGAAGAAATTGTGAGCCCTGGCATGCGTCAGAGGGGAGACTGGGGGACACACAGAGGTTCTGCCATGTAGGAAGAAAATTTTGCGTGGTTGGGGGGGGGGGTGCACATGGCGCTGCAGACCCCACTATGTGATTTTGTCTCCACAAATACAGGATGCTGTTGTACAGGGGGACAAGGGAAGGAGCCATGGGGCAAGATTTGGGGACCCTGGCATCTGGAAGCGGTGGGATTGGGGGGGACACACAGAACTTCTGCCACAAGGGCAAATTGGAGGACCCTGGCATGTGGCAGAGGAGGTAGCATGTGGGAGCACACAGAGCCCCAGGTCTAAGGATGGGACTGGGTGGAGTTGCAGGGAGTGCCTGAAATAGAGGGGGATGGGAGGGTGGCACACTGTTATGTTGTGGGGGTAATGGAGGCATGCAACGAGCCCCTGGTGCGTGCAGAGAGTTCGGTCAACAGCAGCTATGAAGCGTGCGACCTCCTAGAGAATAAGAAGTGATGCTGAAAACTCACCACTCACACAGCGCCTTGCAAAACTGGGTCCATAATTAGTAGCCAGGTTATGGATGGGGGGAAAAAATCCAGGCAGCTATTGTTAAAATGCTGTGACATTATTTCTAAGACATGTTGAAATACAGCCAGAGAGAGGGCAAATCTGAGGTTTTGGGATGGACTAGCAAGACATATGGGCAGCAGAAAACGATAGTGTCTGAGAAGGGGGTTTGTATACCTGCCATAAAGTAGAATGTGCAAGAGATCTGCAGAGCAGGGTCCCTAATTGTCTGAGGGAAATGATTTATTACCCTCCCCCACCACAAGATCAGGGCCAAAGCACCTCAGCTGGTGTAAATCAACCTAGCGTCTTTGACTCCAATGGCTCCATGCCAGTTTACACCAGATGTGGATCTGACCCAACTGTTTTCAGTCCAAGTGCATCTTGACAATGTTATATGAACATTCAATAAAATGTTTTTTTAAATTAACTTATTATTTATCCCTCCATTCCAGTCCATGTCCTATTTTGGAAATGTATTTAAAACTCTGCTTAGCAGTTTGAGATCTAGTGTCTTGCTAGGGCAATCCCATTGATGGCAATGGAATTTCCATGAGCATATCAAGTAGAGTTCTTCTCCTGCCTTTGGATTTAACGATTGCTGGTTGATTAATAAGCAAAGAAATCCTCCTAATTGACTAACTATAAAAGCAATACTGTTGCTTTGCTTCCAGGCTTGAGGGTTATCTCAAGTGATCACATCTTCAAACGGAAAAGTCAACTGCAAAGAAACCAGAAATCACAAAGGTTTTCAATTGTGTGTGTGTCCCCACAGGGCTACAGTCTGCATGAAGTAAACATCACCAGTCCAGAGGCAACATGTGGGGAGGCATGCGGGCTCACATGTCCCCCCCGAGATTTGCTTCTTGCCTTGTACTGAGCATGCTCACACGGATTGAGCATGCTCAGTAACACTGCTGAAGCTAGTGGCCTTCTCTCTGCCCCCCCCCCACTATCAGCAGACTCGGGTCATCTCTGCACCAGTACACAAGGTGCCAGTTCTCCCACACAGCCCTGACTCAACAGGAAAGAAACGTGTCTCATGCTGTTCAGTAATGTTACTTTGACAAATGGACATTTTTCTCCCAGAGAGACAATTTGCTGTAATCCTTGAGGATTCTGGTGGGAGATCCCCCCATGAGCACATTGCTAGCTGCATCAGCTACTGGTCAGTGTTCTTCAAATGTTGTGTGGCCATTTCTTTGTGCTAAAGTGAGCGTCGTTTCTAAGATGGAGCATACATACTTGTAGTTCCTTTATAAGCAATGATTTCAATATAAGCGCGGATTCAGCAACACACTGAATCACATGCATAAGTGCTTTGATGAAGCAGGGCCATAATAATGTAAAATCCTCAACCAGTAACAACTGGGTGTAGAAGGTTCCCCAGTTAGGCTAGTTTCTGATAATGTGTTAGGCGAGCAAGGCTCAAAGGGTTTGTACACAACAGCACAACCCCATCATAACTATTAGAGGTACACACATGCGACAGGGCATTGTCTTGGACTGGGCATCACGAGCTCTTGGTTCCAGTCCCCATTTTGCCACTGGCTCATTGCGTGGCATATGGCGGGTCACCGAGGCCAAATTTTTAAAAACGCATAACAGACCTTAAGCACCCGATTCAAGGCCCGTTGATGTCAATGGAAAGATTCCCACTGGCTAAAATTGGCTTGGGATCAGGACTTAAAAGAAGAGCCCAAGGAACAAGAACAGTGAGTGTAGCTTCATGAGGCAATATTCCTGGATGTGAATGTACAAGTATCCTGTATTGTAGATGGCAAAGGATCAATGGTGCTGGAACCAGGGGGATTAGGAGTCCATGGCTCCCCCACTTTTAAAAGTGCGAGAGCCATACCCCCCACTTTTTAACATGGGCATAGTTTGACAGGGGGGGGGGCAGGGTTGCTCCTTCAAACTACAAGCCTCAGGCAGGTGTGGAGCAGCTCCAGCAAGGGCTGTATTTTGTGGTGGGGGAGCCTCTGGCCCCCAGACTACACCCATGTTAAAAAGTGGGGGGGTTGTCCCCTGGCCCCCTGGATTCCAGCACTTCTCCCCTTCGCCCCCCCCCCCCCCCCCCCGACATCTACAGAGGTTCCAGTGCCCTTGCAAGGGATGAGGGAATCAAACAGGGTGAGGAAAAAGCCAGTTAAAGTTTGCAGGGAAACTATGGGGCAGCTAAACAAAATGGAGTTCTAGCCAGGGAGATCAAGGAAAGCAAGAAGGGCTTTCACAAATCACCGAGTAGTATAAACAAATGAGGAGGTAGTGAATCTGGACCCTGATATAGCAAAGCACATCAGTACGTGCTTGACTTTAAGCATGCATGTAGCTCTATTTAACTCACTGGGATTTGTCATGTGCTCAAGGTTTGGCACATGCATTTCAAGGTCAAGGACCTAGTGAGGACACTGATGGCTGAGGTACTGAAATCTTTTTCAAAATTCATCTTCAGATAGAAAATAAAGAAATATATTTGGACCCTCCAGTCAGGTCAGGTTTAGTCCTACCCCATCTGGGGTAAGAGAAAGTCCAATAAAAACAAATGTCCAATTCCACTGTCCAGTCTGCTGCCCTAGGTTCTGTGTTCAGTGGTCCATACATCATCTTCTTTGCTTGTGTGGGGTACACACTCCATCACAAGCACCTAGAGATTCCCTGATACCAGGGAACCATGGTGCTATGCTCTGTATAAACATAATCAAAGATATTCTCTGCCCTGAAAAGTTTACCCTCTACATGGACAAGACAGAAGAAAGGTGGGAGGATTCATAGCTTCCAAGGTCAGAAGGGCCTATTGTGATCATCTAGTTTGACCTCCTGTATGACACAGGCCACAGAACTATAAGGCATGTTTTCTAATCCTTCAACCATTCTCATGGCTGTTCTCTGAATCCTCTCTAATTTATCAACTTCACTCTTGAATTGTGGCCACCAAAACTGGGCACAGTGTTCCAGCAGGAGTCACACCAGTGCCAAATACAAAGGAGAAATAATCTCTCAACTCCTATTATATTACATGATATTGCCCTTCCTTAATTATTTATTAATCAAGTCCCATATCAGCCACTCCATTGTCTTGCCCATGATTGATGTCAGACTGACAGGCCTAAACTCTCCTGGGTGATCCGATTTACTCTTTTTAAATATTAGCACAACATTAACTTTTATCCAGTCTTATGTTGCCATGATGGCATTGTTCCACGTTCCAAGACTTATTGAAAACCAACATTAACAGTTCAGTGAGCTCCTCACCCAGCTCTTTTAAAACTCTTGGATGCAAATTATCTGGACCTACTGATTTTCAAATGTCTAATTTTAGCACCTGCTCTTTAATATCCTCCTGAGATGGTAGCAGAATGGTGTTACCATCTTCATATGATATAACTACATCATATTTTTTCCCAAATACAGAACAGAAATATTTATTGAATGCTTCTGCCTTTTCTTGATTATTATTGACAATTCTACCATTTCTGTTAGCGACGGATCAGTACCATTGCTAGAATTCTTTTTCTTCCTAATATACTTCAGAGACTTGTCCTTATTGGCCTTAACTAGAGATACTTTACATGCTCTCTAACATAGCTGTAAAATGACACATGTCCATACTACCAGTAAACTTACTTGCTTGCAGTAAAGCTAATCACCATGTGGTCTTCCACTATACCAATCTGAACGGGCACAGTGCCAGTACAGATCACAAGCACCAGCCTAACAGCCCCAAAAGTGCAAACAGTCGTCCCATTACTACCTCACAGTGCGCCAGACTAGCCTACTTCCTACAGCATCACAACACCACCATGAGCTAGACAAGTACTGAATTATCTTCCCAGTTTTAGAAAGAACTTTTCCGTGTCACTGTTGAACTAAGTGGCAAGACCCAAGCCCACCTAATCAGTATCAGAAAAGGAGACAGTATCAAAGCCAGGAATAGAATTCAGGAGTTCTGACACCAGACTTCATAGTGAAGAAGAAACCCACTGTGAAGATGCTCTGCTCTCTTTCTTTTACACTTCTGCAACCTCTTGGTACCCTGACCATCGCAGGGCTACTGCAGGAAAAAAGAAAACAAGTAAAATTACTTCCCCATGCAGTATGGCTTCCAGCAATTTTTCATGAATTATGTTTGTCTATGAACCTTCCCTTATCATGGGAAGTGTGGTAACCCTGACCATCAAGATGTCTACAGAATCTCACCCAAAGGTTTTATATACCCTGGATGTAGGAGGATGGAGATTTCGTTTCTTGCAAAACTTTCTCAATGCCTTTTG
Organism: Emydura macquarii macquarii; assembly: GCF_026122565.2. Classification (NCBI taxonomy): domain Eukaryota; kingdom Metazoa; phylum Chordata; order Testudines; family Chelidae; genus Emydura; species Emydura macquarii. Next base: position 8,860,779 of record NW_027130506.1, read on the forward strand.
GCAGCACAAAAAGTTATAATGCTCTCTCTCTCTCTCTCTCTCTCTCTCTCTCTCTCTCTCTCTCTATATATATATATATATATATAATGCTTTGATCTTCCTCAGATTCTAAGCAGGTTTTAAAAGGAATCAGCAGCATAAGCATGCATCCATTTGTGGATGAAGAATGCTAGCAGGCGACAGTGCAGTTTTTTGTGGGATGGGCCATAGGGGTTGAAGTCATGAATGACCAACCACGACCTCAGAGGTGTCTCAGAACGCTGTTAAAGGGAGACTAATTCATCTCATTCTACAATAATGGCTGTACTTGTGCAATCACAGTGTCATTTGACAATGACCCATTCTATTTTGCTCATCTCAAAGCGAGCAATTTTTACTCTCTCTGTTCTCCTGTAATGTATTTGACTTAAAAAACAAGCTCATTTTCTGAAGTGTCCATAATACCAGTACTATATTTGTCAGATGAGTTGGGCTGCTCTGGTTTCACCTGGTGAATAATAAGGAAAGTAATAAATGTCTTTTTTTCTTTTAAGAGCTTCAAAAAAAAATGTCAAAGTAACCTGCTTATAGTAACAAATGTTAGTTTCACCATACCAGACTCAGACCAAGAAAGAGAAGCAAAGTGGCAAAATCCAAGTGCATATCCACCTTCTATGCAAATCAAAATAGGAAGAGGCAACAAAATGTAGGGTTAAGTGGGATGAGGAGGACTGTTCAGTCTATTGGTTCCTGTTTGCAATAATGACAACGTGTGCAATTTGCTTTTCTTCTCTTCAGAGTTTGAATACACAGTCGGCAGATGCTTATTTAACTCACTTCAAGATCTTGGCAGAGAGCCTTGAGTTTTTCAGATGATCAGCATAGTTAACAGAGTGGACCTACTTAATCACTTCAGTAAGGACAGAATGACCCATACTCAGCTACTGATCTGATTTATAAAACAATGGCATTAAATAGAATAAAGTAGCAGGTTGATATGGTGGTGATGACATAACATCTCTGCAATGTTCAAGCACAAAGATCAGGAGAGCAACAGAATGCAGCCTAACTGGACGGCACAGGGTCAGGATCTTGCCTTCCCTGTAACATTGAACCTGCCTGTTAAAGTCACAGCATTCACTATTCCCGACATTCAATTCACAGCTGCAGAAAGCAGTCCAGGCAGGGGAGGATGAGGTAAACTGGGGCCATCCCACAGACCCAGAACTCTGTAAGAGAGGACCCCCCCCACACACAACTACGGGAACAAGAGGACCCACGCATTGTTCCTTTACCCCCCCAAGTCATATGGGGCTTTGAGAAATAAACTCAAGCTGCAGAGAGGAGACTGGAATCCGCAGAGCAGCTGCACAAGCAGGTCAAGCAGGGACCATCACACACTGGTGATGTCATCAGACTGCTCTTTTAGCTTTTATTCTGACCATTCTCTGCTCTGTGTTGATTGGCTGTTTTTTTCCAACCCCTTCCTGTCCCCCCTTCCCCACCACCCTTTCCCTTGTTTTGTCTTTCCATCTAGCTAAACCTTTGCTAATGTAACCTCACCGACAGGACTGAAATAACAAAACAAAACCAAAAATTCACACCACTAGTGGGCCGTTTGCCAGCCTCACATTGTACCCTCTGGATGCGTGCCTCTCCCCTTTCCCCTACCCTGTGTCTGTGTAGTCAAGCTGGACTGTAAGATCTTCAGTGTACCGTACCCAGCACAATGGGTCCATTCTCAGCTGGCCACTAGGCACCGCCATAATACACATGAATAATCAATTAATTTCAGTGGCGTGCACCCTTCCTCTTTGACAATCCTGTGTGACCAGCTTCCCTTCCTGCTGACTCAGGGACTGATTGCTCAAAGAGCGGAGCTTCCTCAATTCCCACTAACTTCAGTAAGCACTGAGAGCACCCAAACACTTCTGAGAGGCACATAGTACTTTGTAGTATTGGCCCCCTACTAAACATATTGTTGCCATTAATCCACTAGACTAATGCATTAGTCCAGCCAGAGCAGGGCATGCCCCGGGCAATGCTGAAGATCTAGTTTGACATAGCCCTATGCAGATCAAATGTGTAGTCTTTAGCAGAGAGACAGAAATACTTAATAAAGGTGATTATCATGTCTTTTGTTATCATCCTTTAGGAAATCCATGGCCACAATACTCAGCAAAACAAGCTCTTAGAATATGTCTACAATGCAATTAGACACCTGCAGTTGGCCCATGTCACCTGAATTGTGTTCGCGGGGCTCAAGCTGTGGGGCTGTTTAATTGCAATGTAGATGTTGGGGGGTTGGGTTGGAGCCTGAGCTCTGGGACCCCCCCCCCCCCCACAAGTAGGGAGGATCCTAGAGCCCACGCTCCAATCCAAGCCCAAACCTCTACAACACAACTGAACTGCCCAGCAACCTGAGCCAGCTGGCACGAGCCAGTCATGGGTGTTTAACCACAGTGTAGACACACCTTTGATGCCTCATTTCCTCAGCTGCAAAATGGAGATAATATAATACTTCCCATATCTGTCTTATCTATTTAGATTGTAAGTTCTCTGTAGCAAGGAATATATTTGTACAGAACCTAGCACACTGGGCCTCCAGTCTTGGTTGGAGCTTCCAGGCACTGCTATAATATCAATAATAAATGATAATACTAGGAACAAGGGGAGGGGATTGAATATATAGCCCAAATTCAGGAAAAGACGTGCTTAACTTTAAACATGCACATGACACCAATTGAATTAAGCACGTGCTTTGCGGATAGGAATTGCTCTCTTGAATGGGAGCTAGAACTCGGAGGATAAAAACACAAATTGCATGTGCACTGCACCTGCACAGCGAAAGGAAATAAAAGGGGCTTTCTGCCTGAGCAGGCCGTACCGCACATGCTCAGACACCAAATGATGAGCCCAGTACGAGAACCAGAATTGAACTCATTTCACGGAAAACAACTGCATTTGACAGCATTCTGCTGTTCAAAAATGACAGTCACAAAGATCTCCCAGCAGCAATCTTTCATTTTGAGGGGTGTTTTCCCAAAGGTCCGGCAAGTTCCTGCTGAAAACCTGCTCCCCCCATATATTCCTAGTCTCTTAAATAGCATCCCTGATTCACTGCACTGAATGCTGCTTCAGAGCCGAAATCCACTGAACCTTGTCCAACCAGAGAGACTGCAGCCGAGCAACACCCAGCACACTCTCTCCAGCCTGATCCGATTGCCCACGGAAGCCAAGGGAAATATTCTCATTGACTGCTGCATCAGGCCTTTATCGTCCAATGAGTGAGCCCCAGGGGCTGGGAATTTAACGCATGGTTCCAGCATGTCATCATGCACAGCAGTGCTAGCCAATTTTTCTAGTTTTTTCTGTATTTATTTTGAACTGTGGTAACAATCCCATCTACAAATTCTTTTATATAGGTTCATAGGTTTTCAGACCAGAAGGGGCCCTTAGATCATCTAGACTGACCCCCTGGATAATACAGCCCGTACCATTTCACTCAGCCCCTTCTGCACTGAACCCACTCTGTAGGATGTAGGAGAAAATGTTGGGGTTTTTTAAACACGTAGCCCAAACCACTGAAACTCCTTGGTCCTAAGTTTGAGGGGATCCCCTTTTTGTACTTTCATTAATTGAATCGCCAGATCATTTACCAGGAGAAACTGTGGTTTGGTCCCTGCACAAAAGGGCAGGCATCTCCAACTAAACCGTGCAGCCCAAGCGCAGTATAATTAATTCAATCTTCAAATGTTCTCCTGACTGAAAAAATCAGTGCTAATAAGGAGCCTTGGGAAAAAAGTATATCACTGTCTGATCTCAGATGGACTAATTTTAACCTGCTACCTAATGACTTTCAGACTAACAGGCATTAAAGAACCTACAAAGCCGTTTTTAAATGTCTCTGTCCCAAACAGCATTCTCGGGTGATGAAGGCATCTAAATGCACGAGGAAGCATTTTTATTCCCATTCAATCTCTCCATCAAGAATACGGAGTGTGAGGACTGGAGTGCCAATCGTATTTTAACTTTGTCAGCCATTAGACTGGTGTGCAGGAAAGAGTCAGGTAATGCAGATTTGAAAGACCAATCTCAGTCACCCAGAAACACTAATGGGTTGTGAATTCATTGGAACCTCTGAGGAAATTGAGCGCGGTGTCAATGTGCTCTCCGTGAAGATATCTGCTCCATGCACAGCTGCAGACCAAACAGCACATAAGGTGTTAGGCTATATTCAAAAGAGGATGAATAACAACATGACCGTTATCCACAACACCACTGCTAAGCATTCCTCATCTGGCATTGGTTAGGCACGTGGCAAGCAGCGACATTTTCTTTTCTGCTAAATCCTGTTCATTTTATTGTTACCTGATCCTTCCAACCGATTTGTTTGTTTCTTTTGTCCACCCTCTTCATCCTCTTGTGAGTTCCCTGGGCCAGGACTGTCTTCTTTGTTACATGTCTGAAGAGTGCCTTGCCCAATAGGGCCTGGATTGTCAAGGGAGGTTCCCAGGTACCACGATGATATAAATAAATAACGATTACTGTTATTACAATCTAGCCTCACTTTGAATACTGCCTTCGTGTTTGGTCATCCCAGAAAAAGGCCAAGCTGAAAAAATCCAGATAAAAGTAATAATGGCAATTGGCTGCGTGGGAGAGCGGGATTCAAGAAGAGAAACTGAAAAAGATTAGCACTAAGTTGTTATGAAAGGAGTCAGGGTGAAATTCACTCCTGTACAGAGCCCTAGCACCGTTTAGAGGTGGGCTGTAGAGATGGTCCAGCAGGTAGGCCATTAGCATGGGACTTCAGAGATGGGTTCAGTTTCCTGATTTGTCACAGGCTTCCTGTTTGATCCTGGGCAAGTCACTGTGTCTCTCTGGGCCTCAGTTCCCCATCGTAAAATAAGAGTAATAGCACTTCCCTACTACACAGGGGTATTGTAAGGGTAAATGCATTGACGCCTGTGAGGTGTTGAGACAGTACAGTAGGGCCATATAAGTATTTTAGAATTAAGTTCTTAGACTACTCCCTTACTCTTTCCCATTACACTAGCCTTCAGAGAACTTAAAGGGTAATACATTAAAAAACATATTTCATACATATACTTCACCTGTGGAACTCCCCACCATAGGAGATTAATACAATAAAATAATATTTTACATGTATATAGAGCATTTCTCTTTAGAATCTCAACATGATTAACGGACATCAATTTACTCCTGGGAGGTAGATATTATCCTCCTTTTATTAAATGAAAACACAGGGCACAGAGAGATTAAGTGATGTGCCCAAATTCCCACAGCAAGTCTGTAGCAGAACTAAAAAACAGAATGCCTATCTCTTGGCTTTTAATGCTGTGCGGTAAGTGGGAATTTCCTGTAATATTTTTATGATGCCTCAGTTTCCCCTATACATAGTAGTGTTAGCCAGTGGGTGAGAAAGGACTTTTTACTCTCAGGGCAGGCTAAGAGACATAGGTATGAAGGTTGCCTTGCTGTCTGGGTAATTGAGAAAAGACTAGCTGAGGCTGACCCCATATCAGTGGAAAATCAGTGAAGGTGATGGCAAAGCCAATCACCAGGACATTGACACCTAGTAACCAGCAATCCAGAGGGAGATGGAATTCCCCACGTCTCAGCAGGGAAGCTGAGCAACAGTCCCCAGCTCGAGAACAAAGGACCGGAGAGGCGTGAGATAAGAGTTGGCTGCTGGATGGAGTCAGAGCTCCCACCTGAGAACTGACCAAGGCAGTCAGACAGAGGCAGACAGAGCTTGAACAGTGGGAGGTCATTACTGCTTGGCTGGGCTCTGGGCTGACCAGAATAGACTTGGGCTATGCTTTCACCTTCCTTTCTTTATGCTCACCTAAGGACTTCCTATGCCGTGTTCCAGATGGCTAATAAACACTACATTTTGACAACTCTGTTTGAGTGTCCCGGCCAATGCTTGCGGAGGTGTGTTAATCCCTGACGAGTGGGCCAGTCTCTACCAGGAGTTTATCACAGCTGAACTTGTTGAACAGAGCTGACACTGTGAAGCAGGAGTACGGGAGCCCTAGAAGTGCTTAGCCCAGCCTAAGGAGATGGTGAAGCTGCAGGGCCTACCCTATTCAGGAGTGAGAGACCCCTAGGGTGTCTGGCACACTGACGGGGTTCCTGGGGCATAGTGTTAAACCTGTGGATCCAAAACACTACGCTACGCATGTGTTATTGTACGGGGAGATTTTTGATAGACCAGTAAAAGGGCCAAGGACCACATGATAGCCTGATATTGATTATCATACTTCTTGCTAACAGCAGCCAAACTTGGCAGGCCTTTCTGCAGGCCTGTGCAGCCCTGGAATGACTAAGCCAGGAGGGGAGGGGAGTCTTTTGCTCAACCTTTGCCTGACCCTGCACCCTCTCCCCAATGCTCTGATGGACGTGCTGGGATCTGTGTTTCAGGAAAAGACCAATAGGCTTATTTTTTGCATGCCCTCTGGGAGATGTTTGTCCAGGCCTCCAGATATGCAGATTCTGTCGGAACACATCGAGTTAATTAAGTACTCTGGCGATCTTAGGTCTAGCTTTTGAACCTTTTTTCCCCTCTTACTTGAGGTGTTATTGTCTACCAACAAGGATAAATAGGGAGGAGAGGCTTGGACTCTCTGGGATCTCTTCTTGGACACAGCTTCTGGATCCTCCAACGACAGCTGGACGATCAGGCCAATCGGAAAGCCGTCGCTGTTTTCACTCAAATGCTGCCCCAGACTTTGGTAATTATTGAGGGTTGGGGGTTGGGGTGTTTTACTAACCTGTTGCGGAGGATGTGTGTAAGTGCTTGAGCCTAAGTAAAGCGTAGCTTTAAAGTAAGAACACTCTTGTGTTGTGCTTGAGCCTAAGTAAAGTATAGCTTTGTAATAAGAACACTTTTGTGTTATATTGTTTCTGTCAGTCCATCTATCAGCTGGACGGCCGTGTCTCCGTTTGACTTATTTCCTGACACCACCTCTCACAACGTAAAGTTGCCACGAGTTTTGGTTTGGCAGAACCCAAACCTGGGTAACATTATCATAGTGGCAACCACTGTGTAGACCATTTACCACTGCATCATCTAACCCAACTCAAAGTAGGATTAAATGATGTGATAGTGAGGGGGAAAAAAAGTCTGCCTCTTCCTACACTGCAGTTCTACCATTGGTAGTATCAGTGTGCAGGAAAATGCACACAAATCTTCCTACAGCATACAAGACACATAGGCAATATGTCTATCATATGCACTGACACCAGAAGCAATCCCTAGTACACACCTTTCTGTGAAGCTTCTGGCTTTGACCACTGCTGGAGATAAATTACCAGAACAGATGGACTGATGGTCTGTTCTGTCTGTTCCTACAATTGCTTCCAAATATTTGCACACAGTGTGATGTCTAATTACATGATTTCTCTACTATTCTGTTAATTGACATGAGGATGAGCAAATGCCGTGAAACTTGTTTTAAGGACCCTACAAACCAGGTGTTTTTTAATTAAAAAAAATGAGCAAAATCATGCTTGAATTTTTATGGTTAGTTAAATGGTCATTTAAGACATGAAGTTGCCTTTTCACAGTAAAAATAGTCTAACAATTTGAACCACAGCTAGACTGTACATATATATATATATATATATGCTAGTAAAGGATACGGGCAGATCCTCATCTGCTTGAACCACTTTCCCCTTTTCACTCCTCTCGCCATTTCCGCAGAAAAGAGTAAAAAGGTAAGAGAAAGTGGGATTTTTTCCCCCTCCAAACCAAAGGTAAATTATTCAAAAAAAGAGAGAGAGAGAAGAAAGAAAAGTGATGCAAAATGTTAAAGGTAAATTAATTTTTTTTTTATTTCTTTCAAATTTTTTCATGGAATATACTTACCTTTTTCCAACCAACTCTACTATCAGCATTGACATGCATTAGCCTCATTTGGCCTCATCAAAGAGCCCTGGTGTCCTCCAGGGCTCCCTAGACAACTCTCCTGCACAGATCCATCCCCTGTACCGCTGCACTCTGATCTCAAGTCCCTCCAAAGAACCCTAATGGCCCTGGTGTACAGTCAAGATTGCGACGATCCTCTCAGACACACTTCCACTACGTGCCTACCAAAATCATTTTTAAATGCATATGTAGATCAGTGCAGGTCCTGGGTTACTGCAGATTGCACAGCACCTGTTTTCAGAGCTGTGCCCAATGTCACAATCTATCCTTAGTGAACCGTAAAACGGTGTGGAATAAAATGGCAGCGGGGAAAAAAAAAATCCACCCACCTCACAGTAAACCCCTGGTTTTAATTTTATCTTTCAGTACGTATCTGCGAACTTCTGTGGATGACTAATTACACAATTTCTTCAAAAAGTCCAATTAAAAGCACTAATTAATTAATGTGGATGCCCAACATTTAGAACAAGTTAAATAATTTGTAAGAATATAGCAGTCAAATTTCCCCCATCGAAACTTCTGGGGGTTTAACTTTGTGGTCTTATCCCTTTGCAGAAAGGTTGAAAGAAATCTAGATTTAGTCAGTCAATTCAGTTTTTAACTCAGAGACCCAGACTAATAATATCAGTGTAGCTAGTTTATCAGATAGATCTTTTACCTTTTTAACTTTAAACACCGAGTGTATTCTGATGTTAACATCCCACGGGAACACTATTTCATTTTGCGTGTGCCTTGCTATCACACAAATAACACTGCATTTGACAGAGCAACTCATGCCAGAGCTTGTGAGTCTAATCCCAGAGGAACCAAGGCCTCTCACGACCGCTCTGTCTGCCAAGGAATTGACGATTAAAGTTTTGCTCTCTCACAAGACTCTTCACTTCATGACTTGACCCTCTATGTCCCCTTTAAATGACTTCTGAGAGGCAGAGCTCAGACACTGGAAAGCAATTCAATAATCTCCTCTGAAAATCCTGCTGATGTAAGAAACTATCACATAAAACATCCCAGCTACAGGAATGCCTGTTCCTGAGATCTGAATTAACCCACCCCCTCTGTTTGTGGTTTGAGACAACATTCCCAGTGCAAAAGGGAAACCCCTTTTTATCTGAAGTGGTCTTCAGAGCCAAGCATTTAGATTACTAAGAAATCATTATTTCTGACGTCTTTACCTACTTGTAGCATTTAACAGAGATTGGTTTGGTAATGCAAAACTTACAGCACTGGTTCAGTTCCGTTGTGGGTCCCAGGTTGGTATTGAGATCTGCTGAGATTTTAAGGTTGTGGTGACACAGCTTAGTCTAGTAGACAGGGCCCTAAACTACAAGTCAGGAGACCTAGGTTTTATTCCCAGCTCTGCCACTAACCTCTTGTACAACCATGGGCAAGTCACTTCTCTCTGTGCTTCTGTTTCCCCTCACACCCTTTGTCTGTATTGTATATTTGGAATCTAAGCTCTTTGGTGCCGGGCTGTCTTTCACAACAGGTTCTCTAGGCGCTACTTCAAGACAAATACTTCTACTGGCATATTGATTGATGAGGGTTAGTACTACACAAACATATACATCAAAGACTCACCCCATCCCTTATTGGCGAGTGTCCATCCAGGCCCTGGGCTGCTGCCGCTGTGCTTCTCTCATTCTCTGAAGAGTGAAGCCTGCCTTCACGACAGAGATTTATGGCACCTCACTTCACTGGAGGGCAGAGAAGGTAAAACTGAAGGGTCAGTGGGCTTTGTACAGAGGAGATCTTGGCCTGGTAAATTGGTACAGTTACCTAAAACAGGTGATTCAGTGCCACATAGAAACCCCAGTCAGGAAGACAGGTAGCTGCACAACATTCTTCTCTATTTTTAATCAATGCCAAGTGACATGTTTGCAACACCATCCTGAGTAACAAAATCCAGAGTCCAGTATGTCCTTTTTATTGTGTGAAGGCCGCAGTTGTGTGGTCAGCTACAGCATATTGAAAATATATATGGGGATCTTTTTAATTTTCTGTTAACTTCCCACGTCCCTTTCCCAATTGCTTTAGCATATTAAAAACTGGATTCTCTCATACAATTTAGCACCACAGGAGCATTCAATGAAACGGAAAGGTGGCAAACTCAAAACTGACAGAAGGAAATTTTTTTTTTTTCCACACAAGGCACAGTTAGCCATTTCGATAAATAACAAGAATGTCCAGAGTTATAATAGTGACTATTTTAAAATCTTTTTAAAATGAAGTGGAGGGGATATAAATGCTTATGATTCAGGGCAATCTCTGACTAATTGAGCATTAGAAAGAAATGTACTCTGGGGACAGATTATCCCTTCAGTGTTTACTGCAGGATTTCTTGCACCTTCTGGTACTCACCACTCAGAAACACGGCTCCAGTATGACAATCCCTATTATTAGGGATTATTAGTTATTAGAAAAGGTAAAAATTGTTTATCTGCTCCGAACATATATCTGTACATATTCAGTACAATGAATAAGCAAGTGAGCAGTCTGTATTTTATATATGTTATGTATGGGCTCTTGTGACCCCTGTTGAAGAATGAAAGGGCTGCTTAGCTACGCCGAAACCTCCACTTACTGTATGATAACTTGCTTGCTTTACCATTGCTTTACCTCCTCCTCCATTTGTTTATTTGATCCACCTATTGCATCTTGTCATTACCTGAATGGTGAGCTCTTTTTTTAATGCATGGCTGTACGGTGCCCAGAACAACAGGGCCCCAGTTATGGCTGTGACCTGAAAGTGATACTTTAATAAAGATAATCATAGAGACCTTGAGGCTTGATTGACATCTCTAGGAAGTACTGCAATGCAAATAAATAAATAATAATAATAATAAAGTAATTTGACATTCTCTTCATTCCCAGTCCATCCGGCACTTGTCCACATGTGCATTACCCACACACAGAAATCAATATGCAAAATGGATCTTAGAAATATTGCTTAGAGAAGTTGTGCAGAGGTTTCTGAGCTTGACTCGCTAACATTTGTTCTGAATTCCTGACTTTATCAAAGCTTCAGATACCGCCTGTATCAGACTTCTGCTCGCCTGCTCTCAGGTTTCATCCTCTGTGATATCCCCTGGAGTGGGGTGGACCTCATTTCTAAATGTCTGGAATCTTCATACTGAACAGGAAACAGCACAGACCAACCAAATTCCAATCCCATTATATAACATTTCCGAGCCACTCCTGGTACGGGTTAGCGGAGCATTGAGCGGCTCACTGTAAATGTAAAAATACTGCTAGAATTAAAGGGACACCAAACTGCTCGTTTACAATCAAAAGCCAGTGTCACATACTGTCAGGATGTTCCTAGTACTCAGGCAGCATGAACCGAAACTCGGCCCCAGAAATCCCACTACAGGCACAACTGGACATGTTGCATAAGGCTATGTGCAAGGATTAATGATTTTTGCAGGGCTGAGTACGGAAAAGAACGTAGGCCAGATCCCAAACCAGAATTTAGGCCCTCAGCAGTACAGAGTTACACTGTCTGTCTGGGTAGTTCTGAAGTGCGCATGACACAGTACCTGAGATCATCCCATCACTTAAATTCTGCAGGGATATCTTAAGATAGCTAGAGAGTATCTGATTGGTAAACAGAGTCACCTCATTTCCCATAGCAGTCCCCAAAATGACATTACACCTGATTCTTCTCTTCCCTTCTCCCAGCTCATAGGAAAGGACGCTCTGTGATTTAGACCTGAAGGTCTTGTCTCCCACTGGCTGAGTCTCTTCTTAGGCTTTCGGACTTGAGCCTCCCATTGGCCAGTTCTTCACCTTCACCTTAATAATAAATGGAGCTCAAATGGACCCGAGCTGTGTGTAAATTATTTCTGAGCATAAAATACCTCATAAATTGCATTACACAAAATCAGCATCATAAAAAGGTTCCTTGGACCAAAAACATATCAGACTCTGAGCTCTGCTGGCACCCTGTCAGTAGTCTCAGCAAAGAGGCCAGGGATGAGTGGGCAAAAAAAGATTGCCCCCTCCAGGACAGGGGAAATTTTGCACTGCTGCCCATTTGTAAACATTCAAGGACTCCACTCCCCAGGGATGTCTATCCACCACCTTTCACAACAACAAAATCCACTATATAAACCAAATAAAACATCCAATTAACAGAACATTTCCAAATTACTTACAGATCTGTAGATGCTTACAAACAGATGTTTGCTTTTTATTATATTATATTATTAATTATTATTATTATTTTAAGTGACTTGTCACTTAGGAATAGACACATGAAATTTATCTGCAGTACCAATTGCTCCACATTTACAGACCCAGAGTATGAAGCGGGTGGTGTGAATGTGTTGAAATGAGGGGAAAATAAAGACAGCGATTGATCGCCAAGCCTTTGAAGGGAAAAGTTGCACTATAGTAATTTATGGGAGGTAGAGTTTGTGGGTGTGACAGCCACTAACAGAACGGTGGCATTTAGCCAATAAAAGATCCCCTCACTTCAATAGAACTCTACTGCCATCTTCAGGACAGTCAGTTTCTCTCCACTGAGAAATAGAAATTCATTCAAACTTTTCCCCTGAGCTTTTTATTTATTTACTTATTTATTTAAAGCTCGTTTTAGCTGAGAGTGAACGTTTTTATTTCAACATTATAATTAATCCTCTCGCATGTTATCAAAGCTTGTCAGATCATGTTTCTGTTCCACACTTTCCAACTTTGCACCCGAAATTAGTTAGGAATCTTTTCTAGCAATTGACTTAAGTTGAATCACAGATTGGCAGAAACCCAAAAGGTCATCTATTTCAGCCCATCCCAATGCAGGATTGTTTCTTGATGCACATTTTCTAGTGTTTTTCCCAATCTACTTTTCAGTGCCTCCAGGGATCAGACTTCCATCACGTCCCCTGAAAGACATTTTTGCAGCATAATAGATCTTACAGTTGACACATTTCTTCTGATATTAGCCTCTCTTTCCCTTTCTGAGCATTACTTATAGTCGTACTTTGAGCTCAAATATCTAACCATATATCTGCTATGTGCAGAAGACACTTCTGTAGGTCTAGTTCATCAAAATGATATTCCAGTTGTCACTCGCTTGGTTTTTGCAAACAGTTTTAAACATTTGCAGTACTAAAATTAATATAATTATAGACGTGTATATATTACATTATATATTATATGCATTAAATACATTATATTATATATTACATACAAGAACTACATTAAAACATTAACGATCACAACATCAAAGCACTCACAAGATAGGAAATGGCAGAATTAAAGTTCCCTGAGGAACTCCAATTCAGCCCCCTTGTGCATATGCATTATAATACAGTCTGAAATTACATGATCACATACTTCCTCCCCTCCCCCACACAGGACCCCTCTAATTCAGTGTGCAGGAGAACAGTGCTTACTCAGCAAGCAGCTAGTCACTATTTCTTTTTATTTCCATTGTCAGTATATGGCTCCTGCCTTATTTACTGTACATCATTCAAACCCTGCACTGAATACAGAATGATCATCTTCCTCATGGGCTCGTCTATGGGGCTCATCGCTATAGCATTCAGATGCTTCCCAAATATAAAGTTAATTTACCTTCCCAACACCATGAAGTAAAGCACCAGGTTTTGCCCCTGGTGACAGCGATTAATGCAACTGGAGATCCATTTGGATAACCTTTGAGCAGATATTGTGGAACCTTTGGATCGTTCCACGAATGACAGGAAGAGTTTAGGAAACATCTGGAAGTTTTTGAGTCCTATCCAACTAAAATGCTAGCGCTGTTTTAACATCTAGCACGTGCTGAATCGCTTCCCTGTTGTCATGATGTGGTTGAGGGTGAGGTGAATACAAGGACAAGTTTGCGGGGGAAGTTTCAAACCTTTCCTCCAGTCTCTCAAAGGTTTCCTCTCCCTCCCTCTAGACAGTGAAGCTTAAGGAGACTGTCTGGCCAACTCTCTGTGAGAGACACTGGATGCTCATAAAGTATGGGAGCTGTACATTGCCTAAGGATCCCAGTACGGCCACTGGGGAGGAAGGCCATGCGTGGGTGGGGGGCCCAAGTAGGCTTGTCCCAAGACCATGGGTTGGCGGGAGGGTGGAGTTGAGCAGGTCCCCAATACTGTGAAAGTGGGCCACAATGAGAGGCCAGGGAAATAACATCCTCTTGATCACTGTCAGGCTCATCACTGGGTAAGAGTGGCACTGACCAAGGTGTTGGCAGTAAATGACTCGGTGCCGTGGGTGATTCCAGGAGTCGAGATGTGCTCGGTATCGGGGCCCCAGCACCAAGTACTGGGGAGTGTGGTTCTTCCGTGACCACCGGGTCCCTAGGGTGCCAGAACTCTTGTGGTAACCGTCGACTCACTCACTGCCACTGAGGATGGTTGCTTATGTGCGGCGGGAGTTTTGCTGCACTCAGTACCCATGCTTTACCCAGTGCCATAAACGTGTTTTGCTTTCATAGTAAATCACCAGTGCTGTGTAAGTTCAGGAAAGTGTGCGCTTCTAGAAGGCTGACCGTTTGGAGTGTTTTATTGTCTCTGTAGAGGCAGCAAACAGAGCACTTGCTCTTTGAAGGTGCAGTGCGAGGGACTGATCACTGCAGTTGGACAATTTTGGGGAGAATTCAGGGCTGGAAATATACTAAGTACAATCTGCAAGGAATAACCAGTTGGGTAAAGCCAGGGTGAGGCTTGTGGGCTGCTGGCAGGCTGTTGGAGTCAGAGCTCTGGACCAAAGCAGCACAACCACCCAGCACTACACAGCAGACAGTGACTGAGCCTCTTGTTGGCCCGGGTGAACCCCCAAAAGGTCCCAGTCATCTAGTCTGACCTCCTGTGTAACACATGCCAGAGAACTTCCCCAACAGAATTCCAGCTCGTTTAAACAAACATCCAGTCTTGAATCTTGTCAGTGATGGAGACCCTACCACAGCCCCGGGTCAGTTGTTGCAATGGTTAATTACTCTAACGGGGGCATGGATCAGCATTCATGTCGCACTCCCTGTCAGTACCCGGCCCAAGACAGGGAAGCTAATGATCCAGCCAGCAGGCCAAATTCGGTGATGAATCCTAGTCATGGGCTACCCGAGACACGTTGCACATACGCTAAGAAGATTACTTTCATTTGTTAGAAAACACGTGTAATAAATAGTTAGTCAAAGATCTATATTAAATGCTCGAGAAACGAATATTATATATATATAGTATCATAAGAAGCTATAAAGGAATTTTTGCGTTTTGAATGTGTGTCTGTTGATGAAACATACATTTCAGAACTTACCTGAAACAGCTTCAGGGTAGCGTAAACCACAAAACCTAGTTTTCTTAATTGTAAAGACTTCAGTTTGTGCAAATAGCAGGGTGAAGCAAAGTGTCATGAGGGACTTGTTAACTTCAGGTGACCCAGCCCCTTCTAATGAGACAAACTAACAAGTAAAAAACCCAGGCCACAAAAACAGACCAGTAAGATGAAAAAAAAACTGGATGAAGCCCATAGGGTTAACAGGAAAGACTAGATGCCAGAAATAGACAGATAAAAGTAAGTTTTAACAGGATAAGCAAAAGTATATTAGCTTAGGTTAATGTGATCCTAGTAGCATCCCAGTGTAAGAGTACAAGGGGCTCACCGGTATCTGGTGGAGAGTTTCAGCTAGCCTGACCAGTTCAATGTGTCCCAATTCATTAATGTCATAAACTGTATCTGATATGTAAACTGAGGGGCCAGACAAAGGAGTTACAGCAACAAAGCACTTTAACGCACCCAAAATTACAAGGCAAGTGATGACAACTCACAACCTGAAAGTTAGTTACTGTGATTTATGCAAAAGAATGTTTAGAAAAGCTAGGTACATCCGTGAGTAATTTGGTAAACTGAGTCTGCAGAAAGGTAAGGAACCGGGGATAAAAGATCAGTGATTGACAATGGGTGACTGGAGAAGACACAGGGAAAGAACATAGCGGAGATCAGAGATTTTAAAAGAATCAGCCTGTCCCCTGGACAGGTAACTTGATCACTAATCTTTCGTGCCTTATCTGTTTTTGAATGTACATGTAATTCATAGGTGATAATAGCATTGTCTTCAAACAAACCAAATAAAGGCTAAAAGAAACTGTCTAAGTCTAAACTGAAGTGGATTTCGTTTTTCACCTAACACACTTAAAAATATATGCCTTATTTCCAATCTGAATTTGTCTAGTTCTGGTTTGTCCAACCCATGGGCCAGAGTCCGGCATGCCAAAGGTTACTATCCGGCCCATTGGGCTGGCACAGCTCTGGCCCCAAACACCCCGAGCTCCGTGCCAGCCAGGTGCAGCAGCAGCCCTTCTCCCCCCAAGCCAGCTGGAGTGGAGGAGCAGTCCCCACCCCCCTCTTCCGCCCCCAAGCTGGCCGGAGCAGAGGAGCACCCCTCCCCTCCAGCCCCGTGTTGGCTGGCCAGGTACAGCAGCAGCACACGGAGGAGGCAGTGGGGGCAGAAATCACCACAGTACCAGGGTGAGGGTGGTCTTCTCATTTCAAGCTTGTTCATAAAAATGCACATTTTTTTGTTGTTTTGATTAATAGTAAGTACAGTTCTAATGCCTTATCTATCCGAAATTTGCTCACCGGCCCCTTGAGTAAAAAAAAAAAAAAATTGCAATGTGGCCCCTCATACAAATAGGTTGGACACCCCTGGTCTAGTATCAACTTCCAGTCATTGGATCATGTGATACCTTTCTCTGCTAGATTAGGGAGCCCATTATTAAATATTTGTTCCCCATGTAGATATTTATAAACTGTTCTCAAGTTACCCCTTAACCTCTTTGTTCAGATAAATAGTTTGAGCTCCTTGTGTTATCACTATAAAACATGTTTTCTAATCCTTTAATCATTTCCATGGCTCTTCTCTGAATCCTTCAGTATATCAACAATGCTCTTGAATTGTGGGCACCAGAACTAGACACAGTATCCCAGCAGCTGTTGCACCAGTGCCAAATACAGAGGTAAAATAATCGCTCTACTCCTACTTGAAATTCCTGTTTATGCATCAAAGGATTGGATTAGCCCTTTTTTGGACACAGCGTTGCAACATGGTGTTTAGCTGATTATCTACCACAACAGCCAACTCTTCTTCAGTCACTGCTTCCTAGGACAGAGGCCCCCCCATCATGTAGTGTGGCCTACACGCTTTGTGCCTTTGTTAATGAAGACCTGAGGCACAAAAACAAAATATCAAAAGTTTCCCTAATTTTGAATACTCAGTTTGAAGTGCTTATGGCCTGATTTTTCAGATAATTTAGCATTTTAGAACACTTGATACGATCAAAGGACATCTCCCATTGACTTATATTGCAGCTGAGAGTGCTCAGTACTTCTACAAAGCTATCTCTATATATCTCACATTATGCACCCAAAAAAGCAGGTGCATGCAGTTAGTGACCATTTATTGACATTAGAAAAATAGTGAAAAGTGACTTGCCCAGCATTGCACAAGAACTCTGCATCAGAGGTGGAGATAGAATCAAGTTCTTCAGGGTGGCATTAAATAACTTAAATCATGGCCAGAACGTAGACAGCAATGGTCCTGGGGGCCTCACCAACTGGGGAAAGGGAGAGATCAGGTTTAGAAAGATGTTGGTTGGGGATGGCACAGCTGTAGAAAACTTATAGTTAGTAACAGTGTCTTCTCTTCCTTGGAAAACTACACAGTTTCAGTGCATATCTTTCTCCCTCCCAGTTCTACCATCTCCATACAAACAGGAGATTCACAGAGCGGGGGAGGGGGCTAGATGCAGTGGCGGTTAGCTCCAGGAATGGAAAGGGAACAGCACCACACCAGAGGCAGATGGAGAAAGACGCTTGCTGTGCTAGGATGTTGCACATATGGCATCCCTTATTTTCCTTGCCCACGAAGAACCAAGACCTGTATATGCATGGGTGGGACCCAATTGTCTGTGCAGAGTTTGTAAACCAGACTTGTCCTGTGCCCACTTGGGATGGAAGTGCTCCCCCTTACCTTTACAAATGTTCTGGAGGCTGCAGCAGGAGATGGTTATTTGAACAGCTTGGCCACAGTGGCACCCAAAAGGGTTAGTAGGAATCACCAACAAGTCTTCAGCCCCTCGAACGCTCAATCCGTGACCATCCTGCAGCTACTGGGTTTGTACTTTAATTCCCCTTTTCCAGGGTCACTGATATTGAGGTATGGTTTCATGAACCAAGTTAGGAGCAGATGGGCAGGGTCCCCCAAAAGAACCATCGGCACAGGCACACTGTAGAGAAAGTTGTTTCTGGGGAATAAAGTCCTTTTCTCCCCACTCAAATGCAAATCCCAATCTCTCAGCACCCTGGTGTCTCAAACCTTTCCAGTGTTTCCCACATGGGTGTTCATGAACTTGCCTGTGACAGTTCTCGGGTTACCCAGGACTACGAGTTACCTTGTTATCTTCCTGCCTCCAGTGTGAAAGACTGTTGTACTACTTGCCAGTAGTTACCTGAGTGTCTGGTCCCTCACCCTAAGAACCCGTTAGTTACCTACCGAAGCCCTCTCATCGACGCAATGCTAGCCCTTACATTGCTCTGTAAGTTAGCAGTAGGTCCATCCCAGTCCCTAAACCCCTTTAAAGTGCCCCCCCCCCCCGTGGCGTTCAAGTGCCTTTTAAAGTGGCCCCCTGGTCCACTGAACACTCACAGAAATAGCAAGTCAGCTGTCCCTCAGGGAACCATGTACACACCACTTTGTATGATTCAACTCAGGATCAGATTCTTGCTTAATGTCACAGCACTGATTTATATCTTGTTTTCACTATACCAAAGAGTCAAGATTCAAGAGATAGTAAGGATTATAGAAACAAAAAGTTACATATAAAACAAAATCTTACTATGCTTTCTAGAGATAAACTTAACAGGCTAACTTGTGTAAAGCTTATCTCATCCCACACCTCCTCCGCAACTTTTCAACCAAGGATGGTTGTGATACCTTTTTCATTAATATAAATGCACTGACTGTTTACTTCCGAGGTGCAGGATAAGGGAGTGTCTTTTCTGCCTTCTACATGTATCTCCAGAGTTCTTTGTCTGTACACAGACACTATAATCCCCATGGCTTGTTTTCCTGTGTGCTCCTTCCTTGTTGATTTCACATCTCTCTATTGACTTCATATGTAAATGGATATCCATTGTGTTAGCTGACAAAGCATGTTACAGCTCAACAGGAAGATAGGTGAATAAACATTCCTTGTCTGACAGAAAAACTGTTTGTCAATCCTGCCTCGATACAGACTTTAAACATATTTTCAGTATAGATACATAACTCCTTACACAGTATCTGTATATACATTTTATAATGATATTCATGACCAGTCTGACCGTGGCTTTCATTTAATTTCACTCCACATGATGTACTTTTGCAAACCAGAATGTACATACCAGAAACAGGACATTCCTGTAAGCCCTTTGTCGGTTGGTATTAAGGAGTTCTTAGGTCACATTGCCTTTATGGTCCACTAAGCCTTGCAGAATGGTTCACATACTCTCTCGTCCTTTTAGTGGGCAAAGTATTGGGATCTAAGTGCCATTAATGGCCCCTGCACAGTTCAGAAACCCCATCCTCTGAAATCCAGCTCTAAGTTCTGATACTTTTTCTTATGGCAACTAACTGGGGGTAGATCATGGTGTAAATTGCCTCCCAAACCTCTACAACCATGACCCAAGCAGTGGAATTCCAGCCCTGAAGTGGTTTACAACCAACCAATACCTGTGTGGTATTACCAGCTCCCACAGGGCAATAGCCCCCCACTTCTGCACCGGTATAGCTTTCCTGAGTCATGTGTTCTGGCCCTGGAGGTTTGGTGCAAGCTTCTCACAAAGCTCCATAAAAGGGCTGTTTCCTTATTCAGAAATTCTGAAGCCACTGCTCATCATCTCAGGTTTCCAAAATGATGTGATCCCATCACACACCACGTTGGGTCTCCTAGACCAGAAGTGACAGTCCACCCATGGGCATACCAGAGCAACATTGGCCGTCAACATATCTGTTCCATGGGACCAGAGTAGATTGTTATTCTCCCCTGTGGTCAGTCACCTTTGGTGTGTCAAACTTCTGTCCCAGTTCCACCCAGTATCTTACCGACCACCTACTGCACTGAAGAAACATTTGTCCCGCAAATGGAGCAAATGCAGAATCACACTCTCATTCACTTGCTCCATCTCTTCTACCCAGTTTGGCAGAAGGGAGAACTGAGTGGGAACTGCCATTGGCAAACCTTTCAAGATGGTGGATAGTACCAACAACACACAGCGAGACAGTTCTTAGAATGTCTCCTGTGGTGATACCACCCCTGACACGCTAACATCATGTAACAAAAATGGCAGTGTGGATGTGGGTATATACATGTATACACTGATATACCATCTCCAGCAAAGCATATGAGGACATTCGATGAAGTTATAGGGAACATGCACTAGCACGTACAGTAACTAGCCAAGTATGCATGCAAGTATAGATATAGCTTTAGTCATAATTCAATTTTATGGACTGTGTTTTACAGATGGGCAGACTAGGTGATCTGCTTGCCCCGTCTGGTCTTAAAATCTATAAAAAATAATCTTCTATGCATTTATAATGCACCCAACATTTTCTGGTAAATAAAATCCTGATGTGGTTTCAGAGCAGCAGAACAAAGGCAAATATGGGCATTTGCTTTTCAATAGCACTATTGGGGACAAAAAATAAAAGCTAAGGGCTAAAACATTTTTAACTCAGCCTCCTTTTGTGCATGCACAATTGTGTGCACACTTTTAAGCACTATTACTTGCAGCCACATAGAACAGTGTTAAAAAAAAGACATGCAGAGAAGTGTTTTCCTGTGCAAAGGTGCAGATGTAATGACCCACTGTATGTGTCATTTTGGGGAGGTGTGAACTCTAGTTCTTCAGCACTTAAAAACTGTACCACTTGAACAAAAAGAGTAACTCTAGTGGCTGGTAGAAGTAGAAATTTCTAGTCCTATTATGTGGACTAAGCTACATAATAGAGGGACAGAGGCCACATACTGTACTGGTTATAAGTACATGCAAATGGAAAACATGTTGTAACAATTTAATTGCTGGCATTTGCATTCTGCTTGCCCCCTGTTCCAAAGTCAATGAACACACCTCACGTAGCTATAGGATTAACCGGAACAACTCCACTTAGCTGCATTAAAAAAATATTACTTGCAAGAGACTGGCAGAAAAATGCTGACTGCTGAACATGGAGAGACCAACATGCCTCCAGTTTAGAAGCCTGCCAGCATCCATCTCTCTTGGGAGAGGGACTGGCAAAATCAAAAGCATGCCAGCTATAATCATTCTTCCCAGTTGCATATGCCAAAAGCAATCACAGAGCACAATGTTTGGAAAGAGAAAGAAAAATTCTTATTATTCTCAGGCAGCGAAGGAATGAAGTTTAAAGGCAGAGAATGTAGGGGAGAAAAGAAAGGAAGAGCTGTCCTAAGCAGTTAGATTTAAAAGGCCTCATTGTTTTAGGGTACGTCTTCACTGATGGCGGCAAATTCGCTGGGGTCAGATTGATCCATCCGGATCGACTGAGTGGTCAGTGAAGACCCGCTCAATCAATCCGCAATAAAACCACCCCCTAAAGTGGTGCAGCACAGTAAAGATGCCGCATAGGAGAGGAGTTACAAAGTCCACGGGAGTTATGCAAGCTGCTCTGCGTAGCTTGTGTAACTCCTGTCGACTGCCTCCAAATTTTCAGGTAAGTGTAGACCTGGTCACTTTTTCAGGCAGCACAGAAAGAAAAACCTGATACACTGTTAGCTCTTAAACAAGAGCTTTCCTGCTGTCTCAAGCTTTCTATAATGAGAGCTGACAAATACCCAAGTTACACTTTAAAAAGTGATCTCCAAAGAAGGGTTTCCTCAAACATGCTATATTTCCAGTAATAACATGAAGCAATAAAGCACAACAGAGAGTGGGATTGTGCCTCCTGAGTATTACTAGATAACATGCATTGTGACAAGGCATGAGGCAAAACTAATCGTCTCTGATCCTTGATGGCGGTGAAATCATCAGGATGGCAAGCTTTCGAATACCCACAATGTGATTTCAGTTCTGTCAGGAGGAACCAGGCACACATCACACAGAAAAGCTCTGGGTGGAATAATTGAAAGGGGTAACAACAAAGGGCCAAATCTATCAGTGGTGTAAGCAATGTCAATGTAGTGGATTTGATTTGATCCACCAGATCCTCAGCTAGTATCAATCAGCATAGCTCCACTAATGGCTGTCTACAGAAATATTGTACCTCTCTTCTATATACTCTGTCCCATATATCATGTATGCAGTGTAGAAGACAGTTACCTACCTGTGCTATAACTAGTTCTTCAAGATGTGGGTGAAGCCGTGTATACTACTCAGTTGCAAGTACACCCAGCTCAAAGTCAGAGGACTTTGCTTAGCAGCTCCCCTAAGGGCAGCGCTCACATTGACCTTGTAACCCCTCCCCTGCCTATTTAAGCACAGCACCTGCCCAACCTCCCTCAATTCCTTAGCACCGAACGTTAGGAGTTGCAACTCTGATGCAGAAGGGGTGGAAAGTAGATCGGGGAATGTGTCTGCAATCACACATCCAAGAACAAGTCACAGCACAGGTAGGTGCTTTTTTTCTTCTTTGAGTGGTTGCAGACATGTATTCCACTCAGGTGACTCACAAGCAGTATTGGTAGGAACCGGGGCTTGGAGTCTACTTAAACAACAACTGTAGAACTGCCTTCCCAGAACTTGCATTGGATCTAGATGCAGTTGTAAAGGCATAACGCTTGGTAAAAATATGTATGGAAGACCAAGTAGCAGCCATGCAAACCTTCAATATCGAAATGTCACCAAGAAATGCAATCAATGTTGGCGAATGAGCTCATAACCTCTGTGGAAGCAAAGTCCAGGCTATCCCATACTCCATTGTAATACAAGAAACCGTTTGTGAGGAGACTGCTTGACCCTTCCTCCAATCCGCAAAGGAAACCAAGTCACAAAGTCGAGGCAATGAGCAAAATGGCTTAGCTCTTTCCAAAGAAAACATCAAGCATAATCTCACACATCCAAGGAAAGACGATGCTGTTCGTCTTATATGATCTGGTTATGATGAAATTGTTATCTCACTTTAGGCAAAAACATAGGATGTTCCGAAGATAACATCCTCACCAACAGATTTCTCAGTACTGAAGAGAAGGCAGACCTCAACTCTGCATGCTGCATCTTTGGTGTTGCAGAATACAGTATCGATGAACGAGACTATGCTGTGACCAGACCAGGTGGTATCAAGGACACAGCCAAAGAAAAAGCACTCAGCAGCTGAGGGCTCCTGAATTACTGGAGAATCTGGAAGGGAGAGGCAAAGCAGATCTGATGCTGCCTGGCATGTCAATGGCACAGAGACAGTCTGTGCTGATACCGATGTCACATTTACCAGACTCAACAGATGCTCCATGGCCGGTATTGGAACCACCAGTACAGTGTCCAACTGATCTTGATGCAGTAAGGAAAGCAGTTTGATGGTTTAGCTCCATCCCGCAGATCTGAGGAATCATGTTGTCAGTCACCACTCCACTTAGAAGATAAGGCGAAATCTCTTGGAGTCCTGGAATGGCCTCAGTCCATCTTGTGAGATCTCTTCCTTGGAGGACCAGAAGAAGGAAAGCACTCTCTCTTCCTCCTAGGGGAATTATCAGACCTAGGGCCTGGAACAACATCTCAGGTCAATTCTGAAAGGCTCTGCAGGTCTGGGCGATCTGCAGAGATTCCTGGTGCCAAAGCAGGTCTCTCAGACTGCTCCAAAAAGTGCTGCTTGAGGCACAAGTCCCTCTCATCTGTGTTCTCCTCTTGAATGACCTGAAGATGGAGCACTTTTACTTGAATGTGCCCCTTCCCAGGAAAAATAAGCACCAAGTGTGGGAGTCACTATGAGAAATAATCATCCCACATGGCAGGCAATATTTAAGACTTAATGAGGGCATCCCACCAGGCCAAAACCTGCTGCAGACTACTACTAACAAACTAAAAAACTAAAACCTAAGGGTACTACCAGACTGACTGACTATATTCAACAACTTCAGAAATTCCAGACAGAAAGAGGCATCAGATAAACACCACACACAATGCTCCGACTCAAGCCACAGGCAGTGAGAAGAAACTGAGAGGGCTACAGGGCCAGAGGTTACTGTTAGGCATGCTGGGAAAGAGTTTCTGTAGGAAAGCCATGCTGCCCTGGGGTGGGCCAGTAGGAACCAGGCAGACACAAAGGAAGGTGCTCCTGGAGAATGGGTTGCTTTTGCAGTGTGTTCCATTTTCTGTGTCACAAAATTTTATGCCAGCACATTGTGTCTTCAGCAGAGGATAAGCCCCATACTCTCCACAATTTGATGGCTGCAGTTGATTTATTCAGTGCTCTTCTAGCTCAACAGTCGGGATTAGGGACTTCACTCCTCCAAAGAAATCTCATCGTCTTGGTTCTGCTGTGACTCTCAGAATATAAAATCCTTCCATATTTTGTTTTACGGCTTTCTTCTCATCTGAGAGCAAAGACTCCATAGTATGTTTTTGAATGCAGGTATCCCGGCAGGAATTCCTGTCACCAGTTCAAGCCTGCCGATGCTCATAACATGCTTCCGTCAATAATCGCTATGTGTGGTGTGTGATGGGTCACCTGACTCGCATGGTATTTCTGCCTTCAACTGAATGACAAGATGAGAACAGACGGTGAAGACCAACCGGAAGATACAACTATTCCTGCACAAACACCTTTGTTTGCATGTGGATGTGGGCATTTGTTCAAAAACAGCCCTTCCCCAAGTATTTGTACGAACAAAAACTTATTCATGTGAATGTTTACAAACATGGGGTACAATCACAGTCCAGCTAACAACAGCTTTACAGAAGTCAAACCGCTGGCAAAGAATGCTTTCTGTTCATTTCAAACAGCTTTAGTCATGAAAATTTTCTTGACGTTTTCTACAGAATAAATTTTTATTTAAAAAAGGATGTTTCAATCCCTTCTAGTTGTGAAGCTTCACCATATAAAAAGGCACGGTTATGTTAATTAAATACTACATTTGAAATATGCAATTTGCAAGGTTTTTAATGAGCATGTATAAAAGTTAAATTCTAACGGATTTTTCAAGTGAGAAATCAATTCTAGGCAAATGCCCACTTTAATCTTTTGAAAATGTTGCCACAGATTATCAAAAATTAATACGATCTCAGCTAAGCACTCTCCATCCTGCTCTCCCCATGTGTACTGTCGTCTCCAATTCTAACAGATTGTAATTTGGGAGGGGGAGGGGCAAAGGATGACTTTTGTGTTTTGAACAATGCCAACGCACTCACTGTTTAAATAAAAATAATACACAGTTTGTTTTTTTCCCATTGTTCTTTACTGAAAGAGCCTGGGGAAAGGTCAAAGAAGACTGGGACATTTTGGGCTGCTCAGTTAAAAAAAACAAACTCTTGGACTAACTGAATTAACATGATTTTTTCCCATCCCCTATCTTATATGATTGTTATTGGGAAATAACACATACCATATCACATACTGTAAATCAGGGACCCTAACAGAACATGTTAGTTTTAACTCAGCACTGGCTCTACTTCAGGTGATTACATGTAATGAAATAACAGCGTAGTTTTCATGCTAGAAAATTTATATATTTACTTTTCTGGTAAAAGGCCAAAAAACATGGAGACATCTCACTCAAAATACTGGTAAAACAAACCACACTTAGAAAAATGAAAGCTGATTTTTATTATTTTATCCACAGCCAATCATTTGACATGAACATGCATACGTAATTTTGCTACGCACACACCACAGTTTTTAACGTTAGTTATTAAAGGTTAAACATACAACATACATCCTTACAAAAATGAGTCAAAATGCAAACGTAACTTTTAAACAAAACAGTCTTTACTTATTTAAAAAAACTTTTGTGTACGGTACCATTTTTGTACAAACACAGTTAATTTAAACAAATCTGCTCATATGTTTCCTCATGGTTGCACATGAAAATAAGCTGCAATAGAAAATGAAGTCATTGAGGGTTTTTTAAATAGCAGAAATAGGCAGTTTTGCCATGCAGAAGAAGCAATATTAAATATTAGTTTTTCAAAAAAAGAAAAAACTACAAGTTTAAAAATATTTAGTTCAAGTCACAGAACTTTCCCCAGTACAGAGAAATCCAAACGCAACGCATAATTAGCTGCCACTTAAAGATGGCTTTTCTGAAAAGTAAAACTACCTTCCAGAGTTGATCATTTTCATTGATTTGGCACAGAAAGAAGTCTGAGCTTACTTAAGAACAAGAAAGTGATTAAAAAAGGGAAAAGAGGAAGAGAGAAGAAAATAAAAAGCAAGAATGAATGAGATAGTAGTTGCAATCACTAAAAAAAAAATCTGTGCATCTCAGTCATTGCAGAATACTGTCTTCTGTTTACAGCAGGTGCTAATTCCAGGTAACTGTTATTGTTGCAACATAGATTTAATTTGCTTGGAGGTAGACTCATCATTCAAATGCTTTGTTGTGTACCTAAAAATGGCGGGGGGGGGGGGGGAAGAGAAAGAAAAAGAAAATTTTACAAAAGCACACTTATAGTTCTGTTCTTCCACAATAGACAAAGCCAGTAATTGAAGGAACAATACCATATTTATTGTTTAGTTACAGTAAACCTTCACCAAAGATTGGGAGATCTATTTGTGTACTTCGTAACCAGCAAAATTCTGTAATTCTCAATGGAAGTAAAATACTTCTTTCAGAAAATTAAATGTATAAAATACTAAGTGACAAGTAATGCTACTCAAGATTATGTTCAACTGTTCTGTTACCAAAGGGGATTTTAAATGGATCCCTATATGGATTTGGGGAAAAACTTCAGATCTCTTTCAGGTTGGATAGACTAGAATCAGTAATGGGGAACTGACACATTAGAGACTGTTAAACTGACTGTTAATCAATAACATCTAAAATGGGTAGGTCTGGCCTGAGATTGAGGTTTATGCTGATGCTCTACTTGATTGGAAATTTCCTACTGTAAGAAAGTAGCTATTTATAGAATTTCTTATTCCTGAATTCTGTTTATTACAGTAGATAATATTGAACTAAGCATTTATTATATTTACAATAGTCCCTCTACTTGGAAACTATGGGTAAATGGCAAGTATTTAAGTGAATCTGTTGTATGTGTAAATTACTACAGGTATCATCTAACTGTGTTTAATAACATCATTTGAAACACATATACATTATCAATTCTGTGGAATACCAGGCACCAGACATTTAATTGCATCTAGGTGGGGATGGTTCGTGTCCTATGTCAATGAAGGAAAATGGAACTTAATTCCTGATCTGAAATCTTCTTCTCTTCTTGTACTCAGCACTCTCTCCTGTCCTTTCCCTTTAATTTTATGTTCAACAGATAATTTGGGTGTTTTTTTCTATTTATCTTGGTTATACCAGTAGCTACTTTGTAACGATGTTCCTTTTTATTTTTTATGATTCAATCTACTACAATTATTTACATGTGTTCTTTGCTGGAAAGTGGGGACACGTTTCTGATGCTTTTCAGGGCCCGAGAAGCTCATCTTCTGAAGCCCCACCTCCATAGATTGTCACTAGGTTTCTGGAGGCAAAAGGGGTAGAGCAGCCATTAAGCTACACACTCTTCTGCTGAGGTTCTCAAATTTCTGAAGCAGATTTTAACAGTGATTCAAACAGCATGAACATTTAAGGGGCTGATGGCAGCTCCGTTCTAGAAACAACAGGATGGCAGCACAGAGCAGCTTTCATGAGATCTGATGATGGCAGCGGGAGGGAAGGCTTTTCCACAGGGAAGAAGAGGAAATTCGCACTGATGAAGCACGAGTTGGAGGACAAACTGAAACTGGCCACATCTTACTAATTTTTGGATATATGGCACATCAAAACTTTTGTCTACAAGATCTGGCTAAGATCCTCTAATGTCAATGAATTCAGCAGATTTTATTTTTGCTCAAATTTTCATTCTGACTGCAAGTTGTGCATCCCTGTGTAACTAAAGAATCTACTACGTGCAGAAGTGCACATTTTCCCAGGCATCTGTCTATAAGGTCAACATCAGAGTATTTTCCAGCTCTATGCGAACAGGCCACCATTTTTCTTTAAAAACCAGAATACTGTACACAAGCAAGTTTATTATCCATGTATAGCACCACAGCTATTTCATATTGGATGCCTACTTTACTATACTCACATTTAGACTACAGTTTAAACTTATTCCTGTATTTAAAATTTATTACACTAAATTATTAGCCACTTGTCTGCCTATGATTCTAAGCTACAAAGATTTTGAAACTGGTTACTCTGATTTGCTGTTATCCTAGTCAACAAATACAGTGGCGCTTTTTTCCTAGGGCAATTGTTAACACAAATGAAAGCAAATTTCAATCCATTTTGATAACATAAGCTCTATGTGGTAAGAGGACTAAGGTCTTCTGAAACTCAGAAAAATTATATAGTACACAGTACTTTGTCAAAATGAAATGCTGACCTTGATTAAAATATTTAACTGAATCTTGAATTATAAACAGTCTACATCATCCCCCATATACATACTAATTTCCATTTGTTTAAAGTGAGTTTCTGTAGTATCTCAAAACACACAATATGCAAATGTATGACATTCCCCACAATCCAAAATTGAGCGTTCACATCTGTGTTTCCTCCGATTTGCTTAAACTGGCTTCCCATGTATCATTTTATTCCTCCTCCTTCCATCTATCTACTGAGCAACTAATTACATTTCTCCAATTCTGTTCCCTTGCTTGTACTTTAAGAATTGGATTTAAGGAGTTTATTTGTTTGGGCAAAACATTTTATCTAGCGTTAACACTCCTAGTGTCTCACCTAATGTACACAGTTATGCAATTAAGTGGGTAACTGGCTATGGAAATGGGCAACACAAGGGAACCTGAAGCTCCATGTTAAACAACATAATTAATGGGGGTAAATTCACTGGTAATCTTAGCCAGGAAGTAAGGAATGAATGGGCCTGGACTGGACTACTGTTTTACCCACAAAGGCAGTCAACTCCATGTCAGGATTACGACACACTGGTGAGGAATCTTGCAAAACTGAGGCTCATCTTTTATCTGCTACATTGATAGAAGACTTCATTGTCCAGGGCTCTCTGTTCAGCACCTTCTAAAAAATTCATGTTAAAATCGTTTCAAGTGAAAAATAAGTACCTGAGAGCATTTAGAAGGCCTTCTACGCTGTTAGGAGGCTGGTCTTTAAGGACTTTGATGCATCCTTTCATCTGGAAATTAAAACAAGTTAACACTCTATCACATGAATGCCATATAAAAATAACTTGCAAAGTATATAGTTCCCCAAGGCCTAACACTTAACTATTTTAAACAACTGTAGAGAAAAGTACAAATGCACATGTTATTCTTCTGGATATTGGAAAGGTAGCATCTTCCCTTAATGCAAAAAGGCTTATCTAGTTACTTGCCATCACACTGAGAATTCCACACATATACAGAGAGTGGAATAGCTGCTTCAAAATCTGCTGTGAGGAACTGTAAGAATTTTACCTTAAAGACAATATAAAAGATTTCACAGGGGTTTTTAAATTAATACATGTTTTGTCAGTGTGCTCAGAAAAGTACAGAATAAAAAAAACCCTGTCCCTGTGCCAAGTACCATGGGACAATATTTTTTTTGATGTATCTACTGCACATTTAACAAGTGAGATATACATTCAATAGTGTGCATCCAATAGCATATTCCAATTACAGGAAGTGGCAAAGCTGACAGTTGGAGGAAAGTGCAAGTTTGTATGGATGATAGTGAGGGATGAAGAATTATGTGGAAATGGGAACGAGTTTGGACCCACTAGTTCTTCATTTCCAGATACTCTAATATTTATATTATTTCAAGACAGACACATTTGTAAATAGAATATACTCATGTTTCTGGGTGTTAGTTGAATGTCACTGTAATTCACTTTCTACCTTAACTCTTAAGAAAGCTATTTCTGCATTTGAATGTATATTTTGGATTGCTTGCTGTGTGAAGTCCCCTATACAGTACGCTGGTAGTATACGCCAACCAATTAGGCACAATCTGGAATGTATACATGCTTGTTATTGATTTATTTGGACTCAGAAAATTCATAGTATAATGCAAGAGGGAAAAGAGACTAGTCTACATGTATTTGTTTAAACATCCAAAGACTGAGCAACACAAAACTTACATCAATTTTTGAAGTTTTGGCAAAGGCGCCCACTGGATGCACATGGTCATAGAGTATGATGACACCCACCATTACCCTCAGACAGAATGATACTGTTTCCTCATTTGTAAACCTGCTTCTGTACTCCCTGAAATTTTAGAACACAAAAATATCCATTATTATATAAAACAGGACTTTGTCTTTAACACTGGAAAAAAGGTCACTTAGAGGGGAACCTTCCCAAAAAAAAGTTTCTTCAGAGAAAAGAAAGATCAACCATTATCCTCCAACACAGAAGTCAGACCACTGCTTTAAAAGCACATTATTTGGAAACTGGAAGAATAAATCTAAAACCCAAACTGATATCGTGCTGCTAAATTCAGGATTTTTCATATTAGCTGTTTTGGGCTTCTTGCAAACAAATGAACATTTAGTTTATACCCCCAAAAAACCCACCACAATTCACTTCTGATGTACACATGGCATTAGGATGCCAGATTTCATTGGCAGAAAGCTTGCTACCGTCCAAAACTAATGAGCAAGGCTTAACTGCTTGCCTGTCAGTGGCAAAAACTATCCCTAAAGTGCAATGTTTGGAGTCCTTCCTTCATCCACCCCCCACAACAAAACATGCATTGTGATATTCAGTGCAGCCTGTGTGTTTTTGTTTTTAATTGGACATTGCTACCCCATACTGAATAGGTATATCCATAGCAGCCTGTTCAGATCCGTGAACAGCTGGTTAGAAAAACTTAGCACACAGAGTTTGACCTTTCCTTCACCTGCCCATAGTTTGTCACATTTACAGTAGACTCAAGTAGCCCAATCCTGCAAGTCATTATATTCAATATGCAAACAGAGAACAAGACAGTAGACTTGCTGAAGCCACCATTCACCCACCAAACTCTCCTTTTATGTTGTAGTTAACAGAACAAGAAAAAACAATTACATGCATTGCTCATGCCGTTTTTCAAAGCATGCTTTAGGCATCTGTGCTCAATTTTTATATTTTCCTGAATTATGCATGACATAAAAGCATTTACAAAGGTATTGAGAGGTCTTCTAGCTTTCATACCCATTCTACTTTTAAATATTAAACAATATTCTCAGAAATAGTAGACAACGTGATGTGTCTAGTGCGTGAGACAAATAACCATAACAAGGTTAGAAAAAAGAATTATAGGATTATAGTTACAGAGCTTAGCAAAATAAATTATTTGACTCCCATTTGGTTGATTTGCCTATATTTTTTCATTCACTTTATACATTATGGATTATGCCTGACATGCATCCTTATAAATTCTACAGACATTGTCCACAAGTGACTTAGAAATAAAGAACTGAATTTTGTCACTCAGTTCATACTTACGGGGTTTCCAACATGACTCTGCACACACTAGCCATGGTGCTTAAACAATCTGTGGTATTTTCTATGGGTAAATTTTTATTCTGTGAAAGGAGAAATGAGTAATTCTATTCAGTATAATGAAAGTGTAATACTGTAAAACCTAGTACAATTCCAGGTCAGTGAACACTACCTCAGACTGAGTGCTCTAGTTAAAAACATACCCACACCCACCCCTTCTTCTAGGGGATAAGAAACACTGCAGTACTGATAAACCTAGCTTTACCAATAAAGCCTTTACAATTAGTTGTTTTAAAACCACAGTGATAGTACCACCTCCATTATTAGAGACACCATACTATAGTTTCCATTTTTATACAGAACTTCTCACTGATTTTTGGAGAGTTTGCTTTTGCTATATTGATTTCAGTGGGAAGCTTAAATAATGGCATGACAGGCACCATTGAGAAAAAAGAAAAATCTGACCTTAAAATAAGATTCTATCTATATGGCTGGAGATCATTATCTGCTACAGTATTAAGAACACATTACTGTTAATTTGAAAACAAAGTAACATTTTGCTTTAAAAAACTCCATAGGTTTAAATATAAATAATGGGTGTTTTTCTCAGTGATACCTGGGAAACTATGGGAATTAGTGAGCCAAGGCAATAATAGTGGTATATTGTGAATATCATGTCAGACACTTCAATAGGTAGTTAAAGGACAAATGGGGAAGTAATGGGATACTTTGATCCTATTCTATACCAGGTTCAAGATTTATTCTAACACACTTGTGTATCTAATCAAGTTTATGCTTGTATTGTTGTAATTACATTTTAACTTCTACATGTATCAGAATAAAGCTCTCCTGGGATCGTTCTTTAAAAAAAAAAAACAACCCAAAACACAACGTTGCTTCCTTTTAATTTACTTCCTCAATTTCAAGCAGAGATCTTCACGTCCAATCTATTTCACACTTGGTTTCTAGAAACTCTTTTCAAGTATGGATATACGGTCAGAAAAGTGACTATCTAAAAATGCAGATTAGCATACAATATACCCCAATGCACACCACGGCAACAGGCATCTGCTTCTTTACTGGATAAAATACGTTTTTTACTAGAAACAGCACAGACACAGTTATTGGGCGACAAATTACAAGACATCTATGGGAAGGCCTATTCTACCATGGACAACCCTATCTGGAACCTATTCTACCATAGACAACATCAGCAAGACTGGCTGCATTTTTTTTTCTTCTGATTGTGTAAAAGGCAAAGATTTAATTTACAGATTCTAAATCGAGGATTACTACACACAGTGCCAGCAGAGTGCATTAGAGGGGTGTGATTTGTAGAGTGCTCTAATGTGCTGCACAGTAACTGCCCTGTATAGATACGCAGACTGCTGGCATGCTCTAAAAGGTACCCAGATTGCATTAACGTAGTCACGTGCAGTTAGAACACAAAATGTTAAAGCAATCTACAAATCATTCCCCTCTCCCCCTCTGGTGCACTTTGCTGCACCATGTAAACTAGCCCTAAATCTTCAGCAAATTTACCTGGCAGTTATTAGGACAGATATTCCCACAATAACTTCTTTACAGTCATCTTTCAGAGCACAGCTGCATTTTACAGTGCAACCTCCAAGTCAAAGAAAAACCTTTTCTCATATGCTTACCTCTGACACAAATTTTGTTGTGGCATCGCTTAAGGTTTTCAACATTGGCGTTGCTTCAGCATAAAATAAAGACATTCTGTTTGCCAATTCGTTATTTACTTCATTTTCACCCTCTGCCTATAAACAAAGAAACAAAATTATATGTAATTGTTTTGTACCTTAAGAAACTGGATAAACAGTTCTAGAAAGACAAAGAATTTAGTATTCAATGTTTTTCCACTTCCAGAGGTTACCTACTGGAACATTATTAATCCTCATACGGCTCAAAGTTCTTCTATAGTAGCTGAAGTCATTCTGTATAGCAGGATTTGTCATCTACAAAAAGTGAAAAAATGAATATATTTTAGTGACAGATGCTCAGTTACGATCCAGATGACAAATTTTATGGAGATCAAATACTAAGAGGTATAGAACTTCCATTAACTCAGTGGAAGTATAGAGCACCTAGAACCTTGCAACCCCTGGATGTCTTTAGAAGTACCTACAGCATGTAAGATTTGCTGTTTTGATCAACATAATTTTTCAAAATAAAAACTGTGTGAGAGACGAGTGGATGTTCTAATCTGATCCAGTTTGCCATCTTAATTGCCATAGGATTAGACCAGTGTGTCTAACTCCACTGCAACTTGGTTTTTGGGAAACTACCAGGAAAACTAGATAAGAACATAAGTGTATATATAATTACCCGAGTTAGCTGTCTTGATGGAGAGATATGTCAGAGTGAAATGGGGAGACAGAGAACCACAAAAATGTAGGGCTGGAAGAGACCTCAAGGAGTCCTCTAGTCCATCCTGAGCACCTGGTATAATTCACGTGGATTTAGGTCTTGTCTGCATTATGGATTTTTGCACTTGCAAAGGAACATTGGAGTAAACTGCCTTTGCAGATGCCCTGCACCACGGTGACTTACTCCAGGAGGTAATTAACACTGGACCACCCCTCACTTTACAATGAAGCAGCACATGTACATCGTGGGGTCCTCATTGGTGGAGTAGAAACACTGGTACAAAAATCCCTAATGCCGACAAGCCCGTAGCTTGGAAAATATCTGCACTGTACAATTACTTGCTCTAGACTGTGGACATAAATAAACTATGTTCCAGGAGTCCTTTTTTTTTAAAAGCCAAAATTAAAATTGATATTTGGGGGCTACTGTTTCCCTATGAAGATTAGAAAACTATATAATTTCTTAAAATTATTTGTATTATGGTAGCAAGGAGGGATCCAGGCTCCACTGTTCCAGGCACAGTACAAAGTTAGAGACAGTACTTGCCTGAAGAGTTTACAGAACTAGTGGTGGGTTTTGGTTTAAGTTTTCTTGACATTTCCATTATATATAGATTTCATTAACAGGGTTTAACAATTTATCATCAACATTTGTGCCAAGTTAAAGTTCTGTTTTCATGTTGAATATTAGTAGGCTGTTTGAAAATACTCAAAACAGAAATGTGAAAAGGATTACATTTCAAATAAGTATGTTTTGTGCTTAGTGTTTTTCAAGTCTTATTTTCAAAAATTAAACTTGGAAATGGATCAGGCAAAAATATTTCTTGCTCTTTTTCTATTAAAAACAAAAAGAGAATTTTAGAAATGTTATATTGGTTACATGCAATTATTTTTAATTTAAAGGCAAATTTTTAATTTGAGGTTTAAGCACAGTGAAAGTACTCTTCTGTTAAAAAAAAAAATCACAGAATAGTTAGTATAGATACATATGGAAGATGTTAGTTTCATGCAACCTGACAGAAGCCAGGGAAATCACCTTCGTTTCTTTTAATGTTGGTTAACTATTTCTTTCACATACTTAATTATATTAATTATTTTCAGAAATATGGGGCCAGATCTGATGCAGTGCAGCTCCTTTGTACCACATTGACAGTGTATCCTGGCCTAAAGTCAATTTAATCAGCCTAGAGGGGATTTCACCCGTGCATGGGTGAACTTCCAGTGGCAAAGAGCCAATTTATGGGGCTCTTATTCCTTTGACGACTCTTCTTTCACTCCTGCTGATGTTGCAGGGAAAGCAGCATGGTCAGATGAAAAACAGCACCTGCTGAGAAGGGCATGTGCTACACTAATCCCCAACTGCATTTTCAGTGCCCTGTGACCATTGCAGCCTGACGTTAAAGCAGCAATAAGGGAACCTAGCCCACATACAACTGCAGCAGGATATGGGGAGTGAAAAAAAGTGATCTTTAAATAATTTTTGCACACATACCTCCCTCAGCCTGCCCCTGACATTAGATCAGTGCAATTCAGCCACATTCCAGGATCTTGCCATGAGTGTTGACAATTACATGCAATGTCTATAGTACAAACGAAGCAATTCTCAATTTTTCCACAATACTTGATGAATGCTAGCATTCATCGAAAGAATGAACTTTTCATTATCTACAGTATCTGAGGATTTCAAATATTAGGGAGCATCACAGAGGGACAGGCACAAACATCATTCTTTTTACAGATGAGGACATCAAGAGTAGTTAAGATGCTTGCCCAGTGTCACACACAGTCTGTGGCAGTGTCTGGAATGAAACACAGCGTTTTTTTCAAATCTCAGTCCTGGCCTCCTGTTAGTTGAACTGCCTATGTACAAACTGCATGGAAATTTACCTTGAGCTCATCAAATCGGAGTGTGAAATGAAGAATTTCTGCAAACTGCTTAGCAAGAGCCTGCTCTCGCTCCAGGTGCTGAGTCGGTGAATATGGAGTGCTCGTCAAGGCCCCCAACAGACCTCGCAATGCTGCCTCTAAACGAAGAAAAAAATCAAAACATGTCAAACGCTGTCTGCTTGTACTGCGTATTAGTTGTTGGCTTAAATGCCAGAACATATGGTAATTCCATAGTCTACAGTGAATTTTAAATTCAAATTATCATTGGTTTTAATTACTTCTGAACTGCTGTTGATGATATAAAGCCTATATCTGACTAGATTCAACAAACGCATTTTTTCAAGTTGTTTCACGACTGTATTCAATTTTTGTTTGAAATTGACTTAACATTGAAGAGCTTTTCATATAGCAATATTAAATGAAATTACCAATGTGAAGGAACAGAAATTAACAGTCAAGACAAAATTTCCCTATCTACAAAGACCACAGCAAAAAACAGCAAATGTAGCTAGTAGTTAAAGAAGTCAAGCAACAATCTCATAAAATTTGGCAAGCTAAAGTTGTATTTAAAAAAACCCCTAACCTTTTCCATGAAATTATATTAATTAATCAAGGTCAAAAGACTTATTGGACCAGGAGAATGCTATGCCTCTGGTCCTACCTTAATTGTGGGTAATGTCAGATACTACGAGATCTTTTATAGTTTCTATTGTCAGTCGGAATGTTGTGAGTTCTAGTGTTTATGCTCATCTTTTTCTCCTGGTACGATCAAATGCCCTGTACTGAATGCTGTCTAAAAGGGACTCCTCCATGCAAAGAAGGCTTGCAGGTAGTTCCTATGGTGGAGACAGTGATTTTCCAACTGTGACATTCTGCTCTACCATAGCTCCCTTGAATTTTCAGCTTTTTTCCAAATGGACTATGATAACTTCTTCCTGTTTAGGTAAACCCTTTGTAAAACTTCAAACGTATGTTCAAATTTACGTTATGGTTTGCTATTAAAGCAGATTATGCATTTCTGAGATTTCACAGAGTGAATTTCTAGCTGCTTCCTATGACATTGGCCTAACTGGCATCAAATTAGAGTCCAGAAGAAGGCTGAAAAAGGAGACAAATGAAATTGTGCTGTAGAGCTAAAAGGCAGATCTCAGAAAGACTTAGAGAAAAATTGTGTCACTGGTAGAATACGAATAACAGTGCGCAGCACTATGTCTTGCCTAACAGAAGGAAGACTTATGGGAAATCCCAATTGGGAACAGGTCCTTATGTGACAGTCTAAAGTGACTCCTCTACAACTGTCCCTGGCACTGATGGAGGAAGGATGTAACCCTGCTAGGATGTGACTTTCAATAAAGAATGTAAATGTTGCCACTCAATTTGGCTTTTTTCTTCAGTTTGATACAAAGCTGTGTATCACTGTCAGCCCACTGACTTCATGGCAAGTGTCACAGAATGCTGCTGGGAGTATTCTGTCAAGCGGGGTTTTTTTTATACTATCCTCCTTCAATCACTGTGCTGGCTGCCGATAAAACTCCATACGGCATTTAAGTTTGCCTTCTTGATTTATTCCTCTAAAGGAGTCTAGCCCCTCTCACTCTGAGACCTCCTCTTTGTGCCCCCGCTGAATGTCACACAACACATGCTTAGATAGAGTGAGAAAGGGACACTGGTGGATCACCCTTATTTGTGCTAACTGAAAACGAAGTGCCAAGACTTCAGGAATTAGAGTATTTAATTGTAATACAACTAAGGCATGGAATTCTTTGACAACTCACAACCCTGCCATTTTGTTTTTAAATCCACGTTAAATTAAAGCCATATGACCTGCTTTTATTATTCATATTTTGTGAGCTGTTATTTTTTAGTCAGTGTTATTGCTCTGTGAAGTGCCATTGGATGCATTTGCTCAAATGGACTGCAGTAGTTAGTTTTGACTGGCTGGTAGATTTAGTCTTGGTTCACAGAGAGAAGACGGTTGACCATGCTAGCCTCAAGTTCAGCGACTGGCAGTAAAACTTCCAAAATTTCTAAGTTATTTGCAGCTTAACAAAAAGATTAAAACTGTTATAAATACATTGTAATCACAAATGAGATACTTTTAAATTAGGAACCAATTACATAAATAGCAAATTGATCCAGAAACAAAAAAGTTCTGTTGCTCCATTTAAAGTATTTTTCTGTCATTATTTTAACGTATCAGATTTACACGAAGATAAATACATATAGCTAAGAAGCATATCATTCTTCTGAGAAATCAGAAATCAATGATGTGTCCTGTTAGAGGTATATAATGTAAGCACCTTGCTCTAGCCAACTGCACACTATAATTTTCAGACGATTAAAAATTAATTTGTGTTTTAAATAGTCAGCCACACCTTCTGTTACTGATTAAAAATGTATACCAATACATGGTAGTATGTAGCACTGTATGACTACTCAGATTTATTCTCTCACATGCATAGGTGGCTTAGGAATGCTATTATCCTACTTTATTAAATGAATTGCACAGCTCATCTCCTCATTAGAGCACAAAGCAGGGAACATACTTCCCTTTGTCTCTTGCCAACATTTATTTAAGTTGCTCTTTACAGCATAGTGTTTTTTCCAAACAGAAAGAAGATTTTAATGAGTTGTATGATAGTCATCTGGTTATAATGACTATCTTAACATTTTGAGAGTATTCAAATACTTTAAATAGCAACATTTTTTGAAAGCTTACGATTTAGTTCACAGAGGATACATATGCACCTCTTCTGCAGTTATTTCCTTAGGGCTAGATTCTGCAAAACCTTACTTGCACAAATAGTTTCACTGACTTTAAAGGGATGATACCCACGAGGTCTTGTAGGCTCTTGGCCTTATTTTGTAGAGTTTTATAGTTGCTCCTGGCTTGAGACAAGTAAAAATGCAGGCAGATTTTAGTCTTCTTTATACAAGACCTAATAATGCACCTCAAACATAACTTGTGATCTCTGGCTAAGTGAACTGGCCATTGGGTTGAACTTTAACCTGCAAACAACCATTTGTATGGAGTCTGCACTAATTTCATTTGCATTCTAGAATTAAACCCAGGTCCCCAGAAGTGAAAATCAAGAGCAATGTGAGAGAATGGACACGAATTGGTCTGCAGTGAACAATGAGTTAATTTAATCTCAGCTTCCCTCTCCTCTGAACAGTGGAAAGGCTATAAAAATGGCTGCTTTAAAGAATGGGGGAAAAAGGAATTAGGACAGTAGGATTCCACATGCAGGTGTCACAACGGGTTGAACCTTGAACTGGAGAACTAGTTTCCTTTATGAATATTAATTAATTTATTTTATTTTCTTGTTATAAACACTAATCATTGAGGAAAAAAATATTTTGGTAAAATGTTTTCTGCTGTCTCAGTCTACACGATGGTTCTCAACTGGCTAGTGTTCATAACAGTTGTAAGAAGGGCATAGAAAACTCCCATTCTCTTTCTTCCAGTCATCCACTGAAGTGAATTTGCTGCCACATGCAAATGAGCGAGGTGTGTTTTAAGATAACAACAACACATCATAAACCACAATACAGATCCAGAGTACTCTTTTCTAATGTAAAAGATTCTAGGGCAGGGGTAGTCAACTATGGACCAAATCCAGACCACCAGATGCTTTTGAACAGACCCCAAAATCTTTTTATTTACTTATTATTATCATTATTGTTTGGAGTTTTTTAAATTATTCTCTCTGGACTCTGGACCATGACTATACCTAGACTAAGAAATTTGGACCTTGACAAAAAAAATAATTGACTACCCCTGTTCCAGGGTGCACGTATAAGGGTTGCAAGTGGCTTAATATACAGTGTAAGTTTGAACTACTGCACGCATTTGATGTACCACCCTGATGAACATAAGAATAGCCGTACTGGGTCAGATTTAATGATCCATCTAGCCCAGTATCCTGTCTTTCGAAAGCGGCCAATGACAGCTACTTCAGAGGGAATAAATATGACAGGGAATCACTGAGTGTTCCATCCCATCATCCACTCCCAGATTCTGGCAAACGGAGGCTAGGGACGCTCAGAGCATGGTGTTGCATCCCTACCCATTCTGGCTAATAGCCATCGATGAACCCATCCTCCATGAACTTATCTAATTCTTCTTTGAACCCTGTTATAGTTTTGGCCTTCACAATATCCCCGGTCAAAGAGTTCCACGGGTTGACTGTGTGTTGTATGAAGAAATACTTCCTTCGGTTTGTTTTAAACCCACTGTCTATTAATTTCATTGGGTGACGCCTAGTTCTTGTTTTATGTGAAGGAGTAAACATTTCCTTATTCACTTTCTCCACACTAATCAAGATTTATAGATCTTTATCATATCCCTCTTAGTCATCTCGTTTCCAAGCTGAAAAGTCAGTCTTTTTAATCTGTCCTCATATGGAAGCTGCTCCATACCCCTAATAATTTTTGTTGCCCTTCTCTGTACCTTTTCCAATTCCAATATATCTTTTTTGAGATGGGATGACAAAATCTGCACGTGGTATTCAAGATGTGGGCGTACCATGGATTTATACAATGGCATTATGATATTTTCTGTTTTATTATATATCCCTTTCCTAATGGTTCCTAACATTGATAGTTTTTTTGACAGCTGCTGCACATTTTGTGGATGTTTTCAGAGAACTATCCGCAATGACTCCAAGATCTCTTTCTTGAGTGGTAACAGCTATTTAGACTCCATCATTTTGTCTGTATAGTTGGGATTATGTTTTCCAGCATGCATTACTTTGTACTTATGAAAATTGAATTTCATCTGCCATTTTGTTGCCCAGTCACTCAGTTTTGTGAGATCCCCTTGTAATTCTTCAAAGTCTGATTCGAACTTAACTATGTTGAGTAGTTTTGTATCATCTGCAAATTTTTCCACCTCACTGTTTAGCCCTTTTTCCAGATCATTTATGAATATGTTGAATAGCACTGGTCCCAGTACAGATTCCTGGGGGATACCACTATTTACTCTCTCTATTGTGAAAACTGACCATTTATTCCTACCCTTTGTTTCCTACCCTTGTTTCCTAGGACCTTTCCTTTTATCCCATGACTGTTTATTTTGCTTAACAGCCTTTGGTGAGGGATTTTTGTCAAAAGCTTTCTGAAAGTCTAAGTACACTACATCCACTAAATCACCCTTGTCCACATTTGTTGACCCCCTCAGAGAATTCTAATAGATTGGTGAGGCATGATTTCCCTTTACAAAAGACTCTTCCCCAACAAATCGTGTTCACCTGTGTGTCTGATAATTCTGTTCTTTACCATAGTTTCGACCGATTTGCCTGGTCCTGAAGTTCGGGTTACCGGCCTATAATTGCCAGGATTGCCTCTGGAGCCTTTTTTAAAAATTGGCATCACATTAGCTATCCTCCAATAACCTGGTATAGAAGCTGATTTAAATGATAGGTTACATACCACAGTATGTAGTTCTGTAATTTTATATTTCAATTCTTTCAGAACTCTTGGGTGAATACCATCTGGTCCTGATAAATGATTACTGTTTAATTGATAAATTTGTTCCAAAACCTCCTTAATCTGGGACATTTTCCTCAGATTTGTCACCTAAAAAGAATGACTCAGGTATGGGAATCTACCTCACTTCCTCTACAGTGAAGACAGATGCAAAAAATTAATTTAGTTTCTCTGCAATGGCCTTTTCTTCCTTGAGTGCTCCTTTAGCACATCAATTGTCCAGTGGCCCCTTTTAGCAGGCTTCTTGTTTTTGATGTATTTAAAATTTTTTTTGCTATTACTTTTTGAGTCTTTGGTTAGTATGAAGGATATCAAGACATTAGTTTACTACCTTTCAACTTACCTAGCCTTTGAGAAAATTCATAGAATTTCTTTAGCTTGCCTACTAGTGGAACGACTGCACCCCATGCCTTCTCCTGCAACTTTTCGTCAGTGGGATGTTGTATCGCCTTGAAAAATCAAACACATGCAGAAAGAAAAAAAAAGTCACACCTATCTTAATAACAGGAATCAAGACTATGAAAATTTCCTTTCATTCAAAACATGCATTAAAAGAGGTTGATCAGAGGTACTGATGGAAAACAAAAGAAGTGGGCAGTAATCTTTAGATTGTGGGAAGAAAACGGTTTTTCATGACATTATGGTTGGAACCAGTGTCCTATTATGAGCCAAATTTTCACTGAAAAGTGGAAGCTGGTTTCTTTCATCACATACTGTACCTGTTGTGCACATTCTTTACACATACACACTGAAAATAATTTAGCACACTTTATGAACATAGTACTTAAGAGGCTGTAAAGACTATTGTACAATTACTTTTATATGGACTATTTTTAAGTTGCCTAAAACACAAAAAAGGCAACAATTTACACAGTACAGTTTACTTGGTCAAAATAACTGCTTTATTGGGATACTCCAAGGGAAGTAGTTTAGCTTAGTTTAATGATCATGGCTAGTACATAGTTAGTTTCAGTTACAACAATCAGTAATGGGTAATGGGGAGGGAGAACTGACCGCATTTAGCTCATGGAATTTTTATACAATCAAGACAATATCTCTGGCAGAATACAGCACCAGGAGAAAGTGACTAGACGTTTCTGAGACATAGCTGAGATTATTTGGTATTCTGACAGTAGCTCTGGACAGGACTCCTCACAAAGTAAAAGTGCAAACGTCAGAACATTTGATATATAACACACTATATTAATTGCATTTAGCTCTGCAGAATTTTGTCATATTTTGTAGGAAAACATTTGTTCAAAAATTAAACTGTATAACACGGAGTTCTAGAATAGTAAATTATTCAACAACAGCAATCAATCAAAATCTACATTTGCCATTTTGCTTAAAGGAGGAACACTATTCAAATATTAGCTATCCCCTTTGTACTTTTCAGATCACAAAATGAGAAATTCAAAAATGTAATTTTATGCAGAATTTTAGTATAGCAATTTATTTAATACCATAAAATTATTTAGAAAAATGTTAGTGCAGTAAATATTAAACTTTAGAGTAATTTCCTTTCTCCCAAAACTAACAGGAAGCATAATACATGCAAACAATATTATTAATTCTTCCCTTCCAGGCTTTAAGTTATTTGGGGAATTTAGTTTAAAAAAAAAAAAAAAAAAAAAAGTTTGTTACTCTTAACCTTCCCTTCCCAGTCAAGGGAGATGAGAAGTGCACATATATCCTATAGGAAGGATACTAAAATTTTGAAAACAGACACTCTTGGTAAGAGTTGCTGTGTAAGATACCAACAGGCATGAAGTTTAGAAATTCTAATATTCACTATTTTAAGAGATTTCAATTCCCACTAATGGCTTTAACCAGAATTCTGCTCTTTGATTTGCATTCTTTGGAAGCCCCAGCATAATATCTGTGCACTGG
This sequence comes from Emydura macquarii macquarii, assembly GCF_026122565.2. Taxonomy (NCBI): domain Eukaryota; kingdom Metazoa; phylum Chordata; order Testudines; family Chelidae; genus Emydura; species Emydura macquarii. The sequence continues at coordinate 8,903,959 of NW_027130506.1, forward strand.
TATATTTTTATTTTCATCTGTCTAGTTATACTGGTTATTACATTGTTTCACTTCTTGTTCACTGTTTTCTTACATGTCTTGATGCAATCATTGTGTTTGGAACTACTACAAAGTTATTACTTTGGAACTAACGCTTATTAATTTTTTTAAAAAGTTAGCTGATTTCTAACAGTGTGAAGGTATAAGGTGGGAATTTTTGTATTAACACTTATTTTTCTCTTCTTTACTGGATCTCATCATTGTGGACATTCTCACAGTACTCAATAGTGTCCTGATATGGTATTTTAATTATATTTATATATAACTTAGTAGACTTTAGAAGTATGCTTTCTTATGCAGTTATTCAAAGCTAGTTGTAGTAGTAATAGTCAACAGAACACCAAAAACTGCCTGAATCTCTTAAAGTCAATAAAAGACTTTGGGCTTAGCAGCCTGGTCATTCCAAACTGATTCACAAATCTTGACAGTGACACTGCATTATGATCATTCTGGTCTAAGTCAAGCCAAGCAGTTATCATGAAAGGTCCAAGTAGTGATTAAAATCTTCAGAGGAGATTTAAAGTTTCAGGAGCCAAACAAATCCAGATTCACTAAACAGAACCAGAAAAGGCAGACAATACCCTGAACTGTACATAAATGAGTTGCTCCAGAATTTGCAGTTGTTATTGCAGATGGGAGAGATATGGCGTGAGCGCATTCGAACAGGTCTGTTTGGGTCACCACTTTAGGTTGCCTATATTGCCTACAACTGCCAAAAACAATTCTCCTGTCAACTGTGGCCAAAAGAGTTAATAGGCTCATGGGATGCATAAAAGGGAGAATCTTGAGTAGGAATAGAGAGGTTATTTTACCTCTGTATTTGGCATTGGTGCGACTGCTGCTGGAATGGTTTTCGCCTTCCTCTGCAGCGTGGGGCACAGGTCACTTGCTGTTTTGAACTAGATTAGATGGCAGATTCTCTGTAATTTGAAGTCATTAAATCAAGATTTGAGGACTTCAATAACTCAGCCAGAGGTTATGGGCTATTACATGAGAGGGTGGGTTAGGCTCTGTGGCCTGTGGTGTACATGAGGTCAGATTACATGACCATGATGGTCCCTTCTGGCCTTAAAGTCAGTCTATGAGTCAAGCAAATACTATGTCCAGTTCTGGTGCCCACAAATTCAAGAAGGATTTTGATGAATTGGAGAGGGTTCAGGAAAAAGCCATAATGATTAAAAGGTTAGAAAACATGCCTTATAGTGTTAGACTCAAAAAGCTCAATCTTATTAAATATATGCAGAACACATATTTAATAATGGGCTCTTCAATCTAGCAGAGAAAGGTATAACACAATCCCAAGGCTGGAAGTTGAAACTAGATGAATTTAGATTGGAAATAAGACGTAAACTTTTAACAGCGAGTGTAATTAACTATTGGAACAATTTATCTTGTGGTGGATCCTCCATCAGAGAATTTTTAAATCAAGATTGGAGGCTTTTCTAAAAGACCTGCTCTAGGAATTATTTTGGGAACGTTCTCTGGCCTGTGCTATTCAGGAGGTCAGACCAAATGATCACAATGGTCCCTTCAACGTTAATAGTTTCTAACGTCAGAAGTTGTGCTCAGCTTTGCATTAAGGGCTGTTTGGGTCTGCAAAGTTTGACTTTTTTCTGGTTTATTTTCCTTTTAAATAAAAGTTGGACTTAAGAGCAGACCACAGAAGTACTGTGGGGTACCTTTTTAAACTCCATTGATGGTGATGAGTATATAAAATTAGCTAACAAGTCTAGGCAACTTACTAAAGTAAGTAAAGTAACCTTTACTAAGTTGCAGTAGGGTTATCTCTGGAGAAGAGTAGTCATGTTGGCCTGGCTGAGGAAGACAGTGGGAGTTCATATACTTTTGGGACATGCTGCATTGAGCTGAGAACTATGAATTCTTTAGGAATGGGGAGGATTGCCTGCCCCACCCTTTTATTGGACGCAAGGAACAACTGGAACAAGCTATTAGAGAAAACATCACCCCAAATCTGGTTCTAGTATAGATACAACTATTAACATGTATTGTGGGATGTTTCTTGTCTCAAGATTTGCACAGCAAATTTTCTCAGGAAGCAAAATGATGGTTCCAACTGCCAGCCCTGCAAACTCATCTATTAATCTAAAAGCCAAGCTATGTTCTTTCTAGCTCATGCATTATCATAAGTAATAAAGATTCTGCAATTTCAGCTTAGTTAACGTGGTCAGACAGAATATTTTATAGTCTCCAACAGCTATGTTGGCAAGCACTAGAAAAGAAGAGTATAATAGTTGGTTTAGTCAGTAAAGTCAGCAAATGTTACTGAATACACACAGGAAGCAGATTTCTGTCTCAGGCTAGAGACCCAAGATCCAGCAGCAAGAATCCTGTTAAGATAATACCTTTAGAGGAAACATTTTTTTATTACTAAACTATGTGCATTTAATACAAAAGTTACTAAAGACAAATACGGAAACCAGTGATTTTTTAAAATACATTTTAGAGTAGAACCATTCAAGGTAGAATATTTTCATTTAAGATTATTAATACAATAATCCCTGCCAGAGAAGCTGAAAATCAACTCTTTTATCTGTTCAGGGTTATGTACACCAACACCACTCTAAAGAACTGTGTGTATGATCACAAAATATCTAACAATGCTTTTTTACCTCTCGTATTTCGTGGCCAGCTCCTCTGTATGACTGTAAGTCTTCCAGGATTCCTTCTGCATCCTTTAGCACTACATTCACCTGATTATAAATTTCCTTTTCAGATTCTGTAGGTTGGGCATCTAAACAGTAGGAGAGCATATTAAATAATGTATTTAACTGCCTGAATTTTTAAGAAGTCCATACTCATCTACAGGACAAAGTTCCTGTATTCTTGTATAATGATTATTCCATTTACTGCATAAAGCCACCACTATATCTCTGAGAAAGGTCACAAAAATAATTACAGTTGTATATTTTTTTCCATCGTTTGGGATTGGAACCTTTCGTGCAAAAGGTCTACAGACAGCAGGGATGTTAACATCTTAATTTTACCTTCCAGATTACCACACACTGTCAGCCATGTTTAGTTACTATTTTCAGGGTTTTTTTTTTTTAAATTAAAACTGACAAGTTTTATATGTTTTTATTTATCACTTCATACCATGATTTATTCTCACCTTTACAGTGCAGTAGGAACTCAATGGAAAACCATAGGTGAGTTATGGAAACACACACTGATAAGGGATACACTAAAAGTGTTACAAAACAAGGTAGTTTTATCTACGTTCAGTATAAAAACATTGCAAGCTTTTATAGATTTTTAAGCTTTTGGGAGCGGGAACTGTATTTTTGAGTATTCTATATAGCCCTGGGCACATTCTCAGAACTACATATATTAAAAACATAAAATGCCAATTAAGGACCAGTAATCTAATTGGTCACGAGAAGATCCATTGTAATTGGTTCAAAGATAGACGCACCAAGTTATTAAAACTGCCTGTGCAGTCTCTCCTGTATTTTGAATATAATTGGCATATATTATTATCCTACGTAATAGGATAATTAAATCTCTTTCTTTCAGATACAAGACACCCTCCGTCTCTGGGCATCATTTAAGTAATGTTATATTTGCCCAATAAACAAAACTAATTCATGAAAATGATGTATGTTTTAAGAAATCTCATCACATTTTTGTGGTCTAACAAGTTTTAAAAAACAAATATTTAGGAGTATTATCCCTAATCCAAACATTTTATTTTATAAATTATTTACCTGAGGTGAGATTAGATTGTGAGAAAAAGTTATACAAGAATACTAGTTAGGAATATAAGAGAGGCCAAAACTGTAAGTGTGGTGTCAGAAAGAGAAGCTATTCAGACCAATAAAATTGGTCATTACTTCTGAACTCTGCAGCTTTTACAATGACATTAGGGCTGTCAAATGATTAAAAAATGAATCATGATTAATCATGAGATTTAAAAAAATGGTTGTGATAAATCGCAGTTTTAATTGCACTGTTAAACAATAACAGAATACCATTTATTTAAATATTTCTACATTTTCAAATATATTGATTTCAATTACAACACAATACAAAATGTACAGTGCTCACTGTATTTTATTTTTTATTACAAATATTTGCACTGTAAAAAAGGGGCACCATTTCAGATTTTGGTTGTGTGTCTGTGTGTGTGTGAGTGAGAGGTTTTTGAGGACTGCTGTATCTAAGCAGAGCACTCAGGAGCCTGAATACTTTTTCAGCCACCAGCAGCTGCTGTGGGCAGCACTCAATCCTGAGCCAGCAGCAGACTGGATACGTGGGTGGAGGAGGGGGACCCCCTGACATCAGCCCCAACCTACGCAGCATACAGGAGGCAGGCTCCAGGTCCACAGCAGCTTGGCCAGAGGCGGCTGCATGCGGGGTGCGGAGCTGGGGAAGGAGGCGGGAGCTAGAGTGGAGCAGGGTGGCACATCAAGGGAGGAGGGACACACCAAGTCCCGTCTTCAGAGGTGTGCAATTAACGCTCATTAAAAAAACACGCTAATTTGTTTTGAGTTAATCGCATGCATTAACTGTGATTAATTGACAGCCCTAATTGACACTATTTCTTAGTTATCTACACTGGCAAAATGAGTTAGGAAATAAACTTTCAAAAGTAAATTAATTGAAGACTTTCAAAAATCAGAAAATTAACCAAATAGAAATTATTATTCTAATAAGGATTATCTGTAAACAATTTACCGCTAATGCTTACATTTCATGCGTTAAGGGGGCTAAGACTGTAAATGTTCAATGTAACTAAGAGACAGCACATCAAAAGATAAATTAGAGTAAAGATCTTCTCTCCATGATACAAATGCATAACTCCAATTAACATTGATGGAAGTTGGGCACACCCATCAAGTTGAGCATACAGCCTTAATTTTACACATTATGGAAAACAGTTTTAATGCATGGATCATGATGGGACAAAAAGATTACACACATGTTGTTTATCTGGTTTTGGAATATTCAATTCTGTCAAACCACAAAAATAGGACATCTATGTTAAATGCATAAAGATGAGGCATTGTTATCAACTACACAAATAGACCTTGCAACAAATTTATTAATACTTAACATTTCAGTATTAAGAAGTGTCTGAATGCAAGGAAGCTTGCAGCTCCCTTTTAAAAAGGAATAAAAAGCACCACATTGAATAGGCATTGACTACGGAAATAACTGACCGACATTTTTGAGATTGTCACAAAAAAGTCACATTTATAATTTTGAAAGCTGCTGAAGACTGCTGTAAGAAATGAAAAAAAAGGGGGAAAATAGGAGACAGGTAAGCAGCAGTTTACTAATAGCAGTTCATGTACAAACATGAAATGCTATAGTACATGAAATACTGTAGGACAGTACAGTCTCTTATAAAGCTCTGTAGCATTCCAGAGTATTTGCTCCAGAGGGGTAGCCGTGTTAGTCTGTATACAGCAAAAACAACGAGACACCTGTAGCACCTTAAAGACTAACAAATTCCTGCGGGCATAAGCTTTCGTGGGCTGCAACCCACTTCGTCAGATGCATGAAATGGTAATCACAGATAGGAAGTATATATATATATATATATATATATATATATATATATATACACATTATATATATGTATCCAAGGGTAATAAACAATAATGGGGAGGGCAAGTGTTAACAAAGTCCATTCAGTTAGAGTAGATGAGGTCTATTCACAACCGTTGATTAGAAGGTGAGACTGTGTCAACAATAACAATTACTTCTTGTAATGAGATAACCATTCCAAGTCCCTGTTCAGACCCAGTCTGATTGTGTCAAGTTTGCATATGAGTTCCAGCTCTGCAGTTTCTCGCTGAAGTCTGTTTTTGAAGTTTTTTTATAGAAATATGGCAACTTTCAAGTCAGCTACAGAGTGTCCTGGGAGATTGAAGTGCTCTCCGACTGGCTTATGGATGTTACCATTTTTTATGTCTGATTTGTGTCCATTTATTCTTTTGCTTAGTGACAGACTGGTTTGGCCAATGTACATGGCAGAGGGGCATTGCTGGCACATGATGGCATATATTACATTAGTAGATGTGCAGGTGAATGAGCTCCTGATGGTGTGGCTGGTGTGGTTAGGACCTGTGATGGTGTCACTAGAGTCGATGTGCGGGCAGAGCTGGCAATGGGGTTTGTTGCAGGGATAGGTTCCTGGGTTAGTGTTCTTGTTGTATGGCACACAGTTGCTGGTGAGTATTTGCTTCAGGTTGGGGGGCTGTCTGTAAGCAAGGATAGGCCTGCCTCCCACGGGATCATCTGCTAGGATAGGTTGTAGATTCTTAATGATGTGTTGGAGAGATTTTAGCTGGGGGCTGTAGGTGATGCCCAGTGGTTTTCTGTTGTTTTCTTTGTTGGGTCTGTCCTGTAGTAGGTGACTTCTGGGTACCCGTCTGGCGCTGTCAATTTGTTTCTTCATCTCCCCAGGTGGGTACTGTAGTTTTAAGAATGTTTTATGGAGATCCTGTAGGTGTTTGTCTCTGTCTGAGGCATAGCAGCTTGTCTGAGAGATCGGGACTTGGAATGGTTCTCTCATTACAAGAAGTAATTGTCACTGTTCACACATTCTCACCTTCTAATCAATGGTTGTGAATAGGACTCATCTACTCTAACTGAATTGACTTTATTAGCACTTGCCCTCCCCATTGTTGTTTCTTACCCTTGGATATGTGTACACGTACACACACACGTACACACACACACCTCCTATCTGTGATTTCCATTTCATACATCTGACAAAGTGGGTTGCAGCCCACGAAAACTTATGACAGCAGGAATTTGTTAGTTTTTAAGGCGCTACAGGACTCTCATTGTTTCTTGGTATTTACGTTGTTAAATAATGCAATCAAGACTTGCCACTTTGGTTCTCTTATATTGAATACATTTCTTGTAACCTTAAAACTCTTCCATTATCCTTCCTTGCTTCACAACTCCTTAATAAAGGATGCTCCTTTTAGACACTGACAGAGTAGTAGAAGGATTTGTGAAGATTCTAGCCACTATCAGAAATTCTACAGAGAATGGATATGCTGAGCTGATGTGTTAGGGTAGATTACACTCTTCATTTCCGAAGTTAATGAAGAATTTATGTACGATGGGAAGCATGCTACCTGAACTCTCAGTTAGGAAAGTCAACTCAGCCACACTTCTGGATCTCAATTAACCTGACTGACTATATTCAAAGTGAACAACTTTAAACCTCACTATTTCTCTAAGATGTATTTTAACATACAAGTTTTAAATGAATAGCTCTTATTTTATTAATTTTTGTGTTACAAAAGGGTTTACATTCCATTATTCAAAACTTACGATTTTGAATAATAATGTTAAAAGATGAGATGGCTTATTTCAATATTTATATTTTGGCCTTTGGTATTAATTTCACATTGGTCCATGTGATCCCCTTTAGGTGACAGAAAAAGATATTATTCCATATTATAGATTTTTCTGATCAGTCATGATAAGCATATATACACTCCATACAGGCCCTGAATGGGCTGATGTGGACCTGAGAGGCCAATTATCACACCAGGCTGCACTTGAAAAGGGAGCCAAGCTTAACTGACCATGAAGCCCAGAAAGGCAGGAGCAGGCTGGTTAGTATAAAGAGAGGAAGATTGTAGCAGAAAGGGGCTGCAAGAAGAGAGGCTGAAGTCACTCCCAGGGAATAGAGAGATAGTGAAGAAGAAGCTGGGTGGAGAGAGCAACCTCTGCGATCTTAGCTAGACTAGGAGAAGGCTGAGAAGAAAAGCTTGGCCGAAGGGGAAGGGAACACCTCTGGGCAGCAGGTCCTGCCTGAGAGAAGGACAGAACTGGATGAGAGCTTTGTAAAAGGAGTTTAGCCCTGTAAAAAGAGGAAGGCAAAGAAACCTGGGTTATGGAAGAAGGCCCAGACTAAAAAGGAAAGGAACAAGAGAGGGGCTTGCAGGAAAGGAGCTGGAACCCTGAGACTGGCCTTTAAAGGGAGAGGGAGCTAGGAAGGAGGAGACTCCAACAGCAGGCCTGGGAGGAGAGGCTCCAGAAAAGAACCCTTGAGTGTCAGTGGCTTAGAAGGAGCCTGATCTCCAAGTAGAAAGCCCTGAGAGGCAGCGCTCTCTGATGGTCCTGCAGAGAACAGGAGTGGGGCAACAAGTGTGCAAAGGATTGATGCTGGGAAGGATAGAAGAGTTTTTGTTCCTCTGAGCTGGGACATTATTACCCCAGAAGAGCACTGAAGTTTAGGACTTGGCCAGAGGGCTGAGCCACAGAAGAACAAGCAAGAGGTAGGTGGCCAGGAGGAGGCACCAGAGGTAAGGACCCTTTGCAGCATCACCCCCTGACATAAGGGGTACTACAGATGGGGGTAAACTACCTTACACTTGCTCTCCTTCACTCTACAAATCTTATTTCTGGTTATACACTGTAATTTTCCTTGTCATGGCATCTTTTTTGCTCCATACTTTATCTTCTACTTTCTCTTTTGCTTTTCTTCTACACTTGCTTCTTATTCATTCAAAAGCAAAGCTGAAAGAGTTCCCACTTTTGATCATATGAGAAGACCAGGATTCTGCTTTTCCCTTGGAACACCTGAAGATAGCAAAACAACCAAAAGCTCTCAGCAATGTTAAAATGGTTCAAGTTGTCAAATATTGTTGAGGAAAATTACAACCTTAGATCTTGCAGGTAAACAGGCTAACTTCACCTTGTATTTACTGTTACCAATGCAGTCTTGGGATGCATAAACAGTGGAAACTCAAGTAGGAGTAGAGAGGTTATTTTACCTCTATATTTGGCACTGGTGTGACTGCTGCTGGAATACTGTGTCCCACAAAATACTGGTGCCCACAATTCAAGAAGGATGTTAATACATTGGAGAAGAGCCATAAGAATGATTACAAAACATGCCGTATAGTGATTGATATCTTTGAGTCTATCTATTTAGCTTAACAAAGAGATTGTTAAGGGATGACTTGGTTACTGTGTACAAATACTTACATGGGAAACAAATATTTAATAATTGGTTCTTCAATCTAGCAGTGAAAAGTATAACACGACCCAATGGCTGGAAGTTGAAGCTAGCAAATTTAGACGGAAATAAGGTGTAAAGGTGAGAGTAGTTAACAATTGAAATATTTTACCAAGGGTCATGGTGGATTCTCCAGTATTGATACTTTTAAAATCAAGATTGGATGTTTTTCTAAAATGTATGCTCTAGGAATTGTTTTGGGGAAGTTTTATGGCCTGTGCTATACAGGAGGTCAGACAAGATGATCACAATGGTCCCTTCTGGCCTTGGAATCTATGAATCTTTGTTTCTAGATAAGAACCTAGGAAGACTGGCCCTGTTTCAAGCAACTGATAAGTCCTTTTAGAGGTAATCTTCAGTGAATTTTAAATTGTAATTGATATGGGATGCACTAGATTCAATATACTAGGAGTTCAGAAAAGCTATATAGTATTGCATTAAAGTAATAAGAACAAGTAAGAATATGAGTGCTGAATATTGGCTGAGGGAGATTACACAAGAATATGATAGACAGTAGATCAAGTGGTGGGGATGTGGGTGTCTGTTGTAGTACCATACGCAAATCTAACTTAAGAGGGAAAGGGATTGTTTAGGATCGTTTAAGCAATGAAACTGAGCAACAAATAACTTCTGCATATCAGTAAATACTTCCTTAATGGCAAGTTCTACTGCACTGTGAAACATTCTCCCCAGAAGCAGCGGCACAGGAGCCAGCAGAGTTGTAAAAAAGGGAGTTTGAGTCGGAGTTTGTAAGGGGGGAGACAGAGAGAAAGTGTTTGTGTGTGTGCATTCGCGCGCACGCATGCATGCATGCATGTGTTTTCTCCCCCCTTCCTTCCTAAGCTCCCATTACGAAGGCTATGACAGCTACAGAGACAGCAGTGCTAGTGACCCAAAGAATGGAAGAAGCAATGAGGATGACTGGATGTGGAAGCAGTGGAATTATTCTGGAGCTGTGTTGTTTGTAAAAAGGGCCACCTGAAGATCTGAGGTTTGGAGATGCAGCTAGAAATTATGTTTTTGAAGTTTTGAAGGGGACTTGAGTGGATGATGGAGGGCACTAGAGAGAAGGATGAAGAAAAACCTCAAGACTTACAGATGGATGGTGGACCAGTGCACTGTGAGGTAGACTGCTAGATGAGGAAAGTCGCTAGTGGAAGTATGTGACTATGAGAACAAGGCAGAGGAAAAGACTGGTTAACGAAGGAGAAATAATGAGGAACAGCTTGCTGAGTTGGAAAATGCAGTGGAGAGACAGGCAGAAACAGATGATGAGAGAGCAGGGAAGAAGAGAAGAGCAGTTAATCCTACAATAAGAGGGAAAGAGACAATGGAGACAGCCAGAGTTCAAAGCCTCATGAAGACAGAAGATTATGCACAAAAGATTGCAAAAGTGAGAAGAGAAGGCAAGAAGACTTGTGGTTAGAAAGAACAGATGGGGAAGGCTGGAGAATCACAGACACCAGGACAGGGCAGGTCTACATAATTGGGGATTCCCTACTAAGGGGAACAGACAGGCCTGTAACCAGAGCTGATCTGAAGAACAGAAGAGTATGTTGTCTGCCAGGAGCTAAGAAACAGGATGTGAACCTGAGGCTAAAGAGGATCGTAATAGGAGTGGGAAAGAATCCACTGATTGTCCTTCATGTCAGAACAAATGATACTACTAGATTCTTGTTGGGACAAGTCAAGAAAGAGTATGTCAGGCTGGTGAAGGCACTTAAAGAAATGAAGGCTCAGGTGATCTTCAGTGGGATTCTACCTGTCCCTAAAAGAGGAGAGTGAAGTTGAGACTAGATTATGGTGCTCAATGGCTCAGCCAATGGTGCTATAAGGAGGGATTTGGGACATTCGATCACTGGGAGTCATTAATGGACAGAGGAGAGTTCTTATGGGATTAACTCTACCTGAAGAGGGAGGAAAATAACTTCTGGGATGGAGGTTGGCACAACTGACAAAGAGAGCTTTAAACTAGAAATTTGAGGGAGACACTTGAGAGATGCTCATGTAATCTCCACGCTTGATGCTAATACTAAGTGGTAGGAAAATCAAGTAAAAGAGGGAAAAATCAGCAATGGAGAAAGGAACAAAAGAGGATAGGAAAATAGACAACAAGAGGAAAGATAGCGCCAATGATAGTAACAGTCAGGTAGGCTGTACCTTATTAGGCAAGGAATCTGGGTACGGCCAAATGGAAACAACTAAGATGTCTGTACACCAATGCAATGAGCACAGCTAGCAAAATGGAGGAACTAGAATTACTAGTGCAGGAAGTGAAACCAGATATTATAAGGTTAACAGAAACACGATGGAAGAGCAGTCATGACCAGAATACAGGTATTAAAAGGTATGTGCTGTTCAAGAAAGGCAGAAATAAAGGGAAAGGAGATTAAGTAGTGCTCTTTATTAACAAAAAGGTAGACTGCAAAGGAATTAGAAGTGATGTAATGGATCAAATGGAATCTGTTTGGGTCAAAATACTTTTGGGAAAGAAAGGAAACAGATGTGCCACTAGATTAGTGCTTGAGGCCTGCTATAGACCCCCAGGTAGAGCCCTGCACGGACACAGATCTGCATCTGATCCGCATCCCCATCAGTGTCAGCATGTATTCGACTCGTGATCCGCAAGCCGTGTTTTATGTTTATCCACATCCGCACTGCCCCGCTCCAGCTTGTCCTCACACAATGCCTCTGAGAAGGAGCGTTTATGCATGTGCCTGCCTGTGTACTGTAATATAAGAAATCTTTGGCTTAATACATCTGCACGCTGTTGTTGTTTTTATTTTAAACACAAATCTTATACAACGTTCATACGGTCCTGGTCCGCGACCTCTGTGATTTCTTCTGGGGTAGCTGCCTGTGTTAGCTCCTGGACTGCTAGAGAGCAGCAACTGCTCCCCAACAACTGACCCCTGCTGTTTCCCACACCCCCTGAACATCTGATGGCAGCCTGTCCCTCGATCAGCTGTTGGGTGGCAAGCCCCGGGCCACCCCTGAGCCATTCGGAGACCAGCTTTGATGGGCTGGGGCTCACAGAGCCTGAGGAACAGCTGGGAGTGGGAGGGGGGACTAGCCGGCAGCTCCTGATGCTGTTCAGAGCCCCCACTGACCCCTTCAACTGTTACCTTGGTTGGGGCTGGCCCCAGAAAGGGGGGGCTGCAGATCATTCAGCTGTTTGATGGAGGCAGGGGGAGGTGCAGTTGCCCATCAACTGATCGGATGGCCGTCAGCCGGAGAAAGGGGGCAGCTGCCCATCATCAGCTGATTAACAGCTCGGTATGGGGATTGGCCATTGCTGCTGAACATGCAGCTTTGATGGGCTGGGACTCACGGAGCCCAAGGGACAACTGGGGGCAGAATTGGCTGGCAGCTCCTGATGCTTAGAGCCCCGGGCAGATAAAATTTGTATCCGCAATCAAGCTAGATTCCACAAAAATGGGACTGCAGATATCCGCACATACGAAGCGGATATCCGCAGATTTGCAGGGCTCTACCCCCAAGATCCAATTTGGATATGGAAAGAGTCCTCTTTAATATTTTTAATTACGGGAGACTTTAATTTTTAATATTTTTAATAAATAAATAAATACACAAATAATAAATAATAATAATAATTTTAATATTTTAAATTACGGGAGACTTTAATTTCCCAGATATATCTTGGAGGACAAATGCTACTAACAACGGTAGGGCCCAGATATTCCTGGATGTGATAGCTGACAGATTACTTTACCAAATACTCATGGAACCAACAAGTGGTGAAGCCATTTTAGATTTAATATTGGCAAATAGTGAGGATCTCACAGAAAAACTGGTAGTAGAGGACAATCAAAGGCTATGTACACACTATCATTTACGGTGGTATAACTTACGTCGATAGGGGTGTGAATAAGCCATCCCCTGAGCAATGTAGTTATACTGATCTAAGTGCTGGTGGCGACAGTGCTATGTCAGTGGGAGAGCTTCTCCCGCCAACATAGCTACCACTCCTCGTGGGGGCTGGAGTAATTAAGTAGTCGGGAATGCTGTTGGCTTAGAGCATCTGCACTAGCAGTGCTACAGCGGCGCAGCTGCATTGGCACACTTTAAAAAATTAAGATAATTAGGGAAGTAGACTGGACTGAAGAACTCAAGAATCTGAACGTGGAGAAGGCTTGGAATTACTTTAAATCAAAATTGCTGTAACTATCTGAAGCCTGCATCCTAAGCAAGGGGGAAAAGATTGTAGGGAAGGGTTGCAGACCTAACTGGATGAACAAACATCTTAAATAGGTTATTAATAAGTAAGCAGAACGTCTACAAAAAATGAAAGAAGGGATGGATCAGGAAGAACCTCCTGCAGGTCAGAAAATGTAGGGTAAGTGAAAATTGCCAAAAGCCAAGCAAAACTTGCATAGGAAATTAAAACCAATAGTGAAAAGCTCTTTAGTGATATAAATAAAAAGAAAACAAAGAAAGAAGTGGGACCACTGAGGATGAGGTGGAGATTAAAATCAATCTAGGTATAGCCCAACACCTAAACGAATACTTCGCCTCAGTTTTTAGTAAGTGTAATGAGGTGCTTGAGGACAATGGCAGGATGGCTAACAGGAAGGAGGATATGGAAGTAGAAGTTACCACATCCAGCATGGAAGCCAAGCAGAAACAGCTTAATGGGACCAAACTGGGGGCTCCAGATGATTTCCATCCAAGAATATTAAAGAAACTGGCACATAAAATTGCTTGCCCAACAGCAAGGATTCTTAATGAATCCAGGACCTCTGGGGTCATACCCCTATGACTGAAGAACTGCAAATATATTATCTATATTTAAGAAAGGAAAAGAACAGTGACCAGAAAACTACAGGCCCTTTAGTTTGATCTCCATTGTATGCAAGGTCTTAGAACAAATTCTGAAAGCGAGAGTAATTAAAGACAGAGGTAAATGGTAATTGGGATAAAAAGAACAAGGTTTCACAAAAGGTAGATTGTGCCCAACCAACCTGATTTCATTCTTTGGGAAGATAATCATTTTTTTAGACAAAGGAAATGCAGTAGATCTACACTACTTGGATTTCAGTAAATCTTTTGATGCAGTTATGGAAATTATTAGTTGATTTGGAGAAGATGGGGATTAATGTGAGAATTGAAAGGTAGGTAAGGAACTGGTTAAAGTGAAGACTACAGCAGGTCATACCGAAAGGAGAACTATCAGACTGAAGGTAGGCTACTAGTGGTGTTCCCTCAGGGATCTATTCTGTGACCAATCTTATTTAACATTTTTATTGATGACCTTGGCACAAAAAATGGGAGTGTGATAATGAAATCTGAGGATGACACGAAGTTGGGAGGTATTACCAATACAGAGGAGGACCGGGATACCATACAAGACTATTTTGATGACTTGGAAAACTGGAGTAATAGAAATATGATTAAATTTAGTAGTGCAAAATGCAAGGTCATGCACTTAGGGACTAAGAACAAGAGTTTCTGTTATAAGCTAGGGATGCATCAGTTGAAAATGACAGAGGAGGGCAAAGACATGGGTATGCTGGCCAATTACAGGATGACTATGAGCTGCCAACATGATGAGGCCATGGAAAATGCTAATACAATTGTAGGATGCATCAGGGGAAGTATTTGCAGTAGAGATAGGAAAGTGCTATTACCCGTATGCAAGGCACTGGTGAGACCTCACCTTGAATTCTGTGTGCAAATTCCAGTTTCCCACATTTAAGAAAGATTAATTCAAAATGGAGCAGGTGCAGAAAAGGGCTATTAAGAGGATCGGAGGAATGGAGAACTTACCTTACCTGAGGAGACTTAAGGAGCTTGGCTTTTTTAGCCTAACTAAAAAGGAAGGCTGAAGGGAGATATGGTTGCTTTCTATAAATACATCAGAGCAATAAACAACAGGGAGGGAGAGGAGTTATTTAAGTTAAGGGCCAATGGTGGCACAACAACAAATAGATATAAATTGACCATGAATGAGTTTAGGCTTGAAATTAGATGAAGGTCTCTAACTATCAGAGGAGTGAAGTTCTGAAACAGTGGGGGCAAAAAACCTACCTGGTTTCAAGACTGAGCTTGATCAATTCATGGAAGGTATGGTATGATGAGATTGCTCAATGGCATATGGCCCATCTGCAACTGCTATAAACAAATATCTCCAGGGGTTGCAGATGGGACACTAGATGGGGAGGGCTCTGAGTTACTATAGAGAGCTCTTTTTCAGGTGTCTAGCTGATGGGTCTCACCCACATGCTCAGGGTCTAACTGAGTGCCATATTTGAGAATCAGAAAGGAATTTTCCCCCAAGTCATATAGACAGAGATCCTAGGCGTGGGGGTTGCCTTCCTCTGCAGCTTGGGGCATGGGTCACTTGCTGGCTTGAACTAGAGTAAATGGCAAATTCTCTGTAATGTGAAGTCTTTACATCAAGTTTTGAGGACTTCAGTATCTCATCCAGATGTTATGGGCTATTACATGAGTGGGTGGGTGAGGTTCTGTGGCCTGTGAGATGCAGGAGGTCAGATTAGATGAGGGTCTCTTCCGGCCTTAATGTCTATGAATAGTAGAAGCCCTTATGTTTGTCATCTAAAACTGGCCTGGGCTACAAATTTAAAAATTGTTTCTCTACCCTACTTTAAATTACCAGGAATGGAATAATCACCTAATAGGTCTTTTATGATCCTTATTACTACACTGATCTTGTGCTCCTGGCTCATTTGAAATCCATTTAAGTTCTTGCAGAACTTAATGCAGAATATCTCGATGCAGAATATCTTATCCTGCGATAATTATTTATGGATTTGCAGAAAAAATACTCTGGATTCTATTTGTTTTTCATCTTGATTTGTTGAGCATTACTCAATATTTGCTCTTCTGGAGCTATTACACCAACCTATAAGATACACTGTCATCTTCCTCTACTGCCCTGTTGCAGCAGCTCGTGTGTGTGTTTTCACAAATAACTGCACCATAGTGCCCCACCATAGTTGTGCCCCTTACACTGGTGGTCTTACAGTGCTAGTGTATGGACATAAGTAGAAAACAAAAGGCCATTATTGGTTTTCAGATATTTAAGGAGCATTACAACAATGCTAAGTTTAAAACCACCAGCGTTGCAACACACTGACGATGTCTAAAGGGAAAGCCAACAGCTCATCATACCAACTTCCTTGATATTCTCTCTTTGTATTCTCTGAAAGCCAGTGAGATTGCTACCAGTGAAATCTAGCACCAAGCAAAATTAAGTGTGGAAGTTACAGATCTGTACTATGTCTTTCAGTTTCAGTATGTATCCTTCGAAAACCTTATGGAGATTAGCTTTGTGCTGTGTACTGCACTCTCTGATAATACGGGTATTTAACAACTAACCTTTTCAAGAGGTCATTGTGAAGTGTGTTTATAGGCTTGAATTATATGAAACGATGACCCAGAGTAGCTTGTTTTGTAACATTGTTTGGCCAAATATAAAGTATCTATCAAATTTGTTTTTAATATAAAGCTTCCTCACTTGCCCACATAAAAAACGACATTAAGTTTATCAAAAGATCAAGTGCCAAGTCTTGAAGAATAAGATCTTGACTGTATCAAAGCCAAGATTCAGTAAATGCAAGCCATCTGAAACAGAACAAAGAATAGAAAGAGGCATGGACACAAAGTACAGCAGCAGAACCAAATGCAAGTTCAAAATGAATGAAATACATGGTCTAAATTCAGCCGTAATATAAGCTGCTTCATTTGACTGCACATGTAAACACTTCGTGTCAGCAATCTGCTTATCCCCATGCCAATGACCCTTATTCATGCTGAAAACATGCACTTTGCAATAGAATTGATCATTTTAAAAGGTCAAAACATTTTTGAAAGCTTAGCACAGATTTGTATCACATTTTAAGTTTGCTGGATGTATGAGTCTTACCACTAAAGTAATTTGATAAAGTGCTATTAAATAGCCTTTAGCATGTGGAGTGCATCTCTACTCCAACACTGATACATAACTCAAAAGTTCCCGCAGTTAAGATCTAACTTCCTGAGATTAGATGATAATTCATTAACGAAGTATTTTAATAATATTAAAGAAAGTATTTAAAAAACAGTAAACTAAAGATATTATACATAAAAGGCAGCTATGCCAAGATATTGCAAGGAACAAATATATTCAGGAAAGTCAATACTTGTAAACTTCAACAATAAAGAAAAGACAAGATTAGAATTCATTCTTCTTCTAAATTTAACTTTTAAAACTAGTCTTTTCACATTAAAACCAATACAAACAAGATGGCATTGTTTTACCCAAAAAAGGGGAAATTAAAATAAATATGGAGTAGAGTGCATTTCATATTTGCGCTGTATCAAATATTTTCTCAATATTTCATTTACATATTATTGATTATATTTTACTAAAAGGGCAACTCTCTTTGCACCCAGACTAATAGCATGAGTTTGCTTTTTTCATATGATTTGCTGCACAGTTGGGAAGTTAAATATAGCCAGAAGCAAAGCAGTTAAACATGCGCAGCAGCAGCCAATAACACTTACCTGCCATTCATAGCCTATATTATATCATGCAATGTGAAGCAAACAAAAAGCAGAAATACTCAAAAGATATGTGAACCTTTCAGGACATTCGGCACTGATCAGGAAAGGAGACTTTTTTCCTTGCTGAAAAATATTGAAGAACTGCATGTGGATTTGGGTTTTTCCGGTGAACTGCAGGAAGCACTTCTGTGCCAAGTCAAGTTAGGTTCACATGTACCTTTAACATGCTGCTGTTAGAGAGTTATGAATGGCTTTTGTGAACTGATTAGCATGATTAGCACACTGAGGATTGTTTCAGTATATACTGGTACAGTGTGGAAGAGGGGATTCACATTCCTACTCAAATTCTGGAATCTGAAAGCAAGTTTTGGCAAGTCATTCTACGATTTTTTTTAAGTAATAAAGTTTTGAGAGGATTATTTACCTCTATGTACTTAAAAGAATGTTTTTTAAGGGATGAATGGATCATTATATGGGCAGGCTCTTCAGCTGTTTTGTAATTAGTGAAGTCTCAAATTTCCAAGGCATAAAATGAGGGCAGATATTTGATTTAAAATGCATTACTGCCTATAAAAGGCACAAAAGCATATCAGATCCCTATAGGCAAAGTAATATCAAAAGCCTCATCTAAGACAAATTCATCCCTAGTTTTTTCTTTTTAAATAAAGACAAGCTTATCTTTGTTTATAGAAATATAGTGGGATATAGACAGTTATTTTACTTTCCACTAGTTCACAAAAGTATTCATAACTCAGTCATGCAAAGCGGTTAGAAGGACGGCAAAGTGAAGACATACATTTAGTATGAGACATAAATGCAGTCTACTGCAAGCAAACAGAAATAGATATATAAAATCATCTTCTCACTTTCAAAATCAAGGAAAAAATTTGGCCCCTGCTCAAGGTCTGTGCATGTCAAAACTTTAAGAAGGTTCCCCATGTTAAGGTACCTGTCGAGACAAGAATGAGAGAAAAGAGAATATCCCTTTATAAGAAGGAACAGCCCAAATATAGTAGAATGAAGGTGGAGGTGTTGGGGGGAAAAACCAAACAGTTCCGTCAGACATGAAACCATCCTTCAGTCTCCGCTATGGTGCGAGTTGGTGGAGGGTAACCCCCACCTCCAAGATGTGCAACTGGTGATCCTAGAGATGAAATGTGGTTTTCCTGTAAAAAGTGACAGACAGATGTCACCCACATCTTCATAGTCTCTCCTTTGAGAAAGAAGCAGAGTTCCAACTGAAGACCTTAAATGAATAGTTTATTCTATCTCACTGTGCCAGTGTCCTGAGCAAGTGTCTGTGCCTTCAAGGGTAAGTATCCTATTTGCAGCATGGCTATTGTGTTAATGTTGCCACAGACTGTGTTTGATGATGGGTGCAGTAGAGAGGTGGAGAGCTTTATTTTTTTCCTTTACAATTTTGTTAAAGGAGAAACATTATAGAAAGCTGCATCCAGACACTTTTTTCATTTCAGTTTAATGTGTACAAAAAACAACATGGAACTAAATGTGATCCCAGAGATCCTGTGATCTTTAGGTAGTGCACCTCACACTTAACAGGTGTAACTCCCAAATTCACTGCCATTCATGACTTCAAGTTCTGGGTACAAATAATACTAGCCCTGCTGTGAATACACAAGTCAGAATCAGACAGGGATTTTACTGCTCCTTTATATAGGTCTGTAGGGTGCTGCACAACTGCTCACCACATTTCACTAAGGCACACTGACAGAATTTTTCATTGTAAGGCTACTTGATTTGCAGGCAGATGAAAGGACATCACTGACCACAGAGACCCAAAATGATTAAGCATATGAAAATCAAAAATTACATAGTAGCATGATGGTGGCTTGGCTGTACTGAAAAAAAGAAAACAAAACATGCAACCCTTTTTCAAATTGCGGTTTTGCAACTGATAGTCCCCTTTGCCTTCACTGTGGTGATGGGTACACGCAATCCTACTGTTACCATTTTAAATGCACCAGCTGTGAAGGGCTGAAAGACTTACTTTCAAAATCCAAGAAAAAATGTGCTGCATTGTGGTCTATGTCCCTGGTTAGCACTTTAATGAGATTACCCATGCCAGCAAACCTAAAAATAAAAATGGCAAAATCATTTAGTTCCAATAATTGTTTCCTTTTTTAAGCAGAGCCTGGGGTCCAGTTAGGGCTGGCTCCTTTGTGGTTTCACACATGTGCTGATTCACCAACTTGTGGCTTGGACAGTGCTAATACGCACTTTGTGCAAGTGCTATTCCACTCCTCTCTTCTTAGAAAGAAGTGGTTAATGAAAAACAAGGTGGCAATTATACAGAAAAGCTAAATTCTGCCATTATTGAAAACATTTGTATCCAACTATGAAAGAGCAAGGAATAATCCTAGCATTGTGGTTGCTTAATGCTGAGTGGTATGTGATTTTGTAGTAATTGCAGTGGGGTGGTCACAGCTACATCACAGACTGGGTTGAATCATGGTTTCCATTATAAATATAATTTTCTCCATCCCTCTAAAATTCAGAAGAAATGGAATTTTGGCTAGAAAACTGGTAGGAGTAGTCTATAGTAAAGGACAATTTTCCCACCAAAACTGAAATTAAATTGACAAGCCATGTGTAAATTAAACTTTATTCCCCCCAAATATGAGCTAATCGTATTTCAAAAGTTCTTCTTATGCTTTTCTGCCGCATCTTAGCTAAAACAAATAGAAAGTGAGAGAAAGATTAATTGTGGTTTGTTAGATTCATCTAGTTGAGACATAAATAAATCCATATGACAAAACCTCAAACATTACCAGCAAATTTTAAAAGTAATTAAATGATTAAGTAGGAATGCCAGAATGGCACATCCAGCCTTTTCAAAGCATATCAGTAGTTCTGAGACCAACATATAGCTCACCATCACCAGCTTGCAAACATGCTTTGGAGCAAGATCTGCAGAACAGCAACAAGTATGAGCCATCGTAAATTCAATGGGGTGCTTTAACAACGCTGCCACTTCAAGGCCAAATGCTAAAACACTCACTATCAGAACTAGCCCATCCCAGAAGCTTCACTAAAGTAAACCATGTGAGATGTGGATTTCAAGCACTTAAAAATAAAAATGTTAAATTAAGCACATATCAATAGTCTAACTTATGGATTCAAATGGAAGGAGCCAAGAATCAAGTTGATTAATCTGGAATTCAGTGGGTGCATTGCTATAAAATCACAGCAATCCACTGTTTTTCCACTAAGGTGCTTTGATTTCTTTACTCATTACAGCAATGCTTATTTGGAGAAGGAAAGCACAAGACCATTCATTCTGAATTTGTGACACGTGGAGTACGTGATTGCAGTTAAGCAAAACAATGGATCTCATGGTGCCAAACTACTTGGAATCAGGATAAGGAATTGGTGTCATTTGGGAAGAAGTCAACTAAAGACACTGGAAGCAGAGCCACTCACTACTCTTGTCCATCTGATTAGCTAGTACCCCAGAATGGATCACATGATCTGAGAAGCACTGAGGGGAAATTAATCCAAAACATGCAGATAGGACATAGATGTTTTCTAGAAGCTGTACTTAGATTGTTTTGTTCATTCAGGGGATAACAAAGCAACTCAGAAACCATTTACAAGAAAGTCAGACAAAAGACAGGCAATAACAAAATTGTTGGACAGTAATGAGAAAATGTCTCTCCATAGCTAACGTTTTATACATGATGCCTAATTTTAGCTCCTCTCTAAAGTCCTCAAAAAAACATTATCTGCATTTCATATATAGGATGCCTGATCCATATTTCTGCAATATAGGACTGAGAGGACAAATATGTGATAATAATCATTTGAAAATTCTCCCTATCCGTTTTACCATAGACCTCATTTCAAAATACAGCTTATCCTAGAAACTCTGAATGAAGTTTATTTTTAAGATCTCAGCAAGATATAGTACCCAAGACCAACAACGGGAGCAGTGGGGGCAAAAAACCTAATTGGCTTCAAGACTGAGCTTGATAAATTTATGGAAGGGATAGCATGAAGACACAGGCTACATGCCATTGTATGCAATCTGTGACTGCTAGTGGCAAATATCCCCAATGGCTAGTGATAGGACACTAAATGGGGAGGGCTCTGAGCTACTGTAGAGGATTCTTTCCCAGATGTCTTGCCAAAATGTTCAGGATCCAACTGACCACCATATTTGGGGACGGGAAGGAATTTCCCCCGGCTCAGATTGGCAGAGACTCGGGGGCTTTTCTTCTTCCTCTGATGCATGGGGCATGGGTCACTTGCAGGCTGAAACTAGAGTAAATGTTGGATTCTCTGTAACTCAAAATCTTTAAATCAGGACTTCAGTAACTCAGCAAGAGGCTAGGTTACAGGAGTGGGTGGGCAAGGTTCTGTGGCCTCGAATGTGCAGAAGGTCACAATAGATGATCATAATGGTCCCTTCTGGCCTTAAAGTCTAGGAATCTAAAAAGGTTGGGAAATACATTTGTGAAATTACTCACTGGTGAATTAAGTACATAAGAACGGTCACCAGGGCTGCAGCAAATTCTAAAGTATAATTATAAGGTAAGCTTCTCACCCTTTTTCTTACCAAGGCATCCTTAAAATGTCAGCCAACTGACCATCATGGACCACCCTGATATTTAACCCCCCCCCAATTTCAGAACATACACCCTTCTTATTAGATGTATGCTTTCCTGTATGCCTGGCTGCTGCGTAAAGGGTTTCCAATGCTTATCAAAAATTATAAATTTGAGAAATAAGACTAAGTTAATACAGCCGCTAAACATATTTGCAACCCGCCACTACAGCCTTGAAAATTGTTTTGCAGGAGAACCTACAACTAACCAGATCTCCCAGCACTTCCCCAACCCACCAAGAACAGGGACTGAGTTTAAGACAATATAAGCTAGTATTTTTGTAGGTTAAAGTACCTCCAACTCAAGGTAAATTTGGACATTTCTGGCTTTCAAAAGCATGTTACTGGAGATGAATTTATTTCTCTGTTTACTGAATGGTCACAGAAATATCTACAAATATCACTACAAATGTTGTGCTACTGGTTAATATCTCATTAGAATTTGCTACATTTCAAAGAAACAAACTTGATAGCTACATGTTATCACAGGCACTTATTAACTCTTCTGAAAGTCAGGTCCCTTATTTAGGTGCCTAAATATGGACCCAGAAGCCTAACTCTCATTTAGGAAAATCTTGGCCTTGGTATTTCAACAAATTTAGTTAGACTCACGTTTTGAGGAGGTGTTTTAGACTGATTGATTTTTTTCTAAATACACAAATACACGCATGCTTTTCACAATGCTCATTGCCATAACACCTGAGCATGTCACAAATGTTAATGACTTTCTCCCTCAAAATCCACTTATGAGGCAGGGAAGTAAAAAGGGGATAACTACTACATCTTTATCTCACAAGTGTATTTTGAGTACATACGCATCGTTTGAGAAGTACTCAGATGCTACAATGATGAGCACCATAAAAAAAATCAATAAAGTAAATAAATTCATCCTTACAGTTTCAGATGGAGAATTAAGACAAAGTGTAACTTCCTACTCTCACATAGAAAGTCTGCAGCAGGGCCAGAAGTAAAACGCAGATCATCTCCTGAATCCCAGTCTAGTGCCATAATGAAAAAACTATCCCTCCTCTCAAATGCTTATGCTGCTGCATAATTTAGGAAACTTTTATGATACTTGCTCTAAGAGTAACTAATATTTAAGTTTAGCTATACATAGTAAATATCTTTATGCACAACCTTGACTGCCACAGAAGTTACCTCCAATATTTTCAGTTCAAAAATTATACATTTTTGTTTTCTGACTGATTTTGTTTTGGTCAGACAATTATAGAAGTAGGAATATTCTGCCAACGTTGCAATCAAAGTTACAACACAGTTCACAGGACCTCATGTACTATTTACAGAGAGGCTAACACTATTACATGGTCAGATTAAGTGGGTTTGCGAGAGCATGCTGTTGGGTTGAAAGAAGATAAAATATTCTAGGAAAAAATCTATATCAGTCATCCAAGAGCAGTTTTAAAATTATGGACTATTTCAACAAAAACCCTCTCTCTTCTTAAAATAACCCGGAGGGGAAATACAATTTTGTGCCTAACAACTCCTCAGTCAGAAATGTCTTCATATACTAGATTTTCATTTCCTGCGGGAATCTACTATTCCAGGTTTCTTTTCTAGAAATAAGGTTAACAAATAAACCATTGCCATGCTTCATTGAAGCCCTACAGTGAAATACCATAGAATACATGCTGGATTTAGAAATAGAGATATGATTACCTAAAGATAACCCCCCCAGTGCACTTCTCCTACAAAGAGAGGCATACATAAGGAATTTATTTGTCTTTCTCTATTTCTACTATGACCAAGTATAGCCAGAAGATATGCTGCACAAATACAATGATGTCTGGATTTGTCATTTTGTGCCAGTTAGAATTTAGATGTCAGCAGGCTCTTCAGACAATGAATTCATGAGAAAATAGAGAGTTTACAACTATATTTTAGCAACTATCAGCAGAAAAAGGTCTTTAAATAGCATTTGCTCAGACAACTATCATGGTTCCTTACGAGAGGCCTAAAACGATATATATTTTCAATTTCAGTTTAAAACTAGAAGACAGATAGGATTTGGAACAAATGTTCATTATTTAGGCACACTAAATAGTATCAGCTAAATGGAAAATTGTTAGGCAAAAGCAAAACACAAAGTCAAACAAGAAAATATTTGTTTTGCTACCTAGTTTAAGAACAAATGTGAAAAAATGTATTCAAGGCTCCCAAAAGTTTTCAGAGTATATGAAGACTAGTGCTACGTCTTCACTTATGGCAGCAAATTCGCCACTGTCAGATTGATTTCTCTGGATCGACTGAGCGGTCAATGAAGACTCGCTCAGTCGATCCAGAAATCGATGCATTAAGACCACCTTCTCAAGTGGCGCAGTGCAGTGAAGATGGCGCGCAGAACAGAAACAGAGAAGTCGATGGGAATTACGCAAGTTTTTTGCGTAGCTTGCGTAACTCTGGTCGACTGCCATCGAATCTTGGAGGTAAGTGTAGACAAGCCCTAGGCTCTTATTTGGAAAGAAAATAATACTTTCTGCAGTTTCACAACTGGATTATGACCATTACTCTCCACTCTGAATTCTCAAAAATTCAAGCCACCTAGGTAATGTTCAGAATGTTGCCTGATCAATTCATTTTCAGTGCACTGAAAAAATAGTATCCATAAATGGGGGAAAAAAAGACTAATATACTTTAATACATAGAAAAGGCCAATTTATTTTTTAAAAACTGTGAGCCTGTCATATGAACACAGACAAGAGCTCAGAATTTACAGGAGCACTAATAGCTCTAATATAAATAATTTAGACAAAGGTCCAAATAGGTATGTATTCTGAAGCAGTTTAGATCCAGATCTGTACACTGCAGATATTGCACATCATTAAAATGGCTATATACAACAAACTGGAATAAAAAAGTAACAATTATGAAGGAAAAAACCAAAGCCTTAACATCATACAACATAATGAAAAAAGATATACTGTATTTAACTTTCAAAAGAAGACGCTGCACCCAATTTGAGAGCTCCAAAATGCTGTTATTACATTACATTTGCTCAGTTCAAATATTTGTATATACAGGGCTATGCAGGGTTGGGGTAAATCAGTACCTAGATGACTGATCTCAATAGAAAACCAAGGAGTTTGCAGGAAATGGTGCTGGTGCTTTGAGAAATGGCTTTCTTCTTTCCATGTCAGCATTATCCAATGCCCCAGAATGGGATTAAAGATACTGTGCTACCAGAGGCAAGGGAGATGGGTTTGGATGAGATTTGCAATGAGTGTCTTGATTATTAGGAAAAAATTTCTTGCGCTTTTCATATAGGCTAGGGATATGAGTGAGTCTCCTGGACAAATTCAAACACAATTATATTCTACCTAATAAAATATCACATCCAGTCTTGGTAAATATTATGTTCTTCACTCTTTCTCTCCTTAATGTGTTTGCTATGTATACAGTGCTAGGTGCTGTAAATATTGTTTTCTTCACTCTTTCTTTTCTTAATGTGTGTGTTTGATATGTATACAGTTGCTTTGTTTCACCCTAAGGTAGATTCTATAACAGGAGGAGTGACACTCAATTTGTCAAGTGCTTTGGGATCTATTAAGATGAATGGCACTATTATTTATATTGCCATAGCACCTCGGAGCCCTAGTCATGGACCAGAAACCCATTGTGCTAGGTGCTGTATAAACAGAGAAAAAAGATGGTCTCTAACCCCCAAGGATCTTATAATCTAAGTAAAAGACAAGAGATAGAGAGAGGATACAGAGAGGAGTGGGAATGTAAAGAGTCAGCATGATAAATAGTGGTTTCAGCACACCAGCAGCCTATATTATAAATAAGTGCAACATTTCAAGTCTACATTTCTTAATGAATGTAGAGTTATTACTTAATTGCTGATAATACCCTCTGAATTGTATAATGTGTTGTCATGGGGTCTATAAGCTCCATTCAGGACCTAGATAAGAGGGAAAGGGGAGCCTCTCTTACCTGCAAGCAAGTAGACAAGCCATGCCCACACGCACCCAGAGTTGCCAATCATGGAGGCAGACACTCACAGCTGGGCCTCATAGAGGAACCAAAGCCTAATATGAAAGAGGGAGAGCAGCAAAAGGGAGAGGGAAGCAGAAAGGCTTGAGACAGCAGAGTGGCAACAACTTTGCTTCAGTCAGCTTCCCCTGAACAACGTCCGGTGACACGCCTGCAGGCCCCCAGAAAAGGGGACACAGAACCAAGGAACCTCCCTGAACAGGGGCAAACTGAGACTACGCACAGCAAGAGACTGAGGAGAGACCCCACCAAGAGCCTGTTACAGACATGAAACAAAAGTTCCAGCTTGGAAGTGCTTGCAAAGTACCAGACAGAAAAGAAGGTGTACTGGGAAATACATTGAGAGAGTAACTAAGTAGATTTTGTGGGCATCCCAAAAGAGTAATCATTTAAGAAAGTGTTAGCGATCTGGGATTTTAAACAACCGGTGTTAGATGTTTAATTGTAGGTCTAGGCACTCTTGCTGCTCGTCGTGGCAGCCACTACCACTTGCTTTCATAGATTTGGAATGGGGGAGAACACCTGATGGCATCAGCATACAGAAAATAGAGAGTATCTTAGAAACAGCTGAAAGTATGCTACTGCCACTACACTCACTAATTAGTACAACTGTTTGGGAGGCAAGGGGAGGATGTTTATGATGATCTTAAATGTTACACTGAGCTGAGCTCTCAGGTCAACCTTATTTGTTTTTGAGGGATAAAGAACTGGTCCCAATAAGGCAGTTGTAACTAGAAGCTTCCAGGTGTCTAACACAGAGTTATTAGCATTTTAGTTGTAGAGCAGGGAAGCCTCTATGTGCTGCACAAGACCACATCTAGTTCAGCTGATTGAAGTCAAGCTGATTATCAAGACAGGCCCAGGCCTTTCAGTCTGGCTGGTACCAATGCAGAGTGTGATGCTCATCTGAGACTTCCAAATGGATCGATCACAGTTGAAGTCTTTTGGACCAGACTCTTGCCTACACTTCCAGGATGCAGGAACAGCAGACCAGGAAGGTTTTGAAATGCCTGAGCAGCCTCTAACTGCTCATAATATCTGTAATCGTATCTCAGTAAAGCCAGTACTGGTCACTTCTGAAACAGAATGTACGAGCCATGCCTATCCATAAATACATTTGGAAGGATTCGATTATCGATAAACGTCAGTAAACATCGATTTCACCATATGCTCACAAACTGACAAAAAAATTTCCATCAATAACTGAAATTTGCAGATGAACAAAATTAGAAAGATGCTACTTGAGAATTTAGTTTTATTTAAGGGTATTTATATATTTTAACTTGTGATGCTGACAGTTTATGTTTTAATGGTTATAATGCTTAACTTCTTGAATCTCAGTATCTGCTTTCATTAAATAATTGCCTGACTCCCTCCCATATTTTCCCACAATTCTGAAAACGTAAAATCTATAAAAAGTTTTTTAAAATGCTTTGAACCCATAATTTTGTTCAATCGTGAAAGCTGTAATTGATAAAAATTAAAAAGTGCTTAAAAATAAAAACTCATATTACCCATCAAAATTATTTTAAAAAAATTAAAAACAAATTCTGCCAAGCCTATCCATAAAGGAAACTGTCTGACGTCACTGAACTGCACTTTTTAAACAACAGAGATCAGGGCAGAAAAGCTAGTCTCGCAGAGCTATGTAGTGCTGAAAGGCATCAAAAGTTTCAGAGCTCTATCTATTATCAGGCTAACAACTCCTCTCTCGTTCTCAATGAAAAGTCACTGTTGAATTTGAGCTTGGATCCACCATCATATGACAGTTCATTTAACTCTTTTTTTTCCTCTGCTGAGAAGCCATCTGGCAATGTGTCCTCTATTGAAAATGGAGCACCAGTCAGCTTGAACTCCAATCTGCCCTTATTCCCAATTCCCCTCCAGTTCTCCCTGAGCCAGGAGTTCTGCCAGTTCCACTGCAGGTCCTGGCATTACTGGAGAATCTTTCCTATAAGTCTCTTCTTTCTCTGGTCTCAACTCCTTCCCCTTGGTTCAGGGGCCCCAGCTTGGGGCTTTATTGTGATTTGAGTGCACTTCCATCCCAGGGAGCCTCTCTCCTGACTCCGTGTTCCCCTGAAACTGTCCTCTCCAAGCCATCTGCCTTCTTTCTCCTCCTGGCCCGCACATGCGCTCTCCTCCCTCGTCCTCTGCCTTGAGGCTATCTAGCGGTGCGCAGATGAACCACCCTCAGTTCCTTCTCTACCACGGAGCCCCTTATAGTAGAGAGGAGAAGGACAGGTTGTGGAGCACCCACAGGGACACATCTAGAAGAACCATCATTACTGCACAAGGTGAGCAACTTCCTCTTCTTCTTTGAGTAGTGTCCCTATGGGTGCTCCACTGTAGGTGACTTCAAAGCAGTATCCCCTATGGAGGTCTGGGGCTTCTGAGTGGAGTCTATTATTGATAATATTGTGGAACTGAAGATAGAATTGGAAGCTGAGTCTCGAGTAATCGCGTAGTGTTCTGCAAAAGAATGAGCAGAGGTCCAAGTTGCTGCCCTGCAGATTTCTGAGATGGGAACATCCTTAACATGTGACTGAGGTGGAAACGGATCTTTTGGAGTGCATGCAAATTCCTGACGGAGGTAGCAGGTTATGGGCATGATGATTATAGTTATTGCAGTTTGAGACCCATTAGAGAGCCTTTGAGCTGATACTGCGGATCCCTTGGATCTGTCTGCAATTGAGAGGAAGAGTTTAGGAGATTTCCTAAAACTCCTTCTCCTGGCCAAATAAAATGCTAAATGGGAAACTTAACATCTTTAATGACCACTTGCCAGAAGCAGAATGAGAACAGTTTCAAGCCATCATCCATGAGAACCAGCTGGTAGCAAGAACAACGCTACAGACCTCACTGGATGCTGCAACTGTTCCTGGTGATCTCTGATTGGTCAGGAGCTAAGTCTGAGGGCTTGCAGCCCTTCTTTTGGGAGGCTTTGCAAGTGGATTCAGCAGGTTTTCCCTCCTTGGCTCTCCCTCCCTAGAAGTTGACAGCTCAGGGGATGATCTTTGATGCAGAAGGGATTGGGGTCGGACACTAGTGTAAGAGTACCCTCCATGAGGAAGCGTTTCAACTTTAACTCCTAGTTTTTTGGGAATTTAGCCTTCAACTGCTGGCAGAAGGTGCACTTCTGCGGGATGTGAACCTCTCCAAGACGCTGGATGCAGCAGGAGTGTCTGTCCATAACAGGTATTACCTCCTTACTGGAGAGGCATCGTTTCAATTTAGGGGAGCCAGGCAGGTCTCTTGCAGAGGGTGTTCCTCAAAAAGGGACTGGGGGGAGAACAAGGAGAAAATGTTTTTTTAAATTAAAAACAGAAGCTCTAGATATGCTACAAAAACAAACAAACTCTATCATCAAGCTATAAAACTAAACAGTATCAACTATAATGAAACATGAGGTAAGTAAACCGGACAGCTGTTCAGTTGGTCTCACTTGGCCAAGGATGACTGAGAAGAAACAGATGGTGGTTCGCATGCACAGCGCTAGATAGCCTTGAGGCAGAATACTAGGGAAGGATTGGGCATGTGTAGGCCAAATGGACCCTGCTACCTAAAATCTCCAATCAGAGGTGCAGTGGCACAGTTACACCTACAGTGGAGCACCCATAGGGACACTACTCGAAGAACAACGACATGTCATTAAGTCCAACGCTCATTTGTTGGAGGTGATACTGGACCAAGCTCAATGGAATAGTGCAAGGTGGTTCTCAAAGATGTTACTAGCTCAACATTCCTGTCAGACCTGCTATCTGGTTGACAGAATGGTGTGTGTGCAGAGGGTGTCTCCTCTGGTATCCCCACCATTTCCACGGTGTCTTCCCTGAGAATAAGGGTGAGCCCACTGTCTTTGTTGGGGCTTATATTGGTAGGGCTTCCTATAGAAGGTTGGCGTATAAATTCCGAGAGACTTCAGGGCAACCCTCAAGTCCTCTAAATAATGGAATACTTTGTTCATTTTTTACTGAAGACCTCTATACCCCCAAACAGAAAGTCCTGTATGGTATCTTGGACCTCTCTCAGCATCCCAGAGACGGACGGTCACAAGGTTCGGCTCATGAACCTTGTTGCCATGTTGGAAGGTCCATGGGTGCCTTCAGGGCCATTCTGACAATCATTTGGCCTTCTTTAACAATCTTCCTTACTATTTGCTGGCATTCTTAACAGAAAGGGATCCATCCTGTCCCATATTAGGAAATTATATTTGGCAAACAATGCCTGATGTTCACACCTCTGCAACTCCAGGTTGCAGACTGAGTAGGTTTTGAGACCAGAACAGGTTTAACTATTTGAGGTCCTTGTTCTTACCTTTTGTCAATTTTGTCTTCTCCTGAACTGCTAAAACTACTAAATATGCTGGGTTTGGGTGGGCAAAAAAGTGCTTGACATTTTGAGGGGCACTTAATAGCACTTCACCCATTTGGATGTGGGCTGAATGGTGGATGTATTTGACCAACTTCAGTATGCCCTCATTGATGGAAATAAATGTCTTGGCTGGGACCGATGCAGTCAGAATGTCTAAGAGTTTATGGGATCTCTCCTGTATGATCATTGTTAGGATATCTAGGGTCTACAAGATGCAAGCTAAGAGACCCTGTAAACCTTTTAAAAGCAATCACTGAGGCAGGGACTGGTATAACTGCCTTCATCAAAAGATGAAGACAATTCTTTTAGTGGAAGTAGGTTTGCTGCAGTCCTTCCACTATTCCCAGTTCATGGCGGCTGACACTGGACTCCGATGTCTGTCATCCAGCTAGGGATGTCCCCAGTGAGCTTGATCTCGTCCTCTCCCTCCTGTAGATCCAGGAAGATTTGCTAAGGGACATTTGGGATGATGCTATTCAGCATGGCCAGGGTGACCTATTAAATGGATACTGGTCTGGTTACAGCCAGTCAGCCCACTGCCATTTGCACCTCTGTGGCCTTGAGAGAAGGATCTGTGGTACTGGCTCTAGGGTCACTCTCTTATGGGAGAAGAGATGCCGGAGAGAAGGTGAATAAGAGTAGTACTCTTTGAATGGCAGTGCCATGAGGTAATATTCTGGGCACATTCCCGCTGCCAGACAGCAGTGTGGAAGGGAGGGTACTGTCTCACACTTTTAATCAGAGCAGTGCTGGCTCACCAAATGTCACTCCTAGCTCAGTCGAGGACTTGGTCTTCCTATCTGTAAAGGTGTTTTATCTCTTCTCCTTCTGAGATGGTATTTTCCAATGTTTGGAGGTGGGTATGCACTTCTTGGTCATGCCCTTATGTCAGGGCTCTGGTGCCAGCTCCAATGATGAAGTTGTGGTGTCAGTGTTGAGGCTGCTGCTGTGTCAGTTTGCCCTGGTGTTGATAAAATTATTGGTGCCAGTGTCTGTGTAACAGTTACGAGAACAGTCATACTGGGTCAGGCCGATGCTCCATTTAGCCCAGTATCCTGTTTCCAACATCAGCCAGTACCAGAACGTCAGGGGAAATGTACACAACTGGGCAATTCAGGAGACCTCCACCACTGTCTTAACCTCCTGGCTTCTCGCAGTCAGAGGTTTGTGGTTGCCTTCGGTATGGGCTACCCTCCTGACAATGTTGGCTAATAGCCATTGATAGACCTATCCTCCATTAACTCATCTAATTATTTTTTTAACCCAATTACAGTTTTGGTCATCATGACATCCACAGATTAACTGTGTGGTCTATGAAAAATTACTTCCTCTTGTTTTCATTAAATCAGCTGCCTATTAATTTCATTGGGTGACCCCTGTTTTTGTATTGTGGGAAAGGGCAAATAACACTTCTCTATTCACGATTTTATAGACCTCTATCATAATTGTCCACCTTAATTGACCTCCTGAGGTCCCTTCCAACTCTAATACTCTAATATTCTATGAATTGTCTCTTTTGTAAGATGAACAGTCTTCGTCTTTTCAGTCTCTCCTAGTATTGAAGCCATTCCATTATCACCTGTGCTGCCCTTCCCTGATTCTTTTCCAGTTCCAGTCAATACTGATGGCTGCTGTCTCAACAAGGCCTGTGTCAATTTTTCGGTATTTTCTTGCATGTTTTCCTGTCACTGCATCGGGTGTGGTGTCTACTCAAGGTAGCACTCTCTAAAGATGACCCTTTTAATTTTCTGGAAATGGCAGTCTCATCTAGGTCCAAGATGGCATGCACTGATTGTCTCAGTAGGTGCAGTTTCAGTCATGTGCTGCTTGGTTTGAGTCCTTGCAGAAATGGATTTACATGCTGCATGCTTATTAGGGATGTAATTTCCTCCAAGCAGAAAAGGTATCGACTACGCCCATCAACCAAGGGAATAAGTCTGTTTCAGGTCAGGCAGGGTTAAAACCCCAAGGGTTCAGGGAGGGTGCCACTGAAGTAGCCACAGAGCACCTAGCCCCTTTGAACAAGGGTTCTCTTTTTATGGGGCAACATCCAAACTAAATTTAAAAATAATACAAAAAAATTTTTTCCACCAAAGAGTCTCGAAAAGAATGAGTTTGATGCTCAGTAGTAGCAGGTAAGGGAAGATGCTTGCTGGAGTCCAGCTTGCTGCCATGCAGTAACCGGGAAATGAGGGAGGGTCATGGCCACTCCACCCTTTATGCCCTTGCATGGGTGCATATGTGGCAGCACAGAGAGTACATGAGGCCCAGCTAGTCAAAAATATCCAATCACAGATGCATGAGGCACCAGCACACTTATAGTAGGATCCACTGACATACACTAAAGATCTGGTGATCAGACACACCAGGGATGAAACAACCCTGTTGGAACCAAGAGTTTCAGAAATGATCTGTGCAGTTCTTACTTAGTTTGCGTTCAATCATAAAGGCTCAAGAGTAAAAAAATTCATCACAACTGTATTTGAGAAATATTTCTAAATTGTTACTAAAAAATTGTAAGAACAACAGCTGAAGGATCTTTCCTCTCTCAGCTTACAGGACTTGGGTTATGTCTGTACTTTGAATCGGGGATTTGATTCCCAGCTCAAGGAGACATACTCATGCTAAAAATAGAATGTAGCCATGCCAGTGTAAAGGGCTAGCTGCCCCAAGTACATACCTAGCATCTTTGAGAGACACGCATTTGGGACAGCTAGCCCCTCCCACCACTCATGCTGCCATTGACTACATTCTATTTTTGGCTTGCTTGCTCCATGAGTTAGTGTGGGTTCGCCTCCTTGAGCTGGAATCATACTTCCAACTCAAAGCATAAACATATCCTTAGTCTCTAATAGACTTAAAATACTTAGGCATCCTCAGAGAGACCAGCTGAGTAAGGTAATATTTTTTATTGGACCAATCTCTTAATACTTAATCTTCAGAGGCCAACAGAAGCCTACTGCACTGCTGTGCTTAACTGGCAACAGACATAACTAATTACAAACAGAGAAGTCTATCTTGACAACATGTTCCTTTAGCATCATGCACAGTATAACAATTGAAGGCCTTTTGTGCTAGGGACAATCACATAGTTGGACAAGGACCCTGCTCTGAAGAACCAGTGTAAGTGGATGTAAAATCAAAAAGGAGGCAGGATGAGCGATAAAATCGCAGTTACACACAATAGACTGTGCATAACTTTATGATTCTAAATCAGATATAAGTATTGGTGGTTTATGTTTGATTTTGTTTAGTTAAGACTTTTGCCTCTAT
The DNA here is from genome assembly GCF_026122565.2 of Emydura macquarii macquarii. Classification (NCBI taxonomy): domain Eukaryota; kingdom Metazoa; phylum Chordata; order Testudines; family Chelidae; genus Emydura; species Emydura macquarii. The sequence goes on from NW_027130506.1 coordinate 8,937,813, forward strand.
TTTCCCCTCCTCTTTCCTTCACCCCCCATTATATTAAACCTTTACCTCTGCCTGTTTCCTAGGTGTGTGTTTTTAAATGAAAAACTGGAAATAGACAAAAGCAAAATTCTTTTTAATTATTGTAAAACAAACATTTTAAAACCTAACTGCCTATTCCAGTTATTTTTATTAATTTAATTTACAAACCTGCTAACTCAATGTTAGAGAAAACTGAAGTTCTTATTTAAAAAAAATTAGCTAAACACATGGCCTGCTAATCCAGTGTATACCTCAAAGTAAGAGCCATTACTTTTGTTTTCTTGTTGCCATAAAGCTAACAAAACAAAGTTAGAGAGAAAATAAATGTTACTACTAATCACTCAATCCACAAAACTCTGATTGTCCCTGTGAAGCTTCCCATAATCCCTTCTAGCACTCAAAGTATTTCAGCCAATGCTCAGTCCACGAGGAACAGGTTGTGGGAAATAGAATGGCTAGACAAGAACATGGTTTCAAACTTGACCTACTTTCAAAGAATAAGACAGATGGAATGCCACATTTCATTACAATGATTTGGCCCATTACAGCTTTATGGGGCTGTAGGATGCTGAGTGCAGTGTCAAGATCAGACAAGCGGAAAGCAAAGGCATATTTTCAAAACAAGACTCACACACATGCCCCTCATGCTGAAAACACCCCTGACAGATTTCAGTTTTTTACTGCATCCAGAAGAATTCAATATAAGTACATGATGTAACGAGATTCCCAAGCACCACAGACAGGATCCCTGAGGGGAACTGTACATTAACACACTTTGCTCCCAACTGGTAAACAAAAATATATGCTCAGTGAATGATAAAACCCATTTTAGTATTTATGTAAGAAAATATGAGAATCAAGAATGGTGCCAAATCTAAAATATGTGAGGTATAAAATTGTCATGCTTTTAACACAGAATCTACATTAAACAGCTTAATCTGAACAGCTAGATAATGTACAAATACACGAAGATATATTTGTAATCAATAAGGCTGTTTGTTAAAAGAATAAATCAACTCATCTTTGTAGATGTAAAACTGAAAATACTAAGCTATTCCTGTGATGGTTTATTATTTGCATTTAAATGCACATTAACATTGACAGCGGTTATGTTTAAATTCAATAGCAATCTTCAATATATTCAAGGTCCTGTGGTTAATTACAACCAGTTACCTTAATTCCATGCTCTTTACACTGGTTGAGCTTCCTCTTCCAATTCCCAGACATGCAAAAATACGTACCATTAAAAACATGAAAACATTAATGGATTTTCTTTGAGGGGAACTGGATCCTATGAAAGATTTTAAGTCAGGCAAGCATTTGTAACTGAGAATCCCCTCATCCCTTCAACATAGTGTTTATTTGGCCTTTGGTAAAACAGCATGTTACCAGTTGGAAAGGCACATTCCACATCACCACATGCCTTATAGACCACCCATATCAAAATAAAAACGCAGAGACTGACAAACTAGAGTCTGGCTGGAAGTCAATTTGGCAACTGTCTTTTAAGACATATTGGACATGTTTTTCTTTGAATGTATCACAAACAGATATTCATTAAGCAGGGAAGAGATGGTTAACAGTTACTTCCTGAATATATGATGTCCTGGAATTAGATTAGTCAGATAGGCAACACATGACATCACAAAGTGGTTAGCCAATTGATTTGAGAGATTTGCTTTCTTCCCTCATTAAATGTACAGTTTGCGATTGGGAGGGAGGAGGAAGAGGTAATTCTTTAAAGCTTCACCACCAATATTGTGGAATTCAGAGGATCAAGCTACATTCAGACTTCAAGGCTGATGGCAGGCTCCAGGAATGCAGAGAGGTTTGTAAGCAATGCTACTAGAGTTAATCCTTTCACAGAAAGGATCCAGAAAGATCTTAATATTTTTGTTGGCTCTGAATGCAGTCCACACTACTGTTCCATCTCCATAGTTGTTTTTCCCCCCTCCAATGGGGCCATATGAAGGAATAGGAATACTAACTAATTTAACTATCTCCATCTACTGAAACACGCTGAATCCTAGTAATATGTTACCTAATGAGGTCTGCCTAAGGGAACTAAGGATCTAACGTTATAACTCAGGGACTGTATTTGTGTAAACGAGCCTTAATGTCCACCTTGGAAGGATTATTCCAATAGATTTTTACTTGTACAACTAGCAGCTATTCATACATACTTGAAGAAGCTTATAAACAAACTGCTCAACTGCTCATTGAGAATGCTCAATCTATAGATTCTGAGTGGAAAAAAGCACAGCTTACTAACATTTATAGACACTATTAAGTTAGACTGAGTAAGCACTCAACAGCAGAGTTGCAGGTTTAGAATCCAATGACAGCACAGCTGTGGTGGAATTTTTATTTATTTTTAATACAGAATAGAAGTGAATTTAGAGTTATGGACATTTACTTTTTTCAGTGCATGATTCAGATTAAAGAATGGAAACCGCCAAGAATCTCACATGAGCAAATTAGACATTTATCTGTGTTTTAGTTAATACAAAAATTACTCAGAGCATATTTTACTTCAGAATATTCTCATCAGCAAATTTAAGTTTTGTGTATTCTTTTCCACTACTGACATCTAGTGGTAGCTCTTGAATGTACTGATTTATATTTAATCAATAATACACTAAAAGGAAGTGAAGCACTACAAGAACTCCATAATAGTTTTCACACAGACCAGTTTTATCTTGGAACAATATTCTACTAAACTACAATGTTTTTCCATAAGTGGCCTTTCAGTTTTGAAGTGAGAATAGTTCATGCATTATTCTTCAACAAGAAAAATATTGTATTCACTGAAATTAATCTGTAGTGGAATAAATGTAGATGAATTATTCCAGCAAATTGTTATCAACTTGGGCATGCCCCCATAAGCAGTTTGACATCAGATTATAGGACTGCAGAGTTGAACAGTTCTTTACTAATAACTGAGCTGTGAATAAAGGTACATCTACACTGATGGCAGCAAAGTCAGTGAAGACCCGCTCAATCGATCCAGAAGTCGAGGCTGTAAAACCACCTCCTCAAGTGGCGTACTACTGCGTTGACAGGAACGCGGTTCCCATCAGCGCAGTGCAGTGAAGACGCTGTACAGAAGGGAAGCACAGCAGTCGACAGGAGCTACTTTGCGTAGCTTGCATAACTCCTGTTGACTGCCGCCGAATCGCCAGGTAAGTGAGAACAGGGCTAAGTTGCTTTCTAATTTCAGAGGAAAGTAAAACATTTGTTTTTACTTAAAACAAACTATTTTGATGAAGTGATATAATAATAATGTCTCCTATCCTCTGGGAGGGTTTAGGAGTTCAAATCATAGGCCTTTTTTCCCAGGATCTCCTCAGCATTTACCAGAGGAAATGGCTTAGTAAGCAAAGCAACATCTAGACCCTGAGATCATAGTTTAAAAGTTTTCACAGAATTGATTCCACCACTCCTCATTTTGAAAGAAAAATGGAATATCACGCTATTTGTTGTATATGAATCACTAATGAGATCTAGAGTTCAAGACTGACTATTCTGTACAGACATTAAAGATTCTGCAGAACTTCCTTCAAGAATTGTGGGATGAGGGTCCAATATAAAGTATCAAGTACATGAGGAAACTGGTTGGCATAGATAGGTATTCTGCAAAAGTTCACCATACGGACACTACAGCGGAATAAGTCACTTTTATTCTGGAATAATTACTACCCTTTGTGAACTGACTTACCTACAGCCAAAAACTGGCTGCAGTTCATTCTGGAGTGTGTAAATCCAGGGTTAAGATAGACTTGACTATTAACAATGTGCTTTTCCTTTTCATAAGGACACAAGCTAAAGGATGTACTACCCTCTATCTTAATTCCAGATCTCTTTGTTTTTCTTAGGTGTTCCAAGCACACATTTTGCATTTATTTTCACATTTACATCACAATTACTTAAAATATTTTAAAGTTGTGTTATTTTAAGATGAAAATGTTATTCGCCCGTCCTTATTAAGTTAAACAGTTTGTACTGAAATTTAACAGATATAAATAAGGTCTTAGAATTAATTAATAGAAAGGAGGGGAAACATTTCAAAGTTGAGATCAATGCCCAGTGTAAATTCTAGTAATATTACACCACCAATCTTAAATTTCAGCATATTTACATTCAAATGCCCGCAGTCTTTGCCTTCAGGTTTCAATCTTTCAAATAACAATTCTCTTGTAGTACTACGTCTCCTCCTGCAGAGGTCATTCATTTACAACTTGACCTTGCATACCAAGGGAAATATTCATCACAACATCAGAGAAACAATGATCATAGTAGATTATTCTCTGCATATTCCCAGGCATGCAGTTCTTCTCCTGCACTGTACCAATCAAGATCCTCAAACTTTAATCTTGGTACCACATTGTGACATTGATACATTTGTTTCCTTTCAAAGACACTTAACATTACTTCATTCTGTTAGTGTTTTAAACAGTCGTGGGAAAGGCAACAAGAAATTCACATAAATAAAGCTGCAAGACCCATTAAAAATTTCACAAGTTGCTTTGGATGGCTCAGTGATTTAGACTGGGATACAGAACCTTCACCCTTGGTCTAGATCCAGATCAAGGTAGAGGCAAATGAGAGAAATCATTATCTCAGGCCGGTTCAGCAGCTTATTTGAAATAAATTGATGAGTTTAGTCTATTTTCTAGGAGATGGGTGTCCAGTCCAATGTTATAGAGCCCACACTACACACTCGGTAGTTACATCTGTAATGTTAGGCAAGAGGCAAATCATGAAGTGATTAAGAATACCTTCTTCACCCTGAGAAGTGACACTTTCACAAAAAGGATGAGGTGGGAAAACTTGCAATGCCATTGCTCTACCTTTTCTGTGGCTAAATTTTGAAATCCTCAGTGCAAGGACTGCCTTACTCTCCTTGTAAAGTGCTATGCATATTTATTGTGTTTTACAGCAGTAATACTGGGATTTTCTATTTCAGGGCTGTCAGTCTGGCACCTCTAATGAGTACTAAGCTCCCCTTAAAAAAATTAACACTTTCACATCATAGGTTTTTCCATTTGAAATTTCAAACTTCAAGTCTTTTTTCCTCAAGATATCATTTAGAAAAAATATTTTCAATCCTTAACTTCACTCTGAGGTGTATTACCTATTGATCTATTATATTTTTAATGTGAATTTCACTTATCTAGAGGAGAGGTGTCATTTAATAGTTTTTATTCCAACCTTATCTTCTTGGAATCAGCAACGCTCCTAGTAGACAATTTTATTTCTGCACCCACATGATAGTCTAAGTGCCCAGCTATCCTGATGCTAGATTGTGACCTAAGCATTGATATTACCTCAATTAATAGAATTTGTTATTGGAACACTGGTCCATAAGGCCTGGCTAATCCTGCCATCTGATCAAGTAATGCAAAACATGTGTTGTTTCTATGCACTTTATCTAGAGAGAGTATTAGGTAAATCTACAGCAAAACAACAGAAAATTCTTCAAAATGTATTAAAACCCTTCATTCACTAACAACCACCAACCACCACAGATCAAAATAGTCATGACTGTGATAATTATTTATATCACCTATGTAATTATGTAAATATCTCATTTCCATATTCTAGCTCCCAGTCCTAAATTTTGTTTTGCATGTGAGCCAGTAAAGGAGGACATATAGGGTTTTGACAGATACAAAATAGTTCTTCCTATACATTTAGCTATCAACCTATGAGAGTTAACTAGGGAAATACACAGCCCAGTTCCAAGAATAAGAGAACACTTCAGTTCCTGTAGCCTTGAGATACAAGAATCTGAAAAAGTGTAGATCAAGTTTTGGTATTTTAAGGAATTCCATCAGATTGACCTGCAGGGGTCTCCATTTCTGCATAAGTGAAGTCCCCATTTGTTAGGCAGAATTTGGATGAGGCTGAGCCAATACATCACAATAGATTCAAGCTATGTTAACTGTTGACAGAGGTAGGAGGTACTTCTGGCTCCTGGGAGGATACTGCTTCCATTCCCAAAGTCAAAACTGTAGATTTTCAAATACTAAAATAGCTGCCACAAATCCTTGGGGGACTTAACATGAGGATTTCGAGGATTATACTTTTCGTGTCCATAAACAGGGAGGAATATAGCTGTCCTTTGAAAATTTTGCCCAACAGTACTCCACATTTTAAATTTGGGTTGCAGCTCTAGAGGAAAGACTCCATCTCCAAAGGAAGCCAAGTGTTTATTGATTAAAATATCTGAACACTTTGAAAGAGAGTAGAATTAAATGGAAACACTAAAGATTTTTAACACTTGGACTTTCATATTTGTACTTTAGACTCTCAGGAAGTCAATTTTTGTCCACATTTAGATCTTCTTGCATACACCACATTTTTCCCCATAGTCATATCTGCCAAGATCAAGTATAGGCACTTTCACTTTCTGTAATCTTCAGCTGACAAGAACGTAGTTATTAGCTAATAATGTAGGTATTAACTTGTAACATTATATTTTGAGAGGTTTTGTTATCAATTTGGTATAGCAGCTCACTTGCTGGGAGTTTGGCCTTTGAAATGTTTCAAGACACTGCCATAGGAGGCAGTTTACATCACTTCTCCTGTGAAAGACTGATTTATGTTTGCCTTTATACATTCTAAAACAAGTTCTCTTGACCTACATATATTACTATTTCCTCATAATACTAAATACCACCTACTATAAACACACCATCTGATCTTATATACTATTAAAATATTCCCTGTTTGGGTATCTAATTTTTTGTGAGCAGACAGCCAATATCAGAACTGCTAGAAACGTCACTACAAAGCACTTAAAATTAAATTTAGAGGTGGCAGTCAGATATCAAACCTTCTTGTAAAAAATAACAAGAATGCAGACACAAATAGGTTTAACCACCTTTTGATGAGTTGATAATTTATATACATAAAAATCTCTTTTCCATCAAGAGGAGAAGAGACTATAAAAATCAACAGCCCTAAAGAAGAGCAGGAAGTTAGGCACAGATGAGTTACCAAATAAGGGGTGAAAACACTCAATTACTCACATGGTCACACATTACTGAACCAAAGTTTCCCAGGAATTGAGATGAACATTTGAAATAAGCAAATATCTGAAAAGCAAGCAGTTCAGTTCCTAGGACATGTTACACATATTATCAAAATATTATCTGCACCTTTCATCATTACTATAGTACACTGCACATCAATCAATTAGTTCACTAATGACTATGTTTTTACAGTGTCACCAGTAAGAACTTTGTTACCTGAAGCTGAAGATAGGAAAGATGGACTTACGGTTCAGGCACTGAACCAGGACCCAGGCAATTGAGTCAATTCCCAGCTTTGCCATGGACTTCCCGTGTGACATTGGGAAAGTGAGTTAAATCCCTCTGTGCCACACTTCTCTATATGCAATCTCATAAAATATGTTCCTATCCCCCTACATTCTTATTCCCTAAATAAGACAGTTTTATTGGCAATGAAGAGACTTCTTGACATTACTCCCCACACTAATCAGACAGGACAGACACAGATAATTTTTCCCCCTGTGATTCAAACACTTTCCTGATGAGGCATCAAAACTAAAACATGTAAGATTCATTTTTCTTCTATCCGGTGCCAATGGTATCTTCTTCAGCATCTCTAGCTAAGAGACAGCCTGAACTTCTAGGCCTTTGTTGGCACAACACTAGATAAACATGGTAGTACAATACAATGATGTTCTATGTGCTAACTTATATGACGGCACGACAGAAAGCTAAAAGATGGGGTATTCATAGTGCACACCCTATTTCCCCAAGTTACAAAACCTTAAAAAGCTGGTAGAGGATGTTTATGGTTTTAAAGGTAAAACATCTAGTTCAGGAAAGATCCTAAAGCACTGTTGCCACATAAGAAAGTATTTTTGGTGTGTAGCAAAGACCTGAAGAAATTAGTTTTCTTCTTCTCTGGATCTTCCAAAAAGGTTCAGAACACTGCCCTGGAAAGTCATCATCATTTTAAATGACTATCAATGATTTACCATACTCAGAGTCCATGTTGCTTTAAATTAGGAAAGCCCACTGAAGTGGGCTTTCTTCAAGTTGTCTTCTTATTCCTTCACTGTTAATTAAGTTGAAGACTGAGTTAGGATGTTGAAGGAGCAATACTGAGGCAAAAGACTCCTTTACCAGTTTTCTCCCTGGCAAGATACCCTATAAAATCTTTTAATGAAAAAAATTAGCAGATAAAGCATATTTATACTCTCTCCTACCCTCTGAAGGTTAAAAGTAAAAGACAATGAATAAGTGAGAGAAAGGTAGGTGAGGAGGTATCTTTTATTGGACCAACTTCTGATAGCAGAAGATACAAGCTTTCAAGCTTCTTATTCCTAAAGAAGAGCTCTGTGTAGCGCAAAAGCTTGTACCTTCCACCAAAAGAAGTTGGTCCAATAAAAGATATTCTCTCATCTACTTTGCAACCAATACTGCAAACAACCATTAATAAGCCTCAGACATTCCTCTCTAATCTAAGTATTTCCCAATGATCTTCCTAAATTTCTCAAATTAAAGTAAAGTAGCCAGCTGGGGATTTTCCTTCAAGAGACAATTAATACTAGATTAACAATTATTTTCCATTTGCTATCTTTTAATAGCTTATAGTTTTAGTTCCCTTGGCCAATTCTCTCCCCACCAATGCACTTACACAGTGACAAATAAGCTACAATTCTTACCTACAGCCAGTGCTTCTCTCTGTTCTTGGCCCCAATCTGTTAAAAACAAACAAACATACATAATTAATGAAATAATATATTTTTCTACACCTAGATTTTATAAAACAATTAAATAAAAATTAAATGGTTACAAAAGCCTAAGGTTAAGATGTTTAACATGCACTACCTAGCTTTATAAAAAGCATATGTATCTGTTTGATCCACTGTACTTTTCTTTTGAAACTTCTGAATGCATATAACACCAGAGGTGTGCAGTATGGAGATCTTTACCTTTTATAAGTGTGGGGGGTTTTTTTAAACGAAAGACTCAGTACCACATTCTAGTTTGTTTCACTGGCAGATATCAAAATAGACCAGGCAGTTCTTTGCAAAGCTGCAAAAATTTGTTTTTAGAGGAGTTTGCTGGCTTCAATTTAGCCATTAATACACATATGCCGTCATTATGTTAATCACTAGGCTCCCAATACCACGTAAATGTCATTCTCAATAAAGACAAAAGTTTTCAAATACTGTAAGGGACTGAGAAGCATTAAAAGACAAGTATCATGGGACTCTTCTGGAAATAGACTGTCAGAAGATCTGGCTCCAGTGCTCAGAACATGCTTCTTTTAGGAGTCTGCACCCATGATAAATCCATGAAAGGGTTACATCTGTGCAGTAAGGAAGGCCACGTGGCACCTGCACTGCTCTAGTCTGTGTTACCCGTTACTTTCATTAACATTTCCACATCTGGCTGCCTTGTGGAACAGAGAGCAGCGAGGCTGGGCAGAGAAGAGGCTGGGCTGGCAATGAGGAGATTCAACCACCAGGATCACATACCTGAACCTGACTCTTCCTCCTCCCTCTCCCCATAATGAGTAAAATCATGGTGGGCAGAGGCAACTCTTCAAGCAGGAAGAAAAAACCGTAAGACTTGAGGTTTTTGCACTACTTTTTCATTCAGACTGCTCCACTATTGATGAATATTTAAACATTTGGTCATTTTAAACAGTAAATATTCAAATTAGACTCTACTGAACTATTTTTAGTTTTTTGTAGTTTAGCCTCCTTTAAATTCCAAATTAGAAGAGCTCCTTTTTCTTTACATTGTAATAAAATCCTTTAATATTTGAAAAAAAAAAAAAAAAAAACCCATGCCCATGTTGTGTCTAAAAGTGAGTTTTCTTTAAAAATAAAGTAGCTTATTTATTAGGGCTATCAAGCTACTAAAAAAATTAATCATGATTAGTTGCGCTGTTAAACAATAATAGCATACCATTTATTTAAATATTCTTGGGTGTTTTCTACATTTTCAAAAATATTGATTTCAATTACATCACAATACAAAAGGGTGAACTGACTCATTTAAATGAGAACACTGATTGTCTCTTTTGCATGTTGCTGGGAAATAAATAATGTTTGCACAGCTCAGCCACATAACTATTGAATCACTTGGCTGGGATGCAGGGACTCACTTCAGAAATGGAGTTTAGCAGCAGAACATCAAAGGAAGCTCCTGTGTCAGAAAAACATTGATCCAGATAGTCACAAGGGAATTCCTGCAGTTGATATCTGTATTTTATATCTATCACTTACATTTACATTATTTATGTAATACTACTATATAGTACTCTGATACTAGGAGCAGGTACACAGATAGTGCTTATTTGAGGAAGGGAGATAGGAATAGGATCTCTTCTAAATCCTTTGTTTAATTACAATAATACTTGCAGCGCTAAATCAGGCTAGAAGCGTCTTTTAACTTATTTACTGTGCTTTGAAAATTGCCATGTACATTGATGATATAAAAAAATACATAATACATACACAAGATGTTTGTTCTAGAATATTCCAGGCAATCAAGATGCTCAGCTTTCAACTGGTTCACCTTTTTCCCCAACAGATTACATTAGCACGTAGCAAAGTGTGTGATCAAGGCATTTAAATAGGTTTGCTAACACATGGCACTATGGTGCAATCAAAAAGGTAGGCTGCTGCCTACATCTGAATGTTCTTGAAGGAGTATCTGGCAATATTCAAAGTGTGGTCGAATAAACAGGTGCTTAGTTATTGGTCAATTGGCATTATTTGACTATCAATTGACTGGCTTGCCAAGTCCTAGCCTTGCTCCCAGGCTCCATGGAATAGCATAGGCCACATGGACTATAATTTAATTAATTTAACCCTCATGCAGTAAACTGGACAGCTGCAGGCAGGTCCCAGCAGAGCAGGGAGACTAAACCAAATGTTAGGTGCTTGGTGGCAGCAAACTGGCAAATTCTGTGGCAAAAATTTATGCTCTACTAGAAAAATGCCAAATTCCATTGTTGTACAACTGCATACTCTACGGGGCTCTGACTGAAACAATTCAGGCAGTTCACATGCCTTAGCTATTATTTCAGGTTCTTCACAGATTCAGACAGGCATCACTGCATTGGTTTATGCTCCCTCATGGTCTGAGGCTATGTCTGTAACCATGAGTGCTCCAAGTCCTTGCTGAGAGAGACTACTCTGAGAGCCACTGTGGATTCAGAGCTGGACGCTCCACGACTGACATGTCTTCACATTGCGCTTGTTGCAATAGAAATGCCATGAATAACACGCATCTCTTTATGTAGCATTAATTGATCTACAAACATAGTTAGCTGGAATTGCATCTTTTACATTGGTTAGCAGGAATGGCATCTATAAGATCCTGTTGAATATTGGCTATCCACAAAATGTGCTCTCCCTAATCAGGAGTTCCATGAGGCAATGAAGGCAACCATCAGAATAAAAATGAAATATCATCCGAGTTTATTATTGATACTGGTATGAAACAAGGCTGCATCTTAGCGCCCACTGGCTTTGGCATCTTCTTCTCTATTCTTCCTAAGTGCACCTTTGGAAATGATCAAATTGGCATACTAATTGAATTAAGGATAGACAGCAGCTTGTTTAACATCAGATGATTCCAGAGAAGAAGGCATGTCACCCAGCTTACTATTTGGGATCTGCTTTTCATGCATGATGCTGCATTTTTCTCTAATTCACCCGATAATTGCAGGTCATGATGAACACGTTTTCTGATACATGCACCAAGTTTAGCATGGTAATCAGTATCAAGAAAATAGTCATCATGTCACAAAGAACCAACATTCCATCTCAGATCTATGTCAATAATGAAGTCCTGGACAACATTGATCACTTCTGCTGTCTTGGCTCAATTCTTACCAGCTCACTTAACCTCGATAGGGAACTTGATGCTAGAATCAGCAAAGCTGGTGTTACCTTTGGCAAACTTACCTCACGTGTTTGGAACAACAAGTTGCTAACACTGAACACAAAGGTATCTGTTTATCACGTTTGTGTCCTTAGTACCCTCTTTTATGGTTGTGAAAAATGGGTTATGTGCTCCAAGCAGGAGTGGAGATTGAACAGTTTGCACCCCTGCTGTCTTAGAATAATCCTTGCACTTACTTGGTATCAATGGATCACCAGACTATGCTGGACATTCGTAGGCTTTGCTAGCTGGGACATGTGGAGCGCATGCTTCAAGATTGTCTGCTGAAGACTGTGCTCCATACCAATTTAAGAGCTGTCCGTGATGCAGAAGAAGGCATTTAGAGGAGACTTCGCCATGTCTCCTTTCATCTGTTAAGATGTTGGACGACCACATAAAAATGTTAGAGAATTCAATAGCAGGGCTGCTGCAGGTGAGGACTGAGGTACATTGACACAGCTGTGTGTTAACTATGCCTGGTTTTGAGGACTATTAATCCCTCACTTTCAGAGGCACTACTTTCATTCAAGGTTATAAATATACCCATTATGGCAGTATCAATAGCACAACCCACGTCATAAGACCAGTATAGTTGTGACAAAGGAGTTTGTTTGTACATTCAGTGCTTACAAATATACCATTGTAGTTTGACATATTAAATCACGCCAGATAAATTATGTAGTTTACAATATTAAAGGATTTACAGAAGCACTACATTTTATTAAAGAAAATAATAACAGCACATAAACACGCCTAAACCTTTTGGGGTTTTCCTGGTCACTCAGACACCAACATTGCTATAAAATAAGTGTGCTGGAAAGACATTCAAAATTATTAGAATGCAAATGAGCAGACAAGTGTTTTATTGCAAATCTTTTCTAAAAATAATCTATGCCTTTAAAATTCAACATTTCAGGAACCATGCAAAAAACAACTCCTCCATTAGCTGTCTATATAAAATAACAATGAAGTATTTTTTATACTTCATTGTCTTGGTGTCCTAGAATTTTTATAGCAATTTATGCATGATAATACTATCAGAGAGGACTACTTCTCATTTGTGGTGCTAATATAAGAGGAAGTAAAAGTGGTGTCACTACTCTGGAAAGTAAATATAACATAGGATTTTCCACACATTTCTAGTATGTGATACTATCATTCTGTAGCTACCTGGCATGACTTTCAGTGAAAATTATTATACATGGTACTTTGTAACAGAATATGAAATTCTACAATTACTACAGTTCACTATATTTTCCATCTTGCTGAAAAATTGAGGGATCCGTGGCTTATGCAATTCAGATTTCCTTGATGATAAAATACATGCTTTAATAAACAATTTTAAAACATTGTTCATCTCTTATTTAGAATCTATTTTCTGATTTTACTAAAAGGAATCATTTAAGGGTTTGCTGCAACAATAAAATAGAGCCTCATATTATACTTCTTGCAACACAAATGGATTCTACTTTTACTTCCCCACCAATTATGCCAGAGAACTGTCTCACAAAGTTATCAGTGTAACTATATGGAAGCCCATTATCATATGCAAGATTGTGAGTACTGGACAACACCCACCATATCAGTTCTGAATGACCTATTTTGCTGATTTTTTCCCCCTTGTTTTAATTTTGGGGAAGGGGAGGGAGAAAAGGGCAGGAAAGGGAGGCTATGAAGGCATATGACAGATTGAATGCAAATTAGACAGTGACCTATACCTATTTTTTTCAACTAAATAAGAAGGGATTTGTGCTGAATGCTACAATTGTTATGGAAAAAGGGACAATTTGCACACACACAATTCAAAAATTTCAAAGGAAAATGGTACAAAAAATTGTTTAAAAAGTCAGCACACAAGATGTAAACCTGTTGGTCCTTGATTATTATGATACCAGCTCTTGGATACAAGCTGCATAATGTGCTTAGAGCAGTTTGTCCAATGCACCATAATACATCAGCATAATTACCCATCATTACAAATACAGGAAGCTTCTAACTATTTCTGGTAAACTAGATACATAAAAACAAATATTTAACAACTTCTAAGGCCTGGTCTACACTGCAAAGTTAGGTCAACGGAATGTGGCTTCCATTGACCACATAATGTATGCATCTCCACTGTCAGGTCCATTCGATCGACCTAAATCACGATAAAGCTTGACTTAATAAAACAACCTCCGCAAGAGGCGTAGTGCTGAAGTTGAACAGTACCGGTCAAATGACCGGCAATGTAGGCAGAGCATTGCGTAAATCAACGTCATTGGCCTCCGGGAGGTATCCCATAATGCTCTGCTGTGACCACTCTGGACATTCGCACTCTGCTGCACCCCGCCCACATAGACAGAAAACAGCCCTTTCCCTCAAGCCCCAGGAAATTTTGAATTCCCATTTCCTGTTTGGTCAGTGTGGAGAGCGCTTGGCAGCAGAACTGATCATGGTGACTGCACGAACCCAAACGCGCTCCAGCACGGAGTCGACCTGAGGTCTTGGATCTCATCGGTCTTTGCGTGAAAAGTCTGTTCTGGCTCAGCTCCGAGCCAGCAAAAGAAATCCGAGTATCTACGAGAAGATATCACGTGGCATGCTGGAGAAGGGACACAAGAGGGAGGCGCAGCGGTGCTGTGTTAGAATCAAAGAGCTAAGGCAAGCGTATCAGAAAACTAGGGTGGTGAACAATCATTCTGGCTCGTCATCAAAGACATGCCGCTTTTACAAGGAGCTGCATGCGATTCTTGGCAGTGACCCTCCCACTGTACCACCACGCAATGTAGATGCCTAAGGGGAATCCAAGTCCAGGATGAATGGTGATGAGTCTGTGGACAAGGATGAGGAGGAGAACAGGTGGCAGTCAAGTGGTGTATCCCTTCTCCCTGAAAGCCAGGAGCTGTTTGTTACCCTGGAGCAGCCCAGCTGGATGCAGGAAAGCGTGACTGACCAAGATGCTGGGGAAGGCACATCTGGTGAGTATGTACTGCAAATCTCATTTCTGGGGTTACATCCCCAGTCCAGATTCTTGTTACAGCCAAAAAAAAACAACCTCCCCTCCCCACACACAAAACCAACCAAACAAAAAACAAAACAAAACAAAACAACAAACAAAAAAAACCACTGTGTACGGTGGTGGGGATGGGGTTCTTTGTTGTTGATCCACTTAAGCAGAGGGTTGCCCCCAGAAAAGACTATTTATGTGCACAGGGATGGCCCGAAAATCCTTCATGGATATCTCCAGGAAGCTTTCATGTAGATACTCTGCAATCCTTTGCAGAAGGTTTCTGGGGAGGGCAGCTTTATTTTTCCACCGCGATAGGACACTTTCCCCCACCACTCTGTTATTAAATGTGTAGGCATCATATCGGAACACAGCATAGCAGCATAAGGACCAGGCCTGAACCCAGATGCTTGCAGCAAATCCTCCCTTTCTGCCTGTGTTACCCTCAGGAGACTGATACCATATATGGTCCCCTAGGGAAGATGGCGCAAGTTTACAATGCCCTCCCAATATAGTCAGTGCGTGTTATTCCCCTGCCACGGATGGTCTCTTGGGTCCCTAACTGCAAGGCAGGACGTTGTTGTTATGGGTGTCAGGGATCCATGAATGGGTAGCCATATATTTTCTCCAGGAACACTTCACCCCAATCCTCCTCCCTTCCCCCAAATCCTTCGGATCGCCTCTTCCAAAACCGATCTTTGGGAGGGGAAAGGGAGCCCAATAATCCTGCTGCTTTGGGAAATGTGGACTTGTGCAGCATGTGCTAGGGAGATTTCCCTAAAATGGATGCACCAGCCCCTTATTTACCATGGCTGGAACACCACTCCTACCCGTGCAAAAGGTAGAGATTGATATGTGGGTCTACTGTTCACTGGGGAATATAAAGGGTAGTTCTTTTTACATTGTAATATTCCTTTTCGTCCATGGGACAAGCTAAACAATGGAAATCTTGTGTTTTGCTTTCCTTACAGTGGACAGCATGACCTTCAATGCACCCTCTACTCCTGCTGAGTGGCTGTCGCAGATTAGAAGGCGGAAAAAACAACTGGGGATGACATGTTCAACGAGATAATGAACGTCTCTGAGGTTGCTGACACAGAATTAGGAGCCTGAAGGATTTCATTGTCAGAAAAACTGAACATGGACATGGAAAACAGGAAAGCAGCCCAGGAGCATGAGCATGCAACGCAGGACAAGGTGCTGCGAATAATGAGGGATCAGTCAGACATGTTGAGGTGTCTTGTAGAGCTTCAGGAAGAGCACCGACAGGATAGACTCCCTCTGTAGCCCCTGCAAAACTCTCAACAGATGCCCTGTTTCCTAGCCCCCATTCTAGGAGGAGGTTGAGCAGGGAGCAGTACATGCTCTACTCTACACAGGCTGAGGGGAGCAGGAATAGGTGCTGGCCTCTAAGAATTGGGAATGTGGGTTCTTTGCTGTTTTCACAGACAATCTTGGTTCTGCATCTCCTAACAGCCCCCTGAGAATGCATGCGAACCGGTAAATTATCTTCCTTCCCCTCCACTGTTAAAGATCAGCAATAAAACTTTACTGCTTTGAAATTCATGAGTCTTTATTTATTAAAAGCACAGGGATGGGCGGTGTGGGAAGAGGGGGTACAGGCACAGTGCTGCAAAGGTGAGGGATGGGAAGGGAAGTCACAGCACAGATAAGTGATGCCCATTACTGTGTCTCATTACAAAAACGAGTTTTTAATGCTTCCTTAAGACGCAGCACTCCGTGTTTGGCTCTCAGCATTGCACTGGTATCTGGCTGCTCAAAAATTGCGGCTAGTCCATCTGCCTCCATGACCCAACCCAACGGGAACTTCTCCCCCTTTGTCTCACAGACATTATGGAGCACACTGCATGCAGGGATAACCATTGGGATGTTGCTTTCACTCAGGTCTAACCTAGTGAGCAAACTACGCCAGCGCACCTTTAAACGTCCAAAGGCACATTCCACCACCATTCTGCACTTGCTGAGCCTATTATTGAACCACTTCTTATCGCTGTCCAAGTGCCCGGTACATGGCTTCATTAGCCAGGAGAGCAAAGGATACGCAGGGTCCCCAAAGCTCACTATTGACAAATCACCAATACTTATTTTTTGGCTAGGGAAAAAAGTACCTCTTTGCATCTTTTTTTTTTTAAACAGACCTGAGTTCCTAAAGATGCGCGCGTCATATACCTTTCCAGACCACACCACACTGATGTCAGTGAAGTGTCCCCTGTGATCCACAAGAACCTGCACACCATGCAGAAGTATCCCTTTCGATTCATGTACTCTGTGGCAAGGTAGTCCGGTGCTAAGACAGGGATATGCGTGCCATCTATCGTCCTGCCACAGTTTGGGAACCCCACTGCAGCAAACCTGTCCACTATATCCTGCAAGTTTCCCAAAATCACTACCCTTCTTAGCAGAAGCTCATTAATGGCCCTGCACACAGAGCGATGGCCACTCAGTTCTCCACTGTAAGAGCAGGTCTCAAGTGAGTATTCATGCATTTCAGGGCTGGGGACAGCTCTGCAAAAAGTTCCATGAATGTGGCCTTCCACATACGAAAGTTCTGCAGCCACTGCTCATCATCTCATACCTTCATAACGATGCGATCCCACCAGTCACTGCTTGTTTCCTAGGACCAGAAGCGATGCTCCACTGACTGAAGCTGATGCGTGACAGCACGCAGCAAACGGGAATTGTTTCGTTCTATGGTTTAAAGTAGGGTAGACTGAGTTACATCCCAATATTCCGCTCTGCGGCTCCTGTCTCGGCCTTCGAAATACTGCAGGATAAGTCGTCAGGTGTTTGTGACGCTCGCAATGCTAGTGCAGAGCTCAGAGGACTCAATGCCTCTCTGGCAATGGCGTACACACTACAGAGATTGAAGGGTTTCGAAAAATGGTGCGAAAAACCATTTGTCTGTTTGTTTGGGACAAGAAGGGAGGGAGAAACGAGGACGTTGCATCGTGGGAGGATGACAACCTTTCCAAAAGCTTCTGTGGCTAGTTGCACTGTGGGATAGCTACCCACAATGTACTGCTTTCATTATCAATCCAAGTGTGGCTGGTGGGGACGCAACCCCCCCCCCGATGCAATGAGTGTGGTGTGATTACACTCCAATGACTTCCTAAGTTCAGAGGGTGAAGGTCAAATGAAATTAAATAGACTTCACCGCAGTGTAGACATACCCTAAAACATGTGGGTGAGTCACAGAGTTGCAGGTGACAACACAAAGCTATTTATAAAATGATTCATGGATTTATACTCTCTAAAGTTACAGTAATTGCAGAGACCACACTTATTCAAGCGGACTGGAGCATCTTTTTTGAGAAGGTCAGAAAGAGTTCTTTACACTAAAAATGTACATAAAATTCAACCTTACATATTCTACATAAGTAGCAGCTACTACATCAAGTAAATAGTGAACAAATATTCAATTTTTGCAAAATTATATATGAAATTAAAAATATTAAAATTATTTTTTGCTCTAGAGCAAAATATTTATTTTCTGTGGCCTTCAAAATGCAAGATATGTTATCCATTTTAAGGAAAGGTGTGGTTTTGGTCTTACACTCCTTATTTGATAAAAGCTTCTTTTTAGAAGGCGGATTCTTTTAAACAAAGGAAATAGCCAGCCTTGAATCAGCTAGTTTACTCCAGTGGATTTCTCCTCCTGAAAAAATCTTGTATTTCCTATTAATTATTGCTATTAGCTCTCTAACTTTGTTTGCGTGCACAAGAACAGGACAGGGTTGTCAGTCATGCAGTGACACATGCACTTGCTGCATTTGTTTGTACTAAAAGACCTCATGGTTCAGTTGACTCTAGTTCTTGACCCTTTTTAGGAATGTGGTTCAAAACCAATGCTGACAATGCGATATTTGAGTATATCATCGTGTCCCATATTACAGATGAGAGATCCCTTCTGCTTGCCCAGGTAGTAGTTAAGGTACCATGATGCTTTTTCAAAACTAGCAGGGAACATCCCCCACCTGCATGTCCTAATGTCAAGAGTCACCACTTCAGAAAGCCAGGTGCCTAGATCCAAAAGTGTGCAAGCTTTCAGTTACCTCAACAAATTGCTGCAGTGCTAGATTATAAAACAAGCGCTAAATTAAATCTTGTATACAGGAGAAACTATATAAAGCCAAACTAATAGAATTTGGTGTCTCCATTTCAAATACCTAGACAAAACTTGACCACCGTGTTTTTCCAGATCCTTGGTGTAACTCTCTTCTTACAAGTTTAGCAAACTACTAAGTATAGCAAAGTATTTAAACTTAATTACCATTCTTCCTCTCCATGCCACCTCTAGTAAAGGTTACTCAACCACTTCCCATTATAAAACCCTCTTTTCAGTTGCTTATAATTTTGCCAAGCTAAATATTTGAGCTGAAATTTTCCATGCTGAGTGTTTGCCCCTGGGTGATTTATTTAAGTTTCAGCTAAAATAGTTCATCCGTCAGACTGAGTTCAGGGAAAAATATGTTGTTTTGCCCTCTCTGAAGGGAGGAGTATCCTGGATCATCTTTGCAGTACTATGTCACCATTCATTCCTGTCCATGGCTTTGCTCTGCCAATAAGCCCAGGCTGGTCGCCTCCCTGCATGATGTCCCACCATCTAGTCAGTAGCTGGCCACTAATTCCTACAAGCATTTCAATGAGAAGCTTTAGAGCCTCTATGAAAGGCCAGGCGCCGTTCTCTCTTCCTGTCTCTCCTCCACACTAATCCTAAACCCAGTTGTCCACCCTCCTTCTGGATTAAAAGCCTTCTCTTACAATCAGCTAGTTTGCTTTGCTACAGCTTGAGCTACAGGACAATCTATGCTGACATGCCGATGGTCCAGGGTTCAAACCCTGCAGCTGGGTCACAGTGAAGGGTTGTTCCAGTTGTATATATAACAGAATTTGTTTTTACCTTTTTCATTTAAAAAACTTCAGTAAATTGCATACAAAACACTACATTTAAAGAACATGTTTTAGGTTGCAAAGACAAGGAATTGAAAAGTTAGGAAATGCCAGAGTTACAGTCACTTGTGCAATCATAATTCTGCTCCCTTGTGCCTATGCATTATCACATACTCCTTAACTATATGATCACATACTATTTTTGCCACAGAACCTCAACCTCTGCTTATTCAGTACACATGGTAAACAAACAAACAGGCAGAAATAAGGTTGCACAGGAAAGCGTATCTCCTAACTTTTGAGTGTTTAACTAAATAACTTTTTTAATGTAGTTTTGGATATGTGATTTATATCTACACTGCAGGAAAGAACGGTTACTGGCCTTTCTGTTCTTCAAGATGTGTTGCTCATGTCCATTCCATGTTAGGTGTATGTATGCCATAGGCATTGGTGCCAGAGATTTTTCCACCAGTGGTATCCGTAGGGTCGGCTCTAGTGCCCTGTGGGATTGCACACATATGCGTCAGTATAAGGGGCGCCGCCAGCCTCCCCTCCCTCTTAGTTTTTTCTTGCCAGAAGTCTGACAGAGGGGAAGGAGGGTGAGTCATGGAATGCATGTGAGCAACCTATCTCGTAGAACAGCAGTTACGAAAGGTCAGTAATTGTTCTTTCTTCTTCGAGTGCTTCCAGGTCAAGTAACTCACAAGCAGTGCCTCTGGAGGTGGGCCAGGAGTTCATGGATGTGCCAATTGTGATACTGCTCTGCCAAAGCCCACATCGTCCCGTTCCTGTTGAGCAACAGTGTAGTGGGACACAAAGGTATGGACAGACGACCACGTCACAGCTCTGCAGATGTCCTGTATCGGGACCTGAGCAAGGAAAGCTGACGCCAACACTTGGAGCTTTTGTAGAGTGAGCCGTCAGTGAAACAAGAAGTGCGACCTTCACCTGCTTGTAGCAGGCTCAGATGCAGACAGTAATCTAGGATGAAATCCTCTAGGATGATACTGGCAGTCCTTTCATCCGATTGGCAATCACAATGAACAACTGCATGGACCTGCGGAAAGGCTTAGTCCTATGAATGTAGAAAGCCAGAGCTCATCTGGCATTTACCGTATGAAGACGCCTTTCCTCACTAGAGTTGTGGGGCTTTGGAAGAAGACTGGCAAGAAAATAACCTGGCTGACATGAAACTGCGATATCAACTTTCACAGGAAGGCCGGGTGAGGGTGCAGCTGGACCTTATCCTTGTAGAACACCACGTAAGGGGGTTCAGAAGTCAGGGCCTTGATCTCTGAGACTTGCCTTGCTGAAATAATGCCACCAAGAAGGCTACATTCCATGATAGGCGTAGAAGAGAGCAAGACACCAAGGGCTCAAAGGGGGGACCAGTGAGCCTTGACAGGACCAGGTTGAGATCCCAGGGAGAAATCAACTTTGTACTGGCGGGAAGAGCCTCTCCAGGCCCTCAAGGAATCTGGCTGTCATCTCATGTGAAAAGACAGATCTGCTCTGAACAGGAGAATGAAAGGCCAATATGGCTGCCAGGTGTACCTTAATTGATGAGAATGCCAGACTTTGTTGTTTTAAGTGGAGCAGATATTTCAAAATGGACTGAACAGTTGACTTCCGCTCAGATGCCCGCTCAGATGTGCAGAAGGTGAAACGGTTCCACCTGGCCAGATAGGAGGCTCTGGTGCAGGGTTTTCTGCTTCCAAGCAGGACTTATTGGGCTTGCGTGGATCAGGCCTGTTCCTCAAGGCTTAGCCATGCAGCATGCATGCAGTAAGGTGCAAGGAGGCTAGGTTCAGATGTAGCAGTTAACCGTGGTCTTGGGAAATCAGGTCTGGTTGGTTTAGGCGGCTCCAAAAGGGGGAGGGGATCACCAATAAATCTAGCAACATGCTGAACCAGGGCTGGTGAGGCCATGCCGGAGCAATCAAGATGACTTGCGCTCTCTCTCTCTTGATCTTTATGAGGACCTTGTGAATTAGAGGGTTTAGCGGGAAGGCGTACATCAGATCCCTCAATCACAAAAATAAGCGTGGTGAGTGTGGACGCACGAGACCTGTGCAAACAGCATGGTGCGTACATGCTGCTGCGACTTCTAAAAATCGGTTGTTGAAAGTCGATTTTAAGTAAGTCGACTTCACTCGGCAGTGTGGACATACCCTGAGTCAGGTGCCGGGCAAGTGGCCACTGTTGACCACCTCTCTGAAGCCCGTGAGAGCGAATGCTGCATATATGACCCTGGGATGGGGAAACCCCCACGGGTTCCAAAACTGCCATGGCATGGGCCATTGCCCCTGCAGCCATGCTCCTGTAGGGGGCCCCACGAGGAAGCTCACAGCTGCTGCAGTGGTCATCTGTGTCTTGGGCAGGGTCACTTCATCCCTTTCCGAATCTGAAGAGCCTTTCTTGATGACCACAGAGGTGCCGATATCTCCTCCACTTCCCCACAGTACTGGGAGGACTGGTGTCTCAGTACTGGGAAACAGTACCAGGGACCTGTGGGGCTGTGCCATGTGTCCAGAGACTGGCAGCTGTATTCTGGCGACAGATATCGGTGTGTCGGGGACCAGTGCTGCAACTCTGAGGACCGGTATCGTGAGTTCAGAGACCAGAGCTGTGAGTCTGACTGTTGGCGATCTGGTTCCGGGGACCAGTGCCAAGGGTCTGTTGATCGCTGGCAAGACGGCAACAGCCTGTGCGGGGCCAGAGAATGATGGCTGCGGTGGTTCCATCGTAGGTTTGCCTCTGGATGGTCCTGCAGTCAATGGTATCAGCAAGGGTCTCAGTGCAAGATCCTCCCTTCTCAAGGTGTCAGCACTATGGGAATCAATAGTAGGTGTTTGGCCGCTTGGAACTCCTTGGGTGTGGACAGTACCATAAGGCGTTGGGTGCCCCTGTTGCTCCTAGGAGTCAGTGGCAGGTCCAGGATTGGGCTGAGAACTCCAAGGATTGAGGCTGCCGCTGACCCAAATCCCAGCAAAGACAAGCAGCACACGCTGGTATCGGTGAGCGCCCTCTCCTGGTATGCGTCTTCCTATGCTGCTTCTTTGGCACCGGAGATGGCGATCGGTGCCAGGAGGAACTTGGTGCCGGAGGAGTGCTCTGCATCAATGCCCACGTACTCTGCACTGAATCTGAACAGCCTGGCTCAGAGGCTGGTCTAAGAGCCAACTCCATTAGAAGCGCTCTCAGCCTAATGTCCCGTTCTTTTTTAGTGCAAGGTCTGAACCCTTTACAGATCCTGCACTTACCTTGTACAGGAGTCTCTCCCAGGCACTTCAGGAAGCTGTGGTGAAGGTCACTCACTGGCATAGGCTTCTTGCATGACGCACAAGATTTGAAGCCCGGGGGCTGGGGCATGCCCTGTCCCTGGAGCTATGTCCCCCATAGGGTTGTATCTACCATATAACAGATAAACTAAGAGCTAAACTAACTAACTAACTTTTTAACTACGTACACTACTACTACCAAATAAACCTACACTGGATTAGAAGAGCTTGCCAAAGCAAGAGGACATTCTAGCACCATCAAGGGCGGTGAGAAGGAACTTGGTGGGAAGGGGAAGGCGGTGGCACCCGTTATATCGATGCATATGCACACAACCCCAGAGCTTATGCATTAGATTAGAGCCAGCCCTACAGATACCACTGCGGGAAAGACCTCTGGCATCGGTGCATATGGTGCACACATCCCTGCCATCGAAGAAGGGTAATATTTTGCTGCATACTGGTAGATATGTGAGATTTGAAGCCACATATCAAGACAACAGAACACCTAAAACAACTTAATTGTTTGCCTTCTTTTATATTAGTTCACCACCACTGAAAATGCCATACAGATCTGAAATTTCAGCATTAGTTTTATGTTACCTCTTCTACTATCAGTCTTTGCGCAATATATTTTGTATAATAGATGTTGAGAGAGATGTGATAGGTCTGTAGTCTTAAAACTATAAACGCAGACATCCCTATTTTAAATATAAAAATATTCAATTTTAAGTGAAAAGCCATTCCATTTTCTCCCCAGTACTCAGACCCGTAGAATATAAAAAGAATAGTTAATGGGCTTGTGCTTTAAGATAGAATAGTAGAGTATGTAATAGGGAAAGAAGGGGCCGGAAGGACCTAGTAAAGGCTGTCTGGACGCTAGCACAACATAAATAGAGGGCGAAGCTGACCACACTCGGCTGAGACACACCTGGAAATGACCACAAGTCATGATGACTATGCAGAAATGCCCACTAATTATGTCACATGATGAGGCAAGCTGAACAAGTAAATTGATCAGCTTGAGGGTATTTAAACCCAAAAATTAGTCACACTTTGGACTGCAGCCTGCTGGGGTCCTTGGTAGCTGGACTGAGCCCTTCTATGAACAAGCAGCGTCCAAGGGACAGCTAATACTTCTTGGAGTCGACTCGGCCCAAAGGGCTTAGGGAAGGAAGTGCTTTTGTTAAAGTATGAAAGTACATTTGCTTTAAGATAATTGAAAGTTTACAAAACGACCATCTGTCTGTAAGCACAAGAGGATAGATAATAGAATTGTGTACTGTGAAAAATGATTCCATATATGGTAAAATATTAGGCCTATGTATTTTTATTTGGTTTCTTGTCTGTTGCAGTTATGTTCGCGCGCTTTATCTTCTATTGTGTAAATAAATAAGTAATATTTCTTCAATCAAAGCTTTGTTCGCACTCTTGTTCGGTCACCCCCGTCTCCCGGCTGAGGCAACTCCTCTGCTTCCGGAACCCCACAACCCTGGAGCAAGAGCCTTGCAGGCCGCTTTGAGTCCACGAGGCCAAAATGGAATGTAATAATTAATCTGATCATGCAGACCTTACAAACAATAAAGAAATAGTTACTATCATAAAAAACCCTATCAACACCACCACTTAATATTTTCCTAATATAAAGGGTTGAGTCTCAGTGGACAAAACATTGATCTTTAAATTTAATTTGGATTCACTGAAGTGTAAAATGCTATTCTTTCACTATATGGAAGATAATTAACAGTCTACCAGCAAGAACACCTGAATAAATATTTACCAATTGATGAGATCTTCTTGATGTCTTAATGGAAAACTCCTACTCCTCACGGAGTTGATGTAGCAGCTTATCTTCAGAACCTGAACAGAGAAACAAAATTAAAAATAAATGACACATGGTCTAATTCAATCAAAATATCACAATTAATTTATATAAAACTTTAATGTACAGGAACAAACTTAAATTAATTACAGGTTATCAACTGTTTTCATGTCAAGAAATCAACATAATTATTCCATCTTAAAAATACAACACAGACATGGAAAGAGCAGCCCAGGATAGAGAGGGATGGAAGAACCTTGTTAGTGCTCGAAGAACCTTGTTAGTGCTCAAGTGATGTCTGACAGCACACGAAGGATTTGAATTGAAAGCAAAGAAGAATTATATTTTCAAGTTGTTTATGAAAGTGAAGCCACATCATGAAACAATTATCCTACAAATCCACATAACTTGAGTGTGATGCAGGACCACAATTCCAGATATCTTCAGTGGCTTCAGGAATAAAACTATAGGACAAACACATTAAGGAGGACTATGTTATTTCAAGTTGGATTGGTATTAAAATTGGACAGTACTGTGAATCAATTGAGTGATATTAAAAACTGATTTTGAAATGCCAGTTATAAGTCATACATCTGTGAGATGACTGCACCATGCATGTTTACTAAGGGCCAGTCAGTTCACTGAAATGGATAACCACTTTTTACAAAAATTAATTAATCCCATTTTTTCAGAAAATTACTGTATCTTGTAAATTATCTTGCTCAAGACATTTCAACTGCCAGCAGGGCTCCCACATTGGGAGAGAGGGAGGGGGGCGGGGGTGAAGGGTATCCTTTACCAGGGTCTGGAGGCCTTAGGGGGCCTGGCCCAGGCTGCAACCCCCACGGGTATGTGTGTGGGAGGCGGCCCATGTTACAAGTTTGTACTGGACCTGCAAAAATTATGCTTGGGCACTGACTGCCAGTATACTATACTATTGCAAGGTAAGATCAAAGTCTCTGACTCATGATTTAACAAAGGATGTTTAATAATGGGAACTCTCCTTCACCAAAATAAAATGAGCATCAAAAAAAATCTGAGAAAGGCATTTTTAGCAATTAGTTCCATGAGTCACTGCAGGCAGCTGGTTAACCACTACCAGCAGTATTAATCATAAAGCAACCTGCAGCATTAAATCTTAGCATTACCAAGTGAAGTTACTATCAATACAAAACAGTTGGCAGTTTAACAAACACACACCAAACAAAAAAAGTGTAATACTCCTGGTAATCAAATCTCATTTACGACACAGTATATCTTATTGTTAAACAGATTTTTTCTATTTTACTGGTAAGGCTGATTTTATATCAGTAAATTACAAATGGTTCACACAAGTTTTTATATTGATTTTTTTCTTCATGAAGACACTCTCAAAATTACTCTAATACTTCCCTCTTTGAATCTCTGAAGTTTCTAATCTAGAAACTTGTATAATCAGAATATTATTTGGTTTTATATAAAAAGACTCTCTTAATACAGGCCTCAAATACACAAAATGACAAATTCACAAACACACACAAAAACCTTTTGGCATAGCAATTGTATCATGGACAATGGATTGGGGTCAGGTTTATCTCCCACTCTTGCAGATCTAGTAGCTTTTTTCATCTTTGTTATGATCTTAAGAGTCTAAAAAATATATCCTGGATCTTAAGTTTAGTCATGCATAACAGACACCTCAGGGAAACTGAAATTGCTAAAGAAATACAATTTAAGAGAGAAAGTTCATAGTTTCGGGCACTACATCTGACCCTAGAATCACTCTGCCAATTGCTGGGGATTTACAAAATCATGTTTTTCTATTTTTAAAATCTCTCCCCATCCTCACTGCTGTATTCAGAAAGTGAAATAAAATGTTATACTTTTATGCCGCTGCAGTAAAGTCAATTATATGCCACAATGATGAATTCTTTGTGCTAACATCAGAAAGATGCATTTTTAAAAGCGTAAATTAAACGAGTCTGAATATTCTGTTCTGTGGCCAAGCTCAGCTTGAATCATTGATCCAAGTATCACTAACATGCTTTTGGTTCACTGAATAGGCATAAAATTACATTCAACATTAAATTAATGAGATCAGTTATATGACAAATGTTTTCTACATTAGTAAATCTGCAAAACCCTATCAATAAGTACTTCAAGCAGAACAAAAACATTTTGTCTTACATGTAAAGTATGTTTTTATACAACCACTAATCCATAGGACTACTTGGCTCTCCCAGCCAAAGAACAAAAGAAGAAGCTTCATATTTTAATTTTGGTACCAGCTCTCTCTATTATAAGTAGTAACTCACGCATAAAATTTCACATGAAATAATTTTTCAACCTGAAGAGCAAAATTACCAGTTCTGGTAATCAAAAGAAGAACCAAACTAAGAGTTTTGAGGAGGGATTCTTTTGATTAGTGGATTTTATTGTGCATGCTATGGGAAAGCCAATTTACAGGAAGACAAAGCTGTCCTATTTTCACCAATATATAGGAGGCATACTTGAGATGTAGCAGGTAATGGTAAACAAAAGGGAGAGAATGAGAAAAAACAGGTAATAAGAGTTGGGTGGCCTCAACAACTTGTATCAGCAAAGGTACCACCTGCATAGGATGAAACATACACACACTGTATGACAAATGAACAGAGAGTCTGCTGTTCTGAATATTTTGTTGTATGAAGCACTGTCTCTGCCCAAGAAGCTATTAATGATCTAACAGAGCAAGCTAAGATATCTTAAGAAGTTTTGCTGAAGTGTGTAGGCTTTTCTGTTAACTAGCGTAAACTCTCCACCAGCATCCATTTGGGGCCTCCTCCCACACATTCATCTTGCCTGTTGCTTAGATCTTGTCAAGCAGCAGCAGCAGAAAATCAGTATGACTCTTAACAGTTCCACTGCTGCCAAACGAGATCTGAATGGCAGCACTGAAAAATGACTTGTCTTATTATGCTCAGCTGCATCTTGACAAAGCTCTGAGCAGTAGAGGCACTGTAGCTGTCTGAAGACTCAGAAGACATGGCATCAATTTGCAATCAGCTCATGTCTGACTCGTTATTTGCACAACTATAAAAGTTAGAATTTTTCTCATAATAAAACCAAAAATTCTGCAGAAACACATGGCTTAGATCCCTTTACGCTAACCAGGAAAAGCATCTTACTGACTACTGGAGAATGGATTTTTGGAGTTTTGCTTGAATGTATCCCTTTAGAAACTAGAACATTTCTGTTTTAAATTGAAATTGAAATAAGGAATTCACCATCCTATTGCCAATTTTTTCTAACATTACTTCATTTACCTTAGCTCAGATAAGATTAGTATATTACTATTTAGATATTTTTAAAATGGCACATGATACCATGCAAAATAAACCTTCATTTAAAAAAAAAAGAAAAAAAAAAAAGAAAAAAGAACCAATCAGTTTTCAATTTAAACATTCTCCTGCAATTAGGAACATAATGTAAAAAAAGCAAGAACTCAAACTGAATAAACCATTTTGATTGTCCAGCCTGAGTTAATTGCAAAAAGTCTACAATGTTATTGA
Organism: Emydura macquarii macquarii; assembly: GCF_026122565.2. NCBI lineage: Eukaryota > Metazoa > Chordata > Testudines > Chelidae > Emydura > Emydura macquarii. The sequence goes on from NW_027130506.1 coordinate 8,966,303, forward strand.
TAACATATCTAAGAAAAATCTATTAACCTGACAGCATCACTTCAAATAAATATTTAAGTGAACAGAAGGAAATTTTTCAGAATTATAGTTAACATGCAGTAAATCAAGATACTGTTTTGTAAATGTCACGAAAAGATTAGACATTAATACTAATTAAAACAGCAACTGTAGATTAACTACTTAGGTCAAAGATTATCAACATTGTATTTCCGGGCATAAAGTTCATTATGAGAAGGTCAGGCCAGAAGAAATGAGCATCCACCAAAAAACCCAGTTGTACAGCATCGCATAGTTACTTGATATAGGTGTTTTTACACTTTTTTCTGAAGCATCTAACATGGACCAAGTGGGAGTCAGAGTGAATTACTTAGACCACAAAAGAACTGTAATTATGGTTTTAAATGAATTTTTAAAAAATTGATATACAGTTACTAATTTCTCAATAAATTAAAACTACAACTACAGTATTACATTTGCTTATTTTAAATTTTGATTAATCTGAAGAAGCAAAGCACAGGCTAATTATTTTGTTACGGTAAGTTTACCCTGTTATAACAGCTGAAAAGGCAGTCAATCACATTCTAGGTTGTTGCTGCATAATGAGCTTCACTAAAAAGATGTATGTAGGTTACGAAATTGGATGTTAGCAGGCAGCTTCATCTCTTCAAAGCAAATATCATAACTGCATATTTTCATAGCTTATATATAGCAGTGATGTAAGTCTTCCTAATTCTCATTCTTCATGACCTGTCATGTTTCATCATTAAGAGACTCATTCCTACTCAAAGGAAACTGTGAAAAAGGGATTTCATACATAAACCATATATCCTAACACTTTTATATCTTAAGTCACTGTGTTCTGATATACTCCACATTATTTCAGACATATAGTTGAATCTTCAAAATCATTTAATCTCTTTGGCACTCAGTTGCATACCTGGGCTGCATCTCTTTTAATAGAAAACATTGAGTAGGAGATGAAACAGCCCTTTCCCCTCAAGAATCTACTGCTCATTTACCTGAATGCCTTTTGGAAGTCAATACATTCCTCAGGAGAATCTAAACACTTTTTTGTTATTTTTGAAGTCAGTGGCTGCACTTTGGAAAGTTCATTTGCAAAAGAAAACCCACATTACGACAATTCCTACTGCAGCATTTTTTAACATTCACATGAATATGGTACCTAAACAACACAAGAACAACAGCTCCCACTACTGAAATGAAGAAAGAGGAAGCCGAGAGAAATTTGTGCAATATGTCCTAGAAGACAAGAAATGAATTTCTATTCTAATTTTCATAATTATTAAAAGAAGAACTGGAACAAAGGTTTGAGTTACATGACATCAAAATATTTGCTTTATAATCTACACAGTGAACATCTTCAAGGGTGTCTAAAAATTGACCTTTTTACTGCTATTCTCTGATGCTTCAAAATCTACCATCAATTCTCCAATGAAAATGGCAGCTGCTAATCACTAGCACTGTGCACCCTGACAAGCAGAGAAAATTAACAAACAGGTATCAAGATCTATTTACAAAAGATAAAGCAATCCACATGTAGAGTATACACAGCTGCAGACAGTTCAAGGGCTGTCATTTTGTTCTATATTTGGTATAGTGCAAAATGGGGTTCAAGTCCATGATTCAGGCTCCAAGATGCTTTGGTAATATAACAACTACCATCGCCAAGTTGATTCTCTGTACTTATGCCTAAGTTTAGCACCTTCGGGTCAATCCTTTTTATACACAGTTGTGAATTCACATTCAGTAGCATTATTTCTTCTTCTTAAGAAAAGTGCATCTGACAAAACATCAAAATTAAAAAAAACAGTCTAATAAGAAATCTTCATAGTACAGAACACTAGCTTATGAGTTTCTAAGCTACTCTTCACTTTATATGCACTCCTATCTGTGTCACTTTCAGAAAGTCACACACAAATGACTTTGCAAGAAGTTTTATTCCACGTTTGGAAAAAAAAAGCAATTACTATTCCTGCATTTGAAGAAATTAGATAGCCTCTAAGATTAATTTTTCCCTGCTTGCAATTTACCTATTGAATAAATGAGTCTATAGTTAATTTTAAAATTTTCATAAGGACAATTCCAATTCTAGGAAACACTATCCTCCCTGGCAACAGAGAGTCAGATATCCATTTTGAGTCCTGTCTAGACAATGAAAAAAATATGAAGTGGGTTTAGCAACCTTTGTCGTTCTTCCTTGACTGCTCTAGGGAGGACCTAGTCTGCAGATGAAAAAAACTGATGGTTTCTCAGATCAGGAGGGATCCCTCTCCTGCCTCTTGACAGGTTTGGTCTGCCTATCAAGGCTCCACATAGCAGAGACCTAATGTCATGGATCTGTGGACCTTATTAAGAGTAAGAAATGGAGCCCCTATTTGGCGTATTCAAAGGGAACATAGTAAGTCTGTTGCCTCTGTGCATAACGGAAGGGCAGTATCTCCAATACTCATCTGGAAGGGACAGGGGAAGAGGTGGCATGGACATCAGAGTTCCCATCTGTGTCTTACTCTTCCACCCCAGGTTTTCCAATATCTCTCTCTGGTCTACATATTTACAAAATCTTAAGTGCTATAGTATCCAAGATGCTTCATTTCTCTTGCTACAGAAATTCTCTTCCTACCTTTTGTACACACCCCTTTGCCAAGTAACCATGTCACAGAACTGGTCAGTCTCCCTTGTTGGCAGCCCAACAGACTGCTATTGGGAAATCTGGATCCCCAGGTGTTTTAAGCTTCTAGAGTCTGAACAGAGTCCAGGCAGTGGCCCTGTCTTGGGGCCAATACGCACACTCTGTGGGTGCCGACCCTCTGACTAGCATCCCCTCCTAAGAGCTGCAACCATACAGCCCCCCTTGCCTAGGCCCTAGCTCGGTGCTCACCCTTCAGGTTCCCCCATATTTGAAACACACCCTCTCTTATAATACTCCACCAAAGGTGCCAGCCTCCTGAGTCACAGTTTAACTCTCTCAAGGGGGCATGTGGTACGCATGCTATATAACACAGATGCTTTGCACAGAATTCTAACACATTACTGTTCTTTACTTAACAGATAACACCAAGGGAGTACTGATCATTAGAAAACAAACACCTAAAAGTCAATAACCCTTGCTAGCTCATCCTTCCCTTGGGAGTCCATCTGTCTTCTGGAAGGCAGGGTCCCCCTACCTCATCAGGATCCTACATGTAGCTCTTGCAGCTTGAACTGCTGAAACATGGCTGACAAACTCCCAAGCACAGCTGCTTCTGTCCTTTAAACTTTCCAGTCTCCTCTGCCAGGTGACTGACTTCCTCAATACATGACTACAGAGGTGACTTCACTGCCAGACAATCTCTCCCTTGTCAAGGTAGCAGCTATTCTGTTGTCTGGGATATTTGTATTTCAACAGCAGATCATCCAGATTTAGCAATTCTCTGCATTAAGCCCTTTATCACTACCCTGTTGGAATTTCAGTCCGAAATGGAGGTAAACGGACATTGTTTTTTCTAATGTGCTGCACATTCAAAATGATGTTTGCAGCTTGGTAAAGATAGATACAAAGTTCATAATCTCACATAAACTGTATAGAGAGATTCCCCAAATTGTCTCACTGTATATAAGACCTCAAAGGCTAACACCTTGATTTCACACCGGTTACTGGCAGCAAGTATAGATTTCAGAGCACTGGAGAATTATGCTCCTACCACGAGACACCATTTAGTAGGTCACGTGCTGCATTCTGCATCAATTTCAGTTTATCTTTGGTCTTGGTGCATAGCCCCATTTACAGCACATTACAATAATCTAATGAGGTGCCAAAGGCATAGCCAAATATAGCAGGGTTTGCAACAGAGGCTAGGCTGCATTTTCAACTGCACCTGGCAGGTAGAAAAATCGCTATTGTCCATGTCTACTATCTGAGTATACAGGAATAGACCAAATTTTCACACACCTTAAATTTAGGGAGGCCAAATACTGAAAGCAAAAACTTCCTTATAGCACAGAAGAATTTGAGAAACTAAATTAAAAACTAAAAATTACCCTCTGAATGGGAGACCCCAAACTTTGAATTTTTAGAAAACATGCAAGTCTGGAAAGAGTGAAAGAAAAAAAATGTTCTTCAGTTAGCAAGAGGTTCGTTAGACCAGGAAGCTGTGTTTGGGTTTGGTTTTTGTTTTTCTGGTATGCTGAAAGCCAATGTTTGTTTCTATTTTGGGGGGGCCAACGGGAGAGGTAGTAGTAGTTGGTTCCGATGCCTTCTGTTACTTTCTATTTCTAGCCTTCTCAATATCTGAGTGTAGAGTTTGTTTCCAGATTTAGAGCACTGGAATTCCACAAATGAATAGAATACATCCTTGGCATCAATTTTATCTGAACAGCTATCAGAGAGGTAATCTTAGACAATTAACTGTTCTGAGATCTCCTATGAAACAGCTGAAATAGGTCATCCTGAATATCTAACATTACAAGCCTTTATCTAACCTTACAAGATCATTGCTAACATGAGCCAAAACAAGCATTGCCTGCTATGGAACTATTTTTCTTTCACCGCCATTCATGAACTTTTGCAATTTATCATGGACATCTCATATGGCAAAAGCACTGCCAAAATATGGAATGATTTCTAAATGCATATACTGTAAGCAGAACTCCTTATAGCAGTGTTTCTTCAACACGAGGGGCACTCCCCAGGGGCCTTGGCTCATTGGTAAGGGACAGAAGAAAACAGTAGAGATGGATAAAATTACATAACATAGGATCTGCTCCTCACCAATGCAAGTATATTATCTTGACTCTAGGTAAATGGGAACATTACTAATTCTTGGCTAACACAGCAGTCACTGAACAGGACAGGTTTAGGAGTTGACAAAGCAGGATCACCTTTTAAAAACATAAAAATAGAATAGATGCAGTTTCTATTTAAATGAAAGGCAACTGAATAGTAAAAAAATCTGTATTTTAAATGTACTGTGGCTTAAGACAGGATTTAGTCCGTCACTTGAAAGTCAACAAAAAAGTCCAAAAGATGGCCCCACACCAATCATATGAACATTTTGATTTTCTACCATCTCTGGTAATATTGTCTGGTTAAGAGCAAGGCAAATGTCAGTTTGGTTTACATGCAATGTAGTTGTAGCCATGTTGGTCCCAGGATATTAGAGAGACAAGGTGGGGGAGGTAATATCTTTTACTTGACCAACTGCTGTTGGTGAGAGAGACAAGCTTTCAAGTCACACAGAGCTAACTCGAGTTTCATTTTGAGATAATACTATATCTGAAGAATCATTCCTTGTAAACGCTTCATAAAGTATTTCCATGGTGCAGCAACACAAATGTCAAATGACAGAATGACAAATCATCAGTTATAAGGAACAAAAGGGTTACTTTACACAGTAATTTAATGCAAATGTTCTTCTGCTACTTGAATGACTTTCCTCAAACTATTTGTACTTTGTCTCTTCATAAAGAAATCGAGTCCTCCTTTCTCCAATTAGTATTTGCCTACATAGTGACTACTCTTGTCTAGCCAGTCCTCACTGTGTTTAGATATACAGTAATATAAGTAAAAACAGTTAGAAATTGGTATTTGTACCTTTCACCAAGCACTTAAATCTAAAGCAATCAGTACTAATTTTGTTGGAGAAACAACAGAGAACCTATAAAAATAGAATCCATCAGAGATCACTAGGTACATATAAACCAGAAAACCAATCCTTCTCTAGTGAGTAGTCAAAACAGTGTTGGAAACTCTGGACCTGGAGCTGCAGACAATCTGAAAGTTAGCACTCAATGGTGGAAAAGGTTTTTGCACGGCTATAAACAAGTTTCCTATGCCTTTTTATTACAGAAATATAAGCATCTGAGACAGAGCACCAAACAATCCCAATAAGAGATGAAAACACTTTGCTAAAACATCATGGGGAACTTTTAAGTTTATTCAGCTTTCTAAGATCAAAAGTGTGATGAATTTTTTTTTGTAGGAGGTGGGTAGGGAGATAAAAACAATTGGGAATAAAAACTTTTGTTTGCAAACTCGGCTGGTAGTCTTACTATAGCACCCATCTCTGGAAGCAATGCCCACTTGACAGGATGGGCTCAGATTTGAGGACTAAGACAAAGATCCATCAGTAGACTTACAACTAGAACATGGAGCCAAGGCCAAGGCATCATCCATTAGCAGGCTCTTCAGTCTCCTCTCTGTCCCATGTGGCAACAATCCACAGACCAAACAATCCCTCAGGGAGTGCTTCCAACCAATGACCATGCTGATCTGTACTAGCCAGATACTTTGATACTCAAACTTGCTAAACCCACCCTTATATTATGGGCTGACCATGGTCCTGATGTTAGAACAAAGAACTATCACACAAAGCCACCATTAATTTGCTAAATAAACTAATGCAAAAGTAGCTAAATTTTAAACTAAACACCACTAACTGTAAAAAGAGTAGTCTAGTTCCTCAGCTATTCTAACAGGCAGAAAATAGAGAACTGTGGATGTGTCAAGAGGTGGGGGCGGGCCTTCTATAACCTAGAATTCTGTAGCCATCAGATCCTCACTAGATACAAACACCTCTGAATTGTGGTACTGTTATTAACAGTTCTGTGGCTTGCAAGTATGATCCTCTGTTCCTAAGGTGAAGCTGCAATAGCAGTATTTGAAGATTATATCATATCCTAATTATATTACTAGAAGAGAACACAAAGCAAAACAGGAAGCCAATTGGTGGAAAACTAGTATTCACACTGAGGAAACACCATATTAGTAACTCGATTTCTCTAATCTCATTTGTTCCCTTTACACATCTGCTTTGACTAGCAAAGCAATGCAAGAAGGAAGTTGATCTACACATGGTACAGGAAGCAAGTTCTTAATAACCATGACAAAGGAAGATGCAGTTACAATGTTGGGCAATTCCTTTATCTGATATTCAAGTGGCAGTTTTATAAGCATGCAGTAGCTGCTGAAGTTGCCCGCTTTGCCTTGTGCTTCAGACACTACCTTTACTACTCAAACAGAAAAAAGTGTACTTGTGTATAGAAAAAAAGTTAAACACAGCTGGAACAGCATACATGGATTTTCTAAAATAATTAAAAACTTATATTAACTTACAGAAACATTATGTTATCTATGGCAGTAGTTAACCTTTACCCACCCAGGACTCAAACAAAAGTGAGTTGCATTCTCTTGCCACAATCCAAAACCCCATAAGTCTGTGGCCAGAAGAAATAGTAGGTCAGGGTCACGCCAACTAAACACAGCTTGTTTGAGATGCTGGGAAAAGGTCTGTTTCTCCCTCCTCCACTGCCTGCAGTGTTGTTCTCCCAGAAAGGTTACCCTTCAAGTTACTTTAAGAGACATTGGGGTTTGGCAAAGCAGCAGGAAAGAAGAGCATAAGCTTCTCCTTTTCTCCTTTTCTTCACTACCACTAGACCCTAGGATCTATATGAATTTTATTGGATTCAGTTTGTTTCTCAACTAGAAGAGTGCAATCTAGTGGCAACCCCTAGTAACCTATCATCAGGTTAAACCTCACTGCTTAAGGAACACTGATCTATAGGAAGAAGTTTTAAATGTAATCTCTAATTTTAGATTTTAAGCATGGTGTCAAATTTAAAACTTTGCAAGAAAATATCTCTCTGGCAGAATGGTATCATAACTAAGGTAGGCCAGTGCTTCACTCACCCACTCCTTCCAATAATCAGTCAGAAAAAAATGGCATAAGTGTTCAGCACCAAGACGACTGACATTAAAAATGCTAAACAAAATCCAGAGACTACATTTAATAAGATTGCTACATTCAACATAGCACTAACCAGCACCAATTTTTATCCTTCACTCTCAGAATTCTAGAGAAAAAGGTGTGAGATGACTGTACCTCATTTCAGTTCCAATCCTTTTTGATGATTTTAATCCATCTTTCTTTTTTTATCCTTCTGACATGCATAGTGGCAAATGTCTGAACACTTAACAGCTTCCATATAATTGACCACAGTTTTACCAGAACAACAGAAACTTATAATGGGAACACAGGAACTGCTATACAGGATCAAGTCCAACATGTTTACAGTGGCCAGTCTCAGATATTTGAAAGGAAGCCAAAAGAAACTTCAAAGTGAGCAAGTATGGAATAACCTGTTTTAGCAAATGCTGATTTAGTTCATGAAAAACATTTTATCTAATTTAACTATGTTCTAGGAAATTTATCACCTTTTTTTACTTCTATTAACTTCCTGGCTTAAATGACATCTAGGGACAGCAAATCCCAAATTAAATTTTCATTTTAAATTTGTTGCATTTTAATTTAGTTATGTGTCTCCTTTGTTTGTGACTCATGAGTGCAAGTAGAAGCACCCAATACCTTCTTTATTCTGCTTGTTATTTTATATGCTTTTATCACATCCACTTTTGCTTGTCTTCTCACTAAACTAGAGTCCTAATCTGTTCAATCAATCACTCCAAATCCAAAAGGCTTTCCATGCCTGCCTGTAAATTAGTTTCATCAACCTCTCTGGATCTCTTCTACATCTCTTGAGACTGGGTGATCAGAAGTAAACAGCATTCTAGATGAGAGCACGCCATTGATATTTCCATGATAAGAAGATAATATTTTCAGTCTCATTCTTTAACACCATTGCCATTTTTGATCATCACTGTACAAGGACTGGGGTTCTTTGTTTGTCCACAGTGACTCCAAGGTCTTCTTTCTATACATCTTCCCCACCCCAGATGATTATAGTTAATTAGAAGCTAGCAACATTTACAAGTAGTTCCAATTATTTATTCCAATGTTCATTATCTTGCATTTCACCAAATTTAATCTGCCATGGTGCTGCCTGTTTACCTTCCTTTACTGGTAAATAATTAATGCCTCTTCACCATCTTCTAATTTATTATGACATTTCCTGTCATTATGTGAAAGTTTATTTTCCTTAAGCATAAACAAGTTATATCAAAAAGATCTACTTTTATGTACTATTTTGTGAATGCAAAATTCTAGTAGATTTAAACATGAACAATTTTACTTTAGAGAAACCAAGCTGCCCATCTCATACCTAGGTGTGTTTACAGTTCTATTTTTATTTATCATTTCAACCTCCTAAAAAAGGTTCAATGGTCTGCAACTCCCAGGATGACCTACTAAATAGTCCAACACTAATCACTGGGGAGTCAGAGCTCCTAAAGAGACAGCAACTTTATCAGTGTTTGATAAACACTTATTATCCTCCAGCTGACTTTAATGAGCGAATGGATATTTTTCTTAGCAGCTCACTTGCTTCATTCTCAGCTTCCTCCAGAACTCTTGGAATTATATCAACTGCTCCTCGTGGCTTGTTGCAAATTTCAGCTGTTCTCTCGCCCTATTCTCACTGGGGCTTAACTTTGATACCTGAGCAGTAATCATTCAACATCCTCTAGTGAAGATTGATGTTCCTGGCAAGTAGGGAGATTCTAATTCTTATGATTAAGAAAACTTCTTCCCAAATGTGCATCAATATACTGCTGGTTTCCTGGGGTCTACGGCAAACTGCTCCAGTGATAAAAAAAACCCCCAAACAACTGCTGCTTATAGCTTTGCTAACCAGCAACAGAGTTAAGATAACAAGATCTGGTCATTCAGAAACCATTGGACAAAAGTAAAAAGTGTTAAGAATGTCAGTTGTTATTGCTACTACTTGGGAAAGTTAGGAAAAAAGAGCAGAAGGCAGTACGGGAACTATTCATAGGAGGAGTAAGTAGGCAAAAAAAAAAAAAAAAAAAAAAAAAGAATTAGCAGATCCCTGGAAGGAATCCCAGTATCTTATGTGACTTGACTTCATAAGGACATCACCCCAGGTTCTCACTGGCAAACTCTCCAGCCCTCTTCTCAGTCTTTAATATTATTTTGTAGCTAGTATTCAATTAAAATGCTGAACACCATGAGATCTGAATGAGAAGGAAGTGACTGTTTATGGTCTTTCAAGAAAATAAGGGATACAGGATGGGAGTCCTAATGCCTGGCTTTTTGTTTTGTGCACTGACGAGCTTTGCTTCTAGAAATATCAGTGTCAGAACACAATATTTATTACTTTGTTAAACTGAGTCAAACGAAGGCAACTATAGTAGGCTGAAAATCTGCTTGCAGTTATCTTTGAGTAAAAGGGGAAGGTGATCTATAATCTAATCTGTGTTTCCGACTGATGAGCAGGCAATCTACTTTCACTCTTGGGACACTCCTTAAAATATTAGTCTGGTTTTAATACACAAAGATATCCATAAAGAGTAATAATTTGAGGAGAACCTAGCAGTAAAACAAATCCTTCAAGCAGAGAAATATATGGATTAAAACCTAGAAATGTCATTTTTGGACAGACCTTAAAAATTAATACACCATTTTAACATGGAAAGGCTGCCTTGCCATATGTGAAAGACTAATATTTGGTTAAGTAACATTCAGTGAACATTCAGCTGAAAAGATTCCTATACATGGAGAAAGAATTTCACTATTTTGATATCCTGAAGCTCTATCTACAAATGCAACGTATTTTGAAAACAATGCACAAAAGAAAAAGCCAGGCATTTCGACCCCCTTTCTGTATCCCTCATTCATGCAAGTATTCCAACTCACCTTAAACCTAACTGTCTGAAACAGGATCAGGCTTTCTATCTATCACGAAGCATTTCTTTAAAATACTGTATTCTGTTGAAGTTCTTCCTCATAGGAATACATCCTTTAAAAATCACCTGAAAAATAGCCTTTTCCAAATCCAGATCAAAAGTATGTAGTCTACAGAAATCTATCTTCACACCCCCTACTAAACTTGCACCCTGATAGCCTCTTAAAGTATTTTGGCCCCACATTTTTCAATGCCATTTTGTTACAACAGATATCTATTCTCAATCCATTTCTATTAAGATAGTCTTAGGAATGTGATCTTCCAAAAAGTCAAACAAATTTCCAAGCTATAGCAGTACATGGGTGTCTAATTCAACTACAGCATTTAAAGTCCATGCATCCATAGAACAGACTCAAAGACTCCAGCAAACTCTGGCACAATGGTATGTTTAGCATGTTTTAGGCCCAGTCTAGAAAAAAAGCTGTAACACAGCTATGAAAGTCCTACAAAACAAGGACTGAAAACCATTCACTTGCAGTAATTGAAAAGACTTCCTTCGCAGTTAGAGGTCTGTGGACCCAATTCTATACATTTCAATTTATTTATTATTTTAAGACAAAATAAGTTTCTAGCCTTTATGGTAGCAAAGGTAATCTTTCACACATGGGATAAAAAATGATTTAGTGACAACTTCCTATGGCAACAGATGGACATCAACAGTATATCTGCAACTGCTCATAGCATTCTCCAAGTTCAAGCAAAGTGAAAACTTCCTGGACTGGATGGGAAAAGCATGGGAAAGCAACAAATTTTCTGTGGCTTCATGGGAAAGTAACAAGCAAGAACTGAAGCATGGACTGGAGCTATTCATTGGGGAGGACAAAAAGAGGTAGGGGTGAAGTAGCAGACACACATGCCTATTAAAATAACTATGAGGATCTGGGATTAGAGAAAAATAACAACCCATCTACACAGTTCTCCTCCCATCCAGCAATGAGAGAGAACTGTGATGGAGCTTCAGATTTATCACAGACCTATTAGTGAGAGGTAACATGAAAAAACCTCAAGGAAGATATAGGGACAAGCCTTAAACTTACACATTTCTACTGATATCAGTCGGGCTTCTGTTAACACCTGCTTTATGAGGATTTGATCAGGGAATGGTGTGTTTTTTTAAATGTATACTCATGAAATTCTCTTATATGCTTATTATGAAATTACAAGCTAAAAGCTATTTTTAAAGTTACCATATAAAAACATGATTTAACATTATATTAAAGGTTCAGGTTCAAACCGCAAAACTTGGGAAATTCAGAAATTAAAGCTGTTATGCTAATATCTCTCAATGTTGCATGAACAATTCCCAAGCACCTGGAGTAACAAATTAAAAACAAACAAACCAGCCTTTAACTCAAACCTCTGGAAGAAATGAAATCTGACGAACACTCGTGTTACTTGAATGTAACTGTAAAAGATTAGAGAAAATTCCTTTAATTTATTTGCTTTATTACATACAAAAAATATTAAAAAATTAAGTTTGAAAAGTCAAGCACACAAAAGTTAGAAAGTGTCCAAGTTAAAATTGCACATACAACCTTAATTCTGCCCCCTTGGGCACATGCCTTAGGATATAGTTGTTAGTTACATGTAGAACCCTGCATGAATACAAAATATGTATTCACATCCTATCCACAAAGATGGTCTGCGGATATAAAGTGGATAGCCGCGGATTTGCAGGGCTCTAGTTACATGATCAACAAAATTATTAGGGGAACAAAGAGCAACATAAATGATTACAGTATGGAACACATTCCATGAGAGAGATTAAAAAGACTAGGACTGTTCATCTTAGAAAAGAGATGACTAAGGGGGGATAAGATAGCGGTCTATACAATCACGAGTAGTGTGGAGAAAGAGAACAGGGAAGTGTTATTCACTCTTTCACATAACACAAGAACTAGGGGTCACCCAATGAAATTAATAGGCAGCAAGTTTAAAACAAACAAGGAAGTTCTTCTTCACACAACAACACAGTCAACCTGTTGCCAGGGGATGCTGTGAAGGCCAAAAGTAGAACTGGATTAAAAAGGGAATTAAATAAATTCATAAAGAATAGGTCCATCGATGGCTAATAGCCAGCATGGTCAGGGATGCAACCCCATGCTCCAGGTGTCCCCAGTCCTCTAACTGCCAGAAGGTGGGATTGGATGTCAGGGGATGGATCACGCAAAATTGCTCTGTTCTGTCCATTCCCTCAGAAGCATCTGGCACTGGCCAGTGTCAGAAGGCAGGATATTGGGCTAAACAGATTATTGGTCTAACCCAGTATGGCCATTCTTATCCTAGAATCCTAGAAAGTTAGGGTTGAAAGGGACCACAGGAGGTCATCTAGTCCAACCCCCTGTTCGAAGCAGGGCCAACCCCAACTAAATCATCCCAGCCAGGGCTTTGTCAAGCCAAGCCTTAAAAACCTCTAAGGATGGACGTTCCACCACCTCCCTAGGTAACCCATTCCAGGACTTCACCACCCTTCTAGTGAAAAAGTTTTTCCTAATATCAAACCTAGACCTTATGTTCCATTTTTATCGCAAGAACTCTGAATTTAAAAGCCTCAGTTATTTAAACAAGATAGTAAAATGTAATACTAAATTTAAAGATAAAAATCAGTGTTATAAGACATTTAAAATAACTTAAAATTCAAGAACCCGGCTCAGTTTAAATTTAACACGCAGTTATAATGGGGGAGGGTAAATGTTCTTCTTAGAGAATAATCATTTGAATGTATCTATTTGGTGTCAGATCTACTGAAGAGATGATTAATGAATTAAGATTAAACCACATAAGAAAAAAAAAAAGGTTTTGTCAGTGTACAACTGAGACAGTAGCTAAAAGAATGTGCTAGATTTTTCAATCCCACACAGTGCTGAACATGAAACTATACCAATTACTCTATGGTGACTATCACAATATTCTGCAGTACAGTTTTGGAGTGCAATTGTTTCATGTGTACTGTCTTTGTACATATGCAAAGGAAGAGTTAAATATGTAACATGACTGAATTTTAAAAAAAGAAATCAAGCCATCATTCTAATAACATTCCCTCTTCGAAATCACTCTTTAATGTTTCAGTTAAGATTATGCACTACAAATTGTGTCAGCATATCTGTAACCTCAAAGAGATATAGTAAGTAGTTTTTTGTTTTCATATCAACAGGAAACCACTGCAGAGGCAAACTATCCATTTTCCTATTGACTACCTCATTAGTGTCTGCTGACCCTGATCTGTTTAAAGGAGGTACGCCAGGGCATACAGCTTGAGCTTCAGTGAGACAACTCAACAGGTCAGTACAAATATAACTTTACATGTTATCTAAGGGAAATGCTTGATACCTACCATATCATTAGGATGCAAAACAGTCTCTCTCACAGGTCAGACACATGAAAGAACTCAGAATTACACTTATTTTCCTATACAAAAACACTGCATGCTGAAACTGGTACAAATCTGAAACAATGTATAACTTGACATTAACCTTGAGCCAAGATACATGAGTCAAGTTAATTTTAGAAGCTTCTACTAGCTGGTAAAACAGTATAGAATAAGGATAGCAACAATTTCTATGTACAATTTAAAGACTGCAGTAACAAACACTGGGCTGAATGACAAAGGAGCACAGTCAAAACTGTATCATTCAAGGGAGAGTACAAGATAAACTACTTTGCTAAAATATGGTGTTACTTAACACTCTATCTTGATTTCTTTAAACTAACAGAATAAGATTGATCTAATTAAATGGGTTCTATAAACATCAAATTGAATATTACTCTGATAACAATCCAACAGGGCATAGGCAATATTTGCTGGAAAGGACAAGAACTGATAAAGACTGAGAAGTCAAAGAATTTAATCCAATGTATTATTTCACATGTTGTCCCTCCATTACTGAAGGATTGCCTATCAAAAGAAAACTTACACAAACCAGCATCTTGTAAGTCAGATTCAGAACCATAAATGCCAACTCATAACTTAAAAGTTAAAACTCTTGGACAGCTAAACACAAACCTTTCAACCCATTATTTACAGCTAGAGAAAACAACTGTATTTGGTTTCTCTTTTATGGAGTACAAATATGACTAGTAACTTTGGAGAGAGGAAGATCAAGATAAACTGAAATTTTGACAGTTATATAAACATAAGATTTAAGTTTTCATACTATTTAAAACTTTACAAATAGGAATCACTTCTACCAAATCTCTGGTTGCAGAAAGTACTATTTCTAACTGCGAGTGGTCAGGATTTCAAGTTAATCTTCATGCAACAGACAGTATTAGTAGCTAGGTTTTATAGCATCCATGAGTAAATAAAATGGTGGTATTAAAATGTACTCATACAGTTGAGTGGAATCTGCCATCTTTAGAACATAATCATTTGTTTGAATGTCTTCTCTCCCTCTCCATTTAGTCAAACCACAGTGGCTAGTAAACTGTGCAAGAGCATACATTTTTGGAATATCTTCAGTTCCAATATATAAAAAACAAAACAAAATCAAAGCTAATCCATATTAATCGCAGTACGATACTTTAAAAATCCCAGCAAAAACATACATTTTCTTCTCTAAACTGCTAACAGTTTAATACATTACAAAAAATATGGTCCCAAGGTTTTGCACTTGCTCAAAGTTTCATAGAGCACCAATCCCAGGGGCGGGAAAGAACAGGGTTGATCTAGTTGGGTTTGGTCCTGCTTTGAGCAGGGAGCTGGACTAGATGACCTCCTGAGGTCCCTTCCAACCCTAATCTTCTATGATTTTATGAGGGGCCAGGCCATAGCCTGATCACTGTTAAGCAACAGTCCCATACTAAAATCAGCATGGCTGCTGCTGCAGCAGTCCAGAGCAATGCTCCAGCTTTGTGGTTTTGACTCCAGATAGAGAGCCGACCAGGCCAAATGGCGTTGCAACATGCAATGGTGCATGTGAAATCTGTTCCTGTGCAGCAGAGAACAGGGGAGTCTGCTGAGAATTTGATTCCTTGCAGCACTGGCTTATACACTATGTGGGTAAGAGAGATGGTAGACTCCCCGAGCACAGGGAAACCCAGCATCCCTGCAGCAGTGAGGGGGCAGAGAAACGAACAGAGTTTGGAACGGGTTCCTGCCAGGGAGGGTGGCAGGGATGGGAATTTTCCCCTCCCCTCCCCTCCAAGAAATATCTGACATGGTGCCACCTGTTGTGAGTGGTTTGTTGTTTTATTTAAGGGACTGGGAAGTAAATGTTCAATTTCCTTCCATCTAATAGAAATATTTAGGATTTAAACTGATAGCTTTTTCTGGTTTTCTTAGAGCAGTTGTACTTAATGTATTCAGAGTTATTTTCCAACTAATCTTTAAACCAAGATGTTATGGTTTTTTATCCCTGTTGGCCTTACAGAGTAAAACCTAACAGAGAATGAGCACTTCAACAGAATTAAGTTCAGCTGTAGAATCTTTATTGCTGATGTGAGGCAGGAGAAACTCAGTCTGACTTGTAGATTCCTGTATGGTTTTGCAGGGCAAGCAGTAAAACAACTTAGTAGTAAACATAGTAGTAAAGTGAGCAGAATTGATATGGAAATCAGTGAAACAAACATGGGCCCCCCTCACACTATTTTCACAAAGTTATCCTTCAAAGTCAAACAGCATACATTAAAATGACATCTTTAGTGACAAAATAGGAACCACCACCACAGAAAGGATACTATACCTTGATTAGGAGGAAATGAACTTCTTCCAAAGTATTCCAACATGAAAAGAGAGAAAGGTTCAACTTTACATTTAGTACGCTTGAGTCAGCTTGTCAATAGTATGCAAGGTCATGGCTCTATACATTGTTTAGGTAGCCTGATGCATTAAGCAAGGTAAAATTTTCTAAAAAACTACTCCAAACTTGAACAAATTGATCTGTAGCACTGAACAGAATGAATTCAAAGAGTGAATGCATGTGTCCTACTTAGAACAAAGCCAACATAGGGAGTGTCAACTGTAGCACTTCAGACACAGTCCTGTTGAACCTGTGAGACTTATATATGAACATGTCATTGCATGGCTATTCTGATTTTTTTTTAATTTCAGTTAAGGACCTCATTCTTGGTACGTCTAGATTTTCTTCATACCTAAATATTTGCTGGTGATCAAAAAGAAGACACCCCCCTCCTCAAAAAGGAAAGAAAACAGATGTACGCAAAGAGAGTAGGACTCACGGGTTCTCAAACTGGTGGTCAGGACCCCTCAAGGTTCGTGAGATTATTATGGGGGGGGGGGGGGTGTCATGAGCTGTCAGTCCCCATGAATGCTGTAGCTGCCAGCCCATGCATGACTGACAGCCAGAGCCCTTCAGACACGGGTGGCCAAAGAGCAGCAGCTGCTGGCCAGGTGCTCTGAAGAAAGTGCTGCCCCCAGCAGCAGTGCAGAAGGAAGGATGGCACGACATGCAGGGGTGGGTGGCATGGCATTTTGGGGGGGGGGGGGGGGGGGGGGGGGGAGGAGAGAATCATCACTTTTTGGGAAGGTCGTCACAGCCTGAAATATTTTCAAAGGGGGTCCTAGAAAGAAAAGTTTGAGAATCCTTTCTGAATGTTGAGTTTTACTCCTTTTGGCAGTATGAAATGGAAGCATTATTGCTTGACCATACTACAAAGAAGGCCAAAGGAGGGAACTAAGGTTTATTTTCCCTCTTTGACCTTTATTAGGATAAAACCACTCCATTAGCAAGCTCATCTAGGAGACTTTTTACTCATGTGCTAAACTTACTTTAGCATCATCTTTATGAGTCATTTGCAAAGGATACAATTTCAGCATCTGAACAGACTATTCAACTGATTGGACAGATTTCAACAATGTGCTTTAAAAGGTGATATTCTACATACCTGAATATGATATGAGGAACAGTTAATATTCACTCAAACCCTGCAGGGCAGTAAAGTGCAGGGCTTTCTGTAGTTCAAAAGCACAAGAGCAGTTCAATCAATTCCTGGCAGACGCACACCAAGTTTAAACATCTCTTTTATATCCTGCACATGGAGTCATTGGACTCATTCACATCTGAGTTGTGAGTGCTTTCACAGTAGAATTTTGACTGAGGTTTACACAAAAAGATAAGAAAGGCAAATAGTAAACCATTGAATGAAACTCGATATACAGTATTTTGCAATACTGTCTTGATGGCACAATTTAGAAAAAGTCTTGTGCTGGCACACTGAAAAGGTAATAAATTTCTCTTTGATGAAAGGAGGCTAATCAAACACTAGTGCTATTTGTACAACAGATTAACAAACAAGCAAGGATTTAGGAAAGTTGCTTAGCCATTGTATCTATTATTCTTTAGCTAGCCAACTAATTGTAGACAGAATAGCATTCCATCAACAGAGAGGAGAACAGTTCAGTTATTTTGTTGCTCACAGTTCAACTTTTGCAATCTGCACACAGGAAGTGTGGGGCTTTATTTTCATTTTGGTTCATGGGAGGGAAGGAAATATCTTGCCCCTATACTTAAATGGAAGAATGGCAAGTGTCGGTATAGAGGTGAAACTAAGCCCAATGATCTAGCCAGCTTTCTATCCAACTTATAGTCCATTCAGCCAACCCATACGCCTTTAACTTGCTTCATAATTTACTTCATACAAAGAGTTCAGTCCTTCCGCAGAAGTTAGAATTTGTGAAAGCATTTCATAGGCAGACAGAGGCTTAAATAGGAATGGTGAAGTGACCAATTTCAAGGAACCTATCTACAGTATCAATGGGTGAAAATGGACCTAAGGCCTGGTCTACACTACAAAGTTAGGTCAACATTAGTCACTTGCAGCAATGTATTTGTGCACATCTACAGACAACGTAAGTGCCCCATTACCTCTCCAAACAGCCTAGAGGCATAGTAAACTGCCTAAGGTCAATGCACTGCAAGTGTAAGCACTGCGCGATCTGTGTCAACCCTACTAGTCCTCCAGCTGCTGTCTCTCTGTGCTCCATTTCCTGTGATAGTGAGTGCTCTCATCACAATTTTAAACTCCAATATCCATGGCTCACAGAGATTGGAAGCCCTTTAACCCTCGTCCCCCGAGAGTTTTCAGATGCCTTTTCCTGATTGTACACCATGGTGAGCACCTCGCAGCTCACCATTATGTCTGCAACTGCCCAACCAACTGTGCCAGCTTCACACACTATATGCACTCCTACCTGGAGCAGATGAGGTACTGGGTCTCTTGGGCTCATAGGGAGAAGAGGCTGTTCAAGCTCTTCTTTGGCATAGCTTCAGCACAGCTGTACAAACTTGGACATCTATGGACAGATTGCATAGTGGGTACAGGCAAAGGGATCTGACAAAGATCAGCAGCAGAACTGCGAGAAAGCAAAGGAACTTCGCCAGGAATACCACAAGGCCAGGGAGCTCCAACAGTAGATCTGGTGATGCCCTGCTGACCTGCCATTTTTACAATCTGCACGTCATACTTGGCAAGAAATCCCATCAGCACCTCCAGGCCACTGTGGATACCCCAGAAGAGCCTGAAACAGAGACCCTTGCCGTGAACAGTGAGGAGGGCGGAAAAGGCAGTATGGGACTCTAGTCATGCCACGAGCCAGGCCCTGTTCAAGACTCTGCCAATCTGGTCTGTCCCTCCAGGCAAGTACAGAGGAGCCCAATGAAGGGGAAGGGGGCCATGCAGAGCACTTTGTTTATGTACAAAGGGATGTCCCTTTCATCATCCTGAGAGATCTCAAGGAAACTTTCATGGAGACACTCTGCAATCCTCTCAAATATTTTTAGGAATGGCTATCTTATTTCCTCCTGCGCACTAGGACACTTTTCCATGTCACCCTGCAATGGAGTTCATCTGGCATCATTGCAGTAACCAAACTAGCGGCAAACAAGCTAGGTAGCATTGGGATGTCAGTGGCAGCTGTGTTCTCTGTGCCTTTGTGACCCCCAGGAGTGAGGTATCAACTAAAATCACAACTGCCTTTGGGAAATTGAGCCAACTGCCTTATACTTGTACCCATGGAACAGGGAGTGAAATTTTATAGCTTCATGCAATGGAACAGCCGACCTCCTGTCCTTGGACCTAGGGGGCCATACTTCAGTGTTCCAAAGCTGAAGTGTCAATAAGCATTTTTTATTAAACGGGTTTATGGGAATGAGGAAAAGGAGTTGTGACTGTAAATCTAATGCTACATTTGTCTTTATCAGCAGATTTTGGCCTGGAGGAATGCCTCCTCCCCGCCTGCAGAATGCCTGAGCCTGATGAGGAGGAGAGAAGAGGATATATTCTGCGAGATCCTGCAAGTCAGTGCTGAATCAATTGGTGAACAAAGAGCTTGAAGGGCCAGTATTACCATCAGCATGGAGAAGGAGAGAGAGTACAGGAGAAAGGCCCAGGAGTCCCAGCAGGACACGGAGAGGGAAATGCACCAGGACATAACTGGTCTTCTCAGACATCAAACCCAAATGCTGCAGTCACTGGCTGATCTACAACAGGCCCAAATATCCTGGACTTCCCACCCTTTGCAGTCCTTGGAGAACATCACAGTCGCTGCTCCCTATGCCCCAACAATATACGATGTGTATCACAGGCTGCATCCTTACCTCTACCACTCCATGCCAGGAGAAAGCGAGGAAAACCACAGCTTCACGTACACCAGCCATGGTTCTTACAGGTATGTGTTGCCACAATGGACAATATTTGTGCACTGAAATGGTGAGAAACAGTTTGCTGCCTTTCCAATTTTAAAGATCCACTCCATCAATTTTTGCTAAACATTTGTATTATATTGCTTGTGGGGTTTTTTCCATATTGTTTTTCTGCACTGTCTTTGCCACTTAAAGTTCTGTTTTTGGAGAATAAAATTATCTTTATTTGTTCACAACACATTGCAGAAAGCATAGCAGTACTCCAAGTAAACAGTACTTGTACATGTACAGCAAGCACCACATAATTCACAGCTTCAGGAAAATACTCTGTCATATTTATAAATGGACAGCAAGGACTACACAATTTTTAGCAACACCCAAAGCTCCAGGCTCAGAGAACAATTCAGAATAGAACACTACTGTGACTGATCGTTCAAGTGCTCTTTCAAAGAGTCCCACAACTGCATAACTCCAAGTTGAGCTCTTGTAATGGCCCTTGTGTCTGGCTCTTCAAACTCAGCAGACAGACACTCTACCTCCATACTGGTGGCAGCTTTTCCCCTTTTGTCATACAGATGTTATGCAAGACGCAACAGGCAGCTACAATCATTGGAATATATTTCTCAGTGAAATCCAATATAGTAAGTAAACACTGCCAGCGTCCCTTCAATCTATCAAAAGTACATTCAACAGTCATTCTGCACCCGCTGAGCTGGTAGCTGCATCTTACATTGGTGCTATAAAGGTGGCCAGTGTACAGCTTCATGAGCCAGGGGAGCAAGGTGTAGTCTGGGTGTAGTCTGTAGCTCTTGGCCCCAGGAGCTGAGGTAATACTTGATGGCTGCCCTAATTTCCTGCACAAATGCTGAACAGCATATAAAGTGTGTACTAGCAAACACAGTTTACACATTAGATAGCTGAAACCATTCAGAGACTGATTGAATATTACACTGTTAAACTGGACATTTAAACTACAGCCTCACCCTTCACCCTGAACCTTGCGTCTGCAAAGATGGGATGTCACCAGTCCTGTGGTAACACAGGGAGCTCTTTGTAACCCCCGTCACAGGAGTGAATAAGCAGTGCAGTGCAGAGCCCCCAACTGGGTCTATGAAGAGAAGGACAAGCCCCCCATCCACAATGGAGGCCACCCTGCTGCTGAATGGCTCCTGCCATCTCACTTACCCAAACTCCTGATTATCCAAATAAAATCCCCCATGCTATTTGGATAATCGGAAGTACTGTATTTGTAGATAAAGTAAGAAAGAATAAAACAACTACCTGTAATGGAGTGGCCATTTCTGAAACCAGCTTGTTCCTCAGCAAATAAATTACTTTCTTCTTCCCAGTCCCTTAGTCTCCCCAAAAGTTATCTAGTGTAAATTTTAAAGCAACATCTAATAAACTAATTGGGCGGTAATTCCCCAGGTGTCTCCTACCTTCTTTTTTTTTATAAAGTGGAATGAGAATACTAGTAGCCCAACCTGAGGGAAAAATCCTTGAATTATTTATATTAGAGCAAAGTTTAACCAAAACCAGTCAATGTTCCTCCCCTGGCACTTTATTGCAACGCTGCTGATCAATTAAAATTTTGACTTCTTTGCTGGGCATTGCTGACCAATC
Organism: Emydura macquarii macquarii; assembly: GCF_026122565.2. Classification (NCBI taxonomy): domain Eukaryota; kingdom Metazoa; phylum Chordata; order Testudines; family Chelidae; genus Emydura; species Emydura macquarii. The sequence continues at coordinate 8,988,181 of NW_027130506.1, forward strand.
TGGAAGGGAACAGGAATGGAGATTACCAGAGTAGATTGTGCTCAAAAGTTAATTCATGGACTATCGTTACAAAGTACAGAAAACTATTTCTCCCAAATGGGTTTGGAGATCAGATCTTCAATATTACTCCTGATCCTCTTGGAACCCATTGCTACCAATTTCCAAAAATGTAAAGAATTTTTCATTTTGGCAGCAAACTCAAATTCCCTCCACAACGTTATGTGATGTTCCAAGGTCTTTTCTTTCAGCAATTGTTCATAAAGCTTTTTGAAATTAACTACCTGGTGCATGGAATCCCATGAACTTACTTTCCTAACCTTCCTTGCCATAATCTGTAGCAATTTTTATGCTGAAAACAATCTGTGTGATACCAAATTCTTTTATCTTTCCAAAGAGTAAGAAAAGCTCTTTATGGTAGTTAGAACAATCTGTAGTTTATGTAGGATATTGTTTAATACACTATGGGATACACTCGCTTCCCTAAGACCTAAAAATTGAAAAATGTATATTATTTTGAAATTACCAGATAATATAGCATACTTTTGATGAGCCATACTTGCATCTTTCAGCAAATGCTATTAGCTAAACTGATCCACTGTAAACATCCCACACTGTTTTTCATTTAACTAAAATACTCTAACAATTTGGAGCTGAAGTTTGCCGGTAACTTTTCTGCTCAGTGACCTCTGGTTGACTGGCGTTCCTAGTAATCTTAAGCGTCCAGCCCCGCTGTGGAAAAATAGAGCCTGCTGTCACAGAAGCAACTTTTTACTGGTTGGAAAGAAGAAATGGCAATTAAATCTTGTGCAGCAAGGAGAATGTGTCAGATAATGGATTCTACCATTGGCATGTGCAGGCCTGTCCTGACAGTGAGGGGATAGCTAGAAGCACTAATGGCATTACACAAGAGAAGCATTACCACCATTCGATATCCAAACCAATTAATATTCAAGGTTAGAACTAGTACTAGTGATAAACACTACGTTTGGGAAGGTGGAGAAAAAATGCAGACAGGGAAAAAAAAAAAAAAAAAAGAGATCAGTGACAATGGAAGAGGAAAAGAAAGATGTGCAAAAAGAATTTTCTACTCAAGAGATTGCCTCATCAGTTAAAAACAAAACTGTCCTAAATACAAATAAAATGAAATATCAGAAGTACAAAGAGCAACAGGCCAGATTAGAATTATCTGACCCAAGATAAAATTGGAGCATAACAGCTACTTTCTATTATAGTAAAAAGACAAGATGGGTGAAATAATATCTTTTATTGGACCAACTTCTGTTGGTGAGAGAAACAAGCTTTTGAGCTACACAGAGCAATTCTTCCAAAGGTACTCAAATGCTATGTCTACACTGCAAACAAACGCTGACTCAGGCTTGCAGGGTTGAGGCTGTAGGGCTGTTTAACTGTGGTGTAGACTTCCAGACCCTCCCAACTTGCAGGGTCCTAAAGCCCAGGCTCTGCCCAGAGCTCTGAAGTCTACACCACAATTAAGGAGCCCCACAACCTGAGCCAGCTGGCACAGGCCAGTCCTAATTGCAATGTAGACATATCCTGAGTGTCTCAGCTAAATACATGGTGGAACAGACTGTTTAGCATAAGTAGTTAACACATATTCTAAAGGGACCATTCAAGGTAAAGTGGCCCGTTAACACTCCTGCAGTCCTAGGACAAAAAAGGGAGGTTAGTGATCACAGTTTGTTGTAATAAGTCATAAATCCAGTGAGAGACAAGGTGGGCCACTTAACCTTGAATGGTCCCTTAATTTAGCATAAGTAGCTAGCATATATTGTATCTGTTCAATCTTGTATTTAGCTGTGACACTAAGACTATGTCTACACTTGCCGCGAAATCTGGTAGCAGTCGAGGGGAGATATGCAAGCTACTCTATGTAGCTTGCGTATCTTCCATCAACTTCCTAACTTCTACTTCTTCAGTTTGCTGCGCCAATGGGAAATGCCCTCCCGTCGATGCAGCATTACTCCATCATTACTCCAGAGGTGGATTAGTAGCATCCATATCCGGGTTGATTGAGCAGATCTCCACTTCCACTCATCGATCCGGATAAATCGATCTGGTGGCGGCAATGTAGACATTGCCTAAGTATTTTTTCCCAGACCTAAAAAAGAGCTCTGTGCAGCTCGAAAGCTTGTCTCTCTCACCAACAGAAGTTGGACCAATAAAAGATATTACTACCTTGTCTCATCTTGGTACTGACATGGCTACACCACCTCTTTGTGTGTAAATCTAGTGTCTTTACTGAGTCCATGAGTTTTAGGCCTTGTCTACACTACAAAGATAAGTAAACCTATGTTAGGTCTACTTATAGCCACTGCATTGATTACTGCGATGGCTGATGTCCACACTATCCTCCTGGGGTCGATGGTGCGCATCGTCACCAGGAGCACTTCCACTGACATAAGGGGGGAGTGTGGGAAGCTGAGAGCCCCCTCGCAGGAGCCTGGCTGCCCCACAGACTCCTGGGCTCCCAAGAGGCTGCCCCCCCTTCCTCCTCCTCCATTCCCCGCTGGGAGAAGCCGCCTGGGACTTCTCCCCTCTCTGTTCCCAGCTGGGAGCCAGGGTTCAGCTGAGAAATTGACAAGGCTGCTCTGGCTCCTGATTGGAAGTGCGTGGAGAAGCCACCTGGGGTGTCTCACTGCCCCACTCCCGACTGGGAGTAGGATCCAGCCGCCTGGGGCATCTCGTTTAACTCCTAGACTGGAGCAGGGTCTAGCTGCTCAGCTCTCCAGGCGAGCGGAGGACAGCAGGACTTTAGCCAACAGCCCATATAAGGAACGCAGTGTCTAGTGACACTGCATCACCCTAACTACACCAACATACGCTCTACACTACTCGTTGAGGTAGTTTTATTTATTTATTATGTTGGCATAGCAGGGGAGTTACATCAGTGGGAAGAGCATTTCAGTGTGTACACCAGCACTGTTTTGTCGACAAAACTCTAGTGTAGACCAGCCCTTAGTATCTAGCTAAATTATAAATTTAAGTTCCCAGGCTCATCTTTTGAAGGGGTTGTGCAGGTTTCCTTTGAGGACAAGGACTGAGAGGTCAGAGATAGAGTAATTGATTTGTGAAGTGTTCACCCAATCATTTTTCTGTGAGAGCTCATTCAAGAGTGTTGTGAATGTCTGGCTTCATTCACATAGTTGTTACTGGGGCACTTAGTGCATGGAAAGATGTATACCACATGTTGCATTAAGCATGTGTAGGACCCACAGACCTTGAAAGGTGTGTTGTGGGGGTTATTGATCATTGTAGCAGTGGAGATATGTCTGCAAATTTTGCATCTATTGTTATGGCAAGGTATGGTGCCACATTGAATTGGTGGGTCCTGGTCTATGGGATCTTGCATTGGCTGATGAACTTGGCAAGACTGGGGGATTGTTTAAAGGCCAGAAGAAGAGGTTCGAGAAAGATTTCTTTCAGGATGGGGTCCCCATTGGGTTGTAACTGTTCAATGTTACCCTGTATAGGGTTCCAGTGTGAGGTGGTAGTGACAATGAGAGGTATGCAGTCAGAGGGGTTTTCTGTATTGAAGCAGATTCTCTTGGGGTATTTGGATGACCCATTCCATGATGCGATTTACATCTCTAGTGGAGTGTCATTTTTGGTGAAGGTGGTTTTAAGTATGTTAAGGTGTATATCCTGAACTTTCTCCTCAGACCACATTCTGTGATATCTGAGGTCCTGTCTGTAGATAATGGATTTCTTGGTGTGTTTGGCATGGTTACTGGATCTGTGAAGGTAGATCCATATTGCAGGCAGATTATATTATCATTGGTGGGACATGGCTTCATGTCGACAGACTTCTACAATGAAAATACACGTACTGATAGAGAGATCAAAATCTTGGCAATTAGCGAAATGGGAATTAGCCACAATTTTAAGGAGAAAAAACATTACAGGGAATGACTAGGTGACTTTAAAAAAAAAAAAAAAAAAAAACACTTTCACTAGATGACCTGCTGGAGTCAAGGAGAGTGCAAGGAAAAAGGATAATTAGTGTTTCAGAATTACTGGTGGGAGGGAGAGGAGAGCAGATTTCTCAGCTAAAGAAGAAGAAAGCTCTGAACTGAAAATAAAAACACAACCTTTTTAATCTTTTCTAATGCTTTTGAAAATTTGGGTAAGAAATGTGTGAAACACCATGAGGAGCAAGAAAGTTACAACATCAGCTGTTTAATAAAAAAGAATTAAACAATAAGTCCAACATTCAGTTAATATCATTGCTTACTTCTTTGTTACATACCGTGAAGAGCAAACTCTAACCACCGTTCCTCCATGTAGTGTTCTGTCAACAACAGTGCCACGGACAATTTAATTCAGGTTTTGATGATGGTATTTAAGGCCATCTTTGTTTTACAACAGTGCTACTATAATACTTTGATTTGCTAAATCATAATTGTGTGTTCATTTATAAAAAGTGATGTTATTAAAACTGCATCAACAGCTACATTCAGTCACTATGCTATCTAACAGGGCTAAAGAAAATGGCTTATTTTTAGGAAAGCTTGAATTTAGAATCAGGGAAACCAACTATTCTTCTGGTCATTTAAGTTAATGCTTCCCATTTTAAGGAAGCCTTTATTAAAGTGCTTTTGTCAACTAAAAAATTCTAATACTGAACACTTAACATGTTCTGAACAAGTTAAAACTACAGTTTCAACAATCTTGAAAAGGCTTACATTGTTTTAAATTACACAAGGTGCTTTTTTAGTTCTTCTTTTTGAGACTTTACACATACATAAACAAGACAAAATGGCAACACAGTATGCAAGCCATTTGGTCAATACTGCAAATCCATGAAATTTAAAGTGATAAAAAGGAATCAAATGCAAACTTAGTGCAAGTTCCATAGTTTTAGCAATGTAAAGGGTATTTTACAACAAATGTCCTTTCCAGGGTGCAGTGTGAGTGCCCTCAAAAAATTAACATAACACGACTAGAGTCCAAAACCAAAATTTGTCTTACATTTTCAGCTTTCCCCTTTGTTTGGAACACCATTAAGTCACATATATTTGTAGAAAAGGGAAGAAATGGGGTGCATTTCTTACCAACGATTTTAACTCTCATCCAGGAAATTTAACATTTTATCCTCAGGCTTTACATAGGTGCTCAAATTATTGTATAAGAAGTAATTTGTTTTTATTTAGTTCTCCTGTCCTCAGCTGACACAGCTACATTCTTTCTTACCAGAGTTCTATGCATAGAAGAGCAACTTTATGTTATTAGATTGACAAGAAGAAGGTCATACCCTGCAGCCTTATTTCGGACTTATTCTCCTATGACCATTTGGAAACAAGGTTATGAGGGGTTGGGGAGTGTTTTGTTTTGCTTTTTTAAATCATGACACTGTTCATTCTTAATGCCATTATACCCATCTCATGCCTGACTCACCCAGAACTATCTATGTTTCAACATGTTGCTTATGTTCTTCTATAAACATGTCATTACAATCCCTCACCCGCACTAAAGAAATTAAAAAAAAAAAAAAAAAATCACATAAATCCACTCACTGAGATAAAGGTATGAAGAATTGACAAAGCACATAACCCATAAAAAGCCTACAATGGTAAGACCAGAAACTAGAACATGAGGCTCTCACATTTAACTGTTAATATTTTTCTAACCATATCTCTTTTTATATGAAGTATCTCAATTTGAAAAAATATATATTATATTTAACTTTGTTTGCCACATGCCCAATGTCAGATATCACTAACCAGCTGTGCTAAGAGATTCAGCATAGAAGTAAATTTTTCAGAGCAAAACCACAACTATTATTACCACCACCCTTTTTCTCCAATAAGATAGTTTTATCTTTAAATGGCTTTAAGAACCATTCACTAGCAGTGAGTGGGAAGCTTTCACTGAAAACTGTGGGGGTGTAAGCCTGTTTCTACAGCATTTAATCTTTTATGCAATCAGATTTTTTTGCCTTTAAGGTTACAAAAATAACCTTCCAAAAATGAACTGAACATAAGCCTTCCCTGGTGCTGCTCATAGCTTTGCCAAGTGCAGCAGAATGAAGTTAACAAAATCCAGGTCAGTTTCATGCTGTTATTCAGAATCCTGTGACCAGAAGTGAAATTGTTAATAATCATGTCAGTTTCACTCAAGTGCAAGAGTAAGTCCTCGGAAGGCACTGGAGTTATTCCCAGAGAAAGAGAGAAGACCCAGAAATGAATGATGTAGGACAGAGACTAGCAGAGGCTCATTGAGATTAATTCACATATCAAAAAAATCATGTTAAAATAAATACTAAGGTTGCAATTTCCTACTTAAAAAAAAAAAAAACCTGGGAGTTGGGGATGGGAGGAGGGACAGAACAGAAATTCCATCACATCACATCCTGCTGATGCTCATATGGTTCATCAGCAGGGCTGGAACCATTTGATCCACCACATAAACCTCTGCCACTTGAGCTAACAGAATAACTGATAGCAGTAGCAGGTGATTATTCTCTGTGAACTCAGGAATCTTGGGCTCCATTCCAAGATCTAGAGGGGAGTGTGTTGTAGTGGGCACAGGCTCTCCCTGTTCCGCTGCAAGTTTGACCTTTTCCGCCCAGTCACCTCCAATTTTTTCGGTGTCCCAGTCTCCACTACTCAAGCTTCTCATTCCAGTCACAGTCTCCTTGCCTATCCAATTCCAATTGTCCCAGACCTCTTGTTTACAGTGTGCACCCAGTTCAACCAACTGGTTCCCAGTCTCTCCCTTGGTGCCAGTCTCCTTGCCCAATCAGTTCCTGCTTACCCCCAACTCTGCTTCCCAGTCCCCACCTCACCTCAACTTCCTTCCCCTCCCCTCCCCTCCCAGTCCCACCAATCCTTGCCCCCATCAATCTACTTCTTTTCCCCCCGGTATGACTTTTGTCCCCTTTGCATTCAAATGATTGCTTCCTTCCACACACTGCCTGGATGCTTGGGAGTGAGGGGGAGAAGAGAAGACATTCAGAGCATACAGCACAGAAGAGACGGGCTCCCTGCTCTTCATTCCAGTGCCAAGCGCCACCCCAGCCTGAAGCAGCTATGAGTAGCCATTACAAAAGTCAAGTTTCACACCTGTAGTCCTGGGCTGGAGGAAGTATGCTCAGTGAGGATGATGTGCAGTCTGGTCATGTGTAGGAGCTGGTTGAAGCTAGAGGATGGCAAGCGACTATGGAACTATTGGAGATTTTAGCAGTTAAAAATCTAAAAAGTGTCTACTGGACATTTGGGACCTACAATTTGTCAAAGGTTTATAACCTGGCCAAATAATGGTGGATTTCCATGTAGAGGGCTGGAAGCACATTCCTGATAAACAGACCACCTCTGAATAAATTTCAAATTCCAGATGCAAAACACGGAAACACCAGAGCATTTTAAATAAAAGATTGCCAGAAATTGTTTTAACATAGGCTAGAAATATATTTTTCCCTAGTCTCATTCTCAGGAAAGTTTTGAATGAATTTTCCCCAAAATTCAGCCGGACACAGACACCAGACATGAAAAATTTCAGCTCAAATAAAATTTGGAAAACTTATAAGCAACTGGAAAATGAATTCCCTATGATGGGAATTGTTAGGCAACATTAATAACAGACAGCACTACCAGCCCTTCCTATAATAAATCCCCAAACAGTATATAGTTCTGATCCACATTTATCAGAAAGCCACTATGATTAAACAACTGACAACTTAATTGCTTAGCACAAATTTCATTATTGTTAAAAAACGAAAACTTTAAAAAAAATAAAGCTCCCAATAAAGCCATCATTTATTTTCTAGACAATAAAAGATATTGCAAAAGCTTTAGTTGACACTCAGCCAGGAGACTTCTACTGGGCCACATTACTTTAACTTTATTGCATTACCACTAACAGAACCCTAAGCAATTCATTCAATCATGTCCTTAACAGTGATGGAAAAATATTGACAATTAAGCATTTTTAAAAGGTAATATACTGATATAGAATACAACAGGCTCTCCATATTGATTTTAATTTTAAAAAAGTAAAGATTCCCATGACATATGATATATTTAAACAGAGGAAATGCTTTTGTCTAGTAAACAGCAACTTAGTTTTACTATGTATATTTGAAAGGCTAAGAACAGAGGTGTTTTCATTTTCAAAAAACTTTTATGCCAAACTCTAAATTACTATTCAGCTAAATACTGTGCAACTAAACCATAATGATAGGCAACAATTACTAATAGATACTGTATTTAAGATAAACCTTTAACTGTAACATTTTATTTCTTCTAGGTGGGGAATATATTTCCATGAGGTTCTAAAATGCTATACAAGTTTAACGCACATTTTATCCCATACATGCCACAGCAGCATTTCATAGGCTTGCTATCTTTTGACTGAATACTGTAAACTGACAGATTCAATTTTATTTTATTTTGAACTCTGATTCTGGTCATCCTTCACTGGCCACACGTGCATTTATTTCCAGAGTTATTCTCATCACATAGCAATACAAGGCTAAGATAAGTGGATAACTACTATACATGGCTCATAGTGCCTTCCAATTAATCTCAGTTACCTACTTCTATAGAGACTGAGTTATAACACATTGAATTTTAGCCCACTGTGGCTCCCTCAGATGCAAACAAAAAGAAAAAGGCCAATTTGTTATAGATGGAAAGAGGTGTAAAGACTCTGGAAATTCTCCACACTCTAGACCAGGGTTTAAAAAAGCCAATTTAGTGTGGTGAATGGGAAATATCCACTAATGGACATGAAAGTGGAAGCTAATTGCCTTAAATTAAGTGTATATAAAGTGCATTTCTAGCTGTTAAAAGTCACAAAAATAATCTTCCCACTATAAACCAATGCAGGTCCATGGACAATTAGAACTAATGGTATTTGATGCAGTAAACAGATAATAAAAAGTATCTTTGTATCTCAGCACAGGTTAAGAGACAGGGAATGCTTCCCCTTAACCAATAGTAAGAGACACTACAGTCCCCGTTTCCCCCAAAAGGTTCTGTAAGGAAGTTGACTGCTGTAAATGTGGGCAGAGGAAGAACCAAGAGACCTGAAGGATGGCCAGGCACGGCTGCAAGTCCATTTTGTCATTTTTCTTAATATTTAAAATTACATCTTTGCTTAAGTGACTTACTTCACAAAAAACAAACAAGCAAGCAAGCAAACAACCAAGCGCTTTTATAAATCAGCTGCTGTTCTACTGAAACTTTTGGGAATCACTTCTTTATTTCCCTGTAGCACATATCAGCAAAAATCCTTCATGTTGACAGTTCATGCAACTCAATCCTCAAGTATATCAGCAAGAAGAGAGGACTCTTACAACCATTAAACAGTTCTACACACAACTGCAGGTGTCTCATAGCCGACTTTAGGAGTCAGTTAAGGTATGCCAATGGAATTCATTTACAGGGTCTCCCATGCTGAGGAAATGCTGAGGCATTTAGTATAAAACATTTTACTGGGACAGCACATTGTCTCACTGACTTTCTTATACAAAGTGATCAATGATGGCGATACTATCATTTTGCCTGAGGGACAGTAAAGCAGTAAGGTAGTGGTTACTGATGAAATTTAGCTTTCTAATTAAAGGTACCATCTGCCTTCAAAAGCACACCTCAGGATTTTGGGGGAAGATGCTGAGGGGGAGGAGTGATTTTGCAAGGTACATTATTTTTGTGGTGGTGTATCTGAATTAACTAAGTATGACACATTGTATCCCAAAGCAGTACACTGTAAACTCCATATGCATCATTCCTATATGGTTGTAATAGATTATAGCATGCTAAGCATGCCATATAAGATATCTAACGAAAGGTCATAATCTGCTAAAACCCACTGTGCTGTCAAAATATGTGTATCATTAGTGTGTATCAAGTTATAAGACTTTGCTGAATAGTTGCTAGAGAAATATGCTGTAAATTTAAGAGTCTCTTCTACAAGGTGTTCCCTGCCCAGGAAGGTGTCAAGTGACTACTATCCAGCAGGAAATCTGTAATGGTATACAAGGATTACAACACAATAGCAGTGGAACAAGACAATACAGTGAAGATTGTTCAACTTTAGGACTCAGTCGCACGAGACGACACTGGGGGTATTCAGCAATGTTGAGAGTCAGCAGAGCCCACCTGGAACATGCCTGGACTAATGTCTACTAGGCACATGGTCAAAAGATATAAAATAAGGGACAGAACAGCATGCCTTGGTCTTTCTCTTCCCTTACCTGCTCTGGAAGCAACAAGAGGCGCTGAGAGACAAAGACTTCAACAGTAGACTGACCCCAAGCTTCAGAAAGGAGCTTGTGTATAGAAAACTGTAACATCTAGTGGGGTGAGAAAAACTGTTTAATCTAGATACTGCTTAGTGTTATAAAGTTTAAGATTTGGATTAAAGATAAAGGCACATTTTCTATTTCTGATCTCTTGTGTACCTATTTCTGATCTCTTGTGCCTACCACTTACACTCACTTAAAATCCATCTTTCTGTAGTTAATAAATTTGTTCTATATTTTAACTAAAACTGTGTGTTTTGGCTGAAGTGTTTGGAAAAATCTTGGCTCAGTTAACAAAAGCTCATGCATATCCTCTCCACATTGAGGGAGGGGCAGACTAGGTAATAAACTTATACTGGTTGGGCTTCTCACCAGAGCAAGACAGTGCAACTTTGGGATGCAAGGCAGGGAGCTGGGGTGAACTGGCTCATGCCTTTCCCTGGGAGATTCATGAGTGGCTCTGAGAGCATTCATGCAATCTAGCTGGGTGTGGGGCTTCACATGCTGCTGCGCTCAGTGATAACACCTGGAAGGGTTTGATGCTTGTCACTGCAAAGCACTGTGAGGGACAGCCCAGGCTGGAGAGTTAAGAGGGCACAGTGGTACGCCAGTCCCAGGCTGTACCCCAGGGGAACCCATCACACTAAGGTGCATTTATTTTACTTTTGGCAGTAAACAGAAGTAAGCCCTATCCACCTGTGAAGATTTTGTGTGGTAAAATGAAAAGTGCACAGGTCAGTCACCATTTGTTAACTACAAAAGTTCGTAGTAAACATGGGCATGATAAAAAAGATAAAACTAAGCAAATCAATTACCAGCGATGTGTTCAGTTTTGATAAGTTACATTTCTATGAGGCTAAGAAGAAAAAAAGATTGATTCTTTTACATGACACCTGGTTCTCAACCTTTTTTCATTTGCGGACTCCTAAAAAAAATTCAAATGGTGGTGAGGGCCCCTTTGGAAATCTGTTTGTGTATATAGTTGAATTCTGTTCAGTCCATTTTCAGTTTAAGTCTTTCGCGGACCCCTTAGACACAGTGTGCGGCCCTCTGAACAGGTTGAGAACCTCTGATCTAACAAAAAGCCTTGTAAACAATAACAATAAAATTATGTTTTTACTATTCTCACAGTTAACCTGACCCAATGCACCAAACACTTTAAACAGGATAGGAAAACCCACATTTAAAAATATTAAATCTCCATCATCACTTGCAATAGTATGCAGAGCTCAGTATGCCCAAATCAAACTACAAGCCACAACTGGTTACAACATCTCTCACTTTTCCAAACCGCTTAAAGGGACATTATCAACTTACATTTGTGTCTGAAAATATTTGACCTACTATTGTTCAAGAGACTCCTAAAATTACTGTAAAAGTGAAAAATTAGAGAAACACTGCTCAGTTTGTGCTTTCATCCTGCTTTATATAATTAGTTTCATTGTTTCTTCTGTGTAGACATTTTGTCTTTGTGTGGGTCTTTATACTGAAATTACACAAGTAGGCAAGGTGGAAGAAAGTGTTGTTTGAAGTTTCAAGAGAAGCTGAATCAGGAGAAATAATTTGTGTACTTGGAAGTATACGTAGTGCCCTCGGAAAGAGATCTGGAGAACTGAAAAGAACTCAATGTGAATGGGTTGCAGTGGCAAAAGGTGGCAGGAGTGCTATGGGATCAGCAATTAAGTAACACACTGAAAGGAAAAGCATATGCTGCATGTGTTTGTTCCAGCCAGCCTGCTCTATGGTTTGGAAACATTGGGACTTACAGAGATGGAAGAAAAGAAGATACAGGTAGTAGACAATAATATACTGAGAAGAATGGCAGGAAAACGGAGAGTGGACAGTGCACATGGAAGAAATTAGGAGGAAGATGAACTTGGGACTCTCAGTGACAGGCTGAAAAGCATATGTTGAGGTAGTCTGAACACATGATAAGACAGGGAGGAAGAGGACAGCAAGAAAAGACATGAAAGACCAATGATACAATGGAAAGACTCTGTCAAGAGAAATTTGAAGAGAAAAGGATTGGCATTCCAAGACCTAGGAACCCATGCCATGGACTGGAAGGAGTGGCAAACATTTGTGGACACCTCCGACCCCAAGCAAATGGGAAAAGGAGTCAAAGTGGGTCTTTCCCATAATAGAGAAGAGAAATAGATTTTTAAATACAGGAAAATGTGACTAACACAACAAAAAAATTACTGTTTTACACAGACGAAGGTGTAATACTTAAGAATACTAGTTGAGCAATTTTAAAATTGACTATATTCAAGCTGATAGTCCCTTTATGTTATATTACTTATCTTTAAGCAACACTTAAGTCTGTAAACTACTTTGGTTGCGATCTGTATCAAAGGCACAATACAAAATATTCTTCATTTTGCAATTTTATCTTTATGTTATTCAAATAAGACTTGAAATTAGATTGAGTTGAGAAGACAGGTATGCAGATGGCTGGCTCCAGATGGCAGGAGCTCCAACGAGAAGTCCAGCAGCCAGTCTGGCCATCCTTGCTTTAGGGTCCATACAAAGGTTTTCTGTGGATTCTGTATCTCAACACCACACATTTTAAGAATCTGCCTGATGACACTATCACTGCTGATCATTCTGAAATATCAGCATTTCATTCCACACTTGCCACCCCCTGCCCTGCTCGGCAATCAGTGAGAGTTTGCATTAACTGGGACATACAAAATCAAGGCAGACAAGTTTAACACATGAAATACATGTATTGAACATTTGCAGGATCAATAAGTAACAATACAATGGGGATATATGAGGAGGGAGTTGGGGTATAGCATGGCCCTCAATTTTCATTTGATACAGTGGTCATTCTTTAATGTGAAAAACAATTTACTATATATCATTTTCAACAAATTTATAATTTTGATAATTTTAACCAAATACTTCATTTTGGAATAATTATAAATGAATTACTAATGTTCTCCCTCATTCAAACTTACAGTTGAGTGTCCTATTATGTGTGATAACAGATCACTACTTGCATTGTTGTTTTCATCTGCAAATGCTAAAGCTGATTTTGTCAGGTCATTGCAACATGCTGCACCGCCTCAGCATGTACAGAATATGGTGCATAGCAGTTTGGCATTGTTACAGCCGCATCTCATAGATTTATCAGGTGCACCACTCTCACAGGAGCACTTGAGTAACTTCAAAATATCTGGAGGAGCAAGCACAGCATTCTGCAAAAGCAGCTGTGTAACTAGAACTCAACTGATGCACTCTGCTTGCTTCTGTAGCTCTGCTAGATCTTGAAACACTCTCTGTGCTGACATCTTTGTACCTGTCAAAGACAAAGTATATATCCCTTGCCGCTAGCTTGTGTTCAACATAGACTCTGAACCTTGTCTCAAAGTCCTTGATGATATCACTGGCTGGCCAAAGAATTGCGGAACGTCAATGACTGTGCAGGTGACATTTTGTGAAGTATGTCTAATTGACACCGCCATTTGCAGCTACTTCTTTAGGCTAGACGTGGCCTTAGCAATCCTCATGTTACCAAAGTCAATGAACATTGACATTAGTACAAGAAGCCAGCTCAAGGGACAAGACACTCTTGATGTCAACTGCTTGTAGGCCTGTCAAGTTAGTGTCAAATACCTTTGCTGGACCAACCTTTACATGCTCTTTTGTCATTGCCAGTGTCTCTATCATCCTGGGGATTGGGTCACAAAATAGGTGGGCTAGCTGTGTTCAAATTCTTGCATTTGGTAAGCATCAACTGTGTCACCTACATTGACTGATGGTGTTGCCACTCTAAAACAGACAATATTTACTCTTGCCTCTGAGTGCTTAGGGGGATCTCAGGTATCGAGACACAGCTCTATCATTTTACTAATGGCTTCTCTGTCCATTGCATCTGCAGCAATCCTCGACTTCATTTCTTCTTTGTGTATATCTTTTGTGTATCTCTATGCCATTTAGGGTATGTTTGGTTTATAATCTGTTAATGTCTTTAATTGTCCAATATTTGAAAACTAATTGTCATGAGTGAATATGTAAGAATTTGTTGAGTGAGCATGCTCTGAGAGTACAAGAAGAATATAACTTGTGTCTTAGTTTGGGGATGAGGGATGACGATGTACTAGCAAGGTATACCGTAACATATGGAACGATAAGCTATAACGCACATAACAAAATATTAGTGTGAAGTTTTCATTAAAAATAATTGCAATTCAATGAAAGTGGTTTCACTGTCACCTGGTGTGTGAATCAGGAGAGAGGTGATAAGTGCTCATATTTCAAAATCCTAAGGTGTCATCAGGCAGTTTCTTTTAATGTAAGGTCTTAAAATACAGACGCCACAAAAAACAATGCAACACATATGCACTCTCTCTCTCTGGACACTAAAAGCAAAACAAGATACTGCCAAAAACTTGTATTTGGCTACCAGTCTCAGTTCATGAGTAATAGAGAGCATAACAGGATAAGTTTAACACAGGTCCAGAAATTAAATGGAATCTTATAGAGCTGATGCTAGGATTGACTTGGTCATGATATTTTGAATGCATGAGAAAGTGAAGAGTAAATTACTGCATATACTGGAGTCTGAAGAGTTGAAACCTTTGGAGAGCTCAAAGGAGAAACAGCAATAGTGCAAGCAAAAAGTGATGGTGTAATTGAAGATTACAGCAAGATTTTCAGCTGTAATGGAGGATACTCTATTTGCCCAAGAGAAGCAGTCCTGAGATACTGAGTTGATATGGAATGGAAATGAAGCTATATGTTTACCTGGTCAAGACAAGCAGGAGTTACTAAAAAGCTGTCAAAAGATGCATGTGCCTAATTATCCTACACATTATCTATGGTAGGAAAGGAGGTTAGTTGATTTTGAATTGATGCACATTTATTGTGAGATGTTATAGCCAGTTCCCAACTAGTAGATCTCTAAAAAAAATATGAAGACGAAATCATTTCAGCATGGGGGGGAAAATGCTTTTAAGCTTTGTTTACGCTGATTAAAAGTAAACATGGGCAATAATGTACAAGGGAATATCCATGGACAGCAGCTTAAAGGACAGAACTCACTTTTGGATGCTATATTTAGGCCGCATCTATCCTGGAAATTTCAGCCATCAGTATAGCTGCACTGGTGCAAATCCCTATTACAGACATGTAAAGCTGCAATTTGCATTAGTGCCACGTATGCCAATTTCAAGCAGGGATAACTACAGGAATGCACGTTGTAACTTAAAATGTCTGCACTAGGAGTTTGCGTCAGTGCAGCTATAGCCATGGCTGGTCTGCGATGGCCAAAATCTTCTGTGTAGCATAAGGCCTTAATAAAGTTTTCCTACTTTGTCTCTGTATTCTGCTCAGTAAAACCTGCCAATAACAAATTAAAATAATTCATGTTTATTATCCCTTAAGTAATTAGAAACCACCACTAGTGTCCCTCTAAATTTCAGTGGTTCTCAACCAGGAGTACACATACCTCTGGTGGTATGCAGAGATCTTCCAAAGGGTACTCAATTCATCTAGCTATTTGCCTAGTTTTACAACAGGCTACATGAAGAGCACTAGCAAAGTCAGTACAAACTAAAATTTCATACCACTTGTTTATACTGCTCTATAAACTATCTCAGTGTTTCTCAACTTGGGGGTTGTGATTTATTTTTAATTATATGGTAAAAATGATAAAGTAAGCAATTTTTCAGTAATAGTGTGCTGCTACACTTCTGTCTTTTTATGTCTGATTTTTTTAAGCTAATAGTTTTTAAGTGAGGTGAAACTTGCGATATACAAAACAAATCAGCCTCCTGAAAGGGGCACAGTAGTCTGGAAAAGCTGAGAACCACTGCTTTAAACACTAACTTTTAAATGGCAGAGTCAATGTCTATTACTGTATTGCTCAATAATTCATTAGTGCTCAATATGAATGTTCCCTGCCCTTCTATGTCTTTACAATATTAATACCAGGTATCTGTCCTGTGAGTGACAGAAGTCTGGGAACCTACAACAGCAAATACACTGAACTATCAAAATTACCTACGTATTTTTCCTAGAATATTTTTAACTTGCTTTTTAACATGATTTATTTGGATGGTGTAAAGTCACACAATGGTCCACTATAGTTCAAGACAACAAAGAAATTTTTAGAAGAGGAAACTTTTTGGGGCAGAGACCATTTCTTACTATACAATTGCATAGCACTAAGCACAATGGGGTCGTCATCCAGTTACAGCCTCTGAGCACTTTTTAGTACAAATGCATGTAATGATAACATGAATAATAAGAATAGCTAACTAACCGCTTTCTGCCCACTCCCTGTTGTTGTTTGATTTAGAATAAAAAGCTGTTCACTTCCCTATTAACCACTTGTTATTGGTATGGAATAGTATGGGATCCAAGCCAAAGTGGATGCATTTTAGAAGTGAAGCAACAGTGTCTGTAAGGCACTCTGGAATCATTCCTGGTTAAAGATACTAAGGAAAGTGGAACACTGAAAAACCTCTTAAATCCATGCACCTTGATAAAAAGCAATTTACCAGGCAGAGCACACAACCAGGAGGATATTTGGATTCAAGTTCCAGCCCTGACAATAATTTACTACGTGACTTAGATAAACCATTTAATCTTTCTTCCCTAGTTCCCTACCCACCTCAATTCATAAAATGAGGATAATGCTTGATAGTGTTTGTAAAGTGCTCTGAAGTAGTAAGAGCACAAACAGTTCAAGAATTTCCCATATTTGTGTAGAGACAACAATGTGTAAAGAGTCAGCATGTTCCATTTAGAAGAGAGTATGGAGTAAAATATAATCCAGATGATAATGTAATACCATGACTAAACTTATAAATTATTTTCCTGTGTAATAGAGGGAGGATCAAAGAACACCTGAGAATTATAATAATACTGAGGAGTTCAAAATGGTGTACAAGTTTTAAATGAATAATGAGACTCCACCATTACAGCAAAAAGCAGACACCTAGCAAACTACTACTGCCATCAAGGTCTAGGATGCAGTTGCACGGAAAAAACACAGAGAAAAATATCAAGAATCTTCACAGCACCAGTCTCCATAAAATCTATATTTTAAATGTCAGAAAAGTCACTTGGTATCTTCATGAACAGTGACTCAATTGCAAAATGAAAAACAGAAGCTCTGATTTATATTTCTTCCACATATTCTTAAATCAAGCAAGAGAAAATTAATGTCCTGTGAACTGGATTTTATCATCAGTTCCATTTATTAAATAAACAAACTTTAAATTAATGCTTTCCTTTTATGAATTCACCTGAACCTTAGATGGAATTATAGCCCTGTGAGTCAGTCACTGATTACTATAGGTAATATTATGAGGTCTAAATTTCAAGATATTACCCGTACTACCATAAATTCATAATGAGTTATGTACTCTAGATAAATCATTGCATATTTTAGTCCTAGCTTTTTAAAGAAACTAGATGTCCCTTCAACATGCATAGCCTGCAGAAAGAGGTCAACAGCAAATATTCATACTATTCTTCCATTACTACAAATCCTGAAATGATATATGTATCATAGGTTCTGTGGTGTGATTACAGTGCCCATACACCAGTTCAAGAGAAGACCATTTAAATTAAACAGTGAACGAGACATGTTCTTTAGGTCACTAACTACTGGCATAAATAGATACAACTCCATTAACATCCATAGAGCTGTGTCCACTTACATGAGTGAGGAAATTTAGATATTTAGAAGGGTCTGATATTTAGAAGGGTAAGAAGATTAAAATCTTCGGGGATGGACAGATCCAGGGTACAGTCTTCCTGGAAGATGTTTTAATATATGACAATTTATACAATCTAATGCAGAGATTCCCAAACTCTTTTCAGAGATTCATGTCACATACACACACCCCTCTCAGGGGAGAGGTGCCCCATACCCATGGAGATCTGGGGGGCGGGGACGTGGAAGGACACTGCATTCCAGTGGCAAAGTAATGACAGACCAACATATCACTACTGCAGTTTCTCACAGTCAAAATACTGATTACAAAAAGGATGGACGAACAGATGAACAATTACACTCCCCTGCTGCCCCCTCTAAATGTTATTCTAAAGTCCATGTATGGAAATCAAGCAGATAGTGGAGGAGAGGGAGTCCAGGCAGGCTGTATGAAGACAGTAACGAGCCTGGAAGCCAGTAGAGTGAGAAAGTGATGAAGGTACAATTGAAGGGGTGGGAAGAAAGATACGAAGGGAGAAAAAGAAGCCAGATTCAATATGCAAGGAAGGAAACAAATGAAAGCATTTAGAAATTTGAGGGAATACTTAGCGAAGAGAAAACCCAACAAGAAGGGATGAAAGACTTGGAGTTCAATGAGGATCAATGAGAAGTGATGGGATTTGGTCACTAGTGTTTGACTGAGAACAAAGCAGCAGATGCTAGGAATCAGGCCATGGGCAATAGGCAGAACGGTCAGAGGATCAGTGGAGACAGAGGATAGATGATTGGCAGATTTGAACATGGGGTCAAAGAGTGGGCTGCAATGGAAGAATTGGCCAAGAGGACGAGGGTCAGGGAAAACGTAACTGATGAAAGTTGGCTGGGAAGAGGAAAAAGAAGCTGATCAGTGAGGAAGGGGAACTGAAGTCAGTGTGTGGAGAGAAGAGGGGAAAAGTGGAGGGGAACTAGCTTAGGATCATTGGCAGTGGGGCCAGAAGGGTGAGGCAAGAGCCGAGTCAGTGGGGGCAGATAACGGAATAAGGAGCACAACTGACTGAGGATGGGAGGCAAGTGAATTTGAGTGGGGGGGGGGGTGACAGACGGAGCATGGACATGAACAGGGACATGAGGAGAGTCGGGGGGGGGGGTGGCAGTCAGGAGAGAGGTGATGTGGGAGACAGCAGGTGGGCGGGGGGGGGGAGGAAGGGGGAATCAGTGCCTGTGTGCTGGAGGGAATAGCCAGCTCGGACCCAGGGAGCAGGCTGGGAATGGGAATCAGGGGGCTGAGGGCACGTGGAGGGGATGGGGCACCTGAGGTGAGGAGTCAGAAGCAGGTGGGGAGAGCGGAGGGGACGATAGGGACAAGGGGCGGGGCTGAGGGCAGTGCGGGGAGGTGGGCGGGGCGGAGGGCAGGGGCGGGGGCAGAGGAGGTCAGTGAGGGAGGCGGGTACGGGCACCGGAAGGGGTCAATGGCGAGAGGCAAGGCGGGCGCGGGCTCATGGAAGGAGTCGGGCGAGGACGCCGGCAGGTCCCGGGAGGAGTGGCGGCGCTGGGAGGGGGAAGGGTTGGCGGGCGCCGAGGGCACTGACGACGGGAAGGGCTCGGGGCACTGAGCCGCCCACCCCGCCCCGGCAGCTGCGCCCCGCCTCGCCCTGCCCCGCCCCTGACACTCACCGAGCCGCCCCAGAGCGGGGGTGGATGGACCCCGGAGCCGCCTCACCCCGCTCGGCTCGAGGCAGCAGCGCGGCCGCAGCCCCTTCTGAGGGGACGGACCAAGCTCGGCAGCAGCGGGCGGCCGCGAGAAACAGGCTGCACCCACCAGGGAGACTGTGCGGGCGTGCGAATGACCCGGATGTACCGGGGGCACGCCACAAGCAGGTGACTGCGCCTGCGTGTCGGTGGCCTACACAATGCGCATGCGCCTACCTAAACTCTGCGTGTCTCACACCTTCTGAACTGCCAGGGACAGTGAGGCGGGCGGGCAGAGTGACCAGTACACCCTCTTAAAGGCACAGCGACACCATTTTCGGCTGCAGAGGAAACCCACAGGTCGCTTCGTGTTAGCCTTAACCTGCTGCCCTGAGCGAGCTGGGCATGGACTAATCCCCCTCCCGCCTTTGCTGAGGGCCCTGCCCTAGGGTAGTTCTCTGCCTCACAGTAAGCAGGGCAGCTTTGGGGCAGTGGAACACCCTGGGGGGCTGGTCCCTGGAGGTGCTTAGGGGGGCCTGGTCCTCTCCCCCGAGGGGCGCCCCCCTGCCAGGGAAATCTCAGGATTTCAGCCAGCAGCAGTGAGAGGTGGCCCAGCATTTCAGCCCATTGGGGGGGAGGGGGTGTAAAGCCCAGCCAGGCCCTGGGAATTTCTCTCACACCCACCCCCTGGTCTAGGCTTGAGTCATGGTATCTGAGTGCTTGACTTGCCACTACTGCGATCGGAAGGAGCACGACTCCTCCTTGCAGTAAAATACAAACCGGCGCAGAAGGAGAAGTACAAATCGACTGAGTGGTTTTTGGTTTTTTTTAAAAACGGTTTTAAAAAAACTTTAAAAAAAAAACATCTGGACAGCCAGGCCCCCGCCTCCGCTTTAATACTATTTGCATGAAAACCCGTTCTTTATCTCCCTAGAAGTTCACTTGCTCTTCACGGGTTGTTCCTCTTTTGGAGTCATAAGCCTCCTTTCTGACACAGTTAATTTCCACAGGAGGCTGTCACACACGCTAGATTAGGCAGACCTCGCCTGCAGAAGCAGATGAGCGAAACAAGAGATCCTGTTTTCAGCTCAGCAGCCTTTAGTAAGAATGCACACAGAAAAGGGGAAGAGAAATACAAATAAAGCTTGAGCTTATTTTTTTTCCTGATACCGAAGTAAAACGTTTTTCAAAAGTTCTCCCACGAGGCCTTATCTGTCGTTAGCATGGCAGTGTCTTCTGAAGCTAACTAATCTTTCATTTTTTAAATCTGGTGTTGCTGCAGCACCAGGTCCATAGAGCAATGGCCATACACAACAACAGGCAAGCTGTCTTTAGTGCCAAGGGTCTCAGCACTGATAGTTTCAAGACTACATAGCATCTGTGCTGCGATTCAGGAACCAACCGAAAATCAGGACAGAAGTAGTGCAGTGAGAAAGCAGGTGGCTGGCTCTGAGGCTTTATTGCTTTGGATATTCATAAACACAGCAGTAAGAGGGAAAGAACCACTTTGGGCAGAGATTATTTGTTTTAGAGTAGCCCTTCTAGAAAACTCTTTCTTGGCTGTCACCTAACCTTGTAGGAATCTAAACTCACTCTGCACCTAAGTGCAGATCACGCTTTCAGGTTGGATTGGATGCACTATCATGGCTGAATGGTACCATCTCATCAGATGACCAGCCTATCATGTCCCACTACAAGGTTGGGGACTTGGGATATTGAGGACATTGTAAGCAAAGCTGACAGAAAAGCCCTACTGAAACGATAGAAAGGTTTATTATAGTACTTCCACGGGAGTTTTCTATTCTTAGAAGCTATAACAATCAAATGTCCCAAATTGGGCACTCAGAAGAATTACCCAAAGTTAGTGAATACTTTCACAAGTAATCCCTAATGACTAGAAAAGCACTGAATACCATTAATTTTGCCTCAGATATTAACTCCAAGCAATCCCCTCTAGTATAAATGCCTCTGAACAGCTTGCTATTAGAATAATAGTAACAGAAATCAAGAGAAGACCATACTTGCCAGTTAGTATCACATAAATGGTAGCTGGTAATAGCTACTGTCAAACTACTTCATACAGCTGAACATCTCCAAGTTTGTTTTTAGTGTACAGCATAACTCCAATTTAGGAGTCTGAAGCTAGATCAGACAGCATATCTGTGGTTTACAAATCTTTGCTCTAAAATGTTCCCCCAAACTCATAATTAACTTATTTTAAAAATGTATAGAAGTCCTGAGCCTAAGGGAACCAGGCACCATGAAGAGTTACAATAGTTCTATTACATTTAATTTAATGGCAGCCTAAGGGAGAAATAATAAAAAATGGAAATTCTTTTGTGACTGCTGTGTACAAATGACAATCAGGTGCATTGTCCTTGGACAGTAGTGTTTATCCAGGGGGCCCATTACATTTTCCATTACACATCTGAATGTAGAAAGCAGACTTTTCCACATATCCAGAGATTTTTTTTTTAAATTCAGAGACAGTTTCTTACTTAAGTAAAAACTTAAGAAAGATAGCATTTTTTAAGCATTTTAAAATCTTAAGAAAGATAGCGTTTGCAGCAAGCCTTTGTTATGGGAGCTGTTCACATCACCTTTCTACTACAGATAAAACTAAGGTTATATCTTTTCCCACCTTCAGATTTCTCTGCTCCAGACACTGTGTCTCATGTATTGGATACTGCAAAAATAGTTGTCTTCGGACTGTACTGCCTTTTAAGGCTTTACACATTTAATTTCAGCAAGTACAAATCCTGCAATATAAACTACATTACCTCACCAACCTTGTCTCCTCAGAAATATAAGCACTTGTAACAAAACATGAATCAACTATGTAAATTTCAACATGTAGAGACAAAACAAAAAGCCAAGGTCAAATTATTGTATGCTTTCAAGAATGCCTGTAGTGTTTTCCCCAATACAGTAATAGTACTTTACTTTAGTGGGTGGCCTTCACCCAGTTTATCAAAAACACTTTTTTTTTTTTTTTTTTTTTTTTTAAGGTGGCTATTATTTCCATTAGACAGATGCAGAAACTGAGGAACAGGGAAATTAAGCAATTTGCTCCAGCAAATAGAGGGCTAAATTGGGAAAAGACTCTTGACTGCCAGTCTCAGACCCTTAACCACCAGACTATACTAATTGCATTAGTCTTTCCTTTCTATGACATACAAAATCTGCAATTATTTTCAAGCTTTTATCAGTTTATACAGTTGCTTTTACCAAATGATTAGGACAGTTCCCTAGTCTAGTATAGCCTAGAAGACACTAGGACAGTTAATACAGTTCATCGACAGCTAGTGGACAGTTCCTGAAAGTCAAGAGACGCAGGAGGGTAAGGTGTTGGCCCATGATCAGAGAGCGTGCTGATATTACAACCGTACAGCTTTGTTGTGATATCATCACTGCCTTTCCTTCTGCATTTCTGCCTGCTCATATGTGGTGGAGGAGGAGAAGTAGATAGAAATTGGCAGGTGTTGAAATTGCACTACAAACAGAATTGTAAAATAAAGATAAAGGAAGGTCAGAAGAGAAACTTCAGCGTTTAATTTAATTGTACTTTGTTCCCATTATAAAATAAAGCAACATCCCCTACACTATGGTGAGTCTGATTTGCTTATTGAGCTGTGTACAACGTAGAATTCCTCCAGTAACTAGGGGTGCAGATTTTTATTGCACTGGAGTGTCATCCCTCAACCGACGTGCCACTGTGGTCAAAAAGCTATTGGTGGCAAAAGTGAAGTGGGAGAATGAAAGAAGCCAGTTTAAACAATCCTCTGGACAAGTCAGCATTGTCCAACTCAGGAAGCCATGACTAGAAAGAAGAATTCAGAACCACAGGATCTTTGGCTAGGTTCAAACAGAGACTCTGTGATTCATTTTGACTCCAGTTTGACAAGGATCTGATCCAAAGCCCACTCAAGTCAGTGGAAAGACTTCCTTTCACTTCAACAGGCTCTGGATCAAGCCCCAAACTATTTAAGCATGTGCTTAAATCCACCCTATTCAGCAAAGCACTTAAGCATGTGCTTACCTCCCATGCAAGTTATTAGCTTTAAGCACATGCTTAAGTGCTTTGCTAAATCAGGGCCTATGTGACCTCAGGCATCTTACTTGACCTCCCTTCTGCCTTAGTCAATCCAGATGTACACCTTGTTTAACAATATTATGTCTGACTTGAGTTTTCCTGTCCAGCCATCCACCCTCCCCCTTATAACAGTCTATGAGTCAACTGTATTCCAATTAATGAATCTATTCACTGTTACAAATAAAGAAGACACAACATTTTTTAAAAAAAGACAGGACTGTCTAATTACCCTCTGCAAGAAAGAGAAAACTATTTCTATAAATGCAATCCTGATGCAGGCAAACTCCATTGATTTCAATGTGAGTTTCATCATATTCAGGAATGCAAGATCATCCTTTTAATTTGATTCTGTCCTTTGCTGAAATGTTGTTGCTTTTTTTAATTAGCTGCTGAGTTCACTCATATAATAGAAGCTATTAGAACATTATATGCATACATTTTTTTTTACACTGTGTCTAGTTGACCTCCAGGGACAGAGAGGATCATTTCAATTCTGCTCAGCTGTTTTTCCCTCTAGTTTCACTTTTAACATCTTTTTAGATCACCAGCATTCAAAACAAAACAAAAGAAAAAATCTTTCAATGGTAGACTAACTAGGTTATTTAGTTAAAGTACCTCTGCTAAATGGCTTGGGAAAAGTATTTTCTAGTGCTGAGTCTGAAAGTCAGCATACAAGCAAAAATTTCACAAAAATAGTAATAGACAAAGCCAGGTGTAACATAGGCATGGATTATGTAAGACGAGGGTCACCACATAGCAAGTGCGAAAAATCGGGACAGGAGGTAATGGGCACCTATATAAGAAAAAAGCCCCAAATACTGGGGCTGTCCCTATAAAATTGGACATCTGGTCACTCTATGTAAGGCTCTGATTCTGCAAGCTGGTGTGTGCCCTCAACTCCTATTAAACTTCAGTAGGACCTGAGGATGCTTAGCATTTTGCAGCATTGAGACTTGTTTCTGCCACTGTTCTGCTTATGTATCTTGACCCCAATTTGAAACACTTCCCCATTCCAATCTTTGGACCCATCTATACTGCCCCCTCCCCAACTGTGCTCTTAACCAGGTTTTCTAACCTGTTTTAGCTCTCTCGGGTTAAAATAGCAGTGAAGACAGGGAAAATCAGCTTTTAACTCCCTAGCAGCTTGAGTTCAGCCTTAAGATTTCCTAGAGGCTTTAACTTGAGCTGCTAACCCAAATTAAAAGCTGAGTTGCTGTGTCTTCACTGCTATTTTAACCCAAGTAACTAATGCAAGTTAGCTAACCCAAGTTAGCAACAGTTTTTTTTGCAGTGTTAACTTACTCCGTGTCCTGCTCAGAGGGGTAAAAGTGATGGCTTGATTTCCAAAACCTGTTTTTTGTGACAAACAAATGCATCTTCATTTATAATCTGGGCAGGGTTGAACACAGTTTCCAAATGGTGGTGCAGAGGGGAGGAAACAACATTAGTCAGCGTCACCAACCAAGTGTGTCTTTTAAAAATAGACACAATCTTCAGTACAGTTTACATCAGTGTGCTCCTAAGTGCCACCATCTGAAGAACACCAGTACTTGGTGTAGGGAATTTTTAAAATGACCTCCCATTTTTTCTATTAGACCATACCATCTTCTTGACACAAGATCATTGTATCATTTTTCTGCAGATTAAGGAATCCCCAAGCCACCACCACCACAGTTAGTATATTTGGATTTAAAAAACTTAAAAAGCATGCATTATTCACTACCTGTCCCAAGGTGCGCCGCAAGCTAGAAGCACAGACATAGGAGGAATATGGAATTAGGCTACCACAGGCAAAACTCTCACTGATAGCAAAAGGAGCTTCACCTGCTTAGGGAGTAAGGAAGCAGATCCTTTGATCAATGCCAGGCTTCTGGAGGATAGACAGAACACACATTCTGGCCTTGATTCAGAGAAGGACTTAATGTCAAGCCTGTGTTTAAGAAAGTGCTTTGTTCAGTCAGGGACTAATAACAGAAAAGTGGTGTGAAGAGATGTCAGACTTCTCCGTCTTCCCTTCTTTCAGAACTTGAGTATAACGTCTTTGAAATCCTTACTACATACTACATTTAAATCTGGCATCAAATTCAGCCCTGTAAAGTTTGTGGTCAGAAAAGTTGACTAAAACACACTGACATTCCATTTTTTGAAAACTGAAAAGCACATTAAATAGAAGTTTTCTGATCAGTCTATAAAATGCACATAACATCTGAAAAAATATGCTGCACCCTTTCTGCTTTTTTATCACCTGTAATAAAAGTTATGCAGTCCAAGGTTAGGTGAATATTTTTCTGACAAAGTATGAGGTATAAGAATCCAGCAACTTCCCCTCAGTAACAATGTTGGCTCTGTGCATATGCATTTTGATGTAGTCTTTAATTACGTGATCACATCTCTTAATCTTAAGAATTTGTAATTTACTTCAACTAGGGATTTTACTGCAAATATATCTATGTATTAAAGTCTTATTCCATGTTCTCTGTAAACCTTGGTATTCCTTACAATAGTGAATCATCTGAAATATCACTTTGCAAATTGTGTTAGGGGAATTAATGACAAATCAACCTTTCCAAAGGGTTTTCCTTGATTTCTAAAGACAGGAAGGGGGAGGGCACACACAGTTTTAAAATAAATGGATTCAGAATTACAGTTATGTGCATAATGTTCCTTCCACAGAACGAAAGGAGAAAAATTAATTTAGGCCCTTAGTAGCTGATAAGGATTTTTTTGTCTGTTTTCGGTTTTCTTTAAAGATGTTTACTACCAAGCTTGGGAGCTGCATTTCTCACTTTGAAGCAGAGTTAATTGACCTGTGTAGCCATTGAATGTTGCAGTCAATCCAGACTCCATGTTTTACACGTTTATCTTTAGAAATAAAAACAAAGAATGCTCTGTTAGCTTTACTTGGCTGAAGAACAATACACGGAACTGCTCTCAGTTATTAATAATCAGTTTCACCTTCAATCAAGCTGTTTGGATCTTTACTACCATCTGATGATCTATTTATTGATATGTGGGGATCAGAGTAACTCAGAGCACAACACTAGTCTGTGGGACAGAATCCAAAAACCACCATGTATTTGATATCAGCCAAAGGATTTCCTAAGGGAATGAAAGCAATATTACAGTGCAAGTCATCAAGAGTTAAGGGAAATGAGACAAATCTGTGTCTGAGGACCAGATGCCTCAGGAGATTAGCAATGTGACATGGAACCTTTCACCTCTAGGTCATCAGTTCATATCCAGTCTAGTAGTGGCTGGAAACCATTAAACATCTAATAGTTTTGGTGGTCTATGTGACATGAAATTGAGATTCCTAATGGACAAGTGTCCACATCACAAAGCCACCAACATCCTCATTGGGAGTCTCAGCAGAAAGGCACAAAACTTGCTAGACAAAGACTGAATGAACTATCCATCCATCCATCCATCCATCCGAAGTCCAGGCAGAGGCACACTGGTGGGTGTAGTAAGGAACTTTGTACTGACTGAGATGTTGCCAGAGCACTTCTGTTTCCATAGCTGCCAGTCTGACTTTGGATTTTTTTTGCCAGCACGTAATTAAATAAAATAGGTGCATGTTAAGGCGTTTTATTTTAACCCTTCTTTACTACCTTCATTTGGGGAACCTGAAAAATAACATATCTCCCAACTGAGCACCCACAAATGGCATCCAGACAGCCATATTCTCTGGGTCTCAATAAGTCTTGGAGAAGAAGGAAGAAAGGGGACATGGTCTGCAAAACAAGCTCACGTTATCCTTACAGGCCAGTTCTTCAAATCCCAAGCCCACAAAATGCTACATGCGGCACACATCTAACCACACTCCAGATCTGCTAGAGACCAGAAGCAACATATATAGAGTTCCTCCACAGGTGATAAGAGACCACTGGGGGAGAAAGCCTGCACATGGCCTGCATCACTGGTAGGATAGCTTGCCGGGCTCACTCTGGCACCAAGCCCTTTTATCTCTGGATCTCAGACTCCTTCAGTACTAGGTAGGGGATGCAGATCTGTGGATTCTGAGGAACCTGCTGCTTCCAGCCTTGAATTCAGGTGGATTTTTATACCTGCATCTCAGTTAAAGATTCCTTCACAGCACATGGCCGTGACAACCTGGCCCAGTTTTACTGTATATTCTATTAGGGAGCAATCCCATAAAGTGCCGAGCTTCCATCAGCTCCCATTGACTAAAACATGAGTTGAGGGTGTTAAGTACCTTGCATGAGCTGACTCTTACTGAGCTGTTCAATTCTAAGTACAATGGGCTGAGGTACATCTATACAACATCGATGTGTGAAGGGTTCTTAACACTATAATGGTTTATCATTTGAATGCTCTTCAGATTTACTTTCAGAGAGTGATTCAACAGTTTACATTTAGATATAATTCCAGTCCAAAAACCTGAACCTTAGAACTTTGCTATAAGAATTATATTCAGTGCTGCAAATGAACCATAATATTCGGTGGGGGCTGGACATAGGAATTTTTGCTTTTTAATAATTTGCCCTGTACTTGTAGTTAGAAGGGAAATGGCCTCTTCAAGAAGATCAGAAAAATATCCAGCCACAGATGTTGCTGCCCCTTAAAAGGGGGGGGGGGGCGGCGGGAAAGAGACCCTCATACCCCTCCCAAAGGCTCCTTTTTGAACTATTATGCAAGCACTTCTGAGCAGAAAGTCATTCAAGTATCTCTAGAAGATTGAAAGTTATTGAAAAGGATCCCACTTTAGCACTATTCATTTCTCCTGGTGAGAAGCAACTCCCTGCCTGAGGCTTCCAGGATCTGAAAGATTTGCTAAAGACAAATTCCCTTTGGCGTCATGGTCCAGCAGATACAGTGCTGGATAGGGTGTCTCAGAACCTGGATTCTATTCCTGACTTTCCCACTGATTTGCTGTGTGACCTTGGGAAAAATCCCTTCAAATCTCTGCTTCTGTTTCTCGACCCACCCATCATCTACTTCGATTATAAGCTCTCCCGCACAGAGGTTTCTCCGCCTATGTGTTTATACAGTGCATAACAAAGTAGGACCCAAATCTCTTTTGAGGCCTTGAGGCATTCATATAAATAACAGCAACAAAGAACTTACAGTCTAGGGCAGAGAGAGGAACAAAAAAAGGGAAAGAGACGAGGAAGGGAAGGTTTGCTGTAACAGGATCATTTGGTTACTCACTTTTGATGTTACTGTGTGCACAGTTAGCTATTCCAATGTATTATTGTCCATTGTAATGCGTGCAGATGCAGGTGAAATGTCACACTTTGGGGTAAAGTTACACTGTGACAGGGGAATTTGTCCTTCAAAATACCCTTAGCATCAAGCAATTGATCAAGCAATTTTAACTTGCAAGGAATACAAACACTTACTCAACTATATATTTTAAAAAAGAGTCCAGTCTGTGAACCAGTACAGATACATTTTATTCACCATTTAAAAGGTCAACTAGATAAGAGAGGAAAAATGTGTGATAAATGTTTAAGATATCTATTAAATACATTTTCTAATCTGTTTGCTCAGGAGAGACTAAAAAATGACTTTCCAGACATAGTCAATATTTTAGAGTTTTCCATGTTATCTGGCACATCGTATTATGTCTTTGGAGCCTGAGTTTTGCCACTATATTTGCAATAAGTCTACAGGACAGAAGGAGATCTTAAGGTAAGACACTGTATTTCGGTGTTCTTTGTATTTAACCTTTTGTAGAAAAAGGTTCTTTTTCAAGATGTAGGTGATACTTTGGTTGAATTAAAAGTCCTAATCTTACAAAGATTTATAACACGTGCTTAGCTAGGTGGATAGTCTCACTGAGATCAATGGCACTACTCCTCTGCAGAAGTCTTTGCAGGATTGGGGTCAAAGTCTGGCTAAACAGGAGGTTAAATTTATTTATTTTTTCTTTTTTAAGAACTAGTTTCATTTGTGAGCACCTGAGGGCCGAGATTGGGCTGCCTCTTCTGTTTGGAAAGTACCTAGCACACAAAGTGGATACTACAGGAGTTAAACCATCGTAACAAATGGCCATACCACAGCAAATACTGGTACATAGCCAATTTATTCCAAGGAGCTCGAAACCAACAAGCCCTATGGGCTAGAGTGTCAGCCCATAGTAAGGAGAAGGGCCTTATTAGGCTGCTCCAGGGGCAGCCTGGGAGGGAGACTGTGACTTGGGGAAATCACAATCTTCCCTTCTGGTCTCACCGCAGCTCCAGGGATGGAGTCAACTGTGACAGGACTATACCTGTCACAACCTAGGTTCCCACCCCCCATCGTGCCAGCATAAATACACCACTGGGCATATGGGGATGGGGGAATGAAATCAAGGCCCCTCCCATCCCTGCATCTCCTGCGAGAAGGAACAGAGGTTTTGAGGAGCCTGCTTCCCCCCCACCACCACTGGAATCAGTGGCACAGCTCACTGGCAAAAGGGAATATGGCCGTATCTTATGCCCCCTATAACAGTGTGCAGGATAGGCTGCCATCCAGCCCTACATAAGCTATCCAGAAAGCCATTGTACACATCTTTCCCTCCACAGCTTGTCTTCCCAGCAGAAAGAGATGCTGGCTACACCAATTTCTGCTCCGCAATGCTTCCCTGATGTGTGTCCCCTGGAGGCAGGGATATGCCAACGGAGCAAGCCTTAGTACGTATGGCATATTATACTGCCATTAAGAAAGAGCTCCCACTATCAATTAGCACATGGGGGCTGCACAGACTCGCAGGAAATGGCTCAGCCCAGTCCACTGAAGCATATGCTTCTGACCTGCTGTTTCTGAGAACCTCAATGTCCTCTGCTGCTGGTGCCAATGCTCTGTCCCAAGAGATCAGACAAGGGCATGTGCTGAATTTTATCATGTCAGGTAGAATGTAATGATTCTTTGTGAACCACACGCACAATGTGCTGTTGGAGACAAAGCCACTTCAAGTTCCTCTCTGGCATTGGTTTGTAGAGAAGTGTCTTCCCTTCCCCCACAGGAATACATGAGAAGGATTTGCATTGCTTGGAATCATAAGAGGAAGTTGCATTAACTCAGACATTGACTGAAAATGGTACTTCCCTTGCATTGTGCCTGTTAGAGATAAGTATAAGGGGAAGACCCAAAAGCCTATGCAATATGCAAATCGTTCAGAGGCAGTTAATCCCTATGAAAATGAGAACCTAGAAACACCACAAAGTCAGCAAAGTTCTAGCAACACGCTACACAAAAATCCGTGGTGCAAACTAAAGTTCCTCTTTGCTGCCTTTAACATGCTCTCTCCAGCATCTTTGACAAGCAGAGAACACTGGGCTGGATCCTGCATTCCTTGGGCATTCAGAACGCGCATTGAGATCAAAGGATAGAGAAGAATTGCAGAATCAAGCGCATTATATGCAACGTGTTCACTTAGGCAAATTCTTCCCCTTTCAAACATCCCAGTTTGCAAGCTACTTTGGGTAGCTAGGTTTGGTAATACAACATACCAAGTAGATTAGATTGTACAGCACCTAGCACAATGGGGACCTGGTCCATGACTGGGGCTCCTAAATGCAACTGCCATACAAATAAATATTTCAGATGCACTATTATGTATATTTCACACATGCACCCCACACAAATTGATCTGGCAAACACTAATCGCATAAACAAAAACTGGAATTAGACCTGAACCAACCCCTCCCCCCCAAAGTTTTAGCGGGGTCTCCTTCCCTTCTTCATCCTGACGTTTTCACGGTGTTTGAAACCCACCTCTAGCAGAAATTATTTTCAATCCAGCAACCCTAGCAAACATATTTGGTTCCAATCCTTAAATAGATATTTGAATAGCTTAATCATTCATAGGGAATCCTACTAACGTTCAATTTGATAGACTGTCTTAGGCAATTGCCAGTGGATATTTGTGATACCTGGAGCATATTAAAGAAAGAACGTTGCTCTTTAAAGTAAATATTTCTTGAGCCCTCAACGTACACAGAATGCCAGACAAAGCTACTAATGGACAATAGATCATATTCTGGGGACAGAGCCAGACCTTTAGTGGGAGCGAGCTGCTTCAGGAGTCATCTGCAAACACACGACGGCGACTTTTGCCCCATTCAGTTTTGTTAGTAGCAACCGGTTTGAGGAAACAAGCTTGTTAAAAAGTAAATTGTGGAACCATCATGCTTGTGGATGGTTCTAGACCCACAGCTCTGAAAACTGACACCCTCTCCTGTGTGTGCTAGCAAAGGACACAGCAGGTTCCCTACCATCAGGTTTCAACCCTGACCTGGAGTGATGGGGTGTAAGTCACAAATTCCTCCCTGCCATAACTTTCATCTCCAATGGAATCATAGGAAGGGTTAAATTGGTTCTACACGTTATCAAGCGTGCACAGAAGGAGAGCGCCTCGGCATGTTGGCGGGAAATGGAGGGATGGATTTGGTGCTGCACCTCCCTGAAGTACAGTGCAGAAGGCACAGCCTAATGGGAAGAAGGGCAAAAGATGGCTTTAACCCACCTTCGCGCCACAGGAATTCTGGGCTGGCTGGAGGTCAGCGCAGCCACCAGCATAAGTTAGAGCCACCTGAGAAACTGGTCTAGTTTATGGCAGCCACCCCAGAGCTGCTGATGGAGCAGGCCAGGATCTGCTCCGTAGCTGTCAGCGAATCTCCAGTACGACCCTTATGCCAAAGGCTGCCAGGAGGGCAATCTAGGGCTCCATGCACCAGCCCTGCACTGCGCTTGCAACACAGAAATTCTCCCCAGTGACTGTATGGTTCCTTTGTCATTGAGATGACATTACTGGGACTGGAGTGGAGGCCAGAATAGGCCCAAGAGTATTTTACCTGCCTGAACAGTTTACTGTTGCAATAACATTAAATTGTGTATTTGTGGTAGACTGTCTACATCTGAACTACAGAGTCCTCTCTCTCATTATGTGAGAAAGGTCATCAACGTGAGCATCATGGTAGAAAAGCCAACCCTCTGTGCAAACTTTTCAAAAGGGCTTTAAGATATTGTTTAACTTGATTTCCGAGTCATCCTGAACTCCTGTAGACAGGTTGGAGACAGAAGTAAAATGCTCAGAGGTGGAGGATCTGCTTGGAACGAGTGATAGCATGGTTGAATGAAGCTAACACTACCAACCAGGATTTGTTTTTTGGTTGACTTCCAGGTAATTATTAGTTTTTAGAGTCCAACTCTTGGGTTTCTCTGTGCCATGTTAGAGGACATGATTCTAGGAATCTTTGTGCTCAGGAGGTATCTTAATACAAGTATCCTTTGGAGTTAGTAACAGAGCTTTGCTCTAGGTTTGGGTTCTGGCTGTGGTCTCCAACTGTCCCGTTGGAGATAAGGAACAGCACGGAGACTCTAGAAGAAATGTCCACTAGTCTCCAGCTGGAAGGGTGTGATAGCAATGCAAGGGCATGGAGGCTGAAGGAAAAATATATAGGATGGCCAGGCATATGTGTCGGCAGGAGGGGGGAAAATCCAGAAACCTCTCACAGAAGCAAAGATTTGAGGAAAGATATAAAAAGCAGCATCCAGACACTGCCAGATCTTCTGCAACTTTATGCAAAGATACAGGTCTCACGGGATTCTAGGTTACTCCCATGACATTAAATGTCCCTTAATGTCCTAGGTAACCTACTGCCAACCCTCTAACTAACAGCGGGTGCCAGTGCTTAACTGTTCTTTAATAATCTGCGTGCTCTTAGAAATTATAGTTTAGTAGCTTCAAATAAAGCATTTCTAAAAGTCAATATTGAAAAGAAGAGGAAGTGTAGTGTAATTTCCAGAGCAGTGAAATGGGAAGTCTAGTTCTGCTGCCAATTTTTGATAACTCAGTAGTTCCTCAGTTGAGATTTCTTACTGTCAGACGTGGCAATGCTATGAACTTGGGACAAAGTCATCTGACTTTATTATTCTCTGTTCCAATCAATAAAACCTTCCTTTCCCTTCTGAGTTCACAGCTCCTGGACTGAGGAGGGGTTGAAGCAGTAGGACGTACTGTATGCCAGTTCAGACCCCTTTGGAAATCTTAGGCATAATCTGAGAATCCCCAAGGACCCGCAAACCATAGGTTGAAAACCACTGCTATAGTTTGATGAAAGCAATGATTTTTTTTCCTTAAATGGTCATAAGCAAAGTTGACGGGCCACACGTTGACTGACATGGTCCCACTTAGACAATTTGTATCTCAGAGTGAAAGTAGTCAGTTTCTCACACAGTTGTCCCACACAGGTCAAACCGGTTGACTAATATTAGTAACTGCTGCCCAGTGTGGGTCAGATTCATTCTGTGTGTTCCTTTTTAAACACACTCTTGCTACTGCCACAGACAGTGCATGAATTATTATCCATTAACAGCACTTGGAAAATTGTGTCTGACTTTATTTAGCATGACTGGATTGAAATACACAGACTTGATCCTGAAAAGAAATAATTGGCAAGACGGGTTTTCTGACTGGCAAGTAGGGTTAATTTTTAGACCTACTAATGTGGTTTAAATTTAAGAGAGAAAAAAAAAAGTCTTGCAAGTAGTTTTATGTCTTCTGGTTGCAACGGCCTGAGAACTGTTTGTATATTGGTCCCCACAGGGTGCAGTGGGTGATTCCAACTGGTCACATAATCCCCTTGGCAGTTACTGTAACTGATATAAGTATTTTGAAGGCAGAGAGTGCATCTTAGCTTCAAGTGTTACGTTGATTATTGCGGACAGATTCTTTGTGGTATTACAACAAATTAGGTTGCAGGTTAGATTTCCATAGTATCTCTAGCATCTATATTATTTCTTAAATGCAGAGGGCTGTGGCCTCATGGTTTGAGCATAGGACTAACAGAGCCAAGTGGATTCTGAGTTCTTCTAAATCTGGCTGAGCTTCACTCCTACTGAGTCTCTCTCAGTGGGACAAGAGTCCTGACTGCCAGTTTTCTACCCTAGCTATTAGATTTTATTTCCTCCGTTTTCTGGGCAGCAAGCTTTGAAAAATAAAGGAGATCTTGCGTGTTAGATACCAGGGTAATGAATACAGTGTAGATCGATTAGAAGAGAGATTTGTTGCAGGACTTTTGCAAGGCAGATAGGTTTTGACTAAAAGCAACATTTTAAAGATGTACTTTTTGTCATTAAAAATGCAGCACAATTCAACACAAACTAGCTAGTGGGAGCAGGAGCCACATTGATGTATTAAACACATGATGGATCCTACAAGGATCCTTCAGCATCTCTCGGGTGGAAAGATGACAGGATGAGAATCTTGATATTTAAATAAAGGGTGAGAATAAGAGTATGTACCACCAAGACAGCCTTAGAGCTTGGGGCACCAAGACTAAAACTAGCTTACAACAGGCCACATAAAGGGTCACAGGTGAGAGAGGTTCACGATAGGTTTTGACCACCAGGATAATTTTCAGATTTCACTTTGCACAGAAGATAAGGCAAGGACACTCCTTTTCTATTGGGAAACAATGGCTCACGTTATTGAATCCAAATTCCTGCTCCAGCAATTTCTAATACCTAGGTACTGTCAGTATAAGTTTTCCAGCATTCTGAAACAGTCCTAAGGCCCAGAATTGTGCCCCATGTAGATAGAGAAGGAGGCATGATGGCCTGGAAGCCAGTGTCTATGAGTTGGTCATCTCAGTTCAGTTCCTTCCTAGTGGAACTGTAGGTGTCCATCACAGAAGCCGCCACTACCACAGTTGGTGCTTCCTCAACAAAGAAGCAAAGAATTGTGCTTAGACACTGTAGTGATGAGTGCTATAGAAAAACCTACATTTGATGATGAGACAGAACAGAGCCTGAATTAGCTTTGCACCTCTAAAGTCAGGCCTTCTAGGTCAGCGTTGAGACACAACGACAGGGCATAGTGGCAAAGATCTCAGCTGGGTGGCCTAGCTCCAATGGTGCTATCACAGCTCCAGTGATATGTCACTAATGCAGAAAAGGGACCCAGGCTTGTTCTCAGGAAAGCCACTGGAGCGAGGCCAGTTTACGGCAACTGATAATCCAGCCTATAGTATGTAATCAGATGGTTAGTGATATTGGTAGGCAGAAGAAAAGAACTCCCCCTCTCCCCCCCCCTTCTGGTGAAGTGAGGCAAGATGTATTTTGTCATGTGCCCACTGGAGCACTAAGGCATGCTGCTGCAAGGCATTGAGACCCCTCCCATCGCCTCCCCTGACTTCAGTGTCCTTAGAGAGTCCTGATTGTGAAAAGACAGACGTTCCATTTAGAATTTCATTGGAACTAGGCTGTTTTATCCAGCTGTGGCACTGGCCCTAACAGAGTTCCATGCATTTTAGCAAGAAATCAGCTTCTGCTTTTAAAATAACTGCCTTAGTCTCCCAAAACAAATCAGAAATACCTTGTTTGGGCCTCAGCCTTTATTATTTGGTAGCTGCCATTTATCCTACAGTAACTTTCACTAAGAAGAAATAATAGTTCATTCGAGTGACTATGGCCTTTCTACGCTCTACGAATTGCACTGAGCTTCCAGTTGGCTTCAGCAGCTAACCCTCTGACATCTCTTATCGGGCCTGTTCAGATTTAGAGGCACAGCAGTAAGGCCTAATTGTTTTTTTCTCAGGTCTTTCCATGTCTAAGCCTTATTAATTGTGCTGTTTGTATCATTGCAAGTCCATTGGACGTGCTCCTTACCAAGCAACATAAACTACAGATCTTGTATAAAGAAACACATACTCTATCTAGACCTTATCAGCTACATTTTAAAAGGTGCTTATAGCCTGCAAGCCTGATCCTGTTTCCACTGGACCCGGAGCACCCACTGGCATCCAGGAGGGCAAGATCAGGTCCCGTGCCTGTTTGAGTAAGACACCCTCAGAGCTGCAATTGATTTTCTCTCCTGACACTGGAGAATCTGCATCATAGATATTGCATTGTTCCCGCTGCACAACTGCCTACTGCAAGGTTTCCTGCACCTTCCTCTAGAAAAGCTGGTACTGGCCACTCTTATGAATAGCAGACCAGATGGACTATCTGGTCCAATCCAACCTGGCAATCAAATGCCAGATCCCTTCAGAATTTATTTCTTCTTGGAGCAAAAAAATGCAGGGTTAGTGATCTTGCTCTGATGCAAGCAGATACCGGTTGACATTTCCTATTCTTATCAGGCAACTGATGAAGTGGCAGACATAAGACTTATTCCTCGTGTCTTTTTAAAGGGATTTTAAAGAATGATCCATTTATAAATAGCAGCTCATTTATTTACTGGACAAGCTGGCCATCAGAATCTGAAGTTCTAACCACACAGTTGATTGATTTGCCTGATTTAATTAGTGTTAATTTCCTCTGTATTTCATCACCAATCCTTCTGAAACGTATTGCAGCTTCTTCCTTAAGAAAGAAGTAGCTTATGCATAGAGAAGCCATGCTGCTGTCCCTTCACGGACAGGGAAGTACAAAGCTCCCAAAGCACAGGCCAGTCCAATATGTTTTTGCCTCTTGGGCTGAACCTCTAGCCCTGTTAGTCAATAACAGGTGCAAGATTTGCATTAACAGTAACAAAGATTGAAAAGTCTCAAGCCCAGCATCTGCTCTAACATAAGAGGATAACCTGTTTTTCTTCAAAGGAAATCTATCCACATCAGTTTGTGATAAAAGACCCACCAACATCATGTCAGTCGCTGTGGTCAGATACTTGGATAATCACAAACAGCCTCCGAAGAGCATGCACACACCCATGCACGCATAATGAAACAGGAGCCTGCAACTCCCAGCAACTGGCAAAACTGGCCATCTATTGACTCGTCAATTAATAACTCTGGGCTTCAAACTGGGACTTTCTAGTTTCAATTGCAGCAATTTCCAGTAACATTATCTACTTACTGGTGTTTCCTTGGATCTGACATTTGCTGTGATTATCTTTATTTACAAAGCAAGAAACATTACTATTACTTAGCACTTAAACAGTACTAGTATCTCTTATGTAACGCAAATATTCCAGAGTTCTAGCCTTATTGTAGCACTTTTCAGCTTAAATTCACTTTACAAACATTAACTAGCTGACCTCCACAACCACCCCTGTGAGACAGGCAAATAAAATTAATCCCATTTTACAGGTGGGGAAACTGAGGCAGACAAGCCAAGTGACTTTAAAGTTACAGAGGAAGCCATGGTCAGGGTTAAGAGCAAACTCAAAATTCCTGTCTCCCCAACCTATGCTTAGGCTACTAGGACATGTTCCCCATAGACCATGACTCTTTAAACCCTATTTCCACTGAAGGGCCCTTTACAGTCTGATTCTTCTGTCATGTAAAATGGTGTAAATCAGGTTAACTCCACTGAAGTCAGTGGAAACACACTAGTGCAAACTGGTGTAAACGACCCTGTGAGTCTACAGGTGGATAGGTCCAGCCATTCTCTTTGTAATTTACTTATCTCACTCATGGGCAGTCCCCACCAAATCCATTCTGGTGCCAATGGCTGAGTTTTCCTTTCTTTGAACCTTATTTTATTGCTTGATCAATAAACGTTAAGGATTGTGATTTGAAGAGTTATTTTAAAGCCCAGGGCAGGGAGAAGAAAATCCCTTTACGGTAAGCAAACCTTTTGATTGATGTTTGTTTATTTGCTTATTTATGAACTTGCTTTTTTTGCCATCTCCACTTAGTGTACAGGGCAAGGGCTCAGCATTTTGTAAAGAAGCTCTATAAAAATCAATTGAATTGAATGCAAACCCTTTCTTTCCCTAACTCTGCCAATTTGATTCCTTTCAAAAAGCTCCCAAGCAATTACTGTCCCATTCTTCACTCACCAGTTTGAGAGTTTCAAACAAAGTCTAAATCTCTGAGATCACGTTTCCAAAAAGCTCTGACTCAGGCACCTTTCCTTACTGCTCCAACAAAAAGGGAATCTACTGGTTTACCTCTTTAAATTATTTAGTTTGATTCATCATTTGGCATAACAACATACATCCTCCTGCACATCCATCTCCCTTTGCCCGCCCAAAACCGGGAGCTGTATTTTTCAATCACAAAAGTCCCAAATGGACATTTTGACAGGTGTCTCCCACCCCAGCTAAATTAATGTGCTTTGAAATCCTCTGCTAAAAGGGTACTAGAATACTACTGGGTTAATAAAACTGCCTAAACGCCCCTGGGAGGCTGGTAGTACTGAGCCCATTTTGCAGCTAGGAAAACGGAAGCACAGAAACTTACTGGAGCACAGCAGATAAGAGGAAAGCCAGGAATCCCGCAGCCTGCTGAACCCAGGATTCTCCATCCTCTTACAGCAGCTTGAGACATTCTGAACTCAGGCTCCAGGTGTAAGGGAAAGAGCAGCACACAAGCCCAGGGGCTGCTGCCCTGCCTTGTCATAGAATATTAGAGTGGGAAGGGACCTCAGGAGGTCATCTAATCCAACCCCCTGCTCAAAACAGGACTAACCTCAGCTAAATAATCCCAGCCAGGTCTTTGTCAAGCCGCAGCTTAAAAACCTCTAAAGAAGGAGATTCCACCACCTCCCTAGGTAACCCATTCCAGTGCATCAGCACCCTCATAGTGAAAAACGTTTCCCTAATGTCCAACCTTGACCTCCCCCACTGTGACTTGAGACCATTGCTCCTTGTTCTGTCATCTGCCACCACCGAGAACAGCCTAGCCCCATCCTCCCTGGAACCCCCTTTCAGGTAGTTAAGGGCTGCTATCAAATCCCCCCCCCCATTCTTCTCTTCTGCAGACTAAATAAGCCCAGTTCCCTCAGCCTCTCCTCATAAGTCCTGTGCTCCAGCCCCCTAATCATTTTTGTTGCCCTCCACTGGACTCTCTCCAACTTGTCCACATCCTTTTTGTAGTGGGGGGCCCAAAACTGGACACAATATTCTAAATGCAGCCTCACCAATGCCGAATTGTCTCCCCAGTTGTCTCTTTCTCAAAGGAGGAGGGAGTCACGGTGGAGCATCTTTGCACATCCACCTACCAGTCTGGAGAAAAGCCTCCTGCCTTGCCCCTAGATGGAATTTCCGCCACGCTGACATTTGCAACACCTCTTCCTTCCCCCCACTACCCAGCCCAGACTTAAAACGAGAACCACACGAGCCCCCGGCCGGGCGCCTTTGGACTCTGCTGCTCAGCCAAGCCCGTTCACTCTGACCCCTCCTCGTCCCCGCGCCCCCACTCGGGGCTCGGCAGCCAGCCATGGCAGCAGCGCTTCCTCCGCTTCCCACCAGAGCCAACCCAGGAGGCAGCGAGCGAGGGAAGGAAGGAGGGGGCAGGAGCTGAGCAGCGTTTCCTGAACACCCCCGGCCCGAGCTCGGGCTGCAGGGGGCGCGGAGCCCAGGGGCTGGCGGCACCCCGCCTTCAGCACAGCCCCGCGGCTCACCCGGCACAGCGGCCGCTGAAGCTGGAAGAGGAAGTCGGTCTCCATTTAAAGCAGGCGGGCGCTAGCCCGATGAGGAAGTCGGAGGGCGCCGACAAGATCTAACCCCGCACCCCGGTTCCTCGAGGCTGCAGCGCCGCTGTCACCTCCCCACCCCCAAAGCGCGCAGGAGCTTCGTTCACCCATGCACGACCCGCCGGGCAGCCCCGCGCCCATCGCCAGCCGCTCCCCACGCACTGCAGCCCGCACGTGCCGGAGAACGGCGTCCGGATCCCGAGCCACCGCACGCCCGGTCCCCGCTCCGCACAGCCCGCACAGCCGCCACGGGCAGCGCCTCTGCCCCCCTCGCAGCAGCACGTGGCGGTCTCGCCCCTGCCTCTCGCACCGCGTCCACCCGCGTCCACCCCCCGGGGCCCCAATACGCGGCTTCTCGCCCTCCGCCTGTGCACCGGCCGGCGGCGGCGACGAACCCTTCCGCCGGGCGGCTGGGGAGCGGGGCGGGCAGGCGGATCTGGGAACCCGCAGGCCCTGCCCGAGCGGCCGGGCGGGAGACGTGCTGCCTCCTGGCCCCTTATTTAGAGCGCTGAGACTCCCCCATCCCCCTCCTGGAAAATGCCAGCCTTGTAAGTTACCCCTCCCCCCACCCAGCCTGGCCGCAGATCAGCTCCCTCCCTGCCCTGCGGGGGATCAGCCGGCTGAAGTGGAGCCGCTCGCCCGGGGGAAAAGACGGTCACTCACGGTACCTGGCGCGGGGATCGAAGTAGCTGCTGGAAGAGGCACCAGCCGCCGCCGCCGCTAAATGCCCAAGGAACCTCTCTGGTTTCTGCACCAGCCAGCAGCAACAGCCCAGGCTTCCGGGTTGGTCAGTTTCAACGTCACGGCCACAGGTTTGCAAAGAGGCAGCAGCATGAAAAATAACTATAAAAGGAAGCGACACACGGGGGAGGAAGAGGAAACCCTGTTTACCTTTGAAAAGCCCAACTGCTCGTGCCTGCCTGGCAGAGACAGCAGAGTCTTTACAAGCGCCGCAGGGAGGCACAGGAGCTGGTGCATGTGCAGTGGGGAAGCGAAGAGCCTTCTCCATCCCCCCGCCACAGCTCACCTCCCACCAAAAGCAGGGGAGCGCTCGCCGTGGTGTCCTATCAGTGGAAGGATTTGATCCTGCAAGGTGCTGAGCAACTCCTGGAAGTACAGAGCACCTCTTACACCCCCGGGGAGCTGACTGGAACTTGAGCCCCTTGCAAGATGGGGCCCTCAGGTGCTTTGAAGTTTGGCCTTTGTAAAGCACGATCAGATCAAGAAGGGCAATAGAAAGGCAAAGAGAGGTTTGCTTGATGCTGGATTTATTTCACCTTGATAATGATACTGTAACTTCAAGCAAGCTCACATGAATGAAAATGACTGGACTTGCATCAGCCATTATTTCTCAGACAGAAAAATGACCCACATCACAGCTAGCAAGACTGATTTTTTTCCCCACTCACCTGCATGCGTGTGTGCACGCAAGGGGCTGATTTTCACTGCTTCTGAGCCCTCCCTGCCAAAGCCAAAGCCACCACTCCTGATTCTCTTCTCACTTTTATTGATGTTAATGAATTTACATCAATGACATTGCTCCTGTTTGACATCCCCCTGAGAGGAGAAGCCCAATGAGAGACAGGTGGGAGTGTTTAGCAGCTCTGAAAAGCAGCTCTAAGCAATCCTGCAAGGTGGGTCTTGTGAAGGTGACAACTACACCAAGTCACTGTAGGTGCAGATGGAATGATACCGATGGCTGTCATGGATTCCAACCACTGGCTGCACCTCTCATTCCATAGCAGGCTACATGCAGACATGCTGGCAGGAATTAATAGCCAGCCAGCAGAATGGGGTTGAAACAGCCAATAAACCCCATCTTTCACACACTGAACTGCAAAGCTAATTTTATGGACATGCTCTCCAATTCAGGAGAGCTCTTAAGCATGTTCTTAAATGTATCCCTATTCAACAAAACACTTAGTGCTTAAATCCCACTGCAATCAATGGTACTTAAGCTCATGCCTAAAGGGAAGCCTGTTCTTAAGTATTTACTGAATAGGGATCCACTGCTGAATCAAAATCCTGAGCAGCCCTACTGAACTCAATTGCATTCCTCACCTGTATTAAATTTGTCAGGTGAGTGTTTGCAGGCTCAGAGCACAAGGCAATCAGAGGTTTAGTGCTGGCTGTACAGAGCAGTGTGGGAGACTCCAAGGTCCAGTTCTGCTGTTGACAGTGCTCACGTTATAAATGTAAACTCTTTTTCCAATACTTGAGTATTATTGCCTTAGCAGAGAACCAGAATTCAGCATAAGTGTAAGTAACTATTGCAAGTGAAAGCACAACTGAAAAGGAAGGGGTGCCCTCCCTGTAAAACACACCAACACACAAGGGTTAGTGCTTGATGAACCCCTGCAGTCACCAAGGAGACACTGTCAACTGCAGCCTTTAGAGCTTTAATTACTTCAGTTAACTCTCCAGTGTTTATTATACCTTCTTGAAAGCTTTTCTATTAAAGAAATATTAACTCTTCTGGTTTTTCCTTTCTCTTCTGGCAGCCCAAGTCAGAGTAGCTCTGAAAAGCTTGGTTCCCCATTTGTGCTGCAGCGCAATGGCTGAGTCAATCAGGATCAGGCAGAGCTCTTTCTAGAAATCCAGGAGAATGCGATCATATCCTCCTTCCTCCTGGAGCATAATTTTGCTCCTTAAATACTCCCATTGAAACAAATGGGAGCAACAGATGACTCCATGTCAGTATGGGTTACAGAATCAAGCCCCCAGTTTAATTATTTGTAGCAGATAAAAAAAATCACAAAACTTTAGCACTGAGGGGACAGCAAACAATCAACCTTCCACCAAAATATTTCTCAATTCTGCAAACACTTACGCAGATGCTTAACTTTAGGTACATGAATATTTCCATTGAGTTCAGTGGGACCACTCCTCCTGTGCTTAGAGTTAAGGGTTTGCAGGATTTATTGGATAGTCTTTTCCACATTTAGAATAAAACCAAGGTCCTGTCTACCTATGGTAGTTAAGAACTTCATGGCACTTCCTCCACCCCAAATGAGAACAGCGATGCCAGCACCCAACATCCTGGTCTGGGTATTCTTATTAATACTACAATAACACTCAGAGGCCCTTATCAGGATTGGGGTTCCATTGTGCTAGGCCACTGTTTCTCAACCTTTTAAGAAGCAAGTACACCCTAACTTCTGAAAATTTTAATAAGTACCCAACACTCAATTTTCCATGGGATTTTATATTTACAGACTAATGTGAGCCATATGTTGGAAGAAAGGCTGAGTATATAAGGCTGTGATATGACAGATATCAGATCTAGCGTGGGTAGGATTACCACCTTTATACCTGGGGTGCACAACTCAAGTATGTACCTGGGCTAGAGGTGATGTTGGCCAAAGCTACGAGGCTTTGAGTGGCACGCCAATGCTGGGGAATATAAAGCGCTGTGCCAATTTTTTTGCCATAGATTTGAGAGGAGGAAGGGGTGAGAGAGAGAGAGAGAGAGACAGGAAAAGAGGCAACTGGTAAAATCTGGGGCTGTCATAGAGCAGTGAAATTGACAAGTTTTCTGGGCACTGGGCTTTGAGCCAGGGAGGGGGGCTGCCACCTGGTCAAGTTGCAGGTGGCTGCTGCCTGGCTACCAGCCCAGGAGGTGGGCGACTGCCACCCAATCTGAGCTGGGGCAGAGGAGGCTTCTGCGCCAGCTGGGACCCAGGGATGTGGGCAGGCGGCTGCTGCCCATCTTCAAGCCAGGGTGCTGGAGGCTGTCCCTCGGCTTGGAGCGGGGGTGTGGGTGGCTGCCACGCAGCTGTGAGCCCAGCTCACAAGATGCAAGAGGCTGCCACAGGGCTCCCACCTGGGAGCTGGGACCCAGCAGGAAGTGGAGGGCTGCTGTCTGCCTCCCCCAGAAGCTAGCGGCTGCCACCTGCCTCCTAGCTGGGAGCTGTAACCAGGTGGGAATTGGGGGGCTGCCACCCACCTCCCAGCTCAGAGTTGGGACCTGGCAGGAAGCGGGCAGCTGCCACCTGCTTCCCCCAAAAGCCAGCTCCCAACTGGGACCGGCTGGGAAGCAGCTGGCTGCAGCCTGGCTTCCCAGGACTGTGGCAGCTGCTGCCCACCTCCCAGTTAGGGGCTGCTGTCCACCTCCCCCAGAAGCTGGTGGCTACCACCCGTCTCCCCGCTGGGAGCTGCGACTGGGCAAGAAGTGGGCTGCTGCCACCTGGCTTCCCCAGAAGCTGGGGGTTGCCACACACCTGGGAGCTGTGACATGGCGGGAAGCGGGGGGCTGTTACCCGCCTCCTCCAGAAGCTGGGGCCTGCCGCCTGCCTCCCAGCTGGGAGTTGTGACCTGGCGGG
The DNA here is from genome assembly GCF_026122565.2 of Emydura macquarii macquarii. Classification (NCBI taxonomy): domain Eukaryota; kingdom Metazoa; phylum Chordata; order Testudines; family Chelidae; genus Emydura; species Emydura macquarii. Next base: position 9,032,592 of record NW_027130506.1, read on the forward strand.
AAGCGGGCAGCTGCAGCCTGGCTTCCCAGGACTGTGGTGTCTGCCGCCCGCCTCCCAGCTGGGAGCTGTGACTGAGTGGGGAGCGGGGGGGAGGGCTGCCGCCTACCTTCCCCAGAAGCGGGGGCTGCCGCACATCTCCCAGCTAGGAGCTGGGACTGGGTGGGAAGTGGGCTGCTGCGGCCAGGCTTCCCCAGAAGTTGGCAGCTGCTGCCCGCCTCCCCTCCTCTCTCTTTTTCCCCGAGTACCCCCTGCTAATGGACAGTCCCTGTTCTGAAGCATTTACAATGTTAGGCCTTGATCCAGCAAACCCTGATGCAATAAGAAACTGTCCCCACAATTAAATTTCTAATAAGTAAAATCAGGTCTTTATATAAGACAAGAAACAAGAGGATATAACCAACCAACCGAGAGAATGGGTGCTGGAGGACAGGCTTACAGAGGCAGGAATGTGTGGTTAGAAACACTAGCTATGTTCATTTTCAGTTGGTTTCAAGTCATTTAAAGAGATTTTTAAGAAGCATTAACAATATATGAACCAAAAAACCCAGCTATAAGTAATCCCTACATTGGAAACTCTTTGAGGTCCTCCTACAGCTCTATAAAGTGCCATACACACATACACCTGGTGCTATATAAATCACACAAGAATTTTTTTTAGCATAGACAAGACCACATATTTTTCCCTAATCTTGGTCTCTGACCATTTTTGCTGAAACTGTCCAAACACAGTTCAACCTGAGGCAGATATTTGGTACCGAAAATTTCAGCCAAAAGAGTTAAAGTTTGACAAAGCTATAAACAGCTGAAAACAGGGTCTTATAATAGAAAGTGTTAAGAAACCAAATGTTACTACCAGTGCTGCCTATAATAAGGATAATCTCCATGGGCTCTGATCCTGTAATAGGAGCAGCCTTTGTAGATCGCCACCGACTTCAGTGGGACTCTGCACTGATGACATTGTCAGCCCATGTGGATCCAATCACAGCATCAGAGGCTAATGTTCATAGTAAAAACCTTCCCACACTCAGCCCAATCCTGCAAACTGCCTGTGCATCCGTCCTACATAGCCCCTTTCACCATAGTATTGGAGCTCATAATCATTAACAGACTTATCCTCACAACACCTCTATGAAGTAGGGAAGAACTATTATTCCAATTTTACAGATGGGACCTGAAGCAGAGAGGCTAAGGTCTAGATTTGCAAACTCCCATTGACTGCAATGCCAGTAAAGGAGATAAATGGTTTTGAGAATCTTGTTCATAGTCACACCGCAGGGAATGAAACCTCCTGTGTCTTCAAAGTTCTACAGCAGCATCATAACCAGGACCATTTTTCTACGTGAATCTTGCAGGATCAGTACCTTGGCTATGAAAACGAAAGCGCCTAAAATGAATAGACTGTACTTCATGCTTCCTTTATTTACCCAGTTATACGATTTTCATATTATTTGCATTGCAATAGTAGCTAGGAGCCCTAATCCTGGAGCAGGACCCCATCATGTTAGGTGCTGTAGAACACAGAACAAAATAGGGTCCCTGCCCCAAAGAGCTGATGATCTCTATAAATATTAGCAGTAGATTGTATGTAGAAAGTGTAAAAAGGCCACTGTCACGTTAAAATGACATTTTAAGAAACCCTTTACTCACATTAGAGCTTTAACATGACAGTAATTTTTCCAATATAATCTACTTCCCATCTCTTATGCTCTTTATTTCATACTGGACTTTCATTGTCTCTAGCTTGGAAAAGGAGAATACGGGAGTCTGTTGTTCTTTAGACCCCAATCCTGCAATCAGTTCCATGCAGACAGACCTTTATCCCCACACCAGGGCTCAGCTGATACCGAAGGGTAGGAACAGGACCTTTGTTGTGTTCACTTTCTGTGTTTATGCATTAGCACACTGCATCTGTGATTGGTTACATATACTGCACGGGAATACTGCACAGATCCAAATCACCGTTATTAAAAGGGGAAAATATCCCGGGGAACTGGGCTCCATGCTTTAAAAAATATGTAAATGCTGGGCCTAAATGATAATGTCACTTTGCTCAGAGAGGGAACACCATAAACTCCCTTAAAATGGCTACAGGAAAGACAGTACCCTAGCAAATATCCAATGAGCAGTCTTTCTATCCTCCTCTGACTGAAAATCAACTACTGGCACAACCAGTGTGGGTTTTGGAAACCTCAGTTTGAGTTAAGTATAATATCTAGAGATGTCAGGAGGTCAGACAAGATGATCTAAAGTCTATGAGAGGTGACAGCAGGCAGCGACTATTATCATGGGGGAGGGAGAATACCAGAACTTGGAACAGCCCCCAGTGAGAAGATCCAGTTACTCTCTCTGGGAAGGAAGTCAGGGGCAGGTATCACCTCATGATACCTTGCCGGAGTTTGAGTTGTTTGTCTCTTTTAAGGGACTTTCCTATTTCCATGCTCACAATCGACCAAGGCCAGGGCAGGAGACTTGTGCCCGGGAGGTGGTGGGGGGGAAGGGGTGAGGCTGCCCCGTGGGCAGAGGCACCAGCACAAGGTCTGTGACCGTCCCCTGACGTGCCACTGAATCCCCTGAGGGTCTAGCCATCCTCACCGCCCTTCCCGAGCTGGGGAGGGCAGGGAAACCCAACCCGCCTGGCCCAGCAGGTGCGGGCCAGCGCCCATCAGCGGGGCCGCATAAAGGCGGGGCCGGCGGCCCAGGCGCCTCCAGCCGCCCTAGCAAGGATGGAGAAGGCGGAGGCGGCTCGCAAAGTTCACCTGAACATCGTGATCATCGGCCATGTGGACTCGGGGAAATCCACCACCGCCGGCCACCTCATCTACCAGTGCGGGGGGCTGGAGCCGCGCCTGCTGGAGAAGCTGGAGGCGGCGGCCGGCCAGGTAGGCTCGTTCCCCGTGCTGCGCTGCGCTGCGCTGCAGGGGGCTCCCAGCCCTTCCCCTTCCCCGGGCGGGCGGGCGGCAGGCCGGGGCCCAGCCGCCTCCCCCCCTGAGCCCTGCGGTCTCCGCAGGCGGGGAAAGGCTCCTTCAAGTTCGCCTGGGTGCTGGACAAGCTGAAGGCGGAGCGGGAGCGGGGCATCACCATCGACATCTCGCTGTGGCACTTCCACACCCGCCGCTTCTCCGTCACCCTCATCGACGCGCCGGGCCACCGCGACTTCGTCAAGAACATGCTGACCGGCGCCTCGCAGGTAGGCGGCTTCCCGCCCGCGGCTCGCGGCGTGGACCCGGGCCCGGCTGCAGGGGAGAGGACGGGATGTTGCCGCGCCTGGTGCAGCCCCCCGCAGGGCGCGCGGCCCGGTTCCCGCCTCGCGCCGAGGCTGCGGCCGCCCCGCCTCACGCGGCTCCTCTCGTCCCTCAGGCGGACGCGGCGGTGCTGATGGTCTCGGCCGCGCCCGGGGAGTTCGAGGCCGGCGTCTCCCGCCAGGGCCAGACCCGCGAGCACGCCCTGCTGGCCTACACCCTGGGCGTCAAGCAGCTGCTGCTCTGCGTCAACAAGATGGACCTGAGCGAGCCGCCCTACAGCCAGCGGCGCTTCGAGGAGGTGGTGCGCGGCGTCGGCCTCTACCTGCGCCGCATCGGCTACAGCCCGGCCGCGGTGCCCTGCGTGCCCATCTCCGGCTGGGCCGGGGAGAACGTCACCCTGCCCAGCCCCAAGGTGGGGGGAGCCCCGGGCGCTGGGGGTGGGAGGGAGCCACGTGGAACTCGCCTGCCTGGAGGGGCTGCCGCAGGCCCAGGACCCCCACATGGGGGGGAGGGCACGCTGTAGCCCCCATTACCGTGAGGGGAAACGTGCTCGTGAGTGTATGTGGGGGGTGAGGGGGTGTGTGTGTGTGTGTGTGTGTGTGTGGGAGGTGGCCCATGTTATACACGTATACTGGGCCCGAAAACACTATGCTTGGGCCCTCCCCGTGCCAGCAGGGCTCTGGATCCTCTGCTGAACCCAACGGGCAGGGGAGATGCAGCCTTTGTCTCCTGGGGCAAAGGTGCCCCCCAGCCAGGTGCTGAGGACTAGAGACTGCAAGATGTGACGGGGGAAGGGACAGGTTTACACTCTGCCAGGGGCACCTCATGGGGTGGGAATGAGCCTCCGGCCAGGGCTAGTGCCAGACCTCTGCTCACAGCCCCTCGCTGTGGTTTTTTTTTTTTCCCCTGTATCTCGCTGGCGTCCATCTCACCCCTGCAGATGCCCTGGTTCAAAGGCTGGAAGGTCAAACGGAAGGAAGGTTTCGGGAAGGGACAGACGCTCTTGGAAGCACTGGATTCTCTCCTGCCACCTGTGCGGCCCAGTAACAAACCCCTGAGGGTGCCTCTGCAGGATGTCTACAAGATTGGAGGTCAGCCCAGGCAGGAATGGGACACTGGGATTTGCTGGGCTCTGCAGAGGGTCTCCCAAGTGACTGAAGGGCCCTGTGGGGCCAGGGCCCAAATCACCCCAACTTAATGACCTTCCGTGCACGGGGAGTCTTAGCAACTACTTGCTCCTAGCCATGCCTCCGACTCAGGAAGTGTCCTCGTGCAGCAGCAGCCTGGGTGCTGGTCTCTGCTCATCTGGCCTTGGTTAGCAGGACAGGAAACACTTCTGAGGATACTCTCCCTCTTCCCTCATCCTAGCCAGGAGACTCCACCCCACGTCAGATTAACTGGTGTGCTAGCTGTGCTGGTTGTGGGTTTCCTTCCCGGAATCAGCTCTTCCCCCTCTCCTCCCAGGAATTGGCACTGTACCAGTGGGGAAGATCGAGACAGGCATCCTCAGACCAGGCATGAACATCTCGTTTGCACCTGCAAACCTGTCAGCGGAGGTCAGAACCATTGAAATGCATCACGAGCCACTGCAGGTGGCTTTTCCTGGTTACAATGTGGGCTTCAACATAAAGAACATTGCGGTCAAGAATCTGAGGCGGGGCCACGTAGCTGGCAACTCCAGGAGTGACCCCCCAGCAGCAGCAGCCTATTTCACTGCTCAGGTGTGGAGACTTGCTTCTATGTTTCTATCTAGGGATGATAGTCAGGGTGTTGGCCCTTCATGAGTGTGCAGCAGGGAGGTTGCCATTCCTGTGGGGTGTGACCTTCTGGTAGCACCACTGGCAGGTTTGGAATAGGGATGTAAAATTAGTTTGTTTAAAAATGTTTAAATGTTCTAAAAATAGAATGTTTAAAGGTTAAATGCGGGGGAGGGCGGAGCTGTGCTGGGCTCCTGTCTCACTGCCAAGTGAAAGCTGCCTAGCTGTGGTGGGGAGCTGAGCTTAGCCCAACTGCAGGATTGATGCCTGCAGCTCTTCTCTTTCTCCCCCCCAGTTTAAACAGCAATCAGCTGTTTAAAATGTTGACACAGCTGATTACAGTTTAAACAGTTAACCTTTTACATCCTTAGTGTGGGGGGAGTCAATCAGACTGGACTTTGCAGAATACAGTAAGGGCTACAGGCAGTATGCCTCCTCCCCAGTGCAGGTTTCTGTTGGTTTAAACAGCCTCTAGCAGCATCTGCTGCCCAAATGCATGGGGCATTGCTCTCCAGAAATGTCTGGGCATTTAGGAGTTCCCCCAACCCTCTCCTTACTGTTTTAAAGCTCAGATCCTTGGTTCCTGAAACAGCCCCTCTTGTGTCCTAGGTGATCATCCTGAACCACCCTGGCTTTATTAAGGCTGGCTACTCCCCAGTGGTAGACTGCCACACCGCTCATGTCACCTGCCAGTTTGCTGAGCTCTTTGAGAAGATTGACCGTCGATCGGGAGAGAAGCTGGAGGACAATCCCTCTGTGCTGAAGTCTGGAGACTCTGCTATTGTTAAGCTTGTACCTATGAAGCCTCTGTGTGTGGAAAGGTTTTTTGACTATCCGCCTTTAGGCAAGTGTTTGAAGTAAAGTCAGCTCTGCCTGTCTGCTACTAACCACATAGATGAGATGCAATGAGTCACCTTAGCTAAACTTAGGGGCTTCTGTTTCCATTTTCTGTTTACCATTGTTCTGTGTATTCTGATGGACTGGGCAGGAAGTAGAAGTTGACAGTGAACAGCAGACTTTAGCTAAGCCACCTAAATAAACAGGCTGTTTACGGCACAAAAAGTAGCCTAGCATGTTAACTACTGTATTGTGGTAATGCCTATGGGACTAGTCATGGACCACTGTGCTAATGCTGTAGAAACCTAGAATAATGATAGTCCCTGCCCTGAAGAGCTTAAATCTAACTCTAAAATGAGATGAGGGAAGGAAGTAGAAGGTGGCTGCAGGAGTACAAGCAGTTGTGCCTGCTCCTTAGTTTGAAAGGCAACTAAAATATTGAACTTTCCATTTCAGGCCGCTTTGCAGCTCGGGACTTGAAGCAGACGGTTGCGGTTGGAGTCATCAAATCAGTAGAAAAGAAGCCTGCAGGTGTCACTAGAAAACCAGCGCAGAAAGCGCTGCTGATCAAGTGAAGGGTAGCTTGGTCTATTTTTGTTTAAAGTCAGTTTAATTGAAAGGTAGCTTTAATGTAATCAGTTGAACTTGAGATGGACTCTTGTTTTGTTTAACCCCTAATTGGGACTTCATGGTTTCATAGTTAATGTTGCTGGCTTTGAAGTATCTGAACAATAAAAGCCTCTTCATCTCAGAGGCCTGTGTCACATTTATTACAGAAGTCATTTAAGATTCGCATAGCTGGATGCCTCCTTCCTTATTGTAAGTTTCTGGAAAAGTTTGTTCTCCAGCTTTGGGGAGATCAAAAGCTCTCTGAACAGATCTTAAGGACAGCTTCAAACTACCACTTGCATCTATACAAGTAGGTTTGATAGGTAGCCACAGCTTTGTGGGGCCTCAGCTACTTCAGAACACGGAAGCAAGCCAATGTAATCTCCGACTTTCCCTGTAAAGGGCTCTCAACTCCAAATGCATGCTTGCTTCTACTTGTGGGAGAAACAGTAGCAAGAAGTCTAGGATGTGAACCTAGTGGCTGGCACTTCCCTGAATGGCCAAGTATCTCCCTCCCTAGATGAAAAGGGAGATAGGATGGGGTTTAAACGTGACTTATGTCACTGAGAAACCTAGGACAACTTTAGAGTCCTAATTGTTGGGTTTTTTCTCCAGTCTCCTTTAGGGTTCTCTTTCAAAAGTCTTCCTCTGGCCTCTTCAAAGATAAAACTAACTCTTACCCTCCTGTAGTGTCCAATGCCACAGAAACTGAACCAGCCTAACATACTGGTAAACATTTATAAGCGATGCTTTTTGTTCGGTATCCCTTCTAACTTGATATTCCGTGCCTAAACTCAAGCCTCTGTTCTTCTAACTAATGGGTGTGATATGACTGAGGTATTTTTGGATAAACTTGGCAATACAAGGCATTTGAACATGTCTAGCATCTTTAACTGCACTAAGTCACAGTTGTGACCAACTCCTGTGTAAGATTAGTCTTATCTGTTACCTTAGGTTAACAGTCTCCAGCTCGTGCACCTTTACTTCATGCAGGCAAGTTAAAAATGCTTGCAGTCAAACGTTAGTGATAACATGACTCACTTAAGTGAAATAAAAGTAAAGGGGTGGTTCTGGTCAACTTGTAGTTCCTAGACCAGCTGCTGCTTGTCCTGTACCCACATACACAAATGCCATAGTGGCTTAGTATTCCTGCAAGAGATCCTTGATCAGGGAGGGATTGCCACCACCATAAAACAACTGCCAAGGTGTCCAAGGGCATCTCCGAACTTTTGGAGGATAAGAGAAGGGGGCTACTTACACTACTACACCTTACACTTCACAAATTGGTGTCCAAGCAGTTACATAGATCTAAGCCCTAAATAAAAACCCACTATCCATTAATTGATTAATAAATTTATCCTGTAAATTGAAGGGTGATTCGTGCTCACTTTGCACATGTCCAAAGCCAGTTGTGCTGCATGTGCAGGCTTTCCCCACTCCCCTACAAGCCCAGAACATTCTGACAGGATGAAAGTATGAGGCCAAATGAGATGGGGCTTGATACATTAATTTTCTTACTGAGCTACATCACCAATATTGAACTGCAAACTTTCAGCCCTTTTATCTTTCGGTAGGTGACCTGTACAACAGGCTTTGTGAATTCAGTACATGTTAAGGATTAGATTGTTAGTCTACAATTACAGCAGGTTTGCTGCTCAACATCTACACCCAAGCAGTGAGGGCTACTGATCCGCTAGTCACCTTAAAGCTTGCATTTTCTTTGCTGGTATTGAATAGGGGAAGCTGGTCATACCAATCTAAAGAAAAGACAGGAAGTTGAGCAAGTATGAGCTCCTGTGGGTAGGGAGAGGGGCAGGCCTAATTAAAAATTTGAGCTGTAACCATGAAAATGTTTGTACTTTTCTTTGTTGGAGTGAAAGATCCTTTACACCCTCTATCAAATTGTGTCTAGTCTTGCCTTAGAAATGCCATGTTGTACATACCCTGTTTTTGCCAAGGTTGGGGAGGGATAACAGTGACAAACTTCAGATAATTATAATCAGACTTTTAAAACTTTATAAAAATACCTACTACACTCAAAACCCCAACTACTAGGAAGCACAAGCTCTTTGGGAAAGATTCAAACACTGTTTTCCTTTGAGTTAACCTGCCACGAAGGTGGTAATTCAAGGCTGTTAAAAGGATATACTTTGCTACAACCTAAATCTGTGAAAATTTCTTCTATAGGCTATCAGTAAGACCTAGCAAAATGCAAAGATTAGTACATTTATATGGATAACAAAAATGTCCAGGGTTGTTATAGTAAATATTGAACAAATATTTTCCAAGACATACACCCTCATATGGCCACGTGTAGCCTCTCTCTAATTACTGAGGGTGAGGGAGGAATTTTTTTCCTAAGGGCAGGTTATCCCATAAATACTTGGTGCAGGGGTTCTTGCATCTTTCTCCAAAATAATGAGTAGTGGCCATTATGAGGATAAGGGGAGCACAGAAATTACCACACAAGCTCAGGCCCATTTTCCTAATAAAGTATCAGATTTGATACCTTAGGTTGAAAAAACACACACCCAAATCTATGCTTTCTTATAGCTGGAAGGGGAAACAAGTGATTTTCTCCTTTGCAAGTCACCTTTACTGTGAACTCATTATAACCAAGTACTTCCTTCAGAATATTAGCAAAACCACCCCCACACTGCTAATCTCTCTAAAGCAATGATTAAAAGGGGAACCTTTTCCAGGGCATTAAAGAATCCAAAGGGAGAGAGGAAAGAGATACCATGCCAGAAGTTCAGGTTTCTCTGTTAAAACCACCTGTGGAATAGTTAAAAGTAATTTAAATAACTGTTGAGTTGCAGCAATCAATGTGACAATAGCTCTCAAAGAGCTGTGAATTTTCAGTCTGTTTACAGACACAAAAGGATGGCACAATATTAAGCCACCCTTTGAATTTTTTCCTCAAAATCAGAACAGCTAGCCATTTTTTTAAAAAATGAAAACTTTATTCTGCAGAAACTGATGGGGCCAGCAGAGAAGCTTAATACCCACCCATAAAGCATGAGTGTATTTTGATACCAGCACATAGTAGCTAAAAGTTGTAGGATAAAACTAAGCACATTCATATTTAACACATAGGTTACACATATACATATATTATCAATTTAAAGAATATTTATATTGATAATTCAGCTCTCTACTCAATAGCTTAAAATGAGTTCTCTCTCAACAGCCACCTACGTAAGACGTAGTCTTTCCTCCTACAGGAGATTCCAACTGACAAAAGGGCCTTGTTCAGATGTCTGGGATCAACTGAATGCATTTATTTCAAAGCAATTTTAAATATTAAAGTAGAAATGAACACATACAGTACTCAAAAAACTGTCACATTTAAATACATGTGAATAGACAAGTGTACTGATGTTTGATCTTAACATTCAAATGAGAATTCAAAATTTTAACAAGTGGCACTAGCAGATCTGATTTCTATACAACATGTTGATGGATTATGTATTAAAAAAATAAATAGCAATTGCTGTTCAACAGTAAAATAAGACATCATTTGCAGAACATCCCCATCTCAGGGAAAAAACTACTTATTAGCTATTTGTCTATAAAGATCTAAACTCTCCAAATACTATTTCATGTACAAAATTGCAGCTAGTGGCTCATTGAGTTTAAATATAATACTGTACTTAAACTCAATCAATATATCACACAATGTATTTTTTTGATTTCCTATGACCCACAATAAGCCAGAACAAACAGAACTCTTGTTCCTGATGGAACTAATTTCATTTTAAAAATGCCTATGTATACTACTGCAAAGAGTGTACAAAAGAATAGACAGTTGATTCTACATCATTTTACATATTTTCTTTGTGGTTAGCTTTCACCAGCTCATTTTAAGATCACTTAAAAATACACTTGACCACAAAAGTGAATAGATTTTTGTTTCTTTAATGCAACTTAAAACATGTGTTAATGGATAAAATGGAATGCTAAATAAACTCATCCTGACTTCCTTCCATAAAAAACAGTATAAGTCTGAAATACTGAAATTAATAACACTGTGATTAGATGCAAGCAGGCTCACTCATTCATGTATTTTTTTTTTAATACACTTTTGTTATGACATTGATAAAGCAATAGTTTAAAAACCACTTTCCAGTAACAGTTGATAAATATTTTGGAATATTTTTTCATGCAAGGTTTATTAGATTGATATTTAAGTTTTCATAACCATATAAACAGAATTAAATATTCACTGACTACAGCCTTGTAAAACTGCACTAAAAATGAAAGCCTTCAGAAGGTTATTTTGAATTGTGCTTTTATAAAATGAAAAATCTTCCTATGTAGCCAAAACTGTCTGACGTAAAATATTAGTAATATGTATTGTTGCCAAAGTAACATTTTAAGCAATATAATACTAGGCCTACATATGAAAATCACAGAATCTGATAAATGCAGCTATCTTGATCAGAGAAAATAATTTCATTCTGTTCCAAAATTAAAAATGATATAGAAAATCAGAAGTAAATTAATGTGTTTTTAATAGTACATTAAATGTTGTTTTGATTAGAAGAAAGACTAAGTGAATTAACTGTACAGTGTGTGTTTTCCACCAATGCAATTTTATAACAACTTTGAAGCTACCACAAGTCAAATGCATCCTTCCAAAGACTTATTAGAAATTAATGTTATGGTAACGTGTCTGTTGGCTGGTGCTTGGAGTTAAGACTATGAACTACAATTATGGTTTAATGAAGACTATTAATATACAACTTGATACTGGGTGATGAGTTTCTATAATTAGCAGCCTGACAAACTGCATGAAAGGTTAACCTTCATTCTGATTTTCTGAACAATTTTTTTTTTAATAACAGTTTAAATTTATCCAGACAATAACACTGAGGAAATTTTACACTGGCTAATTATAACCTTCAACAAAGTTGAAGGCTTTTTTTTTTTTTTTTTTTTTAAATAGTGATTTTCAAAGAAAGCTAATTAGCTATAAACAAATACTAGTGGCAAGCTCACATTTCAATCTGAATAGTTATCAAATTAAAATGTTCTTTTGTTCCAACTTAGCTATGTGACTACAGTACTATTCCTGTACAAAGGCATGTTTCAAGTAAGATTCTAAATGCATGCATAATGTAAACAGTGTAATATTTTCTAGAAGTCCTTGGTTACTAAAAATTCAGTGACAAACCTTCAGCAAATTTCACATACGTATAATGAAAGACAGTGACAGTATGACTAATTTTTTATCAAAATAAATTTTCAGATGGAAGTAATTTATAACTGTCTTAAAGTGAGGTAATATCACAGGGAAACTGCAGTCACAGTTTGGCATAGGTCCACATAATATAAACATGAAATGCTGTATGCACACCATAAAATGCTATTGATTTCTGTAAAGTCAGTGAATATTTCTTTTGCTTTCAAACTTACATTTAACTGAACACTTTCTTTAATAAATACCAAGTGGGTTTCATAGCTGTAAACTATGTACACCTAACTGCAGATTGGTCTTTAACTGGGTCAAAACCATTCACTTTGAAAACAGAATCTTAACTCTGCTAATCATATAATTGAGAATACTGAGTTATTAGGAACAGTCATTTCTAGAAAGTTACATGGCTGGTGGAGACCTATGTTTGGAAAGCGGGCAGTTGATACACGTTTTTAACAGCATAGACAGAGATGTAAGTGCTAGATGCCAAGGATGGCTTCAGCAAACCCAATAAGGCATGCCAGGTTCCAAGGCTACCATAATACTGGCAAAGGCAGAATAACACAGTATATTTACAATACATATAATTCACCTCATGAGGTGAACCTTAAATGAATTCTTATTTTGTAACAGCAGCTATATATACAATTGTGCACAGGATTACAGGGAGGCAGCAGCCATTAGCTTTTGCTAAAAAGCCTGTCTTGCATGAAGGATGTGCAATGCTCAAGTTTTGAATTTATTAATCTGATAAAATGTGCACAAAGGACACAGGGAAGACTCCTTTCCTCTCTGGCTGTCCTTCGACGTGGCCAATCTGCAACAAAGCAGAAAAACATTGTGGGTTTCCAACTTACTGCATATAACAAAACATTGTTCCTAATGCATATGGGTACAAGTCTGGTGATGGTTCCTGGACATTTCACAGCATGCCCTGTAAATCCTTGCCAAGTGAGCTACATTTTGGTGTATGTTACTCTTCAATATATCCTACTGCTAAACAAAGACACTAAGTTCTATTTTTTTTATATAGATTAATATATTCCTCCGTCTACCTCAGTTACAACAATATTTGGATTTTATTTGGAGATCAATAACCACCCCCAAACATTGTTGTAACCGGGGTATAGAAGAGGACATATTAATCCAAGTTAAATGAACTAGAACTAGAGGACCACAGTTGGAATGGGAGATCTGGAAAAGTCATATATTCCACTACAGTGAACACAGAGAGGTTCTCTTGGCTTTCAGATTAACTTCTAGTTATCATACTGTATCTTGCCATCTTAGTAAGAGAACTGAATGCTAACAGACTCACTGCACAATCTTGGGACCTATCCACACTAGGAAGCAGACAGGATGAGAAGTGGAACCTACAAGTTTGCTAAAAATGGGACGTTACCTGGAATAATATATGGGTAGAAGAAACCCTAGCAAAGCATTACATACCAAACACAGAAAGAGGAACAGGTGATAAAGGATCTCTCCCACCATCCTTCCCCCACCCGGAGAATTAGAGCAAATGTTTGGGCACTCCTGTTTATGAAAGGCTAGAGCCAAAAAATCTCAACAACATACCACACATGCCATATTTGTACAGAAAACAATTTGCAAGCAATCCATAGAATAATACACATTCATAAAGAGGTATCCAAGCAATTTCAAATACTAAGTCATTATCTTGTGCATGGCCATTTCACAAACTGGAAAAAAGATATTTTGTCCACTACATATAGTCTGCCCAACTCTAGTTAACAGTATCTGAACAGCATGCCTTGATTTATTACAGTTAGTCCTTGTCTAGCCCTCAGTGTTTCTAGGTTGAAGATTTACCTTTCGGTTCACTGTTTTCGGAATAGTAATGTGCCTCTCCCTGCTCTATAAGTCACCAAAATGGGAAGGGGGAATAGGTGAGCTCGTTGCTGCCCCCGATAGAGCCAAGACTGAAGCAAATGGCCCAATAGCCCTGACCGCCCCAATCCCAGAAGCACCGGGTGATCCAGAGCCCTTCATGGAATTTCCCAGGGAAATGGCTTTTTAAGAAGGCCCCAGCATCCTTCATGAAGGAGAGACTCAGCACCACCGCCAGCAACATTAGAAGATGGGTTGAGGAGACTAACAGAAGCTACCTCCCTCCAATAGTGCTAAGACTTGGGGGCACATGGCCCCAGCAAAAGCCTTCCCTTTCCCAGCAGCATGAGAAAATAGCTCATTCACAGCCTTGGGAGCCCTGATGAAGTCAGCGGTTCTGGAGTTTGTTAGCTGTTTTATGGACTTGCTAGATAGATTTGGGTCAATCCTGCATTAACAGGAAGATGGAGTAGATGACATAATAGGTCATTTAGGCTCTAATTTTGATGACAGTTATCAATTTCTTCTTGATTCACCTTGTAATACCTACATATGATTGCAGAATATACAGGGCTAATTAAAAAAAAAAAAAAAAGACAGTCCAAAGCTTTTTTGACAAAAATAGGTATTTTTGTTTGAAAAGGATGCATAGATGCATATGTAGATGCAAATTACACTTGGAAATTGCAAATGTGCATGCTGCTGCATCTTTTGCAAACAAAATCTTAGGTATACATTTCTGAAAATATAGGTCTTATTTAGCATTATCCATTGTTCTGAACTTCCTACAATCCAGAAGGTAAAATAAATTGATGAAAGAGAACGGCAACCTTAACTTCAAATTTCCTTTTGTCAGTCTTCACCTTTAAATAAGGCATGTTAAATGTAATTTCCTTTTTTAAATGAAAGTATAAACAAATATAAATAAATTAAAGCAGACAAAAGAAGACAAAAGAGCCATTAAACTGTCAGTTCAGCTTTGACTCAAAGATACATAGGCGATGAATGCATTAGAAATCTGCAAGATAGATGGCCCATGACATACTGATAACATAAGAGCCTCTGGTTTTTCAATGTGAATGAAATTGTTATTATTGACATTCACATTACACACAACATATTTATCTATTCATCAGTGATTCAGTGTCAGTACAAATGAATGAGGCACATCTATTGGCCAAATAACTGTGTGTCCAGACAGATGAAATATAATGAACATTACAAGTTCATAAATTCCATTTTCAAGAACTGAAATTTCAGAGTTATGCGGACATCCAGTAGACTCTTTTCTGAGATTCACAGATGTTTACTGATATTTATTTTGACTGTATCTAATTATACGTACAGTGGGAGAACTGCCATATGTAGCAGTGCAGTTACCTGCATTAGCCCTGCAAGAGAGCCTCTGTTTCTCTTCCCTGCTGTTTACTCATTGTTAGGAAAAGAAACCAAAAAGCAAAATGTGTTAGCACCTTTCATTCTTTTGATATTTTGTTTTGAGTCTGAACTCTACCACACTCAGGGTTTCCTGTCTATCAACGAGAAGAAAAATTGTGTGTGGCACAGACCTGAGACAGTTTGGACAGCACTGCAGCTAACTGGTGGACTAACACCTTCTGGGACAATGCAGCTGTAGGAATTGCATTTTTATTGGTAAAATTTGTCTCATTTTCCTTTCTTATAGCTGTAGCCTGGGGAAGATGGATTCACTAGGGCTTGGGAGAAAACCTGCAGAGGGTGAAGGAAGGATTGGGCCTCAGACTAGGTTTGAGAAACCGTGAGGTTAGCAACAGAGGATTGAAGATTGGATCAAGTCTTGGAACACAGAAGCAGGGGAGTGGGATCCAGGAGGAAGACAGAGAGTAAGGCAAGAGTAACTGCAGTATAAGGACAAAGTTGATCAACTGCATGTAATTTAGGAGGGGAAACCAACAGTGCTTGGGGTTAATTACAACAGTCATATTCATAGCAATAATTATAATTTCTTTAATGTTGCTGGTGAATTCAGACAAGAATAATATTCTATCATATATCAACAAAGGTGCACACAGTGTTTAAATTGAAGGATTTGTAGGTATTAGAAGGGGAAATCTCAGACTGCCTTATTTAGTGGAAAGATGGTGCATTCCAAAGGCAATAAAATACTGTCTTTCAGAATTTCAGAAGCATCTCTGAGCCTGGCAGGGACAGTCTTCCCTGGTTATTGCTAGAACTATCTCCCCACAGAAGCAGATAACTTCATTGCCCATACATACCCATTCTCCTTCAGTTTAAACACTGGGTACAAGTTTAAGTAAACAGTGTTGCATAAATTTCTGAAAAAAGATGCAAACATTAATGCAAATTATGTATAGTGCATGGTATGTTGTCCCTGCCCAAACAGTTAGTTTCCTTTAGGGTAAAGGAAGGGTTAAAATGCACCTGGGATAGCAGTAGCACAAGAATCAAAGAGCATACAAGATCTCTCAGTAAGCTCAATCATCTGAAAACCTCTGAAAGCTGGGGATCAGTTTTTGCTGCTGGAGGTTGCTAACACCATGGGAGTCTACATTTAGGTCCCTGTGAAGCATACAATAATTTGATTTCTTAATGAAATATGATTGGTCTGATGTTCAGGAGCTTTAAGTAGGTCAAATAAGGTGTAGCATATAAAAACTATGAGTCAGTTAGCTGCTGCTCAGTTGAAAGTGATGCCTATTGTGTCAATTATACAGAATTTTCATAAAAGGAGAGATACATACCCACCACTCTTGGTCCTCTTCACCGGTTACTATAATTATTTCTCCTTCAACAAATGTAAGCTCATCATCATTGTCTGCTTGACAGTCATAAATGGTCTTCACTCTCCTAACTTTGTTTTTCCCCTAGAAAATAAATACAATTTTAGCTGAAAGAGCTAAGAAAAGGGATAAATATATAGAATTTAAATTTTGGCTTTTGACCATGATTTATTCTACAAAACCAGTGAATTTTTCCAGTAGTTTATGTCTCTGATTGCAGGGGGAACCCATCATGCCCAAGTGCCTTGTTTCAGCAAGGATTTTAAATAACTATAACTGGACTATATAGTCTGTATTAAAAATAAAATGTTAGAAACCTGACATCTAACTATTGCCCAATGAAATGATTTAGGCCTCACCTAAACTTACTTAGGCCAGAAAATAGTCTTAACAATGGTTCTGACATGGTTTTAGCCTATAAACACTAGCCCTTTAATCTGTATTAGAATTAAGAATAGGCCAAAACCAAATAGAAATGCAATTGCCTTTGAAATTCAGAAAGATAGGGGAACTGAGGAAAATACTGAATTCAAACCCCAGTGTCTAAATACCTTCTAGAAGTTTGGTTCTAGCTCCTGTGCAGAAACAAAATGAACCTATTATTTGGTTCTGGAACAGATATAGACTAAATCTAGCATGAGAATATTTTCATGAGATTTTGACTCAAGATGGCAGAAATTCCACATGAAGATCTACTCTTAGACAACAGGCACTATTTTGGGTTGATCTCTCATGAGAATGGCTTGTGTTATCTATTCTGAACCCATACACAATCTGTAGGTCTGATTCTGCCCTAGACTGTTAATTCATATCCAAACACTGCCCCTCTGGAACATCCCTAGATGCAGCCTGTTTCCTGGCAACTGCTGAAAACAGTTTCCAAACTTGACTACCTTTCAAGTATTTGGTCTGCTACTGAACATTACATTTCAAACAACACTCAAAGACTAAAGGAAGGCAACAATGGTAAAAAGGTTCTGAAAGCAAGAACTAAGAAGGAAAGTAAGAGAACCAGGCAAGCTTAGCAAGTAAGACAATGTGAAACCCAGAAAAAAATAAGATTGAGGTGGAGATGGTACCTATTTGCAAATATATAAAGGAATGCTATATAAAAGGAAAGGAATCCATTAGTCAACCCTGGACTAAATATGCTGTAGTAAAAAATTAGATTAAATATTAAGAGAAACTTTATAAACTTCAAACCAGTTAGGCAACACAGAAAACTGTCAAGGGAGGTTGAAAGTCACCATTAATAACTCCCAAGGTGAGACTAAGCACCCAGCTTCTAGTGACATTTATACATCAGAAATAATTAAATCAATTCTGCAATGATGCAGGGGAATGGACTATTTCCACCAACTAGACTGTATTAATTTTTCTAGTTCAAGTGAATTTCTGTAGAAAGCTAGATTTCCATACATGTCTCAAGTTATGAAGATGTGAGGGAAAGTGACTGACATTGCTTCAGGTAGTCAGCATTTTATTAGTAGTAGATGGGTGACATTTTAATAATCTGGCCCAGTTTAAAACTCATGAAAGTGATGGAAAGGTGAATACCAGCCCAAGGTGGTGTATGTCTCTGAAAAGGACTAAGGGCTGGATTTTAAAAGAATGTACATTAAGAGCACAATTTGGGGTTGTGATGTGTAAAGAAAATAATATTTCCAAGTCATGTAATTTTTGCATCTAATGCAATTAATAATAATGTTTTCTCTTTGGGCACCCCAAATCTGTCACCTCAATCTAAAATGCACATACATCAAAATATTCAGAAAGACGTTTTGGTGCTCACAATTGCACAATGATAGTTGCTGCCTTGCTAATTAGCCTACATGACCCCTCCAATTTGTGCTCTCATTTATACTTTAAAGGAATGGCTTCTATTAGGGTCCTTTTCTCCCTGATGAAACCTCTATAGCCAAGAAAAAAAAAAGTGACTGTTTACTAGTGTAGTTTTAATGACAAATTTTATTTCTCTTCAAATCACATTTAATTCTTGAGATATTACTGATACTTTGTCATACCTACTGTATGCTTATGAAATACCTGATCCCTTCAAACTGTTAAAAAACAAAGACTTTTGCCTGCATAGCAGGTGGTTAAAGTCCCACTAATATTGGTGGCTGTCCTCATAGGTCTTGATGTTATATGGTGATGCAGCATTGCATCATCTTGTGGTGACAGAAAACAGCAGAGGAAGCAGTAGAGAATGGGACCAGATGAGAAATGTATCTGAGGGATTCACTTCCCCATGCAGCTTCATTGCCAGTCAAACACAAGAGTGTGAGCATGCATGCACAGGATCTGGAACTGTGCAGGGACACATCTCTGGTGCTTCCTCCCCATTTCTATAAATATAATAATTTAGATTAGGCCAGAACAGTGTGATGTAAAAACAAATATATATGGAAGACCCAGCAGTTCATCCTTAGGACTTTGGAGTATACATTGTGATTTTCTGTATTTTAGAAGATATTATTCAAAAGATTAATGAGTTATTTGCCTCTTTTCTCATAAAGGGAAGTGGTAGATTGCAGTAATGAGTTTTCCCCCTCCCTTTAAAGTAAGTGACTAGGCAACTATTGGCTGGGAGACCTCTTGTGGCCATTCTGCTGTCCCACCTACTGGCAGGAAAGCAAGGAGGTCCAAAAGACAAACACTACTGTTGCTCCCCACTTCAGATTACCCTGACTGGTGAGTCCCTGCTTCACCAGTCAAGCAGGAACAGTGAGCTGAAGAGAAGAGATGCTCTCCTAAGCTCAGGAGAGGAGGAGCAGCTCTCTTTCCGCTAACAGCAGAGATGGGGAAGCTGTGTATTTTTTTACCTAACCCCTTTGCATACCCAGTTTGCTAGGTAAAGACACTTCTATTATTTTTTGGGTAGTTCATAGAATGAAAGCTTTATAAAAGTATGTTTAACACCTTTTCTTTGTCTATTTGGACCTTGAGATAAACTAATTTAGGACACACTACAAGAATAACTAGTGTGCAGTCTGAATAAGTGTGTTAGGAAATTAACTATGATATACCTATTATACCTGAGTTTGTTAGCTGTGAATTACATTAAAGTCTAGTGGCAAGAACAAGTTGGGTTCCAGTTCTGTTCCCAGCTCTGTCATTGATTTGTCATTGATTTGACCTTTGGCAAGTCAAAATTTCCCTCTGTGCCTCAATGGTCCCTTCTGTAAACACAGTGATGCTTCTGCACCTTTGTTAAGCACACAGGTGCTAAATATTTGAATTATTACATTGTCAAAGTTGATTTTTGTGGTTTTTATGTTCAATTTTTTGTGCTTTTTATTTTAAATCTTAAATTTTGTAACAGTTATTAAAAGGAAGTTTAAAATAAACCTATTAAACCCTTTTCTAAATATGTTCAAAATCAAATATATGTCCC
Organism: Emydura macquarii macquarii; assembly: GCF_026122565.2. Taxonomy (NCBI): domain Eukaryota; kingdom Metazoa; phylum Chordata; order Testudines; family Chelidae; genus Emydura; species Emydura macquarii. The sequence continues at coordinate 9,052,265 of NW_027130506.1, forward strand.
AGTTATTTAATTGTAGCAGAATTAAAGATAGAAAGCTTTTAAATAATTTTTAACTCCTTAATGCACAGAAAGCTACCACTTATTGCAGAAGCATAATTTGCACCCTTAACACTGCCAGAAATGCTCTGGTGAATTTAAATGCAATGTCTTGCTTCCAGGCTTGTCCTTTTATGTTTTTGTATTCATTTTGGCATGCAAGAGGTTTTACCATAACAAGCATTATCTATTGAAACTGTTCAAAAGCATTCATCTGTGCTCAAATTTGTCACTTGTTTTGTGCACACAACTCAAGTGCAGTGTTTTTGCAAATTTAGCTTTAAGAGAACTTCAAGGCTTTCAGCAAATTGGAAAATTAGAACTACCCACCATATTTATTTTCCTGGGAAGTGGCACTGGGGTCTCTGGCAGGGTCTGGGTCACGTCATTAGAATCTTCAGATATTTGCTTTTGGAGGGTCTCTCTAGAGTGCACATTTGGAGAAAGATCTATGGAGTGAGATTTCTGATTTGCCTCTGAGGGCTGAGGCTTTGGTGATGCTTCTCCAGCTGGAGTTTTAGCCAACAGATCTCCCAGATGAGGTTTTGGAGGAAGGTCCTTCATTTGTGGCTTTGGCGGTAAGTCTCCAAGTTGTGGTTTTGGTGGCAAATCTCCTAGCAGAGGTTTTGGGGGTAGTTCTCCTGGCTTTGGGGGTAAATCTCCAAATGGAGGTTTCTGGGCAAGTTCCACAGGCTGAGGCTTTGGGGGCAAGTCTCCAAGTTGTGGTTTCTGTGGCAGATCGATAGACTGTGAAGATTTCTGAAAGATTTCCAGGTGTTGATTTGATTTATCTATTGAAAGATGATGACTGGTTTCTATTTTTCTTAGTGCCACTAAAATAGAAAGCAAAACCAGGATATTTTTACATGTACTTCACAGACAGACAATTTCATTTTCCCATATTATATTTTAAAACATTCTGAAACATGCATGACAACTTATTTTCTTCTGTAAAGATTTATTTCCAGCATACAACCAAAATGTAGAAAGAGAATTTTTATTTCATGCTAACTCCAAGTACAGATATCTACAATGAAAGAAATTAAAAAGCTCAAGACCTAGCAGTTATCTTCAATAATTGAATATGTCAGATATACTCTCAGTTACCGTTCACACATTTTATATAAAACACTATTTCCCAAAATTTGAAGTTAATAAACATTATTATATTTGTGATTTAAAAGAAAGGATTGAAATTTTGAAAAATGATATTGCCTTGCAGTTTATCTACAGAGAGAGATGGAAAATATGCAGTTCATTTCCATCAAGATTTTTATATTTTCTTAGTTTCACTGCTCTTTCTTCCTTTAGACTCTTCCATTAAGCGTGCCAAGCAAAACATGACTGGCATGACTGCACTTAACTATATTTTACAGGTATATTTTTATGAAGCCTCCCATTGAGAGTAAGCTCCTTGATGAAAGTACCACATCATTTTGTCTCAGAAAAAGGGAAAATTTCATACTGTGTTCAACATTTGCCTTTAGGTCAAGAAACACTGTCAAGAATGACAGGTCCACAAATTTAAATCTACCACACAAATATTATCACACATATACAGGCAAATTGGTTGAAACTATAGTAAAGAACAGAATTATCAGACTCATAGTTGAATACGATTTGTTGGGGAAGAGTCAACATGGTTTTGCAAAGGGAAATCCATGCCTCACCAATCTACTAGAATTCTTTAAGGGGATCAACAAGCATGTGGACAAGGGTGATCCAGTGGATATAGTGTACTTAGATTTTCAAAAAGCCTTTGACAAGTTCCATCACCAAAAGCTCTTAAGCAAAGTAAGCAGTCATGGGATAAGAGGGAAGGTCCTCTCCTCGATCAGTTACTGGTTAAAAGATAGGAAAAATAGGGTCAATTTTCAGAATGGAGAGAGGTAAATAGTGGTGTCCCCCAGGGGTCTGTACAGGGACCAGTACTGTTCAACATATTCATAAATCATCTGGAAAAAGGGGTAAACACTGAGGTGGCAAAATTTGCAGATGATACACAACTACTCAAGAGAGTTAAGTCCAAAGCAGACTGTGAAGAGTTACAAAGAATCTCACAAAACTGGGTGAGTGGGCAACAAAATAGCAGATGAAATTCAATGTTGATAAATGCAAAGCAATGCACATTGAAAAACATAATCCCAACTATACATATAAAACGATAGGGGTCTAAAGTAGCTGTTAATGAATCAAGAAAGAGATCTTGGAGTCATTGTGGATAGTTCTCTGAAAACATCCACTCAGTGTGCAGCGGCATTCAAAAAAGCTAACAGAATGTTGGAAATCATTAAGAAAGGGATAGATAATAAGACAGAAAATATAATATTGCCTCTTTATAAATCCATGGTACGATCACATCTTAAATACTGTGTGCAGATCTGGGTGCCCCATCTCAAAAAAGATATATTGGAATTGGAAAAGGTACAGAGAAGGGCAACGAAAATGATCACGGGTATGGAAAAGCTTCGATATGAGGAGAGATTAATAAGACGGACTTTTCAGCTTGGAAAAGAGACCATTGGAAGAGAGGGGCTATGACAGAGGTCTATAAAAATCATAATTGGTGTGGAGAAAGTAAATAAGGAAGTGTTATCTATTCCTTCTCACAACACAAAAACTAGAGGTCACCCAATGAAATTAATAAGCAGCAGGTTTAAAATGAACAAAAGAAAGTAATTCTTCACACAACACACAGTGCACCCGTGGAACTCCTTGCCAGAGGATGTTTTGAAGCCTAGACTATAATGGGGTTCAAAAAAGAACTAGATAAGTTCATGGAGGATAGGTCCGTCAATGGCTATTAGGCAGGAATTGTTGTTTGCCAGAGGCTGAGAATGGCCAACAAAATGGACCACTTGATGATTACCCTCTGTTCATTCCCTCTGAAGCACCTGGCACTGGCCACTGTCGGAAGACAGGATACTGGGCTAGATAGACCATTGGTCTGGCCCAGTATGGCTGTTTTCATATTCTTATTATATTACAACCTACTACAAAAACACATTCACATCATCATATACGATAATCCTGATTTTAAGATGAGAATTGTGCACACATTACCACAAGTTAGAGACAATCTAGACATACATGTACGTAAGAGTGACTTCTATACATATGTGGTAACACATATGCAAACAAGGCACAAATGAACCAGGTTCAGGCTGAAAATCAGGCCAAGCAATTCTTTTTAACAGCACTCCTGATATTAAATGCATTTTTATTAGCCCTCCAAAATGAGAGCTGCAGATAACATAGAATATCAGATTTGTTTCTGGGTAATACACCCTTCATAAAGACTAGAACAACCACTTGCTATGGTTTGAGAGTTTGGTATATGGCCCCAAATTTACTTCAGCCCATGATGATAGTCAACTCTATCCTCATTTTATACCAAGTGAATTTTGACTTCTTTTGTAGTGACACCTATCATTTCAATGACACCTTAAAAGGACACACTTGAACTGAATTAATTACCTTACCTGTAAAAAACTGAATTTTTAAAATTTGTATTTAGTTTTTACCATTAATGCTTTGCATTTCTTTTATCTTACAGAATGAAGTTAGACTGGCCAGCTTCATTTTCTGGTTCTCATACTTTGGAACAATACATTTATAATATCCATTGACACACACATGCTGGCATATGTAAAACTGTCATATATTTTATATGCTTACACTCACTGCATGTGCTCACATGCATGGGTATGTATGCCGGGGCAGGGTATATATATTTCTCTGTTTTCTCCAGTTCTTCAACTTAATTCTGGTGCATCACTCAGCGAAAGAGGCTTCCATTGACCACCTTCCCTCCCAGTCTTCTACTCTGTTTGGTTCTCAAATGTTCCACTCTACTGACTATGGTACAGGAAAGGCTTCTATGACCAGTGGTTGTCTATAGTTTGAGAGCCATGCATCATACGGTACACAACAATGTTTAATTGTTAGGATCTTTCATTGTTAAGAACTCATTTAAACCTTTGTGTTTTATCAACAGGAAATCCTACCTTATGTGTTAAGGTGCTCTTAACAGATTTTCTCCTTTTGTGTATATGCAAAGCATACAATGCTTTCTAGGTTGGTTTCAATCCATTTTTATCTGCAAGTTTCTTAACAAACTTCATATTGGTTATAATGTATTTGCATGTTCTCATGTGTACATGTGGGTGAAATTTTTCAGACAAAACCTTTTTCGCTGAAAAATGTAGATTCAGGTCAACCAGAACATTTTGTGAATTCATGTTGATTTCGGCCAACTATTTTGGTCAAAACAAACAAAAAGCAAATGTCATAACAATTTGTTTTGACATCAGCTAGAGTTACAAGGGGAGTTAGGTGCCATTCACAAAACTGAAGAGCAGGAGGTGTTTGTGTTATAACTTTTATCCCAGTTGTCAGGGCATCTGGGATGTGAGAGATCCAAGATTAAATCCTCACTCTGGAGTAAGTACTTGACCCAGGTCTCACACCTCTCAGGGGAATTCCCTAACCACCAGGCTATAGGCTAGTCTGGGATGGGTTTCTTCATCTAACTTGTTGACGCTGTTCCACTTTGTATAAAATACTTGCATAGTCATTGGCCTAGAGAAAGAATGACTCTATATCTCAGTGGTTAGAGCACTGACCAAGAAGGGATTACAACTGGTTCCAGTCCCTTCCCTCCTCCAATGAATATTTAATTATTTATATGAAGTTGAACAGCTTCAAGAGCATAGACTGAGACCCACCCCACAAGATTCTGTAGTCCTATAGTATATCCTATAATATGAAATACTTGTGAAATTGTTATCTTGCTGCACTTTGACAGAACACAAAGGAAAGATTTTAACCCCTTCTCTTGGCCGAGAACAATTAGAATAGGGGGACATTTTTCAGAAGAACCTAAGTGACTCAGGAGCCTGAAGCACATTTTCAGAAGTGACCTAAATTCCATTGATTTTCAAGTAACTTCTGTAAATGGGATTTAGGCTCCCAAGTCACTTAGGCAATTTTGAAATTTTTACCTCTAGCTCTGTATTATTATTTAACATTTATATTGCAGTAGTAACACCAGAGCTCAATCAATACCATTAGTTCATTGTGCTAAGTACTGTACAAATACATGTAAATACATAGTCCTTCTGCAAGGAAATTATGACTTTAGAATGAATCAGTAATGATGCAGGACAATAAAAATACACACATTCTTATTAATTTTCCTCAAGGTTCTGCAGGATTTCAGAATCTGTTTAGTTTTTTTGACAAAATTCTTGCTGATTCAGAGAGAAAAATCCCTATAGATTTTACCAGAATTTCCAGATTTGTGTTGTCCCAGAAATAAATGTCATTTGCTGAAAACACCAAATTTATTAAGACCCTTAAGATTTATCATCACTTGTTTAATACATACACACACACACACACACACACAAAATTCAACTACGTATACACCTTAAAAAAAGGCCTTACCTTTTTGAGGTAGTTTAGGAAGAACTCTTGGGCCAAGTGCAGTCTTTGCAGTCCCCGTGCTAATCAATAGATACGAGCTATCAGTACTTCAATTTAATGAACAGTGAGCTTACTGTTTCCCATTTCTAGTACCACCCACCCCACAATTCAGAAACCTCCCCCCAACATTTATAAGGAGAGTTTATGCTTAGCCAGGACACAGCTCTGAAACTCAAAGCAGTATTGACAGTGATCTTGGATTATTCAAATAGAGGAAAAAGCTGTGAAAGCCTACACAATATTAATGCTGCATGGCACATCTGTTCCATAAATAACAATATGTGCATTCATGTATATTTAGAAAACTGCTTAAATTGAGAGGGTAATTCAACTGACAGATTTTTTTTTTAAGAAGGCATAAAAGCACAAGTCAAGGACTCAAATTAACACATTAAAATAACCATATGAAGTAGCTAGGTAATACATTCCAAAAATGTGCAATTATGATGTAAATTAGTCTATCTTTTTCTTTGGGTGCTGAAGCCTCTCAGGATTTGAACTTGTGCTTCATAGTTCACCCTATATGTATATCACTGTAATACACATACACTGTAGCTAGAGCATCATTATCTGTTATAGGTAAGCTTGCCAAAATATTCCATTTGTTTTTTCAGTTGTGGATAACTTTTCAAAATCTTTATCAATTAAGCTCAAGTTTTTTAAGCCTAGTCTCTGTTCAAGGATGAAAATTTCTGGAAGTCTGAACAATAAAATTTGAATCTTTTGTAGACAGGGAATATGAAAAAAAATACACATTCCCCAATAAAAATGCTGCATGATCTTTTCTTAAACCCATTTTGCACAGAAACGATTTGGGGAGAAAAAGATTAAATTTGGCAGGGAGATAACTCTTCTTGATAACTACTTACTTTAAGATAGCTACTCTGAGTATTCTGGTGAAAACTGGTTTTGATTTGGTTAAGTTATGACACTCTATAAAATTGTATTTTGTGCATGCTCCGTAGATAATGAAGATATTTCACAACCATGTGCCAAAATGCCAAGTGAAGATAGACTGCTCTCCATCAGGCAGACCCTTAGCTAGTGTAAATTGTCATAGGTCCATTGACTTCAATAAGGTAGAGCTCCATATGTGTCCTGCTGATTTTACTGCATATTAAAATGATAAGTGAATGAAGCAAGGCTTTGATCTTCAAGTAAATGGTTCTCAGGGAAGTGCAAAGTGAATGAAGCAATTTTTGAAGAAGTTATTTTCTTTGCCCTCTTCTCCTCCTCCACTACTACTTGAGAATCATAGAAGATTAGGGACCTCATCTAGTCCAACCCTCTGCTCTTCTCTACATTTCCCCTTTACTTGACACCCTATTTGAAGTGCCATCTGACGTAGTAAACTGACAGTGAACAGCAGATTTGAATGAGGCAAACAAGTGAGATCACTTTTATGGATTTTTTTTATAGCTAGGGCTGCAGTATTTAAACACTATAGTTTATTCATCTATACACCACTTTCTGTACAACCACAGAATTAACAATGCTTCTCTAAGTTTAAAATTTCCATTTCCAGGGGTTTCATGTTTTGAATTGGTAAATACGAGTGGTGAAGTACATGTAAAAAGAGTAATATTTTGTGCTCAACATATCATGAATGTCTAACATACAAACATAAGAAAGACAAGTATAAACAATGTTCTGATAAGTTCTCACTATGGACTTTCTTTTTTTTTTAAGGTAGTTAGATTATGTTTTAAGTGTTAGGCTTATTCAGGAGTATAATTCAAGGATAAAAGCATGTTGCAAAGAGATACAGGAACATAATCTCCTTGTGTGGTATGAAACTCCAAAAAATACAATATAAGATGATGATGAAGGTGCATTTAAGATATTATTATGGTTTTGAATATGAACAGTCAACTTATGGAACATTTCACAAAATGAGAATATGAGTTTTACATTTTAATAGAGAAAAAACACTGAACAAATATATTATCAGATTAGGGGATTTAACTACTGTATGTTAGTGAGCAGATACTGTTAAAATTGGAAGGGTTCCACTTCCCAGCTGACCCAAACACAATGGCTGACTCTGTTAGTTCAGGCTACCGACCTTTATAAAAGCATTTGCCTCATTAACTCCGTATATTCCTAACCAAACTACTGTTTGGCCTGGGATCAGCCAAACCCTGCCAAAAAAGGGAAAACTACTGACCTTGTTATTCTGCTTCTCTGAAGCGATCACTCTGACAAGATTCTCACTTCTGGGTCTCAGCTCCTTAATGTGAGACTCATGGAACTCCACAAACTCTTGTATTTTGACCCTTAAGGACAGTGACAGCAAGATGGAATATAAACCATACTCTCTAGTGGCTGTCATGCACAACCATGAGCTTAACTACTGCCTCAGAAATGTTTAGTTAGTTCCAACTGGCTGGGAGTTGAAGGTTATAAAGAATAAAGCAGGCCAAATGAAGTTATAAAAAGTCTGCCTCAAAATAAAAATCAAGATGCAAAACTTCAGCAACAACTCAATAAAGATTAATTTAAAACAATGTGGGGAGGTAATCAGTTGAGTGAGAATCGTGTCAGAATATCTTTCAATAAGCAGAATTCAATCAATCCTCTGATGCATGGGCAGCCTCAATTCTGGCATTTGTTAACCTGTGAGTGTTTGATTTTGTAACATGATTAATGAAGCTTTTTAGATGTAGTTTTCTAGATTTTTGTTTTAAAGAAAAATGGGGGGAAAATTATGACATGCAACTGTAACAATTCATAGCCCCCGCCTCCAAAAACAAATCAGTATCTGTGTTTGAATTTGGGACTTCACAACCAAATCTCAGACTGCCGTCATTTGAGCTGAAGGAGCAAATCCACTGGCTGGCAGCAGAAGAAGGCCGTTATATTTTTTTATGTGCCAGTTAGTGGAATGGTATGTAAAATGCACTCAACCAATGGGTGTTATATGCAAGAATAGCTCATATTACAGACAGTACTTCCAAGTGCACAGATCAATCAGATTGAGAAATGGGTGGTTAAATGGATAAGATTTAGAAATGTCATATTAGGAAACCAGGTTCTATTCCAAGCTATATCAAGAGTGACCTGTGTAATCTTGTTAGTGTATGGTAGGGGCATGAAGCCTTGCTCAGTAATGAGGGTGGTGAAGTACATAAAATTATTCAGTGTCATCAGAAGATATGAGAATAAAACTCCTGGTCTCCTGGATCACACCCAAGTGCAACTTTCTCTAGTTCCAATGGTATTTTGATGTGAGAAAACAGCAGCAGCATCTGCTGCCATAATTTTATCTGTACCATCCAGAGGTTCAGTTTTGCATGGCTGCTTCAGATTGATCCAAGATGCTTGGCAGAGGCTGAAATGTGTAGCTGGAATATTCAAAAAATTAACAGGTGATTTTCCATGGTTTATAAATTGACCACATCATGCACAACCTTAATATGTACAAATAAATACATTTTTACCTTGACTGTTGAGACATTCCCTCAAACTTGTTTGCAGTCTTAGTTGAGGGTGGACCCAAATCATTACCTAAGGGGATAAAAATTACTTTTAAAAATTGAGATTAAAAGAACAGAAACATATAGCTAGGGGATATCATCATATAAAACAAAAATCTGCAGCTTTCCAAATATGTTCCATATAAACCTATCTAAGTATATTTTAAAGAGTATTTTTCATTCATAGATTCACAAATCTTAAGGCCAGAAGAAACCATTATGATAATCTGTTCTGATCTCTTGCATATCATATGTTTGAACAACTGCTTTGATAGACTCTATCTGCTGGCAAGAAAAAGCAAATCATACTATAATCACTACTTCAGGGCATTTATTTTGAATACAAAGTTAAGGCTGCCTCTGAAACAAGAAAAAATAATGCACAACACTGTCCCTCAACAATGTTGTTGGCCTGACCTACAATGAAAGGGCAAAAAAAGTTCAGCATCTTTCTATGGAAGGAAAACACAATTTTTTAAAACCCATCATGAATTCATTTTTAATTACAAAACACATATTGGTTTTATAAGTGTTATATTTTTCTAAGAAACAGTGGGTTTACTCAGTTCTGCCAGTAGGTGGAAAAAGAAAAAAATGAAGTCAGAACATCTGAACCTTCAACATCAAGAACAACGAGAGTCCTGTAGCACTTTAAAGACTAACAAATGTAATTTCTGCAGGCATAAGCTTTCGTGGGCTGTAACCCACTTCGTCAGATGTAAGGAAATTAAATTTTTTAGTCTTTAAAGTGCTACAGGACTCTGATTGTTTTTGCTGTATACAGACTAACACGGCTATCCCTCTGGAACTTTTCAACATCAAGCTTGCCTTTCATAATCACTAAAATCTCCAAGTTTTGAGAACTTGCAATTACAATACCTTCTCTCTGTGAGAGACCCTATTATTATCAACTCCTCCTACTATAACACTATTTCTGTAGATCCTTACGTGTGACATTAAAAAGGTTTCATTCATATCATTTGATACCAAAGCATTCAATTAAATTCATTCCACAGAAGGTGTATTTACTGAAGTGACACCTAATGATCAAAGTCAAGAAGAAAGTACAAAACTTACTACACAAAGAAAATGAAATTGCATATTTCCTCTGAGGTATCACTCTTAGCAGAGGGTAAAAATCAGTTACACTACAGGAATAGTGGCAGAAATTAAATTTTTGTAGGAATCAAATTTTCCAACTCATGACATACTCTGTGTTGATATGGAGTGAGGGTCCATTTCTACCAAAGGACTTGTGCCAGTGCATGGATAGGGCATCAATATTTTAATGCTTTTTTTTTTGTAGTGTGGATAGACAATACTATATCAATATGTGATAGGATTGCAGTCAATACCATGTCATAGCTGACCCAGTTTTGATTTCCCATACTACTCATGGGCCCTTCTGAACTAATTTTGAATGGGCCAGAGTCAATATGTAGCTAGCCTTCACACCTAAAACCAATGAGACAATGTCATACATCACTGATGACTGCCCTCTGACCAGATTTGATGGTGATCTAAGTAAGGTCTCTGCACTTTGCTGATGAGGCTGCCGCAAATTGGCTTGGCAAGCTCCACATCCAATAAAAAGAAGATTAAGTTGAGATTTTCAAAAGTATTCAGCAAAAGCCTAACTCAGCTTCCATTGCAGCCAATGGTAAAAAACTCCCACTGAGTTAGGCTAATCCTGAGCATTTATAAAAATTCCACTGCTACAGTAGGTGGGCCCCAAGGCACAGTAACTCAGAAAGGGTTGGACAATGAAGGATTTTTATAGCATCATGACTGAAGAATCCTTTGTTTTGTTTTTTTGCTGAGACCTGCCTGCTTGAAGACAACCTGTCCAGCTTATAGTTGTAGGAGAAAGAATTTTCTGAGCTCTAGGAAGCAATTTCACTCAGAATCGAAGATGATGTGACTTCCTGACTGATAACGTTCGATTAGGGGGTCTCATTAGTTAACTGAACTATTCAACTAGTAATGAAAGATTTAAAAGAAGGGGTCTTTGTTAGTTTGCTTTTCACTTGCTTCAAAATCTCAAAGTATGTGCTTTGCAAGGGACTCTGACTTTGGTTCAGGAAAGGGGAGAAGTGAAGGCAGTTATAAAAAAAGAAAATATAACAAATGGAAAAATGAATATAAATTTGAATTTAGGAATTGTAGAAAATTGATAAGGGAAGCAAAGGAACACAAGGAGAAATGTATGGCCAGCAGAGTTAAGAATAAGAAGGCATTTTAAAAATATGTTAGGAACAGAAAGAATCCTGACAATGGTATTGGTCCATTACTAGATGGAAATTGCAGAATTATCAATAATAATGCAGAAAAGGCAATTTACCAAGGGGTGGGGTGGATTCTCCATCACTGACAATCTTTAAATCAAGATTGGATGTTTTTCTAAAAGATCTGCTCTAGGCATTATTACGGGGAAGTTCTATGGCCTGTGTTATACAGGAGGTCTGGCCTTGGAATCTCTGAATGCACTCCCCACTTTGCTCTGAAATAGCCCAAGGATGTGCATCAGGGCATGCTGCAAAGCTTCTCTTCACTTCTCAAGCTTTGAAGGAAGTAGAGGTATGATGAATGTAACAAAGTGGTGTATATTTTTTCTTCTTTAGATAGCAACTTTCACTTTCATTGGACAGTTGCTTCTTTTTCTTCTCTCATACTGGAATCTGGCTTAAGTCTCAAATACAGATGACAAACAAACCAGTACTGGAATCAGACTGGGATCTAGGGTAAACCCAAAGGTTGCTGATTAGATTAATTATGTTTGTCAGAGATTTTGGCTTTAGAGTAGGACAGCCGTAGTAATTTTAGTAAAGTGTGAGTGACAAACAATTTTTGGATCTAAATCCTAAAGTTAAAGGGGCTTAGGGAAATCCTGCCAGCTGGACTCCATGCAGAGTGAAATCACATCGGTCTGAGTTCCATTGTGTCCAAAAAACTATATCTAGCAGAGGAAAAATTTGAGACCTCTGTGATATTCACTTGGAAATACCCCAGAAAAATACATCAATTTGTATTTACTTGCAGCAGTATAAAATTTTTACCGCACATAGCATTATGCTGAGAGGTACTAGTGACTTCATCAATCACAAGCCTCTTTGAGACTGGGTGTCAACACATCCTTCAATTAATATAATTGTCATGATGAGTTAATCTGAAGTCTCCTACCTAAAACAAAATGATATTCACTGCTAAAGGCATTTTTTTGTTCAATAGCCATTGGACTGAAATGTCTCTATTGGTATAGATTTTTTTTTTAAATACTGACTCAATATATCATTAATGCCAGATTCTCACTAGTATCTGTTGGTAATGTCTACAGACTCTTTTAAATGGTTGATCAAAATATTAAATGAAGTTTAATTTATTGTGTTTTGCATACATGTATGTTCACCGATAATAAAAATAAAAAACAAACAAACAAAACCAGCTGTTGTGAATCTGCCTAGGAGTTTGGACTAAGTGGGCAGAGAGTTTTGCTGAATATTGTTTATGGCGTGTATGTATGTAGGCAGAACACAGAGAAACTTAGATCAGACCAGACAGAGAGAAACGCAGAGGGAAAAAACCAAGAAAGCCTAGCAGTAGCCGGTGAACACAGCGTGACACTAGAAAAAATTAGGGAGAGAGCTTTTGGGTCTGTTAGCTAAATAGGCTTGGGGTTGTAAGCTAAGAAAATGCTCCTTTTGTTCTTGGTTCCTCCTGTGTTCTGAGATGCTGGGACTTTGTACATTCCATGTAAGTAAATATGATTACATGAAAAAACAACCACCAAGACTATCAATTTCTACTTCCAACTGGAACATCTTTAGGGTCCTGAACTCAGACTAGCTACTCTAGTTGAAAAAGGGCAACAATAGCATTTTGCTTTGCACCGATTCATCCCCTCATTTTTTCTCAGGGCTTCTCTTCATGTACAATGCTAGAGCGCCTCATTAGTGCTTTAGTGACGATGCTACGCCAACTGAAGAGCTCCTCCTGTCAGCGTAGTTAATCCACCTCCCCAAGGAGTGGTAGCTATGTCGAGAGGAGAAGTTCTCCCATCTACCTAGTGTTGTCTACATGGGGGATTAGGTCCATAAAACTATGTTATACACACGAGCAATGTAGTTATACTGATATAGGTCTGTATTATAGACCTGTCCTTAGGCTAAAGAAGAATATGGTGTGCTGGGGCTGGTTTTATGAAAGGAGGTAGCTTTCCCTCAGAAAAGATTTGTCTTATGACAATGGAATTTCTTCTAAGAATGTCAGCTATCAGGAGTAGGCAGGATTTACAGATACAAGCAGCAGTTTGACTGAGCTAGTTAGTCTTTACTATGAAGAGAAAATGCCTATCTGGGTAGGTCTGCAATAAATGTTTCTATTAAGTTTTTGTCAATAAAGTAGCCGGTTACACATACATTTAATCTGGTTTTTACATTCTCCTGATGGCAGAAGAATGTAAACCCTACAAATCTCTGGACTGGTACAGGAAACATCACAGAGAAACTGGTGATTTATTTGAGAATAGAATTGTTCTGAACTTCCACAAAATATAGCAGCAATACCAACAATGGAAAGACAACACTGACTTTGCATTTTAAAACTCACCCCAAGGAATTGAGCCCTTACTCTGGGGTCCATGAGGTAGTGGGCTTGGTGGGTCAGAGAGGGTTCTTTTATGTCCAGGGGGTGGGGGAGGTGGTCTCTTCTTGGAAAGGGTGGAGCTGCCACTAGAGGGTTGAGTGCTTAGAGGAAGGGTTGAAGGTGGACCTGTAAAATTAACAAAAAATCTTCTTACCAAGGATGTGTAACATCAAAGTAGCATAGAAGAATTCAAAATCAGAACACAGTAAAGCGTAGCAAAGGACTGAAAAGAATAATAAGCCATGCCAAAACACTGTTGAGATTAATGACATACCCATCACATTTTTAGCCATTTTAATTGTAACACGACAGTCGGCAATTTGACAATAAATAACATACATACATTTTAAATGTACATTCGTAAAAGGTTAATCACTACAGGATTTTTAATTTTAGGCATTGTTAAAAACAACAGAAAATATTTTAAATCTGTAAAAGTATTTACTAAAGATAAAGTACTGCAATTGGAGTTTTAGAACTAGTATTTATAAAATCTCCTCACCAGAATGAAAATACACACTTAATCTTTGGCATGCTGTCAGTACTGTAGCTTCAAAGCATCATGCCATAGCTAATGTGATTGACAAGGTCTGTACAATTTTTTTTCTTTAGCAAACTTTCCTTGAATGCTGAGAAATGGGTTTCCAAAATAAATTCATTTTTCTATATTTAATTGCTATTGTTTTCTGTGCAGATTAAATGTATCTAAATATGTATTTATAGTGCATGACAAAGTGTTAAACCTAATGGATAAGAAGCAGACATTATAAAACTCCATTATAAACAAATACAGTAGTACACTGGCATTTGTTTAGAATGGCTCCAAATATTCTTGCAGCTAATCAAGTAATGATGCATTTTTTGGCCATGATCCTGCAAAGACTTTTGCATGGGCCTTTGGCTGGATAGAGCCCTACTAGTCTGGGACGCTGTGCAGACGCAGGGATCTACACACATAGCACTCTTTGCAAGATTTAGGTATTAAAGATAGTGTCTAATGATGAACCCTAAATTATTCCTCCATTCAAAACCTGTCTAAGTATACAGTGGATATTACTTATGATTTAAATAATAATATGGTCTCTGGTTTAAATCACACAGTAGAACCTTGCTTATTTGCAGTTTGATAATCTGTATACGTAATTTACACACAAACAGTGCTGTCTCCTGACTCCTCAGAAAATACAGAGCTAAGCGAATATTATGAAGACTATGTTATTTTTACAAGTGTACTGCAAAACGTGTATGTATCCCATTAAGTATTAAAAATAATGTGAACTAAATACACATTAAATGTGTGAACAAATTACTGTAAATATTGCCATAAATTATCTCTATTTTTGTTTAATTTATTCACCAATTCACAAAATTCAGTAATTTGCAAGAGGTCTCCCAGACATTAGTGCAAATTAATGCACTTCTTCTATACTAATTTTATCATTTAGTTTCTATGTGAATCATTTCCATAGCTTTTAAAATTATATATATATATATATATATATATATATATATATATATATATATATATAAAGCTAAATTTAAGCAATACAATTCTCCCAACAAAAATATAGACAGTTTTGGTGATGTAAATCTTGGCTGAGGATCCTGTAGACTTGTGCAACACAGAAGCTCTTCATTTTATTTTATATGAATGAATGTGTGCTAAAGGAAGTGCTACAAACGAACAGCAGCTGAAAATATTACCTTAGCTTAGAGGGACTTCAGTACTCATTGTGTTGCTGCTAACACTATTCTAAAGTCACAAGAAATACAACATATTTGTTTGCTCCGCAAGGACAGAAGAAAAGTGTTAATTATTTGAAATTTCCACTTTGGAATGACATGTGCTTACATGTGGATCTGATAAATGCAAACCACTGAAGTTCTTATAGTTTTACCCTATCACCCCCTAGTGACCAATTGATGGAAGTGCATACCATCTTTATCAGTCATTAATCAGAAATTTCCTTCCAGCTGAACTATAAACAATCCCAGCTTCATTAAAAAAATGGAGAAAGTGTCCTGAATTATCACTATGTACTAACATTTCAATTAAGGCAAAATAAAGCTTCAAACTGAAGTGGAAGTAAACTGAAAAAGATCTCTCTCTTTTTATTAGTAACGCAAAGCAAGAACAATTAAGAATAAATATTTCAACAACCAAAAGTAAAATTAAACAGAAAATATTTGTGAATAATCTGTAATGTAGTGTACAAATTTTAAGATTCTGTGATACTAATATGTCTACAGACATCAGAGAAACAGTTTAAACTTTTATAATTTTATAGTTTTCAAATGTTTACATGCGAACAAGTGAAACCTACGTATGGCACAATAGCAATAATTAACATACAACCCCTTTCGGTACAAGAATTTCAAATCACTTTGCAAATGTTAAGACTTGCAACATACGTTGTGAGGAAGGTAGTGTTATACCTATTTTATAGATGGCATAAACAGACACAGAGAGGTTTTGCCTAAAAAACAGCTAGATTGTTGGTGTGCAGAGACCACTGCCTGTCATAGAATCATAGAGCTGGAAAGGACCTCAGGAGGTCATCTAGTCCAACCCCCTGCTCAAAGCAGGACTAACCTCAGCTAAATAATCCTAGCGAGGGTTTTGTCAAGCCGCAGCTTAAAAACCTCTAAAGATGGAGATTCCACCATCTCCCTAGGTAACCCATTCCAGTGCTTCACCACCCTCCTAGTGAAAAACTTTTTCCTAACGTCCAACCTAGAACTCCCCCACTGCAACTTGAGACTGTTGCTCCTTGTTCTGTCATCTGCCACCACTGAGAACAGCCTAGCTCCATCCTCCCTGGAACCCCCTTTCAGGTAGTTAAAGGCTGCTATCAAATCCCCCCTCATTCTTCTCTTCTGCAGACTAAACAAGCCTAGTTCCCTTAGCCTCTCCTCATAAGTCTTGTGCTCCAGCCCCCTAATCATTTTTGTTGCCCTTCGCTGTACTCTCTCCAACTTGTCCACATCCTTTTTGTAGTGGGGGGCCCAAAACTGGACACAATACTCCAAATGCAGCCTCACCAATGCCGAATAGAGGAGAATAATCACTTCCCGTGATCTGCTGGCAATGCTCCTACTAATGCAGCCCAATATGCTATTAGCCTTCTTGGCAATAAGGGCACACTGCTGACTCATATCCAGCTTCTTATCCACTGTTACCCCCAGTCCTTTTCTGCAGAACTGCTGCCTAGCTCATTGGTCCCTAGTCTGTAGCTGTGCATGGGATTCTTCCGTCCTAAGTGGAGGACTCTGCACTTGTCCTTGCTGAACCTCATCACATTTCTTTTGGCCCAATCCTCCAGTTTGTTTAGGTCCTTCTGTATCCTATCCCTACCTTCCAGGGTATCTACCTCTCCCCCTAGCTTAGTGTCATCTGCAAACTTGCTGAGGGTTGCAATCTACCCCATCCTCCAGATCATTAATGAAGATGGATGAGAACACCAATTCTGTCTCGTTTCCTTTTACTCCCACATCTGTCTGCAGCCATTTGTGGTCACTTGTCTTATACTCAGATTGTAAACTCTTAGGTCAGGAATTGCCTTTTTGTTCTGTGTTTGTACTGCAGCTAACAGAATAGGGGTCCTAATCTATAACTAGAGTTATAAACTATTACAGTAATACAAATTAATAATAATACTGACAGTGACTTTCCCAATATTAATAAACCCAATCCTGACAACCACTCTTCTGTTCTAATCACTAAACAACACACGCTCCTATTAGGAAAGTAGTTGGTAATATTTACAGAAGATTGTTTCTTTTCAGGAAAATAAGAAATATAGGGAAATCCTTCAAAAATATTTTCAGGGCAATAACTAGTTTCAGAATGACAAAGTCAACTTGTTGGATTTTCAGGATACACTTTGGAGGAAAAATGAATTACAAGCTATAATTTATTACTGAAACAGATGATGAAATGATGCTAAGGTCTGTAATGACATGTTTAGTACTGATAAAAATATTACTATCTGCCCTGTAACTATCAAGACTCACAATAGCATAAAGTTACACAAGATAAATTACATATTCTATTAAATGTTTGCTAATTAGAAATTAAATTTTCCAGCCTTAAAATATTTATCTATGCAGCAATTAAAAACATTCTATGGTAAGTTAAATAATCGTAAGAGGCCAGCAATTAACAGTGTGTGTATTTCAGCTTTTGTGAAGTTAGTACATGTTCTATGTATTAATTTGTATACCAGTGACAACATGCAAAGCTGTTACTATCCATCAAATAAATTGTTTGGGTTTTTTTATAGGGGGAAAACCTAAAGTATATAATTTTTACCACTGCATGAGAGGTATGGCAGAACCAGTATTCCAGTTAATGGTAGGACACGTACTGCAAAGGAAAGTGATAGGTTCATGTTAAAAATGGTACTTTCATAACAAATATTGCTAGTTTTTTTCAAAATTCTTATGAGATATAAATTGCTCACTGGTATTATTAAAAGCGCTGTTTGCTGTTCAATTAGATTAATCATTTTAGACAATATCTTTTCTTTACTTCTTAAGGTCTTACTATCATCATTGGGAAATACTGATCACATGCACACTACAACTCTTTTGGACCTGAGCAGCATAAATTGACTCAAGATTAACCATATACTGTATTTACAACTATCAGCCCTAAGCTTCTCCTGTAAAGTGAGCCAACATCTATAATTAACAATTTATATCAAGTTACTTCATAAAGATTTTCATGTATATATAAGTGCATGCCATCAGGTCTCTCTTCCTATTAAAAGTACTGGAAAATTCACAGTATGGGTGAAATAGCTCTTGTTTTACCTAAATCAAAAACACAAGGCAGTGAAATACAACAAAACACATAGCTAGAAGCAGTGTTCTTTAAAAATGAGTTGTGTATGTATATATTAAGGAAAGACTGTCATAACATAATGTAAAAGTATTCAAGTCAGAGTTGTGCTTTCAATGTCTTTCTGATGGAAACTGGCAAAGCCACTTATATTATTTTACTTTTCACTTACAATTGTGAGGATGACCCAGATTTGCCTCAAACCTTTACAACAGGACTAGAAGAACTAGCTGGTCCCACTATCCTGAACACTGGGTTTGTAACTAAACATTTTGCACAGATTTAATTAAGATCAGCAAAAAACAAGGTTACTTACCAGTAACTGATGTTCTTCGAGATGTGTTGCTCATGTCCATTCCATTATAGGTGAGTGCATGCCACTGTGCATGGTTCCCGGAACTTTTTTCCCCTGAGCAGATCCCGTAGGGCCAGCTCTGGTGCCCCCTGGAATCCCGCGCACATGCTGCAGTATATGAGGCACTGCCGGCCCTATGCCCCCTCAGTCCCTTCTTTCTGCCAACTCTGGCAGCGGGAATGGGGGATGGGCTGTGAAATGGACATGAGCAACACATCTCGAAGAACATCCGTTACTGGTAAGTAACTTTGTTTTCTTCTTTGAGTGATTGCTCATGTCCATTCCATTATAGGTGACTAACAAGCAATACCTTGGAGGTGGGTAGGAGTTAGCGGTGAGCTGCCCTCAGCCCGGCTCTGCCGAATCCCACGTCCTCTGTCGCCTGCTGGGCAATAGCGCTTGAGCTCTGGTTGAGTGAGCTGTGATGGTTCCCGGAAGGGACACCCTCGCTGCTTGTAGTAGAACTTGATGCATGATGTAATCCGCGAGGAGATGCCATCTCCTCTCCTCCTCCTCCGAACCGTGCGGTTTGGAAAAAACAAGGGGAGAAAATTATCTTGGTTACAATTAAATTGGGAAACCACTGGGGGCAGGAAGGCTGGATGTGGCCTCAACTGCACCTTACCCTTATAGAATACTATATAAGGGGGCTCCAAGGCCCTAATCTCAGAGATCCTCCTAGCTGAGGTAATGGCCACCAGGAAGGCTACCTTCCCTGAAGGCATGAACAGGTGGCATGAAGCCATGGGTTCAAAGGGGGGCCCGTGCATCTCGAGAGGACCCGGTTGAGATCCCAGGAAGGCCCTGGGTCACAGACCTATGGGTAAAGCCTCTCCACCCCCTTGAGGAACCTGACCGACATGGGGTGGGAGAACTGCGGTCTCCCCTCTAGCTGCTGATAGATGGCCGAAATGGCCATCAGGTGAACCTTCAGCGAGGCCAGCACCAGATCCTGGAGCTTTAGCTGGAGCAGGTACTCCAGGGTCGCCTGTTAAGGTGATAAGCTGGGCAGACTGCCCCAGAGTCCGCCTAAGACGTAAACCGTTTCCACTTAGCCCGATACACGACCTGTGTAGAAGGTTTCCTGCTGCCAAGCAGGAGTTGTTGGGCCTGAACTGAGCAGGCTCTCACTCCCTCCGCCAGCCACAGGGCCTCCAGGCCATGGGGTGCATGGGTTCCAGGTCTGGGTGCAACAGTTCATGAGGAACGCGTCGGAAATCGACCCAGTCACACGACCCCGGAGCGAACAGAATCTTGGACACTTCGTGTTCCAGGCAAATACGAATAGGTCCAGTTGGGGGAACGCCCCCTTCTGGAAGATCATCACCACCACCTCTGGTTGCAACGGCCAGTCGTGGCGGGGTAGGAACGACTTGCTGAGGCTATCTGCCTCATCGTTCCTCACTCCCGGGAGTCTTTGCAGAGGGCCGAGGGGCACTCTCCCCCCTGCCTGTCTATGTAAACCATGGCTGCGGTGTTGTCTGTCAGCACCTGCACCACTCTGGCTGTCGGGAATCAGAGGGACACCTTATACACTAGGCGAATAGCCCTCAGCTCCTTCACATTGCTGTGTAGGAGCTTCTCCTCCCCTGACCAAAGCCCGATTGCCTGGGTTGGTGGTGATGCGGGCTCCCCATCCTACATCGGAAGCATCAGAAATTAGGGTGACTGACTGGACCAGTTCCTCAAACAGGACACCTTTCATCATTGCCTGGGGAGTCCGCCACCAGTGGGTAGGCCAAGGGGCAGGGCTGTGAACTGGTAGTGGGAGCCAGCCACTGTGAGATGGAGAAACGCCTGTGGCTGGGGAAGATAGACACCTGAAGTGAGAGGAGTCCCTGAAGAGGAATGTAGAGAGAGGATTGTTGGGTGGGGTAGGTGTAAACTATTTAACTGTTGTCCGACCCACTGGGGACCCCTGTGGGGGGGCTGAGGACAAGCTGAGGGGTTGATTTCTACTTCTGAACCCCCTATTCCTGTCCCTATTTCGATAGGGTTGATTTGGCCTAGATGGAGGCCTTGGCTGCTGCTGCGCCTGGGGCCGTGACTGCCGCCTGGAAGCCTGGAGTGTGTACAGCCCCAGGGAGCGAAGCATAGCTCTGGAGTCCTTCAGACTGTGCAGATTTGCATCGGTATGATTGGAGAATAGGGCCGACCCATCGAAGGGAAGGTCCTGAATTGATTGCTGCACCTCCTGGGACAGGCCCGAGGATTGCAGCCACGAACACCCTCTCATGGCAATGGTGGAGGCTATGGCCCTACCCACCGAGTCAGCAGCATCACTGGATATCTGGAGCACTGCCCTAGCCACCGTGATTCCTTCATCCAGGATGGTAGTAAGGTCTGCGGCTTGATCCTGGGGCAGGGCCTCAGCAAACCACCTGAGGGAGTCCCACAAATTAAAATGATATCTTCCCAGGAGGGCTGATGGTTGGCAATCCTGAACTGCAGGGCTGCCATTGAATAAATTTTTCTCCCAAACAAATCCAGCTTTTTGCTGTCTTTGTTCTTGGGAGTGGAACCTGGCTGACCTTGCCTGTCCCGCTGGTTGGCTGCGTCTACCACCAGGGTTCCCGGGGTCGGGTAAGTGAACAAATACTCGAGCTCTTCGGCTGGGACATAATATTTTTTCTTGGCCACCTTTGACGTAGGGGCAACCGAGGAAGGGGTTTGCCACAGGGCTTTTACAATTTTGAGGACCCTATCATGGACTGGTAAGGCCACTTGCGCTGGGGCAGTTGCCGCCAGCACATAAAAGACTATCTTCGGCCTCTTCTAACTCCTTCACCTCCAGGTGCAAGTTAGAGGCTACCCTCTTCAGCAGCTCCTGTTGCGTCCTGAAATCCTCCAGTGGCGCCATATGGTCCTGGGAGACTGCTTCGTCTGGTGAGGAGGAAGAGGACTGCCGAGGCGCGTTTTGCGGGTGTTCCCTCACCTGACAAAGGGATGCACCCATAGAGGGTCCCTCCACGGGGTCCAACTCCTCGTCTGAGGAGTGGTGTCTATGGCCTTCTACTGAGCCAGAGGTGCTTGGAGATGCAGGCACCGGAGAAGACTCGACGGGCCGTGGCCAGTGCATCTCCGCACTCGACCCTGCCCATACCGACAGCGCAGGGGAGTGTCTGTGCTCTGCGTGCTGTCTCTTCTTTTTCGGCACCGAGGATGTTGCTCGGTGCCAAGTTGAGCACGGTGCTGGCAGTGCACTCTGCACCAAGGAGACGCTCAGTGCCGAGGTGGAGCAGGACGGCTCGGACACCAGGCGGAGCGCTGCCTCCACGAGCAGGGCTTTTAACCAGATCTCTCAGTCCTTCTGAGTCCGCGGTTTAAAAGCCCTGCATATCTTACACTTGTCTTTCCTGTGCTCTTCCCCCAAGCACTTAAGGCACCAATCGTGGGGGTCGCTGAGCAGGAAAGCCTTCCCACAGGAGGCACACGGCTTAAATCCAGGTGACCAGGGCATGGCCCGGTCGCTCTAAGTCCCTCAGGGACTTCTTATCTAACTACACTTAACAACACTTAACAACTACTTAAAACTAACTAAAGTACTTCAAATAACAAAGAGTTCAAAAAAGGGGAATGGTACTTGCGGAGAGCATGGCTAGTTCCAGCAACCATCACAGGCGGAAAGAAGGAATTGAGGGGCCCGTAGGGCTGGCTCATATACCACGGCATGCGCGCAGGAATCCAGGGGGCACCAGAGCCGGCTCTATGGGATCTGCTAAGAGGAAAAAGTTCTGGGAACCGTGCATGGTGGCGTGCACTCACCTATAAAGAAACGGACATGAGCAATCACTCGAAGAAGAACTAATGTATTGAACTGTGCTATTCCTTGGCTGACGGTTAAAAAATTATCTCAAAAACAACACAAACAGCAGGCCTATCACACATTTGAAGTCATGATGGAGACATATGCTTGTCAGAATTATGGAAACTGAAATTCAATTGACTTTCTCACTAAGTATTACTGAAGACTGGTTTTTACATGAGAAAGCTAAGCCCATTTATCGAAAGGTGTGATTTTTAAACCAATTTATTTGAACCGGTGCCAAAAATTGATTTATTTCAGTTTAAACCAGGCTTATTTTGGTTTAGCTTATGTCAAGTAAGTAATCAGTTTTAGCTAAACCAAAATAAGCCAACCCTTTTACAAAATAAGTGTGCCCAGGCAGGAGTTTGCACCAGTTTAACAGGTAAGCCTGGTGCAACTTTCTCACATAGACAAGGACTAATGTACCATTTTCCCTCCATGAAATATGGGGAGCAAATACATCAACTTCAGCAGCCTTTAAGACTCAGTTGAAAAGTTACCAAACTGAAAGACCCAATCTTACATTAAATAAATATATGTAGAAATGTAAAGGTAACTTGTAAGTACATTAGCTATAGATACATATATAAACTGACATAATATATAAATCCATATCCACACACACAGATTTAAATATGAACCAAGTTATCTTTTAGACAGCAAATGCACTAAAAACCATGGATAAGAAGGGCATCCAGTACATAAATTATATTTAACTTACCTTCCTTTCCCCACACTGTAGGACAGAAAAGGGTTAAATTAGCTTAGTTAAATGGAAAAAAAATGCTTTGCAGTTTGTGTGTACAGTTTTGCTAGCAGCCGTAGGAAGGCCTTGAAAGAATATGGCTAAATTTGAAAAGATGGATCTGAAAGGTAACTGATAAGATGAAAGGAAGAAGAAGCCCCTGTTATCAGAGATAATTAATAATAAGAAAACACTGTCCACAAACGTCCACAATCTGCTTTTTAGCTAAGTTAGCTAAGATAGCCATCTTGTCTATTAAAGTGTACAAAAGAGTGAACTCCTGAAGGGTCATTGCTAATATGTGACTGACTAAGCTCGATCTAATACTCCTGGGTTTAGCCCATTTATAAGTATGCTGATCAAATGCTTATAAATGTATTGTTACCATTTGGATGTAATTAATTGCTCATTATTTAAGCTTTTTAGGCATGCTTACAGCAATTGTATAAATACCATTTGGCCTTTTGATTTAATAAAGGAATTTATGGTTAAATTAGTGTCATGATAATATCCTCTACATAAATATTAATAATTCCAACACACACAGTTCAGATTTGATGGTTTCCACTCTATTGTTACATGTCAGCAAACACCATGGAACCTTGCTATCAAGGAATTTGCCACTGGAGAACGAAGCCATCTTATGGAGGACTACAGAGAGATGTTTTTCTTTGAGTATACAGCATACTTTAGAAAATATTTATTATATTTATATCCCAAAGGATACAAAACAATATTAAGAAACTTTTCAAAACTATGCCACTTGCTAAATGGAACTCAACACCTACCTCCTGTCCCTTACAGACTGGCTCCATGCTCTAGCACAGTGCCATGGTAGCTGTTGCGGCCGCACAGCACACCAGGAGCTAATGAGATTAGATTTGGGGGGAATGGAAATAATGGTGTGACACACTGCTCCCCCATGTGTGCCTTTATGGTGTGATTGTGTACCATTCATGTTCACCCTTATAGTGTAGCTGTGTATTGTTTAATGTAAAGTATGTCAGTAAGTAAGATGTTTTTGGAATGCTCATGGCATACTGTTATAAGTAATATGTCTGTTGCAGTGTCATGTGTATGGTTATGAGGCTTCGCTACGTAAGATTCCCAAATATATGTCTCATGGCTTTAGACAGATCTAGGCAAAACTCTGAAAAGCTGAGAAGCAATTTATACTTCATTAGGACTTGTGTAGAACAACCCAGCTCAGCATTCCAGGAAAAAGGACTGGCCCAGACTTCAACAAATGAATCCACAAAGGACCACAGTGATTCAGGGCATGGAGGGATCCATACATAGACATTATTTGTCACCTGACCCTGAAGGGGGGTGGGAGCACGAAGGAACATTTTGAAAAGGGGAGACATTTTGCTGTCTACTCTCTCTCTTCCACCTCCGTCTACAAACACCACCAAGCAACTCAAATACTGATCCTAGGGAGAGCCTGGTTGAAGGCAGACCAGCCAGCCTGTGATGAGAATCATGTAAGACTGTAAGGTTGCTGAAAGAGTTAAGCTTTGTTTAGAATGCAATTTGCCTTTTATTTACTTTTGATCAAATCTGCCCTGCTTTCCTCTGACTTATAATCACTTAAAATCTTTCTGTACTTAATACATTAGTTTGTTTGTTTTATCTAAAGCAGTACATGTGATTTAAGATGGGTAGAGACTCCATTTGAAGTAACAAGGCAGGTGCATATCAATTTCTTTGATAAATTGAAGAACCAATGAGCTTGCATTGTTCGGTGGGCAGCACTGAACATTGTAAAACAGAAGTTCCTAAGGTTGCATCTGGGACTGATGGTGTTTGCTGGGGTCATCCTATTGCATAATCCTATGAGTGGCTAGCCAGAAGCACTCACTCACTGAGTTGAGAGCAGCTTGCTTGCAGGAGGCTGTGCATGAACCGCCCAGGAGTGGGGGTTCACACAGCAAAGCAGAGTGAGGCGGGCTCCAAGATTGAGGGATTGGGGTGACACAGCAATACACCACTCCAGATTGAAGAGGAAACGTCACAAGTGGGAAAAAAGTAAGTTTGAAATCATTTATGGATTGATGTTCGTCTTACTCTTGGTATATGGGACACTCAGCACATAAAATAAATATAAAATATTTGCAGATAATCGGTAATCAAATGGACGTAATGCCTCTAAAATGGAAAGCAAATATAATTTTTCTATACAAACAACCTTACGTACTAAAGTGGTAATTTAATGGACAAGGTCTATGATGGCAAATCAAGAGAGTAAGGAGAATCTGAAAAAGTTTTTTTTTTTTTTCCCCTATTGGGGGGGGGCGGAGGGAGTTGTGACCTCAAGCAAAGTCAATTCCAACACATTTTTCTCTGATTTGAGGGAAAGGTAACAGAGTCTAATTTTGTTTAGAGGTATTAATACCAAAAAACCTCCCAAATAATGTTTAGGATAATTTATAGTACATTAACAATCACTTTGGAGGTGATTTTTTTATATTAGAGTGTGATCTCAGTGTCTTACATATTAGAGTGTTTGGACTTTGTCTACTGTCCTTCTGATCTAGCCCAACCTATTCATATAAACAGATAAATAAGAACTTAAGATTTTTTTCAGTTGATGAAACCCTCTACAAGTCCATTTGCATGTACGAATGTCGGCAGTGGAAACTGACTCAATACCTTGCATCTCATATGTCTAGAGAAAAAGGCTGGGGTCTCTAGCACGCTTGAATTGATTGGGCAGTTTTGAAAGCAAAGAAATGTAATGGTTTAAATTGAACATTAACTTCACTCAATCTCACTCTTACGCCATCAGTTTGACATTTCCTACTCTCTAATGCTAGTTCATAATGTAGGAGTTTGTGTGTAATAGTTTATCATCAGAAAGATGCCAGTGTCCAAAATCTATGGTATATACTCTTTCAAATAAATACATTTTTGAATTGCTTGACTCATAGACTTTAAAGCCACCAAGAACTAACACAATCATCTATAGTCTGACTTCATGCATATTGCAGGCTACAGAACTTCACCCACCCACTTCTATAATTGCCCATAACCTCTGACTGAGTTACTGAAGTCCTTGAATCTTGATTTAAAGATGTCAGGTTACAGAAAATCCATCATTTACTCTAGTTCAAACCAATAAGTGACCCATGCCCCACGTTGTAGAGGAAGGTGAAAACCTTCAAGTGTCTCTGCCAATCTCACCTAGGAGAAAATTCCTTCCTGACTCCAAATATGGCGATCAGTTAGACCCTGATCACATGGGTGAGACCTACCAGCCAGAAACTGGGGAAAATTCTCTGTAGTAACTCAGAGCCTTCCCCATCTAATGTCCCATCAGCAGCCACTGGAGATATTTGCTAACAGCAGTCACGGATGGGCTAAATGGCACTGTAGGCAACCTCATCATACCCCCCATCCCTAAATTTATCAAGCTCAGTCTTGAAACAAATTAGGTTTTTTGCACTGTGATCGTGGTGCCTGTATGGGCCACACTGAGAATGCCACACTCAGGGCAGACTGCAAGAAATAGGGCAGACAATCCCCCAAACTGGTGATTTATTCTATAATAAGATTAATCAAACCAGTAACAAAATAGCTTCTGTAATACCACACTGGTTAACAAGAAGACAAACACAGTTTCCTTTAGGCATTCCAGCCCTTGGCTCCCATCTAGATAACCAAGTCTAATATAGAGAAGGGTTACCGAAAACCTGATTCACCGTATGTGAGATTAACCAATCCAAAAGGATTGGACCCTTATCTCCAAGCCAATATGAGCCTCAGATCTTACCCAATAATCATGCTGATGCCAATCTTTTAGTAACTAAAAACTAAAGGTTTAAAAATAAAAGGAAAAAGAAAGAAAGTTACTAATGATTAAAAGATCAATGTACATACAAGTGACTTCCAGTGTTCATAGTTCAGGATCACAGCAATGATGGAATAAACTGCTGGCTTGTAAAAGTCTCTCTTGAACCATCCCCACAATCCCTGCCTATCCTGGCTAGTAGCCATTGATGGACCTATCCTTCATAAACTTATCTAGTTCTTTTTTTAACCCTGTCTTCCTAGATGCATCCCAGCAAGAGCAGTATCATTGGTTCCGACATGAAGGAAAGTCAATGGATTCTTTCCCACTCCCAAAAGTATCCTCCTTCACTCTCAGGTCCATATCTCATATCTTAATTCCCAGCAGACAACACATCATTCTATCTCTGGATTAGTTCTGGTGATAGGACTGTCTGCTGTTTTTAGTAGGGACCCCCAGTTACATAAATCTAACTCTTCTTGATGCTGGTGCGATAATCCGGCCTTCCCCCTTCTGTTCTTTCTAGCTGGAAGCCTTCTTGTCTTCTGTTCTCACTTGTAATCTTCTGTGAGTCATCCCCTATCCTCCTAGGGCTCCAAACTCTATTTCCACTGTCTCTTCCCCTCTTTTTGTAGGACAAGACACTCTTCTTTTCTTCCTTGACCATTCATCTTCTGTTCCTGCCTGTCTCTCCTCTTCATTTTTCAACTCAGTCAACCTATTCCTCATCCCTATTCTCCTTCACATGCTGATCTTTTCCTCTACTTTGTTCTCATAATCGCATGCTTCCACAGGTCACTTTCTTTATCTAGCCCTTTACCTTCTGAGTTCCCTTGTCTAGCTTGCATCTGCAAGTCTTGATTTTTTCCTTAAGCCTCCTTTCACCTTTCCTCCATTATCTGCTCAAATCCCCTTCTAAACTGAATCATAGTTTTCAACTGCATCTCCAAACTTTGGATCTTCTCTTTCATCAGTTCTATCAGGTGGCACTTCCTACAAACAAATCACCTTTCAGGTACCCAACTCCAGGTTTCACATCTCGTTATCTTAATTTCCTTTTCCATTCTTTGGGTCATTACCAGTGCTACCTCTGCAGCTCATATAGCCTTTCCTTCTAAGTTCCTATCAAGGAAGGAAGGAAGGAAGAAGGAAGGGGGGGGAAAAACACCTACCACATATACTGTCTCCCAAACCCATGTATTTTAAACCCTGTGCCACTGGCTGGCCACCTTTATACACCTGCTGCCTAAGGCAGCCCCACCCCCAATCAAAGGCTCCACTTTTCTCTCAACACACTGCCCCCTACCAGATTTTATAAACTGAAAAGAAACCAGGAAACAAACACACACATTCACTGCCCCTAAGGAATAGGGCTGGTCTCCCTTCTCCTCCAGCAGATCTCCACTCAAACTCCCTGTTTTCAACTCTGTTTGCTGACTCCTGTGCTGCTGCTCCTGAACATAGCTATTCAAAAGAAACTGAAGTGAGGTACTCTCTCACAGATAGCTTTAGTGTTGTGGAACTATGGTCATCTGGGTCCTGTTTCAGGAAAGCACTTAAGTTTTAGTTTCATGGGACTTACACACATGCTTAAGGTGAAGCATATGCTTAAGGATCCTTCCTGAACAGAGATAATTTCCTGAATCAGGGCCCTGATCTGTTATGAAAGCTACATATGTAAAATACAAAGACATTATTATTTATTGTCTGTTAATGCTGACAGCATGGTGGGCGCTGTATGTAGGAAGACAAGACACAAGCAACTTAACATTCTAAAGGAAAGAATTCTCAAAATTGAGCAATTCCATAGTAAAAAAGTACACAAACTGATAAATTTTTTACCAGATAATTTTCTCTTAGCAGCTTCTCTTTGAATTCAATACTCATGGTCTAATTCCCCACTCCTGTGGCATTTGGAGGTGGTCCAGTGTTACTGCAGGAGGCACTAGGACTGTGCTTCAGTCTTCAGCTCAGGCCACCAGAGAAGTCCTTCCACAGTGGTAGAAACACTCCAGCAACCAATTATTAGCATTAAGATAAGGTTAATTTAATACTTTATATCAAGTTAAGACAATATAAATCTATGCGTCCATTTAGAGAAAATTTTCAGTTTATATATTCTAAAAGGACTACCAAGCTGGGTTGAATTCAGAGAGAAGCTGCTAACAGAAAGACAATTATCAGTTAAGAAATTTATTTTTCTGTAGCACAGCTTCTCTCTTCATTCATTTCTCACAGGAAGTAGCAAGCAATGAATCCCAGAAGTAGAGAAGGAAAGGAAAAGCAGAGCTTAATTATCACAGTGGAATAATAGGCAGGATTGGAAGTTCCTCCCATATAAAGCAAGAGCTTTATAAACTAAGGGGAAATCAATCAATAGCACCTTCCTAGCAAAGGGTGTTTTTGCAGAGAAATAGAAGCTTACTTAGCAAATCTTTTTCAGATGAGGCTCAAACTCTTTTCCCGCCAGTGCCTTCTATGAATAGCTTCCCAGATACCTAGCCTACCAACTGATGTAATATTTTACATCATGCTTAAGCAACTGTGAGACCCTAAAGCCTTGGTATTTGCATAGAATGAAATGTACAGGATACAATTGGCAGATGTACTCCAGACCCTTGAGATATACTTTTAGAGCTTTAGGAATGCCCATTTATGCCACAACCTTCCAAGGGCTAGAACATGATGGTAGAACTCTTTCCCCAGAAGTAACTGTGGTAAAAGTAAGCTCCAGAATCCTTTCTGTTCAAGGTAGTTATAAGAACAGCCTTTTCCTCATGACAAAGGCAGCGTGCTTGTTGTAGACATAGAAGAACTAATTTCAAAACTTGCGTTTTGGAGGTAATGACAACTAGGTAATGACAACCACAGGTTTGTCTAATTTGCCATTGTGATTAAATTTGGCACCTTATACTCAAATGGTGGGATCCAGTGTGCCTGGCTATAAAATACTGCTATGCTGAGTACCCATGTTTCTATGGGGATTGTAGGATTCCAATCAAACCTCCTGGAGAAACTTTAGTGTTGCTGTGATCACCAGATCTCTGGGATTACTATAATATTTATATCGAAATAGTATTTAAAAGTTAGGGCCCCATTATGCTGGACATTGCACAAAGAGGCAGTCTCCACCCCAAAGAGCTTTCTGCTTCCCCTCAAACCAGAAACATAAATTTGACCAAGTCAGTGAATGAGTTCTGTCTGGATACCAGACTGTATCAGAGGTTAATGGGGAATTCATTCTGAAATACACTTTTCTTTTGATGCCTAGGCTTTTAATTGTAGGTGTACAAAGGAATCCTTGCTTCAAGAGGCATGGTGTTTTCTGAAAGCACCATGTGGGGTCCTTGGCTATCTAACAAGTCCAAAGTGCCTTCTGGGCCAGTGGATGACTTCAACTCTCTCTTTTTCTTTTTACATTGTCGTTTATGTAAACTGTCTTGAAAAGCAGCAGATTTTTCTCTACCTAGGACATTACCTCAGTTGCCATGGAGAAGCTTTGATCTCTGGTAACTCTAGTTTTGGAAGGGGTATAACATTCATGCTTCAATCATAAGCCAACTCTCCAGGAAGTAGGAGGAAACTTCCTCTGTGATTACCGTAATTGCCCACTATGTGGTTTCTTGCACCTTCCACTGAAGCTGCTGGTACTGGTCACTGTCATAGATATGATACGGGACTTGATGGACCGATGATTCAATCTCACATGCCCTGTTTGTGGGTTTTACTTTTTTTAGGACATAACCTGACAGAGGTGTTGAAATGAACTAAAAGGATGTGTGCTCTGAGATTTTGAAAATTTGTCTTCCAACTATGCTTGCTATCATAGTAAATATGCAAAGGTCTAGAGTGAAAGCTGGGTTGCTTTCAGAGTGGTATTTGTACTTTTCTGCCCACAAAGGGGCATATGGATGTTATCTGAGAATGACAACTAATATTGCATTGTATCAAGTGGATGAATCTATGCCCTCAGAAGGAATTACAGTAGATACATTTTGAGAAATCCACTCAGGGGATGAAGCTGATGCATGACACCAGCAAACCTAGACATAAAAAATAACTGCCTACTGATGACCTCTAAGAAATGATTGATGCAATGAAGTTTTGGATCTCTGCAATTCTTTGCTTTATGTTAAAATTACAGCCAGAGCCATGTCTGTTTTGATCTCTCAGTGAACACTTCTCTGAACTGGGATCAAAAGAACCTCTTGATTTTGAAGAACTGTGATTATGAATCCTTTCCAGCATCTGTTCGTTTGTGACTAAGTCTGTTCCTTTAGACAGAATACTGATTGGCATATTGTCTATGCATGGATACAGGCGCATAAGATGCAGCCTGTGATTTGCTGTGACTATCACCAGCCATTTAAGATTCTGGGTGCAGAGGGTGGATCAGAAGGAAGAGTCTTGCACAGGAATTGTGAGAACTCACACACAAATACTCTCTATCATGCTGAGGATTTTGTTGGTTTGGAGGAAAATTTATCTAGGATCTTTTGGAAACTTCTGCTCCAGATTTTCCCTCTGCTCAGGTAATAGTCACTTCCTGAACATCCATGGTGTTGGTAGCAACCACTGGATTGATATGCTGGCTTCAACAGTGAGAGCTGAGACCACTCTGCACTCTCAGCTAGTAATTTCTTTAATGATTCGCCCAGTAGCTCTCTACCTACAAGTTTGCATGCACAAGACATTTGTTTGGGACGAAGCTATTCATGGATGTAACATTGTTTTCTTGTAGCCACCAATTGGAATCCATTGCTCATCAGAAATTACATCCAGTATTTGAACAGGACAGAACCTGAGATATCTTACTCCAAGCAAGGACCACACCTCTAGACACTGAGCCAATTGTTTCTCACAAAGAAGGCATTCCCTACTAAATATATGAAGAATCTCTGTTCTGAAAGGCTATAGCTAAGGCTTTGGAAAGAAGTCCCCTTTTGAAGATGTGTCTATGTCTTTGACTGGTGTAGCTACTGTTGAATCACACCTTAGGCTCCCCAAATTTCTTTGTTTGATATAAACGTTTCAGTTTAACATTTGGTTTAATCAGATGTCCTCATTTGGATCTTATGATGCCCTCAAAGGAAGCATTAACAGGAAAGCTTGTATCTAACAAGGCTTGATGGGGAAGTTATATGATATATTAATGAGATCTGTGCAAGCCACTGACTGACGTTCTGTCCTGAAAAAATCTTGTAGGTCGGTATTGTGTTTTGCATGTGTGGCACTTTTCCCCCTGGCTGTTTACAGGGAGGAGGTAATACATTATTCATTCTGGCATGGGGCCACACAACAGAGGAGGGTACTGGTACATATACCTTGATTGTGGAAGTAGCTTGCTATGTGTCCCTGGAAGGCTAAAAGGCTGCTTTCCTGCTCCCCAGGCTGGCTAGCACCCAAGTAATTATTGTACTAGTTTGCTCCTACCTGGAGTATTTTGAACGTGGGAAGGGATTTCTCACTTCCCTGTAATCTCATGATGCTGTAGCTCTGTGAGGAGTGGAATCCTCATGTGCCTCTGTTCTGGCCAGACTACTTGAAGTGCTCCTAAGGCTTTAATGTGGAGTCAGCCTGTGGAGTGGTGGAGAGAGAGAATCTTTCCTGCTTTTCAGAGTCTGAGCCCCTTTCCCTGGCAGAGCAAGGGTCCTTGGGCCGAAAGCCAGGCGGGCTCAATTCCCATTAGGCTGCAGCCTAAGGTAAAACTTCACAGGAGGAACACAGGCTTCTCTGCATGCCCAGAGGACATGGGGGACAGGCAGTGAGCATGGTACAGAAGACTGTGAGAGAAACTCTGTGTAGGACAAAAGTCCCAGCAAACACTGCCTCAGGAGAAGACAAAGGAAAAAGAGTTTAACCCCATATTTCTTCCCCATTTGTTTATGACCAACAGTAACCGCTGCCATGCAAAGAACCCATTTGCTTTTGTCTTTCTGGGAATGTATGGGATTTGCAGAACTTACCCTGAGTACCATGAGAATCCCCTGAATTACAGTGGGAGCAGGGAGTGCTGTGTAAGAGCCCTGCTTCTTTTCACAGCTGAGAACCCACGTAAGTGTCTGGGAGTCTGGGGGGTGACTCTGGATCCTTTCAGGATTTTCCCCCTCCAGCCCACATCTGTTGCAGGACTTATCCACTAAGCTAACCAGATAGCTTTCGCCTCATCCTTAGACTCTCTCTTCAAAAGCTCAGAAGATCCTGATGGGGTTTTTCTGTGCTAGACATTGGGGCAGGGTTGGGACCTGACATGTTGGTCTGACTCTGAGCTCCATGCAAAGGTTGGCTGACTGGCTGGCCGGCCAGCCTATCTCTGAGTCCTGTGCCCTAGTAGTGCAAGGGTCAGCTGGCTGGCAACAGGCCGGTCATAATTCACCTTCTGAAGAGCTTGTAAGTACTGCCTCACGTAAGGAACACTGCTTAGATTTAAGCCTGGTGTTTTTAGGACAGCCCTGCAGAGGATTCTGGCAGGGAGGTGCTGCAGTAGCAAATCCAGGTGGCTGAAATCACCATGCTGCTATTCATGTGATCCAGGAAATAACTCACAACTGCATGAAATCGAATAATAATATTAAAGGCTTTAAAACAAAATGGTTGGGAGAAACTGAACTTCCAGCTTGTTCCATCGCTGGAGGCAAAAAAATCTGGTGGCCTTAGCTGAAGAGCGGAACTTAGTTCTGGAGCCTCCATCAACAACAGTGGACCACCTACGAATTCCACAGAAGGGGGAGCATTAGCCCATGAATAATGAATGAGGAAAGATGATGTGAAACAGAACAGCAAGGTTAGTGTCAATTGGCGACTTTCCTATATTTAAAAAAACAGCCCAGGAAACACTAAAATCACCAATACATGACTAATGCTGCCAGTAGAACAGTATTTCCCATGCATGGTATCTGAATCATGCAACTGCTGTTCTATAAAACCAACAGAAACTACTTTGTCCACTGTCATGCTGTAAATTTTAATGAGATCTTCGCTTTATTCCTTTTAAAAATTGAAACTAACATAAGAGCCAAGAAAATGAAATGCAAATGTTATGTAACAGAATTGTAACTCAATGGGACAAAGTCACCTAATGATCTTAGCTTTACATTATACCTTTAGCCACTGAGCACATTTAACACAAGTCTAGTTTAAAAACAAATAAACATCAAAAGCAAATAAAAACAGTTTGGCTCTGTTTAAGTTTCAAGAAAGAAAAAAGTGGAAAATTTGCTGGTAGCAAAGCTTCAAGATTAGACTTGAGTGAATTACAGGGAACGAACAATTATATTCCATAGGTGATTAGCCCACTCTAAAACATAAGATTATGAGCATGGTATAAATGCCTACGTGGATTAATGAACCATTACAGTATCTATTACATCTATTACAGCAACAAAACATAAGGTATGAAAAAAATGTTCAGGACTAATATACTTGTAAGAGATTCTCTTCCCTTTTTAACACTATTATAAAATTTAATTTTTAATCACAAAAAAGACAACGTTAAGTATCCTATGGCTTTACATTAAGTTCACATAGTGATGATTACACAATTTTAGCACAAACCTGTAGTAATTCTTCAGGGATAATCCTACAAAACCAAACTGTTATTTCACTCAGTGAAGTACTGGGGCCTTTTGCTCAGTTTTTCAGTGAATATGTGGTTTGCTGGACATCCAGTGAAGGACTGTGACCTTCCCCTCCATCCCATTAATGCTCAGCAGAGCCATTCTAGCAGCTCCACATGTGGGGAGCCTAGTATGATGAATGGGGACCTCATCAGTATACTCATGTCTGGCTTTCTGGCTTTTCTGCCAGAAGTCGCACAGCATTGTAATCTGTAGCACTGCCATTACTTATCAAGATGGTAATGGGCTCAGATTTTGGTTTGGGTTCATGTCTAGTTTATACTGCTAAAATAAAGGATTTAAAAAAAACAACAAAACAAACAGAATTGAATATGAGATGGTCAAGTTCAGGATCCTGACAGAAGGAAGAAAGGAGAACAACAGAATACGGACCCTGGACTTCTGAAAAGCAGACTCTGACTCCCTCAGGGAACTGAGGGGCAGGATTCCCTGGGAGGCTAATATGAGGGGAAAAGGAGTCTAAAAGAGCTGGCTGTATTTTAAAGAAACCTTACTGAGGGTACAGGAACAAACCATCTTGAGGTGCAGAAAGAATAGCAAATATGGCAGATGACTATCTTGGCTTAACAGAGAAATCTTTGGTGAGCTTAAACACAAAACGGAAGCTTACAAGAAGTGGAAGCTTCAACAGATGACTAGGAAGGAGCATAAAAATACTGCTCGAGCACGCAGGAGTGAAATCATGAGGCCAAAGCAAGAACGGTTACTTACCTAATAACTGTTGTTCTTCAAGATGTGTTGCACATGTCTAATCCCAATTTAGATGTGTGTGCTCGCTACATGCACAGGTGCCGGAAAACTTTTTCTCTTAGTGGTACCCATACAAGCCGGTTCTAGTGCCTCCTGCAGCGGTGCACACATGTGCCCACATATAGGCGCCACCAGCTCTCCCACCCTTTCAGTTCCTTCTTGCTGGAACTGTGACTGAGGGGAAGGAGGGCGGGTGTGGAATGGACATGAGCAACACACCTCGAAGAACAGTTATAAGGTAAGTAACCTTTTTTCTTCGCGTGCTTGCTCATGTCCAGTCTCAATTTAGATGACTCACCAGCAGTGTCTCTGGAGGTGGGCAGGAGTTCATGGACATGACTCCGGAAGCACCACTCTACCAAAGCCAGCATCATCCCGAACTTGCTGCGTCAAGGCATAGTGGGACATGAAGGTATGTATTGATGACCAGGTAGCTGTCAGGCAGATGTCCAGTATGGGGACGTGCGCTTGGAAGGCCACAGATGATGCCTGTGCTCTCGTTGAGTGGGCTGTCAAGGACACCGGAGGCATGACTCCAGCCTGCTCATAACAGGCCCAGATGCAGGCTGTGATCCACTTTGAAAGCGGCTGCGAGGAAACCGGTAGAACCTTCATTTGGTCAGCAACCGCCATAAAGATCTATGTAGATCAACAGAAGGGCTTAGTCCTGTCCATGTAAAAAGCCAAGGCCCTCCTTACGTCGAGAGTGCAGACACCTCTCCTCACTGGAGTGGTGCAGTTTGGGGCAAAAAACAGGCAGGAAAATCTCCTGATTCAGGTGAAAATTGGAGACCACCTTAGGCAAAAAAGCTGGGTGCAGGCATAGTTGGACCTTGTCCTTGAAAAACACCGTGTAGGGTGGTTCCAATGTTAATGCCCTGACCTCTTACACTTGCTTGGCGGATGTGATAACAACCAGGAAGGTGACCTTCCAGGACAGGTATGTAAGGGAGCATGAGGCCATAGGTTCAAAGGGTGATCTGGACCAAGTTCAAGTCCTACTGCGGAAAAGGCTCCCTTATCAACGGGAAAAGACTTTCCAGACCTTTGAGGAACCTAGTCGTCATTTCATGTGAGGAGACTCTACTACCTCCGACCAAAGGGTGGAAAGCAGATATGGCCACCACATGGATCTTAACTGATGAAAGGCCAATCCTTCTTGCTTCAGGTGGAGCAGATACTCCAAAATTGTTGGGATCGATGCCTCTGTTGGGGACACGCCACATTCGGCTGCCCAGCAGGTGAAGCACTTCCACTTAGCCCTATAGCCCGATCTGGTCGATGTTTCCTGCTCCTCCTGGTTCAGCCACGGAGTATTCAGCTCATCAGATGGAGGGAGGCCAGGTGGAACAGGCAACCTTGATCTTGGGACAGAAGGTCCGGGCGCAGCAGTAGGATCCAATGCCTGGGTCCTGCCAGCTCTAACAGCATCCTGAACCAGTGTTGTCTGGGCCATGATGAGGCCATAAGGATGACCTATGCCTTGTCTCTCTTCACCTTCAGGAGGACTTTGTGGATCAAGATATTGGCGGGAAAGTGTACAGGAGTCCGTCTGACCAAGGAAGGAGAAAAGCATCAGTGATGGCACCTGCACTGAGGCTCTGACGGGAAAAGAAGCAACGGCACTTCCTGTTGGTCCTGGTGGCAAAAAGGTCCACTTGGGGATTGCCCCACCTTTGGAAGATACAAGCCACCACCTCCGAAAGAAGGGACCACTCGTGGCAAGAACAGAAGGACCTGCTGAGACGGTCCACCAAAGAATTGTTGACCCCTGGAAGGTGAATGGCTATCAGGTGGATATTGTAGTTGATGCAGAAGTCCCAGAAATGCATGGCTTCTATGCACATGGCAGGGGATCTGGCCCCCCCTTGCCTGTTGATATAATACATGGAGGCTGTATTATCCGTGAGAGAATCTGTACCATCCTGTTGGCAAGATGTGGTAGAAAGACTGCACAGGCTAGATGAATTGCCCTGAGCTCTTTGACATTGATACGTAGCCCCAGCTCCTTTGAGACCCGTGTGCCCTGGGTCTTGACAGAACCAATGTGAACTCCCCGTCCCAGATCTGAGGTATCGGAGACCAGAGTTACCGATGAGTGAGGTACTTCATAGGGCATTCCCGAGAGGATGTGATCCGGCTTGACCACCATACCAGGGAGTTAAGTATTTTTGGAGGGACCTGACCAGAGAATAAATTGATGCCAACCACGTCTGGAGGGGTCTGAGGTGCAGTCTGGCCTGGGGACCACATAGGTACAGGCCACCATGTGGCCCTGGAGGCTGAGGCACACCTTTGCTGTTGTGAGGGGACAAGCTGAAATGCAGGTAATCATCTCTGCCACTGCTTGGAAACTTTCCTCCGGAAGAAATGCCCTGGCCCTGGATAAATTGCTCCGATAAATTCTATTCTTTGCAAAGGGATTAATATCAATTTCTGTTAGTTTATTAGGAGGCCCAATGTCTGACAAACACTTCTGGTGATTAAAATGCTGGCTTGGACATGGGACATTGACCTGCTTCTGATGAGCCAGTCATCCAGGTAGGGAAATACCTGCACTCCTCTCCTCCCGAGGTAGGCTGCTACTACTGCCATGCACTTGGTGAAAACTCTTGGCGCAACTGAGAGGCCAAAGGGGAGCACAGCAAACTGGTAGTGGCAGTCTCCTACCATAAATCTCAGGAACCCTCTGTGACCAGGGAAGGTTGCAATGTGGAAGTAAGCGTCCTTTAAATCAAGAGTGGCATACCAGTCACCTGGATCCAGAGAAGGAATGATGGTGGCTAGGAAGACCATGTGAAATTTTAGTTTTCTGAGGTACTTGTTCACGTACCTTAAGTCCAGAATAAGCCTCAGCTCTCCCTTTGCCTTTGGGATCAAGACGAAACTGGAGTAAAACACTCGACCTCACAGGTCTCTGGGAACCTCTTCCACCGCACTCACTTGCAGAAGTGCTCACACCTCCTGTTTGAGCAGTTGCTCATGAGAGTGGTCGCTAGAGAGGGATGGGGGAGGAAGGGTGGGAAGGTGGGCATGAGGCAAACTGGAGGATATAACTAATAGTCACTGTGCTGAACACCTATCTGTCTGATGTTATGACATCCCAGGCTGGGAGGAAATGGGCTAGACGAGAAGGAAACAAAAAGGGGTTTAGATCCATGGAAGGTTGCTCCCGGGCGCACCTTCAAAAGGGCTGCTTTCCACCCCGGTTATGGCAGCTAGAGTCCGGACGAGGGTTGGCAGATGACAAATGGCCCTGGTGCCTCTTTTTGTTTCTTTTATAGGAATCTCTGAGGGGGTGATCCTCAGAACGCTGTTCATGCTGGGGCTTAAAATGCCTCCTAGAGGAAGAAGGCGTATAGAAGCCGAGTGACCATAAAGTAGCCCTGGAGTCCTTCATACCATGCAGTCGGGCATCTGTGTGCTCAGTAGAAAGGGCAGCGCCACCAAAGGGAAGGTCCTGGATAGATTGCTGGACCTCTGACCGCAGACCTGAGGACTGGAACCATGATGCCTGTCTCATCGATATAGCCGAGGCCATGGTCCTGGCTGCAAAGTCCGCCACGTTGGAAGCCACCTGCAGGGATGCCCTAGCCACCAATGTTCCCTCTTCTAAAATGGCCTCGAATTCCAGTTTGGAGAAGGGGGGACAATGAGTATTGTGTCCAGTTAGGCCCCCCACCACAGGAAGGATGTGGACAAATTGGAGAGAGTCCAGCAGAGGACAACGAAAATGATTAGAGGGTTGGAGCACATGACTTAGGAGAAGAGGCTGAGGGATCTAGGCTTGTTTAGAGTGCAGAACAGAAGAGTGAGGAGGATTTGATAGCAACCTTCAACTACCTGAAGGGGAGTTCCAGAGGGCATGGAGCTACGCTGTTTTCAGTGGTGGCAGATGACAGAACAAGGAGCAATGGTCTCAAGTTGCAGTGGGGGAGGTCTAGGCTGGATATTAGGAAAAGCTTTTTCACTAGGAAGGAGGTGAAGCACTGGAATGGGTTACCTAGGGAAGTGGTGGAATCTCCATCCTTAGAGATTTTTAAAGCGCAGCTTGACAAAGCCCTGACTGGGGTGATTTAGTTAGGATTGGTCCTGCTTTGAGCAAGGGGTTGGACTAGATGATCTCATGAGGTCCCTTCCATCGCTAATCTTCTATGATTCTATGAATTATTTCTAAATAGAATAAATTAACTGTTTTTTAGAAAATAATATTGTAGTTCATATTTGTTATTCTTAACAATTCATGTCATGTCGGATGCAACTTAAATACGAATCTACTGTAAACTTCATTTCAGCACTGTAAACTGTAAGCTTTCAGAATGTGAACTTCGTCAAATTAAAAAGCTTTATATACAAAGTGAAGGAAGAGCACATTAAATGTTGAGGGAACACGAAGTGCCCAGGTTGGTTATGATAACCATCGAACAATACTTTTTAGTTTCCATTAAATTTTTGCGGAAACACTTACCTTTGCCAACATTTCTAGGAGGGAGAAGAGGAGCATCTGCTGTTGGAGAAGCTGGAGAATCTGTACTTGCAGAGACAAAAATCTGATTTGTGAAGGCTCCGTAGGACAGTCTTTGTTTGTCTCTAGGAATGCTAAATCCAGGCAGAGTCATTTTGTCTTGTGGGGAAAGACTGGAAGAGTGACAAAAGCTCTGGGGTCTTGGAGAACGTTCTTTTTTTATAGGACTAGGCTATGAAAACAGAGAAAAATTACATTATAGCACAGATTTACTATAGGAGGGTCTCTCTATTCATTATATACACATTTTGGAATCCTGCAGTTCTCTGCTTTCTCATCTTTTTTTACAATACTATACAAAATGTGAAAGGCACTGTATATATACATGTGTATGTCTATGATTAAATACAGTTAATATATTTACATCTGATTACAGTAGAACAAGTTCCTGATAAACATATAAATAGATACCAATATGGCTTCCTTGCTTATTGGCTGGATAACTTTAGTTCATCCCCTTAAAGTATCCTCATTCCCGAAACTCACACTCTTTCCACATAAATTAATGGCTGTGGCATTAGCAGATTAACATTTACAAGTTGTAATTAGATTACTGGCACTGCAAATGATACATATGTACTGCTATACAGTTTTGTTATTCACCTTGCTTGGTTTTTTAACAGTAAACCTTCAGTTTAAATTACACTTAAAATCCCGGCCCAGTTGAAGTCAAAGGGGAAGACTACCAATGACTTCAGTGTGGCCAGGATATTAATTTAAGATTACATGTGATGCTAGAATAAGTTATAAATACATAGAGAAATAAAGGAATAACTTTTCAGGCAAACATGTTTGGCATGCTTTCTGCAGTAGTCATTTACAAGATGCTGTATTTTCTTCTCCCAATGTACATGTTATTCTTCTATTTTGAAGATCCCTAAGGTCCCCGTTTTTGGTAACAATGGCCAACTTCCAACATTTTTAGTGTATTTCTCCTCACAGCTGTGGGAGGTAGGGAAGTACTATTATCCCCAATTTACAGATGAGGAACAGAGCACACAGAGCAATTAAGTGACTTGACTAAGGTCACACAGAAGCTCTGTAGTAGAGCAGGGAATTGAAACCTAGTCTCCCAAGACCCAGGCTAGCACTCTAACCACTAGGAAATCCTTCCTTTTGCCTTGAATTTGGTTCTTTCACAACTCCTTCCCGAACTGTCTTATCCTTCTTATCGGATAGCATCCAACAGAGAGGGAAAGGAGGCCCAGTCATGGAATAGTCATGTACTACACATTTAAAAAAACAACAGTTGCAGAAAGGTAGATAACCTTTTTTTCTTCTTTGTGTGATTGCACATGTTCATTCTCATGTAGGTGACTCACAAGCAGATTAATGTGGAGGCGAGCCTGGAGTCTATCTGAACGTCTGTACAACAACCCACCCAAAAATGGCATAATTCCTGGACTGATGGGAAATGGTATAATGAGCGGCAAATGTATGAACTGATGACTAGGTTGCTGCTTTGCAAATGTCTCAAATAGGTATTTGCATTAGGAAAGCTACTGAAGCTGCTTGTGCTCTTGTCGAATAAGCCAATACTCTAGGACATTATGACATCAGCTAACTGACTTCACAACATTAGCTAACTGGTAGCAAAATGCCTGCAAGAGGTAATCCAGGAGGAAATCGTCTGACTGGAAACCAATTTACCTTTCACCCTTCTGCAACTGTGACAAATAACTGCATTGAGAATTTAAAAGGTCTGATGTAGTCAAATAGAAGGCTAATCCCATCCTCATATCCAGTAAATGAAGTTTCTGTTCATCTGTATGCTTGTGATGCTTCAAGAAAAAGTTGACAAATAAGTTGCTTGGTTAAGGTGGAAATTGGAAACCACCTTTGTCAAGAATTTTGGGTGAGGGCAGAAGTAAACTTTATATCCTTATGGAAAACTGAATAAGAAGGTTCTGAAACCAAGGCTCTCAATTCACCCACTCTCCTTGCTGAGGTTATTGCAATCAGAAAAAACATTTTCATGGAGAGGTGGAGTAGGAAGCAAGTCATGAGAGGTGCAAAGGGAGGTCCCATTAATTTTGTTTGCACGATACTGAGATCTGAAGTAGCTATCTTTAAACTTTGTCATGTTTTATAGACTTGGACTTTAAGCAGTCATGATCATCTACTCTGACCTCCTGCACACTGCAGGCCACTGAACCTCACCCACCCACTCCTGTAGACCCATAACCTCTGGGTAAGTTAGTGAAGTCCTCAATTCATGATTTAAAGACTTCAAGTTACAGAGAATCCACCATTTACACTAGTTTAAACTTGCAAGTGACCCATGCCCCATGCTGCAGGGAGAAGTGAAAACCCCTCAAGTTATCAATCTGACTCAGGGGAAAATTCCTTCCCATCCCCAAATATGGTGATTGGTTAGACCCTGAGAATATGGGCAAGACCCACCAGACAGACAGCTGGGAAAGAATTCTCTGTAGTAACTTAAAGCCCTCCCCATCTAGTGTCCCATCACTGGTCGTTGGAGATATTTGCTGTTAGCAGTTGCAGATGGACTACCATGCCATTGTAGGCAGTCTCATCTCATCTATAAACTTATCAAGCTCAGTCTTGAAGCCAGTTAGATTTTTTGCCCCCACTGCTCCATAGGGTGAAGTCACAGCAACACAGGAGAGGCTTGCTGATTAGCAATTCTAAGCAATAGGCCTCATGTCGAATAAAGCTTACAACCAAAA
The DNA here is from genome assembly GCF_026122565.2 of Emydura macquarii macquarii. Lineage (NCBI taxonomy): Eukaryota > Metazoa > Chordata > Testudines > Chelidae > Emydura > Emydura macquarii. Next base: position 9,095,048 of record NW_027130506.1, read on the forward strand.
CAAATTCAGACTCTGATTCATTAGTCTTTGGTGTTGATCCTTGGTGTCCCTGCCTCTTCCACTCTTTAGCTGCTGCTAATGAGTCCACCAATGAGCCTGAGACCAGGTGAGATCAGAGATATTCAAAGCCCTTAAAAAGGACATACTGTTTCCTCTCTGCCTGGTTAGCCCGAGACAGGAGGGAAAAGGGGGTCTGCCAAAGTGTTTTAACCGTCTCCAGAATTGTTTCATTAATTGGAAGTGCCACTTTGGAGGGCTCTGCAGATGCTAATGTACTGGCTAGGCTGTGAGATTTTCCACCAACCTCTTCCACTTGACTGCCTAAAATTGAGGCCCCCCTTTTAAGCAGTACTTAGTGAGCCTTGTAGTTCTCTTGTCATGGAGAATTGCTCACCATCTCTAGAGCCTCATTTGGTGATGAGGAAGAAGATGCACAATTGGTACACAGTGCAATTTTGAGGGAATGGCTGGTCTGCCTCTTGCAGCAGAGGAACTGTCTGAGCAATTTCTAGTTCCTTGGTACCGCTCCCAGTACCGGGCACCAGAAACCATTGTCTGTGGTGCCGCTGATCTTGGTGCACCCTCGAGGAAGTCAATTCAGACAGGGGAGGAGAGGTCCTAACAGGGGGAGAGACACCCCACCATCCAGAAAGGCCACTGACATGGTGGTCGGCCCCCATGATTGTGCAGGCCATTGCTCTTTGCGATGTGCCCACTGCTGGAATTGATGTGACATTCATAGACCCTAAGGCTCTGGTGGAAAGTAAGCTTCCCATCTGATACGGGACATAAAAAACCCCACTTCCAGATCAGACAAAGATGACTCTCACGCGCCGGCTTCCCTGCACTGCGCTGACAGGAACCGCGTTCCCGTCGACACAGCGCTACACCAGTTGAGGGGTTGGATTTACTGCGTCGACTTCCTGATCAATTGAGCGAGTCTACACTGACTGCTCAGTCAATCCAGACTTTGCCATCGTCAGTGTAGACATACCCTCAGTCCTGCGATAATAGTGGAGCAGAACCCGGGTAGACAGGAGATAGGTAAGCTGAACCTGGGGGTGGTGTTACGGGGAATATTAATGGTGGCTTGCCCCTGGAATGTACAGACTCTTAGATAGTGGAAACAGCACTGTTACTGCATGCTCTTGAGGAGCTGGTGCAGGAACTACAGTAGCCAATTTCAGCTGAAACCCTTCCTGCACCACCAGAGACACCAATACAGAAAGGTTAAGAAATTCTCTGGCAGCAGTGTATGCCTCTGGCATTGTTGGTACTGGAATTGGAACTGAGTCTAGCATATAGGAATTTCAGGGGTCGGCCTTGATGGACCTCGCACAGGTTCTGGAGTCGACAAATCTCTCCCCCTACTTTGTAGTAGAGGAACACTCTGGGGAATGCTTCCCCTCAGTGTCCCATTCAGAGTTCTTGTGTCTAGCTGGCCTGAGCACCGAAGGTCTTGCTGAATGAGATACTGTGCCCTTGGAAGATCCGTCTCTTCTTCAGTACCACAGACACAGAACGCAGCACAGAACACATCTCAGGAGATGCACTGTGTACCAATGGTGCTGTACTCGGAGTCTGATGGCTCCCATGGAGGGCGAACTGCTGCCTCCATAATGAGACACTTAAGTCTTGCTACTCTCTCTTTTTTGAGCAAGGCTTAAACTCTCTACAAATGTGACACTTGTCACTGATGTGGGACTCCTCCAAACATTTTAGGCAAGTGGGGTTTGGATCACTGACCGGCATCAGTCTGGCACATGACCAGCAAGACTTGAACCATGGAGAATGAGGCATGGCTCTAGTCCCAATCCAGGAAAATCAAATTTGGTTCAAAAGGACCTAAAAACTGAAAAGACGACTAGCACTCACCATACATTATATCTAATGAACTACTAAATGAGAAACAGACTATATAAAAAGAAAGAAGAAAATAAACTTGTGATAGCAAAACTGGAAGTGTTCCAACAACTGTCACTGGCAGTAAGAAGGAACTGCCCAGCTCCACTCTCTTATACGGCATGCAGTGGTGCATGGTGACCGAGAGCGTTCAAGCCACCCTGATGTGGACTGTTATGGGAAAAAGTTCTCCAAAAACTGTGCATGAGGCATGCACACACCTCCAGTGGAATGGACATGTGCAATCACACAAAGAACTAGGGCAGGATAAAGATGTCAGAATTAGTTTCAAAAGGCTAGGTAGAAATTCTTGAGCTTCATATTAAATTTAAATTAAAAATATTTCTTACATTTCCACAAAATTAGCCAACTATGAAAACTTCTTGGAAATGCACATCAATCTCAAAATTCACTTTTACCTTGTCATCTAAATCATCATCACTTTCATCAATTTCTTCCTGTCGAAGGTTCCACTCATATTCTACATGTACGTGTGGGTTTAGCTTTCCTGCCTTAGCTTGTGAAAGCTGAAAAGGAAAAGTGCAACAGTATCAAAATGCTCATTTTTAATTCAATCTCTGCTTTCTAGTCCCAAAAGTGTGCAGTAAGAATGTTTTTAAATATTTTAAAGCTTGAACAAATGACCAAACCGCCCCCCCCCCAGCTTATCTTAGTTTTAAGCCCTTTTCCCACCACCAAAATAAAAATCTTAAAGCCCAAGAAACAAACACATCCACATAAACATTTAAACCACATTTTCTTTAACACGCTGATTAACCCATGTGAGTTGTTATATTTGACTTAAACATGCTAATGCTTTTCACACAACAGAGTATCTGTATAAAGCAGCATACAACTGGAGAGTTCCTCTAAAAAACAATTTGGCCTTTTCTGCCCAGCTTTTTAGGCTGAACTATTAGAGAGTGCTATTTTTTTTTTTTTGGACCATTTCTGGAATCATCTATGGAAGAGTAGGAAGAAAGGAGATTAAACTTACAAAACGATACATTCCTATCTATGTACTTAAAAGGCCCCCATCATCGTAGTATCAGAGCACCTTTTAAGACCACTATGAAGTTGTCATTTTTCCCCCACACTAACCCCATGAAATGTCCTCCCAACTCCAGCTGGCCAGTCTATATGACTCATTTAAACGCCACTCAGAAACCCGTATCTTCTGTGCAGACCTTCAGAAAGTAGTTTACTGTAATTATGGGGGAGAATAATAAAACCGCTGATCTACTGCCTCGTACTTTCCACTATGTGTGTTCTTTCATTTATTTCGCATTGTAAGCTCTTTGGTGTAGAGGCTGTCTTGAACTGTACAACACCAAACACGTCATCCCTAAACAAAATAAATAATAATTTCTATACTTACAAAGCACTGCACAGGAGTTAGGACATCTCATTTAATTTAACTTAATGGAAATTGTGTAGCTAAGGCTCCAAGATTCACAATGCAAGTTGACCAATTGACTTATCTTCTTCAGCACAAATACTTTGACACCATAACTTTCTACTTCCATTATAGTTAAATAGATATAAAGTGTTGCCTTTTCCTTTCAATTGTGAACTTAGTTCCACTGCCAGTTTTCAAAGAAACAGAAATGTTTCTCTCCTCCAACACAGAAAAATATAAAAAACACATGAAATGATCTTTCTTATTTTTAATTAACCATGACAGCCTGGATAGATATTTTCAGGATTTCAACTACAATAATAAGCAAATGTTTTAGTGCTGCTTAGTTAGATCCTTGATTTTAAAGAGTCATTAATAGCATCAAAAACTTTCTACAGTCAAACTGCCCCCTGTCAATAGGTTAGGATACCTGAAGGTTTATTATTAAGATTTTCATAAAAGATAAATTTATTACTACACAAAACCATTGTACAGCAAAAAAGTTAGCAAACAGCCCTCACATTGCTGTTGTGCAGTAGCTCTTCTTTTCATGGATAGCGTGTCTGAAACACTAGAAAGAACACTAAGAGTAGCAGAAGTCGTAGCATCTACCAGATGACTTGGGCATGTAGGGCTTGGGGTAAGGGGCTGTTTATTTGCGATGTAGACGTGGGCTCAAGGCTGCAGCCCGAGCTCTGGGATCTTCTCATATCACAGGGTCCTAGAACCCAGACCCCGGCCAGAACCCAAATCTCTATACAACTAAACGGCCCTTTAGCCCAAGTCTCATGAACCTGAGTTAGCCAGCACAGGTGAGCTGCAGGTTTTTAATGGCAGTGTAGACATAGAGGCCAGAAATGTTCCAGCCAGTTTATTTCAACAGCAGGAAGGGAATATTACTTACATGTCGTTCTGCTTCTATGAAAATGTCACCTTGCAGAATTCTCATTATTGGGTTTCTGGTCCAGTGGGAAATTCCCCAACCTCTAAAACTTCTGGCCCTCTGCGACACCTGTACATCTATTCAATGGTACTGCCCAATGAGAGCTCTTTTAGGTGCCTTCAACATTCAGGTAAATTCTACGACTGTATTATAGCTCCCCCACAAGAGATGTCTAAGAGTTTTAACCATCACAGCTCCAGCTTACTGCTGTAACCCATATTGGATGCTAGTTATCCTTACTTTCATTCACTTCCCCTTAGTTTCTTTGTTCTTTAGGAGCTCAGTCTTGACTGAATTGTTTCAATTTCTCTTTTCAGGATTTCTGAAGATGGAGATATCTAACTATTCCATCAAAAATATGTTCTGTGCTCCGGGCAGCAAAACTGAGCGAAGACCCAGACGTGACAAGTCTTGATAAATGCAGCATCATTTTACTGGCCTGATTTGTGGTCCTGGCAGAAAGACCGACAGGGAGAACATGTGTCTCATGAGATACAGAAAGTTGCAGCCAAGATGTCTAAGACACGGGAAGAAGCCAGAACTGAGAAAGATACACAGCTCCTAAGCTAGTGATATAAAAGTAAGAGCTGGAGCTGTGCTGGTTAAAATAGCTAAAGCATTTCTTGTAGGAAGGAAGCTTCTTCACTGACCAACCATAAAGAAACTGGCAGGAATATTCTAAGGTTGGAGTACACTCAGTAGGGCAGAAACCTCAAGCCAAGCTACAGAAGACCCAGAGGATACCAAAAAAAAAAAAAAAAAAATGTTAAAAGCCAGGTAGTTTCAAGCATGGAGACATGAAATCCAGGAGTGAGACTCCTGTCTAGACAGTATCTTTAGAAAAAGAAACTTCCCTTCTTTTATATTGTGACATTATTTAATTATAAACATTTTAATTATTTCTGATTTATCTTAATTCAGCCAGTGTTTTGAAATGTTGGGTGCTTAAAAAACAAAGTATTTTTCTTACCAGTTCTTCACACTGGGTAGCTTTCAGTCTCTTTGCTATGTCCAGAGCTGTCTCTCCAGTTTGGTTTACTATAAAATAAGTTAAAAAGCTGAATAATTCTATATATATGTTATGCTGTAAAATCTCTCTGGAACAATATATTAAATTTGCAATTCTTCAAATGAAAATATTCGGGAAAAAATATTTAAAACCTATTTCCTAGCTGAATTCCTCTCTCAGACTTGTTAGTAGGGTATTGGGGTCATAGATGTGTGCTTAGCACAATTTTCATTTTTGCTTGGTAAATTGATTTTTACACACTGATGTAAAAATAAAACTGGTTAAACTCATTATAAGAACAAAAATTTCAAATATCACATATAACAGCGAGATTTACCTATATCAATAGTCGGCTTGCCTCTCAAAAGCAACTTCAAACATTCAGGTTTATTATACATACTGCAGTAGTGTAGAACTGTATTCCCCAGTGCAGTTTGTTTATCCAGGTTTCCACTAAGAAGTCAAAGTAAAAAAAAAGATAAGAAAAAATCATATGCATGGATGTTCAACCCCAAATTTGTCATCTGTATATTGCATTTTATTATGGATAACATACATGACAAGATGCATAACTTCTGCAAAGCAAAAGTGTATTTTAACAAGTGACTCTCCTTTTCAGTCTAATAGTATCTCTCGTTCTGCAATTGCATTGCTTTCAGCGCAACATTCTGTACGAGTTGTGTGCTGAGGCACATGGCTCTGGAACCCTTTTTGAACAGGGGCTGAAAGTTACAGGGTATGCATGTTTTCCCTGAGCCAACATTCCAAAGACCAAGGGTATATGCCCCATCCCTCATAAAAGTACCTCAAGTTCCTCTCTATTCGCCAGCCAGAGTTGTCATGACCCCGTTTTCTCAGTCACACTAAACTATCAAATCTAACTGTGTATCTTAAAAAGTACTTTATATTGGTAGAATTATTTTAGGTTGAAAAGTCACACATTTGTGGTTTTTGTTTGTTTTCATTTTGACCATTACATTACATTTTTTGGTAGTTTCTGGTCACCTTGCCCAACATGGTGATCTTGTTTAAAAACAAGGTGTGATATACATTCCTCTTTTCCTGTGATTGTTCCACATATTTTTATAATGGACTTTTTTGTCATTTGATCTCCAAGTGCTTTGCACACATTAATAATTTAACCATTATAACACTTCTGAAAAAGTAGGCTAGTAACATTTGACAGATGAGAGAAGAGGAGGTTAGAAAGGTTGAGTGACTTGCTCAGGGACACACACCAAGTCAGTGAGAGATCTAGAAATGAAGTCCATTTCTGACTCCAAGTCCTGTGTTTTAACCACAAGACTAAACTTCCTCTCTTACATAGACTATAGAAAGTGTGAAGTAGCTACATAAGTTACTGGAAAGGAGAAGGAAAAACATGTAGAACTCAGACTGTATTCTGAAGGTTAAGAGGAAATAGCTGTGTTAAAAAAAACAGGCTGTGATGACTACTGATCATCTTCTAGCCCTTAATTATTGCTACTATGTTAAAACCACAATTTGACAAGACAGCAGCAGCTTTGCTTTTGTCACTCAACCAGAAATCATTAAAAGTGACATAGGATCTGTTTAGTCGGCTCATTGCACACTCTATGAAATCTCTATCAGAAATAATTATGCTGCATTGTATATGAATCGATTTTATTTCCTATAGAGGGTGCATTTTCATTAAGTTTTCCTTACTCCTGTCATCATATCCTTTCTACGCCATAAAACACCTCAACAGCCCACTGATATGTTGAGAACTTGCTACTTAACACCACTATACCATTGTCCATAGTTTTAAACCTACTGTTTATCAAAATGTCCATCTAGGTTACTTTTATTCTTTTACTTCTTATGTTCTGAGAGAAAAATGTCTGCATCTTGGTTTTCACTGGGTTGATTTCCTTGAACTATTCTATCCTCAATTTTGGAAGCTTTCTTGCAGTCTCCTTTCCTCATTATCTGTTTGCATTGATTTTCCTTTGTCATAAAAGTTCCCTCAAGGTTTTCTCCTTTCTTTTCTACTCTGTCATACAGTATCTCTTTTCCTGCATATTGCATGTACCTAATGTTCATGTTTTTATTCTTATTTTTCCCTTTTTAATTTTTTTACAACACAATGGTCAACTCAAAGTTAGTAATTCTATTCATATGAAACATCAAACATATACTAAGTAGCATGATGATTAATAAAAAACAAATACTGTACAAAGCAATGTAAATTATGAGAATTATTTTGAATAGATACATTTGTCATTAAAGTTATTCTGGTTAACAAGTGAGCAATCCATACCAGTTTTGTACAAGGAAGTCAACCAGATGAAGAGAGGTTTGATCAGCAGTCCGCACTCCAAAATGAAGTGCTGTTTCACCTGGCTCCTAAACACATGAAAAGAAGTTTTAAGATTAAACACTTTTTGACTTTTTCTTCTGCAAAGATTATCAAAGCTAATCCCCTATTGAAATATACTTCAATCACTTATATTTGTATTAAATTTTTAAATAGAGAAATATTATGAAAGCCATGATGCAAACAGCTTTTGTTTCTCATTCCTTATGGGTGCCGCATTTCCTAGGAAATGGTTTCCCTTCCTTTAGCGCCCATCATGCTCTCCAACCAGTTTTCCTTTTGTAGCATGTCTGGACTAATCATTGTGCACAATCCTGAAAACACTAGTATCCATTACATCTAGTAACAACTGCAATTAGTCCCTTCAAGCAGCCGCACCTTCCTCCTCAGCCCCATAAGAACTTGTAACATCAGGTCCTTAGACTGTAAGTATCTTCTAGTAGGAACCCTGCCTTACCATATGCCTGTAAAACTCTACGCACACCATCTGTGATATTGGTGATCAGATTATGACTGATAATGGTGAGATATACAAAGACAATAACAGAAGCAAAAATTTTCAAATATGAGTGCATACATTTAAACATCTAATCAAAGCATTCTGATTTTCAAAGGAACCAATCACTCAACTCTCACTGACTTTGACAGGAGCTGCCAGTGTTCAGGACTTCTGAAAAAAACCAGCCATTTTCTTATTGAAGAAAATGTTATGTTAATAGAAATGTTGTTTCATGATCAGCACTTAAGGAAACAGAATTACTGTTCCATAGTACACAACACATACAGAGACCGGCATGTATTCAATGCCACCACATGACATTTCTTAAGAATACTGTGCACTCAAATTAGCTGCTTTAAAAGGAACCTTGAAAGAGTTGTGTGTCCTTTTAATAGGGTGTAATGTAGCTGTGCCTGGAATTTAGATCAGGTCAACAAATTACTAGTCTTTTATAATGTATTTATCAGATTGCTCTATGAGCACAACCACAGAAACTCCTAATATTTAAACTACTTTAGAAAAAAGCAAGAGGAAATATGACTTCATTATTCATTATTTCTGTCCTGATAGCGTCCAGAAGCAGCAGTCAGTATCAAGGTCTCTTTCTACTGGGCACTATACAAGCATATAAAGATAACCCGTTCCAAAGAGTTTACAGTCTAGATAGGGATAAAATGCAACTATGGGGTGCTGAAAACCAAGCGTAGATGTGGGGATAAAGGAGACAACTCCAGCAACAGGAACACAAAATTGCACATGCTAGCTATAGGCATAAGTTACAGGCTTCAAGGGTTGTTTTTTTTAACTACACATAAAATAAAGATTTTGATGGGCCTGTACCAGGCTATCTGCTGTGCCATTATCATTAAGCAACTTATTGTGGTCATCACAGAAGAGGTGATTTTTGAGAAGTGACCTGAAGGAGAACAGATTAATGGCTTAGTGAATAGATTCATGGAGGCTATTCAGTGCATATGGAGCACCAAAGAAGGTGCTTAACATGAATGCTGAAGACTGCCACTATTGTCAGAGTAGAGGCACCAGTTCACAACATGACACAGTATGATAAAAAAAATTAGATAAGTAGGAAGAAGCTGAATTGTGAACAACCTTGAAGGTAAGCATCAGAAGTTTGTGTCTGATGTGGAGAAAGGTGACCTGTTGGAAGGACTCAAAAAGGGGACACACATCAAAAATGACTGGTTAGGGAGAAGTGTGGCTGCACCTGAATACAGCCTTCAGATCTGGCCACCACATTATATAATTTTCAGACTTTAAAACTCTTTGAGCACATATACAAATATTCGTTATAAAATCATTTAAACTGTACTGGGGAAGGCAAAAGAAAATATACTAGCAGGAGGATGAGCCAGAACAACTAAGATCTTTTTCATCCATGATTCTAATAAACGTCATTCATCCATGTACTTATAAGTTATATCACTATTTTAATTGATGGCTTGCAAAGATAATGTTAAGTTATTTTATATCATTTATCTAATAGGCTTACCTGTCCAGGCTCTAATAGTGGCTCCATTAGCTCCACCCCCTCTGCATAGACTTGAATTAGTGCAAGTAAATCCCTGGATTTGATAGCCTCAAGTAGTTCATTCAGTTTAGCTGCTGCAGATGCACAAGTCTTTCTAGAAAACCTATGATCTACATACTTAGCAGTGATATATTCTTTACGTGCAGTCCTGGGGGAAAAAAAATAGAACTTCATCTAGAATAATGAGCAAAATGGATTTCTAATGGACTGATAATTTAAGCTTAAAATCAGAACTCAGCTTGCTTAAACTTGAACTGAGAAGTGAGAAGACTGTATAGAAAAAGATCTGATAACTCCGTTTTATATATAATAATTCAATCATTATGCATGTGGCACACTATTTGCACAAAATAAATCCAAAATGAAGTAAACAAGTATTTTATACAGTATCCTGCATTTTCAATAATACATGAGTTACACCCTTTGATTTGGGGAACTCTGTTTAATTGAAAACTGAAGACTCAGAAGGCAAAACTGGACACAATACTCCAGATGTGGCCTCACCAGTGCCAAAGAGAGGGGAATAATCACTTCCCTTGATCTGCTGGTAATGTTTCTACTAATGCAACCTAATATGCCGTTAGCCTTCTTGGCAACAAGGGCACACTGTTGACTCATGCCCAGCTTCTTATCCACTGTAATCCCCAGGTCCTTTGGCGCAGAACTGCTGCCTAGCCAGTCTGTCCTCAGTCCGTAGCAGTGCATGGGATTCTTCTGTCCTAACTACAGGACTCTGCACTTGTCCTTGTTGAACCTCATCAGATTTGTTTTGGCTCAATCCTCTAATTTGTCTAAGTCACTCTGTATCCTATCCCTGTCCCCCAGTGTATCTACCACTCCCCCAGCTTAGTGTCACCTGCAAACTTGCTGACGGTGCAATCCACCCCATCCTCCCGATTATTAATGACGCCCCCCACCAGGAAGCAAAACCACAAAAGTTCTGCTGCTTAGAAAGCCCCTACACCAAAGGGAAAGGGGACTGGATTTATCCATAAATTAATATGAAAAGATTAATTGTTTGTTAATCCATTAGAATTGGTCACATAAGCATGCATTACAAAACCAAAGAACATGTGGAAGATTCTGTAAAATACGCTAAGGAAATACAACCCATGATGTATGAACGCTGCATCTTTCTGTGAAGTAAATCAAGAGCAAATGTAAAGAGAAATAATGACTAGAGAAGGGATTTGGAATTCCGCAATGAGAAATTTAACAGTCCAGACTGGCAAATGGAATGAAATAAAAAATTTTGCCATCCTCAGACAGCTTTTTCTTATTTAACTTCCCCATTGACTTGATTATAGTTTAATATATCTCACTACGGAAAACATATCTACACATGCAAATTCCATTCCAACTGTATATTCATGTTCAATACTTACATATCACTTGATGGAGTCGGTTTGGGTGAAGGACTAGGTAAATTCCCTTCCATTATATCATTAAAACTATTATTTCCTACGTTCTTGGCCAGCTGTAACAAAAATAAATGCACATGTGTTTTCATAATTTGCTATTGGTCTCAAATTTTCAAAGAAGACCTTTTTAAAAAAAAATACAGTGCATTTTTCGTATTATTAGCAGAGGACAGTACAAATAACAAAATGCAAAATGGATGCATAGCATTAAAGTTAAACTTAGGCTATGTCTACATTTGGAGCTGGGTGTGCAATTCCCATCTCGAGCAGACATATTCGCATTAGCTCTGATCAAACACTAAAAATAGTGTAACAGTGGTAGCACAGGTAGCATCAGCATGGGATAACCATGCCAAGTAAAACCTTCTTGGACCCTGTGGGTACATACTTGGGCTTGCCCATGCTGCCACTTGCCATGCTCCCATGGCTACACTCCTATTTTTAGCATGCTAGTTCAATCAGAGCTAGCATGAGAATGTCTACTTGAGATGGGAATCATACCCGACCTCCAAGCACAGACAGTCTTAAAGCACTGAAAAATATTCTCGTTACTTACCCTATAGTAACTGGAGTTCTTTAAGTGTGGATTCCATATGTATTCCACTCTAGGTGCATATGCATTCCATGCATCTGAAACAGGAAAATTTTTCATCAGCAGTGTTCGTTGATCCACATCTGCGCCCTCTGCCTCCTTGTGCTCTGAACCAAGGGCATATGAAGCGGTGTGGATTGACTGCCTCTTCAATGCCTTCTCTTCTGTGAATCATCTTAGGAAAGAATCCAGAGGAGAGGAGGAGGAGGCCGGGTAATCGAATATGTATAGGGTCCACACATTTTGAAGAACTCCAGTTACTATAAGGTAAGTAACCAGAATTTCTTCTTCAATTGATGGTAACTATGTATATTCCACTTGAGGTGGCTCAAAAGCAGTACTTATTGAGGAGGGGGGTGTGATGAACCCTGCTGTATCACAGATTGCAGGATCGGTGTGTTGAAGGATGAATCTGCTGAAGACACTTGTGCCAGGATGTAATGCCTAGTAAAGGTACGCACAGAGTCTCATGTTGCTGCTCTATGGATTTCCAGGAGGACACCATGAAGAAATGTCATAGAGGATTCCTGGGCTCTGGACAAGGGGGCTCAGACACCCTGTGGAGGAGCTATTGCAGCTAGCTCATAGCAGAGCAGGATGCAACCTGAAACCATTTAGGAAGGCTCAGTGAGGAGGTAGCTTCCCCTTTTGTATGTTCAGCAAAGACGACAAATAGTCTAGGAGATTTTCTGAAGGGTTTTGTCGTCTGCAGATAGAATGCTAAGGCTCAACAAACATCCAGAGAATGGAATTTCCTATCTTCTCTGGTAAGTACATGACCTGATTTTAATGGAATTTGAAGGGAATCTTTGGAATTAATGTAGGGTGTTATCTCAAAGAGACCTTATCCTTATGGAACACCATGTAGGGAAGGTTCACCACCATAAGGGCCCCAAGCTCACTGGCTTTTCTTGCAGAGGTAACTGCAGTCAGAAAAGCCACCTGCAAAGACAGATAAAGAAAGAAGCAGGAGACTAAAGGTTCAAATGGAGGATTCATAAATGCTGCAAATATGAACAAGACTGAAGTCCCAAGCTGAAGTAGGTTTTAGCATCAAAAGAAAGGTTAAGGTCTTTTGAAAAACCTCACTGTCATAGGATGGGTGAAGATCAAATAGTTCTCCACTAAATGCACTTGCAGAAAGCTGAGGGACAGACCTGACGTTTTTAATGAAAGAAGGTAGTCCAGAATGGGTGGCATCTCCGAGCCCTTTGGAGGTATCTGACGGCTTTGGCACCAAATGGAAAATCTCTTCCATTTTTCAGCATAACATTTTCTCCTAGAGACTTTCCCGCTATTATTAAGGATGGATTGTACTGTCTAAATTCATCATCCATCCAAATTACAAGGTATTAGAGGGAGGGATGCTGGATTAGGATGAGTGGTCTTCCCTTTATCCTGAGTCAGCATGTTAGGAAACAGCTGGATTTGTATGCCTGGACATGAAGCTGTCTAAAGGAGATAGCAAACTAAAGCTACCTCGGCCACCAGGGTGCTACAAGGATTATTGATGCTGTGTCTTTTAGATTTTCCTCAGGACTTGAGATAAGAGGGTAATGGGTGGGAAGGTGTATATTAGCAGCTCTGATCACTGTACTAGGAATGCAGTTCCTCTGGAATTGTGTCCCTGAACTGCTCAGGAACAGTAGTCCGGGCATTTCTTGTTTTCTTCGGATACAAAGGCATCCAAAAGGGAATTTCCACTGTCAGAAGATGTGTTGTACCACTGAATCGTGAAGCTCCCACTCATGGTCTCTACAGATGTGCCAGCTGAGGATGCACCAATTTCAGAGCTTTATCACCTCCATGCAAAGAGGCACAGACCTCGCTCCTCCCTGTTTGTTTATTTAGTATACCATAGTGATATTGTCTCACGTGACCTGAACATACAGGGCATGGATGAATGGCAGGATTCTTTTGCAGGTTTTGTGCACTACTTGCAGTTCTATGTAAATCTTGGACTCTTGCCACGTTTGCCCAGATGCACTCCCAAAAGCTGTAAGGAGGTGTCCATAATTTGCTTTTTTGTGAGTGGAGGGGAAACAAATAGAACCCTTTCCCACACAGCTTCTTTGTCTTCCCATCAGATGAATGATGTCAGAATACTATGCGGAAGTGAGACTCACTTGCCCAGGCTATCCCTGGCTCAGCGCATAACCTATCCATAACCAAACCTGACGACAATGAAGATGGAGCCTTGCAAAGGGAGTCACCTAGGTACAGGGCCATGTGGTCTAAGAGGATCAGGCAGGATTGCACTGTCATCTACGGGCTCATTCAAAAATAGGTGATGGGGTCCCTCACCTGGGACCTGGGGTCCTGTCCTGGGGTAAATATGCTTTGCCTGTAATTGACTACACAGCTGCTCCTATAGTCTATAATTTGTGTGGGAACTAAAGTGGACTTTTCTCGGTTTACTTAGAGCCCTATGGATTGAAGGACACTGAGTAGGGATAAGACAGTTGATTGCACTTCCCGGTATGACTGACCCATGAGCAGCCAGTTTTTGAGGTAGGGAAATACTGGAGTGACCTGGTGATGTAGATATGCCACCACAATGGATATACCTTTGTGAAAACCCTCAGAGCAGTTGAGATACCTAAGGAAGTACTCTGTATTGATAATGGTCTAGGCCTACCATAAAAAGCAGGAACCTCCTGTGTGCTGGACAAATGTGTATATGGAAATAGGTGTCCTTTAAATTGAGAGCTGCAACCCAATTGTCTTTGTTAAAAGAGGAGATTAGAGAGGCCAGACTGATCATTCTAAATCCTTAACAGTGGATCAAGACATTCAGTTGTCTGAGATCCAGAATGAGCCTCCCTTCTTTCTGGGGATGAGGAAATATCTTGAACAAAACCCTGTACTGAGGGGGGACCAGCACTACAGCTCCAGCAGGAGCAGGGAATCTACCTCCTGTCTGAATATCCCCCCATGAGAGGGTTCTCTGAAAAGAAACAGGGAGGGATAAACAGAAGTTCTATAGGATATCTGGTGGTGACAATTTCTGGGACCTATTCATCCAACATGATATAATGCCATACTGGGGAGAAATGGGCCCAGTGGCTACTGAGTGGAGTGCGTATGCCAGGAGGGCTCATTTGCAGCTCTCAAGTGTTCCATCAAAAAGATTTCTTGGCAGGATCCTGGGGCTAAACAGAGAATGACAGAGATGTTTTGTCTGCTTCCTGGGAGGCTCACAGGCCCTTTAGTAAAAGAGCTAAGAAGTGGGACACTACTTATAGAGTTTGGAATATTTTCTCTGAGGTGCTGGGATGTACATACTGAGAGCAGAAGGTTTCATAACAGTTCTCACAGATATGAAATGACTCATCCATTTTGTCACTGAACAGGTTGTTGCTCTCAAAGGGAAAGTCCTCCAAAGTGGCCTGAACTTCCTTGGGAAGCCCAGAGGACTGGAGCCATGAACCTTGTCTCATGATAATAGAAGTTGCCATGGAGTGAGAAGTGGTGTCTGCTGCATCTACTAAAGCCTGAAGGAATGATCTAGCTATCACCTGACCCTCATCGATGATGGCCTGGAAATGCAGTCAAGCTCATAAGGTAGGTAGTTTGTGAACTCCAAGAACTTATTGTAATTAATAAAATCATATTTTGACATCAGGGATTTGGTAATTAAGATTCCATGGGCAGCAAATCTAAGGGGAAAACAGTTCAAGAGATTTGGCAGTTTTTCAAAGAGACATTATTAAGGGCACAAGAGCAAACTGTCCCAGTGCATAGATAAGATAGGAAGTTTGGCAAGGAGATCTTGAATGAGCTGAAACTCAAAAAAAGAGTCCTACAAAAAGTGGAAACCAGGTCAAATTACAAAGGATGAATATAAACAAATAACACATATATGTAGGGACAAAATTAGAAAGGCCCTAGGCACAAAACAGATTAAATTAGCTAGAGATATAAAGGGTAACAAGAAAATATTCTACTTATTAGAATATTAGAAGCAAGAGGAAGACCAAGGACAGGGTAGGCCCAGTACTCAATGGATGGAGGCGAAACAATAACAGAAAATGTGGAAATGGCAAAAGTGCAAAATGACTTTTTTTTATTCAGTTTTCACCAAAAAGTTTAGTAGCAATTGGACATCTAATTTAATGAATGCCAGTGAAAATAAGTTAGGATGAGAAGCTAAAATAGGGAAAGGATAAGTTAAAAATAATTTAGGTTAGATGTCTTTAAGTCATCAAGGCCTAATTAAATGCAACCTAGAATTCTCAAGGAGCTGACTGAGGAGATATCTGAGCAATTGGCGATTATCTTCAAAATATCATGGAAAATGGGAAAGATTCCAGAGGACTTGAAAAGGGCAAATATAGTGCCAATCTATAAAAAAGGGAATAAGGACAACCTAGGGAACTACAGACCAGTCAGCTTAATTTCAGTACCTGGAAAGATAAAGGAGCAAATATTAAGCAATCAAGCAATTAAGCAATTCAAAATGATCTGGACAAACTGGAGGAATGGTCTGAAGTAAATAGGAAAAAATTCTGTAAGGACAAATGCAAAGTTCTCCAGTTAGGAAGGAACAATTAGTTGCACACATACAAAATGACTGCCTTGGAAGGAGTACTGCAGAAATGGATGTGGGGGTCATAGTGGATCAAAAACTAAATATGAGTGTAACACTGTTGAGAAAAAGCAAACATCATTCTGGGTTGTATTGGCAGGAGTGTTGTAAGCAAGACAAGAAATAATTCTTCTCTCTACTCTGCACTGATTAGGCCTCAACTAGAATAGTGTGTCCAGTTGTGTATGCCACATTTCAGGAAAGATGTGGAAAAATTGGATAAAGTCCAGAGAAGAACAACAAAAATGATAAAAAGTCTAAAAAACCTGACCTATGAGGAAAGAGTGAAAAAATTGTGTTTGTTTATTCTAGAGAAGAGAAGCTTGAGGGGAGAGAGGATAACAGTTTTCATGTACATAAAAGGTTGGAGAAAAGAAGGAGGGAGAAAAATTGTTCTAGTTAACCTCTGAGGATAGGACAAGAGGCAATGGGCTTAATTACAGCAAAAGCAGTTTAGGTTGAACATTAGGAAAAAATTCCTAACTGTCAGCATAGTTAAGTACTGGAATAAATTGCCTAGAGAGGTTGTAGAGTTAACATCATTGGAGATTCTTAAGAGTAGGTGGGACAGACACCTATCAGGGATTGTCTAGATAATGCTTGGTCCTGCCTTAAGTATAGGGGACTGGACTAGAAGACCTTTCGAGGTCCCTTCCAATCCTATATTACAATTCTATGATCAAGGTCTGACTAGCCAAGGTGAAACTCTTTCATCTGAGGAGGTCTGCTTGTTTGGTGTTCTTTTTGGAGAAGCAGACTTAGGTTGGTGTACTCTGTTACGTTCAGTGATGGCCTGTACCACTAGAAAGTTCAGTGTGTGATGTGAAGATAAGATTTCTGCCCTGTTAGATGGTACAAAGTATTTCTTCTCCATTCTTTTCAGAGTTGGGGGCACAATTGGCTGCATTGTGCCAGACCGTTTTGGCCAGTTCTAATATGGCCTTGTTGATTGTAAATGACACCTTACTAGGGCCTGCACTCCGGAGGATATCTAGCAATTTATGAGTGGTATCCTGAACTTTTTTTCAGGGGAATCTGGAGTGCATCTGCAATTCTCAGGAGATCTTCAAACTGCTTATAGTCACTGCATGGCAAATGTAAGGTAGGTGCAAGCACCTTGACAGGAGATGAAGACAAAAATGCTGATGTAGCGAATAGGTCTGCTGTTTCATGTTGCTCCTCCTCCTCATACTGCTCCTCAATGGACTGGGGGTCTTCCCTATGAGGTGACCTCTGTCTGATCCTCTGTACTGAGGATGCCTCAGATAAGATCCCAGAAGCCCTGAGAGAGCCAGTGTAAGGGATTATATGGGTAAACAGTTGGTGCCATGCGGAAGGGTACCACTAATCCTGAGTCAGGTAGCGTCCCGTGGGAGTGAATGGGTGTTCAAGAGCTTCTGGAACCTCTATCGGGGCTAATCTTGTGTCTTGGCACTGTCAGTGAACCCAATGTCTTGGTCTCAAACTTGCCAGAAGAGTACGAGTCCTGAGATTCCACTGGTGGAGCAGCTGGTACCAGTTATCTTGTAATTCCTCAGCAGATCACTGGTACCAGCAAATGGCAGACCGGCAGTGTGGGAACCTCTCTGGTGATTACCAGCTTTGAAAGGATCAGTAGCGCCAGATCAGAATATACAGCCAGGTCATCAAGCATAATACATCCAATCCTTGAGGAAGGGGGAACAGGAGGGGTTTCTACCTCTTGGCACAGCCAACAGTGCTGATTCAGATTGGACGGTGAGAGCTGGTATTGCTGATTCCTTCTTCCTGTGGGATGGTACCGTTGGTGAGGGTGGTTCCCTTCTTTCCCTCATTGGTGCTTGATATGGTTCTGGCCCTTCTGTAGTCTGTAGCGTTGATTCTCAGCACTGATGAGTCAGGCCCATGCTTCCTGTGAGCTCCTGACACACCCCTAGTAGAGTGCAGAGTCTCACCAGACTTGGAGGCTGCAGGGAAAGAAGTCCTCTTCTTGAATCATGACTTGCGAGGGGATTTCTCTCTTTTTGTGAGAGTGCTTGCTCTAGGTCTCCTCTTGCCTGCTTTGCTTCCTAGGGTCTGTAGCTCTGTCCTCTGATGTTCTGGAGTCCGGGAGCACCATGCGTGGAGGGGCACTATACAGTACCTCTGGGCAATGTACTGAGGGTTGTGATGACCCAAGGTTGGAGTGGGTTGTCAGGAAAAATCCATCAGGAATCTTCTGAGTTGCAACACTTGATATTGCTAGGTTTAGAGAGGAAATGAACGACAGATGTTGCACTTGGAGGGGATATGGGACTCCCCAAGGCAATAAAACCAAGTGTCGTGGAAGTCACTATCCAGGAAGACTCAGGGGCAAGCCACAAAGGACTTGAACCTGAGGATCTTGGGCATACTAAGTACTCCAAACGAGAGGTAATTGGAGGGGGCACATTCCAAACTCCTAATAAGACTAGCTAAATACTAAAAACTAAATAACTAGAGAACAGTAAACTATTTACAAAAAATTGGAATTTGAAGCAGGAATGTTAGTGAAGCTGTGGACATTTGGGGAGGTTCCATCTCAGACCAGGAGTGGTAAAAAGGAACTGGGGGGGGGGGTCAGTCAGCACCATCCCATATGCTCTCAGTTCAGAGCACAAGGAGGCAGAGGGTGCACATGTGAACCAATGGATACTGCTAATGAAAAATCTTCTAGTCTCAGACACATGGCGCATATGCGCACCTCGAGTGGGATACACATAGGGGCCATCATTTGGAGAAGAACTTCAGAATTATCTTCTCCTTAAATCCTAATATAATTTTTACATGATTTTTCCCTCATAAACATTTTTCACAATTTCCTATGCAGAACATCAAGCTTTTTCTAGGTCAAACTTATTTAGTTTGAAATGTCATAAACTTCATTTTTATTTTCTCCTACATCCAGTTCACAGTATCTCTTAACATCAGTGCAGGATCTTTCCCTCCAAATTACAGTTTCATTCAATGCAATTTAATGGCAACATTCTGCACTCTCTTATGGATTGAAATTGGCTTCCCTTTCTCTTCTCATGCAAGGATTTAGACAGTGGCTTTTGATTTAGGATCAAGCCTATCTAACGAAAGGTAAAATTATAAGTTTACCAATACTGACAGTGGCAGTTAATATTGCGTCATTAGGAAAAAACTTGATTCACTAAGAAAATAAAATTGATACATGGACAAAAGTATAAGTAGTACAACAGAAATCCTTCTCCACAATACTTGCAAAACGTGAATATACAATTTTCTGCAAAATACATCTTTTTTAAAAAGTAACTGTACATTATTCTATATCTGGAAGTATCCTTTATGTACAGAGTTATCTCACTAAAGATATACAAACTACAGAGACTCACCAAGAGTTCAGATGTTCCTAATTTGTCTAGTTCCAAAGACTGGATTCGAGAAATATGAACACCCATTTCCCTATGTATTCCAGAACATTCTATACAGGTTAAAATGCCCAGGTTCGTTGATAGCCAAGTTGGATCTGTAGAAAAGTTTGAGAAATAAAATACTAAGCAAATATTAAAAAGAGTGAAAGTTATACGTCTGTGAAAACCAATATTCCTCAAAGGAAATGACTCTCTGCTCAGAGATTTAACAAAAGCAACTGAACTCTGAATATCTGAGGCTTTTTTCAAACTTCATCACCAAACTGTATTGAAAACTTAATAAAATGCATTTTTACATTAATAGAATTAAGTCTGTATATTCCTAAAAATCCACCACCTATCTACAAATATCTAGGTCAAAATTTTTAAACTCAGGTTCCTAAACACACATTTAGAGATCTAAATGTAGTGCCCGCCCATCCTCCAAATGTATCCAATGGGCCTTAATTTTTAATACTCAAAGTGTAATTATTCATAAAGGATTTAATTAAGAAACATTTCACTATAGATGGAATGGACATCTACAGAGGTAAACTTTAAACTCTAGGGCTGACCTAATGATAGTGCTCTGCACTGTCATGTGGGCATCCCTAGGTTTAATATCCAAATAGTTCTCACATCATGAATGTTACACAATGTTCAATCCCTGAGAAAGTTTTTTTTTTTCTTGGAAAATTTAACAGCAATAATATGGACAGATCAGAGAAGAAAGAAAAGTAGTTCAAAATGATCCTCATTCAGTCTTCTGTGACCAAAGGGATAATTAAGTGCCCACTATGTAAAGTCTTGAGTCCAGAGTTTCAAGCAAGAAGAAAAGGGAGAGATGCATGGGACTTCATTATAAACAAGCTGACAAAGGTTAATAAAAATGTTTCCTCAGATTTCCAGAGATTTAAATTATAAACTACAAACTATTTATTGTCTTTCACTATTTGAAAAGCTGTATTTTTGTTACAATATTCATGTATCTATCAATCTAGGCATTTCTAAAGTACCCATCACTGCAGAATGTAGCTACCAGTATTTCAGTATAATACTGGTATCAGCTACCTGCAAGAAATATTATTCTTCTACCTTCCCCAGTCCTCCTTTCGACCTTCCTTCTGAAGAACCTCCTAATGATATGAAAGCAGCAGCTATCAAGAACCATAAACTCATCAGCTCTATGATGATTAATACTTCTTAATTGTCATCAAGCTCAGAAAATGGAAAATGACAAACCTGTAATTCTGCTGCTCTGAAGATATTCCAGAAGGATTCTTACACCAAGCCTTTGCTTCCTGGCATAAGGCTGGGAAAACTGGGAAAACCCAAGCTCTGAAGATTTTTGGCAAT
This sequence comes from Emydura macquarii macquarii, assembly GCF_026122565.2. Classification (NCBI taxonomy): domain Eukaryota; kingdom Metazoa; phylum Chordata; order Testudines; family Chelidae; genus Emydura; species Emydura macquarii. Next base: position 9,116,018 of record NW_027130506.1, read on the forward strand.
ATGGATAAAAGGATAAAGCATAAACCAAGACACCCTACTGGCAGTTGTGTCAAGCACTTAGCTTAACTGCCAACCAATAAGGGAATGGTTTGTGCACCATCCTATTACCACTGTCCTTAGGGTCCAGAAATTTTAAGATCTTTGGCAATTGCACGAGTCTCATGCTATGAAGCTGAGATCCAAGAGTAAGACTCCTGGAAGATTACATATTTCTTAATCATTGCCTGAGCATGACTCACTTCGAAGTAAGTAGCTTACACACAGTGATGCCAAGCAATTTCCATTCCATTGCAATAAGGTTGTGGAGAGAGTTCAAATCTCACAGTGAAGCTTGAATTGCTGGAACTGAGTGCAGACAACACGCAACAGTGATGAATGAGACTCAGAACACTTGCTCTTTTAAAATAGGATTGAAGGCTGATCTACATATTGCTTAGAAAGATAATCTGAACTCTAAAAACTTTTTAAATAAATTATTTCACTTAAAATAAGACATTTGGTGACATTCATGTAAATTAAGATACCTGGTGATCCACAATCACAACAGACTTCATTTCCGGGTAATCTCTGTATATCATCAATAATGGCTTTTGTTAGATCCTCTAAACTGTTTTCCCCTGTGCTCTGCTCTCCACGGAATGCCATGTTTAAAGCTTCTTCTTTACTGTTAGTCAATACTGATATCCATCTAGTATAAAAGGAAGGGTTTTTATGAAGATTGTTTTGCAAATATAACTTTACCTATAAACTATAGCAAGTTTGCAGGTGAAGGAACAGGGTGGCAATAGAGGGGAGGGAATATACTGGGGGAGAGACTGAAAAGAAAGAAAGGGGGAAGGGCAGAAGTAAAACAAAAATGAGAGAAGGAGGAACGAAGTAAAACAAGGGGAAAAGATTTTTAAATTGTTCATCAAAAAGGATTTGAATTAATGTACTGGAGCAATGTCTGCCATCATATGTAATTCCTTGTCTCTGCAAATGGGTTAGAGACTGGGAATGGATAGGGACTACGGGCCAGATTTGGAATGTAGGGGTGTAGGCACTTTTAAAAATCTCACAAGGCACTTATCTGCATCTTTAGACACAAAAATAATTCAAAAAAATCGGGCCCTCAGTCTTTTGCTATAATAGCCCATATACAAGGATTATGAAGGCCAAATAGATGGGATAGGTCAGAAGTACAAATGGGACAGGATTTTAGAAAGGAGGAGAAAGATGACAATAGAGAGTAATGGAGTAACAGTAGTGGGTCAACATTAAGATTGTAACTAGTAAAATGTGATCTTACAGATATTGTCAACTGAAACTTAGTCACATTAAAACAAACTAACAAAAGAGATAAATGTAGTTTCAGATACTATACCTATCCTGAGTCTACCCACCGATTTTTGAGGGTGATACAATAACATTTCCCTATTTTTTAAAAGTGTATTTCTCTCACTTTCTGCTGTGTGAAAGACTCAAACTATGAAGGAGCACTGACTGACAGATTTTACAAGGGAATTAGAAAAAATGGCTATACACAAAGTGCTATCTAATATATAAAATAAGCAAGCTGAAAAAACACACCAAAACAACAACAAAAATCAGGTTTTTCTTTTCAATCCCTTTCAGCTATAGTATTGTTTGTGTTACTCAGGGCTAAAGCAGATAAAATATCACACTTCTGTCTAAAAATGCTCTACCTCCTCTTAACCTATTTCCTGCTTAGATATTTCAACTTTCTATATTCAATGTGTGTGGGGTTTTTTGTTTTGTTTTTTGCAGTGTGCTGTAATGGCTATGTTAGGTTCAACTGAATGAATTGATGGTGTAACTTTAGACTTAATTTCATAGTCTGTATCATGCAAATACTGTCACATGTGAATAATTTTACAGACAAATAGTTTAATGGGAAACTCACGAATAAAGTTACATCATAAATGTTTGCAGAATCAGGGCTTGAATTTTTGTGTTTGAGCTTTCCATTCACGTATGCCCTTTTTTTTGTGATTAATGTGCAAAAGATGAACCTGGGAACAAATGGTCTTTTCCAAAAAACTTGGGATGGAAGATTAGTAAAATCAAGCTTAACATTCTCCCCATTCTTCTAGAGAAATGTAACCATTTCCAATAGCCCCCTCTGTATTTCTGTGTACAGAAAACAAAACAACACATAATCTGAATTTCTAAAGTATATAACATATAAACATACTCTAGGTGGCAGTCATTTGCAGTTTTGCTAATGAAGACCAGTTTGAGAGACAAAAAAGGAAGTTTTCTTGGCTTCTGATATTAGCATAATCCAGATAAATTTAGGTAATGTACAAACTGAAATATTTGTTCATTTAGGCAACTGGCTTAATACTATAGTTGCTAACAAGTTGTTTATGGTTCCAATTTAATCGCAATTAGGAAAACTAGAAATTAACATCCAATCTCAAGTATACAATAGCAATTTACAAAAGCAACTTTCAATCACTATTAGAGGTAATTAAAATTAGATTAAAAACTAGATGTGTGAGCTGACCACAGATTTGATCTAGTTTTTCAAGCATTCTTTTATTTACTATACAGTTACACAGAGCAATAACAATTATCTTTTTATTCTTCTTATTCCATACAGCTGCATATCACCTGATGCATCTCTGAAACATTCAAAGCATAAAGCATCATACTGTGTGCTGTAGCTAGAGATTATCAGCAGGACCAATTTAACACAAATATTCATGCCAATTATAGAACAATTGACCATTAGCACTCCAAAATGACAGAAATACAATATGAACAATATTCACTGAAGAATAACCCCTCCCCAAAGTGCCCCTCAAAACAGAAAAAAAATGGCATTTTAACCCAATATGACATTACTAGGTGTCTTATGGTTCTCTCTCTCTCTCTCTCAATTTTATTCATACCTTTGTTGCTTTTGTACAGTTTCTATTTGAAGTACATATATAGGACCCTACCAATTTAATGGGCCATTCCAGTCAATTTCACAGCCATAAAATTTGAAAATTGGTCAGTTTCATTATTTCAGATGTTTTCATCTGAAAGTTCAAGGTGGAGGTCCTAACCCAAAATGGGATTTTTTTGGGGGGAGGGGGCGAGGGGGGTTGCAAACCTGTTGTACGGGGCTGGCAGGATTGGCACCCTCTCTTCTGTGCTGGCTTCAGAGCTGGGCACAACTGTGAAATTGATAGGGCCCTATACACAGAATGCTTGAACTTTGCTATATGAAGCCACTAGACTCAACATAAATAAGGAAAAGCGATCAGATATAAATCTGTAGTGTTCATGACAACAGGTTGCACAGCTGTCCAATCTTATTATAGACCAGGATTCTGCAATTTCCACCACAATTAAGTAGCTGTCCAGCTTTCCATGGTGTTTCTCTATGTCAGGTGTCTAGACATTGGACAGCTTTCTATTTCTTCCCAGGACTCCCTTATTGCACACAGGTTTCTGTCATTGGTTTGTCTGAGGAGCTGTGTGCTGAGCCAAGTGGCCTGCTAAACTAGACTGAAAGCTTGAAAATGAGGTTCTAACCTGCTATCCTTTGATCTCTGATCCCTTTAGGATCCCTTGACAAGATGGCAGGGCTAATTCATGCATAACAGGGATTTAAGAAGTCAGCTTCTAAGCAACCAGAGGAGCTAGCAAACAGGGAAGTTTTGCAAGAGAGATGGAGAGGGGCTGTGGGAGCCAGATACATCTAATAAAAATACTCTAAACTTAGTACAATAACCTCCCCATATAAAAAATAAATAAACAAAGAACAAAAAAATGAATCCTGCAAGAGTAAAAATAATGCAGGCAGAAGTCAGCAGTAGAGTGGTGGCTATCAAGTTTATTGCACTGAATGCAGCATATACCATTACCGGCCTTGTGGGCAGTTGGCATAAGTGTACATTCAGTGCAAGCGTTCAGAGACAGAGTACAGGATCTTGAGACCAGAATGGCTAAACTAGAGATGCTAAGGGAGACAGAGAGGCATTTAGAGGAGATTTTTAGGAACACAGTGGGGTGGTCTCACCCCCAGCCTGGCAGGCTTTCTGCTGTTGAGGAAGATGAAAGTCTTGAGGAAGAAGAACCTCCAGCTGGAGCAGATGGAAATGTTCCCATGGTTGGGACCCTGTTTCCAGATAATGTCATGGTATCCTCTGGGACTGAGAATACTCCCCTGGGGGAGAGGACCCCAGTTATTAGGAAGAGACAAGTAAAAGTAATGGAAGTTTCAATTATTAGAAATATAGATAGATAGGCTAATGAAGACTGGGAGATGCAAACGATGTGGACCTCTTGAGACATCTAGATGGACTTATGTGCAGTGCTGGGAGAAGTTGATGGTCATGGTACATACAGATAACAATGACATAGGGAAAGGTAGGAAAGAGGTCCTGGAGGCCAAATTTAGACTGCTAGATAAGAGATTAAAGTCCAGGACGTCCATGGTAGCATTCTCTGAAATGCTTCCAGTTCCACATGCAAGTCCAGAAAGACAGGCAGAACTGCAGAGTCTCAATGTGTGGATGAGACGATGGTATTGGAAGGAAGAATTTAGATTTATTATGAACTAGGGAACCTTTTGGGCAAGGAGGAACCTAAACAGGAAGGAGGGGTTCCACTTAAACCAAAATAGAACCAGACTGCTAGCATGTAAAATCAAAAAGGTCTTAGAGGAGTTTTTAAACTAAGGGCTGAGGAAAAGCCAACAGGTGCAGAGGATCACATGGTTTGGACAGAGACATCCCTTAGGGGATGAGTTATTAAAGGGGATATTCTATATTATAATTAAGAGAAGAGGATATAAGTTGAGAAACTGCAGGTAAGAATTGAAGAGAAATAGTGAAATGAAAAAGAGTCCCACTCAAATACATCACACGAAGGCAGACAACTAAATATGGAAAAATGTTATAAATGCTTATGTACCAATGCAAGAAGTGTAAATACTAAGACCGGTGAACTCAAGTCCCTGTTATTAAGTGAGGATATTGATATAATAGGCATCAAAGAAAGTTGATAGAAAGATGATAATAAATGGGACATGCTAATACTAGGGTACAAAATATATAGGAATGACAGAATAGATTGCGCTGGAGGGGGAATGAAGGAAAGGAAGCATAGAGTCAAATACAGTAAAAATCTTAAACGAATCAAACTGCATCATATAATCTCTATGGATAGAAATCCCATGCTCCAGAATAATAAGAGTATAGTGGTAGGAATATACTACCAACCACCTGATGGTGATGGTGATTATGAAACTAAAGATACAGCGCTAAAAGTGAAATCCCTGCAAGCTGCATGCAAATTTTTAAAGACACCATAATAAAGGCTCAATTTAAATGTATACCCCAAATTAAAAAACATAGTAAGAGGACCAAAAAAGTGCCATCATGGCTAAACAACAAAGTAGAAGCAGCAGTTGGAAGCATAAAGCCATCCTTTAAGAAGTGGAAGTTAAATCCTATTGAGGAAAATAGAAAGGAGCATAAACTCTGGCAAGTGAAGTGTAAAAATATAATTAGGAAAGACAAAACAGAATTTGAAGAACAGCTAGCCAAAGACTCAAAAAGTAAAATAAAAAATGTGTTAAAATACATCAGAAGCAGGAAGCCTGCTAAACAACCAGTGTGGCCACTGAATGAACGAGATGCTAAAAGAGCACTCAAGAAAGATAAGGCTATTGAAGAGAAACTAAATTAATTCTTTGCATTGGTCTTCAGAGCTGAGGATGTGAGGGAGATTCCCAAATCTGAGCCATTCTTTTTAGGTGACAAATCTGAGAAACTGTCCCAGAATGAGGTGCCATTAGAGGAGGTTTTGGAACAAGTTGATAAATTAAAAAATAATAAGTCTCCAGGACCAGATGGTATCCACCAAAGAGTTCTGAATAAACACAAATGTGAAATTGCAGAATTACTAACCGTGGTATGTAACCTATCATTTTAATCAGCTTCTGTACCAGATGACTGGAGGATAGCTAATGTGATGCCAGTTTTTTAAAAAGACTCCAGAGGTGATCCCAGGAATTATAGGCTGGTAAGCCTAACTTCAGTACCAGGCAAACTGGCTGAAACTATAATAAAGAACAGAATTATCAGACACATAGATGAATGATGAACATAATTGTTGGGAAAGAATCAATATAAGCTTTTGTAAAGGGAAATCATGCCTCACCAATCTACTAGAATTCTTTGAGGGGGTCAACAAGCAAGTGAACAAGGGTGATCCAGTCAATACAGTGTATTTACATTTTCAGAAAGCCTTTGAAAAGGTCCCTCATCAAAGGCTCTTAAGCAAAGTAAGTGGTCATGGGATAAGAGGTCTCCTATCTTGTATCAGTAACTGTTTAAAAGATAGAAAACAAAGGGTAGGAATAAATGCTCAGTTTTCTGAGTGGAGAGAGGTAAACAGTGGTGTCCCCCACATTACCACTAGGTACTAGATCATACATGATCTGGGAAAAAGGGTAAACAGTGAGGTGGCAAACTTGTAGATGATACAAAACTACTCAAGATAATTAAATCCAAAGCAGATTGCAAACAGTTATAAACGGATCTCACAAAACTGGGTGAGCGGACAACAAAATGGCAGATGAAATTCAATGTTGATAAATGCAAAGTAAAGCACATTGGAAAACATAATTCCAACTATACATATAAGATGAAGGGGTCTAAATTAGCTGTTACACTCAATAAAGAGATCTTGGAGTCATGGATGATTCTTTCAAAACATCCACTCAATGTGCAGCGGCAGTCAAAAAGCTAACAGAATGTTGGGAATATTAGGAAAGGGATAAATAACAAGACAGAAAATATTATATTGCCTCTTTATAAACCCATGGTGCGACCACATTTTGAATACTGCATGCAGATCTGGTCGTCCCATCTCAAAAAAGATATATTGGAACTGGAAAAGGTACAGAAAAGGGCAACTAAAATTATTAGAGGTATGGAAAAGCTTCGATATGAGGAGAGATTAATAAGACTGGGACTTTTCAGACTGGAAAAGAGACGAATATGGGGGGCTATGATAGAAAATAACAACTGGTGTAGAGAAAGTAAATAAGGAAGTGTTATTTACTCATTCTCATAACACAAAAATTAGGGGTCACCAAATGAAATTAATAGGCTGGAGTTTTAAAATGAAGGCATTTCTTCACACAGACTATTCCTTAACAGTGTTAAGGCCAAGACTATAACAGTGTTAAAAAAAGAACTAGATAAGGAGGATAGATCCATCAATAACTATTAGCCAAGATAGGCAGGGACTGCTGTTTGCCAGAGGCTGGGAATGGCTGATGGGATGGATCACTTGATGATTACCTGTTCTATTCATTCCCTCTAAAGCACCTGGCATTGGCCACTGTCAGAAGACAGAATACTGGGCTAGATGGACCACTGGTCTGACCCAGTATGGCCATTCTTATATTCTTATGAAATGCTAAGGGAGATTACAGAGGTCACAAAAATAGAAAACCCAATAATAATGGGAGATTTCAATTATCCCCATATTGGCTGAGTACATGTCACATCAGGACCAGATGCCGAGATACAATTCTGGACACTATTAAAGAGTACTTCTTGGAGGAGGAGACAGTCCTGGAATCCTGAAGGGGAAAGGCAATTCTTGATTTCATCCTAAATGGAACACAGGATCTTATCCAGAGGTGAATATAACTGAACCACTCGGTAACATCAACCATAACTAAATTAAATTTAACATCCTTGGGGGGGATAGGTTAAATATCAAAGAAACCCAACTCCAGTAGCATTTAACTTCAAATGGGAGCTCGGGAGCTAGTGAAATGGAAAGTAAAAGGAACAGCAACAACAGTGAAATGCCTACAAGCTGAATGGAGACCAATTAAAAACATCATAGCAGAACCTCAAACTAACAGTACTTCCCAAATTGAAAAAGAAACCCATAAGAGGTGGTCTCTTTCAAAATCATTTTCACTTTATGTGAGAAGTCTAGAAAAAGAGAGGCTGAGATCTGAGGAAAAGATTTATGAGGGGGTAATTTTTTAAAAAGTTGACATAGGAAAGAAGGGAAAATGAGAAAGGCTGGAGGAAAGCAGGTTAGGAGAAAAGGCCCATTTAGGGCTCAACTCAACAACGATGGAAGTCTCAGTGGAGATGGATTTAGGAATCCCTAAAATATGACACAGTACTACTGTTAAGCATGTGATTAGTCACACTACAAGAAAAATAGGATATTAACATACATGATTTTAACAGGCATACAAACAGGCACTTTGCTTTATGAACTGCATCCTGAACTATGTAAAAATACAGTACAGGCACATACATTTCCAAATAATATATCAAGCCTGTATCACCAATCATATCTGCAAAATTACACAGATATATGTAATGCTATTTGGGTCACTTATAAGTACTTGCCCAAAACACAGCACTTGAATAAACTGCACAACAGCGATTTGTTGCAGTTTTTAATGGTTTGTATTTCCAAAACAGGCAATATGTCATTAGTTTTCATAAATTTACTACCTCTAAATCTAATGAACTTCTCAAGTCTATTTGCAGGTCTAACAAGTTCCATTTAACAACAATATTAAAAAAATACTCCAGCACAAGTTCATTCTCTTAGCTACTGAACTTGAACCATATTCTTTTATTTTAATAAAATGTACTGAAGCTTGCAGAAAATAAAATCATCGTGAGATCTCAAAATAGTCTGACAAAATAACCAGAAGGGAAAATATCTGCAGTAACAAAACAACTACTTTAAATGACTGGGTCTCAAAAACCTAAGACTAATAAAGAAAATTAGATATATTATAGCTTGATCTTTCAAACAAGCAAATATAGTAAAAGCTAATTTATGGCAAATATTTCAAGCTCAATCATGCAGGAATTGTTGACTAAAGATTTTATTGGCATTAATTTCTTCTTACCCAACAAATGAAAGAAAAAACAACATGGTGCTTCCCAAACAATGTGCAGTCAGCTGTAAAGGTGACAGACAAGTCACCTTTCACAATCTGCAAGGCTGGCCTAAATCTTTGAAGGACTCCATGTGCAATGTCAGGCTCCTTTTTTGCTCACTCCCTGTCTGTGATGGACCCGCAAAACACTGCTCGCCCATGACATCTATTTCTCCATCTGTCAAACAACTGTAAGGCTTTTTGAATATATGCAAAATAGCAAGCATATAAAAGGAAATCTGGTGTTAAACTACAGCACAGATAAGCAGGTAAGGAACAGTGAAGCTGAAAGGAGGGAAGGCAGGCAGGCAGCAGACCTCAGGCTGGGCATTCCACCAGCAGCTTTGTCCAGTGGCAGTGGAGTGCAATGTTCTACACAACGATATTGGTATCAAAGGCCTATAGCTACCAAAAGCAATATGCAAAATACAAACAGAGGTATGTGAATTAGAGAACTCTAGAAAGTATAGGACAGTTCTGCATTGGCAGGTAGATGGATAAGTCTAATGAAATAATCTGGGGGGAAGTATCTGTATTAATAAAGTCACTACTGTAAATAAAGAGATTCCAATGTATATCAAGGCTCAAAGAGAAGGTGTTTTCTATCTCCCATTTCCAGTATCATACACTACATCTAAGATGGCAGATATATGGTAATTTCTGCAGTAAAAATGATGTAATAGGGTACAAATAATCATTCTACAGTCTCTCTTCTTATTTTTCCACCTTCCCATGCAGTTTGTAGGCTGCCAACCTTGTGTAAATCTTACCACTCTTCACTCTGATGAAAGTCAATTTTCACTTATGACTTTCAGCATAGCAAAAAATTCAGGGAACAAAAGAATATAGTGTTTTTCCACTAACTGAACAAAAATAGATCTGTCAGTGACACATGTAATTTTGCATATCTCTAGAGACAAATTTAAAAATATCTTGATGACAGTGTAAATGTTCTTACGCTATATAGTCTTGTTCATCCTCTGCCTGAAAGTGGTATGTTCTGTTATCTGAAATACAAACAAAAATTATCTTTCTAATGTTGAACACATCTGACAGATCTGAAATTAATTTTAAGATGCCAACACAGCATTTGTTACCAAAATATATTCAGCAATTAAAGACATATGTTAACATAAGTCAGTAAATCTATGACATCTCTATTTTCACTTACTAACATTTTAATAAAGCAACAGAACTTTTTAATAAAGAAATAGAACTGCTGACAGTACAAATCATTTGCTTATATAAGTGTCAAAAAGAGAATATGATTACATATAACTAATGGAATACAGAAGAGTTGAGGCAGTATAGTTTTTGAGTTACATTAAGTTCACCTGTTTTGGTTTTTTTTTTTTTTTTTTTTGTACAGCCAGCACATTTTATTCACTCTTATGCCACATCTTACTCACTTTATTTAAAATAGGCACCCATATTTTTATGGAAAGCAGAGAAAAACACATACTGGCCAAATTCCGCTCTGTGAAATCCCCTTTGAAATAAAAGCAGTTGCACAACACAAAAATAGGGCAAAATTAACCCAAAATAAGTACATTTTCTTTGGAAAAAATAAAATCAATAAAAAGAAAACATTCTTTTTAACACAATCAAGATTAATTTCTATGATACAATAGAAGATAGACAAGCACAGGTATTACTATATATGCTTAAAAGTTATCTTTTATGAAGGAGATGAAACTAAAGTTCCACACATAGTATAGGGAGAATTTTGAAAAAAAAATTGCAGAATAATTACCTGACCGAATCTAAACAAGCATGTTCACACATAGTAGCTATTCTTCATAACAGTTAGTTTTGTGCACAGTGCCTCTTACAGTTTGCAACAGATATACAGTATAGATGTTGAAAAATGTTCTATACTAAGATATATATAGTCATAGTCCTTGAGTCAAAATTAGAGTTGAATCCAAACATCCACAAAACTTTGTAGAAGTTTGGATTAGGAGCTTAATTTTGCATTTTTAGACTCATTTCTAGATACAATAGCATTTTGTAATTATTTTGCTATACAATAACATTCTGTAAAATCACAGCCAATGAACTAGTTGATAATGAATGATGTAAATTCTCATTCACTTAAAATGTTACATACGTGATATCAGATCAAAAGACTTCTTATCTTCTGCATTTGGCTTCACCTGGCAGGTCAGTAAATTCAGTTTAGCAGGTTGCCTGTTGGACTAAAGAAAAAAGTTTTTTACCTATCGCAGTTTTGATTTAGGGCTCTTTTCTCACTGAGATGTATTTTTCCCCATTCTTTTTATGTATGGTTATAGCCATATTTTTATCAGTATGGAAGGAGCAGAACAAGAATAATTAAACTCCTTCTTAGTAATTAATTTTTTTGGTAATTTCAGAAGTATCCGAAGAAATGAAGATTTAAAAAAAAAATAAGTCCTAATATTTAATTTTCCTATTGGGTTTAATAAGGCAAAGATCCAATTGTTATCATTAAATAATTTTTTGTTACATTATATGAATGTTTCCATTTTTCTCCCATTTTATTAGTGTCATTTCTTCAACTAACTGGTGGAAAATAAGGTGAAACCAAATTAACTATACAGGCTGGTTCTGTTTTTCCAACCAGTGTTTGGTGGTTGAGCTGAATGTAGCTCCTGTGTAAATCCAAAGGAAGGGATTATTGCTGACCAGTGCTTTAGTAAATATTATGTGTACATAACGTGCTTTGTTAAGTCTTTTCCTATATTTTCACTTACCTGACTATGGCTCTGATTCAGGAAGGTGCTTAAGTATATGCCTAACTGTAATATGTCCGCTAACCACAACTGACTACTCACATGCTTAAAGTATGTTTCAGTACCTTCCCGAATGGACTGTTATGAGCACACAAGAAGTACAATACATCTTTTCATTGATCTTTATTAGAATTCTTCTGTACCCAAACCCTCAAGATCTAGCACCTCTGTCAACTTTCAAAATACTCCTCAGGATAAGTGCAGTAAGTAAGTTTAAATAAACCTTGTTTGAATGAACTACCATCAAAAAAGTTTAGGTTGGTCCCTGTAGGCTCAAATATTGTAAATAAAAATGATGACCAGAAGAGATGCCACCAGGCTTATGGTCATTAAAAAGTGATATTAAATGTGAATGCTCAGGTCACATGAAGAAAGCAAGGCTACAACTGAAATGCAAGAACTAGTTAGGGGACCTTCAAGAAGCCTATTACATGGGTCTCAAAATATCCACAGTTAACATTGCTTTCATCCCCCATAATGCATGAAAGCAAAATTAAGAAAACCAAACCAGACTGATTAGATTTAGAAAGGATGTTTTCTCCATTTCTTACAACCCCAACTATAATAGAATTTTGCTAATCCATACATTGCATAATTACCATTTCTCAGAAAAATGTAGTAGAAGCTTGGAAAAGTATATTCAGATTTTGCTATTTTATAAAATATACCACACTATATAAGCACAATTGGGTGTCCTTGGTTTTGCTGATGAAATCATACTGCTTAGTTCAACCCTTTGCTTAATGGAAGAAAAGACCCAGATTTTGGCAGACACTGCAAAATAAGTGGTTTGTTTATCAACAAGGGGAAGACAAAATATATGGCCATCAATAACCCAAGAGCAACCATCAGAGCAGAAGGTGACAATTGAAGAAGTAAGTCATTTTACATATCTAGGGAGTGAGATGTGCAATAATGGTGACACCATTCTAGATGTCAAGCAATGAACATCAAAAGCAGAAAACAACTTTCATAATCTTGAAAAGATTTAGAAAAGTAGCACGATTGGCACTGATACAAAAATACAAATTTTTAACACCAACATCAAGTCTATCCTCCTTTATGGAGCAGCGTTGTGGAAATCTACTTCAGAAATTGATAAGAAGATCAACTCATTCCAACATGAATGCCTGCAGATGATCTTCAGAGTCCATTAGAAAGAGTTTCTTGCAACATCAGAAACTGAGTAAAGCAAACCAACCTAAAGCACCAAACATGGTAAGAAGACGACGATGGACATATTTAGGACACACTTTAAGGGCACCACCAACATGACTTCCACATCAAATGATAATACGGACACCACCTGGGAAGAGAAAAACAGGGCAACCTAGAGAAACATTACACAGAACAATAGAGAAAGAAGCCAAATCCATCAGCATGACACTCAAGAGGCTGAACAGACCAGCACAAGACCAAAATCAATTATGGAAACTGGTGAACACTCTATTGTGCACACACTATTGGGTGTGGGAAGATAAAGAAGGAAGATATTTATTAATACATTATGATGTGTTACCATAGAGAATTAAAAGTAAGCCATAATTGTGAAAATAACTGGATCCTCCTTCTTCTATACAGTTAATAAATGGTAGCCATATAAATCATATCTAAATTAAACCTGTTGTGCCATACTAAAGTAAACTTGTGCCTTTCCCAAGATCTAGGCCGAAACATCTGCCTGGCACTCATAACAATAAAGTTAAGTCATTCTTCTTTAATTCATTTAGTGCAGGCTGTAGGACAATGACAGGGATTGTGGATGTACCAATATCTAGCCACAGGCAACAGTCCTGCTAGAGGCCAAGGGAAGTGCCCTAACCACAAAGATGCAATAGAAAGAAACCCAAGCCCAGAGGGTCAGCATAAAAAGATGAATAATATTACAGGCGGTCTAAGTGTGCGCATAAGACAAAACCTTATAAGGTAAAAATACAGGGGCACACTGCCTTTCTCAGGGAGGGCCATGTAAATGGGTATATATGTACACATCTTGCCTAGACTCAGGGCTCACTCCCCGACACTGGGAGGTGGAATGAGTGGACACCCTGCTTTGAATAAAGTCGCTATCGCTATGCACTCCGCCTCTGAGTCATCCTGTTCATGCAGCTCTTATCACCGGCCAACACAGGCCTGTTACCAGCAATCATACCTGAGTCACAAATAATGGTTTGATTCTGATTTGATTAATGTGGTCTTTTCAGTATTCAAATATTGGGGTTTCCCTCCACATATGTAAGAAGTTTCCCCTCTCTATGCAGGCTTGATATAAACAATCTGAGCTTGTCCCATACTTTTTAAAATTTATCATCTTCAGTCCCACAAAGCACTATTTATACAATAAGCAACACAACATAAAAATCTCCCAGATACCAGCTTCACACTGCATTGCCTGAAGTACTATTTTTGATAACTTGAAGGTATTAAAGTCAAGAAACATTACCCTATCATTAACTTCTAAGGTTTCTTCACCAATGACTTGAAGCAGGGATAATTTCTTTTCATAACAAAAGCCTTTACTATTTAGTTTATCTTTTATTCAGTTAGTTTTCACACTAAGATCTGCTCTGACATGGAAAAAGAAAAATAAACCTCTCTACTACTTTGAAGTATTTTCAGGACCTGAAGAGCTTTTTATGACAATCATAAAATCCTCTCTCCCCCATACAATGCACACCAGCAGCAAAGTTAGACAGCTACTCTTGTCCTCAAGCAGCATCTCATGGTGGCAGTCACTACAATATAAACTAATGAGATTATACTCTGTCAAAATAAAACTGGTTTAACTAAAAAAAAGTTACACAAAATCATCAGAATTAAACTCTCTGGTCCCCACATGGGATATCCCTGTAATTAGTGTAGTCTTGGTCAAAGTATCACTGAATCTACCTGTGTTTACAGCAAACAAGAGGTCACAAAACTGAGGATAAGCAAATCAAAGCAGATAGAAAGTAAGCAAAGCCTTGAGTGAAGACCAGGCATAGACCCTGTTCCAAGAAAAGTAAAGAGTACAATCCGGTATTATTTCCCCCGTCCTATTTGCTTCACAGAAAATGTGAAATCTGAAAGACAGGTATGCAAATCTTCAGAAATATACAAAAACAAAAGAAAACATTATGGTAGTCCAAAAAAATTTTTTTTGAGAGAGAAGGAAAAGGCAATTATGTGCAAAAAGTTATTGCTATTAAAACTGTGAAAGCACCAAAACAGAAACCATTAATATTTAATCAGCTGTACCTTGAATTTTGTCATATTCAAGTTTCCCAACATTTAGGAGAGATGAGATGAAACTAGTATCTGTTGATGTACTTTCCAGCTAGAAACTAGCACTCTCAAAGCCTTTTTAATTTTTTGGGGGGATAGGAGGTTGAGTTATTCAAGCACTGACCCTTCCTTAATCTCTCCATCTCAAGGCTGGAGAGTATGCAGGGGCTCTTCTCCCTGCAGAACAGCAGCTAGGTATCAGGTGCCTGTTATCGCTTTCACCTCTTTCTTTATTCTAGGCCATCATTTCTTTTGCTTCTTTAAAAATAGCCTAAAAGAACAGACCATGTCAGGAATTTAAGCATAAAATAAAGGGGAAAAGGGGAGAGAGAGTTAACTAGGGTTCCAAAGGGTAGATACTGAATCTCAGTCACAAAGATCCAAACGTTATTTCTAGATGACTGCCAATTTAGGAAGTCTTACAAATACAGAAAAATATTCCAGAAATACAAAGCATGAGAAATTCATAGGCGACTGAAAAGCACAGGAGTAAGGCCAGCACCTGACTTATAAGATGGATCCTCTAAAGAAACTCTGATTTCTGCCTGATAGCCCTTGATGGTGTCTAAATTCAAGTGGGATGCTCTTGGAAGGTCTCTCTATATAAAGAGGTAGTTGAGAGCCTTTCAGCACAAGTCAGTTACTTTTTCTTCTTCTGGCTGTTAAAAACATAAGGAGTCTCAGGATAGTCCTCATATTCCTTAAGTTCATTCATGTCATTCACATGTAGGGAGATGTTTTGCATCATCTCTTTTATGTGAAATAGATTCAGGTTGTTCAGCTGAAGTGACTGGCCGGCGCACTGATAGATCGCTACAGGTGTTGAGCCAGAGCTTGCAGGTGCATAAGTTGGAGACACAAAAGAGTATATAACCAAGATCTGAGGATGAATAAATTCAGAGTGGCATAAGCATCAATGCACGTGATGCAATCTTTACATGTTGATTTATTCATTGGCACATAACTAATAGCAATATGATAGCAGTATCCACCGGGCTAAATAAGAAGCCAACAGCTCATTTGCACCAATGCTGTTGGGGCTTGAGTAGCTGGAGGTCTCGGTAGGCCAGGAACAGACACAGAGCACAGGCAAGGCATGTTTTCTTAGTTAAGAGGTCTCGCCTCTGGATCTCCACTTAGTTCAGACTTGGACTGCTGTTTTTTGTTGTCTTGTCCTATGAGTCTAGCACTATCAAGAGGAGAGCACTGTTTTGAAGGCTTGATGTATTTTACTGATTCTGATGTCACAGGAGTATTTGGCCACCAAATGAGCTGAACGACTGCTTCACAGGCTTCGTTTGAAGGAACTGTGTTCCACAATAAGCAACATCAATGTAGAATTTAAATGTTCAGTTGGATTAGCTGAATGACATTGACTTAAAGGCTTCACAAAAGCTCACGCTGGAGTCCTAAAAGTTGGGATGACTTGCAGGCATAGATCACACAAGCCAGATAAATCACTGAGACATCTTCTAACCATGATGGACATTCTATGATCACATTTTGTTTAAATATTGAAGTTGCTAAGATGCTTCTCAGATATTCCTATTAAAAGTTACTGAAAATTTGGAAGAAAAAAACCCAAGTATCCTTAAAGGACACTTGGCAAAAAGGAGTAAACTAAAGATTTGTGAGATGTCAAATCTTATGGACCTCACACAGACAATAAAATTACTGGCACAAAGGCATACTGCAAAAAATAAACTAAACCTGAATACAATCAGGAGTGACATAGCTCAAAAGCTAAGAAATGGCAAATAAATAAAGTGACATCAGTAGCTAGAGTTAAGGAGGTACTCCCTCAGGAATGAAAAAAACATGACATTAAAAGCATGTGTCACCTTCTGGCAAGGGGATTTAATTAAAAATATGGGGGATTCCAGTCAGGCATGTATTAGAAGAACTGACCCAGGAGCTTGGGATCTGTTATAATACTCTGGAGAAAATATAGTAATTAAAAATTAAGTATGACATCGTCAGGATACTTAAAATTCCATTGAGAACAATTGCTTCTCAAATCATTTTGCCAGTATACACATGCACCGAAAATTTATACACACAGTTAAATTTAGTGTGGTTGACAGCTATAAACTGAATGAATGAGACATGTCATATCAATGAAAATGCCTTCAAGCTGAATTTCTAACTTATTCATGATAAATTTATATATCAAATAAAAGAGATACTGCCGAAAAAGAAGTATAAAAAAACAATGATAAATATGTCTGCACATGTTTGGCCTAATGAACTAACAAGTGCAAAGTTTATAACCGTCTGATGAGACAGAGCATTCAAAGAGGAATAAATGTACGGCAGTACTATCAGTTTCTAAAGGTTAGTGCCTTCTTTTCCAAACTGCTGTGATCTCAACTTTACTTTACAATCAGCTTCTTGTTACTTTGCTTCAAATGTAATTTAATAAAAGAAATGCACATTCTTTGTAGAACAAGATATTTTCCAGAACATGAATCCTTTTGTTGATAACCTAAGATAGAATTAGAAACTGCTGTATTATTCTTGTCCTTTTTAATCAGGATTCCCCCAAGTTTTGAAAGCCATAGGTGAAATCCTGACCCCCCCATGAAGTAAGTGGCAAAACTCCCGTTGAAGGGAGCAAGGATTTCACCACATATATCTGAGTTTGGAGGAAAAGGAGCGCTTACTGCTTACATGATGAGAGATTTATATGTTTTGTGGTAGATACACTCAAGACTGGACTAGAATGACAATACGTGAAATGCTTATACACTCACAGACTTATTGACTCTAAGGTAAGAAGGGACCAATATGATCATCTAGTCTGACCTCCTGCACAATGCAGGCCACAGAACCGCACATATCCACTCCTGTAATAAACCTCTAACCTATGACTGTGTTATTAAAGTCCTCAAATCATGGTTTAAAGACTATAAGGTACAGAGAATCCACCAGCAAGTGAACTATGCCCCATGCTACAGAGGAAAATGAAAAACCCCCAGAGAGTTTGCCAATCTGCCATGGGGGAAAATTCCTTCCCAACCTCAGATACAGTGATCAGTTAAACCCTGAGCATGTGGGCAAGATTCACCAGCCAGACTCCCAAGAAAGGATTCTCTGCAATAACTCAGAACCTACCCCATCAAACGTCCCATCACAGGCCAATGGCATAGCTACCACCAGTAGTCAAAGACTAGTCAATTGCCAAACTAGGCTGTCCCATCATACCATCCCCTCCATAAACTTATCAAGCTCAGTCTTGAAGCCAGCTAGGTTTTTTGGCCCCACTGCTCCCCTTGGAAAGCTATTGAAGAACTTCACTCCTCTGATGGTTAGAAACCTGCATCTAATTTCAAGTCTCAAATTCCTGATGCCCAATTTATATCCATTAGTTCTTGTGTCCACATTGGCGCAGAACTTAAATAATTCCTCTTCCTTCCTGGTATTTATCCCTCTGATGTATTTATAGAGAGCAGTCATATCTTCCCTCAACCTTCTTTTGGTTACGCTAAACAAGCCAAGCTCTTTGAGTCGCCTCTCATAAGGCAGGTTTTCCATTCCGTGGATCATTCTAGTTGCCTTCTCTGCACCTGTTCCAGTTTGAATTCTTCATTCTTAAACATGGGGGACCAGAACTGCACACAATATTCCAGATGAGGTCTCACCAGCGCCTTGTATAATGTACTAACACCTGCCTATCTCTACTGGAAATATCTCTTCTCATGCATCCAAAGACCACATTAACTTTTTTCACGGCCACATCACATTTGCAGCGCAAAGTCATTCTGTGATCAACCAACACGCCCAGGTCCTTCTCCTCCTCTGTCACTTCCAACTGATGCGTCCCTAGCTTATAGCAGAAATTCTTGTTGTTAGTCCCTATGCACGACCTTGCACTTTCCACTATTAAATTTCATCCTATTTCTATTACTCCAGTTTACAAGGTCATCCAGATCTTCCTGTATGATATCCCGATCCTTCTCTGTATTGGCAATACCTCCCAACTTTGTGTCATCTGCAAACTTTATTAGCACATTCCCACTTTTTGTGCCAAGGTCAATAATAAAAAGGTTAAATAAGATTGGTCTCTAAACTAGTCCCTCAGGAACTCCACTAGTAACCTCCCTCCAGCCTGACAGTTCACCTTTCAGTATGATCCATTGCAGTCTCTCCTTTAACCAGTTCCTTATCCACCTTTCAATTTTCATATTAATCCCCATCTTTTCCAATTTAACTAATAATTCCCCATGTGGAACCATACCAAATGCCTTACTGAAATCTAGGTAAATTAGATCCACTGCGTTCCCTTTGTCTAAAAAATTTGTTATAAAAAAAGGAGATCAGGTTGGTCTAGCACGATCTACCTTTTGTAAAGCCATGTTGTATTTTATCCCAATTACTGTTAATCTTGATGTCCTTAACTACTTTCTCTTTCAAATTTTTTTCCAAGACCTTGCATACTGCTGAGGTCAAACTAACAGGCCTGTAGTTACCTGGATCACTTTTTTCCCTTTCTTAAAAATAGGAGCTATGTTAGCAATTCTCCAGTCATACGGTATAGCCCCTGAGTTTACAGATTCATTAAAAATCCTTGCGAATGGGTTTGCAATTTCATGTGCTAGTTCCTCTAATATTTTTGGATGGAGATTACCCACCTCCCCCCGCCCCATTTAGTCCCATTAAGCTGTTTAAGTTTGTCTTCTACTTTGAATGTGGTAATTACTACCTCCGTATCCTCATTCCCATTAGCCACTCTACCACTATCCCCAAGATCAACATTAGCCTCATTAAAAACGGAGGCAAAGTATTTGTTTAGATATTCGGTCATGCCTAGATTATCCTTAACTTCCATCCCATCCTCAGTGTTTAGCAATCCCACTTCTTCTTTCCTGGTTTTCTTCCTATTTATATGACTATAGAACATTTTACTATTGGTTTTAATTCCCTTTGCAAGGTCCAACTCTATTTGGCTTTTGGCCTTTCTCACTTTATCTCTACATATTCTGACCTCTGAGAGGTAGCTTTCCTTGCTAATCCCTCCCATCTTCCACTCCTTGTAGGCTTCTGCTTTCTCTTAACCACCTGTCTGAGATGCTTACTCATCCAGCTTGGTCTACAACTCTTGCCTATAAATTTTTTCCCGTTCCTTAGGATGCATGTTTCAGATAGTCCCTGCAACTTTGACTTGAAGTAATTCCAAGCCTCCTCCACCTTTAGATCCATGAGTTCTTCAGTCCAGTCCACTTCCCCAACTGACTACCTTAATTTTTTAAAGTTAGCCTTTTTGAAGTCAAAGACCCTAGTCACAGATCCATTTTTGTTTATTCTTCCACTTAGTTTGAACTGAATTAGCTCATGGTTGCTAGAACCAAGGTTGTCCCCTTCAACCAGTTCTATGAGGTCCTCACTACTCACCAATACCAAATCTAAAATGGCATCCCCTCTTATTGGTTCAGTAACTATTTGGTGAAGGAATCCATCAGCTATCACATCCAGGAAAATCTGGGCCCTATTATTACTACTAGCACTTGTCCTCCAGGCTATATCTGGGAAGTTAAAGTCGCCCATAATCACACAGTTCCCAGTAGTATTTATTTCATTAAAAGCCTTAAAGAGGTTTCTGTTCATGTCCAAATCAGATCTCAGTGGTCCCCAAGCACTATCCCAGTGGAAACTAGCAGTTTTCTTCCCCAATGTGATTTTTTCCCAGACAGAACCTGTTTTATCAATTCCATCACTTCTAATTTCATTACAGTCTACCTCATCATTGATGTACAATGCTACGCACCACCTTTGCCTTTATATCGGTCTTTCCTAAACAGTGCATACCCTTCAATACTTGTACACCAGTCGCGACTACTATTCCACCATGTTTCTTATTCCTATAATAACTGGTTTCACTTCCTCTACCAGTAGCTCTAGTTCCTCCATTTTGTTACCCAGGCTCCTCGCATTCGTATACAAACATCTTAATTTTTGCTGTTTGGCTTTGCTCACTCCTTACCTGATTTGGCACAGTCATTCTACTGCCAATATTGCCTATTAGACTGGTACGTACACTACACTTCCTCTTAATGTCCATTCTGATCCCTACTGCTGTGTCTTTTCTTACTTCATTTTCCTCCTTCTCAATGTTAAAATCAGGTGTGAAGATTACCTGGGCATCTCCCCCAACTCCCTAGTTTAAAGCTCTCTTAATCAGTTGGGCTAGCCTCCATCCTAGAATTGCATTTCCCTCCCTAGTCAGGTGAAGTCCATCCCAAGAGAACAGTCCTCTGTCCATGAATGCCTCTCAGTGACCATACATCCGAAAGCACTCCTTAAAGCATCACTACCCGAGCCATCTGTTCATCATCAGAATCCTGTCACGCCTTTGTTGCTCTCCTCTAGGGACAGGCAGAATCCCACTCAAGATCACCTGAGCCTCGATTTCCTTAAGAGGGTCTTCCTCAGCCTGGCATAATCTCCTTTGATATGTTCCAGCAAGAATCCAGCTATATCATTCACTCAAGTTACACTTTGAACTAGCACTGCAGAAGAGACAGTCCCTGATAGTCTTTACAAATTTCTGTGTACCTATGCATGTAGTTAAAGATAGTTGTATGGGATATTGACATCTTGCAGGCAAGTAGTTTGTTTATTATTTTGTCATATAGTATTATGCACTTTTGTTATATGGTAGGTTCTCAACTGCTGCTTCTGTCTTTTTTAACTTGAATTAAAAACATACAAACAAACAACACCTTTTCACTCTAGATAAAATACAGAGAGATTTCATTTCATGTAAGAATAAGTTATAAACTTCACTCATTCTTTATTTTCTTCTACCTTACTAACAGACACCCTAGTGCCATAAAGTTTAGCTTAAAATTAAGCGTTCAGAATTATATTCTTGGGTAGTTCAGACTTGAATGACCTGGATTGATTTAATTTTTTTTTCACTGTGGCAAGGTTGGAGCTCTACAGATCAATGCTGTAAGTCAGTGAGACTCAAAATTATTTTTCACTGTTTAGAGACTGTTGTGCTCTCTCTCTCTCTCTCTCTAAATGCTAATTGAATCATGGTAAATACTTATTGTGATAGCTGGGAGTGGATATTCTCTTTCTAGATATAGATAAAAATGTGCATTCATACATTCAAGAAAATATTTGTCTAGCTTCTGTATGATCAGGTTCATCAACCACTGTTTTTGATGTAATTTATTTTATAATACCCACAATGTGCTGAGCACTACCACCCTGATCTGAAGAATTTACAATCTAAAAAATGGACTTGTCAGATAAGGCATATCTGCCAGGAAGGGGAAAGACAAAAGAAGATATGGTATACGATTAACAGATATATGATTTAATAGATATATGATTGATACTCAAGTTTAGGCAAACATATATCTAATTGGTTCAAGTATTTTTGTAGGCAATACTGTAGAATGAAGTTCACTGGAGTGATTTGAATGAAACTAGCACAGAAGATTGAGGGATGCATTACGGAAGGGTATTCAAAGAACAAAGAAAGTGTGAATGTAGGCATGAAAGGGCTGTGAGAAAGATTACCGGGGTATACTGAGGTTGGGATAACTGGCAGTGAATTGAGGGGGATGGAGACCAGATCAAAAATGTAGGTACAGACTGAGATATTTAGGCCCTTGAAAGCAAGGATGAGAAATAGGATGTTGATCCAGCACAATGGGTAGCGAATGAAATGCCTCAGAGGGGCTGAAACATGTGAAACAACAGGCATAATGATGATTTTAAGCAGCAGTAGTTTGGACAAAATGGATGGAACATGCTCAGTACCAAAAAGACGAGAGAAAAAGATTGTAGTAATCAAAGAGGTAAAGAGTGGACCAACAGTTTAGCCATCAAGATGGGGAGAAAGGGTAAAAATTTTTGGAGATTCTGTGAAGGAAGAAGTAACAGGACCGATTTGGCCTGGGATGTGTGGGCAGAAGCAAAGCGAGATGTGAAAGATGATACTAAAATTGCAGGCTTTTATAATTTAATGGGATAATCTACCAGTGAGACAGGACATTAAACCAAACAACTTCTACCAGTCTGGTGTCTTTAAAGGTAGAAATTAAAGTTACCAAGGCATTTTTGTAACAATAGAGATAGCCCCAGCATGATGACCAACATCTCGCCTCTCTCAATACAACATGTCCTGATTTGTATTTTTAGGTAGAGTGATGTTGTAAATTGTTTACTTGTCTCAAAGAGACAAGTTATCGGGGGGGGGGGGGAGGGATGATGATGATGAGTGTAAGGGAAGCTTACATATAGTTAAGTGTATCCTAACTGAATGCAAAAATTATTCACCTAGCATAAGTCAACAGTTAACAATGTGCACAAAGCTAAGAAATTTCTATCCAATATTCTTGCAGATATTATTTTAAAAAAGTAAAATCAAGTTGATTGATTAGGATGTTTGATTGCTATGTCAAGTTCTGAATACAGATCCTCAAACTCATGCAGACATACTTTAGTTATTGATATCCAAGTACACTAATCCCCAAATCTTGTGTGATCTTCTACCCTGAGTTGTCTTTGAGCCTCCCACCTGAGGGAATAAAAGGCCAGGTACCCCAATGATTTCTGAAACTGGTGAGTATGTATTTGGGATGGCTCAGCCACACCTCTGCTTCCTCTACCTGTGCTACTGTGACTACACTGCTATTTCTAATGTATGTGTAGATAAGTAGAGGAAATCACACCCCTAGCTAATAACATGGACTTAGCCTTTGAGATGTTAAATCTATCTGAAGTAGTAACTGGACTGATGGTTGTCTGGAGAGATTTATCAGATATGAGAACCAGAACAGCCTTGGCCAAGCTGGTGTTATAATCATCCTGGCTGAGTCCTGCCTGAATTTTATGATGACTCTTGTGATCATTGGAACAGGAGGATCAACATACTTTAGACCACGAGCTCAGGGTTTCAGGAATTCATTGGAAGTAAACAGGCCCATGGATGGTTGACCTCACTTGATGAACATATCTCTTCCCCTTAGAAGCTCAGTGATCCTTTCTCCCCTGATCCCAAAGGTTTTACATTTGTAGAGGATGATTCCTTAGAGATGTCCATCTCAGATAAGCTAGCAAAGTAGCTAACTTTCTGAGGACTGCTCAGGATTTTCAGGCCCAGTCACTCCAGTATTTGAAGAAGGGCTCTCCCACTATAATCAATTTCACGTGAGTCACTCTCACCTTTTGAGTTCTCTGCAAGGAGAATTTGAAAATGGCACAGCTCTCTGGTACATACTCCTCACCAAGAGACATAGTAAGCATAATGTGTGTCCATCATTAAAGGGCACTATTGCCTCAGTTGAAGGAGTTTCTAAGGCTGGTGACTTGTATTTTGTCATAAGGGCTGGGTCTGGTACCTGAAAGTCTCACAGGTACAAAACATTTCTTTCTTAAGAGAAGAAAGGAAACACTAAACAAATGACTAAAACTAATCACTAACTACAAAGTACCTACTGACAACTTATTAAAAAATAATGGAAAGACTTCACAGTAAGTGAGAAGCTCAGACATTGCCAAGTTCTGACTCAGCCACAGATGGTGAGAAGGAATTAAGGGATGGTTGAGGTCTCCCCATCTTTTATAACCTTAAGTGGGAGGCACGAGGACACTCAAGGTGCAGATGTGGCCCATACACTGCTGGCCAAAATAATCCTAAACTAAGTGCACGGTGTATGCACACCAACAATAGAATATATATGGACAAATATATGTGGACAACTTGAACAACAAAAAAAGGAGGCATCCTGGGAGAACTAGAAACAGCAGCACAGTTTAGGACATCTAAACCTCTGCAATAAATCCTGTTTTTATAGCTATTTTGAACCATCTATTAACTTGAAATGTAAATCTATCAACGTTACAATAACCTGAAGTATTTTGTCACATATCTGCCTACCTATTTACATTACACGAACTTCATGCTTAAAATTCTGAAGAAATGTAAATTTTAGGGAGTAAACTCAGATGAAATAACTTTCTGGCAGCTAACCCAGTACTCTAGCAGTAGTTTTACACTAGGCAGGAGATCTAATTTAAAAAAAGTTAGAGCCTACACCTACTAGACTAGGACACAGTGGTTAGGGAAAGGATGCACTTAGTTTCCTAAAAGTTGTGCATTGATGTCAGCCTCACCTTACACCCTTCTGCATCCCCTACAGACAGTACAGTTGGCTTCTGGAGCCGTAGCAGAAATAGTTCTGTGCTCTGGGCTGGAAGGAAAAGAGCTATTATGGTAAATTGATAATGAAAGGCAGAGAAGTAGGGTGATTAAAATAATAACCCCAGAGGTAGACATGGTTTAGGTGATGACACCTAGAGAGAACAGTAGTTATTTGTTAATACACCTTTAATAACAACAGTAGTTTGTACTTCTGTAGCACGTGCTAACCAAGTATTTCAAGACTCTTTACAAACATTAACACTTAGCCCCACAATGCCCTGTAAAGATTTGGAAATTGAGGTACAGCAATATTAAGAGACATACCCAAGATCACGCAGGAAGGCCTTGGCAGCACTTGCAGTACAAACCAGGTATTCTGACTCACGCCTGTGCCTTACCCACCAAATACAAATTACAGCAATAAAGCATATTTATTAGATTTTATTTCATCTGTAAGTGTTAAAACATAAAATATTAATTTTGCTGGATACAAGAGATGTTCAGCTGTCAGAGGATGTTAGTCTGACACCTTCATGAGTGCTAAATTTATAGAATTTATGAAAAAGTGATCTGCAGTTTTAATCTTGTGCGCGTCCTGGGTTTATCCCAATAGATTGCTAGACCAGAGTACAACTGTAAGTGAACTCCTGCAAGACCTTTTATGTTAAATTTTTCAAAAAGAATTTATAAAAATTAGACTAGACACTGAGATTCAGATTGTTGCTCAGGAGCCGCAAGTAGTTCTTTAATATGTCTCCTATGGCTCTTGAAGTATATTATATTAAAACACGGTGTGATTTAATTATTAACCCATCTAAGTTATTAACCAATCAGGACGCTTTTATTTTGTTATTAATCAATTGTAGTTGATAAAATAATAATACTTGGACAGTCATTTTGCTATGATATATTATTATTTTATCAACTACAATTGGTTAATAACATAGTAAAGGCATCCTGATTGGTTAATTATATATATATAAATATACCATATACACACACACAATATTTCCCATGTCATACTGTTTAATATGAATAGTTCAACAGTAAATGAAACAATGAATTCACACTACTGTGGCTCTTTTGGGTAATGCTGATCACTAATTTGTCTCCTGAACCACTGAGGTCTGAGTATCAATGCACTAGGACTTTAAATGTTAGTCTAAAATCTTACCTATGTCTAAATTTGTGATCTCAGTTCCTTTTCAATCTCCTTTCAAAGAAATAAGCTATTTCCTGGCAATGTCCCAAACTTTGCTTCCTTGCAGCTATTCCAAAAGCCTAAAATAATTTATTTGGCAGCTCATCTATCCCTATCCAGCTAACTCACTTTATGTAGGAAGTGACCAGCATAATAAGAATTTTGTTCTATGTAACAAGCAGCAAGAAATAACTAAGTAATAAGAGAGCTGACCTCTTACACTGGATATTGATCAAAAAGTCTCTGGTTTTGATGTGTACACAGTTTGAATTCCCAAGTACAATCTCCCTGAGAACTAGCAATCTAATTGATATCACCACTAGATCCAGATTTAGAAGCAAACACTACACAACTGTTGCTCAAAAGCTCTGGCAATGCATCTCATTCTGGACCTGCAATACCACAATTTTAGTTGTCTCCCAAGCTCTGGCAATGCATCTCATTCTGGACCTGCAATACCACAATTTTAGTTGTCTCCCAAGCTCTGGCAATGCATCTCATTCTGGACCTGCAATACCACAATTTTAGTTGTCTCCCTTGAGCAAAACACATCAACAACATGCTAAATGGCAAAACAAAGGGCATGGTTATTCTGTGATAATTAAGTTTTATATTTGCACAGTGATATGGATTCCAAAATGTTACATAAACTTCAAACTCTCTCAAAATCCTGCCCAAATTTTATATATAAGTTACTAGGGCCTCAAACTTTGGGATTTGGACAAACATCCAAAAATTCTGGATATTTACTTGACCCTGGCAAAGTTTGCCCCACAAGCACCACATTCCTATGTCTCCAAATCTCTATCCCCAAAAGATGTTCCTTATCTTCAGTTGTGTTGGGTGAAGAAGGTGGAGGGAGAGGAGGCCATTAGGCAGCTATCTCCTCTCAATGGCATCTTTTGGTGAGGAGGCAAATTATATTGCCCATCCCTGGAATTTCAGGGGAAGATGGCACATCCATATCTGCTGGGTGTCTTTAGTGGGCATGTCATGCTTCTCTGCTTTCTTCCTGGGTAGAGGTAAGAAACTGCCTCCCCATGCCTCCAGCCATTGCTGGGAATGGAGGGTGTAGGAAGTATGGAGCTTCCTCCATCTTTGTGTCCTTTATCTACTACCATCTCTAAAACCCCATCCAGGATTCTCTAGTGGGCATCTCCCACCATATGAAGAGAAGGTAAAATTGTTCTTGGTCTTCCAGTTTCCAGGGTAGAGGAGGATCCTGTGGGAAGAAAGCTTCTCTAGTCTCAAAGTGGGAATGGTTTGGGGGTCTCCTCTCTCCCCAAGTTATTTGTGCATGCTTCCCTTCCCCTGAAATCCCTATGTCCTAGTCAGCCCTGAGATGACCTGAAATGTGTATGAAATAGAGAGACCACTCTTAATCACTCACTGGAACAGTAATGGGAACGGTAGGGGCTGTGGAGACAGAAGTAGCTTTTTGTCAGTTCCATGGTCATTCTTATTGCTTCTGCTCCACTGGGCAGCTGCATAGAAGAGGAACAAACATATCTCCAGCCCATTCAACACTGCAGTCCCTAGTGGTGGGAGGCCAATTTTTATTTTTATTTAAAAAACAAGCGAGATGCCCTGCACTGCACTCCAGAACATGGAAACGACTCAGCAAAAAAAGGATAAGGGGATAACTGAGCATACATGATATAAAATGAGCTCTTTGGTTTGGTCTGCACTCTCAACTGCCATGTCTCACACACTAGTTCAAGAAAAATGCACAAAGGACAAATCATTACATTTTGATCCTTGTTCTGCCAAAAAACCACATATTTATCATATTTTGAAACTTCAGTGGAAATGGTATATCTTTTTATTTAACTCAGTGTTTTTTACTGCAGATAAATTTTATCACTTTACTTTTCTTCTTTCAACCTCTAAAACTGACAAGCTTCATAAGATTTAATGCCTTCTCTTTTTTATTATATTTTTAATTTGACTCCTGAATGTCAACTAAGGTAAAGGGAGGAAGTATTAATCTGTGTATTATATGCACAGGAAAAAAATATGTTGAAAAGATGGTGTGTGTAGTAAACATTTAAATACATAGGAAAGAGAAAGAATGGATCATTCATACTTTCTGCTGAGAATGAAATCATCAATAAATATATTTGATATTTCTATGGCCCCGGCCAACCGTAGGTTACGACATTACTATTACCAGACTAATAATTACAAAGAACTGACTATCCTGAGAAAAGATTAAAAACAAATGTTTTGCTAAGCTACTCCTGAAAAGGAAACAAACTGCATTACCCATACAGCTGTACTTGTTCTTCTGTCAGTTTTGACTTCATCAGTTTTCAAAAGGTTTGAACTTTCAATGGGGACAATTTAATTATCCTCCTTATCATGATTTTCATGATGCTAGCCAAATGCATAGGTGTCTAGATCACAAAAGCCAGCGCTATAAATGGCACCTTTGTTGCCAGACACAGCAGAGGGACAAAGCTGAAAATAGGCTTGGAGACTGAACTATCTTCTTATCCCTAGCGATGATCTTTCTAGGTCAGGACTGATGCAGTAATGAGCAGGGAAAGCTTAGGTTACTTCTGTACATGATGCTTCTTTTCAGTAGAGTACAGGCTCCAGTCTCCAGGGCTGTCAATTACACAAACACACTTTGCTGCTACAGGAAATGACAAGTCTGCATTTCAGGAGGAACTGGAGAACATGTTGAAGTAGGACAGCCTTTGCACCATCCCTTATTAAGGAAGAAATTCTAATGTAGCAGAGCTGAACAAAAAACTTAACTGGCCTCCAAGTCATGTACATGCACAGGCCTGAAGTGATCTTATTGCTGTAAAATCTGTCTTCCTCACGTTATCTCCTTCCATAGTGTCATCATATCCTATCTTTATTGTACTGTAAAGCACCTAGCCTGCTTATGGATGCCGTAAAAACAGTAACCCTAACTTTTTATACTCAGTTGCAGCCATTATCTCATGAAAGTAAGTTATACAAAATATTATTATATGTAAAAGAAATCTCATTACATTTTGGCCTTATTGCAATTTTAGTGTTTCTAAAATTTCTGGCCTGAGCGACTTATATTTAAGTGTTTTCAGGGGGAGAGCCATTTTAGGTTTACTGAGTTGGGGGACAAAAACAGGTACATAACTCTCTTGGTTTATAAGAAATCTGGAGGATTTGGTACATTGGGGAAAGATCTCAGAGCAAGTACATTAACTATCTTGTCTTCACGTCTTTGAGGCAAAGATGTTAGCCTCCAAATTTTGCCACTTACTATCTCAACTAAAGAAGGTGATGACTACAAGGGATATAGTTTTAAAAGTGAAAAAAATAGGAAGGACAAGTCAATCAGTTCCTGACCTCTATATGTATTCTATTGAAGTTCAGGATGGCAGGCACTTGTTACTTTAGCAAACTGAGCCTCCAAGTAATGTAGCCTAGTTAGAATCTGAACAACAGCCTAATCTTAAATAATAAAACTAGCTAAACCCGAAAGAGGTTTCTTGATGCTTAGTTTGGAAAGGCTTCTTATGTTTTAAATGGATTACAGTTATCATTTATGAATCACCATTAGTTTGTTTTAACATTTTCACACACCTTGAGAGAAAGTCTTAGATTTCCTAGAGAATGAAATCTTCCAAAATATGGAAGCTAGAGAATTTAAATTTCTCTAGAGCTGCAATAAGGGAATTTGCTGTGCACTACTCAATAAGAATTGTGATCAGACATCAAATTTAACACTGTACTGGAATTACCTTTGTCTTTAGGTCAACTGTAAGCCTTAAGGCACATGACTTGCAGTAAACAACTCCTGAAAATACTACTGTGGATCAGATATGGGAGGACAGTTTAAAATCAGATATCAAGCAGTAAACAGGATTAAGAATAGTTTACTTAATAGGCTTAATTCATACCCAATTTGCAATCCAAATGATTGTGATCAGGTTTTTGGTCTTTATACCTATTTCACCAAGAGTAACAAACAATTTTTTGGCCCACCTTTGGAAGGATTTGAGAACTGGTTCACTGAGGGAAAAACTCCTTGGAAATAATGTCCTTCATGACAGATAATTGTAATTGTTCATTAGGAATTCTGAAAAATCATTTGTCAACCTGTGAACGGACTTCAAAATAAAAAAGACCCCATGACTAAACAAACACATTAGGATATATGAACAAACTGATATTCTTACCTGAATATGAATCAGGCCTTCTTTTGTACTTCCCCTTTCCTCCCCGTTCCCCCCCAAAGATAATCAAAACATATTTCTCATTAAGTCAGTATTTGCAATTTTTACCCTGTTGTTTAATTATCAAAGAAACACTTGCAAAACCAGGAGAAGGCACTGAAGCTCCTAACAGAGATTTCCCTTTCAGGAACTATGATGGAACTACTGTAATTTAGATAAATGTAAAGGAATCTCTGTCACCCACTGAGGTAGTGGGGTGCTGGTGAAGATACTCTGTGCCAGTAGCAATGTGACATTTGATAAGTTTTCAGCAATGCCAGTACAAGTAATATCAGCGTATAAAGCTATACCAACACTGGAACACCAATCCTGTATTATATGTTGTCTGCCAAGATTACATTAATCTCAAGAATGGTGGTATGTTGTAATAATAAATAGTAACAACTGATTGAATCTGTCATAGAAAGCCCTCTACAACATTCACAAACTGATTTTACAAATTAAAAAATACACACATCTCACTTCATCCAGTGGTTAAATGCCACTCTCATTGAGAAAAAAGATACCAGTTATTTAACAGTATACAACAACTCTCCGCTACAGTGCATAACTGAAAGCAAAAAATATCTTTAAGGTATTTTTGTATAGGAAGAATGAAATTAGCCAATTGGAATTTGATTAAAGTCACAGTAACACCCCCTCCAATATTTGTGAAAGATCTGGGATGTGTAGTGACCTGAAATGGTAAAGATCAGTTTTACACCTCATCTGATAGATGGCACCCTCCATAGCACAGTGCACTATAAATTTAACACTGGCTTAAAAAGAAAAGTGTCACCTTCTGTCTCACCAGCACCAAATTCATAGATTGCACGGCTAGAAGGGACCATTGTGATCATCTAGTCTGGCCTCCTGGATAACACAGAACATAGGACGTCCCCAAAATAATTCCTAGAGCATTTTTTTTTTTTTAAATGCAACTTTGATTTAAAAATTATCAGTGATGGAGAATCTATCACAACCATTGGTAAACTGTTCCAATGGTTAATTAAAATAAAAAATATGCCTTATTTTGAGTCTGAATTTGTCTATCTTCATTTCTGGATTGTGTAGGACTTTTTTTGTGCTAGACTGAAGACCCCATTATTAAATATTTGTTTCCCATGTTGATACTTATAAACTGTTATTAAATCACCCCTTAACCTTCTCTTTGTTAAGATAAATAGATTGAACTCTTTGGGTCTATCACTATAAGGCATCTTGCATCACCATCATCATCTTATTTTGTTCTACTGAGATTCTCACATCATTTCACCGTTCTAACTGAGCACCCATGTAGGTACCAGTCAGGCCTGAACCTGCTTAATTTTAGAGATGTGAAGAGATCATTGCCCAAAGTGGAATGGAAGAAGTTCAAGCTTATAGATCAAATTATATAATCCTCTGTACATGCAAGGGTATATCCAGAATAAGATCCCAAGACAATTTTTGCTTCCTTTATGGAGTTTGATTAATGTTACACAGAAGTCTGAGCAACATCCCCACTTGCTACCTGAATACAAAAAGCAAAGAAAATATTGTTATGTAGCAGCCTAGAGGAGAAGGAAAAATAGTTCAGCCAAGAACATAATTGGTCTGGCTGATACTTAACTACAATAATCACAGGTAAAATGAACATATAATACATGGAAGCAACTGAGGATGTGATTCCAGCTGTTAAAATTGGTTGTGAATGTTCCATTAAAAGTATTTTTAATTAGTGTTAGCACCTCACTACAAATGTACTATATGGCAATTCACTTACCAAGGAAAGCATTTTTCTAGTTAATTTGTTGTAATTGCCCAAGTATTTAACATTATTCTACACAAGACACTTAAGGGCCAAATCCTAAAGTCCACTGAAATCAATGGGAGTCTTCCCTAAAGCTCCAGAACAAATGGAAGTGTTTTATAAATTCGTACATTAATCCAACTCTTGCAGTCCACTCATACGTAACGTAAACCCCAACATTTGGCAACAGCTCTATTCTAATTGCTAGATAGGCAAAACAATGTGATACTATTTATATGGCCTAATTTTATATATAAAACAAGTAAAAAAATTGCAGTTTGGGGGCCAAATCTTACTACGATTAACATGCAAAGAATAAGGTGTGCTTTTTAATATTGTCTGTTGATTTCAGTTTTTCCCATCAAATCAAGGGACAACTGGATGCCTCAAACCTGAAATTTTGCAACACTTAGAGTAAAACTAGCTGATTTATTCATTGTGAATAATCTCTCCAACAAATTTTGCCACTTAACAAATATATCTTTGAATAATTTATTTAGCATCATTTAATTATCTCTAACAACAAGATGTTTTAATGTAAGTCAAGGTAAAATCTTAGAAGGCTCCTGAAACCTAAAGACAGTTCAGCTTTTACTTTGGAAGACATTGTGCACTAAAGAACAAACATAACAAAAAAACCTACTCTATACTAGATTTTTTATTATACATAATATGGAATATTAACCATGTTATCGTTCCACCAACCTTTCATGTTTTCATTTATTTTGTTTATCTGACTGGTTCTCAATTTTTCACAACTAAGTGAACAGGCATTAAATCATCTAGGTAGAAGAGGTATGTAATCACCATACTTTAAATAGCCACATAACAGATTTATTAAAATTAACAAATTAATTCAGTCAATAGAAGCACACGGATAGAGTTCATTGAATTCATTATGGTAATAATGAAATATAAAAAAAAGTCAACTTACTGTTGCATGTGATATGGTAAGAATTCCATTTTTGACAGTGCACTTTCTTCTTTGCCACACTTTCCTTAGCCTAAACAATAAGAGGACAATATATCGAGAACTAAACATAATTATTACTTTTTTTAGTTTGTACAACAAACTTGGAACACAAACAGTAGTTAAATAAACACGTTTATTATTCTGTTTACATTTTAAATAGATTAGCAAGCCAACACACTCTCCAGCAAACCAACTTATTTAGGTAAAATTTTCAGAAGTGCTTAATTCCCATTTTCAAAAAAGACAGGCATTAGGAGCTCAAATCCTACTGATTTTCAATTAAACTTAGGTTCCTAAGTGTCTAAAATCACTTTTGAAAATTTTATACTACTCTTTATGCTTTACTGCTACTTTAACTACATTAGTTTAATAGATATAAATGTTTAAATAAACAAATACCTAATTTCACTTTTCTGACCAGGAGAGCAGAATTCTTCAAGTAAAATAATAAAAAAGTGACATCATTCAAAGCTGGTGTGGCTTAATTGAAGAATTCCATTTATATCTACACTTTTAAAACACACACACACACACACACACACAATATTTATACAGTGGATCTACCACAAAGTTAACAATTCATGCCCCAATTTATCTCTGATTGAACGGTCATAAGTTAAATTCTCTTTGAGAAAAAGTGTGTATATTAAAAGGCTTATCCCTTTGTCTGATCATTCATGTAGTCCTTATGCTTCTAACACTATAAAGTACTTCAAAGTGACTGGAATCCTATTGTAGTTCTCTTTTAATCAATGTTTTTAGGATTTCTCCGAGTTACATTCCCATTTCAGCTAAATTAAGCTTACGTGAACTCTATTCTCCAACTCTTCCTCATCTCTTATCTGGGAGCTAGAAAAACCTCCCCTCTAGTACCAATTACCTTAAGGCTATGCAGATTTGATGCTGTGCATTTAATATTTTTCAGAGACAGAATACATTTATTTTAATTTTCTCCTGGAAGGTTCATAGCAGAAAATTGGATCCTGCCCATCTTCCATCAACACATTTCTGTATAAAAGCTGTGTTAGTTTTCTATCTTTATTTTATGTTCCCTGAAGAAGAGATGCTGTTCAGCTTCTACTTTTTTCAGTACTGAGGCTTTTATTTTTATTCATATATTAAATCACAGTATAGGAGAGGAAATCTTCATGGTCCCTGGTATTTTATCAACACCAATACCTCATTCAAGAGTACTGGGACAGTACTGCAGTTTCCTATCTGCTTTTATCTACATTTTCCTCACTTGATTTATATAAGTCCTGTTCCTGCTGTGCTACTAGATTAAGAGGGAGTAAATGCACTATAGACTTGACTGGTCTGTTAATAACTTCACCTCTGTAATATCTAGAGCACCAACTTACATTATCCTTGGGAAGAAGGCTGGCATCTACAGATAGAAAGCACTGGTAATAAAGAACTTGGATTATGATTTCATGTCTAACATTTTGTGTGACCATACCATGTTCCATTTCCTTCAATCAATAGATTACACCAATATACAATTCTGGCCTGCCTTCCAATTCTTTATTTTATCCTTTTCTTTCTCACAGCTAATACAAATGTTAAAGAGGTGACATTGCTGTAACCTCTTTTATATAATTTATGTAAGTTGAAGAAGAGAGCAATGTCTGAAAATTTTGGAGAGTTAAAAAAATAAAATTATTGGTTGACAGATCACACACTTAGTATCCGTGCATTTTTGTCAACATAGAGACAAAATAAGTGAAGCCAACAAAAGAACCACCCAGATGGAATGTAGATAACAAAATGAAGGCAGACTGTTTTTTCATAAAAATAAAATCTTAAAACCCTAGTGCTGGAAGGTTTACTTTTGTTATGCCCAAGCACTAAAAATAACTCACAAGTTATTACACAACCATCACACTGCAGGTCTATTTTTCAGATTTCAAATGTTAAAGTTTGGATTTTTTTTCCTAACACACAAAAGTTTGGTTAAAATATTACTTATATCTGTAGAAAAGTGCAGTTACCATCTTACAGTTAGTTTAGTATCCTATGTGAAATGAGCTGATTATATCAGAATAGTTAAGGATTCTAAAACTACTAAGCCATTTTTTCTATTTTTTGTTATTTGTAGATATTAATGATACTTAGTAAATAAAATATGCATGAAACCTGTATATAAGATTCTGCAAGAGATTCCAGTTTATAGTTTAATAAACATTTTTAGTAATTTAACAATATAAACAGATTGTCTCTTTAAGGTCTTAGCATAGGGAGAAAGAGTTAAAGTTAATTTTTAAAGTTACATATGCATTTCCTGATTTTTGAGTGCTTTATTTTTTTTCAACCTTAATGTTACTTCAAATTTGGCCCATAAACTACTATGTTTCTTTGTTTTCTGTATTATAGTTAATGTTATGAGACTAAAAAACAACAATTTCAAATCAAACATTTATAGACCAGAATGTTCAATTTTTAAACCATTGTATTTTTATTTATACAGGGTAAAATTTTCTGAAGTGCCTCACTGACTTAAGAATTTAAGCTCCATTTTAAAATTCATCAGCTCTCCATGACAGCTAGATCCTAAGCACCTAGGTCATTTTTTAAACAGACTTAGGCTTTTTAGTTTCTAAGTTGCTTTTGAAAATGTACTCAAATGGCCCAGAGGTGGATGGCTCCAAAAAGGCTTAAAATTGTGTATAACATTAATTGAGAAGTTCCTGAATGTAATAGTTTACATTCAAATTCAAATTCTGGATTTTCAAGAACACTAAATGATATCAAATGGAGTGAGTAAATTACTTCTTCTGCACATCCAATGGGACAAGTAATAAGAATTTAACACTGAAGTTCATCAACGTTTTATATATGTCCATGAAGTGTGATTCAGATGTCTATATGTTACATACCAAGCGGATAGCTTATGAACTGAAAGATATACCAAACAATATTGACTTTTTTCTCTGAATAGTTTTAATACATTCTAATTTTTAACATCTAAAGAGAAAATAAGCACTTTACAAATGAGTCATGCAAGCATTCTAATCAGTAAATTAAGAGAATTCTTTTAGTAATGTATTGTTTTTAAAATTTACAAGCTCAAAAAATTCAGTGCATACACTGTATAATAATGGTAATTCCATGTATTATATATTCCAGCTACATACCCATCACTCTTCTTTAAGAGATAACCCTTCTTCTCACTTCCATATTCCTTATTTCCCTGAAGCTGATGCATACTATATCCTCCTTGCCTGCTTTGGGAATCCTATAGAAGGGAAAGAGCAATTAAAAAAACCTTTAACATATGTAATAAGATCTTACATGATCTTTAGTTTGCTTCTCCTTCCCTCTTTCCTCCACTTTACGTAATAACAGATGTTTTAATAAAACAAGGAATCCCAATTTAGAAGTTTATAATAACTAGTTATGGACTCTTACATTACCTGATTGTGCATTTATTACATATCCAAAATTCCCATTAACTTTGCTGGGAATTTTGAATATACAAAGAATGCAGGTGTGTGTCCCAAGGTAATGAAGGAATTAAAAAGGCTCATCATAAATTGCTAAAGGAAAGCAAGTAAATTTTACATGCACAATTATATACGAAACACCACCAGTAATCATCCTCCATTTTAATTCAGTTTAAAAATACACATACTGAACATGGTTTTTAGTAAATGGAATCTTCCAAAATAAACAATAAAAAAAAATCTAATGAAACAAACATGTAGGGTGATAAAAAATGTCATCAAATTCACAGGAAAACAATGGCTTATTAAAACATTGACTTACTCTCCTAGACTTCGATCAGGAAAGGCAAAAGCAACATAGGAAAGAAAAAGCAAAGAATTTAAACAGAGAATTAATTTTTGAAAATAATGTGCTGATGAACATACATTCTACAGTGTCCTCATTTAAAAAGACAATCAGCTGTCATTCTTGCGAATGGCACTAATTAGTAGGAAGAAACAACACAGTTTTTTGTTTATACACTTAGTAGCCTTTGCTTACCAATTAACATTAGAGCATGGTATAATACTGTACAGGCTTATATTTGGTGGTATGTTCTCTTTCAATATTGAACTGGAAAAGGAAGGATACTAATAACATTGCTGCATGCAGTGTTGTTGTAGCCATGTTGGTCCCAGGATATTAAAGAGACAAGGTGAGTGAATTAATATCTTTTATTGGACTAACTTCTGTTGGTGAGAGAAACAAGCTTTCAAACTACAGAGCTCTTCCTCAGGTCAGTTTCACAGCTAAATACAAGGTCAAACAGATAGCACATATTCTAAGGCACCATTCAAGGTGAAGTGGCCCTTTAACACCTCTTTAGTCATAGGACACAAGGGGGGAGGGGGGAGTGCTGCTGGCAGACCAGCTCTTGCCAAAGCTGTAGGCATCTGCTGAGAACTGCCAAATTTATAGCTGGAAACCAGACCAGCTTACCTGTATGTTAGTATTGTTCAACACGGATGTTAGACTTGTAAGGATGTATTTAGGGTTTCGACTCTTATCAAATGCTTGCAAGTTGCTGCATGCATTAATCTTACTTGTAATGTCTGTATCTTGTGCTGCAAGGTAATAGGTAAGTTTTGCTTTAGAACTGTAAAAATGCCTGCTCTTAACTTGTGAACAAAGACAGGAGGAGTGGTTCCCCTGCCCATCAAGGAAGACTATCAAAACAAAGTGGGCAATAGTGAATCATCATGATACAAAGACTGGGCTAATGGTTCCCTCCCACCTGTAAAGGTGCTACATGCAAGAAAGCTCGCCCCATCAACTTGAATTCCAAAAGAAGGAAATAAAGATAGCTGACATGAAAATTCTTCAACTCTTTGCTGTTTGGACTCTCACAAGGCTGAAGCAAGGAAACAAAAGCAGAGATCCAGGGTCAACCTGAGTTAACCTGAAAAGATATTCTGTGATGACAGATTACTACATCTCTGTCACCTTTTGGAACCATAGACTGTAACTCATTTATAATATATGTTGCCTGTTTTAATCTGTAAATAACTTTGTCATTTCTTTATGCTACTTAATAAATCCTTAGTTAATTTACTATAGGATTGGCTACAAGTCTTTGGTGTGAATTGTTAGGTAAAACTGACCTGGTGTAAGTGAGTGATCTCTTGCGACAGGGAGCAACCTGAATATTTTACAATCTTTGGTACAAGTGACCATTTATCACTAAGATCAACTTGCTTGGGTGGCAAATTAGTGCACAAGGGGACTGTCTGTGATTCAATGGCAAGACTGTTATAGGAGTTCATTTTTGTTACTTAGTTTGGGGTGTCTGCCCTGCTTTTGGATAGTCTGCCCTGAGGTTGACACTCATGGTCGTGGGCCACTCCAGACAGCATGATGGGGGCAGAGAATAGCCGGTCACAGACTCTTGTAGTAAGCCATAAATCCAATGTCTTTATTAAGAACATGATTGTTAATGTCTAGCAAAGTTTGAATTTGAAACCAGACAAACACTATGCTCTCAAAGGAATTCATACAAGAGAATGATATAAGACAAAAACACCATGTCATCTGTGGGTGAACACTTTTCACAAAGTGGTCACTCTGTAACTGATCTATCAGTCTCATCCACAAAGCAAACCTGCACAACACTTTCAAAAGATGAGCCTGGGAGTTTAAATTGATAACTTTGCTAGACACTAAAAATCATGGTCTTTGTTAAGACATTGGATTTATGGCTTATTAAAACCATTTGTAACCCACTAAATCCCCTTTTTGTCCTGTGAGAACAGGGGTGTTAACCAGCCACTTCACCTTGAACGATACCTGAGAATAATGTGATAAATATGTATGCTAAACTATCTGTGGGACCTTGTATTTAGCTGTGACATGAGTATCTTTCTCAGACTTGACAAAGAGCTCTTTGGGATTCAAAAGCTTTTCTCGCTCACCAGCAGAAGTTGGTCCAATAAAATATATTACCTCACCTGCCTTGACTCACTAATAACATTATCACGCAGAGTTTTTAAATATTTCTTCTGCTTTTATGTTCAAGTTTTATTGCACGTTAGCTGTTTGTTCAGCTGTTTGGACTCCTTGGTGGAGAGAGATTTATAAACTAAAATAATGCAGTTATTAATCTGTGTGAGTAATCTTTACTCACATGAAGAATGTCATTGGTTTCTGATGAAACGACTCAAATGAGCAGAAATTATTTTCATGCGACTAAAAGGTTGCAAGATTTTACCTAAGCATCTCCGATTCTTTACAAATTTTGGAATGTTCTTAACAACTGTACCTTATCCTCCACAGAACTGGAACTAATTATGGAAGAATGGCTACTTAAAGTGTAACCACCAAGTATTTTTGGCTGAATATAATTTTTATATATTATTTTTATTAATGTAATTGAAATCTTTTAAAACTTCATTGTGAAGCAGTTAGACACAATCATAACATATGTGACAAAAAACTACAAAAGCAAGGAAGTGAAAAGTTAAGTAAAAGTAAGTCTTAACTTTTACATAACCTCTTTTCTATCCACAATCACACACCTTAAAATTACTCCAACTACTATATACCATAGACCATAGTTTCTCAACCTGTGGTATGCATACCCTCAAGGGTACACGAGATACAGGCAGGGGGTACCCGAGGAAAAACAGAGTGAAGGGGAGGCAGGTGGCAGCAGCCCGCTTCTCACCCTGTCACAGCTCCTAACTGGAAGGTGGGCAGCAGCTGCCGGCTTTTGGAGAAGGCACTCGGCAGCTGTCCGCTTCCTGCCTGGTTCCAGCTTCCAGCTGGAAAGCGAGCAGCAGCCCCCAGCTTCTGGGGAAGGCAAGTGGCAGCCCCCTGCTTCCCGCCTGGTCACAGCTCCCAGCTGGGAGACGGGTGGCAGCCTTCTCCATCTCGTGAGCTGGCCTCACAGCTGGGTGGCAGCCACCCACATCCTGACTCCGAGCCAAGGGACAGCCTCCAGCACCCCAGCTTGAAGATGGGCAGCAGCCGCCTGCCCACATCCCTGGGTCCCAGCCGGCGCGGAAGCCTCCTCTGCCCTAGCTTGGATTGTGTGGAAGTCGCCCACCTCCTGGGCTGGCAGCCAGGTGGCAGCCCCCCTCCCTGGCTCAAAGCCCAGTGCCCAGAAAACTTGTCAATTTCACTGCTCTAGTTGAACGGTGAAATTGACAACTATGACAGCCCCAGATTTCACCAGTTATCCTCTTTTCCTATCTCTCTCACCCCTGCCTGCTCTCAAATCTATAGCATGAAATTTGGCACGGCACTTTATATTCCCCAGCATTGGCATGCCACTCAAAACCTCCTATCTTTGGCCAATATCACCTCTAGCACAGGTACATACTTGAGTTATGCACCTCTGGTGCAAAGGTGGTAACCCTGCTC
The DNA here is from genome assembly GCF_026122565.2 of Emydura macquarii macquarii. NCBI lineage: Eukaryota > Metazoa > Chordata > Testudines > Chelidae > Emydura > Emydura macquarii. The sequence continues at coordinate 9,156,668 of NW_027130506.1, forward strand.
ACACTAGATCTGACATGTCATATCATGACCTTATATAGTCAGCGCTTCTTTCAACATATGGCTCACATTAGTCTGTAAATATAAAATCATGCAGAAAATTGAGTGTTGGGGTACTTATTAAAATTTTCAGAAGTTAGGGGGTACTTGCTACTTAAAAGGTTGAGAAACACTGCCATAGATGATCCACTCCAATTCTACTCTGCTTCTTCAACCTGCTCTTCTGCAACTACTTCCCAATGATAAGAATTGTGTATATTTGGTGCAACAGTGTGTTGAGTTGGGAGGGGGCAGTTTGGTGAAGAGGGTGAAGCTGGTGTTCCTTCGGGGTGCAGAATTAAGATTTTAGTATTTTAACATCAAAGATGTACACGATGCAACCTACAGTAGAACAACTGAATCATTGTAAAATAGTGTTTATTGGTAATGCAGTAGCACCCAAAGCCCCAATAAGGACTGGAGACACACTATGCTAGGCACTGAGCAAACCCAGTAGGAGACAGATCCTGCTCTAAAGAGTTTACAATTTAATTTAAGACAAGATGGAACCAATGGAGGTAACAAATCAGAAGGGACAGGATCAGGGAAAATAAAGTGTTATGAAACGTGATCACCCAGACTAGCAGTACGTACAGCTAGATTGTTGGTCAAATTTTTAAAAATAAACTATAAGACATACAAATAGCTAATAGAAGTCTTTATGTGAAAGAGTACAAAACATCCAGAGTAGTCAGGTTAAAAAAGCAGCGCAGTGCCGTGGTGCATTTGAAACAAATGTGATGACAATGTGATGATGTTAGGGCTTTCATCACAGGTCATCTCTAAGGGCTGGTTCACACTGTGGACTTATGTCGATTTAAAGTCCACTATATCGATTTAAGTACTCCAACGTTCACACTGTCACCACTGTTAAGTCGACTGAAGGTGCCAGTAAAATCGATTTAATAAGACCACCTCTGCAAGTGGTGTAGCGCCTAAATCGACTTTGTAAATTTGAATTAGTGTTGTGTGAACATTAATAGAGCTTAATTTGAATTAATTAACCTCCAGAATGTATTCCATTATGCTCCATTTTCACCTCTCGGGCCAATCAATCTGTGGTGCTCTGTGGTCACAATAGCAAATAAAGTCCCCTCCCCTCAAGCCCTGGGAAGATTTGATTTTCCTGTTTGTTTGGGAGGGGGAAAGGCATGCTGGGGAAGGGACATCTGGTGAGTTCTCTTTCTTCAGTTCCAGTCTGTGTGTGTGTGTAGAATGCAAACAGAGAAAGCAACTCCCCCACGCACCCCCCACCCCGATCCTGTCTGTGTGTGTTGAATGCAAACAGAGAAAGCAACTCCCCCCCACCCCGATCCTGTCTGTGTGTGTGTTGAATGCAAACAGAGAAAGCAACTCCCCCATGCCCCCCCACCCAGATCCTGTCTGTGTGTGTGTGTGTTGAATGAAAGAAGACAAATCCAACTCCCCCACAACCCCCATTTTTCCTATCTATGTGTGTTTGGAATGCAAGCTGAAAAATCATCCCCCCCCCAATCAGTTCCCAATAGCTCTCCCTTTTTCTTTGGCTGCAGGCAGAGAAATCCATTCCCCCCCCACCCCCACCCACCAAAAAAAAAGATCCTGTCTGTGTGTGTTTGTGATGCCAGCGGATTACCCCCCCCAGCCCTCCATGCGGTCTGCATTAGAAAGTCACTTGCTACACTGTATAAAATCATAATTATGACAACTGAAACATATGTCTCTTCTTACTCTTCAATACACAAACTAGAGGCATCAATGTATGACACCATCATTGCTGAAATTGATCAACAGATACATTCTTCCTAACTTTAAAAACTGTGTCTACAGCCTATCCACGCATCATTAGTTCAAAATCTTGCATATGTATATTGATCTTCACTAATTTGGCTGTAGCTATCTTTTTTTTTTTTTTTCATTCTGAAGACACCTCGCCAGTGGCCCAACCATTAGTCGGTGCTGCACACAGACTGTCTCAGATTAGGAAAAGGAAGAAACTAAACACCCTACTTTACCCCTGGAGAGAGTGAAGAAACCCTTCCCCACACCCCTTCACCCAAGACATAACTGTTCAAAAATAAAATTTTGCATCTTTTCAAAACATTTCTTTATTAAAGAAAATCTTGTTCATGAAGGATTTGCCGGGCACAGATCTGGCAAGCAACAAACGGGATGGGGGTGGGGGGGTGCTAGGTGGATGAGAAAAGGCAAGCTACATGGGGGGGTGCATGAGAAAAGGCAAGCAACATATGGGGGGTGGGTGCTGGGTGGATGAGAAAAGGCAAGCAAAATACAGAGGGGGGTGCATGAGAAAAGGCTAGCAACATACAGGGACAGAAATCACTCATGCATCACTCATTCATTGCCTGCAGCAATTGGGAATTGTTTTGCTGGATGTCTTGAAGCAGGGCAGCCGTGGCTGTTTCACCTTCTTGCTCTTTTTCTCAAGTACCCTATGCTAAGCTGCGAAAAGCAATGGCGAAATCAGGGAGCAAAAAAAACGACTCAAAAATCCTTTTCCTGTTTGTTTGGGTGGGGGAAGCAGTGAGGCATCCTGGGACGATGCCACAGCCTCTGTCAGTGGGATAGCTACCCAGATTGCACTGCTTTCTAATTTGAATTAAGGTTGGAACGTGTGAATGCAAGAGACCAGCTCAAATAGCATAGTGAGAACAGTCTGCTGCTATTTCTTTAAATCGGCTGCTGAAAGTCGATTTAAGCTAATTCGAATTAGTAATACCAGAGACACCATACCTACAGCTGCAGAAGGATCATGGGCCACCAATTACAGTAGTAGAGCTGCAAAGCCAGCACTTTCCACCAATACAGGATATAACAGCAGAAAAGGGTGTGTGTTTCCAAATGCAATTGCAAAGATGCTGTTAATGCTTATTCAACATTGCAAGGACATGTGCATATGAACATATGGTATGTAATAAGGTGTTTGCAATGCCAATCTCCTCTAGTGTAGACAAGGCTGTAGAATCCCTATGTTCCTCATCTCCATTATAAGAATATGAATTTTGGTATGGGGCCTTGAAAGTGTAGGGAAGGATGTTAAAATAAAGGGAAAATAGGAAGATGCCTCAGTGGTAGTGAAGTGAGCAGAAGACATAAGCATGAAAAAAAATGTATTTTACTGCATAAGAACATTAGTATAGGTACTGTCCCCAGTCCCTCTCTCATTCATACAGCAGTTTTCATCCAGACGGACCCCTAAGTGCTTTACAGATGTAATGACTATGCAGGAATCACTTCTGAAACTATGAGAGTCCTGTAGCACTTTAAAGACTAACAAATTTAATTTCTGCAGGCATAAGCTTTTGTGGGCTGTAACCCACTTCATCAGTTACAGCCCACAAAAGCTTATGCCTGCAGAAATTAAATTTGTTAGTCTTTAAAGTGCTACAGGACTCTCATTGGTTTTGCTGTATACAGACTAACAAAGCTACCCCTCTGGAACTTTTCACTTCTGAAACTGAAATGCAGTCAACTTTGTAGTGGAAAGCAGTAGTCATATGCACCAGTAGTATTGTTCCACACAGGTTTTAGAAAGCATAATTTATCTAATGGAATCTCCCCAGAGGTAGATTAAGGGCTTGTCTACACAGAGATATTCAGGAAACAATCTAAATTAACTAAAGGTGTGAATTTAAAGTGGATTATTTAAACCACATTAAACATTCACTTTAGAAGTGAATTAAACTAAATCAAATTAAAACCACTTTAATTCTGAGTAAGAGTGTCCCTCCAGTGGTTTAATGCAGTTGAATTATTCCACTTTAAAAGTTCATTTGAATTAATTTTCCCAAGTGTTCCCATGTAGACAAACCCTCAGGTAGGCAAAACACACTGCAATTACCCACTCTGCAATTTGGTTTACGCCCCTTTCTTTTACATAAATACTATGTCCAGGTTATGACTACATGGCCCGGCAGTTCAGAGTATGGGGACTGCAGCTGTAACTCCCTTATGTGGATGCTGCAGGTGTTAAAGAATAGTCACCTATTTTTTCATGACTGTTGTTCTTAAAAGTGTTGCACATGTCCATTCCACTATAGGTGTGTGCACGCCCCATGCACCGACATAGGAAAATTTTTCCCCTCAGTGGTACCTGTCGGGATGGCTCAAGTCCCTCTGTCACTGCAGGCCAACGTATGCTGGTATAAGAGAGCAGAGTTGCCCTTGACCCCTGTCAGTTCCTTTGTATCAGACAGACTACAATAGTCAGAGGAAGGTGGGCGAGTTGTGAAATGGACATGTACACATCTCAAAGTTACAGTTACAGAAAGGTAGGTAACTGTTCTCTCTTCTTTAAGTGATTGCACGTCAATTCCACTGTAGGTTACTCACAAGCAAACATCCATGGAGGTGGATTTGGAGTCTATCTAAACAGTAATTGTAAGGCAACTGGTCCAAAACTGGCATAGTTTCTGTACTGATAGGAAAAAGTGTAATGAGAAGCAAAAGTGTGGAATGATGATCAAGTCACTGCTTTACAAATGCCTAGGATTTGCACTTGTACTGCAAAAGCTGAAGAAGCTGACTGTGCTCTAGCAGAATGAGCCAACACTCTGGATGGCAGGATTGTATTAGCGACTTGGTAGCATCAGTAAATACAGGAAGAGACCCAGGAAGAGATTCTCTGCATGGAAACTGGTTGGCCCTTAACTCTGTCTGCAACTGCTACAAACAGTTGTGTAAGGATCTGAAAGATTTAGTATGCTCCAGGGAGAAAGCTAAAGCCCTTCTGACATGCAAGGATTGCAGTTTTTCCTCATTCCTACGTGTGTGGGGTTTAAAAAAAAACATGAGTAAATAGACTGCTTTGTTAACATAAAAATTAGAGATTACTTTTGTAAGAAATTTGGGTCAGGACATAAATAAACTTTCTTTATGGAAAATGTATAGGGGGTCCTGACACCTGAGCTCTCAACTCACCCACTCTTCTGGCTGAGGTAATTGCCAGTAGAAATGCCACCTTCATAGAGAGGTGAAGGAGGGAATAAGTTGCAAAGGGTTTGGATAAAGGTCCCATCAATCTTGCTTGGGCTAAGTTCAGATCCCAGGGAGGAATGGGGTCTCGTACTTGAGGGTACAATCTGGCCACACTCTTTAGCATTGTATGATGATGGGGTTGGAAAAAAGCAATCTATTATCCACCCAGACATGGAAGGCCAAAATAGCTGCCAGATACACCCTGATAGAACTAATAGCCAAACTCTGTTTTAGATCTAGAATGTAGTCCAGTGTGAGGTCCAGAGCTGCCTGGTTTGGAGATAGACCTTTCCTATGAGATCAAATGAAGATATGCTTCCATTTTGCCGGGTAAGTGTTTCTAGCTGAGGGTTTTCCACTGTTCAGTAGCACATTTTGAACATCCTTCGAGTAGGACTTTTCAAAGCGATGAAGCATCCATGCTGTTAAGATAGAGAGCTTGAAGGTTGGGGTGGAGCTGGCACCTGTGATCCCAGGAGATTATGTCTCGATCCAACGGGACTGATAAAAGAGCCTCAACCAACAAAGTTAGTATAGCCAAGGACAAGTGCTGGCAAAGCCACGCTGGTGCTATAAGGACGAGGTGAGCATGGTCTTGTTTTATTTTGAATACAACTCCGGGCAGTAAAAGAACTGGAGAGAAGGCATAGAGGAGGAATTCTTCCAGGACAGGAAAAAAGCATCTGTCAGTAAGCCTGGGCTAAGACCTCCGCAGGGAACAGAACTGGTGGAATTTTCTGTTGGTTCTTGTTGCAAACAGATTCACTTGGGGAGTCCCCCACAGTTGGAAGATGGACCTGGCCATATCTGGACAGAATGACCAGTCGTGTTGATCACAGAAGAATCTGTTTCCCCATAGGATAAGCAACTTTGAGATTAATTGAGTAAATAATACCGAAATCCCAGAGGTGGACTGCCTCCTAGCAGAGTTGATCTGACCATGGCCCACTCACCGTCTGTTTATGTGAAACATGGTCATTGAATTGTCTGTCAGAATCCACAGATTCTATGGCTCTTTCTTGAAGAAGAGATTAGATCTGCTGTTGAAGGGCAATCTCGTGAGAGTGGTCCCTGAACAGGGGTAGGGGTTGAAATAAATCAGATGGCATACCCCCATTCCAATGTCCTTAAGACCCATTGGTCTGATGTTATGTGGGCACAAGCACTTAGGAAGTGGAATAAACGATCGGTAAATAAAAGATGGGGAAGAGACAGAACTAAGGTAGCTGGAACACACTATACTTGACTATCCCATCAAAATGGCTGTTTGGATGGGATGAGCCCAATGATGCTGACGAGGAGGGCACTGGCAGCACCTCCTGTAACTCTTTCCCATTTTTCTTGGTGGATCTTGGGATCAGGGAGCAAAACTCTGGTGTCTGAATGGCTGCTGTGGATGACATTGCTTTTCTTTTCATTACTGGAATACAGATATCAAAGGATTTGAGCATCACCCTGGAACCTTTGAAGTTATGAAGCCTGTTGTCCATTTTCTCTGAAAACAGAGATGGGCCTTCAAAAGGGAGGTCTTGGATAATGTTTTGGGGTACCTCTAGGGGTAACCCAGATGACTGCAACCACGAACACCTTCTCATCGTAATGGCTGATGCCATAGTTCAAGCAGCCGAATCTGTGCTATCCAAACTGTCTTGGAAGGCAGATCTGAATGGGCTCTGTAGTCCTCCGATAGTGGTGAGTGACATGATCACTAAATAGCCTCATCTGGTGAGCTGACATCTGAGGTGGTGGCTGGTCCATAAGCTGCTGTAGAGAGGCTGCCCGTGTGAGTTCTGGCTTCTCGGTACTGGTCTCAGTACAGGAGAAGGATCTTCTTGATGCCCAAAACTGGCCTGAGCACTGGGTACAAGTGGATGTTCTATTTGCCATTGTTTCTGGTGCGCCCTCTACAACTGCACCTGAGAAGGTTGAGAGGAAGACCTAGCTGGAGGAGGAATGCCCTGCAGTGACTAGAATGGCCAGTGATATGGACCTGGGATCCATCATTTTCTTGGCCATTGACCTTTAGCTGGAGGCCAATGCAGGGGTTGTTGCATGGCACATGGTCCTAAAGATTCTGGTGGGGCATTTTTGCCGTGTCCCCAGAAGGATATGGAGGACATCATTTCAGTCTGAGGAGGAGGAGTCAGACTCTTCTGACAAAGGAGGAGCCGATCCAGACGGTACTGATGAGGCACCAAGGAACTCCCCAGGTACTGGTACCGAGGCCAAGCCTGGGATGGTGGTACCAGAGAAATCATGGAAGGCTTTCCTCTTGCCAAGACAAACGTCTGTGGAGGTTTGAGTAGCAGCCCGCAGGGTTTTGGTGTGGTTAAGTACGAGCCACAGGTAACGGCAATGGCTGCAGGCCTACTGCTGCCAGTGATACCAGTATCAAGAGGCTAAGCAGTTCTTCTGTGGCTGCATATGTTTCCGGGATAGTTGGGATCAGTACCATCTGCTGGCTCCACAAATGTCCCTTAGGGGACGGCCTCAATGGACATGACACAGGCTACAGAAGCACAATCCCCCTTTTGGAGGCGAGGAATGTTTTAGGGATGGCTTCTCTCCCACTTCATGGAGCATCTGACTGTCATGTTTCAGTACAGACACAGAAGAATGAGAGATGGAACCTGAGGAAGGTCTGAGTCTTTTCCTCAGTATCAGGGAATGAGACCAGGAAGCGGCAGGCCTCTCTGGTGGGGCAGACTGTACCAAAGATGATGTACTTCGGGCACTCTCCCCATGTGACTACTCCAACGGGGATGGAAGTGCTGCTTCAATAAGCAAGCATTTAAGCCTCCTTGCCCTATATTTTTTTGAGTGGGGCTTGAAACCTTTACAGATGTGACATTTGTCAATGATGTGGAGTTCTCCTACGCATTTCAAGCAGGTTGCATTTCAGGCAGGTTGTTGACCAGTATAGGCTTTGAGCAGGTCTGGCAGGACTTAAATCCCAGCAACTGAGGCATTGTTCTGGTACCATTGCCAAAAGAGAAAAAACAGTCAAATAAAAGACCAGAAAATGGAAACTTATCCATAAAATTGTCTAAATTTGACTAAACTAACTATAACAAACTATTGTTGTATGCAGTGTTGTACCACCCATGTCAATCCCAGGATATTAGAGAGACACGGTGGGTGAAGTAATATAGTTTACTTCTTTCACCAATATAAAAATATAAAATATGGTCCAATATAAACTATTACCTTACCCATCTTGTCTCTAGAACAAACTACTAATTTACAACAATATAGAAAGAAGAGCAAGGAAGAATTAATCAAGTCTGGAATTGCTCTGATAACATGACTGGTGGTAAGAAGGAACTGCAGAGTCAGGGATGGCTCCTTCTTACATCAACAGACAATGGTACATGGTGATAGAGGGCACTTGAACTACCCCAGTGGGTACCACTGAGGGAAAAAAATCTCCAACATTTGTGCATGGGGCACGCACAGACCTACAGTGGAATTGACATATGTAATTATTCGAAGAACAATTAAAAGGTACCTAGTTTGTGTTAATGCAATCCTCTAAACAGGACTAAAAAGTGCCATGGGAGCTTTAATTACAAAGAGTCAAGGCCTTAATTTTACTATCTTAAAGAATTTTGGAAGGTAAGTGGTAAATTAATCTGTGAACTCTGATCCAATGTAAAACTGTTTAGAACCTTTACAAATCTACAAGAGAAAATCCAATTTCAGTTCATACGCTGCAATATTCTGATTAATTTGTAAGTTTCCTGATGTTAATGCTACAATGCAATAATGCAAGGGAAAAAATGCCCTTAATCTCTAACAGCCATGCCATCTGTTTCAGTAACAAAACCCAGCTTTAATCACATAAAGGTTCAAATACCTACAGAACACTGAAGACTTGGTTATTCAAACCATGGCCATGCATCTCTAGTGTCAATGACATTTAGCTCATGTTTGCTGAGTGCTGATATGTTATTTTGGTATTAAAAGAACTAAAAATCTATGGTATATTTTAAAAGCTATAGCAAACACGACCATCTAATGAGCAAAGACTCAGTTTAAATAAGTATTTATGAATACAATATAAGCTGGTTTTTTAGACATTTTCCTCATACATGCAAATTCTAGTGCATTTTAGGCCTACAAAACAGATTTGGGTAATACAAATTCTACAACATAACAATATCAAGAGACCTGAAATCTACAAATCTTTTTAATTCCACAGAACATCTCCGCTGCACTTAAATAGTTACTAGGTACTGAGGAACTTGGAGGAAAAAAATCTCTCTCTCAAAATATTTTTAAAACGATTTCAAAACACCCTTTAGGCATCAATATCTATTTAAAAAAAAAAGAGAGAGAAAAGAAAAAAAACCTCATTTCCCTGAAAACAAATTTATTCTTTCATCATAGTAAATGAGCTCTTTGAATATTTGAGAATCATGACCTTCCTCCTTTTACCTTAAAAGCATTCTTTCAAACCAAAACTTCATTTTAAAAGTGGATTTATCTTTTATTTAAGTCTTAGTGCTTGATTCATGATAACTGCAACTGGAATAAATAAATCATTTCTAATTCACACTTTTATTTAGTTATTTTGTTATATGTCTGTGTGTGGAAACATACCTCAGAATAAGAGTGCTCTAATTCAATGGAACGTATCAATTTTTTGCAAATTTAAGTTTCACTAAAATAAGTCACATTTTAGTCAGAAATAAAAGTGTGCACAGAAAAACATAACAAAATAGCTAAAGGTGTGAAATTACAGCTGATTGAGCTATTCTGGTTGCAGACCTTGAGTGTTTTGCTATTGACTTCAGTGGGACCAGGATTTCACCAAGTGTGTATGGAATGCTCTCTCTAGTGGATTATCCTTTTGATCCATAGTTTATGTTTTATAATCCTTTTGTTTACATAAAACATGTATGAATTCTGGGTATTAAACATGGAATACTCAGTGGCTCTAATATAAGCAATACATACAAGAGGGCAAGTTGCATTTTTAAGTAAGCCTCTCAGAGTTTTGAAAATCGTCTTGAAAATAACGGCCCCTAGCATGCCATAAATTCAGAAAGGTAGTCCATATTTATTTTTCAATTCTGAGTAGGATTGTTAATGCTATAAATTATGAAAAAAACACTGAGCTGTTTCAGATTAATGGACAAAACTTTAAAACTGGCATAATATATTACATGATTATATATATTTCAGGAACGAATTACTATGCTCTGTTAATATGTTGGGATTCTGATATCAAATGTGCATATATCCCTTTTACATTAGGGATAGACCTTAAAAAAAAAAAATCAACATTTCTGTTTCTAGATTTCTTGATAAAATTATTTTAAAACTTATGAATATTTTCTGTTAATACATTTCTGTTACTGAAGCTAATAATTATAGAACACTAAATGGGTTCAGCATGAAGATGTGAGAAAGAATGACCATCTTAATAATTTGCAAAAATACTAAATTATGAAAGTACATCTGACTTTAAATAAACACTTTGAGAAGTCACACAGGAATCTACAGACCTCAGCTAAAGAATTTCAATGTGCCACCTATAAAATTAACAATATAAAGTATATAAAATGGTCATTTGTTCTGGTTAGTAATGTACACTGTCTAACATAATACTGCCCAATTATAGGATCCCCACCAATGCATTAGTCTTCATAAGTATAAGAATCTTATTAAAGAGTGGGGGCGCTCATAATTTACTATGTATGTAATTACAAAATCATCTGCACAATCCACTGATCACCATTTCTAGTACTCTCTGTTTAACAATAAAAGATTATTTGATGGAGTTTTGCATTTTTAAACTATTAAAACTGAATCATGTTCTTCACTGTTTTAGTGAGAACACTTCTGCACTTGATTTCCCTCAGGTTATTTTTAATTTTATACATCTATATAACAGTTGATATTTAGATTTAAACTGAGCAGCCAATAAGGTACAACACTAGTTGCCAGCAAGGCTTTGTATTACACTGGCTACCAGCATGGTACATAACTGGTTACTCCAGAGATGGAGAGCTTTAAAAACACTACAACAGAGGGCAACATAAAAGCTATACTATAACTATATTAAGTAACTGAAATATTGGATCCAAAAAAAAAGACAGAAAACTTCAGATTCCTAATGTTATTTTCACTATAGGTATAACTTAAAATATTAAATATTTCACATTCTTAATATAGTTAGATGGAGGATGGATATTTGTTATTTTTGGCTCTCAGTTACATTAATTTTATAATTTACTAAGCTGACCATCTGCTCAAACTGTGTAATTAGAACCCTCTCCCTCAACAACTAAGCAGACAAAACATGACTAAGAAATCTTAGAAGGAAGGCATGTTTATTTGCAAAGGGTTTAAGAACATGGTTGGGTCAGGTGACCCTGTTAAGAGGAGTTGGTCATACAGACCAAACTTCATTATATATGTTTTGCTGCTGTAGTCAAGATGTGAGATGAGGAGGATCTGGACCAGCCTTATCTATAAACATTTTATTTTGAAAAAATTAAGTTTTTATTTTAAAAACAGTTTTATAGTCTTTCCCATTTTAAGTATACAGCCATCACAAAATAAAACGGCAGCATCATAGGAAGAATATGCAAAGGGAGATCTCATTTTTATCTTGAAATATTTTGTTACTTAATAATATAATGTTTCACAAAAGTAGTAGTATGATTTTTTGCTGTTCCTTTTGAAGAGCAGAAGGCAAGGGAAGGGTTTCTTCTCACATATGAAATCTGACAAATATCCAAAACCTTCCTCTGCATGGATATGTAGTTGGATAGTCTGAATGTTATTTTTCTTGAATACTGTTCAGGAAACAAACAAATCTTTCTGCATAAAGAAATTATGCCTATATAAGTCAGTTTTCAACTCAGACTTCATACAATTTACATTCTGCTGAAAGTAAAACACACTGAAATTACCTACCTCTTTCTGATCAATCTGTAAAGAGGATTTTATCAAGTCTCGGAGTGCAGTTAGCTGTTTTTTTTCTTCATCTTGTGTCTGCTTTATCTGTGGAAGGAAAAATTACTGATATTATTTCCTTTTCTAAAAGCAGCTTTTATCTTCAAAGTTTTAATTCACCAAAATTTGTCAATGGTGAAAGGGTGTATTCAGCCTTCATGGCCCCTCCTTGAGGCCCTACTGCTCTGCTACGCCTGCCTCAGGAAGCAGTGAGATGGGAGAAAAAGAGCAATGAAGGTGAGTCCTCCAGACCTTCCTAGAGAGGCCTCACTGGAGCAGCCATCTTGGAAACAAAAGAAACCTGGTCATCCAAGGTCTAAAAGGGTTAGGGATAGCCAAGCCCATCAGAACCCAGCAGGCTCAAATAACAGGAGCTGCAGAGTCTTAGCAGGTCAGTTCCTGGCTGAGACCAGAGGAGTGAGGAAGAGTGCTCCTCTATGGCTTGGAGATAGAGAAGAACCTGAGGATGCTGGCCCTGATATAGGACTGGAGATAAAAGGGGCTTGGTAGGAAGAGGACCAGAGAAACAGCAGCAATGGATTGCAGTAAGCAGTAATCAGCCGCTGTGTATAGGGTTCCTGGGTTGGAACCCAGAATAGTGGGTTGGTCTGGGTTCCCCAACCAGCCACAGGTAAAGTATAAAAAACCCCAAGAAGGAGACAGACTTTATTCAAAAGCCTGAACAAACAGCCCAACTTAAAAAGGGCCCAGAGCCGGGGTTGAAGACCTTAGTGAGGGCAAACAGACTGTTTAATTATTGGACTCTAATACCCCAGAAAGGCTTCATTCAAACTTTGTGACTGGGCTGGAAGGCTAAGCCACTGAAGACCCAACAAGGATGGCCAGCAGCCTGTAGGAGCACCAGAGACAAACAAAGGACTGTGACACACGCCCCGCCACTCAAAGCCCATTATAGTCACCCATGAAAATTAATTTAAACATGCAATACCTGTTCCTTATGTATTTATCCTCCATACATGTATACCTCAAAAGCAAGCCAAAGTAAATATATATATACATAGTATATACTGAGAAATAGCGTCTTCAGTCTCCATAAATGGATAGAATGCACTTTCTTGTCACATGTTAATGGTTCGTTATAGTTAACACAGCCAAATTAGTCTCCGAAGTCTTAGTATTTCAAATAAGCTTGACATACGGTTTATAACTAGACTGGAGATGGAAACAATTTCATTCAACCACATACAGTCTGGGAGCATGTGTAATTCTATGCGCAAATTAATGATAGAAAGATAAGGGAGGTGTCATCTGATTTGTAAAAGTCTACAGTATCTCAGTTTCAATAATGTCACCCACTGCGGCATGACGGGAGCGATCGCTGCCATCCTGGCTCACAGGTCCAGGTCCTCCAGTTGGTGGAAATTTTGATAATACAGTGTCATTGGAAATGGATTGAGCTGGGTATCATTTGAAAGCCCTTTCTCCAACAAAAGCAATGGTACCAAACATGACAAACATAGAATTATGCAAATATATATTTAAGAAAATGTTTTATAATATTTTTAAAAAATTATGCTTTCACACAGGCATGTCAAACATGCAGCCCTCACAATGTTAAATTGTGGCCCTTGACCGACAGTACTGTGTTATATCAGTTAATGCCCAGAACATACCTGATAATTTTTTTTAATGTTACAGATTACTAATTGGAACAACAGCTTCAAGTTGATTTGCCATCATCGGCAAAAAAGAAGCAGTTCAGTGGTATTGATTATCAGCTTTATTTATTATGCCAAAAGAGTTGTAATGAGGTACTGGTTAAGACGTCAGTGTCCAGCCAGAAATTACTGGAATCCATCTGCAAATGGTATGCATATAGTTACATAATGTATATAACATAACATAATTAATTACAATCCCAAAGTAATTCATTACAAAATCCGTATTTTTTTACTTTGGTCATGATCCTTTTTAGGCATTAACAGGGAGACAAAGAGTACTGACTAATAGCTGGATCTTCGGAGAATACAACTGTGGAGGACCTGGTTAAATACAATGCTCGGTGGCACCTTAACTGCTATAAGTGCACCCATAAACTGAATTTGACAATGCTGGAGAGGAAGTACATAGAGCACCAGGAAAAAGTTGAAAATGTCAGGACGTGCTAGCTGTGGGCAAGACTCACCTTATACTAGTTCCCATGGCATATGTTTTGAGAAGACCTGCTTCTTCTCCAGTAAGCCAGAAGCCCAAAAGCATTGGTTAAGCACAGTTTCAACACATGAGACAAGTGAGAAACTGTATGAAGCAGTCACCCTTAGCGAGAACATTCCCTGGAAAGATAAGTGGGTGTATTGACCCAAAAGACACCCACATATACAACACTTCCTATCAAATTGAGTATTCCCAGAACGCTGTAATGTGTTAAATCAAAAGATAAAAGCAATAGAAACGAATACTGACTTTACTACTGCAAACTGTATGACTCAACTGGAGTTCACTCGCAGAGGCTGCAATGAATGGGAAAGTGGTGGTAATGGCTGATGCAGAGGCTAAATACAGAGAAATAGGTGCTTTGAACAGGATTGAAGAAGAACAAATGTTTAGCAGAATGGCTCTTAGAGCATTTATTTAAGATAAACTGTGGGCTACAGAGACATTGTTTTGCAATCCTGTACACAGAAATTAATCAGAGCACATATACTTAAAAGATATGGCACTACCAAAAGCAAAAAAAAAAAAAAGCTGATTTCAACAGTAATATGAAGACTCTGTTTGCAGCTGCTAAATTTTTACAGAAAAGCATTTTGTCCTGCAGCATGTGGGAGTTTCAGGGATCCACAGATGATGCCAAACCTGAATAAGAGGTGTAGAAAAGTCTGATCCTGACATATGGGAGAAATTCTGAAAAGGAAATTTGGATGTTAGAAGGTTGTCTCTTGGCCTCTTCTGTCTACATGGTTCACACAATGCCCTAAAACACAAAAACAGAGCTCTGAAAGTCATTGGCAGGTTGGTGCGCATAATGGTAACCAAATGCTCTTTCCTGGTTTTTCCAGACAATCCCAGAACTTCATCAAATTTCAAACGAAACATTAAGCATAGCTGTGATGACTTCCCAGAAGTAACCAAACATCTTTTAGACTCATTAGTCAGTTTAAGATTTTCTCACAGTTATTTTTAGTAAAAGTCACGACAGGTCACAGTCAATACACAAAAATTCACAGAAGCCTATGATTTGTCTGTGACTTTTACTAAAAACAACACAGCATTAGCTGAGAGCTGCCAAGGGGGGGGAGAAGGGGCACAGCGGCTGGGAGCTAGGGGTGGGGCGGAAGCACAGTGACTGGGAGGCCTGCCGCCAGCTCCAGGGTCCCTCCATGGCTGGGAGCTGCGGATAGGAGCACTCATGGCAGCTAAGAACTCCGGAGCCACCACTCCGGAGAACTGCCACCAGCCACCACGGGTGATGGGGAACCCAGAATTCAGAGCTGCCACAGGCACCAGAGGGACCCCAGGGCTCTGATGTCCCCTCACTGTCCATGGCTTGGAACTGCTGGGCCCACTGCCCACACGGGTTCGGAGCTCCAGGGTCCCCCCGTGGTGGCTTGGGGCAGCAGGGTCCTCCAACCACCTCTCATGGCTGAGGGCAGCAGGGTTCCTCCAGCACCTGCAGATGCTGACAACTCCAGGGTTCGCCCGCCATGGTTGATGGCTACAGGGTCCTCCCACCATCGACCCCACAGCTCAGAGCTGCATGGGGTAGTGGAGGGAGCCTGGAACTCTGAGGTCTCCCTGCTGCCCACAGCTCGGAGCTGTGGGGCCTGTGCCTGCACCGGCTCAGGGCTGCGGGGCTCCCCTGCAGCACACATCAGCTGGGAACTGCGGGGGCCCCCTGAGGTGGCTCAGAGTTCTGGGGACCCCTGCTGTCAGCCACCATGGGTGGTGGGGACCCCAGAGCTCAGGGGACCCTGGCGCTCCGAAGTCCTCCCACTAGCCACAGCTCAGAGCCATGAGGTCTCTGCCACCAATGATGGCTCAAAGCTGGGGTCCTGACACCCGTCCTGGAGGACAGCAACAGGGATCCCTCCCTCCCCCCCCCACTCCAGGACTCTTGCTGCCTGTGGCGACTGAGAACTCCAGTCTTCACAGCCCCCAGAAGATGAAACGGATAACTTCATGGAGGTGTCTGGAATCCATGACTTCTGTGACCTCCGTGGCAAGATCTTATCCTTACTCATTAGCTGCTGTTAAATGTCAAGCAGGGTACATTTTAAAGCTAAAGGATGATTTTACTCTCACTGAAAACTGATCTGCACATGACAGATCGGAGCTCATTAATATCAAGTCTTCAAGTGATGTGATTACTAAAGATGTCAGTCGAATGGATACTCTGGGTCATGACTTGAATGAAGCCTTCAAAATGCAAAGAATATCCAAGGCTTCATTACTCTACAGGTTCTAACCAAGAAGAATAAACTAAAGTGGTGCTCAAATATGAAGAAGAAAGTCAGAGTGAAGCTGGCAGGGATTATTACAGAGCTAACTGCAGATAGGTAATTCTTTACTCATCTCCTGGTTGTGTCCAGATCTCAGAATGATACTGATATATGTGAGACTTTGAGAAAGTATGAGCTTTCCATGGTACCACAACTGAGGATCTAATGCGAAGAACAATGCATATGTGCCAGGCAAAAAGCAAACTAATGCCTAACTAGCACAGTCTTCCTAAGTCAGCACCTGCTAATAACATGACTGGTACCTTATGCCAGCAAAGGCCTTTCAGCACAGCTGAAAGATTATATAGCTGAAGTACAAGCTTTTGACAAACCAGAAACTGTTCACAACTGCTGAGATTTGGCTGAACACTTCAGTATGAGGCTACAAAGAAAATACTGAACAAATGATGAGGTCCATATTATGTTTGACATCTATGTGGAGCAATCAGTTAAAAACATTACCAGAAAGAAGATACTCCATGGTATGCACATGTCCAATACAAAATCATTGACTCCACAAACATCTCCAGCATCACAATGAAGAAGCAACTGTCTCATATTCACACGAAGGACAAGTTAACCACATAACTTGCAAGAAAATGCTCCAGCATGTGAAGAATTCTCAAAGAATTGTTGTCTCATGGCATAATGAAACTGCTGCCTTGCACTGTTCGGTGGAATTTCTTTGTAATTCAATGACAAGGCTGACACTAAAATTATCTTGCATGCCATCAATGCCACAGAGAAATACTACTAAAATCCAGATTTTTGCACAAGACACAGATGTTCTAGTGCTCTCTGTGAGATGCTACCCAATATTTCCCTAAGATTCTGTTTTTGTCCCTGCTGTTGGAGAATAGAATCACAGTATACCTCTCAGAGATGTGTTCCTATCATTCAATATTAAAAGCTGGCATGCTGCCAAATTCATATGCTGAATTTACCATTCGAAGACCAAAATTATGATACTTGCAGAGCTACACTGGTGGACATTTTCTAGGAAGCAGAAAGAGAAAAGTTGCCACTGATTAGTGGTATGTTTATACCTACTACCAAGAGGGCAAATCATCAAGTAATGAAATGGCTTTGGGATGATCAAGCGCATCCAGAACTACCCTCCCCTATTGGGCATCAATGGGTCTTGGAGGAGAGACTGATCACATCAGTTATGTGTCAAATACCACACATTTCTGAATCAATCCTTCAACTAATCAAATGCTCGTATACAATGATGAGATACTCAGCACTCTGCAAATGTTTGGCCAGCAGTTTGCCTTGCAGAGATGTGCGATGTGGCATGTACAAGGATCAATGTGACAACGTGTGTAGCAGTGATGCCCTAGACAAAGACAACACTGATGATGAATACATGTTATCAGTCCTACATATCAAGGCTAATTTCCCTAGTATTACGAAATATCAATGTCTTTTTATGTAAGCAATGCATCCTTGTGTTAAAGTATAATTTAAAAATGTTGGTTTGTAAGCATTTTCTTGAATATATATCTACACAGATGTTCTAGATTTGTCATGTTTGGCACCATTGTGTTCATGGGAGAAAGGACTTTTGAATGATACCCAATTCGACCCATTTCCGATTATACTGTATTATCAAAATTTCACCAAAGGGTGACACCACTGAATATGATTCTGTAGATTTTTACAAATCAAATGACACCTCCCTTACTTTTGTATCATCAACTTGCTCCCAGAATGAGATTTTAGCACATTATGCCCGCAGATTAATAGGCTACAAAAGCTAATGGGATTATCATGGATATGTCTACACTGCAAAAACAAACCAACCAACCTGTGTCAGTCAGTCTTACAGTGTGGGTCAGTTGACTCA
Source organism: Emydura macquarii macquarii (assembly GCF_026122565.2). Classification (NCBI taxonomy): domain Eukaryota; kingdom Metazoa; phylum Chordata; order Testudines; family Chelidae; genus Emydura; species Emydura macquarii. The sequence goes on from NW_027130506.1 coordinate 9,174,956, forward strand.
GGCTTGCGGGGCTCTATTACAGTACTAAAAATAGTAGTGTAAATGTTCCTGTTCAGGCTGGAGCTCAAATTCTAAGACCCTCCACCATTCCTGGACTTCAGAGCCTGAGCTTTTGCCATAGCGGGAATGTCTACACTGCTAGCAATTTTCAGCCCCATTAGGAGAGCTCCATGAGGTGAAGTCAGTTGCCCCAGGCTCTGAGAAATACTGCCATATTTGTTTTTTGCAGTGTAGATATACCCTGTAACTTCAGATTGTGAAATATAAAAATGATTTGGTGACATTGAGCTCTGATTCTGTATCACTTCTTGCCTCCCAATCAGCAATCATAATTTGCAATACTAGTATTTGAGAGATTATAGAACTGCATAATTCACTCATCAAAACCTGTGCTGCATGCAATTCCAAATTAAGTCTGTATTGTCAAGCAGTCCATTTTGAAAACCAGAGTATTAGCTAAAATTAGTGCTATATTAGTGAATATGTGACCCAAGAATACCAATCCAGCACTGTCCACATGGGTACAATACTCAAAAGCCTCTTTCTGCATCTGACTAGATAACTTTTTCCTCTCAAAATAAATCATAGTATAACTTACAGAAAGCAAAGGTTTTGGCAAACAACTAAGATGGCTTGTCCCAGCATTTTAGTTACAGTTGAGGCTTGAAGGAACACTTTTTTTATTTTTACAGTGTAAATGTGAAGATAGATTATATTGTTAGCTATTTAGTTTCACTATTTAGTTATTTGAATTTACTGATAGCACTTAGACTGAATTCACATAAAGAAGCAAAAACGTTTTCCTACTTTCAGACATTATACTACGTCAAATTACTTACATTATATAAATCAGCAGCCAACTTTTCTATATACTGTTTCAATTTATCAGCTGTTTTCAAGCCATCTTGGAAGAAACTGTAATGGAAAAGATCTGTGATTTATCAGCAATATATGAAATTTCTGTAAAACAAATTATTGAACCTTACATTGAAAATTATAGATAACTTATACCCATTCTTCCCTCAGATAGAAACAAAAAAAATATTCCTATTTCATACATTACTTTACACTATCAGTAAATTATCTGAAACCATCTGATGGAATATAGTTTCCACACAGCTCTAATGTTAAAACACTTTAAAAATATGAATGTTATATTTTAATTCTTCACAGTCAAGAAACTACGACATGATTGGAATAACTGAGACTTGGTGGAATAACTCTCACGATTGGAGCGCTGTCATGGATGGGTATAAACTGTTCAGGAAGGACAGGCAGGGGCGAAAGGGGGAGGAGTTGCACTGTATGTAAGAGAGCACTATGACTGCTCTGAGCTCCAGTATGAAACTGGAGATAAGTCAGTTGAGTGTCTCTGGGTTAAGCTTAGAAGCAAGAACAATAAGTGTGATGTCGTGGTGGGTGTCTGTTACAGACCACCAGACCAGGAGGATGAGGTAGATGAGGCTTTCTTTACTCAACTGGGGAAAGTTTCCAGTTCACAGGGCCTGATTCTCATGGGAGACTTCAATCACCCTGACATCTGCTGGAAGAGCAATACAGCAGAGCACAAACAATCCAGGAAGTTTTTGGAGAGTGTCGCTGACAATTTCCTGGTGCAAGTGCTGGAGCAACCAACTAGGGGCCGTGCTTCTCTTGACCTGCTGTTCACAAACAGGGAAGATTTGGTAGGGGAAGTAGAAGTGGGTGGCAACCTAGGCAGCAGTGACCATGAGATGGTCGAGTTCAGGATCCTGATGAAAGGAAGAAAGGGGAACAGCAGGATACGGACCATGGACTTCAGAAAAGCGGACTTTGATTCCCTCAGGGAACTGATGGGCAGGATTCCCTGGGAGGCTAATATGAGGGGGAAAGGAACCCAAGAGAGCTGGCTGTATTTTAAGGAGACCTTATTGAGGGCACAAGAGCAAACCATCCCGATGTGCAGAAAGAATAGTAAATATGGTAGGCGTCCAGCTTGGCTTAACAAAGAAGTCTTTGGTGAATTTAAACACAAAAAAGAAGCTTACAAGAAGTGGAAGCTTGGTCAGATGACTAGGGAGGATTATATAAACACTGCTCGAACGTGCAGGAATGAAATGAGGAAGGCCAAAGCACAATTGGAGTTGCAGCTAGCAAGGGACGTGAAGGGGAACAAAAAGGGTTTCTACAGGCATGTTGCCAACAAGAGGAAGATTCGGGAAAGTGTAGGCCCCTTAAAGAAAGAGGGAGGCGACCTAGTGACGGAGGATGTGGAGAAAGCTGAGGTACTCAATGCCTTTTTTGCCTCTGTCTTCACAGACAAGATCAGCTCCCAGACTGCTGTACTGGGTGGCACAGAATGGGAAGGAGGCAAACATCCCGCAGTGCTGAAGGAACAGGTTCAAGACTATTTAGAAGGATTGGACATTCACAAGTCCATGGGGCCGGATGCAATGCACCCGAGGGTGCTGAGGGAGTTGGCTGAGGTGATTTCAGAGCCATTGGCTATTATCTTTGAAAGCTCGTGGCAACAGGGGGAGGTCCCTGAGGACTGGAAAAAAGCAAATATAGTGCCCATCTTCAAAAAAGGGAGGAAAGAGGATCCGGGGAACTACAGACCGGTCAGCCTCACCTCAATCCCTGGAAAGATCATGGAGCAGGTCCTTAAGGAATCCATTTTAAGGCACTTGGAAGAGAGGAAGGTGATCAGGAACAGTCAACACGGATTCACCAAGGGAAAGTCATGCCTGACCAACCTGATTGCTTTCTATGATGAGGTGACTGGCTCTGTGGATGTGGGGAAGGCGGTGGATGTGATATACCTTGACTTTAGCAAAGCTTTTGATACGGTTTCTCACAGTATTCTTATCAGCAAGTTAAAGAAGTATGGGTTGGATGAATGGACTATAAAATGGATAGTGAACTGGCTAGAGCATAGGGCTCAACGAGTAGTGATCAATGGCTCCATGTCTAGCTGGCAACCGGTCACAAGCGGAGTTCCCCAGGGGTCGGTCCTGGGGCCGGTTTTGTTCAACATCTTTATTAATGATCTGGAGGATGGGGTAGATTGCACCCTCAGCAAGTTTGCGGACGACACTAAGCTGGGGGGAGTGGTAGATACCCTGCAAGGTAGGGATAGGATACAGAGTGACCTAAACAAACTGGAGGATTGGGCCAAAAGAAATCTAATGAGGTTCAACAAGGACAAGTGCAGAGTCCTCCACTTAGGAAGGAAGAATCCCATGCACAGCTATAGACTGGGGACCGACGAGCTGGGCAGCAGCTCTGCAGAAAAGGACCTGGGGGTAACGGTGGATAAAAAGCTGGATATGAGTCAGCAGTGTGCCCTGGTTGTCAAGAAGGCTAATGGAATATTGGGCTGCATTAGGAGGGGCATTGCCAGCAGGTCACGGGAAGTGATTATTCCCCTCTATTCGGCATTGGTGAGGCCGCATTTAGAATACTGTGTCCAGTTTTGGGCCCCCCACTTCAAAAAAGATGTGGACAATTTGGAGAGAGTGCAGCGGAGGGCAACCAAAATGATTAGGGGGCTGGAGCACAGGACTTATGAGGAGAGGCTGAGGGAACTGGGCTTGTTTAGTCTGCAAAAGAGAAGAGTGAGGGGGGATTTGATAGCGGCTTTTAACTACCTGAAAGGGGGTTCTAGGGAGGATGGGGCTAGGCTGTTCTCGGTGGTGGCAGATGACAGAACAAGGAGCAACGGTCTCAAGTTGCAGGGGGAGGTCTAGGTTGGACATTAGGAAAAAGTTTTTTACTAGGAGGGTGGTGAAGCATTGGAATGGGTTACCTAGGGAGGTGGTGGAATCTCCATCCTTACAGGTTTTTAAGCTGAGGCTTGACAAAGCCCTGGTTGGGATGATATAGCTGAGGTTAGTCCTGCTTTGAGCAGGGGGTTGGACTAGATGACCTCCTGAGGTCCCTTCCAACTCTAATATTCTATGATTCTATGATTCTATGAAATATCCCTTGCTGCATGAATATACAGTATACCAAAATATATATAATTTTACAATTGAGTTAATCTTGAAACTGCTTTGCATACCGTTTTGATTTAGTTTTAGCATTTCAGACTTTAGAGTATACAGTGATGTCATGTAAAAAGAATGAGAAATACATATTCACAGGGTACACACATTGCAAAAGCCTACAGGTATGAGTCTCATAAAACTCTACAAACCCCACACATTCATCCAAACTGCATTACTAGATTAATCAACTGACAGCTAGACATAGGACATACAAACCATTGTAGATAAACAGAATTTTAATCTCTGTCAATTTAAATATTTATTTTAAATGAAGTAGTCCCTAATCTATCCACCAGAGACACAAGGTTCTAATCAGTGTATTTCTCTTCAGATTTCAATGACACACTCTCCCTTAAATCTTTTCTGCTGACAAAAGTGGTAACACTGACTCTACCCTTAGATACCAACATTAATAGAGATAAATTTCATTTTTCTATTTTATTACTGCTAGTAAACATTTTTCTCTTCGGCAATTCCTTTACTCTCTCTCTCTCTCTCGCATAACTCTACATGAGATATCTCTCATCTTGTGCATCAATTCAAGACAAAAGAATCTTAAAGTCTTGTTTTGGTAAGGTCTGCCTTCACGCTCCTATTCTATTGAAATAATTTACCACTTATCTACTTATCTCACATGGATGCTGAGAAGATTACTTGTTTGTAAAATGGTTTTAAAGATTAAAAGTGCTATGTAAATACTAATTATTCTTATGTACAAGTAAGCAAGTTACCTGTTTATTATATTCCAGCTCCATCTACTTTGAGAGTTAAAATCTGCTTCCTACACAGCATCAGAGGGCTGTGCTGCCTTTTCACTAGACCTACCTCTCTCTCTGTTTTCCTCTTTACTTTTTAGAGGAATCAGCTCTTTACTTGCCTGTGGAATCCCTATTTAAGTTGGTCACATTGTAGTCACCCATCTTTCCCCTTGGAGGAAAACTAGAGAGAGCAAACAGTATTTGGACCAGTCAAAGCTATTCCCTAATTAACCTGATGGATCACTGTTGAAAAATACAAAAAATACCTCTGAACCCTCACATTCCCAAAGAGTGAGAAACTGGGAATCATAATGAGAGATGCAAATTTTGATATGGCCTTACAGAACATTATCTTCAGGCTGTTTCACTAGTAAGAAGTTATGGATACACATAAGAGAGCTAGGATGTTCTCTACTGAAATCCAGTCACTTCACCCTACTGATATTAAATGGAATACTTTACAGTTATGCTGAAAATTTCTGATGCCATTAAAACAAAAACAAAACAAAAAAGTAAAATCTGTGAGCAGGGCCACTGATGAAGTGTTTCAACATTCTTTCTGAAAAACTGAACATTCACTGTAAAATGTGTCTGATTTTTAAAAGTTACATTGAATAAGTCAGTAATCCATCGCTTAAAAATCAAATATAAAATATATTTTGTATTTGTACAGGTATCATTTTAAGATCATCTGGTAGTTGTTTCAGTTGTATTCAGAAGTTATTATTTTGCTGTAGGTATGATTCAATTGAATTAACAAAAAACTGAAGCAATAGCATTAAGAACCACCATAATCAAAACTATGCTTATATGGTTAGGTGTTCATTACAATGCTTCAAACAGTTCAGGGACTAAAAAAATGATATCAGCAGATTACACCTTAATTTACTAAAAATATTGCAAATACAATAAATTAAAGGTAAAACAACAAGGAAAGCTGCTGCTCTAGATTCCTTGTGTATTCTGGGTTCTTAAGCATGTTACTTTGTCCCCATTAAGAACCAGTTAAAAATCTGTTTTAAAATAACTGAATTATCTTGATGTTTTAAAATCAAATTCAATGGGATGAGGATTTGTCCTCAATGCATAGACAGCACTCACCATTAAGTCTAAAATGGCCCAATTTAGCAGTCTGCTTCAAATAGACATTATCTGGACCTGAGGCAAAACTAGACAATATTCACATTTCTATTGTCAGATTTATTCTGCAGAAAAGTCTCAAATGCTGCAATAGCCCATCACAAGACAGATACCATCAAGAGAACATAGCAAAATGAGATAGAGAAACATTTGTTTAACTGAAATATTGGATTTAACAATCCAAAGCATTATACTTACTTGCACTGTGCATGATAATACTTAATAAGATTTTGTAGAAGGTCCACACCTTTTTTTGTCTTGATTTCATTAACCTTAATAAGATACTGTAGAAATAAAAACAGAACTTGCAGTTGATAATTATATGTTAGGTCTTCAGCTATGTTCAAACAGGAGAGCATCTGTTTCTAGTCTGTTCAACTAATTCAATAATTTTAACTCTGTGATTACCTTGTTGCTGATTTAGAGAACACAATGATTAACACCTGAGTATGCAAAATAAATTAGTATGTTTTTAGAACTCCCAAATGAAATAATTTTAACAATTTCTGAAACAAGTTTGCCATAAATGCAGGATTTTTTTTTCCTCTCAAACTGTAGAAAGACATGCCTTTTCATTACACCACAATTATTAGTGCATTCCTCATTTTATTAAATTCTAATTGTTTTCTCCTCAAATTGAATATAAAGAGAACAATTTTAAAAATTAACAATAAATATTTCAGAAGAGATCACTGTAAATTAACATTCAGTGAACTAACATGTCCCAAACATCTGTCAGTTTAATAGGCATCACCACAGGATCTGAACCAAATAATTCCTATTTTTAAAAACAATATGTCAGAAAAGACATCCTGAACAGCAGTGCTTTGCACCAAGACTGAAAAAACGACTTCCATGATATGTTTTCTTTAGTCTGAGATCCTTACTCTAACAGTCTAAACAGAGGACTGAAACTCAACACGAGATGATGGTGAAGCTATGTCTTGCACAGGATTTCCACAACAAGTATCTTTAATATAGTTCAGCCACCTGACAGTCGGATTACATCACCAAGAGAATTTCATCACCTCTCTCTAAAAAGGACCCAGAGGACAATTCTATTAAAGTATGTGACATAATTAAATGGTGAAAGTTGTTTCTTACTTCGCACATCTGGAGCTGAAATAGCCGCCTTTCCTTCTCCATTTCTTCTGCTATCTCAGCTCCTGTTATCTCTGTTCGTATCATCCCATGCTGTTTTGCATGTTCTCTTTTTTCCTTTTCAATTTTTGTACTGCAATTATAATTAAAATAGATTTCAGGAAACTTATTTCAGTGACATGTGATCTAGCAATTTTACTAAAACATACATTGTGTAACATCATGATGACAAAATAGACACTCAGTAAATACAAATGTTCCCAAATTCTCCACCTATTTGAACAAGTTCCGTCAATAATTTAAAATTATCTGAGGTGGTTTTCCTTTTTCTCATCCTTTGTCTTCTCTACTTAGTTTGTAAACTCTTTGAAATAGAGACTGTCTTTTATATATGTAGGTGGCCCAATCTCAGTTGGGTCTCCAGCTGCTACTGTAATATAAAATATACATAAGGAATTAACTTATCTGGCATGACAAAGGGAAGGGAAAAGACGGCTTCTTACCTGTATTGCAACTGTTGTTCTTTGAGATGTTGATGCAGATATGCATTCCACTCAGGTGTGCATGCATCCAAGTCACCTGTCTACCAGTACCTATGGGGCGGTGCTCTCACACTGTGGCTCTAGTCCCTCCCAGGCTATTTAAGGGCAGCGCTGCCCCGACCCCTTCAGTTCCTTCATGTCGAATGTCAAGAGTAGAGACTCCGACACAGAGGCGAAGAGAATGGATTGTGGAATATACATTTGCAGCCACATCTTCAAAGAACAACAGGTACAATACAAGTAAGTAACCAGCTTTTCTTCTTAAATTGGTCATAGAGATGTATTCCATTCAGGTGACTCACAAGCAGTACTTGCAGGAGGTGGGGCTCAAAGTCTACTTAAATAATGACTGCAGGATTGCCTTCCCAAAGTTTGCATCCAACCTAGATGCAATGGTAATCTCTTAGTGCTTAGTAAAAGTTTGTATAGAAGGCAGCAGCCCTGCAAATGTCCAATACTGAAACATCACTGAAGAATGCTATCAAAGTCACTTGGGCCCTCACTGAATGAGCTTGCAGACTCTGTGGAGGCATGGTCTGAGCAATTTCATATGCTGACGTAATGCAGGAAGTTATCCACCTGGAGATTGTTTGCACAGAGACACTGACCCTTCATTCAACCTGTTTCATTCAATCTTCAGTTTGGGAAGGCATTTTCCCCTAGGGCAGATTGGCAAAGGCTCTGGGGGTTTTTCGCCTTCCTCTGTAGCATGGGGCACGGCTCACTTGCTGGTGGATTCTCTATACCTTAAAGTCTTTAAACCATGATTTGAGGAATTTAAAAACTCAGTCATAGGTCAGAGATCTATTACAGGAGTGGATGGGTGAGGTTCTGTGGCCTGCATTGTGGAGGAGATCAGACTAGATGATCATATTGGTCCCTTCTGACCTTAAAGTCTATGAGGAGACAAACAGATGAGGTGATACCCAAAAAGGCTTAATTATTCTTGCTAGGTAAAAACGACAAACATTACCTCACATTCAACATGTGAAACTGCTGTTCATCTTTATTGGAGAATGGATTAGAAAAGAACACCAGTAAATAAATAGTTTGGTTAAGGTGAAATTAAAACTACTTCCAACAAAAATTTTGGATGTGGCTATAGGGCCACTTTGTCCTCGAAAAACGGCATGTATGTGGGCTCTGCCATTAAGGCCTGTAGCTCACATGCTTTGAGACATTATAGTCACAAAGAAGGCCATCTTCTGGCACAGGAGGGACATAACAGGTTGCCAGGGATTCGAAAGAGACCCCAGAAGGGCAGCCAGGACAATATTAAGTTCCCACATGGGAACCAGCTCATTCCCAAGCAGGTGAAATCACACTATCATGGGATTTGAGAGAACTGACTTCCCTTGCAAGGGCAGATGAAATGCTGAGATCACTGCTAAGTGAATCCTCAATGAACTGAGTGAGAGACCAGAAGACTAAAGTTGTAATAGGTACTCCAAAATGTCCTGAATGCAGGTCAGCATTGGCCTAATTCCCCGAACAAGTGACAAAATTGAAAATCACTTCCAGTTGACCCACTAAGTTGCCCTTTTAGAAGGCCTCCTGCTGTTAAGCAACACCTGTTGAACAGTTTCTGAAAATTATTCTTTCCTCCTCATCCAGCCAAGCAACATCCACACCATGAGATGTAGAGTGCTAAGTGCAAAACTTGACTGTGGTACTGAAGTCAAGTGGTTGAGATAAAGAGAAAGAAATATGGGAGGCTGAACAAGAGACTGAGAAGGTCAGACAACAAAGTTGCCTCAGCCAAGATTGAGCAATGATCATCAGTTTGGCATGATCCAACTTCAGTTGTGGGATGACTGGAACTAGGGGGGAAAGTGTATATCAGAGCTAGTCCCCAACCGAAGTGGAAGGCATCGGTTTGGGAGCCTGAGATGAAACCTGCTTGAGAGCAAAATTGATGGCATTTCTTGTCTCTTGTTACAGAGGGATCAACAGTCAGAATGCCCCATTCTGCAAAGATGGACCTCAGCATACAGGGGCTTCAGAGACCACTCATGATCCTGGGAGAAATTCCAACTGCAGTGATTTGCCAGCAGAGTATGACCCAACACCTAAACCAGTTTTCAGTAAGGGTAATGAGGCGTTTGGGGACAGTGTCAGGGTGGTTAATGAAAATGAGAATACAAAACCAGCAGTTCTCACATCCTAAGTAGAAGCCAAACTCAAACAGCTTAATGGGACCAAATTAAGGTGCCCAGATAATTTCTGTTCAAGAATATTAATGAAATTAGCATATGAAATTGCAATCCCAATAGCAAGGACCTTTAATGAATCTGTAAACTCAGGGGTCGTAACCTATGACTGGGGAACTGCAAATATAGTACCTATATTTCAGAATGGAAAGCAAAATGATCTGGGAAACTACAGGCCCACTGATTTGACCTCCATTGTATGCAACGTCTTAGAACAAATGTGAAAGAGAAAGTAATTGAAGATATAGAGGTAAATGGCAATGGGCATAAAATTCAACATGGTTTTATAAAAGGTAGATTGTGCCAGACCACCTTGATCTTTCTTTGAGAAGATGACAGATTTTCTAGACAAAGGAAATTCAGTAGATTTAACCAACCTAGATTTCAGTAAAGCATTTGATAGTTCCATATGGGAAATTATTAGTTAAACTGTAGACAATGGAGATTAATATGAGAATCGAAAGGTGGGTAAGGAACTGGATAGAGCAGATACTACAATGGGCCATACTGAAAGGTGAACTATCAGGCTGGAGGGAGATTACTAGTGGTGTTCCCCAGGGATTGGTTTTAGGATCAATCTAATTTAGTATTTTTATTAATGAACTTGGCACAAAAAGTGGGGTGTGGTAATAAAATTTACAGATGACACAATGTTGGGAGATATTGTTGATATGCAGAAGGACCAGAATATAATATAAGGAGATATGGATGACCTTGAAAACTTGAGTAATAGAAATAGAAATAGTAATAGACATGCAATTTAATAGTGCAAAGTCATGCCCTTGGGGGCTAACAACAAGAATTTTTGCTATAAGCTGGGGACTTAGTTGGAAGCAACAGAGGAGGAGAAAGACATGGGTGTATTGGTCAATCACAGGATGATTATAAGCCACCAATGTGATGCAGCCATGAAAAGGGCTAATGCCATCCTAGGATGCATCAGGCAAGGTACCTAGTAGACCTAGGAAAGTTTTATTAACATTGTGGAAGGCTCTGGTAAGACCTCATGAGAAATACTGTGTACTTTTATATTCTCCCATGTTTTAGAACAATGATTTCACACTAGCACAGGTGCAGAAAAGGGCTACTGGGACAAACAGATGAATGGAGAACCTGCCTTATGAGAGGAGACTTAGGAGTTTGCCTTGTTCAGCCTAACAAAAGCAAGGTTGAGGGGCGATTGATAGCTCTCTATAAATACATAAAGGGAATAAACATCAGGGAGGGAGAGGAATTATGTAAGTTAAAGGCTAATGTTGGCACAAGAACAAATGGATATAAACTGGCCATCAACAAGTTTAGACTTGAAATTAGACAAAGGTTTCTAAGCATCAGAGGAGTGAAATTCTGGTACAGCCTCCTAAATGGAGCAGAGGGGGCCAAAAAAAAAAACACTAATTTCAAGATGGAGCTTGTAAGTTTATGAAGGGGATGGTATAAGATTGCCTATAATGGCATATGTCCCATACGCGACTGTTATTAGCAAATATCTGCAACGGCTGGAGTTGGGGAGGGCTCTGAGTTACTACAGAGAATTCTTTCCTAAATGGTTGGCTTGCCCACATACTCAAGGTCTAACTGATCACCATGTTTGAAGTCAGAGAGGAATTTTCCCCCAGATCAGATTAGCAGAGAGTTTGGGGGGGGGGGAGTTTCACCTTCCTCTGCAGTGTGGGGCATGGGTCACTTGCTGGTTTGAACTAGAGTAAATGGTGGATTCTCTGTAACTTGAAGGCTTTAAATCAAGATTTGAGGACATCAGTAACTCAGCCAGAGGTCATGGTCATTTTAGGAGTGGGCAGGTAAATTTCCGTGGCCTATGACGTGCAGGAGGTCAGACTAGATTATCATGACGGTCCCTTCTGGCCTTAAAGCCTGTTAGTCTATAATTGATTCCGGACCACGGGTAAGTGAGCAGCTGTAGGAATTATGCTCTCCTTGATACAGAACTGCCAGAATTTCATTGCTTCTTGATAAAGCTGTTTGGAGCGTGCTCCTCCCTACTTGTCCACAAAATACTGGTTCTGGTATTGTCAGTGAGTATATGAACTGCGCCCTGAAGTGATCCCGGAAGGTTTGGCAGGCATTGTGAAAGGCTTATCGTTCCAAGACATTGATATGGGGAGAATCTTCAATATCTCCAGATGTGTTCCCCAACCTACTGAAGAGTTATCAGTGACTATAGTCCAGGTTGGAGGAGGACAAGCGAATGCAACAACTTGTCCACCACTGTAGGGAATGAAGGATTGACTGAGGCACTCTGACGAACTTGTCCAATGATTGCCAACTCAGGTGACAGACGAACTTCAGCCACGCATGAAGGGGATGAAGACACGGTCTTGCATTCAAGGCTACCAAAGTGCTTGTGGCCATACGGCCTTGTAACTTTAGGCATGCATGAACCATAGTCAAGGGTTGAGACTGTAGTGTCAGAATAATTGGCAAATTGCTAAAAACTATTTGTTCAGCAGAAATGCTCTCAAATTTGTAGAAATTAGTAGGGCCACAATGAATTTGATTTTTAGAGTTGGTATTAATATTGATTTCCCTATGTTCAGATGAGACCCAGATGCTCAGAGATACATAATGTGAACTGGACATGAAAGAGGATTAGGTATGGCAAGATATGAATTCCCTTTTCTCTGAGGTATGCTGTCACTACAGACATGCATTTGGTAACAATGTCTGGATCCAAGGACAGGCCAAAGGGAAGCAGGGTCAAAGGGTGTAATCTGCCAACACAAACCTCCTTTGGCTAAGGAGAATCGCCATGTGGAAATGGCATCCTGAAGATTCAGGGCAGTAAACCAGGCATCATTTAAAATGGGAAGGATAGATGCTAGGGTGACCTTATGTAAAGTCATGTATCTGATGTACTTGTTGAGGCCACGGATATAGACAGGATTCATCTATCCCTTGGATTTGGGGACCAGGAAATAGTGGAAATAAAATCCTCTTCTCTCATGCTGTAGAGGGACCTCCCCTATAGCTCCCAAAGTAAGCAAAGTCTGGACCTGCTGAAGAGCAGTGGCTCAGGAGAGGGATCCCTGAAGTGGGACTGGGGAAAGGGAAGCATAGACACAATGACATAAACCAATCTCAAGGTGCTAAAGACACATTTGTTTATGTTTATGCATCCCAAGCACTGTACAAGTGACACAGCCTGTCCTTGAACTGAGGAGATTGGGGCATGGAGGTCATGACTGGAATTTTGTCCCAGTTCTGAAAGTCAAAATGGCTGCTTGTTTGATGATGGTGGAGGGCAAGCTTCCTGTTCAAAATTAGACCCAGAAGATCTACTCTGTAATCTACGTCTTTTCTAGGAGAAATCCTGTTGTCTAATAAGGAAGGCCAACTGCCGGAACAACCCTGAGAGCAGTATTGCTGCTGTTGCTGAGGAGCCCTGTAATGACACCTTTTGGTGGCTAGGGTATAAACCCTCAGCGAACGTAAAACAGACTGGGACTCTTTAAACCAATGTAAGGTCTCATCGGTTTTGTCCCCAATAAAAGACCACCAACAAAAGGGCAAGTCCTCTATACTCTACTAAACATCTGGAGCTATAGTGGAATTTTGCAACCAAGAGGCCCATCTCATGGTTTCAGCTGATGCCACAACTCTAGACGAAGCATCTGCCACATCCAGAGCTGACTGCAACAAAGTTTTGGTCACTAGATAGCTCTCCACAATTAATGCCTTAAAGTCTACACTGGAGGCATTTATCTGCATTCTTCAGCCTTCAGGGTCAGGATGATAGCTGCAGCTGGAGTCTTCACTCCCCTCTTTGTTGTCCAAACGATTTGGGCTGGTGCCTCTCCCTTTAACTATTTGCACCGTACACACACTCATACCCAAAAAGCAACTAATCGAGATGTTTTTAGATTTAATAGTACAAGGTTCAGAAAAAGAGCAAAATGGAAAAACCTAACAAAATGGAGTCCACTTATGTCAAGCAATAAAGAAATTCATCATTAAACAATATTATACTCTAGACAAAAACCTTTGTTATATCAGTCTTAAGAACAGAAAGGAAACATCTATGTACCTCTATTTCTAGTTTACTCAGACAATTAAACAAAGAATGTGATTTGCCTACACAATTCTTAGTGTTGGCTCACACTATGAAACATAGAACTCTTCTGTGGCTCAGAAGATAGACATATGGAAATACACATCCTTTAAGTCAAGGGCAGCACACCATTCACCAAGACCCTGGGAGGGGATGATGAAAGCCAGAGAGACAATGTGAAACTTCAACTTCTTCAAGCAACACAGGTCTGAGGGCTTGTATAAGGGCTTGCACCTCCCAGATGAGAAGTTGCTTGTGAGAAGGGTCTTTGATGGATGGATATGGGGGGTGGGAAGGTAGGAATGAAACAAACTGGATGGTGTACCCGACTTCTACAGTACTTAACACCCATTGGTCCAATGTTATAGCAGTCCAGACTGGGAAGAAGGGTGCAAGAAAGTCTGAAAATAAAGGGAAGGCTAGATCTTGGGTAAAGGCTGGTAAAGGCCTTTAAGCCCAGGTTTGTGGCTACCCACTTGAACAGCTCTTGGTGCACTCTAAAGTCATCTTGTAGGATAGTGGTGGGACGCACCACTACTGCCTCATCTGGCAAGGATGATGCTGATGCCAGCAAGGGTGGACGGGTGAGTTCTTCCTCCCTCACTGACCCCATCTGGGGCTACTGCAGAAGCCTCAGCATCTTGGTCTGACTCCACATCTAAGTCAGGTGCTGGGGGAGTGGCTGCTGTTGTCTGCCTCTCTGAAGCTCCTGAGAGCGAATGCTGCATATGTGTCCCTGGGGCAGGAGGAAACCCCCATGATTTCCAAAACTGCCATGGCATGGGCCATTGCTCCTGCGGCCAAGTTCCCATACAGGTCCCCACAGCTGTTGCAGTGGTCATCTGTCTCTTGGGCACAGCTACTTCTTCCCCTTCCAAATCCGAGAAGCCCTATTTTGGTGACCCTGGTGGTGCTGATGTCGCCTCCACTTCCCCGCTGTACTGGAAGGAGTAGTGTCTCGATACCAGGGAATGGTACTGGGACTTGTCGGGTAGTGCCACGTGTCCGGAGACCGGCTGCTGTATTCCTGTGACCGACATCAGCATGTCAGGGACTGGTGCTGAGATTCCAGAGATAAGCATCGGTGTTCAGAGGACCAATGCCACAACTCTGAGGACCGGTATCATAGGTCTGGACACTGGAGCTGTGAACCTGACTATTGGTGATGTGGCGCTGGGGACTGGTGCTGGAAGTCTGGTGACCACTGGCTAGGCGTAGGCAGCCTGTGCAGGGCCGGGGAGCAATATCTTGGTGCTGCAGATCTCTGTGGAGGCCCCACTGCAGGCTTGCCTCTGGATGGCCCCACAATTGATGATACTAGCAAGGGGTCCCAATGTGGGGATCTCCCTTCTCGAGGTGTTGGCAGCACAGGAATCGATAGGATGTTCCTGGCCACTTAGAATGCCTTGGTATGGATGGTACCGTAAGATGTCGGGTGCCCCTCTAGCTCCCAGGAGTCAGCAGTGGGTCTGGGGTTGGGCTGGGAACTCCAAGGGGTAAGGCTGCCATTAACCCGAGTCCTGGCAAAGACAAGTGGCCCAATATGGGTCTCGCCTCATCTCCTATGTTCTTTTTGTCCCTCCTTGGCGTCTGTGAGCACCCTCTCCCAATATGTGTCTTCCTATGTTTCTTCTTTGGCACCAGGACTGGCAATCAGTGCCGGGAGGAACTCAGTGCTAGAGGAGCGCTCAGCACCTATGCTGATATACTTTGCACTGAGTCTGAACAACCCCGGCTTGGAGACTGGTCTAAGAGCCAACACCCTTAGAAGCGTTCTCAGTCTAATGTCCCATTCTTTTTTAGTGCGAGGTCTGAACCCTTTACAGATCTTGCATTTATCTCACACGTGAGAGATTTCCAAGCACTTCAGGCCGCTCTGGTGAGGGTCATTCACTGACACAGGTTTCTTGCATGACACACAAGGTTTGAATCCTAAGGACCGGGGCATGCCCCGTCCCTGGGGCTATGTCCATTGTGGGGTTGTTTCTACGATATAACAGGTAAACTAAGAGCTACACTAACTAACTTTTAACCATGAGCACTATTACTACAAGGAAAAAAACACTGGGTTAGAAGAGCTTGCCAAAGCAAGAGGATGTTCTCAGCACTGTCATGGACAGTAAGAAAGAACAGGGAAGCAGGGAGGCTGGTGGCACCTCTTATACCTGAGCATATGCGCCCAACCCCAGAAGGCACTAGAGACGGCTCTACACATACCACTGAGGGAAAAATATCCAGTACCGATGCATGTGGCACACACATCTGACATGGAATGGACATAAGCAAGCACTTGAAGAAGTAGTGAAGTAAATCACTGTGAGACACTCTGACTCTAGTCATAGGGAGTACGAAATAACAGGGTTGTCAGTATGCTGCCCTTAAATAGCAAGGGGAGGAGTTAGAGCCACATGATACAAGCGTCTCCCATGGTATTAATAGAGAAATTCTCCGGTCTCTACTTCCTATTTCTGATCTCTATTCTGCATAGGAAAAAATCACTCCACCCTGAGATGGATGCTGCAGACATTGAGCGTACTCAGTAAGAATTTAGGATTTTTAAAATGATGCACTGGAAAAGAGCCAAGTATGTGTGTGTGGAATCATAGCTCTGAGATAAATGACGACAGTAAGTATGTGCAAGACTGGTGGTACTGAGCATGTACAGTAAGGGTTGAGAGAGTTAGCTGAGCAGTTTAGCTGGTCAGATCCCACTCAGACCAGTCACCACTTGTTTGATAGGTCAGACCTGTCAATCAGAATTCTGAGGTAATGGTGAAGATTGAGTATGTGCAAGAGAGGTACCTGCCTCTAAGAATAAAAAGGTATTTAAAGGGAGAACTACATTGTAGCATAAAAGGCCATCGGCCAGCAACAATTTCAGAATCCAGAATCTGCGCCTGAGAAAGAGAAAAGCGTTCGGGGAGAGCCAAGAAGCCAGCAAGAAAAGACCAAGAAAAACTGCTGCAAAGAGAGAAAAAAGAATTGAAGCAGAGCTGAGTGACCAGGAACAGAACAGCAGCAGCAGTGAATTTTAAAAGGAAACATCAATGGACTTATAGAGTAAGCTTAATATTCTTTTAATTATAGTTTAGTAAGTATAATATAGGATAATATATAGGTTTAGTGCATGTGTGTTGATAAGAATGTATAAAATTCTGTTATTAATTGCAACATATCTATATGTAAACTTTAAAGCACTTTAAGATCTCTTGTCAGATGTTCGAGCAATTAGTTGGTCCTCATTCTCCAAGGATTTCAGTTGTGTGTGTTTGTCCTCTAGTAAATACTGTGTCAACTTGTTGATCTTACCATAGTTGTCATGATCATATTTGGCCAGTAGGGTATTATAGTTAGCCACTCTGAACGGCACAGTTGCTGATGAGTATATCTTGCAGCCAAATAGATCTAAACTTTTGCTGTTTTTAATCTTGTGGAGTGGACTTTTGTTGTGATTGCTTCTTTCTCTGTTGTACGACATCGACTACCAGGTATTTAGAAGGAGGGTGAGTGAACAGGAATTCCATGCCCTTTATGGGGACATAATATTTCCTGTATGCACTTTTAAAGGTTGGTGGTGTCAATGTGGGTATTTGCCAAATGGCATCAGTGGGTTGTATTATTGCATCATTAATGGGCAGTGTGATTTTAGTATTAGCCGATGTATGCAATATCAGTAGGAGTTTATGTTGATTTTTTCCCACCTCCTCTAAAGCTATTTCTTGGCTTATTGCCATACGTTTAAACAATTCCTGAAACTGTTTAAAGTCATCTGCTGCGGTGGGCAGTGGTGGCATTATTACCTCATCAAGAGATGAGAATGAGTTATGGGGTGGTGAGATATCCTGTTGTGCGTCCTCATCTATCTCGTCCAGTTTCTCTTCCTGGGTCTCTTGTGGTTCTGGAGATGGTGAATTCAGTCTATATATATATATATATATATATCTGTGGCTGATGCTGTAGGCCGGTCAGACTGGGCTTTGTATTATGCCCACAGGTCTCATGGAGGCCATTATGTGGGAAAAGATCTCTGAGAAAACAGTTTAATTTGTTCTATCAACTTTTTCATGGTTTTCTCAATTTGGGCCAGTGATTTCGAGGAGGATACTGACTCCCTTCTGACCAGGGGCAAGTGTTATGCGGAGAAAACTCATCCTTGAATGACACCATCATTGCTGGAGAGTGGAATGGCGATGGGCGAGACTGATAAGTTGTGATGCCTGCTGCTCGGGTGATACAGTGGTGCCAAAGAGAGGTGAATGTGACAGCGACATATCCTCTCATGTGTGGTGCCGTGGCTGTTGCTTGGTGCCATTGACACCATGGTGGTCTTTTCAGTCAGCACATGGTCAGTACTATGGATTTGATTTTTGCCTTCTTCGGTGCCAAAGTTGGTGACGGCATCCATGTCGTGGTGGTTTTCAGTGCCATCTTGGCCGGTGTCGAGGGTGCTGTGACAGACTCTGGTTTGCAACTCGGCACTGATGTCTTCTTGGTGCCGATGGTACTGGAGGTACTCGGGGGATCAACTGTTGTCTCCCGTGATGTGGTCAGCACAGGGGGCAAAGACCTGGTCAGAGACCACTTTCTTTTTGGTGCATCTCTGTTGGGCGAGGTCAGGACTCTTTTCCTCTTTTCAGTAGAGGTTTGAGCCATGTCCCTATTCTTTTTCCTGGTATCAGATTTGGATATGGGAGGGATTGGGATGGATTCAGATATGGGACAGATTCAGGTTGGAGAGATTTCTCCATAAGAATAAGTAGCAGGCGGAGATCTCTGTCTCTCCTGGCTCTTGCCTTAAGGTTAGTGCATTGGGTACACTTGCCTGGGATATGTCCCTCTCCAAGGCATCTGACACAGAGGGAGTGTCTATCGGAGACAGGGATTGCATCTCTGCATGACTCACATCATTGAATCCTGGTGAGTCAGGCATCTTGTGTTGTCTAAGGAGAAATGACCTTCCTCCTCCCCTCTAAATCTATGCCTTATCTTAACTAATTTATCCTATGACTAAATCTATAACTAAAATTATCTGGAAAATGAACTATTTTTTACTTTATTCTCAGGCAAGGAGAGTGCTGCAGAGCTTCATGTCAGGCCGGGGATGGTTGAGAAGGAACTGAGGGGATCTGGCCGCATGAGAAGTAGTTGAGATGCCAACGGCACTACGAGACACTCTCCGCGCACATGTGGCCTGGACAGGCAACACCTGAAGTGGAGCACCCACCGAGACAATGCTCGAAGAAGAACTATATGCTATTGTAGTTTAAGTGCTCTTTAACTTGTAATTAGGGATTTGTGTCTCAGGAATTTTGTGCCTTGTTTAGGATTTTTAGATTATACTGTAGTATTGGTTACTTTAATAAAAAGACACTTTGTTTTGCAAAGAATACTGCCTTTGTCAATTACTTTATTGGAAGGTTACATCTCTGTCCGTTAGCGTTTCCTTAACAATCCTAGGAACTTTTATCTCAGGAAGAACAAACTAAGGGGGCAATAGGCAGGTATTATAGCAATGTCCCAAAATTCTTTTCTGAAAAGTATAACTTGACATCACATTCCATTTTTTGTCTTAATGAATCCAGATAAAATTTGTTCAAATTTTAAGTGGAAAAATATTTCAAAAGTAGAAAGATATTTTTCTGTCATCCTTGAAAACTCCGCTTAAGATCTGATAGACAAACTGGATTCTGTTTGGCTTGTGCATCACCAATAAAGGTTCTATATACCAAATTCTGCTCTTAGTGACACCTGCACAACCCAACTGGCCTTAGTAGAGTTCGACAGGAGTCACAGAATGCAGGAGTTGACCCAGAAATTGGAATGCATAGTCAACTATTCCATTGACAACGCATGGGCCAGAGAAATATTCAACATATCTATGGAAGAGTGTGCCACAGCTCTCTAGAGCTAAAGGGAATAAAAGCTAAGTTCATATGCAGATATGACTGAATACACAGAGTTGAGTAAAATGATGCAATTTTTTATTTGGACATTAATCCTTTTGCTTTAGATTCCTCTAGAATATAGGAATATTTATTTACTAATTTACAAGGATCAATATTTGTAATGAGACTTGAAAGTGAAAATATCTATGTTTAAGTGCTAAAATTATATATTTATCATTAATAAAAATCAATCATTCTTAGCTGTCTGACCTTCACCTTTTTTATTGCTTACATATAAATTATGGATAGAGAGCAAGGAAAATAAGGTGATGAATAGGGTAAAGATAAGGAAGACAGATAAACAGTGATAATGCTTCCCTAAATCACATTATTAATCCCTATATGAAGTATACACAAGTTATAGTCAATGAAATCACCATTGCTGACATTTATCCAAAATAATATTTTTAAAATGTATATCACTTATCCAACCATCCTTTTAACCTTGTCCCAGTGTCTACAGCCACGCTCAGTGAAAGGCACTGAATTTTTAATATAACACTCCAAAATCCAATGCCTGTCCAGAACTCATTCCATTAAGTCTTCCCTTGACTGCACTGTAACAGATTATCATGGGCTCAGATGCCTGAACTGTGCACCAAGAGATGGGTGGGAAATAAAGCAACTACTATGCACTGATTTAGGGGCATTATGAACTGAAGCTTCTTCGATCTAAAGATGATTTCACCTTCTAAATTTATTTCAAATTACTTTTGCATTACAACTAGTTTAAATACATAAAATATTGCAAAAATTAGTAATATATTAACTTTTTCATTTCTGATTATTCATCACTTCTTATAACTGATATTTCTTTTGTATACACAGACAATTTTATCCTATTGTATATTACCAGTTGTTTAAGATTAGTGTGTGGGCAGCTGTTTTAAGAATTTTTAATCTATAAAACCCATGTCACATGGCCACAAAAGTTTTATTGTGTCTGTATTGTCTAGACATCACATCTACAGTGTATAGTTTGTGTGTCTATATACCAACTGAAAACATACAGTCCAACCAAGATGTTCAGTGCTTGACCAGCAACCCAGTAATCTTCCTTATGTCAAAGGTATATAAGGCATAGTTTTAACTCTTCAATCGAATACATAAAAGCTTGAATTTCTATTAACACTCAAGGTTATATGTCTAATGTGATGTTCATGGCATTGAGAATACACCCATTCTTAATCCTTCATCTTTACAGATTCATCAGTGGAAACAATGAACAGTTCTGAACTAGAATGAAAATTCAAAAATGTTACTGACCTGCTAAATAATTCTAACTCATCTACTAAAACCAAGATAAATCACAGATATCCTCAATATCATAATCAAGGTTAGAACATAAAAGATTTCTTTTTGTGACATTAAAATGTTTTTTCTCTTTGTATGAATTATGACAAAATGAAGAATACTTACAATTTGGTCTCATAATCCTTCCAGGCTTTATCAAAAGGCTTTTTAAGATCCTTAGGAAACAGAAAATGCATTAAAATATGTTTATAAACACTTTTAAATTGTAGGTTTAAAACTAAGATATCATTCCAAAAATTATAAATGCCATTTTTAAAGAGCTTTCCTTTTAAATCTTTTCAAATATTCCTTTCCCATAGCTCTTAAGACAGATATGAAACACATTTTCCAAACAGAATTTTAATTATGCTACTTCAATTATAGTTAGAAGAATCGGTGAAGATGTGATAACAACAGGTGCCAACATAAGAATCTGGATGCACGGATGGATGGATGAAAAGCAGCTGAAAATTAGGCAACCCTGGAAACGTTTCCCTGAAGGTAACTCTATATAACTCTCTGAACACTTACCCCTTTAACTCCTTTCAAATCTCCTTTCAAAAGAGAATCCAAAGTGAAGATAACATTGTGGCTTAAGCCCTGGAGCTAAGAAAATGAAAAAAAGCACTAGTTGAGTTTAGAGAGCTCTTATAAATACCATGATTTAAACAAATATACTGCACACTATTCTGATGTAGCTGAACCTGTGGCAAAAAAAGATCCACTAATAGGAAATAAAAAGTTAATACGATCTCTCACAGTATTCTTATCAGCAAGTTAAAAAAGTATGGGTTGGATGAATGGACTATAAAATGGATCGAGAACTGGCTAGAGCATAGGGCTCAACGAGTAGTGATCAATGGCCCCATGTCTAGCTGGCAGCCGGTCACAAGTGGAATGCCCCAGGGGTCGGTGCTGCGGCCGGTTTTGTTCAACATCTTCATTAATGATCTGGAATATTGGGTAGATTGCACCCTCAGCAAGTCTGCAGATGACACTAAGATGGGGGGAGTGGTAGATACCCTGGAAGGTAGGGATAGGATACAGAAGGACCTAAACAAACTGGAGGATTGAGCCAAAAGAAATCTGATGAGGTTCAAGAAAGACAAGTGCAGAGTTCTGCACTTAGGAAGGAAGAATCCCATGCACAGCTACAGACTGGGGACCGATGAGCTAGGCAGCAGTTCTGCAGAAAAGGACCTGGGGGTAACAGTGGATAAAAAGCTGGATATGAGCCAGCAGTGTGCCCTGGTTGTCAAGAAGGCTAATAGCATATTGGGCTGCATTAGTAGGAGCATTGCCAGCAGATCGTGGGAAGTGATTATTCCCCTCTATTCGGCATTGGTGAGGCCACATTTGGAGTATTATGTCCAGTTTTGGGCCCCCCACTACAAAAGGGATGTGGACAAGTTGGAGAGAGTCCAGCGGAGGGCAACAAAAATGATTATGGGGCTGGAGCACAAGAATTATGAGGAGAGGCTGAGGGAACTAGGCTTGTTTAGCCTGCAGAAGAAAAGAAAGAGGGGGGATTTGATAGCAGTCTTTAACTACTTGAAAGGGGGTTCCAGGGAGGATGGAGCTAGGCTGTTCTCAGTGGTGGCAGATGACAGAACAAGGAGCAATGGTCTCAAGTTGCAGGGGGGAGGTCTAGGTTGGACATTAGGAAAAAATTTTTCCACTGGGAGGGTGGTGAAGCACTAGAATGGGTTACCTAGAGAGGTGGTGGAATCTCCATCTTTAGAGGTTTTTAAGCTGCGGCTTGACAAAACCCTCACTGGGATTATTTAACTGAGGTTAGTCCTGCTTTGAGCAGGGGGTTGGACTAGATGATCTCCTGAGGTCCCTTCCAACTCTATGATTCTATGTACATGGATGGAAACAGAAGCATTAAAATATAAGAAACCTATGGGCATTCAAGGCAACATGAAAAGTTAAATTAAAATTAGCAGATGAAGGAGGTCCAGAAAATAGATCAAGTAATTTCCAGTTTCCCTAACAAGCATTAGAACATTAGTCGGGGAGAATTTAGCAAGTACGCTGGCTTCTGGAGCAATGAGACTTTTCTTACAGTTCACCAAGCAATAAACAAAAGATGTAGAGCAATTTTAGTTTATTAATTGTTGCTTAAAAAACAACCACCTCAGACCTGAAGTTCACCAGCACCTTTGGGCTCCACAGGACTGAACGGAAAAGTTCCACAAAATATGTCAAAAAGTGTATTTTAAGTTGGCATGTTTGTTTATTGTAAAGATGTTTGAAAACAATGCTCTAGAATGTGATTCTGGAGCTGATCACAAGCTAGTCTTTGAAAGATATGACTACAGGGAATGAATATGAACTATTATTTAATTATTTATATCTTCATCTAATACAGTTTGTCAGCATTTTTTTCAAATCCCATTCTTCTTATAACACAGATATTAGAATTAAATATTATCATTGAATACAATGTTGCAGCAATTCAGATGACATCAATTCAAGCATTCAGGAATGAATATCTTTACAATGGTCTTGTGTTGTATGTCAGTAAAATGAAATACATACATTTTGGCTTTTCATATCTATACAAAAAGTGTGTCCTCACATCACTAAAAGAATATCATGAACAGCCATAATATCTTCAACTGCAATTGCATCAACTCTCCCCACTAGTTTGGAGGTGGTTCAAAACTTGGAAGGGAGACCACACAGGAGTGTTGCTGGTTATTCAGTAAGTGGGATACCTCAGTCCAAAGCAATAATGGAATTAACGTCTCAATATATTTTCTATGCAACAAAACTGAGGCCCTTACCATTTTCAGTTATTAGAAGACACAAAGACATTTACCCTGTTGTCTTTAACAAATACCATTATGGGTAACTAAATAAATTTGCCTTTATCTGATAGCATTTTTTCAGTTCTACTGTTGAAACAGTTATAAGTCACCAGGACCAGATGGTATCCACCCAAGAGTTCTGAAGGAATTCAAATATGAAATTGCAGAACTATTAACTATGGTATGTAACCTATCATTTAAACCAGCTTCTGCACCAGATGACTGGAGGATAGCTAATGTGATGCCAATTTTTTAAAAAGGCTCCAGAAGTGATTCTGGCAACTACAGGCTGGTAAGCATAACTTCAGTACCAGGCAAATTGACATATAGATGAATACAGTTCATTGGGGAAGAGTCAACATGTTTTTTGCAAAAGGAAACCATGCCTCACCAATCTACTAGAATTCTTTGAGGGGGTCAATAAGCATGTGGACAAAGGTGATCCAGTGGATATAATATACTTAGACAAGGTCCCTCACCAAAGGCTCTGAAGCAAAGTAATCTGTTAATGGGATAAGAGGGAAGGTCCTCTCTCGAATCAGTAACTGGTTAAAAGATAGGAAACAAAGGGTAGGAATAAATGGTCAGTTTTCAGAATGGAGAGAGGTAAATAGTGGTGTCTCCCAAGGGCTGTACAGAGACCAATGCTGATCAACAATTTCATAAATGACCTGGGAAAAGAGGTAAACAATAAGGTGACAAACTTTGCAGATGATACACAACTACTCAAGATAGTTAAGTCCAAAGCTGACTGTGAAGCATTACAAAGGGATCTCACAAAACTGGGTGACTGGACAACAAAATGGCAGATGAAATTCAATGTTGATAAATGCAAAGTAATGCCCATTGGAAAACATAATCCCAACTATACATACAAAAAGGTGGGGTCTAAATTATCTGTTACATTCAGGAAAGGAATCTTGGAATCATTGTGGATAGTTCTCTGAAAACATCCACTTTATATGCAGTGGCAGTCAAAAAAGCTACCAGAATGTTGGGAATCATTAGTAAAGGGATAGATAATAAAACAGATAATGTCATATTGCCTCTTTATAAATCCATGGTATGTCCACATCTTGAATACTTCATGCAGGTCTGGTCACCCCATCTTAAAAAAGACATATTGGAATTGGAAAAGATACAGAAAAGGGCAACTAAAATGATTACGGGTATGGAAAAGCTTCCATATGAGAAAAGTTTAATAAGACTGGGACTTTTCAGATTGGAAAAGAGACAACTAAGGGGGGATATGAAATCATGACTGGTGTGGAGAAAGTAAATAAGGAAGTGTTATTTACTTCTCATAACACAAGAAGTAGGAGTCACCAAATGAAATTAATAAGCAGCAGGTTTGGAAAGAAAAGAAAGTATTTCTTCACACAATGCACAGTCATCCTGTGAAACTCTCTGCCAGAGGATGTTGTGAAGGCCAAGACTATAACAGGGTTCATAAAAGAATTAGATAAGTTCATGGAAGATAGGTCCATCAGTGGCTATTAAGCCTGGATGGGCAAGGATGGAAAACCATGCTCTGAAGTGTCTCTAGCCTCTGTTTGCCAGAAGCTGGGAATGGATGACAAGGGATGATGGATCACTTGATGATTACCTATTCTGTTCATTCCTTCTGAAGCACTTGGCACTGGCCACTGCTGGAAGACAGGAAACTGGGCTAGAGGGACCATTGGTCTGACCAAGTATGGCCATTCTTACGGTCTTATGTTAATTCAATTGAAAAATACATTTTTAGCCTGTATACATAAGGCCTTTCTAACAGAATAAACAGCCATATTAAAACACTAATATTTGAGAAATGAATTAACATTCTCACAGAGTCTTCAAATTTAGAAGAGCACATCATTAAGTTGGGATTGGAGGGAAAACAATTTCTTATTTTAATGGAGTCCTCTTATCATTATCCTTGGGGGAGATCATGTGGAGATCAGAAAATATCTGAGTGTTGTTTATGAATCATAATTAGTAGTTACCAGAGAACTCCCCTTCCATAAATAAAACAAACAAGTATTTTAATCAGTGTCTCTAAGCTCCAGTATACGTAAGGGTAAGCATTTCCTAGCTCCAAGGAAGCATGATGCTAATATGCCACCAAATTCATTGAGGTGTGTCAAAGTTACTACTATAATTTCCCATAAAAACCAGCACACTGAATAGTCTGAACTACACCATCTTCAAATATGAAGATGCATAAAAAGACAACCTAATATACCTGTCAACCAAAATAAAATTAAATCCAAACAGGCATCTCTCTCCTTGAATTATGTCAAAAGATTAATAGCTACTACTAAGGTGAAAACATTAAGAATCCAATCATAAAAACCTTGCACAGAAAAATGTCCATTTAAGTCAGTAATTCTTCGTACCCAATAAGTCTATTTCTGCATCTTAAGTTAACGCTTCTACCATCCTCTACTGTGCAAATGCCTCCTTCACACTCACTACAAAAGAATGTGTTTGGCTGTCAAAGCATTTACTCATGAAGTGTAAATGTTTCCCCACATGCACGGACACCAAAGATTTGGGGGTAACAAAGACAAAAAATTGTCAGGGAAGAGCCCTCACTGTGCCACTTTGCAACACTAAAGTTCCAACTGTTTATGACGTATTATCAAATACACTCAGTACTATTCCTGAATATTTAGCGGTTCTCTGGATTCCATTCCCCACTGTGCCTTTTCTCCAGGAAGTTTCATAAAGGATGAAAAACAAAAAAGGACAGTCAATCTCCCCTTCCCGCACAACGAAGTTTTTAAGTAATACAATAGAAAGATTTCCTAGTCCTCACTTTAAGGGTTTCTAAGAAACTGTACTAACTAGCAGGTGATGTATTTTTGAGATAACATCTCACATGTCAGCTTTACTTTTTAGAGTTTATCATCTTTATAAGGCTGTAAATATATCTATCAAGAACAAGTATTTTTTCAGGTGAGAAATCAATTTCCATATTCGGGAAGAAAAGCTGTGGCTTTTGTGTATTTGTATATAAAAAGCAGAAATTAAGTTATTTGAACATCAGCATTTTTGAGATTCAGGAGTTCAGTTTCCAAGCTTGTGAAACACTGATTTAAGGAGCAATTAAAGTTAATTTTGCACAAACACTGGCATAGGTACGTATTAAAGTGGACTTTTCTGTATTTACCTGAAGTTCCAAGGCACACAGGAGATCAGGACAGGACAGGATAATCATCCATACTTCCTGATATGACCACCCCATGAGCAAGCAATTGTCAAAGTAAGGGAAAACTGAGTTGCTCTGGTGATGCAGGTACACTGCGCCACAGAAACAACGTTTGTGAAAACTTTTGGGGCTGTTGAGAGACGAATGAATGTCTCTATAAAATACAAGTTTTTCAAATTGAGAGCTGCAAACCAGTTGCCTTCATTTAGGAAGAGTATTATGGAGGCTAAGTTGGTCATCCTGAAACTTGAATGTCATAAGAAGATATTTAGATGCCTGAGATCTAGTTTGGGTCTCCCAACTCCATTCTTTTTCAGGATGAGGACAAATCTAGAAAAGAAGCCCTTTCCTCTGTGTTGAGGAGGTACAGGCTCTATCGGCCCTAACTGGATCAGTAAGTCCACCTATTTGAGGATTCTCTCGTGAAAGGGGTCTCTGAAGAAAAATTGAGAGGAAGTATTGTGTCCAGTTTTGGGCCCCCCACTAGAGGAAGGATGTGGACAAATTGGAGAGAGTCCAGTGGAGGGAAACAAAAATGATTAGGGAGCTGGAGCATATGACTTATGAGAAGAGATTGAGGAACCCAGGTTTGTTTAGTCTGCAGAAGAGAAGAATGAGAGGGGATTTGATAGCGGCCTTCAACTACCTGAAGGGGGTTCCAGGGAGGATGGAACTAGGCTGTTTTCAGTGGTGGCAGATGACAGAACAAGGAGCAATGGTTTCAAGTTGCAGTGGAGAAGGTCTAGGTTGGATATTAGGGAAAAAATGTTCACTAGGAGGATAGTGAAGCACTGGAATGGGTTACCTACGGAGGTGGTGGAATCTTCATCCTTAGAGTTTTTTCAGGCCCAACTTGACAAAGCCCTGGTTGGGATGATTTAGTTGGGGTCGGCCTGCCTTGACCAGGGGGTTGGACTAGATGATCTCCTGAGATCCCTTCCAACTATAATCTTCTATGATTCTATGAAGGCTTGTGGGGGAGGGGCGAAAATTCTATTGTTCATCTACGACCCACCTATCTGATGTGATATGCTTCCACATCAGAAAAAAATGGGACAGGCAGCCGCTGAAGGGGATAAGGGTATCTAGAAACATAAAGACTGATTGGCAGCTCTCGAGGGTTCTGTCAAATGGTTGTTTGGCTGGAGGCTGGGACTGAGAAGGGAATGGCAGTGAAGCACTCTGTCTCCTGCAGTATACCTTCTGGGGTGACTTCTGGGTGTCTCAGAGGCCCTTTGATGGTAAAAGGGCTGAGAAGCAGGATGGTTCCTATAACGAGGAAGCTTGGAGTACTTCCTCAAAGCACAGGAGTGTATGTCTCCAAGGAAGAGGTTGCAAGGTAGTTCTTTAGTGAGTAAATAGAGGAGTCACTTCACACAGTTTACAGATTTTTTCCCTCAAAGGAAAGCTCCTCCTCCACCACCTGGACCTCCTTCGGAAGCCCCAAGGAGTGCAGCCATGATGCCCATCTCATGCCAACTGAAGTCCCCAGGGAACAGGAAGCTGTATCTGCTGCGTCCAATGTCGCTTGGAGGGATGATCTGGCAATCAATTTCCCTTTGTCCAGGATGGCCTGGAATTGTGACCTGAGCTCCTCCTGTTAGCAAATTCAAACAATTTGTTATAGTTACAAATCATACCTAGACATCAAAGCCTAATGATTTGCTATGCCAAATTTCAGTCTGGTGGATGAAAAGCTCTACCAAGGAGATCTAGTCTTTTGGTGTCCTGGTCTGAGGGAGTAGATCTAGATTGATGCAGCCAGTGGCATTGCACGACAGCCTGCACCACCAGGGAGTTTGGGCTGGGTTGAGAAAACAAATATTCCATTCACTTCAATGGTACCAAGTACTTTTTCTCTGTCCTTTTCAGGACATGTGGCTGGGATAAGCCAAACTGCTTTAATGGCATTATTGATTGGAAACACAACCTTGCTAGGGTCCGTACTCTGGAGAATATCCAGAAGTTTGCAGGTAGAGTCTTTCACTTGCTCCAGGGATATCTGGAGAACCTCTGTAATCCTCCTCAGAATGACCTGAAATTAGTATAATCACCTGTAGCAATGGTAAGGCTGGTGCCACTGCCTCATCAGATGACGAAGAACTAAGTGCTAAAGGTGCATTAGGTGGTATTGGTTGATCTGAATGGTCCTCCTCCTCATAGCACTCCTGAGGGAGGTGAGGCTTTTTCTTGAGAGGTGACTCTATCTAAACACCCACTCCGAGTCCTTGTAGCCAGCAGGTCTAAAATAAGGGTCCGGAGATCCTCAGTATGGCCAGTGGGTGGGATCATATGAATATGGAGGGGGTGTCCATGGAGTGTGCCATCGGTCCCAGGCCTGGTAAAGTGCCCTGCAGGAGTGCGAACATGTCCAAGAGATTCTGAAACCATTGCTGGGACTCATCTTCTGCTTCGGAATTGTCAGAGCAATTGGTGTCTCAGCACCAATATGAAATATGAATCCTCTGATTCTACCAGTAGCACCAACAGTATTGTCTGTCTTGTGATGCCATAGTGGTGGAAGAGACTGGCGAACAGCACACATATGACAGATGACATACCTGCATCATTCTATGCTATGGTTGGTAGAGGGACCAATAAATAATATGTCATCAGGGTAAGAATCTCTTTGGACACTACCACATCCAATAGTACCAGTGACTCTGGGTCAGTGTAAATCACACAGTTGTCAAGGAAGGTATATGCAGACCTAGTGAATATAGAGCAGGAGGGGATCCTCGCCCTGGGTGGAGCTGAGAATGAAGACTTGGGTCAAACAAGGGAGCATCAATACTGCTAAGTCATTCTTTTTGCAAAGCAGTATTGACAGTGAAGGAGATTGTTCCCTTCTCACCTTGCTGATGCAGGGATTGGTTCTGCCTCTTATGTAGGTGGTTTCGGAGCATTCTTGGCTCTCACTATCAAAAGGATAGATTCACGCACCTCTACCAGGATGTAGAATCTCACCAGATCTCGAGGGCAAGGGAGAGGTGGTCCTTTTCTCTGAGGATTTGTGAGGCAATTTCTCCCACTTCTTATGAGGGTGCTTTCCCTTAGCTTCCTCTCGTCTGTGCTGAGATGAATCAGTGGCCTGCTCTGAGGCTTCGGAGCTGGAGAGCACTGGGGCCAAAGGGGAACTACTCTGTGGCTCCATCCAGAGCATTAGAGAGCCAGAAGGCCTGAGGTCAGACTGGGTCTCATGGAAAGCTCCATCAAGTGTCTACAGAGTTGGAATTCATGAGTCTGTCAGGTTTGAAGAGAAAAAGAATGAGGAATGCATGCAAAGCTTGCGCACACAGGAGGCTTCATCAGACCGTGAGTAGTAGAAAAAAACAGGAAAGGTGGTTGGTCTGGGCCGCCCCTTATGCCCTTGGAGCATGAGAAGGGAAAGGGTATAGGTGAGGACCAATGGACGCTGTTAGTGAAAAATCTTCTGTTCTCAGGAGCATGGAACACATGAGCACCCATGATGAATACTCTGAGGGCTCATCTCTTCAAGAAGAAACCTAGGTTCTACTCCCCGTCTGGCACAGACTTAGACTTACTATGACTCCCTTGAACAGGAGTGAGTTTTCACTGAACGTATTTTAAAATCATATACTAAAATCTTAAGAATAAGAAGAGATTAGAAAACAACAAATTATTCAAGATGACCTAAGCAGACTTTTTATTATGTCCTCAGAAAAAGTGATTTGAAAATACCAAGTACTATAGGCGCTTATAACTACAGTGTACAAAAAAACTTGCTCTTTAGGCTTCTGGTCCTCAAGAAAGCCTTGTATTTAAGTATTTCTTTCCTCCAAATTAAAACAATCACTCTTGCAAAAAAGTTATCATTAAAACAGCATAAACATTCTAATTCAAAGTTTTTATGTTATTAGATTCAGTGTTGGAAACAAGCCACAAGTACCCAGCTTTCATCCACCTACTCCATTGTTGTCAATGCCCTTGGATATGTATATGTTGCATCCTATATAAGTTGCCTGTATTTGCTGTATTATTTCTACCAACTGCATCTGAAGAAGTGGGCTGAAGCCCACAAAAGCTTATGCCTGCTGAAAATAAATTTGTTAGTCTTTAAACTGCTACAGAACTCTCCTTGTTTTTAGTGTTGGAAACAGCAATCCTCATTATCTGGATTTTTTTTTTTTTAAATAAGAAAAGAGAAGTAGCTGACCACAAAAAGTTAACCATAACTTTCACTTTACTGTGTATCATTGCATTTTGCAACTTTGGAAATTATTTTTAAATTTATTATACGAAGGTATAGTTATTCAGAATTGGAGATTGCAAACAACATAATGTTATATATTTGGAAGTGTTCTGCATCTAGGAAACTCTCTGAATATTTAACTTCAATAGAAACAACGCAGATAATTCATGCTAAGCACTCTTATCTGAAAAATTATTCATCTAGTTTGACTTCCTTTGTACCATAACCCATACAATTTCACCCAGTTACTCCTGTATTCAGCTCAATAATATGTGTAACTAAATTAGAAGGATTTCCACATATATTTAAACTAGGGAAAGAAATATAATGCAGGTCTTTTTAATCAGCTCCTTTCTTTCCCCCTATACATCTCTCTTTAATCTTCTATTTAATCTTCTACTCCAAATGCCTTGAAAATAAAATTTCTAATGACTTTTACCTTTATCCTTTGATACTCTTTTTAAATTTTTTTTTAAACCATATTTACCCAATATATAAATTTAATTATTTTAGTTTATTTCCTTGTTTCTGCACCTCCATCAATTATAATAGCAGCACTTCCTAGAGGACAAAATGTGAGCTAACTGCTATAGTAAGATTAGCAGACGGCGCTTATGCCACATTTTTTGTGGCTGCTGTTAATTGTAATGGTGGATTTCTAATTTTTATTGAAATCAGGATTATATTATTTAACAGAAAATATAATTGATACATTTTAGTGCTATTCTATTTGGCAGTGTCCTATGAAAAATAAGTCATAAAATCATAGAATGATAGATTAGAGTTGGAAGGGACCTCAGAAGGTCTTCTAGTCCAACCCCCTGCTTAAAGCAGAACTAACCTCAGCTAATCATCCCAGCCAGGGATTTTGTCAAGCTGCAGCTTAAAAACCCCCTAAAGATGGAGATTCCACCACATCCCTAGGTAACCCATTCCAGTGCTTCACCATCCTCCTAGTGAAAAGTTTTTCCTAATATCCAACCTAGACCTCCTCCACTGCAACTTGAGACCATTGCTCCTTGTTCTGTCATCTACTACCATTGAAAACAGCCTAGCTCCATCCTCCCTGGAACTCCCTTTCAGGTAGTTAAAGGCTGCTATCAAATCCCCCCTCATTCTTCTCTTCTGCAGACTAAACAAGCCTAGTTCCCTCAGCCTCTCCTCATAAGTCTTGTGCTCCAGATCCCTAATCATTTTTGTTGACCTCCACTGGACTCTTTCCAACTTCTCCACATCCTTTTGCTGGTGGGGGACCCAAAACTGGACACAATACTCCAAATGTGGCCTCACCAATGCCGAATAGAGGGGAATAATCACTTCCCGCGACCTGCTGACAATGCTCCTCCTAATGCAGCCCAATATGCTATTAGCCTTCTTGACAACCAGGGCACACTGCTGACTCATATCCAGCTTCTTATCCACTGTAACCTCCAGGTCCTTTTCTGCAGAACTGCTGCCTAGCCTGTTGGTCCCCAGTCTGTAGCTGTGCATGGGATTCTTCCGTCCTAAGTGCAGGACTCTGCACTTGTCCTTGTTGAACCTCATCAGATTTCTTTTGGCCCATCCTCCAATTTGTCTAGGTCACTCTGTATTCTATCCCTAACTTCCAGGGTATCTACCACTCCCCCTAGCTTAGTGTCATCTGCAAACTTGCTGAGGGTGCAATCTACCCCATCCTCCAGATCATTGATGAAGATGTTGAACAAAACTGGCGCCAGCACCGACCCCTGGGGCACTCCGCTTGTGACCGGCTGCCAGCTAGACATCGAGCCATTGATCACTACCCATTGAGCCTGATGATCTAGCCAGCTCTCTATCCATTTTGTCGAAAATACAAGAAAAACCCTGAAGTTCTAAACTGAGAAATATTACATTTAGTTCTATTAATGGAACAGTAATATAAAACTAGCCCCAAAACTAACATATTATCAAAAACAAGAGCTGCTCAGCAAGTCCTGTAGTTCTCATATCTTTGCAAGAAATTGGTAGAGGTTTTGACAAGTATGCATACATTTTACAGACCATAAAATTCGCTACAGGGAAGTATCCTCTAAGTACAAAAGAAAACCTAAGGGTCTAGGAAAACACCTACTTTTACAGAATTGCCAGGTGCCCAGTTTTCAATTGAAAAGTCAGGACAAAAAGGGGACCTGGCAGTGTCCATTCAGATGTACTGACTGGCCACCAAAAGTCCAGTTACCACAGGGCAGACAGAGGTGCTGGGTCATTAACCCGCACCAGCCTCTGCTCAGCTGGGGCCGCCTCCTACCTTCAGGCAGATTCCTTGTCAGGTTGCAGCAGCAGATGTCCCAGACCCGGAGCAGAAGGAGACCAGCTAGGGGAGGGGAGGGAGGTGGAGAGGATCCATCAAGTGATGGGGGCAGGGCCTTCGAGGGAAGAGGTGGGGCAGGAGACGAGGCCTCAGAGGTCCAGTTACCAGCAATTAGAAAGGTGGCAACCCTTTCTGAGATGACTATCTTACTGTATCTGAAAGTTCCCATATTTTTTCCACACAATAAAGGGTTTGGAAGAAAAGAGCAATAACTCAAGTCCTGATAATAAGTGACTGTCTCAAAAAAAGTATATGTATATTTTTATTCCTGGGGCTGTGTAAAGACATTATCAAGATTTTGGGCACTGAACACTAAAATAATTGTTCTGAAAATTTTGTTTTTAGTGTCTGCTGGTTTACAGGGGCCTCTCAAAATTAAGGAAAAATCCAATTATAGAAAGGAAAGAAAGCTAAAAAGAAAACCCTTTGACCAAAAAACCTGCTCGTCTCTGTAGGAATTTTAAGAGCATGTAAATTTACTTGTGGCTGTCTTGAATAGTTCCGCTGTCAATACCAAATAGGGAACAAGAAAAGAGAAAACTTTACATTTCTCTAATGCGGTTATTGATACAACTAGCAGAAGCTGTTTTTTATAACACTTCAGAAAAGATGGAAGCTCTTATGACAGTCTTCTCCAGTATAATGGAGACCTTACATAATATATCCTTTTTATGCAGGTCATTTTCTTTATCTTTTTTCCTAACATATCAATTAAAACAGTAGAATGCTCTGAATAACCTGGAAATATCTGGCTAAACAAGTGTTACCAGACCACAACATCCCACTTTCCTGCCCCCATTGATATTCTGAATTAGTTCTTCAGAGAAAAGATAACACATCTTAATTGCACCTCTCAAGCAGTGTAGTCTTATTACAGATTGGAAAGGCTTTTCCCACCTTATAAAGAAAAATCTTACTTGTGGTCATAGAGATACTGTACCTCAAAACAATTTTGACATTGTTTATATTATATTCATTATGTAAATATCCCACTCTTTAATGTTACTAAATAACACAGTTAAAACTAGTTATATGCTAATAAACATTCCTATTTATCATTTCAAAATTTCCTAACAATCATTCCACTGTGTTATCCATTATTTTTGTATTATGGGATTGGAATTTTACTAAATCATTCATTTATGTACACACTTTCATCTTCTACTACTCTCCAGCTCTTGGAACTAGAAAGTTTAAGGTCAATATTTTGAAAAGCGGCTAGTGATTTTGAATTGCCTTAAAGGGGTGAGCTGTGTAGACAGT
The DNA here is from genome assembly GCF_026122565.2 of Emydura macquarii macquarii. Lineage (NCBI taxonomy): Eukaryota > Metazoa > Chordata > Testudines > Chelidae > Emydura > Emydura macquarii. Next base: position 9,209,859 of record NW_027130506.1, read on the forward strand.
GGTTACTCAGAACTTTTTGAAAACCAGACCTTTAAGATGATACAAAAGTTCAAAAAAATGGCACATCCAAAATCACTAGTCACTTCTGAATATTTTGACCAAAGACATCTTAGTCTTTCTTTCTACATAAGTTCTTCAGACCACTTAGAATCCTAGTTGCCCTTTTCTTCAACTTTTCAAGTTAAATATGCCAATGTAAAGGTGATGACCAAAACGAATTTAAATTATTTATACATATATAATATAAAATATAATATAATATAATATAAATTGGTTTTTATTGATGCGTGTTGCTTTGCACTTACCACTAACATTTCAGCTGTACCATTATTTCTCCAGTATCTCCAATCGCCTCATTAGCTAGCATATTTTTCAATATTGCCTTCGATTAGAGAGTTTATGTGGATCATTTTCTGATTCACTGACTCTGGTAGTATTTTTTTTCTGAACATGTTTGAATTTCCTCTAGAAATTATTCCTGCCAAATTTAATTTCTGGTCTCAAATACATTATACATCTTATAATTGGGAACAAATACTCTTTCTTGTGAGGTAGTGTGTGTAGGTTAGAGCAATGGACAGCATAAGAAAATTCCTGGCTTCTATTCCCAACTGCTATTAATTTGTTGTATGACTCTGGGCAAATAATTGAACTTTGCTGTGTCAGTTTCCCAATATATCAGTGAGGAATAATCTCTATCTTCCTACACAGAGCTGTAGTAAAGTTTAATTGATTCTAGCTTTTTCATAGTACTACTATCTTTAAAGTTATGAGTATTATAATAATTTCTCAGTGTTAATTTCCTCCACCATCTTGTCCAACCACAAAGTTTGGAAAGATCCATTTGGCTTTCCTCAGTCCTACTTTGTTCATTTCCTGCCCTTAGTAAAAAAAGTTCTGTTCAGGTTGTGAGGTCAAAATACACAGAATAAGAGATCTTAATACAGATCTCTTTTTAAAATGTCTGCAGTTTCTTTTTTAAAAGCTCCCAATTTCTATCATACAATATAATAATTGGAACAAAAAAGAAACAGCTTTGATATCTTGAAGGTAAAGGATTATGTCTCAAAACTACACTGTATAGAATAGTTTAAGATTTAAATATTTAAAATTAAATAGAATGGTCCTGAGAAAGAGGAGAAATGTTTCCACTAAAACCGTCATGTGAATGGCTCTTTGTCCTGCTAGCTGAAAGCAAAGAGGCATTGCCCCTTTAAAAGCTCCCTTGAAGTAAGGGGGAAAGTTTACAGGGATGGACCGGAAGAGCAGGAAGCAGTTGGAACCAGGTTAAGACAAGGCCTCTGTGTTGCTCTTCCTGCTCACCAGAAGTGGAAAGGGATTTATCCTTGATGCAGCCATGGAAAGGCCCTCTTTACCAGAATTGGGCTGGCAGCAACTATCCACCCATACACATAGTCGAAAATTGAAGTGGATTCCCTTTTGATCTGCTGTAGGCATTATGCTAGTTGCTCCTTTTCTTTGGCGGAGGCGGACTGGGGGGGGGGGGGGGGGCAGAATGGCTGAGGTGGGATATGGGTTCTTTTGCCTTCCCCAGAATAGTTAGGTAGAATAGGGAGGTTAGGTTATCATGTCAAAACTTAATATATAAAACTTGTGGCAGATTTCCAGGGCAGATATTTGGTACAGAAGGGATACTCTTATCAGATTAAATAGATTGGAAAAGGGGGATTTGGGGCTCTGGGCTCCACCCTCCTTTTCCTGGCTCCCTTTAAGGGAGCTGATGAAGAGGGTTTGGAGCTTCTATTTTTGGATCACCAGGGAGCTGAGCCCCTCCTCCCTACACTGCACAATTTGTTGCTGAGTATCCTCAGATATTATAAGTGAACAAAACTGGTCAATTAAATCACATCCATGGCCTCCTGTCTTTCTTCCAGCGTGGATGGACAAATGAGAGATGTTGATTTGCAGAGAAATTATAGATAGGATTCTCGTTTTCTTTGAAGTGAGTGGTTCTCTGCCAAGTACCTATATTTTAAATTGACCTGCTAGCAAAGAAGTGAAAGAAATGGTTTCTCTCTTTTGCAAATTGATTTAGTTCTTGGAATAAGAAAATTTTAACCATTATTATTATTATTATTTTAAACAGCCAGGTTTATAGAATGAAAGTAATTCTGACAGATCTAGCTTTCTAAACAGATTTAGGAATTCTATACAGAGAACTGTAGGAATTACAGAGGATTGTAAAATTCTTCCAGTCACTTGTCAATTGTGTATCAATTCACACTTCTATTTTCTGTCTGACTAGACATTACATAACCAAATACAGTATTTGTAATATGTATCTTCTTTAGGCATATCCTTTTCCAATGGGTTTTTGAAGTGTAACAGTAATTGAGATTATTTCTGTAATACACATACACTGATTTCAGTTTAAAATTAGCTGATCTGTTTACAAGACAACATTCTTATGAATATTTACATAGGTAATGAAATTATCAGGAACATGAAGTTGCTCTACTTTGTTTTGAATCATTTATAAATACAACACATATAAAACTCCTTACCAGGTTTTTCAGTAGCGTTGATAATTCCTTAGTAAGTGTGGAAAATTTTACAAAAGCAGTGCCCAGATCTGGGTTATCCCGACTTAAAAAATTACTTCCGAATTTATCTAATACTTGTGCATAGTTCTCCTCATTTTGAACATGATCTGAAAAGAGAGGTTAAAAATTAGCAAGTTTCTTTCCTATAACTATCTATTTTAAATCTATACTTTAGTACAGAGTATTAATGAAACCAAACTGGTGATTTCACAAACTAGCACCATTGTGTCAAGGAAAACAAATTATTGAATTTACTGAAAATTGGTTATTTTAATATTAAAAAGGATTGTTTAACATATAGGCAGAAGTTATTTTTATGTTACCATCTGAATTTAAGGTCACACATAATGACAATCAATGAAATACAAAATTTAACCATGATTAATAAAATAATAAATTGCTCTTTATCATACTTTTCACAGTTTTAAGTGAGAACATTAGCTCATTTTGCAAAAAAGTATAAATATCTGTTTATGATGCACTGAAATTTACCTGGGTGTAAAAATCACAATAAAGTTATAGCTGCTACTACTGCTAATGAAAGCACGTTTAATTACAAAACAAACTATGAAGTCAAAAGTATTAGAAGTATAAATATGGGATAAATTTGACTCGCATTCTGAAGATTAAGCAGGAGAAACCCCCCTCATGTTTTGTATTATTCATAATAGAATGTTAGAATTTAAAGATCTCAGTGGAAAAGAAAATATATTACTAAATGTCCATGAGGAATGTTATATTTTAATTTTGAAACACTAATTACAAATCAAGGATATCAATTTTGAAATGACTATGTTTTGATGTCAGAACCAAAGAATTAAGCTAATCTACACAATCTAAACAATAAAACCCTAAAATCCTAAACAGGAAGCAGATTCTGAATTAAGAGCCATCACCGTTCATTTACATATTTTCTATTTCTTTTCTCTTCCTCTTTTCCCTTTTTCTAGCATCTCTCTGCTCTTCTTTCTGCTAGTTTGTGTCTCCCATTTGAATACCAGAGTAGAGGAAAAACTCTCACTATGCCCTCTTTAGTGATGTCAGTCTTCCAACTACTCACTCACAACACAAACTACTACACCAAACATGCACAAGTAATAGTGTTGAGAAGGGATCACTTGGTAAAATAGTGCATGCATAAGGGCAGGTTGAGGGGGGAGAATTAAGACTGCAGTATATGGCTTGTGGTATACGGTAGCTGGGATAGCGTGTGCCTGTGGATGGAGAAGTAGAGGGTAGGTACTACAAGGTAACTTAAGTTTTCATTTCCTTGCTTTTGTGGTTTTGTGTCAGGTTGTGATGAGTGTTCTGAGTCTGATGAGTCATTTGAGATAATTACCTTGGAAACCTAAGGGCTCAACCAATCCACAAGCAAGAGTATAGCCAGATGACTCCAATTCAGATATGCAGGCTCCTAATAAAAGAAGCGATTCCAGTATGCTCAACATCGTTACCTTGTTGGGGTTACTCTATCTGGTACTTCTGACAGACTATTTCTGCTCACCCCTGTCCCTACTCCAGCTTGCGCCTGCTTCAGCTCCTATTCCAGCCATAGCCAGTCTCATGGCTGTTCTGACACTCGTATGGTATGTGTAGCAATCTTAACTGCTTCCCAGCAATGTTTTGTGAATTAATATATACAATCTCATACACCTTAAACTATTTCTGCTGTGAGAAAGTTTAATGAACTGTTTGGAGCAGTTCTGGAAAAGATCTTTAGTCAACTATTACTCTATTCTACATTCTTTTATCGCTCTTACCATCAAGTTTCCAGTAACACAACAAACAAGATAACTAACGTCTGTCATATGTGGCTCATTCTCTCTCATCCCTTCTAGAAGGGGAGAATTATATGGGCTGTGGAGCTTTTTGTTTTGGAAGAGTGTTTTCTCTCTCTTTTTTTTAAAACTACGCCTATTGCTGTGTGTTTATGTTTCAAAGAGCAAAGTCAAAGAAGTGCACCCTGCACTTGGAGTAGAAGGCGGCAAGGTATGTGATGGCCTTTGTGATGGGTGGAAGTTTGTTCTACAGTCTGGGATTAGCCATGAGAAACCACTGTCACCTGCTTAGAGCTTTAGGTGATTCTTTTAGAGATCCTGGGCCCCAGCCACTATGTGCCTTTTAAATATGGACAGAAACTTGAAGGGTAGGTTACATGTCCTCACAGTCGTTTTTCTTGCTAACAAAGTGTACTGTAGCATTATGTACTAGCTGGAGTTCTAAGGGCCAGTGGTTTCACACCCAGGTATATTGCATTGCTGTAATACAGATGAGAGGAGACAAACACATATATAACCAAGGCCAGGTCACTGGGCCATCTTGCTAATAGCGGTATAGTCATAGATGGTAAAGGATAAGTAAAGCTGTATCATCTGCATAATGCTGCCACCTGAATCCATGTCATCTTACCAGTTCATCTAGTGGCTGCATGTACATGTTGAACAGGACCAGCAAAAGAACTGCTCTTTCTGGGATTCTGCAGGTGAGAGGTGTAGTGGCAAAGGTGCAGTTTCTCATTTCTACTCTTTGGGCATAAACCTCCAAGAAGGACTTAAAACTATTTTAGAGCTTTCTCCTGGTCCCCTGCCTCCTCTCTCAGACAAGACAATATCTCCAAGACAAGAGAAGGATGAGAACAGCTGTCTGCCCTCTATCCAGTGCCAGCAAGAGATCATCCATCAGTACCACTACAGATGTTTCCACCCCACATCCAAATTATGCTGGGCCTAGGATATTGCCTTCAATTAGAAGAGCTTGTAGTTAGCCCTGGGCTGGCTTCTCTATGAGCTTGCTCAGGAACAGAAGATGTTTTATTGGGCAGTTGTTGATTAAAACAGATGTATCCAGGATGGGTTTCTTCATTGTTGGTCAGACTATTGCACTGTGAAAAAAATGGAAGGGAAGATTACTTCCCTGAATGAGGAAATGGCTATTTCAGTTATGAGTGGCACCAGCTGCTTATGAATCTCTTTCACCAGCCAGGAAGGGCATGTGTCACAATTTTTGGGATGAGATTCCCTCAAAGTATCCAATACTTCTTGAGAAGCAAATGTACTTAAATATGGGAATACAGCTAAAGTAACTTGTGTGTGGTGGTTTTTTTTTTTTTTTTTTTTAAAGAATGCAGTCTTTAAAAGTCCAATTCTATAAATCTAATATTCTCCTTCCAACAGTTTGTTTGAATAGTGGGAGAGATAGGATTATAAATGCCAACAAGAATTATGTTTCCTTCAGGTAGTAGTATGAGTGTCATTTTCTCCCAGTTGTAAATTTTGTCTGACAGTATTTGAATTACAGAAAATAAATATTATTTTGATTTCAGATATGAAGTTGAAATCTTTTAAACACTATTTTTCTGTTGACTTCTACACTTTACTTTTAAAACCATGAATTTCATCACAATCCATATGCAATAACCCATGATACATGAATCATCTTAGACACTAAAAAATAAAAAAAAATAAAAACCTGGCAGAAAGCCTCAAAAGAATTGCCCTTCCTTTAAAAAATATCTGCCAAGTACAAAGTTCCACTAAAGCCATCAGCGAAAACCAACGGTTTTTTCTTAAACTCAGATCAAAATTATGAAATTGCTCATGAACTTTTAACTGTATTTTGGAAATACTATTTTTTATAGTATATGTTTATAATTAATTTACATATATACCATTGTCATACTTATTGCAAACACAAAAATTAATGTTATCAAGTGCCCCAAATTTTCAATCATATGATATTGTTGATTGGCAAATAGTAAATTATGTTTTTAATAAGACTACATTTGTTCTAAAAGCATATACTTTTAATCAAATATCTTGGCATAAAAACCAAAGAAATCCTTATGCAATAATAAAATGTGTATTTTGTTTTGATGTAAATATGCACAAAGAGATTTCAGCTAAGGAGGAGTACTGGCTGATTCAGCCCTGGCTTAATGAAGCTCAAATGTGTCACAGTGTGTGTTCTGCTGTGAACGACGAATTAGGGAGCCATAGAAGTCAGAGATCAAAAAGACCCAGTAGATTATGCTGTTCCTTTCCTTGCCAATGCAGGATTTCTCGATACAGTATTTTTCTTAGTATTTTATTCAATCTACTTTAAAAAAAAAAAAAAGTGGTGGTAATCGCTACTCATGTGTTGGTTTGAAGCTTTAGATCAGACTATTACCATTACCAGGGCAAAAGGATATATGTCCCATTCTGTTTCCTCCCCCAAGTTAGAAATGGGAAGTGAGGAAGGAAAAGGCTGATTATCCCAGAATTAATGCATGGGAGAGCCCTCCAAAATCTGAGGTAAGAGACAACACAAGTGCACGTGAGACTATTTTCATTTAAGGTAAAGTGAATACCACTATCAACAGTAAATAAGAAAACAAAATCCTAACATATGAAATACAATACTATGTATAAGGATATTTAATAATCTTTACTATAAAGTACATCTACAATATGTCCAATATATCTTTAAAATGGACTAGAAAATTATTCAAGCTTGAAAATCTGAAAATGTTTCCACCCAGACATTTCCATTAATTTTCTAGCCCATCTAGAAGTTATATAGGACATATTGCAAATGTACTTTATGGTAAATAAAAATTTAAGTACATGAAAAACGGACACATATATAGAAGATATATGATACAATTGTAGAAGAGCTTACATCCTTTATTTATTTTTAAAACCTCTCTCCCTCATTCATCCTCTTGCCAGATATACTATTTCCTTGCATCATATCATGTTTTATCTCACTATTGATCTGATCTTGCAAATACTTATGTGAGTAACTTTACTCGTTGTCTCAATGGAACTTTGCTTAAATGGGATTATTCAAGTGAATATGTTCATGTTTGTAGCAATGAGCCTCTAGATAAGATCCTTAGCAATGATCAGGGCTTTAAACCATGCACATGTGGCACCACATACAAATGATAAGTAATTCTGCACTTCTGTTTCAATGCAAAGACTAAGGAAATGGGAAGGTCCCACTCACCATAGCATAGCACAGAATTCATATACAGTAGAACGTTACAGTCACAAACACCTCAGGAATGGAGGCTGTTCGAAACTTAAATGTTCGTAACTCAGAAAAAAACATGGTTGTTCTTTCAAAAGTTTGCAACTAAATATTGACTTAATATAGCTTTGGAACTTTGCTATATAGAAGAAAAATGCTTCTTTTAACCATCTTAATTTAAATGAAACAAGCACAGAAAGTTTCCTTATCTTTTCCAAAAAAATTTAAATTTTCCCTTTTTTTTAGTGGTTTATGTTTAACACACTGCTGTACTGTACAGTATTTGCTGTCTGCTAACTGATTGCATACTTCAGGTTCCAAACAAGGTGTGTGTTGACTGGTCACTTTGTAACTCTGAGATTCTACTGTAAGTCCATGACCCATCCAATGTGTAAAATATTATTTCATTTATTTTAAGATTACCAAATCGCTACAAACATTTGAACACTCGGTTTTCACAAGGCATACAACAATCTGGATAACAGTCCAAAAGCTGGAAGTAGAAACTACTAATATGCATTAGTGATTTTCACTTCAATAATAGTCTGTTTTATCAATCTTAACAAATCAATGTATGTTTTTGTACTAAAAAATGCAATCAACAAATGAAACTAAAGTCTATTTGTGAAAATTAAGGAAACAAACTAAAGTGTGTTATGTACCCAGTTCTTGATACAGTACATAAAAGAATAGCTTTCTGCACTGCATAGAAAAAACAACAGGTTTACTGCATGTGTACTGGTGTTAATAAATATCTTCAGTGAAGTACAGCACTCTGATGCAGTGATAAAGAGAGAGACAACATAGTCAGCGTAGCCTGTTATACATGAAGGAAGCCCTTCTGAACAGCTGACTCCCTGTATCTAATGGCAAATGTTATTTCATAGCAAGATGGAGTATAATACATTAATTTTGTTTGCATTGTTGTTGTAGCCATGTTGGTTCTCAATATGCCAACCTCTTTTATGGGCCACCTTGCGGAACAATTTCTGAAAAAACGCACCACAAAACCAATGATAATCCTGAAATACATTTTCATCCTCTGGACAGACTACTAAGATTTCCACCACAATTTTAATAACCACCACCCACCCATCCATCCAACTCTCTCTATGGTCACTCTGGTTTAGCAGTCACCAATGCAGTTTATTTACAGCATGCAAACCCATCACCTTCTTACAACATACAGCTTGGGCTAGCAGCCTCAGGAACATCTCAGCTTCTGCAGGCAGAGCCTCTTCTTCCCTTTTACTTCCTCGCTTCTCTCCACCTTTATTTTCTTCACCTGGGCCTGTAGATAGCCCCTGGTTAATTAGACAGACAGCTGCTTCCCCTTCACAAATCAGGTACAGGTGTCCCTAGCCAGATCCAATTTACCTCACTTAATTGGGGCTGGTGTGACAGAGGGCTGGCTAAGGGATTGCTGCCCAACACTCTGCCACACAGCACCCCCCCTTATCAAGCCGCCAGGTTCTTCCTTCCCTGTCCTCTCCTCCCTCTACCAGAGGGATCCCTATGGGGGAGTTCTCCTTTTTCCTTCGGGTGACCCTCAGGGCCCAGCTTGTGGGGTTCAGTCATCCCCCACCCATAGAAACTATGTGGAGGACGGGTGCCCACATAGCTCCGCCACCACCCACAGTGGTGGGTTGCAACCCAGGTTGGTCCCTCCCCATTTTCCCCCATCCCTTCCGAATGGGGCATGGATGGTGGCATGGTGAGATCAAAACATCGGTCTCATTCCCTTCCTCAGTGGGAATGTGAAATAAATAAATTAGCCAATTCCCCATCTTACTACTTTCCAGTCCCTCTTAAAATTATTTTCTTGCTGCAATACTATTTAAAATACTTTCACATTTTTAAACCAAATATTTAGTCCTTTTTTGTGACGTGCACATCCATAAAAAACTGAGCTGAGAACTGCAAGAATTAGTACACTGCATACAGATGCACACACCACAGAACATTTTTCCATTGCAATTTATGTAGCACTCTTCCATAAGACTCTCTTTAAATTAATGGAGATTAGCTTGAAGCTATTCCATTGAATTAATAGGAAAAAACTATTGAAACTCACTCTATTAGTTATGATGCAATTCACTGCCACTAAAATTCAAATGAGTGTTATTGGAAAGCTATCCAAAAAGATTCTCCACTGACTTCACATACCACCTTCAGTGAGACAAGAGACACCTTCCAACTCACAAATCCAATCTGACTATTCCAGAAATATCTAACAAGTTGGAGGGGCGACTGCAAAAAGCTTCTCAAACAGATTGGTATGACATTTAAACTGATTTAAATTATTTTACTAACAGAAGAAAAATCTCCTGCCTTTCATGTTTCAACAGTAAAAAGGATTTGTGCTACACCCAAACTTTCGAACTCTTCTTTCTCAGAACCTTTCAGAATCTGGTATGAGATCTACCTTCTTCTGAATATCATTGTTCATATATCATTACAGGCAAAACAATTACATAACTATTACTTTCTGGAAAGCATGTATTAGATTAGAGACAGGTACTATTACTGTCCCAGTGTAATTTTATTTGCCTCCACTCTTAGCCAGTTTTGATTTTTCAAGAGTTTATGAGGTAGGTGAGAGTTTAATAAAGTCACAATATGATTTATCAACCTCACATGCCCCAAGTAAATAAAATATAAAATAAGTCTTCTGATCCCCCCAAATGTAGCTATTGGCCTTCCCCTACAATATGAAAATATCATCCACCTACTTCTTGAACTGATGTATGACATGAAGTTCTATTGCTGCCTTTGGTATCTTGTGTGGAGAAATTCTACTTGAATGAAATCTCAAGACACAAACTGATCTGCAATATTACCATCAGTCTCTGACTACTTTGTTTTTACATTTATTTTTTCTTTGGAGGAGTCAATATATTTAATAGTATGTTCACTATTCACTTCCTTTATATTCCCCCCAAACTGTATAAGCCAATTCTTCCTTCTTAGAGAAACAAGCTGGGTTTGTTAATACCTTTTATTGGACTAACTTCCATTGGTGAGAGAGACAAGCTTTTTTAAGTTTGTCTCTTTCACCGACAGAAGTTGGTCCAATGAAAGATATTACCACACCCACCTTATCTCACTAACATCCTGAGACCAACAGTTACAATAACACTGGATACAACTCTTCCTATGTTTATTAACTATAGTATGAATTAATTGCTCCTGTGTTCTGTTTCCAGTTTTAACTCCAAATGATCCCAACTGCACATTTTGAAAAGGGAATTACAGTATATATTACATACTTCATATGAAGAAAGTACTAAAGATGTTTAAACCAATTTGTTTCTTGGAACATCATTTCTTTTCTGACTGCTGACTAATTTTATATATATTCTTTTAACTTTTTGCTAGTCATTAATGGGTTTCTTTCTGGACCTTTGCGATTTATTCTTGCATTTTCTATTAATATTTATTTAAGTAAGTCATTTCAACATATCTTTCTTCCCTATAATGAACTGTCAGAGCAATTTAGCCACCTTTAAACCTTATCAGTTCAGGTAGTTTTCAAAAATGACTTTGTTTTGACCAACATACTGCCTGCCCTCCACCATTAGACTTTAAAAGTTACTTAAAATTATATAGTTTTCCAAATAATTTCCAGGGTGTGAAAAGGAAACAGAACTGAGCTTCAGATTTGACTTGGTGACAAACAGCTTTTTAATTTTCAACTATAACATTATTGTTTAAAATGGCTCCTAACTAATTTGATATCACTTTTTGATTAAATAGTTTACATAACATGCCATGGTTACCAGGTTTGAAGACATTGAAACCAGCTTTATTCCAAAATATGGAGTAAACAACAACTGGAGGCTATGGTGCAATTCATGTATATTTCACAAGAGGGAGTAAATATTTTACAATTCTTAAAAGTTGGACAGTTTTGAAACTCAATCAGCATGTTCTTGTGTCAAGACCTCTTTAGAGCCAGATAAGCTACTTTGCAGGCCCACAGCACATTTACAAATCTAATCTTCAGTAAAAGTAAATGCATTTCTGTCTAACAATGCATGTGGCAAAAGATAGTTATGTACACTCTATACTTGCATGAGGTGAAAAGCTAGGGAGTGAGGGAGGGGAGGATGTGTATGTTGTGGGGTTAGGATGGTGGGGGGAGAGGGAAATGGGGAGAAGCCACAAAGTAATATAAATCGCTATTAAAAAGCCTTACAAGCACCAAATACATTAACCTACTAACACAGAACAACCTTTATCTTCTTTTTAAAACCTATAACACTGAGAAGTTGCTCTAAAGGGCAAGACATTTGCTTAGCTGAGCATGAGCGCCAACATATACAAATTGTGTTTTCCTGAAATTCAATATTTACAACATGGGTAATTCCATTTGAATAAAATGGCAAATGACCAAGGGCTAATTCTGCTCTCCTAGATATCATGGACAAAACTCCTATTGATTTCAATAGAAATAGGTAGGAGCTGGCCCTGATAAGGTACACACTACCCAAATAAATATTTATGTTGATTGTTGACAATTTGTTATATTTGATTCCTGTTTAAGTTTACCAAATTTATTACGAATACCTACACATATACTAATAAAATGTATTAATGGAGATTTGGCAAAGTACAGATCTCAAAAAGGACAAAATTTCATGACATATTTTCATTTTAGCCATTCATCCAAGTTCTTACACTGATGTCCATTATCACTATCATTATCCCAGTATCCAAGGGTCCCCTAAGGGGCAAAAAATGACAAATATCTCTTTCTTCCCTGCTAACAAGACACACAGTCCTTTAATGTTTCCATTTTCTATTCATTATTATTTCATATAGGTGAGTGAGTGTGTTGATGAAAGGATACTGAATGTTTTAAAGTTTGGGCAAAAGGGTAGGTTTTGCATTTTAGTAGTGACAGTGAGGAAGTTAATGGTCATCCTCATTTCATGTAGTAATGCATTCCATAATTCTGATCCAGGGTTCAATCTCCTACTGTCACATGCCTCCTCTTGTCAACCACTTTGCTATTCCAATGGAATGAACCTGTTGTGAGAGGTCATGGTAGCACAGGATGAGAAAGAGTTTCTCTCTTTCCCTCAGGTAGCCAAGATCAATTCAATGAGCTTTGGGAGGGAAAAATCAAGATGGAAACCTTGAAATATACTATTTCCAATAGGTTGTCAGGGGGCAGAGGCGTACTCCCAGCAACTTGTACTGCTGAACAGGCAAGCATAGAGTCATAGAATCACAGAAGTGTATGACTTGAAGGCACTTCAAGAGGTCTTCTAGTCCAGTTCCCTGCACTCATGGCAGAACAAAGTATTATCTAGATTATCTGACAGGTGTTTGTCTAACCTGCTCTTAAAAATCACTAATGACTTCTAATCTCTAATGAATGATTCCACAACCTCCCTAGGCAATGTATTCCAGTGCTTAACTACCCTGATAGTTAGAAAGGTTTTCCTAATATCCAACCTAAAACGCTCTTGCTGCAATTTAAACCCAATGCTTCTTGTCCTATCCTCAGAGGTTAAAAAGAACAATTTTGTCCCTCCTCCTTGTAACAACATTAAATGTACTTGAAAACTGTTATCATGTGTCCTCTCAGTCTTCTCTTCTCCAGACTAAATAAACCCATTTTTTTCAATCTTCCCTCATAATTGTTTTCTAAATCTGTAATCTTTTTTGTTGCTCTTCTTTGGACTTTCTCCAATTTGTCCATATCTTTGCTGAAATATAGAGCTCAGAACTGGACACAATACTTCAGCTGAGGCCTAATCAGCATGGAGAAGAGCAGAAGAATTACTTTTCATGTCTTGCTTACCACACTCCTGGTAATACATCCCAGAATGATGCTTGCTTTCTTTCGCAACAGTGTTACACTGTTGACTCTTGTTTAGCTTGTGATCCACTATGACCCCCAGATCCCTTTCCGCAGTACTCCTTCCTAGAAAGTCATTTCCCATTTTGTATGTATGCAATTGATTGTTTCTTCCTAATTGGAATACTTTGCATTTGTCCTTAAGAGCATCACCTACTCTTTAAGTTTAATATGCAGCGAACAACAAAGCAAACTTTGTAAACATTATTTAACAGAATGCTTTAGATTGTCACATAAGACCAAAAACACTTACCTTGCCCAGAATTATATATTGCTTTTACAGACTTTTTCACTTTCTGTAGTGCAGTTCTGTCTTGATCCAATGCCTATAATAAAAGAAAGATTGTCAAAAAGACCACCTCTGATTGGCTTGTAATTGAATAGCAGCAGCCAGTTTCATAATATTTGTAAGTAAATAGTGAATAATTCCAGGGGCTGGAAGCATTACAGATGCATTGTGTTTAGCCCTCTGGGAAGGTCTTGGGTCACTCAATCCCTTCAAGTCAATTAAAGAGTTGAAATGAACAGTTCTGAAGGGAGACATCCTGAAGAGCTAAATGGTTGTGAGAACGCTAAAGGACAGCTATAAGTTGATTAAAGCTTTGTAAAAGAACTCTGTCAACTTGAAATATAGTCAATTTAAAAAGTAAATTAAAAGTAGTTTCAGGTACTACAGCAGTCTGAGTTCCCTACCAATTTCTATGGTTTTACTGTAGCCATTTCTCTGTTACCCACACAAACAAAATTGACTATTCAGAGGAAACAGTGAAACTAACTGCATAAAAAACACTGTCAAATGAACTAATAATAACCTAGACAAGAATATTTTATTCTCTATTCTCATTCAGTAATTGTAGAGGTTATTTGTAGTGATAGTAGGTACAACATTTTTAAATACAATGCTGACTTTTCGGGCTGTGTTTCTTTTAAAAATAAACTGGATACAGAGTGGTAAATTTAAAGAAAAACAAAACAAAACTAAGAATTTGCTTTTGTAAACACACATGAATCCATTATTGAAGTTGAACAATGCATAAGAGTATCACTACTCAAGTAAATAATTGTTTTCTGGATTGTTCCCTACATTTGCAACACAGAAGCCTCTACAGACTGCAATACTTTTAAGGTACAAATAAGTCAAATTTTTGGACTAAACTTCTGGCCCAGTTCTTTCAACCTCATAAAATGTCCGATGGACCCATTCACAACCTAGTGGAAGGGATGAAACAAGTCAATACACCTTCAGAAAGAACTTCTCTGTGAAAGCTCCAAATTAAAATAAAGTCAAAAAAATAAAAAGCCAGCCTGGTTTGTGGGGTATGAAATTCTAAAGTCACTTTAGGAGCTTCTTAAGACATTTTAGGCCCATTCTCTTATAAATTTATTACTGGGCACACTAAGCACTTTACTAAATATGTTTGCTTACATAATTAATTGTTCATGATTGAGAGAATTGATATAGAACTGTTTAAATTGATTATTTTAGATCACTTAAAGACAAAGGGAACAACTTCAGAGCAATGTTTACGGTGTTAGGTTTACATTCACAAATGTTCAATTAATACGCTGCATTTTAGCAATGCATCTGGATTTGGACTGTTACCTAAAATGTAAGTGGCTTAATTCTGACAAAGCAAAATAGTCATAGTTAAATGATATAAAATAACAATAGTAAAAAAAAATATAACAATATTTTATAGATTAATATCCAATTCAGAGCCCATTATGTACTCAACTGTACAATAACTTATTAGCATTTCAAATGCAGCTACATTTTCACAAGTTCAAAACTACAGCATCTTCAATACTGTCTCTTTTTTATACTGTTTTTTCTTTTCATTTAAATTACACCAGAACAATGGATAAAATATAATTTTACATAAACACAATCTTTTCTTTAGTTATAGCAAGGTATATTTTATTTTATCATGCCTTACATTGTGATGGAAACTAAAAAAAATTGGATGGAGTGGAAAATCCAGAAATTGGATTGTGGAGTGGAAAAGCCACAAATTTTCCACAAATTGGGAAACTGTGATGGAAACTAAAAAAATTGTAAAACTGGCCAATACCAACACTAAGAATGTTTTAGCCTTAAACTTGGAAGGCCTCAGCGAGGTACAATGTGTATGGTAGCTGACCCTTTCTGCTGCCTCCCAAATGGCAATCAAATGCTGCATTACTACTCCAAACACCATAAACCACCTCAGAAAGTACTTATCTTGAATGTATTGTGAAGCTTCCATCAGTTTCAACTAGGATTATGATGGTTACTCAGAAAAGCTAGTGAAATTCTTCACTTATCTTTAGGTTTGGAATTTCTGCATTAGAATTTTTTTTTTTTTTTTTTGGCAAAATACAACTGTTGATGTGTGAATTATGAGATGTTTCAGTGATAAAGCTTGTGCAGAGATATTATAATACTGAACCAAACAAGACAGTCAGGCAGAACTTCTGTGTTTTCTTGAAGGGAAGTTTAGAAATAGATGATAGAAAATAAGTCCTTCATAGTGAAACCTAATTAGAAAACTAGAGAAAATTCATTCATTGGGGGTGGGTTTGCATTATTTACAGAGTGCCATCACTGAGCATAACAACATATAAAGAATGCCATCTCTGGCCTTAAGGAGCTTATGAGCTTAATCAGACTGACAACACAGTTCAGTTTTGTACTTTTATACTTAAGTATTATCTCTATTTGAACAAATATAACATATATACTCATTCAGGGCAGTGTTTGCACAATAACTTGCACAATTCTAAATGAGGTTTCTAGGTGTTACAGCAACAATTATCATCCCATCTTCTATTTAATAATTTCAAAACAGATGCACTTTTGTCCCCAAAATATGTTAAATTCTTACATTTGATAGGCAAATACTTTACTACACTATATTTTGCTTCCAAGGAAGTTATTATAAAAAGCAGAGTGCAATTATGTTGCATCCAAGTTTCAAATTAATTTTTATTCATAATTATTGTCTTTGGAAGGAGCAGCTTTACATTCCCGTACTAGTCCAAAATATATATTATATATCCATCTATCGATCGATTGATAGATAAAACATTATTCCAAATTGGTGTGTTTAGAATAGTTATTTTACAGATAGAAAATTAAAATATTTTTATTCTATAAAAATAGAAAATTCAAAAATTCCAACAAGAGCTTTATACAGGTAGATTCATAAAATCTGTATTGCCATAGTCAGAGATGAGTAATTTTATGGCATTTTATAAAAGCCTTGAATGCTTTTGAAATAAGAATGTAAAAATTTGTAGATTGTTGTATTTAAAGAACTATTGTAGGAGGTCAAATAGAAAACATTATAATCTTGAAGATTACATTTATAAGCCTATAATTTAGTACCCTGGAACTAAGATTCAAAGCAATAGAAGCTCCCACAAAGAGATTTATTCTTTCATCTAAAAGGTATTGAAACGCCTAATATAATAATAATTACAGGTAAATGAAGTATTTAATTGTAAATGAAGTAATACAAATATTGAAACTACATCTTGATCTTGAAAATGGCATCTCAATTTCTTTGACAGATATTTAAGACATTCTCGTAGGAGAAATAACATATTAATAGAATAAAACAAGTGTCATTGGTACACTGCTTCTGTGGATCAACCATTGTTAATTTGGCACATAATACATTTTTCCATGCAAAACTTCTACCTTTCAGGGTCCACCTGATATATTTTACACTAACAGATATTGGTTCTTTTGAAGGATAAATGGTCTCGACTATTCCCTTTTTTAAAGCAACTATCCTGAGTGGGATCACTTTTGTTGCCTTTCAGGAGAATACTGCCAGACTACTGACATCACAAGTAATCAGAAAAGCAACTGGTCCCATTAAATGAGGAAAGAAGCCTTAAACTGAGCACCTTTTACTATAGATGATTATAAATCCTATGGCAAAAAATTATGTTAAGATTTAGGTTGTTTGGTGGTATGTCACCCCTTTCCAAAACACTGAGTTGAGCAAAACTCGAACTACTTAAAACAAGGAAATGCACAGTTAAGGTTGTCCATACAACCTACACAATTCTGTGCAGAAAAGAAACATTGCACCCTGAAGGTATGTATGCACCTCTTCTCCTTCCTCACAGACATGAAAGGGTGAAAAACATAGATTAACTCATGTAACAATCACAGCTCTGTCATACCCCTCATACCTCCACAGATGTTACAAATACCCCTCTATTAAGAAGAGCTACCTACTGCCTTTACCATTCAGTACAAATACACCTGACCCAGACCACACAATACCAGAAATGCATGCAAATAATAAATGTTTAGACTGCTCTCACATACACAACTCATTACTACAATACCCTCTGTAATAAAACTCCTGTACCCGGCTAATTATAAAATATACATGGGACTTTTGTTTTTGGGGGTTTATTAATTTCATTTTCCAGGATTTATTTTAGCAATTTTCATGTTCTATGTGAGGTTTTGAGTCTCTCTCTTTGATTCTGTAATTAGAAGATTTTTTTTCAGGTACTTCCCAAAATTCTTGCCAAGATAGGATCTACTATATTTACATTTTTATTATATGTATAAAAATGACTTACATTTGAGCTTAACCTTTTTCTCCTTGTTTTTGAACACCTGGTTTAGTGTTTGTCCCTAATGCGCTTTAACATAGCAAGAGCAATTATGTTAAAATGAACTAGGAAGCATATGTACTAAAATCTCATTTTGTGGGCACATTAGTAGTGATGGAAAGGTAAGGGAGATGTCATTTGATTTGTAAAAATCTACAAAAATCTACTTCAATGGTGTCGTCTTCTGTGGCGTGGCGGGGGGTAAGAGTGTGTACTCTCCCCACCCTGCTCCCACCTCCAGGATCTCCAGTTGCTGAAAATACATCATCAGAAATGGAAATGGGTCAAGTTGGGTATAATTTGAAAACTCTTTCTCCCACAAACTCAATGGTACCAAACATGAAAAAATGAGTACAAGTATGTAGATATATATATTTGAGAAAATGTTTAAAAATAAACATTTTAAAACTTATACTTTAACACATGGCTGCACTACATACATAAAAAAAAGACAGTGATCTTTGGCAGTGCTATGGAAGTTATACTTAACATGTAGAACTGAAAACATGTATTCATCAAAGTCATCATCTGTGTCCTCTCAGGGCATGACTTCTAGACATGCTGACAACAATAACCTTCATCCACATCACACTTGTGCAAGACAGGCCATTCCATTACTTGAAAATTAATTTATAATTACTTGATAATTTGCCCTCCAGATAGCAAATGTAAATATACCCCTGTCAAGTGGCAATTTTGCTGTCTGCTTCTCAGAAAACATCCCCCAATGTAACTCTACAGGGATCATAAAGATGGTCTTCAAATGGTAAACTTGACATATGAATGCCTCCAGTGCATTTATAACCTTGCCAGTCACTGTCTCAGCCATTCCTAACATCTTCAGAGCAAAGACAGAGACTTTGGAGGCTGAATCAAATGCCTCCCAGTAAGATAATTGGTCTTTCCAGCCAACTACTTCCAGTAGTGTCACATACTAAAAGGGCACGCAAACCATAGGAACACACCTCTGAAGGATATACTGTGATTCTGTTCCCCAGCAGCAGGCACAAAAAAAATCTTGCAGAAGTATTGGGTAGCATCTCAAAGAGAATACTATAACATCTGTGTCTTGTGCAAAAATCCAGAGTTTAGCAGTACCTTTCTCTGTAGCATTGATAGTATGCAAGATAATTTTAGTGTCAGACTCCTCATGAGAACTATAAAAACCTCCACTGAACAGTGTGAGGCACCAGTCTCATTATGCCATGCAATGATTAAATTTTTTGAGTAATTCTTCGCATGCTGGAGCATTTTTCCTGTAATGTATGCAGTTAACTTGCCATTCATGTGAGTATGAGACAGTTGCTTCTTCATTGCAATGTTGGAGATGTTCATGGAGTCAATGATTTTCTATTGGACATCTGCAATACCATGTAGATTTTTTCTTTCTGGTAATGTTTTTAATTGATTCCTCTGCATATGTGTCAAACATGAGGTGGACTTCACCACTAGTATTTTCACTGTACCCTCATAATGAAGTGTTCAGCCAAATATTGGAAAATATTAACAGTTTCTGGTTTGTCAAGAGCCTGTACCTCAGTCATAGCATCTACAATTACTACATTGAAAGGCCTTTGCTGGCATAAGGTACCAGTCACTTTGTCAGTAAGATATAGCCTTAAAAAGACCATGCAAGTTGTGCATTAGTTTGCTTTTTGCCCAGCACATATGCACAATTCTCTCTCATTCAAACATCAGTTGTGGTACCATGGAGCACTTGTACTTGTACTTTCCCAAAGTCTCACATAAATCAGTATCATGCTCCAATCTGGACATGACCAGGAGATGAGCAAACAATGACCTGTCAGAGTTTAGCTCTGTAATAGTCCCGGCCACTTTCACTCTTTCTTCTTTGTATCTGAGCACAACTTTTGTCTTTTCTTCTTGATTGAAGCTCATAGATTGCTGAAGCTTTGGATAATTCTTTGCGTTTCAAAAACTGCGTACAAGTCATGACCCAGATTATCCATTCAACTGACATCTTTAGTAATCTCATCACTGAAGATGTCCATCATGACACTAATGAGCTCTGGTCCATCATATGCAAAAAAAATTGACAGTGCAAGTAAGCTCATTCTGTAGCTTTAAAATTGATGCTTTCTAGCATTTAACTGCATCTAATGAGTCTAGATGGTGCTTGGTTACTTCTGGGAAAGTAATCCCAGAAATGTTTAATGTCTCATTTAAAATTCAGTGGAGTTCTGGCATTGTCAGGAAAAACCAGGATGCACCAACCCCCCAACAAACTTTCTTTGCTCTGGTTGTGTTCTAGGCGTCATCTGAACCAAATGGATAGAAGGGACCTGGCAACCTTTTAACAACCCAATTTCCTTTTCAAAATTCCTTCCATATGCATTCCTCCCGCATGCCATAGGACCTAGTATAAGGTGAGTCTCATCCACAGCAGGCACTTCTCCAGGTATCTTCAACTTTTTCCTGATGTTCAATATACGTCTTCTCCACAGTAGCCCAATTTAGTTTATTGGTGTACTTCTTACAGCATTTAAGGTGCCACCAATTTTTGTGTTTAACCAGGTCCTCTGCAACTGTATTCTCCAAAGATTCAGCTGCTAGTCAGTACTCTTCATCTCCCCATTAATATCTAAAAATGATCAAGACCAAAGTAGAAACAAGGACTTTGTAATAAATTACTTTGGGATTTTAATTAATTATATTATGTAATGTGCATTATGTAACCAAATGCATACTATTTGCAAGTGGAGTCCAGTAATTTCTGACTGGATGCTGACATCTTAATCAGTGCCTCATTACAACAGTTTTGCAAAAATAAACAAAGCTGATAATCAATACCACAGAACCATTTCTTTTTTGCCGATGATGGCAAATTAATTTGAGGCAATCCTTCCATTTATAAAAGTCATTTATATTTATCAGGTATCATGTTTTGAGCATTAACCGAAAACATGGAACTCTCAGTAGAGGGCCACAATTTAACTTTGTGATGGATATATGTTTGACGTGCACATGCTGAAGTATAATTTAAAAACATTTGTTTTTAAACATTTTCCTGAACATATATCTACATAATTGTTCTAGGTTGTCATGTTTGGTACCATTATGTTCATGGGAGAAAGGGCTTTTGAATGAAATTATAGACCAATCATCTCAACTCAGTACCCGGAAAGATAACGGAGCAAATAATTAAGCAATCAATTTGCAAACACCTAGAAGATAATAAGGTGATAAGAAACAGTCAGCATGGATTTGTCAAGACCAAATCATGTCAAACCAACTTAACAGCTTTCTTTGATGGGGTAACAAGCCTTGTGGATGAGGGGAAGCAGTAGATGAGGTATACCTTGATTTTAGTAAGGCTTTTAATGTCTCACATGACCTTCTCATAGACAAACTAGGGAAATATAACCTAGATAGAGTTACTACGAAGTGGGTGTATAACTAGTTGGAAAACCATTCCCAGAGAGTAGTTATCAGTAGTTCACAGTCAAGCTGGTAGGGCATATCGAGCGGTGTCCCGCAAGGATCAGTTCTGGCTCCTTTTCTGTTCAATACCTTCATCAATGATTTAGATCAGGGGTGTCAAACATACGGCCTGCGGGCCGCATCTGGCCCGCGAACCTTTTTGATCTGGCCCGCGTTCGGCCATGTAAGTGAGTTGTGCTCCGCCGAAAGTTTCTCTGCGTACGGCATTGCCACTTTAAGAGATTTGTCGGCGGAGGGCATTGCCACTTTAAGAGAGTCTTAAAGCGGCAATACCTTCCTCCCCAGAACCTAGCCGCTAAAAAGCGGAAGACGTCCTGAATTTTTCGGCGGAGGGTATTGCTACTAGAAATCCCTTAAAGCGGCAATGCAGTCAGTCTGGCAACAGAGTCTCCCGCGAAATCCCGCTGCCAAAAAGAGGAAGATGGCCTGAATTTTTCGGCGGCAGGTATTGCATGGCCCCCATGAACTGCAGGTTATGTGAATTTGGCCCGTCACTATCAGCGAGTTTGACACCCCTGATTTAGATAATGGCATAGAGAGTACACTTATAAAGTTTGCAGATGATACCAAGCTGGGAAGGGTTGCAAGTGCTTTGGAGCAGGATTAAAATTCAGAATGATCTGGACAAACTGGAGAAATAAGTAAACAGGGCGAAATTCAATAAAGACAAATGCAAAGTACTCCATGTAGGAAGGAACAATTAGTTGCACACATACAAAAGGGGAAATGACGCCTAGGAAGGAGTACTGTGGACAGAGGGATCTGGGGGGTCATAGTGGATCGCAAGCTAAACATGAGTCAACAGTGTAGCACTGTTGCAAAAATAAGCAAATATCATTCTGGGATGTATTACCAGGAGTGTGGTAAGCAAGACATGAGAAGTAATTCTTCCACTCTTCTCCACACTGATTAGGACTCATCTGAAGTATTTGTCCAGTTCTGGGCACCATATTTCAGGAAAGATATGGACAAATTAGAAAGAAAATGGCATGGGCAAACTCCCCCACTTTTGTCCTTTAATAGTATTAGGAATCTCTGGGTGAAAGTGATTGGGTTGTAAAAAGAGGTGAAAAGCTTGTATATTTCAGCAACTGAAAGCTGGTAGAGTAAAGGTATGTGTGTTAATAGGGCATATTGGGGCATTGCTGTAAGAGGGAAGAGTTAAGGTTGTATGGGCAGTCTTAACTGTGCGTTTCCTGGTTTTCAGAAGGTTGAGTTTTGCTCAACTCAGTATTCTGCAGAGGGATGACATACCACTAAGCACTTTACATGGATTAACAGTTTTTTGCCATTGGATTTTCAGTTTTTGACAGGAAAAGATATGTTGTTGGTAGAAGTTAGTAGTCATATAGGCAGTTGCACATAATCATGTCCCACAATTTGCACACTGAGCCAGCCCACCATCAGTCTCCCCTCTTTTCCCCTGACACCAGCTGGGCCCCACCAGCTCTGTTTTGGTGTGCCTCACCAGCCATGGCACTGAACCATTCATTCACTGCATATCCAGCCCACACTCCCCCCACTGCAAGCACAGAATGCATCTCACTAAAGTCTTCACTAACTGGTATTCAAACGTTTCTATTGCCGTTACTTCCCCCCTCTTATAACCCAACTTATATGCAGTGCCTGAAGCAAAGAATAACTATGTTACAGTGGAATGGTGTTTCTTGTCACTTTTCAGAGCAGTTGGAGGATGGAGTTTTTGGCAGAGCTGGTGAAAGAAATCATGGACAAGGTTGTGTTCCAAAATACTGACAGTTTTATATTTTAGAGAAAGATGTTCTGAATGCTGTCCAATAGATGTACCCCATCTATAAGAAAGTAAGTTTTTAATAGATTCCAGAGTCAGAAGGAACCATTATGATCATCTAGTCTGACCTCTGTATAATACAGGTCTGAAAACTTCCCCCAAATAATTTCTATTATATTTTTAGAAAAACATCCAGTCTTGATTTTAAAATGTCAGTGATGGAGAATCTGCCACAATCTTTGGTAAGTGGCTCTAATGGTTAATTTATCTCACTGTTAAAAATGTACACCTTATTTCCATTCTGAATTTGTTTAGCTTCAACTTCCAGCCATTGGATCGTGTTATACAGTTTTCTGCTAAATTGAAGAGGCCATTATCAAATATTTGTTCCCCATGTAGGTACTGTAATCAAATCACCACTTAACCTTCTCTTTGTTGAGCTAAACAGATTGAGTTCCTGGAGTCTACCACTATGAGGTATGTTTCTAATCCTTTAATCATAATCCTGGCTCTTCTCTGAACCCTCTCCAATTTATCAACATCCTTCTTGAATTGTGGATTCCAGTACTGGACACAGTATTCCAACAGTACTCTCATCAATGCCATATACAGAGATAAAATATCTCTACTCCTTTTCTACTCAAGATTCCCCTGTTTATGCATCCATGGATTGCATTAGCCCTTTTGGCCAAAGCATTGCACTGGAAGCTCACGTTCCTCTGATTATATACCATGATCCCAAAATCTTTTTCAGAGTCACTGCCAGGAAAGAGTCCCCCCGTCATGTAAGGATGGCCTATATTTTTTGTTCCTAGATGTATATATTTACATTTTCACATATTAAAACCTATATTGTTTGCTTACAACTGGCTTATCAAAGCATCCAGATCATTCCTTATCAGTGACTTGACCTCTTCATTATTTGCCACTCCCCCAATTTTTGGGTTATCTGCAAACTTTATCAATAATGATTTTGTGTTTTCTTCCAGTTCATTAATAAAATGTTAAATAGCACAGGGCCAAGAACTGATCTCTATGAGACCCCACTAGAAACACATCTCTTTGACAATAATTCTCTGTTTACAAGTACATTTTGAGACATATCAGTTAGCCAGCTATTACTACATTTAACGTGTGCAATGTTAACTTAATATCTTCCTTTTTTTAAAAATCAAAATGTCATCCTATACCAAGTCACATGCCTCACAGAGATGTAAGTATATTACATCAACAGTATTAATTTTATCAATTTAACTAGTAATCTCATTAAAAAAAAAGATATCAAGTTAGTTTGACAGGATCCATTTTCCATAAACCCATATTGACTGGCATTAATTATGCTACCCTCCTTTTAGTCTTTATTTATCCAGCCCCTTATCAGCCAGTCAATTATCTTGTTCAGGATTATTGTCAGACCTATAATTATCCAGGCAATCCCATTTACCATTTTTAAATATTAGCACAACAATTCTTTCTTCCAGTCTTTTGGAACTTCCCCATTATTTAAAGACTTGTTGAAAATAAACACTGACAGTCCAGCAAGCTCCTCAGCCAGCTCTTTAAAAACTTTTTGATGCAAGTTATCCAGACCAGCTGGTTTAAAAACATCTAACTTGAGTAGCTATTGTTTAACATCCAAATCAGACACTAGTGGAATGAAAAGAGTGTTATCATATGATATGATGACACCATCTGATTTTTCCCCAAATACAGAACAGAAATATTTATTGAACACTTCTGTCTTTTCTGCATTATAATTCATAATTTACCATTATTTATTTATGCAATATTTATAATTCTACCATTTCCATTTATTAATGGACCAATACCATTGTTAGGATTCTTTTTGTGCCTAATATACTTTTTAAAACTCTTTATTGTCAGAGTTTGTACTTTTTCTATTTCATATATACATATTCCAGTAAGCCATGAAACCTCCCAGTTCCCTATTAATATTCTTCTGATATTTATTAATTGGTTTACATATTGTCACTGTAGCAATTATTCAGACACTCAGCCAATTCAGAGCAAACTATCACAGCTCTTGGACACAAATCTCTGATATGGTCCCAATCTGTTCTCAGACACTGTATGAGGTGTCCACCAGGAATAAGGCACACATCATTTCCACCCATGTGAATCACAATAATGTCCAGTAGATCACAACCTCTTAAATCACCAGTTAGAAATTGCAGAATGGCCTCTTAAATCACCAGTTAGAAATTGCAGAATGGGCAATATTTTTTGCCAGTGCAGGCCACCTCCCTCCACCCAAATCAGTCTCTCATTTATGAGACTCAATTACATCTTTTAGTTGAAAACTCTTTAAATACTTCATTTTCTTTTAAATGTATTTTCTGCGATTTTTCCCTTTATTTTTTAATTTATGTTTTAATCTTTCCCAGTGCCTGTACACCTGTACATTATAAAATATTCTGCATCTAGCTCTTATACCGCTGTTCTTTACAACCCTACTTAGCGACAAAGGTTTCTGATTGCCCTTTTACAGTGGAGTTTTACAGTTTAATGGAATTCATTTTGATTGTCCTATTACCAATGTCATATACTTCCTGCTTTCCTCCCCATTGATGATTTTACATGCATTATTGAGTTCCACATAATTTTTTTTTTAGTTCACTTTACTTCACATTCCTTCAAAGTCTATTTAGGTTAATGCCCTTCCTAAGGCTCTATCAGCATTTCAAGCCCGATTTTAAAATCTTTTGATTTTAAGTTCTCTCCAGTTTCAAATTTATCCTACCTATCTCATTCAATTTATTAGGAACGGCATATATCAAGCATCAATCCAGCACTACCTTCGTGATCATCATTCCTGAGTTTTCCCAGTAAGTAATTAGGTAGTTAAACCTCAATAACCACTGCAATCACTGACCAATCTTTTCACAGACCTTGTAAAGCATTTCCTGATTTACCTTCTCAGTCTGTTCTAGGATCTAGCAACACCCAAACATCACTTTTATACTGTTTGTCCAACAGTGTCTAATATAATTTATGACTTTCTTTCATTTTTACCTATATTATACCACCAATTTTTCTGACTACTTTTCCCTAGCTTTTGTGAGTACTCTGTATCCTGATAATTTACATTTCCCGCTCTGAACTTCAGATGTCTTGAAGTAATGACAGACTTTTAAACTAACATATTTTTAATTATTCCAAACTTAAAAGTTTTACTTCTCCTCTTGTTGCAAATTTGTTCTGAATTTTTTTGATGTGGAAAACAGTAACAACAAATTATTAAGAAGACAATGTCCAGTGGTGAATAATTTAAATGTAAGTTACTTCTACCTAAAAACAAAATAAATTGGTGCCACTGCTGGCAGTCCAATGAATTCTTCCAGTAGTAAACAGCACAAAAAGCCATAACAGATCCCTCAATTTAAGTCCCATACCTATACACAAAGCTGTGTATGCCCACCATCTGCTACCATAATATTTAAAATATTTAATATATTACTCACCAGAGGAATGATTAACACAAATACACCTCCTACAAGTTGGAATAAATATCAGAACACAAGCTTTAAAGGCTAAATGTTGAAAAGTGACAGCTGAATTGCACAAAATGAAGTTGCCCACCTGAATTTACAGGTTTGATTGATCTGGGGGAGAAGTGGGAGTGGAGGGGGAGGTTTTGAAGGAAAGAGTTTAGTTATTGTTGCTGGGTTGTTTTTTGGTGTTTTTTTTTTTAAGTTAAACACCCCACTAATTTACCCCCTTCACCATGCAAACTCTTTGCCTTTTCTCCCACAGCAATCCACAGCCTCAGTTCCAGTGATCTGGCACCCATTACATGTCTCCCTTCCAGGTTTCAACTCCTTTCCTCTATATAAGTGAGCAATTCAGTGATAAGTTAACTAAATCGGATAATTGACAATTAGCTTTTTGTACACCTTACATAAAAGTTTGCCTTCAAGAGAGATTTAAAATGTGTGAAGGGTTAACAGCTTTATAGACCAACTCAGAAAGGGTGTTCCATGCATAACAGTCCATATAGATGAAAACATGGAAATAGTTGCAGGAGAATTGAACAAAAAGTGTTGAGACTGGCATCACTGTCAGATCAAAGAGGAAAAGTTATGAGGAATGGAAGATGAAGACACACAAATGAAGACTAATCCAGTTTTCAAGTTTAAACTTTCAAATATAATTTCAACTAAAAAGGACTAATTTAAGAATAAAGTGTTACCATTTGAATTTGATTGTAAAAGTATATGTTTTCCCTAATTCTGATACTGAGGAAAGATAATGTAGCACTTATTAGCTTTGCACATGAAATATTTCAAGTCAGCATTTTCCTGCTATGACCCAGATATGTTCCTACTTGTTTCACTAATAAAAGAGGGACCTCACCAGCCCTCACACTCACATTATTGTAATATAGGTGAAGATTTGCAAGGGTGCCGGAAGTTAGGCTCCTAAACCAGTGTCTTGAGCACTCAGTAATTTCCATTGGCTTTTATAACAGTTAAAGAGAACTCTTGTCAAGGCTCCTAGGCCTCAGCTGAACACTGACCAATACACAGCTGGAAATCAGACTGGCTCACCTATGTGTTAGCATTATTAGAATAGGTGTTAAGTTTATAAGAATGTGTTTAGTGCTTAGACTTTATGAAATGCTTATAGGATGCTGCATGTAGTAGTCTTACTTCTAACATCTGTACCCTATGTTATATGGTTATATTGAGCGTTTGCATTGTAAACCTCTGTAACTGTGTAACTCATGAGATAGGAAAGAAGCATCAACTAATGTAAAATGCTGGCTTCCTACAGAAGGTGTTAAGTCCTGCCCATTAGGCCCAATGAAACCAAGTGAGCCTTTTGCTAAACATCAAAGAACAATTATTTTGTTAATTGCATTCCTCCCCTGCCACCAAATGAAGAGACCTGCACATAAACTCATCTCGAACTCTGGGAGGAAGGGAATAATAGTTTGTTACAAGAAGAAACTGAGTCTTTATGCCGCTTGGACTCTGAGGGGCAAGGATTATGAAGCATAAACAAAAGATCCCCAGTGCTTGGCCTGGATTAGCCCTAAAGAACATGCTTATTACAGCAGCTTCTATCATCATTTTGTACCTAAGACTAACTCATTTGCGTGTGTCCATTTACTTGCTTTAATCTTGTAAATAACTCATTTCTTTTGCTTAGTTAATAAATCTTCAGTTAATTATAGGACTGGCTACAAGCGTTGTCTTTGGTGAAAGATCTAAAGTGCAGCTGAGCTGGGGTAAGTGACCGGTCCTTTGGGAGTGGGAGTAACATGAATATTGTTGTGATTTTTTATGTAAGGGACCATCTACCACAAAGGCAAGCTTGCCTAGGTGGTGAGATAGACCAGAGTATTCAAGGGAACTGTCTGTGACTACACATTAAGGCTGGTATAGTGCTTTAGGAGTTCACACTTGATACTTGGTTGGTGAAATCTAAGTATAGAAGAACCAATTTAAGGTTTGTGCATCGTTTCTTAATGGTCTTCCCTCAGATTGGTACTCATGCTCTTGAGCTGACTAAAGGAGCCCAGGATTTTTGAAAGTCAGATTACTGATTTAGGAACATAATTATGGATTCTGGAACTTAACTTTAGGCACCCACTTTTGAAAATCTTGACAGTAATACTTTGGCAAGCAAGATGATAATCACATGGGTCAGAACTCAAACAAGTAGATGTCTCTGTATATTATATGTGGGACAGTTTACCCCATATTTGTTTTATTAAAAGATTTTGTGTATAAATTTCTTTCTAGGGTGTTTTTTTTCCGTTCAACTGGAGGGAGATTTTAGAACGAAAAACCCTTTTGTCTGACAGTTTTTTAGAAGGTAAGGAGACAAGGACCATGCCAATTAATTCGGTCCTTTGAACTGGGGTTAAGGACAATTTCTATTTGTTGACTTTCAGGTCTAAACTCATGAAAAGCTCTAGCCTGGTAAAGTTGGCCTTGGAAGTCTGATGAAGAGATTTTCCCTACATCAGCAAGTCATCCCAGGTCAGGGTATAAGCTGATGTTGCATCTTCTTATGTGAGCTGCCACTACTGATAGCACTTTGATGAATACCCTCACTGCCATGTAGCGTCTGAGGGGTTGCACCCTGGTTTTGGTAGTAGTCCTGTCCCAATGTAAATCTCAGATACTTCCTGTGGGGCAGAATGATGGAAACAGATGTACGTGCCCTGAAGGTCAAGAAATTCAAACCAATTTCCTGGCTCCAGAGTTGGGGTTATCGATGGTAGGACCATCCAGAATTTTAATGAATGATGATGTTGAGATTCTTCAAGTCCAGGATGGATCCTCAGCCTCCCTTTTTCCTCAGGATTAGGAAATAGTTGCTGTAGAAACCCTTTCCAGGTGAGGTCACTCCAAGAAAAAGGAGTGGGAAGACTTCCTGGTGAACAAGATCCCTGAAAAGAGATGGGGAGTGGGGATTGGGAGCAAGTACCATAGAAAACCGAATGGAATAGCCCTGAGTTATCATATCCATGGCCCATTGACCAGTGGTGGTAAGAGATCAAACATACCTGAAGTGAGCTAACAGATTTCCAAAGAGGAGGTCAATTTCAGAAATCAATGAATATAGGACATATCTTTCGACTGTCCCACTGAAATGAGTGCTTCTGGGACTGGGAAGGTTTGTGGTGATGCAGTTGCTGTCTTCTTCTGTGGAAACACTGTCATTTCCTGGGTGGTTCCAAAGACCTTTCCTAGTAAAAGAGCTGCTGGACTGATCTCTGTTCATTTGCTTCCTTTTGGGAGCTGGTGTGCAGACTCCCAGGGAGCCCAGATACTGAGGTCCACAATATCTTTCCTGTGAGGAGCATCTGAATCTTCTGTAAGATGTTGGGGGCGCTGCTGAAAGTCTGGATGAGTAAGTATGTTGCTGGGGTGAAATTTCTTCATGCCCCAATTCCAAAGATGAATGAGGAGAATGCATAGCTCTGCTCCATGGCTGGTGTCATGCCCTGCAATGTTAGGGACCGATAAGAGTCAATGCTGACTGTAGTGTTTGTTGCAGGACAATTCCTGCACATGGCCACCCCTCACCCCTCCCCATCCATTCGGGCTAACAGTCAACCCACGACCTGACCTTATTAGGGCGTAACCATGGAATCGGCTGTACCTTTGGCTCCCACGTCATATATGAGGAATGTAACTGACCATGGGAGACGAAACTCCCCAGCAACCAGGAAAACTGCAAGTGTCCCCCAGCCAATCCAGTGCTGGCACGAAGCCCATATCATATTCCTTGACCAATCAGTTAACCCTTCATGTCCCATTTAGTCCATAAAGAGGGGTCTTTCCCAAGCCCCCGCTGACAGCCTCATCGCAACCAGCCTGATCATCTGGTCCCGACTCTCCCACTCCCGTGTCCCCGCACCCCGAGCGCGAAACGTCTTTTTGCCGGCCGAATCGAATAATGCTGTGGATATTAGCCTGTATGGTGAGGAGTTAACTATCAGTCTGTATTTTACAGCTACGTTGTCTGTTTAACTGCCCGTTTGTGTCTTGCACTTAACTGTCTGTGTGAAATCTCTGTGTGTCTGTGTAAAATCCTTCTGTCTTGCAGTTAACTGCCCTTTTGTGTCTTACAGTTAACTGTCTGTGTGAAATCTCTGTGTGTCGGTGTAAAAGCATTCTGTCTTGTAGTTAACTGCCTCTGTGCCTTGCAGTTAACCGTCTGTGTCACCCCTTTCTGTGTCCTACAATTAACTAATTGTCTGTGTAGCTTAGCAGTAAGTGTCCCGGTCTGCTACATGGGAGACCAGGGTTTGATTCCTGGGCAGGGAACTACTGTCTGTTTAATATTAGTTTAGGTCTTTATAGTTAGTTGTCTGTTTAATACTTTCTTATATCAATTTAGGTTTTGTGCTTAATTGTTCTTATATCCTATTATATTAGTCTATATTTTATAGTTAATTGTTTGTTTAGATGAATATAACTAGTTAAAAATCTATATTACTCCAGTTTTTATAATAAAACTCATTTATTCCCTAACTGACTCATTATTGACCCTGGGGGATCACTAACCTGTCGGAACAGTGTTGAAGTTGGAATCAAAAGAGATTGCAATTTCAAATGAATTTGCAGGTTCATTGGTGACAAATAGCCAAACAATGCCAAGTGGGGTGGAGTGGCCTATTGCACAGGAATCTGATCTTGTCAGGGCGGAATCATAATATAGCAATCTCCACCATTGTGACGGTGCACTGTCCTGACCAGCTTGGTGCCAGAAGAGTAAGTTCTGGGGTCAGTGTTGTACTCTTTCCCAAGGATCCAAGTGCTTCAGTACATATAGCTGGAACAGACACAAAACTGAGCCTCATTGGGAACCCTTCTAGGCCACAAAGACTCAGGCTATGTTTGATGCTGAAGGGAGGTTTTCCACTCAGAGGGAACTCTAGTGGGTGACCTAACCCTGGCACCTCTAGCTCTGTGCGGTCTGTCTGAGGAGGACGCTGTCGTCACAGTCATGATCTGAATCAGAGCTCTCAAAGGCAGAGAGCCTGCATTCATATGGTTTGGATCAGAAGATCCCTGTATGCGGGGTTTTAGTGAGCACAATTCAGAAGTGGGTCTCACTGACTTGGTCATTAGGAAGGCCTCAAAGCAAGCCTCCCTGTTCTTCCTAGCTCAGGAACTGAAGGACTTACAAATCACTGATATACTGGGAATATTCAATTCTCCCAGACAATAGAGGCCCTCAGAGTGTGCAGTCAAAGCTGCGATAACTCCCTCACATGAGAGGCAGCATTTAAATCCAGGTAAACTGGATGACACCCATATCAAACAGGTATGGTCTAATAACTAAAAGTTGCAACAGGCAAACAAACTACTCAAACTACAAAAAATAATATCTAACTATAAAACTAATTATAAAACCATTATCTATAGCTATAAAGAAGAGCTAGCTATCTTTCAGACAGAATGTCTCTGTCTCTATGTCATGAGAGGAACTGAATGGAGGTGGGCACACTTCACCTTTATATGCCCTTGCAGTGGAGTACGAGTGCATGAGTTGGCCAGAAAGACACTAATCTTTCAGCACATGGACATGCAAGCACACCATCAGTGGAACGTGCATATGGGCAATCACGCAACAAATAAGTAGAGTTTTGTGCAGTGATAGAATATCCCAATTTTGATCAATGCATGCCTGTTTTTACCCTGGTTAAACACAAGAATGACCAAAGCGTATATCTAACCTGACTTTTTGGGAAAACTGCTGGCACAAAGTTGCTGTATGGAGGCTGCCACTGCCCCTCAAACACATTAGCCCTGTTGATGCTGTGTTTGTATGGATCCAACATCTTTACAACCAAAATAGAAATTGGAATGGTATTTTTACTCCATTTTAACCTTAGAGTAATAAAAGGATTAGAGTGGAACAAACTAGTAATAAGCAAATTGATGTGTCTGCATAAAACATTCAGATTCAAATAGATCTAATCTAAATGAGATTTATTTTTCTGCTAATTCCTGCAATATCAGTGAGTGTTTTAAAATTCTACTTCCATTAAGTGAAAATTAGAAGGCTTGCCCTTTATCTCAAAGGAAATCCAGTGAAGCAGTTTTTCTTTTTTTAAATGTATTACATAATAAAATATCTCTAGTAGTTTACATTACATGATGGATAAACAGACAAGAACAGAATCTTCGCTACTATTAGAGTTAGCATTATCTAAATATTGGTGGCACAAATAAGAATTAATGTTCCAAGAAAATGTTTTTATATATAAAGTCCAAGTGGAAAATAAAATATTTGAGAGTCCATATGCAAATAACTAAAGTGACTGATAGATTTTCACTTGTTCTTTCTTAGACCCAATTTTAAATTGTTTCACAAAAAATAAAAAGAGGACTTGGTGGCGCAGGGGCTTGATAAGATATAAAATCTTTCACCACTAGGTCACCATACTAATCCAATCAAAGTCAACAATGATTGCCATTTGTTACCAAATGTTGGGTGTAGTATGCTATGTGAAATGAGTTTCAAAGTCTGCCTAGTTCCCAGTTGATATGTCCACATAACAAAATCAAAGCACAACTGGAACCCTTGGTAGTCTCAGCACAGACGAAGGAATGGGGAGGCATGAAAGACTGAGCTACTATTTCATCACAGAGATGGTTACTCCAGGGTCAGGGAGCAATGACGGGAATTTTATTCCTGTACAGCACAACAGTAGAAATATATCATTTCTCCAACAAGTGAAGTCCACCCCTTGCTGGGAAAGAACATAGAAGCAGATTAAAAGGACATAGCAACAGTCCACACAATAGGAAAATGATTACTGCATCCAACTGAAATTGCAGAAGGAATTTAGATAGGCAGAAAATAATGTTCTAAACTGGAATATAGCCAAAAGGCTCGAGGTAAAACTCCAGATAGTGTCTTGAAGTTTACTCACTGAGAAAAATAAAATGACACCTTCTCCATGGACAGGTGTCCATAGTTGGTACCCTTCCTGGAAGTCTTAGCAGGAGCAAAAAGTTTTAACCAGGCATGTAGAATTACATTGCCACTACCTGTGCTGGGTGTTTTGAACAAAGACCTCCCACAAAATAAGTGAATCAAGTGCCTTTCAGAAACATTCAGATTAAAAAGGAGTAACACAAACAAATAAGTTAACTTTGCATACTAACCTTACAGCACAAGGTGTGTGTACTAGGTGATTTTTTTTAAAAAAGGCTGTCAATAACCGGAAATCTATGAAAAAAATTAATATTGCAGAGGGTACACAGCTCTGAAGGATTTAGCCAATTTAGAGAAAGTTCCACTTACCAACTGAAAGGGAAAAGAGACAATCTCAAGATATATGGGCCTGCTCTGAGTAAAGGGATAGAACAAATAGGTACTTGGTTCTTGTTATTTATAATGCTTCTGACTGTAATGAAGTTAAATATATTTGATGAAAATCCTTTCAATCCTAAGCATTCTACCTTTCACACAAATTTACAGAACTCTTTTGACATCAATTTTAATTAATCCATTTATTTGTAAGTATTTCTGTAACTCTCATTGTCCAAAAAAATACATTCTAACAATTACCTTAACTTCTACCAGCATATTTTTTATTTAAACAAACCTGATTGCACAGTCCCTAGAATTACTTGCATACATACGAACCATCTTAAATGGTGGTTGGATTTAAAACACTTCTGTTTTACAATGTTCACACTGTATCTATTCTCCTGTTTATGTGCATGATCAATTCCTATTAATATTCCACAGAGAAAATTTGTATAAGGACATAAGAATTGCCATACTGAGTCAAACCAATGGTTCATCTAGTCCTGTATCCTGTCTTCTGACAGTAGCCAAAGCAGGTGCTTCAAGGGGAATGAACAGAACAGGGCAATTATCAAGTGATTCATCTCCCATCATCCATTCCCAAAATTTGGCAGTCATAGGCTCAGGGACACACAGAGTATCCCTGACCATCTTGGCTAATAGTCATTGATGGACCTCCATGAACTTATCCAATTCTTTTTATAGTTATATATAGTTTATAGTTATATAATTATAGTTTTGGCCTTCACAACATCCCCTGTGAGTTGTGTGAAGTACTTTTTTTTGTTTGTTTTAAACCTGCTGCCATTAATTTCATTGAGTGATCCCTGGTTCTTTGTTATGGGAATGGGTAAATAACACTTTCACTTTCTCCACACCTTTCATGATTTTATAGACCTCTATCATATCTTCCCTTAGTCATCTCTTTTCCAAGCTGAAAGTCCCAGTCTTTTTAATTTCTCCTCATGTGGAAGCTGTTCAATATTCTCAATAATTTTTCTTGCTCATCTCTGTGCCTTTTCCATTTCTAATATATCTTTTTTAGAGTGTGGTGACCAAAACTGCAGTATTCAAGGTGTGGGAATACCATGATTTTATGGAATGGCATTATGATACTTACACTCTTATTATCTATCCCTTTCCAAATGGTTCCTAATATTCTGTATTAGCTTATAGTTAGGATGTGCATTTGAGCAGCCTTTTCTATGCAATCACTTAAAAATAAAATAAAATCACAAGTGAACATTATAATCCAAACCAGAAGTTTTGCCTCAGAATACTAGAGTTAATACACTACCACAAAATGCTCTGCTTCCAAATAAAAATTATCACCATAGTTTTGCAATATAATTTACATTTAACCCCTCAGACTAGTGGTTCACAGACTTTGTCTTGGATCCTGCCTGCAGGAATTGGGCCAGGGGCAGATGAATTGTGACCATAATCATTTTAGGCAGAGAAGACTTAAACTGCTGTGAACTATTGCTGTAAGCTGTCAAGAGCTGCTGCATTCCACCTCAGAGATCACTGTTTTAATACTGGATGAAGTGCTCCCTTATATATCCATTACCAGCCTTGCAGGAGTGTTGAAAGTATGCTGAACACTTAAGATGAAGATTTTGCAGTTTTAAATATTATCATCCCTACTTGCTACTACCTGTATCAAGCTTCACTTTGATTTGATTTGTGGTCTCTAAGGTGCAGATATAAAGGACTTTAGAAACATTTAACTGGTACTTTTCATAATACCAGATTAAACAGTGTTTCAGAAAATCACTACCACTACAAAATTAGGCTATTTTCTGGTAAAGTAATATCACAATCTCATATATGAAACTTTACACTCAAGTAAAGAATAAAAATTAACTTTGTCAAATAGAAAAGCATATACACTAAACTAGCAACAGGATGTGTATAAACAACTGATGGAATTCTACTTAATCAAAATATGTTAGCAACCACATCTTATTGTTCTAACATATCAAGGGTATTAAAAATGAACTGAAAGGAAAACATTTTAAGCTTCAAACCTCGAAAAGAGCAATACTCGGAATAAAAACAAGGTTGAACTAAATCAATCTTTTGATCATGATGTTTGTGCTGTGAAAACAGACTTATTTAACTATCTACGCATTTAAGTAAAGTCTTCAATTTTAGCAATAAGTCAGAATCAAAGAAAAAAATCAACCCTCAGGCATACTTAATATCTGTGAAACTCGTGAATGAAGGAGTAAAGTTTTGCAAGTGTGTCCTAGGCGCCAAGTGGACTCTGATAGAACTAAGACAATTATGTTTTTTTTCAATTATAGGAGATAGTCTAGAACGGCCAAAAGGGAAGAGCAGGAAGGTGAAATTGTTGCTGTTCACATCAACAGTTAAAGCTTCTCCACTATAGAATGTAAGTATACCAGGTAGATTCTTTCCTACTGTTCAGCAATACCCACTGTACTTCTGCAGGGCAAGCAGTCTCTATGCCACAGGAGCCATTCAGCAGCCACATCTTGTGGCAAAGACCTTCTAGGTTGGGGTGAAGAATATGAATGGCATCTTGAGAAAGTAGATGAAGAATGGCCAGAAGGCTGATTGCTTGGCAGATCATAGAATCATGGAAGGGACCTCAGGAGGTCATCTAGTCCAACCCCCTGCTCAAAGCAGGACTAACCAGGACTAACCTCAGCTAAATAATTCCAGCCAGGGCTTTCTCAAGCCGCAGCTTAAAAACCTCTAAAGATGGAGATTCCACACCTCCCTAGGTAACCCATTCCAGTGCTTCACCACCCTCCTAGTGAAAAACTTTTTCCTAATGTCCAACCTAGACCTCCCCCACTGCAACTTGAGACCATTGCTCCTTGTTCTGTCATCTACCACCACTGAGAACAGCTTAGCTCCATCCTCCCTGGAACCCCCTTTCAGGTAGTTAAAGGCTGCTATCAAATCCCCCCTCATTCTTCTCTTTTCCAGACTGAACAAACCTCGTTCCCTCAGCCTCTCCTCATAAGTCTTGTGCTCCAGCCCCCTAATCATTTTTGTTACCCTTCACTGGACTCTCTCCAACTTGTCCACATCCTTGTTGTAGTGGGGGGCCCAGAACTGGATACAATACTCCAAATGCGGCCTCACCAATGCCGAATAGAGGGGAATAATCACTTCCCATGATCTGCTGGCAATGCTCCTACTAATGCAGCCCAATATGCTATTAGCCTTCTTGGCAACCAGGGCACACTGCTGATTCATATCCAGCTTCTTATCCACTGTTACCCCCAGGTCCTTTTCCACAGAACTGCTACCTAGCTCATCGGTCCCCAGTCTGTAGCTGTGCATGGGATTCTTCCGTCCTAAGTGCAGGACTCTGCACTTGTCCTTGTTGAACCTCATCAGATTTCTTTTGGCCCAATCCTCCAGTTTGTTTAGGTCACTCTGTATCCCATCCCTACCTTCCAGGGTATCTACCACTCCCCCTAGCTTAGTGTCATCTGCAAACTTGCTGAGAGTGCAATCTACCCCATCCTCCAGACCACTGATGAAGATGTTGAACAAAACTGGCCCCAGCACCGACCCCTGGGGCACTCCGCTTTTGACAGGCTGCCAGCTAGACATGGAGCCACTGATCACTACTCGTTGAGCCCTATGCTCTAGTCAGTTCTCTATCCATTCTATAGTCCATTCATCCAACCCATACTTCTTTAACTTGCTGATAAAAATACTGTGAGAGACTGTATCAAAAGCTTTGCTAAAGTCAAGGTATATCACGTCCACGGCTTTCCCCACATCCACAGAGCCAGTAATTTCTTCATAGAAAGCAATCAGATTGGTCAGGCATGCCTTTCCCTTGGTGAATCCATGTTGACTGTTCCTGATCACCTTCCTCTCTTCTAAGTGCCTTAAAATGGATTCCTTGAGGACCTGCTCCATGATTTTTCTAGGGATTAAGGTGAGGCTGACCAGTCTGGAGTTCCCTGGATCCTCTTTCCTCCCTTTCTTGAAGATGGGCACTATATTTGCTTTTTTCCACTTCTTTGTTAAGCCAAGCTGGACGCCTACCAGAGTGGAAAGGAGTAGAAGATGAAATTGCTTCCCTGAGGCAATAAAGAAAGCTCGTCACTCACTGAGAAGGAGCGCAGACACAAAACACAGTTCTTAAAACCAGCTTGTGGGGGCATAGTCCCCCACTATAGGTGGGATGCCCCATACAGAGCAATGTAATGTGATTAGCCAACTACAAGCTACTATCAACTACGAGAACTATACAGAATGAGCTAT
Source organism: Emydura macquarii macquarii (assembly GCF_026122565.2). Classification (NCBI taxonomy): domain Eukaryota; kingdom Metazoa; phylum Chordata; order Testudines; family Chelidae; genus Emydura; species Emydura macquarii. The sequence goes on from NW_027130506.1 coordinate 9,248,203, forward strand.
AAAAACAGTCTTATTCAAACAAAGAGAAGCTATGCAGTTCAAAGAATGAGGAGGAAGAGGGGTTCCAATTTTCGTCATGCAGCAAGCAGTAAGAGGAAATTGGAGGACCATCAACCCACACAGCCTCATAAGACCTCGGATGGATCATGTGGCTGACGCATATGCGGGTTAATGGATACCACTTCAAACAGTTTTGGCTCCGGCACATGGCGCGCATGCGCACCCACGTCTGGAATTCACATAGGGACCAGCACTCGAAAAAGAATTAAGACTAATTCAAGGTCAGAGGGCATCTATGCCAGAAGCAGGAATAGATACAGATACTGATTCAGGCTTGTGCTTTAGCCACATGACCATCATAGATTTTAAGACCAGAAGGGACCATTGTGATCATTTAGTTAGATGGTCTGCATAACAGACAAAAGAACTTCATCCAGTAATTTCAGAATCAAACTCATATTTTTTGTTTGAACTATAGCATATCTTTCAGAAAGATATCCAGTTTTGATTTAAAGACCATCTTCCTAACTAATCAGAAGGAGAGAACTGAAAGGTTACAATAGTGAAGTTGCCATAATTGACAGAAATCATAGACTTGGTGCCTCTTAGGTAGCAACTCAACACGCTACTGTCCACAGACACAAAACTGGCATTCTAGTAAAAATGAAGCATAAATTTCACTTTAAAGTGCTCATCATCCTTTGGAAGTGTATTTAAGTTTCTAAGAGGAACTCATTACTGAAGAAGCTGGTAAGAATGTCACAGATTATCTGCATTTCCAAAAAAATTAAGTTAGTGGACGCAGGATGACTCAATTTCCAAATCTAAGAAAGCCGAATCCTATTCCTCAGCTTCTAAAAATAAGATAAGACAGTGGGGAAACTCTGTGTTTTTTCCTATTTGAAACCGATTTATCTCTGCACTGTATCAAAGCCACTTGGCTCACTTAAAGCTCTACAGTGCAAATGCCATCTTTTCCGAGATTGCTGTTTCCCCATCAACACCATTTTTCAAGCTAGAAGAGGCACTATTTAGTCATACAAAATGCTTTCTAATTAAAGGCCCTAAGTTGCTTCCACCGCACTTTCATTGTGTATTGTGGTGATGGTAGGAAAATACATAGCATCAAATAAATGTTGACATAATTTGGTGCTCGAACCAGAAATCTAATCTGAGTCTACTTTACAGTGCAATTTTAACATAAGGCTAGTCGCAATTTTAAATAATTTATTACAGCTGACACACAAGTCCCTTCAACTGAGAACTTAAAAATAAAGAACCGTGAAAGAAGTTGTGATTCTCACTATCATCGCTATCATATAAATTTAGGAGCGTAAAGAGCTCAAATAACATATCAGTCAACTTCTATATTTAACATGTAATAGTTTTCTGTATAAATTCAGCTCAATCCAATGACTTCTGCAATTAGCTGCCCCCAGCGCCAAAGACATGGTGACACTCAGAAAAAGGGAAGACATTAAAATCAAATTCCACAATATAATTATAAAAACTATAAATTTAACTTATTTTCCCAACAGCACTACATTACTTAATACCCAGACTACTGAAAACTGCTCGATGACTGAAAGTGTGTGTTGTATAGCTATAAACAGAGTAAGATAAACATACATTGTTCCCACTTCCCAATTCTCATTTTTAGCCACGCACCTCCACCACCAAAATTTGAATGCACTCTATAGACATTTTGATGTTGAAAAAAAATTGAACTATTTGGAAAGAAAAATTTCATTAGAGTACATTTCTGATACTTTATTCCCAAAATAATAATTTAAATACTTGACTGAAATGACATTTTCAAGGGACAGACTATAAGTAGTTTAATTTAATCTCACTACTCTCATAAGGGAAATTTGTTTCATCTGCATAAAAACCTAAGTAACTGGTGTTTACCAAGCGTGTGAAGGTTTATAGAAAAGTCTGGTTCAGAGGCAAAATTCATCTTCTCCTGCCTGATGTGGAGTGCAGCCCACTCTCTCCCCACAGTTGCTCCTTCTTAATATTTGAATTACAGTAGCACCTACTAATTTGAACTGAGATCATGACTGAATTGTGCTAGACACTGCTGAGACTGTTCCTACCCTGAAGAGTTTATAATCTTAACAGAGAAGACCGACTATGAGTGGGCAAAAGGGAGAATTATTATCCCCATGTGAAAAAAGGGGGAACTGAGTTAGAAAGAAATTAAAACAACTAGGCAAGAAATCTGGAGTAGATCTAGCCACTGAACCCAGATATCAAGTCCCACTCCAATGCCTTACTCACAAAACCATTTCCCCTCAGACCCTCCTTTTGGGCAGGAATAGCAGCCTCGTTCCCAGCATGGTCACTGCAGGGACTGTTAGTGCTACTGACAGTCCCTGATTTCATGGCACTTCCCTGGTCCACCTTTCTACTACCCACACAAGCTACAGTCTTTGTTGATCTAAATAATCCCCTCTGCTCAGCACAGAAGGCATTGCTTTCCATACAGCTCAACTGCTGGGCTTCGCAGTCCTGTCCACCTGCTCATCACCCACTGAGGTTGTGTGTGATGCACAGGGGAGGGTGTCAGGTACTGCATCCCAGGAAGAACAGTGAGGCGGGGTATGGTTTAAGAGTGAGCCCACCTCGTGTTTACCCTGCATCAGCGGCTCTTGTCTTATGGAGCTGGGCTAACTCCCTGCTCCAGCCATTTGCTTTTGCCACAGCATCATGTACACAGCTGCACGCAGGCTGGGCCCTTTCCCGGCAATCTTCCACCCCCTCCTGGTGCTGCCAGATTGCCTGCCCTGAGCTGATCTGTGGCCAGCCAAATAAAATGATTTTGCAGGCTGGATATGGTCCTGCAGGCCACCAGTTGCCCATCCCCTAGTGGTGCACAAAATGGAAAATAAACATTTGTCACCTTTTCCAGTATAAGAAACAAATTTAAAGCTCAAGTGTTACAAGCATAAACTTAATAGGTAAAAATATTATCTTCTGTCTTTAAAGAGGTATTACAATGAAAAGATCATAAAAAGTTGTTTCAAGCTGGACTGTTTCATTTTATAAATCACTGTTTTTCCACAGCTGCAATACACTACACAGTGAGCACTGCAGAAAAACTCCATACACACATCTTGGAGTTCCAATAAACATATAGAAATCTAATAGTTGATCAAAAACAATTAACATAATTGATAATGGGAAGTACAGTACTGCAAACAACTTGTGATATGTTCCACAATATTCTCTCCTTCTGATACGAGGATGCAAAATTCAAAGTCACTATCCAAAGTCAGTTGGCAGAGTAAATGAAGCCAAAGAAAAATGATATAGCTGGCTCATTAATGGAGAAAGAAGACTGCCTGCCAAGAAAAATCAGTTAACCTGAAGAGACTGGTTTTAGCTAAGAGGCAGGCAATCATTAATTTCAAAGAAGCATGAAGATAATCTGTTCTCTTGCCACCTCTTCCCCACAAAAAACCCACATATAACTTAACCAAAAAGTGACAATACTATGGTGGACAGGTACTGTACTTACATACATCTAATGCTAAATATGCACATTCACTTGTATATAGTTTTGTTGTAGCCATGTTGGTTCCAAGATATTAGAGGGACTCACTAGGGTGTTTTCTGCACTATTTAAGAATGGTAAAATCAACATCCAAGAAATGAGACTATGTTTGTTTGACAGGGTACTGGAGCAACGACAGTGTTTAGCATAAGAGGGAAAAAAACCTACCACTTTTTGTGTAAAATTCCAAAAAGCACATATTCTCTGTTATCAAAAATACTGAAAATGAGAAATGAAAACACAGCCATATTTTTGCTTCTGTTCAATCAGAAACATATGAATAGAAAGTAAAACATTGGCAGAAGAAACAGTCAGACATTAGGGAAAAATGTTGTTTTCATGCTTCTTAAACGATTGTCATAACCAAAAAATTAAAACTAATTAAAATCTATATGAAACAGCTCTCAGCATGCTCGGAGCTATACAAACAGAAGAGAGACAAGTGACCAAGATTTTCAGAAATGACTGATTTTGATTACCCAACTTGACATCTTATAGAAGCCTGATTTTTCAGAAAGCATTGGGAACCAGCCTCTGTGGGGGGGAAAAAAAACAGGCCCCTTTAAGATGTCTCAAGTTGGGCATTCAAATATTGAGTCTTCCAAAATGACCAGTCACTTTTGAAAGTCTTTGCCAAGGTGTCTATGTAGATTCATCCATTATGCTATCCACTTGCCTCCAAAAACTCAAAATCTAGTTGTGCAACTATCTTTCCAAGTGACACTCATAACTCCTTACTTGGATTTTTTTTTAAATATTTTCTTTCATGTTTTTGAAAGTATAAAGAAGGATTCTCTCTTCCATCCCATATTTTTCAGTTATTTTGTCCTATTGCATTAGTTATATATTTTGAAATTTAGCCCTGCATATTAAACCATTCCCAAAGACATCACTGCTTTAATGTGTGGCAATGAGAACTAAGCTTCTGGGTTCCCCTCACCTCCTCTTAGTTTTCCAATACAAAATACAAACAGATTTCAAAATACAAAACAGTTATTAATACTTTAAATTTCATCAAAAAATATAAACAAGATAAACTTTATAGTGCAAATCAACCTTTAACCTCTCAAACATGGAAAACTGTAATCCGAAGGGATATATCCACCTTTTTGATTACCACTGTCCTCAAAATCTTGCACATCTGTGGTCCTTTCAATCATGCCTTCTCTTTGTGCAGAGACCTTGACTTTGCTTCTATTTGCAAAGCAATATGCGCACTTATGATGCTTTAGAACTCAAAGTATAATTTCATTCAATTTAGGAACCATGGAGTCCACAAAAGTAAAAGCAAAATTCTTTGGCTTTTTAGTCATCTCTGATTTTGGCTGGCTTGATTATTGTTTTCATAGTCTTCACATATCAGTGTAGTAATGGGTATGTAGTAAAGGGTTAAAAGCTATAGTGGCATGGGTATAAAGCCACTGCAGGTGAGCAATTTAATGAGGTATTAAATGGATAGAAGATGAACATAAATAGTGAGAATGGTGTATGAATGCTGGGGGAACTAGTGTAGGAACAGTACACAACTGAAATAATTTGAAATAAGGATACATTTTCTTTGTGCTACATACTTTCTACAGCCTTTGTGCTATACTGTTACACTGTCTCAGATTCCACTAGAATAGCATTTTATCTAAAAAGAAAAGACTGCAATGTAGTGTGTAGCAGGGTGGTCTGGCCCCTTTAAAGGAGCATCAGACAAGGTGGCCTGGCCCCTTTGTTCCATGACATGGCCCCTTTAAGCATCAGACAAGCTTGGAATTGGGAACCAGGTGGCAATCAGGGAGTTACCTCCTGAATAGGATAAAAGCCCAGCTGTTAGGTGACTTGGAGAGAGAGCATTGCAACCTGGCTACTGGTAGGCTGGGGAACCTGGCTTGAACCACTGTTCAGACCCAGGAAGGAGAGCTGTAGAATCACAACCAGGGAAAACATTAGGACGCAAAAGGACAAAGGAAGCTATACATGTATAAAGACTTAATAAATTAGAACCCAGGAAGGGGAAACTTTAGGCTGTGAGCAAGTTATTTGGGGAGAAGCAAGAGGGAACTCAAGATGATATGGCTTCAGGGTTATGCTGGTATATGGGTATGAGAGGGAACTCCAGGCATGGCACCTTGCCACATACTGGCACAAGTATAATTAAATTACTTCTCCATTGTCTGAGCACTCAGATGTATGTAACAACTTGACTTGGAAATCTCAGACGCTATCTGTCCACTTCTCTCATACCTGGGTATAATGATCCAGTAAATAACAAGTTAAAATATACTATAAATTCACATCAAAATAATGTAAATATGTTATACATTCACATTCACTATCGATGATTATAAATTTTACTATACTCTAAAGTCTAACCTATTTCTCCATATTGAGAAATCTCAATGAGTAAATACTTAAGCGCATCCAAGTTAATATACTCAAAACTAATCACAGATTAATTCATATTATAAAAAAGTATATCCTGAAATCCTAAGAAGGTGATGCATAAACTGAAGTGTGAGAAATTCCTTTATAGACCACACAGGCTACATTAGAAGAGTATGGTGGCAATGTCAAGCATTCAGTAATTAGGAAACATCAGAATCAAGGTTGCCTGTGTAAGCTCAATTCATCCCCCTTGTGCATATGCATTATCATCATGTCTTTTGGGTCATGCAATTAAATACTATCATCATAATGCATTCTGTGACAGGGTCAGACCGGATGGCTACCGGAGAGTGCTAGAAGGCCAATATATCAGCCTCAGGATCAATAATTCCCTTTTTCCCTGGTAGCTGAGCAGGGGTTACTCCCAGTTAATAAATACACCTGGAACCAATCAAGGCCCCATCCAGGACTTGTTAAAAAGCCTCTCCTCCAGAGAAAGGGTGTGGCCGGAGTTGTGGGAGTGAGCTGAGCTGAGCTGAGCTACGCTACCAGAGTGTGAGAGATCAGGAAAGCTGCTGTCAGGAGCCAGGAGGGTATAGAAGGAGCAGAACGCTGGCAGGAGATAACCCCGCAGGTACAAAGACTGGGGGAGGGAAAACCCTGCCTGAAGAGGGCAAAGGACCTTTCCCAAGCCTGGAGGCCTAAGGGAAGAGACCCTGCCAGAAGGGAAAAATTTAACTGGAAATTTGGTTTGGGCAGTACCACTCCCGTGGTGCTGTCAGAGGTAAAGAACTTTCCCTGGCAAGGAGGCCAGGAAGGGCCCCCCTCCGAGTAGGGTATGGAGATTAAGTCAAGGGACATGGGGAAGTAACCCAGGGAAGCTAGCAGCTTTCCTGAAGCCACAGCGTGAGACTGCGGCTTGTAGGGTCCCTGGGTTGGGGCCTGGAGTCAAGAGTGGGACCAGGCCCCCCCATACCCTCTACCAGCCATTCACTGGAGGGGCAAGAGCCCCAGTAAAGAGGCAAGGGCATGTGAAAACCAGAGACAGGATTGGTAGCCAGCAGTGAGATGCCATCTTAAAGCGGCTGCATTACCCTCACCCACCATTAGAGGGTAGAAGAAACATTAAGGGGTGAAGCAATCTCTGACCTAACATAGAAGGAAGTGCTGGACCCACTGAGGTAGAGGAAGGGATTTGTCACAATACTTACAAGACGGTCACATGCAAATTCTGGCATTTCTTAATATTTAATTCCTTGACTTTACAATCTTAATAATGTTCTTTCAAAGTAGCTTTTTGGTGTCATTTCCTAGATTTTTTTTTTTTTTTTACAGCAAACAAAAACAAATTCAAGCATGTGGTGTCATATTGACAACCACATAGTTCATCAGCAGGACTGGAACTACACAACCTCTGCTACTTCATCTAATGGAGTAACTGATACAGAATGACAAAGTATTACTGCTATGTGGAGAGGAAGATGGGACTCTTTGCCATGGGTTTTAGAGATGCATGCTGCCAGCACAAAATGGTGAGACTTAAGAATTTCAGGTTTCATTCCAGATTTTGGAGGGAAAAATGCTCTACTGAGAACAGACTCCGCCCATTTCCTCCAAGAATGACCCCTTCCATGGCATCCTCTTCAGCCTATCCCTGTCCCAGTTTTGTCTCTTCCCTATCCTAGCTCCTCATCTTAGTCCTAATTTTTTCACCTAGCCACAACCAGTCCCCACTCCTCAGTTTTCTCATTCCAGTCTCAGTCTATTTGTTCAGCAGGTCCCTGTCTCATCACAACCCCAAGGACTGCCTAATCCAAGACAAGTCTTCATCACCCCAGGGCTCCCAAGGCTCAGAAGTACTTTCCCAGTAATTGCTGCTCACGACCACTCCAGGCTAGATCATGTCCCGGCATTTGAACTGAGAACAGTGAGCCTGTCTCTCCTGTACTCTCAATGACCCCCTGCTAGGCCCAAACAATGCAGAATAGGGAACCACCTGACTAATGCAGTGCTAAGAAGACCAGTGCTGAACTGAGGGGGGGGGAAATGGTGTAGTTTGGGACAAGGAGCCAGGTAAGACTGGATGGGGGAAGCAGGGGTGAGAGAAACTGGGAGTTGAAGGGCAAGGACTGGGACTGAGAGACCGCAGGAGGGGAGGCTGAGAGTGGCTGTGCAGGAGAATGAAACTGGGAGCTAGTGGGGCAAGATGGCACTGAGTTCAGCCAAGGTGCTGGATACATGAAGGAGATTGGAACTGACAGAATAAGGAGCTGGGGAGCTAATCACTAATCCCGGGAGGGTGGGAAGACTAGAACAGGGATGAGAAACCCTGGGGAGATTAGGATTGGGCAGTGTGACGGGGAGTACCAGGCCTTTTGAAGTCCCCTGCTGGAGGCTTTGAGGTCCTACCACATCCTGCCCCAGAAAAGGGGCAGTGAAAGTAGGTCCTCTAGGCCTGCTTAGAAAGGCTGCAGGGAAGCATCTAACCAAAGCTCAGCAGGCTCAAACAAAAGGAGTTATGGGGTCTAAGCACAAGTGCTCTTTGCTGGTTGCTGGAGTTTAAGGGAGAGTCAGAAGATGGGTTTTGGTGACTGGTGACTGGCATTCTATGTGGAAGAACTACAGCCCTGAAGTAAGGGTGAAAAGGAAGGGGCTACATGGGAAGTAGCCCAGAAGACAGCAGCAGCAACTATTACACAAAGCAGCAATGGCTGCTGTTTATTGGGTTGCTGCGTTGGGACCTGGTGTAGTGGGTGGACCCAGATTCCCCCACCGACACAGGCAGGGTTGCCTACACGCGAAGAAGAGGATAATACTTGTTTAGAGACCCAAGTGAAGGGCAGAACTTAAAGAATCTCCAGGGAGCATGCCCTGGGGGCACTGCTCTATATGAGGACAGACATGGACTTAAAGCTAACCCAGAAGGAGCTGAGGACTGAGTCCAGAGACAGGACTAAAGACATTACTGAGGGCACAAGGACAGGACCTGTTGGACCTTTTATCCCATAAAGGGTTTGTACGTTCACATATTGACTGCATGTGACTTGGCCAAAGGGCTGAGCCACTGAAGTCCCAATTGATAAGGTTAACAGCCAACAGGGGGCTCTGGGAGCAGAGAGAGTGTGTGCAGATTCACCCAACCAACAGGAGGCGCTCACGAGAAGTGAGTGACCCCTCTCACAGGTAGGCAAGGTAAATGTGGCTGGGATAAGAAACCAGAGGTGGGAAAGAAACAGATCAGGGCAGGTTGTTGGGAAAGGGGGAAGAAAGGGTCACACTTGGGGGAAAAGAGGCAAAAAAAAGTCTGTGCTCTATAGCATACTCCCCATTAGAGCCAGGAATATAACTCACGATTTCTGAGTCTGATGATTCTTCTGCTATCACCAAATACCTCTGACAGGTTTTTAAAGCACCAAATATATGTATTGTTCCTAGCTGTATGTCAGTTTGCAAAAAGCATTTCATCTAGTGTGGGCCCATATAAAGGATGACAACCTAATATATGACTAAGAATAATATATATATTTGGTGCTTTAAAAGGACCAATTTCACAAGGCTGTAAACAATTTTGAGCTATATCAACTGGGTGGAAGAATTTAATCAGAAAAATTAAATTAAATGTGAATGATGATTAAGAATTGTTTAAGACTACTTTTACCAGATGTCCAAAAAGCCACAATCGAGGAAGAAGGCCATATAGTTAAAAAAACAACCTGGTTCACAAGGGAGGTGAAGGCAGTTATACAAAATAAAAAGTAATATAATGCATGGAATAAAGGGGAAGTAGACAGTAATAAATATATATAAGAAGCAAGGAACTATAGTAAATTGATAAGGGAAGTAAAAGGAAACAGCCATAAACTTATGTCAGGCACAGTTACAGACAATAAGTGTTTTTAAAGTATATTAGCAATAAAAAGAATCCAAACAGTGATACTGTTCCATACTAGACGGAAATGATAGAATTATCAATAACAATGAGGAGAAGGCAAAAGTTCAAAAATATTTCTTTTCTCTATTTTGAAAAATAAAAGATTTAATTATTTAATTATGACAATTCTCTTTCCATTCCATTAGTATCTCTGGAGTATGTTAAACCACAGCTACTAAAGTTAGACATTTTAAAAATCAGTTAGTCCAGAGAACTTGCATCCAAAACGTTTAAAAGAGCTGTCTGAGGGGATTGCAGGACAGTTAATATTGCTTTCCAATATGCCTTGGAACAATGCGGAAGTTCCGAAGACTGGGAGAAGGCTAACGTTGTGCCAATAATTAAAAAAGGGTAAATGGGATTCAAGTAATTATAGATCTATCGGTTCGACATTGAGCCCAACCAAGATAATGGAGTGGCTGATACAGGACTCAATTAATAAAGAATTAAAAAGGGGTAATACAATTTTTAAATCAAGAGCACGTTTTTCTAAAAGATATATTATAGAATCATAGAGTTGGAAGGGACCTCAGGAGGTCATCTAATCCAACCCCCTGCTCAGAGCAGGACTAACTCAACTAAATAATCCCAGCGAGAGTTTTGTCAAGCCGCAGCTTAAAAATCTCTAAAGATGGAGATTCTATCACCTCCCTAGGTAACCCAATCCAGTGCTTTCACCACCCTGCTAGTGAAAAACTTTCTCCTAATGTCCAACCTAGACCTCCCCCCCTGCAACTTGAGAACGTTGCTCCTTGTTCTGTCATCTACCACCACTGAGGACAGCCTAGCTCCATCCTCCCTGGAACCCCCTTTCAGGTAGTTAAAGGCTGCTATCAAATCCCCCCTCATTCTTCTCTTCTGCAGACTAAACAAGCCTAGTTCCCTTAGCCTCTCCTCATAAGTCTTGTGCTCCAGCCCCCTAATCATTTTTGTTGCCCTTCGCTGGACTCTCTCCAACTTCTCCACATCCTTTTTGTAGTGGGGGGCCCAAAACTGGACACAATACCCCATATGCGGCCTCACCAATGCTGAATAAAGGGGAATAATCACTTCCCGCGACCTGCTGACACTGCTCCTACTAATGCAGCCCAATATGCTATTAGCCTTCTTGGCAACCAGGGCACACTGCTGACTCATATCCAGCTTCTTAACCACTGTTACCCCCAGGTCCTTTTCTGCAGAATTGCTACCTAGCTCGTCGGTCCCCAGTCTGTAGCTGTGCATGGGATTCTTCCGTCCTAAGTGCAGGACTCTGCACTTGTCCTTGTTGAACCTCATCAGATTTCTTTTGGCCCAATCCTCCAGTTTGTTTAGGTCACTCTGTATCCCATCCCTACCTTCCAGGGTATCTACCACTCCCCCTAGCTTAGTGTCATCTGCAAACTTGCTGAGGGTGCAATCTACCCCATCCTCTAGATCATTGATGAAGATGTTGAACAAAACCAGCCCCAGTACCGACTCCTGGGGCACTCTGCTTGTGACCGGCTGCCAGCTAGACCTGGAGCCACTGATCACTGCTCATTGAGCCCTATGCTCTAGCCAGTTCTCTATCCATTTTATAGTCCATTCATCCAACCCATACTTCCTTAACTTGCTGATAAGAATACTGTGAGAGACAGTATCAAAAGCTTTGCTAAAGTCAAGATATATCACGTCCATCGCTTTCCCCACATCCACAGAGCCAGTCACCTCTTCGTAGAAAGCAATCAGGTTGGTCAGGCATGCCTTTCCCTTGGTGAATCCATGTTGACTGTTCCTGATCACTGTCCTCTCTTCCAAGTGCCCTAAAATGGATTCCTTAAAGACCTGCTCCATGATTTTTCCAGGGATTGAAGTGAGGCTGACCAGTCTGGAGTTCCCTGGATCCTCGTTCCTCCCTTTCTTGAAGATGGGCACTATATTTGCTTTTTTCCACTCATCAGGGACCTCCCCCAATTGCCATGAGCTTTCAAAGATAATAGCTAATGGCTCTGAAATCACATCAGTCAACTCCCTCAGCACCCTCGGATGCATTGCATCCGGCCCCATCGACTTGTGTATGTCCAATCTTTCTAAATAGTCTTGGACCTGTTCCTTCAGCACTGCGGGATGTTCACCTCCTTCCCATTCTGTATCGCTCAGTGCAGTAGTCTGGGAGCTGACCTTGTCTGTGAAGACAGAGGCAAAAAAGGCATTGAGTACCTCAGCTTTCTCCACATCCTCTGTCACTAGGTTGCCTCCCCCATTCTGTAAGGGCCCACACTTTCCCTAATCTTCCTCTTGTTGGTAACATACCTGTAGAAACCCTTCTTCTTCCCCTTCACGTCTCTTGCTAGCTGCAACTCTAATTGTGCTTTGGCCTTCCTGATTTCATTCCTGCACGTTCGAGCAGTATTTTTATAATCCTCCCTAGTCATCTGACCAAGCTTCCACTTCTTGTAAGCTTCTTTTTTGTCTTTAAGTTCACCAAAGACTTCTTTGTTAAGCCAAGCTGGACGCCTACCATAATTGCTATTCTTTCTGCACATCGGGATGGTTTGTTCCTGTGCCCTAAAAAAGTTCTAAAAGTATGATGGGGAAGTTCTATGGCCTGGTGAGATATGGCAAGTCAGACTAGATGATCACAGTGGTCCCTTCTGGCCTTAGAATCTATGAATCATTTACTCTATTAGCTCAAGTGGAAGACGTCTTCAGAACAGAACTAGAGGTTCCAGTCCTGTGGATCACCAATGTGGGTGTCACTCTGTGGGGATAGCGCATACACTGTGTGGTCAGCACTAGGAGCTCTGAGAGGATGGAACATGCATGACTGCATCTCTGGCTATTTTAACTGCTAAAAATCAAATCCTCTTACTGAGCATGTATGAACTGCAATTTTTCAAAGGTTAATAACTTTGCTAAATTTGGGCAGATTTTCACTGGTATGGCTAAAGACACGCCCCTGATACAAAGGCCCACTTCCTCTCTCCCCTGCCTACACCCCCACCTCACCAAATTTCAAGTCCCTGCTCTTAAGCATGGGGGCACTAGAACTGTTCCCCGCCACCATCAAATGTGGTTTTTCTTAGCCTCATTCTTTGAAAGAACTGAAATATTTTCACTGACGTTTCCCCCAAAAAACTTTAGCCTGAGGCAGAAAACCGCAGCCTAAACAGTTCTGAGAAAATTATACGTAACTGAAACGGGTTCTTATAATAGGATGTTTCAGGCAACTTTAATAGTATTGCAGCACCTATAAAATGTGAGTGTTTATAAGAATACAGTGAATATCAGTTAGCTGAAAACTCTGGAGGACAAAGGAAACTGCAGAGACTGCAGGAAATTAGATTCAAGATGTAATTACATGCACGTTAGTCTTATGAACACTTCTAATTTATCTAACATTTTAAACCCTGTTCTCAACACGGGGATGAAAACCACACATGCACAATTCTGACCCTAGAGTTGAGCCTTCGGCAGCTGCTTCCAGATATTCCTATCTTTCCTAGAAATATTAATTTAGGCACAATCCCGATTTTTAAATTTACTGTTTCAAAGCCATTGTGCAATTCTTAGAGATTAACATGGGATGCTGTGATATTACATTCAGTAGCACTTAGTTTCAGAATAAACTATAAGGCATTGATAGAAGCCTATGAAAATAAACCTTTGATGTTTACCAGTAAAGTTTTTTTTGTTTGTTTCTTTGGTTTTTTTGTTTGTTTTTTAAGGTGAAAGATTTTGCTTTTGGTGGCATGGCCTTAGGGGAAGAAGTTAGACTAACCGTACTAGCACAGAAAAAAAATCCAATTAAAATGTACCACAGAGTATTTCATAGTGATGTTAAAAATAGAAACCCTATTTAAATTCTGGGTCACAGTGATGATTAAAGCATAGTAATCACTACTCTCCAAAGTATCTACTGTGGGGCAGAATAAATGTGATGGCTGCATTTTTCTCAGCCCTTAGAAAATTCATAATACTCATATGTGTATTGGTTCTGGATGAATAAATTGCTAAGGATGAGTAAAAGAGTAGAACAAGCATGTAGAAACAAAATCAGAAAGGCTAAGGCATGAAATGAGTTACACCTAACAAGAGACAGAAAAGGCAGTAAGAAGAGGTTCTATTAATACACTAGAAGCAAGAGAAAGATGAAGGAAAGCGTAGGTCCTCTCCTGTGTGGGGAAAGAGAGCTAATAATCGATGAAATAAAACAGGCATTAAACACCTCAGTCTTGTTAGTTTCAGCCTTCACTAAAAAGGTAAATTGTGACCAGATGGGTAACATAATTAATATTAACAACAAGGAAGAAGGAACACAAGCCTAAAGAGGTAAAAAACAAGTTAAAGAATATTTAAATAAGTTAAATGTATTCAAGTCAGCAGGTTCTGATGAAATTCACCCTAGGAATTAAGAAACTAGCTGAAGCAATCTTGGGATTGTTAATGATTATCTTTAAGAATTTGCGGAGGACAGATAAGCCCCCAAAAGACTGAATAAGGGTGTGGCACCCTGCACCCCATGGTCACCCTTATAGTGTAATGGTATATTGTCTAATGAAAAGTATATCACATTAGATGTCTTTGGAATGCTCATGCGGTACTGATCCTTATTGTTATAGTAACATGTCTGTTGTAAGGTCACATGTATAGTTATGAGGCTTCACGATATAATATTCCCAAAGATGTGTCCTCATGATTTGAAACATATCCAGGCAGCAAGAGCAGAGGGCAGTTTGCACCTCATTAAGGCATGTACAAAACAAACCCAGATCAGCATTCCAGGAAAAAAGGACTGACCTGTGGGCATCAAGAGGGGATCGTCTTGAGTGAGTCACCTCTCCTCCCTAGGCAGCTTGGAATCATAGGGAGGTAATGCTCACTGTCTCAGGACATGGATGAGTCTATGCAAGAACATTGTTTGTCACCTGACCCTGGGGGGGGGACAGGGCAAAGGGAGACATTTGTCATGCTCTCGCTCTTCCACCTTCATCTGAATCATCTGAATTCACCACCAATTAACTGAAGTGTTGACCAAAGGGGAGAGCCTGGCTGAAGAAGAAACTAACCAGCGTATGGTGAGAATCACCTAAGTTTGTAAGGTTGCTGAAAGTGTTAAGCTTAGTTTAGAATGTGTTTTGCTTTTGTTTTCTCTTGATCAAATCTGATTTATCCTTTGACTTATAACTTAAAATCCTTCTATAATGAATACATTTGTTTTTTTGTTTTACCTAAAGCAGTGCATTTGGTTTGAAGTGTACTTGAGACTCCACTTGGAGTAGCAAGGCTGGTGCACATCAATTTTTTTGTTAAATTGATGAACTTATATGAGCTTACACTCTTCAGTGGGCATCACTGAACATTGTAAGACGGACGTTCCTAGGATTGCATCTGGGATGGGGAGTAATGCTGGGGTCATTCGGTTGTATAATCCAAAGAGTGGCTAGCTAGAAGCATTCACTCACTTAGTTGGGAGTAGCTTGCTTCCTGGAGGCTGTGCATGAGCAGCCTTGGAGTGGGGGTTCTCACAGCACAGCAGAGTAAAGAGAGCTCCAGGAGTGGGGGACTGTGGTGACTCAGCCATTCACCAGTCCAGATTGCACCAGGGGAATGTCACAAAGGGCAAACACAGTGTGACGTTCCTCTCTGCAATCCGGATTGGTATATCACCGTGTCACCACAATCCCTCACTCCTACAGCCTGTCTTGCACTTGCCCTGTTGTGTGAACCACCCACTCTTGGGTCAGTTCACTCACAGCCTCTTGCACATAAGCAGCTCCTACTTTAGTGAGTGAGTGCTTTTGGCCAGCCATTCGTGGGATTCTGCAATAGAATGAGCCCCAGTCCCAGATGCAACCCTAGAAACTGCCATCTTACAGAGTTCAGTGCTTCCTATTGGACTCCGGAACCTTTAACATGTTTCCTCGTCACCCCCTGGGGTCAGGTGATCGGCCATGTCTGGCATGGTTTTCTCCACTTCAGTCAAATGCCTTATCAGATGCTCAGGCAAGTCCACTGTTCCTCAGCAAGGCATGAACTCTCCCTCTGCTTTGTGTTTGCCTGGATCTATTCAAGCCACGTGAGACATACATTTGGGAATATTACATGGAAGAGCTTCATAATTATATATGATATTGCAGAAAACATACTACCATAACAATAATGTTCAGTATGTCATGAGCATTCCAAAAACACCTTACATTACTTACTTTCCGTTAGACAATACACAGTTACACTATAAGGGTGAACATGAATGATACACAAATCACACCATAAGGGTGTACATAGGGTACAGAGTGTCACACACACACAGAACCTATCTTTAAAAAAGGGGAACAAAGTGAACCAGGGGAATAATAGACCAGTCAGCCAAACTTTGATACCTAGAAAGATACCGGAACAAAAATTAATAAAAATCCTCTTGTAAGCATCTAGACTTTTATAAGTAATAGCCATGACAACCCATGACAAACCAACATAATTTCCTTCTTTGACAGGATAACTAGCCTAATGGATGGGGAGGGGGAAGCTGTAGACTTGATATATCTTGATTTTTAGTAAGGCTTTTGACACACTCCCATGTGACATTCTCTTATACAAATTAGGGAAATGTGGTCTAGATTAAATGACTATAAAGTGGGTGGATAATTGGTTGAAAGACCTACTCACAGAGTAGTTATTGATGGCTCACTGTCAAAATGGGAGGGGGTTATCTAGAAGGGTCCTGCACTAGTCAATATTTTCATTCTTGACTTGAATAATGGAATGGAGAGCATGCTTATAAACTTTGCAGAGGACATCAAGCTGGGAGGATAGGACTAGAATTCAAAACAACCTTGACAAAGTAGAGAATTGGTCTGAAATCAACAAGATGAAGTTCAATAAAGACAAACTTGGTACTAACTTACAAAGAAAAAAAAATCAAATGCACATCTACAAAAAGGGGAATAACTGGCTAGGCAATACTACTGCCGAAAAGGATCTGGGGATTATAGTGAATCACAAATTGATTATAAGTCAACAATGTGATGCAGTTGCGCAAAGAGGCTAATATCATTCTGGGGTGTATTAACAGGAGTATTGTATGTAAAACACAGGAGGTAGTTGTCCTGCTCTACTCAGCACTGGTGAGGCCTCAACTGGACTACTGCGTCCAATTCAAGGTGTCAGTTTAGGGAAGATGTGTCCAGAGGTTAGCAACAAAAATGATAAAAGATTTATGAAAACTGACCTATGAGGAAAGGCTAAAAAAACTGGGCATGTTTAGTCTTCAGAAAAGACTGAGGGGGACCTGATAACAGTCTTCAGGTAACAGTTAAAGGCTGTTAGAAAGAGGATGGTAATCATTAGTTCTTCATGTCCATGGAAGGTTGGGAAAGAAGTAATCAGCTTAATCTGCAGCAAGAGAGATTTATGTTAGACATTAGGATAATCTTTCTAACCATGAGAATAGTTAAGCCCTGAAATATGCTTCCAATGGAGGTTGTGAGATCCCCATCACTGGAGATTTTTAAGAACAGTTTAGACAAACACCTGTCAGGCCTAGTCTAAGTATGTTTGGCCTTGCCTCAGCACAGAGGGCTGGACTAGATGGCCTCTTCAGGTCTCTTCCAGCTGTACATTTCTATTATTCTGCATTATTTGGACAACCACTAATGTATCAAAGTGTTTAACACATAACCAAGGCCCTGCTTTATTATGTAATTGTGTTGCTGTGTCAATGGATGAATAATTTACCTTTGTTTGCATGCTATAGAAATGCAAAAAACTTTGCAGTTTTACTGCAATTTGCCAAATTCTCAGCTTGTTCACTGCCATATTGGGAGCTTTGCATGAATGGAAGGATTGAATGGCTGCCAGAGAAATGGAGCAGAGGGCAGAGAAGAGTATTAGGGTGTGTGTCTGGAGTAGACACTCTTGGACAGGAGGGAGGAAGAGGATTGCGGGATCTGGGGATCCTAATCTACTCAAAAGCAAAGTTTTAAATCCTTCAATAATTGAGTTCCATATAGCAGACACCCTCCCCCAACTGTGCAGTACCTAAACAATACAGGACCAGAGCTCCTCTCTTATTGCCTTAGGAGTCTCATAGTACATCTACACTGCAATTAGACACCTGCGGTTGGCCCACGCCAATTGATTTGGGCTTGCAGGGCTTGGGCTAATGGGCTGTTTAATTGTGGTATAGAAGTTCGGACTAGGGCTGAAGCCCAAACTCTGGGACCCTCCCGCTAGCAGGGTCCTAGAGCCTGGGCTCCAGCCTGAGCCCAAACATCTATACTGCAATTAAGCAACCCGTTTGCCCCACAGAGCCTGAGTCAGCTGGCACACGCAAGCCATGGATTTTTAATTGCAGTGTAGACATACTCTCAGAGGGCAGGCTGCCTCCTGCCTGCTCTCCTCAAGATAATAATTTAATTTGTTCTGCTGTTGTTTGTTCTGGTCCCCCGAGTTTCGGATCCACACTGGTTATCAGATGATTTTGTAATAATTTTAACAATGTTGCATAATGTTACATACATCATGGCTCCTTTGTCAATTAAAATAAGAGTCTTTCTGCATTTAATTTACGTATATTATATCACACAGGGATTTGGAATGTAGCCATAGTTTTTTGGAGGTCATTATGAGAAGATGGCAATATTCTTGCCTTAACAATAGCAAGAAAAACAAAGTCAGTAATAGCCATATTCTTTCAGTGTCTACTGTAAACAACTGTTGTGTTTTCAGGTTTGGGGTAAAAGAAATTCCTCCAGTCTTCTTTTATTTTTATTTATTTATTTTTTTAAATGTAATCCCATTTCTTTTGGTGGGCACATTGTTACTGTGGCTAAATTTTTTAAAAGAGAAAGCTGACAACTAGGTATCAGACATTAAAACAGCAAGGAAAGAATAAATGAGAAAAGTGTTTGAAGTAAAATGAATGGAAGGAACATCTCATTTTAAAGTGGGTGGGCTTGTCCTGGGAGGTTGTGATAGACCAGTAAAAGGGCCAGAGACCACTTGATAGTGTAATATTGATCATCCTATTTGTTGCTAACAGCAGTTAAAACTGGTAGGCCTTTTTGCAGGCCTGAGCAACCTTGGCATGACCAAGCCAGGAAGGAAAAGAGCCTCTTGCTCAACCTTTGCCTGACCCTGCGACCTTCCCTGATGCTGGGCTGAGATCTGTGTTTCAGGAAAAGACCAAGAAGCTGATTTATGCATGCCCTCTGGGAGATGTTTATCATGGCCTGAAGATATGCAGATTATGTAGGAACACATCTAGTTAATTAGTACTCTGGAAACCTTAGGTCTAGCTTTTGAAACTGTCAGCCCAACAAGTTTTTTTCTTGACGTGTTATTGTCTACTAAAAAGAATAAATGGGAGGGGAGGGGCAAGGGGGAAAGATTTGGACACTTTGGGTTCTCTCTTCTTGGACACAGCTTCAGGATCCTCCAACAACAGTTGAAGCCAGTTGAAATGCCATCACTGTTTCCACCTGAAAGCTGCCCCAAACTTTGGTAATTATTGAGGGTTGAGTGTGTTTTACACATGTCCGCAACAGGTTAGTAAGTGCTTGAGCCTAAGTAAAGTAAAGTAAGAGCACTCTTCTGTTATACTGTTTCTACCAGTCCATTTATCAGCTGGACAGCCGTGTCTCCATTTGATTTATTTCCTGACACCACTTCACATAGAGTAAAGTTCCCAAGAGCTTTGGGTTGGCAGAACCCTGGGTAACGGGCTGAAGAATGTGCAAAGATTCATTAATTAGACAAATCACCTTGTCAGATCAGCTTTCCTTTCTGTCTAATCTTGCATACTCTAAATCTGTTCATGCTAAATAAAAAATCTCCAAGCACGTAAGAGTCCAAAACAAGAGCTGAAAGGGGAAGAGAAAGATTGACAGATTCCATATTTTCCCTATTTTGTTGAGGCAAACAGTGTGTATATATGAATATGTATATATGAAGTAGGATCTGACTTCTCTTTCTCACTCCAGAATCTATTTTGAACACCCAGAAACCTTTTAGATCTATGTTTAGATTAATTAATGAAGGAACACATTATGAGACAGGAGACTAACAAATGAAGCTGGATTGAGTTAATATAGTCAATTCCTAAAATTTCTATTGCAGCTAGTGTAAGGGAAACAATATAAAACTGTACGTTACCCAACTAGTCAGAAACTAACTTTTTTCCCAGGATTGATCGAACAACATGAGAGAAATTAGAAAACAAGTAACAAATTAAGTCCACTTCTGACGGTCATGCTCAAGAGTGGTCTCCTATTGGGAAGGTGTGACACACTATCTCAAAGCAGCACCCTGTAACCCCCATATTCATCATTTATATATGGCTGTGATATTTCATGTAAATCACGTGAGATATCATATGAGAAGTCTGCTGGAACACATTGTTCTATCCAAATAGGTATATTGTTCGTGTACATCAAGTTATGAGATTTTGCTACATGGTTGTACCAAAATGTATTGTAAGTTTGAGAATCTCTGCTTCTAGTTATTAATCCACTCCTAGGAGGGTGATAAGCTACCATCAAACAGAGGGGAACAGTAAACAAAGGATTTATGATAGAATGACAGTTGCGCAAGACCATACAATGAGGATTGCTTAACTCTAGGACTCAGTTGCACACGACACAAGGGGGATTTAGCAATCCTGTGACTCAGCAAAGCCCATCAGGAGCTAGTGTCTTGGCTAGTGTCTTCCAGACACATGGACTAAAGATATAAAAAAGGGACAGTGGCTTCATGCTTTTGCCTTTTTCCTCCCCCACCTACGCTGGAAGCAACAAGGACACTGAAAGACAAAGATTTCAAGAAAGGAGATTGGTCCTAGGTTTCAGGGAGAAGACTGTGTATTGAAAACTAAAAGAGCCACTGGGGTGAGAAAACTGCTTGATCTAAATACTAACCTAGTATTATGAGGTTTAAGATATAGATTGTGCATTTATCTTTTATTTTCTTTAGTAACGATCTCTGATGTGTTATGCCTACCACTTATAATCATTTAAAATCTTTTTGTAGTTAATAAAGCTGTTTTATATTTTATATTTTACCTAAAACTGTGTTTTGGTTGAAGTTTTTGGGAAATCTCAGCTCAGTTAACAAAGGCTTGTGTATGTCCTCTCTACATTGAGGGAGGGGCAGACTGGGTAATAAACTTACACTGGTCAGGCTTCTGAGCAGGGCATAATGGTATAGTTTAGGGGTGTAAGGTTGGACAACTGGGGGGAACTGGCAGGTGCCTTTCTCTGTGTGGTTCATGAGTGGCTCAGGGAGCATTTTCACGCAATCTAGCTGGTGTGCGGCTCCACATGCTGTTATGCTAGGTGATAACAGCATCTGAAGGGGTTTGCTGCTTGTCGTTGGCAAAGCATTGTGAGCAACAGCTCAGGCTAGAGAGTAAAAGGGGGCATAGCGGTCCCGCAGTTCCAAGCTGCACCCCAGGGACCCCATCACATAAGGAATCATGTCAATATTGTTTTAATCTACTGGTTCCTTTATGTTCTGTGGTACTTTTAGCTGAAGATTTGTTTTCATCAAAAAGTTGCCTCCTCCAATCAAGACCTGCTTGAAACAATAAGCCTTTTCCTGTGTGAAAAAAGAGAATTCTGATAAAATGGATCAATGAATCCCCATCTTCTTTATTATTCTGGAAATTAACACTTCCACTAATCCTGTTCTTGGAGAAAAAGGGGCAAGAATAAGAAGTACAGTTTCTAAAGAGTCTCGAGACCTTTTCTGAATTCTCTGTATAAGGAAACTTGAAAGATGATGGAATCAGAAATGAGTGAGCTTGTGTGAGAAATATTCCACATCACCATATAACTCATAGTAAACTTACAGGTTAAAAGGAGACAGGTGTCACTTTTTAAAGGGGATAGAGTGGTTTTATCTTTTTTTAAAACAAATGTATCATTTAGAAAGGCAGGAGGAATTATGGGGGCCAGTGGAACAAAACTGTAATAGTGCGGAGTTTCTTATGGATTCAATATTGGAGAAGAGTGCTTTGTTTGACAGGTTTCACTGATAGCAAAAGAATAAAAAAAACATTGAATGGCAATGTACAGCTTGAATATATAGGTTACAACTGTAAGCATATACCAAATAAAATATATTTAAAAAATGAATATATCAAATAACTTCATGTTAAAATGCATTTAGAAGTGAATTTTTCTGCACTTTGGTCATATGTGATCTGCACAATGTAAATCAATCTAATGAACACCTTTCATTTCACTCAACAAAGTTGTTACATAAGGTAATAAAAAAGGAGGATAAACACCAGTGGAGAAAATTGTTTAATGAAGAAAAGCTATAATGAAATAACTGGAATTAGCCAATTACTTAATATTTTAACATGCTTTTAACCATTACATTCATTTCTGGTAATCTTCCCAGTTTCCAATTAATAATAGCTTCTACGTGAGAATTTTTATGCAGTTCTATTGCTTTCCTAATGAAATGCATACACATACTTTAAAAAAGCTATTTACTCCAAACACAATACTGGTTTTCTATAAGAGCCATAACCAGCAATCAGTTGTTTTAGTATTTATTCTCTTATTCATCAATTTTCTGTACTGTTTTTGCTGCTGTGTCCCCCCCCACCCGTTCCCAACTCACATCCTGGTTTATCCTGTTTTGTTTTTTAAAGGAAGAGGAGCAGGGAGGGAAGCAAGGAATCTTGTAATCTCACTACTGAATTAAAAAATGTATTTCAATTGCTAACAAATAAAACTTGCACAATCACCCTCCCTATCCACATCCTTGTATCAACATTTATCAATACTTTTTTCTTTATAGATGCTGGCTGAAATCCTGCCCCATTGAAATAAGTAGGAGTTTTGCTATTTACTACAATGGAAATGAATTTCACTCAGCTGTTGCCCTAAAATCGAATTTTAGAAGTCTCAACAGAAAAGAAACTTGTTGATTTTTCCAGGTTCTTTACTTACGTCAATATTGAAAATTAAAAAATAGTCTCAAAATTCAAAATCAAGCAGATGACTACTCATGACGTTTTTTAAATAGTTGAGTAATGCGTCCTTTCGATCTCTCAGGTAGACAATGTGATCTATTAGAGTGGGCACAGGATTGAGAGCTAGGTTCTTTCAATTCTAATGTCAGGTATACTCACCGTGAGGCCTTTGCCAAATATCTTAATTTGTGTTTCCTCTACATAGTTGGCATATTACATAGTTGGCAACTACATAGTTGGCATATTTAATTTAAGGCTGGTATGGAAAATCTAATGCAATGAAAAGGCCAGGTTTTTTTGGTGATTTAAGGTGAATACAATTTTTAAATTGTACACAGAAGAATAAGATGTTCTGCCTGCATTTTCCTTGAATGGTAACAGCCTTTTTATAATCTAATATAGAATGCACAAAATATAACGTATAATGACCATATAAACCAGTCTGTCTGTGGAGTAGGAAGTATAAAAACCCTTTATCATACCCTGCAGCATACAATATTTTCACATGGAAGAGGAATGATTGTCAGATATGAGAGATGATTGCAAGAGGCCTTGACAAAGTATAAATTTCATCAAAGGACTAGTCTTAATTAAAGGCTCATTAACTCCGCTCATTGCCTCAGGGATAATTGAAAATAGCATTTGAGAGGTTGAGATTCAAAAGTTATGGAGAAAAGATTCTAATTTTACCTATAAAATAAAGGTTACATTTACATGTTAAAAAAATTAATGGATACTATATTTATTAAAAATCCAGCTCAGATCTAGGCATTTATAATTATAGGTACAATTAATATAAACAGACATATCAGATTTTAAAAATTAATACAGATTTACTTAAACAAAAATATCGCTTTTATAGGCTATTTGAAGTTTACAAAAATGGGATGTTCTCAAATTAAACAATGAAAAAGTTTAGAAGAGGCTTTATTTGATCCATGCCCTCTTAAGCATCCCTTGGTCTGAGCAGGCTGCAGCACTGTCTCTTTGCTTGGTTTCTCTAAAACACTTCCTGGGCACAGGCGGCCTGTAAATTGGGCTTAATTCGGAATCCGATAAGTAGTCCAGGATCCTTACTTCTGCATATGGCTTCTACTCTGAATTATGGCCTTTCCTCTGAGGTCTTTTCTCCTTCTTTGGATGGTCCTGCAATTAGACAGGACCCTCTGCAGAGAGCATGCCCCTTTGTTCTCTCTTTCTCAAGTTTCCTGTTGAAGTGGCTGATGACAGACCACTACCACCCTTTTATAGCCTCCATCCCCCTTTGTCAGGTGACTTCCTGATCAGCCTTGTCAGGTAATCAAAGCCCCCCACCAAGTTATCCATTACTAGTTACAATCCTCCAGGACTTCAGATTTAAAAAACTGTTTGCCCTGCGTGGCAGCCATTTCTTTGTCCATGGGTGCTCCATTTGAATGGACAAAGTTTAAATGACTAGCTATTGGTAGACCAGTGCCAGGTGCAAAAATTTCTCCTGTTACCTCCTGTGGGTTTTAGCTAACTATCGAGGCAAAAGACAGCAGAGAAGACAGAAACTCACATTCAAAATTGAGTTTGCAGCCTACCACAGATACAAGTAGAGAGTCCCTAGAATCAAACAGAATTCATAAACTGTACATCAGATTCCCCAAAACATAACACTGATGAAAAAAATCAAAGAAAGTTGAAATCTAGTGAGTGTTGGAAGCCTAGCTTGGCCTGAGTTGCTTGACCACTGGTGAGATTGCTTGACTACTGTTTGAGGCCTAAAGCCTCAGTAACCTGATTGCTTTTTACATTTGACAGAGACCAATAGATTGCTGAGTAACCGTGTAGTGCCTCAGCTTCTGCATCACCCAAACATGTGAGTGTGCTTCATTGCCACCTGATTCCATAGGAGATGCTGCTGGACTGATCACTGGGTGGGGCTCCTGAAGACAGCCATTCCCGTATACAGCCACTGGAGTGAACACATCTTGGGTTTAGTGAGTATAAATATGTTGTAGTTAACTTTTGGCCTTGTATTAAACTAACTATTTAACTGGCGCATTAAACCTTATTGTTCTGCAAATTGGGCTTACCGTGTCTCACTGGTAACTTACACTAATCATAGAGAATGCCCTGCAACAGTGAGCAGAAAAACTTTTCACATATAGCACAATGATCATACATCAGTTAATCATTTGACACCATAGGCTCATCTGCTGTCTCACTACTTTCTCTAAATTCTAACGCCTTAACATTACTTATTACTACATCAGCTGTAGCGCGTCTGGTGAAGACACTCTATGCTGACTGGAGAGCTCTCTCCCATTGGGATAATTACTCCACCTCCGTGAGAGGCTGAAGCTATGTCGCATCTCCCGCTAACGTAGCACTGGTGTGGAAAATGCTTAGGTAACTGTAACTCACGTCACTCGCAGATGTCGCTTTTTCACATCCCTGAGTGATGCAAGTCGCATATACTTAAGCAGTAGTGTATACCTGCCCTAAGTATCAAAGCACTAGCTGAAAGTAGATTTAAAGACTTATTTGGCAAGGCATGTTTAGTCCATAATTTAGAACTAAAGGTGTATATTTTGTGGTAACATACTCTTAATCATAGATTTGTTTTATAGAATACTAAAGAACCACAACAATCAATAGGTCTGTGAGGCTCAGACTTAAGTACAGCAGTGATATTCATAGTTGTCCATTTTCAAAAAGGCAGACGAGCAGAATGGTTTCAGTGACTCAACAGCAATGGGGACTGGACACGAGTGGAGGCTCTGAAAAGCACCTGACAAGCCAATATGCCATAAGGCACTGCACCAGCAAGCCAAAAAGCTGAAACTGCATCTTAATGCTGGCTTTGCACAGAAAAAGTATTCTGGCAAGTGGTGGGTGAGTGAGGCACAGAGGCCTGGACTGGGTGGAAAGAGTTACAGAGCCTAGTATGTGGAACAAAAGGATTGCAGCACAGTGTTCACTAGGATCCAAATTTCAAACTCTGGTACCCAGAATTAGGCACCTAAACAGTGATATGTATGTCTAAAAGAGGCTTTTAGCTGGCAAACTATAGGCAATGACGTTTGGAAATTCACCTCCAACTGATACGTTGTCATGCTGGCATATAGGATGTAATTGTCTCTCCCTCTAGTGGCTAATGCTAGAAACTATACAGCCTACCACCATCTGACATGCAAAGGAGTTATTTTATTCAAGCCATAATGGTTTGTGCTTTTAGTGCTTAAAATAGAGTTCAGTCCCCAATGACTACTGTGGAATTCATGTGTGTATATGGCCACAAAATAGTTACACATGGGCAGCTTACAATACTTTACTTTTCCAAGGCAAAAGTTCCTCTATTCTATAAATAGTTATGGCCACAAGAAGAAAGTTTTAAAACACCTTATTACAACTCCAAATGTTATTTTTCTTTAAATTACAAAGAGAGCACATTTATATATGGTAATCACGGTGGTGCGAGACACTCAAATAAGACTACCTAAAAAACAGTCAATGTGCAGCTAGACATGAACTTGCTCAATCCATGTACAGGCCATCATGAAACCTCTCCCAGTCCTTGCACCAAGTAGAAAACAATATTTTACATTCCTTAGATACACCTTTGCAGTGAATAGATATCCCAGAATTAACAAATTACAACAAAAGGCACACTTCTAATTTGCTAAGCAGTAATCACAGAGAAGCTACCCAGACAGCAATGAAGATTCCAAATTTGAAATTTCCTCCTTAGCTTTTTGATAAACAGAGCTCAAAGATTATCTTTTCATTTTTATTTTGGTGGGGGCGGGGGGGAGAGGGGAAAGAGGCAGGGAAAGAGAGCTGGCATTTCTCTCCTCTGACTATCAGTCAATGCCACAGCTGTAGAATTGTATTATCAACTTCTTAAAAGGAGAAGCCACTATTTCAACCAATTATGGCACCACTGAAAATTTCAACACTACTAAGCCATCATGCCCAGGGCCGCACATGGGGCAGTGGAGAAAGGGTACACTTTACCGGGGCCCAGAGGCACTGGGGGGGCCCAGTGCAAGCTGCAACCCCCATTACCATGAGGAAAAAATTGAGGCTAAATTGTAGATCATGCCTGAGGATATTTATAGAAACTTATTTCCCTGTATCTATGTATCTATTGTCCAGATCTTGTGAAATTTGCTGGAGCCAATCAGAAGCAGTGTTAGAGCAACATTCTGCTAGAGCAACATCTCAAGCAACATTCTGAATAGTGAGTTCCCAGGCCCTTCTCTAGGATAGAGAGTGTGTGCCTGTGCAGTTAAACTGGTACTTGTAGTTTGAGACAGAGATTTGTGCTCTTCTCTGTGACATGGTCTATCGTATCAAGATCAAGAACTACCAGTCCCAGAATTCCCTGGCAAACTTGTAGGGCTCTCAAGCTAGGTGTCATGTTAAACAAAAATAGCAAAGGGTGAGGGTGAGAGGGGGACATTTTTCAGAAATGCAGAATATGTAACAGTAATTTCAGAGTTCAAACTTTTTTCATGACTCATGAGATTGTATGTATGAGATGAGGGATTGTGGTATGTGTGTGGGAGGGGACCCGTGTTACAAGTTTCTACGGGGCCCAAAACAAAATCATGCTTGGGCTCTGATCATGCCTATAATGCTGAATACTATCGAGAAGAAAGGAATGGTAAGCCTGTATGGTAACTTTTTTTTCTAGAAAGATTTCTAATGGCAAACCTGAGAAACCATCAGTGTTTTGGCTATCAGGATGTTTAGATAGCTGGAGAAATTAAGGAAAAAATGTTCCCATGCTCTTCATTTGAGGTCTCCTGTGCGAGTCTAGACAATGGGTTCCTCCCAACTAGCAGAAAGAGAGAGAGCATGTAAGGACATTTGTTAACGTCATGCCCTCACACTCAGATAGTCTTGTCTGTCTTCATCTTAATACTTTTAAGTAGTAGCAAACAAAAGTGAGACTGTCTCTATATTTTTCACTAATCATTAACATTAATAATAGTTCAAATCAAAATGAATCAGAGTATGTATTCAAATTCACTACACAAGAGAGCCAGCTAAATTTTAAAAGTAGGTGGATCTGGACTCGTATAAAAGATTTTGAAGAAAGAAACTTAACAAGTAAAGAAAAAATTCAGCTACAGTTAACCATTTTATTACAGCTGGTATTCATCTGACAACTGCTTGAGACTTCATTTTGCAAAGGCTACTGTGTGCAGGTAGGCAAAGCTATTCTGTAATGGAGACAGAAAATGCTAAACTCTTAGAAGAGAGATATGACATGAAAATACTTACTGTGTCCCATCTCCATCATCTGGATGGCAGGAACTCAAACAATTGAACTAGTATGCAAGACTGAAGAGACAAGGCTTGACTTAATAGCAAAATTATGTCAAGGTGCAGGACAGAGACAGATTTTGGAGCAACCATTTTATTATAAAATGAAATTAGCTTCCCCTGCCTCTTTTGATTCAATGCTCTGACAGTCATCCTGAATCTGAACAGCATATGTTATCAGGTTTGAAGGAAGCTTAACGTCCAGAAATCAGAAGACAAAATCCTAGAATCTGGGGGAGGGGGGAAAAAAGATCTCTTCTCAACATGTCCTCTGAAGCAAGCAAGTACTCTGTGGTAAGTCATTTTTTAAAAAAGCCAATGCAACAATTATGGCTTTGGAAGACAGAGCCCACTACATCTTCCATGTTTTCTTCTTGAAGTTAGCTGACACAAAAGTATGAACATAACTATGTATAAAAGTATTTAGTATGTATAAAAAGCATGCTGAACTGGCACTGCTTAAGTTAGAGCAAATGCAGGGGAAATAGGTGAGCAAAAGGAAATGCAAACAGGAACCAAAGTGTCAGCTATTGCTGCGTGGTGCATTTTATTTTCAGATCAGCATATCAGCTCACTGCAAACTGTGAAAGTGCAACTCACATACCAACTACAGCTGTTTACAAATATAACACTGCAAAATGTGAGAACAGTTTTAGCTTATGTATGTAATATACATTTACATGTAAAAATCATAGAAATATAGGGCTGGAAAGGACCTGGAGAGGTCAAGCCCTCTATGCTGATGCAGGACCAAGTAAACCTAAGAAGTTCTTTATTTTAAACTGGACAGATTATTTCTGATCTTCAGAAATACAGTCACTATGATTTTTTTAGGGTAATCAAGCCTCATATTTTATATAAAATTATTAATAGCTTGCCTCAGCTATTGAATGAAGCATAAATGTGAATATTACCGAAGTGTCACTACAAGAATTCTGTACTCATCCATCTATTGTCTAGATAAAGTTATTCCAAGGGTAGCCAAGCCTAACATCAGTCCCTAATGTAGCAAGAAATTTATTCTATCTGGAGAACCCTGATTAACATTAATTAGAGTTCATATTAAGGATCAAAAGGTAGGATATGGTGAAGGCAGAAGGCAGTAGAAGAGTGCTGGATGGGAGATATGTGAGCCCCAGAATGCTCCGGGCTTTGTTCCCTGCTGACTCACTCAGAACCACTGGGGGCAATTAGGAGCAGCTGAGGCTGATTAGTGATCAGCCAGGTGCTCCATAAAAGGGCTCCGCCCCAAACACACAGTGCACGAGCTGGAGGAAGTAGGAGTGCTGTGCTGTGGTGAGGTGAGAGGAGTGCTGTGCTGTGGTGAGGTGAGAGGAGTGCTGAGCGGTGGTGATAGGAGTACGGAGCTGTGCCGAGGAACGAGCTGGTGAGCAGAGCGCTGTGGTGGAGCAGTGAGGAGGAAGGTACCAGCTCCAGAAGCCAGAAAGACTGAAGGAGGGGGAAAATTAGCCCAGGGGAAGAGTGTGCCGTCTGGAAAGCAGTACCAGCAGCACATAGCTGCTTCTTATAGGGCCCCTGGGCTGGGACCCGGAGGAGCGGGTGGGCCCGGGTCCCTACCCCCTCCCTGTGGGAAGACGGGGTGACGGGCAACTTCCTGGCCCACTACAAGCAGGAAGGTGCGAGACCCACTGAGAAAAGCCGGCCATCAGCCACACGTGGTGTCAGAAGTGGGATGTTCGCACAGTGGGTTTGAACCAGGGAGACCCCAACCCACCCCGCTACTAAGATGGAGGATGTGGTGAAAGCCCTGGTGCAAGCCACAGCCGCCCAGCAGGAAGCTACCCGGGTCCAGGCAGTAGCCCAGCGGGAGGCCGTACAACTACAGCAGGAGACCAACCGCCTTCTGATGAGCCAGGCTGCCCAGGACCGGGCCCTACTCCAAGAGGTGGTAGGCCAGTTGAAAGTCCTGGTGGAGCGAGGGGGCAGCCCAGATGGGGCGCGGGCCATACGGGCCAGTAACTACCTCCAGAAAATGACGCGGGAGGATGATGTGGAGGCATATCTCCTGGCCTTTGAGAGGACAGCCCTGCGGGAGGCCTGGCCCCAAGACCAGTGGGCCAGCCTCCTCGCCCCTTTCCTAGGGGGAGAGGCCCAGAAGGCCTACTATGACATGGCGGTAGATGCTGCTGCAGACTACTCCCAGCTAAAGGCTGAGATCCTGGCCCGATCTGGGGTGACCGTGGCAATGCGGGCCAAGAGGTTCCATGAATGGCGGTACCAGGAGGACAAAGCACCCCGGTCCCAGCTGTTCGATTTAATCCACCTAACTCGGAAGTGGCTACGCCCTGAGGCCCTCAGCACCGAGAAGATGGTGGAACTTCTAGTGGTAGACCGGTACATGCGGGGGTTGCCATCAGGCCTCCGAGCCTGGGTGGGACAGAACGATCCCTCTACATACGACGAACTGGTCGCCCTCGTGGAGAGACAGTTGGCAGCCCGTGAACTGTCCCTGACTCCCCAGGAGAAGACCTGGCGGGCCCAGAGGCCGGGCACCAACCCCAGTTCTGGGACGATCGGGAGATCCAAGAGGATGGGACCCGAACGC
This sequence comes from Emydura macquarii macquarii, assembly GCF_026122565.2. Classification (NCBI taxonomy): domain Eukaryota; kingdom Metazoa; phylum Chordata; order Testudines; family Chelidae; genus Emydura; species Emydura macquarii. The sequence goes on from NW_027130506.1 coordinate 9,278,879, forward strand.
CGAGTCATTGAGGACCGGCCCAAGGACCGAAGGGGACTGGGGGACTCAGGGGGCGAGGACAGGGGTGGCCAGCCAAGTAGCCCAGGACAGAGGGGGGCCACTAATCGGTCCTACCGATGCTATGGATGCGGGGAACTGGGCCACATAGCAGCCCAGTGCCCCAATGGGGACGAGCCCATGCAATGCAATCTGGGTGGCCATGAAGGGTGCTGCGGTCTCATTGGCCTGGTAGGGGTGGTAGAGGCCCCCCATGGGTACACCAGGCCGGTCAAAATGAATGGCATAAAAACCATTGCCCTGGTAGATTCGGGGAGTGCGGTCACCCTGGTCTCTGGGAAGCTGGTGGGGTACGATCAGCTGACCCGGGCCAGACACACTGGGATAACCTGCGTACATGGGACTGTAAATTTCTATCCTTCGATCCCAGTGAAGATTGAGATCCAGGGGAGTGTTACCCGGGTGACAGCAGGGGTGGTCCCTAAACTCCCCTACCCAGTCTTGATTGGGAGAGATTTCCCTGGGTTCAAGGACCTACTTCCCCCAGTAGAGCCCGGAGTGGAGGGCAGGCCCCTGCCGGAGACCGAGGCGCAGGCAGCCAGCCCTGCCCCCGCGTTTGCCGAATTTGCTCCCGAAGTATTTGCACCCCCTGGGAGGCCCCGAAAATCCCGGCGGGAAAGAAGGGCGGCTAAACACCTAGGGACACAAATATTGGCTGGGGCCCAGAAAGCTGCTCTGGCTAATAGGCGAACCCGTTCAGCAGGCCAGGAGACTGCCCAAACTAGCAAGGAGCCAGAGGCAGGCCCCAGTGCCAGCAGGGGCGGCCCCGAGGACGAAGGTGGGGCTGAGCCCCTAAGGGACGGCCAGTTGGGGCCCCTGCGGGAAACTTTTGGGCAAGACCAGGCCAACGACCCACTATATGTGAATGTGAGGGGGAGGTAGTGGAAATAGACGGCGTGCCTGTGGAGGGCCGGACCAAGGGCCCGGGGCCATACTATATCCTGAGGCGCAACCTGCTGTACCGGGTGACACAGATGCGGGAGGAGGAGGTAGAACAACTCTTGGTGCCACGAAAGCATACCAGGGCAGTACTGGAGCTGGCCCACAGCCACTTATTCGGAGGGCACTTAGGGGTAGATAAGACCCTTGACCGAATTCTGAGGCGGTTTTACTGGCCAGGAATACGGGCGGAGGTCCAAAGATACTGCCTCTCCTGCCCGGAGTGCCAATTACACAGCCCCCGGCCTCACCTGCGAGCCCCATTAGTGCCCCTACCCATCATTGAAGTTCCTTTCGAGAGGATAGCTATGGACCTGGTGGGACCCCTAGAGCGATCGGCGAGGGGCCATCGGCACGTGCTCGTCATTTTGGACTATGCCACCCGTTACCCTGAAGCCATCCCATTAAGGAACCCCACCTCCAAAGCGATCGCAAAGGAACTACTCCAGGTCTTCGCTAGGGTGGGCATCCCTAAGGAGATTTTGACAGACCAAGGGACCCCCTTTATGTCCAGATTAATGAAAGACCTTTGCACCCTGCTCCGCATCCAGGCTCTGAGGACCTCAGTCTATCATCCGCAAACAGATGGCCTGGTTGAGAGGTTTAATCGTACCCTCAAGAGCATGGTAAGAAAGGTAGTGGCCCAGGACGGAAAGGATTGGGATGCCCTACTACCCTACCTGATGTTTGCAGTACGGGAGGTCCCCCAGGCATCCACTGGGTTCTCTCCCTTCGAGCTATTGTATGGTCGCCATCCACGGGGTATATTGGATATAGCCAAAGAAGACTGGGAGGAGCAGCTCAACTCAGGACGAAACGTCATCGAGCACGTGGCAAAGATGCGAGAGCGAATAGCCCGGGTAACTCCCATCGTGCGGGATCACCTGGAGAAGGCCCAGGAGACCCAGCGGACCTACTATAACCGACGGGCCAAGGCACGGAGGTTTCAGCCAGGAGACCGGGTGATGGTGCTGGTGCCAACGGCAGAGAGCAAGCTCCTGGCTAGCTGGCAAGGTCCGTATGAGATTGTGGAAGCAGTCGGAGACCTAAACTATAAGGTGAGACAGCCAGACCGCCGGAAGCCGGTGCAGCTGTACCACATTAACCTACTGAAGCCCTGGCGGGACCGGGAGGCATGCCTGGTCGCCCGAGAAGCGACCCCCCAGACAGATGCTCCACAGGGGGAGGTTAGAATATCCCCTGAATTAACCCCCGAGCAACGGACCGAGGCTATCGACATGGTCCAGCGGAACCAGGACGTGTTCTCCAAACAGCCCGGTCGGACAACGACAGTCCACCATCACATCATCACTGACCCTGGGGCGCGGGTGACGATAAGACCATACCGGATCCCAGAGGCCAAGAGGGAAGAGATTAGGACGGAGGTAAGAAGGATGTTGGAGCTCGGGGTAATTGAAGAGTCCCACAGCCAGTGGTCCAGCCCAATAGTCCTAGTCCCCAAGCCTGACGGTACCCTGCGCTTCTGCAATGACTTCCGAAAGCTGAACGAGGTATCCAAATTCGATGCCTACCCAATCCCCCGTATCGATGAGCTAGTAGATCAGTTGGGCAAGGCCCGCTACCTGACCACCCTGGACCTGACAAAGGGCTACTGGCAGATCCCCCTAGCCAAAGATGCCAAAGAGAAGACCGCCTTCTCCACACCTGACGGCCTATTTCAATATACCGTCCTCCCCTTCGGACTCCATGGGGCCCCCGCAACCTTCCAGAGGTTGATGGACCACCTACTGCGACCCCACACCAAGTATGCAGCCGCCTACCTGGATGATGTGGTCATCCATAGCCCCGACTGGGAAACGCACCTGGGGAAAGTGGAGGCGGTGCTCGACTCCCTCCGGAAAGCTGGCCTCACGGCAAACCCGGCTAAGTGTGCGATAGGACTGGCTGAGGCCAAATACCTGGGCTACGTGGTAGGGAGAGGCCTGGTCAAGCCCCAGTGGGACAAGGTGGAGGCCATCCGGGCCTGGCCCCGACCGGTCCGCAAGAAACAGGTCAGGGCGTTCTTAGGGATCGTGGGCTATTATAGGAGGTTTATTTCCCACTTTGCTGCTAGAGCAGGGCCCTTAACTGACCTCATAAAAGCTCGGGGCCCAGATATAGTGAAATGGACTGACGCGGCTGAAAGAGCGTTCCAAGACCTACGGTCAGCCCTTTGTGGCCACCCGGTACTGATTACCCCAGACTTTGACAAGGACTTCATCCTCCAGACGGATGCCTCCGAGACAGGACTAGGGGCTGTACTCACACAGCTAGTTGGCAGCGAAGAACACCCGATCCTGTATCTTAGCAGGAAACTCCTCCCCAGGGAGCAGAGGTACGCAGTGGTCGAGAAAGAATGTCTGGCGATTAAGTGGGCCATGGAAACCCTCAGGTACTACCTCCTGGGGAGACGTTTCACCTTGGTGACGGACCACGCCCCACTCCGGTGGATGCACACCAACAAGGAGAAGAATGCGCGTGTCACCCGATGGTTCCTCTCCCTGCAGCCTTTCCACTTCCGGGTGCAGCATAGGGCCGGAAGCCAACATGGCAACGCTGACGCCCTGTCACGCCAGCACTGCCTTACGTCCCAAGTAGCCCAACCCCATGGTGTTGCGCAGGGGGGGGATGTGTGATATGGTGAAGGCAGAAGGCAGTAGAAGAGTGCTGGATGGGAGATATGTGAGCCCCAGAATGCTCCGGGCTTTGTTCCCTGCTGACTCACTCAGAACCACTGGGGGCAATTAGGAGCAGCTGAGGCTGATTAGTGATCAGCCAGGTGCTCCATAAAAGGGCTCCGCCCCAAACACACAGTGCATGAGCTGGAGGAAGTAGGAGTGCTGTGCTGTGGTGAGGTGAGAGGAGTGCTGTGCTGTGGTGAGGTGAGAGGAGTGCTGAGCGGTGGTGATAGGAGTACGGAGCTGTGCCGAGGAACGAGCTGGTGAGCAGAGCGCTGTGGTGGAGCAGTGAGGAGGAAGGTACCAGCTCCAGAAGCCAGAAAGACTGAAGGAGGGGGAAAATTAGCCCAGGGGAAGAGTGTGCCGTCTGGAAAGCAGTACCAGCAGCACATAGCTGCTTCTTATAGGGCCCCTGGGCTGGGACCCGGAGGAGCGGGTGGGCCCGGGTCCCTACCCCCTCCCTGTGGGAAGACGGGGTGACGGGCAACTTCCTGGCCCACTACAAGCAGGAAGGTGCGAGACCCACTGAGAAAAGCCGGCCATCAGCCACAATATATATACACATTTTATTTTCTCTGACGTATATATTTTCATTTTCTAACCACACGTATACTGTACATTTAATCTTCTACAAGTAACAATGGCAGGAGCTGGGACATTTAGCTATGATGCTAGTTTAGCTGCAAACTCAAGCTGCTTATATAGGTCAACATACATAGAGTTTGTGTGAAGTGCCACAGTTGAATTCAACTTCAGTTTGAATCTTGGATTCAACTTCAGTTTGCAATCTTCAGTTTGTTTTTTTAAAATAATGAGACCCTAAGAGGCTGTACTACCTGTAGATGGGGATGGAATTCTTGTCTCTCCTCCACCCACACATACCCAAAAAATGTAAGTAATCTGCAAATTTCAAATGAAGGAAAGAGTCTGTGTAAAACAATGATTAAGAGAATGTGGCTCAAATCTTGGTTTCATTGATACTGATTCAGAATATAAGTATCAATCCATTTTCTTAAAAAGCCTGTTCAAATAACAAATGCAGAAAATAATCTCACAATAGCAGAAAATTTAATTAAGCAACAGATAGAAAATACTATGGTACTGTAAAGAACATATTCAACTAACTGTATTGTCCCTGTGTTAGTCAGTAACAAGGCTCATAGAAATATACTTTGTTCGCTAAAAACAAGCACAGCCATCAGGTTGAACATGTATTTTGCTTTATTAAATAATCACATTACATAATGTTGAAATTGCAAATATTAAAACCTGGATAAGATACATGTACGTACTTATTAACTGTAAAATTTGATGTCTTGAGCTATAAAACAAGTTAGGGGTTAAGACTGTTTTATATTTAAATTAAGGATGGTGTTTCAATTTATGGATATGCTAATTACAAATTATATCTCTTCCCCCACCAGTGTAAAGTATGTTATTTTTATGAATTTTATAAGTACTATGCTACTAAACATTTATATAAAACACTTTTTTTGTAATGTCTTCTAGTTACAATGAGCAAGTGATCATAAAATGGGACTGGTAAGGATCATAGAGCACTGTAGCCCTGACTAGACACTAATTTTGGGATCACTGGTAATAAAAAGTTGAGACTATCCATTATGATGCCTGTTCAGTTGCCTATGGTAAGAATTTCTCAAATTACAGAAGTGAAGGTGGGAGATTATGGTAACACTGGTGCTCTGTTCCAAATGGTATTGAAAGTACAACACTTCTGTTTTTTGGTAGAGGAAGAGGGTGAATGTGTATAATACATTTTCTTAGAATGATTTTTTGAATTTGGGAATAGCCATATTACAACCATATTGTCAATCCTGATATGAGAATATTCTTCTTCCATCTTAGCAAAAAGATTCAAGAAACATACAGTAATATTAATACTCTCAAAGCTGAAAATTTAGTCCCACACAAAATTATAACTGTCAATCTATAATTACTGCTTGAGTTAAACAAAAAAAATGTCAATGTGTCATTCCCTCCAACCTTTCAGGTAAGATCCATAATTTCAAAATGATTAGGGGCTTTAGAATGAGAACGACAATTTTTTTGTGTTTTGGTGATTTCAGTATACATTGAAAAACCCTGAAAAGAAAGATTAAGTGACTAAATAAATAAAAATTACAATCAGTAGTATTCTATGCTAAATTACCTGCCATACTCTTGCTGGTTAAGGACAGATCAGGCATTGTAGCCTGCTACACCAATGACAGTAGACAGTATCACTTGTAACTGGCCAATTCTTGGTGCTGAGCAATGGTTAAGTAACTTGGCAAACCTCAAAAAGTACCAATGCCTTTGGACAGGTGGATGGGCACCTGAGGAGGATAGTGGGACCCTCAAAGGAGGAAATGACATCAAAAGGCAGAACAGTTAAATCATGTCATCATTTAAAAATACAGAGTACGATCACCCATTGATCATGTGCTTCATTAACTACTCAAAAGTGTTTGATGCCATCTGACATGACTGTCTTTGGAGAATATTAGTACATATGGGGATTCCAAAACATTTCATTGAACTCATCACAAGTCTCTACTACCACAAGACCACAGTGCAAACAGCAGTAGGCAACAGTAAGTGGTTTTCCACTGGCAGGGTGTGAGAAAAGGGTATATTTTGTCCCCAAGCCTCTTTAACATAGGCATAGTGTTTATTATGAGGCAAGCCTTGGAAGGGTTTGACAAAGTGAAAGGAGTTGAGATTTCCATTGGTGGACACATCTTAACCAAGGTGGATAAAAATCAATTATTTTTTTTTTTTTATACATTTTTTTTTTTAAATCGCATTTTTAAATTTTTTTTAAAAAAATCAATAAAATACTAAATTTCTCTCTTGTTTAAAAAAACAACAGTTACAATTAAATCTCATCACAAACATGCTAAACCTTCACTTATAGTCTCATAAAAATGAATTAATGGTTCTAGTCTATCCAGCCTAACCACCAGCTCTTGCTTCTTGAAAGTTCTGGGCTTTCAGTTGCTGTTTTAGTTTCTGTTTCTCAGCAGACTAAAGTTACATGTGCAAAGAAAGACATAGGCTGGATAGGATTGTTGTTGTTCTGTGCTTGTCGTGGCTCAGGTGGGCCAAGCAAGGCAGAGGAGTTAGTTAAGACACTGTTTTAAAGGCACAGAGAGACTATTTTCATTGTTTGTTGTTATTCACTCAATGCTGCAAACGTAGCAAAGATGAGAAGATACTTAGAAGAAGAAACAGAAGAATACTCCTTAATAACTTATGGCTGCAATGCCCATTTAATGCATCTTTTAGCTAAAGACTTAAGTACGTCTTCTCCAAGAATAGAAGAAAATGTTGAAATCACAAAATACTTCTGTAACAACCATTTTGCTTCAGCTCATGAAGAGAGCAGGAGGATCCAAACTAATCCTCCCTCAAGATGTTCGATGGAATTCTGTGGTTGATTGTTTTGAACAATTTATTAAGAACTGGCTTATTCTCATAAAACTTTGTGAAGAAAACCGTGATAAAATAGATGGAAATATCTCATCCAAAGTATCTAACATTGGATTAGAGAGGAATTAGAGGATTTGCTCATTATACTGAAGCCTATCCATAACCTTAAACAAAACTTCAGAGTAATTGTTGCTGCATTGCTCATGCTGCTGAAATTTGGAAGGCACTTCAAGAGACACTGAAGAAAGAAATACCTCACCAGAAAGTTAAACTGCAGGCAATAAAGCAGTGAATGGACCAAGCACTAATTCCACCTCATTTCTTGCGAACATTCGCAACCCCAGATATAAAGGTAGATGCCTACTTTCTGAAGAAGATGCTGCTGCCATGGCATGGGTTTCTCAAAATCACTCCTCAGCTATGCCAATCATAATAAATTTCAGGGCTGGAGCAGAATCATTTAAACAGCACATGTTTACTGATGATGTTTTGAACAAAGACACTCCCCTAAATTGGTGGAAATCATTAGCCAGGCACCTTGAAACAGAGTTCCTTCAATTGCTAAGCCAACTTCACAGCTGTAGCTTCCTCTGCAGGCACAGAGAGAATATTTTCATCGTTTGATATTATTCACTCAAAGCTAAGAAATCGACTGGGAGTTGAAAAAGCAGAAATACTTGTATTTCTGTTTCAGTCTATGAATAAAAATGACACTAGGAGTGGGGAAGATGAGAGCTAGTTGTAGAAATTTTAAGGACAGCATACGTTTAGTGTTGTGATGACTTGTTTGTTAAGAGTTAATAGAATTTGAAAATTAAAAAAAAAAAAGAATTTAAGGACAGCCGGCAACCAGCAACCCAGGAGACTGCTGCAATTGCAAATGTCAAACATTTATATAACATTTAAGATTTAGTTTAATAAAATATAAGTGCTATTGTGTTTGTGTGTGTGATTTCGTTCTTACCATCTCTAATATATTGCTGCTGCATCTGCAGCTTGACACAGGTAATGAGTATTATGTACTATTTCCTAAATTAATAAAAATCAAGTTATCTAAAAAATTACACAAAGTATACTCTCCTAGATGTTGTAAAATGCTGTTTTGAGTCGTAAATTAACAAATTTTAGTGATCAGATTTGCACCATTGTTTAAGAAATATGTGAAGTAATATCAGTGGGAAACTTGATTTAAATCATTGATTTTCTTGGTGATTTAAATCGCCTTTATTTAAATCAATCCACCCTGATCTTAACTGACCTCAGAAATGCTGATGACACAAAGTTCTTTGCTACAAACACCAATGCAATGCAACAAATGTTGCAGTCTATAAAAATAGTGAGGAAGATGGACTATTCCTGAATACAACAAAAACAAAATGCATCTTCATTGACATGACTAATAAAAACAGGATGCAAGCAGACATCACAATTAATGGACAACCTGTAGAAGCAGTAGATGAATTTAATTATCTGGGATCCAACCAAGAAGGCGGTTCAAAGAAACCGGAAGAAGACTAGGGATGGCCTCACTATGGACTCCCTTAAGAAAAAGTAGAAAAAACATGGTATCTCAAAATGTACAAAGATGTAACTGGTGAAAAGCCTAATTTTTCCATAGTGATTTATGGATGTGAATCGTATGAACTTAATCCTGCTGACAAGAAGAAAATTGAAGCTTTTGAAATGTGCCGGTAAGAACTCTTTCATATCTCCTGAACAGAAAATAAATATGAATACCTAATGTTAGAAATATTATTGAAATGAAGATCTTGATATCAGAAATCAAAAACCACAAATGTATGTACTTTAGTTACATTAGGCATACAGATGGATATAACCTTGGAATAGTTATTATGGAAGGAATGATAGAGGGTCATCATAATAGCCGATGACCAATGAGGAGGTTGATGGGTGGCAGATCACTAGGGCCCTATGTAATCCACATTAACAAGAACACAGACGGAAATGAAAAATCAAAATAATACGGAATTCAGATGCAACCCCGGGGCCGGAGGAGCACTCTGGACCTTGCCACAACTCTGGGGCGGGAGGAGTGATCTGGGCCCCTACTGTGGTCCTGGGGCCGTAGGAGTGTTCTGCCAATGCCCACTTGACGTGGGATCCAGGGACGGGGTTCGCTATTGCAAAGGGTGTTATAGTTAGGGTGACCTGTATATGCGTTTTCACTCTTCTCAGCCACCGCAGATTAAGTGACCATTGCTTAGAGACATGGCCTGCTAGTACTAGTGCGGTTCGCCCCCAAAATTCATGTTCATTTAAACATTCTAAAAGGCATTCTACAAATGGAAAATAGGTCACCAAAAAGATAAGAAATGACACGCTGACACTAAAGTTAAGAGCTAGTCAGTTTCCTAATGACTTCTATGAATCAGGTGGTATGACATTCTGCACATGCTGTCAACATGCAATAGACTGGACCCGAAAAGATACCTGCAATGATCATCTAATGTCAAAAACCCATCTGAAGAATCGTGCCAATATGATGAGAATCATCAAGGTTCTCACTCTCTACAGAGAACAATTGAGGACAGTATGAAATCTGCAAATGCCAGACAGGAGTTTGTTGAAGATTTTGTTGCGGTCTGTGCTGAGGCTGATATCCCACTGGAAAAAATGAAGAAGCTTAGACCGTTCCTCTTAAAACACTACAGGCTGGGGAAGGGCTCTGCCTGAAAATAAAGCACCACTTCAGCAGATACACTTGTCAGATGTTTATCAGAAGCACATGGTGGCAGTGCTGGCCAAAATCCATGGGGAAAAGATTTCAGTGATGATCGATGAGACAACAGATATCCAAGACTGCAATGTGCTAAATATTGTCATAGCTAAGTTTTTTTCTTTACTGTAATTGACAGATCCTTAAGTAGATTTTTTTTATACCGTGTGCATTGGGCTTTAGGAAAACGTTTGTTATACTTAGAAAAGACTGACTACTTACATGATGTAAAGTACAAATAATTTAAGAAAAATGTTTATAATGCTGTACACCCCCCTTAAAATAGCCTTAATTTAAAAAAAAAAAAAAAAAAAGCACCACATAGGGATTTTAGAGCTATTTGATAAAACGCTTGTTAATAATTTTATCAAGCATTTCATATTTAATAGACATTAGGAAATGTAATTGTGCATTGCAATGCATCTGTAATATTATGCCTGTATAACATAAAAAAACCCTCAACATTAAATTATACTATAGTGATTTTGAAGCTGGATTTTTTTTCCCCATTACTGAATTTTAAGTTTGTTTATTCAGGAACAAACAAGTAGAAAAATTATGACAGAATATTTGTTTTTTTCAGGTGTTGAAGATCAGTACTATCTGACTGATGTCATATTCATGGAGAGCTACAAGCACTCCATATTCTCACAGACTATTCTGGAGTCAATGAGTTGGAACCAGGTCAGTGTCAGTGATGTTTGGGCAGTTGTAACTGACAATGCAGTATAATGCATCAAAGCATACAGAGAAGTACTGAAATGTGTCATGCCCAACAGTGTATATGTGACATGTCAGTCACATAGTCAATCTGATAAGTGAAACATGACAACATTTTTACAATCTGGACTTTCTATTTCATTATAAAGAACGTCTGAAAAGGATGGATTATTTCAAATTTCACATGATCTCGTCAAAGTCCTCACACTATGTGTAAAAAGTACATAATTGTTAAAATATAAGCTCATACTTATTTTGTTATCTTGACCATTGACAAGACCAATAGTTACAAAAAAATATATTATTATTACTACATTTAATAATATTGGTGAAATAAAACCCATACAAGTTCCATTCTCTGGAAATCACAGCATGTCGTCAATATAAAAGAAGAGCAGACACCATCACTTTCACTGTGCTCGTCTATTGTTCACTCTTTAGTAACCCAGTTTAAATACCTCCTGCTATTTCTGCCAGGTCATTTATCCTCCCTGCATCAAGTCATCACTTTAGCAAGCAGCATTTCCTGTCAGCATGTGAAAGTTTCTTACTCGGAGGCACTATTTTATAAGAGTGAATTTAGCACAGAATGCCACAAGCTGGCCTAAATTTATTGGTAAAAAAACAATAAAGGAGAGTAGGAGGAGGAAAAAAAAGAAATTAAATTGATATAAGATATAAGAAAGTGAAAGATGCAAAGAGAAATCAAGGAGAAAAACTGGGGAACAAGACAGAAGGACATGTATAGTTAGTATAAAACATGTATAGAGACTACAACAGAAACCTGCAAGAAACTGTGACAAAATCTGTGGCAAATTTTCTTTTCCTTTATCTGGTTTTACTGATCTTTATAGACTAGATAACCTTGTGAAACCCAGAGAACCACAAAGATTTAGACTGCGAGGGGGAGATTTTCTAAGAAACAAACGAGAGTTAGGCACCAAGTTATTACGTGAACAAATTTCATTGTTATTGGACCTGTGCAGCAGTTAATTTTACTCATTCTTAAATGTATTTGCCTTTTACACAGGTTACTAGAGAATTATAACATGTTCTCTTTCCAAATCAAATGCTGATTAGTCAAAGCATACTTTGGGTGAATCACTTTTAATATGAATGCAGTTAGAACTTTTAAATATTTTTTAAACTAAGTTGTGTGGCAAGTTTTACATGATACTTATTTCATATTAAAGGAAAAGAAAGTGGATAGATCAGGGTGTGATTTAGCAACATTTAAATTGTTTAAAAAAAATGAATTATTGACCCAGAATGTTCAACTTTGCCCACTGCACACTGTATAAAATATTTTGAGTATGCTTCCTTGGAGTTCCTCCAGTGTGTCAAAAAACAATACATGCTATTATAACACAAATGGCCACATGACTATGTCTAGTTAACATATATTGTACTACATATTTAATTTAGAGGTTTAACAATGAAGTATATTAAATATGAATGTATTTGGAATTCATTGAAGTAGTAGTGAACCCAACTGCTCTGGATTTCATGAAAATATTGGATTAACTATCACAAGAGGATTTACAAGTCAGTTCCCAACTTCTCTTTTCACTGTGATTTTAGTAACTCCATCCAGTCTTCACTGCAATCAAAAGAAACTCATTGATTTAATACATCTAATTGTAAGATGAGTATTAATGGAAATATTTCCAGAAGGCAAGTTTGTTTAGTTCTTCCACAAAGGATAATGAACTCTTCATGTAAAAATTATCATGCTGGCTTCTTCCCTGACATAAACTGCATCTTTATAATATAGTTTTGCTTGATACATGTAAACTGTTAGAAGGACCCCACTGCTTCCCAAAGAAACCTTAAATTCAGTTTTCTATCAGTCACGTTGATATATGCTAGCCCTTCCCAACAGACAAGAAACCTCCTAGGTTGATGAGCAACAGTTTTCTTGACAATATAATTGGTCCCCTAGAATAATCTCTTCTATGAACAGCCACAGCCCAGTAGGCAGAAACATAACACTCTCCCAGTTTGCATCCCTAAAGATTTTATTTGGAAAAAATAATAGTCACTCAAGTGGTTATGTCCCATTTTGGGCCTTAAGACAGCTCAACTATGCAACAGCAATATAATGGGATCTGAATTCCTGTAATCTATCTTGGCCTACTTAGCCAATTTAGCCTTACTTGTTAAGAGTCAATCCCTGTTGATCTGGAAACTACTGTCTAATTTTTCAAATTCTCCATCCTCATTAATGCTATATTATTTGGAATTTTTTTTAAATGATGTGCTGTGCAGAATGCTAAGAACTGTGTCTGTCTTGAAGGCAGAACACAAATAGAGAGCAACAGCAGAAAAGGACATTGTGTGCAATGGTGCAAAAAATTCTGTGGCTGATTAGTATTCTGCCCGAACAACAGGGAAAGAGTAAGAAAACCCAGTTCATTCACATATGAGGAATATAAATAGAAGATAACAAAAAAAAAAAAACCTGTTCAGGATAGAAATAGATTGCACCCTACGTATTAAAAGGGTCTGTATCAAGGCTACAGTTTTACTCAATATATACCGAGAAACTTACATATTCTTACAACAAGATTTGTTAACGACAAAATAGAAGGAGTCAAACAAGAGTTTGGATATGGATTAGTTTTAATGTCTGTGTGGCTCACAAAATTCAATGCAGTTTAATATGGTAGACAGGCATCAATAAAGAGTTCTAGAAACCACAGTCAAATAGGAAATCTAACAGAGTGACAGCCGGGTAACTTTTGTCTAACTGTGCATGCAATTCTATGACACATTTGGAAGCAGTTACAAAAGAGGCAAGAAGAATCCTGAAAATACATAGAGGAATTCCTTCAGTGAAATGTTGCTCTAGCAATGCATTCAGGGGGAAAAAATTGAATACCATGAAACTCAGAAAAATTCTTACTACTAATAAAAAAGTGCAGTGGAAAGCAACCAAACATTTAAGTATACGTAGTAAGTAAAAGGGGAGGGAAAACAATTACACAGGAATTCAAAGCTTAGAGAAATAGGGAAACTCTGTGGAAGATCTTGAAAGGAACAGGATAATGTACTTGACAAACAATTTACAATAATTAATTCCAAGATCAGAGGTTATAGACTACAGAGTTACTTAGAACAGTTCATGTAGATTTTCCTACATGAAGGCTGGCTGGAATAAAGGACAAACTGACAAAATTTTCAAAGATGCAAGATACGTGAAATGCTATTAGCTTATTTCTTGTCTAACATTAACCATCGACTAAGCTGAATACTTTTGACCACAGTATATTCTTTAAAAATATAGTATATTTGTGCAATGTTGCACTTCAAGCTTTAATACACAAATTATAGGAAATGAGAAAGTTATTTACCTTATAGTAACTGGAGGTTCTTCAGGATGTGTGGTCCCTATCTGTATTCAACTGTGGGTACACATGTGCTTCATGCGCCAGGAGCTGGAGAATTTTGAAAGCAGTGTCCATTGGTCTGCACATGTACCTGGCTCACCTCCTGCTTCCAAGCAGGGAGATAAAGGTTGGGGCAGAATGACTGCCTTTCCAGTTCCTTCTCCAACAAGAATCCAAGAAAATCCAAAGTGGAGGGGATAGCGGGTGGGTATTGGAGTATAAATAGGGACTACACCTCCAGTTACCATAAACTAAACTAAACTAAACTAAACTAAACTAAACTAAAACTAAACTAAACTAACTAAACTGTCTCCTCTTCTTCGAGTGCTGGTCCCTATGTGTATTCCACTATGGGTGACTGACAAGCATTACATAAATAGGAGGAGGAAAATGTGAGGTTATAGATGGTAGAGCTAAAAGAAGGACTGCTGTTCCAAGATGCATGAGCAGAGGAGTCCTGTATCAAAGCACAGTGTCTAGCAAACCAGTGGACTGAGCTCCACGTAGCTGCCTTACAAATATCGGGTAGAGGCACCATTTGAAGCAATGCCATAGATGTTTGCGCTCTCGTGGAATGAGCTCTTACCCTATGAGGAAGGGGGAAGATTAAAGACAGCTGACAGCAGAGCAAAACACAGCCCTACATCCATTTCAATATGATATAGCCTGAACCCTGACCCTTTCTGCTATGGCAACAAATAATCTAGGGGATTTTCTGATTGTTTTAATTCTCTGCAGGTAACTGGCTACCACTGCCGAACATCAAGGGAACAGAGACTCTTTTCTTCGGAGGATGTGTGAGGTTTGGGGAAAAACATAGGCAAGTGGATAGACTGGTTCAGGCAAAACTCAAGAGACTACTTTGGGAGTGAATTTAGGGTGTAAACATAATGAAACCTCATCCTTATTGAATATAGGGTAGGAAGCTTACCAGCCCTTCTGGCTAAGATGATGGCTACTATGAATGTGACCTTCATGGACAGAAAAGACTTGTGCAATACTGTAGGTAGTAGTGGAAGAAAGGCATAGTTCAGATTTGACCATGTGCATTGCCCTGTGAAGGGCGACCAAAGGCTTCTCTGGAACAGTATACGTTGCACTTCCTGTTTGTTTGGGATGCAAACAGGTCGCTGGTGGGGGGAATCCCACATTGAACGAAAATGTTGTTTAGCACAGAATTTCGAAGCTCCCACTTATGATCAAGAACAAAGTGTCTGCTCAGAGAGTCTGATAGCACATTCTGGTTTTCTGGGTGGTACACTGCTGACAGGGTAATCTGATTGCCAATGCATCAGTTCCACAGACTGACCGCTTCTGCATGCAGGGGAGCAGATCTCACTCCTCCCTGTTTGTTGATGTGAAAGACAGCCGTGATGCTGTCTGACATTATGAGGGCATGGTGACCTTGAATGAACAGGAGAAAGGTTTCGTAAGCCCTTCGAATTGCTTGTATCTATAGAACATTGGTGTGCATCCTGGACTCTCGAGAAGTCCAGGGACCTTGCGTTGTACAGTTGTCCATGTGAGCTCACCAAACCAAGAGGGATGCGTCAGTAATGATCATTCTCTCTGGTGTGGCTGTGCAGAAGAGAACGCTGACACAAACCTGACAAGGATGCTTCCACCATGACAGGGCAATATCATTTTGGTGGGAACAATCACTATGGTGATCACAGGCTGTTGGTTTGGTGAGTACGCAGTTTGAATTAAGATGGAGTCTTGCAAGAGGGATGACATAAGTGCATAAGGCTGTATGACGGGGGGGGGGGGGAGGAGGGGGAGGAGGCAGAGGGAGAGAGAGAGAGAGAGAGAGAGAGAGAGAGATCTTGGCAGACACTCTGGGGTTGATTATAATCTGATCTATCAGAATGTTCATAGCCTGAAACCAGTCTCTTGGCAAGTAAGTCTTTGTCGTGATGAAATTTAAGGACACCCTGATGAAGTCCAAAGTCTGTGTGTGTTGGGTGGGTGGAGGGGTGAGAGTGTCAGAATGGATTTTTTGTGTTTACGCTGACCCCCCCACACCCAAGGGATCTATGGGGGTACACTCCTTTGCTTGTGATTCAGACCTCATGACAGGAGATGCACTCCTTGCTGAGTCAGGTATGGGGGTGGATGGACGGGAGCAGTTCCCCAGCCTGCATCTGATTGCAGTCTTACAGACTTTTCTGTTAGGTGCTTCCTAAGGCAAAATTCCCACCCTTCCTGGTATGGCTAGGGAACGAAAGGCAGATACTGCATCTCGCCATGATGTGGGCTTCCCTGACACAGTACAAGCAGCATTAGTGGTCATCATTGACCGAGTTGGATTGCGGGCAAGAAGCACAAATTTTGAAGCCCAGAATTCTGTGCGTAGTTCAGTATCCAAACAAGATATGGGGGGTGCTTCCCATGTCAGGGAGATTAAACTAACTATAAAACACTAAAAACTATCAGATACAACTTTAAAACTCTAGAACATAAAACCATTTACAGCTACCTAAATTGATTTTCACAGAAAGAAGAAAGCTGAAGTTTCAGATGAGGCAGTCAGTCCACTTTGCCCTTTATCTCCTCAGCTGGAGGCATGAGGTGTGTCAGATTGCAAATGCAGACCAATAGACACTGCTTTCAAAATTCTCCAGCTCCGGGCACATGGAGCACATGTATACCCATAGTGAAATACCCACAGGGACCAGCACTCAAAGAAGAATCAGAGGTTATGGGTCCCAAAGCAACCATAATTTATCTCCTTAGTGCATATATAGTATTGTGTGTATATGCTGATAAATTTATGCCTTAAAATGTTTAAGTGGTTGAATTAGAATTTATATGGAAAAAACTTGTCAGCTCCTGACTTCGGTATGATTAAATGCCCAGTTACAACACACACTGCATATAGCAAATGTTTTTGCACAGACTCTTGATTATATTAATATATTGATTATGTACATCTCAAGTGATCAGACATCAAAATATGCACAGATACAGGCACTTGCAATATGCATCCTGCAGCAACTGAGTTCAACTGAGACTCCCATGCTAGAAGCCTACTAGCTTAATTTTGAGGAATTTGAGGATAGAGATTCTTCAGTGAATGGTCATCCAGCCTGGAATCTGCTTCCCACATTGGTTCACTAGCATCTGGATTTGTTGATCTCAGGACACATTTATTTTCTCAGGCATAAATGGGGAGGGGAAGGGGGGGGAGGGAAGAGGCACCTCGGGAGGTTGGAGAGCCTTTCTGAAGTGCCTTATGGTGGTGGTACAGTTCCAGATCTGGAGACAGTATTTCTCACTTTGAGAGTGAAGAGGGTTATTCACCTTGTGCAGTAACTGAAGTTCTTCGAGATGTGTGTCCTGTGAGTGCTCCACTCTAGGTGTTGGCGCATCCTCGATCAGAGATTTTTAAGTAAGAAAGCTGTGGACATAGAAACCGACCTGGCTGAGTGTGTTTTGATCCCTTGTGGTGCTGATACATCCATTTGTGTGTAGCATGTATGGATGCAATCTGAAATCCACTTTGACAGCCTTTGTGTGGATATGGCGTTACTTTTGGAACAGTCTGCAGTTGATACGAAAAGTTTGGGGGATTTTCTGAAATGGCTTTGTTCTTTCCAGATAGAACGCAATGGCACACCTTAAGTCCAATGTGTGCAGGGCTGCTGCAGTGCTGTGGGGTTTTGGATAGAATGTAGGTAAGAGGATAGGTTGATTTAGGTGAAACGGTAATGTGATTTTGGGGAGGAATTTCAGGTGGGGTTTAAGGGTGACTTGATCCTTGTGGAAGATTGTGCATGGTGGATGGACCATGAGTGCTCCGAGTTCACCTACACGTCATACCAATGTGATGGCTGCTAGGAATGATACCTTCATAGACATCTGCATTAGCGAGCACATTGCCAAGGGTTCAAATGGTGGCTTAATAATGGTCTTTAGGGCTAGGTTAAGGTCCCACGATACTGTGGGAGGTCGTATATCTAGGTATATTCTGTATACCAGTCATGAAACAGTTCACAGTTGGGTGTGCAAAGACTGTCTTATCTATATGGCAGTGGAAGGTGGTGATAGCTGCTAGATGGATCTTGAGTGAGTTAATCAATAATCCTTATTATTTTAGGCTCAGGAGGTAGTCGAGAAGTATTGGTGTCGATGTGGTTGTGGCAGAGACCTGCTTTTGTTGACACCATGAAGTGAACCTATTTTTGGAGGCAGGTTTTTCTTGTAGGAGGTTTTCTGCTGTTTAGTAAGATGTGCTTTACTGGTTCTGAACACTCTACCTCTCCCTCTCGGAACCAGTTAGGAGCCAGGCTGTTAGGTGTAGCTTCCTCAGGTCTGGATGAAGAATCCATCTCTTATCTTGAGATAGGAGATTTTCAAACAGTGGAAGAGAGATTGGTGTACAGACTGACATTAGTATCAGGTAAGTGTACCATGTTTGTCTGGGCCATGATGGAGCTATCATTATTACTCTTGCT
Organism: Emydura macquarii macquarii; assembly: GCF_026122565.2. Taxonomy (NCBI): domain Eukaryota; kingdom Metazoa; phylum Chordata; order Testudines; family Chelidae; genus Emydura; species Emydura macquarii. Next base: position 9,297,288 of record NW_027130506.1, read on the forward strand.
TTGTCCTTGAATATTTTGTGTATAGTCCTGGGTATGAGTAGGATGGTTGGGAATGCAGAGAAGATCTGCATTCCAGTTGAGTAGGAATGCATCCCGCATTGATCCTTTTTCTTCTAGTCCTGCTCATGAGCAGATAAGGGGACACTTTCAATTCTGGGCTGTAGCAAACAGGTCAATTGTGGGGTGACGCCATTGTTGGATAATGTTTTTCAGGGTCCCATTGTGCAACTCCCACTCGTGATTGCGACCAAACTGCCTGCTGAGGATATCTGCGGTGGCGTTTTCGATCCCAGGCAAGTAAGCAGCTGAAATGTTGATATTGTAGCGTATACATCAGTTCCATAGTTTTATCACTTCTGTGCACAGGGAGTTGGATCTTGCTCCTCGTTCTGATTGATATAAAACATGCATGCAATGTTGTCCATCATTATCTTTACAGATTTGCCTGCTATAAGTGATAGGAAATGAAGACACGCATTACAGACTGAACGTAGCTCTAACAGTTTTATGTGTAGGTTTGTTTTGTTTAGTGTCCACTTCCTTTGTATGGTGAGTTTTTGTAGGTGCGTTCCCCAATCCATCAAGGATACGTCTGTGGTGATCATAATTGAGGGTGTTTCCCATGTGAACAGGATCCCTGCTGTCAAGTTGTTGGGCTGCATCCACCATTTCAATGATTGTTTCACTTTGTTTGGCATCACCAATGCTATGCATAGTGAGTGTTTGTGTGGTCTGTATATGGTCGAGAGCCATAGTTGTAGGGCTCGCATATGCAATCATGTATGTTGCACTACGAAGCTGGTGGCTGCCATATGTTTCAGCATTTGAAAACATGTGCATACGTTCAAGATCAGACTGTTCCTTATTTTGGATTCCAGGTTTATTATAGCATCAAACCTGGCCCTTGGTAGAGATGATCTGGCTATGAGTGAATCCAGGTAAGTATCTGCTGGTGTCTTTTATAGCAGCAACCCTTTTCTACTGTAGGCTAGAAATTAGTCTCAAGCCTTCTGTTCTCGCCCCTGAATCGCAAGCTAGTGGAGGGAGAGAGGCATGGACAGAAAAGAGTGCTTCTGAGTAATATGCTCATGAGGTGATAAGTTATGAACTCCCTTTCCAACCCTACTCCTACTGCTTTGCAGAAGTACTGTAGTGCCCCCTCTGGCAGTGTGCTTATTATGCAGGATTGATTGTTTTTGCATTCTCTATCCTGGTCATCATTTTCTACCCCGCACCTACTCATACAATTTTCCCTACCTTCCCTTAATACAAATAGAATGGAATGTTGGAATCTAAAAGTTCCATGACAGTTGAAATGACAGCTGAATCAAGATACAGTAGAGATGTGGATATAGTGTAATGCCCAAACACTGATATGAGCATGAGGCGATGAGAGAGAGAGGTAACATGCTAATAGAAAGCAGAGTTGTTATAGCCTTGTTGATCCCAGGATATTAGAGAGACAAAGTGGATGAGGTAATATCTTTATTAGATCAACTTCTGTTGATGAGAGACATGCTTTCACGCAGCATAGAGCTCTTCTGCAGGTCTGGGAAAGGTATTGAGAATTTCTCAAAGACAAACTGTCCTGGCCCCAGGGCTCAATCGTCTGAGGTCTACTCTATATATATATAGAGTACACACATATATACATATATACATATATACACACTTAATTTAGTGAGTAATTTAGTGACAATAAGTTGTTTTCTTTGTTTATTCCTGTTAGTACTGCAGAACCAACACAGCTAATAATGTGAGCTGGATACTATTCAATCTTGTGCAAAGGAAATATTTACTAAAAAGCAATCAGTTACACACAGACGAACCCACTGAAGACATTGTACATCCACAGATTTACCTGCAGGCTAATTAGACCAGCAGAGCTCTGTATAGAAAAAGGAAGATAAAGCACAGAAACCGACTCCCAAAGCCCAGTTTGAGTTTTACAGTGACAGCAATTATAAAAAACATCTAAGCAAATTTGATATCAAGTTACTGAAAAAAAACGTGAAATTCCAAAGGGCTATTTTTAAATTCATTTCTCAGTGCAGAACCACACTTTATGCAGTATAACAGATAATTATAAGCTCTTGTTATGAAATAAACCTATAATAATTTTTAAGACTTGTTATACATTCTTTAGTACAGATAAGAAACAGCTCTGTGTCCAAACCAATCATTGCTCTGCCTTTCAGGGGAACAACCAAGGCCAGACACTTACTGAAAATAAATGTCTTTAAAATTATAGTACATCCTCTTTTTCAATATAAATAAAATATACAAAAATCTTCATTTAAGAGTCTTCCATACCTTTACATCTCAAAAAAGATTCTAATTTACATATATTTTCAACCACACCAAAAAGCAGAGAAGTCATACACACAAAATCACAAGAATCTCAGTTTCCATTAGATACGTGTAACAACAAGCTCGATTGCTAATTAAGCACCAAATTACAACTTCACCTCTTTATAACCACCACACATAAGCAGTTCATTGCTTTCACAATGAAGTAACAAAGTTTAAATGTCCAACATTGAAGCTTTCTTTACTCAAAAGATAGACCACAATCTTGAAAATTGTTATGCTAGTGCAAACATGATCAAGCCAGTCAGAGTTTATTAAAACATAACTAAAGAAAAAATAAGACATCTATAGTAAAGTTTTATTGTGCAAGGTACTATACAAACACATAGGCTACGGCTACACTGACGGCGGCAAAGTTGCCGCCAACAGATTGATTTCTCTGGATTGACTGAGCAGTCAGTGAAGACCCACTCAGTCGATCCAGAAATCGACATAGTAAGACCACCTCCACAAGTAGCATAGTGCTGCGTCGACGGGAACGTGGTTCCCGTCAGCGCAGTGCAGTGAAGACGGCACGCAGAAGAGAAGAAGAGAAGTTGCCAGGAGTTATGCAAGTTTTTTGCGTAGCTTGCATAACTCCCACCGACTGCCGCCAAATCTCGGAGGTAATTGTAGACAGGGTCATAGTAAAAGACAATCCCTACTATGGAGAACTTAGTCTAAAACCCCAAACCTGTGAAGATTTATGAACATGCTTAAGTTTACACATTGACACACACATATACAACATTAAGCAAAAGCAGAAGTCTTTGCAAGATCTGGGCCTTAAACAGACAAGGAGTAGGAGAAACAAGGTATTACCACCCCTATTTTACAGATAGGGAAAATGAGGCACAGAGAGATTAAGCTACTTGTCCAAGTTCAAACAGGACATGCAATGTTGTATATCCTGGAACAAGATATGCAGGCTATACCTACAGAATGGGGGACTGTATCCTGAAAAGCAGTGATTGTGAAAAAGATTTTGGAGGTCACATAGTGGACAAGCAACTGAACATGAGCTCCCAATGCATTGCAAAAAGGTCTAATGCAGTCCTTGGATGTATAAACAGGGAAGTAGGGAGGCGATTTTACCTCTGTATATGGAATTGATGAGCTGGATACTAGACTATCATGCACAGTTCTGGTGTCCACATTTAAAAGGTTGTTGAAAAATTGGAGAGGACAAAGAAAAGAGCCACAAAACTTATTCTAGGGTTGGAGAAAATGCTTTATAGTGAGAGACTTAAATAGCTCAATCTGTTTAGTTTATCAAAAAGAAGAGAGGTAATTTGATTACTGCACAAATACTTTCACAAGTAGAAAATCCCAGGTACTAATGGGCTCTTTCATCTAGTGGAGAAAGGCATAACAAGAACCTATGGAATCTGAAGCCAGATAATGCTCACATTTTTTATAGTGAGCGTGATTAACCACTGGAATGAAGTACCATGGGAAGAGGTGGATTTTCCATCTCTTGATGTCTTCAAATGATGCCTTTCTGAAAGATATGCTTTAGCTACACACGTTACTGAACTAAATTTCATCCAGTTACTGCTGTATTGAAGGGCCTGTGATACAGAGGAGGTCAAACTAGTTGATCTAATGGTCCTTGAATCCTATGATAATGTGCAACAGCATGGGAACTGACTCCATATCTTCAGAGTTCCAGTACCCTGCTCAAATCATAAGACCCTCCCTTGCTTTATTCTTATCTATACAGGCTCAATATATTCTTCTTGAACTAATATTATCGTGCCATACAAAATTTATGAAGGGCATACTATTGAATCTTTAAATTAAGAGGACAATGCATACAGTCACTTGGAATAATATCTCCATAATCATGTTTTGCTTAGTATTTAGAAGAGGAAACATTTTACATGGTCTTCCCCCAAGTGCAGATAACTATGGCTTGTATGTATGTTTCGTCTCTGCAAGCTACTTTCTGAAATCCTAGAAGAGAGTCTTTACTATATATGTAGGCGTCTCTTTCCAAAGCCTGCCTATCTAATATATTCTCATTAGTCATTATGGCTCCCAAAACTTTCACGTTATGCCTTCTGCTGAAAGAATTGGTGGTGGCTCTTTAGTAAGCAATTAGTTTTTTCCTTAGGTCTCAACTTTCAGTTATCTAAAGAATGCCCAGAATGACACTTGTCCAGACAATTTTTCTAAGAATTTCATTTCAATGTCTATCCATTCAAGATGTGAACTTGTCATGCATTGAAGCACACAGATCTGATTTTACAATGCAGGCATCGTTCTAAATCCCTGTAAAGAAGCTCAAAAGTGAAGTCTTGCACTTAAATGTCAAACATGCAATGATCTGACTAGTTAGCCTAGTATCTTAAAGTGAGGGACACTAAAAGTAGTTGTGGTACAAAAAATTGGTAATCTTATAGATTGCAAACAAACAAAACGTCTCTCTCTCTCTCTCTCTCCACACATACCACACACTCAACAAGAAATGGCAATTTCAGCAAGGTATTTAAAATTAAATATAAAATCTGAAGCGAAATAGCTTGATAAGCTGCCATACTAACTTAGAACCAGTATTACCTCCAAAACAGAGTAGACTGGAGTTCAGACCAATCATGTTGCCAAAAAGGACACTTTGCCATTTTCCATTATCCTTCTATCTAAATTATATGTTTCATCATAGTATCAGTCTTCCCCCAACCCTTACCCCCTGGCCTCTAATTAGTTAATTTACACACCTTTGCCCTAATTATGTTCTCCCATCCATGACACTTATGTCCTTTGACTCTGTCCTGAATTAGTCCTTTTTTATACTTTCTTCCCCAATCCCTATCTTATTTTTTGTTCTTATCCTTCTGGCTGTATCCTGTTTTGTTTTTATCTTTCTCCCCTTCTAGTCTTCTCTCCTTCAGTCTTCCTTTTGATCACTTCAGTTATTTCTCCCTTCCTCAGGTCTCCAGTCCCTTTAGCCCACAATGACCCTGTCTCTTATCCTCTGATTTCTTTCCCCAATCCATCACTGCCTTAACAAAGTGATGCCAATTCTCCTTCAGTTAAAGCAGAGACAGGAGTAGATCCCATGTTTATCATTTCAATTCCTTGCATATCTCGCTGAGACAACTAACACACACGAGGGCTTGTAGAGGTAGCTTCTCCAGGCACTGCTTAGAGAACCACATATAACACAGTAAGAAGACAGGCAGGACACTCATGTGGTGGATCATATAGCCTGGAGTTTTATTCAAACTGGGCCAAACCCATGGCTTCACCAAAAAACTTTTGAATACACTAGGCTACCTTCAAAACTGGAGTAAACCTGTATCCTGAGACATACAGTCACCCTAATTGTAAAATAAAGAGTTATTGCCAATGGGGGATTACTATTAATAAATAATCAAGCAAGAGGCAAATGTTTAGCTTCCTCAACATTTGAATTTAAGCTATGAAATGAATCCCTTTGATTCCCTTTACTTTGGCTATGAAAGTCTGAAAACCAGGAGACTAATCTTTAACAGTGGTACAAATTATGAATCCCATACAAAATAAATTGTAATTTCAGATGCAAAATTAATTTCTTAAGAACACTGGCACAAACCTCAAACTATATTTGAAAACAATTATCAGGGCAAACATGAAGAAAACAACAATTGGTCATTGGCTATTTCCTACTCTAATGCAGTTGCCTAGTGAGGCAGGAAGAGTTTCTGTAGGGTATCAAGTCACAGGCTGGAAATTAAAGACATCAGGAAGCCATTAAAATGAACACATAGCTTTAACTCATATGTTAAAATAGATCAGAAACAAGGTTTTGCAAATTTAAACAAAGAGAACGTGTTAGAGATTATAGAATTATTATCTACATTTAAAAACACAGAAGTCACAAAATTGCACATCCATAACACAGAAACCAAACAAGTGAAGGTAGAGGAAAATCAAGGGAAACTAATTCAAATGGATTTTGATCAAATTTCAAAGTGTTTTGTATAAATATTATAAAATAAATGAAAAACTATCAGAGCAATATCAGCAATAATTATTGTTAGACAGTATTAACCAACATAATTTTGCTGTGATGTTTCATTAGCTAAAACTGCTACGAATGCAAAATTGTTAAAAACAAAATGCTTTACAGTATTGAAAAAGAGAGAGAGGCCCACAATACAATAATCACAATATACTACCATGGTGAGTGCCTTTGAAAAGCAGTAGAAATAATAAAAAAAATATTTATGAAATGGGCTCTATTTGGAATTCAAACCCAGTCATGTTGATAACAGCATCTTGCTAACAGGTTTTTGAAAACTTTCATGAATTATGGAGCTGTTTAGTTTCTATCTATAAAGCTTAGATTTAACAGTAACTGGAATAATTTAGGTATTTTTAAATACCCGCTAAGCTAAGGAATCAAATTCCAGTTAAATGTAGTGTTTGTCCAAGTTTTATTGAAAAAATAGTAGGAGTTTATATTTTACTGCACAATTTCAAATATTTACAAACCTGTGTACATGAAAACTCTTAAACCATACTTTATTTTAGGGGGAAAATATTTGAGAAATTGAAAGCTAAAAATGAAAGCTTCTATTACTATATCAAGTGTTGCCCTCTAATGCAGGAACTAATATTTTGAGAAGTAAGGCAGATGCCTTCTCCTGCTCAAAGGGTTGTAGTCAATTCTCCATCACTTGCAGTTTTAAAATGAATGTTTTTCTAAAAGATATGCTCTAGGAATTATTTTGGGGAAGTTCTGTGCCCTGTATTATAAAGTAGGTCAAACTAAAGGATCACTAAGGTTCTGGCCTTTAAATTTATATATCTAGTAAAGTCAATGGCAAACTGCAATGTCCTAATGTGACTAGCATTGAGACTAAAGTATTTGCCTGACTGGGTAAAACATAACATAAAAGCTGTTTGTTTTCAGGAAAAACTGCTGATGTGTAAACTGGCACACTGAACTAGAATTTTTTTTTTTTTTTTTTTTTTAAAACACATTGCAAGTTAGAAGGACCCCTATTGAAGAGTCAGTCACATGGCATCCAGTCTTTCTGAATACAGAGACTTTTGTGCAAACCTCAGACTCAATCAAATGCAAGTCTGTCAAGAGAACACAAGAACTTTATATGCAGAAGATTTGCTTTTCCTTTGTAAGCAACTTCTCTCGCTGTCATACAGACGCACCTGCATTAGATGTCTTGGTAAGGTTGTCACTACAAACAACACAATTAAATCATTCAACCAATTCATTTGATTGTGTTAAGCCTGGACATTAGAGAGACAAGGTGGGTGAGGTAGTATCTTTTATTGGACCAACTTCTGTTGTTGAGAAGGAGAAGCTTGTGAGCCACTCAGAGTTCTTTTTCAACAGGCATCCCTGTTCCTGCTCTGGAAATCCATCTGTCAATCTTTATGCTATTCATTTCTTGTAAGTCAGAATCATAAAATACCTTTTTGTTGTTTACTAGCATGAGTGATGTTTAATGAGCTCTACCAAGCCTGCTGTAAAGAATCAAACTAACCTGTTTTAAGAAGCTGACTAGTAGAAATCACTTGTCTGAATCAGTGAAACAAAATCAAGTTGCTGAATGATCTGCTGGTGTAAATGTTCCTAACTGAAATGTCACTCGTCACTTTAACTGAACCAGTAGTAATTCATAATTATCATTGAAACTCAAACAAAAATTCCTAAGTCTCATTTATTGTAGCTGTTTTAAAACACCTAATCTGGTAATGCTTAGAGTAAAGTGATTTGTAAAAAATCCAGTTTATCATCCTTTTTCAATGTTCTGTTCAGATTTGGCATCTTCTCAATTTTCAAGTGTAATAATGTCGATTTTCAGATGCACAACTAGACACCTTTAAGTGGCTGAGTGTTTAGTTCTTTTTGAAAATCAGGCCTTACGATATCTCATGTTGGGCACTCAATCATTTCTCACTTTTGAAAATGTAAGCCTACATTTTTCTAGCTTACAAAATGTTACTGTTAGTAAGATCCCTTTTTTGTGTGCTTTTTGTTTTTGAAGAAGTATGGTTTTAAATGTCTAACTACAACTGGGCTATCACAATCACATCAAGTTGAACACCACTACATGAGATTAGAATATGCCATGTGATCCATTCATGAATATACAGTCCGTGTTCCTCTGAATTGCAGGGAAAGTGAAGAAAGGATTTTTGAGTTCATAAAACATAAAAAGTTATAGAGAATCTATTTCTTGAATGAGTCCATGTTTTGGTTTCTTAATCTTGCTTTCCTTACAAACTCTTTTAACGAGAACAAAATACTCCTATTTTAGAAAGAATGTGAAGGATTTGAAAATGTGTGTCTGATGGCGTGCTAATAAGTTTTACTTAAAATTAATTGAAAACGAGAAAGGAAAGGTCCTGAATTTGCATGACAGAATTTTTGGGAAAAACTTGGAAACTGCGAGGATGTCCGATAAAGAACTTAGCTTTGTTAACCACCTTATATTCTAAGGTTCTTAAGGCTCCCACAGAGGTCATTTAAGACAAAAATAAAATATACATAAAATTAGAATTTTCTAACTAAAACTAAGAAGGAAAACAAAGCTGCACACATTACAATTTAAAAGGTTAGGTTAAAATCCAATAAAATCATAAGTTCACATCCAATAAACAATCCTTATATCTAATACCTGAGAAGTTGGTGGTTTACCGCTTAAATGCAAATAAAAGTAAAGCAAAAGGACATTACTGAAGCCAGTTCAATATCCAAATCCTATGATCAAGAAGGACCACTACGGGGGAAGTAGGGGGGGAATGTTTTCCAATTTAATTCACTTAAATTATGACCACAAAAGAATCTTTAATTAAATACTCATGTTTGGCCCTTTCTGCCCACAGGATCGTTATAGAAAGTATTCCAATACATTTACAATGATAAAACCAATTGTGTTATATCTGGCCAACTGAAAGTTTAGGCAAAAACAAATAAAGTTGAAACTAGATACACTCAAATTAGAAACAATGCACAAATTTTTAAAAGTGAAGGTAATCCGTTTTAAGAATAAGCTATCAAGGTAAATGATGAATTCTCCATTTCTTAAGGTCTTTAAATCAAGACAGGATGCCTTTCTGGAACATATGCTTTAGACAAACATATTACTGGTCTCAACACAGGAGTAACTGGATGAAATTCTGTAGCAAGTGGTATACAGGAGGTCAGGCTAGACGCTAGAGGATCTAATGGTTCCTTCTGCTCTTAAACTCTGAGGAAACCACAGCTATATCTCTGCCCCCTCCGTGGTCTGCTCAAGGACACTCCTTTAGCTCTCAGGCTTTCAGTCATCACCTCTGTCAGTGGGAACCCACATTCCTCTCCCTCCAGACCAGGCACTTAGGCTTGCAGTCCCCATGCAATTCACTTTGTTTATCCCTGCTAGTCTAGTCCTAATCAGCACCTGCAGTTGACTCTCTCTCAGGGACAATGACAGGGTTACCAGTGACCAGCCAACTTTCACAAGCACAGTACATTACAGAGAAAACATAACACAATAAAGAGTCTAGAAGCTTGCTAAGCTTACCAGGCGTCATTCATCTTCCACATGGATACCTGGCAGATTCAGTCCTTTAAATCCTTCCAAGCAGGGTTTTGCCCTTTTGGTTACAATCTCATGTGAATTTTTGGCCTCTCAGTGAGTTCAGGCTGGCCCTTTATATCACAAGCTCTTTTTCTCCTGGGCCTCTTGAACCCAGTCTGAACTGTATATGCAATTCACCCAGGGGCACTTCTCTGGAGTTGTTTATCCGCCCAGGATCTGCAGTAATCACCTCTTACTGAATTTAGTTCTTAGGGATAGCCCCTCCCATGCAGCTGGCCTACAATCCCCACCTCACAAAGATACATAACATTTATAGATACAAAAATCTCACTAATACCATAACACATCTCAATATAGTAGTCTTTTGAAGTTTCCATGCTTTAAAGGTCTCGTATCTGTCACAATGCTGCTCTTCAGTTTTATCACTGAAGATAAATGGTGGTCATGTACATCAGCTCCTCTGTGTGCTCTGTTCTAAATTTCCTTCCAGTGCATAGACAGTTAAGCTGGGGAATTCCAAATTATTTTATTCCCACACAAAGATGTCCATAGTGTTCCACCAATTATGAGCACTGATACCAGACAGTTCCACTGGTCTTTCACTGATTTTGGGAACCAAGGCTATGCTTGCCCGTTACTTTCTCCACTCTGTCATCCCCAACTTGGACATTAAAGTCTTTATTACTAAGCAGATATCATGCTTGGGAACATTGTCAGAGTTTTTGGGCAACTGTAGAATTGATCTTTGATCTCATCATTACAGCAGTCTATTGGTGCACAACGTATAATTGTCATTTGTATGCATTATGCATAGCTCGCAGAATAGAAGGAAAATTAATTATATTTTTCTACAAAGATACTAAGCTGCTCACATTTCCTTTAATGGAAAACTAAATCAACCATCCAAAAATTATTTTGAAAAGTGATTTGTAAGGAATTTAGAAACAAAATTATGTAGTATGCTAAATTTAGTAAGTGATACAGAGAACCCTCATAAAAAGAGAAGTCATCTGTTAGACAACAAGGAGTACACTCCCTGTTTTTATGGTTGTTGAGACAGTAGCAGAGGATAAGACAAGAAATCACTAGCAACAACTGCCCCTTATGCAAACCCCAGATCAAAGTCTAAGGAATCAGGCAACTAGATAAGATTTTTTTCCCCAAAGAAACAGTACTTTTTATTTAAAAAGGATTGATGTGGAAAGAGAGGAAGAATTTACCCCTTAACTAGCTCATTCCACTAGAATATGCTAAATCTCAGCCTTACCTGTGAATTAAGGATAATTCAAGTGTTTTCACATCAGAAGTTGTAGAGAAAGTGTAAGGAATGAGGGCCTGCAGCAGAACCAGTATCCACCTCTGGGCAACCTACTGAGCACAGATGACCTATAACATGCTGCCTCATTGGCAAGAAAAGTCAGCAGACCAATTCTTAAGCCCAGCAGCAGCAGTTCAGCAGCTGCTTAGAACATTTGCCCATGACTCCTGATTGTTCCCAGCCCTGCATGACTCCAGATAACCTAACTCAGACTCTCAGCTCCTATTCTTTGCCCAATCAATAGGCCTGTCAACCAACATCCTGGTCTCCGACACAAAGAATATATCTTTGCAATTCAAAAACAATATAAAAATATTATACCTGCATAAATTTTAAGCTTTCTATGGCTGTGGCCTACACTGACTTTGTTTGGAGGCTTTCTTTTTAAAAAGACAAGGAGAAAAGAACCCATTCTGTTCCCTTTCTCATCACTTTGACTCTTCTGGCCACAGCCCTACCTTCCCAGCATTTAACATTCCAAAGTATGTCCTCCTCACCCAAATGTTTGTTGGACATCAGTAAATATCTCTTCCTCAGCCCGAACTTGGCTCTCAAGTACTCTTTTCTCCCTGACTTTACACTAGACCTTGGAGCTTTCCAGATCTGCTGCAATACCTAATTTCTCTATCTCCTTAAGGCAAGCATCCAGGCCCCTTCCCACTGCAGTTTCTCCTAGTCTTCTTGGCAAGCATCCAGGTCATTTGTCTGTATTCCTTGTTTCCCATCCTGCAAACTGACTCAGCAGCTCAAGATTCCTGGATGCAAATTTATTAACTATTGACCAACGGGGAACCCACTCCCCAAACTACCCAGTTCTTCCAGTGCAAATTTCAACAAAGCACCAATGGTCCCAAGTTCTAGAAAACCTGAAGACAAGTATGAGGAAAAAGAAACCCTTTACACTGTCAGACCTGTCCAGATATTCTGGCTAGAAATCAGAGTCAGAATCTGTTCCCCACCTCCATGAAAGAGAAAGGAGAAATGAGATGAGGGAGGCCACATGCTAGGCAAGACATGAAGGCATACCCTCTTTACTATGCAAGGTAATGCTGCAGGCTACTGAGTTACAGGATCTTCACACTGGACCATTTTTAACCCACCACCTGCACTGTTACCCACCAAAGTAATGACAAATACAGTTTAAACCCCACACAATGAATCTCCAGTATGCTGGATGGAAGGTGAGAAACCCACACAGCAGTTCACCAATTTTATTACATGTGAAAAATGCCTTCCAGATCCAAAACAAAATTTGGCAGTCAGCCTGGCCCCCACCATCATAGAAATCTGGCTCACTAGATAAGGGTGGGATTGGAACAGAACTCCAAATGGCTACACACCAAAAGCAAGAGCAAGCAGAAGCAACCTCTCCACCCCAACCCAGCAGGTGAGAGCCAATCAGCTAGCCCATATTGATTACCCACTGTCCAATGATAGCAGAGTGGGCAGGACAGACTCCAGTACCCATGATGCCACATGAGAGAGTCATGTCCCCTACTCCAATCTCCACAGCAGAGGGAAGGTGGGTGGAGGAGGTGAGAACAAGAAAGAAGCAGAACCCTCCACCTCTCCCTTGTCCCCATACATACACACTGCAGGACATCAGGAGGGGGGGACCAAAGGGAGTGTATAGCACAAACCCAGCTGTTCCTATTTGAGATCTTGCTCTCCTCCCCCAGGGAGGTGTCCCCATTGCTCCTTGACCCATCAAAGACCCACCCCAGTTAGCAAGGAGAGCATTGTTGGTAAGAGGGTGCACCCTTTTCTTCCTCCCTGTCTATTTTAATTGTGTGATGGAAGAAAGAGATGGGGAAATACCTAGCAATAACTAAAGGTTTCTCATGCTATCTGTTCCTTTTGACCATCAATGCAGCTAATGGTAGTTAGCTGGATTCCTATTTTCGATTCCCGAGTAAGCGCTCTGTTTAAATTTTGATAATCCCAATATTCCTCATCTTTAGGAGGAGAACTGAGAAGGGAGATTCTTCCCAGACAAAAAGGAAATTAAACCCCAACTAACTGACAATTCCACCCTTACAAATGAATACCACCACCAGTTTTGCAATGTTTTAACAGATGCCATTTCCTGTAGAACAACTGCTGTGGTTAGTATGAGAAGCAACAATGAGTGAGCAAAACAATTTGGTAAACTACTGTTAAAGAAAAAAGGTCAACTGTGACCAAAAACTGAAATGCCCACTTAATTACCACAGCATCTGAATGTGTATATTATATCAGAACCAACATCAGTCAGGGATAATTTAAAAAAATTAAAGCTTGGTTAAAACAAGACCGTATTTGTCAGATTACTGTAGTCTTCTGACCTCCACTGTAACAATACTATAAAACATGTTCTTAAACAACAACTGACACCTGGAACAAAATAAATTTCCCTTCATGCTCACCATCTCAGCAAAAACAGTATCTTAAAAAGTTCTGAAGTTTCCCATTTTTATTTTTAGAAAGCCAGTAGAGAACTACAAAGCAGTCACCTCTAAATTCTCTCTGCGGAGAGAATACCATAATGTGAGGTCCATAATCTGAGATCAGTGGCAGCAGCTTTCAGTCAAATGTTAATACTGCTATGACAGTACACATCTGATACAGAATATCAAAATGGTGGAGTATAGCTTCTGTTTTAACAGATAAGAGAAAGGGCAATTGTATTGTGGAACCTTTATTGCCATTTTACTTAGATATATTCCTCCAGTGACGACAGTTCACTTCGTTCACAAGGTACAACTGCCAGACCCTCAGATAACATCAGAGAACCTCTGGCATTCTCTCTGCAGTAGAAACTCTAGAAGTAGCTCCCCCAGAGCTCTAACCCCCTGTCAAAAAACAAAAACAAAAAAAAACAGGAAACTTCTTGATCTTTTCAAAGATCAGTCTAACAAATAGGGGCTGTGACTATGACCAAATGTGTTTCACTGGTCCCATTTTTCAAATAGTGTCAGGTCTTCAAGTAACAAAAAGTGATAAAAGTAAGGAAACAGAATCAGATGCTGCTTCCTTAATGCAGAAGTATATTCACTCATTCAGAAACAATTCAGCTTGGTCTCATACTTTTATTCAGTGTTGCTTGCTCATGGATTGAATTTATTTTAAGTGTGGGTGTCTGACATTTGGGGTACAATCCAGATCAGTGAGGTGTTGTCTCATCCCTGGCTTGGAACTTTGAGATGCCTCACAATGCCTTGCTGCTGTAGCTCCCACCTGGGCCACTCACAAATGACCTGCATACTGACACGTCACATCTTGAGTGTCTATGTATGGCCACAGCTCTGATTCAGCAACTCTGATTTCAGGAGCCTGTCAGCAAACACCAGCCACGCTCTGGCAAGTGAAGTTTAAAAAATATAATTAGGAAGGCCAAAAAAAAATTTGAAGAACAGCTAGCCAAAGACTCAAAAAAAATGTAAGTACATCAGAAGCAGGAAGCCTGCTAAACAACCAGTGGGGCCACTGGACAATCGAGATGCAAAACGAAAACTCAAGGAAGATAAAACTTTTGTGGAGAAACTAAATGAATTCTTTGCATCAGAGAATGTGATGGAGATTCCCAAACCTGAGCCATTATTTTTAGGTGACAGATAAGAGAAAGGGCAATTGTATTGTGGAAACTTTATTGCCATTTTACTTAGATATATTCCTCCAGTGATGACCGTTCACTTCGTTCACAAGGTACTGAGGAACTGTCCCAAACTGAGATGTCATTAGAGGTGGTTTTGGAACAAATTGATAAATTAAACGGTAATAAGTCACCAGGGACTAGATGGTATCCACCCAAGAGTTCTGAAGGAACTCAAAATGTGAAATTGCAGAACTACTAACTGATGGTTACTACTAGTAAAGTTAGCTGTTATGTTCGCTAAGGGGTGGAGTCATTCTTCCTTTTTTCATGGATATTGCTTCTAAGAATTCAATGGAAAACAGAGACAGCTAGACCCTTATATACAGGAGTGATGTTGCAAAAGCCTGAGAGTTCCGTGTATTTGCTTGAAGAGTGGAGAGATTTATATAGCATCAATGTATTAGGCACTTAATGGACACACACAAACACAGGGTATATAGTCTTTATGTTCATCAGCCACAAAAGGAGAATGTTACTTAGATGACTCCGAAGGCATGTTTTGTTCTGTAGAGTGTCACATCTTTAAACCAGCATTTTAGCAGCAGGTTATTAGCTTGAGCAAACTAATTCTTACCCATTATTTCTGCTTCTCTTCTTTATTTCTATAAACTTTATTTTTAAATCTGACAGAGAAAATTAGGAGATGGAATAATTCCACTCTCCTCTAAATCTGTTGGTTTAAGAAGAGCCATTACTGTACATCATTCAGACAAATGATCAAAACTTTGTAGTTTTCTCATATCACAGTTTTCAACATTCAGGTCAACACTACATTTACCTTATTTGGGATGCCCTATAACCACTCTAGAAATAATTTTTTATTACAGAAAGACCCAAGAAGTTACAGATGTATAATATGTTAAATAAAGCATTCACAAGACAGTTTTTTACTACTGTCCATACACCTTACACACAAACTATGTTAAAAGCAAATTAAGGATGCAAAGTCAGGCACTCTATAGTTAGAAATAGCCAGAATTAAGATTAACTCTGCAACCTTAATTTGATCCCCTTCTACATATTAATTATGATACAGACTTTAATTACATAACATACCATTTTTTCTCCAGGACCTGCCTCATTCAGTGCATAAGATGGAAGGTGCTCTAGTAATGAACAGTTATTCAATATTTTGTTTTCTCCTAATTAAATAATGAGTAGTCCAACACCTGTTTTACTGGATCAGAGCAGAAATGGATCTTGTCTGTCCACAGACTCAAAGAAACATAGGATTGGTTTACATCTGGAAGGTTCTCTGCACAGCTACAATTCCTAAACTAGTTTGTTTTCTTTATAAATGAAAGTCTGAATTCTACAGAATTTGATGGCTTAAGCTCCCCCACTTGCTAGGCATCCCTACTCACCAGTAACAAATGGACGTTAAGCGCTGCACTACTACATTCTTTAATGTGAAAAGATTGTAGCTCAGAACCGATTTTCTCCCCTTTTCTCTGTTTTCAAGATAAATGGTTTTAAATGATTTAAAATTAGCATGAAAAGTGTACTTTAATTATAGTATGACACTCAGAGCTTTGCTTTTTGCTCTGAGCCACTTCAATTAGATAAGTTGTGTATATGAATTCTACCTTTAAAAGAAAAACATCTGAAGAAAATATGTTCTTCTGAAACTGGGCAATAATACAAAAATTAAATACCTGATAAACAAATTTTCTCCAGATGGAATTCAAAATTAAAGTAATACTAATTATTATAATTTGAACAAATCACATACTCAACATAAGCCCACCTTTCCCAAATCTAGCAATAGTTGTACTCTCAAACATACAAGTCTCTTTTCAAAGAGAGATTAAAAATGTTGAACATAAAGGTATTTGCAGTGTTGTTGTAGCTGTGTTGATCCCAGGATATGAGAGAGACAATGTGGTGAGGTACTATCTTTTATTGGATCAACTTCTGTTGGTGAAAGAGAAAAGCTTTTGAGCTTACACATACCTCTTTTTCAAGTCACTTGCACCAACAGAAGTTGGTTCAATAAAAGATATTACCTCACCCACCTTATCTCTCTGAACATAAAGTGCATTCTGCAGAACAGTACAGTGGTTATTGCTTTGAAATTCTATTTGTTGAACAAAGGCTCTGAAAGACATTCTAGTAAAATCCTTCTGGACTAAAACATGTTCTTCCCCCTCATTTACACACAAACCTTTAATCATTATATATGACATTGCAGTATACTCTTGCAACTACGAAAGATTAAGTCATCACCAGGATACTGAAACAAATACAAATATATTTTCTTAGCTTGTATTCAAATTCAGAAGCTCAGGGGGTCAAATGCATCAATTGTCTGCTAAAGTCATTAGTGAAATGTACTAAAAACATTAGCTAAGAGACACATTAGAATTTAGTCTCTCCACTCATTTGATCACAGTAGGATCTTTCAAGAAAACTCTTCTAAAAGGAATCATATTAATAAACCATCTTTAGTCCATCCAAAAATCAATTATATTTTGACTAATAAAGCTTTTTTAGCCCAACACAGTCTTGGGTTCATTGTCTCTTAAGTAGTTCTCTACTTCAGCATTCAGTAATTTTATGTCTGATGGAGCAACCTGCTTCCAGCTACCAAACCCTACCATGAGCATAAAAAGCTTTAAAAATTTTTATAGGAAAAAGTGAAGGCAGCACTGACTTCTAGAGTCAAATTTTGATCTGCATCTCTCTCCTTCCCATCCTAACATACAGCTATACAGACTGTATAAACAAACTAAGATACATTTCATAGGGACTACTAGGCACCCACTAAAAGGCAGGCACAGTAGATAGAATATGGGCCTTTTCTTTTTTCTAAAGCTTCAAGGAGCCAGATACACACATTGATACATTTAAAACTACAACACTGCTTGAGCTTCATAACTATTATTTTCTAAATTTCAAGGAAATGAACATTGCTCAGTGTTCATTGAGGGTTACATTAAAGGGATTCTGCTAACTTCAAACATAGTCAATTACAAAACATTAGTTAAAATACCAGTACACCAGCTACCATTAAACTAAAGAAAAATAAACCATTTTTCCTATGCATCCCCTTAAACTAATATTTGCATCCTCAGGAACATTCCTAAAAAGATGCAGATTGCAACATTAATTGAAGGTCATCAAATTCAGGCTGCTGCTAACCATGGGTGGTATGGCAGCAATGGATTCCAAAGGAAAAATCTCCTCAAAAACATCCTGCCAGCAGCCCCCCTCATTTATAAGGAGGGAGACCAATCTCAACTACCTCTAAAAAACTCAACTACAGATGGCTTGGAAAGAGATGTAGTCCCTCAGCTAGGACAATCGAAATTCACGTGAAGCTTTATACGTCAAAACTAATACCTTTAGATTGACTCAAACCCACAGACAGCTGAAGTAGACCAGTATTCATAACAGAACACTTTTTAATGAGCAGGCTGACATATTCTGCAGTAGCTTTACCTTCCGAATGAAAGAAAGGGTAGCCCCAATAGAGTGTGTTACCTCTAATCTAGTGTACAGGTGACAAAAACATGAATAAAGGCATTAAGATAGGCACTTCTGACCATTAAAGCGTAATGGATTGATCAAAAGAAAAAAATAAACAGCAATACCACCAAAAATTGGAGAATAAATATGCAGCAAAAATAACACAGATACCCCACCTTCCTTATGCATCCACTAATGTATTTGTAGTATTGTACTATTTCCCTATAGGCAACAGAGGTATCCTTTAGTTTATATTTCCTAAACAGTCTACTGCTACTGGAATCTTACAGTGAGGGATATCAGGAGATTTACCTCCAGGACTATAATGGTGAACTCGAGTACTATTCTCAATAACCTATTAGCAGAAGCAAATTCTACAATAAGAAATCACAGAAGAATGCAAAGTAACAAATGGGAGAGAGAAGGTAAATTGGGTACTCCTTTCTATCTACCCTCTCAATATAAATCAAGATATACAGTGGAACTGAATAGAAATAAACTTGAGAATTATTTTAAATTCTCTTTTTCATAACCACATTGAATTATCCTATGAAACATATAAATATAATGGAGGCCAAGAACTTAGTAAGATTCAAAAAGAGGCTTAGTCATTTACATGGTTAGTGAGAAAGTTCATAATTACAGCAGCAAAGTTTAAAGGGTACTGCTCTGCTGCAACCTCTATTCCAGTTCAGGAAAGAAAGAAGAATACAGGAAGCTAGACCAAAAGCTCCAAATGAGTCTGGCAAGAGATTGGGCTCTGCTACTAGGCCAGTGTAGTAACAACAGAAAGTAATGGATTACAAATTTAGAAGCAAGAATGCAGAAAATGCCGTATGTTTGGAAGGCAATATGCTTGAAGCAGATGTACTAGACATACTAAGCTGAAACACACAAAGGATCTCAAATGGAAGGTGGCCAATAACTCTGTTATAAATATAATTGTCCATTATAAAAGATGTTAAATTCGAAGTGTGGGGTTAATCTGCAAAAAATCAAAGTTAGAATAAACTGAACTTTTTAAGTTTTACTCTGCCAATATAAGAGCACTATTTCAGCAATTCCTACTATAGAGCCACTCTGAGAGCAGTAGCAGCAGGCAGCAAAAATAAAGTCATCACTATCAAAGGCTTATGCAAACTTTTGTATAGATAACTCATGGGGATCTTATACTATAGACAAATTTAGTAGGCCATCACATCAAGAAACTTCAGAAGACTGGCTTTTGTCATTCCCAAAAGAAGCCTACAAAGAAAGGTCTTTTCCATTTATAATGCTGCATGTGTGGCCAGCAGCTATTTTTTTGTCCAAAACTGACATTGTTTTTTGGGTTTTTTTTGCCAAGTTGGACCATTGAAACATTGGAGTTAATCATGTTTGGAAAATTCTTCTAATGCTTTTTGCCAGGTCTCATCTCAAAGACTGCTTGCTTTAGACACTTCAAATGATACTTATTCAACATTGACAAAATTTAGTTCATGGGACCAATTTTGCAATGGAGAAAGGGGCAACTGAAGATATTCAGTGGAGAATTTATAGATTCATAGTATTTAAGGCTTATATCATAGACCCTTAAATTTCACCCAGTTACCCCTGTATTGTACCCAATAGCTAAATCATGTCTTTCAAAAGTCATCAAGATGATGAATCCACCACCTCCCTTGGTACTTTGTTCCGGTGGGTAAACACCCTCATTGTCAAAAATTTGAGCCTTATTTTCAATTTGAATTTGTCTAACTTCAGCTGTCAGCAACCGGTTCTTGATATGCCTTTCTCCCATAGATTAAAGACCCTGCTAATATATCTGGCATTTTCTCCCTGCAAAGCTACTTATATACAATCAAGTCACTCTCAATCTCCTTTTTGATAAACTAGATTGAGCTCATTAAATTTCTAACTGTAAGACGTTTTTTCCAGTCCTTGAATCATTTTTTTGGCTCTTTTCTGCGCCCTCTCCAGTTTTTCATCATCCTTTATAAAATGTGGACACTGGAACTGTATATATGTTCTAGTTTTGGTCTCACCCATGACAGAAATAAGATTACCTCCCTACTCCTACTTACTACTCCCCCATTATACTTCCAAGGATCATATTACCTGTTTTTGCAGTGCACGGGAAGCTCATGTTCACTTGCCTGTCCACTATAACCCTTAGGTCCTTTTCAGAATCACTGCTTTCCAGTATGCAGTCCCGCATTCTGTAGGTATGGACTGTATTTACTGTTCCTAGAAATATGACCTTGCATTTGGCGGTATTAAAATAGATTTTGTTTGAAAAGTCCCAGATTACCAAGCTACTAGGATCACTCTGTATGACTGCCCTGTCCTCATCATTTGTCTTTCCACCAATTGTATGTCATGTGCAAACTTTATCAGCGATTTTATATTTATTTCCAGATCACCGAGGAAAACGTTGAATAGCATCAATCTAGTACTAATCACTGCAGAACACTTCTAGAAACACCCTTATTCAAAGATGATTTCCCATTGACAACTACTTTGAGATCTGTCAGTGAAACCCATTTTTAATCCACTGGACATGTGCTCTATTGATATTGTATGGTGCTAACTTTTTTAATCAGAATGGTATGCAGTACTAAGTCAAATGCCTTAGAGGAGTCTAATTATATTACATCTATGAAACTACTTTATCAACCAAACTTGAAATCTCAAACAATAAAATCAGGTTTCTTTGATGGACCGAATTTCTATAAAGCCATGTTGACTGGCATTAATTATGTTCCTATACTTTAGGAACTGAATCCCACATCAGCTTTTCCATTATTTTGCCAGAGAATGATGACAGGCCAACTAGGTCATTCTGCTTCCCCTTTTGGAATATTGACCCTGCATTAATGATCTTTCAGTCTTTCATGGAATTTTCATGGTAGTCCAAGATTTATTAAAAATGTCTCATCATACCAGCGATTATCTCAGCCAGCTCTTTTAGGATTCTAGATTGCAAGTTATCCAGGCCTGATGATTTAAAAGTGTTGATCTCTAGTTTTTGTGATTTTTTTTTAATTAGAAACTTAAGAATGGACTTGCTTGCTCCTACATATACAATACATAAAATCATAGAAGAGTACAGTGGCAAGGGACCTCAGGAGGTCATCTAGTCCAACCTCCTGCTCAAAGCAGGACTAACCTCAGCTAAATCATCCCAGCCAGGGTTTTGTCAAGCTGCAGCTTTAAAAACCTCCAAAGTTGGAGATTCCACCACCACCTGAGGTAACTCAATCCAGTCCTTAACCACCCTTTTAGTGAAAAACTTTTCCATAATAACCAACCTAGACCTCCCCCACTGCAACTTGAGACCATTGCTCCTTGTTCTGTCAGCTGCTACCATTGAGAACAGCCTAGCTCCATCTTCCCAGGAACCCCCTTTCAGGTAGTTAAAGGCTGCTATCAAATCTCCCCTCATTCTTCTCTTTTACAGACTAAACAAGCATAGTTCCATCAGCCTCCCCTCATAAGTCTTGTACTCCAGCCCCCTAATCATTTCTGTTGCCCTCCACTGGACTCTCTCCAACTTCTCCACATCCTTTTTGTAGTGGGGGGCCCAAAACTGGACACAATATTCCAAATGCATCCTCACCAATGCCGAATAGAGGGGAATAATCACTTCCCGCAATCTGCTGGCAATGCTCCTACTAATGCAGCCCAATATGCTATTAGCCTGCTTGGCAACCAGGGCACACTGCTGACTCATATCCAGCTTCTTATCCACTGTTACCCCCAGGTCCTTTTCTGCAGAACTGCTGCCTAGCCCATCAGTTCCCAGTCTATAGCTGTGCCTGGGTTTCTTCCATCCTAAGTGGAGGACTCTGCACTTGTCCTTGCTGAACCTCATCACATTTCTTCTGGCCCAATCCTCCAATTTGTCAGGTCACTCTATATCCTATCCCTATCTTCCAGGGTATCTACCACTCCCCCTAGCTTAGTGTCATCTGCAATCTTGCTGAGGGTGCAATCTACCCCATCCTCTAGATCATTAAAGAAGATGTTGAACAAAACCGGCCCCAGCACCAACCCCTGGGGCACTATGCTTGTTACTGGTTGCCAGCTAGACATCTAGCCATTGATCCCTACCCGTTGAGCCCGATGATCTAGCCAGCTCTCTATCCATTTTAATGTCCATTCATCCAATCCATACTACTTTAACTTGCTGACAAGAATACTGTGGGAGACTGTATCAAGAGCTTCACTAAAGTCAAGGTATATCACATCCACCGCTTTCCCCACATCCACAAAGCCAGTCACCACCTCTTAGAAGGCAATCAGGTTGGCCAGGCATGACTTGTCCTTGGTGAATCCATGTTAACTGTTCTTGATCACTGTCCTCTCTTCCAAGTGCCTTAAAATGGATTCCTTGAGGACCTGCTTCATGATTTTTTCAGGGATTGAGGTGAGACTGACTGATCTGTAGTTCCCCGGGTCCTTTTTCTTCCCTTTCTTGAAGATGGGCACTATATTTGCCTTTTACCAATCATCAGGGACCTCCCCCAATTGCCTCGAGCTTTCAAAGATAATAGCCAAAGGCTCTGAAATCACCTGAGCCAACTCCCTCAGCACCCCAGGATGCACTGCATCTGGCCCCATGGACTCGTGTATGTCCAATATTTCTAAATAGTCCTGAACCTGTTCCTTCAGCACTGAGGGATGTTCACCTCCTCCCATTCTGTGTGCCCAGTGCAGTAGTCTGGGAGCTGACCTTGTCTGTGAAGACAGAGGCAAAAAAGGCATTGAGTACCTCAGCTTTCTCCACATCCTCTGTCACTAAGTTGCCTCCCCCATTCTGTAAAGGACCCACACTTTCCCTAATCTTCCTCTTGTTGGTAACATACCTGTAAAAACCCTTCTTGTTCCCCTTCATGTCCCTTGCTAGCTGCAACTCCAATTGTAGTTTGGCCTTTCTGATTTCATTCCTGCATGTTCGAGCAGTATTTTTATAATCCTCCCTAGTCATCTGACCAAGCTTCCACTTCTCGTAAGCTTCTTTTTTGTGTTTAAGCTCACCAAAGATTTATTTGTTAAGCCAAGCTGGACGCCTACCATATTTGCTATTCTTTCTGCACATTGGGATGGTTTGTTCCTGCGCCCTCAATAAGGTTTCTTTAAAATACAGCCAGCTCTCTTGGATTCCTTTCCCCATCATATTAGCCTCTTAGGGGATTCGGCCCATCAGCTCCCTGAGGGAGTCAAAGTCTGCTTTTCTGAAGTCCACGGTCCATATCCTGCTGTTCTCCTTTCTTCCTTTTCTCAGGATCCTGAATTCCACCATCTCATGGTCACTGCTGTCTAGGTTGCCACCCACTTGTACTTCCCCTACCAAATCTTCCCTGTTTGTGAGCAATGCCACAGGTCTTAAGTGCCTAGAAAAATTGATAGGTCTGAAAATGAATGACCTGTACCTCGAGCTTCAGTGAACCATGCACCTTTCGTGGCTTCCCAGCTAACCTCCCTGACTTCAAGCAACCACCCTACTACAACATCCAGTACTATTTTTAGCTTGCTAGCTCAAGTAGAGCTAGAATGAGTCTTCCTATACATGCTGGAGGGATAGCGCAGACACAACCCCCAAAATTAACTGTACTGCAATAGCTCAGTAAGAGGCTAACTTTTAAATTTTCTAATTGAAGTTTAAATAAGATTTACTACTTGTTTCCATACCTAAATCATATTCACTATTAAAGAAGCAAAAAGACAAAGTCTAAAAGTATGAAAAGTAAATTTCATATACCAATCAGAATGTTTTTCTTAAATCAAAGCCCAGTACTCTTAAAAGCAACAATCATAGACTGAAGGATCTAACTAAAATGGGAAACTTAAATCCCATTACTTGCAAATGAAATGTTTTGTTTAGAAATTGCAGAATGTGGAAAATGTATGTATTTTTTTTTACTAAAGGTACGCATGACAGTTTCCCGATTCATTTTTGCATTATGACCTACTAGAACTGAAGGGATTCATTTCTTCTCTGAGACAGATAAATAAAAGGTGGTTGGCTGAGTGGGCATGTCTCGGTTGGTATGAATAAATTATCAAGAACTGTCAATTTATGAATGGAGTTACTCTGGAGAGATAACAAAAGACCATCAACTGGACATTAACTTGTAATGATTGCCAGCCAACAGAGGTCGTACATGTGAAAACAATATGACTGCAACTGAAAACACAGAACCAAGATGTCACCAGGCTGCAGTAAGAACTCTTCTGCCCAGTGCAGTAATAGAGATTGGATCCTAGACTTCTGGACTGGACAGAGATTTCGCAGCCAGCATGCACATGGACTTTGCATTTCCATTTTAATCTGAGATCCCAAAATACTGCTCTCATAGACCTCGTTGGCTTTCTCCTGGTGCCTCAGCTTGCTCTGAGGGGATTCAGGCAATAAATCCCTCTCCTCCGCAGGTGCTTTAAGCTTCTGCAGCACTGTTTTCTCAATTGGTTTCTCTGGCAAATTTTCTGGACACTGATTCTAAGTCTGTCACCCCTTCATGGAAATTTAGCCCCACAGCCTTAGACCCCCATGATCAGCGCTGACCCCATGACTTAAACACACTCTTCCCCAGAATGTCATGAAAAGGTGTATCCTTTCAGGTTTACCTCTTCAAGGGGTTATATGATAGGTGAAGGATATAACACATACAGATTTTGCACAGGAATTGAACACAGCATTGCTCTTCAATAACACAAGAAAAAAACCATGAGAATGGCCATTCTGGGTCAGACCAATGATCCATCTATCCCAGTATCCTGTCTTCCAACAGTGGTGAATGCCAGGTGTTTGAGAGGGAATGAATAGAACAGGTACTCATCAAGTGATCCATCCTGTCGGCCATTCCCAGCCTCTGGCAAACCACAATCCCTGACTATCCTGGATAATAGCCAGTGATGGACCATAAACTTATCTAGTTCTTTTATTAATCCTGTTATAGTCTTGGTCTTCACAAAATCCTCTGGCAAAGAGTTCCACAGGTTGACTCTGCGTGGTGACACAAGTAATGACCAGGAGAACCACATGCGAACACTGCAGATCTCTCGAGACAAATAGACAAACTTATATATACAATGCTGCAGAGGAACCAGTGACATAGGAAAAAGCAGGAGAGAGGTCCTGGAGGCCAAATTTAGACTGCTAGGGAAGGGATTAAAGGCCAGAACTTTTCTGAAATGCTTCCAGTTCCACACACAGGGTCAGTTAGACAGGCAGAACTGCAGGTTCTCAATGTATGGATGAGATGATGGTGTACAGAGGAGGGTTATTATTTATTATTATTATTTAGGTTTATTAGGAATTGGGGAACCTTTTGGGAAAGGAGGTGCCTATACAGGATAGATGCGCTCTACCTAAACCAAAATGAAACCAGACTGCTGGCATGTAAAATTAACAAGGTTGTAGAGAAGTTTTTAAACTAAGTGTTAGGGGGAAACCAACCACTAGAGAAGAGCACACAGTTCAGGTGGGCAAAGACATCCCTTGGGGAGGATCTATTAACAAGAATTTTTTATATCTTAATAAAGAGAAGAGAATTGAAGTTGATAAAGTGCAGGGAGGCACTGAGAAGAAACAGTCAAATGAAAAAGAGTCCCATTCATTTACATCACATGAAGGCAGACAACTAAAAAGTATCAAATGTTATAGGTGCTTGTACACAAATGCTAGAACTCTAAATACTAAGATGAGTGAACTTGAGTGCCTGGTATTAAATGAGGCTAGTGATATAATAGGCATCACAGAAACTTGGTGAAATGACTACGGTCAATGGAACATGGTAGTACCAGGGTACAAAATATATATGAATGACAGAGTAGGTTGTGCTGGAGGGGTAGTGATATTGTATGTGGAAGAAAGCGTACAGTCAAATACAATAAAAATCTTTAATCAAAGTATGCCATAGAACCTCTATGAATAGAAACCCATGCTTGAATAAGAATATAGCAGTAGGAATATACTACCAACCACCTGATCAGGATAGTGATTATGAAATGCTCAGGGAGATTAGGGAGGATACAAAATTAGAGAACTCAATAATAATGGGGGATTTCAACTACCCCATATTGACTGGGAACATGTTATCTTAGGACAGAATGAAGAGATAAAATTTCTAGACACCATTAATGACTGCTTCTTGGAGGAGCTAGTCCTAGAAGCCACAATGGAAGAGGCAACTCTTGATTTAGCCCTAAATAGAGCACAGGATCTGGTCCAAGAGGTGAATATAGCTGAACCACTCAGTAATAGCAACCATAATATAATTAAATTTAAAACCCTGGGAGGGGGTGAAGCCCACCACAGTAGCATTTAACTTCAGAAAAGGTAACTACACAAAAATGAAGAAGCTAGTTACACAGAAATTAAAAGGAACAATAACAAGACTGAAATGCCTGCAAGCTGCATGGAAACTTTTTAAAAACACCATAATAGAAGCTCAAATTAAATGTACACCCCAAATTTAAAAAAAAATGGTAAGCAAAGCAAAAGAAATGCTACCATGGCTAAACAAAGCAGAAGAGGCGGTTACAGGCAAAAATGCATCCTTTAAAAATAGGAAGTCAAATCCTACCAAGGAAAACAGAAAGGAGCATAAGCTCTGGCTAGTCAAATGTAAAAGTATAATTAAGCAAGAAAAAAATCTTGAAGAGCAACTAGGAAAAGACACAGAAACTAAGAGCAAAAACTATTTAAGTATACCAGAAGCAAGAAGCCTGCCAAACAATCAGCCGACGATCAAGGTGCAAAAGGAGCACTCAAGGAAGAAAAAGCCATTGCAGAGAAGCTACATGAATTCTTCACATCAGTCTTTACTGCAGAGGATGTGAGGGATATTTCGACATTGGTGCCACTCTTTTTAGGTGTCAAATATGAGGAACTGTCCCTGATTGATGTGTCAAGAGAGGTTGTTTTGGAACAAACTGATAAATTAAACAGTAATAAGTCACCAAGACCAGATGATATTCACCCAAGAGTTCTGAAGGAACTCAAATATGAAATTGCAGAATTATTAACTATGTATGTAATCTATCACTTAAATCAGTTTCTGTAGGAGATGATTGGAGGCTAGCTAATGTGATGCCTATTTTTAAAAAAAGCTCCAGAGTTGATCCTGGCAATTAAGGCCAGTAAGCCTAACTTCAGTACCAGGTAAACTGGTTGAAACCATAGTAAACAATAGAATTATCCGACATATAGATGAACGTGATTTGTTGGGGAAGAGTCAACATGGTTTTTGTAAAGGGAAATCATACCTCACCAATCTATTAGAATTCATTGAGGGAGTCACCAAGCATGTGAACAAGGGTGATCCAGTGGAAATAGTGTACTTGGATTTTCAGAAAGCCTTTGAAAAGGTCCCTCTCCAAAAGCTCTTAAGCAAAGTGAACAGTCATGGGATAAGAGAAGGTCTTCTCATGGATCAGTAACTGGTTAAAAGATAGGAAATAAAGGGTACAAATAAATGGACAGTTTTCAGAATGGAGAGATGAAAATAGTGTCCCCCACAGGTCTGTACTTTGGACCAGTACTGGTCAACATATTCATAAATGATCTGGAAAAAGGAGTGAAAAAAGTGGCAAAACTTGCAAATGGTAGAAAACACCTCAACATATTTAAGTCCAAAGTTGACTGGGAAGATTGACAAAAGGACCTCACAAAACTGGAAGATGGGGCAACAAAATGGCAGATGAAATTCAATGTTGATAAATGCAAAGTAATGTGTATTGGAAAATATAATCCCAGCCACGCATACGAAATGATGGGGTCTTGGAGTCATGGTGGGTAGTTTTCTGAAAATATCTGCTCAATGTGCAGCAGCAGTCAAACAAGCTAACAGAATGGTAGGAACCATTATGAAAGGCATAGATAATAAGACTGTAAGTATCATAATGCAACTATATAAATCCATGGTACACCCACATCTTGATTACTATGTGCAGTTCTGGTCACAGCATCTCAAAAAAGATATATTAGAATTGGAAAAGAGAAGGGCAACAAAAATGATTAAGGGTATGGAACCACTTCCACATGAGAAGGGATTAAAAAGACTTGAGATTTTTCAGCTTGGAAAAGAGACAACTAAGAGGGGATATAATAGAGATCTATAAAATCATGAATGGTGTGGAGAAAGTGAGTAAGGAAGTGTTATTTACCCCTTCACATAACACAAGGACCCAGGGTAAACCAATTAAATTAATAGGCAGCAGGTTTAAAACACACATACGGAAGTACTTCTTCACACAACGCACAGTCAACTTGTGGAACTCATTGTCAAGGGATGTTGTGTAGGCCAAAAGAACAACTGGCTTCTAAAAAGTAGTAGATAAGCTCCTGGCGGATAGGTCCATCAATGGCTATTAGCCAAAATGATCAGGGATGCAACCCCATGCTCTGGGTCCCTAAGCCTCTGACTGCCAGATGCTGGGAATGGACAACCAGGGATGGATCACTTGATAATTGCCCTGTTCTTTTCATTCCCTTTGAAGCATCTGGCATTGACCACTGTCAGAAGACAGGATACTGGGCTACATGGACCATTGATCTGACACACTATGCCCATTCTTATGTTCTTACACATCTATACAAAAATAACAGACCCTACACACATTTCCTTCCCTCAGTTTCCTCACCACTCCAGAACATTATTTGGCCCAGAATGAGAGTTATTTGTGCTGTATAGAGTCTTATCTTGAAAGTGGTATTCTGTGTTACTGCAAACATATGTTGGTTGCATAGCTCCCAAATGCGTAAGTGTTTAACAGGAGTTTAAGTTCTTTTGTACTCACCTAAGGGAGCCACAATGAGAAAAAGTGATGATGGAGCCAGGAACCCAGTCTCAAAGTGGAGGTGCAGGGCCTCTCCCTGGCAAAAAGTGGAAGCCTAGCACTAAAAAGGGAACATTCCCTGAGAGACTGTATGAAGGTGGGAAGCATGCTCACCCTATGACAGAAACAAAGTCTCCTTGTATACAATGCTTCTTTCATTTTAAGTCTCTCTCTGCTTCCCATCACCCTACAAGTTGATCTTCTGAAATACTATGGGAATAAACATTATTAATGTTTCTTCAAGTGTCTCTTTTCCTTTCACTTCCAACTTTTTTCTCTGTTGATCCAAAAGTGAGAGAAATCTCTTTCCTTCTTATGGTGTAGGCTGTGTATTCAAGGTAAGCAATAGAAGCATTCAGCTCAGAGCAGAGCTCTGCGTTTCAGAATTTAGTCCCTCTTCTGAGAAAGTATTCACTGGGCACTGCCAACACAACAGTTTCTTCAGCATAGATACCACATAAACAGAAGAGCTCTGCTGAAGTGTGGTGAGAATTACATATAAATTGGTTTTATCATTGGGATTGAGATTATCATTTGGATAGAACGAAGTCTCTGTCAAACACCACCCCTAACTAAAATTGTTATTTTTAATCATATCTGTGTTCCTTTCCATTTGTTTTAAACTTATTTAAATGCAGTGTCATGAAAACACAGGTACAGTGTCAACTACTGAAAAATAACATGAGGAAATATATATATGAACTTGGCAAACTTCACAGTAAATATAGAACAAGCAGGAATCAAATCCTGGATAGTGTGTTCAAATAACTAAGTACACCAAACTGGCAGTTTTTGGTGGGAAGCTTACTATACATTTGAGCAGAAAAACTAAATAATTAAGGCATTCATAAAAATGAGCTTTCGACAAACAATCTGTATATTTTCTAGGAGATTAAATCAGAAACATATATAATGATATATTAAAACAATTATTCTACAGTCAAATTAGTAAGACTAAAAATCAGTTACACAAGCTTCACACACAAAATGAACAGTAGTGATTATTCCTTTATTTCTTGCTACAAAAAAAAAATCACATTTACCTACATTACATAAATGTAATACAAAATTAATTTGTAATCACAATTTGCCACCTGCCTAGCTGTTATTAGGTTGCCATTTCCTGTATGCATTATGGAAGAGGCAAGTTTTGAGGACGGACTTGCAGGCAAACATGCTGGTGGCTTTATGGATTTTCACTGGGAACTTCTCCCCCACACAGCTTCAGATTACAATCACCTCAATATTAACCTGTGCCGGTGAGACATCAAATAGGTTGCAGCTGTCAAATATTTGGGCAGCGGGACAGACAGTGCTAGTGGATGCTCGAAAGACATGGATGCTCATATAGAAGAAGCTGCTACCATATTTCAGGCCCTTCAATACCTGAGAACATCATGACATCAAGCTTGCAACAAAGCTGTGGATCTATAGAACAACAGTTTTATGCCAACTCTGTTGGATGGAAGCGAAACATGGGCACTGAGAAAGGCTGAAGAACACCAGAACGATGTTTTCAATTCTCCTCATCTGTCAGCTGCTCCATATCAAGTGGCAGAACAGAACAACAGATCAAGAACAGAAACAAGGACATTTGAAGCCAAACCCAGCTATTGCCTCTGTCAGCACTGGTTCAGTTTCAGCAGCTTTCTTGGTATGAACATATTATAAGAATACAAGACCAGCAAATCCTGAATCATGTGTACCAAGGAATGTCATTAAACACTCGGTGATCGCATAGGTGTCAAAAGCTCTAGTGGCATGACAAGATTGCCAGTGATAGACAAACTGAATATACAATCAGACCACCTTAAGCACCTTGCCAAGGACTAATTCAAGTGATACTCAATTTGCAAGGAGGCCAATTTCTTTGCGATTTGCCATGATGACTCTCCCCATTCATGACTGTATATTCAGTTTGTGTGCATAGTTGTCTAAGAAATAGAGAATCAGAGGAGGAAGTAGTGAAGGAATTTCAAGAGGGAGCATGATAGTTATAGCTATAAATTGGGAAGATCAGCACAGCAACATTTTGAACAGTTCCTCGAGGAACTGAGGTTGCAGGTATAAAGACCAGAGGAAATTACAGTGATCAATGCACGACATGATCAGGGCATGGACAGAAGTTTGAGAAGTGTGGCAGAGATGAAAGATCATATCTTGGAGATGTTGTGTAGGAAGAAGTGGAAAGGGGAAATAAATTGTATGAAATAAGATTATAAAATAGGAGGGTTGATTAAATGGAAGGCTACTGGAAGGATGTTTTAGATGGAGTTAACAGCATGAATAAAGCTCTCATATGAACAGTAAGTAGCAAGACTGAGGGACAGAGCATCGAAGGATGAAATGCTCAATGAAAGAGAGAATCAGGGAGGGAAGAGAGACAAGTAAGGTCCATGAGGTAGTCTGGAGTATTTTTAAAAAATGGAGGCAATTCTGAACTGGATCTCGAAAAGCTCAAATTATAACCAATATAAAATAATTGGTAAGCTTAACCAATAGCTTAAAAGCCTTGCAATATTAAAATAAATAGGGTTAAAACATGATTTTTGCATCAAACTGAGTGTTTTTTCTGCCCTTCCTAATTTTCAGTAGAGGCTTCACCATTCAGACATTGCCCCACTCATAAATTAAAGCAAAGAAGTGAATTTATCTTTCTTCTAATTCTATGCACCATCCACAGCTGTTAAAAGAAAAAATGTCTTCACCTATGTATGTTGCTAACAAATTAGACTAAGTGAGAATTATGAAAACTCAAATTACTGTCACTTTACTTTTGGCATTTCTCTGATCTTAGAAAATAAGGCAATGAGGTCAGATTCACTTTCAGGTCCCTAGTGCCTCAATGCTGGTTTGAAACCCTGAAGGGAAAAGTTTATTTGTGAACATTTTTCTTTATTGTATTGCTCTTTAATTACGGAAATGTTTCTATTAATCTTTCTTTTTATGAGATCTTGTTTTTTTACACAATTTAAATATTTTGGCTAAGTATAAGATGAATGACCCTTTCAGAGAACACTTCTTCTAGGTGAAGGATCCATGTAGGGCATCTATTCTAGTTCTCCAGACTGTACAGTGAACATTCCATTGTGACTTGAAAGCAGCAAGGCTTAACTGAACAGCACGCTCAGCAGAGAACCAAGGAGCCCTTCCAAATGTGCCATTAACTGATAAGCATGCAGGCACACTCCTGTAAGTAGGGCGTTCCAAGGCAGTAGCAGTACTTTCCTGAGCAGCATCTGAGCCACTACACAGCACTATGGGGCACTTTGGAAGGTACCCCTAAAAATGAACACACAGTAAACAATTAAGGCAAGGTACTTTGCCTTACCTGAAATTTTTACTTAGAATCACTACCTTTTCCCACACTAGACATTTATTCTTAAAACTGAATTGTTTGCTTGTCATAATCCAGTATTTGTTTTCATTAGATCAAGGGTAAAACTGATGACACAGTATATGGATATGCACTGCAGTTTGTAAATATACAGAACTAAGTATCATTCACTGCTTTTTTGCGAAACTATAAGTGTGTGACAGGATTTAGCAGCCTCTTCCCTCCATCAATATTTCTGATATCCTGATTAGGAATCACTGTTTTTAAAAACCTGTCTAAGTGCTGTCCCTGTATCCCACTTGCTTTAGAGAAATCATATACCTTATTTTACTTACTTTGTGTGGAATTAGCTATGCAGTAAAAAATAATTATCCTGAACTTCTTTTATGAAACGAAGAGGCCTTTGATTTCCTGTGTGGCTCTTTTTGGATGTTTTGCTATCAAGAACATATGTACTAAAGCACTCCTTTGAAACTTAAGTATAGCTTAGTGTTTAAACTTAGCTCTTACATAACTGACCACAATCAGTACCACAAAGCTGGACTGCTTGGTAACATGCCTCAAATTGCAAAAAGGCTAGAAAAGCTGGTTTTAAATTTTGCACTGTTAGGATCCTTTATAGCCATTATTTGAAGCACTTATTTTGGATTTCAAACTGGAACAAATAAGAACTTTACGATTTATGTTACAGTAAAGCAGGGGAAAAGCGTGTGCTTTAGCAGAAATAAAAATTAAAAAGATGGCTTTCTACTTTGAATAGTGACCCAAAAACAGATCTCCCAGTGGTTTCAGAACAGTAAACTGTAATCGGCAAAGAATGTATCACAGAATACAAGCAGTTGACTTAAAACTTAGGCTTGGTCTACACTACCAACTTATGTCAGTGTAACTATAGCAATGCAGTTATACCAACCTAACCCATGGCGTAGGCAGTGCTATGTCAATGGGAGGGCTTCTCCTGTCAACATCACTTCACCGAGAGGAGGAAGCTGAGTACCTAGGCCAACGGAGATGCTCTCTCGTCGGTGTAGGTAGTGTCTTCACTAATCTCTGCAGCTCTGGTGCTGCAGCATTGTAAGTGTAGACAAGCCCTTAGTCAACTTGAAATCTAGCGCTTGGTCTCTCCTCCTTTCTCTCTCTACACTCCATCAGTAAGTGATCTTCTCTGCTCACCTGGTTTCAATTACCACCTTTTATGCAATGCCTCACTATTCCTGACAGTCCCTCTCTGTCAAACCCACATCTTAGCCTGTTTTTCTGATCTCATTTTCAGTATCCTGTCATTATTTTAAACGTACAATGGCCCAGGCTCAAGTCATCATTTTTTCCCCTTACATTCCTACTCCACATCAAGCCCTGTCCAGTACCCCCATTCTCAAGAAGTGTTAATACAAACATCCTCCCAGTCACTCACACCTATAACTTGGGTGTTATCTTGGGCTCTGCCCTGTCTCTAGAACCATACATCCAAATGGTATCTAAATCTTGCCATTTTCCCCTAAACAACAATTAAAAGATTGGCCTTTTTTCTTTGTTCACAATGCCAAAGCTCTAACAGACCCTTACCTCGCTTCTTGACTGCAATCATCTTATCTCCTTCAAGTTTATTTGATCTTTGCAATTGGGTTTCATTTATTATCTATATTGAAAAAAAAATCTTCATAGCCCATCATGACCACGTCACTCTTTTTAAGTTTCTCCACTGGCTTCCCTTTCTACATCACATCAAATACAAGCCTCTCGTCACTGACTTTAAGGCCCTCCACCAGCTACTTCCACCCCATCTGTCCGTTCCAGTAGATCATCTAACATTAGCTGCCTTGTTTGCTTTTTCATTTTTTTGTCTAGTTGCTCCATACACACCTTTAAATTTCTTCCATGTGCATGGAATGCCTTTTCCAAAATGATCTGTAAAGACACTGTCACAATTTCAGGGTAACTGAACCTGTGTTCTCCCTCTGTCATTCTTTAAGGGCACCCACGGAAAGGTTTTCAGCTCCCACTGTCACCTTTCTTGAGCGAAGGCCAACGTCTCACTTTGTTCTGACTTGGGATTTTAAGGTTGCACACCTCCTTACCTTACACTAATATCCCCAGCAAGCCAGATAGCCTAAAAAGGCCAGTGCCTGTGTTTTGCTTTCTCTCCAATGCTAAAAGAATGTATGTATATAGTTATAAGTTACCCCACTGTTCCTTCTAAGCAAGCACATTTATTCTTAAGTTAAAAGCATTACAGAGAAAACATATTAAAACAAAAGAAACTACACACCTGCTAAAAAGCTTACCAGAGATCACCTCCAACTTCAACCTAGTGCTCTGGTACGTGTTAGTCCTTCTAAAGTCACAGAGGGGTTTTTCATGTGGTTAGAGTTCATCTATTTTAGATCCAGAACCAGAACAAAGGCTGGGCAGATCAGCTGTTTTTTTTATACTGATGAGGCCTTTGATCTTGGCCTTCTCTAACAGGTAATCAGCAGACAATGACCCTCTCCTCAGAGCTTACCTTCAAAAGGCTGGGTTTTTGCATAACTGGAGTTGGGGAATTTGCATTAAGCTCTCCCTATGGATTCCCCGGCATAGAATATAAAAAGAATAGTTAATGGGTTTGTGCTTTAAGACAGAATAGTAGAAGTATATAACTTGGGAAAAGGGCCGGAAGGACCTAATAAGGGCTGTCCGAGTGCTAGCACAGCACAGCACAGACGGCGGAGCTGACCACACCTGGCTGAGTGATACCTGGAAATGTCCACAAGTCATGATGACTAAGCAGAAATGCCCACTAATCATGTCACATGATGAGGCAAGTTGAACAAGTAAACTGATCAGCTTGAGGGTATTTAAATCCCAAAAGTCAGTCTTACTTTGGACTGCTGCTTGCTGGGATCCTCGGTAGCTGGACTGAGCCCTTCTATGAACCAGCAGCATCCAAGGGACGGCTAATACTTCTTAGAGTCGACTCGGCCCAAGGGGTTTAGGGAAAGAAGCACTTTTGGTAATGTATGAAAGTACACTTGCTTGAAGATAAATTGAAAGTTTATAAATGACCATCTGTCTGTAAGCACAAGAGAAAGATAATAGAATTGTGTGCTATGAAAAATGACTATATGTATGGTAAAATATTAGGCCTATGTATTTTTATTTGGTTTCTTGTCTGTTGCAGTTATGTTTGCACGCTTTATCTTCTATTGTGTAAATAAATAAGCAATATTTCTTCAACCAAAGCTTTGTTCGCATTCTTGTTCGGTCCCCCCTGGTCCCTCAGTTGAGGCAACTCCTCTGCTTCCGGAGCTCCACGACCTTGGAGCAAGAGTCTACTAGGCCGCTTTGTGTCCATGCCCAGGAAATTCACCTAATGCTTACTATCCCAAAAGTCCATACTTGTCTAGAACATTTCCAATATAATCTTTTGAACTCCTCTACCCTCCCCAGTCTTATATCTGTCACATCTTCCCCCTACCAAAATTACATACAATCCCAGATCACCTTAATCCATAAATTTAATACTACAAGATCTTCAAGGAGATTGCAAGAGATTACCATATCTGTCACAGACACTACCTTATCTTCCTTCAAATCCTTCCTCAATCACTTCTATTGTGATGCTGATAGAAAACTACCAGCTAATGATGGCTAAACAGGCGGCAAGCTGGGACTACTACTTCTGAACTGATATTTGTCTGAAAAACCACTACAAAGTCAGTCAGTCTTTAGAAAAGTGTCTTTGTATTATCGCTACTCTGTCCTTTCCATGTGCCAGGACCTCCCCACTACCCAGTCATGTACACGTGTTTTTAGACCCACTTTAAACATCTTTAATTTCAGCTCTGATTCTGCAAACATTTATGCACAGTAATCCCATTGAACTCAACAGGTTTGCTCGTGGGCAGAGTTACTCATAAATGCCTGCATGATCAGGGCCTCAGACTGTACATTTTCAGAGCACAAACTTTTTGCAGTTTGTACAAGACTGGATCGTGCTGGGCACTGATTTTGCCATCTTAATTTTTAAGAGGATTATAACTGGGCCAAACATGGGCAAAAGTGTATGGAAATGACAGGCCTCGCATCCCTGACACCAGTGCAATATCCCCAACCAATTTCAAGTGACTGCTCCAAAGCATGGAAGCACTTGAGCTTCTCAGTGAAGCTGCTGTAAGAATGTTTGTAACACAGGCACAGCAATTTTCATTAGTCTTGTTCTACGAAATGGCTAAATTGTTTTAGCTGAAACTTTCCCAAAAAACCCACAAAAAATAAAAACCAGCCTGAGTCAGACACTCAGCTTGAAAAATATCAGCTCAAAAGCTTAACGTTTGGCAAAGTTTAAAAACAACTGAAAACATGGGTCTTATGTTCGAAAATATTAAGAAACCGTAACATTAGCATGTTCTAATGTCTAACATATAGAATCACTTTACCTATAATGAATTTAAAGTAGTTTTAGCACTATATGACCTTTGGAGTCCTCCTGCCAGTTTGTCATTTTACAAGCCTAGTTTTTTTAAATGTCTTTCTAAACTAAAGCAGAAAGTGACCAACAATACAAGGTAAGTTTGAAATGAAGCTTTTTACCTTCCTCTCTCTTGTCTTAGATATTACATTTAACTTTAGCAGAGAAATTTTCAGAAACTTTGCCTCTTTTAATTTGTGGCATACTGTGCTACGATTGGGACCATAAAATAATCTAGTCCCAGCCCATTTGATTAACTATCTATTCACTATTTTATTGATGGAGAGTGTATTAGTTATATTGTATCTACAGGATGAAAAGTACTATGAACATTTCGCACACATATATAACTATTTAATTTTAAAAAATTACAACAAAATTCTACCAGAGACTAGCACAGACAGCAAAACATGTGAAAGAAAGTTATTTTGGCTCTCATGTTTTGTAGTTACCCAGCATCACCTTTCAACCCATCTAAGCAGCTCCTAAATTTACCTATAGAGATGACTTTATGAGATTACTACTATTGAAAAATCCTAGAGGCCTGAGAAAGTGCTTGCAATTTTTAACTTCTCTTTATTACTATTCAGTGAAAAATGATATTTAACTCAAACTCCAAGAGTGCTACAGAAATGTACAGTAAAGTAGTCATCAGAAGCAACTGTTAGTGGTGAAGGCTATGTCACAAGTTCAAATCCAGACCAGGTCAGCAGTGATGGAAAAATCATAATCTGATGGCTGTTTAGCAGCCCATCGAGAGAGAAAGGGAGGTCTCGATCTAGTTTTAATATGCACGTGACCATACGACAAACTCCACCAAAAACATATCTTACATTCCAGCTGTCAACCTTAAGAGAGACTAAAGATTGTGTGGTCATGATGACCAAGTTACTCTTTCACAGCAGAGGTCTTCCTCCAGTTTAGGATTGAGGCACAATTAGGATTGAGGCACATTGGCAAGATAGAGCCTTAATTTTTATGATAGAAGATTAACTGTTTCAGTAATTTGGTTTATGGGGCTATTTGGTTTAAAAGCATGTTTGTCAAGAACAAAACTAAGAGACTACACTTGAACAGATCAGATCAACACTCTAAGTGCCCATATACTATCCTATCCCATGCCTTCAACAACTTGTATATTGTCTTGTGGAATGACTACATACACCCAATGTTCTAATGACCCATCACTTTGTATATAATATTATATATAACTTCTTCAAAATACTCTGACAGAAAAATAAAAATAAAGTTACGATAGCTATGGCAAGGATATTTTTGTGACTTTAACATTATGCCAAGAAAAATATTTATAGGAAAACACCAAAATATTCCAAGCTTTGTTGACAAAGACTATCACCATAAAATTTAATTTTCTCCCATTGGCTCTTAAATCTTTCATTCTCCTATCAATACAAATATATTTAAATATTGATAACGCCCATTATTTTAGCTTTAGTAGGAGTTACCATATAATCCCTCTTTATTGATTAAATAATTACTTTAGATAATCTCATATGTTTTAAACCACCAGTTTATATAAAGAGTCCTGCAATTCTCTGACTGTGTTACCTGATAAAATACTTTGTTACAAATATTTAAGATTCATTTACTTTTGATTTAGCAGAGATCACATGGTTTGTTTTAGTTCCGACTAGATGAGAAGAACTCACAAAATCAGGTTTTTGTGGAAACACTTGTGATATTTAAAATCTGCTTTCCATTAATATTCTATAATATTCTCTTATAACAGACTAGACCTTAAAGAACAGACATTTGCTAGAATATTGCAATATGCAAACAGTCTCAAAGTGAATTTAAGAATTTGAACTAATATGTGCTCAGCTCTACTGACTACAAGGGTTCCATACTCTGTTTCAGTGTGTACTTGTTGCTTTCTCTTTGGACAGAATCTCACATTACATTTAGTTTTACTTAAATACGATTTACAGAGAAAACTGAAATACACAAGAATACATCACAAAGTCCTTCTTAGTCTTCTGATGTTCTCTTATGAGAAATATGCTCACACTTTCTTAGTATCTTCTGCTAAAAACTTACCAAATTATAGCATACATCTACTGGTGTCATTCGATAACATCTGCTTTGATTTTTCACCTGAAAATGGCTTAATATTGCCATCCTATTGAATCTCCAATCAAGAGAGCTTCTGGAATCCAGTTAACATGATATGAAATGGGTCACCAATGAATATGTATTAATGTACTAAG
The DNA here is from genome assembly GCF_026122565.2 of Emydura macquarii macquarii. Taxonomy (NCBI): domain Eukaryota; kingdom Metazoa; phylum Chordata; order Testudines; family Chelidae; genus Emydura; species Emydura macquarii. Next base: position 9,336,434 of record NW_027130506.1, read on the forward strand.
GCAGTTGAATAAGCTACGCTCTGACTTCTTGCATGAGGGGAAAAAATACACAAGGAAACCCTAAGTAAGACAGCTTATAAATTCCATTACCCCTTCTCCCACTTAAGAATACAGGCCATCAGTTATGACATGAAAATGAGGAATTCACATTTCAGTGATGACAGATCGCTGATGTAATTGTTGACTGGAAAGAGGGCAGGGATTAAATCAATTTTGGGAGGCTACTACACAGAGCTGGATCATATCTATAGGTTTAATTCTCCTACTATGGATATACCAAGTTTTTAAACTACCTTTTTTTTTAAAAAGTGTTAAGATAATGCACAGTTTCCTTACTAAGTCATTATATGGGGCAGTCTACCCATCTAAGCTTTTTTACTTTCATTGCAAACCACTCCCACACCCCAACTTCTATGACTTAAAGATCAAGTTAAACATCTTTTAAGTAGATGACAGAACAGCTTAATTGGTCTGCCTTCTCTGCCCTCTCAATAAAGACTTTCCTAAAATGTAAATGGAACTTCAAAAGTAACCCAATTGAACTTAAATTGCTGATCTATTAAATAAACAAGCAGAATATACAGTTTCACAAAAAAAGAAACAACTTGAACTATCAATGCAAATATAAACAATGTTCACTACTGATCCTCTTACAAAAAAGTCAATGTACAAAGTAATGTATTTCACCAGAACAGATATTTTATATTCCAAAGGCCCAAGATTTGTACTATCATTAAATAAATGCAATATACGGCATATTTAACTTTTCTATTCTGAATACACATTTAAGGTCTCCTATTCTGTTTTTAATTGAAAAATCACAATTGAGACCCTCTGTATGTATATTTTTTAAATCAGACACATGTTATATTGTATTTAATGTACATCTATATTTACCCTAAAAGATGTCAATAAAGAACGAATACCACTGTGGGATTTGAGCAGCTCTATGAAATTTTACTTTAACTCTACCACTGCCTTTGAAGATGTAGCTTTCAAGAAACATAATCTGTACATATAACATATAATGGCTATCCCTATTTCAGACTGCTGAAAACAGAAGGGTATGATATTGTCAAGTGAAGAACAGAACAAACTAGATTTCTGGCAACTGTACAAGTGGGTATGTCTTATGAAATAAATCATCTTCAAGTGAGAAATAACTTTTGTTAAAGACTGATCAATGCCAGAGATTTAAAAAGAAATGGGATGTTAATGCAACTGTATTTATCCAGTAATTCTATTACTATTATATTACCTAATAAATTATTGTAGAAAAGAATAGTTCCACTAAAATTTTGAACATAGGGAACATTAATTCATTGTAATCCAACAGAATTATGTTTTGTATCCACAAGATTACCAAAAGAATGTCATGATTAATACTATTCTCTTGCATACCATACAAGACATTTTGTCTCATATTAACACTCAGCAAAATTTTGTAATACAGAGAGCATCGATGCAATCTATTTTCTAGTCTGTATGTAGTTCTTGAAACGTTGACAAATGTGAGCTGAAATGTTAAAAAAATTATCAGAGGGAACTTTGAAACTAAGGAAATAATTGTTCCACTTCATTTATATGGCAATATACTATCAACTTTAACCTAACCTAGGGAAGAGAGGGTTTTACATTGTCTTTCCTTCATCAGACTTGTCCGTAAAATATCTACTACACTAGTCCCATTCATTATAAAAACATATAGAAAATCTCGACGTCACAAGTGACAGACACAAATCACAAGATGCAACTATCTGATCTCTGCAGAATTATACAATAGGTCTAGTTCCCTTCTGGTACCCTTCCCAGTTGCTAAAATAGGGAGTAGGTTTAAGTACTAACAAAATATGTATAACTTCAGGCTGTTAGGTTGACTATGATGAAACCAAATTGCCAGTTCTATTGCATCATTTAAGGCCCATCTTGACAAAACCCTGGCCTGGATGATTTAGTTGGGGTTGATCCTGCTTTGAGCAGGGGGTTGGACTAGATGACCTCCTGAGGTCCTTTCCAACCCTAATCTTCTATCATTTTGCTTTCCCCTCGACCCACAGTTTCTTTCCAAATATCTTCTCACCCTTCATTCATCCCTTCACCCTACCTCACTTCTGAAACAGAGCTCCACTGCAGTTCCCCCCCATCACATTCTTTGTTGGTCCCTGCTAAACAGAGTGGATCTACTGCTAACACTGCCCAACAGAATACAACCTCCATTCCTCCAACCTCAGACAATTCTTCTACGGCTGCAGCCACCATCACCACCTCCGAAAGGCAAAGCGGATGTGTATTGTGGAAGAAGTTCACCTAACCTTGGCTGTTCGACACAGCCAGCCTTCGGAGATGTAAAAGGTGCGTGCACGTGAAGGATGAAAGCTGAGGGCACACTACAGTCATTCAAAGGATGATCTAAAACATAGCACATACATGCCACCGCCTCTAGCCCCTTGGCTCGGGGTGCCACAGTCCCTACCCCACTCCAGTTTCCGAGGGGCGAGGCGGGGGTTATTTACCTCCTCCAGCAGCGTGACCGTATTCCTGCAGTTCTGCAGCCGGGTAGTGAAGCTGGACGTGGTGGGAGAGTTGTAATCCTCCGTGGTCTCGGCGATGAACTCCGGGACGGTGATCTGGTCCGGCATGATCCTGCCCGGGGCAAAGCCCAGAGGAGACGGAGAGGGAGGGGGGAGAGCGGGTTAAAGATAACACGCAGACTGAGAGCCGGAGCATCCACCAGCAGCGCAGGAGAGGCAGGGGCTCCTCGGTCCTGCCCCCCGCTCAGCCCCAGCCCCCTGCGGACTGGGGGGGGGTTCCTCCCTCCGGCCGGCTCAGCCCCTGCCCGCCCGCTCCGGGAGGGGGAGGGGGGGGGCTGTAGCCAGCTCTCCCGCTCGCGCTCCGGGCTGAGGGAAGAGGCGCCCTCGCAGCTCTCGCCCGGGGACCCCTCGCTCGCCGCTGTCCCGCCCGCGCCGGGGAGGGGGCTGGGAAGTTGATCACTAACTTGTGCAGGCTCCTGCTGCGCCCCCGGCCACGGGGGGAGAGGGGTGGGGGAGGGACGTGAGGAGAAGGAGGAGGGGCGGCGGCGGCGGTTGCTCCGGGGAATCACTCGGGCTCCAGCCGCCTCTGACAGCCACTGCGTGTGAGTGACTCGACTCTCAGCCAGCAGTCCTCCCTCTCTCCCTCCCGCAGCCGTTACGTGGGCAAACAAGGAAGTGTTCTGCGCCTGCGCCGAACTCGGCCGGCCGACACTCCCCCCTTCCCCCCCAGCCGGCGGAGTGCGCGCGTGACCGGGAGCAGCCCAGCGCGAGACCAGAGGCCGCGTTCCCTCCGGGCGCGTGCGCGGGCGCCTAGGCGTCCTCCTGGCCGGGGGTTCGGAGGGCCGGCAGACACGTTCGGGGCATCGGAGGGGTGGAGCTGGGCGCGGCTCTGCTCCTTCCACGGGCATTCCCCCTCTCACCCAAAGCAACGCCGGCAGGCATCCCCTGCACGCTCTCTGCTCTGCGTGCAATGGGGGAGGACTCGGTGCCAGCTCCCTCTCGGCTGAGCAGTTGGAGCCGGCGGCTTTGTCCTGGGCTGCTGGAAATAGACATGGACGGGAGTGAACGTCCGCGCAACCGATGGGGGAAATGCTGTTACTGTTATTTGTCTCTTTGCTTGCACTTAAAGCAGAAACCTAAGGAAGCGGGCAGGAGGCGCTCAGGATGGAGTGCCTGTCATATAAGTGGTATATTACAAAAGCAGATGTAGGACGGATTTCAGCAGAGAAAGGGGCCGACAGATTTCTCATTTTTCTCACACGACAGATGGTCTCTTTTCCAGCCCGACACATGCGGGTTATACACATCTATATGTTGCCCTCTTGGTAGAATTGAACAATTATTCAGTATTATTTAAACTGCGCCATAAAATGATTTCATAAAGGACTGTCACCTCATGTTAATGTTCTGACCAAACATAAGAACAAGTTGAAATTCCCGCAACATCTTGGCATCACTTAATATGATTGTCACCCAACAAGGCACAGATCAATGAATTGCTAACCTAGTTCCTGGATGGATCCCAATCCATCTAATTAGCTAAAGATAAATCTCAAGGGCAAGGCTGTATATTTTTTGTCTTTAATGCCCATCACAGCCATCCAATTAAACGCTTTTGCTTTTGGCACTAGTAAATCCTTGTGCTGCAAGCATTTTATGATGTGGGGGAAGGGGGCAAATTAAGATATTTCATATTTCAATAGGATTATGTTTCTGATGGCATAGTCCAGACAAGTTGATTATATTGATTTTCTCTCCTCCCAACCTCCACTGCCTCCACTTTTAGTAAGACAGGGGGCACCCGTTTACATGTTCACAAAATATAAACAATATATTTTTAAATAAAATTAATTACATATATGAATCTTTTAAAATTATACTACTTTCAAAGAGAGCTATACCTGTATTTTTCAATACTGAAATGACTATTGTATTACATCGATCACGATTATTCCCACCGGGACAAATTAAAACAGGAGATGGAGTAGCCTGACATTTTCTAAACCATACAAAGGATTCCTGGGATATACTTATCAACTTCACGTGTAAAGATGTATAACCCTAAACCTTTCACAGATATTTTTAAATAAGTAGCGTTTCTAAATAAGGTAAAATTAATACACTTTCTGCATTGTTTTTCCATGTAACTTTTGGAATTAAAAACCTGATGAAAAGGGTTGATGCTTTTTAAAATTTCTCTTAAATCTTTATTCCTGTATATGCCTTTTAAAAAAAAAAGGCTCAGGTCTCAGGAGGCCCAAATAATCACCAGCCACATCTGCTCTTTCTGTCAGATTTGTATATTGTGCTGTGTGGTGCCCCCCTCTTCCTATGACCTGTCACAATAAGAGCTAAACATTGAGAATCAGATAAATGCCTGTATTATTAAAAACTTCCCTGAAATGAACATTACATAGCTGTATGTGCCCATCTGAAAGGTTTCTTCACATGATACTCTATATAAGGAAACACACTGCAGTAAACCACACTTAGGTTTCAAAATGGATTCACATGTAATCCTAAAAGTGGTCCTACATTTCAAAAAAGTAAAAATCAATATAATCCTGCAATGTTCAGATAAATATAAAAAACAGAAGTATATGATTTGTGCATACCCATAAATACATGTTCTCAATAGGGTTTGCATCCTTTCTGTGTGAGAAAAATAGGAGCAATACTGAAACAGTCCTGCCTGAGCAAGTTCCTTTCTTTGATCATGGTGCGTAGAGCAGCAGCCCTCCATGGGGCCAAATAACTTATATTTATTCACATGACCTGGCTTCCTCCACAAAGATGTATGGCTCAGTCTTACAGCCCTTACACTGAAGAGTACTCATGTACTTTTACAAGTAAAGGTTGCAGGGTCAGACAGCTGGATAGCACAGCCTTGCTGGGAGAGGACTAGCATTGGAAACCGAAGTGGTGATATAGGCTTCTGCAACCATTGAAGCCAAGGAGTCAGAGTCCTTGGGCCCAATCAGCTGAGGTCAATGAGTGTTGCATTTGTGCAACAGACAGGATGATTAGGCTCTAGTTATATGTTTTGGGGGGGGGGGGGAGGGAATTAAACGACAGCAGAGAATTAAGAGCAATAAGAAAAGTAGGGATTCAATTGTCCCTGGAAAAGGGACCTATCCAATAAGATACAGTGTTCTCCCTCAACTCCCATTGAATTCACAGGTGCTGCTCAGTACTTTGTAGAATGAGGCCAAGACTACTCAAAAACAAAACACACACAACAATGGACTAACACTTAGGGGATTGTAATAAAACAAAAAATTATGAAGCTATTTTGTAACCGTGTTCTCTTTGAAGGTGACCAGCTGTTGTCCCTTTTAGAGAGCCCTGAAACCAGCTCAAAGATGGATTATATTACACGTAGCATATAGATCGTAGCTGTCTCCTGTTTCTAGACTGTTTTTGACATTTTCTTTTGCAGCCTAAGGCTTTCAGTTCTGTATATCCGTGTTGAGATGTTTGTCACAACTGCCCTCTTGGAAAATCCCTAGTGGGTACAGAAGGCATCAGCATTTATCAAAAAAATATTGGAGCTCTTGCTTCAAACGCAGCAATTCCATTACTTGGGTGCTTTCTGAGTCCATGTTTAATTAATGAACTCTCTCAATAGGCTGTTTTTAATAAGACAGGGAAAAATGCAAATAAATCAACTACAGTATCTTTGGTCTGATCTTGCAATTAACATGACTGTGTAAATGCTTGGTGTTTATCACCGATGCCATTATTATAAATAACTTGTATCACCATGGCTCCTGGAGGCTGGTGCCCCATTGTGCTAGACACTGAACAAAAATATAACAAAAATAGGGTCCCTGTCCCAAAGAACCCATTTTAAGATGAAAGACAACAGACAGCATCAAGACAAGATTACAAGCAGTTATGACCAGTGTAATGAACAACAGTCACAGCATACCAGCTGCATCACCCTTTTTAAGCATTTAGGAGACATCGTGAAATAGGTTGGTTTTAAGGAGAGATTGAAAGGAGGATAATGTAGAGTGTGTTACAGATATTTACAGGGAATTCTTACCATGTCTAAAGGGATGGCATCAGAAAAAGCACAAGAGTGTTTATCCAAAATTTTGACAAATGGGCAAACAAGGCGGGTATTGTTGGTGCACTGGGAGTTTATGCCTCTGTAGCATATGAGAGATGAAAGGTAGAGCAGGAGTAGACTATGAACGGCCTTAGAGTGTAAGACAGTTTGTGCATGACAGGAGACAGGAGGAATGCAAGGAGGGAGATGATAAGATTGAGTGTTGAGCCAGGAAGATGATCTTTACCACAGTGTTTTCAATGGAAATAAGTAGGGTATGACTGGATTTGTCAAGACCAGAAAGGAGGAGATTGCAATAGTTCAGGTGAATAGGCGTGCACACGGGGTGTGCCGGGTGTGCCCAAGCACACCCTAATGTAGGGGTGTCAAAGTTCAGGGTTGCGAACCTTATTGATGTGTCCCGTGGTGCCATCTCGCTGGAGGGTAGAGCTGCCGCCAAAAGAGAGCAGAGTGTGCAATTTTTCAGCGGACAGCAAGACAGAGTGAACTGCCGCCGTAATACCGCTGCTCGCGATATTTCTCGGTGGAGACTATGATGCGGCGAGAATTCCGCTGGCGGGTAATTCAAATGTGGCCTGCCGGTGGAATTGGGTTTCACACCCCTGATAAAGATCATGAAAAGTCCCTGGGTGCACACCCTAATCAAAATTCCCCTGGGTGCCCACCCTAATGAAATGTGCTGCACACGCCTATGTCCAGGTGCAAGAAGAAGAGGGCCTGGATAAACATTTTAGTTCTGTGGATGGAATGGAAAGGTTGGAGCTGTTATAAGAAGAAATGGAAATATTTAGACACAGCCTGGATGTGATGGTTTTAGAGAGAGGGATGAGTTGAGACTGATCCTCTGGTTATAAGACAAAGTGACAGGGAAGAAGGTAGTGTTTCCCAGAGTGAATAAGAAAGGGGTTTTGAGTGAAATGAGAAGAAGGGAGGGTTTGTGGGGGGAAAAAAATCAGTAGTTCAGTTTTGGCCATGCTGAGCTTGATTTGATGCTTGGACATACACAAGGAGATGTTGGAAAGACAAGCTGAGATTTTGGTTTGGATAGAAGAAGACAGTTACAGAGTGGCAGCGTAGATTTGTGACTCATCAGTATAAAGAGGATAGGTAAAGCCATGTTTATGAATGACATTACAAAGAGATAGGGTGGAGAGGGAGAAAAGGAGGAAGCCAAGCACAGAGCCCTGTGGGACTCTCACAGAAAATAGGAATAGGGAAGAAGAGGATCCTCCAAATGAAAACACTGAAGGAATGGTAAGGAAAAGAAGGAGGGAATGGTGTCAGAAAAGCAGTGGGAGGACAAGATATCAAGAAGATGAGCATGTTAAAGGCAGCCAACAGGTCAAGGAGGATGAAGATAGAGTACTGGTTCTGACTTTGGCCAGGAAGTGGTTGTTAAAGGACTTTGAGAGAGCTGTTTCAGTGGAGTGCTGTGAGTGGAAGCTGGACTGAAGAGAATATAGAATGGATTTCATAGATTTTTAAGGCCAGAAGGGACCATTATGATCATCTAGTCTGACCTCCTGTATAGCATAGGGCATGGAGTGTCACATATTAATTCCTGTATCAGGTCCTTAATCTCTGGTTGAGCTAGAGCATATATTTTAGAAAGTCATCCAATCTTGATTTAAGATACTTCAAATAATAGAAAATCCACCACATTCCTAGATAAACTCTTCCAATGGTTAATATCACTATTAAAAACTGTGCCTTAATTCCAGGCTAATTTGTCTAGCTTTAGCTTCAGTCATTGGATCATATTGTCATATTGCCCTTGTCTACTAGATTAAAAAGATTTCTACTTACAAACTGGGTCATTACCTCAACCTTTTCTTTATTAAGCTAAATAGCTAGAGCTTCTCTACCCTCTCTTTGAGAGTCCAATTTTCCAGACCTTGAATTATTCTTGTAGCTCTTTTCTGAATCCTTTCCAAGTTTTCAACAGACTTTTGAAGCATGGACACCAGCACTGGATGCAATATTTCAGTAATGGTCTTGCCAATGCCATATAGAAAGGTAATAAAGCTGAAGGAAAGGAATTCCAGAAAGCAGTTGTAGGTAGCACATTCAGTGATGGGGAGGAGGGAGGCAGGGCAGTAATTGGAGAGGCAGGTGGAGTCAAGAGTGAGTTTTGGGTTTATTTTTTTTTTTAATGGGGGAGATTAAAGATGTGTTGAGTTTACATTTGTTCGTCCTCAGACAGAGATGTCAAAAATCTTTTAAAAGTATTAAATTGTTAAAAACATAAAGAAAAATAAGTGTCAAATTAACTGGGTGTAATCTAAGGATAGAAAGGGTTGATCATAAGCTTCCCATCACAACTGTTTGTTACTCTGTCACTGCTGCCAGTTCATGGAAATATTAACTTCTACTGAAGACTCTGCAGTGCTTACTTATGCTATTTTGAAACAACCCCAACATTCAAAAATGCAGACACATGAGGAAAATAATCTTCCAGGCATATCTGCGTTAGGGTTTGATCTATCTCCTATTGAGTTCATTGGAACTCCGGTCCTTACTACTAGGTTAAGTTTAATGTATACTATCCTCCATGCTTAGGGAGTATAATGGTAACATTAACTATTAACAAAGGCATTTTTAATAATTTAAATGGCAACCACATTGTGGATAGTTTGTGAGGAGTATGTTTGTTTGTTTTTTGCAATGTACTTGTCCTCTTGGAGCTGGACTGAGATCACCAGTTCCTGCCACAGAGGTCAATTTCATTCATTGCCAACATGTGCCAGTTTTGAATAATTCTACTGCACTTACACAGTTAAGTACACTGAAAACATGAAGAGCTAACCAAATCACACAGCTGTGAATGAAAGAGTGGTTATCCTCAGGTTACAGATAGGGAAACCGAGACACAGTTTATGGCACAAATGATCAAAAATAGCTGTAATTTTGGGCACCTCGATTTTTGGTGCCCAGCTTCAGTCACATAATTAAAATCCAATTTGCTACAGGTGCTTAACACCACTGAAAAATCATGAACTAGGAGAGGAATACTAGCTCAAAAGAAGTCAATGACAAAAATGCAATTAATTTCAACAGTGCCAGGAATTCACCCTACCTGTCTAAAGTGGACATTCAACATTCCTTTGAGATGAGATGTAAAACTAAACACTGGACCATTTGTTAAAGATCCACTGGTACATCTCACAAGAGTGGGGTTGCATCTACACTGGCCTCTTTTCTCTAAAATTTCCCATCATTGCTACTACTGGGGTAGAGATGGTAGGTAAGCTAGTGTCAATCATGCACTGATGCTTTGAAACTGTGTCATCTAGTCCAGCTCAGTGACAGTAGTCCTGCTCAGCAACAGTGAATAGCAATAGTAGTAGCGAGAGTGGGAAATTATAAGGAAACAAGACTAATGTAGACAACTCCTATAGGTGTTAATGTTGGTAATGTTCTAATTTCCAATTTGCATAATTGTATTCTTCAGTTTCAATGAAAAATATTCAATATTACTCTTCCCTTCTTGTTCTTGTAGTGTTACTGTATGCTTAAAACAGTACATCATTTCATCACAGAGGTGGTTGCATTTCCATGGGATCTCTCAGAAAGAAAAACTTTATATACATAAAATATTATGATTATATATGTATAGGTTTATTCTCATAATAATGTGCAAATAACTTCCATTAGTTTTTATAAATACACATGTATAGCTATGTGCATTAGAATATCCAGCAATATGTCTAACATTGCAAGTGTTATAATTTTGGTTTAATGTTGAGCCTGCCGATAAGAACAATCTGCCAAATAAACAAAGTTAAAGGAAGGATGAATTTGGCTTATTATTTGTAGTTGTGAGTATCAGCTGTACCAAGATTCAGCATAGATATTTTGTGAATAGAGCTCACATAGCTTAAATGTTCTTTTTATTTATTATTTACATAAGGACATGTAATATCATTCACTTTGTACTTCAGCTTGAAATGTTTTGTTTAATTCAGGAGCAGTTTCACCTTCAGAAACAGTGTCCTGGAACCAGCATGTTCAAGCAGCTGACTCAACCTTGTGTGAAAAGTGACAAAAATGCAATTTAAATACAGCAAGTTTATACTTTTAATCTCTCATGAAATGCACCATGTACTCACAGTGAAAGGCTAAATCTATTTTAAATGTTGAAGCCTACACCACATATTGACATCAGTGCTAATTTACTGTAAGGGAAACCTATGTAATGAATTGCAAACAGCTTTTATTAAAGAGACTATGACATTCACAAACAAACCTTTGAAATTATTGTTGTTAATTTTGGTGCATAATAGATGGGTGCCTTTACAATCAGAGAAAGCAGCTGTCGCTCTACCTCATATAAACTCTGTGTATATAGAAAAACAAAATTCTGAGTAGATATAGATGCTCATTGACATCATGTGTTTTTAAGTTACAGCATCCAGCAGCCTGGCTTGTGGAATACATAAGCTGCCCCAACAATTGTTTGTTGCTCCTGTGTGGCTGTTTTGGATACAGGCATCAACTGATTTCAATTTTCAAACTGGCAACTTCAAGGATTTTTCTTTACTTGGTATTTAAAATTAGATAAGGAAACACAGGCAACTATCTTGGAAATTACTGTATCAGTTTCAGAGCATTTTAGTTGTGTTTTTAGTCATAGCAACATAAACAAAAGGCCCTTTTTACAGCCTTTCAATATTAATATGATAGGAAAAAAGGATCCATTGTTTTCCCATTATAGATGACATTTTAGTAACATGAAGTTCTGTCATTTTAATACTATATTAATGAAAAAGATAAAATAAAAAAAAATCACCACACATTATATAACTGATTACATATTTTGCATGTTGTCCACTTTATCTTTAATGTCCTGTGAGAGGGGCTTATGCTAATGTTGGATGCACTCAAATAGCTGTGTCAGAGGGCAGCTGAAAGCAAAAACCTTGAAAACTAAGAAGAACATTATTAAATTACATGAAATTAAGCTGACTAATTTGCTGATTCAGTTGTGCCTTTGTTTTTGGTGTTGTCATGCAAGATCAAGAGTCATACAGACGAACACATAATAGCATTCCAGCCTCTCAGTAATAAGCAATGGTCTATTCTTTGAAACCTCTGTATCTTGCCAAAATAAAAACAGAGCAAACAGGAACTAATACAGAGTGGTACCAGGATGAAGACATAGATGATGTTCCATTGTTATTACTGTAGGTGTATAGAATTTTATATTCTTTGATTGCAGATGCTCTGTTTAAGAGACCCTCTCTATTTCATAGGAAAGATAATTGTAGGATGGGGGGGAAGAGCTTAAACAGGCTTTCCCTTACAAAGTTTACAGAAGATAAAACCCCAGAGTATATTCTGTTGAAGGGCCCTGTTTTGGAGACTTTATGGAGGAAAACTTCTTATTAAAGTTGGTTGCTGGGAAGCAAACTTGACCCTTGTCTAGACTGGGGTGCAGATAGTAAACCAAACAGGCCACCTAAACAGTGACAAGTGCACTGCGGGACAGTAGCGGAATGACTATTAACCCCATTGGGACTGTTATGTCTGCAACCACCAAGAACTTCAACCCCCCTGCATTGGTGAAGACTAGCACAGTGAAGAGCTGCAAAATGGTTACAATTCTTTGAATTGAATTTGAACTGAATCATGGTGTGACTGCCTGGGCAGTTTTGTGTGTGGTGTGTTTCAGACATGCTTGGGAAATCGGGGGGAGAAGGGGAATGCAAATATTGGTTAGCATGAGTATCGACAAGGTCAGTGGGTGACATTTGCATAATGTCAAGAGAAAATAATATAACCCTAAACCTGGTTCACTTCCTCTTTGTATTAGAAAGTGATAGCAACAGATCTTGAAAAAGGGAAGAGGTAGCCAGACCGAGTTTTTAATATGAGAAATAGCGCTGATTAAAAAGAGAGAAAGATATTACAAAAATTAACAGGCTGCAGGGCAGCGGGTGCAGTAGGCTTCTCCAGAATTAAAAACTGAAATAGTTCTTCAAACCATATTGCAAACATTTCAATATTTTATGTCTGTCACATAGGGAGCGATTTTGCCATATCCCTACCCAAGCAGATCTCTCAGTCCTACCTGGACAATTAAACAAACACTGATGGTAGTTTGAGTTTTGTTTGCCTAGAGGCTGCAGGTTCAGGGCCACATGGAGAGGCAATATGGTCTACTGGATAGGGCACTGGCCTAAGGGAAGTGTAATCCCAGCTCAGGTAGACATACTAGCTCTACTTGAGTTAGCACGCTAAAAATAGCGGTGTGGCTGTGAATGCACAGGCAATGGCTCAGGCTAGCTAGCTGAGGACAATCCTGTCCAAGGTCCTAGGTACATACTTCTGCGGCTAGCTTGAGCTGCCACCCATGCTGCTGTGGCTGCATTGCTATCTGTAACATGATAGGTCAAGCGGAGCTAGCGCATGGACATCTACCTAAGCTGGAAAATATATCTCCCAGCTGTAATGCAGACATACCCTAAGGGTATTCTCTGCATGGTAGCTGGGAATGTGCTTTCCAATGGGCTAAAAGTATTGCTGTAGCCAAAGGAAGCATGGGCAGCAACTCGGGCTAGCCGCCTGAGTACAAACCCACAGGACTCCTGGGTACGTACTCGGGTGGCCAGCTCAGGTTGCTGTGCTATCGCTGGCTACACTTCTTTTTTCAGCATGATGGCTCAAGCAAGCTAGTGCATGCCTCATGTTGGGAAACATGCTCCCAGCTGCTGCATAAACATACCCTAAGAGGCAGAAGGCCTGGTTCTGATACTGAACTGCTATTTCACCTTGAACAATTCACTACCTAGTGCCTCAGTTTCCTCACCTGTGAAATGGGGATATAATGAAATTTAATTCGTGAGTTAAAGTGCTTTGAGCTCTACAGATGAAAAGTAGTGTAAGAGCTAAGTCTTATTATTTATTCATTTTATTATAATGTTTTTTTAAAAAAAACCTAAGGATGCTCATTTATGCAACAATGAGAGGCTGTCAGACCAAAGCATTTAAGTACTATTTGTCTCAATACACCAAAAGGACTTGCAGGCAAATAAAAGTTAGTGATGTGCCGATATAAGACACAAACTTCTATTAGTTCTAACCAATTCTAATCTAGTAGTATTAGTAGTTATTGAATTACAGTGGTATCTAGTGGTTTAATAAGGATCAGGGTCCCATTGTTCTAGTGCAGGATATTGTGTACACAAACACATAAGAAGATGTGTCCTAAAGACCTGCGTTTTATAAGAGCTTATCCCATTAAGACTCCAATCATGCAAACATACACATCTGTGGGCCCACTGAGTTCAAGGAGATGAAATCCATGAGATGGCTTATAGTATTGAGTGAACACACTTGGCTGTTCTCTGCTTAATTTCTTAAATGGCATATCATTATACTGATGATAAAAATGAGTTTACAGATAGGAAATATTATAGGAATGGTTCCTACAACCACTACATTTAGTAGTATGTCTGCATTTCATTTATAAAAAACCTCTATTTCCAGGGATTTATAACTCAGTCAAAAATAGTTACTCCGGAGTTGAACTTGGCATACAAATTTTCAGCTTGTAAGTAATTTGGTTATTGCTGTTATTATAAATTTTCAACAACAAAAAATCTGTTTTGTCTGTTTATGTGCAAAACCTGAAGCATTTGAAGCATACTAGTTTCAGAATGCAAAGTTGTACCATAACTTAAAGACGTTTGATTTTAAAATGAAGTCATGGGTGTTTACAGTCCACAATATAGTTCTATTTCTAAACTAGAACAGGAAGACCGGTAAGCTTAGGGTATATGTCTAGACTGCAATAAAAGATCCACAGCATGGCCCAGGTTAGCTGGCTCAGGCTTGTGGGGTTGGGGCTATAAAATTGCAGTGTTGTCAATCGGGCTCAGCCTGACACCCTGGTAGAAGGGAGGGTGGCCTTGAAACATTATTTTAAGTTTGTTATGCCTTAATTTTCCTAGATTTTCATAAAGTAGTATTTTTTTAAAAAGTAGGAATCATCTGAAATTTGTAAATCCATATAAAATTAGGTATTTTTAAAAGCATGTTATTGACCTGTTAGGCCACGCCAGTTTATTTTTAAAAATCATATGCAGTAGCAAACTTTTAAAAAATAAACTGGCCTGGCCTAACAGGTCAAAAACATGCTTTTAAAAATACCTAATCGTATAATTGAATGGTTACAAAAATATGGATTTAGGCTGATTTTTAGGCTATTCCAGTTTACCTGTGTGATATGAAATCAATCAGCCCCTCTTACAGGTCTAAAGCAGACGTAAGGATCATTTATTACAATAGCTGGATCTAGTGTGTGAGGGGAGGCTCAAATTTCAGCCTTAACTCTGAATTTTGTAGTCGCTGTGGGTTCAAGTCAGGATCTCCATGCAATCTGAATGTAGCTTTATGTAGTTTAATGAAGTACAGTGCAAACTTTAAAACAACAGAGTATTCACCATTCACAGACTGAATAAACAAAAGCATATGTAGACAACTGTGTGCTGTTCTACATTCTACATCACCAAAAGGAATGAGAGTCTGCTTTTTAAAACCCTCACCCAAATCCTAGCAGCACTACAAATGCCTTGCAGGCTGATTTCAAATGTGCTCTTTTAAAAGTAAAATGAGCATTATTTACCAGATCTGCATGCACTTCACGGAGATACAAACTGCTACTTTTAGATTCCTTTTGCTAAGCAGCTTTTAAACATAGCTATACAATGCAAAGTAAAATATACATATTAATATTTGCCCTATCATGCATTTAGACAATTATGACTTTAAAAGGGATTATTGAGTAATGCTTTTGGCCTTACCCTAAAAAGCATCTTTTGTGATTAGTCCAAACTGACATTAAACAGAAAAGGAAGAATTGGCAAATATTGCATTTGGTATCACCATGAACCAGTGCCTTGTTTGTTTGTTTGTTTGTTTGTTTTTTAAAGGTAGCAAATACTAGAAACCTGTTATTTCAACCTAAAATATTTTTTTTTCTTACCGATTCCATAATGAATCTCTTGAAGAAAAGCTTGAAAGCCTGGAGGCTGAAGATCTCATGTCTCATCTGTCACCACAAGAAAACTACCTACACCAGGAGAAAAAGTGAGAAAAGTAATTAAACAGTGACCAGAGTTACGGAATTTGCAAGGTCACTTTTTAAAACTTTTTTTGAAACAGTGTCCAAAATCTATGAATGCCTCAGTAACAAGACTCACGGTCAAAACATTCAAAATAAGTTACTTAGTTACTTTGAAATAAATAATTATACTTGTTTTATTGTACTTGATATGGCAAGTTTCATCACAGTACACAGACCCTTTAGAAAATCATGAGGTAGCATTAGAAATTGCTAAGGGAGAGCCTCATTCAGTTTACTGGAAAAAAAATTGTGCATAGAATTTGGCAGTTATTTACTTAGCTGTATTATAGGTGGGGCTTGGTAGCACTGCATAAAAATAAGGTTGCCCAACATTTCCCGTTATAAGACCCTGTTTTCAGTTGCTTAAAACTTTGCCAAAGTTTAACTGATTGGGCTGATATTTTCCAGGCCTGGTGCCTTCTGTGAGCTGAATCTGAATGGAAAATTTCAGCAAACACAGTTCAGCCATTTCTGAGAAAGAGACTAGGAATATTATATTGTTTTGCCCATGTTTAAAAATTCTTGAGACCTTTGAATAGCTCTTACCTCTATGCTTGAGAAGTCATGAAATTTGGCAGGGGAGAGGATGTTGGTGATAGTGATGGCATTTGTGTCAGAATGTGCCCTTTGCCATTCATGTGAAAATCAACTCACATTTGGCCAGAATTAAGGTTGCCAGTGTAGCCTTGACTTCATCCCCTTGTGCGTATGCATTATGAGTCTTTAATTGCTTTATCATTTATCACTTTATTCCTCATTCAATGAGTCTCCTCTTTTTTTTAAAGCTATTTTGATATTTACAGTTGATCTGTCATTTATTTCCCGAGAGACTGTTGTATTTTCTTTATGAGTTTTGTCCTGTTTATTTAGTGTTTCCAGATTTGTTAGTCAGGCCTACAATATTGCCAACCCCGAACATTTAAAAAAATCATGAGTCAGGCCTAAAAATTATGAGATCGCCTTTAAAATCATGAGATTAAAAGTAATAATTCTGGGTGTTGTGTGTGTGGTTTTTTTGTTTGTATGATTTGTTTTGTTTTGGTTTATTTGCCCTCTAGTTTGATACTTTAGGGTGCACTCAGGTCACACTTTCAAGATTTCCTCCACTACCATGAGGACTAGAAAACTTACTTTAAAAAAAATTGAAGCCTGAGATTTTCACTTATTTCTGGGACTCCACAGTGCTGAGATTTTAAGGGAACCTCTCTCCCTCTCCCCAACACCAAATATTGCAAAACATACAATGAAATAATGAGAATTGTTTTGGCCTAGCCTCTCATGACTGCTTTGTTTGCTGTTGTGTAATATCGCCGCATATCTGTTCCTTTTAATGTTATTATGCCTTGCCTAGGTATGGTAGTCACCTGCATTTTTATAGGTTTATGCTATTTAAATTGAAATGTCAGGTCCAATAAAATAAAACATGGTCTCTTAAAACTTTCTAGATCAAATGTGGGCCAGGTTTACAGGTAACCATCACTAGTCACTTGTTACATTGATGATTAAGGATAGCTTTTTCAGTATTTGATCAATTTCTCAAATTCATAAGATGATTCAATTTGCCTGTTTCTGCCTTCAAAAGCTACTTAAATTCATTAAGAAACAAGTATGTTGCTTGAGTTGTTGAAAGCTATTTGATACTGCTATTGGTTAGATCCTGTACGCTCCTTAGGAAGAGAATAGTTGTTTAGGACAGGTTTGTTTTCTCTGGCTCTGGATTGACTAAACCTAAAACACTGAATTCACCTCTGGGTATCTTAGTTCTAGAGTTAAGGGGGAAAAATTGAGTGGAATTCAGATAAAAGCCAGAAAAATGATTATGACATTAGAAATACAGCTGTTTGAAATTTGATAAAATTTGGGGGAGGTTGGCAGTGTCATTTATTAAACAGTGTATGTGTGAGAGCACATGGTTCAAGTTGGCAGGATTGATTGGTGAGGGAAGATTACAAGAATTAAATATATAGGTTGGCACAAGGGAGGAAGAACAGTTCAGTGGATAGGTCATTAGTCTAGGGGCTTGGGAGACCCTGGTTCAGTGCCATGATCTGCCATAGACTTCTTGTGTGACTTTGGGGCAAGTCAGTTTGGGTCAAATTCACAAAGGTACATAGGTGCTTACATGCCTGGAAAAACTAGACAGCAATGATAACTAATGAGAGACGTGATTACAGTTGACAAGTATCTGAGGGACATTGATTCCAAGAAAAGGAGGAGGATTATTTAAAGAAAGATGAAAGAATGGAGCATAACTAAGTGAAATGGAATGGTCTTAAAAAGATAAATTAAGGCTTGATACGTGTTAAGATCTACTAATAGTAATACTAATAGTAGATCTTAACAGTAGTAAATTCCATTAGGACCCAATTCAGGAAAATTTAAATACAAATAATTCCACTGAAATCAATAGCACTACTTACACGCCTTGCTAAATCAAGGTCTTAGATCATAAAATAATCTCCCAACAGAAGTCATGCTGGTCCTATCCTTTGAGGCAGTTAGATTTAATAAAGTGGTAGAAAATGCAAACAAATTATAAGATTATAATATATAAATTGAGATGCCATGCTAAGTGTATGCAGTGATGGTCATGAAAGAAGGTTTGGGATTAGGTGTTGGAGACTAAAGGATCAAGAAAAGGATCCTTTGCACTCTTCAGTTATGTGCATTTGATGTTGTTTACAATTCATGTGCTATCATCCAGAGGTAATTTAATTACGTGCTCTGGATGTTTTCCTTCAAAAATAATATACAGCCTGGACAACATATATACTCTGTATCTCTAATTAATGTTTTAGGGCAAATATTAACCAGCCTATTTTCATGGAATGTTTGAACTGAGTTAAACTAAGTAGAAAAACTGAAACAAGCAAATGTTAATATTGTTTCTACAGTTAGTGATGTAACAATAATAGTAGTTGTATGCCACCATGCTGAAAATCAACTCCCTTTATGTCCAAACAATAGAGTGAATCACAGAATTCTGACCTTGATTTATAATGTGATCATGTAGTAATTATAGCCCTTGTATTTTCTGTATAAACAGACTACATCATCAGTAAGTGCTGTGAAGTACTACTTCTTACTGCAATTTACGGCAAATGACTGTGGTGATAGTATAAAATCTACAAAGCTTTATGATAATACCAGAGAATAAAATGTTATTTTCTGCAAATGAAAAAATGAGATGCTTATTTGAACTACATAGGATCAGCTGATTGTTGACATTTAGATTCTGTTGAAAATCATGGCTTACAAATTTAAAGATTACAAAAATATATATAATTCATAAAGGTCAGTGCTGTTATATTCATGCCCAAAGCATAGAATTCATGCCGTAGCTCATATGTTCTTGAACAATAGTGTGATGAAAGAAAATTCCTTTTATTTCATGGCAAAATCTGCCATAAATTTATTGTTTGTGTCCCCTTGGTGCAAGCCAAGAAAGATATAACAAACAGATGTTCTTCAGTTTCACCTTAATCTCTGATTTAGATAACACTACTAGTATGCATTCTGATGTATTTTACAGAGGCAGAGGCAGAAGTATATTTGGGGAGTACAAATCACCTTGTTGGGCCTGATTTTCAGTGGTCCCGAGAACCCAGCAACTCCAGTCTGACCTCAAATGGAAATGTGATGCTTAGCACTTTGTGCAGCCAAGATCCTCAAGTAATTAGCAAACTGCTGGGTACTGAATAATTAAATAAATAATAAAATCATCACTTTCCTGAAAACAAGGCAGTACATGAAGTTCTCAGTTGAAAAGTCTATTCTCCCATAGACGGGCACACACAACTCCTGTTAATGTTAATTGCGATTTGAACAGTGGTAGCGGAGCAGTTTCTGGAGGCTGCTGGTCTGACTGGCAGTCTTCTCTGCCTGATGTCAGATAGTCCAATAGGAACAGTGATCACAGGGCCACTCTCAGAGTCCCTGCTCTGATATATTCAGGACAGCAAAGAGGAGTATGCTGCAACATCCTTTGCACTCTTCAAAAATAATATTGGGGAACCACTATTCCCTTTGCATAAAAGTTCCCTTACAGTTAAAAAAAGAAGCTGTTCCCAAGAAGAAGAAGAAATCCCATCAATGAATGAAGTGGAAAAATGGGGAGAAGAGAAAAACAGTGCTGGGAGGAGGGATATTATTCATTGATTACATGGCCAGAAAGGACCATTCTAACCTAGTTTGACCTCCTGCATAACATAGGCCATAGGACTTCCTTACGTTCATTCCCGTTTGAACTAGGGTATATCTTTTAGAAAAACATCCAGTTTTAATTTAAAAGTCCTAGTGACACATCCACCACACTCCTTGTCAATTGTTCCAATGGTTAATTACCCACACTGTTAAAAATTTGCACCTTATTTCTAACTTGAGTTTATCTAGCTTCAACTTCCAGCCACTGAGATAGAATGAAGAGCCCCTGTCTTATAAAATTTGTGTTTTTCATGTAGGTATTTACAGATATTTTTAAGTCAACAACTCCAGATAACTTGTATTTGAGAGTTGTAAGAGAGTTAGCCAAGGAGGGACCGTTAATATTGATTTTCAATAAGTCTTGGGAAGTTCCAGAAGAAAGCTTATGTGGGGCCAAAATTTTAAAGGGGTAAATGTGACAACCCAGGTAATTACACACCTGTCAGCCTGACATTGATTCCAGGCAAAATAATGGAATGGATGATATGTGACTTGTTTAATAAGGAATTAAAGGAAGTAACAAACCCATGTTGATTGACATTCTTTTTATGCAAAATAGATCTTGTCAAAGTAACAATGTCTTTTTAGGTGATATTAGAAGTTCAGTTGATAGAGGTAATAGTGTTGATGTAATATCTTTAGACTTCTGTAAGGTTTGTAAGACCTGGTACCATATTACATTTTGATTAAGAAACTAGAATAATACAGATTTGACATGGTACACATTAAATGGATTAAAAGCAAGCTAACTGACAGCTCTAACTTTAGCAGCTACTTTTTAACATCTTCCTCAGTTACTTTCGGAATGGAGAGTATTTCAGCATCAACATCCGATATTTAGGAGTCGCAAAGAGACACAAAATAACTCCACAGAACATTCTGACA
Source organism: Emydura macquarii macquarii (assembly GCF_026122565.2). Classification (NCBI taxonomy): domain Eukaryota; kingdom Metazoa; phylum Chordata; order Testudines; family Chelidae; genus Emydura; species Emydura macquarii. Next base: position 9,357,255 of record NW_027130506.1, read on the forward strand.
CAACAGGGAAATGTGTGCATCATCATTAGCCAAAACATGGTTCTGAGACATCAGTATAGTATTACAGCATATATTGTACTGAAATGGCAGGGTGTTCAACTGCAGTTACTTTGGGTTTTTCTGCAATTCTATTCAAAGACAGATTTGCTCCAAGACTCAGATATATAACAAAGATCCATATAAGTATCTAGAGAAATGGACTCTCCTACTCCTGAAAAGCAAGTGCCATTGCCTTCCACTATTTGCCTGATGATTTCAGGATGGCTGTATCTGTGTACAAGGTAAATAGCCTTTTGATTCACATAAAAATGATCTTTTTCAACATATCCTGAGCTGATGTCAACTTTATCCATCAGCTGAGTTCTCATTTTGTTGGTGGCGGCAGCTCATCAGGATGTCTACTTCCTTTCTTTAAATCTTTGAAGCGCTTTCATTAATCTCATCAATGGCACTTTCTTTATTTGATGACAAGGCTGTCATCTGCAATCTAGTATATTAAGTAATTTACAATTCATCTCTTATGTCCACAAGAGGTTAATGATAAAACAGGATGTGTCCTCTCTGTCAAACTGTCTGGAGTGCCTCACAACCATAAGTGCCAACCTCAGGGCAGACTGTTCAGAAGCAGGGCACAAACCCAAAATTGGTTGTGTGTTCTATAATTATATTTCACCAGCCAAGTATCAAGTGTGAACTCTTCAAGCACTGTAACAGCCTTAACATGCAGTCATAGACAGTTCCCTTGAGTATTCTGGTCTGTCTTGCCACCTAGGCAATTTTGTGTTTGTGCTAGATGGTCCTTACACCAAAAAATCACAACAATATTTAGGTTACTCCCAGTCCCAAAGGATCAGTCAATTACCCTAGATTATTATCTCTCAAAGACAGCACTTGTAGTCAATCCTATAATAAATTACCTAAAGGTTTATTAACTAGAAAATAAAAAAGAGAGTTATTTGCAAGGTTAAAGCAAGTAAACATACATATACAAATGAGTGACAGTCTTAGGTTTCAAAAAAGTAATAGAAGCTGCTGTAGTGAGCAAACTTTCTATGTCCTTTAGTACTAATTCAAGCTAAACAGCTAGGGATTCCTTGCTTATGTTTAGAAATCTTGCCCTCTCCCTAAAGTCCATGGAGCATAAGGATAATAATTTCTTCTAGAGAAGGACTTTTATTCCCTTCCTCCAGAACTCAGGCTGATGGGATGAGTGTTTGTCCACGTCACCTCTTCATAGGTGTTGGGGAGTAATCAACAAATCTTTTGTCCATTGATGCTCCACAATTGCTGGTTTGGTGTCTATGGGCCTTCTTTTGTTAGAGAGGAGATGACACCTCCTGGCACTAGCATTTCAGACTAGGCAATGCTTCTCTCCTGACTGTGAGGGTTTACAGTTTTAAAGCAAACGCATTTATAGTTACAGAGCAAACACTTAATCTTACTTATAATATCTGTACCCCATGTGATGAGGTTATATTTAATATATGCAGCACCCTGCACGCATTTCATAAAGTTTAAACACTAAACACAGAGTTATAACAATCTGTTTTCACAATACTAACACACAGTGAGACAGGCTGGTTTCCAGCTATGCATTTGTCAATGAGTGGCACCTGGTCTGCCAGCATCACCCTCCACCACTGTAAGCTCAGTAACAGTACAATAATTTACTCCATGTAAAGTCTGTAGAAAATAGGCCTGCATACTCTACATGCACTGTAGATGAATACCACTAACCTGGATGTTGCATAACTTCCCCCCACTATTGATTTGTAATATTAAAACAGATATTGTGGGCTAAATTCAATAGTAACAATTTCCTAAGTGTCTTTGTGGGACAGACATTAAAAATTAGAGAGCTGTCTGCAGCTGTGAGCAAGGTAAGTTTGCTCTCTTATGAAAAATGTGGAGAGTCAGAACTGCAGGTTCCTATGGTCCTCCTGCTGTGACTTTTTTACTCTGTGACAGCCGCTCTCAAATGAGGCAAACTGCATATCTCTGCCCACAGCTCCCACTATCTGTCTAGGGACTAATATGGTCCCCACATTGCCACAGTATAGGAACACTTCGAAAATGTTAATGACTGTATCCTCACGAAGCCCCCTTTGAAGTATGGAAGTTATTATGCCTAATTAATCTCCAAAGAGTTCAAGGTCACATGGGGGTGGGGAGGGGGAGAGGGGTCTATAATAGAACCAGGAGGTTTCCTCACACTTAGTCTAGTGCCTTAACCACAGGACCATATTTTGACTACATCCATGCTTGTCTGCCAACCCATTCTGCCTCAATGAGCCCTTCTTCGTCTTCTCCCACTAGCCTCTGTCTCTTTTTCATGGTGCCCCCTAAGTCTCTTTCCTCCTGTGTGCCAACCAACTTCACGCCCCTACTTAGAATCCCACCTGGAATCTCACCTCTTTTAGCTAACTTTGCATTGCTGGCCATCCTCTGCTTCAATATACATACATATATGATAAATATACTCTTCAAATTCCTGGCAAATACAAAATTTGTGGCAAACTTAAACAAAAGACAATTGTTTTTTACGTCCCTTCTGCCCTCTTCCTTGTGTCTGTGCCCACCCTTATACTGAATTTTACCCTACTCCATGACTAGTCGCCTTGAAATCAAAGTGACTACTTGCACAGTAAGATATGACTCAGCTTAAGTAAGGATGACATAAGGAGGCTCTGAAAGCCTGATCCAAACTCTTTCAAAGTCAGGGGGAGCCTTTACATTGATGTCCATGAACTCTAGTCAGGCTCTTAGAATGTAAGCACTTTGGGGCAAGGACCGCTTATATCTGTCTGTAAAGAACCATGCACACACAATTAATAATAAATAATAATGCATCATCAAACAGGTTTCAATTGCCTTCAGCCATTCCTTAGCCTCTAGTAATCCCTATCTCCACCTTCCCTGCAACCTTCAAAAGCACTCCAAGTAGCTGAAGATGATATGAGAAACATCTATTGTTTTCACAGAGGAGAACAGAAGGGATTTAGAACATGAAAATGAGATACCACAACAGAATTTCTGACTGTGCAAGCCAAAAAGCAAATGTTCAGTTGCTTATAACTTTGGGATGTCTTCCCACTTACATACCAGCTAATCCACAAAGGAGTTATATTAAGTCAGAAATATTAGCTATTTGAGTTATTCGTCTCCCTCTACAGTGGAAAAAATATGTATTTAAAGTAACCTTTGGTCTAAGATCAAATACTGAATGCTTCAACCCCCAAATCTTTTCAGAAAATTATGGAGAAATTAAAATAGAAGTTTATAATGGAACTTCCACAGCAATCTTATCTACAAGATGCACGACCATGAATGCTACAGTATGCACCTCCATCTGAAGGATATTGGGAGGCTTAGTTCATTGATGTTTTGGAAGAGCTTTGATCTTCTTGAATGAGAGTTGTTACATGAATATAAAATGTTACAAAGTAACGTGCCATAATGTTGTAAAGGCTTCCGTTTTGCCTGGGGAGTAATTAATTCCATTATTTTCATAGTTTTGACATTTGTAAGTTTTTGTGGGTAGGTAGATAGGATAGTAAACAGCTGAACTGAATGTCACTCAGAACCTTAAGAGCTGGCCAAGTTAAATCTTGGGCTACATGTGTGGTGGTGGGGAGGGAAGATTAGTAAAGAGAAATTCTTTCGGGATACCCTTATTTACACTGCCACTGTACAAGAAGTCCCACTGATTTCAGTGAGTTTTCTTCTGTGAGTAAGTGTTCATCTGTGTCACTAAAAGGATGACAAAATTTGGACCTTAAGAGGGCCTGCATAAGCCCCAATTTATCAGAGTACTAATGCCTAGCTTTAAGCACGAGTCGTCCCATTAAGTTCAGTGAGAGGATTATTATTATACACTATGCAACATGAGTAAACTGTGTTAGTAGGATGCGTGTGTGTGGTGGGAATCCTGTAGGCCTCCTTAACCTGCTGCAGAAGTGGAGCCCAGCTGCTTGTGCTGACAAATGCCGATAATTATAAAAGAAATCATGGCATGGCTGGTGGATTCTCTGTGCCTTGAAGTCTTTAAATCATGATTTGAGGACTTCAGTAACTCAGTCTTGGGTTACGGGTCTATTACAGGAGTGGGTGCGTGAAGTTCTGTGGCCTGCGTTGTGCAGGAGGTCAGGCTAAATGATCCCTTCATAATGGTCCCTTCTGATCTTATAGACTACAAGTCTGTGAGTAGGGGTTGGGCACAAGGCAGAGCAGGTTGAATGAGGCGAATTAATCTTATAGGCTGCACCTGGAGAAAAGCCAGGGCCTGACAAGGCTGAATGGAAGATGAAGTTCAGCTCACAAGGAACAGGTTAGGCATGTAAAAAGGAATGACGCAGAGACCAGAAAGAGGCTGAGGCTGGGGACTGCCCAGGCTGAACAGAGCTGGAAACACAGTCTGTGAGGGAAAGGTTAGAGGTTATGTTGGAAAATGAGGGAGAAGCAGTCAGGGACGAGAAATGACTACAGATTCAGAAGAAGAAGAAGAAAAAAAAAGAAATATCTGTATCTGATAAATTGGGGCTGTATCTGGCTTCAGAAAGAAGGATAAGACAGTTTGGGGTGCAAGTGGTGTTGTCGTCCATCCTCCCTGTTGAAGGAAAAGGCCTGGACAGGGTCCATCGGAATCGTGGAAGTAAATACATGGTTACGCAGGTGGTGTCAGCAAGAGGGCTTTGGGTTCTTCAACAAGAAGCTGATGTTCCAGGAAAGAGGATTAATGTGCTGGGATGGGCTCCATCTATCACATACTGGGGAAAACATCTTTTGACATCGTCTGGCTAACCTGATCCGGAGAGCTTTAAACTAAGTCTTATGGGGGATGGTGACAAAAGTCCAGCCAATGTGCATCTAGGCTCAAGTAGTGAAGGTTAGAGGAAGGGGCTAAGTTCTGGACAAGGGACTAGAAACCACAACTACATTAAAGAGACAAGAAGAAAAGCAACAGGGCAGTCTGCAAAATATCCTTCATGCCTATACCAATGCAAGGAGTATGGAGAACAAGCAGGATGAACTGTAAGACCTGGTATTTGAAGAAAATAAATTATGACGTAATTGGCACTTCAGAGATTTGGTGGGACAACTCCCATGAGTGGAGTACCAGCATTGAGGGATATTGCTTGTTCCAGAAGGAAAGGTATGGGAAAAAAGGAGGAAGCATCATGCTGTATGTCAAGAATGTATACACTTGCTCCGAGGTCCAAGAGGAAGTGAGTGGCAAACCTACTGAATCTCTGGGTGAGGTTAAAAAGGGAAAAGAAAAGAAAAGTAGTGATGGGATGGTGGGAGTCTATTATAGACCACTAAATCAGGAAGAGGAAGTGGATGAGGCATTCTACAAACAAGTAACAACATTAGCTAATACACATGAGCTAATATTAATGGGGGAATTTAACTTCCCTAAAATCTGTTGGAAGACTATTGCAGCAAAACATAGTACGTCCTGCAAGTTCTTAGTATGTGTATGGGGAGAACTTTCTGATTCAGAAAGTTTAGGAAATAACTAGGGGGGTCATCCATTTTGGATATGGTGTTGACCAATATGGATGAATTAGTTGCAAACATGAAGGTGGTCAGGAACTTGGGAGGAAGTGATCATGATCTGATAGAATTCAGGATCCTAAGGAAAGGAGGACATGCCAACAGCAAAACAAGGACACTGGACTTCAGAAAGGCATATTTCAACCAACTCAGAGAAATAGTAAGCAACATCCCATGGAAAGACCAATTAGGAAGACAAGGAATTGAAGGGGTCTGGCAGTTCATAAAACATATAATATTAGAGGCTCAGCATCAAGCTATTCCTAAGCAGAGGAAAGATAAGAGCCACAGGAGGACAATGTGGCTGCAAAAGGAACTTTTTAGCGATCTAAAAACCAAAGGGGATACATACAGGAAATGGAAGGAGGGGCATATCATCAAGGAAGTACACATGGGAATAGCATAAGTGTGTAGGGACAAAATCAGGAAAGCCAAGGCAAAGGATGAGTTACATCTGGCAAGGAATGTTAGAGATAACAAGAAGGGTTCTACAAATATGTCAGACAAAAAAGAAAGATCACAGATGGTGTGGGCCCACTGCTCAATGGAGAAGGTGAGCTAGTAATGGAAGATGATAGAAAGGTAAAGCTGCTCAATGCCTACTTTGCTTCAATCTTCTCACAAAAAATAATATGCGACTGGATGACCAGCAAAGTTACCATAGACAATAAAGGGGAAAGGATGTAGACTGGGATAAGTAATGAACACGTCAGAGATCTTTTGACTAATTTGAATGAATTCAAGTCAGTGTGGCCTGATGCTATTCATTCCAGGGTGCTGAAGAAATCTCGAGGCCACTGGCAATAATATTTGCCAACTCATGGATGACAGGATAGGTCCTGGAAGATTGGAGAAAGACTAACGTAGTTCTCATCTTTTAAAAAGGGGAGGAGAGGGGAGTCGGGAAGCTATAGACCAGTCAGTCTGACTTGATACCTGGGAAGCAACTAGAGCAATGTATGACATTCAATTTGCAAATACCTGGAGGATGAAGGAGTGATCACTAGCTGTCAGCATGGATTACTAAGAACAAATCATTGTGAACCATCTTGAATTCCTTCTTTGACAGGGTAATGGAGTGGATAGGGGGAATGCAGTGGACATAATATACCTGGACTTTAGCAAGGCTTTTGACACAGTCTCATGGGATATTCTGATAAGTAAGTTGGAGAAACGTGGGCTCAGCAGAACTACAATTAAGTGGATACATAAATGAGTAAACAACTGCAAACAACGAGTAACTATTAATGCAGTTATGTCAGATTGGAAGGAGGTCTCAAGTGCAGCTACATAGGGATCTGTTCTGGATCCAGTGTTATTTATTAGAAGAAGATGTATTAGTAGGATGTACACATAAGAAACAGGTTGAGAAACTTCTTAAAGCTACACTTTTAAGGAAAATAAAAAGTAATTTGCAACGCTACCCAGGAAGGTTAGTATAGGATATCAACATATCTGGGTTAAACCATATATCCTGGACCCTTTGAGATGTTATAAATGTCAAAGGTTTGGGCATGCGGCGGCTGTCTGTATGGGGAAAATCTGGTAACTGTGGGGGAGAACACTCCTATGAGAGCTGTATGGAGGGAGCCATTGTACAGTACAGCATTCAAAGGGTTTGTGGCAGCAGAATTAGCTAGAGCTACAACAAGCTAAAACTATCCATAAAAAGTCCTGTGCGGAAGCTACTAAAACATATTCACAGCAGAATGTGGAGAAGGAAGAAAATGTCAGTGTAGGAAAAGAGCTACTGATACAACAACACGCAGTTCAGGGCAGAAAAGATAATAAAAGAGAAATAGATGAAGATGCAGACAGAGAAATTAATAGCATTTGTGACTGGAAGTGATAAAGTGCATTTTGCAGACAGGGAAGAAGACTGAAAATAAAAATGATAAAAGTAGCAGAAAAATATTTGCACATAGGCAATCTCTCGATTCATGCAATGTTAAATGAAGGTAATAGTGTATAGCGTAGTTTAAATAACATGGTTCTAATGGTTTTTGCTGGTATGCACGTAGTTTAAAAACAGGAATAAAGAGAACTGTTTTTGAAATGGAAAACAAACTTAAGGTGATATGTGTAAAAGAAACATGGTTAGTGAAAACTTATGTTTAGACTGACAGGATATGATGCAATCAGATGTGACAGAGAAATAACAAGAGGAGGAGGCATCTGTATATTTGCAAAGGAAGGTCTTAATTATGTTGACATAAGATTATGAAATGTAAGTTTTGAGTACAATGCTGTTGAGATTCTGCTGCAGAATAATAGTATTCTTATATGAATCTGTAATGTTTACAACCCATGTAAAAACTAGACAATTTAGAATTGAAAGAGTGAGTTAATGGTGTCAAAGGTCTGTATGTTATTTCTGGAGACTTTCAGAGTCAGAATGAACTATGGGGAAGCAGGAAAACTGATGATAATGCCAAAAGCCTGGAACAGTTCATTGACATGTACAACAATACTGGTATTGCTCAAAACTAAAGCACCTACTAGGTTTAATTCTGTGGATGGAATCTTGTCATGTTTAGTTCTGGGAACTGCAACAAGCAATATAGCAAGGAGATGCAGCTGGGATATCTATAAAGAAGATGGAATGGGAAATGATCACTTCCCTATGCTAATTACATATTAAGGTCCAGGTAATGTTGAAAACACTGAATAAATTCCTACCTTGGATCCCTAGAAAAATACACAGGGAACTCTTTAAGAGTAAGTGTGCTGAGTATCTAAGTACCAATTGTATAAGTGATAATCTAGAGGAATTTCATGGTAATATAATAAGTGAGTTATAGCAACAGCCAGCCTAGTTATTTGTCAGACACTGAATTGCCACAAACTCAGAAATCTAGATCCCTGATGGAACGAAGATTGTAAAGCAACTTTTAAATAAATAAATAAGGCATATAAACAAGCAAAAAGTTAAATGACTCGCAAGGACTTACCAAACAATAAGAGATGTCTAGCAGTGGCACAAAGAATTATTAAAAAGGCAAAGAGAGTTCAGGACAGTATTGTGGGAAAATGAACAAAGATTTCAAAGTCTCATATATATATATATATATATATAAATAGAAACACAAGTTTAAAAGAATGAATGGGATATGGAGTAAAAATAAAAGTATACCTGGTCTTATAATAAATGATAAAGTTGAAAATTCTAACGTAGGAAAAGCAGACATTTTAGCAAAAAAGTTCCATAAAGTTAGTAGTGATATAAATCAAAGTGAAGAATTTTATGAACAAAAATAAATCTTTGCTGAAGAAAATTGTGAACTCTTCCATGGCTGGATAGAATATAAAGATGACATACTCAATAAAAATTTCAGCATTAAAGAACTCAGAAATGCTATAGACGAAAGTAAAAATATAGCCCCAGATAAAGATATTGTGTAATGCAATGCTTAAGCACCTACCGGAAAGGAGTTTAAGAGTTTTATTTGTTATATTGTAATACATGGGGAAAAGGAATACTACCAGCAGAATGGAGGCAAGCAGTGGTTATATGGATAGGAAAACCTGGCAAATTACACACAAGACCTGACGCATAGAGTCCTATTGCCCTCACATTATATTTTGGCAAAATTATGGAAAAAATGATAGATGAGAGATGAGTAGCCTACTTGAGAAAAAAAGCAGGACCAACCAAGGTAAAGCTAGCATGTGCAATGAGAGAGTTTATAATAGCTGTCTTTTTGGATCCTGAAAACGTGTATGATGTGCTGTGGAGGGAAGGCTTGCTGTATAAACTAGCCACAGTTGGAATAAGAGGAAGAATGTTCTGGTGGATAAGAGACATAAGTGACAGAATCATACAAAAGTCAGGGTGAGGGCAGCTTTGTTGAATATTTATAAATTTACTAACACTCCCCTATGGAGTGCCATCCGCCCCACCCTGTTCAACATTATGATTAATGATCTCCCAGAGAGTATATGGTCAGGAATAGGTATTATAGTCTATTTGCAGATGACTGTGCTATATGGGCCAAACACAGAAGATCTAAGATATTGGGGAGAAAACCGGTGAAGAACTCAGGAGGATTTCAGAATGGGCAGATACTTGAGGATTTAAGTTCTCACTTCCTAAAACAAAGGGAATGATCTTCACAAAAATGAAGATTGGGGAGAAACGGAACCTATATCTCTATACAGAAAAGATTCTGGTAGTTCAAAATTTTACATTCTTGAGAGTTATGTTCGATAACACACTAACTTGGAAGGGTCGTATAGATAATATCAAGACTAAATGTAAAAATAGGATGAATCTGCTTAATAGTATTGCTGGGAACAATTGGGGCACAGATAAGAACACACTGTATAAGCCATTAATAAGACCACTTCTAGATTAGAGATGCTAAATCTTTAATTCTGCTTCTAAAATCAACACTAAAAAATTAGAGCCAATCCAAGCCCAAGCTCTGCGAATTGCATGTGATATGAATATTTTGACTCTGCTGTGTGTGCTGCAGGTAGCATCCAGAGAAAATGCATATACATTTAAGGACGAAATTGTTAACCTTAGCCCAAAAGGTTAAATCTAATGGAAATAGTGCAGATAAAATACTAAATGAATACGCCAGGACTGTTGGGAATTAAGAAGACAAGAAGTAATTGGGCACCAAAAACTCCCACATACAAACCGGGTTAAAAGGTGGGTAAAAGACTTGGTTGAAGATGAAGGTCTGGAAGAAATTAAAATCTTTAGTCATGGGAAATCAAACTATAGCTGGATGTTGTTCCCTGATTGTGGATTTGAAATTATACGATAAAACAAAGAAGAGCTGGACCATCAAATATGACTATTAAGATTTATGAATTTATGCATGGTAAATGGGGTCAGCATTGCCAAATCTATCCTGACAGCTCTAGCAATGACAATAAAGGTAGAGTGGGAAAGGCCTTTTGTAACCTTGAATTTGAATTAAGAGATCTGAGGCTATCCAATTTTCTGGACATTATGACAGCTGAATTGATAGGCATTCTGTTGGCACTGACCTAAATAAGACAGGCCATGATGACTGCTATCTTATCTGACTGTTTATCAGGCATAATGCTGATTAGAAAGGGAGCCTCGGAAAGCAGGAATGACTTAATCAATTAAATAGTTTTCTTAACTACCGAGATTGTACAATTATATATATATATTACACACACATATATACAGTAATAATGTGGATTCCAACACATGTTGGGATACTGGGCAATGAAATGGCCATAAAGCAGAAAAAAAAAGCCTTAAAAATAAGGATGTTGATAAAGATATCTCTGAGCAAACAAGATTTCAAAAGTTTGGTTAAGAGAGAACTTAAGAAGGAACGGCAAGCACTATGGAACAAAGAGAAAAAAAGGAGGAAGGTTTGTTGAAATGTGTCCTAAACTTGAGGACAATGGTATACTCAATAACTGTGATAGAAGAAGTGAAGTAACTATATTGAGAATGCTAACAAGTCTCTGTGACCTGAACGGTAATTTATATTTACTAAATAAGCACAAAAACAGGTTGTGCAACACATGCAAAATCCAAGAAGCAGTCAAGTGACTGCTATGACAATGCTGGAAAGAACACACAGAAAGAAAGATTCTTTATGAAGAACTGACACACTCCAGTGTGAAAGAATGTAGTCTGAAAGAATTAGTGACAGTTCCGGGAAACTGGGGTTGCATTAAAAAAAACATTACTTCACTTCACTTGTTTAAGGATACAGGATTGGGTGAGAGGATATAGAGTTTTGTTTATGTGAAAACTGCAGTAGGTGGTGGTCAGAGCCTCACATGATGAGGCTTCTGTGCCATGAAACGACAGGAAAAGAAGAGGGAAAAAAAAGAGGCTGTAACAGAAGTCGTCTGCAGTAACTCCCTGTGAGAAGGGAGATTTGTTTGGGGCTGTAGAATCTGGCAAGAAGTCAAAGAGGGAAAGTAGTCTATACCTATTCCCTGAGAGAAGGGAGTTTGGGCTGGTAAACCCAGACACGCGGGATTGGGGAGAAGATAGAGAAGGGAAGTAGGAAGGAGTCCAGGGAAATTGCAACAAGGTTTGGAAGCAAGCAGATTATAGTTGCTGGACATAGGGTCCTGGAGTAGTGGGCAGGCGGGTTCCCCTACCAGCCACTGGAAAAGTGGCACAGGACCTGACTTGGGAGTGAAAGACTGTCTGGAAAGATATGTGGACAGCTGATCAAGTGGGACTTTGATACCCCAGAAAGGGAGGACTGTACAGTGATCTGGCTGGAGGGCTGAGTCACAAAGAGGGAGCACTGCAAGTCCTGGAGAGTGAGGGGGGATGTGACAGAGGGTGTGAGACTTCAATGGAGATAATCTCCAGATGTGGCCACAAGGAGGCATCCCAATGGTGAGTGAATATAAGAGGGCAATTATTTAATGGGCTGGAGAGATGTAGAGGCTACCTACTGTAACGGGAGGTTCTTTGAGAGGTGTGGTCCCCATCTGTATTCCACACATGGGTATGCATGTGCACCATGCACCCGAGTTCAGAAATTCTTCCCAGCAGTGTCCGTTGACCCACACATTGACAATAACTCTCCTCATGTAAAACGGATTCCACGTCCCATTGAAGAATCACCTTGTGAAAGTGGTCCCCAAAGGGGGACCGGGAAGGGGGTTTATGAGGCAGGAGGGAGAGTAACTATGTGGAGTATCCTTGATGGATAATCTCCAGAACACAACAGTCTCTAGTGATCCGTTCCAGTTGTGAGTGAAGATTATAAAACGGCTCCCCAAAAGTGACAGGGGAAGAGGTGGATGGCACCAGTGGTGGTATGTGGGTCTTGACCAATGTGTCTAAAATGGCTCTTGGCTGGTGGTTGAGAGAGTGGAGGCTGTGGCAGTAAAGGGGGCTGAGAAGTGAGGCATCTGAACCCTCTGGCATTTGCACAGAGGCTCAGCTGGGCACTGGTAATAAGGTGAATGAAGAGGAGGTGGCCTTGGTCATGAGGGCTGTCTCTGCTGTTTCCTCCAGGAGGCTACAGTATAAATCCCTAGGGAATGCACAGTCGATCTTGAGTCCTTTAGTGAGTGCAGGGGCTTGTCCATTTTCTTATTAAAGAGGTTGGACTCAAAGGGGAGCCCTGGATGGCATTTTGGATGTCTCTAGGAAACCCTGATAAATGCAGCCAAGAGTCTCCTCTCATGACTAAATCAGTGGCCACATTTCTGAAATCTCTGTCTGCGGCAATCCTCCTGCAGCTTGGAGGATGGAGACTGACAGATATATTCCTTCCTGATCCACAGTGTTAGGTACGTCTTCATATGCCTTAGTGTCTGAGGGGTTCCAGCAATCAAGTCTGAAGGACCTGGTGCATTTGCAGCTGCGGGATGGTCTTTAGATAATGAGGCACTACTGACGATGGGTCCAGACCAGTACTCGTAGACAGAATCGGGAAACATCTGTCCTTGTGCTTCGTTACCACGGTGACTTATGGAACTGATGGATCTTTCTTTTTATGTGCCTTGCCCTCCAATCTGGGGGTCTTCAGTGGAGCCAGTTCCTTGGGCTCCATATGTGACATCTCACCTGTCCTGGACAGGATCAGGGAGGAAATGCATTTCTTATGGACAGTCCTCAAAGGAGATCTGTCCTTGTGCCTATGAGAGTGCTTTCTACTCTCATGGGGAGCTCGAGAAGAGTCCTTGGGTTTAGATGTTGAAGGCTCCACGCCAAGGCATGTGTTTGGAGGTGCACCGATGGCCCAGACTGGAGGGGGTCCTTATAGCCTTCTCCATCAAATGCTTTCATAGGCAAAGCACCCAGACTTCAAGTTCCGGGTAGGAAAGAGCGACAAGATACCACACTGTATGCATCTCACCCAGACAGTACAGGCACTGTTGATGTTAGTCACTGATGGAAAAGGCCCGAGGGTAGAAGAAACATTCTTGAACCTTGGGATTCTGGGCACAGACCTGGAGCCAGAGAGGGGTTCCCCAACTGGGCGAAATCAGTTATTCAGTACTAAATAATTACTAACTACTAAGCTAAGATATAACTATTTACAAATATTTTCTATTTCTTTGCAGGTTATACAACAGAGTGAAGGAGATTCTGACTTAGGCCAGGGGGCGGTAAGAAGGAACTGGAGAGGCATCAACCTGCACTGCCTGTTATACCCTCAGTCAAGAGCACAAGGAGAGCTACTGTGCATGTACAGGTCAATAGATTCTGCTTTGAAGAATTTCCAGACTCAGGCGCATGGTGCCTGTGTGTTTCCCCGTGTGGAATACACATAGGGACCAACAGTTAAAGAACAGGGGATGACCAAGCCCCCATTGACTGGAGGATTTGTTTTGTGCATTTCAGGGAATTTTTAGCACCATAATAATTTTCAATTTTTAATTTTAGTAACATGTTTCTCCACTCCCCTTCCACCTAGGCAATTATTATTAAGTCCATTTTGCAGGTGGGGGAAACTGAGGCAATAAAGCTTAAGTGACTTGACCAATATCACAGAAGCAGTAATTGTCAGAGCATGCTTTGGAATGTAGAAGTCTCTTGTGCCAGGTCCAACAGGCCACACTATCTCTCCTGCTGGTGAGATGCCCCTCTTTTAGACCAGCTTAGCAGAAGAGTTTACAGCATATTTAGTGGTAGCTTGTTTGGCACTGTTCTCCTCCCTCTGTTAGCTTCAGAAACTGAACTTGGATCCTCAAAAAAAAAAAAAAAAAAAAAGCCAAGGGACCTGTGACCATGGGTTTTCACCCTACCCCCCAAAAATCTAGCCACGGGCAACTGTAAGAGGTTGGGGGAGAGTCTGTAGGTGAACTCTTTGTTAAAGCTTGCCATTGATTTTTACAGACCTAGTAATTGATTTACAGTTTCAAGATTATCTTTGTAATAAAAAGGTTAAATTTAGTTTTTAAAAAGTTGAATGCTCACTTTCTCCCTTACATTCCTGGTCTCCCATTGGTCCATTTAGTCCAGTAACCTCTTTCCAATGGTGGCTAATCAACACTTCAAAGGAATGTTTAAAAACCTCCCAAATGGATAATTCTGGACTAACCTACCCACATGGGAAATTTCTTGCTATCTCAGTCAATGATTGGTTATGCTCTGAAGAATGAGGGTTTATATTCCTTAGGAAAATGGTTTTAGAAAGAAAAATCGGGGTAACTGGGGATATTTTCATTAGTCATATAGATGGTAAATCCTTTATAACCTCTAATGAGCTCTTGTTCAGTGATATCTTGTGGCATATGAACTTCCCAAAGGCCAACTTTTCAAATGAGGAGAATTGTTATTAGTATAAGACCATCAAACTAAATCTTCCTATGTGCTAAAAAACTGCTTTATAAACTCAGCTCAGATTTTCACAGGACACAGCTGATCCACTTTAACTCAATAACACAATTGCCAGTCATTCATCTCCACCCTAATTTTGCTTTATATTTTATTATAAATTATGAATTAATGCTCATCTTTGCTCATACTTATCTCAAGAATGTATCTTTCTCCCAGTCTCCTGCATTGGGAAGAGTATACAAGAACAGCACAGATGTGAACAGAAGTCAGAACGTTATTCCTCCTGGAACTTTTCTCCCCTCTCCTTCCTCCCCCTCCCCATTAAGAGTGGCAAGGAAGGACACTGTGATACTGTAAAGATATGAGGCTCCAAAGGAGACAAAATGTATTAGTAGCATAAACAATAGGTTTTTTTAAAAAAAACCCACAAATCTATTGCTCGCTGCAAAGGCCACACAAAAACTGATATACATGGTAGTGTACAAACACCTTGGGAGGGTTTAGAGATGTTAAAATCCCACATGTGCATACTCTAGTACTTAAACTAGTGTACTCCGTGCATTCCAGGCTCAGCGTATTTCCTTTTTGGAAAAGAAATTTTCATGCTCATTCTGACACGGATGGGAAAGGATAAAACAGATTTCTGTTCTCACAACTAATACAGTTCAGTAACACGTTTTCAAGGAGGGCCTGGCTTGCCAGAGTTCACACAGATGGTGTCTGGCCACTTTAATCCTTCTTCCTCTCCTACGTTATATCTTCAGGGGCTAGCGCAAAGCTCACTAAAGTTTGTATACAGAAGGAAGAGCTGTATAAGCCTTATTACTTTGTTTTGGTATTTATCTCCAGCATTCTTCTTCCGCAGGCTAGCACCTAGTGAATAAATATACAGTGGAAGCGGCTAGATGGTGCTATGAGGCTAACGCACCAAGTTCTCCTTTCTGGGGATCTGGATTCCTTTTCTACTTAAATTCACAAACTCATCTGAGTTTGGCAGGTTTTTCCAAGTCCCTATTTGACTTGTATATAAATCACAATTGGGGTCAGGTGGCAATTCTTGCTCAGGAGAGGCTCAGAATTTCAAAAGCAGAAGTGCTTAGGAATGAAATACATTAACAGAGTTGCATGAAGAAATTTAAACAAAAGTTTTCAGTTTTGGGTGGCTTAAGCTAGGTATCTCTATCCATATTTAGGCACCTAAATAAATAGCCTGACTTTCAAAGGTGCTAAGTCCTTGAAGCTCCCCTTGAAGTCACTTATTTAGGTACCCAGCTTTAGACATCTAAGTTTTAAAAATAGTTGGTTTAACTTCTAGCCATGATGCCTGACTCTAGCAAGAATTCCAGAGGGGTAGCCATGTTAGTCTGTATACAGCAAAAACAACGAGAGCCCTGTAGCACTTTAAAGACTAACAAATTAAATTTCTGTAGGCATAAGCTTTTGTGGGCTGCAACCCATTGGCATCTGACGAAGTGGGTTGCAGCCCACAAAAGCTTATGCCTACAGAAATTTAATTTGTTGGTCTTTAAAGTGCTACAGGACTCTCGTTGTTTTTTCTAGCAAGAATGGTACTCTTGATACTGATACTCAAAGTGAAGCATTGCTACTGCAGATTGGCCAGCTCCACATTTATGGTTAACAGAATACTCACTATGACAGAATCTGTGGTTTAAAAGTTCCTTTTGGATGTTTTTCTCCCAGACCACAAATTACAACATGACATTCTAATAACATTTTCCTTCCCCCAGGGAAAAGACAAGTGTCCCTATTAACTCAAACAATAAACTCAACATTCAAATAGCACAAAAAGCCATTGACTAAAACTCCCTGTTTCCTTACTCTCAGGGTGAGCCTAGGTCTAGTCCAAAGAGAACTCATTGGTCAGTGTGTGATATTTATCACCCTCTGTGCTTTATCTACAGAAGATGAGACTCTTTTGCAGCTCTTAGCTTATGAGCCTGGCTTTCTTGCTCAAGAAAAGGTTTAAGATTTCAGCCCAGAAGAGCCACAGTTCAATTCCTGGTTTCAACCAAGACTGTGGCTGTCACATAAACGAAGGTTCATCTGGAATGCTGAGAGCCTTAGAGACAGAAGAAGTGCATATAATCCACTGGTGGGTATGTATTTTCCCCTCTTATGCATATGATCCACAGAGGATATGGGTTTGCTATAGAGTGTGGCTTTAACTCGAACTGTAGAGATTCGTACTTTCCACTCCAGAGGTCCCTGCACCAAGATGGTGGCCATTGCTCAAAGTCATTGAGATATCAATTTCTAACAGCCTATGCAGTCTGAGGGCCTAATTATCAGATCTATGTTAGGCTTCTCTGGGAGTGTTAAGGAGCCTTAAAGTGGGGAGACTTGCCCCCTGAGAATATCTCCTGTGCAGAGAGCTTTCCTGGCCAGTGTAAAAGTGGCATAAATGCTCTACACCAGCCATGATATCCTCTGTTCTCAAACACAACACCAAGGACAGATTGGAGGACTGTCGGGTGCACAGACACAGTACACAGCTATTTTATGCCATGGGGCATAGAGGATCATGGGAAGAAAAATGTAAGTTAGATGTCTTAGGGCATTCTAACTCACTTTGGATGCCAGATAGGGTCCTGCAGGGCTCCAGTCCATAGAGGGCACAAAAATGATTTACAATCACCTTTGCATCCCTGTTCCTGCAACAAGTAATTGATGATCAGGCCCTTCAAGTCCAGTATTCTTCATAGTAAAAACATTGGTTTCAGCTGAGCACAGGCACATTTGTCTGTCTAGGCAGGCAGTGCAGATGCCAGCTGTAGATCTTCTCTTTGCCAGAACCATCTTTAAACCTTGTCCTTACCAAAAGCTGGATGAATTGCTTCTATCCATCCTTCACAATTATACACAACTTCTTAAACATACAAAACAATGATACTGTTCATCTGATACATATATCTGAGGGCAAGGGTTCTGATACAGATCTCATTGTGTAATTCTGAAATAACTCTGCTGAAATCAAAGGAGTTACTCTACGGTAAAGCTGATGTGAGCTCAGAATTAGGACCTGCGTGTCTAACTATTTAAAAGCTGTAATTCAATATAAAAATAGGTTATATAGTAGGAATGATAAAATGCATTGACAAATACTTTTTAATATGGATGTATAAATACTGAGTTGTGTTAAGTTCTGAGTTTGATAAGCTTCACTGCATATTTGGCTGTGATTGTTACTGGTATGCGACAGAGATAAAAAAGTACCTGCTGACACAGTTAATTACTAAAGAAAGTGCAGCAAAGGTCTGAATCTGATACAATAGATGGGCCATACCATTTACAGCTGAGGAGCTGATATTTGTTTTATGAGTGATTTACAGAATGATGTAATGTATTAAATGCTTTGGGTTGTTGGAGATCTAATAAGGTTTTGAATGCAGGGGAGAAGCAGCAATTAGTCACATCACACATTCTCTGTTTATGACAGCATGCACTCTGTATTGTGGTATAGTCCAAAATGCTAAGGACTGCTGGCTCTGCTGATTAAAACATTCAGCCCTTTCTGAGGCAGGCACTAAACTCAGCCAGCTACTGCACGGTGGGTGCACTCACATCTGGCACAGCTGTGCTAGCATCTGCAAAAGAACTCCCCTCCCGCATGTTCAGTTGGCCTCTAGGAGCACACAGAGGACGTACCATGTATTTCACACCCATACACACCCTGCTGGCTGCTCCAGCAATGCACAAGAAGAAAGATGGGAGGCAAGGCCAAGCTGCTGCTGCTCTGATGCTTGTGTACCCAGCCCCATCTTGAGTCTGAAGAACCAGTGATACTGCCAAGAATGACCTTGAGCGGGTCACTGCAGACTATATGGCTTTGGAAAGAAAGATAACGGAGTTTGAGACACAAGTGGTATTCTTTTCCATCCTCCCTGTTGAAGGAAAAGGCCCAGGTAGAGGCCACTGAATTGTGGAAGTCAATGTGTGGTTATGCAGGTGGTGTCAGAGAGCGGGCTTTGAATTCTTCAACCATGTGATGTTGTTGCAAGGAAGATTGCTAGGAAGAGATAGGATCCACCTAACAAAGAGAGGAAAAAGCATCTTGCTAGGCTTGCTAACCTAGTGAGGAGGGATTTAAACTAGGTTTGCCAGGAGATGGAGACCTAAGCTCGAAAGCAAGTAGAGATATGGCATACTGGCAGGAAGCACAAGGAGGAGGGTGCAACGGGGAGGCCTCCTGATTCATTCTGAGAAAGTAGGACAATAGGCTAGTTTTCACAGGTGCCTGTACATGAATGCAAGAAGTCTGAGAAACAAGCAGGAAGAATTGGAAGTCCTGGCACGGTCAAGGAACTATGATGCAAGTGTGGATCTAACTGTGGATCTAACTGTGGATGTGGAGAAAGCGGTGGATGTGATATACCTTGACTTTAGCAAAGTTTTGATATGGTCTCCCACAGTATTTTTATCAGAAAGTTAAAGGAGTATGGGTTGGATGAATGGACTATAAGGTAGATAGAAAGCTGGCTAAACCATTGGGCTCAACAGGTAGTGATCAACGGCTCAATGTCTAGTTGGCAGCCGGTATCAAGCCAAGTGCCCCAGGGGGCCAGTTTTGTTCAACATCTTCATTGGTGATCTGGAGGATGGGGTGGATTGCACCCTCAGCAAGTTTGCAGATGACACTAAGCTGGGGGGAGTGGTAGGTACACTGCAGGTTAGGGATTGGATACAGAGTGACCTATACAAATTGGAGGATTGGGCCAAAGGAAATCTGTTGACGTTCAACAAGGACAAGTGCAGAGTCCTGCACTTAGGATGGAAGAATCCCACAAATGGCTACAGACTGGGGACCGACTGGTTAAGCAGCAGTTCCACAGGAAAGGACATGGGAGTTATGGTCCACAAGAAGCTGGACATGAGTCACCAGCATGCCCTTGTTGCCAAGAAAGCTAATGGCATTGCCAGCAGATCAAGGGAAGTGATTATTCCCCTCTCTTCGGCACTGGTGAGGCCACATCTAAAGTACTGTGTCCAGTTTTGGGACCCCCACTACAGAAAGGATGTGGACAAATTGGAAAGAGTCCAGTGGAGGGCATCAAAAATGATTAGAGGGCTGGAGCACATGACTTACGAGTTGAGGCTCAAGGAATTGGGCTTATTTAGTCTGCAGAAGAGAAGAATGAGGGGGGATTTGATAGCAGCCTTCAACTAGCTGAAGGGGATTCCAAAGAGGATGGAGCTAGGCTTTTCTCAGTGGTGGCAGATGACAGAAGAAGGAACAATGATCTGAAGTTGCAGTGGCAGAGGTCTAGATTGGATATTAGGAAAAGCTTTTTCACTAAGGGGGTGGTGAAACACTGGAACACCTAGGGAGGTGGTGGAATCTCCATCCTTAGAGGTTTTTAAGCCTGGCTTGACAAAGCCCTCGCTGGGATGATTTATTTGGGGTTGGTCTTGTTCTGAGCAGGAGGTTGGACTAGATGACCTCCTGAAGACGTTTCTAACTCTCATCTTCTATGATTGTATTATTCTATGAACAAGAATCAAGATGGAGCTGACTGATTTAAACTCTGCTTTCTTCCAGATTCCCCACTTTCATCAATGGAAACATGCTTCCTCCGACCACCTAGAGAAGGCCAGCTCCCTCACACCAGTTAGAGAAGATCTGATCCACCATACCAACTAATAACAGTAACAGAAGATCCATCCACCTCCGGAATCAAAGGGGACCCATTCCCCATCATTAGAGAACATTACTCGGCAAACGCCCACAGCCAGAGATTGCAGGACAACCTGCCTGCCTTCATGGGTTGCCACTTGCTGGGGAGGAGGAAGTATTATGGGATATTGGGCTAGGAGAGTATGTGGAAGAACTGATGTACTGAGGGGAAGAGCATTAGCTTTATGGATTGTGAGGGAGAAGAGTATGGAGCTGAATGTTTGTTTGAAAACCAGATGGGGAAAAACACATTCTTGAAGGAGCACCTCTGCAAAGTGGTAAGTAGTATTACTTCCATTTCATAGTTGGAATCATTGAGGCTTGCCCAAGTTCACAGTGGCAGAATCTCAAATCTCTTTCCTGTGGTTCAAGCACTAGTCCATATTGTAATTTTCTTCTTTCCAGACTAGAGAATGGATATTGAGATGCTATGGGCATAGGACCAATTGATCTGGAAGACCACCTCTCTTCCCATGCCACACAGCCACAGTTGTGCATAGCGGCAGTGCCACAGTTGGAGACTGTATAACAGAGAGGAAGCAGGTGGCAGGGCCTCACTTCCCCTTGGTCCAGAACTGTTCTAGATGATCAACCTTCATGGCATGCTGCAAGATACATTTGCTTCCTGAGCTGAGAGATGTTGGGGGGACTCTGGTGGGAGACCATACAGGTTGGAAACGTTTTTAGCTGCGGGGTTATGATTTAGGTTCCTTGCTGGGCAAAGGGAGGTATCTGGAGTAGCCAGTCTGTACAGCTGATTTAAAAATGTGCCTGTCACATAGCGCCTAGTGGAAAAGATAGGCACTCCTGTCTATAGCATGTGTGTCTGCATTAGAAATAAGTGAAAACTGAATACAAATAAATCTCCTATTGCAGGGGACTAGCAGCAGTTGTTGGTTGTAAGATTTCTCATGAGTCGCTCAACATAGAGAAATGTTGCAATCTTAAGTTTTAGTGGTTTGTCTGAGTTATTTACAACCTGGATGGGAACTGCATGGCTTAATCACCATGGAAGTGTATGAGTATTTACCCCAAAGTCATTTGTCAAAGTAGGACACTTATGTTTTGTATGCACACTGCCTCCCTAACTAACAAGAAATTAGAGATGGAAGTAGTAGGGCATTTTGCCCACCCCTGAGCCAAAACAGGAATGCTCCCTGCCATATATTCCTCCAATGCTTCCTCAAGTCTTGTTCTAAATGCTTCAGCCTATGTAGTGTCTACTGGAGAGACTATTTCACAGTCTCACCTTTAGTAAGCTTCATAACAAATATTCCTAACTTTTAGTTTGTTATTCTGCCTCCTACTCCCTTTATGAAGCTGCTGTCCCTTTTACGACACACATCCTTCTTTCTTCTCCCTGTTTTATTTCCTGTTGCATGTTTGTTTCACTGTGACAGGCCAAGCAGAAACACAATATAGCTCTGACATAGGAGAGCAGCTGGGCCTTCCTCTGGTGGGCAGATGGAAGATAAGATCCAAAGGATAAAATGAGTGCATGTTACCAGGAGCTTTGTCATGAGATGTGTACAGCTTCCTGGCATGGTATTAAAGTGCAGCTAGTAGACCCAGAAAACACTCTTTTCCTGTTAATATAATTATAGCCTGCAAATGTTTAGAGACAGGGTTTTTTTTTGAGCTAGGCACATGCTTCAAATTGTTAGGTAGTTAACCACTAAGCACCACCCCTCACAAATACCTATACACCAACCTGGTGAGTGGACGGACGAGATTTCCTTAGTTTGCTTTCCGTGAGATTTATTAGAGAGCAAAGCAAAGTTATAGATTCCGCTTGACATTCGAGGTAACTGGCAGCCACTGAGAAGCAGTAAACACTGATTCTTGTCATTGATAGTTCGTTCACATTTAATGCTGATGAAAAGCTCTTTGTTCAACAGCCCTAGATATTAACATCCTGGGCCAGGTCCTCCGCTGGTGTAAGTTGGCAAAGCTCCATCCTTTATCCCAGTTAACAGCAACCAATGATCTGCACCCTTTCTTTATCCACCGTGCACATACTGTGAGACTGCATCTGCCTCTTGACATTGCTCTGGCCAACGTTCTTCTACTCTATCTTAAACAGGCCACCTGTCAGGGTGAATGACATTCGTCGCCATTCAGTATTTGGTCCCTCTGATGAGAATGCCAACATGAGAGACAATTATGGTGTTGTGGGATTTTGTGTGTGTGATGTGGACATCTACCTGCCAAGAACTATGCTGACTCTCAGTGGTAGATTTTTTTTTTTAACTCCAGCCAAGATAACAGAAGAAGAAGTTAGAAGAAGAATCACTCTCTCTAGGGAGAGGGAACTAGGCACTGGGGCAGAGGAGTCCTGCTGTGGGGAACCCTAGAAACAAGCCATGCTCAAGTAGGGGGAACTTAGCTTGTGGGCAGAATACCGAGACTGAATTTATTCCAATCTGAGTGCTAATTCCATTCCTTTTATTCTGACCTGTCGTTTTAAGACTCTATATTGTGTCCTTCCTTCCCTTGCATCTGAGGTACTTCAGCTGTCTAATGCCAAAAAGGGGACTTTGAAGCGGAGGGCAAGAGAAGAAGAACAAGCACACTGGTGATTTCAGAACTCACTCCCCAGCTCCCCTGAGCCTACTTTAAATCTGGGCCATTCTCCTTGAGTGACAGAAATATTCCAAAAAGGAAAAAATCCCCTTTCTTCTTTTGTGGACTGTTAAATCATTGAACAGATATATTCATGCAATAAACCCAATCGTACAGGGAGACAGTTTTGCAAAATCAACTGCCTTAGTTGTCTGTGCAGATCCTACAGTAGCACGCCCAAATGTGCATGTGGACAGTTGTTCCCCTTGTGTACCTGAAGTGTCCTGTGACAAATTGCTCGCTCTGCTATGGTGTGTCCCATGCTTGCTCTCATGTGGTGGGTGTTGCCCCTGTCTTTGGACATCACTGCTTCTGTAGCGCACAGTGAGTGGGGAGGGAGAAGGGACCAAGGCGTGCTCTCTAGGCTGGGCCCCAGCCCAGGGGCCCTATGAATAGCTGCTGTGTTCTGCTGACACTGCTCGCAGCTGACCTTCTTTCCCCTGGGCTATTTCCCGCTCTCTGTTCTCTTGTACCTTTCTCGTGGCTCTTGGTCTGGTTCCTCTGGTTGATCGCAACACTCTTCCCACACTACTTCCACTAGTCCAGTGACTCCTCCCCTCAGGCTGGGGGAGGGGCCTTTAGCAGCACTTCTCAGACTACAAATAGTATGACCTCCCCTGCTGCGGGGTTCTCTGCTCGGTGTCCCCTTCCGGTTCCCTTCATTTGACCCTGTGACTGCCATGCCCGTTCCTGCTTTTTCATTAGTTGTCCCACGTAATCAGTTGTGTCCCGGGTCCAGTGACTCCTCCCCTTAGGCTGGCGGAGGGGGCTTTAGCACTTCCCAGAACACAAATAGGATGACTCCCCTGCTGCTGTCGGGCCCTGCTATCTCACAGTCCACAAGTGTGGGAATTTCACCTGAAGTTTGGGTGGCCATTTAAAATAATTAGGTTCCACAATATGACTGCTAGAACAGGTTGGAGAAATTGTAGAAAAATGGCTGAAGATTAAAAATGCTGTGCAAACCAGAAGAGAGACCAAAAAATCACATCCTACTCTTTTTCCATAAGACAAAGGGGACAGGAAGGGTTAAAAACTTTTACTGTGAGAAACAATTCAGTCAAAATAGTTTAGTTACTCTGGTACATTGATCTTCTGAGCAGACCTCATTGCATGTATTAAGTTGACTCTCCAGGACTCTATGCCTGTCAAAACGGTTTATTCATTCTTGCCAACAACAACAACAAGAAAAGCAGGAGAATTGGCAGGCACACCAGTGAATGAGAGACACAGAACGAGTGAATGAGTTGAGGAGCTCCTCATATATGCAGAAAGGAGATTGTAAAATAGGGTCTGTAATTGTAGAGTTTATTGGTGGATTTGGTCATTAGGAATAGACTAAAAAGACCCTGACATGAAGAAATATATCCAAAGATAACAAGATGGTTTGGTCTCGATGCCTATTCACTCCTGGATTTCTCAGAGGGTGAGTTACCATGGTGTTTATTGTTATGTCTGCAAATGGCCACTGGTAGCTGGACCAAGGCCACCACATTTAAAAAATAAAATAAAACTAATATAAAAATCACTTTTAGTTAAGGGAAGATGGCTTGGTGCAGCTAAATAAGTAAAGAGTGCTGAACAAATTCCCAAAGTCCAAACCAAACTGAACATTAAAACTTTGTGAAGTTTGAAATAAAAAAAAGGAAGTTCACATGGGAGGAAAAAATAGACAGACGCAAAGAAATAAGTGTTGTGCATCTGCATTTCCTCTTCCTGGGTGTGATCAGAAGAGGAAATACCAAAATACAACCAGAAAAGCTATGCTCACAGCATTTCCAGCTTAACCAAAACCAGAAACACTGGCATTTCCGCAGAAAATCCTGTTCTTATGACACTGCCAACCAGATTTTTACACCCAAGAGATTTGAATGGGCTTGGAAAAATCCCCATGCTTCTTTTCAATGCTTATCTCAACTCATCCTCTGAATTTTCTGAAGATCACCTATAATGAGTGATACCTGGACTTGGGTATTTAGCCTTTTGGCATTGCTAATTTTGCAGACAGAACATCATAGGCTTGATATGAGGCTATCTGCTTTATTTCCAGTCTTGCATATAGATAACAAAAGTAGTGTACAGTGTTTAATGCACAGCACAGCACCAAAAGTCCAGTCCTGCATACCATTACTCAGGTGAGAAATCCCTACTCATGCCTCTGTTGGCTCCAAGGGGCAACTCACATGAGTATTGGTGTCTGGGCAGGATTAAGCTCAAAGTGCACAACTTTGAAAGAGAATCTCAACTTTCTGAGTGTAAAACACTGGCTATGTTCTCTTCAGCATCACAAGTAAACAATAAAAATGGCTTTCTTACAAGTCTGATGGAAGGAGAAGTGCTTAATTCTGCCAATCTCACTCATACAAGTCTCCTATTGACATCGGCGCATATGGTGCATAAGAACTGCAGGATCAGATCTGGGGTGTTGCTCTGGCAGAGGGAGCACCAAAATAAAAAAAGAGTGTTTAGAATCTCCAACGACTCCACACAGTAAGATTTAAAGTGCAGAATTTGGAAGTCGGTAAGTGCTCTCTTTCAGTTTGTAAATGGAAATGTATTTCCCCACTAAAATACCCAGAGAGTTTTAGTTTTAAAACTGCTTGATTGCCCCAGACCTGCAATACTGTACATTAAAATTCAGGAAGATTTCAGTATTCCAATGTGAAAATAATGCTGAGGTATAAATATCTCAAGTAAACTTATTACCCATAATTCCCTCCCTCCTTCCTAATAACCAAGCAATTGGAGACAATCTAATTTCCTACCCCCACTAAAATATTTCTGAACTAATTCAAATAACCCAGAAATGTTCAGTGTAACTAAAGCACTTATCTAAGGACTGAGTAAAATGCATTTCAATAGTGCAGTCCTCTGTGGGTCTGATTTGCCCCTTTGGATAAATAGATAAGACTAATATCACTGCCATGCACCCTCATATTCAGAAATAAAGTTAAATCTTAAGCTAAGTCTGACATTTTATGTTACTTGCACAATTCATTTGCTACAGCATATCTTTCAGCAATTTTGCTACAGACAAAAAGAAGCCCCCTTTTGGCCCCTAGCAGTACATCTGCACTAAATACATTTTTGCTTTTATTACAAAATTTTTTGAAAAGACAATAGGAAAAAAAAAAGTGTCACTTCGATTATTTTTAAAGTTTAAAACCAAGTTTAGATTTAACCTGCAAAAGACCATGAGGAATACAATTAAAAATACAGCCATAAAATCCCTATTTTTAACAAAAGCCCTCTGAATCACTCACTCTTTGCTCAGATCAAGACACAGCGGTTTACCAAGTAACTTATATATGGCAATCTTGTAAGCCCTTGCTGACTTGTGCAATTCTTAAAGTTAATCAGACTACTTGTGAGTAAGGATTACTTGCAAGAATAAGGATTTTTAGAATCAGGCTCTATATATTTTGTTCAGACAACTAGCATGCATTTACAGGGAATTAAAAAATGGACTTCACCAATATACCCCACCCCCACACCCAAAAAGTCCTATCTCTTCAGTTTCATGGATCCGTTTGTTGCAATTTGATTAGCAGTTACATTCAGTGGACACACACTCACATCTTGGCTTTGTCTACCTACTGTACGTTACTAACCACACCTAAATGTAGCATGCTGCAACTCACCAGCACTTGTGCAGTTTGAATTCCCATTCCAAATTTGTTCCTCAAACCTAAGGCCATTATTCCATTTTAGACTAAAACATATTCTCCCATGGGCAGCTGAAAGAGACCATGTTTCTTCAGTTGTTATTCCCACTGAAAAAAAAATCCAATGTACAGTGGTCCACAGACTTCTGGAGACTAAAAGTTTTGATTTCCATCCATAAATGTCCTGAGCAGTGAGGAACACAGGCACTACAACTGGGAAGAGAGCAGGAAGGAAAGCCTACCATGTGAACAAAAAGAAACCCCCCCCACAAAAGTCTGTTCAGTGGACAGCACTTAGGTCCATAGCAAGGATTTCAGGAAATCCAAACACTTAAACAGGAAATTTGATCACTGGATAAACATTCCATAATCTCCACAGATACAGTTAACATGCTGTGTCTCCAGTTAACCCTTACCCTGACGGCTGCTAAAACTGAAATCTGACATTCCTTGTAACATAATCTGTCTAGCTGGGTTCAAAAGTCTAAACGGTTCCTCATTATGTGTTTGTCTGAACAACCAGAATTCTGTTGAGACTCCTTTTTAGCCTGTTATGAATGATATTTTTCCCAATTGTTTTTGATCTCTTCATGGCAATATTTAATTAAATTGTGCAATTTTTGTTAAATTAGTATTCCTCATTTGAAAAGTAAATTTTACTGTAACCGTAGTCTGCAGCAGCAGGATAAGCCTGTCTGAATGTCTGTGTGCTGCTAATCATGTTCACCTAACAGTCCTCTGTTTGCTTTATTTCCATCTGTATTATCAGATTTTCCTTTCTTTTGCTATAACGTCAGATTTATACAGCCTTCTATGTGTTACTTACTGGGTACCATTTGATGATTTTATTATTCTGCTGACTGAAGCAGAATGGAGGAAGGACAATTTAAAAAAAATGAGAGAACTCTTAAAGGAACAGGGGATTTTTTTAAAACACCTTTACTACATTTTGTCAATTACTTCAAAGCCATACTCTGCAGCCCTTAATCAGGATAAACTCCAAAGGAAACTAGAGAATTTTGCCTAAATAAAGACTTTGCTCTGTCTCCTTTGGTTTACTTTCCTACGTAGTATGAAAACAGCATGTTGGTAATTTTCTCTTGGGGTTTTGTTGTTGCTTTCTATGGTTATTTAATTTTACTTGGATAAAAACTTTATTAGGACTCTGAGCAATTGTAACTTTTAAAGACCCATTAGAACATTTTGCAAAAGTAGGTGCATAATTGGTCCCTGATCCTGCAAATGATTATGTGTACACTTAATTTTCAAACAAGTCCCATTGAAGTCAGTGGTAATATTCACATGCATAAAGTTAAGCACATGCGTGTTTGCAGAATTGAAATTATACCATGTTTTCTGAAAGAGGTCAGGTGCAAATTTCGGTGATTTTCTGGTGTTAATAAATTCTAAAGCAAAGGCCTACTGCTAAGAATGCCTTGCCCCTATCACCCTCGAAACTGTACAGGGCATATGCCAGAAAGCAAGAGGATGTCCCTGAGGTAGCTGGACTCCCCTGTGTCCTTTAGGACTTTATAGGATAACTAACACCTTGAATTGCACCCAGCCAGTGATAGACTTTAGACATAGGAATAATATGCGCTCACTAGTCAGCGAGGGTGGATACCCACATTCTGCACTAGCTGAAGTTGCCTTTATAGGTAGTCCCAGGTATAATATCTGTATACCTACTTGAGGTATTTTTAGCGTGCCCATTGCAGTACTACATAGACACCAAATAAGAGACACACAGTGCTATGACCGTGGTGGATTCCTCTCTTCATGTCATTTACTGGCTCCAGGAAGGAAGACTTTGCAGGAGGTACCAGGAAGTCAGTCTGCGTGCACATGGATAGAACGCTTGCTGGAGTTACCATATGTCTGTATATAGATCACTTACTAGTAACAGTTTTGTTTTAGGAACATTGTGTCCTCACATGGCATTACCCAGCAAACGGTACGTGAAACATGGTGGCAGCAGTCAGTCTAGTTAGACCCACAGCAAAGGAGGGTGCGATTAACAAGCAAACAAAACAATACCTAGAAACTGAGCAAACAGACAGCATGGAGGAACTCAGACCACTCAGAATGCTGGATTTCTTGACAGAAACCTTGCACAAGCATGAAAGCAAGAACTGAGTCTCTAAACAGAGCTGATCACTGGGGATACAGGTGAGAAAGTGAACGTAAAGCTAGCTTTTTACTATCTCATCAGGAGGTGGGAGGAAGGATGAGAAGTGAATAAGACCTTGCTGAAAAAAAAAACTTTTAAAATATATTCTGATTTTGAAAAAATGCTATTCTCAACAAAAACATTTTTATTTGAAAATGTTCACCCTTCTCTAGTAAGAAGGGAATTGCGGCAGGAGAGAGGACCTATAATTTGCTGCCACTAATGTCTGCTATAACTCTGTCAGAGGTAGACAAATGTTCTTCTGCAGGACACAATTCAAACTCATGATGAGCAAGGACAAAATAATAATAAAAAAGAATCAAATAAAAGAAGCCAGCAGACTTGAGCCAATTTCATTGTTTCCTAACTACAAATGGGATTGTAGCCACCTTCATCTCAAATAGCTGAGTAACTAGTGGTCAGACATAGAACTGTTTGGAAAATATCAACTAGAGTGAAAAAATATCATTTTCATTGACATTTTCCATGGAGAAATTTGACTTTTCACCAAGAAACCCAACACCATAACTGCCAAAGTAGTGGTGGTGGTGGTGGCCGGGGGAAGGGGGGGGGGGTTGAGGGGGGAAAGAAGGGACTGTTTTTTCTGATTACCTTTTTGAATTTTTTTGTGGAAAGCACAATTTTGTTCAATTGAAAATCCAATTGTCCATCTGGAAAAGAGTTTTGATTGAAATGTTTAGGAACCAGCCTAATCAGATAGAGAGGGAAGGGTAGAATGTTGGTTGAATGATACAACTGATAAAATAATTCATAAGGAAAGAGCCTGTATAATGGAAATAGAGCAGAACAAAAATTTGAAACTGTCGCCAGCTGAATTATTGTAGCTGAAAGCAGGGTAAGCCTCCTGGAAGACTGCACCGCTGCAAGCCATCCACTATCACACACACAAAACAGCCAAAAGCCTTATTGAATACAGATGTGAAAATCCTTGCCACTAAGGCCTTGTCTATGCCGCAGCGTTTTGTCGACAAAAGTCAGCTTTCATCAACAAAACAGTGGAGGTGTACACACTACAATGCTCCTTCTGCCAACAAAATTATCCTGCTTTGTCGACAAAATAAAATCACCTCGATTGTAGGAATAAAATTGTAATTGTAACCCTGTAGCTTAATTCAGAGGTTTTTAATTGTAATTGTAACCCTGTAGATTAATTCATAGCTTTCAATTCATACCCTTATTTGTGTCAACCTCTATATGGTTATTATTGAAATCGTGTAACATTTGAACTTCTCTCAGTCATACTCCACATTGTGAATATAAAACCCCATTTTGACCTATGTACTCCATCTTGTGTAAAAACCCCATTTTGACCCTATGTACTCCATCTTGTGTCAAACCCTTTCTAAACCTTTAGATGAATAAGATAGTTATCTGAACAAGGTATGAATGGAGGCTGTATGTGTGTGTGAGTTAGACCCAAACTGCCAGCTTGTCCTGATGAAGTTGTCCTGATGAAGTGTGAAGTCCATCCTAGGCTGAAGAGTGTGAACATAGCCCCAAAAAGCAAAGAAGGATCCACCCCAGAAAAACTTAATCAAACTTAATCAAGACATCAAAGAACAAGCTGAAAGTCACGTCTGCTATTGTACCAGCAATCAAGGGTCACAGAGAAGCGACGTGACACAGCAGAACTGAAAAACCTATAAAAGACTGAGGGAGATTTCAAGGCTTTGGGGGAAAAACAGCGTTCTACATATCATCTAAAGAAGAGCGTCGGTGCGCGCCCGACAAGGACCCTGCTCTCCTCGTGCCCAGCTTCCCTGGCCAGGTAGCTGCCACGAGCCACGAACTCCAGCAACGAACCCTAGCTACGATCTCAAGCCACAATCAGGACTGGTAGCTATATATAAAACTATAGAACGCTTTCTGGTATGTTTGGGCGCGTGTATGTGTGTGTGTGTGTGTGTATGTGTAGGTTTAAGTTAGTTATTACTTTAGTTTCTGTCAATAAATGTGGCATACTGCCTTTTCCCCTTGAAAAAGTCCCGAGTGCTTAATTTTGCACAACACGATGAGAAGCATAGAACTTTTTGCAGCAAAGTTATATTGACAAAGTATCAGTGTAGGAAATGTTGGTTATGTCCCTGTAAATGGCCACCAGGAGGTGTCCTACAATGCCCATTCTGACCGCTCTGGTCAGCAGTTCGAACTCCACTGCCCTACACCTATGTACACAGGCATCCGCCTCCCCATTTAAAGGCCTGAACATTTGCTCGGCATGGAGAGCTCACATCGCATTTTTCCAGCTAACTATGGCGGCTCCAGGCAGCAAACGCTCTCTCACTTGGAGCAGACTGGAACTGTTGGATCTGCTGAGTATATAGGGAGAGAAGGCTGTGCAGTCCCAGCTCCACTCCAGCCATAGGAACTTCGATACCTCTGATCACATTTCTCATGGCATGTTGGAGAAGGGCTACAAATGGGATCTGCATCAGTGCGATGTGAAGATAAAGGAGCTGTTCCAGAAAGGTGGCTTTCCGCATCCAAAAATTCTGCAGCCACGGCTCTTCATCCGAGACCTGCATAATGATGCCATCCCACCATTCAGTGTTTGTTTCCCAAGCCCAAAAGTGACGGTCCACCATGTGCAACTGCATGTAATCTGGTATTGTTTCTTTCTATGACACACAGTAGGTCAGGCACCTCTGATTCCTGTTCAGATTAGGAGTTCATGATATACTGCATGACCATCCATGATGTGTTCACAACAGTGACCACATCAGTGGAGAGCTGTGCAGGATTCATGCTTTCAGACAGAGATGGCGGGTGCACAGTAAACAGGGAACATTGAAAAATGCCATGAAATGCACTTGGAAACCCATGGAATGATGGGACAGGAAAAACTGCGTCATGGGATGTTGAGTCTGCAACCATGATACACAGCAATCCACTCTGCCTTCCTACTACTCCTAGCTGCAGAATGTGGAGTGTTGCACAGTGGGATAGCTACCCACAGTGCACTGCTCTTACTGTCGATGCTAGAGCATCAACTGCGGACGCACTCCACCGATAGAAGAAACATTGCGCGAACATGCACAAGCGATGTAATTAAAGCCATTTTTCACTGTTGGCATAACTTGCGTTGACAAGTTAGAAAGAAACACATCCTCTCAATAACATGCCCAGATCAGGTGGGCTTTATACTTGGTTTGTTTCACCATCACTAGATTTTAAGTGCTAGAGCTGGTGAAAATAATTTAAAAACTTCATCAAAATGCTCTAAAAACTACTAAATTAAGTAGATGATTCTAATTCAGTGACGTTCAAGACATTTTAGCTCAGTATCTGAAACAGAAAACACACCTCTCCTAATTAATTATAATTGAAGATTTATTTGACAAAAATAAAAAATGTTACAAAAATTTAGTTAAATTAGCACCCCTCAAATTCTATCATTTTCAGTGCTGAAATTGCAAGACGTTGATATAAATAGTTGGAAGATGACCTTTTTTCCAACAAAAATTAACAAAAACAGTTTGCCCTCCCTTATTTTCATCAAAATTATTTGAATTTTTGGAATTTTGTCAAAAGACTGAAAATCTAAAAAACAAAAACACAAACGAAATCCAAAATTTTTTTGTTTTGGGTTTTAATTTTGCCTATTTGTCACCTATAATCAATTATAATGTAGTGTTTCCCTCTTGAAAACTACTAACTTATTCATACTTAGTTAATTTAACTCTCTTTTTAAGATCTCTGAATTTGGCCAGACATATTTATTTGGTGATTCCAGCCCATTCAGCAATTGCTAGAAGCTTGACTCCACTGGAGTGCTGTGAAGTGTAGAAATAGAGTTCCACATTCATACTGGGATTGTATACTGGAATTATAATGACACACATTTAAACTCAGGCAAACTATTACAGAAAATGACTAGAAAACAGACAGATTGCATAAACACTAACACTGCTTAACATAAGCTATTAATAGTATTTGTATCATGAAGTTCATCTATTAGCTGCTTTGCTGGCTTCTTCCTGTTACAATAAAATATTTCTTTGTAATGTCTTTCAGTTTCTAAGAGGTTTGCTTAATGATCCCTGCCAGTTCTACTCTGTCACTCTCCTTCCTAAATGAGCAATCAAGGAAGTTTACTTTTAAGATCAGCATCCCTGCTGGCAACATTTTGATTCAAGAAAAGCACCAAGCCCTCCTCATACAACAGCACTCCATGTGCTTTTATATTAAACAACAAATGTTACCACTTTCTCCACTGTTTAGTCAGTGAAATACAACAGAAGCAGTGTTCTAACAGGTTTACTACCACTTTTATTCATTTATTAATTAAACAGATAACATCTCTCAGCATTATGGAATCACAGGAATTAGAAATTGCTGAACAAAAGAAACTTGACTTGATCCTTGTGACTATTGCAAAGTACAGCAAGAAAATGAGATAATTTGTTTCACCACCAGAGGTTTTTTGTGAAAATATTCAAAACGTTTCCCTTCTAACTGTTCTACTTTTTCTATGTGAAGCAAAGACTGAAAATACTTTAGCTTTTTTTCCTCTCTCTTTCCCTCTCTCCCGTTTTCAGTGGCAAAGGAGAACACAAAGTGGGAAACACTCCACCCCCTCCACATCCCACAGTTTTCAGGGGGGTTGTTCATTTGAAAATTTCAAAATAAAATGAAACAATTTTCCATGAAGAGAGGCTGGTTTTCAGAGAAAGTTTCAAACTGAACGTTTTGACTATTTTTAGTCATACTATACAGCCTAGAACCACAATCTGTCTTAAACAGTCTGCCCTTTTTTTTTTTTTTACTTTAATAAACAACTGCCAACTAAAGACTCACAAACAGACTTCCCCGCAGCTTGAGTTCCAGCTTTGTCTGCCGGGGATCACAACCTGTCTGGAACTCCACACAACATACAGAGACATGAAGTGGTTGAATTATATACTGCAAATATACAGTCGTTACAGAACATATTGCTAAAAGCTTACTAGCAACAGAAAGCAACAAACTTAAGGCAATTCTAAAAGTTGGTTACAACTTTCCTTGTCCCTTTGCATCATTCACTTTGGACTGACAGCCATGCAGAAAAAGCAGGGAAAATATTTCCTAGGACTTCCTGTGAATCTCAGGCCACGTGTTTGTTTTCTTTTTGCTATCCATCACAAGAACTGGTGGCAAAAATGGCTCCTTGCCATGCTACCATGGGCTGATTTTAGAGAATTTAAATTACAGTTACAATATTGCAAAACCTCAAGAATTCAGAAATCAGGATTCACGCCTTAAATAAATCATGAGGTTATTTAAAAAAATCTCATAATTTTTAAATCAAACTTTGGGGTTCTTTTCTGAGCCCTTCATGGTGCACATGCACCACGTTTTCAAGGTTTTCTCTACAACAATGAAGGCTAGAAACTTTGAAACAACAAAAAATTAAAACTAAGATTCTCATATAATCCCTTGATTCCTGGAGCAAAGGCTGTAAGAAAAATACCAAATGACATTACTTTGGAAATGGATAAGGAAGATAACATGATCAGTGACTTTATACATACCGTTAGGAAGTTTATACTAACAACATAAAACAATTCATTCTATGTGTTTGCAACAATTTTAGCTTATAGGATTTATATGTGTGTGGGGATGCATACGCATGTGTTTTGAACCCAAAGTCTGATCGTCCAAAAGTGCATTAAAAGGCACATTGGTGAGAAAAGAATGCTGAAAAACAAAACATCAATAAAAAATACTGAAGTGGTGTATTGCAAAGTTGCACAGATAACAGAGACAGGAGCCAGCAGGGGCTCAGGACTGTCATATAAAAAGAGTAGGAAGGTCAAGAGTCACAAAGAGCACAAGTGGCATCGCAGCACACAGCCACTTCCTATCCTTCTGTAATCAAAGTGCTATAAACCAGCACGTAGAGTTGTGGTGTTCCAGGAGAGAAGGAAAATACAACAATCACAACGACACAGGACAGGCTACTCAGCAAGACAAAAGAACCATAGCTCTTTTTTGGGTGCATTTTGAGAGAGTCTGTGCCCCAGGAATGTGCACTGATGGCTCCTCACTGCTTTTCTGTTCTCACTCGTTATGCCTGGGTTATAGGAGTCTGTTACTTAGTCAGACTAGGAAATTAAAACAGTTCTGCATCAGCTGGTTGTTGCCCATGTCCTCATTATGCCTCCCTGTGCATAGATGTGCTTGCATTCACCAGCTGAAGCAATGACACTGGCTTGGCAGAACTGCATCCCAGTGTCCCATGCAGGCAGCCTGTGCGGTGTTATCGTCTGGGGTTTTCAAGCATTGCAGTATATTATGCTGACTACACATCTGTTTTAGCTACACAGCACATGCATGAAAGAGGGTCATAGGACATGAAGCGTGAGTTAAAGGTCCCTCTGGCTGCTTTCCTTCTGACTCCATTATCCTCTGGGCTAACATCATTGCTAGTGAGGGAGACAATGCCACACTCTGCCTCCTCTTGGTGGAGGTGCCTCCTTTTTAGATAGCTGCACCAGTTTCCCCACAAGCACAACACTTTAGAATAAAGTTCCTATACATACTTGGCTGTTCCTCAGAGCAGCCATGGCAACAGTACCTACATAGCCCTTCTGATGCAGGTTACCCCCTTAGTTTAAGTGATGCATCTTGCACTTTTACTTTCACTCAGAGGTAGTACAAGTGAATGGACAACTGGCCGCCATTTAGTGCCATAGTGATGAAAGGTGATGAAATGTCACATCCTAGTTCCCATATCCTGGAAAGAAAGGCTTGTTCAGTGGTTAGGGCACTGGCTAGCAATTAGGTTCAAGACCCTGCTCTTCTACAGGCTTCCTGTGTGACCTTGGGCAAGTCACTTAGAAACCTGAGTTGCAGAGAGACTAGCTGTGAAATAGGAGTAACAGCACCCCCGCCTCATGGGGGTGTTGTGAGAATAAATACATTAAAGATTGTGTGGTATTCAGACACTATGGTGATGCGGGCTATCTACTTCAGTATGCATGAAAATGAGATGTTGTCTAGAACATATAATAGTAAATGGTTACACTGGATTCTTTACTATACAGAACATTAGAAAATGTATTGCAGGGGATAGACTGGATGACATCTTTTCCCTCTCCTATATGATTTCAATCTGAAACCTTGATTTTGTCTCAGAAAACATTCTGAAAGTTTAGTAGCTTATAAACTCTTGTCTAGGAGACTTTTAAAGTGATTTCCTGATTAAATTTGATTGAGAATGGATTTAGAATCAACAACCATTGCTGTCTGCTGGGTAAGGAGTAAAGAGGGTTAACTTCTGTAGGAGGAGGAGCTGTACCTAAAAAAAGAGTTTGCCATTGAACACAAAGCTAGTTTGAAAAACTAAGATAATTTGAAACACACATGCCTGACTACATAAGTACAGCACATAAACTGCATGAGAAAAAATGATAATAAAAGACAGAATATTTCAAAATATAATTAGGAAAGTCAGCATTTTACATCATAATAGTTACTGTACCTGAAATATTGTTTTGCTTTGTTAATGTTTCAAAAATGTAATTTTCTATACATTTTCTAGCAGTTTGAATTTATAATAAAATGAAGATGGCAGGTATGTTAGATGATAGAGTTCATTAAAATATTATCCTTATGTAATACTATCTGAACAAAGATGACTCAGAATGAAACAGTTGGATACCTTATTTTAGGCACAAAATGCTGTGAATTAACTAACTCCTAAAAATAACATACCTTCCCAGTTGCTTTTCAATGAACTTTATTGACACTATCTGGTTGTGTAACTTTTTTCAGTACAGCAAGACATTTTTTGTAATGCAAATATTCCTTGTCAGGCTAAAGTTTCAGAAACAAGACAGGAAGAGTCCCCTTCACACCTACACTTTTGTTCTGTTTGCATTCTTTCAGCTCTGATGCTCAGATAAGAACTAGATAACATATCTTGGGTAGTTAAAACCAGAGGAGGCAGCAAAATGTGTGAAAAGCTGTGCAAAAGAGCGATGATTCAATATACTCTGTGACATACACTCAGAACTGTACAAAAGCCAACATGTCTCAGCCCTGCAAGCATAGCTGCAAAACCCATTCTGCAGAACTTACAAGGCATGGATATCTGGTTTGGGCTATAGTACCTCATTCCAGCACTTGCCAGAACACACTGAAATTTATCAAACAATCTGGAATCTCTGGAAATCGAAGGTGAGTTGGACACAGCTATGAAGGCAGAAAGAAGTCTCCATGGGTTCCTAAGATCACTGCTAAAACAACAACACAGTAGAAATATTCATCCGATGCTAGTGTTGCAGCGTTTCTCAAATGCAGCCACCAGTGGCTTTTCTTGCAGCCATGACAGCTTCCTGGGCTGTGGTTGTGGGGCCACACAGTGGCCTCACCCCCCACCCCCGTTGCTTGTGGATGCAGCTACCTTGGTGTTTGCTATCA
Source organism: Emydura macquarii macquarii (assembly GCF_026122565.2). Taxonomy (NCBI): domain Eukaryota; kingdom Metazoa; phylum Chordata; order Testudines; family Chelidae; genus Emydura; species Emydura macquarii. The sequence continues at coordinate 9,394,640 of NW_027130506.1, forward strand.
GCAGGGGTCGGTGCCCTGCACCGCCTCTGGAGACATGTGGGCATACTGGAGGAACCTTGGACTCAGTTGGTGAGCTCCCAATCCACCTTCCCTGGTGCTGGGGCTTGGGCTTTGGGTGTCAGCCCTGGGGCAGTGGCTCCAGCAGAGGGTTTTCGGCTTAACCCCTGGGCTCCGGCTGCGGGATCTTGGGCTTGGGCCACAGGGCTTGGTGCTTTGGTCACAGGTTCCAGCTGCAGGGCAGCGGGCTCTGGCCGTGGGGCTTACCCCCCCCCATTGAACCTGGCTCCTGCTGCCTCCCCTGCTCCCCATCAATCCCCCCATGACTTGTGGCCCCCGCTGCCTGCCCTCCCCATCCAGTGCTTAATTTGTGCCAGGGCTTGCTGAGGCTGAGCAAGTTTGCTGTGAAAAATGATATTTTTATGTTTGTAGACTTGCCAGCTAGCTGGGAGGCTGTGAAAAGTGATATTAACAAACGTACAAATATCACTTTTCACAGCAGCAGACTTGCTAGCTAACTGGGAGGCTGTGAAAAGTGATATTTGTATGTTTGTTAATATCACTTTTCACTGCAGACTTGCTAGCTAGTTGGGAGGCTGTGGGAAACGATATTCTGTTTTGGTCCTGTAAAGAATAGAGACAACTGTGCATTATTTTTATTACTGAGTCTTCAAAAAAAAAAAAACCAAAAAAAAAAACCCCACAACCCTACATAAATTATGATGATTTGGATGTGTATATGTGCATATTTATTTGATTTTCCTAAAGTTAGTTAGTTAATTAATTAACTATTTTAGGAATAAGTGTCAGACCAGCCACCAACAAGAGTTGTTGGCCATACTCTGAGGACACCAAAAAATTTGTCGTGAGAACCCCTGATTTATGTACGATGGTATTCTGTACCGACTTAAATGCTGGTGTTGAAGGGAAGCGTGCACATGGTCTTTGTTGGATGCGCTGTCTTTTCCTACAAACTGGCCTCATTTTGCTACAGTTCCTTTGTGGAGGTAGGACCTAACTGTGCACCACTGACTCAGTGGATGTTTTGCTGTTGGTTTCAGTGGGAGCAGGATGAGGGCCATGGTGCAACATTAAAAAACATTGAAAGAATATTATTAGGATTGCAAAGTCAAGCATATAAAGTTAGGAAATTCCAGAATTAAGCCAGAGAAACTAGTAGGGTTTATTTGGGGCCAGAAGGCCTAGTGGGCAGACCACAGTTCAACAGTCCCTGAAGTCCTAGGGGTGGCTTAGTCAGGGCAACTGGGAGTCTGCCAGCCATGTTATAGCCCATCCTTCCCCAAGTTACCCCAGTCAGACAAGGAGCAGAGGAAGAATATGGGGAACTCAGGCCTTCCCTCTCCACCAGATGCTGGCTCAGGGCACAACAGGCAAGAGGTGAGGAGCATCTCTGCCCCCTTTCGGTGATATCCCAGACCTGGTTCCTATGGGCCTCTTCCTCCCATCCCTTCTCTCTCCTAAGTTTGAGGCAAGGTCATAGCACTCTGCTTCCCTCCCAGAAGAGGGTTGCTTTAGCAGTCTCAACAATTCAGATATTCAGGGCTTCCCAGCTCCCTTCCCAGTGTCCAATGAGTTCCCCTTGTAGGGGAGAGAAAAAGGGGTCAGGCCCCTGCCCATCCAGTCAGGTCTTACCCACAGTCTCTCCCCTGTGGATGCCTCTGTCCCAGAAGACACTGACTACTTCCTTTGTGCAGACAGCCTCTCTCCCACTCACCCCCTGCTTGATTGTCAGAGTCCCCTTTTAAGCAGGCCCTCCACCTGGAGGATGCTCTTCAGCTGGCGAGGGGTGGAGCTTTCTTGCCCAGTACTGCTCCATAACTCCCTCAGTCTTAGTGAGGGGCCTTGTAAATGTGCTTGCTTAGAAAGAGCTGTGTGGTAATATAATTGTGGGCAATTACAATGGTTTGCAGCCTGTGAGTAGAGAGCAAAGTGCAGATGCAGGCCTCTTTAGGCAGTACGGCTTGCTGGGAATAACATAATGTAGGCAGGGGACTGTGCAGCCTAGAAAAAACCCAGTCAGGAGGGAGAGAGATGCGGGTCTCTGCCCAAGAGAGCTGATGGCTGAGAGCTAGACGCCTAAATATGGGTGTCCTTGTTGGACCATAGAGTTTGAATACAGGTGCAGTTTCCCTGAACCGTGACAATAAGCAACTGAAAAAAGTGTTTTATAATGGGAAGTGTCTGGTAAGCTTAACACTAGACAGTGCCACTGGCCCCACCTCTAAAAAAGCCCAATCCAAAGCCTATATATAGAAGTCCTTCCATTGACCTTAAAGGGATTTAGATAAGGCCCCTAAATTCTTTACTGCAGTACTTCCCATTGTAAGCACAGGGAATATCAGAGTAAATATCCATTTTTAATTATTGGCCTAATTTCCCTTAGTCACATTTGACACATCAGACACTCTCTCCGCTAATTCGCACAGCTTTTCTTTGACATGTGGCACATTAGCCATGGCAGCATATGGCCCTGCATTTTTTTGTGTTATGTTTCTCTTCTACTAGGATCCGGGTAAATCAATTCTCTCATGGGAAATATGAAAAGAGCCTATGTAAGACAGATGGAAGTTAGCATTGTTCTCTTATGCTTGTGGGATCTTTGAAAAAATCTGCTGAAATTGGCAGGATACATTTTATTGTGCTAATAGGATATAGAAACCTCTTTGCGCTCCGGCAGGCATGCTCCAACTTTCCTATAACAGACACCACATCTTAATACTGAGATTGTCTCCTGGGCACCTCCCATGATTGTATAACATCCCTGTGGCAACTTATGTTACATAGAAAAGTCATACTGAGAAAGTATTTTGTGTCTTTCTTTAAAGATGTCTTTAGTGCAATAAATGCATTGACCTTTTTGAAAAAGTTAACTGCACTAACAGTTTTTGCTGTTTATTTCATCTCTTCCCCTTCAATTGACTCTGTTTCGTTCAGCTGGAAACCAGGAAAAAAGCCAGAACACCATCTGAGCAGAGAGCTCTTTGGTAGATGACCAACATGTGGGCCAGAAACTACATTCTGGGAACCTCTGTGTTAGCAATTTTCTGCTATATGTTGTTGGTGTTTTGCTTTACCAGTTACTCTCATGCAAGTTGTTTTCAGTCACAAATTTATATTTAATAGGCAAAATAAAGAAATGCTAATTCAACACCAATGCTTATCCAAAAGAGGGATGTTGAGTTGATTATAATGCCTTCCCCTGATGTACTCAACTGTATTTTTCCATATCATTTATTTCCCTGATCACACATAAACAACAGGATGGCACTGGGAACTGAACTTTGACACCAAAGTCTGCTGTTACTGCTACTTTGGATGCTGCTGCTGCTCTTTCTTCACAGCTGGGTTGAATCCCAGATGGAAAAGTGTATTATCTCATCTTCAAAGAAGAAACATTTGAAAAAAGATCAGCTCTGTTTACAATGGGAAGGATTTTTTCTGCCAGTTCTCAGTGTGTTAGACTGTATGGTATTAACATATTCTAATTGCGTTTGGAAGTTTCAAATTGTGTCTTAAGGTAAATAGATTTATATCAACCTGTATTCACTTGAAATGCATTGTATTTCAGTACTTTTAAACATCTGTGTAAGAATAGTTTGAAAAAAGGCAAGACACATTACATTTATTTAGTACATAAGAATGGCCATACTGGGTCAGACAATGGTCAGTCTGGCCCAATATCCTGTCTTCGGACAGCAACTAGTGCCAGATGCTTCAAAAAGAATGAACAGAACAGGGCAAGTTTGAGGGATCCATCCCCTGTCACCCAGTCCCAGTTTCTGAAAGTTGGAGAGTTAGGGACATACAGAGCTTGGGTTTGGGTCCCTGACTCTCTTGCCTAATAGCCATTGATGGACCTATGCTCCATAAACTTATCTAATTCTTTTTTGAACCCAGTTATGCTCTGGCCTTCACAACATCCTATGGCAATGAGTTCCACAGCTTGACTTGTGAGAACAAGTACAAGAAGTACTTCCTAATGTTTGTTTTAAACATGCTGCCTATTATAGGGAAGGCTCTGAGTTACCACAAGGAATTCTTTCCTAGGTATCTGCCTGGTGGGTCTTGCCCACATGCTCAGGGGCTAACTGAACACCATATTTGGGGTCGGGAGGCAATTTTCCCCTGGGTCAGATTGGCAGAGACCCTGGATTTTTTCCACCTTCCTCTGCAGCATGGGGCACAAGTCACTTGCAGGTTTAAACTAGAGTAAATGATGAATTCTCTGTAACTTGAAGGCTTTAAACAATGATTTGAGGATTTCAGTAACTTAGCCTGAGGTTAGGGGTCTATTAAAGGAGTGGGTGGGTGAGATTGTGTGGTCTGCAATGTGCAGAAGGTCAGACTAGATGATTACAATGGTCTCTTCTGACCTTAATGCCTATGAGTCTGTGAGTCTATTTTCATTAGGTGACACCTAGTTATTTTGTTACATGGAAGGGTAAATAACACTTCCTCATTCACTTTCTCCACACCATTCATCATTATATAGACCTCTATCATATTCCACTTTAATAATCTCTTTTCTGAAATGAACAGTCTGTCTTTTTAATCTATCCTTATAGGGAAGATGTTCCATACCCCTAGTCATTTTCATTGTCCTCCTCTGCACCTTTTCCAATTCTAATATATCTTTTTTGAAATGGGGTGATCAGCACTGCATGCAGTATTCCAGGTCTGAGTGTACCATGGATTTATATAGGGGCATTATATTTACTGTCTTCTTATCTATCCCTTTCCTAATATACTGTTAGCATTTTTGACTACTGCTGAACATTAAGTGGGTATTTTCAGAAAAGTTTTTACTTGCAGAAGCTGCAAACGGATGCATTGGCAGCTTCAGAATGAAACGATGCAAAAATCTGACATGAGTTGTGATTACACAGGGATGAACATTTTAATAGAATCATAGAATCATAAAATATTAGGGTTGGAAAAGACATCTGGAGACCAACTAGTCCAACTCCCTGCTCAAAGCAGGACAAACCTCAACTAAATCATTGCAGCCAGGACTTTGTCAAGCCGGGCGTTAGAAACCTGTAAGGATGGAGATTCCACCACCTCCTTAGGTAACCTATTCCAGTGCTTCTCCACCCTCCTAATGAAAATGTTTTCCCTAATATCCAACTTAGACCTCCCTCACTGCAACATGAGACCATTGCTCCTTGTTCAGTCATCTGCTACCACTGAGAACAGCCTAGCTCCATACTCTTTGGAACCCCCCCTTCACGTAGTTGAAGGCTGCTGTCAAATCCCCCCTCACTCTTCTCTTCTGCAGAATAAACAAGCCTAGTTCCCTCAGCCTCAACTCATAAATCATGTGCTCCAGACCCCTAATCATTTTTGTTGCCCTTCACTGGACTCTCTCCAATTTGTCCCAATCCTTTCTATAGTGGGGGGCCCCAAAAATGGACCCATACTCCAGATGTGGCCTCACCAGTGCCAAATAGAGGGGAATAATCACTTCCTTGTTCTGCTGACAATGCTCCTATTAATGCAGCCCAATATGCTATTAGCCATCTTGGCAACAAGGGCACATTGTTGACCCATATCCAGCTTCTTGTCCACTGTAACCCCCAGGTCCTTCTCTGCAGAGCTGCTGCCTAGCTCGTCGGTCCCCAGTCTGTAGCTGTGCATGGGATTCTTCCGTCCTAAGTGCAGGACTTTGCACTTGTCCTTGTTGAATGTCAACAAATTTCATTTGGCCCAATCCTCCAATTTGTCTAGGTCACTCTGTATTCTATCCCTATCCTCCAGTGTATCTACCACTCCCTCCAGCTTAATGTCATGTGCAAACTTGCTGAGGGTGAAATCCACCCCACATCCAGAACATTAATGAAGATGTTGAACAAAACCAGCTCCCTGAGGCACTCTGCTTGATACAGGCTGCCAACTAGACATTGAGCTGTTGATAACTGCCTATTGAGCCGAATGATCTATCCACCTTTCTAGCCACCTTATAGTCCATACATCCAACCCATACTTCTTTAACTTGCTGATAAAAATATTGTGGGAGACTGTATCAAAAACTTTGCTAAAGTTAAGGTATATCATGTCCACCACTTTCCCCACATCCATAGAGCCAGTCATCACATCATAAAAGGCAATCAGGTTAGCCAGACATGACTTGCCCTTGGTGAAGCCACGCTGAATGTTCCTGATCACCTTCCTTTCCTCCAAGTACTTCAAAATAGATTCCTTGAGGAACTACTCCATGATTTTTCCGGGGACTGAGGTGAGGCTGACTGGTCTGTGGTTCCCTCAATCCTCCTTCCATTTTTTAAAGATGGACACTATATTTGCATTTTTCCAATCATCTGGCAACTCCCCCATTGCCACAAGTTTTGCAAGATGATGGCTCTGCAATCACATCAGCCAACTCCCTCAGCACCCTAGGTTGCATTGCATTTGGCCCTATGGACTTGCCCAGCTTTTCTAATTAGTTCTGAACCTGTTCTTTCACCACTGAGGGCTGCTCACCTCCTCCCCGTACTGGCTGACCCATGCAGTAGTCTGGGAGCTGAACTTGTCTGTGAAGACAGAGGCAAATAAAGCATTGAGCAGTTCAGCTTTTTCCATGTAATCTGTCACTAGATTGCCTTGCCCATTCAATAAGGAGCCCACACCCCAGTCATATGGCCAAGCTTCCATGTCTTGTAAGCTTCCTTTTTGTGTTTAAGCTCATTGAAGATTTATTTTATAAGCCAAGCGGGTCGATTGCCATATTTGCTATTCTTTCTGCATATTGGGATGGTTTGTTCCTGCACCCTCAATAAGGTTTCTTTAAAATACAGCCAGCTCTCCAGGACTCCTTTTTCCCTCATATTAGCCTTCCAGGGGACCCTGCCCATCAGTTCCCTGAGGGAGTCAAAGTCTGCTTCTCTGAAGTCCAGGGTCCATATTCTGCTGTTCAACTTTCTTCCTTTTGTCAGGAACCTGAACTCAACCATCTCATGGTCACAGCTGCCCAGGTTGCCATCCACTTCTACCTCCCCTAACAATTCTTCCCTTTTTGTGAGCAGCAGGTGAAGAGGAGCATAGCCCCTAGTTGGTTCCTCTAGCATTTGCACTAGGAAGTTGTCCCCAAAACTCTCCAAAAACTTCCTGGATTGTCTGTGCATTGCTATATTGCTCTCCCAGCAGATGTCAGGGTGATTGAAGTCCCCCAGGAGAAGCATGGCCTGTGACCTGGAAACTTCCATTAGTTGGTTGGTCCTCATCTACCTCATCCTCCTGGTTTTGTGGTCTATTGCAGATGCCCACATGCCATCACCCTTGCTGCTCTCGCCTCTAAACGTATCCCAACAGGCTTTTTTCACCTCTAAGCGTATCCCAACAGGCTTTTTTCCAGTTTCATATTGGAGCTCTGAGCAGTCATACTGCTCTCTTACATACAGTGCAATTCCACCACCTTTTCTTCCCCCGTCTGTCCTTCCTGAACAGTTTACACCCATCCATGACCGTGCTCCATAAACTAAAACCATACGTGCTATGAAGTAGAAGACCCAGGGGTGAATTGCTGGGAGAAATGCTGAGGTGGATTTTTCTCACTTGGGACATACTGGTCAATTAAAGTGTGTTATTAACAGAGTGCTGAGGAAGGTCACTTCACATGTCTCTCTGGTGACAACTGATTTATGTACCAGAAGAAGAAAGTTATCGAAGGAGACAAATAAAATCTTCATGAAAAGGTAAGCTTAACATATTTCCTCTACTACTCAAGTCCTCAGATCCTCTTCTAAATTTGCTCCTCATGTTCTTGAGGGTTTGTGCGAGAGAGCAAAGCACCAGAGGGTGGCGGTGCAGTTTAGAACCGAAGGAGGCTAACCTGCAATAGAGAATCAAAAAATTCCCTGTGGATTGTAGATGATAGAATGCAATAGGGCAATTCTATTCAATTATGTCAATGACCAGGTTAGGAATTTTTTAATTGGTGAATTATTGACATGAGACACCATAATTCCTCTTTCAGAGGAACTTCAATCTACTGACTGTTGGAACTCAGCTTCCTGGCAGAAATAGTGGGCCCCACTTTTTCTTAGTTTAGTCTCTTGTTTATATCACATTACTTGATGTTTAAGAGCTGATTCAGTCATGCTGAGCAGTACCTGATTTCAAGGCACTACCTGCACAGTAAGGTAGCGCTAAATGTGAGTAAGGGAGGCAGAGCTAATTCTTTATATTTTGCTTGCTCCCCAAGGGAACCCAAATCCTTTTCTATACATAGAGAAATCACTTTGTTCACCCACAGGGTGGAACATGACAGATATTTGTCAGTGCACAGTAACACTACACAGCTGTTGAGACCAAAAAGTGAAGCAGAATCACTTATACAAAAAGAACCTACAATGGGAATTTAGGTATGTAGAATGGACTCGCATAAGTTGGACCTTGGCCAGAACACTGGGGCTAAGAAATCAACTCTCACAAGAAGTGCCATGCGTTTTTTTGTGGCCACAGTGGACAGGAGGTTTGTCTTCCATCTCCTCTGAATGATAGCATGCCCAAAGGCACAGTTTTCTTCTAACACCATGCTAGGGCTTTTGCTTAGAACTGACTCAGAGGAAAGGGTGCCAGTTAATGAATCAGAACACTGCTTCCTTCAGTACTTGGGTTTTCCTTGGAGTTGTCCCAACCCAGTATTGAGCCACCCTGCTTAAACAGTGAAATCCAACAGGATTGCAGCACAAAATGAATAGCTACAGGTACTGCACGAGGTACCTTCATGTACAGGGTTTATGTCTCTTAAGCCCTGATCCAGCACACAGTTACACGCATTCTGAACTCTACACATACGAGTAGTCTCACTGAAATCAAAGGAATTACTTAGGTCATTAAGACTCTGTGGATCAGCATCTTTAATCTGTAAATGCAATTGCCTGTATGAGCACAGTGAATCTATTTAGCAAAGTCTTACTCGGTCTGGCATCAGAGCCTGCAGCCGCCTCAGTTTCCCTTTCTTGAGCTTCCCAATAACTGTAGCCAGCTCTCACATGATAAAAATAACTCCTCTTGTTGGGGGAGCTGGTTAAAACCTCACCACACTTCAAATGCTTAAGTTTACCTTAAACTAAAACATCTTTTTCCAGCTCCAGTTTCTTCAGCCCCTTTCTAGGTGCAACGTTTGTTTCCCCAAACCCAACTCCTAATGCCTGGCATTTTCTCAAACATCGTTTCTCTTGAGGTTGTTGGTCCTCTTATGGTTTCTGCTCCTGCCCAGCCTATCCTATGGAGAGCTTCCTGCCCACAACTGCAGGTTACTCCAGCCAGGCCTTTATATCTGGCTTATGGAGTGAGCCCCTTCCTCAATCTTTTTAACTCTGAATTTCTCCTAAAGGCACCTTCCCAGCAGCCTCAGCCCTTCTCTGCCCTACGAGCTTAGGTGCCCTCTTATAGGAAGTCCCGGCCCAGGGCTACCATCAAGTGATATTGGTCACCTGACCCAGTTGCCCTGCTCAGCCCCACCTGTGCTAGATAACTAAACACAACACCCTAAAAGGACCAGCCCCACCTGTGACAATCTACTTTTAAAAATTCTTCTTAATTTCAATGTTGTTTTGTGCAGTAGCGGCTTTTCTAACTGGCATCACCGTGCCATGTTTGTTTAAACGAAGAAATAAAACGCTGAAGCCAGTGACTTTGTTATTTTAATAAATAACTAGTTTTTCAAGGGTCAAGCATATTATATATACAAAATACTTATAAATTTGGCAGAAGCAATCTCCAGAGGGATAGTGAATTTCTTTAGTTTAACTATTCACTCTCCCACTGGAGACCATTTATGCCAAGTGTGAGCCTGGAGCCAATTTTTATTGCTGAGTTGCAGCAACCCCTTGAAAATAGGGGTTTATAATGGAAACTCTGACAAACCCATAGCCTGAGCTGTGCTAGCAGCTGTTTCTGTAATGAAAGGTATGTGCAGAGCAGGGAACAGAGGGTGAACAGCATAATGCACTTTGTAACTTGCAAATATTAGAAATGACTGTGAACAATCCATAAGCCACGTTGGCAATAACCTAAGATTAGAGCAATCAGAAGTGTCTGTGCAGAACACAGACATGAATTAATATGACAGGGGTATGGTACCATCTGTTAAATGGAGCATATTGCCCTATTTATTTGGACTCGCAAATAAAGGGAGAGAAAAAAAGGCAAGTTACTGAGCTCTTCAGAATAGTGATTGTAACAACAGGAGTTTGGGGCTATTAACTGGATATGCTGGAATTCAATGTGGCAGGAGGATTTCTGCAGACAGCTAACTAGTCCATCAGTATATTAATCAAGCAACCAGTCAGAACTGAAAACCAACCTTTACAACAAAAACAGGACATAAAGCAGGATGTTCCTACCTTCCAGAGAACCCTAAGCTGGTCAATTCCATGCATTCACCAACATCATGACTGTTTCCTCTAACTTGCAATTTTCAGCATGCACACAAATGCAAACACTGGGCTCTCTGTTATCCCAGAAAGCTTTGCTATTCCCCCCACCCTTCAATAGTACAGTTACAATGAATTTTATAGCCTCTCACATAGGGTGACCAGATGTCTTGATTTTATAGGGACAGTCCTGCTATTTGGGGCTTTTCTTATACGGGCGTTGATTACCTGCCAGCCTCGGCCCGATTTTTCACACTTGCTATCTGGTCACCCCGCTCTCACAATGACATGATACAAACTGAAAGTGCTGTAGGTGAGAGCTGAATACCTCTCTCATTTACTCTGGGGCAACCCTACTAGGCTTAACCTGGTGTAACAAAGCAGAAGTTTGATCCACTGGGAAAGATTCCCGGCCCTATTCTAGTCCCTTTGTGCTGCTCAGGCTCAGATGGTGCAGAGTGAGCGAAGACTGGCTGCAGACCCCTTCATGGTGATTCCCCTTCATGGAGGAACCCTAAGGCCTAAAACTGAAAGAGATGACTTCATCTCTCCCTGTGATGGGAAAAGGGAATAGAATGCAATGCATTCTGGCTACCCCAACTGGGAGCTTGTCCTCTAGGGACTATTGCCAGCTGGAGCAGGTCAGAGCAGGTGGGGTCTGGGCTTGGGGGCAGAGAATCGGGGAGTTGTAATCAGCTTCTTGAGAACTCTCCCTTCACCCAGAAGAAGCAGAGAATCTGGCACACAATCATTAAATAGCTGAATTCTAACTTAAAATGGAATAATTAAAAAAAAAAAAAAAGATGGAGTTAACTTACTGATTCACCAGAAAAAGGGGGTTTTAGCAGATTTTTAAAAAATTTCCTGTCAGAACTCATTAACTGGAGATCACAGTAATTAGATCATCAGTCATCAGTTACTGAGGATGTGCTTGAAAGTGCTATGGAGACCTTAGGCAGTCAGCTGCATGGCAGGAGCTCACTGAGATTTCATAGGCAGGATACAAATGAATATATGTACTTGTTCCCAGTTGTCTTCCTTTGTATGATCCATGTTTAGTCAGTGTGATGTACTCAAATTCATTTAGAGTGACTAATAACAATACTATATAATTAAAACTCTGCCATGGTACTACCCATTTATATACTGCATGCAGGAAACAAGTCAGCAATGTTGTATTCATCATCTTGCTCACTGTTTTGAGAAAAAGTGACACTGACAGTTGTGCATCAATACATAGGGGACTGACGTGTAACTGCCAGCAGAACTAAAAGAAATTATCCTTGTAAATCCCTCAAGCAGTGATAGGGAAACAGAGCCCTGTGACTGTATCAATGTAATTCTGAGACCACTGGCATGTTATTTTCAGGGTGGATTTAACTTGAAGACATATGGGTTCAGGGTTTTTTGCTGGAATCTCCTGTCTGGCCTCCTCAACTCTCATATTACTTCCTTCAGTTCATCCAAAATGACCATTCTTGCCTGTCAATCTGATCCTGTCACTCTCCACTTTGAGCTTCTCACTGGTTTCTCAATAGCCACTTCAATGAGCTTTAATTTCTCAGTCGTGCCATCTGGTCAACTCCACCTGATCCTACTTCTCAGGTTTCTACCCTAGCAGTACCGTACTGATTGGATTCCTACTCTTAGGTCACAGCTACGTAGTGCAATGTAGGGCAGGACTCCCTTACCTTTCAAGGATTAAACCTCTTTTGGTGCCTCACTCAGAGACTGACTCGTGGTACCTCAGTCCGCCCCATCTAGAACATTCCTTTCCAGTTCTTTTCTGAGCATGCTCATGTCACTCCCTAGTCAGAACTGCAGCCATCACTGCCATTTCTATGGACTTTGCGTAAGTTTGCTTCAGGATTTCTGTATGCTTTTTATTGACCTTTCCCCTTCATCTCTCATTCCTCATGCCCCTGACAATTCTTTGCAGCACCGATGTCCTCTTCAGTGCTTTTAGCTTTGGAGATGAAGTCATATTTCAATTGTCAGTGCCTCTTTGAGGTGAAGAGAATTTTTGTGGCTGCCATGATTCAGGTGTCAAGGATTTCAGTCACTGCCTTCGTTTCTCTCAGGTGATGTTCCTTCAACATGTACGGCTCATAGTTTCATAGAGTTTAAGGACAGAAGGGGCCATAAGATCATGTAGTCTGACCTCTTGTATATCACAGGCCATTCATTTTCACCAAGAAACCCCTATATTAAGCCTAGAGACTTTATTTAGACTAAAACATTTCAGTAATCAGGAGACTAATCTGTGTGCCACAGGGAGAGAGCAGGAGAGACTGAGGGAGTGTAGGGAACTGGACTAGAAGACCTCTCAAGGTCCTTTCCAGTCCAACTGTTCTATGATTCTATGAAGATGCCACCAATGTCTTGGGGCCCTGAAAAGGCAAGGAACTGATTAGGTGAGAGCAGCCCAGGTGACCGCAACAAGCAAACCATACCCAATGCTGCAGAGGAAGGGAAAGGCCAACCTATCTTGGGGGAAAATTCCTTCCCAACCCCTTCCCAATTCCTTCCCAACCTCTGGTGATCAGAGCATGTGAGTAGGACACACCAACCAGGCACCAAGAAAGGGAACTCTCTGTACCACCTCAGGGCACCAGTCTACAGATCCAGTGCCCCACCTCCAACTGTGGAGAATCCCTGATGCTTCAGAGAGAGGTGGCCACCCCACCTACCAAACACATCTACTCAGTTGTGCATTTGGGGAAATGACTCCTTCCAGTCAACAGCCCTGATGCTTTACAGCTGTTGTTGGCTTCTCTACTTGCCAGACTTTGATGGAGATACCGTCAGGGTGCAGCTGCAGTCTACCTGATTCGCGCCAACTATGTTTGGTGTGACAAATCTGGCAGAGTTATGTCTCAGTAGAGGAACAAACAATAGAGTTGTGGGTATAAATACAGATAGAGCACAGCGACACCAGAGGTCTGGGGTATCGCAATGATCTGAGGTGAATGCTATCTCAAATTGGTATCTTTATCAACCAGAATTGCTTAAGGATGGGAAACGACCCTCTTTTCTCCCTTACACAATTACCTCATCTCTTAATAAGGTTGGGAACCTACATCAATACCCTTAATACATTGTTCCAACGGATTTTTAAAAAGGGAATTACATATACAGAGAAGAATACAGTGTTATCCAATGTCTGATTCTGGGACCCAGGAACTCCTAAATTCTAATCCCAGCTCTGAAATTAATTCTATGAATAATTTTGGGCAAGTCACTTAAATTCAAATTTTAGGCAGCAATAATCAATGATCGATGTTTAACTTTTATCCTGTTATCTCAACAGCTCAGTTTCCACATTTGAAAAATGAAGATTACACAAATCCCAATGTCCAGGATGTTAATGGTGGTGAAATACTTGATGATGTAAATAACTGTAAAAGTGCCAAATATATAATTATGAGTAGACGCACTGGACATTGAATTCTGCTTATTCCATGAGTAGGTGATAGTTGCATTCACCCTGAAAGAGCAGTGCTAGGTCACCTCTGAAATATGGAGTCATAAGGCATTCACTATCTACATATAGAATATTCCATTTATTTCACCTTGTGCAATATCCTGTCTCATACTCAATACTTTAACTTCATATTTCATTGTCTGACTCCTTCTCAGCAGGCTCTGCAGGTAGCCAAAAAAATCTGAGTGAGATGATTACATTCATTTTCTGGCAATTTGAAATCTTGGTGAATTTCCAGTTACCAATATGTCTGCCTCATTTAGGCATAGGTATGAACAGTAGATTTTTAAAGCATGTTTATTAATGTACTCTTTGAAGTTTTAATGTTATGTGCCTTCATATTTTTAAAAATACACCCATAAAAATATATATTTACAATGCAAAACAAATGATCATACATGCAAAATACATCACAGTGATAAGTAAGATTAAATATCACCTACTAGTTCAGGAACAGAAATGACTGGTAGAGTTAAGGATGCATTACAGTTTCCATTCTATGCTAAAATGACTACACAAGACAGCGGAGAATCTAGCCCTTGGCATCCTATATTTTAGAATATTTTCTGTAATTACATATTCTAATTGGCGACATCGTCTTGGTTGGTTATATAATTTTCTTCCACAATTTACTATATTGAAACTATTGATGGCAGCAAAGTGGCTGTAAAATATAAAGACCAAGAGTGAATTCCTGGCTCTACTGAAATCAATGGCAACGTTCCCATTGATTTCGTAAGGGCCAGGATTTCACCCCAGATTTTTAACTGATGTAAATCAACACAGTTACCTTTAATAAAAATCAATGGAGCTATGCATATAGCATGAAAATATTAAAATTTATTTGATCTATTCAAACTAATAATTGTAATGGAAAGATTAGTTAGTGCCCCCTTACGCACTGAGTCATAAGTGTTGCATTTTGAGGTAGTCTAGAAATAGCCATTCCAAATTGTGATGGCTCCCATTCACTGCTGTGATCAAACATAGATGTAAACATTCCCCTAGAATCTGATCTTTACAGTATCATTTTCAACCAGCACAGATAATGGATTTCATTTTCAAAGCTGGACATGTTCAAATGGCACTGATACATTTGTACGAGTCTAGCCTATACATGTAAATACTCATGTGTATTTGCACATGCACATAGACAGTTAGTCGTCTAGTTGGGCAACAGCAGAAGCAAATACTAATCTAAATGCTTATATACATTAGGCATAGGCAAAAATCAGGCTCTGTTTTTCTCTCTGATGGCTTTTAGGACTTTGAAAGTTCAATTATCCCATACTAATTAATCTTGGGTCTAAATCAAAACTCTGGAGCTGAACAATCCTGGACTTTGGTAACATTTGTATGTGGATCGGGAACTCAATTTGGTGCAATCATGATGATTTTGAAAACAGAATTCTGTTTGACTAGAACTGTTTGCTTTTTTGTTTAATTTAAAAAAGCAGCAGAGAAAAAATAAAATGAGAAGCTACAATACCTTCATCTCTCACTTATAAGACATAGTTTTTCAAGTACTCTTGCGTACACAAGATGTAAATCATTGAACTCTGTATATTTTAGTTCCCACGAGACTGAAAAAACAAGAATCCTGTAGCACCTTAAAGACTAACAAATTTCTGCAGGCATAACAGCTTTCGTGGGCTGCAACCCATTTTGTCAGATGCATCAGTAAGTGACTGAAAAGTTTCTTCAAATTCTAGTCCCATTAGTACCAGAATAAACTGATATTCTCTACCTATTTGGACAGTAATTACCAAAACAAAAAGAACTGACAGATCACCCTTTTTGTGAAAAAGCCCTACAGAATTTAATAGGGATGAAACCATAGGGTTCTAAAGATGTGGGATATAGAAATTATGGAAAAAACCTATTCTAATAGAGATCATTTCCCTTCTATATAATTCTGTATGAGGTGTACAATTCTCTATTATAAATATAGGTTATCTTAAAAATATATAGAAAGGTTATTGGAGAGACGAGTTGGGTGAGGTAATATCTTGGACCAATTTATGTTGATGAAAGAGACAAGCTTTCAAGCTGCACAGAGCTCTTCTTCAGGTCTAATTCAGGTTGTAATTTCCTATTAAATTTTACGGGATTTTTCCATGTGGGACTGTGGCAGGTTAACTACAGTATCTGGAAATAGAATTATGGCTCTTATGTGTGACTGACTGGAATGCACCAAGACCATTAACGAGGGGAAAGATTATTATTGGCAGTGTCACTTAGAGTAAATCCTTTTTCAGTTTTTAATATTCTAACTACTGCACTCAGGCTGAGACCCAGCAAAGCACTTAAGCGTATGCCATTCAGCAAAGCCCATTCTTAAGTCCCATTCAGGTCAATGGAACTTTAACCACATGCTTAAGTTGAGTAGATGCTTAAGTGCTTTCCTGAATCACGGTCTAAAAGTCTGATCCAAAACTCACTGAAATCAGTGCTAGTCTTTCCATTGATTTCAGGTGGCTTCGGGTCAGGCTCTGAAAAAAAAGACAGTTCACAGTGTGCTGCTGTTCATGATAGTTATCTTTCCTTGTCTGCAGTAAGAGCAACTATTACATACAAGTTATAGTTAAGCAATTAATATGTGTGTAGTGAGAGCTTGTGCTACTGTTTGTGCCAGCAAAGTCCAACCCTATATCGAATCATAGAAATGTAGGGCTGGAAGGGACCTCAAGACATCATCTAGTCCATCCTTCCCAGTGCTAAGGCAGGATTAAGTACACCTATGTATGTATCAGTAAAGCAGAGTATGACATACATCAATTCCTCTTACAAACAGGAAGTTAATCCAAAGTTTTGTATAGCAAAAACTTGAAGAAGGAAGCATGCCTCTTTATATGGAAATGTTAATAGAGCTTTGTAAGTAGAACTGGACAGAGAAGAGAAATTCCATGTCAAGGAGGATTTCAAGATTTCAGAATTTGTCTTTGTTCTGATTCAGAACAAAACCCCAAAATTTCAAAACTCTCAGCCAAAGAAAATTCAGATTTTTTTGCTCGATTGAACTGTTTCCATTTTGACTTTTTTATTTTGTACTGTAATATATAATATAAACCAAAATATAAAAAGTTTGAAGTGAAAAGTAATTTCAAAAGGAAATATTGAAATGTTTCATCCTGAAATGTCAAAGTAGAAAGCTTTCATAATGTTGGAACGCCCCCTCCCCTCCCCGTTTCTCTGAAACAAAACAAAATCAACATGATTTTGTGAAGCATTTTTCTTTCAATGGAACTGCATTTTCCGATGGAAAACACTTTCATTGAGGCTTTCCCCCATCTCTACATGTAAGATTGCTGGGTTTTTAACTGCAGTACTATATAGTCTGTTGATGTTTCTTCCAGCAGCTTACTTGCATACTGCACTATGATTGGTTCACAGTAGCCCTGGCCCACCAAGATGTTAATTTTCTTAATCAGAGAAATGATGAAGGTTATAGAAACTTAGCTGGAATATCTTTAATTATTACAAACCTAGAGATGGACCGGAGGCACAGAGTTCAGATTCAAATGTTTCTAAAGTCTGGAAATAAAACCTGCATGGAATAACATACTTTCTGTTGTGGGTGGTTCAGTACAGGGTTATGCTGGGTTAGGACACAGGGCTGCAGGCAGTGGAAAGTCAGCCTGTGGACTTTGAAACATGGGCAGTGCAAGATGGCCAGGGAACGTGCAAATTCAGTGCACACCCTCAGCAGTCTCTGCTGACAAGGAGTCCCTGGCAAAATCCCAGTGGTGAAAACACCTGCATTACCCTGGGATTGACTCTTCCCTAGGAAGCAGTGGATCAGGCTACCACAGGGCGGTGCAATTTATGCAGTCAAAGATGAAAGGCTTTTATTAGCTTTTGCTGCTATCTGGGCATAAGAGGTAGTGTATAATCCATCCTGACCACTATACACACTCAAACACACAGGTGGGTGTGCATAATGGACCCTGATAGCCAATGGATGCAGGAGGTGCTGCAAATATGGACACTGTAAAGCTTCATTTATTTACAAACCTTAAAATTAGGAATGGCTTTGGATTAATGGGGTATAACTTTCCCCAAAACCACAGCCCCCTAAGATTCTGCATTTCAGGAGACCCAAAATCCTATAACAGTAGCACAAGCTGCCCTTTTTGATTCACCTTTTAGATTGCATGAGTCCTGGTAGGTATTTTAATATGCTGAAGATCGATATTTTCAATTGCAAAGCATATTGGAGCATTGCATGTAGCTAGAAGCATTGAGTAAGGGAGAACAATTCTCATGGGGGAGGGACGGGCACTCATATTCTAGTGATCAGGAGGCTTGATTACTGTACTTCACTTTCTGCTTGACTTCCCCATGGCTCGCAGCTTGCTCAGAATGCAGCAGACATTTGACTCAGGGTCGGACCCCTGAAAATGAAAGCACCCCAAATCAGTAGCCTCTAAATACATTTGATCAGGGTCATTACAGGCTACTAAGGAAACCTGAAATGGGGCCAGACATACCTAGCACTAAAGTAAGACATATACATTTAAAAAGAGAAAGCTCAAGGGAGCCCAGCTGTTTCGTTTCATGGCAGCAATGAGTGCTGAAGGGACCTGCGGGAACAGTAAGCGCAAAACCTGCTTACTTTTGGTGTGTTGGGGTGGGCTTTCTTTTATTTAAAGTTGATAACGTTGGCCATGGAGAGTATTGATTAGTCTCTCCTGAATAATGAGCCATAGGTCAAACGGTGCCCTCAGCACCACAGAAACTTGCAAGTCAAAGTGAAATAATTTTTTGTGTGGTTTTAGCTTCCTGAAGATTAGCGTGTGTTTTTCCAGGACATAGCACCAACCTGTTCCCCCATCCACAGAGTGATGGGCCAGGCAAATCAGAAATACTTTCTCAAAACAACTGCTCTCAGGTCACTGCACATCCCCAAGCAGGGCAGCTTTGTTGCTTTCATTGGCATTTGAACCTGCAAGGGACTGAGGTACTCCCCAGGGTTCCTGAACTCTCCCCATTCTCAGTGATTACCCAGCACCTCTTAGATATTGAAAGATCAAGTCCTGTGTCAGTGAGTATGCATTAGTCTCTCTCCTCCACCTCTACTGCACTGCTGACTTCTCTGCCTCTACCTCTTTCTCTCTCCTCCCTTAGGGAAATTGTGCTTCCAGTTCAGTAACTGGCCACGAGCAAACCAAGGAAAGGTTTTTATTTGGGTTTGGTACTTATCTACTTCAATTTGGCTGTTTTCACATCATAGCTGACCAAAGCCAGAAAGTATTAATCAAACCAAGTTCTCCAGCTCCGTGATATATCCACTTCCCTTGCTTCACCGAGCAGAGATGAAGTATGAATAGGCCATGTATGCTGTATGGGCCCAATCATTCCCTACACATGCAGTCAACGGAAAGGCACCTGTGCATCTGAAGGGAACCTGTGTGATCATTGATGCTTTCACATTAAAAGAGTCATTGTCAGCTTTTTCTGTGAGTATCACCCCTTCCCTGCCAGAAAACCCCTGTCAAATTCCAATGAACGGCATGGAGAGGAGGTGGATGTAGAGGGGGAGATGGCTTGACATCTTTTTATGGTCGAACAAAAGGAATCTAAGCCTCCCCTTCAAATAGCAAAGCAAAGACTGGGGACAAATTGTCTGCCAAGAAAGCAGTTTATACTAACTCATCAGCTCCATCCAGAGCAAGGTGCCAGCTAGAGCCTTGTGACCACATAAAAAAAAAAACAGTTTCTGTGAATAAATGCATGATGTCTGACAAATCCCTTTGTTATCTGTGTGCAGTATTCCACACAAAGGAGTAAAGCTACAGCCTGTGTTAAACAGCATCAGTATAACCATCATCCTCATTGATTGGGATGATCATTTCTACTATACGGGTGTGTATTTGTTCACCCCCTTACACAACCCCTCAAGAGCACAAGCATCTCTCTCGGAACCAAGCCAAAACGGCTCTACAGACTAGTTCAAAGCCTTGCTTCTGAAACAGACACTTTCTGGTCCTGGCTAATATAACTGATGCCAATAGGAAGGACTTGAGCATTTAAATCACTTATGTGACATTCCCTGAGATGAGACATGCAAACACCTTCCCCTTTGACTTGACAGATTTCTCCATATGACACGCTGAACACATTCTTGATGATTGAATAGGCACAATAATTAATAAAGGCTGAGAGCCAAATCTCCAGCTGGTATGAACTGGCACTGTTCCATTGAAGTCAATGGAGATATGTGGATCTGGTTCACATGAGACTCCAGCTCTACATATTAATTCTGTTTAGCACCTCTGATTTTATAGGCTCCCAAAATAAGCTTTACCCTTACTTCTAAAGCAGAGATCTTCAAAGTGTGGGGCGCGCCCCCTTGAGGGGCATGGAGGAATGTTGTGGGGGGCATGGGAGCTCTGAGTGGGGAAGCCCCGCCGTCCTGGGGCTCCCAGCTTGGAAGCCCCGCCACCCTGCCTCAGCCCCTGTCTCGGACTGTGGCCTTGCTTCCAGCCCCAGCTGGGGGTAAGGAGGGAACGGAGTAAAAAGCTTGGGAACCACTGTTCTAAAGGGATTACTTTATCCATCATAGCAATGGAGGAAGAACGCAGTAGCTGTGAACAGTTCAGCCAACACAACAGAATAGTTTGGGACAGGAGTTGAAGATACACAATGCTATCAGGGAGGGGACTTTTCTCCAGTTTACCCAATTTCAGTGGAAGAAATATGTCTCCTTATTGAAGAAAAATGTTTTTTTTTTATTGGGAATAAAAGGGAAATATAAAAATTACATTTAAATTTTCAATTGATGACAGAGGTTAGGTGTGTGATTCCCTGAGATCACACTACTGCAGAGGGTCTGAAAGAGACTGAGGGTTCTTCAGGGTAGAGACCGTGCCTTCTTTCTTTGGAAAGTGTCTAGCATATTGTTGGGGCTATTGAAGATAAATATTAATACAATAAAGGGATAAGACAAACATGTGTTTGTTTAATAGTTTCTAATAATACTACAATGGCTGCCAGTCAGCTCTGTGCCCAGCTAGACAACAGCAGAAGGGAAGAAATTAACACATTTTAAAAATGCCAATTGTTAATTGCTAAAGTGGCATGCAAACCCATTGCTAACCTGAGAGGTGACGGATATTAAGCCCTCATATGAGAAAGGGTTCTTCGCAGGACACTTGGATTTCATTGTAGATTACAAAATAAGTACAATATTATTTCCTGTAAGAACGTTTTTCTTTTCTTTATAATGTATTCTTTGTTCTCCAGTAAGGCAGAGCTATTTTTGAAGGAATCCTTCTTACTTCCCTAAAATACCCTTCGACTCACAGAGTTGAGGGTGTTAGTGGGAGGTTGTCAGATGTTCTGTAATCAATAAATTGAATTAAATGCAATTTGCTTTGAGTCTCTTTCAGAGAGATCTGTGGTACTTATGTGCCCCAATTGCTGTAGTACCTGAGCACCTCGGAATCTTTTAATGTATTTATCCCCACAATGCCCCAGTGAGGTTCCTGTTTCACAAGCAGGAACTGAGACACAGAGGGCAAGATTCACAAAAGGATCTGGGTGCCTAACTGTCACTTTAGATGCCTAAGTCTCAGGATCAGGCCCCCCGGTTTTAACAAACCCCCTACTCAGCTCCCTCCTCCCCCCAAACTCTGTAGATGCCTACATTCACTGAGCACCTACATTTTTGCAGTAAAAGTTCCCTAGGCACCTATGTTTCTGCCTCTGAACACATGCATTGCAGGCCCACGCCAGGTGTCCACATGCCTATGCCCCAGAGCAATGCACAAACTGGGGGAAGATAAGCATTCGTTCACATAACTTGCCTGCGGGGCCTGATCCGGTTAGTGTGCTTAGACCTCCCCTGCCGGATCGGCCCCCTACAGAGAAGCTTACACAAAATGATGGAGCTATGCTCAGTGGAACAGCTTCAGCAAGAGAGCGTGAGGGAGCTCCACATCAGACTAGTCCATAGCTCAGTGACTATGGCACTCACCTGAAAGGAACAAATCCCTTCTCCCCCTCAGGTGGAAAGGGAGTTGAACTGAGGGTCTCCCATGTCCTGGGTGTGTACCCTAAATATTGCACCAAATGTTCCGAGAGGGGGATGCTGATGCTGCAACTGCTAGTTTCTTGCTAAAATAGCCTCGGAAGGATTTGCCACTGAGAATCCCATGCAGGAGACGCCTCCCTGCAGCCTGGACTTAGAGGTGGGTCTCCAAGAAAGGGGCAGGGCTTAGCACTCATCCCTCAGCTTGGCATCTCTCATTGGCTAGCTAAGGAGAGGCTCTGCCTAATGTGTTGACTTTTGTGAATGCCAGTCTAAGACATATCTCTCCCTATGCATTGCGTTGGGAGCCTCGCTGCTGAACTCAGGCTTTGCGACGCCAAGTGATTTTCTACAAGCCTAAGTTTCTTTGTGAATCTAGCCCTAAGTGAGTTGCCCAAGGTCACACAGGAAGTCTTTGGCAGAGCACGGAATTGGTTTCCCAAGTTCCAGACTACCATACTAACCATTGGAACATCCTTCCTCTCCAGCCGGATGGGACTGTCATTGCCTGTCTGCTCTGTAGACGTTACAGAACTCAGGATGAAGCATTTTGCACAACTGCTCATTGCACAACTGTTGTGCTGTTCAGTGCTTGGTCACTTTCGATGGTATTCTGATCTATGCCACGATTTTTCAAAAGGCATAAATGGCAGTTTAAAAGTCAATAGGATTTAGGTGCACAGATGCCATTTGTGCCTTTGCAGATCCCTTCCCTATAAGTTGTGAAGTGCCCTGGAATCTTTCAGTAAGAAAGACAGTGTATAAATTAAATAGTAATTAACAAAAACCACAATCCCCCCATGGACAGAGGAAGCAGCCTTACTTTCCATCTATCTCAGAAGGGGTCACAGTGCTGGAGGGAACAATTTAGGCCTGTATTTTTGGCTCTTTTAAAATGTCTGTAGCTGCTCCCACTGCCACTTTCCACAGACTTTTTTTCCTTCATGCCTTTATGGCATAGCAGAGTGAGGGTTATACAGTTTATTACAGTGAATACAGCATGTATGATTACCTGTCTTTTAGGCAGGTGGCGTATGTGTGCATTCAGTGCAAGCAACTTATGGCCGTCAGAGATTGAATACGGGGCTCTTGAGACCAGAGTGGCTAAACTGGAGGAGCTAAGGGAGACAGAAGTACATAGATGAGACTTTCAGGGACACAGTAGAGTGGTCTCAGCCCCACGTCTGACACACTCTGTGCTGTTGAGGAGGATGAAAATCTTGGGGAAGGAGAATATCAAATTGGAGCAGAGGGAAACAATTCCATAGTTGGGACTCTCTTTCCTGGTGATGTCACGGTATCCTTTTGCACCGAGAATACCACAATTATTAGGAAGAGACAGGTAATAGTAATGGGGGAGTGGATTATTAGAAATATAAATAGCTGGGTTTGTGATGACCGGGAGAACCGCATGGTAAATTACTTGCTGGGTGTGAAGGTTGTGGGTCTCTCGAGACATTTAGATAGACATACGTGCAGTGCTGGGGAGGAGCCAGTGGTTGTGGTACAAGTAGGTACCAACGACATAGGCACACCTAGGAGAGAGGTCCTGGAGGCCAAATTTAGGCTGTTAGGTAAGAGATAAAAGACCAGGACCTCCATTCTCTGAAATGCTTCCAGTTCCATGCACAGGGCCAGTGAGATAGGCAGAACTACAGAGTCTCAAGGCATGGATGAGATGATGATGGTTGAAGGAGGCATTTACGTTGATTAGGAACTGGGAAAGCTTTTGGAAAAGGAGGAGCCTATGCAGGAAGGATGGGGTCCACCTAAACCAAACCAGAACCAGATTGCTGAAAGGTCATAGAGGAGTTTTTATATTAAGGGCTGAGGGAAAGCTAACAGGTGCAGAGGAGCACATGGTTCGGACAGACACATCCGTTAGGGGAGGATTTATTAAATGGGATACTCTATATACTTCACTAACTCTGTGCTTAAATTTGACCATGTACTTAAGTCCCATAATCTTCAATGAGAGTTAAGTATGTGCTTCAATGATCTTCTGAATAGGATGCTTGTCTGAACTAGAGCTAATATTTTGTAGTATATTTTGTTTACTGCTTTGCACACATTTACTACAATGGAATCTACAGTATGTGCATGGCTCTTTAAGTGTCCTGCTCTATACGACTTTAAAAAACCCAGCCAATATATTATATACTTAACCTCCCGGACAAAAGAGTTCTGAATAGGAACTAGCTCCCATATGGTGTGGTTGAAAAACCAAACAGCTTGATAGCACTGGCTTCAGAACCAAAACACAGATGGCAGAAAGAGCCTGCCCAAGTTTCCAGACATATCGCCTGTCCCTGCACTAAAGCACAGCTCATTTCAATCCTGCTGTCCTGCATGCAGTAGGTCATCAGACTTAACTTTCAATTTCCCGTGCACTAGTCAATTTAAATTAGACTCTTAGGGTATTTGTACACGGCAATGAAACACCTGGAGCTGGCCAGTGTCAGCTGACTTAGGCTCACGGGGCTTGGGCTGTAGGGCTGTTTAATTATGGTGAAGACATTCGGGCGGCCCCCTGCAGGATCCCGGATTCCAGGCTCCAGCCTAAGCCTGTATGCCTACAACTGGAGTTAAACAGCCCCGTAGTGCCTGAGTCAGCTGACATGGGACAGCCACGGTTGTTTAATTGTAGGGCAGACAATGGTGAAACTCCCCTTAAAGTAAGCGGAGATTGCATCTGCGTAGCGGAAAGCAAAATGTGGCACTTAGGGCCAAAATTTAAAAAAAAATATGGGAGTGTGGGCTATCAAAAGCAGATAATTGTGCACACAAAGTATACAGCTGTATAGAATCATAGAATCATAGAAGATTAGAGTTGGAAGGGACCTCAGAGGTCATCTAGTCCAACCCCCTGCTCAGAGCAGACTAACCTCAGCTAAATCATCCCAGCCAGGGCTTTGTCAAGCCTCAGCTTAAAAACCTCTAAAGATGGAGATTCCACCACCTCCCTAGGTAACCCATTCCAGTGCTTCACCACCCTCCTAGGGAAAATCTGTTTCCTAACATCCAATCTAGACCACCCCCCACTGCAACATGAGACCATTGTTCCTTGTTCTGTCATCTACTACCATTGAGAGCAGCCTAGCTCCATCCTCCCTGGAACCCCCTTTTAAGTAGTTAAAGGCTGCTATCAAATCCCCCCTCATTCTTCTCTTCTGCAGACTAAACAAGCCTAGTTCCCTCAGCCTCTCCTCATAAGTCTTGTGCTCCAGCCCCCTAATCATTTTTGTTGTTCTCTGCTGGACTCTCTCCAACTTCTCCACATCCTTTTTGTAGTGGAGGGCCCAAAACTGGACAGAATACTCGATATGCGGCCTCACCAGTGCCAAATAGAGGGGAATAATCACTTTCCTTGATCTGCTGGCAATGCTCCTACTAATGCAGCCCAATATGCTATTAGCCTTATTAGTATGCAGTATGCGATTAGCCATATTAGTATGTGTAACTGCTTATTTGCATACACAGGCCTTGATCCAGAAAAGTGCTCAAACATGTACTTGACTTTAAGCGAGGGAATGGGGCTTCTCATATGCTTAAAATTAACTTAGGCATCAGCATTTGCTCATTTAATTTTAATATTCTTTCTATATATGTGAAAATTTCAAACAAATTCTTACTTAAGTCACTTAGGGCTGAACTGTACAAACTTTGCTTCTGTAGTTACATGGTTTATCACACATGTGGCCCCCTTAATTTAAAAGTGCCTACTTCTGTATGTAAGTGCTCACTAATGGAAGGGTGGCATGATCTAACTCGTGGGCGCTTGATTCGCTGAAGTCCGTGGGAGTCTTTCTGTTGACTTGATTGGGCTTTGCATCAGGCTGTTACTGAGCAACCAGCATAAGAAAGAATCTAGATGCTTTAGATAAAGATAATTCAATGATGTAACACATCACCCCAACTGGCTCCAAGCCCCATGCACCAGGCCCCCTTCCAGTGCATCTACACCGCAGAATAGTGGTAATAGGAAGATAAATGATCAGAAATAAAATGATTCTGACAGGATAATTTTTTTAAAAGTGGACTTCCTGTTGCCTGGAGTCCACCCAATTCCTTCCTCTGATAAAAGTTTTTTTTCAGGTGCTCTATTCTGTGTAAGGAATACAATATTAAGAGCATTTGCCCTGCCACCACTGGCTGAGGCAAGGGAGAGATTGAAATTAAACTTATTTAAATTAGTAAAAATTGGAGTGGTGACAGTGAATCCTAATGTTAAGGTGCCTATAAACGTGTAATAGTTTATAGTGATAAAGGTTTAATAACTAATAGAGGCAGTTTAAGCGGTTGCAGCCAAGGATCACAAGATAGTGGTTGCAGGGAGTCACAACCAGAGAAAACTAAAATGGTGGACATGAAGTAATTTGGCCAAGAGCAAAAGCAGAAAGAAGTGAGATAAAGATCACTCCAAAATCTGGAAAGAGGGGTCACTTGATCATGACACACGGTCTCAGTCAGATCTGGGTTTGAATGACAGATAAGTTAGCAGCTGTGATTGGTCCATAAGAATGGACCAATCAGGAAAGGCTTAAAGATGATTAGTGGAAGATGAGAAGGACTGAGAAAGTAACCAATCAGAAGAGACCAAAAATTGTATATAAGGCAGAGAGCTGACAGTCTTGTGCTGTGTGTGTGTGTATGATTAGAAGCAGTCAAGATAGGAGCAGGTGGAGAAGCCGGGGAGGAAGAAGGAAAAGTTTAGGAGCTAAGAAGAGCTGAAATCACTGAAGAAGAAAAGAAGAGAAGCAAAACAGTGACAGCAGTAGCAGTTGCATGACAGAAGGACCATTAGACAGATCAGAGGGAAAGAAGACTGTGGAGAAGTAAGCATGATGACCATAGTATAAGAAACAAATAGGACAGATGGATATGTATGCCTGAGATAGTAAAACTGGATGTCTGTGTGTCTATGTTTACTATTATGTGTATAGTTTCAATGTCAGCATCCTACATGTAACTGATCTCCACACGTGGAATGTAACCACTTAAAGCTATTTACAGCTGTATGGTGTTGCAGTATTGGGTACTTTAATGTGAGTATCTGTGCTAATAGAATTTGTATTATGTTCTCTTGATATATGCTTTTAAGATTTATTGTATCAGGGTTTGGTACATTAAATAAAGAATATTTTTGTTTTTGAAGATTACTGCCTGAATGTCAATCTTTCGAGTGGAAGGCTGTATCTGTGTCCTCCCAAAGGTCAATAGAGTTAATCTGTTTGGGAGAGTTTTCCAAAGGTTAGAGAGAAACCCCTGGTAAAACCCTGGCAATTCCTCTAGGGCAGGCCACTGTCTTTCACCTACCAAAAACAGACAAATTAATGATTGAATCAATGATATAGGTCAGACCATTGTGGGGTGCCTTGAGTCTGATTTTGGGTCACACTTTGACCAAGTATTACTCTATCATTCTAGTAATGTGCTAGGCCCTCAATCTGAGATCATGGCTCCATTTTGCTAAATACTGTTCAAACACATAGTAAAAAGACAGGACCTGCACCAATAAAATTGTAATCTGGGTAATGACAAAATGCAACAAGTGGATGATACAAGACAACACGGTTTGGAGGTGAAGTAGCTTACAGTAAAATACACATTTTTTGCACAATAAGCAGCAGTCTCAGCTCGCCATCTGCCAAGTGGAGATAGGCTGTAAATAGGACATAAAATCCAATCAATATCCCTCTCGTTCCCCCAAATAGAGCGGAAATTCTGGTCCAGACTGGAATTTTCTAGCTCACATCCAAACCTATAATGTGGTCAAAGTGAAAGCCCAAATTTGAAGAGCCCTGAACTCTGAGAAAGTTCTGCTTTGGATCTGACTTCAGATTCAAACTCCTTGGCCCAGGCCCTGTCTTTACATCCAGGTCAGTGGAACTGCCTATTGCTACAATGAGGGGGTGCTGTCTCCTCTCTCCATGTCAGTCCTCTGCCATTCATTTCATGTAGCAACATGGCTGCAGGAGCCTCTCTCTGCCCAGGACAGCAGCAAATGATCTTCCCTGAATCAGTTAACAAAAAGGATCTTTGCCTTCCAATCATGCCACCTCCACAGTGCCCCTGATCTTCACTAGACTACAAAACCAAAGCACTGAGTCCACTCCTGATTCTTAGCTGAGATGATCTGCCTAGTAACAAAGGCTCAAGTCAGCATTGCTTTCTAGTTAGACATATTAAATGTAGCACAATACGGATGTAATAAAGAAAAAGAAAACCATGACTTACAGCTGATTGGGTTCTGTTTATCATAACAGTAATTGGGATCATTAGTAACAGATGGAGATGATTGTAGATGTATCAAAGGTCATTTGATCCTGTTGAGTGCCAGGTGAATAATCATTCACATTTGTAATTTGTTTTATCTACAGAACAAAAACTATAAAGAAAGAGGATGCTCTCTGCAATGATCCTGGCACAAAGCCTGCATGTATAGTGCACTGGCATACAACTGTTGCTATGGCCTGACTTTGAAGTACGTTAGCTTGTGCAGTTTAATTCACACTATGCCTTGGAATGTCGGTGGTGTGTATGATACATATGGTCTGAAGGAAGCCTATAGAGTTACAGGCTGAGATCTTCAAAGTTGACCAAAGGAGGTAGATACAAATTCTGAAATTCAGTGAGAGCTGGACATCTAACTCCTGTCAGCACATTTAAAAATCCCCAGTCATAGTGTCTGCAGCACCATAACCTTACGATGAATGGTGGTTAAGGGCAGAATCTTCCATCCCTGGGAAATGCTGAAGAAGGCCTCAAAGGCAGTGAAACTGATTTGATTCTGCTGTGCTTATGGGGCCCTGGCTGCAGTGAAATCATGTGAAAGGGCTTTGACTCCGCGGCAAACCATGCAGTGTTGCTCTGCAGTAGCACCCCGTAAGGTGCTATGGAAGGCGACCTGGGGCTGGCTGAACCATGTAAGGAGCGGAGGTTTTGCCAATGGATCCTCAACTCCATGAATCCACTGGCCAAAACCCATCTTTAGTGGCCAGCTGCAGTAGTGTTCCAGGACTTCCACACCTGGGCTGGGGGTGGTGGTAGGAGGAAGAATTTCTTCCATCCCAACACCTGCAGAAGGTCCCATTCTCAAAACCCACTTACTTAGGTACCATATATTGCTTTAATCATTTCTCAGAATCGTATCTCAGAGTCACAGTTGCAAGGCTCAAGTCCCCAGCTTCCTTATCAGACATTTCTGGGCTCTGTAGCCCTGTGTCTTCTGGGAAAATGGACACCAGTTCTGGCTCTGCCCCATCCATTTGTTCCTGGGGTCCCTGTTCTCTGCCCCATTCAGTAGGAAAGTTTCTGTCTGACAGATTTTTGACAGGTCCACCTGAGGTGTGGAATATAAATGGATGCCTTAATAGGATGCTTTCACCCCCATCCCACTTAGAATTAAGGAATCATGGAAGATTAGGTTGGAAGACACCTCAGAAAGTCATCTAGTCCGACCCCCTGCTCAAAGCAGAACCGACCCCAACTAAATCATCCCAGCCAGGCTTTGTCAAATCAGGCCTTAAAAACCTCTAAGGATGGAAATTCCACCACCTCCCTCGGTAACCCATTACAGTGCATCAGCACCCTCCTAATGAGAAAGTTTTTCCTAATATCCAACCTGGACTTCTCCCTCTGCAACTTGAGACCATTGCTCCTTGTTCTGTCATCTGCCACCACTGAGAACAGCCTAGCTTCATCCTCTTTGGAACCCCCCTTCAGGTAGTTGAAGGCTGCTATCAAATCCCCCCTCACTCATGTCTTCTGCAGACTAAACAAGCCTAGTTCTCTCAGCCTTTCCTCATGTCATATGCTCCAGCCCCCTAATCATTTTTGTTGCCCTCTGCTGGACTCTCTCCAATTTGTCCACATCCTTTCTGTAGTGGGGGGCCCAAAACTGGACCAGAGGTGGCCTCATCTGTGCCGAATAGAGGGGAATAATCACTTCTCTTGATCTGCTGGCAATGCTCCTACTAATGCAGCCCAATATGCCTTCTCGGCAACTAAGGGCTCACTGTTGACTCAGATCCAGCTTCTTGTCCACTGTAACCCCCAGGTCCTTTTCTGCAGAACTGTGCCTAGCCTGTCAGTACCCAGTCTGTAGCAGTGCATGGGATTCTTCCATCCTAAGTGCAGGACTCTGCACCTGTCCTTGTTGAACCTCATCAGATTTCTTTTGTTTCAGTCCTCCAATTTCTCCAGATCATGCTGTATCCTATCCCTATCCTTCAACGTATCTAGCACTCCTGCCAGATTAGTGTCATCTGCAAACTTGTTGAGGGTACAATCCACTGCATCATCCAGATCATTAATGAAAACGTTGAGCAAAACCAGCTCCAGGACCAACCTCTGAGGCACAGCACTCGATACTGGCTGCCAACTAGACATTGAGCCGTTGATCACTACCATTGAGCCTGGTGATCCGGCCAGCTTTCTATCCACCTTATAGTCCATACATCCAACCCATACTTTTTTAACTTGCTGATAAAAATACTGTGGGAGACCATATCAAGAGCTTTGCTAAAGTCAAGGTATATGATGTCCACTGTTTTCCCCACATCCATAGAGCCAGTTATCACATCGCAGAAGGCAATCAGGTTGGTCAGGTATGACTTGCTCTTGGGGAATCCATGCTGACTGTTCCTGATCACCTTCCTTTCCTCCGAGTACTTCAAAATGGATTCCTTGAGGAATCCACTTTGCATATACATTCAGAAATTATCAATACAATCTTAGCAGAATAACATGCTTTTAGTGATTGGGAGGAAGAAGAAATAAACTCCAGCCATTAAGTGCTAATTGAACAATTACTACTTTTTAGAGGACTGCAAAATTGGCAACAAAATACTTGTCTTACTAGCTGGGGGCGGGGGGGGGGGAGCATAAAAACAATTACTTGAGTTAAAATGGTGTTTACTCGTGCTAGACATTTGTTCAATTTGTCGTAATAGTACTACATGGCTATAAGCTGTGTAATTAATAATACAGGAGTGGACACGTTTGTCTTTGGGAACTGAAGCCAAAAAATTGACCCCTTCTTTTCTAAGAGAACAACATATGGGGGAGCCTATCCAGATAAATCCCATTTTAACGGCTCACATACTAAACTTCTAATAACAACAGCTAGGGTGTTCAATATGTAGCATTTTTCAAGCATTAATTCACTGATTCTCCCAGTATTCACGGGATGTATGTATGCATCACAACCATCTTACAGGAGGGGAAGTAAGAGCTCGTTTCTGCCACTCAGCCACTACCTCCAATTAGAGATGGTATCTCAGAGTTCCTTGGAGCACAGGGGGAGTGCATCCATTGCTCATCTCCTCTGTAGCCTATCAGATCTGGTAGCTGGGGTGTAGTAGGGAGCTGGGGTAAAGGCCAGGTTACAACCCCTCTCCTTTTGGGATAGTTAGTGCTGCTCTCAGTGTTAGCCTAGTGTGCATTGGAGAGGAAGGACTGCAGTTGTGGCTAGCCCCTTCATGACAGTACAAGACGGTAGGTTTCCTTCTAAATTCCCAACCCTACTATCCCAAACTGGGGCCAGACATAATCTAGCCCAGGCAGGTTAAGCATCTTGCCTAAAGCCACAGAAGTAGTCATTTGCAGAGCCAGGATTAGAAGGCAAGGGTTCCATGCTGTAAATAAGATCTGTGCTCAGACCTCTAGACTACTCTTCTCTCCTTGAAGTGCAACCCTGCCTTGTAGTATTTAGTGGGTTGTGTTGATTTAAGATAGTCAGCACATACAATATGTGTAATGACTGACAGAGCCAAGTGTGTGATGCTTTGCTATTAGAGCAGTCTCCCTGTGTTGACAAATGGAAGTATTCCAGCAATGTTGTATGTAAATTGCTGACACACACTGAATGTTATATTTCTGCCCCTCTGAATTTGTTCATGTATTCTATTTGGGTTTTGTCTTTCCACAATACCAGGTGCTAGCGCCAGCTCCCTTCTCCGCCACCTTTTAAAAAAAATCCAGCTCTGCCTCCTTGTTTATTTTCATGTCCCTGTCCCGTGCACCAGTAGGAGACTCTGTATATGCACAAAGCAAAAGGAGTTCAATGCATATCAAAAAGTGACGCTCATGTAGAAAATACGTTACGCAATTTTTTTCTCCCTAAGCTGCTTACACATTGTGGAAACAACATATTCCAGTAACTTTTTGGAAACAAAGCCCTGTGATTGAGAGAATGCACAGCAAGCAGTTTACACATACAGACCCTATGCTTTTTCAGAACTTGTTATTTTGCTAGATTATGGTCAAACTGAATCCTTTAGAATCATTACAGGCACACATCACTCATCCGAGCCTCCTGATTATTTCTTGTGGCTCGATGCAGAAATCAACTAATTTAAATTTAAATTTCTTGAGAGTCACCATTCTCAGAAATGCAGCCAAGATGCTTAGTCTAAGATGATGCCATTTATATCTTCTGACACAGTGAAATGAAGTGCAATTTTAAAATGTGTAAGGGTAAGTGGATCTGATACTTACATGGACATGCTCCTTTTCTGTTGTGAAGCTCTTACATGCAGAAATGTTAACAGGATTTACAAAACCCATCTGTTTGCAAAACCAGCATCTCCAAGTGCATTCAGGTTTGTAAAACACAGCAGGTGCATAAACTGTGGCTGACTCATCCAGCGTACAGATTGACTGTAACACTGCTCTGTGTTTCCTTGCACTGACACAGAGCACATTTCTGCTTCTCAGAACATTCTGAAAAGCCGATTCCAATTTGCCAAGTCAGATCATTCAGAATTTGAAATAGTTGAATCAGTGGATTCTGTAAGGAAACTTTCAAAGGAGGAGTGTAGCTAAAAGTTATATGCAATATTCCTTGGAATTTCTAGAGCGCCAGGAGCTGATCAGGAGATGATCTCTGAGTGCTTTATAGATATTAAAGCTACAACATTCCTGAGTGCTAGGTGATTTCATTATCCCTGTTGCACAATGGGAAATGGAGACACAGCAAGGTTAAGTCACTGGCTTATAGTTTGAATGTCCACAATCCAGCAAGCTTCCTGCAGCTTGCTGGAGTGTGCACACACTGCTAACCTCTCTGTAGTGGTTAGGTATAAAATACTCCACCCCTCCACTCCAGTGCAGCCATGACTCTGCCTTCACTCCAAACCCTTTGGGGCTCTGGGCAGCCCACGGGAAGTAATTAGGGAGCAGTAACTGCAATACTGCCTAGCCTTTATTTGGATTCCTTGTAGGGTGGAAGGAGTGGCATCTTCCTTCCTTCCTTCCTTCAAACTGTTCTTCTGCATAAGGGAAGCTGGGATCTAGCCCTTAGTAATTCAGGATATGAGATGAGAGAACCCCTCTGCTACGCTCTCAGCTTTGCAGAAGTATGTAAGGGACATTGGCTTTTTCATCTTCCTAAAGGTGGTCGAAAAATAAATGTTACTTAAGGCACAGGAATGGTGAGAGAGTTTCATTTTGCAGGTTTTCTAAGTGGATTGTTTCCTCTTCCCACCCAACCCCATATTTTTCCGTGGAATTTTTTAATTCACCTATTTTTATTTTAAATTTTGAAAAAAAATCCTACCACGTCAGGACTAAGCTGACCAATCAAAATTGGCAATAGACCTCTGCCACCCAAAAGCAAAAGGAAGAAATGATAAACAAAAAGAAATCATCAATAAAAGATGGAAAAAGGTTTGTAGAAAAATGGAAACCTTTGAGAAAAAATCAAAATATTTCTGGCAAAATTCCCATTTAAACACAAACAAACAAAACCAAAAACTAAAGCCACATTTAATCAAAACAGTTGTTTAAAAGAAATTTTTTTTATTCTATGAAGCGTCACTCAGTGTTCTCATCAGAGAAAGGATCATGGATTAGATATACCAGGAGTTGATCAGTGTGTGGCAGATGTTATGTTTCTGGATTTATTGTCCAATCTACTTTGGGCCAGATCCTGATCCTATTGAAATAATTGCCACAGAAAAGATGTGGTTCTTCATAAACACCACTTAGAGTTCCCTTTACTAACACCGTCTTCCTGTGTGCTAACCACATTCAATATCTCCTTACAAAGATTCCCTCAAATCACACTTTTCATCAAGCACCACTAGCTACTTAGTCTCTAACTGTTTGCCTGAGGTATTTCTCTGGCTTCTCTGACAATAGCATCAGTGACTGTGACAAATGCATAGAGATTTCCATAATGGACACTGCTGTTTCCCTCCTCATATACATCAGGGTTGCTTACTGTGTTTCTAAGGTTTTCTTCCTGTGGCACTTCCCTTTCCTCCTCTATTATGGGAAGACTTTTGCAAAAGGGTGAGTCATGGGCCACATGCTCTGAAAAAGATCATGCTTTCCCTGTAGGTGGGTCCAAAAGCAAGAGAAAACTTTGGCTGGGTATGCTTTATCTCTTGTTCTTGAGGGACCAGCCATCACAGCTACCTGGATGAGTCGTGAATGGAGACATAGCAAGTTCTTAAAGACGAAGACCAGGTCCTTGAATTGCCACCTGAAGTGAAGTGGAGGTCAGTGGAGGGTGTAGAGTACTTGTGTGATGCACTCTGGATGTTTTTTCTGGATGCTGTGTTCTGCACCAGGCTGAATTTCTGTGCTGTCTTCATCTTCAGCCCCCCGACGAAATGAATCACAGTGGTACAGTCTGGAGGTGATGAAACCATGTAACACCGTGATCAGATCCCCCTGCAAGAGGAAGTTGTGCAGTTTCCTGCCAAGCTGGAGATAGAATAAATCACTTCTCAAAACTGTTGTTGCTTGGGGATGAGGCTTTTGAGATGAGTTCAGTAAGACCTTGCGACTTTGTCTTAACTGATGACGATTAGGTGGAGGGCAGATCCGTTTGACAGAGGTAGTTGGCATCACCTTTGTTTTTCCTTTCCCAACAGCATCACTTAAAGTTTGAAACTGGTTTCAGTTGGAGCCACTGGCTCTTCTTTTGGGTGTTGATCTTTTACAGGCTCAGTGATACCTTAAGGACTTCTTTAATTAAGTATTTTGAGAGGAAAACTACAGCTCTGTGCATGATAAAATATTCTCTGTAAAAATAATTAAAAAAATAAACCAGATTTAAAAGAAACAAAACAAACCCCTATCAGACTGTATACAAAACAAATCAAATGATCCTTTACCATTGAAACCTTCCATCATTCTCTGCTCTCCTCTGCTTGGTTTAAATTAACTTTTCAAAGAAGGTGCCTTGCCTCATTATAACTGTAATATACCATGCACACCTATGACACTGCTGTAATAAATAAGTAATAATAACCAAGGCCCTGCATACGCCACAACAAGCGTGATCTAAATTCTATGGCAATGCAGTTGGACTCCGTGCTACTCCGATGCAGCAGATCAGAAATACTGCAATCACTTCATATCCTTTAAAATTGAGGGTTTTTTTGTTGAATGATATACGAAAAAGAATGCAATCAGTACAGTATTTCTTGTATTATTTTTATTTGAAGCTGCCCAAAATATTTCATTTTGCATTTTCAAAGTGCTGCAAAACTCTGTATTAAAACCACATAACTGCATTGCAGAAGCTACAATGAGGGAAGCTGGAGATTTTGCTTGCAGGATAAGAGATAATTGAGGCTTTTGGCAGCTAGGAAGGTGTGAGAGGAAGTTTGGGTTTGTGGAAGTTACATATTATCATGATGTTTCCATTGGTCCATTGTAGATATAGTTAACAATGTTGACATTTACAATGGCCTCATTAGGTTTCAGAATCATGATACTAATGCAAATAATCTGATAGCTCTGGATTGGTTCACGTTTGAAAAGTTTTCTTCTCAACCACATGTGCTAGAAATTTAGTTTTTTAAAAAATGAAAATTTAGATTATGAAGCCCAGTTCTATGAGAAGGGTGGATTCTGTGGTATATCCCAGGGCCATGGAACTGCAGAATACCCAGGGCACTTATAACAGTAATTCAAAGAGTATAATTAGTATTTTGTGTCCAAGCACAACCTGGACTTTGTTACGAGAAGTGAAATTAGAGATTGGACCGAGGTAGAAAGTTTGGATCTGGATCTCAACTTTCCCCATAGGTGGTGCTGATGAAGGGAGTTCTCATCTGCAGAATTTTGGCTCAGGTTCATTCTCAATGAAACCTTTGATGTGGACAGGAAAGGTCACCATTTACTTGATTCGTCTCTCACTCATACTAGTTTTACCCCAGTGTAACTCTCATGACTTCACTGGAGTTTCTTCCTGCTTTACACCAGTGTGAGTACCAGGACAATTAGCTCTCACACTTTCATTCACCACAGTGAGTCTCTGACAATCTTACACTAAAATGCACTGCAGTAGCTGGGAAGGAAGCTGACATATCCTAAAAGACACATTAGGCACTGCATAACCTTGCAGAACTCTGCCTTGCATTTTCCAGCCTGGTTTATTTTGGAGTTCACTGTTGCCTGGAAGAATTGCAGTGGGTTATAAAATTTCTAAATCAAATGTAAAACTGTAGAATAAACTTCAGGCCCAGCATTGCGCTTATCACAGGCACCACCTGGTGTTAGATGTGGTTTCTGAACTACACCTTTTTGTCTTAATTTGTATTAACATGAGATTGAGTAATTTTATTTTGTTATTTCCCACTATGAAAGGTGTGGTTGAGGAAGAGGGTGTATTCCTTCAAGGGTGTATGTCATGTGCCTGCACTCTTAAGGTCCCAGTCTATCTGATTGCATTTCACACAGAAAGAACTGAGAAATATGCTTCCCACTTGCTGACCATTTCATCCCGTTTTCCAAACTCTTCTTGTGTTGTCCCCGCGCTCAAATGTGTCCTTTTAGTTTTTTTAAAGTGGTGAAAGTGGCCAATACTTCTCATGTATGTTGTTCTTATATAAGGCACAGACAGCTTGTATTTAATTCTTTTTATTTAAAGACTATGCCCCAGATTCCCAAATTGTATTTAGATTTCTAACTCCCATTGATTTCAATGGGAGTTAGAAATCTAAATACTTTTGCGGATCTGGGCCCACATAACTAACAAAACAGCCACCAGAGCTGAATCTGTTTTTAATGATTTAATAATTATATATCATTATGATATCATGATAATAATAATAATTATTATTATCAGTCTTATTAGCTGCATTGTATTTTCTTTCCAAATAAACCATACCAGCTACAGTGCGTGCAACTGAGTTTGGTGCAAGTGCAGTTTGTTTCCAAATGGGTGGTGTTGGGTATGGCATACATAACAGGTGGTATTGGGCAGAGGAGGTAAAGGGTTGAGATTAATTTGGGTCTTTTACCACTGACATGTGATAAGCTTGAGGGAGGCACAACTGAGGATGCTTGCTATCACCTTCTACTCTATTGGGCAATAGCCAGCCAGTGGAAAATGTCCTGTGCCTGCCAGCAAAGAATGGGGACTCCAAAAATATCCTGCATGATGGATGTTTTCACATCATGTTGGTAGAGAGCCTATGGCACTACACTTGTAACTGTGGCTTGCTGTATAGTTATTTACTATCTGAGGAGGATTAGTATTGTGCTGCATGCTGAGATGTGGACCAGATATACCTCTGACTGGCTGGCATGAGAATACATCCCAAAGTATAACGGCTCATGAAAGCATGTGGAGCTGAGGTGACTAGAAGCCTGCATCTTACTCCAGGAGAATAACTAAGGAACAACACATAGCAGAGGGCCAGATCCTCAACTGCGTCAATATTAGCAGATTCATTGGCTGCAATTAAACCTTTGATAAGCAGGCAAGTGTGTCACCATCACAGGATTTTAGAGCTCATTCCCCTTGAACTGTAGCTGCCTCTATGGCTTGCCTTGACACTGTGACTACATGATAACTGAGCTTCATAAGGCTTCCTCCTGGAGCTCAATTCATATCTTTACCTATTCTCTAAAGACTGGGGACAAATCCGTGGCTTGCTTCTCAGTTATCACTGAGGCTAATCCTTCCACCTCTGTTTAATTTGTACTCCTCAGTCCTGTGCCTGGGGGCTTTCTCCTGCTTCATAATCTCCTACAATAGGAATATGCAGAGGCAAATATACGAAGTAAAGAGGAATGTTCTCTTAATATGTTGACTCCGCAGATCTAAACCAAGCCTCCTTCCTTTCCTGCCTCTTCAGTTGTGCTAGATTTGGATCAGGTGGAAAGGAAAGGAAGGATGGTCTGAGCAGTCAGCCTCTTAGCCTTACATTGACTGCTTAGGTCTGTGGTCAGCGCAGTGGTTAGGGGCTTTGAAACACTTCTGGAACTCCCGAAGCTCAGGGCTTGGTTTCTACAATGTGGAGGAATACATGGAAAAGAACTCCAAATGCTACTGAGTTCTAACTAAACTTCCTTTATAAACAACTTATTTCAGAGCTGGCTCTGGATAAAAATCATCTTGTTTTAATCACTGTTTCTTATGGCAGCAGCAGCTCTTGCCCGGGCCACCCTCGGACTTAAGTCTGACATTATTAAAAAAAAAAATGTTTCCTTTCCTTCCTGGTATGGAGCTAACTAAATAACTTCACAGCTAGAGAATGAATGTATTTGAATTCATATGTAGCCTGGACTTGTTATTATTATCTTTTTAAAGCTAGTTGCCATAAGAGCAACTGAGCCAGCCCCAGCCACGTTGATTTCAAAGGGAGAGAAGAAAATACCACAGCTCTCTGGCAGAAGCTAATTGCTTGCAGACAGTCTTTCTGCAGCAAGCTTTCTGTCCTCAGGGTCCTAAGTCATCTAGGATTTTTATATTAGTTTCCATCAGAACAGGATTTTTCTGATCCTCATATGCATAAAGCCAGCCTCCCCACTGTATAACAAGTGAGAGAGGAAATCTCTATCTTCCCCGTGGCCTTCTGCAGCCAAGAAATGGTCTTTAAAAATAGTCTGACATTAAAAAAATAAATGGTTCCTCTCCTTTCTGGAATGGAACTAACTAAATAACTTCACAGCTAGAGAATGAATGTGTTTTATTTTATATGTAGCCAGGCAGATGATGTCAATGCACTTGGACGTCTTAATATTATCTTTTTAAATGTAGCTGCCATAAGAGCAGCTGAGCCAGCCTCAGCCACATTGATTTCAAAGGGAGAGGAGATAATAGCACAGCAGTTTGGAAGGAGCTCTCTAATCATGTGGCCAAAGGCAGTTTGTTAATGTTCCTTCCTGGGTAGGGCCGGGAAAATGGCTAAGTGGGGATTCAAGATCTACTAGAACCAAGCATATTCTCTGTTCTGTTCTGTTTTTCATATAGTGGCAACACCACAACAGCTGAGCTCCTTCCAGTGATGCTGCCTTCAGCATCTGTCACATAGCTTCTTCTCCATTCTTTGCCCTGGGGAAATTTGGGTGTGTACTTTTTGTTGCTGTAGTGCCCAGCTGCTTTTATTTACAAGGACAAACTCAAAGAAGTGTGCTTTGCACTTGGAAGGTTTGAAGTAGCTCTTAGTTCCCGCAGGAGTGAATCTAGTGAATCTGAACTTTTGTGAATTTGGGCTTGACAGATGTGCCCTGGAACACACAACCAACAATTTGCTGTGCGTATAAAGCTACTGGATTTCCCTGGAGATGTCATTGCTAGGAATCGTGCTGCTGGCTCAGAGAGACCTTGTATGTTCTTAGAGCATGGGGAGAAGTTTTGGTCTGCAGGATTTGGAGGTTATCATCAGAGCCTAAACCTTTCTGAGTGTTTCTCACTCTGTCTCTTCCTCTTAGCTAGAGGGGTCTAAGCCTGAGGTTTGCAATACTCAATGCCTGCATAGAGGTTTGAATTCATAGAATCACAGAATGTTAGGGTTGGAAGGGACCTCAGGAGGTCATCTAGTCCAACCCTCTGCTCAAAGCACTAAGTCATCCAGGGCTTTGTCAAGCAGCACCTTGAAAACCAC
Organism: Emydura macquarii macquarii; assembly: GCF_026122565.2. NCBI lineage: Eukaryota > Metazoa > Chordata > Testudines > Chelidae > Emydura > Emydura macquarii. The sequence goes on from NW_027130506.1 coordinate 9,434,408, forward strand.
TAGGGATGGAGATTCCACCTCCTCCCTAGGTAACCCATTCCAGTGCTTCACCACCCTCCCAATAAAAAACTTTTTCCTAATATCCAACCTAGATCTAGCCCACTGCAACTTTAAACCATTGCTCCTAGTTCTATCATTTACTACCACTGAGAGCAGCCTAGCTCCATCCACCTTGGAATCCCCTTTCAGGTAGTTAAAGGCTGCTATCAAATCCCCCACCGCACTTCTCTTCTGAAGACTAAACAAGCTTAGTTCCCTCAGCCTCTTCTCATAAGTCTTGTGCTCCAGCCCCCTAATCATTTTTGTTGCCCTCTGCTGGACCCTTTTCAATTTGTCCACATTCTTTCTGTAGTAGGGGGGCCCAAAACTGGACACAATACTCCAGATGTGGCCTCACCCAGTACTGAACAGAGGCGAATAATCACTTCCCGCGATCTGCTGGCAATGCCCTATGAATGCAGCCCAATCTGCCGTTAACCTACTTGGCAATAAGGGCACACTGTTCACTCATATCCAGCTTCTTGTCCACTGTAACCCGCAGGTCATTTTCTACAGAGCTCCTGCCTAGCCAGTCGGTTCCCAGTCTGTAGCAATGCATGGGATTCTTCCATCCTAAGTGCAGGATGTTGTCCTTGTTGAACCTCATCAGATTTCTTTTGACCCAATCCTCCAATTTGTCTAGGTCATGCTGTTTACTATCTGTACCCTCCAGCGTATCTACCACTTCTGCCAGGTTAGTGTCATCTGCAAACTTACTGAGGGTGCAATTCACCCCATCCTCAAGATCATGAATGAAGATGTTGAACAAAACCAGCCCCAGCACCGATTCCTGAGGCACTCCACTTGATACCGGCTGCCAACTAGACATCGAACCGTTGATCACTACCTGTTGAGTCTGATGATCTAGGCAGATTTCTAACCATCTTATAGTCCATTCATCCAACCCATACTTCTTTAACTCGCTGACAAGGATTCCAGGATGGCTGACTCTGCACTTCATCCTCCTTCATTTTTCTCCTGTTAGCTGGTTTGTCAGTGTAAAGGGGTTTTAGTTTGTGTGCAGAATTTGGATGCAAGTTTTGAAATTAGATGCATATATTTTCTCCATGTGATAACTTATTAGATGTCCAAGGCTTGGTGGCATTTGTCTCTGGGGAATAAGGGTTCTCTCTCCAGTCCACCTCACTCCATTTTATGGCAGCAAAAGAAGAGGCACTAATAAATGGCAATGAAGGCTCAGATCGACAAAGGGGCTTAGGTGTTGCAATGCTGAGCTTCACAGTGCCTAACCTTTAGGCCCATAGAAAATCACAAGAACCACAGTGCAATGCACAAAGCTGAGTTAAGTGCCTAGGCTCCCTGCATGATGATAAATAGGTGCCTTGGAATGCAGCCCACGAAAGTCAGAGTGCTAGGCGGGGAACCACCTAAGCTAGCCTATGGGAGATGGTAATGAGAGGGGTGTGTTTGAAGATCCTCCCCTCTCTCTGAGATAGGTAGCTAAGTCCAGGCTGCAGAGAACACCTATCTCCACTTAGTGATCCATGAATGGGAGTCATGAGGCTTAGGAACTTCTTGATGCCAAATGGCAGAGGGCACAGGGGATGCATAGAGTTTTACAGGGGTCCCTTGGATCAGATATACGCATAATGATTTGCTGAAAGGTGATAGGTGAGGTTTCTACCAATAGCCAGCCCCGCACTAGTCATCATAATCATTCCGAGATGTAGACACAGAAGATATTTGAGGAGCTATGCATGAAAATTATGTTCTTAAGGTTAATGCAGATCCCCAGAATGTGATAAACATAATTTTATTTCAGGCAGGGAGCAGTAGATGCTTATCTGCATCTGCTTGTTGTGTATTGTGTGCCGCAGCACATGTTTATTTGGATACTGAGTCACCAGCTAATCAAGTTTGCTAAACTGACAAGAGATCACAAAATCTCCAGCAAGGAGCACACAGCAGGAGGGTGTCCTGTTTCTGACGAAGATCAAAGGATTAGGCTGACACAACAGGAAAATGCAAGTGGACACAGTCTTTCACTGAGGAGACGAACTGCTACCATGTTCTGTCTTATGAACTGAGAGCACGGCCAACTTGGTTGAAAATGCTGCAAAGACTTTGAGTGAGCTAAACGTCATTAGACAAGACAGTATCTTGTTAATTAAGCATAGGCTCTTGAATGCATGTTGCGATTTTATTTTACATGTAACCCTTTATTTCCAATATTCTCACTTGCTCCTTCTCGAATCTCTATACTTTGCTAAATACATTTGTTCTTGTTTTCACTATAAAAATATCCAGATGCTGCATGTTAAACGGAGCGGTGATCTGAAGGAAAGCTGGGAAACTGGTGGCTATTGCTTCTTCGGAAGTAGCTCAGCTGTGAATACTGTGAGTATCAGTGGAACAGGGGCTGGACACTCCAGGGAGACATTTGGAGGTTGGAATGGGCCTGTCGCTAATCTGCAGAGGGACAGCGGAGCCTGCGTAGGCCGGGCAGGGAGAGCTTGCGTTGCCAGTGGCTGGCACAGTTAGAGCGCTGACCGCAGCAGGCACAGACAGGGCTTCCTCACTCTCAGGGCAAGTGGTAGGTAGCGAGGTGCCTCATGACCCTGATACCCCCAGGAAGCATCAAAGGCATTTCTTGCCGTAATGAGTTAGGCGCCTCACGAAATAGCTGGAGGCAGAGCAGGCGGCGCCCACCCTATAACTTTTAACCCAGTGGTTAGAGCACTCACCTAGCATGTGGGAGTACCCTCAGGCCCAGAGACCGAGAGAGAAGTTGAATAGGGAGTGCCCGCCTTGACCCGCTGAGCCATGGAAGAGTCTGTTGTGGGGCTCCCTCCGTCTCTCTGGTGAAGCTGTTTCACGGTGGATAAATAATGAAAGCGTGATTGGGGCAGGGGGCCTGGGTCTGCCATGTGGGTGTTACTCTCACTCTCCCTCTTTGACCCAATGACTGTTTAAGTATTTATCCACAGTCATTGGGCCGGAGGGAAAGAGAGAGAAAGGAAGTTAGAATGACACTATAGTAAAGTGGTGAGGGCACCGAGATGGGAGACCCAGGCTCCCGTCCCTATCCTCCCATATCAACCGGCAGATGACCTTCCTTAGGTGCAATTCAGGGGCTGAACCAGTTAGCTAGGAGGTAGATTTAGCCAGGCACACGTGTGCAGGTGCATAGAGTGTACTACATGTACAACTTATGATGGACAATTCATGTGACTCCCATAGACTCTTGCTGGCAAACGGAGAGTAGTACATGTATGCTAGATATGTATAGTTGGATGCAGAAACAAATTGTGTGATAATATAGCTCCTTATATGGGAAATAGTATGTGATAATGCCATTAAGAACTGCCCCATATACATTCATGCAAGGGGGAAGAGTTTAGGTTAAACAAGCAACATTAACATATGCATTTCCTGCACCTTTAATGTCTGTGCAGTTTTTTTTCCTAACGGAATTTCTTAGGCTTCCTCTGCAAAGTTAATGAAAGTCATTCACAAGCTGAATGTGCAGTGAATGGGGCTTGGCTCCACAGGAGAACACAAGATGCTTCCCACTAGATATTTAATAATTGTATTACTTGAGGTGTAACAAGTGATGATGCAATTCAAGACTGTGATGATGCTTATAGGCAAAAGGGCAGAGTTAAGGTTGTGCAGGCAAGCTTAATTTTTAGCATTTACTGGCTTTAATCATGCAACATTCTTGCTCTCCTAACATTTTTATGATAAGGGGAGTATATTTTTTCCCATTCTCCTTAGACTCAAAGACAGTTGATCCATTTTTTGGCTGCAACCTTCTGAAACAAATTCACCTTCATAGAGAGATCAGGCAGGGAAAATTTTAGCCAAATAGATGAAAGTTTCAGAAAGAGATGAAGTACTTAAAAGAGCAGCTTAGAGTGGAACCATTCAGGCCACTAAATAGCATTCATTAGCCCCAAGAAATATATATTACAAGTACTGTGCAGTACATAATATATGTATTAATAGCAGCAAGAATTGTAAAACAGATCCCGACTTTCCACGCTTCGATTATAGTAATAGTATTCACATTGGACAGTAAGAAACCTCCACATTAATATGAGTTTCCATTGTCTTTCAGGTACTGGATGAGTGCATATCCTGTGAGTATTCTCTCTCTATTTCTCCCAGCAGTTTCCCAATATAAGCCAACAGATGTACAAACACAGGGTGAATAACTCATTGCCCTGGAAAAATCCACTCTTACGGGAAATTCCCATGTAACCGGAAAGAGGAACCTCATATAACTACGTCCTCACTTCCTCCAGCATTCTATTAGAAAGGCAGAGGTAACAGTGGCTTATATGAAGATTTAGTTTCTGATCAGCTGAACACTCTCCTTCTCTCTCTGTCAGCGAAGGTGATGACTACTAGCAAAGGACATTCATGTACAAGTTAATTTATATCCTGTACACAAAGTGACAAATGCCAAGGGTATCTACACACAGTGCTGGGGGGGGAGGGGGGGAAGGTGTGATGTGGAGCCTCCACCTTCCCCGAGGCAACTCCAGGAGGATAGTTCAACCTGCTCCCCATTGCACACCTGGCCTGCTGCTCCAGCCAGTATGTCAGACTGGGGAAGTGGGTAACATGGAGCATGACCGGGGGGCAGGGTGACAGGGCTAGGAGTCCCTGCATTCCCTCAGTTGTAGTGATGATTCCTGGCTTCTGAGCAGAGTGCACAAGCAGGGAAAAGGCTGCTTATGTCTTCCCCTTATACACACATTCACATGCCTGCACCCATGCAGGGGGAGCGATCTAGCCCTGGATGAAGAATTACTCAGCCGTGTACAAATGCTGTGGCTCTGACTAGCACTGCTAGGGGGAAAAGAGAAGCTGGCAGTTGAGTCTTTGCTCCTAGTATCATGCTTTCCAGGGCCAGATACAAGGGGATGTACAGAGGAATGCACTGCTCTGAAAAGCACCCGTGGATCATATGTGCTGCGTGCTGATTACAATATGCATGGTCCTTCTGTCCATCAATATTTACCTATCACCTTAGCAGCTGGGTGCCGCTAGCCAGCATAGCTAGGGGCTGGACATCTCCCAACCAGTTGAAATCCTTTGGCCATGATATAGGTCAGTGGTTCCCAACCTTTCTGGCTCAAGGGCCACAGATATCATTTTTACAACCCTGAAGGGCCACCAGTCTCTGCCAGCAGCCCTCTCCCCCCACCTCAGCCAGATGGAAGGAGGTCTCAGCTGCCTCCTCGCTGATCTCCCATCCCCCTGGCTGCAGCAGGAAAACCGCACCCGTCCTGTAGTTCCGTGCGTCCACCTGGATCCGTAGACAGTGGCTGCCTTCTGTAGCCAGGGGGACGGGAGATCGGTGCTCTGCTCCCCCTGGCTCCAGCAGAGACCCCAGCACTAGGGACCCAGATAGAGTGCTTTGCTCTCTGCTGGAGATGGGGGTGGGGAGCACTGATCTCCCTTCCCCTTGGCAGCAGCAAGGAGCCTTCATCGGTCTTGTAGCCCCACGGCACCGTGCTGTACCCTGGGTCCTTAGACAGTGGCTCCCTTCTGCAGCCAACGGGAGAGGAGCGGCAGGCCACTTTGAAAGACCCCCCCGGGCCACGGGTTGGGAACCACTGATATAGGGGCTAATATGCTACCCAGCTGTCTCTTCCAGTGTTCTCAGCTCTAGTGAGAGATCCCACCCTGACACAATCTTCTTGCTTTTCTGTCTTCCCCCTGGGCAGCAGAGTGTAGATCTAGCTGTCAGAGTTCACATAAGCATGTTTGCAAAGACAGAGCACAAGATGGAGAAAAACCTTCAAAGTGGCTGACTGTTCTGACTACAAACCCTTAATAACACAAGTAATAATGCTCATCACTTATGCAGTGCTTTGTCCAAACACTAATTAATCTGTGCAGCAGCAGGAGACGCCATTTGCTACCGGGACTGTAACAGTGATAAAATAATCCCATAGAAGTGCAATAATAAAACACACGCTCACCTTCTCCAACTGTGCCCTTGCGGCCAAAGCGTCATCCAGAAGTGACCATGTTCTGCGGGACAAAGTGGGGAAATGGCTGCATTGTCTTTTACGACTATTGTGTGTGACTGTTGCCCTGTTCAGTTCGGGATTCTTACCTGCCTGAATGTGTAGAGTTAAATCAAAAGAGGCTGTAAAGAGTGGCTGTTAAAGACCCCAGGCAAGGTAAAACAGTGACACAGATAAAACCGATTATCAGATACTCAGCTTCAAAGGAGTTAAGATAATAGCTGACTCCATCCAGACTAGAATGGGGTCCCTTTTCCAAGGCTAAGCCTAAGAGCAAAAGACCCTGGCTGATTAAAAAGAGCCCTGACAGAAAGGAAGGGGGGTTGCGGGTGAGCAGAGGATGTGTCAGAGAAAAATGTAACAGTCTGATTCAGACACAGAGACAAGGCTGCAGGCGGTGTAAACTGGTTCTCCCATCTCAGCAATAGGGAATAAGCCAGAGTCACCTGATCTATGGTTTGAGAGGCTAAGATTGGTAAGGGACTATGTGTGCAGGCCTACTTTTCTAAGTACTGTGTAGCTTTCGGACAAAAGAAACCATGCTTTGTTTTGAAGACACTGTGTGTATAACTGCAAATGTATGCAGTCACAGGCTCCCAGTGAAAAAGCCTGGTGAAGTCTGACCCCCCAGCTGGACCTGCTGAATTAGTCACAGTAGGAACCAGGCAGGCTAAAACCCAGGTCTTGGCCTTAGAATGGGTGAACTGTGGTATTCTGCCATAGGTACATTAAAAGCCCAAGTCCTGCCATCTGACTGCAATCAGAGAGACGCCGAAAAGGGACCACAGGGCAACTAGCCTGGTATCTGCGACATGCTGTTTTCTTCATCCTCTCTTTCCTTGATTTTCTAAAGAGGAGAAAAGATTTTGGGTCAGATCGTCAGCTAGCTCAGCTGAACTGATTTACAATAGCTAAGGATCTGGACTTTGATTCCAACATTTAGCAAGAAAAAATAAAATTTGTTTATTGGAAAATATTTTTATGCACAGGGACACAGTATATCCCAGTTAATGGGAAGATGGTAGAGTGTTTTATATGGTTTATTTTTTTCTCTTTCAGTGTCCTACAAACTGTGAAACAAAATTGCTTTTGTTACTGGTGTTGTTTTCCAGTTAGCAACCATCATTGATTTTCCCTGGTGCTTCTTCATGGTCTGGCGTAGGATAGCCACTCTCCCTCATCACTGGGATCTGCAGCTGCTGTGCCTCTGCGGTGACCTGCCTCTTCTCATGACTTGGCCCTCTGTCCAGGTCACTTCCAAGTCTATCCCTTTCCAGGGTCTCCATAAACAAGAGGATAGAGGAGTTAACACAAACATACTGAGTTAGTACAAGAGAGGGGGATGCCTGCATCTGAGGGTGTACAAGGATCAGGCCCTATCTTTCCTCAGGGAGAGACCTTCAGGCAGTTATTGTGAAGAAAACGCCTGCCTTCCCTTAGCCCTTTCCTCTCACACTGAGGGTTGAAGATCTGCTGTCTGCCCACAAGTGGGGTGTTCTGCTCTTTATCTCCTCCTCCAATCTGTGCATCTCTTGCAGGTGGGGTGGGGTGTGGCTGGCTGGGCCCAGAGCAGCCCCTTAACTTCTTGGCATCCAGTGTGAGCTTTGTGGACCCCATCACAGTGACTCTGAGCAATTCACTAAGGGTACATCTACATTGCCCCCACCCAAAAAAGAAAAGAAAGAAAAAAGCCAGCAGCAGCGAGTCTCAGAGCCAGTTTCAGCTGACTTGGGCTTGTGTTAGGGGGTAAAAATAGCCGTGTAGATATTCCAGCAAGGGGGCTGAGTCTCAGAGTTTGAACTCCAGTGTGAGTGGGAACGTCTGCATTGATATTTTGAGGCCCGCAGTGTGAGCCCTGTGAGTCTGAGTCAGTTGACCCAGGCTCTGAGACTCACTGCCATGGTTTTGCTTTTTGCAGTGTAGACTTACCTAAGGCTCAAATTTTCAAAAGTGTCCAGTTTTTGAGTGCCTCAGTTTCCAGCAGCTCAGGATGAGCCAGTGGTTAGGGTGCTACCCTGGGCCTCACAAGACCCATGTTCGATTCCCTACTCTGCCCTAGATTTCCTCTGTGATGCTGGGCAACTCCCTTAGGCCCACATCCTCGAAGGTATTTAGGTATCTAATTTCCATTTATTTCAATGGGAGCTAGGCACCTTTGAGGATTTGTGCTTCCGTTCCCAATCTGGAAAGCAAGGATAATGGCACTTCCGTACCTCACAGGCGCGTTGGGAGGTTAAAAGAAAAGATTGCAAGATGCCCAGGTACTGTGGTAATGACAGTTATATAAATAGCAGGAGAAGATGTGTACCACCAATCTAGCTCAACTCAGTGGGAATTTCAGTTACTCTACACCTCTGAAAATGAGATTATAGGGCGTGGATCCACAAAAGTATTTAGGCTCCTCACTTCCTTGGTGCCTCAAGTTGGACATGCATCAGTAGTGGGCACCTGAATAATCTGAACATACTGTCTGTGCATCTTAGCTGAGGGAAGCTGCTTAGTGTTTTGTTTCACTGATTTGGGCACGAGCATCATCAGTGATTCTGCTGCAACTCTGTGATTAGAGTTTCTTAGTTTACTGCTGCTGTAAAAGGAGAAATAAAGTGTTTTATTTAATTTAGGTTCCACATAAATCATCACAAATGGTTTTTTTCCTTTCTGTTTTTTTGAAATGATGAATTGTAATCCAATGGAATCTAGAGTACTTTCCATCAATAATGTTAAGGTAAGACAGAAGCTTAGGCGTTTTATTTACTGTTCATCATAAGCTGAACATTTTTAATTTCTTAATTTAATACACATAATAATACTTAGCTCTTACATAGTGCTTTTCATCAGTAAATCTCAAAGTGCTTTACAATTTTCCATATCATTATCCCCATTTTACAGATAGGGAAACTGAGGCACCAAGAAGGAAAATTATTTGACTAGAGTGGTCTATTTTATATAGGCCTTTATACCACCCTTGCCACCATGGTGTCTGAGTGCCTTCCAGTAGTGCATTAAGCAATGTGAGTAACATCTGTCAGGTGTGGTTCATTCTCTCTCTTCTCTTCTCCCCAGGGGCTGAACTGTGTATTCAGTGTAGTGTTTTGTTTTGGTAGGGTTTTATTTCATGGCGCCCTCCAGATCCGGGTGGAGATACTAGTACAGGTAGTGTGGAGAAGCTTGTATTCACAAAAGCTGGTTGGTGAGAGAAGGAATAGACTCACCACCGAAACCTGTCATATTGAAATCAATGGAGGTTTTGCCTTTGGCTTCAAGGATCACTCAGCTGTTAGATCATCAGCCAATGCAGGTGCCAGGTGATGCACACATTAAAGTTGGACAGATAGAATGAATTAATCAGTGGAGAACTGTGCATTCTACAGTACATGTTCTAGTGTTTTGACAGGTCTGCCATATACCCCAAGCAAAGAGACTTTTACCTCTTTCCTTGGGAGATGGCCTACTCCATAGACTAATAACTGTTATCATCAGGAAGGTTTTCCTAATTTCATTCTGTCTTTTAGATAGTCGTCCATGTCCCACCCTACTATGTCTTCTCCTTCAATTTTTCACCCTTCGCGTATTTCCAGACATATCAATGTCCCTTCTCTATTCTCTCTCAGCAAGGATACTTAGATTCTTTTCATCAAAAGTCAGTCCCTTCTGGTCCCTTTGCCAATTTTGTTGCTTCTTTCTGAACTTCCCTCCAATTTGTTGCTATCTCTCTGGTATTGGGATACTTATTATGTAATGCAATAATCCAGGTGTGGCTGCCCCTTTATAATTGCTCTGTATTATTTACTGAGTGCTGACAGCGTATGCAGAGCCCTATGGAAACAGAAGAAGACACTATCCCTGCCCCATGGATCTTACCACTGACATCAAATACAGACAACAAACACACAGTGGTACACGTCTTATGCACAATTCATGCATTTTGAGTAATGCTGTTTTTATATCTAATGTGGTTGGTGAGTTAATATTGACGGGCCTCATGGAAGACGTTAGCTTTGAAAGAGATATTCTAAAGTGGAGAGGACTTATTGTTAACAGAAAGGGGCCAGATGCGATGTGGTCTGGTGGGGCCGCAGTAGCCATTGGGAAGATGTAGCTGAGCAAAGACAGTTGTGGTTTTGATTTCTCTGCTGAATGAGTATGTATATTTTAAAGTTGGTTCATAGGTTTGGTTTGGATAGCTGGGAAGGTTGAATTATGGACAAATTTCTATTTTTACCCAAGTATATCTGTCCTATATGGAATCTTACATTGCTCTCATCATCATAGCATTTGAGTGTCTTCCAGTAGTGCATGGGGCAATGTGACTAACATCTGCCACATGGGGTTTATTCTTCTTCTCATCCTCTCTCCAGGGGGGAGAATTGTGCATGTGGTGGAGTGTTTTATATTGGTAGGGGGTCTCTGTGCCCTCACCTCTAGGGCGCCCCCTCAGGTCTAGAGATGGTATTCCAAGCAACTCTCATCTCTGGCACCTCTGGGACTACTTCCTTGGCCCTGCAATAGCCTTTTCCAGCCTGTGTCTTCTCCTGCGTCTCTCTCTAGGTGTTCTCTGGCTAGGTCATATAGAAATTCAAGTCCCTTCTGAGATAATGAAAGGTCCAACTATATCTTCAGACTAATACTCTTCTGCCCCTCTTAGACCACTTTAATCATCTGCTTTGCCCCTACGGCTGGGCCCTCCAGAGTTCCTCCTCTGCTGCTTCTTGCCCAGCAGGATTCCCCCCCTACCTCTCTTACCCAGGGACTCCGTCAGTTTACCTCAGGATCTCCTTGCCCCTTACAAGCCCTATCTCAGGGTCTTCCACACAGGATCCTAAACTGCTACCTCTGGATCCCTTCCAGCCTGGCTTCCCCCAGGTCTTCCCCAGAAAGGGAGGTCTCCTTGTTATACTGGGTCCCTCCTCCCTAACTGAGTTCTTCACTCTGTTTGTAGTCTTTTCTTGACCCTTTCACACCTGGGCTCATGGATTAACACCGTGGCCTGGGGGCAAGCCTGAGCCCAGCTTGCTTTAAAGGGCCAGCCAGCTTTTGACAGGTTCCAGAGATCCTTAAAACTACTTGATATTATCTCTTTATACATCTCATTTTCTATTAGTGAGTGTCTCTTTAAGAAGAATGGTTGCTCTGCAGTTGCCATGGAAAATCCTGTGCGTCTCATGAGACTGAATCACAGAATATATAGTGTAGTTACAGAAAGTATCTGGAAATATGCTTGCCTCCAGAGCTGCAGTGATCAGGAGCTTGGAAGCAATTTAAATAGAGATCCCCCAGATGGGAAATGAGACCACTTTTCCATATACAGATAATAAGGGCATAATGGATGATACAATGCTTGGAATTCCTTCCTACTCAGTAGCAGAGTCAACGGAAAATTCTGAAATGAAATGGGGAAGTCTGCAGGGTACTTTGTCATTCATGCAGAAGAGCGGAGCGGCGACGGCTCAGCTGAGGAATGAATAAGGCCTGACCTGAAATCAAAACCTTTAAGTTTTGAATCAACCTCTCCCCAATTCCCAACATGTCTGCTGCTTCCCCTGCTCTCATAACACCCCCTTCCTCCTCCAACAGCAATAACCAGGGCTCTGTGTGTTCTGCAGCTGTGGAATATGCTGCATAATCCATCTCCTGCCACAGAACCGTACTGTATATTGAAGAAAGAAAACTCCTATTCCTCGAAGTTGTGAAGAAAAGCTTAAACCTGTCAACTGAGGCTATGTATACATTACGGAGACTAAACTAGCATAGTTGTGCTGGCAACAGCCTCTTAGCATAGACAAAGCCTACATGGACGGGAATGTTGTTGTCACTGTAGAACAGTGGCTCTCAACTTTTCCAGACTGCTGTACTCCTTTCAGGAGACAGATTTGTCTTGCGTACTCCCAAGTTTCACCTCACTTAAAAGCTACTTGCTTACAAAATCAGACATAGAAATACAAAAGGGTCACAGCATACCCTTCCTGAAAAATCGCCGACTTTCTCATTTTTACCATGTAATTATAAAATAAATCAATTGGAATATAAATATTGTACTTACATGTCAGGATACAGTATATAGGGCCGTATAAAAAAGTCATTGCCCATATGCAATTTTAGTTTGTATTGACTTTGCTAGTGCTTTTTAGGTAGCCTGTTGTAAAATGAGGCAAATATCTAGTTGATGTACCCTCTGGAAGACCTCTGTTTGAGAACCACTGCTGTAGAACATCACCTCTCCCATCCACAAAGCTGTATGTACAGTTGGGGTTTTGTCAGCAGAGCTACGATGGTCGGAGTGTGGTTTTTCACACCCCTAACTGACATAACTACATTGATATACCTTTTCCGTGCAGACCAAACCCGAAGCCCTGCAACCTTTTGGTAACACCACCACTTATTGACGAATGAACTGCACTAGGGTAAGCTCTGCCTTGTGTTGGTGCACTGCAGCTGTGTTAACCACACTGGTGTATGTATGTATGTAACCACACTGATGTACACCAGATTGAATTTCCTTAATGTAGGCCTGGTCTACACTGAAAATTTATGTATCAACACAGCAATGTCAGCCAGGGATCTGAAAAAAAACCCCAAACCCCACACCCTGACCAACATAGCTATGATGACAAAACCCCCAGTGTAGTCACCACTTTCCACAGAAGAGGACGTCTGTCAGCATAACTAGCTTTGTTTGGGGAGGTAGTTCTGAAAACCCCCTACTGTAGGTGCAGGCTGCATTTATACTACAAAGTTATGGCAGTGTAGTTATGGCAGTATAACTATGCTGGTGTAGTCTCCATAGTGGAGCTATACCTTTTGTGTTGTCTGCCTGAGAGCTGCTCTACACTAGACAATTAGGTCAACCCAGCTATGTCACTCAGAGGTGTGAAAAAGCCAAACACCCCAGAATGATGTACTTAAGCCAACCTAAATCCCTGTGTAGACAGTAGTAGGCTGACAGCCGTATTCTTCTGGCAAACTAGTCACCATTTCTCAGGGAGATGGATTAACTACAGTGACAGAAGAACCCCCTCCCATCACTGTAGTAAGTGTCTACACTAAAACACTACAGCTACACCACTGTAAGTGTAGACATAGGGCTCGTCTACACTTGAAATGCTGCAACTGAGCCCCTGTAGTGTTTCAAGTGTAGACACTACCTACTCTGATGGGAGGGGTTTTCCCGTCACTGTAATTAATCCACCTCCCCCCAGAGGTGATGGTAGGTTGATGGAAGAATTCTTCCCTCGACCTAATGCTGTCTACATCAGGAACTAGGTCGGCTTAAATATGCCACTCAGTGGAATGATTTTTCATCCTCCTGTGCAATTTAGCTGGGTTGACCTAACTTTTTAGCGTGGCCCAGGCCATAGCCTCAGTCTGAAGACACTCTGAAATAGATTTAAGAAGTGGGAATCACTTCCCGTTATCTCACTGGGGTAATAACATCAACACCTAGTGATGATAATGTACACATCTGCGATGTAACTGCGTCACTGCTGATCATTAGAATAGAAACTGTCAGCTAAAGTACTTATCCCAGGCTGCCTCCCACATCTTCTCAGATGCTAAAAGCTACAGTTTCCCCCTTCCCTGCTGCCCAAAATCTACACCGTTCCTCCTGATGACTTCTGTAATACAGGGAGGAGTTTTCAATTCAAACATTTAATTCTGAAAATTAAAGAATGTAAGAGCATCAGAAAATAAACTGAATTTGATACTGAATTAAATAACAGGAGATACTGTCTTGATTGTATTACCCATTTTCATATTTCAGCTGAACAGCCTTTTAAAAAATTATCTGAGTCAGCTGCAGAACTATGGGGTCTTGTGGCAGAAATTAGGTCAAGATTGCTGCAGGAGTGCTCAGTTCTTAGCTTAGAGACCTTGCTGCAGCCCATCCCCCTCCCACTGCTCAGTCCCATTCAGGAGAATTTTTGGCATATTTTGTTTAATCTGTGAATAAGTGGGATGGTTCAGAAAAAAACCATCTGCCATCAGCTTTTCAAGAATGGAACCATCAATGTTCTGAAGGGTCCGCATTACAGAAAGTACCACCTTTTGTTAAGGTTGCCTAACGCTTTTTCTTTTAAGACCCTCATTTCAGTTGCTTCTAACTTTGCCAAAGTTTTAACATTTGTGCTAAAATGTTTCATGGCGGGTATCAGCATAAGGTTGAATATTTTTTGGAAAATTAGAGCTAAAATGTTTTAGCTCTTTTTGAGAATGAAGATAGGCAAAATATGTTGTCTTGCCCACATTAAAAGAAAAAAAAAAGTCTTACAACTGTTTTGTTCAGAAGCTCTACTGTCTTTTGCTATCCCTGTGGAAACATACAGGGTACATCTACACTCAAGCTGAAGATCTACTTCCTTGGGTAAATGTACTTGCACTAGCATGGAGCAAGCTTGTGCGCTAAAAATGCAAGTTCACAATGGCAGCACAAGCTGTTTGAGAGGTGTTAGCCACCCAAGTACTTACCTTGGATCCTGGGTGGTGATCATATTGAGGGATCCTGGTTCATCCCACTGCTCATGCCACTGCAGTTACGTTGCTATTTTAGGCACACTAGCTTGGTCACAGCTTTTTGTGGAAAAGGTCAATTTTGATGAATCTCTCATTCCCGAAAAAATGTTGACGTCATCTAAATGTCCTGTTTAGACATTTTCAAAATGAAAAGTTCTGTTTCTCTGCTCAAACTGAATTTTAATTTCCAAATTTAAGTTCATTTCTAGTAAAAAAGAAAAAAGTTGGAAAAAATGGTTGCCGCTAAAATGAAATCGTTCAACTGACCCAAACCTTTAAAAAAATTGTTTTTTGGTTTGGGAAAAAAGTTTGAGATGGATGTTTTGTCCCAATCTGGGACAGGATTTTTTTTTCTTCAAAATCTCAAGTTTTTACAGGATGGAAAGGTGATTTCCTACCCAGCCCTCAGATACGGAAACTGAGGCATGAAGGTCCCAGAGGAGAGGTCAAAAGAGTGCTCAGATACCACAGGGATTGGTGATCTTCTGGGAACCTAGGTAGAGTGGAAGGGTACAGTGTACCTCTCTGTGCTTCAGTTTCTCCATTTGTAAAATGGGGGTAACTGCATTCTCTTCTATTTGTAAAGTGCTTTGAGATGTACAGGCGTAAAGTATTAGAGAAGAGCTAAGAATCATTATTTTAGAGGTTGGCGGAGACAGAGAAAGGAAGAGAAAGAGAACGTCTACCCAGCAACTGAACAGCTGCGGCTGGCCTGGGTCAGTTGACTGGGGCTCGCAGGGCTCAGCCTGCAGGGCTGTAAAATTGCAGTGTAGATGTTTGGGCTCCAGCTGCAGTGACCTTAGTACGTTTCAGGCTGATGTTCAGCTTAAACCACACACTCCCCTTATGAATTCAGCCTCTTTAAATTGGCAAAGAATTTAAAAAACTAGACTGAAAGTGAAGTGTGGTTTGTTTTAAAAATCTCAAGATGTTTAAAACCAATGACTTTTTTTTTATTTGTCTCCTGTGTTATGAAGCTGCAGAGTTGGGTACTACTGGGATGTTGCAATTTGTCCCTGGATTAGTAAATCAGATGGTGCTTGTATCTGATTTAACTGTCAAGTCTGCCTCACTGATAGGAGAGAAACAGTCAGGGAGTGAGGAGGTAGAAAACCAGCTGTCAGCTAAAATGTACAATATTGTTAACCCCAACTACCAGGCATCTCCATTCCTAATAACAGGGCCCGACCTTCAGAAACTTTTTTAGCGTTTACAACAACACCTACAACGTAAAAACCATTGAAGCCTAAAGGAAATCAGCCACCTCTGTTGCTTGTGATATGACCATACAGAGTATAACAAAGTAATAAAAAGGAAGATTCTTAAGACAGACAAAAGAGAAGGGTTAGTTTCCTCCACGGTGCTGGTAGTTTGGGTGCATCTGGCTGGCCTTGACGACCTTGCCAAGTAGAACCCCAACTCTCTGTATGTGAAGGGTAATTACCGACTGAGGCCCAGCTAGTTTGCAAGACAAAACAAAGCGACTTTACCACTTGGAGGCCAAACTATTTTACAAGATAAAAGTTCCAAATGCATATTTGGTAAAGGGAGATTCTTCACTGCCTGGCTGTCAGGTTAGCTGCTGGCACCATTGCATTCACCACTTTGAATGTTATATCCAATCAGATGAGATGCCACATAAACTGATTTCATTCTATACTCGGGCTTGTCTTCACTTACCTTGGAGATTCGGCGACAGTCGACCGGAGTCACGCAAACTACACAAAAAACTTGCGTAACTCCCGTCGACTTCTGTGTTTCTGTTCTGCACGCCGTCTTCACTGCACTGCACCGACAGGAACCGCGTTCCCGTCGACTCAGCGCTACACCCCTTGAGAAGGTGGTCTTAATACGTCGATTTTTGGATCGATTGAGCGGGTCTTCAGTGACTGCTCAGTTGATCCAGATAAGTCAATCTGATGGCAGCGAATTTGCCACCGTCAGTGAAGACATAGCCTCAGTTACATGGCAGAGCACAAACTAACATGACCCAAATTTACACCCCACCTCCACTTCAGATAGAAACTTCATGGATGTGCTGCAATTGCTATGGGCTATTTGAGTAGCAGAGGGGGATGTTTACTCCCACAACATAACAAATTGTCTAAACATTAGCTATACATGTCAGTTAAATATGTGCTGTGCATACCCTGAATAATAGTATCACATTAAAACTGCATATGCATGTAGAAAGGGGAGTTTCTTTGTGCACAGAGTAATTTCCATCCTATTGGGTGCTTTTCCTGGTCTAAAGAGAAAAAGCAAAAGCTATTGAACACTAAAGTTTTAAGCAGAGATGCTCCAGAACAAAAATCCCAGACTCAAACATCCCCAAACTTTGTGATATGCATAACCTGAACTTGGATCCTCAAGTGAAGCCTGGCCCATTTCCTCAATTTAGCCCTTTCTACACAAAGTTAATCTGGTTTCAAAAATGCTTTTGCAAATCAGGCATCCAAATACCCTGGGGTAAAATATATCACCACCACTGCCGGTATCACAGTTATCCTGTGGCTAAAGAGAGGATTTCATTTTCTATGGTTCTCAGTCTGGTACGTTTCACTAGCTTTAAATTGCTTTAAAAGACACCCAAAATGTTTCTAGTTTCTTAAATACAGTCGGTACCTTCATCACGCCACATTTTGCCTTTTCCTCTTGCTTGGTTTTGTTCCATGTCTATCTTTGTTGCGTGGGTTTCTGTATTTCTCCTAGCTGTCCTTTGACTAGTGCTGTGACAAAGCTTCCAGCTCATTGCTTGCCTAATAATAGCTTCAAATATTTATATGATAACACAAATTTTTAGTTCCACAGTACAGTCACTGAGTCTACTTCCATCTTACGTGCACATGCAAATGTTTGGTGCTGGATCAGAGGATGAACAGATTCACATTTTTGGTTATATATTTTGTTAAATATTTCCTCTTTCCATTATTATCCTATTCTTTCAAACTAACTTCACCCCCTTCAACAACCGCATTGACCCTCCCCTCCCCAAATTTAACAATGAAACCTCAAAACAAACCTCTCTCTTGGAGAAGGAGAAAAAAATGTTGAAATCTGCTTGTATTCACTCAAAGCTGCCAAATTACTGAGCTGATGAGCGTGAGGTAAGAACCTAGACAGACTGATGGACTCCTTATCAGACACTAGGATCATGATGTGATTGAATGCCAGCCTTTGAACACCTTGACTTCAAGGGATGGACACATCTTGAGACTAGTTGCTGTGCACACCTCAAAGTAGTCCACACCTGGAGCTGGGTTAGCCAGGCTGCATCTTCAAAGAGGTTAATAAAAATTTCAAAAACTTCAAAGAGTCTCACATGTTGCCTCTGCCTCCACTGCCTGAATCACCTTAGCAGGCAGTCTGCAAAGCAGGCAGTAGTGCGGGCCTCTAGCAGCAGGGAAAGAGAAACAGCAGGCCGCAACTCTAGGGGTGGGGGGGAGAAGGAGCTCAGTTGGCAGCCAGCTGCCCTACCGCTTCCTCCCTCCCTGGGCTGCAGGGACACGGAGAGTGACACTGCCTCCTCGCTGTCCCTACCAGAGGCATCCTGAAAAATTGGGGTGTACGTGTCATGTGAATCTTTCATTTGTGTTTTTAATGTGCCCTTCCAAAATATTCCAGTTTGAATTCCTGTGCACACCCCTGCTAGAGCAGATCTTTTAGAAAAAAAACCCATCCAAATGTAGGAACCATTCCTTCAGTACGCTCTCTACTGTGCCCCCAGAAGCACTGTGCCTGCCTTGGAGTTCTGATGACGGAACATCTCCACTGTCTGCTCCTGCATGCGTTCCTTGAGGTGACTTTAAATGCAACAGTCTGGCCATACTATACACTGTATACATAAAAAGAATGTTAACTTAAAAAAAAACAAATGTGAAGAGTCTGTGAGAACACCAGAGATCACATTCAGGATGTCGGAAAGCTGCCATTGAGGGGGTGTGCGCATTTTTACAAGAGTTGGTATGTTCCTGTTGGCACATTTTTGCATGGCTTTGTACCTTATCTGAAATCTTACAAAAGTGAAATCCTTGCGGAATATCAAGGGTCCACTGTTCCTTCATTCTGGGGACCACAATTTTGCTAATAATACTGTGCATTTTATTTCCTATCGTGTCTTTTGTCAAAGAATTTCAAAGTACTTTGTAAACATTAACACCTCCCCCCCCCCCCCCCCCCAAAAAAAAACAAACAACTGGTGTGAGGTAGTATACAAGCTGGGGAAAACAGGCAGGGAGGGGAGGGCCCACGTTTTCAAAAGCAGCCACTAATTTTGGTTGCCTCAGTTTTTGGATGCTCAACTTTACAGACCTAGCTGGATGTTTTTGAAAATTCAGCTCTCTGAGAAATAACCTGCCAGAAAAGTGACAAAAATATGAATTATCCTGGTGTTCTGGCAAGCCTTTCTCAACTGCACTAAGCAAAAACATGCAGGCAACCAAACCAGCATACTCTAGCATCATGAGCTCTGGTATGATCAAGAATGGGATGGATAACAGTAACAGAAAAACACTAATACTATTAAAGGTATTCAGCAGCTGTTACATTTGACCGTTGAGTACTACCAATGGGCCTTGGTTTTGTCTGTACTGGACCTGGCAGGTGTTATTTCTAGCTTGTGCAGACATATGGGTGCAAGCTCTGATTGTGCTAGTGTGTTGAAAATAGTCACAGCAGTGTAAGCAGCCAGCCAGACTAGTAGCCAGGGTAAGATTCCCTCTGAAACCCTACGTATGTACGTGGGAAGATTGACTGTGTCGCTGGTTATGCCACACTACTACTGCTCATGCTACACTTCTATTTTTAGTGCATCAGAGCTAGTATAGGTACATCCACCCAAGCTGGAAATTATACCTCCAGCTCCACTATAGACATACCGTAAGGCTCCGAGGATGGGAGGGAGGGTAAGCTGAGCCTCACCTATGGGTAGGAGCAGTCCCATTGTTTACAATATTTTTTGTATCCAAAACACACTCTTTTCAATGCATATTTCTCCTTCTTTGCAGCAAAATAAAAATGCTTTCCCAGATGGGGATCAGAGTTATCTGATTCTGCAGTGTTATAGGTTTTGGAAGAGGTTTGAGGGAGATAGGGTGCGGGTGGGAGGGGGGGGGGGCGGGGAGGGGGGGGAGAGAGATAAGATTGGAATTAGCTGCATTTGAATAATCAATTCCAATTTACAGACTCAAGTTATCTTCCTGCACATCTTTCTCTGAATTCTTGTTGTGCACTTTGTAAACTGCAGTGTGTATCTGAACCAAGTACAGATTGGGCTGCATTCGCTGGCTTGCTCAAGGATTGAGTGTCAGTCATGAGTTGCTGTACTGCGTCCTAGGAAGACCACTACTGCTAGCTGGGTGAGGGTCTGCCCTCCATATGCTCTTTGTGGTGGGACCTTATTCCCCGACTAGCTGCACTGCTTTCAAGGAGACTACTGATGAAATAAGGTAATACACAGGCAAGGATGGCAGAATCTGGCCTAAGAAGGCAATGAAAGTTACTCCATCTTCTTCGCCTTAAGCCAATTAGGTTCTGGGCAGTGCCAGCTTCTAATACATCTCCCATTACCATCACTACAATGATCCAGTGCATCCTGGGGTGCCTACTGTTGTGCTTTGGGGGAGGTTTTTTAATTGTTGGTCATTGTAGTAAAACACAAAGACCTCCTCCTCCCCCGCGAGTACAGCATCACAGAAAGAATTTGGAAGTGGGAGGGGAACTACTAATACTGGAGGGACGATGGGAAATGCGTTCTGCAGTTGCGCCTGGCTTGAAGAATAAATGCTGTGAAATGTTTCAGTGCAATTTACTGAGCTGTCATTACTGTGAGCAAAGTGCAGAAAGAGATTTACAGCCTGGTTCTCCTCTCATGTATAGTGGTGTAAATTAGGAAGCGCTACATTGACTTCCAGGGAGCTATACTGGCATAGAGTGACAGGAGACTCAGGCCCAGGTTGTAGTTTACAAACAGAGGGCCTGATTCTCATTTACACTCAGCCCTTCAGAGGTATTTAGGCACCCAGCTTCATGCAACTTTGAGCATATGACCTCAGTGTAAGTGAGCCTTAAAGTGGGTGTCAATATAACTCACTCCCACTTTAAAGCCTTTTGTTACTGCCAGGGATCTCAGTGAAAATGAAAATCAGGGCCCAAAAGGAAACAAAGAGGATATTAATGAGCTCCGCACACTGAGGATGTCTGCAGACAAAATAATCCAGTGGAAAGGCTTTGGGGACATCCTAGGCTGCGTAAAATGGATATGGGGTTTTAAAGCAGTTACCACTGTCTACTTTTTATTTGCTTTCAAGCACATCACAAGGGTTGGTGGGACTAACCTTGGTTCCACCTGTGGAAGCCCATTGATGGTACTGCTCTCCTTAGATAATACCATGGTGGGTACCAAGATGGAAGGACAGCTGACAAATGGAGAATTGGGGGCAGAGTTTGGACCACGCATCACGGGAGTCACGTTCTTGCTCACTTGCACCTGTTTTCTTGAAACGCTGTCACTTGAAGGATGGCCCGATGAGCCTACTGCCTGTTAGAGTAAGAAAAACTATGACACTGGAAGCAAGAGGGGTGAAATCCTGCTCCCGCTGGAGTCAATGAGAGTTTTGCCATCCCATTTGTTCTCCCCACATCCTCTTCGCCTTATGCAGTAACTGTACAGTGAGAGCTAACATGAGCTTGCAAAGTTTCTGTGTGGAATGAAAGATGGCTTTCACCCTTTTGCCGCCCCAATCCCAGTGAGTCTTCCACGGCATGACAGACTGCCCAGCTCTTCCCAGCCTCCTCACCTACACAGGCTAGGACGGAACAGCACCGTCCAGTCTGCTGCTGGATCTCCTCCACTAATCCCATGGGCCTTGTGTGATACCCTACCAGATGTTTTCATGAGATTTGCACTGTTTTATGTTTGGGTGCCAGATGCTAAATCAGCTCTGGGTTATGGCAGTATCTTATTCTGTACACCATCTGGTTAGTATCTATGGTCCAAACAAAAATCCTACATCCAAAGGCCCTTTGTGATACTCTGAATCCAGTCTTTATGATGCTCCCACATCAAAATACCCCTCTTCTTTGCATTGTTTCAAATGAGAATTTGGAGGCTCAGGTCTATCTCTGGTAACTTATTTAGTAAGTGACAGTGGCCATATAAAATACATAGTGCCACTCTGAGTTGTTTTCCTGGTTGCTATATGGGAAATCTTTAACAGGAAAGTCACTGTTTTACTTGGAAACTATGATGACCAGAACGGTTAGCAACTCACTAACCAGTGGGCATACGGCACTGACAACCTGACCACTGGTCAGCAAGTCAAATCTTTGGGCACTTTGACATTCTGCCAAAACCAGAAAAATTTTAAAGTGGTCACAGCATGAAAACAAATTTACAGAAGCATCAGGTTAAGCCCTTGTATCCAAGTGGGTGGAGGTTTGATGGACTTCCAGAACAAAAAGCTGTAACAACAGCATTGGAAAGCACAAGACAGGAAAAGCAGATGCTCTCATCACGTGCTTTCTTATTCACATGTGTTGACCAAGTGCATCTCATGAAACAGAATATGTTGTAAGTCAGGGTTAGGCAAAGGTCACTCCATGGGTCAAATGGAGTTCTACAAACAGCTGCTCTCATTTTTAACAAGGAGACTATGGCTTCAAACATCCAGTAACCATGTAGAAGACCACTTGGATGAAGGTGGAACACTGCAGGTTGGAGGGTACCTGTCATCTATCCAGGATGAACCTCCTTATTAAACTGGGGGACGCTGCAAGATGCTGCATTTTATACATATTAATTGTAGTCCTTAGGCTCCTGGTAAGTTGTCATAACTGTCCTCAGCTGGGTTGAGTATGAGCAGCCCCGTCATTCAGACCATATCAGAATGCAGAGGAGGCTTACAGAAGTGGTAATTGTCACAGCAGAGAAGGACATGCTGCAGTAAATATTAGTGGCCTGTTCCTGAGGGCAGTTTTTTTCAGCATAAAATTGCCACCAGGCCAGAGATAAAGCCGACTCATCCAGTCATTCCCTCCTGTATCTGGTCGGTCAAACATCAGTGACAAATACGGCAGCACAGAGAGAGCAAATAGGAGAGGTCATGAGCCTAAGAGAGGCAGAATGGGCTCGTGATAGGGTGTGAGACTGGGCTATTCTTGGCTCTGCCACTGACCTGCTGTGTGACCTTAGGCAAGACACTTCACCTCTCTGTGCCTCTGTTTGCCATCCCACCTTTGTCTGTCCTGTCTGTTCAGGTTGTAAGGTTCTCAGGGCACACACTGTGTCTCATTATACATTTGTACAGCACCTAGCACAATGGGACCCCAACTTCAGTTGGCACCTCTCAGCATTACTGACAAACAATAAACTAACAACAACAAATTCTTATTCCTTCTACCACATTAGGCTGGATCATTTCATTAGTATTTAGAATCTTGTAATGAAACCAAAATTTACAGCTACAAAATAAATTATGCAATTAATATGATGTAATATATTTCTTGTAACCAACAATTTTTTTGTTATATATAGATTTTATTTCCTGTGAATGTTTTACCTCTTATACATCTTTTATACAATTTAATTAAAGCTATCAATTCCTTTAATTAAAAATATCTATAGATACAAAGGAACATATTTTATTGGAAACTGTCAGGTCAAATTGGTCCCCAAAATTAGGTTTGATAAAATTCAGTTTTTACGAAATGAAGAGCAATGAAAAAGCTTCTATGATGATATAAAGATTTCAAATAGAAAGGTTTTTTTAAACCACTAAACCGTCCTCTGCAGTGCTGGCAATGTGAACTTCACAACACTATACTAATGCATGAGAAATGGAGGGTACAGTTCTCTAATAAACTGACTATGAACAATACTCAAACGACCTATTTTCATTCTCCATGTTGAAGCGCAAAAGTGAACAGAGAGCATCAATTATTAAAGTAAATGAGATTTTTTAACTTTGTCCAATTGTAATAACGACAACCCTTGTACCTCCGTAGCCTTCTATTCCAGACATATGTGCCTGATCCTGTGCCCTGGAATTCAATGGGAGCTTCAATGGATGCAGCTGCAATCCCTTAATGAATGTAGACTCCCAATACCCTGTTTTCTAGATGCAAGCGTAGAAGAGCTGTGACTTACCCAAGGAAGTCTGTGAAGGCCCAGAATTCCTGACTCCCATTCCTATGCTTGAGCTTCCAGGTCATATTAGAGCAAGTGAGCAGTAGGAGAATATGGGCAGGTAAGGAGATCATGAACCAGGTTATGCCTGGATTTTACCCATGTGCACAGAGGAGGCCGTGGCAGGGCCCAGACATTACACCCGTGCTGCATGACCACATAGGGATGGGCATAACTGTAGCCCCAGTACTTAGTTGATTAGCGGGATGGTTGCACAGCCCCCCGGGTGCAGAGCACCTCAGAGGAGGCAGGGAAGGAGGTGGGGCTATGACCCTGCCCTGAGCCTGCAGAGTGGGGCTGGTGCAGTCAGGGCATTAAGTACGTGTAACCCACACCCACTCAGTAGGGCCCTGTCCCCTTCTAGTGGTGGCTGGACCATATAGGGAGGCTGATGAAACTACTTCAGCCTTGGCTAACAGAGCCGGGTCTTTTAGCTCAAGCAGTAGAGGCTTTAAGATCCAGGAAGGGCATATTTCCCCCTACTCGCCAGGCAGCTTGGGAGAAATTTAGGACAACTTGAGGCAGGATTCCTCCCCAAGCTCCCTCAAGGTAGGTGCAGCTCTGCTGTGTCCTTATTTGCCGCCCCGACAGTGGAAGACTCTGGGAGAAGAAGCTGTCATCTTTGGTATTGATCTTGTTCTCTTTCTGACTCAGAGAAAATCTCCAGCACCACTGGTGGTCCTGTGATAGAGTGAAGGAATACTGCTTAATGAGAACCTGCTGGGTTATTAGTCAGCTGCATGATGTGCTTAGTCAATAGGCTAGAAACATTAGGATATTTAAAAAGGCGTAATCATGACTGACCTTAAGATAGCAGTGGCTTAATAGGCAGTTAGATGTGTTTGAGCAATAGGGGATGTGAATCAGAGAGAAGTGAGGCTTCTTGCGTAATGTGAACCCCCTGCATAAAACACCCTGCATAATGTGAATCATAAGATCCACATAAATTATTGTGTTTTGTGATATTTTTAGCATCTTTACGAATGCCAACAGTGTTTCCAGCGCAGTAGCCAACACCTTCCTTATGTGTTATCGTACACAATCTGTGTACGCTCAAGATGTGCATTCACCATCCCAAAAGCAAATGGTCTTGTGACAAGGCTGGATGTACCAGTGGTGCCACCTAGTGGTTACAGCACCAGGTCCCTGCTCTACCCCATCTATGGCATCCCTTGCCAGGAACCGCTCCGATGCTGTGCCCCCCCCCTTTGGTAGGTAGCAACTCGGCCCTCTGGCCAGGTCACCAATCAAGTCTACCCTTACAGTGTAACTGAATCCTACTCCCCACAAAAGAAAGGCTCTTCAGCCTGTCTCCAGGCCCTTGTGGGGTGCACTCTTGCCTCAGGGCTTAGATTGTCTCTCTCCCCACTTATCGCAGGGAGAGGGGAGGAAATAGGAAGAAAGGGTTTGCTCCCCATTCACAAGAGGGTGGTTGGTAGGGCCCCATGAGAGGCAGTAATATCCAGGAGCACTTTGGGCCTGCCTCCCTGGGCCACTTCCTATCATTTATCCCCCCAGTCTAGGGCATGGTCAAAAGCCTCACAAACGATCCACCAGAAGTTAGAGTGAAGAGTTCCCTAACACTAGGGAAAGGCCAGGGCCTGGGGTAGTTGGCACTTGCAGACCTTTCCCCTGCCTCCAGGATTCTAGCTGTACCCTTATTTAGGCACTCCCAAGATAAATCTTTCCTCCTCGCTTATCTGCCCCACGTCCGAGCTGTCAGGCTCTCTTTTAAGTTCCTCCTGGCTCTGCAGGACCAGCAGGGAGGCTCCATCCTGAGCCCAGAACTTCTCCTTAACCTCTTCCGTCCCAGTGTGGGGTTTATACTCCCCAACACAGATCTGTAAAGGAAAGAATAAAAAGTGGGCCTTTGACCTTTATGTTTCTTCATGGTGGCCTGTGAGGATTCCCCTCCCTGCCTCTCCCCCCCAAAAAACCCCCAAAATAAAACCAAAAAAACCCCCCCAAACCAAACCAAACCAAACAAACCAACAACAACAAACTCCTGGGTTTCACACTTTGGAAGTTCAGGTCTTATGTACGCTGGTGTTTTTGAAAGATGCTATGGAAGCCTAGAGATCTAGGCGATAGTGATGCTGGATATACCATGCAAGGCGGACCCTGGTTAGGGGAGAGGAGACATTTGTTAACAGCTACTTAATTCCAGTGCTTGTGAAATGCTTAGGATAGAGATGTTTGTTAAAAATTCAGCAACCTGGTCTTCGAAAGCTCCTATCTGAGGACTTTCCTATATTGGGCATATATGTATCATGTTACCTATATCAATGCAACCTTCCAGTGCAAGTCTGCTGCTTCATGTAATATGGGGCTTGCACCAATGTGGCTTATCCTGGTTTGAAGCTAGAGTAAGCTGCACCAGTGCAGCACATCTACATGGATGGTTTGCATTGGTGATGCAATACTGGTGCAGCTATGCTAATATAAATGATCTTCCATTACTCAAGGACTTTCAAGGAGCCTCCCAGCAATACCAGAGAAGACAAGATTTGAAATTCAGGACACTTCTAAAGTAATAAACAAAAACACCCCAAATCTGCTTTTCCTCTCCCCTTTGCTACCACCACCACCTTTTACGGTTTGTCCATACACGAACCAAAAGGGCACAAATGCCAGTCCCCTATTACACACTTGCCCACAGAGCATGGCCCCATGAGGAATGTTGTGTGGCAAACAGACTTCCCTTTCCAGTGGAACCATGACGCATCAGCTCTGTCCAGGGCTTTTTACGATGGTGATGAGGGCAACTGTCTCTTTAAATCGAATTTTCTACTTTCAGCAGCTCAAACTATTGATTGTAACTCATCCCATGGTGTCTCATGTACTGCATGCTGGGCAATAACACGAGTGTACTCCAGGCTTGTAAAACTAAATTGGCTCTTTATAAGAGAGCTATTTGCAGCGCTATTGCAACAGCCGCTAACACTCTATCCATGTGCATACAGACTGCTTGCCTGGTTGCCTCCTCCAAATTCTTTCCTTCTGCAATCTGTGCTGCTTCTCAAGGCTCCATGATGAGTGCTATGCAAGGGATAACGTGGCTTTGGAGAAATAAATGTTGGGCATGTTAATATATAGCGAAGTCAAGCAAATATTCTGATAACCACTTATTTTGTATTAATTAACATTCTGTGTGTAGTTACAGATGTCATAGTTTGCAGAAGAGTAGGAAAGAAAATTTCATAGTTGCAACAAGAGGATATGTGTGTGTATTTGTATAACTATAATGATTGAATACTAGGAATATTTTACTTGATTTTGAACAGTTCAGAATAGGCCTGATGTTTTATGAAAGATGTCCCTAATAGGCAAAAGTAACACGATAACTTCAAAAGCATTTCTATGTAAATTTTGCCACTAGCTTCAAGCTGTGACCGACTTTTCTGTAAAGAGCAGTGCAAACACATACAAAATGGGAAGACAGAAACACTTTGAGATAGCTTTTACTGCCTCTCATTTTATGAAGTCTTTTCAAATGTCTTCACTTAACAGTTAAAAGCATCCTCACCGCGCCCTGTTCTCCAGTAGGTGTCAATGTGACTCACAAAAGGGGGGCTGAAGACGTCAGGTGGATGTAAGAAAAAAAACCCACTCACATATGTTAAATTAAGGAGGCTAAACGTTCAGTAGAAACAGCCATCCGACCAAAAATGTGAAGAGCATGTGCTTTCTTTGTTGCCCAAAAGAGGATAACAAATTGGCACTTAATGAAATCCTGTGTGTAATGAAAAAGCAGTGATCACATTTCCTAAAATTAATCTAAAATAATATTATTATTTTTTAATATTTATGTGTGTATATTTATGTGTAATGTCTAGATGCTACCCAGGTCAGTACCTTGTTGTGGGTGGTGCTGTACAAACACATGTACAATTATTATTTATTCTATGCAATATCATAGTGCCTAGGAGCCTTACTCATGGAGCAGGATCCCATTGTGCTAGGTGCTGTACAAACTCAGAACAAAGAGATGACCCCTGCCCCAAAGTGTTGAATCAGGTCACTGCCCTACAGAGCTGATTGCATAACAGACAAATGAGAGAAAACTAGTAGGTTGGGGGAGGGGAGATGGGTAACAGGTAATAATAGGATGTGCAAAGCCAACTATTGGGCTTGCTAAATAAAGCCTGCCATAGCACTGGACTGAAATAAATGTCAAGAAATAGAGAGGAAATTCTTCACTAGCCAAGTACAACATCTGCAGTATTACTAGAAAAGTGGAGCCCAGTTAGCCCGATGTTTAATAAGTCACATTAAAGAGTTTGAGTTCTATAGAGCATATTGAGCAATATGACCAAGTTCTGCTTGCCTTACTGGTAGGAGTTAATCCCTCCGGCACAACCCTGAGGCCAGAGGCATGTGGAGCCAGGCTGCCCCATCAGGAGACATTGTTCCTCAGGGAGGTATGGTATCTCCCGGAGCTCATTACTGTACAGTGGCAAGCACCTTCACGCTCTCCCCTGTATTTCTGAGCCGCTTTGCTGGCTGGTAAGGAGGTTGGATGGTGCCACTTCCTGCAGGGGTGGTGGAACTGGGTGGATGTGGGGGCTAGCCACCCCCACAATGGCAATATTGTGGGAGCTGATCTATGTTTCCGCTGCTGTGCATTGTTTCCTGTAAACTGAGTGCCAGTGCAGGGAAGCAGAAGTGAGAGCTGGACACAGGAGGGCTGGAGCAGCCACTGTGGCACCCAGGAATGGGCCAGAGAACAGGTAAGACGCTCTCCCCACTGCTGAATCTCAGTAGTGCCCCATGCAGAGTACCCACCCCGGCCTTCCTTCTCTGCACCGCTGCCGCTCCACCCCCTCATTCAAAGTAAGCTTCCACCATCTCTGCCTTCCTCCCCACACCTCTGTCCCCTTTGGTGTGCCTAGCATCTACAGGAAGCACTAGAGGGGAACTGTTCCTTTGCTTGGGGGAATGTCAGGACTGTAGCTGTGACTGGCCACAGTTCAGAGGCACAAGAAGGTGACTTGTTGTTTCTGCCATCCCTGGGGGCCACGGTCAGGCCCACTGACTTCAATGAGATTATTCACAGGAGTAGAGTAGAAACTGGCCCTATGTCAAAAATCACTCAGATGTGATCTTCTTGAATGTCTCTGTGCTGTTCTCAGATGAAATGGAATACGTGAAAGGATGATTATTCTCTGATTGCTTGGTGCATGACTGAGTGCCTCTTGGATTTAATCCAGTGTGATTTACACTAGAGTTTCTGCCTATATCAAGAGAAAAGAAGAGGAGGGAAAAGGTTGAGTTAAGTTTCCTGTAAAATGTACACACTGAATGGTGTATTTGTCATTTCCTTACTAGCTATGGAAAAAAAAGGTGATTTGTATGACTCCCAAAATGTCATGTTTTGTAATTGCACGGCATACTTCTACTATGGTAGAATCCAGGATTGCTTTTATAAATTCTATTTTCTGAACTGACTGGTCAGCAGACCCAGAACACTGAAGGGGGATCACATCCTGGATAGACTGACAAATACTTGGAGCTTGGATCGACTTGATACCAACCCAGTCATCCAGGGAAAGAAATACTTGCATGCCTGCTTTCCTTAGGAATGTAGCTACCACCGCCATGCATTTTGTAAATACTTTCGGGGCAGCAGACAAGCCAAAGGGTAGGATTGTAAACTGATAATGGATGTTGTTGACCAGAATCGCCTGTAGGTTTTGACAGATAGCTACATGGAAATATGCATCCTTCAAATCAAAGGCAGCATATCAGTTACTGGGATCCAGAGAGGCTAGGGTAACCATGCAAAACCTTATTTTCATTATATATTTGCTCAAAGTTGGAAGTCCAGGATGAGTCTGAAATTCCTTTGTCTTTGGAATCAGGAATTAATGTGAAAGCCTTCCATCAGTGAAAAGGGGGAACCTCTTCTTTAGCTCCCAATGAAGAATAGACTGCACTTCTTGGAGGAGGACATCTTCGTGAGAGAGGTCTCTGAAGAGTAATGGGGAAAGGGATTTGGGAAGGGAGGATGGAAATAAATTGCATGGCATATACCTGTTCCACATACTTAGGACCCATTGATCTGTGTTAATATGGGACCAATAGGAAGTGGGATAACCTATTGGAAAAAATGGGGGAGGGAGAAACTGGTACATCATGATCTGGTACTTTGTCTCCTGCAAGACAGTCAAACAGACTGCTTGGGATTTTCCAACTGTCTCAAATGACGCAGTGAAGAAGAAAATTGCTGAGGAGATGATCTTTTCCAGCGATTTTCCCCTCATTTTCTAGAATGGTAAGACTGCCTCTGTGTAAAAGACAGACATCTTTGTAGAGACTGAGGCTGGAGTTGCTTTCTTTTAGGGAAAGGTGTGTAAATTCCCAACAACTTCGATGTGGCTCGTGAATCTTAAGACTGAGGAGCATCTCATCCATCCTCTGTGAGAAGAGTGTAGAACCTTTGAAGGGGAGATCCTGGATCATCTGCTGGATTTCTTGTGGGACACTCAAGGGCAGAAGCCATGAACATCTATGCATAGATATTGCAGATGCCATGACGTTGGCTACCAAATCTGCCCTATCTAAGCATGCTTACAGAGAGGTCTGAGGCACCAGCTTGCCCTCATCTAACAAGGCCTGGAATTCCTGTCTGGCATCCTCTGGCAACTTGTCTAAGAACTTCAGCATATTGTCCTAAATGAGGAAGTTGTGTCTGGCCAGTAAGGGTTGTTGGTTAGCAATATGAAATTATAGGCAAGCTATGGAATACATTTTCCTACCAAAAAGGTCTAATTTCTTCATGTCTTTGTCCTTTGGGGTACAAGAGGGTTGATCTGCACCTAATCTTTCATTTACTGCTGAGAGAACTAAGAAACCTGGAATAGGATTGGTAAAAAAAACATTCATAGCCTTGAGAAGGGACATGATACATTCTCTAGGTTCTCTTAGCTGTCGGTGGCAGAGAGGATGGTGTTCGCCACAATGATTTTTAGGCTCTAGGCTTGTCTCATTGATAGGTAGAGCCACTCTAGAAGTCCCTGCTGAATCCAGAATGTCCGCCAGCCTGTGGGAATTCTCCTGAACTTCCTCAACAAGAGAGGTAGCTACTTTCTTTAAAAGTTCCTGATAAGCCTTGTGGTCATCCCAGACAGGTGAGGAATACTGGGGGACTACAATCTCATCAAGTGTGGAGGAGGAAGAATGCAGAGGAAGCTGAAGTTGATCCCACTGTAATGCAGAGGGTTGAAATTATGAAGGCTGAGTTTGGTCTTAGAGTCTTGCTCGGTACCAGTGATAACCTCCTGATGTGAGCTAACCTGTCGTCTGCTAGGAGATCTGTAAGGTCAAAGAACTGGGGAGGATTTGGAAGTGGGATGCATGCCCTATGGGTTTCAGTAAGGCCACAGGTGTGACAGCACCCCAGCTACGACTGCTCCAAGGATCCATGTCTCTGGACCATCTCAGGAAACTCAGTGGGTACCAGCAACAGAATTCCCATGATGAAGGTGAAAGAGAGTGTTGTCATCTATCCCAGAAGTGAGGAGCATAAGAGCTGACCTCAGACTCCGAGGATGACCTGGAGTTGCCTGACCATGGTGATTCTGTGCCAGGTGGTGCCAAGGTCCGGGGGTCTTTTTCCAGAGCCATTGGCAGTGGGTATAGCATTCTGGGTTTACCCCTGGAATGCACTGGGTGAGAAAACACTGGATTCCTTAATAGCCTCTCCTGGTACCAAGGGCTGAACTTGTCTCTGAGGTAAGTCAATGGCTGAGGCCTAGGATCCACCAGTGTTGACTGGATTGTCTCCTGGACCATCAGAGAGTTTGGCAGTGAGAGGCAGAGTAGGTCCTGTGCAGCTACATAGGCCTCCGGCATGGCAGTACTGAGAGATTTTGTACTGATAGATGTTGCCGTTGCACCAAAGAAGTCGGCATTGTAGTGGGAGTTGGTCTCAATGGCTTAGGCACCAGTGCCAGAGTCGATGACCCTTGATGAGAAGAGGTCGGTACCAGGAATTGTCTCTTCCCAGAGGATGCACTACCCTGTTCTTCTGATTGTACACTGGTGGGCCTCTTCGAGCAAAGCCGAATCTTGGCCCCTTTGATGAATGGCCTGATATTCTGTGCTTCCTTCTAGGCACTGGAAAAAGGGACCGGTGCTGACTTTCAGATGCAGTGTTCGGAGAGGAACTCCTCATCGATGCCAAAGTACTCGGTGCCTGCCCTGAGAAGGAAGGTTCATAAGATGGATGCAGGGTGCCTCCATGAGGATGTGGCACAATCTCACTTCGCTGTCCTTTTTTGTCTGGGGTTTCAAGTTCCTGCAAATCTGGCAGTGGTCTTGAATGTGACCCTTAAGAGGTACTTCAGTCAGGTGGAATGAGGGTCACTCAACAACATAGATTTCTTTTAGCTGGCACGAGGCTTAAAACCCAGAGACTGAGGCGTATCCCAGAACTGAGCCTTGATACCTGGTGACTAAGAGGGAACTAATGCTCCAGGAAAAACAATGAAGAAAATGTACACTAATCTAATACTAATGAATAACATTAACTTTTCTATTTACAGAAAGGGAGATAATGTCCCTATAACGGGAGAAATTTGCAGTAGCTAGTTGATAAACTCTGACTACCGATCACAGGCTGTCAGAAGGAATAATTGGGGGGAAGGTATGGGGTGGCTTTGCCCTTTATACCATCATGCAGCAGCATGAGGTTGCTACAGGTGCATGCGCCACCCCACTGGGTACCACTAAGGGAAAAATCTCCGACTCTGGTGCATACTCCACTTAAGTGGAATGGATTTGTGCAGTTACTCAAATAAGAACAGTTAATGCTCCTCAACTGGTCACTTTCCTTCCCTCCCACGTATTCAGCTACCACTCTACTGGGTCTGATATCCCTTTCCAAAACCAGAAATGCCCCCAGTTCTCCCTCCCTTCCCTCAGGACCAATAGTGCAGTTAGGAAGCCTCCACCATTTCTCCAGGTACATGGTAGGGTTAGTAGGAGAAATTGTCAGTGTTCTAGAAATTGTAGCCTAAAATGTGCGCTGAAAAAGGGTGGTGGAATGCAACAGTTCAGCCATCGATTGTGTAAAACATATAAAGGGTTATAACTGATAGGCAAAAATCATTGTGAAGGTAGAGTTAGGCTGTTGTATGTAAATGTCAGAAAAGCATCTTTGACTTCAAGTGTGCTTCTACTTGGAAGAGTGACTGCAGAAATGTCACTGTGGAGTTTTGCGCTCACTGTCTCTCAATGACTTAAGGTCAAATGTGCTCCATATATGAATGATGAGATTTTTCCTCTCTAGCTGCTAGTCTCGGAGACGCAACATGAGATCTAATAGTCAGGTTGGGTTCTTTCCTTCTCACACATCACCACTATCGACACAGGGTTCTACAGGCAATTTCAGGCTAGCTGCAACCCTTTGGGTGTTTTTCTCATGGCCCTGCTTTGCAAAGTCATTTACACCTATCCAAAATGGGTGTCAAGTGCTACCAGATCAGAACGATAGTGTTGTACACTCACTTTGCACTGGCATACATTACAACACAAGGGGAAAGTGACAGAGGATGAGGCCCATTTTTTCATATGAGGTCCTAAGTGACACCTGTACTTCATTGCCTTAAATACACTGGGACCAGTTCTGTAATGTAAGAAGGTGGCATTTTTACACACTCACTTTTCAGAGCAGTGTCACACTTCAAAAATTGGCTTGTTAGACTTACTTCAAACTTTATGGAAAAACTTTCCTCTGGTCTGAGACTAAAGCACCTGAAATGTCAGGCTGAAAAGAGTTATTTCTCTCTTGCTTTTTGATCAAAGTTGGGACAGAGAAGTGGAAAGGAGGTTCAAAATCAGGTTTAGATTGATGTGTGTTTACACTTATTATGGAGTGAATAAAGCTCCTTTTTTATGCTTCTGCTTTTTTTATTTTGAATGGGCCATGATCCATGCCAAAAATTACCATGCCAGCTCTGATTGCTATGCTTTATTAGGTCTCAGTTGACATGATTTGACAGAGAGAGATATTCACAACTCACATCTGTTCCTTTGGAGTGCCTCCTTAATCCCCGCCTCTCCTTTACACAATCAAAACCATGCAAGAATAAAGGAGAATTATTTCTACTATATATAGCCAAACAGAGAATGGGGCAAGAAGGCTAACACATGGGAGTGGCTGTATTAGAACAGTGGTTTCATCCTGTGGTACAGAGATCCCTGAGGGTTCACAGACTTTGTCTAAAGGGGTCCGCAAAAGGTTGTCGTTACAATAGAACTGTGGTTTTCAGCCTGTGGTCCGTGTACCCCTAGAGGTTCGTGGACTATGTCTAAGATTTCAAAAGGGGTCTGTACCTCCATTTGAAATTTTTGAGGGGTCCACAAATGAAAAAAGGTTGAAAACCACTGTATTAGAAAATTTGCAGTGGTCTCAGTAAATCAATGTTTATAGCCGTCAAACCACCTCCTGTTTAGATTAATTTAAATTGGTTTAAACCACAGTTTTACTGATTGTCCTTAATTCAGAACATTACTGTATTAAGCTACATTAGGAGTTTAGAGTGGAGAAACAAAACAGGTAACTAAATAAGCTGATGTCTAGATCTGTGATGCATGTATTTGTTCAAAGTGATTAGAATTTTTAAAAAAAGATGTTAATTGTTGCACACAGGGCTAATTTCTTATAGATTCTAATAGACAGCTTTCCCAGTGGTTAACTATACTCATGAAAAGTGTGGATCTTCTTTCCAGGTTGAATTTGCGTAATAAAATGAATACGCAGCTCTTTTCATCATTAGATCTCACAGCGCTTAACAAAGGAGGTGAGCATCATTATCCCCCATTTTACAGATGGGGAAACTGCACAGAG
Source organism: Emydura macquarii macquarii (assembly GCF_026122565.2). Classification (NCBI taxonomy): domain Eukaryota; kingdom Metazoa; phylum Chordata; order Testudines; family Chelidae; genus Emydura; species Emydura macquarii. The sequence goes on from NW_027130506.1 coordinate 9,468,996, forward strand.
CAGTGAAGCAATTTGGATAAGGTAAATAAAATAAATAAATTAAAAAACATATGGGCTTGCCTTTCTTCTCACACCAGTGTAAATCAGGAGTAACTCAGTTGTTGTAAATCGGCAAAAGCTCCATTGATTTCAATGGAGTTATATTGGGGTAAAGTTGGTGCAAATGAGAAAAGAATCAGGCCCATATACTTATTGCATTGTTGTATGTTTATTTCTGGTAGATAATCATCTTACTGCAAACTAAGCATCTGATGGAAATACGAAATGTGTATCTTCTGTCTTTAATGAACGGAAGCCCTTTAATGCTGGGTCCACTCATCACTAGTTGAAAGCTTTAGGATGTGTTTGGCATATATTCTGAGCTAGGAGGAATTGCTCTACTTGATGTGGAATGATTTTCTGTCACTTTATCAGTCCGAGTTGGTTTTTGAAGTCAGGCCCACAAGGAAAGAGGTGCTGCATTAAAAGATGAAATCCAAAACCGAATGGAAGACAAACGGCTGTGCACATTCTGCAGACACTGGACTTGGTGTGTGCGTGCGCCGTCTGTGCATTGGTGGGTGGGTAATGGGGAGGTTCAAAATATAGCGAAGGGAGCTGAATGCAGAATAAACCATACTTTTTCGAACAACGTTGTCAAGTGCTTTTTTGTAATCTTTAAAGTGTGTTTCTGCTCTGAAAAATGATTGTAAAAATGGCACACCTTTGCTATGCTCCCTGGGCATATTCAGTCAGATCTGCTGACTTTAGTGACAAAAATAAGTTTTAACTGATTTTTATTCCTACTAGCCCTGAAGAACTACACAGCAGAGTGAGAGTGAGCTGGGTTCTAGCTTTGGCATCATCAACAGAATTTTTTATTAAGTTGCAATCACTGATACCTGTATGAACTCATGAAGGAAACTGAGGTTGCAGTGATGTAACTGAGGCATAATCTGAAGACACTAGGATTGCACGGGTGTATCTAGATACCCAATTTGGCCTGTAGGACCTTTACTTCGGTTGCTCTTGTGGGTGGTGGCTAGAAACCAGCTTGAATTTCAAATCCCAGTTAAGTTAGCAGGGTTGGTGAAAACCAGAAATCCTTGAAAAGCAATAAAAGTGGAACTCCACAATGCCACATTTACAAAGTCCTGTTCAGGACAGAACCACGGGTTAACATCTTTCTTTCCAAGTCTGTAACACAACACCCACTCTTGTCCTTCATTGGCATCCACCTTATTTTACTATTTTCCTATGTCTCAGGAGTTACCAGAGCTGCTTTGTTTTTTCTCCTCTGGTGTACCATAGCTGTGGTTGCCACCATTTGATAGTTAGTTGAATATGTGCACATCTGTGTGACCAGTTATGCTTAAGTAAGCTATGGTGCACGTCATTCATTTCTTCTCTTCTGCATATGTGGAGAGCTTTTGGTAGCTCAGAGCTGCTACAGAGAACTCCAGGTTGTTTAGTGCAAATATGCAGCATGGTAGAGGTTGTTTAAAATCTCGTGGCTGTAGATTTGTGCATTAAAATAAAAGATATTGAGGATGAAATCCCAGCCCCACTGAAGTCTGTGGAAGTTTTGCCATTAGCTCTCATCTAGCACCTTTCATCAGTAGATCTCAGAGTGCTTTGCAAAGGAGGGTGGTATCTTATCCCCATTTTATAGAGGGGGAAAATTGAGGCACAGAGTTTGGAAATGACTTGCCCAAGGTCACTTCAAAAGGTCAGTGGCAGAGCTGGGAATCATACCCAGTAATCATGAGTCCTTGTCCACTAGGGTTGCACTACCTTTCCATTGATTTCAGTGTGGGGGGAGGTGGGGTGGTGGTCAGAATTTCATCCTGAGGGTGAAGTTAATCTTCCCTATTAGAATTTAAAATAGATCAAATGTGAGGCATTGGTAGGCTGACATTACCCCTTCAAGCCTCTTCAGCAATGAAAAGAAGGAAATCACCAGCTTCAAAAGCTTGTTTCTTTAAATATTGCCCTCAGGAAAGTGAGATACCAGTAACAACAAATAGAGAGAAGTAGGGTTGGCAGACACCTTACCGAATGCCCCTCATTACTGCCTTGTGGCACCCACGCTACTGAAGACTCATGTCTCTTGGGAGCCCATGACAATGAGTTGACTTGTTCAGTGGGGATTATACACCTAAACTGTAAGCAAAATAAAACTCATCAGCCAAGACTTCTTTAAGGTGCCTATTGGATTTGAGGGTATACCTTGCACATATAGTAGAGCATGCAGTAACGCAGCTGAGTAGTCCAAAAGGTTGCATGCCAGGGCAAATTTATCAGTGGTGGAACTTCATGGGAGTTAAGGGAATTACATCAGAGACTAATTTGGGCTGAGGAGCCATCTAGTTCCTTGTTGGGGAGAACCCTTCCGCTTGTATCCTAACCTAATTTAGGTACCACAGGTACACTTCTGTACAGAGAGTAGAAGGCAAAAGTGCAGCATATAACTCAGGTGTTTAGCACCATTTCCAGAATTCTGGAAAGCAACTGAGTTTAAACCACCCCTCAGACTATTTCTCAGAAATTGCTATAATGCCCTGTTTTAACTCCTGCCCCAACACATTACACCCTTTGCTGTAAGAGTGAGCCTGCGCTGTTACTCAGAATCATTGCTCTCCACTTTGGCAGATCAGGTGTCAATCAAAACTGTGTCTCAGCTCAGTGCCATTATGTCTGGTTTTTTCCCCTCTCAATAAGAGAGTGAGTCTATTTGCAGCTCAAAAGGATGCTAATTTTAATGTCTTACATTTCAAAAAAACATCTGCGTCTGAAACAATACGTGCTGTAAACTTCCTATCAGAGAAGAAAATCCGGCATCAGTTGTCTAAATCCCTTAGGCAATGGCTACACTGCCGTTTCTCGATTGGATCGATTTCTCTGGATCTACTGAGCGGTCAGTGCAGACCCACTCAGTCGATCCAGAAATCAACACACTAAGACCAGCTACACAAGTAGCGCAGCGCAGTGACGATGGAGCGCAGAAGAGAAGCTCAGCAGTTGACGGGAATTACACAAGTTTTTTGCGTACTTTGTGTAACTCCCATCGACTGCTGCAGAATCTCACAAGTAAGTGTAGACAGGGTCCTAGTCGCTGGCTGTTAACCCAACTTGCAAGGATATTGGGATAGTCTGCAGTGGTTTATAAGTCCAAATGCTGTTTTCCATTTCAGGTATTTATTTCAGTAAAGTCACTAGTTTCTTATCTTTACTACTTTTTGCCTCAATATTTAATTTCCATAAAGTCCATGGTCGTGCCTCACCTCTCACTTATTCCAGCATAAATGAGGAGTGAAGCTACTGAAGTCAATGGGCCAGATCCTCAACTGCTGGTAAATCAGGGTAAATCAGAGTAATTCCATTGTCCTTAACCTGAGTATTTTGCCCAACAGAATTAGCCCAGGCTATGTCTTCACTACGGTGGCAAATTCGCCGCCGTCAGATCGACTTATCTGGATCGACTTATTAAGACCACCTTCTCAAGTGGCGTAGTGCTGCATCGACGGGAATGTAGTTCCTGTCGGTACCATGCAGTGAAGACGGTGCACAGAAGAGAAGCACAGAAGTCGACGGGAGTTACGCCGCCGAATCGCCGAGGTAAGTGTAGACAAGCCCCCAGTGTATGTGAGACCAAAACTGGGGGTTCCTATGTTTTTTCTATTCTTTGTGATCTTCCACAAGAATCCTTAGGCTCTGCTCTTCTGGCCAGGTGACTTTTGTCCTTGCACTGACAGTGCTTGCTGCTGTCCACACTTCTTTCACTGTGAGAGAACTATGTGTGTCGAGAACAGGTGACTGAAAGGAAAAACATCAGTTCTCTTACTGATTGTCTATGAGACTTAAGATGTGTCATTTAACTTTTATTTGCTTCAGAGCGAAGATGCACCTTACGGGTTCGTTGTGATGCTTAATAAGTTGCTCAGAAAGTGCTTTGAGATTCTCTGCTGAAGGACACTATAGACCACATCCTTTCATCCTGATTTATGCTCCATGTGGAGTAAGGTACACCTCAGCATGAGTCAGAACAGCAGACTGCAGCCCTAGGGGAGTACAGTTATAACACGGAATTTGTCATGTGTTTATTTAAAGGCAGCAATCTCCCAAAGTAGCTTAAAGATAGACTGTGGCATTTTCAAAGCAGAATGCTGATTGTACAGCCATAAATCCCCTGAAATAATGGGATTTGCATGGGGGAGGTGTCTAATTCCTTGCATAATAAACAGATTTATGAATGGCAGATGGGGATAAATAATGAATGCCTCTAATTCAAGATAAAGGACTGCATAAGCACAAGAAAGTATGGAAGCTCTCACAGCAGCTGGATGAATTTTAAACACCATTTAGAAACACAGAGGGTAGAGATGAAAAAGATGCATTCAATCATCAAGTCCTGCCAATGCACTTTACTTTGTTAGTATTAAAGACTTACCATTCTGCAGACACAAGTAAAAACTGAGATGGGCTGAAAACAAGAAGAAGCCAAATAACTAATAAGATTCATGCTTCATTAGAAGTGTTCTTTACTGCTGTTTCACTATGAATGTTCAAGAGCAGACATTACATTCTAATTGAATTAACTGATGCACTAATCAAATTTATCAGCAAGGTTAAGATTGAAGAGTACACAATGAAGAACATTACACAGCAAAAAGAAATGTTACAAGAACACCAAGGTTTTGACAAATTCTCCAAAGTATGTAAAGTCTGATTTAGGGCAACCTCCGCCCATATCATTAACAGGCTACAGCACATAGGTAAAATCATAGGCCTATAGAAATTGGAGAAGAAAATAACCTGCGGTTATTAGGTCACCTCATTAAACTCCCTGCCAATGCAAGATCCTTCCCTATAGTATATTTTCTAGTGCTCTGCCTAATCTGCTTTTAAGATCTATTCTGCATCGACACAATCTATAATTACCTTGAGGAACTTACTACTGGAGGGTAATGTTGACACAAATAGCTTAGTATATTTTTAAAGAGATTTAGATACACAGTAGGATAAAGGTACAGAGGCTATCAATCTGTAAGTATCTAGGCCCACTGCATTGTGTTAGGAAGACAATTTCTCTAATGGTGTAGGACAGCCCAATTAGATGTATGATGGGAATTATATCAACATCTGAATCATTTTGCTTTGTCCACTGTCAGGGACAGGAAATCAGACTATCTGACTGAGCTAATGTATGGGCTTTTCCATAGTATCCACCAGCATAATATCTAAACAGCGAGATGGATCATTGGTCTGTTCCATTACAGCAATAAACCTAAAGGCAATGGTGTTAGGGAGTGCAGAGTCTGATGAAAGAGGCTGTGCGTTCATCCCGCTGACGAAAGGATGCCTCAGACAAGCCAGCAGTATGTGGGCCACATCTGCTGCTAGTATTGCAGACTATGGACTGGAGGAGCAGCTTCATGCCAGCTCCCATCATGTGCAGGTTTGTGAGCATATGGATAAACACAGCTCACTGGCCATTCCCCCATATCAGTCCTTTGGACCAAATGCAGTGTGAATGGAACACTTACGATTCTCCTGTTTCATCCCTGCCAGGTACCGACCACCACACCTAGATCCAGCTCTTGCATTGATCAGTGAGATGCATGGGATTCAGGCTGTGTACACAGAGCATTCAGATTTACAGAGCGTGAGGCTCTGTGCAAGGATTCTAGATTACAGTGTGATTGTGACAATGCTGCTATCCTAGCCTTCATGTCCTGTGCAACATTGCTCCTGCCTCTCTCTCTAATGTTATCTCCTTTCAGACTTTCCCTCTCTCTCACTTCACCCCACACTATGCAAGCTGCAAAACAAGCTGCTCTCTTTGTCTCCATCTCCAACTCTTGTCTTCAGGCCTTCTTCCACATAGCTCCTTTTGCCTGTATTCCCCTCATGAGCCCAGTCAGCCATGCCCATCTACTCATCCAAGACCTTCTTTAAAATGCATCCCTTCCAAAAGGCCTATAAATCCTAGTCATTGCACTGCTAATCTGACAGTCATTGAAACATGACACACAACTAATTTTAAAAATATAGGCAAAAAGCATGGAATTAACACTATATTTTAGGTGCTTATGTGGTCTTGATTGCTATAGTTACAGCATGTGAGCACCTCATAGTCTTTATTATATTTATCCTCACAATGTTCCTGTGAGTCAAAGAGAGGAAACAGAGGCAGGAAGTGACTTGCCCAAGGACACAAAATAGGTCGGGGTAGAGCTTCGTTCACTGGACCACTCTGCCTCTCAGAGACAAGATGGGCTCAGCTTTACTGCTTGGTCATGCCACATTTCATCACATCTCAGCTCCTGTCCTTCATTTGTATGTTGTCTGTTTAGCTTGCAGGCTTATCAGGGAAGGAACCTTGTCTTCCTGCCTGTATTCAAAGTGCCCATTGCTGTTTGCTCTATAAAATAATCAATAAAAAATATAATTGATCTGAAAAATATTTTCTATTTTAATTAAGATTTTCACATTTTGATTTGGTACTTTGCAATTGTTCATTTTCACTATTCAGTTAAACTGGAGTTGATCATCTAATGTTCATTTAAGACGTTTCTACAGTGATACCCACAGCAAACTAACCAGCTAAGATTCCTATATATTTTTATATTAAACCGCCTCTCCACACACACATTTCTCAAGTAGTCAAGTTGTATGCTAGTTTTTACCGAGTTCCTGTGTCACCTTAGTGAGGCTGCCTCTGTCCTTCTTCCTCCAAGCTTCCTAGTGTTTTGTTAGCCCTCTCTCCCACCCCCATCTTTTTCTTGTGTCCTGTTGGAAATTAGGCCGCCATCCTGCAAGTTACTCCATGAGGCAGACCCTTCTAACGATGCCAACCCTGTTGTAGTCAATGGAGGTCTCCAAGGATAGAGCAACTTGTCTGATGGGAGCCTTAATTTGCAAGTTCTTCTGGGTAGCATATTATGGCAGCACCTAGAGGCTTCAATCAAGGTTGATGCCCTTGAGAGAATCCCTTCCCCAAAGATCTTACAGTCTAAATAGGCAAGCTAGACAAGGGTTGGTCAGGGAAACAGAGGCACAGCAACTAGCAAAGTTACTTGCCTCAACTCGTACAGCAGGTCAGTGGCAGAGCTGGGAAGAGAGACCAAGTCTCTTTGATTAGCACATACTTGGGCACCGTAATAAATAAAAAGAATCATGCATTCAGAATATAACCTTTTACAGTTCATTTAAATGGATTATATCTGAGGGTTCCATTAAAAAACAACAACAAAAAAAACCTCTCTAAAAAAACAACAACATGTAGGCTGATGTGTGCTTATGACTTATAATCAGGAAAACTAGTTACCACTATTTAGGGTTAGTAAGACAGACCACCTACACATTATTGGACTGAAAAATGCTATACTCGTTTTCAAAATAGTTCCCTGAATGTAGGCTGCATGCCATATGTCTGCAAATGTTGCCTTCTACAGTAAGTATTAGGAAATCCAACTGCCTTGGAAAGCTCATATTTCATTTGATGTTGCTGCTGTGTTTATAAGAAACAGAAGAAAAATAATAAGCTGATGGCAGAATGCGATTTATAGTTTTTTGTTTGGGAGTGGGATTAAAAACCCTGCCTCTTGGCAGACAGCCTCTTGCCCTGCATCTTTCCAGTTGGTTTCAGCACAGTAACAAACACTCTAACAAGGATAGAGTTGCGTGAGTTCTCCATTTAGGAAGGGTTGGGTACTGGCCAGACATTTTAAAGTGATCTCTGAGCAGACAGAAGCATTTCCATTAGCCCTTTAAACTGAATTTTACTTGTAAATACATTTTGTTTTTGGTTTAGAATGCTATTGCTGACTTCATGCATAGTTGATGGAGATGCTCCAACATGCTGAAGTGGTTATTTTACATATGGTCAAAGCCTGCATTGCTGGTTAGTGAGAGTAGCAAATAGTAGGCCTTGGCATGTGAGTTTCCTTGAGGATTTGGTAGGAGAGCCATATCTGAGTCCAGATCCTGGAGCTATGCTGATTTACACCAGTTGAGGATCAGACCTATGGATTGCCTACAGGATCAAGCCAAGTATTTTCACTAGAGATGGACAAAACCCTGGTTTTAGTTTGTGTTGCTCATAGAAAGAAGGTTCAGAGCTTGTCCCAGTTTTAGCCAAACTGAAAGTTGGTGGGGACAAGGAGGATGTTGGATAAACGGTTCCAGTTTTTGAGCAACATTCCCCAAAGTGGCTAAGTCCGAATGACTTTTAGTGAGACTTAGGCTCCTAAATGCCCCAGTGACTTATGAAAATGGGATGTGGGCAACTAAGTCATTTAGGCACTTTTGAAAATTTTACTCTTCATCTCTTTCTTTTTCAGATTGAGTTGTGTGTGGATTTGATCAGGCAAAACTTAATCAGCCAAAAGTAACTCACATCTTGGTCTTATTATGCAACCCCCTAGTCATCCCAATAACTGGTTTTAGTCTGGTCCCTTCTACAGATCTGTCCTATGGCTAAAGGTGCTTGTGAAGTATATGAACTATGTATAGAGAGCATAAAATAAATTAGCTGCGCAAACTGCTGCCATATGTCTATAAGCAGCAGAATGCACTAAAGGGTCTTTTACAGGAGTTTGGCATCATTGGAATAGGGAAACATATTTTCATGAGTGCCAGGACTGGGGATGCCAGCAGGTTTTTAGGTGCATGACTCGTTGACACTTCTCATTCTTGTCCTAAATTAATGACTTGTTGGCTGCTTTGTGGATGAATAGGCACTAACAGATGAAGTGGACAATTCTTGTGCCTCCTCCTAAATGCTTTAAGCCCATCTTTGCTTGAAAAGCCATAGGATGCAGCATACCTACTGCCTTCTCAAAGGAATTTGGCTGATCACAGCAGCTGTCCCTTTGCTAGGAATTCTCCAAATGGGCTCAAGAAGAGACAGAATTTTTTTAGTCATGGCCTTGGCAAAACAGGTGATGGCCAAAGAATTCAGGGAATGCTCACCTTTGCCACTTGATTCCACAGTTCCTCAACCTCACTGAAAGTGGTGTTGACTGGATGGCTGAAATGCAATTGTATTATAAAGGATCTGTTCTGCTGCTATGGACACTTGAAAAATAAACATTCCAAGATGGGGAATGAGAATGAACATAGGAATAGCCAGACTGGAAAATGCCCAAGGTCCATATGGTCCAATGTCCTGTCTCTGACAGTAGGCAGCACCAGATGGTTCAGAGGATGGCACAAGAATCCTGTAGTAGGCAGAGGTGGGACAATCTGCCCCCCAGCATAGATCTCATCCTGATCTCTGATAGTTTAGAGACTGGCTGAAGCCCTGAGCCACAAGGTTTAATAACTCTTCAAAATTGCCTTTCATCTCTAGGCCATTGATCTAAACCCAGACCAGACAGATAGTGTTAGCTAATGCCTGTTCAATGGCCAGTGTTCAGTGGTCTCTAGTAGATAAGTATGTAAACCACGAACACTGCCACCACAACTGGTACAGGTCACTTGGAGGTTTAAACTAGTTTAAGTGGTGGATTCTCTGTAACTTGAAGTCTTCAAAGCATGATTTGACGATTTCATTAACTCAGCCAGAGGTTAAGGGTCTATTACAGGAGTGGGTGGGTGAGGTTCTGTGGCCTGCAATGTGCAGGAGGTCAAAGCAGATGATCATGATGGTCCCTTCTGACCTTAAAGTCTATGAGAATCTATGAACTGCATCAGTCTCAGCAGAAGGACCAAGGACTGAAAAGGCAAAGAGACTGAATTGCCCTCTTACTCTTTAGAGGTGTTCCCAAATGATCAGAGCCGAGACATATGAGCTGGGGACACTGTGGGGAAACTTGAGGAGAATTGAGAGGCAGTGTGGTCTAGTATATAGGACACTGGACTGTCAGTTAGGAGACCTGGTTTTAGCCTTTACTTTGTCACTAGTCCGCTGTGTGATTGTGGGCAAATCACTTCACACCGCTCTGTGACTCTATTTCCCCTCCTGCCCTTTGTGTATTTAGATTGTAGGCTCCTTTGGGCAGGATTTTCCTCTTTCATGTGTAGCATCTGGCACAATGGGACCCCCATCTCAGTTGGGGCTGCTAGGAGATACTGTAATACAAAAAAATAATTGCTGCTATCTATGCTACTGACTTGATGGATACACAGAGGATTCAGCCTCCTGGGCTTTCAGTCTTGCATAAACATGGAGAATTGATTTAAATAATTTTTTTTTATAGAAGCATGTTGTGCTCAGCTAATGAGCTTAATAATTAATGCTCAGTTACTCTGGGCTTGCTGAGGTGGTGTTTCTGGTCGATAATCAGCATCTAGAGTAAAACACTGTCTAAACACATAGTTCGAAAAGCAGTGTCACCAGTAAAGGGGACAATATTTGACTACCTGAGTCAGTGATTCACTGGCAGCTATTTTAATGAACTCAGATAAATGACCAAGAACTGGCCAAAATGGAAAAGACAAAGGAAAAAAAAAGACATCAAGCAAATTTCTTGTCACTGAAGGTCTCCCATTATTGTTGTTTAATGCAAGACCTTCCAACCCCGGGAACAGTCCAGGACCAGCTGCTAGCATTGCTGCAGATAAGGTTGTGCCTGCATTTCCTTTATAAATCCTCTTTTTTTCCCCAGGGGTTTGTAACTCAGCCGTAAAAAATTGCTTCTGGATGAATGTTGGCAGAAAAAGGTCTCGTTCCAGGCCAGGATTGAATTTTTTTCCCTCCAGATTTTCAGAAATATATTTTTGGATCAGATTTAAGCCACAGGAGTGAGAGGAGCAGAGGGAGGGTTACTCCATACATTGAGTATAGAAGATGACTGACTCTGGATGCTTTTACTGTGCTCCAGTAGCTCTCTGTTTTGTTTTGTTTTTTTAAAATGAAATGAAGGTGAATACTGCATAATGTGGCATAGACATTTTTGTACACCTATTCATTGCTGCATGGAAAATGGTTGGGTCACTTCTGATTGAGAAATTGCTTTGCTGGGTGAGCTGCTTTCTTTCCTTCAGGTTTGGCTTAGCTCTTTTTAATGCTAACATTTAAAAAGAAAGTGTAAAATCATGCAATACTCTTTGGGGCAGGGAATAGGACAGTGCATTTATGACTGTATGCTGCTGTTTGATTACTGCTGTAACATAAGTAATACATAATATATTAATGTTAATGTAATAATACAAAAGGAAAGAAATAACAATACTTTAAATGACTTCTTATTTGTATTATAGTAGTGCCTGCAGACCCAAACTAAAGTCTGGATCCGACTTTGCTAGGCCTTGTACAAACATTTAGGAAGAGATGTGCCTGCCTTTGAGAGCTTACAGTCTAAACAGACAAGAGAGAGCTGAAAATGAGAGGGGAAAGAGAGGCACAGAGGGGGAAGTGACATCTTCAAGGTCACTCATCAGGTCATTGGTAGAGCCAAGAATAGCTGGCTTCCACTAGAATACACCTAACCAGTGGATCACTATGACGGAATGCACACCTGTATTCACACCCTAAACTCTACTGTAATAATCCTTGTACAAAATAGAGCTTGTAAGGCATCATTTCAAATCTAATATCTTGCTGGTTAAGAATATTATGGTGAAATGTATGTAGCAACATTATAAATAAAGTTAGGAACATAAGCTGAATTTGTGTCTGTTGTGTGTTTACTAAACAAGTCTGAGAAGTGGGTAAATCTGTTTCTCAAAGACAAAGAACAAGTTGACGCCTCTAGACAAGTGTCATCCAAACTGATGGGCCATCACCTATCAAGTGGCCATTCTTTGGCAAGGAAAGGGTGCAGGAACAAACAGATCTGCTTCTTGGAAAACAACAGCATAACACCTCGTCCCTACCAGACATCATGTCTCCTTCTCTCAGCTGGAAAGAACTTTGTCTAAGAGTCACTCTCAGGAAAATGCATTTCAAAGAGTGACTGCACTATAAAACTGAGGGGCAAAACACCCCAAGTTATTTCCCCCTGCCCAGCTCTCTCTTTTCACCTAAGAAGACAAAAGAAACAGCCCTTGGACTTTGGGATCAGATCCTGGCCTGAGAGTTTGGTCAGCAATGTTACCGCAAGATGTGGTAAGGGACGTTAACTTGAACCAAGCCTGGTTTGTTAAGTTTAGGAAGCATTTTATCTTTATTTTTCTTGTAACCATTTCTGACTTTAATGCCTCATTACTTGTACTCACTGAAAACCTATCTCTTAGTAGTTAAATAAACTTGTTTTATTCTTTAAGCAAAACTAATCCAGGGTTGCGAACTGTGTGAGTAATTCCATATAAAGTGGAAAGTTGTACATTGACCCCTTAGAGGAGCAACTGTGCTAATATGTCTGAACTGTTCAGGAGATGACTGGACAGTGCAGAACACTCATTTCTGGGGAAAATCCATGACTGGAAGTGTGTTGGTGTCACCTTGCATGTGATAACCAAGACCGTCGGAAGCCAGTGTGATTGGTCTGTGCTGACTGACTGCTGGGGTCAGAGCTGCTGGATCAGGGCTATAGCAATACACAGACACTCAGGTGTGATCTGCATGCTGGAAGGCTGGTTGTGAGCGACTCATGTTGGAAGGTACAACACCAAACCACCCCAGGTTGCAGGACAGTGACAGAGCCCCTCACTAGTCTGGGTTGCACCTTGGAATGTCATAATTACACCTCCACTCAATATAAATGATACTAATATTGCATATATAATAATACCCTTTGTTAAATGAGGATTAAGGTTGTCAAGCACTCAGAAGTTAGGAAATGCCAGAATTAAAGTTGCCAGTGACACCTTCATTTAATTCCCTTGTGCTTGTGCTTTATGAAGCTATTCTTGCATTCCCAAACTTTGAAGTTTTTGATTTTGCAACCTTAACATTGTTCTTCTCTGCCTTCCACTGCCTCGGGACTTCTCTACCTGGGAGCCAACAGCACCACTTTCCCACTTCTCGCCTTCATGGACTCCGGCTGCCCCTGGACCTCCTCTCTGGTATAGGGTTATACATGAAGGTAGGGCTCAGGGGCAAGGCAGTTTTTTATTCTGAGTCTGAAGGCTCTCACACAGAGCTCTGCCTTCATGCCCAGCTCCTATCACACCATCGCAACAGTTCCTTTTGCAGGCATCAAAATCTTGTGATTCGCAATCAGTTTGCTAGAGTTGGCGCCAGTGCGGGAACTGTCTTCCCCTGGCTGCCCAGAGGGGACTCTCATTCTGCACCACTCGGCCTGGGCTGAGGGAGCTGCCATCTGATCCCACCATCTCCCCCCCCCATCACAACCTTCTGCCCTCCCTCAGCCTCCCTCACGCCCCATCTCCCCTGCATCCCATTTCCCTGCAACCCCTAAATCAGCCTCCTGCTCCAGGCTGCCCCCAGTGCCCTGCTCCCCCTTACTTCCCTTATCCACCTTTCAGTGTCTCCTCACAGTCCCTGTGCCCTATCCAGTCTCCTGAACCATAGTGTGGCAGCCATTTTGCCTGTGGGCATGGCTTCAAGCTCACTGAAAACAGTGTAAAGTGGCTACCGACTTTATTAAGGGTAGCCTCACTCCCAGCTTCAGATAGACTGATGTGAAATGGTGGCCATCTTGCTGGCCTCAGCACCATTGACAGTAATAGGAGATGGTGGCCATGTTGACTAAGGGAAAATTCCTGAGTTGGTGCCTTTCATTGTCTTTTTATGAGACAGGTTAAAAAAAAATCCCAAAATTGCTAAAGTTGTGATAAAGGCATGAGAGTTGACAATGCTGCCTCTATGTGGATCATTCATTAGAGGTCAAGGATGAGGCACACACTTTGCCAGTGCAGTTCACACCTGTTTACTGACAGCAGAGGAATGTAGTGAATCAGGATTCCTGGGTTCAATTCCAGGTTCTGGAGGTGAGTGTTTTCTTTTCTATTCTGTCCCCGTTGCCCCAGCCTGTCTCTGCTCTTATCTGCTCCATCCTGACTTCTTTTCTCCTCACCTTCCGTGCTTACCCCATCAAGCACACATAGTCTACTGAGGACTGTTGCGCCAGCGGGAGTGACCACAGTTGATGATGTCACACCAGGCATTGCATAGTGCAGTTCCCAGTTCTGGCCCAAACCTGTGAATCCATGACTCTCTGGTAGGGTTAGGGTGTGCACTCCTTTTCACGTTGATGGTGAGTTGGAAAGCACGGTGTGTTGTAGAATTTAGCATGTAACACCACTCTTGAATATAATGAGCGATTAACGGAAGGCTGAATCTCTGCTAGATTGTGACATGTTCACAAACTCGAACCACTTCATGCTCGGGAACTGGCGCTGACAGTGAGTATGGAATGATAGTGATAGATTGAAAGAGCTCAATCGATTTAGCTTAACAAAGAGAAGGTTAAGGCGTGACTTGATTACAGTCTACAAATATCTACATGGGGAATGAATATTTAATAATGGGGTCTTTAATATAGCAAAGAAAGTTATAACACAATGCAATGGCTGTAAATTGAAGCCAGACAAATTCAGGCTAGAAATACAGCATACATTTTTGACAGTGAGGGCAATTAACCATTGGAACAATTTACCAAGGGTTGTGGTGGATTCTCCATCACTGATAATTTTTAAACCAAGATTGGATGTTTTTTCTACAAGATCGGCCCTACAAGTTATTTTGGGGAAAGTTCTATGGCCTGTGTTGTACAGGAGATCAGAGTATATGATCACAATGGGTTGGAAACTTATTTTTTGTTTTAAATGAAAGCTAAGAGTCTCTTGCAGTTAATGTCTATAGGAGCTGGGTCTTTAAGTTAAACATGAAATATTGTTTGTGAGACTTGCAGTAAAATCATGAGGGTTGGTAATACTGTGGAGGAGATGGTAGGATTTGGGCCCAAGGGTGCAGCAACAGTGAGTTAAAGATGGAGTGTCAGTTTGAACTTGACCTATCTTGCTTATGCTAGGTTGTGCTTTGAAACAAATGTACATATTGTACTTGTGGGAATGTACAGGAATGCTTCCTGTTTTTGTTTGTATGTAGCACTATGACATTATTTCTTCTCGTCCCATAAAATCATCCTCAAAATCTGAATTTAATTATTTGAAGGAAAAAAATTGCCATTAACGAATGTGGCCATATGTAGAGTCTCCTTAATTAACTGACATGACATCCTGTTTATTGTGTGTGTTTTAAATATATTTCCCTTCATTCCTTTTTCTAATGTGAGAGTTCAAATCAACCATCCTCAGCTCACATGCCATTCATGGGTGGAAATTTACATGCATCCAGAAGAGAGAGAGCATGAAATAGAAAAGAGCGTTGGAGGGTGGGGACGGGGGAGAGGGAGAGGTCTCTGGTGTAGCCAAGAAGAGTGATCATATCATAGTAGTAACTGAAATGAGAGAGAATGACTCCCTACTATTTAATCCGGAAACTGGCAACCATACTTGAGTGGCTTTATAAAATGTAAGGCTACATCCATAGTAGCTGGTTTGCTTTTGCTATTTACTACAGCAGCCTGATTGCTGATCTTAAAGCGAAACCTTGACATGATTGATTATCCTGATTTTGAGTTTCTGATTAATTTTTCCCTGCACCTATTCTTACCTCAATGGCCACAGTATTACATTTTAGATTGTAAGCACTTTGGGAAAGGGACTTTCATTTACTAATGTTGTATAGAGTCTAGTGCCATGGGACTCTGACCTGGTTAGTCTCTAGGCACTGTTAGTGTATCAGTGACAAATAATAACAGTCTCCCATTTCCCAGACTATGTCAGCCATCGCATGAGACTGAGTGGATCCTGTGATGCTGCCAACAGTGACTCAAAAGCATGAATGCCAGCCTCAGCCAGGGCACAAATCCAAAATTGGTTGTGAATCTTATTCTTAGATTTCACCAACCAATTATCAAGTGTAAACTCCTCAGGCACTTTAACAGCCTAAATATGGAGTCACAGACAGTCCACTTGAGTAGTCTGATCTATCTTGCCACAAGGCGAGCATCCCTTTGTGACAGATGATCATTTACACCAAGAATCACAGCAATGTTCATGTTACTCCCAAGTCCCAAAGGGCCAGTCACTTACTCCAGATTAATTGAATCTTAGATCTCACACCAAAGACAACTCTTGTAGCTAATCCTATAATAAACTACATAACGATGTATTAAATAGGAAAAGGAAACAAGCGAGTTTTGCACAAACATATATGCACAAATGAGTTATATTCTTAATTTTCAAAAGCTTCAAAGCTTCTATAATATGCAAGCTCTATATGTACTTTAGGGCTAACCTAGGGTAAACAGCTGGGGATCTCTTGCTTATGCCTAGAAAACCTTGCCAACTAGAGTCCAAGTGGCACAGAGATCCTTGGTTTTTTCTTTTCGGGGTTATTTTCTCCCATGTGCCATGTGCTCTGAGCTGCAAACTCAGCTCATGGGAGGAATCCACTTGCATGACTCATCTTCTGGGGTGGGGGAAGGCAGAACGACATCTTTTGTCCTTTTTAACGTCCCACAATAGTCTGTCTGGTGTTGATGGATTTTTCCTATTGGGCAGGATGTAACATCTTCTGCTGGAGATCAGCACTTTACATTAGTTAGTGTCTCTCTCCTGTCCAGTGATTTACACTGTCACAGAAGCTCACAATAGAATCGCTCAGATATTACATTACAGTAGGAGATACAGAGATTATAAGTGAGATTAATTCATGCAGCAAGCATTCAATAAAGTCTAAACACATTCTTATAATTCTAACACCTATTTTAATAGTGCTAACACACAGGTGAGCCAGGCTGATTTCAATTGTGTAGTTGTCAGTGTTCAATTGAGATATGTGAACTTTGGCAAGAGCTGGCACCTGATCTGCCAGCATCACAGCTCCCCATTACACATTCTCCTGCATTCTTTGCATGTGGTGCCTTAGCAATCAGTCTAACTGCCTAGCCTCATCTGTCACTTTGGCAGCAGAAGGCATTATCAGTGCTAATATCAAGGTTAAAAATAAAGAAAGGACCATTAAGTCAATTATCCTTCCAGGCATTTGGTGTAGTTGTTCTGTCAGTTGCCAGCCACACAGCTCTTGTGGCAACAAAGAGTACTATCCCCTAAGCAATCCCAACAGCACTGTTTTCATATGTGCTGAGAAAAATCAATTAGCATCATGGGATGTTACTCAAAGCCAAATCTAAATGTGACTTTAGATACACTTTTATTAAAGACTAAGGTAGCTTGGAAAACCAGCCTGATCATTTTTATAACTACTAATTTTTGTGACTATTCAATCAAAAGGTACAAAGGTACACTTTGATGCAACATTGTTATTATTTATTTCTATTGTAGGACCTGTGATGGGTCTCGAGCAGAGAGTGTGTGTGTCTTACTGGGCTAGGCACTGCACAAATAAAAAATACGGAGTCGCTGCTTCAGAGAGCTCACAGTCTAGAATTTAGCCAACACACAGCAGGTGAACAAGCAGACCAATGGAGTGTGTGGAAGGGCCATGGAAGAGCAGAGATAGATGCAATTGCATGAGTTAGTAATATTATATAGTACAATGCTGGCATCACGCTCACAGCTGTCCTGTTGAGGGGTATGGTTAACACCCTAGGCAATTCTTTTTATTTATTTCTTTTTCTTTTATTTTTCAGAAATTTTGAGTAATTTCATTTTA
This sequence comes from Emydura macquarii macquarii, assembly GCF_026122565.2. NCBI lineage: Eukaryota > Metazoa > Chordata > Testudines > Chelidae > Emydura > Emydura macquarii. The sequence continues at coordinate 9,486,571 of NW_027130506.1, forward strand.
TCCATACAGGAGGCAAGGAGGAGGGTGTGGGGTCCTGCTCGTTGAGGCGGCGGGGATGGCCCTGGATGTGTGTGCAGAGCGAACCTGTCCCACACTGATCTTGCAGCAGTGACTTCTGTCCCATGGGGTTGGGCCTGGCGCCTCACTCCAGAAGTTGCAACTGGATGCACAAGGCTGTAGCACAGCCTAAGTTTGTCCTGGCCACCCCTCCGTCATGACTGTCAGCTGTGCTAAACCTGGGTAGCACTATGACCCCCCGTGCCAGGTCACAATGCCTGGAGCAAGGATCCAGGCCCAGCCTGCGGGGTGAGTTTTTTTTTTGCTTTATTTCATCTGATATGTTGCTTTTCTGTTTTATTTTGCGTTATTTCATATTTGTGAAAAACATGGGCCTCTAGGTGTGGAATAAGACCCTGAATAGATAGGTCAGTTCAGAGGGTCAGACAGTTTCTAGGTTCTATTTCCAACACTTGCTGTGTGACCTTGAGCAAGTCACATTCCTGTTACCAATCTCTAATAGCAATACCTGGCAGGCATGTTGTGAGGTTTATTATGAGCGATGCTATATAAGTGTAAAACACCATTAAATTCATTGGGAGCTGGAACAGCATGCATTATTTTTCATTTATCTACAATGTGACTCAATTGCATTTTAAAATAAATATTTCATTTCCCTCATGCCATAAAATAGAATGTAAGGAATAATATTGCTGTTCCTTTGGCACCATTTAAACTCATATATAATATATCTATTGGATAGTTATGCTCTTTTTAACACTGTTTGCTTTCTGCGTTGTAAGAGGAATCATTTAGAACTATGAATGATACTCAGATACTCCCCTGGGTCTATCTTTGAATTTTCATACTTAGTAGTTTTCATTCAGTCAGAATTTCATTCTTCTATATGTGTTTTATATTTTAAGAAAATCACATCTGGTGAAATGTCCTGGACTGACAGAATCTCCGAAAGAATGATGTGACACTTCATTGGCTAATAGGATAGTCTGTATGATAACCATATTGGCTCCAGTGATGTTTGCTAAGATTGCACATTATATTTTGTAAATAAGATCGTAAGTGTCTTAATCCTATTGGTGGACTTTTGAATTTCATTTCAAGTGTATAATACATATTTCCACCATTTATTGAATAATTCAGGATGTGAACTCTGCTAAAACAATGGAACAAATATTGGTGGAGGGAAAATGTAAGTGTCTAAGTGTTAATGGATCTATGAGCATTTATCAGCAAAGATTTGTAAAGAACAAATTATGCCAAACAATGACATGGAACATGCTTACACAGAAGAATACCTCTGATCCAGCTTGATACTGCTGCACTTGTGAGCAGAAGTGTGTGAATTAGGGTCCCATTGGCTTAAACGAGCAGTGTATTATTGATGAAGTGAGCTCAGTTTTGAGATTTGCTTTCACCCTTGATCCTCCAGCTCCTGGATTTGTTAACCTTCTGGGTTTGGAATGTGGCAGGAAGTAGAGTGGGGCAAGGTAAGCAATGCCACTTCCAGATGGATCCTCATCTTCCCCACGCCATACCTGGGGGCTACAGATGGACACTCACATAATTAGGCTGAACCAGTCTTTGCAGAGTGGGTCTGTAGCTGAGGGAGAGGACATGGTTTCTTACCCTGTGCTCAGCACCACACCAGCTACTCAGACTTCTGAGTCCCTGGTTCTGAGTCCCTGGATGTGACTATAAATAGATTTGGGAAACTGCAGGATCTTTAAGGAACCTGGTTTTGGTGATTCATTGGCTGCTCATTGTAAAATTGGATATTTATCTGGAAAAAAAATACAGGCCTGCATGTCTGATTCATGTAGTTGCTGTTGTTCAAACAGACTTGCTGATTCAACATGCTCAACAAGCACAAACCTTCTCTCTGTTCCAGAGGCAGGAAAGTGAGCAGCAGGTGGCCAGCCCATCTCTATGTTGCAGGACCATTGTAACTATATTTATCATTGGTGGCAAGCTCCTTGCCGCAGAGCAAGCATCCCCCTCACAGAGCAACTAATGATCTTAACGTCATCGGGAGGTAAAAGCTCAACCACTTCTCTTTACCGATTTTGCATGTTCAAGTGGAGAGCAGCAGGCTGTGGAAAGCATTGCTTGGGGCTGAAAACGAATACATAAAACTAATAAACAATGGAATCCTATCCTCTGCTTATAATGAAGCGCCCATCTTCCCTGCCCTTAAGTATCCCTGCTGCAGTTTGGTTTCTGCTGACTCAGTAAAACAATCCTTTAACTACACCAGGGAGACACTTACTGCTAATCTGTTTCCTAAATGGATTGCAAGAAACACATACTACTGTGTATCCTGTTCTATTTCCTGCAAGAAAATTGCATGTGATTAGAAACAGGTGGTGGGACTCTAATGTGAAATGGGTATTTCGTTCAGAACTGTGGCATCAAGCCCATACTCTTCTACATCTCCTCCAGCAAAGCAGATGTGCCAACATGAAAGGCATGTTTAATGGCAAAGGTGAGTTGAGCCAAGGCAAAAATAATCCCAGACAACTGATTTCTGGATTCCTGTTGTACTAAGAATTTGAAAATGACAATTGGTATCTGAGGTTGGGGATGTCAGCTGTGAAGCCCTTGCCAGCTACTGAAATGTCAGTCTTTATTAGGTATAAAATCCCCATGATCACCGTGGAATTTGGAAGAGGAAGCCAGCAATGCAGCTAAATCTTCTGCATACTTCAGGGTTTCCACAATGGTTGTTTTCTCTTTAAAATCAAAAGCCAAGATGAAGAGTTAGTTTCCATAACATTTTGCCCTGCTTCCAGTAACCGAATGCACACAGTAAAGTATGCTTATCAATTAGTATTGATTTCTTTTTCCTTGCACTTGAAAGGAAAGATAAACTGGATAGTCTAAGTACACAGGTAGGATGTAACAGGGCGGTCTGCCCTTTTAAGGGCCAGAGGCCCTGGAGCTAGCCAGCCCTTTTCTGAGGTGCAGCCCCTTTAAGAACAGGTTGTCTCCTGTGGGAGGGGGGATTCCCAGGCAGATGGCCTGTGGGAGGAGGACTGGGAAGAGCTGCCAGGAGCAAGGAATTGGGGCAGGTAAGGTAGCTGTCGGATTTATGGTGAACTGTATTTGGAGTTTGCTGAGGATTGTTAATGCAACCAATAAACTGGTGCCCTGAAGAAAAGCCCTGAACAAACTCTGGGTGTAGTGCTAATCCTTTCTGTGGGGGAGACAGCTCAGTGGCTTTCTTAGGAAAATATCAGTTAAATGTTGAAGGTGCAGGTACAAGGTACAGTATGGCATTCACAGAATAATCTGTCTGTCTAGGTGTATGCAAAGAATCTCTCACTGGTATATCCTGAGGAATAGCAAAAATTCCTTAGCATATGGGCAGAGTGAAATACCGTAGGATTTGAGATCCATTACCCTGCACCTGGTGTGGTCATTTAGATCAATGCAAAGTAGATGTCAATGTTATCTGGTGTAAGTGTCTTCCTTTGGAGGCATTCTTGGAAAGGTTTATGCTGCTTTTATTTCTCTTCATATTTTCCCATCTTCTGTCTGAACCCAGTTGTTTTTGAATGGCTACTGGGGAAAAGCAATGGGAAAAGCTACTGGGGAAGAGAGAAGGGTGTAAGCTCTTGCCCAGCTGAAGATAGTAAAAGGCCTTTCTGGCTACTCAGTCCATTTGCATCTCCAGAAGCAGAATGAACCCAGAGCCTTTGTACCCTCTTGACTGCACTGAAATACTGAGGCAAAAAGGCCTCCGTGCCAAACAGAAGATTCCAACGAAGATTCTTCCAAGGGCTCCGAAGATTGGCACCCTGTCAGCACTCCTGGGCAAGCAGAAACCAAAGAGACACTGGGCCACCAAAATAAAACAACAAAAAAACCCAAACTGGATCTGAACAGAGGGCCAGGAGGGACATGCAGAATGTACTCCTGGAGAAATCACAGCTGGCAGAATCAGAAGAGCTGGTACGGTGGCTGGAGAGGCGCTGATCCCGCAGGGAGCACCTTTTACTTCAGCTGTCACAAAAGAACTGACCGGATGGTCCTAAACGCAGACCAGGGTGATACAGAACCCAGTGGAAACTCATAGAGACTGGGGAGTTCTGCCTTTCTGTGTGAGAGAACCCGAGAGCCGGGAAGAAGATATCATAAGAGAGGTCGGATTACAAGATAAGTCATTTCCCCTTATAGTCTAACTGTTAAGGCAGTATCCTGAGTGCCTCAGCAGGGAGGCGAGTGAGGAAGTTTTATAAATAATAATAAATGAAAGATCGAAATCTATTCACAAAATGGAATACCCAGCATGAAACAAAAATTCATTAAAAATGTATGACCGGAGTAATAAGACCAGCTCTCTTTTGGCACTGACAGCCTGAAGAAAAAGAGAGCGAGAGAATTATATTACAGAGATGAAAAGCAAGGAAGGCAGAAAAACTATTGCTATAAACTTTAGCTTTAGGATTATTATCAAGAGCTGTATAAATCTGTGAATATTAAAGATTTGGGATGGCAAAATGGGTTGTTGGATGATGCAGATTTAATTGAGGAGAAGGAAAAGCCTAGACGCAAAAACTGCACATCACAGAATATGAAGAAAGCAATGCAAAGCATGGAGTGTAAAATCTGTTGTTTTGAGAAATTGACAGATGGAACTCCTTGCCAAGAGAACAGAGCCCAGAGAAGAGACGGGTGCCACTATTTGGTGACTATACACAGATTACAGAGCTCTGTTAGGCTCAGAGAGATCTTGCATAATAGCTTAGTGTAATGTTCCCCACACTTTTGAAAGCTGAGGACCCCTTCGGAAAAATGAAACCAATTACATGCCCATGGTGCAGCATTGCCATATGTTGTTAATGCCCCACACATCTGAACTTCTACAGCTTTCATGTGCCTGCTACTTTTGACACGTTCTTCCCCCATTGTTGTAGCTCTCTGTAATATGATACTTCTTCTTCTTTGCTTCTCAAAGCATCTTTATAGACATGTGGAGTAGTAAGACGTCGCCATTCATTTCTGTCCATGACTTGTTCCTCCATTAAGTTGAGCCTGGCCACGTTCCTATGTAGCATGTCCAGCCCCCATCTAGTTCGTGGTTGACTGATAACGTGTTTGCGTTATTTCCTTTGGCATCCTATCACCTGTTTGTCTTTTACAGCGTCCCCACCCTTATAACCTGTTTGATTGCGGCCAGTCCCGTACCCTGACTTTGCATCATACTATGCTTCTAGTTTCTTCATTTGTCTTAAAATCATTCCAGTGTATACCTGCCGTCTTCCAAAGAACTCTCATCTCTACTGCCTCCAGCCTCCTGATGTGTGCTTCATTTAATGTGGCTGCTTCCAGATCATAGAGTAATGCTCTTCGTACACTGATCTGACACATTTTCACTTCTAACGGGGCTGCCACTCACTGCTTGTGCGCCTCCACGTGTTTAGGTCTGAGTATGTTGCTCTTACTGTGGCAGGTGCCCCCGTGCTCGTCATTGCTCACTTTGTGAGAATCTTTCTTCTGATAACTTGGCCTTCTGGTCAGGTCACCTGTTAATCCACCACTTCCAAATCCAACAGGACCACTGTCCAAAAATCATCTCCAGGCAGTGTTCAGCCCCAGTTCTGGGCTCTGTGCCACTATATCAGTGGCTGGCTGGGGCACCTGGAACCTGCCTGCTACACTGGGTTCCAGCTCAGAGACCAACAACCAGCAATCCAGTTGCTGTTGCTGTTTCCCTGGGCTCCTTCCTACCCAGTCTTTCTATCTTCTTGCATGTTTTTGGGTTTACCAGTGGAGCTTACTCTACTCCCTGTGGCTACTGCCCCTTTGCCCCACTTCCTGGTCCCTTGCCAGACTCCTTACCCTAGGGAAGAATCTCAGGGCTTACTCTCTCCCTGGAATCCCTCCTTGCCCCTGATGACCTTCCTCCTCCCCAGAACTGATGCAGCCTCCTTTCCCAGCAGCCCCCCAGCTAGGCTTCACTCTCAATTAGCACTGGCTGTCCCTCTCCCAGCTGATGCCAGGTCCTCTTAGACCTTCATTAATCACCCCATCTCAGGTACCAAACATAATGTTTTCATCAGACCATAATTTTATCAACTTCTGTGTCATATTCGTAGCTAAAGCACATCTCCTTTTAACCTAACCCTTGATAGAGCCATCAGCACTGATCAACCATCCTAGGGACACATAAGATTATACTTGCTCTGTGACTTCACCACTGCTTCATTTCAACACTTTATCTATTGTCCCTTTTCTAGGCTGCAACCACTTCATCTTCTTGGCATATATTGTAAATCCAAGTCAATTACACCAATGTTGCAAGGTGGTGAAGAGTATGATTATTAATTCAATCATCTGCCAGTTGTATGATGTTATCTGAATAAACTAAAGAGCTCAACTTTAGCTCTCCCAATGTCAGACCTTCCAACTCACCTATCATTCTCAACATCCAATTTAAGAACATGATGAAAAGCGGCAGTGATTCCTTGCCCCTTTGTTTTACCCTAAACTTCTATTTGAACCAGATGTTTAATTTGCCACCAATTCTTATGGCATTATAGTAATCTTCATATATAACTTTTATAACTATCCTCTCTGGGAACTCAATATGATTTTACTACTTTCCATATTGCTTCCCTCAAAACCAAATCTAATGCCTTTCTGAAGTCAATGAAAAAAAACAAACAACCCCAATCCTAATCCCCAATCCTAATCCCCAATCTTTCTCTTTTGCCATCAACTGTTGGAGCATGAATATCTGGTCAGTGAATCTTCGGCCTATTCTGAAACCACACTGTTCCTTGCCTACTATTTCTCCTAAAACTGGCCTACCCTGTAGACAATTATTTTCATTTTGATTTTCCCTGGTACTGACAATAATTTTATGCCTCTATAATTATTTGGATTGGCAGGAGCTCCTTTCTTCAGGATTAGTACAACTCTTGCCTTTAACCAGTCACCTGGTACCTCCTCATACTCCTGTGCCATCTTATATATTTTTCATAATGCTTTGAGAGCACTTGTCCTGCTGACTTTTAGCAGTTTAGCTATTATATTGTCTATTCCTGCAGTTTTCCCATTTTTAACTGCTTCACTGCTCTGGCTATTTCCTCTTCAGATGGTGGTTCAGTGCTGACATCCATTCTGCCTTGCAAGCTGCCCCGGTCACCTAGTGTGTCTAGAATGGTTGCATAGGGATGAACTACAATATTCTTCTTCCATACTTCCAGCACCTCTTTTGCACTTGTTGTCAGTTCATTGGTAGTCTTTCTTACCTCTTGCGTCATTTTCATATCTTGTTTTCTTGATGCCTCCTCTAGTTGTTGAGCCTCTTCTTTCTGGAGGTTTTGCTTGTCCAATCTTTGTAATTTTAACTGCTTTTGAAAAACTTTACTTCTGCTTTTCCAGCAGGCTTGGCTTGTTTACACTTTTACTGTGATGTTCTTGTTTTGTCGCTTTTACAGCTTTTTCTTGTTTCCTTACACCTTCCAGTAACTTCCTCGCTATATCTTGTATTGCTTCCCTGAATACTTCCCATCTAGTCTGTAGTGAGATTTCTTCCTCATTGCAAATTATTGGCCTGAAATGCCTTCCAAGCAATACCTTATATGCCTCCCCAGCAGTAGCTTAATCTTAATTTTCGCATTAGTAGTTCATGGTCACTGCTACACTTAGCACTTCGATAGACTCTGACATCCAACCATGACCTTTCATGCCTTTCACTGATAATAATGTGGTTAATCTGGATTTTGGTTTGACCATCTGGTCAATTCTACATAACTTGTGTATGTCTTTGTGAGGAAGCCAAGTATCTTCAATAATCAGAGTCTGCATCTCACAACAAGTGATAGTACTTTGAGGAAAACCAAAATCCAGGGTCATTTTTTAAACAAAAAATTAAAAGTTTCATAGATTCTGAGACTATAAGAGCCAGAAGGGACTATTAGGATCATCTAGTCTTACCTCCTGCATAACACAGGCCAAAGATCCCAATTATTTCTGCATCAAGCTAGGGTGACCAGATGTCCTGATTTTATAGGGACAGTTCTGATATTCAGGGCTTAGTCTTATATAGGGGCCTTTTACCCTCCACCCTTGCCCCAATTTTTCATACTTGCTATCTGGTCACCCTACATCAAGCCCATAACATTTCCATGAAAAATAATTAGCATTTTCCACAAGTTCTAGTCGGTAGTCTCACTGGCTTCTCAGCTGTCTGTTTCCGCACATTGGGAAGCCCTGGCATAGTGTCTCAGACAGATTGGTTTTACATGGTACCTGAGTGGGTTTAGATGGATTTAGCCAATAGCCTAGATTATAGCTACCATTCAAAACTGAAAAATGCCAGCTGTTGATGTCTGGGGAGGTTCTGTAACAATAGCTTATTTCTTTTTCATGTTTGCTGATGCTTTAAGTAAAATACTCATCTTAAAATTATGGTTTGTGTGTCAAATTCCAAGCTTCCCATGACACATAGATTTCTTCTAGATTTATAGACATTAAGGTCAGAAGGGACCATTATGATAATCTAGTATGACCTTTCTGGCCACAGAACCTCACCCACCCACTTCTGTAATAGGCCCATAACCTCTGGCTGAGTTACTGAAGTACTCCAAATCCTGATTTAAGGACTTTAAGATACAGAGCCGCCACCACTTACTCTAGTTCAAACCAGCATGCCTTGTGCCTCTGGCTGCCAAAGAAGGCAAAAAACCCACAGGGTCTTACCTGAGGAAAAATTCCTTCTTAACCCCAAATGTGGTGACCCTGAGCATGTGGGCAGGCCCTACCAGCCAGACACTTGGGAAAGAATTCTGTCTAGTAAGTCAGAGCCTTCCCCATCTAGTGCCCCATCTCCAGCTGTTGGAGATAATTGTTCATAGCAGATATGGATGGGCCATATGCCATTGTAGGCAACCTCATCATATCATCCCTTCCATAAACTTATCAAGCTTAGTCTTGAAACAACCTAGGTTTTTTGCCCTCACCACTGCCCTTGGAAGGCTGTTCCAGAACCTAACTCCTCTGTCTAATTTCAAGCCTAAACTTGTTGAGGGGCAGTTTATATCCATTTGTTCTTGTGCCAACATTTGCCCTTAACTTATATAACTCCTCTCCCTCACCAGTGTTTATCCCTCTGACGTATTTATAGACAGCAAGTACATCTCCTCTCAGCCTTCATTTTGTTAGGCTAAACAAGCCAAGCTCCTTAAATTTCCTCTCATAGGACAGGTTCTCCATTCCTGTGATCATCCTACACCTGTACCAGTTTGAATTCATCTTTGTTAAAAACGGGAGAACAGAATTGCACACAGTATTCCAGATGAGCTCTCACCAGTGCCTTGTACAACATTAATAACACTTCCCTATCTCTACTGGAAATATATTGTATTAACCTTTTCCATGACTGCATCACATCAGTGGCTTATAGTCATTCTGTGACTGACCAATACACCCATGTCTTTCTCCTCCTTTGTCGCTTCCAACTGGTAAATCCCCAACTTATAGAAAAAAACTCTTCTTCTTAGCCCTTAAGATCATGGCTTTCGACTGTTAAATTTCATCCCATTTCTATTACTCCAGTTTTCAAGGTCAATCAAGTCTTCTGGTATGGTATTATGATCCCCCTCTATCTTTGTAATATCTCCTAACTTTGTGTCAAATTTTATTAGTGAACACCCACTTTTTGTGCCAAAGTCATTAATGAAAATGTTAAATAAGATTTGTCCCAAGACCGATCCCTAAGGAACTCCATTAGTAATCTCCCTCCAGCCTGACAATTCACCCTTCAAGTATGACCCATTGTAGTGTCCCCTTTAACCAGTTCCTTACCCACCTTTCAGTTTTTGTATTAATCCCCATCTTCTCCAAAACAATTAATAATTTCCCAAGTGGAACCATATCAAAGGTTTTACTGAAATACAGGTAGATTAGATTGACTGCATTTCCTTTGACTATAAAATTGGTTATCTTCTTAAAGAAAGAGATCAGGTTGGTCTGGCATGATCTACCTTTGTAAAAGCATCTTGTATTTTATCCCAGTTCTCTTCCTCTCTCTTCTGTTTCTTTTCTTAAAGAAGCACACAGAACCACACACTGCCTTTGATCCACTTGATCTATGGCAATGGTTTCCAACAGTTTTGGGCATCAGTACCAGTTTACCACAATAACACCCGGAGGCTGACCAGCCAGTACCTAATGCCCTCTCTTCAATTGCACATGCTGTTAAAGTGTGATGTAGCTTTGCAATCATAATGCGAGGTTTGAAGAAGCTTAAACACTTTTGGAGTTTGTAACTGAGTGAGAGCTCCTATCAAGCAGCTTTTAATCATATGAGTAAGCCCTGAGCTCAGGAGTGAAGAGCTTAGAACACTAGTTATCAACATTTGTAATATTAGTTTTGGTACATAGATAAATGGTTAGGTGTCGATGGCTCTTAAAGTACTAGCAATGCATCCTTTTCTTGTTTGCTGTCAAAATACAGCGCTGCAGAGTCCCCTGCTGGGTCTCCCTTCATGTGTCACTGGTCATTTTTGAGTTTTGTCAGGATGATAAATATTTTCTTAATTAAGTCAAAGCCAGGATTCAATCTGCCCACATGCACACCAAAGAATCCAGATTATCAATATGTTACTTCAAAGTGAACTGCAGAGACAAGTCTTCTTGCTTCCAAAATGCTGCTGTAATTCTTGAAACGGATTAAAACCTCTTTTTTTTTTTTTTTTTTTTTTTTAAGGGGTAAAACAAATTCTAGAGCTCACTTGGCTGAGGTGTTGGTCTCAGTATGACACTTTGTAACTTCTTACTTAGCCAAGCTGCAATAACTTGGATGTTAGCTGTGGTCACGTTATATAATGTAACTTAGGTTTGGGTTTAGAAGTTCAGAGTTATTGGTCTGACTTTGAAATGACACTGAGAAGCCTGAAAAATTAAAGACTGGGGACTAGAAAACTCTAGAGTTGCAGGTTGTAAAAATTACCTCAGAATTGAATTATGCTCCAGGGATAACAACTCCTGGCCTTGGACGTTTTCTCATTGACACTTGATCTGCTGAGTGTCTGGCAAAGGCTTTTGGCATTTCCTGCTAAAGAGTTCTCACGGCAGGTTTTTGGGTGGTATGGATGTGGTTGAAGGTGAGCACGGAAACATCGTATCAGATTTTACTTCAGAGACTTCAGGTCTCTGCTGCAACATTTTTCAGAGAATCTGATAAAAAAGTCTAACACTACATGACTAGAAACACATACCCAGCTACTTCAGAAGTATCTCCTTTAGACCTACAGCCTGTATGTAGCCAAAGGAAGTCAGTCCATGCGAATAAATACAAGGAGAGCTAAAAATGATGTTGGAAGGGACAGACTGTTGTTGTAAGTGAAGGATTTGAATACCTAGACTTCTGGGAACTACAGATTAGAATTTCAGCATGGGTATCGCTGATGTAACATTCACAATGCATGAAGCACCTTACAAACAGATTTATTAGGGTTGTCTCAGCTCTTCAGCTTTTTGAGTCAGGTAAAAGGAATTCCATGGAGTTTACTCTGTGTGATCCATTTTAGATGAGACGTTAAGGCTGAGGCCTTGTCTTTTGTGCATGGATGGTGAACTGTTGAGTACCATAGTCTCCTCGGAGTATAAAATAATCCCCCACAGTGCTACTACAACACATTATTTTATTCTGATTAAACCACTGCAGCTAACACTTCCTGCAGAATACAGGTTGGCATCCAGATGGCTGAAGCTGGCAATAACCAGGAATGCAGGCATTGGTGAGTGTTGTTATAGGTATGCCTTCAGGCCCCAGTCAACGTCTCAGTCCCACTGTGCTGGGCATTGAACCCATACACAGGAAGACACAATCCTTGATCTGAGAATCTTATAATCAAAACAGGTAAGATCAACAAAGGGTGGGAGGGGAAAGAGAGGCACAGGAGATCAGTGAGAAAGCTGGAGATGGAACCAAGATCTCCTGACTCCCAAGCCTAGTACCCCATCCAGTAGATCCTGCTGCCTGCTTCCTGCTCTTACACTGAGTGTGTGTACGATACCATAAAACACCAAAAATGTTGGGACAGAGGAGAGACATGAGAGGAACGCAATAAAAATATATAATAGAGTGCAACTGACCTGCTGTATGTCAGAGTAAGGAAATATTTCAATATTAGATGTTTGAGGGGAAGTAAAACAAATGTATATTTCATTTCACAGGTGATTTGTTTTATTGCTATTCTCTTGTCTTGCACACTTGTTTGTTCATTTATTTGCAAATTATTTTTCTTATCTACTTGACCTAGAAAGGAGCCAGTGATCTTTGTATACGGCCTGGTACTCATCTCACCTACAGTGGTTTTACCGCAGCGTAACTCCATTGACTGCAATGGAGTTCATTCCTGATGTACCCTGGTGCAAGGGAAAACCTGATCAGGCCTTTATTGTACAATCTTTCCAGGGATTAATTATTTCAAAAGCTCCTGCTATCAAATCTATTTTGGGAGACGAGGAGAGAAAGCGTTGTGCTGTGTTTTCAGCTGCTGTGATGCTCACTAATATAACGATTAGTGGAGATGGGAGATCATGAATAAGTAAAAATTTGCTGAAGGTCTCTCATTTTTTTTACATCTTTAATATCCCTTTCTGATCTAGAGGATGCCTTTGATCTAGAGCCAAGTGAGAGTACACATTCTGATAATCTCTGAAAGGTTTGGAAAGAGCTTCCAGCCCTATCGCAAATGCCTGGGGCATTATGTTGCCTTCTTTGTAACACTTAGCTGTGTCTCAAAAATGTAGTTAATATAATTGCATTTTCTTTCTGTGTATTCTGAGTTTTGATGACAAGTAAATGGGAATCCACCTGGAGAAATTCCCAGGGTAGAATTTGCTGAATACAGAAAAAGATTCACTGTGTTGAAGAAAAATAACTCATACCAATTAATATACTGTACAACCAATAATCTCTGATTCAGCAGGCCAGCCTTATTCAGCAGAGAATTTAAGCACCTACTTAAGATAAATCAGTGGGATTTTAGCATGTGCTTTCCTGAACTGGAATGGATTTAAGCGTATGCTTAAATGCTTTGCTGAATTGGGGCCTAAGAGAATTTAATTGTCAAAAATAAGACATTGACTTCTTGGCCATGTGCTGTAGGGCCCAGTCTTGTGAGGTGCTGAGCATGCTCATCTCCTAGCACAGCTAATGGGACTCATGAACAACCAGCCCTTTGCAGGATTGGGCTTCTAAATTTTCACATGGGGTGGATGCAAATTGGCACAAACATTGTGGAAGAACATAGGAATCTGCCATCATGATAAAATATTTAAGACCCATGTACTGTAAAAGTCATCCTTCACAACAGTAGAATAGCACACTCCATTTTTAATTCAGCACAGACTGCCTAGCTACCACTGACTTGTACAGAGTAAATGTTAATCTTACATTCTCTAGAGACTGCCCAAAATAAATTCCTTAAAGTAAGTTGTTTGGTAGGTAAATCTTTATCTCCAGGCTCTTTTGGAGCTGTTGCTCTTTCCAGCTTCAAAGCTTGGTTTGTTTGTCCTCTGTAAAGCTTAACTGAAGAAAAATCAATAATTTATTCAACTCAGGTTAACCCTTCATTATAGTATATGGGGTTATAAGCACATGCGTGTGTATATATATATATACGTACATGTGTCATTTACATATAGATATATAAGCTAGTTGATGTCACTAGCAACACACAGTGAGTGCCTGTCAGTTGCTTGCAGAAAGCCTTTGAACAGATGCTTGTGTTCTTATGGCACCATATAAATACATTTAGAAAAAGGTAATCAGTGCCACGGTTTTGCCTATAACATTCGTGAAAGAGAAACTTTTTGAGGTGTGGAGCGGCTTTTGCAATACTGGAAAATACAGATCAGTGGCGGTCTTTATTTAACTGTGAAAGACAGGCAGTTCTGAACACACCCTCTGAGTGTGTGTGTTAGGAGAGATAGGCAGGCCAATAGCTAGGAGATGAAGAAGAGGGAAGCACACCATCCCCTCCGCTTTTAAAGTAGAGAACACAAGAATGGCCATACTGGGTCAGACCACTGGCCCATCTAGCCCAGTATTGTGTCTTCTGACAGTGGCCAATGCCAAGTGATTCAGAGGGAAAGGACAGAACAGGGCAATTATTGAGTAATCCATCCCTTCATCCATTTCCAGCTCCTGGAAGTCAGAGGCTAGGGACACCCAGAGAATGGGGTTGCATCCTTGACCATCTTGGCTAATAGCCTTTGATGGACCTATCCTCCATGAACTTATCTTATTCTTTTTGGAACCCCGTTATAGTTTTGGCCATCACAACATTTCCTGGCAACAAGTTCCACAGGTAGACTGTATGTTGTGTGAAGAAGTATATCTTTTGCTTGTTTTAAACCTGCTGCCTATTAATTTCATTGGGTGACACCTGTTATATATGCCATCATGTGCCAGCAATGCCCCTCTGCCATGTACATTGGCCAAACTGTACTATCACTACGCACAAGGATAAATGGACACAAATCAAACATAAAAAATAACAACATCCATAAACCAGTGGGAGAACACTTTAATTCCCCAGGGCATTCTGTCTCTGACCTGAAAGTTGCTGTACTTCTCCAAAAAAGCTCCAAAAACAGACTTCAGAGAGAAACTGCTGAATTAGAAATGATCTGCAAACTTGACACATTCAAACTGGGTTTAAACAGAGACTTGGAGTGGCTATCTCACTACAGAAGGTAAATTATTTTGCTCACCCATTCTCACCTCCTACTCAATGGTCGTCATTAGGTCTTAAGTACCGGACTCCACCTCCCCCATTGTTCTCAATGCACCTGGATATCTATAAGATGCCTCTGTGTTACCTATTTTCTGTATTACTGCGTCTGAAGAAGAGAGCTGAAGTCTCTTGGAAGCTTATGTCTTCTTATTTCTATGTGCCTTGGAAAGGCGAATGCTCCCAGCATTTGAATGTGTGGTTTGCTTTCTGCCGTCACACACAGACGTGTATGAAGCAAAGCCAGTTCAGGTGCTGTAAATTGACTGTTTTGTGCCAATTCCTATACATGCAGGAGCCTGCAGGAAGTCTGATTTATGCTGTTTCTTTGTACATCTCTTATTAGATGCCTGGAATGGCAAATAATTAGTGGGGAAACAATGCCAAAATTCTCTTTGAACATTATCCACAGCAAATTACTCAACCAACTCTAGGTACAATGTCATGGTGGCAGGTATTGAAGGAGGCCTGTTTTTGCCTGCTCAGCTGCCAAACAGGTCTGTTGCCACTGCAGGCATAGAACAGTGGAAATGCAACTACCGAAAATGTATTTGCCATGAAAAAGTCTGTGGTTCACTCATTAGTACTAGAAATTAGAGACAGACCAAAACCACAGACCCAACACAACTCTCTGAATTTGGGGGCATTAGAGGAATCCCTGTGGCTGCAACTAATTCATTAAATTCCCCACTAGGGTTGCAAAAACCAAATGTTTATTATGGGTATTGAAAAGTGCTTGATGGTCTCAATGCCAAGAGGTGTCAACAAGAAGTGATCCAGTACTCAACAACTTGAAGTGATGCTGAGCACCCTCAATAGGTTCATATTACCATAGAATATCACAGTGTTTTACACTATAGTATCCTTTAAATAAAGCAGCCATACAGGAGCAGAAATGTGTTGGGTCCCTCTCTCCCTTAGCACTGAGGAGCACTCTGAGTAGGGAGAAGGCTCAGAGATGATTAGACCTTTATATGAGAATGGATTACACCATAAAAGTTCTGTCTTTATCTGCTGATTGGGAAGAGCTATAACTCAAGCATCTTGACTGGCAGAGAAGACCAAAAAGAGAGGGGAGATTTGCTACCAATCCTGGAGAAGGGTGGTTATTGTATTCCTCCTTTTCGGCTCTGCTCATAGGTCTGATCCAAAGCCCATTGATATCAAGGGGAGTTCTTCCACTGGTCCATAGAACTGTTTTACCTTCTGGCCTGATAACAACGAGACAATTCAAATAGTATTTTCCTTTGTCACTGCAAAGGCAGCCAACCGATAAGAATTCTTTTAGGACTTTTCAGAGACGTTATGGTTTATCACTCAAATGAATATTATGTCTCTTTATAGTCACGTTAATGAGCATTAAGGAACTCCTTTAAAAGCTAGATTCTTGATTGCATGGATGGCAGTGGTTTCTTGCTTAATTTACAGTAGTGAATTTTTAAATATTCATAGATACGCTGGTCATTTTGAATACATGCTTTTTTAATACTTCTAGTGATGTTTCCATAATACACAGACTTTAAGGGCCTGATTCTCTGTCTCTGTTCACTTTGTGTAGTCATTTACACCAGTGCAAAGTGGGTGGGGAAATGCTGATCTGGTTATGCTTAATATCAGCTTTGGACAGGAGCTAATGAGGACCCAACATGCAGGACAACAGAGAATGGGGCCTGTAGAGTTTGATTCTTTTGTTAAGTTCAGTAATTTTTTTCTTCATTACACAAATGCAACAAGACCTCTAAAAAAATCAGTCAAACCCTATATTCAACCTAGTGAAATACACTGAGAACAAATTCTCATTTACAGATAATGCATGACTAATAAAGCGAATGCATGCCAGCACATAAGCAATATTAAGAATCATGCAGGAGGCACTAGGTGAATATAGGTAAACTCTTCTCCCCTTCTCTTCTGTTTAAACACCCACAAATTAAATTTATCTAACCTGATTTATGAATTTTTTTCTTTAAAAATTGTGTGTGACATTTATTGCCTTTAGGGCGGTTACTAAATTGATAGGCTCTGGAGACTGAAGCTTTCTATTTATTACTCTACAGAACAGATGCAACAGCACTGCAAGGCTTCCTGCTAATGTGACTTAACCCTGGTGGGGGGACCACCCTCTTGGTTTCAGCAGGTAGCCCCATGTCAATGCAAATTCATTGCCCTCTCTGCCATGACTACCAGGTATAGTGATTCTTTCTGCTGTGTGGACTCATTAACTGGAAAGTGGATTAGCCTGTTTAGGTCATTATAGTACACCCATCACTGTAGTGGTAGGACATCCTACAGAGCAGAAAATAAATCAGACTCATCCTTGGTCTGCTCTTTCCCACCCAACTAGTGAGGAGTAGTTATTTGTTGCTGTGTGGGGAAAATAAGCTGGAAGAGGGGAGACATACACTGGGACCAGAAGGCAGCATCACTGCTCCTGTGTTTGTTAGTTCCAGAGCCATGGTCCAGCCACTGAGAAAGCCCTGGGTCTCGCGTGGGTGGACAATTCCATTATTCTTGTGGAGCTGAGCTCTCCAGGGAAATGGAGATCCTAGCAGTGGAGGTGGTCTCGTAGGAATCCTG
Source organism: Emydura macquarii macquarii (assembly GCF_026122565.2). NCBI lineage: Eukaryota > Metazoa > Chordata > Testudines > Chelidae > Emydura > Emydura macquarii. The sequence continues at coordinate 9,503,922 of NW_027130506.1, forward strand.
GGCACATTCCACTGAGGCCCTTAAGAATAAACACTGCAAATTTAAGCTTGGCTTGAAGTTCAGTAGGAAGCCAGTGAGGTGAGCCCAGCATGACGTGTTCTCAGTGACCTGCACTGCTGAGGAGGTGGGCTCCAGTGCTCTGCACCAAATGAAGATTTTTTTTAAGAGCTGATGCTTTCATATGAAGGTACAGTAGGCCAGGCTAAAGGTCCCAAAAATGTCTATGGCTGGAATTTATGTGGAGGATGCATAAAACACAAGAAAGGTTGAAGTCTATGGGGATTTCACAGGTGCGGGCTAAGGAGGAGCAATCTTCAATGGCCTGCATACAGCCCAAAACAGGTGAGTGTGGACTAAGAACAGCCTCTCATCTTAGACCTGTAACTGGTAACAACACTGAGTCACTATGAGCCAGACTGAATTTGAACCAGCAATGTAGGTCACTGTCTTTCCTATTAGTAATATTGCTTATTTTCAAAGCTCAGCCTGAGTTAAAATCAAAGGTACTAATTTTTTGGTTGGGAAGGGGGTTGGGAGTCCTTTGGATGCCTGTTTCAGGTCCCAAGTATTCTTCCTCGACAGCTATTTTTTCTCTCATTTTCTTGCCTTCTGCAAGGGTCCATCTCCTTTAGGTTAAGCAGGGATGGATGGGTTTGGAAGCCAACCTCAGCAAGAAGGGTGAAAATGTGCTAGTATAAAATTAAATGCTTTACAGCTGAAGGACTAGTTCAGAGCAACTGTGAGAGAAGTACACCCTAAATGTATAAATATCAGTGACACCTCTCTAGTGTGCCTTGATATTCAGTTACACACCATCTATCAAAGGTGTTAAAGAGAGAGAGGGAGTGAGAGGAAAAAATCCTCAAGTTGAATAAAATAAAAAGTCACTGATCAAACCTTATTAACTCCTGTCACTTACAACACCCACATCAGAGGAAGAAATTAACACCACCTGACAGAAATCCCACATGTACAAAGAGCAAGTAATGCAGGAGAAGAGGCACAAAAAAGGGATGAATATTAAAGCAATCAGTCAGAGCAATCAGTCATCTCTTGCATGGAGTGAAAAATAAAATACTACAGAGGAATTTTTATAGGCAGAAAAGCAGCTGGGATACACAAGGGAGATGAGTCAAAGCTCGAGGAACTGTGAACAGCACATGAAGAAGAGCTCAGCTTTATCCAACGTGGATGGATAAATATCAGTGCACTGAGAAATAATGGATGAATGGATGAGTAATGGGGATAAACAGTGATTTAAAAGAAATAGCCTGCGTAGTAAGAAAATCAGTCCTTGCTAGGGACCAACAAAAAGAGGCTGGAGCCAGAATACAGACAAACATTTCTATTGACAGAAATTATATTCCTCATTTTCTAAAAGACTTGAGACAACCGCACTTAACAACAGCAAGCAAGAAGTTTCCTCAGCTTCGGGGTCTGGCCAAAAGGGGTGGAATTAGAGAAGGCTACTTATCTTGAAGAAAAATGAAAAGGCCAGCGAAGAGCAGAAGAAAAGAGACGAGGTCTGTTACCAAATTATGGAGAGGTGAGAAAGCACAGTGGTTCTGGACCCCAAAGTAATATTTCAGATTACTGAATGTCCATAAAACTGTATGTTGTATGTTTCTGAGTCTGTCATCCCTTGATTGTCTGTATGTATATAAATGTGTCACTTCCCTCTACTGGTTGGAATGGGGCAAACATGCTCAAGTGTGTGTGAGACTATGTTGCCCTCTAGGGGCTATATACTACTTGCAAAGGCTAACTGCTGTCCACAGGGAGAAAGCGTGTCCTTATTCATAAATGTTATATAGACCACAATCCTATCATCTCTGAAGTGAGCACAGTCACGTTGTCTTCTATGGGCTGCAACCTAGAGAGGGTACAAATCCTAATACTATTATATAAAAGTAAATATTTCACCAGCTATTTCAAGTATGAAAGACAGCCCTGAGCCACAGACAACTCACCAGGCTGGTGAGGTTTAAGGTACATCACTTTCTATAACCAACAGTATACAAGGAAGGGATGCAGCATAATCTCCAACCACCTTCAGATCATATACCCATTTTACAGTTAAGAGAACTGGAAGTAGCCTGTCAGTGTGAGGTCAAGTGAGACTCAAACCCACAACTATCTGAAAGGGTGATTAAGAACCTTGACCACTCAGCCACTGCACCTCTGTGTACTGGCAATGCAATCTAGGTCTATATCACATACAGAGTTATTTAGGTTATAATCACCTGAAAGTTAGCAAATGCTTGATTTATGGGTGCCTTTGTGCATCCAACCTGTGCACTGAATGAGGCAGGTGTGGACAAAGTAGCATGTGATCATGTAATCACAGACCATATTATAATGCATATGCAAATTATGGTTGCACAGGCAACCTTCATTCTGGCATTTCCTAACTTTGGAGTGCTTGACTTTGCAACCTAAATGTTCCTAGTGGTATTTTGGTTGCTTGTTTTAAGGACCAAGGTAAAAGCCATTTAATGTAACTGTAACAGTCTCCCCCTTATGCACCATCAGCAGGGTTTATACCCTGAACCTTCAGCATTGTAGCATAGATTGCTAGTATTGAACTACAGGTGGCAGCAGGAGAAGGCTTTTATCCCAGAAGGAATGAGTCACTGGTGCCATTTAGATCCAGAGAATGGCTTGGGGGACCCTGACCTGGCTTTCTTACCCATTTTGGGAGGTGAGAGCACCTGCTCCATGGGGTGCCTCTTGGGGGGATGGGCTGTGAGGCCATATGCTGGGGGATTTTCTGACAGAGCTTGGCTCATCTGTCTCTCCTTCCCCCTGGGAGTCTGGGTATCTCATGCCCCAAGTGTTGCCCCCTGGTTTTGTGTATGTGTGGTGTGTGTCAGGAAGCTGGATCATACTGTGGGCCCAGGTGGGTTACAGGGAGAGCCTGGCTTGGAGCTATTCCTCACCCCAGCAGGAGTTGGAGTAGCTCCTGGGACTGCTCTAACCTATGCCAGGCAACAACGGTGCCAAAGGGATGGCCAGCCGAGAACTGGAACACAGCAACACTCCAGCCATGTCCTGTTATACCAGGGGTGTGACCCGTCCGTGCCTAGGGTAGCCACATGAAAATGTCAAGGTCAGGGCAGGCTGTAAAAGGAGAGCAGATTCTCCCAGCACTGTTGGGTGACACAGTTGGCTGACTTCTCAACCAGCCACAAACAGTGCTTCTGATTCCCCACACTGGTTATCAAGAAGCCAAAATAAAAATATACACAGTCCCCTTTACTGCATTTCCGTCTCCGGCTCTCAATCAGCCACTAGGTCCAGTAAAGAGATCAGTTATTTAAAACTCTATGCTCTTTACCAAAAAGGTTTCTCCTGACTCCAAAGAGTCAGCCACAGTACCAGATCAATATAAGTTTGGATCTTACCCAAAATACCACGCTGCCAGCCAATCCTTTAGTAACTAAAACTAAAGGTTTATTATAAAAAGAAAGAAACAAATATAAGAGAAATGTTAAAGGATTAAAGCAATCAGATACATGCAAATAATTTGAAAGCCCATATATATCAGGTTTCTAGTAGGATTGTGGAGTTCGCAGGCTTGTATAGTCCATCTGGTGTACATCCAGTACCTGGATGGGTCTCAGTCCTTTGTTTCACAGCTTCAGTTCAGTTCAGTTGTAGATGAGTTGATCAAGGGGTAGGTAGGTGGCTGAAGGCTGAAGATGACTAAAGACAAAATGGATGTCATGCAGCTGCCTTTTATGTCCTTTGGCCTTTGCCATGCTGCTTGTGGAATTTTACAGGAATAAAATGGAGTCCAGAGTCACATAAGTAAATCCTGGTGACTCATCAGGTATATCCCTGGCTTCTCCCACTGGGCCTATTGTACCTGTGAATTTCATTAATGGGCCATTAAGCAGGCTAGCGCTGCAGCCATCCTGTCTGGGGTGTCTCCCAGACACAGCACAATTTGAAATACAGATATATCAACCATATCCATAACTTCCATTACACACAGAACACATGAACATAAACATTATAGCCTTTCTAACAGTATTTGACATGGCATATCTCACATGCATTACTATGACTTTGACGTATTGACGTTAAACAACATAATAAATGCCCCCCTAGTCCAGCCAGCGTGACACCCCCAACGCGAGATTGGTGTAGAAGGGAGTAATTGGAGCTCCTGAATACACCTCAAGGGCCCCCCTAATCCAGCCAGTGTGACAAGGGGTGTCAAAGTTATCTGGCCACAAGGGTCATTTAAGACAAAATTGTTCACTTGGTGGGTTGCACTGTAAAAAAAAATATCTATATTAAAAGGGCAGCACAATGGCACAGGTTTCACTTTCCATAACCGCTTAATACCGTATTTTATTATTGATAATAAAATGAAAAAGATTAAGTATTTTACTTTCAATTGAAATAGCTACTAATAGATTTCAGAGTACATAATGCATTACCACATGTCAACTAAAATTAAGTTTTTCTGGGTGAAAATGCAAATTAAATTGACCTTTTATGACTTCTGCCAGGAAACCAGACACTTCCTCTCTTGCGCCGGAGAGGGCCAGTGGCACTTCGGGGGCTGGGAGTGGAGCACTCTAGCTGGCAGCACTCTGGGAGCTGGGGCGGACTGGACAGCCTGGGGGTAGGGTGGATCGGCGCTCAGCGCTGGGGTGAGCCGGAGCTGGGGTGCCGCACGAGCTGGCGGTGCTCTGGGGGCTGGGAGTGCTCGACCTGGTGGCGCTCTGGGGGCTGGGGCAAACCGGTCAGCCTGAGGGCGGGGTGGACCAGCACTCGGCACTGGGGTGGGCTGGCGTTGGGATGCCACTCAGGCCGGCAGCGCAGCCCCTAAGCCGGGGCAAAGTGGGACCAGAGAAGCCTTTTCAAACCATCTGAAAGCTCCCCATATGGGAAGAATTCTCGGCTGGCCAGATATAGCCAGTGTGTCAGCAAGACAAAGGGGCTTCATTCAGGGAGAGAATTGGGCTCAGAGCTTTCAAACTAAGCATAGCTTCTGCAGAACGTATAAACAATATTTAGAATGGCGACTACCTGGTATTAAAAATTAAAACAAACAAGGAAATAGAAAAGCAATATAGGCTGCTCCTGTCCTACTATAAAAAACACTCTCTGACCTGAAAATCATATGCTGGTTGATTTTGGCTGCACTCCTTCGACTAATTTACTCTGCATATACTGGCATCTGTCTTTTTACTCCCTGCGTTAACTGTCACCATGGGACTCTGTCTTTATTTTCTTTAACAGCTTTTGAGTGGGTTCTTCAACCCAAGTAATATATAAACTTCCCTGTGATATTTGTCTCTTAAAGCCCCACGTGCTGATAGGGTGAACTTTAATATCTCATGGCCTGGAAGGACTTGCCACTATTTGGCACTATCTGAGTGAAAGCCGGTTAAATTACCATGCAGATAAAGGGAAGGTGCAGGTTATTTCAACATAGCCAACAGAGTACATTTTAAAAAAAACCTAGGACTCAATCCTGCAAATACTGTCACGTGATATTTAGGCTGCACGGTCTTTCGGAAAGGGACTGTCTTTTCATTGTATGTGTGGATAGTGACAAGCACAATGGGACGCCAATGCCCGATTGTGGCATCTAGGCACTGTCCTAATACAAATAATTAATAATTAATAGATTCCAAGGCCAGAAGGCACCATTGTGATCATCTTATCTGACCCCTGGATATAGGCCATAAAACATCCCCAAAATAATTCCCAGATCAGACCTTTTAGAAAAAACATCCAATTTTGATTTAAAAATTGCCAGTCATGGAGAATCCACCATGACCCTTGCTGAATTGTCCCAATGGTTAATTAACCTTACTGTTAGAAATGCACGCCTTATTTCCAGTCTGAATTCATCTAGCTTCAACTTCCAGCCACTGGATCGTGGTATACCTTTCTCTGCTACACTGATAAGCCCATTAATACATATTTATTCCCCATGTAGATACTTACAGACTGTCATCAAATCACCCCTTAACCTGCTCTTTGTTAAGTTAAATAGATTGAGCTCTTTGAGTTGATCACTGTAAAGCATGTTTTCTAATCCTTTAATCATTCTCGTGGATCTTCTCTGAACCCTCTCCAGTTTATCAACATCCTTCTTGAATTGTGGGCACCAGAACTGGGCACAATATTCTAGCAGTGGCTGCACCAGTGCCAAACACAGAGGTAAAATAACTTCTCTGCTCCTACTCAAGATTCTCCTGTTAATGCATCTCAGGATCACATTAGCTCTTTTGGCCAGAGCATCACACTGGGAGCTCATGTTCAGCTGATTAGCCATCATAACCCCCTCCCCCAGATCTGTTTCAGAGTTTCTGCTTCCCAGGATAGAGTCCCCCATGTTACCAGATTTGCCTGTCACCTTGGGGTATGCTCATTTATTAGGGTGTGTGTGATTCTATTAATGTACTGCTTGTGTTACTTGTGTGTTCATACGACTACAACTCCCCTCCCAATGGAGCTATCCTGCAGAACCTAAGGTTTTCAGGGCTGGGTTCCTCAAGCCCCAGATTCAAATAAACTCCCCACATATACACACACACGCATTCCAGATTAACTGACTGCGTCTGAGCAGACTGGGCTATCAGCACTCTCAGCTGACCCCTTATATGTCCCTGAACTCAGCAGGCTGTGTGACACAGCACTTTCAGTGGTCACCTTTATATGCTATTCCCACTCTCACTGTACAATTGTTCTAGCAGTAACCCTCTTGATGAGCAAACCCCTTAGGATTTTTGGGCACTCCAGGGATCTTTGGCTTAGGTAAAAGAAGCATTGCTGCAGAGCAAGATAGGGAAGACAAGAACACAAAGGAGAAAGTGAAGTTTGGAGAGAGAGAGACTGCCAACCAGTGTGATTATAACAGTTATTTTATTGCCAGATATATAAAACTTATGATACTAATAGTAATACCATACAAAGATAGAAAAACAATCAAATAGTTACAATACTACACAATTTCAGTTGGGGTATTGGAGAAAGCTAGCCCAGGTTTGATTACAAAAGTAGAAAGTTATACCTGGACTAAAAGAGAGAGAGAGATTAAATTGGGTCTAAGGAGAAGAAGTAGGCTTAACGAGAGAGAGAGAGAGTGTTGGGGGAAGTTGGGGGTGGGTCTCACCGCTGGGTGCGGCTCACAGGTTCCCAGGAGACAGGCTGTTCAGCTTAGGGTCTGGAGTACTTGAACAGGAAAAGCCCCCAACGCAGTCAATCAGGAAAAGGGGAAGTCCCAGTGGACCTGATGCAGCATTTGGATCCACGCATCAGAACCTGGGTTTGAACTTGGGTAGGGGTTTTTGTAGGGAAGAAACAATGGCTCAAGGGAGAACACTAGGTTTGTTTATGGGTAAACAATGACTCAAGGGAGTATACCAGAGTGGTTTTGTTTATGCTGGACAATAGGAGCTGATCATTCCTGGCTATGGGCAGTGTTCCTTTCAGGGAGCTCACAATGCAATCAGGCAGATTCAGTGTTTTGGAGATCAATAACTAGAATGGTCTGATAACTGCGGAGCTGGGTGTGTGCAGGGGTGGGTTCATTAACATCAGGAGCAGAGATCTCCCATCATGTAGTGTATCCCTGCTTTGCCAATCCCAGAGTTCAATGCAGTTCCTGCTTTGGAGCTTGGTTCTCCATATGCTATGCTAATTCTTGCTCCATTTTCGATGTAGATGAAGCTTCTGTTCTCCATTCGATGTGCTAATCGAGATGCCTCCTTTTGACATCTTTGATGTAGATGAGGCTAGGGGAGTTGCCTTAATCCTATCACCCTTGTTTTGGAAAGGTTTAGATGTATCTCCCACTGCCTTTTCATTTCTGGTTCAAGCAGACGCTGTGGGGGGGATTCAGGTGAGCCAGAGAGAGTAGAGGTTTTGCGCCCTGATTCCCCAAGAACACAGAGCTGACAGGTAATGCCCATCCTGACAGTACAGCCTGTGTTCTTTGTGCTTAGAAGTATAATAATAATGATGTGAGTAACTTTACTCTGTTCAGTGTGACTATTCAGATAAGTAATGTTAGTTCTTTATGTAAGTGTTTATAGGATTGGGTTCTGGATATATTTTGGCTGGATGGCTTCAGGCATTAGTAGTGGACGAGAGAGCCTTTTCTCTCTAGATCACCCATTCAAACCCAACTTAGGGCTGTGGTGACCAAAAGTGTTAATATCTGGTGGTGGGGAGGTGGCATATGAAGGAACAATTGATTTCCATCAGGCACATATCTGGGTGGTGGATACGGGATCCTCCTGCCAATGAAGGACAGCTGCAAATATCCAATTAGGAGTCATGCATGGACCAAGTGGCGGCATCTCTCAGCAGGGCAGGGTGGGGTAGCTGGTGGCAATGGCTACCTTTATAAAATACCACATAGGCCCTATGGTTTTGATAGACTAGTAAAAGGGCCAGGACCACTTGAGAGTGTAATATTCATTATCATACTTGTTACTAATGGCAGTCAAACTTGGTAGGCCTTTCTGCAGGCCTGTGCAGTCTTCGCGTGACTAAGCCAGGAGGGGAGGGGAGCCTCTTGCTCAACCTTTCCCTGACCCTGCACCCTCTCCATGGTGCTCTGGTGGATGTGCTAGGATCTCTGTTTCAGGAAAAGACCAATAAACTTATTTATGCATGCCCTCTGGGAGATGTTTGTCCGGCCTGAAGATATGCAGATTCTGTAGAAACACATCTAGTTAATTAGGAAACTTTTTTTCCCTCTTTCTTGACATGTTATTGTCTACTAACCAGGATAAATAGGGAGGAGAGGCGTGGACTCTTTGGGATCTCTTCTTGGACACAGCTTCTGGATCCTCCAACAACAGCTGGAAGATCAGGCCAATTAGAAAGCCGTCGCTGTTTCCACTCGAAGCCGTCCCAGACTTCAGTAATTGTTGAGGGTTGGGGTGTTTTACTAACCTGTTGTGGACGTGTGTAAGTGCTTGAGCCTAAGTAAAGTATAGCTATACAGTAAGAACACTTCTGTGTTATACTGTTTCTACCAATCCCTCTATCAGCTGGACGGCCATGTCTCCTTTTGACTTATTTCCTGACACCACCTCGCACAAAGTAAAGTTACCACGAGCTTTGGGTTGGCAGAATCCTGGGTAACAGTCTCACAGCTACCTCTATACACCACATAGGCCTTATGACAAAGACATCCAGGTGAGTAAAAACTGCCTTAAAGTACAACTTGCTGGGGCAGGTGTGCGTCATTTGCCTCCATAGTCAGCTTGCCAAGGAGAAGGGAAACTCCAGTTTCAATGCAAGGGTGTCAGGCTTGGATAGCCAATCTGTAAAGCTCATCTGATAGAAATGCTCCTGTGAACTCAGAGGTACATGGACTGAATATCAGTGGCCCTTAGAGAGACCAGTATGAACCACAGCCAGATGTACAATAATGAATTTTGGAAGAAAGCTATAAAAGTCACTGACCCTACGTATGTAAGTGGCAAGAAAGCAGGAGAGAGAGGTGGCCTACGTGGAACGTGCTAGGCAGTTTCAGCAGGTACATTGTCCATCCCCCAAACCACCACCACAACCGGCATTTCTTGGCCTCGTTGTGGCAGTCTCAAAACAAAGGTCCAAGGCTGAACGCACCATAGAAACTGACCTACCCCTTTCTTACAGAGATGCTCCCTCTAGATTAATGCTGAGGCACATTAGTATGTCAAAGATAGGACATTACTCAGCCACTACTCATGCTGTAAACCTTTAGAGGACCCTGGTCTCCAGGGCTGTCAATCTGGTACAGTTCATCTGTGCTAAATTCCTTACACAAGCAAAACAAAACAAAACAAAACAAAAAACAAAAAAAAAAGGAAAACCAAACTCTCAGCAGACTAATTTCACTGATCAGTTTAGAATGCCAAGCCCATATGGTCTTGATTATTTATATAGACGTGTGTGTATGTAGTTTTTTCTATCTAAAAATAACCATACTCAGGACAGGAAGACATATCTGCACAGATTATTTTAAAATGTAAAAGCTACTAATCCTTGAGTTAACCTTCTGCTATAGAGCACACAGCAGAGGGAACCCCGGGAGAATATGGCTGTATACCAGTCTCAGGATCCTAGGGATTGGTAGCTCCCTCTTGTGATTAGTGAATATGGATTTTGTGTAACAGAGGTGGATGAAGTGAAGCTTGCGTGCCAAACGTATCCCATGGAAATCTACAATGTGGCCACCCTCCTCTTGAGCATGGATGTGAGCCCCACATCCCAGTCTGCTATGTTCCACCTTGATTCTAGTGGAAGGATGCTCAGATCAAGATGGGGCTTTGCATGCTAAGATCAATATTGCCCCAGGGATGAACCTCTGTGCTAAAGACGAGGCCTGCTGCACTTTGCTTCAATTTTCCATGTGTCTCTAAGAGTCCTTGCAAATCTTCATTGTGCCCCTGACCTCATAGGAGTTGGACACTCCCAACCTACACATAGCTACCAGAGCTGTCTCTTGGATTACGCATCCGTGACTTCAATACAACAGCCACACTTAACCTCAGGGCCCCCCTGCTGCTGCAACTTCACACTGGAAACAGAAGGTGAATAGTCCCATGTGCCATCTTGCTGTGATGTCCTAGCTCAGAAAACATCTCTGTTCACCAAGCCAAGAGACAGCCATCTTGAAAATTAAATGCTGGCTTAGGGGATTCCTGTACCTCTGAAGATCTGTAAGCAATGAGAATGAGAGTCTAAATGAATAAGTAAAGCAAGGAGATGGGACACAAGAACGTTTAATTAAAGTAGAGAAGACAAGGCTCACCAGTAGGCTAAGTAGGCTAGTCTGACCTTATCGTCTCTCTGATCCTGACCATCTTAACTTCTGTCAGTCATCAACCTCTGGCCATAAAATTGTCTCTATTTTCTGCTACCTTAAAGGGACTGGATGTTTCCCCTCCACCCCAGCCCTATGGTCATAATGAGTCACTATAGACTAAAGCATCTTGGGATCCTTGGCTGGAAGTCATTATTCAGTCTGAGGCATAATTATTAAACATTTTGCTTCCTCAGAAATGTTAGTATGTTAGTAGGTATATTTTTTGCTTGCATGGCAGAACAGAGGTAGTGGACACAGAAACAGCCTTTTCACTCGAGAGGAAGGATGGTCTTGTAGTTAAGGCACTGGCCGGGCCGTCAGGAGTTATGGGTTCAACCTCTGGCTCTACCATAAAGTCACTGTGACCGAGGGCAATGCAGTTAATCTCTTTGGGTTTTGGTTCCCAATCTGTAAAACTGGGATCAATAAATAAAGTAAGCTTAGATGTGATAGAAAACATGTATCCTGCATTTTTTTGCAATAAACGAACAAAGAATTAATCCCTGAATTCAAAACAAGGTCATTCCTTGTAGCTTTCCCCAGACAATAATGTTGTTGTTTTGGCTGACACTTTCATGTTTACAGAATTTACACAGACTCTATTTATATGATTCATCCTCCTATCTTGCCCCCAATATCTCATCCCAAAGGGAAAGTCCCTCCTGATGGCGAACTGGTGAAAGGATCAGCTATTTTTGTTTCCCTGATATTTCTCCTTACAGTCCTTTTTGTTCCCTTAGATGGTTTGTTTATGCATGTTGGCACTGCACAATCTCTCTTTCATGACAGTGGAGATGGTTTGACATTTAGCATGTCACGCTTTGCTTTGGCTGTTTGGGTTTAATACTGAGTGGGTTTTTCTGGAATTGCCATGAGACCCGAGTCATTGCAGTTCTGCTAAGGGATGGAGGCTAATGTCTCTCTCAGCTGATAATGTTTGGATGTCAGAGCACACGAAGACTCTCATTCTAGCTCACTACTATTTTACAAAGAGCGTGGTGCACTGACACAGAGTTCTCTTCTGCCCAAGCTTTACCCATTTTAGATACTTAGATGACCCCCATTACCATAGTATCTGTGTGCCTCACAATGTGTTAATGTAATTACCTTCCCAACACCCTGTTAGGTAGGGAAGTGCTATTATCTCCATTTTATCCATGGGGAATGGATGTAAAGAGGGGCTAAGTGATTTGCCCAAGGTCGCACAGGCAGTCTGTACCAGAGCAAGGATCTGACTCTGGTCTCCCAAGTCCTACACTAATGCTCTAACCATTGTACTATTTTGTCCTGCATCTATACCCAATGGTCCCACTTACCTGCTTGAAGCCTGGGAGACTTGGCTGCTGCCTCTGTGGGTTTTTTATTTTGTTTTTTTTACACACCACACACTACCACAGCTGTGATTAGAGAGCAACATTCTCACATCATGGCTGTACTGGAGAGTGCAAAGTGCTGGCCTGGCACCTGGCAAAGTAGGGCTTGCCTCTTATCAGCTCAGTGCATCCAGGACACATCTGTCTCCTCAGTCACAGGGAAGAGCCTCCATGGCACCTTCTGCCCCACGTTCCAGCAGCCAGGGTGGACTACCATGCTAGCTTTCCACTGGGCAGAAAGGCAGCAGAGCCTTCCTAGATATTTGGAAAGTGCTTAAAACGCTATGGCCCAGATCCCAATTTGGTGTAAACTGGCATAGCTCATTGGAGTTAGATCCCGATGGTCTGGCCCACTGTGCTACAGGGATACAAATAAATAGCAACAATTGATTAATAATTGAGTGGGGACAGCCAGGAGAATGGATTTCTTCTCACTACTAGAGGAGGTCCAAGCTTATATAAAGAAGCATTGAGACAGGTTGTACTTTCATGCTAGCTAGTATAACTGCAGAGTCTATTTTGATCCACACGAAAGGTTGAATCCTTGAATATTTACAAAGCTGCGCACATCCCATAGCAGCAAGTTCCCAGCGGGAGCCTATGTGGTCCAAAAGTGTAGAATGAAAAAGTACCCAGCACCAAACCACTCCTTCAACAAAAGTTGGAAAGACCAAATGAAAAAAGATACTTTCATGCTGATGTGATATAAAAGTTCATTCTGGGACACAAAAGACCATTAGTATTTCTGTGGTGCATACACTGAAAATAATTTTGGAGCAGAGAGGGTTCCACAACATTACTAACTAGTATCTATTTGATATGACCTCCTACTTCCCCTTCACACACCACAGCCAACTGCTAATTGTCAGAAACCTTTTTTTTCTTGCTCTTCCGGGCCAAGAAGAGTAAGGAATTTTTCCCCAGGCTATGAAAGTTACTGGGGATTTATGCATGTTTTCAATGGAAGTACACTAAATCCATATGGCTACCCTTGGAAGTGTTTTCTATTGTTTTTGGAAGGAAAAATAAGAAAGTTAAGCTTTTGCTATATAAAAAATAGAGTCTAATGGAAGAAAATCAGTCTACAGAGCCAATTTTGGACTTAATTTTACATTTTTTGTGGATTTAAAGTCCTTCAAAGGTAGGTTAGTTCAAGCCCAGAGGAGATGAATAATCTGAAAAACTCATACTCTACTGCCTACCTATGTACCAGAAAACTGGGCTGCATTGTCTCAGGTCTGTTCCAGATATGTTTCCCTAATGTCCGATTTCCCAGATAGTTTGAGATATTTTTGTTTGAATATATTTCATTGTAGGAAGGGTAATCTATTGTTGAGTTCAGAAATGACTTGGGGCCATATCGTTTCCAAATAAGTATGGAGCTTTCCACTTAAAAACCCATGGTATGATGTGGCCCAAGGATTGTTACTCTGTTTTTAATGCAGCCATGAAGAGTGTAGAGGGGGGAGCTGTCAAGAGGACACCATCAGATCGGCTGAGAATCTAATTTAAGGTTTGTAAAAGCAAGGTTCAGATCAGTGAAAATGTTTCATTTTTTAAGCATTCCAGTGAAAACATTTTTGATTAGAGTTTATTCCCCTGCAATATTGACAAGCTAAGCATTATATCATTCTGCTAGCACATTGGAGCCACATAATGAAACTGATTAGTCTATTTTCATCCTCCATGTGGAGTAAAATACAAAAAGGAAACAGGGAGCATAAAAAGCGAAAGGTAAGTTATGTCCTTGAAACTGTTTCAATTTTTTTATGCTGTGGTTCTATGCTTATAGGAGCATAGAAAGGAAAATTATGTTTTAAAATCAATGATCACTAACCTAACAATCTGCCCCTTGCCTCTAAGTATCAGAGAGGTATTTAGGTACTTTCAAGCTGCATCATGTGAGAGATGACTGCAATATTCTCCCATAAAAGGTGAATAATACAATGGAGTGTTAATTACTCAATGATGTGTACATACATTCGAGGAGAATGGGAAATATGCAAGATGAGCTAAGAGCCATAGGAACGGATGCAGAGCACAACCTAATGCAAATAATGAGGCTTGGTGGGATGAGCCCCAAAACTTGAAAGTTACCATAGAAACACTGACGTAGACGACAGGATGTTACAGTGGGCCACATTAAATCCTCCCCTCTTCCCCTTCCAGCTTGCAACAGAATGGCTGTGAGAGCACTTCCACGACTGAGGACACTTCCACCGAAGTAACCATGGAATGGGGCTCTGAGAGGAAAATAGGTTCCACAGGGGATCTTTGTAGAGATTTCCAGGGTTCCCTGACCTAGGGATTTGGGGGTTGTTTCCGCAGCACTCACATGCCCTCTAGGAGATACCTGGATCCTGTGCACAGACTGGGTGTTTCCTTGTCAGTGCTGCCCCCCCCCCCCACTCCTGCTCCCCAGTAAGGAACTGCTCCTTGAACCCCTATTTAAGGGTGGGGTTTCCTCAGTGTGGAGCGCAACATCCTTACCCTCTTCATCAGTCCTAAGGAATGAGCTGCCTGGAGGACTCTGTTCATGCATTTATGTAGAACTCTAATGCTGATTCTTTGAATATCATACGCTGCTATGATAATGAGCTTATTTCCATTTAAAGCAACCCTAAGGCTTCCACTCAGATCAACGGGAGCTCATAGACTCTAAGGTCAGAAGGGAGCAATATGATCATCTAGTCTGACCTCCTGCACAATGCAGGCCACAGAACCTCACTCACCCACTCCTGTAATAGACCCCTAACCTATGACTGAGTTATTAAAGTCCTCAGATCACGATTTAAAGACTTTAAGGTACAGAGAATCCACCAGCAAGTGAGCCATGCCCTATGCTACAGAGGAAGGCGAAAACCCCCCAGAGCCTTTGCCAATCTGCCCTGGAGGAAAATTCCCTCCTGACCCCAAATATGGTGCATGAGGGCAAGACTCACCAGACATCCAAGAAAGAATTCTCTGTAATAACTCAGAACCCACCCCATCAAATGTCCCATCACAGGCCAGTGGCATATCTACCACCAGTAGTTAAAGATCAGTCAACTGCTAAACTAGGCTGTCCCATCATACCCCTCCATAAATTTACCAAGCTCAGTTTTGAAGCCAGCTAGGTTTTTTGCCCAGTGCTCCCCTTGGAAGGCTATTCCAGAACTTCACTCCTCTGATGGTTAGCAACCTGCATCTAATTTCAAGTCTAAACTTCCTAATGGCCAGTTTATATCCATTAGTTCCTGTGTCCACATTGGCGCCGAACTTAAATAATTCTTCTCCCTCCCTGGTATTTATCCCTCTGATGTATTTATAGAGAGCAATCATATCCCCCCTCAACCTTCTTTTGGTTAGGCTAAACAAGCCAACCTCTTTGAATCTCCTCTCATAAGGCAGGTTTTCCATTCCTCGGATCATCCTAGTAGTACTTCTCTACACCTGTTCCAGTTTGAATTCATCTTTCTTAAACATGGGGGACCAGAACTGCACACAGTATTCCAGATGAGGTCTCACCAGCGCCTTGTATAACGGTACTAACACCTCCCTATTTCTACTGGAAATATTTTGTCTGCTGCATCCAAGGATCACATTTGCTTTTTGTATGGCCACATCACATTGGTAGCTCATAATCATCCTGTGATCAACCAATATGCCTAAGTCTTTCTCTTCTTCTGTCACTTCCAACTGATGCGTCCCTAGCTTATAGCAAAAATTCTTGTTATTAGTCCCTAAATGCACGACCTTGCACTTTCCACTATTACATTTCATCCTATTTCTATTACTCCAGTTTACAAGGTCATTCATATCTTCCTGTATGATATCCCGATCCTTCTCTGTATTGGCAATACCTCCCAACTTTGTATCATCCGCACACTATTAGCGCATTCCTACTTTTTGTGCCAAGGTCAATAATAAAAAGGTTAAATAAGATTGGTCTCTAGACAGTCCCTCAGGAACTCCACTAGTAACCTCCCTCCAGCCTGACCGTTCACCTTTCAGTATGACCCGTTGTAGTCTCCCCTTTAAACAGTTCCTTATCCACCTTTCAATTTTCATATCAATCCCCGTCTTTTCCAATTTAACTAATAATTCCCCATGTGGAACTGTACCAAATGCCTTACTGAAATCTAGGTAAATTAGATCCACTGCATTCCCTTTGTCTAAAAATCTATTATCTTCTCAAAAAAGGAGATCAGGTTGGTCTGGCATGATTTATCTTTTGTAAAGCCACGTTGCATTTTATCCCAGTTACCATTAACCTCGATGTCCTTAACTACTTTCTCTTTCAAAATTTTTTCCAAGACCTTGCCTACTACAGAGGTCAAACTAACAGGCCTGTAGTTCTCTGGATCACTTTTTTCCCTTTCTTAAAAATAGGAGCTGTGTTAGCAATTCTCCAGTCATACGGTACAGCCCCTGAATTTAGAGATTCATTAAAAATCCTTGCTAATGGCCTTGCAAATTTCATGTGCTAGTTCCTTTAATATTCTTGGATGGAGATTATCCCCCCCCCCCCCCCCCCCCCGATTTAGTCCCATTAAACTGTTTGAATTTGGCTTCTACCTCAGATGTGGTAATTTCTACCTCCATATCCTCATTCCCATTAGCCATCCTATCACTATCCCCAAGATCATCATTAGCCTCATTAAAAATGGAGGCAAAGTATTTGTTTAGAATTTCTCCCATGCCTAGATTATCCTTAACCTCCACCCCATCCTCAGTGCTTAGCAGTCCCACTTCTTCTTTCTTTGTTTTCTTTCTGTTTATATGGCTATAGAACCTTTTACTATTGGTTTTAATTCCCTTTGCAAGGTCCAACTCTACTTGGCTTTTGGCCTTTCTCACTTTACCTCTACATGTTCTGATCTCCGAGAAGTAGCTGGACCATTGACTTCAGCAGGAGCAGTGTTGTAGCCTCATTTCTTTTCATATACTCTATATCCCCAAAGGGCTTCAGAGGATTGAATAATTCACATACAGAGTTAATAAATAATAACTGAGGGAGGGAGGAACTACGGGGGTAGGCGAGGGAGGACGGGTCATCTTCATTTATGTCCAACGCTCCTCTTGTATCCAAAGCCTCTGTCCTCTGTATGCATGCTGTACACATAACAACGCCCAGGAAGCCATGATTAAACTTCGCCCATTGCAATTCAGACAGGAGAAGTGAATGAGAAGGGTACGAGGCACACACAGCAATGAGAGGGAAAGGGGCTAAGAGGGGTCATTCTGAAAAGCACCGTGGGGAGAAAGGGGCATGTAACAAACTAATGGTATGTTCTCCTAAAGGGCAGAAAAGGGTGCATTTCAGAGCCTGCCCCAGTAAAGAAACAATAACCAGCCGATTAAGGCCTAATCCAGCAGATGCTCAGTGCTTGGAATTAGAATATAAGAATGGGTCAGACCAATGGTCCATCTAGCCCAGTGTCCTGTCTTCCAGCAGTGGTCAATGCCAGGTGCTTCAGAGGGAATGAACAGAACAGGGCAATCATCTAGTGATCCACCCCCTGTCGCCCACTCCCAGCTTCTGGCAAACAGAGGCTAGGGACACCTCAGAGCCTGGTTTTGCATTCCTGTAGACTTCTGAGCAAACAGGGCTGGAGTCATTGTTGCGCTACGGATCCTTTGCTAGGCGGGTGCACTGGGGCCATGAGCAGACATAAAGCCTCTCTGGGACAGCGTACTTGTACGACAGGCACAGAGGGGGCTCCACCAGTTCTGCACTGGGGCCTTCAGAGCTTCCAGTGCAAAGGCTGTTCTGTTGGGGGCAGGTCAGTGGAGAGAGCATATGGAACAAGGGGGATGGGTGCCCCTGCAATTGCCTATAGAAGCCATTCAAACACAGGGGTAATTAAGAGCAGCTCCCCTTGCCCACACCCCCCACCAACTTCTGAACAGGAGAGATGTAAACCACCTCCGGGCTATCTGTGTGCCAGCACCTACACTAGTACAGGGATGGGTCTGAGCATTCAGGATCAATGCTCTAAGATGCAATAGTGGGATTCCTGATATCAGATGGCAGGGGAGTGCAGAGATCAGACAGCAAGGCGATCTCGACAATAACAAGAGCCAAGTAGCCTGATATTTTTAGATAAGGTTTGAAAAGAGATGGTGAATCAATGAGCCACACAGACTGAAAAAGAGACTCATTACTGTTCATTTCTGCATCTCTCCAGGATTTCATATGCTGCTGATTGAAAATCAATGCCTGTGAACTGCAACATTTTGAAAACTATATGGAAAGATGAAAAAATGATACGGAGTCAATAATGGCTGAAAAGACCATTACACGGCCAGGGCCTCAAGGCTTTGGAAGAAAGGAAAATATTTTATTTGAGGTGTTCAATAGAGCTGAATGTTTTAATCACCCCAGAAAACAGATTTGTTGACATTTGCAAGCTCTGAAATTTCATGGCTAAGATTCTGCATCTCCCACTTTGCTTTTCGAGTGTCCAGATTTGAGAAACAGTGCTCTGTTCATGAAGGTGCAACGCAATGTATACAATGGAAACAGGAAACTCATTAGTCAGCTCTGGGCATTCCATTTCTCTTGTAATAATTTTTACTGTATGCTCCCCCCTCATTATTCAATCTTGCATCCTTCTACAGGGAATACTTGACATTTTGCGTGTGCAAGAACAACAGGAAGGAACCCAAATACAAGCCTGCCCAACCCCCTGGTTCAAGCTTGGGTCATTAGCCTGTCTTGCCCCTGCCTCCATGTCCACACTGCTATTTTTAGTGCACTAGCTTGCGCAGTGTCTATCTACCTGGGCTGGGACGGAGGCACGCTCCCAGCTATAGTGTAGAACTACACTGTGGGTGCATTTCCCTTTCTTCCCCCCCAAATGCATATTGCTGGTACAGAGGCCTTAGAAGATTCATCAGTACATTGTAGCATTTGGATACAAGGCCTCATCTCCTTAATATCATTTATAAACTGTGCCTCAGTTTAGCTGAGGTGAACATTTAGCAATTTGCCTGTCTGTCTGCTATAAGTGTCTGAGTTTTGTAGAGAAGCAAACACAGACGTATTGAACCTTGCCCCTGACATAGATGTTTTGCAGTAAGACCAAAATGTCAATGGTTTGATTTTCTGTTTGTGTCTGTTCAAACAGCACAACCCTCTTTGAAGAGAATGTTAATATTTCTGAACCAAATCCTGCTCCCGCTGAAATGAATGGGATTTTGGCCACTGACATCACTGGGACGAGTACTAGGCTGTTGATCTATGCTATAGAAATATTTCAGTCTATTTCTCTTTGGTACTTACATAGCCTCTGTTATTGTAGTAAGTGAGCACCTTAAATACTTTAATGGATTTCTTCACACAACATCGATGGTAAGATTCTGTGTTATGCCTCTTAGAGATGCCATAGAGTACTCACAACCCAGGGGGAGGAGGAGTTAAAGTGTCTTCAAAGTTACTTTTGCAACTTCCTGATCCTCGATTAGCCCTGGCATAGCTCAGACAGCATGAGGGGCCTGAGTTACAGCAGCCTCCACAGGCTGCTGCACTGTGCGTACCGTGGCCTGCAGAATCTCTGCAATGTGTGTACCATGGCCCTATCCTTCTGCTCCCAGCCCTGCCTCCCCTGTGTCAGGGCTTGTGGACGGCCCTCAGCAGACTGCATTCTGGCTGTCCTCCACAGTGCCTATGTGAGGGGCATCTTCCCCCAGGCAAACCTGTGCTCTTAGAGCCTGTTTATACCAAGGTGAACCTTTTACCTGGTCTAAAGGAGCCAGAGAGGGAGATGAGGATCTAATCCCCACTGTTTACTTGTGAAAAAGATAGGCCCAATGTGTAACACTGGTTCTAAGGCCTTTGGGACTGTTAGGATACAGGTGTCAGTCCTGCTCTCAGTGAAGTGACTGGCAGAGTTCTCATATGTTTCATTGAAGCAGGCTTGAGCCAAAGGATACTGAATATGAATAGACATTTCTTGAGGGAATTTTGGATTTGGATCCAATTCCCAATCAGCATCCTGGCACTTGGTTTCATTTCAACACAAGAATTTGAAAAGCTGCTTTCGCTGGGAAAGCTCAAAAAAAACTTTGTGCTGGATGAAAAGCATGTTGCCCATGCAAAAAGCTACATTTCTTCTTTGTGAGCCTCACTCATGTAGTTCTTTGATGTGCATTGGCTTTCTCAGTGATAGCTCACTACTTTACTTAATATTTATAAAGCAGCCTGAGCATAAAAAGCATAAGTGCTTTTCATTAACTTGCAGAGCTCAGTGATCATGAATATTTTTAACGTAATCTAATTCCAAGCAAATAATTACACGACTATTCTCTTTCTAAAGAAATCAAATAATCCTTTACTAGATAATTCTTGTATATCGATTTTTTTTTTGCTAATGCTTTATCTGCTTCAGTGATATCCCAAACAATGCCACTTTGCGATAATTTAGAGACATGACAACAGTAAACAGTAGCACTAAAGGAAGATATATCATTATTTGGTATCACGGGGCAGGATAGTGGCAGGAACTTGTAGACCTGACAGTTCCTGAATCACAAGATTATCCTTCTTCCCTTTAAAGAGAGCTTTACAAGGTCTTATGGCTATGGTATATACCACAGCTGAGAGCTCCTGAGTCAGAAATGTAATTGTGAGCACCCATCATGACCCATCACAGAGAATTCTTTCTTGGGTGTCTGGCTGGTGAGTCTCACCCACATGCCCAGGGTCTAACTGATCGCCGTATTTGGGCTTGGGAAGGAATTTTCCCCCAGATCAGATTAGCAGAGATCCTGCGCGGAGGCAGGGGAGGGGGCCTGTTTGCCTTCCTCCATAGCATGGGGCAGCATGGGGCAGCATGGGGCATGAGTCACTTGCTGATTTGAACAAGAGTAAATGGTGGATCCTCTGTAACTTGAAGTCTTTACATTTAGATCTGAGGACTTCAGGAACTCAGCCAGAGGTTGTGGGTCTATTACAGGAGTGGGGTGGGGATGAGGTCCTGTGGCCTGCGATGTGCAGGAGGTCAGACCGGATGAGCATAATGGTCCCTTCTGGCCTTACAGTCTATGAGACCCAGAATGATGGGAAGATTCATACTCAACTCAGTGTGTCCCATTCACAACCGTGAAGCTCTGGCGCCAGACAGCAAAATTGTCTTGCATTGCTCGTCTCTATAGCTGTATCAGTTCTTTCCATACAGCACATGATCCTCACTTCTGGAATGATCAGTGTATTGAATATGGGGCAATTACTTGCAAACAAACTTTTATCAAAAAATAATGTTTGGTGTGAAACCTCCATGCAGTACTCATTTTGTTTTCTAAATTCATAAATGGGTTTCTAAAGACAGCCACTGATTAATCTTCCCAGGGATGATAATTATTACTGTGAAGGCTCTTGGTAGCGGTGCACTGTTAAATGTCAGTATTTCCATCATGGATACCTTAAGGAAAAGGTTGCAACTCAGTCTACTGAATTTACATTCACCCCCAAACTTCATAATCATGATCTCAGGCAAGGTACCATTTTTAAATAATGGTTTCTGGTTTCACAATCTTTCATGAGATCCTCTAACTAAGTGCTAAACTAAACTAGGTCCCTGCTCTATCCCAAAGTTAATGAAGCTTCATAGCACCTTGCAGGGGTTAGTAAGTGGTCTTATACCCAAATCTATACCATAGCTAAACAAAGGCACAGCGAGATTAAATGATTTGCTCGTGTGAGATGTAGAGATGTGAATAAAACCTGAGTCCCTTTCCCCTAGACCTCTGCTCTAACCTTGAGACGACATGTCATGCTCCAAATGTTTGGAGTACAGAGTCTCAGCTCTATGCATGGAATGCTCAGCAATGCAAATGGCGATCGTTACCAACCCCATCATGTGTAAGGAAAGGGAAGGAACCTCATTAGCTATGCTCCACACTCGGGAGGTGATTAACTAATTGTCTCCTGGCCAGAGGAGGCGGAACTAGGCTGTACAAGGAGCTGAGGGAGTTCAGCTGAGGGAGGCAAGACACCCAGGAGGGAGGAGCTAGGGAGAGTTCCCTCTGCATGGGAAGGACCAAGAGGAAGTGCTGGTAGTCTGAAATTGATTATGGCCAGGAGGCAGAGCTACAGGAGTAGAATTAAGTCCTGTGGTGGGGCCATAGAGGGGAGAGAAGACCTGGGCTAGGGTCTGTGAGTACCAGGAAATGAGCTAGATGTCCAAGATGGATGGAAAACCAATTTAAGTGGTACTTAGACTCCCAACAGGGAAACACCTGGGGGTCAGAATCCTGACAAGGGGGAAGAATTAAAGTCGAGCCCAGGCGGGGCAAAGGACCTTTTGTTTAGAGCAGAACCCTGGAAAGGGATTGAACTGTTGTGTGACTTGGCCGGAGGATGAAGCATAGAAGACCCAGAGTTGAGAGAAGAGGCCGGCTAGGACCAGTAGACATATTGGTAAATGTGTGAGAGGGTGTGTGAGAAGTAAAGTCCCCTGAAAACCCACATATGGGCACAAGGGAGTGCTCTAGGAAGAATGCACGCTTACACTGCCTTATTTTAAGAGACTGCTAATGCTCTGCAAGTGTTGTTGCATGAAGCTGGACCAGTGAATGAAAAATGAAGTTGAAGCCAATTCTTTCACGCTGGTGGCAACAATGACAAGTGGATTGAACATCTCTTTGAGGCAGTTTGTTATTTTAGACTAATCTGCATCCTATAGAAACCTGGTATTTTCTGTCACTATTCATTACTGTAAGTTACTGACATGAGAGAAGCTGATTCTTGAATCTGAGGTTATAGAAAACTTCGTGTGTGTCAGAACAGCACATTGTACACCATTGCAAAAGCCCTGCTCTGCTATTTTTGTGTGTGTTATTTTAGGAACTTATTCCTCTTTGGCCAGGTTGACATTGTATATCTAGATTCATTGGATCAGATTGAGAATTGAGTTTGTGTTCTGCAAAGAGATACTGTTTATATCCCAAGGTGTTCAGTGTAGTTTGTGAAATGTCATTGATTCCACTGGATTTAGAGGTGGTTAGATTTTCATAATGGCAGGTCCCTCCAGGCCATTCTCATGTCTATCTTTTTGCTGATTTGCATCTGAAAGATGCTTAAAACCTTGGGAAATGGAAGTGAAAAATCATGGTCCTTCACATTATAGCATTCATCTTCTGAGCCTCTCAAAGTGCTTTACACAACAGGGTAAAGCTCTGTTATTATCTCCATTTTACAGATGGGAAGACCAAGGCAGAGAGTGATGAGTATTACAGAGCCCTTCTTTAATTAAAAATGCAACTGTATTGGCTAGTGGCTGTATGGAACTCTTGAAAGTGATTGCATCACTGGCTAGACACACTCATTCACTGCACTTAGTATTTATCTTTCCATGCTGCAACTCAAGCAGTGCTCCCCAGAGTCTGAAGTTAGCAGTCAATGATTGCAGACTTAATTCTTCAGGATTTATTGCAGGAAGAATTTATGTGATTGACAGATTCACAGCAGATCATAAGGACAATCACACAATTTATGACTACGAACAATGTTCCTGGTTATTTGAATGATCCTCAAACTAATTTATTGTATTATTATTTGTTTTAAAATGGCACGTAGAGGTCCTAATGGAAATCGGTGCCCTATTGTGGCAGTTGCTGTACATACACATTGTAAGAAACAATCCCTGCTGAAAGGAGTTTAGAATCTAAATACATGAGTTAGTCAAAAGAAAGGAAATGTTAGTAGCCTCATTTTGAGGCACAGAGAGATTAAATGACTTGGCTAAAGTCACATGTAGTCTGTGGCCCAGCTGGGAGCTGTATCCAGATTTCCTGATTCTCTGTCCAGTGCCTTAATCATAAAACTCATCCTTCTTCCCAAAAGATTTAATTTATTCTACTCTTCTGTCTTCTGCTTTTATTTCCTATAAGCTATTGATTTTAACTATGGGTGTAGTGCAGTTCTTAAAGAGAATGGAAGATTTGTGAACACCAATGAAGACAAAAAAATAATACAAAGGAACCTGGATAGGTTGGAAATATGAGTCAAAATGAGAAAATGGGATTCAGCTTGGAAAACTGCAAGCCATCATAACGCATAATGTGGAAAATAATCCTGAACACAGACATTATGGTGAGGGTGGACAGCAAGTTTAGCAAGCTGAAAGAGCCACAAACAGGACCATGCAGTTTTACAATCGAGGAGCAAGGAGGGAATAGTCCCTCTCTTTGAGGCTTTGGTGTGACCTCACCTGGCAGATTGCATTCAGTTCTGGGTGGTTCATTACTAGAGAGAGAAACAAAATAGAGGGAGCGCAGAAGAGCAATAAAAATGAGTAGGGATCTGTAGGGATTGCCCTAGGATGAAAGGGTAGGAGTCAGGTCAAAACACAGCCCTGAGTAAGGAGAGACATGGAGCTCTCTTCCCCAGAGGGAGATCCATTTGTATTTCCAATGCCTCCCAAAGCTTCTGCACAGCTACTCCACAACCACTTGGGAGGATGCAGTGAATGTCCTTTGCAGCAGGCCAGTTCTGCTGTCCACGCTGGTAACATAAGCATCTGCTTAAGAAGAGAAGCAAAGAACTTCACTAGCCCCTTATGCCCTCTCCTATCAACCCAACAATAGAGAAAACTGGTTGCCTAGCCACAAACACCAGGGCTGGAAAAACCTTTGATTTCCCATAGCCACCTTTTCTGGCCCATGCACTTACCGATTTGTACTTATTATGAAAACACATTAGACTGCACCCATGAAAAAAGATTCTTTAAAAGTCTTTATGTGACACTGGCACAAATGGCTACTTTCTCTTCTATGATCATTACCTTTGGGCCCACTTCCAATGCGTGTCAGTAGAAACTCAATGTAAGGAATGAAGTTAAAATACGGTCCCATGTGTGGAACCTTTTTCCACATAAGACTATAAGATCATAAGAATGGCTACACTGGGTCAGACCAATGGTCCATCTAGCCCAGTATCCTGTCTTCTGACAGTGGCCAAAGCCAGATGCTTCAGAGGGAATGAACAGAACAGATAATCATCAAGTGATCCATCCCGTTGGCCATTCCCAGCCTCTGACAAACAGCAATCCCTGCCTATCCTGGCTAATAGCCATTGATGGATCTATCCTCCATACTTATCTAGTTCTTTTTTTGAACTCCATTATAGTCTTGGCCTTCACAACATCCTCTGGCAAGGAGTTTCACAGGTTGACTGTGTGGTGTGTGAAGAAATACTTCCTTTTGTTCGTTTTAAGCCTGCTGTCTATTAATTTCATTTGGTGACCCCTAGTTTTTGTGTTATGAAACGGAGTAAATAACACTTCCTTATTTACCTTCTCCACACCAGTCATGATTTTATAGACCTCTATCATATCCCCCCTTAGTCATTTCTTTTCCAAACTGAAAAGTCCCAGTCTTATTAATCTCTCCTCATATGGAAGCTTTTCCATATCCCTAATCATTTAGTTGCCCTTTTCCAATTCCAATTTTTTTTTGAGATGGGGCAACCAGGTCTGAATGCAGTATTCAAAATGTGGGTGTACCATGGATTTATAAAGAGGCAATATAATATTTTCTGTCTTTCCTTTCCTTATGATTCTGAATATTCTGTGAACTTTTTTGACTGCTGTTGCCCACTGAGTGGATGTCAGAGAACTAACCACAGTGACTCCAAGATCTCTTTCTTGAGTGGTAACAGCTAATGTAGACCCCATCATTTTATATGTGTAGTTGGGATTATGTTTTCCAATGTGCATTACTTTGCATTTATCAACATTGAATTTCATCTGCCATTTTATCGCCCAGTCACCCGGCTTTGTGAGATCCCTTTGAAACTCTTCCCAGTCTGCTTTGAATTTAACTATCTTGAGTAGTTTTGTATCATTTGTGAATTTTGCGAATTTTGCCACCTCACTGTTTAGCCCTTTTCCTAGATAATTTATGAATATATTGAACAGTACTTTTCCCAGTACAGGTCCCTGGGGAACACCACTATTTACCTCTCTCCATTCTGAAAACTGACCATTTATTCCTACTCTTTGTTTCCTATCTTTTAACCAGTTACTGATTCAGGAGAGGACCTTTCCTCTTATCCCATGACTCCTTACTTTGCTTAAGAGCCTTTGGTGAGGGACCTCGTCAAAGGCTTTCTGAAAGTCTAAGTACACTATATCCACTGGATCACCCTTGTATACCTGCTTGTTGACCCCCTCAAAGAATTCTAGTAGATTGGTGACTCTTCCCCAACAAATCGTGTTCAGTTATGTGTGTGATAGTTCTGTTCTTTACTATAGTTTCAAGCAATTTGCACTGGTACTTGGCACTAAAGTTAGGCTTACTGGCCTATAATTACCTGGATCGCCTCTGGAGCCTTTTTTAAAAAGTGGAGTCACATCAGCTATCCCCCAGTCATCTGATACAGAAGCTGATTTAAATGATAGCTTACATATCACAGTTATTGTGGGATATTTCCTCGGATTTGTCACCTAAAAGGAATGTATCAGGTTTGGGAATCTCCCTCACATCCTCAGCCGTGAAAACCAAAACAAAGAATTAATTTAGGTTCTCCATAATAGTCCTATCTTCCTTGAGTGTTCCTTTAGCATCTCGATTGTCCAGTGGTCTCACTGACTGGTTAAGCAGTCTTTCTACTTCTGATATACTTAACATTTTTTTTGCTGTTACTTTCTGAGTCTTTGGCTAACTGTTCTTCAAATTCTTTTTTGGCCTTCCTAATTATATTTTTACACTTCACTTGCCAGAGTTTATGTTCCTTTCTATTTTCCTCAATAGGATTTAACTTCCACTTTTTAAAGGATGCCTTTTTGCCTCTAACTGCTTCTTCTACTTTGTTATTTAGCCATGATGGCACTTTTTTTGTCCTCTTACTATGTTTTTTAATTTGGGGTATACATTTAAATTGAGCCTCTATTATGGTGTCTTTAAAAAGTTTCCATGCAGCTTGCAGGGATTTCACTTTTGACACTGTATCTTTTAATTTCTGTTTAACTAACTTCTTCATTTTTGTTTAGTTCCCCTGTCTGAAATTAAATGCTATTGTGGTGGGCTGCTTTGGTGTCCCCCACACAGAGGTGTTAAATGTTATTATGTTATTGTCACTATTAACAAATGGTTCAGCTATTAATAATGCTTCACCTCTTGGATCAGATGTGTGCTTCACGTAGGACTAAATCAAGAATTGTCTCTCCTTTTGTGGGTTCCAAGACTAGCTGCTCCAAGACACAATCATTAATGGTATAAAGAAATTTTATTTCTGCATCCTGTCCTGAGGTGACATGTGCCCAGTCAATATGGGGATAGTTGAAATCCACCATTATTATTGAGTTTTTTATTTTATAGCCTCTCTAATTTCTCTGAACATTTAACAGTCACTATCACCATCCTGATCAAGTGGTCTGTCTATAACCCTACTGCTATATGCTTAATATTCAAGCATGGAATTACTATACATAGAGATTCTATGGCACAATTTGGTTCATTTAAAATTTTTATTTCATTTGACTCTATCCTTTCTATCACATATAGTGCCTATTATATCAATATCCTCATTTAATACGAGGCACTCAAGTTCATCCATCTTAGTATTTAGACTTTTAACATTTGTACATAAGCACTTATATAATTTGTCACTTTTTAGCTATCTGACATTATGCGATGTAATTGAATGCGATTCTTTTTCATTTGATTGTTTCTCATCAGATCCTACCCATATTTTATCCTCTTCCATCCCCTCCTCCTTACTAGGATATAGAGAATCTCTATTAAGTGATTATTCCCCTCTATTCGGCATTGGTGAGGCCGCATTTGGAGTATTGTGTCCAGTTTTGGGCCCCCCACTACAAAAAGGATGTAGACAAGTGGGAGAGAGTCCAGCGGAGGGCAACAAAATTGATTAGGGGGCTGGAGCACAGGACTTATGAGGAGAGGCTAAGGAAACTGGGCTTGTTTAGTCTGCAAAAGAGAAGAATGAGGGGGGATTTGATAGCAGCCTTTAACTACCTGAAAGGGGGTTCCAGGGAGGATGGGGCTAGGCTCTTCTCGGTGGTGGCAGATGACAGAACAAGGAGCAACAGTCTCAAGTTTCAGGGCGGGAGGTCTAGGTTGGACATTAGGGAAAAGTTTTTCACTAGAAGGGTGGTGAAGCACTGGAATGGGTTACCTAGGGAGGTGGTGGAATCTCCATCTTTAGAGGTTTTTAAGCTGTGGTTTGACAAAGCCCTGGCTGGGATGATATAGCTGAGGTTAGTCCTGCTTTGAGCAGGGGGTTGGACTAGATGACCTCTGAGGTCACTTCCAACTCTAATATTCTATGATTCTATGAACTTTCTAATTTTATGTGTCAGCAATCTGGTTCCATTTTGGTTTAGGTGGAGCCCATCCATCCTGTCTAGGCTCCCCCTTTCCCCAAAAGGTTCCCCAGTTCCTAATAAACCTAAACCCCTCCTATCTACACCATCATCTCTTCCACGCATTGAGACCCTGCAGTTCCGCCTGTCTAACTGGCCCTGTGCATGGAACTGGAAGCATTTCAGAGAATGCTGCCATGGGGGTCCTGGACTTTAATCTCTTATGTAGCAGGCTAAATTTGGCCTCTAGGACCTCTCTCCTATCCTTCCCTATGTCACTGATACCTACATGTACCATGACCACTGGCTCCTCCCCAGCACTGCACCAAAGTCTGTTTAGACGTCTTGAGAAATCTGCCACCTTCACACCTGGCAGGCAAGTCACCATGTGGTTCTCCCAGTCATCTCAAACCCAGCTATCTATGTTTCTAAAGATCAAGTCCCCCTTTATTATTACCTGTCTTTTCCTAATAACTGGAGTACTCTCCCCTGGAGAGGTATCCTCAGTGTGAGAGGACACTGTGACATCCACTGGAAGGAGGGTCCCAACTATGGGGTCGTTTCCCTCCACTACAGTTTGATGTTCTCTTTCCCTGAGACTTTCATCCTCCACAACAGCACAGAGGCTGTCATACCAGGGGTTGGACCGTTCTACTGTGTCCCAGAAAGTCTCATCTATGTACCTCTGTCTCCCTTAGTTCTCCAGTTCAGCCACCCTGGTATCCAAAGCCCATGTGCGGTCTCTGAGGCCCAGGAGCTCCTTGCACTGAATGCACACATATATCATCCGCCCATAGGGCAGGTAGTCATACATGTTACGTTCAGTGCAATAAAGTGGATAGCTCCCACTCTGTTGCTGGCCTTCTGCCTACATTCTCTTTCTACTCTTCTTTTATTGTTTGTTTTTTATTGGGGGGGGAAGAGGGAGTGATTGTCTTTAGTTCACAGAATGTTGATGAAGTGTATCTAACTCCCCACTCTCCTGTGCCCCCTCTAAACCCCCTCACAAAACTCCCCTGTTTGCTAGCTCCTCTGGTCGCTTAGGAGAGGGCTTTTTAAACCCTGGCTCTCCCTGAGTAGCCCCTCCTCCTGGTTAAGGGTTGATGGGTGCTAACGGGCTTGGGGATCAGAGCCTCATTAAGAAGCTCTCAGCCTGCTAAGATCAGCACACGGTCCCCCAAACAAACAGACCAGAGAATATACTTCAGTCAAGCAGCAAGCACACCACAAACACACACATACTACGGACAACAAACTCATCCCCAGGGTCACATAGTCACTCCTCCTTCACCTGGAGAACTCCCTCACCGCACTCCCCTGTTAGCTACCCCTGTTCACCGGTTCCAAAAGAACCCCTGAAATCCCTCACAGTATCATGATGAGGTTTAATTGGCACCAGAAGCATTTGCCAAGCAATAAAAGTCAAATAATTCATCTATAAACATTTCTCCAGTGCCAAGAGCACTAAAAAAACACCATGGAGGACAAAGAGGTCAGCTTGGATGTTCCTCATGAAATTCACGTCTGGAAATGCCTTCGGTCCAATGAAAGTATCTTCTATTGACTGTATTCTTTTGAGCACTGGCCAATACACAGAGAGTCAAATAGAATGAACAACATAAGACTAAATGCTGTCATTACGCCTACTCAGCCCCAGGGCTCCAGAAAAGTGCACAGATAAACAATAGATAATTTTTCCTGAAGGGCAAGCAGAGTAGGAACAGAAACTTCAGCTATGAACTCTTTGAAGCGGGAATTATTATTCACAAGACCGAGCTGTTATAAATAAACCAAAACCACATCAAAGCTGCTGAGGTTATGTAAGGATCCAAGTCTAGTCCAGCTGTGTAATCCACAGAATCTGGACCAAATGCCCTGAGATGAAATCAGAACTATGAACTGCCAAGTGCATCAGATACACACCAGCAAGTAATCTTAATTAATAGAAGTGATAATACTGCACACAATGATGGAGCATAAGGAAATACAGATAAAAGCCCCAGTTCTCAAACATTGTAAGCACTTACTTAACTCCATCCCCATTCAGCATGTGCTTATGTCCCCCCAAAGTTATGCATGTGCCTAAAGTTAAGCATATGCTTAAGTGTGGCCCTGAATAGAGATGTCTTCCTAAATGAGGGCTGAAATTTGTAAATTCATAGATTTATAGATTTTTTAAGACCAGAATAGACCATTATAATCATTCTGACCTCCTGAATAACACAGGTCAGAGAATTTCACCCTGTTATTCCTGCATCAAAGCAACAACTTTTGGGAAAGCTGGAGCATATCTTTTAGAGAGACTTGATTTAAAGACATCAGGTGATAGTAAGTTGCTCCAATGGTTAATTACACTCAGTGTGGGGAAAAAAACCTTTGCTTTATATCAAGCTTAGAATTTGCCTCATGTGATAACATTGCCATCGTCATGCAAAATATATAGACCATATATATCTACTTTACATAGAGGGTAGATTATAGCCATGTGACATCAATACAATGATCTCCCCTCTACGGCATTTTTAGGGACTGAAATGTTATCAGCTCATGTAATAAAGGCTATATAGGCCATAAGGCTGATAAACCAGTCCCCATCTCATCTCTGCTGATACTTTGTTTAAACTGTAAGCTCCTGTGGGCCAGCGCTTTGCCTTCTACATATCTAAAGTATCGAACACATTGTTAATAATAATAATTAATAACAGAGCTAATTGTGCCTGTGATCCAATATGCTGTAGCCCTAAATCAGGGTAGCAATCACAGAGAACCACAAAGCAAATAAATATTTCATTGACAGAGAAGTGTTTGAGCTCTCAGGAACAGCTATGGAGTGTGCTGGAAGCTTTGCCATAAACACTCACATTTTACTAAGCCCATACTCTTGCAGCATGCAAAATATGAACTATAGGATTGCTTCTATTGAGTTAAAATTCAGCATTACTTTACAGACACAAAATGTCAAGTCTGATCAACGAGTCGAAAGCCATTTGAAAAGAGGTTGCATATATTGCATACTAAGCATCCACTGGGTTATGCAAAGTGCCGGGTGGGGCTCTATTTTATCAGTGAGAACACAGAACCTTTCATTAATGCGAAGGAGGAGGAAAACAGGTATGTGGCTGGAGACTGTACTCCACATCTGCATTGTGCAGTGACAACTAGTTTGCAGGTAACATCAAGTGATCTGCTCACCTCTGTATTGCACAATGCCAAGCAGCCTTGACAGCACTCAAGAAACAATAGATCATCATAGTCCAAGAGCCTTAATATCCCACCTACCCAGCAGGGCAAATGCCACTGAATAAGACTGAGTTTCTATGGGGGAAAAAAACCACCCTGGGTGAGATTGCTACCCCTGCTCTGGTCCTGGTATGCTGCATAGACACTATGGGACTGTCCACTCCCTCAACAGGGTCCAGAAGGGATTTCCCCCCTACACCTTTTTTCTTGTCTCCTTCCTCTGAAACATCCGAGAGGGCCTGGCTCGAGATGGGACATGGGCAGGGTGAGCCAGGCCTCTGAGGTGGCACTGTGCATTCTCTCTTTCAGGTGCTTGTTCTTGCTCACGTGCTCAGGGTCTAATGGATCACCATATGTGGGGTAGGGAAAGAATTTTCCCTCAGGTCAGATTGGCAATGTCATTGGGGTATTTTCGCCTTCCCCTTCAGCGTCGCATGCGGGTCACTGTCTAGGATCATCTAGGTATATCTCACTGAAACTATTCCCTGCCACTGTGGGGGACTTGGGGAGTGGAGAGCTTTGGTCCCTCCTATCCTCTGCCTCTAGTACTCTATAGTTTAGTCTACTGAGGTCTGTAACACTTTGGTCTAATTTCAGTTGTTGGGTTTAGTGTACAGGTCTGGGTGATCTTGATAGCCTCTAATATTCAGATGGTTGTACTGGAGGATGTGGTGTCCCCTTCTGGCCTTAAACTCTGCGACTCTATAGACTATAACAGGTGCAGAAGAGTCTCATTTGTTTCTGCAAGACAAATGGAATGAAATCCTGGCTCCACTGAAGTACATGGGAATTTAGCCAGAATTTCACGGGAGAAATTTTAAGGCCATGGGACTGTAGGAAACGAGCCGTTTGCACAGCTGGATCTGCTTGCTCTGTGAAATGCATTTCAGAAACAAATCCGCTAAACAAATTTAGCACATTTGAAAGCCAGCATCAAACATG
Organism: Emydura macquarii macquarii; assembly: GCF_026122565.2. Lineage (NCBI taxonomy): Eukaryota > Metazoa > Chordata > Testudines > Chelidae > Emydura > Emydura macquarii. The sequence continues at coordinate 9,536,621 of NW_027130506.1, forward strand.
TTTTAAAAGTGACCCCTGTTTCTGTATGGGAAGGTGGAGCTGGTACTGGAGATGGGCAAACCTTGTGGACTTCGTGCATTTCACAGACAACAGGAATGAATTTTTAGGTTGGCATATACAGTCCAAAGTCACAGACCTTTCCCCCGCTAAAGGTTGAAACAATTTCAAAACAATCAACTGTTTCTCTAGCTAAAGAGAAACCTTTAGAATTAGTCTCAGAAGATTCCCCCAGAACAAGGGTGTCCTGTGTACTAATACTGCACTTCCATTTGTTTTTCCTGGATTTTCTCCCTTCTACCTTCTCTGTTCCTTCCCTTGCTCTGTCCACATTCTGCTCCATTTTTTCCCTTGGAAATATCCTTCCTTCCCCTTCCTGCTCTTTTAAAAATGTCTCTCCTGAGTACAACATGGGCAAGAATGCAAGAATATGAAGTTTGAGTCCAATTTTTGAAACCACCCTGTTTGAAATTAGGCACAATGAGTTTGCCCATCCTAGGCCTTTAAAGATCAGGACAGGATGTCATGATGCAGGAAAGACTATGGAGTGGATGTTATGTGGTATTATATTTGGGAAGGAAGTGACTGCTCTCTGGCCTACAGAGATAATAAATAACTGGAGAGTTCTGCATCTTGAGCCTTGATGATAGGCATGTTAAACGTGACAGGCCCAGTGAAACTGTGTCACTTTGCTGTAGATATCCCGCTTATTAAAAAAGTAATAAAGATGCAGAGCAGGAAATAAAATATGAGGGTTGGAAGAGGTGAGACTGAATGAGAAAGCTGATAGAAAGCCCATTGGCTCAGGCCCTGAAAGAAGGGGAGGTTGGTGTATGGCGTTAGAGAATAAAGATTAGAAAGAATGGCCCTGTGCTGATGAGTTTGCCTGGGAAAAGGCCAGGAGAAGCACACTGTTTTACATTGCACATGGGATGCTGCAGTGTGGAACAGTGGTTCATTGCTTTTTGTGCCACTTCTCTTCCATGGTCAGTTTTCCACAGAAGTGAAGACTTAGGATGAAAATGAGCCATTTCCCCCCTCCCCCAATACAATAAAACCTGGCCCAGTCCTTTGGCCAAAAAGCTCTTCCTGCAGAACATTTTGCCGCTTGCCTATTGCTACTGAAACTGATAAGAGCTAAGTGCTAATTATTATTTAAGGGAAAAATCCAAACCCTGCTTAGAAGACTGTTGGAGAGGCCCATTTAGATTTAGTTGGGTCCAACCCCTGGATGTGAACTTTGGGGAAGGTAGAGAGCTGTTTCAGAATCTAAGCCCAGGTCTGGATTTGAACCGCACGGCTGGGCCCTATTCACTGCAACTCTGCAGTCAGCTCTGAGTAGTTGCACTGCCCCAGGAGCAGACCCGGGAACAAATCGTGACTCAGAGACCTTTCCTCCCTAGATCACCACTTGCTCTGAAGGTAGTGGTGAAGCCACGTCACACCTTCTCATTGAAGCGCTTTGTCCCTGCACTGTGCATCTGGCCAGTGAGCTGGAATGGTGGACAAGGGTTCCTCCAGTTCCCTGCCCCTCCCTTTCCTGTGCACTTACTCACAATGGGGATGTATCAGGCAAGTAGAACCTTCTGCCCCACTCTCTCTTGGCTGGAGTAACACTCTAAGTAGGGCCAAACAAGAGGTAAGGAGCACCTTATCGTCCCTAGTTCCTTGAAAAGCCAAGTAATGGCTGTGACCATCCAGCCTTCAATCAGCTATCTTAAAATCCCAGAGCCAAACAATTTAGGACTCTGCAGTTTTGACATCCGGGCTGAATTTTGGGTCTCACGTCCACCTCTTTGTAATTTAAATGATCTGTATTTGCCAAGTGAGTTTTATTTTATTTTGCATGCGCATTTATTGCTCTTTTGCGAATAGCTCACCTCCTCCTCCCTTACACATCACATCTTATGGCTGAATCTTATCTCTAGGTTTAAAGAGAACAGAGCGCAAGCTGGATTTGCAGTATATTTGTTCCCAGGTCTCTCTCCACCATCTTTCACCAGCACTAATATTCATTATACCAAAAAAAAAAAAAAAAAAAAAAAAAATCAAGACTGAAAGAGACCAGAATAAAGGTTGTTTTCCCAAATGACTTTGAAGCCTAAGTCCTCTCTCAAGAAAGGACCTCACTTGGCAATAGCACAGTAATAAATTTAGAGCTAATGAAATATAAAATGCACTGAAACTTATTTAGCTCAATATTGTTCCATCAGAAGGGAGATTTAATTCATCCTGCCCCAGGATGGATACAAGCTTCCCAATTGATCTCTGATGAGTCACTTAAAGTCTCCACTCAGTTTCCTAATTTGCAAGAGGGGGAATCAGGATAATAATACTTCTGTACCTCTTGTGTAGTATTGCAAAGCTCAGTTCATTGATGTATGTGAAGGGCTCTGAGATCCCTGGAAAGAAGGTGCTGATAAGAGCAAAATATTATTAATATTAGGAAATACTAGACCAAAAACATTTTCCTAGATGTATTTCAGTAGAACTCAATGTCTGCATGCAATGCCCATTGAAATCAGTGACTAGGCAGGTGGTGAGCTCTGACTGCTGATTATTACACTTTTATTACTGTCTGTAAGCAGGCCAAAATGGCTAAGATAAGTTTTGATAAATGCCTGAATTCTTGGATGCTTATCTAACCCAGGAGGTTTGGTGTGAGGTCTGATCCACTTTAATAATGAAGGTTTATTAGTAAATGTTGAGAGGCAATATGCCAGATACACAAATCTCTGTACGCCAATTCTGTACTGGCAATACGCCAGATACACAAATACACAAGTCATGTCCAAACTTTTTAGAGTCAGGAATAACATTATTTCACAAACGTCCAGGGACCACAATCAAACCTGGGGGGGGGGGGAGTTCTGCCTGTTTTCCTTCCTTTCCACTGCTCAGTGTCAAAGTGCAGCTACCTAGGGCGCAGCAGTGAGAGTCAGAGCCCTGTACTGCCGCTCTGTAATGATAGGGGTGAATCAAACACTTCTGTTTAAAAACCACAGGGCATGGTTTAGGCAGGCCGTGTGTGTTTCATCTTCCAATTCTACATTTGTTCTTAACACAGTTACCCTTGAGGGTAACAGTTTAGAGGATCAAAGGCCACAGGTTGGTGAACTAGCTTAGCGCGCGTTGAAATTCAGAATTTCCTTTTCTTGGGAAATTTCATCAAAACCAATACAATTTCACCAAATATATATATATATATATCATAGAATCATAGAATATCAGAGTTGGAAGGGACCTCAGGAGGTCATCTAGTCCAACCCCCTGCTCAAAGCAGGACTAACCTCAGTTATATCATCCCAGCCAGGGCTTTGTCAAGCCTCAGCTTAAAAACCTCTAAGGATGGAGATTCCACCACCTCCCTAGGTAACCCATTCCAGTGCTTCACCACCCTCCTAGTGAAAAACGTTTTCCTAATGTCCAACCAGACCTCCCCAACTGCAACTTGAGACCGTTGCTCCTTGTTCTGTCATCTGCCACCACCGAGAACAGTCTAGCCCCATCCTCCCTGGAACCCCCTTTCAGGTAGTTAAAGGCTGCTATCAAATCCCCCCTCATTCTTCTCTTTTGCAGACTAAACAAGCCCAGTGTCCTTAGCCTCTCCTCATAAGTCCTGTGCTCCAGCCCCCTAATCATTTTTGTTGCCCTCCGCTGGACTCTCTCCAACTTGTCTACATCCTTTTTGTAGTGGGGGGCCCAAAACTGGACACAATACTCCAAATGCGGCCTCACCAATGCCGAATAGAGGAGAATAATCACTTCCCGCGACCTGCTGGCAATGCTCCTTCTAATGCAGCCCAATATGCTATTAGCCTTCTTGACAACCAGGGCACACTGCTGACTCATATCCAGCTTTTTATCCACTGTAACCCCCAGGTCCTTTTATGCAGAACTGCTGCCTAGCTCGTCGTTCCCCAGTCTATAGCTGTGCATGGGATTCTTCCTTCCTAAGTGGAGGATTCTGCACTTTTCTTTGTTGAACCTCATTAGATTTCTTTTGGCCCAATCCTCCAGTTTGTTTAGGTCCTTCTGTATCCTATCCCTACCTTCCAGGGTATCTACCACTCCCCCCAGCTTAGTGTCATCCGCAAACTTGCTGAGGGTGCAATCTACCCCATCATTAATCCAGATCATTAATGAAGATGTTGAACAAAACCGGCCATAGGACCGACCCCTGGGGCACTCCGCTTGTGACCGGCTGCCAGCTAGACATGGAGCTGTTGATCACTACTCGTTGAGCCCTATGCGCTAGCCAGTTCTCTATCCATTTTATAGTCCATTCGTCCAACCCATACTTCTTTAACTTGCTGATAAGAATACTGTGAGAGACTGTATCAAAAGCTTTGCTAATGTCAAGGTATATCACATCTACCACCTTCCCTACATCCACAGAACCAGTCACCTCATCATAGAAAGCAATCAGGTTGGTCAGGCATGACTTTCCCTTGGTGAATCCATGTTGACTGTTCCTGATCACTTTCCTCTCTTCAAAGTGCCTTAAAATGGATTCCTTAAGTACCTGCTCCATGATTTTTCCAGGGATTGAAGTGAGGCTGACCGGTCTGTAGTTCCCTGGATCCTCTTTCCTCCCTTTTTTGTCATATATATTGTCAAAACAGCTCTTTCTGACATAAAACTGTTTTGATAAAAATTTTCTGACCAGCTCTACTTAGATCCTTAAGGAAAATTTATATATATTATATATATATATTATATATATATAATATATATATTATATATATATATATTATCCCATTTCTCCCCCTGTATTATACTTAAGAACCTCATACTTTTAGGAGATACATTCAGCTGATACTATACTCCCTGAAGATACAGTCTAAAAAAAAAGGATTTGAAATGTCAGCTTTAATCTATCTTGGTAAAGTAATGATGGGGGAAGAGATTGAGAGCAAGAAAGGAAACTATTAGAAAAAATAATGAAACAAATCAGCTTTTCTTTATATAGAGAAAAATGGGCCACAGCTTGACAATGTGCTGTTTATTAAATATGGTTTTACTTTCATTCTGTTATTTGATTGAAATGTTTCAGAAGCTCTAATAAATAGGCCAGCTGTGAATTGAACTTGTCTGGTAGGCAATGCCAAATGCTTTAGAAAGAATCATGGTGATTGGACCAGATATAATGCATTCCCCTTTCACTATATATACTTTTTCTGTCTGGTGTTCTTTATTTTTTCTTTCCTCTGCCCATGGAAATTAGAGATGATGGGTTAAACACTGAGAGGTTTTGCTGTAACATGTACATCTTACAAAATATGAATATTTTGACCTATTTCAGCAATGATGACTTCTTCAGAACTGATCCTGGGCTTTGTACAATGTGTCCTCTTTAGAAGATAGTTCAGGGGTCATAATAATACTTAGTTCTTGTAAAGCACTTTTCATCTGTGGGCCTGAAAGCACTTTGCCAGGGAGGGTAAGTGTTATTAAATCCATTTTACAGATGGAGAAACTGAGGCACAAAGCAGTGCAGTGACTTGCTCAGAGTCATGCAGCAGGTAAGTGGCAGAACCAGGAATAGAACTCAAGTCTCATCAATCCCACTTCGGTGTGCTAAGGCTTACTACAATCGGAGGGATCCCGAGCAAAACCAGGCTAGAAGGGCAACCAGGCTGTGATTTCAATGAAGCTGCCATGATTTATAGTAGCTGAGGATCTGGTCGTTCAGTACATAGCAGCATTGCCTTTGTGCAGCATTGTACAGGCCAGTTAAGCATGATTCCATTCTCCTGGTTGTGTCCAATCGTTTTGTGGTTTTTAAGGTTTACACATCCTTGACTAACAGAAGTATTAAATATTTTCCCACAACAGAGAAGGTAAATGCTCTAGAGTTGCTCATATATGATGTAAGATGGATATGGATGTCTAAGGCAAGGCGGATACCCTGGGCTGCTTCAATAAGTAGAGAATGTTATTGCATTCCCTGCCTATTCTGCCTGTGTTTCTTATGCAAGCATGTAATGCCATTAGGGTGGTATCCCTTGTTGGGGAATGTCTTCTGCAGTAGGGGTGTGTGCACATGTTTATCAAGCAGTATTTCCCACATTGCACATTAACTCAGTGATGTGGGCTGGGCTCCAGTTGGCTTCCAGGGGGCAGGAAGTGGGTTAAGACTTTAGTTTTGATCTATAAAACCCTGGACGGGTTGCAGCCTAGCTTCCAGATCAGCTCTCTCCCCATGTGAGGATATGGCATTTGTGATCATCCAAGGTAGCTCACAGGTCTCTGGTTTGGAGAGAGGGGAGCGGTGGGCAGGCTCCAAGAGGCCCCCTGTTCTGGAAATGGCTCCTCCTAATGACTGACAGAGCTTGGAACTGTTGGACTGTAGGGCATCCCTTCAAGTGTATGAAGTATGCTGGTGTGAAGTTCCTACTGAAGTGTGCCACCTGGGAAATCTTTGGGACTCCCCAGCAGACTCTGACTCAGTATAATTGGCTCAATACTACCTCCTCTGAGAGCTTCCAGAACAGGAGGCAAGCCAGGGACATTGCTGGAATTGGGGGAAGGAGGTGTGGCTGGGGTGTTTTTGTGCCTTAGCTCGGTGACGGACTGGGATTAAAAATCAGCCTTGGCATTTAAAGAACACTGGCCCGGGCTCCGTTGGACCTATGTGGTAGAAGAAGGGCGAGGCCGGGAGCAGGGAGTGGCTGCCGCGTTTGGCCAGGCCCAGCTGGAGAGCCTGATGAAAGGCTTCCGCGATGGGCCAAGTGGCCCACCAGGCCTTGAGTGCACTGGCTCCCCTGGCATTTGCCAGAACTGCTAGATGGCCTGTCCGCCCTTGCCTTAGCTGTTCCCAGATGCCCCAATGGTCATTGGCAGCTGAGTAGTAAAGGGTGCTCAGAGCTTCTGAAAATCAGGCCCTGAATAAATCCATATCACTGCTACCATTATGCAAGCCAGTTAGATATGGGGATCAAATTGCTGATGATTTGAATTCTGCCTCCAGTTGCCCCTGAGCAATCACATGATTAACTCAGGAGGCAGACTTCCAATACAGGATCCCAGGGGTTTGCACCGGATGGAGGGCAGAATCTGGCACATCCAGTCAGGCTTTGCTGAGATTAGAAGCCCAGGCTCACACTGACCCAGTACTTTACTCACTTCTCTTGGCTACATGGGGTTTAATTTCTCCTTTAAGCCATCCCCATATTTGATATTATAGAAAATAAGAATTGCCATACTGGATCAGACTGAGGGCCCACAGGTCCATTATCCTGTCTTCAATATTGGCCACCACCAGATGCTTCAAAAGAAGATGTAAGAACCCTACAGTAGACAGCTGTGAGCTAATCTGTCCCCCACATTACATCTCCTCTTGATCTCTGCTAGTCAGAGACTGGCTTTCTGCCTGAATATGAGGTTTTATAGCCCTTCCACATTTTTTATTAGCATTAACTATGATACCACTTGATAGTCTTGATAACCATATAAATGTCCAGTCCATTTATGAATCTTGCTAAGTTCCTGGCCCCAACAACTTCCTGTGGAAAGGAGTTCCACAATCTAATTATGCATCATGTGAACAAGTATTTCCTTTGATCAGTTTTGAATTTGCCACCTTTAACTTCAATGAATGTCCCCAAGTTGTTGTGTTATGAGACAGAGAGAACTGAAGTTCCCGATCCACCTTTTCTACACCATTTATTATGTGATATACTTTTATCATGTCTTAACTAGTTTATCTCTTTTCTAAGGTAAACAATTCCTGTCTTTTCAATCTCTCTATTCATATGAGAATTTGTTCATGCCCTTGACATTTTCATCACCCTGTACCAAAGCAGTCACTTTAGTATATGGACATGTTTTATTTCCAAAAGGAGAGAGAGGATATGTCAAAATACAGTTGCTAGCTAACAATTGTGTCCAATGAAGGAGAGTTCATGGAGGAGTATTTGCCCTCCATATGCAACTTTGTGCTGACCTTGTCTTTTTGCTCAATTACAGTGGGTCTGTGCTGAAGTTAATGATACTTTCCATGGGCTGCGCGTCTGCAGCAGCCATGAGAAGGCAGCAGTGATTTAGAAAACCCCTGGCAAGAATCAGGGGAAAGAAAAAGGTGAAGCTGTGATTCAGAATGTCTTTGTCTTTTCTAAGGAGAAGAGAAAAATAATCTTTTATAGCAGCGGCTCAGGTGGCCCAGGACATATTTTATTTAATAACAACAATGAGAGTATGTTTGTCTCTTTGCAGTTCTTAGGAATGCAGGCCAATTGTCACCAGAGATGCTCTAAAAATATCAGATCTCCAGGCTACTTTGAGGAGACAGCAAGCTTCTCTGTGGGAGGCAAGGGAATAAAGTCAGATCATAGGAGAACCCAGCTCAAAGCTGCAGAGCGTTACCTTATTGTATAGCTTGCTGAATGCTAGCCATTTAGACATGGAAACAAATTGAAAACATGAAGTAGTACGTTTTCCTTCTCGTAGGTTGGTGTAGATGAAAGGAACAAACAAGATTCAAAGTCGCTGCTTCCTCTTTCATTTATGCAAACTTTGATCTCACATCTCTCTTTCAAAAACTGCCCAAGTGAATAGTAACACACAGTCCTTGTTTTTCTTTTCCTTTTCTTGGCTCTGTCTAGAAGCCTGCTTTTTAATGCACACTGTAGATGTAAAAAATGAACTGATGCTTAAAGGGCCACACTGTCAGCTTGTGCCTCCAGGTTTTGGGTCCCTTGATTTTGTATCGATTTACACTGGCTGAGGATCTGGTCCATTGTACCAATTAACATCTATAAATGATGTACCAATTAACATCTATAAATGAAAGCAATTTATTAAAACACACATTTTTTCTCTATTGTTTTAATATCATTTATTTCTTTTGTGCATTTCATGTGGCTTTGCATATTGTTGATTTCACTGTTTTCCCTTGAATAACTATACCAATGCCCTTCTTTATGTGAATTTTTGAACAACAGGATGGGAGGGAAGAACATTTGAAATATAGTAGGGAAACAATTGTAAAACCAGAGAAATGGGCAGAGGAACTCGGGGTGAATGGAAATTATTTTAAAATCATTAAAGTTAAATTATTTTGAAATTGAGATGTCCCTTTAATAACCTTTAACAGTTTACTCCATTCCCCTGAATGAAAGTTATAAGTATGGGTGTGATTATTTTTATTCCCAGGTTAAACTTCTGAGCATGCCCAGTGTGAACTAGAAGCCTCAGGAGATTTAGATTGACCAGAACAATTGTACAATTAATCCAAGCCCTGGGCCTTTGCTGCATCCCATGTGGCTCCTTTTATAACAACCTCCCGTATTAATAGCCAGTAGGGTTTGAAGCTGGAATTTTCAATGCTGCGGCATAGATTTCTACCTCTTGAGCTAAAGGACTAACTCTCTTTGGGGTGATAGTAGCCTGTTTTCCTCTCCTGGACCAGCTATGAAGAGGGGATGTTTACCAGTGTGTTACACGTACTAAATGTTACACCCCCCAGCTAGCAATCAGACCTGCACTCAATTATTCCTGTAGGCAGAGTTCAAAGATCAGAGATGCCCTTGAAGAAACAGTGCATTTTGCATTTGGGTTTATGACTAGCTTTGCTCATATAGATTATTTTCTCTTCTGTGTACTAATGTGTACTAATTGTGCAGCAGCTTAGAAAATGGGAGATTGTGTTAACGGGAAAAGCAGAGCGTGTATATTTAGTAAGAGGGCAGCACAATATATGGTCCTAACAAAAAGTGCTAACTTATTCCATTAACGGAATGGGACATTTTTGCACCAGTGGTTATCTAAGCACTGCAGTTCCCAGAATTGTGCTGACAGCAATGAATGCTGCTGCTGCTGCTGCACAGACAGCGATGTAAACAAAAAGGTGGCATGTTAATTTCACCTCCATTAAAAACAGGGGTGGAAAAAACAAACAAAGCCATGTTTGGCAAATGTAAGAGGATAAAATCTGCAGAGAAAAGAGGTGCTGTTGTCAAGCTCCTAGGAGGGGAAGACACACAGTGCAGAGCAATGAAATAAAAGTGAAACTGTACCTATAATACAAGGATTTCCAAGCACTTTACAAATGATAATTAAGTCTCCCACACCTCTATGAAGCGGAAGTATTATCACTCTCCCTTTACAGATGGGAATGGCAATGAGGGTCTGTGTCTCCTTTTGTTAGTTAATTAACTCCACAGATCACTGTGATCTGCTTAGAACTTGGGGTGGGGGCAGATCCCTTGGAATAGGGCATACACTTGTGGTGCTTTCCTTAACACTGCTGCCCAGCTCCCTGCACCTTACAATGGAGCCATGCTGCCTGCAGCCTGTGGCTTCCTTAGCCGCTGCCAACCCCTGGAAACCTCCCTAGGACTCAGTCTGATTTACCCTGCAGATTTTGAGGGGAGAATTGGACACAGTTCAGCCAGCTCCTCAGCCATGCCCCTTCCTCTGTGTTCCACCTGTTCTCAACCTGCAGGGCTAGAAGGAGTGGGAAAGCAGGGCTGGCATTCCCCACTTCCATTGGCCTCCTCTAGCCCTGATCCACAAAGCGTCTTCTCTCTGGGCACGGAAACAAAGGGGAGCATTTGGCCAAGAGGAATTACCACAGGTTACCCCAAGACATGGATTGAATCAGTGACAGAGTCAGAAACGGAGCCAAAGTGACCTGACTCCTAGTCATCTGCTTTAGCCACTAGATCGCAGCGTTGATAGCGTCCTTTAAAATACTGTAATGCAGTCCAAGATGATTCTTGCTCAGAGAAAGACTGATCTAAAAGACCAAGGAGTCAATGAGAATTTTTCCATGGACTTCAATAGGTTGGGATCAGGCTTAGAGTATATTATTCTTTGTCGCATTATCATAGTGTTTTAGGGAGGTCTGGACTCAAATACACTAGTTGCAGATAGAGGCAATGGTCTCTGAGCTAATACTGTTCCCAGGACCCATCAACCAGTCTGATAAAGAACCCCACTTACTGGTACTGAATTTAAGAATGCCAAGCACTTGCATCTCTGGTGAAGTTCAGAGAGTAAAATAAGGGAGAGAGAATGGAAAAGTCAGAGCACTTCCCTGCCCTCTTCTCACAGTGCACAGAGATCTCCCCCTCTTCTCTGGTTGGTATTGTGATAACTCCTCCTAATTCAACCTACTTTACGCACTAATGAACACAATGGGAACAATAGAGACCTCTGAAAATCAGGTCAACTATATTTCAGTCAAAAGTCTGCAGTGACTGATTCTATCAAAGAGCTTTCTGGGAGCAGGCTTAGTTTTTAGGAAGAGACTTTTGTGTCACAATAATTTCATCAAGTCATCCATCCCCTGCAGAAACATCACAGACACAAACAGCTCTGAACATGCTTTCAAACTGCTGGCAGTAGCATTGCCCTTTCCAGTAGCATTCTACAGGGAAACAAGGGAAGGAGTCTGAAGTAAGAAGACAGGGTAAAAGTCTGGACATGGAGTTGACGCTTCATTCAGACTTAATTCACACGAATCGGCGCAACCAGCTAAGTGAGGAGAAGCTGCGCAGTTAATTATGAAATGCTCACAGGTAGCTTGACTGTTGAAATGGGTTTGCTTTGGTGTTACAGCACAGCAGCTGTCCAGATATAATTTTTCTCACTCCTCAGAGTTTGCACGAAATTGGGATAAAGGTAAAAAGCTATTTGCCTGGTAGGCTGTCTGAGGTCAGGTCTCGCATCGCAATGCAGGCAGGATGCAGAGAGGGAGGCAGGCTGCTGCGGTTAATGCTGGATCAAATCCCACTTTAACAATGTACCTTGCCGCAGCCTGTCAGCACTTCTCCAATCTGGCTCCTTCCAATGCTCAGCCACCATCGGCACCCATTGATCTCTCTTGGTGAGAGCTATAAGACTCTCTGCTGTGCAGGAAGCTGCCTCCTGAGATTTTTTTTTTTAAAAGCAGGATGTCACAATTAGCTGCATTACCGCTAGGTAAAGGCCAGGAGCAGAGGTCAGCAAAGCAGCACACAGTTCAGCAATGCGCTGAACCAGATTTGAACAGCTCTCTGGTTCTCCCTAGTGGAGTTGAGTAGGACTACATCTTCAAACATACCCAGTAGAACGGAACTGAACACATGGTCGGATTTATATGTGCAGCCCTTGAATATTTTTAAGAGGTAGCATTCAACATGAGAGAAATGTCCCACACTAACATCTTGTCCATACTCTAATCCCAATGAAAACAAATTAAGATCTTCTTGTATTACTGAGTAACTTTTAACCCAAACCATCCAAGATCCGATCCAACTTCCATCCAGGTCAATGGAAAAAATCCCATTGACTGAATGTCATCTGGACTGGGCCCCAAGAGAGCAAGAAAAAAGGAGAGATTCAGAAAGAATCCTTCAAATGAAGCTAAAGTAAAAAAAATGTTTTCAATATATTTCTTTATTTCTTCTTGTTTCATTCAAGATCACATGAAATTTGAGTTAGAGTTAGAGAGTGTCAAAGAGCCTAGCAATAGAAGACATCATTGATGTCCCCTTGATGCAGCTCAGCACTTAAGCATGAGCTCAAGTCCCATTGGTAAATGTTTTGCTGAATAAGGATGCACCTAAGCACATGATTATATATTTTTTCTGAACTGGGGCTGTGACCTTCAGCCACACCCTCAGCTTCCTCAAATGTTCCTCAGACCAGAAGAAGCCGCACATTCATGCAATTATTATTGTGCAGGAAGAAAGCCTTTTCCACCTTTATATTGTGTATTCACCACAGCGCTCCAGAAATTGGGACAGTGGGTTTCAGCATACATGCAGGTTTCTTTCCCAGCTGGAGCTCTTATCCCAGCAGTTTCCTTTCATTGGCAAATCTGCTCAGATTGAGAACCAAACATCCAGTGCCTAGTTTACATTCATCAGGTGAACTGTTAAGCAGAGGGGGATTTATAATGTGTCCCTGAGCTCAGCAAACATCTAATTTAGCGCTGCTTGACTATTGCAGAATTCTTTGTTAAACCTCAAAGCCAGAACTAGCAAACGGCAGGGTTACACAGCCATGTTCATAAAGTAATTTCCTCAAGAAAAGCCTCTTCTTGCTTGTTCTCTTTTGAATGCACCTATGTTCTAAACAAGGCACCTCAAAACCCATTTTATACCATCCCTTCAAATCCAGGATGTCTCTCTCCCGAAATGAAGCGATGAGAGCTGGCAGTGTGCTACCATTAGGGTAGCTGAGTTTCTAACATTTGTCTGGGGTTCTTCTATGACATCTGATGAAGGCAGACTAAATATGTCTGATGCTGATCTTACATATGCTGGTGTAACTTCCTCAGCTTAGATGGTTACTCCAGTGTAACAGCAGAAACCAGCCCCAGTTTTCTGGAAGTATTTATGTGCAAGTGCTGGCATTTAGTCACACCAGTTATTCTGAATATCTCTCTTTTACTTTGATGACACAAGATAGGTGTGTTTTTAAATGTAATTGGCAAGCAATAGACTGGATTCTGATCTCACTCATACCATATTGTTTCATTGGGACTACTCCAGATTTGCACAGGTGTAACTGAAAGCAGAATTTGGTAAAAGATGTACCATGGAAATAAGGGGCAGATCCCGCTCTCACTGAAATCAGTGGCCAATTTCCCATTGAGCAGGACTGGGTCCAATATTGGCATTTGTCCAAACATGATACAGGAAAATACACAATTTTCCTTACATTTCTTATCTATAAACTCTGCAAGAGGAGAAAGCACCGATACAAAGTCTGAACCCATTTAAAACAACCACAGGAAGTAGGCAGGGAAAAAGTTGTGTACTGTTTATAAGAGATTTTGTCACGAGAGGATTACTGTAAAAGATTTTAAAGCCAAGGCACTGCATAGCTGAGGCACTGTTGTGTAGTGGGTAGGGCACATTACGATCCCTGAATTGTATTGGTGGTGCTATCACTGATCTAGAACAAGCTACTTAACAGCCTTGTGCCTCAGTTTCCCTATCTGCAGAATGGGCATAATACTTACCTGACACAGACGTTGAAGTTGTGAGGCCTAATTAATTAATATAAAATGCTTTGAGATCCTGAGCTGAAAGGTGTTGCAATAGCACAAAGTATTGTAACAAATCTGTGGCTATCTAGAAAATCCATGGTTGTCATTATACTGCTAGAATTGGCTACCTAAAATGCCAAAGCAAAATCAGGGATTGACCTCAGATTATCCTGCGCCAAAAGCCCAAGATTCTACCATTTGAACCCAAAGAGTCTATTTGTCGGCTGACAGCAACGTAGGCCCCATGATACATAGTTGACTAATTCTGATTTCATCTTGCAGAGAGCAGTGACATAGACTACCCAGTTCACCATTTTAGCCCCTACAATGTTTAGCAGCAATGGAAATGTAAAGTATGTTTAACAAGAGAAATCAGAGCGCTTTAGAAAGGCATGTGCAGACTTGTGTGAAATATTAATTATACTAAGAAGCAATACTCTCTCTTAGAAAATAGTAGGTCATTGTAAGGAAGTAGCAATAACGGCAGCCTGCCTGAAAACAATGATAGACACTCAGAACTTCTACTGTTGGCCTGCTGACCTTGAGAGTTAAAATAGACAGGTATGTTATATTACGCATATGCATTATCTTTGTCTCTGCCCTGCGTTTGGTTATCAGTTTAGTATTAGCAAAGTCCTTTGTCAGTTGACAAAGTTCTACCCTACTAAGGGAACGGACTGGATGATCCATGGTTCCCATACTTCTATCTACTATGATCTTATAACAAGCTACTCTGGAATTCCTGTGACGAATATTGACTTGTCTTCAGGACTAAAGTTTAAACAGCTTGGGAGATACAAGGTGGGATTTTATAAAAGCACTTGGCATTGGCCTAATTCTGCTGCATGGAAGTCAAAGGGAGGTTTCCCATTGATATCAATAGGAGTAAAGTTAAATCAAAATTGAGCGCTTTTAAAAATCTCACCCAAGATGAGCCAGAAAAGAAGAAATAGACACAAATGCCAGCTTTATCGTGCATCAGAGTGAGCTCTCTTTATTTCCATTGTACAGGACTGTGACAATACAACAGTAGACTCACTGTGCACCTTCTATCCAAGGATCTCAAAGCACTTTACAAGCATTAATTAAGCCTCCGAGCACCCTCTGTGGGAGGAGTTATGTTACAGATGAGAGAAACTGAGGTACACTGTGGTTATACAAGTCCTCAAAGCCGCTCACCTAGCCAGCAGCAAAGTTACGAAGAGAACCCAGTCCCTTTCTCCTAGCACTAAGGCCCAGAGCCACAAAGGGACCTCGGTGTCTAAACCTCAGATTTAGGTGTCTAAATCCCAGATTTATGCACTACTGAGATTCACAAAACTCCTGCTCAGTTGCTACTTAGGCCTGTAGGTGCCAAAACTGGCTCAGTGTCTACATGAGTGATGTAAAAGTTCCCTAGGTGCCTACATTGTTGCCATTGGTCATGCAGACTGCTGCGGCAGGCATCTAGATACCCAAGTCCCAGTGCATACCTCAAATCGCGGGGAGGTAGGCCCTCTCCCTCCTATCTCGCCTGGGGACCCAACCTGGTAGGTGTGCTCTGAGCACGCTTAGCTCCTCACAAACCAGGGGAAGTGGTGGCCTCCCTTATGCCCCATAGCGCAGTGGCTAGGGTACTCACCCCCGCTGTGGGAGACCCCATTTCAATTTCCTACTCTGCCTTCTGACGAGCAGGAATTTGAACAGGGGTTTTCCCTCTCTCTGGTGGGGGCCCTAAGCTCTGGACAATGGGATATTCCGACGTGGGTCTCTCTTGTAGCAGCGGTTCCATTTTGTGGTAAATAATTAAATGTGAATTGGGCCCGAGACAGAGTGTGAACGACTCTGTAGTCCAGTGGTCAGGGCTGGTGCCATGTCTAAACAAAGGGCAAGGCAATGGAGAATCAGGCCTGCGATGGTTATTGCTCGGGGGTTGGTCAGTAAGGGAGTGTCACCTAGTGGTCGGGGTTTAGGCCTATGACTTGCAGGGAGGGTGTTGGTAGGGGAGCCTGGGCTCTGATGCTCCACCGGGCTCCCACTCGGGACCCTTTGAGGACTATCAGTGGTCTGACAGCTGGGGGGCTGCTTACGGCTGCCGTCCCTGGGCCACTTCCTATCACTCCTTCCTCCCCCGCCCCCGTGATTGTACCAAAGTCGCCATCTGACTTTAGGCAGGGTGAAGGGCGTCTGCTCCCCTCCAGGCACTTCTGGCGGCTGTATATAACAAGGTAGCTCTCCTCCTCTCCTGCCTCCTTCTGCGGAACGACCCACCCTCCTGGGCTCGATCAGTCTTAGGGCTGGGGTAGTCCAAACAAAGTAAAGGGGAATTAACGCTCTTCGATTCCATATGAGAGGGGAATTCTTCTCTTTCAGGCTGTCTCTGTAACAAATCCTCCCTTCCCTCAGGGAGGGATCTGTGTGCAGTTATGGAGTGAGATTCTGCCTCTTCCTTCACTCAGCTCTTCTCTGCCAGACTTGCAGGTTTGCTCTCTTCCCTGGTCTGCCACCAAGTGAACTGCTCCCCTGCCTTTTAACTCCTCCTCCAGTTGGAGCATTTCCTACAGATGTGGTGGGGCAGGACTGGCTGAGCCCAGAGCAGTTCCTTAACCCCTGGCTGCCCAGGGTGAAGTTTGTATACCCCCATCACAAGGCCTGAGGACTAACATTTTCAAAAGTGGCCACTAATTTTGGGTGCCCCAAAACACACACAGCATCCAAAGTAAGTGGCTACTTTTGAAAATACGTCTGTAAGTCTGTAAGGAACATCTATGTGCAGCAACTCGTTAGGGAGCTTTACAATGTTTATGATTGTAGTAAGGATAAATCTGTCCAGTGAGGTTCATTGTGGATTTAAGGTTAAAGAGGCAAGAAACATGAGGTAAGAAAATGAGGGATCTAGGATGTGGGGTTTGGTATCAGGATAGCTATTTCCATCTTGCTCTGGTTAAAACACTTTTATTAAATGATAAACAGAGCAGGATGGAAACAGCTCCTCTGATGCACATTTAAAACCCAGCCAAAGCCACTGAAGTGTAAATAATAATACAAATAAAACTTGGCACTTCTGTTTTAATGCACCTTCCTAACATCAACTCATTAATCCTCATACCTAAGTATTTAACAGAGGAGAAAGCTCAAGCAGAGAAGTTGCACAGGGTTTGTAGCTAAGCTTGTAAGAAGCCTTCTGACTCTTTCAGGAGAACATTCAAAGACCACTTTAGCAAGCACTTGAATTATACCATAATGCAAAAAAGATTTGTATTTGTGTGTGTGTGTGTGTGTGCATGCACGCATGCATATGCACATCTATATAAGTACACATAAACACCCACACCCAGAAAACCACGTACAACTTAGTACAACTTTATTCTCCCAGCTGCTGCCTAGTATGTGGCTGATTTGAAGGCGAGAACTGTAAATGCATGTGCTGTTTCCGTAGCTTTGCTCAGAACCCAGTAGCCTTTTGTCACATTGTGAAATAACAGTAAAATGATCATCAGCAGGAGGAAAGCAAAGACTGGTAAATGTCCATGAGGAAATTGAGTAGTTTAAAATGCATTCACTCGCTCAATGAAATAAAGTAGTCTGACACAAACAGTGAGTGAGTTTGGGTGGTAGCAATCTCACCTGGTTAATTCTTATTTGATCTAACAGTCTTAATTTTTGTTTTAAGATACGAAATAGTAGGTCACTTTGAATAGCTGAATACTGTATTAATCCAAATAATAGACCCTGCAGGAGTACCTCTGACAGCATGCTCCATGACCCTTACACATACAGTACAAATCAGCCTACAACTTGTCACCACCAGCCAATTACTAGCTACCCTCACTCAAAAAAATAGCTAGCTTGTGATTGAATCAGGCCCTTAATATGCACAGAGCTATTGCTGGGCAAATAGAAGTAGGAAGGTTCTAGGATGCTGGACAGAGGTAAACACAGCCCTTCCCTGGCAAATTGAAAAATACTTGATGCAATTTTAGATAAAAAGAAAGAAAGCGAACCTGCTCTCTGGAATTCTAGAAAAACCAGCCACAGGTAAATTCTATTATACTAAAATACTATAAACATGCAGCATAAAGTCTAGACTCCTAAAACATGCTTTCCAAAAATCCATTCCCAGAACAAAATTGTTTAGATGGAGTTAAGGCTGAGATACAAATCAGTAATTTAGGATAAAATACATTACAGGGTGGTTGTAAT
The DNA here is from genome assembly GCF_026122565.2 of Emydura macquarii macquarii. NCBI lineage: Eukaryota > Metazoa > Chordata > Testudines > Chelidae > Emydura > Emydura macquarii. The sequence goes on from NW_027130506.1 coordinate 9,554,784, forward strand.
TATCCTAGAAAAGTGTATTATGAACCTAGAAAATGTAGAGTCAAGGATAAATGTAGAAGTAATCTAAACATGATAAAGTATGGAAATGCACAGGTAAGGCACCCAAACAGCCTTATCTCTGCCCTGTACCATATCATAACTGTATAATTATAATTAATGCATATCAATGTGGTCAGAGATTAGATAAAACTGATTTTAGAGACACTTTTTCATATTTTTCATCATGATGTGTCTACAAGCCATGATTAAAGTGGGAGATGCCTTAAGAACGTATTGCTATCCCTTAAACATATTTAGATACATTTCAAGTTTAACCTTAACAGTGAAGAGCTACACTGACTGAAGACCTTTCCTGACTTAGGAAGGTACCCAAGCATCATGTGCCTCACTTTCAGTGTATGAGTGGTCTCATTGAAGTCAGTGGGATTATCCACATGCTTCAAGTTAGGCATGTGTATGACAGGATGGGATATATCTGTATCAAGCTATGAGCTCCATTTTGTATTGTAACCTTCATTTTGTATTATTTGCTGAACACAAATCTGATTTGGTCCAAAGCAAGTTATTTTAATGCATTCCAGATAGCTACCTGCTCAGGAATGGTACCTGACACCTCCTTGCAGGGCCACCATGGAGAAAGTCATCACGGAACCATCTGGAGCCATCAACTTTGGTTGTCTCTCAAACCCAACTGCATGGAACTGTGTATTTTCTACACAGGGACACCAGCATGGCTGGTAGACGTGCAGCTTCACAGCCTGGACACATGGCAAAAGGAGAAAGAGACTGTATGGGAGGGTGGTTCTCTGAGAAGTGGGGGAAGGCAATCACCACATGTAAGCAGGGCTGGCTGGAGAGGGAGCAGGAAGGAAGGACTCTGCCTAGCCTGAAAATTTGACAAGCCCCGGACCTATTGAAGAAGTGAGATCAGAGAAGGGGAGGGGTGCATCCAGGCCTCTGGGCACTTTTGTTAGTTGTCAGAGATCTGTAACTCCCTAGTGCTGCTAAGATTAAAGTGACTGTGATTAAGAAATTCCTGTGCTAACCCTGTGTTTCCTTGCTTTCCTCTTATATTGTCCCTGAAGGGATTAAACGAGAAGCTCAGAGTGACCACAGTGTAGGTGGGACTCTGAGAAAGTGGGGTGGGGTAGCTCAGAAGGTCTGAGGCACCAGTTTCACTCTAGGGGGCTGGACTGTGGATTCCCAGGGAAGTGCTCAGACCTGGGAGTGCAGCCTAAAAACCCAGAGCTAGAACCAGTGACTAGACTCTTCCCAGACCCATTGGGTTTAGAAGCATGTGGAACTCAGTGCTTGGGTCCATTTATAACAGACTGGTGTTCATACAGTGCAGTACTGGGCCACGGTGTGATAACATGATTAAATACCTTGTTCAATCAGAGCCTTAATGCTGACTGATGTATGAACTGACTGCATCCCTTTAATGTGTTAATGCAGATCTTCCCCCTTAGCCTGATTAAAATCTAAAGAATCAGGCTACATCCGAACAATGATGAATGATTGCCCTTTTGTGGGAATGACAGCGTCTGTTGAACATTGGTTCAAATTAGCAGACTGTCAGCTGTGCTGCAGGATCTCCTTCCTTGGATGTGCTTAGCATATTGTTTTCTATGACACGTGCTGCAATGTAACAGTTAAAGCGCTATGCCTCTGAGAACAGCATCCTATTGTTTTCTACGAAGTAAATTTCCTCGCCCTCGTTTAGCTGTCACTTAGCAACCAAGAAGGTAAATGGTGAAATTCTAAATATTAACTTGTCAGAGAGATCAAAACAGAAAATACACACTGAAAATATTGGGGAAACAACTTCATTCATTTTTTTTCTCATTTCAGCATCTTTGAGTGGCAGATGCATCGGAAGCTGCTAACCATAGTACAGCTACATTGCAATGAAAGGATCTACATGAGTTCTGTGCAGGTGGACCTCTACACTACATGGATACATACACTATACCATTCATGGAACTCAGCACGGACTTTGGGGATTCTGGGGACTGTCTGTGCATGGCTCATTGCAGGACTAGGGTCTAATTTGCTCAACACAGTACCTGCAACAGTGCAAACTAAGGCCCTGAGACTGCAATTTGATCTGTACAGGCAGACCATTTTGCTCACGTGTAGCCCCACTGAAGTCAACAAGGCTCCATCTGGGTGCACGCATCTGCCCACATAGATCAGATTGCAGAATCAGGGCCTAAAATGGATCTGTGGAGAGGCAGTGTGGGCTAGTGAATAGAGGCCCTGGACTGGGGCTCAGGAAAATTGGGTTCTCATGGATTTCAAGGCCACAAGGTAATGATATTTTGATTATGATATGATAATTTAGTCTGACCACCTATGTAACTGAGGCCATAGGATTTCCTAGTAGTTTCTGTATCAAGCCTTCTGGTTGAGCTAGAACATATATATATATTTTAGAGAGACAGCTAATCCACATGTAAAGACTTTGAGTGATAGAGAATCCACTATGTCAGAAGGCGAAGTATTTCAGTGGCTAACTACCCCCACTAAAAATGTATGCCTTATTTCTCATCTGACAGTGTCTAACTTCAGATTGGGTCATATTATGCATTTTTCTGCTAGATTAAAGAACTCTCCTCTCAGAAATTTTATAGACTATGAGCAAGTCCCCTCTTAACCTTGTATTTGTTAAGACAAATATGTCAAGCTTCTTCAGAATCTCACTGTAGCACATTTTCAAGGCCTCACATCATTCCTGTAGCTCTTTTCTGAACTCTTTCCAGTTTATGGAACCTGTTATTTTTTAAGTGTCAACACCTGAACTGTACTCAGTATTCCAGGAATAGTCTCACTAATCCCATACACAGTGGCAATGTCGATTTCCTGCTTCTGCTTGATATTGTCCCATTCAAGGATTGCATTTGCTCTCTCAGCCACAGCATGTCACTGTGAGTTCATGAGCAGTTGGTTATCCACAGTGTTTTCTAAATCCTTTTCTGAGTCCCTGCTTTCCAAAACACAATCCCACATTTTAAAAGTACATTTTTGGTTTCTATGACCTTGCATTTAGCCGTATTAAAATGCAAGTTGGTCAAGTGAACTCAGTTTACCATGCAACACTATTTCACCAATTTTTGTGTCATCTAAAATATTTACCACTAATGATGGGATATTTTCATCCTGATCATTAAAAAAGATATAGAAACAGATGCCTGTAGAACCCCACTAGAAACACTCCCATTGGATGATGATTTTCTGTTTACAATTCCTTTTTGAGATCCATCAGTTAGCCATTTTTTAATCTTAGGGCTGCCACTAACCTACTGTGTGACCTTGGGCAAATCACTCCCTTCTCTGTGCTTTTGTTTCTAATCCCATCCTCTGCCTGTCTTGTGTATTTAGATTGTACACTTGTTGGAGCAGGGGCTATCTCTGATTATGTGTACATACAGCAGCTAGTATAATGGGGCCTCTACTCTCCAGTGGGGTCTTTTTGTACTTCCATAATATAAATAATAAGGAAGCTACTTACTTAAATTTTTACAATTATTTTATTTTACACATTTTCATAGACCAAAAGTTTGGATTTTCCCTCACACTTCCCGAATAGTGCACCCATTTGCCATATTCAGCCCTCCTTCTCCTCAGATATTAAATTAAGAATCTTTGACTATACTGTGCTCTACATGTAACTCAGGATACTAAAAAAGTGACGTTTCTTCAGTAAGTAATCAGATTGACCCCCATTTCCCCAATAGCCCCATTCTCATGAATTTTTGTGCAGAAATCCCAATGACATTCCTGGGAGCTCCTTGTGTGAAATGAAAGGAGAATATGGCCCTGAGTTTGTGGAGATGTAAGAAATATGAGTGTGACTATTTTAGAAAGCAGGAGTTTAAATGGGAAGGAAGGCAGTATCTGTGCTTAGAGACACCCCTGTTATTGCAATCCTGAAGAAAGGTGGAGTGCAAAGCTACCGAATTTTGTTTTAAGAGCATGTTCAAACTGATGTTGACTGCACATTTGAGACTATGATTGAGGGTGAAAAATGGCCATTTCCTTTGGCAAGTAAATCTTTTCTAGGTGAAATTCCACTGGCCAACCCACAATTCAGGATAAAACGTGAATAGGACAGGCAATGAAGCAGAATACCACATCCACTAGAAATTGTAGGCAAAATTCAGATAGACATTTAGAATGTCTACTTTAGAATTCAGCCAGGACCCTGGTATTAAACATAAGCAGTAGTGTGCATACTTGAAATTCTGTGTCATTTTCCCACATTTAATAACAGTCAAGTGGCGTGCCTGGTATGTAAACTGCTAAGTATTATAAATGCTCTGGGATCCTTTTGGTGTTACTCTGGGTGCTACAATATCTTCTGAGCTTTTCAGTTTACAGATTATATGACCCTACCTACAAGTGCTCTCCAGCAGATCTGATGGTACTCAGTGGATTCAATAGTGCAGTGTGTATGACTAGCTAAGACTGCAAATGCACTGATGTGGAATTTCCATACTTGGAACAGGCTTAAGAACAAGTTAGTCAAACACCTATCAGAGAAGGTCTAGGTGTTCTTAATCCTGCCTCAACACAAGGGGCTGGATTAGATAACCTCTTAACGAGCCTCCCAGCCCTACATTTCTATGATTCTATGTGATCATTCAGGTAAATAAGGTGACATCTGTGAACACAGAGAACCATAACTGACCCAAAAGGAAACTATTAATATCAATTAATAATAAATCATAATAGTTAGTACCCAGCTCATATGGGAGCCAGTGGCAGTAATCAATTAACTTCAGAGTCCCCTTCCATACCTTATGCCATAGGGCTCACTTGGAGGGAGGCAGAATTTACACCAGGCAATAGACACCTTTAAAATATGGCTGTTGGTTGTCAGAAAGTCTTAGGGTATGTCTACACTGCAATGTAAGCCCAGGGTTCAAACTCAGGCTCAAGAGTAACCCGTCTACACACAAATCATACTAACCCAGGGCTCAGACCCAGTGTCCTAGGAGGGTGGAGGGTCTGAGCCTGAGTCAAGCTTAGACCCAAAGTTCAAGCCCTATTGCTTTCCAGTATAGATGTAGCCCCACTGGACTTGTGCTCTGGGAGTTCATCAAAAATATCCCACAATTCTATGGGCCAACTTTCTTTGGCCTCTGGACAGTCAAAGTTTGGTGGACAATCAAGTTTTCCCACACTGCACCATGAATGTAGGGATAGAGCAGCCACATGTTGGGAGGGCGCTAGGAAGTCTGGGATATGGGTGGTTGGACTCGGGCCTGCATAATGCAATGTAGACGCTGGAGCTCCAGGTTGGGACCCAGGGTTCAACAATTCCTAACCTGGGGTTATAAATAAGTGTAGCCTCTCAAACCCATGGTCTGCTAACTCGAGTTCTACTAACCTGAGCTTACACTGCAATGTAGACATACCCGTAGGAGGCCAAGAAACAGGGTGAAGCCAGTTCTACATCTGGCAGAGGTGTTCAAGAGGAGCTGCAGTACAAATTCCCTGACCATTGGGATGGATGAGAGCTCCACACCAGTGGCTATCCGGTGATAAGAGCTGCTTCCCCGGAGGACTGACTTGACACTAAAGCAAAGGCTCCAACAAGGGGGTAATCTATATGAGTTCAGTTAAGGGCTGAGACTGCCAATGAGAGCTTGAACATTCACTACTGAAGTCAGTGGAGCTCTGCACAGGGTAATTACAGAATCAGGACCAAACTCATCCACTTTCAACAGTGGCTAGCTTGTCTCACTAAACAATAGGGAGGGGCCCCTCGGCAGTCGGGGCCAAAATAGGCTGTGTCACTGTAAAAATAAACGAAAAGACTAAAAAATGGCCTACTGCTCCCCATGGCCTTACAGATCTAAAAAGTCAGGGGAGTTGTCACAGTGTCATTTGAGGCCTCAACTCACACCCCGTTTGGTAAATATTATTATCCTCATTTTGCAGACAGGGAAATAGAAGGCACAAACTGACTTGGGAAAGGTCACGCAATGTGTCAGTAGCAGAGCTTGGAATGAAACCCTGACTCCCAGTTCTGTGCTCTAATTAATTTGATCACACATCTGTCTGTGCAGGAAATATGCAAACTCACTTGCTATCCAAGAACCTGATGAACTTCACCTTTCAAAGCATTGCATCAGAGCTGAAGAAAAGAATACAGCCCTTGTCTGTGGCTGATTTTTATCCAGTAGACAAAAGGAAAGAGACTGCTGAGTACATAAGGGACCACAAGGCAATGTGAAGCAGTCAAAGTATGATCGAGTTACAACTTTCTTGATTACCTTGTATAAGAGACCAGTATGAATATGATCGAGTTACAACTTTCTTGATTACCTTGTATAAGAGACCAGTATGAACTCAATGCGCTTGAACTGTACTGACTAGATTGGACACTTTTGGCAGCACAGAGCGCTGTGTTATAACTTTCCAGGAGCCCCACGGGTGCAGCTAAATTACACATATGTTTTCATAAATTTACATTCATTTGGTGTCAATTTGTATTCTCTCCACGATGTACTTTGCATAAAAAAGACATACAGCAATAAACAAAGCACAGCTCACCACCTTCTGAGCTGGGCTTTCGCTTGCTTTTTCTTCCCTTTCTTTTCCCCTTTTTCCTCTCTGTCTATCATCTTCTTCCTTATTCTCAGAATATTTTCTCTCTTTTTCCTTCTTTGTTGGATTTCTTCCTTCCCTCTAGGTTCTCTCCTCTCCCTTTGTTTTACCATCACTTTTTTTTCCTCTCTCCATCCTGCCTCCCTATCCCTTTCCTTTCCTTTCTTTTCCTTTCCTTTCCTATCTTCCTACTCCACTGGTTACCTTCCTCCCCATCCCACCGAGCAGAGTGGTAACTGGGGTGGTTTTTGGTTTGAGCACAACTATGTGCTGCCCTGTACTCAGTTCTCCATCTCCATTAGAACCCCTGGGCTATGGCTACGGCTGAGCGACTCATAGCATCTGCACAGTCTGAAGAGAGACCAGGCTCCACTCTATGCCCCATGGCTGTTGACCCATGCTGGGCTCTGTTTCTATATGTTCCAGATGTGCAGTAAGGAGTGGAACCCACACCGGGTCCCCTGAGATCAGCGGCCGTGGCTGGCATGGTGCTGGTACAAGTGGCCCGCCAGGGGGTGGGGGCTGGAAGGCAGCAGCTGGGGAGGGATGGGACTGGCTGGAGCCTTGCCAAGTAGCACTGATTGTTAAATACAGCCGTCCTCCTCAATACCTTGGGAATTTGTGTGGCAGCCCCAGGCTGGAAAGCAACTCCTATTGCTCTGCCCAAGAGACTGAATACTGACCCACTGCAAAGCGTTTCTGGCCATGGATTAACAATAGGGGGACTCAGCAATTGCTACATTTAATCCTTTCCCCAGAATAGATCAATAGTAAAGAAAACCTTACAGGGTGCCAATCTTCCCCTGGGTGCTAGGCTGGGCTAGAACCAAGGCAGGGGACAGAGTGTTCACACCAGGATGTGGTAGTGGAACCAGCCAGCCCCCAGTTGTCATGGCAGACTTTGTACTCCATCTCCTCCAGGAAGCTTTCCTGGGCCTGCTGGTAACATAGCCTTTCTGTGCAGAAGTTCTGCACTGCAACCTCAACTGCTGTGGAAGTGATGGGCTAGCGTGAGACCCATCGCACAGAGTACATATATTGTCACATAGAGGGACAGATCCTGTAATCCTTAGGCAAAACTCCCACTGGCTGCATGATTTGGATCACATGATGCAACAGACAACAAAAGACCAGCAGCTGCCATCCATTTCACTGCAGAATACATATTTCAGCATATATTAAAACATAATGGTGGCGATCTAAAGCAATGCAAGGAAAGGTCACCTGTTTATTTGTTTGACAAGCAAGTGATAAGAGGGATCCACATACAGGAAAGATCAATATTCCAATTGTGTATATGACATTTTCCAGGATGTCCCAGATTCCTGGCAGCTGATCACTAGGCCTGGGAAGAATATAGCGGCTTCCCAAGTGAGCTGCTACTTTGATATGAGCTACGAGCACGAGGAATTTAAAAGCGCCTTTGTCTTGCTCACCAGCCTCTCATCTTGAAGCACTTGTGATGCTGAGAGCTGGCCTGCGAATTTTAATATTTCCTGGATGTGCGCTTGTGAACAGCGAAGTAATTAAAATTGGCATTTCTGAGCCTTTTGCTGTGGGCTGCCTTTTGGTTGAATAGTGGCCTCATTCGTTACACCATCAGTATGGGAACCCAATGTCAGAGCTGGGAAAGCTGCTCTCTCCCACTTTGATACTGATTTAACATTAAAGGAAGAACGTCTGATGTTCAAACATTAAACTTTTTGTTTAAATATTGAACATCAAGGCCTACATTTTTAACACGATCCACTAAGTCTTAGCTGTGTGATGAGTGGTGGAGCTAAATCCCAGCACACCTTGCTCAATATTTACCCCTAAAGGCCTTCTCCCTCTCCTGAAAAGATCTGAATACATTGCGCTCAGTAAGGTTCCAGTGTGCATTCTAACATCCCATGCCAGATAACTGACTGTGCCTTTTGCATATTAACTTTACGTCCTGCAGTGCATATGAAAAAAAGACAATTGTGCCAATCTGCAGGCACCGAGAGGAGGTTGCAGCAATTAAAAGATAGGATTTTTTAGTTAATTAATCCAACAAAACTAACAGAATATGCCAATCCAAAATAATTAATGTGAAAAATAACTGAACTGATATTTTGAGGATCAAATATTTTCAGATCTTTGCTACAGTGCATATTTTATATGTATTTTATGTTTTATCTAAACTAGGGGACAGAATCTGCTCTCCTTTAAACCTGAGTTTAAAGAACAGCACAAACCCTGAGTAAAAGGCAGTGAGTGCATAGTTCCATTGTCCCAGGAGCAGACTAGGGATTAGATTGCATGACTCAGAATGACAATCTGGTACCACCTTACTCAGGGGTTCTATGCCATGCACCATGTGTCTCCATTCATGCCTGCTCAGCTGTGCTGGCCTGAACCCTGTGTGTGGAAGGAGACAAAACTCCACGCCCACCAACCTGCATAGCAGGGAAAAGAGTTGCTATCCGCAGACCATTCTACACCCCACGCTGTTACTTGTGACATGGACAGCCAGATCAGAGGAACAGGAAAGCACCTTGTTTCCCTTTACTCCTCTGCTTGGGCACTTAAGATAAGTTGCAACATTTCTCTCAGCGATTTTCAAGGGGGCAGAACTCAGTCCAAGGGAGCCAGATTCTGCTTTCAGTTACACCAGTATAATCTTAGTGGGGATGACTGGGTATAACTGAAGGCAGAATTTCATCCTACATGGCAGAGACCTTGTTTTTAAGACACTTTGATAAAGCTTTATCTCTGAGTAGGCAGCATATAACTCAGCTTGCTAAAGTTTCTTTAATAACAATAATTCTTGCTACAGCTCTTAGAAATATTCATAGCACCATTTCAGTAAGAAAATGTACATTTTATCTGATTACTTTTTGACTCCAGTGTCATCAGTCATTTTTCAAACTGATTAATTTATTATTTATATATTCAAATATGATTGATTACTGGTCCTGGCTTCAAGTAGAGATGAGCAGACAGGTTCAGAAAAAGCAAGAAATCTCATGTAAATCACAGTCTATTTGTAAAGTCAACTTGAACTTGTAATATTATAAATTGTCACTAAAGTATATTGTTACTGCTAATACAATCTTTTGTTTTATCTGACTATGTACTAGCTATATCTTGGAGAAACGCTGATTCTTAGCTGTGATTCAGTTCTTTGGCTGTTGAACATATCTCCAGTGTATTCTGTTCTCACAGCCTGAATCTTTCTGCCTAAAAATCTTTTCTTCAGTCTTCTGCCTGTAATTTATACTGATTCAAACAAACCAAACCTTTGTTAAGATTCTGAATTTCATTTATTTATTTATTTTAACATTCAGGAAATCCCATGAGAATCAGATCTTTCAAGTGTTCTTGGCCTGTATAGCAAATTCAATGGTTGGAGAGTTTGGCAGAGTTTCAAGTTAGCCCCCAAACTTCTGCTGACTTAGGTGAACCCAGCCCCAATCTTTAATCTTCAGAAACTTTCCTACCATCTCTAATCTCAGGCGTACATTATACCTGTGCTGTGAATTATTGCATTTATAGCGTAGCTATGCAGTGATGCCACCAGCCACTTTACTTCCAAATAAAAATTATTAAAAAACTATGGATGTGTTGAGATGTGTGATTTGAAGCTAGTGTCTGCTACATAATGCCCATGGGGGTGGCATTGAGTATTCCAAACCCTATTTGCTTTACTTATGCAAGAGGTCCCATTGACATTAATGGATACAATTCTCAGTTCTGCCACCGGCAAGATGGGTGACTTTGTGCGAGTCATCTCTCTTCTATTTGAGAGCACCAGAACCACTCCCTTGTTTCCCTCTTGCTCTCGGTAAGAAGAAAATTGGACCATCCTCTTACCGTGTGCATCTTCTTCTCCCCTCTGTCAGCTCAGCTCTGATGGCTGATGTGTTTGGGGAGCAGAGCCATGGCTCTACCTGCTCCCTGCCCCTCCCCACCAACTTGCCAATAGTGGGAAGCAGACAGAGTGCAGTAGCGAACTAGGGACCCAGATTTGCAATCCAAATGGTCCTAAAAAGTTTGCACATATAGATGCCAAGACCAGAAGGAACCACTGTGATCATCGAGTGACGTGGTTCCCAGCCTTTTTGGCTCAAGGGCCACAAATATCATTTTTGCAACCTTTTTGCAATTGCATTTTGAGATCTATCACGCAGCAGCTTTTAAATCATTTCATGTGTGCCATGTTAACTTTATATATCTTTCTAGTTTTTTAATCAAAATGGCATGCATCAAGTCAAATGCTTTACAGAAATGTAAATATTTTATGTCAACCCTATAATACCTTTATCAACTAAACTTGTAATCTCATCAAAAATGATGAAGTTAGTTTGAGAGGATCTATTTTCCATAAATACGGGGGGGTGTTATTACTCTCTTCCACGCCCCTGCGCATCTGAAGTTGGGATAGTCATAACTCAGCCCTATATTTGTGACTCAGATGCGATAGAGATGGCAGCATACATATACATAAAATAGTTTAGAGAAATGGATAGATAGAATCATAGAATCATAGAGTTGGAAGGGACCTCAGGAGGTCATCTAGTCCAACCCCCTGCTCAAAGCAGGACTAACCTCAGTTATATCATCCCAGCCAGAGCTTTGTCAAGCCTCAGCTTAAAAACCTCTAAGGATGGAGATTCCACCATCTCCCTAGATAATCCATTCCAGTGCTTCACCACCTTCCTAGTAAAAAACTTTTTCCTAATGTCCAACCTAGACCTCCCGCCCTGCAACTTGAGACCGTTGCTCCTTGTTCTGTCATCTGCCACCACCGAGAACAGCCTAGCCCCATCCTCCCTGGAACCCCCTTTCAGGTAGTTAAAGGCCGCTAACAAATCCCCCCTCACTCTTCTCTTTTGCAGACTAAACAAGCCCAGTTCCCTCAGCCTCTCCTCATAAGTTTTGTGCTCCAGCTCCCTAATCATTTTTGTTGCTCTCCGCTGGACTCTCTCCAACTTGTCCACATCCTTTTTGTAGTGAGGGGCCCAAAACTGGACACAATACTCTAAATGCGGCCTCACCAATGTCGAATAGAGGGGAATAATCACTTCCCGTGACCTGCTGGCAATGCCCCTCCTAATGCAGCCCAATATGCTATTAGCCTTCTTGACAACCAGGGCACACTGCTGACTCATATCCAGCTTTTTATCCACTGTTACCCCCAGGTCCTTTTCTGCTGCCCAGCTCGTCGGTCCCCAGTCTATAGCTGTGCATGGATAGCTGGATTAGAAAAATTAATTTAGTCTTGCTGTAGCCGTGTTGGTCCCAGGATGAGAGATACAAGGTAATATTTTTTATTGGACCAACTTCTGTTGCTGGAAGTGTCAGGGTCCAGACCAGCTAGGAACTGCTGCTGGCCTGATCCCTGAATGACTCTGCTGCTAGGCAGCCAATGAGCCCAGCCGCACTGCCTTAGAACTCTCAGAGTGGCCATTGCCCCTGTTCTGGCATTTTGCTTCCATCCCATCATTACTGACCCTCAGTTCATTTCCTGGAGTTCCCCCACCCTGGACCAAGCTCTAACCAATAGGCTGAACTCTTGTCCTCCCCGTGATGCCTACCTACTCACAGCTTGGGTGGCAATAGGAAGGTTCAACTTTTCGAGTTACACAGAGCTCTTCTTCAGGTTTCCTTCCCCAGACCTGAAGAAGAGCTCTGTGTAGCTAGAAATCTTGTACCTTCCACCAACAGAAATTGGTCCAGTAAAATATATTATCTCATCTACCTTGTCTACCTCCTACTGCAGTCTGTTATTTATTAATATTATAATATTAGACAGCATCTCTCTGAAGAACCTCAGAACCTTGGATAGACCACAGGTCAGAACCATTTCTCTAGAAATGCAAACTCTCCTCCCATTTTAATTAGAATTTCCCATTCCTTTTTGTTGCTCAGCTTGTGTTAAATTGCTTGGTTCAGTAACTGCATTAATTGCACTAGCTCTTTTCTCAGATTAGAAACATTATCATCAGCCCATCCACAGTGAGTAAAATTGTTTCCAAAATTGGTTCTTCCAATTCTCCTTTCTCCTCTGCATAAAAAATTATGTTCCATTGGATTTTTAAGGTGTTCATCTAAAACCAACCTTCCTCTTTCAAGGAAATTTGACAAACCAAATGGCAGATGCTTTCCTACATATGATGTTTGGGGAAGGATACTGCAGTGATGTTGAGTAAGGCATTACCTCTTCAGCAATTAATGTGAAAGAGAAACTTAATCTATTCCATCTGAAGAAGCAGCAATGTCAATCCCAGTTGATTAGATAGGGAGGAGTATGATTGCCATTGAAGTCAGATATCTCTGCTGATTGCCAGCTATACACATATTGGCGGCAAAGGTAACAACTTGGGTTTTAACACCTTGTGGAACTTTGCACTTTAAGTGAGGTATAGATGATAAACTAATAAATAATGACATAAGTTTTAAATTCTTTTTCATATACTTGTACCTCTAACAGATTGTGTAATGCAATTAAATAGTGGTGTTATTATTTAGGTTCTTGGACATGGGCAGACGCAAACCTGCCCATGGCTAAAAGCCCCGCCCCCATCCTAAGGAGAGAAACTACTGGGCCCAGGACTCAACTAATTTCAGGGGACAACAAATGAGAAAACAGGAACAGGTGTGAAGGTCAGAGGGCTAAATGGAGGGATCGGAAGGTGACACCGAGCAGAGGACCCCGGACAGCATCCACTGCTCCTCAAAAGTAGTTAAGGAGTCAGTGGACACAGCCCAGAGGAACTCCACCCCAACACGTAATTGGATGGAGAAACGGAAATAGGCCCCACAGTCACAGATCAGGGGTTTGGAAGCCTACTCCCACTAGAGGGGTTGGAAGACAAGAGGGATCCTGAAATGCATGAATCCTCCTCAGCGGAAAGTAACCCCCCAATGTTCTCTGAGATAGCTCAGAATCTGTTCCCCATTCCTGGGAAGGCCAGAAAGACCAAGCGGGAAAGGAGGGCCACTAAGGCTTTAGGTACCCGGATTCTGACCCAGAGCCAGAAGGCTGCCCTCATAGGCAGACAAACATGGGCAGCACATAGGGGGGACTGCCCAGGGAGAAGTGGGACCCGAGGTTGGTCCATGGCCTGACCCCAGCAAACGAGAAGCGGGGGAGACTGAGACAGACCCACTTGAGCTCGGACAGTTCAGTCTTGTAAGGGAGAGTTTTAGGCGAGACCAGGCAGAGGACCTGAGGTACGATAACACCAGGAGGGAGGTTGTGGAAATAGATGGGATGCCTGTGGAAGGGAAGGCCCGGGGATCGAGGCCCTACTTCATAATCAAGAGGGATCTATTATACCAGGTTGCACAGATACAGGGACAGGAGGTGCAGCAATTCCTGGTGTCACAAAAGCATCAGAAGACAGTGTTGAGCCCAGCCCACAGTCACCTTTTTGGGGGACACCTAGGAGTGGAGAAATCCCTGGTCCTATGGAGATTCTGGCTGGGAGTACAAGAGGAGGTCCAGCGCTATTGTGCCTCTTGCCCTGAGTGCCAGCTACGCAGCCCTTGTTCTTGGGCTCCTCTGATTCCTCTGCCAATTATTGAGGTTCCCATTTGAGTGGATAGCTATGGACCTGGTGAGGCCCCTGGAAAAGATGGCCCGAGGCCATCAACACATACTTGCTGTCCGGGACTATGCCATCTGATATCCAAAGGCTGTTCCCCTACGGAACACGGCCTCTAAGACAGTAGAAACAGAGCTAGTAAAGATCTTTGCCAGAGTAGGGCTACCTAAGGAGATCCTGACACCCCCTTCATGTCAAAGCTAATGAAGGACCTATGTGCCCTGCTTCACATATGGACTTCTGTCTACCACCCACAGACTGATGGCCTGGTGGAGAGATTCAAAAGGACCTTCAAGGCAATGATAAGAAAAGTAGAGAGTCGGGATGGGAAAGACTGGGATACCCTGTTGCCTTACCTCATGTTCGCCATCTGGGAGTTCCTCAGGCCTCCATCAGGTTTTCCCCCTTCAAGTTATTATATGGGCGTCACCCCCGGGGCTTATTAGACATCATCAGGGAGATTTGGGAGGAAGAACCGAACCCAGGAATAAACATAATTGACCACATACTGCAGATGAGAGACTGAATAGCCCGAGTCACTCCCACCATACGAGAACATTTGGAGAAGGCACAGGAGGCCCAACAGACCTATTATAACCACCGAGCAAAGGTTCAATTGTTCCAGCCTGGAGACCGAGTAATGGTACTAGTACCCACAGCCGAGAGAAAGCTCTTGTTCCAATGGCAGGGGCCTTACAAAGTAGTCAAACCCGTGGGAGAGGTAAATTACAAGGTGAAAACAGCTGGGTCACCAGAAACAAGAGCAGGTCTACCACGTTAACCTCCTGAAGCCTGGCAGGCCCGAGAGGCATGTGTAGTCACTCTAGAGTCTCTGCCTCAGGAAAACAACCAACACGAACAGGTGAAGATATCCCCTGACCTAACACCAGACCAAAAGGCCAAGGTGACCAAGGTGGTCAATCGAAATCGAGATGTGTTCTCAACAAAGCTGGGCCAAACAACAGAGGCCTATCATCACATCATCACGAACCTTGGAGCCAAGGTAACAATAAGACCCCACAGAGTCCCAGAGGCAAAAAGGGAAGAAATCAAGGCTGAGGTAAAGAAAATGTTAGGACTGGGAGTCATTGAAGAATCCCACAGCCAGTGGTCCAGCCCAATTGTGCTAGTGCCTAAACCCAACGGCACCACAAGGTTTTTTAATGACTTTCACCATCTGAACGAGATTTCCAAATTCAATGTGTTCCCTATACCACGCATAGATGGGTTAGTTGATCGATTGGGCAAGGCCCAATTCCTGATCACTCTGGATTTGACGAAAGGGTATTGGCAGCTTCCCCTAGTCAAAGAAGCAAAAGAAAAGACTGCCTTCTCCATGCCTGAGGGTCTATTCCAGTACACTGTCCTCCCCTTCGGACTACATAGGGCCCCATCCACCTTTCAGTGCCTTATGGACAAGTTGTTGCGCCCCCATGCCAACTATGCCACTGCATATCTGGATGATGTGATTATCCATACTCCAGACTGGGAAACCCACCTGAGAAAGGTGGAAGCAGTACTGAATACCCTGAAACAGGTGGGCCTTACAGCAAATCCAGCCAAGTTTGCCATACGACTATCAGAAGCTAAATACCATGGGTACATTGTAGGAAGAGGTGTAGTGAAACCCCAAGTGAATAAGCTGGAGGCCATCCAAAATTGGCCCCAACCGAACCGGAAGAAACAGGTCTGAACATTCCTTGGCGTAGTGGGGTATTCCTGGCTATTCATTCCCCACTTCGCCACTAGACCAACTCCCCTGACGGACCTGGTAAGGCTCAGGGCCCTGAAATGGTCCGACAAGGCAAACGAGGCCTTCATGGACCTACAGACCGCCCTCTGTAGTAACCCTGTACTTGTGGCTCTGGACTTTACAAAGGAATTTATACTACAGACGGATGCATCCGAGGTAGGGTTGGGGGCTGTCCTATCACAGATGGTGGGAGAAGAGGAACACCTCATTCCCTACCTCAGCAGAAAGCTCCTTCCGAGGGAAAAGAAATATGCAGTGGGGGAGAAGGAGGGCCTTGCTGTCAAGTGGGACATGGAAACTCTCAGGTATTATCTGCTAGGCTGAAAATTTACCCTCGTGACTGACCATGCCCTCCTACAGTGGATGCAGCAAAACAAAGAGAAGAATGCAAGGGTGACCAGGTGGTTCCTGTCCCTCCAACCATGCCAATTTACCATCCAACACAGGGCTGGGAGTCACCACGGCACTGCAGATGGCCTGTCATGGGTGCACTGTCCAGTGACCCAGGCTGCCCTACCCTGTGGTGTTGAGCAGGGGGGAGGGATATGTGACAGGGTCAGACTAGATGGCTACTGGAGAGTGCTAGAAGGCCAATATATCAGCCCCAGGCTCATTAAGTCACTTTTTCCCTGGTAGCTGAGTAGGGGTTACTCTAGATTAATTAACACACCTGGAGCCAATCAAGGCCCTGCCCAGGATTTGTTAAAATCTTCCCCTCCAGAGAAAGGGTGTGGATAGAGTTGTGAGAGTGAGGCGAGGTACCAGAGAGTGTATGAGCAGGCAAGACACTGTCAGAAACCAGGAGGGTTTAGGAGAAGGAGCAGAACACTGGCAGAAGAGAACTCTGCAGGTACAAAGACTGGGGAAGGGAAAAAACCTGCCTGAAGAGGGCAAGGGACCTTTCCCAGGCCTGGTGACGTAAGGGAAAAGGCCCTGCCAGAAAGGGAAGATAGAACTGGACATTTGGTTCAGCATTACCATGCCCAGTACGGCTGTCAGAGGTCACAAGCCTCCCTGGCAAGAAGGTCAGGAGGGGCTCCTGTCCAAGCAGGGTCCAGATATTAAGTCAAGGGGCAGGAGGAAGTATCCCAGGGAAGCTAGCAGCTTTCCTGAAGCCACAGAACGAAGCTGCTACCTGTAGGGTCCCTGGTTGGGGCTCAGAGTCAAGGGTGGAACCAGGCCTCCCAACCCCTACCAGCTATTCACTGGAGGGGCAAGAGCCCAGTGAAGAGGCAAGAGCCTCTGAGAATCAGAGACGGGATTGGGACCCAGCAGGGAATGGCCATTTTAGAGAGGCTGTATTACCCCTCCCCCCCACAATTAGAGGGTGGAAGAACACTAAAGGGTGAAGCAATTCCTTGACCTACCGCTAGAAGGAAGTGCTGGAGCCACTGAGGTAGAGGAAGAGCTTTGTCACACTATTTATCTAGGGCTCAATCAAGCTGTGGAAAGGGTCACTCTTGATTTTAATGGGATTGAAATTGGGTACTTAGTTAGTCCTTAAGTGAAAGATTGTTATTTACTGAGTGCGTGCAGGGCTGTAAAAACTGGGAGCAAATCACAATCCTTTCCCTGAAGTGCTTCTCACCTCAATATTAACTTGTCTTCAGAGATAGGCTCTTGACACTGCATCAGTAATGTGGCTCTTCCTAGCTGTTGAATTAGTAATACAAAATACACATCCTTAACAGAGCTGCTGTGGTTCAGATCCAGTCGGGTGTGTTCACATGGTCAGGTTTGTTTGGGGACCATCATCCTGCTCTGGGGTGCCATCATCTTTTATTCAGCAACAGCAACAAAGGACTCTCCCAGGGCCATCAATGTCTGAGGCATATGCTGCAGCATATGATCTGCTGAGTCTCTCGGTGACAGCTTCACCAGTGATTCAAGAGACATCTTGCCTGGTACCAAATGACACACGTATGTATTTGCCGATGACCAGAGTTCAGTCCCCCAGTACTGTGGGCACCTCTGGACACTGTGGTACCCCCTCAGACAGTGCTATCAAGAGCCATGCTCACTATGACTTCTCCAGTGCCATCCCCTTTAGACTCCCATCACCACTCCCCATCACTGTAAGGCACCGCACCTTCCTGTCAGGACAACTCAAGTTTGTTGTCCAAGTCAGAAGTTGGATCTTGTGTGTCACAGCCACCTCATGTAAGCCATCCCTTTCCCCGCGGGGTTTTCACCCCGGTATTCAGTGGAGACTCTGTATTGGTCGACTAGCCATGATTGGGAAGAAATTGGGCTCTCATGCCATATCAGTGGCTGTGTTGGAACCTGTTGGGGTTTCCTTCTTCTTAGATCTTCTCCGTACCCTCCTCTCTCTATGTCCACCAGTAGATGTTTTGAAGTTGCACAGCAAGAGCTGCAGGAAGCTACTCCCAGTACCAATATCAGCGAATCCCTCTTTGGAGGAATTGGGGAAGCTGCACCTTAGCTAGGCTTGGGTTCTTCCTCCTCATTGTCCCTCAAAGCGATAGTGTCTGGTGTTTCCTCACCCAGATGATTACAGGTCTCACTAGGATCTCTTAAAGAGGGCAACTAGATATATGGGTGGATGTAGTTCAGGAGGGCTCCCCCAGATTGGTTGCTATCTTGGGATCTCAGGGGTCTTCTTGAGTTGCACTCTGCATAAATAAGGTGTAGTGAGGAGGTGTGGCCTCCCTCCGAGACTGATGGGAACCAACAGGCTGGGCCTGTGGGGGCGGAGCCAGAGACTGCCTGTCTGCCAACCTGGAAGCGAGGGGGCAGGACAGGAAGTACAAAAGAGAGTCCCAGGTGCTCAGTTGGCGGCCAGCTCCCGGAGGGGAAGGACGTCCCCCCAGCTCTGCCTGCGGCCTGGTACCCAGGCGAGCCGACTGAGTCCAGGTACCCTGGGAAGCGGACCAGGGCCGGCATCCGGGCGCCGGCGAAGGAGCAGTGTGAGACCTGGGGCCCAACGGTACCCCCGGATCCACCCACCCCATTGGACCTGGTAATCCCGAGGGGCAAAGACCTGGAGGAATTGCCCAACGCAGACGTGGAGGACGTGGCCCTATAGGGGCCAGACCTGGAGGAGCTGCCCCTGGAATTGGAGGAAGACGATGGCGTGGCGTGGGCCCTGACCGGGCCACACCTGGAGAAACTGCTCCCCGCAGACGGCCCCGAAGACCTACCTGACCTGCCACCCCCTGACGAGATCGAGGGGTTCTACAACCTGCCCCTGGGCACCTACCCTGACGAGGACGACTGGACGGCAGGATACCAGGTACCCGAGGGATGGAGGGAAGGAAGTAGCCTAGGGGAGGGGCCACATGCTCCGGGGACCGGGGAGCCGGATGGTGACTTAGCGTGTTGCAGTTGGGACCCCACGGACCCCGTAGCATACCCCGCGGACTCCGTGGCCGACCCCTCGGCCACAGCTAGGGACCTGGGCTGGGACTCGGTGGAGTCGGGTGGGCATGCGTCCCCCTCCCCCTTCCCTGACCACCCTGGTGGCCTTTGAACTGTTTGCAACCCCGCCCGGGGACCTTTTAAACTAGCTACAGCTCGGAGACTGTTCCCCCGGCCCCGAGCTGGGACTACCCCTGCCGAAGCAGGGTAGTGAGGAGGTGTGGCCTCCCTCCAAGACTGATGGGGTGGGACGGCCAACCATACTACATAAGGCTAGTCTGGAGCCCATGAAAATATTGTGGCAAACGCCATGAAAATATTGTGGCAAACATCTCCTACAGCTAACAGGATGGAGCAGAGTTATGTCCCCTCGCAGGGGATCGAACATTTTTACACACACATCACCAGGGTCTTTGGTGGTCTCTGCTGTTAACGAAAGAAAGCCAGCGTCAGCGGGCTTTTTCCCCAAAAATCAAAAAAAGCTCAATCTTTTTCTGGCAGGAAAGGTTATTTGACAGCTGGACTACAATTCCAGATTTCTAACCAGCAAGCATTGCTCGGACATTGTGATTTCTCCTTCTGGGACAATGTTTTAAAATTTACAGAAAAGTTACCAGAGGAGGTAAGACAAGAGTTTCTTGCACTAGTTGATGAAGGAAAGACGGTGGCCAGGCCCTTGCTTCAGGCTGCATTGCGTGCTGTGGATTCTGTTTGCAGAGCCACTGCATCAGCCATTATAATGTGTAAATATTTGTGGCTCCTGTCACTGGGTCTTCCTCAAGAGGTCTAACAAACGATTCAGCATCTCCCTTTTGAGGGACCGGTGCTTTTTTGTAGCAGATCGATGACAAGCTTTATAGCCTTAAGGACTTTAGGGCTATGCTCAAATCTTTGGGTATTTACCAGCTGAAGAAGAAGCAGTTCCATCTGTAGAGGTCCCACCATTCTGCTTCCTTTATACCTCACCATCAGGGACAAATGGGAAAAGTTACAGGAGAGTCCACCTCGGGTTTTTTTTGTTTTTGGTTTTGGTTTTTTTTGTCTATTGTGAGCTAATCCAAATAACCTGAGAACATCAAGCAGTCAGTTTGATGCTCTCTTGGATGACGGTTTACCAGTTTGCCAGATTCTCCTACCCCTGCTTTTTCCTTCCTAAGTGCTTGGACCCATATCACTACAGACAAGTGGTGTCAAACACGGGGAATCTGAATACCTCCCTTTTGACACCCTTTTCAGGGACCACTCTCACAGGGAAGTTTTCCTTCAAGAGGTACAATCTCTCACATGGGATTGCTGATCAACAAGGGAAATTCAATCCTCTCACCTGTTCAGAGAGTTTATAGGAGTGGTCTTGGATTCTATGGAAGCCAGGGTGTTCCTCCTGAAAACCAGGTTCCAGACTATGTTGAACATTTCATTAGACCCAAAGGCCCAGCCTACCACAACAGCACAGAATTGTCTCAGGCTTCTAAGGCCCATGGCCTTGTATATTTACGTGGTTCAGTGTGCCAGGCCCCCTCTGAGGAAGCTGCAGAGCTGGCTGAGCTTGGTGCTCTTCCTGATGCATCATAAACTGGACATGTTGGTTCAGGTATTCTCAGAAGTCTTATCTTCTTTGGACTGGTGGATGGACCCATCCAACCTATGTACGGGAGTTCCATTTGTTCCCTAACAGCCTACTGTGACTCTGGTTACAGATGCCTCTGCCCTGAGTTGAGAAGCGCGCCTGGGAACTCTGCAGACTCAGGGTCTCTGGTCTGGCAAGGATTTAGCTGTCCATATAAACTTATTGAGAGCCATTTGTCTAGCTTATCATGTTTTCTTCCCCCACATCATGGTGAGGAATTTCCTAGTTCTTACAAACAACACAGTGGCAATGTTCTATGTGAACAGAGAGAGATGGGTCAGATTGTCATTTCTATGCTAAGAAGAAATACTGCTTTGGGAGTTTTGCATCACCAGTGCAATCCACCTCAAAGCCTCTCACCTTCCGGGTGTCCAGAACAGTTTGGTAGACCAGCTGAGCAGATCATCCACCAGTCACCACAAGTGGTCTCTCCGCCCAGACATATAGTTGGACACATTTTCCAAGTCTGGTGCTTTCTCCACATAGATCTGCTTGCAACCCAACACAACAGGAAGTGTCATCAATTTTGTTCATGAGTAAGTCACAGTCCAGGGCCTCTGATGGACACTTTCCTGTTGTTCTTGAAAGACAATCTAATATGCATACCCCCCCAGTTCTACTCCGACTCACGATGTCAGTAAATATCAACCATTACCATGCTTACATAACACTCATAGCATCAGTGTGGCCATGCCAGCATTGGGTTTTCATGCTGCTGTCCATCTATCCCAGAACTCCACTGACACTGGACCTGATCTCACAGGACCATGGTAACTTCCTTCATCCAACCCAGAGACCCTTCACCTTATAGCCTGGATACCTCAAGGTTAATACCTTAGGAGGAGATCTTTTCAAGGGATGTGCAAAATGTCATCTTGAATAGCATAAAACCATCTGCTAGGTTCACTTACCTCTTGAAGCAGAAAAGATTCTCCTTCTGGTCTCCAGCAAAAAGGTGTTTTCTACTTCAAGAGGTAAGTGACAAGGTATATTTGCCTACATGCTAAATTTCTCACCAAGGGGGTTTCTCACTTTCACATTTGATCAACTTTCCAACTTTCTTCCCTAAGCCTCATGCTCATAGAATGAGGAGAGACTCCACATACTGGATATTAGGAGAATGTTAGCATTTTACCTGGATAGGACTAAACAACTCTTCATGGTGACTGTGGACAGGATGAAGGGCCTTCTGGTTTCATTCCAAAGAATCTCATCATGGATTTCTCCCTGTATACATTTGTGTTACAGTATGGCCAATGTGACTCCCCCCAACAGCATGCTAGCTCATTCAATGAAATCACATGCACCCTCTGCATCTTTTCTAGCTCCTGTCCCTACACTGGACATGTGTAGAGCTGTAACTTGGTCTTCAAGACATATTTTTACCTCTCAGTATGCCATCTCCTAACAGTCTAAAGATGTCAGATTTGGATGTATAGTCCTTCATTCGTTAGTCAGGTAGACTCTGATCCCATCTCCAGATTGAGCCCACATGTGAATCCCCTGAAGTAGAATGGACTTCACTTCAAGAAATCACTTGAAGAAAAAAATCAATTGAAGAAAAAAATGGTTACTAAACATTCTGTAACAGTTGTTCTTAGAGTTACGTTGCACCTGTGCATTCCTTGACCCACCCTTCTTATCGGACAGACTCCGATATAGGGGGGAAGAAGGAAACGAGGGAGACCTGGGGTGACTCTGCCCTTTAGACCATTGTGCAACAGCATGAGGCAGCGGACAGTGCATACGCCACCCCGACAGGTAACACTAAGGGAAAATCTCCAATGTTAGTGCACTGGGCATGCACACACCTTAAGTGGAATGTACACATTGCACCATCTTTTGAAGAACAGTTACAGAACAGGATAATTGTTTTATCTAGCTAAAAACTTATGTGTGAATTCCTCTTCAGTGCAATTTCTCAGCAGATGGCACTGTCTGGCTGAGATATTTTAAAGGACGGTATTTTTGCTAATGTTTTCTTTCCATTACAGCCAGCAACAAAATCAACTAGAATTGGCTGTGGGGCACAGGAGGGAATTGTTAGCATTTCAGAAACTATTTCCTGGCCTTGTTTACTTTCTCCTTTGACTAGTAGGCAAAGAATCCATGATTTCGATATCATTCTTCCCATAAACCTGTATCCCATGGTGGTGTTTGTGATGTTAATTATACTCTCTCCTAATTAGAGTAGGTGGCTGAATTAGGTATCTTCTCTTCTAGGTGGCTATTACACAGACCATTTCCTCTTCTGAAAGTGGTAGATGTATAATTGTGTAGCTTTTCTTCAGGGTATGGAATATCTTCTCATCACAGAGTTTGGAAATAATTCTTTGCAACTTTCTTGCGGGTAGTGATTGTGTATAAAGAATCTTTCTCTCATTTGACAACCTACCTCCCCCCTTCCTTAGTTTCCTAAAGCATAAAACCAGGTATTCTTATTGAACAACATCCCTGAGAAATAGTTGTTGCATCTGAGTTAAACTTTTAAACCAGCATGTTTGAGGCTAGCGATTCACATCATGCCAAAGACATCTCACACTTCAGTTCACCAGAAAATGTTCCTTAATGTTACAATCCTGACAGCACAGATACCAGCCCAAGAAGAAGCCAACCTGCATCTACTTCTCATTGTAGGGAGGAACTGATTGTAAAAGTGGCAATAATATGGAACCTTATATAATCACTTCCCCTGGTTGTGTTTTTTTGACATGGTGTGATGCACCAAATCCCAGCAGGGCCAGTTATACAAGTCCTAGGCAAGTGCTGTAGGGGCTTCATCAGCAGCTAAAGCTCCATAGGCCCTAACACCTAGTGGAGCCCTATACCCACTCCTTTAACTGCCTTCAATGATATGCTCCTCCTAGAGACTGAGATACCCTGACTCAGTGACCCAAACAACTTCCCAAATGCCATGGAATTTTCTCCAGGTGGCCATTTATAACCCTCTCCCATCTGGAGGAGGAGTACACAGATTTTCCCCTATCAGTTTTATCACACTATCCTCTAATGGGACTAGTGATCAGCAGATTCACCACACCTGCTCCAGAGAGTAACTGCATTCAATCCCATGTGCCTGGATTCAAGGTCCAAGTACCCCATCTGTGGATCTATGCATCTCTTACTTCCCCTGTGCAGGTAAATGCTCTGATTTAGAATCTAGTCCTAAGAGAATTAGCTGACACACTCACTGGACCAATGATAGCTTCTTCTGAAAAATCATGGACAACTAGGATTGCTCTGAAAAGCTAGAGAAAAATTTTCAAACAAGGAAAGAAGAATGATCCTGGCAATTAGCATCCTTCCATTAATTTCTATTGCTAATAACATAATGAAACAGTGCTGCAATAAAGAGAAAAGAGGGTAATGGCACCATGAGCAATCAGCAGTTGAATGCATTTTCTTGATTGCTTTTTGCTAGAATGTCAAAATTCAGGTCTGCCACCAGCGGCATCTGTTGAAGTCAAATATGGCTCAGAATGTAAGTGGATGAAAGGAACACAGTCACTGTAATGGATTTGGATTTTAGGGAAGCATTTGGTGCTGTGTCTCACGAAATCTTACTCAAAAAGTTAATTCAAAACATCTTAATGGGACCACTGGCCTGTGGATTGTAAACTATCTAGGAGTAATAAAATGGTAATATTTTGAGGGGGTTGGCTAATGGGGTACCATTAGAGTCAATCTTGTTTAACACCCTCATTAATGATTTGGAGGAGTGAGTAGCAGCAGTTAATGGAATTCTCATAGACTATTAAATTGGTAGGAAATGTGATCACCAGTCAGGAGAAAGAACTAACACAAAAGGACAAGGAGCTGTTAGCAGACTGGGTGGGCAGAAAATAACAAAATGAGAATCAGCTTAGAGAAAAGCAAGCTAACTGATCTGGAGGGAAATAATCTGAAACACATAATAATCCACTCAATGCATAGGGTGCATTTGGGAATCATTAATGCTGAGAGAGACCTAGATGAAACTGGACAGCAAACTAGATACAAATTTGCAGTATATACAAAATAATTAGACCATTAAGCAGGGAGGGGATAGTCTCAGGGGTTACCATAGCTGGGATTTTGGTGTTCATTTCCTGGCATGTTGCTAGAAATAGATTTCCAAATTGAGGGGGTTCAAAGGAAAGAAACTAAAATGAGCAGGAGACTGCAGGAATTGATTTATGAAGAAAATTTAAAAGAGCTACACTGGCTAAGTGATGACTAAAGGGATACATAAAAACAGCTACAAATAGCTGAAAGTTGTAGGATCTTTGGACCTACCCTCTGACTCTTTGTCTTTCCTGTCTATTTAGGCTGTGAGCTCCTCAAGGCAGTGTATACTTTCTTTTGCTGTGTCCGTACAGTGCATAGGCCCAACTGAAATTTGGGCCTCTGGGTGCTGCTATAATACTAATAATTCATCATCACCACCACCACGACTACCACAAAAGAGTATCTACTTTTTCATTGGGACATGCACCACTGACACCTCAATGTAAAATTGTAATGGCCTACTGCTTTCGTGGACTATTCATACACTAGTTTTGTATCTCCACAAATTCTCTTTCCCAATCTTGTTATTTAATTAAACTGCATGCCAGCAGGCACAGACACCTAGGTGCAACCTAGGTGGTGAGTGGGAAAGATGGGGCCCACCTGTGGCTCGCCCTGCACCCTAGCACCCAGAACCATGCAATGCAGCTCTCTCTCCTTTAGGGACACTAGGACACATGCAGTTCCTTCTTTTCCCCTAAGCCATATGGGGTTAGCGGATCAAAACTCTAGGGAGAAGCCAGCCAGGCAGTGAGAGAGAGACTTACGCCAGCAGAGCAGACACAGAGGCAGCCTCAGCAGGGATCGTTGGATGCTGATGATATCATCAGGCTGCTTCCTATAATTTTCACTTCGGACATTCTATTCCCTACTCTGATTGGCTGTGTGCTCCACCCCCACCTGCCTCTTCTTTCGCAATTGCTTCATCTCAGTCTCACTTAGCTCCCCACCATTGTCCCCATCTTCCTACCTTCACTCTTCTCCTTCCCTTGTCCCCCTAACCTCTTTCCCTTCCTTTGTTGTCTCTCCACTTAGCAATTGCCTCCCAACCAAACCCCACCATAGAGAATTAACAAACAAAGATATTGTGGCTCTTGCATGACAATTGCAAACTATCACTGTTCTCTACGACTGTAGGTTCTACACCTTTACCTGATCCCATGTGTATCTTGTTAAACTGTAAGCTCTTTGGGGCAGAGATTGGCCATCATTCTGTGGCTGTACAGCACCTAGCACAATGGCTCCATGTTCTCTGTCACCCTTTAGGCACTGCTGTAATAAACACAACTAAATAAAACAAAACTAGTTTGTTTTACTTTGTGAGCAATGAAAACAAGAGGTATTTAAAGCAGGAATGCAACCATGAGAATTATAGTGGCTTCCCCAGCCAAAAATGATAGTACCATAAGAACATAAGAACAGCCAATACTCCACTATCCTGTTTTCCGACAGTGGTCAATGCCAGGTGCTTTAGAGGGAATGAATAGAACAGGTAATCTATTACATTTTGATAGTTTCTGTTGTCAAAAACCAAAACCAACAAATGAACTAAAACCAAAACAAAAATCAAACAACCCCCTGCAAAAAAAAACCCACAAGGGTCTTGGAGAAACATACATTTTTTGGCTGCTGAATAAGGCTATTTTAGTGTTCCAAGATGAAATAATGTGGCAAATTCACAAAGCACAAATAAGAATGGTTGTCAGTACATTTTGGCAACCAGGACCCATCCACTGGTATCTGAATGGCTAGGAAGTTGAATGGCTAGATCGCTCATTACTAAAAAACAGGGTTCCATTTGCCATGGCCTTGTCATTTGCTCTGTGCAGAGAGGGTGTTAAATGCTATCCTGGGGTAAGTGAGGGGAAAACTTTGATGTGATGACATTTACATCCACTTTGTACATGAGTAAGGACCACGCAGTGTGCAGGGAAGTGGAGAATTAGAACCTTGAGAATATTTTTAAAATGACTTTGCCCATAATATTAAAGTGTTCGGTCAGGTTGTGCCTTAAATTAGATATGAGGAAAAAATAATTAAATTACGGGCTAAATTCTCTGTTCTTGTAACCAAGTGTAGGTCCAATGAAATCAGTGGAGCTGTGCCAGTTTACAGCAACGGGGGAAGCTATAATAATTTACATCAGCCGAGAATCTAGTCCTACATGTCTTTGTATGCCTACCGTGGTTATTTTTGCTCCTCATACAGAATCTATTTGTTAGTAAGGAAAACAACAGACCTTACCTGTATTCAGAAAAACGTTTGAAGGTGGTGGTTTAAATGAAGCAATCACTGTTGTCAACAGGATTCTGTTGGCTAGTACTCTGCTGTGCTTTGGATGTGGCTAGAGAACTTCACAAAAGCTCAGACAGACCATACGGGTTGAGAGATGTAAAACCTACTATGGACGACAACCTACTATATATGTTAGGGCATTGCCAGATTGAGGATTTAAGTGTTTGTTTTGTCCCCCTGTCTCCCAACCAAACATTCACTTGGCCAGGCTCAAAATTTCAGCATTTCCCCCCTTCAAAATATAGTGGTAGCTCATCAGTACAGCTCCAGGGAAGTCAAAGGAGCCACACTGATCTACACAAGCAGAGGAGCTGATCCGTGGCATTTACCATTTTTAAAAATGTGTCATTCGTTGTTGTTTCTTACAAAACAGGGACTGACTCTACTTCTTCCACACTCCTTCTGCTTCTTCGGTGAGCTGCTTCACTGTTATCCCTACTCCCCCCACCCTCTGGAAGCCCACTCACTTCTGTCCGTCTGGCCACAGGTTTCCTGATGCCCTTTACTTTGCACATTGGGGAGTCAGGCTGTGCTCTGGGAGCCTCCATTTTGAATTTTCACATGCTCAGGATCACAATGCTCACTGGATAGCGTTGAAGCCCATAGTGCATGAATATTAAAAACAGAGACATGAGGAATTCAGCACAGAGGAAGCTGGCTCTGATTCTCTTCACTTGAAAGATAACACTTATGCACTAGCACCCTCTGCTGTGAAAGCACTAACATCAAAGGACACTGCTGGTGCTGTTAAAATGTCCTCTGGGCAATGCAGTACTCTAACCAGCAACGTCTGGTCTATTCTAATCCTTGGGCTTGCTTCGGCAGAAACTGTAAATCATGCTCAATTGTACAGTAGTTTTTTGGGTATAGAAACAGCTAGACTAGATGATAGGGAAGTACCAGACCATCAAAATAATTTTCACTTGGGACCAAAACTTAACCTAGGCTGCGCCTCACAGGTTCTTACACCCAACCCTCTCATCAGCACCACAAAAGAGAGCTCTAGTGTGGGTCTGAGGTAGATTATTGTGAGGAGTCGTTATTAATGAATGAGAACAAGCTCTCTGATCCCTAATCTTCCTTTTAAATTAATAAATGAAATGTAGGCACCCCGGACTTCAGGGGCCTTGGGAGTTTTACAGTTGGGAAGATCCTGGGAGACTGCAACTCCCACGATGCCTTGGGGAAAAAGGAGAGAGACTCTTCCCCTTCCAGCGGGTCAGAAAAAAGCATGCGGGGGACTCCATTTTGGTGCTGGGATGGAGCGTGGCCCAGTCTGGGAGCTGCTTGCTGCCTGCTGCTGCTGGGGTCCCAAAGCTGCTGCTGAGTGTCTGCTGGAGTTTTGATGGAGCAGGGAGCTTCGGAGGTTGCTGGCATTGCCCAAGCCAGGGCAAGGACTGAGCCTGGAGCTGACTGAGGTGAGCCTGCAGTGAAGGTGGTGTGAGTGCCTCCCCCCTTTTTGTTTGGGGCAGGGCTTGTAAAGGAAGGGGCACAGCAGAGAGACTTTGACTGGGTCTGGGAAGAGGCAGAGAGAGAGAGTCCCTTCAAGCAGGGCCAGGACTGCAAACATTTGGTTGGGCCACCTCCAAATCTCCAGCTTGATAACTGGGCTGAGCTGATGCACTGAACCCACAGAGTGCTGTCTCCTTCTTCAGATCTGCAAACGCGCCCACGCAAGCAAGGGGTTAGGGCTCTGCACTCTAGGGGAGTGCACACTCCGGAGGTGGGGTAAATAGTGGCAGTGTAGATGCCAGTTAGACAAGTTTATTACTGTGTACTATTTTTATTAATTGATTTATTCAGCTGCCCCTGTGGATTTAAAATAACAGTGATGTTTAATTTCAGTCTGTTATGCCATATTTTATTAATTTGTTAAGTAAAGTGTGTTAACTCTAATTGAAGTTATTGGATGTTTAGTTTGCATGATTGCAGTTGCTGAGTTAGACCTATGTCACAGATTATTATCAGACTAGGTTTAGTCCTGGAAGCTCCCAAGACCCGCTATTGAGCGTGTGCAGGGTCCAGCCAGGTGGAGGCACCACCAATTTTAAATTCCTTTAAGAATAAAGGGACTGCAGCAGGGGGGTGGATAGAGGATTCCCACCTATCCTACATCATTACTGGGATACTCAGGATCTTTTTGTTGTCAGCAACCTTAGGTGCCTTGCACACCGGTGAGTGTCGCCTGCTCCCAAGTAACCCAGAAAAAGAAGGGGGCTACAGAAGTTTCATCACTGGAGAATGGCAGATTTACCACTCTTTGCTGCAGACCCACTGTGAGCCTTGTTGACAGACTAAACAGTCAGAACCTGGGTTCTTCAGATCTGAGCAGCCATTGCCCCACATGAACCTCTTCTAACAGTTTGAAGAATTGCCTGGGTGTTGGAAGATTCTTGAATCCCCTTCCTAAAGATTTAGGTTTTTAAACATAATGAGAAAAAGTTAAGGTAACCCCCCGCTCCCTCCCAAGGTACCACATCACTGAAGTGACACTGCACCTAGAGAGCCCCACGGTCCCACAAGCTTTTATAGCATCTTGTTTTCTGGAGATGACATAAAGTCCTTCAGGCTCCACACGCTTATTGCAGGCAATCTTTATCTACTTTTTCTGACCGTGAACCTGTACCTCACCCAATGGTTGCTGCATTATTATCTTTTTGGACCACCCTGCATTAAATAGTATTTGTTTATTTATAAACTGAGGTTACGATGTAACTTTCCTCGGATGAGATTAGACCTATTAATGAACTAACACAGTGAAGACCCTATTATGTCTGTATTATTATTGCAATTGCTTCTTCTCATTCACCAGTACAAAATTGTACTCTATGCTTATCGCCTTCCCCTCCAGGGAAAGGCATCTTTAAACTGCAGACAGGGATGAGGTTGCCCAGGGGATTGACATAATCAATCAACTAAGGGTTTTCTATAGCTTCCAATATTTTAGCATCCAAGGGCCTGACTCAAAGCCCGTTGAGGCCCTAAGTACCTGACAGGTCAGTTAAATCTGCATAGTGAGGTTCATAGTATACTCCATGGTATTTGCTGCTTCTCTTCCCTCCCTGGGTAAGGGTGACTCTGCTTGAGGAATAATATATTATACTTTGTATTACCATCATTATATTTGGAAATACTTTGCTAAAGGGTCCAGTTTTGGGTAAGGCATCTCTTCAGGAGGCTACATATACAGCTGAACCTTCTCACCCAGGAAGTCTTTGTCTTTGTCTTTCATTTGTCTTGTCAGCTGCATTGTCTCAGAGGAGCACAACTATTTTGGAGAGTCAGGGGTAGAAACAAGGTCACTGATGGTGACATTCACCTCTGTGTGCAAGACCTGTGCAACTTTCTAGATCTCAAGGAGATGTAATTTCCGTTGGGTGGCTCTCTCCAAGACAATGAAGTCTCTGTTAAACTTGTTTGCCAGTTATCTGGCATATATAATCTGTATCCTATATCCTATATAGGAAAGGGGTTCTCAGTTTTCAGAATTTGTTTTAGTTAATGGAGAATAACAATTAGCTGTTAATCCTTTGCCTGATTTATTTTTCCAAGACCTCTAATTCTAGTAAAGTTTTGAGATATTCTGCCTCAAGACATATTATTTGATACACAGGTAACTTAGGGGACCCTATTGTTATGCCTCAGGATAGGAATCATTCCCATGTACTTCATGGGACTCAACTTAGTATGTGGGAGTGACAATGAGAATTTCATTTTGACCTGGTCTATAATAAGTAGACTGCAAATAAGTAGTAAGATTAAAAAATCACTTATACTATGTTCTTGTCTCATTCCAAGACACCTAGTTTTTTCTTCTGGTTTCATTAGGCATTTCAGTTTTTGCCACATGGAAGCTGACACTCAAAGGGAAAACTGAATGGGAATAAACCATATGAACTAAAACAAAAAGTTTTATATAGCTCTACTCCCTGGTTTTGTCAGTTCAGTAACTGTGAACATGGTGAATGAAGCCTTTTGCTTTGTTTCCATAGGCATTCTGTCAATTGTTCCAGAAGGTGGCGGCAAAGGAAAATTGTTGCCCAAGTACAGGACAAAGACACACAAGGACATGCAGCTTTCCAACTGTGATTAAGACACTGAAAATACCATTGTGATAGAACTAGAGCTTGTGGGAAGCCACCTGGTGAGAGAGAGATTTATTTATTGTATATGCTTTCCAAGCTTCCAAATCTATGGAGAACTAAATGGACGTTACTTGATATGACATTAAAGATACTGTATGCCTACCTTTCATGTGCCACAGCTAAGCACTGACACCTGGATTTTTGAGATCCTGATTTCAAGTGTTAATTTTTGTCCCTGCCTATAAATTTAGCCACAAAAATTGATTTCTAGTCCTTTGTTTTTATTGCAGTAACACTTAGATAAACCAAATGAGATTTAGCCCTATTGTGCTAGGCACTATATACATGATCAGAGACAATCACTGCTTTGAAGAATTCACAGTCTAAATAGACAATAGATGCAAGAGAAAATGGTAATACAGAGCGGTGAAGTGACTTCCCCAAGGTCATACAACAGGTCAGTGACAACACAGCTGGGACGCAAAATCAAGTATCTTAACTACCAAGACAGTGCCCTATCCACTAGACCATACTGCCTCCCAGCAAGTTTATCGTACCTCAGCACAACAGGACCATGATCCATTCTGGCGCTCTTGAATGCTACCAGAATATAAATAAGAACCATATAGTGATATTTTTACTCTCACTGAGTAGGACTTTACTCCATGTGAATTTACTACGACTGTTGGTGGAATGTGGCAATACTCAATCTGAGGAGTGAGAAGTCATGTTGAGTGGATGGCTTGACAGAGGAAAGGAAAAGGAACTGAGGAGCACTGGAAGGCTAATTGAAAGACGTCTTAAGTGGACCTAAAGGAGGAAATGTAGATTATTTTTATCTTTCTCTATTTGTCTCTTTTGCTACAGGTCAGCCAACCAATAAAAGAGAGGATAGATACCGAATGTAGGAAAGGGAAGCCCATAACAAATTCTTAATAGATGCAATTTTATTGTTTCCCTAATGATAGATATGACCCCCAGAGACTAGTTGAATGGGTGCCTCTGTAGATCACTGTCAGGTAGATGTGATCAGTGAGAATCATTGCAAAGCCTGATGCCTCAAATCCCATTGTGGGCAACAACCCTGAGTCCTTGTTGCTCTTGGCTAACCACCATGTGATTGCATAAAATCTTTCTTGGTAAATCCCATGATATCAGCCCCCCATTTAGTCTTGCAGAAATCTAGTTGCCTGCCACATAAATGCCTACCCACCTGGTCTGTTTGAATAAAAGGAGTGACTCTGTCTCTAAATGGCTGCAAAGAATTTACTTGGGAGCATCAAGACAGCACTGACAAAAATCAAATGCATTTTGTAGAGATGAACACACTTTGTCAGATCAAAAGAAAGACCTCAAAAGTAAAGCCAGCTCCAGAGTTTCAAACATGCAAACAAATCCTTTCAGTGTTAAACTGGGTGTTTAAATAGTAACAGTGCTCTACTCTACTACAGAGATTTGACAAGTACTGTTTGGATGGTGGTGTAGGAGTGTTTTTTAAGCAAACAATCACAAAGTACTACTCTCCATTATTTTAAACTTGTAGAATAATGAAAGAATCAATCAAATCCTTACAACAGTGACAGAAAACAGACCAAAATCCTCCTGAGTCTCTCCTGAGATTCTAAAAGGATTAGGCTCCTCAGACAGGAAGTCTTTTCTTCAAGGGTTTATTTAAGAAATAGGTTCAGCAAAAAGGTATAGTCAATTCAACAAGCTTGGCGGTAAAACTACATATCCAAGAGATCTCGGCAACCAAGTCTCTTGTAAAACTCACTCATGGGTCTATTTGGCAGAATCGTAGAAGAGGCGGCGTTATCTAGTGGGCAGGACACTGGACTGGGAATCAGGAATCCTGATTTCTTTCCCTGGCTCTGCCACAGACTTGCCCAAGATCACACAGCAGATCACTTCAACTCGGTGTGCTTCCGTTTCCCTTCCTTTGTCTGTCTTGTCTATTTTGTTTGTAAGTTCTTCAGGGACTGTCTCTTACTATATTTATATTTTCAAAAGTGCCTAATTGACTAGGGTGCCCATTGTGCTAGGTGTTGTACATACACATAGCATAACATTTTCAGAAGTATCTAAGTGACATAGGAGCCTAACATCCAATGTGTATATAGAGTGCCTCGTACAGTGGGGCCCCAAACTCATTTGGAGTCTCTAGACACTGTTGTAAAACAATAAGTAGTAAATAACAATAACATATAACCTTCAATCCAGCGGTATATAACAAAGTTGCAGATGTGGGAGGAAAGCAGAGTGGTAGAACTTTACAGGGCAACTATTGTCAAATAAATTAGGTCCAGGATTTCAGTTGTGAAAGGAAGGGTTTTATGACACCTAATGTAGAGGAAAATGTTCTCAAATTTCCTAATATTGTAATTTCAGTGAAAAGAGTTTTTAATAAAAATGGCCCCCAGCAGTGCTGAAAACCAATGAAATCCACAAGCTGAAACTGTCTAGCCAAGTTTTATTTCACACACTGAACAAGCATTCCAAAGTATAGAAGCTTTTCTTGCTAAAATAATTTACAAGACAACACCATGGGTGTGTAAACTTACCCATTACCTCAGCGTATAGCTGTGAAGACTGGTCCAGAGTTGTGAGGTTTCAGGCCTGATGTACGATACGAAAGCACACCTACTAGACAACTACAGTCCAGTGAGCTTCAGTTCCGAATGACTCTGAAAACTCAGAGTGATATTCAGATGACCCTCCTGTATTGTTATATATGATTGTTCTTTATTTGTTAGGTGTTGGCACCAGGATTTGTTGCTATCTAGGACATTGATACGAAGATGATCCCTATCTCAGACAGCTTGGGGTCTACAACCTCAAGATGAAGACAAAACATACTGGCGATTCAGATGAAGAAGTTATCTTAGATGATTCCTTTTTCTTCTCCCCTTCCACCACTGACTTCCCTCACCCTCATTTTCCTCCCATTTCAATATATTTTATTTTTATTGTGATTTCACATCAAAACCACTAATTTCCCAAGGTTTAGATCTGAAACCATAAATCAGCCAAGGATAGTGTGATGGGATGTCCACCCCACACAAGACTTCATTCATTCATTCATTCATTCAGTCTTGTGTGGAATTCGTATGGACAGGAAGGCCAATTAACTGCCCAAGTTGCACCTGGAGGAGGAGCCAGGGGGCAAGGAATTGATTAGACATGAGGGCTCAGGTGGACAGGAACAGGAGGGGCCTGTATAAAGCCCAGGAATTGACATCAGAAAGGGGCGGCAAGGGAGTAGTCTGTAGTCAGTCCCTGAGAGGAGGGATCTTAGGTTGGAAAACATGGGGGTGGGGGGCAGAAGGTAGAGCTACGAAGTAGAAAGTAGACCAGGGGAAGAACAACACGGAGTGGGAGTTAGCAGGATACCGTTGCTAGAGATAGTGTCCCTGGACTGTAACCCAGAGTAGAAGGTGAGCCCTGGTTCCTATGCCAACCACTAGAGGAGTGGCATGGTCAGAGCAGTGGAAGGAATTTTGCATAGCGGTACTTTGATACCCTCAGGAGGGGAAACACGCACAGTGACCTGGCCAGAGGGCCAAGTCATGAAGAGGGAACACCCTGAGTTGAATAGGGTGCGAGAGAATGACAGGAGAGACACCACCAGCGGAGAGTGCAATGCTTGGCTAGATCCAACCCCTAGGAGGAGGCGCCACTAGTGGTAAGTGGAGCCCACGACAGATAGCTTTAAACTGGACCCCAATTTTGCTCGAAAGGTTTACAGCCTTTATGTAACCTTCTGGTAAAGCTAAGCAGAACCGTGGGTTTGCAACAAATCCTAAAGCCAGATGAGTTCTTTGGGGTTTTAGGTTGCATTGTAATTTTTGCACAGCCATAAATGCAACAGGATTATTTTAGGCCATCATCCTTGTTCTTGAGAGTGAAAGGCTTAAAAGAACGGTGTTTGATGATTACGTGTAAGATGTTTACGCTACACAAAAGCTACTTAAAAACAATGCATAGACGGCACTGAAACCGCCAACCTGTGTGCACATTAACAGCCTGTACTGATGAAAGACAAGTGCTACTTAGAAGTGTCACAGCAAGGTGAGAAATAGGGAAAGCCATTGGAAGCGACACTCTCACTGCTCACTGAGCAAATGAAACTCACAGCAGACATTGAGAGCATTTCAAATGCTAGCAGTTTTCCTCTGAGAAGTATTAGGACAGGTTTTGAAATGAATCAGAATGTCACACTCAGCAGATGTGACCATGTTTTAATAGCATTTTTTTAATGGCATGAAAGGGCTGCATATTCCTTGACTTGTTTCAAGCACTCTCACTACAGTAGGGCCATGTGTTATTATGCAATTAATTACCCCCATTTTTCCTTCTCCAAGCATTTTAAATCTATTCTCGCAATTATATTTCTTGAAGCGCAGCTGAAACCTACACTTGTTTGAATTCATCTCTCACAGGAAGGATTCTCTCCCAAAGACATACCCCAGGCCACCTGTAGACAATGAACCATGGGGCCAGCTCAAAGTGGGCATTCCAACACACTACAAGAATTCCAACACACTACACACTACAAGAAGGTGCAGGGACCCAGTACATTGAGGGGTGGCAATGGTGTAGGGTTGTGGCCAAGGACAGTCCCCCATGTACAGTGTGTTTAGGGCCTCAGATTGCCTTAATCTTGTCCTAGCAACACTGAGGTCCCATAGCAATAAATAATCATTCAATCCTGTATCATGAAACCAGATTCATTCCTGGCCCCAACTTCTTTTCAATCTATGTCCTGAAACATAAGGGAATGTCAGCTCTTGAAACTTCTATCCCAGCCAGTGGAATTGCAGATACTATTTTTCATCATACCAGTGTCTAATGCTGTAGGCATCCCACTTCTCGCCATCAGTCATGGAAAGGATATCTTCATGGTCACTGAGGACTGCGGTCCTTCTCCATTTGGCCTTATGCTCGGACTGACATCAGACTGTTTCAGTTGTAGAGACATGAATATAAGTTCTGACCCAGTTTTTACTGCCCATATCCATCAATTCCAGTGAGGCTTTTTCTCCCCACCCCCTTCCTCCCAATTCAAACTCCCAACATGGCTGCTTACATTTCCATGACCCCAGTAATGCTTACTCATCATGCAACCTTTGCAACAGGCTTTCCTTCACATTTCTGATTCTTTCTGTCTTTAAAAATGCTACTAAGGAGACGGTATCTGGCTGCCTTTATGCTGGGCCCTGGTTGCCTGCTAAATTCAAGTGCCATGGAACGTGAAAATTAAATTAGATGACGACCATAGCCCATCAGGGAGGCTGTTAATGCTGCTGGGCTCCACAAACTGCAATACAATCATCAAAACTACCTTTCATTGGCTTCTCTATTGCACCCATCTGCATAGTATCTGAGTGCTTTTGGTATACTAATGCTTTAATGCAGTGGCGCTGGAGTTTAATGAAGTGGATTTAGCCTGTGAAATTTCTATCACATGTGCGTAGAAGTGTTAAAATCCAACATCTGTGTGTACAATGTTAGTGTACAAAGGGCATAATCAGTGGCCACTGAACTTAATTGGTCTCGGATCAGGCCCCAAAAGCAATAGATACTATGGTGATAGGATCTGTAGAAAAGCCACAGGTAGAAAATATGCATGCTCATATACCAAAATTGTGCCGACACAAATGAAGGCCAGGATTCAGACCCCATCCACTCCTCATGTTTGGGCTGCTCCCTTCTGACACGATCCCATCAGAGCTGACATTGGACAATGATGGTGAACACCCTCCTTTATCTGCTCATATAGACCCTGGTGCATGGCAAAGGGCTTCCAGTGTAATGTGTTTCAGGATTAACAACCCAATAAAATGGGGCAGTTCTCATCTCCCAGAGCTATTGTTTCAGGCTGTCTGCAGACTCCAGCAGCCACTGCTGTAATGGTTACATTTGTTTCACATTTTGAATGTTTTCCTCAGAACCAAGATTCTGATATCAGAATCTGGCCCTGGATGTTGTAGATGAAATAACCCAATCAGTCAGATTTAGAATCCCCCTAGCCACACCTCACCACAAATCCTTCCTCCTCTTCTGCATAGAAGGTAGATGGAAGCAGGACAAGTCATAAATAAAAATGCATATACAGGGACCCATAATGAATTCTAAATACAGCACCGAAAGGAGTCCGATACTACAGGGTGGGGCTTACCTGTGGCCTGATCCAGCCTGAATCTTTAGCTGTCTGATGGGAAAGGTCATCTCAGCTGATAGCAGTTGCTTGGGTAGATCACAAAGCTGAAGATAGCCGATGAAATACCTCATTCCTAGTTCATTAAGAGCTGTTCTATTGGTAATAACATCCTGTTGTGTACCTGTAACTTCCTATTTAGCCAATTAAGTTGGCCAAGAGTGGGGATACACTGCACCAATATTAGGGATCTGGCAAAGAGCTATAATGGTAGCCTTCTGATCAGCATGGCGGGATATTGAAGGGAATCTAGCCTCATTAGATACACTGAAAAGGCTTTAATGTCTTAACCTGAAGGATCAGACAATGGGCACTGCAAGAGAGACATTAACAGATGAAGATCATGAAAGATGGGAATTCCTCGCTTACGCCCTCTCCGTGTACTTCATGGAGCTTGGTGACGTAAGAGAATGATACAAATGAATTTGTTTGAAAAGGGGAGACTTTCCAAAGAGCCTGACAGATTTAGGAACACTAACCCACTCCCTCACACTTAGGCACTTTTAAAAATGTCCCCTTAAAAACTTAATGAAAGAGTCTGATTCCAAGTGCCTAGGAATCTTGGGGTATCTGTAAGAGGACTGAAGTGGGACAGTCCCATTATTGAATAGCCTGGTGGACTCAGAACACTTTTAATAGGCTTAAAGTTCTCTACAACTATTACTTTTTTCCTGAGGCAAGAGAAGGAAGAGCAGTGTGATTTGGGTGTGTGCTGAGCTGATGTACTATTAATAATTCAAAGCAGCAGAAGCTTTTATTCTGCTTTGCACTGTTACTTTCATCAATAAATCCTCTAGCCTCTGTTGTTCAGCGGGAACGGCTAATCCAAATGAAATACCGTGATTTATAAATATTATTTTTGTCTTGAGATAGATATGGATAATGGTTCAGTTCAGACTTTGTTGGGAGAGAGACAATAAAGCAAGTAATTCTCGATTTCCCCTAATTAGCCTCCATGACAAGTGCAGGAAACACATCTTGAATTATGGATTGCGGTTACGTAATGTGTTTCCTTTGGAAAGATCCTTTTGAGCATCTAAAAATAACCCCTCCTCCCTAACTCCAAGAGAAGATTTTCTCTCCATTTTTCTTTTATTGCTTTCTGTATTCTTTATTCAACAGCAGCCATTTGTGGCCTTTGTGACACAGAAGATTGCATAAGCCATGGAAGACTGCATAGTTATTTATATAGCACCAGGTGCACGCACACTTATTTGCCAATGATTCTGAGACATTTAATAGTAATGAGATATGGCACTTTTCATCCAGTGAACTCAAAGCACTTTAATCATAGGGGAATGTATTAATACCCCCATTTGGCCAAGGTCACATCTTGGGTCAGTGTCAGGGAGCTGGGAGTAGAATTCAGTTCTCATGGCAAGAAAAGATGGACCCTGCCCTGAGGTTCTTAAAATCTAATTAAAACAGATTGTGTGTTGTTACAACAAACTATGGAGTGGGTGAGGGGAGTGAGGAGATGGGTGTTGGAGGAAATGCAATTGGAAGAACAAGTTTAACTTCTCTTCTGATATTTAGCTGTTAAGGTCTTGATGTCTAAGGTCTTTAAAATCAATCAGCCAGACATAGGGATGACAAGGAAGCTATTATTTTGCACAGTTCCTTGGGTGCTTTTCCTAGCAAGATGCATAGGGCGAGCACTACTTGCTAGGGGTTTTGTACCCATTAGCAAAATGGAAAATGTCTGTCTTTTGAGCCCTCAGTCAGTGAATGGCCTGAACATTTTGCTAGCCTGGATATTTTGTTTCTGTGGGCAATGGTCATTCAGTCCGCAGGAATCAGTCATGGACTGTAGTGAAGAGATCATGCTAGACTCATAGATATTAAGACCAGAAATTCATTTACGCTGTATAGCACAGGCACAGAATCTCCACCAGTTATTCCTGTGCTGAACCCAATCACTTGTGTTTGACTAAAGCAACTGTCTTCCAGAAAGCATCCACAGTCTTGATTTCTGACTTCAGAAGATGGAGAATTCACCACTTCCCCTGGTAATTTGTTCCAATGGTTAATCTCCCTCTGTGATGGAGTCCCCCAGGAACAGTGCTCTGGAACCACTCAGGATGTCGTCAGTCAGGACTGTAGTGCTTCGGAGTCATCACATCTGTCCCCCCTTCGAGACCGAACTGAGCGGGGTCACTTCAGCCGGTGACCTGGGGAAGTTCAGGCCCCCCTCTCTCAATGACAAAGCATCAGATATAACATTAGCAGTCCCCAATCTGGTCCCATCTCCCTTTGGACCCAGTCCACGTCCTGACCGGCTGTCCATGAACTCATCAGCCAGCTTGCCTACACTCCGCAGATCCTTAGGCTTCTTGTCCACCAACCACAGCTTCAGGTCAAGGGGTACAGTTGCTCCAGACCTATCAGATCGATTCCATTGTCTGGCTCTTTCAGTCGCAGCCCTATCTCCAGTCCTCTCACATCCAGGGGGGATCTTGGCTGTGAAGACCCTCTGGCTGGGGTCATGCATCTTGAGGATACCTGGCTGCCACTCCAGCTGCTCACAGCCCCCCTGGAAATCCCATTTGGATGAGGGTCTGGCTCTCAAGACTGGTCACTCTCCTCCAGCTGGGCAACCAGCTGCACCTTGGTGAGCCTTCCTGTGTGCAAATCTCTCTCTCTCTCTGCTCAGCTCTACAATGTCCTTCTCAAGGAGACAGTCGTACTCCACCTTGTTGTTCCCTCTAACTCTCCCCTTAGACCCACTGCTCCCGAATCACTTACTGCCAGATGCTCTCATCCGTGGGGTGCATTCAACCATCCTCTGCTGCCACCTGTGACGGAGTTCCACAGGACGGCGCTCTGGAACCACTTGGGGAGCAGCCAGTCAGGACTTTAGTGCTTTGGAGTCGGCCCCCTCGGGTCTCCACACACCGGTGCAGCTGCCTCCTGAATCTGGCCTCAGAGAGTTCAGCACCCCTGCTCCGCCTGAGCTCCCACTGTGGGTCCCCCTGGATGGGACCCTGGGGAGCTTTTCCACACCCCCAGAGGGTCCATACACCCCTCCTTGCAGTCAGAAGCGATTCACAGCCAGCGTGGAAGTCAGAAGGGTTTATTAGTTCTCAGGATCACAGTGTAAAAAGACTTTGTTAGCATCTTAATTAGAAGTTACAGCAGTGACCATCTGGAGAGTCTCAGAGCCCCACCCTCGGGCCCTATGGCTCCTGACTCCTCATGGGGGATTGATCTCTTCCAGCCAGCCAGCCACCTCCCAGAACCCTCACCTAACCCCCTCCAGTTCTTTGTCTCCTTCCTGGGCAAGGTGGCCACTCCTCCTGGTCTCTGCCTGTCTCAACCTGTTGCAGCTGGCTGACTCAGGAAGACAAAGGGTTCTGGTCAGTGGATGTGTGGCTGTGGAAGGCCCATCCACCCTCCAGAGGCCTCATCACCAAAATACATGAGTAACACATGGGGGAAACTGAGGCACACACACAGCACTCAGAGAAAACCCCACTAATATCTCCATTTCATCACACCCTCACTGTTAAAAATGTGTGTCTTATTTCTCATTTGAATTTGTCTCGTTTTAACTTCCAGCCATTGATTTTTGTTGTGCCTTTCTCTGCTAAATTAAAGAGCTCTTTTGTACATGCTATTTTCTTCCTGGCAAGGTGTTTATGCACTGTAATGAAGTCAATGAAATCCAATGAATCGATTTATATCCCATAAACCCTCTATCTGATTCAGTAAGGCTTAATATTGGCAATACGCACCAGCAGAACCTGTTTGAGAACCACACAGAAACTGAGCTAACAGGCTTGTGGATCAGAGAAACACAGACATGAGAACTAGTAAGGAGTTATGTGACTACATCAGACTGTGCCCTTTCCCTATCTGAACCAGATAAGGGTAGCACTCAGCTGCAGGGTGACAGTGTGCAGACTAGTAGGTAATGGCTAGTGAAACCCGCCAGGCATTTTCAAACTTGAATACAAAAAAAGGAGGGGCAGGCAGGCTCAGTGAAAATGTTTATAGGGGTAAAGTCCAGACAGTTCTGTTGAACTCCTAGCCAAGCGTCTGAAGAAAATTAGGGCACTCATAAGAACTAGTTGCCTGAAGCTTAATTCAGGTCAGACTGAGGTGATGCTGGTAGGTTGGGGAAAGAGAACTGAAGGCAGGGGGAGGCTGATACCTCAGGTATTTGCCTGCCACTTGTGTGCATTTGCACGCTGGGGGTAGTGCTGGATTGCCATCAGCTGTTGGATGTGCACCCTGCAGCACTTGTCGGACATGCTTTTTACCATCTTGTGCCTGTCCAGGAGATTGCATTCTTTCCGACGTGGACCTTGCTGCCTTGATCTGGTCTTCTCAAGACTGAATGGCTGCAACATGCTGTACGTGGGGCTGCACCTTAAATCTATCTGGAAACAAACGGAGATAGAATGTGGCAGCCCACGTGTGAAGTGGCACCTCTCGGTTGTTGCAAATGTTGCCAGTGCTCTGTGATCCGCACTGGCTGCCCGTGGTTTTCAGTCAGAGTTTAAGGTGTTCATTTTGACCTGGAAAGCCCTAAACAGCATGGGACCTGCTAAATGGAGAGACCCACTCTCCCCTCGGAGAGGAGGCGCTTCACCTTTTTCCGCCTAGTTATAAAAGTGCGAAGGCTGCTGGGAGGATTCTCACTGAAAGCGCCTGGGTTCTGGAATGCTCTGTGCCCTCCCAGATCCACAGAGACCCAAATTTGCTGACCTTCCAGGGACATTGTCCATCTGTCTGGGCAAGTCTGGTTGAGGGTTAAGGCGATTGACGGTGGGGTGTGTCTGGTGGGGAAGTGCAATGGGCATTTTAAGCTGTATTGGTCACATGCTTGGTGTGTGGCAGGGTGGGAGAAAGCAGTGCTCTTGCTCTGGTTGATTATTTTGCATCTCCCCTATTCTTGTCTCTTTGACTGTATATCAAGGGCACTCAGAGGCTGGGGGGTAGGAGTTCTTAAATGGTTTTTTTTTTTTTTTTTTTTGATCAGACTGAATTCTCAATGAATAAATAAAAGGGAAGCCATGAAATGGCATTTGCAGCTGGGAGACAGGAGCCATTTAAAAAAATAAGAGAGTGCTGGTTTGGTTTGCATGAAAACTGAATACCTCCTGTTACTCACACAGCAGACAAACTCCACCCACATCATTTCCGCGTTGTTGCTCGGCCCTCCTGGACAGTAACTGCAAACAAATGGGCCATTTGCAGTGGTTCTCCCTGTGAACAGCCCAGAGGAGGTATTTTCTGTCCTAAACTTGGATTAGACACTTTGGGCAGCTCGTATTTCTACTCATCATGGGTGAGGATGACTGTCAAAGGATAGAAAATAAGGCTGTTGTTTTTTAAACTAACAGGTAACTAGTGAAACTGATTCTTAACCTACTGCCATGCCCAGTATCATTGCTGTTGTGTGAGAGCAGGTCTAAAGATAAGAGCTTTGCTGCCAAAAGTTGTTACCCAAACTCTTTCATTTGTTTCTATCACCGGACAAAATCCTTCATTTTCACACTATCCAAGTGAGAGTTTTCACATATTTTGTACTTACCTCCCACTGTCTCAAGGCAAAGCTGTGCTGATTTTTTTTCCTCCCCAAATCTGAAGGAATCTCTGCTTAAAAGATCTTCAGAGGTCCATTAACTGTGAAATACAGAGGCCTTCAGCACATCAATATTAGCATATTTATTAGGTGGTAAAAACTACCTTGAGCTGAAGGAGAGCTAGGTCAGGAGAAGTTGAGTGAGAAGCATTTTGAAGGAGATGCCCTCAGAGCAGCCGTTCAATTAACAGGCGTTTGGTTTTTTTGTTGCAAGAAAGTGCCAGATGAATCAGATGATCCCCTTGCCTACATTGCTGGACCCTGGGATGGCTTTATAATGATGGGAACATTTATCAAAACAAAACCTTAGGGGAAAATGAAAAAGAATTGATTATGGAAAATGACTATATGAAAAAATGGGCTTTGCCCATTGAAGTGACATACACCAATTAAATATTACTGCCAGCAAGGTGAATTAACACAAAGTTCCTTAAATTCTAACTGAGCCACACACAGCAAGCTTCAAATGACAAGGGGATATTGACATTGATTTTGTAAGCATTCTCTGTGTGTGCTGTCTGCTGCACTGTGATCTTTTTCCCACTCTGTAGTGAAGAGCAGCGCTTGAGAGACTGCAATGCCCATCCATGTCACTCTGCCATTGAATGACAACTGACAGGAATTCCCAGGAAGGTTAATCAGTTGACTATGCAATTACAGTGCGCACCACGTATCAATGGAGAAGCTTAATGTGGCTATTTCCTGCTCTAATCATTCCATTGTACCACCACCAAAATCAATTCGTGGGTAGGACTCTCTGCTTTTAATGTCTCAACTTGATGGTGTGGAAAGAAAGGCCACTTGGCCATTATTAACTGCCATTGAAACCAGAGAGGCGCTGCATACTTTTGACATGGAAACTCCTTGACTTCCCATACTGCATAGAAAAAGGAGGTGAATTCCTATGGATACCAAAGGGAAGGATTAAATGAGACTGTCATAGAGGAATCTTTGCTGGCTGTTTTCAGATGTGCAAGTGACCTTGAGGTAATCAGTAGAGTGAGAAGCTAAGAGATAGCTGCTGGGTTTTCTTCAGTTGTTACCTACACAGCAGCTACCATTATCAAGTCAGCATTTAGCCAGATACTTCACTGTGGTATCTGAGAGCTTGTATAAACAGTGTAAATTCCTGCATGCACTACCATGTGGCGCACTAACTAGCCCATGGTAGACCCTGCTGATGCATACTAAAAGTTCCCTGCTGTGCATTAATGTAGTCCTGTTTCTAAGAGTACTACATTAACACACACTGGGGATCTTTTAGTACGTGCCAGCAGGGTCCATACAGGCCACTTAATGTGCAAGACATTAGTGCAACATGGCAATTTACATCCCTCCAGCATGTACTAATGCACTGTGTAGGGAAGCCCTGAGATACCACAGCTCATCTTTATGCTAAGTATAGGGAAATGAAGGATTGTCTACATGGGGACATTCAGGGAAAATTAATCCAAATTAACTAAATGTGTGAATTTAAAGTGGTTTAGTTAAATGTTTGTGT
This sequence comes from Emydura macquarii macquarii, assembly GCF_026122565.2. NCBI lineage: Eukaryota > Metazoa > Chordata > Testudines > Chelidae > Emydura > Emydura macquarii. Next base: position 9,599,466 of record NW_027130506.1, read on the forward strand.
GGATGCTCTCATTCAGATTCAAATGGCCTTAATTTAGTTTAATTCAATTAACTTCCAAGTGAATAACAATGTGCATGCAGAGATTAAATGTGGTCTAATTAATCTACTTCAAACATTAATTTGGATTAATTTTCACGAGTGTCCTTGTGTAGACAAACCCTAATACTCTCAAATCTCACTGTGTGATAATTATAGATAAATGTTGCCTCTGTAGTGGTGAGTTATATAGCTTTTTCACCTCTTCTTGAACTTTGAAAATTAGATATGGTATTGTCTGTCAACCAGAAGGGACCTGTAGTATGTTTAAATACACCAAACACTACAATTTTAGCCTCAGATATGCCCTTTATTAAAGTGGGTGAATGACCATACATTGTAAATATATACACAGAGAGGAGTGTAAGATCACTTCAGTAAGATCAGTATTCCAGCTAGTTTCTACCTAGGTCAGTGATCAAAGTCTACCTACAATATTCTACCTAAGTCAGTGATCAAAACTGGATTCTTCAGAGAGCCAGAATAACTACCCGTATTGCAATTTGTTGTTGGTTTAATAGATGCTGTTCTTATTCATAGAAATAGCTAATTCATTTAAAAGACTATCTATGAAGCTATATGCTATATGAAACAGTGTGTTGTAATGGGAGATGCACCCAAACCAAAACTCCAGATTCAAACGTGTCCAAACTTTGAGTTAATTCAACTCCAGCTCCACACTGGGGCTTGAGCTCACCTCTAGTATTTATGAGGGTACACCCGCCTCTTTGTCACTGCCTACTCTGCTTGCATATTGGACTTTTGTTGAAAGGGCCAATGGCTGCCCTTGGGTAAGTCTTTGATCCAAAGGCTGTCACAGATCTAATGTCAATGGGTGTGGCTATCACTCCTTCAGACTCAACGGAAGGCGCAATGGAGCCCCTCTGTGTAGAAGAGACAGCTACAGGCAATGGAAGCACAGCCCCAAGCACATGGCAAGCCAGAGCTAAACCATGTGGTCTGAAGGGTTTCCCTGATAGCAAACACAGGGGCTAGGACATTGGTTCTGCAGTCTGCTTGTGTTAGAAGCCAGAAGAACTTGGGCACAGAGCTCATGGAAAGGCAGACATGGGAGTTTCTGAGGAAGGAAACTGCCTGTGCTATTTGTTCCTACTGTGTTCAGGGAAACAGGCCTTTGTGGACATTTTTTTGTACATAAACAAGATTTCACCAAAGAAATACTCAACTTGCACCATTTCTCATCCTAACAGGAAGAACCCTGCAAAGCCCCGAATATTGGCTAATCACTTGGGCCAAAGATATCGTGATAATTTGCCTGGATAGCAACATCCTGTTCTACCTATCTGTACACAGAGAGAGACTTAAATTTAGTTCTGGGATGTACACATCTAGTATGTGGTCTGGACAGATCCCTCTCTCTTTAGTCTGAACAGTGGTGGCTGCATCAGCAGACAAGAAACACTGAAGATAGATATCAATATTGTTATGGGTTGGGTGTAAGATCACAAGTTACAATGCCACTGAAAAGTCTTAGAGTGTATCTGTAAAACAGAGTAAATAAGTAAGAGCTAGTGTTTCACTTGTGAAACAGCCTATCACACTTGAATAAGTCACAAGCAGCATAATTGGTGGAATGAGTAGGATCCATCTAACATAGATAAGTAACCCCAATCTGGGATTTTTTTTACCTCTGATAGTCACAGGTGAAATGTCCTCACTAATGAATTATTCCATGAGACTGAGCAAATTTAGCAAGCCCTTTACCTGTGTGACACAAAGCTCAGACTTCGTTAGCAAAGAATTCTGCTCAGGAATATTGTTATGCTAAGGGGAATTTTGGAAGGGCTAACAAAAAAGCCATCTATGCCTAAGCTGAGAAGCACAAGATGAAAATGCAGTTATCCTCACATCTTTAGCCTGCATTCCTATTGTCTAATTAACACCTTCCCCTCACTGGAAATTGTCACTACAAGGCTTGGCAGCCGTAACAATCAGAATGAAAAAACTGGTCCATCCGGGACATGTGTGTTTAGCAAGAATGAAATGCCAAGTGAACCACAGGAAACACAGATCCATTCATGCTGATAGGAAAACTAGCTCCTAAGGAAAAAGACTGCTGTTTAAAATTGCCAAGACTTGGTTCCCTAGTGTCCCAAATACCACATTAAATGTGAAATAAGTTGAACTATCTCAGGGCTTGTCTACATGGTCCCGCAATGTGGACTATGGGGGTGTGAGTAGAAGTGCACGCTAGAGTGTTGCACTCCAAGGGTATATCTACACTGCAGGTATAAACCCATGGCTGCCCCATGCCAGCTGACTCAGACTTGAGCTAAGGGGATGTTTAATTGTTGTCTCAGGCTGCAGCCTGAGCCCTGGGATCCTTCCACCTCACAGGGTCCGAGAGTCCAGGCTCCAGCCAAAGCCCAAACATCTACACCACAATTAAAAAGCTCCTTAGCCTGAGCCCCGTGAACCTGAGACAGTTGGCACGGACCAGCCATGGGTGTCTAACTGCAGCATAGACTTACCCTAACTGCCCCATGTAGACCCTGCTAATGTAAAAAGGTACCTAGTTCACATTAACGTAGTGTAGTCCATACCGTAATTATAGCAGTAATAATCACTACAGGGGTAAGGCACTGATAGCAGAAATGCAAGAGACTCATGGGCCTACATCTACATAAGAAGAGCTTAAGCTCTTAGCATAAGGCCTGATAGCCTGAGCAGGAGGAGCTCTCAATAAGTTAGTATTAGTAAGGAAACCAACCATGACCTTAAGTCACAGGATGGCATAAGACTTTGCTTATTGTTTTGCAATAAGCACACGTGTTGCAAACTGCTGGAAGGGAACCGCAATAAGGCAGTTTATACCAGTTTAGAGTATTTGGGAGGGGCACACAGCGGATGCCTAACTGCAGGTAACCACAGTAATCCAATTGACGTATATGTTAATGAGTTGTAGCTAATATTCAACCCCTAAGATTAGGGCACCCCATCAGCCTGAGGGTGAGGAAGTTAAGATATGGTAAAGGAGGAAAGAGTGAGGTGTATCTATGCGTAATGCTGACAGACCCTGGTTATTGGCAGCTGGGAGCAAACCTAGGACCTCCAAAGCTTAGTGTATGAGCCGCTACTGCATGAGCTAAAAGCCACGTGCCTCTCAGCCAAAGCAGACTCATCAGTCTCTAGATGGTTTAGGTGTCACTAGAGGGGGACGGAGCACACACCAAGCAGGCATGGGTTACATGTGCATACACAGCCTTAGCGTATTTTCTCTTGGCACAATAACTCTATTCCAGTAACTCCGACATTTCTCTATAGTTCAAGCTACTTACTATTTCTACTGCTGTACACATGGGGGTTGTACCTCCAGAAAGGCTGTTTCCTGCCTCTTTGCTTAGTGTGAATTTTTCACGTTTTACATTCACAGCTTGCTTTAAAAAGTGATTTTAGTGCTGATGAAAGGTGCCAGATGGGCAGCGCTGGAGTCCTCTATTTATCCTGAGGCAAATATAGATAGCAGCAGGGCAAGCTTCCTCCCACCCCACTGAGATGTCTCAATCCTGGCACAGAGATCCACATCCTCTTTACAGAGTCTGTCAAAATGGCACAGGAGCAGCAGCACAGGAGCCAGCCAAGAGAGCTGAAAACAGGGGAGTTTGAGCGGAGATCTGCTGGAGAAGAACGGTGGCAGCGTGAGTGGTTGAGAGTGTTTGCTTGCTTGCTTGCTGGTTTGTTTTCAGTTTGTAGAGGCTGTTAGGGGGCAGCGTGTTGTGAGAGAAGCAGAGTCTTTGATCGCTTCCTGATTGTGGGTGCGGATTCCCTGATTAGGACTCCAAAAAGGCATCCAAGTGGACAGCCAGCAGCCCAGAAGCCAGCAAACAGAGCTAGAAATGGGAGTTGAGTGGGAGTTTGGAAGGGGAATCTGGGGAAGGGAGCGTGTGGAGTTCCATTTTTGTTTTGTGTGTGTCTTTCTTGACAGCAGCTTAGGAGCGAAGGCTATGACAACTACAGAGGCAGCAGTGGTAGCGACTCAGAGAATGAAAGAAACAATGAAGATGACTGGATGTACGGGATGTACATTGCCCTGGAATGAGTACCTGAAAGATGTTTCATTTGTATGAAGTGCCACCTGGTCAAATGATGGAAGAGAAGGTCTGGGGTTTGGAGATTCGAAGGAGATCTCGAGCAGAGCATGGTGGGAAGGTGAAAGGAGGCTCAAGGGAAAATTCAAGACCTTCAGATGCAAGCTGAACTGGAAAACTGCGAGGGTACACTTCTGGATCAGGAAAGTGGCCAGTGAAGCATGTGACTATGAGAATAAGGCAGAGGAAAAGACTGGCTAGTGAAGGAGAATAGAGCTGGGGAATAAGTTTGCAGCGTTGGAAACTGGAGGCATGGCTGGCTGTAACAGCAGGTGGGAAGAGAAAAGTGGCTACTCCTACAAAAAGAGGGGTAGAGACAATGGAGAGAGCCAGAGATCAGAGTCTTAGCAGGAGAGAGGATAACTCACAGAAGATTGCAAATGAGAAAAAAAGACAGGAGGCGTTGCAGCCTGAAAGAACAGAAGTGGAGAAGGCTGGAGAACTGCAGCAACATGAGGAAGAGGCAGGTATATGTGATTGGGGACTCCCTACTAAGAAGAACAGATGAGTCTGTCACTAGATCTGATCTGGTGAACAGACGGGTGTGCTGTTTAATGGGAGGTAAGTTACTGGATATGGACCTGAGGCTGAAGAGAATCATAATGGGAGCAAAAAAGATTCTACTAATTGTCCTTCATGTGGGAGCAAGTGATACTTCTAGATTCTTGCTGGAACACATCAAGGGAGACTATGCCAGGCAAGGCAAGGATTCTACTTGTCTGTAGAGGAAGAGAGTGAAGGCAAGACAAGACTATGATGATCAACAGATGGCTCAGGCAATGGTGCTACAAAGAGGACTTTGGGATATTTGACCACTGGGAGGCATTCACAGACCGAGGACTGTTTTCAGGGGATGAACGCCACCTGAGTAGGGAGGGAAACAGACTTCTAGGATGGAGGTTGGCACAACTGATTAAAAGAGCTTTCAACTAGGAACTCGGGGGAGACGGATGGGATACGTTCATGTAATCTCCATGCCTGACTCTAATATTGATTGGGAGGAAAATCAGGTAAGAGAGGATACAGCAATGGAGACAGGAACAAAAAAGTGTAGGAGAATGGACATCAAGAGGAAAGATAGCGTCACTGGTATTGGCACTAACAGTCAGGTTGGCGATACTGGCAGTGGAATGATTGTACCTACTCCAGCGAGGAATCTGGGTGAAACTGAGCAGAAACCACTAAGATGTCTGTACACCAATGCAAAAAGCATGGGTAACAAAATGGAGGAACTAGAACTACTGGTGCAGGAAGTGAAACCTGATATTATCAGGTTAACAGAAAAGTGGTGGAATAATAGTCATGACTAGAGTACAGGTATTGAAGTGCGTGTGTTGTTCAGAAAAGACAGAAATCAGAGGTAAAGGTGGTGGAGTATCATTGCTCATTTATGACTGTAAAGAAAATAGAAGTGATGGAATGGATAAAACAGAATCTGCATCAAAATCACTTAGTGGAAGAAAGCTAACAGAGGTTCCATTGAGATAGTGCTTGGGTCTGCTACAGACCCCCATGATCTGATTTGGGTATAGATCAAGCCTTCTAATATTTTTAATAAAATAAACACTACTGGGAATTGTGTGATTATGGGAGACTTTATTTCCCAGATATAGATTGGAGGACAAGTGTTACTAATAATGGCGGGGTCCGGATATTCCTGGATGTGATAGCTGACAGATTTCCTCACCAAATAGTCACTGAACTTCACTAACTTGGCCAGACATTATGGGCCTATTACAGGAGTGGATGGGTGGGTGAGGTTCTGTGGCCTGTGACGTGCAGGAGGTCATACTAGATGAACATCATAGTCCCTTCTGGTCTTCAAGTCTAGGAGTAGCAGCTGAAGTGGTGAGTTTTGTGATGTGGGTTAGTTGAAACCCACTCATTCCACACAGGCCAAAGAGCCAACAGATGGTAATGCTGCAGTTCTGGTGTGGATCTGAAGTGATGCTCACAGAGATGAAGAACAATCTTGTAGTTAAGGCCCTGGACTGGAAAATCAGAATATCTGAGTGCAATTCCTGGCTCTGCCACAAGCTTCCTGTGTGACCTTGGGCAAGTCACTTGCCTTCTTTGTGCCTTAGTTCCCTCCCCAATTGGCCTATCAGGTCTATTTAGATTCTAAACTCTTTAGGATAGGGATTCTTTTTTATGAGGTGTTTGTATGGTGACTAGCACGATCGGACCCTAATCTTAGACTGGGCTTCTAGCTTACTATGGTAATACAAAGAATAACTAAGATTAAATAATGACTAGAGGTGAAAGGGTCTTAGTCCCATTACTAAATGGCAGGTGACTTACATTTTGTATGAACATTGTACCAAAAGGAAAAAAGAATCATACTTGTTCTAAAAAAAATTAAACCCTTTTTATTTGTATATTTATTTTATATATAAAAGAAATACAAAAAAAAAGAACACCAACAAAATGTTTATTATGGCAATTCAGTTTTGTCGGAGCCCTCTGCTTGGGCCACTGCCTCTGGTCCACTGGAAGTTAGTAAAGTCCGCCGGTTATAATGTCCCTTTATAATGCCGGAGTTATTGTTCTCATTAAGGATTTGCTTCTGCTTTTGCCTGTTAAGAGACTGTACAAGTCCTAATACAACAGCCGCTAACGAATACTGTCCAGTCAGTTTTCTTGGTTGTAAGATTAAAGGATTTGGTTGTACTCTTCCTAGAAGAAAATATGTTTTGATTTTTCCTTCCTGTTCACTGATACCTTTGACGTAAATCTCTCCTCGATAGTCGAAGGCAAATCCCCTGTCCTTCAGGATCAGATACGTTTCTTCAGGCACTTGTATTCTGCCACTTACACCTGTGCTGTCCATTCGACTAGCTAAATTAACTGTTTTGCCCCAGATATCATACTGAGGTTTCTTAGCACCGATAACTCCCGCTACAACAGAGCCGTGGCTAATACCTACAAACAAAATAAAATCAAGAGGAAACACAATTAGTTGTTCAGACAAGAACATTTGAAATAGCAAGTTTGGAGTTATGCTTTAGAAGTTTGCTTCAGGCACATTCTTCTCTGAGTTTTAGGAAAAGAGCGGAAATAAAGAGAAATACGGACCTAAAACATTGGAACGTCTAATTGGATACTGATCATATACAGTAGCTATCACTGTACCATGTGAGTATCTGTAAACTATGCATTGGCTTGATACTAATAAACTATGCATTGCCTTGATACCGTACAAGGGCTCAGGTCTAGCCCTTACTCCAATTAGATTTGCCATCTTTTGGGAATTTGTCCTGCAAGACAAACTTGTTAGTATTACATTGTCAAGATGTGACATCATCATATTGTTACTTCCCAGGAAAGCACATCATAACATCATGATGCAATTGCTTAAAAATGTCACAGTTTCTTATCATCTTAACATTATTCTGGGAAAGCTAAAATTGTTCTGCAAGCATTCCTAGTAAATTCAAGACAAGGGGTAATACTGCTTCAATGGGTCTACATGCCTATTTTAAAAGTAAATTTAGTACCGGTGAAAGGTGATAGATACACAGCTCTGGAGAAAGCTGTTCTTTGCTTTCTCACAGATTAGGGATAGCCTGGATAATGGCAATGCAATCCTTCCCACATTGCCTGATCAGTATAACTCCACCTTGATGTGGAAAGGCCACCTCTAAAGGATCACATTTCTGCTGAGTGTGTTTTGGTCTTGTCCAGTAATAAAGTCTCCCATACTGACTGTCAGGTACAGGCAAGTTACTGCTATATCCAATATAGCCTGTCACTTCTGTATCCCATCCTAAGGGTTTAATTCAGGACGTCAAGTTCCCCATGGCAGCAATTCAAAACCACTGCTGGTCCCGTAGGTCTGGTAAGAACTGGCATTAGATTTTTGAGCAAAGCCAAAAAACAATTTACAGTACTAAGAATAAAATCTCATTTCCGTTTTACAGAAGAAGCAGCTGAGACAGGGAGATGAAATGAAAAAAGACACAAAGTGAGTCAGTATCAAATCCAGGATCTGTTAGGTGTTCCTGGCTCCCAGTCTAACGCGCAGACCATTACATCATGATGTCTCTGTCAAATTCATTCAAGAGTGTGCAGGATGTTGTCACCCATTAATAGCTTGCACAAGAGATCGTAAATATCATAAAAAGAGAAGCAGAAGATTCTCTTTTAGGTTAAATAGTAGGGGCCCTGCTCATGACCTTGAATTCAATGTGACCACGGAAGACAAAATAGCTGGTGCCATTGAACTTCTGTACAATCACATGATCATTATACAAAGTCTTTACAGGTAATAATAATTTATTAATAGTAACAGACAGCAGGTTTAAAACAAGCATAAGGAAGCACTTCTTCACCCAACACACAGACAATCTGTGGAACTCATTGCCGGGGATATTGTGAAGGCCAAAAAATATAACTGGGTTCAAAAGAGAATTAGATGAGCTCATGAAGGATAGGTCTATCAATGGCTATTACACAAGATGGTCAGGATGCAACCCCATGCCATTGGTACCTCTAAACCTCTGAGTGCCATCCAATAATTGTTCCCTCTTAAGCATCAGGCACTTTCCACTGTCAGAAGAAAGAATACTGAGCTAGATGGACCACTGGTCTGATGCAGCATGGCCATTTTTATGTTCTTATGTATAAAGTGTGTGCAGTTGCAAAAAACAACCCATTTTATTTCAAATACTTGCACTGTACTTACCGATGCGGAGTTCAAAGTTGTTGAACGAATGCTTGTTGATCTCCTGTATACTTTCGTTCAAAGCTATAGAGAAGTCAGCCAGAGCGCACAAATGTCCCCATTTGTCTTCACATTGCTAAGAGTGAATTAAAACAAAACACATTACATGTGTTTTGCATTTGCTGTGGAACAATTATCTCCCCAGAGATAAGTATGTGAAATCATAATTCGTAAGAACGGTCTCATCACGCCCTATTAGATCTCAGTGAAGTTGTTCAGTGTTAATGGAGAGGTAAAACATTCCATTTAGGGTGCACTGCTTGCTCATTTTAGTACAGAGATGCCTTGCTGTGAAATTTAGATAGATGCTTTGCTTGATATCAGGAATTTGATGGGTAATAATGGGAATAAGCAGGAGGTGGGATTTCAGGGGATAAAGTTAAAGCTGAGAGAGGGGATGAGCAAAGAGAGAGGCACAACTTGGTTTAGGAGGAAAGGTACGGAGAACAGGATTCAGGGAAATGCGGGGAGAAACAGCATGGAGCCTGAAAGAAGAAAAGGGAAGGAGAGAGAATTCTTTGAGAACAATTGTGATTTTTTGTTGTCTGCAAGAAGTTCCAAATATCTGTTTTCTTCTAGTAAATACCATCCTGTGAGCATCTACAAATGAGACCACTATCCTTTACTTTTCAGGAATGGATGAAGAGCAACACACTCACAGCGCTGCTTGTTTTAGAAAGAGTGAACTGGGCCCTTACCTGTTTTTCAGGTGATAATCCTGATACTGCCATGTATGTGCTGCCAATGGTTTTAATTTTTTCAATATCTTGAAATCTTTCTTCACCTAGTAACTAGTGCAAATGAGATAAAATGCTGTTACTTCTACAGTACCTGATGCAAAATGCTGTAGTGTTAAATTGTACAAGTACAAAGACCTAAACTAATAATTATTCTCATAGCGTATTGTAAGGAAGATCTAATTTGGTAGAGCATCTTGTATAATTGACAATGGCATACAGTTCACTCGAACTTGAGCTTAAAGCTTTGAATGTTTCCAGGCGAGGTACTCACAAAATATATTCAGCTAAACCCTGCTGTGCTCTGCAGAGCTAACTGGCACATCATATTATGGATAGTACAAAACACACACACACTCAAGTCTCATTTAAATTCAGGCAATTGATGCAGTTCCATCATACGCACACACATACACATGCACAAATTCAGCATAAGCAAACGGGGGGGGGGGGGGGGGGAGAGAAAACAACGTGGCACCCAAAAATGTTATAAAATCTCCTTAAACCCAAGGGGAAATTTCTTCTGTTATTAGGCAAAAAATTAACATCCTCATATTATACACCATTATGCAAAGTTCCTCCAATTCATGTGTCTGAGGTTCCCATTGATTAAAAGCTAAAGGGATTACTTTGTTCAAAGAAAGATGCATTCACAGGTTTATCACAAATGCACTCCCATCAGACTAACCACATTATATGCCAGTTAAGAATCTGGGGTCTTGGAAATGTCATATCTCATTTACATAAATCATACCACCTGTCTGTAATGGAATGGTGCACTGCACCCTATGCAGGGAGTGTAAATCCATATGCCCTTCTAACCACGGGAAGGCCAACACCTGACCTACTTTTATTTTCTTCTATCGGCTTGCAGAGCCATTTATGTGCTTTTCCCTGCCAAAAAGCCAGGAGCTTCAATGCTCTCTTAAAGAATGAAATCATTGTTTGTAACACAGACTTTATGAGCAATCTGATGGCAACAGATCAGCGTGCACAGGTGTTGGGGGAAAACAATTTTGGTAAAGAAACAGATTTCATTTTCAGCTTCTAGAGGGTTTTTGTAAACAGCAATGAGCAACACAGTAATTTAAAAAAGCATGACAAATATCTGAACCGTGCCCTTTTCAGGAAAAAGAAGCCATTGGCTCTTAAATCATTTACAGAGAATATCTCAGATCGTCTTTTGTTATTTTAAATACCTTATATTTCAGTTTTATCCTATTTATCAGCTACTTCCATGTTTAAAGCAATGCTTTCATTTTCATTTTTTGCTCTGTGGTGCCTTCTAAAGATGGATTTTAATATTTTGGGAAAATATTAAAATAGACCCAGTTCTGTTTTCCCTCACCCCCTAATGTGTTCACTAATTTGCCCAGGCAATTTAGGGCACATTTTCTAACACTAACATCTACCTTGAACCCAAAAAACAATTAAAGGCCTGATCCCACATTCTTCACACATTCAAGTACAATGGGATGTCAGTGGTTGTGCAAAGAATGAAAGATTGATCCTCAAGTGTATACATGCAATATTACCCAATTGCATGCACCTGGGCATATTATGCAAGTAGAATTTAATCAGTGAAGTTTGCAAATGTGATTCTGCAGTTAAATCATAATTTATATTTGTGACAGCGTAATAACTACTGTGTCAAAAGACTGATATCATAAACACCGCATAAATCATTGCAGGGTAAAGAGAAAGGAAAAATGGTCTACAAAGTAGAAAGCCCTTATTAAAATACCAAAACAAGTAATATCAGCACCAACATACCAAGGTGGAAAGCACCTTAGATTGAACAGATTAGATAAATAAAAGAGATATCAGAAAAAAACCTGCCTTAGATCTGCAATTTTCAGGGCAGGGACAGTGTCTATGTGTGCAACATATGAAACAATGAGAGATTGGCCCTGGTTGTAGCTTCTGGGATACATTGAATAATTATAATAATAGTCATCTTGGATTCTGAAAAGTGGTGCTATAAAAAGGCAGCACAGTGTCCACATAGTAAATGCGCCTGTCAGTGCCTCTGAGCATATGTACCAAATAGAAAATCACATATAATTGCATTTTCAAATGACAGGTTGTCACACTGAAAGACACCCCATGCCAGTCCAGAAGTCAACACCTCCCAGCTCGCCCCATCAGGGGGAAGTCTGGATAACTAGACAGGGCCTTACAGCAGGTTCTGAAGGTCAACAGACTTTTGGAGCTTTGGGGAAAGCGAGTGCAGAGCCAGATACATTAAGTTCCAAAAACATAAATTTGCGGCCAAACCGTGGCCTGGCCTTATGTGGCTGAACAAGGATATAAGAGGCAGTCAGACATCCCCCACTACACCCCGTGAATCCTCTGTGGACACTCTCTTCTACACACACAAAGAAAGCAGGATTTCATGAGGCCACGCTGTCCCACTCTTTTGCAGGAGAGTGGGGAATTGGAGGAGAGAGGTAAGGAGAGGGCAGTCTTGAATTCATACTCTGAATGTAGGTTACTTCTCCCCAGGACAAAGGGGGAAAGGGCAGGGATTGTGACTCTCTGAAGTTGTAGCGAACAGCTTCCCAGAAGCTCAGGAAGTATAGAAAATGGATGAAATTCAGCCAAGGAAGTTTTGTGTTTGTTCTTCTCTCCTCAACATAGATCTACTACCATGGAGACAAAAGAACAGCTACAGACCCTAGCAGTCCTGTACATCAAGTTATAAAGCAATCAATACTCATCTCCATTTTTGAGCATAGACAGATTGTCTACACCCAGAAGAGTGCACTCCTCCTTACTTGTAGACTGCTATGGTGGTGACAGAGGTGACTTACATCACAGCCACAACACATGACTTAAAAATGTACATGCAGCAATTGGGTGAATCCAGAACAGGATTTTCACCATTATTGCTCTAACTTCCCTTCCTTCATGCTTCCTCTGCCACAGAATGCATACCAAAGAGGATGGTGTGGAAGGACATTTAGAAGACATCATATCAGTGACTCCATAATTAATTTGCTCCACTCTACCTGCCAGATTTGCAAACTCAACCAAGACTCTGAAAGACAAACTGGATTTGTTCTTGCTCACATGCCTTCACCAGTGACAACTACATTCCAGTTGCAGAATCTTTAACAGTAAACAATCCACCTCACTCCCTCTCAGCTGTGCTGGTGCTGACAAGGGCAAACAGGAATGAGCAGTCACAATGTTTGTTGGTCACTGCAGTCAGCAGCTCTGACTCCGAATACATGCAGGGTGCAGAAACGTTGCCTAAGAAGTCACCGTTTTCACCTTTCTGGCTCTTAACAGCTGCTGAGCAAAGCAATTGTTTTTTACCCTCTTTCTATATGTAATGCTGAAAAGCAGCATTTTCCCAACACTACCAGTGCTGCTCTCAAACTGTGCATCCAGACATTGCTCCCAGGTCTGCAATAAGGAGTAGTGTGAAATAAGTGGCAAGGAAGCATCATGCAGGGATGGGTCAATATTTGAGTCAATGCAAGGGTAGGTCAATAAGTCAATATTTGCAAGAAAATGTTACCAGCAGACTTTCAGCTAGCGGATGCTGCACAGCTGAAAACAGACAGTTTAATGACTTCTCCGTCTCTTCACAGTACATTTTGTTCATGCTTCACAGCCTTTCCTTTTTCCCTGTGTATGACCATTAACTATTTTCAGTTATTCTCTCTTATTTGCTTCCTTTCAAATGGCTGAGCTGCAAACCAGAGTCTAGCTGGAGTAAGGAAACTGCATCTCCACACTAGAATTAGGTTAGTAGCCAGCAAGGGATCACATTATTTCATCTAATATCCATACCAAAACCTATCTATTATACACCGAAAGATGTCTGAGACTTAACATAGTCCCTCATTAGGCTCTTTATTAATTAGGCAGTAGATGTTAGGGACTTGAAGGTGAGATAACATTAATATTCTTGGTGAAAAAGATGTCTTTAGTGAACAAGAATGTGATTCTTCTCACATGCATGATGGGATTCATAGCATAAACTTTGCATTATCTTTGAGGCGTCAAGTTTTTAATCAGATCCATAAAGAAAAACAAAACCATTATTTGAAATGTCTTTATATTACACAGGGACATCAGAATGTGCCTCTTCATTCCTCCATTACCACCTCTACCTCACACCAGCAATTTCTGTGCCCCCTCCAGTTCTGTAGACACATCCTCGATCCTGTCATCTCTAATAACCTGCTTTCCTCATCCATCTCTTTATCCAGGATCTCTTATTCAGCGAACACCCGTGAGTCAAAATCCAAGGTGTGCACATCACCACTCTCCCTCTCACACTACCCTGAGGGAGGAAGGCTATGGTCCTGGTTTTACCTCTTTGTGCCTCAGTTCCCCACCTGTAAAATTTGGATAACAACGCTTTTGGCACAAGGGAGCATGAGGATAAATTCATTTAAAAGTTGAGGTATTTAGATGCTGTGATGCGGGGGGCCATATAAGAACCTAGATAATGTGTCTTCTGTAATCAGTTCGTGTTCTTATCACACACCCCCTCATCCTTTTCCTTTGGTGCCCTTGGAGATATCATCCTTTGTGAGTCTTGATTCTATACCCTCTTACTTTATCTCCTCCTGATTCCCAGTTCAGTGTCACAGCAACATACAACCATTCACTGTCCTTTGGTACCTTCCCTAGTGGTCTCAAGATTGACATTATTCCTACCCCTTCTCAAGATTCCTCCTTATAAATGTCCTTCCCCACCCTTGGTCAATATGATCTCCAATCTTTTATTTCTTACAAAATTCTGGACATTTTTTTTTCTGACCTCTCTAGTTTGCTTTTCCAAAAGCCATGCTGTGGATCAGTGGGGCTCAAGCTTTTCCACACTGAAACCAGGACCTCTCTCCCATCTAGCTGGGATCTAGAATTGCTGCCATTTAGCAATATGTGAAGGGCAGAGTGGTCACAATCTCCTGAAACTTGTCTGTAGCTCGCAGGTTGACAGTCCCTACCCTTGATAGTTTCCAGTCTGGCTACCAGCTGCTTCACAGTTCTTATGCTGTCCTTCTGCATGGGCTCAAAGATCTTCTCAGGTCTAGACCTTGTTCCTTTTCTCTTCTAATCCTTCCTAACAACAGTGCAGAATCTGACATCATCTGTCTTGACATCCCTATTAATTGATTGGCAGAGTTAGCAATAGCCTTGGACAACTTGCTTCCTGCTCTCACTCTGCTATCCAACTGCTCCTCTCTTGCAACTGGCGATGGTTACTTCTCTGCCATTAAACCTTAGGAGTTTGTCCTAGGCCAACTTCTCTCCTCTTGTTTATCTTATACCCCTTGGCGCCCATTCTGAAATCAACCTTGGTTGTCCTTTCTGTGGAGATAATACCTAAATATAGCCCTTTACCCTATATCCTTTCCTCACAAATTGTTAGTATCACCATGACATTTAGTTCAGCTTAATATATCTAAACCTATAACATCCCTATCTGATCAGGCCAGCACCCTCAATCAAAACCAACCATCTCTCCATCTCTCATGTACCATCTTCTTTCAAGAATCTGGGCATTTGATTTGACACTGTTCACTATTTTTTCTTTCATATCCCTTGATTCCATAAATCCATCAAATGCTTATACTTCCTATGTCTGGACCACTCCTTTGCCAAAACTATTGCAGATAACTTCATCTTCTTTAACCATCAATACCTTTTGAACAGATCCTGAAATCTTTTAATTTACTTATTATTATCATTTTTTTATTATTTTCTCTGTAGTCTGGGCTTTAACTATATCTTGACCAATAAATACGGAACTTGACAAAATAAATTGATTACCCCGTGTCTACATTATCTAGATGTTTTGGGACAAATTCTGATTGCAATCACACAACTGTAAATCCAAGTCACTCAACTGATTTCCAGTCTTAACTTCACCTTACCAGTGTAATTAATATCAGTATTTGGCACTTTCAGTAGAAGAAAAGATACAATTTGAAGAACAATTGCAGTAAAGACCAGGCACAAATATTGTAGAGACTGAGTAGAAATGATGAATCAAATGTCAGACCTGCTGATCTGGATGTTCATTATTTAAAGTCCATCAAGTCCCCTTCTCTACTTGCTGGAATTACCTCATCAAAGTCTGCGATGATTTCATTCAGTAAACGCAGACATTCCACTCCTTGGTTATTCATTTCAGTTTGAGAATAAAAATCTGCAAATCCAGGGATGGAAGCAAACATCACTCCAACAGCATCATAGGACTGAGAGTACAACTCCTAAAGGAACAATAGGGAAGAACAACAAGTTGGAGTGAAAATTTATCTCACAGGTGACGTAGGGCTGTGGAAATTCATTTAAGAACTTAATATTTGTTTTATGATGGAATCAATAAGCAGCTCAGGACATGGCATTTTTAGGTACTATTGACTGACTGAGTTCTCTGGGAGGAGGATCCAAGAATGTTGCCAACACTTGCCATTTTAGCATGAGTCTCCATGCAATATTTGGTGCTTTTCTTGAAGCCCTATCAGCTTGAGTCATGTGATTATGTAAGAATGTCAGCTTTCATTTAAAAGAAAAATGATTTTAGCCCCCATGGTGGTGGAGAAAAGTTGGAAGGCTCAAACATCGGAAAGCAAATACAAAGAATCTTACATTTATTATTGTTAAAATCTCATGATTTTTAAGCCAGTCTCAAAAATTTTGAACGCTTGGGGTTGGCAATAATGGTGCTCTCTAGTGGTAAGAATTGTGGACAGGAATCAAGATTCTTGATTTCTGTTCTTGACTCATCTACTGACTCAATCTGTAGTTGTTGGCCTATCTCTTCTCTCTGTGCAACAGTTTACCCAATGATAAAAATGGGAATGACAAGAAGAACCCAGGGGTGCTCGGAGTCTTAATTCGTTAATGTCTGTAAAACACTTCAGGTTCTTTGGAATACAGCTGACTTCCTATCCTGGCCCTCCTCCACCCATGATGGAGGTGCTTCTGCAGGGACAGGGGAACCATACCACAGAGGCCAAATGCCCCCTTTCACAGATGCAGTGCACCGTGTGGAGCCTGGGGGCCCTAATTATGGGAGAAAAGACAATTTGTGAATGAATGAGTGTGTGTATATACATACACATATATACTATCTCCCAAATTCTGTACACAAATCCAATCAGTTGAGCTTTCAGTTGCTCAGTTTTTCTATTTTTGGTAGGAAGCATCAAGACAGAAATAATAAATCCATGAGAAAGTGCTTACAGTACACATTTGGGGAGTCATTTTTTGAGAGCAGGGGAATTAAGCTAATAGCCAGGCATGAATTACAGGATTGATTGTACAGTAATCTGCCAGATGTTAATGCCAGCCGGCTCATTCATGAATCCTCCCCAGGTATAATCACTCCAGGAAATTGCCTTGCAAAAAGCAGAGGTGGCAGCTGAAAATACAACTGCAAGTGTATTGAATGCATCAGCATTGACCTACTGGGCATCTGCTTTCAATTCTCTTTTTGAAAATTATTTTATCATTGAATATGAGTGTGTGTGAATGTACATTATATCTCAACCGTTCAGTAGGATGGAGTATGTACTCTCCCAGCAGCTATAGTATATTCATGACAGAAGATGGCAGGGGCCAGAACTGGAGTTTATTTCACACTAAAAAAACTGCTTTGATCTTGCTCTCGCTCCTTTTCTGTCATATGCACACACTCACCTTCAGTTGTGCAGAATAACATTATTTTTTCTTAGCAATTTAATTCTTGCAGAGTAGGAAATTCCCCAGGAGGCTAAACTCTTAAGTTCCTGGACATGTAATCTCTGAAGATGATGCCATCTTTTCCTAGCTGATACTTAATGCATAACCTTTAAAAAAAATGGTGTCTTGTCCTGTAAGACCTATTTTGGCTATCTATTTTTAAAAAAGTACTGTCAGACAAGCGGGATTCCCATGTATTTGTACAGCAAATAGCTTAGTGTTGGCATCTTATTCTAGAATTATTCGTGAACCCTGGGTTCCTGAAGCACAGTTCAAAGATCACAGCTCCAGATTCCAAGGCTGATTTCAATCGTACTTTGGAACACACTCAGCTTGGTCCCTACTAATGTTATCATAAGCATTTGACTTATTCCTGGTGACTCTACTTTCAGACACACTTTCTTCCTTTTCTTTTTTCTCAGATTTCCTTTATCCCTTGAGAAAACCCCTCTGAGATCTCCATCAAGGACCTCCAAAGCCTCCACTACCAGCCGCTGTTATTGCCTGTTTCCTCTATCTCAGGGGTCTGTCCATTGTACCTCTATATTCATTCTTATGCTTAACATATGCTTATTAATTTTGCCAACGCCCATAGTGGTACATTTTTTAATTACATGATCTCTATTTGTTCTAAAAAGACCCTGTTTCATTCAGTGCACAGGATGGATAGCAAATAAGGCAAAGGGCTATAAGAAGCAAAAGGATGTTCTTTTGGATTTAAGAGATTGGACTGGGAACCAGGAGAGCTGGGTTCTGTTCATGGCTCTGCCACAAACTTCCTGTGTGATGCTGAACAAGATTAATTAGACATATGCATGAGGGAAGTGTATTAAGATTGCACAGGCATTAGTTAATTCTGGCGTTTCCTATCTTTCGAGGGCTTAACTGTGCAATGTTAAATCATTTTTTGCATGTAATAAATAATGTCAGATAGAGGCAACAGCTTTAACATTCTAGCAGCATCCTACAAGACCCCATTTTCTTTTGCCTCTTAGGAAAAATGTATCAGAAACAAACTGATACATACTTCATTATCTCGATCCTTCTCCAGGAAGTGACGAGCAACATGACTTGGCAGAATATTTCGTAGCATATTTTCATTGTGTTCCCTTAATTCCTTCATTTCGTTGATTTCTTCTTTTGCTTGGACACGCCACAGAAAGTCCAGCCGTGCTGTGTATTCAAGCTATAGTTATGAAGAAAGGCAAACTTTAAGTCTGATGAGATAAGCGCAGACAACGTATGGTCATCGTGGAAGCCTGTTGCTACTGCCTAAATTACTTCAGTGCTGTAGACGCCAAAGCTATGACTTCTAAATAACTTGCTTTCACTGTCAACAAATATCAGCATTTTGTTATGTATACTGAGAATCGCAAAGGAATCTAGGGCCCAATAACATTAGTCATATTGCTATCTTATATTCAGTGATTGGAACATTTCAGTAAGTTATTTTCCCCCAGAACACATCTGCATTAGTTAAAGAATGACATTATAGAATCAGACATGAAATAAAGTAACAGAATAGATAGCTAGGTTAACAACATATGCTTCCAGCTCCTGAATCAGAAAATATATAAATCTTTTTATGATTGTTTTCAGAATGTATTTTATAGAAAACCAAAGTGACCGTGAATAAGGATACTCTGCAGAGAGAGGTAATTTACCTCTCAAGGACAATCACTCTTCTCTCAGCAAAAAGAAGTATGAAAAGCCCAACATGCTCCAAGAAGGACTTTTAAGTTTGAGATGCCTGGAGTGAGCTGTTTCTGCTGCTAGGGCAAATAGTCATTTGCTTTTCGTCTTATATATGATAGTGAAAGCATACAGATTGTCTTGTAGCTATATGGATAATCAGTAGTTCTGTTCATATTGCATTCTGGTTCCAAAGGCTGAAAAATTGCTATTTATTATTTGTATTACCATAGTGTCTAGTAGCCTCAGTAATGGGCAAGACCCCGCTGTACAGACACAGAACAAAAAGACAATCTCTGGAAGAGAATCCCTAGAACGTGAGGCAATAGGTGCGTACAGACAGATACAGGGAGAACAAGGAAACAGTTTAATCCTTCTAGAGGTGCAGAAATGGTGACTGATTAAACTATGGATAGATATTGAAAATAGTGGGGCTATATCTGTGTATGGATGCCATCAAAGATGTCAAAGAATTGTTTATAATGTTTGGGATGATATAATTAGGAGTAAGAGTCAAACAATTAGAATGAGAATGTTTCAAAGGAGAGAATAGGCACATTTTCTTACTGTGAGATCCATTAGCCATTCAAATAATTTGCCAGTTATGGCTATTGAGATACAACCACTAGACATGTTTGAGAGCAGACCACATAAGACAATTGGCAGCTTTGACTGGAGGATAATTCAGAATGGGTGATACATGGTGAACAAGGAATTTAGGTATTACCACATTGTATCAGTCTAGTGGTCTATCCAGTTCAATATCTTGTCAACAACACTGGCCAGTGACAGATGCTTCTGAGGAAGGTGCAAGAAACCCTGCCCAGACACTTACAAGATAACCTAACTGCAGGGAAAGTTTCCTTCTAACTCCCCATAGCTAGAACTGAGTTTAAGCCCTGCAGCATACAGGTTTATATCTGTTTCCAAACTTTTTTATTTTTTTTATTTTGCACTATTCTCTATAACTCTTGTCATCCATATGAATCCTGCTAAGTCCTTGATCTCTGTTATATCTTGTGGCAATGAGTTCCACAGGCTAACTGTGTATAGTCTGAAAAAGTATTTCCTTTTATGTTTTTTCACTTTTCAATTTCTTTGAATTACCTCTTGCTCTTGTGTTATGAGACAGGGTGCAGATGAGACCCTGATCTCCCTTTATATCACTGTGAAAAAGGGCCTAAAATCATCTCAGATATATTGACCCTTTTAAAGCACCAAGTATTATCTATCTATCTATCTATCTATCTATCTATCTATCTATCAGTCAACTGGTCTGGACTTTATGCTGTTTGCATGTAATAACTGTGATCAAGTCATAATCACTTGTACCTAAGCTACCATTAATTTTTAGATATGTGATCAGTTCTTCATCTGTCAACATGAGGCCTAATATAGAATTCCTTGGTGTTGGATGCAACATTTTTTGAGTTAGGAAATTGTCATCCATAATATTTAGAAATTTAGTTATATGCAGAATATTTCTCATTGCATATAATGGAAGATTTCACTCAATTTTATTTTGTTGAGTAGAATGAGAGCTTTGAAATTATATCTGTATTCACACCACCTGTGAAAAATAAATGACTAATATTGGGAGAATTTTAACATAGGACTCCTCCAAGTCCACTCCAGCATCTCAGTGATTAGCCTTTCTATCCAGGTCAAAACCCATTCTGGGTAATTTAATTTTCACTACTTAAAATTCCCTCTTATTTCAGCTGGAGCAATTTTCTATGCTTCCCTGGCAAAGAATGGCTGCTGGGTTCTACCCCACAGGTGACTGTATGTGAGTTTGTGAATGAGAGTGGTTTGGAAATTTTTATGGAAGATACTCTATTAGAGCAAGATAAATGTTTTTATTAAATATCTAAAATGTATGGTTATTTTTGTCTGTGAAGAAATGGAATGAGTCCACTGTGGTGTTAATGGGAAAGGATTGTTCCCAGGGCTGCATCATGGCCAATTGGGTATTCTGGTGCTGCCATGTGATTACTAGAAATGTGGCTACCTTCAGTTGTGAGTAAAGAAAATGGAATATTGCACGAGAAGCCAAAAAGCCCCAAATCCTAGCAGTAGAGATACCACACAGCCTCAATGCACATAGAATTACCATGCATGGTGGAAGCACAAGGTGCTACAAAAAGGGTGCAGCTGTCAGTTTTCTCAGTATTTCTAGTTTAATTTATTTTTGTGATGAGGGAGTGTAGTGAGGACATCATTTGAGGGTGCTTCCCCTAAGAGCAAATAATTGCATCCTGGACTAAACAGATTCCAAGGACAGACTGCTTGCAAATGTGCTTTCTCCCCGGTCACCACTCTAGGGCTTTCAAGACACACCACTTCCCACTGAATTCAGTGGAAAGACTCAATGGGAGATGGATCAGTCTCCAGAAGGGTTAACTTGTATTCCAGCAACAAAAGGGGGTTTTAACATTACAGTGAATTTCAAAGCGTCCCTCAATTTTCCTTCTCTCTTTCCCCTAAGATTCTTTTCCATTCCCCCAATTCTGTCCTGCTTTCATCTCTCCTCCCAAAGAGCCTCTTTCCATATTCAGAGTTATTCAGATGCTGAAGGGTCTGAGGATGGATGCTGGATTCTCCTCCATCTATACTGATGGATCTGAAGCACGTGGAGAGAAAGAGCTTCTAAAATAAATATAACTAAATTACAAGAAGCAAGTATGTGGACTTAATCTCCCTAGGGATCAATTCAGTGGAGAGAAGTATGTATATGGAGTGACAAGGTAGAGAGGGCAAGAAGTTGAAATAATCATGTTGTTTATTTTGTGGTTAAGAAATAGCTAGCTAGGCAAATCAGTCCCTCCTGCTTTCCAGCCAGAATGCAGGGCTCTGCAGAACTGAGAACTTACCCCACATCTGTGGGACACACATGTATAGCTTTACAACACCCTGCTTGGTGAAAATCCTTTCTTTTCAATTTACTCTAAAGCACCTTCAAGTGCCATATGTACTAAAAGATAAGCATACTGAGCTCTGATCACATTTTGCACTGTGGCCATATTGCAATGCTTTTAAATGAGAATCATTGCCTTGGAATTTCCTTCCCCTATATATATCATGCTGAATCTACTCATGAAAAACCACCTAGAGAGACAAGGTACAATTCATCCACTGACAGTAAGGCATAAAGCTGGTCTGAAACAACCATCTGTGAACTAAAAAACACAAAGAGCCTCACTGGCTCCAGTTTTATAAGGCCTATCTGGGGTGGAGAAACAGGAGGTCTTGATTCAGCTGTGGCTTGTTTGGTCTTTGCTTGCAATTATTAAAGACGCCTTGTAGCAGCTCAGAAAGAATATTGGAGTTAAAGTTAGCGCTAACAGATGTTTTAGCCACTATATAGAGAACTAGGGTCCCAGAAGGATTTCCCTGTATGGATTTTGTCCACAGACATTTTTCCTCTTCTCTTCCTCTTAGAGGAACTTGTATATGATATTTGATTTTTGAGGTGTTTTTAAGGTATGTTCTACCTCTATGCAATTTGTGCTACATGATTTTTGTATGAAATAAATACTTCAACACAGAATACCCATAGCACTGGGACTGCCTGAAATGCCTTCTGTACGTCATGTGACTTCAAAATGTTCCTGCAAGTAAAATGCTTTTAGGATCATAATTTTTCAGGCTAACGATGCTTGTTTTCATGTTAAATCGAGTTCCTGGCATGGAAATATCTGATTTACGTTGGCACCATCTATTGCTAATGGAACTATTTTTAATTAGGGGTTTAGCCTGACTGACTTTCCAGACTTATTGGCTGCACCAGAGATGGGTTCTTTAGAAAAGTCTCTCACTGTGACTAGACTGCCTTGCTCTGTTCAGATTGTATCTAAGGAAAGTAAAAGCCTTTGTGTGCAAAATTAGGGTTGAGCTTCAAATAAAGTTTGGCAGGCTACAAAAAGAATGGCAGAAGGCTAGCAGTTCTGAAATGCAAGATACCCGCATTTGTTTTAATTGGAATCTCCTACCTAATACATCTTCCTAGAACAGTGCATGTGTCTGCCTATTTTACCACAGCTGAGTGAGGAGAGGAACAGGAGACTGTTAGTAGGTAGCTTTAGCCAAAGGCATTATTTTCCCCTGTAGTACAGACTTTTGAACAGTATATGCTTCTCTTCACTAATACAGGCTGTAAGTCTATTGCATTTCCTACTCAGTGCTCATATAAAGACCTGCAGAATAGACACCCATAAAAATTGCTAATCATAGAATCATAGAATCTGGTTGCTTTATCCTTAACTTTAAAAACCTGGCATTTATTTCAGATGCTGCTGCAATGCAACACGTTTCATGGAGAACAGGACAAAATAGGATATTGGTTACAATGGCATTCGCAGGAATAGCCCTTGGCCAAGCAGCATGCTGGTATGGCATTCCCTGAAAGTTGATGCTCAGGGCCATTGCCCTGCTCGCCCCTCCTACAACTGGCCTGGACACTGGAGAGTAACGTTACTACATGCACAGGTGGCTGCTTTTACAGGGCCAAGCGTTGCCAGCTCTTATGATGGGTGGTGCCTGTCATCAATCTCCAGCATCTGGATTCATGTTGTTGTCTGGGCATTTCAGTTTGAGAACATGAACCTGAAAGGCTCCAAGAGCAGAGGCAAATCAAAAGAACCCAGAATTTACTACTTTTAAAATCTCATGATTTTTCAGCCAATCTAGTGGTTTTTGGAATGTGTGGCTTGGCAACATGGCTTACTCAAATCCCGATCCTACAGAAGAGTTTTGCCCAAGTAAGGAGTGAGCTGAAGCCAAGTAAGGACATCAGGATTTGAGCCACACTTTATAGGTGGTTACTGAGTCTTTTCTCTCTTGCAGTTTAATATTCCTCAGTTTTTGGTTTCGGACTTTGGGCCTGACTGGGAGGCAGTGAGGACAAAATATCCACACATATGTGCTTAAAGAAAACCATCTCAAGCCATATTTAACCACTTGAGTTTGAAAAGGTTCCTGAACACCTCCTGCACGGGGCTCCCTCCCCAGAGAAGTCAGCAAGGAGGAGGGTACGCAGCCCCTCCCAGGAGCTGTCCTGCACAACTTCCCCTTTCATTTCCTGAGCTTGTGTTCCTATGTTCATCTTCTCCCTTTGGGCATATTAAATCAATCACTCCACAGTTTTTTCTTTTTCTAAAATATTCTGGGCATGGTTTCTTCATCATATCACTTCAGTTTTACACCAATGCATGCTGAAATCAATGGTTTTGCCACAACATAACACTGGAGTAAGAGCATGAAGAATCAAACTGTCATGATTTTTATTTAGCACATTTGATGAGTTTCTTTTTGCTTTTTGTTGCCCTTTAAAGGTTTTTTTAAAAATTTATTATAAATACGTGAATCTGCTTTATTCTCTTCTTTGGGGGGCTTTTAATGTTCTGTTTCATCCACTTCTAAGACTTTCTTTTCACTCCATACCATTTAGTACTATGTAATTTGAAAAACAAACAACAAAAAACCGAACACGAAAGCATTAACAGTTATTTCAATCCTTTTCTTGCAAACCCCGATTAGTTCCATGTTTCCATAGTGATTTCCTTATTTATATATCTACTTCTGGGAGAACTGGGCTCTTTCTTTGGCTTTTACATGGTTTCAGTGTATAGCTGTAGTGAGTGGAAGCTGAAATTAGGAGACACAGCAAGGAACACAAGGTGACACAGTGGCATATTATAAGCAGCATATTAGCACTACATATTATAAAGGTTGTCTGACGTTGCCCATTATAAGACCCTATTGTCAGTTGCTTATAGCTTTGTCAAACTATAACTCTTTTGTCTGAAATTCTTCATACCAGGTATCTGCATCAGGCTGAATTTTTTTTTGGAAAATTTCAGCCGAAAAAGTTT
The DNA here is from genome assembly GCF_026122565.2 of Emydura macquarii macquarii. Classification (NCBI taxonomy): domain Eukaryota; kingdom Metazoa; phylum Chordata; order Testudines; family Chelidae; genus Emydura; species Emydura macquarii. The sequence goes on from NW_027130506.1 coordinate 9,624,346, forward strand.
AGCCAGGTGTCTGCATCAGGTTGAATTTTTTTTTTTTTTGGTGGAAAATTTCAGCTGAAATGCTTCAACCATTTCTGAGAATCAGGATAGGGAAAAATACATAGTTTTGTCCATGTTAAAAAAAAATGTGGGCAACCTTTTTTGAAAGCTCTAGGGACCCCATATTTGGAGCAGGGACTTGAAATTTGGCAGGGGCTAATATTTGTGTCAGCAGTGTGCCTTTTTGCTGTCTCTGTGAAAATCCAACCATTAGAAGACTTTGGAAAATCACAGTTCACACATGCTCAGTAGAGACTTGTTAGGTTTAAGCCGCTAACGTTTCCAAAGATTCTGGTCTACAATGGACGTTTTCCAGCTCGGAGCTGAACAGGACTTTCCCTACAATTGCAGCTCTGACTTGCCGTAGGCCATCTGAGTACTTAAAGTGAGAACAGAGTTAGGAAATGCCAGCTTAATTTTGTCCTCTTGTGCGTATGCATTATGATACTATATTAATTACATGATCACATACTATTTTTTTTCTATGAATAAACTTCAAGATCTCCAGAAATAAGGAGTTATTTAAAAACATCTAGGACCCTCTGCCCTGATTTACACTGTGCAACCCACTCACTTGTTGCAAGAAAGTGCAAGTCAGGGCTAAATTTACACCTCAGTGTAGTGGATTGTGAAAATGACTCCACATTATAATCTAAATCCTAATCTATATAAGGGCTGGCCTGAAGCCCAGCCCCTGCATTTGTGAGACCAGAAGGGCTGCTGCCACGTTGCTTGTCTCTGGAAACAACTCCCTGGAAGGAGATTAAGAACATACAGAGCCATGCCTTCCCCATGCTCTCCTCTCCTCCACAGACAGCAGAGGGGATTATGCTGCACCCCCTAAAGGGCTGTAGCAAATTACATCTAACCCCACCAGCCCAACCAGGGACCTCCAGGGGTCTCTGCATCTTCCTAAAGCAAAATGACTCCAAATGCTCCCCCTGGAGTGCAGTTCTTTCACATTGCCCCAGTGCAGCACTGTGGCTCCATGACAAAAGTTAATCGTACATGGCTTGGGGAAATCTAAGGACTTGATCCTGCAGTTTTTACTGAGAAAAATCTTTAGCTGATGTCAAAGGGGTTTTCCCCCCCACTGGTCTAGGACTGTCTCGGGTTAGATAGATCCCAACATTCCTACTCTGTAACTCTGGGGAGTTTATACTTCGTTAGAGACAGACACAGCCCTGGGATGGTTTTGCAACAACTTCAATGAGGTTTTAGATTTACAAATCCAAAAGGAGGGATGGGTTCAGAACCTTGTCCCTATTTAACCATAACTCTCAATTTCAGAGGCATCCTAGATAGAAAGGCTTGCCCAGTGGTTATGGCACTAGCCTGGAATGTGGCAGCTCTTAAGTTCTAGTTACTTGACCTTTCTGTGCCTCCCCTTCCTATCTGTAAATTGAGGATAGCAGCAATTTCCTATCTCACTGGGATGTGATGAGGATGAATACATCAAAGATGGTGAGGCACTCAGGGACAATGTTTATGGGAGCCATAGAGTACGTAAGATACACAGACAATTGCGTATTTGGCCTCGCTCCATTTTATTAATGATAGCTACAGTGCATGCATAGTATTGAATGTACTATTGCATGTTGTTCTTAAAAATCACTAAAAATGCACCGTATTAGATGTGAGCCTTCTTTAATCAGTCTTTGCTTATGGCTTATTTGCCATTACATTATTAAAGGTCATATACTCAAGTGGATAAAAATATTTGCTTCAAATGGCAGCTGGTATTTTGAAAGTAATTGTTGCTGTATCCTGCAATCCTAGTTTGTAAAGTGAGCGGTTACAGTAAATGTTTGCGTTACCTGTTGACCATGATAAAATACGGCTAACAGGAACATTGCCATCAGTAGCAAGGATGCCTCCTTTGTGCCCAGGAAATCTGTTCTGGAAAGAAAAAAACCCGAAGAAAAACATGATTATTGATCTGCCAGTGTTTTATTTTAATCAGGGAGGGCTTTAACTTAGAAAGCTACGTGCTTTTCGAACAGTTTGTAATAAAAAACCTTGGCATTTAAAAATATAACCAATAATAATAATAATTAGTTCAACAGAACAAGCCTGTAATTAAAATGTTCACTGTCTAATAACCAATGTGCTAAACGACTAAAATGTGGCCTCCAAAAGCAGTCAGGAAATGCTAATCCTATCCTTCCTTTCCAAATATGACAGAGGAGCCGTGCATCAGTCACTCTCTTTGTGCTGGCGATCCCAGTGGCAACGGTATGTGATGTACAGAGCTGACAGGATTACATATCTCTTCAAATGAGGTATGTCCACTTCAGTCCTTTCCCAAATCAGGCTTGGGGGCTATGGGCCAGGATGATCTGCTGCACCAAAACCCACTTAGCACCGAAGAAGGGCCTATCACAGAGCCTGTTATGATTTCATGATCCTCTAGTTTGCTCTGGTCCTGCTGGAGTTCAGAGCAGCCTAGGCACTGTTCTGACTCCAGCAACTGGTAGTGGCCCCGAAGGGTCTATTACATGAGCTGGGGATAGCTTAGTACACTCCTGTCGCATCCCTAAAATGCTCCTTTGGCTCCCAGCATGCTCTTTGTGCCAGGGCCAGGGGAGAGCACGTAGGATAAGAACTGGCTATGCTGGCTTTAGGACAGCTGAGATCTCCTTTCCCTGAAGGAATTTTCAGCTGGCCAGATACGACTAGCATCTGGCACCTTTTTGCTGGTGGAGCAGAGCAAAGGGTCTGGAAAAGTGGAGAAAATCTGTCCCTGTACCGGGAATTATGAACTCCAATCCTAACTTCAGCCATTACAATATTTTACATGTGCCTAGCACATTTCATTCAAGGACTTCAGAAAAACCTTACATACATCAACAAAGCCTCCCAACACCCTTTTGAGGTAGATCAGTAGAATGCCCATTCTACAGCTGGGTAAGGAGAGGCACAAATAAGTGATGTGACTTGCCCCATGTGTCCAGAAGTCAGTTGCAAAGCCAGGAATAGAATCCAGTAGTTCTGGCTTTGTCTTCTACTCTAATGACTCTCCCTACCAGAGCTGGTGAAATACTGCAAAAACACTGTTTGCTAGCTCTGGCTGAGAGAGTGATTTGAATTCCAAGTGGCTGTTTGGTCAGACTATGCTTTACCCCCCTTTTATTCAGTATCTATGACTATTCACATAAATAGGTTTTGTTCACACAAATATCTGGGGAATGTCTGTTGTTCATACAGTAACACATAGGTACAAAGTGAAGAAGGGTGTAAAATAATAATAAATAAATAAAAGGGAATAAAAGTGGATACCATTCATAATTTCTTATTCTCCTGAAGTTTTAAAGCAACCCGTGAAAGACTGAAAACAATATAATTTAACTTAGGTGAACAATCTGAAACAATGAATAACAAATAGCAGGATGGTTAAAATGAACACTTTGTGAATAACCCATAGCTTATACAAACATATTTTGATCTATTTGTTGAACTATTACAAATAGATTTGCAAAAATCAAATTATATTAAGAAATAATTTGTAAATAGAAAGGAGGTCTAAATTTGTTGGATAATTTGTTCATAGCATATAACTTGATCATATCTATCTACCTATTTGTTAGTCTATTCTATGGTATTTTTAGAATGACAACAGAATGAATCCAGGCACCTAGATCACTCTTTCTCTTATGTCACAGTGTTATAAAACAATGGTAATGTGGTTCAATGTAATAATAGTTGGATTTTTTAACCTCAATATACCATTCATCAGTTTGGCCTAAAATTCATATTATCGACAAACTGAAGTCATCTCATGAAAATCCACCCGACAATATTTCCCCATGGAAAATTAGTATATTTTTAGTATGCTTAGAATATAGTGCCTTTTTGTAAGAGTAAGCATTTCCTTAAATATGTCTTTTTAGCAATCACTGCCCTGTAACAACTGCTATCACATCACTGCCTTTCATGGAGTCTCAAGATTGTCAGAAAAACTGGTTTCTAGTAGTAACACTCAGTGTTAAGTCCCAATCAACTTGTCATCCTTTCCAGCATCAGATAATCTATATTAATAATAACATGTGTACATTTTTTTCTACTAGATTTTTCCTAACAATCCAAGACTGGTTATGAACAAAGATAACTCTCTAATACGTAGTGATAAACCAACTGGCATACTGTATGTATCACTGTAGCTGAGGGTAATGTAAGCTGATACATATCTTTGTAAAGCAAGTAAATCTATGCTATATTGATTTGGGCATATTACTATTTTCTTTGGAAACACCAAGACATTTGAAGAAGAATTAAAACCTGGATTTCTCTGGATTTGCTCCAGGATTAGTCATAAATTTGTATCTTCACTGGCAATTCTATCACTTTATGATTGCTCAAGTGCCATTTAGACCAAATCTACACTATAAATTTACAATGGCATAACTACATCACTCAGGAGTGTGAAAAATTCACCCCTGTGAGTGACAGCAGTTATATTGACCTAAATCAATATGACCTAAATGACACTCATTGACTATATTGACAGTGATGCGAGGCCTTCTCCTGTTGACACAGCCACCGCCTCTCATGAAGGTGGATTAACTACGTCGATGGGAGAAGCTCTTTTCACTGACTCATAGAAGTGTCTTCACTGAAGCACTATAGTGGTTTTTTTAAGCTGCCGTGTTTTTAAGCTGCCGTGTACCCCTGCCCTCAAGTATATAGGAATAGGAATCCAAATAAGCACTCTTTGCAATTAAGCTGCACCTCTTTTGGGGAGGGAGCAGGTCCCCAGAAGCAGTGGAATAAGCTTTCCAGTGGGAAATGCGACACTTGCTTCTCGCCCTGAAAGATCCAGAGACATTGGGTGAAATGATGGCCCCACAGAAATCAATGGGAATGTAGCTGTTCCATCTAGGCATTAATGCTGTGTATCAAAGGCTACAGTAGGTAATTTTTAGAGATGGTTCAAATGTGGGGACTTGGAGGTGCTCATCCCCTATGTCTTGCAGGGCAGGCTGAGGAAGAGTCAGTGGGGAGACCACAAATCTACCAGTTTTTGTCCCAATGGGGCATGGACAGAGGAAGTGTGGAGGCTTCAGCAGCGTTACAGTTACAGAAGCAGTTGTGGAGTATCTTGAGGAGAGTTTTCCTTTCTTTCAGGGCCAAATTTGGGCTCCATGGGCTTGGTTCAAAGGAAATATTTTAGCTTTTGGTGCATATGCACTCGTGCACATACTGCAAGTGGTACTTATGGCCGGAGAGCTGCACAGAATACAAGAGAAGAACCACAGTACAACTCATTTGAGATCTGAAATGAGAAGAATCCACATATCAAAACAGCTTACAGCTTCATTCTTTCATTTATGAGACCTATATTAAGCCTGCCCTGTTCCATTCCTGCATCTTCTTCTATTGCTAATTAATGAGATGTTTCCTGCGGCAAGCAGGTACTGAATTGTATAGAAATGAGACAACTCAGTGTACATTTTCTGTTTCTAAGGCCCTTTTTACCCTTCATGTTTAATGACATGGCATTATACAGTTTACTCATAGCACAGGGCAGAAACTAGCAACACATGGTATGAAGGAAATGTAACTCTGACTGAGGAAATTAACCGGGAGCAGCAGAAGGTAGCTCTGAGAAGGAAAATCATGCTTAACTGTATCACCATGGCATGTGATGCTTGTACCTTATTATCAGTATTATTTATATTACAGTAGCTCCTACAAGCCCCGAACAAAATAGCTGCACAGCAAGACACAGTCCCACCCCGATGGGCTTGTAGAGGCTCACAAGTCTGCTCCTTCAGGGGCACTAACGGATGTAGTCCATTTAGCTCAAGCTGCAGTGGCTTATGACCTTAGATCTACTAGTTCCCAAGTTCAGTCCTTGCAAATGATCTGATTTATGAGTATTATTACATGTACCCTAACCACTTGAGAGGGCTACAAAGTCACACCCGTGTTTGTGTGATTAACACATTCCACCTGCCCCTGAGAAGCTCAGGTTGAGAAGTAGCCGTCCATAGCAGGTTAAATCCCTGTATGGACCACTTCACATAATGACTCCATTGGTCTTCGGGGATTGAACTTTGAATCTAAAAGCATGAATGTTTACAGCCTGGGCTGAAGGACCGGCACCACCGACTCACAGGCAATAGCATCAACCTCCATAAGTGGCCTGGCCACGAAAGTACAACAAAGACACACGCTGTGCTAATGTGGATTACCACTGCATTTTTTGAAGACCTAAAGTGCCATAGTAACAAGTAAACCTGACACATCTGAAACCCTTAGTCACTGTGTCGTCACAACTCTCATGCCTCTAATGTTGTTAATTAGTCTTGTGGATGCTCTAAATGTTAACTCTTTAGACCTTAAAGAGTAGTCATACGAAGCAGGCTGCAGCTTTTAACTAGCACTCATCCAAAGAGCTCATAGCAAAGGATCACATTAACATCATATCAAGGTTGCTTTGGTAAATTTTTAAAAGTGTCCTGAAAAAAACATGAGCCACTGCAAAAATGTTTAACGTATGGTGTTTTCTGCAATCGTGACAGCTACGTTCTGAACTACATTCAGCATTTCAAATCAATCCCTTATTTCAAAATACATTTTTAAGACAACTTTTTCAGCCCCATTAAAATTAGACTACTACTCCACCATGTTATATGAAGGAGGTAGGTTATGTTCAATCTTCATGCGCAGACATATTTTTATATGTGTATGTAAATTATGCTTAAGATTTTTGCATTTGATACTTATTGCTAATTCTTGTTTATTTCTCCTGGTGAATGTCTGGAGTTTACTTTTTCTTTTTGTTTGAGTTGCCAGAACATATTGATCACTTATAGACAGTTGAAACGATTTCCAATAAAGTCGAGACTATCACTCCCACTTCAATGCCTTGTTGGTTTCTTAGCCAAGAATATACTGATTCTTTCATTAAAGGTTGTGAAATGCTTTGAAAAGTATTGTTGAAGAGCACTATATCAGAGCTCAGCATTATTATTATTATTTATTCAGTGCCTCTTACCCACACTGAGCAGCATATTACTCCAGAAGTAGTTCTGTTGACTTCAGTGGGACTATTAATAGTGGAATGTACTATTCAGCACAAGTAAGGTGATCTCAGTCCGAACCTTAATTATTAATGATTATTCAAGAAGTGATAACAAGGATACAATGCACACAGGGCTGTGCTTACTCATGGTGAGTAGCACCTTTTTACACTACAAGTCCCTTTGGGAGGATGGCACTACTCATTGTGAAGATGGGTGGCAAAACCTGGCTCATAAAAAGTATAACAACAATAGATATTTTTTCCAAACATAGCTGCTAACACTTACTCTCCATTGTGATTAAAGTTGTCGTATCGCAGGAAGAGGGAGGCATAAATGGTCTCAGTCAGCAGAGAATAGATTGCAATCATAATGAGAAGCACTGCCAGCTTCAGGACGGAGTTGAGACGAAGAAACACTGCGCAGGTCACCATTGCCAGGACACCGGTAAAGACAAAATACTGAACAGAGAGCATGAGTGGTCAGTTTCAGCAGTCAGTGACACCTTATTAAGGCCTGAATTTTCAAAGTGTCCACTAATTGTGCTCAGAACTTTATAATATTGAGCTGTGTTCTATTTGGGCACCAAAATTTGAAGCACCCATGCACAGGGGACATTTATGATAATTTAGGCCTAAACATTTATGGGGTACATATGCAGTTAGTAATTGGTACAAGCTCTTTACAGTTAGTCTCTAGGGAAATGGTCAGAGGAGGATTCCCTCTGTGCAGAAGAACTCTTTGCTGGCAGAAACTTGGCAGAGATGGCTCTGACACTTCCTGGGCTAGCTGCCCTCTTCTGGGAAGGGCATTTCTTGTGCAGAATGGGGAAAGGAGAGGGCATTATACCTAGTTGTCCACTTGCAAATGGTCTCTTAGGGCATAAATTAGCTTTGCCCCTGGCAATCCTTATACCAGGTCCAAGTTGCTCAGGATCATGGAGTCCCCTCCTTTCCACATGCCCCCTCTACACTGTCCAAGAGGAGACTCAAACCCAAAGAGGTGTTTTAGTGTTGCAAATCCAGCAAAATTTTACTGCCCTCTTACAATGTGATGCCCAGAGCATCATTCACCACTCATTTTCTAGTTCTTTCAATGTCTCATTTTTCTAATGATTATGTTTTTGTCAAACACCATCTTTGCACTTGGTATTGTACATAGAGGAAAACATGGACCTGGCCTCAAACTACTTACATTTAAAATGGCAACATCAACACCTACAGTCTGAACAGCTTAGTGCCAATAAACATCCATAATATCTCATGAGTAACATTGTGCAATGGTGCAGAATTGGTTATTTTAATATAATTTTCTCTTATGACACCTCTTTGCCCTCTCTTGTCCAGTAATGTTCTGCCACCTTGAAATTAGTTGCATAACAGGGGCAACATCATGACACTGCCACATGTCTCTTCTAGAGCAACATACTTGTTTTATCTACAACCAACCAACCGGTTCAGTTCTGTTAATGTATTTGCTCCAAATGGAAGGAAGTCTCCATCTGCTTCAAAGACACAGATTGGAAAGAAAGCTGCAGCAGTTGATTCACTGCACTTCTTCTTGGTGTGTAAGATTCATTAGCACACTCTATTGACCACATCTGACCTATATTTTTGTATTTTATTGAACTAAGGAATAATACCCGGATCAACAGGAGTCAGCTGAGGCGGTTTGGGAAACTGACAAGGACTTCCTTTGGTACCATACTATGCATGTCCCACTGGGAGGAGGCTCCGAGGCTGACCCAGGACATGCTGGAGGGATTATATCTCCCAGCTGGCCTGGGAACGCCTGGGGATCCCCCATAAGGAGATGAAACCCGTTGCGAAAGAAAGGGTCTGGTCCTCCCTACTCTCTATGCTGCCGCTGTGACCCTCACCAGGAAAAGTGGCATAAACAAGAAGAAGGAGGAGGAGGAGGAGGAGGAGGAATAATCTCTGGGTCCATTTACAATTATTTAAAAATATATAGTGCAAACAACAAGACATTGACAAAAATGAACTCAAACAGGATTCGAGAGCCAACAACAAGTGTCTCATTCTCACAGTCTGAGGTCCTGGTTTAGCCAATCACTCAGGCATCTCCTTCATTCTCATTGCCTTCAGTGGGACATAAGGATGTGCGTAAGGGCTTGGCACAACAGGGATATGAGTGAGCAAACAGGCTTCACAGGTGTGCTGACTGCAAAACCAATCATCCTTGGCCTTCACCACAGCATAAGACTTCAAAATGTTATCTTGTCACAGCCACCCTAGTCTCCTAACACTGCATATGTCTGCCACAGGTCACCTGGATATGGATGTGAACTGTGAGAACAATGCAAAGAGAGGGGCACTTTTGCCACTGTATCAGTAGCAGAGGGCAAAAAATGGTTGTAATGTCCTACAAGATCATCAGGTTGGTTCTTTCTATAGCCTTCCATTACGTTTTTCTACCAACATGTTGATAAACAATAAGATTTCAGAAAGTTCACATATAAACTCAGAAATACCTCAGGATAGGAGCAGATATCCGTAAAAGATTCAGAGGAATTGAACGTCTGATTCTTAAAGGGTATTGGTTTGTCAAAATCACACCATAGCTGTGGATTTAAAAAAAACAAATTAAAACAAACAAATTTAAACTGAAGTTTCCCACTCCATTGTGCCCTGATGACTAAAAACCCCCATACGGTTTGGTGGATTTAGGGCAGGGAACTGTTTGATTTACAGGTGTCCACATCACAAAACACACAACCACCATCACAACAGGTGTCCTTGCTAGCAGCCTCAGAAAAAAATCCAGCAGCTGAATGGGCAGGAAGATGTCCAGTGAGTCTGTGTACACCTGTCTATTGGCATACAAAGATTATACTCATTTCACAAAATAACTTTAGTAGATTGATTAAACATATCCAGTTTACATGCACAGATATGGGTTTTTTTTTGCACACATAAAAGTTATGCACCATTTTGAGGGCATATACATTTCACTGTGAATGACAGTGTGGTCCTACCAAATATGGGCCAAATTCCCATGGCTTCTCTGGGAGATTGGCTTGTGCATTCAAAAACAGAATTTAATCCTAAGATTCCAGGAGTGACTTCTGTGCTGACAGGGAATTAAAGTGTTGTACTGGAAATAGATACAGCCTCAACAGATGTTTTTAAAGTAGTATTTTAATTGACACATGTAAACCAGCTAAAATCTAAACCGAATGGCAGTTTGAGATGAATAAATTATAATATAAAAACAGAAAAAATTCTGTTATGATCTCATGTCTTAAAAATTAAGTCAGAAGGAGTCACTTGTCACACACATTAACCCAATCTAGATGTTTATTAGGAGGTCATTTCACCAGCCTAATACTTAGAGACTAAATCCCCTGATACTCCTGTAAACAGAGTTAGATAGTTTGTTTAATGAGGTCCAATTTCCTATAATTAGATTCTAATGAAGTCTCAACTTGCAACTCTCTTATTTGTTTTTTTAGTAACTGTGGTCTCAGCAATGCAGTATCATCCTCTGGATATTTGTTCAATCCTTGGTGACAAGTGATAATTTATGTCATATATAAATTCATTCAGATGGCACTCATCAAAGAATGTCTCATGTTTGCAGTACAGAGTCCACAAGAACCATTTTGGATATCTAGTTAAAAGATCTGAAGGCTCAGAGATTGCATTCCACCAGGGATGGGTGCACCATTCTGGAGAACCATAAAACCCACTTGACCTTCTGATGAAAACTTGAACCAAAATCCAAACCTTTTTGGCTGGAAATAATTTAATTATTTTTTAATTAGATGATTCTTGCCCTTTTTTAATGTAGGCTATAAGTGAGCTTAGCAGATGCATGTAGCTGCAAAGAGAGAGTGATCTATGAGGCACAATTCAATAGCGAGTACTAGGATCAACCAGACAGAACTCTTGGGGATTTTATATGTGTTTTCTCAGGCCAGTTATGAAGTAACAGCAATACAATAGCTAGCAATGTTTACCACAACTATACTAACCATTGGGACAATGGTAACACAACTATACTTTACTTGCTCATTTTAGAAGCGGAAGACATATGAGATTACAGTTGCAGCATTCTCCCCTGCTCCTGGTAATAATCTAAATACCGTGCGTGAAATCTTGGCCCTATTGAAGTCAATGAGAACTTCTCCTATAATGGTAAGAATCAGTGGTCACAGTCTTCTTCCTGCTACTGCCCTTCCTACCACTGTCTACATGGGATCACAAAGAAACTAGAAGAAAACCATAGCACAATGATAACCCTCTGTCAATCACAGTGGAATGACAATAGCAGAACATATTACGGTCAAATCTCAACGATCAAATGCCTGACTAAGAGTTTGTCTCTATGAGAAGTTAACGTGTGGCAAGCTGTGGTGTACATTTACCTCGCTCTAGCCTGCCACGCAGTCACTCTCCATGTGGAATCAGCTGCTGTGCACCATAGTGTGCTCTGATCTACCCTGCTATGTAACAGCAGTAGATTAAAGTGCAATAGGGAACTTTTAGCGCATGGCAGTAGGGCCCAAATGGACAATTAGTGTGCTGCAGTCCAGTGCAGGGTAGATCTGCGCCCCAGGTTGCTACACACTAACGGTTCATAGACATAAGCCCTAAATTAAATTCTTGGTTATCCATAGTCAAAGATTTGACGTCAGCACACAAGACTTTGTTGGTCATTTCACCACATTGTAGCAAAGTTTCCCCATCTGTCAAAATGGGGGAAAATAATAACATGTGGCTATCAGATGGTGGCCTAATTACGTTTTTTGAAAGTGCTTTCAAGTCTTCATCTGGAAGGAGTTATAAAGATACAAATAGTAAAATCAGGCAGGTAAAGCACTTCAAGATCGGAGGTTAAAAGGTGCTACAGAACTGGAGAGAATGATGCAAGTATTATGATTCACATATTAGTGAGATTTCAGTTCACCCTGAGATCTGTTGTGCTGGCTGACCTGATTATCTGGCCCATTTATCTGAAGGTTGCTGGTGCTTCCAAAGACCTTCAGATAGTCTGGGCACTATTTCATTTTTCAGTTACATAGGGCTCTTTTCTATAGGGCTCCATCACCTAACAATCTAAGCGCTAACACTTAGTATCTGAGCACAAATGCTTTACAAACATTGCTTGCTTACTTTACAGATGGTACCGTGACACAGAGATAAGCTAAGTGACTCGTCAAAAGTCACACGTTGAATGAATAGCAAAGTTAGGAATTGAAACTAGGACTTTTGACTTCTTGTCTCTTACCCTACACACTGAACTACCTCACATCTGATCCATCCTTCGTGATGATGTTTTCTTACTTTATCAGTCAATAGTATTGCTTAGAAATCTAATTTATGAGATGCAACAGATGAGAATCCCGTACCTTTTATATTATTCCAAACATTGTTTGGAATACTAATTCATAAGAAACAACATCATTACAGCAGCCAGCCACAAATGGTTTGCAAAGCCTTGGACATATTGAACAGAAAGTAGCAGAATGGATTTTAAAATAGATAGTCCTCATAAGGGAGAAATAATTATGCATTTTAGAAAACCATATTTTAAACAACAGATTGAATTTCCTGAAGCTCTTCAGCTTTGCTTTTATATTTAAATCATGGCTGGCTCATAAACACATTAGTTAGCAAGAAGAGTAACAGGAAGAATGATTTAATAATTCATAAAAAACGTTTTCTGGTACAACCCTCCAGTAGTCCCACTGATGCTTACAATATTTATGATGGCTCCCAGAAAATTAATCATAATGGATGCAAAAATGATGACATTCCTTGCCAAGTAGGTCTCATTAATCCAGCAGCAAGTTTTCCGGAGCACTAGGGGTAAACATTTATAATCCTCCGCAGTGGTGATTAGCACAAGAGTGGAGTGCAGCATAATCAGAATAGAAAACTGAATGACCATTGGCATCATCCTGCAGTGGGGAGGAGAGGAAAGAAAACCCAAAAAAGTATTAAAAAAATAGCACTTAGTATTAAAAAACAGACTAGTAAACTGCTAGTTAGCATTAGGCAATAAATACCCATGAGATTACAACACATCTGCCCTTCCTTTTCTATCAGTTTTTTCTCTTCAAATCAGTTGTTCTAATGACTGGTACAATTAGCCCCACAAACATCTTATATGCTGTGGACATCCCAGTAAATACAAATAATTGTTTATATTCCATATGGCTGACCGTTACTTCATCTACTATATTATCTCCTAGCTTGCTAAGCAACTGCTGTCAAGGCAACATTCCCCTGAAATTACGACTAATATCTCTCTACGCACTGGGTATTGGAATGGTAGTAATATCCTTCTTTTCAGGCCTCAGTGCTTCTCTTTCAAGATGCTTTCAAAGCCAATCTACTCAGATGCTAGGATCCGTGCTCCATTCATGTATAAGATAGTAGTCATACACGTAGGCTGGTTTAGCTCTCGGCAGTTTAAAACAATGTTATTCTGCATTTAGAGCTATGCCCCGGTGTCTTAAAAATCCAGCACTTATAGAGTGGTAGATTTTAAGGAGAGAAGGGATCATTACGATCATCTAGTCTGACTTCCTGCATAACACAGGCCACAGCATTTACAGAAAGGTAAGGCTTACCTTGTTCTCTGTATCTAAATATTGTGCCCAAGACCATAGCAATTAACACCTTATGGAATGTTAACGATTAAAATAATCAATCATATGTTTTCATACAAGCCCTTCAAAATGCAGAGTACATGAAACTGTGCTCTGTGACCCTTACATTGGAATTAGTAGAAGCGAGGTTAACCAAAAAGTGCCCTCTGGCATATTCTCCATGTATTGCTCTCTAGGCTGGCCCTTAATCAGGTACTACCAGATACATATTCCACCCTACAGCCTGTATTGTTATACTCACGTGCATAAAGACCCACAGCTCTTTTCCAGTTTGATTTCTTGTTACCTTTCCTGTATTGTTCAGTTTCTCTGGCTTAGGTATGGGACTTGAAATTAATGGGACTACTCATATGCTTAGAGTTAAGCATGTGCTTAAGTGTTTTGCTGAATCGGGGCCAAAGTGCTCAGCACTTTGCAGGATCAAGCTCTTAGTGTCTATATACCATATTGGCCCCAATTGCTGTCCTTCTTTAGCTATCGTTTTCACTCTGTGGGCTAGATTGTTATATAAATGAAACCTGAAACTGCATTGAAATCAGTGGAGTTAAACTGGTATTCCCAGCCAAAAATCTTCAATAATGCGGAATTAAGGTTGCCCAAGGTTCCACAACATGGAGGGTGGCTAAATGTCAACCTCTGACACCCCAGAAATGCAGTTAGGGAAAAGCTACCTGTAGTAGAGACAGCCTGGAGCACTGGACCTGGTGCAAGATCTGAGGCCTGAGCCAGAGGCTGGGAACCAAAGCCTGGCCGTATATTAGAGCAAATGCTTACAAGTTCACTGTCCAGGATACGAACTTGACAAAGTTGTTGCTGGTATACTAGGCACTAGATATTTGTATAAATATATTCCGGCTAGTACAGATACTCCCCAGCTTAGTACAAGATAAGATGCTTTGACGACATAATTAATAGGGATGTTTTGTCCAAGATATTAGGAACAGGGGGAGGTAACAAACAGATGTCACAAAACACATAAGGTGGTACGTAAGTTGTTTATCCCAGTTGTTTGTCTTAGCCTATAACTGTCAGGGTATTTCACCTTAATCCTTTGTTCAGCCACAGGGACAGCAGAAATTCCCACTTCTGAGTGAGCCGTTCCTTGCCGCATTAGTGTTAGTTAGTGTACCTGTAACCACGGAGCCAGGGTGCTAGAACCTTGCCTTGACAGCAATAAACCCAGCCGAGTGTCTTTGCCACCAAACTGTGACTGTGGTCTTTCTTTATGAGTAACATCGATGTCTGCTGAATGAGCGTGTTGCCTTATCTGCTCAAAGGACAGAAGCACAGGACAGCCTGAACAGCGTTAATAAGGCAACGACATTCCGGCCTTCAGCACTTAACAGCACCGGGTAGAATTATCGAGGTCTGCTGAACCAGCTCTCTGTGCAGATCTGGAGAGCACACCGAAAGAACACACACACACAAGCCAGCCCATCCCCCCCTGCACCCTGTAACCTTATCTGTCTCCCTAGAGGTGGCAGTAGCCAGCTGGGAAGAAATGGTAACTACGGTCCTGCAAAGGTGACCTTCTAGTAAGCAGACCTGCTGAATGTCTAACAAAACAAGCTATTTCTGTGTTGTGTTAGGTGTTGAGTCTCACAGACCCATTTCCTGTTATTTATCTGCATGCACTTTGACTGCCAGTCAGGTGTAGCTGTACTAAATGGAGAAAGGATAAGCTGCAGCAGGTTGCCTCTGCACCTCAGGGGATGAGGGATCCCTCATGACTGTGCTGAGCTATGTAGGTTGTCAGAACAGAGGACCACAATTGCCTATTCGTGCTGT
Organism: Emydura macquarii macquarii; assembly: GCF_026122565.2. Taxonomy (NCBI): domain Eukaryota; kingdom Metazoa; phylum Chordata; order Testudines; family Chelidae; genus Emydura; species Emydura macquarii. Next base: position 9,639,835 of record NW_027130506.1, read on the forward strand.
GGAGCATGACAGTGCACCACAGGGCTCACTCAGGATTAAGTGAAGGTAACATGCCAGAGAGAGACTTTAGTGCAAGAGTGAAGTAACAGTCTGGGGTAGTTTGAGTGGAGTAGGTGAAATGGCCGAGTGTAGGACAGGTGTAGTTACAGCATGGTTGATAAGCCTGTCCTAAATGTGACTTTTGCCTTACCATAGAGAAGGTTGTGACAGTTTCTATTACAGTTCTCATGAACCCTGTCCCTCTCTGTGCTGAGTATTATATGGAAGGGCACCATGGTGCTACTATGTCACAAGGGACAAGTTTGGGCAGTGTTAAGGTTGCCTAGCAGGGATGGTGTGAGAGGCACTACCTTAACTTTGCATTTGCTGTTTTTCAGAAGTTTAAGTTAAGCCATCCTCCACCTCTCATCTGAAGACTCTTCACTTGGGGGCATTAAATCCAAATCCAAATTTGCCAGATTTTGGGGTGTCTGAATTTGGTGTTCAGATTTGGCCTGTACAGAGAAAGTTCTGAATTGCAAACTCTGATTTGTGGTCTGGGCCGTTTTGCAATTACAAAGTGGCGAAGGGGGGGATTCACCCTAGACTAGGAGGTGGAGGATTCACAGATAAGAGGCAGCCCTGTTGTATTTAAGTAAGAAGAGAATGTGATCATATGTGGAGGGAGCTGAAGGAGGTCTGGAACCTAACATTCTTCATGGGGCCCTGAAATAGCTGAGTGCTGGTCCTGTTTACAAATGCCTAGAACAGTTTTACATGGGAGACTGAAAATAAATGGAAGATAACTATGTAAGAATAGGGCGTACTCCTTCACTAGGGTCCTGGCATATTGAGAATGAGAGCTAACCTGGAAAACAAGCTAAACTAAAATGCTTGCTGAAATTCAAAAGGAAATTTATTTTGTGAAAAAACCTAGGGATATAAGCCAAGGGTGAGCAAAGCGTACAGATCAAAACCAAATAATCAATAGCAGGAATAGACATAAATAATAAGCATGATACAAGTACCCAAACTGAAATAGAGCCAAGAAGAAAACTTAATCATGTATATTATTATTGTTAATTTATATTTACGAATCATTTAACTTTTATAGAAATATTTTTGTTTTCAGTGTAATAATTTAACTAATGGTAGCTGATAAGGAGATATACACTAGTTAAATTCAATGGAATCTTAAGCTTGGTGTCTGTATAATTACTGATACAGTTTTAATCACTCTGAAATATGGTATTTATTGGACAATTTTTTTTCTTAGATATGATGATGATGATATAATGCACAGCTTACATCATTATTCCTCCTTGTCTGACACTTTCTATTAAAATCCATGTCATAATCTCTGAAGTGTAAACATGGCATGAGACTTTGAGCTGGCAGGCAACCAGTTCAGAATAATTTATCTTAGTGCCTTTAGCAGTTGGGATTTTCAGAAAGAATAGCATTTCATAAAATAGAGGTGTTACAGACAATAAATATAACAATACTTCTGATTAAATATGCCTAGACAGCTAACTATATTTTGTTACACTTCAATAACTTTTGGGTAACAGTGATTAGTTGCAGTAACCCTCAACTTAGCAAGCAAGATGTTAGCTTTTAATATGGGAAAGTTATTTTACAAACTGTTTGGAATAACATATTGGATGATTTCAGAAAAAAAATTCTTCTGATCTTGTGAACTGAAATAAGATCAGCAACAGAGTTATTTTGCCTGACAGCCTTTCTGGTGGTTTTTACTTATAACATATTATTAATTATTATTATTATAATTACTTAGATCTGTGAATAGTGATCATTGCTATTTTTACTCTCATGCCAGCGTTTCCATTCTAAACATCTATTTTTCCCTGCACTAGAAATTTGTATGTGAATTTTGTGCAGGAGATAGGTACTAGCCTATTTGATAATTAGGAACTAATGGGTAGAGCTCACCAAAACCACAAAAGCCAGGTGAAGGAGAACCCATAGAACCCAGAAATCAACAGATCGTGGGGGACAAAAACTGAGAAAACAGGGACGGGGTACAGACTGTTCGGTCAAAACAAGGAATCCAGAGGTGGACACTGAGCAGAGAAATCTGGATAATGCCCACTGCTCCAAGCAGGAGTGCAAGGGATCAGTGGATGCTGCCCAGAGAGATCTGCCTAGACAAGCAAATGGACCAAAGACCAGGAAGAGGGTGAGAGAGGCTAGACTGACAGCCCTGGAGAATGAAGACCTATTTATCCAAAGAGCAGATAGTGCACAGGCATCAGCAGCGGAGCCTTTGCTACATAGCCACATCAATGTACTCATCCCTGACATGGAGGGATCCCACTGAATATGGAAAGCAGTTCAGACTCCCTGGATAATTAAGCCCATTGAAACAGGCATATCAGATAAAAATAATATACCTTTTAAAACTAGATAAAAGTGCCTGAATAGTTGTTTACACAACAGAACATACAGGTCAGCTGAGCAAGGAACATGCATTTAGATAGCTGTCTAGGCCTCTAAGTAAATCTTGTAATGGTTCAGCTTTGTATCTGGGGAACTAAGGTTTGCGTCACTGAACAGCAGTGTTTAGCAGATTTAAAGGTAGATTTGACCTTTCTGATTGTTGTAGGTAAAAGGGCAATGGGGGGGAAGAGACAATGGGTATGTCTATACTGTAAAAAAGACCTCTGACAGCAAGTCTCAGAGCCCAGGGAAAACCCGCTGGCAATAAAATATTTTTCTTGGGTTCTTCAAGACCCACCTCCAGAGGACTCTCCATTAACCCCCAGGCTACTCCAACACCCACATGCACTTCCAACATCCTGCCCTGCAGTGAGCTCCTTTCTGTCCAAGGGAAAAGTGACTGACATTCCCTTTGGAATTCCATAATTCCAGTCCTGTATCAGCCTGAAAATGAGTGATAGGTCATCTGCAGAGAAACATGTGGTGCCACTGGGGTGCAGTCTATTGATTCCCCAGGGACCTAGCATGCGTCAATTCCAATATAAAGTCAATAGGAGTCTTTCTTTTAACTTTAATGGGAGTTTGATCAGGCATCAAGGTACAGACCGAACATAAGGCTATACCTACACAGGAAAACAAGACCTGAGGCACTGGCCTCAGAGCCCGGGTCAACTGATTCGGATTCATGGGGTTTGAGCTGTCAGGCTAAAAAAAGCAGCAGAGACATTTGAACTCATGCCAGAGCCCAGGCTTTCAGACCCAGCAAATGAGGAAGGCCTTGGAGCCCAGACTCCAACCCAAACCAGTATGTCTACACTGCTATTTTCAGCCCTTCAGCACGAGCCCCATGAGCCCATGTCTGTTGACCTAAGATCTGAGACTCCCTGCTGTTGGTTATTTTTTGCTGCGTAGATGTACCCTGAGTGTTTTGTCTGGTGCTGCAGAGCACTAACTGGAGAGCCATTCAGCAACTACTAAATTTATCCTTCTTTACAGAACTTCAGCAAACAAACAGATGCGATTGTTTAGCAAAGCACAGAAATAGAAAGAGCTCCAGTAACCAAGTGAAAGAAGTTGGAAATACAAATTACACATCAGGCTGCTCTGCTGAGCTAGATTGCACTCTGTGAGCATATGAAATGATTCTCGCATGAGAAAGTGAGTCACATGCCAAAGGAGTTGCAGAAAGAGAAGAAGAATGACTTCAACGTTTGTAGGAAGTCAAATGGATTCAGAAAGGGTAGTTACAGCAGAGGCACTGCATTACTTTGGGTTGACTAAAGTAACTTCCCATCTTGACACTTCAGAGAATAAAAAGCTGCAACAGATACACTTAAATTCAGTGATGGGCCTGCTGTATCAAGGAAGAGTATAAAGGGATCAAATATTTATCTGACTTTTTTCACCCAGAAGACAGATATAAACTGCCATGAAATTCATAATCTTTTTGTGAGGGGGTGGTCTGTCTCCTAAAGGGCAGTGTTGCCTAGGGGCTAGCCCACCACCATCACTTGGCATGGGCCTTTAAAATTTTGGCATGTCTGAAGTACAAGGACCTAGGAGAAGTTGGGAGAGAAGAAACGGTCCCAGGAATGAGTAGTGTTTGAGAGGAAAGCCCATTACTGTATCTGTAAGGGCCTGGGACCAGAAGCCTTGCCAAGTAGGTGAGGCAGGGCTTCCCTCTCTCCCAGAGAAATGGGATGAGCTTTGGGAAGAGGACCAGCATAGATGATGCCTCCCTTTCAAAGCAGGACAGACATAGACTCATAGACTTTATGGCCAGAGAGGACCATCATGATCATCTAGTTTGACTTCATGCACATCGCAGACCACAGAACCTCACCCAAACCTTCCTGCAGTAGGCCCAAACCTGTGAAGTCCTCAAAACTGAGTTACTGAAGTCCTCAAAACTTGATTTAAAGACTTCAAGTTACAGAGAATCCACCATTTACTCTAATTCAAACCAACAAGTAACCGATGCCCCATACTACAGAGGAAGGCAAAAAAAACACCCCAAAAAACATTGGAGATATTTACTAATAGCAATCATGGATGTTCCAAATGCCATTGCAGGCAATCTCATCATACCATCACCTCCATAAACTTACCAGACTCAGTCTTCCACATGTACAGACTTTCACTCCTCCAATGGTTAGAAACCTTTATCTAATTTCAAACCTAAACTTATTAATAGCCATCTTATATTGATTTGTTCTTGCACCAACATTAGTCCTTCACTTAAATAACTCCTTTCCCTCCTTGGTGTTTATTCCTTTGATGTATTTATAAAGAGCAATCATATCTCCTCCCAGCTTTCGTCTAGCCTAGTCTAAACAAGCCACTCTCTTTATGTCGCCTCTCATAAGGTAGGTTCTCCATTCTTCTGATCATCCTAGTGGCCCTTCTCTGCACCTTTTCCAGTTCAAATTAATCTTTCTTAAACATGGGAGCCCAGATCTGCACACATCATTCTAGATGAAGTCTTACCAGTGTCTTGTACAACAGTAATAACACTTCCCTGTCTCTACTGGAAATACCTCACCTGATGCATCCTGGGATTGCAATTAGCTTTTTTTCATGGCTGCATCAGATTGGTAGCTCACAGTCATCTTGTGATTGACCAAGATATCTAATTCTTTCTCCTCCATTGTTGATTCCAACTGATAAATCCCAAGTTTATAACACAACTCCTTGCTGTTGTTAGTCCCTAAGTGCATGACCTTGCACTTCACACTATTAAATTTCATCCACTTTCATTATTCCAGTTTTCAAGATCATCCATATCTGCTTGTATGATATTACGGACTACCTCTGTAATGGCAATACCTCCTAACTTTGTGTCATTTGCAAATTTTATTAGCAGGCTTCCACTTTTTCTGTAGAGATCATTAATGAAAATGTTAAATGTGATTGGTCCTAAAACCAGTCCTGAGGAACTCCATTAATAACCTCCCTCCAGCCTGACAGTTCACCTTTCAGCATGACCCACTGTAGTCACCCCTTTAACCAGTTCCTTACCCACCAATCAATTCTCATATTAATCCCCATCTTCTCTAGTTTAACTAATAATTTCCCATGTGGAATTGCATCAAATGCTTTATTGAAATCCAGGTAGATTAGATCTAATGCAATTCCTTGTCTAGAAAATCAGTTATCCTCGCAAAGAAAGAAATCAGGTTGATCTGGCACAATACATCTTTAATAAAACCATGTTATATTTTATCTCAATTACCATTTATCTCTATGTCTTTAATTATGCCTCTTGTTCAAAATTTGTTCTAAGACCTTGGATACAATAAAGTTCAAATTAACGGACCTGTAGTTTCCTGGATTGCTTTTCTGTCCCTTTCTTAAATATAGGTACTATATTTCAATTCTTCAATCAGAGGGTATGACCCTGAGTTTATGGATTCATTAAAAATCCTTGCTGTTGGGTTTACAATTTCATATGCTAATTCCTCTATTATTCTTGGATGAAGATTATCTGGGTCCCTCAATTTGGTCACATTAAACTATTTGACTTTGACTTCCACCTTTGAAGTGGTAATTTCTACTTCCAAATCCTTGTTCACATTAGCCCCTATGCCTCTTCCCTCAAACTCTTATTAAAAAGTGAGACAAAGTATTCATTTACTGTTGGGCCATCCTGGGATTATCTTTAATCTCTACCCTGTCCTCAGTGCTTGGTGGTCCTACTTCTTCTTTCCTCATTTTCTTTTTATTTATATGGTTAAAGAACCTTTTATTATAGGTTTTAATTTCCTTTGGAAGGTCCATCTCCGCTTGGCTTTTGGCAGTTCTCATTTTATCCCTACACTTCCTGATTTCCTTGCTGATCCATCCCTTTTTCCATTCCTTGTAGGCTTTCTCTTAATAACCTGCTTGAGATGCTTGTCCATCTAGTTTGTTCTGCAACTCTTCCCTACAATATTTTCCCCTTTGCTTGCGATCCAGGCTCCAGATAGTTTCTGCATCTTTGACAAAGTAATTTCTAAGCTTCCTTCTCATTCAGATTCTTGAGTTCTTCAGTCCAGTCCACTTCCCTGCCCTTTTGAAATCAAGGACCCTATCTGAAGTCCTATTTTTTTTTATCCTTCCATTTAGTTTAAACTGAATTAACGTATGATCATTTGAACCAAGTGTCCTATACAACCATTTCTTCTGTGAGGTCCTTGCTACTTACTAATATTAAATCTAAAATGGCATCACCTCTTGCTGGTTTGGTGACTATTTGGTGAAGAAAACTGGCTATCACATCCAAGAATATCTGGTAGCATTTTTATGCATTAGTAGCCTTTCTCCTCTAATCAATATCTAGGAAATTAAAGTCTCCTGTAAGCACCCTATCCCTGTAGTAGTTATTTAATTAAAAATATTAATGAGGTCCCTATCCATATCCAAATGATATCCTAGAGGTCTGTAGCAGACCATAAGCACTATTCTAGTAAAGCCAGTTACCATTCTTTAAGTGAGTGTCTCCCAATCATCTACCCAGAATTCCTAGTTTCAAGTTATTTTAATCAGTTTTGCCAACCTCCATCCCAGAAGTCTATCACCCTCCCTACTCACGTGGAGTCCATCCCATGACAACAGTCTTCTGCCCATGAATGCCTCCCAGTGGTCAAATGTTTCAAATCCCTCCCGATAGTACCTGCGTGAGCTATCTGTTGATCATCATGATCTTGGCTCACCTTCACTGCCCTCCTCTAGGGAGAAGAAGAATCCGTTTGAAGATCATCTGAGTTTCCATGTCTTCACGTTTCTTCCCCAGCCTGGTGTAGTCTTCCTTGATGAGTTCCAGCGAGAATCGACCAGTATCATTTGCTCTCAGTGGATTCCTTACCACTCCCATTAGGATTCTCTTCAGTCACAGGTCCTAATTTTGTATTTAGCTCCTGGCAGATAGCACACCTGTCTGTTCACCAGATCAGCTCTGGTGACAGTCCTGTCTGTTCTTAGTAAGGAATCCCATTCATGTAGACCTACCTATTCCTGTTATTGATGTGATTCTCCAGCCTTTCCCCTTCTGTTCTTACTGGCTGCTAGTCTTCTGTTCTCACTTGCAATCTTCTGTGCATCATTCTCTAGCCTCCTGGGGCTTTCAACTCTGGTTATCTCCATTGTCTCTTTCCCTCTTATTGTAGGAAAAACCGCTCTTCTCTTCTTTTTTGCCCTCCCACTTTCTCTTACTGCCTGCTGTACCCTTAATTTTCCAGTTCAGCAAACCTATTCCTCAGCTCTATTTCTCTTTTATTAGCCAGTAAGAGATCCTGCCTTCAGGAAAGAAACCATAAGGATGATCTGAATTATAACCCAAAGGAATTGCTGAGAGAAGTAACATACCAGTGAGAAGCCATACAGGAAACTAGACCCTCTGGAGAAGAGGCCCACAGATTGTGTACCAGAGGAATGGTCAATAGGAGGAGAATGGTAGGAAGTGGGCCAGGGAAACAGTAAGGGATTGGGAGAGATTGGCACCAACTACCTTATACAGAGTTCCTGGCTTGGAACCCAGAGAGTGGTTGGGCCTGGGCTCCCCTACTAATCCCAACAGGAGGGTTTATTAAGGCCTTAAGCAAGCAGGCCCCATTCAAAGAGGCCAGGGACTGTACTCCCTCATATAGGGCTTCTGACCTCCTGAGATATTGGACTCTTCAGCACCCTGAAAGGAGAAAGGGCTACCAATGACCCAGCTGAAGGGATGAGGTCATGACAAAGGACCAATAAGTGGGCAGGACAGCAAGGGGTCCAACGGAGAAGGAGGGAAACTGAGGTAGGCTTGCTCTGTCACTCTGTTTTGCCACAAGAGGGTGTGGAAGGTTACTGCCAACACTTTGCACACACTGGATATGAGAATAGAACAGTTTCCTTCTCTATCATGAATGCATACAGCATATCTGAGAGTGTTAGTAAAGATGCTGAGCAAGATGATCGTTTAAATAATTCTTCCCTTCACATGTGCTTTCACCAGAGCTCCAGCTCAGCAAAACTTTTAAGCAGTTACTTAACTTTAAGCAGGCGTGTAATCCTATTCCCTCTTCAACAAACTACTTAAGCATGTGCCTAAATCCCACTGAAGTCAAAAACATTAAGTACGTTGCTGAACATGGATGGGATTACTCACAGGCTTAAAGTTCAGCACGCGCCTAAATGGTTTTACTGAACTGGGATCCAGAAATACAAAAGCACAATTCTGTTTCCTCACCCAAATGTTTTCCCCTCTCTTGCTCAGACACACCTATTTATTATTGCAGGGTTGTTCGTGATTATTAAGCAAATAGTATTATTATGTGTATGCTTTGCAAAGGATGAGATTTTGTTTTCAAAACAAAATATATGGACTTTGCAAACAAGAAAAAATGGTAGGTAAAAATTTATCTTCATTAACCTTGACAGTGATCTTTCAACTCCTGAAAGCAGAATGTGCCATGAAGCACAGTACAGGGTAAGACGAGAAACCAGAGGGAAAGCAAAATAGCTGCAGGGAAGATGGCTATGTCATTTCTTCCTACTTCCGTATGGCACCGGGTAGGGTTGTGCGTATTAGCAGAAAGGAATCCATACCACTAGAAAGCCCATCATATTTTGTTGGTGTGGCAGAAATGATTGATTAAGGAGCAAAAAAATTCAATGAAAAAGAGGCTCCATAAACAAGCTCTGTCAATCGTTCTGCATACAAGCAACCAGAAGAAAATCAAGCAGTCTAGACATGGAAGATTAATGTATTAGAAGAAGATGGACTTTAAAAACACAGATTTTACAAGACAATTGGCAGCAATAGAGCACATGAAAAGCACCAAAAAGCTAAATATTATAGCTGGGAAAATCCCAATTACATTCACAGGTGCCCCGAGATTCAGTGTGTAGAACATCTCATGTACCTAATACCCACCTCACTTTATGATACTCAGAGTGTATCATATCAGAGTATATCATTATTTCTAAAGAACTAAAGATAAGAAACTGGAGATTATAAATTGGTCAAAATGACCAAGGGGTATGTGGATATTTGGAAACCATTGGTGGCTGGGTTTGTGATTTCTATAAAATAAAAATTAGGGTGTTTTTTATCCAGGTCCCATGTTATCAGAATTCTAAATTTTGTGGGAGTTTAGACAAATTAGCATACACACATTTATAACGTGCCCATCACCATACTATAAAGGCATGTTTAACATCATGTGTTTTTAAAAATTGTCATTGATAAATTAATTAAAAAGCATCTGTCCTAGGATACAGGCACATTTAATACTTATTAAAAGCACTAATCAGTTAATTTAAGTTCTTAGCAGTTGTAAGGTTGCTATAGTTTCAAAGTTATCCTACAGGTGAACACAGTAGTCAAATTTATTGTGACAAGCAGCTGTCTGAGAATTAAGTGCTTTCTGCATCCTGTTCTTTAGTACCATTCACCTCATTAGAAACTGAGCTGTGTGACTTTTGGGGAAGTTAAAATCCTAGGGTTTTTGCATTATATAGCAATAGATGCTCAACTTGGTTGTGGTGCGTAGATAGAAGAATGGGGGCATAATGTTTAGAAAAATGCTGCTTTAATAGCAGGAGATGCTGGACAAAAATGACAATCTGACAATTTGGTTAGGTTACATGAAGTCCAATCATGCAATACAGATGGCCCAGTCTTTCAAGTTACTGATCATCCTCAACTACTATTGACTTCAGTGGGAGTTAAGAGCACTCGAGCATTCCACGAAGCACAGAAAAATCAGAGCTGGAAAAGACCTACTAGGCCATTTATTCCATCGTTCTTGACAGTGCAAGACTGTTCCTGTCAGGATAATTATATATCACATCACACTATTTATAAAGTACAATTATACAACTTACTAAGACATACTTATGTGCTGTGGTGAAACACAGAAGCAAAAGCACTTTTTAACCAGTCACTAACCCACAAATAATTACTTATTAGCAAGAAATTGTACCTATTAAGAAAGAGCATTTTTTAGATTATCTGTAGAAACATGGGACCATATTATGCCCATTTTTTTAAAAAGCAAAGCTCCCCATTCATATCACTGGTAAATTCCGCTTAAAAACTGATAGAATGATATAGACTCAGCAGGTATTGTGGATTTCAACTCTCTCTCATGGTGAGAAGACAGGTGTGGTGCTAGTTCCTGAAAACAGCCTGATACAAAATTATGCAACAGGAAGAAAACATGCACTAATATTTCCAAACTTTTCTTAGGAACTTTAAAATAAAGGTTGCTTGGTTTATGTCACATAAATGAAGGAAATTGTAGAAATATTATCATCCTGCAGAGGGCCAGTGTTTTCCAGAAATTGCTGCTATTACCATGTTTTTCCCCAAAATGACTCTCTTCATTTCTGGGATTGTCTTTAATTTCTGGAATCACCACTCAGAGGGTGGGCAGGTCACGTAGGGTCACACCCCCCCATTTCTGCCCACGGACACCTGACTCCTTCACAGGGCAGAGGCTGGGAGCTGGCTGCTGTTGAGACCTACTGCTAACTTCTCTTCTTCTCACACAGGTCTGGGATCAGCAAAACTGCTGTGGAGCTTGCCCTGGGTGGACAGGGGTCTTGGCAGCAGGGCACCATAATCCCTTGCCATGGTGCAGAGTGGCTGGTACTCACACCGGCTCTCAACAGAGTCCACAGCACCTGTCTCCCGCTCACCTCTCTTGCACACAGCTGGCTGTAGGCTCTCAATGCCCAGCATCTGTCCCCCACCTGCACAGCTGGCCCCTGCTGCCTCCCGCCAGCACACAGCTTGCCTGGCTCTTCTCTTCAGTGCCCAGCATCAGTTTCCTCTCTGTCCCCTGCACAGCTGGCTCTAGCCCTCAGTGCCCAGCATTTTCCTGCTATAAAGGATTACATATTGCTCATGTTTATCAACACATGTATTTTTTGCATTAATATAATGCACATCCGAAACTTCCAAGCTTCGAAAATCTGAAAATATTCTGTTTTCATTGCTGGAAAACACTGGCCCTAAACCTGTGCTTTCCCCGTAATGCCTTTTAGAACTGTAATGAGGTCTCTTTGTATTTACCTTGAAGAAGGAAGTAAACTTTGGATTGCGGTGATAAATACCAGGACAATGAATGCACACACCAAGTTTGATTTGAACACCTCGTCCCTCATTTGAGAATACTGGAATAAAAACAAAGAAAAATGAATTAATGTTCGGCTCCTGTGGCAGTTTTGTAAAGAGTGACATTTTTGGAAGCGTCTGGGAAACTAGCAAGAGGATCTGGTAAATTAATCAGCATATTGTGGTGGTGTTTTTAAAAAAAGAACGAAAATCATCATGTCATGAGCCAATAAACCACTCTCACTATGGGAGCAAACCCCAACCATTTTGTTTTAATAAAACATGTTTTACATGGTTGCCTTTTTGTCTAAATTCCATGCATTAAAAAACAAAGATGGGGTAAGGACACAGGGACCATGGGCATGAATATGATGCAAAATACCTAGGTGATTAGCTAGAGAAAACAGTACTGACAGAAAAGTCCAAGCAGTAAATTCAGATCTAGATCTTTAATAGCTCACAGTATGGCAGTGTTTGGATACAGGGTTTTAATTTGAGACTCTGTTAAAAAGAAATAGAAGACATGCATCGAAGTCAACAGGCACTGCACACGTACATAAAGTTACCCATGTGCTTAAGTGCTTGCAGGATCAAGGCCATTATGTTTTCCTTTTAAAACAATATTCAGCTTTCAGCTAAAGTGAGTTCTTCCCCGCTCCTCAAGTTCCACTGCTGTTGTTTATTCTGACTTCTCCAAAACATGGTAAGAGACCACTCTATGATGGGCTGGGATCACGGAATGTAATGTATAGGTCACGGGACACACAGTCTATAGGTTTATTTACAAGTGATCTCTAAATCTGGTAATTTCCCGTTCACACAACTCCCCCACTTCCCCAAACCCATACATATCCTACTCTTAGAAGAATAAATTATGCATGAGATTTGTGAATAGGGATGGGTGGGAATATGGGCAACTATTAATGCTGCTTTTGTAATGTATGTGCCATTTGGGGTAGCATTACACCTTTTCCTAGGAGCCTAACAGAATATGGCCTGAACTCTATATTAAATGTATCCTGTACTCCTTTCAAGTAGTGATATTCAATATTCCAAATAACACACAGGTAATATAGAAACTTCTGAACATGAGCATTCAGACCGACTCTGCAGAAAGTGGGGATATTATTCTGCCAACAGCCCTCCTTTTTATACTAAAGACCCCTTGAGTTGCAAAGATACCATCAAGAGCATTTTTTAAAATTCAAACTACACATTGCCAAGCATTTTGCTTCCAGTATTGCAAACCACATATTTTGGAAATCCTAGCAGACATCTCAGATTACCACATGTCACCCTTCCCATGATAGTTACTTCAGAAACGAGTTTTGGGCTCCATCAATAAAAGTGAGTCAGTTAAATCATGGGGAAGATGGACTACATCCTCAGGTGGTGTAAATCAGCATATCTCTGTTGACTTCAATAGAGTAATGTCGATTTACAGTTGATGAGGAGCTGCTGGCCCATGTACATATATTTTAAAAAATCTGGCACAGTTCTATTTACACTGTATCTCTGCTACAAAAAATCCTTTAAGCAATAAAAATAAATAGCTGCCTAATCTGTATAACTTTCTCTGTCATCTTTTATTTTAATAGAATCATGCCTCTCTGTTTTCTCTAATCTCTCTAAATGATGATGAAGCCGAGAGTTATATATTCAGAACTGTAAATGAGATTAAAGTTAATATAAAACATGCATAGATCTCTCTTATAGACTTTGTAAGACACGAAAAAGAGATGCCGACAGATCCAGATAAGCAGACTTAAAATGTGGGCATGAGCAGGGCAAGTGAGAGGCAGCTGCTTCAGTAAAGTCCATGGGTAACATCCTGCTATGAAGCTCAACCCTCTGTCACCTACGCTGCTTTTGAAGGAGGAGGGTATTGGGCTTTAAGCCATGTCCAATCCTTGGGGCGGGGGGAGGGCTTCATCTCATCTGGTGAAATATATAGCGCTAACTCATCTAGCTTTTAGAAGAGAGAAAGTGCCTCTTATCTTCTCCCCCTTCTGTTTGCTATACGGAGGAAGAAGGTCCATTTATCTCTTCCATCCTTTGGATCCTTCTCTCCCATGAATAATTCCATTGTCTACCCATTGCCGCAGCAGTGTAAAATTGACATGATTCTTGATGGTTTCACTACTTCGCACAGGGTTACTAATTTAACTCTGCTGCTGTGTTGCAGAGGCACTAGACCTGTTTGCCTGCATTTTCAAGAAGACAACTCTTCATCAGTTCATGTTTCCTTTTTTTCAATAAAAGAAGGCTTAAACTTTGCACAAATTGATTGCTAGTGCTATAAATACTCACCGGCGAAGCTTCCTACTCTTCCTTTGAGATGGACATCAATTTTTGAAGCCCTGGGTGTGAGTTTAGAGTTGTCTCCAAATACTAGCTGAGTCTCTCAGCTATCAGTGACAATGGCATAATGAAAATGCAAAGGAGAACTGGCATATTAAATTCAGATCAGCAGCTCTGTGTAAACACAAAATTTGTCTCCTCTCAAATATAAAGCCCTATTTTCTTTCTAGTAACATGTGAAAGACTCAGTTCCACACTCCTGATTAAGGTAAAACTATCACTGAAGACAGGAAGGGTTTTGCCTGCCTTAACTGTCTAGGACTGGGCCTATGCATTGTACAAAATTATCAAGGAAAGATAATTTCAATTCTTTACAATTTATTATGAAACGAAAATGCTTGGTTAGGGAAATTATAGAGAATTAATTTACTGCAGTACAAATACAGCCTTTCCTTCTGATGTCAAAAGGATATGTGGCATAATTGTGCCACGAGAAGGATTTGTTGCTAACATTTCTAGGGCAGCTCCGATGCCAAAGATAAAACTTAGCGCTACAGTAGCAATTTCCATTTTCAGAGTGCTTCAAAGTCGTTAGGGGCTGGATTGAGCCTCGAGGCTTATCCTGCTCCAGGAGGAGTGCCAGGAACACATTGTGACTAGAGAGGCACAATTCTTCCCCGGGCTCCCATCTGGCTCTGTGCATGGGATAGCACGCCCCAAACAGCTCTGCTCATTTCCCACCCCTCTCTGCCCACTTGCTTGCAGCAGGAGGCGAATCGAGCATCCAATCCCTTTCCCCCTGAATTCCTAGGGTGGTGGTCTAGGCAGGGACTGTGAAGCCACAAATGGCAGTGGGCACTCCACCACTCATGGCTGCACAAAACCAGCCACAAACTGGCCTTAATTAATATTACTGATGATGATGTTTATTATCATTAACCGGCAGAGGCCACAATGGGGTACCAGGGCTCCACTCTGCTAGGCACTGTAAAAGCATGGAATGAAAGGACAGTCCCTGCCCTAAAGAGCTCTCAGCCTTTTGAGATGTTTTGGTGATTAGAACAGCCCGGATGATGCATTTTTCATGGGTACACTTTAAGATTGAAATGTCACCTTGGGGACAATGTCCCCTTAGCAACTTTCTTCTATATTCCGTTTCCAATGCAATGTAATTCTCTATAGGAATAACCCTTGTGCGGAGAGGTATAGCCCTGAGGCTAGGAATTCCTTTAGGGATACCTATCTCTTTAGGGATGAGACTTTCTTGACCAGAATCTCTCCCCCTTACCCCTCGCATTAAAAAATCTTCTGCCACACTTGCCTGATTTATCCTGCCTGGAATTCCTGGTATTGGGAATTTTCCAGCTAACAGACAAGAAGTGCAGAGAAACCTCTAAATGATAAAAAGCTACTTAGAGGGGCATCATGCCAAGCGATATCTGAGAACTCTTATGAGACATGAGAAGGATGTCAACATCTTCCACAGTCTAATGCTAAAACTTCAAGGATTCTTTAGCTGTATCTCTTTTCCTTTTGCCCATTTGCCACTATCCTGTTTGTGAAAATAGCTTCTAGCAAAACTGGGAGTGAATTTATAATGAGAGTCAAATGAGCTAACAAGTGCTAATAAGTGACATATATATATAAAAAGGCCTAGTCCCCTTTTTTTGAAATAATTTCCAAAACACACTATTTGGGATCTTGCACAAATCTCTGCTAACAACAAGGACTCCTGGTGGAGTTCACTGTGCACTTTATCTTTCCCTTCATGGTGATATCCTATTTTCTGATGTAACTATGTTTCCGATCTCTGTGGAATCTATGTTCATACGACAGCAGAGAAGAATAACGGAGGAACAGGCGTCTGCCAAGGGAAGTTATCATAAAGGCCTAAACTGTTGTAAATAGATCAGAATTTTGCCACCATGTCACATCAAATTGTGCAACTTACACAAAGCAAGTGAATTCCTGAAATTGATTTTTTGCATTTTGTGTCCTTTTTAGCAAATCAAAGCTCGAAATTAATTCCTCCTGTAATTCCACTGACTGCAGTGCTTTTATTATAGAAGGCTGAAATCCCAGCCCCTCAGCAGCAGTGCAATGCAAGTTCAGTGCTCCATTTAATTCCCACTCAAACGACCAAAAACAAGCCTCCAATGGGATGTAAGTATTGCCTATACAGAGTGTAATTTTTATATTCACTTGCTTGTCAGTTGATCTGAGATAAAAGCCCTTGATTCTCTGTCCATGGACAACAAAAGAGAGGTTTTATTAGGAATAAGTCAATGCTGTATAAAAGCATCAGGCTGAGTGTGAGGACACAGGGTTTCAGAAAAGAGAAATTAGAAACATTCTGGAAATATTTTATTTCTGAGCTGCTGTTGCCTTGCGGCAGCCACTACACTGCACGGAAGGCAACGGGGAGCAAACTAAATCAATCAGGCATGGAGGAACTGTAGAGTGAGATGGGAAGGCCAATAAACCCGTGCTAGTTCATTTACACAGAAGATCTGCAGAGAGCAACTAGAGGAGTTGATGTAGAAGGTTGTGACAGACAGCAGAGAAGTATTAAGGCCTGGGAAAAAAAGTCTGATTCTGGAGTGAAAGGCAAGGACAATGAGAGCAGAGAGTGATAATTTTTTGAAATAGCCTTGTCGGACTCAAATTTTAACCTGATAAAACAAGAGGAAAACAATTAGTGTTAAATGATAGTATATAGACAATCTAGAAAGTAATGAGGGACTGTCTTTCTAAAAATGGTAGCTATTCTCTCCAGCTATTATCTTTTATACCATCACTAACATCATTGCAGAGGCAAAACTGGGAGGAAAAAACGTTTCCTGTATTTCACTATAAGAGAGTTCCACTATATTAGTAATCAACTGTACATGATGATTTGGCTTTCATTAACCTACTGGTCCCATGCATACTTACTAGCTTTATTATTCTGAGTAGCACAAGTTGTGTGCATGGCACTTTGCACACATGTATGATGAAGCAGTCCCAGGCCCTGAAGAACTTACTATATAGCTTGTGATGGCATAGATAGATTACATTTTAGCACGATGAATAGCTATGTACTTGGGTTTCCTCTAATTATTAGCTATGGACAAACCAGAGCAGATAAAATAATCTCTGAATTTTACTTCTATCCAATACTTGAAAAAAGCTGATCCAGAAAGTTTAAACTATTCCAGTTGACTTTCTTAAGAAGTTCTTCATTTTTTCATATTCTATGCCTGCTGGTTCTGAATGGGACTAGAAATGCTGAAATACAACTGTTATCATTAAAAAGTCATAATTTACCAGTTTGACACTGTGCTTTCTGAGATGTCATACTGAGAGCAACAGGTGTCATAACCGTTAACAGATGCTGACTTTTTAACAGACACCTTTCTGTCATCCAGATATAATTTAACACCTTGTTAATATTTGAAATCTGACCTAGGAGATGTGGTGGGTGAGTTTTTTCTTGCTCTGCTTAAATTGAATTTAAATTAGATCCCAAATTTTCCATCTGGAATTTGTCTGTCACTGTTAATTGTGGAGTCTGAGTTGGCAGACAAGTTTAACAAAACAATGCTGAGTCTGGAAAATCTCCATTTACCTTGGACCTAACTGAGGATTGCTCATATTTAGTAGCAACTTACTTCTTGAATAATCCTCTTTTCTTCAGTGGGATCTTTTGCAAAGTAACATACTATTCAAAAGTTCCAGAGGGTAGCTGTGTTAGTCTGTATACAGCAAAAACAATGAGAGTCCGTAGCATCTTAAAGACTAACAAACTCCTGCGGGAATAAGCTTTCGTGGGCTGCAACCCACTTCATAAGATGAATGAAATGGAAATCACAGATAGGAGATATATATATATATACATCCAAAGGTAAGAAACAGCAATGGGGAAGGTAGGTGTAAATAAAGTCCATTCAGTTAGAGTAGATGAGGCCTAGTCACAACCATTGATTAGAAGGTGAGAATGTGTGAACAGTGACAATTACTTCTTGTAATGAGATAAACATAGACTGGGTCTGAACAGGGACTTGGAATGGTTCTCTCATTACAAAAAGTAATTGTCACTGTTCACACATTCTCACCTTCTAATCAATGGTTGTGAATAGGCCTCATCTACTCTAACTGAATGGACTTTATTTACACCTACCTTCCCCATTGCTGTTTCTTACCTTTGGATGTATATATATATATATCTCCTATCTGTGTTTTCCATTTCATTCATCTTACGAAGTGGATTGCAGCCCACGAAAGCTTATGCCCGCAGGAATTTGTTAGTCTTTAAGGTGCTACGGACTCTCGTTGTTTATACTATTCAAAGACAGCAAGGGTTTCAAGAGAAGAAGTTCCTACTTAATGAGAACAAGGTTTATAATCAGAGTATTGCCTGAGTCAGAAATGTGGGATCAGAGTCAAACTATCAGATATCTCTGGGACAGAGTCCTAGTTGGTGTCAATTGTTATTATTCTATGGAAATCAATGGAACTATGACAATTTACACCATTTGAGGATCTGTCCACGAGTTGAACAAAGGTACCTTGAGCTGTTGCTCAACAGATGTTAAAGCACTGATGGACAACAAGGTTCTTCAAGGGTGCAGTTTCCATGCTGTTTCTCTCCCTCCTTCTTCTCCAATTAGACATACACCCAACCATAAGACTGTCACTGCTGATCCTGAGCACTTTGTCATTCTCTGGGTTGATGAAGTCAGTTGAAATCAGTGCAAAGAACAATTACCTCTCAAGAAACCCTGGAAGAGATTGCCTTTCTGTCGTCCCCCCCGCCATTCAAATTGAAATATATATCTGCTTTTGAATGTGGACAGACACAAGAGTGGGGTGGGATACACTCCAGTTCAGGAGCAATAGGGACATGAGAAAACAATATTTATCCTTCAAAAGTAGAACATTTCTTTAATGTGGGGCTTAAAACAAAGATCTGGCAGAGTGGTTTGACTCAAAATAAAAAATAGCAGTTGACTGGGATTTAGGGTGGGACTGCATCACCAATAAAGGGGACTATAGCTCTATATTATCTATCTTCTTTTTTTAACTTTATTGATGTGCTTGCTCCCATTTCGTGCCAAAGCAGCCTGATTTTTAAAAGTAAGCTCTGCTCTGACTCATCATCAAATTAAAAAGCTGGCAAATATCTTTCACTTGTCTTCAAAAGCAGCACTTGCTCACAAGTAGGGACTTTCCAGTTCTAGAACTGACTCATCAAGTAGTATAATGACCACTGTGTCCATTAATGGCCTTCGGTTCAATCATGTCTTCTAAAAAACAAAACAAAACAAAGCTAGAACCTAGAGCTATTGTCTCTAATTCAGTGGACATTTAAAACAATTTGAATTGGAAAAAAGCAGCTATCAAGACCCAGCTACCTTATGCTCCAGGCTGGAGTCTTTAAACATCAGTGAGAAAGGCTTGATATGCTCTCTTCTCAATTTATCGCCACTCCGTAAGTCGATGGTGTGCTCTATTCGCTTGTTAATTTCCTCGGGCCCAGACTGGACATGCAAAGCTTGTGCAAGATGGTTTGGAAGCAGATTTATTGAATTTCTTGTTAGGGCAGCCAGAGTCTAGGGGAAAGCACATGCAAACAGAATAAACCTGCTGGTCCCCTTGGGTTAAAAATGCAATGTTTTAGATCATGTTGCATTGCAAACTGTAACAGCATTCCATGCAATTCATTCAATGAAACCTACAGAAGTTTAAAATAATAAGTCTGTTCCACTAAACACATACAGTATAGTAGATGGCTGCTTTCATATCATGTCGTGTAGGGGTTTTTATGTTTGTAGTTGCACTGAATGATATCATTGTAATAATATTTCCAGATTTTGCTGCTGAATTATTTGTGAAATTCTTAGAGGATGGTGGGGGGAGCCCACATCAAGATCTTGAAACAGGGGACTGAAGTCAATGGTCTGTCTTAGCAAATTAGAACAGAATCCACAGAAAATATATGAAGGAGAAAAGACAGTGAAGTTACTGGATGTGTATAGTCAGGGAACAGATAGTTTGGGAGTGGAGGGGAAAGAAGGAGGAACTTCCCTGACTGCCTCACCATTTGCCTGTTCATGTGCTTTCAAACAGTCAGTGAGCTCTTTCTCTATATTAGCATGTTCCAACTAGTATACGTAAATCTCAGTTACGCCGTATTGTTTAATTTAACTCTTATACAGCGCGTTTCACGGTAGTATTGCTGGCAAAGATTTTTTGTAGATCCTTTTAATTGTACTTTTCCATCACTGACTGATGCTAGTGATTTCTGTGAAGTTTCATAAAGGACAGATGGTGACGATAGTAAGAATAGTGTTTAACCTTGAGAACAGATGTAGAATTTACTTTCATGAAGTGAGTAACTCAACCCAGCGTAACAATTTATTATACGAACCACAACAAGACAGCAGATTGAATGGGAAAACAAAAGCATTATTGTCTGATATATTCCCAGTGTTTAAAGAAATGATAAGGAATAGAAGGGATATAAACTCTGATACGTTAGTGCATAAGACAATCTCTAATTATTAGGGGCTAGGAAGAAATTTTCCCTGTGGGCAGGTTAATTCACAGCTGCCTATTGCCAGGGTCCTCTGATGTATCTGATACTGACCATTGCTGGAGAGAGGATACTGGTTTAGACAGACCATGATTTGAACCTGTAATGCAATTCTTATTGATTAGGAGATTCCATAGAGATAATGGAATATGGAATCTTTCCCTAGTTCAAATTCAGAGCTTGGACAGAAACTATCTTAAGCTGCTGCCTTCTGATGAATCTTGAGTAGCATGTAAGAACAGGAGAGGGGTCTTAGTTTAACTACCAGTGGATAAGTATCCACCATCATAAAATACAGCTGTAAGTGGCAACCTTAGAGGCCAAGGCTCAAATAGTCCTGAATACTAAATTCCTCTCTTACTCCCCATAATTAGAAAAAAACCTTTGGAACCCAGAAAGCCGAAAGAGTTTAAGACATTACAGCTGAAATCCTGTCTCATATTGAAGTTGATGGGGATTTTGCTGTTGACTTCAATAGGGCTATATGTGTTTTGACAAGGCCTTTTACTTAGCCACAAAAAAGACAGTACCACCACATTTTTGAAAGGGCAATCAATTAAATGTTCCCATAAAAACTTTCAGACATTGTATCCTTGTGATGCAGGAATTAAGATGTACACATTAAGGAGCGAGTCCAAAGCCCAGTGAAGTCATTGGGAGTCTTTCTAGTGTCACAGAGTTTGATGCCAGAAGGTACTACTACTAATCTGACCTCCTGCAAATCACAGATCAATAAACTCCACCCAGTCAACCCTGAACCAAGCCTATCGATGTGAATTAGATCAAAGTATTATTGCCCTCTGGAGATTACTGCATGTCACGGGCAGAAAAGAGGAAGGACCGAGGTGCACAAATATCTGAGGCCCCTGCAATGACAAGGGATTTTTTAGTGATAGATACCCAGATGATTCTGGTAAGTGACTCATGCCCCATGCTGTGGAGAAAAGGAAAAAAAATACCAACGTTCTGCCAATTTGATCTGGAGGAATAACTTCCCAACCTCAAATATGGCGATCAGTTAGAGCATGTGACCAAGTACTGAGCATGTGACCAAGAACCAGCCAGCCAAGCACCTGAGAGAGGGAATGCTCAGTACCACCTCAGATCACTGTCTCACTCTGCCCAGTGTTCCCCATCTTCAGGCATGGCCATCTCTGATGCTTCAAAGGAAGGAGGGGAAAAAAATAAAGGTCCTTCCTAATTTCTCCAGGTGACTGGCATAAACCCTAAATCATGAGATTTCAGATTTTAGGAACATCAAACAATGTGATTTCAAGGAATTGTGGATCACACCCCCTAGCATCGAATAACATCCTTTCCTTAGATGTTATTAGATGCTTTCAGGCCTTGAAGGAGTTAATTTAAACTTGGGATCTGTGGTGAAGCTATTATGGATATGCTGGTATAGGGATGGAGGCTTGAAGCAGTGCTTGGTTATCTATACGAATAGGATCGTTTCAGAGACTGAAGTGTTTTGGTCTCTTCAGAATTAAGTCATATTATCCTAGCTCTGCTGGAAGCAGAGGGAGACAAGTGCCTGATGTTTTAGCAGGATAACGTTTGATTACTCGAGGGAAATTATCTCACCTCACCTCAGCAGGTGACTAAAGTAATTTTGCTCAATTTGAAGTGAAAAAATCATGCTGCTTTGTTGCTGCCGCTATTAACTAACTGGTTTAGAACCACTGGTGCCCGAGCATGTCACCTTATCACTGCTGGGACACCAGTGTCATTTGCGGTGGGACAAGGAGGAAACCTGGTGGAAACAATCTGTATTTCTCCAGGAAAAAGAAGGGCAAGTCCCAGCTGAACATGATGTAATTTGTCCACCTCTCTCTCTCTCACACACACACATACAAACACACTGAAGCAAATAGCTTTGACCTAATGGGCAATGAGAATCAAGTAAAAAAAGGTCATATGTGTGTCATGGGCCAAGAGATGTGCTCTAATCCACTTATCCCAGTACATCCCATGCTTTGTTCTGCATCTGCTAGGGGAGCAAATGTGGAATACTTGCTTCCCCTTCAAGCCCATGATGCTGTTTGGTCAGCAGCTGTATGGAACAAACATGGGTGATCCATATAACTACTGAGGGCCAGATGCCGCAATCCTTAATCACCTGAGTAGTGCTTTACTCCTCCAGTAATCCAGTTGAAACCAATGGGGTTATCTGAGGAGTAAAGCACTATTGAACATTAGTGAGAGTGGCAGAATCTGGCCCTAATAATTTGTTTTTCAATTTTAGTGAGTTCCACTGAAAGACAAAATATGGTGCTTTCAGTCACATTCCTACTTGCATACGCTGGCAGAGAATGCATTATATATTCAGAGTATATACAGTGGTCAACATAAAACAGTTCCACATCTGCCAGAGAGTTATCACACTTATTTCTTATTCTAGATCTAGGGAAAAACGGTGGTGTCCAAGATATGAATGTGGGTAACGGTTGGCAAATGTCAATATTTTTTAAGGGCTGCTCTGTATCTGTCTGTCAGATGCACAAATATGCATGCATGCAATGGTGTGCTGTGAAGATTTTATTGACCTGAGTTTGGGATAGCCATTGTACTCAGGAGTTAGGCCAACCATCCCAAATGAACAGTACTGAAATCTTTATATCATGCAATTATGTATTCTGTGTAACATGATGATGATCATCAGCATTATATTACAGTAGTGCCCAAAGACTCCATTTAGAATCAGAGAATCACTGTAGGGAACCATCGTATGCTCAAACCCAGATGCAGATGTGTTACAAAAAATTACTTTAGAAATGTTTCAGAGAGATTTGAAATACTGTATGGGAATGATATTTCACTTCCCTCTGCCTGTAAATCCAAGCTCCTTTAATATCACAAGTCCAACTGTGCTGAAGAGGAAAATAATAACGAATACATTTTAGAAAACTCTAAGAATGAGTTAAATTAGATCATTCATGCTGAAATCACTAATCCTTCCCAGGTTACATGCAAGTGCTTTATATCTCATGGGAAAACAGGGCAACATCCCCTTTCTAATGGCACAAAGCTCCAATGTGTAGACCTGCAGGATCACAGTATATCTAACCTTACTCCTGCATTAGTGCAGGAGAGAAATCCTAGCCCTGATAAACTCTATGGGAGTTTTGCCATTGATTTCAATGGAACTAGGATTTCAACCCATAGGGCAAATCAGCTGGAGTATGTTGTCATGACAATTTACACCAGCTGAGGACCTTACCCCTGGTGTCCATTTTGCACCCCAGACCAGTGTAATATTGAAGGAAAGGAGGAAACATATCTCCAATAGGTTGATTGGTTTAAAATAGGGGCTGTTTGGGGTCTAGAAATTTGACATGTTAAAGTAAATCCCAAGGGGGTGTGGATTAGTAAAAAAAGAACTAGTGAGACAGTCAAAAAGGTATGAATAATTCATTTCAGCACATGGCTGCTCAATTTTTTATTACCTATTACCACCACACAAGTGAAGTTATTATAATTTGTTTTTGACACAAAACTTTTCCAGTCTGACAGTGCGATGCATTTTTCAGCGTTGTCTAATGCTTCAGCCACAAATCCTTATTCCATTGAACTCAATGGCAAAATTTCGATTGACTTCATTGTGACTAGGTTTTGGGCCTAAGATGTTACCACCTTGCAATCATGTCATTTCAAATGCTTGGGTTATCTCAGTTCAAGAGGTATATCTATATAGATATATATAGATATACACTAAGAAGTCAATATAAACGAGCTGCAGCTGACAGGCCCATTACTTGAAATCTCCCAGCGATGCCTGTGGCAGTTTTGCATAGACAGGGAATACAGGCTTAGGCCCAAATAACATTAGAAGAAGTAGTAGAATACTTCACACAGACCAAGGGTTTCTTATTTTTTTATAACTGAAAAAATACAAAAAACCACACTGAGTGAGTTTCAGAAGGTAGACTTAAATCCTTTTGATTCAGCATATTCCAGTTGAACTATAATGCAATACTAAATGTTATTCCAGGATTATCTATATCCAATTACCTTTGAAACTGGGTTTGGTTTTGTTATGTAAACAAAAAGATTCAGAGTCAACTTAGTTATTCAGAATATAAAACTTGGCTAAGTGGAACCTTAGACAATTGCATATTATGTGGTGCCAACAGAGTTTTGTTTTGCCTTTTGATTTAGTAAACAGAAGAAATGACACACTGGCAGACCTTAAGGGTTCTGTTTTCAGTATGATGCAAAGCAAATGTAGGTAAACTACTCATATTACCATTAGCTAAACAAGATGATGCAGTCAAATTCCCATTCACTGAGCTGAACCTTTACTTTTAAAACATGGTTTAATTATTTGAACCTTGTGCATAACACAGGCACAAGCTCTCTGGTTCAAGTTCCACCAATAGATGACCTCACGTTGATGCTAGAGGGCAGAATCTAGACTTTAAAGTGAAAAGACCAAAAGGTGTGAGAGGGCAAAAACGGACATAAGCTAAATTAAAAGCAGAGGGTGCAGAAATAGATTAAAGTGCAGGAATCTAAGAAGTAATTTTTTTAAAAAAAAGTCAGTTTTCAAAATCAAAATAAACACATTTTTGAAAAAATAGGAAGGAATGATTTTTTTCTCTGGGACATTTGATATTCTATACCCATGTCATTATATATTCCTAGTCCAAGGACCGGATTTACAAAGACACTGAAGCACCTAAAGATGCTCTATGTCAAAATCCTGCAGAACTACATGATAATAAAACAAAGAAAGTTCTATAGAAATTATTCTAAACATCATAGAGTTGAATAGAAAACGAAATCCTTTTAAAATCCTCCTTTTTACAATGGAGTTCTAGAGCAGGGATATGATTTTCTATTAAACACTATAGGATGGTTTTAAAATAAAAGACAGGTTTCCATTGTTTAGTTAATCCTGTAAAACTATATCATAGGGGTTACTGACATCAAAATAAGAGGTTGGCACTAAGAATTGAATCTAGGTCACCTGTTCTTTATTACCCCAGATTCTTTTATGTTTTACCCCTGGTCTTTACACCAGTTGTTCTTACTTCTCTAAAATTAATGGCATCCTTTAAACATTGCTTAATAAATGCCTGCATTGGTAACAGTCGCCACAAGGATCACTACAATATGTTTATACACCTCACAGCTAACTTAGACTTGCTTTTTTGTAACTGCATCCCATTGCTGTCAGATTTCTTCAGGGTAACATCAGGGGCCATATTTTGCCCTTGGTTACAACTTCTGTAAAACACAGAACCAACTATCCATATACCACAGAGGTTGGAGGCTCTCTCTGTGGTTTACAGAAGGGCCCAGCCACATTAATAGCCCCATTCCACTAGCAATAGAGTCCAGGAATGTTGGACATGCACTGAATTTCATTATGGCCACACAACCTCAGCATAATTCACAATCAAACCTAAATCACAAGCCTGGTAACTTTAACCTTGTGTTGAATGCTTATTCTGTCTCTAAATCAAATCTCATACCTCCATTCCACTGTCATAGGCCACCAATCCAAAGTAAATTAGGGAAAAGTATATGAAATATGTTGAGCTGCAGCTTGGAGGAGAGATATCAGAAGAGATTCTAATGTGTCAGATTCTCACAGACCCAGCAAGCCCTAGAATTATGCCACAGGTACCAGATGAGTTGAGTTACCCAAATCTTGTTGTAACTGATATTTTTTTCGTGAGGGCATTTGAGAGGAACCGGCAAATACTAAAGCAGATCCAGTGTTTTACTGTCGAACTGCTGCTTCTTGGATCTCCAACCTCCTCTGCTACAAATGATCTTTCTGCCTCATAATTAACATAATTAAATGCTTAATCTGTCCAAGGCTGACCAGTCCTTGGAGAAAGACATAAGTTACTAGCATAATTTAAAGATGCCATCTAATTTCTGATATTAGCTTCAGCCCACTATTAAAGAAAATAATGCACACGATCTTGACTTTAAAATTGAAAATTACATAATTGAGTCATGCATTCAATAACTGGCTACTTAGAGCTTCTAGCCAACTAATGATTTGTCATAGTAAAACTGATTTATGTTTTTTGTACTGGGAAATATGATATTGAATCAAAATAGGAAGAAGCCATCTTCTGTTGATTTAGATGTGTTTTGTTGCCATAAGGTGCAAATTCCTTTGAAGACACATGCATTCATACACATTTTAGTAATTTTCATAGACATTTTACTGGGTTATTAGATAGAAGAAGGTCAACATTGATATAAAACAATAGACTTTTTTTCATTGTTAGCACATGGTAACGTATAGCTGAGAATATGGACAATGGAATAATAGTGTATTCTGCAAGATTTTTTTTGGCCTTTAGAAATGGAAAGGGAAAGAATAAGGAAAGGAAAATGTTGAGAGAAGTTAATATTAGCAACATGCATGCACTCTTTCATTCCCAATGGAATGAGAATACAGATATAAGCCGAAAAAATGATGTGAGAGCTGAAAGGAATTGTACATGCAGATATGCAAATGCACAGATACGTATATAAAACAGATGTTTTATATAACAGCAAACTGTACCATGCACCATGTCAGTCTGAAAGGACAAATATTCTTCACAAAGAATTGATCACTTGTGAGGGTTTATCATTCCAGGCAAGAGGCAGTTGATGAATCAAATTCATCACGCAACAAAGCTTTAAGTTCTACAGACGTTTCAGACAACTAGGACTAAGTACATGCAGCAAAAGAAAGGAAATATCATGTCATTATAGATCTCTTACATACAAATGGAAGGCAACTCAAACTGATCTTGTTTCACAATGACTCATCAATCTTTCAAATGCAGTAGAAAGAGTGGTGTCTTAGGGCATTTTAACCTTTTCATCTTTAATTCCTTTCAGCAGACAGGCTTCACAACTGATTTTATGACTGTGAAAAATTGTTGCAAGATGTGTACAAAGAACGTGAAATGCTTTTGAAAAGAGTCTGATACAGAGCAATCTAGAGAGACATTTCTTTCATGTTATTGCTCCCCACTTCTGCTTAGCTAATCATGACTCCAGTAATCTCCTGTTGGGAAACCATAATTATGCCACAGAATCTTTGTTTTTTTTTAAAACTAATAAAGAAAGAGCGTGAAGAATAGTGATGCTGTTATCGAAAGGTGCACATTAGCCCATATCTATTTACTTTGGCTCATGCATCACCCTATGGTATGTTTGCACATCCCACACAACATACACCTGCTTGTCTCTTGACTTTGACAATGAATACAGCAGTGCACTGAAAATATACTGCGTTGGTTACACAGAAGTTACACATGGTGACTTGCACATCTCGTGCAGTTTAATTACATTGGGTTTTACATTTAATTAACTGCTTTAAGGTTTGGTTCAATTAAAAGTCAGCTGCATTGTAGTTAATTTTAGTTGGGCCAAGAAAAGCAACCCCCCCCCAATAAAAGTCTGGCATTTCCCTGAGTCTGATACATAGGTTAATTCTTTCCTAAGGCAATTTGTTTAATCATCTGCAGTTACAGTACACGTTAGAGGAAAGGTTAAAGATGAATTTGTTTCCTCTGAGGCTTCCATTATTGAGATGCATTCAAGCATGCTTTCAGAGTTGATGACATTAAGGAAAGTTTGACTTACGTTCTGTTTTCCCACTATGTTATCAAAGGGAAGTTCAGGACTCCATGATCCTTCTGTAAATGTTGCCCCACTGTTCCTCCTGTCTGAGGAGCTGACAGATTCTTTCACAATGTCTTCAGGCAAAGTCAACAGACTCTCCTCGGGCTGTTTTATTAAATAGGTCTCAATGTTATGTTTCCTTAAGAATTCATTTCGTTCTTTACCATGTCCTTCTTCAACTTTATAATCCCCATTCAGGCAGTCCAGAGTGGCTTTGGAGATGTGGATCCTCCTGTGTGTATGAAACAAGTGGTACTAAATGCTGATTGCACTCTAAGTTTATTCTGAGATGAAGGAACGTTGAGAGTTTTACATCATTTGCCATTATATATAAATGCTCTTTTTGGTACTACATGTGACTTTACAATAATTAAAAATGATAAACCATTACATTTTAAAGGTGCAGTGTAATCACTCATGGTCCCCACATTTCTGGGGACAGAGGGGACACAGTCTCCAGTTCTGCAGTGGGAGCCCAAGGTCAAATGTTGACATCAGCATGGAGCATCATTCACGTCAGTGGAATTCCATGCAGGTGTAGTGATTTGCCCACATGATTATTATTAATTATTTGTATTGTGGAAGCACCTAAGAGCCCCAGCCATACATCTGGACTCCATTGTGCTAGGTACTGTACAAACACAGAACAAAAAGACTGATCCTGCCCTAGAGAGCTTACAACCTAAGTATAAGGCAAGGGGCAACAAATGGGTAAAGACAGACTGATGAGGGCATACAAGATAACAATGAGACACTATTGGTCAGCATGATATGCAGTGGTATCAGAGCAGCAGCAGGCCAACATGGACCAGATTGCAGGAATGGGGTTTTAATACCAGATCCTGATGCCCTTATGATGAGTAGTACTTTATTCCAGGAGCAGTCCCATCGAGTCCCATGAGATTACCCCCAGAATGAGGTACTACTCACTGTGAGCTGGGGTATCAAAAGTTGGCCCTCAAACTAGAGATGGGCCAAGAAAGTTGTATATTAGTTTGCAAAAGCATGATTGGACTTGGATATTTTACAACCCAGACTAGATGTGTATTGGATTTGGGTTCTATTAACCAATACCATGCAAGGTTCCAGGGGAGGGAAAGAGGGTCAGGTAAGAAGTTTCAGATATGATTCATCTGAAACTTCCAGAAACATACAGCCTGCTCCATAGAGTATTGATTTCCAACACCACTGGAACACAACCATGTGGGTAGTGGCACAAAGCACAGTCAGTACTTTATATTTGGATTCAGCAGTATCATAAAGGGAATATGAGGAGATGTAGACAACGGCTTTTTGACAGATTTCTACAAGGGAAGAATATTAGCCTAAATTTTCAGAAGGGACTAGTGATTTTGGGTGCCCAACTTAAGACATCTCAAAGGGGCCAGGTGCTCGGCATTGTCTGAAAATCAGGCTCCAAATCAGAGGGAGTCACCCCAGGTCACTAATCACTTCTGAGTTACTTAAATTCAAGCAGCTCTCTATTAGTGTTGCAAAGCCAATAAAATATCAGTACATATGTATGAGATACACGGAGCCAGATTCTTCAGTGGTGTAAATTGGCATTGATTGCAGTGGCTCTGTGCTTACAGCTGTGATTACAGCAGCTCAGGCTCCGACCCAGGATATTTCCCATATCTTTGCAACCTTTGTTTTGTGGCCTGTTTGAGGCTACTGCAGATTTATACTATGTAAAATCCTACGATAGATCAATTTGTGTGGTAAAAAGGGCATGAGTTTAACCCTTTGTGTTAGTGACTATCTCCCACAAGTCGCTGATTGCCCTTAACTTCTCTGAAGTACCTGGAAGTGAAGGAACACAGCAACACACAGGACCAGGAGCTATATATAATGTGAAACATCACTTCACAATAAAAAACTCAAGAAATTTGAAAAAAAATTATATCTCAGTCAATTTAAAACTCAGGGCCAGATCTTCAACTGGTATAAATCAATATAGCTGAACTGAAGTCAATGCATCTATGCCACTTTACCTCAGAAAAGGATCTGACCCATTATTTTTTCCAAAGTATCCACTGAGATTAGTGACCTCTAACAATAAAATGACTGTAAAAATTGTTTCCTGAAGGTAAACAGCTTTCGGCCTGGATTTGCGAAACAAATAATCTGCTACCTGAGAAACAGACTTTGTGCCCAAACTTATAAATCCAAAGGCTACATTAATTTATATAAGGTACTATATTAAAAAAAAAAAAGGCTAAATTAATTTAAGTAAGGTACTAAATAAGAAAAATAGAAAACAATACATTAGTTGCTAGGGTGACTATCTTTGTGCTGTGTTTTAGTCTAATATAATTTCAGAGGATTGCATTATAAACTCCTGAAATATGGAGTTTATAATGGAAACAATAACAGTGCTAAGTAAAGCTGTGATCCTGGATATTGATGTAATACACATAAGAGGAACAAATATTAATAAACTGACTGGTAGAGTCAAGAATGGTTTCTGCTTCCACCCTACACACATTTGACTTTTCTTCATCCCTTTCAAATATGTGTTGAAGAGGCCTGATTCTGGTCTGACTTAAAATGTGTAAATCAGGAACACTTGCATTGAAGTCAATGGATTTAACCCACTGTAGAAAAGGTGTAAATGTAGAGGCAAGCCCAAGACTTTTGAACCTACTTATAAATAAGGTATCCTGAAAAATCAGTTATCATTTATGTCTTATGCAAGAACAAAGAGGTTAATTCCAAAATGCACACACATAACACACAGTAATGTATTATAAATAACAGCCTGGCCTTTAATACACAGAAAAGTGGCTCTAAAAATAATAGTATGGGATTCTGAATGTATTCTCTATCAGTGTGTTCTGGATCAAATTTGCTCAGGGCATATCCACACAAACACTGCATGCCACGTTGGGGTGTAAATCTACAGAGCTCCAGAGTGCCATGCACTAACTGTTCCTGTGTACCCTGCTTATGCACACTCGTTCCCTGGTGTATATTGTTGAAACAAACATAGGTCAAAGTGCACTAGAGAACTTTTGGTGAGCAGCAGCAGGATTCTTAAGTGGACACTTAACTGTACGGGATGCTGGAGTGTTGTAGATTAACACCCCAGCTTGCTGCATAGCAAGTGCTTGTGTAGACGTGCCCTAAAACACCTAGAAACCATTGATCTTTCAGTACAGCAAACTGCATCTGAGATCTGAAAGTAAAGCTGTATTCTTTGTGCTCCTAGTCACCACAGACGAAATTCACCCCTTGTGAGCTAAGGGCTAGTGTTAGATCTACACACCAATGAAGTCCCACTAAGCCCCTCTTTTGAGGGCCTAAGTGGGATTTATATGGTGCATAGGCCTTGTGTTATGTGCTTTCAGCAAAGGGGTGAAATTCAACCCACTACAATACAGATTTGGGAAGCAGAACTTGGCTTGTCCATTTTGGTAATGATGACAAGGCTGAGTATGACACAGCTTGTTCCTCCATACCTGTATTGGTTCTGTGGTAACAGTAATGAAAATGTGTTTTGTCCCTCCAGCATGCACATGTGACTCAGGCATATATAGATTACGTAAATGGGAGTATAGGAGTATATTGGAGTCATATAGGAGTCATTTTTCTGAGCATAACCACACTTTAAAAAGCAATACTCAGAAACCAATTACAGGAAATACCAACAGATTGGTAAAGTGACTCATTTTCCATTGACTTTAAAGACAATTATTCCGTAGTCAGTACGGCGGGGTACTGCATCTGCAACAAATATTTCTGTTACAGACTGGAAACATGGCTTTTCCATATATCGATTAAGGCAGATCTAGGTAGAAGGGCTGTTCCAAGGCACTCAAAGATCAGACCAGCCTAGCACAACTCTCACTGCAAGAACTGGCAGTCACACTAAGCTTCATCTGTTCCAAAACTTCCTCAGATTCTGCTTCTATGCTCCAAGGTCCTGACCCTGCATCATCACAGCAAATAGCATTTTTACCAGACACTCCAACGGGAACAGGACCAGAGTTAAAACAGGGGTTTCCGTGACCAACATGGCACAATTGCTTGGCCCTAACAGATCTCCAAAATGGTAAGTGGTCTGAATGCAAAGAGTACGGCTCACCACAGCAAAGATGGGAATTGTGTGTCTCAAAATGTGTTGAGATGCAGGTCAGATGAGACAGAAATAACTTCTCAGCCCTGGGGTGGAGGAGCCACCTCAGCGGAAGAAACAGTAGGCAGACGGATGGAAACACGTATATCCGTACTTATACAACTGCTGCTGTAAAGGTCACAAAGCACAAATTAGCACCTCAAAGCATCAAGTTAGTTGTGAACAATCCCTGGAGGGAAAGTTTCCCAAAACGCCATGAAATTAGGTTGGCAGCTTATGAAAGAGGCAACAGTGCTCCCACATCTTGTGTAAAATCATGGGAAACTGCGCCCATGTTCCTCACACCAGCATTTGGAACCAAAGGACTAAGGCGTGAAGTCTGCGTGCTAGTCAGAGGACAGAACCATGAACCAAAAGTACATGCATAAATCCGGTCTCAGACACGGTGTCACAGGGTAACCTGGCCCTTTAAGGGGCTTGGGACTCAGCCTCACCTCTGGCAGATTTAACTCATCTCCTCAGATGGAGGGAATTAGTATAAAGATTATGTGATGGGGGAACATGTGACTCGGAACCAGGACTGCAAGAAAATAGAAGAGACAGCTTGAGGCCATTCAGAGGAGAGTCTGAAAGGGGTGGGAGGGGTGTCCCACACTAAGACACTCTCCTTAGGTCCCAAGCAGAGGCCTGGGATGTGCAAGCCTGCAAGGATCAGGTATCAGCGAGGAAGGCTGGAGTGAGGGGAACAAACCTGCTAGGAGGGATGAGACCAAGAATAGCTATTGGCTGAATACGATCACTGACCATTTGCAGAAGGCAACATTCCCTTTCCCACAGCCAGATCCACCTCACCCAGGTCTGAATGGCAGGCAAAACGGCAATGGAAATGAGCTCCGTTGCCCTGCTCAAAAGACCTGCGTGCTGTGCAGGGAGCCAGTGGATATCTAAGAGGAGAAGCAGGCATGTGTGTATTTTGTGACAATCTTCTGATCAGCCTTTGCTAAGTGACATTTTATAAATATCACCAGAAGGATGTTTTACACATTGCATCAAACCTGTTTAAATACTGGAAAGAGAATGAATTTGTCAAAGGCAAACAAAAATTATACAGCTGATGGATCATGCTACATCTTACCCAGGAATTCCGCCTGACTCGAGTTTGTTTGCAATATCCACATCCCATGACCAGACATCGAACTGCCACTTCCGTAGGCCCAGCACCCCACACAGCACTGATCCAGAATGTATTCCTATCCGCATGTCAATGTCATGCTTTGTTCTTGACCTAACATACCTGTTTTTAAAAAAATACAAAAAAAACCAAAAAAAAAAACCAAGATCAGCTCATGCAATCAAGTCCATAGAAGGCTGTAACTATGATCCACATGGAAGAGTCACATCTTCACCACATGTACTGACTCTCCTGCAGGCCTTGTCAGATAATAGGGCAGCTGCAGAACTAACACCATTCAGATTTGTTACAAGTTTAAAAAAGGCATGGTCTATAAAATGCAACATCAATTTGGCATGTAGGGATACTTGATATACTTGTACAATTAAGAGATAACATTCTGGTGGCAGAATACACATGCTCATAAAATGGTTCTGAAAGCTAGATTATCATAGAGATGTTTAATTGCATGCATGGTTTGATGGCACACGTATTATTCCTGTTTTACAGAAATATAAAAAGAGAGAGAGAGAAATGTTTGAATGGAAGCAATTGTAGGGTTCACTGAATCCTTTCCCATAAAAGCATAATCGAATATTTAACATCAACAGAAACTATTATAGTTAAGATGTACAAAGATCCCCATTCTAACCGCCTCCTACTTTGAGAAACTAATTACTTTCCAAAACTCTCCCTTTTCTTGCTGACATTTTCTAGTGTTGGTCTTCACCCAGGGGTGACATATTTGTTAGCGGGCTTGCACAGAAATGCTTTTTAGAGTATGAAGGGATTGAAAAAATATATACTTTTCCCATTAAAACATATATTTGCATGCACCATTGTCATTTTTTTTTTTTTTTTCTTCAGTTCAGGAGAGATTCTGCACACAAAGCCAATGTGATGAGAATGTTACAGTTTGTCCGGTTAAGTACTTACAAATCAGGAAATACCAGAGTTCAGTTGCATAAACAACCATCAGCTCTGCCCACTTCACAAAAATCGCCCTTGACATTACTAGACAACTTTGTTAACAGTCCCAGGAAGGAGATCATGTGCTTGGTTATCAGCAAGCTTAAATCAATGTAGCTCTCCAATGTAGTGGAGATACACTAGATGAAGGCCTGAGCCAAAGCATGGATTTACATTAAATGTGTACCTTCCTTTCAGACTGATCCCAA
Source organism: Emydura macquarii macquarii (assembly GCF_026122565.2). NCBI lineage: Eukaryota > Metazoa > Chordata > Testudines > Chelidae > Emydura > Emydura macquarii. The sequence goes on from NW_027130506.1 coordinate 9,674,302, forward strand.
AGCAGTATATGTGGAGAATGGTGATAGACACTAAACTAACTTTGTACCTCAAAGGCTGTCCTTCCAAGTCAGAGGTGAGGCACTTTGGCTGAGAAGCGAGAGGAAGCTCACATCTAAGTTACCTGTGCTATACCTACTGTGAGGTTAAAGACAGTTTTGTCTTCAGAGCTGTCACAATTGAACTCTAAATGTACTTTTAAAAAAACCACTACAGTTGACACTAATTAACATCCTTGTTGGCAATCTCAGAATAAATAAAGTGCACTGTAGGCTGAAATCTGCTATTTCTTTCAAGTCCCACTACCACTACCACTGCAACGAATAGCAATGGTGCACGATCATACCCTAGAGCAGATAAAGAATATGCAGAGCTATTTCACAATTCCCGAGCTGCACATCATTGACTCAAATCTGACCTAGACAAATCATGTCTAGGGACAAACGGATAAATCACTTGTTTCCATTCAATCCTTGATCTTTGATTGCCGTCAACGAGGACACAATCCAGTGTGTGAAATTGAGTTTCAAAAAAGGAGAGAATTATATAAAAATGAGAGGATTCCCAGAAAAAGCAATTCACCTTTATTGTCCTCTTCTGCACATTTCGAAATCTTAGAAGAATGATAAATATAATATATTCCTATGCAGCTGTTATCTTGCTAGCCCAGCGCTTACTTGTCAGATCCAGACACCAGGAGGTCTCAGTGACCTTGGCAAGAGGTGTGGACTGAGATTCACACATTGATGAACTGGTTTTTTTTGGAACATTTCCTCCAATGTATTGAACACAAATGTGTTTCTCTATAAACAACAAGCACAATTGGCTTTCTTACTTTACCAGCATTGTGTTCGAACACCCCTATTGTGACAAATGAATTGCCAGTTGCTCATGGATTATTGTCTCTTGGGACTGAGGACGTTCTGAATTTTTCTGGTTTTTTTATTTTATTTTTAAGATTTTCCCTTTGTGAGTCCAGTGCCAAAAGTGGCAACTGGTAGTAAAACTTATTCTTCTCTAGCAGTTGTTGACTGGGAAGTAAGAGCAAATTTCAGCATGGCATGTCCAGGGCTAGGGCCTCCTTAACCTTTCAATCTACAGTATCTATCAAATGTATGGGACTCCTTTTCACCTTCCTCCTCAGTCAATATCAGAGAACAGAAAGAGAAAGAAGCTTTCTGACTCTGAGAAGTGCAGATATTCCATTGGGCACTGAAACTGGGCCCTGGGTGAAAGGAGAGAATATGATGTGAACAAAGCCTATGAACCTGTCATGAAGTTATTGGAGAGGAAAGAGGATAACTGCATTTGAAAGGTGACTGTTTTTGTGTGATCAGAGATTTGTTAACCAGCCAGATGGAAGCCTTAGAAAAAGATAATGGATAGACATTAGGTAATGGATAGGGCTGATTGGAAAAATTCCAACGAAACAATTTTTCATTGGAATTCGCCAAGTTGTGAAAATCCAAAAATTCTGCAGACAGTTTGATTTTGGTAAAACTCCCTTTGACTTTAATGGGACTTTGAGGTTTCCTTCCTGGTCAGCATTCTCTGACTAGTAGTCAGGTTCTGTAGCTGATAATAAAAGGCTTTTCTATGTGCATGAAGAATTTGAGCTGAAAGTCAGAAATTTGCCTATTTGCTGATTTAAGAATGCATTTATATATTTGCATACTTTTCCATTGCTACCAGAAGAACAAATGCTTTGGAACTGATGTCAATGCAATTTAGTTTGTAAGCTCTTCCAGGCAGGGAAAACCTTGGGTGTAAATTACATATATAGTATTTTTGGTGCTAGATAAAAAACAAACCCTATGATTTGCGTTGTTTAGTTGACCCAAGAATATAAGCCTAACAATGTGAAAATTATATATCTAATGGGAAAGGAAAGCAAGCACTTTTAATTTAAATATAAATAAGGCCTAATTACAAAGAAACAAACAACTCTTGTGATCTGTCTGATTGATTTGTGGAATTTTCCCAAAAATAAATTAAGTGTTTTTTTCATATTGATATGAAGTAAAAGTGCATAAACTGAGGTGGGTATGTAGTCTATACAGGGTGATTCTGGGAACTGTGCTTTGATCGGAAAGGAAACTGCTATTTGTTTTTTAAAAGTTAGGTACCAGGATGCAGTAAACAACAGAACAGCTTGCAAAATGTGGCTAAGATCCAAAGACTCATAGGATCTAATACTTTGTAGGTGGACCTTACACAATGTCAAGTAGCTGTCTAATGCAAAATTACAATCTGGTCCCTTTAAAATTTAAAGCAGCTTCAGGGATGGATTTACTCTGAGAATTACACTGTTAGAGCTGATATGAGTAACATCACTCTCTGTAGAGGTTCTTATTCCATGCTCATCACTGAATGCCTATGAGCTGATATTGTAGTAATATTAGCTCATAAAGTCTGCTCTTTATGTGTCAGCATTCTCTAACAAAAACATTATAAATTTGTATGGAGTTCCATAAATTCAAGCACAAACCATTAGAAGTCTGTGCCTTTCCATTTTCCAATTATACTGTAATACAGCATCAAATAATTACATCTCCATGCCATATTTCCAATTTTGTTCCTATTATTTTTTCACAACATCTTTTAACAAGATGGGTATTGGGACAAGTGCCTGTTAAATAAGTATAAGAATTAAATTAGGGTAGTATTAACTAAAAAACAAAAAACAGGAGAAAGAAATGCAGGAATGGAGCCAGGCCAATGTATACCACGTGATGACCTGGCACTAAAATTCTAAGCAAATAGTTGGCTGTCTGTTTTGGTTTTTTGTTCTTATGTCCACATTGCCATTCTCTATTTTCACTGCAGCTATGCTCATTTTTATACCATCTGAGGATCTAGCCCTATATGATTAGCAAAAGCAACTAGGGAAGGCATCTAATTTTGAATCACCTGTGTTATAAATCAGGGAGTTCATCACCAACTTTTGAACATTTTAGTGCCAGGGCACTTTCTTTAACTTACATAAATCACTCTCTGAATTCATATGAAATCTTCAAATACTGAAAGTGGCAACAGAATAAGGAGTAGATGAGTCAGGTTTCCCAACAGACCAATAGGACAGGTCAAAAAGCAGTTGTTTCTTGGGAAGCAGCAGGAAACTTGTTAGGTCTGCTACTAAGATCATGCATAGTAACTGCTTTTCTTGAATTAATGTTACTACTATTAGAGATTACATATAGATAAATTGATTTATAAGGAAGACAAGCTGTTATAACTTGTTTCCAGAGTTGAGTTTCAGTTGTGTGGCGAGACTGCTTCGCCTGTCATAATAAATGTTCTGTCAGCCTGCACTTTAGTGGGAGCGTATTCCAGTCACTAAGCCATCCAAGACTCCTTGACCTGCCAAATAAGTCTGTTGGTAAGGTTTGTTTGGATTTCCACTACTGTGCAAAGAGACCTCTGGCCTTCTGATGGCAGTAGAACTCACTCAGCCTCCCAACCTCCCTTCTCCTAGGGAAGCAAGCATGGGGAACAAAGAAATTCAAGGCAGGAGTTAGCCCCAAGCCCGGAGAAATCAGGCCAGTTGAGCAATCACAGAAGCAAGTTCAGCAAGGACTGTTGGCCATCTATGTTCTCATAGATTCATGAGTTTAAGGCCAGAAGAGACCATTTTGTGTGTACTATCCTATGTATCATAGGCCATTAAATGTCATCCACTTAGCCCTGTATTGAGGCCAATAGCTTGTGTTTGGCCAAAGTATATCATCCAGAAAGTCATCCAGTCTTTCTCTGAAGATGTCAAGAGATGAAGAATCCACCACTTCCCTTGACAATTTGTTCCACTAGTTAATCAACCTCACTGTTAAATATTTGTGGCTTATTTCTAATTTGAATTTTTCTGGCTTCAGCTTCCAGCCATTTGCATTTGCAACCTATCACACTATCTATCTGCTCGTCTGTTTCATCCCTTTCTCCTACCCTTTGTCTGTCATGTCTGGTTAGACCATTGGGGCAGGGAAGGTCTTTCACTATGTGTTTGCACTGTACATAGCACAAGAAGTTCCCAGTCTTATTTGGCCTCTAGACCCTATTGTTATTGTTATAATTTATTTGTACTATGACAATCCAGACAATCTGACATAAGGCCAAATAAAAGTGTGCAGAGACAGTAGACTCTGTTCTTGCTAGATTCTTAGCAGCGCTAAGATTCGTCCTTTATTAAATCCAGGTATTTCCCTAGATTTGTATGGGATGTGGCAAAAGCTATAACTGCACAAGCAGCTTGCCCCGCAGTCTTATTCTGCTTATTGGAAGTTTCCTGTACTTATTTCCCACCTTGCAAGAAAGCCTTGAATTGAGCTAAGTGTTCTAAATGTGTCTCTGATTTTGAAAGATGGAATCTAATCTCCTGTGGAGTCCTCCAAATATTTTGTGCACAGAAGTTATTTCTTTTGTGAAGCCTTCAGGAAAAGAAAACATATCCCATAATCATCAAAATGTAACCACCGGCAGGATTTAGTTCAGACTTGTCAGACCAATAATAAGCTCTGGGGTGGCCAGTTCAAAAGCTTTCAGCACACAAAAGGTTTTTTCCATCCTAACTGTGAGAGTGATTCGTAAGTTTCAGTTCTGAATGACAGATTGTTGTAAATAATGCCACTCTTTTTCTCAAACATGGAAAAGGTAGAGTTTGCTTGGATGATGATGATCATGATAGCTCCCAGAAGGCCCCTGGGATATTGAGGCACAGCCACCGTACAGACACATAGTAAGATCTCCCTGTCCCAAAGTCCTTGCAATCTAAATAGGCAGGACAGAAAAAGGGACAGGAGAAAGGAAAAATTATCATTTTCCTCACTTACAGATGAGGAACTGAGGCACAGAGAGGGGGGAATTTTTAAAGTAGCCTGAGAGAGTCTGACCAGTTCACTTAGATGGTCAAAAGTACCTAAGGAACTTAGGCTCACAACTCCCATTAAATTTAGCTATTATTAAACATATTAAAACTATGATAAACTATATATAATCCCAGAGACTAGAGACTACCTGTGGGAGTGGTAAATAAGAGGACAGGTCACTGTTACAGATTGATCTGGATCAGTTGGTAAACCGGGTGCAAGCAAACAATATGCATTTTAATATGACTAAATACAAATGTATATATCTAGGAACAAAGCATGCAGGCCACACTTACAAGATGGGGACTCCGTCCTGGGAAGCAGTGACTCTGAAAAAGACTTTGGGGTTGTGGTGGATAATCAGTTGAACATGAGCTCCCAGTGTGATGCTGTGGCCAAAAGAGCTAATGTGATCTGAGATGCATAAAGAATTATAAACTCATAGAATCGTAGGACTGGAAGCGATCTCTAGAGGTCTTCTAGTCCAGTCCCCTGAACTCAACACAGGACTAAGCCTTATCTAGACCATCCCTGACAGGTATCTGTCCAACCTACTTTTAAAAAATCTCCAATGACAGAGATTCAACAACCTCCCTAGGCAATTTATTCCAGTGCTTATCTACCCTGACAGTGGAATCTCAGGTAGGACCAGAGGATATTTTACCTCTGTATTGGGCACTGGTGATACTGTTGCTGGAATACTGTGTCCATTTCTGATGCACACAGTTCAAGAAGGCTGTTGATAAACTGGAGAGGGTTCAGAGAACAGCCATGAAAATGATTGAAGGATTAGAAAACATGCCTTATTGTGATAGACTCAGGGAGCTCAATCTATTTAGCCTAACAAAGAGATGGTTAAGGGGTGACCTGATTACAGTTTGTAAGTATCGACATGGGGAACAAATATTTAATAATGGGCTCTTCAGTCTAGCAGAGAAAGGTGTAACACGATCCAGTGGCTGGAAGTTGAAGCTAGACAAACTCAGACTGGAAATAAGGTGTACATTTTTAACAGTGAGGGTAATTAACCATTGGAACAATTTACCAAGGGTTGTGGTAGATTCTACATCACTTACAATTTTTAATCAAGATTGGATGTTTTTCTAAAAGCTCTGATCTAGGAATTATTTTTGGAAGGTTTTATGGCCTGTGCTATACAGGAGATCAGACTAGATGATCACAATGGTCTCTTCTGGCCTTGGAATCTCTGAAAAAGCCTAATCAGTAGTGAGGCTCCAATGTGCTAAATGCTGCACAAATACATAAGGAGACATGGGTCCCTTATTACATGGCATATATTTCTATACACAACTGAGATATTTAATATTAATGATAGATAGCTTTTTCTACCTATAATTTCTATTATTTGTTCTTTACTTTGGTTGTGGGTACCAGAAGCAAAATATCCCCCACATTCTGCAATATTTGGTCTGTTAGTTTTGTTAGCTCCCTTCCTAGAGATACTAAGAGTCAGCAAGGTCCATTATTAGTTGCATTTTTTATTAATGATCTTCAAGTTCCTCCTAAATTCAGGACACAGTAATATATCTGCAGTGCACAGTAAATGCTCTAATTCTATGGAATACATCCCGGATTAGGAAGGAAGGCAGATGGAAAGGTGGGAAGAGTCAGGAAATGGAACACAAGAGATTGGGTAGGAAACAGCAGTAATAAGGGGTGGAGTTTTTGTGCGGGATTCACTGGTTCGATAAGGAAGGCAACAGCAGGAGGAGGATGGGGAGAAGGATGCACTGTACCAAAAAGTGGGTGATTTTAAGGTACTGGGTGAAAAAGGATGAGAATGCTTCTTTTTGTAGCACTAGAAATTGGGCACTAGTGGGGCAAAATACTTGACTAGACAGACAAATGGACTGTTGAAGTATGATAGTTCCAGTGCATATATCTGATCAAAATATGGTATGCTATCTGCAACACAGCTACTGACATACTGGGAATTCAAGCTTTAACTCAAACATTTCTAGTTCCTTTGGACTTAAGAGGCAACCTTAACTTAATAAGCAATGCTTGTTTAGCTGGCAATTGTTATACCACTTATAAGCTTCTCTCTGAGCTATTATTCAGATAAAGCCATTGCCACTGCTGTTTATTTACTGATCTTTGATTGTCAAGGGATTACAGAAAATGAGCCAGCCTCAATTTATCTTAAACAGCCTCAGATTAAAAAAATCACAACAGTGCAAATGAATTACTGCTAAATTACAATCTGAGGAAATACTGTGGCTATTGTCTCCTCTTCCCCCAACCTCCACCTACTTACTATCATCAGAGACATTATGTTATAGGTTCTACATCTGAATCTTTTACTTAAGTTTATTTAATTTCAATGAATGTGGACCTGGTGTTGCTCCATAGATCAAAAAATGCTCTCTCTTGCTCCAGTAAATATATAATCCAACTCTGAAGCCAATGAACCATCAAGATAATATTTGAAGATTTACTCTGTCTAGCAAAAAGAATGCTTAGATAACAGACCCCGGGATAGTAGCAACAACAACAAAAGAGGAGGACAAAGAAAAGAATTACCTGATAGTTTTAATCATGCTGAGTCCCATTTCAACACAACAGTGTGCATGGTCTTGGCGAGGTTCCGGCAGCCCAGAAACACAGTAATAACAGTCTCCCAGGATCTTAATTCTAAGGCAATGATGCTCCTAAATTAAATGTATCAAAACAGAAAGATTTGAAATAATGGGTTTGTATTTGCAACACAAGCACGGAGGTGGCAGTGCAAAAATATTGGAAGGAAATGCAAAAGTTTTTCACTATACTCTGTGTGTGTATGTATTTTAATACTGTCTTGATTTGTTCTGATTTTGAAAATTAGTGCCTTTATACTCCCAGAATATATGTATCTATATATCTATATCTATACATATAAATATATATATAAAACACACACGCACAAGAATATATTCAATTACTCTTTTATGTGGGTGTCTAAAGTTCTTATTGCAGGTGTGTGAAGTTCTTAGCAGGGTTGGATTAGAAGCTAGGCAAAGGTTTCAGAACTCAGAGTGGGTTAGAGTCTCACATTTAGTACACCACAGAAATATATAGGGATTGATCCAACACCATAGTGTTCCACTGAGTTTAGTGGGCATTGGATCAGACATATAAAAAAGGAACAATACATTCCCTGTCCAGGAAGTTATTCAAAACGGGGAGAAGCAGTAAATAGTGTAGTAGGAAGGAATTTTCATGGTTTTCCTCCTCTACCTCTGTCCCTAACAAACAAACAAATCACAGCATATTTCCAGCAATGGAATTTTGTCCATTATATTTAATTATATTAAGAAAACAGTTTACCCTGGAAGCAATTACTGAATAAGTGCCACAGGCAATGTTTTGGAGCATCTCTCCCTGTCTCTCCAAGATTTTTGATGAAGTAAAAAATACAAGCTTAAATAATTAGATTTAAAGACACATTATTTATTTTGGTTTGGATTTTTTCCTCCCATTTTTTCTATCTGTTTTTTCTCTTATGTTCATGTCCACAAGACGGGAAATGCAAAACAAGAATATCTTTTGAATCTTATCCCGAGCAGCATTTTGCACCTTCTCTTAAAAAAAAAAAAATGTTGCTTCCAACACTACTGCACACATTCCCAGGGCCTAATTCAAAACCCACTGAAGTTGGTGGACTCCCATTGATTTCAAAGGGCTTTGGAGTAAGTCTATATTCCAAAATAAATTAAAATACAAAACAAGATTTCATTGTTCACAGATACTGTACATATTTATTTGCATTGCAGTCAACTAGAAATGTTCTGCAACTTCAGGGAAAATACAGTATTTCATCACATATAAAGATATTACTGGACTCTATAGTAATGAACTGAAACATCACACCACCCTGTTTATAGTTCATTACTTTGACATATTCTTTTCTGCTAAAACAGTGCTCAGAAATACTCAAACATTCATGAGTTCAACTCCACTGTAGTTGATGAAATAAAACTCATTTTTACAAAGGCCCCAACACAACAAAGCACTTAAGAAAGTGTTCAATTGTCTCTTCTATGTCCCAAGCAAGCTCCCATGTAGGCTGTACACGTCTATCAAAAGAAACAGAGTGAGAATACAGTGGTGCACTAATAATACCAGGGAACGTGGTGTCTGTGGGTGTTATACAGCAGCAATTGCCAGTGCAAGCCATGCCTCTGGAATAGGAATTGGCAAATTGACAGGGATTCCAGGATATTTACATTACTACAAAATAAGAATGAAGTCTTGCAAAACAGCCTTAGAATATTCTTTTCAAATACTTAAGTGGTGAAAGTGACCTAGTTACTGTATCACATGGGACCAAAGCTCCCAGTGAAGTCACCTAAACCTTTGAGTATGCAGGGAAGGTGGAATCCATCCATGTAGAGGCCAGAATAAGATTATGCACCATTTAAGTGACACTTGGGCTAGCCCTTTGTTCTGGGGTAGATTTCAGACTGAATGTAGGATCAGGCTCTTGCAGTGCACTGCATTGCTTTTGGAGTTCAACAAGAGATTTTAAAATGAAATAAAGCTACGAAAACTATAAACATTATATCTGCTCCTTTCCTCCTCTTACACGCACGCATGCACGCACACACACACACGATTGAACTGCTAGTAATTCCAGATAGGTCTGAAGGGATATCTTTTCTGATTGGATTGGAACAGCACCATTTCTAACACAGAGATACTCATGGGCAACGTGTATAAGAGGCTGGGGGAGGCTAAACTCCCCCCAAAAAGGCTGGCCATGCTGGAGGGCAAATACCATGGATGCAGCATGGATCAACTCCTTTTGAGGTGCGCCAGCCTGCCGCCTTTGAAGCGCCTGCTGCCTTTGAAGCGCCTTTGAAATGCCGGAAACAAAGTTCCCTAGAAGTGTGGGGGCCACTGGCACCTGAACTATGGCTTCACTCCGAGGCCCTGTCCTCACTCCACCTCTCACCCCTAGGCCCTCTTCCCCCCACCCGCCACTCGCTCCTCTCCTCCATGGAGAGGAGTGAGCTTGCAGGCCTGAGGAGAAGAGGCAGAGACGAGCAAGTAGGGGGGAGCCTCAGGAGAAGAGACGGAGAGAAACGAGCAGCGGACAGGGGGCGCTCGAGGGACGGGGGTGGGAATAGATGGAGCAAAGGTGCGGCCTTGCAGGGGAAGGAGCCATGGTCCAGGCGCTGGTGGCCCCCCACTTCTAGGGAGCTTCCGGAGCTCATTTGTAAGCCTCCCCAAACAGAAGACTGACGTGCCGCCTGTGGAGATACTGAAGGTTAAATTCTGCTCAGAGACGTGACTCCAAGTCAAACAATTTCATGTCAATAGGACTTGATTAGTAATACCAAAACTTTTATTTTAAAGTGTTCTTGATCTTCAGAAATAATAGTTTGCATTTCTGTAGCACTTGCCATCTAAGTGGCACTTTATAATCACTAAAGAACAGATCCTGAAACCCACATTCATAATAAGCTGCACTGCTTCTCAAATAGTCCAATTGATTTCAATGAATAAATGATATTTTGCTTTTATGTTGAGATAACATAATAAGCCTGGTGTAATATTATACTAATAGGAGGCCACTGGAATAAGGTAATGGATTCTTGAACTGATTTTTCCACCTGGGCCAAGTACTAAAATGATCAGTTGATAATTCGCCATCTTAATTAAATAAAGAACAAAAAAAGGTCAACTTCCAGGTAGCAAAAGAGCCTCTGAAATAGTAACTCTTATTATTATGTATAGCTTGCTATTCTTTAGAAAAAAATCCTTCCAATTATATTCTTGTATGTGACTCTGTCACAAGGAGGTGTGGCCTCCCTCTGAGATTGACACTGAGGGAGGGCCACCCACCCTTTGGTGAGTGAAACCAGGAAGTAAATGCCTGCCAGACTGGAAGCAGAGGGGCGGGACAGCAACAGGAAGTATAAGAGGTGGGCCCTGTATCTCAGTTGAGGAGGAGATGCTGAGGGAGACAGACGTCTCCTGCCTGCTGCCAGCCCCTGAGTCCACCAGAAACGCCTGCCATTCCAGCAATGACCCCGAACTACCAGAGTTGCCAGAGATGCCCAATACCAAGGAACTGCCGGGGCTACTGCTGCCTGTGTATCCTGAGGAGGTGGAGGATGACCCTGGGACTCAGGAACACCTCAGGGACGGGATAGGAAGCAGCCCAGGGATAGCTGACCATGGGCCAGCTGAGCTCGTACTGGAGTACCAGTTGGCACATTTCGGCTGGAGCCCCGCTGACCCAGTGGTGGAACACTCCACCACTGTTAGGGCCCTGGGCTGGGACATGGTGGAGTCAGGCGGGCGTGCTCCCCTATTGCCCCCCCGCCACACCATCCCTGGTGCAGCAAACTCCCCACTAGGCCAAGAGGCCTGCATGAGTGCTCACCCCTTTGCCCTGCCCTGCCTGAGGGCCAGGGCAATAGACTGCCACTTGCCCTGCCCTACCTAAGGCCCGGGGCCCTCAAACTTGGTACTGCCACACCTGGCCTGGGAATTCCAGGAACTGCGAATCTCCCCTTTTGATTCAGGTTGTTATCCCAGGGTGTGCCGGTAGGGAGGTGTGGCCTCCCTCCAAGATTGACACTAAGAGAGGGCCACCCCCCCCTTGCACGCCTACACACATTACAGACACTAATATGAATGGTTATGTCTGAAACATCAGCCTGTTCCCTATAACACTTATTTGCCATTAACCAGTGATTTAATTTGAGCACCACTAAAATCTCATGTAACAGTGGAAAGAGGTGTTTGTTTAGATCTTGGTGCCTCATTAAAAAGCAGTGGGTGAAATCCAGGCCCCATTGATGTCAATCACAAAACTCCCGTAGACTCTAGTGGGTCTAGAATTTCACCCTGCACAGGTCAGATCATCTGTTTAAAAAACAAAACAAAAACAAATTGCTGCCAAAAAGAACAGTAATGCAGACAAATAATAAGAAATACGCATCCTTTCCTATCACATGGTAATAAGGGTTTGTTGCATGCAAGTGTGAATGTGTGTGTGTGAGACCTTTGAAATATTTTCAGTAAGAAGCTGGCTAGATAGATGCTGCACCCTGTGGAATCCCACCTCTACTCTGTTCTACTGAGCAAGCGCCCTCTCTTTTTAAATCTTTCCTATAAATATATCTCTTCTGCGAAGCTCACAATGAGTCAAGAACATTCAAGACCTTATCTTCCTTGCTTCTGTTTTATAAAACAAACCCTGAACGGAATCATTGTGACAGACTCACTGTCTACTTCTGCTTGAGCTGAGTAATGGTATCACAGTGCTGCCTCACCCCTTCCTCCTGCTGTTTATTTCCTCCACTCATTGTGTCACATCTAAAATTTAGGTTGGGGAGGGACCCTGGGTCATATTTATTTGTACACTCCAACCAAAAATTGGGTTTATGGCTATTCTGTGTCACTGGAGCAGTGCAAAGCAGGACGAGTTGTAGCTGTAAATCTGGACTCAAGTTACCTATGCCTTTTGGAATTGCCCAGCACATCTCTGAGTCAAACAAAACAACGAGGAACAGCCTGCCCTGCCTTTAGTACTCAAGCCTACTGCTGTATACAAGTTGGATTGCAACAGATGATTGCAAGTTTATGTAAAGTGAAATCCAACATCACACAAAAAAAAAGTCATTGACAAGCTGCAAAATGATCAAAATGCTTTAAAAAAAAAGAAAGATGAAATGGTTAGAGCAATATTTTAAACCACCAGTTGTGCTATTTTGCTCTTTGATGGTGTCTCATTCATCCTCTTCTATTCCTTATATTCTCTTCCTATTCCACTTCCCTCATGGAACCCCAGAAATTCCCCTTTTGCATGTGCATGACAGGTAACACTGCTGAAAAAAAACGCATTTGTATAAATCACCACCCTGTGATTAGCATTATTTTCCATTGGTTTCAATTAGTGTCAAATTGTTGCACAAATATTGGAAAACTTCCTTTTCCTCTAAATCACAGCTTCCAATCTGATTTGAATGACAGCCTTTAAGGGCCTGATTTTGACATCCTCACTCAAGCAGACTTCAACTGAAATCAACAGTAGTTTTGCCTGAGTAAATTGAGCAGGATCAAGTCCTATATGAGCAGCAAAACAGTTAAATCAGAGATCAGTAGCAGTTAATAGGAATTTTTTTCCCCAATCCAAAGTACCTTAACTCAGAGCAAAAGGGAATTTGCAGTCCTACTATGAATACATGAGCTGATTATGACAGAGTAGCATGTGAATGATTTATGCTTTGGCTTATTAAAAATACCAGCAGTGACTGAAAAGAAAGCAAAGCAAATTGGCATAAAATAGAGCTGAAGAAATGAGTTGCTCAAATATCAAACCGCTGAAACACACAAATAGAAACTTCATTAACATTTCTTGTTTCCTCAGGCAGAATTTCTAAGAAAATAAATAAATAAAAGGCTGATCACATTTCGTAAAATAAGCCCAGTTTATCAGAGTTCCAGCTGCAGTGAATTAACCATTCCACCCACTTTTCAAAGGAACCGAAAATGTTCACTATCCACAAACCAAACATTCAGTTTTCACAGTTATTTCAAGCCAGACTTCATACACCGTAAGAACAAAAGAATATAAGAACGGCCATACTGGGTCAGACCAATGGTCCATCTAGCACAGTATCCTGTCTACCGACAGTGGCCAAAGCCAGATGCTTCAGAGGGAATGAACAGTGAGTCAGGAATTGGGTGAGACTGTAGTACAGAACACAAAAAGTCCCCCAAAATGTTTGAAAAAGGTTTCCAAACTTTTTCATCATATGGACCACATAGCAGATTCATAGATCTTAAGGTCAGAAGGGACAATTACAATCATCCTGGGTAACATTTTCTGAAGCATGTAAGTGACTTAGGAACCAAAATCTTATTTTCAATAGTTGTTTTAAGAGCCTAAATCTCTCTGAAAGCCAATGACAATTAGGTTCCCAAATGACTTTTGAAAATGGAACTTAGGTGCTTTTGAAAATTTTGACCTTCATCAAGTCTGATTTTCTTCATAAGGCTTGTGGGACTAATCATGTGCATAAAGTGAAGTATGTGTGCATAAATGTTTGCTTGATCAGGTCATTATATTGATAAAATAGGCCCTTTAATGACCTAATAAGCTTTTTATAGTCTTTAATGCTGTAATTTTATGAAAAAAATAGTTCTAAAGAGATTTTTATGGGGGTAAAGAAGTGTTGGACGTTATGGGGGGAAAATACTCCAGAATGACCTTTAAGAATGCACAACTTCAAAGAGAAGTTATAAACAAAAGATTTTTTAAATTGTTATTGCATATCTACAATAAGGTGAATGAAATACTTTCTTAAATGTCACTCATATATACATTAGCTGTCCAATTAATTTTCTCTCTCAATATGACATACTGTTCATCCAACATGTTACTGTATGATGTTGGGTTTTACTCCCTTAATTACATGTATATATGATGTTTAAATAGTCTCTTTCCACCAGAGATTCCAAAAATGCTATACAAATACAAGGATTATTTCACCAAAGAACAAAACGCAGCCACTGCTGGATAGAACAGTAGGTTAGTAGCGCACTGCAATACTGCACAGAAGACAGGCTAGGTGAAGAAGTGAAGAATACTGTATCTGGGTGAAACCACAGCAAGGGGTTTAAGAAGTTTGATTGTAATTACCCAAAATGGAATTTAACCACAACTTTTGCAAAAAGTGTCATAGGACTTTTAATAACCACAGGTGCCCAGGACCTCTATTTTACCCTGCATATGAAATATGGTACCTCCAGTAGCATCACACTGGGCCATTGAATCAAAGGGAAGAATGCCACTTACTAAATTATTAAGGTCACACCCTGTAGCTGAGGTTTCCATGGAGGACTCCCATCTAAGTAAGGAGCAGGTTCCACTCTGATTAGCACAGGAGAACTGATGAGATCTCAAATGGAGGAGATGCAGGTCATAAAACTTGCTCTTCTTCTTTAGGAAACCTGATCTTACATAAAAACTATGTCTCATGATATTTCACGATAATATTTTTACTTTTCTTATCAATGGGAACATACTTAGTTCTTATTAGGGAGGGGTTCAAACTTAAACCCATGATCTGAACACATGCAAATCTGTGTGAGTGTGACAGAGTGCCTGTGTGTGACAGTGTGTGCGTGTTGTTTTGTGCATGTGTGAGAGAGAGAGAAAGAGAGAAAGAGAGAGAGAAATCTGGATCCAGATCTGAATTTTGTGACTTGAGCTCATATTTAATTCTTAATGACTGTGGACTTGATTGTCAGCTGGTGTAATGGAAGCCTACAGAACTACACCCATTTACATCAGTTGAGGATCTGGTCATTTCTCTTTCATTTTTTATATCTAAAACTGCATCTACACATAGACTAGAGGGGCAGAGACATATGGCAAGCAATTTAATCTGTTGGCCAGATAATAGCTTTTCTGAGATGGGGAGAGAAAAATAATTAGCAAAAATAGCTATCGCTTCATTGAAGCTGGAACTTTTAGCCATACACATCCTACAAAATGCAATCAATCATTTTTTTTCTCCTCAGAATTTCTGCCTGAGGAAAATAGAAATATTAATGAAGCTTCTGTTCCAGTGGATTGATATTTGAAGAACTCATTTCTTCAGCTCTGTTTTGTTTTGCTTTCTTTCCAGTTGCCACTTGTGTCTTTAATAACCATAAATCTTTTGCAAATGTTGGAGAGAGAGTAGGAAAGAGAAGTATATATATATATATATATATTCAGCCCACCATTTGTTTAAAAGAAAAATATAATAGCATGTTATTATATTATTATATTTTTCTTTCAAACAAATGTGCTGGATTCTGCTCTTAATTCAATAGTTTGTAGTGGCAACACAATTTAATTGATAATAATAATAATAATAATAATAGTCACATACATCCACATAGGCCAGAATCTTTGGCATAACTCAGGCCTGAGCCTTTCAAAAATGTCAAACAGCAGATGCTGCTTCTGTGTTGCATACATAGGAATCAGACTGAATAACAGACACAGCTAGTTAGCTAAGCTATCCAAAAGCTTGCTAAATTTTGAAGTAACTTCCTTTTTTATATTATCAGTTTTATGCCTATAAATTCATGCAAGATTCAGCAGATCAAATTGCTATTTGACACAGTATTATAAATGTATAATTGTATTAATGAGTAAACATGAATTTATAAGGTGTCAATTAAAATTTCAGAAACCGTATAAAAATGTAAAATTATCTTTCTGTAACAGACCTTTTAATTTGAGGAAGAGTCATTGTCAAGGCAATCTGACCATAGAGTGTATTGCAAATTGTTTGAACAATGCTGTCCATTTTAAAGGTATGATCAATAAAGCACATGTTAAATGGATTAAGAACTGGTTAATTGACAGATCTCAAAAATAGTTGTCAATAGGAAATCATCATCGAATGGGGGTGTTTCTGGTTGGATTCTGCGGGGATCAGTTTTAGCCCCAATGCTAACCAATAATTTTATCAATGAGCTGGAAGTAAATATAAAATCCCTGCTGATGAAATTTGCAGGTGACGCACAGATTGGCAGAGTGGTGCATAATGATGCAGAGAGGGCAGTCATATACGTGATCTGGATCACTTGGTAAACAGGATTCATTCAAACAAAATGTATTTCAATACAGCCAAATTCAAGGTAATACATCTAGGAATAAAGACTGTAATGATTCTGAAAAGGATCTAGTGGTCATACTGAGCAAACAACTGAACATGAGCTCCCACTGCAATGCTGTGGCAAAAAAGATCAATGCAAACCTTGAATTTATAAACAGGGGAGTAGTGAATAGGAGTAGGGACATGATTTTACCCGTTTATGGCACTAGTGAGACCAATACTGGACTACTATATACAGTTCTGGTGTGCACATTGTAAAAAGGATGATGAAAAACTGGAGAGGGTGCAGTGAAAAGCCTCCAAAATGATTCAAGGGCTGGAGTCTTACAGTGAGAGATTTAAACAGCTCATTTTGTTTAGTTTATCAAAAAGGAGACTGAGAAGTGACTTGATTACAGTGTATAAATACCTTCACAAGAAAAAAATAGTGGATACTAAAGGGCTCTAATGAAGAAAGGTATAATAAGAAGCAATGGCTAGATATTAAACCAGACAAATTCAAATTAGAAATAAGGCATAACAGTGAGGGTGATTAACCATCGGAACAAATTACCAAGGAAAGTGGTGAATTCTCCATCTTGAAGTCTTCAGATCAAGACTGGATGCCTTGCTGGAATTTATGCTTTCATCAAAGAAAAGTTATTGGGCTCAATATAGGGGCAACTGGAAGAAATTATATGGCCTGCATTATACAGGAGGTCAGAGTATTTGATCTAACAGTTCCTTCTAGCCTTAAAATCCATTACATTTAAATGTATTCTTCAGTCCGTACTTTAGCTAAGGAACACAGATCCAAAGAACAATGAAAAACCTCACAGAGGTAACTGGTTAACTTAGTGCCCATCTTCAAAAAAGGAAAGAAGGAGGATCCAGGAAACTACAGATTGGTCAGTCTCATCTCGGTCCCTGGAAAAATCATGGAGCTGGTCCTCCAGGAATCCATTTTGAGGCACTTGGAAGAGAGGAAGGTGATCAGGAGCAGTCAGCATGGATTCATCAAGGGCAAGTCATGCCTGACCAACCTGATTGCCTTCTATGATGAGATGACTGCCTCTGTGGATGTGGGGAAAGCGGTGAACGTGATATACTTTGACTTTAGTAAAGCTTTTGATATGGTCTCCCACAGTATTCTTATCAGCAGGTTAAAGAAGTATGGGTTAGATAAATGGACTATAAGAAGGAAAGAGAGCTGGCTAGATCATTAGGCTGAAAGGTAGTGATCAACGGCATGATGTCTAGTTCTGCAGAAAAGGATCTGGGGGGTTATAGTGGACAAAAAGCTGGATGAGTCAACAGTGTGCCCTTATTGCCAAGAAGGCTAACAGCATATAGAGCTACATTAGTAGGAGCATTGCCAGCAGATCGAAGGAAGTAATTATTCCCCTCTATTTGGCACTGGAGAAGCCACATTTGGAATATTGTGTCCAGTTTTGGGCCCACCACTACAAAAAGGATGTGGACAAGTTAGAGAGAGTCCAACGGAGGACAACAAAAATGATTAGGGGGCTGGAGCACAAGACTTATGAGGAGAGGCTGAAGGAACTGGCTTGTTTAATCTACAAAAGAAAAGAATGAAGGGGGATTTGATAGCAGCCTTTAACTACCTGAAAGGGGGTTCCAGGGAGGATGGAGCTAGGCTGTTCTCAGTGGTGGCAGTTCACTGAAATAGGAGCAATGGTCTCAAGTTGCAGTGGAGCAGGTCTAGGTTGGATATTAGGAAAAACTTTTTCACTAGGAGAGTGGTGAAGCACTGGAATGGGTTACCTAGAGAGATGGTGCAATCTCCATCCTTGGAGATTTTTAAGGTACAGCTTGACAAAGCCCTGGTGGGGTGATTTTGTTGGGGTTAGTCCTGCTTTGAGCAGGGGGTTGGACTAGATGATCTCCTGAGGTCCCTTCTAACACTAATCTCCTATGATTCTATGAACAATCTAGCCCTTAGTGTCAGGATACGACTCCTACTTATACCTCCTCAGACCAGTCTTAACAATTCCTCTCTCCATGGGTTTAATGTCCCTCAGCCTCTCCTCATAATTCCTGTGCTCCAGCCCCCTAATCATTTTTGTTGCCCTCCGCTGGACTCTCTCCAACTTGTTTACATCCTTTTTGTAGTGGGGAGCCCAAAACAGGACACAATATTCTAAATGCGGCCTCACCAATGCCGAATAGAGGGGAATAATCACTTCCCGCGTCCTGCTGGCAATGCCCCTCCTAATGCAGCTCAATATGCTATTAGCCTTCTTGACAACCAGGGCACACTGCTGACTCATATCCAGCTTTTTATCCACTGTTACCCCCAGGTCCTTTTCTGCAGAGCTGCTGCCAAGCTCGTCGGTCCCCAGTCTGTAACTGTGCATGGGATTCTTCCTTCCTAAGTGGAGGACTCTGCACTTTTCTTTGTTGAACCTCATTAGATTTCTTTTGGCCCAATCCTCCAGTTTGTTTAGGTCCTTCTGTATCCTATCCCTACCTTCCAGGGTATCTACCACTCCCCCCAGCTTAGTGTCGTCCGCAAACTTGCTGAGGGTGCAATCTACCCCATCCTCCAGATCATTAATAAAGATGTTGAACAAAACCGGCCCCAGGACCGACCCCTGGGGAACTCCGCTTGTGACCGGCTGCCAGCTAGACATCGAGCCGTTGATCACTACTTATTGAGCCTGATGATGTAGCCAGCTTTCTATCCACCTTATAGTCCATTCATCCAACCCATACTTCTTTAACTTGCTGATAAGAATACTGTGAGAGACAGTATCAAAAGCTTTGCTAAAGTCAAGGTATATCACATCCACCGCCTTCCCTACATCCACAGAGCCAGTCACCTCATCATAGAAAGCAATCAGGTTGGTCAGGCATGACTTTCCCTTGGTGAATCCGTGTTGACTGTTCCTGATCACCCTCCTCTCTTCCAAGTGCCTTAAAATGCCTTACTGTTATTATTATTTGCATTACTGTAGCACCCAGTGGTCCTAATCATGGACCATGACCCCATTGTGCTAGGCAGACGACCCCTGCCCCAAAGAATCTTTTAGATTCAGCCCTGTGTGAAGGGAAGGCATGCAGCTTGCCTGGCCAGCTCATCCTACCCTTTCCTGTCCTCTCTCTGCCCATTTGGCTACAGAAGGCAGGACAGAGTGGGCACACCATTCAGATTAGAGCAGGCCTATGCAGCTGTGCAGGCCACTTTGGAAATCAGGCCTATCCATTTAGGTGCCTAGATGTTGTCCCAGAAGCTGAAACTTTAGGCACCCATTTTTGAAAATCTCAGGCAAGTATTCTACTCCCCTTCTGCTATAGCATCCTGTGTGACATTGGGTAAGTCATTTAATCTCTCCAGGTTTAATTATCCTCCTGCTTGCACCAGTGGCTTCTGTGGAGTTATTCTTGATTTACCTCAGGCGAGTTGAGTAGCAGTTATGCCCTGTGCCTCAGTTTTCTCATCTGTAAAATTGGGATTACACCATTTCCCAACTTGACAGCAGTCATGTGAGGATAATTTCATTAATGTTTGTCAGACACAATAGCAATGGAGGCCAAATACCTGGATACAAAGGCATCGTAGATTGAATGTGGTTTAAGAAGGAACTGGAAAGAAGAAATCTATGCACACAAGGCTGGAGACTGTTCCAAGCATATAGGCCAAATATGAAATGTAAAACAAATGCATTAAATACAATTGTGAAAAAAATACTATGTTTCAAAATGCCTTTGTAACACACACAAATTATTTAAATTTGATATAATATGCTTTTCCCTACGTGACAATTTACTTTCACTAAATGGTAAAGAAGCAGTTCTGAGTATTTAACCTGCATCAAAACCAAAATCAATTTAACTCCTTTCACTTAGCTTGCTCTGGCAGTACAAATCAGCACCGCACAGCCACAGAGTGGGCATTTTTTGATTGTTTGCAAAATAAATATTGTAAGTAGACCTTAATGCACTAACCAATATGCTACTGCCCTGATAATGGGCCAGAGCATTAACATACACTTCAGAAAGCACATTTCCTTTCCAGATGGCAAAGGCTGGCTCAGAAATTATACTCAGTATTTGAGGAATAGAGCCTTACTTTTCTTCACCTTGATGTGCCAGTAAAGATCCTAGGCTAAGGATTGTGTCAGCAGATGCACACCTGTCCCCTGAATAGGCACAATGCACAGGAAACTAACGAGGGAGTTTATTAAAAAGGTTTTGAGATGACCATAATGTTAGTCAGGCCACTGTACCAGAAGACTATAGAAAAGCAGAAAATAGGGGGAACTCTCCCAACAGAATTGATTCTGCCACTCTTACACCAAGTAGCACCTTTCTTTGCAAGAATTCCACTGGTGAGCTTGGAAGGCAGGTTCTAGCCTACTCATGTGGAGTAGCACCTAATTCTACAAGTCATGCCATTGTCTTCAATGGGACTATATGTGGAGTTAGGTATTCTCTAACATGAATAAGGGAATCAGAATCTGACCCTAAGTAACGATGTTTGGTGACTATGATGGCTGAGCAAAGAAAGGCCAGTGACAATAATAAATGTTTGAATCTTTGCCCAACTCTTAGAATCAAACTCTGAATAAATCTTTGAGCTTTCTGAAATGTTCAGATGTTGACTTTCCTTCCAGTTTTCATCTTGGAACAGAAAGAGAAGCATCTCTAGAAATGTTGTAAGAAAGCTTGCACTCATCACATTCTCAGCCTAGTTTTAGCAAATGCAGGAGATTCAGATAAGCATGTGAACTTCTGGAAGCTTATCTGAACTGAAACCTAACTGCAGACATTTGAAGCTTCACCCATCCCTAGTGGCTATGTCCAATCTCAGTGGTGAGGACCTGTACAGATAAGGTTTTTAAGTGTATGTAGCAGTAATCCCAAATTGCAGATGCAACATCATTACCCTTTGAAAATGAACTGCATTTAACTCACGTGTGCTAGTCGATCAAATCTGGCAAAGAGTTCATTCAGCATTCGGACGAGCTCCTGTGCTGACAAGGTTGTGGACAGGTTAGTGAAACCTTTAACATCCGCAAAGAGAATGCTAAACAAAGAAATGGAAAGGATATTCATATTTCAGTCTATCTCCACCAGTAATTGGCATGCTAAATACAAACAGTAATCCTGTGCATTGTGATTACCATGGACTCCTCATATGTGTAATAGCGAGAGGCAACTAGCCAATGTCTGGCCAGAATGTAATTTAAGGAGAGTAGGAAATTCATTAGCTCAGACACAGGGGGGGAACTATTCTGCCTTTGCCATGGGCCTTGCTCACTGGAATATTTGCAGTACAAAGAACTAATATTAAAAGCGCTAAAACATGAGCCCAAAATACAAACAATTGCTTCATAAAAGAATGTTATAGTAATTTTCATACTTTCTGTTTCTATAGGCCCATTCATCAGAGGATCTCAAATCACATATTAAGCACTAAGCCTTTACATTTAGCATAATTATCCCATTTTATGAGTGAGGAGTCTGAGGCATAATGGGGTAAAGGCCCAGATCCTCAAAGGTGTTTAGGTGTCCAACACCCATTGAAATCAATAAGAATTAGGCACCTAAATATCTTTGAAGACTGGGGCCTAAGTGACTTGCCCAAGGTTATGAAGCAAGTAAATGTGGCAGATCTGGGAACGGAGAGTACAAAGAATGGTCTAATGGATAGACCACTATACTGGGACTCAGGAGACCTGGGGCCAACTTGTGTCTCGGCCACAGACTTCCTGAGTGACCCACAGAGGTGTTGTGAGGATAAAATCCATTAATGATTGTGAGATGCTAAGATACTGATATTGAGGGCCATATAAGTTGATAGACAGAAACCCAGAAGTCTTGACTCCCAGTCTTCAGCTACTAGTAGACACTGTTCCTCAATGTATAGACCGGAACTTGTCCGTATACA
Organism: Emydura macquarii macquarii; assembly: GCF_026122565.2. NCBI lineage: Eukaryota > Metazoa > Chordata > Testudines > Chelidae > Emydura > Emydura macquarii. Next base: position 9,696,685 of record NW_027130506.1, read on the forward strand.
CTACCTTTCTTGCTGTGGGGCTTGATACACTTCATTCTTTGAGGCTGGTCTTCAGGTCTAGCTGAATTATGCTCAGTGCTAGACCCAAATGGGGGAACATAGGTAGATTTATGCCTACTTTGTGACTTTCCAATGCTGGGGCTGTCAGCCCTGCTCTAAAATGTGCTCAGCAGCCAACAGCCCAAAAGACCATTTCAGCAACCAGGGATGGACAGAGTGCTCTGGCCACACAACTAAACCTGGCCTCTATTCCTACAATAAAAACAACCTTAAATGTAAGTGTAGTGTGTGTGTGTTGGGGGGGAGAGGCTTTAACAGTGCTTAAGCACAATAGACACCCTTACCCAAATAATTTGTTGTACCTAAAATACAGAATAAGAATTTCCCTCAAATTTCTGACCTAAGTATGCAAAAGCACAGTATGTGGAAGATGAAAACAAAAGGCAAGGAAAGCAAGGATCTGTTTGGGAAAGAAAGTAAAATTCAACATGCAGTGTTTCCACTTCGCCCAGAATGGCAAATAATGTCGAGCCAACTTTATTAAAACTTTATAGTAAAAGAACAATCAATGGTGCAGCTTGAGATTTAGCAAAAAATAACCCAGCTGAAGATCTTCAATATGTTTGCTGAATAACTAAATGCTAAATCCAGACTGATGAAAAAATCAGATTATGATCAGGAAAAAGGTAAAATGCGGCTAAGGACAATTCGCTGCTTCCCTAGATGCAAAAGGTAATAAAGAAATTGGATGAAGAGGCTGGAAATCTAAAGTCTTTTCCACTGGGGCTCTCATAAAAAAAGAGGAAAAACACCAAGAAATCAAAGAGGAATGAATATTAGAAATTAACCTAGAAAAAGATATTGAAATGTAAAAGTGTTTTAAAAAATCTAATATTTTTGTTCCTGATTATCATGATATAGCTCTTACGTATTTCAGGGGAAAACCCATTAGGACCTAATTTCAGAGATACTAAGCACCTGAACATCCCACTGACTTCAATGGTTGTGGAGTTCAGCATAGGGAGGCACTCTGTTGGATGGATTGCAGGAAAAGGGGAACATACTTGCACATGTGGTGGCTATGTCCAGAAAATAAATGACTTTGGGAGGAAATTATGAAAGAGATTCATCTTATGGCAAAATTCCAGCATCCTAAAGATCCCTTGACCTGCTTACTTAATGCTCCCATAGAGGATCCACATTTTAAACAGAACAAATTAATTTCTTTTGCTAGATTTTGTATTTCATGTTGTTGGAAAAACATGAGCCCTCCTCCTGTGTAATTGTGGTATAGCAAAATATGGACTGTCCTTGTAATGAAAAAGCTTTTCTACCAAGTACGTACATAAAAGAGGTGCCGAAAAGAGAATAAGTATTTAGAGATTTGGTCACCCTTGCTAATGTACTCAGGAGGTGGGCTCCCCACCTGGAAAGCCAGAATCTTTAGCCAAGTTCTTTGTATTTACTGATACTGAGTAAGTAATGTATGATGTACTATTTTAATGTTTTGCTGCAACTTTGCCTTAATAAAAAGTTGGGTTTTTTTAAAAATCAGGGCCAAGAACAGCATTGAATAGTCGAGACCCCTGTTAGCCCTTGCAGAAAGAGACTAATGTCTTCCGTTTTAAAGCACACACTATTTGCTGTAAAGCAATAACCATTTTCAAGCGGTAGTGATATCTAAATAACAACAATCTGCTCTCCATTTGAATTCTCTTACAAAATCAGGTACTGTAACAGAGGATAAGAAAGGGTAATAAACTAAAATTTTATTTGGTGTTGTGTAAACCTTTTATAAAGGCTCCTGGTACCTTCAGCCACATTCAATAAAATAATATGTGTGGACGGCTGCCAAGGCCACAAGAGTGGCAGAAAATCAATTTACGCTTTGTAAAAGTTGAACATTTTGTTTATTGAACCGGCCCTTCCAAAGTTATATAGGAGCTTCATTTAAAATCAAGACAAACGCTTTCCTGTTGAATCATATACCTTGATTAGAAGATGCTTATATAATAGCAGTTTGGTTACTCTTTCCTCATGGTTTGGGACAGACTCACAACAGATCTTATGGGCTAAGCTTGATGTTCTAAGCTAGCGGAATCATGTCTGATTCAAAGGGCTTGTCTAGATCGAAAGTTAGTGTGTAAGTGAGCTGGAGTATAAATCAGCGTGTTAGTGTGTTGTGCATTAGCTGGCCGGGTTGACCCTGCTACTGTACCCTAAAAGTTCCATAGTGCACTTTGATTTACTCCACCTTGAAACAGCCATGGGTCAGTGAGCAATGTGAAACTTTTAGTGCATAGTAGCAGGCTCCACACAGACAGTTACTGTGAGGGATACTAGTGTGCTGAAGATTTACACTCCACCTCGCCATGTGCTAACTGTCCATCTAGACAAGCCCAAAGAGGGGAAGCGATTTGTAACATCTTCAGAATCTTCAGAACATTTAACCATTGTGGTGCAAGTGAACAGCAGTCATTATTTACTGACCCCCAGTGCTGGAAAGATCACACAGGGCCTATTCCCACATCTCCCCTGATCTGCAGTTTTGTGTCCATTGGATAGAGCAATTTAGAAATGGGAGAAATAGGAAGAGGAGAAAATGGCCATGACAAATCTTGGTTATATGATCACTGCAGAGAAGGGCAACTAATAGGAGTTGAATGCAACCACTTGGTAACCCTGCACTTTGGATAGGGCTCCACAGTTCTCAGCTGATTTGTCAGTTCATAGGGAACAAGATGTTCTCCTTGAGCAGAGGGAACAAGGGAGGAAAGTTCATGCTGAACTCCCCACTCTTTTGTTGGCAAAGCTTGCAGACCCCCATACTGTGAGGCTGTCCCTGTACGGGATCAAATCAAACCCTGCTGCAGTTTATTAGTAGACAAATAAACATTTTCTTTTTTTGCTTCCGTGTACAAAAAAAGGCAGCGCTCAATTTGAACAGCTGTTGCAAAGGCATCCAACCATTCTGATAAATTAGAGAAGGCTCTGCTCAGGAAAAACAAATCTTCATGGTTTTTCAAATAATTGATTAATGAATTGATCAAAGGGCAGAAAAAAACAAAAAAAAAAAAAACAATATCCCATTCCCCCCCACTCCACCCCCAAACAATTGACATCCACTACAAGCTGAGTTGTTAAAATAAAAGATAGGCACCTTCACTCACCTGACATTCTCATAGCGGTGAATATAGATCTTATGGAACTGGTGCTGCAAGTGCTCATCTTCCACATTGGTCATGTCATTAATCATCTCTAGTACAACAAATCGAGGTAATACGGAAAGCACCAGCCGTTCCTGCATAAAAGCAAAAAAATATGGGATTGGCCATTCAGACTGGGTCAGCATTCGTTCTTCACAGCAAAATGGCAGAGCTCTGTATTTGGAGTTTATACTACACATTTGAACTTAAACTCTTAAAACGTATAAACGGTTTTGCTGGATCGAATCCTCAATATTGACCTCCTTTTAGAAACTACACATTGTGTTTATATTACACATATGCACATAATTAGTTAATGTAACTGCAGAGCAACATCTATTGACAAGTGCACAGAGAGGCCTAAATCCTACTCATCTAGAAGTCAATGGGATAAATCACATGAGTAAGGAGAGCAGGATTTGGACCCAAATTTGACCTGACAGCAGAAGTTAAAGACACAGCATAATACAATAAATGTCTACTTGTGCCATACTGTATGGGGCAGATCCTCAGTTGTTGTAAATCAGCATAGCTCCATTGACTTCAGCAGAGCCACACCAATTTACACTACTTGCGAATGTTTTACTGGCACTCACTACACACCAGCTTAAATTGTATTACTTATCTGGATGTCTGCAAAAGCCTTACGTGTCATCAGCAATCTTTGTTCTTCTTTAAAGCCCACTAATTTTGCCAGCCTTTGACTCCAGGGTGATCTTCATTAAACTCAATAAGAGATGCTGAAGAAGCTGGATGCCAGTTATGAATTGATATGCATTTACAATATTCTTCTTACCCAATAGACCAGACTATAGTAGGGGCTTGTGCATGCTTGAGAAGGGGAGAAGACACAAGTTGTGTCACTCCTGTGGCATTGGTCATGCTAAATGCATCAGGGAAGCATTAGATCATGAAGGCTGAAGGAACAATGCTGACTGGTGCTCCCAGTGGAGCAGTGCAGTTCCCCACCACCTCCAACATTGCTCCATACCCAATAGGCACAATCTGGCTGTAAATGTTTTGCGGGTGGGGGGGTCTAAAGTAGAGATGAGAGAGAGAGAAAACCAAATATTAACAATAAAGACCTAGGGTGAATATTTGTCAAAGGCACCTCAGTGACTTAGGAGCCCTAGTCCCATGTTTCAAAGAAAACTTAGGTCAAGATTTTCAAAAGTGACCAGTGATTATAGATGCGTTGATTTTGGGGTGCCCAATTTGAGATGCCTTATTTTCAAAGAGTGTTGAGCACCCAGCCTTAAAAAAATTAGTCTCCATTAAGATGCCTCAAGTTGAGCTCCCATAACTAATGACTTTTGAAAACCTTTAAATTGTGGCCTTAGTCATGTAGGAGCCCATAGTCCATTGACCGTCACTGAATATAGGACTCGGGCCCCAAGTCACTTAAGCGCTTTTGAAAATTTTACCCATAATCTCAGAAAGTAAGCCTAACCGTGTAATCATCTGTGTCCAGTGCTAACTAGTCCGCTGACTAACTGCTATCAGCAAAAAACAATTCAAAACACACCTTGTTCAGCATTTAATATTAATAATTTTTAGACTCACCTAAATGACTAGGAGAACTCAGGAGTAGAGTCAGCTTTACTATTAGCTTATATAAAGTAAATCAGTTCTAACCGCCCAGATTCCTGTCATAAATATAAAGACCAACTCAAAGTGTCCATTATTTGGGTTACAGACCCTATCCTGTCATACCTATTGGAGTCAAATCTAATGGCTTCCCACTGTAAAGGCTCCAGTTGAAGCAGTTTTGATATAAAGGCTCACAAACAAATTTCATGCTGTCTGGAGTGGTTAATGACGGCGAGTGCAAACCTCAGGGCAAATTATCAAGAAGAAGGGTAAAAACCTCAGACTGGTTGTATGTTCTGTAATGAGATTTCACCAATCCAGTAACAAGTATAAATTCCTAAAGCACTATAACAGAATCCCATGGAGTCACAGACAGTCCCCTTGGGCACTCCAATCTATCTTGCCACCCAGGCAAGCTTGACTTTGTGATAGATAATCACAGTACACCAAGAATTATAACAATATTCATAAGCAATTTCTGCAGCCTCTAAAATTGTGAAAGGTTCTTTGCCACAGATGGCTGCCTTCCCCTCATCTGTAACTACCTATAACAATTATTCCTGGGCTAACAAATCAAACTGTTTTTCATAATCACCTTCAGTTCCTGCCCCCATTATTCATTTTCTCACACATTTCTCACATATGACGTGCATGATATTGTCAAACATTTTCAGATTTCTATACTTCCATCGATAGGATTCAGGGTAATCATAAACCTTCTCAGTACATTTTTAAATTTATTACGTGCCATAGCATCACCCTCCTCCATATAATTAAAACCTTGTCTCACCTTCCCAGTTAATCTGGTCAAGAGGATACGCATCCACTTATCCTCTGGGATCTTGTGGATCCCAGTCTTTCAAAGGTGCACAGGAACTCTTCTATATAGTCTGTCTCTTTATAAATTGAACAGGCTTTCTCCCACTCTCTTGTGTTGTGAGGTGAGTGTATTCACTAAATGAAGAAGCTCCTTTTACTACTCCAGTACACCGAACTACAATGTGTGAGCTCTCTCCTCAGCTTCTAGTTGTACCATGTGTCCTTGGTGGGCTTTCTCCTCTATTTCAGTCTCGGCTTTGACTGCTGTTCTATGTTCCATGCATCTGTGGTGGGCTCTGTCCCCAGCCTCTTTGATTTCTTTGGTCTTCTTGATCCACAAGTGAGCTGGTGCTCACGTTCTTCCTGGGCTGCCCAGTACAACAGTTAAGCCAGTTCCATTACAGCGGTCTTTATGGCATCTAGAGCAGGAGAGTGCTTGGACACCTGGTCAGAACTTAGGAGGAAAGCTCTCAGCTCCTGATCTGTGGTTTTCTTTTTATGGGATATTCCCCATGCCTTACATAACTTTTCAGGGTCTTTTGTCTCAAGACCATCGTATGACTAATTCACTCATTGTGACTACTCTTTAACCATTAAAAATTCTCAATATCAAGTTTAAACTTTTAACAGCACTGGGATATGATCTATAAACCCAGTTGACCTGTGGTGCATGAATTCTACTGGGGGACTTCAATGCCTATATGGGGAATGGTGGAGATACCTAGAGGTGAGTGACTTGGAGGAATGGCTGCCCTGATCTAGACCTGAAAAATGATCTGTTATTGGACTTCTGTGCTAGTCATGGATTGTCCGTAACGAACACCATGTTTGAGCACAACATTGCTCATAAATGTACCTGGTACCAGAGCACTTTGGGCCAAAGATCGATGATCAACTTTATAGGCATTTCACTGGAACTAAAACCATATGTTCTGGACACCTAGGTGAAGAGAAGAGCAGAACTGTCAACCGATCACTACTTGGTGATGAGTTGGATCCAACACTCAAGATGCTGGCCAGATAGACACAGGATGCCCAAACGATCAATGTGGGTCACCTTGGAATATCTGGTGGAGGACCCTGTGAGGAAAGCCTTCAATTTCCATTTCTGGAAGTACTTCTCCTGCATTCCATCAGGTCATGGACAATGAGTCCGAGTGGACCATGTTCAGGGCTTCAATTGTTGAGGTAGCCATGAAAAACTGTGGCCTGAAGGTAGTTGGTTCCTCTCAGAGAGGAACCTAATGGGGAAGTGTCCTGAAGGCTGAAGCAGAAGCAAAGGGAACAGTTCACCAGTTGGCTTTGTTGCATCCCCTGCTGGCAGCTGAGCAACTGACTAATAGAAAAGTAATAGTAATGATAAGAAGTTTGGAAAGATTCAGGGCCTAATTGTTCAAGAGAAAAGAAGTAATAACTATCTACAACTACCCAAAGGGATATTATAAAGCAGACAGGGCTCCTTTATTTTCATTATTCAGAAAGGAAGGGACAAGAAGCAATGGACTTAAAGTGGAGCAGGAAAATTTTTAATTAATTAAAAGAAAAGCCTTCACAGTTAGACAAGGGAGTAATATGACCAGGTCAGCTGAAATCACCATCAAACACTAGACTAGATACCCATTTATTACCAGACTATTAGGGACAGTTTTGGAAGAATTAATTAAATCCTATTACGATAATGGGCTACATGAGTTATTATTATGGGTCCATTTTGAGCCATATGATTCTAAGATTCTAAGATTACTTTTATACCAATGTACACATGCTGTGTTATGCATCTGCAATAAACTCCACCAATCCCAACATCATCACTACCGCTGAATTGTAACCTTTGGTGCATGTGCATTTCTCCCACTAAAAACAACCGGAGTCAAGCATGTACACTCCAGCACCGAATTTGGCCATCTGTGTTCAAAACTAAGTTCAACATTTCCCCACTGAGTAATTAATACTCTTTTAAAATGTTTCTTAAAGCCCTAATTAGCTAAAAGATCAGATCCTAATCTTGTGAGTAAAAATTCATTTATGGAGATGAATAAAAGAACAAACGTCAACAAATATATTAGTGCAATGGGCCCAGAGGGAGGTTGCCAAGAGGAAGCTAAGATCCACAAAGTTCCCCTTCAGAATGAGTAAGGGATTCAACCCAGAAAGAATGCTGTCTGCACCAGCCCCCTCCATGCAGCTCAGCTACAACAGAGTCATGCTTCCAGAGCTTCTCCTGGCAGCTGGGACTTCCCTCTCTTTCTCACCCTCTTCTTCATGGGCAATTCAATGATAGGTTCAGCACAGATCAAGGAAAAAGTAGGAAACTTCAGTACCTGTCAGAAGTTTTCCCCCACCTCCACTTATTACCAGTTCATATTAGACCTTCTCTCTCTGCCTTTCTGTTCTCTCTTGCCCAATATCTGTGAACTCAAGAAGACCACGGATTTGAGGTGAGACTCTAGCTCTGTAGTGAAATGACAACACACTTGCAATCTTTGTTTTAAGACTCATTTTGCCACAACCCAACTTGCATAAAAGGATTAGATAATGAATATCACAATGTAGGCTTAATTATCTTAAGACTCTAGGTCAATAGAATAAACAGCCTTAACCATTCCAAAGTGCATTTGCTCATTTTACATTTTAGAAACAAGAAAAATTAATCATTTTATGAAAGAAAAAGTAATTATTTTCAGAATAGCTTTAATTGTCAAAACACCTTTATAGAAAAAGGGAGTAATCACCTTTCATTATATTTGGGGACTCTGAACTGAAATTCTTACACTTCAAGTAAACTTCAAGTAAACAAGTAAACGTTATCTAAAATGGATGCTCTCTTCATAGCACTTTTTTACAATGTACTATGAAGACAATAGTAGGTAATTAATGGGATACAGAAGAAAAAGCAGTATCTTATGTGTTCTGGTTTACGAGGTTGTCTACCTATTTCTATTACTTGCTGCTGTAATATGCGATTATAAGACATATCAACTCTCTTTTATATTGGATTCAGCCAATTTCCAATTCCAGTGATTCTGTACTTGGCTGCATATGCCACTGAGGAATTTGATATATTCCAAAAGAAACACAGGGCAGTTTTGAAGATTCTAGTTACATTTTTTGTTTGCGTCCTTGATTTGAAAGTCGTTTGAAATATTGCATTTTATGACCTTTTCCTAAGCAACTGGGGTTTATAGGAGTTTATCTCCAGTAGCCTTTATGACTGTGTATAGTTTGTTAATAAAAAGATGCTATAGAAATGTTATTGTTTCAAGGAGAGAAGGAATAGTTTCTCCTACAGTTTTTTCCATTGTAGGGGAAACATATTATCTGATAGTTTCCTGGGCCATAGAGTACAGAACAGCGTGAAGTAATAAACACAGGACATATCTGAGGAGAATATGGCACAAGGCTGCTTTTCCTTTAAGAACAATGGTTGACCCCATTGTCTCCTCCTTGTTTGACGGAGGATAAGTGAAAATAGCTAGTATTATATTATGAAACCCTGACTTGGTGATTAACACTATATCCTAAACGGTGCTGTAATCCAAAGAATTCTTTACTGTCATTTGGTTATGCATCAAAATAGCCTGTCAAGGTTGGTTTACCAGAGTGTCCTCTTCGTAACTGGAGCTCCCTGTAAGGCAGAAAGCTCCCTTGGGATGGAAAATTGTGTTTTTATACCTTAAGAGTGATACTTTGACCTGTGAACACTGACCTTGGCTTGTAGCATGCTGGTAAACGAAGTGCACTGACTATTGTTACTGAAGGACGTTTTTCCTGATTTAACTGTAAATACTGTTGTGTTTTGTTTTTAACCGTAAGATCCAGCCACTAGACACATAATGTGAAAAGCACAGGCTACACAATAGTATACGTATCTATCCTCCCTTGTTGGGGTGAAAGTTGATGTTTATTTTAGATACTGTCCAAAATTGTTATATTCCATTGGAGACACTCAACTGCAAGGGAAATTTTACATAATATTCAAGTAATGTTCATATGTTTTTACCAGCCGTCACAGTACTCTCTGTCATGATTATTTGTTAGATGATTTTAGAGGATAAAAGCAAGTAGGGAAAAAAAACTATTTATGGGACAACACAGGGAATTCCTCAATATAAATATTATATTATCTTCTGACATATCACCCACTATAGCCTTGCTTTAGTAAAATTGAATTTAACAGTAAAAATAGAATTCAATAAAAACAGATCTATTAAGGCTTCCAAAATCTGAAACATTTAAAATTCCTCTTCTTGTACAGAAAAATTTCCCTGTTACAGAGTCAATTCATATTCCAGACTAAAAGATCATAACAGTCCTATCTGGCCTTAACATCCATGAATCTATATCTCACAACACTGTTTGACCTTTCAAGAATTGCTTCGATCCTGCCGCTGTTGAATGCTCAGGTAATTATTCTACATTGTTTGTATTCTCCATTCATTTAGATTTTAATTTTTTCCGCATTTTGTTATTTTCTTTGCTGTTTAAAAAATTACCAAGCAACTTGGATAATAAGCGTGTTCCTTAAATAATATTAGTTACTGCAACATATAACAGGAAAAGTGGCAGAAATAAAGATTAGATGTCATTTATTTTGCAGCCTGATATCACAGAATCATAGAATACAGAAATGGAAAAGACCTCATAGGTAATATCCTCCCATTTCCCTTCAAAAGCAGGAATCCTCCCTAATTGTATGTTTATATGTGTTTTGTCCAATCTTAAATGTCACAAGCATAAGGCTTTCAACATTTCCTATGAGAGGCTTTTCCATGGGTTAACTGATTTCACTGTCAGAAAATGTTCATAGATTTCATAGAGTTTAAGTTTGGAAGGGACCTTTATATCATCTAGTCTGACCTCCTGTATGTTACAGACCATTACATTTCACCCAATTATTCCTATGTTGAGGCTGAGCGTGTGAACAAGACTCATCAACAAAGCATGTAAGATTCCCTGTACCATCTCTAAGTACTGATCCATCATATCTGGTGTTCCATCTCATAAATTCATTGTGTTTAAGGCCAGAAGGGATTATCTTGTCCGATCTCCTGTAGATACCTACTCATAAACCTGTTTAGACATTGTAATCAAGTCACATCTAAAACCAAACTTCTTTCTGATGTACTAAATCGATTGCATTTTTTTCAGTCTCTCACTGTTAGGCATTTCCTCCAGCCTTTGAATCATTTTTGTGGCTTTTTTCTGCACCCTCTCCCAGCCATTCCGTGAACGAGTACATTTTCACAATGTGCCAACTTATTGAGACAGCACGAGAATTCAAGCACCCCATTCACATTGCATTTGTGGATATCAAGGCCATGTTTGACTCTCTTGACAAGGAATCACTTTAGCTGACCTTGAAACTCGCACGCCTCCCTGACAAGCTCTGTAGAATGTTCCGTCTTCTATATAATGACTCCTAAAACTGCATTCTTGTAAAGGGGAAAGAACTGCCTTCTTCCAAATTAGGTTGGGTGTTCAAAAAGGTTATGTTGCCACTCCAAAATTCTTCAATGCTGTTATAGACTGCATGTTTGATTGGACACTAAATAAATGCATTTTAGCTATACACCTTCATGATAAGAACCTTGCCAACATCAGTTTTGTTGTTGACATAGTATTAGTTGTTGAATCAAGCTAGCTGCAGCACTTAAAACATGGCTTTTGAAAAGGGAAATCATACCTCACCAATCTATTTGAATTCTTTGAATGGGTCAACAAGCATGTGGACAATGGTGATTCTCCAGTGGATATAGTATACTTGGACTTTCAGAAAGCCTTTGACCAAAAAGGCTCTTAAGCAAAGTAAGCAGTCATGAAATGAGAGTGACGGGCCTCTCATGGATCAGTAACTGGTTAAAAGACAGGAAACAAAAAGTAGGAATAAATGGTCAGTTTTGAGAATGGAGAGATGTAAATAGTGGTATCCCCTAGAGTTTTGTACTGGGACCAGAATGGTTCAACATATGCATAAATGATCTGGAAAAAGGGTAAAGAATAAGGTGGCAAATTTGCAGAGGTTACAAAATTATTCAAGATAGTTAAGTCCAAAGCAGACTGTGAAGCGTTACAAAGGGATCTCACAAAACTGGGTGAGTGGGCAACAAAATGGCAGATGAAATTCAATGTTGATAAATGCAAGATAATGCACAAGGACCAGGGATCACCTGATAAAATTAATAGGTAGCAGATTTAAAACTAACAGAAGGAAGTATTTCTTCACACAACGTAGAGTCAACCTGTGGAACTTGTTACCAGAGGATTTTGTGAAGGTCAAAACTATAACAGGTTTCACAAAAGAATTAGATAAGTTCATGGAGGATAGGTCCATCAATGGTTCTTAGCCAAGATGGTCAGGGATGCAACCCCGTGCTCTGTATGTCCCTAGCTTCTGTTTGCCAGAAGCTGGGAGTGGATGACAGGGGATGGATCACTCAATGATTGCCTTCTCTGTTCATTCCCTCTGAAGCATCTGGCATTGGCCACAGTTGGAAGACAGGATATTGGGTTAGATGGACCATTAGTCTGACCCAGTATGGCTGTTCTTATGTTCTTATATTCTACTGATTGCAAGAAAATCTGGGAGCTGAAGCTTAAAAGGTTTCCTGAAATTCCTTCATAGAAAAGAACTGGTCTTTTATTTCTGTGGCCTGGTCTACACTTACCTGAGAATTCGGCAGCAGTTGATGGGAGATACGCAAGCTATGTAAAATAGCTTGTGTAACTCCCATCAATTTTGTAACTTATGTTTTGCGCGCCGTCTTCACTATGCTGCGCCAACGGGAAAAGCATATCAGTGACACAGTGCTACGCTTTTTCTGGAGGTGATTTTAATAGATCTACTTCCAGATTGCTTGAACAAGTCTTCACTTTGGCTCAATCAATCCGGATATATTGATCTGTTGGTGGCGAATTTGCCGCCATCAATGTAGACACAGACTATTTAAAAATAAACAAATCCTGATCAATGGATTAGTACAGAGAAACTTTACAGGGGGTGGGTTAACATTCACCTTTAAAACAAGTCCCAAATGATTGTGATCTGAATTTTTATTTATGATACTTTCTAGACCATTTCTGCAATGAAATATAAAGGTCATGTGAATACTTTGTCACCCATCTGAACTTTATCCTCATACCAGTTTAGAGGGATTTTTATATTCTTAGTATCCATATTAAAAAAGATTACTTTAGACCATATAACCCTCTTAAAATATTCTTTGCAATCCCAACCCAATCTGCTCTTATTTTAAAAGTTGTAAACACTGACTGTTGATTAAAAACTAGAGCTGTAAGAGCTTGATAAAACCTGCATGACATGTAAGCTTCTTTAAAAGAAAAAATCAGACCTCATCAGCCTACAGAGAGAATTATTAAAGGAAATGGAAAAAAATTGAGACTGAGATTGCTGAGGGGGAGCAAGAAAAATACTCCTGAAACTGGAGATGGAAGGAAAATAAATGGAAAGCAGAGAGAAGGAACTTGTTTCTTAATCATGTGTCAGCTTTCCATATAAATCTTGGATCCTTTCTCCAGCCCATACTAAGAAAAGCAAGCTGAACATTCAGGTCTCCATACGGATAGGCAATGAGCCATTACCATGTGTAAGTAGCACAATGTTTAGTTTCTATATTGGTAAATAGGTAACAACCCAACAGGAGAAGAGAGATTTGGGGTAAGATTACAGAAGGTTGTTACATTGAGACAACAGGTGGTATGACAGAGTGTAGGGAACCAATTGTTAGCACTAATCCCCAAATATTTCTAACCCTCCTCTAGCTCTGGAAAAGGTTTTATTTTTTACCAGCACAGTATCAGCTACTAGATAGGAAGTATAATTGGACATCCTAGCAAAACTCCACTCACACTGGTCAAGTAGTGTTTTGGGTGGGTGACAAATAGGAATTAGAAGTGATGAATAGGGATGTTTTATCTGAAAAATCAGGAGTAAAAGAACAAGGGGAGATAACAAACATGTCATGAAACATGTACAGTGATACGTATATTGTTTATCCCAGATTGTTTGTCTCAGTCTATAAATGTTGGGGTACCTTGGCTTAACCCTTCATCTGGTCTAGGGGGCAGTGGAAAGTCCTGCTGCTGACTGAGATGGTCCATTGTCATGGACATACATGTATTAATGTCTGTGTAGAATCTATGGGTTGCTATTACCATGTTTTGTTAGCAATAATCCTGGCCAAGAGTCTTCACCACTAACCGAGTCTGTAGTCTTTCTGTGAAGTTCTATTGAGGTCTGTTGAACATGCGCAGAGCTGAGACAGCACACAGAGAGGATGCACACTCATGCCATAACTGACAACACATGGGACCAGTGCAGGGCAGTATGTGTTTCCCAGATGCACCTTGACTAACTGCTTCTTCCTTTGGCCCATCCAGTTTCAACCTTGTCCCTCAGCATGTGTTCCAGATGCACAGTGAGGCCTCTATGTGGTCTGGAGCATTGGAGTAGAAGGTCTGTGGAGGTGACTGAAGCACTCCTTTTGCTTGTGGGGCTACATCCGTACACAGAAGATCCCCACCTCTATGGGTGGAACTCAGGGCAATAATGCTAGAAAAGGGCTGGTGCAATGAAGGGAGATTGTCTACCCAGAAAATAAAAAAGCTAACAGCAAAGAACCTGCCTCCTGCTGACTTACTCCCTTTTTTCCGCTAGGGTAGCTCCATTGGAACGGGAATAACGTGGTGGTGAATTATGACCCAAAACATTTTTACTTTATTTTTCTTCTTCAGGCTGCTATACCTGATGAATTTTTCTGACTGAGTCTAAGTCAAATATCATCAGTCCCTGCACAGCAATAATTACGTAGCCCTGTTGGTGGTTCTCTCTCCACTGGGTAGGGAGTTTTCATTTCATAAATCATTCAGAACCTGCTGCAATGAGTAGAGTAACAAATACTTACCATGAGAGTGAACATACATATCCTATAGACATATTGGGATACAGATATTGTGATATAGATACATATCCTATAGACATATTGTGAGCTAAGCTGATCATCTCAAAGAAGTGCCCATAGAATTGTTATGCTAGAAGACACCATCATGCACTCTGCATGCACCACACGTTTCAGAGAAAAATACTTTAGAGAGTTTTTAAAACATTTTATTGGAACACTTCTTCATACGCCTGATCCAAAACCCATTAATGTCAATTGGATTCTTCCCAGTGACTGCTGGATTTTGGATCAGGTCCCATATTTCTCCACCAGTAAAGCCAGATTTCCTTATTACAATGAGTCCAACTACATAGATCTTGGATGGAGAAAAATACTTTAACTAGCACACTAGAGAGATCTTCAAAGCTTAACTAAAATAACTTTTCTACACATAATAATATGGTAATTTTGAGGTTTTATTTTGAGAGCTGTGCCTCATTTGGAAGAAGAAAGTCTCTCCTTCTGCAATATCTATTTCCTGACTTGATTCATGAGAGATTGTACTAGTGCAGGTCTGAATTTTATCCACCCTGAACAATGGCAGTTTTCAGGCCAGCATAGTGTTTTGGGGGGAAGGGTAAATTTATTTAGGAGATTTGTTTATTTTTAAATGCAGATATTTGAGGGTTGATTTATCAGACTAATTTCCAATGGAAATCAAGATGATAAAGATCAGGTAAGGAAGCCACAAGCATATCATTAATGCAACATGTGTGTGTGTTTATTATATAGTTCATTTGCAAGTTAGGAACAATGGATAAATAGAGGACAAATTTCATTTTCATCTCAGTGCAGCTTTCTACTCTGTACTGGTAGCAAGTACACAAAGCCTTAACACTAAGGCGAACTACATATCTGTGGTATGATTATTTTTGAAAATTGTGTACTATATATTCTAGAAAATTAGTCCCACATTTCATTTTTATTGCCTTGCCATAATGAAAGCAGAATTACCTACTCTGTCTTTAAGATAACACCATGAAAGAAAAAAGGAAAGAAAGAAAGAAAGAAAGAAAGAAAGAAAGAAAGAATACACTTTATGTTGGTCTTAAATATTTCTTGACAAGGTTAGTGGAGCACTGGTTGTAAGTCTTTTTGTAATGCTCAAAGTAACATACTGAGCCAGATGCCCAGCTTGTGTAAATTGGTGAAGTTAATGAAACTATGATAGTTTACACCAGCTGAGAATCTGGCCAATAAGATATGCTTTGTTTACACAAAGTCATCATGGGGGGTGGAGGGTGTAGAAAGATGTTTTAACATTGGCATTTTTTTTGCCTGAAACATCTATAGTTTTCAGGCCCTGGTGGATGTGTGTTTCACCATTCCATGGATGAATTAACCTACTGGCCAGTATCATCACCCTGCTACACCATGATTGCCTTCACAACAAATTATCTCAGCTGTATAACCTCCACTAGCTCACCACTCTGGTCTTTTGAGTTTTCCACAAACACTCCTATTCGATAGTCTTCACTAGTGATGTTTCACTTTCTCAATCTGGCTGTCAAAGGTTCTAGATCTCAGCCAAAACCAAGTTTCAAACTCACATTTGATTTCTACAAGAAAATGGGAAAAGTATGGCCACAACCCCTTCTTTGGATCTCACTGTCACATGTTGACCAGGTTGCTTGTGGTTTATCAAACAGATAGAGACAATGCCAAGGAAGTGTGCTACTGACTCATCATAATGTCACTTCAACTAGTGGTGGCAAAAATTCTCCCTACTTAACCCTACATCGATATAGCTGGTATAGGGTAAGGGTCAGATTTTAAAACATGTTTAGCTGCGTAAAGTTGTGGATAGGTGCTCAATGGGATTTTCAAAAGCACCTAGATGCCTAATTCCTAATGAGAGTAAGATGCTTAGGCCCTTTTGAAAATTCCATTAGGCACCTATCTGCATCTTTAGACACCTAAATACATTTACAAATCTGGCCTTTAGTGACTTAGGAACTTTTAAAAATGAGACTTAGGCTCCTATGTCATTTAGATACTATTGAAAGGAGCATAAACTCTGGCAAGACAAGTGTAAAACGTAATTCGGCAGGCCAAAAAAGAATTTAAAGAGAAGCTAGCAAGAGACACAAAAACTAACAGCAAAAAAAATGTAAAGACATCAGAAGCAGAAAGCCTGCCAAAAAATCATGTGGCCACTGGACAATAAAGGTGCTAAAGAAGTACTCAGTGAAGACAAGGCTATTACGGAGAGGCTACATTAATTCTTTACATCGGTCTTCAGTGCAGCGGATGTGAGCGAGATTTACACACCTTAGCCATTCTTTTTAGGTGACAAATCTGAGGAACTATCCCAGATTGAGGTAACAGTACAAGAGGTTTTTTTGAACATACTGACAAAATAAACAGTAACAAGTCACCAGGACCAGATGGTATTCACCCAAGAGTTCTGAAAGAACTCAACTATCAAATCACAGAACTACTACCCATGGTATCGCTTAAATCTGCCTCTGTACCAGATGACAGGATAGCTAATGTAACACCAATTTTTAAAAAGGCTCCAGAGGTGATCCCAACAATTACAGGCAGGTAAGCGTAACTTCAGTAGCAGGAAAATTGATTAAAATTATAGTAAAGAACAGAATTATCAGAAACAGGGATGAGCACAATTTGTTGGGGAAGAGTCAACATGGTTTTTGTAAAAAGAAATCATACCTCACCAATCTATCAGAATTCTTTGAGAGGGTTCAACAAACATGTGGACAATGGTAATCCTCCAGTGGATAAAGTGTACTTGGACTTTCAGAAAACTTCTGACAAGCTTCTGACAAGGCTCTTAATCTTAAGCAAAATAAGCAGTCATGGGATAAGAGGGAAGGTCCTCTCCTGGATCAGTAATTGGTTAAAAGACAGGAAACAAAGGGTAGGAATAAATGGTCAGTATTCACAGTGGAGAGAGGTAAATAGCAAGGTCCTCCCATGCTTTGAGTGTTCCTAAGTCTTTGACTGCCAGATACTGGGACTGGACAGTAGGGGTGCATCACTCAATAACTGGAATTTTCTGTTCAGTCTAGAATTTATGCTAACATATTTATCTATGAATAATGGATCAATGGAGTTATTACAAGTATACACCAGTGTGTACCTGAGAACAGAATTTGGCCAATTTTAGTGCTGCAGAACAATATGGTGCCCATCTGAGAGAACCAATGATAATAATAAAAAAAGCAAAGGACCCACACTATAATGAAAAACACCAAAGAAAAGCAGAACAGGAGCTTCTGTACAAGAATTACATAAGATGGAGCAGATGCTACCACGTCTAACTGTTCAATTTCAACTCATGGAAAAAAATGAATCACCTCCAAAAAAAAAACAGTGGGGGGAAAAAGCATCATTTTGATTGTTTCACCTTGAATTCTCACTGCATTCCACAAACACAAGCTATGATTAGCAAAGGCAAAAGAAATAAGCAAAACTCTTTTTCTAGGAAAAATGGCACAATTTTGATGTGGACTTTATCTAAAAATAGTTTCTACTGAGTCCTGCATTCCTCCATTAAAATATTAGTGCTACATTTGTATTATAATAGATCTGCAGGTGCTTATTAGAGAATCAGCGCGAAATTTCCCAAATACCATCAAAACATTTAACGGCTTTATGCAATCTATACCATGCTGGCCACTGTTGTCTCATTGTTTGTATTCCCCCATCTGCCTGTCTGTATCCATATGTTGTCTCTTGTCTTAAACTTATATTGTAAATTCTCTGGGACATGCACTTGTCTTTTTGTTCTGTAATTATACAGTGCCTAGCACAATGTAGTCCTGGTCTATGACCAGGGCTTGTAGGCACTACAGTAACACAAACAAAAAATAATAACATGTGTTTGTAGGATCAGTCCCTTAATCCCTGTGTGGTAAACATGCACTATTATCCCCATTTTACAGATGAGGAAAACAAATAAGGAGGTAGGTAACCTGCTGAAGGCCATGTAGCAAGTCAATATCAGAATCAAGATTAGAACTCAAAATTTACAAATAGTTCATCCCTTGTTCAAAACTTTAGGTGATGCTGCTTTTTGTGAACAATAGAACACCAGATTCTCTACTGTATTCCCATGCAGCTGGCCCCTACATCACCCCCTGCATTTGGCCCTTAGGAAGGAGGAGGGGAGAGACAGCCAGACTGTACTGTACTGTGGCAATCTCCAGCTGCTGTAAGGTTCCTGGGGGCCATTGCCATTTAGAGTCGATCCCAGCAGCCTCTAGGCTGCTCTAAATTAACTGGGACAAGTGCAGATCAACCCAGAGACTCAAGGAGCCATAATGAGATCCCGGTGTGCCTCACTCCACTGTGTTGCCCAGCTCACAGCACAGAAGAGAATCTGCTCCATAGTGTATTGATATCTACACTGAACCTGAAATCTTTGACATGGACATCAAAGCTCACATGCATTCCACTATCACAGAAGCTATTGGATGGGAAGGAGAAATCATGTTTATAACATCTGTGCCATCCTTTGCTGATAATTTGTAACTATATATACATAAGATCACATAGTTTCTACTAAACTTCTTTTTTTTACACAATAATTACATAAAGGATTACTCCTCCATTTCCACTTGTACAATTTTAATTCTGACTCTATACTACTAGAAATTTCTAGCAGTCATAACTTGATTAATAACATGGACACATGGTAATTCAGGTTTTACACTCTTTATCATTCCTACATTTGGAAGACAGCAAGGTATGATCTAATCCTGATTTTATAAAACTTGGCATGAGGTAATAAGTGACATTACTTCTGTTATCTAATGTACAAATAATTAAAATTAGGCTGTATCATGATATACGTATTGTATGGGGGGAAATTGCTACATGTCGTTGGATTATTGCTTGAAGCTGATGCTCCCATGAGAATATCAAACTGCTCAAAGGAAACAGCCACCCAAATGTGACACTGCCAGTTGGCTAAAAGGAAATGCATTTATCCACTGCGGAACTGAATATTAGTTAGAAATAAAAAAAGGTAGAGGGCAGTGCTGAGCAAGAAGCAGAATTTCCATCCCACATGAAATTCCAATATTTCAACATTTCTGTTTATCCCAAACTGAGACAAGAAGTTGAAATATCATAATTTTTCAGGAACAAAATATTCCAAAAGATGTGATTAAGAAATATCAAAATATTTTGTTTTGACAATTTCAGTCAAAACACAATATGTTGACATTCCTGAAATCAATATGTTGGTTTGTTAAACTGAACTGACATGTTTTGTTTTGAATCACTTCAATGTTAACCTGCATTTCCCAGTTGTAGAGCAGTGCCTTGTGAGAGCTATTCACGGTTTGCCTCCATGGGTCAGGCTTCCTGAACAACCTACATCTCCTATCATGCATTTGCAGTCATATGATTCAGCACTCAGCTTGGTCAGAGAAGAATCTGTGGTGAACTATGAGAGATGTAGTCCTGGAGCTAGCCCAAGCCATAGGAGAGAACGGGCACGCGAACTTCAGCTCCCTTGAGACAATGTGCCATGAAGGGAAATGAAGTCTAATGTTAACTGATTTGAAGTGAAACATTTTGTATCACTTCAGCTAAACAAAATACTCCGATTTGGGTGTAGCTGACCCGAAACTAAAATATTTTGTTTAATTTTTCCAATTGAAAAATCAAAAATTTTCAGCAAAATTGAAATTTTCTTGCAGAAAATTTTGATTTAGCAGAAATTACCTTTTCCACTAGAAAATCATTCTGATAGAAAATTCCCGACCTGCTCTAGTAGGTGGGGAATCTTTCCTTAGCACTTTATCCAGAAATGTTACAATGCACTATGGAAGACAAAGGTCAGGCAGGATAGTGCAGAGATGAGTGTCTAGAACATTGCACGGCATCTCCCTAGATCTCTTAATGTAAGTTTGGCAAAAAGGGAAGGAAATATGAAAGAGAAATCCATTTATATACATAACGAAATCATTAGCTAATTTCATTAATGGCAGCATAATTTATATATTGAGTGCTAAAACTCGTTTAAATGGCCATGCAGAGTAATGGCATTGATTTAGCTTTTGGTGGGTGTGAAGTGAGTATAACTTACACACCGAGGAGGCAAAGTGATGGGTGGAGCAGGAGAATGAGATACTGCAAGAGAAGGGTGTCATCCAGAATAGGCTCCTCTGCATGAGTGTGTCAAGGAAGAGATTTCCTAATGAAAGCTTTTGAGATGTCATGTCAGAAAAATACAGCAAACGATAGAGCATGAACCTCACTTAACCAGTATAAATCCATTGACGTTAATGGGGTTACACTTTAAGAAGAGGCTCAGATCCTAGCAATGTATCAATTCCAGTTTATCCGACAGTAGCAGCATTTCTCTGGATACCTGTCTCTGGTTTTCCGTCTCTAGCCTCAGCCTTGCTTCTACACATCTTCTGGTCTCTAAGAAGGCTTGGCGCTGAGCTCTGTCTGATAGGTAGCTAATGAAGATTCCCGCTGTATTCATACACATAAACAACACTGCCTGGGCCGCTATCTGAAATAGACAAGAAAACAAGACATAGGTCAGATGACTGAGACAAAAATATCTATTTAAAAAGGAAAAGACTGCTTAAAAGTCATGTAGGCTGTAAAACTAAACAGTAAGAAAGTTAGTAGAAAGGAGTCTCTTGGGTCTTATTTAAAGGTGTCAAACATACAAAACACACTCTGCCTGCAGGAAGAAATATGCAGTACTTTGGGGGCATTAAACTCTGGCTGAACCACAAATAATGTTTCCAAGAGCTGACTCACAGGGCGCTAGTCAAGAACGATTACAAACACAATTAAGAATTTATTTTTCCGTAGCTTCTTCTGTAAAAGCAGCTTTGTAACACACTTCATGGAGTGGTGTGAGAAGTGAGCCACATACAAAGAACCACACAAGGGCAGGTTATCCATTAATTACGAATTATTGCTGTTGTTGTATTAGTGTCATTGACACTTGAAATAGCCTCATTAGCAGCTGATGACAAAGAACTGGCATGCGTATTTCTGAATAACAAAAAACCCTCAAATACAAACCCAAAGCACAAACGAATACTTGCAACCGGTACTTTGCTGTGGTTCAAAGATAGGTCTTGCTTCATCCCTACCAGATAAAAATCTCAGAAAACACGCTCCTATTCTAGATCCGCGAGCTACACCCTTTCTGCGACTGGAGGAAGGAACAGCCCAGCTTCTTCCTCTTCACCCCTCCAGACATGCCACAAGCTAAAATAAACATCCTAGGGTAGCTACTGTGAATTTGTAGGGCTCAGCTCTCTTCAACTGAGCTGTGCTGATTTACACTAGCTGGTGATCTGGCCCTGTAAGCATAATATAAAGTCACCTTGAGTCTGCCTGTTACCTCACTTTCTCCCAGACCTTCACAAATCAAAATCTCATTCTCTTCCACCCACCCATTCACACATGAACACCTTGGGATTTTTCTCATGAATAAAGCTATTCAAACATAGGGAACTCACTCTACATGTTTGCAGGATAAAGGCCACAAATAGCATCTACTTAGTGACAAACTGAGGGACCCTTTGGGATGGCAATAAAGTACTGTATAATATTTTATATACTCTATATAGAATATAAATAACTGCAGCCTCAGCTGTTTTGTTCTGAGCCATCTGTGCTTTAGGTCACAAGTCCTTGTGACCCTCTCTCAGTTTGTATTTAGCTGGTGAGTATTTTTTTGACCTGATGGGGAAAGTCATGCACAGCTGGTTTGCATTCATTAATACCTCAACAAATACATGAAATTCTAGAGGCAAATTCTCTTCTGACAGCTCTCTAATTCTCAAGCTGCAGCTGGTCTAGCCCTGCCGTAAATCACAACACTGACCTAAAGACAGTTGCTGCTTACAGTAGTTGGCTATAGTCCCTAAGGGACCACACCCTGAAAATTTGTGAAGAGAAGCTATGCTCCATTCTGTCCCTGTCATACTCCCTGTCATGGTCAGGGCTAGATGCACCTCTGTCCCCTTTCTGGTGTCTCTAAGGACGTTACCCAGGTCTCATGTCTTATGCAATTACCTGTCCTGGGGTGGAACTCTGAAATTCTGTCATGCCTAGACCAGGCCCTGGGCAACAGTGCACTGTATACATCCTGTACAGCACACTATGCTTACTCAGCAGGTACAACTGAGTTTGGGCACTAATGGTTCTTCCCTTTAGGACTCTGTGACCAACGGTATTCAGTGAAAAAAGAGCCTTCTTAAAACAAACTACTGTTTATTTTAAAAGTAGGAACAAAGAATTTAGAGAAAAAGGATTTTAAAACAACAAAGAGCCTACATATATATCTATTTTACTTAAAGGTTTATCTTGCTTCTGATTAACAGGGATAAATTAGCTTCAGATCTGAAAGTTGAAGACAATTTAGGGGAAAGTGATCATGAAATAATAGATTTCATGATTCTAAGGGAAGGAAGGAGTGGGAGCAGCAGAATAAGAACAATGGACTTCAGAAAAGCAAATTTTAAAGGTGGAAGGTAAGTTCCCATAGGAAGAAAATCTAAGGGGAAAAGGAATTCAGGAGAGCTGTCAGTTTCTAAAAGAGAATATTAAAGGCACAAAAGCAAACTAGAAGGACAGATAGGAATAAAAGTAAGAAGCCACTATGGCTCCACCAGAAGCCCTTGAATGACCTGAAAACTGTGTAAGTAGCAACTAGTAAAGAACATATTTAATGAGACACCAGAGATATCTATTTGTACGAAACGACCAGGGTTAACATTCTAAGGCTGTCACCTACTGTAACGCTATTTAATATTGGTCCACCCAATGTTGGCACACAGTTCAATTATTCGATGATACTGCATTTCAGTTATTCTTAATATGTAAAAGTTTCTATAAGCTTAGAGGAAACTATTTTTTTAATTTGCTTATATATGGCATGAATAAATACAGATTTACAGACCCTAGCATGCAAATGTATTGTCTTATATGAGAGCTATAAATCATGCATGCAAATCATGCATCAAAGTCATGAAATGGGCTACAGATACAATAAAAAGTCAGGTATTCAAAAGTTTAACAAATGGAGGGGGGAGGCGCCAAAGATGCTCTTCGCCTGGTGCACCATTTGGTCTAGAGCTGGCCCTGTGAGTTACACCTAGCAGGGGACATAAAAGGCAATAAGAAGAGGTTTTATAAATTTGGAACAGAAGAAAGATGAAGGAAAGTGCGAATCCTCTACTTAGTAGGGAAAGAGAGCTAATAGTGGATGACATCAAGAAGGTGTTAAATGCCTATGTTGCTTCAGTCTTCGCTATAAAGGTAAATGGTGACCAAATACTCAACACAATTAATGTTAACAACAAGGGAGAAGGAACACAAGGCAAAAGAGGAAAAGAGCAGATTAAAGCATATTTAGGCCTGGTCTATAGTAGCACTTATGTCGGCAAAACACTTTTCGCTCAGGGGTGTGAAAAACACCCCTCCCCCCGAGCAACATAAGTTTTGCCGGCATATGTGCTTGTGTAGCTGCATTATGTTGACTGGAGAGAGCTCTCTCACTGACATCATAAAACCACCTAAATAAGCGGTGGTAGCTATGTCAGCAGGAAAGCATCTCCCACTGACATAGCTCTGTCCACACAAGCCCTTATGCTAGCAAAACTTACATTGCTCAAGGGATTATTATTTTCACACCCCTGAGTGACAAAAGTTTTGTTGGCATAACTGCTAGCGCAGACAAGGCCTTAGATAAGTTAAATGTATTCAAGTCAGAGGGGCCTGATGAAGAGTAGTTATCAAAGGTTCACTATCAAACTGGGAGGATATATCTAGTAGGGCTTCCACAGAGGTCTGTTCTGGGTCTGATACTCTTCAGTATTTCATGAATGACATGGATAATGGAGTGCAGAGTATGCTTATAAAATTTGAGGCTAACACCAAGCTGGAAGGGATTCTGAGCACTTAGGAGAACAGGATTAGAATTTGAAACAACCTTGAAAAACTGGAGAATTTGTCTGAAATCAACAAGATGAAAGTCAATAAAGACAAATGCAAAATACTACACTTGGGAAGGAAAAATAAAATGCACGGCTACAAAATGGGGAATAAGTGGGTAGGCAGTAGTGTTGCTGAAAATGAAGTAGGGATAATAGTGGATCATAAATGGTGCATGAATGGACGATGTGCTGCAGTTGAGAAAAGGCTATTATCTTTCTGGAGTGTATTAACAGGAGTGGCATATGTAAGACACAACAGGTAATTGTCACATTCTCCTCAGCACTGATGAGGCCTCAGCTAGAATACTGTGTCCAGTTTTAGAAGCCACACTTTAAGAAAGATATGGAGAGATTGGAGAGAGGCTCGAGGAGAGCAACAAAAAACGATAAAATGTTTAGAAAACATGACCTATGAAGGATGGTTAAAAAAACTGGGCATTTTTAGTCTTGAAAAAAGAAGACTGAGGGGGCACCTGATAAAGGTTTTCAAGCATGTTAAGGGCTGTTATAAAGAGGATGGTGACCAATTGTTCTCCCTATCCAGTGGAGGTCAGACAAGAAGTAATGGGGCTTAATCTGCAGCAAGAGAGATTTAGTTTAGATATTAGGAACAACTTTCTAACTATAAGGATAGTTAAGCAATGGACTAGGCTTCCAAGGGAGGCTGTAGAGGTTTTGGATAAATTGAGAGATTTTTGAGTTAGAAAAATACCTGTCAAAGATGGTCTAGGTGTACTTGGTCCTTCCTCAGCGCAAGATGCTGGTTTAGTGACCTCTCAAGGTCCCTTCCAGCTCAACATTTCTATGATTCTATGATCCCCTAATGGTAACCTAAACAGGCCTAAGTTCTTCAGACACCCATAACAGGTGCCTGTGTTTTAGCTTAGTTTACCAAAAAACTATTTCCTTCTTCTGAGAGAGAGTCCCTCTTTAAACTGCTACAGTCCTTTAATGTTCTTGTTCCCACATATTTTCCTGGCTTGGCATTGTCTCTTAACATCCCTCAATTGTTTGTAGATAAGTGTTTATCCTGAGCCATTCTTTTACCTTCTTGTTTGTTTTTCCTTACAGCCCTCTATTAAACTAAACCAACAGATACATACAGTGCACACCCCAATAAGCAGGGTATTCATAAAGTAATACAGAGCAGCTCCAATTCTGTCACAATCCCTCCCTCTCCCGACTTGCACTCTCTTGGAGGGTGGGGAGCCAAGAGAGGTAGGAGTTCGCTCTTGCAGGCAATTCTCAGCTGCCAGATTCTGGTCCCCTTGCACCATTCAGGTGGCCCAAAGGAACTGGAACAGTAAAAATAAATTTGCCATCAGTGCAGTGTGCAGGGACCTGTGCCACTCCCATTAGTGTTACATAAGCAGATTCCTATACACAACACTGAAAATTCCCTCTTAATGTTACTTTAACATAATGTATGTTAATGAGTTAATGTGAACTAATGGATAGATTTAAATAGAGTAGAAAGTAAAAGGCATCATGGGAGAGGTCTGAACTTTGCGGATGGCTTCCTCCTGGATCTGCCACTGCTTTCACTTTTGCTCTAAACTCCGACTGAATGCTTTATGCAAGCTAAAATTGAATTTAAATCCTCAAATGCTTGGATAATGTGTTTGTTTTCTTTTCCAAGGTTGTTTTGTTCCAGAGCAGCTACTTCTCTCGTAAGTAGGTCCTCTCTCTGGTGTATGCAGGGAAACATACAGCCAAACAAAGTAGATTTTTGGAAAGTTTGCAATAAAGGCTATAACTATTTTCCTTTTCTGAGATGTTACTCTATTTACTAAGAGCCAGAAACTCCTGAAACCCTTGATCACTTAAACCCGCTTATTCAAAAACCCACTGACGTCAATGCATTACTCAGGAAGAAAGGCTACAAGAATCTGGTTCTAAATTCCCTAACATTGTAACATCGAGATACTACATCTCAGAGCTGCAGAAACCAGGCCATGAGGCACCCAAACTTAAAATCCAGTGAGGCACCACGTCAGGGTTTCAGAATAAAAAATATTTTAGTTTTCAAATAAAATATTTGACTTTCAGGTGTTCCATTTTTCAGTTTAAAAAAAAAAAAATGAAAATTTCCACAGAGAGCAGACACTTTCCAAGAGAAATTTCATTTAGTCAAAAACCCAATTTTCCATTGAAAACCAGTTTCAATGGAAAATTCTTGATCAGCCTTAATACTGATCCCTCAGTACCTTAAGAATTAATTTTATTTGGAAACCTGACATTCAACCCCATTCCTCCCCAGGGTGCACATCCCAAAAAGGGTTGGTCACTTTAGCTTACATAGGCAAGCATCTTACAGATCTGCAGGTGCACAGTACAGTTAATCCAGGTTTTGGTAGATCAACTATATATTCTGTTCACTAATACCTTAGTTCATAACTAGTCCCATTGACTTCAATGGAAATGCTCACAGAATATGGGCAATAGTCTCTGGCCTTCAGTTAGATTCCATGACGGCAAAGTCTAATTTTGGACAAAGGGCACTAAAGGAAACATGTTACAGGTGAAGGAATAACTTATTCAGTTGGAGCCACATTCTGCCATCCTTATACAGGCTAGCTTGACTAAAACCAACAGAACTACTTGCAGAGTGAGTACTTCTCCATGTAAGGGTGGCAGAATCTGGGTCTTGTAAAAAAGACTTGAGTCTTTCACTATCAGCCCCTCCACCACCCACATACTATGGCTGGTACTAAAAGACCTGTGAGTTTTCCACTGAATAGCCTGGCTCAATGCCAAGGCCAGATTGTGATTTTATAAGCTGTGGAACACTCCATGTCTTTCCTGTTGTTTTGGAGACAATAGATGCCAACACAGTAGGAAGGGGAGGGTTAAAAAAAGAAAACCTTTTCAGATCAGTTATGAGTCCTTTAACCTTCTTGTGTCTCACACAGCATTTGGATAAACAGACGCAGCTGTGATATAAAGTGACATAAAAAGCCATGTACGGTGCTGGCACACATAACGGTTGGGGAGACATCATTGCTGCAAAATCAGAGCTACTTCCACTGCACAGCTGTATGTGTGGGAATCACGTAATAGAATGGTAGGTGAATAAAGAGGGTTATGCTCAGGTGTTCACAGGTAGCTAGATGTAGATGTCATAATTTTTATTCCCATATCTCTACTTCCTATGATAACCTAACAGTCCTCTATCACTCAGGAGATAATTAAGAGCTTGATTCACAAAGAAATCACTTGTCAAATCAAATTAAATTTACATTTATAAAATGTCCTTCATGCAGGCACCTTGGGGGCACTTTACAAAGTCAATATAAAAACAAAGGCAATACAATGTGAGCAAGCCAAGTCAAACAAACAAAGTAAGGTTAGCTTTGAAAATGGACACTGATTCAATTCATTTTTATCTGGTGCCTGTCATGTTGAGTATCTCAAAATGCTTTGCTAAAAGAGATGAAACACGATAACATTTGGAACAGATTTGGGAGCAGCAGGTCTCAGATGAATAGCAATTCAGAAGCAGTGGAAACAGTTGAAGGAAGTATTAGTCAAAGAAGGAATTACAGTAAATAAAGAGAATGGAAAAAGAATTATTCTTTTAAAGGGCAGTGGGGTATGCCAGTAGGTTTGTGGGTGAGAGCTGAATCACATCCACAAGCAAAAGATAGGGGAGGGCCTGATTTGAAGAGAGAGAGTGAATCGATGGTTCAGTAAGGAGAAACTTCAAAAGGGCACCATTGGGAAAGTAGTTCCTAGCTACTGAAATAGACCTGATCCAAGAGTCACAACACCGATTTGTGGATATCTCTGCACATAAAAGCACTTGGTTCAATTTGCCTTCATTTGCAAGATAGTGTAATCTATTACTTGGACAACTGGCAGGAATGAATAGAAATGTCTGTGAATCCCAAATGTTTTAGCATAAGTTTTTCTGCATCCAAAAATTCCACCCAGAAAACATGTTGTTTGCTTTTTTGCTCTTCATCATTCTCCGGTTTGAAAAGGTTCAGTCATCCAATCAGGGAGGACAAGCAATAAATGGATTGCCAATAATCAAAGACAACCGTTTCCAAGGAGCTCATCATCTGAAAATTGTCGATCCAAAGTTTCTGGCAAATATTTATGAATGCATTATGAAGATTATGAGGCTCAGTTGGTTAGTGATTAGCTAAGCAACAAGAGGGGGTAGACATGTGACAAACATTCTTCATAATGAATAGTTCAATCAACTCTAGGTGAGAGTCACTTGGAGGACAGAGAGAGAAGGAGAAGGGAGAGAGAGAATAAATCTGATATTAGAAAGAGAAAGTTGACAGAGTCCACAAGAATTTTGAAAACCAGGGGAGAATTGAAGCTCTCTGTCTACACTGCAATTGGAGGTGTGACTGCACCTCAGTCAGACCAATTCGTGCTCAATTTAATCTAGCTAGTGCAGCTAAAAATAATAGTGAAGAGGCACTTGCAGAGACCCCAGTGCGGGCTAGCAACAAGAGTACATACCCATGAATACATACCTGCGCTAACGCCTGCGTGGCTGTATCTTCACTGCAATTTCTAGCCGAGCTAGCTAAATTAAAGCTAGCCCAGATATGCCTACCCCCTCTGCAATGACACCTTCTATCGTAGGCATACCCTTAACAGAAGCATTCTATCCCGTATTGTAGCCAAATACCTTAAAACGCTCTGTAAACGCACAGAATCCCTAAGATCTAGTATACATGATGAAATGGATGAAAAAAGTCCCTTCGAAGCAGAATCAAGAGAGCAGCTTGGTATTGCGAGTCTACAAAGACGTAAGTTAACAAACAGAAGAAAATGCAACAGCCAGAGACAGCCCAAATGCTTCTGGAAGCCAAAGAAACCAAAATAAGCCCAACTGCGAAATACACAACAATAGAACATTCTGAAAGCAGGGGAAAAATGGAAAGAGACAGAAGGTCCAACAGGTCCCTGAATGCGATTCCGCATGTAATAACTTTATTCTTTTCTTACTCCACGTTTTAACTGAGCCATTTTTGACTGATGATAGGTAAACAGTGGAAATGAAAGCTGTTGTGCTTCTTTAAGAAGGTCTTCAGTATGTGCCACATAAAGCCGTGGTTGCTATGGTAATTATTATTGGTTAATTAGGTTTGATGAAGCATTTTGATTCATCATTAGTAATTAAACTAAAAATAGCTGTTTGCCACAGGGTTGTTTTCTTTAATAAAAAAGTCCTGGAAGTCTCATTTTTCCACCTTGCAGCTCACCTGGGTTTTGGTTACTTCATTGTAAGGAGAGATCTTATTCAGATCCATTACATGTTCTTTTAATATCAATTATAACTAATAACTAATTAATTAATTTAGGGGGTTGTGATATGCTGGACTGATAGCTCTGGAGACTGAAATCCTCTGCTTTGGATAGAACAGGGACTGTTAGCTATGCAAACTTTCCATCCCCGCCTGATCAATGGGCTTTGGAAGATATATATGTGAATTTAAGGGGCCAAAATCAGTCTCCATGCTCATTTAGTTTTGGTTCCTCAGTGAAGACTGCCAAGTACTAACAACTGTGGCAGTTGCTTTTTAAATTATGGACATGCCTCCACCAGGAATTGAATGGAGAGCACCAACTTGTTTTGCACAGGCCATTGAACAGCTGTCATAACTTTCAGTTAGTGCAGGCTGACTCAGGCTTGATTTATGCACTTGACATAGGAGGAAAGACTCTATAGACCATTTTTAGTCTCCTGCATCATCCAGGTCACAGTTATACTACATGTTCTATTAGTACTCAGGTACGGGATGATGTTATTTTACACCCATGATCCTTCTAGATGCCTAAAGAAGTTTGCAAAGTAACTGATGGACTCGAGAGATGAGTGAGAATATCACATAGCTGTGAGGGACAGGTGGAGGAGAAAGCACATTGATTACAGATATAAGACTTGGACTGTAAGCTCTTTGGGGCAGGGACAGTCTTTTTGTTCTGTGTTTGTACAGAGTCAGACACGATGGGGTCCAGTTCCATGACTGGAGCTCTTAGGTACTAAGAAATACAAATAAATAGTAAGAAGAAGATTAGGAGGTTCAATCATGAGTCAGCTCAGTATCGGCAAACACATGTCCAAATGTGGTCCTCTGTTGGATTGTTAAGTGTAAGCACCATCATTTTTTGAAGGTATTACCTCTTGGAGATTTAATTTCTGGAAATGACAATTGAGTGCAACGTTTTCAAACAAGCTCAGGGCCAGATTTTCAGAAGCTCAGCATCCAGAAGCTTCTTTTGTAACACTTATGGGCAGATTGATTTTCAAAAGGAGATCAGCACCCAACATACTGAGCGATTTTGAAAATTCTGCCTCAGTGCTGCTAATCAACAGGTAAACTGGGAGTTCC
Organism: Emydura macquarii macquarii; assembly: GCF_026122565.2. Taxonomy (NCBI): domain Eukaryota; kingdom Metazoa; phylum Chordata; order Testudines; family Chelidae; genus Emydura; species Emydura macquarii. The sequence continues at coordinate 9,727,563 of NW_027130506.1, forward strand.
CAGAAACACAAGTGTTCATAGAGGGTATATAAGTACTTCAGTTTCTCTCACACACGGGAACATAGCCTGAATTTGAATATCTGTTACATCCATAGGTTGCAAAGGGGATTGTACATGCCCATTCAGATGCAGAATCTGCACCGTGCCTTGATTATCTACATCAATGAGCACAGCTGGTCTCTGACATTTTTTTCTTCTTCGTGCTATTTTAAAGGCAAACGAAAGCAACTCAAGGGCATGTCATTTTAACTTTTGTTGACAATTTAGGAAACAAAGCACATTCCCCCCCAGAACAATGACACATTTACATAAAGTCAATTGTGTTGTTAGATCAACACAAAATTCAGAAATGTGTGTTTTTAATATTCACAGCAAGAGGTGTAATATCCTGTTATAAAAACATGGCTATTTCCCTCTCGCTCTCTCCCATCGAATGCATTAGAAATGCAGAAAAATCAAACGTTGGAGCAAATTGTTCATAGGTAACTCGAAACATGCAATTTAGCAGATCAACTATCCACTTAAAGCAGGGCATTTACAACATGCTGTCACGCATTAGGTCTGAAAGACAAATCATGTCATATCAGCCACAAAGTGGCAGCAACTGACACAACCTGAGTGATGCATTGAGGCAGGCAAGCTAAAATGATAGTGCCACTGAACATCCTTAAGTGCAAAGCCATCGCCATTAACTCATTTTGAGTTAGTCTAGTATTTAGGCTTTAGGCATACCCCTAGCAAAAGTACATATTTCCAGGGTTTTGAGAAGCCTTTCTTTTCATAAATGCTAACGTGACTGGACATCAAAGACTGTCTGGGCCACTGGAACGATGGGGGCTACTCCTTGTGCCCCCACGTAAACGCGGGCGGATGTGTGAATACCTCCTTGTAACGGGGTTTGTGCCCCCCAAGCTCTTCCTCCAGGCCAGGGGTGCTGCTGCAGTGACCTACCCCTGTCTTCTCCTTCCTCTGGGGTCCTTGAGCAAACCCTACACAATCTTTCTCATTCAATCACAGCCCTCCTTGGGGGCTGGTTTCTTTATTTACAAAGTTCCAAAGCAACCACAAAACAAGTCTTCCACCACTCCTTCAGCTGGGCACAGCCCCTCCTCCCTGAGGAACTATTTCAGGTGGGTCTTCTTCCCAGTGCCAACACCCTTCTTTGAAGACCACTGCAGGGAACCTTCTTTCCCTGCATCTACATTGTCTCTTCTAGCTCTGCTCTCACTAAACTCCCTCAGACCCTTTATAGACCAGATGAAGTCCCACCTCCTTCATTGGCTCAACTGGGAGCACCTGTTTCAGCCTCAGGGGAGCTGGACCTGTTTCTAATCACAGGGCCCAGCCATCCTGTGAGGTTCCTTTCCCTCCCCCCCAAAAAAACCCCCAAAAACATGGCTGTGTGACATCTCAGTCTATCTAAGCATCTGTCTATCCACCCATCCAGGCATTACATAGCACCCATTACCACCGAATGCAATCTGATGGCAGTCTCTTTTGTTTATTGAACAGGATGGCACATTATCACCATCAGTTCACACATTTTACATGGTCACACACATGCAAAAACCCCTATTTAGGGCAGACAGCCTATTTTTCAGCTGAATATTAATCCCTTTTCCATTCTGTCCCTCCTAAAACTTCTTTTAGGCTAATGCATTTTGACAGAGTTAAAAAGGGAAAATTCACATGCCTATTTTTCTTCCTAAATATCCTTATTTGTAGCTTTGAGACCCTAGCACATTTAGTAGCTTTTCTCCTTAGTTTAAAACATAATTAATTAAATTTGTCAGTGCTACTGCCATGGGACCTGATCCTGTGGCAGCCTGCATGGAGTGGCAGAAGAAGTGACGGTTCTCTGCATACCACAAACTCTTGCCCAATGGCTAGAGTAACTGAAAATAAGTATCTGAGCAGCCAAAAGCAAACAGAATAGGGTGGGAGGCTGCCATCTGCTCAGATATACGGCCCTTCCCCCCTCTACACCGAGATTCCTGTATATGTGCACTTGAAGCAGTAGTGTAGCTTTCTCTTCTGCCCCCAATCATCCCACCTCCAAATTTCAGACTTAAGGCTCAGTCTGTCCAAAGATGGGATACTTCAGCTCTCTTTTATTCAGAAATAATTTATTGTGTAGTAGCTCCACAATTACGATGCAAAAGAAATGCCAAAGTAATTACATTTAACAGAAGCCACCTTCCTTTTAAAGTCACATAGAAAATGAATTACTTTTAATAGAAGTTACATCATTTAACCAAAGTTCTCTGCTAAGTGTCTCTGAAATAGGCAAGTACATTCATGTAATCAAACATGTTAGACCTGGGAAATGATTCTTAAGTTTTGTAGCCCACCCATACCAATACTGCACTATTCCTCCTGAATTATACATACTATATGCACTCTGGGCCAAATGTTCATAACTGATCTCCAATTTTGGGTGTTTCAATATTTGGGTGCACAACTTTAGACTCCTGGGCTTGATTTTCAGAGCACTCACAACCACATCTTAAGAAAATGGGTGCTGTGACTGCTCAGCACCTTTGAATCAGGCTGATGTTGGGCACCCTAAAGTGGGCACTCACAATTAGAGGTTCCTTTTGAAAATTTTCCCAAACAGTCTCCGCTGCTTTGTCCATTTTAATGTTAAATGAGTAAAGCACAGGGCTTTCATCCCTGCCCTTAAAATACTGTTCCACTATTATCAAGCCTCCTGGAAAATGTCCACCAAAACTGGTTATCAAGTGCAGGGTGGAGGGGGGTTTAACTAAATAAAATTCCTCACAAAAACAGTCTGTGAAAAAACTTGTCTTTTCATTCCACCCCGCCCCCAAAACAAACAAACAAACAAACAAACAAACAAAATTGTTAGTAATGTAGAATCCACCACAACACATGGTAAGTTGTTTCAATGGTTAATTGCTCTCACTGTGAAAATGTATGCCTTATTTCCAGTCTGGATTTGTCTAGCTTCAACTTCCAGCCATTGGATCATGCTGTACCTTTCTCTATCTGTACCTAAATGGGGAACAAATATTTGATAATGGGTTCCTCAGTCTCTTGAAAAGATAAACAGGATGAAATATCTGTACCCCATGTAGGTACATATAGACTGTAATCAAGCCTCCCATTAGATTTCTCCTATTTAAGATAAATAGTTTGAGTCCCTTGAGTCTATCACTATAGGGCCTGGTTGCTAATCCTTCAGTCTTGTGGCTCTTCCCTGAACCCTCTCCAAATTATCAACATTCTTCTTAAATTGTAGGCTTCAGAACTGGATACAATATTCCAGCAGCGGTTGCATCAGTGCCAAATACAGCGGTAATATAACCTCTCTACTCCTATCTGCAATTCCTATCTTTATGCATCCAAGGACTGCATTAGCCTTTTTGCCCACTGTGTCATACTGGGAGTTCTTGTTCAGCTGATAATCCACTGAGACTCCCAACTTTTTTTTCAGAGTCATCACTTCCCAGGATAGAGTCCCCCACCCTGTAAGTATGACCTATGTTATTTGTTCCCAGATGTATACATTACATTCAGCCATATTAAAATACATATTGATTTAGCTGGGGTTGGTCCTGCTTTGAGCAGGGGGTTGGATTAAGTGACCTACCGAGGTCCCTTCCAACCCTAATATTCTATGATTCCATGATTGTTTGCTTGCACCCAGTTTACCAAGTGATCCATATTGCTCTATATCAGTGACCCAACCTCTGTATTATTTACTACTCAATTTTTGTGTCATCTGGAAACTTTATCAGTGATGATTTTATGTTTTCTTCCAGCTCATTAATAAAAATGTTAAACAGCAAAGGGCCAAGAAATGATCTCTGTGAGGCCTTGTTGGAAACACACCCATTTGATGATCAGTCCCCATTTAGAATTACATTTTGAGACCTCTCAGTTAACCAGATTTTAATCAATTTAGTGTGTGCCATATTAATTTTATATTGTTTTAATTTTTTAATCAAAATGTCATGTGATACCAAATCCAGTCCCATATCAGCTGCTCCATCGTCTTGCCTGGGATTCATGTCAGACTGACAAGCCTATAATTAACCAGGTCATCCTGTTTACCTTTTAAAATATTGGCACAAAATTAGCTTTCTTCCAGTCTTCTGGAACTTCCCCAGTGTTTCAAGACTCATTGAAAATCAACATTAAGCATTCAGCGACCTCTTAGCCAGCTCTTTTAAAAGTCCTGGATGCACGTCATCCAGACCTGCTTATTTAAAATGTCTCATGTTAGTAGATGCCATTTAACATCCTCCTGAGATACTAGTGCAATGCAGAGTGTTATAAAATGATATGACTCATCATCTACTTTTTCCCAAATACAGAATAGAAATATTTATTGAACACTTCTGACTTTTCTGCATAATTATTGATAATTCTACCACTTCTATCTAGTAATGGGCCAATACCATTGTTAGGATTTTGTTGTTGTTGTTCCTAAGATATTTAAAAACTCTTTCTAATTGTCCTTAACTGTGCTAGCCATACAGTTCTCCTTTGCTTCTCTTATCAATTTTCTACAGCTTCTGATTTATTTTCATTACTACCAACTTCCCCTTTTTTCCATTTGTTATATATTATTTTTATAGCTGCTTTCACTTCCTCTGCAAGCAAGATTATTTTTTGAACAATATGGCCTTCTTCCTCTGGTGGGATTATGGCTTTTGGGCATCTAGAAAAGTGTTTTTAATCAATTCCAAATTATCATTCACATTCTTGGCAGTTCATCCCGTTGGATATATGCAGATGGTTATCATGCTTCTCCTTACAAACAGTGACTGCTTTGCCTCTTCCATTTCAATATTATCTAAAATATAGTATAATGAAAACAGAATTAGTTGACCTATATTTCAACATTCTGACAAACTTTTTTTGATTTTGTTCTGCAAAGCTTTCTTATTGCTCAGATGATGATCCTAATCGGGAGGAGGATGTCAAAAGTGGGTGAGGGATAATATGGTTTGTGTGGTTGACAGCAATGTTCTTACACTATTCTTACATTATTTGTTGCTGTTCTTGGTTCATCAAAAATATGTGTATCCTGACAATTATCTGCAGTACACACTGCACTTCCCTCCCCAATGCAACTGCCAAGTCACATGACCTATATTCAGGTTATAGTACTTGATGCAGTTCTACAGAATAACAGCAAGAACCTTATTATGAAGGCTTTTTCCTTGCATAATAGGTCAGGTGCAATACTGTGTGTTTGTATATTCCTCTGCAGCCATTGCTAGAGGTAGGAAACTGAACTTGTCTAACCAGATTTGCTATACAAAAAAGGAAAGCAACAACAAAGCAATAGTGATCTAGCATTTGCCTTAGGCCCTTCATCCTTTTCAAGAAACAAAAAAAACTGTTATGAAGGGCATTCCATCCCAGGTGAGAGTCTCCAACAATAATGAATGGAAATATTGAGAAATCTGAGAAGTATTTGATTACGTAAGTCAGTTACTTACTTTGCCTGCCTGCATTTGAGTACCCCATAATCTTTAATGTATTTCACTTCAAAACACTCCTGTGTGGTAAGGAGGTACTATTATTCCATCTTTACAGACAGGGAATTAAAGCATGGAGAGACTAAGTGACTTGACCAAGGTCACGCTTGAAGCCTAGGCAGAAATGAGAACTCAACCCAGGTTTACTGAATCTCAGCACTTGTCCCTTAACCACAAGACCTTTTTTTCCTAACAGGGCCTGCTTCTGATTTCCTTTACACCAATATCAATCAGGAGTAACTCGGATGAAGTCAGTGTTAAAATACAACGTAAAAATATGTGTGCAAGCTGAATCAAGCCTTTCTAGAGACTAAAGGATCTGCTGGTCAGTGTTTGCCCACAGTCATTTTAAAGCGTAGTATGGTTTGAAAAGGGAACCTGTTAAAATGGCACCTTCTCCTTCACAACATATGTGCCCACTCTGTGCCCAGGAATCATACCTGCCTACTTAAGAGACAAAAACAAGTATTTTGTACCGTTAATGCCGAACAGCCAACATAGCTGCAGAAGAGTGTGCAGGAATCTTCTTCTTTGCTCATCAACTTCAAACTTGTCAGCTGAGTTGTGATTACAGAACTGTGGTGTTAAGTGACCACTTTACGTTTGAAGGGTTTTTTCTGGTGCTGCTGGCAGGCTAGGAAACTTTGGGAGAAAGCATTCAAACTGGATATTCAGCAGACTCACTCTATGTAAGAGCCAGTCTAGACCAAGGTGGATTCAGCGGTGCCTTAGGTAACAGCTTACTCTCTCTCTCTCTCGCTCACTGCATTTGATTGTTGTGTGTTAAAGTTCTGGAGTCTTAGAAATAAATACTGTTCCATTGCAAACCCTCAGGAAGAGTATTCATCTTTTGTTATAACTCTGGGTATGTAAGCCATGAACCTAACAAGAACTTTTGCCAGTGATGCTATAAAGTGCAAATAGAACACAGCTTGGGATTCATAACCTGGGAAGAGTTTGCCTTGTCAGCAGTTAGAGAAATCATCTTTTGTACTTGTAAAGTGAGACAATGTGATATGCACATTATTAAAGAAGAATAAATAAGGAACTCCATGATATCATTAGAGTCGTTTCATGCAGTACAGCTGTGCTTCAAAACGTGTTTCTACTCTGAAATGAAACTGCAAAAGTGTCACCTTATTCAACAGAGCAGCTCCCTGCATGTATTTGAAGTCATATTTACTTGTTTTAATCAAAAAATAAGTTTTCATTGCTTTTTACTCCTGTTCGCCCTGCGGAGCCAACACAGCTGAGAAAAGTGAGTTCCATTGTACTCCTTCTCATGCATCACTGATTGAATGTTTAACTCACTTCCAATGGCAGGAATAAGTCCCCCCCCCCCTTTACACCTGTTACTGATGAAAGCATCTAAAGAAAATCAGGTTGCACAGGTGTCAACAAGGATATAATTTGGTCTGAAGAATCTATATTATATTGGTAAAAAACCCAAGAGTTTGAGATTCCAGGTTAAGTTTGCATGGATGATTGCCCAGAAATCTAGCTATCTTTTCATCACACTGCCTGTAAAACTTTTGGTACCTGCAGCTTATCTGCACATAAAATGGAATATATTTATTCAGACCTCCTGGTAGCAAAATGACAACTCTGTTCAGTAAGCCCACTGCTCCTGCCATTTTAAGACATTACATTTTTCTTTTTGTAATGGACCTAAAAGTCACAATTAACATAACTAAAGAAATATTAAAAAAATAAAAATATCCCCCAGCTTTTTTGCTGTGTACTAGGCCAACAGGGTCAGTTTTAGTCTGTTTTCATAGCAACACTATTTCCCAAGGGCTTGTCTACATAGCAAGTTACTGTATGGCAAGTCAGAAATCTGCAGAACACCAGCTTGGCATACAGTAATGTCCCATGTGGATGCTGCTATTGAGCACTGAATGTCCCAGACTGTGGCATGGCATACTAAACTTTCAGGTAGTAGTAGGTCAAGCTGCACTCCAGAACATTTCCTGCACTGTAGCAATGTCAACATGGGACGTTACTACCACACAGCAAGCTGATGTGCTATAGATTCACACCCTGGCATGCCATGCAATCACTTGCCATATAGACAAGCCCTAAGTAAGCACTGTGATTCTCAGCTGTGCTGCAGCGACTTTGCACTACAGCAGTCTGTAAACATGGACGATCAGCTCCCCTAAATATTGCCTCTAGCTAGAGGAATTCTTGGGTGGCATAAAGTTGATGTAGCCCTTGATATACTATTCCTTTCCTGGCTTTGGGATAGGCAGTCAGACCAAGGAAAAGGGGGCATGTATCTCTATATTACACCAACAACTAACTGCTGGAATGGCCTTTGGGGCCATTGGTAGCTGACAGAAATTAGAACAGCCCCAAGGTTGGGGACCAGCATGGTTGGGAAACTCTAGAATTGTTGGTGGGATGCAAAGGCTTAAGATCCTTCCACCCACCCAGACCTGGGCTGAGCACAACTCAGACGCAGCCCAAGATCTGGACCACTGCTTGCCAGGATCACCTCTGAAGTTTTTACAGTTGTCAGATGTTCTCTTTAAAAGCCTATTTGGTTTTGTTACTTCTTTTTTTTTTAAAGTCACAATTAACAACCCTCCCAGACAGAAAATGGGAAAGGAAGACAAAGGCGACTGGAAATATACTAGACACCACTCACAAGAGTCTACAGCACAACAGCAGGATTAAAATTTTATCTCAGAGAGTTAGACAAAGATAAATGTTTTCCTTTGTGAAACCGGTGGGTGTTATTTTGCTATTAGCCATGGTGGATGTTTCGATGTGATGAGCCATGAAAAGTCAGCGCAATGCAAAAGTACAAAGAGTGCTGTGGGAAAAAGTTGACTCAGTTCTTTACCTGACAGAATATGTCAGAGACAAATAATACAGGCTTAGATTTCTTCTGCTGCTTTGCTGGAAGAGGAAAAACATTGAGCAGGGCATGATTCTGATCTCACACTGGGGTTAGCCAGAAGTAATTCCACTGAAGTTTATGGAATTACTTTGGTGTAAAACAAGTCTGGGATCACAAGCACACCCAGAAACCTACTGTGGACTGAATCCTGCTTGGCTTACTCACATGAGTATGTTCATTTCTTTCAGTGGGATTGCTCACGTGAGCAAGCTAAACGGGAACTTGACTCTTCCTAGCAAATTAAAAGAATATGGAGGCTAAAGTTGGGAGATGTTGAGCATCTGCAATTGCCATTTACATCAGCGAACACAGAACAAAAGAACGGCCATACTGGGTCAGATCAATGGTCCATCTAGCCCAGTATCCTGTCTTTCAATTGTGGCCAATGGGAATGAATAGAACAGGGCGATTATTGACTGACCCATCCCCTGTCATCCAGTCCCAGCTTCTGGCAGCAGAAATTGCAGGAACTCAGCACATCTCAGGATCAAGCCTATTGCACTGATCTTAATGTACATAAGTTAACATATAATGAGTGAGATCCTCAGCATAACTCTCTTAAAATAGAGCTACAATGATTTATACCAGCTGAGGATCAGGCCCCATAGACACACCAGATAAGAGCAATCTACATTGCTGCTTTACGATACCAGTTCGATCAGCCATTAGAGACACAAAATCCTTCTTGTCCTCCTCACACAAAACTCCACTGATATCAGAGGGAGTATCTGCAGGAGCAAAGCAGCTTTTGGTCCTCCAGTAAATAGACAGATCAGTGCACAAGCAGTAATGATACATAACTGCTGTTCTCATGGGAAAGCATTGCTGATGAACATCTGAAAAGGAACGTTATATGCTTTTTGGACATGCTGAGGAGCTATTATCAAGGGCTGACAAACAATGTTTAAGAGCTTCATGTCCTTAAAAAATATGAAGCATAATCTAGTGCATTGGATTTGTCAATGGGGTTTCAGTCACCGGGTGGAAAATTATTTCTTAACCTTTACAAATAAACCAAGCCAATGTTATTACAATAAATTGCTTCTGCCAATTGGCTGCTGTTCACAGGAAGTCAGCAGTGCTTATACACAAATACCATGAAAGGGGCTGGGTGAAAAAGGACTCAGTTTAATTAAAATAGGATGATATATTGTTTAGGACTTGAGCACTAACCCAAAGCCTTTTGAAATCGATGGAGATATGCCCATTGACTTCTACAGGGTTTAGATCAAGCCCTTGGGCTCTGTTCTTATGGTCTCAGCTCACTGTCTATTGGAACACAAGTGAAATAAAGTGTTCCTAACGTCCATGTTTGTTAATACTCAGAATGAATGTTTCTCTGGAAGCACAAACCCTATGTCCGGGGTGGCCAAACTAACTGACCCCCGAAACACTCCTCCCCACTGGGCAGAATCCTCTAGCCCCATCACCCTGCCACAGGTCAGAAGCTCTGAGCTCCCCACCCTAGTCTGGTCGGCAGGGAATGGGGCGGAGGGGGGGCGCATGTGGCTCACAAGCCACAATTTGGCCACCCCTGCCCTATGTGATGCTTTCTGGGGGTACCCAGGGCTGTGAGGCACCTTACTACCACCTACCAGCAGAGTGAGGAATCCCTGTCTTCAGAGGCAAATTAAGATTTAATGGGGCCCTGGGCACAAAGAACATTTGGGCCCCCCAGACCCGCCTCACTGTGAGGAGCCCCGGACCCTCCACCTACCCAGGGCGGTATGCCCTGGGAGGCGGGGACACAGGCCGGGGGCTGCTGTTTGGCACCCTAGCAGCCTGCCCAGGGCAGGTGGCGTGTCCGGGGCTCCCCACAGTGGCCTGGGTTCCCTGGACAGCTCTTACCACAACCCAGCTCTGGCTTCCATCCTGGCTCGGGGGTGGGGCCTCTGGGCGAAGATGAGGAGCAGGGGGTGGGGCCCTAGGGGAAGAGGAGGAAAGGGGATGGTGCCAAAGTTTGGCATCGGTGACTCACACATTTCTGCACAGGTTCCAGTGCCCCAGCATGGGCCCACAAATTAGCCAGGGCCCCTGGGCACAGGCCCTGTGGCCCTGTGTGTTAATCCGCCACTGCCTGTCTGTGCCTGCCGGGGGTCTGCTCCCCAACTCCATTGGCTACAGGCAACACAAGCATTCCCCTCTAGGTCTACTCAGGCCCTGCTGTCTCTTCACGCATTAGCAATAGGCACAGCCCAACCCCTGAGCCCTTCAAGTGTCTCACTGGAATCTCCAGCCCCTTTTCCACTGGACACTTTTCCACTGGACACTCGCAGTATTCCCAAATGTACTGCTTCCAAAGAAGCAGTGCACACCAGCTTACCTGTGACACCTCACATCACCACTCTGCCTACCACACAGCTCTTGCGTATGTTTATAGTGAAAGCAAAGTTCATTTAACAAAGTATAGAGATTCCAGTGATCTCAGATAGAAGCATTGGAAACAAAGCATTACATATAAAATAAAATCATAACAGGCATTCTAGAACCTAGGCTTAATTAACAAGATAATTTCATAGAAAATTAGGGTTGGAAGGGACCTCAGGAGGTCATCTAGCCCAAACCCCTGCTCAAAGCAGGACCAATCCCAACTAAATCATCCCTGCCAGGGATTTGTCAAGCTGAACCTAAAAAACCTCTACGAATGGAAATTCCATCTCCCTCCACCTCCCTTGGTAAACCATTCCAATGCTTCACCACCCTCCTAGTGAAAAAGGTTTTCCTAATACCCAAACTAGACCACGGCAACTTGAGAGCATTGCTCCTTGTTCTGCAATCCACTACCACTGAAAACAGCCTGTTCCATCCTCCCATTAACCCCCTTTCAGGTAGTTAAAAGCTGCTATCAAATCCCCCCTCATTCTTCTCTTCTGCAGGCTAAACAAGCCTCATTCCCTCAGTCTCTCTTCATAAGTCATGTGCTCCAACGCCCTAATCATTTTTGTTGCCCTCCGCTGGACTCTTTCCAATTTTTCTACATCCTTTCTGTAGTGGGGGGCCCAAAACCTGACACAGTACTGCAAATGAGGTCTCACCAGTGCCGAATAGAGGGGAATAATCACTTCCCTCGATCTGCTGTCAATGCTCCTACTAATGCAGCCCAAAAAGCCATTAGCTTTCTTGGCAATAAGGGCACACTGTTGGCTCGTATCCAGCTTCTTGTGCTCTGTGACCCCCAGATCCTTTTCTGCCAAACTGCTGCCTAGCAAGTCTGTCCTCAGTCTGTAGCAGTACATGGGATTCTTCTGTCCTAAGTTCAGGACTCTGCACTTATCCTTGTTGAACCTTCATGTCTAATAGAGTATTCTTCACCATTGCTTTCCAGCTAGACAGGCTTTTTCATGTGACAACTCACCCTGTCAGCTTGTCTCCTAGGTGAAGGACCGAGAGTATACCTTCACACTCCAAGGTATACCCTCACAACCCACTGTCTTTACTCATAAATAGGATTCTTCCCCGCTATTTATTTCTTCCTGTAAATTTCCTTTCTTGTAGATTTCACAATATTTCACTAGAATAAGGCTCAGTATGCAAATAGGCCTCCATTGTGAGACAAGCAATACCACACATGACCAAACAGACAGATAAGCATTTTTTACCTCATGCTTGAAAGGAACTTGTCTAAGGCCATGTCTACTCTACAAACTTTGGTCAGTACAAACTACATCAGCATAAAACCACTGCAGTTAGTATATCGTTTGTGCACGTGCACACTTGGCTCCTTGTGTTGGTGCTGCATGTACTCACCAGGAGTGCTTCTGTCAGTGCACAGTGTGGTGCACCATGGGCAGGTATCCCACTGTGCAACTTGCCACCATCCAGCACACTATTTTTTGTGAAGTTTTGGCAATGCAGGGTGAGACAGAAATGAGTCGCACAGGGGTGACTAGAAGCAAGGGATCAATTTCCTGACATGCAACTGTCTCCATCCCATAATGTAATCTATATCCCATCATTTGTGTGCCTTTTTTAAAAACTGCATGATTTTGCGTGGCCCTCCTTGCTGTCCACCATCTCTGACAGAAGCAAGGGGACTACACAACTCTGCACTATTGTCATAAGCGTTGTGAGCACAGGATACACAATCCTCCAGTGTTTGCAGATCCATAAGAAGAACTGAGTCAATGGAGAAAATGACAATTTATTGGAGGACAGATTGCTGTGGGACATAGTGAGAACCAATTCAAGGTTGATGGTGGCATTCCTGGAGCAGCTGTAGATGGCAGAGAGCCAGTTATTGGTGCAAGAAACGAGTACAGAGAGATGGGATCACATCATAATACAGGTTTGGGATGATGAGAGTCACTGCACTGACCATGGAGAAGTGAATGGCGATTGCTCTGTGGGAACTTGCAATGCTGTTCAATGAGAAATAATTTTGGATTTGGAAAATTCACTCTGGGAGCCTGTAGCAAGGCGCTGTGGCCTTCCTCAGAGCCTGGGCCCGAGGAAGGGTTGCAACGCCCCTGCTGGGCAGAACAAGGCCCTGCAGGCCAAACTGCCTGGCAACAGAGGGGTGGAGCCAAGGCAGGAAGGGGACCTATAAAAGGCCGGCCTAGCAGCTCAGTAGGGAGGAAGCTGCTGCTGGAGGCAGATGTGTCTTCCCAGAGGTTAGGGCCTAGGCCAGACCCAGCAGCTGTTGGGACCAACAGCCCCACTGAGCGGAGCTTCCAAAACCTGCCCAGATTGCCGGGCTGCCGAGCCGTAGTGATTGGACAGGGCTGCCGAGCCCTAGTAGCTGGAATGACCACCCGAGACTCCTGGGTGGGAAATACCCCCTGAGCTGGTCCTGACCTGGAGGAGCTGCCTGACACTGGGGACCCCTGACAGAACCCTCTGGACAGGAGGAACCCCTGGGACCCTGTGATCTGGAGGAGCTGCCCTCCGCTGACAACGCAGAGGAGTTCCCGGACCTGCTGCCAGTCGACAGTGAGGGACTTGTGGGACTGCCGCTTGCCTTCTACCCCAGTGACCCAGAAGGAGACTGTTTCCTGCAGGTACCCAGGGACAGGGTGGGAGGAAGTGGCCCAGGGGCAGTCAACTAGCAAGTGGCTGAGTCAGGGGCTAAACCCTGCCAGCATGTTGTGGCTGAAGCCCCGCTGACTCAGTGACTTCACCACTGACAGGGCCTTGGGCTGGGACGCAGTGGAGTCAAGTGGGCCTGCATCCCCCTCCCCCGTGCCCTAACATCCCGGGAAGGAGTGCTGCCCTCTGCGTTTGGGAGACAGAGGATCCCAAGGTCTACTGGCCCCATCTGCCTGCAAGGCCGGGGGCCCCAGACTATTTTACTAGCCCCACCTGTGGGAAGGCCGAGGGCTATAGACTGTTTGCAGGCCCCGCCCTGCCTGAGGGCTGGGGGCACCAAACCGCTTACTAGCCCGCCCTGCTGGGGGCTGGGGCTAAAGACTTGTAAATGGGTGATGTTTATTCCCCTAAATGAAGGCACTGTGACCTTCCTCGGAGCCTGGACCTAAGGAAGGGTTGCGACACCCCAGCCGGACTGTGCCACCAGCCTACAGAGCCATTGTCATGCAAATGAGAAGGGCCATTAATCTCCTCCTGCTTCACAGGACTGTGATTCTCAGCAATGTGCAGGACACAGTGGATGGACTTGCAGAAGTGAGGTTCCTGAACTGCAATGGAGAAATAGATGGCATGCGTAGTCCTATTTTGGCACCAGACAACCTTGCCATAGAGTACATCATCAGAAAAGGCTACTTTTGTATGTTTATGCAAGCTTGGTGGATCACCGGGATGCTTCGCCAATATCAGTGTTAGCTGCTCGGGGAAGGTGCATGACATGTGGCACTCGTATCTTTAAGAACACAGTACTGTTCAGAAAGCTCCAAGCAAGGACCTTCTTTCCTAACTGGTGGATTACCATTGGGTATGCTGAAATACTAGTAGTGATTCTGTGGAACCCAGCCAATCGCTTGCTCACCTTGACGGCACCAAGAAAAGATTCAGCTACTACTCAGCAAGTGTAAAATGACAGTTGAACACACTTTTGGAAGATTGAAGGAACACCGGCGTTGTTTACTCACAAGATTGGATCTTCATGGAAAAAAAAGTCTCAATGGTTATAGATGCCTGTTGTGTCCTGCATAACATTTGTAAAGCAAAGGGGAAAAATTTCCACTGCAAGAGAGGGCAGAGGGGGAGTGGCTGTCTGCTGAATTTGGATAGCAAGACACAAGAGCTGTTAGAAGAGATAAAGATGGAGCTATACGGCTCAAGGATTCTTTGAAAGAATACTTTAACAGTGAGCCACAATAATGCATTCTGGTGAATTGTGCTCTATCTGGCCCTGCAGTTTTGGGGCCTGTTATTGTATAGTGCTTGATGTGCATCTGTGAATATAACACTGTCAATGCACCTCTTAATTTTGTGGTTCTTGCTGTACATTGATTATTACACCATGTTTGTCACTGGTCCTGTGAGTTGTCACATTGTACAGTAACAAGTAAGTGGGTGCTTTCTGAACTGCTGGCCCTCTGCAGCATATGTTGTGAACTAATAAAGATGAATTATTTTCCAAATGTAATTTTATTTTGTAACAAAATCAGTGCAAAGAAAAATCTGTGCAATTTAAAAGCAAATACATTAAAAAGGTAATAAATTAATGGAACAGAACTTAACAAGGGGAAAGAACAATCAAGTCCATTTTACCTACACATACACCAACCATGACTTTCACAGGCCAATGTATATGAAGCTATAGTTGCCTTTCCTGTCCCACGAAGCGGAGTTAGAGGGACAGGGATGCGGCCTCAGTGCCCCATGGAATGTTGATGGGGTTTGTAGCGAGGTGCTGTAATGAAGTTTTTCTGCATAGCAAAGGGAGGAGAGCCTGTGATTGTTGAACCTGTAGATAAAGAGCCAACCATAAGAGTCTGCAGCCTCGGTGTTTGCTGCCAGAGAAGCCCATTATTTTCTGGTGCATCTCCATCTCTTTTTCCTGCTGGGACTCCTGGGCCTTTCTCCCATCTGATCTTTTCTTCTGCAGGCTGCCTGCAATGTTCATCCTCCAGGGTCTTTACTCATAGGCTGATGCAGCACTGGCTAGCAGGATCTCATTGATCTCATGCCAAGTCCTCTTCTTTCTCCTTATCTGGCTCAGGAGTTCCACAGGTGTGGATGGGGAACCTCTCAAGACCAGATGCCAGCAGCTGCAGCTAAAACATACAAAGGTACCATCATCAATATAGTCACAATGTACAGTGAAAGATAAGATTCAGAACAGCTTTTCCTTGCTCCCTAAAGTTTTAAACAAGACATGCATATTGACACTTCTGCTGCAGAGGACTTGTGTATGGTGCCAGTCACAGTACCAGCCATGGTCAACTTGGGGTCAGGGAAATGGAAATGGAATTGCTTGGGTTGCATGAAAGTACGAGTATAGGGCAATGACACTGAATACTGGCACCATTTCCCACAGACAGTGGTGATTTTAGCTGATGTCTCACTCCTGAAGGTAACAAAGGCAGAGAGAGAACACCTGTTGCTGGTGTCCCCCAGCTGCCTGGGCCCATATGCTTCTAGTCTGTGTACTGTAATAGTGCCGGCAAAAGTTATTGCTGAGTGGCATGGGGAAGTGCTTTACCATAGAGGAAGAAATGAGGCTGCCATCCCCAGACATCTTGGGCAGAGGATTGCAGAGTAAATCCATGAAAAATTTCAACAAGATCTATCAGGAGGATTCAAGGGACTACCCTGTGTACGTATACAAACTCCTTCACATGGCCCTCCTTGCTTAACTCTACAGGGGAAAGAAAAGCAAATAACTCCCTCTCTTTTTGCTGTACTGCCACCCCTTCTATTACAAGTAAATTAATGAAAAGTTGATAGCTGTGTCCTGGTTAAGTTGGGGGTGCCATCAGTACCACACTGTAACAGGAAATACAATTACTCACTTACCCAATGTTTCTTCCCCTGCATTGGGTTCGCCCGTGCTCAACTGCTGGAAATGACTGGACTGTGGTGGAATCTCAAACAGGTCCTGGCTCATGGCATAGCTGGATCCCGTGGTCGCATATTGCTATGGGTCTACAGGATCGGTGTCCCCTAGGGGTCTCAGTCTTCCAACAGGATAAGTCATGCGGCTTCACCACCTCCTTAGACTGGACCTCTATGCCTTCAGCACTCCTGCTTCACACTGTGAGCTCCATTCAGTAAGTCCAACTGAGATAGACTCCTGATAGAGACTGGTCCACTCTTCATGGATTAATGCACCTCTGCAAGCATTTGCAGTGACCCTGAAACAGCACTTTCAAAGTAGTAGGGTTTCTTAGTCTACTGAAACGCAGCATAGGAAGTCCTTTGGTTAGTATAGGGAAAAGAAAGTGAAAGCATAGCTGTGACATTCCCCTCTGCAATGTGTATAGCTGTGTCACCCCAATCCCTCACTCCTGGAGTACATCTTGCACTCTGCTGTGTGAACCCCCACTCCTGGGTCAGCTCACGCACGGCCTCCTGCAAGCAGGAAGCCCTCAACTCAGTGAGTGAGTGCTTCTGGCCATCCACTGATGGGATTAAGCAATAGAATGACCCCAGCAAACACCTCCAGTCCCAGATGCAACCCTAGGAACTTCCATCTTGCAGTGTTCAAGGCTGCCTCCTGAATCTTACAAGCTCATAATTAATTTCTTTGCTAAATTACAAACTGATATGCACCAGCCTGGTCACTCTAAATGAAGTCTATAACACACACTAAACTACATGCACTGCTTTAGATAAAACAAACAAATACATTTATTAAATACAGAAAGATTAAGTGATTATAAGCCAGAGGAAAGCAAGTCAGATTTGATCAAAAGGTGAATTGCATTCTAAACTAAGACTTTCAGCAACCTTATAGTCTTAGATGTTTTTCTCACCACAGGCTGATTGGTCAGCCTCCAACCAGGTCCTCCATTGTGGTCAATGCTTCAGTTTCTTGATGTTTTTTGCAGATGGCGTGGCAGAGAGACTCCACTTGAGTCAATGAGTATTCCCTTATTGATGCTTAGGCTAGCCCATTATTCCTGGAAGAGCTGGTTTGTTTTATGCATTCCTTAGTGAGATGTGAACTGCCTCTTTGCTCTGGGAGAGTTTTGCCTGGATCTGTCTCAAGCCGTGAGACACATGTTTGGGAATATTACAGAGCAGAGCCTTCTAACCATACATATGACATTGCAACGAATGTATCGGTATAACAATAAGGTTCAGTATGCCATGAGCATTCCAGAAACATCTTACATGACATACTTTGCATTAAACAATACAGTTACAATATAAGGGTGAACATGAATGATACACAATCACATCATAGGGGTTACATGGGGTGCAGTGTGTCACTATAGCCTATTCTGGTCAGCCCAGAACCCAGCCAAGCTGTAGTGACCCCCATTGTTCAAGCTCTCTCTGTGTCTCAGTCTGACCTCTTTAGTCAGTTACCAGGTAAGAACTCTGACTCCTTCCAGCAGCCAACTCTTATCTCACACCTCTCAAGTCCTTTGTTCTCGAGCTCGGGCATGTTGTTCCGCTTCCCCTCGGAGAGGCAGGAAAATCCATCTCCTTCTGGGTTGCTGGTTGCTAGGTGTCAATGTCATGGTGATTGGCTTTGCCATTGTCTTCTCAGATGCTCCACTGATATGGGAACTAAGACCTTGTCTACATGACACAGTTTTGTTGACAAAATAGTGGAGGTGTACACACTACAATGCTCCTCCCACTGAGAAAACTTTCCTGCTTTGCCAACAAAATAAAATCACCTTGACAAGGGGCATAGAGCTTTTGCTGCAAAGTTAGATTGACAAAGTGTCAGTGTAGACACTGCATTCGTTACGTCACTGTAACTGGCCTCCAGTAGGCATCCCACAATGCTCACCGTGACTGCTCTGCTCACTCTTTTGAATTCCGCTGCCCTGCATCCAGCTTCACAGGTATGCACCATTCCCCTTTCAAAGGCCCAGGAAGTTTTGAAATTGCTCAGCGTGGAGAGCTCACATAGCTACTGACCAACTGAACACGCCGGCTCCCGGCAGCAAACACATGCCTGTCTCGACAACAGGGGAGAGGGTGGATTTCCTTGGTCTGTGGGGAAAGGAGGCTGTGGGAGAACTCGGACAGAATCATGGAATCAAAATATTAATGCAGAATCCTGCTGTCCCCAGCATTAGGACTGCAACAGCAGGCGGGCAGGGCAGGCTGCTGCTGCTGGGGGGTGGGGGAGGGAGGGAATCCTGATGTACTGGTCAGAGTCAGTGAAGGAGGTGGGGGCTGACATTGGGGTGTCTCCCTCCCCTTACTGGTCTCTGCTGAGCTAGCGTGGGGGAACACCTACTATCTGTGCAACAGCTTCTGCCTCGAGATTGGTAGCTTCCGGCTGCTGTCTGAACAAGTGTTCAGGCTGGTGAGTGCTCTACTTAAAGAGAGACCGGGTGCGGACACACTCACTTTCCCCCAAAACACACACTTCCCCAACTCACACTTTGTGTCTCTCCCACTCACACATACTCCCCTCCACACTCTCTCATATAACCCCCAACACTCTCTTTCTCAGACACACACACACACTCTTCCACCCTCCCCCCACACCCACTTCTGAGGGCTTCGTGTGTCAGTTTTCAGCAATGTCCCTTTGGTCATTTTACCAAGTGCTACTTTAAAAAGTTATTTTCAATGTGTTACTTTTCAGGCACACACAGCAATCATGACAAGGTTCATAGCACGGTGAAAACAAGCACTGCCTGGCTCAGCACACACATTACTATGACTCAGTGTTAAAATGCTCCTTGAAGGCATCCCTCAGCCAAATAGGCCTCCATTGAGCTCCTCTTGTAGCTTTGTGTTCGTAACGCACAGCACAACACTGAACAGCAGTGCAGGATCCAGGCTTTCTGGCAGATATGGCTGGGTTACAGGTTGCCAGGGCAGTTGAAAAGTGGCTGGCAATTCGTAGGATGCCCATGGAATGATGGGATTGAGAAACCTTCATCATGTGACACTGTACCTGCCCCTCTGAGGCATTGCGACCCATCCCAAAGCACCCTGCGGCCAGTTGCATAATGGGAGAGCTACCCATGGTGCACTGCTCTCTGTGTCAATGCAAGATGCGCTCCATCGACACAAGGGGCATAGCGTAGACATGTAACAGCAGTTTAATTACAGTGGTGGCTGTACGTCGATGTAATTTAAGTCGACTTAACTTTGTAGTTTAGACATAGCCTAAGGCTCAGGTAAGTAAGCAATACCCACACTTATGTCTCTTAGCCTGCCCTGAAAGCAAACTGTTCTTTCCCACCCTTGACTGGGTAACAGTGAAGCACATCAGGGAAACCGAGGCATACATAGGAATCATACACATTTTATAGAAAATTCGCACTTCATCACACGTCCTCCATCTCCTTCGTACCTTCTTCACCTCCTCCCCGCTGTTCATGCCAGGGGATTGTGACTCAGGTTCCTTGAAGGTATCCATGGTGGAGAATGAGATTGACTGTTCATCTCCCCGGCCTTCTGATATGCCTGCTGCAATTCCTTCACTTTCATGTGGCTCTGCTGCTGGT
This sequence comes from Emydura macquarii macquarii, assembly GCF_026122565.2. Taxonomy (NCBI): domain Eukaryota; kingdom Metazoa; phylum Chordata; order Testudines; family Chelidae; genus Emydura; species Emydura macquarii. The sequence continues at coordinate 9,747,530 of NW_027130506.1, forward strand.
CCCTGTCATACCCCTTCTCCTGCATACCTCATGCAATTTTCTCAGAGATGTCAACATTTCTACAGCTGGTCCACAGCTGTGCCTCTTCTTCCCACAGGCCTCTCATCTCCTCTAAGCTAGAGCACATCTGGAGCACGGAGCTGGCGTGCTCAGCTAGGCGGTTGCATATGACGGTGGATTGCTGCTAGGTGTGCTCGCCAAGCTGGACAATCAGGAAAAGGCATTTCAAAAATCTGTGAAGCTTTAAAGGGAAGGGAGGCCTTCTGGGCTTTGTGACGCTGGGCAGTGGAGTTCACAATTGTGACAAAATGTCAGGCATTGTGGAACATTTGCTGGAGGACTGTTGGGTTCACATAAGTAACGCAATGTCTACAGTTGCAATATTCATATTGTTTCTCTTTGCGTGTTCAGATCCAACAGTGTAGGTGCTACCTCAGTATATTGCTCTACACTCCTGGGATGTTACTGCGTCGCTGTAATGGGGCGCTTACATCAGTGGGAGACAAGTTTAAGTGTAGAGACATGAACAGCTAGGTCGACACCAGGAGGTTTAATCAACCTAACTTTGTAGTGTAGACCAGGCCTCAGACATATCACCTCCTGGTCACCCACCTTAGCTCCATGGCTTTGAAAACCTAATTTCCAGTATAAAAACATAACTCCTTAACTATTATCCATTCATACATTTTGAAATGATTATGACAACCAGTGGGCTATTGGCTTTTGATAGAAAATCTACATGCAACCCTTTGATTAACTTAATATGCATATATATCTGATCCAGGGGATCCCTGTAAAACTCTACCCCCTGTGCTTTCTGCTAGTTGGCATCAAGCAGCTCCTGGGTCACATCCTCCTAAAACAATAGAGGTTCTCCAACCAAACTGGCCGTAGTCTAGCCAACCAAGTAGCCTAATACTCTCTCCATGACAGGGGTGCCCAATGTACAGTCCAATGTATGGCCACTAGAGCATTTTATAAGGCACTTGGCTTGTTTCAATACAAATATACTAATGGCTGATTCATTAGCATTTTGTTGTCAAATTTACATCATTTTAATTCACACAAGTGTGTAAACAGACAATACTGTACATAGAAACCACCTATCTAAATACATACAAAACAAGCTGAACTTAAAATATAAATCAATGCAGGTGACTTTAAATCTTATTAAAATATCTAGAATCTGTTTGGTCCACACCAGTTTGTGCTTAGGTTTATATGGCGCTCCTATGTCATAAGGAGGCACCACTGCTCTGTGGGATACAGGTTTCTTTTGCTGGAGAAAATGGGAATGCCTTGTATCCTGACGGAGAATGAATTAGGCCCTAATATTCAAATTGTTTCACTTTGCGTGTTCAGATCCAACAGTGTTACAGAACACCACTAACATAGATTGAGAGATTTCCAAATTAGTTAATTGCCACTATTAAGATAACATTTGGTAACTCACGCGACGCAGTAACCACATTTATAAATTATTCTAAATATAGGGAAAAACCAGAGGAATACCACTTTTTGGCAAATGCTGCCATTTAAAAAGTAATCAGTTTGTAGAAAACAGCAATATATAAAAACAGATGTGGGCATGAGACCTATAAAATAAATTCCTCTATTTTTTCAACCATGAAATAAACCATACAGTCATGTAATAAATTGTATTGCTCATGAATTTTTGACTTCCTCCTCACACTCTATTTATATCTACAAGGAGTATTTAAAAATCACCAACATTAAATTACTTCAAACAAATCCCATTTTTTAAAGGAAAAACACCTACCACAGAAAGAAACAGAGCTGGTCAAAATTAATTCATCAAAACATTTTATTGATGAAAAATGGCTTTTAAATTGAAACAAAAATTAGGAAAATAGGAAAACATTTGTTTTGGTTGAAATGTTTTGGTTTATTTAATGAAATTCCAAAAAGAGAAAACCAAATTATTTTCATTTAAAATGTTCAGTTTTCAGGAAAAATGTTGGAGTTTGGTTAAATATATATATTTGTTTTTTGAAAAAAATCAACTTTTTTTTTTTTACTGAAAACCATTCTTTTCTTTTCTTTTCTTTATTAAAACAAACCCTGAAAACTTTTCACAGGAAACTTAGAAAAAATAAAAATGTTTTGATGTTTCCCATAAAAAATAACTGACATTTTTAACCAGTTCTAAAAAGAAATGCATGTTTTTCCTTCAAATGTGGAATTTATTCCCAACTGTCCTTTGACTGGGGACCACCAGTGATAATTTTAGTTCTGGCCTAGTGATGGTTTTATGCTATAATGTGCCATGTGGCAGCTTGTGAACCAAGAGGACCAGCAGCACTTACCAGCCCCTGCTGAAGAGCTGGATAATGTCTTTGTCATGATACACAGAAGTAGCTCTAAGACCTAGCTCTTAAATTCAAAAACACTTAGCATCCCACTTCCCTCCTCATCACCCCTGCAAAGTCCCCATCTCTCTCTGTCTCTCCCAATATCCCTCTGCCCCCAGGTCTCTCAAAAACATACACCCATAATATCCCATTCACTCTGACACCAACCAACCTTCCACTTCTCTCTCACAATCCCTCAGACACTCCTCCTCTGTCTCTCAACATTTCACACCCTTCCTGTTTGCCCTGCAGCCCCCATCCCTTCTCCAGGTAATCCTCATCTTCACCTCTCTCTTCCCTCTCCCTCCAGTTCCCAGGCTCTGCCTATCCGTCATCAGCTCCCTTCCCAGTCTCTGCCTCCTTCTCTCTAGGTGCCCCAGAAGTCCCCTTCAGAGTTTCCTTTCCCCAAGTCTCCCTACTACTCCGCCTCTCCTTCCCTGCCACTCTCCCAATTTCCCTGCCACACAGTTTGCTTCCCCCCAGATCCCTTTGTACCTGTCCCTTTTCCTCAAGAACCCTCCCTTGCATTTGTCACCCCCTCTCCAGTACACCTGTACCAGAACCCCCAATCCAAAGTCCCTCCCTGTGTGCCCCCCACCCCAACGTCCTCACCAGATTGGTCTTCCCATTGTCCATCTGTCACCCATTCCACTTCCTCTAGTTCTTTTCAATTGCCCTTCTCCAGTAGCTTAGCCAATTGTGAATACGATTGTATTTCCTCCCCCACTCCCCAGTACCTGACCCTCCTTTTCCCATCTCTCCACCTTTCCCTCTGTAACTCTTGCCCCCCTTCCCAAGGCTGCTCTGTCCACACTCTTCCACAGCCCCTGACTCTTATGTGAGAGCATGAGATGGAGCAGCAGCTCCTGCTGTTGGTCAGGCATGAGGATAGAGGCAGCAGGGCAGGCTCCCTCTCTCAACCCCTTTAAGCCAGCAGGGGATGGGAGAAGGGGACCTAGACTGGCAGCGAGCTGAGCGGGCTCCATAGAGAGGCTTAGCGGCAGCCTCCCACCTTCCCAGCAGGACTTACAGAGAGGCCCCTTAAAGGCATCAGGCTCTATTTCAGCTGCCTTTTCCTGCCTCTCTTTGTGAGACAAGATGGCTGAGGTAATAGAGCTGGCTTGTCTCTCCCACCAACAGAAGTTGGTCCAATACAAGATATTAGCTCACCCACCTTGCCTCTGTAATATCCTGGGACCAACAACACTGCATGCCACAATGGAAGATCTCTCTTGTCTGTGTGATTGCTAGCTTAGCCAATTGTGAATATCACGGTCAACGTTTTCAAAAGTGACCAGCGACTTTGCATACCTGAAGTTTTGGGTCCTTGACCTGAGTGCCCTTGAAGGGGCTTGATTATCAGAGGGAGGGTGGTTGGCACTTTTGAAATATTTCTAGTAAAAGAATAACACAAAGAACAATTGTAGCCCATTGGTCAATGTGTTATGTGTGCCTCCTGGTGCTTGATCCACAGAGGATTGGATTCTGTTAGGCTGTGTGTACACTGCACTGTAAACCTGGTTTCAGACTCAGATTTGAGCCCAAACCCCATGAGCATCCACACACAAATCTGTTTGATTCTGGTCAGCACACACACAGGATCTGGATCCTAGAACCACCCGAGGGCCTGAGCCCAACTCCTGCTGCGACTCAGGTGCAAGCCCTGCGATTTTGTAGTGTTGGCATGGTTCAAGTGGCAGACCTGAGTCAGAAGATCTGCATAGTGCAGCATGGATGCGTCAGCACAGCTGCGAGACCTGGGTGCAGCAACTGTAAACCCAGGTTTACAATGCAGTGTTGCTACTTAATCATAGGCTTGGAAACACAGAGTCCACAAGTCTGGGTCCCACAGACCTGGATTTACAATGCAGTGTAGACATATCTTTATTACAGTTCAGTGGTGGAAAGGCTGGCTCTTCACCACCCCCTGTAGAAATTCTTGCTTTCAGCTCATTAGGTTCCCTGGTTCTCTAACAATGTCCTCAGAATGAGTTTGAATATTTTTTCCAAAAGGCCTGAATTCCCAAAGTATTCATCATGACTACCAGATTCCTGTCCTTTGCTGGAGCTGATGGATAGCTGCCTTGAACATCCTTTATTACAGGAGAAGAATTTTAGATTGTTGTTCTGAGCTCTGCGGATGTGTATTTGTGCTCTGGAAATGAAGGCACGCTTCTGAATGAGTGAACTGCCCTTCATGAGATGAAAAAATTATTAAAATATCCCAGCAAGGTCACAGTTTATTGCCCCTGATGAGAACACTAGCCATTATGTTGCCTGAATTATAATTCTTTGCTGCTGTTAAGAGCTCATCTTATTTGGACAAGGTGGGGAGCATTTTATATTCATTGAGTTACAAGGAAAAGCCAATTCTCAATTTCTTGACATCTCGGGTAGCCACTTACACCTGTGTAAAGTGGGCCAGATGCTCAGCCCACAAGGATGCTTTTGCTGCTCCAGCTTTAAACCCAGTGGCTGCAGCCCCAAGAGAATTTCTCTTGAACAGAGGAATCTTCCAGGGGCCCAGGGCCTCCTGAACTGCTCCCACATCCCCTCCCCACCCCGCTCGAGATTCCCTGACAAATGGGCCTGTCCAGCTGCAAGACAAGAGTTGGAGCAGCCCCTAATCTTCTTCAAGGCCATTTTAATCTACATTTTATGATTTCTGTTATTTTTATAAAAGTACCATAGGTCTCTGCACAATTTTAAGCACTTGATTAGGCCCTGTTAGAGCTGAGCAAATAACTGATTTTTTTGGTTGGGGGACCAAACTGGAATATCTGAAAAAAATAAAACTGGCTTAGTTAAAACTGAAATTGATATTTATTTTTTTTTTTTTTTTGGTGTGGCTTTTCTTGCCAAACAACAAAACAAAAAGATGCAACAACTAAAAATAATTTTGTTTTGGATCAAACAAAACATTTTGTTTGATCCAAAACAAATTCTTGTTTTTTAAATTTCTCCTTGGGTTATTTTCAGGTGTTTTTTTCACCCTTTTTACAAAAATAAATAATAAAAAGAAAAAGCTAAATTTCAAAACAAACCACCGTTTTGAAATAAAAAGTCAAAACAAAACATTTCAAAATGGCTGACCCAAACAGTTTTGGCTTTACCAAAAAAATCAGGTTTTTTAAGCTGAAATTATTTGCTGAATTCAAACTGAATGTGCAAATAGTTTTAATGTCCTGAAAAATTAATATTTCAGTGAATTTACTATTTGCCAAAAATACTTCACCCAACTCAAGTCCCATTGGCTTCATCAAGAAAACTCAGATGCTTAAAGTTATACACGTACTTAAAATATCTTGCTGAATTAAGCCTTTAATTAGGAACAGTAAAAATTCTATGAGATTGTTTTTTAACTCCTTTATACACCTTCTACTAGTCTACTAAATGGCATCTACAGAAAAGAACATGATCTGTGGCCATATTCAAAGCAATATATATTAATGAGATTACTAAAGTTAGAATAGGGCTATGAAATTAGGGATGAGAGAATTCTGCAGCTTTGTGTGGCATTGGAACTGGGTGGGGTTTTTATTAACTCAGCACAAGAAAGAATTGAAGTGAGTTTATGATAAAATAAAATTGTGACTGGGTAAAAATGTCCTCTGCTTATTTGACATACTTGAGGCTTCTTTGCATTTTATAGTACATGCTGACTTTACTGAACAGAACATGTTTCACTACTTTTAGCGTTCTATCATTAATGCTATGGAAGAACCAGCTGGATGCTATCCTCTTCTTGCACTACCAACAATACTGTGGGCCAGTTTCTAATTAATGGTTGATCTAGGCTATCTTCAGTCAGTGTATGATACAATTACCTGCTGTTGTGAGAAAACTTCATGGTCCTTTGTGAAGTAAATTGAGCAGATTTGGAGTGAACTGACTGCCTCTGCCAAGCAAATTCTGGAGGCACAAACACTGAGACTTCCTTGAGTTATGAGAGCTGAGAACACTTTATTCCACAACTAGAATTCTGGGTCTATATCCTGGATAGGTGGTGAAGATTAGCAGGGTCCATTGCAAAGGAATCCACTGCTGAAGGAGATAGTCAGTGCCTCCTTTACAGAGGGCACATTGCTGACTTCTGTAAAGGAAGATGATAGAATTTGGCTTGAGTTACTCTACAAACTAGCATGAAATTTATAATTTCAGAGGCTTTATTACTGGTGGCAGAAAAAAATACAGCTTCATTTCCAGATTCCAGTTTGAGTTTGTAGCAATGGTAATTAGAAAAATAGTGTGTTAATTAATTAATGTATTTATTCTCAATTTTTATATTGCACCTATCAATTCTCTCTAGGTACAAACTTTAGGAACACAGTTGATATTATTTTGATATGTAAAGGTAATTAATCTAATCTCAAAGCAAGGTACAGAGAAAGAATAAACATGAACCACCACAATGTCATTTTTCCAAATATAATTATATTTTAAGGCCTAAAAGAGCATGTCTGAAAAGTGCTTATATACAAAGCCTGCAGACATATCACCAGTGCTATAATAATCAATACCCACCGACTGACCAACACATCTTTCAAGATCGCTGGGTCCTATATATGCATATCACAACATGTAGTGAATCCACTACATCCAATGCACTAAATACCTCAATAACAACTATGTGGGTGAAACCAGATAATCACTAGCTCTTAAGCAGAAAAAGTGATAAAAAGACAAAAACACCATTTTCGCAAAACAATCACTCCATACCTGACCTCTCCATCCTCATCCTCAAAGGAAACATGCACACCACCTTCAAAAGACGATCCTGGGAACTAAATCCATAATGTTGCTTGGCAATAAAAATCATAGTCTTAATAAAGACACTCAACGTATAGCTTATTACAACAATCTGTAACACACTATCCTCTCCTTTTCTGTGGTATGACTTGAGAGGTGTTAATGGACCACTTCACCTTTAATAGTCTTTTAGAATATGTGTTAACTACTTATGCTAAACAATCTGTTCCACTTTGTATTTCATTGTGACACACTGGGTACTTCTACATTGCAATTAGACAGCTGCTGTTAGCCTGTGTCAGCTGATTCCACTCATGGAGAGGGGCTGTAAAATTGTGGTGTAGATGTTCAAGCTCAGGCTGGAGCGCTAGGACCCTGTGAGGGAACTAGTCCCAGAGCCCAGGCTCCAGTCTGAGCCCAAACATCTAAACTGCAGTTTTACAGCGTCACAGCTTGAACTCTGTGAGCCCAAGTCAGCTGACACAGGCCAGCCCTGGGTGTGTAACTGAGGTGTAGACATATTCTCTGAGTATCTTTCCCAGACCTGAGGAAGTGCTCTGTGTAGCTTGAATCTCTCACCAGCATATGTTGATCTACTAAAAGATGTTACCTCACTCACCTTGTCTATGTAAATATAACACTTTCTTATTCAACAGATCCATTGGTTTTGTATTTTCAGGGTCGAATCTTCTGAGCTTAGTGACAAAGTGCTTTCACTGATTTTTACTTCTCTTAGCACTGCAGAGTCAAAAAAAGCTAAGACAGTGAACTCAGGATTCTATTCTTTCTTATGTGTCACCAACAGAATTATTTAATTGTCATTTATTTACATGTGTGCAAACCCACTGAAGGCAACGAGGTTGTACGGGTGTTAACAAAGGTATCATTTGGCCTGCAGACCCTTTATTACTAGAAATGGCTGCGAAGGAAAGAACCCAGATTCACTCCCAAATCTCCAATTGAATTTGTAAGACTGGCAGTAATTTTACTGTATGTACAGACCCCAGTCCGGTAAACAGGTGCGTAACTATAAATATATGAGCAATCCCATTGATCTGGACCTGTAGGGGGAAGAAATCACTAACAGTCAATAAACATGGATCCCCTGCAATGCCTCTTATATGAAGTTACTTTTCAGAGGAGAACTCCACTTTAAAGCTTTTTAGGTTGCCATCACAGCCATTACTTAAATATACAATTTGGGAGTAATATTAGGTTGTACTTCAGGAATTATAGCAAGAAAAAGGCTGAAGTTTGAAAATGTACATTTAAATATTCCTTAATGATGAGTAGGACAAGGACATTTCTGGCAGAAAAGAGAGTTGTAAGCTATTGAAGAAAATCAATTCTGAGCATGCTCAGTGGGCATGTTAAAATATTTAGAAGATTATTGTGTCATCACATAAGAAGTGATAAAATTGCACATGCTCTTTTCCAGCTTGGCCGGCACCGGGGCTACTGCTCTCAGGTGGCGACTGGGATGTTTTATGCGAAGGAGATTATAACCATTTCATTTTAATAAATACAGCAAATCCCTACCCACACTATCAGCCCAAAAGTTGCATTTACATTAGAAATAACATGAAAAATATCACAGCTTGTATCATGATAGCATCACTCCATCTTTTTGGTTGCATTTAGCGCTATTTTGCATATTTCAAGATTTCATTTAAAATAAAGCCATAGTACCAATCCTGCTCCCTTCGAAGTCTATGGGAGTGCAATTGACTTTCAGTGGTCACAGGCTTGAGTCCTTATCAAGAAAATGAAGACTATAAAATACTACATATGGGCAATGTGGTCCAGTTAACATTGCTGTGGGAACCATTAAGATTTTCATTTTTAATTTTAACTAAGCCATTTTGCTCTAGCTTCACAGTGCAAATAACTGACACAAGCAATGGTGCTTTAAACAGACACAAACAATTTCTCAAAAATCTCTGAATAGTGCTCCTGAAAATGCCATGCCATCTTTGAAGGGAATGATTGATTTTAATTGTATTTAAGATCTTATTTTCTGCAGGGGAGGGGCTTTTCACAGAGTTAATCAATATATAAAGAAAAGATGAGAAACATTTCATGAACACAATTGTAGATGATTCATCGTAGGAAATGTAACCTTTGCACTCTAATGGCCAAATCCTCATTTACACTAACGAGCTCTGGCTGTGTAAAGAGGCCTTAAAGTGGACATACAAATAGTTTGCTCTGATTTATGGCCCCTTGCACTTCCATGGGGGTATAAAGTGGCTGTGGTGTAAATGAGTACTAGGCCCTGAAAACAGAAAAGCCATCACTATACAATCAGATCTACTTAATGTAGAACAAGGTCAAATTTAAACATTTTTTCTGAAATTGCCTTCACTGCATTAATATCTTAATGACCGTTGCCACCAAACAGAGAGAAGTTCTTCCTGGTCTTTGTTGTGGAAGGGTAATATGCTTGAATGGAAGGTAACAGTGAGGTGCAGAGAATGGGAATAATTTCGTGTCACCAACAAGGTAAGAACAAGGGTTGGGACTTACATAACGCCTTTGGCATGAAGTTCTCAAAGCACGTTGCAAAAATGTTATTTATTTACCCTTACAGCACCCCTGGAAGATAAATTTATATATATGTTTGTATAAACTGTGACAACAGAGACATAAAGAGACTTGTCAAAGTCACACAGCACGGCAGTGGCAAATTCAGGATCCTAATTCCCAGTCCCTGGTTGGAATCTTCACTAGATACCAAACCCTCTTATACAAGACCACATATGTCTATCATAGCAAATTAGATTTAATATATATTGGGATGATCTCTACAATGATTAGAAGTCTCTAAGGATGTGGTATATATATTATAGGTACAAATTATTAACACTGATACCCATTAGAAATACTTTCACATAGGATAGAGACAATCACATGTGATTTAAAATTTACTGCATATAGACCTTCGTTTGTTTTAGTAACAGAGGTGGGAAACGAAACTGTTGTTTCTTTAATGAAGCTCCTTGTTGCACATTTAAAGTAGACAGTATTTTATACACAATTATCCAGACTATGTCTCTTATGTACAGAAAGACTTGCCAAATTATTATTAATTATTTGTATGAGATTTTCCCTCCGGGCCCCAGTCATGGATCAGGGCCCCATGGTGCTAGGCACTGAACAAACACAGAACAAATAGATGGTGCTTGCCCTGAAGAACTGACCACCGAAGTAAATCAGCAGAGATTGAACAGAAGGAGGAACAGCAATGTGTTTGTAATTCAAATCTGTTCTAAAAATACCAACTAGGATATCTGTGTAAATACTGCAAGTCTCTCTCTCTCAGCCCTTGTTTAGAAAAATCAGAAATATTCTTGGTGAAATCCTGACCCCATTTGGAGACTTCCATTGACTTTAGTAGGTCAGGATTGTATCCTCTAACGCCAAGAGAACTGTGCATTTAGAAACAATGTAGGGTGTCCAAGGAAAAGAACATATTTTGCCATATGAAGTTGTAAAACAATGGGGAAAAACTCAGTTAAAAAACCAAAAATTGCAGTAGATACAATGATCAAATCATCAAACTAATCTCCGCTTTTCATTTAGATTCATAGTTCAAAACAGACAGAAAATATGAATTAATTTAACACTAAGAGCACCCAGATGAGAAAACAAACAAATAAAAACCCAGACCCTTTGGATTATCTGCAAGGAATGCAGTTTTTTTGCAGTAGCCGATAAAATGGCTGTTCCAGCACTGAAATGCTTCAGTGGTTCCTCAGAATGCCTCATTGCAGTAGTGGTTAATTAAACTACTCAGCAGCCCTCTTCCAAATTGTTAAACAATCCATCTATAAGCACCTACAGAATAACAGTGTTATAAGGAATAGCCAGCAAGAACAAAAGGACTTCAGTAACTCAGCCAGAGTTTATGGGCTGGGTGGATGAGAGTCTGTGGCCTTCAATGTACAGGCGGTCAAATTAGATGATCATTATGGTCCTTCTGGCCTTAAAGTCCGAGTCTCTCCTGTAGGGCTAACTGTGTGAAATCTTGCAGTAGGAGAAGACGGCAAATGGAATGTCAACAGAATTGAAGGACTTCTTAAAATAATTGCTTGTAAACAAAACTTGCATGATGAAATGTTATTGTGTCAGCCAGTGACAGTATGTTTCGGTACTTTGCTTTGTGCAATGTGGTATTGGCTTCTTGATTTGCTCTGTTGTGGTTTAGGCAGAAGCACATCACTATTATCAAATACAGACTCAGGTGTTTATAAAGATAAGATTGACATAATTTATTCCAGCTGACTTGAAATCAGAGCAAACCAATACATTGCAGAAAGAGCAGTTCTCCAAGCATAAATTTGTGCTTTAACCTGGAATGTATTCGTAACATTTTGTAGAAATGCTGACTAATCGTGCTGGTTTTCCTAAATAAAAGATCAATCCTAGACTCTGATCCATACCTCACCGAAGTCAATGGGAGTCTTTCCATTAACCTCAATGGGCTTTGATCAGGCCCCTAATGCAAGCTGCTGAGTGCCTGCCATTCATTCAGCACCTAGACTCCTTTGGGCATGGGTCCAAGCTATACTGAATGCCAGCAAGTCAATGGGTATTGGGAGTGTCAGCATCTCTCTGGTTCAGGCTCGACGCACCCGACTGATCACATTTACTCCTATCTTACATCACTGCACGTGAGATTGGAATCTCTCTGTAAACGTTCAGCCATTCATTGTAAAAATAACTGACATATTTTGCATATATGCCCCTGGCACTGGGCTAGATTGTAACATTACAGTCTGCCCTGAGGTAGGCGGGTGTTATGTAGCAATACTGCACCAGGAGCAGACCAAATAACCCAGAGAACCACATGCTCTTGCTCTGGAAATGTTACTTCACCCCATTCCATACAGCAGTTTACCCAATATGTTCCTTGCCAGCTACTCTTGTAGTAATGGGAGTGGAGCCAAAACTCCTCCTGCCCTCTGGGTCTCCTCTCCACCTACTTGCTTACCGGAGGAAGTCTCTGTTGAATAGCCACAACTTTTCCCCCTTCCAGGCCATGGCCAGAATCACAGCCTGGGCAGGCATGAACACAGGAGTGAGTGTGGGGTTGTTGCTCTCCTTTAATCTCTTGCACATCTGAATAAAGACCATGTCAATCCATTCCATTAATGATCAATGACCACCCTGGTGCCCTACGTTAGCAGGCAAATGTTTTTGTTGGAAGTTGTTTTTTGGCCAAAACAGTATATCCCCATGTTTTGATCATGGAAAAAAAATTATCATCAGAACTATTTTGACAATATTTTATCAAAATGACCATAGTAATCTCCACTGAGGGCAAGTGCACTAGCTTTACTGTTGTCTGAAACTCAGTGATAAAACTCAGGGATAAAAACAGGCATCATCCATGCTTGAATTACTCCATTTCTGATGAACCCTCAAAATGCAATTTATCATCAAATTGTAAATATGTCTAATGCATTTGTCCTACGCTGCACAACATTATTGCAGCTGCTCCAGCGAAAAGTATAACCAGTTCTAATCTAATTATGCTTTGACCCACTGATTCCCATTGGGATATAAAAAGAAACAAGTTCATAATCCAATCTAAAAAAATACAATCAGTTTAGAAATCACACCAGGTAAAAAATGGCAGTAAAACTTGATAGGAAAGTGTGCTTTGAAGGATGTGTTAGGGCTAAAGAGTGACAGTTTAATCATTTTTTGATTTTTCAAATAGAAATCGGTCTTTAAAACAATTTTAAACTACAAATATTTGAAAGGATATGCCAAGGTATTTGGCAAAATTCCCACACTGATATCTACAATAAATTATTGGAAATAATGACGGTGAAATGTGTTTACAAAAGCTTGTAGCTCCATTACACATGTAAACTGGTATACTGCTTATATATATAATATATATATATATATGGATTGGGTTTTTTCCAGACATGTTTAAGAGTTATTATATATATATAATATATATTAAGAGTTATTATATATATATAAAACCCAATCCATATAAATTAAAAGAACTGCACAGCCTCTGCAAAGAGATTTATTAATAGAAGGATCAAATTTCAGGTCTTACTAATCTTGGTAGTATCCCTTAACTCTTTTTAAAAGCCCTGTTTAATGTATGTAATTAAGGGCTTGATCCTCCAAGCCATCAGTTTGAATAGCTATTTCTCACATGGGTAGGCTCATTGACTTTAATGGGATTTATGTGAATAATTGTTGCAGGAGTGGAGCATTAAAAGCCAGTTTATGTACATGGCTTATATGATTCTCAGCCTGTCAAAATTAATATCTATAGCATCATCTGCCTGTATATTAATATAAAATGCAGTAGATTGTTTATTCATCACTATATTCCCGAAACAGATAATTTACTGTATAGTTTATAATCCAATAGAGGAAAACACAATAATAAATGTAATACAAACAGAAACTCTCTGGGAATTCATTTATAGGAATGTCTGCAGCAAACATTACCACATCACAGCAGCTGACCACATAAAACAAAACCAAAAAAGCATATAGAAATGAGAGTTGTGTTTTTAGCTGGTAAAGACTTGGAGCCTGATTTTGCAATCCTTGCTCAGGGAAAATTTCTAGGGAAGTCAAGAGAAGCTTTGCCTTCAACAGGGCTACAGGATCAGACCCTCTTTGTGGGCCTTATCACTGGCACAAGTTGACTTATCACAAGTCAATAGGAGATGAGAATTCTCAGTATCTTCCAGTAGGTGCTGGGCACCTTGCAGAACTGGGATTGAGTAGATTGAATTTTGTTTTCTTTATCTCATTTCTCATTTCACTTTTCTCCCCCCCGCTCCCCCCTCTTTCTCCCTGAAAATGCTATAAGTAAATCACAGCTTAAATAATGTTTTGGAAAAGCAGTGGAGGGAAATTCACATAACCTGTTGAAAGTGACTACTGGAGAAAATGGTGGACTGTGGGCAATATTTATATTCATTAAAATGTGTGCCTTCAATAACAAAAAAATCACAACTGCCCCAAAGGGCAAGCTCTGTGTGTCTGATTTTCAACATTACTGAAGACTTCCAGCTGCATACGAGTACATGCTTCTCAATAAAAAATTAAATTTATTAGAAAAAAGAGAAAACAGGACACAAGGTACTTGACTCCCCTCTTATACCATTGTAACTTCATTGATTTTGATGGAGTTACTCCTGATTTACACAAGTGTGAGTAAGAAAAGAATCAGACCCATTGTCCACATGGATGCTACTGGATAAGCTAATAAACTAGCTACGCTATAGAGTGCGCTATTGTATTCAATACTGTATGCAGTATTTTCTCTGCATGAAATCCCCATTGAAGCCAATGCAAAAATTCCTATTTCCTGAAATACTCCAAATTTCGCCCTGTCTTTTCTATCTTTCCTTGCATATTTTAATTCATATAGCTGGTCTACGTCCATAACCGTATTAGAGAAATAACATGGGTGAGGTAATATCTTTTATTTTTTATTTTATCTTTTATTACCTCACCCTCCTTCTCTTGCTAATATCCTGGGACCAACACAGCCACAATAACACTGCATATAATATTATTAGACAGTCACAAGTCTGTGAATCTTATATTTACAACCTGGGTAAAATAAACCATATGATAAAAAGACAGAATATTGTCTGGAAGATCAGGATATCTAAATTCTTCTACAGACAACGTATGACCTTGGGCAAGTCATTTAAACTATCTGCACTTATCTGTAAAATAATATTTACATACTCTTTGACAGTGTTATGAGGCTTAAATCATTAATAATTGTAAAATGCTTTGGGAGCCTCAGAGAGAAAAGGCTATAACAGTGCAAAGTGACCCTTTGGGCTGTATCTTCCCATGTGAGTGTACAGAGCCTAGTACATTGTGGACATTATAAGCATAACAATAAGAGTTATTCTAAATTACCCGGTACACCAGCCATTACATCACTGTGACTTTATAATGTGCTGCCCCTACATAATAAATATTATTAAAAGGTTTCCTGATCCTTCACTTTACCATGCAAGAAATCCATACAGTGTACAAGGTAGATAATGTGATTGGAATGATAATTCATTGTCTTAATGCAGTACCTAACTGCATCTTAGTACAGTAACAGAAAACTTATGCTAAACTATGCCTTATTATGTAGACACTGGGTCCAGTTCTCTGAGCTGCTGAGCACACCCAACTCCCATTTAATTCACAGGGAGCTGAGGGCATTCAGTGCCTTGCAGGAGTTTCTAAGCCCCTTGCAGAATCATGCCCACTGTTTGGACCGACGGAGAGTGAAAGCCAGTGGAATATCAAATTAAGCTGGGGGATGAGAGAGGCTGCTATTGGAAGTAAGGAGAAACCACAAGAGGGAGCCAAATGAAAATGTTCTACATCCAAAAATAAAATAAAAAGGCAAAGGATGTTCAGCACCAAGATCCAGGGGAGAGCGCCCAGTGTAAATAGAGGTCATATGTTTGCCAGCTGTTTGCTTTATTTACTCCTCTATTCCTCCTCCACTTTAATACAAGATCAAAAAATAAGTTATATCAAATAAAATAATCGAAACTATATATTCTCTGAAACATTTTTTTTGAATGGAGGTAGAAAGAGTTATTATATTCTAATATGTTTCTATATTCCCTTAAATCAGGAGACTGCTTACTGCATGAGGGAAAGGAAAGGGGAAAAAAAAGATGAAAAAAGAAAAAAAAAAAGAAATGTCAAATAAATGTTAATGTCCTTTCCAATGGCAGGGAAGGGGAGAATCAGGTCAAATCAAATATTCTAGTGGAGAAAAAAGTGCTGAAGCAATTTATAATTTGACAGTTTAAATAACTGGGTCTCTTATGGTGTAAAACAACACAAATGTATTGAACACTATGTGGAGCCTATTAACTGGTTCTGTATCTTTAGTTCTTAAAGACAAGCATTTAGCAAGTAGTTTATTATTTTGCGTGGTTAAATAGCATTTCATTCACATAACTGACTACGTATTGCGCTGTCAAATGGGATATTGGTATCTCTCCCAAGACATGTCTATGTTGTGAATGGGAAAAAAAAAAAAAAAAAAAAGATTAGCTAACTGCATTGAAATGTGTGAAGCAGATTATACATTGTTACTTATAACAAAAACAAACAAACAAAAAGATCATGGAAGTACATTTCTGTAATTGAAACTGGATTGGGATGGAATTTTAAAAAACCTGCCATAGAAAATTAATTTATTAATGTATAAGTACATTTTTGTAATATATTTAATTTCATGAATCAAGGACTCTACGGTACAGCACAACTATTTCATATTCTAACAGCTAACGCCAAGAAAGACACACTGTGCCTCCTATATCTAAATCATAAAAAGCCTAGATATTAACAAGCAAAGGCAGCCAGTCATGGGCTGTTACAGTAAATGTCTGCAATCAGAAATAAGACAAAGCTCCTCAATGTGCATGTAGTGACCACAAGGTCAAGGATAAATAAATGAAATGGAATAACTACAGAACTACAGAACCAGCTGGCAGCCACGAGACCAGTTTGAGGCATCTGATTGCGGGGAGACCCATCTAGTGTAAGTGTAAGAATGGGCACACTTTCTACTTGCATGTCTCTTACAGTCATGTGGCAACAACAGCAGAAGACACAAATGAGGCTAGATACTGTCTCCAAGTAAGAAAATGACACTATTTTTGGTGCTTTCTTCTGGCTAATATTAACTCCCTCCTTGCCTTCCTTCTCCACTGCAGTCAGTCATGTTTAAATGATAATCTGATCTGAAATACCGGTACCACAGCACCATGGTATTCTACAAGGGGAAAAAGGAACTGCTGCCTCTTGAAAGCTTATTTTTTTTGCGGGGGAGGGGGGGAGTTGGTGCACCCTGTCACTTCTCCACTCCTCAGTTCAAGCACTGATCCAGTAGTCAAACATAGGGACTGGGAGGCAGGGCTGTTGACATCTATTCCCAGCTCTGCCACTGAGCTGGGTTCTGACCTCTGGCAAGTCACTTCACTTCTTTGGGCTTTTTGGTTTCCTCACTCTTAAAATTATATCCTTCCTGCCAGGGGTATTGGATGTGTGGAGCACTTTGAGATGCTGGCATGGAAAGTGCTGTAGACAAGTGTGAAGTGTTATTAATTATTTTCTTTTCCCTAAGAACAAAAGAACGGCCATACTGAGTCAGACCAGTGGTCCATCTAGCCTAGTATCCTGTCTTCCAACAGTGGCCAATGTCAGGTGCCCCAGAGGAAATGAAGAGAACAGGGCAGTTATTGAGTGATCAATCCCGTTGTCCAGTCCCAACTTCTGGCAGTCAGAGGCTAGGGACACCCAGAGCCTCTTGGCTAATAGCCATTGATGGATCTATCCTCCATGAATTTATCTAATTCCTTTTTTAAGCCAATTATAGTTTTGGCCTTCACAACATCCCCTGGCAATTAGTTCCACAGGCTGACTGCTTTGTGTGAAGAAGTACTGCCTTTTGTTTGTTTTAAACCTGCTGCCTATTAATTTCATCCGGTGGCCATTGGTTCTTGTGCTATGTGAAGGATTAAATTAACACTTCCCTATTCACTTTCTTCAGCCCATTCATGATTTTATTGATCTCTATCATATTCCCCCTTAGCTATTGCTTTTCCAAGATGCAAAGTCCCAGTCTTTTTAATCTCGCCTCATGTGCAGTGAAACATCTGAGGGGCAGAGCTGAAGCCCATTGAAACAATGGAAAGGCTTTGAGTTCAAAGGGCTTTGGGTCCAGTTGTTAAGCAGCCATCCGGTCCCCTAAAATTAGTTGGTTGGTAGAGGTGGGTCTTCCTAGGGCAAACAGAATTGTACTGGATACTTTGAAGGGATGACTTAGGACAGGGTGTTTATTGCCTGGTGGAGGTTGTGTGTCCAAGCGCAAGCTTCACTGTTTTCTGGCTGACAGTCCCCTGGTGGGACAAACTAGAGTATGAATGGGAGCTGGTTCTGAACATGTTAACTGCATCGGGGCAGGCAGGTTAGAGAGAGTGAATTAAGAACTAATGACTTTGCACTCCCATAGCCCCTTTCATCCTAAAATCTCCAAACCACTTTACAAACACTAGTGTACTAACATTTGCAACGTGCCTGTGAAATCCCTTCGAAACTGGGAAATCAGGAGATTTTGCTAAGCTTTTTTTCTCCCATTCACAGGGCGGCAATGCAGAACTCACTCCCCCTTGCCCCAATCCATGTGTTTCATGCCGGACCATGCTCGCCCTCCTAGGGGGCTCTCCTACTGTAGTCAGTGTCTTTGTCCTTCTCCTCCCCGTGACAAACCAGTTCAACGAAGACAGAAATAACACAGCACAAGATTTCTTTGGTAAGCTACCCACACACACACACACACATACACACGCAGACACCCAAGACAGAAGTCCGGGCTGGCTGCCACCTTATTAAATAGGTACCTGGTTGATGGAAGTCACTGCCAGCCGAGGGATGACCAGCTGCATAACGAGCTGCAGGAGGGAGGTCACTAGCCCGGCCAGGATCGCCCAGGTGAGGGGCAGCGGAAGCATGCTGTAGGTGGCAAAGAGGGTGAAGAGCACATAGCCGATCCCGTCGCCCAGGAGGCCACAGCCCAGGCCGGCGGCCAGGATCTGCGTGGCCATGGCCACCCAAGTCACCACCCCGCTGTACTGCAGGTAGGTGTACGAGGTCGTGTCCTTCCTGACCACCACTAAGGCACAGATCACCACCTCGATGCCGGTGAAGAAGCCCAGCAGGATGCCCTTGACGGGGTCCATGGGGGCCGAGGCCAGGGTCAGGTGGAGGAGCAGCAGGGTCAGTTTGGTCAGCACGTCCAGGATGTTCATGACCACCTGCGACTTGCGCCGCTGGCCCAGGAAGTAGCGCTGGTAGAGGCGCTCCAGGTCGCGGGACTTGAAGGAGTTGCGCAGGGTGGGGAAGATGACCCCGCGGTAGGTGTAGCCCCAGCTGAGGAAGAAGTCGGAGTTGCTGGGGGCGCAGTCGAGGTGCAGGAAGCCCAGGTCGCCGCTGCTGCTGGTGCGCTCCGGGAAGACTTTGGTGCCCCCGTTGTTGTGGCGCTCGGAGGGGCGCCGCGCCGGGGGCGGGTGGTTGGGGCAGCCCGAGTCCTCGGAGCCGGCGGCTCGGCCCCCGCCGCTGCTCCCGCCGCTGCTGCTGCTCTGCTCCTGGATGAAGCGCTGCTCGGTGATGTGGCGCACCGCGGTCTGCCACAGCAGCCGCTGGGGTCTGGCGCCGGGCGGGGTCCTGTTGATGGTGTAGAGCTCGGCGCTGTCGCTGAGGCAGCGCACCTCGGAGAGCTCCATGGCTGCGGCGGCTGCGGGTGCGGGGTGGATGGGGGTCGGGGGGAGGGGGACAGCGGCCCGCGGGATGGGAGGGGGCGGGGGAGTCGGGCTGGGCGAGTGTCACATTGATGGGCAGGCTTCCCACGCGGCTCACCGCTCGCCGGACGTCAGCGGAGCCTGGCCGGAGCGGCTCGCCCCATCCCAGGCTGGCCAGCCCCCCTGCCCCGGCAGCCCTGGCGCTGGGTGGCCCTGCGGCGGGGCTGGGGCAGAGCCGGGTTTGCACACTGCATGCCGCGAGTCCCGGCGGCTCGGCTGCACCGGGCGGCTGGGGCTGGGGCGGGGGCAAGGGGAGGGAAGGGAAGGGAGGGAAGCAGGCGGGGAGGGCGGGTTGGCTCTGCCGCCGCCGGCGGGTTTTTAGGACGCGCAGGCACGCCGCTGCGATGTCTGGCTGGGCACCGCCGAGGAGGCGAGGAGCATGGACCGGCCGAGCGCCCGCCCCTCCGGGCTCCGAGCGGCGAGGTCCCAGCGAGCGGGCAGCCCGGGTCCCATGCAGGGGCTCAGCCGCTGTCGCACGGGAGAACCTCGTGGCCCCGCTGCAGTTCTTGGGTCGGGAGCCCCGGCGGTCCGGGCGGCTCAGCCCCGGGGCGCTGTTATTCCCCGCAGGGATCCGGGCCGCGGGAGGGTCGATGGGCTCATTGCTCGGCTATAATCCCGAAGTCGCCGAGCAGCAGGAGCCATCCGTGCAGGAGCGAGAGGAGGAAAACATCAAGGTCTTTGCCGAGGTCGTTCAGGCGAGCCAGGAGTCGGGGCCAGGCGGACACCGGGCACGGGCAGGACATGGTAACTATCGACTCTGCCGCCGCCCGGGTCGTTGACCGGCCGGCAGCGTCTTCCCGCGCAGGCGGCGCGATCAAAACTCCCGGAGAGGTGGGACTTTCTCTTTCTCGTGCCTGCAGTCGGTGATGGGATGTCAGCAGTAGGCTAGGGCGCTCCCTTCCCCCGGGAGAGCCTAGGACCGGGGGCCATCGCAGGGCATTACAAAACCTCAGAGCCCCGTGCAGAGCATCTCGGAGGGCGGGCTCTTTCTTTCCGCGGGACTTCCAGGCGGCTCTCAGGACATCCCTTGGCTCCCCAACTTCCCCCCTCCCCCGCCCCCCCCCCGGGGCGAGGAAAGAGGCGTGATCTGGCGCCTTCAGTCCCAGCTCCCCTGGGTGGTCAGTGGCAAAGAAGCCGTCCAAGGGACCGGGTGTGGGCTGGGAGCGCGGCCGGGCGGGAGTTTCTCGCTCTGGGGCAGTGTGCCTGCAGGCTGGGGAAAGGCTGCATGCAACTCATGCATGCAACTCTCGGTGCCCCTGGGCTTAGTCCAGACCCGGTTCTTCCAGGCAGACGTTAGCCCTGGCGGCGCAGCGATCGCCGCTCCCCTGGGCGCGCGTTGCGGGCGGCAGGGTGAGGAGCGGTTTCCTCCAAGCCTTCCTGGCCGGCATTAGCAGCAGCGGCGGCGCTGAGAGCATTAGAGCCCGGGATAGAGGGGATTAGCGGAGTAAAGACCTGCTGCGGTGGCCGGGGCGCCTGCTGCTGCTACAGCTGCTACTGGAAGAGGCAGAACCCTGCATGGTCAGCTGATGCCCAGTGACGTCAGGCTCTAGTCTATTGCACTCCCCTTCTGTCCAGTGACAGCAGAATCATCCCCAGTGCAGCAGCTGCAAGTCAAGACCTGCCCTGGGTTGGCTCGGCTCAGAGGCGCTGTAGCAACCCCTGTCTCTCTTTGGCGCTGATGGAGCTGCTCCTGGATGGCAATATTGTTATGTGGTGTTTGTTGAGGGATGGCAATGCCCTGGGACCTGGAGAGAGAGCCAGCCTCTGGTCTAAAGTGTAAAAAGTGGCACACAGAAATCAGCATGCACTGGGGGAGCCAGAGGTGGGTAGGATTTAGTGACTTGGCCTCCCCTTCCTAATTAGTAAACTCACTTCTGGTGGGCATCATATAGAATGAATAGGTTTTCGGAAGGATTTGAAATGACTAGTTATTATTTGTGTTACAACTGCCACCCAGGTTACATGTACACTGCATTGTAAACCTGGGCTCAGACTCAGGTTTGAGGCCAAATACCCCTTATTGATCACACACACATATCTTGCTGACTCAGGTCAGCAGACCTCTGGACTTAGGTCCAAGCCCTGGCATTTTGCCGAATAGATGTAGGTCAAGCCACAGACTTATGTCAGAAGATCTACACGGTGCAGTATAGACACGTGAGCATGGTTGTGGGACCCAAATTCAGCAATTGTAAACACAGATTTACAATCCAGTGTGGACGCTCAAACACTGAGTCCACAAGCCTGAATCCCACAGATCCAGATTTACAATGCAGTGTAGACATACCCCCAGAGTCCCCAATCAGGCCTGGACCCCATTCAGTTTAGGACTATACAGACAGAGTAAAAGAGAGTGGGTTCGGTGAACTGCAATGGGAAATCATTACACTTTTAGAGGGCGGGGTAGAAAAGTATATTGATCTTGAGTGGGAGAGTGTAACAAATGGGCCATCAAGGATTATTAATAATATAAATAATAATAATATCCTTACTCGTATACAGCAGTACCTCACTCCAAGAATGGTCCTAATAAAACCACTGAGACTACTTGAGGATGAAAGTGCTACGCAGTATAAGAAGTGGTGTCATAACTATGGACTCACAATTATTATGATTAATAACAATACCCCAAAACACAGTAGAAAAGGGACCTCATATCTAGTCTGCTCAATTCATTATAAAAATCATATTTCAACACAAGAAATGGGCAAAAATTATAATATGGTATAACCAGAGAGTAATTTCGCCACAAGATGAAGGCAACATAAGGCGCGGTAAACTCTCCATTGTTATCATAGTAATATATTAATTATCTAATGGTAATATTAATATATTCATTATATATGAATATATTATAATATTGATTGCATTGTAGTGGCCACATCTTGTTTCCTTTGAAGTCAATGAGAGTTTTGCTATTTACTTCAATGGGAGCAGAAACAAAGGGTATATCTTCACTGACGGTGGCAAATTTGCAGCCGTCAGATCGATTTATCCAGATTGATTGAGTGGAAGTGAAGACCTGTTCAAGTGACCCGGAAGTCGATTTAATAAAACCATCTCCCCAAAAAGCATAGCACTGCATCGACGGGTACAAATTTCCCATCGGTGCAACATAGTGGAGATGGTGAACAAAAGGGAATTTAGGAAGTCGACGTAAGTTACACAAGCTAATTTATGTAGCTTGTGTAACTCCTGTTGACTGCCTCCGAATTTGCCTGTCAGTGTAGACTAGGCCAAACTCTCTTTTGATGATGAAAGAACCAACTCATGCAGTAAAGTCAGCAGCATTATTCACATGAATAAGGAGAACATATTTTGGAACAAAACATTAATCATCCATTTGCCTGGGGTGAAACCTACCACATTCAGATTGTCTCAATGTATTTTCTTGTTCTACTTGTACGAGATGGCATCGTTAATAGCATGTACATTCACTTATTGTACCTGCAAATATTTTACCGGCCTCTACTTCACAAGTGCTGAGCACCTGCACTTTTTATTGAGGCTGGTAAGAATTGCAAGCACCTCTGGGGAGCATAATCATTTTGAGCCTGACCCAAAGCGGAATTTATCATTGGGAGTCTTTCCATTGACTTTGGTGGGTTTTGAGTCTGGCCCTTTATTAGTAATCATGCATTTTTTATTCTTGTGGCTTGTTTGTTTAAAGAAAGCTGTAACACTCATGCCTTTTTCAGCACTGTGTGACAATTAAAAATCCCATGATTTTTGTTATAATAGGTGTTTGACCCAATGAATTTGGCCAAAATTCCCATTTGTTGCACTTGTGCTGCATGCTATGCTCTAGTGGGTTTCTGCCACACCCCAGAAGTAGCTACATTTATATAGGACTTGATGTTACAACACTTACCAATGCAAAAAGTCTTTACGCATATGAGTAATCTCATTGGCTTCTATGGGACTGCTTATGTAAGTGTTGCAAGACAGCATACATGGTTTGTAAAAGTACTTGTGGATTCTTTATGAAGGGTGGCCTTTAGATATTGTAGAATATGTGCTGCTGTAAATCTGCTTTTTTTTAAATTCAATAAAGATTTGACATAATTATTAAAAAAGAGGACATGAACAAATAACATAATCCTCATACCCACAGACATAGAATTTGAAATCAGTTACATTAACAGCAATAGAATCAGAGCAGACTAGCTTTTCGTGTCCTCATTACCCATCTTTTCAACAACACCTTCTTTCTTTTCCTCCAGTACAACAAATTAGTAATAACACTAATAATAATAAAAAAACCCTGGAACTTCTGATGTTATTGATATTCCCTTATTAAAACCCATCTATCCTTTTCTCCAACAATTGCATGTTGTTGTATATTTTCTGTATGAAAACATGAGGAAACGGATTAAAAATTGTAAGCCAGTTAGTAAAACCACGCCAAGTGATTGATGAAAACTGGGATGAAAGAAAAGAAAGAGTATGTGGATTGTGAGTTCAGAGATAAAGAAAACAAAAACACATCATTTAACAGATGATAGAATCAATCAGCATCCACTGGAGTTAACAGATGATTCTTAATGCAATAAAAACATCAATGGATGTTTTAAAATTTGCAGGTGATATAGCCACATTATTGCATGCACATTCCATATGTTGGGTAAGAAATCTTTAGGGCAGAACTATCCTCTATTTTAGCAGCTATAAATGCTTTTAAGTTTCCATTTTAGCTTCTTTTGTAGTTTATGCATCCAATGCAGTAGCCCTTTCCTTAATCTCTCAATGAAATTGACTCTCTCTCTCTCCACATACACAAACAGAGGCCGGAACGAAGACTGAGTATATGGATTTAGGATGGGAAACTACGAAGAGGAAAAACAACGAGAGTCCTGTAGCGCTTTAAAGACTAACAAATTTAATTTCTGCAGGCATAAGTTTTCGTGGGCTGTAACCCACTTCGTCAGATGTAAGGAATAGAAATCAGATAGGAGGTATATATATACATCCAAGGGTAAGGAACAACAATGGGGAAGGTAGGTATGAGCACAGTCCATTCAGTTAGGTTAGTTGAGGCCTATTCACAACCATAGATTAGGAGGTGAGAATGTGTGAACAGTGACAATTACTTCTTGTACTGAGATAACCATTCCAAGTCTCTATTTAGACCCAGTTTGATTGTGTCACGTTTGCAGATGAAGAAGAGGAAGATTCATGAAGGTTTATGAAGAGGAAATTCACCCTTCAGCCTGTGGGTGGGGCAGAGAGCAGCTCTGCAGCCTCCTCCCCCTGCTTGGCTGCTGTTCCAGCTGCTGAGCTGGAATAACAGCTGTGAACTTTGTGTCCCTTTTATTTGTGGGTTTGTGGCCCTTGGAGCTGTATAATTGTGATCCTGGTGTCCACTTGAGCTGGTTGGAAAAACTATGAGGGAATCATTTTCCATTGGAAAATGTAGTTCTGTCAAAATCAAAATAGTTCTTGAAATTATGTTGATTAATTTAAATTTAATTTAGGAGAATCCTCACCCCCTCCCCTCTAAAAAAGTTCTGACAATGCCAATGTCCTGTTTTGACATTTGTGGAACTAAATGTTTTGATTTTACATTTTGAAATGACAGTTCAATATTTTTAAAGGTTGTATTATATTATAAATTCTAATATACAATTTTTAAAAAGTCAAAATCAAAATGAAACTAAATGATTTTGTCAAAACAAAATGTTTCAACATATCTGAAAGGAATTTTTTTAAAATTTTCCTTTGCGGAGAATTTCAAAATTTTCATGTTTTGTTCCAGTTAGAAACCAAGCCAAATTTTGAAATCTCAGAATTCTTTGCAGCATGGAATTTCTGTCCTCAGCACAGCTTTAGTGGCTACACACAATCCCCGCATCCATCCTGAGCTTAAATCCCTCTTCTAAATTGGACTACACAGAACAGTCATACAACTCAGTCCTGCCCAGCCCTCACATGAGGGAATGACTATGATTTCACTGTGTTGATGGCCTTTTGCGGCTATTGAAGTGATGAGTGAATTTCCCTTTGAGAACCGGTGGCCTGTACTTGATTCTTCATAAAAATCCTTTGGAGAAGAAAGCTTTGTACGCAGAAGACCTCTGACTTGCAAATGAAGTCCAAAAAAAAAAAAAAAAAGATGTTGATCTTTTAACTTTATCACTCAGTGAACTACAAATGAAGTTTTGTAACCTACAACGTTAGGCAGTCAGACACTTCATAAGGACTGCAATTTAAATTTGTTCTGAGATACTAAAGGAGTGAGTGGAAGTTGTGATGTCCTGTTGGGAGAAGCTGCAGTTGAAATCAATACCAGAAAAAGAGACTAAAATCTGTTAGGGGATTCAAAAGAAACTAAAAATATCTAAAGGAACACGTGGGTTTTCTATTCTGTTTTAGAAGGTAGTATCCTCTTTAACAGTTTCTGGTCTGATTAATAATAATAATAATAATAATAAAAAATATCTAGCTCTTATATAACACTTTTCATCAGTATATCTCAGAGAGCTTTTGTTGTCATAGAATAGAGATATTTGCTGCTGATGTATATAATGAGTCTTACTAGAGTGCAATTAAGAACATAGAAATAGCCATATTGTATCGGACCCAAGGTTCATTTTGTCCAGTATCCTGTCTCCGACTCAATGCTTCAGAGGGAAGCGTGAGAACCTACTGCAGGTGGATGTGGGGCACCACACAGAGTCCTCATCCTGGTCTCTAATAATTAGAAGCTGTCTTGATCCAGCGTAGTAGGCATTGCAGAAAACTACACTGCCATTGCATGAATCATGCATCTCATATGGCATTCTTGCATTTGACTGGCCTGTCATGTCTGCCTGCAACTCAGATACAAATTTCTCTTTCTCTAATACACACCTATATGAAAGGCTGTTTCCAAATACCCTTTGAACTAGGAGTCACAAGACCACGGGTTCTGGTCTCACCTCTTTCAATGAATGTTAATATTTCTGTGTAGTTCACAATCTCTATTGCTGACTATGATTATTATCTATATAATAAGATTCCAGGGTTGTCACTCTGTGTGTCACTCTGAAGCCTAGAATGTCTGTTGAGTCAGTGTGAAGTGATGGAAACAGCGACAAACAGGGCTGAGAGCTCTTTTTGTTCAGAATATCACCAGGTTCAATCATCACTGGGATTCGCCATCTGTTTCCATCCAATTTTTAAGTTCTCAACCATGACTTACAAATTACACCTGTGTGACAGCAAGGGCGCTCAGTTACTAGTAGTTTTGTAATTCATTAGCAAAATGTGTCGTCTCCCCCATGATACTCTACCCACACAGAGTATAAGAATCTGCTTCTCCTATGAGTTATTCTCTTCTCTCAAGTAGAAGAGATCTGTGGTGTGTATCTGAAGATCCTGGATTTAAACCTTGCTGATAACCTATGTGTGAAAAAATAGGATGTCAGCGTACAATTAAGGACTGTATCATATTACCTCTACATAAGAGAACAGAATTGAGGTTGCACATTAATTCAGGCGTTTCCAACTTTGGAATGCTTGACTTTGCAACTTTAGCATTTTCTGACATAGCTTTTTTTGTATGTAACATATACAAACATAGGGCTCCTTCTTACTTAATACTGACTGGATGACTAGATGCCTCTGAGCATTACTATAGTCCCTTTCTCATGTAGGTTACTAGTAAGAGTCCAGTCTAACTCATCAGAGATTAAAAGTTGTTTCCCTCTAACGGATATTCAATGGCTCCTATCTCAGATAAGTACGATGGATCTCAGTTCCAGCTCCCATATCACAGTCACCAGCCTGCTTTGCACTGTCACACCCAGCGAAGAGGCTAAAATGTACATCGTTCATGGAGACTGAGGTGCTTCTGATGCTCAAAGAAGTTGTCCCTTCTCCTGCAGATCAGGGCTGAGGCAGACTGGTAGAGTGGTGTGTGTGTAAGAAGCTTGCCCTGCTGCTGCCTTGTAGATAAACAGATGACTTCATTCACTAGGGCTGTCAAGCCAATGCCGTTCACCATCAGTAAATCCAACTCATTTTTTTAAGCTGAAGTTCATGGCTGTATGAAAATGATCAGAAATGCACATTAACCCGTTAAATGATTTTCACACAATTTCACCCAAAGTCCCCTGGTAGCTGCAATCTTAGCATTGAGAAGGCATTATATCTCAGAAGTTGAGTTTATATTATAAATGTCACCTGTTAATCAGTTCATCTCCAGTAAAATTGCATATCGTAGGTATTGTTAGGGGATGGGTCAATTTTGTTACACTGTTTTTGCACTGCTGTATCTCCACTGACTTCCTTGACATAAAAAGAGTGTATCAAACTTCAGTTTTGGCAAGATCATTAACTTGTACAACATTCCCTAAAAACGTGAAGAATTTTAGAAGCACAGATTTGCCAACCAGATCAGATCATTGGTCTATCAAGTCTGGTCTCCTGTTGCTGGCAATGACTAATATCTGATGCTTCAGAGTAAGGTGAAAAACTGGGCTATTGGGCTATGCTATTCCTCGATGGTGGAATTCCTTCCTGACCCTGAAGCAATCAGAGTGCACTGAAGAATAAGATTTAATTACTCTGATCTTTGCATCCATGACTTTAAATATTATTATTGGATATAAGTGTTACATACATATTAAGCTCAAAATCTTAGGTTTGCAAGAAGCCAAGAAAAATATGCTATAATTACCAAATATCCTAAACAGGCAAGACAATCTGCAGGATCCAACAGAAAATCCAAACTTCCCTTTCAGAAAACTTGCATGCTTAATGTTTATAACTCCTTCAGAAAGCTAAAGGCAAGTTACCTAGCTTAACATCCAATCACATGAATTGTAAATTACATTTTTAATAATAATTAATATGATAGAGGCCTATTCTGTTCTCATTTACATGAGAAGCCAATGGAGTCATGCCAGTGTAAAATTGGCGTGAGATCAGAATGGGGCTCAGAGATCATCTTTCATCCCAAAAACTTTACAAACTTGAGGCCCAAATCTGCACCACAGATAGCAATGGAAGTTTTGAAGTTGGCTTAAATAGGAGACTTCCAGTCAAGTATTTCACACTGCTGTGGTATAGGCAGTTTGGATTAGCAGCATCAGAACCTTTTGGTGCTTATCCCAACTGAACCATAGACCATACCTTATAAGGTTAACACTAGACTACTCAAAAGATGCTACTAAAATGAAAACTGAATATGTTAACCTGTAATTTTTTTAAGGTCTAATATATCATTATGTATTTATACCGCAGTACCACCCAGAGGCCCCAGAACCCACTGTACAAACACACAGCAAAAAGATGGTATCTGCCCAAACAAGTGTACAGTCTAAGGATAAGATGAGACAAGAGACAATGGGAAGATACAACAAATGGATGGGGAGAACATAAAATAGAAGGGAGACGGTAATGATCAATGTGATAAGCAGTAGTCTCCGCATTCCAACTGCCATTTATCAATTTTTTTGTATGCAACACAACAGAGGAGACTTTTAACAGGGGATTTAAAGGAGATCAAATGTGATGGCTTTGGAGATTTTGATAGGAAGCTCTTCTATTGCCCTGACTTTTTTTAACTTAACTTGCACAACACTATATGCACTTTTGAAAACATCTACTGGGGAGAAAACTCTGAAGAAAACAATAGATCCTGTCTTTAAATGTTATCCTCTCATTTGAGGGGGGAAGAAAGAGTCTGTAAAACAATACAAATGCAGCAAGATTAACTGTTCCATATTAATGTCTGATAACTGTACATGATATTACTATTTATGTGATTTATAATGGATCATAATTTCCATTTGATAATTATTCTACTAAAGAATGATGTCAGGAAATAAATAACTCGAATGTGATTTAACTGCCAGGAGCTGTAGGATTTTAACAAGTTTCATTTTCACTAATCTGTTTTGGAGATGTTACTTAGATGTGATCACACTTCTAGTCATCATTTGCAACCTCTATACATAATGTATTGTGACTCAGATTAACTTTTAAATTTAAAAGTTTGTTTTTGTCCTCTCTAATTTAAATTATCATATTGTATACACAGCTATGAAAATAAAAATTCGGAGCTACTTATTTAAAGAAACATGGCCAACCTACAGAACCCAGTTTAAGAGGGCAATAAAGTGATTTGGGATTATTTTATCTCTGATAGTCTTTTATGCTACCACCCATTAATCTTTCATTATTTCAATAGCTCATAGTCATGGAACCCTGAATATTTATTCTGGTAACACTTCCTATTCCTTGCAGTTCCCAGTATTTTGCATGGGCTCAACATATGGGGCCAAGTTCTCAGTTGCTGTCAAGACCCACTCAACTCAGCAAAGAGGGGGGTTGGCCTAATGCCAGCTACGGCTCCCCAGTTCTCTGTCTGGTTCCACCCCAGACCCAGCTGAGCCACCTAGTACTGAAATCAGTGCTAATCACCAGTATAGTCAAGGCTGGATTCACCCATGTAGGTGAAAATTACATGCTACTGGGTCACAGGGTAACTGCACTGTACGGGTGAATTACCCTGCAGCTCAGACTCTTATCTTACACTGCTCGTGGGGTTTCATGGGAACTTCAGCAGCGTAGTTTGTTTTATAGAGGCATTGAATTTCTCAGCCAGGCTGGACTCATTCATTTCCAAGCCAGCTCCACTTACACCTTATCTGGGCCTCTTACTATGTGCTTGTGGGCGCTTTGCTTGGCTGCACCCTCACAAGAAGTAGCCTTTCTGTTTGCACCAGCAGAATTCAAGGAGTTCAGCTAGCCCATAATGCCTAGCACTGTCCACAGTTCTCTATATACAGCCTCGGAGGAACAATGACATGCTGCACGGCAGTGACCCTAAGCCGTAGCTCTCTATCTCTGACATAGTGGAATGATCGACACCCTTGCTGACAATCTGTGCTCTGACACTCAAACTCTGATACTGCAGAGTGTGACTTCCAAGCTGGGGGGCAGTGGTAGGAGCCTAGAAAAGGACACTTATAAGATATGTAACTGCTGTGGTCTTTGTAGCCTCTTCATAAAAAAATTAAGCAGCTTACAATAGTGAACTGAGATTGTTCTGTACATTCTCAGGTGTCAAACGAGGGAGTGTATATTGCACATGAATGCATAAATCATGCTGGCATATGCCTATAAGGCAGCTGGGTAAAATTAGGTGAAAACACAAATACACACTGGAGGCAAACATAAGTGGAGGCTTTCCAGTTTTGCCTCCTGCTATTTAATGTATAAGCATGGTCCCTGCAGCGGGTGTGCAATAATAATTTGCACTGAAATAAAACATTTCCCAAATCATCTAAATAACACATGTTGAGAGCTACGTCCCTCTTCCATGACCCTTTACAGGGTGTTTGGTGGCTGTTCTCCTAGCAGCCAGCTGACTGATGTGGCCACTGTGTCCCGCTTCCCCCCCCCCACACACACACACCCAGTTCACATAACTATTCTGTGGAGGGGACTGCAGCAATGGGAGAAAGCAATGGTCTCTCCCTATTGATCCACTGATCCTCAAAGGTTAGCAATGTTGCATGCTACGTAATGATTGCCTTAGCTACCACTGCTTTGAGTCTTTTGCCCTTTACACCGGTGGTTTTCAACCTTTCCAAACTATTGTACCTCTTTCAAGAGTTTGATTTGCTTGTGTATCCCCAAGTTTCACTTCATTTAAAAACTACTTGCTTACTAAATCAGACAAACGCAAAAGTGTCACAGAACACTATTACTGAAAAATTGTTTACTTTCTCATTTTTACCATATAATTATAAAATAAATAAATTTGAATATAAATATTGTACTTACATTGCAGTGTATAGTATATACAGCAGTATGGACAAATTTAAGTTTGTAGTGACTTTGATATGCTTTTTAATGTAGCCTGTTGTAAAACTAGGCAAATATCTAGATGAGCTGATGTACCCCCTGGAAGACCCCTGTTATTTGAGAACCACTGCTTTACATAACAGCAAAAATACAAGGAAACCACATGGAGGGTAGAAACCACCGTGTTTACTAAAGAAACACAACATGCAAGGCCTAGTTACATATAGACTCTGCTACTCTAGCTCAGAGGCTCTTAACCTTTCCAGACTACTATACCCCTTTCAGGAGTCTGATTTGTCTTGCATATCCCCAAGTTTCACCTCATTTAAAAACTACTTGCTTACAAAAACTACTTGCTTACAAAAATACAGAAGTGTCACAGCATACTATTACTGAAAAAATAGCTTACTTTCTCATTTTTACCATATAATTATAAAATAAATCAACTGGAATATAAATACTGTGCTTACATTACAGTGTATGCAATACACAGCAGTATAAACAAGTCATTGTCTGCATGAAATTTTAGTCTGTACTAACTTTGCTAGTGCTTTTCATGTAGCCTGTTGTAAAATTAGGCAAATATCTAGATGAATTGATGTACCCCCTGGAAGATACATATGCTCTACATACCCCCAGGGATACATGTACCCCAGTTTGAGAACCCCTGGATTCTAAAATAAAGAACTCAGTGAGCATCACTAAAGGACCCACAAACTATTTAAAGGAATACCACTCAATTCTTCAACACTTAACTCGTTGAAGCCCCCTGAAGACCTAGGGAGGAGGGCAGTGGTTGTTCAACCTGGAGAGAGAACAGGAAGAGGAGATACAGGCAACTGGATAAGATCTCCATGCCCACCACATGCCGTGAGGTGATATCAAAGGTAAAATGGAGTGTTGAGGTCACATGTGAAGCGGGATCCTTAGAAGCCTGGAATTATGCAGCATTACAGCACAATGGTGAAACTATCCAGTTCAAGAAACCCCATGAACTCCTAGCTGGAAAACTGCCTATATTACATGCATATGATGACGAGTAGAAGTGGTTTAAACCGTGGGTAGAAGTCATGGTTCCACTGCTAAGTGGTTAAATGCCACTATCCATCAAATTGCTTCAATAAAAGATATTACCTCTCACACTTTGTCTCTCTAGTATTTTTTACTGTCTATTTAGAAAAGCAGCGGATTATCATGGTTTTTAGACCTTGCTTTTTTACATGGAATTTTAACTCAGTTTGGTGCTTAGTACAATTTTAAACTTTGTCGAGATTAGCAAAAAAATGTTTTAAAATTATATTACTTGGAGCTCTAATTTAACGTCTTAACCCTTTGGTACTGAGAATTGGAATTTCCTTATGGATACTTCAATGCATTTTCTATTAACACTATGGGATAATTGGAGTGGTTCACTTGCCTACCCCATGAAAACTGAAAGAATGGCTTTTCTGTTTGCATAAAAGCATGGCCTGGCCAGGGAACTTGGGATAGGCTAGAGAGAGGCAGAACTCATGTGTTTTGTGCTGTGAAACTCATTTAAAACAAGGGGTGTATTACTGTGACCTCAAGACCTCTTGATGCCAACTGGAAGAAGGCACATGGGGCATTCAGGTTACAGGTATCCCAAAAGGTCTGGTATTTACATTCTAGTTCATCAAAGAGTGTCATGTAAGATCTCTACTGAAGCCTGTGTCAAATTTATCGTCATAATCTTTTCAAAATATATATTTGGATAATATGTAAGGAGATATGTGTACATATTGGACATTATGTTCCTAAGGCCTTGTAGTTAAAGGCAGATCATTCAGAGGTACAGTGCATTGAGACAGAGCCCACTGAAAATGTTGTTGATTAAGGGCCTTAGCCCTCTGCAGATATTCCAAGTTCTTATGGTTGGTATACACCTGGACTGGTGTATACCGCGGTAAGATAGTTGTGCCATTCCTTGAAGGCAGCCTTAATCGCTAGGAGCTCCTTGTCCAGGATTTCATAGTTTTGTTCTTCAGGGGTGAGTTTCCTGTGGTAGAAAGCACATGGCTGCAACACGTATTGGAGGCCATGCCTCTGGGAAAGCACTGCCTTGATCAGCATATTGGAGGTGTCTGCTTTGACAGTGAAGGCTTGTGTGGGATTCAAGTGGAACAGTATGAAAATAGAAGTGAATGGGCATTTTAGCAATTCAAAGGCCTGCTGAGCCTTGGAGTTCCAGTGGAACTTGACGTTCTTGTACAGCAGAGAGGTGAGGAGGGCAAATTGTTCTAAGAACCTCAGGATGAACCGATGACAGAAATGAGCAAATCCCAGGACATGCTGCAGATTGTGAATATTCTGAGGTGCCATCCAATCAAGGACTGCCTTTACCCAGTGTGGGTCCATTTCAACACCCTCTAGAGATGGGAAAAGCCTCCAAAACTCTACAGAAGATAGGTGAAAGACGCACTTTTCCATCTTGGTGTGAAGGCCGTGCCAACATAGCTTTTTGAGAACAGTGTGGCCATGCATAGTGTGCTGCTCTGCGTCATCAGAGAAAAATCACTATATCATCCAAATATACCACCACATATTGATCCAGCACACCTCAAAACACATCACTGATGAAATACTGGAATGTGGCAGGTGTGTTGGTGAAACCAAATGGCATTACAAGATACTCAAAGTGACTGTAGCTGGTTCAAAAAGCAGTTTTCTACTCATCCCCTGATCTAATGCGTAGCAGGTTGTATGAACCTTGGAAGTCCAGCTTGACATCAATAAGAGCACCCAGATCTGCCAGGGTCTCTGCCTGAATCAGCTCAACATTGATTTCTTCTCACAGACCCCTTTGGAACTGATATTATTGGGCTGCCTCATTCCAGGCTGATATGAGATGGTGAAAATGCACTGCATAAGAGGCTGTATCTTGCCCCTGATGGAGCTTATGCAGGGTGGCTTCTGCAGAGCAAGCATGACTGGTCTTATTGAAGATGGTTGATATCGCTCATTGGAAGGACCCTCAATTAGACGACACTGGACTGTCAATCTTAAATAACAGGGAGGCCCAGTCCAATGGTTCTTCAGCCAGGAAGCTGACTACCGGGCCTATCTTGTCTGCATTGGAGGAGTATGTCTGCAAGTGAAGCAGGAACAGGAGATGGCACTAACTCATGAAGTCTCGAAATTTTTGCTGATCACTGTTAATCTTTGCTAATCTCTGATAATCCAGCAGGGGGATGACAGGTGCTGACTTGGGGAATGGTAGAAAAGGTCAGATCTGAAGTGCAGCATTCTCAGTGTGCAGTTAGAGCACTTGATCCCACAGTGTCTGGTTTTCAGCTGCCAGTTGTGTAGCCTGTGCCTGCATCACTGGTTGTCTGCCTGAAAGTAGGCTACCTGCTTGTGTGAAGTTGATGACCCTTGGGGCAGGAGGAGCTCCACTGAATCCATGTCCGGTAGAGTGGTTAAGGGTCTGAGTGAGCTTTCAGAACCTGGACATGGGAAGTCTTACCTAGTAGTTAGCAGGCATGGTCAGACTGGGTGGTCAGACATAGAGTCCAAGCCAGGGGTCAGAGGCAGAATCAGGAATTAGGCCAGGTGTAGGAGCTGGAAACAGGAACCAGGAACCAAGCCAGGGGTTGGAGTGGGAATCAGAAACTAGGGATCAAGCAAGTCAGGTCCAATGCTGCAGCCAGCCAGGAAGTTTCTCAGTTGCTCAGACAACTTCCTCTGCCTCTTTCTGGCTTAAATAGTACAGTATGAATAATTGGTGAGCTGGTCATTGTTCCCAAAAAAGATCCTTACGGGCAGAGTCTCTGGTAGGGTTCAGAGTTCTCGTAGGCCCTCACTTCCCATAGATCTGGGTGAGCTTCCCCATGGCAGCCAGGGTTTATGAGCTACCTCAGAACCTATGGGCCAGAGTTGGAGACCAGCAGGTCTTTACAGATGCACCATAATGGATGGTGTTATATGAAGCCAGGCTAGTGTACTCACGGTGATAGAGGAGGGGAATGTAAATGTTCATTTCTGATGCACAATAATTATCACTTCTGTTGGGTGAATAATACATGCAAATGTGTTGCTGGGGGTTTCTAAAACATGGGGGTCTCTAAAACATCAGGCAGAGTCTCAAAGGCAGCATGTAGATCTTCTCTGATTTTGTGAACAGGCTCTTCTGTTTATTTGAGGGGTATAATTGGGCTGAATACTCTGATGGGCACAGCTGACCGTGGAAACACATTGCCCATTCCTAGGGGCAGTTTTCAGATGGGCCTCCTCTCAGGATATCTTAGAGCAGCCTCAGAGCTGCTCCCTACGAGCTATTACTTCAGCCAAGTTTGCTGGATCATGCTGAACTCCAACCATATCCGCTTCTGACCACTACAGTTGGAGAATCTGACGTGTTGTGGCATAGAGCCAGCTGTGTCCGCTGAATTCCATCCTCCATAATGGAAGATTCTTCAGCTGCCCATTTAGGGCATCTTTAAGTTCCTTTGTAAATGTAGAGTTCACCCAGAATCTGGGCCCCTCATCTTTCACTTCACCTGTATCCTTAAATTATAATATCAGAACATCTAGTTGTCAGGGACCTGGACCACACAATCATTACAAAGAACAATCAGTCCACACTAATGGAATTCCAGCTTATCATTGATTAACCATCACCATAACGCAATGAGGCTACAATACAATAACCTCAGGGTCTTAAGTGACATAAGCATTTTAACACAATCCATGAAAAAACTGTCCAAACTGCCTTTCTGACCTTGGTTCCTTAGTCATATATTAGGGATTTCTCTTTCCCTGTGTGTTGGTAGCCAACAGTTGTGTGCAGTGCAAGAGTGCAGAGATGGGTTCTGGTTTCCACCACAGCACCAGCCTGGATAAGTAGACTGGAATAAACCCTAGCAAGTGTACTGCAGGGAAAAACCTGCACTGCAAAGAGATGGGCTGGATGGATGATCTAAGAGACATTTTCCATCACTAACATCTGTTATTCTAATGCCTTTAACAGGTCTATTTTAATCATTTAGTTGTAGGAACTCTTCTGACTGCTGCAATCAAGATATCATCTGCATTTTTCCTTTATGTCCTCTGTGCTTCTGTGTTTCCAGTTGCCAAAGAAGAAATTAATAACATGATACACATACCACCTGTATCCTGTCACAGACAATGACATATGGGCAAACAGCTTCTTTCTGGCATGCATTATGCTATATTCTAATTCTTTTGTCTATCATACCATAAAATCAAAGAAGCCAGTGAAGGAAAAGACATTTAATTTACTTACCTTGTCCATCTCCTGCCAATGCATGATTGTTCCTTTGTCCTCTGTCCTGTCCACTTTTCAAGGACTCACATGGTGGTTTATCTACCAGTTGCCTTGAGAAAGTCTCCCACTGGCTACAAGTTACTGTTAGAAAGTTTCCTGACAGTCAACCTAAATTTTTCTTTGCTCAGTTTCATCCCATTACTTCTGATTCTTCCTCCCCACCAAGGAATTCCTCTTCCTCCATTTACCATCCTAAATACAGCAGATGCTTATCAAGTCCTCCCATAATGTTAAGTCTCTGTCTGACCTAGTAATACAATATAATGAGTTAATCCAACCAGCCCTTTAATCATGCTGTCGGCTCTTCCCTGAATTCCCTCCAGCAGGCTGGCATCTTTCTGTGCTGCAAACCTTGCTCACCATCAAAACCTTAAAGCTGAATTGAAAAGCAAAGTCCCTGAACAAGAAAGGATGCTGTAGAAAAGGCATTATTTTATTCCCAGTATTCTCAAAGAGCATCTTTCAATTAAGAAATGCATCTAGTCTTTCATTTGTCTCCTTGATACACAGCATAGCAGGTGGAAGGGGAAACAAGGGTTAGAACAACAGACTGTGTGTACATATTAAATTAAAACTCATATTCCTCCATATCAGAAACCTCTGACAGTTTCTTGGGACAACTATTTCTCTGTTTCCCTAATGTAATTGCAAAAGATGAAAAATAAAAAAAAGGCAAAGAATTTTGATTAGAGCTACTAACATCATTTTTAAACCTACCTTACCTCTCAGAAACACTGACAGCATTTTGGAGGAGAAATGTTAACAGTTTTAAGAAATATTTTAATAAAGAAAACAGAGAGTTTACTCCTCCCCCTCCCTCTGCTTTCTTTGGCCAGTTTATTTCAATCAATCATTCAAAGATTAAACTTGATGCATTATATTTTGTTACCAGTGTGATTTGGGAACAGCCAACATGTGATTTCTTTCTTGGTGATGTTGCCCAAGAGATAGAAGATCTGTCATTAATGCCACATTTGCATGTAGGATACAGCCTCTCTTTCTGAAGAGTGCAGCAGCCATAACATTGATTCAGAAATGACTATTGTCCTTTAGTGATTTTTCACTATTTCTGCCATGTGTCAAAGGAATTATGCCATCGTTTTCCTGTACAAGCTATGATGTTTTTTCAACAGTAATCTGCCAACTGTAGAGTAAAGCAAGGTTCTCCCTTCCCCTTGGGCAGTCTCTCTCAAAATTTTGAAAGCTTCAGAAAAATAAAATTAATAATGGTTCCTTCAACCCATATCATATAATATTAAAGGCTTATACATCTTAATGTATTCATCAGCTTGTCCCCCCTACTCCCATCCTTTGAGAAACACTGGTGTAGATCTTCATAATATGATACTTCTTTCTCACTTGTCTTTATGAGAAGGGAAATAGTTAACAATGTTGACATTGACAATGTTTGCACTGGCATCGGACTTAGCGACCCTTGAAATGAATAGGACATTTCACACCTCAAAGCTATGTTTTAGGACCCCCTTTGTGTTCATCCCCTGGGGCCACTTGGCTGTGCCCCACACTTTACTGCCTAGGGATTGAGTATGTTGCAGATGTGGGAGGGGAACTACATCTACAATTTCAACCAAACACAATGTATTGCAACTTATCATGTGTTAAATATACCTGTTTTAGACACAGCAGGCCAATATTTGTGCTGAATTGTGCACCATACAACTCCCCTGATATCACTGGAGTTGCATGGGGTGGAGTAAGTCAGAGCAGAGTTTGTCCCAATGTCTATCAAACCTTGGAAAATGTAATTGTGAACATAATTGTAGCAGTGAAGAAATGCACTGGTGTTCATGGAATTGTTTTCTGGGTTGTGTTCTGTACATACTGAATAACTGATTGAGCTATATTTTGCAACATTTTCGATTTTCATGTAGCTGCAGCACCTCATGGGAATTGCAGTTTGGGTGCCTCATGCCCCCATTTTCCTCTACAGTCTGTGCTCCTTTGTTGGACTGCATATCCCATGATGCACCACAGTCTCTCCATTCAGCAGTGAGGGGAGGCGGTGCATCATGGTGATGGCATGGCCATGGTGCATCATAAGAAATGAAATGCTGTTGAGGAACTGGTCCCAGAGAGGAGAATGAGAGCATGAGGTTCCTAGTTTTACAATGGCATTTCGGAATTGAAATATTTCAATTTTTGGCTGAAATATTTTGGTTTTGGGGCATGCCAATTTTTAACAAAAAAAAGTAGAAAAAATTCTACAGAAAGCAGGCATTTTTGGTAAAAAAGTTTCCCTTAATACCCCAGTTTTCCATCTTAAAACAGTTTCAAATGGAAAATTATTAACCGACCTTGGTAAACTTTTTGTTTAAAACACGATTTCCTCAAGACTAACAATGTTAGAAGAAAGTAAAGATGGGTTTTTCAAAAATGATCATTGAAGCCAATGGGACAGAAGTAGGCCAAAGCTAAGTACTTTGAAACAAACCTTTACAAATGTATTAGTTGCTTTGCCTTTTGGCACTCTGGCTACTTGTTTATTATTAGAAAGAGTTGGACAGGAATTTATATTGAAGAAGGTTTCTTCTTTTTGGTGTCACCTTTGTAAAGTACTATTGAGGTCTGTGGATGAAATGGTGAAGTAGATCATGAGAAAATGCTATGCTGAAGAAAGGAATAATTTAATGAGACCTGGGTTTGTACATATATATATATATATTCTAGGGGAAGTAAAGATATGAATCAATATGAAGCTGTCTGTAATATCAATTTATGATAGAAAATATCATTTATTAGTAATTTTTGTGACATGGGAGTGGAAGCCTCCCAACATCAGAGATGAGCAATTTAGGAGAAAGGGAAAGAGAAAGAATTACTTATGGAAGTCTGGGGCTTGATTTTTAAGAATCTATGCTCCGTGTACATGTCTAATGCTATGTGCTCAAGGTTAAGTGGGTGAATCTAAACAGATTGTGCGAGCACTACATATTCAGTGAACCTGTGCACTGGCATGGAGTATATGTGCACAAAACATGTGTTTTATTAAAGTGGCTGGGAAGAGGCGTGGAAAACTATTTGCACTGTGCGACTTTCAGTCTCATATATCCAGCAAGTCATGGGAGAGACTTTAGTCTAGGTTCCCGAGCACCAGTTTTTATGGCCTTCCATTTAGGTCCTTCAAGGGTAATAAATATTTCCAGAAAAAATATGTCTAGAAGAATCACAGCTTTTCCCTATGGAAATATCAGAAACAGAGGAATTGTATCAGAACAGACCTATGGTATCTGCCTTTGTCATAAATCAGATCCTTCAGAACAAGGCACAGCCCATTCATAATGCTTCTGGCCTATTCCGCATAACTGTGGTATGAGGAGATGAATGCCTCCCATTCTGAGCTGGGCAAGTGATCAGTATATGCCCTGAAGAATAAAGACTGGGAATCTTTGAAAGATTTTCATCTGAAATGTATTCATTTTGTTTTTTCTTTATTTCAATAACTTTCAGTCTTGTCTATTTTTGGTAATTCCAATGTTATGCTTTTCTTATCTGCGTAGTCATGTACATTGATTGTTTTTTTCTAATCTCAACTCCAATTCAGTTGTACAGGGTTTACAAAAGTCAACTCTTCCTTTTCTGTGATCACCACAAAATTCCTATTCTTAACTTCTATGATAATAGAGTGAAAAGTATCAAATAAATTTTTACACTCTTTACACTAACATTGAACCCTGGTCTATGCTTACCGGGCGATTCGGCGGCAGTCAATGGGAGTTACGCAAGCTACACAAAGTAGCTTGCGTAACTCCCGTCGACTGCTGTGCTTCCCTTCTGCACGGCATCTTCACTATAGTGCACCGACGGGAACCGCATTCCCATTGACGCAGTGCTATGCCACTTGAAGGGGTGGTTTTACTGCATCGACTTCTGAATTGACCGAGCGGGTCTTCACTGACTGCTCAGTCAATCCAAATAGGTCAATTTGACAGTGGCGACTTTGCCACCATCAGTGTAGACATACCCTTAGCATGTATGTCAGCACACTTTGATCCAGAGAGTTGCTTAGCCTCTTTGCTATGCTGGTACAAAGCGGCTAGAGCCCAGAGCAGAATTCCCCCATCATATCTGTATTACAACAAGTTTGGTAGCTGAAAATATTCCCTATCATGACCAACTGTAAGAATGTGAAAGTTTTCTATATGAGAAAATTGCTGCTATTTATCTTGAATCATCTTTTAATCCAATACACTTAAAAGGCTGCATGGACACCCTGCAGTTTAGTTAAACCTGTACCTAATTTACTTATCTCTTAGGTTCACACTACAAACTTTTGTGCTTATAACTACATCACTCAGGGGTGTAGGATATCCATACCCCTGAGTGACATAGTTATGCCGATCTAACCCCTGGTGCAGACAGCGTTATGTCAAGGGGAAAGCTTCTTGCGTCGACAAAGCTACCACCTCTCAGGGAGGTGAAGTACCTATGCCGACGAGAGAAGCCCTTCTTTTGGTGTAGGTAGCATCTTCATTAAGTGCTACAGTGAAGCAGCTGTGCCACAACTGTGCTGTAAGTGTAGACAAGCCCTTAGGCTTTGTCTATGCTGGGAAATTGACCTACATAGTTATTCCAGAATAACTATTCTGCTATTGCTATTCTGGTATCCTTTAGCTATTCTGAAATAACTCCCCCATGTGGACACTCTTTTCCAGAATAAAAGTGATTTTATAAAGTTAGGTATAAAGTCACTTTTGTTTCAGAATTGACTATCCACAGGGGAGTGTGGAGAACAAGGGAGATATCTGCATAATTGTTTATGAATATTATATGTACCTCAATTTACCTTCTTGGCATTATTCTGTCTGGCCTTGTAGAGTTAAATACCAAGGGACTGTTAAAAAGAGCAGGAAGGAAACAAAACAATAATAGAGGGAAGATATTTTTAGGGAAAATAACAAGGGTCCTTAAGAGAACAGTGAGTAGGCTATTAAAGATATTCCTATGTCCCTGGCTTCAGCCAGGTTAACAGGCTTGTTTTCCCAGGGCTAGGGCCTAAGATCACAAGGATGCTAAATCATTGAAAATCATGCCTAGAGAGGAAGAGGAGGTTGAATGGGCAGCAGTTGCTTGCGAGAGATGCCTTGGGAGAGAGACAGAGGCATGGAATGCAGAAGGACGGTATAACTCTCCCAGCCCAGAAGAGAGTGTGTCTGGGGTAAGCAGAAACTTCCTAAATTTTCAAGGAAAGGATAAAGTTTAAGTCAGACCAGATGCATAAAGGCTTGCCTTGTTTTAAACTTTTCTCTGATGGCTACCAGGGCGAATAAACAAAATACTTGTTTTGGAAAAGCAAGTGTTTTGTCACTTGAATCAGCCTCTGGTGAGAGGCTCTCAAAGGGAAGTGTTTTGCAGGTGCCAAATACAGATGGGCCTGCAGTGTTAATATGATTGGGAAACAGGGAGACTGCAGCCTGGAGATCCAATCTAAGCATTGATGGACCATGGGGTTCCACCCAAAAAGAAGGGAAGGAAATGAGTCCTGTCACTTGGAGGATGCACTCTAGAAGGACTGCAAATAGGTTTAAAGCACAGTTCGACATGTAAATGTGACAAGAAATTATTCTGGAATAGCTATAATGTAATAGCTATTCCATAATAGCTACACCACTTAATTATCCCATGCAGAAGATCCCTTAATATAAATCAAAATAAGCCACTCTTCAACCAAAATAAGTATCCAGACAGCCTTTTGCACGGGTTTAGTTACATCAGTCCACACAGCCTTTAAATTCACACTGTAAGTTATCCTGGTGCAACTTTCTCAAGCTCTGAGGCAATTTCTTTCTGTATTTCTTCTAACACCTGGTGCATCTAAAATGTGGTTTTATATCACTTTATTGGCATGATCTCATGTGCTCAATTATCTCAGTAAAATTTGAGTTATTAAGGTCATCGTGCTCTTAATTAATTGGTTGTGCCACATTAAAAATAGTCTTCCTGCAGTCCTCTGAGTTACAGATTAATGGCAACCTCTCTGTGGACCCAGCAGTTTAAAGCAAGTGCTTTACCAATAAACTAAATGACACTGGCATGCCAGAGCTATGCTTATTCTCCTTATTGCAGATGAGAAGATTTCAGACAGCATTTCAGATTTAATCTGTTGTCTTTTGGAAAGATTATGGCTGAAACATCAAATGAAATCTTTCCATCTGCAATAAAGAGACTAAGCATGAAAGCATGAGTCATATTGCTGAAGAGTTTGCTTGAACCTGGCATGTTAGTGGGGGAGATGATGATATGAATACAATAACTGCTTTTAAGAAATGGCTGACTAGGTCAAGGGGAGGGGGGGGGGAGGGGCAGAAAAAAATGCACTGGGAATCTTTAATACCTGACCCTTTTGAAGGAGTGACCATGTAATCCTTAATGATCTCCCAATGGTAGACTTGAAGAAGTTTGTTCACACACAGCATTGTAATTTCCATGGGTAACTATTCATTGCTGTCATATTCATGCCTGGCTGCAGCTGGTAAAGCTAAAAATGGAACACTGGATATTTTTTCCTGCAGTTTGTGCTGCTAATTAAGATTCTGATAATTAAGGCATTCCTGTGAGAGTGAGCATGTGAAACCTTTGCAAAGCGCACCTAGCAGGCAAGCTTTCTCTTTGGAAAGTTTGGGTGAGCAGCTACCTGCAGAAAGGACTTGTTCCTCAGTCCCCAGCACCTGTGCCCCTCTTGGTGGCTGTCCCAGCTCGCATTGCCAAACTGGTGTTTTGAATGGCTGCTTTCCTTGGCAAACAGCACTTCCGTTCTTCCAGCTACACTTCTCTCTGCCCCCTGCCTATTCACCTGGCTTCAGTAACCAGTACCTTGCCTAGGATCACTCTCCATGACCACTTGTGGGTTTTCTTTATCATTAAATTTGTGCTCCAGTCTGCTGCTACCTTTTCCAGATTTCAAGGCCAGAGGAGATCACAGACCTGTAGTTGGATGTCCTGCATAACAATGGCTGTGGCATCCAGTGAGTCCTGCGCTGAATCCAATAAATGTGTTTGACCAAAGCATCTTTTTTTTTAATTTTCACGTATTTAGGGTGCTTCTCGTGAGGTCCACATTGCATCTTTTCCTGGATCACCCAGGGCAGAAGGTTCCTTTATGACTCTCAGGTTACTGTGAAACCAAAGGAAATAGAGAAAGATTCTTTTCTCAATTGAACTGTTGCCAATCTGGAGAGCTGAAGTGAGCGGCATTATTCTGTATTTACATGGGTGCCATGGAGATCAGAATCTAATTCTCTGAGCTTAAAAACTAGAAAGATGCTTCCGGGATGATATGTGTTATTTTTCTTTATACACATGAGGCCAGATTCTCAGTTGTTGTAAACTGGCATAGCTCTATTAAAGTCAAGGGTGCTACATGGGGTGATGAACTAGGGTTATATCTGCACAATTTCTGTATTCTGGCTGATATTGTGAGGCTGTATTCTGAAAAACTGCTGTATCATCTGTACCTCTAAGTATGTGGATCCACCATTGCTTGTAGCAGCTGCAGACAAGGACAATGGGAAATACTAAAGTTTAACAACTACGGTACTTAAACCTCACAAAGGGTTATACCAAAAAAAAAAAAAAAGGCTACAACCTTAGGAAAACCAGCTTAGCTGATTCCTCTAGGGAAGGGGGAGATAGGAGCAGTTGAAAGTTATGAGGAGGAGAACAAAAGGGGCCAGAGGACCAGGAGGATTTTAAAATAAAGAAACACATGGGAACTGGGGCCTGACAGGAAGAGGGAGCAGGGGGCAGGAGAGAACAAGGTCACAGAAGCTGGGACTCCAGGGGGGAGAGGTCCCCCATCATGTACAGTCTCATAGGGCAGAGGGGCCCCTGCTTGCTTTTCTGAGCCTAGATGGCCTCAGGGACTTTGGACAGCCCAAGGGATTCAGACTCCAGCCCAAAGAATGCCCCAGCGTAGTGAGGAAACTGAGGCAGGGACATGTGTTTAATGTTGGTTGTTTTGTATGATCTGTATTCTTCTGAGCTTTACATGATTAAGTATAACAGAATGTAAAGATGTTAGAACTGCATAAAGTGCATGTGAATTAACTGCTTCACAACTACTGCATGCCCCTGAGAGAGTTAAACTGTAAACCAGAAGCTTCACACCTTTGAAGTGGAGTTATGGGAGAAGGGTGTGTTTATGTAACTGGTGTATCTTGGGGTTCAGT
Organism: Emydura macquarii macquarii; assembly: GCF_026122565.2. NCBI lineage: Eukaryota > Metazoa > Chordata > Testudines > Chelidae > Emydura > Emydura macquarii. Next base: position 9,792,318 of record NW_027130506.1, read on the forward strand.
GCTGGTCCTAGAGGCCCAGAGTAGGTGGACTGAGCAGCCCCATTTCTGAGAAGGAGTAACTGAGAGTCAGTGCACAGGAAATGTACCATAAAGGCCCAGAGAGGAACCTGCTGAGGCTCTAGAAGCCTGAAACACCCAGGAGATCCAGAGCAACAGAGGATTGGATTCCTCTGATAGCAGTGCCAGTGGGTGGCCAGGAAAGGACATTTGCTAGGATCTGTGACACCCTGAATTACACCACCTGAGAAACTGCCCCTCCCCCTTGTATTCTGATTTGCATATCTCTTTCCATTTGTGGTTTATCTTCAGTATTCTGTACAAAGAGAGTTCCAGGTGTGTATCCCATTAGTAAACATCCTCCCCCATGGGATGTCAAGGACAAAACTTCAGAGGTGGAGGACTAGGTCTAATAATAAGAGTTTTGCATGTAACTCACTTCACATGGCTTTGAAAATTCACTATAATATTTCAGTTGATTTTTAAGGTGAGGAGAACAGGTAACCTCAAGGAATTGGAGGTGACCCTACTGATTAATGCATTAGTTTATCACCCCTGGAGACACATTTTCAAATGCTGGGCCAGATTCTCCACTGCCTTGCACCTTGTGTGGTCATTTATACTTGTGCAAAGAGATTACAAAGTGGTGTAAAATGCTTCTAAATCAGAATGGTGGTATTTTAAACCCACATTGCACAGGTGTGAATGACTACGGAAATGGCACAGGAGCACAGAATCAGACACATTATCCTAATCAAGCCAAGTGCCCATCTTTTTCCTAGGCACTAAATTCATCTACACATTGTTAATAAAAAATGACAAGCCAGTAAAGACTACAGGCCTGATTCTCTTCTAATTGAAATTGGAATAAAGCAAGAGTAACTCCACTGAAGTCAAAGCAGTTACAATGATGTGTAACACTGATGTAAGATGAGGATCAAGATCTTTCTTTCTAGACATGACCTAAAAGAGCTGGCATGAATTTTTTTTGGAAAATACCAACTAATCAAAACTGAAACTTTCCAAAGGAAAGGGTCAGTTTTGACAAATGTTTTGACCTAAGAAATGTTTGCAAAAATCCTGAAGTTGTTGAAATGGCACATTTGGGCATTTTTGAAAGAAATTCTGGGTTCCTAATTCTAAACGACTTTTTGTTTTGAAATTGATGCCAATTACAGTATAAGTAAGTAAGTAAATAAATAAATAATGGTCCAAATTGAAGCAAGCCATTTCAATTGACCCGATCTGGAATTTGTTGTGGCGGGGTTCCAGTTTGTGAAAACATTTGCGATTTCAACTTTGTATCCCAATTTGGAATGGAAACACTTTTTGGTATCTCATAAAAGTTTTGTGAGTTGAGAAAATCATCTCCTGCCCAGCTCTAGTTCCTTAGTGACAGAGGAGCACTGCACCCATTGATTTTCAGTAGAACATGAACTCCTAAATCACTTAGGTGCAATTGAAAATTCAACCCTAAATTCTAATATTGGCAGGCACCCTATTTCCACTGTATCAGAGCACCTTACATATATGTTAATGAACTGATCCTCACAAGACCCATGGGAGGCAGAGAAGTAATAGCTCTGGAAAAGTGCATTTTAAAAAATGCTAATAGTTTTAATGCATATATATTAGACTAAACTATTCTGCTTTCTTTTGGCACAGAGAAGTGAATGATAGCTTAAGCATTCATGGTTCTTATGTTTTTCTGGTTAGAGCCTGCTCCAGCTCCCGGATTAATACAATTAATTATGCAATTCAGAATAAAAAATAAAATACAAGATTAACGTTGACTTCCTGCATAGGCTTCCTGGAAGACTTAAATTAAAAGCCATGTGAATCCTGGAGAAGTTGCATTAGGATTCTACTTCAGATCCACCCCAGATTTTTATTAAATGATGATTTGCTAGCACCCTAAATGAATCAAGATGAGTCAAACTATTTTACGTGTAAAAATTAGATCTGGTTGAAATTTTTCAATATTTGAGTTTACGACAAAGTTTGTCAACAAAATATTGTTTTCAATAACAGCAATAAGTAATAATTTTCCCCAAAATTATCCACCAAAAATTTTCAGGTTGACATTTTTCATCAATCAAACAATTTCACTGGAAGTTTGAAATTTTTCAAAATGTCAAAAAAAAGTTGAAAAATTCCAGAATATTAAAAACCTTATTGAATACGCTTAAAAGATAAATGGGACAAATCCAGCAATCTGATTCGTTAACGTACATATTAAGTATTGAGAAAGGTAGCTGAGATCTAGTGATCTGATCATAATACTCAGAGCCAGGAACTTGCAAATTCAAATTGCAGCTCTCACAATGACTCCTTATGTGGGTATTGGGCAAGTTACTCAGGCTCCAGTTTTCAAAGTGGCCTCTAGTTTCAGATGCCACAGTTCTTCAGTCATCCAAATTTAGATACTTACAGCCTGATTTTCAGAGTTGCTGAACTCCAACTGAAGTGACTGGGAGCTCTTGTCGTTGGTACCTCTGAAAATCAAAGCCCTATGCTGCTAAATCTGGGCACAGAGAAACAGTGGTAGATGAAATTAGATGCCAGTTAAGAAAGTCTGGCCCTTAACCTTTCTGCCTCAGTCTCCCCATGTGTAAACTGGGATCAATGGACCCGATCCTACTCTCACTGAAGTCAGTAGCCAAACTTACATTGATTTTAATGGTGCAGGATAAGAATCAGCATTTACTTGCCTCACTTAAAGGGATGTCATGTTGTTTGGTTAATATTTGTAGAGCATTCTAAAAATAAAGTGTTCTAGTTCTCTAGACAGGCTTTATTATAAGCAAAGTGAGTGCACTGAACTTTAGTGACACAAATGTGTCAAATGGAAAAACATGGGACAATATAGTTCTTTCACTCTTTTTTGTTTTATTTTAAAAAAAAGTTCACCTTACAATAGCTGCATCAAAGACCCTTAGCACATGGGCTGGAGATACTACTCCTCAAGGAATAGCCCAGGGCATTCCTCATTTTCCTTTTTTATTTCAGATACTTTAAGTCGTCAATCACTATTGCTTAAACTCAGTGCAGGGTTTCACTTTTACTACAAGGAAAGAATTCTCTACATCATATTTTTCTCTCTGGGAATTAATTTTCCAACCCCAGATCACAACCTAACGACAGCACAGTGGAAATATCTCCAAGTGTTGCCCACATTTTTCAAACAAGACATTTATATCATCGATTTATGGTAGCGATATTTCAGCAAAACAGAAGCTTGAAAAATATCTATAGCTGGCACTGAAATAGGCATTGTTTGGAGGTATTTGGGCCTGATCCAAAGATCACTGAAGTCAACAGGAATCTTTCCTTTGGCTTCAATGAACTTTGTATTAGGCCTTTAGTGCTGTGCTTGTTTCATACAGAGGATGTGAGATATGGGTGCTGACTGGAGCTTGCATCTCAGTTAATCCTGCTCTGGTCAAAATTTAAAGTTTTCAAATGACAGTTTAAGCCTCCCAGTGCAATGGAAACAGAGACAGGATGCTACTTTTCTGCAGACAGCTGCATCTTTTAAATAATCAACTTAATTTTTTAAAATAATGTAAAAAATAGGCTACAAGCTAAGTAGCAATGCAGATGAGTTACAGATGCAACACAGACACCAACAAGAAAAGGGGATTAAGAGTTACTACAAACTGCTACCCTTATAGAGTAGAGTTTAATAAACTCATGATAGGATAGGAACTGCATAAACAGAGGAGAAAGCCAATAACAAAATAAGGTTTAAATATTCATCTAGCCATGTGGGGGTGGCATTTTTATTTATATTCCAGGAACAGGAGGCAGTATAAAAGTTGCTCATCCCAGTTTCATCAACCATTATTTCTCTGATAATTAAGGAGGCCCACACCCTTTGGAGCTTGGGAGCAGCTGGTGTCAATACCCTGAGAATAAAATAACAACAATACTTTGCACTTCTCCAGCATCTTCTGTCCTAGATTCTCCCAGCACTTGACAAACACTCCATTGATTAAGTCCCAGAATTCACTGCTGCCAGTTCACAGGTAGGGAAAGAAAGGCAGAGAGAGGATAAGTGACATTACACAGGGCTAGACTGTCACTGCTCTGACTCAGTCATGCAGTAGGTAATGAAGAGCAAGGCCCACCCCCATTCCCTAGTTCAAACTGTGACACTAGCCTTCGGGGGCAGAGTGAGAGTTACATGCCTGATACTCCCCCATGGAAACAAGTGAGTGGGAGACAGCGGGTCGGTGCTGGGAACTGAGGAGAACACTAGTTCTGCTCCCTTACTCTTTGGCCAGAATAGTGATCTGCTGCATAGGGCTGCTCCGTGAAAAGAAGTGAGGTAATTTCGCAGTATATCATCATATTCTGTGGGTACTCTCCAGGAAGGTTAGACTATCTGCACTGCTGCCAGCCCGAAGCATTAAAAATCATGAGTCAGGCCCCCAAAAGTCAGGTGGTTGGCTTACAAATCATAAGATTTTAAAAGGAAAAAAAATTAACATTGGGCTCTTTTGATTTCCCTGCTGGTTTTTCAGCCTGTACGAGTATGCCTGGGTTCATATTTTCTAGCTTTCTTCACAATCATGAGGGCTAGAAACTTCCTGTAGTGACATGATTCCCAAAACAGTGGTTTAGGAAAAGCACAAAATATCACAAGAGCCGGCGACACTATCTTTGTATTACAGGTGATGCTATCCATCCAGGTCCCAGCCCCATACAGTTCAACCAAAGTCAGTCAGCTAGCAGGGCTGGATAAACTCATCACTGGGCTGTAGGCAAACATACACTTCTGGGCCCCTGCTGTCTCATGATTAACAACAAACAGCTGTACAGTACCTTCAGCATATCCAGGCTGGCCATGCTATGGATTGGTTGGGACTAGCAGCTCATTCTGTTGCTGCTCACCGTGATGGAGGGATAGCCAGGCCAAATTTGAATTGCTCTGCCCACCTGATGCACCATTCAAAAGCAAGTGGTTGTGACACCACTCAAAAGCAAAGGGGTTCTTTTAGTTCACGCATAAAACCGCAGCGGCGAGAGGAATGTGGCCCCTAGGCATGTGTCTACTTTGCCTATGTGTTAATCTGGCCTGTCAGCTAGGACCAAGGTTCACAAACCATTTTTCCCTTTCAGATCTGCAGGGGTATAGAAGCAGCCAAAGACCTGAATCTGGCATTGATCTCTCTGGAGGTGTACCCCAGTGCCTACTCAGACTCCCATTGACTTCAAACTCTTCCTGCGTCTAAGGGTACATCTACACAGAAAATACCTTATGACAGTGAGTCTCAGAGCCTGGGCTAATTGACTCAGGCTTGTGAAGCTCACACAATAGGGTTAAAAGTAGACATTCGGGATTGGACTGGAGCTCGGGCTCTGTGACCCTCCCCCTGACTAGGTTTCAGAACCTCGGCTCCAGCCTGAGCTCGAACACATATACAGTTATTTTTAATCCCATAGCACGAGCCCCATGAGCCCAAGTCAGCTGATCCGGGCTCTGAGACTCTCTGCTGTGGTTTTTTGAGTTTTTTTTTTTTCTGTGTAGACTTTCCTTGAGGTGGAAGCTGGCAGCCTTCACGCAGCCCACTCTGTTCAGGAAGAATTTACGACAAATGCCATCAACTCGGCGACCGAACATCGCTCTATCATCTCCCGGTCATCAGAACAGAAACTCAGTCCCAAGGCTTTTCAGAGTGCAGTACAACAGAGTAGTCCAGCATAAAGTCCCACTCCCATAGCCCTGTCTTGTGTTCTCCATGAGTCGGGATTTTCTGTTCACACTCCACCAGCAATTTACTGCAGTGAGTTCAGCAAGTCAGAACGTCTAGTTAAAGCAAAAGCAGAATGAACACTCTGTGGCCCAGATCCACAAAGCTATATTTAGGCTCTTAACTTCAATTTTTCTGGGAATATTGGCTTAGCCTCATGCAATCAGGCTATGATCAGAAGGAGGCTTGGTAAGCAGATTGGGCTAAACGAGACTTAAAAAATAAGCATCTCATGCCGGATCCCATGCAGAAAGTTCCTAGGTTCGACCTCCCCTGGACATCTTGGTCAACTCCGAACCGAATCCAAACCAATCATGGCAGATGTGGACACTTAATGCACAAATGGAAAATCAAGTACTCCCAGGCATGCGAGTGTGGCTCCCCACGACAGATTATCAAACATATCAGAACCTATTGCCCAATTTTTAAATATGAAGGTGGCATCACAGTAATAAATTCTGCCACTCCTGATGTAGCCCTCTGGCTTAATCAACTTCAGGTGAAATTGTCGTTTTGCCCACATCAGCCGTATGGGTGAAGGCTCAGCAATTTTAGCCTTCCTTTTATTTCTCATTTTCCTGAACAGTGTAGCACCTTGGCTGATTTAATAGGACAAGTATCTGCTGGGCACAGGTAGCTTCCCATCGCACTCCCTTACTAAATGAAAAATGAGTTTGAAGGAGGATGAAATAATGTTTCATCGAGAAGGGTGGAGAGTCAGTGTCAAGCCTGGGGTGTTGGAGAGTGGCATGGAAAAAGCCATGAGTGGAAGGAAAAGAACCAAGAGATCATTAAGAAGAGAGGGCTGAGAAGAGGGTAGAGCTTATTTTTCCATCTTCTCTGAAGTTGGTGTCAGCGCTTGTCTTGATATTGAAATGAAATGGAAATTATCTCTGTGCGTTATGTGCTCTGAAAGTACAGGTAGTGCTGGATTCTTGTTGATAATCCTGTCTTTTCTACCCAATGCAGCTAGTAGTTCTTGTGATCAAATGAAACTTGTGCATGTGCCAAACTTTCACAAAAGCAAAACTAGACACATAGACCCAGATCCACAAAGATCCACAAAAATATTTAACAGAGCAGCTTTTACAGATGAAGGACCCATGTAGATGCAGCTGCTTCAACAAACAGTCCCAACAGAGCACTAACAGGTACATTCAACAGTGTATGAACTGATCCAAAGAGCTGATAAGGCAAATTACTGTGCCCCACCCAAAATTCAGATTTAGAGCCCTCAGTCTGCTTCCTCACTCGTTCCTGAACCTTTATTTTTTATGTTGTGTCTAAATGAGGACCAGATTGTGCCTGGCCTTTGCACATGTGCACAGGGTTGAGGAGAGTGCCTTCCCTTGTGCACACCTCACACAAGGGCTAGAGACAATTGTAGCCCTTGTCCTGAGTAGTGCTGGGACTATTCCACCCATGCACCTCTACGTTTCCTTGTGGGGTTTAGTAGCAATGTGGAAATCTTGCAAAATGTTGTTTCCAATCTGTCCATTCTGAAGGTCTGTCAAAGCCAAAGTTCTCTGGGGCATTGAAAAGTGGCATGCTGTTGAGATCCTGCAAACTCTGTTGCTTTTTCCACCTTCTGTTTGCATCCTTTGTTTTGCTTCCTTCTGTCTTTGTTCTCCCCTGACACCAATTAGGCTACCTTTATTTCTGACACCAGGAAATTTACTCTTTGTCCATGAGTACTACTAGCAGGTGTACTAGCAGGTCAGGCTTCTGTAGCAGATTTGGACTGGATACAGAGCTTCCACAATAGAGAGAGATACAAGAGCTGTGTTCTCTATGAGATATATTAAGGCACTGCTGTGTATACCAGATCAGGTAAGTTATGTTACTCATGACACCACTTAGTGGCTGTACATTAGTTTTAGCATTCTATTAGAGATAGGAAAACCATTTCCCACCCATCTATTCCTGAGGTACAACCCCTCTATCATGCTCTGCATGTCTAGCTGCTGAAGGAGGTGCCTACATGGAACAGCCTACCCCTGAGACACTAAACTCCTAGGGGGAGTGACCTCGTCTTCCTATGCAACAATAAAGCACCAAGTCCAGCCCTGTGGCATTCTCTCGTTCTGGGGATAATTCTGTGTTTCTGTGGTATCGTCTTTGATTACAAAGAACAACTGCATAAAAGAAGGACTTTTGCATGTGGAGCATTTATCCACCCACCTGAGGTCCTAATTACCTGTAAGTCTCCTGAGTGATTGCTGTGGAATAGTGATTATGAAGCCACAGAGGATTATGACTTTAGACAGGAAATAAGCAGGAAATCTGATGAATAAAGATGCTGCATTCAGGTAAATTGCCTTCCTAATAAGGGGAGACATAGTTCCATTTAAGAACAGGCCTGAAAAGAAAGTAGAGGTGCAGCAGCCCCCACTCACATCACACAATCCCATAAACTCCCTGGCAGATGCTGGGGACACTGCAGAATGCACCATGATATCTGGCTCCTCATGAAATCAGCTCCGCAGCTTCACCTTTTCCCCTTTCTACTCCTTTGGGGTAATTTTGCAAGCCCAGGGATGCATGGTCTCTGTGCTCCTTCAAGCACACAGGCTGTGACTATCCCTGGGTCTTGTATGGGATGCAAAAAGGGGGAAATGCTCCTTGAACCCTCTGCAGTTCTGCAAGGCCTGGGGTGATCTATACCAAGAGTACTGTTTTAAAGTGGGGTGGTTTGCACAGCAGGCACCAAAGGATCTTTATGATGAAATGAAAGAATGTGAAAGCAAAGAGGATCTTATGTTGCTGTCTAGGAAATTATACACATTTATTTACTCCCACCCCCACTCCAGCTAGTTTAACTAAGCTATTGAGGTAGAGCAGTGAACTAGGACTCAGGAGACCTGGATTCTAGTCCCAGCTCTGCCACAGATTTCCTATGTGACCTTGGGCAAGTCTTTCAGTTCCCCTTCTGTAAAATGAGGCTGATAATAACATTGCCTTTCTCCCACCCTTCCTCTGTCTTCTTTATTTAGAGCGTAACTCCTCAGTGCAGGCAGTTTCAATGTGATTTAAGAACTAGATAAGTTCATGGAGGATAGGTCCGCCAATGGCTATTAGCTAGGATGGTCAGGGATCGAACACCATGCTCTGGCTGTTCCTAACGTCTGTTTGCCAGAAGCTGGGAGTGGACAACATGGGATGGATCACTTGATGATTGCCTGATCTGTTCATTCCCTCCGAAGCAGCTGGCATTGGTTATTGCTGGAAGACAGGACACTGGGCTAGATAGACCACTAGTCCGACCCAGCAGGGCCATTCTTATGTTCCTGTGATAGGCTCTGTACAATCGCAATGGGCCCCAAACCTCAGCTGGAGCATTTAGGTGCTAATATGCTACTTCTACTGTTAATAATAATGAGTTTCAGCACCACAGCTCTAAAGCAAGCGTTTCAATTTAAAGAGAGGCAGTGACTGGGAGCAATCAGAAACATAGGGCTACATTAGGAATTGCTGTGTATTGTCCACGACAGGCTGTCAAGAATTTACAAGGGATTCTGACAACAATGTCATTCATAGCTGCAGGCCATTGTCATTCATGATGACAATGAAGAGTCATTGTGCCAGGAAAAGACTCTATGGTCTGGTAGTTGGCACTGCCCTAGGTTCTAAAAGCCCCCAGTTCTAGGACTTGCTTCAATAACTAAGTATCTGAAGATAGGGGAAGAGCTTCAACAAGAAAGATTGAAAGAGTGATACACCCCTGAACAGCCCAGGATATTCTGCTGCAACGTGGGAGACCCCAGGTCAGATCTCTTCTCCATATCAGGTAGAGGGGCCTGGGGTGAATTCAACCCAGGTCTTCCACAGTCTATCACAGTCCCCTAACTACAGGGATAAGGAGGGCATCTCTTCCTCCGGCTAGGGAATTTAGACCTGCTTTTGCTTAAGCTAAAAAGCCCAAAATTGAAATGAAAATTTTCGAGTCAGTGTGAACAAAATATTTTGTTTGACCCAACTCAAAATGTTTTCTGACTTTTCAATTCACCAAATTTTCTTTTTTTTAAAAAAATCATTTTTGGTTCGACCTGAACTGAAACTACTTTTCATTTCTTTCTTGGATATTTTGGAATTGTCAGGAAACCAAAAAATCCGCGATTTATCCACCTCTACTCACAGCATCTTTCTGATGTGAAGTAATATAATTGTCCCCATTTCACAAAAGGATAAACTGAGTCACAGAGCTTGCCAGAGGCCAGTGAGTCAGTGGCCCTTCCAGGATGAGAACGCAGGGCTCTTTGTTCACTGCTCAGACCATGTCACAAACCTTTCGGTAAAGGCACAGGCGAGGGAGGCAGGAGTCCTGGCAGTGATAAGTGACTCTCTGTGGTATGTCTACACTACAATTAGCCATCCGCGGTTGGCCGTGCCAGCTGACTCCGGCTTGCAGGACTCAGGCTAAGAGGCTGTTTAACTGCATTGTAGATGTTCAGGCTCTGGTTGCAGCCCAAGTTCTGGGACCCTCCTGCCTCGCAGGGTCCTATAGTCCAGGCTCCAGCCTGAGCCCAACTGTCTACACCACAGTTAAACAGCCGCTTAGCCTGAGCCCTCTGAGCCCGAGTCAGCTGGTTTATAATTGCAGTGTAAAGATCGTAAAATGGGGATAATGATTCCTATCTCAGGGGAGCATGGAAGCAGTCATCCACTCCCTCTGCCCTGTGATGCCATGACTACATTCTTCTTCCATGAAGTAGCCAGTGGAGCTGCCTGGCCACACATAGTGTAAGAAGCAAGTTGGACCCAGTGAAGAGCTGTCTCAATATACCCAGAAGCAAGATGTGTCATTCTGTCCCCAACATGCGCTGGCCAATAGAGCCGGCTGGCTGACCCCAGTGAAGGCCTGTAGCGGCAAGTGAACTTCCTCTGCATCCTTGGGAACATGTTCTTCCTAAGGCAGAATGCTCCAGTGGGTCCCCCTCCCGCTCTGTAGCACCTTTAACCCAGTACCGTGCCTTACAGACATGAATGAGTCCTCTGAGAGTCACGGTGATAGCTTAATGTCTGTGACATGCTCTGAATTTTAAAAGCCCCATGTAAGTGCTAAACAATACTATCTGTACAGCATCTTGGAACATTGACAGTCATTTTCTCTATCCCCCAGTTCTTCCTGAAAAAGACAGGCCATCTTCTCCCTGCTGGAGCCTGCACTGAATGCAGAAGCTTTTGACATCACAGTGGATTGCTAAGGAAAAGCTTCTAGGCCCACGTCCACAACCCCTAACTTTTTGGCACCTAGGAACAAGACTGTGATACCCAAAGCTGAATTAGGCAGCTAGGCTTCCTACACAATGAATGTGATCCACAAATCCAGCACGCTAGGCAGGGAGCCACCTAAGCTAGCCAAGGGGAGATGCTGATGCGAGGGATGTGGCCTAACTCCTGTCTCCCTCCCAAAGACAGGTACCTAAGTCTGGGTTGCAGGGAAGTGCCTATCTCTGCCCATCAGTCCACAAACGGGACCTGGTGCCTGCAGTTAGGAGATTTAGGAGCCTAAGTCGTTTCTTGTGAGGGTGTTAGGCACCTGCCTCATGCCCCACAAAATGGCTGGAGGAAGTGCTGGTTGTCATGCCTCCCTTGTAGCTTTTAGCTCCCAATGGTCAGAGCTCTCACCTGGAATGTGGAAAACCCCTCTTCAATTCCCCACTCAGGCAGAGGGGAGACTGGATTTGAACGGGGGCCTCCCACCCCTCAGAAGAGTGCTCTGAGTATGGGTTATTCTGATGTGGGGCTCCCTCAGTCTCTCCTGTTGAGCCTGTGCCACAGAGTCATAGGCCCAGAGAGCATGAACGAGAATGACTCTGTAGTCTGGTGGTTTGCGTACCCAGCTATGAGGTAAGAGACCCAGCATCCAGTCCCCCTCTTCGATTTGTCTTTACTTATTTATACACAGTAGAACAGTTTCAGCATCCCAGGAGAGTGCTCTAACCCACAGGCTAAATATTACAAGGTCACCACCAGCACCCCTCTTACTCTGGCCAGCATTTGAATGCGACCTGATCTGGTAAGTGGCCAGTGATCAGGCCCCATGGGTGAGTTAGGCAAAGGAGTATCTATCTTCCCCAGTTTGGGGCTAAGGCAGGAGATAGGTGCCTGGATGCTTAGAGTGAGGCAGCAGCACACATGCCCAGAGAAGAAGCATAGGCGCCTAAGGGACTTTTACAGCAAAAATTTGGGCACCAAGCTGGGCCGCACAGACATTTTTGGGAGCCTAGTGCAAAATCTGAAACCCTCACCCTTGAAAAATACCAAGGATACAAAAACACTGAGGGGAGGCCCCAGGGGTGCTGGAGAAACTTGTACTTACCTCACGGCAGTGACTTCTGCCCCATGGGGCTGGGCCAGCCCCTGCTCTAGCTGTTGCGATTTTGTGCACAAGGGTGCAGTGTGACGCAGTTTTGGCCCTCTGTGGCTGGACCAAACCTGAGTGGTACCGTGACTCTGTGCACTAGCTCATAACACCACTCAGTTTGGGGCCCTCTCAAACAGGGGGCTCAGGGAAAAGTGCCTCTTTTGTCCCTCCGGGCAGCCCTGACACCAAGTTAGTTTAGGTGCCTACCAGGTTAGGTAGCAGCTGGTTTTGTGGATCATAATGGTGCCTAAAGTTTGGGGTTTAGGTACCTAAGTACCTTTGTGGATCTGGGCCCAAGGGTCTAAATTCTGTGTTGTAACTAAGGCAAAGGAAGAGAAGATCAGCAGAAAGGGGCAAAGTTCTCACTTAAATGCGAATATACTTCATCATTGGTTGAAAACCATCCAGCAACATAGAAAACATATTGAAAAAATTGAAAAAATAACTGGATTTTCATTTAAATTAGAAGCAGCAACTTAATAAAGTTCAGATCCAGATCTTGAATGAACTTCCACAAAGGCCAAAGATATTTCAATCAGAGGTTTTAATTCATGCATTTATTTATTTTTAGGTCACAAGAACAATCAAATGAACACAGTGTCAGACCTTCACCTGGCAGAAATCAGCACAGCTCTATTGAAATCAGTAGAGTTGGAATTACTCAGATTAAAACCAGCTGAGGAATTAGCCCATAGAATCCCTTCAAGCACCTGCTTCAGCAGTGATTTTCTGCTCTGTCCCTAATACCAGGTGTGTGTAACAAGCATGCTAGTACCCATTGCTAACAATTTTTGGTTAGAACAGCCACCAAAATCACCTTGGAATTTGAGTAGGAGAAAATGCAAGAAGGTAAGTGAATTATGCAAATTGAATGTTCAGGTATTGAACAACATGACAGGACTAGAAACTGCTTCATAGCAGTGGGAAAAACAGCACCTGTTAAAACTATGTCAGGGCTACTTTGGGTCTTCAGTCTAGCAGGACTTTTCAGCACTAGTCGAGGACTAAATTAGATATTAAACTCAGGAGCAGTATGACTTTAAATCTTTGTATCTTCAAAGCTAGGAAGCTCTCTTCTGGTGTGTGAAAGACTATTTGATGCATTAAGCAGGAAGGACTGAGATTTGGACCAGTTCTTATTCTGTTCACCTGTTCTTAGAATAGACAGACTAGTGACCACTCAGTAACTCATTGGCAAGAATGACTTTGTCACCTCTGACCGATCTCTTACCACTGGGAGCCCTGGGGTTATAGGTACAAGGAAAAGCTTTCTAATCTCTGAACTTGAACTGCAGTTATAAGGAGATGAAGGTGATTTGTTATTCCTCTAGGGAAACTGTGGGAAAGTGGAACTTTCTACCTTAAAGCAGGTTTGTCTAGTGAGAGAGATGCTAGTAGGAGGAAATGCGATTGTATACTAGAGTCCGGGAAAACAAATATGAACCATGTTGACCAAAAGCATTCTTGGATGAAAGGCAAACAGGTTATTTACATGTACAGAGTCATTGACATAGAAGCATCAGAAAGGCCTTTTTAGATAATCTGTGAAAGATGCATAGCTGGGCAGTGAATGGGCAGAGAAAAATATCAGCTCTATTTCCCATTAGACCTCGAGGGAGAGGCTGCAGAGTATCCAGGTAGGGGCCTGGTAAAGTGGCTTTGGTGGTGGGAGGGAACAGGATGTGCCCATTCCCAGCAACAGTGCATCAGGAAAAAGGAATCCCTCAGGTATCAGTTCAGAGACCCAGATGTACCATGATCCCTAGTATGGTAGCTGGAGACCCCCAGGATTCCCTACAACAACATGCTAGGGATTGAAGTCTCTTCCTTAGTCGCATAGTTGTTAGAGAGCGCTATCCCATAACCTGGCTACTGTATTAGGGGATCTCTTCCAGTTGAGAGGAGCTTCCTGCCCCTTATAGGACTTAGACTAGGAGATGCAGTGACCTATAAACCAGGGACCCCCTTTATAATAATGATTACTAATAATGCATAATATTAATAACTAATTAGTCACTACATCTTCTTATATAATGAATATGTATGTTGTTAATCATGCTCACTTTGCCCAGTTAAAAATGACTGCACAAGATGCAAGGTAGTGGTGAACTGCGGCCAAGGAATCGAAAGCCTGGTTTACACACAGTGTTTGTATTGGTATAACTATATTGCTTTGGGGTGGGATTTTTTTTTTAAATGATTGTAATTATACTGGTACAACCCCTCGTGCGGCTGCAGTTAGACAAGTATAAAGGTGCCTCACGTCCGCATAGGTTATTCCCTTTTCCATAGGGGAATAGATTATATCAGCATAAGCATATTTATTCCAGTATAACTGTGGCCACACTAGGAGGGTTGTAATGCTTTAATGATACCAGTTTAGTTAAAGTAGTAGAACTGTTGGGCAGACAAAGCTTCATTCTCCACTGTCTCATACTCTCCTGTGCAAACCAAGTCTAAACTGAGAAAACTCTCTCACTGAGGTGAGTTTGGGGAATACTGATTTGTTAACATTTTACACCTACCTACTTTACTTTGCACAAAAGTCAGTGACCCCACAAGATGTAGGGTAGAGGAGAACCCTGAGATGCCGTCCCTTTCATGAAACATTAAGATTCACTGGAGAGAAAAAAAAGTGTTTAAAGGGGAGGGGTTAAAAAACCACTCAACCTTTCTGTGGTTCAAAGCAATCTGATCAGAAGATTTTTAGGAAATTAATAATGAAAAATATTTTTGAAGATTATTTGATTCTCACAAACTGCTGATCGAGAGCTTTCCTACAGAGACCCCTTCAAACAGATATTCTACTATCTCTTGTCGCCTGCTTTGCAGTCTCACAGTGTGGTCTAGTGGCTGGATCACTGCATGGGAACTCAGGAGTTCTGGCTTCTATTCCTCGCTCTGCCACTGGCCTGCTGGATGACCTTGAGCAAGTCACTTCCCCTCTCTGTGCCTCAGTTTCCCATTTCTAAAATAAGGATAATAATCCTTCCTTGGTCAAACATTTTGAGATCTACAGTGAAAAAGTGCTGTATAACAGCTAGATATTATTATTGCTCCAACTTCAAACATTTTACCTAGTAGCTCTTAATAAAGAGTAAGATGACAAGGTATGTTTCTATATCTAGCAAATAGAAGCAATCAGTTCAGTGTCTTATACTCACAGAACCAGATCTTTATCTCAGTAACACCAATAAAAATCTGTAGTAATTCCACTGGCACTGGAGATGCTCTGGATTTGCACTGGTGGTGCTGAGGTTAGAATCTGGACCAAAATTGTTGAGCAGACTTTTGGTTTGCAGTTAACTCTGGAGTTCTCTGTGACAGACACTAACATGGACTGCAGGCCCAGATTTTACGTTGTAAAATGTAAAAGAAGCTTTTTTACACCTGTACACTCTACGTGGACATTTGGCCTGGGAGTGCAGGAGCCAGTGAGTATTACACACCTGCTGTTCTCCAGCCAGAACAGGTGGGCAAGGTATTGTAAATAAAGAATAAAAAAAGTTTGGTTTATTCAGGATGCATCTGCTCTGCGCATGTGCCACCGCCGCCATTTACTAAAACGTCTGTCGAAATAAAGATATAGAGCAACCTGTTTAAAAAGCCCTTGTTTCAGCCGCCAATGAAATGGCTACAAACAGGCTTAATGACCTTATTTGGTAAAAGTCTAAGATTGTGAGCTCGGTAGGAGACAGCCTATATAATCTTATGTATTTCCTGCTTTTGGCAGAGACTCCGACTTTCTGACGGTGTTCTCTCCAACTCTGCAGAATTGTAATAAACTCTTCCGAACAGAGCACAATTTGCCTCTTGCCTGGTAATTGTTGGGGTTCAAGGGGTTGCCCCCTTAAAACCGGTTAACAATTTCTGGTGTCAGAAGTGGGATGTCAATTGCCCTTTTGGGCCGGGCTGTGTGTGTGTCCGTTGGGCTCGAGGTGGACGGGTAAGTGACTCGCGAAATCGGAGGGCCCCCGTTCTTGTTGAAACGGCCGGTATCCCGGTTGCTGCCTGACACCTCGTTCCCAAGAACCCATCTTGAGGCGCTCCACGGAAGAAACGGCCGGTCTATTTTGCGAAGTATTAAGCTTATCGGTAAGTGTGGGAGTGTTCGAAATCTCGTCAAACAGTGGGTGGGACATTGTCGTGTGTTCGGAGAGTGAATGAGTCTGCAGTTCTCCTCGGTGGCCGTGAACGTCCGGGACCGGGAGTCAGACTAGAGTGAGTGAAGTTTTCCTTTTGTGTCCGCGACTGAGGACCCCTTACCTCTTTCGCACAACCCTTATCCGTTGTGGCCTGTTTTAACTCATAAGGGATGGGAAACAAGACGTCTAAGGTAGCCAAAGGAAATGGCAAAGGCAAGAAGAAACAGGGGGATTCCGTTGGGGACGCCCAGGTTCCGAATGGGTCATTGGAACTAGGAATTCCAGGGAATAGTCCGCTTGCGCGACTACTTCTCCATTGGGAACAGGTTAAGACGCAGGAATTTCAGACGCCTGGGGAGATGGTACGGTTGTGTACCACGGTGTGGCCAGAATTTCACATTCAGCCACGATGGCCAAAGTTCGGATCTTGTGACTTTGAGGAAATAAAGAGGGTTGATGCAGAATATCAGAAACAACCTCCTAGGTCTAGTTATGTAGACTCCTGGATGTGGTTTATACTTAAGTTTTGTGATGGGGTGACTATGGCCGTAAGTAGAGAACAATTAAGGGAGAAAATAGGGGAAGTAGAAATGTCAAAATTTGATCCTCTCGAATTCTTGTCTAGGGTTACCCCTCAGGCACAACCTCCACCACCGCAACAGCCAGCCCAACCCCAAACACAATCCCCTCTTCTTCGGCAGCGATCCTTATCAGGTCAGGATGATAGGGAGGATCAGGCAGCGGGAGGAAACAATATGGGGGGAGAACTACCTCCGCCTTATAATCTAGAAGAGGAGAAAGGCGAAAAGCAGGGTAAAAGATTAGAACGGGAACTTCAGAATTTACAAATAGAGCAATATGGTTGGGAGTTGCAGGATTTCAGGGGACGGAAACATAATAAGGTTGGACCTACCGCTCCGAACAAGGACGAGGAGGAAACAGGACCAGGGGGGTCCTCACAACTCCTCCGACCCTTGCGGCAGGTACCTATGGGTGACGGTTTGGGATACGTGGAAGTACCTTTAACAAGTAGTGATCTCAGGATAATAAAAGGGCAGATTCCAAGCCTTACTGAGGACCCTTTAGGGTTTGTACAAGGTCTTCGGGATGCTTTGGGGCCGTCTATTTACAGCCCTACTGAATTTTTATACATTTGCCGCCAATTGGCTGGGACCACCTATACTAATCAGGCATTAACTCAGGCCAGAAGTATATGGAGAGATGAAGTTGCGGGCAGGACTGAGGCACAAGCTCAGGAGGCTTTCCCGGAGGAGACACCGGCTCAATGGGACTTCCAAGCTCAGGCAGGGAGGATCGCCTGTGAAACTTATCGACGCTATATGTTACAGGCATTCCAACAGATAATCCCTACTAACATAAGTATGACAAAAGCTTTTGGACAGCCACAAGGAAAAGATGAGAGTCCTGTAGAATATTTAGAACGCATAAAGAAAAGCATGCGACAATATACTGGATTAGATCCGGAAGCTCCGGCAAATATTGCAATACTGAAACTTCAATTTGTGGCAGGAAGTTATCCAGATATCAGAGTTAAGTTGCAGAAATTTGATGGATTAATGCTTAAACCACTCGAGGAACTATTGAATGAAGCTCAGAAAGTGGTATTGAGGAGGGACGAGGAAAAAGAAAAGAAGAAAACTAAGTTAATGGTACAGACAGTCCAACAGGTTCTGTCTCACCAAAATCAGGGACCTCCGAGAAGGCAATTCCCACCTAACTGGAAAAGAGGACCGGCCAAAGGAGAATGGGATGAAAGGAAGGAGTTAAGGGATGCTGAAAGGTCTAGGGAAGGTTGGAAGTCCCAGCAACAGGGACAAGGTAGGGGTATGGACCAGAGGGGTCCATTGCCCAGGGATGTCTGTGCTTTCTGTAAACAGAAGGGACACTGGAAAAGAGAATGTGCCCTAAGGAAAGGAAAGGAGGCTGAAGAACTTGTAAGGCAGGCTGCCTGTTTTGAAGATGTTGACTAGGGGGTCAGGGCTGTCTGGTAAAAAGACCCACCTTTTCCGAGCCCATGTTAACCCTAAAGGTGGGCAACTTACTAAAAGAGGTAGAATTTTTGGTAGACTCAGGAGCCACCCGTTCCAGTCTGGTTGAGTCCGTCTGGACCGGGGAGCCTCCGTTTTCCGGGGCATTCTGTAAAATAACAGGGGTAGAGAATAGGGTGACGTCGGTGCCAATTTTAAAACCCCTTTTTGTTTCCCAGCCAGGGAACCAAGGTAATATACTTCACGAGTTTCTTTGGATTCCAGGATCAGGAGTGAATCTTCTAGGGAGGGACCTTATGGGAAAATTGGGCTTAACCATTACTATTAAAAACCAGACTTGTACAGTCCGGTTGGCTCCCTTGAGAGCGGAAGATGAGGAGAAACTTGACCCTAACGTATGGGCCAGACCTGGAAACCCAGGGTTATTGCGGATAGTGCCCGTTAAAATACACCTAAAGACAGAGGTACCGGTCTATCGAAGTCAATACCCCATACGTCCAGAAGCAGAGGTCGGGATTGACTCCTTTCGAATGCTTGTATGGGATGGGGCAGTGGGATGTCAGTCCTAAAAGTGTAAACCCTAACTTGGATTTGTTCAAAGATGCATATTTAAAAAAACATTTGCTGGCACTCTTTTCTATTATATCCAAAAACAGGGAACAGAGTTTGGTGGTTCAAAGAGTGCCTCTTGAAGCTCCAGTCCATTCCTTCCAGCCTGGTCAGTGGGCGTATATTAAGGCGTGGAAAACAGAACCGCTGGCGCTTCGATGGTTGGGTCCCTATCAGATTCTGTTAACCACTGAGACAGCTATCAGAACCAGAGAAGCTGGATGGACTCATCATATACGGGCTAAGCACGCTGCAGACCCTGAAGACCGGTGGGAGGCTACTCCTCAACCCAGCAACGAACTTAAGACTGTGTTGAAACGGGTTCCTAATGTTTAGGGTTCTAGCCCTCTAGGGGGTCTCCATGTCTATTTTATAACTGTCAGGTTACTCGTTGTTCTCTCCCTGTTTCGCTTACAAGAGGTTGGGAGTAGGAAGTTCAGGTTCAGAAAAAGAAAGGAGGTTTGCTTAAAAGTTTTGATTGATCCCCTATTAGGACCTAACCCCTTTTAACCCTACCAGTGTTTGGTGCATAAGACTTGTCCTTACCAGTGGTGCGGTCGATTATCTAAATTTAACAGAAGGGTGCCGATGGATTCGGCAGCAGGGAAAAGCTCGGCGGTGGAGGATGAATCAGGAGGGAGCCGAACTGTCAGAAGAAGTTCCGGTGGGATGGCTCCGAAAAGCGATTCATCTACAGAACCAGACCTGCTGGAAGTGCCTGAAACAGCACCCCTGCTTGCCTCCCAAAGCGCCACTCGAAAGAGACTCCGACGAGGAAAAATGGGAAGCAATGTTCATACACAGGTGAACACATCACAATCGGTACCCCCTTTGGTATCCTTTGCATTTATACTGTTTTTCCTATTTGGTCGCGCCACAGGTAATAACAACTCTTGTCCATGCACCACTGTCACTAGACAGGGAAGTCATGAGGTTCATACTTTAATATACAAAACCGTTTACAAATGCTCAGGAACGACTGAGACGTGTAAATTCGATTCTGTTTCCTATCAGGTATGCACTGAAGGAAGCAAAAAGGTGTGTTATGATCCTAAAGAGGACCCCGAGAGAATTTGGATAGAAGTTAGGGCGGGAAGTAAAAATGGCCCCTTGTTGACTAGGGGTCTCCGGCAAGACAACCAACCCATTTCTTTAGCTTTCGATGCTTGTAAAGCTATGAGCTATGGCCCCGATAAGTGTGGAGGATTAAATTGGGAAAGGAGTTATATGTTGGAACATAAGTATATGGGATATAGTGGAAACTGGTGGTCTGGCTGTGAGGCTGATGATTGGTATTACGTGCCCTATTGGTCTTGCGTAAAATGGGCAACATGGCAAACCTCAGGTACAACCGCCAAACTAGAAAAAGGAGTGGGAAAATCGGACTGCAAGTCTCATGAATGCAATCCTGTTAACTTTACTATTCTTAAACCTCAAGATTGGGACAGTCAGGATTGGTGGAATAAAGCTTTTGGTATATTGATAGATGGAAAGGGATCTGATCCAGGTGTCCTGCTGTATATCATTCAAATAAAAGAGGGAGTAGTAGGGGAGGATAAAAGGATGTATCAGGCCTTCTGGAAGAAAATAGAGGCAGACACATGGGAGCATGTACTCACTCCACGAACAGTGAACCTTTTTGTGGAATTAGCCCACACTATTGCCGTGAGCATGAATGTGACAAATTGTTATATTTGTGGGGGGACTTTAAGGGGGGACCAATGGCCTTGGGAGGTCCTAGAATGGAATCAGACCGCTCCCTATAATGCCTCAAAATATCCTCCTCACATCATACTTTCCAGATGGGAGCTTACCAACAATTTGATAGGGGAGAATTGTGTCCAACATACAGAGCATGGTGTAAATAACCCTATGATTTTAGGGGACTCTAATTGTAAATTTGTTAAAATCATTAATGGGTCTCAATACGGTACATGGGGAAATTCTACATTGGGAAACAATTCTGTCAACCCCTGGGAAAACTTAACCAAGATCGTAAAAACAATTTGGCATAATGGTACCGTGCTAAAAAAGGAAGTGCACCCCCTGGGCTTTATTGGATCTGTGGAAAAACAGCTTATTCACACCTAAGTCCCAATTGGACAGGTACATGCTTTTTGGGACATCTACGACCCTCCTTCTTTATGATACCATTATCCAAAGGAGTGGATTTGGGACAACCAGTCCTAATAAAAAGGAAAAAAAGGGAAAAAAAGGAAAAAAAATAGGAACCTGGAAAGATGATGAATGGCCCCCAGAAAGAATAATTGCTTATTATGATCCTGCATCCTGGGCCCAAGATGGGTCTTATGGTTACAGAACCCCCATTTACCTATTAAACCGACTAATTAGACTACAGGCAGTGGTAGAACTGCTCACAAGAGAAAATCAGCAGGCCCTGTTAGTGTTGGCTAAGCAAAATACTAAGATCAAGAACGCTGTTTATCAAAATCGGTTAGCCCTGGATTACCTTTTGGCAGCAGAAGGGGGAGTGTGTGGGAAATTTAACCTCACAAATTGTTGTCTTGAAATAGGAGATACCCAAGAAATAATTGCTGAAATCACAGGCTGAATGAAAGAACTGGCCCATGTACCAGTACAAACATGGACTGGAATGCTAGACTCCACCGGATGGTTGGGGGAATTTTTAATAACTGGAAACAAGCTTTGTTTTTCTTTTGTTTTATTTTACTAGGTTTAATGATTATGCCTTGTATTATTCCGCTTATAAGAAATATGATAAGTTCCGCTGTGCAAGCCGCAATGCCCCAAGCGACCCAAATGGTGATCAGAAGTCCAGAAATACAATATAAAGTCATACCAATGCTTAATGATACAAATGAATGAACCAAAGGTTGGTATAAAAGAAAAGGGGGGAATTGTAAATAAAGAATAAAAAAAGTTTGGTTCATTCAGGATGCATCTGCTCTGCGCATGTGCCACCGCCGCCATTTACTAAAACGTCTGTCGAAATAAAGATATAGAGCAACCTGTTTAAAAAGCCCTTGTTTCAGCCGCCAATGAAATGGCTACAAACAGGCTTAATGACCTTATTTGGTAAAAGTCTAAGATTGTGAGCTCGGTAGGAGACAGCCTATATAATCTTATGTATTTCCTGCTTTTGGCAGAGACTCCGACTTTCTGACGGTGTTCTCTCCAACTCTGCAGAATTGTAATAAACTCTTCCGAACAGAGCACAATTTGCCTCTTGCCTGGTAATTGTTGGGGTTCAAGGGGTTGCCCCCTTAAAACCGGTTAACAGTATGGGCAGAACCTTGGCACTGTCCTTCTAATAGGACAAACATCTGAGATTAATTTCCAAACAAGCACTTTCATGTTTTCTCCCATAGTGCCCCACCCACGTGGGACCAGCTTCCTGGGAACATCCATGCACCACATCCTCCTCATTCTTCAGATCCCTTCTTCAAACCTCTCCTTCACTGTGATGCATATCCAAAACTTGCTAATGGTTAAGCAGCTGGTGGGCTGAGACCATGGCCCCTCATGCTGACTAGTACTGCTTTGTTGTTTTCTTGTACTCCCCCATCTCTTTTTTTGTCTGTATCCACTGTTGTCTCGTCTCTTACACTAAGACTCTTTTGCACAGGGACCATCTTTTTGTTCTGTTTATACAATACCTCTCACAGTGGAGACCTGGTTCATAACTGGAGCTCTTAGGAGATGCAGTGATATAGAATTAATAATAGCTGAACAGGCGTCAGGGATGCCGTAATTTACTGCTGGTATAGGCCTGCAGCAGATGACCACTTCCCCCATCCCCAGAGGAAAGGGAGAAGCGGGAAGGGAGCTGTGCCTCAGAAGGGTGAATGAGAGGAACAATGCTTCTTAGGACTATTCCTGTAGTGACACAGCTTGTGCTTCACCACTTGCTGAGGGTTAGGCCTAAACTCTAACTCTCCAGGTCACAAGTCTAACTCTCAGTGCAGCTTTTATGAAATCATTAAATAAATTCAATCAATAAAGCACTTTGGTGTCTCCTTTTGTAACACTGATCTTCTTCATGTACATTTAGGGTATTATTATTAAGAATCAGGAAACATTTTAGTTCTTAATTCAGAACTGGCTTCTCTAGAGGTTTCTGGGCCTCCGCTTTCCAGATCCATTTTTGTCCTGTTTCCTACCCGTGTGAATTCCTAATAGTGTTGCTGATGGTGCATATTTGAGACTGCTGTACCAAAAAAAGATGTGTACAGATGGTTATAAGTAGATATAAGCGAGAGTAAAAATAACCCAGCCCCAAGAGTGAGCCACATTTGGGCCAAGATGGGGAAAGTGATTTAACCGTGCTTTTCCCCACAAAAGGGTGTAGATATATTCAGCAAAAGCAATATAAATGTGTGGCTTTATTCTTGCTTGAAAATGTAACGGATGCAATGATGCCTTCCAGTGTCTGTAGACAGGATCCCAAAGAAAAAGGAACAGTTGCCAATAGAGCCAGTGACTCTTTAGAGCCTGGTCGCTATCCATCACAAGAGGAGATGTGGGATGATCCGGAATATTTTGGAGGAGGGGGCTGGATTCCCCACTGGGCTCTATGAGAGAGGCTCCAGGTTGATGGGACTCCGGTGTCCCCCTCAGTGGGCTGCACTTTTCCTTTCTGCTCTTTTACTCCAGAAGTGACATAGGAGAAGAGGGGGGCATGCTCCTATGCACCAGTCATTCATGACACCAAAATGAGAGGCACTCTCAGTTGATTGTACAAACAATAGTACTGTGATTCTTCTAATCAGCAGTGAAATAGTTCACAATGCGGACATTTAGATTAGCATCACTGAGCATCTGAGTTAGGGACTGGGGCAGATCACACCTACCAGAGCTATTGTTCCAGGCTCTATGCAAACTCAGGCATATCCCACTGCACCACTTGCACTCAGTTCACTTTCTTGGAAGCCATAACAGTTAGTCTTATTTTCTTTAATAAAAAACAAAACAAAACTGAGATTGTGGAGAAAAAGATGGCAGCATCAAACAAGTACAGGATTGCCCCCCAGCTGGTGGGCAATCTGACCCAATTCTAGTTCTGGCAATAAAGAAAAATATCTTTTAAAACAGGAAAAGTGTGATTTATAAAACCACAAAAAACAATCTGGGACTCAGGGCCAGGTATAGTATCTGAAACTACTGTTTAGTCATTTGTTTGTAGTTTATTACTTTTTCAGTTGACAGTGTACCTTTGACCGAACTGCACCTACTCTTCTTACCAACACTACTGCACATGCCATTTCTTCAGCAAGAATTTAATGAAACAACAAGATTGCATATCAATATATCATAATGAACTCATGTTTGTCAGTAGCATTGTATTGTGGCTGTAGACAAAGAGTGACTTAACCAGAGCACTAGCCAGTGGTAGAGCCTTGGGAAGATGAAAGTATCCAATGAGAGAACTTTTTGAAGTTTGACATCTGATGTCTAGTGACATCTTGGACCTCTACCAGAGGCACTGAATCCAAGAGCTTCTACGCAGCCCCACCTGCCGCCTGCACCCATGGTATGGAACAGGCATTCACCTGTGGGGGTGTTTTTAATCAAGTGCTCTAGGGCAGGAAATGCTCACAGTAAATGTTATGCTTTTTTGTTATTGTGTTTCTGATTTAACAAGGACATGGAAAAGCTATGGCCAATGGCGATCTGGGCAGATGAGCTTGTCACAGTCAAATAAATGAGATTTGAATTGCTTTTTTTTTCTAAATTGACTCTTCAGTTTCCAGTGCAGGAAAGAAAACATAGCTAGGAAAACAATTACAACTGCAGGCTAGAAAATACTAATGTACTTCTGCAGGTACTTCTGCTTTAAGGTATATTCTGCCTTTAAGTATTTATTTTCTGATTGCTCCAGATCACATACTTCAAAAAAAAAAAAAAAAAAAATCAGGAGGAATGAAAGAAATAAGGACTGAGTCCAAATCCTCAGCAAGTATAAATCAGCACAGCAGTTCCATTTAAGTCAATTTGCACCAATTTATGCCAGCTGAGGTGATGACACTGCTAAAATAAATAGAGCTCTCGAGTCCCCAGAAAAGGTTTATTTAAAAATCTACTTTTAGTATTTCATAACACTGAAAACAAAGTAGCCTTCAGTGTTTTGCAGACATCTGGATCAAACATCACTGGAAAACTTCAGTTGAGACCTTACCAATGTCCTATCTTGCTCTGTGTGGACATAACAGAGACTGGTGGTTGGGTTTTGGTTTTCTTCTGTAAAATCAGGTGCCTGCCCCAAGTCATTGGCTAACGTTTCCTTTCTCCTCACAGTTGTGCAATGTCCTGGATCCTGGTGATCTGCTTGTCTGCCCCTATCTACTCCACAAATATTTGAGTTTTGTTGATTTTTAAGGCCAGTATCAACTCCATAACATTTGGTTGAGCTAGAGAATATCTTTTGGAAAGACATCCGTTCTTTAAAGACTTCAAATAATGGAGAAATCCATCACAGCCTTTGGCGAATTGTGGCAGTGGTTAATTACCCTCTGTGTCAATAAAAACAAAAACCCTTAATTATTAAAAATAGACACCTTATTTCTGCTTGGAATTTGTCTTGCTTCAGCTTCCAACCAGAGGCTCTCATGGCTTTGCCTGCTAGATTTAAGTGTCCTCTAATATCAGAAATCTCCTACCCATGTATGTAGTGATAGACTGTGATCAAGTCACCACTTAACCTTCTCTTTGTTAAGCTAAAGGATTAAGCTTCCTGCAAGGCATGTTTTCCAGACCTCAGATCATCTAATTTTTAGCTCAGAAATGAGTTTATTTGTCTGCCAAAATGAGGTCTACTGTAGAATTACCCCAAGTAGGGTTTAATACATTTTGTATTAGAAAAATTGTCATCTATAATGTTTGGAAAACTCCAAGGCAGTTTTACTAGTGGGAGCATCAGTCCTCCAGCACACCTCTCCCACACTGAAGGCATGTTTAAGTAATGAGTGAAATGCCTCATGGTGACAGGCTAAAACTTTTAGAGTTGGATGCCTATAATCAGGCATTGAAATCCTTATTTAGGCAACAAAATAAGTAGCCTGATTTTCTCAGATGCACAACTCCCAATGAAGTTAGGTGAGGTCAGAAGGGGCGGTCGGTCCTCAGGACCTCTCAAAATGAGGGCCATTTATTTTGATATCGAACTTTAGGCATTCAAGTTTGAAACTTTTGGCCTCAGTTTGAAATGGGCTTGTAATAATGGAATTACAAAGCACTTTAAAGCCTATGTGGTCTATTTTGTAGATGGAAGATGTATTAACATTTAATATCTCTAATAAAATGCCTCGCTGGAATTATAATTTTGCATAAAATACATACACCATCATGGACGTAGCGTGGACCATAAGCATAGTATGGACATATTTAATGCCCCCTGGTTTCACAACAATTAGTAGAGCAGCACCCCTGTAGCTTGTTGGATGCTGTAGACAATACAGCCATAGGCTACAGCACTGGTCCCATGCACTGTAATGTACAGGAATTACAGTACTTGACTATACCGCCTATTGTCACAGGATTCCAAGGCACTGTACCAGCAGGACCAATTACGTAGGAATTACTTCACTCACAAATTGCCACTGCTATCACTAGGATGCAAAGTAACTGCTGTTTACAGTGACACCACCCAGCTGCTGAGGGCAGGACATGAAGAAAAATATTCTTGCAGGCACTTAAGGGGTTACTGATTGCCCAACTACTGAGGGAAGTTACAAAGAAAGATTACGGTGCTGCTGGGTCAGATCCCCAACTGGTCTACCCCACCAGCAATTTTGAAGTCAATGGAGTCATGCTGATTTACACTAGCTGAGGATCTGGGTTGAAGCCATATGTTGACGAGAGGAATCTAATTTCCAAAATAATAATAATGACTTTTCAGCAGCAGATCTCACAGTGCTTCGCAACCTTTAATTATTTTATATCAGAACACCCCTGTGAAGTAGGGCAGGGCTTTTATCCCCATTGGGAACTGAGGCACAGAGAGGCTAAATGACTTGCCCAAGGTGTCACAGGAAGTGTGTGGCAGAGCAGGGAATTGAGCCCAAGTCCTAGGCTAGTGCTCTAACCACTGGACTCTCCTTTCCTTTTTACAAGCAAAAGGTAAACTAGAAACATTCTTCCTCAACACTGAGGTTACTCACTTGCTCCTACTCAACTCGCTTCAGTGACCCCATTTTATCCTGCCTCTTGACTTCCCATAACTCCATCATCATTCCCTCTCACCTGATCACTCTCCTCTGGTTCTTTCTGCTCTGAGCATACACATGCTCCAGTCTCCCCTCTTCTTCAAAGTCAACCCTTGATCTCCACCTGCCCCTCCAAACTACTGCCTCATCTCTTTCAGATGGATCAAACATGGAGTCTTCAGTCAATGTCTTGGGTTTCTCTCCTGCAGCTCCATCCTGTACTCTCTCATATCTGCCTCTTCAGTATGTAGCTTGGCTAAGTTTAGGGTGCAAAGTGCACCAGTCACAGGTAATAGGTTCTTTGTTCTTGCAAATTATGAGATTGGTGAAACACAAATAGAATCAAATCCAAGCATAAGTATAATTCTATCAAAGCAGACACGTACAACAAAACACCTCTGAGACCATGCACACTTAGAGCCTTAGGCTGGTACAAGATGAAAAGCAATTCCCCAATGTTGACATACTTACATCCTTATAGAAACTGATAACAGCAAACATAGAAGAAAAACTAAGAGGGCTTGTTCGTACTCAGGCTTCTGCCATTTGGTGATCCCTGGTATCCCAACCAGACACGGATCTGACAACCTTTTGTACAACTTTTTCCATTCCTCTACATGCCACACCGGACTATATCTGATCAACTCTCAGCCCCTGTTCATATTTTGTATTCTGGGAGATCAATTTTAGGGTTCCAGTTGTCCATATGTAGTATTTTGGTTAACCATCATTATATTTGACAGTTAATCCACTCGTTCATGTCAGTCCCTTTCCCAATAGTTTTGATACATCAATGTGGTTAGCTCTTCTTGCGAAAAGCCCCTAAGATGCTACCATGTGTTCTTTTGTGATCTATGTATCACTAAATGCATCACTAAATTATATCACAAAATATATACAACTAATTTCTAGGCCTCACTCTAAACCCTTAATACTTAAGGCCTATAGCCAAGCCTATTTTTAGTACATATATTTGGTTCTTTTACTTGCTGTTACAGCTTCAATAACTTCATTATTATTTTACCCCAAACTATAGGGCTTCCAAGCCCAGATCAGGGGTCAACAGCCACCCCTTTGTTGGAGTGATAATTATGATGATTATCCTGACACCATATTCGTTAGCCATGACCCAATTTTTGTGATGCTATTGCAAACAGGAACTGCAGTAACAACAGTTTAGGCAACTATAGTTCTTAACGAAGGTGTTATAACAAAAGTTTGGAAAAGTGACAGGACATCCAATTTCTCATAATTGTACTCTTCGATTAGTTGCTGTGCAATACTGTCCAGTCACACTATAAGTTATTCTTTCCGATGGTGTGCTCCATTTTGTTAATGCACCAGGTATGACGAGATGGCAGTCAGTCTTTCCAACCAACTCTGTAATTGGTTGGAATACCTCTCCATCTAGCAACTTGCAGGAGTGATTACCTCAGACACATTGCAGCTGCACACATGCAGGTAGCCATTTACAGAGCAACAGGCAGTATGCAAGGATCTCCACATTTGGATATACCACCTGATATACCACCACGGAGACAAATTTAGTCATTCCTTGAAAATGTCTTCTTCAAGCTGACTTACTGAATGGACAGAAGCCAATCAATCAGGATCAAACACTAGTAAAAAAGCAGTGAATAATACATAAAGGGAAATAGACACAGTACAATTCCCGCTTAAATAACTAGAGTTCTGACCAGGGTGCATTGTCACAAATCCCAAGCTTTGCATAATATTAAGAGAGATTTTCTTGCAAATAGCAAGACATTTAATTCCATCCTGCTCCAGTTTCAGAGAACATCTGGCGCAATATCAATTTCATAACTTTTTGTCTCTAATAAAATTAGGAGTTTTTTCTAGTTTTAAATCCTTTAGGAGTGTGGTGATTCTAAGATCTATTCACCATAAACTAAACAAACAATTGTTATGCCTATGCTAGCCATTTCTCCAACCTGTTGCTCATAGGCTAAAGCTTTATCCACCAGTATGGAGCAGAAGACCGCTACCTCTGAGAAACAGTACATTTTACTATATTTTAATATAAATTTTTTAAAACAACTGGGGTGTGCATTAAGTGCACATAATTAAAATACCTAGTATTAATGTAATAAATAATCTGTGAGACCACTTGCTGGTCCAGATAACAAGATGGGATATTTTCTTTCCTTTGGATTGATTTATAATTTCAGAGTTTATTATGGGTGTTTGACCTTTACCTTGAACAATGATACCTTATACTATCACGTATTACATAACAGCCTGTTCCTTTCACTTTTTTTTCAACTGAATACCCATTCAATAATAACCAGACATGCACACAGGAGCATTATGCATTACCAATACAGTCTCATTAAGTCAAGCAGAGAAAGTTTGTCCCATACTTTGGTTATGTAGCTGGGAGGGGTGGTTCCCCTCTGAGAGGGACCTAGAGGGAGAACCAAACCTACCCTGGCTGCTAGAGCCTAGAAGGAGATCACCTGGCTGTAAGCAAGGAGGTGGGGCCAGGCCTTTAAAAGCCAGACAGACACCACCTGACTGGAAGCAGAGAGGCGGGGCCAGGCCTTTAAAACCCCCCGGCCTGCAAGCTCAGTCCGGGGGGGATGGCTGAGGGAGAAGGATACTGCCCTCTTGCTAGAGGGGCTAAGCTAGAGCCAGGCCTGAGGCCCATGCTGAGGGGGAGTAGCCTGTCTTAACCCCAGACTGGGGACTGGTAGAGAGGCCACCTGAGTCACCCACTGCCTGGGAGTTGGAGGGGAGCCCACCTGAGTCACCTGTTGCCTGGGAACAGGAGGAGGATAGACCTGAGCAGTACAGAGCTGGGACCTGGAGAACCTACCAGCCCTGCCTGGGGGCCAGAGGAGCTACCCTCTGAGGAGGAACCCCTGGAGTTGCTGGAGCTACTGCTGGTGGTTGAGGAGGGCCTGATGGGACTACCACACCCCAGCAACCTGGAGGAATCAGGTACTTGGGAGTATGGGGAGGAAGAAGCCCAGGGACAGCCCTAAACAGTGGCTGAGTCTGGGGCAACCTGGTTGGTGTGTTGTGGCAGGTGCCTCTGCCACTGTTAGGGCCCTGGGCTGGGATGCAGTGGAGATGCATCCCCCTCCCCTCTTCCTGCGCCACTCTGGGAGAACCTTGCCCTCCTTACCGTCCCAGACGCTAGACTGTTGGCTCGCCCGCCCTGCCTACGGGCCGGGGTGAAGGACTGTTGGCTCGCCTGCCTTGCCTATGGGCCGGGGTGAAGGATTAGGCTGTTTCCTGGCAGGGGAGAGCCAGGAGGACCAGTCCCCCTCTAAGAAGGCCTCAGAGGGGAACCCCAGATGCTGCCCCTAGAAGGGCACATTCACAGGTTATAATATTTCCTTTGGTTTGGGACCTTCCATTCTATAATTTTATCGCAGTTGTTTTGAGCTGACATCACGATGCTGGAAAATGGTGTTTGCATCATGCCCACATACAATGACATAAAGAGCTGAATCTCTGCTGATATGAAATTGGACGTCGGTGCCAACGGCAACATCAGTGATTACTGGGACAGTAAGGTCCTCGTATTCAACGTGAGGTGGCAAATGAGAAGTCTCTGTCCATCTTAAATCACTGAGGCTACTCATGAGGAGAAACAGCCCTAACCTTGATCTGGGATTCTTTTTTGGTCTTTGCTGTGCTACTTGACACCTTTTTCCTAGTTCACTTGTGATTTGCATGGTGAATTGTTTGTCCAATGTTTTTGTCATTCTTTTATACACTTCTTAGATTAGGAACTAGGTCTCTTTCATAGGAGAGATTGATACAGGATCCCTCACTCACTCAAGCCATGGGAGACAGACCTATCCTTGCTTACACACAGCCCCCCAACCTGAAGCAAATACTCACCAGCAACTGTATAGCATAAAACAAGAACACTAACCCAGGAACCTATCCCTGTGAAAAACCCCGTTGCCAGCTCTGCCCGCACATCGACTCTAGTGACACCATCACAGGCCATAACCACATCAGCCACACCATCAGGAGCTCATTCACCTGCACATCTACTAATGTAATATATGCCATCATGTGCCAGCAATGCCACTCTGCCATGTACATTGGCCAAACCGGTCTGTCACTACGCAAAAGAATAAATGGACACACATCAGACCTAAAAAATGGTAACATCCATAAGCCAGTCGGAGAGCACTTCAATCTCCAAGGACACTCTGAAGCTGACTTGAAAGTTGCCATACTTCTACCAAAAAAAACTTCAAAAACAGACTTCAGCGAGAAACTGCAGAGCTAGAACTCATATGTAAACTTGACACAATCAGACTGGGTCTGAATAGGGATTTGGAATAGTTATCTCATTACAAGAAGTAATTGTCATTGTTGACACCTTCTAATCAATGGTTGTGAATAGGCCTCATCTACCCTAACTATATTTACTTTGTTAGCACTTGTCCTCCCCATTGTGTATATATATACACATCTCCTATCTGTGGTTTCCACTTCATGCATCTGACGAAGTGGGTTGCAGCCCACGAAAGCTTATGCCTGCAGAAATTTGTTAGTCTTTAAGGTGCTACAGGACTTTCATTGTTTTTACTTGCATAAGAGTTTCAAGTCCAACCCTTTGTATGACTGAAATTGTAGAGCCAGATTCTCCCATTCTTGTGTTTCAGTGGCTCCTTATTCACATTGCTGTCAGAGGTGCTACCCGGGATGGCCTCAGAGCTTCATTCTGTCACTCTTATGCAGACTGCCTGGTATTTGTTTGAGCCAATAGGTGTGACCTCCACCATCTTGGCCAACAATGGGGATTGAACTGGTGACCATCATAGCTAAAAGCATGAGTCTCTACCACCTCAGTTAAAAAAACCCCACACTGTAGTTGGGGGCTGTAACAGACTCACATTCTCTATGGAGGGGGCACGGGGAATATGAAAAATGTCTTAAAGTCTCCAGAGTTATTACAGTCTCTGCCTTCTATACTGAACAAGGGACACATGACGTTTAAATAATGTTTGCATGAAGGCAGATTTAACTTGTAGGTATAATCCAAAGCAAAAGGGCAGTATGGAACAATTCTGCCCCAAGAAGGAACTGTGGCTCAATATTAGTCCTTCCCCAGCGCCCTAAGAAGTTACTGCTGCCCTTGAAAGGGTGCAGCATACTCTGACCAGAAAGTGGGGGAGGAGATGAAACCAAAGATCTGCCTGCTTGCTTGTGGAGGAATTATCTGAAGAGCAAGGGCTGTTCTCTGTAACCAGACCCTGTATCCCGGTAAAACAAGCAAGGTAATGAGCATGTGCCTCACCACTTTTATTCTTCTGCACTGATTCTCAGAGGTATTTGGGCACATAACTCCC
The DNA here is from genome assembly GCF_026122565.2 of Emydura macquarii macquarii. Lineage (NCBI taxonomy): Eukaryota > Metazoa > Chordata > Testudines > Chelidae > Emydura > Emydura macquarii. The sequence goes on from NW_027130506.1 coordinate 9,824,723, forward strand.
ATTGATTATATTTTAAAATCCATGATTTTTCAAAATCATGATGAATACCATTTTAATTCAATGAGATTATTCTGAGTATGGCCCTACTCAAGATGAGTATGGGAGGCAGAAAGTGGCCTGTATTGTCCTGGGTTCTTTCTGCCATCCTTAGTCCCATTAAATCATTGGGAGCACTTGCAGAATTGGGCCCTAAATTATCACAGATGGGGATTGTAATAGAGCCACATGCTCGCTCTGTCTTAGAGCAGGAATCTGAAGCTTGTCACTTAGCTTTTCCTTTTGTCATGAGGAAAGTGTCAGATGAGGACTGTGACATCTTATGTGCCCCCTTCTGGAGGGGGGAGGGCTCATGCAAAATTGACATTTGTCCAACCTAATCAGCTTAAAAGAGATTCCTGGTGACTAGAAAGCAGTCAAATCAGTGCCACTCCTTAAGAGACTTAAAATAGGCAATGAAATTAGATAGCAGTTGATCTGATAGTTGCAGGTATTGCACCAGACCTTGTTTGAGGACAGAGTATAGGCACAGATCAATACTTCTGAGGGTGATGAAGGCAATGCTAAGTATACCCATGCGGATACCTTGGCAGAGTTCCTCCTCCTGCATGGCTTAGTTAGGGGGGCAGGGCTTTGTGGCTCTCACCCAGTGAATCCCCAGAGATCCCTGGCGGCCAGAAATCAGCACAGAAGCCCTGTGCTGCTGCACCAGCACTAACCATTGGCTGCATCCCTGTCTCAACACCCTGGCAGTGCAGCTTTACCCAGGGCTGCCTCCAGGGTAGTTCTTATATTCTTCCTAAGATATTCTGGGCAGGAGGGGGGATATAATGCGTATTAAACATTTGGCACATCCACCCGTCTCGCTAGCCAGCCCAGTCTCTGTTCTTTCCTACTGTAGGGATCTCAAAGCATCACTGCAGAGAACTCAAGGACATGGGGCAAGATTTTCAGAAGCGCTCGTGTTCTATTTAGGCTCCTCAGTGTGTGTTCAGCACCAACATGCTTAGCACTTTTGACAATTTGAACTCTTTTGAAACTTTCATGGTCAGCCTTTAATTTTCTTTGCCATCACATTGCCCATGTAGCTTGTTTGGGTGTCTCTGTAGTTCCTTGCAATCCTCTCTGGCGTAGGCTAACCTAAACAACTTTGAGTCACTAACTCAATTCTCTTAACTAATTCTGTTAACTCACTGCTCGCCCCTATTTCCAGATAATTAATATATACAATAAGTAACATGGGACCTCATACAGAACCTTGATGACCCACTATTAACCTTCTGTCATAATGGAAAATTGGCCATTTAATCCTATTCTTTATCTCCTTTCTCCAAGCCAGATTTTCATCCATGACAATACTTTCTCTCTCTCACGCTAGGATGACTTACCTTCTTCAATAGCCTCTTGCATGGGACCTTGTCTAAGGCCAGATGGAAATTTAAATGAATTATGTTTTCTGGTTCTCCTTTATCCACTACACTATTGACACCTTCAAATAATTCTAAGAGATTAGTAAACCACAATTGTCTTTAGCAAAAAATATGCTAGCTAGTCCCTATTGTAACAAGTTAGGGGATGCTGAGGTAATGCCACATAGAGTTCTATTACACTCCCCTTCTTCCAGCACCTTTGCTGAATCAGAGGCCAGAGTTCTGTCTTTTTGGGACTTTTTAGAAAACATTACACAGAGTTAAACCTCAGGGCTGTTCTGTCAGATATGGCAATTTCCTGCAATCTCCTTGAAAAACCTTATTGAATTAACAACGAGAGTCCTGTAGCACTTTAAGCACTAACACATTTTATTTCTGCAGGCATAAGCTTTCATGGGCTGCAACCCACTTCGTCAGATGCAAGAACTGAATTAAAAGTTGAAATAGCTTTGGAGTCTATTTGTATGAAAAATGCAAAGTGTATGTGTGACACGCTGTACCTCTATGTAGAACCCTGGAAATCCCATATTCACCACTGTGATATGATTATGATATGTTTTGTACAAAATATGCCTTCTGGGGTATCATTTTAAGTCTTGATCTGTTGAACATTAATATCCCGTTGGATTGTATATGCTATCGTTGTATGTGAAGCATATTGCAGTATGCGTTACTGAAATGAGGTTGGGAGATGCCCACAGTCAGCCTTTCAGTGGCAACAAAGGACCAGCCAGACATGTGCTGATGGCCCATTAAAATGGAATCCATTCTCCAACAGCTATCCCAGAGACTTCTCAGAGAGAGCATGTAGGCAATGGAGACTGCCTGTCCAATGGGGACGGCCTGACCTCCACGTCACAGCAAGGATCTTTCTAGCAAGCTGGAAGAAGGTATAAAGAGAGACCGTGACATCCTCAATTGGCCTCTCTCTCTCCTCCCTTCCCCTTCCCCCCTCTCCCAATCTCAACACCTGGAAGAGGGAAAAAAACTGACTTGAGGGAGTTTGGTTCCAGGCTGGATAAAGGGTCCAGTTGCTGTCTTGAGGAACTGTAACCTGCCTGTACCATCTGTCAGGGTGAGATACTGCTTGATTCAAATCCTGCTTAGTTTGTAGAATTTAGACTGCGTGTTTACTCTTTTATTTTCTTAAGGTAATTAACTCTGACCTTTATGCCTACCACTTAAAATCTATCTTTCTGTAGTTTAATAAACCTGTTTTATATTTTACCTAAAACAGTGTGTTTTGGCTGAAGTGCTTAGGAAATCTCAGCTCAGCTTACAAAGGCAATTGTGTGTCTACTTCACACTTAAGGAGTGGCAAGCTAATGAACTTGCACTGCCCAGGGAAGCTTTGAGCAGTGTAAGATGATACTGTCCTGGGGTGTAGGGCTGGAGCTGGGGGAACTGCCTGGAGCCCTTGTATTGGAAAATCATTCATGTAACTCAGCTGGATGTGTCCCTGCCTGTGGATGGCTGTGTGAGTGCAGTGTCTGTCAGAGGTTTGTAGTCTGATATCGGCATTACCATGTCAGAGGCAGCCCAGGTTGGTGCATTTGGCGTGCTCAGGAGTCCCACAGTCCAGGTTGCACCCTAGGGACCCCATCACAGTAATGTATTATTGTGGAACTGTATGTAACTACTATGATAAATGTGATCAGTGTAAACCCTGGTAAGTGTTATGAGCTTCAAAGGACTATTTGAAACAAGGTTCCAGACCAGAATAAATTTATGGGACAAACAAAGTTAGGTGGGTTTCCCAGGAAATCTTTAGGGGGAGGTGTGTACAAATATACCCTTTAGAGGGAGGTGTGTGCAAATATATGCAAGAACTTGGCCTTTTGAGGATTTGCCCTGAGGAGAGGACTTTTGTCTGCTCCTTATCCTTTCCTAGGGTCCCAAGATCAAAGACTCAAACTGTATAGAGGAGTGACTCTCAGATTCCTGGCAGCTCTTGTTCTGAGCGAAAGTTATGAACGTGTGACCACAGGAAAACTCCTTGCTGGGGTTTGAAGGACTGATTCCTACCAGCGCCCTTGTTGGAGCTGAGGTGATCTCTGGTAAGCTAATAGGTTCTTTTATTATGTTTTCTCTGTAATGCTTTCCCCTTAAGAATAACATGCTTACTTAGAAAGGGTGGTGCAGTAACTTAACTGTGGGTAATCATACTGTTTATAACCTGTGAGGAGAGAGACTGCCATAACCAGGCCTGCTTTTTCTGACTTGTTTGGAAATTCACAGTATTCACATTAGAACCAATAATCTACAGGTGAAAGGCTTTGAAATCTGTTATGGTGCGTCGGCTGAGTATCTAATATTGCTCTTCAGTGGTTGGCCCAGAGAGAGAATAAGTAAAATACTACTAGGAGCTGCCAAAAAGGGTCTCCTTTAGCTCAAGTGGCAGAAGCCTCCTATCTAGCAATTACAGGGCCAAGGTTCTAATCCTGATTTCCTCTTATGTGTGGTTTAAGTGCCTGTTAACTACAGCAAGCACATTTATTTCATTGTTACAAATTCCCTGAATCATCTCCTCCTCCCTTGCAGTTCAATTTTATTTCAGTTTAAGAGGTAGCATTTGAAATTAAAAATATATATATATGTAATTTATGTCCTAAGGTACAATTTCAAGTAATAGGTGGAAAATACTCCTAGTTGGTTATGTATTAAATATGATTGAAAACAAAAGCAAGACAACCTGTGTCTGAAAATTAGCAACTTTTCTAGTTTTTATTGTTTTTACATAGAATACTTGGAGAATTTCCAAATGCAGACACACAATTTAATCTGTCATGAACTGCAAATAATGGAAATTTATTTAGCAATGACAATTTTTATTTCACACAGGCTTATCTTGCATATGGGTAATTGACCAGTCCGCGGATGAAATTAACAACATTATAATATGGAAGGTGTTATCTGAAATCCTGTCATAGATGAGAACAAAGAAATAAAATAATTATGAAAAGTGGAAATTCAATATATTTTCAAATATGTGAATATTAATACAACATTAGTGCATTGTGTCTTGTCAGCTCTTTCATTTCAGAGGTTGAGATTTCTGACAGTAAACCCCCACCTGGAAATATACAGTTTAAATGTGCTATTACTAATTAAATATTAATGACAGTTAATTTTATTATCTATGAGGAAGTGCCAATAATTCTGACTGAATGTGCAGTATATTCGAAGAACCTGTTATATCGTACCCAAAGATTCCTTAGAATAACTTTCACAGTCCATTCTACCTCTTTCATACTACACCCAAACCATACTAGTTGCATATCTACTCAGGAGATTCACGTTATTGCAAGGATTTTCAGTACTTCAGGGCTGCTTCCAAATCTCAAGTCTTGTAGCACAGTACCATGGATACTGTTGGCACAGCCAAGAACTTGGTGTTCAATAGAGAAATGAGGCCTAGATTCATAGATTCCAAAGACAGAAAAGGCCATTGTGATCATCTAGTCTGATCTACTGTATAGCACAGGCCATAGAACTTCACCACAATAATTCCTAGAGCTCTTCTTTTAAAAGAATATCCAATCCTGATTTATAAATTGTCAGTGAAGAATCCAGTGTGACCCTTGGTAAATTGTTTCAATGGTTAATTACTCACTCTTAAAAATGTACACTTTATTTCCAGTCCGGAGGTCAAGCTTCAACTTCCAGTCATTGGTTCGTGTTATACCTTTCTCTGTTAAATTGAAGAGCCTATTAAAATATTTGTTCCCCATAGGTACTTACAGACTGTAATCAAGTCACCTCTTAACCTTCTCTTTGTTAAGCTAAATAGTGATATACAGGGACAGAGATGAAGCCATGAATTTTGTATGGTTACCATGAAGGAGACATATTTGATACCTGATTTTTCTTTTCTTTTTCTTTTCACACCCCACAGAATTATTTTGTTAGTACTTGTTTGTAATGCAGTTGTGCCTACAAGGTGCTAGACTCTGCCCACATGATAGGGAAACATGCCCCTTCCCCAGAAAGCTTACAGTCCATCACATTATGAACTGCTGCTTTCTGTATTAAGTGGTATATTTGCCCTTATTTTATGCATCTGAGCAGATATTCAGGGAGGATTAACTCCCCCTTCCAGACTGTTTGGTACGCTCCTTACTTAAATCTTAGAATAGAATATTAGAGTTGGAAGGGACCTCAGAGGTCATCTAGTCAAAGCCCCTGCTCAAAGCAGGACTAACCTCAGCTATATATCTTGCTCTGGGTCTGTTGCAAAGTGCAGCTTCTGCTGTCCTCATCCTCCAATCCTGGTGAATAGGTGCAAGATTCTGCTTCATTGAAGTAAATGGGACTTAAGTCAATGATTTCAGTGGCTGTAGGATCAGAGAGTGGGACCCAGATCCACAAACCTAGGTGTTGCAATGCTGACCTCAGAAAAAGCCTACTACATTGGGCCCTGCAGACAAGATAGGAGTTTGCCACCCCTCTCACTTAAGCCGGAGATAGACATTTGGGTGCCTAGCATAAGGCAGAAATATGCATGCCCAGAGGGAATTCGAGCACCTACAGGGTTAGGCTGCTTGTGTTTCTGTAGATCACTGTAGTGCAGAAATCCTTTTGTTGATCGGGGCCTATGAGGGGATGGTGAGGGACAGGCAGTGGGTGGTGTCTTGGCTCCATGCTACCCCCTCCAATCTCCATTATGGCCTGACTCAATTAGGGAAACAGCCTGCATCTTTCCAAAGGCTGCACTGACTTACTCGAACCCACAGGGGTGAGAGAGGAGCACAGATGGAATTGAGTCAAAATTCTTTCCCAAAGATGCTCCCCAGGCAGTCCTGTGCCTCATGCCCTGCTTTACTCGGGGTTGAACCTTAAAACCTTTTTCTTGCCCTATGAAAATAAACAAATGTTTTTTTAAAAAAAGTTTGAAATCTGCCTAATCCTTTCCCTTCCCTGAGTTTAATTTCCATATTGCAGTTTACAAAAGACAAGTAAAAGGAATTCTTTACACTCTGAATTCATTCACAACATGAATGTTAAATCTGTTATTACAACTCGGGGGGAAAAAACATCCCACTGTCTGGACCTTTGGTAAATAGTGGTGTCATTATCATTAATACATTCCAGTTAGGGTGCTATTTCATTTCCGTCTTCAAGAAAGAAATTACCTTGCATTTAAATATAAATGAATTTTTTCATAAGTTATTTATGTAGCATGTGGCCAAGATAAATTTTAATTTTAGAATGTGTTAACAAAAGAAAAGCCTTAAATATTATTCAGAAAGCAATTGGAATAAAACCTCCAAACATTACCTCTCAAAAGTGGCAGGACAGTGGCAGTCTGTTTCTCCAAACCAATGATAATGGACTCACCAACAGTACCCCACTTCCATTAGGATAATATTTCATTTGGTATTAGGTAACTTTTAACATCAAACACAAATTATAGAATGGTTTCACTTTGAATCAAGAAGCATGGTTCTGTCCACCTCCAGTAGTCCTTTTTCAATTAAAAAAAAAAAAGAGGGGGACAGTCAAATTGCTGCACGAAGACCGAAGTGAAGGAAGTAATATTACATCAGTCAGACAAGTAGCAATTAGCCAGACAACATATCCTCGTGCTTATGCGCATGTTTATCTTTTTTCATGGGAGTTGTCCCCTTACAGTCAATGTTCTTAAAGTTAAGCATGTGCTTGAGTATTTGCAGGCTTGGGGTATATAAACTCCACACCAGAGCCATTCCCTAAAGTACCCTCATACACTTGGGAATGCATTATTTCAGAGCATCTGGTTAAATTATTGTGTAGTTTTATGCAGCTTGTCGGAAAGATTCCAGAACCACGAAGACTACTAGAAAGCATTTTCTGTGTATTATCTGAGAGCCCTATCCTTCAAGGACTCACGTGAATAATTTTATGCATGCTCTTAGTCCCATTGAGCTCAAAAGGATTATTTGCCCTCATCAAGTAACTCAAGTGGCAGTTTGCACAATCAGAGCTGTAAACATTTTGTAATGCCCAGTTTTTAGACTGACAATAGGACATTTTATATGTATGTAGGCTGCTTTTTCTTTCTGGACTCCCAATGTATTATTGGGGAGACCAAGAACAACAGATCACAAGTGATGGGTTATTGGTGTAACAGCAAATGAGAGCACTTTTGTAATTTGAGCACGACATAGACAGGGCAGACCTTTTAAATACTATGAACCTCCATAACAAACCCAGAGTTTCAAACTTCAGCTAGCCGGAGCCTTGTTTGGACTGAGCTCTTGTTTTGGGCAGAAAACTGGAGAAAAAAGTCAATTTCAGCTGAGCTTAAATATTTTATAGATCTTCCAGCCCAAAAGTGAAAAGTGGGATGTTAAGAATTAGGACTAGGACTTTGTAAAATTACTTAATTTGAAGTGCTATTTTCCATGATTTAATTTTGCTCTTGAAATGTCATGGCATCAGATATAATGTGGTGGAAAACAGTAATTAGGTCCTGGGAAACTGAGGCACTGAGAGGTTAACTGATTAGCCCAAGATCTCACAGAAATTGTGTGATAGATCAAAGAAAGTAATCTGGGATTCTGACTCCCAGTCCTCCTGTTATAACCACGAGACAAAATTTCCATTTCCTAAATTTCTCAGAATGCTACTGCACTCTCAGGTGAAGAAGTGTCTAGAGTTTTTAAAATCTTAATTCCTCTAGTTATTTTCCAAAGTTTTAAATGTCTTATGCTTATCAACCATTGGGGCTGTTTGAAATTGTTTTGCAGCCTTTGAGAAGCCTTATTTGCATATGAAGATTCTACATCAGAGGGGAACATTCCTTTGGAATAAAAGAGGTGCTGAGATATGTGTCCTTTGCTGTGATTGGTAGGATGGGTGCCAGTGCTTTGTACTGTACAAAAGCATATTTGTAATGTAACCTTTCCTATTAGCTACTGACCTTTCTTCCTGATCAGACAACTTTTATGTGAAGTGTACAGAAGGAAAAAGAATCCTGAAATGGCTTTTCAAGCAGAGAACTGGAAAGCAGCAAAGGACTCTGCTCTTCCTATGATGAGGAATACCTAAAAATATGTAACAGCAAAGAAAGCTGATGCAATATAAGATAAAAGATTCTGAAGAAAAGAACGGGAAAGTTAAATTTAGAAATAGACAAATTAAAAAATTGGAGAACAAATGATGGACTCTCACATACAAGAGATCTGCAGAAGTTAGAAGATAGAAAGAAACTGAATTAAATTATGATTTGGTCAGTACAAGAGACTTCTCTGTGGTCAGGAAGCTGGATGGAATTTTCCCGAGGATCCCTCAATGCAGGGCCACCTAAATCTCTCTCATTTCTCTGAAAATTTGCTGTCTGAAGAATGGGAGGCTGAGCTCAATGTTCAGATGAGAGCTGACTGAGGGGTGACAATTCTGCTTTGTGACAATTTTTGATATTTTGAAATGTTTTTTGTTGTAGTTGTTGTTGTTCTTCTTTGGAACAAAACCAAAACCCTTTGAATATTGTTTTGCAAAATGGAATTGAATTAAAAATGGGTCAGGGTTTTAATTCAGGTCTCCCTCTCCCTGAGTCCACCCTGGACCTCAGAAACCTTCTAGTCAAACTTTATCAAAATCAATATGTCTCTCCAAATGTTTCAGCTTCAGTGAAGCAAAATGTTTTGACAAAAAAAAGTGCCGTCAAAAATATTCCAACCAGTTTCAGGTACTGGTTTTATTTCTTTCCCTCACTCCACTTTTGATCCTTCAGGTCCTTGAAAGGGCACTGAAAATAAGATGTTGCTCAGTCTTGAAATTTTACCAGGAATCCCTTGATACACGGTGTGGGGGATTTTTAAAGTCCCAGATCCAGGAGTCATGCAGTGATGTGAGACGCTTGGCTGCCTTAAAAAAGCAAAACAAACCCCATCAATTTCCAGTCCTTATGATTGTTGAGGAAAAAATTGAAAACGTGAACACTAAAGGCTTAAACACAAGAAGGGAAATAAAAAAAAAAAAAAAACCCAAAGCCAAATAAGCCCCAAAATCAAAACGAATAAAAAACCACCACCAACTTTGTCTTAATCTTGTGACTTTTTAATTTTAAAATCTCATGGTTTTGGGGCTCTGATTTGTCATTTTTGAATATTGGAGGTTAATACTTACCAGAAATCTGGCAGATCCTGTTCAAATCCTTTCTCCCCTCTGGTAGCGACTACCCTAACCACTTGGTGACGGTTATAGAGGATGTCCTTCTCCCCCCTCCCTTATCCCCAGTCTCTTGCAAAAATGAAATAGGCATCTATCCCCAAGAGAGGGTTTGCGATTGAGGACCCGTATGTGATGGGGTGTACAAATCCCACACTGGGCTTGAAGGTGTTAAAGGACGATACCGGGCCCAGGTAGCCCCACATCTTCACAGCATGGTCCAACTGGAGAGGAAGCTTAAAAGAGAGCAACTCTGCTCAGGAACGGGAGGCGGGGAGGAAGGCAGACATTCCCAGATGGCTTCTGAACAAGACTGCCCACTGAGCCTGGGTGGCTGAAGGCTTAGTTGTCGCTTCTTTTCTTTTTCTATTCTGTTGTGGACTTGGATATGTGGGGGGGGGGGGGAGACAGATGGTAGGACATGACCCAGGGAGGCAACTCTGGTGTCATTCCAGGGGGCCGGACACTGTTGGCTCACCTAGGGCTCTTGGTTGGAGCCTGGTGGTCGTCCTGAGCTTTCTTCCAATCCTCATCTTCTATAGTGGAGTGGAAGGGCCTGGGCTGTCCATGAACTGACCTTGATGTAGCAGGGGGATAAGCCTCATTTCCATCCTACTCCCACTCCAGTAAGGACAGGACAACGGTGTTGAAAACCCTGACATGAAGCTAAGCCAGATACAAGGGTTCGGAATGGGACCCAAAGCCCATCCTGCAGGGAGGTGACACTAGGAACTAGATGTGATACCTGCTAGGCCACCTGGCCCTCTGAAGACTACGTTAGCAGGGGGAGACGCCTCCCTGTAGCCCACACTTTGGTGCCCCTCTCTGTGAGGCTCAGCAAGATGAGGGCGCATCTCTCCTTGACTAGCTTAGGCAAGGAGCCTCCTAGCATTCTGGCCCTTCTGAGTCCCATTCTAAGTTGCCTATCTCTGCCCATTTACTCTTAGATGCCTAACTCAGGCTCTGTGAATCCTGGGCTCTTCAATTTCTTTGTGAAACGAGTCTGACTCATTGAGGGCCCAAGCAAGGAACTCAAACTTAGTTCTGCACACTAGCACCAGCTCAGTGTTGGCTCCACTTTGAAATGTTATTCTGGGCTTGCTTTTAATTAGATAAAATTGCCCACTGATAAAATCTTTCTTTGCTATTTCTGCACCTGTCTGAGGTGCACATTTGGATATCTGCAAATACCTAGGTTTAAAGCCTTAAAAGAGAATTGCATTCTTTTCTGGAGATGGCTAGTACCACAGTGCCAATAAGGGGAAATGATGGATTTTTGTCAGCAAAATTAAACAGGTGATAAAGAACGGAGGCGCGTGAGTAGAGCAGGTCAGCACTTTTTGGGGTTTGCCTTTTGAAAAATATCATTTTGTCAAAACTTAAATTCTTCACAGGAAAAATGTCAATTCCTCTGAAAAACTTTTCTCTTTTCCAGGGGCAATGTTGAAGCACACATTTTCATTTCTAATTGTTTTGAACCTTCCAATGGGAAAACCTATTTGGTTTTGCTCTTGGGAAAAATTTCCAATTTTCCAAGAAGCTCTAACTGTGAGTCAGTCAAGGTAAAACAATAACTCTCTCCCGCAGAATGGGGAGCCTGATGTACTCACTAACTCTTTTTTCACCTAAGTGCAGGTGGTGACCTTTTCCTAAGATGATGTCCTAAAAAAGTATAAATTCTAGCACAGATTATTTTTTTTTTAGCACAAAAAGTTATTTCCCAAGGGAAGTCCTGTGCGTGTTTGTGTATTGTAGGAGCTTTAACATTTATCTTTTCCCTCAAAAAGGAAAGCTATTCCCAACAAAGTGGCATTCATTCTAGCTTTACCTCCTGCCCAAGTAGTCTACACAAATATATGTGCATATTAAACACTAAGGGCCAACATCTGCCCTGACTTAGAGCACGTGCAAGTCTATTGAAGTCACTGGGATGGACATCTGTGCAGAATTTGATCTGGAGTCCCAACAATTGGTTTATGTTCTCACATCATTGCTCTCAAACCCACAAATGTATGGGTTCTGGATTTAGATCAGAAATCTTATGATTCAAGCTCCATTTGGCTTTGGCATACGGTAAGTTCTTGGTTGCTGCTTGATTTCAATTTCATTTTAGTCCCTTGGTAGCCCTAGAACCAGGGCAAGAATTACCTGCCAACAGGAATAGGTACAGATTGCTGGACACAGCCTGCATGGAGTAAAAATTACAAGGCCCAGTTGTTCCCCCAGCTGCGTGAAGAGAGAGCCACATTTCCTTGGCCTACTCAAGGCTTAAGTAGGCTCTCTGATCCTAGCACCCCTGTTCCATGGAAGGCGATGGACAGTGGACATGCAAGGGGGTAAAACAGAAAATACCATATAGGATCAAAGCTAAGGTCTATATAGTACCATGTCCTCTCTCTGACTGACTGGTCAGCACTAGATGCTTCAGAGAAAGGTCCAATGAACTTTGCAGTAGGTAAATGTGGGGTGATCTTCCCTTATGTGAAGGTCTTGTCCTAATCCCTCATGGAGAGTAGTTTAAACATTGATGCATGATATTTATCTGCTTTCCAATACTTTTTTTTTTAAGCATTAGCTATGACAACTCTGGATATTCTTGTTATCCATATAAATGCCTGTTCCCTCTTTGATTCTTGCTATGTTCTTCACCTCCATGTCTTCTTGTGACAATGAGTTCCACAGTCTAATTTATATGCTGTGTGAAAAAGTATTTCCTTCATCAGTTTTGAATTTTCCATTTCATTGAACATTGAGGACTAACTGTCTAGGTGGCAGAACTGCTGACAAGGATCTGGGGCTTATAGTGGACCACAAAGTGAATATGAGTCATCGATGTAATGCAGCTACAAAAAAGGCTCCTAAGATTCTGGGTATATTAACAGGAGTGTTGTATGTAAGGCACAGGGGGCAATTGTCACACTCTACCTGGCACTGCTGAGCCCCAGCTGGAGTACTGTGCCCAAGTGTGGGCACCACAATTTAGAACAGATGTGGAAAATTGGAAAGAGTCCAGAGGAGAACTACAAAAATGATGAAAGGCTTAGAAAACCTGACCTATGAGGAAAGATTTTCTTTTTTTTAAATGGGCAGGTTTAGTCTTCAGAAAAGAAGATGGGTGGAGGAGGGGAACCTGATAAGTCTTCAAATATGTTAAGGGCTGTTACAAAGAGGAAGGTCATCAATTGTTCTCCATGTCCACTGAAGGTAGGAGAAGGAATAGTGGACTTAATCTGAAGCAAAGGAGATTTAGGTTAGATTTTAGAAAAAAAAACTTTCTAACTGTAAGAAAATGCCCTTTAGTTACTTGGTAATCGAAATGGAAGTATGGTACCACATTGGTATGTATCCAAGACAGCCACTGTGATATATATTTTTATTTTTGAACCAGTAGCACCCTCGGTAATTATTACCAGGTAAATTTACTAACTTGAATCCCTATTACTACTTATGTGGATTGGATTTATACCTAAGAACCCAACCTGAGATCTGGACCTCCAGGAAACGGACTGTCTCTCATTCTAAGTTTGTACCTTAAGAGCTTACAACTTGATCAGTCAAGACAGACCTGGCTGGGAGAAGGGGGTAGAGCACACATGCACAGAGATCAATGGGAAGGTTTGCAAATGTCATGCTAGGGGCATGCGTGTTTTTAGCTGGCTTTAAATTTTGGGGGTGGGCTTGTGCTGCAAAGGGCCAAACAAAGAGAAAATAAAGGGAAGGATATGGAAAAGCGGATCACCCATGGTAAATGGGGTGAGGCTGAAGAAAGACTGTGAGCCAATCAGCAAAGGAAAAAGAATGTCCACAATAAAAACCAGTCAGACAGAGTCTAAGGTCCTGCTGGAGCTGCTCCTCTCAGCAGGTTCTTTTGTCTCTGGGTGTACCTGGCTGGGGCTGCATGGGTCATGATGCTCCCAGAGCAGAGGAGTCTTCCCTGGCACAGGTCTCGGTCTGGGGGTGCTGGTGAGAAGGGGTAACCCTCTCTTGGTCTCAGATCTCCACTCCTCCCCTCATGGTATGGCTGCATTTCTCTGCTTCAGATATCCTATATCTAGCATCGAAGCAGGGATGTATGCCAACAGAAACCAGACATTTAAAAGGTTTTTCTGTGTAACTATAATGGCCACTTACCACTAAAGCTATTCACCACACATCAATACTAACAAAATATTTGCATGGGTTTTTTAAGTGCCATAGCCCACCCTTACATGCTCTGCAGAGACAGCTGGTCTCTGGGTCTCTCTCCCAAATGCTGCAGGCAATGGGCAGAAATCACAGCCTAATTTTTTTTTTTTAATTAAAGGAGAGGCTAGGAGTTGGCCAATGTGTTTAAAAAAGCAGAGTTATCAAATCCAAGTTATTTTTAATAATGTGAACAGGCCTGATTCTCCACTCCCGTACACCAGTGTAATTCCTTTAATTTCATGGGTGTCACACAAATGTAACAGAACTAAAAATTGGGCCCAATGTATTTAACAATGTTACAGCACCCACAGGAAGTCTGTAAGCACAGACTGATGATATGACTAACGTTACATTGTGACACTCTTTGCTTTAGTTCCCATCTCTACTTTGTTATAATTTGTTAAGCACAAACAACTTGCTTGGCGATGTACAATGCCCCAAAATAACAATAGCTCCTGGGGCAAGCTGTTTCACCTCTGTGCTTCTGTTTTCCCCTCCTGCCCTTCATCTGTCATGTCTATTTAGACTGTGAGTTCCTGGGAGCACTTACTGTTACAGTTGGTCAAAAATAAATTTTTTTTTTGTTCTGTGGAAAATCTTGGGGCTTTTTTAATGGAAAAACAAATACTAAAAAATGAAATCTTCCAATAGGGAGATGCTGCCTCATGTGCTTTGTGGTTCGGGTTTCTCATGTGCCCAGTCTCTTCTACAGATCAGGCTCCCTGGTCAGACTACATATTCCATAATGCTCCATTGTTTATCTTCTTGCATCGTGGGAGCCCCTGGTCATGATGCATCATGAGAAATGTAGTCTGACTGGGAACCCACGCGATAGAGTAGAAAGGGGGCAGGAGGCATTCATACTACAACTCCCACAAGCCATTTAGGATTTCTGACTTAAAATATTTCAGATTGGGGCTTTTTTTTTTTTTTTTTTTTTTTTTTTTTTGCAAAATCAAAAATTTTCATGGAAAGTAGACACACTTCATGAAAAAATTAGTTTTAGCTGAAAATCCAATTTTTCAACAAAAAATGTTGGAACATTTTTAGCCAGTCCTACTTCCTGTGTGTTTTGTATGGTGATAGCACAATGTGTCTCCATTCTCAGCTGAGTCTGTAGGTGCTACTGCGTCTTAATAATAGTAATAAAGACAAACTCAGAGAAGAGAGGAGGCACAGTGAATACTAGAGGTGAGAATGGCTTAAGTCTGGTTCACCACAGGCACAGAGTCTATCTGTACCCCTGACATTCTAGGACCAGAACTGCAGCGGGGTGGGGTGTTTGTGAATTACTTGTATTTTAAATTCCAAATTTACTTTTTGTGTTTTTTGGTTTTGTTTTTTTAATCGACTTCAGTGTAGAGAAGGCAGTGGATTGTCCTTTCCTGTGGCTATCCGGTGAAGTTAGCTGTGTTTGAAAATCCCACTAGGCTCTTGTCTGTGTCTTTAGATGTCTAAATACCTTTAAAAATCTGTCCTATAGAGGTGAAGTGACTTTCCTAAGATCACACAGCAGGTCAAGAGTTAGAACCCAAGTCTTCCAACTCCCTGACCAAGGCCCTAGCCACTAGACCACACTGTATCCAATATAATTTTATATTGTACTTCCTTCTGCATCTTTTTTAACGTCATCACAATGACTTATTACAGATTTTTATTTAAAGATCTACTCTAGTTCAAAAGGAATTATTCTGGGGATGTTCTATGCCCTGTGCTGTACAGGAGGTCAGATGAGAGAACATAATGGTCCCCAATGGCTTTGGAATCTATGCATCTGTATCTTTTCCCCACCATGCAACAAAAACCCATGTAATGAAATAAATATCTTCTCTGTGCTACATGCAGGAAATGTTCGCTGCTGCTGCTGCAAAGGCTACACCTGGTATTTACATTAATAGGGAGATTTCAGTGTCTAGGACTTTAAATCTGGCTCCTTTGACTAAATCCACTAAACATTTGAGTAAAATAAAATATTTCTTTAGGCACATACATTTCATGAACCATCTTTTTTTTTTTTTTTTCCCCCTTTGAAATGCTGGATTTGGAGGAGTAATATTGACACTGGGTTTGGTTTGTTTCTTGGCACTAAGGTAGTTTTTTCTTTTCTGAATGAACAGCTATTCTGTTTCCATGCCGCTTTGTTAGCTGCATGGATGATTCTAAACTTATGAAACTGAAATATCTGTAACTTAAGAATGGGTTGTCATGGAGAGAATCATGATTTCATTAATAATAAAAGCTCTGTGAAGTCACTCAAATGGTTCTGAACCTGGCAAAGATTTCTTAGGGAGAAAGTAAATACAAACACAGGCCCAAATCCTTACTAAGTCAACACTTCCTTTGAAGTCTATGGAAATGTTGCTTGAGTGAGGATTTGGTAAATACTGAGGGCCAGATCATGATTTACATAGCAAGGGATTTCCCTATTCATGGACCTCATCCCTTCCACACAAAGAGGAAGGAGGATATTGCTGATTATAAGAGTGCTCTACAGAAGAGATGTCTGTTATATATGTAAATAGTTAAGCGATAAGGAGCCACTAGATGGCAATCAAGAATATGCACCATTGTTCCTTGGTTTTGTACTATCTGTAAAACTTCTGGTTGCAGTGCACTAGAGAAGGCTTCCTCTGTGCAGCTCTTAACATAAGGTCAGCCCCAAAAAGTTTTTAGTAATTTAAGTCTTCATTGTTGGCTGTCTGGAGACACAAGCACCTCCCTTATCCCATCCTACCTACTTCCTGGCAACTTCTGTAACAAGAACAGGATGCATATCTGAGGGGAGGCCAGACTTTTAAATATCACCAGGTTGTCTTAAAAAATCAAGATTTTTTTAAATTTTAAATTTGGGGTTCTTTTATTTGCTTTCTGGTGTTTGAGCCTTAAAGGTGCACTTGAGTCACGTTATCAAGTTTTTCTCTGCAACCACAAGGACTAGAAAGTTCCTGAAAGAAAGCAAACCGAGAGAGTTGTAAACGTGCCTCCAAGAGCTGGGGCTTCAAGGAAAACACCAAAATTGCAAAGCCTGTGATACAATTATGAGAGATGACACAACTGCTGGAGGATGGGCAGGTGGAGGGTAAGGAAATGCATCTTCTCCCAGATAAAGTGATGTAGGCAACCTGAACTTGAGGGGCCTCAGAACTTAACTTGGGAGCTTTACAGCTGAGAAGATCCTGGGAGACTACAACTCCTATGATGCTTTGGAGAAAAGGGAGAGAGACTTTTTCCCTTCTAGGGAGTCAGAAAAAAGCATATGTGGACTCCATTTCTGGGGTTGAGCGTGGCCAAGGCTGGAAGTTGCTGCTGACTGCTGCTGGGGTCCCGAAGCTGCTGCTGAAAGCCTGCTGGAATTTTGATTGAGCAGGGAGCTTCGGGCATTGCCCAAGCCAGGGCAGGGACTGAGCATCCAGGGCAGGGACTGAACCTGGAGCTGACTGAGGTGGGCCTGCAGTGAAGGTGGTGTGAGAGCCCCCCCTCCTCCCTTTGTTTTGGGGAAGGGCTTGTAAAGGAAGGGGCACAGCAGACAGACTTAGACTGGGCCTGAGAAGAGGCAGAGAGATAGTCTCTTTGAGCCAGGGCCAGGATTGCTGACATTTGATTGGGCCAACTCAAATCTTCAGCTTGATACCTTGACTGAACTGGTACACTGAACCAACAGAGAGCTGTCTCCTTCTTCAGATCTGCAATCACGCCCACGCAAACAAGGGGTTAGGGCTCTGAACTCTAGGGGAGTGCACACTCCGGAGGTGGGGTAAAAAGTGGCAGTGTAAATGCCAGTAGACAAGTTTAATTTATTACTGTATACTATATTTATTAATTGATTTATTCAACAGCCCCTATGGATTTAAAATAGTAGTGATATTTAATTTGTCTGTTATGCCATATTTCCTTAGTTTGTTGAGTAAAGGTGTGTTAACTTTAATTGAAGTATATTGGATGTTTAGTTTGTATAATTGGTATTTTGGAGTTAGACCCACGCCAGAGATTATTACAATTATTAGGCTAGGTTTAGTCCTGGGGAAGCTCCTAAGACACGCTATTGAGTGTGTGCTGGGGCCAGCCAGATAGAGGCACCGCCAATTTTAAATTCCTTTAGGAGTAAAGGGACTGCAGCAGAGGGCTGGATAGAGGATTCCCACCTATCCTACATCATCACTGGGATACTCAGGATCTCCTTTGTTGTCAGCAACCTTAGGCGCCCATGCACACAGGTGAGAGTTGCCTGCTCCCATGTAACCCAGAGGAAAAAGGGGTTACAGTAATGTAGGCTAGCCGTGATACTGTGGTGATAAACAGTACGCCAAAGAAGTACTCTATGGAGTGGCTTCAAGGCCCTTATTATCTGTTCCTAATTGAGCATTGCTACCTTCTAGTAACATTTTCCCAGCATTCCTTTTTGGAGCTGGCCCTTTAAATTTGGGAGAGTCAACCCCAGCCCTATAGTGGCCATTTTGCCGTTGCCATCCTCTTTTTTTCTATCTGACAAATAAATGCCTCCCATTCTCACATTGAGGTTACTTAACCTTTGGAGCAGGGCCCTTTCATGGCTGAGAATCTGCCTTTAAGGTGGCCCTAAAGGCTCTGGTAGTATGCTTTTATTGCAGAAAAGCTGCCAGGGACAAGGGCTGGGTGCCACGAAACATCAGGGACTGAGGTGGCTTTGGGGCCAGACCATGAGCTCTTTCTGTGGGGTCAAAAACCCAGCAGCTCTCCCCATCCAGCTGCAGACTGAAAGTCCTAGAGAAAAATTCCATAATGGGGAGTTTTAGGGGAATTCTCCTCTGCTTTTACTCCTCTCCAATGAGTTTTAAGTGTGTGTGGTGGGGGAGAGAATGA
The DNA here is from genome assembly GCF_026122565.2 of Emydura macquarii macquarii. Taxonomy (NCBI): domain Eukaryota; kingdom Metazoa; phylum Chordata; order Testudines; family Chelidae; genus Emydura; species Emydura macquarii. The sequence goes on from NW_027130506.1 coordinate 9,843,325, forward strand.
TCCTGTCCTCTGTAAAGAAACAAGCTAATGTTTTCATTCATAATCAGCAATAAAACATGATTCATAGTGGAGGAGGGGGAATCCTGAACTGAAGCTAGAAATCTTTAATGTATTGTAGGAATGGAAAATCTCTGACAAATCTGGGTCGTCCTGCTGGTAATGATAGGAGAAGTTGCTGATGAAGGTGGTGATAAAGGCTCCACCCGATTATACTTTTATGAGACTATATGATGCGATTTTAAAATGCTGGTTTTGTATGATCTTATGTAAAAGCAAAATAAGTCTAAATCAAGGATCACTTATGTCATATCACAGAATCCTTCAATTTCATGCTCCTAATTTTGCTATTGAAAAGCTCGGTGTGCAATGCTGTGGTCTCATGCTGTCACAAATGCATTCTAATAGCTTTTTAGGTTTTACTGCACTGCAGTCTGAACTCTCCTTCTGCCTGTAGGTCTATGTCTGTTCAGTAACAAAAACAAAACAGGCCCCTCCTCCCACATCCCCCAAACTCAACCAACACCATTTGACACTTGCACTGCAACAGAATTTCATTCAAAGAAAGAGACAGCACATATGACTGGATGTCATTTCCTCATATCACTGTGGGAGTCTAATGCACCAGTGCCCCCAGTTTAAGTAATGTGTGTTGGAAAGATGTACTAGAACAAATCGACCCACGTACTTGAATGACACACTGCAATATTGGTGTAGTCAAGTCAGTTCATTTGCAAAAATAAAATACAATAAAATAAAAAAGGTGGTAGGCTTTATGTGTATATTGTGCACATGCAGAAACACACACACACACACACACACACACAAACAAGTTCTTGTGTAGCTCAAAGACATTTATTTATATGTTCCAAAACAATTCCTTTGTATTTAATTTCCTTGTGTTGGGAGCATTTTTTTAACTAAAAGACAAACAATTAATAGAAAAATCTTTTGAACACTCCTGTTTATCCTTTCCCATCTCTTCTGTGTCCTGTGTCAGTCTGCATTGTTCTCATCATTCTCAGTCTCAGCTGGCTCAAGTGTAAGTGAGAGCAGAATTTTATCCATAGCGTCTCACACACACCCAACTGATGCACAAAGCTCTATACTACATTACCAGTAATTAGCCTCCACAACAGACTCACTATTCTACGTTAATGTGAAATTTTCACAAATTAAGACCAGACTTTGATCCTGTGAGCCCTATATGGTGGCCACCTATCTGAGCATCATTACTTATGCTGTACTAGAGCGAAATGCTATCAAATGCTTTTGGGACATGTAACACAAATGAGGGCTATAGGTGCAAAATAAGTCTTATGCTTGGTGGATTAGAATGACTGCAGAGCTTTTATAGAGGAAAGTGTATTGGGCTGCAGTCTTGCTCGAGGCACAGTTAGTCAAACAGCTAAAGCTGTTGGTTCTAGGATTTTATTAAATTCCCCAAAGGTTTTCAACTCAATATTCATTACTAGCTGTCTTTATGCAAGAATTTTTTTTGAGAGAGAGAGAGAGAGAGAGAGAGGAAAAAGAGAAATAAAAGATGCATTTTTAAAAGGCTTGAACGGCTAGGTTAAAATATTGGAATAATTCAAGTTGCTGAACAGGAGTTCTTAGAGAAGAGAAAGGATGGGCTTGTAGTTGAGGAATTGGATTTGGGTTCTGCATCCATTTTGGGTTCAATCCTTGGCTTCGCCACAGCCGCCTTATATGCCCGTGAGTAGTCATTGTATGGGGAGTAGGTTAATGGATAATAAAGGACTTGGGTTTCACTGATATCTGAAAGACTGTCTTCCTTCCCACTGGGTGGAGTATGGCTATGGAGCACGAGCAAGATCCTTGGCCCCTTTAAAGCGACTTAGGTAAATGGCCATTTAAAGCTGCCATGAAAAATAGTATTTGCTAAAGTAAACTCTGGGTTTTCTATCTAATAATTGTCGATCCATAACCTTACAGTTAGGAAGTATTGTGGACCCTGCTGTGTAACATAAAAATGTAGACTCATAGACTTTAAGGTCAGAAGGGACCAATATGATCATCTAGTCTGACCTCCTACACAATGCAGGCCCCAGAACTTCACCCATGAACTCCTGTAATAGACCCCTAACCTATGACTGAGTTATTGAAGTCCACAAATCATGGTTTAAAGCCTTCAAGGTACAGCGAATCCACCAGCAAGTGACCCATGCCCTGTGCTATAGAGGAAGGTGAAAAATCCATGGGGCCATGTAATGGGGTTAAGAGCAACACAGACCTTTTTGTCACTGAAACCTATTCAATGAGATAGGAACAACATTACTCTCCATTGAATAACATAGCAGAGCTTGTAGAATATACATCCTGCCTAACGGTAAATTCTAAATCTTAAAACTCTCATCAGCTGTGCTGCCCACAGAAAATGCAATAACAGTTAGGCAGCTGCTGTGCTGTGACTGGTGCTTATCACATTGATAAGAATCTACCTTAAGCTCCTAACGTATGTTTGATATACATACTTGTTCATCTATTTTAGGTACTTATACAGCTCCCATTACCACAGTATCTGGCCACCTCACAGAACCCCAGTGAGATAGAGAAGTGCAATTATCCCAGTTTTCCTGAGGCACAGTGCAATGGATCCATGAGTGTGGGTGTGAGACCTGGGTTCAGAAACTGCAAACTCAGTGTGAGTACTCTGGGTGGATGCTCAAGCATGGGTTTACAAACACTGGGCTCAAGTCCCATAGACCTGGGTTTATACTGTAGGACGGAGCTGCCCAAGGTCACACAGAAAGCTTGAGGCAGAGCAGGAACTTGAACCCAGGACTCCACACTCCTTGAGTAGTGATCTAGACATCTGATCATCCCTCCCATCTTGTGTACATATGCAAAACTCCTCAGCGCAGAGGCCAGCTGTGTGTTGTTTGTTTGTACAATGTCTTGCCTGTGGGGCCAGGACCTCTAGGTGTTACCATAATACAGATAAATAATAATAATATAGAGGAAGGCAGCAACCTATGTTTGACGGTGTCTGAACATTTGTAGATAGCCTTTGACATCTGAACAGAACTATTCTTTCCTGTGAGTGAGAAAACAAGAATCATAGATGTGTAGGACTGGAAGGAACCTCGAGAGGTCTTCTAGTCCAGTCCCCTGAATTCAAGGCAGGACTAAGCATTATCTAGACCATCACTGACAGGTGTTTGTCTAACCAGCTCTTAAAAATCCCCGATGACTGAGATTCCACAACCTCCCTAGGCAATTTATTCCCGTGCTTAACTATCCTCACAGTTAGGAAGCTTTTCCTAATGTCCAACCTAACCTGCCTTTGCTGTAATTTAAGCCCATTGCTTTTTGTCCTATTCTCACAGATTAAAGAGAACATTTTTTCTCCCTCCTTGTAACAACCTTTTATGTACTTGAAAACTGTTATCATGTCCTCCCTCAGTCTTCTCTTCTCCTTACCAAAAAACCCCATTTTTTCAATCTTTCCTCATAAGCCGTGTTTTCTGGACCTTTAATCATTTTTGTTGCTCTTCTCTGGACTTTCTCCAATTTGTCCCCATCTTTCTTGAAATGGGGCTCCCGAAACTGGACACAATACTCCAGCTGAGGCCTAATCAGTGCAAAGTAGGGCAGAAGAATTATTTCTTGTGTCTTGCTTGCAACACTCCTGGTAATACAACCAAGAATGATTGTTTGCTTTTTTTGCAACTGTTACACTGTTGACTCTTCTTTAGCCTGTGATCCACTATGATCCTCAGATTCCTTTCCTCCGTACTCCTTCCTAGGCAGTCATTTCCCATTTTGTATGGGTGCAACTGATTGTTCCTTCCTAAGTGGAGTACTTTGCATTTGTCCTTATTAAATTTCATCCTATTTACTTCAGCCCATTTCTCCAGTTTGTCCAGATCATTTTGAGTTTTAATCCTATCCTCCAAAGCACTTGCAACCCCTCCCAGCTTGGTATCATCTGCAAACTTTATAAGTGTACTCTCTATGCCGTTTTCTAAATCATTGATGAAGATATTGAACAGAACTGGACTCAGAACTGATCCCGTGGGACCCCACTCAATATGCCTTTCCAGTGAACCACTGATAAGTACTCTCTGCTAACAGTTTTTCAACCAATTACTCACTCAAGTTACAGTAGTTCCATTTAGGTTGTATTTCCCTAGTTTGTTTATGAGAAGGTCATGTGAGACAGTATCAAGAGCCTTACTAATGTCAAGATATATCACATCTACTGCTTTCCCTCTAATGACAAGGCTTGTTACCTTGTCAAAGAAAGCTATTAGGTGGGTTCGACATGATTTGTTCTTGACACATCCACGCTGACTTATCACCTTCTTATCTTTTAGGTGTTTACAAACTGATTGCTTAATTATTTGCTCCATTATCTTTCTGGGTACTGAAGTTAAGCTGACTGGTCTGTGATTCCCCAGGTTGTCCTTATTCCCCTTTTCATAGACTGGCACTATGTTTACCATTTTCCAGTGCTCTGGAAGTGCTCTCATCTTCCATAACTTTTCAAAGATAATTGCTAATGGCTCAGATATTTCCTCAGTCAGGTCCTTGAGTATTTTAGGATGTATTTCATCAGGCCCTGGTAACTTGAAGAAATCTAACTTGTCTAAGTAATTTTTAACTTGTTCTTTCCCTATTTTAGCCTCTGATCCTACCTCATTTTCACTGGCATTCATTAAGTCTAGTCACTACTAAACTTTTTGGTTAAAAACTGAAACAAAAAGTACTTTAGCACTTCTGCCATTTTCATGTTTTCTTTTATTGTTTTTCCCACCTCAGCGAGTAACGGGCCTACTCTGTCGTTGGTCTTCCTCTTGCTTCTAATGCATTTGGAGAATGTTTTTATTTGACCTTTTCTGTCTCTAGCTAGTTTTATTTCGTTTTGTTCTGCCATATAGCAAATAACTTTGCATGGCTCCTCTTTGCAGCTTGGGCCATTTCTGTTAACTGCACTAAAAAGCCTGTCCATTTATTGAAATCTTATCTTTCCCAGTTTGACATATTTTATAGAGAAGTTTGGAAATGAGCATCTTCAGGTTGTTCTTTTTTTAATATTTATAACCACCGCCATTCTCCCTCAAATCTCTTCAGCATCTTTTAAGTAATAATAAGACAGTAGATAGCAGCTGATCATTAACTGGAAGTTTCAAAGTTAGGATTTACACACCCGGGGGGAGGGAGGGAGGAGAGGAGAAGGGGAGAATCCAGTTTAAGATCTTGGATCCTGATTACTTTCCTCACAGAGAGAAAAAGAAGGAAGGAAAGGCTGATGGAGGATGAAAAACAAAGAAAATTAGAATAAGAGATATTGCTTTCAATAACTCTGCAGGAATACCAGCCGTCTCCTTTAAAGTTTGAGAGTAACTAGCATACGGAGATGGTAGACTTTGTTTCAGATGACATGAATATGTTTCAAGGTAGCTATAATTTTTCTGCAAAGGCAAAAAAAAAAAAAAGAGTACAGAATGAGTCTTAATATTTTGATTAGGTTTCTTTTCCGGAATAAGAATAATGAATAAAACTCCAAGTAAGATGTAAGGAGATTGACAAGTACCTATAACAACAGCAGCAGCAGCAAGCAACTGCCTCACAAGACCGCAGCTTTCAAACACAGCCAATGGAGCACGACTTTATTCTAATGGAGCTTGTTTCTGAAAGGAAAATTTCTCAGGAGCTCCACAAAAGAGGAAGAAGGGTTTGAAATTAATTTGAGTAAGCTGTAACAATATAGGAAGAAAGCCAGGATTTTTTTTAAAAAATGCTAGAGCAGGAGGCAAAGGAAAAGGTTTAATCTGGGGAATTCTTCCTCTTGGGATGAAAGTCACCTCTATCCAGAGAGCCAGCACATAGGAATTCCACTCAGAACCTGGTAAATTACATCATTAATATTCCATTACATGATGGATATAGCATAATAGGTGGCATGCAGGATATGAATCTTGTACACTTTTGACATGTCCCTATGTGGATTAACTTCCTTCAGCCTCACAATCTACCTCCATCTCCCATCTTTAGCTATGCGTGGGCTCCAGTATGTGTTTTCATTTTTTTAAATGCAAATCTCTATGGGTAAAATTTTCAAAAGTGCCTACATGACTCAGGAGCCTACATCCCATTGATTTTCAATCTTACCTCATATGTCCATCCTCCTTTTTTTTAAAATAAATTAAACTGCTTTAATAGAAATTGGAAATCATTTGGATGCTGTAATTAGGGTCAATATGAAAACAAACAACCAGTTTCCCTCACACTATTTGTTTCACGGTATCATGGGGCTTTTGCAGAATCCGACAGATGATTTAATAATAATATGCATTGCACTTCTATAACGCCTTCCATCAAAGGACCTCAAAGTGCTTTACGAGCATTAATGAATTAGACCTTATTATTTTTACACATGTGGGATAGGAAAGTGAAGCACGCAGAATTTAAATCGCTTCCCCAGGGTCATAATGGAAATGGTGTAGCACAACATTAATAGAACACTTATCTTCTGACTCTCTGCTTAAATCCCTGACTCTCTACTGATGCATGTCTCTCCAGTTGTAGCACAACCAAGACTAACAATTAAAGACTATAATCCTACAAACAGGCACGTGCTTAACTTTATCCACTGTACTTCCACTGACTTCAGCTACTCACCATGAGTAGAGTTACGCACATACATAAGTGCTTGCTGGATCTGGGCCATATTAGTGAAGGATTCAGAAATTTATTTCTGATAAGCTGCCACACCTTCAGGTCATAATTTGTACTATAATTGAAACTCGATGTATCAGGAAAATTGAGATGGAAATCCTATAAGAAAGATGCTTCCATTTCCAGTGCCTATTCTAACCCAAAAGTGTCAAGATAGGAAAAAAGAAAACAATGGAAAAAATGTTAATGAACTTTACAAACTTTGACAATTGTTTGGTTTAGGATGGGGAAGAATGAAGGGACAGTATTTTATCCAACTCACTTTGCCTATCGAAAAAATATATCGGTCCAGTTCTGAAATGAGGATGAAATTTGCATTCAGCACAGCCAGTGTGCTTAAAATCATTGAAATGTGTTTCTTACTTTAGACTGGTGTTATCTTTCACAATGAGTCACTTTAGAAGGATTGTTAAGGAACTTAAGATAGGAGGCTAAGGGAAAAGTCTGCATGACTCAAAAGCTGGTGAATGCTGACGATTCAGCACCTGATCCTGCACCATTGGAATCAATGGCAAAATTTCCATTAATTTTAATGGGAGAATGATTAGGAAGCCCAGCCACTGCTCATGGTGGCTCATGCCAATCAGTCACTGCAGATGTGCAAAGCACAGTCCTTCTCATTAGATCCACAAGGAAGTTTGGAATTTTGTGAGTACTTAAGAACTTCCTGTAACTTTTCTAAATTAAAATTGGGTGATTATTGAAAAATATTTCCCACAAATGTAACTATTAACATTAATTATTTGTATTCCAGTAATGGCCGGAGGCTGCTATGGAGATTAGGGCCCCATTGTGCTAAGCACTGCACAAGCGCAAGACAAACAAAGGGTTGCAGTTTGAGGCTAGACAAATTCAGACTGGAACTAAGACTTACATTTTTAGTGATGAGAGTAATTAACCACACACCAATTTACTAAGGGTCATGGTGGATTCTCAATCACTGACAAGTTTTAAATCAAGACTGGGTGTTTTTCTAAAAGATCTGCTCTAAGAAGGGAGAAGTTCTGTGGCCTTTGTTAAACAGGAGGTGAGACTAGATCAGTGATCTTCACTATTTTTCAAGCAGGGGCCACTTTGGCAAAAAACCTTCAATATGAGAGCCACATCAACTAGTGAATTAACATATTAACCGTATGGCCTTATCGTGGCCGCTACTTTCCCCAGCCACCTTGTTTTCTGTAGCTGTTGTAGATTTGCTTTTGTTCGTTTCATTAATATTCACAGTTACATTCTTACTGCTTTTTCTCCTGTTTCACTTTCTGATTTTCTCCTCCACGGAATTAAGAATCTATCCATTCTTTCCAGTAACTCACTGGGGCCAAAAAATAATATACAACACAAACGGTTGAACACTCTGAGTTCTACGGTGGTTGCTATGGTAATATTATGGTTATTATACAACGGATATACTTAGATGTACTTATTGGCGCACATCGTACCATATGGTCAATGTGACGTGTAAAAATTTTATAGAATTTTAAACTTTGATAGGCTTGGTACATATTCTAATGTTAAAAATAAAATAAATTGGAATATAAACAGTTAGCCAGGGAGCTGCACCTAGGGTCGATGGGAGCTGCTGCTGGCTCCTGGGCCTTGCAATGAAGAACACTGGACTAGATGGTCTCTTCAGGCATTGGATCTACAAATCTATGCATATAGATGCATGGAAAGGAGATGTAACTTACTAAAGGTGACATAGGAGATCAGTGGCAGTGCTGGGAATAAAACTCAGTTCTCCTGTCTGCCAGGCCAGTGCTGGACGACATTGCCTCTCCTGTAGCTATAGTTTTAAAATTTCTTTGTGTTTGCTTTCCATGGATGTTGTTGTGAGCAAACTTTATCAGCCCTCATATTTACAAAAGGTGCACTTTAAGCCTGGATACTTGCCAAAAGCAAATTTCATATCGTACAATTGGCGAATAGCAGTGCACATTTCAGAATGAATCTCAAAGTTCTCATTTGGGTAAACAGTTTGAAATTCATGCTGTTGTTGGTTAGTTATATAAATCATTCAAGCAAGGCACAGAAACAATACCAGAGGTGAAATGCTAGCTCCAGTGAAATCAATGGGAGCACTGCCATTGACTTCTATTGAATTCAATAGGAGATTTGCCGTTGACTTCAATGCTGCTATTGACTTCCGCGTGTCTTATGTAACCATTCATACAGCACCAATTTCTAATTCTCACAATAAGTTGTTCATGAACAATTTGCAGACCAAGAATTATTTGCTAAATAGCTTCATATAAAAGAATTCATGAATGATTTTGAATAACTGATAAATGTGAGGATTTCACTATTTGGTCATGGACAACCTGAGAAAAGAAATAGAGGTGAAATTGTTTGAATGAAATATTCTTTAGAAATCGTTCACCCAGATATATTTTAGAAGTTCTATAGCATATTAACCATTTTGGTAATTATATTCTCGTCATTAAATTTTCTGTTGCTTTAATTGGACAGGATATTCCCCTTGGTCCTTAAACTGTTGTGTAATGTTGCAATTACCTTTGTAATGGCTGCCATATTTCCCACCAATTATTGTTTTAAATGTTTTATGTTAATTTAGCGCCCATGAAAGGAGCTTCACAGACAGCCCAGAAAAATTAAGTTCCCTCCTGAGTCCACACAATATGGTAGAAGCAGCCGCACAACAGCCCCAATAAGAGATGGGAAGTTATATTGTTCATTCTCTGTACCCATTCAATCCTGGGTCTCTTTGCTGATGCTGCCAATAACGGTGTTCGATTTTTTTTGGTGTGGTAGCCACCTGTCCACTGGGAACTGAACTGAGGTTATCAGTCTTTGTCATCAACAAACAGTCATCAGATAAAAACAACTTTTGGTCAGTACTGACCTGGGGTGAATTTGATCCGGTGTCCTCATTCTTCATTTTTCACCCTGTGCATGAGGGTGTCAGCAAGATAAAGTGCCTTATGGGTTTGATTCTGCAAGAGGCTGAAATAGCAAAACACTTGAGCATGTACCTAAAGGTTTTGTTGGATTAGACTACACAGAGAGCTCAGAATCTGGTAGAATCAAGCCCTATATTCCATTGATGATCCCTGTTTTATTTATTTTTCTGGTTGATAACAATATGCTTGCCATAGCCTCTAGGTACATGCACAGACCACTATCCAAGCAAATATATTTTGTCATTGACTGAACTAAAGTAAATTTCAAATAATGAAGAAACGTCCATGCAACCTAAAAAGGAACAAAAAACACCTTATAACCTGCAAGTCATCCCCCGGAAAAGCCTGAGGAAATAGATGGGACTTGCAATGTTTCTTACCTTGTTAATTACAGAAAGTGGACCCACAGAATCCTTGTCTCTCCAGGCCCAGTGAATTTTTAGTTGGCTCATGAATTTAGTGGGTTTTACCTCTTCTACTCTCTGTACCAAAGCAAAAACCCCACAACTGGTTTGTACAACCACCTAGAAAGTAATCAATAGACCCTGACCTAACACAGTGCTTCAGGAAATTTGTAAACGGAGTAATGACTTGTAGGGGCAAATTTTGATCTCAGGGACATATGGCCCTCTTAGATATGGGCAAAGAAGGGGCCTTTGCGTGCAAATGTGTGGTTAGGGCGAGAGGGGTCAATAGCCTCCAGGTTTGTTTTGAGTGGGAGTTAAAGATGTTTTGTTAGAATTCTAACACTGTAATGCAGACAGATCAGGGTACTTTTTAACATATGCTATCTGGTTAAATTGAAACCTAGAGTCCTCCCTTGGCTTCAACTTGACCAACTAGCATATGCTAAAACACAACTTGCCTTGTCTCTACTAGAGTGTTAGAAGGTGTTAGTTAACAAGTTCTACTAACACTCCATTAAACCTACTCAAGACAAACTTTTGGACCTATGGATGACTCTAGGGGTATGTCTTCACTGACGGTAACAAATTCGCCACCGTCAGATCGATTCTTCAGGATAGATTGAGTGGAAGTGGAGACCTGCTCAATCTATCTGGAAATTAACTTAATAAATCCACCCCCAGAAAAAGAGTAACTCTGCATCAATGGGAGGGCATTTCCCGTTGGCGCAGTGTAGTGCGGATACTACGTTTATTAGAATTTAGGAAGTCGACGAATTTCGTGCTAAGTGTAGACCAGGTCTAAGTCTAGGGGGCCACATGTAGGACTATGAGGGATCTACATTGTCTCCCCTGATATTCTGCAGGACATCTGTTCAGAACAGAATTTGGTGTGAGCAGAGACTCTCCTCTACAGTGCTCCATGGCCACCTGCTGTCACAGAAATCCCAAGGCTGTTGGAGTTGGGCTGACAGGAAACTGGGGAAAGGAGCTGGAAAGCTTGAAGATTGCACTGAGGCACTAGCAGAGGTCAAGCTAGGAAAATAAGTGCAGAATTCTACCGAGTCTTTTCACAGCTCAAGGTTTGTCACTCATGAGGAGTCACTCACAATAGATTATGCAGTTCTTAATAATATGAGCCTCCCATTCCTTTCTTGTGGGATTGGATTAGCAATTAAATAGTTGGCATTGTAATTATCATCATTAAATTTAACCCCGTGAAACAAAGAGGGGTCTCTCACATCTCTCAAAGACTGACAGCAGTCTCAGCTCTGGCAGACCTTACTGCATTGGGTTCACATCTGGTTCAGAAGTCTGCATCTAACATGTGGAGGCAAGTCAGCAATACATGTGGTTAATGGTTTCAAAAGCTGCATTTTGGAAATTACCTTCACAGCCCACAGAGATTAACCTTTTTTTACATAAAAGCTTAGTTTTCAGAGCTCAGGGTGCAGCAACCAGGGAAAAATACCAGCTGAGAGCAGATGTAATCTGACTCCTGGGCATTTGGATGGTCTTGTATCACCATACAATCCCCTGAGATTCCTGCAGATCTTGAGGTATTGGCATGGTCTCAATGCTGAACCCTTCAATTCTTCACCAGCAGGAAAACTTAGTCCATGAAAGGAAGGTTTCAGAGGAAACTCTGTGTATCCCTAATGGGTTTTTCTTCCTCCATGTTCCCCAGCTGAGGATGTGCTGACAAGGGAGCTCATCTGCAAAGAATATAGTTTTATCCTTTTCAGCTGGCCCCATGTTCTGTAAAAGTGATATGATGATTTACTAAACTACAGACGAGAAATGATACATATTGAGAGAGAACCAATTTATATGCTATAAATAAAACCATGGGGAAAGTGAGGGGATGCAGCCCAAGAATAAAACTGACATATCTAGGTATGCTACAGAAGAGCTTATTTATAAGTTTACGTAATATATATTTTCATTATGGAAGCTGAAGCTGATAGGGAATGTGTGTACCTCTGAGAAGTACTGCTATTTTCAGCTTGCCATAACTTTTGCCCCAGTAGGTGGGGCTGCTCAGCATTAAATTTGTTCTTCGCAGCACCATAAAAACCATTTGGGAAACGATACAGCTCCTGTTTTATTCCTCATTCTAATTCACTGGGAAAACATCTGCAGACATCAAGCACTTTCAAGATATTTTAGTCTTTATGGATTTAATTTTCTTGTGTGAAAATGGAAATAACTTGACAATGATCCAGTAGTTCTTTATATAAGCTGCCTTTAGGAATGTGTTTTAGTCGGAGTGTTTGTGATACTGAACATATGTTAATTAACTACCAGTAGCTAATTAAAACATATATAAATTTAGGAAACTGGAAGGCTTAGGGGATTGGTAATTATTATTATTTATAGATTCCCATGGAGTTTGTTGCCAAGGCAGCTAAGCAGTTCAGTTACAAAGATTAAAATACAAAATGAAAATGTGGAAGTCTACAACATTGTTTCATGGATCATAAGGCCAGAAGGGTCAATGTGATGATCTAGTCTGACCTCCTGTATAATACAGGGTCATTGGACTTCCCTGAATTAATTCCTGTTTGAATTAGAAAAATATCTAGTCTTGGTTTTAAAATGTTCAGTGATGGAGAATCCACCACAACCTTTGGTAAGATGATCCAATTGTTAATTACCTTCACTTAAAAACGTGTGCCTTATTTCTTGTTTACAGTGGGCCACACCAAAGTTAATGAACCTTAGGTGTCTAACTCACTTAGGCATTTCTGAAAATCTTTTGAAAATCCCACTCTCAGGAAACAGGCAGCTGCATTCCCCAATAGCAGAAGTTTCTAAGGGGGTTCAGAGGTAGCTCTAAACTGCTCACAATCTGATGATTCATCTGGGAGTTCATCAACATGACCATTGTGAAGGCCACACCTGAGAGAAATGGCTGTAGTCTCCAGACCGTGGATGTTGAAAAGCATTAAAGGTCATTGCTGTTATAGAGAAATGACTGATTCTGTAGGACCCAGAGGCAGCCACAACTTTTGCCAACTCATCCAAATACTTTTTCCTAACAACAAATTGCACTTTCATCTTATCCAGGCTGAGTCACAGTCCAGTCACTTTCATCCAGAGCCCTACCTCTGCCAGGCACTAGGAATATAATCAGACTGTAAAATTTGGGTTTGATGAAATGGAACAGACTATCATCAATGTGTGGATGGCATTGTAGTCCCAAATATTGCATTGCTTCCCTTTATGGGTTCAGCTACACATTTAACAAGAGGGGAAATCTATGGAACTGCCTGTGTGAGGGCTTTAATAAAGGATAGCTGGTTGCCTAGCTAGAACCTGTCTGAGGGGGAAGAGCAAATCCATCACTCCACTCCCCTTTCACATGTTCCTGAAGATACTAATAGAGGTACAAGAATCAGTATGGATACCGAGTTCTTGTCCATCTCTAGAAGGGGACTATCAACCACTGATAGCAATAGTTCAATTACCATGCCCAGGTATGAATTCAGAAAGACAAAGATCAAAGAAGTCTGAAGATTTGGCCAATTAAGCCCTTTTTGATGGTTTTCTCTGAGAAAGGGGCGTTCCAGACCGTTTGATCAACATGATATGTGTAGAATTTTTAATGTCTTCCAGCACTAAGAGTGGAACAATGATTAGGTGGTTAGGGTGAGAACCGGAGACCAGGGTTCAATTCCTTGATCCACCACAGACTTCCCATGTGCTCATGGACAAGTTGCTTAGATACTCTATTCCCTGTCTGCAAAATATGGATAATAGTACTGGATGGGGTGTTGTCAATTTAAATACATTAAAGATGTTGAGGAGCTCAGACACTACAAATATGGGGGGATATACAAGTACCTAAAACAGATGGATAGGTTGAACTCTTGGCCTCACTGAAGTCATTGGGATTTTTGCCATTGACTTCAATAGGGCCGGGATTTTACCCTATGTGGTTAAACAGTAATTGCATTTAAAAAAAAAAAAAAAAGAATCACATACAGGGGCTTGCTTAATCAGTCATACCAGCGTTTGGTTGCTCCTGACCTGAACCATATTAGCACCAGTGATCTGATGGTCCTTCAATTACTTCCCATCTCCTATGTATTGTTTCCAAGAGGAAGGATGCAGCTTGCAGCCATTTCTTTGTCTAATTTTTCTTTGTTAGCACAAAATGTTTTAGACCTGAAACTATCCTTCACCTCCGCCCAAAATTTCACTCTCATTTAATATTAAAACAAGACAAATTGATGACATGAAAGCAGCATTGTCATGTAATTCCGAACTACAATTTAACATACCATAACACAGATATGCGCTAGTCAGGAATGTCCTGCAGATTTTACATTATCTATTTTTAATATTCACTACTTTGTTACTTAGAAATTACTTTTCTTAAACAATTACTCAGAATGTATGTATAAACTTACAACATGTTTTGCTTTGCTACTCAGATGTTGCTGCATTGATTGGAGAATCTTAGGGCAAGAATGGTTTCTTCTTCTGTCTTGTACATGGCTGAGTAAATCAACACCTAAGAAATAACTTTAAAAAACCCCAAATAATAGTAATTCAGCTAGCAGAAAAAAACTTTATCTCATTTCTGGTTTATGCTAACATTTATAGTGGAGATAAAATTGTCTCTTGCCAAGTCAAGAACCCATGGCAGTTTGCCTGAGTATGAGCATAGGATCAGGCCCTTTTTTTGTGTTCCCTCAAAAACAAAGGAAAGTATCAATCAGATGAAAATACCGACAGACTTGGGGGGAGGAGGGAGAAGATTATTTCCTGTGGCAGCTGATGCCCAAAATAAGTGGTGGAACTGCAGGTAGCAATATGCACAAATATGAATTACCCTGCGGTAAGCCCTACCTGTGCAAACCCCACATTGCACAAGCCCAGCGCATTTATTGCACTTTTCACTAGTGCAGCTATGTTGGTGTAGCTAGATAAGTGCAAAAATACATTATTGTATGTAGACTAGTAGTCCTTCACACTGCTGAAAAAGGTCCCTCTCGTGGCAGCTCTGTGAACTGCAGCCTCTAGGGGTTGATCCAACCAGCGCGACCAGGAACCCGCAGTGGGAGCACATGGTATTGAGCCTTGTATTAGGATCAGACCCATTATCCAGTTGTGACTTTACTGGTGGGGTTTAGCCCCATTATCTCCTAGTGCCCAGCTGCCCCTGGTCATGCCGTGTTTTTCATGTTATTGGGACCGCTTGCATGAGTTAGGTATGCAGGATTGGGCCTGTGAGCTGGTCCTTCAGAGCCAATAAGCACAAGTCCACTAGGCACAAATCCTGCACCTAGAGCTGTGGTGACTATTAATGCCAGCTCGTGAAAAAGCAAGCAAATAAGGCAGAGCCTTGCTGAGTTGAGCTGCATACACCAGAACACAGAAGGGGCAAAGAAAGTATCCGACAAAAAGAAAAGGACAAAGTGGGTGGAAGGTTCATTTGTGAAGATTCTAAACAATGAAGAGGAAATGACAGAAAATGTGAGCATAATGGAAAATATATTCCCAATAAAGGCCTAAGTCCTTTTCATCATAGCCTTCTTATACGTCTTTTTCTTACAGTACCATCAGCTGTTGTTTCTACTATTGGTTCTATAGCTACATAAACATACCCAGCCCTTTAGAAAGCACAGTGCAGCACAAATAGAGATGGGCTCAGGTACAAATTCAGATCCAGATCCGAGGTTCACAAAGTTAAATGGGGCTCAGTTTTCTTATTCCACTTTGATCATGTCTCTAAATACACCACTATGACTCTGCTGATACCATTTCCCAATACACTGCGGTGGCTAAAGTGAGCTGCAACTTTAGCAACATAATCCATCAGTTCTGTAACAAAAAAAAAAACCCAATAACAAAAAATACCACTTCCCCCCTCACCTCCCCACACACATACCTAGGGGATTTTCTTCTTTTCTGTGGGAACTCACAAGTGTTTTTTAAACCACAAGGGAGAAATCTTGGCCTCATTGAAGCAAATGGCAAAAGTCCCATTGACTTCAATGGGCCAGGATTTGACTCTAGAATTTCAGTTTTGCCACCAATTTGGTTGGTTAGGTAAAGGCAGTGAGATCTTGCTCCCTTGTCTTTGGAAACTTCAGGACTTTTTTCTCTCTGTGAGCATGGGAAAGGGTTTATTATTGTTATGTATTATTTATTAATTACTTTATTTATTTATTTTGTTTTGTTTTCCTTTTATTTTATTTTTTTTGAGATCGTGAATATTCTTGTGAAAAAGTCAGATACCATTAAACAGGGACAGGCAAAAGCCCCACATTGTGTCCTGTGTGCTCAGAATCTCATAAAGACCAGAGAGAACAATTGGAAGGGGAAAAAAGGCCAATGTGGGGAGGTGGAAGAAATGGAAATCAGACTGGCCTAACCCTCCCTCAAAAAGACAGAGTTCTTGGGATGTTTACACCCTTCTAGAAATAAAGATGTAACCCTCAACTGGGGGTGCTGATTTGCCCCTGCCCTGCACTTTGTACTGTCATTGCAATGTGAGTACCAAATGGGTGTCAGAAGGTTCCATTTCAGAATGGTAACATTTCCCCCCAGGTATAAATGATTATACAAGATAGGGGAGAATCATGCCCTGGAAGTCTGTCATGGAGTGGATAGGGGAAGAACGGGGGCCATGGAGGTATGGATAGTCAGGGCTGCTCGAGGTTGTAACCAGAGCCAGACAGGCCCTGGCAAGGGTCGGAATTCAGAGGGCATCACCCAAACCCCACCTGGGTTGCACAGCCAGGTTTGGGGCCTGAACCTTTTGAAATCTCCTCTGCCCTGTTACTAGATGTGTCTGTAGTTTGGTTATGCTGAATCTAATTTGCAACGCACTTTTTATGTAGCCATAGGGCCTGATTTTTATTTGCACTATAGTCCCTTTACACCGTACGGCGGTGTAACGTGGCCTTAAAGTTGGGTGTAAATTACATTTGTACCAGTATTAAGAGCTCTTTACACTGTCAGAATGGTGTAAAAGGAGACTTTAATGTATATGAGAATCAGGCCCCTTATATTGAAACTGGTTTACAACAGCCTTTTGTAACCCATTGGTGAGTATGTTACTGTTCTCCCTGGTGCCTGATCTACAGAAGATGTGAGTCTATTATGGCCTAATGCATAGAGCTGGCTCTTAAGCTCAAATTGTAGTGGCTCATGCTTTTAGTTCTAGAGGTTCCCCAGTTCAATCCCTGATGTGTCAACCCAAATGACTGCTATTGCCTTTTCATGTGTCATTTAGCTCTGGGGAGATTATGTTGTGATTGGACACTTAAGTCACCTGGTATTCCAGGGTTTGCATAGCTGTTATATGGAAAAGGAAGGTTTGAGCAAGTCTCTGGGACTCTCAAGATATAGAAGTAGATTAGGAAGACGTGGTAGATTATTGGCTTTAGGGAACTTTAGAAAATAGAAAACCTTTTCCTTTCAAGACACACAGGCCTGGCCAAAGCAACAGACCTAGAAAAATCAGACTCTCTTCAGATTTCTTGGCTGGGTGAAGAGTTCCTCTCCTTCCCATAAAAGTAATTGTGTACGGGTGTGTGTGTGTGCGCTGGCCTAGTTGTGAAGGTTATGGTCAGCTCCTCATCAGTCTTCTTTATTCTCTGCACCAGGGGCTTTAGGAATGGGGATAGAGGAATTCGTAGTGTTTTTGACCAAGTCTAATTATTATCCTCCTTTTACTGATGGGGAGAACTGGAACACAGAGGTTAAGGCTGCCCAACAACAGAGGAGTTGCGATCAGAGCCAGAATTACAATTCAAGAGTTTCCAGTTTCCAGTATTCTGGTAAGACCGTGCCACTCTTATGTGGCAGTAGAACATTTGGATCAGTAAACCAGATTCCGTTACGGTCTGCATCTTTTGGTTCCTGATTTTCTTTCTTTGTTACCTGTTCTTATTCTGAATAGTAATATTACTCCATTGGAGGGGATAAGTGCTTTATACCGCCTTAGCAACTTTCCCTTCCTTGTTCCAGCCTCAAAAGGAGTTTTTCAGTTTTTTCTCAAGGGATCTCACTATCTGTCTCTTGCTCAACAACAATCAGAAGATGACTTTTCTATTAGTTTTGAAAGGAAGTCAGGACATGCAGCATTATAATGCAGATCAGGAAAATGGGTAGCTTTTGATAGCAAGTTTCTCAGTTTTAGGTGAAGTAATATTAGCTACGGAGTACCTATAGTACGTATATTCCTACTAAGGGGAGGTCTACACTAGGAAGTTTTCCCGACATAGCTGTGTCTGTTGGGGTATGATTTTTTGGTGACGTAGCTATGCTGGTAGAATGTCTGAGCAGTTATATTGGTACAAAAGTTCTTACGCTGGTATAGCTTATTCTGGGTAGGGAACCGGCATAACCTATCCAGGTATAAGCACTTCTATACTGATAAAACTGCTTCTGCATCAGGAGGGTTTTAACAGTTTAACTATAGCAGTACAGTTAAACTGGCAACATTTCCTAGCATAGAGTAGGCCTAGGACAGGTGTAGTCAGGCTCGATCTGAGAAACGGTTGATGTTAAAAAAAAAAAAAAAGTATATTCAAGTCCAAATCCTTGCTGCACGTCATACGCTGGAGGATGAGCTATGACAAATGCGCATTGCAGAAAGCCCTAACTTAGCCAATTCTCTATCCTTTCAATTTTTTTTGTGGACCTCAGAGAATTTGTAATTGGCCAAAGGGCAACCCAGAAACATCTTGGTGCCAACTGGAACAGGGCATGGGGTGCCTAGAAGTATAAAGGATCTTCTGGGTCTGTCTACATAATAATTTCTCCAAAGGATGGCATGTGAGATCTCTACCAACAGTAATGCACTGATCATCTTAATCATTGCAAAATGTATGTGCAGATAATATTTAAGAAATTATATACCTATGCTGGAAAATAAGTTCTTAAAGCCTAGAAGTTAAAAGCAAGTCACCAGGAGGTGAGCAGCATTGGACAACATCTGTTCAGGCAGCCGAGGGGAGGCACTTCTCTCTCTTTGTTTGTTTAAGTGTGCATTGTGTCATTGTGTAAGCCTATCTTCAGGCAGAGCCAGATGCTAATTAAAAGATTGCAAGGTTGACAAGAGAGGGAAGCCACAGGGAAAACAATCAGCAGGGGTGTCCTCTTTATAAATAAAGATCAAAAGACTGCTTTGATATGTCTGGGGTTGCCAAAAGACATGGGATCTTTCCACTGAGGAGGCAAGAGGATAGCAGGGCTTGTCTCATGAACAGAAGATCACAGCCAAGCCTGCATGTAATACGCTGCAAGGATTTTGGGTGAGCTTTTGCTCTATATAACCTGACAATGTCTTGTTAGTTAAGTGTGTTATGATTTTATTTTACGTATTGCCATTTGTTTCTATTGTTTCTACTTGCTTCTTCTTGAATCTCTGTTCTTTGTTCAATAAACATCTTCTTGTTTGTATTATCACCATAGCTAAGTGCTGTGAGCTAAGGAGAACTGCGATCCTGAGGTGTAATGGATACGCTGGCATGTACTCTTTGTTTTGAAGTGGTGGATCTGTGAATTCTGTGAGACCCCCGGGCTGGACACTCCAGGAGAACGCTTGGAGGACTTGGGATGTACCTGTCATTAACCTGTAGAGACAGCAGGGTCTGCAGAGGCCTACAGAGGAGTGCCTGTGTTGCCAGAAGCTGATGGTGTTTAGGAGCTGGTTGCTAGCAGGCACAGACGTGGCTTCCTCATGCTAAGGGCAGGTGGGAGCGAGAAGCCTCACAACCCTGGGAAGTGTCACACTAAGTCCTACTTCAAATAAAAATGCTTATTGCCATTTTACTACCTAAAACAGTTGAAGCAAGAACAGGTGTCAGGGAGTCATGACCACCCTGCCCTCTCCATGCTGCTCAATGGGAGGCAGGTCCTGGCTAGATCCTGGTTAGATGGGGGTAGCGATGATCTAGAAAGGCTGAGAACCACAGCAACAAGTATGAAAATGGCAAATAATACTTTCAATAAAATAAGTTCAAAGCACGTGTTGTAGCCTACTGCAATTTGCATTAGATCAACCTAGGGCTGTCATTGCTATTGTCCGCGCTGCCTGAGTGTGTAATGCTCTGTAGTTTTTGTGCCGTTACTGAGGAAGCTGTGGGGATTTCCACAGCTGTGTAATTCTCTGCTCTGCATGTAACATTATTGTGTGGACAAAATGTTTGCAGTAAAAAGCCACCCTTATACCAGGCGGTAATTTTACTATACAGGCCATGGAGCAGGAAGATCACATTACTGTGGATACAACATTTCATGCACTTTTCACCTTTGGCTGTGCCCATGACATGGGAGGCCAAATCTCAGATCCAACCAGGCTCAGTAGCAATTGCCATCAGCAGGTGTCCTATGTCAAAGAACTTGAAGGTCTTAATCCAGTGGATAGCTGAGATCCTTGCGGACAATCCCAGCAAAGAGGCAAAGGCCTGCATGCATGTATGAGGGTGGTGAATCCCATAAAGGAGCTTCTCCAGACCTAGGCTGAGGCTCATAGGTGTGTCAGTGTGTGAAAGCTGCTGCTGCCCATAGTTTGCCGGATAAACAGCTGATCTCAATATCCCAGCAAAACTTTCATGGACACTAGATTCACTTTCAAAGGAAGGGCTTGATTTGCCTTTTCGGCAGAGCTCGAGAGAAGGGCTCAGGTAGAGCTGCACCTCTACAAGGGGAGCAAAGAGCACATGACTTATGAGTAGATGCTGAGAGAACCCAGGCTTGTTCAGTTTGCTGAAGAGAAGAGTGAGGGGGGATTTGATAGCAGCCTTCGACTACCTGAAGAGGGTTCCAGGGAAGATGGAGCTAGGCTGTTCTCAGTGGTGGCAGATGACAGAACAAGGAGCAATGGTCTCAAGTTGCAGTGTGGGAGGTCTAGGTTGGATATTAGGAAAAAAATTTCACTAGGAGGGTGGTGAAGCACTGGAATGGGTTACCTAGGGAGGTGGTGGAATCTCCATCATTAGAAGGTTTTAAGACCTGGCTTGACAAAGCCCTGGCTGGGATGATTTAGTTGGGGTTGGTCCTGCTTTGAGCAGAGGGTTGGACTAGATGACCTCCAGAACTCCCTTCCAACCCTAATCTTCTATGATTCTGTATACCCTACTCTGCTGGGGAGTGTGCTGCTGGTATACTCATGGTGAATGCTGGAGCCAGTCCCATCTCAGATGGGGAGCATGCTTCTGTCAGTCCCACCCCAAAGACTAGTGTATATATGGGGATCAAGGCTCCACCACCTCCTCACTCTTATTGGAACACCACAGAGGAGTAGGCAGAGAGATTACCTGTGCTCTCTGTCTGGAAGGACAGCAGTTCCTCCTGGCCCTTAAGAGTGTGTCTACACTGCAATCAAACACCCACGGTTGGTCTGTGTCAGTTGACTTGGGCTTGCGGGACTTGGGCTGTGAAGCTATAAAATTGAAGTGTAGGCATCCAGACTCTCCCTCCCCACTCACGGGGTCTCAGAGGCTGGGCTCCAACCTGAGCCTGGTCATCTATACTGCAGTTTATAGCTCTGCAGACCAAGACCTTTGAGCCCCAGTAAGCTGACACTGGCGAGTTGCTGGTATTTTATTGCCATGTAGAAATATCCTCAATGCCCTGAGCCATACGGAAGAAAGTTGACTGTATGGAGTGGTTATAGAACTTTTCATGTTTGTCCTCATACCACACACTGAGCTATCTCCCCAGACAGTCCCTAGAACTGTAAATATATCCAGCACCTAAAAATGCAAAAGGAATTAGATAGGGTGACCAGATAACAAATGTGAAAAATTGGGATGGGGGTAATAGGCATATAAGAAAAAGGTCTGAATATCGGGACTCTCCCTATAAAATCGGGACATCTGGACACCCTAGAATTAGAACATGTGCCAGGGTAAATTAATGTTTACAATTAAACATTCATGGTGCCTAGAATGGGTTCTGTGTTGGGATGGGAGGAACAACAACATGAATTCCATACACTAAATGAAGAGGGGGTGCACTTAGACATGATAGCCATTTCTAGGCTAAGCTTTTAACCATCCCTATAACAAAGTTCCTAAAGATTGACATTTAAAACTTCCAAGTGAGTCACAAAGCTAGCAGAGAGGTGTGACCAGCCTGTGATTTCTGCCAGGGGCAAATATTAGGATTTTTTTTTTAAGTTTGCTTCCGATAAGAAGGAAAAAAAGTGACAGAATTGGGTGTGGGTGAAATGCACAGTAAAACCTGAAATGAAGAGGGAAAAATCCACATCCAAATAATACCAGTTTATAAGCATTCCTAGGCTCTGATGGCAGAAACATGGTTATTTGTGATGACATTCTTTCCGCGAGGGGATGTCTAAGAAGATGAAATGTGGCTGGGGGCTTTTAAAATGGAGCATGAGGGATCTCTGTGTATGTGCAAATGTTTTTTATTTTGTATTCTCTATCTACCCTGTTAATTAGGGCCACTTGTCCTTTCCTAATAGCTTTATAACACTGTGGGTATGTCTACACTGCCGCGGCTGCATGGATCGATGCAGCGGGATTGACTGAGCAGGCTGTGGAGACCTGCTTAACCGATCCTGGAAGTGTTCTCCGTCCAACGCAATAAATCCACCCCCTCCACCCCCCAAAAAGTGTAAGGCTGCGTTGACTGGAGGGCGTCTCTGGTTGACGCAATGCAGTGGAGACGCCTCAGTAAGGGAACATAAGTAAGTCGACCGGAGATATGCAAGCAACAGTACTGTATCTTGTGTATCTTCTGTCGATGGCTGCCGGCAGTGTAGACCAGACCTGTGTTACTAGCGTTGGTTATACCATTCTCAAGAATATGAGGGAAGAAGAGAAATAAAGAGGGTGCCAGACTCTTTGATAGATAAAGGCCCTAGTTATAGCTATAGCTGTCAAACTAGCCACCCTTCTCTATCTGAGGGTACCAAAGTTGTAGGCATGGCATGGCCACACTGCTCCCCGCTGACAGGTACCATGTACTGACTAGTGCCTGCTGCACAGTGGGGCTTCTTTTTGTCAAGGGAGGGTTACTCCAGAGCTGCTGCTCCTCCCATTGCCATTCGGGCCAAGGAAAGGGGAGTTTGGGGTCTGCCATTGTACTTAACAGGGGTGTTGAAGGCAAAATTAACAAATGGTCTTGACCAGTGTTATCCACAAAAAAGAAAGAACTGCTCACAGTGAGAGACTCTCCTCTCTGTAGAAGATATAGCCTGCGGTTTCCCCAGTAATCAGTCAGGCCTATCAATACAACATCCCTGTTAGTGCCATAAATACATTTTACAGATGGGGAAAATGAGGCAGGAATATTGATTTGGAGAAAACAGCAAAACAAGCCCCGGGTGGAGCTAGGCACAGGCCGCAGGAATTCTGACTCTGAGTTTTCTGTTCTAATCTTTGGGCCATATACCTTCTATGTACTAGGCAATTATTTATTTATGTAGCTCCTTGGGCAGGGACTATCTCTTCTTGTATATATACGAGGGGCGCCCCCAATATTGGTTGGGAGTAACTGTAATACAAATAAGTAATAAATGGCCACCCAGTTTGTTAAATAATATCAAAGTTTAACGAACTCTGCTGCTTTACACTGATATTATTTAACAAAGTGGGTGCCCATTTATTATGTATTAGTATTACAGGAACCTCCAACGTATGAGACCATCATTAGAATACTGTGTACAGTTCTGGTGTCCACATTTTAAAAGGGATGCTGACAAATTGGAGAATTCAAAAAAGAGCTACAACAATGATTTGAGGTCTGGAAAATATGATTTACAGTGAAAGACTTACATGTAATCTATTTAGCTTAGCAAAGAGGTGATTTGATCACAGGCTATAAGTGCCTATATTGAGAGAAGATTTCTGATAGAAGAGGGCTCTTAAATCTAGCAGAAAAAATGCTTAATAAAATTCCAGAGATTAGAAACTGAAGCTAGACACAATTAATCTAAAAATAAAACATTTTTTTACCGATAACATCCAATTAAACATTAGAATAATTCATCTATTAACATAATATCTTCCTCATTTAAAGTATTTAAATTAAGATTGGATGGCTTTTTACAGGGTATTGTTACCCCCTTTTAGACCCAAGTGGTTAGACAAAGATCAAGGCTATGAGGATGCTTCAGCTGGAAGGAGAAATTGATGATGGAGGCTTTTATTTTCTTTGATGCAATCTTGTTGATTTACAAAGAATGTAGAAAGTCCTGCTTCTCTGAACTCAGGAGGAACCAAAACCAGGGGATAACTCCTCTGCTTACAGACCCAAGCCACTTTAGCCAGCACAAAACAAAACTTCTCCCTAGGCTTCTCCCAGGGTCACACTAAGTTTACAGGCTGTGGCCTGCCATTCTTTCTCTGCTCTCTGTTTTTTGTCCACACTCCAGCTTTTTTACACAACCAGACAAAACACCCTCCTGGTCAGAACAATACCCAGTTGAACCCTCCATCCATATGGTGCTAGTTTCTGGGCAGACTTTATTAGGCTTTGTTTTAGGTGGGATCCCCTTAACCGTCTCTTTTGTGTTGATGAGGTTTTAAGTCATCCCATAATAAGGATTAACCCAGTTCATAACAATATGTTCTATCTCAGCTAAACATTATGGGTTTGATATAGGGACTCCTTAGTGAAATTCTATGGCCTGTGTTATGCAGGACGTCAGACCATAAGAACATAAGGGTTCCTCTGGCTTTAAAATCAATGCTTCTATGAGTTGAGAATGGGGTCCCTGAAAATAGGGGGAAACAGTTTGAGCCCTAAGAATTTGCAACCTAAACAGATGAAGAGTTGAAGGGGAAACCAGGCACAGAGAGGTGAAATGACATGCCCAAGTTCACACACTGGGTCAGTGGTAAATCCAGGACGAGAATCCAGGCTTTCTCACTCACCGTGAACTGCCATATTTGTGAGAGCAGCTGGATTTAAAGTTACAATAATAGTTAGAGATAGTCAGAAAATATATTTCTGTACCTGGAAATTTTTGACTTTTTAGTGAAAAATGACAGACTGAAAATTAAAAAAATGTGGAAATGCCTCCATCTCATGGGAGTCGTAGTTTGGTACCTCATGCCCCCATTCTCCTCTCTGGACCAGGCTACTTGGCTAGGCTATGTTCTCCTATAAATGCTCCATGGTCTTCCTTTCTTGTTGAGCTGCTGCAGTTCACCAGGGAGATCCAGTCTGGTTGGCAAGCCCAGCTTAGAGAGGGAACAGGAGCATGAGGCACGTAAAGCACAACTCCCTTAAGGCATTGTGGCAGCATTTCTAAAATTTTGTTTTGTTTTGTTTTGTTTTCAGCCAAAAAACATTCAATATTCATTTGAAAGTGTTCAGGTCTCGTGTGATAACTTTTTTTAAAATTAAAATTTGAAATTGTCCATGAAAAGCAGAGACTTTTTTAGCAAAAGAAGCTCATTTAGTCAAAGCCCCCAGTCTTCATGGAAATATAATTTAAACAGAAATCATCAGAAGTTCAGTGTGATAGCCAACCAGAAGCTCAGATGTTAATCTGAAAGTTGTCTGACCCTTTCGGATTTGGACTGTGTACCAAGGCTTACAAAAACAGACTTCCCCTTCAAATTTCCTTTATTTGCTTGCTTGGACTAATTGGTTCTTTTCTTGGCATTTTTACCATCCATCATATAGCTGAGATCAGGAAATGCAGAAGCATTCCATTTTATAATAATACATTTTTTAAAAAAAAGTTGTTGGTATGGTTAGGTTCAATAGTGAAAGGATGTTCTTGTAAAGTGATTGAGCTATCACTTATTACTGCACGCCATCTCGTTTAATACATGGTGTTAAAGCATTTATAAACATAACATTATACCGATATTTAAAATATCTTAAAACATATATCTTATTACTTATTATCTTATTAATATCTTATTACTAAACTAAAGGTTAATCTTTAATTTTTGATTCTTAACATCACAGAGGTGCTTGTGTGTGTCAGTTTCATGTCTATTATTGAATGAGATTTACATGAGATTAACAAATCACTTATGCAGCGTATCTGTTTAGTCGTCTTTGATGTTATTGTCAGGTGAATAATTGGTAATTCAATTCTTGCAGGAAGAATAATATTACACTCAAATCCCTGTGTGAAGAAAAGTTGTTAATGACTGGGGTGACTCAGGTTTCCATAACAACATATTGCAAGCAAAGATCAAATGGAATATTAAAACAGTAACTCACTTGAGCATAAAAAATAGGACCTAGTAGCATTAGAAGTTAACTTGAATCTGCATAACAATTCATAACCCTCTCCTTCTTTCTACTGTATTACTATCGCAGCCTATAAGATCTGCGGCAAGGAGCTCCTCATTTCATCGGGTAAGTTAAGGACAAAGCTGAAATTGGAACCCTGAATTGTCTTGCTTTTAGGAGTTAAGACAGACCCTAGTGGCTATTTGAATGTAGCTAGGTGTCTTTCTTATTTTATGATAGCATAATTTGAAATCAACTATGAAACTTCTATGGAGGGGTAAAGAAATGGACATAATGGCAGATACTTCCCTACTGAAGTCAGTATGAGCTGCAGTGCCACCAATACAATGACAACACTTTGCACTACATCTCCTTGTTATCAGCCCCTGATAGTGTGATCACTTTCCCTGTATTGGGCTGAGTTTGGGGTCTCAATGAGAGCTATCCAGCTAAGGCTCAGTCCAGAAGAGATGGAGATTCTAGTTGTCGAGGGAATACAATAATCAATAGAGGGGATGAGCTGCGCTTTTTATTTTCTCATGCGGTTTGCACCTGTAAGGTTTATTTGATCCTTAGTTGCACTTATTAGGATTTCGTTTTCTTTCTCCTCCACTGGCCCACCACCATGTTGCTATTAGTTGGCTAATTTCCTGTAGATGTCATTGTAGACGTGGAGCTATAGGAGAGATTTAAAGTATGAGAGAACAGGGGGTCAGAGAGAGCAGTAGAGTTGAAAGGAAAGTTGTTCTTCTGGTTAATGCACAAAACTGAGACTCAGGAACTTGAGGCTCAATTCTGAATTCAGCAGCAGACTCCTTGTCCAAAGTTGTTATATTTTATTTTTAGAGAAAAAGTCTTCACTAGCAATTTAATTTCTTAGCCATGGACAAGGTAAATGAAGGCTGTTTACTCACCGAGTGATCATTTCTATTATAAAGATGTCTTTATCCAAATACTTCTCCACTCAGTATTACACAGCTTTTTTGCTTTCAGTTATTCAGTTTGACAGCCTTATCCTGTGGGATTCTCTCTTAGTTGATATAACACTAAGTCATTATGACAGTTCACTGGACCGGAATAGAGAACAAGTTAAGGTATCTCGTAATCAGCAGCATATCACTAAAAGAGTGTCTCTTTGGCACCAATCTGCTCCTTGCAGTTTACTTAAGTCAGCAGTTTGGGTAAAGTTTTTCATAGAACATGACTCTTTTCTGCGTCACTGAAGCATATCCTTCAGCATCACTGTTTGATGTTTCTCTGCCTCTACCAGACCTCACAAGATAAGTAGCCTGATAAGAATATAAAAATGACCATAGTGGGTCAGACCAATGGTCCATCTAGCCCAGTATCCTGTCTTCCGATAGCGGCCAATGCCAGATGTTTCTGAGGGAATATTCAGAACAGAACAATCATTGCGTGATCCATCCCCTGTCATCTGGTCCCAGCATCTGGTAGTCAGAAGTTTAGGGACACCCAGAGCTTAGGGTTGCATCCCTGACTGTCTTGGCTAATAGCCTCCATGAACTTATCTAAGTCTTTTTTGAACCCAGTTATAATTCACAACATCCCCTGGTAATGAGTTTGTTTTGAAACCAGCTGCCTATTAATTGCATCAGGTGACCCCTAGTATGTGAAGGGATAAATTACACTTCCTTATTCACTTTCTCCATGACATTCATGTATGTACTTCCTCTGCCTCACAGCGGAGCCCCCTGATTAACCACTCCACCTGATTGGCTGAGAAAGCAGTGGCGTACTGGGGGGGAGGAGGGCATGCCCCCAGGCGCTGGCCTGGGGAGGGTGTCAGCCAGGCCCTCGGAGAGGAGGCACCCTGCCCCCTGTTGAAGGCAGCCAGGGCGTTCTCCTGGCTCCTCTGCCCCTGCGCTGGGCACAAGGAGGGAGCCACAGGGACCAGGGCTTTGCACCCCCCCACCACTCCTGCTGCTGCCGGGCAGCCCCCGCTACCCCTACAGTGGGTGGAGAGTGGGAAATGGGTCCACAGACCCCCCCCACAGGGTGCTGCCGATGCTGCTGCTGCCGCCGACGGAGGGGAGTGACAGAGAGTGGGACACTGGCCCGCAGAGGCCCCACCCCCATGGGGCGCTGCCACCTATGGGGGGGGCGGGAAATGAGGGAGAGCGGGACACAGGCCCAAAGACCCTCCCTCGGGGGGCACTGCCGATGGGGGGGCACCAATGTAAGTATGGCCCCCGAGCGCCGGAGACCCACGATGTGCCACTCTGAGGAAGTCAGCAAGCCAGCTCTTAAGCCAAACAGCAACAACGGATCTCTGGCTGCTCAGCATTTATGCCCACAGCTGTGATTTCCCCTGAGCCTGCCTTGCTCCCATCCTGCCCAGTCCACTCTAGCCCTGTTTCCCTACTACCTTTCTGACCCTGACCCTTGGCTTAGGTTCTTGACTCTGGCTCTGACCCACTGACTCTAGTTACGGTCTTCCTGACTCCAGCTACTAGGCCTGGAGGCCCGAATCCCAGTTTGTGACAGTAGCCCCCTCTGGGGTGAACATGGCAACTGGTGAAGAGCACTCAACAATATTACACAATGGGAGAGGAATATCATGTCCAGCTAAAAGTGCCAACTGTATTATTAGACACCCGAAGTTGGAATTGGACCTAGACCTAGACAGTGAGGTCAATATTCATATGTTTTGCAAGAAGTATTATAAGCTGGCTGCAAGAGGCTGCACCCTAACTTTCCATCTCATTGGAAAAAAATAGTTCCTTTGGCCAACATTTTCAAAAATGAGTCTAAATTTAGACTTGTAAGTCCAAACGTAGATGCCCATGAGTGGGAGTTTACCCAAATTCTTATGTGGTTTAGGAGCACACATCCCAGTGATGTCAATTCCCATTTTGAAGTCAAGTCCCATTTTTAAAAGTTCTCCTCAGTGAATTAGAAGCACGTGTCTCACCCTTAGGTACTAGACACTTATTTTTGAAAATGTGGATCAGCAGCAGCACAGTGCACTTTACGCATTGCCTCAGCGTGGTGCGAAGGAAAGGAACTCAACTCAAAGGAAAGGCTGCTGCCCACAGAATTATTAGCACCACTTCTTGCTGCAACTCCACTACTGTGACCCTGTCTACACTGACCTCCAGGATTCGGCGGCAGTCGACGGGAGTTACGCAAGCTACGCAAAAAACTTGCATAACTCTCGTCGACTTCTGGGCTCCTCTTCTGCGCGCCATCTTCACTATGCGCCATCTTCACTACACCACTTGCGAAGGTGGTCTTAGTAAGTCGATTTCTGGATCGACTGAGCGGGTCTTCACTGACCGCTCAGACGATCCGGAGAAATCGATCTGATGGCGGCGACTTTGCCGCCATCAGTGCAGCCGTGGCCTGTTAGATGTTCAATGAAAGTCTTGTATCTAAGTTCTGAACAGATCTGGTCTTGCTTAGCTCGTGAAATTATTTATTTATTAAATCAACAATGCGCTTACTGCACAGAATGAAGATAATCCCTGCTCTTGAGGAGTTTATCATCTATATCTGGAGAGATCATACATTTAAGTAGTCAGATTAAAACATGTTTGATTTGTATCAATTTTGTTTCCTGCTATGGTCTAGCAAGTCTTATTTACAGGAATTAATGTCCATTTTTTCCAGCGTTTACTCAAAAAAATAAATAAGGCTAATCATCTGACAATAAGTGTCAATATGGAGTAGCTTTTAATATTAATTAGTTTTCAGAGTGGTCCTGTGAGCCAGATACAATTCACAGCTATTGAGACAGGGAAAGAATTATGGAGATTATGACATAAGAATGAGAGTTGTGGATTTTTCCCCCTCACTTGAATTACTGTAATACACCAGTAGCCATGGGATAATGAACATGATCTCATGTTTGATCCTGGGTCACATATATTTATGTTGTAGTATCCTATCAAAATACTATAGGAATGTACAATAATGGTCCAAAACAGTGTGGTATTTTTGTAAGTTATATATGTATATTTTAAAAGACTCTGGGAGTAGTTTTTATAAGTGTAAATTGAATAATTTAGAATAGATTTTAAGCCAAAAGGGAGCATTACATCATTTCTGACCTTCTATATACTGGTTTTTTTGCAATGGTCACATTACCACAGGAAGAATATAATTTCTTTCGAAGCGATGCATTACAATCAAATATAATTTGATGCAGAATCCAAGGAACCAATCCTACAAAATGAGGAAGGACTAAGGGAACGTCTACATTACAATCTTAAGTTGACTTATGTTAGGCCGACTTACAGCCACTGCAGTAATGACACTACCCTCCTTCTGTTGGTGATACGCATCGTCAGCATGGGCACTTCCACCGACTGATGAGGGGCAGCATGGGAGATTGAGAGCCAGGGCTGTCAGCTCCACACAGTACACTGCTGGGAGCCCAGCTGCCCCCCCAGGCTTCTGAACCTAATTCTGTAGCGTAGGCCAAGCCTGTAAAGCAGCGTATGTCAACCTAACTATTTCAGTGTCTACACTACAGCTTTGCTCCCACCCATGTAAGTGCCTTACTACACTGACATCATAACTCCACCTCCACAAGCGGTGTAGGGCAACACAGTGTCTGGGTAGACACTATGTTATTTACATCAGCTATTGGCTGTTTGTCAATTTCATGGCTCAGGTGCTGTGAAATTGACAAGAAAGTGGCTCTGGCTCCTCCAGCGGCTGCTGCCAAGTCTCTGCTCCAAGTAGGGCTGCCCACCCTGCTCCTGGCTTGGACTTCCCCCCACCCCCATCCCCCAGGGTCCCAGCTCCCCACCAGGACCACGGCAGCCAACCAAACTCTGGGTGCTGATCTCCCGGCCAGAGGTGAGAAGCCCCAGGTGGCTTCCCTCCTTCTCCGGCTGGGAGTGGGGTGGTGAGAAGGCTGGGTGGCTGTCCTCCCCCCCTGCTCCTGGCTGGGAATGGATGGGTGAGAAGCCCTGGGGGGCAGCTGGGATCCTGGCGGGAAGCTGTGTAGAGCTGAGAGCCCTAGCTCTCTTTCCCACATGCTGCCCCTCTTCAGTTGGTGGAAGCGCTCCATGTGATGATGTACACCACCAACAGAAGGGTAGTGTAGACATAAGCCACTGCAGTAATTACTGTAACATAGATAGGGTACGTCTACACTACAATCTTAGGTCTAATTGTGCTTGATCTTCTTTTCTTTCCCAAAGAGACTGCTTTATGAGCTCATTGAATCATTGACGGTTATGAGACTCATTTAGTTGAGACACTTGTAAAGTGTTGCTGTGGAGAAGCCTGTGCTCTAAGTTGTCCAAAATAACAAGAGTCCAGCTCAGCCCATTTATATAAATTGCTTGTAAAAATAAACAATTTTGAGAACAGAAGTACTGGTATAAACAGGGCTGTTGCAGTTTTTTTTTAAAAAAAACATAATTAAAGGTCTAAAAGTCTCATAGTAAAATCATCAGTTGACATAATCTAAGAAATTGTATAAAAAAAATAAAAAAATGCTTTTAGTTGGTTTATTTTAACAGAATGATGTTGACACCCTGTCACAAGTTAGGGTCTGTAGTGGGTCCCTTGCTGGGTTCCTCAGGTTTCCTAGTTTACCCCCTGGTCTGGTCAGGGCAGTCTCTGGGGTTGGTGTTTCTCTTTCTGAGTCTGTTGGGGTATCACTGGTTTATCACGGAGTTCGAGGAGGCTGCCTG
The DNA here is from genome assembly GCF_026122565.2 of Emydura macquarii macquarii. Classification (NCBI taxonomy): domain Eukaryota; kingdom Metazoa; phylum Chordata; order Testudines; family Chelidae; genus Emydura; species Emydura macquarii. Next base: position 9,875,209 of record NW_027130506.1, read on the forward strand.
ACACAGAGTTGTTACTGCTCTGCTGTCTCAGGCTTCTCTGCCTCCCCCTCCTTTGTTGCTCTCCCTCTTTTATATTAAGCTTTGCCTCCTTCACGAGATTCAGCTCTGGGTGTCTGTGTCCACCATTGGCAGCTCTTGCAGTTGTGCATGGGCGTGGCCGGTCTACTTGATTGAAGGAACGGAAGGCTCCCCTATCCCTCCTGCCTAAATCCTGAATGGGGCTTATAGATCCCATTGCACACTCCTTTGTGGGAAAATGAGAGGAGGGCATGAAAAATCAGACAGTGTGAATAGTTTAACTCTGCATATATGATTGTGCATGTAGTTTACTTCTCATGAAAGATGAAAAATATTAGATAGACTTTGTGTATAATATAGCTGGTCAAAAGTTTTCATCAAAACACTCTGTTTTTCAATGAGATTTGGAGTAAAATTTTCAAAAATGCCGAAGGAGCCTAAATCCCATTGACTTAGTCTTCTAAGTCTCTTGGGCACTTTTCACAGTTTTACCTGAATCTATAGCCATAGCATTTTTGAAAAATGTAAAGGAGAAAACCCCTGTCCACCTGCTGGCTATTGCTTCTTTCTGCCTAATTTGTTATTTTAATTGCACTGTGATTCATTCTTTAGCTTCTTAACACTTATACCTTCCATTTCATTGTGGGGGAGGTTATATTTATGTAGCAATGCCTAGTGAAGTGGCTTTAGACTTTTATATATTTTGAATGTTTAATAACTTATTTGCTAGTAAATATGCATAAGAGCAGAAGCCCAAAATCAAAGAATCAATCAGTAAAAAGAACTCAGAGTTAATTAGAAATCACAAAGAGAACAGTAGTGAGAGTTCTCTTAACAAGCCCACCATTACATTTAATTAGATTGAATCTATTCTCTTTGCCCCACACAGTCAGGGAGATGCAATTTATCCTGCATGTCATTGACAACAATGAGAATGTAAAAATAGTTGTTTGTGATTTTTCTGACCTGAAACAAGCATTATTGTCCATTTTCGTACATTGCCTCAACCGAAAAAGGAGTAATTACATTTCTTAAAGATCCAGTGTCAAACACAATAGCCATCACACACAAACACACACACACACACACACACACACACACACACACGCAGAGGGCTAAATGGTGCTGCAACATGGCAGGAAGGAGACCTGCTTCAGAGAAGAAATCCTGGGGTGTTGTATGATCCCCACTGATAATCTGCTACTGGATTATCAGATACACACACATTGCAGGTTCTGATGGGGTAGAAACAAAGCTCAGACCATTTCCCACCCTCTCTACTCGCTTACCTGCTTACCTGCACAGGGGAAAGGAACACCTATATACACACAACTCCTGCCTTCCCACCATGCCTGAAGTGAGGCTCCACCGGCGGTGTGTGTGTGTGTCTGATTTCCCCATGTGCTCCTATGTAGATGCACAGGGCTGGGTCAAAATCTGTTTCTTATTTTCAGAACTGTAAATGACCATTGAACAGGCCTGCTAGAAATTCTGTAAGGCCCAGTTACTGAGCAGCTGGATGTGAGGCTGCGAAGATCCGTGATGAGGCAGTGGTGTAGTTGCAGAGCAGCTCCTCAAAGACCCAGTAGCTAAAGCAGCCTCTACAGACTTTCACATGGACTACTGCCATGTATTGAGAGTACAGGGGGATTTCCTCAGCAGTTGATCCTCCAGCCCCACTCCATCTGCTCTGCACAGTCCATCCATGTCCATCCTCTCCACCTCCTTGCGTACTGCCATGCAGGCAACTGGCATGGTGCACAGTCCCAGGAATCATGCCCCATCTGGGTAACCCCTGCATCTGATTTCCCACACTTTGTGTACCATTTCTGCTGCCAAGAGACCATCTGCAGCCAAGGCGGAAGGGATAGGCTCTTCCCCAGGAAATTACGCTCTGATTAGAATTAGTGTTTATACTGGCATCTGCAAAAGTTGCCTTGGTCTTCCAACCCTTTACATGAATAGTCCTTTTGGGATGACTCACCAAGGACTAGTCGGAGAGGAGTAACCGAAGAGGACTCTACACTTAAAACAGATGGGGGCTGATTCTCCATGGTCCTTTGCCACATGCAGTTCTTGATCCCCATGTCCAGTGCATGTGAAATGCTGCAAACCTAGGATGGTAGTGTTTATTGTATGCAATACGCACAGGTGTCAGGGAGCTCACAGGGAGCTAGGCAGTGGAGCATCTGACCCCATTTGTTGTGATAGTTAAGCCTAACTCTAAGGGTACACCTACACTGCAATTAGGCACTCACAGCAGGCCTGTGCCAGCTGACTCGTGCTCGCAGGGCTGGGGTTAAGAGGCCGTTTAACCGCGGTGTAGAAATTCAGGCTTGGGTTTCAGCTTGAGTTCTGGGAACCTCCCACCTTGCAGGGTCCTACAGCCTGGGCTCCAGCCTGAGTCTGAACATCTCCACTGCAATCAAACAGCCCCTTAGCCCCAGCCCTGCGAGCCCAAATCAGTTGGCAAGGGCCAGCCGCGAGTATCTAATTGCAGTGTAAACATACCCTAAGAGCACACTTCCAAAGTAGGCTGAGGTTAAAAAAAAGTATCTTTTATCTCCAATAACTTTCAAATATAAGGAAGCTCCGTAATAATAAGTCCCTGTCCTATTTTCTTAATCCTCTTTCTCATAGAGCTGCAGTGTGGGGGAATATCAAGATTAAAAGATAGGAGGCTAAATACATGTGTATAGCTAAGCCCTGAAAATATTAGTTTTTGTCTTTGAACTGTGCCAGTCGTGGTGGGGACTAAATTAATGCAGGATTGGAAACCTCATTTTATACTGGATATAATATGGGACCAAATGGAGAGACCTATTCCCTGTTCATTAGAGCCACAAAGCTCACATTGTTCAGAAAAACTGGTTTTAAGGAGTAGGGCTGTAAATTAGCACATATTTTGGTTTGATGTTTCATTTTAATTAACTGGAGCAATACCAAAGAGAGACAAGCTTTTTACAGCGTAGAACTTGCAACAGGAGAGCATTTAATGTTATGTTTCTTTTGAAGAACATGTTTTCAATATACCGGGTTTAAAAATACTACACACACACACACAAACGCTGCAGATTAGGACATACAGATATTTTATGGTATGTTTCTTAATCAATATTTTTCCTTGTCGTGAATTCAGACTAAGCACTTCTGAGTCTTACTGAGTTCTACTTTACTACAACAAAGCTGAACAATCAGATTTTAGCCTGAACTCTGAAAATTGACATATAGTCCTTGGCTAGATCCAGGGGCATTTATTCAGGTTTTTCTCAGGTAAATTCACTGTTTTACATCTTAAATTGGCTTGATTAGAAACTGAGTAGCCTAGAATTTTCAGAGGCACTTGTGGGAGTTAGCTGGAACTGAATGGAAGTTGGGGACACAGCTCCTTTGGAAATCCCAGCTCCAGGTTTTTATGCCATTCTCATCATTCTGGTCCCTGAGCACCTTCAAAAACTAAGAAATTATATTAATAAGAGCTGTTGCTCTCCCTCCCCCTAAGTGAGATTTTTAAAAATGTAAAGATCATGAGCTCACTGCTGAAAGATCCTCATCTGCAGTGCTCATGGATCTCACCCTTGAGGCTGACAGCTCCATTGTTCCAGAGGAGGGGAACGTTTCCATACTCTGATCCCACCTCCTATCTATCCCAGAATTTAGCAATAGGGTGGTTGCCTTGACACCTATCTGCAATCCCCTCCCCCTGCCCCCAGGTTGAGGACCTCAGTAGCCCAGTTTTAGATAAATGTAACTGTCATAAAAAGTCATGTGCAAAGAGGAGCAGTGCAGTCTCCCACATAGGTTGGTCAATCTCACAAATGGTTTTGACTTGGGACACATCTTGACTTTGACTTTGTATTCAGCAGGGAGTCAGTACAGAGAGTGGAGCATGAGAATGTTGTGTTATCTGGGCGCTGTGTACTGCACTCTGAACCAACTTTTCCAGGGCCAGTGTTGCAGTGTAAGGTACAATCATGAGACGAAGTTGGGGTCTAGCTCGCTCACCAAAGAAATCATTGCATTTTCATATTCTTCAAAGCCACCAAATTACGGATATTTAAAGGGAAATTTCTCACATTGGGTACGCCGTTCAGTTTAAGATTACATTAGAGGCACGGATATTGGTTCCATAGTTAAGTCAGTCCTAGCATTTTTCTTTCAAGGGGCCTTTTAAAATCTTATATTTCAACTCTGACTCCAATATTTTTGACTAAAGGTATTAGAATTTATAGATTTTAGCATAGTTTCTTTAAAAGGTTATATCGTTAAATGACAGGAACAGATTCTCAGCTGGTGGGAATTGGCAAAGCTCTGACCTGTCCCACAGGTTGTCAAAAGCACTTTTCACAAATTTTCAGACAGGAAGTTTCACCCTTTGTTTGGGGAACCCTTTGGGTTTGATTCAGCCACAGCAACAAACTCATGTTATTTAATAAGTTAGACAGCTGATGAGGGCGATAATAGCCCAGGATTTGACAAAGACAATTAACTTCACTGAATGATGTCAAGACCACCTGAAGCCGAGCCACTAATAAGAAGGAAGGTTTCAACATCACAAAAGGATTCATGCATAACAGCCAATGTGAGCAGAGGCGTCTTTAGAACCTTCTAAAAGTTAACTGGAGATATTGAATCTTAGGACGCCTAAAGCAGCCTGTGGAGTCAAAGAGGTTAGAAATGTCATTGCTCTTGCAGAGAGGCAAGGGCCTGGAAAGCAGAAAAAGACCTAGGAGGTGGGAAAGATGAGAAGAGCCACAGCAGGATCCTTGGTAGAAGCGGGAAGAGGAGCAGACTCAGCAGCACAAATCCAGTCCGTCACCAGCTATGAGAACAAGCTCCGACTCAGGACTGAAGAACATCATGGCCAACAGAGGCAGAGCTGTTACCAGCGGTGGTTCTGCCACTGGCCTCAAAGATCCTGCTTGTCTGCAGGTGGGGAGCCTTAGCCATGGGGCTCAGGACATTCAGTGCCAGAAGATCACTAGCTCCCTGGTCAGAGTAGGCCTGTGAGTGTCTCTTCTTTTGTCTGGTACTCCTTCTGCTACCGCTGGTGGTTATGATGCTGGGGCTTCTGGCACCAAAATATGCACGGGTCTTGACATGAAGCATTGCACCTGGCTGCTGTTAAGGCCTTCCCTGGGAGTGTTTCTCCATTCAAGAATGGCTTGCCATATATTTTCTTCACTTTTTGCAGCAGTCTTTAGCAGAGTCTTAGCAATTTTCACTGCTGATTCAGCTGTGCCATTTGACACCTGTAGTATAGCGATGATGTGATATGATTAGAGACCCCTGGATAAACTATACTAACTTGCACTGCAAGTAAACTGGGGTTCATTGTCTTAAAGTCCATAGTTTGGGATACCAAGCCTGCTGAAATGCTTCATTTCTTTGTCTACAATGGCCACTGCCATAGTGTCTGACAGTCCATCTAGTTCTCAGAAGTCTACAAAGTAGTATACAATAATGAGGTAGCTTGTGAGGTGTGCAATGAAAAGGTCCACCCGACTTTGCTCCCAGGTCCATTGTGGGTGCTGTATATTGTCATTGTCTCTTTTTGCAGCTTGGCCTGCAGTTCACCATGTGTACCAAAACTGCTCACAGGGTCTTTCATCTCCCTGGTCGCGTCTGGCCAGCATATGGTGTCCAGGATTGCCAATTCTCATGATTTTATCATGACTGTAGAGATCTGGGGATTTTTTTAAACCTGTCTCATGAAACCACAATGAAAGGCATCAAATGGAGAATTTTCCCTTATTCAGAAATGGCCACTATCTCCCATTACTGTCAATAGGGCTGAAGCCAGCAATATGGCCAACTTTTGCAAACTGCAGGAGGAGCAACCATGATGATTTGAGAAGCTCCTCCAATCCTGCAATTTTCAGACCTGAGCACAGGGGCACATGGGCAGAGCTCTCTCCAACAGGCCTGAGGCTAAGGAGACAGACATGCCCTGCCACGGAGTCCTGCGTTCATTCATGTCCCTATAGCAGAGAGAGTGTTCAAGGGCACCAGGAAGCAGTGGAGTGGGGGAGCCAGGGATTTAGTGCTGCTGGTTCCCAGGTAGAAATTAGTAGGAAATTGATAGCAGTTCCCCTGCTGTATGGGGTGAGGAGAGGGTAAGTGAGAAATCCTCCTGACAAAAAGTTCATCATTTCAACATTTCCATGAAAATGGTTTCAATAAATCACCATTTTCTTACATAAACCCCCAAACATTTCATTGAAAAAATCCCAACCACCTCTAACATTAAGTAACTGATCCACAGAAAGTCTAGGGCAGAACAGAATTTAACCAAGACCCCTCAAAGCCAATCCAGTGTTTCAACTACATGAGGTATTGTTACAAATATTACCTGACCAACGTTGATGGTATTAGCTGATTTTATAGTAATGTTCCTAAACTTGCAATAAGGTCCTGATAAAATCTAATCAATTCTAATGAATGGGCTTTAAAGATTCTAATGGGCTTTAAAATTTTAAGCAGAGTCAAATACAAGTTATTGGGCTCACTAAAAGAGTAACTTAATGAAATTCTTTGGTCTGTGTCTGTGCAGAGGCGGTCAAACTATATGATCTAATTGTGCCTTCGGTCCTTAAACTCTATGAAACTATTCATCAAAAAGTATTAGCCACTGATAAAAAAGTAAATCATGTTTCTTCCAGCAGTGTACTTCCATTCTAATTTAGCATATTGCTATACAGCTGTGCAGGTCTACAGCTGCTTAAACATTTACACAGCTTTGGAAGGGTTTCTGCATACAATCACACCCTACTAGACTGAATACGGTACCTTTTTTCTTTAGTTTCAATGAATTTTCTTTTCTTCTTCCTTCAATATCTTTGCAATGATGATCTGAGCTCTTTGACTAAAGTTCCTATTTCTATGAGCCTTGAGACTCCTTATATATAATCTTATATTCTGACCTAATTTTATTTGAATTCCTGGGCATCTTTCACTTTATATTAAATAAGACAAGGAACCACAAAAGTCATTGTCTCTCAAGCTCACTCTTTTCTCACCCCCTCTTGTTTAAAGGCTTTACACACCTTTCTTTCTTGTCATCTCTTTTGAAACTTATCTCCTGCATTCTGAACTCATTGTTGCTCTTTGGATAACAGCACAGGAGGCGGCTCCTCGTATGGACATTGCTGATAACATATTCTGTAATATAGATCAATTGCCCTTGCTTTTGGCAAGGAAAGATTCCTATGAAATAATAAGCAACCAAATAAGCCTGTATAAGGTCAAGAAAGCAGACACAGTTATAGAAGTTTGGCTTGCTTATTTTCTCTCCTTCACTCCATCAATTATTTACAGTCTAACTTTTGTAAATGTTTCTAGATTTGTCCTGTGTTTGTCTTCTCTTTTACATGTCATGTTTCTCAACAGTTATTGCCCTTCCTCAAAGCCAAAGATATTTCATTGTTTTTGTCATATGGGTCTACAGAGTTTCACTGCTATATACTTCCCTGTGCCATCTTCTCTTCATAGGCTGAACTTAGACCAAAAAAGACACCTAATATAATTACTGTGTTGAAATTGAGATTCTATCCATTGAAAATGTAATAGTGTAACAATTTATGCAACCGGTGTGTTTTTCTGATGATAAAAATGAGGGATGTAAAGACCTATTTATCATCCTCTGGCCAATGCACGGTTATTCCTTAAACTGAATCCTCTAGTGGTTTTTTTCCCCACCTTTCTGCTTCTTATGTCTCATTCTCTCACTCCTGGCTTTGCACTTTTGAGCCTGCTATCATTTGGAACACACTCCCAGTTCTTGTCTGCCAAAGTGATGCAGATCTGTTCCTAAAAACCACTACATCCTCTCTTGCCTTTCCCTGATCTGTTGTCCTATTTTTTCCAAATTTATGTTTGTTTCCTATCTTAGGCCATGATCCTACAGAGAATCACTTAAGCCAGTGCATACGTCTTTTCAGGATACAGGCTCTAGACAGAGGGAACATGGCTTAGCCTCGAAGTTTGATCTCTGCAGGGAGTAGGACGGAGGGGGCTGCTCAAGACAGCCAGCAGGAGTGGGCCAGGAGGCAACTGGAGCCTGTCAGGGGCTGAGGGAAGTCAATTTTGGGGGCTGCTGGAGTGCATGAGGTGGAATGCCTAGAGGGTGTGGAAACAGCCATGCTATTAGCTGTAATGGGCAAAATCTGCCACATGCCCCAACAACGTTGGGATAGATCAGAACGGACCAAGAAGACCCATGCAAAATCTTAGAAGTGATCCAAAGGCATTTTCAAACCACCCCCCAGCTCCTCCTCCAAAAGCTATGTATAAAAAGGTATCTTTACAATAAGTGTAATCAAGACAGTGGAGAAACAATAAATCAATACATTCCCGAACTGTGCCAAATGACTGACCCATGAGATTTATCAACCCTTCAAAGAGGAACTAATTCATGATAGTAAGGGACCAATGATACAGGGTTTGAATGAGAATGCTCAGAGATCTACACTAGTTCTGCCAAGAACTTTGGACAGGTGCAAACTAGTGAAGAAGCTCACATCCATAGAGATCACAAGTGGAGCAGAGGCAGCCAGTTCACCACGTAGCACAGGAAAGGCGTGAAAATGAAAGGAAAAATACACCAACATTTGTTGAAAATCAAGTGAACAGATACAAAACAAAGGAAACAAAATGCAAAAGAAGACCTGTAGTGTACAAAAAAACATGATAGTGGAAAATGCCCTGCCATTGCAATGAGGCCATATGTAATAATTATGGCAAGAGGAAAATATGCCAAAGTTTAGCAGGGAGGATAAATTAAAAAACAAAGCATCCTATCAAGGAAACAGGCACTGACTCAGAGGATGAGGTTTTGTACATATATGATATTAATGCAGTGCAAAACAAAAACAAAAAGGTGGTTTAAGCTCAGACTAGCACCAGCTTCAAGGACAAGCCAACGACCCAAAATCAAACAGGAAATAGAGTGCCAAATAGACAGTGGGGCATTGCTGAGCATGCTGGGCTACAAAGACTTCTTCAACTTTATGCAAAAGAAGAAAGCAAAACTGTAACCAAGCAAAGCCAAATTAAAAGTATATAATGTCTTGATCATAATACCACATAAATGTATACAGGCTGAAATTTCAGGTAGAACAGACAGCACAGAAGTCACTGTTTCTGCTAAAACAAAGTGAATGCATGAACCTAGAGACACTAAACTTGGGACAAACAATTCATATTACATACCAGCAGGATGAAAAATAATAATAATAATCCAGAGCAGACAGCACACTGTGGTATCCCTGCAAAAGCTGCTAAAAGTTACCATGATATTTTTGAAGAACTGGGTTGTCTTCCAGGCATGTTACATCTGGAACTAGATAAAATGATTTGGACAGAACAGTCCCTACTTTGCACAGCACCTGTTGCATTAAGAGAAAAAAAATATAATGGGCTCAATAAAGCAAATGGAAAAAAAAGGCATAATTACTAAAGTCAGAGTTAACAAATTGGATAAGCAACACTGTAACCTATGAAAAGTCAGGCAAGCTGAGCAGGTGCATAGACCCAACTGATTTAAACAAAGCACTCAAGAGAGTTTACTGCCAAATGTCTACAGCTGAAGAAATGTTACCTGACTTGGCAAAAGCAAAAATAGTCTCTCTACTTAATACCAAAGATGCATGTTGGCAAGTGTTAGTAGATAAGGAAATCAGCTACCTCACCATGTTCTGGACACAAGCAGGTAGATACAGGTGGCTGGGAATGCCATTTGTGATCAAACCTTCACTCGAAGAATATCAAGACTACTAAAAAAAGATGCACTAACAGGATCTGCGGGGATGAGTGTCATCGCTGATGACTTTCTGGGGTACAGATGTGGAGACAGCACAATGGACATTGTGGCAGCTCATGGCCACAGCCTCATCTTCTGCTAAAACAAAACACACACACACAGAAGTAAATCTAAAATGAAATAAGAACAAGATGAAATTGCAGTTGAATGCAACATCATACAAGGGACGCTTTCTGACTTCTCAAGGGCTACACCTTCACCACGGAAAAGAAAACAGCAGCTGCCTACACCTAAATACATTACATTAAATCCATCCAGAGTCTATTAGAATTTGTAAGTTATGTGACACAATTTCTTCCAAGCCTTTCAGATATACGTGAACCCCTTAAGAGACTCCTGAACAAAGATACAGTATGGACATGGTTACCTCAGCATATTAGATAGCAGTGAATGGGCATATATTTCACTGAAGCCAAAATACATTTGCCCACCATGAATGTAAGACAGAAGCATGGACATGGAGGATGATAAAATACACACTCTACTGAGGCTTGATCAGCAGGACACAAAAGGTACATTAGCCAATGAATGCCTGACAGATATGGGAACAGGCTCTCAAAACACCCCACCACCAGAGGACCCAAGAGCAACACATTCTTCTGTCCTGGCAGGATAGACTCACACGCACTTCAGCATCCAACCACTTGCAAGGTAGACACAAGTCTTTGTACTATACTAAGGCATAAAAGAAGAAATCTCCCAAGCCTAGAGGAAAACACCTTAATTGCTAAGCAAGTTAAGAGTTAATTCGTTTAAAAAAGGAGCTGGGGTTAAGTTACAATTTATATGATGATACAGCCGGATACGGGTATTACTAGAATGCTAGGTGTGTACGCAGGTTATGGTTTTAGTGGTAAATTGTGAGATTTCAAATAAATGTGAAGAGGGATGTTATGATAAATAGCTTCCCAACAGAGGGGCACTACAGTGTGATTATGAATAGGAAGTCAGAGAACTCTGTCAGGAAGTGCTTGATGAGAGAGGACAGTACGCATGGAGGAAAGAATAAAGCCTGAATACTTCATTGTCTTGGCGCTGTCTCTTTTTATTGAACACAGAACAGATGGTGCGAAGGGGAACACTCACCGCCAGTGCCTCCTAGTGGTATGTCAGAGGTGTGGCAGGCTGTGTTCCTCCCAGGCATTCCCCTGTCTTAGTACCACTCTACCCTGCTGTGGTGGTCTATCCATGTTGTGAGGGATCCCTCCAGACAGGTCACATGTTCAAATCCACCCATTTTAGGGTATACATAAGAGTTCAATAATATGGAAGCCTTGAGGTTTAGGAAAGGGATTCAGGGCTTCCCCCTCGGGTGAGGGTCTCATGGTCCAGACCCAGGAATCTTCAGGGGTTTTCCCCAATGAGATTCCCCAATGAGGGACAGACTTCCATAGTTCTCCCTCTTCAGGGATGGGTAGAGAAGCCCAGGCCCACCCTCCTGACTAGGTTCCAATCCATGGCCCAATGGTAGGTAGCTAAATCCTGCACCCTGAGATGCTGTGCAATTTCCTTCCTGGATCACTTCCTACTAGCCCTCTCTCTTCCCCCAGGATAAAGCAAAGAACTAAACACAAAGATAAAGTCTCTAACCTTCAGACAGTCACAAATCCCGTCTTCATAGGCTTGGTCCAGTCACTATAGCCAGGCCTGAGGCAACAAGAGCTCAGAGTATCGATCAGCTCATCTCTCCTGCCTGCAGGTGATCTCTTCTCCCCATTTTAAACTCCTTCTCCAGCCCATGCAGGCTTTGCAGGAGTAGTGGGGGCGGGACCACCTGGGCCCAGAGTAGCTATTTAGTCCCTTCCTTTCAAGTGTGGGGTTTGTACACCCTGTCACAGCAGGAGTGAAAAAAAAGTTTAAAAAAATAATTAATGGAAGATCACTAAGAATTATGGGAACAAAGAAGTGTTTTTTACAACAGGTCTGCCTTCGTGTAGAATGCCTTTTTTTCCCCCATACTTTGAACTACAGGGGCTGATTTTAAAATGGCTCTCTGTGGGTGGGTTGTAATTTGCGCTCTGCAGGACGGCTCACGGCAGACTGTTTGGTGCTTGGCATGCCAGGATTGCAGCTAGCTGATCGGTATGTTTGTCACCAGACTGCACTGGCTTGAGCCATGTCATGCAACTGCACGGCTGGTACAGAGGCAATCAAAAGTGACAATGTAGCTGACAGCTCTGACAATTGAAAGTAGAACATGCCGCATTCGAATTTACTGAGAGAAACCGACCTGAGCCGCAGCGCTAATTCTAAAAACCTCAGAGCAGCGGGCAGCCCATCTAAAAATATTATTATACTGTCATAAAGGTTAGAAGAAAGCTGGCCTATTTACAATGCAGTACGCCTTACTTCTCCTTTCAACTGTGTTCAACGGTCAAAGTTCAGAGCCAGTAGCCATTGTGCACAAAATAAACTGTGGCCAACCGTTCCCCTCTTTTCACATTCGGTTTGGCTGTATTCTGCAACTCAATGCTGACTTCTCCACTGACGTCAGGATCAAAAGTCATTCTTTTGTGCTCTGCCCCTGAGGGATCTCAGTCAGAGAATATAAAATAAATCTGTGATGAAAAGAGAACCTGTCAGGCTCTCACATCTGATTTAGAAACAAAAACAAACAAACAAACAAATCCCTACAAAACCTAAAAGTTCTATTTGCTGTATGGTTGGATCTAAAACAGTCTTCCAAAGATAATAAATGTATGTAAGATCGCTGGGTGGTGTGTGAGTAGGTAATATTTTATGAAGCGCTTCTTGTGAAGCAATTACCTACAAATGGTATCTGGAGCCTTAAATTCCATGATCCCCAACCCCTACTTACTTATTTATCTTAGGGCCTGATTCAAAATCCATGGAAGTTGCCTTTGGATCGGGCTCTTAGATCGTATTTTGCTCTCAGATCACTCAGCTGATATATTAGTCCAGTGGTTCCCAACCTTTTTGGCTTGAGGGCCACAAATATCATTTTTACAACCCTGGAGGGCCACCAGTCTATCGACGCATAAAAAATGTATTGACTTATACACCATTAAAGACTACAAACCACTACCTATTTAAAGTAAAAATTTAGCGCAAAGCAAATTTAAAAAAAAAATTAAGCTGTTAAACCAGTTACAAAGTTACGACGTATGTCCAGTTCCACATGTCCACAAGGCCTGGCAGCTAAGTCATGGTGGGTGGCCTGCGAAGTGCAGGCCAAACCGGAAGGCACTGATTTTTAGAGTCCTGCCCCTCCTCAAGCATGGTGGGTCCTGGCTGCTCCTCCAGCAGCCGTCTCCCCACTGCAGTCAGACGGAAGGAGTTCAGCAAGGAGGATGCCTCCTCACTGATCTCCTGTCCCACTGGCTACAGCAGGGAAACTGCATGTGTCCTGTAACCCTGTGCGCTTCACCTGGGTCCCTACGCAGCGGCTTCCTTCTGCAGCCAGGGGGACGGGAAATCAGTGCTCCCCTCCCTCTGGCTCCAGCAGCGACCCCAGCACCCAGGGACCCATGCGGAGTGCTTTGTCATGCTTCCGGCTACAGCCCGCGGGAGGGGAGCGCTGATCTTCTGTCTCCTTGGCTACAGCAAGGAGCCTGCACTGGTCTTGTAGCCCCGTGGCACCGTGCTCCATCTGGGTCCTTAGGCAGTGGCTCCCTTCTGCAGCCAGTGGGAGGAGGACGGCAGGCTGCTTTGAAAGACCAGTGACGCGCGGGCCATGGGTTGGGACCCACTGCATTAGTCTGTCTATATGTAAAAAACTCCCGTTAATGTCAGGTGGCTCTGAAGGATCCTGAAGGTTTTATATGTTGTTGTATGTGGAGAAGAAGCAAAACGTAAAATTTTCTTGTGGCTCCAGGCTCCCAATCTGTTAAAAAACAAAACAAAACCCAGTAATTAAGATGTGCTGCTTTACACACTGCTCTGGTGCTCATTGCTGGGCACCGTGTCACCTCCCTGTTCAACATCCAGGCAGCACAGGGCTGCATAATCCCTACAGCACTAGAAACGTGCTGATGTGAGGTGAGACGGGATCTGGCTCAGCAGGCAGCTGGAGGTTGTTTGTGAGCAGGAGCCGCAGGCTGGAGGCATCAGCCTGGGAGTTGGTCATGGAGGGAAGGACAGTCCATAAGCCTTCTGAGACCGGGGGCTGGACAGCTAAGAACTGGGCTGGGAAGCAGCCTGTACTGGGAGGAGAGGGGCAGCAACAGCTATGACAGGCGGAGACCCAGGAATAGCCTTCAAACAGGAAGGTTCCCAGAAGGACTCGTGCTGGATTAGAAGGATGGTCCAGTGGTGAGGGTACAGCCTGAGTTTCAAGAGATCTGGGTCTTGCTCTGCCACAGATTTGCTGTGTGACCTTGGATAAGTCAATTCAGGCAGGCCTACATTTAAAAGCTTTGCTGCTGTAACTCTGCTGGCATAGTTAAAATGGCCACCCCGTCACCTTCCTCCCAATGTGGAGAGACAACACTCTGCAGTGTTACATTATTCACGTTTTCTTTGATTTGACATGTTTGAATAGTCCAACTTCAGGTTGGCTGAAATTGCACCACCCCACCTCAGTAGGAAACAATAGTCATTATAGGAATATGCTGATGGGTTCATAGTCTCCTCAATGTGGTCTTTTGTTCTGTAAACCTCAGTCAGTCCTTGTACTCAAAGCATTACAGGGAACGTTATCAGAAACTACAAGCTGTCTTGCCACCATAAAAGTGCATGTGCATGAGGACTCTTGAAACAATGTAGTTGTTGAAATGGTCTTTTACCGTGGAATATTGTCTTTGGCAGTGAATTTGAATGTTTAAATATTTATTTTATTGTTCATAGAGCAATAGATTCAAAGGTGAGGGGGACAATTGTGATAATCTAGTCTCTGATCTTCTGCGTAAAACAGACCATAAACCATAGACTTTACCACTAATTCCCCCATGAAGCCCCATGAAACATTGAGGTGAACTAGAGCATGATGGATAATCAGCTGAACATAAGCTCCCAGTGTGATATGGTACCCAAAAGGGCTAATGCAATCCTTGGATGCGTAAATAGGGTAATCTTGAGTAGGAGTAGAGAGGTTACTTTACCTCTACATTTGGCACTGGTGTAACTGCTGCTGAAATGCTATGTCCAGTACTGCTGTCCTCAATTCAAGAAGGATGTTGATAAACTGGAAAGTGTTCAAAGAAATGCCATCAGAATAATTAAAGGATTGTAAAACATGCCTGATAGTGATAGACTCAAGTAATTCAGTCTATTTAACTTAAAAAAGAGGAAGTTAAGGGGTGACCTGATTATAGTCTGTAAGTACATAGCTGGGGAACAAATATTTGATGATGGGATCTGCAATCTATCAGAGAAAAATATAACATGACCCCAGTGGCTGAAAGTTAAAGCTAGGCAAATTCAGACTGGAAAAAATATGTACATTTTTAACAGCCAGTGTAATTAACCATTGGAACATTTTACCAAGGGGTGGGGTGGATTCTCCATCACTGGCAATTTTTAAATCAAGATTGGATGTTTTTCTAAAAGATCCAGTCTAGGAATTATCTTGGGGGACGTTCGATGGCCTGTGTTATATAGGAGATCAAACTAGATTATCACCGTGGTCCCTTCTGATCTTGGAATCTATTAATCTATATCCTTTAAAAAGACACTGAATTTTGATTTACAAGTAATAGATTTATTTATTTTCTTTGACCATTTTATTTACCATTATTTTTGTTGCTTTTTTTAAAATTATGGATGAAATTAAGAATGGTGTAAACACAGAAATGGGATTTGTTCCTTTAAGAAAGGGTGGGGGCCCTTGATTGTGTCCTTGCAAGTGACTGAGACCAGCTGTGAGAGGTGTGCAGGTCTAGAGTCAGTGTAGTGAAAGGTATAGATCTGCTAGTTCCACTTTGTCTTTGTTACCCACTGGTGAGCGTGTGTTACAAATCCACCTTTGGGTCGATCCAGAGAGGATGGGAGTTATGACAGCCCCCAGCTATAAAGCTTGGGCTTCTTAGCTCAGGCTATACAACAGCTCATATTTTTAATGGTGGCGATCCCTGGTTCAACACTTGATGTAGCTTTCTGAAAGCTAGTGCACGCCCGCTTCTCTCTAAATATTTTGCTGCATGGAGGCTTTTATGGGGTGTTTTCACTCCCTATGGCCATCCTAATAATAACAATAATGAATAATAGTGAATAATGAATCAGCAAAAGCATGTCGTTGTGCAAAGCAGATAGAATAAAGCTGACAAGATACCACCGTGATGGGTGGAGCAAATAAGAATAGCCTTCGTAGACCTGTTCGTTTGACTTTGTATGCTAAGAGAGCAGCTTCCTACAACCCTAATTATATTGATGCTACGGATGGCAAGTAATACAGAAGAATTTCCAAGAACACATGTAACTGAGCTCTGTGGTATGAAATCAGCCTGCTGCATTACCTCAGTGGTCACAACATTAACCTCTCCTAAACCATCTGTTTAGAGTTGCTTTTAGCAGGCACTCTGTACTATTAATATGTTATTTAACAAACACTGCAGGGGCTGTGATGGTGTCAGGAACATTTTGGATAATAAGTTCTATCACTCCCACTCTGCTGTTGTTTCACTGATTTCCTGTTACAGACTCTGAATTTGATCCCTGATATCTATGAGATGGGGGAGGGTAGATACAGGAGAGATACTTGGCTTTTTAATTAGGGATAAGTAAAGTGATTTTAAAAAAAGAATCCTCTCCAAATCCACTCAGCTTTGCCCCCTCTGAATTGATTCTCATTTTATCTGAAGTTCAGACAAATTAGGTTAACTCTTTTCATATATTTATTTAAAAAAATGAATCTGAAAGACTTTTATTTATTTTTCATTCCCATTGAGTCTATGCACATTTCGTTTCAGCTGGGGTGGACCTAAATCACTCCGACTGAAGAAAACACCACAAGGTGAAGACCGTAGGTAAACTGAGAACTACTGTGAGGGAAGTGACTGTGTTTATATTATTTTGTATTTATGTTACAGAAGCACCCTAGGCATCAATCAGTGTTGAGGCTGCCTTTTGTCAGGCAGTGTCCAAAGCAAGAGAGACAGTCCTTGCCCTTAAGAACTTACAGTCTAAATGCGTAGGTCTAAAGACACAATGGCGGGAGAAAGGGGCACAACATGAATTTTTTTGGTTTGTGTTTTGTTTGTAGGAAAGCGCTAATGAGGAAGGGAGAAGGGAAATGGTAAGTCCAGAAGGTTTTGAGTAAGGAAAGCAATGGGCAGGATGGATGGGAGACAGAGAAATGGGAAAGACAGGAGATGTGAACAGAGGAGGATGGAGTAGCTTGGTGGGCATGAAGAATGAGCTTCTGAAGCAAGAGGAGTTTGGCAGAGTTGCAGAGACCAGAGCAAGCAATTAACAAAAGGTGTTAGTAACAAGGCTGAGTTAGAAGTTTCTAATGACATTAGGAGGCCAGTGCATTAGAGAGCTCTGTGCACCTCTTTGTAGGTGAAAAGCAGCAGGACCTTAACCAGTATCTCAGCTATTTCATGCTTCATTTGCTTCAGAAACCTTGGATGAAAACCATTTAGTCCTGCTGATTTACTGCACCTGAGATGCTCAAGTTCTTTCATGACTTCCTCCTTAGAGATTTCATTTCTCATCTAAGCCACACTTGGCACAATCACAAAAAATGCGTATGAAGCAGAAGTTTCCCCAGGCCCACCTGCAATAAGCATTGGTGTCAGAAGTCCATTACACTTTTCTGCTGTTCCTCCAATCTCTGTAATTGCCCTTCTATCCCTGTTGTGTGAATGTGGGAGCCTCTACACGATACATCGTTCTTTCCTCTTGCTTCTGATGTTACAGGGGCGAGTGCAGGAATTTAAATTACAGCGGTTTTGGAAGGGCTCGTTCTGTGTCCCTCCCCCCCCCCCTCGGGGGCTGGAGGAGTGTGCAGTCTCCCCACCGGGGCCCCACAGGCTGGAGGAGCACACGTCCTCCCCACTGGGGCCCTTAGGCCCCATGCCTCTGCTTGATCCCTCTTTCCCACTCATTTTCCTCCTCATAGTCACAAGGAAGTTGTGCCTCCCAGACAGCATCTTAAATAACAGGTATGCTGATTCTGTACTCATGGGAGTGGCTCGTTTTGTTTTACCCTCTGGCTTGATGTTAACCTTCCTCCTCTTAGTTTAGAGTTTGCCCTTTTGCAGTTTGTTGTCACAGTTAGCTGTAACATCAAACCAAATTGTGTCATGATGCCCGGTGGAGTTCTTGTAACCTTTGTCGGTTCAATAACGAAAGCTGCCTCACAAGATCTGTGCTCGAGGGAATAAACTCTCTGACAAATGCCACTTCCCCCCCATCCTGAGGCCAACTTCTGATATCTGATCAGTTGGTTAATCTGACCATTTAAACTGTTTGGGTCTTGCGTACCTAAGAGATGACTTCTAACCACATGTGATACTATGGCAGTCACAATCATCCAGAGCATTTGAGCTAACAGCTCCTGTGTGACCAGGGTCATTCCTGGACTTGGGACAAAGCATTATGGAGAGCTTGGACAGGTGTAACAGAACAGGGTTGTCAGCCCCTTCAGGCAGACCATCACCTGCCACAGTCTGACCCCACCGCAAGGAGCCAGACACTGGTAGCAAACAATAATCTCCCATCAGGCCTACTTCCCTCAGGGAGGTTCTGGCAGTCAGCAGTCTCTCAAGCAGTTCCTGGCCCCAGCCAGGCCTCTCTCACAGACTGAGCACTGGAGACCTGCTTTCCTTTCCCACCAGCCTCTGAATACACTGACAGGTTGGACTGATCCAAGGGGGAGATTTGCATTTGCATAGGGCAGAGAGTCTCTGTGTGTGTGTAGCCACACATGGGGGGGGGGGGGGGTGTATGCCGTACAAGGGGCATGGGAGCTCATGTATCTCCTGCCAAAGAGCCTGACCTGGATCTACTCCTGGCTTTGCTGGGTTAGCTAAAAGTGTTCATCTTTTGTTAACCCCTAAAACAAGCACCACGCTTAACTGTGATCCCCTACAAGGGAGGGTTGGTGTTTGTACAGAGACGTGTGGCTGGGACTTGGGACCCGTTCCCTAATCCTGGGAACTCATCCCCATCTGACAATAGTCACCCCTAATTCAGTGTAAATTAGACCACTCCAGGAAATGAAATCCTGCCCCCATTCGCTGGGAAAACTCCCATGGAATTCAGTGGAGCCAGCATTTCATCCCAGATCTTTAAGGTGTTACAGTGCTGCCATCAGTGATTGCAATATATACCAAGAACCCAGGACTCAGATCTCCAAGAATCTGCTGTGGGTGTCCCAAGTCTAATTTTAGGACACACACAAACTTGCATGCCCAGAATTGAGTCCCCTTGAATAATGACTCCCTTTTCAATATCTGGTATTCTTAAACAGCTGGTCTTTAGTTATCTGTTTGTTAAAAATCATATCAGTTGTCTTTTAACTATGCAATCCCTAAGTTCACCACTTTGTGTTTCTGCCATAAGCACTAACATAAGCAATGCAGGAAAAAGTGGAACCTTGCTGTAAGCAGAATTCATTGCTAGAGCCAATCTGATCTTGAAAGGAGTTCTTGTTCCCTGGCATTTCTTCCATTGAGCTTGGATCAGCTGCAAAATCAGATTCATTCTTCTTGCAAATGCAAGTCTACCAACCTAGGGTTCTTCCACACAACTTCGATGAACTTGAGGATCATGTAAGTCTTAGGAAACTATGATATGCTTTAGATCTGCTAGTGAAGCACTTTTCTCAGTGGGAAGAGAATGTCTTTATGGCAGGTATGTGAGAAGACTGTTGCTTCCCTACATTCTGCATACAGCTAAGAGCATTTTCCTTTTAATAGGGTAATAAGAACAGGAAAAGGTTAATAACAAATGGCAGAAAATATGAATTCAATTAAATTGTAGTGCATAATCCACAGATGCAAAGTAGATTTACAAGGTACAGATTTGTATTTAATCCACTGAAATAATTATAATTATAATTGTTCTTTTCCAATCAGAATGAAACAGGGAGGAAGTGGGTAGGTTGTTTATAGAGGTTTTCATGTACAGAATCAAACTAAACTGATTCTCTTCCACAATGCAGGTTAAAGCAGCCTCGGGGCAGCTATGCCTTGTGCCAGATGTCTATGGGCCTACCCCACAACCACGAGGCCATAGGCCAGCATGCTCCAGTCAATCTGCACTAAACAAGTCCCCTACACCAGGGGTTGCAGGGAGGGAGGCATAGGATCCAGATATGCTGGCTCTGCACCCACTGGCAACTTCCTCACCCAGGAAAATGAGCTCCCAGTCCGATGCTATGGACAAAAGGGCTATTTTGATCCTGTGATGCAATAAACAGGGGACTCTCAAGTAGGAGCAGACAGGTTATTTTACCTCTGTATTTCACAATGTTTGAAACCCCTGCTAGAATACTGTGTCCAGTTCTGGTGTCCACAATTCAAGAAGGATGTTGATAAATTGGAGAAGGTCAGAGAAAAGACACGAGAATGATTAAAGGGTTAGAAACCATGCCTTATAGTGATAGACACAAGGAGCTCAACCTATTTAGTGTAACAAAATAAGGGATGTCCCTTATTTAAATAAAATATTGCCTTCCCCATACAAAATCAGCACAGGACATCTTTTATCTCATGTTGAAACATGGGATAAAATGTGTCCTGTGCTGATTTTGTAAGAGGAAGGCAATATTTTATTTAAATAAGGGACTTCCCTTATAATACCGGACTGTTGCCAACCTGGGGGGGGGGGGTGAGTGAAAGGAGGAGTTTGTGACTGGTGAGTGTGTATGGGTAGAAAGCTGAGGAGTTACAGCAGAATAGCTGTTGGAGACAAAATATATTCGGTGGAGTAGCCCCTAATTGTTAATTTGGCTGATCGGTTTTTTTGGGAGAACAGAAATGAGGATGTGCGCATATGGTTAGAAATATGTTTTTTGGCGTGGTATCTAATCATCAGCTCCACCCCTATTACTTATTTTGGACACCAGCAACTGCAAGCACAGATTTCGCTCTTAGTCGTGGTAGGTGCATGCATAAATGAGACACGCCAATGTCTGAAAGTTATGCTCTTAATTTTTCATGATGTAGGCCTGCACTTGCTCAGGCAATTTTAAAACAAGTCTGTAAAAGGTAACAATTAAATGAATAATGTGTGTCAGAACTGAAGACTCAGCTAGTGCAGGCCCAACTTCTTATTTACTGTCTTATTCACCCACAATGTCCCATTGACTTCAGTTGGACTACTCCAGTGAGTAAGGTTAGCACATTAGTCTAATAAGCTTCACAGCCATTTATCTACCATTTCAAATTATTTTCCTCCCAATAAAAAATTAATACGCTTCCAGACCACTCCATCACATAATCCAATTCTCTCTGTGAACAGAAATCTATTGATCTCTTCTTTCCTTGCTGCATACTGATATCCTTCTCTCTATTGGAAAGGATACAGATCATCAGATAGACTGAAGGTCTGAAGTTTATTGATTATTTTGCATCATGATGAGAGATATTTTAAGATTCTAATGAAGAGCATTACAAGAAAATGGATGAAGGGAGACATTCTGATATTCTTCCTGATATAGGAGGTGTGCTTTTTTAAAAACAGTTTACTACAGTGTCATTTGAGGAGATGAAATTCTTTTGGCTTTCTGTCACTTGAAAAATTGTTGGTCTACCTCTAAGAACTAAACATATTACTGTGCCGTAGAAAAAAAGATCGAGTTTCTCACTATCACTTTCTACTCTTGGTTAGAGAGGGAAAAAATGGATTTGATCAACACCACAAGTGAAAAACTCAGATGTCTTATTTTAACAAAGACCATCTTTCACTTATTATCGATTTCCCTTGTGGCCTTTGGTGAGTCAATCAGGAGACGATTTCCACAGGAGCTTTTTTTTCACTTGTACCTCCCATTGACTTCAATTAGAATTGTGGAACACTACAAATAAGGCCTTTAACCCAATATTGCCAACCCAAGCATTTAAAAATTTGATTTTTAAGCCAAAATTTATAATAATGTTGGGTTCTTTCCATTTTCCTTCTGGTTTCTGAACCTTTAGGTTATACTCATTTTCTGTTTTTCTTCATGACCATGAGGGTTAGAAACTTACTTTAAAAACAAATAAAAGCAAGCTGCAATTCTCACCTACCACCTTAAGAAACAAACCAAATATTGCATGACTTAAAATATCAAGAATTATCAATACAACTAACATCTCAGACTCAGTTTTTCTTATCTGTCAAATAGGGATGTTTAATCTTGGGCCAAGTTCTGCAGTTCTACATTTTAAATTTGGAAGAAGTCTCTTTTGGTTTCAATAGGTTTTTTTTCCTAAGAAAACTGAATAAGGATTGCAGGATTCAGTCCTTTGCTTCTGATGCTACAGAAATACAGCAAAATCCTGCCTTCTTTGGGAAGAGCGCAAAAGAGCTCGCTTCATCCTTCTTACCTCCTCTTCCCCCAACAACTGATATTTTTTTAGACAAAGGTAATGAGGTAGATCTAATTTACCTGGATTTCAGTAAGGCACCTGATACAGGAAAATATTAGTTAAATTAGAGACAATGGGGATTAACATGAGAATTGAAAGGCACATGTCAACTGGGTCAAAGGAGAGACTACAACAGGTCATACTAAAAGATGAAATGTCAGGTGGATGAAGGTTACTAGTGGAGTTCCTCAGGGACTGGTGTTGGGACCAGTCTTATTTGACTTTTTTATTAGTGACATTGGCACAAAAAGTGGGAAAGTTCTAAAATGTGCAGATGACACAAAGTTGAAAGGTATTGCCAATACGGAGGAGGACTGCAATATGAGACAAGAACATCTGGAGGACCTTGAAAACTGATGTGACTGCCTAGGCTTTCCCCTTTTTGTTCTCTCTGGCTGCAAGTCTTCTTGTGTTTTATTCTCACTTGCAATCTTCTGCAAGTCATCCTGTATCCTCCTTCTGTGCCCCTTCTTCATTTTCCAACACAGCAAACCTGTCCCTGAGCTCCATTTCTCTTTCACTAGCCGATCTTTACCTCTCCTTGGTTCTCATAGTTATGTGCTCTTCACTGGCCACTTTCTTCATCCAGCAGGCTGCCTTCACAGTTCTCCAGTGCAGCTTGCATCTGTGAGTCTTGGGTTTTCTCTTCAGCCTCCTCTTGGCTTTCCTTCCAATATCTGCTCAAATCCCCTTCTAAACCCAACCGTATTTTCTACCTGCATCTCTAAGCCTTGGATCTTCCCTTCCATCAGCACTATCAGGCAGCACTTCGTACAAATGAGGCAATTTTCAGGTATCTAGTCCAGGGTAATGAACATGCCTCAGCTTCTACATCCAGTCAAACGGAACATCACATGTTCCCTCCCCAAAACTCCACCTTACAAACTCCCACTTCAACTCCCCTGTTTCCATCCCCGTTCACTGGCTCCTGTGCTGCTGGCTGGCTGCTTGGCAGTCTGTATAGGTGCTTGCTGTGTTCAAAGGCTCTGCTTCTCTAACAGCACATTGTCCCCATCCCCAGCCTCTGCAAACTAAATAACAAACAAACCAGCAAGCAACCTCTTTCAGGAACTCACTCACTGCCCCTAAGGAATAGGGGCTTGCCTTCTTTCTCCTTTCAACAGATCTCAAACTATCCTGTTTCCAGCTGGTTGCTGGCTCCTGTCCTGCTGCTCTAATGCTCGCCTGAGCACCAGGAAGGGACCTGGCCAGAGATTCTGCTAATATTCTCTCCTGAGGGAAGTGTGGCCTGCCAGTTTGAGGTACGAGAAGATGCCGCATCACTCTGAATGTATGATGGAGTCAGCACTACATGTTAGGGGGCTGTTGCTTTTCGCAGCAGCTTTGATTTCTTACCATTTAAATCTACAGAGCCAGATTGCTTTCAGTTACACCCATACGCCCCAACCTCTACAAATGGGATTGAAAGTACTTGCCAACAGATTCATCCCGCAGGGACTACAGGACTAAATTGAAGCAACAGTGGTGAGCTACATCAAAGGATTTGGAGGTTGTAATAGGCATCCAAAACTGTGGATGTTTCTCAAAACTTATGTGAACTCTCCTAACCTCATAGATGTGCAAAATGGACTGGGAATCTTCCAAGTAGAGGGTCTCTTGTGCAATTTCCTGTAGTTCTTAATCCTGCTCTACCCACAAATACTACATAAACCTCTCACATAATACTTTGGCCCTTCCACTTAGGACCTTGGCCACAATCCAGAAATGCAGGGTGTGTGTGCGTGGTGGGGAATCATCAAAATTGGAAAAGATTCAATATTGTCTGCTCCCCTCCACTAAAGGAACCTGAGGAGAACATTTAGACCTAAATATGTGTAAATCATTTATACTTTGTCCAACTTGAAAAATTCAGATGCATATTTTAAATATCCCAACATTCAGGTGTGTTTCTCTCTGGGCTTTTGTTTGTTTCTGTTTTAAAGACAGGAGCCATTTGCAAAGTTCAGATCTAATATGGGATCAGATTTCAAAATGTCCCCAAAATTTGAGGGTGTTTAGACCTCAGGTTTTTGGTTCCAGCCCTTCTCATTTATAAATACAACTAGGAGTAACATCTACCACTATAGCAATTTATGAATATTTTAAATTCTTTAGCTTTAAGAAGGAAAAAAAACTCCTAAAAGTGTTTCAGAAAGCTCAGTAGAGTTAGTAGGATCAAACTGCACATGGGACCATTTAGGTTCGATTAGTGGCAATTGCTTAGCACACTGTTGTCTGTTGCAGAAGCATTTGGAATTTATGTCACTGCACTTATTCATATTGTACCTGGACCAAACACTAGGAAATATTCTAGAACAATCCCGTTCTAGCAGGCGTTTGGCGGGTTGGAGGGTGGGTAGGATTAGACGTCCTAATAAATCTTCCATCTCTAAAATTCAGGATTCAGAATAGATACCACAGATATACATACAGATAATGAGCCAAACTGACCTTTGTGAAAACATCTCTATTAAAAGGCTGGAGACTGAGACTTAAATCTACAAGGAATCAAAGTGGGAATTGTATTTCAGAATAAGATACAGCTTAAACTAATCAAGGACTTTGTTATAGTTAATAGCATATGATTGCGTCTGTTGTATTAAAATTTCATGAGCAATGGGAATTTCAGGCTGCCTGCTGGTCAAGATGCCAAACTCCTTTATCTCGTCAAGCTGTGGTTTCTCCTTTCTAACCATTATATCTCCCTGCTCTCCTGAGACTTGAGCCTCATGGGAATGAGTTAAAGCAGATACTATTTTGATCTTGGCTATTGCCAGATAAAAAAAAGTCTTAACATTTGCCACAATGGACTAATAATTGATCATTAAAAAAAATGTTAAATGGAAAAAAAGTTTAAATGATGCTTCCCCTGTCAGCAAACGTTACGAATGTTTCTAACAGTGATAAATTAAGCAACATTATGAAAGCAGGAAATTGACAGCTTAGATAGCAGACAACCTGGGAAACATGCTTATAAAAGGTACTGGAGTATACTACAGTAGCAGTGCAGAAGGTGGTATCTTACCATAATAATATGCAGGGTTTGAGTGATTATTTTTGTTTATAAAGGTAGTTGTCGGGTCTGGTAATTCATAACATTTTGGAACAACCAACACATTTCAGAATGAGACAAAACTGTTTGGAAGGTTTGAAAGAAAGGGCGTGTCTACACTGGAGAGGGAAGGTGTAATTGCCAGCTCGGGTGGACATACCTGCTGAGTAGCACACCTACATAATAGCATACCTGCTAGCGACAGAGTAGCATGCTGAAAATAGAAACGTAGCTGCAGTGACATGAGCGGTGGAGTTGGGCTAGCTGCCCCGAGAACAGTCCCTTCTGAAATGCTAGGTACGTAGCCGGGTGGCGAGCCCTTCCCACCAATCATGACACCTTTGCCACGCTTTTATTCTTAGTGCACTCGCTCAATCAAAGCAAGCGCAGCTATGTCTTCTTGAGCCGGAAATGACACCTCCAGCTCCAGTGTAGGCATATCCAAAGCACCTTTTAGAAATAATCAGACTTTGCTCTGGTTTGCTTGCTGCAAAGACAGCTTGAACGTTATCAACTCGACCCAAGTTAAATAGTTGCTGAGAAGCAACTGCTGCAGACATGTAAAGTAGTTCTGGGAAAATGTGTCAAGCTGAAATAACCCAAAATGATGGAAGTAGAAATAGTCTCCCGTTTGATGACATGCATAGGGAAAAAGCTTTTGTTCTATTAACAAATAAAAGGTTTTCAGCACTCTCAAGAGTCTAAGTAGTGAGGGCAGATTAGCCTTGGGGAATAAACAGATGTCAAGAGGTGGTGTCTGATGAAGGAGGATAGTGAAAAGACTAGTTAGAAACGTCATTATCAATAGTCCTAGAGGTACTACTGTTCCTGCTGATAAAGTATAGAGTGAATGTGGTTAGCCATGATAACAAGCTCTATTAACCTTGAAGGACAATATAGAAATCCTGCTGCCAAATATGATGATAAGGAAAAGAGACATTAAAAAAAAAAGTCAGTAAGGATTTGTAAGCAGGCTTTACCAGATGGAATAACAGGCCTAAAACAATTCTTTCAGCCCACCCATGCTCCTCCTTAAGACGTTTATTCCTCTGGGTACTCAGTGTGGTGTATGTCACTATGAAACTGTAATGACGTTTTGGGTTCTGGGTATTGCACCTGTACAAATAAATGACAAAATAAAAAAGACAGGCAGAATTGTATAATTTGGCTTGGATTAACATACTATGATAATCATAACATATCTAAGCATGATAGGATGAACCAAAACCAGTACTAAGTTGGAAAGTTAGCATAAAAGTTTATATCCAGGACAGCATCAATTGAAAATTCAGAGTTGAAAACTGCACTGCAAAGACGTCGCGCTATCCAAAGATTACTAATGTTGGTAGAAATAAGAGAACGAATCCTTAAATGCTATTGTCTAAATTACTAGCTTTCCATTAACTTCAGTGGGCTTTGGATCAGGCTTTTTGATCTTAGAATGTTGCAGGGACTGTATGTTACAAGGACAACAGGCAGCTATTACATGGAAAAGCTGGGCTAATACAAATGATCATCTTAGAAGGAATCCACAGTGAATAAGAGCCATTGATCTGGGAAAGACCTATTGCCAGAAAACATACCACTAACCTCTCATAGTGTCAAAGGCTGTATCTCCTCATGCCTATAAATTAATCTATCAGCCAAGTAAATGGATTAAATAAAACATTACTCTCACCAGGCTATAAATTAGAGATAAGTGAATTTATTTTGCCTCATTTTGAACCAAGTTAGAACACTGTGAGTCTGAAATTTTTATTCAAATGTGTCTGTGGGTTTTTTCGTTTTTGCATTCCACTTAGCGCAGACTGTGAAAAATGAAGCAGAGAGAAAGAAAGAAAATCTTTACAGAAAAGCAAATAAATAATATGAGTAAAGAGCACCTTAGCTAGTCTATGGGGAAATCTTCTGACCATTAAGCAGATAAGAAGCCTCCATTTAGGTAGAAAAAAGAACGAGGTGGTTTTTAAATCTAGTGGCAGAATAGAAACAGATTAAGACTATCAGAAAAATGACTCTCAAAGTTTAAAGTAGTTATGCAGAGCAAAAGATGCCCTGAAAAATTGTAAATATAAAGAAAGGCATGTTACCCAGAGAGAACCAAGAATCAGAGCTGCAGGCATTTTAGCATTCAGATTGCCTCCTGTGGTGCAAAAGAAGCTAAATCAGCAACTCTTCTTTCAAAGGGAGGAATTATTTGCTAATTGAGGATATGTCTACACTGCAATCTGAGATGTGATTGCAGCATGGGTAGACATACACGCTAGCTTCTTCCACATGAACATGGCGAAGAATAGCAGCGTAGAGGTGGAAGCACTAACATGAGTACATAACTAGAGTGCCTGGCGTGCTTGTACAGTCTGTGCTGACACCCGTGCTGCTATATCTACATTGTTCTTTAGCTGTGCTAGCACAGTTATGTCTAGTTGTGCTGCAGTCACACTTTGGATTGCAGTGTGGACACTGAATAATGTACACATCACTCTAAACAGAAACTAAGCTCCTCTTTATTGTTCCTTTCCCTGAAGTTATGATGTACTGTCTGCAGAGATTGACTTCATGAGATGTTCTGTTTGCAACGCTACTTGCTCATATAGTATTTTCAGGAAGTTTCCTGAATTTCCTTTCTGATTTGAGGCTATGATTAGTTTGATATGGGTTCCTGCCCTACAACCCTTACTCACTTGTAGGTAGTACTTACTCACCCAGTTAGTCCCATTGATGTCTCATAGGCTCATGGTCTCATAGACTTTAAAGTCAGAAGGACCAATATGATCATCTAGTCTGACCTCCTGCACAATGCAGGCCACAGAACCTCACCCATCCACTCCTATAATAGACCCCTAACCTATGACTGAGCTATTGAAATCCTCAAATCATGGTTTAAAGACTTCAAGGTACAGAGATTCCACCAGCAGGTGACCCATGCCCCATGCTACAGAATAAGGTGAAAAAAACCCAGGGCCTATGCCAATCTGCCCTGTGGAAAAATTCCCTCCTGACCCCGAATATGGTGATCAGCTAAACCCTGAGCATGTGGGCAAAACTCACCAGCGAGACACCCAAGAAAGAATTCTCTGTAGTAACTCAGAATCCACCCCATCCAACATCCCGTCACAGGCCATTGGGCAGATATATACACTGGGGGATTTCAAGGAACAAATGAAGTGTCTTCACACCTATCTGTTAGGCCATTGTGAAAATACCCTCTCCTCCTGTCAGTTACTTTACAGGTAGCTATTTTTCTTTACAGAGCTCAGAAGCCTTTTTTCAGCAGGAGTTCCAGGCATGCTGCTTGTGTACTTGAAGTAAACTCATTTATATTTAAAAGACTATTTATGCCTGATTCTCAGCAGATGCATATACACAGACACCCCGGTCACTAGCAGTAATTGACTAGGAACCTTCAGCAGGCCTGCTGCACCTGAGATGAGAGATAATTCCTTTAGCTATGAGAAAGTTGCAGACTTTTATAGTTCCCAGTGATAGTTGCTTGAGGGAGACATGATCAGGTACAGTGAGCAAGTGACCATGATGACAATTTGACACAGAGTCATCTTCAGGGAAATGCAAACAGATACATTAAAAGGTGAAGGAAAAGTACAACCAGAATGGACAGATACAGTTTGATAGGAGGTGGAATAGCAGCTGTCCTCCTGGGTGCATTGCAGGCTGATGATATTTGTTGGTTGCTATTATGTTCACTGAAGACCTGGGTTGCAAGATAACAGGGACAGGAATCAAATCCAGGAGGATTAGTGCTATGCCCCCAAGCAAAACATCAAATTTATAAAACTTCCAAAGTAAAATATTACTACAAAATATATAAAAATGCAGCTAGAGAGAGCACAGATCACACTCAGAAGCAACTGTCCCGGAAAAGCAAACATTCCCATGTTACCTCTTTTCTACTCCAAAATAGATTGCGTTTTAAACCAGACAAGTGGAAATATGCTCACATCAACAGAAGCTTCTTCTTTAAAGCATCTAGCCATTGCACTTTTGACTGCACTTTTTATCTGCAAAATCATTATGGAAATTTATGTCATTACGTTTAAAATTATATGAACTGTTCCACAGCTGACAAGGTGAAAAATTAAAGAGCACTCTAGCTTTAAGAGAGTTAAAGGTTATTAATTTAGAAACAAGGCTGCTTAAAGGAAATCCAAGGCCCCTCTGAAAAGCTACCCAATTAATGCCCAGGGTTCAATATGACACTTTGTCTGTGTCCACTGCATCAAAATCTCATGCTATGACAAATGGAGTTTAGTCTCTTGGTGAGGAGACTAGAAAGTGTGTCCAGAACTGACAGATGTGTGTTTATGAACGGGGTTTGGGAACAGTGGGTTTCCTATTAAACATGAAGATTGCAGAACTTATGATCTGCTGGAGTTCTCCTCATGCTCCAGTCTGTATACATTCGACATGTGCAGTATAAGTACTTTGTTTTATTTCTAACCAAATTAATAAGAAACAACCCGCAGCTGAAGCTTTCCCCAAGCCAGGCAGTTCCTGTGGTTTCCTGCAAGATCACCCTGCCTCCAACACTAGTATCCCCTGACCAGAGCTGAACATCCATTTCTCTTATGTCTTGGTGGTGTTAACAAACCATTTTTGCCCCCATGAATCCGAAGAACTTTTTCAACAACTTTATGCCAGGTTTCTAATTCCTTCTAATGGTAGTTCCACAGAAGAGTCCGCCGGTCATTCTAGATCATGCCATCATGTTACAGTGCGCCAACCAAAACCATGGCACAGAAGGAGATATGCTGTTTTCCCAGGGTGCTCAAGCAGTCTACATACCATCCTCATTTAAAACAAAGCAGGCCATGTGACATCTGAATATGCCCACGAGGTAACACACTAGCATTGATAGAACCCTTCTGTCTAGGGATCCCGCTGCGACGGCAGGTTTGACAACATTGTCTAACCTGGCCTTGTGCAGCAAGAGAGTGTTGTTACAGTGCTCTTGATAAAGGCCCTCTCCTGAAACTGAATCCTTTGGAATGATCCCCTTGTCCAAAGAAAAGTGGGCATTCTGATCCAAAAACCAAAGATCTATCCAAACCTCTGAGACCTCCAAAAATTTCACAGGTAACTCCAAGTACAGGTTTTCAGCTGAACCCCCATAAGCACACGGGTGTGAACAAAAACCTTCTTGCAGCATTTCAGAACCTTAAAACATGTTCAGTTACAGATATCATAGAATTATAGAAGATTAGGGTTGGAAGGAACCTCAGGAGGTCATCTAGTCCAGCCACCTGCTCAAAGCAGGACCAACCCCCAGTAAATCATCCCAGCCAGGGCTTTGTCAAGCCAGACCCTAAAAACGTCTAAGGATGGAGATTCCACCACCTCCCTAGGTAACCCATTCCAGTGCTTCACCACCCTCCTAGTGAAAAATCTTTTCCTAATATCCAACCTAGATCTCCCGCACTGCAACTTGAGACCATTGCTCCTTACTCTGTCATCTGACACCACTGAGGAAAGCCTAGCTCCATCCTCCCTGGACCCCCCCTTCAGGTAGTTGAAGCCTGCTATCAAATCCCCCTTCACTCTTCTCTTCTACAGACTAAATAAGCCCAGTTCCATCGGCCTCTCCTCATAAATCATGTGCCCCACAACCCCCTAATCATTTTCGTTGCCAGGGGTGGGGCATTGTGCAATGGGAAGGTTCTTATTTCTCCCTTACAGGTTAGGTCATCCCTGAGTTCCTTTAGATAACGTGAATTTGAGCAGCCCATTCTTATGTTTCTTACTGCTGGCATCAGAATTGTTAGAGAAAATGGTGATATTTTATCTCTATCTGAATTATATTTGGCTGGTAAGTGGCAGCTGGGTTTATCTGAAAAATGCACATCTACTTTGATAAGTTGCTGTAAAAATGGTACCAGAGTGTTTAGATATTTTGATGATTTCTGTATCTAAAAGTCTGAGTTACAAGTAAAAATATATGCGGTTTCCCTGAATACCAGCCAGGCACATTGAGTGGGAGCTCCGAAAATCGAACTGAGTTCTTTCCATCTTACTCAGCATCACCAATAGCAAAGGCTCAGTTACACCTGGCCAGCTCCACTGACATCAGATCATGCCCTTAGTGATACCTGAGCAAATCCAATGACTTCTATGGTAACTGACTGGAACTTGGTAAAGAGTTCTTCTAATGATACACGGGATGCAACAGAATCCTTACCTCGTTCTGTCTGAGATGGGTTATCTCTGTTGGGCGGAAAGAGTAGTAAGAAGTTATTTTAGTCCTGAAAGTCAGTAGATACGACTTTGAACACCCACAAGGAACAGATCTGTCGAGAAAAAAGGTGCTATTTTTACATAGTCACTTTTCAGAGTAAAGCTGGTCTTTAAAGCATGAGCTCAAAGTGGGAGTCTCTTATCAATACAAAAAATATACATTCTGACTTTCTTTTTTTCCATTTAATTATTTATTGTTACCTTTCATCCTTTTCTAATCAGTGTTATAATTAACGATGGGAAAGTTCTGGACAAGCTCATCTAAATTTAAACTCCACATAAGTTTACAGGGTGAAGTATTAATTTGAGCAGACATAAACCCAGGTGGCATTTTAAAATTCTGATTTATTTCTGTATCAAAAGGAACTGGAAAACTTTTTACCTGTCAGGATCTAATTTCAGAGCTCTTTGTTTTGCATACTAATGCAAACACCGAAACCAGAACTAGGAACTGCTTTCCTTACCTGTGTTTGGATTTTTGCTAGTGATATTGGCATAACATAGAATCATAAACCTAGAGGTACTGGGACCATAAGGGTAAGAACTGGAAACCCTTGAGCTCTAATCCTAGCTCTGTGGCTAATTTGGCCAAATGGTACAGATGCTGAATGCCTTCAACTCCTTTTTATTATTGTAAGAAGTTCATTACACAACTCTGCCTCATTCTCTGCCTGATGTGTGAATTAAAGTGAGGGTTAGGGTGTGTGGAAACAATCATCTGTGATCTTATAATAAAAGACTACGTTGTAACTCTGTCCCTCTGTTTGCAGGGGTTCACACTGCACATGCAACAAACTTTGCAACCTGAAAGTTCTCTACTTGTGGTCTCATTTTATGGAATTATTAAGTTTTCAACCCACAGATTGATTTTAGTTTCTTTTGTATGCAGCCTTATTGGCCTTCACCATCCAACTCTCCTTCTGTTTACATTATCTGTTGCTCTTCAACTTACGCTCTACATTTGCTGCAATTTACAGAAGGCCCTGGTGGCCAAAAGTCATGTCTGCTCTTAGCATCCTTTAGCTCTACTGCTCTTTCATTGGCCCTTTTGTGTTGTGGAGCTACACACTGACACAGCACTGATAGCGTTTCCAGATTAATATGAAAGTTGTCGGTATCAGAGGAATAAATAAAGCGAGATAGCCTGAAATGCCAAGAAGCCTATAGAATCCCAGGGAGATAAGATGACTAGATGCTATCTGTCAAATCAGAATTTCTTAGAAAACTCTTACACGCTATTTTCTCTTGGTTACCGCACGTATGTCTCCTTTTCATATCATACTGTTTTGTTTTAGACAATACATTGGCCTAAGTTTGGTTCTTTGATCTCTTGAAAGTTTTTATGAATAACCTGTGAGTGTAGCTGGCTATACCTTTTATTCAGTACACTGCTGCAATCAGGTACTCCCGCTTCATAACCCTCTCATCCTCTTGCCTGCCTCAACTAGTTTAAGCTTCTCATGTTCATATTCAAGGTTCTGCACCGCTCGACCCATCTCTACTCATTTTCCGCTGCCCTCCCCATGTTCCCTTCATTTCTTTGAAGTGATCTCTATGATTAGAACTTATTGTGCACCAACCTCCCACCCTTTCCTTCTTTAAAATCGCTTCTTCCATTAGAAGAATCAATATTAACTTACCACAGGAAGAAGTGTGTTAGAAAAGACGGGTTCAAATGTTATCTGCACCACTTTGAAATTAGACCCTCTTCTTGGAATCAGGCACCTGTATTGTTTATTCAATTAATATTAGTTTAGATGGAGTCACGTGGCCACATGGCAAATAGGCAATGGTACTGGCTAGTAAGAGGTGACTGGAGTGGAAAGTATGTAATTCAATGAATTAGGCTAATATAAATGATATTCCTCCCGGTGCGAGAGAACAGCACCAGAGGAATTGTGTCTCTGGCGGGAGATCGAGATACAAACATACAAATTAGCTAGAATATTATATATTTTGAACCATTAGGAGGTATTTAAACTACATTAGCCTCAGGCAGTAGTCAGCTAGCAAAGTCAGGAACCCCACCCATCCACTCACCCACCCAGTATACATATGGATATGGTAAGTGGTATAGCACTAGAGCAGAGGTCTGAGAGCCAGGTGATACATTGCATTTACCATCTACCTTTGGCTCACTCTCTTGAACTTGTTTTGTTGCACATTTCAATATTGTCAAGCTTTGGTGAGCTCCAGTCCCTCTACAGATCTTCATAGTCCATTCAGGAATGCATTGTAATGAATTGCATGCTGCAGATACCATTATTACCCAAGTCACTCACTCTCACACTGGAAACAGAACTCCACTCCTTCTGGGCTGCATTAGTAGGATCATTGCTAGCAGATCGAGGGAAGTGATTATTCCCCTTTATTCGGCACTGGTGAGGCCGCATTTGGAGTATTCTATCGAGTTTTGGGGCCCCCACTACAGAAAGGATGTGGAAAAATTGGAAACAGTTCAGCGGAGGGCAACAAAAGTTATTAGGGGGTTGGAACACATGACTTATGAGTAGAGGATGAGGGAACTAGTCTTGTTTAGTCTGCAGAAGAGAAGAATGAGGGGGGAATTTGATAGCAGCCTTTAACTACCTGAAAGGAGGTTCCAGGGAGGATGGAAATAGGCTGTTCTCAGTGGTGGCAGATGACAGAACAAGGAGCAATGGTCCCAAGTTGCAGTGGAGGAGGTCTAGGTTGGATATTAGGAAAAACATTTTCACTAGGAGGGTGGTGAATCACTGGAATGGGTTACCTAGGGAGGTGGTGGAATCTCCATCCTTAGAGGTTTTTAATGCGGCTTGACAAAGCCCTGGCTGGGATGGTTTAGTTGGGGTTGGTCCTGCTTTGAGCAGAGAGTAGGACTAGATGACCTCCTGAGGTCCCTTCCAACCCTCATCTTCTATGATTCTATTATTCAGTTTTAAAAAACACAGACTCCTACCCTTTGAGCTGAAATAGAACTCCTTTCTAGTGCTGGTAGTAGGTCTTTTATCCTGTCTGCAGACTAGCCACTATAGGGCGAACTCATGCATTCACTTGTTCACACAAAGCCAGTATATTAGAGCAGGCCAGCCATCTGCACTGCTGCCATCAGAGCTTGGTCTTACTGAGCATGCACAGGGATCTTTGCTACAGCAGGCAGAGTTGCTAGCATGGATCCACTGCCAAAACAGTTACTTCCATGTTTTTAATGTTACTTCATAATGAATGGAAATGGTAGTGCAGTATTACCTGCTGTTTGCATTAAATTGAGCACTAGGCTTTCTGATTAACTAATACAACCCATTTTGCATTTGTTTCTAACCGAATAGGATTCAGAAGCTTTCTAATAGGTTGTCAAAGTGTAATTTTTCCAAAATATTCCCTTTTGGTTTCTAACTGATATTCTCCTCCATGTACATAATATCAAATTAGCATGTGCAGATCCACCTAATGTTATCATAAATCATTATGTGGATAAGGTAAATTCCCAGTGTAGCACATATGAAAATAACTATCATCCATCTCCCATTAACATCAATAGCACTTATGTAAGTTACTCCCCATGCAGTGAATCCAGTGTAGTTTTTTTAAACTGATTTTCATTTTTAAGCTCTTTTGACTTTAAAACTCCAATGAAATATCTATTTAACTCTGAATAAAAAAGTCTCTGGTGTCTGTGTATGCCTTACCTGTGGCTACTCAATCTGTCTTAATTTGACTTAATTGCAATCATCCAACTGTTTCTTTTTTCCTGACAAAGTGCCCCTCAGAGAGGTCAGTTTGCTTCAGTTTGGTTCTTGCAGCCAGCAATGGCAACAGACATGATAACAGAATATCCAGTCCATTGGACATACTGTCATGAGACAGACTGGTCTCAGTTAAACTAGAGGAACCAAGAAGCAACTCCTTTGGAACCAGGAGTCACTCCAGATTTATATCTATGTGAATAAAGTCAGCCTCTGGCCCCAATGATTTCCTTCCTGTAGTGAACATTTGACCCTTTAAGCTTTGAGTTCCTCTAGTTTGGTGTCCCTCTGTGGGGAGGGGTGTACAAAACCCACATTGAGCAGCAAGGGGTTAAGGAATTACTCTGGACTCAGCCAGCCCCACCCCACCACACCTGTAGCAAATGCACCAATTGAAAGATGAGTTAAAAGTCAGGGGAGCAGCTCATTTGGGGGCAGACCAGGAAAGAGAGGAACTGCTACCAGTGGTTCTAGGGGAGACAAGCTGAGGGAAGGCAAAATCTTGCCCTAAACAGGAGCTAATTACCAGGAATCAGGCCAAGTTGGAACGCCAGGAAATCAGAATCAAGAGACAAACCAGAGGACAAAGATCAGGAGTCAGTTACTAAGAGTCAGGCTGAGTCAGGATACCAGGAGGTTTGATCAGAAGGCATGAATAGGTAAACAGCAGTCCATGGCCAGATGAAACCTAATTGTAGAGACATCTCCCTGTTTCCTCCTATGGCTTAAATAGAAGCTGTGGGCCCAATCAGGAGCCTTGGATCTCTCCTGATCAGAATATATGTGTGGGGCTTGTGCCCCAGTTGGGCTTCATAGACTCTGCTCCAAGGTGCTGTCTTTGAACTCCTGTGTGAAGGATTTGTGTGTGATGACTCCCAGGACCCCTGCAGATCTGGATTCAAGATCCACAGGGCCTGACATCATTCCCTTCACAAGGGGCTCCCTCCAGAGGCTGTGGGTCTAGGGTTCTTTGGTTGGTTCTAATAAAAGGCTTGTCTTAGAGCAGGTACGTGAACATTTTTGACTGGTATAAATTTTACACTGCTGGATTTTAGAATTCAAGATCTTACACTCAGCATATTCTTCATGGCCTTTTACACACACTGGTAGAGAAGATGGTTGGGTTCTGTGTGGAAATGAATTCTTAGTATAGGGTTTCAGGAGGAATATATGGAATAGGGGTGGATCTTGAGAGATCGGGGTATGTGTAATTCAGTGGTCACCGGGTTAACATGGCAACAGCTTTGAGAAAGGCCAAGAAACTGAAAGTCCAACTTATGTGAGGATCTGTTCATGTGGAAGTTCTCCATCAAGAGCCACACCTTTTGTCCTACTTAATAAGTGGGACCTGGTTGTGTTGTTGGTCTGCATGTTGCTTGTAGTTGACTTTTGTTTTTTCCAGGTGGTTCCTTACTTGTTCCTGGATATAATGAATCCCCTGCACCAAGTCCAAGGCAGTCGGGTTAGGAGAAGTCGTAGTCAACTGTGTGTGGAATCAGAAGTGGCAAAGAAGGGGCTTTTTTATGTGGAGGAATGACCTGCATAATTGTATGCAAACTCCACATAGAGTACTAACAGGGACCAATCATCCCGATGGTTAATATAACATTGTAAGCATTGCTCTAAAATTTGATTGATCCTTCCTGACCTTGGAGTAAGGGTGACAGGTGAAGGAGAGGTGTGACTGGACCCCCAGAAAATGGAAGGCCTTGTGCCAGAATCAGGCTGTAAATTGTGACCCTGAGTTGGAGATGATGCAATCCGATGGGCCATGGGGATGAACCATGTGGTTAATCCATAGTTTGGCTGTCCCTTCAGCAGAAGGAGCTCCACGATAAAATCCAATGCAATAGTGGCCCAGGGTCAGGATGGAGTGTCTGGAAGTCGGAGTAGACCGCAGGTGTGATGGCACATAGTTTTGGCTTGAGCACACACATCTCAGAATGCTATAAAGGCCGGTATTATAGGGCACATTTGAGGCCACCAGAAAAGATGAGACATCAGTTGCTGAGTTTTAAAGCAACCCAGATGTCCCACCAGAGGAGTTTTGTTGCAAAGCTGTAAGGCAGCCACTCTTACCCGATCTAGGGGAACATAAATGCAGTTATTCACTAATGTGACACCCTCCCCCCTTTTGCGTGTCATGTGGTAGTTAGTTTTTCAGGCAGAGTTTCTGAGGCAGAATAAATCAGTGCAAGTAGGTCCTGGTGAAGAGCAGCATTCCAGAAATTGCAGGGCTTAAGGCTGTGGGCCAGTTCTGGCTAGATCAATGTGCTTTGGTCCATTTGGGACAAGGCATTGGCCTTGTTGTTTCTGGTGCCAGAGCAATATGTGATGGTGAAGCTGAACCACAAAAATAACAGAGCCCACCAAAACTAGCTTGGCTTTTGCCCTGTGCAGACATTCCAGGTTTTTGTGGTCAGTGTATACTTGGACTGGATGGTGAGCCCCTTTCAAATAATGTTGCCACTCCTCAAATGCTGCTTAAATGGCTAGGAGTGCCTTATCCAGGATCTCATAGTTTTGTTCAGCAGTGATAAGCTTTGGCAAAAAATAGGAAGTGTTGCAGGTGACAAGTCGTGTATGGAGTGATCACCTCGTGAACAGCCTGGATCTAGGGTGGATCCATCTGGTTCCCTTGGGGGTCAGCATATAGCCCAGAAATTGTGTGGAAGTCTGGTCAAACACACACTTCTCAAGTTTAGCATAAAGTCCATGCTGCCATAAATACTCCAGGATTGCTCGACCGTAACCAGTTTCTGAGAACACCAGGATGTTGTCTTGGTAAACCACTACATATTGGTCCTTCGTGTCCCAGAATACATTTTTTTTTTTAAATGCTGGAAGGAAGTGGGGTTGTTGGTCAAACGGTATCATGAGTTATTCAAAATGAGCATAGTGCTTTTGGAAGGTGGTCTTTCTTCTAATCATCACCTCCCTTAGTGTGCACAAGGCTATTGGCTCCCTGAAGGTCCAATTTAGTAAATATACAGGAAGCCCCCATGCAATCTAATAACATAGGAATCCAGGGGCAGAGAGTACCAGTTCCTTACTATTATTTGATTCAGGGTGCAGTGGTTGAAACAGAGTTGGAGACTGCCATCTTTTCTTAATGAAGAGGACAGGGGCTTCAGCTGGTGATGCTGATTTGAGGGTAAATTCTTTGGCCAGATATCCTTGAAGGTGTTCTTGAAGCATGGCCAGTTCAGGTTCAGACATGGCATAAATACACCCAAATGGCACTGTTGCCCTCAGCTGTAATCCTATGGGACTGTCATAGGCCCGATGTAGGGGGAAGCTTTTCAAAAACATCATCATAATCCTGGTATTCTGGGGGAAGTTCTGGTGTAGCTTCATGGGGCACCCCAGTCTGGGCCCTCACCCCTGCCTGCAGCCACCAGATCCAAGTGCTGGAATAACATTTATTGGCCACTGTTAGTGCTGTGAACAGAATGCAGAAGGCATTGTTTTTGCCAGTGGATGACAGGTTAGCCAGGGAATTCCAAGGATCAAGGGGATGTGTAGGGAATGAAGTGCACTGAACTGTATTGTCTCACGGTGCCCCTGGATGAGTTCTTCCATAGAGCTGTTCCTCAATCACTGGGACTGAAGAAAGAGGGGACACATCAGTAGTCTCTATCAAGTCTTGAACGACGTGTTGCGAACGGATGTGAAGAGGCTGTTGCAGCATCTCTGAAGTTGTCTGCAGCTCCTGAATCAACAAGAGCCAGTTGACTGGAATCCATTGGTACACCTCAGGTATGTGCAGTTGAACAGATACCTGCACGTGAGGGACCTTCTAAGAGGGTGCAGAATATGTCACAGTCAGGACTAATATGTGGGGGAACTTCTGTCCTTCCAGGCCCAGGCCCATCCCCCTTAATGGGCCTAGACTGTCTCATTTCCTTTGGGGCTCACATAGGGCAGACAGAAATAGAGTGCCCCTGCAATAGAAACACAGGTGGAGCTGATATTCTCTTTCCTCTGAGGTGAGCTGACAGGCCATATCCGCCTGCATTGCTTTGGTGGGAAATGAAGGTGTCAAGAGAACAACACGATGATAGAGGAGTTGCAAGGAGCCCTGTTTTTTCTTCCCTTCTTTCATGCAGCTGGCAAGATCTATGAAGGCATTTAAACTTGTGAGCATCAAACATGGGCTATCTCATCATTTATTTCATCCTGCAGACCCCACCAAAACGGATGCAGTGGTGCTGCCGCATTCCATTTGGTATCTGATGTGAGATTGAGGACATGTGTCGCATGGTTAGCCACCACATTGTATCTCTGCCAGAGTTACCTCAGAGCAGCCTTGGCTGTTCCCTGCCAGAGTTACCTCAGAGCAGCCTTGGCTGTTTGAGCTTGGTGCGGATCATTAATATTACCAACATGGACTGGAGGAAAGCATTCCAGTTCAACAGTACCGGGCTATCAATCTCCAGCGGGGGGGAGGGGCTCAGTCTAGTGCTTCTCCCATTAGCGGACTGATGGGCATGTCAGAGCAGGAAAGACATTGGTTAATGAAGCCCTAGAATTGCTGGCGGGACCCATCAAAATGTTCTGGCAAGGGAATGTTAGGCAGGGCA
This sequence comes from Emydura macquarii macquarii, assembly GCF_026122565.2. Taxonomy (NCBI): domain Eukaryota; kingdom Metazoa; phylum Chordata; order Testudines; family Chelidae; genus Emydura; species Emydura macquarii. The sequence continues at coordinate 9,915,132 of NW_027130506.1, forward strand.
TGTCAAGGCATGTCTGAAGTGTGATGTTTTCTGCATGCAGCTGGTCTATTTGTTCCTGGAGTAGCTGGGTCATCATAGTCAGCTGCACGACCTAATGCTGCAGGTCTTGATTAACTGCCTGAAGGTAGATGGCCCATTCGGGTGAGTCCAGTGCTGCCGGAGGCAGTAGCTGGGCCACTGGATCTATTCCTCTCACACCAGGCCCATTCCTGTGAGTTACAGTGGTCTGTACAAGCTGTCAGACCTAAGGCATGGGCAGCTTGGCCTAGAGGTTAGTGTCAGATGGGGGTCCAGGGGCTAGGGGCTAATTATCAGGAGATCAGAATCAAGAGAAAAACTGGAGGGCAGGGATCAGTTACCAAGACTCAGGCCGAGACAGGATACCAAGGATACCAAGGTTCAGGTGATGGAACCAGAGGGTAGGACCTGGGAGGCAGTACCGAGAGTCAGGCCACCTCAGGATAGGAGGAGTTCAGGATCTCAGTGGTGCTATGGCTAGAAATGTATTTACTGTAATAAATGGATTTACTACAATGCCAATATCATACTGTAGAACAGAAGCTTTAACTTCTCCTACTCCTACTTAACTACTATAACTATAGCATTTCTTGGAAGCCTACATTTAACTTCCAAAAACAATCTCAGATCTACTGGTAGGAAAAAGCTTCTCCATACTTCAGACCCCACACAAAGATTTTTTATTTTTCATCTTAATTGAGAGAAGACGACAAAGGCCTCTTCTGCAATAATGCTTCCTGCCAGAATAGACGGTAGCCATTTGTTTCCTAGGGAAGCTTCAGCAGCCTCTTGTAGCTGAGATAGATACATTGTTTTTTCTCATGGATACTTTACTTTTGTGATAGCTCTTTTTTTGTAAAGGAGTAAAGAGAGATATTGCAGGTAAGAAATGAGGGACTAGTGCAGCATGGTTCTGAGTGCCTCCTGAGATGTGTTGAGCTTCCCTCAAGTCCACTGAAGGCAATGGGATATCAGGGCACTCACCTGCTGGAAGGATTGGGCCTTAAGAGGGATGTGTTGTAGTCTTCTAATCACTGAACCGAGAGTGATGCCCATGAGTTCTAATCTGAGTTTTGATATTGACTCTGTCCCTTGACTTGGAGAAGTCATTTAGTGAGTCAAATTCACTGATGTGCTGCATCTGCTCTGAATCTTTCCACTAATGTAAAACAGCTGTAAACATGGCTTAACTGGCTAGCTAAATTGGATTTACAGCTGCTTTGCATTAACAGGGCAGCACAAATCTGACCCAATATCTCTGTCTTGGTTTCCAATCTATAAAATGGGCAAAATCATTTCTACCTCACAGGGGTAGAACTAGTTAATGCTTGTAAAGAGGAAAAGCACTATATAAATATTAATACTTTATTATTACCAAGAAACACTTCCAACTAAAACAGGAATTCAGAATACTTTTATGGTAGGCATCACCAAGTGGCACTGTTATACATAATATTCCAAATTATTTTTCATGCTGTATGAATAAATGTTGTTTCGGGGAGATATGCTGTAGTGTTGTTAGTTTTGGGTTATCCAGGGTTCTGTGAAGAGGCAATGATCTGTGGAGAGGAAGCTGTACAAGCAGAGGACAGTTTGCTGTCTGACTTGGGTTTTGATTAGAACCAATTCTTGAAGCAGAGTTGCTTTCTGGAAGCGAGGCATTGGTGTTGGACTGAGATTCCAGAAATATTATTTGACCATGTTGTATGACCACCTGTTACAGAGCTGGTGTATATGTGTAAGTAAAGCAAGTTATGCTTAGAATATATCCAGACCGCATCACTGTTTTCTCCTCTACTGGAAAGCCAATCTGTAAGGGCCAGGACACCTACTACCACTCAGCAGATGGTTGCCATTGGTGTCAGAATGAGATGCTGCTGCTAGAAGGAAGGGCAATAGTATTAGTCTCTGCTACTCCCTTCTGGGTATGAATGAAAGCAAGACATCCAGAAAGGCCTCCATCCTTTAAAGCGTATTGAGTACTCCTATCAAAGTAAATGCTTAAATTTAGGCAGGGTTTTAAATCTTTGCAGAATAAGGGACTCCACTATTTTATAAGCTCATGATGTACTTTGGTTAGTGTTTTGCTGTGTAACATCGTGACAGATGGTATCACACATACCAATACATCTAATGTAACATTGCAGAGTGTCAGGCACTATTCAGTGATGCTCATCTGAAAAATAAATATTGCTTTAAAAACTATTAATTATGAATGTGGGCAGCAAAATACAATGAGCCTGGCTGCAGGTTGGTGTGTACCCTGTGTACTTTAGAGGAGCCCAGTTGGTGCCTAGCCATCAAACGGCATTCACAGCCAGTAAGATGGCTACATGCCCACTTGCCCTTGGAAATGCAAAGGGTGCGTGTGCTGGAAGAGGGTAAAACACAGTGGTTGTTCTTTGCTGAAGTTTCTCTCTTGGTGCAGAAAATGCCTAATGAGATAATTTCAGCGAATGAATACATCTCAGATGGCAATTAGCAATAAAAAGCAACAGGATACCCTGTAACAATATGTCATTCCGATCTCAAGTTTATAAGGCCAGCTACTTTCAACTTGCATCAACTGTCAATGAAAACCCCATGTTTCCAGAACAAGTTGATCTAAAGGAAACAATTAGATAGCAGAGGTCCTAACTCAAGACTTTCCAAAAAGTTTGTGGACTGATGAAGAAAAGAATTGTGAAAATTAACAAGGACATGACCTTTAAAGCTTCATTAAAGTGAACCAGGAATCTAAAAGAAAGAAGAAATTAAAAGTAGGACATAGAGACAAATCAATCTGTGTGTATATATGTGTACATACATAGAGTGTGTGTGTGTGTGTGTGTGTGTGTGTGTGTGTGTGTGTGTGTATATATATATATATATATATATATATATATATATATATTGTCATAATGGTGTGATACACAGCATCGCTGGTCAGAAACCTCATTTTTCCTGGACACAATTGTTTCACTGTCAGGGACACAGTTGCAAAAGTTTAAAAAAGCCAATCGTGACTGTGATCGGTATCCACTCTCTGCAGTGACTGCTGTTACATCTTACCTTAAAACAAATGAAATTCACATAAAATATATCAATAAAAAATAACAGCACAAGTGAACACAACCAATTAGTGCAGGACACAAAAAGGAGAAATCAGGGCAAATGATGTACAAAAAGTTCAGGTAACTTGCCCCAACACATTCAGTGATCTGTCAGAGCTGGGGTTGCACCACAATGCTCTTAAATCCCAAATCCCCTGCTCTTTCTCTTTCTTTTCTGTAAATATCTTTCTTTCAGACTTTTTCCCCTCCCCCATTTATTTTACTGCTTCTTGACTCACTGAGCTGTTTCCTGCTCACAGTGTTATGGCATTTCATAGCTTCTCATATTTTTCTTTCTCACTTTGTTGCCTTCAGCAGTAGGTCTGCAGTCAAACTGAGCTTTATTTTAATGTTATATATTTTCAGGGTGGAAATATCGCATCATCCACTGTCCATGTCTTCTCAAATACCTTTGCAGAATGCTCTTAAAATGGCCACCTGTCTTATCCTGCTTCTTTTAAACTCTGTGACTGAAGCCAAACAAGTACAAATTTGAATGCAAGAAACCAAAAGGGGGGGAAGGGGGATATTGACTTCAGTAAACAAAAGAAAAAAGACAAAGACGTATTTGAAGGTCAAGGAAACTTGTAAAATATTCTGAGTTATGTTTTATGATCCACGCGCTATGGCTGCAAAAAATTGAGCCTTTAATGAATGACAGATCAATAAATCATTGCCTGTCATCCTGCCTAGATTCATTTCAGGAAAAATGTGGTGCAGAAACAGGGGATCTGTAGGATCCATGGAGAAATTAAATTGGATTTTACTTCTTTTGACAAGTTGGGTACATTCATCGAGACTAATTATTGCTTTTAGCTACAATACTTGCATTTTACCAATGTCATCACTGAGTCATGGATCATAAAATAACTTTAATCTTAAAAGAGAAGCTGATGCATATGGTATTTCCAGGAAAGAAAAAGATACCAAAATATGAAAAGTATTTGCCTATGTTCTTATGTCATGCACCTCATAAGATTATAATTTGAGAGGTGGAAAGTAACATCAAGTCGGTAACTGACTCCAAGATAAGTGGAAAGAATCCGCTGACAGTCCTTCATGTGAAAACAAACGATACAGCTAGATTCTCGCTGGAATGAATCAAGAGAGATTGTGCCATGCTGGGGAAGACACTTAACAAAAATGGAGGCTCAGGTGATTTTTAGTGGGATTCTACCTGTCCCTAGACGAAGAGAGCGAAGTCAAGACAAGATTATGATGATCAACAGATGGCTCACTCAGTGGTGCTATAAGGGGGGCTTTGCGGTGTTTGACCACTGGGAGCCATTCATGGACAGAGGACTGTTCTCATGGGATGGATTTCACCTGATTAGGGAGGGGAAAAGACTTCTGGAGGTTGGCACAACTGACCAAAAGAGCTTTAAACTAGGAACTCGGGGGACATGATTGGGAGATGCTCATATAATCTCCAATCCTGATTTTAACACTGAGGGGGAGGAAAATGATGTAAGAAAAGATACCGCAAGGGAGAAAGGAACAGGAATGGGTAGGAGTATGGGCATTAAGAGGAAAGATAGTGATGATGCCAATGAAGCTAAAAGTCAAGTAGGCAATACTGACAGTAGAATGACTGTACTCAATCTGGTGAGGAATGTGGGCGAAACCAAGCAAAAACTATTAAGATGTTTGTATGCCTATGCAAGAAGCCTGGGTAACAAAATGGAGGAACTAGAACTACTGGCACAGGAAGTGACCAAATATCATAGGGATAATAGAAACATGGTGGAATAGCAGTCATGACCAGATCAGGCTCTGAAGGATATGTGCTGTTCAAGAATGACAGAAATAAAGAAAAAGGTAGTGGAGTAGCATTGTATATGAATGGTGAGGTGGACCGCAAAGAAATTAGAAGTGATAGAATGGATAACACAAAGTCTGTCTGGGCCAAAATCACTTTGCAGAAGAAAGCTACTAGAGGTTATCATGGGATAGTGCTTGGGGTGTGCTACAGACCCCCAGGATCTGATTTGGATCTGGATAAAGACCTCTTTAATGTGTTTAATGAAATAAATAATATTGGGAATTGTGTGACTGTGGAAGACTTTCCAGATATAGATAGGAGGACAAGTACTACTAATAATAGCAGAGCCCAGGCTTTTCTGGATGTGATAGCTGACAGATTTCTTCTCCAAATAATTGCTGAACCAACAAAAGGTGATGCCATTTTAGATTTGGTATTGGTGAGTAGTGAGGACTTCATTGAAAAACTGGTTGTAGGAGACAACTTTGGTTCGAGTGATCATGAGCTAATTCAGTTTAAACTAAATGGAAGGATAATCAAAAATAGGACTGCATCTTTCTTATGTTTGGGTACTTGGAAGTTACTTGCACTCAGAGAGAAACCAGCAGACAAGAACACAAGGAGATGTAAACACACAGAGACTGGGTTTATTCTCCTACTCTAAGACCAGACAGAACTGGCTGATCTATCCCATAATAGTCTAGCTCTGTTAGCTACGGCAAGCTAGGCAGGACACAAAATTCACAACGGTCCTTGATTTTAAAAGAGCAAACTTTAAAAAATTAAGGGAAGTAGTTAGAGAAGTGGACTGGACTGAAGAACTCAAGGATCCTGAATGTGGAGGAGGTTTGGAATTACTTTTCTTTAAGTCAAAGTTGCAGAAAATATCTGAAGCCTGAATCCCAAGAAAGGGGAAAAAATTGTAGGGAAGGGTTGCATACAAAGCTGGGTGAGCAAGCATCTCAAACAGGTGATTAAGAGAAAGCTGAAAGCCTTATAAGGAATAGAAGATGGGATGGATCAGAAAGGAAAGCTACCTCTTGGAGGTCAGAAAGAGTAGGGAAAAAGAGAGAACTGCCAAAAACCACACAGAGTTAGACCTTGCAAAGGAAATTAAAACCATAATTGAATTAAATAATTTAATTAATTAATCATAATTAAATTAAATTTAAAACTATAGCCGTATAAATAAAAAGAAACCATGGAAAGAATAAGCAGGACTGCTAAACACTGAGGATGAGGTGGAGATTAAAAATAATTTGACATGGCCCAACCCCTAAATGAACACTTAGCTTCTCATTACCCTTATTAAAAATTGAGGCAAAGGGAAGCTAAGGGTATGAAGAAGTAGAAATTACTACATCTGAGGTGAAAGTTAAACTCAAACAGTTACATGGGATTAAATTGGGGGGGGGCCTGCATAATCACCATCCAAGAATATTAAAGGCACTGGCACATGAAATTGAAAGCCCGATAGCAAGGATTTTTTAATGAATTTGTAAACTTGGGGCTCGTACCCTAAGACCGGAGAATCGCTAATATAGTTCCTATTTTTAAGAAAGGGGAAAAAAGTGATCCAGGAAACTACAAGTCTGTTAGTTTGACCTCTGTTGTATGCAAGACCTTGGAACAAATTCGAAGAGAAAGTAGTTCAGGACATAGAGGTAAATGGTAATTGGGATAAAATACAACATGGTTTTACAAAAGATAGAACATGCCAGACCAACCTGATCTCTTTCTTTGAGATGATAACTGATTTTTTAGAAAAACAAAATGCAGTAGATCTATCTGGATTTCAGTAAGGCATTTGATACCATTCCACATGGGAAACTATTAGTTAAATTGGAAAATATGGGGATTAATATGAGAATTGAAAAGTGGATAAGGAACTAATTAAAGGGGAGACTACAATGGGTCATATTGAAAGATGAACTGTCAGGCTGGAGGGAGGTTACTAGCAGAGTTCCTCAGGGATTGGTCTTGGGACCAATCTTATTTAACCTTTTTATTACTGACGTTGGCACAAAAAGTGGAATGTTCTAATAAAGTTTGCGATGACACAAAGTTGGGAGGTATTGCCAATCCAGAGAAGGATCGGGATATCATACAGGAAGATCTGGATGACCTTGTAAATGAAATGTAATAGGGCAAAGTGCAAGGTTATGCATTGAGGGACTAACAAGAAGAATTTTTGCTATAAGATGGGGACTTATCATTTGGACATGAAAGAGGAGAAGACCTGAATGTATTGGATGATCTGAGGATGACTATGAGCAGCCAATATGATGTGGCTAATGCAAAAGGCTAATGTAGTCCTAGGATGCATCAGGAGTGGTATTTCCAGTAGAGATAGGGAAGTGTTAGTACTATTCTACAAGGAACTCATGAGACCTCATCTAGAATACTATGTACAATTCTGGTCTCCCATATTTAAAAAAGATTAATTCAAACTGGAACAGATGCAGAGAAGGTCTACTAGTGTGATCTGAAGAATGGAAACTTATTTTATGAGAGGAGAATGAAAGAGCTTGTCTTGTTTAGGCTAACCAAAAGAAGCCTGAGGGGAGATAAAATTGCTCTCTATAAATACACCAGAGGGATAAATACCAGGTAGGGGGAGTTAAGTTAAGTGCCAATGTGGACACAGGAACAAATGGATATAAACTGGCCATCACAAGTTTAGGCTTGAAATTAGACAAAGGTTTCTAACCATCAGAGGAGTGAAGTTCTGGAACAGCCTTCCATTGGGGAGCAGTGTGGGCAAAAAACCTAACTTGTTTCAAGACTGAGCTTGATACATTTATGGAGGGGATGGTATGATGAGACTGCTTACAAAGGCATGTAGCCGATCCATGACTTCTAGCAGGGAATATCTCCAATGGCTGGTGATGGGACACTGGATGGGGGGTGGGTCTGAGTCACTTCAAAAAATTCTTTCCCAGGTGTCTGGCTGGTGGGCCTTGCCCACATGTGCAGGGTCTAACATCACTATATTTGGGGTCGGGAAAGAATCTTCCCCTGGGTCAGATTGGCAGAAACCCTGGTGTTTTTGCCTTCCTCTTCAGCATGGGGCATGGGTCACTTGCAGGTTTAAACTAGTATAAATGGTGGATCCTCTGTAATCTGAAATCTTTAAATCATGATTTGAGGACTTCAATAACTCAGCTAGAGGCTATAGATCTATTACAGGTGTGGGTGGGTGAGGTTCTGTGGCCTGCAATGGGCAGGAGGTCAGACTAGATGATCGTGGTGGTCCCTTTTGGACTTAAAGTCTATGAGTCTAAGAGCTGGTAGTTGTCAAATGTTTTAATTGAGATAATTAAATGGTTTTCTTTAAGTTATTTTAGATATACAGGGGCAAATCTTGATTTATGCAAGCAATAGTTTCAATCTAGTCAACAGGAATTTTGCCTGCCTAAGGATTGGGTAACATCTGGAGAAATGTATGTTTCTGATTGTTAGTGTGTATTACTAAAGCTGATAACTGCATTTTCATATATTTATAGACAATCTTGAATCAGCTTCCCATTGTCTTCTCAAAGATCCTGGAGACAGCACATGTAGGTGGTGGGTACTTTGATACCAAGTGGAGACATCCTGAGCACAGGTGAGAGTAGCATTTTTTTCAGGGTGGCCAGTAGAATGCCTTCAATGAGAGAGTGCAGATAATACAAGTTAGCTACACCAGCTGCCAGGAGGGAAAGGGTCATACAGACTTTGCCTTTGGTGCTTTCTTCCTCGGGTATTGGAAGGTGGCATTACAACTCCTGTTCATCTGGGTTTGTTTTCCCTCAGAGCTGGTGAGGCTGTCTGAAACATGGGCGGTTTGTTTTCTGTGAATTTAAATAATATGTGTGTTTCTCACAAAAGGAGGTATTTAGGTCTGTAGCTGGGCAGAGGAGTTCTGGGTTGATTAAGCAGTTTAGAATGCTTTTTCTGGGCCTGGCTGCAGGGGAGAAGAAAGGCTTGCATCGTAATTCAGTGCACCGCTTTCTCCTCCTTCCCTATAAGCACAGTGTGCTATCGCTGAGGAAGCAGCAGTTGTAATGCTAATCCCAAACATTCAAAATCATGAGTCAGGTCCCAAAAATCATGAAATTGACTTTAAAATCATGAAGTAGGGGTTTCTTGGTTTTGTTTTTGAAATAATGCAGTTTGCCTTCTGGTTTTGAGTCTTTAGGGTTCATGATTTCAAATTTTTCTTCATAACCATGAGGGTGAGAAATGTACTTTTCCTTTTTTTTTTTTTTTTTTTTTTTTTAAGTGGAAGCTGAAATTCTCCTGTGATCACATGGCTTTGTTTCGTCTCTCTCTTAATTAAATTATAAGATCTGACTCAACAGTTTACCAAGTATATCCTTTTATTTAGGGATATGGGCTTTCTCCATAGCTGACAGAAGGAAATGCAATGTATGACAGCCTTACTGATGCCCTTCTTTTAGACATTCCAGTGAGAGGTGGCACGTGCATGGGTGTTTTGGTTTTTTATGAGACGTTGGGTTTGATACTCCACTGAGCTGATGAGAGGCAAGGTACAGTTGCTATGCCCTTTCCCCTCCCCATCCCCTGCTTCTGGTTATACTTGCTGGCAAATTTCAGGGGCAGGAGGCAGCAGAGTTGGGTGGCAGAGCTGGCTCAGGAGGCAATGGAGTGCACATGATGGCCTCCCTCACTACCCTTTGAATCCATGCTGCTTTTCCTAACTCTCTCCTCAGATATCCACAGGCCCCAGAGGGGTGAGTCCTCTTTGAATCTGAATGGTGTTAAAAAGACTGGAGATCTTCTCTGAGACTTGCCAGTTAAAAGGTCCCCAAGCATTAGTTCACCTGGTCTTCCACGGGCCAGGTGTTTGGTGTATCAAACCTCCCCACACTTCCAGGTGATGTATGGCCTTCAGAGTGATTCTGTGTGGAGTCAATAGGGACCCATCGTGGCGTCAGTGGTGAACCAAGATAAATCAGGAATCCTATTTCCTTCTCCCCACCTACCCACACTACGTGTATATTCTATCAGGATATTTAATACTGACTGAAAAAATTCATATGTAAACTGTCCCTGCTGCCTTTGCAAGACATAAATAACATGCAGCTTTAGTGTTCTCTTAATGGCATCTGGACTAGATAAAGTAGAATGTTTGATTGATAACAAGCAATTGAACATCACATCAAACAGAATTAAAATATCCCAGCACATACTCTCTCATCCCAGTCAATATGGCACACTCTGTGAATGCATTAACAATGCTGGATGCATTGATCAATGTCATTCTCACAAAGAGACATCATGCTGTGGATATTAAAGTACACTGAAAATACTGTAAAATGGATTATAATTATAATACAATTAATTTTGGACCTTTCATTACAAATTATTGTGAACTGCATGGCATCTTTTGCGAACTGTTTAGCAATGATGTTTCTACAATAATCCAAAATGAATTCTGTAAAACTACTATACCGTGCAACATGATTATTTTCTCGATTCAGTAAACACACTGCTGTTTCCAATCTTAAACGTTCTTTTCTTTAAAAGGAGGAAAACACCTATTTTCCATTCAGCTTTGGACATGATTTGAAAAGACATATGTGTGCAATTGCACTTATTTAACATGTACATGCCCATGTTACAGTTATTCATATAGTACAGATCAAACCTTTGTGCACGTTATATATCTACAAGGTCATTGTTCACGCCAATACCTGATACAAATAGAAATACCATGACTGTAAGTTGGGCCCACACAGATCTATGTGCTGATCTTGAGAATCAGTCCTCGTGGGGCAGAGAATGCAGAAAGAGAGTTCTCTGTTTCAAAAGATGTCTATTCAGCTATGTACAGCCCTTGACTAATCATCATATATGGGGCTTTGTGACTCATGGGGTTGTAAAAGGAAAATGTGGTTATAGGTGCTGTAGAACAGTGTTTCTCAACCTTTTAAGTAGCAAGTACCCCCTAACTTCTGAAAATTTTAATAAGTACCCAACACTAATTTTCCATGGGATTTTATATTTACAGACTAATGTGAGCCATATGTTGGAAGAAGGGCTGAGTATATAAGGCCGTGATATGACAGATGTCAGATCTAGTGTGGGTAGGGTTACCACCTTTACACCTGGGGTGCACAACTCAAGTATGTACCTGGGCTAGAGGTGATGTTGGCCAAAGCTAGGAGGCTTTGAGTGGCATGCCAACGCTGGGGAATATAAAGAGCTGTGCCAAATATTTTGCCATAGATTTGAGAGGAGGAAGGGGTGAGAGAGAGAGACAGGAAAAGAGGGTAGCTGGTAAAATCTGGGGCTATCAAAGTTGTCAATTTCACTGTTCAGCTAGAGCAGTGAAATTGACAAGTTTTCTGGGCCCTGGGCTTTGAACAGGGGTGGGGGGCTACCACCAGGCAAGTTGCAGGCGACTGCCACCTGGCTGCCAGCCCAGGAGGTGGGAAACTGCCACCCAATCCGAGTTGGGGCAGAGAAGGCTTTCGCACTGGCTGGGACCCAGGGATGTGGGCAGGCGGCTGCTGCCCATCTTCAAGCCGGGGCACTGGAGGCTGTCCCTTGGCTCGGAGTCAGGGCGCGGGTGGCTGCCACCCAGCTGCGAGCCCATGTCGTGAGATGCAGGAGACTGCTACTGGGCTCCCACCTGGGAGCTGGGACCAGGCGGGAAAAGCAGGGGGCTGCCGCCTGCCTCCTAGCTGGGAGTTGCGACCGGGAGGGAAGCGAGGGGCTGCTGCCCGCCTCCCCCAGAAGCTGGCAGCTACCACCCGCCTCCCAGCTGGGAGCTGTGACTGGGCAGGAAGTGGGCTGCTGCTGCCCGACTTCCCCGGAAGTTGGCAGCTGCCACCCGCCTCCCCTTTGCTCTGTTTTTCCCCAGGTATCTTCTGCCTGTGTCTCGCGTACCCCCAGGGGTACGTGTACCACAGGTTGAGAAACTATGCTGTAGAAAAATGTAACAAGAAATCAATAGGATCCTTTTAGTGCTTTGAGAAAGGAGGGGATTTTCAAAACCTAAGAAGAAAAGGATGTAGGGTGTGGACTAAAATGTACTTTATAGTTCATTCCATCCATAAAATATGCAATCAGTATAACATGTACAATGTGAAAACACAGAAACTCGTATATCTTTTGGGTGACTGATGTCATGTCTCTCTGTGTTTGTCATCTCTTATCTAATCTAAATTGCTCAGGTCAGAGGAGTTCCCTGTTAATCAAGTTTATAATGGTAGTGCCTAAAGACCAACCAAGAATGGGCCCACATCGTGCTAGGTGTGTACAAAGAGAGTATTAGCGACCCAGAGAATGTATAACCTAAATAAAAAAGACAGACAGAGTGGGAGAAAGTGTATCACACACAAGCAGAGTGAACAAAGTGATGGCAGCAAACATCATGTTTGTGGCTTGTATTTTTCTGCACATGTAGAGAGCTGAATAAATAACGAGTCCCCAGAGATCTTTGGGGCTTGGAGCACTCCATACCTGTCAAAGAGCTGTCCTCTGAACAGTGCTTCAATCCTAACTCTGTCCATGTGTTTTGGACAGAGCAAGGGGTAGAGTGTGGAGGAGGAGAAACTGAAGAGAGAGGCAGAAGGAAGTATGGGAGGAATTAACTGGGAAGGGAGCGGGAAAGAGAATAGACAGACATTAGTGGAAGAGGAGAGTAGAAAATTAAGTGGAACAGGAAGATGTATTCAATATCACAGCAACAACAGCAATGTTAAGTTTTCTAGACGTGTAAAGGGCTATGGTTGGCATGATTTACTTTTGCTGCCCTTCTCTCTCTCTTATTTTCTTTCCTCTCCTCATAGTAAAGCATCTTGGCTTCTGGGCATTTTTTTAATCATTGACAAAATCTCGTAATAGAAGTGAATCTGTCTTGAGCACTTGGAATAAGCCTTAATACATCAGTGTCTATGCCTCACCATCAAGCATCCATTAACCTTTCTAATTTTTTATTCTTCCATATTGCGTCTCTCAATATTCTTGACTTTAGAGGATTAGGAGAGTGACGGCTATAGTGTTTCCATGGAAGCAAAAATGAAAAACAAAGCCAAAAACATGTCCGTGTATTGTTCACTTCTGAGTTATTTTGTTCCCCTTGGTTTAATGCAATTAAAAATGAGATGATTTTCTGAGTGTTCTGGTGGCCACTTTGCAGCTATTCATGTTTCTCTTCTAAGCCAGAGTCATCTTGGTGTCAGACATTCCATTCCAGCCACATCAAATAATATTGATGAAATATTAGGACCTGATTCTCTGTAGCTCTGTTCTGACCTTGTGCTGTCATTCACACCTGTGCAAAGTGGGTGTAAATTGCTACTGGATTCAAATGATCATGCTTTACTCCAAATTCAAGCTGGTGTAAATGACTACACACGGTGCAGGGTAATGAAGATTCAGATCCTTGAGTTCCAGTTTGTCAGATGGCCATATCCTCAGCTGGTGTAAATCAACATAGCTCTTATTGAAGGCAATGGAGCTATGCTGATTTATAATTACTGACCCCGATGCTTCCCAGAGACAGAGACCAGCTAGGTCTCCAGGCCCTGCTGGGTTCTACATCTGGAGAACTCCAGTTCTGAGGGGAAGGCTTCCTCAGCAGATACTTGCTCCTTGCCTGCTGCCCAGGATCAGTGTCAAACTCTGACTGTTCACTGCCACACATGACACTAGGTGCTGAGAATTAAAGTTGGGGTGAGATAGTCCTTGTTGTGATCTTCCGGCCTGAAGCGAATGGGCTTCCCTCCTGGATGGCAGTCACCAGAGGGTGTTGATGGCCCCAAAACAGAGCTGTCCTCCAAGAGGCTGAAGACACACCAACCTCCCTGCAGACACGCAGATATACCTCAAGCTCCCCACAAGAACTGTGTTTTAAAGGCTTCTGTTGAGCCTCAGTTGCCAGTCTCCTTTCTCTTTCCTGACCAAATGGGTGAATGAAGCACTAATTGTCTCATTCCCTGTGTGACTGGATTGAGAGAGGGACTAGGATCTGCCTTGTCAACTGCTGTAGTGCACTGGGCTGACACTCCTCAGGTTTGACCATGCCGGTTCAGAATTCCACAGGAGGAAGACTTCTTCTGTGTGGATTTTACCCATAATATTTACCCAGAGACCTACACCAAAAGCCTCCCTTTTCCCATTGTTGTAGCAGTGTCAGTCTCGGGAAATTCGAGAGATAAGGTGGATGAGGTAATATCTTTTGCTGGACCAACGTCTGTTGGTTACAGAGAGGAGCTCTCGAGCTACGCAGAGCTCTTCTTCAGATCTGGGTAAAGTAGTAAGATCTCGTACTTAGCAGTGACATGCTTAGTATCTTACCCAGACCTGAAGAAGAGCTCTGTAGCTCGAAAGCTTGTCTCTCTCGCCAAAGAAGTTGATCCAATAAACAATCTTATCTTATGCTCTCGTCTGTTTTTTTCCCCCTCAGGCAGTTAATCCTTTGTTCAAACGAAGCTATTTTAGTCTTGTACAAAAAGGAGATGTTTGGGGTGGACAAGGCCTCAAAGGATGAACATGATCTGCTAGGACTGTTAAAGTAACTGGTTCTCTCCATATCTCTGTTAGCTCTCACAGGGCTACAATCACCATGCTATCTTGATACCGTTTACAAGGTCAAGGTCAGAATATTCATGATTTGCAATGATTTTGAAGTTGACCCTGTTCTTGCCATCCTGGGTTTTAGTCACTTAAATTTGGGGTTTCCTTCCTTCCTTTGTTCTTTCTTTTTTTTCTTTTCCCTCACTTTCTTCTCCATTCTTCACTTTATTTCTTAGAAAGCTTCAGTGAAAACTGCTATTTGCACTAGGCTCTGAAAAGGCAAAGCTGGGCTTATTCTGATGCCTTCTGATGGGGTTTTCCATCCCGTAGGACCTGGCACCGAGAATGCCTTGTCTCACTCTCCCAGAAGTAAAGCTGTCATCTCTGAAGCAGGCAGGGCTCACAGGTGTCTCTGCCTAATCTGACCCCTGCCCACCCCATTCTAAAGGGGCTACTTCCCATGAGACAGAAAAGCAGTGTGTTTCCTCACTAGCCTATTCGTGCATCAACATGCTGAGATTTCCAATTGGGATGGTGGCTTTCATGATGTGGAGAATTGTTCCATAAGGAAGTGAACTCTAAACACCAATTCACTTCAAACCGCCAGCAAATGATACATATGTGTGGTTGCTGCTATCCTGGACTTTACTGGAACCAGTGAATTAGAGATGAAAAGCTTCACAGCTCTTTATTTAAACACTAAAGTCCTCCAGTCTTCCTTTTCTGGAAATAAACTCTTGTAAGACTGATTTAAATAAACTGTTTTTATAGCTGACTTACATCTAATTTTTTATTTTCTCCTTGACCTTGTCACCATTCATCTGCATGCAGTACTAAATGTCTTTCTTCCTCTGTTTCTATTCTTCCTTCCTTTTTATTGTACTGTAGGTTGCTTTGCATACACAAAAATAACCATAAGTCAGTAATATTCAAAGGTTTACTAACACAGCATAAATATTTATATGTACCCTCTATTGAAGCCTCTTCTCTGACTGCACATATACATATATATAATGTGGATCTTTGTATGTTTTCATATAAAAGAACAAATAGAGATAAGGTAGATTCATGCTTTCTTTCATTTAATACACCCGTATCAAAGGTCATCACTCTTCTTTTTCCTTTGAAGGTTTATGGTTTTGTTGGCTTTTAGTTCTCTGCACATGTTGGGCTTGATAGAAGAGGTACATAGTACACTAGTACATGTGTACATCAGGAGATGTAGGTTCAAGTTCCAATTTAAATCACACCTGAAAAAGTGGTTAGTAGTTTCATCATGCTTTCTAGTGGTTGTTGGTTTGCTGAACAACTGGCCTTCCATGCTTGAGAGGGCCAGGACTACAAAAACATGCCCAGAGTGGCAGAGCTGCATGAAGAAATGTGTGTTGTGATGTTCTGCTCTTTGGTTGGCGCTGGCCAGTTTCATTAATCCCTCATTTATGAGCATTAAAGTGTAGAAATTTTTTCCTACACCCATACAACGGATTGGGGTCATCCCTTGGTGCCGGTCCCGGAGGTAGGCCACATCTCTTCATAGTCCACAGTAGGGAAAAGGCCCCAGACACAAAGGCAGGGGACTTATGTCAATCTAGGTGCTCAGCCCCTCAGGCAGCGTGGGGTGGTCAACAGATGGGAGGAGGGCTGGTCTGTAGCCGGGCAGCCCCTCAGGAGTCTATAAACCCAGGCCCTCTGGCTGGGTGGGGCCACAAATGGTTAGACATTGGCCAGCAGCCAGGCAGTCCCTCAGGAGTCTCTGAGCCCAGGCCCCCTGGTAAGGCAGGGCAACAAACAGAGTCTAGGAACTCAGGTGGTGGGTAAGCACCAGCAAAGGCCTGGAGCTCAGGTGGGAGCGGGGAGAGAGTGAGAAGCTCCAGCACAGACCCTTGGCCTACGACAAGGCAGCTGCCACCCCAGGGGTTGGGTTGGCATCCGGGAGAGGGGGTAGGGGTATCAGGCCCCACCCTATTCAACCCAGGTCCCAGCCCAGGGCCTTCAGAGTGGTGGAGTGTTCTACCACTGGGTCAGTGGGGTTCCAGTCGAAATATGTCAACTGTTATTTGGGAGGGAGGAACACAACCAGATGGCAGTGGGCTATTCCTGGGCTACTTCCTACCTCCTTTTGTAGTGTATTTGTGGCAGGTGGTTGTCCTCTGTCTCCCCAGAGTACTTTGCAAATGGTAGTCCTGGCAGCTCCTTGGCGTTCGTGTGGTTGGGCGGCTCCAATGGGTCTGGCCTGTCCATGAGGCAGTTAATGTCTGCTCCAGCTCCCCACTCCTGCAGCAGGTGAGGGGTGTCCTCCTCCTTCTCCAGTGGCTCTTCCCTGACTGAGCTGCGTGGCCCAGTTTTTAAACTTCCCTTTCCTGTCCCGTCCCTTTACTGCTGGTGGGTGGGTCATGCCATACTGGGGTCTGCCTACCAGGTGGCATGGATCGGCCCCTTGGCACCAGCCTCAGAGGGAAGCCACGCCTCTCCATTACAACCCACACAATTCTTTTTGCATAACTTCACCAGCCATACATTTCAGATACTTTTACCAGGCCATTTTGCATTCATCGGTGAGTCAAAAATTACTGATAGTCAAACCTCCAAAGTTTTGGATAATCACCCAGAAGTCTGGATACTTACCTCAGCCTTACATTTAAGAGAGGCCTTGATTCAAAGACCATTGGGGTCAGAGAAGAGACCCATTGACTTCAGCGGGCTTTGAATCAGGGTTGTAGGCTTGCAAAACTGGTCTTGAAATCTCACAAGAATATGCTTTCTTGTGCATTCTGGCATTTCATCTTTGATCTGGGGCAGATCCTTGAAGGTAAAAGCTGTCAATAGTAGTAATAATAATAATAATAATAAATAATATTTTTCTCATTATTATATTATATGAACTTTTTAGAAGTTTAAAATAGGTTTGTTTCAAGTTATGAGTGAAGATCCAGATCAGGTTTACTCATACTACTTTTCCATTCCTTTTGATAGTTCAATCAAATCTGAGATTTAAAGAAAACAAGTGAACTGGCCTTATGGTAATAGCTCTCTGGCAGAGAATTATTAACCCATTTATCAATGTTACTTCAGATTAACTCTGAAATGTAATGTAATCTATCTGTCACTTTTCCCTCTGGCAATGGGGAAGGGATGCTTGGACCAGATGTTGATCCTTTCTAGCCTGCCTGCTTTCCAATGCAATCACATCATGATCTTGGGTCTCAACTCTGCTGGTAACACAACAGCACTCTGCAATCTTCACTTCAATGAGTTGGTCAGCACCATCCCCACTAAAGGGTGGAGAAATTCAAAGTGACTCTGGGAACTCAAACAGTCACTTTCCATTTCTGGGACATTAGTTGCCCAGAGAAACTAAGGCCTGTGGAAGTTGTACACAAGATGCATACATGATGTTGTGCTTGTGGTGGACTCTGTTGACACCAAAAAGATGGAAGAAGCCAACAGAACTTCATAATGTTATTAGTGTATCAGAAGTCTTCAAGCAGTTGCTAACAAATAGGACATGAGGAACTCTCTCTCCCACAGAAATCAGAAAGATGTTATCAGTGAAAGAGCTGAGTTCTTCCACTCTATGGCAGGTTCAGCCTACCTGTGCAATCGTAGGGGTTGGACTCAAAGAGGGACTAGATGAAGTGCAATTGACTCAGACCTTTAAAGCTTTTCTTACTGGCAATTTATGCTTTGAGTATATTTGTTTATTTAATTTCATTCCCTACCTTAACTTTCCTTTAGACCTGCATCCTTGATTTTACTCCCTTTCTCTGATTAGCTCTTTGAGGACCTGATCCAAAGCCCATTGAAGTCAATGGGAAACTTTCCTTTGGTTTCAATAGACTTTAGATTTGAGCCCTTTGATTGTAATCAACAGGAAGTATTTTCCACTGCTGTTGAACCAGGGATTATCTGCAAGCCATCTTGTCTGTCAAACTGGCTCCAATTTTGGGCTTTGGCTGGAATTCTTTTCAGCAGGAAAACCACATGGCATGGTGCCACTGCCTTTGCGCAAGTGGCATGTTATGAAGGGCGAAGATAGTAAAGGTCTCTGTGGCGCTAACAGGTTTACAAGATGCCTCTGGGAACAAGTGTGTCTAAAATCATCAGCCAAGAAGAGCTATATTAAGCCTTCAACACCATCACCCAGAAAACCAGAGAAGGCAAAGTTCTGACTAGTCCAATTGCCATATACTGCATAGCAAATGGCACCTGGAAATGTACCAGTGAACGTACTTTGTGAGTCTTGCTAAATATGGGGATCTTTGGGCTGGAACGAGTTCTGAAATGCAAACATATTTGATAGATCATTGCCCACTGGGGGTAAAAAATATTTTAGAGGCGTGTACATTGTGGAAAACTAAATACTTGAGGATCTTCGGGGTCTACCTCACTTAATTAGCTCTCTGCCATTGTAGGGGCCTTGGCCATTGGTGCACCTCAGTCTCTCCTATTCTCTGCCTGTGGCACATAATAGTTTAGTCTCCTGAGCGCTGTAATGCTTTGTTTTATTTTCCATTGTTGGGTTTAGTGTGTGGGTCTTGGGTGGTGTCAGTGGCCTGTGATATACAGGAGGTCGGACTAAATGATCTGGTTCCTGCCCCCACCCCCGGCCTTACACAGTATGGGAATGTCTACACTGCATCTGGGAGTGAGCCTCCCAGCCCGAGTCCACAGACTTGTGCTAGTGGGACTCATGCTAGTGCTCTAAAAATAGCTGTGTAGATGGTGCTGTCATGCTGTAGCTTGAGCTCTCAGTCCCACCTCCCCAGACGTCAGAGACTGAGCTCCAGCCCGAGCCACAACATTGCTCCCAGATGCAGTGTAAACATGCCTCAGTGACTCTAAGAATGAAGAGCCATCTGCACTCATGCCTCTCAAGCTTCCATGCCTACATTTGGGGTGCAAGATGAGACAAATACTCCAAGTGAGGGACACCAAAAACAATTCTTGCAGAAAACAATGACCTTTTGTAACCTCAGTTCAACTATTCTTTATTTCTGTTGTAAATTTTCAAGTATAAAAGTGACAGGAGTGGAATATAGGCAACTGTGGTACCAAAATGAGTGCTCTTCCTCAAAATGAGGGACACTGGAGGCATATGTTTGCATGGGATATAGTGGACTGCTAACTAGCAGAAAAGAACTGATAATTGCCTGGAAATTTCTTTTCCACGGATTGCAGGCTTATGCTACCAGAATAGAAGCTCTGAGTCTTTCTGCCCAAAAGCAGGTTTGATGCGTCACCGTGCATGCCGCTGCCAATGAGTCACTCAGGAAATGTTGATTCAAGGAAAAGGGTTACTATAATTTCCACTGTGCAGTATTTCTGCAATTCCATCATTGAAGCAGATATTTCAAGATGTGGATGCCTTAAGCAATGTATTGTTATATTGCTCACTGGTTATCTATAATGCTTATTTGTTTGCAAGATGCATGTTTATAAAGCCAGTTACAGTGGACTGTGATATTAAGGGTATCAGAATTTCAAATGAGAAAGCTTACTTTATAATCTCCTTCCTTCAAGTGTGTTGAACAGGGATTACTTCAGGGAAATACAGAGGAGTCAGCAAGAACCAATTCAGCAATTACTTTAATATAATCAAGCAATCAAATTACTTAGGTGGCAGAGACACATATTCCCAGGCTGTCTTCCTGATGACAGATTACAACATACCTGGAATGAAAATATTTCCATGTTTGCATCATCTCACTTTAGGCTGGATTTAAAGTTAGGGAACAATATTTGTTTTTACTTCAGGTTGAGTTTCAATACGAGTAACAACAGATAAATATAATATCAGAAATCAGAAGTGGACAAGATCTGTTAGGTTAGTTAGTCCCTCCCTCTGCCAATGCATGTCCTCTCTAGTGCTTTTTCCATTTGAATTGTAGGGTTTGATTCTCCACTCACATTATTCTTACACTAGGTACTTATTCAGTGGTTCATACTCAAGCTGGAATGGAATATCGAGTGGGGTCCCGCAGGAATCTGTTCTGGGTTTGGTTCTGTTCAGTATCTTCATCAATGATTTAGATAATGGTTTAGAGAGTACACTTATAAAGTTTGTGGACAGTACCAATCTGGGAGGGGTTGCAAGTGCTTTGGAGGATAGGATTAAAATTCAAAATGATCTGGACAAACTGGAGAAATGGGCTGAAGTAAATAGGATGAAATTCAATAAGGACACATGCAAAGTACTCCACTTGGGGAGGAACAATCAGTTACACACATACAAAATGGGAAATGACTGCCTAGGAAGGAGTACAGAGGAAAGGGATGTGGAGATCATAGTGGATCACAAGCTAAATATGAGTCAACAGTGTAGCACTGTTGCAAAAAAAAGCAAACAACATTCTGGGATGTATTACCAGGTGTTTTCTAAGCAAGAAATGAGAAGTAATTCTTCTACTCTACTCCGCACTGATTAGGCCTCAGCTGGAGTATTGTGTCCAGTTCTGGGTGCCACATTTCAAGAAAGATGTGGACAAATTGGAGACAATCCAGAGAAGAGCAACAAAAATGATTTTAAAAAAGAAAGAAAAGAAAGAAGGGTAAGAAACATAACAATGGGTTATGTTTCTTACCCTTGGATGTATATATATACCTCCTATCTGTGATTTCCATTTCATGCAGCTGACAAAGTTGGTTGCAGCCCACGAAAGCTTATGCCCATAGAAATTTGTTGGTCTTTAAGGTGCTACAGGACTCTCCTTGTTTTTGCTGTATGCAGACTAGCACGGCTACCTCTCTGGAACTTTTCAAAAACAATTAAAGATCTGGAAAACATGACCTAAGAGGGAAGATTGAAAAAAATAGGTTTCTTTAATCTGGAGAAGAGAAGATTGAGGGGGAGACATGTCATTTTCTAGTACATAAAAGATTGTTACAATGAAGAGAGAGAAAAACTGTTCTCCTTAATCTCTGAGGATAGTACAAGCAATGGGCTTAAATTGCAGCCAAGGCAGTTTAGGTTGGACATTAGGAAAATCTTCCTGACTGTCAGGGTAGTTAGGTGCTGGAATAAATTTCCTAGGGAGGTTGTGGGATCTCCATCACTGGAGATTTTTAAGAGCAGCTTAGACGAACACCTGTCAGGGATGGTTTAGATAATACTTAGCCGTGCCATGAGTGAAGGGGACTGGATTGGATGACCTCTCAAGTCCCTTTCAGTCTACAATTCCATGATTCCTGATTTGCACCAGTGACAGTGGAAGGAAAATCAAACCTGTAAGATCCTGGCCTCTGTCTCCATCCCATTTGTGCCTGGGTGGTGTAAAGCCATCATAGCTAACTCTTTACCTCCTGCTCCTGTCCACAGGCAAATGGGGTGCTCCTGCCTAGGCTGGAGTGTTTTGGCAATCCTTCGCCTCTGGAGCAGTCCATAGGGAAGTGTCCTAGTCAGCAAACATTAGAACAACCCTTTGTCATGGTTTGTTGACTTAAAGTTAGGACTTATGCCCCATCTGGAGCTTGGTGGACGATTGGGTCACTCCCTCACATATTCATCATTTTGTTACAATTTTCATGGAGTTCAAGGAGAACTTTTATCAAAACCCACATACATTTTTCCAAAGAGCCCTGCAGAAAGGCACAAAAGCAAATGAAGGAAGTTTCAGTTGACAGATTATAGGCTGATGACACTACCGTTGCGGTCTCCATGGAAAACTGGTTTGGTCTAAGTAACAACAAAGAACTGAACCCACCCAAAGACAAAATCAGAAATGCTATTTAGAAAAGTAATGGGACCTTTCCATTACTCAGCCGGTATGACCAAATCAAATTGCCATAGGGTGAGCCCAGAACAGGGAGAAAAAACTGACATAGGAGCTGGAATGGAATCTTAAATTTCTCTTCTCACATTTAATACCGAAGATCCAATTTTCTACTCCAAATCTGTTTGCAAAAGTGGTTGTGGCATGAAGCACCAAGATAGTGGGAAATTGTGAAAATAAAGTCAGAGGATGGGACAGAGTCAAAATTGTGTCAATTTTTAAGAGACCTGTAGCACTCCTCTCCAGCCAACTCAGGATCAGTCAAACATGCATTTTGCACATATGGATTGGTTTCATCAAAATTTCAGATGAGACTGGGTGCTGAAAAAAGCAAAGAACTTGGCAAAAGTGCATGAATAGCTCAAAGCAGATACCAAAGTGTAGTAGGCCTAACTAGTTACTGTACTAGAGCCGTGATACTCAGATCTCAGTGGTTCAGGGACCAAATTAGTGATCATCATTACCCAAAGGAGCCACAGCAGTGTGAATTCATTGTTCCATTTACTATAGTACTATTCATATTTAAATGGTAGGACAGGGGAAATATTTACTTTTTATATATGTGTGTGTATATTTATATTACTCTCACAACAAAATGACTGACCAAGTATTATTACTTTATCAACAACAATTGGTTAATAGCATAGTAAAAGCATCCTGATTGGTTAATAACTTAGAGTGGTTAATAATTAAATTTCTCAAATGCTTTAATATCATGTGCTGAAGAGAGCCGCAGGAGACACATTAAAGAGCCAGCTGCAGCTCGTGAAGCTCAGTCTGAGCCTCCCTGAATTAGAGGCTCGAGAATTGTGCTTTGGTGTTTCATTCAGAGAATTGCAACATTTTTATTTTGCACGGGATCTGTGACTTTCTGCGGCCAAGGAATAACAATCCTTATGGACTGGATCGTATTGTGTGCAATTTGTAAAACCTTCAGGGTTGGTTCTTGACATACGCCCTGCCAATTTGGAGACACTCACAATGATCTGGGGCAACTACTTCCCTCAATGGGGTCTTCAGGAGGCAACCAGAAGCCCTGCTCCCCATCTTCAGTCTTTCAGGGACAGCTGGCAGACTCAGTTCCCCACCTCCAGCTTCTTGGAGAGGAGCTGTCTATGCCCGCTCCCTGCTAAGGCATATGGTCCTAAACTTTTGGAGATGACTACCTGCCTTCTCTCTGATCATGGAGCCTGATGGAGGTCCTCTGTGTTTTAAGAATTAAGAGCGCTACTGTGTTCTTAAAAGGGAAAGCCAGACAGAGGTTCTTTGTGCATAAGGGCGTGGCAGGAAGAATGCCCCTAGAGGCACTGGGGGAAGTATCCTCAAAGGCATTTCTTACAGCTCCGCTTTTGAAGTTTACATATGATCCTCCAATGCCAGCTGCCAATCTCCAGCCTGTGCATAAGGTAGTTGGGCCCATGGCCCTGCCCTGCTCCTTTATAGTGTCTATAGGTGGAGGAAGTACTGCCCTGGGCTTTGCACTTGAGTAACACAAGTTAAAGAAGTGTGGGTTGGATGAATGGACTACAAAATGGATAGAGAACTGGCTAGAGCATAGCGCTCAACGAGTAGTGATCAATGGCTCCATGTCTAGCTGGCAACCGGTCACAAGCGGAGTGCCCCAGGGGTTGGTCCTGGGGCCGGTTTTGTTCAACATCTTCATTAATGATCTGGAGGATGGGATAGATTGCACCCTCAGCAAGTTTGCGGATGACACTAAGATGGGGGGAGTGGTAGATACCCTGGAAGATAGGGATAGGATACAGAAGGACCTAAACAAACTGGAGGATTGGGCCAAAAGAAATCTAATGAGGTTCAACAAAGAAAAGTGCAGAGTCCTCCACTTAGGAAGGAAGAATCCCATGCACAGCTATGGACTGGGGACCGACGAGCTAGGCAGCAATTCTGCAGAAAAGGACCTGGGGGTAACAGTGGATGAAAATCTGGATATGAGTCAGCAGTGTGCCCTGGTTGTCAAGAAGGCTAATAGCATATTGGGCTGCATTAGTAGGAGCATTGCCAGCAGGTCGCGGGAAGTGATTATTCCCCTCTATTCAGCATTGGTAAGGCCGCATTTGGAGTATTGTGTCCAGTTTTGGGCCCCCCACTACAAAAAGGATGTAGACAAGTTGGAGAGAGTTCAGCAGAGGGCAACAAAAATGATTAGGGGGCTGGAGCACAGGCCTTATGAGGAGAGGCTGAGGGAACTAGGCTTGTTTAGTCTGCAAAAGAGAAGAATGAGGGGGGATTTGATAGCAGCCTTTAACTACCTGAAAGGGTGTTCCAAGGAGGATGGGGCTAGACTGTTCTCGGTGGTGGCAGATGACAGAACAAGGAGCAATGGTCTCAAGTTGCAGTTGGGTTGGTCTAGGTTGGACATTAGGAAAAAGTTTTTCACTAGGAGGGTGGTGAAGCACTGGAATGGGTTACCTAGGGAAGTGGTGGAATCTCCATCTTTAGAGGTTTTTAAGCTGAGGCTTGACAGAGCCCTGGATGGGATGATATAGCTGAGGTTAGTCCTGCTTTGAGCAGGGGGTTGGACTAGATGACCTCTGAGGTCCCTTCCAACTCTATGATTCTATGATTCTAAGGTCTGCGCTTATGATTTCTCCCTATGCAGGTGAACAAGGGAAAAGAGTTCCTTGAGTCTTGTGCACCTGGATACATTTAAATAGAGGTGTGACACACAGGATTGTTGGAATGAGGCTTGTAACCCTGACCAACAGGAGCAGGAGGAAAGGGTTATATCCATTCCTGAATGGCAGGTCGCAGCATCCGCTGGCAATAGGGGCTACTGTTACCACCTTGATCACTCCTTAAAACATCAGAACTTCACAGATTTTACAGGCTTCAAGTTTGTGAATTCTCATTCCTTCTTAGGACCATTGTTCTATGGGCACTGTTTACTGATCCTTGACCCTGCATTTGTGTTCAAAAGTGATTGTCATTGTTGGCATTTGACTGTGGGAGCGGGTTCTTTGCCAGAAAACTCTGTTCATTTTCTGTTGCTGTCCAAAGTGAACATAGCAACCGCATGTGACACTATTGCTGTAGTGTGGATAAGCGCTCCAATAACAACCCCCATGACAGAAATACCTGTGCAAATAGACATGCTCAGAGCAGAATCCTGCACTGAACTAAGATTTGAGAGCAAGGGCTGCGGCAAGCAAGGAAATGTGAGGGCGACTGGAAAACTCGACAAGAGACATCAAAAGGAGAAATTTAAAGTTAAGATTTGAAAAAGTAAATATCAAAGCCCTTTCCATCTGGCTGCACTGATTGCAGCGGAGTGAGGCAAATTGAGAGAAAGCTGTATCAAAAGGGAAATGAGACTTGGAAGACATGAGTCAGGCCAGAGAAATGGTGTCAATTTACTGGGAACTGCAAAGCCTCCCTAAAATCACTGCCCGAGAGGAAGAGAGTGTGCTAAGGAGAGAGAGGGAAATGAGGGTTAGAAAATTCACATAAATAACACCCACCTTCCAGTAGCTAATTGTGAGTTTTCTTCTAGCTCCTCCGTAGATAAATTACCCTGACTTAGTCTCCCCTACACACTACTAGAGTGGGTACAAGTGTATCTAAGGCAATATAACTGAGTCTGAGTTAATGCAGTGGGGTATAAGTTTTATCCTCTTTCACATCACATCTGCATGGACCCCTACACATGCCACTACTCTCAAGAGTATGGGTGTTAGCTTTAATATCCTGACCAAATATCACCGCCATCTGTGGGTCTCATTGCAATGTCATTTGGATACAGTATTCTTCTTCACGTCACGTCCTAAACAATTGGGTCCTATTTCCAAATTCTACTTCAGAAGTGGTTGCACTCCAGTGGTTGTGGAAGTGCTCTCTGTATTTGTGAAGCCCTTTGGGATCTTTCAAGCTAAAAATATCTGTATTACTGCCAAATATTATTAGTATTTGTTTTCACACATTGGAATATATTTGCCAGTTTATTTACCTTCCCTAGTCATTGAAGAGGGCTACGTGAAAAGACTAAAGATGAGGAGGCATCTTTAACAGGATGCTGTAAAAATTAATCCCTTTCCTTCTTTTGCATTCATGGTCTTTTATTGTTGTGCAGCAGATTTCCTACCAAAGCTCTAAAGAGCAAGATCTGTGTCTTCATATATGTTGGACATTGTCTAATGCATCGTGGGACCTATGGGAATATAAATAATAAATAGTAATAGTCAAAAGTCTCCAAATAAGAATGATGAATGAAGGAAAAATTTTAAATCATATTCATGGTAGCCCCAATTTTCTTTAAATAATTAGAACCTGAAAACATCATTATTATACAAACGTGTGTTGGTGTAGACACACCTCTGCTTGTTCTCGTTAACTCCTCTGAAAGGTAACAGAATGGAATTAACAATCTATATGCACAGAACAAGAAGTAAGGAAAGTTGAGGACAGCAGCCTCATAGCCAGTCACCAAGACAGCTAGTGGAAAGATCATCTAGGAATTGGAAAATGTGTGGAATGAGAGCCTAGCTGTCAATCAACAGTCGCAGCTGAGCAATTGAGAGGCTGTTACTAGAAGTCATGGACACACAGCCAGCACCTGGCAGAGTGGAGTCCAGGTCCATGTCTGTGGCTCCTTGGCACTAGGGGAGTACAATTAACAGAGAAGAGGATGCTGGTGCTTTACAATACATATTCTACCGATAATCTTAGGGCTTGTCTACGCTACACAGTAAGCTGCATTATGTCAACCTAATTAATTCAGTGTACACACTACAGCCTTCCTCCCGCCGATGTAAGTGTCCTACTACATCAACATAATAAATCCACCTCCATGGGAGGCCTAAAGCTTATGTTGGTGTAGTTAGGGCCAGGCAGAGTCTGTGTAGATGCTGAGTTACTACATTGTCTGTCGGCTGTTTTGTCAATTTCACGGCAGCAGTTGTGAAATTGACAGGAAAGCCAGGTAGCTAGAGCCAAGCTGCCCCTAGCAACCCTGGAGAGCTGGGCAGCTGGACCCTGTTCCCAGCTGGGAGTCGGGGCAAGAAGCCCGGGCAGCGGGACCAGTCAGGAGCTGTATCCAGTTGCCCAGTTCTCCCTGAGTCATGAAATTGACCAGGTTGCCTAGCTTACGGTACAGAGTGGGAGGGAGAGAGCGCCAGACGCTGGGGCAGCTGGACCCCATTCCCCAGAGGCGAGAAACCCTGGGTGGCTTCCCACCGCTCCCGGTGGGGAATGGAGAGCAGAGGGGGAGGGACAGCCCACTGGGAGTAGGGAGCCTGTGGGGCAGCTGGGCTCCTGGCAGGTAGCTGCCAGCAGAGCTAAGAGCCCAGTCTCTCAGCTCCCCACATTGCCCCTTTTAGGTCGGTGGAAGCGCTCCTGGCGAGGACCCGCATGACTGACCCAAGGAGGGTAGAGTGGACATGCACCTCCACAGTAATGACTGCGGTGGCTGTAAGTCAACCCAATATAGGTCAATTTACCTTTCTAGCATAGACGTACCCACTGATTAACCTGCTATCTCAGGGCCAGATTTTAGATGCATGAGTGCACACAGAGTGGAAGGAAAGGGAGAACAGAAGCCAGACCCAGTTGCAGATCAGGGCTGCTGATCCCTGCTAGTGCTCCCCAAGGTGTAAAGGAGGGGATGGGGCCATGCCCATCCTCACCAGCCAGCAGATGCTGCACTTTCCTAAAGGGTGGCAAACTGGTGTCTTTACCCAGTGCACAGGGGAGCTCCTGGTTCTCCCAGTGGGGCAGTGTGACTGCACCTTCCTCGACACAGAGAGATATTCCTACAAACACAATCCCAACCTTGGAGTGTAAGCTTCTCAGTGCAGGACCTGTGTTTATTTCTGGAAACGGGCAAAATTCCAAACAAAAATGATGGACCCTGGATTCAAATCCAAATTCCACAAGTGGCCACTGTCTTTAAGGGCCAGATCAAGGCAATGTATCGGAACACACCCAGCCTTCATGAGGGTTCTAAATCTGAATCCAGATCCAAATGTTGTGTCTATAGTCATGTGTAGTGGTTTTTGGATGTATGGATAGTAAGTTTAGGGACTGATATAAAAGCTATAGAAAAATGTGAAGTAGATTTCCAAATAACATTCCAGAGGTGGCTTTTGATTCAATGGTGAATGTCAATTTCTTTAAAAAGAAGTTATCTCTATGCTCTCTTGGGAGGACTTTTGTATTTCCTTTTGCATTAAGTTTTCAGTAATACTGTTTTGATGAAGCCTGTCATGTGGTATTGACCAGCTGTAGCAATGACCACAGTATGGTCTTATTTTTCTCTGTGTACTGTTCTTCACACTATCCTTGCCTCCCTCCTACCTCCTATTCAGCCTTGTCCCAGCTGAATTGCAGCTTCTGAGTCAGACATAGTTTCCCAAAGAGACTTGAGTTCAATGATCCTTGAAAACAGCTACAAGTCCACTGACCTTTAAAAGCTACAAGCCTGCATGACATCTCTACACTGCAGTCTGCGGTGTAATATGGACTGATTAGAAAGGAAATGTAGTACCAAAAGGTTTACAAACAGGAGTATGCATGTTTATTGACTGATGACAAATCAAAGTATCAATCCCATTATTAATTAAAGTATCAAGTATAAAAATTCCATTTAAAAAAACAACTGCATTTTGTTTGTTTTCTGCAAGGGTTTAGTGATTTAAAAAATAAGCATAAAAACATGTAATTGGGTGTCAGGGGATTTCTGCTGACTCACATTATCTGCAGGTGCAAGAACGCAGCATTAAATTCTGATGACTCATGGCTTGTTAACTCCATCCTGGATATAAAGCAGATGGGAGTGCATTTTAGAGGCAAAAGAACTAGAAAGTGAGGTCAGAGCAAGTCCTGGAGGCAAGCTGTAGGAACAATCAAGCTCAGGGAAGGCAGATAAAGCTGGGTTTATGTTGTGCTGCTAGTGAAGCAAAAGCTCAGGAAGGGGATGAGTTTTAACACTGAGACTTGGTTTGTTGCAAAGGGGATAGAGACTCAACCTGTTCACAAACCAGACATCAAATTTTAGTTCTGGGATTGTTGTTGAGATGAGTTTCAACAACAAAATTCAGAGCCAGACCTAGATTTGAAACCCTCCCAATGACAGGGGTGTTTGACTCTCATGACTGGTTCAGCCCACTAGGAACTGCCATGGGGATCTGGATCCAGGTTCAAACTGATCCTTGTCTCAAAATTCAATGGGGTTCATAGATGATGTATTCAGTGGGACCCATCTCTAATTAATCCTAAAGGAAATTACCCCCTCATTACAGGTGTCTACCACAAAATAATCATGGGTAACTATATTTACCTTGTCCTAGGAATTCTAGTTTATTTGGGGGTGTTGTGCCTGTATCCAAGAGGTGATATGCTGATGATCTTGGCTTTAATCCAATGCTGCCTTACTGAAAAAGGAAACCTACCCAGAAACATGAGATAAAGGGGTTAGAGAGGAGAAATAAGATACAAAGAATGTCTAATATACTGAAGAATTTTTTATCTGTCTCCCATACTTCCTGAAATGAACTCCAGTCATGGGAGGCATTTTGCAAATGTATCCGTAGCAGCATGTGTACAGTACAGAGCTGCTGTGTCTGGCTGGCACACTATCTGTCACCCTGTATTTGCTAGCTAGCAAGCCAGCAGCAACATTTTTCTGCAGATCAGAGCTCTTGCAGAGAGTCCATTGGCTATAAATACATTCAACCATTCATTGCTTCCCTGATCAGCCTCATCTTCTGAGGGGTGAATCTGAGAGAGAGGTATGTAAACTGGAAGTTTACCGGCTGCATCTTGCAGAAACCAAGGCACTCAGCTATGTCTGCTCTCAGGAGTCTCTGTCCACCTGTAGCAAAGGCAGAAGCAGAAATATTAAATGTGTTCTGAGAAACACAGCTGGCTTGTGGACTAATCAAGTGGAGAATAATAACTTGTGATAGAGATGCCTACAGCTGACTGCTCACTTACCATTAAATAATAGGTTTTACCCAACACCTGCACCACAGACCTTCTAATGGATATAAGGGCCCTGTGAGCTGACTTCTACATTCCTGTGCTTTTATTGAATAATGAGAAAGGCACAAGTTAAGACCTAGCTTGACTCTGGGCTGTGGATGGAGGCAGACACAAGGAGATTTCCCCTTTGTTCTTTCCTCCCCCGCAAGAGCCAGAGATAACGACTTCTCCCTCTTTGTGCTCCGAGGGGTACAACTATCCCAAAGAGGACAGGGAGAAGTGGAGGCCATGGTGCTGGTCTGTAGTGGGACCAGGCTGCATCATGAAATAGATGATGCAGTATCCACACTCCCCCTGCATGCTGGCTGGTATAGGGACTGTGCAGACTCACAACATCCCTAATGTGGGCCTGGGCCCTAAAGCACAGCCTGCTCCCTGTGATCTGTACCCTCTACACAGGGACTGCATTGGGATAAAATGGTGGTGATGCTCTCCAAGCTCCACCCATAATATAAGCTCCACCCTTGCAAGTCATCAGGATGAGGTGTGGATCACGGCGAATTGTGCACGTTAAGAACATAAGGATGGCCATACTGGGTTGGGCTCTGTTAACCTCCTCAAGATTGGCTTTGCCTCTGCACTCCTTGAGCTCAGCTGCTCCTCAAAGGGCTCTGATGCCCTGCTGGGCTTTGCTAGGCTGCTGGGACTTGCATCCTTCTTGCCGGGGGGCAGGGGAAGAATATAAGCATTGGTATCTCCTAAATTCACCAAAATCTATCTCTGGTACATATCTGGCCCTCCCTACTGTAGTGTCTGCATGCATCAAAATCTTCAATGTATTTATCCTCGCAATAGCCCTCTGAGGTAGGAAAACCCTACTATCCCCATTTTATTGGTGGGGAACTGAGGCACAGGGAGACTAAAAGCCTTGCCCAAGGTCATAAATGGAGTCTGTAGCAGGGCAGGAAATTGAATCTGGGCCTTCCATCTCCCAGGCTAACACTATGACTGGTGAACCATCATTCTTCCCTCTGAGATGTCACTCTCAGTAGATTTCATAGATCTGTGATTTCTCCCTTCTCATTTCTTGCATGCTTTGTTTTCATGAACAATGAAATAACTAACAAAGGTAATATCTAAATCACCAGGATTGGGCTTTCTGAGTTAAAACATCTCTGAGATGATGGGGAAGTTCACACCTTTCAGAGGTACTGTTCTAGACTCTCTGCAGACTCAGGAAGAAATCACTGTATCTGATTTTCTTGGTTCACACTTCTGAGGTTGTCTTAAAAACTATAACAGGCTAGAGACTTACTTTTTTCTTTCTAAATGAAAGCTGAGATTCTGAAGCACAAAGTGGCAGCTTAGGAGAGGAGCTGGCATGCCATACTACCATGCACAAGCTTAACTGCATCCTGTGTCACATCTCTAAGAAATATGGGCACACTGCAAAAGTTCATGCCTGGCAGTGTGCATTCAGTTTTAAGTAGTTAACTCGGCTCTTTTGCACTAACTTTAAATGTCCAGTGAACCTTCTCCTCCCAGATTTATCTGATGGATTCTAAAAACATGGAGATGGGTCAAAATAAAAAGGTAAACTCTATGGATTGAGATCTGACATGCTCACTCGGCCCAGGGCCATGCCCTTCAAATCCATTATCAGACGCCTGGCCGGCACACAAGGGGAACTCAGCTGCCACCATTGCAATGACATTCCCTGCCCACATGCACCACAGATAGGCCTCCACAGATGTGTCCTTAGGGAGAGAGCAGGCTGTGGGGAATACATTGAATAAAAGCTATCGCTACCTTTTGGCAGATCTTCTGCACATTGTAGAACCCTACAGGTGATAGCTCCAAGACCGTTGCTGATGGATAGTTCCCATACACACAATTCTAACATTGCACCTGTTGATCCTACGGCTGAATTTGGTCTTGAGTCTTTAAAACCTGAAATCTTCCTTTCTATCATCCTCACTCTGCTTTCTCTTCTCTCTTCCTGTGCCATCTTTTTTCCACCCTGACTTTAAACAGACTAGCTTTTTGGGGGGAGAAATAATTTAAAATATCCATACGCACCTGAAAAAAGATGATTTATACCCACAGTCATACAGTTGCTGTAATTCTTTTTTACCTCTATCCTTTCTATAGATTAAAGCCCAAAGATTGAGATCTGCATGACAATTATGGCACATACAAAATCTCCACCAAAGTACTTATTTTGCTGAGAACTCTTTGAGTAAATTTTAAGTATTTAAACATACCAAATATCCGTTTAATGTTTGGGATCTAATTGACTTCAGTGAGTTCAATTTGTAGTATATCTGTATACCTAAGGGTAATAAAGAGAGCTCTTTAATGTCTCTAAAAGTTGTTCCCACTGAAGTCAATAGGAGTTCAAAACTCTACTCAGCTCTCTGCAGCATCAGAGCTTAATTCTGTAATTTATAAGTGTTTGTGTATTGTGGAAGGAGAATTAAACAAGCGGTTCTCAAAAATTATGAATAAAACATTAAAAGTTATTGCACTACACTTAGGAAAAGCAATTCTTTCATATGAAAACACTAAATTTTTTCGATTAGTGTCTGGCATTATATTTTCTGAAGACTATTTCAGCGCACCTAGTGTATATATTTATGAGATAAGAAAAATGCTGACACTCTTTCAAGGGAATCAGATGAGACTGTGTCCTCTGCACTTCAAAAATGAATGCATAATTTATGCATTCAAACTGCTATTATTAAATCACAATCTACAGTGTGTTTAGAGGGAGATCTTAGTGGTCAGAGTGGACTAATATATTGTTACGGGGTATCACTCCAAAATTAGATTCAGTAAACAAAACAGGAGTCCTGAGTGAAAATGCAGCACCGATCCAAATGCAGACTCTCAGATCCATCTATAAATCTATCAGCAAGCAGTTATACTTTAAAAAATACAATTTCCAGAAGACCCAACTTAGTTTTCCAATTTAAATCATTGCCTTCCAAAGACATTTAGCATAACACATTGCATAGAGATTTTACTGGAACTGCCTGAGTGTAAAACACAGATTGGATTCTGGGGCGTGGGGGGTAGAAAGCAGATAGCTGTGAACTGTGATATCTAAACAATCTTTCTTCATGAGAATTTTACCTCAGAGAGCTGACTAGTGCAGAAATCAGATGAGAGGAGATCATAAAGACTTTTTTTCTTTGAATTACTTTGTCTTTGCTGAGTTCTGATCAGTGTGAATAAGACAAAGACAATTCATTGGTCATTCTAAGAACCAAATTCTGCCTTCAGATGTGTACGTGCAGCCTGCACTGGTGTCACTCGGAGTCCAACGCACGTATCAGAGGAAAGAATTTGGCCCCTAACCTACAAGAATGGCTATAAACTGTTGTTTTTTTTTAAAAAAGATTCTTAAAAGTAGACTGAATGAAGCACTAGAAAATATATTTTGTTTTGTGGAACAAAATCCTGAGTGGGGCAGTGGGATGGATTGCTGGCCTTATATGCTTTTCCATCATGGTGATTTTATCAATTGCATGAGATGATACCAAAGAGTTAGTGGAAGTGTTTAGAGTGGTTCAAACAGAGACTAACCTTCACTGACAAAATTAGCCTGAGTTTTGCTCTGGGAGGTTGTGAAGCGGGGCCTTCATCTCTACTTGATCTTACATCATCCTCTTAGATATTTTATTCTGCTATACCCTCTCTTATACCCTTATTGTATTAGTTACAAATGACCCATCGTTTTCACCACTCACCCAACCTGACCTGTAATTTACACAAATATATTCATCCCCGCTCAATTTGGCCTTCGGAATTCAAATCCTCGGACTTTCACAAACGTGCCCAACTTATCCCAATTGCCTATATGGCATACTTAATATAGAGCTTTATAGATCACAATTAACATCTTGAATTTCATTCAGAAGCAAAGCTGAAAGCAGAACAAAATTTACAGAATAGATATAAGATGTTCCTCAGGATTACTTGTGGAAGTAATTAGCATTCTGCTCTATCAGAGACTACCACATGTTCTTCAGTGTAGCATATTGTGTGCATTACAGTAATGTAATTTGAATAAATAACCAAGACAGAGATTGCTGGGCGAGATCCACATCAGAGAGAAAAGGTCACAATTTTCCAGTCAAATACCAGTTTTAAAAGGTGTTCTTGCCAATGTTGTTAACTTTGCAGCACTGTCTATGCAGATGGTTATGTGCATATCTTAAACACATGGAGGAATTTAGTCTCATAGCACCCATCTGAGGCAAGGAAGTATTATTCCCATTGATAGATGGGGAAATTGAGGCATAGAATGATTAAGGAATTCTGTGAATTTCCAAAGAATGTATGTGGTAGAACAGGGAATGGCTTGTCTACATGGGGATAAATGAAAAAACTAATCTGAATTAATTAATGGTGTGACTTTTAAATGGATTAGTTAAATCACGTTAAATCCCTGTATTGGTGCTATTATTCAAAATTAAAGTGGCCTTAATTTGGTTTAGTTTAAATTCGCTTAGGAAATGAGTTAAACTAAACCAAATTAAGGCCACTTTAATTCTAAAAAAGGGGGTTCACATAGGGGTTTAATGTGGTTTAACTAATCCACTCACACTTTTAGTTAATTTGGATTAATTTTTGTTGATGTCCTCATGTACATAATTCCCAGATCTCCTGAGTCATAGCTGAATGTCTTAACCAGGATTTGCTTCCCCACAAAGGGAAAACAGGAGACTCAGTGGTAATTGGTTATTAAAATTGGTCCTATGACTACTTCATGTCTGCAAAGATGATTTTCTTGATATATTTCAGACTTAACGAGAAATTACATTGGTAGTCATAACTTCTTTATTTACTAGCTTTTTCCTCAAGGTTTGAATTGTGTCCCTGGGCATTAAAAAATTCCTTGTTTCATATTTCACCATTGCAGTGACATCTGAATCCCTCTCTTTGGCTGGATCTGGTCAGGAGAACTCTCAGGTCAGGACAAAGGTCTGGGATTCCAGGAGATGGTGTGGGCAGCCGTGATAGTGAAATTCTCTCCAATAGTCTATTTTTCTCCCCAAAGTCTCTTTCTTTAAGGACCTCAAAAGGGAATGATGGGTGGAATAACCCATCCCCTCATTATTTTGCCCACCAAATAGGAGTACTTTCTGACAAACTAATTCAGGTCCATTGATTTTTGGTCTCACACTGACTTATTTACCAAGCATGACCTGAACATAGTCCTTGACTAATGTCAGTAGGCCTTTTTATTTGGACTAATTCAGTCCCTTTTGCAACTTTTCCCATTAAACATTTGTTGTTATAGTTTATTGCAATTTATATTATCTTTATATTATAAAGTTACATTTTATGAACTTTTATTTACTTTTCACAGTTGAGGTCACACTTAGGATAAATGTATAGGCCCAATTATCATAAAAGGGCTCAATCCTGCAAACACGACTTTCACAATTATACAGACAGGTGAGTAGCACCATTGTCTTTAATTCTGATTTAGGCAAAACGCACATTGACTTTAAGATTTTGGCTGCAGTATTAGGCCCAGAGTTCATTTTTTTTTTTTTAACAGAGAACGTCTAGTGTCTCTTAAAAGGCCTTTCTATTGTGAGAAACAACAGTGCACACCCACTGTGTCTGGGGGGAAGCCAAATACAGTTTTAAATGATGTCTGATTAAATTATTTGAGGTGAGCATCTTGATTCCCCCCCCACCATTAAGCACTTCCTTCTTAGGATCAATTGCTGTTGGTGTATCAGACATTACAGGTCACTGACAGACAGTGCATCTTTATAGAATTCTCCTACAATCCCACTCTTTTAATCAGGCCTCCTTTTGGTGTTCTGTTTGGATTGTTATTTCCTTTCTGATTCCTGGGTTTTAAATGATTGTTAATGTGTCTAGGCGAGCAGGTGATCTTTGCAAACTCAATTTTAAAATAATTCTTCTTTTAAGTACCTTCCTCATTTTACCTGGTCATATAAATTTTGCTTATGATTATGATTATTATTTATTGTTTTTATTGTGGCAGTGGGTAGATGCCCCAGTCGTGAACCAGGGACACATTATGCTAGGCACTACATGAACACAGAACAATGATATAACTAAAAGCTTCCCTTGCTGCAAACCTGAAGTTTCTGTAGTCCATCTAACATTGGAGAAAATCCTACCACTTGTTTTCTTGCCGTGGCTGATATGGACACAGACCGGATTCTGGCCCTCCTTTGCCACTCAGACACAGTGAAGAGTAATGGCCACAGGGCATCAGTTACAGCTGCTTGATCCTCAGCCATTCTACTGAAATAGAAGTTAGAGCAGCTTGTGTCCTACTCCAACTTCTGCTCATGCCCGTGGAACTCAGTTCCACTACACCCTGCTCTGCCCCAGCACACATCCAAGACCCTTATGCCAGGTGGTGGAGGGCAGCTGACATAAGCAGCTTGAAGAGAGGTTGGCAGACTGCGGAACCCAACCCTCTATCCAACTAGTGTTCAGTGAGTTGTCTTATCTTTGAATCTATGGTCAATGTGTAGTGCAGGGGTGGGGAACGTCCGGCCCGCGGGCCGTATAAGGCCCGCAAAATCATTTGGTCTGGCCCTGGCAAGGCAACCGCAGGGGGGAATTCGGCGGCGGCGCGGTTTCACGGCGGCAGCGGGGTTCCGTGGGGGGGAGGGGACAGTGCCCGCCGCCGAAACAGGAATTCGGCGGCAGCGCGGTTTCACGGTGGCGGCGGCGGGGGGGAATTCGGCGGCGGACACTCAGCCGTCTTCCGCGTACCACCATCAGGCCCTTGGCAGAAAAAAGGTTCCCCACCCCTGGTGTAGTGGAACAAGATTTTATACAGTGAGATAATTCACTCTTGTCTAGATCCGTATATTGACTCCAATTATCATAATATTTGAAATGGCAACAGCATTTCAAAGTACCAAGGACGGTTAGATTCTGACTTGGGATATACAGGGTAGCAAGGGGAAGTACAAACATTCCTACTGCCCTTCATAGTCTATCTGGCTCTTGGGGACAGGAAACAGCCAGAAAGAGAGCATGGGGAATAGAGGGAGTCTTCATTCTGCCTCCTAATGCACCAGCCAGCCCAGCTCAGTACAAAGCTACAAGTACCGTGGTGTTGTAATTTGGTACTGACATAAGCCAGCAGCAAATCACTGCAGAATGAGAGCGAGGGAGAAGAGGGAATTGTGCCACAGAGTGTTGTCTCGGAGTCACAGATTCATAGATTTTAAGATTAATAGATTTTAAGGACAGAAGAGGCCATTTTGATCATGTAGTCTGAGCTCCTGCATAACACAGGCCAAAGACTCTCATTCAGTAATTTGTGCATCAATTCTCTGTAGGTGATAGCATATATTTTAGAAAAATATCCAGTCTTGTCTTAAACACAGCAAGTGACAGAGAATCCATCACATCCCTGAGTAAGTGGATTGAATGGTTAATTATCCTCACTTTTAAAAATGTATGCCTTATTTCTAGTCTCAGTCTGTCTAGTTTCAAGTTTAGCCATTTGATCTCATTAAGTTTTCTTCTGCTGGATTAAAGTACTGTCTCAGAAATCTCTTCCCCATGTAGGAACCTGAAGACAATAGTCAAGTCACCCCTTAACTTTCTCTTCAATAAACTAATGGATTGATCTTCTGTAATCTCTCACTGTAAAACATGGTTTCCAGACCACTAGTCATTCTTGTAATGATCTCCAATTTCATAATGTCTTCCAGGGCTACTCCTGGGGTAGTGCAGTTTACACACTTCCCCTTGCTCAGTGATGTGCTTTGATTTTTTTTTAAAGGCAGACATTTGTTAGTAATTAAATAATTTAATCTTTTATTTTGCAGAAACAGCAAATTTGCAGAAACTTTTCAATTCCACAAAATCTCACATATTTCCACTGGCTCAATTCACCAGCATATCTAAACAGAAAACTTTACATAGTGTGACAGCCAGGCAGCAAAATGGAATTGATTTGTTGCAAATGTAATGTGTTAGGGACACATTCTAGGTCACAAAACATCTTATCTAAATGTCAGAATCATAGAACGGAAAATAATAACATTAAATAAAAGAGAAGTAACATTTGACCTTCAGATTAATCAGAATGAAGAACCATATATAGCTACAAAAGAAACTCTGTCATACCAAAGTTACCATTATCTTCCAGTTACTTGTTTGCAAAATGACTCACTGGAGAATAATAATAAATTTCATGCTGTTTTTCTCACCTGCAAGAAAAATCAAAGTGTTCATTCTCTTTCTAACAGAGCCTAATGGTAGTAACTTTTCCTTTGCTTTGTAATTTCTGCTGAGTTTCATCTGACAGCATAATATCAGAGAGACGAGATCGGTGAGGTAATAATATCTTTTATTGGACCAACTTCTCTTGATGGAAGGGACAAGCTTTTGAGCTTCATAGAGCTCTTCTTCAGGTCTGGGGAATGTAACTAGAGTGTCTGGGCTAAATACAAATTGACACAGATTATTAAGCATAAGGAATTCACACATGCTATAGGAGACCACTTAAAATGAAGTGGGCAATTTAGGGCTAGCAGGCAGTTGTGATGTGTTATAAATTGTTGTAATGAGCCATAAAACCAGTGTCTCTGTATAATCCAGGTTTATTAGTGTCTAGCAGAGTTATGAATTTATGTTCCCAAGATCGTCCTTTGATGGTGTTGAGAAAGTCCAGGGTACACACTTAAACACACTTAAAACCACCTTCACTAAACAAGGATCCTACACCAGGCACATAGATCACGTCATGGAAGAGGCCACCCAAATACCACGGGAGAACTTGCTTCAATACAGGGGAAAAAAAAAAAAATCCAACCCACTGACCTCACACTTCTACTTGTCACCTACCACCCCACACTGGAACCCATATGGGGCATCATCAAACAACTACAGTATGTAGTTGATGGGAACCACATCCTGAAAAGAAATCTTTCCTGACCATCCTTAATCCTAATCCTTAATTGCCACTCCATTTGAAATGGTCTCCTACCGCCTGTGTTAAATCCCTCACATTTACCAGTCTGTGCAAACTGTATTGAGCTCAGACACGCTGGTTACCTTCCCCAGACCTGAAGAGGGGCTCTGTGAACCTCAAAAGCTTGCCCCTTCCTCCAACAAAAGTTGGGCCAATAGAAGATATTACCTCATGTACCCT
Organism: Emydura macquarii macquarii; assembly: GCF_026122565.2. NCBI lineage: Eukaryota > Metazoa > Chordata > Testudines > Chelidae > Emydura > Emydura macquarii. The sequence goes on from NW_027130506.1 coordinate 9,954,414, forward strand.
GTCTCTCTTATATCTTAGCACAAACATGACTACAACAACACTACAAACACACCATCATTTCATCTTACACAATGCTACAGCAACAGTTGGTGACTGTAATAACAGATAAATAACCATAGAACACGGGCTTCAAACATTAATAAAATAGCCACCTCTAGTGATGACAATGTTACTTCTTCAGTTGTGCAACTCAGACACTACATAATGCTAAAGCTTAATCCTAAACACAGAGCGTGTTAATTCTTTGTTAAAGGTGCTACAATGAGAGCCTCTGTGACTGAAAATCTCTGTCCCCAAAGCAGTAGTCAATGTAATATTCCCCACACCACATTGCCAATTTGCTTCATTCCTGACCTGGAGGTATGAAAGGGTACTTCAGTCTCCTTGGATTCTCTGCCACTGTAGATGGATTGCCTCCTCCCTCCAACTTGTCCTGACTGTGTGAACCAGGTCAGAGCCACATTGGTGTGGCCACTGCTGCTGCTTCTTGAATGGTGAGGAAGAGGAAGCCGTACTGGAGCTGCGTTGGTATGGCAGCTTCTGACCAGTCCCCTTGGTTAAGTGGTGGTAGTTGACCAAGCAGAGCCATCACTGAAGATAAAATACCCTAATAGTCCCCTACATGGCCTAATCTTAGTGCCAGCCCTCTTTCTCAATCTGGGCTCCTTGGTTGTAGAGATCCTTGTGAAAGGAGGGTGACCGAGGTCCTCACTCTCACACTGCACATCCTGTTTATTCAGGCGGCCTGTTCTTGTCTTCTTTGTGTTGCTGTGTCTCCTGCAACTTGTGTTTTCCTCACGCCGGGTGCTCTGGTTGAGATAGGTTGTTTGCGTAAAAGCGAAGGTTAGCAGTGCTGTTTGCGCTAGACTCCACACACTGCTCTTTGCATGCCACGAGCAGAAGAACTGGTATTATACTTGGTCACTGTTCAAGGAGGGAAGCCGGCTGCTTGTGATCTCAAGCTCTGTACGCTCATTTAGAGCTACATACAATCTACCCCATATTGCTCTGTTTAATTGATGTAGAACCGTGGTTCTCAAAGTGGTCACATGGTTCTTGGTGTTCACTGTGGGTTATGCGGGGGGTGCTAATTGGGAATTCTTAAATGATCAACCTAATTGATACACAATCAGTAGGCAACCAACAAAATGGAGTCACGAGCCTTAACATACCCATCATGCCCACAAATGGGTGGGGTCTCATTTTATACCCTGCTTCAGGGCCCTGTTGTATTGCGGACTGTACCTTTAAGGGCTGAAACAATGAGAGGTGACTTCTGGGTACCTTGCTATCCTTGCTTACAGACAGCCCCCCAACCTGAAGCAAATAGTCACCAGAAAATGTACACCATACACAAGAACACTAACCCAGGAACCTATCCCTGAAACAAACCCCGTTGCCAGCTCTGCCTGCACATCGACTCTAGTGACACCATCACAGGTCATAACCACATCAGCCACATCATCAGGAGCTCATTCACCTGCACATCTACTAATGTAATATATGCCATCATGTGCCAGCAATGCCCCTCTGCCATGTACATTGGCCAAACCGGTCTGTCACTACGCAAAAGAATAAATGGACACAAATCAGACATAAAAAATGGTAACATCCATAAGCCAGTCGGAGAGCACTTCAATCTCCCAGGACACTCTGTAGCTGACTTGAAAGTTGCCATATTTCTACAAAAAAACTTCAAAAACAGACTTCAGCGAGAAACTGCAGAGCTGGAACTCATATGCAAACTTGACACAATCAGACTGGGTCTGAACAGGGACTTGGAATGGTTATCTCATTACAAGAAGTAATTGTCACTGTTCACACATTCTCACCTTCTAATCAGTGGTTGTGAATAGGCCTCATCTACTGTAACTGAATGGACTTTGTTAGCACTTGCCCTCCCCATTGTTGTTTCTTACCCTTGGATGTATATATATACCTCCTATCTGTGATTTCTGTTTCATGCATCTGATGAAGTGGGTTGCAGCTCACGAAAGCTTATGCCAGCAGAAGTTTGTTAGTCTTTAAAGTGCTACAGGACTCTCGTTGTTCTTGCTGTATACAGACTAACACGGCTACCCCGCTGGAACTTTTTAAGGGCTGAGATTCCCAGACAGTGAGTCAAGTCAGGATGGGGCACTCTGAAGCTCTGGTAGTTATGCATAGCCAGTTAAAACCAGGTACAGACTAAAGTGGACCACTGGCACGTACCTTAAGCCCTGAGTGATCACTAAACACCAGGAGCCCCTCAAACTTATGGTCCACCAGGGCTCCCATAGCTACTGTGTCTGGCTCAATGCAATGCTGTAACCTTTCCTCAGGTCTTGTCAACCCCCACTTCCTTCCATATGCAGTGGCTTAAAGCCACAAACTGTCTTATTGCAAAAAAATTTAGAAAAAAAAACTGTTTATGGCCAGTCCACAGACTTTCCACTGGGAGTGAGGATATTTTTTTTTTTTGCCCTGACCTTTATAGTTAACAGAGAAAACGAATAGAATGTGCTAGAAACGTACAATGTGGCTGAGTCTCTTGAATCCCTCAGCAGTGTCTTGTATAGCTAATGACAGACTCTTATTCATCCTAGAGTTTGTGGCCATGGACATGTTCTTGCAGGGAGGGACTATGAGATGAGAGAAAATGCAGTTCTCCAGTACTCTAACAGGGCGACACAGAACCCATGACACTGGATACATAAAAAGCTCAAATTGCAAATAAAAGCAATGGAACACTTTGTTTTTCTTCGTAACTTTGATTTTTCAAGTACAGTGCTGTTTATTGGGATAGCAAGAGTTTGCTGGATAGTCTGTGCCCAAATTGCAAGTTATAAATGGTACAATCACAAATTCTTGAATCTCCAGTAAGCATTCCTACCATTTCTCAGTGCTTTCAGATTGCATAGTGGCGGTGTTATGAACAGAGAACCAGTCGGGAGGAGTCGTTGATTTCGATGGTACCAGGATTTCACCCCAAGGTCTGCTTTTGGATATGCCACAGACTTGCTGTGTAGCATTGGGCAAGTCACTTCACCTCTTTCTGCTTCAGGTGGCCTGTGTGTAAAATGAAACCTTCTTTAGGGCTTGAGTCTGTAAGATGCTGAAAGCTCTCAAATCACATTGGCCCAGGGGTGATCTAGGGAATTACAAACCAGCAAACTTCATAAAACTGGTTGAAATGGAAATTTAAAAATAGAATAATAAAGTACCTGGAAGATCATTATATGATAAAATCTAACCAGTACAATTCATGAGATGTTCATTGAGGGACAGATAATCCCATATCTGCCTACCGTGAGGTTTCTCGCACTTTTGTCTGAAGTATTTGGTGCCGACCACTGTCAGAGACAAGATACTGGACAAGAAAGACCTCAGGTCTGATCTAATATGGCGATTTCCACCTACCCCACAGAAATGCTCAGCAGTTTGATGAATCTAGTAGAAATTAAAGTCTAGTAGAAATTAAAAGATGAAAAGTGATATTTAAATGATACTTTTGAATTTTGGGAGAAATGGCAGCACAATTCCAAAAAGCAGTGAAAATGTATCCATTTTTGGTTGATGGATTTTGCAAGAATGTTGTCACACAAGTTTCACCTAATGAAATAAAAAAGTATCACCTGGCTTTAATTTCAGTTTCTTAAATGTGTTTCCTGATCTTACTGGTTGGAAATACATTGACACTCTTTAGAACTTGTTAATTGGATTAATCTGAACACACTGACACCCGATGTACCTTTATTTGCATGTTGCTCTGTACTTTTAGTTATACTTAGTGTCTTTGTCTTGTAATTTTTGCGTGATGCTTTGTAACGTTTCTATTAATGTACCATACAATGAGAGGAAAGGAAAAGCAAGAGCTTGAAAAAGTTGTTAGAAAGGGGTCATTTATCTGACTTGACTTTTAATTTAATAGAACATTTTGTGAATAATGCTAATAGTAGTCCCATGGGTAATTCTTCATGCATCATGCTGACAATATACTTCATATTATCTACAGGAAATTGCAATCCAGTTTAAAGATAGAGAGATTCATCGAGGCCAGGATGCAAATAATCCAAGATGTGATTTTGACCCAATTATTTAGATCTTTTCTTTTCTTTACTTTGATTGCAAGCTTTTGGGGCAGGGACCAATTCCTTGTTCGATGTTTGTACAGCACCTAGCACAATGGGGTTCTGGTCCATGACTGGGGCTCCTAGGTGTTAGTGCAATACAAAAATAATAAGGTATTGGATATGATGATAGAACTTTATCTCAAGGCATAACATATTATAAAGGTGGCAGAAAATGTTTTATAATTTAAATTCTATTCCAATTAAAGTTGCAAATTTAGGTAGTCAAATAAGGAACTGTGAAAGTTAAGGATAAATATACAACATTTACTCGGTCCTGTCTTATACTACAGACTTTAATTACATGTTTATTTCTCAGTATTATCACCCCAAAGTCTAGTACTGTTATGTAGCAACAGTTGGCAAATGCCAACTTCAATAAATTCTATTACTGTAATACATTACATTTATACTGAGTGTCTATTCTAAGGTTCCGAAATTTATTTTCAGAGGCACTCAAATACGATACCGTGCAAATGGGTATGGTATAAAAGCACAGACAAAGATAAATAGCAGGTAAATATATTGCCTGAATTTTATGGATTGGGAAATTGAGACAGAGAGAGAGAATTTTTACCCATTCATAAAGTGACTCCAATCCCATTTATTTTGTTTATTCCCGTAAGTGCAGATTTATTTAGAGTGTTTAGATGTGCAGATGGCACTCAGGCTTTCCAAATTAGCCCTAGTTGTTCCTATTATGTAGCACCTCTTCACATAGCACCTATTGACTGGTAGCAGTAGAAGTATGTAAAATAAGTGTACGTGGAATAGTTTTATAATTAATCTACAGAACTATAAATTATGTCATTCAGACCATTCCAAAGTCATTTCACTAGCCATTGCATGTCCATTCTAGAGTCATTTCACTACTTTTTAATCATGCCACTAGCCAAACCTAAAGTGATTATGCTACTGTTACATGATCAGTCTTTCATTTTGCCATGAAAAGCAAAGATGCTTAATTATTGCTCTTCATTGGAAGTTAGTGTGCTGGAAAAAATTATGGTAATGTATTCAGCACTCATGTGTGCAAATCCCAGTTGTATGCAATAGTTCAAAAATGTTAAATAACATGCCTGTGGTACACAAATGCTGATTCTGTGCAATTTTCTCTGGAAAACTGGGCTTGTGTTCGAGAAGACTTGATTGTATTTCATATTATCAGGAATGATTTTTCCTTCTGAAACTGCTACAAATAATTAGTCTTATTTGACTGTAAACATAGTTTAGCTGAAAAGCAAAGTTAAAGAACCTAAATTACTGGGTTACTTTAGTTAAGAATGGAAAGAAGGGATAGATTATGGATTTATGCTTTCTTTCAGTAGACAGGTTTAATGAAAAATCTAATCCGCTTACAGTAATAGATGAAATAGTTCCCCCTCACCACCATTCTCCAGCCATGTGAGGTAGAGAGGTTACTCAATTAATATCGTATAAAGGGAGGGGTGTTGAAGGCAAGGACCAATGACCCACAATGGTGGTCATTTATTTGATTGATTGATTTACTGTATTGTATTAAAGCACCTCTTATGAGCTCCAGGCACTTTGCAAAGCAAAATAAACAATATTTCAGATAAAATCAACAAAAAATTGACAACACATTCAATAAATTCTGTCAGGTCAGTACAGTGGAATATGTGAACTAAAATTAACCCCTATGTAGCAATGTCTATTAACTCTCCAATAAACAGACTCAATTCCCCAAATATCCAAGATAGCCCTATGCAGTGGGCAGAGAAAGATAACAAATCTAGTTTGTGTTGGACCAAGATAAAGAAGGGAATTCCAAAGCCAAGGGATCCTACACAGAGAATACCCTTCTAAGCCCTCTTTTAAACCACAAGACATCTGGATTAAATGCCTCAACTAGCCTCAATATTGCACAAGGAGAGAGTCTCTCAGGTAAACAGATCTCAAACGATTTAGGTCCAGTCCTAGCATTTTAACTGTCCTTGGGTGAATGGCCAGGGTTTGCAACTCTATTGCAAGAAATACCATTTCCAAGGATGGCAGTATTGAAACCTGGTCCAGTACCACTCTGTTCAATCACCAGTCTTTTGAGAGTGGACTTACTCTGCTGGGTCCCATATACTCTTAAGCCCAGTAGATCTGGGCAGAGACTAGCCACTGTTTCTAGCTTTCTAGCTCCGGCTCTAAAGAGCGCTTTCCCAAGCTTAGACCTCTTGTCTGAGCCTTTCCTTGGGGATGGGATTCTGCAATCCAGCCTAGATCCTGAAATCAGTGCCCAGACCTCCCAAGCCGTCCTCAGTCACTTATGCATGATTCACTAGAGCGCCACTGAGGCTTGTGCACTCTGGGTTTCTAGTTTAATCCCTTCAGGGACAACATGATAAAAAGCAAGGAACACAGGCTTAGCAGAGGAATTTCTTAAGCACAGTCACTTAACTCTTCAAAGCTCTTGAGAGTTACAAGTCTTTGAAAAATAACAACCCCCTACTCATGGCTGATCTCTTCACTTCTCTGAATTAGAAGTTTGCCAGCATTCCAGGCTGGGCAGAGTTCTTTCTGTCCTCTTCTCTCCTGCACATCCTGCTGACATGAGGTGATGTTGGGGATGGTCAGCTATCCGCTCAGAGCAACAGCCCACTTTAAATAGATGCATTCTCTCTGCCATGTGCTCCCCTTGGGTGCTCCAGCCTCTCCCTCAGTAACATATAGAAAGTCCATGGAGGATGTGAAAGTAGTTGAGACATTTGGAGTCAATGGGTCTAGATTTTCCTCTCAATGCCTTTTCAGTGATCACCCTTCAACAAGATGTTAAGTATCTTTCCTAGGCAGAGCACTGTCTGCAATGCATTATAATAAACCCCTTGGGAAAGCACATAATACAAAATGGAGTTCACAATATGGTACAGATACATCCTACTCCATCATAGGAAGTTCTGGAAATAACTTCTGATCACAGCAGGTGACAGGCTATTGGGAATAGATGAGTTAACCAAATTGGATAAGAGAAAGATCAGCCTTAACTTCTAGCCATTAATAAAAGCTAATCTTGTCTGAGATTTTAAATTTTGTGGTTAACTCTCTTCCTTTTAAACATGTCTGTACACACTCTGGTTCTGTCCAAGATTGGGAGTGAAAGTATATATAAAAAAAACCCTCAGAGTGTTTCCAACCCAAAAGAAAGGCAGTCTCTTGAGAAAGATTGTTCACAAAATCTGAAGCACAATTCTGCAAGCCAAAGAAGTGAATCTTAGATGTTTTTGGTTATCAGTCGCTAGTTGTGGGGATGTATGTAAACATAAACATAATAGGTATTATTAACAGGTATTATTGTAAGGTCACACAGTCCCTTCAGCAGGATAAAAAAATGGGGTCTGGATCTCTCCATTTCTTTCTGGAAAAGTGAAATTCTACAAATCATGACATAAGTGGGTGTGAGCTCCACTTCAAAACCCAGGTGGGTTCCCACTTCAAACCCAATTTTGACGGGAACTAGAGGCCTCAATGGCTCCTTTAGACTGCCCTAAAATGGGTGTAAGTGTAATTCATGCGTATTTAAGGCTTGTTTACAATGCCAGAGAGGTGTAAAGGAGTCCTAGTGTAAATGAGAATGAGGCCTTATGGACTTAATAGTTTAGGAGGAAATGATTTAACAAATGGAATTATTCCATGTTCTTTTTCATTCATAATCAATACTTGTTTTAACATGTGTATATATCATTGTGTTTGAAGTAATAGTTAAGAGCTTAAAGGTGAACTAGAAATATAAACAAAAGTTTATTAAGCAAAACTAAGTTAACTACACACCAAGGGGAGCTGGAATCTAAACTGCAGAGAACCAATTGAATCCAGTTCTCACAGAATTCCATACAACTTGCTATCATGAAAATTAAGTTGTAAACATCACCAGAATCAACTCTCATTCACTAATTATGTCATGAGGGCATGGTTGTCAAGCAATTTCGGAGACAAGGTTAACTTCCTGGTGGCTATTGTATGCAATACAGTTTGGAATGCTATTGATTAGTTGCTGTGTATATTATTTATGCATCATCTTGTAATCATCTCTTTGTGAGTGTTCTTTGAATGGGAGCTATCCTTTGTCTCTCTGAGGGGGTTGTCTAACTTGGAGGGGGTTGGCTGAATCCTGACAGCAGGAGATCAACAGATGGGCATCCTAGGACAGAGAGAGAGAGTGTAAAATTTTCAAAAGTGACTTAAGGTGTGTCCACATGGGAGATTTGGTCTGAAGCTTTTTGATAAACATGAGGTAACTTGCAGTGTGTGAGATGCACCAATAGCATGCATGCAAAATTCCCGTTCCATTTTCAATTTGCACCAAATGAACACATGGCAGCAGTTCACTGGGAACTGAGGGTGTAGCGTTCTCTGTGGCGGGCCAGTGCTAGGCATAAGCAGACTGAGCAATTGCTTAGGGCCCCAAAGGGGACACCCATTCACTTTTTTTAGTATGTATTGTGGGTGGGGCAAAAATATTCCTGCCTGGAGTCCCCAGTGGGCTAGCACCACCTCTGCTCTGTGGGTACCCAGGATCCTTTGCTTCACTGCTGAGCAGCGTGCATCCTGGGATTGTTTTTTATGGCAATTGTGGGAATCTAATTGGTTTCAATTTTAAAAAAAAATCCCATGTTCCACTGTCTCTGCCCCACGCTTTCTTTCAACCAACAGTGGTGAGAGAACTTCAGAATGGGGAGGGCTACCTTTTTGGAGATCTGTGCAGAACTGACCCTGGAGTTTCAGCAACAGCGTACCAACAAACGGTGCCACATACTTGAGGAGAAATGGGTTGCCACTGTCATCTGGGAGATAGCCACTGAATAATGTTACTGTCTGTAACCAACCAATTCAGCATGGGGACATTAGCGGCTGGGGACATTCTGAAGCAGTTCTGTGATGCTGTTGATAAGGTGCTGTCTAACTAGGTCATGAAGCTGGGTAACGCTCAGAAGATCATTGATTGTTTCTCACACATGGGGTTCCCAAACTATATTGGGGAAATTAATGGAACCGAGGGACCTATAATTCCTTACTTCCTCCCTCCCCTGCCAGGGTACAGAATTTGTAAACCAAAAAGGGTATTTCTCCATGTTGCTCTTAGGATGGGTGGACAACCATGTCAAGTTTACAGATATAAATGCCGGGTGGTCTGTGAGGGTCCATGATGCTGCGATATTTTGGAACTCAAGACCATTTCAATTAATGGAGAAAGACCTGTTTGGTCCCAGGACCACTGTGGACATTAATGGAGTGGAGGTCAGTCCAGTTATTCTGGGAGACCTGTTTTATCCTTTAATGCCCTGTAATGAAGCGATACACAGGTCACTCGGCCAGAAGGAAGGAACATTTTAACTATCACCTGAGTAGTTGCAGAATGGTAGTTGAGTGAGCATTTGGTTGTTTGAAAGGCAGATGGCATGTTTGTGGAATAGGTTGGCAACACAGGAAAAAAAAGTTCCAACAATGATAACTTCATGTTGTGATTGCATGTTTTGCACAATATTTGTGAGAGCAAGGGGGAAAGCCTTATTGATGGGTGGGAAGCTTCAGTGCGGAGATTTGCTTGGAGGTTTGAGCAGCCATCCAGGCATACCATAGAGAATACAGACACCCAGGAGAGTGTTGTCAGGGATGCCTATTGCTTGTGTTTTGAATCTCATGCCTGAACCTGTTAGGGTTGTTGGGATGCAACCATTGGGAGTACAGGAGTATTGTGTATGGGTGGTTGAAGATTAACGTGCTCTGCATGCTTTTTAAAACCCTGTAAATTATTTCAGCTTTATGTGAAGGATTTTCTGTGTTAAATGTAATGATGACTCATGGTGGATGTATTTTAAATGGTTTTATTATGAACAGACAATAAAAACCAATCATACATTTGTAACGAGACCAATGGAAAATAATATCTTTGTATTTGGAAATGCATTTAACAAACCATTCTTCTTAAGTAACCAAGTATACACAAGCCCTTAATTACTGCAGCAGTGCAAACAAAGCTCGAAGCAATACAGTAAGAACATTTCAAATATGGCAATTTGGGCAGGGGAGTGCATAAAGATAAAATGAGCACTGGCCGTGTCTCTGGCTCTTCTTGTCAGCATGGCTTATGAGGTTGGGTACCATGCCTCATAATCTCAGGGGTATTGCAGGGCTCAAGAGAGCTGGGCTCCTGGGTGCAATGGCTCTCGATGCCCAGAGCTTGGATCTTAAATGAATGGGAACTGCTGGGAGTACTGTTGAAGGGATGCAAAGGTTAGGGGTTGCTGCTGGTCCCAGGAACCGAAAGACATGTCTGGGTCCCAAATTATGGGACTGCAGGGCCTGCTGGCCTAGCAGAAGCTTGTTTTTCAGAAGGGCATTTGGCTCAGGACAGCATCTCTGAGTTATCTCTGCAGCTCACCATGCTCTCCTCTGCTTTGGTGATGCCACAGCCATGCTTCCCCTGGACTCTGATGTTGTCCACTGCCATGATCGTCTGGGAGAGCTGCATTTCTTTCTCTGTGTCCTCATATACAGCTTGCACCCCTCAGCCAGGCAGTCTGGCTTTTGCAGGTGTTGTGACTGTGAAAGTACGGAAAAAAACAAACAGTCGCTTATCATTTATATTCCAGATAAGTCATGATAGCTTCTTTCATTAGGTATATGTGACTTACCATCTCTGAGGTTCCCCAAGAATGGGAAGCGCCTCAGGGAAGTAAAGTGATCAGTGAGTATGGAGAGTACTGGTTATATTTCAGGCTACTGTATCAGCTTTCCTGCTGTTGGGGTGGGTGGGGAGGATGGAGGTATGTTCCAGATTTCTTTGTGCTTTTTTTGTGTATGCTGGAGGCGCTATGACGGCATTGAGGTGGGGGATTATGAAGGATATAGGGGGTGAGCTGGGTAAGAATCCTCTCTGCATCCCTTTTATGTAGTCCTCACTCTCCATGCTGTTATGCTGAGGCATGTCACTAGAAGGCAGAGAATGGTCTTCTTCAAAAAGATAAAGGGCAAACCAGCGAGATATGCTGTGCGGTTATTCACCACGACAGTCCCTGCAGAAGCACTGCAGGAGTGGAAGGACCTTGTGGGCTATACCAGGGGGCATGAGCATGCGGCTATTTACTGTAATGTACCCTAAAAAATGTCAAATTATTTCTCAGTCTCAAGTCCTTCTGTATCTCCCTTTCGGACATGATGAAAGTGCAGAGAAAACTGGATTGGATCCTGTTGTGATTGTCGGCTAAAATGCATGTTTCTGGGCATTTGCACTTCAGCAGGGAACAGTGTTGGTTGTGCCTTGACCCAGCAGGGGAGTGAGGGGCTGAGAGTGGACAGGTTATAGACTGTGACTGCATCATGCTGGTGGGCGCCATTTTGAAACATCAAAAGGGTGGGTGGGGGGAAAGAGGTGGGCTCCCTAACTCACATCCACCATCAATAATAGCAACTAAAATATTGTAAATGTAGGCACTCACAAGCCAAAGTCCCCACAGGGGATTGGACTTTTCAGTTTCTGGGTTTCTGGCTGGGAATCAGGCTCATCTAACGCAGGGCAGGAATTGGGATCCTTTGTAGCAGGGCAGGACTGGGGCTGCCTTTCCAGCTGGCTGTCGTCAGGGGCCTGAGTATCCAAAAGATCTTGGCTCTTGGGGACAGCTCCTCTCAGGCAACCTCCTGCTCATGCCCTGATGGGTCAAGCCAGTAATCCTCGGTGGGGAGGGAGTGGGAGAGTGCCGGGAAAGATAGATACCATGATCTATATCCGGATATCTGGAAAACTGCCTCACTCTGAAGAACAATATATTATAGAACCATCACAGTTCTGGCCTTGTTGTGGAAGGAAGCAGTTATCTTCACAGCTCAGAGAGGTCCTGTGCGTGCCCTGTACACTTGCCCTGTATCTCGTGTAGGTGTGGTAGTGACTTATACCCACTTTCTGCTCGAATTAGCGGTTAAGTGGAACTCTAGTGGTGCCTATGTCTTGTGCTGGACCCTTCACACAGGGTGAATTTCACCCTATGTGGGGAAACAGATCCCCATGGAGGGATTTCTCTGGGGTCTGCAGAGGCAGGACTCCCTACTACTGTGGCTTCTGGCTAGGCTCCACTATGTGGCAATTTGGGACTAAATATTACATTACACATACATTATAAATATACTAAGCCTGATTCTCCTCTCCACTAAGGCCTCTTGACACCGCTCTGTGGGTGTACAGGATCGTCATAATGGCAGTACATGTAACTTGGGCCTTTCTTAGGTATAATGGACCTGACCCCCATTTACACTTTCAGGTCTACTTTACATTGCCAGAGACTATAAAGGAGTAGAAATGAGAATCAGGCCCAAGATATTTTAACATACTAGCCTTTAATGCTTCTAGGAAAGACAGAACAGCTTTGTGACATGCGATGCTATCCAAGCACTTTCAGATATATATTGCATTTCTAACTCGAACAGTAACTCTATGGTTTCTTGCACTATGGAAGCCCATTTATCAATCTGTCTCAAGTGAAAGTGCTGACAAGACAATACCTGGCTGTGGAGGGTAAGGAACCTAAGATTAGTTTGCAAAGGCACAGACCTCCTTACTTCAGCCTCCTGCACAGTACACTTTACACAAGCCGTGCAAATGGTCTCCAGAACGCTCTTTAGGAAGAAGAGGATCTCTTTGAACAGATAATTGTTGCAATGCCAAGCGCAGAGCACAGATATATTGTGGCATAAAGAGAAAACTTCTGACATTCTGACCTGGAATACACTTCATCATACAGACCTATTGCACTCAATCAAGTTGAAAGAGAGACAGAAGATGAATCAACTTTTGTTGTTGTTCCAGAAAGTAATATGTTGCAGTTTTTCAGTGTTCACAAGAGCTATTTTTGTCTCCATCTGAGTGTTGCAGGGTTCTCCATCAGCTGCATCTGACCCCAGTTTCAGACCGGCCCCAAAGATGACAATGCTTTGTGCTTCCATAGCACCTTCCATCTGAGGATCTCAAAGCACTTTAGAGACAGTAATGAATTTATCCTCACATCACTGTTGTGGAGAGGGGAGTTAAAGATGTATCCCTGTGCGGATATGGAAGTTGTACTTTGAACAAAGATGATAGCTGTGTAAAAAAAGGAACCAGGATTTCTACTCAATAACAGAAAATAAAACATAAATGGACATAAATATTCCTCATGCCTAAAACAACCACAGGATATCTTACCGTCAGAGAGCTGGGAAATTAGCTCCTTTCATTTAATTAACTGGAGGTACTGTCCTTTATGTTTTCTCTTTTATAAGCAACAGGGATACAAGAGATGACATTGGATCAGAGAATTATATTGTTTTCTTTTTTTATAATGGTCTTACCCATCATGCTCCTCTCCGGCTCCTTTAAACTGAAGAAACAAACAGTTCCATCCCTAAAATGACTATTTTGGAGCAGACTGTTGCAGGTTGCATCTTTCCTCTCTGCCAGCTAGTAAATAGTTTAGTTCCTGTTATGTTTTCCCTCAGCTTTTGCTTTCTCTCATTCCTAAGGGGTGCGGGTGACATAGTCTTACATTCCTATTTTGTATATGGGGAAACTGAGACAGGGGGACGATTAAGTGACTTGGCCAAGTTCACAAAGGAAATCTGTGGCAGAACTGAGGATGAAACCCCTACATCCTCCTGTCAGCAAGGTGTATTGGATAGTGGAACTGAGCCTGCATGGAATGAAGAAGCACTTTCTGCCCTCTGCACAATGATGTAAACTTTGCTTCTTTGTGTACCACCTCTGTTTGCCATGCCTCTGGGCTCTGGCACCAGTAAATCTCTTCCAATCACAGGCTGTGCCTTAAAGCCACCATCCAGTCCTTATTTTGTACAGTGCCTTCAGTTCTTTTGGGATGACAAGTGTTATATGGGCATATTTAAACAAAATTTAAACAAAATACATTGTCCACAAAAGAGCTGCTCAACTGTTTCCTTTATTTTCCCATTAGGAAAGTAAGGCTTTTCTTGGTCTCAATAAAGTCTTTAAGATTAATGGATGTTGTAATGTTTCTAAAGTTTTTATAAAGTTATCTTTAAAATAACAATAACTTGGCTACCGAAAGCCCCAATGAATGAACAAAAGCCCCAATGAATTCAATGGAAACACCCCAATGGATCAGGCCCAAAGTGCCACAACTGCCTAAGCTCGGACTTCCGTCTGTAGCAAACAGGACAGTTACAGAATAATACGATTCTCTCAATCTCCGGTGTTTCCCAGTTCATGCCATCAATCGCAGAAAAGTTTGACATTGGGACAGACCTACATAGAATCATAGAAGATTAGGGTTGGAAGGGACCTCAGGAGGTCATCTAGTCCAACCCCTGGTCAAAGCAGGACCAACCCCAACTAAATCACAGTGTCATTCCTATGGCCTTGAAAGCCAGATATTACCCCAAAGATTGCACCAGTCATAACACCTGAATAGTAATGTTGCAGCGTCAGCTACTTGGCTGAAAACATTGCTGCTGCCCTCAACTGGGCACAGATAGAATTTGTTAATTAACTTTACTAAGCACAGAGTAGAGGGATGGGGCGGGTGATCCCATGGAATCAAACTGGTCAGGAAATGCTTTGTATCCTTATGGCTCAAAGAAGCTCATCTGTGTTCAGATGGACAAAGTTGGCCAAATTTCATCTGGAGTTTGAGCTCTGTAGTCACTACAAACTGGGGCTCTGGATCACTGTTGACAGAGAACTTCCTCCTTCTCTCTCCCTGTCTCTTTCTTGCTAGCATGTAACGCCACATCACTTCAGGTCACGTGCTAATTCTTTGTCATCTGCCCATCGTATCTCAAGTCAGAAGCTCCTAGTAATGCCCAGGAATAACAAACAGGTGATGTCATGCTGCTTTGCTGTGTTGACGGATAGCTGCTTGCGGAGACTAGAGCTGCTATTTAAATGTCAGCATGGAGCACTGTTATAGGAGAGGTGAATGGCTGCAGTGTCAGACTAATGGGAAATGTGTGGAGACCCTGTTTACTAATCATCTGTCATATATTTCAAGGTTTCTGGTCCTAGGGGTCAAACATGGAGATCATTAACTACATTTTTGCTCAGTCCTTCCTCAAGCAAACTCCCATTGGATTCAGTGGGAGATCAGTATTTGACCTAATACCAACTGGCTTATTCTTGCTTCATGTAATTAATTATGTATTAACTAATTATCAGTTTTTGTAATAAATTATGCTGCTCAACTATGGGTTGCAACCCCTGATGCCACTTAGAATATCCAGGCTGTCCTACTGAAAACCAAACTTAATCTCTCCCTCTCCCTCTGTGTGTGTCTACTGAGATAGACAGAGAGAGAGAGAATATGATACTATACACAGATCTAGTGATTCTTGCTGCATTTAACCCATCTTGTCCATGGATAATGGCATTGTTCAATAATATGTGACTATTTTGTGAAGGATGCAGGTTATTGTACTGTACAATAGACAGTAACCCAAATGTTGTATAGTCTTTGGAGTGCATAATATTCCTTACAATTGGCATTGTAGCACATTCCCCCATATCTGCCTGCCCGTTTGGTTCCAATTTTTCATTCTCTCCTACAGAGTAAGTGGTGACCCAGAAGCCCTCTGGTATTTTCAAATATTTCAGAAGAAATGAAAACCTATCTTCCTTTGTTTTCAGCCTTCAAATTCACTAGAGAAAATCTACCCACTTATCTGCCTTTTCTTCACTAATGGTGAGAGCATTGTTCCTTGTTCTGCACAGAAGGAGAAGGATAACAGTCAGTGGCAGGAATAATTTGGTAGAAAGGCTTTAGGATATGAACTGATCAATGAAACTATTTCAATAAAAATACTATTTTTATGAAAAAATAGTCCTTATAATGCTTAACTCGTATTTTCAAACAGTTTCTGCTGCACTCTGTTTGTGTTGTGACATAGGTGATGTAGTATTATCCTCCCCATTTCACTGATGGGAAAACTGAGGCACATAGGGCAAACTCTTAAAGGACCCTCAGCCAAGACTTTGGGCCAGATTCTCTGGTCCACCAAGTGAACTTTACATTGTGTAGGGAATGGCTTTATGTTCACTAAGTGCTGCAAAGTGAACCCAAAGCAGTTGGAAATTCTCCCTGGGGAATTCACCTGTGTAGGGGCAATCTCAGCTGGCATAAAGCTGGTGGAGATGGCTGTGCTGCCTCCTGCACTGGAACCAGCATCCCCGATGGAAGAGTAGGAAAGAGGGCATGGAGGAGTGGTAATAGACGGCAGGACGCCACTTGGGACAATATATATCAGTGGTGTAATTACAGATGCTCCACTGAGGCTTTAACTTGCGTTGAGCTTGAGCACCCTAGAATTCGGGAATAGCAACCACCTCCCTGCTAGACCCTCACTCAACTGCCCCAACGCAGAGCTGGGGTATGGTTGAGAATCAAGCCCTTTATTTTCCTCTGTATACCCACCATTTTCACGGGTTGCCTTGTGGGTGCGGTCCGGTAATAAGATGTCTGTATGTCATTTGTGCTGGGAGTTGATTGTGGTGCAGAAGTACAGGTTTGGGTATTTTAAGAAATAACCCCTTTCCTCTTTGGCTTGCCTGTCAAAGGTGTGGCTAATATAATGTAGCTAATAGTGCTCTGAATTCAGGACTGATCTCTACATCCAGTTCTAATATTGGCTCTGACACTGATTCCCTTTGTAGCCCTGCCCACATCAGTTCACCTCTCAGCCTTACTTTCCCTATTTGGAACATGGGCTTGACAATACAATTCACCTGTCTCAGAGGAGTGTTGGGAGAAATATCTAATTAAACTTTTTAAAAAGCTTAAAAGATTAAAAGAACTATAAAAAGATGAAAAGCACAACAAAAATAATTCCAGAGGGGTAGCCGTGTTAGTCTGTATACAGCAAACACAATGAGAGTCGTGAAGCAGTGTTAGTCTTTAAAGTGCTACAGACTCTCGTTGTTTTTACACCAAAAATATTTATTAGTATCAGCATTATTAGTACTAACAGTTATTATTATTATTATTAATAATATATATCTGCAAGGGAAATGTATAATTGCACTTAATTGAGAAGGCAGCTTAAGAACACATGGCAACTTCCACTGTCAGTGAGAGTTGTGTCTATGCTGTAGAGGCCCAAATGCATTGTCTTGCCCATTACTGAATCAAGAGCTACATGATAATACGGATGTATTAGGCCAGAAAACTCCATTCTTCATGGCCCAAAAGATTGTGCATAATAATGTATTTGTGTAGCTAATAAAAGATGTTATGATAGCGCTCCAGATTGGTTGCTGAAATGAATAACTTACAATGATTTGGGATGAATAATTATGAATGAATAATTTAGAATGGCAAATTTGTCTCCAGGCTAATTAATATCAAAATCTATTAGTAATCTAGTTAGCTGACTAGCAGGTCAACTATCATCTAAATTTGGACTGGATTCTTGTTGTGGAATTCATGACAAGAAGTCAAACTGGCAGTTCCAAAACATTCTTTTAGAATAAGCAGTCTTAAAATATTTGGCGTAGCATGCTGGGAAACTTGTTTATATTTCATGAAGTGTTCAAAAACTGTGATTCTGAATATGCACATGGACAACTACAACAGCTGTAGCTTATTCCCTCCGGTGTTCCAGGTACTGGCTCTGACAGCAATGATTTAATGACACAAGTAACTGAAAGTGATAACTGCCAGAGGATGCACATTTTGTATCACAAACTGCAGGGTCCAGGTGACATATCTTTTTAGGCTTGATAATCCTTGCAGAACTTCATTAAATTGCAGTATGGCACCATGTATCATAATTAGAAAACATGCCTTTGCCTCCTCACAGCAAGATTTGTATCAGAAAATCTGCAGACAGCCCTTGCTGAAATCACACTCTTCTAGATATGCACGGATAGATTCAGTTAATAGATTCATAGTGTTCAAGGCTAGAAGAGACCATTTGATCATCTAGTCCAGCGTTTATCAAACTGGCAGTCCCAAACCAAAAGGGGGCGTCACAAGATTATTGTAGGTGGTTGTGACAGCGGCAGCTGCTGGCTGGGTGCCCAGCTCTGAAATATTTTTAAAGGGGGTCCCAGCAAAAAAGATTTGAGAACCCCTGATCTAGTCTGACCTCCTGTATTATCACGGGTCATTACCCAGTTACCTCTATATTGAGCCAATAACTTGTGTTTGACTAAAGCAAATGTTCCAGAAAACCATCCAGTCTTAATCTGCAGACATTAAGAAATGGTAGGTTGTTTAAGGGATTGATAACCCTCACTGTTAAAAATTTGTGCCTAATTCCTAATTTGAATTTATTTGGCTTGAGCTTTCAGCCATTGGTTCTTATTATGCTTTTCTCCACTAGATTAAAGAGTCCTTTACCAGGTATTTTCTCCCCATGAAGTTACTTATACACTGTAATCAGGTCACCTCTCAATCTCTTTTTTCCTAAACTTTTTGAATGAGCTCTCTAATTCTCTCACGGTAGGTCATTTTCTCCAGCTCTCTAAGTTGATACTTAGATGTCTAGATTTAGCAGGAGCAGACCAAATAGGCAGATGAAGATTGGCCTTCCTTAAGGTTGTGTGGGAGCCTTCAAACCTCTCATGATTTGAAACTTATCTAAGTCATTAGTACCCTAGAATCCAATGTGTGCTTTTGAAACTGGAGACACTACAGAGCATGCAGGCCTTGAAGATAGCAGCTGACCTCAAAAAGATTGTCAAATCTGTTGAGACTCTACCATGAATATTGTGGGCTATTTATCATACTGAGAGCAAAACAGATCTTAGATCTGGTGTTGGAGCTGGGACTTATCTGAACTAAGTTGATCTTTCAAATAGGTTCAGCTTCCATTTAAGGTTGGCTGTTGTTTTTTTCTCAACCCATCCTTAACTGCAGTCTCCTTAGGCTAATCTTCAGCCCAGATACATCTGTATCAGAGACCCTAGGGCTTCAAAGGCTCATATGAGCTCAACAACTTGGGAAGCTAACATGAATCCTGAGACTTACCACCCCATGAAGCATCTCTGGTTGTTATGCAGCCACTCGGCTATTTCCACTATACAAGAGTGTATTTGCACATTGCACGCAACCCAGGTACCATACATGGCAGTGCTTTATAGATGGGATTTACTACTGTTCTTTGCCAGACAACCAAGCTGGCAGCTCCCTGTTTGTTAAGTATTCCTTTTCTTGGTATCAATGGTGACAGTTTTGCCACAATTGCACATGTGTCTTTTGTGTCCTGTTTAAATAAATTTCTCAATTCTCCTCCTATTTATCACCCCTAATTTTGAAATTTCATTTTTTATTATATATATTATGGTGGTGGCCAGGGGTCCTATTCCAAATCAGTCCTATTGTGCTAAGAAACACACAGGAAGACAAAGTCCCTGTCTTGAACTGCCAGCTAATTGTGGTATGTAACCTGTCATTTAAATCAGCCTCGCTACCAGATGACTGGAAGATAGCTAATGTTACACCATTTTTTTTAAAAAGGCTCCAGAGGCAATCCCAGAAATTACAGGCTGGTAAACCTAACTTCAGTGCCAGGCAAATTGGTTAAAACTATGCTAAAGAACAGAATTATCAGACACACGGATGAATACAATGTGTTGGGGAAGAGCCCATATGACTTTTGTAATGGGAAATCATGCTTCACCAATCTATTAGAATTTACTTAGATTTTCAGAAAGCCTTTGACAAGAACTCTCACCAAAGGCTCTTAAGCAAACTAAGCAGTCATGGGATCAGAGGGAAGGTCTTCTCCTGGATCAGTAACTGGCTAAAACATAGGAAATGAAGGGTAGGAATAAATGGTCAGTTTTCAAAATGGAGAGAGGTAAATAGTGGGGTCACCCAAGGATTTGTACAGGGACCACAGCTGTTCAACATATTAATAAATGATCTGGAAAAGGGGGTAAACAGTGAAGTGGCAAAGTTTGAGGATGATACAAAATGACTCAAGATAGTTTAGTCCAAAGCTGACTGAAAAGAGTTACAAAGGGATCTCACTAAACTGGGTGACTGGGCAACAAAATGGCAAATGAAATTCAATTTTCTTAAGTGCAAAGTAATACGCATTGGAAAATATAACCCCAGCTATACATACAAAATGATGGGGTCTAAATTAGCTGTTGCCACACAAGAGAGAGATCTTGGAGTCATCATGGATAGCTCTCTGAAAAGATTTGCTCAATGTGCAGTGGTAATCAAAAAAAGCAAACAGAATGCTAGGAACCATCAGGAAAGGGATAGATAATAAGACAGAAAATGTCAGGCTGTCACTATATAAATACATGGTATGCCCACACCTTGACTACTGTGTGTAGTTCTGATAGTTCCATCTGAAAAAAGATATATTAGAATTGGAAAAAGTACAGAGAAGGGCAACAGATTGCTTTGAGGGTATAGAACAGCTTCTATATGAGAAAATATTAAAGACTCAGACTCTTAAGCTTAGAAAAGAGACAACTAAAAGGGCATATGATAGAGGTCTATAAAACCATGACTAGTGTGCAGAAAGTAAATAAGGCAGTGTTATTTACTCCTTCACATAACACAAAAACCAAGGGTCACCCAATGAAATGAATAGGCAGCAGGTTTAAAACAAAGAAAAGGAAGTACTTCTTCACACAATGCAGTTTAACTGTGGAACTTCTTGCCCAGGGATGTTATGAAGGCCAAAAGTATAACTGGATTCAAAAAAAAAATTAGCTATGTTCATGGTAGATAGGTCCATCAATTCCTGTTAGCAAAGATGGTCAGGGATGCAACCCCATGCTCTGGGTGTCGCTAAGCCTCTGACTGCCAGAAGCTGGAAGTGGACAACAGGGGATGGATCACTTAATGATTGCCTCTTCTGTTCATTCCCTGTGAAGCACCTGGCACTAGCCACTACTAGAAAACAGGATACTTGGCTAGATAGCACATTGGTATGCCCCAGTTTGAACATTCTTTATGTTTTTATATATATTCTTATGTAACTATGCCCACTACAGCAGAGAGAGGTCCTGAGATAAGATTTGAAGGAGGAATGTGCAGTGGTTTTATGAACTGGTTGAGGGAGGATGTTCCAAACAAGAGGTTTTCCTCCTCTTTCATAGTGTTACACTAGAAATCACAATAATGCCACTTGCCTCTAGTTGGCAAAATTGTTGTTCCCTCTCCTTGCTGGCTTTAATTAAAAGCAGGCAAATATGTAATTGTGAAGTGGGCATCTTTCTGCTGTTCCAGCCAGTTCATTATAAATACTCAAGCAAAAATAGAACATCCTCTTCAGGATCATCTACTTTTCAGTTGGTCACCCCCACAATGATGACATTAAATCCTCACAGAGCAAATGTGTTCAGTTTCCCTTTAGCTCCTGGAAAGAGCAGGTAGATATGCAGCAAAACAGGGACCTTTGCTGTTTTGTTTGGATTCAACTTGTTTTTCGTGTTACTTGAGTCACCACCAACACGCTCTGCCCATAAAAGAGAAATAAAACTCTGTTTAGAGACATGTTTAGCGTCAGAATCAGGAAGTTGATGTTGTATTTCCTGTTACTTTTGTCACCATCCCAGACCAACTGTAAAGGCCAAATCCAATCCTCTCCCCTGCAACTTGGCATCAGAACCGCCCAGCTTCTTTCTTTGTTAAGGGGAAAGGCAGATGAAAGGTACGTACAGTGGGTGCACACTCTCTTAAGTAGGTAAGACTGGAGAATGGGAGAACCAGGGAGTAGTCTGGAGGATCTGCCTCTGCATGGATATAGGGTTTTGTGTCTGCAATAAGCAATTCCAGATGTTTAACTGGGGCTGACAGGAAAAGAGACAATTTACTGATCCCCTCTCCTAGCGTAGTCTCTAAAGCAGCAGTCTGTGTCCTCTCAGTCACATTCAACTGACTTTTTTTGAAGCTACACCGGGACCTGCTCAATAGTCCAAATTTATTTTGATAAACTGCTGCCAAAAGATCAGCTGGGTTTCTGGCAATCAGAATAGGGGAGCTAGCTGTCCAAATAGCCCAGGAAACCTTACCAAGAATAGAAAGGATTCGAACAAACTAAACCAGCATATTCCAAATAGGTGAGAAAAGGTGTTTATAAACTTTTCTGCTGCTATTGTCCCCTAGGCTTTTAGTAGGAACTACTTCTCATGGTGGAAGAATAATTCCCCCCCCCTCCAAAAAAAATTTACATGGAATTGTCAGATGAATAAGGAACTGCAGGATATACATTAGTCACCTATCAGCAGGTGTCTTGGGCAATCAGCTGATGTCAGGGGGATGAGGAACTTGAATAGAATATTCTTTACCCTTTGTCTCATGCCCATGACATGCAGCAATAGTCCACTAATAAACACCTTGCTGTGGCTAGTTGGTATAAAGTAGACCAAACCAAAAACCTGGATTCAAACAATCCTCTTCAAGGGGGCTATTTGAGAGGAAGGATGGTCTTGTGGTGACGGCCCCTGATTGAGCTGGGTTTAATTCCAACTC
Organism: Emydura macquarii macquarii; assembly: GCF_026122565.2. Classification (NCBI taxonomy): domain Eukaryota; kingdom Metazoa; phylum Chordata; order Testudines; family Chelidae; genus Emydura; species Emydura macquarii. The sequence goes on from NW_027130506.1 coordinate 9,976,966, forward strand.
TTCTTGTGAGACCTTAGGCCAGTCACTTAATCTCCCTATGCCTCATTTCCCCATCTCTAAAGGAGGCAGGATAATAAACCTTCTGTTGTCTATTTAGAGTCTAAGTTCTTCAGAGCAGAGACTGGCTCTTACCATGGGTTCATGCAGTGTCTAGTACGATGGGGCCTTGAGTTTGGTTGGGGCCTCCTGTGCTACTGTAATATAAATAATTAGTTATGGTTTGGTTCAAATCTAGAATTTTGGGCTCGATCCCACTTAGTGGGGGCCATTGTATATGGTAAATCGTATCGCCTGAGACGATGTCCTGATTTTTGACATTGCAAGTCTTTAATGGGTGATGGGTTTTTGTCCATCCTGGAATTTGCTGCACCCACCTTTCCTATACAGATTAGTAAAACAGTATTTCTTTAAACTGGTATTGGAAAATAACACATGGGAAGAAGGAAGTCTAAGAGAACCTTTCATACCGGCCTATAGCTGCGATAACTCACAACGTTCTAAAAAAACAGCAGTTATAATTAACACTTGTTTTAAATGTAGCCAACGTGACATTCTCACTTAAAATCTCATGAGACGGCATGTGTTATGTTGAATTAACACCTTTTCAGGCAGTGTGCTTTTTAAAGCATGTGCATATACTGCCAGTATTTCACATAACCAAAGCCCTCTCCCCCTGAATGCACATTTTGAAATTTTGATTTACAGCCTTTCAGGGGAACAGCTGTCAGTTTTATTACAGGGGGGTTGTGGTTCACCCCCATTTTTTGTGGGCCTGTAAGCCACCCTTTTCCTTTCTCTCCTCTGTGTCCCTGCCGTTCACTCCTGTTGAGATCCTGCCTTCTCAGGAGTGGGGCGGGCTTCTATTTCAGTGGCTCACTCAGCCTCTTTGGGTCCCTTCAATGGGGGGGTCCTGCTGTGGTCTCTGCTGCAGGCCTCCCTCCAAAAGTTAAGTTCAGTTTGGCTGTCAGGGTGCAGGGCCTCAGATGGTGCAGATATGGCAGTCAGAGTGAAAATGACATCAGTTCATCTGACTGCCATGGCTATCGTCTCTAGAAACTGGTCCAACCGGCCCCCCAGTGCCTAGGTATGTGAGACACTGGGGAATAGTGAAAAAGCAGGAGAGAGCATTTGTAGTCACTATGGAAACAAAACCTTCTTTCACACGCACACAAGGTTGCACAATGAGCTTTTTTAATAACCCAGAGCCTCCTCTGATTTCCACTGGTGTAAATCAGTAGAACTTATATTGAACTCAATATGTATCTGGAAATCTGTTGTACTGAAGACTTTTTTCACAGTTCATCTTCTACTGATGATATAGCAAATCTATGCTCCTTGTCAGGTAAGTTACTTCCACCCACTCAAACTCAGTGTAAGTCTTAGAGCATGTAATTGAGCAGAAGGAAGTCTAAGCTTGTGTAAGCCAGTCTCATTTACACCACTTGGATTTGTCCTTTTTTTTTTTTGTCTTCTGGCCCTTTTTGGATGACTACTCAGTTTCCTTGGAGAAGCACTTTGCGATCTATGAATGAAAAGTGCAATAAGAGCTAAGTATCTATTATTGTTTTATTATTTTACAAATTATCAATAAAATTGGAACTAACAATCCGGAATAAAGATTTCTAAGGTTATTATAGTTGCTCATCCTTTCCTTCTATCATCTTTTCTTCTATTGATGATAATCACAGAGCTAGAATTGGAAGATAATGAAGAATTAAAAGAATAGAGATATGGAAGGTTTGCACATGAAATACAAAGTCACACAGTAAAGAAATCATGATGTGAAAAATAATGCTGGAGAGGATATAATTCCCCTTCATGTAGCTCTAGATAGAAAAATATCCCCATGGCAGTTCCACATGAGAAAAAGATAGCGCTGCTTACCTTCTGCCGTGACAAAAACAAAGCAGTTAAGCTGTAACGCAGTTACAAGAAATGAAGCTAAACAACTTGGGATGGAATTCAGTGATTTTTGCCAAAGATCTCTTGCTAAGTTGTTGTGATGCATTATACATGTGTGGCTATAAACAGGAAAGTGAAATGACTTATACGTTCCAAAAACAAGATACACTTAGTGACTGATGCCCAGGGATTTTGAGCTCCCACAGCTCCCATTGACTTCAGCTAGAGTCGTGGCTGTGCAGCCCCTCTGAACATCATATTCTATGGGTCCCATCCCCCGCTGGTGTAAACTGGCATAACTCCATTAACTTTACACCAATGTACACCAGCTGAAGATCCAGCCCTAAGTGTGTATTTTAAATGGATGAAACGCATTAATAGGAGAAAAAACAGTTCTCCTTTAGGAGTGACTGTCTGCATAACTAAAGGTCCCCCTACATACCTTCAATAAAACAGTGTAAGTTTAATACTCATCACTTCTGTAAAATGGAGTATTAGGAACCTTAAGTGTACCCAGCACTTTAATGGCTGACTGATCCTTCTCAAAGGTGAGACTATATTGGTGGGGCTAGCTAGCAGAGAGACTACAGCAATATCTCCACAGCCAGCGGCACCGCCAGCAGTGCAGGATCAATTTTGTGGGTTCAATGGAGTGGCAGTGAAGACTCACTCAATCGAACCCAGAAATCGACTCTGCAAATCCATCCCAGCAAGAAGCATAGCACTGCGTTGACAGAAGGACATTTTGCATCGGGGAAGCACAGTGAAGGCACCACAGTAAGTGGATGTTAGGAAGTCGATGGGAGAGACGCAAGTTATTGTACGTAGGTTGCGTATCTCCCTTCGACTGCCGCCGAAATCCATGGCCAGTGTAGACCAGGCCTAGGAGTCTGGAGAAATGGGTTCTGTTTTCAGCACTTCCACTGATTTGTGGGGATCTTGAGCAAAACACGTCATCGCTCTGTGCCCCAGTTTCCCCTCACTGTAAAATAGGGATAATAATACTTAGCCCTTTGCAAAGTGCTTTGAGAATGAAAGGTGTTGCCTAAGTGCAATGCCTTAATAACAACAGTAATAGTAACAGAGATACAACCTCATTACTTAAACTATTGAAAAAGTCAAATTACTGTATCGAGCTCCAGAGGTTCTAATAACATTGGACAGACAACATAGGCTGCTCCTGAGAATTCTTGCAGCAGCAACGCAAACTACTTGAAAATGTACTAAAATATAAAAATTGGTGTCTAACAATATCTTTTCTTACAAAATAATCCCTGGAGAAAGACCTAAGGTAAGCTGTTGTCTTGTTCTCTTGGAATAAATCTGTGGAAGAAAAATAAGTTTTTCCATTCTGGTTTTGGGTTTTTTTCCGGTTAAATATCGATGGAAATGCCTTCCTCACACAGTAGGCCTCACTCAAAGCTCTGTGATGTCTACAGACAGATTCCAATTGACTTCAATGGGTTTTGGCTCAAGCTTATTATTCACATGATGGTTCTGTACAACAGCCGTGGCACAGACGTCTAATTAGCCCAATCAACGTGCTTCTGCCTTGATAAACAGGACAAAAAGGAGCATGCAAAAATGTCCGTGGCAGTTCAATTCTTGGTCTCTCTGCTCTGAGGGCCAACAAGGGTTCCTGTCACAAGGTCACTGGTCCTTTTAAGTGGGAATGGGTCCAGTTCACCTGTGACTCATTAGCTGCCTCCCAGTGGGGTTTGATAGAGGGCACCTGGCTGCTATAAAGAGCCAGGCAACAGTTAGGAGGGAAGAAGAAGAGGGCAGCAGCAGCAATAATAAATAATAACAGCAATTGGTGAGGATGATGGGAGCTGTGTGGAGGGAGGTGCAGGAATCCTGTGAAAGCAATAGTTGGAAGGGACTAGGAGTGGGGGAGAAGAGCTGGCATGGAGAAGGTGTGACGGGACTGGCTAGAGCTGGGGAACTCTGCCAGGTAGAAGAACTGTGCAGAGGCCTCTAGTTAAAGGAGAAGAACCAACTCAGCTGGGGGCAGGCTGAGCCCAAGAGCAAGAGGATGTTTCTGGAGGAGCTCAACAAGGGTAGGGCTCATAGACAGAGGGGCCTGGGGAATGCTGCAGGCAGTCCTGAGGGAAGGATTGTGGTGGAAGCATGGCAAATGGTCAGCTGTGTGACGGCCCTGGAATAGGGGTCTGGAAATCACAAAACAGGGTGTGTTTGTTTGCAGGTAGATGCCTTGGAAAGTGGGCCCTGGAATGAGGGCAGAGGAACTGGGTACAAGGGAACTGGAGAACTGCTGCCTTTTAACTGGTTTTACCTCAGCATTTATGATTGGATTTATATTATGCCTTGAAATAGACTTGGAGACAGCATCATTCCTTTCCTGGGCTGGTGAAATGGCTGCTGGTCGAGTTCATAGAGGAAATAACCCCAGAAATAGCAAAGGGAAAAATGAGGCAGGACTCCACTGTCATGCTGTGGTTAACTATTTAGGGGGGGAGCCCTGGAAGTGGCAGACCCTGTTAGTATTGTTTATTATTTTAATTCATGGAGTTTCTGGCTGAAAGGTACTACGCTAATCATGTACTCTGACTGTATCACACAGATCAAAGAACTTCATCCAGTATTTCCCACAGTGGAGAGAATTATTATTTTCTACTGTGTAAGTGAATCCTAACTGAGTCCATTAGCTTGTGGTCAAACCAGACAACATCTTTAAGAAACACATATAATCTCTATTTTTGTGTGTTTTATGTTGTTGATATTTCTTATGTAGGAAACAGGACTGAAAATACCAAATCCTTTCATGGAGACAGAATAACTATTCTAATAACTAGTAGTAACTTTTCTTTCACTACCAGCTTGGGCCACCAATAAACCACTGACCCAAGAGTAAAAACTTGTACCATATATTCCATTAGCAATCTTCTGAACCATCAAGGCTATGCAATAACTTTTGGTTTTGTATGACACTTTTTTCATTACAAATTTAACCCGAGAAATAACTTCTTTCTGTCCTCGTCTCCTTCCTGTATGAAGGATGGATGGCGTGAATGCCAAAGGAAATGAACTTCATAAACAACAACAATTATTTGTAGAGTTAAATCAGTCAGTAATATGATCAGTCAGGTAAGTCAGTTAGTAATAGGATAGAAGTTTATTGCAGGAGTCAGTTATTAACATTTTAAAGCTCCTTTAAATTTGTGCTTTTCACTCAAACTAAACAGAATATGTTAACCTCCTACATTTCCTTCATTAAATAATCTGTGCTCTTGTGTCAGCTCTAAAGAAAATCCCTAATGAACATGCAGTGGTGGCTTCCTTGATTTACCAAGATTTCTAGATATTAATTCACTCTGAAGTGACTAGTCTGTCTTGAATATTACCAAACGATCTAAAGCACTTGTCAGGATGCTATCAAACCGCACTCAGGCCATTAACTCATTAATTCCCTGCTCTGTCACAGACTCCCTATGTGTGGGGCGGGCTAGTGCAGGGGGATTCACACCCCAGCTCGTTGCAAACTAATTGCATAGATAAGTCCCTGGTGACTTAGTGCTAGATTCACAAGGGGGATTGATGTGCCTAGCTGTCCTTTTAATCACTTCAGTGCAACATTCAATGCCACTCACATCCACAAACCTGCTGCTCAGCTGCCATCTAAGCTTGGAGGCACCTACGTTCCCTGTGTGCTGAAGTTTCTGCCGGTAAGGTTTCCATGGTGCTTGAACTTCTGCTGGTGCATGACAAAGCCACCCAAGTCCTGATGCTACTGAGCACCTAGCTCAGGCCCAAGTTCTGGTAGGATTAACAAACTAAGCATTCCCCAGCCTAGTTCACCTTCAAGGCCTGATCTGGTTGGGGTGCTCATAGCACACTCACCTACACAAAGGACAGCCAGAGGGAGGAGCCATCCTATCTCTACTCCCTAGCACCCAATAGCCCAAAGGTTAGAACACTCACATGCCTGAGATGTGTGAGATCTGCGTTCAAATCCCACTCTGTATGTTTTGATGCAGAGATTTGAACCCAGGTCTCCCCCTAACAGGTGAGTGCCTTGTACATTAGGAATATTCTGGGGCAGGTGTCTCCTGTCAAAGCTGTTTCAATGTGTGTTAAATAGTCATTGGCCTGAAGAAAGCATGACTGTGGCCTGCTGGTTGGGGGACTCATCTGTGAGAGGGGAGACCTAGGTTCCAATCCCTGCTCCAGATGAATGTTTCATTATTTTATACACCTGTAACAGGAGCACTTGTAACAGGAGAGATGGAGAACGCCCTATCCTCAGATACTCTATAGCACACTGGTTAGAATCCTTGCGGGGGGTGGGTGGGGGGAGGAAATGGGGTTTTAAGTCTCTGCTCCTAATCAGGCAGAGTAGGGATTTGAACATGGGTGTTCTTCCAACCCGGGTGAGTACTATAACCACTAGGTCTCTGTCTAAAATTTTAGGCACCGAAAGAACTTTAGGCACATAAGTCCCATTGACTTGCTATGAGAATAAAATTCCTAAATTCCTTAGACACTGTTAAAAATAAAACCTAGGTTTTTAAGTCTTATGCACGTATGAAAATTTTAGTGCCTGGCATTATGGGAGTGAAGATTCAGCTCAAATACCAAAAGGAAAAATATTCAAATAAATATAATGGGTAGATCTAAAACTCGGGCATAATTGCTAAATTGGGTCAACTCTTACAAAATACTTGGCTAAATTATGCACATTTTTCATGTGAAATCAGGCCCATTTTCTGATACAAATGGCTCAGGTTTTTTTTAACAAAACCAATGTGAGTTTTCAGTGCAACGATAGCCGTTTTGCTGAAAGCAAGAAAAAAGCAAAACTGAGCGGAAGGGATATTGAAAATCCACAAACTTTTCAGGGCTCTAATTACTGCACTTCTGTGCAAAAACTACCAGGTTTGAGAACCAGCTATTTCCAAAGACTCTGTGACAGCTGGTATAAATGTCCAGGCCTCATAAACACAACCTGACAACTGTCTTCTTTAGCTGCCTGTTAACTTAGGGATTCAAATAGCCCTTCTGATGATACCATTCCTTCTGTGCCACAGATCATTATCTAGGCAGCCAAAACATGAGCAGTGTGTGCCAGCTCATTTCATTAAAAAGGCTCATAGTTCAGAGGGCCAATGAAGGAGGAGAAAATAAAACATCTGGCTATCAATTTGGACAGAAAAGAACAATATGGAGGCAAAAGGGTTACTAGATGGACTTGGCTACAGGTAGACAGTTAATGAGATTCCATCAAAGCCCATCCTATCCTGGGGGATAGTTAGAGCCTGATTCATCTCTTGTGGATGCTGGTGTGAATCTGGAGTAATTTGATTCTGTAGGTGCTGAAACTTTGGTGGTGTAATAAGATCATCAAAGATGGGCATAGAGTGAACATCCAGCCAGCTAGAGATCCAGCCAGCACCTAGCTAGAGATTGGGCTGGCTGGTGCTTGATCTGCAAGAAGGCTACATCCCTATCCTGACGATAATGAATTTGACCAAAGAAAAGTCCACTGATGTCAGAGTTTACATCTGACTTACATCAGTGTAAAGTGGAAGGAGAATCAGGGCCTGAGCATTTTTACAAGCAGGGTGTGGTGGTACTGTGGCTGAAAGAGAATGAATAGAATCTCCAGGATGTGGGAGGAGGCTGTTAGACTGACCTGAGTTGAGATGCTCTGTAAACAATCTAATAAAGACTGTTGTTAAACTTACTAACAATGAATTATTATTAAGAGTACTGGATTACGTGAATACAAAACAACATATGGTAACAGGAGTGAAGAAAGTGATAAAACGTTCTGGAAGAAGTTTAAAAAAATGAGGTAAATGTTACTCAGAAGTGAAAAACAAGTTGGAATGAATTAAGATTGATCAATTAGGAGTTCCCACATTTCTATTAACGTTGAGAAATGCTCCAGAAAATTAGAAATGGTATAAAAAAGAATTTGATTATTGAGAGTATTGGGACCTATTCATAAGGAAGATGAACAAAAAGATCGCCATCTTTTTTAATATCTCAGGTACTGAAGCAATTGTATTATATAATTCATTTGAGTTAAATGTTAGAGAATGAGCTGACTATGAGTTTGTCATAAAAAATTTGACGAATACTGTCCATTGAAAAGAAATGAAATATTTCAAGTTTCACTCAAGAAATCAAATGGAGGAAGAGACTGTTGAATCATTTTAGCAGATCTAAATTGAATCTGAGTCAATGATAAGAGATCAAACTGTGAGGAGTATAAAAGATATTAATATGAAAAAAAAAAGATGGTTTGAAGAGTCCGATCTAAATGTGGAAAAAAAGCAGTGAGAATTTGTCAAACTGATTAACTCAATCAACAATGAGGACACATTTTAAAAAGAAAATAAATGCATATGAATATAAAATAAATAAAAAGTACCAAAACAAGTCTATAGAGGAAAAAGGAGTGAAAGAATTAAAGTTAAAACATATGAAAGAATATTCTAGATGTGGAAGGAGACATCAACCTAGACAACATCCCCATATGGTCCAACCTTTCATAACAGAAAGAAACAGAATCATTTCACAAAGATTTGTAAACAGAGAAGTCTGGAAAAAATTAGAAATATACATTTAATTAAAAAAATCTCAGAGAAGATATCAAATAAGGAATACATTACATTACAGATGAAGAAAATTTGTTTCTGGGTATTTTGAAACAGAGTCACTCTGAACTACAAGGAGACTTGGACAGCTACACTCTACTAATGAAAGATTTATTTCATATATAATAGATACAGGTTCACAAGCTTATGTAATTTCAGAAGAAATTATAAAGAGTCTAAAAGTAAAACTGTAGTGAGAGAAGAAAGACATTAATTTACATTCCTATAGTGGTGAAAAAATTCTTATTGTGATTGTCTGTGAATTACAGGTCATCGTTAAAGATAATTTTGAAAACCTAGGAGTTGTAGTAGTTAAGGGACAAGGTATTTCTAATTTAGATTTAGAAACAGGTTTAGCACCAAATCTAATTGGTAGAATTCAGACTATTTAGGATTCTGAAACACTGGAATTTGAACATCAATTTACAGATTTATTCACTAGTGTTGGTAAATTGGATACAATGTGTAAAATAGAGTAAAATGAAACAAAGAAACCAGTTATACAGGCAACTAGAAAAATACCCTTAGCTTTAAGAAGTAGGGTACAAAAAGAATTGTAAAGGTTAGTTAATATAGATGCAATTAAAAGCGTGGATGAGCTGACTGAGTAGGTGAATTCATTAGTAATATCAGAAAAGAAAGATGGATCCTTACATTTATGTTTACATACAAAAGACTTAAATAAGTGTGTTAAAGGGAACATTTTAAAATACCAGTGAAGAAATATTTGGACAAATGTCAGGAGCAAAATACTTTTCTGCTTTAGGTGCTTGGTGTGGATTTTAGCAAATATCATTGGAGCAAGAAAGTGAATTGCTATGTACATTTAACACACCTTTTGGACATCATTGTTTTCAAAAGACTACCTTCTGGACTATGTTCAGCTCCAGTGGTATTTCTTAGAGCAATATAAAAGATTTTTGAAAATATAGTTGACACACAAGTGTACATAAATGATATAATAATATGGGAATGAGCTTTAGAAGAGTATGATATAAAATTAACTAAAGCATTATCTACAACAAAAGAAGCAGGTTTGAAACTTAAGAGAAATAAATGTACATTTAGTTTACAAGATTTAATGTTTCTAAGAGAAAAACTGACCAGTCAGGGATCACAGATTGATCTACAACAAATACAAGCCATTGATAATATTGCTTACCCAAAAGATAAGGAGTCATTACATGATTTTTGGGGTATATTTCATTTTGTAGATACCTAATCTAGAAAAAAAAATTCAAGGGCTTTACTTTGCAAAAATAATCAATGGAAATGGGATGTCAACAACAAAAATGTAAACAGCTTAAGAAACTAATAAAAACAGCGCCCATATTAGAAGTATTTGATAGTAAGAGGCTTACAAAATTGCTTTCAGATGCATACAGACAGGGTTTAGGAGCAGTTCTATTACAAAAGTATGGTGTTCTGTGGAAACTAGTTGCTTTTGTATCTACATCTATGTCAAAAACAGAATGTCACTATGCTCAAATAGAAAACAAGGCTTTGGCATTGGTTTTTGCATGCAAAATATTTCACATATTTATATATTGTAGATCTGTACTGGCAGAAACATCATAAACCACTAATTAATATTTCAAAAAGGAACATAGCTCCTCGGTTACAAAGATGATTTTTTCAATTGTATTTATATGATTTAAAATTAGAATATCAGCCACGCAAATTATTAATTGTTGATGATATATTGGTTACAGCATAAGCTTTAGAAAGGGTAATTGAAGAAGAAGATGAAGTGGTACAGGTAGATGCACTTGAAATATTTCCTAGATCAGAATGAGTATGGGGAAGAAATTATACAAGCAATAAGATAGGATGAGAATTTACAAGGGATTATTACAGCAATTGAAAAAAGAATATAATACAAAAAGATATCAAAATCATAGAATCAGTTTATTCTGTACTTATCAGTAATTGAAGGAATTATGTTTAAAGTAAGAGAGTAGTAATTCCTTTAGGGTTAATAGCAGAGATGTTGAAACAGTACAAGATTGACATTTGGGCATAAAAAAATGTAAAGAGAGAGAGTGAAGAGACGTTCTGTACTGGCCATAAATGAACCAAAACATAGAGGATGATATAAAAGAATGTGACATATGTCAAAAATATAGAAATGCTCAGTATAAAAACTTATGACATTTATTCAAGAAAACTTAAGACCTTGGTCTAAAGTAGGTTTATCTCTTTGAATAAAGAGCATGCACATGCTATAGTTCTTGACATTTTTTGTATTTTCCTGAAATATCTATACTGGAAAACACATGCCAAATAAGTCATCAATAAAATTAAATCAACTTTTGCAAGGCATGGCATTCCCCATACAGTAGAGACTTATAATGGACTTCATTTTTACAGTCAAGAGTTTTAAAGTTTTGCCATAGCATATGATTTCAAACATATTACAGCAAGTCCAGGTTACCCACAATCTAATGGGCTAGTTGAAAATGGTGTTAAAATAGTAAAAAGATTACTAACGAAAGTTGAAGAAACCAATACTGATTTATATTTGACATTATTGAATTATAGAACATTAGCATTACAAAAGGTTCATCACCTGCACAGTTGGTATTTTACAGAAAACTCAAGGCTATGTTCACACTGCAGCGTTAATTTGAATGAGCTTAATTTGACTTTCAGCAGCCGATTTAAAGAAATAGCAGCAGACTGTTCACACTATGCTGTTTGAGTTGGTCTCTTGCATTCACACTGGCCAGCCTTAATTCGAATTAGAAAGCAGTGCACTCTGGGTAGCTATCCCACAGTGCAACTAACCACGGAGGCTGTGTCATCATCCCCCACCTTTCCCCCTCCCAAACAAACAGGAAAAGGATTTTTGCGCCATTTTTTTTTTTGCTCCCCGCAATCGCCGTTTCTTTAGCGACATGGACCCAGCTCTACTCTGCACTATAATTGTGGTTGTGACAAATACATTGCAGCTTATCATGGAGTACTTGAGAAATAGAGCAAGAAGGTGAAGCAGCCAAGGCTCCCCTACTTCAAGACATCCAGCAGAACAATTCCTGATTGCTGCAGGCAATGAGTGATGCATTAGTGATTTCTGTTCCTGTATGTTGCTTGCCTTTTCTCATGCACCCAGCACCCACCTTCCCCCACCCCGGATGTGGCTTGCCTTTGATGCAAGTCTGATTTCAGTTCCTGTATGTTTTCCTTTGATGACACCCCCCCACCACCCTTCCAGGTCTGTGCCCAACAAATCCTTCATGAACAAGATTTTCTTTAATAAAGAAACGTTTTGGAAAGATGCAAACATTTATTTTTGAACAGTCATGTCTTGGGTGAGGGGGGGGAGAGGGGGAGGGTGGAAGGATTCCTTCGCTGTCTCCAGGGGTAGGGTGTTTAGTTTCTTCCTTTTCCTAATCATGAGACAGTCTGTGTGCAGCACTGACTAATGGTCGGGCCACTGGTGAGGTGTCTACAGAATGAAAGAAAAATAACAAGATAGCCACAGCCAAATTAGTGAAGAACAGTATACGTATGTAACATTTTGAAATACTCATGCATTAATACAATATAGCCACAGCTTTTAAAGTTAGGAAGAAAATATCTATGTATCAATTTCAACAAGGATGGCTTGATACAATGTTGCCTCTAGTTTGTGTATTGAAGAGGAAGAACATACATATGTTTCAGTTTCCATAATTATGCTTTTGTGCAATGTAGCAAGTGACTTTCTAATGCAGACCTCATGGAGGGCTGGGGGGTAATCGGCTTGCATCAGAAACCCACAGAGACAGGACTGGGGTTTGCAGGGGGTGGAATTTCTCTGCCTGCAGTTCAAACAAAAACGGAGAGCTATTGGGAACTGATTAGGGTGGGGGGAGGGAGTGTTGATTTCTCAGCTTGCATTCCAAGCCCACATAGATAGGAAAAATGGGGGTTGAGGGGGAAATGGATTTGTCTGCTTGCATTCAACACAGACAGGAATTGAAGAAAGAAAACTCACCAGACGTCCCTTCTCCAGCATGCCCTGGGATATCGTCCCATAAATGTCTAGATTCCTTTTGCTGGCTCTGACCTGAGCCAGAACGGACTCCTCGCCCCACAGCCAGATGAGGTCTAAGACCTCTGGTCGACTCCATGCTGGAGCACGTTTGGGCCTTGCAGCAGACATGCTGAGAACAGTGGCAAAGCTCTCTCCAGGCTGGCAGTACAGGAAATGGAGATTCAAATCCTCCCGGGGCTTGAGGGGAGGGCAGGGGACTTTACCTGCCATTGTGACCACGGAGCAGCACAGCGCGATTGGCCAGAGCGGTGACAATGGGACATAAAGCATACATTCCAGAGGGCAATTAAGTCGAATTAAGCTTAATTATGTTCACACTGACACTAATTCGAATTAACAAATTCGAATTAGGTGCTACGCCACTTGCACAGGTGGTCTTATTAATTCGATTTTACAGGCACCTTAATTCGAATTAACAGTGGTGTCAGTGTGAACGCGGGAGTAATTAATTCGAATTAAGGGACTTTAAATCGACCTAAGTCCCCAGTATGAACCAGGCCGAAACAGATTACCTGTGCTTGTTCAAGAAGGATAAGGACAGAAACAAGTATAAACATCAGTCAAGTTTGTGTCAAAAGAATTACTATGACAGAGGATTGCATAAACTACCTTCTTTAAAACTGAATAATAGAGTACATATATATTATGGTAGAAACTGGCTTCAGCAAGCCACCTCAGTCTTATGATGGCATGACTACTAATGGACAAATTGGAAGCATTTGCAATTGTTCTCTGGAAGACAGGACTCAGCTGAGAGAAGAAATGATATAGTCCAGCAACAAGAGCAGCAACAAAATGAAAACAACATCAGTCCTCTAAGTAATAAGAACAACTTCAATAATACAACAATTATAGAAATCCATTGCATCAAAGGAGACCTGCTAAAAGACTTATAGAAAGCTGTTAAGATAATTCTGATATATATCTACATACAAATACATTTGTGCTAACAAAAATTAATTAAAAGAAAGGAAATGCAGTGTTCCTGTTGCTTCAAGAGAATGGATAGACATTTCTGAGGGTGGGAGCTGACAGCGGGAGGAAGCTATTGGTTTTAGATTAAACTGACAGATTGACCTGAGTTAAGATGCTCTGCATCTATGTTCACTATCTAATAAAAACTGTTGAGTTACTAGCAATGAATTATTAAGACTAGTGGTTTACCTGAATGTCACTTTCCTAAATTGCTTCTGTATTGTTTTACAGACACCATCTTGGCTGATTTTGGGATACAAACTGTGGCTCTCCAGAAGTGAAAGAATAAGCTTCTGCCTCTTAAACTAGGGAATCGGGCTCTCAGGCTGGGAGCTTTGACGGAACCCTGTCCTCTGTAGGTGAGATACAAAGGGGGACGCAACCAGGGCCCAAGCATAATTTTTTTCGGGCCCAGTACAAACTTAAAACATGGGCCCACTCCCATAATGGGAGTAATGGGGTTTGCAGCCTGGGCAGCACAGAGCAGCACAGCGCAATTGGCCAGAGCGGTGACAATGGGACATAAAGCATACATTCCAGAGGGCAATTAAGTCGAATTAAGCTTAATTATGTTCACACTGACACTAATTCGAATTAACAGGCCTCCGGGCCCTGGTAAAGTGTACCCTTTTGCCCCTCATGTGGGGACCCTGGACACAATCCCCACTGAGCAGTGGCTTACAGAAAGCTCTGGTGCCCCTTATAATAGGGACTGAGAAAAGGGACTGAGAGAATAATGGAAAAGTTTCTATTCCTGAAAGGCATTGATGAATCACAAGAGCAGACTCGAATCTCGCTTCCAATAGCATAAGTCTGGAGAAACTCCATCGACTTCAGCAGCGTTAGCATGGACTTGTGCCAGGGGGGGTAAATCAGTGCAACATTTGACTCTCAGGTGTTGAGAATGCTGTTGTAACAACCCCTCCTGGGTGACAGGGTGCATCTTGACTCAGGTTAATGTCATCCACTGCCATGCCGCCACTTGAAGGCCCCAGTCACAAAAAGAGGGAGATGCTGCCAATCTCGCTCAGATGGAGTAGTCCTTTCCTCACTGGGCTTGAGTGAACTGACACGGGTACGGGCACCAGAGCTGGGCCCTAGGAAAACACCGGTTGGATCTCACTATGATTGTTCCGCCCGAACCTGTACGCGCAGTTGAGCTGTGATGTGATGTGCAGCAACATTGCATTCAGCTGGGAGCTGAATACTTGGAGGGGTGAATTTCTTGGAAGCAAGTGAAAAGAGAGTCACGGAGAAGGTCACTGTAAGAAAAGGGCTTTAGATGATGGCCTGCAGCGTCGCATGCCTTCATTTACACAGCTGTTCCTGATGTGCCCTTTTAGAGGTATGTCGGGAGGAATTAGTTGCACATGCTCTGTTGGTGGGATTCACAAGGGGCCATAGACATCTAGCTGCCATGTCAGGTGCTTCAGTCCAACACGTAGGCACTGCTGGCATTCACAAAACCCCTGCTCAGCTGCAGCCTAACCTTGTTGGCATCTAAAGTCCCTCGGTGCCTAGGCTTCCATCATTAAAGCCCCTGAGGTGCCTAAATTTCAGTGGTTGGGCACACACCCAGCTGTCAAAGTCCTGACACCACTAAGCAGCTTGGCACCTAACACATAGCTAAGTACCAGCAGGATGAACATACCAGGTGTTCCCCTGCCTATCTTGCCTTCAGGGGCCAATCTTGTAGGCATGCTCAGAACACACCTAAACCCACACAACACCTAAACCCACACTTTGGCCCGGTAGTTAGAGCACTTACCCTGGCTCAGATCTGCAGCTTTTTGATGTGGTGCAGGGATTTGAACTTGAGTCTTTCCCCTACCAGAAGAGTGCCCTAACCACTGGCTATGGGGTATTCTAAGAGCAAATCTCTTTCAGTCTCTCCTGTTGAAGCTGTTCCAGTGTGTGTAAATTCCTAAATATTCATTTAAAGACTCTGTCGCCCAGAAGTTAAGGCACTCACTTGGAAGAAAGGAGACTCAGGTTCCAGTCCTTCTCCTCTAATGAATATTTAAGTATTTATTCACAGTGAAACTTCTTCAACAGGAAAGACTAAGAGAGCACCCTGCCCCATAATACCCCAATTCCTAGTGCACTCATCTGAGAGGTGAAAGACCTAAGACTTTGCTCCACATCAGGCAAAAGGGGGATTTGAACATGGATCTCCCACATCCTGGGTGAGTGCTCGAACCACAGAGATAAAAGTTATAAGGTCACCACCACCTTGGTTTTCTTAGACACCTAATTCTCCCCGTGCATTGTACAGGCAGCCTGGGTGCCTAACCCAGGGTGGTGAATTTAACTAGGCCACAAGGCATCTAAAAGCTAGGTGCTGTAATCCTAAACATAGCAGTAGCTGCTGCATCCCACTTCCCCCCTTGTGAACCCCACTGTAAGTGCTTCAGTGGCACCAAAAGCCATTCTGTGCAACAGATATGGCCAGTGATTACGTAACCACTTACATATATGGCAGTGGTTTAAAAGCAGTGGAAAATGACTCAGCCCCGTGAGGGTCCCCTCTCTTGTAGTCAGAGTTCTGTTCAATAAGGGCCCGGTCTTGGCAGACCCCTGTGAAGATGCTCCACTTTGGAGGAGAGCACAAGGACGATACTCACCCTTGGGCTGGGAATGTCTCTGGCTCGTGTTTCCTGGGCTGAAAGCCACCCCAAAGGGGCAGAGCTGAGTCAAGGGGCTGACTCCCTGCCCATGTACCAGCCTGTGGAGGGGAGGAGATCCTTCTAAAGGGAGCTGCAGCAG
The DNA here is from genome assembly GCF_026122565.2 of Emydura macquarii macquarii. Lineage (NCBI taxonomy): Eukaryota > Metazoa > Chordata > Testudines > Chelidae > Emydura > Emydura macquarii. The sequence goes on from NW_027130506.1 coordinate 9,993,271, forward strand.
GCATTCCCTTGCATACAAGGAGCTCTGGGAAGTGTTGTGGTGTCCTTGGCTCTGTAGCTTTGCATGGTTTCTACCCAGGCCTGTGCCTTTATATGCAATTTGTGAGGGATGCAGCCTAAAGACTTAGATTTCCAAATGTATTGAGACTCCGAGCTTCCATTGAAATCAATGGCAGTTAGGTGCCTAAATACCTTTAAAAAACTGGCCCCTTAGGCTGCTGATCCTATTTCATGATCTTGTCCCATCTTACAGGGGACTTTGGGATTTAAAGAGTGGCAGTGACATTATTAGATGCTGTGTCTCAGTCAAGCAGGTTACACCATCAGTGCTGTCTCTGTCTTTAATTAGTCCTAGCGAGTCCCAAATGAACCTGATCCAGGGGCTTATTCACAGATGTTTGTCTCTTTTCCATTGCTTGTAACGGCACTTAACACTAACCAGTGTCTGCAGTATGGCAAAGAGCATTTGTATCTGCTCCCTCTCTCATATCACAGAGCACAAGTGATTTTGCAGCACAGATTGTACAGTGCCATGCTCTATTCTCTTCCTTCTGGGTAGGTGTCTGAATCAGCTAGCTTTCGCTCTCTCTCCAGTGAAGGAGAATCCTGACCCCTAGGTCCCTACATTTTATTCTCCCCGCAGCTAGGAATTCTGAGGCTCAGAACCTATTAATGTATCTTCTTTTACATGGTTTTATAAGGTGGGGAAGGGGAGGTAGGGAAGCTCAAATGGGGGAGATGAGATGTGCAAGAGGTTGCAGTGAGGACTGGCAGCTCTGAGCTTTAGCTGTTATTATGTGTCAGTATTTCTCACCTCAAGCTTTGAAATGATGAGCTGTTGCCAGGAGGGGTGGTTTAGCGTACTAAGCATCAGGTAGAAACTGGCTAATTCATACTTCACTAATGCACACACAACCTTACAGTCCCTTCCCTACATCTGAGGATTTCCTAGCAAGGAGAGTGCTGCAGTGAGGTCTTGAATTGCCACAACGACACAAGGTTTACTAGTAGTGTGGGACAAGTGTAAATAATGACAAGTAAACTACATTTGTCTGTTACTGTCTGTGAATCGAATACATCTTCTGATGCATTATCTTGCTTCTTTTGAATTGTGTGTGTTCCCTGACTCATTAATTCACAAAATGGATCTTTAGTGCAGATTAGAGAGATTCTTCTGTCTACACTGCCTAGAAACGGAGATTCAAATCCCAGATGGTGTGTCATTAAATTGGGTTCCATGAAGTTTTTTCTAATGAGATCTTCAAGGTCCTTTCTTTAAAATCCTCTGGGACAATAGGTGTTATATAAATTATAATAGATTATATAATTATAATAAGTTATATAAATAAATCACTATAAACAAACGGTCTGGATGCTATTCCATCCTCAGGAAACAGAAGAGAGCAGTTTTGGTTTCATTGTAATGGAAAACAGCCCTATTTCTTGGTGTGTATATATAAAATATATTATAGCTGCAGGAAAAAAAAGACCAACCTTCCCGGTGGCATATGTGACTGACAGCCTTGTCTTGTCCTCTGCTTCACACAGCAAACAAACTGACATCCAGTCGTTGAACAGGTCTTCAGTCAAGAAAGAGCATGTCAGGTCTGAAATTAAGGGAGCTGCTTTCATCCCAGATGAATACATGGCATCTGCTCCAAGCACAGAAGCCTGCGAGAACAGTAACAAAATTAAATCCAAGGAATGTTTCCTTCTCTTTCCATCTTCCCCAGCTTATCCTTAAACAACCCTGCACATTTACACAACACCAGATTTGCATCTCAACAAGGGGTCTTCAATAGCTAACTGTTTTGAATAACTTAAATGTAATGTGAACTATGGAAACAAGCTGAGCAAATTCTTGCATGTGAAAACATGAACCTGGATATTAATGTTGCCAAGAGCTTCATAGGATTCATAAAAGGATAGGACATGTATATGAAAAACAAGAACACCCAGAGTCACAATAGCAAGCAAAATAAAAACCAATGAGAACTTTGGAAGGGATAAACCGTCCTGGTTCAGGGCATAAGCCAATCAATAATTATTAGGGATTAGGAAGACACTTTCCTTGAGGGCAGGTTATCCCACAACTGCCTGCTACAGGATTTCTTTCACCATCCTTTAAAACATCTGGTGCTGGCTGTGACCCGTCCCATGCCCAGGGTAGCCAACTGATAATGCCAAGGTCAGGGCAGGCTGCAAACGGAGAGCAGATTCTCCCAGCACTGGTGGGTGGCACTGAAGCGAGACTTCCCAACCAGCCACAAACTGCACTTCTGAATCCCCACAGAAGCCAGTATACAAATGCACACAGCCCCCTTTTCTGCATTTCAGCCTCTGGCTCCCAGTCAGCCACTAGGTCCAGTAAAGAGACCAGTTATTTAAACTCTATGTTCTTTACTAAAAAGGTTCCCTCTGACCACAGAGCGTCAGCCACAGTACCAGTTCAATATAAGTTTGGATCTTACCTAAAATACCACGCTGCCAGCCAATCCTTTAGTAACTAAAACTAAAGGTTTATTGTAAAAAGAAAGAAATAACCACAAGAGAAATGTTAAAGAATTAGAGCAATCAGAACATACAAGTGATTGAAAGTCCATATACATCAGGTTTCTAGAAGAATTATGGAGTTGCAGGCTTGTATAGTTCCTCTGGTGTGCACCCAATCTCTGGGTGGTCTCAGTCCTTTGTTTCACAGCTTCAGTTCAGTTGTAGATGAGCTGATCCAGAGGTAAGTTGGTACCTGAAGCTGAGTCCTGGCTGAAGACTGGTGACTGAAGACAAAATAGATTCCCCAGGCCTCTGCCTTATATACCCTCTAGCCCTGGCTATGCAGTTTGTAGAGTTTTACAGGAACTAAAATGGAGTCCAGAGCCACATGGGCCAGTCCTGGTGCCTCATCAGATGTATCTCCGGCTTCTCCCCCGGGGCCCCTTGCACCTGGGAATGTCTTAATGGGCCATTAAGCAAGCTATTGTTCTGCAGCCACCTGTCTGAGTTGTTACTCAGACAGAACCATTTGAAATACAGATGTATCAAATATATCTGTAACTTCCATTTCGCACATCACACATGAACATAAGTATTATCATCTTACTTAACATATTATAACCTTCCTAACAGTACCTGACATGGCATATCTCACAGGAATTATTATGAATTTGACATATTGATGTTAACCCATATGTTAAATGCTCCCCCCCTCCCCCCCCCCAGTCTAACCAGCACGACACTGGCCATTCTCAGAGGCAGGATTCTGGAGTGGGTGGTCTACTAGTCGGATCTGATATCACTGTGCCTATGTTTCTATCCTTAGGAAAACTCTGCCTTATGAGATTTCCCCCATTAAGATGGTGGAAATTTCATCTGCTCAAAAGATTTTGGCTTCCTACTATTTGTGGCCAAAAAACTCATGAGGACCACTCATGACATTTCAGCTCCATCTTATGTAAACCTGAACCATAGCCCAATTCTCAGCCCAAACCCCAAACGTTAGCCTCATTCAGTTTTATAGCTGCTGAGCCTCAGCCCTTCGCTAAGAGCTGTAAATATGGGTAGAATGATTAGCTTAGAACAATGGTATTTAAAGAAAATGATTTAATATGCATTCCAAGATGAAGCATTGCCCCTCTAGCTAGTCCCCTGGGATAAAGGATATCAACAGAAAAAATATTTTACATTCAAAAGAGATCTCATGACTGTGATCAATGGTAATAAAGAAAATACAAAATGTCAATACAGTGAATAAAATGTTCTTTAGACTGTTCAGAGTGCTGTGATTGAGTTTATGCTTAATATATAAACAGTACCGTCAGTGGACTGGCACAGTCCACACAGGAAATCTAAGGAAAAGAACGTTCTGATGTTATTAACAACTTTGGGGAGGAAGAGAGCTCAGCATAGCGTCTGAATATAGAATACATAACTATCCAAGTTCTTTAGCTTACTTGGAAATGATTGTTGGGTTTTGTTTGTTTGAGCTTTTTTACTTGGAAAGGAAGTTCTAAGTAAACCTGACAAAAAGTAGTTTAAAGATTAATAGCTGAAGATGGAAAAAGCCCATGAGGCAGATTTGGGAACAGAATTTGTAATCTTAATCCCACGCTGCAAGCATCAGGCAGGCTAATAGCTGTGTGTCTATCTAACATGCAGAGAATGGTAGAAAAGCTAGAGAAATGTGCCCCAATTTGTCTGATTACATGAACTGCTCTTCACTCTTGTTTAAAAGCTACATAAAAATGTACCCTGAAAATGCATTTAAAATATTTCTAACCTTTCTGATGTTCTACCCATTAGGGATGTGAGTGTGCACACACACATGCACGCACGTCCATGCACACGCACACGTTGTGGTGAAATTCATGTAATAAAACACAAAGCCCTATGACAATGAACTGCAGCGCTACATGACATTGTATTTATCACATGCCTTTGACTACCTCATATGTTGTTCTTCCACTTGCACCAATACTACTTTAACATTTCATTAACCTTTCAAACAGCACTTTTTAATATAAAAAGCTGCCACAAATATATTCTTGTTTACCCCAAGTAACACTTTTTTAAACTACAAAGTGGACAATACTCAGTCCTGGACCAATGATTGCTTTCAGCTCTAATATTACATGAACAATAAGGGCTAAAAATGGGCGTGAGGGGGTGTTAGAGTATAATAATTGACATATTCTGGTAATTCTAGTCTTTCTCTGTTCACAGAATAGCTATGAGCAGACTAATCTCCTTGAATGTATTTGTTGCTTGAAATTTCACTATTTTTGCCCCCAAAAATTATTTTTGGTTAATCAAACGTTTGTCTGCAGGTATTTGCTATTTACGTTTGTTGTGGGATAAGTTATGGTGTATTTTCTGTTTTCTGATTGGATAAGTGTTGGATAAATGAGTAATGAATATCTGCCTGTGCAAATTCACAATTCAATTCCATGAACACTGGAATGTACGTTCTTCTCCAATTGCTCATTAGCTTCTTTTATTTCTTTTAGTCAAAAGTTCAGCTGTTTAAAATAGGGATTTCAGATATGTTCAATGCAAAACGTTGTTTAAGCAAACAAAAAGGGGCCATTTCACCATACAGCAACCCTTCTTACATGTGATCTGTCTTCCATTCAACAATTGTGTTCGCTTGAAGGGGAAATTTATTTTGGATTTTTCCACTGCTGATGTTTAAGTTGTTTTCTCTCTAAATTATACCTTTCTTGAAAAATTTTCTGTTTAAAATGATTTGCATGTGTTTATCCAGCAGGAAGTAAAGATCAGAAGTATCAAACTATGTGACCATAAACTGGCTGTGTATTGAGCCTAGTAACTGGCACTTTGCTTTTATAGTCCTGCATATCACTAGCAAGTTGATAGGAAGCGACATGAGACTATATGGAAATTTCAAAGAGGTTTGTAGTGGGGCCATAGATGTGGCCCATTGACTTTAGAAACAGGGTATTAGCTGGCCCCAAACCCTTAACATAGCATTTATAAAGTGCCAATACAGATCTTATTGGTGTTCTTAGTGAAATTAGATTGTATCAGTTTTGAGTTTATTTGGTTTGAAGGAAGAAATCAAAACGGCATTAAGTTACAGTTGGCAAGTTATACCAAACTGAAAGATGCTGCAAACACGAGAAAACAGGAAACTTCAGAAAGACTGATGATGAAATAAGCAGATACTAATAAAATGAGGGTTAAGAAATGCAGGCTAATACATATGGGCAAGAATAGTCTTAGAGCAGGAGGAAGGTGATTAGAGAGCTGTAATGATGAGAAACCTGGGAGTGAGAGCGAATAACAAATGCAATAGGCTGCTGTGTGCTGCCGTGGCTAAAAGGGGCAGTACAACATTGGGCTTTATCCAGAGGGAGACATCACATTGAAGATTAAAGAAAGAGTTAATATCACTTTATACAGTACTGGAGTGGCTACTGTTAGACTACAACGTGCAGTTTGGGCCACCTCCGATTGTGAAAGACAAAACTTGTGCAGATGACAACAAAGGACTAGTCTACTTGGAACGTTACTGCACGGCAAGCGGGGTCTGAATTTACAGCACACCAGCTTGCTGTGTAGTAACATCCCGTGTGGACACTGCTACAGCGCTGTGAAAGTCCCAGAGTGTGGCTTGGCATGCTGTGCTTACAAGCAGCACTCCAAGACTTACAGGATGCAGTAGAAGTGTCCACATGGGACGTTACTGCACAGGAAGCTAGTGAGCTGTGGATTCCCACTCCGGTTTGCCCTGCAGGAACATCCCATGCAGATAAGGATGGTTTATGAAAAATACCATGCTGAGTCACACCTGTGAGTTAGTATGGATGGTGGGGAGATTTTAAGACGGGAGTGCAAAATGTTTTTAATTTCTTCTGCTGGAAGCTGAAATTTCTCTTCTGACTTAAAGGAGCCCTGTGCTGATTGTAATACTCACTTATAGAATCACAGGAGTTTACTGGCACACTACGAGTACCAACTCTAGCGCACACAAACACTGAACTTCCCGCTAAGCTCCCCAGACCAGCTACAATAACAGAATAACACAGGAGACAACAACAACTTAACACTAAGATAAGCACCATCAATTGACGGAGGGGCTGTCTGCACTGATCATTACATTATCACTTAAAATACTACAAATAAACTAACTGAGGCCCTTTTCCATCATGCTCCTCTCCTTAAAGAACAGGTAGTAATTTCTTAAAGTTTGGAAATGATTGTGCCGATACTAAGCTCATTATGAGAAGGATGATTTCACATGTCCTCAAGTCTCTTGCTAAGGGCCCCAGTCAGATAGTCCCTGTTCATTCTCTGCCCAGCCCTTCAATTCATATATCCATTCATTTCCTGACAAAGCACACATTTTTATAAACCAATGCTATTGTGACCAATTACTCAGATCTTATGTATTACTATATCACAGGCCCCAACTTGTCAAGTGGTGCCCAGCAGTAACAGCTAGTATATGATGTAGTAAGAAGTACAAACTTAAGGCCTGCAACCCAGCAGAACAGGCTAAGGCTTAAGGCCTAAGTGGAAAAAGCCAAGTTAACAGGAGTGTAAGTGAAAAAAAACAAGTTAACAGAAACTAGCCTGTGAACTTATGACCTGACTGAAACTGGCACGGAGAAAACGCTGATACTGCAAGTGTACTTATTTCTAAAATATTACTTATATCAAAAAATTACTAAAAATACACAGCAGGTAAAAAAGGCACCAAGACATCCTGACACAAAAAAATAACCGACTCCCTAAAATAATACTTTAATGAATAAAAATGTCTACTAAGGTGATAAATGAAGTTGTTTTGCCCAAATCGTCCAATTTACGGTAAAGGGTGGCATTAGACTATGTCAAGAGGGTGGCAACTACCTACATCAAAGGGTGCAGAACAAAATTGACTGTAACAGTGTACAAAAGAGGGTGTCAGAGAGAATGACTCTGTCCAGCCTAGGGGATAACGGAAAGTCCCGCCGTTGAGCCACATCCATTGTAACGCCGCACTCATATGGGAAGTAGACCCGTAAATACTCTGTAGGTCACTTCTCATTGTGCCACACACAATAAAACCTGGCCCGGGTGCCTTCGTTGCTCAGCTAATCTGTGGTCATGTCAATTCATTCGATCATAAGTGCCGTCTCGGTTACCTGCGCAGAGCTGGGACAGCACCTACATGGGGACACACGCATACAGTCTACACTGACAAGCACCAACAGCACTAACAGCACCGACAACAAATGGCATGTAACATCCATGACTCAGCAATGGCCTGCATGAATCTATACATACCTTGGAAATACGCACATCTCTCTAGCTAACAAGAGCTAAATGTTTGGGAAGATACTAGCTACCCTGGCAAATATCAGACCATTAACACCCATAATGTTTCCCCACATGATCTCCGAGCAATAGCCAAACCTACTACTCCCTCTTTTTCTCCTTGTTGGAGTCATTGTCAAACAAGTTTTCTAAACAGGAGATAGTCGGTATTTAGAATTAGGCATGAGGCATGGAAATTCTGGCAAAGAGCAGCTCTGAAACAAAGAAAATGAAAAGGGAGCAAATATTTTTAGATCTTTCTTGGTAGTCTTCCCTGTTGATTTTTCTCCATTCTGCCCACTGACCTGATTCTGAAGGTAGGCAGTTGTATGAAGTAGGCCATTGATTAAAATCCCTGAGAGCAGAAATATCAGCTTTTACTTCATTACTGAAGTATTGAATGTGAACCAGATCTGTGCCGCGTCTATTTTAATCTCCATTCTTCTGTAACTATTTAAGGATGGAACGAAGAAAGGGAAATGAGCCATGGAGAAACCGCCGGAAGCTGGTGCATCTGCTTACTGCAGGTAAGTCTGAGATAAGGATGTTGCCACTTTCACTTTGTCAATGGCGGGCAGAGACTAGAGCCTCATCCTGTCATTTTCACCATTTCTGCTGTACATCAGAAAGCATTTCTTAGCAGTGGGAATGCTAGGCCATGGAATAACTTCCAAGGGAAGGGGTAAATATCCAATGCTTCAGATACATAAAACTTGACTGGACAAATACATGGAGAATAGACTGTCAGAAATAACTGTATACTAGCAATGAGGATGGACAAGCTGACCCAATAGATATTTACTGGTCTCATTTCTATCATCCTGCCCAGTTCTTCACCATTTGTTCCTTTTGCTAATAATATCTCTAACTCTGGACCAAGCAGCAGCAACCCTCTAAAACAGGATGAGAGGATCTTAGAGTCCTTTTTGGCAGCACAGTTTACAGCAGTGGCTAGGACCGTCAACTTCCTTTTCTTCCTTGAGAATTGCTTCTTCGGTGGGATGTTGTACAGACACTTATGCCAAATTTGGAAGAGTTTGCCAAATTTCAGGGAAGGATGATCTCTCTTCTTTGTGTTTGACAGCACCTACCACAGTGGGGTTCTGATCCATGACTGAGGACCCTTCGTGTTACCTCAGTACAAATAATAAATAATCTCAATAACCTAGAACAACGGTGTCCAGTAGGGCTACATCAATACCCTCTCCCAGATCTGAATGTTTGGACCTCATTTCTCAAGTATGGTTGGACTAACCACAAAGTGCCTTCATATCATGGCTAGCTGTGGACATCAAACCCATCTGATGTTGAAGAGGAGGAGGAAGATATGCGAAGAAGGTGGATAAAAGCTTGACTTCTTCCAACTCTCCTGAACATCTTCCTGTTGGATGGCGGTCAGCGGTATGAGGATCTTTTGGGGTGGATAGCTAAGGGAGTAGATTTGGAGGCAGCCTCGTTCTTCAACAAGATCCTTAAGCTCTTCGTAAAGAAAGCATACATCCCTGTTTGATCAGGACAGCCCAATTTTTTGAACAACATCTCAGCCTCCAAAGAACTACTTTTGGAACACCTGAAATGTGCCATTTCCAACTTTCACAACCTCATCCTCCTTGACCTCTTCACTATTTCTAGCATCATTGAACATAAATTCCTGCTTTACATCTTGCCCTCCTTTTGGCTTTTCTGAGAGGTTTCATTTGACAGTCCATCACACAGTCTTAATTAGGGATTGCCTGACTCATTTAAATGCATTACAACATGGGATGCTTTCAATAAAGATGTTGCAGGACAAGTTCGATTATATTTCTAATGGTTATTGACAACAGAGTTTCTCCTTCCAACAACTTTAAAGGATTGGTTTTACCATGCATTTAGATGAGATACATAATTGTTGTGTCCTACCATGTCATCAATATAACAGCTTCCTATTGGTAAGGATTCTATCTTATAATTTTGAAAATATTGGGCTGAATTTTCTTCCTACTCTCAATGTGTAGTAATTTCACTTATATTAAAATAATTACTCAAGATTCTATACAGGAGTAACAGTGTAAATTTGACCCTCTTTGGTGTATTCACTTCTCTTCATAGTTAAATATGATTAGAATATCTCATATATACCATTACCTTTTTATTTTCAAAGCTAGATATTCATTCTTCTTGGTGCCTTGAATTGCACCTCTTGTCTTAAAGTACTGGGTTACTTTTCATCATTCAACATGAGGTCTTTTATGAAAAGCAGAGTGCTATGTGAGTATTAGCAGGGCTTTCCTCTTATTCTCCAGCTCTTCAGTAAATATATATTTTTTGAAAAGGGAGGTAGAACTTTCAATTCACTAACATTCAGAAACTTACTGTACTGTGGTTTTCATAAGCCTGCTGTAGTGACTAATGGCACAAGAAGTTGAACTGCCAGGCTCTTTAAACAGAGGATCAATAAACAAACAGTGATGTATTAAAGGGATAACAGGAAGGGCACATAGTTTCACAAGGCAATAAACTAACTTGATAGCTTTTTTACGATATTACAAGTTTGGTTGATAATGATAATTGTGTTAACATAAATACTTACGCTTCTGTAAGGCATTTGATTTGGTACCACACAACATTTTGATTAAAAAAACTAGAATGATATACAATTAAAATGGTACCAAAACGTATGGCACCTACCTCTTGCAAATGACCAGGTTTGGTCAAGTGTGTCTGCAGTCTTTAACCAGCCCTGGCCCTGGTATCAGGCCATACCCCCCAGGGCTTCCTTCCTGGAGGTAATGGTTTCATCCTCTTGGTCTGTTCTGGCCCCAGCTCTCCAGTTGGGCTAATAAGTAGTTCAGATTCCCTTCTGGGAGTTTATCACTGCCCAATTTTAGGTCACTTCCCCAGTGGCCTATGGGGAGAGGAAGGAGAACCCAGACTCACCCACTCCAGCTCAGGGACCCTAAGAATAGCAGCCACGCACCACCATGTCCCTTTAATGAAACTGCTTTCAGTTCCCTGGGCCATTTCCCTATAGTCCCAGCCTTCACAGATGCTTTACCCTTACCTCAAGGCTCTTCTAGGTTCAGGCTCAGCAGCCAGCCAAGAGCGCTCTTGCTCCCCCAGTCCCTGCCAGCACTGAGCTGTCCATGGTGCTATAGTACCCTTTGGGCAGCCATGAACACCCTCTGAACTCTTTTGGCTCTAGCAAGGAGCTGACTGTCTCTGGCTGTGCAGCTCCTTTTATATGTCCCTCCTGGGTCCTGATTGGCTGCTCTCTCTGCAGTCTGTCTGATTGGTTAGCCCTTTGCAACCTCTCTGGTCTGCTGAGAAGATTTAGCTCCATTGACCCTTTCCTGGGATGGGCGTGGCAGGACCCTGAGGCCTTCCGCAGTGGGCCGCTGGGCCTAGTCCATCCCATCACAGGCACATGTTAAATGGATAAAAAACTGGTTAACTGAGAGGTCTCAAATGTAATTGCAGGGATCTTGGCCTTATGCTATTTCATATTTTTATCAATGACCTGGAAGAAAACAGAGATCGTCATTGATAAAGTTTGCAATTGATACAAATATTGGGGGAGTGGTAAATAATGAAGAGGACAGGTCACTGAGACAGACTGATCTGTATCGCTCGGTAAACTGGGCACAAGCAAACAAGATGCATTTTAAAATGGCTAAATGCAAATGTGTACATCTAGAAACAAAGACTGTAATCCACACTTACAGGATGGGGGAATCAATCATGAGAAGCAGCAACTGTGAAAAAGATTAGGGGGTCGTAGTGATTCATCAACTGAAAAAGAGCTCCCAGTGACACTGTCAGGGATCAAGGCCTGCGGCAGAGCCAGTCTATGGGCAACCTAACAAGCACAGCTGACTTTTGTAGGCTGCCTAATTGGCTACCCCACGTCTTTGGTGGGCACAGTCAGCAGACCAGCTCTTAAACCCAGCAGCAGCAGTTCAGTGGCTGCTCAAAGCATTTGCTTACAGCTGCAATAGAATCTGTGTATTTGTTCCCAGCTTTGCCCTCACCTTGTTCCAGTTCTGGTCCCATCTGACTCCCCTGCTCTTGCCTTAGACCCAGCTTTGCCCCTGCCTTGCCTCACCCCGTGTAACCCAGTTCTGATCCTTGCATCCGATTCCTAAACTCTGACTTCAGCTCTGACCCTTGGCTCCAGCATCTGTCCTCTGCTTGCATCTTTGCCTGTTGGCTCTTAGTCCTGGCTACCAACTCTTGCTCTAACCACTGGTCCTCACTCTGTCACTGTGGCCAAATCCTTGGATGCATAAATAGGCAATCTTGAGAAGGAGTAGAACAGTTATTTTACCTCTATATTTGGCACTGGTGTGACGACTGCTGAAACACTATATCCAGTTCTGGGGCCCACAAGTCAGGGATACAGATACATTGGAGAAGGTTCAGAGACTGAACCACAAGAATGATTAAAGATTAGAATACTTGATAATGATAGACTCAAAGAGCTCAATCTATTTAGCTCATCAAAGAGAAGGTGAAGGGGTGACTTGATTATAATCTACAAGTGCCTACATGGGAAACAAATATTTAATAACGGGCTCTTCACTCTAGCAGAGAAAGGTATAACACAGTCCAATGGCTGGAAGTTGAAGCTAGACAAATTCAGAGTGGAAATAAGGAATACTTTTTAACAGTGAGCATAATTAACCATTGGAACAAATTACCTAGGGGTGTGGTAGATTTTCCATCACTGGCAATTTTAAAAACAAGACTGGATATTTTTTCTAAAAGATCTGCTCTAGGAGTTATGCTGGGGAAGTTCCATGGCCTATGTTACACAGGGGGTCAGACTATGATCACAATGGTCTCTTCTGGCCCTGGAATATATGAAAAAGATTGGTTCACAAGCAGATAATGAGGGAGTTGGATTATGTCCAAGGATAAACAATTGCTGGCATGTGAATGAAACTATAAATGGAGACATAAAAACAAAGAAACCTGAAATATATAGAACAGTGAACTGAAAGCAAAGAAGTTTAGAAAAGGGCAAGGGGCGGTCACAGTCACTTTCTATTCTACTATGCTACAGTATTCATAGAAAGGAATCAAAGCTCAGACATAAAATATGGCTTGAGCAGGACCTTCTGTACTCAGCAAATCCACTTCTAGTGTATATGCAGAGTCACATCCCATTATTTTATTGACGAAAACAAGTCTTTAGTACTTTTTACTTCTGATTGCACTTGTAGAGCCAATACAGCTCTGGGAGCATGAGTTGGGGTCCTTTCTGGCTCAGGCATCATTAAGAAAATTAAGTTCCAACTGCAGAATCTCTATTACTGGTGATTAGTGCTGGTCTAGGAATAGGCTCTGAATTTCTATGAATCTTCCCAATTTTTAAAATTGCTTTGACCAGAATCAGATACCTTCAGATTTACTCACCTTGAGCTACTTTGATATCCTTGAGTAAGTATATCAAACTGCCATTTATTTAAAGGGGCAGGTTCTGATATACTTACTCTAATCTAGGTTAGTGTTACTTTTGTAACCCACCTCTGAGGTGTGGCTGTAGCCTTCTCCCTTTTCTCCTAACAGTTATGGGTCCAGGTTCACCTATAAGAGCATCTGGTGGCTCCACCCAAGGAAACGCCTCCTACTGCAGAGACCACAGAGGGCTTATGCATTAGAACAATATTTAACATGCAAGCTATTACAGAGGTGTGTCAGTCAGGGCACACCAAAATAAAATAATTAGGTATAGGGAACTCAGGATAAGAGAGAGTGGAAAAGGGGATTGGGATTAGGATAAAAGACAGAAACAACAGTACGTAAACTTTACCCCTCCCAACATTTGCAGCCAGTACGGAGCACACTGTGCTCCCTCTCAGCACATGCCTAGGCAAATAGGGAGTTCATGCTCCGTCTTTGACGGGTGATGCAGTGCTGAAGTACATTGGCCAGCTTAAAACAAAACAGCAAAATAAATAAGCAAGGTTGTTCTTACATAGTGACCACACCAAGGATGGTAAAATCATCGTTGTGGCTTTCTACTCTAGATTCCAATGTACTGTTAGGCTGGCTCTTGGTAGCTTGACCATGACTCACCTCAGCCTCCTGGGTTTCTCGTTTCTGCTGACATGACACTGTTCAATATCCCAGAAATCCCAAAAGGACCCAAACTCTTTCCTTGGGCAGGAATGTGGATGGTAGAAGGGTACCCCCCTGGCTTTGATGCTTCTCTCCCTACCCTATTCCAAACACAGCCAAAACTAAAAGTAAAACCAACACTTTGTTTCTGAGTTCTGGCTTATGATTGGTTCTGGTAGTCTTGCTAGCCACTTCTATCTCCACCCCGAATCCTAGGCAATCTGGGAAATGGAATCCTGAACCTTGTCACCATTTCTGCTGTAGTCTAGGGTGAGTCCACTAGAGCCTCAGTGTGATATTTCAAGAATACCATCTCCAAAAGGGTTACACTTTAGTTCACAAAAGTGGCCATCCTGAGTTAGAAAAATGATCCATCTAGCCCAGTATCCTGTCTTCCACCAGTGCCTGGCACCTCATGCTTAAGAGGCAATGAACAGAACAGGGCAATTTCAAGTAATCTATCCCCTATGGTCCTGTTCCAGCTCCTCTCCATTAAATGTCTAGGGAACCATGGGATTGCATGGGAATCCCTGGAGCATGGGATTGCATCCCTGACCATCTTTGCTAGTAGCCACTGATGGACTTATCTTCTGTGATTTTATTAATTCTTATTTGCACCCACTTGTACGTTTGGCCTTCACAACATCCCATGCCATTCCACAGGCTGACTGTGTGTTGTGTGAAGAAGTACTGCCTTATGTTTGTTTCAAACTTGCTGCCTATTAATTTCATTGGGTGACCCCTGGTTCTTGTGTTATGTGAAGGGGTAATTAACTTCTCTATTCACTTTCTTGACACCATTCATGATTTTGTATCATATTCCCCCTTAGTCATCTCTTTTCTCAGATGAACAGTTGCAGTCTTTTTATTCTCTCCTCGTATGCAAGCTGTTCAATACACCTAATCATTCTTGTTGCCCTTTTCTGTACCTTTTTCAATTCTAATACATATTTTTGAGATGAGATGAGGTGACCAGAACTGTATTCAAGGTGTGGGTGTACCTTGGACTTATACAGTGGCATTATAATTGTTTCTGGTTTATTATCTATTGTCAGTTGTTGGCTGTATATGTGTTCTTCTAGTGTGTATACGTCTCAGCTCAGCTGATAACCGATACAAAAAAACTGATACCCAATAAGTCCAGAGATCCGTTTCAGTAACGAAGGCGCCAGGCAAGATTTGTTGCCGACAAAGCATGGTAAAAAGCACCCTATACATGCTACAAGCACACTTAATATAAATATGCCTTTGACAATAGACCAGCTCAGTAAACGGCTGGACTTTCCGCTCCTCACTCAGCCAGACAAAGACACTCCCTTTGAGACCCTCTTCTATACACTGATACAAACAAGTTATGTATTGCCCCTCTGATGTGTGTACTTGCCACCATCTGACGTGGTCAGATACACCTTTTACCTTGTACCAGACAGTTCAATCAAAACATCTCTATCCATCATATTATCAAGACATCTCTATCCATCATATTATCAAGACATCTCTATCCATCATATTGTCATCCTGAGGAGTCAGTAAGGCCTCATTATCTTTTGAGCTATTGGGATGTTCTGGCACCTTTCTGGAATGTGCTTGTGCCTACCACTTCTTTGGAATGTGTGTGTTTCTGTGAACTTACAGGCAGGCTCACAGCCTGACTCCTGCTAACTTTGCTTTCCAATGGCAGGCTTGGCTGCTACTTTAGCTCTGGCCTCAGGCCTCATACCCGGACTGTTATACTAGGCCTCATGTCTTAGGTTCTCACTTTCTACTACATTATCTATCCCTTTCCTAATGGTTCCTAACTTTCTGTTAACTTTTTTGACAGCCACTGCACATTGCACAGGGAACTATTCATGGTGACTCCAATATCTCTTTCTTGAGTGGTAACAGCTAACTTAGATCCTAGAGTAAGGTTTGTCTCCATAATGAGCTGGGTGAGCCCAGTTCAGAGGAATCCATAGGAGAGAAGGTGGGAAGTGCCCTATCTCTGAGAAGCAGCCTGAAAAGAAAGCTGAGAGGGAGAAAGAGGGAAAGACCAGATTGGTTTATCCAGGTGTGAGCTGGAGGCCAGCCTGAGATGGGGGCCCTGATGAGTCAAAGCCTGCTAAAATCCCTGAGTAATAGGAGGGATGTGCCAAACCCTAGATCAGGGGATTGAACAAATTGGGAATGAAAAGCAGCAGCAACAGAGGCCTACCTGCACCAAGGTAGCTGATGGGCTGAAGGTTTGGTTTGCACAGATTTTTTGTTGTATCTTGATAAAGGAATCTGTGGCCACAGAAGGGATTGGACTGTAAAGCTGAGTAGGCCAAGAGATGGTGAAGGAAACTTAGGCACAAGTTGCTGCAGCACGGCATCTCACCAGGAGGGGGACTGTTGGAGCAGCAACTTTGCCACAGCACCTTAAATGGATTTGAACTAATCATTGCTAATATCTGTGGACCTAATCTCAATGACCCTGAAACTTTTCATGGTTTTTTTTTTTTTAATTAAAATTATATGGAGACTCCCATATACCTATTGTGACCCCCATATCCCTATTGGTGATTAATGGGGATTTTAATGAAGTGTTTGATTCTTTTGTGGACAAATCTTGCCCTCAGGGTCATAAACCAACAAAACTACAATGGCCCTTAAATTGCACATTAAAGACCTGGAAATATGTGGTATCTGGTTGCTAATCTATCAAACGACTAGGATCTATTTATACTTTTCCTTGGTATATGGATCCTACTCCCCTATAGATTTCTTTTTCATCACTAGGGACTTAGTTAATTATCTAATTGATTAATTATAGGTAAATTCTGTAATTATAATTGCCCCTATAACACTTAACTATAACTGATCATGCCCGTATAGCACTTTGAATAGCAACAGACCTAGGTAAGAAACAGCCATGTAGATGGAGATTTAATTCTTCACTTTTATTAAATCCCCATTTCAAAATTTTTATTGAAAAAAAATTGGCCTGTTCCAGGGACAAATGAACCCTCAACAGGGATTGTGGGAGATGCTCAAGCCATATTTGAGGGATACAATTGTTAGTTTCACATCTTCCAAGAGGAGGGAACAGGGAGAAAATATTATGGGGCTTGAGAAAAAGAAAAAGAGCTTGATTTGTCTTATATCAGAGCCCCATCTCCAGATTTGTTGTGATCCCCTGATCAGTTGTAGATATGAACTCAACGAATTGCACTTGGCACAGGCTGAATTTGCTGTTTTCCAACTCCGTCAGAATTTCTGGGAATTGGGTGAAAAAGCTAGCAGGTTGTTGGCATACCTCCTAAGACAAAAGACCTCTGCCTGTAGAATCATGACCATTTGTGATCAGCATGATAAATTATGTATCTCACCTTAAGATATTAATAAAAAGATTTTTAATTTCTATAAAGAGCTGTACAAAATCGACACAAACCTCTCCACAGATGCTTTGGATCAATTTTTCAAAAGTAGTACAGTACCATACATTACTGCCACCTAGTGCTGAAACCTTGGCATTCATTTAATAGAGGATGACTTGATTGAGGTGATTAAAATATGAAAGTGGGGAAAGCCCCAGGACCACTGAAGTCAGAAGTCTATAGACACATCCTTGAAGTCCTATCTGACAAGAAGTTTGGAACATTTAATAAGTCATTTCTGTAGGGTACCCTTCTTCATATGCTGAGGGAAGCCCTAATATCAGTTATTCCTAAATCAGGAAGAGATTTATGTTCCATGCTATGTTTCAATTGTAGGCCAGTTTTATTTATTAATAGTGCTGTGAAAATATTGGCAAAAGCTCTGGAAATGAGGATGGAGAAGGTTTTGGGTCTGATAACCTTTGACAGCTTATTGATAGTATAGCAGAGAAATATGATGACCCTGAACCACAAACTGATTTAGCCTTTGATGCAGAAAAGGCTTTTGATAGAATGGGATGAAGGTATATGTTTTATACCCTACAAAATTTTGGATTTGGACCTGTTTTGTTCCTCAATCCAACTGTTAGAGTCCCAACCAGCTTCTCACATTGTTACCCATGGTTCCTCAAACCTGTAACCTTACTCTCTGTGAGTGTTACCCAGCGTTCCTCAAATCCGTAACTTTGCTCTCTGCAAATTAGCATCAGGTCATGAACCAAGGGGGAGACAGTGCCTTCTGTCTGCTATATGGCTGGCACAAACAGGTCGAAACCAAGAGCTTTTACTCAAAGCTTTACTTTATTAGTCTGCAGCACTCCCATTGGAATGCCTTTACTCAAACTCTCCACTTTTAGTCTCCAGCACACACAAACAAAATAGGTTATAGAGCATCCCAAACAATAGTTACCAAAGGTCTGGAGGTGTCTCAAATGGATCAAATGACCAGGTTCAAGTGGCCAGCTGCCCACCTGTCATTGGAGATTCCAAGAAATGTCCAGAAGGTCAAATCCAAATTCCCCAGACCTGTCTACCCCTTTTATGTTAGAAACTGCTACAATTACATCAAAAACATATCAATCAAAGAAAAACCATTAAGTAAGCACTTTTAAGTCATGAGTTATACAGATGTGTTTTTGCAGAGTTTTCAGTCTCATGGGTCCTGACTCACACACACCAGAAGTGGAATATAGATAGATTTCCTGCTTTCAGATGCTAACCCAGCAGTTAGAAAGAAGCAGGACAGAATGGTGCAGGATCGTGTTCAATTCTCATGTTCACCACCTCCCATTTCTCTCCTGGCCTGATATGCTAAGGCTACAGAGGCCTACTAAATGTAATAAGCAAAATAATTGATAGTTCATCCCAATAATTTGACAGTGGATGGAACACTTGTCTGGTTGCTAAAAATGCCCTTCTACCACATCACAGCCAACTGTGTGACCTAAGATACCTTCAGCCTCTTCAGAAATATTAGGCAAGGATGCCCATTGTCGCCATTAGTTTTTTATTTGGTTCTTGAACCCCTGGCAATAACTATATGAGTTCATCCAGGGAGCTGAAGTATACAACTGGGTTCTATGGAGTATAAATTGATGTTATATACAGACAATGCTCTTTTGTACATATCCAAGCCAGAAATCACAATTCCAGCCCTCTTATCACTAATTCAAAAATTTGAATCAATTTTTGGTTACAAAATAAATTGAGGAAAAATGGTGCTACTGGAAATCTCCCATTGTCATGTAGTGGGGCTTTCTTTCAATGAATTTCCGTAGGTAAACCGATGCAATTAAGTACCTAGCAAACCAGTGAAGATAAATTTAGATCCTGTAATCTCTCAAATAGTTAGTGATACAAATAGTTGGCATCCTTTCTCCTTGAGCCTGTGAGAAAGGGCTAACACAGTAAAAATATTGTGCCTACGCTCTTCTATTTCAAGCAACATGCCTCCATTTTGTTTTAGCAAACTTAATAGTATTGCTAGAGCCTTCTTGTGGGATCATGGTCAATGCCCACAACTATGATTTAAAAAATTCCAACTCCTATTGGTGGTGGTCAATGTTTGGACTCCCAGACTACAAAATTATTACTATTCTTTTATCATGTCACAGAGCAAACTGGTTCCAATATGCTAACATCCTTATACCCACATGGGTGTATTAATGCATCCAATGCCCCCCTGCGGGTTTCCTCAGTTCCTCTTTTTGTCCACTGGAGAAAAATAAGGTGTCCACAATGATGACTGCACAAAGAGTCTGGGCTATCCTATCTAAGAGGGACCAATTTCATCATTGCTATCATGCAAAAGCACCTATCTGAGGCAACCCAGACCTGCAAATTGGGAACAAAGTTACAATTTGGAAGAACTGGCTGATCAGGGGCATCATATGGATTTCCCAACTAATCAGTGGTGATTTCTAACACTAATGCGATATCATGACATGTACTTACAACAAGGACACTTGCTAATGTATCAATTTTGTCTGGATGCCATAGGACTGTCAGAGGCCCCAGAACTACTGGGAACCTTAGAAATCCTTTATAAGCTCCCCTGGCCCACAGTCACTATGCAGACTTTGTTAATGAAGAGGAATCCCATTAGTCTGGAGTTCTTTGTGAAAGCCTGGGAAGGGGAATTATCACAGCACTTAAAAGAATCCCAATGGCAAAGCATATTACATAGTGTTGAAAATGTTTCTGTGGATCTCAGGCTATGCTTGATATTACAAAAGGTTTTATTCAAAATGAATTGGATACCATTGAAGTTGCCCAAGATAAAGGCCTTATCCAAAGATGTACGTTGCCACTGTGACAAAGAAAAAGGAACCCTGATGCATATGCTATGAGACTGTCCAACTGTCAGGAAGCTGTGGAAAGAGATGGACACAAGTTAAAACAGCAGCCAAGCCTCAACTGAAAATTATGGCTTATGTTATTTACATGCTAATGTGGGTTTAACTCCACCATAAAGACTGTGGTCCTTGAGGGCTGCAATGACCACCGAGCAGAGGATTTTCACAAAAATGGAGGGGGTAGGCTTATACCCAGAATAGAGCAGTGGTATTCAGACCTGAGTTAGCAGCCAAAAAGGAATCACAGCACAGTACAGAGTAGTTATAGGAATTTGAAGAAATTTGGACCCGCTTTCTAGATGCATTTGGATAAAAATATTGTGATGGTTCAAAGAAAGCCAGGCCGCCATTCCACTGAACCCCTCCTCTGCTCTTCTCCCTGGTCCCTGCTTTTCCTCCTTTCCCTCTTCATATATGTCTTCTATTTTATTACTGTGGCCCTCACCCTAACATGGTCTGTCTGTGTAGTATTGTCTGGTTTCGTACTGCCTGATCTTGCAGCACTGACAAGTCGTAAAACTGCATAATTACAAAATGTTATTGACGATCCCATGAAACATGCGTATATGGAAACATAGACAAGCTGTAAGTCATTTACTTTTTTGTTCTGTTCATTGTCGGCTTCTTTATGAAAATCAATAAAAAATTTTTTTTTTTTAAATAGATGCTTTGCCAGACTGAGGCTGTAATGCTAAGAATTGCTCAAGGGAGCTATTCTCTTAAGACCTTACTGGCCCCAATTAGAGATTGGCCTTTTCTTCTCTGTGGTGAGAAGTGCTGCAGGGACAGACAGTACCAAGTCCTGAGCGTATTAGATTTAGTAATTACACAAGTCAGAAATAAAAAGCAATTCAGAATCTGCCTGCATTTCTAGGGCTTCATATAAAAGATCAAAGAAACAGAAGAACAATATATATTGGAGAACAAAGGCTAAGAGTCCATCCTCCGCATAGTTCATGTTAGGATTAGTCTAAACAGTTTTTCTCCTTTCCTATATTGCTAAAAATGTCTTCTACAGTATTTTTTGTGCATTGATGTATAACTAAACTATGCCTCAGTTCTATAAAATTACAGTACATGTGGACTGAGGGATCATATTTCATTAAGTAGCATCTTTTAACCTCTGTGATTAGAACTTAGTGGAAAATGTTTGGTGATGTTAGTACAGATGAGCATTACATAAGAACACTTCCTAACATGGAAAACACATAATTCAGCATAATTTCACTAATGAATGATCACCAGGTAAAATGCTGTACAGTTTCCAAGGTCTCATGGTGCTTGTTTAGGATCTGGAGTATTCAGCTAGAACAGCATATTAATAAGTCATAGCATTAAGTCTGTTTCGCAGTCTGGAAAATGGTTGTCTGTCATGGTGTAGAAATGAACAGGGCAAAGTAGAATGAGCATGTGAATTCCAGAGAAAGTGTTTTCTATTCAGCAACCTTGACATAGGAACAGAACATAAGAATGGCTATGCTGGGTCAGATCAATGGTCCATCTAGCCCAGTATCTTGTCTTCCAATTGTGGCTGGTGACAGATGCTTCAGAGGGAATTAACAGAACAGAGCAACTATCAAGTGATTCTATTCCTTTATTCTGGCAGTCAGAGGTTAGGGACACCCAAACATGGGGTTGCATCCCTGACCATCTTGCTAATAGCCATTGATGCGCACATCCTCCATGAACTTATCTAATTCTTTTTTGAACCCAGTTATGCATTTAGACTTCACAACAAGCCCTCGCAACAAGTTGCACGGGTTGACTTTGCTTTGTGTGAAGTACTTCCTTATGTTAGTTTCAAACTGGCTGCCTATTAATTTCATTGGATGATCCCTAGTTCTTGTGTTATGTGAAGGGATAAAACACTTCCTTATTCACTTCCTCCACACCATTCATGATTGTGTAGACCTCTATCATATCATCCCTTAGTTGTTCCTTTTCTAAGATGAACAGTCCAAGTCTCTTTGGTCTCTTCTTGTACGGAAGCTATATCTTTTTGTTGCTCTTTTCTGTACTTTTTCCAATTCTAATATATCTTTTTTGAGCTAGGCAGCCAGAACTGCACACAGTACCATAGATTTATATAGGGACATTGTAATACTTTCTGTCATATTATCTATCCCTTTCCTAATGGTTCCTAACATTCTGTTAGCTTGCATGACTGCTACTGAACATTGAGCAGATGTTTTCAGAGAAATATCCACGACTCCATCAAGATTGTTTTTTTCAGTTGTAATAGCTCATTTAGACCCCATCATTTTGCATGTATTGTTGTGATTATTTTTTCCAGCGTGCATTATTTTGTTCTTATAAACATTGAATTTCATCTACCATTCTGTTGCCCAGCCACCCAGTTTTGCGAGATCCCTTTGTAACTCTTTGCGGTCTGCTTTGGACTTATCTTGAGTAATTTTTATCATCTGTAAACATTGCCACCTCACTGTTTACCCCTTTTCCAGCTCATTGATGGATATGGTGAATGGCTCTGGTCCCAGTACAGATCATTAGAGGACCCCACTATTTATCTCTCTCCTTGTTGAAAAATGACCATTTATTCCTATGGTTATACCTTTTTTTCCTATTTTTAAGCAGTTACTAATCCATGAAAGGACCTTCCCTCTTATCCCATTACTGCTTACTTTGCTTAAGAACCTTTGTCAAAGGCTTTCTGAAAGTCCAAGTACACTATATGAATTGGATCATCCTTGTCTACATGCTTGTTGACACCTTCAAAGAATTCTAATAGATTGGTGAGGCATATTTTTCCTTTACAAAAGCTATGTTCACTCTTCCCCAACATATCATCTATGTGTCTGAGAATTCTGTTCTTTACTATAGTTTCAACCAATTTGCTTGGTACTGAAGCTAAGTCTTACCAGCCTATAACCTTCCTCCAGCTTTATTATAGTTCCAGAATTATTCCAGAAGGGACAAGTTCCAGAAGGGACGAGACCCCTTCTCTACTAGATCTGCTCAGGACCATTATGGAATTGCTTTCTGCTTTTTTGTTATCAAACTGTTCCATCCCCTTCCTAAATTACAATAGTCTAGTGGAGAGGAAAGCTGTCACAGTCATTAACGTGCTAGAGTGGGACGGGGAAGACAGAAGTTCAATTCTTGGCCCTACCACAGACTTTTTGTGTGAATTGGAGAAGTCACTTAAGATGGGATTTTCAGAAGTGCCTAAGGGACTGAGGATTTTCAATAGAATCTGAGCTCTTAATTCACTTAGGGTGCAACAAAAAACCCACAGGACTGAGTCTCAAAGACTGAGTCAGTTGACTCAGGCTTGTAGGGGTCAAGCTTCAAGGCTAAAAATTGTAGTGTAGCTGTTCAGGCCTGGGCTCTGAGACCCTCCCCCTTTATTAGGTCTCAGAGTCCAAGCGCCAGCTCACGCACAGATGTCTACACTGCAACATTTAGCTGGCCTGTGGGTCTTTTATTGCAGTATAGATGTACACTTAGATACTTTTGAAAATTCCAGCCTGAGTCATTCTGTGTTTTAGTGCCACATCTGCAAAATGAGGCTGATGGTACTTCTCTATAACACAGAGTTGTTGTGAGGATTGATACTTTAAAGATTGTGACGTTATCAGATCTATGGCGGTGGGCATTCTGCAGTTCTTTAGACAGAAGCAGACATTTGCCATGTGTGGATGCACTTTCCTCATAGTCTCCCTCCACCCCCTAAAGAGGAGATTATTTAGGATATAATTCTTGTCATGAGTTTATTCTCTTTCCATGTGATGTATGACACCTTTTACACTAATTAAACACGAGCATAGAATACTCAGAGCGGTGGAGCACCTAATTTACCACAGGCCACAGCTTCTTCTTCTCATACATGTGCCACCTGCTATACAATGCCAGTAGCTTTCAAGAGCCGGTGTGTAACTTCACTGTCTCAATCTGCCTTGATTGTACAGTAGGTGCTTTGTACTATATTTATATGGCAGAGAAGGGGGCCCCGATGCCGTCTCTGGTACACCTCCCAAATCAAACTTGATTTATTTTTGATTGGAGGTGGCCATTTTTACCGCCACTGAAATTACCACATCCTTAAACCCACATCAAACTGATTCTATGAAGTGAGCCCTCTTCTCCCTTTTGACTGTCTCTCACCGATTGGATGAAGAGGAGAGTCTTCTCAGAATGAAATAGATCCCTGGGATTCATTCTCATTGCACAGAAAGCTTCAGAATATCAAGTGCTCAATTGTTGTTAGTGTGGCTTCACTGCCGCAATGCCTCCTGCTGCAGCTCTTCTGCACTCGTTGCCCTGTAAGTGTAAATGTAATGGGTCTAAGGCCTCAGCCCACACGTGAGTGGGATGTGGAAGGGGCTGCAGGAGGTCGCAGATTCAGAGTGACCCCCGGAAGCATGCTTTTCAGTGCCACTGGGAGAGTGCAGTGGACAATCCCTCGCCATGTAGCCATGTGTGTTGATCTGCTAAGCATTAAGGCAAGGCTATAACTGCACCCTTGCTCTACTCCCCTCCCCACCAGCCACTTTGGGAGAGGCTACCGCTACTGGCAGTTCTAGTCATATGCTGCGTAGTCACTTGGTGTCTTTCAGCTGCACAGGTATACAAGGGGGAAGGCTTCTCATGTCCTTGTCCCTGTGTAACTCCCCCAACCCTGCCTACAGCCTGTAACAATCTGGCCAAAGTGATTCTTTCTATCAGTGTCAAACACACACAGGGACAACAGATAGTCTTCAAAAGAATGAATTACTGAGGATGTTGGCATGGCTGTGGCTGAACAACTAACATCCGTACAGCGCTTCCAGGATGCAAAGCGCTAGAGAAGTGCAAAAAATATTTTATCACAAAAGATTGTGATCTAGGCACGTGAGTGGGAGCTGGCAGCTCCTGAGTCCTAATCGATCTTCTCTACGACCTCTTTCTGTGAGCTTGTGCATGTAACTTAATCTCTCCTTGGCAGCTTCCGATCTGTACGATATGGGCAATAATACTTACAGAAGTCGCCTGCCTCATAGGGCTATTGTGGGGATTAATGTTTTTGAAGATAGACAGATATAAATGCTACATGTTACTAGCATTGCTTTAAGGCATTCGCTCTGATGATTTCTCTTGAGACGCTTCAAATGAATATTACACTGGAATGCTGCCATTAGGATCAAACTGAGCAGCGTGCTCCTCTGTTGCTGATTCCATCCAAATGAGCCATATATGCAGGTGCATGAAACAATGAGCTTCCCAAATCTGCCATGAGCAGAAGCAGAATCTCTTCCTTATAAGGACAGAGTATATGCCGGCAGGCGTTTTAATGGCTAGCCAGGTCAGTTAAGATATAATTGGCTCTAACTGGGATGCCTGCAAAAGTAACCAGCTTTACTTGCAGCCCAGTAGCTCTTGGAAGGGCGTGAAATTCCTTCCTGCCTTTGAAAACATCAAACAATAGCAAAAAAAGTCATTCCATCTGATGCTCATATGGTCTAAAATCCTAATGATTAGTAGGCGAAAGGAACAAACATAGCATTACCAGTGTAAGAACTGATCTCCTAACCTGAATGATCATTACAAGTGAGGACTGATAAAAGTGAATTCCATTGTAGCAAGACATACTCCTTCAAAATGTTTATTTTTTTAAAAAAAGAATTTAAAAATATTGACAGAAGCCTAAAAGTGACCGTGTATGCCCAATATGAGACACTTGATTTTTATGAGGGTAGGTGCTTGACACTTTCTGAAAATTGGGCTCCTTTAAAGTGTCTTAGATTTGGATCCAGAACTTGAGACACTGAAAATCATTCATCGCTTTGGAATATGTGGACTAGAGCCTATGTTAAACCATCAACACCTTAAATTCCTTTTCTTAGAGGCTGTTGGCAAAATAGCTTCAATTAGGAGCAGGCCTACTAAACATTCAGGGCACATGAAGCAAGGTCTATCAATCAAACAAAAGGGCAGTGAAATGAAATACTATAGCTACATGTTTATGAAAGACGTATGGCTCTTAGTAACAGTTCTCTGGGTAGTTTTCTGCAGCAGACCTCACATATAGTCAGACTTGGCCCTGAGGGTGACTCCAAAGGGTGATAATGTTTTCCACTTGGCAGCTGATTCACTAATCATTTTTCCTCTCTTGAGCGGAGTGAAGAGGACTGTACTGTTGCATAGAAAAGTCTTTTATCAAAACTTGCCATCATCAATCTTAATCCTTAATATTTTGAACCTAGCTCTTGATTTATGAAGACTTGCACTGCCAAAAAGAAGCCCCTGATGAGCAAAGTTGAGAATAGCCCTTTTTAATCAGGCATTTCTACCAAAAGATAGTCGCAGTCTCAAACATTATAGGGAATATTTGAATATTAAGAGTCAGTCATTTTCCCCAGCCATTAACTCTGAAATATATTGGATGGGCTTTATACTTCTATTTACATTATACCCATCACC
Organism: Emydura macquarii macquarii; assembly: GCF_026122565.2. Classification (NCBI taxonomy): domain Eukaryota; kingdom Metazoa; phylum Chordata; order Testudines; family Chelidae; genus Emydura; species Emydura macquarii. Next base: position 10,019,863 of record NW_027130506.1, read on the forward strand.
ATAGTATGTGAGCACTTTCCAGAGATGCATTCCGTAACATGTCTGGTATTTGCCACACACAGTGCCTTCTCCATTCCTCTTAAGATTCTGGGATAGCAATAAAGTGCTATGGAACAAAGAGAATCAGGTTGTAAGACAAACGCACCAGTAAATGGGTGAGTTTTCATAGGTAACTGGCTGAAACTTCTGTAGATTCCATTTCAAGATACAAATGATCCAATATGACACACTTCAGGATATATTTACAAAATAGTGAATTCTATTTGGTATGTATGTTGGCTTACCTTATGGAATTAGAGCTACATGATTGAAAATGTTCAAAGTGGGTGAAAATACTTCTATGAATGTTCCCACTCGGTAACAACCATAATGTTACTAATTTTAACATCCTGGAGGGAGTTGGGGAAATACCAAACAAGCCCACTACAGTAACATTTAACCAAGCAGTCATGGGATTAGAAGGAAGGTCCTTTCATGGATCAAAAAATGGTTAAAAGACAGGACACAAAAGGTAGGAATAAATGGTCAGTTTTCAGAATGGAGAGAGGTAAATAGCACTGCCCCCAGGGTTCTGTACTGGAACCAGTGCTGCTCAGCATTTTCATAAATGATCTGGAAAAAGGAGTAAACAGTGAGGTGGCAAAATCTGCAGATGGTACAAAACTACTCAAGATAGATAAGTGCAAAGTTGACTGTGAAGAGTCACAAAGGCATCTCACCACAACTAGGTGACTGGGCAACAAAATGGCTGATGAAATTCAATGTTGATAGATGCAAAGTAATGCACACTGGAAAACATAATCCCAACTATACAAACAAAATGGTGAGGTCTAAATTATCTGTTACCACTCAAGAAACAGATCTTGGAGTCATTGTGTATAGTTCTCTGAAAACATCTGCTCAATATGCAGCAGCAGTCAAAAAAAACTAACAGAATATTAAGAAGCATTGGGACAGGAATAAATAATAAGATATTAAATATCATCATATATAAAAATATAAATCCATGGTACACCCACATCTTGAATTCTGCATGAGGTTCCATCTCAGAAAAAGATATATTTGAATTGGAAAAGTGTTCAGCTTGGAAAAGAGATGAGTAAGAGAGGATATGCTAGAGGTCTATAAAATCATGAATTGTGTGGAGAAAATGAATAAGGACGTGTTATTTACCCCTTCAGATGACACAAGACCCAGGGGTCACGCAATGAAATTAATAAGCAGCAGATTTAAAGCAAACACAAGGAAGTACTTCTTCACACAAAGCACAGTCAACTTGTGGACCTTGTTTCCAGGGGATGTTGTGAAGGCCAAATGTATTACTGGGTTAAAAAAAGAATTACATAGAAGTTCCTGAAAGACAGGTCAATCAATGCCTATTAGCCAAGATGGTCAGGGATGCAAGCCCATGCTCTGGCTGTCTCTAAACCCTGGGTGCCAGATGCTGGGACTGGACAACAGGGGATGGATCACTTGATAATTGCCCTGTTCCATTCATTCTCTTTGAAACATCTGCCATTGGCCATTGCTGGAAGACAGGTTACTTCCCTAGATGAACCACTGGTCTGACCCAGTATGGCCATTCTTGCGTTCACTTTTCTATGAGAGGATGGTCTTGTGGATAAAGCACAGATGGGCACGTGAGAGAGCTAGATTCTGTTCCCAGATCTGTCAGCTTCTCCCTATAACCCTGGCCAGTCACTAAGGTCTAAATTTTCAGACATGAGTGTCTCTGTTTACTAGTTCCCAGCTTTCAGACATCTTGGGCTTGAAGTGAATGAGATCTATGGGTGCTCAGCACCTCTGAAAACCAGGTAAGGGCCATCTCAAGTTGCCCTTCCAAAATTAGTGGTTACTTTGGAAAATGTGGCACTACCCTCTCAGTGCCTCATTTCCCCATCAGTTACATGGGGACAATACTTCCATGAATCATTGGATTGTTGTGAGGCCTGATTCATGAATGCTCATCAAGTGCTCTAACACCCTTGGGTGGTGTGTGCTCTGTTTCTGTCATGTATCATTGTTCTGCCCTGTTAAAAAAATAAGTAGTGATAGGAATAGTGTTGTGTAGGCCTGGTGCAGTGATTGGGGCCTGGGAGAGAGGAGATCTGTGTTCTGTTCCTGCTTTGCCATTGACCAGCTATGTGACCTTTGCCAAGGACTTCATTCCTGTTCCAGTTCACCCATCTGTAAAAAGGGGGTAATGACACGTAACTGCCTTTGTAAAGCAGCACATGGAGAACCTCGACTGGAAGATGCAGAAGGTTTAAAAGGGTAAAGGTCCTGCCACTGCAAGCCATCTGCATGACTTCCTAGGGAGCTCTGAGCAAGGAAAGGTTTGCTCAGGATCAGGCTCAAAACGACATATTCCACCCCTGAAGAAGGATAAGACAGAGAAATACTGTAACAATTTCATTTCTTCTGGGAGCTCAGAGGAACAAGCTGTGTATAAATTCTCCACTCCAGATGTCTGCACAGCACTCATATATGACCCTTAATGGTAAAAAAATACTTCTGTATTTTCTTTAGGGCTAGGTTTATTGAACACTATCTACACTATTCTAAGGAGATCAACACTGTATTTCTTTTGCTTTGGATAGACAGGTGCTTTAGCAAGTCCTGCCTGATTTTAACAACACAGGTTTTCCGTTCTACTGTAAGCTATTACTGAGGCAAATAAATGAATATGGCTCAATAAAGAATTAGAGATTTATAATAAGAACAGCAATTGCAGTTACACTCGCTAGGATGAAAAGTATAAGGGCCATTTATGTTCAATCTTTAGGGCGAACACTGATCAATAGCTGGAATTAGGAGAAAACTTCTCCCTTGTCCTCATTGGTGTTAGGACTTAATGCCTTTTTCTGTGGTGGGAGAGGATGGTCCTGTTAGGGTGCCAGCCTGTGCCGTGGCAGATCCATAGTCATTTCCCTGCTCTGCCACAGACTTCCCGTGTGACCTTGGGCATGGCACTTAGTCTGGCTCTATGCATCAGTTCCCCATCTGTAAAATGCAGATTATAGCACTTCCCTACATTACAGGGGTGTGGTGAGGATAAATGTATTGAAGAATGTGAGATGTTCAGCTATTGTGGCAACAGAGGCCATAAAAGTTCCACAAATAGTTTGGTACGCTGTCTCCAATAGTGGTGAATACCCTAGCACTGAGATAGTCTGGCTCCACTTCAGTGTCAAAATTATAACTCATACCCACAAACTTTATTTGAATAATATATATTATGGATAGGCCCAAGTCATGAAATTTAGATGAGGAACTGCAACTTCTCCAACGTTTGGGAGATTTGGTGCTCTGATCTGACCCATTTCAGAGATAGGTCACATCCATGCTATTTGGCTCTCCTTTTAAACCAACGGCACCAAGAGGACTATATGAATGGAGAGAAATTACGGAGGAAGAAGCAACAAAAGTGAGTGAGTCTTGGACAAGAAAGGAGATCGAAGTCAAAGGGGACGTTATAGCTGGCAGCATCAGCTAGGAAAGATAGTGAGACCCACTGGTAAGGAAAAGGGAGAGGAACCATCAGGGAAGTCCTATGGCTTGCGTTATGCAGGTCAGATTAGAAGATCACCGAGCTTCCTTCTGCCTTGGAATCTATGAAAGAGTTTATTATTAAAAATAAGAAAAATGTAAATAAAACCCAATCCTTTAAAAATTCATTTGATTACTATTATATTATTAGAGAACATGACTTAAAAAACCATTCCTGGATAGCATTGTATGACTACAATTACATACACACAGCCCTGATGCATTGCTATCTGTGTTCCCTACTACTTGCTAGTCAGTGCTATGCTGCTAAACTGTGACATATTTCTTGAAAATATACTGCCACCTAGAGGATTTACCTTAGATAGTTCTGTCCTGAAAAATAAAACAAAACCTCAATATGGTGAGTTGAGATTATATGCTTTTCACTTCAGTTATGCAACCAGTATAAAAAGAATTGGCTCCAGAACCTGATACCTTTACTCACCTTGAATCATTGTTCATTTTTTAGAAATCCCGTTGACTTTAGTGGGGCTTCTTGTGGAGTGAGGTGAGATCATGAGTATCAGAACGTAACCAATATCGTTTATGCTGCATCTCCTCCGGTGCTTATTAAAGACTGCTGTTTCTTTCGAGTTAGGCTTCCAACTCCCACTGAAGTTCTGACTCCTTTGAAACTCCCACCCCTAAACTTTAAAACAAAGACGTCTGCAGCTCTTAGATCAGGCTCTTTGACTTTCTGACAGAATATTGTTGCATTACCACTTTTATTTTAGCTTGGAAATATAGAAAATCTAAGGGGCTTGCTGCCACAGATAGCACTGGTCAATGCAAGGGCATCCTACAGCCTGAAACTCCAAAGAGCAAAGCATAGTATGCAGAATACTTTTTTATCCTCTGCTGCACTGAGGAACTCATCAATATAATTCATCAGTAGCTGAGTCACTTTACACATTTTCACCCTGGATCAGCTAGAGTTTCTTTACATTCATTCTATCACCAAAGCTTCCCTTGGGAAAATATCTCACTAGAGAGGAACCTGAATCAAAACCTGAGATCTGAACACCCTCAAAATGTAGATACGGCTCTGAACTTTGCTGCTCGTCCCTCTTTCTGTATCTTTAGAGGCAGCGAGTGTAAACAACAAATGGAGGAAAGGGACTGAGGGAGGAATAGGATTGTGGGATGACATTCCTTGTCTTTTAAAAGCATTTCTGCATGTTTTTATACCTCTGTTTCTAAGCTGTTGGTTTTCAGTCTGTTTTAAAATCTCTTCCTATTCTGTCTCCTTTGCACTGTTCCTATGACCCACAGGGGACAGGATCCCACCTTGACTCTTCTGCTGAGAATATCCCAGTACAGGGAGTCCCAAATGGATGTAGAGCCAGCTGAATTGGTTCCTACACCATCCTTACTTCAGCTCCTAACACTTGTGGGGATTGGGGAGGGTCATGTGAGGTGATGAGTCATACCTGAACTAGCTTTTGACTAACCCAGGTGCCAGGATGAGTAATTCCTGTGTTAGGCTCCAGCCAATCCACAAGCCAGGAACTGGTCTGGAGACTCTCAGAGAAGGTATATAAGCCTCACAGGCAACACAGCTGCTGAGTCTGCTCAGTGTTGTTTTGTGGCTTGGAATTCTCCTCTCCCTGAGGTTTTAGCCTGCCCTGACTCCAGCCTAGCTCTCAGCCTTACACTTGTCTTGTTCCAGCCCTGCTTTTGACTCCTGATTCTAGCTCTGTCCCTAGACCTGACTGCCACAGCTCTGATCTCTAGGCCTGACCATCCTTGCCTCAGTTTCAGACAGGTCAGAGGAGTGGCTGGAATGCACTGCATTCTTGGGTTGCTCATCTGGCAAACTGTTGCTTATGGACTGTTGCCAACTAGTGCAAATTAGAGCAGCCTGGAGGCTGCTCTAGCCTTTGCTGGGTCCTGGGTTAGGAACTTATAACCAGTGCCCTGACATTCACCCCAGCTTTAGAGAATCTGGCCCCTTATTTCTATTATGCCCCTTTCTAAAAGCTCTGCCTATTTCTATTTGAGCAGAAGAATTTTTAAGGAGGTGCTAGAAGTAATTTTTTTAGGGTAAGGTAGCAACCGAGCAAAGGAAAAAACTAGCTGATTTCCAGGGAGCATTTCCCAATGGTGAGATTGACTAGGCTGTGGAATAGTTTTAGGAAATGGTGGAAGTGCCACCACTAGAATCCTTTTAAAATGTGGACAGCACAAACTGAAATTGTAGTGAACAACCCTGCTTTGGCATGGGAATGGACCAAGGGGTCTCAGGAATCTTTATTTTCTATAGGCCAAACACAATTCTTCATTCAAACAAAACTCACTCAGAAGTCAGTGGGAGTCTTTCTTGTGTCAGGACCTCAGGATTTGGCCCTATGAGTCTATGGACTAAATTCAGCCCTGGCACAAACTTCCATTGACTTCAGTGTGACATGTGTCTACTCACAACATGACTTAATTGCTACAATATCTCCAGTGGTCCTCAATGATACTCTGGGAGGTCTTATTCAGTGAAGCCAGGGTATTAGCTCTGCTTACTTAGGGTATTTGGGTCTCAAGCTAACAATATTGTATGTGGAATAAAAGGTTGTGAAATCATAACCTATTCAAGAGCCAGTCTCAGATTCAATGTACAAGGGCAAAAGAGGGTGCTCCTCTGTAATGGGTTCTACACATCGGAAATAATACCAAACATTCCCTCTGCAAAAGTATTTTACAAACAAAGGGTTCTTCACTATGTTGTACTGGATGCTTCATTTAGGATGCTGAGCGCCCTCAACTCCCATTGACCTGAAAAGGAGTTGAGGGAGCTTAAGAAATTGTGCTATCTGCTAAATCAGCAATGAAATCAGCTCTCCATGTTGTTTGATGCTGCTAAACTTTAACAGCAGCTGTGTTTGCTTACTTATCAGGTCAGAGCAGAGATTGCAATTCTTTCTCCTGCTAACAGCCATGTAAAAATAACACAACGCAGTCTTCCGACAAAAATCAGTGTGGCAGAAAGAGCACATTGCGAGTCACAATACAAAGAATTGGTCAGGCTGCTGGAATTCTGCTAGCTATAAATCAGAGCCAAGAGAAAGCCCGGTTGACCACTTTGTGCACTGGAGGGCCATTTGTTACTGGGGATTGTCTCTCCTTTACATTTTCTGAATCCTCTTGTATACAATCTAAGCTACAACCTAGCATGGGATGGGGAGTGTCCTGGCAGAACTAAAGGATTTGGGTCTCCCAACTAGAGAAACAACGATAACGTATTTCTCATCTGGTCTTGCTCCTTCTGCCAGTCGCCATTAATCATCGCTGTCCATTCATCAACTGTCCACCTATTCAGAGCAGTGCACGCAGCTATTGTAGTGCTGCATTTGGTGACAGCAAGCAGTAGTTTCCTCTTTGAGCGTGCAAAGAAGGGATTAAGGAGTCATTGCTGTCTCCACTGAAATCCAGGGGAGTACTGACAACCAAGCCATGGAAACTGGGCCCTGATGTACCAGTGAGTCAGTGGGTCAGCAGGTGGCTACTTGCACAAATGACTAATTCCCGGTGCAAAACTTGGGAAGGTCAGGAATACCCCGGGGCCATAATGTCTCTCTCACAGCACAACATGACCTGGTCTGAAGAAGAAAGCTAGGCAATCCCTGTGAGTCATTATTCAGCTGCGAGTAAGCTACCCAGGACAGCTAAAGTCTTCTACAGTTGAGGCAGAGTCTGAAGCATGCTCAGCACCCTCAACTCCCACTGAATTTAGCGGCACATAGCATGTCTCAGGAAGCATGCTGCACGCTGCACCCTGCCATGTCAGGGCAAAAACATCATGCTGTCTGTGAAACCATCACTGTTATCCATTCTAGCCAACAATCCTGTGAGAAACAGACAGCCTCCTTTGCCATCCATGGCTTTTTACTTCAGAATTCTTTTGTCTATTTAGATAGTTATTTATTATTATAATAGCAGCTAGATCAGAGCCCCATTGTGATAGGTTCTGGACATATATGTGAAAGCCCCATAGGCTCAGGACATATTGACAGTCCCAGCCCCAAAGAGTTCTAACTAGGCAAGACAGATAGAGGGGGTTCTATTAACCTTCATTTTACAGATGGGAAACTGAGGCACAGAAAGATTAAGTGACTGGGGATTCTGTGGCAGAGCTGAAAATTGAACCTAGGTCTCCTGAGTCCCAGTCCAGTGCCTCAACTACATGGCCACCTTCTTTCTTGTGAGTGTTTTGGGGCAAGGATAATGTCATCCTCTGGTTTGTATGAATTGAAACAGGAACAAGTGCCAAGAAGGGCTACTATGGTTTCCAGTCTCTTGATCCTTTCTTAGGAGAGTTGAATAAAGAGTGTGGCTTGTTTAGTGAAGCAAAACAAACGGTGAGATGGGATATGATTGCTCTCCATAAATACATCAGGGAGGGAGAAGGTCTTTTTTAAGCTGAAGGACAATGTTAGCACAAGAACAAATGGGTGTAAACTGGCCATGAACCAATTAAGGCTGGAAATCAGAAAGTTTGTAACCAGCAGCAAGGTTCTGGAACAGCCTCCCAACAGGAGTAGTGGGGGCAAAGAACCTAACAAGTTTTAAGATGGCGCTTAGTACATTTACGAATGGGATTATATGAGAGGGTTATCTGCAATAGCAGTGGCTGGACTCAGTGACCCAGAAACTCCCTTCCAGTTCTATATTCCCATGTATAATATCATCTAAAGCATGATGTCCTGTATTAAACAAACAGATAAAAGATAATAGCAGTAATGGCTAAAATATCGTTCACAAGCGGGTTCACACTGCCTATCTCTGCACCAAGTAGCACGGGCAGTTCAACCTCAACAAACACTGCATACGAAACTCTTAAAAGAGAAGCCTGGTAACTCCAGAGTATATGTCCTTATTTTCGCAGAGCATAGAACGCAAGTGACAGAGTCCTGGTAATTCTGTATTCTTGGGGGGGGAGGGGAATGTCCTCTTCCAGTTAACTTCAGTAAGTATCAGTATTAAATATTTGTATTATAGTAGCACCTAGAGTCCCCAACAAAGATCAAGGCCCATTTGTGCTAAGTACTGTACAAGTAGTCAGAGACTATCCCTGACCCAAAGAGCTTACTATAATGTTTAAGATAAGATCCAACAAGAGGGTGTAACAAACAAATGGAAGGAATGATCAAGGAGGAGGCTGGAGTGTGCTGTTACATGACAGTAGCTAAGACTGAGAAACACTTTCAGCTCCTATTGCTGCTGGAGGCGCTGTCCTGGTGTAAAATGATCAACTGACTACAACCAAAGCTACGGGGTCTGCATCAGAATCAAACATGTCTGGGCATAAACTATATGCAGGTGACACTGAGTGAAGGCTTGTTTACAATACCAGTCCTTAAAAGAAACGTATTCAGTGCTTCCTTTCCCAGCAAGGGCATGGCCTTCCCTCAGGGGCAAGGCTGAAGGTGGAGAGAGTGGAGGTCAGGGCTGGGAGGAGACTACAGCTGCACAAGCTGCAATTCATTGGTTGCTGAGGGGTCCGTGCGAAAAGTCTTCTGCTAACTAGCCACCAAATTCTCTGTATTTGGCACCGGTGCCACCCCTGCTGGAATACTGTGTCCAGTGTACAGTAAGTATCTGTATCAGGCTCAAATATTTAATAATGGGCTCTTCTATCTAGCAGAGGATGGTATAACACAATTCACTGGCTGGAAGTTGAAGCTTGACAAATTCAGACTGGAAATAGGTGTGCATTTGTAACAGTGAGGGTAATTATCCATTGGGGTACCATACAACTATGTTATTACCCTTCAAGGGAAATCAAAGCTGCAATGAGCAAAACAAATCTTTTGGATCTTGGTTACTGTGGACCTAGAAAGGAAATGCTATAAATGTACTAGGTCAGTGGTTCCCAACCTTTTTGGCTCGAGGGCCACAGATATCATTTTTACAACCCTGAAGGGCCACCAGTCTCCGTCAGCAGCCTCCCTCCCCTCACTGCAGCCAGACGGAAGGAGTTCTCGCTGATCTCCCATCTCCCTGGTTGCAGCAGGGAAACCGCACGCGTCCTGTAGCCCCGTGCGCTCCTCCTGGGTCCTTAGGCAGCAGCTCCCTTCTACAGCCAGCAGGAGGGGAGCCGCGGGCCACTTTGAAAGCCCCGGTGGGCCACAGGTTGAGAACCACTGTACTAGGTATAACAGTTGAACGTCCAGGGTCTATCAGCCACACAGCAATCTGTTCTTGACGACATTGACTCCCGACACAATGTCAATGTCACCTGCCTTCAGGAAACCCATGTAAACTCTTTTCGTGTAAGCTCCCTAGAGGTCTTTCCATTGTGGACTCAGAGACCTTTGACTGGCTCAAGCCTATTTATCTGTTTTCTAAATCTAGCCTTGCTTGTCTTGCCCACATGCAATCACTATCTATCTAACAGGATAGGAGTCACTTCCTGTGGACTTACTAACTGGTATGATTCAAGGTCTTGCAGTGCCCTCCGTGGTTCTGGACTGTGGAATTTATATTGCCAACTTTTTTGCAAGCCAGCAGATTTTTCAGTCCTGCGGGGTGAAGCATCTCCTTTGATGCTTTCCATAATTTCTGCACGTATGCTTTTAATAAGAAAAAGCTAGGAAATTCCAGACAAAAAACTACATGAAAAGAATGTTACGGATGTAAATTTGGCAAAAAAAAAAAGTCAGGAAAATTATTTTTATTGTTGCTATTATGTAATTATTATTTTTAGAATGGTAGTTCCCAGAAGGCCTAATTATTTATGATGGGCACTGTACAAACAGAGGTGTAAACAGTTCCTCCCCCAAAGAATTTTGCAATCTCAAGAAGACAAACAACATAGAAAGTGTGGGAGGAAAAGGAGATTCTTTGGTATTACATAAACAGGTAAAGAAGTATCAATTTCTCCCAGCTATCCCTCAGCTAAGCCATCCCACACTGCCTGATTTTTCTCATATTTGTTGCTGCAGAAATAGGTTTGAAATGCATAGAAGCCTTGCTGATCAGTTTGAGGAGGGCATTCCAAGAACAATGGGTGGTGCAGAAGAAAGCAAGAAGATGTGTGCAAAGCAAACAACCAGACAGTTGAGACTGGGAACACCAGCGGAGTAAAGGAGACCAATGAAGAAGAATAATAGTTTACGTGCAAAGTAAATATACAAGCTGAGATTGGTTCAACCTTAGCTCTGCCCTGTGGCACATATCCATAATACAGGCTTTAACTATGGTTAAGTAAGCTCACACAATGGCACCGATCCTGCAAACATATATGTATGTGCTTCAGTTTAGGCAAATGAGTCATTCCATTGACTTCAATGAGCCTACTCATGTGCTTAAAGTTAAGCATGAGCACCTGTGTTTGCAGGACAGAGGGGCCTAAATTAGCTTCATAAATTGCCTTAGCCCCTCATTTGTATGTAAGGAAGGTTGTTGCTGGGAGAAAGTGTATAGTTCAGGGGTTGCTGCCAAAGAAGCTGAGACAGCACCCATTAACTGCAATAGGCTTTGGAACAAGTCCAAAATAATTGAAATGCATACCTTAGAAAGAATACAGTTTATGTATTAAAGTCAAATAAAGCTGTGCAGGTCTATTAGGACAATGAAATCAATGGAAGAGAAAAAGAATGAAAAAAATATTGTAAGTTGTTACACATCAGTATCTGAGGTTGTAGGGAAAAATGATATGATGTTGCATTTTATTATTATGGTTTGTGACCCTGTAATTCATGACTGCGTTGTAATGCACACACACAAAAAGGGGCAGAGTTAGGTGGTACAATACAGCATGAACTTTGGTCCTGGTCTTTCAATGAGCTGGTGTGAAGCTCATTGCAGAATCAAAGTCCTCTGTTATTTCATGCTTAACGAGGCTGCTGCACCTTCACATTTTCTACATTTTTTATGGAATATCATTTTAATTTATTAAGATGACTTGTTAGTGAATCTCCATGGGCAGCCTTGAAGACTGGACTCCTTCATTTAACTAAAGAACAGGAATCGGCAATGTAATTATTATTATTAATTATTTGTAGTGTGGGAGTGCCTAGGAATCCAATCATGGACCAGTATCCCATAGTGCTAGGAGCTGTACAAATGCAGAACCAAAAGAGAAACTCTGCCTCAAAGATCATCTTTCCCACTCTGCCCTATCCTTATATACCTAAGCCCACCTACTCCCCTCACACCCTCTTTTATCTGGCTAGTCTCACAGGCCATTGTTTAAAGGTGTTTATTTTTACAGGATACCAGAAATGCACTACAGGTCTCTTTTATTAAATATTTCTTTTCATTGGCTTTGTGATCTGTGATTTGTGCCCAACTCATGGCTATAACAGACATCATCTTAATTTTCATGTTTTAGCAAAAGGAATAGTCTTGGTAAGAACATTGAATAATCAGCCTATTGGGCCAAATTAATCTCTGATGCAATACTATTAAAATCACGAGGGATGGAATTATTACCTCTTATGAGTACCCGGCCAAAAGATGTTTTATTGGCATTGATTTCCTATGTGGACATCTTTTATTGCCAAATAAAACTAGCCATGGTGCCTATTGAGTTCCAGTAAAAAGTGAAGTGCAGTATTGTATGATGTATCCCTTTTTCTCCCTGGCCTCTGCTGTTACACAGTACTTCAGTCACACAGTACAAGGCTTCCTGATGCACTAAGAGCTGCTCAGGAATAGAAAGTACACTGCCATGGAACCTCCAGCTTCAGGTGTTTTCCTGCTCCAGGCTATGAGATTTGGAGCTGAGTCACATAATGAGTTTCATGTCTTCACCAAACCTCATGCTGCAACTCATAGAAACAGAAGAAAAGGAAGACTTAGTTCCCACAATCCCGATCCAGCTGTAATAACAGCAAAGCAGTCATCTGGATACACTCATCTGATCCTAACAGATGAGCCCTGCTCAGTGTCCTGAACATGTAATTCCTCCCACCACCACCAAAATCCAGCCACAATGTTGAAAGGAAAATTCCTCCCACTCTCAAACCTTTTGCTTCAATGGGTTCAACATCAGGCCTCTGATCAGTCCATTCCTGAACATCTGAACAAGTCTCACAATGAGAGACATTGATCTGTTGGTAGGCACACCAGAATTTCAATTAATAATTTCAATGGATAATATTGAATTTTTAAAGTATTTTTTATTTTTATTTATTTAAATTTTCATAATTGTTAGAAATTATGGGGGTCAGACAATTATTTAATGAGTTTAAATGTTGAGATTCAAAGAGTGAAGTCTTTATAACCATTAAAACTCAACTTGTCCATATCTCATCAAAATATACTAAATAAATATTCTTAACTCAAACTCTAAGTTCTCAAACAGCATTTTTCTTACTTTGCCTATCTGCAAATTTCTATTATCAATGGAAATATTTTTTCATTGGTTTGTTTGTGTACATCTACCTCTATCTGAGACTCAGACACCACTAGAGGGCGACAGACACACTGTGCTTACACTCCTGGGATCACCTACAAGAAATGAATATACCTATTTAAAGGTGCCCATCGCATCAGTGAAATGTTATGTTTCCAGCTCTGCTGCACTACTATTCCCTGAAATAATGGTTTCCTCAGATATGGCAGCCCAGATCCTCAAATGTATTTATATAGGTATAAATCAATGGGAGTTAGATTCCTAAATACCTAGGATAATCTGGGCCAGCATGTTTGGAAATGATGGTTCAACCCCAACAAATCATTGGACCAAAAATACCTACATGACTTAGGAGCACAAAGTCCCTTTGGAAGTCAGTGCTCCTAGGTCATTTCCAGAAAATCCCACCCGGGCACAAAAAATGCACTCCCAAAACAGAACCTGTTACCAGAAATCAGGCCCTTTGTGTTGTTTGTGCTTTCCTATGTGGTTATGTATAGCCATCAATAAATGTCATGGCCTTTGCTTTAATTTCATAAGTATTAAAAGAACAGGAAAATGCATTTCTCTTTCACTGGTAAGAGGAATAAAAGACAAAAAAGAACTAAAGTGCCCTGATGTGGGGATAAGAAGTGTCAGATGAATTAAACTCGATGAAGTGAGGAAGGACATTTATAAGACGTACGATACTGGAAGACAGGCTCCACACATTCCGTATTAATATTTTGGTGAATATTAGATGGAATTTGTTATTAAACTTGATGAGAAGATGCAATGATTGCTCATATTTTAAAAAGGCAATTTCAGTTTTTAAGAGGCTTTCGTGGAAATCCAAATGGAGCTGATAATAACTGCATCCAATTAATGGGACCAGAGCTGACTGAAACAGCAGAGGAAACAGAATGAGGAAGAAGAGAATATGACATCAGAGACAACATGAGAAGAATCTAAAAACACCCCGGGGAGAAACATGGTATTAAAAGTTAGGTTGGAATTAATTAATGGAGAATTTTAATAGGAACAGTGTGAGAAAGTGACAGCCCTTAAGAACCAGCCACTTTGGTAGGAAAAAGATGTCTGCACTTACATGCGTAATTAAAGGCTCCATCTTGCGGAGTGCTGAGTCTCTTCAGCTCCATCTGAAGTCTGACTGAAGGTGCTCAGATAGCACTCACAGGAACAGGCCCCATGTAGCTGCTAGGAGGGGGATAAGGCCTAAATGGGTATATAGCCATTTGTAGTTCCAGATAAAGGGTAATACTGTTGTGACAAATGTGACTCTCACTTTAGGAACAGGAGGAACCTAGAAGGGTTTACACAAGTCTGAAGCAAGCTGCGTCTCCAACTCCCACTGAGTTTTGAGTACCTGAGACAAAAAATGTACACTGGCTAATGAGTATTAGTTAAAGGGTTTTGGCTAATAGAATGGCTGACTGATGATTAACTAGGATAGCAGTGCTGATGTCCTCTTATGTTTTCTATAGAAAAGTTTTCATGTAGAATAATCTGAAATAGGGACAATAGATTGATTTGGCCTGATTCTTATTTAGCACTAGTGTAAATTCTACCAGAAGAGAATCAGGCTAACTAGCTACTTTTACAGACATAGTAAAAACTATGTAAAGAATGCTTACAGCAAACCCAGTATGCTACACAAACTCTTCATTTAATAGATAATTCAAGGTTGCTTCACTTTTTTCCTCCTGCTAATAGAAGCAAACTTGCAACCACAAAATATTTACAGATTCGTCTCCCAGGGCTACCTCAAGAATGCTATGGAACAAGCTACTGACTATCCTAAGCACTAATAAACTTCCTTTACAATGAGAGAGTCATGGGATCTTAAAGAAAATCATCCCTGTCTGACTTTAACTATTAGCTGACACAAATGAATCCAGCAGCAGATGAAATTTGTGCCAAGAAAAAGTGCTGACCCATTCCTGGGAAATGAACAAAGCTTTCATTTACCAAGCAGAGCTTTTATATAAATAGAATGGCAGTCACTAAGAAAGTAAATGGTATCCTGAGAAGATAAATTGGTGGTTGTGCTCCTGGCAGTAAGAACACAGAGCTGAGAGAATAATGCTTGCACTTACTTTATTTATAACAACGGGAAAGTATTACTGTGAAGAATTTTTTTCAGAAGTGGTGTTTCTCTGGTCTGTTTAGTTGGGAGATACAAAAAAGGGCCATAGGACAGCGAGTGCTCCTGTCCACAGCATGGTGCAGCTTAACCCAGTGCAGCTTCAGAGCAAACAGGTCCCAATTCACCTCACTCTTACCCCATTTATCTTCATTGATTTAAATGGAAATTAGATATCTTCTGGGGAAATTGTACTGCCTGTGTTATACAGGCAGTCAGACCAGGAGATCACAATGGTCCCTTCTGGCTTTAGAATTTATGCCTCTCTAAAAGACCACAGCCAGATCATATGGTTCTTTCAGATGCATCAAAATGGTAACTTTCCACTAATACTGAAAGTAGAAAATAAGGTCATTATCAGTGGTATAGTATGTTGATAGAGTTACTGCCACAGTTTCTTTTTAAAATAAGCATTGACTATTTACTCAGGACTATACAAGATACAATTAGGGCTCCCAATCTTAAAAATTAAGTATGTCCTTTAGTTTAACTCTTGCCCTAAGGAAATTATAATCTAAAACAAAGAGAACATAAGAATGGCTATACTGGGTCAGACCAATGGTACATCTAGCCCAGTATCCCATCTTCTGACAGTGGCCAATACCAGATACTTCAAGGGGAATGAACAGAACAAGCAATCAAGTGATCCATCCCATTGTCCACTATCAGTTTCTAGCAAACGAGAGGCTAGGTACACTCAGAGCATGGGGTTGCATCTTTGCCCATCCTGGCTAATAGCCATCAATGGACCTATCCTCCATGAACTTATCAAGTTCTTTTTTTAACTCTATTATAGTTTTGGCCATCACTACATCCCCTGGCAACAAGTTTCTTAGGTTGACTGTGCATCTTGTGAAGAAGTACTTCCTTTGTTTGTTTTAAACCTCCTGCCTATTAATTTAATTGGATGACCCCTAGTTCTTGTGTTATGTGAATGAGTAAATAACATATCCTTATCTATAATATCCCCTCTTGGTCATCCCTTTTCCAAGCTGAAAAGTCCAAGTCTTTTTAATCTCTCCTCATACAGAAGCTGGTCCATATGCTTAATCATTTTTGTTGTCCTTCTCTGTACCTTTTCCAATTCTAATATATCTTTTTTGATATGGAGTGACCAGATCTGCACACAATATTCAAGAAGTGGGCATACCATGGATTTATATAAAGGCATTATGGTATTTTCTGTTTTATTATCTATCTGTTTCCTAATGACTCCTAACATTCTGTTAGCTTTTTTCATTGCTGCTGCACATAGAGTGGATGTTTTCAGAAAACTATCCACAATGACTTCAAGATCTCTTTCTTGAATGGTAACAGATAATTTAGACCCCATCATTTTGTATGTATAGTTGGGATTATGTTTTCCAGGGTGCATTACTTTGCACTTATCAACATTGAATTTCATCTGCCATTTTCTTACCCAGTCACCCAGTTTTGTGAGATCCCTTTGTAACTGTTCGCAGTCTGCTTTTGGACTTGACTATCTTGGGTAATTTTGTATTGTCTGTAAATTTTGGCTCCTCAATGTTTAACCCTTTTTGCAGATCATTTATGAATATGATGAATAGCACTGATTCTAGTACAGAGCCATGGGGGACACTAATATTTACCTCTTTCCATTCTGAAAACTTACTATTTATTCCCACCTTTTGTTTCCTATCTTTTAACTAGTTACTGATCCATGAGAGAACCTTCCCTCTTTTCCCATGACTGCTTACTTTGCTTAAAAGCCTTTGGTGAGGGACCTTTTCAAAGGCTTTCTGAAAGTACAAGTACACTATGTCACCCTTGTCCACATGTTTGTTGATCCCCTCAAAAATTCTAATAGATTCATAGACTCATAGACTTTAAGGTCAGAAGGGGCCATTACGATCATCTGGTCTGATCTCCAGCACAACACGGGCCACAGAACCTCACACACCCACTCCTTTAATAGACCCCTAATCTATGACAGAGTTACTGAAGTCCTCAAATAATGGTTTAAAGATGTCAAGCACAGAGAATCCACCAGAGAATCCACGAGCAAGTGACCCAGGCCCCATGCTGCAGAGGAAGGTGAAACCTCCCCAGGGTCTCTGCCAATCTGCCCTGGGGTAAAATTCCATCCCAACCCCAAATATGACAATCAGCTAAACCCTGAGCATGAGGGCAAGACTCACCAGCCAGACATTGGAAAGAATTATCTGTAGTAACTCAGAACGCACCCCATCTAACATCCCATCACAGGCCATTGGACATATTTATTGCTAGTAGTCAAAGATCAATTAATTGCCAAATTAGGCTGTACCATCATAACATCCCCTTCATAAACTCATTAAGCTCAGTCTTGAAGCCACCTAGGTTTTTTGCCCCCACTGTTCCCCTTGGAAGTTTCCAAAATTTCATTCCTCTGATGGCTAGAAACCTTAATCTAATTTCAACTTCCTGATGGCCTGTTTACATCCATTAGTTCTTGTGTCCACATTGGTGCTGAACTTAAATAATTCCTCTCCCTCCCTGATATTTATCTTTCTGATGTATTTCTACAGAGCAATCATATCTCCCTCAGCCTTCTTTTGGTTAGGCTAAACAAGCCAAGCTCTTTGAGTCTCCTCTCATAGGGCAGGTTTTCCATTCCTCAGATCATCCTAGATCATCTCTGCACCTGTTCCAGTTTGAATTCATCTTTCTTAAAGATGGGAGACTAGAACTGCACACAGCGTTCCAGATGAGGTCTCACCAACGGCTTGTATAATGGTACTAACACCTCCCTATCTCTACTGGAAATACTTTGCCTGATGCATCCTAGGACCGCATTAACCTTTTTCATGGCCACATCACATTGGCAGCTCATAGTCATCCTGTGATCAACCAATATACCCAGATCCTTCTCTTCTGTCACTTCCAACTGATGTGACCCCAGTTTATAGGAAAAAATGTTGTTATTAGTCCCTAAATGCATGACCTTGCACTTTCCACTATTAAATATCACCCTATTTCTATTATTCCAGTTTACAAGGTCATCCAGATCTTCTTGTACAATATCCTGGTCCTTCTCTGCATTAGCAATTTTGAGTCATCTGCAAATTTTATTAGCATGCTCCCACTTTTTGTGCCAAGGTCAGTAATAAAAAGGTTAAATAGATTGTTCCCAAGACCGATCCCTGAGGAACTCCACTAGTAACCTCTCTCCAGCTTGATGGTTCACCTTTTCAGCATGATCCATTGTAATCCTCCTCTTTAACCAGTTCCTTATCCACCTTTCAATTTTCATATTAATCCCCATCTTTTCCAATTTAATCAATAATAGATTGGTGAGGCATGATTTCCCTTTACAAAGCCATGTTGACTCTTCCCTAACAAATCGTGTTAATCATTGTCTGATAATTCTGTTCTTTATTATAGTTTCAACCAATTTGCCTGGTACTGAAGTTAGGTTTACCTTTCTGTAATTGCTGAGATTGCCTCTGGAGCCTTTTTTTAAAAATCCGCATCACATTAACTATCCTCCAGTCATATGGTACAGAAGCTGATTTAAATGATAGGTTACATGTCACAGTTAGTAGTTCTGCAATTTCATATTTGAGTTCCTTCAGAACTCTAGGTTGTATCCCATCTGGTCCTTGTGACTTCTTACTGTTTAATTTATCAATTTGTTCCAAAACCTCCTCTAATGACACCTCAGTCTGGGACTGTTCCTCAGATTTGTCATCCAAAAGAAAATTAATTTAGTTGCTCCACGATGGTCTTATCTTCTTTAAGTGCTCCTTTAGCACCTCGCTCATCCAGTGGCCCCGCTGATTGTCTAGCAGGCTTCCTGATTCTGATGTACTTAAAAAACAATATTAGTTTTTGAGTCTTTTGCTAGTTGTTATTCAAATTCTTTTTTAGCCTGCCTAGTTATACTTTTACACTTGACTGGCCAGAGTTTATGGTCTTTCTATTTTCCTCAGTAGGATTTAACTTGCAATTTTTGAATGATGCCTTTTTGCCTCTAACTGATTCTTTTATTTTGTTCTTTAACCATGGTGGCACTTTTCTGATCCTCTTACTATGTTTTTTTAAGAGAAGACATTCAGAAACCTAAAAAGAAGCTGTTACCTTGCAATTTATTGTTATGTTAGTCTCTGTCTCTTCTCTAACCTAACGTTGAAATGAGGAAGACAGTTGATTTATGTTGATGTCTCTGAGCCTCATGGAAGAAATAATTATGTTGATTACTATTGTTGTTATATTTCTCACTTTTTATAGGTATCTTTTAGCTGAGGATCCCAAAGCGCTTTGCAACACTGAACAAAGATGAGCAATTCCTTTTTCCTAGAGAAATTTTCCCAGAAATATCATCTCCATTTTACAGATGGGGAAAATCTGGCAAAGAGAGGAGATGCAGCTTGCCCAAAGTCACCCAGCAGGCCAGTGGCAGAACTAGGAATAGAATCCAGATCTCTTGAGTCCAAGGCCAGCGCTCTAGCCACAATGATGCTATGCAGCCTGGTGAATGACTGCAGACGTGTCAACAAAATCTTGTGGACAACAAAGGTACCTACGATAGCCAATAAAATCAGCACACATGCTTTACCTATATCCATTACTAAAAGAAGATTGATGATCCATGAAGTTTCTGTTCGATAGCCAGACTTAAAACTCCACTGTCCTCAGAATAATTTAAGGATGCTAGAAACCCCAAAAGTTGCCTTGATCCGGTCTTTTCAATCACCTTTTTTCCCTCCCCTTCTCCCACACCCCCAAAAATAAATAAATTAGATAATGGTCTACATTTAGCAAGACTGTCACCATCAAGAGACGGCCTCTTGAGCAGAAGTCTCATCACAGCTTTCTTGAAAAGAGGTGGTTTCTTAGATTATAATCTTAAATTATCCTTTTCAAGAAAATAAAAATTCTGAAGTTGATGGGAAGATAGATGTAAAGATATACCACTGAGTCAACATGCTGACACTAAATTTTCCATGTTAATAATAAGTAATCCCATTAATCAGAATATAATCATTGGAGTCATCCTAAGGGTAAACATGGCCCAATCTGATGAAAGAGATATTTAAAAAGACTTTATATGAGATTTTTGCCCATTCCATGCTCACTCAAAACTGGTCCAAATTTGATCAGAAGGTCTGGAACTCTAGTCAATCTTCTGATGAACTTGTTTTGATCTTTGCATTGGAACAAAACCAAATTAGTTTAGCATGTTTGGAGGTTTGGTCAGGAATATTTTGTATAGCTCTTGAACTGATTCCCATTAGTTACACCAAATACATATAATTCAGTATTTGTTAACTCGCCCACTTTTTAGTTTTCTCCCCCTTTTCTCCCAACATAACTTTGGGGCAAATTAACATCCAGTGTAACTGTATTAAAATCTGTGGAGTTACAGATGCAATTTATTTGGTCCTTTGTGTGTCTTCTTGCTTGATGGTGGAACATTACACTCTGCCAAACCATGATATATTGACCCAAATTCAGACCTAGTGTTAGCAAATGCATTTCCATTCAGCTCAGGAGAGTTTAAGCCATTTAAAGCAAATGTGAATCTGGTTCAATGAATTAATTGCTTAAAACAGTATGCTTAACTTTCTTCACAAGTAGAGTTGAAATTAGAAAGCTCATTTATGGAGGCCAAATTAAAAGGTTAAAGGTGAATTTTTATGACCTTAGTTGCACACTCTGCTGAAAAACTTCCATTAAAAGTAGTGATCTTTGCTTGACTGGTATTAATTAACCTAAATTAAGTTGTTTTACATGCAATAGACTTGGAAATAATACTCTTGAGAATTACAAATGGGATCTTACTACTGATAGATAAACTTTGAGGCTCAGTTTGCGTAAGCTATGGAAAGTTTGGGTGCCTATCAGCACTTTTCTCCTCTTCCACACTTCTGATACTCTATCTTCTTCCTCTGCCAAATTGTCACAGCTGGGTCATGGATAGTCAGTAGTTGGAAACAGAGTCCACTGCCATAAGACAGGAGTCAACTGGGTCAGCATACCAATGAGGTCAGAAGCAGGAGACAAACTGGAGATCAGGTACCCCATTTCAGATGACAGAAAATCAAGCTGTGAGGATCAGAAGGCACAAGATTCACAGTCCAGAGTAGGGTGAAACCAGTTGTCCAGACAACTTCCTGTTCCTGATGCTGGCTTAAGCAGGGCCAGCAGGCCAATCAGCTGAACCTCAGGGGTGGAGCCTCAGACTGGGACTGGGCTTCGTGAGTCCAAGGTAGGCACTTGTCATCAGGCTGCCAGGTAGAGGATTGGAGCATAGCTGCTCCCATAAAAGTTGGGGGCCTGGGTTTCAGACCCATGGGTCATAATAACACCCTTTTCTTCAGGGACACCCTGCAGCTGACATGGATCCAGGTATTGTCAGGGCAGTACTTATGAAAGGTTAGAACCAGGATGGGAGTGTGAACATTTTCAGCTGGCTCCCAAGTGCATTCCTCTGAGCCATAACCTTCCCAACCAATCAGGTACCATACTTTGGCCATCTTAACCAGATTAAGAACTTTGTGAACAATGTATTTCTCCTAATCCTGTACTTGCATCAGTTGGGGGGGTGATTGGCTGTATGGGAAAATGTGTTCTCAACGTAGAATTTTAGAAGTGAGAAATGAAATACAGGATGGACTCTAACGGACTGCAGAAGCTGGAGCGCAAAAGTGACCTGGTTGATTTGTTGCCAAATCTGGTATGGGCCAAAGAATCAATAGGAAGAAACCCAAGAACACAATTTAGGTCTGATTGAATGCACATTTCTCGAGTTAAATGTAGAGACCATGTTGTCGTAGTTTTTCCAGGATGGTGCAGATGTGAGTGGTGTGTTGGTCCAGATCATCTGAGAAGGTTAATATATCATCTAATTATACCACCATGAATTGGTCCAGTAGGTCTCATAGCACATCTTTAATGAATTGCTGGAATGTTGCTAGAGCATTAGTCAATCCAAATGCCATAAAAATTATTCAAAGTGGCCATAGCAGGTACAAAAGGCATTATTCCATTCATCCCCTTCTTAGTTACAGATGAGATTATAAGATTCCTGGAGATCCAGTTTCATGAATATGCAGGTGGCCTCCAAGCAGTCCAACAATTCAGGGATCAAGGTTAGTTGGTAATGGTTCTGAATTGTTATCTGATGTAGGGCTGAGTAAGTGACACAGAAGGGAAGGCTGCCCTCCATTTTTATGAAAAGGACCAGAGCACTGGGTGGTGAAGCTGACTTTTGGATTAACCCCCAGGCCAGGTTCTCTTGGAGATATTCTTGCAGTGTCACCAGTTTAGGTTCCAACATTGCATATATCCAGCAAATGGTATCTAGGGCCACTGGCTTAAGTTCTAGAGCAGTCGTAGTCCCAATGTGGGATAGGTTTTCTGCATTCTTCTTCTCAAAGACATCATTATAGTGATGGCACTGGAGGAAAAGTTCCACAGTTTACCCAATAAGTGTTTCACTGTGGGTGACTACACATATTTGAGCCTGTTTGGTTCTGGGTGCAACATTTGCTGGTCCCTGGACATACTGCCATCAGAATTCTGATGGGAAGGTTACCTTCTGCTCTCACCAGTGAACAAGTGGGTCATGAATGGTCAGCCAGGAGATGCCAGTGATCAGGGAAAAATGCAGGGAATGAATCACAGCAAATTATATTATTTCTCCGTGTCGCTGAATAATAGCATCCAGGAGGATAGTCTCCTCCATAACTGGACCAGAAGACATCAACAGTTTCAATCGCGTCGGGCATGGCCTTGCATAGCAGAAGAATCTGTAAGGCCTGAGAGGAAGCTGCATCCATGAAATCGTCTGCTGCTCCCTGATTGATGGGGGCCTGTTAGAAGGGAATCTATTTGGGGTCCCCAGGGATGCACAGCTGGATAGGAACCTGCAAATAAGAAGTCCCTGGTTGGGTTTCAAGGTGCATCTCAGTGAGGACTAGGATATGGGGAAGTTCTCTTCTCTCAAAGCCCAGGCAGTTCCCCCCACTGTGCCTGGGCTGGCTTGTTTCCCCGAGCTCCTGGGTGTTTGAGTTGGGCAGGCAGAGATGGCGTGGACAGGCTCACCACAGTAGAAGCACGAGTAGGAGGCACTGATTGCGCTGGTCCTTTTCCTTGGGTGTGAGTCACTGATGAGCCAGATTGGCTTGTATGGGTTTGGCAGGCAATACAGAAAATGAGTCATGGTACACAGGTAGGAAGCTGCAGGAAAAATCTTTTCTTCTCCCTTCATTCTCACAGCCAATCATCTATGCAGATGGCAAGGTCCACAAGGGTGTCTAGGCCCATAGACCCCTCTAGGTGGGCCACTTCATCTCCAATTTCTTCCTGGAAGCTCCTCTGGAACAGGTACAGTTGGGCTGCATTATTCCACTCCATATCCACTGGGGGATGGTGGAAGGGTGCTTGTAGGTTGGCGGCTCAGCCCAGCGGGGGCATTGCGGCTCTTCTCCAAGGAGGAGAAAGTCAGTGGGTTATGCGAGTCTTTAGCCCCCAGCCCCCGGACGGGGCAGAGCTGGCAAGTAGTCTATAGCCCTGGCCTTCAAGTGGGCGGGGCTGGCAAGTAGTCTGTAGCCCTCAGCCCTTAAGAGGGGCAGGGCTAGCAAGGAGTCTATAGTCACAATGCTCAGTATCCTCTGAGGCGGCAGGTTAAGAGGAGACAAGCGCTCCCAGGGTGGTTAGGGAAGGGGGGAGGGGGACAGGCCCACCCGACTCCACCGCATCCCAGCCCAGGGCTCTACCAGTGGCAAGGACTCTCCCACTGGGTCAGCGGGGCTTCAGCCACAACACGCTGACACTGGTGCAACCACAAGCTCAGCCAAACGATAGTCAGCTCCAGCGGGTCTCAGGCAATGTGCAGCTCCTCCAGGTCATGCCTGGCCTTGAGGGGTCCCCCCAGTCAGCAACCTCCAGTAGCCCTTCCCAGTCACTAGGGCCTGGCAGCCCTGGCAGGCCTTGAGGCTCTGGTCAGTGGAGGGCTTGCTCAGCACCAGGCCCAGACCACAGCCTTGGGAAGGCATGTCCTTCTCTGTCAGCAGCTTCCTCCTGACTGAGCTGCTAGGCCGGCCTTTTCTACTTCCCCTTCCTGTCCTAACCCGCCCTCCCGCTCACGGGGTCTGTGGCCTGCAGTGTCCTGATCTTCCCAGCAGAAGTGTCACGGCCCTTCCTTGGACCCAGGCTCTGAGGAAGGCCACAGTGCCAGGCTACAGTCTGTACTCCACCCTGACCCCATGGCCTGCCAGGGACATCAGTTGGCAGCTCCTTCACAGAGCCGTGAGCACGGGCGTGTACTTGGCACGGTTCACCCTTCACCCCGACACCTGCTCCTATTGTGGGGTGAGGGAGACCCTGGCGCACATTTATCTCGAGTGCTCCAGGTTGCAGCCCCTGTTCCGGCTCCTCCAGAACCTCCTGCTGAGGTTCTGGCTGCACTTCTCAACACACTTGTTCATCTATGCACACCCCATCCATGGCCCCACAAAGTCGTGGGACCTCATCGTCAACTTCCTCCTAGCCCTGGCCAAAATGGCCATCTACAAGACCAGGGAGAGGAGGGGGGGCCTGCTTCTGTTCCCTTGTGCACTCATACATCCGGGCAGAGTTCCTCTGGGCAGCATCTGCCGGCTCCCTTGACACCTTCGAGGGGCAGTGGGCGCTGTCTGGGGTTCTCTGCTTGGTGTCCCGTTCCAGTTCCCTTCATTTGAACCTGTGACCCCCACGCCCCTTTCTGTTTTTTTTTCATTAGTTGTCCCCGTTATCAGTTGTATCCTAGGCTCAGTGACTCCTTCCCTTAGGCTGGGAGAGGGGGCTTTAGCAGTCGGTGGGCACAAGCCCCCCCACTTCCCAGGTTACAAATAGTACAGTGCTACATAGGAGGCCACTGTGCCTTTCTCCTGCCTTTCTCCTGCTAGAGTCCCCTCAGAACAGCCTGGGCTGTTCAAACTCAATGCAGGTCATCAAAGATTGATTGGCGAAAGGTATCCTAGTTCAACAGCACCAAGCTATGGCTTCCCAGCAGGGAGGAGGCCCAGTCCCCTGTCAGACCAATCTTGGCCCAGTCACAGGCATAGATTTGGGGACTCATCAGAAATAGAAGATGGCATTGGTTCATGAAACCCCAGAACAGCCAGATGTTCCCATAAAACTGTTCGGGCAAGGTGCTGCAGACTGTGGACACAGCACAGTAGTCTTGGTGCTGAACTATCTCTCTTGCTCCTGAAGCTGCTGGTTGTCCAAGATCAACTGCACTACTTGGGCCTCCAGTGCTTGATTATCCACCTAGAGATGGAGGGACCAATCAGGCGAGTCTAATGCTTCTGGTGTCCTCAGTCGTGTTAGTGGATCCATCCTTCTCCTGCTGGGCTCGGTCCCACAGGGTTATTGAGGTCCAAACAAGCTGTCACAGCCAGGTCGTGGTCTGGGAGACCTACTAGATGGAGCCAGAGTCCACAGTCGCGAGACAGGATTCGAGAGTTGGCTCGGTCAGGATACCAGGAGGTCAGAAGCAGGAGACAAACTGGAGATCAGAACCATGAGTTGGGAACCGGAGTCAGGCCAGATCAAGATACCAGGGGAACAGAGACAGGAGACAAACTGGAGGTTGGAATCCACAAGCCAGATGCCAGGAGTCAAGCCAGGTCAAGATGCCGGGAAATCAAGCCAGGGACGCAGGAGTGCGTAGCAGGCAGTAGGAACTGGTAGCAGGAGCCAGGAGCACAAGGTACACAGCCAAGAGCAGGGTGGAACCCAGTATTTGGAAAGCTTCCGGTTCCCGCTGCTGGCTTAAGTAGGGCCAGCGGCCCAAACAGATGCTCTGGAATACTGCTCGAACATGCAGGAATGAAATCAGGAAGGCCAAAGCACAATTGGAGTTGCAGCTAGCAAGGGATGTGAAGGGGAACAAGAAGGGTTTCTACAGGTATGTTACCAACAAGAAGAAGATTAGGGAAAGTGTGAGCCCCTTACAGAATGGGGGGAGGCAACCTAGTGACAGAGGATGTGGAGAAAGCTGAGGTACTCAATGCCTTTTTTGCCTCTATCTTCACAGACAAGGTCAGCTCCCAGACTACTGCACTGGGCGGCACAGAATGGGAAGGAGGTGCACATCCCGCAGTGCTGAAGGCACAGGTCCAAGACTATTTAGAAAGATTGGACATACACAAGTCCATGGGGCCAGATGCAATGCACCCGAGGGTGCTGAGGGAGTTGGCTGATGTGATTTCACAGCATTAGCTATTATCTTTGAAAGCTTGTGGCAATTGGGGGAAGTCCCTGATGACTGGAAAAAAGCAAATATAGTGCCCATCTTCAAGAAAGGGAGGAAAGAGGATCCCGGAAACTACAGACCGGTCAGCCTCATCTCAATCCCTGGAAAAATCATGGAGCAGGGCCTCAAGGAATCCATTTTAAGGCACTTAGAAGAGAGGAAGGTGATCAGGAACAGTCAACATGGATTCACCAAGGGAAAGTCATGCCTGACCAATCTGATTGCTTTCTATGAAGAAGTGACTGGCTTTGTGGATGCGGGGAAAGCGGTGGACGTGATATACCTTGACTTTAGCAAAGCTTTTGATACGGTCTCTCACAGTATTCTTATCAGCAAGTTAAAGAAGTATGGGTTGGATGAATGGACTATAAAATGGAGAGAGAACTGACTAGAGCATAGGGCTCAACGAGTAGTGATCAATGGCTCCATGTCTAGCTGGCAGCCGGTCACAAGCGGAGTGCCCTAGGGGTCGGTCCTGTAGCTGGTTTTGTTCAACATCTTCATTATGATCTGGAGGATGGGGTAGATTGCACCCTCAGCAAGTTTGCAGATGACACTAAGCTAGGGGGAGTGGTAGATACCCTGGAAGGTAGGGATACGATACAGAAGGATCTTAACAAACTGGAGGATTAGGCCAAAAGAAATCTGATGAGGTTCAACAAGGACAAGTGTAGAGTCCTGCACTTAGGACGGAAGAATCCTATGCACAGTTACAGAGTGGGGACCGATGAGCTAGGCAGCAGTTCTGCAGAAAAGGTCCTGGGGGTAACGGTGGATAAGAAGCTGGATATGAGTCAGCAGTGTGCCCTGGCTGTCAAGAAGGCTAGTAGCATATTGGGCTGCATAGGAGCATTACCAGCAGATCGCGGGAAGTGATTATTTCCCTCTATTCGGCATTGGTGAAGCTGCATTTGGAGTATTGTGTCCAGTTTTGGGCCCCCCAGTACAAAAAGTATGTGGAGAAGTTGGAGAGAGTCCAGCGGAGGGCAACAAAAATGATTAGGGGGCCGGAGCACAAGACTTATGAGGAGAGGCTGAGGGAACTAGGCTTGTTTAGTCTGCAAAAGAGAAGAATGAGGGGGGATTTGATAGCCTTTAACTACCTGAAAGGGGGTTCCAGGGAGGATGGAGCTAGGCTGTTCTCAGTGGTGGCAGATGACAGAACAAGGAGCAATGGTCTCAAGTTGCAGGGGGGGAGGTCTAGGTTGGACATTAGGAAAAAGTTTTTCACTAGGAGGGTGGTGAAGCACTGGAATGAGTTACCTAGGGAGGTGGTGGAATCTCCACCTTTGGAGGTTTTTAAGCTGTGGCTTGACAAAGCCCTGGCTGGGATTATTTAGCTGAGGTTAGTCCTGGTTAGTCCTGCTTTGAGCAGGGGGTTGGACTAGATGACCTCCTGAGGTCCCTTCCAACTCTATGATTCTATGATTCTAACTCTGCCAATTGGACCTCAGGAGCAGAGCCTCACAATGGATCTGGGCTTCGGGGTTCCCGGTCACCTATTGTCAGCAGGCTGCCGGATGTAGCATGTCTTTTTCCCATGGACCTTGCAGGCCCAGGTCCAAGACCTGTGGGTCATGACACAAATCTCTTCCTCCATTTTCTTAAACCCCAATAGGCCTCTTTGGGGGATTTCAATGAGGGCAGAGGGAGCAGTAGAAGTTGATATACTACACATCAGGTACTATGCTTTGAAACTTTATGGCACCATAACCCATTAATCAATTGCATCTCATTTGACCCAATGACTGAACAACTGCAATTTGCATAATCTTCATCCAGTTTCTTAAACAATCTGAATTTCCAATAAATGGATACACCTTTTTCAAGTCAGAGAAAGCAAGGCCCTGAAATTCGCCAGAGCCAAAGGCAGTTGCCAGCTCAACAGATTGCCAGAATGCTGACCCATTTGGCGCTTTGGTAACCCTGTCCTTTGTCCCTTCTCTTTAACTTGCAGCAGCCTGCTTATCATTGATAAAAACTAAGGACCTTGGAAAGGATGGAATTTTGGTTTGAGGCTCGCCTTAGGTTTGGATTGTTTTTTTCTAAATCATTCTCTAATTTTGATCTGACAATTTAAAAGGAAACCAGAATGTGGGCCATGGTCTACCCTACATAACCATATAAAAACCCCTGTACGTGCAAGTGTCACAAAATCAGTTGTCTCAACAATTTCTCAGAGAAGGAGGAAGAGAGCATAGAAAACAAAGCAATGGAGTTAATGTCACCTGCTTTTGTTAGCTGAGACACAGTCTTGAGTTCAGTAGCACCAACGTACCTGAATCAGGAAACATGGGACAGGTGATCAGCTGCGTCATCATCTCGTTACGGATTTTTACTTAGAAAAACAAAACACAGAAGAGAACCCCGCTTAGAGAGGGAAGAAGGAGGATAGCGCTATGAGGAAGGTGTAGTTGCACAAGGTGACAGAAATAGGGCACATACTAGGGTTGAGTGAATCAGGCTGTAACTGGATTGCCCAGATGGTGCCCCCTTTTGGCCCATTAGGGCCAAACTCATCCAGCTGCAGGTCCCCAGTCTGATACAGCCCCTCACAGGTCTGGTGCTACGGTGTCTTACCCCTTCAGCTATAGCAAACTTGAGTATCATCCCTTCCAGGATATTAGCTTTATAGATTCCAACATCAGAAAGAACGATTGTGATCATCTAATCTGCTCTCCTGTATAACACAGGTTGTAGAACTTCCCCAGAATAATTCCTAGAGCAAATCTTTTTGAAAAACATCCAATTTTGATTTAAAAATTCTCCATGATGGATAATCCACCATGATCCGTGGTAAGTTGTTCCAATGGTTAATTACTCTTAATGTTAAAAATCAACACTTTTTTTATATTCTGAATTTGTCTAGCTTCAATTTCCAGCCACTGGATTATGTTAGACCTTCCTCTGCTAGACTGAAGAGCCTTTTATTAAATATTGTTATAGACTGTACTCAAGTCACCCCTTAACCATTTTTTTTAAGATAAATAGATTGAGCTCTTTGTGTCTGTCACTATAAGGGATGATTTCTAATCTGTGGCTTAGTTGCTGAACTCTCTCCAATTTATCAACATCCTTTCTGAATTGTGGACACCAGAACTGGAAATAGTATCCCAGCAGTGGTTGTTGGATGAAACACTTTCTGAGTTAGGAGATTGTCATCTATAATATTTAGAAATTCCAAAGATGTTTTAGCACCGGCTGCATGAGACCTCCAGCATATGTCGCTCAAATGGAAGTCCCCCATCATCCCACAGTTTTTTTCCCCTACACATTATAGATATGTTCATAAGGGGGCTGTCATCCTGTGGTCTAGTGTGATCTGGTGGTGTGTAGCAGACACTAATACCCATCTTGTGCTTTACCTGATCCATAAGCATTCACAAGCCTTTTCTTCCAAGTTATCAGAGGCTCAGAAATGGGGGTAATGCCATTTTTGACAGAGTGCCACTCCCTCTCCCCTTTTGTCCACCCAGTCCTTCCTAAATTTGATTTAAATAATGTGAATCATCCCTCCAGATTTCAGTAATACCAACTAGATCAAATGTATGCTCATAAGCGAGAAATTCCAGTTCCTCTTGGGTGTTACCAAGGCTCCTAGCATTGATGCACAGGCCATTCCAGAACTTCTTCTCTTTGTGTCCTTTGGTTCCTTGATTAATTTTGATTCTCAACATCTTGATTTTGTGCTAACTAGAGTCCAAAAGAAAAGGAAGAAACTGTGACTTCAAAACCCAGGGTTGCCTAAAAAGTCTTTAGCAGAACCCCACCCCTCAGCTTAGGGTTTGTCCCCACGCAGCCAGTCCTTTTGGTCAGCCTTCCTGGGCCTAGCTAGCCCATCACTGGTTACAAGCTGTCTCAGGCTGTTGGCTGGAACCAGGCTTCCCTCGCCAATGAAAAAGCAATGCTCTTCTCTCCTTCCTGGTCACCCCTGACTGAGCTGGTCCTCTTCCTTTTAAGTGCCTTCTCCACTCCTGACAGCTGTGGCAGATGTAGCAGGGCAAGGCCAGTTGTGTCCGCAGGACCTTGATAACTCCCTCCCTGCCAGCGTGGGGCATATCTAGCCAATACCCAAATTGGTTCCCACAGGGAATACTTTGTTGGTGTTGTATTTAACAGTCTGTTTTGTCTCAGACCTTCTAAACTTATATTTAATTAGCCCAAGGAAGATCAATAGGCCTTTAAAAAAATTTTTTTTTTAAATTGATTGTTATTTTTATTTTAAGAGCTCCCTGTCAGTTGAGATAATCCTCCCTCCCTCTTCCCAGTGGCTAACCCTTTCTCTGGGTCTCTCAATCCTCTGAAATTGCTACTCCCGAGACCACCAGCCTTTTAAGGTATGAATCTGAAGATACTTGTACTACATAGATGTAGCTTCATTACATTCTCCACTAAACGTCATTGACAAAACAAGAGTTTTATGGGTAAGCAGACTATAGATGCAGACAGCTGATATTCAGGATCACTGGATTAAGAACATCTGTTTTGGGGGAATTATTTGAATTTTCCTAATGCAGTTAGTCACTCATGAATGTTTTTACATAACATTCAGGGCTTACAGTAGCTGCAGTTGAATGTTACACTTTAGGTTTGGCACCAATGAAAACGAAAAGAGATAATAAGTAAATGTATAGATAGAGCTGGTCAAAAATAAAAATTTCCAAGTCGGTTTGCCATCTGCATGGTTCAAAATGAACCCATTTTGCACTGAATATTTTGCTAAACTTTTTATTGCACTATTTCTCTAAATATTGAGAAACATTTTTTATTTACCAAAAGCTGGATTTAGTATGACATTTGATAATCATTTCTATAACAATTTCAATACTTCTGATATTTTTTAATTTATTTACCAAAACCCAGGTGTTTTTGGTAACCAATCATGGTTTCAATAACAATTTCAACTTTAAAATAAATGAAAAAGAAAATGTTTGATAAAGTCGCTAACTTTTCACACACAAAAAAGTCAATTTCTAAACTAGGCATTTTTGCAATGGAAAAATATCTTTGATCAAAAAAAATGTCAACCAGCTCTAATCAATCAGGGATTGATCCCGTACCCACTGAAATCAACGGTGCAGCTCCCACTGACTTCAGTGGTGCAAAGTCAGGCACTAAGTCTGGAAGTCTATGGAGCTACTCCTCTGAAAAGCTATCACATACTGTTCAAAGTTGCAAGACCACATGCTTCCCTCCTGCTTGGAGCTGAGAGGAGGAAAATGATTCAGAAAGCCACTGAAACTGAAGGAGACTGGGAGCATTGTTTCAATGGCATGCTCCTGCCTGCATCCAAAGACTGCAGAAGCTTCTCTAGGAGAGAACCATGTGATAGGAATCTGCACATCAGGAAGGGGTGGAGCTGGAACATGGGGAACAAGCCAGAGGGAAGAGCCTCTCCCCATGGCATTATCTCCCTGTGAACTTTATACTTATCTTATACAATCAGTATTTCCTGTGTAGGTGCCCTTCCCACTGTAACTCAAAAGGAAATATTTATGGAGAGTCACAGGGGACTATAGGGACATGGCCAACTATGCAAACCAAAGGAGCAGTCTGATGGAACCTTTGAGAGTGATAACTCGGGATTTCCTGTCCCCTTTCCCGCAGAGGAGATTATTTGATCCTTAATCATTACACAAAAGATATGTACAATATGGCAAAGATTAAACGCAATTCATTCCTGGTCTAACTCCATTGCAGGCAGTGGAGCTACACCAGGGAAAAAAGTCCTAAAACCTTTAACATCGTTCACAGTTCTCTTACTTAGATAAAAAATCAGTGAAACATATTATTGTAAAATCATGGATTCCTGAGTTTGAGTTTTTTAAACCCTGCTCAGGGGGTTCTATTTTCAAGTCAAATCCATATTTTTCTAGATTTTTGTCTCTGCAAAATTCTTGAAATTCTATGTACTGATCTTCTTAGTCACAGTTGTTCCTTCTTGTAATGTGTAAAGAGACTAGTGTGTAAGTCTAAATGTACCATAAACTTGTAGAGCTGGAGCCCGGAGCCTTTACTGATGTGAGTAGCCCCTGATTATACAGGTAACCCTACTGAACACAAATAGTATCGTTCGAGTGAGTACGGATTACTCATGTGAGTAGAAGTTGAAGGATCAGCTTGTCCCTGGCCTACATTCCAGGAGCCAACAGACATAGAAAAGTTCTGTGCTCAGGGGATGGCAAAACAAGCGGCTGGGAGCACAGCTGAAATATTTAGCTATTCAGCCTGGTTGCTAGGCAACAAAGCATTTTAAAGTATGCAAGGTTACAAGGCTACCCTAAAGTTAGACTAATCCCGGGTAGCATCTCTATGGCAACCAAAAGTGAATGGCATGTGAGGTGAAAGTAGAGGGAAAGATAGTATAATCATCAGTAATAAATAAACCTTGACAGGACTTAGTCAGATTATGTTGTCAGCCTGTTAAAGAATGCAAGTGCTCTGCTGTAGTTCAACCACTCTGCTGAGAAAGAAAATGTTGCCTTTGCAAGTCCAGAGGAAATGACATTTTAAAAGTAGAAAGATAAAGTCTGATGCTGTGAATCCTGACAATTGGAAGGGTTGAATGCAAGAGGGATGAAAGGAGAATGACCCCTATGCATGCTACACAATACGTCTTCTATCTTATTACTTACCATCTTGAACCAAATTTCCATAGCAGATCTAGCTACATTGCCCACACCTGAAACCTGTCCAGTTTGGCCTGCGATAACAAGTTGATGTTGCCATATTATTTGCAGTGTTCCCGATGTACCATTTAAACACTGTATATGGAATTTGATCAATGGCGAGGTAATATTAAAGTAGCTAAACTAACAGGATATTATCATCTGTATACAGCGGTCACCATTGAAAAGTCAGTTTTGCCAGCAGTTAATTCATAGTGATATACAGTGTTTATTATACTAAAGTAGCGCTCATAGGCTCAAACCAAGATCAGGCCTCCATTGTGCTAGTTTGTGTTGAAACAGTCTGTGCCCTGAGGTGCTTACTGCCTAAATAACTGGGCAACAGAGGTATAGAAAGATTAAGCCTCATGCCCAAGGCCGCATGGCAGGCACGGTGCAATCTCTATCACCAACAGTTTTTAAATGAAGATTTGGTGTTTTTCTAAAAGATACTCTATTCAAACAAGAATTAATTCAGGGAAATCCTATGGCCTGTGCTAATCAGGAGGTCAGACTAGATGATCAAAATGGTCCCTTCCTGCCTTATAAAAATTCAGTGCCTCAGCTACAAGACAACATGAGATATCGCAGTTTTCCCATCCGCTCTGAACTTCATAGAGTGCTCATGAGTAAAGACCACTGGTGTGAGTGAGCGTTCACAGAATTGAGCCCAACATCTCATTAGTTTCACATGCACTTACTAAAGGGGTGATCTTGCACCACTGAAGTCAAAGGGAGTTTTCCCATTAAATTCAGTTGGACTGGATGGTAGTGTAAAGTACTTTTGGAAGTTCCCTTAGTCCCCTATACTTGTGGCCATACTGTTCTTTGACCCTGCCATCTCACTGAAGTCTTGCTGCTTCTTTGGAGACCCACGAAGGAATATGCATTAAACAATTTGGGGCTAGTCCCATCTGGAGCCTCATCCTCTGCATCATGAAAACACTGTGGGGGAAATCCTGCACTCAGTCATATTCCTGGCAAGCCTTCTGAATCAATGAGGTTACATGGACAGCACGGAAAGCATCATTTGACCCTTTGCTATTAGTTTGGCAAGTGCAAATGGTGCATAGAATTGGGATGAAGGCAAATTAATGTATTTCAGTCCAGATGTATTCTGCTCTCAGGTGCACCAGACAAAACCTGCAATAATTCTGTACATTTCAGAGGAGTTATCCCAGATCTGCAAGGAGGGGGCAAATTATTTTTGTTTCAGAACAGTTCTACCAAAGATAGAACAGACATTGGAGCTGACATCGGCTGAGCTAGCTGTGCCATCTATCTAATGTACTTATAGGGCCCCCCTATTGCCAGAAGTATCTGAGTACCTCACAAACATCTCTGTATTTATCCTCACAAGACCCCAATGAGGTAGGGAAGTGATATCATTCCCATTTTATAGATGGGGAACTAAGGAACCAGAGATGCTAACTGATTTGTCCAACGTCACTGAGTAAGTCTATGAGCAAAGCAGGGACTTGAATCTAGGACTCCTATATCCTAGGCTGGTGTCCTAACCACTGGATCATCCTTCCTCTCTATCATGTTATTCTGCATAACCTCCAGTGATACGAAAGTCACTAGAGCAACTTTTGCCATTATGACAGAGCATGGACATAGGAGTGCACCCCACTGCCCCTGAGCCCAATGAAAGAAAAAATAACTCAAATTATGAAAACATTGAGCCTGACTCAAAGCCCACTGAAGTCAATGAGAGTCTTTCCATTGACTTCAGCGAGCTATGGATCAGGCTCATTGTGAACAGCAACAACATGTCTAACATTCACATTAGAGAGTCAATAGTCCATAGTACTACACATGGAAGTTCTCACCCTAGAATTAATCTACGTTATGACAGTCAAATACTTGGAATATCCAGAGAAGCAAGGATGCAGAACTGTTTTATGCTCCAGTCAAGACATACCATTTCCTGATTGATCATTTTTGTTATTGACATTTTCTACATTAACATATTTAATACTTTAGCGTTGATAGATTTATTTCAGAAAAAAATTTACCAAGGATCTCACTAAGGAAAGTCAAAAACATTTACTGAATTAAGTTGCTCAAAAAAGCTCTCAGTTTTGAATATAATTGGGCAATTATGATATGTTAAGTAAATAAGAATTGACTGTTCAAAGTGCCTAATTATGTTGGTTAATTATAAATTTAAATCCAGAGGAGCTATAATTAACAAATTACGGCATATTTTTATTAATACATCAGAACTTGGAAGAAATATAGATGGGACCTGATTTGAAGTCATAGAAAGAATCCCATTGACTTCAATGGGCTTTGGATCAAGCCCATGCAATAACAGGTGGTGCTTTGGGATTCTACAGATTGAAGGCATTGTGTAAAAAAAGATGATTTATTATCTTCAAAAGCATGCAATTCAAAATTGCAATGGATGAGCAAGATGCTATCAAAATTAAGTGGGTAGCTTGAAAGTATTTCCAGACTGGAAGATTCATTGCCTGCAGATCTTTTTTTGTGGTGCAAAGCGTCGGCCTTCTAGAGGAAGGAACAACTTGCTATTTTAAGCCTGTGAAGACTGTTATCAAAACATTTCCAGCTCTCAATTGGCTCTCCGCTTTTAACTTTGCAGTTATGCTCCAGCTACAGGAAAAGCTTCATTTTTTAATAAAGCCTCTTTTTAAAATAAAAAAAAATTAAAAATGCACCTGTCTCTTCTAATGAATTGATTTCTTAAAACTGCGTATTCAGGAGAGATTTCATTCAGCCATGTGCTGATGTCTCCCTCTCTGTGTCACTTTTGTCAGTGGTGTTTTACATTTTAAATACCTGCACATCATGCTGTTTTCGTTCAATGGACGGTGTTGGGTGAGGTTGATGTATGGTTTTTTTCCTTTTTGCTTCCTGCATTAAAAAGATGAAATTTGCCACTGTGTAGGGAAGAGGGGCTGGGGGGGAGGGGGGGGAAGAGGAGGGGCAGCACGAGGCCATGAGGTGGACTTAGGACTCATGTTGGGCTTCTACACGAGGACAAATTTCACCATAAGTGAACTGATATCAGCGAATCTACCTAATGGAACTATGCTCTGATGAGATGTTTACAGAAACCTTGAGTTATTCTCCTTTAAGAATAAATATCCTGTAGGAAGGTCCAGTGGCCTTCCTCGGAGCCTGGGCCCGAGGAAGGGCCGCGACAACAAGGGATGACAACAAGGGATGACAATAAGGGATGATAGGGTCGGCAGTCCTGTGTGCCCGGCAACAAAGGAGCCGGACAGTGGTAGGTCCGGCAGCTGAGTCTGCCTGGCAACAAGGGAGCTGGGCAGTGATAGGTCTGGCAACGGAGGAGCAGAACCAGAGGGGCGGTCCAACCCAGCAACAGAGGGCTAAGGCTCGTACACAGATGCTACCACCTTTCTACTATCACCTAGGAAGGTGCAATGGCCTTCCTCGGAACCTGGGCCTGAGGAAGGGCCGCAACGACCAGGCTGGAAAGGACCATCGTCCTACATATCCTTTAATGCCTAATTAACTTCAGGACACATTGTTTCTGATCATAGAATCATAGAAGATTAGGGATGGAGGTCAACTAGCCCAACCTCCTGATCCAATCAGGACGAACCCCAGCTCAATCATCCCAGCCTAGCATAGTTGCACGGATTGGGAGAAAGCACAAGATCACCTCCCACACAGACACCCTGACTGGAGGCCCTGTGTTTGGGGGAGTGCAGTAATTTCTCCCTGCCAGCATCCCCAGGAGCAAAATATGCTGCAAAGAGGATAGGGAGGGACAGAGAGGAAACAGGGTCATTATCACGCCTCCCCCTGTGCACTGCCTTGTGTAACTAGCCAGTCACACTGAGGGAATCTGAAGAAATGGTGTAATAGGCACGATGCTACTGCCCTAGGGAGCGAAAAGAAGAATTGTGCCTCCTGCCGGAGTTCCTCATGGGATGCTGCTGCCCCATGCCAATACAAACACAAGCCTGTGCCTATCTGGCCAATTAAGATTAAATATATGGCTCTCAAGGGATGTGAGCCAAGTTCAATGTTTTTGTGGATGGGGGCAGGCTGTGTTTCTCATTACAGAGCCAAGAAAGGGCTGAGGAAAAGGCATGAAGAAAGGTGAAAAGTTGGAAGATGTCCAAGGAGGCAGTGGCAGGACTTTGGACAGAGCGGACCTTGGCTGCTCATCCTTGGATACTTGGACTGGAACCTAATGTAGAGGGTGAGCTGAGGTTCCCCTACCAGCCACTGAGAAGGTGGTGTGAAGCTCCCTGAAGCAAGGGGATAAGGACAATTGAGAGCCCTGAGAGAGAAGGGTGTGAGGAACATGGTGCCCAGGGCTGAGGGCTGAAAACAACATGTAAGTATTGGGACTATTATTTGTTTGACTTCTTGTCACCCTGGAAGGGGTGGAACTAAAACATGATCTGTTCAGAGGGCCAAGCCGTGAGACGAGGCAGACCACCAAAGTAACCATCAGCTGGCGTTAGAGAGGAAAGAGTTGCCATCCCATACCCTTCCATGAGGGGGCGCACCAGTAGAAAGTCTACTCTTCTACAGTCCACAAACCTTAGCCTTAAGAGCCAGATCCATAAGCCTACCCTCATGATACACTAGATATGCCCTTCAGTCCCTTCCTGCTATGCACTCCTCACTGCTGGCTGCCAAGATGGCTGATACTTTCCTGAGTGTCCCAGGGAGGGAAAGGGCAACACTATCGGCAAGTTCTCCTCTCCCTTGCCTACAGTTCAGCTATGCTGGAGCTGCCTTAGTCTCTTCAATGACTTAGGAGCATGTAACTCAATACATAGTAAGTGGCTGGGACCAATGAGCTGGTAACATGACCCAAGCCTCCAGAGCACTGCTAGCACTAGGGATGTTAACTGCAGCACCTTGACCAAATTCTAGTTGGGGTATTGCATTCTACCCACCCCCGATGTCCATTGGCTGGAGTACAGCATTCTTCTTCACTTGGGGCCTGATCCAGATCACCCAGGATGAAAAGTACCGTCTGGACTTAGTAAGAAGGAGCTGTATGACTGGGCATCGTAGACATATCACTCCCATTGAAGTCCATAGAATTTCACTAGGTGATCCCAGTTTAAATCTTCCGAATTGTGCCTTTTTTCATTCGTTATTGTGCTAATTGTACTGTAATGGAAATTCACAATAAAGTTTCTCAGTGCATTTTTTTAGGGGGTGCGATCTGCAAAGCATAGGCACACACATCTGCACATACAACACCGCCGATGTCATCATTCATTTCACGGTTAATTCTATTGATAACAAAATTCAGCCAAAGAAGAAAACTCCACATTGTGTGTTCCATTCATTTCTTAACTTCTTAGCCTTTTACAGTTTTCACTGATTTATTGGGTCACTGCTGGACAGCGAAATTAGAGTGCTCACTAAGGAATAGGCAACTTTTTTATTGACCAATTATCCTTCTGTCTGAATTGAGTGTTGGACTGCTGGTGGTTAACACTTAAACTATAATTAGCCTTTAAAGGAAGAAGTGCTATTTTGATTAGTATCTGTTGCAGTCTTACTCAGGGAAACCAAAATTCCAGAATCATATTTCAGCAATGGAGTTTATTCCTACAAATAAGTGGGCGATATTTTCTTAGGATCGTTCTTCGTCTGCAAAGAGGTCATCTTTGATCAAGAAGAATCTGTTAGAATTGTTCAAGTTGGGCCACTTTTTTGTGGTTTGCTTAAACATTAAAGAATTTCAGACTAGTCCATTTTCATCCAACTGGAATTATTCTATTAAACTGAACATGTATACAACGTTTATGCAGAGACCCTTCAAGATTTAGTGTTGTGATTAAATCAGGAATCTGGGAGTCAAGACCCTTGGGTTCCAATCTTCTTTGCCACTGATTTACTGTATGACCTTGGGAAAGTCAGAAAGGAGAGGCTGGAGACAAAAGCAGAAAGTTACATCATCATATACAAATCAAATGCACAACTACAAAATGGGAATAGTTGGTTAGGTGGTAGTACTGCTGAAAAGGATCTGGGGGTTATAGTGGATCTCATACTGAATATGAGTCTACAATGCCCTGCACTCGCTAAAAAAGCTAATATCATTCTGGGATGTTTTAACAGGCATATTGTATATAAGACATGGCTCATAATTGTCCTACTCTACTCAGCACTGCTGAGGCCTGAGCTGGAGGACTGTGACCAATTCTGGGCACCACACCTTATGAGAGATGTGGACAAACTGGAAAGAATCTAGAGGAAAGCAACAAAAATTATAAAAGGTTTAGAAAACATGACCTATAAAGAAAGGTTAAAAAAGCTGGGCGTGTGTAGTCTTGAAAAAAGAAGCCATAGGGAGGGACCTGATAACAGTCTTCAAATATGTTAAGGTCTGTTATAAAGAGGACAGTGATCAATTTTTCTCCATGTCCACTGAAGGTACAACAAGAAGTAATAAGCTAAATCAGAGATTTAGGTTAGATATTAGGAAAAACTTTCTCACTCTAGCGATAGTTAAGCACTGAAATCAGTTAATGAAGAAGGTTGTGGAATCCCCGTCATTGGAGGTTTTTAAGAACTGGTTGGGCAAAGTCCTGTAAAGGATGATGTAGGTGCATTTGGTCCTGCCTCAGCACAGAGGGCTGGACTAGATGATCTCTCAAGGTCACTTCCAGCTCTACATATCTATGATCATCAGCAGCCTAAAGTAGCTGCTTTGGGTATTTTTATGTTTGGTTTGGCTTGGCAAAAGATTTTTTCCTTCTTCAACCAGTCCTTACTGGGATAATTACATATAAGTCATTCTCTAAATGGGTTTCTCTTAGCTGCCTACATTTACTCTGGTAAAAGTTACTTCCTTTTATTTCTCCCATTAATAACAGGAGAGATGGAGATAGTAGATTTAAGAATATAAGGGGTTTGGGTTTTTTTTGGCAAGATAATGAGTAAAGGTTTTTCTGTCTGTCAGCCCTCATTACCCTGCAGAACTCTATTCCCAAAGGAGTTCATTATTTCATTATTTCCCAAATGATCTTGAGAGGTTTTGCTTAAAACCTGTCTGGTAAATTATTGCATAAGCCACATTTATAATTCTCTGCATGGTCCACCATTTAATCACAGGATTCCCCTCCTGCCCGAACTTCTATTTATGCTTCCCTTTTCTGCCATCTGTACAAAGTCAAAAATAGAAACTTTCAGATCATCCACCCAAGAAGGATAAAAATAAGAATCCCCCGTGGTACGGTAGAGAAAAAAATTCTTAGTGGAATGGACAAACCTGTTCTACCTACTGCCTAGCAACATCAGACAGGTATGCAAAATGGACGATTAAGACAGAAGAAGGATGATCTTGTGGTCAAGGCACTGGACTGGAACTCAGGAGAGATACATTTCTTGGCTTTGCCAAAGACATCCTGTCTGACTGCAGGCTGGTGTGTAATCTCCCTGTGTCTGTTCCTCATCTGAGGAAATGATACCTCCTTTTCTCCCATGATTATCTGTATAGATTGTAAGCTCTTCCAGGTAGGCACTGTCTCTAACTATGTGTGTGTGTCAGCTGTCTACCACAATGATGCTCCATTTTTGGATGGGAGCCTCTAGCCAATATTGTAAAGTAACAAGAAATATTTTTCCTTAAACTTTATATACGGTTACAGGGTCTGGTCCTACACACCTGATGAGTAACTTCATTGAGGTGACTCAGTGAGATTGCTCATCTGCATAAAGTTGCTCAGAGCCACAAGTGTTTGTTGGGTTGGGCCCATTTCTATTTATTCTGTTGTAATAGAGCCCAGATCAAGGGCCTGATCCTGAGGGGTCTCAACTACTCTGCATCTCCCACTGAATGCTGTTGGCATGGAACACTTGGGATCATCCACATACATCCCTTGTACTTCTCATTTTCACTTCTCTTTTTGGCCCTGGGTGCCCAGTGGGATTTGGGCAGCTCTCACAATCAGCCCCTGGATCTGGGATCCATTGAAAGAGAATAAATACAAATCTCCATGTGACTCGGATTTGTCTCTCTGTAGCTATGATACATAAGTATTTCTAGTAACGAGCAATAAAGATCCTGCAGCTGGTACTTAACTGACAATTCTATCAACACTGGTTCAAATCCTGAAAATTTAATCACATCTCAAGGAGGCAAAGTCTCAATGGTTATTCTCAGGTGAGTAATTTTAACTCAATGTGTGTAGGGATTCCACACTCAGGATCTAAATATGAACCTTAGAATTTGGCCCAAATCAGGCAAATAAAATTCAGCTCCTTCTCTCATAGCTCTATGGGCTCTTCAGTGCTAAAAACCAAACAAAGGTGACTTACAAGCCGTCGAAGTAAAAAGGAATCATTTTTACAATTGCTTTTCTCGCCGTATTGTATACACGCTATGAATGAATTCTCAGTTGCATTAAAGTGCAGTGAAATGATCCTTGATAGAAACAGAGATAGCAGTGAAGGAAGTAATTAGCTCATATTGCATACCTGGGATACACATTTCTGCCATCTCTACCATTTTAAGTATTATGATATCCTATACGGGGGTTCTAGGTTTCAAGCCTGATTTTTGTACTGGCTGTGAAAAATCACAACCTCTTTGACCCCATTTTACCCATCTGCAAAATGGACTTACCCACCCCTCACAGGAGCTTTGTGAGGCTGAATGAATTCATATTTGTAAAGGGTTTGAGAGCAGTTGGTGAAAGATGCTATAAAAATGCAAAGGTTTTTTTTTTATTATTATTGTAGGCGAGCTCTGAGCAGAGTAAATGCAAAGCAGCTTAAGCATGAACAAATCTGTACTTTGCAAATGCTGCATATATTTACTGTGGCTAGTAAGTGCTGGTCTGCATCATCCTTTCAGCTGTGGAAATAATCACTCGGCGCTAATTACAGCCTTTTGCATCTGAAAACAGGTGTGCTGTGTATCTCTGTAAGTTCTAGAAAGCTGGTGGCAGTTTATCATTTTGGTGCTGACACTTTGTTACATTAGGTTTCACAACGTAATGACACGATACTGTGAAATGATGACGTGAAAATTAGTGTGTTCACTTCTCTCCCCTAATTTGGTGCCATCAGTAAATGTAACTAGCTTACAGATTTGTCCTTCGCTCTAGGTCATTTTCTACATAGGGCTTTAAACGGAATGCTTCAATGGATTGACTTTAATGTTTCCCTGAACTGAATGTACTCAGATCCCTTTGCAGACAATGACCTGGCCTTGGTTATTTACGCTTTTGTCACTTCTTGTCTGGACTATAGCAATGCTGTATATCTGGGCATGAAGACATCAGCCCTTAGGAAACTCCAACTAGTACAGAACACCGCAGCACATCTCATCAGCAACACAGGTTATCATGAGGACATCTGCTTCAGACCTGTCTTCTCCTTCTCTATAGAATATCAAGTCACGTTCAAAGCCTTGGTCCTTATCTTCAAGGTATTCGATGCTCTAGGCCCAGGATCTAGGCCCAAAAGATCGCCTGAAGATCCAAACGAGGATTGTTGTCAACAGCTCCGCTGTTCAGGTGCAATGGAACTATCCACAGCAAGGTTAAATCTCATTTGTGCATGAAACAGTTATATCAGAGACCAGTCCAAAGCTATCAAACACACTCCCACAGGATCCAAGACCTGACTCAAACATAGAATCATACAATCATAAAGTTGGAAAGGACCTCAGGAGGTCATCTAGTCCAACCCCCTGCTCAGAGCATCACCACGTTATCCATTCCAAGATCCAGGTGCATGACTTTGATCTGCCCGCATATTATACCAGACAATAAATAAAATGACCTCACAACTTTCCCACTGGTGAGAAAGAATGACAAATGCTATCATCTTGCTTACTGCGCACCTGAAAGGCAATCAGATACTATGGTGATTAGGGTGTGTTAAGAACCAGAACAGAATAGACATAAATCCTTTAACAAGCTCTGTGATGTGCATGTAATCCTTTCATTATTCACTCCCTCTGTAGCCTTTCCTGTCTGATCCGGTGAAGGTCTTATACCACTCTCCATAACTCTCACAGCACCCAACATATGGGACATGGAAGGAAGGAAAGGGGTAAGCCCAGAACACTGCTGCACCCAACTATTCCCAGTTGGCATACCAGGCCCTGAGGGCCATAGCCACACTATGTAGACTGGAGTTGCCTAAGGCTACTCTATGCTATCCCAGGACCAGCACACAACTAGTCCCTACAGCAGGATGTAGTAAATGACTATTTATCATATACACACCTATTGGGTACAGCTGGGAATCTAGCCCAATGGGCGAACACTCATTTCCACAGATACACCCGGTCTTCCAACTCTGGAAAGAAGGTGGCCTTTAATATTTCCATGGTCTGTGCACAACTCTTCCGTAAGAGCAGCACTACAAGTCACGAAATGCCAAGGCTTTGTTGCAGATCTCCCCAGTAGCCTACGTGAGGCTGGACATGCTGAGGAAAAATGATAGGGCAGCAAATGGGTGGTTAGCGTTCTTGGATTTCATAAGTGGGCTGGAAAGTGCCAGTGGACGAATGACTCATTTTCTCTCTCTCCAGAACATAGACAGGAACAGCAGGTGTTTATTTTTTCCCTGCTGCTGATGTATCATTTGGGAAGAAATATGTGTTGGAAGACTGTGAGAATAATAAAAAGATACATTTTTTGGACATGACACAGATAACTTGTGATGAGTTGATCAAGAGAAACTAAAGCAACTGAATTTTTCAAAGCAAACAAAGCTTACTGAGCAATCAGAAGGAGAAACAGCATTTCATACAGTCTGTTTAACATTAATATATGTTTCAGCCAGCACCTGTGAGTCCACAGAGGCCCCGGACATCAGCTACAGTAAGTCAAGAACATGCAAAACTGCATACAAGAGAATGTTTCATATGCAAATGTTTTAAGCAATTCATAATAAAACAGTAAGAAATACTAAATAATAGGGCAATATAGCAGTTTGGTCTAGATCCTCAAAGGTATTTAGGTGTTTCCCATTTCAACCATTGGGAGTTAGGCACCTAAATACCTTTGAGGGTCTGGGCCATTGAGATCATTGGCTGAAGTCTCTCTGTGCACTTTTATGGAGTCTACCACTATCACTGTTGTATGTGAGCACCTCATAAATCCAGGTGAAGTAGGGTACAACAGATGGGAAACTGAAGCACAGAAAAGATTAAGTGACTCACCCAAGATTGTTCAAGAAGTCTATGGTGGAGCTGAGAACTTATCCGAGATCACCTAAGTCTCATTCCAGTGCGTTAACCACAAGACCTTCCTTCTGCCTCCCTACATAACTGCTAAGTACATAATTAGGTGGTTGTGTATATATTTAACGTCAAACTTAAACTAAGATTAAAATGGAGGCATTCACAAAAAACATATGCATGTCTTTTGCGTGTTGCATATACCTTATTTGCACATACTGAACTGGTAATTGCATACAGAAGTAGCTGTTTGCGCACACAAATGGTACAACCTCATTTTTGCAATGGCCTTTATTGTATTCACTTGTGGCGACCGACCCCTTAACATCTTCCCCTTTGCACTCTCACCTCTTCTGTAGTTAACTGTGAAGAGCCGTAAGCTTGAATGACAGCCTCTTCCTCAAATAAACTTCTGTACCAGGGTCATCTTTACACTCAGACCCTTCCTGTGGATCTTAATTCCTTTTCCTAAATTGAGAAACTTCAGTCTTCAGAAGGGAAAATGCCCTGTTCGGTTGTTGTGGTTACCTTTTTTTATGAACTGGTTACCAGTGCTCCAGCCTCATTTCTCTCAGACATTTTCTACATCATTAACTGTATGAATTTCCTGTGCTTAGAAGGCTGTTTATC
This sequence comes from Emydura macquarii macquarii, assembly GCF_026122565.2. Taxonomy (NCBI): domain Eukaryota; kingdom Metazoa; phylum Chordata; order Testudines; family Chelidae; genus Emydura; species Emydura macquarii. The sequence continues at coordinate 10,064,623 of NW_027130506.1, forward strand.
TCACTATCAAGTCCGTGTGTTAAAATGCAGAATCTGTTACCAGTCAGTATAGGAAAAAAGACCAGATGGCATCAATAACTGTTAATATACTCCCATGCTTATGCTCCTGCATGCATTTGGTAGCTGACTTAAGTGTTAGGCAGTAATTTTCTTTCTGTGCAATTGTTTGTATAGTTTACATTTTAATTAACCGTATGTCATTAGGGAGATATTGAAAGTATGAGATTGTGTGTGTGGTAGAGAAAGTATGTTCAGCCAACACCCAAAATGCCTGTGACTCAGAAATTTAGATAAGAAATTAAAGGATTTTGATAACACTACATCATTTTTTCCTTTTTAAAAAGGGATCTCTAAAGAGTTGCTTTCGAAATGGCACATTGAAGAGGCAGTGGGGGTCTAGTGGATAGCGCTCTGATCTGGGAGTTAGAAAACCTTGGTTCTGTTCCTGGCTCAACCACTGAATAATCCTGGGGAAGTCACTCCTCTCTTTGTGCTTTGGTTCCCCATCTGTAAGAGCAGGTTTATGAGACTTACCTCTCTTTACACAGTTCTTTGAGATCTACAGGTAAAAAGTGCTCTGTATGAGCTAAGTATTATTACTTTGTGGAAAACAAAGCCAGCCTTTAAGGCCTGGGTTCAGGATTTGGAAGACTTAGAAACATCAGGCCTTGATGTTGAAAAGCTATCTTGGAAAATCTAAAACATTTTCTATAGATAAGATTAACTTATTTCTCCTAACGCTCAGAAGTTACTCATATTCCTCCTTATGGTAGCAAAGGGCGGGTCCTTTGGGGTTCATAGTCACAGGTCCCTGATTTTTGGCAGGACTTTTTTGTGGCTGGGAGGCCCATTCCTATCCAGGCTTCTGCTGACGGTGGTAAGCAATTCATCAATCTAAGAAGCAATTAAATGTGTTCCAATTTGGAACAAACTGAAAAATTAAACAATAATAAGTTCCCAGGACCAGATGAGATTGACCCAAGAGTTCTGAAGAAACTCAAACATGAAATTGCAGGACTACTAACTGGTATGTAACCTATAACTTAAATCAGCTTCTGTACCAGATGACTGGAGGATAGTTAATGTGATACCAATTTTTAAAAAAGGCTCCAGAGGTGATCCTGGCAATTACAGGCCAAAAGCCTAACTTCAGTACCAGACAAACTGGTTAGAACTATAGTAAAGAACAGAACTATCAAATATAGATGAACACAATTTGTTGGGGAAGAGTCAACATGGTTTTTGTAAAGGCAAATCATGCTTCACCAATCTACTAAAATTCTTTGAGGGGATCAGAAACATGTAGACATTTGATGAAGCCCTTCACCAAAGACTCAGCAGCAAACTAAGCAGTGATGGGTTAAGAGGGAAAGTCCCCGCATGGATCAGGAATTAGTTCAAAGAAATGAAACAAAGGGTAGGAATAAATGGGCAGTTTTCGGAATGGAGAGAGGTAAATAATGGTGTCCGCCAGTGGTGTCTGTACTGGGATCTGTACTGTTCAACATATTCTTAAATGATCTGGAAAAAGGGGTAAACAGTGAGGTGGCAAAATCTGTAGATGGTACAAAATTACTCAAGATAGTTAAGTCTAAAGAGTTACAAAAGAATCTCACTAAACTGGGTTACTGGGCAAAAATTCAAAGTTGATAAATGCAAAATAATGCACATTGGAAAACATAATCGCAACCATACATGCAAAATGGGATGGTCTAAATCATCCATTATCACTCAAGAAAGAGATCTTGGAGTCTCTGTGGGTGTTCTGTGAAAACATCTGCTCAGTGTGCAGCAGCAGTCAAAAAAGCTCATAGTATGATAGGAACCATTAGGAAAGGGATAGATAATAAGCCAGTAAATATCATAATCCACTCTATAAATCCATGGGGTGTCCATACCTTGAATATTGTGTCAGTTCTGGTCATCCCATCTCAAAAAAGATATATTAGTTTTGAAAAAAGTACACAGAAAGGCAGGAAAAGCGATTAAGGGTATGGGACAGCTTCCAGATGTGGAGAGATTAAAAACATTGTAAATGTTCAGTGTGACTGGAAAAGAGATGGCTAAGAGGGTATATGATAGAAGTCTATAAAATCATGAATGGTGTGGAGAAAGTGAATAAGGGAGTGTTATTTACGCCTTTGTATAATGCAAGAACCAGGGTTTACAAATGAAATTAATAGGCAGAAGGTTTAAAACAAACAAAAGGAAGTATTTATTCATGCATCACACTGTCAACCTGTGGAACTCATTGCCAGGGCATGTTGTGAAGGCCAAAAGTATAACAGGGTTCAAAAAAGAATTAGATAAGTTAATGGAGGATAGAACCATCAATGGCTATTAACCAAGATGGTCAGGGATGCAACCCCGTGCCCTGGATGTCCCTAAGCCTCTGACTGCCAGATACTGGGATTTGATGACAGGGGATGGATCACTTGATAATTGCCCTGTTCTATTATTTCCCTTTGAAGCATCTGCCATTGGCCACTGTCAGTAAACAAAATACTGGGCTAAATGGACCATTGGTCTGACCCAATATGGCTGTTCTTATGTTCAGTGTGACCCCTAGCAAAAGGGGCAGCCTTCTTGCTAGCATGAGAGGCAGCCCATTGTGGTGGGCTAAGCATATGACCAAAAGCAAGTGACCCCTGTGTTCTAATCCTGGCTTTTACACTGAATTCCTCTGCAGCCTCAGTCAAGTCATTTAACTTCTCTGCCTCAGTTTTCCTATCTGTAAAATCAGGATAATACTGTTATTTACCTGCCTTACAGGAACACGGCAATGATAAATGAGTTAATGTTGGCAAAGTGCTATAGAAATGTTAAATTCCACATGGTATATTTTAAAGGCATAGCTCTCACAGTCAATGAGGAACATGGTATCACTACATAAACCCTACTCACATGAGCAACATTACTTAATCAAAATAGTGCCACTGACTTCACTTGGTCTCCTCTAGTGAGTAAGGGTTACGGAATCAGGCAATTTGCAGATGGGGAAACCAAGACACAGAAATGTGAAATGACTTGCCAAAGGTCACACAGAAGGTCAGCAGTAGAGCTGAGAAAGTACAATGCATTCTTGGGTGGAGTTGCTGTGAATTGTTAAACAGCTGCTACACTTCCACCTAGCCCAGAGAAGGCGGCATTTCAACCACAAGGATCTTTATGTATCATATTCTATTTCAGTTAGAAGTGCCTTGAAATCCTTCTGGGTGAAGGGAGCTATATAAATGTTAATTATCATTGTATCTTTGTTCTGAAATCTCCAGAGTGCTCTGATATGTCTGGACGTTTTATAACTCATCAATCTGCAGCTGATGTTGTATGGCTTTCTGATATCAGAAGAAACAATTGATTATGGCTGCTAAAAGCATGGCTCAGTACAGAAGTTTTGTCTTTGTCAGAAGTATGTTATTAGAGCAAATCTTGGCTATACTATGTCAACAAGGGGAGTATGATAAATCAGTGTCTTGTGTCAATTGAATTTGGTGGTATCGGCCGACAATAATTTGTCAGGTAGAACAAGTGACCAAACTGCTCAACAGCAAAGAAATCGCAGGGTGGGATATGTTACTTTATGAAATGTAGATATGAGATCATCCTTAAGGTGAAAACAACAGACTTCTTGTAATAGTCATTCAAAGACAACAGGGGTGGGCTGAATCATCACTCAGTGGATACCTTGGATGGCAGCACTAACTTCACAGATTGTGTTTTAAATGCTTGTTTTGAAATATGAAGTAGGAGAGTTTCAGTGGAAGCGCCAGGAGGAAATCTGGTGGACTCAGCCAGAATACTTCCTGGAGGTCCCAGGGACCACATGCCAGGGAACCATGGCACCAGCCAGCCTGATCCTCACGTCATCCTTACACCCAAGTAATGGAGTAGTGATTTTGCTCCCCATGATACATTACGGCTGCCCCAGATGCTGAGGTACAAGGAGCACAAGGCACAAGAATAAGTATCTGCACAATACCAACCACAGTCTGGCCCAGAAGATATCATTTTGGATATGCAAGTGGACCAGCTCTGTCTAGCACTGCTATTCAATCCAGATGGGTCGGACTGAATAGTGGGTGTCATAAGCAGAGTTAACATTGGAGCAGGAGCTCATAGAAAGAAACTGGGATGACTATTCCCAAAGTTTCCTGATTTAATCCCACCCTTTTTTATGCTAATCTGAAGCCTTACTCACTGCATAGGGTGCAGAGAAGTATGGAATCCCAAAATGTTTGGGATTTACCAGGCAAGTAAAAGATTTGCTAATAAATTATTCCAGGAGCAACCATTTAAGGAGGACCCCACTACCTGACACTAGTTTAGGGGGCAATTTTCAAGGGCACAAATTCAGTTAGACACCTAACCAGAACATTCAGCTGGATCTGAGGTCCTCGCTGCCCTTTGTGCCTTCGAAAAGCTCCTCCTTTGATTTTAGCCACCATCCTCCTGAGACAAGTAAATCCTAGGCTGCTCCCAGTTTACTCATCCCTCTTCATAACATGCTCTTACCCCCTCAGAAACCCTGCTGCCTTCCTCCCACCTACCTAGCCTTCCAAGAACCCACTGCAGAGAAGCCAGACCTGACTACTACTTCCCTGATCCCCCTGACTCCTCTGGAAAGAACCCCATCCCAAAATCTTCCTTCCTGGGATCTACTCACGCCCACCCCTCACTGGTTTTAGCCTGCCTTCTTACTTGGCTGGCTCACTTGTTCTCTCCCCTGAGCCTACGGGCCACCTATTCCCAGCCACCCAGTCTTTCCCTGTGGGAGAGCAGTCACTGAGAATCCAGAAGCAGGAGCACAGCTGGGTCTAATTGTATAAGGGACTTTGTTGGACCTAAATGAGGTGGAGCAATAGGAGGACTTGGTTCAGCTGTGGGCTGTTTGGGCTCTGCCTGCAGTTATAAAAGCCTTGGTTTGGGAGCTCACAGGAAGGAAACACTAGGAGGGAATTTGGCTAGAGAGGCAGTAGGGCTTTTGAGGCAGTTTATTTAACAAGAGTTTTATTATCCAAGCTACTCCTCAGAAGTAATCTTCTGTACAGGGGCTTTGTACATGGGAGGCTGTGTTGCCTAAAGGATAGAGCTGTGGAGTGGGTCTCCGGAGATCTGGGTTCTGTCTGGCTCTGGGTATTATCCATAGCCAATTTTCTAAGGGTTAAAAGTAGTCTATTTATCCCCCTAGTGTGTGAGAAAAGAAGCATGAAGGGATTATCGCCAAATAGATATTTCCTCCATTGGCTCACCAGCATTCTAGCTAGAAAGGAAAGAGAAATCTACATTCCAAAGTAGGGCCCTTGATAGACAACATATTTCTGGTATTGAGGAAAAGCCCTTTAAAGTGCAAACAATGGAGTTGCCAAGAGAGCCAGTTCCAGAATGGGAAGACGTGAAAAACAAAGTGGACACAGCAAAAGTTTCCTCTGTTCCTTCGGAGAGGAGGGAATGGGAGGAAGCACCTTCTGGGTTGGTAGGCAAATGCCAACAGCAGCAAGAGTGGTTCTGTGTAAGAAAGCATTGAAACGTACAACTCACGGAGTTAAACAAGCTAGAGGTTTTCTAATCCCAGCGTTGGGTCAAAATTCCTCTATCCAATGGATAATAGAGCAAGACTTTATGGCTCACATGCAGTCCAAGAATTTAATATCCTACCTGTAGGATTCAGATGGGTCTGTGAGTTGAAACCAGAACTTTCAACTCCTCAAAATAAACTTTAATCATTAAATCATACCTCTTCTCAAAGCTCTACAGTAGGTTAAATGTGGAACTCAGTTACAGACCTTTTGGAAGGCCCTTTATGCTTTTGGGATGGAACGAATAATTGCTCTGTTCTCCCTCTCTTGTTTTTTATCTTACCTCACTGTTACCAAGTGTCTTGTCTGAATGAATCTTTTTGCAGCAGGAAATATTATCAATGAATGTTATGCGAAGACTTTATGATGAGCTTCACATGGCTGAAAGGCACTTGGAGAATGTCTTTATTATAGAAATTGCAGTTGCGCTAGGACGATGTAAAACACACAGTAAGTGACAGTCCCTGCCCCAAAGAACTTACAGTGAAAGCATCTGATCCAACTCCCAGGGAAACCAGTGGGAAGCTCTGATTAATTTCAGGCCCTATGTATAAAATAGTAGCTTCACTGAAGTCAATGGTAAAGATCCCACCCTGATCCAAAGCTAACTGAAGTAAATGGGATTCTTTTAATTGCCTTTCAGTGGGCTTTGAATGGGAGGTAACAAACAAGTGGAAGAGGGGTCTATAAGGGAAGACAGGGCATCTGTGATTATAGGATGGTCTAGCACAGAATAGCTGGGTGCATTATAGTTTGTTCTGTGTAGTTGTTGAAAACGTTCTTATTGTGTCTCACAATATTGTGACTTTAGACAGAAGGACACAGCGCATCTGAAGCACTCTGAGGTATAAAGGGGAAGGGAGGTTGTTTTCTGTTAGTGAGAGAAAGGAAAATCTTTCCTCTCAACTTCAAAAGTCCACTGACAAAATTACTACCTACCTGCTGAAAAATTAGCTTTATGGGGAATGCTTTATTTCTCTCTTCATATACACCTGACACACAGTGAGCAGGGGGATGCAGCTCTGCTTTTCCCCCTTTCTTTCCCTTTGTGCATCCCTTTTTGTCTTTCCCTGGCCCAGACAAAAGGCACCTGTACACCAGCCAAGGAACATCCCTACATGCCATGCTGAAGTGATCCATAAGGACAAGACCCCTTCGCCAATCTTTGTCAGAGAGCTTTACAACTGCCTTCGCAATCACTCCCAACACACTTTTTGCTCATCTCTCTGTCTCCAGTCACTGGTCCTCAACCTTCAGTGAGCTACTGACTAGAGTCTCTGCATCTTAATTTGCTACTGTGATGTGACAGATGGCAGTCGATAATGCTGGCTGCCCTGAGCCTGCAAGGAGAAATGCAAAGTTAACGGGATAGAAGGATTCATCTCAGAGTACAACAAAGGTGCTTGCAGTTTCACTGAAAGCCGAAACATATCAAAGACCACTCGTCTTTCTTGGATCACATTTTAACATTCAGCCAATGCTCAGCCAAACATACACTGTGAAAAATATGCCAAAAGTGGTTGTTTTGCTAAGATGTCAGATGGATTCAACATCTTTCACAGGGCTTCTCCAAACCACATAGCCAGAGTGATTTGTTTTTACTATTGGTCAAGTGGCAAGATGAGTCTCTTATTTTTCTGATAAACTCTGTCATTTGCTTACCTTGCCATCCCAGCCCATTTATCTCTTTTTGTCTACTTGTCACTTCCTTCCGGACACCTAGACTGTTTCTGAGGGAGAAGCTGTCTTCTTGATTCATCTGTACAGCGCCTAGCACATTGGGGCCCAGCTCCTTGACAGAGCTTTCTAAGCATTACTGTAATACAAATAGCTAATCATAGCAATACCATCACTGTAGTGTCCACCACTAAACAGAGAATATGCAACCGAAGTTATCACACAGTAGTAGCTGAGATATTTCTTATTCCACATGTGTGGGAATTCAGCTCTGTCTCTGATGTAACCATTGGTAATGGGGGCTGAATGTGCTCTTGCACCTGTGGGATCGTGATCCCAAATGGCCTGAGATAGGATTTTTTGAGCATGCAATTTATTTCCTCACCATAATATTAAATACAGTCACACTCAGTAACCTTTTCACTGGTGACTGTGCACCTTTTGTGACCTCCTTTTTCACAGCGCCTTTAAAGAACACGGTGAGTGGAATGCTGTACAGGTTCCTTGTGTTAATAAAGGTCAGATGTTTTGGTGGCGCGGGCTTCTAGAGCCTAGCAAGAAGCCATACCAGAAACGCACTGAAGATTCTCTCACGCTGGTGTGACTGCACTGGGAACTCCTCTGGGGATGAGATTATTGCACACAGCACTCTTACTGCTTTTATCCAAATGTAAAGCTACTAGAGTAAATCCTCAGGTTATCAGGACAGAACAAAGAGAAAAATCAACTCCCTGCAAAATCCACACGGACAGAAACCATGGCACATTATTGTATCTTCTCTGTATCATGTTCAAGACACCTGGCCTTTCTGAATTACAAAAGAGAAAATGGGTGTCCTCATCCTAAACAGATCCAAAAACCTCAGCACCTATTATGTATATAATAGTGCCTTGCCACATTTCTTAATGATGGTCATGTCTCCATATGAGTTTTAGTTAAAGCCAAACACCTGCTCCCTGTCTCAAGCGAGCCTGAAATTTAGGTATTTACATTTAGCATTACAGCAGCAACCTTTTATGCATGAGGATTGAGAAGATGACTTCTCATCTTTGTAGAAATCTACAAAGGATAAAGAATAGACTGCCTGAGATCCATGAATGTCATCATCTAGCAAAGCTGTATGAAAGGCCAAAGCAAGAAATATTGGCATATTGTTTGTATTGTTTTCTGTTGTTTTTACTTTAAGAACAGGATGAATAATAGAGTTCTCAGCAAATATTTGTTTGAATTTTAAATGAATTCATTCTCACTGCATTCATACAACTTTCATGATTCTTCCTGCAAATGTTCAACTAATTGAAATTTACTGCTGCTAGAAAGCAAATTTCAAAGTTTCATGAACTGATTTTTCATGGACAATGAACTTTCAATTTATATACACTAGTTTTTGTGCCTAATATAATAGAGTGCCTACCCAATTAGGGATCAGAAACACCATGTGACTTATCTAACCAATCACAACTTGGTTAAAAACTGGAAAAGATAGCCATTGAATAAATTCACATAATGAGTAAATGTGAGAAAGTCACAATCTGTTTGCAAATATTCCAAAAGCAGAAAGAAAGACTACATTAGCAACATATATTATTGATGTGAACTATCCTCTAGTTGCTCTCCTCTTTATGCATCTTTTGTAAAAAAAGAAAATCTGTTGCTTGGAGTAAATGATATACTACTGGGAAAATGATGACATGACTTTAGATTCCATTTCCTTCAGTGAAGAAAGATTCGGCAGAATGAACTCTGTTCACGGCCTCATAGCTATGTTACTTCAGACCATTTGGGAAAGTGCTTGAGAAATGTTTCGTCATACAGATTCTGGAAGGGAATCTCACTGCTAGAAAACATTCCATTTGAAGAATAAAACAGTGGCATTTCCTAATGGGGTATGTCAGGTCACATTTGGCATCATACTTTTCTTTTTGGGGACAGCTACACTACGTTTCGGATGGGAAATATGTAGCTAATGCCATGAGTTACATGCAAGACTTGGGTATTCAAGTTACATATGAGACTTGGGTATTTCCTTTCCAACGTTGTCACTTACATCATCCATTCCTATCGTTTGCTTTCCTCCGGTTATATGGCATGCCAGTTGCTCTGAAGTTCTTTTTTCTCTTTACACACTGAATTCCCTGGTTAGGACCTTATCCCCACATATGTGACAAACCCCCCATAGTCATTCCACAGGGGTATTATTGGTTGGGGAAGTCTATTATAATTTTATCACACAATGAGTGACCTTAATAATGGACACTTACAATCATAAGTGATATTGAAGATGACATTTCTCTTATCAGATTCCAGCAGGGGCACTTGGCACTCTACAGTCAACAAATTCTGAATCAAGCATCTGGATCAGATGGTCATCCTAAACAATGATCAATTATCATCATTATTTATCTACTATTAGTACAGTGCCCACCATGTGCTAGGATCCTTACTAACAATGAGGTAATTGGGCAGACGAGCTGAAAGACAATTAGCCAGGTTAGACATATAACTAATTAGAAGGTAATAAGGCATGTTTGCAGCTTTCACAAATAATTCTGTGCTAGACTGTAAGAGAACAATGAAGTTTAAAAGATGTAAATCATGGCAGTGTTGAAGCTAGTGTTAATAGCAATATATTGTCACATATATTGTGTTTTAATTCATCTAGATAACTCTCTTTTGTAGTTTATAATTTCAGACACAATAAAGATGTCTTTATAATCCCACACACTTTATCACCCTCTACAGTGCCACAAAAAAGATGCAATTGTAATTCATCTATATGAAAACAAAAGCAGATATGCAAGGATTTTTAGATGTACACAAGATCTGCAAGGATTACACTCATTATAAATGATATGGAAACTGTGTTCAAGAAAATATGGCACATTTGGTAAAGAGAGTTCAGGTGTGCTATTCAGGAGCTGATGAATGCTGGAGGCAGTGCAAAACTGCACTACCATGGGGGGTTATTAATTAATTTTATGCACGTATGCATATGAATAACTTTACTCACATGAATAGTCTCAGCTATCTAACTGTGTACCTATTTGGCTCCCATCACCGCAGTATATTGCTGATAATTAAAATCCTATTGGGACTATTAATGAGTTAAAAAGTGTCTTTGCAAGATCAGTCTATGAGAGTAATTTATCCAAAGTGTGTATGTATGTGTGTGTGTGTATATATATATATATACGTTTAGTTCATTTAGTTCATTTCATCTTCACTCTGAGTACTTTTTTATTGCTATTCTTTCATTGCTATTCTCTAATTCTTGAGATGTCCAGAAATGAATGCAATGTTCCTAAATGTGTCCTGTTCTAATGAGGGTTAATATAACTGAGAAGTTGATTGCTAGACAAGGTATGTCAGTTGTCCCTGCATGTATATTTGAATTCTGTGGATCCTTCAAAGAAATGTCTGCTTTCAGTTCCTCACAGAGGATTTCTCCTCTGACATGCTATGTTCCTGTCATACACTGGACTCCTGCTCACATCAGTTTACGTTGTCTAGATTCATAGATCCCAAGGTGTGACACACTGCACCCCCCATGATCACCCTTATTGTGTAATTGTGTATTGTTTAATGCAAAGTATGTCATGTAAGATGTTTTTGTAATGCTCATAACATACTGAACATTGTTGTTATAGTAATGTTTGTTGCAATGTCATGTGTATGGTTATGAGGTTTCAATGTGTGATATGCCTAAAGATGTGTCTGATGGCTTGAAAAAGATTCAGGCAAAACTCTCCAAGAGCAGAGGGGCGGTTCGCACCTTATTAAGGCTTATGTAGAAATAACCCAGCTCAACATTCCAGGAACAAAGGAATCAACAAAGGACCTCACTGACTCAGGATATGGAGGGAACCATACACAGATATTGTTTGTCACTTGACCCTGAAGGGGGGAGGCGAAGCTCCAGACGGGAGAAGGAACATTTTAAAAGGGCAAGACATTTTGCCTCTCTCTCTCTCTCTCTCTTTCTTCCACCTACATCTACAAATGCGACCAAGCAACTGAAGTGCTGACCCACGGGGAGAGCCTGTCTGGATGGGACCAGCCAGCCTGTGATGAGAATCATCTGAGCTTGTAAGGATGCTGACAGTGTTAAGCTTAGTTTAGAATGTGTTTGGTGTTTGTTTATTTTGACTAAACCTGACTTGCTTTCCTCTGACTTATAATCGCTTAAAATCCTTCTGTAGTTTAATAAACTTGTTTGTTTATTTCACCTAAAACAGTACATTTGGTTTAAAGTGTGTTAGAGACTCCATTTGAAGTGACAAGGCCAGTGCATACCAAATTCTTTGATAAATTGACGCACATATGAGCTTGCAGTACTCAATGGGCAGCACTGAACATTGTAAGAGGGCAGGTCCTAGGGTAACATCTGGGACTGAGGATATTAGCTGGGGTCATTCTGTTGCATAACCCAAAGAGTGGCTGGCTAGAATCACTCACTTACTGAGTTGGGGGCAACCTACTTGCTGGAGGTTCTGCGTGAGCAGCCCAGGAGTGGGGGTCCTCATAGCAAAGCAGAGTGAGACAGGCTCCAGGAGTGGGGGATTGGGGTGACACAGCGATTCACCAGTCCACATTCCACTAGGGGAAAGTCACACAAGGCCAGACAGGAATATTGTGATCAGCTAGTCTGTCCTCCCTGCAAAACTTCCGGAAATAATTCATAGAACAGATCTTTTAGAAAAACATTCAGTCTTGAGTTAAACATTGTCAGTGATGGAGAATACACGACCCTTGGTAAAATATTCCAATGGCCAATTACATTGGATGTCAAAAATGTACACCTCATTTCCAGTTTGAATTTGTCTAGCTTCTACTTGCAGCCATTGCATCTCCTCAGACTCTCGCCTGATAGATGGAAGAGCCCAGAGCAGCAGTGAATAAGTGCACCTTGGCAAGATCTTTCCCTTGGTACAGTCAATCCACTTTTAGTTTTTTTCACTCCTGTGTATGACTGTTTAGCCTGAAAGACCTCTCTAATTGTTTGTATTCCAGAGAGATCTTCACTCATGGAAAGCACCACACTGAGTGCTCATCCCAATTTTCTTCACTCTTTTTAATTTAAAAATAAAAGGAGGCTGGTGATTTAGGATAATAAAAAAATTCACTTGAAAAGGTATCAGTAATTAAGGTTTGGAAGTCTTATTTGGTAAACTTCAGTCTGCTTTCTCCTTTCTCTTCTCTTGCAAACTTTTTAATGCAAATGTAGAAATGGATCTAGTTCTTCAAGTCATCTGTTTTTCAGTTTTTGAGGTATTTTTTGAGTCATTGCTTCCCATAGACATAGGCTACAGTTTATTTTCACTGAAGGACAAACTAATCACTCATGTTCAGGTTCATGCTATGAATATATAAACCAGAAAAGGGGAGGGGGAACACCTTTAAAATCAGCCATTCTGCTGCTGCATAAACAGTTTAACTATGTTGGTAATTTGGACCTTGTCTACATTGGAAATGTCCAGTGAGAGTCGGCAATGGATGCAGATGAACTGGTGATGACCATGGCTTAGGCACAAGCAGAGGCAAAAGACAAACATGTTCACTACTGTTTTAGAAGCTGAAGTTAATTTTAGGCCCAGCTAGGTGATGGAAATTGTTTTCCTTTCTCTGTATTTGCAGTTACAGCACATTTATCCTTTCTCTAGCATAACAAGCTCTGGAAGAGAAAAATTTTCATCTCAGATCCACATACTGAATTGGGAATTTGGTAATCTGCTTTCCTTACATGTAGATGAGCAAACAGAATAAAGTCCAGACCAGTTATATGTGCTTGGTGCTTTAAAAGGTCCAATTTCACAAAACCGAAAATAATTGAGCCAACTCAGCTGGGAGGAAGAAGTTAATCAGAACGATGTTAGTGGCACTGAAAATTGTTTAAGAACACTTTAATAGATGCTCAAAAAGCCACAATCAAGGAAGAAGGCTGTACTTAAAAAGAGGACCTGGTTTAGAGGATAAGTGAAGACAGATATAAAAAAAAATTGAAAAAAAATAAATGGAAGAAAGGGAAAGTTGATAGCAATGAATATAAATCACAAGCTAGGAATGGTAGAAAATTGATAAGGGAAGCAAAGGGACACAAGGAGAAATCTATGGCCAGCAGAGTTCAGGACAATAAACAGGAGTTTTTTTACATATATTAGTGTGATGAGGTATATAAACCCAACACTGGGATGGAAGGGGTTAAAGGACTATACTAGCCCCATTCCTCTAAGCTAGCCAAGCTAGCTCCATTCCCCTAACCCTGCAGAGCATACTTCAATTGGAAACAGAGTTGAAGAGGGAGCAATCTAGCTCAGAAGGAGGAAGCTGAGGCTTGACAAAGCCCTGGTTGGGATTATTTAGCTGAGGTTAGTCCTGCTTTGAGCAGGGGGTTGGACTAGATGACCTCCTGAGGTCCCTTCCAACTCTAATATTCTATGATTCTATGAGTGCAGACCTACCCTGAAGGTTCATGCCAAAAGGGGCTGGAGAAGCCTCCCTGAAGGCACAGGACTGTATGCGGAGCCCAGCTGGGATTGGCAGTTTGGTTTCCTTTTCCTTTTTCTTTTCTCCTTATCTGGGACGAGAGGGAGAGAAGCAGTGGTAAGAAACAACCCAGCAGAGGTAGTTCAGAGGGGCCCTCCCAAAGGCCATAATCTGCTACCCTCCTAGGACCTTGGGTTGGAGTCTGGTGGAGTGGGCGAGCCCGGACTCCCCACCAGTGTCCCACAACCAAGTGGAGGCTAACTACTAGGCCCCTCAGCCCACTGAGGACCCTGTTACAATTAGGAACAAAAAAGAATCCTAACAATGGTGTTGGTCCATTACTAGATGGAAATGGTAGAATGACCAATAATGCAGAAAGGGCAGAAGTTTTCAATAAATATCTTTGTTCTATATTTGGTTGGGAAATAGATGTAGTCATAGCATCTGATAACACTCTTTCCATTCCACTAGTATCTCAGCAGGATATTAACCAGCAGCTACTGAAGATAGACATTTTTAAATCTCCAGATACCCAGAGTCCTGGACACAAGTTATGTCTACACTGACGGTGGCAAAGTTGCCGCCATCAGATCAACCTATCTGGATCGACTGAGCAGCCAGTGAAGACCCATTCAGTCGATCCAGAAGTCGACGCAGTAAAACCACCCCCTCAAGTGGAGCAGTGCAATGAAGATGGCATGCAGAAAGGAAGCACAGCAGTCGACGGGAGTTACTACTCTGCGTAGCTTGCATAACTCCCGTCGACTGCCACCCAATCGCCCGGTAAGTGTAGACCAGGGCTTAGAGATAGCGGAGGAGCTCACTGGGCTGTTAATGTTGATTTTTCAATAAGTCTTGGAACACTAATTTTGAACATCAAATAACACCAGTACTCAGTGATCATGAGAAAACCACAAGAAAAATCCACTGAGTGAATTCAAATAAAGAATAAATGTGAGGAGATTGTGATCTGCTCACCAGCATCCATGAGCAGAGGGTGGACACGCTGACTACACCAGGCCCTGCACATAATTCACTCAGCTTTATTATTTACATTTTCATATATTCGTTATTTACATTTACATTCCCTTCCTCCCTCACCCCCCACTCTAATCAGTCTCTATATCTGTCCTGCACATTACCTGGAGTTTGGCTAGCAATACTGTTCTTCACTTCCTATCCTAAATATTGTTGTGTAGTGAGCTGTGCTTTATTAACAGCTGCTGTACTCTAGGCCAGTAATAAAGGCATTTTGGTTCAGTGGTGGGTGAAGTGATTCCTGTGTGCAATCTGTAAAAAGCAAAGGCAAGACATTTTATCATGAATTATTGAGGACTGTCTCTGCCCTTTGATCCAGGCACTATAAATACCTTTATTCATAAATGGCTTAAAAAACGTAACCAGCTGAATAAATAACTGCAGACTGAGTGCAATGTATCACTTTGGTCTTTTTCTGTCCATAAACTGCTTCATCAGCACATAGAAACAAAGTCCCCAAACTGTTTTTCAGAACTGCCTCTCCCCACACCAGCTGCTGCACAGACCTAAGAGAATGAGCTTTCTCTTCCAGTTGTGGAGCAATATTCCTTTTTTCTTCTCCTTTTATAGCTCTATTCAACTATCATGCCATCACATCGCCTCGCCACGGAATTCATAACGCAAACCCTTTCATAGTTCATGCCTGACTTCATGTGGCAGGGCCCAAATTCAGCAAAGCACTCAAACGTGTGCTTAACTTTAAAGACGTGCGTAAATCCACCTTTTATATAGAAAAAGCATAAGTTCAATGTGACTTTAAGCAGGTGCTCCAAATTAAGCATGTGATTCACTACTTTGCTGAATTGTGCACAATGTCCTGATGGAATAGGATTTTTTTGAAGGCAGCATACTGTTACTTTGGGTTTTATACATTTGAATAATCTATGAATATCTATATCCTCTACTTAGATGGCCACTAGGCAAACAGATAAAGACCTCTCTGAGGAAAACCAAGTACTGATGGTCTTTATTAGAGTTCTATAACACAAGGGTTTCTTGGGATATCCTTCCCCCAAAATATCCGTCCCACCAGTGCTTAATTTGAAATGAAAGAGATGCTGGGGCTCAAGCAATTTTTTTACATTCATAACTGTTGCAGCAAGCTCAGAAGTGCTGGGGCTATGAACTGCCAACCCTAGAGATGCCGGGGCTCAGCCCTGGCTAGGCCGGGCACAAATGAAGCATTGCCTACCACCTATCTGGCATAAAATAGCAAGGATTTCTGTCATTTTCCTCTAGACCATGAAGCCGCCTCACACTGACACCATTAAGATTTTCTAGACAGCAGATTATGTACAATAAGCATTAGTTAAAAAATAAAACCAGATGTTCCTGTAGAAAAGTCATTTTTCTCGAGAGCCCAGATCAGTGTCAAAAAGTCTCGGTAAAAGAGTCCTCCACCTAAGAGATATAGAGTTGCAGATGATTTATCTTTTCGCTGTAAATGAACTAATTTGTACCTACATTGATCTGAGGTAGTGTTTCTCAACCAACGGGTTGTGACCCCAAAGAGAGCGGGGGTTGGTCATGAGGCATTGCAAATGTTGTTATAAATCTAAAGCAAAGAAAATCTTACTGATCCACTCCTCACACACCCTAACGAATGCAAGGTCAAGTATTCTCAATATACATTCTCTCACAATACATAAAAGGACTTATTATCAGCGATACAATATTTGCTCTTATGATAACTGTAAGGAGAAAGGGGTCACAATTTTTTTTTTCTTTGAATAAGGGGGTCACCAGCTTGAAAAGGTTGAGAAATGCTGATCTCAGCGAATCAATCAATCAATGCTACCTTTTTAATATGGAGATTTGTAATCCATCTGACACCACCATTATTTCAACTATTACATAAGATGGGTTAATTTCATATAGGCAACTAAAGCCAAGGGGGAAATGTGCTATTGCCCCTGCCTCCATTGCGATAAGGGTCATAAAGATGTCACTAAAGAGCTGAAGTTGGTATTTGTAAAACATTCAGAAGGTCGCATCTCTTTGAGGAGATTCTGCATGTAGGTTAATAGGAGCCCTTCATGGAAATGAAAGTTGCAAGGCAGGTCCCATGTCATCTGTTGACGATTTTTAGAAACTGAAAGCACGTGCCTGGAAAGCATGAAATGTTTATAAGGCTGAGTGCAAGGATCTTTTATTATTCAGAATGATTAACATTTAGATCATACCTCAGAAAGCGAAGTCATTTTCAGATTGATCTCAAGCCTCTGTTTAATATTGCAGCCACTTCTTCTGACACCAGCACCATCCCTACTCTGAGCGGTAGCTCGCAGGTCAGTTTCCCAGTGGAGGAGAAATCAGTGATGCAGAGTCTGGTTATAATCTAAGAGTAATTTGCTCTATTTACACAGATATACCAGTTCTGAAATGTGGTGGTCAAACAGCGAGCTGGGCAATCCCTTCTCCTAGGAATCTCAGCCCAATACTAACACCTGCTCCCAGGGAGCAATTCTGCCTCCAGAATTGACTCAGATCAGAGTCCAAGGCAGAAAGCAAACTCTCCTACTGCTCAGACAGCTCCCTCCCCCACAAAGCTGCCTCTGCATAATTCAGAAACTAACACAGCATGCTAAGCAATGGATCAGATTGCCTAAGGAGCTTGGGGGACTCCCCATCTCTGTAGATTTTAAGAACAGATTAAACAAACACCTTTTGGGGATGGTATGTAGATACTTATTTCTGTCTCAGTGGGGAGAGACAGACTAGGTTACCTCTTAGATTCATAGATTCCGAGGCCAGAAAGGACCATTGTGGTCATCAGGCCTGATATCCTTTAGAACACAGGCTATAGGACTTCTCCAAAATAATTCCTAGAGCAGATCTTATAGAAACACATTCAATCCTAATTTAAAAATGCTCAATAATGAGGAATCCACAACAACCCTTGGTAAATTCTGGTATGTAACCTGTCATTTAAATCAGCTTCTGTACCAGACGACTGGAGGATAGCTAATCTGATGCCAGTTTTTAAAAAAGGCTCCAGAGGCAATCCCAGCAATTACAGACCATTAAACCTAACTTCAATATCAGGCAAATTGGACAAAGGTGATGCTGTGAGTGTAATTATACTTTCAGAAAGCCTTTGACAAGGTCCCTCACCAAAGGCTCTTAAGTACACTAAGCAGTCATGGGATTAAAGGGAAGGTCCTTTCATGGATCAGTAACAAATTAAAAGATAGAAAACAAAGGGTAGGAATAAATGGTAAGTTTTCAGAATGGAAAGAAGTAAATATTAGTGTCCCGCAGGGGTCTGTACTGGGACCAGTGTTATTCAACATATTCATAAATTATCTGGAAAAAGAGGTAAATAATGAGGTGGCAAAATTTGCAGACAATGCAAAATTACCCAAAATAGTTAAGTCCAAAAGCAGACTGCGAACAGTTACAAAGGGATCTCACAAAACTGGATGACTGGGCAAGAAAATGGCAGATGAAATTCGATGTTGATAAATGCAAAGTAATGCCCGTTAGAAACCATAATCCCAACTATACATATAAAAGGATGGGGTCTAAATTAGCTGTAACCACTCATGTAAGAGTTCTTGAAGTCACTGTGGATAGTTCTCTGAAAACATCCACTCAATGTGCAGCAGCAATCAAAAAGGCTAACGGAATGCTGCGAATCATTAGAAAAGTGATAGATAATAAGATACTAAATATCATATTGCCTCTTTATAAATCCATGGTATGTCCACATCTTGAATACTGCATGCAGATCTGGTTGCCGAACCTCAAAATATATATATCGGAATTGGAAAAGGTACAGAAAAGGGCTGCAAAATGATTAGGGTATGGGACAGCTCCCATATGGGGAGAGATTTATAAGACAGGAACTTTTCAGCTTGGAAAAGAGATGCCTAAGGGCGGATATGATAGAGATCTAGAAAATCATGACTGGTGTGGAGAAAGTAAATAAGGAAGTGTTATTTATTCCTTATCATAAAAACAAAAACTAGGGGTCACCAAATGAAATTAATAAGCAGCAGGTTTAAAATGAGCAAAAGGAAGTTTTCTTCACACAATGCACAGTCAACATGTGGAACTCTTTGTCAGAGATAGTTGTGAAGGCCAAGACTATAACAGGGTTCAGAAAAGAGCTAGATAAGTTCATGAAGGATAGGTCCATCAATGGCTGTTAGCCAGGATGGGCAAGGATGCAAACCATGCTCTGAAGTGTCCTTAGCCTCTGTTTGCCAGAAGCTGGGAATGGGCAACAGGGGATGAACACTTGATGATTACCTATGATCCCCTGAAGCACCCGGCATTGGCCACTGTCAGAAGACAGGATACTGGGCTATACTGCTCTGACCCAGTATGGCCGTTCTTATGTTGTTCCAATGGTTAATTACCCTCACTCTCAAAAATGTACACTTTAGTTGCAGTCTGAATTTTTCTAACTTTAACTTCCAGCCATTGGACTGTGTTACACCTTTCTCTGCTAGATTATCCAGTATTTGTTCTGCATGTACTTATACACAGCAAACAAGTCACCCCTTAACCTTCTTTTTTTAAAGCTAAATAGATTGAGCTCCTTGAGTCTATCATTATAAGGCCTGATTTCTAATTTTTTTAATCATTCTCGTGGCTCTCCTCTGAACCTGCTCCAATTTATTAACATCCTTCTAGAGTTGTGGGCCCCAGAACTGGACACAGTATTCCAGCAGTCGTTGCACCAGTGCCAAAGACAAAGGTAAAACCACCTCTCTACTCCTACTCAAGAGTCCCTGGTTTATGCATCCCAGAATCGCATTAGTTCTTTTGACCACAGCATCACACTCGGACCTCATGTTCAGCTGATTAGTTACCATGATGCCAAATCTTTTTTCCTGAGGTCTCTTCCAGCCCTGCATTTCTCTGATTCTATGTCTTCCTGCATGCTAAAGAAAAAGAACTCAGAAGATAATGTGCAAAAGCAGCACTCGGGAATGCCTGCTATCACAGTACCCTCTCTCTGGGGAACTACTATTTACTGCTCTGGCAATGGTGATGGACTCTGCAAACTAGCAGGAGTTTTACTTCTGTAACTTCTGACCATTGTGATCCTAAGTTCAGATGCAGCTGCCCAAAGGTGGTACTGAGGATTGTCCATGAGCTGACTCAGGCTCAGCTTTTGTGAAAGTGCCACACCTCACTCTGTAGGAAACCCTGCAGTCAGTTCAGCGGTGATGCTGATGGACTCTCCAGAAAGACATATCCCTCCTATATTAGTGAGGACCACAGCCATTATGACAAAGACCTATTCTGGTCTTCAGCTGTTGTCGGACCTCAGTGGGCTCCGGGTGCAGGTGCCTAGCAACCCAGTTAGCTCATCTGAGCCCAATAAACCCTCTCACCAAGTGACTGTGCTCCCTGACTGCACAGAAGAGCCAACAGAACCATTTAATCATGATAGCAACAGCAGCCCAGTAGCTGCTCAATGCATTCCGTGTCTGCAACTCTGCCAGACCTGCTTCCTGCACTGGCCCTTGCTCCCACCCTAGTCCCGACCTTCCTCAGCACTCCTGGCTCTGACAGCTAGATTGTTTCTTGACCATGACTCTGGCTCTTCCCTTTAGTTCTCTCCTGGCGTCTGACTCCTGACTCTGTCCCATGACCATGACTCCAGTTCTGCCCTCTGATTCTGTGTTGACCAGTAGGCCAGACTCCTGCTCCAACCAACAGGTCACACCTCCTACACCCCAGTGTGTGACAAAGGTCACTCTCTCACTGCCATTGCACAGGTCCCCTGATGGACCCCGAAGAGTGGTGCTTCTTTCCTGTGTGTAGTTCTGTTGTAATTCCCCTCAGTTGTAGATAGTCTGTCATTACTGCCCACCAGGTGTCATATAAAATCATTTGGCCACATCTACTTTTGCTGGGTTGGTATTTGAGGATGGTTTCCAATTTCTCCCAAAGATATAGAAAGGAATTGAACGGTGTAAATTTGGAAGGGGGTTAATCAGAGATACTCCCTTTGGAGCTAGCAGGACCAAAGACTACTAAGAGTGGGCTGGTACTAGGCATCCCATCCCTGTACTGCATTTGATCCCAAAGACCTGCTGTATTTCCTGCCTAGAATCCTGACATCCTGCAGGGTTTTATTTGTACTTTAGAAACAGAGCAAACTCTTTCAGAATAACTGCTCCCCTGAGTAATGCATTCAAACTACTGCAGCATGCCAGTATTCCCATCTGTAAAGGAAGGAATTGATTTAGTCACACACCCAGAGGGCAATCATTTACCAGATCAGAGATCACAAAGTAGGAGATAGTATGGAACAGTTGCTTCAACACTAATTATTGACTCTACCCTTCCACAAAAGACCAGAATAGGAGACATCCCATAGTGCAGCCACTCAGCCATTAAAAGCTCTGCACCAGGAAGCCTTTTGGACACTTCTCTGCAGCAAAAGCAGTGGCTTGTTTCACCTCACTGGCTGTAGATGGTGGAATTGCCACCACGAGTCCCTCCTCTTCCTGCCAGGTAGGGCCTCGACAGTACTCACAGAGGACATTTTGCCAACCCAAAACAGCTGTTTCTGTCTCTGCTGTGGAAAAGACAAGAGCTCTTCCCACTTGTGTGGTTATGGTAACATCACATAGACACTGCCGCATTTCACCAGTCATGGTATACATTTAAATCTATTACAGCCATATTTACATTATGCTGCACTTGTGGATGACACCAGCACCTCTCGTTCCATTGCTGTTATTTCCACTGGAGGAAATCTGCCCAAATCCCTACTTTCTTCCATGGCGTGCCAAGCCAGATTGTCAGTGGAACTGGTGCAGTCCCATGTGAGGGATGGGACAGGGGAACGTGGAGGCCCTCATAAGTGGATTGATTTGGGGGGAGGGAAGAATCTGTGCTCCATCCACCCTAACCGGCTTGTGAATCCAGGGCAATGCAGATTCACTGGCCAAACCTACCCATCTGGAGAAGAGGAGCACAGAAGAGGTCAGAGGCTGCAATAGAAGCTGCAGTGTAGCTCTGCTGCTGTTCCTCAGGCTGGAGAAAGGATTCTGCAACCCATAATTCTCCTGAGCAGTGACCTTAACTCAGGATCTGCAGAAGGGACAGGCCTGGCGCCACACTAACTAACAAGTTTCCTTTAACGAGGGAAAAGCAAAGAGACTAAAAATGTTCAAAACCTGGAATGAAAGGACATAAACAAAGTAACGGTGCTGTAGAGGTTTCTGCCGCCTCGTGTTTGGGAAGCCCTGCATGAATGATCTATGACTCTTGCCCGCTGTGAGTGACAAGCCCATCCCAACTCCTGGCAATGACACACATATAGAGCAGCTGGCACCATCACATATGCCTCTTTATTTTATTTCAACAACCTTTAGTGTACTTCAGCTACTGCATAAGAATAAAGGAAAATCCAATCTGGCTTTCCATTTTTTTGAATCCTAATAATGGGGCTTTAAATTTGAATAACTACAGGTCACTGGAATTGTTGTTTGCTTCTTAAAACATCAATTTCTGCCTTCATGGTTTATTTTATTAGAAAGGAACTCCCAGATGATGGGTGGGGAAGGAGAATGAATGAATTAAAATAGATCCACTTCACAGCCCTATTCCATTTGAGAATACAAACAATGTTTTTAAAAGGTTTTGCAAATGGAATGCTCTCCGATCACACCCCTTGCTCACTAGTCTGAGGGAGGAATTTATATCACTGTAGAAATATTTGTCATGCTTCTTTGTAGCCCAGAGTTGCTTTGACACATGGTGCTATGCATAGTGTGGAAATCCATTCATTTGCCAAGAGCAAATATCTGTTAAAGGCAATTGATGACATGCTGGAAAGAATAAGAAGGTACATCAATCTCCCAAATAACTTAGCGATGATGGTTTACAAAAGACCAACCAGCACTTTCACAGCATCTCCAAATCTCAATTATTCAGCTTTATAAAATATGCTGGGGAGCCGTTTTTGTTTACTTTCATTCCACTTGCGTTTCCTGCAGTTTGGAATTATTTGCTTCTCTTTACACTGTCGGTATCAGGGAAATGTCATATCACAGCAGTTAGAGATGAAAGGGACTATTAGACCACCTAAACCCAGAGTCAAAGCCTTAGTATATATAGGAGGGCCTACATTTTTTCCCATCATGCTCCCCCTCAAATGTAACCAATTACTGTCCACCATGAGAACACCACTATGCCTAGGGCCAGACAAAGATTTTGGGAGGATCAGTGAAATTGTTCTATTGAATAGAGCCATTGGCCGTTATCTTTAAAAACTTGTGGTGACTGGGGCATGTCCCAGACTATGGGAAAAAGGCAAACATAGTGCCCATCTTCAAAAAAGGGAAGGAGGAGGATCCTGGGAACTACAGACCACAACCTCACCGCAGTCCCCGGAAAAATCATGGAACAGGTCCTCAAGGAATCCATTTTGAGGCACTTGGAAGAGAGGAAGGTGATCAGGAGCAGTCAACATAGATTTATCAAGGGCAAGTCAGACCTGACCAACCTGATTGCCTTCTGTGATGTGATGACTGGTTCTGTGGATGTGGGAAAAGCGGTGAACGTGATATACCTTGACTTTAGCAAAGCTTTTAATATGATCTCCCACAGTATTCTTGTCAGCAAGTTAAAGAAGTATGGGTTGGATGAATGGACTATACGGTGCATAGAAAGCTGGCTAGATTATCAGTCTCAATAGGTAGTGATCAATGGTTTGATGTCTAGTTGGTAGCTGGTAACAAGCGGCATGCCCCAGGGGTCGGTCCTGTGGCTGGTTTTGTTCAATATCTTCATTAATGATCTGGTGGATGGGGTGGATTGCACCCTCAGCAAGATTTCAGATGACATTAAGATGGGGGAAATAGTATGTATGCTGGAGGGTACGGATAGGATACAGAGGGACCTAGAAAAATTGGAAGATTGGGCTAAAAGAAATCTGATGAGGTTCAACAAAGACAAGTGCAGAGTCCTGCACTTAGGATGGAAGAATCCCATGACCTGCTACAGACTGGGGACTGACTGTCTGGATAGCAGTTCTGCAGGAAAAGACCTGGGGGTTACAGTGGACAAGAAGCTGAATATGAATCAGTAGTGTGCCCTTATTGCCAAGAAGGCTAACGGCATATTGGGCTGCATTAGTAGGAGCATTGCCAGGAGATGGAGGGAAATGATTATTCCCCTCTATTTGGCATTGGTGAGGCCGGATTTGGAGTATTGTGTCCTGTTTTGGACCCCCCCACTACAGAAGGATGTGGACAAATTGGAGAGAGTCTCCCAGAGAACAATGAAAATGATTAGGGGGCTGGAGCACATGACTTATGAGGTGACAGGGAGGGAACTGGGCTTATTTAGTCTACAGAACAGAAGAGTGAGGGGATTTGATAGTGACCTTCAACTACCTGAAGTGGGGGTCCAGGTAGGATGGAGCTAGGCTATTCTCAGTGGTGGCAGATGACAGAACTAGGAGCAATGGTCTCAAGTTGCAGTGGGGGAGGTCTAGGTTGGATATGAAGAAAAACATTTTCACTAGGAGGGTGGTGAAGCACTGGAATGTGTTACCTAGCGCAGTGGCGTACGGAGGGTCTCCCGCATCCGGGGGCCAAGCCTATATTTGCACCCCCCGCAGGCCTTAGGCCCACCATGCAGGGCAGGAGGGTACCCGACGGCACCCGCTGCTGCCCTGGGGAGGGGAGTGTTCTGTACCTGCGTGGGAGACATGAGGCTTGTGGGCGGGTGTAAATGCAGGCTTGGCTCCACCGGGCCCCCCCCCCGCCCGCAGCTCTCACCCACCATGTGGTGCCTGCCTCTCCTTTTGCACCCCTGCAGCCCAGCACTGGCTCAGACAAGCAGCCTCACCCCCCAGCCTGGGGAGCAGGGTTGGGTTGGGCTGGCCCTTCATGACACGTGAGGGGGAGGCACTGAGGGGTGCCCCTCAGAGCCTTCTGAATCCCCTGCCTGTTCTGAAGGGCTGGCCTGGTGTGCCCCCCCCCACACACACACACACACTTACCTGCCACTTCAGCCCCATGGTGTGGTACCAGCTTGGATGGGGCAGCCTCACACGCACACGCAGCCTGGAGGGGGTGTGCCAGGCTGGCCCTTCACGACGTGCAGGGGGTTGGGGCGCAGGAGGCTCTGCACCCCTCAGAGCCTCCTGCGCCCCTCTCCTCCTGCGCATCATGAAGGACCGGCCCGGTGGCCCCCTGCAGGCCGGTTCCCAGGGGCCTGGCCCCTCCCTGCCTCCTCCTCGGTACGCCACTGACCTAGGGAGGTGGTGGAATCTCCATCCTTAGAGGTTTTTAAGGCCCCGCTTGATAAAGCCCTCGCTGGGATTGTTTAGTTGGGGTTGGCCCTGCTCTGAGCAGGGGGTTGGACTAGATGACCTCCTGAGGTCCCTTCCAAACCTTATCTTCTATGATTCTATGAATATACTTTAGTTCACCCCACCTTCTAGCTGTAGAAGGGTAGCCAAGATGATTCTTTTGACCCTAGTGATTCGCTTTGGTTCCCATTTTCAAGGATATTTTCACAAGGAAAATGGCTAGAAACTCACTCCTACTGAAAGCTGAAGTTTTCTTTTATTTTTCTGGTTTCCCTCTAATCACAGCCATGACCACCAGTGTCACGAGGCAAAAAAAGGCTGGCACTGAGTCAGTCCCCTGCCAGTGCAGGACTGCTCCCAGGAGTGCTTTATCTAATCTGGTTTTAAATGATTGCTGCACATTTCAGGAAACACAACCATTCATTTGCATTCCCCTGTGTAGCTGGCCCCATACAAAAACTGGTTTAGTAACCACGCTTGCTCTTCATTCCTGAATTAATGGAGGATTTAGGGCTGGAAGCAGGAAACTTTCTATCTAGAACTTGCCAGAAATTGGTGGTGGTGGTGTGTGATGGGGTGTACACACCCCGCAGTGGACAGGAGTGGGTTAAGGAGCAGCTCTGGGCTAAGGAGGCTCCACCCCTCCACTCTTGCTAAGCATGCTCGGGTTAGAGGCAGGATTTAAAAGCTAACCAGGCAGCTCAGTCAGGGGCTGGCAAGCCAGGAAGGAGGACATGCCCTGGGAGCTCTGGAAAAGGACCGGAGCTGAGTCACTGAGCCAGGGAGCAAAGGGGCCACAGCACCCAGTGTCTGAGGCTAGGGCTGAAAGCCTGGAAGCTGATGTGCACCACAGATGGGTGGCAGCCTGATGGGCTGCAGACCGAGGCAGGAAGTGAGCCAGGGAAGCTGACTTGAGGCTGACTCCACATGCCAACAGGTGAGTAGCTGAATCAGCCTCCCAGGGCCCTGGGTCAGAACCTGGTGGAGTGGGAGGGCCTGGGTTCCCCTTTTCTCCCCCACCTCCTGCATTGTATCCATTCAGTGGAGTTGCCACCCCCTGGACCTCATCCATTAGAAGAGACTACCACCACAGGTGATAACCACTAGGCAGGAAACCCTGCACCCCACCCCAGTCACAGGGGTGTTCACTGAAAATTTCATTTTTTTCATAAAAAATGCCACACCTAACTTGGGGGCTTTTTCAGCCCCTGAACCCTGAAAATTTTCAGCTGAAAACTTGAACTTTTCAATTAGGGGGTTTGCGGGTTTCCCAATTAAAAATTTTGAGGAAGACCAATGTTTTCTGTGACAATGTTCATTTAGTCCAAAACCCAGGTTCCCACTGAAAATAAGTTTTGGCAGAAACTTTTTATCCATCCCTAACTATAATCCTTCTTTTAACCATTTTTCCTTTAATCCCTGTCTAATGTAACTGTGGATGTTCCCATTATCCAAATCAATGCTCCCCAGAGTCTATTAATCTCTGGGCCTCTCATGGCTATATTTTGTCAATGCAGTCTGCAAGTCAGCTGAGCACTGTGTAAAAGTGCATTTTCTTTGGTCTGTTTTAAATTTGCTGTGAGGACCAGTGTTTGGATTTTTTCTTTGATTATTGCTGCCATATTTCACCACCTAAGGGCAGAGTGTCACTCCCAGAATGTCTTCCTGAGACTCTTTAGTAGAAGTGTTGCCATTAACTTCAGGGGGGCTAGGATTCCACGCCACTGTGTCTTGAAGACAGAGAAAATCAGTTACAAGTCCCTCTCTTCAT
Organism: Emydura macquarii macquarii; assembly: GCF_026122565.2. NCBI lineage: Eukaryota > Metazoa > Chordata > Testudines > Chelidae > Emydura > Emydura macquarii. Next base: position 10,091,459 of record NW_027130506.1, read on the forward strand.
TTTAGAAGTTTTAATGAACAAGACAGTAGAAAAGCTTAAAAGAAATAAAGAATAAAATAATCATCACACTATCAAGATGTCTGTTTGATAATTACAGTATGTTTACTAAATTGTAGTATTATATATTAACAAATAGTCTCCTAAAATCAAATGACAGTTACTTGGTTTATAGAGAAACTTCTCCTGTATAAAATAACCAGGATTGGCGAATACAACTTTGGCAAGATACTAATAATAAAAGCATTATTGAAAAAGCAAAGTGCCATAGATTTAGGCCTAGAAGTACGTCTGCCCTCATTAGAGTGGGAGTAGGAGACTATCACAATTTTATGAGCTAAGGGACACTCCAAAAACAGTAAATTAAACAATACACTTAGCACTTTAATATTTGCAATATAAGCCCCCTTCCATGCTTCGAGCCTGTTTTTCACAGAGCTTCCCTTTAGGTCTCAGGCCTCTGGCTTCTCCCTAGATCCTCTTAACTTTTCATTTCTCTGTTGAATGAACCACTCAGCCACCCCCTTAGGTTTCTCTCAAGTGCTTTTTAACTGACCCTGCCTCAGGGCCTCACCCACAGGAGCCGAGCCTGCTCCCTGTTGACCCTCCTAGCTGGTCTCTTGTCTGTTAAGCCCTATCTCCTGTCTCTTTCTCTCCTGGCCTGACCTGCTCTCAGTGGGATTTTCACCATGGGAAAGTGCTGTCTGTTTGGACACAGCAGTGAAAGAAATAAACACAGGCGGAGTTGATTTGAACACAGCTATCTGCTGTGCTGACTTTATTGTTCTGGCAACAAGTAGAGCCTCACTCCTGTTTATTCCTGCTCTTAGTACAGAGTGCCCAATCACTGAAAGGGATGGGACATCACATTCCGCCAACCTACTTTAAAATATTTTCCAAATGCGTATACATTATAACTTACATGGCTAACATGAAAAATTATATAATCCGCTTTTAGCAGGATGATATGGAGCAGAACATATGTACTGAATTTCGTCGGTAGTTAGGAGAAATTCTTCAGCTCAGAATTGAGGTCCATTGTCACCCACCAACTGTAATGGTAGACCAAATTGGCTAAACAAGGTATGAAGATGTCCAATGGTCCTGGTAGCTGTAATAGAACTCATTCTGAAAACTTCTGGCCATTTCAAATGGGTGTTGACAATGATCAAAAACATATAACCTTCTAGTAGTCCTACAAAGTCCACATAAATACATGCCCATGGAATCTGAGGCCACAATCAAAAGTGTAACCAGGATCATGCTGAATTTGCTGACACAGAACAGCATTTTGCCTTCCTCTGACTGTCTTTGTCAATCCCTGGCCACCAGATATGACTTTGGGCCATGGCCTTCATCTGTACAATGCCAAAATGACCTTCATGAAGAACTTTCGAAACAGGAGATTGAAGTGATTTCAGAATTATCACTCATGTTCCCTATAAGATGCAACCTTGATTCACAGATAATTCTCATTGATATGATACTAATTGTGTAAACTAGGGATTCTTATGATCCAGTACAACACCCTATCGTACCATTCAGTTCACAAGAGAAAGCACATCATCCTTAGAAGTGTCTTTCTTGATGTCTGTGCAAGTGATGGGTGACGTACACATCAAATTGAGACAAAACACTTTGTCCAAAGTTTCATTCAGTTAATGGGAACTTGGGCATGCCAGGCGTGCCAGTCCATCCACATTGCCTTGTTGAGTCCCTTTATGGAATTGAATAGTATAGGAATGAGCCAAAAGTATCAATGCCCATTATTGTAGCTGAGCAGCAGCTAATGACAGAACCCCATATTTCCATTAAAAAATTGAAATTAGTGGGCGGTGATCCATCAGCAAGGTGCAATGTCTACCATGCAGATAGGTATGAATTCCAAAAATAATGCTGAGAGCTACTCGCTTTATTTGCTTCTCAGAGGTGGTGTGTGTTTGTGAAGTGGAAGCAACTGGTTTCTCCATGCCATCAGGACAATTGTGTTAAAGAACTGCACCCACTCTATATGGTGAAGTATTATAAGTCAATTGCAATGGTAGCAAGGCATCAAAATGTGTAAGAACTTTGACTGATGTCAACAGTTTCTTTGCTTCCTTAAACACATTTCCATTTTTTTTTCTTTTTTGCTTGTTACAGTTCATGTAAAGATGTCAATAATATTGCCAGATCAGGCAGAAATTCACTGTAGTGATTAAACAGTCCTGAGAATAAATGTAACTGTGACACATTCTCTGGTTGTAGTGCTAAAAGAACTGTCTGCTCTTTCTCTGGCAATTTCTTTAGCCCTGTGTCATCAATTAAATGTCCAAAATATTCAACTGAAAGTTTGAAAAACTCACATTTGTCTCAACATAATCTCAGTACATAGTCTTCCAAATGTTGCAAGACAGTGTCCAAGTTTCAAAAATCACCCTCTTGATTTTTTTTCCCCCTGTAACAAGGATATCATCCAAATAGCACTGAACTCTGTTCAGTCATTTCAGGATCAATTCTGTCTTTCTGGAATGGAGTAGGTACCAAACAGCAACCTACTGTAGCAAAATAACCTTTTTTTGCATATTGATTATGAAATATTTGAGAGATGCCTGATCAGTCACCATTTGTAGGTATACACTGAGCAAATCCAATTTATTGAAACACTGTCCTCCACTAACAGTAAGAAACAAATCTTCAGTGCGAGATAGTGGATACTGGTCTGCACATAAAGCTCAATTCAGTATCCCTTTGAAATCTCCACAAATTTGGATGAAGCCATCCTTCTTAATCATTGGTACAATGGGTGTAACCCACTTACTGTGTGAAACCAATGACAAGACTCCATTATTCACTACATGGTTCAAATCCGCATCCAACAGAGGCTTCAGAGCATAAGGCACAATCCTGGGTTTGCGATATTTTGGCTGGCTATCAGTGAATTTCACTGACGCATTGCTCATCTGTCCAACATCTTTTCCAAAAACTGGAGTGTCTGTCCAGTATTTCTTAAAGGTTTCAAGGTGTTTCCATGATTGCCTTGATCTTGGTACAGTTGACTTTGAGCTTCTGAAGTCAAGTTTTGCCAAATAATAGTGGATACATTCCTTCAGTCACATGCAAGGGTAAAACCACTAATAGTCCCAAAAGGGATGCTCCAGATGAAATTTCAGCTAGATTGTCAAACTTTTTTCCCGTGTAAGTTTTCAAAACCATGGAGGCTTCTTCTAGAGGAACTTGTGACAAAGTCTGGTGATAGGTAGTTGCGGAACTCAGTGAGACAGCAGCTCCGGTATCTAGGAACTCCCTGGATGAAGGGTGTGACCCAGATGCCATCTCTTACTCCAGCTTCTCATAACATATGCAGTGCTAGGTCTTGCTAGGTCTAGTTTCATTAGAGCTCTTATGAATTAGGAATTTCTGACTTCCTTCCTTTCTAAGGTTCTGTCTTCATAGGTGTATTCTTGGATGGATGTTTACTCTGTGTTGCTAGCTGTTGAACTGTGCAACAGGTCACAGCAATGTGTTCTTTCTCCTGGCACTTCCTGCCAATGACCTGGTGAACCAAGCAGTCCTTCAGTAAGCACTGATTCAGTCAGTAACTTCTTTGAGATCTGGTCATTGCATAATCTGGAGACAAACTGGTTATGAAAGGCATCACTTAATGTTTGTCTGAACCAACCGTGCTCTGGCAACTTTCTTGGAGCAGCATTGATACTGTGCTACCAGTTCTGCACTTCCCTGATTTCACAGATGGAAACAATATCATTCCGCTATCATTAATGGGTTAAAAGAGAAATGTTCTGCATTGCTGCACTAATTGCAGAGGACGTGGCATTTCTGGCAGAATTGGAGACAAAGTCACGCTGCAGTTCTGATGCCTTCGGACCCATAACTGTCAGAAAGATCGAATCTCTTTGTCCAACTGGAATGACATTGCAGGCTATGAATTGCTCAAAATATTCCAGGTGCACCACCCAGGATTCACAGTTTTCATCAAATTCACAAACATTCCCACCAAAGTTTCCATTCCACTTCTCTACAGTCGAACTTTGCACGCTCCCAGATGTCATCGTCTTCACAGAGAACTCTCCTGTATGTTGTCTCTTTCCACAAAGAATTCTTTTTTCTTTTCTCTCTGGTCTTGCAGCTTTTCTCTGCAGGTTGCCCTCTTTTACACTATGCACTTGATCTCTCTCTGCTGGTTGTATGTCAAACTGCAGAATCCCTCTTTTTGCTATACTTGGGTTCCCTTTGCTGGCTGTAGATTGTCAGTGCAGGCTACAGGATGGCTTCATTCCTTGCTTATTTGAGGCCAACTCATGGGCAACAACTCCAGTAACAATTGCAGCCAACTCATGGGCATCTGGTATAATAGGCCAGGGGAGGCTAAGCCTTCCCTGGTGCAGCCGACAATGACCTGCTGCCAGATGTCTGGGCTGTGGTGGCCTCACCTCTTCCCATCCCTGCTCCACCCCTTCCCCAAAGCCCCCACACCATGGGCAGTGAGTAATGGAGGCTGGGGGCCATCGAGCAGGCCAGGGCTGCTCCAGGCACTGGAGGACCAGCTGGGGTTCAGGGCTGCTCTGGGTGCTGGCCAGGGATCAGGGCAGCAAGAGCAGGGAGGAGTGGGGACACGGCCTTGAGTGAAAGGGCTGGGGCAGGGCAGGTGGCTAGCCTCTTTGAAGGCAGGGTGCCCAGGCTGCCCATCTACCAACTCTTCCTTTGATTTGTTTTTATTTGCCTATTCCCCTTCCCTAGGTGGCTGGCCCACACTGCCCCTGCAGCAAACAGCAGCAGTCAGCCACCTTGTGTTTCTAGGTTAACTTCTTTTCTTTTTTATTATTTGCTTGCTTTTTCTTCTAATTGTTCAGGCATTGGAAGCCTGCACACCCATGAGATAGAGGATCCTTATTGCCAATGTTTTATATATGAACCCAGCCGTGAAGGAAAAAAAACTCCCCCTTTTTTTTGTAATCTGCTGTGGTGACTTTATTGTTCTGGCAATACAAATGAAATGACAGGCACAAATGAACGTGAGGCTTTGCTCCGAATAGAGTGCCCAGACATTTAAAGGAGCAGGACACACAGCCTTCTCCCTGCTGAGTTCCCTTCGGTTTCCTATGAGGCTCAGGTGCCTAATGATCCTTACCTCACCCTGCCCCTTCTGGCCAGGAGGCAATCATTCCATCAATCACAGGTTCACTAACAGGCCCTTAAATCTTTGTTTAATAGTTATTAGGAGTAAGCGCCATTGCAGTGACGTAATATCTAAAACGTACTATACATTTATATGGTGTTCTGAGCTCTTAGAAAAGGATTCATAACTGCCAAGTTAAACAGAATGGGAGAAAAATATTATCTTAAAAGGAAGTTGAGCTGGAAAAAAAGCCATTGTTAGAAATGTTGACAGCTGAAACAGCTTATATATTTTTTCAATTGAAAAGAGAGCACATAGCAAGCCAAGAGAATGAGTGCTACAAAATATAACAGACACCGTTATTAAGTGAAGGGCAGTCATTTTATCTGTGTGCAGGAGTCAAACAGAAGATACTATTTGGTTGCCAATGGAAACCTCACTACTTAAGGACAGTATAAAGGCATTAAAGTGCCAGAAGAATCTATTAAAGATTATTAGCATCTGCACAGGTAAAGATATTACATAGATTTGAATATTCATAAGCAGATTTCCATTGTGAAGTGAAAAACTGCCAACTCTAAGGTTCCCTTCAAGAACGATAACATGAGTGCCAGTCAAATTATGAATAGTGGTCCTGCATGAGAAATCCTTGAATATTCATAAACTGGAGACTCCTTAAATAACCTGACTTTAAACCTTCATAATCCCACTCCTCCATCCATTCTTAGGAACTCAAGCTCACCGTGATGCAAGGGGAAAGGATTAGATGACACACAGATGGAGTCAAACCCCAGGAGTGCCTGGAACCCAGTTCTGTGTTCAGACCAATAGACCACATGTCTAAGAGGAAAGCAGTATGGTCTGGTGGATAGGAAGGACACAAGCCTTGGGATCAAGCGATTGGGGTTCTGTTCCCAGCTCAGCTAACAACTCTTGTGTGACCTTGAGCAATTCACTTCATCTATCCCTCTGCCCGCCTTCCGTGGTCAGTCTTGTATTTAAATTTTAACCTTTTCAAGGCAGGGACTCTCTCTCACTATGTCTGTACAGCACCTAGCACAGTGAAGCTCTGATCTTGGTTGGGGCTTCTATGCGCTACTGTAATACAAACAATCAATGCAAATAAAATTAAACCTCCAAAGCTTAAAGACGTTCACTATTTGGGGATGATAAAACATTAAGAAAGATTTTTAAAAAGCCCACTAAGCTTAATAGTACTCCAGCTCCAGTGCTCAGGCTGACTAATTTGATGTTACGGCTGTAGCTTAGTGTGAGGCCATCCAATTAGTTTAATACCCCTAAAGCTGACATTTGAATTGAAAATAATGCTTTCTACGTGAGCAAGGTTCTCCATGTTCCCCTGATAGGTTTGCCCCTGTGTCACAGTAGTTTAGGAGAATATCATCTGCTCTGCAGTGAAAAGTCTTTTACACATACAAAAACTACACCACAAGTATATTAAGATTGCAAAGTCAAGCACTCAAGTTAGGAAAGGCTAGAATGAAGCTTGCATGTGCAACCTTATTCAGCCTCCTTGTGTGTACGCATTGAGACAGTCTTCAATTACACAATCATGTTTTCCATGGTACCCCTGCCTCATTCAGAGCACAGGAAGGACCTGCTCTGGGGAAGAATGAGGGTTGTGAAGTGAAGAAAGCTGTCGTCTGTAGGACATTGGCCTCCTTTGTTACAGAAGTCAGAAGGTGTGCAGTGAGTGAAGCAGTAGGTTGCAGGAAATGAAAGGATGGTGCATGTTTCAGGCCGTTGAATGCTGCCCTGGAGAACTGGATTCTATCCGTGTCCCAGAGACCCTATGTGATGCTGGGCAAGTCATTTAAACTAAACATTTCATGGGTGGTCACCTCATTTTCTGGGTGCCTGTCTTGAGACCTCACAATCTGATTTGCAGAAGGGCCGAGCGCTCAGTGCTGCAGCCAAACTCAAGGGGAGCTGTGCTTTGAATGTATATTGTGCGATGTAATGCTAAGTACTCTGAAAATGAGGTCCTAGGGGTCTCAAATTAAGACACTTTTAACTTAAAACTCTGTGTCCTCTCAATTACCCAGTAAAGTAGGGATAATACTATCCCTTCACCAAACAGGGCGTACTATGAAGACAAATTCATTAATATTTGTGAAGCACTCAGGTACTATGGTGAGAGCACCATACTTTCTCTGCTGCATTCCTACTTTCCCCAGAGCTGAGGCTTGTCCCCTTTATATCCCAGTCAGCTTGCTTCCTTCTTGTCCACACTGCCTGAGTCCATTGGGAGGTGCATTAAAGGCACAGTCCCAATACTACATACACATCTTCTAGTGTGCCAGCTCAAACATAAGGGGAAATACACAGCAGGGCAATAGCTATACACTAAGCATATTGAGACACTACCTTTTGTATAATTATTGTGTTGCAGAATAACTATTGTATGTTAATTAACATGGAATAAAGTACTCAGTTTACACAGACATAGAAAATAATAATTGTCTGTTTTACTTCTTAATTAGCACAATAAAATGCTGGCCTTGTGACAAATTCACATTCCACTCCTCTTGCGGTGCAATTTTCCATTGTTGTGCTGAACACTGGGGCGGACAAAAAAACCCGGGTTCTAATTCCACAATGATCTACATCCTAAATAATTCAAAAGTGACGTTTACTGTGTGCCTGCGACTCTTATTACAGGGGAAGACAGAAACAAAACCAAGCAGCTCACTGATTTAAAAGCATTCTGGAGACACCCTATTTATATCACACAGACCTGAAGGAAAAAAATGCAGTAAAACTTGTAAATCTTCTTCAAACATCATAAAAATGATGAGAGGGGAGACTGACAAATTACCAGACCTGTAATTCAATCTCGGTGTTCTAATGATCTCATCGATCAATCAGGTTTCACTGCTGTGGTTCATGATTGTCTGGACCCCCTCTATTGAATTATGGCTTCGTTATAAATATATCCTGATCCATTATCCTTATGCTGAATATACTCCCTTATTATAGCACCACTCGGCAACACCAGAATTGAGGGTTTTGTCAGCATTTCCATTAGAAACTCTGTTTTTCAAAGGATTACAGTGCAGCCATGAAAATACACTCCAAGTTCAGATTCACCATGAGAGCTGGGAGAGAGGGAGAATGGACTAGTGGTTAGGATGAGGGCAATTAGGGTCCTCGCCTTGGGAGAATAGTTCCACCACAGAATTCCTGTGTAATGTGGGCCAGATAACTTAGGCTACAGCTACAGTGCCCAGCAATTCGGTCTGTGGGGGACTGAATAGTAGTGCGCACCAAAGTGCTGCGCTGTAGCTCCTCCACGTGGATGTGGCAGGCATGAGTTAAAAGGTTCCTACTTCACATTAATGTAGTCTTATTTGAAGAGGAGTGGTTCCCAACCTTTTCTCTGCCATAGCACACCTTAACACCTTTAATTCTTTTGAGGCACAGCACCATATAGTCTCCAAATGAACTCATGAGCCAATCCAGAACTTGTCAAGTAGTTTTCCAAAAAAATTCCATGCCACACCTGCTCAGGCCTGATGGCACACCAGTGGCACGGCCTACTGGTTGGGAAACATTACGGTATTGTGAATATGAACAAGGAACCTTTTAGTTCATGCATGCAGTGTCCACCTGGGGACGTTACAGGGTAGCACTTTGGTGTGTGCTGCTATTCACTGCCCTGCAGTCCAAACTGTGGAGAAGCATAGAAAAACCTTAGAATCATAGAAGATTAGGGTTGGAAGGGCCCTCAGGAGGTCATCTAGTCTAACCCCTTGCTCAAAGCAGGACCAACCCCAACTAAATCATTCCAGTCAGGGCTTTGTCAAGCTGCACCTTAAAAACCTCTAAGGATGGAGATTCTACCACCTCCCTAGGTAACACATTCCAATGTTTCACTGCCCTCCTACTGAAAAAGTTTTTCCTAATATCCAACCTAGACCTCCCCGACTGTAACTTGAGACCATTGTTCCTTGTACTATCATCTGCCACCACTAAGAACATGCTAGCTCCATCCTCCCTGGAACCACCCCCACTTCAGATACTTAAAAGGCTGCTATCATAACCTCCCTCATTCTTCTGTTCTGCAGACTAAACAAGCCTAGTTCCCTCAGCCTCGCCTCCTAAGTCATGTGCTGCATCCCACAAATCATTTTTGTTGCCCTCTGCTGGACGCTTTCCAATTTGTTCACATCCTTCTGTAGTGGGGGGGCCCAAAACTGGACACAATACTCCAAATGAGTCCTCACTAATGCCAAATAGAAGGGAATAATCACTTCCTCCGATCTGCTGGCAATGCTCCTACTAATGCAGCCCAATATGCTGTTAGCCTTCTTGGCAATAAGGACACACTGTTGACTGATCCAGCTTCTTATCCACTGTAGCCCCCAGGTCTTTTCCTGCAGAATTGCTGCCTAGCCAGTTGGTCCCCAGTCTGTAGCTGTGCATGGGATTCTTCTGTCCTAAGTGCAGGGATCTTCACTTGTCCTTGCTGAACCTCATCAGATTTCTTTTGGCCCAATCTTCCAATTTGTCTAGGTCACTCTGTATCCTATCCCTATCCTCCAGAGTATATACCACTCCCCGGAGCTTAGAGTCATCTGCAAACTTGCTAAGGGTGCAATACACTCCATCCTTCAAACCATTAATGAAGATGCTGAACAAAACTGGTCCCAGGACCAATCCCTGGGGCACTCTGCTTGTTACCGGTTGCCAACTAGACATCGAGCCGTTGATCCCGATGATCTAGCCAGCTTTCTATCAACCTTTTAATCCATTCATCCAACCCATACTCCTTTAACTTGCTGACAAGAATACTGTGGGAGACCGTATTAAAAGCTTTGCTAAAATCAAGGTATATCATGTCCACCGCTTTCCCCACAGAGCCAGTCATCTCATCATAGAAGGCAATCAGGTTGGTCAGGCATAACTTGCCCTTGATGAATCCATGTTGACTGTTCCTGATCACCTTCCTCTCTTCCAAGTGCCTCAAAATGTATTCCTTGAGGACCTGCTCCATGATTTTTCCAGGGACTGATGTGAGCCTGACTGATCTGTAGTTTCTCTTTAGTCTCTCTGGGCCTCAGTTCCCCATCAGTAAAATGGCAACAGTAGAGCTTTCCTACCTCAAAGGGGTGTTGTAAGGATAACTACATTAAAGATTGAGAGGCACTCAGTACTACAGTGATAGGGGCCAGACAGACAGTGGTGAAATTCATACGTTTGAACGAATCGGGGTTGGATGCTTTAATGTTTTTTTGAGAGGGGTTGCAGTTTTTAATATTCATTTTGTAGGCCCTGATTCAACAAAGCTCTTAAACATATTCTTAATTTATTCTTATAATATATTGATAGTTAAGCATGTGCTTAATTTGCCGATTTGGGGCAATAATTTATAAAGAGATACACTGAGAGTGGGGAAAGACAAAGTTCCAGTTTAATGGAGCAGATGATATGGAACTCGATTAAGAAAGAATTAAAGGAGGGTGATATAATTCATGCTTGTCAGGACGTGTTTGTGGAAAATAGTTCCTGTCAAACTAACTTGATATCTTTTTTTTTTAATGAGATTACAAGGTTGGTTGATAAAGCTAACAGTGTTGATGTAATATACTTAGACTTGTAAGACATTTGACTTGGTACCACATGACATTTTGATTAAAAAACTAGAATGATACAAAATTAACATGGCACACATTAAATGAATTAAAAACTGACTAACTGACGGGTCCCAAAATGTATTTATAAACAGGGAATCATCATCAAATGCGTGTTTTCAGTGGGGTTCCTCATGGATCAGTTCTTGGCCTTATGCTTTTAACATTTTTATTAATGACCTGAAAGAAAACAAAACCATTGATATAGTTACTGATATAGTTTGCAAATGACACAAAAAAAGGGGGAGTGGTAAATAATGAAGAGGACAAGTCACTGAGACAAAGTGATCTGTATTTCTTGGTAAGCTGGGCACAAACAAACAATATGTCTTTTGATACAGTCAAATATAAAGTCATACATACAAGAACAACAAACATAGGCCATACTTACAGGATGGGTGACTCTCTATCCTGGGAAGCACTAGCGCTGAAAAAGACTTGGGGTTGGTGTGGATAATCAGCTGAACATGAGGTCCCAGTGTGATGCTGTGTCCCAAAGGGCTAATGCAATCCTTGGATATATAAACAGTAAAATCTCAAGTAGAAGTAGGGTGGTTATATTACTTCTGGTTTGGCACGAGTGAAACTGCTAATGGAATATTATGTCCAGTTCCGGTGTCCACAATTCAGGAAGGATGCTGATAAATTGTAGAGGGTTCAGAGAAGAGCCATTAGAATGATTGGAAAACATGATTTATATTGGTAGACTCAAGGAGCTCGTTCTATTTAGCTTAACAAAGAGAAGGTGAAGGGGTGGCTTGATCACAGTTTATATGTGCCTACATGGGGAACAAATATTGGATAATGGACTCTTCAGTCTAGCAGCCAAAAGATATAACAAGATGCAATGGCTGGGAGCTGAAGCTAGACAAATTCAGACTAGAAATGAGGCACAATTTTTTAATAGTGAGGGCAATTAGATATCAGAACAAGTTCTCCATCAAAATTGGATTTTTTTTCCCCTAAAATACTTCAAACAGGAATTAATGCAGGAAAGTCCTATGGCCTGCGTTATGCAGGAGGTCAGACTACATGATCTCAGTGGTTCCTTCTGACCTTGGCATCTATGAATTTTATCTCAATATTTTGGTTTGGGGTTATATTATATGGTGCAGGTTTGTAAATTGTAATGGCCCCCCAGGACTGTCGTGAAAATGGGGCACAACTGAGGTTTGCTTCCACCTAGGTGACAACCAGAGAAGTCAGGGCAGCGAGAGAAGTGGAATCTGGGAGGGGAGTAAAGGAGGCAATCACTGCCTCACCTAAAAGGTTCCAGAGGTCAAAACTGGCAATATGGCTGACAGGCTGCTTGGTTTGTACAACACTGTCTGTCTGCTGTGGTCTTTTGTCCTAACAGCACCTTCCTGAGCCATGGTGAGGAGAGCAGGCAGGTAAGCTGTTGAGTTGTCAGAACTTACGGCCTGACATAGCTGGTATCTCCTGCTATAAGCACCTTCAGAAAAGCAGACGGCTGAAAGAAGTAAGGGTCTTTCTTGCTCAGTGTGTTGACACCTCTGGACAAACCCTCAATGTGCCTGAATCTATATCTGAGCTGCTTCTCTGCTACCACAGAACAATGAGTTATTTTCTTTGTAAAACCACGATGATTAATTAAGCTTGTCTAAGGCAGTTTAATTCCTTTTAAGCTTTTCTTCTATTTTTAGACCATATAATTTTGAAGCAACGACATTTTAAGACTCAGAGACAGCTTCAGGAGAGTCTGCTTCAAAGTGTCAAGGTGACTGTGCAGTGAGCAATCCAATGAGGTTTCACAAAATCTTAACAAAGGAACAACAACAACAAAAACAATTGAAAACACGAGTAAAATTAATCCCCTTGGTTCACCCACCAGAAACATATATATCATCCAGGAAATAATCCTGAACTGTACGAGGGAAAATAGTTCAATAGAAAAAAATGTGGAGATAGATCATCTAGACACAGTAGTCTCAATTCACCCTGGCCTGTTCTCTGTTGTTTTCCAAAATTGTTTGCCAACATGTATAATTAATGATTTACATAAAATTCACTTCCTGGCAGAACCCATGCTTACGCAATATGTCTCCATCTAGTGGGTGGTTTTATAGTGATTTATGAGTCTGCTACATCATTTGGCAAACGGAGCTGAGTCTTTTAGCTGAAGTAAAGGAGGGCTCATGCTGTGAGCTCCAGAGATCCCACTTCAGTCCTCACTAATGCCAAATCCCACCCCCAGGACAACACATTACTTCGGCAATAACTAGTTTGTTGTTCTTAAAACATTCACATTCATGCAAATTCAGTGTGTCAGTGACACGGGGACCTCTGAGTTGAGAATAATAACCAGTGGGTATTCTCCTAGCTATAGAAAAGTGTTATACAAATTTCAAAATGTTTGTAGAGTCTTATTCTTAACTATACAGTGGAACACAAAATCTAAATAAACCTCTGGGGTTCCCAGCTAATCTTTTAACCATCTCTGTTACCTTATTTTCCTAGACTTGCTGCCTGTTTTAACTAATTAAAAATTCTCTGACAGCAGAGTGGAAAAGTCTTGTGCTTTATCGACATCCAGAATTCCATAACAATCATACTTAATAAAAAGATGTTTTACCTGAGTTAGACTTTTATAGCACTTTGCACTAACAAACAATTGATTATGCCTCAAAGCAGCCATGAGAAATAAGATGCTATTATAGATCCAGTCTTATCCGGATACCTAGAACGATTATGGAACAAATTATTAAACAATCAGTTTGTAAGCACCTAGAGCAGGGGTGGGGAACCTTTTTGCTGTCAAGGGCCTGATGGTGGTCCTGACGGCGGGGGGGGATTCGGCGGCAGGGGACGAATTCGGCGGCGGCACAGTTCCGTGTGGGGCGGTGTCCGCCGCCGAAATGCCGCCGCCGTTTCCGCCTTTTCGGCGGTGCAGTTTTACGGCGGTCGCGGGGTTCCGTGGGCCAGTAACCGCCTCCGAACTCCCCATGCCGCCGAAAATGGGCAGACGGCGGCAGGGTTTCGGCGGCACGCACTTCCCGCCCACATGGAACGCCACCGCAAAGGCCAGAGCGAATGTTTTCGTGGGCCTTATGAAGCACGACGCGGGCCGGATCAAATTCTTTCGCGGGCCGGATCCGGCCCGTGGGCCGGAGGTTCCCCACCCCTGACCTAGAGGATAATATGGTTATAAGGAATAACCAGAATGTATGTGTGAAGAATAAATCATGACAAACCAATTTAACTTCCTTCTTTAACAAGTTTACTGGTGTAGTCGAAGGGGAGAAGCTGTAGATATGATATATCTTGATTTTAGTAAGCTTTGGACACAGTCCCACATAACATTCTCATAAACAATCTAGGGAAATTTGATCTAGATTAAATTACTATAAGGTTGATGAACAACTGGTTATCAATGGTTTGCTGTCAAACTGAGAGGACTTACCTAGCAGAGTTCTGCAGACATCAGTCTTGGGTCCAGTATTCTTTAATATTTTCCTTAAAAACTTGGATAATGGAGTGAAGAGTACACTTACAAAATTTGTGGATGACACCAAGATTGGAGGGGTTACAAGTACTTTGGAGGGCAGGATTACATTTCAAAATGATCTTTACAAATTGGAGAATTGGTCTGAAATCAACGAGATGAAATTCAATAAGGATAAGTTCAACATACTTCACTTAAGAAGGAAAAAGCCAATGCACAACTACAAACCGGGGAATTGCTGGCTAGGCGGTAGTACTGCTGAAAAGGATCTGGGGGTTGTAGTGGATCACAAATTGAATATGAGTCAATAATGTGATGCAATTGCAAAAAAGGCTCACATCATTCTGGGGTGTATTGCAGGAGTGCTGGTGAGGCCTCAACTAGAGGGCTGTGTCCAACTGTGGGTGCCGCACTGTAGGAAAGATGTGGCCAAATTGGAGAGAGTCCCAAGGAGAGCAACAGGTATGATAAAAAGTTCAGGAAACCTTAGGAAAGGTTAAAAAATTTGGACATGTTTAGTCTTGAAAAAAGAAGACTGAGGGGTGACCTGATATCAGCCTTCAAATATGTTAAGGGCTGCTATAAAGAGGACTGGGATCAATTGTTCTCCATGTCTACTGAAAGTAGGACCAGAAGTAAATGGACTTAATCGGCAGCAATTAGGTTTGAGATTTAGGTTAGATATTAAGAAAACTTTGCTAAATATACGAGGAGTTAAGCTCTGGAATAGGCGTTCAGCGGAGGTTGTGGAATCTCATCACTGGAGGTTTTAAAGTACAAACACCTGTCAGGTATGGTCCTGGTTTACTTGGTCCTGTGTAAGTGCAGAGGGCTGGACTTGATGACTTCTTGAGGTCCCTTCATTTCTATGATTCTGTGATTCCCATTTTGCAGACAAGAGGGGAGATTCTGTGCTGCAATTCTAAGAGGCACAGTGCCCAACTCACAGCCCAGGGGGAGCAAGGGCTAGATTTCACTTCCCAACCCTTGGCTGCTCCATAGACTCTGGCATACCATACACAAACCTGGGGGCCCGTCTAAATTACAGCAGCCTCACCTGGCTGGCCTATGGACTGCAGTCCTGACCCACCCCCATCCACCTTCCAGCATGTACCCCATGCCAGGTCTTGCAGATGGGTACTGCGAGAGAAGCTTTACCACTGTCGTCTTCAGTTCCTGTTCCAGTGGATTCTTTCCCCTTCCCTTCCCCAGATTGATACAGAGACATGAGAGTACCTTTACACCACTCCGACCCTTTTACTTGTGAAAGGGTCAGCGAGAAGGTGAGGGACTCACCCAAGAAAATTGAGGCACAGGGATTAAGTGACTTGCCAAAGTCACCCAAGGATAGAATACTGTTCTTTTGACTCTTAGCCCGGTGTGATAGCTACAAGGCCATCTCCTCTCTCTCCTTCCCCCGCCCTGCCCCTCCCCAACCCCCTTCTAATTGACTACTTATTTCCCTGTTTCAAAGGGTGAGCAAAAAATGTTGTGCTTTCTGGCTGCACAGTACTTTTCGAGAACTATCATCACTCACTTTTTTTGGTACTTAATCCTGTTCCATTAAAACAGTAACTGTTTCCTATGAGAGAGTGCTTAGGATGGCCAGTCAAATACAGCATATTGCTCGGAGTGAGGTCTAACCTTTGCCATGTACGTTACATCAAAGAGATGTAATTTCTTCTTAGTAACACATTAGCATTTTAGAAATGTAGTCTAACATTCTAGACACCGACTTCACAGCAGCTGCATGCCTCAAGGGATTTGTCTATAATGAGTTGCAAATCTTCTTCCTAGCACATCTGCTCCATCATTTTACCATTTGGAAAAATATTCATCTTCTTAATTCTGTGCTCCTGGAGTCGTTATTCTGCATTTATTTGCTCTGAACTGCTTTTGACATCTATTAGCACAGTTCTACTGTGAAAGTTCAAGTCCTCCTAGAGCAGATTAGATCATTCCTTGTTATTTACTATTCTTTCCAAACCAATCTGTGAACCGATATCCCTCGAACTAATCATGTCTTGTTATCTAATATACGCAATAAGGAAACCATAGGAGCCACTTTTCATGATCGCTGACAACAGGTGGTGCGACGCATAGTGAGATAAAAATAATCAGCTCACGTGCTTCAGGGTATGTACTGATCACAGTAGGGGTCAGGTAGGAATATTCCTACACATACAGCATTGCACAATTGGTTAGGTGAATTACAGTGAAGGGGTAGATTTCTGAAATTTCAGGAGTTAGCATCTTATGGAGACAGGGGAACTGGCGAGGTGGATCAAGGATCCACTGAAGCAAAACCTGAGTTTGTACCAGTTTCTAGCTTGAAAATGTTCTGTTTCTGGTCTATTCTCTTTTCCTCTACCTGGAGGCAGAATTCTCAGAGTGGTGCCCTCTGTGTCCAAACCAGAGATGCAAATAGCACTGGTTGAAAAATTTCAAACCTTTGGGGGGAAAAATTACACATTCTTCATGAAAACTTCCCCCAGATATATTTTCTCTCATTTGCCTCCTTTTTGCCACTTCCCCCATATCATGGCCAGGCGAGGAAGAATGAACAGTTCTTACATCCAGAGTCCATCAGAATCATTCTGTAGATCACTTGGCAATTCTGATTTAATGTAGATTGATATAAGGTCCTCTCCATCCACTCATGGCTTGGTCCACAGACACAGCAACGAGAGATCAGACACAGGTTTCCTGGATGGCAGCATGGAATCCTCCTTCCTCTGAGAAAGGATCATTCCCTCCATGGCAGGAATCCCTGGGTGAAATTGCTAGGGCTGGTTCAGGTAAGAGATCGGACTGGATGTCCATAGTGGTCCATTCTACCCTTAAAAGCTATTACTGGCTTCTGTCAGATCAGCTCCTTTCTCCGGCTTTCAATAAGTAATGAAACGATACTGATGCAAATGAATTACTATTGCCAGAGCTATATCACTGCTGATGATGTGTGAGCCAAAAAGAATACAGCTTGGCTCTCAGACCCAGGGTAAGTTTATAGCACTGTTAGTTAGAAGAACCATCTTTCTTCTCCCCTAAGCCCATTTGATATGGTGTCACTGAGATAGAAAAAAACTAGAATTCCACAATGCCATTTCTACTGCATCAGATCTCTGAGCATAACTGCATTTTAAGGGCCTAATCCAAAACCCACTGAGGGTGCTCAAGCAGGCTTTGGAGCCAGCTGTCAGAACTCACTGTAGAAGCTATTAGCCTACAACGTGCATTGTGCATTTTAACACTCCAGACTCAAGGTTTCTAACCGGCTTGTGGATTGGATAATGTAGTTCAATGGGCAGGACTCATTACATTACAGTGCACGCATAGGCAGTTACCCAGATTACCTAAGGTACCTTGGTGACATCCCTTATTTTCATGCCACTCTCTCCGTTCCTAATAGTGGTAGCAGAAAGCAATGACTGTGTAAGCATCAGCATCTGGTGTTCTTCATAGTGAGATAAGAGTAAACATATGCTTTATGGGGGTGCTCTGTAGCCCATGGGGCTAGCTTTCCTTTATTATATTCACTGCTTTCCATTATATTCAGCAGTAATGCAAGGAACCTACAGGCCTGTATACTGTGAGACATTAGCTTCAACAAGTTAGTATAAGACTGGAGGCCTATGAACTTTGAACAGATAAACTTTAAAAAGATAAATGGCCCAGTGGAAAACCACAAGTACTGGGGAGCTAAGAATAGAGTGTTTAAGGGGAATTTCTGACCACAGGTACATGATCCAACCACAAGAGTGTCATGGCAATGAATTGATGACAGATACATGAGCTACATCCTATAAACGAACCTATAGGAGAAGGACACTCCAATATTAGTAAGGTGAGGAAATACAAGGAAAAGGAGAAATCCCCTACTGAATATGCATCAAACATAGTGATGTCAGCATATCAGATTATAAAAGTTACATCCCAGCCTTGGAGCCGTAGGAGAAGGAGATGTGGACCTTGGGAAGTGCCCAAATGATGGTCCCTGATGATGACGGGGAAGGTGATGGAGAAGAGGAAGATAAGGGCGAACATTTCAGGTTCAGCGATGGTATGCGGATATGGATGTGCTGTCGTATATCTATCTACCTTACTGAGTTGGGGTGTTTGTGACTATGCTCAATGTATTAATAAACTATTTGTAAATAGAGAAGAGTCCCTATAGTGTGAGTGTTGTAACTGTGTGCATCAGGGTTCCCAACCATATAGTACTGGGCCTAATCTTGGGACAAGAACTGTCAACCCTCAAAGCAATAACTGTGCATTATATATAATCTATAGATCAGACAACAGCACTAGCCACAGTAGGGGTCAAGAAGGCATCTCCCCTCCACACAGCATTGCACAATTGGTTGGATGAATTACAGGGAGGGGGTTAACTTCTTCCCAAACTGCAGGTGTTATTTTCTTCTAGGGACAGGGCAACCGGCATAATGGATCAAATGTCACTTTTCACCAATGACTCATTTCATGTGCTGACTCGAGTGTGGGGAGAACCTTCTGGGCACAACTCATCCAATTTCCTCCAAGACAGAACTATTATGAAGAAAGGCTCCTTTCAGTTCTGTATATTATGTACATAAACAGAAACCAAACAGGCCCAGTGGCCCAGTGATTGAATTGCTCCCAAGGACAAGAGTCGATGCTACACACTAACCCTTTATGGACTTGACATCCAAACCAGCCAATGGAAACATTTTTTGGGAGGAAGACATCATTAATCACCATCACAAAAAAATAGACATTGTTGCACATTTATCCACCGCTGACAAGCTGGATTCACATCCTTTCGTTATGAATACATTGTATTGCCTGTTTCAGCAAGATAACAAAATGCCATAAGAACCCGTAAGACTGCAACATCCCAATTATCCATTCACTGTCACACACTGGATAATTGTTATTCCTTGGAGACCTGGGTTTGTTGGGGAAAGTCGATAAGGAAGACATTTTGGATCTGCAGTGAAATTTAGATTAACTGCACTGGCAAGGAGAAATATATGTGGAGCATGCAGCATATCTACTTAATTACTTATGAATATAAATCAAATAATTTAAATTACCCTTTAAATAAATATTTGGACAGTTACTTGTCATTGTAATAAATTACATAACTTGCCTGATGAGAAGCCAAATTGTAGGAGATTATTTCCCACAAGGAATTGTTCAGCTGAATCGCTGACATTTCTCAGTACTGTAAGTACTCATGAAAGCCATGATGCTGTGATAGGCTCAGTATGAATAGACGTTTGCATCCACTGGGCTCAAGGAGGACACAAGGGTCCAGTGGCACAAGTCTAGCTACAGAGTCAAGGCCAAAATTACACCAGGTTTATTTGAACACACTATCTTGCCTATAGGGATTACTGGTGACATAAGTAATGCAGTTTTGTTTGTGCTTCTGTTTAGGTCAGTTGAGTCCTGTTTAGTGACTTCTGCACCATCCCGAAATGTACTATTAGTATCTGAAGGTTTTGCTGCCTCTGCATTACACTGAAAACTCTTTGGAACAGAGAGTGCAAATCCAGTCACGGTCCTGCCAGTCAATTGGATTTTTGCTTTTCATTTCAACGAGGGCAAGAGGAAGGCCTCGTTTGTCTCTCTCCGGGCCTGAGCCTGGAAACATTCCCAGATATAGTACCGTGCACGGATAGTCCCACACCCTACTCACAATAGTAGCACTACTACTGGCAGTATTTGAAGCAGCAGGACCGATGCTTGCATTGCACTGAGATACACTGTCGGTTCTCAGTGCATGATACATTATAATTCAAATTCAATCCTCTGTAGGTTCTTATACAACCCTCATCACTGTAGCATCTGAGGGCCAGATTTGTAAAGTTATTTAGGTGCCTAAAGATGCAGATAAGAGCCTAGAGGGATTTTCAAGTGCCCATGTGCTTTTGAAAATGCTAATAAGTACCAACCTGCATTTTTGGGTGCCTTTAAAAATCTAGCCCTTTGTGCCTTCCAGTAATGCATGAACATGAATGATGGCTATCATACGTGGTTCTTCCTTCCTCTCTTTCTCTTCCTCTCCCAAGGGGAATTCAAATGTTAGGCAGTTCAACTTATGTGAGGCGTAATTTCAGCTGATAGTAGAAATGTTTAAAAAAAAAAAAAAAACACATTAAGAGAATAGCAGAGCCATACAGCCAAATAACACAGAGTGGTGTTAAGGGTTGACTTGGTAATTCCACGGAGTGCTGCAATATTTGTAATTAAAGTGACCACTCAGTTTTCATAGCGCCAGATTCTGATAATCTTACTCAGACTGAGGTGTCATTAGAGGACATTTTGAAACAAATTGATAAATTAAATAATAATAAATCACCAGGACCACATGGTATTCACCCTAGAGTTCTGAAGGAACTCAAACATGAAATTGCAGAACTACTATCTGTGATATCTAACCTATAACTTAAATCAGCTTCTGTATCAGAGTACTGGAGGATGGCTAATATGATATCTATTTTTTTAAAAGGCTCAGGAGGTGATCCTACAAATTACAGGCCAGTAAACCTAATTTCAGTACCAGGCAAATTGGTGGAAACTATAGAAAGAATAGACTTATCAGACACATATGAACACAAGTTGTTGGGGAAGAGTCAACATGGCTTTTGTAAAGGAAAATCATGCCTCACCGATATATTAGAATTCTTAGAGGGGGGGTCAACAAACATGAGGACAAGGGTGATCCAGTGGATATAGTGTACTTAGACTTTCAGAAAGCCTTTGAAAAGGTCCCTTACTAAAGGCTTTTAAACAAACTAAGCAGTCATGGGATAAGAGGAAAGGTCCTCTCCTGGATCAGTAACTGTTTAAAAGACAGGAAACAAAGAGTAGGAATAAATGGTCAGTTTTCAGAATGGAGAGAGGTAAATGGGTCGTCCAGGGATCTGTACTGGAACCAGTGCTGTTCAGCATATTGATAAATGATTTAGAAAAGGGGGTATGTCAAACACAGACTGTGAAGAGTTTCAAAGGGATCTCACAAAAGTGGGTGACTGTGCAACAAATTGGCTGATGAAATTCAATGTTGATAAGTGCACAGTAACATTGGAAAACATAATCCCAACCATACATACAAACTGATGGGGTCTAAATTAGCTGTAACCACTCAAGAGAGAGATCTTGGAGTCATTGTGGACCGTTCTCTGAAAACATCTGCTCAGTGTGCAGTGGCAATCAAAAAAGTTCACAGAATGTTAATCACTATTAGGAAAGGGTAGATAATAAGACAGAAAATATAGTAACTCTACTATATAAATCCATAGAACATCCACACATTAAATACTGAAGCTAGTTCTGGTTACCTCATCTCCAAAAGATATATTGGAATTGGAAAAGGTACAAAGAAAGACAACAAAAATTATTAGGGGTATCAAACAGCTTCCATATGAGGAGAGACTTAAAAGACTGAGACTTTGAGACATGATAGAGGGGACATGATAGAGGTCTATAAAATCTTGACTGGTGTGGAGAAAGTCAATAAGGAAGTGTTATTTACTCCTTCCCATAACACAAGAACCAGGAGCTATCCAGTGAAATGAATAGGTTTAAAACAAACAAAAGGGAGTATTTCTTCACATAACACACAGTCAACCTGTGGAACTTGTTGCCAGAGGATGATGTGAAGGCCAAAATTATAACAGGGTTAAAAAAAAGAGATAAGTTCATGGAGGATAGGTCCATAAATGGCTATTAGCTAAGACTGTCAGGGATGCAGCCCCATGCACTGGGTGTCCCTAGCCTCTGTTTGCCAGAAGCTGGGAGTGTTCAATAGGGGATGGATCACTCGATGATTGCCTGATCTGTTCATTCCCTCTGAAGCAGCTGGCATTGGCCATTGTTGTTGGAAGACAGGATATTGGGCTAGATGGGCCATTGGTCGGGCCCAGCAGGGTCATTCTTATGTGTAATAGTGATTGAGATATGAGGCTAGGAGGTGAGAATAGGTTCTGAAGGGCGTTGAAAGTGAATACAAGTAGTTTATGTTTTATACAATTGATAAGGGGGAGACACTGAATGGATGCAAAGATGGGGTGATATGGTGAAAATAATGAATTGAGATAGGGAAAACGATGCTCTCAGCAGCATTTTTAATAGATATGAGCAGGGCAAGGTTGCATTTGTCAAGGCCAAATAAGAGGATGACATAGTAGCTGACACGCAAAAGGGTCTTTTGTATTTGAACAGTGCCTGGCACAAAGGGTCATCGGTGCTACTGCAGTGGAAATACTAAGTAATTAATAATGATGATGATGATATGTCACAATACAGTGTGGTGTTTTACCTCCTCCGAGGCCTCTGTGCCCCTCAGTTACCAGGCAGCTGTTTAAATAGGTTATCCAGGTTCTGTTTGGCCTCCTGACTGGATCTCAGTCCACTGCCCTGTTTATTCCTCCATCCTATCTATCTATCTGTCTGTCTGTCTGTCTCTGATCACTGCAGTATCTGTGCAACTGTGTGAAATCTGAGCCAGGAGTTAACAATTTGCTTGAAAGAAAATACACGTATGACGGGCCCATCACCTTAGTGCCTAGCCATCGAAATCAAGCAGGGTTATTACATTAGAAAGCTTCAATACTCACGTCACCTGTCCCTTCAGCCTCATACTTTGCAGTTATCTTGCTGCACTGACAATACGTTCCAGGGTTTTTAATATGCCGGTGGTGTAATGGTGTGTCTCTTTAAGGCCATGATACAGCAGGAAGCCCTCCAGGGCTGGCAGACAAGCTATACATTGGCTGTCGCAGTCTTCCTTCCATTGGGGGGAAACTGGCTCATTACAGTTATAACTGAGATCATCTGAGGGAAACGAAAAACCTGTCTGCAGATTTTTTTTTAGCCCTCCCAGTGGAATTTGAGAAAGAAAAGTTAAGACAGAGGGAAGTAGATAGCAACATCTGGAAAAGGAAACCCTTTCAGGGTCCAAACAATCTTGCAGGTGCGTGGGGCGATGGCCGACTTCCGCAAAGATAGGCTGAAAGCCACAAACAAAGTGTCAGGGAGGCCACAGTGAACACCACCACATCCCTTACAAGTGACTCCAAAGATGGAGGAATTGGCTAGTCTATTCTGTCCATCTGCTACTCAACTCATCTACAGAGGGCTCTTCAATCTAGCAGAGAAAGAAGCCGACCCAATGGCTGGAAATCAAATTGAGATGGGAAATAAGACATTAATTTTTAGCGGTGAGGGTAATTAACCGTCGGAGCAATTTATCAAAGATCGTGGCAGATTCTCCATCACTGGAAAAAACATTTTTATCAAGTTTGGATGTTTTCCTAAAAGATCTGCTCTAGTTCAAACAGGAATTAATTCAGGGAAGTTCTATGGCCTGTGTTATAAAGGAGGTCAGACTAGATTATCACAATCGTCTCTTCTGGCTTTATAATTGATGAATCTACTACGGCTGCATCTGCTTTCCTTTCATATTGACACCTCCCCCTTCTTCTTTTCCTTCTATGGCTTCTCTCGTATGACCAAAATTACAAACCAGAACCAAGAACAACGATAATGGCTTTTATTTGTATAGCACCTTTCAAAGAATCCCAAAGTGCTTTACTAACTATGCTCTCAATCCATCAAAGAATCCCTTTTCAGCAAAACACTTAAGCATTTGCTTAAGCACATGACTTAATCTCGTTTACTTCAAGGGGATTTATGCATGTGCATAAAGCTTAGTGCGTGCTTAAGTGCTTTGCTGAATCAAGGCCTAGAGAGAGAGAAATCCTAAATGTTGATGAAGTTATTGGGACAAATTCTGTTCTCAGATGCCCCAATTGTAATCAGCTCTGTCTCCATTGAAGTCAGTGGAATTACTCTGTATTTACAACTGAAGAATTTGGCCAAGTGGATTTACTCCAGCATTAGTGACATTCAGAGTCAGCCCAGACATGTTCCATTGCATCTGTTTCTGTTAGATACTGATACGCACAGAATTTGCTTGCCTGACATATTACCCCAGGCATGATTTCCAAACTCAGCTTTACACATGACAGTTCGCTACGTTTTTATCTGCATATGTTATTTGCGTTTGTCAGTTCCTGCCCTGGGCCCCCTCCTGTGTTCTGGCATCTGACATCAATCATACTCATTGCCCAGGGCTATTATGGCTTCTCCTGGCTTTTTTTTTTTTTTTTTTAAATAGAATTACCAAATTCCTTAGGATTGTCATCTGGTCAAAACAGGGAATGACCACAAGGAGATAAGAAAGTATTATACTCTTGGAACTCGCTACAGCAAGGAGACTGGGGCCAGGGTCTGCCCCTCACAGGGTGGTTTCAGTGCACGCAGTAGGCAATGGTCACTTCTTGATTCTATTACCATTTCTGCACCAGCGTCCGCCTTGTGTCCGTGGCATGGGAAACAGGCCACATAAGAGCAAATTCCAGTCTATGCTGTTTCACATATGTGCAAAAATGTTCTTTAGAAAAAGAGGCATATGCATTGCCCTGCACATCAGCCTGTCCTCTGGCTAGTGCTTCGTTAGTTGACCCTGACTGAAATAAAAATAAAGGGAACATGTCACACACTGAGCTGTAAAACATAACACTCGACGCTTTCCCTAAACAAAGTCAGTGACTGAGGCCACTGTACACTGCTGCCGGTGACCTCTGAGAACTGAGTACCTCTCCTGGCAGATCTGTGTGAAGGACCAGACAGGAGCTCTCCATTTGCAACTGTGCCAATTGTTGGCCTGTTCGGAGACTTAAAACTCAGCTAAGTGGTTTTTTTCTGGGTGAAAACAAACCTATCTCTTTGCACCTGCTAGTGTCTAATGTATTTTCAGTGAGGTTTGTTTACAAGGAGGACACAGACCCTACCACCTTATGTGACTCGCTGCATTAACTGCTCTGCTGTAGTGTTTTCACAAGCTGTGATAAAAGGATGAGACTAGACAGCTGGACTGACCCATGTTGGAGGGATCTTCATGACCCATAGTCCCACTGTAACTGTAGCACATCTCTCTTCATCTCTCTGACTTCAAGGAAAATTTGTGTTCCCATATGATGATGCAATGAAAATATGCCTCTGAGCTCTATTGTCAAATGCACCATTTCCATAGGAGACATAATTCCTGCTTGGGTTTGTGAACCTCTGACACCAACATATGCATATGTCTTTAAAAAGCAGGGTAATCAGCTTATCACAAAATGCAGCACTTGGCCGCATCTAAACAGCTCATAGCCATTGACTTCCAGCCTTCCCTTCCCAGCAAGTCAGCCCATTCCCACTTGGTGACTCAACCCCAATCCTACCTGAACTGGTTATTTCCCTTACATTTTCTTCCACATCCCTCCCGGGTCTGGCTCACAGCCAAGCTGAACTTCTGTCAGGAAAGATGCTGCTGCTGCTGTTGCACTCAGTCCTTTCCAGAAAGATGTATCAGCTAATCCTTTATTTGCGGTTCACTTGCACTGAGCTTACGTGCAGAGACACTTCTCCTCTGAAGTTCTTCTTCAAAATGCCATCAGAGTAACTTCTTTATTTCTGTCTAGCTGACTGACCATGACTGTCTCTGACCCATATGAAAATTGGGAGCATATGCTATGTTCAGACTTCTGAGGCTCCTGCACTGAAGCACAACCATCCCATTTATTTTCCAGCACTCCTAACATATAGAAACAACCAAGTAGATACTTGAGTTTGAATCAGAATTCAGCCCAAAACAAACACAGTTAAGAGGCCTAGATTCCCACTGAAACGAATGCTGTGCAACTGATGAAATCCACGTGATCACTCTGGTAGGAAGGTCCAGCACACCAGTGCAGCTTGTACCAATCCATATGCTGCTGGCAAGAGAAATATTTACTATTTACATCTTGTGTGCACACAAAGGGAGTCAGGTCTAGAATTGTGTCCCTTAGCGCCAAAACACAGGCTTCTGCCTCTTGAAATAAAGAACTCCTATAGCTGCTAGCTGTAGTAAGTCACTTATCCCCTGTGTGGGTTGACCAGTAGAGGGCAACATCACATACTCATAGGCACAAAGGCTAGACTAGATGGAAGAGATCTCCATCTCTATCCCCCCACCCCATCAAATCCCCTGATTATGTTGGGTTTTTTATGGAACTCATGAGACAAATCCATCCGTGAGTGTAACTCCATTGGCTCAATGGGACACATTTAGTACGATAAGCTTTGTTTCTATTTGAATTCTTTATGACAACATTTGAATCTCTAATAATTCAGCAGCTGTTTTGTCCACTATATGTTGGCATTCATTGTCTGACTGGGCCTTTAGGTGCTATACAAACACATAATAATAATACATAACAGCTTTGGTTCAAGGGGACCAGTTGCTGGCGGATACGGGGTTTCGGTTGCAACACATCTCTAGTATCAAGCATATAATAAATTGCAGTAGAATTACATGGGATCCTGAATTTCTGTGGTTCACACAAGAGATGGTAGGAGACATTGCCACTTCTAATTATCCTGTTATATGAAAGCAATTGTAATTCACAGTTCAGTGTGTATTATTTTCCACCTCTGTGGCTGAACGACAGAGGATCATTTCCTGCAACTGCACCCAGCTTAAGGACTTAATCTTTTAACTAAAGCAGTAGACGTCTGGATCATAGTAATGAATGTCCTGATTTCAAAGCCTGCTAGTTGCCTATTGAAGGTAGTCATTACAGTCATAGCAAGAAACATTGTGTAAACCCCAGGGCCAAAAAGACTTAGGCGGATGGAATTCTGTGCTCTCTCTATCTGGGAGAAAGGCAAAAATCACCACTGGACAGCTTCATTTACATGATTTTAATCTTGTTTACCCATAATTCTACCTACTGAATTGCTTTGGTTGGAATCTGTTTATGTTTTGATTGTATAAATAATAATATATTTTATTATAATAATGTATTATTACTGTATTCACGGAAGTACATTGGAATTGTGCAGGATAGGCCCTGGAATGAGTGGGTTACAAAGACTGTCTGTGTAGCGGACTTTGGTTTGGTATCAAAACTCAGATTCATTAGAGAAAGGATTCTGTCTGACAGACTAGAAGCCATATTCCAGGAAGCAAAGATTATGTCCAAGGTCTCTATTTTTCTATGAGTTTCCTGCAAGGAGATTCTGCTTCCTTTGTGGAGTGAATCGACCATGAGAGTGGGGCAGAGCTGGTTTTCCAGCAAGACCCCCTCGAACCACAATGGCAATTCAGAGCGGACTGACCAGTGACCTAACAGACAGTGACAGTGCTAAGCTGACTTCACAGCACCCAGGCCAATGGAAAAAGTGCCAATATCACTGAATTGGAACAGGTCACTGCATGTTGGAACAGGTCACTGTATGTTGAAGCAGGACCTGGTGGAGCAGATCTCTTTGAACTGGAGCAGACCAACCGCGGAAGCCACCTCTTGACTTTCACTGCACTTAATTGGACCTGTCAGTGGAGTTTTAGGAGGATTGGACCTCCGTAAATCAGACCATTATTATTTGGATATGTGAGGTTGATCAAGTTCTTCCTCTTCGTCTGTGTGTGTGTGTGTGTGTGTGCATGCCCTAAACGATTAAATCTGGCCCTACTGGTGCCTGGAAAAGGGTTAGCATTAGGCTTTTGTTTGTTTGTCAGCTAGAAAATATTTAATAGACGTTACTGGGACACTGTCTGGTCTTACTGTGAGGATGTTTATGGATTTTCTCAGTTTGTATAAGAAAATGAGTGGATCTCTGAAAGTATCAGGCCAGTTAATGTAGGAAAGAATGTGTCCATGGCTAAGAATTTTCTAGTGTATTAGATGATGCTAGGTAATACATGCCAAATTCAGATTTGATGTAAGCAGTTGATGGAATCAGCCTATGGTGATAAGCATGGCATAAATACTTAAAGGGATGGATAGAATCAGCCTACTGTTGAGGAATCTAAAGACAAGCCTGTAGGAAGCCATTTTTCAGCACCTTACCAGTAAGCATCAGCTTGGTCTAGTGTGGCAGGGGTAGGCTGAGGAATTAGAAGGTCTGGGTTCTATCTCTATTCTCAGTTCTGCTACTGACCTGGAGGAAGCCATTGCATTTCCATTTTGCTTCCCTTCCCACCATTGTCTGTTTTGTCTATTTAGATATAAGGCCAGATTTCATAAGGTGTTTAGGTGCCTAAAGATGCAGATAGATGCCTAATGGGATTTTCCAAAAAGCCTAGACAGGTTAGGAACCTAAATCCAATTAAATCAATGGGAGTTAGGTGCCTAACCTCCTTAAATGTTTTTGAAGGTCCCACTAGGCATCTATCTGCATCTTTAGGCTCCTAAATACACATGGAATCTCTCCCTTAGTGTGAAAAGACCACAGCTTGGATCTGGACCCCATTGTACTAGACACTTTACAAACACATAGCGCGCAACAATTCTCCAGGGCAGGAACAACACTGTGTATGGGTACAGTGCTTAGGCCTCTGGGGTACAGATCTCCACTGTGGCTTTTAGGTACTACTATAACATAAACAACAATAATTAAGAGGACTGCATGTGTGCAGAAGGATTATTCACCTGTGCAAATCATCATGATCTATCTATCCATCCAACCTCAGGTATTTCTGATTCAGCCTGTATAAACCCATGCTGAGCCGAACGAATCTCTTAGGCAAAGGCTCTCAGTTTACATTTGGAGGTCCTGTCACTTTAGGCTCTTTTTCAGTTTCCCAAGATGATGTCAAGGCATCTGCTGATCACATACTTCTGAGCAACTGTGGGCTTTTAGTGAGTCATGGTATTGAAATGACTCCATGAATCATAATGTTGAAACAACTTTGTGAGTCATCGTAGTACTCCAGCAAGTACTGACTGTATGGCTGATTTTTCGATAGAGCTGCAATGCTTACAGGAAGAGCCTTTCACTGGGGCTAAACCCTAACCCACTCACCAAGGTCCAAATGTTTCTTCAGTCTCAACCTGTGCAGGGATATTGGCCAGTCCCATCGGTGTTGCAAAGGAAGGACACCATAATTTTCATAACCTTTTTGGTTGGTAATACTCATTATTTTGGGAGGACTATGATCATCTAGGGGGAGCATAACCGGGGACAGGAGGGGATGTGGCCCTAGGGGATTGTTTCTAACAATGTAATTTACAGCAGCCCTTAGGCTAAAGCCATAGAACATGGGAGAATGAAAAGGAGAATTACAGCCACCTTACCCCATCTAACCCCTGCTTCTGTGCTCCAGGTAGCTCAGCTAACCACAGGGATTTGCATCTTTATCTGTCTTTCTAGGCATGACGGGTCGCTGTGTGCAGATGAACTTACAATATGCTAAAGGTACATCAGAAGTACATGCCATTTGCTCTGCCAGGATGGCAGGTGGCTTGAGATCCCCAGGTACACTCAGGTCATTCAAGCTTTCAAGTGTGCCTATGGTCCTGGAGTCAGACCCTGGTCTGCAGGGCTGGCTGGAAAACAAGAATTCAGTTTCACAAAAAAAAAATTGTGGTTCTGGAATTTGTTTCCATTCTGCATTGGAATAAAACCAAGACCTTTCAAAAATATTCATGAAAAACTGGCAAATAGCCTGTTGCTTAGAGCAGTCACCTGGGATATTAGAAGAGCATAGAATTGAATTACAGCTGTTCCACATCCCAGGTCAGGCCCTTTCCCACTGGGCTATAGAATCCATCTTTCCTTTTTCCTTAATCTTTCCTGTTGGAGTTGTTCCACTCTTTCTATAAATAATTACATATTGATGAGACCTAGTACAAGAATGAGCATATGGCCTAGTGGTTAGGGCACTGAGATGGGAGATCCAGGTTCTAGCTCCTGATTCCTAGGTGGAACTGGCCTCCCACATCCCAGGTAAATGCCTTAGCTAGTGGCTATTTGAGGAGGTGAGCTCTCTGACCGCACATTCTATCCGGGCTCTGAGGAAGTTTAGTTCGGACTGATACATTTCCATTTTAGCAAAAAATGTGTAATTAAAATTTCCAGACCAATTCTGCTTCTAGGAGGCATGCCCCAGAACTCCCTACCTAGAGGAAGAGCGGATATGGTGGCTTTAAGCCATCTTTGTGTCCCCTCATCCTAAACTACTTAGGAGTCTGGGAGCCTGTCTAAGGCCTGGTCTACACTACACAAGGAAACATACGTCAACCTAGTTGGGCATGTGTCTACACACTCACGTCAGTCTCCCACCAATGTAAATGCCCTGTTATGCCGACATAGTAGCCCCACCTCCTCAAGCAGCACAGAACCACAGCTGAAGAATGAGGTCAACGCAGTGCCAGTGTAGACGCTGTGTTAGTTATGTTGAACCCAACTGTCCTCTGGTAGCTGTCCCACAATGCCCCATGCTGACTAATGTGGTCATCATTGTGAATTCCACTGCCCAGGGCCATGGAGACCAGAATCCCTCCCTCCCTTTCAAAGCACTGTGAATTACTTGCCCAGCTTGGCGAGCACACCTAGCAGCTCTCCATTGTTGAATGGAACAGTCCAGGTGACCATGATGGCTATATGTGCAAGACATGCTCTTGCCTGGGGTAGATGGGAGATATTGGATCTCCTGGGCCTGCAGGGAGAAGAGGCTGAATCCAGCCATAGAAACATCGACATTCATGAGCAGATTGCTCAGGGCATGCACAAGAAGGGGTAAGCCAGGGACCAGCAGCAGTGTCACATGAATGCCAAGGAGCTGCGGCAGGCATACCAGAAGGCCAGGGAGGCCAACAAGCAATTTGGTGCCAAGCCACAGATCTGCTGCTTTTACAAAGAGCTGCATGCCATCCTTGGCAGAGACACCACCCCCAGATATCTCCAAGGAGCCCCAGTCACGAACCCCTGCTATGAACAGTGAGGAGGAAGAGGAGGAGGAGTATGGGGAATAGGTGAACAGAGATCCAGCTGTGCAGTGATCCAGGACCTGTTTTTAACTTCACCGCGGTCCAGCCTGTCCCACCAGTCAAGCGTGGAAGTGCCTGATGCAGGGGAAGGAATCTCTGGTAAATGTTTAGATAATTTTTCAATTACAGGGATACCCTCCCCCCATCACCAAAGAAGCATGACACGTCTTTTGACTTTTCATTAATCTAATTGTACTAGAAGAAATAGTGAGTGGTAAAACTGAGAGAGGCAGAATTGCAATCTGCTTTTCTTTCCCTTCTAGCATGCAGGGGAGGCCATGCAGAGCAGTTTGTTTATGTACACAGGAATGTCTCTTGAATCCTCCTCAATGAAACTTTCATGGAGGGACTCTGCAAGCCTCTGCTGAAGGTTTCCGGGGCGGACTGCCTTATATCTTCCTCCATGGTAAGATGCTTTCCCACGCCACTCAGTGATCACTTCACCAGGCACCATTGTAGCACAGAAGCTAGCAGCATATGGGCCCAGGCGGCTTTGGGACGCAAGCAGCAGCTGGGCTCTCTCCGCGTTTGTTACTCTCAGGAGAGAGATATCAGCTAAAATCACCACCTCCTGTGGAAAACGGTGCCAGTATTCAGTGACATTTCTTTATACTACCAGAATCATACAGTGTAGCCATTCTCTCCTCATTTCCCTAACCCCCGGCGGACCACACTCACCGTGGCTGGTGCAGTGTCTGGTGCTGTGCACGGACAATCCCATGCAGAAGTGAGAAAGTAATGCCTAAAACTTTTGGGGAGCAATGGGGAGTGAGATACGCACCTCATGTTTTGCTTTCTCCAGTGAATACACCGACAATGGTGTGAGGGGGCGTCCGCCCCACACTGGCATGCAAGGGGGTTAATAGAGCACTAGGGAGGCTGCACAGGAAGCAGCCAATAGGAGAGGGGCTGTGAGGAACAGCCAATCAGGATCCAACAAGTCCATGTAAAAGGGAGCAGGGCAGAGTAGATCAGTTGCTGCTGGGAGCCCAAGGAGTAAACATTGCGTCCCTGGAGGGCTGAGAGCAGAGTAAGCAACTTGGACAGAGCAGTGGCTGGTTCCTGGGACTGAACAGCCGCATGCCCTGAGGTGAGGGCGAAGAAGGTGCTGGGGCCCTGGGGAAGTGGTCCAGGGAAATAGAGTGGCATTGGCACAGGTTACAAAGGAACAGCAGGAGGAAGCTGGTTACATGGTCCCTGGGTTGGGGCTCAGAGTAGTGAGCGGGCCCGGGTCCCCCCACTCACCACTGGGGAAGTGGCTGGACTTTTGACAGAGATACCCCCTGTTCCCCAGAAGGGGAACGCAGATGAAAACCTAGCCAGAGTCCAGAAGAGGATGCTGCGGTTCTGGAAACTGAGAGAGGAGCCATAGGCAGGAGCAGAGACAGTGCCAGTGTGGAGACCGTGGACGTGGGTGTTGGCCTCGAGATAAGCCCCAAGATGATCAGGAGGAGGTACCAAATGGCATCTTTTGTGTGTTTTAGCTTCAGTTGCAGTGACTGCGGCCTTCAGGGTCTCCCCCACCACAGCCATGGAACACCTGAGCCAGAGGAGGAAAAGAAAGAGGAGGGTTTGGGATAACATGTTCCAGGAGATCCGGCTGCAAGCCAGTGCTGCACTGAACCATGAGCACAGAGCCTGGCGGATGAACATTGCGGACTGCGTGGAGAAGGAGAGAGTGGAGAGGAGAGAGGCCCAAGACTCCCAACAGGAAAAGAAGAGGCAGATGCACTGGGACATAATGGGGTGTCTCAGGCAGCAAACACAGATGCTGCAGACTCTGGTAGACCCACAGTTTCAACAAACCCAGGCTCGCCTCCCTCTGCTGCCCATTGAGAACATCATCTTTCCTCGGACCACCATATCAGGGGTTGCTGCACTATCTCTAATGCTCCACCCTGGGAGACATTAAAGACCATCACAGCCTCCCTGCTTGTTGCTGTCTGAACAGTCCTATGTTCTTAAAGATGTGCGCATCGTGCACCTTCCCTGACCAGCCCACACTGATGCCAGTGCAGTGTCCCTAGTGATCCACCACTGCTTGCATAACCATTGGAAAGTAGCCCTTTTTGTTGATGTACTCTGTGCCAAGGTTGTGTGGTGCCAAAAAAAGGGTGTGCATGCTGTCTATTGTATCACTGCAGTTTGGGAACCACATTGCTGAAAATCAGTCCCCCATGTCCTGCACATTGCCAAGGTTCACAATTCTGCCTAGCAGGAGGTGATTATTGGCCCCCATGGTGGATTTCCTGACTCTAATTTGATTCCCAGCTGACTGATAGCAATCTGGTGTTGCAAATCGCCACTCACTTCTCCACTGTCAGTGTAGCTCTCCTTGTGGTGTCCCTGCATTGGAGGGCTGAGATGAGCTCAGCACACAGATCCAGGAATGTGGCCTTGCACATCCAAAACTTCTGCAGCCACTACACATCATCCCAAACCTGTATTACAATGCAATCCCACAGTCGGTACTTGTTTCTTGTGCCCAGAAGCAGCGCTCCCCCATCTGCAGCTGCTCCGTGAACACCACCATTGACCTTGCATTGGTTCTCGCTGTATCTCAAAGCAGTCCATCCTCCAAGGAATCATATTCCCCACTGATTCAGTTCTTCTCTGGCTCTGCAAATACTGCATGATCAATGTGCCCTGTACTTGCAAAGCTCATAACAATAATGCTGTGCCGTGCAAGCTCCAGGCACATCAGACATGGTGGACAGTGAAGAGGGCCAGGCAGGTTTGTGGGATTTTTAAAAAAAGGCACAAACATTATGGGATACAGCTCACATTATGGGATGGAGACAGTTGCAAACTGGGAAGTTGACTCCCGTGCTCCCAGTCACCCTGCGCAACTCATTTATGCCCCATCGTGCATTGCCATAAACTCCAAAAAGACAGTGTACTGGACAGTGGTGAGTTACGTATTGGGATACCTACCCATGGTGCACCGCACTCTACATCGATACAAACACTCTTGGTGAGCACGCATGCCACCAGCACAAAGAGCCAAGTATGCACACACACACGCGATGCACTAACTGCAGCAGCTGTATGCCAACATAACTGGAGTTGACATAAGTCTGTAGTGTACACATGGCCTCAGTTACGGCAGTGTTCCAGGACTGCCCTGTGGGCCACAGCACTTCATCCTTCATCCCACCCTCAACACGCCCCTCTTATCCCCAGCCCTGTCCCCTATTCAAAGGCTTGTGACAGGGTCTTTGGAGGGCAGCCTCATGGCTGTTTTATATCGTGCCTGTGCTGGCTAGATAAAGGGCTTTTAGGGACCCTTTGTGCCACTTTGTCTTTCCTGTGCAATGTAAAAGAGCTGGAATGGAGTTGAGGATCTCACCCCTTAGCCCTCCAGTTCACCCTGCAAAGTGAATTCTATGGCTTGACATTTAGTCGCTGTGTAAAAGACCCTCTACTCCTATAGGAGAGGGGGAATTTTAAGGTTCCAGGATGGTACACAAGGTGCCAGAACGCTTGATGCATTTCACTCAGCTTGCTCAGACAACGGTGATGAGAGACATTTCAGGAACAGTCCAGGAAGGATTTTTTCCATAGTCTCAAGCGGGCAGAGGGCAGCTCATTGTGTTTGTCTCCTGGCCCCCCCCCCTCCCACATACACACACAGAGCAGCATTCCTGCAATAAACCAATGGGATGTTTTCTCCTCTATACCTGCAGGGTAGATAGCAATTTTCTTGTTGTGTGTAACTATGTGGAAAGCTTCTCTTGTGGTAGAAGGCTTGCTCTCCTTCTGTGACGTGACTTGTTCTCAAACTGTTGTGAGATGTCTCAATTTGCCTAATGCATGAAAGTTAGCACAGAGAGATTGTTGCATGCATCGCCAAGGTAACAGTGCCATTCAGAGTTAGCATACTTTCCTCAGGAATTGTTTAACACTTTACAGCTCCTGGCAGACAAACACAAGATCCAGGAAATGCAATCGTATTTGACACAGTTACCCATGTTAGCACACTTAGTGTCAAGTCCACTTAGTGTGGGCCCAGTACCTTTAGACTAGCACATAATAAGACTCTCAACAAGTCCGAGCCTAGTTAATTCCAGTGACTGACATCCCTGAAAGCCTCTCCTGAAATATGTGCTGCTTGTGCTGATCCTGTTGGACCTCTTAGTCTACCTCCTGCTGTAGAAGCAAAACGTCCTTCTTTCAGTCAGACCAACTTCTCTTCAGCTTTTGCTCTGGGCCCTCAAGGGATTCATTAGTGTTTATTGGCCGAAGCTCAGTGCTTCATCTCATTTATGTCTGATGGTCCTCTTCATCGTTGCCCATCCATCCGATCAATATTTCCTGCATGCTCCAGATCTCAGTTCAGAGTCTGACTACATTTAACAAGGCACTCCAAGACGCTATAGGACTTCACTTCAATGTACTGGCTTCCCATGTAATTTGCTGTACTAGACCCAGCAGAGGTCCTAACCCCCTCTCCAGTTCTTCTCTACTACTCCTGTACCGTGATTTTACTTCTACTTCCAAGAATGGATCTCTGACACCTCAGACCACATAGCAGTGAAACTCCATTGATTGCTGTTCAGTCAATGCCCTCCCTACCAAAACCACCTCTTTAAACTCCCAAAATAATAAAATATCCTTCTATGACGTTATAATCTATATCTAAAGTGGGTCATGTAAGGTATCATATATGAGAACAGGGAGAACAAGGGTCTAAAACCCAGCTTGTAAGCTACCTGAGGAGCTGGTGAACAGAACCAGGCAACAGAGGAGTTTTGCAAGGGAGTTTAGAAAGGGATCTGAAATCCAGATATACTTAATAAACATTCTCTAAACTAAGGCAAATAACTTGCCCCACAACCGAAATTTCCCCTCCCCCCCTCCAAAAAAATATCACACACAAAGAATAAACACACCAAAAAAGCCTCTGCAAGAGTAAAAATAATACAGGCAGAAGTCCAACAGCTTACTGCACTGAATGCAGCATATACAATTACCTGCCTTGTGGGCAGGTGGCATATGTGCACCTTTGATGAAACCAGCTCATGGCCCTCAGAGACGGAGTACAAGCTCTTGAGACCAGAGTGGTTGCGCTGAGGGCACTAAGAGGGGCAGAGAGGTACATCGATGAGACTTTCAAGGACACAGTAGACTGGTCTGACATCCTCTGTGCTGTTGAGGAGGATGAAAGTCTTGGGGAAGGAGAACATCAGGCTGGAGAAGAGGGAAATGATCCCATAATTGGGATCCTCTTTCTAGATGATGTCATGGTATCCTCTCACACTGAGGGAACTTCTCTGGGTGAGGAAACCCCTGTTATTAGGAAGAGACCAGTAATAGTGATGGGGAATTCAATTATTAGAAATCATAGGATCATGTAACCACAAGAGTGAGCAGGGACCGCCGAGGCCATCTAGTCTAACCCCCTGCCAAAATACAGGATTTGTCGTATCTAAACGGTCCAAGACAGGTGGCTAGCCAGCATCTTTTTGAAAAACTTAAGTGAAGAAGCTTCCACAACTTCCCTAGGCAGTTTGTGCCATTGTCCTACTGTTCTTACAGTTAAAAAGTTTTTCCTGAGCTGTAATCTAAATCGCTATGCTATAATTTGAACCCATTGCCTCGTGCTGCCTGCTGTGACAAGACAGAACACAGAATCATAGAAGATGAGGGTTGGAAGGGACCTCAGGAGGTCATCTAGTCCAAACCTCTGCTCAAAGCAGGACCAACCCCAACTAAACCATCCCAGCCAGGGCTGTGTCAAATTCTCCTTAGAAATCTCTAAGAATGGACAATCCATCGCCTCCCTAGGTAACCCATTCCAGATCTTCACCGCCCTCCTAGTGAAAAAGTTTTGCCTAATATCCAACCTAGACCTCCCCCACTGCAACTTGACATGAGTGCTTCTAGTTCTGTCATCCGCCACCACTGAGAACAGCCTAGCTCCACCCTCCTGGAACCCCCTTTCAGGTAGTTAAAGCCTGCTAACAAATCCCCCCCTCACTCTTCTCTTCTGCAGACTAAATAAAACCAGTTCCCTCAGCTTCTCCTCACAAGTCATGTCCTCCATCCCCCTAATGATTTCCGCTGCCCTCTGCTGGATTCTCTCCAATTTGTCCACATCCTTCCTGTAGTGGGGGGCCCAAAACTTACAGAATACTCCAAATGTGGCCTCACCAGTGCCGAACAGAGGGGAATAATCACTTCCCTCGATCTGCTGGCAATGCTCCTACTAATGCAGCCTATTATGTCATTAGCTTTCTTGGCAACAAGAGCACACTGCTGACTCATATCCAGCTTCTTATCCACTGTAACCAACAGGTCATTTTCTGCAGAACTGCTGCCCAACCAGTCAGTAACCAGTCTGTAGCAGTGCATGGGATTCTTCCGTCCTAAGTGCAGGACTCTGCACTTGTCCTTGTTGAGCCTCATCAGATTTCTTTTAGCCCAGTCCACCAATTTGTCTCAGTCACTGTGTATTCTATCCCTACATTTCAGCGTATCTACTACTCTCCCCAGGTTAGTGTCATCTGCAAACTTGCTGAGGGTGCAATCCACCCCATCCTCCAGATCATTAATGAAGATGTTGAACAAAACTGGCCCCAGGATTGAACCCTGGGGCACTCCGCTTGTCCAGCTGCCAACTAGATATCGAGCCATTGATCACTACCCATTGAGGGTGATAATCTAGCCAGCTTTCTATCCACCTTTTAGTCCATTCGTCCAACCCATACTTCTTCAACTTGCTGATAAGAATACCGTGGGATACCATAACAAAAACTTTGCTGAAGTCAAGTCAGATCCGCTGCTTTCCCTACATCCACAGAGCCACTTTTCTCATCAAAAAAGGCAATCAGGTTGATCAGGCTTAACTTGCCCTTGGTGAATGCATGCTGACTGTTCCCGATCACCTTCCTCTCCTTCAAATGCTTTAAATGGATTCCTAGAGGACCTGTTCCATGATTTTTCCAGGGACTGAGGTGAGGCTCATTGGTCTGTAGTTCCCCGT
The DNA here is from genome assembly GCF_026122565.2 of Emydura macquarii macquarii. Classification (NCBI taxonomy): domain Eukaryota; kingdom Metazoa; phylum Chordata; order Testudines; family Chelidae; genus Emydura; species Emydura macquarii. The sequence goes on from NW_027130506.1 coordinate 10,129,527, forward strand.
ATACTTCTCCTTCCCTTTTTTAAAGATGGGCACTATATTTGTCTTTTCCCAATCATCTGGGACCTCCACCGATCGCCACAAGATTTCCAAGATAATTGCCAATGTCTGTGCAATCACATCAGCCAACTCTCTCAGCACCCTCAGATGAATTGCATCCAGCCCCATGGACTTGTGCATGTCCAGCTTTTCTAAGTAGTTCTGGACCTGTTCTTTCACCATTGAAGGCTGCTCACCTTCTCCCCATACTGTGCTGCCCCGTGTAGTATTCTGGGAGCTGACTTTGTCTGTGAAGACAGAGGCAAAAAAAGCATTGAGTACTTCATCTGTCACAGGTTGCCTCCCCCATTCTGCAAGGGGTCCACACTTTCCCTGACCTTCTTCTTGTTGCTAACATAATTGTATAAAGCAGCTTCAAAACCATCTTAGCTGACTACCCAAGGATTCACCCAGCAGAGAAGAATTCCCCAGGAGGCATAAAACTGATCCTGTGCCACCCCCTTCTTGCAAAGGGAGCATGGCCACAAGCTATAGTAGCCCTGACTGGGGGAGTAAAGGGGATCTACAGCCATCATTGTGCCTTCCGATGGCAGGATCTGTATCAAGCAGAACTCCATCAGACCAGAGGTTGTAGTCCAAGATAGCTAGCTGTGTAAATGATTTCATCTTAACAGTATGTAGCATCTTTAGATCACTGAAATGTCTTACAAGCACTCACATTAAAATATATATATATAACTCTTCTATAACCTGTGTGATGGGGAAAGAAGAAGATAAAAAGTAGAATTCCTATTGAAGCATTGCTGAGCCAGAAGATCAAAACTGCTTGTTAAATGACTTAAAAGACTAAGACCAAACTTCCCCAGATGAACTTGCTGACCCTGCTTGCCCTCCTCAGTCTCCCGCAGAAACTTGTGTCTTAGTTAAATTTATCTGCAAGGAATTCTTTCACAGTCAAGCCTTCACGAAGCTGTTCTTTGATTAGGAGTGTCAAAAAATAAGGATGAGTATCATGGGAGTAAAAATGGAAATGCAGAGATTGTGAAATGAATCAGCCCAGCAGAAGTATGGAAACTAAAAGTAACCATGAACCTAGAATAGCTCGTTGTGAGACAAAACATCCCACTGGCTGAAATCTATCTACACTACCAGCAGATTTAAATTGCAGGAGACTTGTCAAGCTTGGAATTGCACCTAAAATAGTCTGTGTCAGCTCTGGAAGCCTTTTAGAAAATTGAAGTGAAGTTTTGTATTCAAATGCACCGACTCTAATGATATCTGATGAATTAAAAATAAATGAAAGAAGCATTCATCACTTATTTATAACAAAGAAATTACAAATCAGGCCACCATCAGTTCATCTTACTTGCCATGATTCAGCATGTTATTTTCATGTAAAAATTACCATGTGAAATAATGGAAAAACAAGGTGAGTGAGGTAATATCTTTTATTGGACCAAACTTCTGTTGCTGAAAGAGACAAGCTTTCGAGTTTACACAGAGCTCTTCTTTAGGTCTGGGAAAGGTACTTGGAGTGTCACAGCTAAATACAAGGTGGAACAGATTGTTTAGCATAAGTCAGCAGTTCTCAACCTTTTTTTCCCGAGTACCACTCGGGTCAGGTACAGTCAGGTCAAGTACCGCTTCACCTGACTGTACCTGGCCCAAGTGGAACACGGTAAATAAGCAGGGGGAACACTTTCGTAGGCGGCGGGATTGCATGGAGAGATCAATGCCCGCCGCCGAAACCCTGCCGCAGTTTGACCATTTTCGGCGGCAAGATGGGTGGGACTTTCGGCAGCAGTGGGCTTTCTCGGCGGCGGCAGCGGCGGGGGGGGATTCCACGGCGGCAGGGTTTCACAGTGGGGGGGGGGATTCGGCGGCGGTGAGCTTTTTCGGCGGCGGCGGGTGGGGGGTTCGGCAGCGGAATCGGCGGCGAGGTTTGCCTCGCGTACCACCGAGCCATCTTCCGCGTACCAGAACCACTGGCATAAGTAGTTAACAACATATTGCAAGAGACCCTTCAAGGTGAAGTGATCAGTTAACACCTTCCCAGTCATAGGAGGAAAAAGGGCGGGGGTGACTGTGTTACAGATTGTTGTAATAAGCCAAAAATCCATGAGTATTGAGTCTATGAGGATAGTGTCTAGAAAATTTATTAATTTAAGCTCCCAGGTTCATCTTTTGAAGGTGTTGTGCAGGTTTCCTTTGAGGATGAGAGCTGAGAGGTCAGATATGGAGTGATAGATGATATGGTGTTTTGGTTGTTTATCATTTTTCTGTGAGTTCATTTGAGAGTGTGGTAATTGTCTTGTTTCACCCTCGTAATTGTTACTGGGGCATTTAGTGCACTGGAGGAGGTACACCACATGTTGTGATAGACGTGTTAAGACTCATGGTCATCATCAGAAGCATGTTCTCCACAGACCAAGACAAACCAGCTCAAAGTGATACCGGACCCTACCATAACAACAGATGCAAAACCTGTAGACATGTCTCCACTGCTATGATGATCAACCCCTTCCACACCACACCTTTCAAGGTCTGTGTGTCCTACACATACGTATCATGCCATGTGGTGCATCTCATCCAGTGCACTAAATGCCCCAATAACAACTGTAGGTGAAATTGAGAAACACTACACTTTTGAATGCGCTCATCCAGAAAAATGATGAAAGACGAGAACACCATATCACCCAGAGGCAAACACTTTTCAAAAAGCCCTTTCACTTTTCCCTATCTGACCTCTTAGTCCTCATGGGAAACTTGTACAACACCTTCAAAGATGAGCCTGGGAGCTTAAATTCATAACTTTGCTATACACTAAAAATCATGAACTTAATAAAGACACTGGATTTTTGGCTCATTTTAACAATCTGTAACCCTCTAACCTCCCTCCATACACACACACACACACACACCCTTTTTCCCCAACTGGGAAGGTGTTAACTGACCACCTCACCTTGAATGGTTTCTTGCAATATGTGTTAACTTATGCTAAATAATCTGTTCCACCTTGTATTTAGCTGTGACACTCAGAGTAACTCTCCCAGACCTGAAGAAGAGCTCTGTGTAAGCTCAGAAGCTTGTCTCTTTCAAGAACAGACATTGGTCCGATAAAAGATATTAACTCACCCCACTTGGCTCTCTGATATCTTGGGACCAACAAAGCTACAGCTACACTGCCAATGTGAAATAATAACAAAGATGTGATTTTTAAAGGGGAGAAAAATTCTTTTAGCTATTCACCTTCATGGAACAAGCTTATTCACTCAATTGCTTGACAGGTACAGATAATTGATGGGTCAGTTAGGAAATTCCACATTGGCACATACCATATGCCACGAGACAGACAAATTCCTACCCAAGCTGCTTGGCAAATATCTCCTGTTGTGTTCAAAGTTTTGACAACCTCCAGCACAAACTATTGATCTTCATAAAATAATATGAGTCACTACATACATTTAGCATTGGCGACACGTTGACAACACGGGTCCTGGCTAATGCAACCCAACCATGTCTTTTTCTTTCGGAATGCGCTGTAATCATTTGGCTCTGTGTAATATTGATAACAATAGGCCCACTGTTTTGTCACATAGGCTTAATTATTACTTTCTTTTTTTTTAAATTTCAGTTAGCCGCTGAGAAATGTAATGGGTCATATGTATAGCTACTGTAGATCTTTGGTGCAATGGACCATATGAGTCACATAACGACACACAGATCAGAGAAATATTAAGCAACTCATTTTTGTTGCTCTCTCTTTGGGTCAATAAAAATCTCCCTCAGATTTAAAAAAAAAACAAAAAAACTTCAGTGCTACTTCAGTCTCTTGACCTCTCCCACAAAAATCTTCCATAATTTTTTTTAAACGTTTCACTATTCTTGGTTCTGAATGAAGTATATTATAATAGCTCTTCTGGAAAGTATCAAACAAGATACAACCAAATTAAAGAGAGAGTACAGAATGTGTGTCTCCTCTGTAACTGGCTGCAGCAACTCTGAGAACAAAATGGCAGCTGCCTCAGAAGACAGGAGATTTACCATCATGTTAAAAGTGCAGTACCTGAAAAATATAGTCATAACAGTTATATATAGCCTGGACTTTAAAAAAGCAGCTGAAAATCCTAACCCACATAGCTACAAACTCAAGGCAAATGTAACCTACACTTTAGACAGCATGGGTCTCTGTTACCGCCTAACCCCTGGTGCGCATACCAGATTAAGGAGTCTGCTACAGGTAACAGCTGAAGGAGTTAGTTCTTTATCTCAGATGTTAATGGTTTGTGATTTTAGCACCAAACAGCTTGGGCCCAAGCAGAGTCGATTACACAAACATTAACCAGAAACAATCTCAAATTTTCTATTAACTTGCTCCCTGCTCTGTGTTACTGTATAATTCATCAGCTTCGGTTTTTTATCCGCAGGAGTGCAGTAACTATACAGCCACCTGCCTGCCAAGCAACCAGTTCAGTCTGGTGCTGATCTCTGTGCAGCATGACTGCACTCCAGCTTGCAGTATGTTCTTAATTATTTAGTTGTCATTACTAATAATAATTAATAATGAATTAATAATCAGTCCTGCAGAGCAAGGGTCTCAACCTGGCCTCCAATACTGCAGGCACAATTTTGCACTTGCATTTAATCACAGGCACAGTTAGAGCATATATAGTTCAGCTGATTGCCTGTGCTGACAGATCAGGATTTTAGACACAAAAACGCTGTCATTTGTGCCCACTGTTAATAACAGATGGAAAATTCTCTGTGTATTTTTTGTGCCAAATTAGAGGCTGTTTCTGAAAATCAGACCCTTAATGTTGTTGTTTATTATATTTACTATTATTATTACAGTAATGCCTAGAGCTGAGATCAGGGCCCCATGTAGTGCTGGGCAATGTACACACATATAACTTTGTGTCTGCCCTAACACAGACCAAAGATGGGGGGAAGGTAGATTATCTCCATATTATAGATGTAGAATTGAAACACCCAGAGATAAAGTGATTTGCCCAAGGTCATACAAGAAGTTGTGGCAGGGCTGGAATGTGACCATTATCTATTAAGTCTTAAATCAAAGCCCTGAGGTAAAACCATTCTTCCCCTTTAGAAGCTGTGTTAGCACTGTGGGCCCCTGGTAACAATCCTCCTGTATATGTCTGGGATGTTGTCCACTTAAGAGAAGGGTTTCATTCAGTACCGTAGGCCTACACTTGGGTAGTGATAAAATGCACAAGCTAATATTTATGGGCATGGCAATGGACAATCCTAGAAGGTCTTTTCCATCTCTGATTTCTATCATTGTGAGAAATCCCATGCAAATGCCAAGCCTGGGGAAAACCTCCTAAACCTCAGCATATGCAGAGTGGATGGATTCTGGCCTTCCCTGGGGAAGGCTGAAGCTCTGAGAGGAGGCAGATTGATGGCTACAATCAGCTCTTTCTTTTTGTATATCTTGAAAACTTAACTTCCTGTTTGGGGTTGTTCCAACCCAAGCTTTGAGGTGGACTGTCCAAATTGTAGTCCAACTTCAGAAAGCAATCTCAGCTGGGTTTAGCTATCCTGATTTCTCCCTTTTAATATATATACATATGGCCCTTTTCATCACAAAGGATCACAAAGCACATTACAAAGTATGTACTATAAATATAGCATCACTGATATGCAGCCACGGCTGGAAAGGCAACAACCAACAACTTTGAGAAAAAGGAAAATTTTGGCCAAGGACACTAGAAAAATCTCCTAAAGAAACACCATGGATCTTTAGGCTATTCAGTACATCATTCATGCTAACAGCTCACCTTACCTAGTCTTGATTCTCTGTAAACAAAGTGTTTCAGTCACCTCCCTTGGTTATTCTTATTGTTAAAAACTATTTCCTAATGTCTACCCTAAACTTTTCGTTTCCTAGTTTCAAACCAAAGCTCCTTGTCATACCATCTTCTGAAACCAAAGAATTCTCTTCCTTTATTTTTATATTTACCTTAAAGCTATTTATAAACTAGGATCATGTCCCTCCTGCATTCTCTCTGTAATAGACTATATAAATTCAACTCCCTCAGTCTGTCCTCATATAATTTATCTTCTAACCCTTGAATCATTCTTATTGCCCTTTCTATTTTCTCTAGCTTCTACATAGCCTTCCTAAACAGCTTAGGTTTTTGCTGATGCCATTTAAAAAACCCTGAAATTGCACTAGAAAAAGAAAAAGGCTTTTTGTTTTATTAGTTTTATATTTTTGTGTTTAAAACACCCAGGGTAAAAAAGTAAAAATCATCAGTTTCACTTTCTAGATGAAGCCTTTCTCATTGTTTGATCGCCACACAAAATGTTAATTAACCAAGAGGGACTGAGCCCACAACAACTAAAGAAGTCTCAGCTGTAGCCACCATCCACAGCTGTTTGTATGCCAGCCATAAAGTTTTCCTCCCTAGAGTCCTTCCTGAGTGATAAGGGTGGAGAATCTAATATTAATCATAGCCATTGTGGGAAGAATTAGTAATAAGATGGAAAAGTTTCAGCTCCAGCAAACGTCATTAGTAACCAAAATCTTTATTGTCAGATGGGTATTTGGCTGCCTATGTAAAATGAGCTGGGTGCTCTCCTTACAAATGGACAGCTATTCTTTGGGCGAATGGTTATGAATCAGAGAGAGTCACTTTCTTCTCACTCTGAACAAGGAACTTTATTGAAAGCAGTTTTGTTCCAAAAGCTATTCTGCTTCTCTTTCCCACTCTCTACTTTGCTGCACAGCTTCTGCCTGGAAAACTTCCCCTTCACATCCTCCCCTCCTTGCTGCTACAGTTTAAAGAAATAGTGCAGCATCTATCTATCTATCTATCACATTTGCTTCCCATTCACTTTCTTTTTTCTTCTCTGTATGAAAATTTTGTCTCGATAACTAATACATAAAAACAAAATGATAAATCCAGATGAGTCACCAAGAACACACCCATTCATCTTCTAGCTTTGAGAAGGATTTTGACTCATCAGTTCTCTTACATGATCAAATTTCAAAAGTATTGACTTCTGTTCCATGTTTTAAATAAATCATAGGCTTCTTATGAACAGCATGATTTCTCTTTCCTCTGGAAGAGGTGCAAATACCACAGTTACTCCAGTCACCTGGCAATTTCCCTGAGGCTGGAAGCAGCCCGTGAAGATGTCTATTTCCTCTGCACTGAATATCATACCCCACAACCTGCAAAGGCCCAAATGCTGCATGTAACAGAGGCCCAAAGTGAGTGCACACATGTCCTTCCTTCAGTGTGAATAACTCTGTTCCTTTAGTGGAAAGGACTCTTTCTCTAGCCTCAGTGTCCTGATTCTTTATGTCTGATGAGACATTAAATTAGTGTGGAATGTAAGTAACTTTAGGACTGAATTAGAGATGTTCTTCATAGTGAGGTATATTTGAGAGGTAAGTTTAGTACTTTGCTCTGTCTCCCCAGTGTAGGATCTGGAGTTTTCAGCTATGACCAGTGACAACTGTTGATGTTGTCCAGCATTTTCCTCCTCCAGTTCTATCGATCCTTGTATGAGCTGGGTAATCTGAGTTATCATTACAAGCCTTAAAGAAGGAAACCCAAGACTCTCAGGTTTGGAATCTCTCAACCATCCTTTTTGCAGAGCCTCTTAAGATCAGATCTGCCTCTGAGACTGGCAATGCTGTTCTGCTCTGTTGCACTGTAAACAACTGAGCTAGTCTTACAACCGTGACTGACATGGGGCTTAGCTCAGCAGAATTAATATGGAGTCTTGTGGGAGCAATCTGGACCGCTCTCTGCCAGTCCATTGCTTTGTGACTTTTGACCAGTAAAGAGCAGTCACTCAGCAGTAACTGTTCTTCAGGAGGTGCCTCTTCGTATGGACGTGGCTTTTGAAGGCAGTTCTGCAGCTGGACACCAGGGAGTCAAATCCCACAAGTGGAAATATCCCTAGGCCCTGGACAAGGGAAGTTTGAAATCATACTGTACTGATAAGCTTAGAATTCAGAGATGGAAAACCGTGGCCTCTTGAGGGTGACTATTATTGTGGAAGGTGATAAACGAGCGTACACTTTACAACTAAGTAAAACGTTACATTCTCAGTGACCTGCTGACGTGTGAGAAGAAGAATCTTTACAAACCTAGAAAATGGCTACCAGATAAATAAGTTCCTTTTTCCTCCTGCAGGTCTAAGACTGTTCTTATTCAAGCCCTACTGGGTGCTACTGTGGAGATGAGAGGCTCTTTCGGTTTTCTTTCCACTCATTCTGTAAGACTCAAATGACTCCACCATAGGTCTTGTCCTATGTAAGGGCGTCACACTGGGCTTGCTTTATGCATTTTGTGGCACCCTAGTGCCCCATTATGCATCCTGTCCAAGGTGTGTGGGTTTACTGTATGATTGCCATAGGTAAGTAGAGCTTCTTTGCTATTCAAGATACCAAAATTTACCGCTATGTTTAGAACAGCAACTGCTGTTGTATCTCCTGTGGTAATTGTTGACCTTCATGGCAATCACTGTCTTCTAAAATTGGGTGCTGTTCAATTCAACCCTGACTGAAGATTGATTTAATCATCAGATCTAGGCATTAAAAATCATTCTGTAGGTTTGCAGGAAATTTCTTTCTCTAGAGAGACATTCTTCTCAAAAGAGAACCTCCCACTTGTAAAATAAAACTCTTAGTTGATCACTGTCCATGAATGCAATGAAAAAAATGATCCATGTTCTTATTTTTTTAACTAATTTTCTTTTAAATAGCATCGATCAAACGCCAGCTTGGAGCGAGATAATAGAGAATATCTTACATTTTACACGTTATCTACTGTATTATGTTGTACAATAAGCAGCAATTCATCTGTGAAATTCCTAAATGGGAAGGACATTATAATGTTCATCACTTCAAAGGACAATATAAACATTAATTAATTATGAGATGAGCTGGAAGCCTCTATTGTCTGGCTAGGAAGTTTATGTGAATTACTAAAATTCAGGGAGGAATTTAAATGTAGAGAAAAATGTTCCTGTCTTTCCTATGCACTTATATAACCCCTGTTACCTGAGTATCTAAGCACCTCACATCTATTTATCCTCACCGCACCCCATGAGGTAGGTATGTTCTATAATCTGCATTTTATAGAGAAGAAACTGAGGCACAATGAGACTAAGTGACTTGCCCAAGGTCACACAGGAAGTTTGTGCCAGAGCAGGGCATTGACTCTGCATCTCTCGAGCCCCAAGCCAATGCCATGAGTGGGTTCCTCTCCCTTCTTCCATCTTCATACAAATTGCTGCATGCCACCATAACTATTATTTATTTTGACTGGCTATAACTTATCAGGTGAAAAATAGTGATTTTGTAGCGGGTTAATGGAGCATTTGGTAAAGGCAATAGAATTGCATGGGATGCATATATCCAACAGCACCAGTGTACCAACTCCCAGAAACAGATCAGTGCAAAGACCTTAAAACTGCAAATACTGAAGTAATCAGAGGTATTTTGTCTAAAGAGCAGGAGATCACAGATTGCTGACTCCTGTCAGTTAGGAGGCAAGAGTTGTTTGCAGAGACCTGTACTCTAACTTGTTCAACTTAAAATTATTCCAACTCAGACTGTTATATAGAAAAGGGTACAAAAGGGAAATAGACTTAAATAGTCCAAACAAACAAAAAATCTACTGATATCTCCCAAGGACTGTGTTAAATTCCTTACTGGTAAACAAAAGGAGAATGAAACAAGAAATTAATAAACCAAAATTGTTGTGTCACAAAATTAGACCTAATTGTGGACAAAATAACAAGGGGATGAGCTATTTTGCCAATCTCACTCCTTTGGGATCCTTAAAAAAGAGTATTTGGGGAAAATGAAAATGGCTGGGAGATGGGTACACTGAAAATAGATAGTTCCCCCCCACCACCACCATGACGCTGTTGGACCTTTGCTGTCCTGATCTGGGTAGATGTCTTGACCAGATCTGGCCAAAGAGATGTGAAACCAGATGACATCGCCACTTCCACCTGCTCCAGCTAAATTCCAAAAACCAGTTGGGATGTGAGACTTTGGTTCCTGCCTCTCTCCTCCCCTTTTCTGTGTCGTTTTCCTTCCCCAACTTATTTCTGCTCTTTCCTATCTCTCTATTTTTGCCTTTTATTTAATACGAGTCTGGCTTAGCTGCCTAAGACTTTCTTTTGTAACATTGCTATGAGTCTGTGACCAGTGAGGCAACTAAAAGCAATGCCCTGAACAGCCTGAGGCTGGTAAAAGTTTGCCAGGTCTCGGAATTACTGAGAAGACTGATGCCAGGCCCATGCTTCTCCAGTAAGGTTGTAAGTAAGAGTTGGCACCAGAGGAAGAAGCTACATTTTATATCTTGGTTGTTCATTTCCCTCCCCTTATGTGTGTGTTTCTCATTTTCTCTTTAACAACAGCACAACAACGGCTCCAGATTGTCTCACCTCACTTCTACTCTTTCCCCCAAAAAGACAGTAATTACCATCTTTCATTTCATCTAAAAGATTGTCAGATGGGGGTTCCTTATAAAAACTCTCTACTGCTAAAAGAAAAAGGGAATAGGGGATATTGTTTTTAAAATAGCTTTACTTAATTTTTTACATATCAAAATGCTTTACCTGGTTTTCCCTTTTTTTCTGTAAGTTTAAGAAAAGATTAAAACAATACTAATGGTGAGTTTGCCAAGGGACTCAGTAGACTGAGGTCTGTGTATCTGAAACCTCAAACCACGTTTAACTCTTTAGTGTTGTAAAGAGTCCGGTCATTTTCATAAGCAAATTAGCACAATATGGTCTAGGTGAAATTATTATAAGGTGGGTTCACAACTGATTGAAAGACCAAGAGTAGTTATCAGTGATTTGGTGTCAAGCTGGGAGGATGTATCAAGTGAGGTCCCGCAGGGGTCTGTCCTGGATTCAATACTAGTCAATACTTTTATTGACAACTTGGATGAGGGAGTGGAGAAATAATCAACTTACTTTTCAGCAAGGAAGATTTAAGTTGGATAGTAAGGAAAATCTTTCTATCTAGAAGGATAGTTATGGACTGGAACAGGTTACCTAGGGAAGTTGTGGAATCCCCGGCCTTAAGAACATGTTTGACCAACATTAGTCAGAGATCGTCTAGGTATATTTGGTCCTGTCTCTGTGTGTTGGGGTGGGTAGGACTAGATGTTCTCTTGAGATTCCTTCCAGCTCTACATTTCTATGATTCTGTGTTAACACATTCGGCTCTCTAAGCCCATTTAGTCCATCAAAATGAACACAATAAGCGTGCAAGCAAATAAGATGAAAACTGAAAACAGCAGATAGATTAAAAAATGAAGCCATTTGTGAATGATAAAATGTATCATCTAAAAGAGGACAAACATGAACTCCTGCCTCCCAGCCTGTCTGTAGAGGAAATGAAACCAGATGCTATGGGGGCAACTGCAGAGGAGAGAGGAGGAAGCTTCTCTAAACAAACAAACACAACACAAAGATGTCTTTGGTCCCCATCCTGCAAAACCTTGTGCACCTTGGTTGTTCCATTGAGAAGTCTGACTAAGAATTGTTGGACCAGGCCCTTTGTCTGGCACTTAAGAAATAACTATTTTGGGGGTGAATGGACCCAATACAAAAACTGGCTGCTCTAAACCCCTTGCTCTTGGACCAGAAGGATGTGAAATCTACTTCTGAATGGCTGTGTGGTGCAGCATTGTGTTAAAAGCTGCCAGGAGTGCAGTAAAATGGTCCAGTGGACACAGCACCACTTTGGGAGTCAGGAGATTTGGGTTCTCTCGCAAGCTCTGTTTTTGACTTGCTGTATAATCTTGGCCAAGCCACTTCACCTCATTGTGCCTCTGTTTACCTGCGCACCCTGTCTGTCTTGTCTATTTACATTGTAAGCACTTTGAGGCAGGGACTGTTATACTATGGATCTGTACAAAGCCTAGCACAATGGAGCCCTGGTCTCTGCTGGGCACTCAAGGCGCTATTGTAATACAAAAAATAAAATGGTACCATTTGATGATATCATCATGGCTGCTTGCAGTTTAACAAGGAGCAGTAACTCAATGAATGTATATGAAAAGGGCCCCTAAGGGGAATAGACAAGCACTAGTATTTGACTTCTCCCTCCTACTCTTTTAGGTGCCCTATGGCCCATGATAGCCCATATTCTCTTCAGGGACTACATGTTGTCCTGTGCATCTCACATGACAGAAATGGGAATGGCCTGTGAAAACTCAGGGCACTAGATGGATCCCCAATATCTTACTAAGAAAATGTCCCTGTTTGAATTTTGACCAAAGGACTTCAATGGGAAAAGATCTTCTATTACATACAGATAGCAAATAAACTGCACCTCTACATTGGTTGCACGACTCCCTAGTCATGCAAATTTCTTTGTCTAACTGCCTCTGCTCTGACCAGTCTATCCCACTCCATACAAAATATAACTGCTCTAATCACATACTTAATTCTAAAAGAGACTTTCTCAGTCTTTTTGGGCTTTTGATTCTAGCTCTCTCTGATGCAGTAAACTTAAAGATATATTTAATTGTGCCTTTGACTGTTTTCCAGTTCTTTGTTTTTGTTATAGGAAAAATGATGCACAGAACTGGAAATGGTGTGTGTTATCACCACTGCCCTCTACTGGGTAGAGTTAGAATTGATCAGTTTTGTTTTCATAGGCCCCACAGAGACTGCAGAAAAAGAAGATTCTCCATTAAGTCTAGTGTTTAGTAGGGCTGTGCTTTTAGAGCAGGAGCATTTGAATTCTTTTGCTGTTTAGATCTGAATGATCATGCTGTGCAGAATTGTATCAACCGTGAATTCATAAGTGTCTATAGATTTATTACAATATTCATGTTAGTAAGCATGGTCTTCTCTAGTAACAGCCAGACCCTGACCTCACTTATAATGGTTCTGTGCCAGTGTCACACCTGATTTATACCAGTGTAAGGGAGGTCAGAATCTGACCCTAAAACTGGTATCACTGAGTGAGAAAACAAGTTAATAGTTGTTGTATAGTACATCCCATTGCATGACAAATGAATCCAATGTAACTATGATCCCAGAGATCACACAATGGCAAAACACAGCGGTGTTTCTCCATGATCATTCTTCCTGAAAGAGAAAATGGGGATGGAAAGCAAAAGGTGCAATTTTGTGGAACGCCATTTTTAGTTAGCTACAGAATGCCATCGACGCCTAACAAATGGGAGCTGGCAAGCATCTGTTTCCTAGTGGGAGAGTGAAGTGTTTAGCTGGAGCTGGGAATGGTTTAATATCTGTGATAAATCACCTGTGGGAGATAGGGGAGGAAGGAAAAAATTGCCTGAGTGTTCATGCTTGGAAACATGATTGGTGAATATGGTTAAAATTCAGAGCAGTACCTCCTCATCCATTTTCATGAGATTATAACTCAGGTGCCACATTTTGCTCTAACTGAAACTCAGACTCCACAACATTTAAGCCAAATTTGCAGTCTCTCAAAACCCCAGCCTGTCTGGCCTTTTTGCCTGCAAGCATCACAAAACACATGCATTAGCTACCTCCCACAAACCAGGTCATCTAAACACTTATGGCTTTAGGATGAAGAACTTTTTTTTTGCCGATATAAAGGAGAGACTGGATGATAAATCAAGGCAACTAAAGTGATAATTCAGCTGAATAAAACAGCTTGTGACAAAATTGCATGCAGATCTATAAAAGGAAAACCACCAGCAAAGGAGCCTTTCTGCTTTTCCGTATTATTACATCATAAAAGAAAAGAAAGTAAATACAAAGATTAAATAGCAGAGGTAACCACAGACCCAGAATAATAGCGAGATCAAGGAACGACTCAGCACTTCAAAGGAAACATTAAAACGACCTTGGAAAATTGAAAGCCAGCAAGGTATACTAAGTGAGGATCTATGACCAAAGTAGTTACAATGAGTGTAAGCAGCTTGGTAATGCTGGCTTGGGACAAGATTTCCATTTGCCCTGTGTGCCCAAGCAGGAGAAGAAAGGTGTGCAAAGAGCTCGTTGACTTCCCTTTGCTTATTACCCAGATCATGAATCACAGCATGGGGAGGAGAGCAAACACTGTGGAGCCAGGCCCCTATCTCCCCAGTCCCATACACACAGGCAGGGTTGAGTGAGCAGGGGCAGCACAGTCGAGTCCATGTGGAGCAGAAAGGAAACTGCACCAGTAATCTGGGGCAGTTTCCTTCCCCCCACTACACCCTAAAGCCAGCAGGGAGCCTGGGACTGAACTTTGTGCTGCCCTTGACTCGGGATAGGCTGCAAAGTGACAATCCAAACCTTTTTAGATGCTCCTCCAGCCATGTGGGGGCAGAGGGGATCCCAGATGTCTTCAAAGAAGGAAAGCATCCAGTCCCACTCTACAGACTGGATTCTGAAGGTCTGTCAAATCTCAGCTGTGAGTCCACAAACCATCATATGAGCAAAACTTTATAGGAATAAATTTTCAAAAAAAGTAAATGCAAAAAGAGAAGAAGGACAAAAAATCAGATTATAAAGCCAGATCTTAGCCCTGGTGATTTGATCCAGCCCAGGGATTTTAATTTACCAAAATATCCACAAACAATGTTTCCCTCTATTTGCTAAGCTCTCCTTGAGATATTTCTCTTATATATTTAATAGAAAATAATAGCTGTTCTATAGGTTTTTAAATCATCCAATGGCGCTTCATAAAGTGTTATATCCATGCTAAATAATTCTATAGGATTGTTCCAAAAACCTACATAAAGGTTATTAAATTCTAGGAGCCAAATCTTTACCTTGTGTAAAGGAACACAGATCCATTTTTTTCAATATTTTCAACATACACCAGCTGAGGAGCTGACCCTAGAAGTTTCAGAGTGTCTTCCACAGAACCCTATTAAATTTCTATAGGATCATGTTGGTTTATTCCCTTTTCAATTCTATAGGACACTGGATGGAAACATAAAGTATTATTATTGCTTTGGGATGGACCCGTATGGCAATTTTTGTCTCTGGCTCTGAACCTTTCCTCACTTAGATCCTGGGGTTTTGGATGGGCCCATTATTGAGACAGGAATAGCCACCAAGTTTGGATGTGGGTGTCAAACTCCCTGAAGTTGTAAAATAGTTAGAGGCTGAAATTTTATTCAAGCCTGATTTCTGTTATTACTGTTTTTATTTGTTTTTGTCTTTTAAGAAATAACATGAAAATACCCAAGAGAGCTTAACTACATTACAGATTTTGAGTCTCACACTGCAAACAAACATGAAAGGAACGTCAAGTATGTGCATGGTCCTATTGAACTCATCTCTATAAGTTCTCAAGTGGGAGGTCTACATTATATGTGAAACAAAATATTGTGTCTGGGGGCATGTCTGGGGATGAGGGACTGTCGTTTTTCAGTGTAGATGCACACAGTGCTGAAACCTTCTGAACCCGCTTTGCACTGCAGATATTCAAATGGATGTTTCTGAAAATGTCTGTTCAATAAAGGAAATGAATTGACAAAGGACACCGAGGATCTGCTGACATTACTTGGTTTTTGTGTCATTGATTTAGAATAAAGATCTGTTGATTCAAGCTTAAGGGGATGATACATTAGAAATAGGAGTTTTATGTTTATCCATAGACCAAGTATTGCTCACTCCACTATATTCTTTCCAGGATGCTCTTCTGCCTATTATCTGAAGTTTATTTCCTGTGAAAGTCTTTGATATTCACACCCTGTTACAGGTTCTAGTCTTCATGATGACCTGAGAGATTAGTTTCCTTTGTTCATCAGGGAGGAAGAGAGGGAAGGGAAAATTCCTGATTGTAGGACATGGATGCACCAGTCAAGGATGTATTTTCTCCTATGAACTGGACCCATTTCACAATAGAGAAAATTTTGCTTGTCATCTTCTCCATCTAGTGAGAAATCCAGTCTCAAACTGTTCAACAGCCATCAGTGTTCCAACACATTTACAGTGGGAGTCACCAGGACAACTACAAAAGGTTCTGATTGATGATGAACCACCGGTGCAGATCTGTGCTAATCTAGCAGCCTGCTCTGGCATTTTGGGTGGGAGATGTTGCTGCGGATTACTTCAGTAATATTCCATCTCTTGGAACCTGTGTTCAAAACTCCTTTGGCTGGATTGCCCCCTCCTTAGAAAATCCAATGGGAAGAGCAGTGTGGTCCATGGTTTCTGGATCTGCAAGAGGCTAAGACCATCCACACACAGCTATGGGGGCCCCCACCAGCTATGGAGCAGCACAGCTCCACTGCAACCATACTGCCAGGAGTTTGTCAGTGAGGCTACCCAGAGAGATCCCATGAAGAGAATCCACAATGCAGAGAGGAGATGTGAAAATGTCTTGCAGCCTCAGTTGCGTTAACTTCAGAGGGGATTCCCTGAGGCATACTCCTTCACATGGATGGCCCTGCAGATTCCCCCAGAATCAGCAGATTCCCCCAGAATCCATAGGTTCTGGTGACTGGCACCCCCGGACAATTATTTGAGAGAGCGTAACTGAAGGAACAATATGGACTCTGAAAGAGAACCTCAAGGCATTTTCCATTCCCATTGCCCCTGCCTTTATTTTCTGGGAGTGTTTACAAGTCTCAATCCAGCAATGTGCAGTGGATGTTGCGGTTGGTCAACACATAGGGGGATATTGTCAAAGGAACAAAGGACACTGAGCCATCCAGTTCCCACTGAAAGACAATGAGAAGCAGGCACCTAAATTCCATGGATTCCTTTGAAAGCTTCCTCCCAGTAAACAGGGACATTTCAGAATGAATAAGAACATTTTTGCTAATGAAAGTGCCCCCTGCCCAAAGAAAAGCTGAGATGTCCCTGTGATAATTTCTCACTCTGCTCTTTGTTAACCTCCCCCAAATACACTTTGCCTTCATGGCACCTTAAGCACAGGTATGTTCCCTTTGTAGATGGTAACATAGATTGTTCCAGGAATCATTATTGCCTTTGCCCACACAAGTTGTATTGCTAAGCAACACTACGGAACATTTATTGCACATTATGCTATTTATGTTTCTTGCTTCACAAGTTTACTTTCACTTCTGCCTCTGAGTTCCAATAATGGTGTTGCTGTATTTTAGATATACCATTAGTGAAAAAGAGGCAAATTTCCCCATAGAGTACCTACAAGTTTTTGGTGTTTAATCAAGCCTACTGTTTAATTTCCCTCTGCTGCAGCAACACTATCTACTATCACCAATATTTTGTTGGGGAAATTTCCAGAACTTATTTAGTACTGTGAATATGATATCTCTCATCCCTCTCCAAAATAGCTGTATTGATGAATAAGCTATAAAACCAACAAGCTATAAAACTCATAATGATGAATCTCTAGTTTATTGCCTGACAACCACAAAATACTTAAATACTGGCATCATTGCACTGTTACAACATTCAAGGAAATCTCACTTCCTACACCACTTACTCCTGGGGGATTCTGCTTCATTGCTCATGCATCCAATTCATGTCCCCGCAAATTTTTTTCCTCATAGAATAATACAATCTGCTGGGGAGGCACTGCAATTACACCTTTCGCCCACCAGGAGCTGCTGTGGCACCAGAAGAGAGGGCAGCTGGCTCATGAACTGGAGTAGCCAGCAGTGGAGAGGGAGGGGGGCAGAGGCTGCTTTCCTCACAGTGGCCTTTCCATGGGGCCAGGTGAGGAGGCATGGGATATGGGGGGGACGGAAAGTGAAAGGCACACAGGGCTGGTAGGTGATCACATAGACTGTGGGTCGGAAGGGCTATTGGGGGAGACAGACTGGGGAGGGTCACAGGAGCTAGTGGGGTAACAGTATTGATCCAGGGGCTGAATGGGAATGGGGGTGTAGAGCCACATGGGGGTGGGGAGGAGATGGATGACTGGAGGTACAGGGGCACATGAGGGTGGGGAAGAAGGGCTGCAGGGACACATGAGGACAGGAGTAGATGTGCCTGATTGAATAGGAGAGGCTAGGCGTCAGCCAGGGTCTGCATGGGGGACGCTCCCTAACTCCCTAACAATCCCTCCCCCTCAAAAAACCTGCTCAATACTTCTCCTGTCCACACCCAACAATTCTCCAGGTTCACTCCCAGGCTCCTGCTCAGTAATCACTTCCCTCTCCCTCAGCTCCTCCATCACCTCAGACTACCCCAAGCCTTTGCACTGTTTCTGACGGGTGCGGGAAATACATTTCTATATTGTAGTTAAAATGAATTATTATTCAAAGTTCTTTATCAACATGCCTAGTAAGGAATCTACTTGTCAAAAAACATTTCCCGAATCTTTTTTGCTGTCTATATTGTTACAGACATACTTGCTGACAGGTATTTTGAAATAAACTACCAAAATAATTGAAACTGGCATGATTATATTGTGTTATTTTGACAAGTTATGCAGAATTTTGCAGAATTTTAAAATATTGCGTGCAGAATTTTTAATTTTTGGGTGCCAAATTCTCCCTGGAGTAATCACTTCAATCCTACTTCTGTGTTTCTAAAGTGGCGTTTCTAGGCAGACCTCTTCCAAAGAATCAGAATTGATGAGAAATGAGGGAGGATCTGTGCGCACATGGCTAACGGCACTAGTAACAAAACATCCACCCTACCTGCAAAGAGATGATGATCTCTTTTGCTTTTCTGTGTGATTTCTTATCTTCAGAGGAAAGGCATTTCACAACCCCAAGCTGGTATCATCATGTGCCATGTTATAACAGTGAAGCACAATTGGGATAGGTAAAACACATAATGGATAGATTTTTACATCTGCAGGGCTTTGCCTTTTAAATCGGTGTCTGTATTTGGAGACATGCAGATATGAGCTCAGCAGCATGGTATTTTTGGATTTAAAATCAAAACTCCCTCACCGTAAGCCCCTGAATGAGAATTTCTCAAGTTGGGCTCCATCTAATTTCCACTTGAATTTATTTACAGTGAATTACAGTAATGAGGAAAAACTGTAAATTCTGAATATAAGTGAGAAGTTAAACATAGGGACAAGCATTGTCAATACAGCTGTCTGAAACTGGATGGTTTGGACTTATAGTGGCTTGCTCAACCCTCTCTTCGTTGTCATTTTGGATTGTATTCCTTGAACTTCACTTTGAGATTTGGGGTTCAAGTTTGAAATATCTCCAGATGCCCAGCCTACCTTGTGGAAGCCTATCCCAGTAATTTTACTCAAAATATAAGTTGTGACTGCATGCCATGAGATGAAACTGATGCAGTATTTAGATTTTATTCACGCACTGGACTGGAAAGATGAGAGAAAATCTCATAAAAATATTTGATACTAAAGTAAACTGGCAATCTAAAGAAAAATCTATTTACAATATGAGAAGTCTGACTTTAACACAAAGACCCAATTTGATTCTAGATGTAGATGAATGCCATTCATACCGTCATTCTAGAGAAGGAGATGGAATAGACTGTGGAAAAAGAAATGATCAAATTAATTTAAGAAAAGTAGACTTAACACAGTGAGCAATATAGTGAACTTCAGATTAAAATCTTAAATGAATTGCACTTGAATCAAAACAAGTAAGTTTATTCCATTACAAAAAGAAGTTGAGGAGTAACAATGAAAAAAAAGTCCATTAAGAAATTAAAGAAAGCTAATATTGTACAGTGTCAGTGCTGTGAATTGGAGCATATACACAAAAGGCTTTTCTTCAGAAACTGCAACAAAATTAATCATTTTGTTTCTTCTTCTTGCCACAGTTCAGGGTCCTTTGGGCTCTGAATAACCCATACGTAAACATGCCCCAAACATAACTTTGCTGATAGATTGCTACATTCCTGGTGGGGGCACAGCAAACCTGGCGATCTTTGGTCAGCTAGTTGCTATCCTCAAATTTTGCATGTTCCCAGGCTTTTCCAGGTTAGAGTCATTTGAGGATGCACTGTGTGCTACAGAGCCAAGAAAACTGCAGAGACCATTAAAATTTTAAACACAGCACCTGGACCACCAGAAGCTATAAGAGCTGATGAAACTCATGTGCATGACATCAGCAAAGGTATTTTGGTGCCTAGGGATTTGGGACTGTGTGGAAAGCTGTTGAAATAAGAAGAGACTGGCTCTGAGTGGGTTAACATATTTGAACATTTCAAACTCTTCAAAAAGCCCTGCATTCCTTTTGGTCTGCTCTCCAAATATTTCAAGGAGGTCAGTCATTGCTTATTGGTGCATATTGTGCACAGAGTGATCTTTTTCCCCCCGAACAGAGCACACAAACTGTTGCTTGACTGATTCACAGCCCTTTTGTTCACAGGATTCCGACTATCTGCTGACACCCTCAGGCAGAAAAATGAATCTTTCCAGTTTAAGTGTGTGTGTGTGTTTCTCACTGTTAGAGATACACAGCAATTGAAGTAATGGGAGAGGAGGGTTCTTTCACTTCATGTCAATTTGAGTAAAGCAAATGCACAAAGATGTGGTCCATAATCTCTGAGTAATTATTGTATTGTACCTTTCTTTAGGAGCTCTGAGTAACTGCTTGCAGTTCCTCACCCAACAAGGCTGTATTAGAAAGCTGAACTCTGAGCTAGGATTTACTTGATTCTATAGGCCTTGCTTTATCCAGATACTTATGTCCTTTTGTCAGATTTTTCTCTTTGCAGATTGTAAAAGCTTCACAAGCAACGACAGATTCTTCCTGTGAACTCTGGCAAGCTCCTAACATGTTTTGGGCAGTGCTGTAATCTAAATGACAAAAAATAGTGGTATATACACATCGCTAAATGAAAAGGTTAAAGCAAGGCAGGAGAATAGCGAGGAAGTAGAATGGCTTTGGGCTCAGACCATCGTGATTTAGTGTTGCCAACTCCCAAACTGATATTATAGTATCACAAGTCTCATCACATTTAATATTTTCCAAAAAGCCTCTGCTCCTGGACTCATGTGATTATATGTGATTCTCAACTTTCATTTGAAAAATAAGTTTCTAGCATTTATGGTTGTGGAAAAAAGTCGACAGCATGAACTCTAATGGCTCAGAAACTAGAAGGCAAAAAAAAAGAACCCAAAATGTATTATCTTTTTTAGACTCTCATGATTTTTGAATGCTTGAGGTTGTCTATGCTGACGTTAGGAGGGGGAGTTCAGCAGGAATTGGGAAAATGGAGGAAGCAAACAGTGAGCACTGTATTCTCCCTTTAGAAGCAGGAAGATTCCAGAGAGAAAATTGTGTGTGTGTGGTACTGCAATTTGAATCAGCACTCGCTCCCTCTCTGCAACCGTACCCTGCAAAGAGAGTGCAGATGACACAAAAACCATAATGCTAGGAAAGGCAATGGGAGGGGAAAGTTTTGGTTCAGGAGATCCGAGACTGCCTCCTGTGACACCCAGAATTGTGGTTTGATTTCAAGAGCCAGCTGGCCAAGGATTTTCTCCCCAGGAAAATTTTCAGCAAAAGCAAAACATTTTTCATTAAATTTTCTACAGAATTTTAAGTTTTTCATCAGAAAATCAAAAACCAAATATTTTTGCCCAACCAGCCAATTTTTTTCTAGAAAAATTCCAAAATTTTCTTTTTGAATTTTCAGTGAAAATCTAAAAAGAAAAAAATCAAAAAAGTTTTCAGTAGAAAATGTTCATCAAACATTACATTTCTCTACAGATGCTTATGCTCCAGGGGTCGTGCAGCCCTTCCTGCTACTTCATCCATGGCTCTGCAATTCCTTATTCCCCTCCTGTTAGAAGGAAGCATGAGGTGACCACTTAGAGTTCTAATTCAAGGAGTTTGGTATATTTTTCCTCTGTCCCGTGATTTTTCTGCAGAGGGAGGTTATATAATTCCTATAAGGAGAAAAAGTGGCTATTTCTGGCTTCTGAAGGGTTATTGCTTTGCATCTGTTAAGTGGAAACTGTTCATTAATGTGCATAACAGGAGTGAATTAATCCAGACGTGATGGAGCTAGATTCGCACTCCAGCATATAATCATTATACAAGACATTTGGTACTGCTTTCGTTTATGGAAAATGTAATTCAGCATAACAGCTTCCCCCTGTTGCCAGTTTAGACATTAAAAATCCCTCTCGGCTGGAATTTGTTTCATAGGGGCCTGAGTCTGCTCTCAGAACTACTGTGAAATCCCACTGAAATTAGTAAGGTTGCACAATCCACGGGAACAGAATGTGACTCTCAAGGTCTCAGGTGTAAGGGCAGCCCCTAATTCTTCTGAATAGAAAGGAAACATTTATTTTGACATTATAATGTGTTTTGGTTTCAAAATGTAATGTAGGTAAACAGTGGCATTTTGCAGGCTTCACTAGCAGGGGGCACCTAATTTAGGTTAGCTAGAGCTTTTTTCATGCAGTTGTTTAAGGCTATATTTGATCTGATACTATCCCTCTAATTCTTTATAGTGCTATAAGGTGAACATGGCAAATGTAAAGCTGCTTACTGAACCATGAGGACAGCATACTTCTCAACCCATGGAGTTCACAGGCTAACAATATGAATGGTTATAGTACAAAGCAATGGAAGGTTTGTAATGTTGTAATGTAATAATATTGTAATGTTCTAGCCACTGTGTGTATGTACAATTACAATCTATTAGAGGAAATCAGAACTGCTTAGCTGCTAATTGCTGAAGCTAGTGCAGAATGTGGCAGCCATTTTGGGACGGTCTTAGGATGAGCACATGAAATGGGTGCTTTGGGATGTGCGCTGGCTGGCTGTTGGCTTCCAGGTGGAGTTTAAAGTGTTGATTCTGACCTATAAAGCCATAATTAGCCCAGAACCTTCATTAATGATGTGAGCAGGATCGGAATGAGCTCTCCTCTGACATCTAGTGAGGAGCTGGGAGGAAAGACTTCAGGAACACACCATATTTGCATAGACGTGGCTACTCTGCGTAGGTCTTTAGCAGGTGGAGCTGCTTTGCCAAAGTGATCAATTTTGGCAGTGTTTGGGTTACAAATCACTCTCATATTTGAATGCAGGGGTAATGAAATGTTGTGATTCTTACTGTATGAGTAAAGGGCAGCAGAATTGTACTTAGTCTGCACTGACTGAGGGGGCCACCCTAAATGGAACTTCACTTGCTAATGCCAAAACTCAGTGAAACTGCGAGGGGATGGGGAATAGGTGTTTTTATGTGGTAGTGTTGACTCCGTTTAAATGGTCGTAGATGCTATTCGATCCTTTACTCTCCAGTGTGCAAAGATAGCGCTGGTAGGGCTCAGCTGAATGTCCTTGTTTCTGTTCAGGGATTAGTCGAGCCGATATCACGGATGAGCAGGTCTAGGGGACTGAGTCTTAGGCCGGGTGTGGGGAAAGTGTTGCAATGAAAGACAATGCAGACCCTGAATTAGCAGTGAGGTTCCCCATTACCTGCTGAAATCACTCAGAACTGGGTGAAGTGGTGGAACCTGACAACACAACATCGCAGAGGCAGCAGCCAATGGTGGCAGAGAAAAAAAACAGCGGCTGTGAGCCAGTTGCAGAGGCAGAGGCAGCAGCAGCAGCGGCATTGCTTGACGTCCCCTCCCCCATGGTGGGAGGTAAATTTAATGAATGCACCTCTGAACTCTGGGTCTTCTCTGACTAAGAACAACCAACCGTGAGTTGGGTGCTGTGGAGGGGAAAGGGAGTGGCGTGTTAAAGGGACATTTGCCTAGACTTTCACACCACAAGGTGGGAAACTGAGGCAAAGGACACTGCCCAATGTATTGCGGAATGGGTGTTTGCTTAGGGTCACATGCTTCTGAACTGTGGTTGTAGTGTTTTCCCAAATTAACGGTGGGTTCCCTCTTCCTTTTTAATACAAGTGTTCTTTTGTTATGCAAAGGCTCAGTGCTTGTGAGTGGGGAAGCACTGCCTCTCAGAGGTGGCCAGGAGGGGTGTTAAGTTTTCCCAGATTGCTGTAGGGAGGCTCAAGCTGGTTCTGTTTGTTAAGAGAAACCCCTAGATATTGTACCCAGTCCTTGTTACTGCAGACTCCACCTGGTGGGAGGATTACAATAATAATCATGTTTATTACAGTAGTGCCCAAGGACCAACCATGGCGCCATTGTGCGAGGCACCGTACAAAGTGGTAAACAGTCCCTGCCCTGACGAACTTACAATCTAAAGACCGACACAAGGTAGGGGAAAAGGCATAACACAAAAACAGTTACCGGACCAACTTCTGTTGGTGAAAGAGAGAAGTTTTGAGCTTACACAGCGTAAGCTTGAAAGTTTGTCTCTCTTTTCAACAGAAGTTAGTCCAATAACAGATATTACCTCACCCATCTTGTCTTTCTAATATCCTGGGACCTACATGACTACAACAACACTGCATATAACTATGTTAGTTACATGATTTTTTTTTTGCTGGAGGTGGCTTTAATTAAGAGGGAATCTGCTAAATGGAAGGGGGAAAAAAGTAAGGAACAGAGCAAAGGAGAAGAGGGAACGAGGGGTAGGTGTGGTGTGTGAGGCTAAGGGGAAGATACTATGAGGGAGAGAGAAGGTTCAAGCAAACAGCCAGTCACCACTTGATAAAGAAAATTCAGTCAAAACTGTAGAAAGTTGTCTGAATGTTCAGAGGTTCCCTGCTTTGCTGCTTCTTCAACTGTTCCTACCAGCTGGAGTCTCTGGCTGAGACACGGCCTATACGTTTCATATAGACACTAGAGCATATACTTAAAAATTTATGTTGAAAAAAAAAACTGGAGAGAACATGGTGCGGCAACACTGAATATTTTACTGAACAACCAAAATAACTTCCTCAGTTAAAAAAACCATACACATTCCCAGAAATCTTGTTATTTTTTCTTCCTCCTTTATTTACTGAGTGAATAGAGAATCTTTGTATACATTTATGGGGGGTCACTTTGTGAGACCCCTTCCAGCCCTATATGTCTGTGATTTCTAAGACTACATGTTATCAGGCAGTTCTGCTCAACATTTATAATTATTTATTGTGTCTTACACCACATAAAACTGGGGCACTGTCTGTGGATCCAGACTATGATGTGTAGTGATTGGAGCCCTGATTCTGCCAACCACTGAGCTCTGAGAGGTTTCTCATGTGAATAGTATTCAACATGGCTAAACATATATCCTGAAAATGTTGTTTTGATGAAAGGTGCTAATGGCTGTCATACGGGATGAGTATTGGACCCAAAGACAATCACAGACCTGACTAAAGCCAATAGGTGCACTAAGAACCCTTATTCACTCAACCGAAAGAGCTGTGGAACTACTGCTCAATGCAGTAGGCCACATAGCAAGTCAGTGCTAACCATGTGAATTGAGGGGTTTCCCAAGTTGCAAAAACAGAGGCTAGAAGACTGGGTTCCAGCCTGTGTGCGAGGAGGCAGAAAAATGTGGCAAAGAATTTAGGAACATGATCCTGAGAGGAAGCAGAGAGACAGAACTTCCTGAGAATTGCTGAGCAAATTATTGATTTATCAGTTCTGTGGCCAAACAAAGAAAAAAAAATCTGTTTTGAATGGAAACGAATTTTTTTTTGCTTTTTCTGGCCAAAAATGAAACTGAAAAAAAGTTAATTCAGGATCAGACTCAAATGTTTTGAACATCGTTTTGAATTGACATTTTGTCTCAAATCAACATTTTGAAACTTTAAATGGGCCATTTCAAAACAAAATGTTGAAACAGTTCTTTTCGAAAACATCAAAATGCACCTTTTCAAAAAAAATTCTCATTCTTTATTTTGCTGAATTCGATCTGAATTCACAAATGGTTTTGGTTTCCCCAAAACTGCATTCTTTAGCTAATTTCCTATTGGACTAAAATTTTTTTGCCCAGCTTTGTTTCTCCGGAGAGGTAGAGCTGGAGATTTCTGAGCAAGGAAACGGTCGGCTGTTGTTTGTTCCTACTGTGTTCTAGGAAACAGGACCTTATGTTCATTTTTTGTTTACAACAAGAATATACATGACCCATATCCAAGAATAGCCCTAGGTGTTTGCTGGCCAGGGTGGAAAATGTTTTCATTGCCTCATAGAGTGGCCATGTCCCATCCGCCAAGAAAAGCCAGCCAATCAGCATAATGCAGCAAAAAGAAAAAGAAGTCCAAGAGGTATGGTGACCCCAAGTAGTTAATACCCCAGGCAACCCTGCTACTCACCTATCCCTACAATAAGCCCTGCTTGCATCGTCATACAGAAACAAATCTTCAAGGCCCCAAATACTGGCTAATTGCTCGGGCCAAAGGGGTAAGGGATATTATATATCAGAGCCAAGGGTGGGTCCTGAAAAACTTGTATTTAGCCCTATCAGAGCCCAACACTAGCACGTCTGTGGTAAATTTACTGGTATGGTGGCAAACATTCAAGGCCCAATTCTGCTCTCAGATATCTAGTGGCCTGTTGGGTGGTGACAAGACTTCCAGTGAATGAGAGTGCTGTACGGGGATACAAGAGAAGAATTTGATCCAAGTCTCCTTCACGTCATTTGATTTCTAGCTTTATTACTGAAAAAAGAGGAGAGTTTCTGGTGACTGTCTCTAGAGAAAAAGATCTGCCACTGTTGGGATGGAGAACCAAGTTCTAGCCAGAAAGTCCAGCCCCATATCCAAACTGCCCCTCAAAAGTCAGTGGTGTTTATTTCTTGGATTTATTTCTATAGAAAACACAAACTTCAAGCTGATGCTGGTAAACAGATCCATAAATGTACACACAACTTCCCAAGCAAGGTTGTTGAGGTAAAAAAATGGGATCATTCAGAAAACAATTAGATGCTGTCCCAAGGGAAAAGGTGTATAAAATCAGCCTTGATGGGCTGAGGGAGCTTTACTCATTCCCAAAACAACTATCTGTTTCCTTCTAATAAGCCATTAAGTTACAAAGCTGACATTGTGTGGTTTCAAGGTCTGAAAGAAGCTATTACTCACCTCTCAGTAAAACTGGAAGTGAAACACTAAACTCCAGCTCCCTGCCTGAAACAAAGGGTTATCTTATGTTTTAAAAATAAAATATTTAAAGAGTTTACAAACCCAAAAAAACAAAAAAAAACCCAACCAACCAAAAATCAAAACTAAACCAACCAACAAATAAAAGCTAGTCTGAATAATCTGTGCAAAAACTGCACAGAACGAACAACAACAACAACAAAAACAAGCATTTTCAAATTTATCTTATCTTTCCCAACTCCCACATCAATAAAACAACCTTGAAAATGAACATGGTAATATTATACCATGACGTCAACTGTGCCACTGCCTTGGCAAGGGGGGTTCTTAGTTTTCCTGTTATACTGACAGTGAAAGAGTATAGTCCCACATGCTCTTTTCCCTTCATTATAAAGGAGCATCTGTTGCCTTCCTGCTCTGTGTTCTCACCAGAAAAGAGCAATGTGTAGGAAGGATTTAGCTTTCTGATATCAAGTGAAGTAAACTGTTTGTTGAAAGAGAGAAACTCTCTGTAGGCTGATAAAAAATTTGGTCTCCAATTAAGTGCTCCATTAGCAATTCCATAAGTCCCACTGTATGAGTGTTCAGGTAAGAATGATTAACCCATGTCATTTATATTTATTTTAGATATGGCACATGTCACAGTGGAGTCTGATGAAATCATCTGCACTGTGTTGTTAGAAACATACGCTGGTGTCAAATAAGAAGCAAAAGAATAGTTGGCTTGACTCAGAGACGCAGTTCTGTCTGGGTGGCAGGCATGATAGTTGGCATTTGGAGAATGTTTCCAGAATGAGCTTTTAGCAGAAGATAGCATTGAGGCAAACACTGTATGTTAATTAAGTGGACGGGTGGGAAACATCCGGAATACTTAGCACCAATGTGGCATTATAATGAATTGTGTAAACGGCACTATAGTGATGACAAATGCAGCACTACAGATAATATAAGAATTTCCTATGGAAATTGCTAATCTTTGACCAAATGCGTTAAATCAAATCATCACACATGATATTTATAATGTTGCCTTGGCCATAATCTAGTCTGCTCCTATGATCACCTTTCTGGTTTGTTGCTCTGACTCTGTCACCCCTTTCTTTAAGACCCTCTTTCACTGCATCAAAGAGCAACTCTTTGTCCTTAACTTAAAATCCCTCCACAATTTAGCATTTTATCACAAGGTCATCTCCATCCTTTGCGCTGCCAAAAATGCTAGCCTCTGTCACTCACTGACAAGAACCTTCATGCTCTCTCTCATTCCACTCCCTATGTGTGGGATAATCCCCCCCTTAAAATCTGTAAAGCCACCACCCTCTCCTCCTTCCAGTCTCCTCAAAACTCACCTCTATCATAATGTCATAATCTCTCTGTACTGCAGTATCCCCATCTGTGAAATGGGAACAGTTCTTCCCTACTTCCGATGTCTGTTGTGAGGACCAATTTGTTCATGTTTGTGAGGTGCCACAGGTAGCCATATAGCTACCTAAACAGATAGATAGATACAGCTTGATATATTGTATTTAGGCAAAATATAATCCATATTAGACATGCAGCCCTGGGCCATGTCACTGGCCAATGCTGACATTTGGAATATTTCCACTGTATTGTGTGTGAACATAATGTTACCAGTCTTTGTGGTCACAGGCCCTGCCTTATAGGTGGGTGATGTGGGCCACCGCCCAGGGCACTGTGGTCAGGGGACGCCGTGGTCAAGAGGCAAGGAGTGGGGCAGGCCTGGAGTGCAAGGCTGTGAAAGAGAGCTTGGGGCAATGGGGGGGAGGCAGTGGGGCTGAGGGCAATGGGGGATGGGGAATCCAGGGGATGCAGTGGAGACCAGGGGCAATGGAGGGAAGGATGGGAGACCAGGGGACACCACAGGGGCCAGGGGTGATGGGGGGGAATCCAGGGAAGCAGCGAGGGCCAGGGACAATGGGGGGGGGGGCAAAAGCCCAGGGAATCAGAGGCGCCAAAATACAAGTTTGTCCAGGGCGCCATTTTCCCTAAGGCTGCCCTGTGTGGTAGCAAGTAAAAGTAAAGTAAGTAAGTAAAATCACTCCATTATGCATGACACAGAGACCTTCAGAGTTTGAAGACCTGCAAAAAAGATGCAATTTTTGAGTAAATAAGAAAGAAAGAAAGAGAGGAAATCTGCTTTCTAATTAAGGACATAATCCTGCATAGACTCATGCATGTGAGCAACTTCACTGGAGCGAGTTGTCTCGTTGAGGGGCATGTGGTAACTCATAGGAGTAAATTTGTTCATAAACTTAACTGTTTGCAGGAGAACACCACAGGATTGCAGGATTGGGCCATAAGGTCCTTGATAGTCAAACCAAGTTCTGTGATGATTGTTATTAAAGCTACCAGATAAAATAAACTCTGCGGAAGATTTCCATACAGAATGATTGATATTTTGGAATGGACTAATTGAGATACATGTTGGTTTATTTGAGATATTTTCAAATACAATTCAAGATGTGCTAAATTAATGATCACAGACATAGATCAGACATTCAGTGCAGGAAACTGAATCCACGCTCCATGTGCCTGTTTCTACTGTAATGTGTCAGTAATTAGTTTAAATATATCTGTTACATCTGTTGATTTTGCTTCTACTGCTGAGTCGAATCAAATCTGCATAATTATTTATAGACGATCACATATTGTAATAGTTTAATAAGGCTAAATGAAAATTGCCTGAGTCTCAGGACTAACAGCTTAAATTAGCGTAGAAAAACACACAACTAATAAATATTTCA
Source organism: Emydura macquarii macquarii (assembly GCF_026122565.2). NCBI lineage: Eukaryota > Metazoa > Chordata > Testudines > Chelidae > Emydura > Emydura macquarii. The sequence continues at coordinate 10,159,109 of NW_027130506.1, forward strand.
CCTGAAATGAAAACTTACGGAGTTTCTTTGTACAGTTGCAAACTATGTTTAAGGCAGTAAATTTAGCACTGAAGCTATTCATGGTTAAGAATCTACAGGTGGAAGCAGCGTCTTTCTTTCACCTGTCAAGTGTAGAAAGGGTATATTTATCTGGCAACAGCAGACTTCTACCCTCCAGTGCAATTTCCACTCATGCTGAGAAGCAAGTAAAAACTGAAGTGTACATCAAATAAAGCTAAAGGTGCAATTCTCTTCTTATTCACTATAAACATGGTCTTCAGGCCCTGTGTAGGCTCAGAACTCACCCCTTTCCTAGGATTTGACTTTCTTAATAAACAAAGGAACAATAAATGCCATAAAGTCTAGTCCAAGCCTTCTTCCCAGACTGGCGGCCCATAGAGGTCCTGCTTCAGCAAAGTATCCTTATTTAGGAGCGCATTTAAACACGTGCTTTAAATTAAGCCCATGCTTAAGTGCCTTCCTGAACTGAGATGAGGATTTTGAGCTCAGGACTGCTAACCACTCCTTCAGAAAATGGAGGACAATGAATGGAGGCGGGCTTGTCTGGAAGGGAGGGACAGATGACTTTTTTTAGTTGCCTTGTTCACTTGCGGTGGGTATCCTAAATTGTTCTGCACTGCAATTAGGTTGTATTTTAAAGTTATACCCAAACTCCCGTTGACTTCACTAGTGCAGAATCAGGCCTTTAAAGATCAAGTCTAACACCTGCAAGCAAACCGTCATTATTTCTGTGGGAGCTCTGTCAAACACAATGAAAATACTGTCTGAGATTTGTACCATAAATAATAAACTGGGATTGTCTCTGAATACGTCTTATTGCCAGTCTGGGAGGTTGGCTTCTAAAATCATAACAAATGGGATATGAACTTGGGGGTGTATATTTTATTAACATTTTGGAAACCAAATAGGTTTTTTCCAATAGCTATATCTGTGCCCTGGATCAGCACTGCTATTCTTCTTTTGGCTGGTTTGAAATGACTGTTATTTTTCTCAAATGTTTACAGAAAAGCTTTAGTGGAAGGACTACTTGCTGTGTGTAGAGGAATGAGCACTCATTTGAACTTGATAAAATCAGGGCAAAATCAACAAAAAGCCAAATTTTCTGCAGTCTGAACTGCAGAGTATCTTCTTTGCCATGTTTCCGTGAGAAAAAACGAGGCTTTGGCTGGTGGGTTTACCTTTGATATAAATTTTATTTGCTTTTCAAGAAAACCATAATGCAATAGTGCTATTTTTAATGCTATTTGAAAACTTGTATATAAGGCATGAAAATTACTTGGATTGATTAACCTCTAGGTATTGTAGTCAGTGAAGTAAAGGGCAGTATGATCTGATGTTTAGGACCCAGGGCCTAGAAAATTCAGTTCTGCTTCCAGTTCTGCATGTGACATTATAGAATCAGAGAAAAATAGGGCTGGAAGTGACCTCAAGAGGTCATCTAGTGTGTCCCCTGTACTGAGGCAGGATTAAATATAACTAGACCATCCCTGACAGATGTTTATCTAACCTTTCCTTAAAATTTTCCAATGATGGGGATTTCAGTTACTCTAAGTAATCATATATGACAATGGGAATATATGTTTAACTCTCCCCAATATGCCTTTTTCCAGGGGGGTTAATATAATTTGTTAAAAGTTATGGAGAATTATTATTGTTTGTATTAAATATTATGTAGTCACTTCATAGTCAAAATTGTATCTAGCTTTCTTGTATGCTCAATTTTGGCATACCCTACATAGTTTACCAACACTGAACCATCCTACCTAAAGTTTCCTCTGCCAAAGAAGAACATTTATTATTTCTTTTGCTACACACATAAGGCGATGTGACTGCACACATACAGCAATCAACACCATTGCTGTTAGCAGGAATTGAACATGGAACCTTCAGCTCACACATCGATCAGCTGAACTAACATGGTAATGCTGTTATGCATGGTTAAGTATCAGGCTGTTATAGTCACTCTTACCATCAGCCACTAGAGGAAGACATGACCACATGCACCAAGGCTCAGATATTTAACAGTACAGTATTTAATCTTTGTTGTACTCAGTGTTGTAATATTTAATTGATTTAGGAGCCTAACTCTCATTTTCAAAAGGGATTTAATCATTTAGGAGCCTAAATCACATTGGCAGTTGAGAGGATTTAGACTCTTAAGTGCCTCAATCATTTAGAAAACAACATTTAGGCACCTAAATTAGTTAAGCATTGCAATGCTGAGCACAGCAACACCTGAATACCTTTAAAAATCTGGGCATAAATGACTAAATATTCTTTAAGTCCAGTAAAAATTGGACTAGCATATTAAACAGCGTCACTATATGGCCAAGCTTCTTCTCCTAGCCTTAGTCACATCTACATGGGATTGGCTCGAGTCCTTTTTTCCACTCCACTTGTCTTGAAGCAGTTTCTTGGAAACTCTGCAGCTAATCAAATCCTTTTGTCTGACATCCATTCATCTAGTCTTCCAACCCTTCTTTTACCTACCACTTCTAGGTTTAACACCATCTTTCCTATATATTCTTCCAATCTTTGTTTCATGTGGTCAAATGATCTGAGCATGGATTCTCTTTGATCTTCTGTAATTGGTACCACTTTCGCATTTCCTCTAATTCATTTGTTTCAAATACGGTGTATCCTTGTAACTCCAAGTATCCATTTTAGCATTTTCACTTCCACTGTATTCAAGATCTGCTTCTGGCTCTTCCTCATTGCCCAGCATTCAGAGCCATACAAAAGTTCAGGCCTAATTACCACCTTGAAGATCTTACTTTTCAATTGATAGGCCTTCTCCTATCATAGATCAATCTGCTCATTTCTTTCTATTTTGTCTATGTCTTTTCTATTCTGCTTATAAATTCTATATAATCAATGTTACAGGGCAAAATCAGGCTTGGTGTGAAGAGAGATGTTCACGTATTTGGTTGCATGTGAGCTTTTGCCCTATAGATTTCCCACAATACATTACAGCCAGTAATTAATAGAGCTGTGTTATTGAAAATAAACAGACTTGAAGAAGGAATTAGAAATCAAATAATCCATGCTTCTTTGAATTTTAAGAGGCTAATTGTACTACATATTTTCTGACAGCCGAAATGTTCATAGAATCATAGAAATTATCTCAAGAGGTCATCTAGTCCAGCCACCTGCACTGAGGCAGGACCAAGTAAACCCAGACCATCCTGGACAGGTGTTTGTCCAACCTTTTCTTAAAGACCTCCAATAATGGGGATTCCACAATCTCCCTTGGAAGACTATTCCAGTGCTTAATTATCTTTATAGTTAAAAAGCTTTTCCTTATGTCTATCTTAATCTCCCTTGCTATACATTAAGCCCATTCCTTCTCATCCTATCTTCAGTGGACATGGAAAACAATTGATCACCTTCCTCTTCCTTAACATATTTGAAGATTGTTATCAGGTCCATCCCCCCTCCTTCAGTCTTCTTTTCTCAATCATGCCCTGTTTTTTAACCTTTCCTCCTAAGTGTTTTCCAAACCTTTTATCATTGTTATCGCTTTCTTCTGGATGTCTCCAATTTGTCCACATAGCTTTTAAAGTGTGGCATCCAGAACTGGACACAGTACTTCAGCTGAGGCCTCACAAATGCCAAGTAGAGCAGGTCAGGACAATTACCTTATGTCCCATGTCTTATGTACAGCTGGCTATTACTTATAACTCTATTATCCTTTAGATACTTGCATACTGATTGTTTAATTTGTTCCAGTTTCTTTCCACGTATGAAAGTTAGGTTGACTGGTCTATAATGCCCTGGGTTGTCTTTGTTCTCCTTTTTAAAGGCAGTTACTTTATTTGCCCTTCTCTATTCCTCTGGAACCTCACCTGTCCTCCATGTGTTCTTGAAGATAATCGTGAATGGTTTCTCACCAAATAGCAGTAATATAGCTTAGTTATATACAGTAAATTTGCCCAAAACTATCCACAAAAGGAAACCCTGCTCTTGAAACCATAAATGCTATAATGAAAACTAGTGTTCTTCTCTCAAGTCTACCCATGATGAAAACTTGATTTCAGGGTGAAACTGTCTGGAAATGTCTGACAAATAACCTGTTGTATTGACATTCTGTCAAAGCCTACAAGAGGTGAGCAGATACAGAGGTGAAATGTTCAGATCTATTCACAGTGGAGCAAACAGACATTGGTGCCTCAAACAGTGTTTTTGAGGTAATCTCTCTGCTTTCTAGAGACAGACCTGTACTGTTTGTAACCTGTACTGTTTATGAAGACACAGCCTACTGTTGATTCAGCTCTCTGTGCTGACAGCAAATATTACCACATGGAAATCTAAATAATTAAATACACCTAATGGCAAGCTGTATTGTATACAGTTACCCCCAAGAATATGAATCATATGACTGTGTGTAGAAACAAAGATTAAACACTGCCACTCTGTAGAGAGAGGTGTTTGGAAATTATGCTCCAACTTGCTACACAGAGGTGCAGACAGTGCTATTTTCTAGTTTGTTACATTTCAAAAAGCAACAATTTGCCAATAGGTCTGATAAGGAAAGGCTGGATGGTTCAGTGGAATAAGACTCAGCAAATGAGGTTCTTCATCACTAGATTGCTGTTTTGAATCTAGCCAAGATCAGCAGCGAAAATCAATCGTGACATGCTGTTAGTATTAGGCATCAGAGCTATACAGCAAGACCAGACTAAATAGTGCTTTACAAACAAATTACAATGTTGCTCTACCCCAAAGATTTTAAGCTCGGATTTTCAAGGCAGCCTAAGGGGATTGTACCCAACTCCAATAGAAAGTCAATTAGGTTTGGGTTCCTAACTCCCTTAGGTTTATTTGACTGTGTTCATTTGACAGCGATATAGTCTAAGTTTCTCCCCTGCCATTCACCTTGTACAGACATTTACAGGTGACTGTAAAATGCTACCAAATCAGAATAGTGTCAGTGATGACACAACAGGCAAGTATGGAGGATCAGGCCACCATGTTTAAATACAGCCCCAGGCAAATCCGATTACCCTCAAGCATGCAGGGGATTTCTCAGGTCATCAGGGCTGGCTCCAAAATTGGAAGACTTTTGGTGGCACTGTAGTGGTAGATAATAAATATACAGGGCAATGAGACATACCCAGTCAGGTCCCAAAGGAGGCAGTTCTTGAGTTAATGAAGCGCCATCATTGTTTGGTGTCACCTAAAGGTGGGATATTGTTTTCCTGATTTTTTAAAATTAATTATTTAACGTCAGCATTGCTTTTTTTTTCTTTAATGGCAGAGAAAAACCCAGAGAGGCCCTAGCAATTAGGACCCAAAATCTAAGTAACTAAATTGACACACAGTCCTCTGCTATCTTCCCTCCTCACATACATATCCATTGCCTCCTGCCTTTCCTCTCCCTGTAACCAGGAGATGACCGGATTTCCAAAGGGAAAAAATGTGCCCTTGTCGGAGAGAGTTGTTGGGGGAGGGTCTGATAAAGTACAGGAAAGTGCACATGGGAATTGCTTGGCAGCTGTCTCTCTTGATTCATCACACACACACTTATCTCTGTCTCCCCCATCAATACCCAGTGACCTGTCCAAAGAGTCATCTACCTGTTACAGGGTCCTCACCTTCCTCCAACATCACCATCATACTACTACTCTCCTATCCCTATTCTGCCTAGTCTGTCCTCATTCCCTTATTCCTATTGTCTTTATTCCCAATAGGAATTCCCAGTTAGGGAGGCATTAGTTATGACTCCATACTTAGTTATTCCTAGATACAATTATGTAAAATTGGAGGTAAGGCTGAATACCTATCAGTAACCTAAATGTAAAAACATTAATGGGACATTATAGTTATCTGCAAAACAAGCATTACAAACCTAGAAAATTCAGAGTTAAGGTTAAATTTAGAAGGAATCCAAGCCCATTAATGTATGGGAACACACCCAACAACTGTAACATTGCCCTGTTGAGACACCATGCAATAACCATACAATTATGATTACTGCATTATAGTGTTTGTGGTCCCTGATTAGATTATTGCTGATTATAGATTAAATGCACATTTGATTTTTAAAAAACTTTTCTCCTCTTCTTGATGTCTTATTTGAAACCCTTCTCCTTGAAGATGTGAAAAGCCACTTTATGGATATCCATCTGGAAGAACAAATTTACAAAACCTTAAATTTAAAAAAAGGAAATAAACAAATAAATCCTAACTGGGATATACTTTGGGGAAGGGCCAAGTTCGACCCCTTGTGGATAAAGTCCAGACCCTCAGAATGTCCCCACGCCCAGACAGAAAGGAGCAAGTAAGGATGTTTTTGGGGTTCACAGGCTACTATTGCTAGTTGTGACAACAGCAGCCCCTCTCACTGACCTAGTTAAGGACAGCAACCCCAAGAAGGTACATTGGTACAAGGCTTGCAAAAAGGCCTTTCAGAAATGGAAAGAACTCTTATGTAAAGAGCCTGCCCTGTTCAGTCGCAGCTTCTCGAAATGTTTATTTGACAGATCGACGCTTCAGAAGTGGGACAAGGGAACAAAAGGAGAGGAACACCCAATACTCTGCTTGAGCTGCAAACTGTTTCTGCAGGAGCCGGCCTATTTCATAATAGAAAGGGAAGGGCTTGCTGTGAAATGGGTCGTAGACTTTCTCTGCTAATACCTCCTGGGAAGTCCATTCAAGTTGGTGACTGACAATGCTCCCTTAATGTGGTGAAATGCCAGGAAGGACACAAACCCCCAGTTTATGCATAGGAACCTGTCTTTCCAGCTCTCTGCCTTCCAAGTTCAGCAGAGATCAGGAAAAACCCACCAAAATTCTGACTTTTTCTCCAGGGATTGGGGGAAGAATCTGATGGCTCCGGCTCCCCAGGTTCCATCTTGAGGGGGAGGATATGAGATGGGGTATAAAAACCCCATACCAGGCAACAATGGGTTAAGGAGCTGCTCTAGGTTCTGCCAGCCTAACTTCAGCACATCTACAAGAGATGCAGAGACTGGGGGAGGAGATAAACGGGAACAGAGAGTTCATTTGGGGGAAGACTAGGGAAGACAGCAGACCTCAAACTTGCAGCTCCTGAGAGAAGAACTGAGGGAAGGCAGGATCTTTCCCATCCAAAACTGCCCAAAGGTCCCTCCCTGAGGGAAGGGAGGACCTGCTTTGGGTACACCTTGGGTGGGAGGCATTCTCCCCCCGCACACACACACACACACCTCAGATGGACTCAGTTTGTTTGTTTTAATTCTCCTTGTGCTGTGTATGGACTACTGCACCTGGGGAGAGACTGGGAACTGACCTGGCTGAGGGCCAAGCCACCAGACGAGGCAGCCCCTGCCCCAATTTAGGGATCTATCATGATATGCACGGCCATAAGGAGGCGCCATGCAGTGAGCTGACCCCTGTCACATTTCCTTGCCACAGATAGAGAGCTTTGGACAATCATGGGGTGGTAGGAAGTGGCCCAGGGAAGGCAGCCTTAAGGTGTTCCTGGATGTCAGAACTTTTACAGCTCTCACAGAGCTCTGGGCTGGAGCCTGGTGGAATGGGAGGGCCCGGGTTCCCGTAACAACCTCTCGCCCCACCTCCACAGTTTGAAGGGCCTAAGCCCTGACCATTAGGCAATGCTCCCCATGAGCAAAGGCAATCACACTGGACAACATGCATCATGTCAGGGAAACCTTGCAACAGTTGAAAAGGGCAGTGTAACTCACTATGAGTGGATCAAAAGTGAAATTATAGGGAGCCAGGCACTGATATCAAAGAAGAAGCCCCACATTCTCTCCCCCCAGCCAGAGGACGCATTACAATGGTGGCTGCAAGTACAGCTGTGCAAAGAGCTGAATTTTTGGTTTGCTGGCCAAATCTGTGGCTCCCTTTGTCACAGACTTGCTCATAATGACCATGGAGACTGAACAACCTTCTCAGCTCTAGCGGGATGGTACAAGGAATTTCGAGTTGCCATTCTGTGCTGCATGGGAGAAGGGAGAAGAATTCAGTCTCCAGGTTGATTAGTCTCTTTTTCACCTTCCTAAATTCACTTTCAAAGCAAAAAACCAAAAACCTATCACTGTGCAACGGTGCACATTTCCCATCTTAGTTAATATAGGCTCCAAATGGTGTGACTGTGGATAACTTGATGTAGATAGGCATAACGGGGCTGTGCTTGTGCCTGAGACATTGAACAGTCTACATGAAGCATACATGAGACGTGTGTGGGTTGGCAGCTCTGCTTACGAACACCATTGATTTACAAGCTAACATTCATGTCAGGATTTCTTTTAAAGATATCTGAATGAGTCTATTTTTAGGCTTCACTGTGATCTTACTCCATTAGATGTTTCATGCATAATGCAACATCAACCAGCAAATTTACACTCATACTGTAGATCAGCTGAAAGCTGCCACAGCAAATCAAAGCCCAGAATGCTGCTCTGGGAAAGCTGTGCAAATGGGTTTTCTTCACAATATCTTGAAAGCCAGGTTGATGTCTGATAAGACAGCTGAGCTTGCTAATTATTTCTTCCAATGGCATAATATTCTGTTACATGTAAAGTAAACAATTCCAATCTATTTATTTTTACGTTGATCAAATCCACCAATCACAGAGTCTCTGAGCACATGTACAATGACAAACCAGTATTTAATAATGTAAGGAAGGATATATATATATATATATATGTATGTAATTATCTTAGGTACTTATATGGCTCCCATCAATGTATTACCTAAGCACCTCACAATCTTTAATGTATTTTTGCTCATGACATCCCTGTGAAGTAGGCTAGTGCTATTATCCCCATTTTACAAATAGGGAACTGAGGCTCAGAGAGGCGAAGTGACTTGCCCAAGATCACACTGGAAGTCCTATGGTGGAGCAGGAAATTGAACTTGGGTCTCCTGAATGTCAGGCTAGTACTCTAATTAACAAACCATCTTTCCTCCTTGAGGATGGGCTTCACAAGGTAAGGCCCAGGGCTGGGAGTTCAGAGCTCTGTTTCCAGTTCTGTCACAGACATCTTGTGTGACCTTGAAAGTACTCACTAAACCAGTCTCTCCGCCTCAGTTTACCCATGTGAAAATGGGATAATAGTACTTTCCCTACCACAGAGGGTAATGTGAAGTTCAGTTAGTTAATCATTGAGAAATGCGCTGAGATCATCACATGAAAAGTGCTATGTAGATGTGTAGTAGTTAGTTCCAAGAAAAACATTTGTTCTGTTTTCAGCAAGTCACTAGAGTTTGTGGGGAATGTGGTTGTTTAGCTAGAGGAACTCAAAGAGATGTGAGGAAAGCACAGGAAAACTTCAATAGGAGCAGATGAAATTACTAAATTACTAAATATTTTATTAAAACAATTACACTGAAAATTACTAAATATTTTATTAAAACAATTACACTGAAAAATAAGGTGCCTTTTGAAGAGTTCTTTTGCCAAATTAGATGACTAAATTCACTTGTCAAAGTGAGAGTGAAGGGAATTTTAGTCTTAACTGAAGTGTAAATCCTAAAGAAGCCTTAACAATAGAGCCACTAAAGACATGTATAATAAAACAATCCAATCCCTAAGATATCCAGCATTACGATCCCACAATCTGATCTGTAGATGAAGATATTTATGTCCACATGCATTCCCATTGAATTCAATAGGGCTCTGCACAGGTGTGGGGATGCTCTCATGAGATTAGGTTTTGTAAGCTATTGGTTTGTGTATCTTGGGGTGGTTGTGTGTGTGTGTATATCTTTTTCATATTACCCTTCTTCCAAATAGATCTCCAGATTCAGGTAATCTGGAAATGTACCCTATAATTCCATCTAGATTTTGGATTCTCCTATTTTGAAAAATACTAGTCTGCAGAGTAGTCTTTCACTCAGTCATTGGGTAACATGCACCAAAGGCTGTTACCAGAGTAGGCCTGGCCTTGGCAAAATAACAAACACTAGGTATTAGCTAGCACCAAATAAGTACATCCCTGCTGCAGTTAACCATTTCCAGGCAACTCCATGTGTTAATGCATCCATTCTAGGTCTTAACCTGCTCACTCTCAGTTTTTCATTTGAAATTCTTTTTTACCCCTCCCCCTCAATCAAATCACAGTTCCTGTCACCTAAGGTGCTCTGTTAACGCCTTCATCTGATTTACCCATCTAGTGAAAATATTGTTTGCTACTTCTCCCTCTTGTGCACTTACTTCTCCCATTCTAACAGGCACCAGTCTGTTCAGGCAGACAAAAGCAACAGCTACTGTAGAAAAAAATTCAGGTTTTGCAGGAACATGTAGCCACCCCCGACTCTCCTCCCAGAGCCAGGATAAATACGAGGGGTATGGTTTCCCAACCCCCTGCTCTAAGCCACGGAGCCCCACTCTTCTCTCAGAACTAATAATATAACCTTCTTTCTCAAATATTTTTACATACCGGTTAAGTTTTCCTTTGTATCCTCTCTCACATGCAGATCTCTCAGGTAACTACATAATAAATTCCCAAGAGCTTGTACAGGAAGACACCAACCCCTCATAAGAAAGGGATGGGATGACAGGATAATAGATAAGGATGTTTTGTTCAAACGAACAGTGCAAGGATAAGGGTGGTAACTAACAACGTCTGGAGTGTAATACAAAACTTGTTTGTATCAATATATAAAAGGAAAAGTCATAGGAGGAGCAACTTTGTGCTGGTCTAGGGGACAGGATCCTGGTGTCCTGATTGAACCAGTTCCATTGTTGTGGGCATACATGTTAGTATATCTGTAACTCCTTTGGGGTGCTAGTATCATGCTTTGTTGACAATAGACCTGCTTGAGCACCTTTGCTACCAAACTGAGCCTGTGGTCTTTCTCATGAACAACATTGAGGTCTGCTGAATTAACATGCTGCATGCTCTGTTAGTGCAGCTCATATCAGAGCTCTAAGAACACCAGCATTGGCAGAAGTAACAACACTGCAGTGTCAGTAATGCTCTGCTGCACAAACAACATGGGTTACAGATCCCCTCAGGATTGGGACCTATATTAGGTTAACCCATGAAGCATCATATTCCAATATTGAAAATTACATTTGAATTTTTGTTTATATAACTCCAACTTTTAGACATGAATTAGATCTTCTTACACGAGCTATTCAAATAAAACAAAATTATTGACTGACAGCAAAAAAACACTTATTGACTCATTCACAGATTCCAAACCAAGCAACTAAAGTCTGTGGAGTCCTTGGCATTCAATCCCTGATATATTGGGTCATCAGCTAAATAATTTTCAAGTACAGCCAGCTTGACTGCTTTCAATTCCACTTCCAGCTGAGCTGATTAGTAATCATTTTTGGTTAAACATTTTAATAGTATTTTGTAAATGTTCACATAAAAATCAGACACTTCAGTGAATTGCAAAGAACAATTAAGTGGGATTAATGGCGCTGGTTTTAGTTTTGGAGAGGTAATTACCTGTTGCAGTTATTGTTTTTGTAATGGGGTCATCCTTTCCATGTAACTCTATAGCTTTACCTGTATGTGAAGTACAATAATTCTTCTTGACCTTCAAGCTATCCTTGACTATTCTTCTCACAGTAGTTTTCTCCCTGGTCCTTCACATGTTTCTACGTTTTGTAAGGGAAAAGTCTTCTCCTGTACAGCTCATGCTATCTGGAACAGACTTGCTGTATTTCTCTATCTCATCAACTGCCCAAACTTTTCCTGTCACACTCCCCCTTTGCAGTAATGGAATCTGTCCACACCCTCCCACACACCCTCCATTACTGCACAGCTGGCTCAGCAGAGGAGCTTGGGCTGAAGGCAGATCTGGGGTTAGAACTGGGGATGGGTGAGGCACTAGAGGTGGAGCTGGCCAGGAGGTGGAGAGGCAATGAGGGCAGAGCTGGACAGCAGGTGGAGTAGAGCTGTGGCCGGGGCCGGAGGTGGGCTGGGGGTGGAGTAGGGGGTGGAGTGGAGCTCCAGCCGGGGCCGGAGGTGGGCTGAGGGTGGAGTAGGGGGTGGAGCTGCAGCCGGGGCTGGGGGTGGAGTAGGGGGTGGAGTGGAGCTGCAGCTGGGGCCAGAGCTGGACTGGGCGGGGGTGGAGCTGGGCTGGGGGCAGAGCTGGGCTGGGTGGAGTTTCCTCCTCACCCTCTATGGGGGCTGGCCTTAGCCTTGCAACACACCCCCTGAACATGAGTGCACCCCACAGTTTGGGGACCACTGTTTTATTGTTCTCCTTTGCCTAAATCTTTTAATTTCTGTCTCCCTTATTATCCACCTCTGTTATTGTAGTATTTAATTCTGTACAGCAGACAAGCAGCAATATTCGGCCTAGGTTTCTACAGCCACATAAGGCTCTGCAGGGCATCACAAAAAGACTCATGTTGCCTATTGCTTTGATTGCTGCTTAAGTGTGAGGCAATTTGGGCAGCATTGAGCAAATGGCTCAGAGAGGCAATAATCCCTACCAGCAGCCAAAATGCAGAGCAGAGTGCCCTTTTTGGCACCCAGCAAGAGAGCAAAGAAGAAAAGACACATGGATGAAAGACAGCAGCTAGGAGGGTGTGGAAGAGGAGAGCAGATCATTTCAAAACTAGCAGCTGAGAGTAACCAGATGGGTATGAATGACATCTGGCAAGACATTTCCGTGTTTGCCTAATGGCATTGCTTCAGTGCTCCATGACACTGAGCTGCAACATCGACACATAGCCCAGATTTTCAAACCACGTGTGTATAAAAATTCAAACACATAATCTGAGTGCACAGTTATGGCAACTGCACAGGCACTAAACTGTGGCTACGTACATACGGACACTGAGTTTGGCAATCAAACCGTCATCCTCGACACCACATCTTCTACTGCAGCTAAAGAAGTAACTATGTTATCTGGGAGTACGTGGAACGTGGAAGGCTCTTATCCTTGATGTGGGCCAGTCACTGGAGTGAGACAAGATCATATGCACTTAGCCAAGATTTTACATATTCCTCTAATCAGACAAGTAATTTAGGTCTACAGGAGCTCAAGTCCCAACTGGGGTGGAAATAGAAAAATTAGGGCTTCATACAGAGACCTCCCTCCCATCCCCATGGTCAGTGGGGATCATACCAGTCTCTCTGTCTCCCGGTCTAGGTTCTTATTCTGGCCTAGCAGCATGGTGTTCTGGGCCCATCAGCATGGTATTTGAGCAACCAGGACTTGCAGTATCTAAATAATTTTAATGGGGTGTGTGGGCCCTTCAAGCGAGGCTTAAGGCTCAGTACAGCCCTATTAAAAATTCAATCCCTTTCCATTCAAACTAAAGAAGCAACTTCACTTTCTGGAAGTAAATTACAGGTTCTCATCCTTGATACAGGCCGCCAACCAAAGGAAAAGATGATTACTTACAGTTAGCTTGTGTGACACAGAGGCCCACGGATGGTTCACTACTCTGTGTTAGCAACTATTGCCTGGCCTGACATACACACCACACTTCACACACTGGGGTCATGATATTCATTTATAAGGTGGCATGTAATATATCATTTGAAATCTAATAACACATTGGTAATTTATATCACAGTGAAATGTTTGTGACAGTACTGCAGGTGAAATTGTGGATACTCTCTGATACTACGTCTGGGAGACTGTGAACAGACAAAGGAGACAAAACAAGATTTTTCTGTATAAAGAGGAACATAAATATGGTGGCAGATGCCATGTTCAGGAAAAAGGGCTTTGATCTGCTGCCTCCTGGCAGACAGTGGCTGATACTCCTGGAGTTTTGTAAGCAGGGAGGTGTGACCATCAGAGAACCCTATGGCCAGGACTTCTTGGTATGTTTCAATGAGTTTCAGCTGGCCTGACTCGCCCAGGGTACCCCAACTCTCTGCTGTCATAATCTGTATCTAAAATGGGTTCTGTATGGTATCCTATGAGAACTGGTGACACATTGGTGATTAATATCATTGTGAAAGGTACATATTAACACTATATGATGAATTATTGACACTCACTAATATTATGCTTTAAAGTCTGTGACCAGACAAAGAGAGAGAAACAGGTTTTCTCCCAGACAGGGGGAAGGCAGCTATCTACCTGGCTCCTATGTAAATTAAGCATGGTGGAATCAAAACAATGGAAACTCTATGTATATAGAAATGAGCAGGGGGATGGGAAGGCCACAAGAAGGGAAGGCTGCATGAGGTCATCTTGCCTCTTGAAGCAACGTCAATGAACGCTGAGAGATCAGAAACAGCCATTTTGGCATCTTTCAAGTAGGAAGACAAGGGAACCCAGCACCTTGTACTTCTGTGGAAAGTCCTGACTAAGAGACTGTCAGCCATGTCCAGAAAGAGGGAAGATTAGTTAAAAAAAAAGTATCTACCTTGAACTAAGGTTGTAGCTTGTTAAGTTAAATCTTAGCCATTAGAAAGCATATTCTTACTTTCATTTGCTTATAATCATTTTTGTTTTATCCCTTGTACTTGAACTCAAAAACCTATCTCCTTTTGTTAATAAACTTGTTTTACTTTTAATCTAAACAAACCCAGTGATGTTTGAACTGAAGTCCTTGTTAACGTAGTTAAAGTAACAAGCTGTGCTTTTGTCTCTTTAAAGGAGCAACAACTTTATTACATCTCTGAGTGTTCCAGGAAAGGGCAGACACTTCAGGGCAGATGGCATTGGGAAAATTCAGGACTGGGTGTGTGTGTTGCAGTCACCATGCAAATAGTAACCAAGGCTGCTAGAGACCAGGGTGGAGCTGTTGTGTTATAGGTAGGCTGCTGGGGTCAGAGTGCAGAACCAGGGCTGCACAGCACACAGACACTCAGGGAACTGCCTGCTTGTCTGCTGACCGTTGGTGTCCGGGCTGTGAGTCACAGCCGCAGAGCATTTAGGGCACCCAGGGTTACAGGGCAGGAGGTCACTGGTCGCTGTCACTGATCTGAACTGCACCCCAGAATGAGAAAGCATGCAATTAGTATGTCTGCATAGTCTTTGTGTAACCCACTGAACTTTGATTTCACAAGTATCCACTATAATTCCATTTTACTGCAGCAACAGTGAGAGAGTTCATCTTTTTTTAACAACAGAACTCCCACCTGTGGATAACAACACATTAAATAAATATGAAAATTTGGACAGTTCTGGATGCCCATACCCTGAGTTGCTCCAGTATGGAATAAAGACACCACAATGGAGTAAAACTGCTCAAACTAAAATAAATAAATAAATCTTTACCTTTATAAGATGACAATTTATGGGCTAACTAAGACTCATAAATCTAAACCTGATCTTATCATTACAGCAATATAGCAAACACTAAGTAAGCAAAAATAATAATATCACACATATAGGTTTCTATCTGCAGTACCAAAAAGTACACAAGTCATATTCTATGCATTTAAAACATCCACCATTGATTTGGCCTTTATGTCATCACACCATCCTGATCTGAACAAGCAGCAAGCATCTAGTTTTTTTAATAGACTGGTGGTATCCTTTTACCTGTGGTTATCTTCTTGGTACAGTCTGTAAAAGCGGGTATATGGGCATCAGCCCTCAGGGCAGAGATCTTCACCTCCCCTCTGGTAAGTCTGTTTTCCTCTGGGTTTGGCTGAACTAATTCAAGAGTTTGGTGCTTTTTTTTAATACGTGGGAGTGGAATTGGCCCCCACCCTTGGAGATGCCCTACTGAGCATGTTAATTTTTTTTTTCTGAGAGTCTCAGACTATCTGGAGTCAGTGGACAGCTGCTCCACTCTCCTGATGAAAAAACCCCAACTACTACTTTTTAAATTAACAGTGACAAAAGCATGGCTTACAGTTGCACACACAAGTGGCCTGTTAGACACATCAAAGGCTTTTTTGCACACACAGGTTCTGCAACTGCTTGTAGAGTCACAGTCACAGTGTGAATGTTTGAGCATGCAAGTGTTTACCTGCAGTCATTTACAGGCTGAACTGCAATATCAGCATGTTACTACCTGATTATTTCTCTCCGTATTTATTCAGTAGAACAGCAGTTCTCCATTACTTGTAAGCTTTCTTTCATGCTGTAAAGAGCTTTAGTACTTATGTAAGATTCCAGAAAAATAAAATTTTATTATAAAAGTCGTATTCATATCCATGCAATTGGTGATGATATTCCTGTATGACATTTCATCTGCTGTCTCATTGAATTTTTGGAAACAATATATTTTAATGAGTCATAGTATTGATTTAAAGTCAAGTCAGAAAAATAAATTCTCTATAAAGGGCCAAACTTAATTGGGAACCAGAGGAATTATTCTGGAAATATCAATGTATTGTTCATTTTGTGATTTTTTGCATAAACCTAGTACAAAAATATGTTTTCAATAGCTGCTTTATTAATAGAAAAATGTAATCCACAGTTCTTAGAAATTCTTGTTGTTCTTACATTTCGAGTTACAAAGAAAATAATATCTTGTTTATACTTTCTCACGTATGTTCCCAAACGAAATGCTTCTTTAAAAAAACAATTAAGGTTGCTAAGTAACAGCAATGTACTTAGCATCATATCATTAAAAAATATGCAAGCACTAAAACGCAAGGAAATGGATAGTTAAGGAAATGAGAAATCTTGCACTGGTCATGTGATAAATATAACCCCCGTTGGCCAAAATTTTCAAATGTGGGTGCTAAAAACTGGGCACTTAAATAATTCTCCAGGTAAAAAATCATGAAATTCCACAAGGCAGGTTCTGTCTTTCTTTCTTTCTTGGACCAATTTTGTGAAATAAAACCAAAAGGAAAAGAAAATGTCATTTATTTTTCAAATTTCATTAAGATTATTCTTCAGAGTCCAAATAGGATTTGCCATACTGGATCAGACCATTGGTACACAGAGTTCAGAATCCTACCTCCACCACTTAGAGCCCAATACTTGATGCTCCAAAGGAAGTGGGGAAAAGACAAAATGTACCTAATGTAGTTAATTGTGACACACTGTACAGGTGGGGTGAGGGGGCAAAGGGTGGTGACACGGGGGTTCCTTTCTGACCCTTGAAGAAATCAGATTGTTCTCTGAAGCATGAAATTTATTTATTTTATCATCGCATGCCTAAACTGAAGATTATGGGCTTGATTCATCACAGTGTTTTTTCAGTTTTGTATCAGTGTTACTCCATTAATTTCAACAGACTTACTCTGGTTGAAAAATGGAGTAAGGCAGTTGTAAATCAGACACTTTATCTCCAGATAATCCACTTTAAAATTAGGTGGTCAGAGGGCGGGGAGTGCTTGTTTAAAAGAAAAATCTAGACAATTAGAGAAAATTAATACAAACATAAAATAAACTCTCTGATTCTTTCTAGCAGATAATTAAGCTCCAGAAAGCTCTTTGGGCTCTATGTTCTAATAGTAACAAAGAAGAGGTGATAGTGAAGGGGTGGTTGTAGTTAGGTGACACAATAAAATGAGAAATGAGAAAAAGTCCCAGCAATTCAAACTTAGAATTAGTTACAGCCCACATATGTCTGCATAAGTTATAATTAACCCGTGTCAACACCCAGACACAAATAAAATAGAGCTTTCATTTAAACAGTTTGGGATTTGATACAAGACACAAAAGACTATGTAATGGGTGTTGAATTAGAACGCATGGTTTAATAAGTAATGAATACTGCAATAAATGAATGAATGAAAATAAAATAAATGAGGGGATAGGCCTGCTGGAGCACTTAGGGCTAGGTAAGGAAAGTCACACCACTTTGGGGCTGTCAACTTGGCTGATTTTATAAGTTAAACAAAGCTGGATCGTGAGTGTTTGTTTGTGACATCTAAAAAGAAGCCAGAGAGCTGCAGCAAGTAGTGCTAATGATTCAATAGGTGGCACTATAATACTGAACTATGCCCTCAACAGGACGCTAGGGAGGTAGAGTAACCTGTGACACACTCACTACAGTAAGTTTTACATAATCAAACCAAGAAACAGAGTAGGCAGTATCTAAAATCAGCCATTTTTACTATATCTATCAAACGGAATGATCAGTCAATGTAATAGTGATGTGAATCTTCTGGAGGATATGTACAGCTGAGCTCCTTACCACCTGTGGTCATTAAAAATTCCATGGCTAACTATGTATCTTAAGTTTAGGATTGTTAGTCCCAGTGCTCTGACCAAATTCCAATATGGACAATTACTTTCTGCCCAACTAAAATTCCCTCTACAGTTTTAAATGGATGTAGTTTTCTACCTAATTTACAGTCCACTTTTTTCCCCAAGTCTTTTTTAGAACCATTGCTTTCCAGTTTTCTTGCTCTGTTTACACATTTTTGTTTTGGATTATGTCGCCCCACATGTATTAGCTTGTTTAGTTTTGTTTTTCATGCTGAATTTCTTTTTCTGCTCAAATTTGAATGAGCTAGATTAAACCAATCTTGTCACACCATCTGTTTTAAAAATTAGAAAAGAGGCCTAATCTCTCTGAATGGGATGAAATCGCTGTACTTTGCTCTGGGAGTTTTATTCATGGGCAATGTTTTCAAGTTGCTTGCTAATGGTTCGAGTCTTTGTGGCACAGAGATTTAAATACCATTACGTTCTGTGCTGTGCTGGGTGTCTCTAACCATTTCATTTTGCCTATGACTTTGAAGACAGCTTTTACAATTCAATTTATTCTTTGCTCCCAAAAAACCTCCAAATGTATGAATAAATTCCCTAAAAAGATCATTTAAATGTTCAAGCACAAGTGTTACCACACTGTGCCATCTGAAGCATAATCCAAAGCATATTCTATGGGAGGATAAATAGATTGTTTTCTTATTGACATTTAAGGTGGTCTGAATTTCAATGTGATATCCTAAATCAACGAAAGGAAACCAATCCATTTCTCCTCTTCTAGAACTCCCACCACTTTTACTTCTAATGAGCTTTCCTTGCCAACCCTAATTCAGCCATCTGCTTTTATCTTTAGTGTATTAGAAACTAAAGTGGAATTATCAAAGCATGTAAAAGAGTTAGGAACACAGGTCATATCGATAGTCAATGGGTCTCGCACTCTTAGCTCCCTAAGTGCTCTTGAAAATTCCACCCAAAATGGATTTCACAATGCTAATGGGTACAAAACACCAACCAAGGGCACGGGTGACTGGATGAAAATGTGATTTTGAGGGATGTGGTGAGCATTCTGTTTCTCCGGTACAGACATCCCAAGATGCACTTGTTCATCAGTTCCACTTAAGTCTCCCAATAGTCTTAGTAACATGTAAGCAGAGGATGAGAATGTAAGTCTACAGTAAGTGACCATAACCAGGGAGCATTTACAGGGACAATGAGGCAGCGGTATTCATCACAAGTAAGTCAGTGGGTACTACATAAGGAACTGAATTTTTTAAAATGTTATTACTTATTCATTTCTTTCTAGCGATGTATTTGTGGCAGGCTGGTCACTGCAGCATCAGTGGAGAAACAGGATATAGGGGAGACAGAAGAGGTCAAAATCATTTCACTTCCCCTTTGCAAACACAGCCACACCTTGGAATATGTTGGAGTTCAACATGCCTGATGCTTTCTCCTACTCTCCTGATTCTCCAGCCGCTGCTGCTGGCAAGTTGTGTTCCCAGCTTTCAGCAAGTGCCAGGGCCTTTCACAAAGAGGTCACTAGCAAAACTTCAAATAAATAATTAAAAAGCTAGAAAAGCCGGCCGTTTCAACCCCAAGGCCATGAACTAGAATACCAGGAGGAGCTGCAATTGCAACCCAGGTACTGAGATGCCATTGCAACAGCTGTGGGAATCTCACACAGCAAAGGATTTAACAATAGTCAGCAAAGAGCTGCGTATTTTGAGCACAGTTCCTCTTTTCTGTTGGCATGGAAGGTTGCAAACCCTGTGTACTATGCATACTTCTAGCTAACAGAAACTTGTCTATTCACTGGTGACAAGCTGGGGCTTTGTACTTGAGGACAATAACCTGTCCTTTGCAGTACTTGCTGGAGCAGTCCTGGGAGAACAGGGAAGCAGAATGGAGTGGCCACATAGTGGGTACAGAGAGATTATACAGGCAAAGGACAGGACTGGAGAGCTGAAGGAAAGCCACTCGGGTGAATGTGTTGTAGGATCAATGCTACTTTTCAGACACAAGAGCATGCATCCCATTTAGGGTCTGCTCCTCTTCACTGTGTATGCAATAGGAGCCCAAAGACAGCCTCTTTGGACACATGGTTTTCCTCTATCCTAAAATACTCTGCTCTGCTGTGATATATCTGTGGTGGGGAAAGTAGTCACCCAACATTTCTTCTTTTCCTAACTTTTTATCCTCTACCCTTGCAAAAATGAGGAGAAATTGGCCCTGAAAGTTAAAGGGCAAGGACACTTATGGAACTCAGCATATAAACAATAATTCTGGCATCAGCCTTATTGAACAGGCATCAAATGTGCCTTCTGTTCTTGCATTTTTTTCAAAGGAAGGCATGGAAATATCAGGTTCCGAAAGAGGCTAAATCTGCCAGTAGAGATTAGCCTCATTCAGTGGGGAGACACCCCAATGTTTTAAGGTATCTAAAGTTTTTCAGATAGCTCAGATCAGATCATTTCTAAGAAAATATCATTTATTCTTCCATCAGATTCTCTGTCCAGACAGGGCCTGAGGCCTGCTGTTTCCACACAGGTAAAGTTCTCATTGACTTCAGTAGGAGTTTTGCTTGCTTAAGGACTGCAGGTTTTCAGCCCTTTTAACAGCAGACTCCAGTTAGTTTTGATTTTTTTTAATTCCTCTTTGAGATTAATTATTCATACGCAATTTTTAGAGACTTGAAAGTTGGGGGTTATGAATTTCAAGCAATTTTTGTTCCCAGTACTTGGTAATAGTGTTGTGTCATACAGATTAATTTAATGCATAATAGAGCTGCAATTGTAGGGTCTAATTAACCATTAGATTGTTTAATAACCTATAAAGCAACTGATATTTTTTAAAAAATCGCATATAAATAATGTATTTATGTGAGATGACGATCTAGAATTCTATGTATATTCTGAAGATTACTGATGTAATTTAAAACTTAAATCAACTTGTCAGCTATTGCTTTTATCAGCATGAGGTTGTAATGTGACAGCTAAAAGACAAAGCTTTCATTATTGCTGAATTGTGACAAGTCTTGTAAGAATCTTATATTGATTACACTGTACATTTCATGCCATCCCAAAGCCCCCTGTTAACTCTTCCCCATTTCTTGTCTTTATAAGGAGCGAAAGCATGCTTCTATTCTATTCCTCATATGGAAGACACCATAGAAGTGGATAATGTAAAACAATCCATGGCTGCCTAGGACTTGTGAGGAGTATAGACTTATTATGGGAAACTGGTCAGTCTTTTGACAGACTAGCTCATGTCCATCACAACAAACCCTCAAGGGTTTTGGAACATATGTTGCTTATCAAAAGAAATGATCAACACATAAAGTCAACTTTCCCCTCGAAAAACAAGTGTTCAGTTCAGGTAAAATCACCGTTAGGAGATTCCATTGTTTTACTCAGACTTCACAACCTCCAAGATTTTCTCTCTGCTGTATGCACTTCTCAGAGAGTGGGATGGGGATGGTAAGGCCTAGAGGTCAAACTCGTGGTCAGAGCCAGAATCAGGAGTCCAGTGCAGGGTTGGAGGAAGGTAGAAGTGAAAGCAAGTCTGGAGAAGGACTAGGTGGGAGCAAGAGCAGGTCTGCAGCAGGATTAGGAATAGGGCTGGAGCAAGAGCAAGGCTTTGGGAGTCTGTTACCACTATCAGGCAGCAGAGAGTTTCAAGCCCTGCTGTGACGGTGAGCAGACTGAGCAGTTGTTCCTCCTGTGAGGCTTATATACCTGCCCTGAGAGTCACCAGAGCACTTCTTGGCTTGTGGATAGGCTGGCAGGCAGCACAGGAGTGACTCATCACCTTACAACTTGAGCCACAATTCAGCAACCAATCGCTATTCAACAAGATACTTAAGCATGGGTTCAATGGGACTTAAGTACACACTTAACTTTAACCATGCTTTAAGTGCTTCACTGAATGGATTTTCTTGGATTAGGCCCCTGGCAGCACAGAAATTGATGGAGATAGTGGGAATGGAACTCAGATTCCTCTACTAAAAAAAAAAGCACAAGTCTCTTCCACCAGACATGACAGAGAGCTCCTGGAATTAATTCTCCTAGGTTCTGAAGCTCTAGCTTTGCAGTTCTAAAGCTTTCCAGTAGAGGTCACTGGCACAGACACAAATTTACAGGAATCTCTGGCCACCGGGATTTCATGTGTATACAAAGTGTTAGACTTGGGGAACTAAACACCGGATCTTTAAGTTACTCAGAAAAGAGTTCTGTTACCAGAGCACCTGTGGGTTTCTTGATCAAACCCACATGTAGCCAGGCAGTCAATTCTGAACACTTGCTCCAATCAGTGACTGGTCTGTCGCTACTTACTGTTGCCAAACTCCCACTAATTTCAAAAACAGGCAAAAACTGTATCAGTACTTTAAAAAAAAACAACTCACTGTCATAATATAGAAGGAAATCTCAGCTCATCCAGCATAGATAGCTTTAGTCCATTTTTGTTTGTTTGACTGGTATATTTTTGCATTATCCCTGATCAAAATGGTCTCTAACAGCATTTATTTCTACTTCCTACATTGCCAGGTTTGTATAGGATACCGACATAAAGAGAAGTCTTTGTAAAACACAAAGGGCCAGGCACTGTTCTGATTTACACCCTATGTGATACATTTTATTAATTTCAGTGGGAGTACCTGGGTATAAATCACTGCAGAATTTGCCCCAGTATGTGCTTTTGAACTAAACAATTTTAGTGTTAGTTGTTTTTACTGCCCAGGGTGTCAAAAAAGATCACTTTGATTTTAAAATGTTACTATTCACAGGCCTTTTAGATCAGTTAATCTCCTTAAGTAGCTATGTTGCTCTAAATCTCTCAGTCATGTGCTGTTCTCAAGGTATTTAAATCATTCTCTGCAGATGAATAGCAGCTATTAACTATTCTCAGCAGTGTTCCTGAAACATAGATGGTAGATCTGATGTGGACTATAGTAATGGCCCAGGATTCATACACCGTTGTTTGACTCACGTTTTTGAACCTGATGTACAATCACCCATGAGTAACTCATCTGCATTCATTTTATGGCTTCAGGAGTCAATTCTTTAGGGGTGACAGAAGAACTAGTAAATTTAGATAGATCATGGATTATTCTCAGTTGGTGTAAATCAGTTTCAACATTGGTTTCAACAGAGCACTGCTGATTTACACCAACTGAAGATCTGGCCCAATGATCTTACAGTTATACAGTGCCTTTCTTCCAGAAGTACCTACAAGCATTACAATATAGTAATCACTTCACCCAAATGCAACTATCTCTGGGTGAAACTCAGCAACTATTTAACAGCGCACAACACCACCACTCATCAACTGTAGAACAGACATTGGGAAAGAATATTATATGGGTGCAGTATAAGAACCTGAGTAAGTTCCCATTGATATTACAGAAGCAATTTTGTATGTAGCTTGGCCTGAATGCTTCACAGTAGTTTCCCCAATTATTTCCAGTGATGGAAGTGGTGCCAGAAGATACATGCGATACACCTGCTTCTCCTTTCTCACATGTGGATTTTCAGGGCTATGTATCATTCTCCCCTTCCTCAGAAGCAGTGTAAATTACCAGACCACAGGTTACAGAGAGGTGTATTGTGTTTCTTAGCAGTTAGTCAGTATAGAGACTTTTTTTTTCCACCAACAGGCTCATATGCTCTTAGGACATGTCTACACTGCAACTAGTCCCCTGTGGCTGGCCCATGACAGCTGACTGGGGCTCCTGGGGCTTGAGCTAAGGGGCTGTTTAATTGCAGCATAGACCTTTGAACTCAGGCTGCAACCTGAGCTCTGGGACCCTCCCACTTAGTAGGATCCAACAGCCCAGGCTCCAGCCCAAGCCCAAGCCCAAACATCTACAGCCCAAGCCCTGCGAGCCTGAGCCAGCTGGCATGGGCCAACTGTGGGGTTTTAATTGCTTACCTTAAACTTCCCATGATGGTTAGTGTTGCTGCATAATTCCCAGCATATGCCCACCCCTCGCACCCCCACCCACTCGGTGCTAACAGTAAAACCGTGACCTGACCTTATTAGGCTGCAGCTGTTGTTGTCAGCATTTAGTTGTTATGCTGCTACCCCCCCCCCCCCCATAAGAAAATCGCCTACGCACCCCAGTGCCTATGTTGTTCTCAGATAGCTTTGTTGCCCACCGATAACGGGCTATGTATCCCGTGCCATAGCAGCTCTACCCAAGGCCACAGGCCTCGTCATAGTCTGGCACGTACTAATGTATATCCCTCCCCCAATCCAGAGCTACCAAACTTGCAACGCATTCCCTAGTATAAAAAGGGGTACGCCCCATGCCCAAATTGAGAAAGCGTTTGCCAGCCTGATCACCTGGACTGCCCCGCTTCTCCCGTTCCCATACTCTGAACGCGAATCGTAAAAGCCGGCCCGTACCAAATGATATGCTACGATTCCTTCTCTGTTCCTAGTGGTGAGATATAAAAAGTAACTGCTTTGCCTGTTTCTCTGCCTGCTTTATATGATAATCATTTAAGCTACGTATTAAGTATTACAGCGTGTACCCCATATTCCTTAATAAAATTTTGTTGTATTATCCAACGGACTGATTATTGACTCTGGGGGATCCATAACCTGTCGTGACAGTTAGCACACTCAGCATTTGGGCCCACAACCCCAAAGCATTTTGGCACCTAACTCCATTTCAATCAATAAAAGTTAGGAGCCTAAATACCTTTAAGGATCTGGGGCTTGGCCCCTAATCTTGTGAGATGCTGAGCAAGTTTAACTCCGAATGAGTGCAATTTGTAGGAAGTATTCAGCATCTTTCAGGATAGGGCCTTTGGGGCAAACCTGAAAGCTGCCATTTAGTCTCCAGTTATAAGGGGAATCCAAAGTGCTAAGTATTCTTCCTTTACCTGGTGCTCTAAGCAAGGTGTTAATCTTATATATTAAAAAGAAAGTTAAAAATGATGATTGTATGTAAGGGAAAAAAACTGGACTGTGAGTCATCAGCGACAGAAAGAAGCGATTCTAATTTTTAGCTGATTCAGTTTTATACAGGTTATTTTCGGATCAGATTAGTGTTCCAAGGAACATGCCCATATGATTTCATTTTTTCTCTACACAAAATGAGATTAACATTTGCTTTGTACATTTTTGGAAGTGATTACGATTTCATTAGTGTATTATTTCATGGACTGTTTTAATCTGTTATTATAAAAATACTGTATTGCGGAGAGAAAAAAGCAAAATGCACTGTGGGGAAGAGGTTTGCATTATAAAATACATTTATTATACTTTGTAATGGGCTTAGTGTGATAATTCGAGCAGCTTCTGGAAAGCTGGACTTCTCTGCTATATTAACCCAGATCAGTTGAAGTGCCACCGCTCTCATCAGTATGCAAATCCTGCTAGGTGTAATTAGGAAGGTACAAATTTAGGGCCCAGTTCTGTGAAACAAATGTTCTCTGTTTTGATTGACATCAGCTAGCTGAGGGAACTCAGCACTTCACAGGCTTGGGATCCTATATAGCATAAAGAATCTGAATGAAGAAAGGAAGTGAATGCTTCCAAAATGTAAAACAATATATAATGAGGAAAAACTACACGTAGTTTAATGTAAATTATAGTGTAGGAGACAAGCAGGCCAGTGCTTCAGTCCTACAAAAGAAGAGTGCTGGAACTTACTTATCTATTGGAGCCCCGCTGATACGGATCCCGGTCCAATTGCTTATGGGCAGCAAAAGGAGGGGGAAGAGGGGATCATAATACTACTGCTAGGACTCTTCAGCCGGTGTAGCAGTAGAGGACCCTTTCCCCTAAGCTTTTGGTGGAAAAAGAGGATGTCCAATGACCATAGGGGAGGCAGGGATGGGCGCAACAAAGGGAGGAGGCAGACGCCCATCCTCCCACCTCACACACACACACCTTGGCTGGCTGTGAGTGCAGCAGCTGCCACCTCCCCTTCTGGCCATACCTGAAAAAGCAGCACAGGGCAGCCCCCCCAGCTGGGGATCTGCCACCTGCACAAGAGGTAACCGGTTGGGATGCCTGCCTCCCCACCCAATGGGGGAGCCCCTGCTGGTGTCCTGGGCTGGGAGGGGAGGTCCCAGCACCTCGCCAAGACCTCTACGGGGATGGAGGGGCGCTGGGGGCCCATGGGGCTGCACTGTGTTTTATTAGTGAAGAGTGAAAGTGAACACAGGTTACGTGAACAAATAGAACTTTATTAAAGCCCTGTGCCCTGCTGTGTCCATGTGGCTGCATTGCTTCCAGCCCAGCATCTCCCATTTGGTGCCCCTCAATAGCAGTTCCTTCAGGGAAATGGGCCCTCTGACTCCAGTTCCACTGATCAAGATACTTCTCCCCTATTTTACAAATATTCTAATATACAAAATTAATAATTAACACCCCCAGACTCCCACCCTGTGTCCCTTCAGACACAGATTGCTAGCACAGAGCCGAATTGGACACTTGCCTCTGCTAAAGTCTCAGCTGTTTATATAGTCTCTGAGACAGTTTGGACTCCTCAACAGATGACCGCACCATGAGTTACCTATTTCTGTCTCCCTGTCACCTGTCTCTGAGTCGAGCAAACTATCTCTCTGTGGAGCCTCCTCCCTCCCTGTGGGGTTAGCTGCTGGATAGTTCTCAGTCTCTGCATTCTGTGGTGGCCTTTGTATCTCAGTAGGCTGTTTCTGGGTGTTGTGTCTGCTGGACCCTGAGTGCCTCTTGTTCCTTTGAATCACTTGTCTCTCTTGCGTAGTCACCTCGTATGACCTTGATGCCATTGCATCCCTCACAACTCCTTTAGTTCATTCCTTCTGGTGTCTCTCTAACGAATTTCCAGGGGGTAGCTGTGTTAGTCTGTATACAGCAAAAACAATGAGAGTCCTGTAGCACTTTAAAGACTAACAAATGTAATTTCTGCAGGCATAAGCTTTCGTGGGCTGCAACCCACTTCGTCAGATGTAAGAAATAGAAATCAGATAGGGGGTATATATACATGTACATCTACTAATGTAATATATGCCATCATGTGCTAGCAATGCCCCTCTGCCATGCACATTGGCCAAACCGGACTGTCACTACGCAAAAGAATAAATGGACACAAATCAGACATAAAAAATGGTAACATCCATAAACCAGTCGGAGAGCATTTCAATCTCCCAGGACACTCTGTAACTGACTTGAAAGTTGCCATACTTCTACAAAAAAACTTCAAAAACAGACTTCAGAGAGAAACTGCTGAGCTTGAACTGGTCTGAAAACTTGATACAATCAAACTGGGTTTAAACAGGGACTTGGAATGGTTCTCTCATTACAAGAAGTAATTGTCACTGTTCACACATTCTCACCTTCTAATCAATGGTTGTGAATAGGCCTCATCTACTTTAACTGAATGGACTTTGCTTATACCTACCTTCCCCATTGTTGTTCCTTACCCTTGGATGTATATATATATATACCTCCTTTCTGATTTCTATTCCTTACATCTGACGAAGTGGGTTACAGCCCACGAAAGCTTATGCCAACAGAAATTACATTTGTTAGTCTTTAAAGTGCTACAGGACTCTCGTTGTTTTCACTATATCCTGGTTCTTGTCTGATGCTGTAGTAATACTGAAAAAAGATCAATATTAGTTAAACTACATCTAGATCATCTCTAACAAAGAACAAATGTATGTTATGGAGAGGGCAAGTGTTTCCTCCTTAACATTTTGGTATGGTCAGTTTTATTCCTCCTCCTGAGTAACATTCAGGGTATTTAGCTCTAGAAACATGCAGATGTTCTGAGATTTGTATAAATTATGGGATCAGAATGGAGGCCATGACTGCTGCTTGGCAATGTGATTCTAGAAATACTTTCCAGCCTGCTGACACTGTCTCTGAACCTTCCCTTCACCCCATTTTAATGATTGGAGGAAGAACCTCCCCCCCCCGCGAATGGAAATCCATATGGGGTTAAAGAAGGGATAATACCATAGAGAATGGTCTTCCTACTGACCCATGCAACCTGATTCTCATGATGTGTATTCAGAGGGACTTCTGTAGGGTTAGCAGAAGGGCAAAACAATGAGGAAAAGCCAAGACTTCTCTTGTTCTTTATGTGTCTCACATCTCAGCTCCATTTTATCTGGAGCAGTAATGGAAACAAGCAGGGTAAGCAGGATACTAGCTTAGAGTTGCGAGTGGAGGCATAAGCCTAAGTACCGATTTAGAATGTTACAAAAGAGCATCCTGCCATCCAGTCACATGAGAATGTCCCATTGGCTTCTGCAGATGGAACAAGGGATGACGTGTTTCAAAGAAATAAAGTGAATGGATTTGTTAGCACGTTTTTCACAGTAATGAATCAGTGTTAACTTTAAGAAGACAGTATGTCACAAGGAACTGGCCCTTCATAATTAGGTAATGTGATGGGATGTGTAAACCCCACACTGACGAAGAAGGGGCTAACTATAACCTGTGAGTTCCATTAGCTCCATCTAGTGACACCTGGAGGATGTGTCAGGCTCTGGCAGAAGTTAGAAGGAAGGAGTTCAATGCAGTTAGGAAAAGGAAGCCCAGAAAAGTGGTGGTCTTGAGTTTTCTCTCTGTGGAGAGTGCCTGGAAGAAGGAGACCTGGGTGGAAAGCTACAGGAGTGGAGTTAGCCCCTGTGGTGGGCCTTGAAACAGATCAGGACTCCAGGGAGGCAAACCTGTGAACTGGTGTTCTGTGAAAGAATGGCGCACTGGTGAGACCCTAAGATAGACTACATGTTGAAGCCTGGGGCAGATGGAAATTGTGTAAGTTTGCAATTTTGTCTGGGTTTTTTTGTTGTTGTTGTTGGTTTTTTAGTTTTCCTAATGGATTGGAGGGGGCAGCCCTGAGAGCCACTGCTCAGGAAAAAGAATGAGGCTGAAGAGGAGCCAAGGAAGGGCAGAAGACATGTTGATCAGTAGAGTCCTACTGGACACTGTTTGGGACATTTATTCACTAAAAGGCATGGAACTACAGTGTGACCGGGCTGGAGGGCCAAGTCACCATCGTACCAGACAACTGAACTGCCAAGGAAAAGAGCAAGGCAGAATCACTGAAATGTCACATTTTGAGAGTCACTCCATGACAGGTCACTATTTTGAATCCAGCTAAACTCAGCAACGACCAAGAGCTGATACAATCTATTGGCTATTTGGTGGGCTGTGGGATCTGGAATGAGACCAACAAGCAACAACTCTTCCCAGAGCACAGATTTCTACATAAGAAAACTCACTACCATACATGAGCCAGTGCATCACAATTAAGATTTCAATCCCTTATGCCTCAGTTCCCACTGAGAAACTCTTCTAAGATGCCTTGGTTGTAATTGGAACCCCCAGACAATTCAGAGTCTCCATGGACTCAATAGGCATAAAAATGTCTCTCCTTAGAGAAGGTCAGTCCAGAACACAGCTGAGGTACGTTGGAAGGCTGGTTGTGGGAAGTTTTGTCCAGCAGTCACCAAAGTTATACTGAATTAGTTCAGCGGATAGAGTGTTTAGTGGGTTATTAATCTGGAACCTTTTACCAGCACCCAAGTCACTAAAATAATGTTTTTGCAGTGTTGTTCTAGCAGTGTTGGTCCCAGGATATTAGAGAAACAAAGTGGGGAGGTAATATCTTTTGTTGATGCAATAAAAGATATTACTTCACCCACTTTGTCTCTCTGAAATAATGTTTATTTGTTAGTGAAATACATTATTTGTTCTCAGATGTATGGAAAGATTCCTTTGAAACTATTCTGAAGGCAAAGTTATATTTTTGTATATTGAGAGTTTTAATTGAAGGACAGTTATGGACAAATATTCTCCAATCTTAATTATATATGTAATCACACAAATTCATTATTTAATCATGTCATGGGAGAAAGGAAGCCATGCAGGCATTAAAGGACCACGAAAACCAGATTTTCCATCTGAACTGATGATCCATTTTGAAGCTGCATGATCTGTTGCCTCGGAAGCTAAAGATAAGCTCCAAATGGAATTCTGCTCTGCTTGGCTTCCTTCGAAACAATGACTGATAACTTCAAATATGAATTAAGTAAGGTGTAAATGAAGCAATAGTTTCTTTTCCCAGTACATGCTGCAAATTTACTGTATGGCTACTGGCTATGTAAACAAAGTCATTTTACATCGCCATGCCATGGAAGGCTGTAACAAAAGGGTTTTTTCCCCCCTTTTCTTTTTGCATTGAGGAAGAAATTTGCTTTATATAACTGTGCAAAATATATTCTGTTGCAGGCCAAGTGGAAAGGAATAATTTCACGAGCCAGTTCTCTTTGAAATGAGCCTGATGGGGTCAAAAACAATGGAATCTTAGTCTGATAATGCACTGAAGCTAAATAAAGAGTCTCCCTGAGATCTTTTCTCTGAAAAAAACAAAAAAGCAAACAAAATCTTTCTTTCCAGATGGCCCTGATTAGATGGCTGCAGCACTTCCTATTTCCACTTTAAAGATATGGATACAGCTGTATCACTGAAATATTAGAAACTAAATGTAGCAGGAAGTTTACAGCATAATTTATATAATAGACTTGATCCTATTCCTATTGAAGTCAATGACTACTTGCAAGCCCAATATATAATATTGTATATAGCATATTTCAAACCAGAGTCTCAAAGCATTTTACAAACTTGGGCCTCCTTTCTTCTCCATGTGTCCCAAGTTCCTTCCTTCCCAATGGAGAAGATGATTCACTGGACATTTTTTGTGGCTCGCCATGCAGAGTTTTCCATGGAATCTTCCCCCTCCAAGAGGCTTTCTTTTGTTTGTTTTAATATAAATGACTTACATGTCCTTTTACAATGCTCCAGAAAAATTGTTTCATGATCCATTTTCTTCCTTAGATGGAAAGCATTTTACTACTCAGATTTGATTTTTATGAATTCTTTTGTAAGGCAAGTGTTTATTTTCCAAATAATTGTATGTTTCCCTTCAATACATAGGATGAAGAATCTTTCCTGGAGGTGGCTGCAGCCCCATAAATCTTCAGAAATTAAGTGCAGAATAGCCTTCCCCCTTCTTGAAAGCGACATTTTAAAAGGTTCAAATTTCCTTGTGACACGTTAGTAAAGTGTCATTGGAGGTGTCTCATTTTAGAAATTATAGATACCACAGTGCTGCTCCTAATGGACAAATGCTGAGATCTCAGAAAACACCATCATATTTGAAACTAAGTGGCTTCTTTGTCAGCAATCGCTCTCAGTAAAAATGTCAAGAATTGATGGGCATGGAAACTGAATTCTCTCTCACCACTACAGGTGTTCCAACACACTGGCAGGGCCATGTTGGGGAAACCTTCATTGCTGCTGTCTGTGCTGTATCCAGCATGTGGATACGCAGAGTACCTCATTCTCCAGAGTGGATCGGTTAGCTCCCTTCCCAATACTAATATTATACTAATATTTATAAAAGGAAAATACATGACAAATCTGATGCATCTCACTTTTGATTTATTATGCACACTCTCCATGGTATCAGCAATGGGTGCGGAATCTGAATCCCAGTGCCATGGAAGCATTTTAAACAGTAAGGCCTTTTAATAACATCAAAGATTTTAATAAGGTCCTGGTGGAGTATATTTGGCACAAGATGACCTGTAATTTTTCCCAATGGCTTTCTAAGCATTGTGTATTTGGTATTTAAATAAGTAGTTCCATTTATTTTGCCATGACAAAGCACATTCTTAATAATGTGAAGAATACACTGAGCTCCTGTGCTACATATACAGTATGTGGAGAAAGATTTCCCAATTATATATCATTTTCATCAGCCAATTCCATCCAGGTATCAGAGGCAACAACCATCATTTCAGTGGGCAGAAACAGATTGTTGTTAAAATAACCAAGCTATTCTTCCATAAATTAAATGTAGGGAAACTTGTTACAGCAACATATAGTGCTCTTTAACAGTCTTTTGAGGTAACAGTAATCCTTGGTACTTACTTCGCACCTTTCTTCTGAGGATTCAAAGCATTGTATATATCCTAAAGTCCATATTTTCAAAAATACGCTCCTACATCTTGTATGCAAAATGTAGTTATATGGATGCAAACAAGTAATTGCTAATGCAAAATTGGTAGTTGCCTACACAAACACCTTTTGTTGATTTTTTCCACCTCCATTTGGTGAGGAGGTTGAAAACTATCCTCTGTGATGTAAGCTCACGAGTTAGCCTTATTTTTGTGCCCTCTACATAGAACTACTGCAATATGCTCTATTCAAGGCTTACAGAGGAACCAAATACTTTAGCTAGTGCAGAATGCAGCTACTCCCTTACTTAGCTATGCTACTAATGTGCTACACTAAATCTTGGTAGAGTGCAGTGGCTTCTGGGTACAATTAAAGATGATGATTTTGATCTATAAAGTCCTTATGTGGTTTGAGTCCCAAACTCCTTCCGTGTGCACCATCTGTACAGCTGGAGTGCTCCGGCTAACCTTCCCCAGATTGGATTTCTGGGAGACTTGTAGCAGGCAGTTCTTGGCAAAGAGCCCTCGGTTCTGAAATTCATTCCTTGTCTGTTTGACAGAGCTTGCTGTTTATGAGAAAGAAATTGAGTGGAAATTATAATCTTGGAAGTTCATTTTTAAAAATACTCTTGATTTGTTTACTTTTGATGATTGCTGAATGTGTGTTGGGCTCAGACGTTTTACAACAGAGGAACACTTTTGTAAATAGGAAATTATAAATCATGCATTTTGTAGAAAAGCTTCTGATTTGTGCCAAGGCACACGTTTTCTGTGTGCAACTTTAAAACAATATTACTGTAATTAATTAACCTCACAGTACCCCTGTGAATTAGGTTAATATTATTGTCCATATTATAGAGAGAGGCAAACTGGCTTACATAGCTTACCCAAGGACATACATTAAGAGCTATGAATAGAATCTAGCAGATCCATTCTCCTAACCTTTAGATGATACTGACGTTTCACAAGCTATTAACCTTTCCCAATAGCTTTTACACAAAATTCAGCAGTTCAGCCACAAAGCATGTCAGAGGGTACTGCAAAGTAATGTTAATGGGATTTCTGTCTTTAGCACTGCCGCAGGGCACATACACCCCATCTACATAGGGGGCGGGGTATGGACCCGTGGCCAAATGGCCAAGTCTGTCTGTCTGCCCTCAGCCACAGGGCAGAGTGGCCTAGTGGCCAGAGTCAATAGCTGCCCTCCTGTTCTGGGCTGGGTGTCAGTGGAGCCTCCCCTGCCTTTGAGGTGGTGTGGCCTGATGGTCGGAGTCACTGGAGCAACCCCTGCCTTCGGAGCAGCACAGCCTAATGACCAGAGTCAATGGCAGCCCTTATATTCAGGGTTAGGTGGCCTATCGGCCAGAGCCAGTGGAGCTACCCTTCCTTCAGGGCAGCATGGCCTAAGGGTAAGAGTCAATAGTTGCCCTTATGTTCAGGGCTAGGTGGCCTAGTGGCCCGGGTCAGTAGGGCCACCCCTGCCTTCAAAGTGCCATGGCCTAACGGCCAGAGTCAATAGCCGTGCTAGGTGGCCTAGTGGCCCGAGTCAATGGAGCTTCCCCTGCCTTCAGGGCAGTATGGCCTAGTGGCCAGAGCCATTGGGGCTGCCCCAGCCTTTGGGGCAGCACAGCCTAAGGGCCAAAGTCAATAGCAGCCCTTAGGTTCAGGGCTCAGCGGCTTCGTGGCCAAAGTCAATGGAGCAGCCCCTGCCTTCGGAGCAGCATGGCTTAATAGCCAGAGTCAATAGTGTGTCCCCGGTCTTCAGGGCAGCACAGCCTAACAGCCAGAGTGGAAGGGGCCACCAGCCAGGGATGGGTAGTAGCCGGATAGGGGGACCCAGCCCCTCCCTGTTCTACTGGGTCCCAGCCCAGGGCCCTGTCAGCAACCGATAAGTGCCATTGTATCAGCAGGGATCTGGCTGAAACACACTGCTTCTTCACAGGCCAATAGATGGCCATCCCCCTGGGCCGCTTCCTACCCCAATTCCTGAAGCCTCCTCCTGGACATCTTTGGGGTTTCCAGATCCTTTGGCAGGTGTAGCAACCTGTGAATCCAGTGTCTGTAGGGCATCTGCAGGCTCCTCGGGCCCCACTGGCTGGACCCTCCACCACACATATCTCCTCCTTGACATCCCTCCCTGAGAGAGCTGGGCTGCTCCCCTTTATACTGAAGCAGGAGTTGGAGCATACCCAGTAGGGGTGACGGGGTGTGGCTTCTGCTGCTAGGAGTATTGGCTTAACCCCTTCATCTCCAGTGGGGGGCAGGTACGCCTCATCACACACACACACACATTGCATAATTTTAAAGTTTTTGGCCACCTTTCTATGGTAGACCCATTTCTCATGGGTGGTTTCACTGCTGATCATTCATGTTTTTGCAATTCAAACAATGTGTGGCTGTTTTAACACAGGCTTTCTGTGAGTCTCCTTACTTGAATTTGAATCCTGGCCTAATTCTAATCTACACTTTTTTCTCATTCCATTTCTAGTTGAATGTAAAAAAGTAATAGCCTGTTGCTTTAAAACCAAAACATAAAAGTATACAAGGAAGAAAGGTTGTTACTGGGGAAGATGTTTCTATATGGCATGTACAGGCTTTCCAGCAGCAGTTCTCAAACTGCGGGCTGTGGACTACACGTGCTCTACAATCCCAAAGAGTTGACTGGTCACATAGTATAGACTATGTATATAGTATAGACTATTTAGCTAATAAATCATATTAAAAGAAGCTAAAAATACTTCAATTAATATGTTCTTTCCATGTAAACGATTGCATTAGTGGCTACTGGGAAGTTATACGATCAAGAATGAAAG
This sequence comes from Emydura macquarii macquarii, assembly GCF_026122565.2. Lineage (NCBI taxonomy): Eukaryota > Metazoa > Chordata > Testudines > Chelidae > Emydura > Emydura macquarii. Next base: position 10,193,913 of record NW_027130506.1, read on the forward strand.
GTGAAATGGCCCAAAAGTCAATCTCTGTATTAAAATGTAGTCCATACTATGGCCTTGCCTACATGGGGAACCTGATCATTCACAAAACCAAGTAATTATTCCAAAATGAAAGTGATGTTTATTCTGAAATAGAGTGCCCCCAAAGGTAGCTTTTCCAGAATAGTTATAGTGGAATAGTTTATTCCACTATAATTATGCCAGTCAATTTCCCAGTGTAGATGAGGACTGTGAAAGAGTTTGAGAACCCAAATAATGTACGGTTCTCAAATTCCTCCTGAAAAGTCAAGTGCATACAGTATGCAGTATACTTATAGCTGTGTCAGTCCCAGGTAATATCTTTTATTGGACCAACTTCTGCTGGTGTGAGACACAAGCTTTCAAGCCCCACAGAGTTGATCATACCTTTGTGGCTCAAAAGCTTGTCTCCCTCACCAAAAGAAGTTGGTCCAGTCAAAGATATTACCTCATCCACCTTGTCTCGCTAAGTGCATACAGTATTTTTTTCCAGTTCCTATTCTAAATTATTTTGCAGTGTTCCTTTTTACTTTTTAAACAGCCACTGTATTTTACCCTACAAATGTTATATGCCAGTTGTGGGTTAAATGATTCCTTTATATTGTTAAGTTTGTAAAGAGCATTGGTATATTTTGGGTTGAATGGCATTGGGATGAAAGTTATATGGTAGTCACAATTTATACATAATTCCTCCCAGTATCACGTAGGTCATTTTGCAACTCATGAACAGAAATGCATGAGTAAAGCAAAGAATTCCTACAGACTCAATGATAAAAGAAACTGGTTGCCTGTTTTGTTCCATTCACCCATTCATTCCAGTACCTTTTGAGTGAAATCCTGGTCCAGCTGAAGAAAATGGCAGACCTCTCATTGATTTCAATGGGATCAGGATTTCACTCAGTTTACAGTCCTCTGACTGGTTGAAGCAAGGACAACTCCAACATGGCAATACCAGTAATTACATAATCAATCACTGTTGTTGCTGCTGGAGTCCAAAACTGGACTTATCGGTTAAGCAAAGCAATTATTTTCATCAATGAATATTTACCATTGATGGTGGTAATGTGGGGGAGGTGGGCACCTTACTTTAGCTTAACTCTTGGTTGGTACAGTAGTCAGAATTTTAGTGGCTATTGTCTTTTTCAATACCATGTTGACTTAATTTTCTGATATATCCAAATCTCTCTGACCCCAGAAATGTTTGACATAGGACTCATTTCAAGAATTCCAAAATAAATTTCTCATTCCTCAAAAAAAAAGAATAAAAGGACCATTTTGTTAATCCTTAAATGAAAGTCATTTTGCTCTTCAGGGCATTTTAAAGAATAAAATGAAAGCTATCTTTCATCCTTTCTGTAGCAGGATAATGACAAGGCAGTAGAAAATAGAAGCAATTGGAATGTAAAAGCAATTTAGAGATACTTGCTTGATCTCAGTAATTACCTTATTTAGAGCTGTCAGGATTGGTTAGAAAGGTTATGTAAGTTTCTGTATTTACAACTGTAAGTTTTTCCTGAGCTGGAGTAAATAGGTGGTGTAAATATTATAACTGCTTTTCTGCCAAATCGTACCAAGAAAAAAACAGAGTATGATCAAGCAATAGATTTTTATACTTCCTGCAAAACTGTCACTATGGATGAAAACTGAATTTGGTCCAGAGTTTATTCACATGAATGCAACCTCACTTATTTCAGTGAGCATTCATGTGTGAATATAAAATCAGAATTTGACCCTGTGAATGGACCTGCTGAACAGAAATCAGACATTGATTTGAGAATTCATAAATATTAATAATCAGCATTTTAAAAATCATGTTTTTTTTAAAAACAAAGTAAGATCTATATACATATATAGTTATGAGCTGGATGAAAACTTGTTATAGGTTGAGTTAAAACTTCATGGAGATTGATATGTGTGAATGCACCCTTCAATTAATATAACTGTAAGGATAAGCGTCCACTTAGTACAAAAGGAGTATCTGAACTCACTCAGAAGTTTTTGCTGAGTATTGTTTTGGCTAGGTAGGTGTGTGCAAGGGGAAGCAGCAAAATGAGAAAGAAACATAGACAGCCAGAAGGAGTGGCTGAAAGGATGATATCTGGCCCTGGAAGAAACCTAGGAGAGGTTGTGGGGTCAAGGGAGCAGGCTGAAAAGAGTGTTCTTGGTGCTGTGAGCAAAAGAAACAGGGCTTTGTACATTCTTTGTAAATAAACAAAACTGCATCAAAGAAATATGTATCACCAATTCCTATTCCCAGCTGGAACATCCCCAGAGGCCCAAACTTTGACTAGCCACTCATGTCAAAAAGGGGCAACAATATGAACACTGTTTCATACAGTAGTTTGACATTCAGATTAATTTGGGAATGTCAGATGAATTTCAACTCCCATTGAAATTACCTAGACTTGAGAGGACACAGAACCTTGTGGGAGGGACTTAGTACTTTGCATTATCAGGCCCGTATTTTTCTAGGTCACTGAGACCAAAAGTTTGAGTGCCTAGAATCAATAGACACTGATTGTACGCAGCACCTCTGAAATTCAGGCTACTTAATTGACTGCCTAATTTTGGTCACCCAGATATGAAAATGTTGGCCTTACTGGCTGTCATGATTTCAGTATTATGACTCATGTGACTTTGGTCCAAATTTCAGCAAAGCACTTAAGTATGTGCTTAAAGTAAAGGATATGCTTAAGTGCTTTGCTGAACAGGATATAATACAGGATTAATAAAACAGTCTGGCCCCTAGGGCCTAGAGCCCACTAGCATAGTTTAGAGCAGGCCTGAGGCCTCAGAGTAGAATTAGCCTCAGAACTGGGAACTCACACCTGGCTCCTTGGTGAGCCCCCCACTGCATACTGGGGATAACTAAAAATCTGGCATAAATTTCTGTCATGGTTTGCCCATTTATACGCTTAGTATAATACTGCTTACCTACTTAACAAGTGAATTGGGAACACTGATTTATTAGTTAATGTTTAGAAAGCACTACAAATATAAAAATCATTTATTTTTATATTTAAGAAAAGATCATGAGCCCCTCCCTATTTTTCCCTTTATAAAACCTAAATTTTGGACATAAACTGGCAGATGTATCTTTCATGTTCATAGACATTTTAGATTCAGAAATTAATGAAACCAATACAAGCTTTACCCTTTAAACAGATTTTATTTCCGATAGCAGTTTAAGAAAGCTGCAAGGAGTTTTATTCCTTCAGTTTTGCTCCCAAAACTAAAATAGTTAAAATTCTGCCTATCAGCCATTATTGACTACACACACACACAAAACAAACTAATCTAAATTTTCTCTTGTACCATTTTCTGTGTATACTTTGGAAATATTTTCACATACCAGGCCAGATTGTTAGCTGGTGTTAATCAGCATGACTCCATTAATTTCAATAGAGCTATGCCATATATATATGCTGAGGTTCTGGCCCACTGTAATTTCAAGCAACATTTTTCTCAGTAAAGATTGTGTCCTGAAAGCCTTTCAGAAACTTATAGTGCATCATTATCATATACATGCATTGTATTGTCTGACTGCAGTATCTTCTTGTAATAGGCTATAAGGACCCAATCTTTAAAAAAAAAAAATTTTGTCATGCGGAGCATAATGTGAAGTATTTGCATTCTGCAGAAGAAATGATCTCAGTAGCAAAAAGGAGCACATTTATTCTTTTCTACAGGGCTTTAATCAATTCTCAGAAAAGTCTAGTTGAGACTGAAAAATGGAAGAGAATAATTAGCTTCTATTTTTGGAGATCATGGTACTCAAAAATTCTGGCATTACTGTTTTTACTGCACAGCAGGAGGAAGAAATTGCTTCAGGTGAAGGTATGCAGAATATGCTCAAGTACATCAGTTCCAGCTTCTGTGAAAAGGGATTGGAAACCTGACTAATATATAAAATCTCTGATCTGGAGGGAGGAAAATTATAGTGTGATCCATACATAGTTAGCTCTATAATACTAACACTGCAGGAACTCTACATATGATAAACCATATTTAATATCTTATACTGTTCTCCACTCTCCACTGGCAAAGTAACTATAATTCCATTTCAATTGACCCCCACCAAAATAACAAATTACATTTTAACACTTCAACTCTGGATTTAAATATTTATAATGAAACTATTTATCTTTTATAAACATTCCTAAAAGAACAAAACTACATTTATCAAAGTTATTCTAATCTATAAGAAAAATTATCAGTATAAATATTCCAGATGCCAGAGGAAAACATGAAGCACTATTTCTTAAAAATAACTAGAATGACATTTTCCCTCATTTGGCCACACTGACAATGAGTTTTCTTATGTCTTTAGGTGAATTACTGGCAAATGAAGATGCTTGCTTTACAAAACACAACAAAATCTGGAACACTTATATTATAAAAATATTATTGGACTGTAAACAAGATATAGATTAATTGAGCACTTCCCATGCCCATCAATAAAGCGTAATATAAATATCTATCTTTATTCCTCTGTTATTCATATAGACTATATTCTCTGTGTAGATATTAATTTTAATATGTATGACCATCATTTTCAAAAGTGATTGGTGATACTGAGTAAAATTTTTGGGTACCCAATCTGACTCACCTTAAGGATGCTTAGTTTTTTGGGTGGGTGCTCAGCACTTCCTAAAGATTCTGGAGTTCCCTCAGACCATTTTCTCTGTCCCCTACAGGTGGTTCTGGTGGGATACTGCTGTCACCCAGGGTCCTATGTGGGGGAAACAGTGGGATTAGGATCTGCAAGGAACCAGTGGAGGGAACTGGGAAAGCTCATTTACAAGAGCTCCCTGCCGTCTTTGGATCTTGACTGTGAAGCTGTTGAGCAACAACTTTGTTCCCACTATAAATTCACCTATGATCTATTACGGTAGATCTGATCCCTGTATTTTAACTATTCTTTGTAGGCATATCTTCTCTTCTTATCTAAATTCAACCTTTTATAAAATATTGTAACAAATTATTTGTTAATTCATATACACAAAAAAAGTAAAGGAAAAGATCAGAATATTTTGGGTAGAAAAAATAGACTTTAAATTAAAGACTAAAATATGTCATCTAATTGGAATCTGATTGTAAAGACTTAAAAAATATTCACACGACCGTGAATATGCTTCTTTAAAACCTGCTATATCTTACTGGTAGCCAAACAAGTGACATAAGCATTGCCATGGTAACTACTTTTTTATTATTGAATGCCTGAGTAAATAGCCTTGAAAGATCTATATAATGTGCTGTAGATGTAAACCACGTACAGGTCAACCTTCGGATGGCTACAACCCTAATTTATGGACATCGTACAGCTCCTTAGCTAATCTCCTTTATAATAAATCTACATTAAAACTACATGTGAGCCTGATTGTTTTCTCATTTATACCAGCGTAAAATGGAGTTACCCTTGGTTTACACTGGTGGAATCAATCTTACTATTTTTTTCCCCACAACTCAGAAACTTCTTGTACTGTATTTGCCATCTTGCACATTTAATTCCCCCTTTTGAACTTCTGTTGACAGTTTTCGCTAAGGTATGTTTTATTGCTTGCTGAGGAAATTAAAATTTTCCATTTTTTATTAATGTGAATTAGATTTAATTTAATTAGAAAATATGGAATTACTGCTGTAATGCCCCAAGGGAAAGGCCACTTCTGGTTCACAGTTCTGATACTTGCAGAGTGCTTTGCTTTGAGTGCAGTGGAGTCCAAGGAGGCTTCCCTGTGTCTATACATAGTTGCTTTTCTCTTTTTTTTATTAACCTTTTTGGGTACACAACCTTGATTACATTTTTGGACATGGTCAGTGACTGGCGAATAGAAATAGAGATGTTAGCTGCGGAGATGACTGGATGCTGTTTTGTTCTTCTTATCAAAGTAAGAAATACTTGCATTCAATAATTAAAATTTTTATTCTATACATAATACTTATTTAACATCACAAAGTCCAGAGTCAGTATTAGATCTAGGCAACAACTCTCTACTGTATGCCAAAACTGGAGTAGTTACATGAAGTTTTAAAACTATAAAGCTATACTAAAGGCCTCAACATATATTGAGTATTTAACAAACTGTCAGTTACTATATATTTCATTTAATCATAGCTATAATAGGTCTATTTAAAAACAAATCAATCATCATCAAATTAGACCACAATTGCAAAATAACTGTTGTTTTTATATTTTAAACTGCATATGATGTCAGTTTAACAATTATAGACTATATTGAAATGTATTTTATATAGTCAACATAAGTAAACAATTCTCTAGGATTTTCAAAATGCAAATATGTTTCCTCCCCCCTTCCCCGCCCCACCCAGCCTGGTAATCAGGAAGTCTGTATCAGGGATGGAAATATGGGTCTGAAGGTTATTAATTACAAATGCAGGGAGTGATTCAGAAATACTTATTCCTGAAAGTAGTCTGTAGAATTACTTGCATGAGTAAGTATTGTTCATCATGAATAAATAAGGGCCTATTTGGCAACAGTTTAGTAATGGTTACTGTAAAGAAACACTATTAAATTAAAAATTGTTTTTGTCTTAACAGTTTTACTTACTTTTGTTACAAGTAACACCTAAAATTCCTGTAACTAAAAAAGATTAGAGAAAAAATATTTTTATCCTTTTTGTGTGTGTATATTATCAGTTTCTCCTGTTATGTAGGTCAATAATGCAACAATAGGAGAGAGAAAAAATTGAAAAATAAGAAAATAAAGTTATTAAGCCACAAGAATTGGCAGTGATATTCAGAGACAGAGTAGCTGAAACAACTTTAAACACATTTTTTAAAATTAGAATCATATAATCCATAGAATATTAGAGTTGGAAGGGACCTCAGGAGGTCATCTAGTCCAACCCCCTGCTCAAAGCAGGACTAACCTCAGCTAAATCATCCCAGCCAGGGTTTTCAAAAGCCACAGTTAAAAACCTCTAAAGATGGAGATTCCACCACCTCCTTACGTAACCATTCCAGTGCTTCACCACCCTCCTAGTGAAAAACATTTTCCTAATATCCAACTTAGACCTCCCCCACTGCAACTTGAGACCATTACTCTTTGTCTGGTCATCTACTACCATTGCAAACAGCCTAGCTCCATTCTCCCTGGAACCCCCTTTCAGGTAGTTAAAGGCCACTATCAAATCCCCCCTCATTCTTCTCTTCTGCAGATTAAACAAGCCTAGTTCCCTCAGCCTCTCCTCATAAGTCTTGTGCTCCAGCCTCCTAATCATTTTTGTTGCTCTCCGCTGGACGCTCTCCAACTTGTCCACATCTTTTTGTAGTGGGGGGCCCAAAACTGGACACAATACTCCAAATGAAGCCTCACCAATGCCAAATAGAGGGGAATAATCACTTCCCTTGATCTGCTCGCAATGCTCCTACTAATGCAGCCCAATATGCTATTAGTGTTCTTGGCAACCAAGGCACACTGCTGATTCATATCTACCTTCTTATCCACTGTAACCCCCAGGTCCTTTTCTGCAGAACTGCTGCCTAGCTCATCGGTCCCCAGTCTGTAGCTGTGCATGGGATTCTTCCGTCCTAAATGGAGGACTCTGCACTTGTCCTTGTTGAATCTCATCAGATTTCTTTTGGCCCAATCCTCCAATTTGTCAAAGTGACTCTGTATCGTATCCCTACCTTCCAGGGTATCTACCACTCCCAGTAGCTTAGTGTCATCTCAAACTTGCTGAGGGTGCAATCTACTCCATACTCCAGATCATTAATGAAAATGTTGACTTTAAATAAATTGACTTTATTGTGCTTTTAACTAAAAGTAGAAACCACTAAACCCAACATGATATTCATGATAGTTTGATTAATCTAAATCTTAAATTAAAACACAGTGGCTAACTGAACACTCACTTCCCTTTGCTATTTTTTCTGTGCTGTTTTTCATTCTGAGGTTTCTTGAAAGGATCTGTTAAATGCATTTCTGTTTACCGGTATTGTATATCCTGCAAAGCATCTGGTACACCCAGAACTAAGTTAGTGCTGCTATTCTCTTTTGCATGGCTAATGGGAAATTCAGACAGTAATTCCATATCTGAAAGATCACAGTGGCAGGAATGAAATATTTCAAGAAGGTGAGCAGACTGTTTATAGGTGATTGGTGGCAGAATGAGAAGACTGCTTTTTGGACCGAAAGATGCAGCTGATATGTGTTGAATGCAGAACATCTTCACAGAGTTGGTTTGTATTTTCAGCAGATGGCCGCAACCATTATAAACATTTTCTTTCTACATTTCAGAAATCAATTAGAAATTGCCAATGATGCTTATGTTAAAGGACCTAGGACAAAAGTAGCTACCAAACATCTGTATGATATCATGCAGCATACTGGCTGAACTACTCATGAAACACTCTCATCCCAACAATGTGCTTCAAAGACACTTACTATATATATAAACCTATACAATATAGGAGATTCACTACTTTTTATTATTTACAATATTGCCAAATTCAAAAGTACTAAAAAATTATGAGAATGGACCAAAAATCTTTTTAAATATGTATTACAGTTTTGGGTCTTTGATTTTTGAACTCTCCCTGTCTACTCCCAGTGAGTGCCAATTTAAGTGCTGCCAGCTCCTGCAAATGTATAAAAGTAAGGTAATTTAAGACTAAAGGTAGATCATGCCAGACTAACCTGATATCCTTCTTTGAGAAAATAACTGATATATTAGATAAGGGAAATGCAGTAGAGATAATATACTTGGACTTCAGTAAAGTATTTGACACTGTAGCACATAGAAAATTATTAGTTCCATTAGAGAAGATGAGGATTAGTACAAGAATGGTAAGGTGGGTGAGGAACTGGCTAAAGGGTTGTGCTGAAAGGTGAATTATCAAACAAGAGAGAGGTTAAAAGTGGAGTTCCTCAAAGTCTTGGGTCCAATCTCATTCAATATTTTTATTAATGACCTTGGCACAAAAACTAGGAGTGTGCTAATGAAATTTTCCACAGATAAAAAGTTGGGAGACATCACCAATACGGAAGAGAATCAGGATATTATACAGGAAGATATGGATGAGCTTGAAGACTGGTATGATAGAAATGTGATGAAATTGAACAGTACAAAGTGAACATGCACTTAGGATTTAATAATAAGAATTTCTGCTACAAGCTGGAGCAATCATCAGCTGGAAGCAACAGTGGAGAGAGAATTGGATGTGGGGGTCAATCATAGGATGAGATGATTATGAGACACCAATGTAATGCAGCTGTGAAACGACAAATGCAATCCTAGGATGTATCAGGCAAGGTTTTTCCAGCAGGGATAAGGAAGTATTAATAGAATCATAGAGTTGGAAGGGACCTCAGGAGGTCATCTAGTCCAACCCCCTGCTCAGAGCAGGACTAACCTCAGCTAAATAATCCCAACAAGGGTTTTGTCAAGCCGCATCTTAAAAACCTCTAAAGATGGTGATTCCACCACCTCCCTAAGTAACCCATTCCAGTGCTTCACCACCCTCCTAGTGAAAAACTTTTTCCTAATGTCCAACCTAGACCTCCCCCCTGCAACTTGAGACCATTACTCTTTGTTTGGTCATCTACTACCATTGCGAACAGCCTAGCTCCATCCTCCCTGGAATCCCCTTTCAGGTAGTTAAAGGCTGCTATCAAATCCCCCCTTATTCTTCTCTTCTGTAGACTGAACAAGCCTAGTTCCTCCAGCCCCCTAATCATTTTTGTTGCCCTTCGCTGGACTCTCTCCAACTTCTCCACATCCTTGCTGTAGTAGGGGGCCCAAAACTGGACACAATACTCCAAATGTGGCCTCGCCAATGCCGAATAGAGGGGAATGATCACTCCCCATGATCTGCTGGCAATGCTCCTACTAATGCAGCCCAATATGCTATTAGCCTTCTTGGCAACCAGGGCACACTGCTGACTCATATCCAGCTTCTTATCCACTGTTACCCCCAGGTCCTTTTCTGCAGAACTGCTGCCTAGCTCGTCGGTCCCCAGTCTGTAGCTGTGCATGGGATTCTGCCGTCCTAAGTGCAGGACTTTGCACTTGTCCTTGTTGAACCTCATCAGATTTCTTTTGGCCCAATCCTCCAGTTTGTTTAGGTCCTTCTGTATCCTACCCCTATCTTCCAGGGTATCTACCACTCCCCTCAGCTTAGTGTCATCTGCAAACTTGCTGAGGGTGCAATCTACCCCATCCTCCAGATCATTGATGAAGATGTTGAACAAAACCAGCCCCAGGACCGACCCCTGGGGCACTCCGCTTGTGACCGGCTGCCAGCTAGACATGGAGACATTGATCAATGTCATTGTACAGGGCACTGAGAAGGCCTCATTTGAAATAACATGTACAATTCTGGTTATCCATGTTCAAGAAAGATGAATGCAACCTGAAACAGGTACAGAGAAGGGCTACTAGGATGACAAGGGGAATGGAGGGCCTATGAGAAAAGACCAGAAGAGCTTGGCTTGTTTAGCCTAGCAAGAAGTCTGAGAATGGATATAATTGTTCTCTATAAATACATTGTGGGGGTAAACACCAGGGAGGGCCAATAGCTATTTAAACTAAAGACCAGTGTTAGCACAAGAACAAATGGGTATAAATTGGCCATGAACTAATTCTGGATGGAAATTAGATTTTAACTCTCAGAGGAGTGAGGCTCTAGAATTTCTTGTCGGGGCAAACAACTTAGTTTTAAGAGTGAACGGGACACATTAATGAGTGCGAATAAATGATGATGGGTTTGCCTGTGCTGGTCCTATTTATGTTCCAGGAAGTGGGCAGGCTTGCACTAAAGGCCCCTCTCCCCGCCTAAGGGCCCAGGACTCAACTGATTACCAGGGACAACAAATGAGAAAACAGGAATGGGCATGGGGGTTAAAGGGTCAAACATAGGGAACCTGAAGGGGACGCCGAGCAGAGAACCCTGGACAGTGCCCACTACTCCTCCAAAGTAGCTAAGGAGTCAGCAGACGCAGCCGAGAGGAACCCTGCCTGGATACGTGATCGGACGGAGGAACGGAAATAGGCCCCACAGGCGCAGAGCATCTCCTCAGCCACCATCCTCTCCCCGTGGCCTGTGCTGGTACGGGGCAGGGCACAGGAGCCTTAGCGCTCATTTCAGGTTTCCATCCTATGTTCCTAAAACCTCATGCTTCCAGGCTCCAAATGGCCAGCTTAGGGGTCAGGAAGGAATACCCCCCTGCCCAGTGTATTGTGGTGGTTTGGGTCTCCTTCCGCCGAGGCACCCGCAATGGCCACGGCAGGAGACGCGACAGTGCCCAGGACGGGTCAGTGCCCTGAGGCGGCCCCGCGCAGTCCTTCTAGGAGGTGCTTGGAAGGCGGGTTCTCGCTGACACGCTCAGGAGGGGCTGGCAGTGACTCCTTTACCTGCCCTTGCAGGGATCTCGGGAACCGGCCCAGCTCGGCCCCTCCTAGGGGCGGCCGGTGGCAGCCTGAGGCCGGGGTGGGGGTGGAATGAGGAGCCGGCTGGTTTCAGGAACCGTTAGCAGAGCCGAACTGCGGCCCGGCGCGCGGCGGCGTCTGCCCGAGGACAGGGGATGAGAGGCGGCGGGCGATCAGTGAGGTGCCGCAGCCCCTCTCCTTGGAAATGGGCGGGGCCAAAATAGGGGCGGGGCAAGACGGCGACGGCCTCCCTTGAGGAACCCGGCGTGCCCTTCGCACAGCATGCTGGGATTTGTGTCCCTAGAACAGCCCGCCCGCCCCCCTCCGGGGTGCTGTCACGCTCAGCTCCGGCGGGGCCGCCCTTGGCGTTAGGCCGCCCTTGTGCCAGGGGGCGATCGCGCGTAGGCGGGTAACGAAGAGCCCGGGGCGGCGCAGTGACCCCCGCAAGGCGAGGAGCCCTCCCTAAAGAACTACACCCCCACAATGCACCGCGCGCCAGCGCAGCCCGGTTAATAGGGACGTGAGGGGAGGGGGCAAAATGGCGGCGGCTAATCCGCGGTGGAGAGGTGAGTCTGCGGGGGCTCCCTTGTCTCAGGGGGACTGGAAGCGCCGCGGCGGCTGGCTGAGGGGAGAGGCTGCAGCAGGGAGGCGAGGCTGAGGCAGGTTGGGGTTGCGGCTCCGGCTCCGCGCGGAGGCTGGGGTGCTTCGCCCATGGGGCCGGCAGACGGGCTGTGAGAGGCAGCTTCCCGGCCGGGAACGGGGGGTGAATCGGGCGCGGAGAGCTGTGAGGCATCTCCCCTCCCCCCGCCAGCTGGTGGTCGCTTGTCTCCTCCTCATGCCTAACCTCCCCCCCCCAGCCGCGCCGTTCCCGACCTCCTGGGGCTGCGCACCGGCTGCCCGGCTGGGGTGGTGCAGCAGCAGCAGCTCACCGGCGCCTGTGCCCACACTCCGGACGTGCGCTTCGCTCTGCTCCGCTCCGCGGGCTTGGGAAGCGGCTTGGAGTGAAATCACGTCGCGAAGCGCTGCCCGTGTCATGATATTAATAGCTGTGGGAGGGGGGGTTGCGCGGCAGAGTTTGCCCCGACTGTTAGCCTTCCTCCCCGTTCTTGTTGCGGCTTCCCCACGTCCATGTCCCCTGCAGCGCCTGGGGCTAGGTCACTCGCAAACTAATCAGCCACCGAACAACACCCTGAGGCTATGTTGTGATGTTTGCGCTGGCTCCGCTAATCGGATTGAATATGCCTGGGTCACCACTATGCACCATTGTATTGTAGTGTCTGGATGGAGGTCCCTGACCAGGAGGCGCTCTCTGTTCTTGTTTTTCATTGGGTGATTTCCTGATGTGGTATAAATGCAGGTCTGTAGGTAGTATTGACAAAACACCGTGATACAAACAGTGTAGCATACTGTGAAGCTGTGATTGTTCAGTGAAGCCATTTAATGCTAACAAATGTCCTTTGCTTGCCTGACTCTTTGGATGGCTGTGTCATGACAACACAGGACAGTGGAGTAGGACAATGCAAATCTGAGAACATGTATAGTGTTAAGTGAAAGTTACATGATTTTGTGACTATCAGTAGCTATGTAATAACTTTTCATCTCTTGGACACTGCGTGTATTATAGAGACTAAACTTTGCTGGGATTTGCTTATGGTGTGATGGACTGCAGTACAGAGATTAAATCTTTCAACCAACAGGCCAGTGTAAATAGGCTCTAAAATGTTTACATAAAATTTCATTGAGAAATTGCTAATTTGCGGGTTAAGATACTGATTGCAGGGCCATTACCCTGGTAGAACTTCAGTAAGTGAAAGTTTCTTGAAACTCGCTATTAAATTCTTAAGACAAGACACTCTTTTAAAAACTCCCCGAATGAATGAATGAGACTTGGTGGGTCTGTGATTGCTCATTCAGAAAAACCAGTGTTAAAGTGGGAACTGAAGATAACTAGTTTGCTTTTAAATGCTATTTTATTTGCAATAATTGAGTTCTAGTTTTAAACAGTATAATGTTGTGAAAATGTTGGTGTGTCAGAGACTGTTGTGGAAATAGGCTGGGTGATGCTCCACTGTTCTGGCTCCAGAAGCTTTAAAGGAAATGAAAATAAACTGTTTCATGAATTTGTGCTATATAATATCTGTATTTTGACATCACTAAAATGGCTAATGATAGGGGGTTTTAAATAAAAATGTCAGTGTACAGGATTATGATAGTTTAGCATAGAAAGCAAAAGTTATTAGATGATAGCTGTTCAAAGATTTTTTTGAAGCACCTCCAATAGTACATTTTCTTTCAAATATGTCGTTTTTCTTCTAATTCCCTTGCATCATTTTATGTGATTAAATAGATACCTGAAAACACTGCTAAAATTCTATGCAACTTTTTTTATTTTGATATGGTACTTCTCTGTTTTAGGCTAGTAGCCAGATTCTGAAGTGGTACTTCAGAGATGGACCTTACTGAGGGAAATGGAAGCTAGTAACTGGTATGAGTAGCTTGGGAGCATCATATCACGGTGAAATAAGATGATTGCCAGTACTATGGCACTTTGGACTTCTTTTATGTGGATTAGCATGTTAGTTTTGTGGCTGTCACTACATGGAAAAAACTTTCCTTTTCACCCACTTGTTTCATACATTTTCTTGCCATGTTTTATAATGATTGAAGACTTGTTTAGAAACAGGCTTCTTCATTTTTGGTTAGCTTTTTTTCTTTTGAGTTGATTCTGCAGCATATTAAGGCTGAGTTTGTAATAGTTTCCATGGCAACAGTGTCATAATACTTGGTGCTACTGATGTATATGTACTATTGTGGATCTCAATCTGCTTTACCAAAACAATACATTTAGCCTCACATATACCCCTGTGTGATATGATATCTCAATACTGAAGATGGGGAACTTGAGAAACAAAGGTGAAAGCTAAAATGTACAAGTGAATAGTAATTTTGAACGCTTCAGTTCTTGGGTGCCTAACCTGAGATGCCTAGGCTCTGATTTTTCAGAGGTACTGAGCACTTATATTATGCTTTTTATTTGGACTTGGAGTGTGTTCAACCCTTCTGAAAAAGAGCCTTAGAAGCCTCAAACTAACCTGCTGCTGCAGAGCTATTGTGGTCTTCCAGGGCATGCGGCTCACAAAAGTTTGGACTGTAAAAAAGGCCTCCTAGAATTTGTGTAGCAGCTATTTTCAGGTTGATGGGGTCTGTCATCTCAATCAATAATATTAAATGATTGGAATATGAACTGCTACATTCTTCCCTATGCATAATAAAAAATCCCCAATACCATTTCTTTTTATAGACATTTTTTCATCGTTTGGCGTGGTTAAAAGTTAAAGAATGGCTTTTCTAACTGCTGTCCTTCAGATCCCAGTCTCAGTTTGAAAGTAAAGCTGGGCTGTTTCTAACCCACATACCAATTGTAGTCACTGGTCAGAGTAGAACAGCATTCTAACAGAGCCATAACTCTCAGCAACTAGACACCTGCGCCTGGCCCATGCCAGCCAACTTGGGCTGTGGGGCTGTTTCACTGGTGTGTCGATGTCTCTGGGCTGGGGCCTGTGCTCTAGGACCCTGTGCGGTGGGAGGGTCCCGAGCTTGGGCTCCAGCCTGAGCCTTGAAGTCTACACAGCAACATAACAGCCCCACAGCCTGAGCCTGCAAGACTGAGTCAGCTGGCAGAGGCCAGCCATACGTTTTTTTTTTTTTTTTTTGTTTTTTGGCTGTGTAGAAATACCCTAAATTTCTGTGCTTAAAAATGAAAGCATATAAATTTCACACATCATAGTCATAAAACATGTAAAGTCTGCTGAGGACTGTTGTGTGAGCCAGAGTGAGCAGGTTGATGGTGTCGCACATAAGAATGGTCATGCTAGGTAAGACCAATGGTCCATCTAGCCCAGTATCCTATCTTTCGACAACAGCCAGCGACAGTTGCTTCAGAGGGAATAAACAGAACAGGGTAATTATTGTGTGATCCATCCCTTGCTGTACCGTCACATCATCTGGCAGTCAGAGGCTTAGGGCCACCCAGAGCATGGGTTTGCATCCCTAACCATCTTGGCTAATAGCCATTGATGGACCTATGTGCCAGGATCCTATCTAATTCTTTTTTTAATCCAGTTAGACTTTTGGCCTTTACAACATTCCCTGACAATAAGTTTCACAGGCTGAGGCCTGGTCTACATTAGAGAGTTTTTTTTTTTTTGTTGACAAGTCACCTTTTGTTGACAAAACAATCCTGGTGTACACACTGCAGTGACAAAACAAAACCACCTTGATGAGAGGCGGAGAGCTTTTTGTGACCATGTATTAGCAACAAAGCAGCAGTATAGACACCGCTGTATGTTTTTGTCATGGTAAACGGCCTTTGGAAATGTCCTACAATGCCAATCCTGACCACTCTGGACAGCTGTTTGCACTCTGCTGCTCTGCAGCCACTCACCCTTACCCCTGGAAAGTCATCGGAAGTTTTGAAATTGTTGTTCCACTTCCTGCTTGGTCAGCATAGAGAGCTTGCATCCCATCTTCCCAGCTGAGTATCATGGCTCCATGCAGCAAACACTCTCCTGCTTGGAGCACTTAGTGACAGAGCTGGTGCATATCAATATCTTTGATAAATTGATGGACAAATGTAAGTGAGCTTGCAGGGTGCAGTGTACAGCACTGAACCCTGGAAGAGAACAGTTTTCGTGGTTGCATCTGGTACTGGAGGTGTTTGCTGAGGGTCTAGCCCATGAGTGGCTGGCCAGAAGCTCTTCTTCACTAGGCCAGGAACCGATTACTCGCAAGAAGCTGGGTGTGGGCTGATTCAGGAGTGGGTGGTTCACACAGCAAAGCAGGGTAAGTTGGGGCCCTGGAGTGAGGAATTAGGGTGACACAGCTACACACCAGTCCAGATTGCAGGAGGGGGACATCACAGTTGCACGGTGGGATAACTGCCCACAATGTACTGCTCTCATTGTCAATACTTCCACACCAAGTGTGGACATGTTTTTGCAACAAAATGAGTGCTGTGTGGACAGGCGCGAGCGCTGTAATTATAGCGCTTTTACATCACTGAAAAAACTACTGTCGTCAAAACTTTCTTGTGTAGACAAGGCCTGACTCTGTGCTATATTAAGTAGTACTTCTGTATGTTTTAAATCTGTTGCCTATTAATTTCATTGGGTGATAACTTGTTCTTGTGTTATGTGACGGGATAAATAACACTTCCTTATTCACTTTCTCCACATCATTCATGATTTTATAGACCTCTAGCATATCTCCTCTTAATTGTCTCTTTTCCAAGATGAATAGTCCCAGGCTTTTTAATCTCTCCCCTTGTTGAAGCTGTTCCATACTTAGTCAGTTTTATTGCCCTCTCTGTACCTTTTCCATTTCTAATATATTTTTTTTTTTTTTTTTTGAGATGGGGTGACCAGAATAGCATGCAGTATTCAAAGTCTGGGCGTACCATGTATTTATATAGTGCCATTATGATCTTTTCGATATTATTATTTATCCCTTTGCTACTGGTTCCTGACATTTTTCCCTCTTTTGATTGCTGCTGCTGTATTTGGAGTAGATGTTTTCAGAGAACTATCCACAATGACTCAAAGATCTTTGAATGATAACAGCCAATTTAAATTCCGTCATTTTGTTTGTATAGTTGGGATTATTTTTTCCAATGTGCATTTCTTTGCACTCTCCGTGTGTAAACTAATCGTAGAATATGAAAAAAATAGTTAAAGGGTTTATGCTTTAAGATAGAATAGAAAAGTTTAGAGTTTGGAGAAAGGACCGAAAGGACCTAATAAGGTCTGTCAGGATGCTAGCACAGCACAGATAGAGGGCAGACATGAGAACGAATTCTGACCATACCTGGCTGGAGTGACAACTAAAAATGTAATGTTGCTAAATTATGTCACATGGGGTGACAACATGTGCAAGAACAAATTGATCAGAAATGTTACTGAATTATGTCACATGATGAGGCAAGTGACAAGTAAACTTGTCAGCTTAATTAATAAGTTGCAACAAGTGAAGTTGTCACCTTGGTCAACCTGAGGTTATTTAAACCCCCCCCCAAAATCAGTTGCACTTTGGACTGCAGTCTGCTGGGATCCTCGGTAACTGGACTGAGCCCTTCTATGAACCAGCAGCGTCCAAGGGATGACTACTCTTCTTAGAGTCGACTCGGCCCAAGGGGCTTAGGAACAGAAGTGCTTTTTTGGTAATGTCTGAGAGTACACTTGCTTTAAGATAGCTAAGGATTTACAAGCGACCACCTGTCTGGAAATTTTGAAATAGCTAAGAGTTTGCAAGCGACCATCTGTCTGTCTGCAAATATAAAATGACCAAAAGTAGGATTATGCACTGTAAGGAATAAATGCATGCATAGGAAAATACTAGGCCTCTGTATCTTTCTTTGGTTTCATGTTTGTATTATCTACATTTATGCACTTTATCTAATATTACTGACTAAAAATAAATGAGTTATATTGCTTCAGCTGAAGCCGTTTGGGTTCTTGTTCGGTCACCCCGCCTCTCGGTTTAGGCAATTCCTCTGCTTCCCGAGACCCACACTCCTAAAGCTCAGGCCTTCCAGGCTGCTCTGAGTCCATGTTAATCTATTATTTTGTTGCCCAGTCACCTGGTTTTGTGAGATCTCTGTATCTTCTGCAAACTCAGCAACCTCACTGTTTACCCCCCTTTTCAGATCATCGAACATGATGACCTATACAGGTTCCAATACTGATCCATGAGCGGTCTGTGAAAACTCACCATATATTTCTACCCTTTCTTTCCTGTCTTTTAACCAGTTACTGATCCAGGAGAGGACCTTCCTTCTTATCCCATGACAGTTTAAGAAGTGTAAAAATATAATTTGGAAGACCAAGAAAGAATTTAAAGAACAGCTAGCCAAAGAGTCAAAAAGAAACAGCAAAAATCTTTTAAGTACATCAGAAGCAAGAAGCCTGCTAAACAACCAGTGTGGTCACTGGATGATCGTGATACTAATGGAGCACTCAGGGAAGATAAGGCTATTGCAGACAAACTAAATTAATTCTTTGCATTCTTCACAGCTGAGGATGTGTGTGAGATTCCCAAATCTGCACCATTCATTTTAGATGACAATTCTGAGGAATTATCCCAGATTGAGGTGTCATTAGAGGCGTTTTGGAACAATTGATAAATTAAACTGAAATAAGTAACCAGGACCAGATGGTATCCACCCAAGTGTTCTGAAGGAATTCAAATGTGAAATTGCAGAACTAGTAGCGGTGGTATGTAACCTATCATTTAAATCAGCTTCTATATCAGATGACTGGAGGATAGCTAACATGACGTCAATTTTTAAAACAGGCTCCAGAGGCGATTCCGGCAGTTACAGGCCGGTAAGCCTAACTTCAGTACCAGGCAAATTGGTTGAAACTATAGGAAACCACAGAATTATCACACACACAGATGAATATGGTTTCTTGGGGAAGAGTCAACATGGTTTATGGACAGGGAAATCATGCCTCACCAGCTTACTAGAATTCTGTGAGGGGGTCAATGCACATGGACAAGGGTGACCCAGTGGATATAATATACTTGGATTTTCAGAAAGCCTTTGACAAGGTCCCTCACCAAAGGCTCTTAAGCAAAGTAAACTGTCATGGGATAAGAGGGAAGGTCTTCTCCTGGATCAGTAGCTTGTTAAAAGACAGGAAAGAAAGGGTAGGAATAAATGTTCAGTTTTCAGAGTGGAGAAAGGTCAATAGTACTGTCTGCCAGGTGTCTGTATTGGAACAAGTACTATTCAACATATTCATAAATGATCTAGGAAAAGAACTAAACAGTGAGGAGTAATAGCTGTAGATGATACAAAATTACCCAAGATAGTCAAGTCCAAAGCAGACTACAAAGAGATCTCACAAAACTGGGTGACGGGGCAACAAAATGGTAGATGAAATTCAATGTTGATAAATGAATCAAAGTAATTTCACTCAGTTCGCCACGTACTGAATCAAAGTAGTGCACATTGAAAAACATAATCCGAACTATACATATAAAATGATGGGATATAAATTAGCTGTTACCACTCAAGAAAGAGATCTTGGAATCATTGTGGATAGTTCTCTGAAAACATCTCAGAAAAGATATATTGAAATTGGAAAAGGTACAGAAAATGGCAGCTAAAATGATTAAGGGTATGGAACAGATTCCATATGAGGAGAGATTAATAAGACTGTCTTTTCATCTTGGAAAAGAGACTACTAAGGGGGGACATGATAGAGATCTGTAAAATCAAGACTGGTGTGGACAAAGTAAATGAGGAAGTGTTATTTACTCTTTTTCATAAACAAAAGTAGGGGTCACCAAATAAAATTAATAGGCAGCAGTTTAAAATGAGCAAAAGTAAGTAATTTCTTCACATAACGCAGTTACTGTGGAACTTCTTGCCAGAGGTTGTTGTGAAGGCCAAGACTACCGTGCGGTTAAAAAAAGAGCTAGCTAAGTTTATGGGGGATAGGTCCATCAATGGCTATTACCCAGAATGGGCGGGGATTGCTGTTTGCCAGGGGCTGGGAATGGCCAATGGGATGGATCATTTGATGATTACCTCTTCTGTTCATTTCTTCTGAAGCACCTGGTGCTGGCCAATGTCTCCAGACAGAATACTGGGCTAAATGGACTATTGGTCTGACACAGTATGGCTGTTCTTATTTGCTTAAGAGCCTTTGTTGAGGGACTTTGTCAAAGGCTTTCTGAAAGTCCAGGTCAACGATATCAACTGGATCTCCCTTGTCCCCATGCTGTTTGACACACTCAAGGAATTCTGAGAGATGAATGAGGTGTGATTTCCCATTTACAAAAGCAGTATTAACTCTTCCCCAACATATAGTGTAGATCTGAGTCTGATAATTCTGTTCTTTACTATATTTTCAATCAGTTTGCCTCGTACTGACATTAGGCTTATTGGCCTGATGCAAGTTAGTCTGTTTATCATCTTTTAAAAATCAGCTTACGTTAACTATCTTCCAGTCATCTGGTACAGATGCCGATTTAAGTGGTAATCTACATACCCCATTTAGTAGTTGTGCACTTTCATATTAGAGGTTCCTTCAGAACTCTTAAGTGAATACCATCTGGTCTTGGGGACTTATTACTGTTAAATTTATCAATTTGTTCCAAAACCACCTCTACTGACATCTGTCTGTCACAGATCCTCAGATTTGTTACTAGACATTGTGTAGGAAAGTTCCCAGATCTGGCCTTAACCTGTGGATCCACAGATCTCTCTTGTGGCCCAGTGGGCGGTGCCAGGTAGATAAGGGTGTATACCCCTTAATGCATTGGTGGAGAGTTTGAGAACATGGTGCATTGGCGTGGTTTTTGTTCAACTTGACAACATGACCAGAGAGCATGCAATACCGCTTTTGAATATAATGAGCGATTGAAAGAAGGCATCTTTTTAAGATTATAACATTTTGCACAGAGTCAGACCACTTTATGCTCAGGATCTGGTGTTGACAGTTAATGTGGAATGCCCTAGCCACTCCACATCTGCTTATGAAAGAGTCCAGGTTTCTGACCTATACAGCAGCATGAATAGTACACGGATTTGATAGTTCCAGAACTTTGTCTCAGCTCGAAGATGTTTTTGCATCCGTAAGTGAGACATGAACATCATGCAGGAAGTGTCAAGACCTCTTTGTCAGAAAATGTCTGGTTTGTTTCAACCATCTGAGGCTTTCCCTTAGGTAGATGAACTTATCAGTGGTGTCCACAGTACTCAATTTCACCTGCACCAGTATTCTGGTGGTCCAGCTCCGAGGATAATGTTCAGCCCCATAGTGTGGGTGGCTTTCAGAGACTTTGGAGGATGGGGATGAAATTCTCTGACTTCTCCCCAAGCAAGGCAGCTTCATCAGGGTATTCTTGATTGGTAAACACTTTTTGACCAACACTGATTCTGACATGAGGCTCAGCAAGTCCTAATATCCAGTCAATAGCTCAACAGAAAGTGCCAGGGAGAGAATGCAACTCTATCGCTCACCTGAAGTTGTGTAGAAATTCAGTGACAGCCATTAGCCAGCATGTACTTTTACACAGGTACTGGTATGAAAATCATGTACCAGATTTAGCAGAATATCTGGGGCACCAGTGAGCGTGAAAATGCTGACTTGTGACTAAATCAAAAGCCGCCTATGTTAATATGTGCCATGTAAAGTGGGAGGTTAAATTCATGGTGCAGATCAGCCAGAGGGTAAATTCAGTGTCCATTGTTAATCTCCCAACAATGAAATCTGACTGCTATGGCTGGTGCTTTCTGTTAAGGAGCAGCTGCATCCTGCTGAGCAGAACGTGAGCAAACACCTTTCAAGGAACTGATAACTATGAGATTGACCTGTAATTGCCATACTCAGTGCAAGATCATTTGCCCTTCTACAGGGACATGATACCATCAGTCCATTCTGCTTGTACTTTGCCAGGTGCCCCCACTTTGAAGAACATTTGACGCAGGCTGATGCTTACTGATTTCAAGACATGTTTGGGGACGTTGGGGAGAATGCCAGGTCCAACAGCGCATCTATGCTGTTACTTCGGGATGGCCTTTCACACTTCCTCGACTGACAAAGGATCAGTGTTTGTCCCTGGTTCTTCAGCCGTGTAGTTTGCCATGACTGTCATCAGTGGCTGTGTAATTCAGCATGCTTTCATAACGTGTGTTCCATTTATACAGGACCTCGTCCTTCAATGAATAGGGAAAGCTGTCTGATTTCGTGATGGGAAAGCTGGAAGGCTGTTTATGGCTGCCAGTTAGATTCCTGATGATTCTGTAGGCAGGATGCAGATTGTTGAACTTTAGGCCATTCTCTGCTTCATCAGCCTGGGAGTTGATGTAAATCTCACGGTCATGTTTTGCCATGGTGTGGAAAATATCTTTCAGCTTTCACAGAAATACTTTAAAACTTAACTTGAAGAGTATGGGAGTCAAGGATGGCTGTCATATATTGTAATGGAAAGTGAAGCTAACAGTTCCCATTTGTGAACTTACACTGGACTTGTAGGATGAATAGGGGCCAGTCAATGTCATCACCTTGAAATAATTTTATTTACTGAAACAAACTAGGTTTTGATTCCTCCCTTTCTTTCTTCTGTTTACCCCCCCCCCCCCCCATGCCCCAAAGAACTGAGTACCAAAAGTTCACACTGCATTTGTTACACCTTAGCTCTTTGGGGCGGGAGACCTGTCATATATGTATGTAAAGCAAATGATATATATAAAAAACTACAATAAAATTCAAGGTAGCTAAGTAAAGCACTCAAAGATCAAAACATGCCAGAATTAAGATTGTCCATGCAACTTTAATTCAGTCCCGTGTGTATGTGTTAGGATATAATTTTTAATTAAATGATCACCCACTGTTTTTTTTCCATAGGAGTCCTGCCTCATTCAGTGGGTTCAAGCAAGTTAGTTGTTCAATGAAGGGAGGCTTTCCTGTGATCTTAGTTTTGATCATCAGAGCTACAGCAGCCCACAGCAACTACAGGGAAAGTTTTTTGCTCAACCTCTGCAATCCTGGGAAGAAACTGCTTAATTGCTTCATGGGGATGGTGCATGTGCAGTCTGGTGAACATGTGGGAACTGTTTGGGCATGAAGCATTACTAGTACAGATGGAATCTTCAGAGAATTTAGCTGCTGGCCTCTAAGAAATCTTTATTGTACATGTGTAAATTGCAGTGTTTCAGGTTATAACTTGGTCAAATTTGGGCCCATTATTTATTATATGTATTATTGGAGTGCTTAGGCTCCCTACTTTTGGGCCAGTACCACAAAGTGCTAGGAGCTATACAAATAGAACAAATGATGGTCCTTTCCTCAAAATGCTTACAGATTAAAAAGACAAGACTGACTCAGGGTCAGGGAAGGGGTACAATGAACAAGCAGAGTGTAAAATATGATGGCAGCAAATAAACTAATTCCACAATTTTATTTTCTCTTTGATGTGTTTAGTTTGGTGGGGATAAGTCCAAGAGCAGAGAGAAAGGACATTGAAGAAAAGGAGGATGAAGAGGGAAAGAGAAGGGGAGAAAGAGGGTAACAGGAGTGACACCAATATGAAGAGATGAAGGAAGCGGGAGGGCTTGGAGCACATAGCCAGTCAGAGAGAAAGTCTAGTCATAACTATAAAATATTTTCCTGGACCAAAGGGATGCTTTGGCTGTTTCTACTCTTACCAGCTGAAGCCTCTGGCTGGCTCCTCTGCAGCTTTTTCCCAAGTCCACAGGAATAGGAAAAGGCACATAATGTAGTTTTCCTAACCTTGTTCTCAAACAATTAAACTGCTTTAGCTGAAAACTTCCAAAAGCTTCAGTGTTAGGTACACGTGGCATGAAAAACTTCAGTAAGAACATTTAAGGTTTGGCAAATGTATAAGCTTTTGAAAATAGGGTTTTATAATAGGAA
Source organism: Emydura macquarii macquarii (assembly GCF_026122565.2). NCBI lineage: Eukaryota > Metazoa > Chordata > Testudines > Chelidae > Emydura > Emydura macquarii. Next base: position 10,217,762 of record NW_027130506.1, read on the forward strand.
GTGTTGGACACCCTTAATTATATTTGTTTCTACCTTCTATCTATAATAATGTGCCTTCCATGTTGAAGAGTTCCAGAGGGGTAGCCGTGTTAGTCTGTATGCAGCAAAAACAACAAGAGTTCTGTAGCACTTTAAAGACTAACAAATTTAATTTCAGCAGGCATAAGATTTCATGGGATCCAACCCACTTCCTCAGATGCAAGTAATAGAAATCATCAATATGTATATGTTGCCTCCTATATATGTTGCCCCCGGTATGATTTCTATTACTTGCATCTGAGGAAGTGGGTTGGAGCCCATGAAAGCTTATGCCTGCTGAAATTAAATTTGTTAGTCTTTAAAGTGCTACAGAACTCTCGTTGTTTTTATCTATAATAATGTTAACTTGCAAAGTGTGTTGGCCCCATTCGTTGCTCTGGTCAAAATTTCAACACTCAAACATCAGGCTTTTTTAGTTTAAAACCTTTTTAAGGCTGCTGAATTGTGTACCACAAATGCATCCTTAAAAAAAGCCAGGAAATCTCTGTTCTCCCTAGGTTAAATGGTCAGCCAACAATCGTGAAGCTGCATTTGGATGGAAATTGGAATTCAGTTAAATGCACAAAAGTAGCTTTTTTTTTTTTTTTTTTTTTTTTTTTTTTTTAAAGTTTTACATAAAACTGCCATCAGTGTGCTGGATACATAAAGAAAAAGTTATCAATGTTTTGCATTAAAAATTAATATATTACCTAATGTACACAATGTCTTGACATCTTACTCAAATTATATTTTTATTTTCTTATAGCTTATTCCATCTTGAAAAACTGAAGACACATTCCTGGCTAACAATGCCTGGTAGTAAGTATTGCAATATTTAATTACCTTGAGAAAACATTTAAGAATATCCTGTTGTGTATTAAATATTGCTTAACTGGGGAAGTGGGGAGAACACAAGTGAAATAAGGGAACTAATATTGCAGATATTAACTTTTTTTAGTTTAAAATGGAATTCTGATTTGCTCAAGACTTTGTTTGGCCAAACGTTGATGTATCAATACATATCTGTTGTTGAGTACATTTAAAAAAACCTGAAATCAATCGATAAAGTTGGCTGCTTAACTGCTCAATGATCATAAAATCTTTCATAGTTGTAAAATTGTTCGTTCATCATAAAATTATGGTGAATTTAGCATGTGACTTAAAGTATGTTGTTTTGGAAATGTGTGGTGGGGGTGCAAAACAAAGTTACAAAAGAAGTATGTGATACTCCAGTACAGCCCTATCCAAAAATATTTTAAAATAATTAATACAGTATAAAGTTAACTTATAAAATGATGCAGGCTAATACTTAGCTGTACTTTTATATGTTAATATTTTGACATAGAAGCATCTTTTAAAGACTCAAAAAGATCAAATACCTTGAGAAAGTAAAACCACCTTTGTACAAAAGCTTCAGCTTAGGGAAGGAAATGAACTACCGAACAATTAATACCAACTAAAGTAAGTAACTTATCGCCGGGGGAAAAAAAAAAAGTAGTCTTTATAATTAACTTTTTTTCATAATGCCTAAGTGGGAGTCTTCACAACAAAAATCAGGATTGTTGGAAATTAAATATTGATCCCCCTTTTAATAATAAAACATACTGGTTTGAATATGGATTTTACAAATGTCTGGATTGATCAGGAAACAATATATTTTGATTCAGAGATTTCTGAGATGACAAGTGACCTACAACACAAATTATCTGCTATATGTTAAGCTCTAAATCTGTTGGGTATCTTGCAATATAGTTACTACTTGCTACTTACTGTCAAATATTTTTTAGTTATTTTGTTGTATTACAGTCACAGCTTTTTGTAAATTGCTGTTCTATAGCTGAAGCAGCATTTGGATGTTTGATGCTGTTAGGTCCTCATGACTATGAAATACCTTTCTATAAATATTTTTGCATTTTTTTTCCTGCTTCATGGAATAAAGACAGAACAGTCTTTTTAAGTTAAGTACAGGTTGATGTCTTGTAAAAAACACAAATTACATAAGAGCAGGTGATATATGTTGGCAATGTTAATAGCTTACATGTTCCCAAAATGGATATTAAATTATAGTTGAATTCTCTTTTGAAGTTGCTGGCATGGGCTGTTCTCATTTCTTTTTTATAGAGAATGGTTAAGTGAAGATGTCAAGAGAAATGGCCTACTAGAAGAAATATAATTTTTTTTTCGCTATCTTTATCATAGATATTTTTCTAAGGTCTGGCAAACTGAGGTGGTCATGACTTAATACAAATGCTATTCCTTTTTTGACACATGTTATTGAATCAGAACACAGGGGTTGAGAGAGTGTGTGATTTGGGTTTTGGGAGAGAACGGGATTGAAAGTGCTACTAGAAAGGAAACTACATTCATTCAGTGTGATGGGGAGAGGTTGGGAGTAGAGGAGAGGTTTTTTTTATTTTATATTGAAGGGAAGTTCTCGATTTAATTACTAAATTTTGTTAGTTTTGAATTCAGGACAAATGTTGCCACTGAATTCAAAACTAACAGTTTATTTAAGAAGTAGAATTGTTCAGGTAAATGGGTGTGTGGTCTGTAATAAACTGAAATTAATTGCAGTAATTTTCATGATGGTCCTTTTATGAATAAAGCTGGAGTGGATATGCTTGTCTGTGGTTAGGTACCTCTTCAGCATAACCTTTTTTTCCTCTGGTAGTACACACGGTATAAACCAGACTTGCCCATTAGGGTCCAAAAATGGGGAGGAAGCTTAGTTTCTTTAAGTAGTGCAAAACAATGGTAATTCATGGGGAAGAGTGAGGAAGAAGACTTGTACAGTGAATGGGACAAGGTTGCTGATGTTGAATGTCAACTTGCTCACTTTGAAGAATAAATCAATAGATAAAGAATTGATCACACGAGATACATGGGTGCTGAATCAAGAGCAAAGGTTTTTAAACTTCTAGTGCAGTATTCTTGTAAAAATGGTAAAACATCTGTCTTTAAGCAGTGATGCTTGATGCTGTTTGTAGCCCCTCAAATCTTTCTATGATTGTCGGAGAGGTTTTTGACTAACTACATTTACCCCCCCCTGCAAAAGAAACCCTCTCTGGACCAACCATGTATGTTTCATTTTTGTCTTTATCAGATTGTTTTGTGTAAATTAAGTGATTATCTGACTTGTAGATGGCTTCAGAGTTGCAGCTTTTGCGCAGAAATAAACTGCAGAGAAATCTGGAGATAAGAGTACTGGGATATTCTGTACAGGAAATAAATAGCAAGAACTAAAATGTGTAAAGTATGTAACCAAGTAGTGTGGGGGGTGGGAGAGAATGTAATCTAACAGAGATACCTGTAACACTAACATATTTGATCAAGGAGTCAAGGTAAAAATACTGTCTTAATATTTTTTCATTTAATAAGGTATTTTGCAGTTGGAAAGGAATGGGATCAGATTATAAAGGATTTGGGATATTAGCTGTGGACAGATGATTTTGAAGATGGCTTTTTGCAAGCCGCTGATTAAGCTTGCAAAAGGTTGTTGTACTCCCTTTCTCCCAGGCTCAAATATAGGGTTTGCATTTTTTTTTTTTTTTTTTTTTTTTTTTTTTTTTAAAAAGGAGACACTGGTGTCCTGACAACACCGTTTCCCACACTTACCCTTTACATTGTATACTGGGGTTGTGTCTTGATTCATCTAACTTTAAATTTTGCATACTGTATTATTATTCTTACTGCTTGTAGTATTCTTTACTATCTTATTGTGAAACATTACTCAAGCTTTTTACTCTCTAAAGCTGTGTCCTCCCTCCATTACTAGCTTGAGCTTCAGCAGCATTCAGTCCCCATCCCATCCTTCCTGATGGGCTACCTACCTCAAGTTTGCAGCCCCAATTATCTCAAGCTAAAAATTTCTGGGTGCAGTGGGGTTAGGGTAACACTCAAGTTCTACCTTGAGATGAATGCTGTGAAGGGATGCCCTTTGAGTTGGAAATAAAACCACTTGTAACTTAGCTTTTCTGTAGATATCACACAGGATTCCTACTAACCAACTGTCAGAGTTTTTAGTTGTATTATGAAGAAGTATGTTGCTATGAAACCTCAAATTATTTCCGTCTTTGAGATGGCCATCTATTAAAGCCTCCCCATGCACATTCAGCTCCAATTCCAGCCCTAAAGGTGCTTTGCTCTGACTGACCTTGTATGGCTCAGAAGAGAGAGTTCCCGTAGGAGTCCCCCAAAAACAGTGCTCCACTTCAGCCCACATCTCAATATTACAATGTTGTTCATATTGTCACACTCTGCTATAAAACCTTGATTTCAATCTAATAGTTATTCATGTGTGAATAACACATTATAAACATTGCCATGAGACAGGTTTGTGCTTATCTACCTGAGGTTGAAATTCAGGTTTTGCATTATGTAATTGTGAGAAATTGAATGTGCATTTTGGCTGGTAATATGTTGGTGCATGGATGAATTTATTTAACTCAGTGATTTTACATCAGTTTTTAATTATTTAAATAAAGCGGGAAACCTTGATTTAAATTATTGATTTTAATATTGTTTTGTTTGTACTTTGAGTCTTTCTTTAGGAAAATAACTAAACTCTAATATGATCATCTAATCTGACCTCCTGCATAATGCAGGTCACAGAACCTCACTCACTCACTCCTGTAATAAACCTCTAACCTAAGACTGAGTTATTAAAGTCCTCAAATCATGGTTTAAAGACTTCAAGGTACAGAGAATCCACCGCCAGTAAGTGAGCTGTGCCCCATGCTACAGAGGAAGGCAAAAAACCCCAGAGCCTTTGCCAATCTGCCCTGAGGGAAAATTCCTTCCTGACCCCAAATATGGCGATCAGTTAAACCCTGAACATGTGGGCAAGACTCACCAGCCAGACACCCAAGAAAGAATTCTCTGTAATAACTCAGAACCAACCCCATCTAACATCCCTTCACAGGCCATTGGCATTTCTACCACCAGTAGTCAAAGATCAATCAATTGCCAAACTAGGCTGTCCCATACCATACCCTCCATAAATGTATCAAGCTCAGTTTAGACCAACGAAAGGTTTGTTCTCATGTTCATTTGCAACCAATGATAGTTTTACACTAAATTTGGTACTACATTTTGCTAACCAGGGGGATACGCTCATCACTGACTCATCAACCAATAAAATAGTAGCAAGTCAGCTGCAGAGAAAGGGTGGTGATAAATTGAGTTATTTCTGAAGGCAAGTTCCCCATTTAAGATTGGCCTGACCTGGCCCCCAATATAGTCTAAGTGCAGAATTCAGCTCTGCCCTAACTATGGAGCTGTGACCGGTGCTTCAATAGACTACCAGACAAGCTATGAAGCCATTCCTTGTTTTGCATGTCATATTGATGAATACGCTGATCAGATTATAGATAAAAGCCACTCTTTAAGAGTTCCTTTCAAATAAAAATTGGTTTGAGTTACTCAGTGGAAAAAATACATTAATGCAAGTGTTTTGTTAAAGTGCTTAAATCTCACTTGCGTAAAGAATCTTCAGATTAATTATTCATGTAAAATTGTACTTCAAAATGAAGTGTTTAATAGAATAGCATTAAAGCACTGCAGAATAGAACTTTCCTGATTGTGGATACTAGAAAAGGAACTTTCACAAAGATGGCAATTGCTCCTTGAAACAGTTGACATAAAAGGATTTGAATCTGATTTACAATGGTATTTTCTTGAACCCCACTTTTTCTGTCTGTCTGAACACCATTAAAGTTTTTCAAGTTTTCCTCTTAGTTATGCAGTTACAGTGCAGGTTTCAGCATACAGAATACAAAATGACAAAATATTGAATATACAAGACTTTGAGATCACTGATTACAGTGGTAGTGTTTTAAAATCTCCCGAATAAAAGTAGTTCATTGTAAGTGTTGAAAGGACACTTTGCTTAATACATTGTTTCATCATTATCTAGTGGGCTCAACACTGTACAACTTTACTAAAATTGTTTAATGTTTGTGTACAATCTGCGAAATACAAAACAGAAAATTACAACTGCCCAACTAGGACTCTAGTCAGAAAATGGTACCTTCTAGTAGGTGATACAAGTAAATAGTCAAAATATGTCATGGCAGAAGGTTGACCTTTGATAGGCAAAGAATTTATTATGCCTATGAAGAGTTTCATTTTGTCACAGGGATTTTGCAGTTCCTAATTAGCTATTGATGATTGTCTAGTGTTCTACATTAGAAAATGGGCTGTGCAAATTAAAACCAGTCAAAGTTTCTGTATCTAAGGCCTGGTCTACACTGGTTGCTTAATTTGAATTACTCCCGCGTCTACATTTGCGCATTAATTCAAATTAAGGAGCCTTTAAAATCGAATTAATAAAACCACCTCGGCAAGTAGATTAGTGCCTGAAGCGCATCAGTTTATTCGCATTAGTGTGAGTGTGGACACAAGGGGACTTAATTGGCCTCCAGACTGTATCCCATGATGCCCCATTTCAGTACCCTCCCCCAAAGCAGCCCTGGAAAGATTTAAATCTTCATTTCCTGCGGTGAATGGGTTTAAAATCCAAGCTGTGATCATCTTCCTCCCCCCCCAAAAATACACAACAAGCCCTTTGCAGTTTGTCTCTTTAAGGGTTTGAAAATTTCACATGCCCGCGTGGTGAATGCATTTTAACTGTCCAGCAAGCCCTTTGCAGTTTGTCCCGTTAAGATTTGTCCCTTTGAAAGTATAGCCCTTTAAAGTTTGTCCTTTTGAAAGATTTCACCACCCACCCCGCTCTCCGCGTGGTGAATGCGTTTTAAATGCCAGCAGTGAGAGGAAATTCTTTGCTACATTGTTTCAGTGGCCAATCATGGAAATTGATACTTTCTGAAGAGTTTATTCACAGTGCTACATGTGGATACATTTTATATCATGCTTTCTATCTGTGAAATGGAAACATTTGTATCACTGTATTAATATACTAACTGACTCATTGTTATTTATCTTACATTCTACAGACACCTGTAGAATCAAAATCAAAGGCAAGCAATATACAGGGGATGGTAGGGGGAGCATAAAAGTCAAACAGCATACAGTTCTAAAGTAATCCAGGATAAGCTGCGATGTATTTGTCACGGTCAAAATGACAGCATAGTTCAGATGGCTCCATGTGCCTGCAGCAATGGCGATCGGGGGAGTAAAAAAACAGCATGAAAATCCTTTTCCTGTTTGTTTGGGGGTGGGGGAAGCAGCGCTGCATCCTGGGACGACGACACTCGTCACAACAGTCTCTATGGTTAGTTGCGCTGTGGGATAGCTTCCCACATTGCACTGCTTTCTAATTCGAATTAAGGCTGGCCAGTGTGGACGCAAGAAGCCAGCACAAACACTGTAGTGTGGACAGTCTGCAGCGCTTTCTGTAAATTGCTTTCTGTAATTTGAATTAAGCTTAATAGCCTAAAATTATCTAAGCAATTTATAACTGATGAAGGCTATCTCAATTCATTCCCCCTTAATCCCCCATTTTCAGTATTTGGTTTCAGTAGTGCCCTTGTGTCTTTTCATTACCTACTAAAAAGTCATGTATGCCTCTGATAGAGGTGTGGTGTGTGTTTGTATTTTTTTTTGTATAATAAGCTATAGATATAGTTAAGGCTTCCAGTTTTAGGTTAAAAGCAAACACTTATAAAAGTATACTGAAATTCAAAATCTAAATTTTTCAGTGAGTATTTTATAGAAGTATTGCCTAATCTTTCTTAGTTAACTATTTGTTAAAACCTAACTGTTGTTGTTGTTTACAGAAATTGCTTTGCAACTGGTTTTCATATCAGTCGTTGATTAATCTTCATGTGCAGCATTATTTGCTATTGATTTCTGAATCATGGGACGGAAGGGTAAGACTCACGCTGATTATACATGCAACCGTCCTGATTTTGTTGCATAAAAATATGAAGAGAAATTGGTTTCATTTTTATATGCTCGCTGTTTGACTATGTACATGTTATAGTATGGAAAGACCAAGAGTGAACTGGCCCGAGATGACTGATCGCAATTAATGATTGATACACTGAAAACATCTTGGCCTGTCTGACAAATGGCTTGTGGGTTTTCTTTTTTTGCCTACTGGAAGGGACCAGTGATCACTTTAAGATCACATACTTTGTGAATAATCAGGGATATAAATTAATTGGATGCCTCAATTCCAGCTTTCAAATGGTATAATCTCATCTCTAGGAGTTCATGAGAATGTATACTGCTAAACTCATGCAGAAATTGAAGGGGAGAAGGAGGAGGATAATTGGAAAAACTAGATCTTAAAGCAAGGATAAGATTTTTCTGGTTTTTGTGACTTAAAGTTTTGAATTCTTTAACTTTTCAGGTTCAAATTATCTATGCTCAGTGTCTGCTTAAAGCTTAAGATTGTTTTTGAATGTTTCAGCAAAGCCAGTGTAAGCATTTCCTAGAATGAATTTTGGGGAAAAATGCATTGTAATTTCTTTTAACCATTTCATTGAGAAGGGCTTCCATGCTTTGGGTGAGGAACTCAAAATTTGGCAAGGGGGATAACCTTGTCTTTTCCATCCTGTAGAAAATATACCCAAATTTGGCCAAGTTATAAGCTGCTTTGATTTAAAAAAAAAAAAAAAAAAAAAAAAAAAAAAAAGTTTCCATATGTTCAGTAGAGGTTTGTTACAGACCAGCAGCTAACTTTTTTTCCAAAAATTCCTTCTGCACTGAGTGTTCTGTTGCTATGTGCTGACCAGGTTGCACTTGCATCATCCTCCAGAGCAATTGAATATCCTTTCATTCCTGGGCTGGAGGGGCTGAGCAGGACTTCCACTGCAATTGTTCTTTACAGTAGCTGGGGGCTAGTGGCATGTGACAATGGAATGGACAGAAAGGAGTTTCACTCCTTTGCTCACAGTATTCCCAGGCAGCATGGAGAAGGCTGTGGCTGACTGGATGTGGGATTTTTGGTTTAAGTCCAGTAGGTTTAGCATATCATAAGTGTAGCTTTCAAGTATGATGCTACCTTTGGACAAAGTAAAAGTGATAAGAGAATGCCACCTTAAACAGTAGCTTGCTGGGAGTGCTATAGGGAATCATAAATAAACCAGAAAGAACATTTTTTTTTTTTTTTTTTGAAAGATGGAAAAACATTTAAAATCTAAAGTAGCCACCAACTGTGAAATCTGAAGAGCATGTCCCAATTAAAATTCTCCATTCATGTACTATTTTTTTAGCCTGTTGCTAATTGTTTTGTACATACTGCAATATTTTTTCATTTAAAAAGGCAACACTTTTATAATTCACAGTAAGTGAATACCTGATCAGACTACTAATAAATCCCATTTCTCCCTGCCTATAATTGGAAAATTTAAAAATGTTTTATAGTAGAGATTTCTTGTTGAACCTTGTGTCCTGTACTTTGAAAATAAACATAGCTCCAGAACATTAAATCAACAAACAGTACACTGTAGTACCCATAATTACTGCTTTCATAAAAAAGATTGACAAATATTGACATATTAATCTTTAAACGCTTAGAAATTATTTCAATTTACAGAAAATGTTGAATATTTGTTCAGGAAACCATCTGAGCCATCACTGGTTTCCCATACTCTTTACCATCTTCCTATTTAAATCCACGTGAACATGTTCCATGTGACAGTGAAGAGCCTGCTCGATTTGTTTAGAGCTGACCCTTATCTTTACTCCCTGGACCTCAGATATGGTTGCCAAAGCTCACTTTGCAGAACACCAAATGCAAGAAAAAAAAATTAGCTTGTGGTGTCATGAAGATGATGTACTGTTATAGCACTGGTCTAGGACTCAGGAGATCAAGGTTCTCAGCTCAGCCAGCAGTTTCCTTTATGACTTTGGACAAGTCTTTGTTAGTTTACAGTAACCCCTTTTTCTGCGTATTTTACTTAAAGATAATAGATGTTGGCTTCCATTATATACATTCACATCTAGTTTACTACATACAGTACATCTCTTATTTATTAGTCATTCTTAATATAATAAATGAGATGTTTTGGCCAAGTTCTTTGAGTGGTCTCTGAAGAGTTGGTGTCCAATTTAAGACATCTTTGGAAAAAACAACCTTAAGTTCTGAGCAGGCAAAACTCCAACTGACTTCAGTTGCCATTCATGCCTCTTAGACAATTTCTCTTATGCTTAGTCAACTTCTCTCTCTCTCTCTCTGGTTCTCATACACTGTGACAGTGCTGCAAGCTTTTGCATTGTGACATTACAGAGAAATATTTAAAATATAAATAGAATTTAGAAACCGTTCTATTCATCTTCAAGGCCAAATGGAACCTGACAGTGTCCCTTCGATATATTAGTTTGGGTGAGAGACGTTTCTCAGGATTAAGTTGTAAATGCATTCTATATAGAGGCCCCATAAACCTTTTATTGACACACTTGTAGTTTTGCATGAATAGGGGATGTGGTTTTTTTTTTTTTTTAAGTTCTGTACTGCATTTTGTGCATTAAGTATGCACTCTAAAAATCCTTGAACTGTTGACTTGGACCGGTAATATCAGTATTTTAATTCTGTTTTGGTTTAGTTGAGATGGGAAAAGGTGTTTGTTCACTTACATTTTTTTTTCTAAAATACATTTATCCATATTTGTTTATCCATCAGGGATAGAAAGTTACAGTGAGGGTCTGGATTTGTTCCAGGAGATTAAGGTCAAGATCCTGCAAAGACACCAGATGAAGTACTGTTTTCTCCACACAATGCACAATTAACCTTTGGAACTCCTTGCCCTTGGATGTTGTGATGTCCAAAAGTATAACTGGATAAAAACCAGCTAAATTCATGGAGGCTAGGTCCATCAATGGCTACTAGCCAAGATGGTGAGGGATACAACCCTATGCTTGGGGACTGCCTCTGACTGCTAGTAGCTAAGAGGGGAAGAAGGGTAGATCAATCAAACTCCCCTTTTCTGTCCACTCCCACTGAAGCTCTGGTACTAGCCACTATTGGAGACCGGCTACTGGCTAGATGGATCATTGGTGTGACCATGTGGTAGTTCTTATGTAAATCATTACCATATACTCATCTGTTAGTTATGAAACAATGGTTCTTTTGTATCTTTAGCCACGTAGTTGTTGTGTCAAAGATCACATACAGTTAGAAAATGTTTGCATGGATATTGTGTGAAACTTGAAAATAAAAGTTTAAGCCACGATTTTCAAAAGTGACTGGTGGTTGTTTGCCTCAGTTTTTTGGATGCTCAACTTGAGACACACTAAGGTCCAAATTCATGAAGTCACTTATGTCTCTCTCTCTTTTCCTTGATTACAGCCCTAACTTAAAGCATGAACCATTTAGATACTTAAAGTTAGGCATATGTTTAAGTATCTTGCTGAATTGGGATCTTAATGTGTCTCAAGCTGGGTGCCCAAAATCATTAGTTATAACTGTATTTGAAAAGCTTGACCATATCTTTTATTTTTTTAATATCAAGCAGAGATGGATTTAGCCCCTTATTTGTGGCTAGGTAAAATTAGGTATTTCCCTCCTGATTTTGGAAAGTTTAAGGTGTGTGGGAAGCAAGCTGCCTGTTTGTGGGGAAAATTAATATGTGAAAATGTAATATTAAATGAGAGTAAATGCTTGTTGCTGCGTTTGCATATAGGCTTTTCTATGTTACAGATACATATCTGGCTTTCTGACAGTTATACTGAGATTGTTCCCTTCCCTAACCAAACCAATGTTTCAATTTGCAACCTAGATTGGAGCTTAACTGTTTTATAGCAAGGGTAAAACTTTAAGATGTTTATAGTTTCCAGAGAAACTTTTTTGTAGATTTAGCTGGGTTATGAAACACAGATAAGATCTTGGTTAGAAAACATGGATAAGATACTGTCTACTCTGTACATTTTTTGTAACGAGGTTGAGGGATAGCCACGTTGTAACCAGGTTTTTTTGTATGCCTGTATCTCAAGTGCAAGTGTGGTCTAAGACCCTCTGTGCACCTGAATGGCTTTGAGGTTTGTAACTTGTTAGTGACCTTAGTTGCTTCCAAATGTGGCGTTTGTTATGTTTGTTAAACAGTAGCTCTGGATGCTGATGTTTCACTTTCAGCAGCCTAGGCTCTCACAAAGTTGTTCTGTAATCTGATCAGATATCTGTTTTGCTGTGCAGATGGCATCTACTATCCACATGTGTATAACCAGACTGATTGGTCCTCTCTCCTCCTAGCTCTGTGTCCCATTACATCCCGAAGAGTAGGTTGTTGGTATTGCTCTGTATGTATGCTGGGGACCTCTGATGTCCAGATTCTCCCAGAATGCACTGGTAAAAATAGTGAAGTCAGAATGTTGCGTGTGGATATATAAATCAGATTAAAACTTGGTTTTGTTGTGGAAAAGCTGGGTGGATGCAGCTCAACCATATTTGTTGCAACTGTCAGATAAATGTGTTGTAACCTGGCTAGTTTAATATTTGTAGTGTAAAGACAGCCTTAGTTAAAGAGGGGAACGTGTGAGACATGGTAGAGGATTGCAGGCTGGGGAGTGTATCTGAGGGTGTAAAGCTGCTTGGAATGTCAGTCTGTTAGGGATTTAGGAGCAAGCATTTTTGAGAGTCTTGTGAAACTGCAGAGCAGAATATTACACTTTCATTACATGCAATTCCCAAAAAACATTGTATTATATCCTCAGAATTTATTATTATAATCAGATTTTCCTGACATGAATTGTGAAAAAGCCATTTTAAAGCTGCTGCCCTGTCAATACTATTTATAGTGTGATAGTTCTTTTTTATATCAAGTGGACAAGTGTAAGAAAAATGTATGACTTCTTTGTATTGGCGTTATGGAGGCTGTGATGGAAAAATCTAATTTTGGACCAATCAACCTTGGATAGTGTACATCTTAAAGCAATATTGTGTATCCTACTCCAGGTTGGTTATTGCTTACTTGGCTTACATTAAGAAAGCAAAATTAGAAATACAATAGCTTCTGCCAACCACTTGTCTTTGTGAAATGGTAACTTTCTGAATTTAATTGTGGTTTGTGAAAGAGTGGCATTTGGGACTCGTAAGAATAAGATAACAAAAGATGTATGTGGTATCTTTATATTAGTCCCCATTCTTTTCCTTGAGATGGTGATCGTGAGTGTTATGGCAGCTGACAAACACATTGATGACAAGTACTACCTGCATTTTCAAAAGCTTAGAAGATTGTGAAGTAAAGCTGTCCAGTGAAGTCTAAGTAAGACAGGAAAGGCTTTCTGAAGGTGTATGAGCTGATCAGCTACTTTAATGTTTTGATTGAAGAGATTAAAAATGTTCACTATAAACCTTTTTCTACAAATTATTCACTTTCAGATTTGACTTAGATCTGCATCATTATTACTTTTTATAACTTTATCAGATGACACCATGATTACAGAAATTCTGGTGGGAAGGAAGATGTGATTTATATATACCCAACTTTGAACAATATCGGTCAGAAAATCAGATTATGACAGTGACAGGGAACATGGAGATTTCAGTGATGGATGTTGATTTCCAGCAAGCTAAATCCAAATAGCAGACTTCTCCCTGCTTAAAATGATAAATTGAATCAGGGTGATAGAAATCAAGATAAAAATGTTTGGTATTTTGGAGACCTGTGTTTCCTTAGGTGCTTGAATACTGTGATTATGATAGCAATATAAATAACTAGATTTTTTTTTTTTTTTCCATTTGAAGCTGCTGAACATTTCTTGTGGTCTAACTGCAGATATACTTATCTGGGGAAAAAAATCTCAGTGTAGTTGATCTTCGCAGACATTTTAAAGTTTGGTGAATAATATTGTTTTAAATTGTTTTAATTTTCATTTTTATATACAGAAATATTTTTTTTCTTTTGCCTGAATCAAGAAACATGTCCATTTAATGTTTGGAACAACTTGGCACATTTAAATGTTTCTTGGTACCCTGTTAAGTAGGGTGGGGATTGAGAGAGGGATTGAATGTCATAAGAATTGTGGTTCTGAAGAGCAAAAAAAGAGTGTAGCCAGAAAGTCAGGAAACCAAAGAGCTTGAAAGATTGGGTAATGGATGTCTATAGTGAAGTGTGTTTTTGTGGAGATGCTGAGAAGTCACAAATGGAAGGCTTTAGCCACCTGATCTTTGTTAGCCAGAACTTTTAAACTGAGAGTATACATTACAGGATTATTAAACAGATCAAGATTTGTGGAGTGATGAAATTGCACTCTGCAATACCACACAATTGTCAAACTCTCTGTAAATTCACAAGGAGACACCATAAAATTACAGAGCTCTGCTTTATTTTTGTCTTCCTTTAAAAAGTGGCACTGAAACCTTTGAAGTAGTAGAATATAAGATGCAAGGTAATTAAGGAAATCTTTTCCCCCCTGTCAACTAGATATCTTTAAAAACGCCAAACTAATGACACCTTATTTTCTCAATAATTTTTGTGGGATTCACATTCCTTCATCTCAGATCCTTAGCATGAGGTTGATGGAACTCCCTAGTTCTGAGGTTTTTGATTTTTGAGGGCAGAAGAAATGTGGTGAACAAGCCATGTCCCTACTGACCAAACGTGGTGAAAACTGCAGAGTTTAAATACTGCCTTTCAAACATTCTAGTGAGTTCTTTGAGTGCTTGCTCATGTTGTTTATTGAGGATACAGTATCTCCACCTCCATCTCACTGTGGCTGGGAGCAAGACCCAGCACCAAAAAGACCTATGGTGCCATCCAAGGGGCAAGCCTGCCATGTTGGCTGGGTTGTGATCTCCCCGGCACCAGGTCCCCATGTTCTCCGATGAGTTAACATTTCTCCTCTGACTCATAGGCAGTCTTATGCCTCACAAATGAGCTGGCATTGCAGCAGACACCAGAGAGGAAAGGTGATGCACTCCCTCGCGATGCTTTGGGCCCTGCAATGGCAAGTGACATCACAATAGCTGTTCTGGACCCCATGGGTGTACCACCAAGCTCAGGGGTCCCTCTTGGTGAGGTCACATTCCCTCACATTGGACACTAGAACCCCACATGATGGGGAGTGTTCCACACAGCACCGTGGAGGACTCCGATCCTGGTGCTGGGACTGGCAGTAACCTTTGCCCCGGCCCCAAGCATGAGGGGTTGGCACTGCATGATCCTTCATGATACGTTGCTTACAATGGTCAGGGCATCATCCTTCTCATCACCTGATGAGGCTGTGGCAGGAGTGATATCAGTGCCAGTAGCGGATGACAGCAGGGCTCACCAAGAGCCGTTCCGTAGGGTGGCACAGAGCATGAGCCTCCAGATGGAGATCATCAACAAGGTCCTTCTAGAGTGTGCCCTCCCTCTAATTAAGACATTCATGACCATACCACCCCGTTGTGGTAGACACCTGCCTCTCTGGCCCCAAGGGCCAAAAAGGTTGAGAGGAAATACTTTGTTCACTCAAAGGATCATAAACATTTTTATACTCACCCCCCACTGGGATCCCTCATGTTGGCAGCTGCCAATGAGTGGGAGCATCCGGGACAGCAAGGCCCCACTTCGAAGTTTATTAAGTTTATGTAGCCCTGTTGTAAAACTAGGCAAATATCTAAATGAGCTGATGTATCTCCTGGAATACCTCTGCATACCTCCAGGGGTACACGTCCCCAGTTCAGAAACAATGGCCTAAGCTGCCAAATTCATATGACTTGATAGGAGAATGCATGCAAAAAGAATGTCACCTAAAGAAACCTGACCATTAAAAACTGACAAGGAATTAGTCTTTTGGTCAATACTGCTCTGTTTCTATGGTGAAAACTAAGTTTTGATCATATGTTAGGCTGGAAATGTCAGATCCAAGATATTCATTTTAAGAACATTTCAAGGAAAATCAATCTCTGATCTTCATCTCTTTGCTTCCTGGTTCTTTCAACTTTAAAATATCAGTTGTCTTAAATAAACAACAACAAGAACATGAACATCATACTAGTTATAATATATAGATGTATTGGTATCTTCATGGTGGTGCCAATGTGTGTGTTTAAATTCAGAATCACATTCTATTCCTTCAATTAAAAAATTACCTTATGAATGAAAAAGTAAAAATTCTATTTGAGAGACAAGGTGAGTGAGGTAATCTTTTATTGGAGTAACCTCTGCTGGAGAAAGACAAGCTTTCAAGCTACACAAAGCTTGACTTTCACTAACAGTTGTTGGTCCAAGACAAGAGATTCCCCTAATCCATCTTGTGTCTCTCTCACCCTGGGATCAACACAGCCACTGCAAACAAAATGCTATTTAGAAATTTGTGCTTAAGAATTTATTTTAATAACAATTGTGTGCAAACATGGAACATATTTTAAATGTACATGAGATCTGTAGTCACTCCGCCATTCTTTATTCATGCTCTTAAATATTTCATCTCTTTTGAAATGATGTTTAAACTAAGGTCACATAATTGGTTCCTTTAAGCTACCCCACTTACGTTTACCCTTCTGCCAGTTTTCTTCTGCTTCCCTGACTTAATTCAGAAGTATGCAGTCCAATGTGCGTTAGATAAAATTAGCACCTGTGAAACTTCTGTAGAATTCTTTTTCTCTTAGAATGACTTTGTCCAAAAACCCCATCTTGGATTCTAGCTTTTTGAATCTCTCTGAACTGTATCCACTATTCAATGTTGATTATTTTTATGTTTGTAACTTTCACCACTGGATGTCTTCTCCTCGCAGCCCCCCCCCCCCTTCTGTAAACAAAGTGTACTATTATTATCCATGCCTCTGATCCAGAAGCAGCAGACAGTGCAGTACAGTTTTTTAAAAAAAAGACTGGAAATCCAGATGAAAGTTGACTTTTTAAAAATATCTGTTTACATATTAAATTAAAAAAATAAAAGGTCACTAAACAGAAATTCCTTCAGTTAACCCAATTGTCCTAAGAATAGTTATTTTGCAGAAAGTAGAGCACTACCTCCTATTACAGCAGCTGAAACTGCTTTTGCACTGCAATTTCCATTGAGACATTTGCAAATATTTTACTTCCCTATCAAATGCATCTAATTTTTCCCCATGCAAACCAATTGAGAAATCAATTTTGGATTCTTATGTAATTTCTAAATCCTTAATTGCATGAAGCAAAGTGTGTTGGATAGTGATGTAACTACTGATACTGTATCAAGATTCAGTTCCCTATTGACAAAAATCCTCATCTTCAAAATCGTGCACAATCATACTTTTAAAAAATCCAGTTCCCAAGCCTTATTCAAACCAAATTATCTCTCAAGATCTCAAATAGCAGAATAGATAATCCAAAATAGTCAGCAACTGAAGCCAAAATACTGAAAATTAAATCCATTTAATTCAAGACACTAATCGTGAAGTAATGAAAGCATACTAAATTTTGAAAAAGGGTCCTAGGTGCCACAACTAGGGAGAGGTTCATTTTATGCTCTTTCCTCCTTTCCGCCCCGCAGTAATTGGAATAAGGCTTTTTGGTAACAGAAGTCTTGAGATTTTTTTCTTGACTTCTCCCGTCTTGATTGGATAGCATACAAAGTTATTCAGTAGTGTTGACCAAAAATTTTGCATATTAACTGAGCCTAATTTTTTATTGTAATTTCTAGCTGTTTACCTGGGCAAGTGGAGAGAAAGTTAGAGATCGTGTCTCCCCATATCCCTCACCTTCCCACAATGCTATCTCCATTTGATCTTTAATTTAGTTTTCAGTTGCTATATGAGGCCACACTTACATATTTTTTTCTCATCTGAATATACGTCTGTGGCCACAGTGTTCAAAGCTATGTTTCAGAATCTATATAAAGACATTTAAATAAATGTCCTGACTTTCAGAGGAATTGAGCACTTGCAGGTTCCATTGATTAAAGTCTTTTATAGACTTAGACTTTAAGGCTGGAAGGTAGCATCATGATCATTTAGTCTGACTTCACATTGCAGGCCACAGAACTTTGCCCATCCACTCCAGTAATAGACCCATAACCTCTGGCTGAGTTACTGAAGTCCTCAAACCATGATTTAAAGACTTCAAGCTGGAACAAATCCACCATTTACACTAGTTTAAACCTGCAAGTGACCCATGCTACAGAGGAAGGCCACCCCCTTCCCCAAGTCTCTCCCCCAGGGTCAGATTGGCAAACTCCTTCCTGACCTCAAATATGGTGGTCAGTTGGACCCTGGGCATTTCAGCAAGACCCAGCAGCCAGACACCAGGAAAGAATTCTTTGTAGTAATTTAGAATCCTTCTCATCCTGGGTCCCATCATCAGTCCTTGGGGATATTTGCTGCTAGCAATTGCAGATTGGCTATATACCATTGTAGGCAGTCTCAACATACCATCCCCTCCCTAAACTTATCAAGCAGTCTTGAAGCCAGTTAGATATTTTGCACCCACTGCTCCCCTCGGAAGGCTGTTCTAGAGCTTCACTCCTTTGATGGTCAGAAACCTTTGTCTAATTTCAAGCCTAAACTTGTTGATGGCCAGTGTATATCTATTTGTTCTTGTGTCCACATTGGAGCTTAACTTAAATAATTCCTTTCCCTCCTTGCTATTTACCCTTCTGGTATATTTATAGAGAGCAATCATGTCTCCCCTCAGCCTTCGTTTGATTAGGCTAAACAAGCCAAGAGTCTCCTCTCATAAGGTGGTTTTTTCCATTTTTCTGATCATCCTAGTATGCCTTCTTTGCACCCGTTCCTATTTGAACTTTGTTAAACATGGGAGACCAGAACTACAGACAGTATGAGGTCTCATAATATAGTGGTACTAACACTTCCCTGTCTCTGCTGGATATATCTCCTCTGATCGCATTAGCCATTTGCATGCCACATCATTTTGGCGGCACATAGCCATCTCTTGATCAACCAGTAGATCCAGGTCTGTCTTCTCCTCTGTCATTTCCAACTGATAAGTATCCATCTTATAGCAAAAATTCTTGTTAGTCCCTAAGTGCATGACCTTGCACTTTGCACGATTAAATTTAATCATTTCTTTTACTCCAGTTTTCAAGGTCGTTCAGATCTTCTTGTAGGATATTCCGATCTTCCTCTGTATTGGCTATACCTCCCAACTTTTGTCATCTGCAGATTTCATTAGCATGCTACCACTTTTTGTGCCAAAGTCAGTAATAAAAATGTTAAATAAGATTAGTCTCAAGACTGATTCCTGAGGGAACTCCATTAGTAACCATCCTTCAGCTTGACAGTTCACATTTCATTATGACCCTTTATAGTCTGTGCTTTAACCAAGTTTTTATCCACCTTTCAATTTGCATCCCCATCTTCTCCAATTTAACTAATTTTCCATGTGGAACTGTATCAAATGCCTTACTGAAATCCAGGTAGATTAGATCTGCATTTCCTTTGTCTAATAAATCCGTTATCTTCTCAAAGAAAGATCAGGTTGGTCAGGCACAATCTACCTTTTGTAAAACCATGTTGTATTTTATCCCAATTACCGTTTACCTCCGTCTTTAACTACTTTCTTTTTCAAAATTTGTTTGAAAACCTTGCATACAATTGAGGTTAAATTAAAAGGCCTGTAGTTTCTCAGATCACTTTATTTCCCTTTCTTAAAAACAGGAAATATATTAGCAGTTATCCAGTCATAGGATACGACCACTGTGTTTACAGATAAATAAAATCCTTGCTATTGGGCTTTCAATGTCGTTCCAATTCCTTTAATATTTTTGGATGTAGATTAACTGGGCCCCCCAATTTGGCCCCATTGAGCTGTTTGAGTTTAACTTCCATCTTGGATGTGGTAATTTCTACTTCTATATCCTCATTTTTATTAGCCACCATGCCATTACCCCTAAGCTCCTTATTACCTTTATTAGCAATCCCACTTCTTGTTTCCTTGGAGTATTTTATAGCATGCATAGAGAAAAAAATAAATAAGATGATTGATTACCTGAATTGTATTGTCACTTGTTAATACTTTTGTCAAGATTGATACTGAAGATAGGCTAATATGCCCTAGTTTGCATGTACTATTTTCAATTTTGTTGAATTGGTGGTATTAGTTCTGAGGACTTATTTTCTACTATGTATCATGAACAGAGTAAATGGCCACCAGCAGTGCTGTGCGTTGGTATAAGAGAAAATTATGGAGACAGTTTCCAATCTGAAATGCCTTGCTACCTCTATCCTAATAGGAAAATAGTAATTGCCAGACTGGTTCATCTAACCTGCTGCCCTGTCTCTTGTGCTAGGAAATATTTTAGTAGAAGCTGAACTGAGTTTTCCTTCCCTACTTAAACTCTTCCTTATGAAATCTACCATAGCTAGTGGTACCATGTTACGGGAAAGGGGGAACTTCTTCCAGTAGCCCATCACCTAGAGGTGATCAATAATCTAGAATGGGGATCTGTTCACTTTTATCATCAATCTTGTTTTTACATAAAGCCTCTACTCTGAGCTGCACTTTACTATATTATAATTGTATTATGTTCTTGCTTTTATATTGAAATTAAATCTACCCCAATAAACTATGTACCAATCCACAGTGTTTTGATTTTAATTGTCATGATTTGTATATGAACACTTTTCTTTTTTTTTTTTTTTTTTTTTTTTTTTTTTTTTTTTTGTGACGGGGAAAAATAGAAATCTTCGTTTTCATGGATGGCTAGGTGGTTGGAAATGTAATGGGAGCAGCTTTCATGTTAAGGACACACTTGTGAATTGGACTCAGGTTGGTAGTTTATAGATGCTGCTAGATGACTACATGAAATGAGCTGGAGGTTTTGTTCATTTTGTAATAGACAAGAACCTGGAGCAGAAAATCCTTGCTGACCAAATACTGGATATGCAGTCTCTTTTTTTTTTTGTCATCCTTCTTGACAAACCCAACTGAGAGGCTAAGGGATGAATAGGTATGGAGTTTGTTACCTGTTCATTCCTAGAAATGGATGGGTGCTGGGGAGAGAATCTAGAAGAGAGATCGTTTTGGAGCATGGGAAAGCCTGGTGAATTGGTGGGTCTCTGATAGAGCTTGGCAGAGGCTTAAGAGCGGTTATGTCCCTGCCAGCAGACCAAGAAGTTGCCACTTCAAATTAACTCTTTTGATAAAGGGACACAGTTTTTTTATGAATATTTTCACTAAAAAAGCCCTCTTTTCCTTAACCAGCTCTATTCCCAGCTTCTCTGCTCTTCTCTCCCATGCACTAGTTGGGTTTCAGAACAGGGAGCAGAGAAGCTGCATAAAACTTAGTGGTCTCTAGTAGCAGAGAGGAGGAACTGCAGCTCCTTTACTACATCTCTGCTCAATGTGTAAGCTTGAAGAATGTGGAGTGGCAGGACTGCCAAATGACTGTTAATGAAAGATTACATACATTATAAAAACTGTGCTAAAAGAAATGTTAGGGTTGCAAAGTCAAGCACTCAAAAGTTAGTAAATTTGTTTTGTTCATGTAAAAAAATTTCTTATAACCGTCTGTTTTCCCATAACTTCCGCTCTTTGAAACCATGAAACTCTTTTAGCTGCACTTTTGCACCTAAATAATTCAGCCTGAAGCAGGCACTGGAATGGAAAACTTCAGCTTGAACAGTTAAAGCTTGGGAAAACTATAAAGATCTGAAAATCTTGCAGTGGAAATTGCTGGGGAATCTTACCTCTGAGTGTTGTTAGCAGCTGTGCCCTGTGATATTTTGCATTGCAGTAGCTTCTAGTAACCTCAGTCAGTCCAAGGCCCGTTTTTACTATATTTGGTACAAATGTATAGTAATGACAATCCTTGCCCTCAAAGAATTTACAATCTAAGAAGCAAGGTGCATGACATTTGAGCAGCCCTTGCTGTATCTTTTCTGCTGACTGAGGTCTAGAGACTCTGATGGCCTTTTTTTTTAAAAAGGCATGAGTGTTCAAGGTGCTGACTCAATAGTAGGAATATTGTGGGAAGGAAAAACAATTAAAGAGTTGAAAGATGTAAGTAATCCAGGAGAAAAATTGTGTATAAGGGAATCAAGAGCAACACAATGGGGAGAGGAAGGGTTATGGCATCAAAGTAGAGCAGCCAGCAGAACTGAGCAAAGGAATGTAACTGGAGAAGGAAAGAACTGGATGTAATTGAATATTTCTGTGTAATGGATTGAAACTCCAAGAGACCATCCCAAAGATGAAACCTGAACAGGGGATTCATTTTAATTGCTCAGTTATTTTGAAAGGAACATCTGATTGAGATGCTTTAATGTTAAACTTTAGATGAGCTAGACTTTCAGTACTTGATTTAACTTATTAAACTTCACAGTAAGTTAAATTTATCTTATTACTTTTTGTGTAGATGTTCTGCTTTGAAAATGTAACTGAAAGGAAATTTTGCATTTTAGACCTAATAGCAATATAATGAATATATGAATCCAGAAGGATATAAGTATATGTTATCGGCTTGTAAGAAATTAGTTCCTATGACATAGTACATTTAAAAAGTGGCTTCTCTCTGAATGAATCTGGTTCAAGATTTTAAGCCCCATCTGAGACCCCTGAAATGTAGTAATTCTTTTAAGCAAAGCTGTTGAGAGAGGTAAATCTTTATCCATATTCCCCAAATCGTACACAGTTATTTAAACACCTTGTTTGCAGCAAGAAATGTTTAAGCAAATGGACTATATAATTGATTAGCTTGTTGTAAGAGTCAGTGTATAGAAAGAGGTCATAGAAATCGATAGAGCATCTTGCTATCTTTTGTGGTTAGCCAGCCTGTGTAATTGATCTGTCTTGGGGAGTGAGAAGACTCATAAAGCTATATGCAGAGCTCTGTGTATTATCTAAGATGATGTGCACATGGGGAATGACTTTCTCAAAGCATATTAATGTGCCATTTGTGTGAGGCAGATGAAAAGGTGAGATTTGCCGCTGAAATTTTTTCATTATCTTCTACTCTTTACTGTCATCTAGACTGTAGTAGTAGTAGTAGTAACTAGGTGGTAAAACCAATTTACTTTAATTTTTTCTTTGTTCTTACAATGCTGGTACAGACACCTGTTTAAGGTAAGAGTAGGAGACAGCTATGTGGTCTTAGCTGGTACCTTTTTGTCTTGGTAAATTACACAAGAAACCAACCAGTTCACTTGCAGCTATGGATGGGTAGGAAGGGTACACAAAGCCAATGAGTTGTTGGTTCCTGGATGCCTGAAAGAGAATAAACTTGTCTGTCCTTTGGATGCTGGATCGCAAAAAAGAGGGGTTATTTTCTTTTTCAGGATTTTTCTAAACAGTGCATCTGTGTCTTGAGATTTTCAAGATCAGTAATTTAAACATTTGGTATCTATTAAAATACTTGTCTTTTTTTTTTATCCTTACCCAAGGAGTCACACAATCTGCCTAATCTTTCTTCTCAACTCCTGCATGATATATGTTGAGATTTTCTGTAGTATAATAAGATTTCCAAAGACATTTGGCACAGAGGTTGCTAAACTGGGCTTATTTAGTCTTCAGGAGAGAAGAGCGATGGGAGATTTGATAGCAGCCTTCAACTACCTGAAGGGGGGGGGGGTCCAAAAAGGATGGAGCTAGGCAGTTCTCAGGGTGGCAGATGACAGAACAAGAAGCAATGGTCTCAAGTTGCTGTGGGGGAGGTCTAGATTAGATATTAGGAAAAACTTTTTCATTAGGAGGGTAGTGAAGCATGGGAATGGGTTACTTAGGGAGGTGGTGGAATCGCCATCCTTAGAGGTTTTTAAGTTGCAGCTTGACAAAACCCTCGCTGGGATGATTTAGTTGGGGTTGGTCCTGATTTGAGCAGGGCGTTGGACTAGATCTACTGAGGTCCCTTCCAACCCTAATCTTTTATGATTCTATGATTAACTAAGACACTTGCAAAACCTGAGTAGAACAAAGTTCTGAGAAACAAAAATGAAAATAAAAACAGTTCACCAAATTTCATAGGATGCCTCAAGTGAAATTGTGGTGCAGTTCATATCTGCTGGCTCCTCCCAGTAAATTGTCAGCTTTCTTAAAAGGATGTTATTTGGGTTGTTTTGGGTTAGGGTAGAGAATTCAGACTTCCAGACTGCTTAAGCTTATATCTTTTGCAGCTTTATGGGCTTACGAACCATAACAAGGAAGGATGGAGTTGTCATTGTCCATCATACATGAGTTTTTATGCTTCAGCTCTGAGGCTGTTTGAAGACTTTTCCTGATATGCATTCAGGATCCATTTCAAGTCTGCTTAGGATAATAGGATTGAATTCACCTTATTTAGAACTGTCTGCCTTCAGGTAATGATCATTTTAAGTTGTGGTAAACAATTACTGATCAACTCAGAGTATGGTAACAACCATATGTGTTCACGGAAAGGTTGATGGAGTGTCCCATCGAGTTCAGCAGATGAGCTGCAGTAACATATTGTGGATCCTGAGATAAGACCAAAGACCAATTTTGGACCTGCAGCCCTGCCCGCAAGCTTTTTACCACATCAAGGTGCAGCTCCCAGGGATGGATGGAAAGTTTAAACTCCTTTAATTATCTTAGCATAATGTTGTTGGCTTCTGCCATTTTTTTCTAATTTTATCCTGAGTTGGGAAGAGTTGCAGCAAACCGTTCCAGTGCAAGTCGAGAAGAAACAGTAACCTCCCACTACCATTGTTTACTTTTCAACATACTCCTGAAAAATAAATGTCTGAGAATGTGGGAAATTTTAAAAACTTGATGTATGGTTTCCAAAAATATAGTTTAAAATCTATAATCACTGATACTGGATGCCAGACAGTGTTTGAACTTAAATATCTCAGTATTTGGTAGGATTAGACTTTCTTATTTTTAAAGCAGTCCATACAATACTTATAATAAAAAATAAGACTAAACAGGTGATTTGTGCCGGAAACACTAATTCATGCTTATAAGCAGCTGGAACAAGCTTTCCAGAGTTCTATTCTTTCACTGATTAGTTAATGAGATCATTGCAGTGAAACTCTTATCTGGCAATAATCTCAGTTAAGTAGGTGTTTGTGCTTTCCCATTTCCCATTGAATTCGAAATTGAGTTCAACTTCTGTGTATGGATATTCAAAGTTCTCTGTGATCCTAGCTACTTCAGAGATCAGGTCTCCCTTCCTGTCCTTGGTTTCTAACAACCGCAGAACTCTAGTGGTACACTGAAGTGAGGAAAATTGAACAGTGTGGAAAATTTGTTAGTTCAGGAGACTCAACTTTCACAGGAGCTGGAGCTATAGACTAGAGAACTCACTCCCAGGAGAGGTAAGGATGATCATGAAACAAACTACTTTTAGAATTAACTGCAAACCTCATTTCTTCAGTTTTTCCCTCACTTTCTTCATAAATACAAAACACATCCATTCACACACAAACACGAGCAAGCAAACAGAACCTATAAACTAATAAAGCTGTTTCTTCCAAGACTATGAAGGAAGGAGCGTGTTGCTTCTATTTTTAATTCTGGAAAGGCACTCAATAATAGGCTGATGAAATCAGGAAGGCCAAAGCGCAATTGGAGTTGCAGCTAGCAAAGGACGTGAAGGGGAACAAGAAGGGTTTCTACAGGTATGTTACCAACAAGAAGAAGATTAGGGAAAGTGTGGGCCCCTTACAGAATGGGGGAGGCAACCTAGTGACAGAGGACGTGGAGAAAGCTGAGGTACTCAATGCCTTTTTTGCCTCTGTCTTCACAGACAAGGTCAGCTCCCAGACTACTGCACTGGGTGGCACAGAATGGGAAGGAGGTGAACATCCCGCAGTGCTGAAGGCACAGGTCCAAGACTATTTAGAAAGATTGGACATACACGAGTCCATGGGGCCAGATGCAATGCACCCGAGGGTACTTAGGGAGTTGGCTGATGTGATTTCAGAGCCATTGGCTATTATCTTTGAAAGCTTGTGGCAATTGGGGGAGGTCCCTGAGGACTGGAAAAATGCAAATATAGTGCCCATCTTCAAGAAAGGGAGGAAAGAGGATCCAGGGAACTACAGACCGGTTAGCCTCACCTCAATCCCTGGAAAAATCATGGAGCAGGTCCTTAAGAAATCCATTTTAAGGCACTTGGAAGAGAGGAAGGTGATCAGGATCAGTCAACATGGATTCACCAAGGGAAAGTCCTGCCTGACCAACCTGATTGCTTTCTATGAAGAGGTGATTAGCTCTGTGGATGTGGGGAAAGCGATGGACGTGATATACCTTGACTTTAGCAAAGCTTTTGATATGGTCTCTCACAGTATTCTTATCAGCAAAGAGGTATGGGTTGGATGAATGGACTATAAAATGGATAGAGAACTGGCTAGAGCATAGGGCTCAACGAGTAGTGATCAATGGCTCCATGTCTAGCTGGCAGCCGGTCACAAGTGGAGTGCCCCGGGGTCGGTGCTGGGACCGGTTTTGTTTAACATCTTCATTAATGATCTAGAGAATGGAGTAGATTGCACCCTCAGCAAGTTTGCAGATGACACTAAGATGGGAGAGTGGTAGATACCCTGGAAGGTAGGGATAGGATACAGAGTCACTTTGACAAATTGGAGGATTGGGCCAAAAGAAATCTGATGAGGCTCAACAAGGACAAGTGCAGAGTCCTGCACTTAGGACGGAAGAATCCCATACACAGCTACAGACTGGGGACCGATGAACTAGGCACAGTTCCCCAGAAAAGAACCTGGGGGTTACAGTGGATAAGAAGCTGGATATGAATCAGCAATGTGCCCTGGTTGCCAAGAAGGCTAATAGCATATTGGGTTGCATTAATAGGAGCATTGCGAGCAGATCACGGGAAGTGATTATTCCCCTCTATTCGGCATTGGTGAGGCCGCATTTGGAGTATTGTGTCCAGTTTTGGGCCCCCCACTACAAAAAGGATGTGGACAAGTTGGAGAGAGTCCAGCGGAGGGCAACAAAAATGATTAGGGGCTGGAGCACAAGACTTATGAGGGGAGGCTGAGGGAACTAGGCTTGTTTAGTCTGCAAAAGAGAAGAATGAGGGGGATTTGATAGCAGCCTTTAACTACCTGAAAGGGGGTTCCAGGGAGGATGGAGCTAGGCTGTTCTCAGTGGTGGCAGATGACCGAACAAGGAGCAATGGTCTCAAATTGCAGTGTGGGAGATCTAGGTTGGACATCAGGAAAAAGTTTTTCACTAGGAGGGTGGTGAAGCACTGGAATGGGTTACCTAGAGAGGTGGTGGAATCTCCATCTTTAGAGGGTTTTTAAGCTGCGGGTTGACAAAATCCTCGCTGGGATTATTTAGCTGAGGTTAGTCCTGGTTTGAGCAGTGGGTTGGACTAGATGACCTCCTGAGGTCCCTTCCAACTCTATGATTCTATGAAGTTGGGCCATATGAGAGTCTCAGTCGATAATCACAATAACAATGGGTGAGTGGACACACAATCTTTGTTCAGATTATTAATAAAAAAGATCTTTATCTAAATTGTAAAATTATTTTGACAGGGATTCTTACTGGTAAGATGCCAGGAAAAAACTCTGGCATGTGATAGAGGCACAATTTTTTTTACTTACCTATTACTTACTTACTTACTTAGGGGGAAAAATGCTATTTTGCAGTTCAGAACTACTTTGTAGCTGTCTTAATTTAAAAAAACAAGCCAATCCCCCTTCCTAAAACTTGCAGTGTATATTAAATATGCCTTTTATGATAAAGCCAGGTTAAATTTAAAATGTTTATGGCTTGCAGTTAAATATTTCACTTTGTTTCATTACACCTAATTCAATTGATTGGGGTTTTACTCTTGTGATTTGCAATATAATGGGATTTAGTCATGCGGTCAGCTTTTTGAACAAAGTAAGCCATGATTCCCACGCAGTTCAGTATTTTTACTCTGTAAAACTGAGTAATCAATAGTCAGAATGCCACTCAGATCTGATTAATAGGTTTGAAGGAACTTCCAAAAGTACTTCAATGGATGTTTCTTTTAGTCTGCCACAAGTGAATATCATGTGGGAGACAAAAGGATAAAATAATGCAGGGAAATGGGAATGCATAAAAAAAACTTATAAATATTTAACCGTAAGTGGAATTTCTACTCAGTCTTCACTGCATCAAGGCATCTGTGAGAAGAAACATGATATTGGATTTAAATCCAGTAATACCTTCTCTGATTAAACTAACTATATGGTATTGTTTACAGGTAGCTCTAATGTGATTAGTTTCTGACTTTTAAATAGGTTATCCTGTCCTTAAAATTTAACATTCTTGTTTAAAAGTCTGTTTTGTAAGGTTTTCTTATTAGCCAGGAATTTACTTTAAAATGTGATAAATTTGCTAAGTATACTAAAAGAAATCCAAACTGGTAGTTTCTGATACTACCACTGTAAAGTGTTTAAACAGTTGAATTAGCACAGGTTTTCCTAAAACTACACTATTTCTCTCTCCTGTCATCTCACATAGAAATTGAAGACTATACATTACATGAAAGTTTGATTTAATGAAACTGGTCATGTCAACTCATTCATAATATATCCTGTTTACAGTAGGGGGTGGTAACGGAATTTGATACTTTGGTTGTCACATGTTTGGTAGCATTATGTTGGTGTGTCACAGAGATAATTAGATAAGTTTACAGTATTCTAGTACATCACATGAATTAAGCACTGCTAAACTGAACTAGAAAGATGCTGATTTGTTGAAAAAGGACAGCTAAAAAGGAACAGAATTACCTGGAAAGTAACCTCACATACAACATGAGGCAGTATGTTCAAGTTCCAACAGCTGAGCAGCATGAAACCTATGATTACAATCCTGCATGGGAGCCCAGTCCTTTTATGCATTTCGGTAGGTGGGGCGGGGGGGGACCTTACTATTTTGATGTTACACAACATTTCTCACTGTGTGGTTTGTAGAATACTTTTTTTAAATTAAACTATATTCTTGTTTGTAAATACTTAAAATGAAGATTGTGAAATCTTGATTTAAGAGACCATACTTTGAATACTAGGGAAATGTATACTATTAACAAAACTAGTGTTAATCTACTGTTTAAAACATTTTTATGTGGCATATAATGTACTGATAGGTTAGTGGAAAGAGCCACAACTTCAAGCTTCATATATTTTCTTATAAATATTGTCTTCCCCATTCTTTTTTTATTGGCATTAGCAAACCAGTTCAGAGCACACAACATGCCAGAATATTTTTTCTTTGTTCTGGTTGCTCAGATCTTTCCAATATTAGGATAATTTACTGTCAGGATAACAATTTCTACAGTACCTTTAAATGGGAACAGTATTTTCCTAGGTCAGGTTAGCAGCTAAGTACTGTAGACCACAAAAGGGCAGATTTGAATCATAAACAGTTGTTTATCACTACTGACTTGGGTCTGGATTTAAATAAGCATTTAAAAAGTAAAGGGCTCTATATACCATTACTCAACACCCTGAACCATTCCATCCTCTGGAAGGATTTTTATCTTTTAGTTTATGTAGTAAAGTAATTCCAAAGTCAGTCTCTTTCTAATTGGAAACCAAACCATTAGCTATGAATTAGTCTGTTTTGAATCACTGTATACTTTGAAAGACTTGATAACTGTGTGAAAATTATTTAACCTCTAATGCTTTTGATAATCTCAAATAATACTGATTAAATTCTTCTGCTGTTTTTCTCCAAACTTACCCCCATGTTCTAATAATGCCAGTCTTTTTCTGTTTTGTTATCTATTGGGTGATCCTGTCACTTGGGTTTTCATAAGTTTGTCCTATCTAAGTTTGTCTTGATTGCAAACTGCTATTGAAGTTGAAAGCTAGCATTGTGGTATTTTTCATATTTGATGATTGAGTCTATTTAACAATATTCTCCTAAATGTGCTAATACAAAGACTTTTAAAGGCATTAAGATGATTAGTGTTTTTATCTCAACATATAGCAAGGATAGAAGCAAACTGACAGAGAATATTTTAAAACATGTTTTTTTTTTTTTTTAATACAGACTGTATTTTTTTAATGTAGTCATCTGCAATGGGGAAAAAGATAAAACCAACATGTTTCAAGACTTCTGTACTACAACTTTAGCTTGATTTTTAGTTTGGCAAATTCATTTGGTTGAACAAAATTCAGTGTGTGTGTGGGGGGGGGAATATCCACTACACAAGAGCAGCAATTGTGTCCTGATGCTCATGTGGTCTGGCTGCCAGAGTGAGTCAGCAAAGCAGCTCATAAATAACTAATGATCTCAAATTATTTTGCTGAAGTTATTCTCCTAAGGGTTATGCACTTGTTCTCATTTAGGAAAATCTAATAAGATTCCAGAAATGTCACTGTCACGCTGAAGCCTGAAATGTCCGAGTCAGTGTGAAATGATGGAAAAAGCTACAAGCTGAGAGCACCATTTATTTAGAATATCACCAGGTTCAATCATCACTAGATTGATGGTCTGTCACCATCCAGTTTAAGTTCTTTGCCATATTTTGTTTCTTTGCACATGAATTTATGGATTATACTCATGTAACAGCCTGGGCTTTGAGCTATTAGTGGTAATAGAAATTACTGTTTCCATGCTAGTGTAGTTACTGGTATATGAGGCAGAAAAATAATTGAAGAATTATGTAGGAAACCGCAAATATGTGATGCATGTTCCTGGATGATTTTGAGTAGTTATTTTAAGGAAAGTAAGATGTGTTTTGATGAGTTTAATAATGACCGAAATATAGGGCTGCAAGAGACATAAGGTCACCTAGTCCAGCTGTCTGTGCTGAGGCAGGACCGAGTATACCTAGACCATTCCTGGTAGGTGTTTGTCTAGCCTGGTTTTAAAAACCTCCAGTGACAGGGATTCCACAACCTCCCTTGGGATCCTATATCAGTGCTTAATTTTCCTTATAGTTGTAAGCATGCTCTCCACTCCATTATCCAAGTCATTCATGAAAATGGACGGACTCCTGCAGACCCCACTAGATACTTCCTCCCATTTTGATAGCAAATTGCTGATAACTCAGAGTACTGTCTTTCAACCAGTATTGCACCCACCTTATGATGATTTCATGTAGACCTCATTTTCCTAGTTTGCTTAGGGTGATCTTTACTTCAAATTTTTAATGTTCTATGGTATGTACCTCATCTGGCCAGTTGTTGCAAATTCAATTTTGCTCCCATATTTTAATCAGTGTCAAATATTACAAAATGTTGTACTGTATAAAACAGGTTTCTTTAAAATATTTGTAGATGTCCTTTTAAAAAAAACCACGCAAACCACTTACTTTTTTGAAAATTTGCTATAATGCTCTGGAGGATTCTTGTGAAATGTAGTACGTTTTTCCTTAGTCCTATAGTGAAGTAATATTTTGTGCTCATCCTAATCTGCTGATGTGGAAATTACCTAGTATTCTGTGTTTTTTCAACTATGTATTTGTGAATGAATCGAAGGACTGATGAGGATAGACTGAAGGACCAAGCCTTGGTGTTTAAAAACAAATTGTTGTGAATTTCACAATTTGCTTGTTACATAAGATAGAAACTATTAATTAAATTGTCAGAAAATGGGCATAATTGAAACAGAATAGGACTCTTATTGCAAATGGAAAGTTAATTATTAGGAGGGAGAGAAGAGGTGGATTGGGTAACGGTATCTAGTGCTGTACAGTCCTGTAATGGAGAGGGATACAGCAAAATTAGACAAGGAGTTGGGTATGTATTACAGCTCCTCTCGACTGGTAGAAAGCAAGAGTGGAAAATTCCTGACAGCTATTGAGTCTGAAACCAGAGGATAACTTATACTCATGGGCCTCCCATACATTTTGTTCAATGATAACGATGGCTAAAAATGACACAAGTTTCTCCATTGCATAGACATCCAAATGTAAAGTCATAAAGTGACACATGTAACATTCACCATACACATCAAAAACACTGTCCCTATCCCAAGCAAATGAGCCACAGCCATCAAGGTACCACCAAGACAATCTTAATTCTGTTCTGTTTTAACATGGGGGGTGTTTTTCCTTAGCAACCTTCACTGTTTTAGCAAAGTTTTTGTATGTTTGAATTAGATGTTTGGAGAGAGGTCCAACTGTTAGACATTTAATCTCCTCCAAAGTGCTTACCACCCACTACCACTATTTATATTGTTTGCTATTTGAGTAGGTTTTATGTTTTGAGATTTCAGAGGCAGGTTCCCGCTGACTTTTTTGTGGACAATTACTAGCTTACCTCTCAGCGGCTCCTGTGCTTCAAATCTGCTCCACTGTGGATCTGAGACTTGACTAGTGAGTTAGTTAGAATCACATCACAGCTGACCCATTTCTGGAATAATTTAAAACTAGATTGGATAAAGTGTTTAAAAGTACTGTAGAGAATAAAATTGCACTGGTAGAGCAATGTACCAGATGGCTGGCTGGCTATATTTCATTTGATTTTTAACATGCATTATTATTTTAATTGCCGTTTCTTGCCATGTAAATTATAATAGGTTTTTTCCTTTGAACAATATGGTCATGCTCAACCCCAGGAAAAACTAACTATACCTTAACCCATATTCTCTTGTCTTTGTAAACAGGAAATGGTGATTTGTGTTGCTTATTATGATAGAGAGAGACTGCATATTTTACTCTGAGAATCTTTTGATCTATCTGAGTAGAAAATTGTAAGTTAGTGTTATTGACAGTGGAAATGGGGCAAGAAGATGAAGGAACAAGCATTTAAAAAAAATTTAATTTCATGTAGTTGTCTTACTAGCCAACAAATGGTAGAGGACTGGGAAGGAAGCATCTTGGGATATCTTAGTTTGTGTATTGCATTCACAGAATAATTAATTGGCCATTAAATACCAGACTAATTTTATTGCTTATTATAATTTATGTATGTGAGCATGAAGAAGTAAAATAAATAAATATCTGTATATGCCTTGCTTACATTGTGAAAGGATAATTCAGAACCAAGATAAGGCAGTAAATGAAGCCATTCTGGTGCAATTTATTGTCTTGTTTGGAGATGTTTGGGGTTTTTCTTGTGGTTTTTTTTTTTTTTTTTTTCTTCCTGTTTAAATATAACTTACAATGGCAAATACATTGCTAGGACACAGTGGTTCCCAGTGCTCAAGAAATTTACGTATGGTCCCTAAAGTATTTACAAAAAAGTTATAATACCTTTACAACAGAACAAGTGTTTTGAATACTTTTCTGTCCATCATTAAAAAGTATTTTCAGCAATATTTTCTTAGCCTTTTTTCTTAACAATTATTGGTTATTAAGAGTATTGATTAGGGCTGTGGGAGTACTCTGAGCGTGAGATTAACTTTACAGCAAAGTATTTACCTATAATATATGACTTTACTACATAGCTGCTCCAATCAAAGCATGTTACATATGATTTTCAAAATAATAAACTGGCATTAACAGCCACATGCAATCTAACATTATTGTTCCTGTGACATTCCCCAGGATGCAACCTCAGCTGCTGTGTTCCCTTAGCTGCCCAGCCTTGGATGCTTCTTACACTGCTTTGCTGGTGAACAAGAAACCTGTCCAAGTGCTGATCACTCACAGCCACAAGCATGTAAAGTCACTCCCTAGCAGAATACATGAATGCTATGCCCAGCCATCCATGAATAGGTACAGGGCGACATCTGCATGTTCCTCAATCCCAGCCTTACTCCTCAGAAATGTGCATCTTGTACTGTTCAGTAGCCTATGGGACTGTATAAGCTCTTAAATTAGTTCATCATACCAAGAAGGGTAATGAATATGCATAGCCCCATTCACCTGAGTAGAAGATTTCCCAGACACCTCAATCAAACACACTGGTTTAGATAAAACAGTAAAGTAAGTTTATTAACTGGAGAAAAATAGATTTTAAGTGATTTACAAGTAGTAAGGCATAAAGGTTAGAATTGGTTACCAAAGAAATAAAAGATAAACATGCAATCTAATGCATGGAATTGTAAAACTGGAAGGTATCTCGAGAGGTAACTTAGACCTGTCCCGTGCACTTACAGCAGGACCAAGCATTAACTAGCCCATCCCTGACAGATGTTTGCTAGCCTACTCTTAATCTCCAATGATGGAGATTCCACAACCTCCCTAGGCAATTTATTTCAGTGCTTAACTACCCCGACAGGAAGTTTTTTTTTCCCTAATGTCCAACCTAAACTGCCCTTGTTGTAATTTTAAGCCTATTGCTTCTTGTTCTATCCTCAGAGATTAAGAGAAACAATTTTTCTCCTTCCTCCTTGTAACAACCATTTATTACTTGAAAACTGTTATCATGTCCCTCCCACCCCAGTTTTCTTTTCTTCAGACTTAAACAAACCCAATTTTTTCAATCCTCTCTTATGGGTCATGTTTTCTAGACCTTTAATCATTTTTGTTGGTCTTCTCTGGACTTTTTCCAATCTGTCCACATCTTTCCTGAGATGTGGCGCCCAGAAATGGACATAATACTTCAGTTGAGGCTTAATCAGCACAGAGCAGAGCAGAAGAATTATTTCTTGTGTCTTACAACACTCCTGCTAATAGATTCCCAGAATGATGTTTGCTTTTTTTGCAGTTGTGTTACACTGTTGACTCTCATTACCTGGTGATCCACTATGACCCCCAGATCCCTTTCTGCAGGACTCTTTCCTAGGCAGTCATTTTCCATTTTGTATGTATGCAACTGATTGTTCCTTCCTAAGTGGAGTACTTTGCAATTGTCCTTATTAAATTTTATCCTATTTACTTCAGACCATTTCTCCAGTTTTGTCCAAATCATTTTGAATTTTAATCCTATCCTCCAAAGCATTTGCAACCCCTCCCAGCTTGTAATCATCCACAAACTTTATAAGTGTACTCTTTTTCACCATTATCTGCATCATTGATGAAGATATTGAACAGAACTGATCCTTATGGGACCCCACTCGATATGCCCTTCCAGCTTGACTGTGAACCACTGACAACTACTCTCTGAGAATGGTTTTCCAACCAGTTCCACCTTATAGTACCGCCATCTAAGTTGTATTTCCTTTGTTTTTGTTTGAGATGGTCGTCAGAGACCGTATCAGAAGCCTTACTATAGTCAAGATATACCACATCTACTGCTTCTCCCCTGTCCACAAGACTTGTTACCCTGTCAAAGAAAGCTTATCCGGTTGGTCTGACATGATTTGTTCTTGACAAATCCATACTAACTGTTACTTATCTGCTTATTATCTTCTAGGTATTTGCAAATTGAGTTATTGAGATATGCTCCATTATCTTTCCGGGTACTGAAGTTAAACTGGCTGGTCTGTAATTCCCTGGGTTATCCTTATTTCCTTTTTTATAGATTGATACGATATTTGCATTTTTCTAGTCCTCTGGAATCTCTGCAGTCTTCCATGACTTTTTGAAGATAATCACTAATAGCTTAAATATATCCTCAGTCAGCTCTTTGAGTATTCTAGGATACATTTAATCAGGCCCTAGTGACTTGAAAACATTTAACTTGTCTGAGTAATTTTTAACTGGTTCTTTCCCTATATTAGTCTCATATTCTACCTTGTTTTCATTGGCATTCAGTAGGCTGGACGCCCAGTCACTACGAATCTTTTTGGTGAAAACTGAAACAACAAGTCATTTAGCACTTTTGCCATTTCTACATTTTCTGTTAGTTTTCCCCTCTCATTGAGTAATGGGCCTGTTCTGACAGGTTAATGATCCCCGGGAGTTAATAATGAGTCGGTTAGTAATTAACTGGATTTTATTATGAGACAACGGAAATAATATAGGATTTTAACTATTTATACCCATTTAAACAAACAATTAACTACAATACACAAGCTAATACGATGGAATGCTAAACAGACAGATAACTGCAAGACACAGACTAATTTTAAAGAGACCACAGACAGTTAACTGCGAGTCAGACTGATCTGAAGGAATGCTATAATCAGCTAGCTAAAGAACACGGGCTGATAATTAACTCCTTACCAACCAGACTAGAAAGGGACACAGCAAAAAACTCGAATTCGGCCGGCTAACAAACGATTCGTGCTCGGGGGGGGGGGACACGGGAGCGGGAGAGTCCAGACCAGGTGATCAGGCTGGTAGTTCGGGAAGGCTCTCAGTGTGGGCTTGGGAAGGACCCCTTTTTATGGGCTAAATGGGACATGAATGGTTAACTGATTGGTCAGAGATGCAGCAAGGGATGGGGCTATGGGCTTCGTGCCAGCACCGGATTGGCCGGGGGACACTTGCAATAAGTTAAGTTTCCTGGTTGCTGTTAAGTTTCGTTTCCCATGGTCAGTTTCATTTCCCATATATGACGTGGGAGCTGAAGGCACGGCCGATCACATAGGCATACCCTAATAAGGTCAGGTCGTGGGTTGACTGTTAGCACCGAATGGGTAGGAGGGGGCGAGGGGTGGTCATGGCAGAATTGGTGCAGCTACAGGGCCTACCCTGTCCTTGGTCTTCCTCTTGCTTCTGATGTATTTGTAGAATGTTTCCTTGTTACCCTTTATGTCTCCAGCTACTTTAAGCTTGTTTTTTGCCTTGGCCTTTCTAATTTTGCCCCCTACATACTTGTGCTGTTTGTTTATATTCATCCTTTGTAATTTGACCTAGTTCCCACTTTTTGTGTAGGACTCTCTTATTTTGTTTTTTGGCTTTGGTTTGGTTTTGGGTTTTGTTTTCCTAAACTTTACCAACCTAAGATTTGAAGCAAACAGCTTTCTCACCGCACCAAATGCTGCAGGCAGTTCACAGCTCTTAGTTCAGAGGCAGGATTTCTTTTCAGCCTGGGACCACTCCCCTTCGGGTATTCATTTATGTTATGAGCATAGAGATGTAAAGTGAAGAGGAGAGGTAATTGGCAGTGGTGTATCAAGGCGGGGCGGGAGGGGGGCAAGGAGAGGACAGGCACCCAGGTGCTGGCCTGCCAGGGAGTGAGGGGGAGCCAGGCGGGCCCGGCCCTTCATGACGCGCAGGAGATGCAGGAGGCTCTGAGGGGTGGGGACCAGGCCGGGGTGGGGGGGAGCTGCAGGGCTGGAGCAGTAGGTAAGTATGAGGGGGCCGGCTGGACCAGCACTTCGATGGGTGGGCAGCACAGGAGGCTCTGAGGGGCGCAGAGCCTCCTGAGCCCCCGCTTCCTGTGCGTCTTCCCCTCTCTCCCAGCCAGGGTTGGGAAGGTGAGGCTGTCCTGTCCAACCTGGCAGTGGGTAAGGGAGGGTGTGGAAGGCCAGGCCAGCCTGGCCCTTCAAAACACTTTGGGGGTGCCCCTCAGCACCTCCCCCCCCACATGCTGTGAAGGGCCAGCCCAGGCCCCCTCCCCAGGCCAGGGGGTGAGGCTGCCCTGTCCGAGCGGGCACTAGGCTGTGGGGCTGCAGCAGGAGAGGTAAGTACATCACCACCACCCTCCCCCCGCAGATACAGACGCCCACCTCCTCAGGGCAGCGGGGGGGGGGGGGTAGGGCCGGAACCCCTTCTGCCCTGCGTAGGGAGGCCTGGGGGGGGGGGGCACAAATGTAGGCTTGGCCCCCGGGCGCCAGAGACCCTCCGTACACCACTGGTCATTTGTGTATTATGTGTGCTCCCTTCTTATACTCCAACCCCCTGTACTGGAAAAGTCCTTGCTGGGTTATGGGGCTAGGAAGTTCCATGGCATACCTGCTCTGCAATCAATCTTTCCTACAAAATGTAAAATTTCTTGTTCACTCCTTCTGCATATGTGAAGTCTGAGACGTTTTTGGGGATGACATGCAAATCTTTTGTTTACAGTCCCGCTCCTTCCCCCTCCCCCTATGGCGAAAGGTTGCTTCAGTAGCTAATAGCTTTCTAAAACCTTTCAGTCTTTAATACTGAGAATCTAGTCTGTCAGTTTCCCAAAGCTACAACACATTTCAGTAAGAATCGTAAGTAGAATCTTATAACTCCATACACAGTGTTGCTACACATATTAAAACAGGACAACAATGTTCAATAGATTATGCATTTGAAAATGATACCTCACTAGGCATACTTTTGTACAAAATATATCATAACCATATTAAAGTGGTGAACATATGGTACAGGGGTGCCATGTAGGGTACAGGGTGTGACCCGTCCCGTGCCCAGGGTAGCCAACTGATCATGCCAAGGTCAGGGCAGGCTGCAAACAGAGAGCAGGTTCTCCCAGCACTGGTGGGTGGCACTGAAGCCAGACTTCCCAACCAGCCACAAACTGTGCTTCTGAATCCCCACAGAGGCCAGTATACAAATACACTCAGCCCCCTTTACTGCATTTCAGCTCCTGGCTCCCAAATCAGCACTAGGTCCAATAAAGAGACCAGTTATTTAAACTCTCTGCTCTTTACTAAAAAGGTTCCCTCTAACCCCAAGGGGCCAGCCACAGTACCAGTTCAATATAAGTTTGGATCTTACCCAAAATACCACGCTGCCAGCCAATCCTTTAGTAACTAAAACTAAAGGTTTATTATAAAAAGAAAGAAATAAACCATGAGAGAAATGTTAAAGGGTCAAAGCAAATCAAATACATATAAATGATTCAAAGTCCATATACATCAGGTTTCTAGGAGAATTGTGGAGTTGCAGGCTTGTACAGTTCCTCTGGCATACATCCAACACCTGGGTGAGTCTTAATTCTTCAGTTCAGTTGCAAGTGAATTGATCCAGAGGCAGGTATATGTCAGTAACTGAACAGGAACAAAGGCAAAATAGTTTCTGTGATTTTGATCTTATATACCCTCTGTCTTTGGCCATGCGGCCTGTGGAAACTTACAAGATCTAAATTGGAGTCCAGAGTCACATGGGACAGTCCTGATGCCTCATCAGGCATATCTCCGGCTTCTCCCCCTGGGCCCCTTGCACCTGGGGATGTCTCAATGGGCCATTAAGCAGGCCATTGTCCTGCAGCCATCCTGTCTGGGGTGTTGCCCAGGCAGCACAATTTGAACTACAGATATCTCAAATATATCTATAACTTCCATTTTACATATTACACATGAACATAAGTATTATCATCTGACTTAGCATATTACAACCTTTCTAACAGTACCTGACATGGCATATCTCACATGAATTATTATGATTTTGACATAGTGATGTTAAACACTATAACATATGCTCTCCCCCATCTACCCAGCATGACACAGGGTATCACAGTTCCCTATTGTATCTTCATGTAATATCCACTAAAAGCCTTCAGACCAACAGGAGAACAGTATCTGTTCCATAATAACAAAGGAAATGAAGTAAATCCTGGAAAACAAAAATATTTATATATGTTTTTGTCATAAACATTATACAGGGATACTAAATATGTAATAATACTAGAATATTTATACATATCACTAATCATCAAGCCACTGTTTTTTAATGTGAGAGGGAAGAACAGCACCTGGCTTATAACTTGGGGATGAGGAAAAACATCATACCCTTTCCTTCAGTTTTTGGGGACAAGCTCACTGGGGCTGAAAATGTGGTTAGTGGAATTTGTCCCTCTCCCCCAGCAGAATTGCTTCCCTCTCCTGCTGCAGAGTTATACTAGCTGCTAGTTATACTGGCTGCATCTCCTGGAGATGCTTTTTTCTGTCACTGTAGGAGGCTCTACCACGCTAACCCACTAATACTGTCCCCACAGTCCACTCCTTCACTTGGTGGCTGTTGGAAGAAAATCTGCTGCCCTAAAAGACAGACTTTTGGAGGAGACTGCCGATGTTCCCTCCTAACTGCCAATCAAGGGTTATTGTGAGGAGAATGGCTACAGAGGTGGCTTTGCTGCTTGATTGTCTCTGTTTAAGCCAGATGCTATGAGCCTTGCCCCACCAGTCCAAATGGAAGTGTTCATTTCTAGGTCCTGGTGTAGGGTAGGGACCCATACTTGGCAACTTTTTATGTCAACGCACATCATCTTCTGATAGAATTGTTGCCTGTTACCTTTCAGGTACATACGTATCCAAAGGAAAATATAGGGTGTGTGCCAAGAATGAGCTAAATTACAATATTTGTTTCATTTTTGTTTGTTTAACTGAGATTGTGTCATTTGTGGACTATTTTCTAGAGAGTGAGAATACGGAGTATAGTTATCCTTTAACTTTGCAGTTGTTTTTTTTTTCCTGTAAGCTTGTAAATATTGTTTTTTCTTCTAAATGTTTTAGAAGCTGTACAGAGACATTCTCCTTCTAATAACCTGTGTTTTTGGCAAATGTTTTTCCAGGAGTATGCTGTTGCTGTGCTGCTTTGCGCCCTCGTTATAAACGTCTGGTAGATAACATATTCCCTGAAGACCCCAGAGTAAGTAATGACTTAATTAAAATTTACCAAAATTTAGAATTTGAATCTGCTTTGTTTACTAAAATATTGTTGTAATAGAAATAGTAACATTTTGTAATTTTTAACATACTTTTTGGAGAACAAAATTAATTTCTCTTTTAGAATAAGAGAAGCATTGAATTTTTAATTTGCCAGAGCATTCTCCAGTAGGAGATACATCTGCGGAATTGTGATCAACTTTTTGGACCACAAATATTAATATTAAACAGGATTTTTGTTCAGTTATGACTACAAGTTTGAATGTATTTTCTTCTTCCAGTGCTTGCTCATGTCCATTCCACTGTAGGTGAGTGCATGGTTCCCGGAACTTTTTTCCCCTTAGCAGATCCCGTAGGTCTGGCTCTGGCACCCCCTGGAGCCCCGTGTGCATGCTGCGGTATATGAGGCTCTGCTGGCCCTATGCCTCCTCAGTTCCTTCTTTCTGCCCGTGACGGTTGCTGGAACTAGTCTTGCTCTCAGCAAATACTATTCCCCTTGTTTGAACTTGTTTGTTGTTCTAAATTAATTTTTGTTAGTTAAGTAGTTAAGTGTTGTTTAGAGTAGTTAGAGATAAGGCAAGACCCTGCAGGGACTTTGGGTGGCCGGGCTATGCCCCGGTTGCTGGGCTTCAAGCCATGAGACTCCTGCAGGAAGTCCTTACCACTCAGCGACCCCCCATGACCGCTGCCTTAAGTGCTTGGGGGAAGCAAACAAAAAAGAAAAGTGTAAGATCTGCAAGGCTTTTAAACTGAAGACTCAGAAGGACTGGGAAATCCGATTGAAAGCCCTGTTGATGGAGGCAGCACTCCATCCAGCATCCGAGCCGGCCCACTCCACCTCGGCATAGAGCGTGACCTCGGTGCCAGCCTTGACTCAGCACTGTGCAACATCGCTGGCATCGAAGAGGAAGAACCCAGTCACTGTCAGAGGACCCGGCACCAAGGAGTTCGCCCGCACCGAGGCAGCGCAGAACCCAGTCGCTGTTGGAGAACCTGGCACTGCGCAGTCCACCTGGTCACCAGAGTCTGGCTCGGCACCGAGAAGTTCGGAGCAGCGCTGACCTCGGTCACCAAAGGTGTCTGCAAAGACGCAAGGCAAGTGGCTCCAGTATCTCTAGCTTTTCGGAGCTCATCTCCATTCGTCGGCACCGCTCATGTCGGCGGAGGCAGTCCTCATCGTCCTCCAGGTCGGGAGGTGCCGATCCAGTGGCTTGGGGTCTCGTGGGGGGGACAGTCATCGGGAGAGCCGACGCCCCCACAATGCGCCACAGGCTGTGACGCTGTCAGCCCTGGTTTGGCCCCAGGGTCAATGGCCGCAACAATGGCCTTATTGGCCCCCTTGGGGTATCCAGATGGGGCCAGGGCCCCAATCCCTTATGTCATTGGGGGTGTAGTCCATGCCTCTTGCACAGGAGAAGGCCCATAGACACCACCCCTCAGACAAGGAGTTGGACCCCGTGGAGGGACCCTCAATGGGTGCAACCTTCCGCCACGAGGGAGCGCACCCACAGGATGCGCCTCGGCAGTCCTCTTCCTCCTCACCGAAAGAGGCAGTCTCCCAGGACCACTTGGCACCGCTGGAGGATTTCAGGGTGCGTCAGGAGCTGCTTAAGAGGGTGGCCTACAACTTGGGGCTGGAGGTGAAGGAGTTAGAAGAGGCTGAATATAGCCTCTTTAATGTGCTGGCGGCAGCTGCCCCAGCGAGAGTGGTCCTCCCAGTCCATGAAAGGGTCCTTAAGATTGTAAAGGCCCTGTGGCAAACACCTTCCTTGGTCACCCCTACGTCAAGGGTGGCTGAGAAAAAATCTTATGTTCCGGCCGAAGCGTTTGAGTATTTGTTCACTCGCCCCGCCCCGGGAACCCAGGTGGTAGATGCGGCTAACCAGAGAGACAGGCAAGGTCAGCCAGGGTCCACTCCCAAAAACAAAGACAATAAGAAGCTGGACTTGTTTGGGGGAGAGAGGTTTATTCCACGGCAAGCCTGCAGTTCAGGATTGCCAACCATCAGGCTCTCCTGGGCAGATACAATTTCAAACTGTGGTACTCCCTCAGGTGGTTTGCCGAGGCCCTGCCCCAGAACCAGGCTGCAGACTTTACCACCATCATGGAGGAAGGAACCATGGTAGCTTGGGCAGTGCTCCAGAAGATGTCCTATGACGCTGCTGACTCGGCGGGTAGGGCCATAGCCTCCGCCATCTGCATGAGAGGGTGCTCATGGCTGCAATTCTCGGGCCTGTCCCAGGAGGTGCAGCTGTCTATTCAGGATCTCCCTTTTGATGGGTCGGTCCTATTCTCCAACCAAACTGATGCGAAGTTGCACAGTCTGAAGGACGCCAGGGCCATGCTTCGCTCCCTGGGCCTGTACACGTCCCAGTTTTCCAGGCATCAGTCACGGCCCCAGGTGCAGGAGCAGCCAAGGCCTCCACCTAGGCCTTTCTGACCCTATAGGAATAGGGGGTTTAGAAGGAGAAATCAGCCCCCCCCCCAGCTTGTCCTCAGTTCCCTAGCAAGGGCCCCCCGGAGGTCGGGCAACCAGAGGAGACAATTTTGATGGTGTGCCCGAGGGTGGTGCCCCGACTGCTCTCCTGGTGGCCATTACCTCAGTTAGGAGGGTCTCCGAGATTAGTGCCTAGAACTCTGAGCCCCCTTATACAGTATTCTATAAGGATATGGTGCAGTTGAGGCCACATCCAGCCTTCCTGCCCAAGGTGGCTTCCCAATTTCATTGTAAGCAAGATATTTTTCTCCCTGTGTTTTTTCCCAAACCGCATGGTTCGGAGGAGGAAAGGAGATGGCATTCGCTGGACATGAGACGAGCCCTGGTCTTCTGGTCTTTGAGCGTACAAAGCTGTTCCCGAAATCAACGCAGCTCTTCGTCGCAGTGGCTGACTGATGAAAGTCTCACCTGTCTTCACCCAGCGCATCTCCTCGTGGATTAAATCATGCATCAAGTTCTGCTACGAGCAGGCGAGGGTGCCGCTTCCGGGAACCATCACAGCGCACTCAGCCAGAGCTCAAGCCTCATTTATGGCCTTCCTGGAGAGAGTGCCCCTGCAGGACATCTGCAAAGCTGCCACCTGGTCGTCGGTGCATACCTTCACATCCCACTATGCCATCGTCCAGCAGGCGAGAGAGGACGCGGGATTCAGCAGAGCGGTGCTGAGGGCAGCTCACCAGTAACTCCGACTCACCTCCAAGGTATTGCTTGTTAGTCACCTATAGTGGATTGGACATGAGCAAGCACTTGAAGAAAACGAAGTTACTTACCAGTAACTGACGTTCTCTGAGATGTGTTGCTCATGTCCATTCCACAACCCACCCTCTGTCCCCACTGCCGGAGTTGGCAGAAAGAAGAGACTGAGGGGGCATAGAGCCACGGCCTGCGCGCGGGGCTCTAGAGGGCGCTGGAGTCGGCCCTACGGGATCCACTAAGGGGGGAAAAGGTTCCAGGAACAGTGCACGGAGGCGTGCACTCACCTATAGTGGAATGGACATGACCAACACATTTTGAAAAACATTAGTTACTGGTAAGTAACCTTGTTTTTTCTCTGTATGTCCAGCACTACTTAGTTTTCTGTCTTTTTGAAGTATATAGTTTAGTTTATCCAATGGATTATGATCCAACTGTTTTTCATCTCTAGTTGTCAATATGTATGATTTTTTGTGTGTCCATTTGACAGTCACAGTAAACACAAGGTTAAACAGAATAGAAACTTTTTCATACTATGTTCCTTGAAAACATAGTTCCTTCCTGCTTGTTAAGTACTGATGGTGCTAACTGTCTAATATAGCTGAATGTTTGAAACTAATCCAGAGTTTCTGTAAATGGTGGAAGGTCACTTTCAATGTTTTGTCAGACTTGTACTATCTTTTTTTTTTTTTTTTTTTTCCCCCCCTAATTGAGGGTATGAATAGTATGGAGCCATTTGTGT
Source organism: Emydura macquarii macquarii (assembly GCF_026122565.2). NCBI lineage: Eukaryota > Metazoa > Chordata > Testudines > Chelidae > Emydura > Emydura macquarii. The sequence continues at coordinate 10,261,761 of NW_027130506.1, forward strand.
AAGTTTGGCATATATGTGAGACAGAATGTGCTGTGTGTGGTTTTTTTCCTTGAAGATCTGCCATTATCACTGTGGGCTAGCTACCTTAGTTCTGTAAAATATGGGCTGCAGGGGAGACTTGTTCTTTTCTGTGGATTTGATATCTTCAAAGCATGGATATTTTTTTCAGAGGAAATAGTCGTTCAGAAGCAAATTCTGTTTATCTACAAGAGAGGAAGGGTCCTGTTAGTCTTATTTTCTATATACAGTCATAGAAACCAAGTACTTCTTTAAACGTGTTTGATGTTTCTGATACAGAGAAACATCTCTGAACATCCAAAGTTGTATTGGCCTTACAAGTGCTGTGTATGCTCTCAAAAACAGCCCTGATGCAACAATTCATCACCACTCTCCTACAGAGTTGGTTTGTGCACAAGGTGGGGGAAGGCAGGATATTGTCTAGCCCACAGTGTATAACACTGAAAATGATTGTAGGCCTAATTTTACATGTTAAAACATTTAATTATTGCATGGCATCTGTGATCTGTGTTTAGTCCTTTGGGACATCTTGATACTAAAGATTTTTCTTTTTCTAAAGTCTTATTTAATATATGGTGGACATTCTCTTGTGACTTCACAAATAAATTAATCAATCTTGTGAGAGTTTGAGAGAAAATACTTTTATATAATGAATATTTAATTTGACATAAATTGTTAGTTTTGAATGAATGAATCAGAAATATTGTTAGTTAAAAATTATGCTGTTTGCTGAGCTGTCAGTTAAACTGCTTTGAAGTGTATGTAACTTCAGCGCCCTTTTGGCCAAGATGGAGTCTAGTCTGCAGGCAGCTTTGGCCAGGAAAAGGTGAATGCAGGAATGCAGCAGGGAGAGTCCCTTCCATCCCAGGGGTACCTGTTCCAAAACCCCCAGAATGAACGCACACGCATGCGCACACGCCCCGGGACAGTACAGTAACTATACAAAAGGGAAATGTTTTATTTACAGAGGGATGAATGGAGAAAAACAAAAGGGGGAAAGATAAAGGGGAGCAGTAAAACAGGGTTACATTCAACCCAAGGCCCCACAGGCCCAGAGGCACCACAGACTGAAAGGGCAGACACCAAGCAATGCGCCTGCACTCAGAGTTCCAGAGTCCTGGGTAAAGTTACAGTCCGGTGGTGAGTCTTGGGTCCTCCTGGTTGTCTTCAGCGCCAGTGAACTTTCCCCAGCAAACCTCTCTGGTGCCCTCCTCTGCCGCTCTCTGCAAAACCACACAGCATCACCCTCCCCACTTAGCTAGCTACAGCCTCCCTCCTTATTCCCAGTGCAAAGTTACAGTACTCACGGCCCCATACAGCTCTGGCAGCAGTGATACTGAGTCCAGCTCTGGTTTGTTCTTCTCGGGCAATTCCTCCATTGCATGGTGCTCCTCCTGGCTCCAGTCCTGGGCGTCCCCGGTCAGCTGCTCTGTCCCTCCCCGGCTTTGGCAGGTTCTTGGCTGCTTCACTTTTGTGAGGGCCTGGTCGGCTCACTGCAGTCCTTCTGTCTTTAGCTCCAGACACACCCTGTTGCTCTACCCTCTCTATCCTCACAGTTCTCCCAAACAGCACTTGTTCCACTTGTTCCTTCTGGAACAATCAGCATTCCCCCCCACAGGGCAAAGATTTAAAGGTACCATACTTTCTAAAATCCCAAAGGGGTTACATGTAAAATAAATTGGATGGTGATAGACAATCACAGATTGGTTATGCATCCAGCAAAAGGGACTTCAGTAAGAGTACATCTTGCTGCACCACTAGCACAACAGGAGTGTAGTTATCACTTTCAAGGTTACAGTGCGGCATATCTAAACATAATTGTGTATTTCCATTATAATTGATCCTATATTCTACAATGTATATGAACATGAAATTATTAAAGTGTAGAACAGTGTTTTTCAATTTTTTTGAGCTGTGTCCCCCTTTGAGTAACAATTTTTATCGTGCTGCTGCCAACCCAGACAAAAATACACATGCAAAAGTATGCTTGATAGCCTACTCAAACACCTTAATAGAACTTTAATTAAATTGCCTACACCTGTAAGTTTTCAAATACACAGATACTTAATGTGAAATGTGTGCCTGTTTCTCTACAGACAGTTTGTCAATTTGTGGGGAGATTTTTCAAACCAACACTCTGAGGTTGTCCTCCACTTCAGTCTCAAACGGTACTTTGTCTTTAGCACAGCCAGCGCAGAGAATCTGACCTCACACAAACAAGATGAACCAAACTGTAAAAGAGCTTTGATTGCTCACTTTGACAAAGCTGGATATTCTGAGCCAACTTTCAACAAAAATTCCCCAAAGACTTTTTAAAATTGAATTTCTAGTGTCCTATCACTCTGAAGTTCAATCAGCTTCTCTTGAATGTCATTTGAGAGATGGGACAAGGTCACTGCCTCAGCTACAAAAGGTTGGATAATCCAGGTATTCAGGGCTGCATTTCCTTTGGGAAAATATTTATCCAAACTGGCTCTGAGAGAAGTCAAGTGATTGGCTCCGTAACACTCAATAGTTCAGATTCTGTTTCCTTGATAGCGTCAGTTAACAGGAATGGAATGCTTAAAGTAGTTTTGATCTTTGTTTTCCAGAGAGCTAGCTTTTTCCAGAATGCTAATATCTTATTGTGCAGGTCAAAAATAGTACTTTCCGCTCCTTGCAATGTCACATTTAGAGAATTCATGAGGGTTAGCCATGTTAGTCTGTATACAGCAAAAACAAGAGGTCCTGCAGCACCTTAAAGACGGACAAATTTCTGCGGGCAGAAGCTTTTATGGACTGCAACCGACTTTGACTTCATGCCTCTGACGAAGTGGGTTGCAGCCCACAAAAACTTATGCCCTCAGAAATTTGTCAGTCTTTAAGGTGCTACAGGACTCTCGTTTTTAGAGAATTCGGTTTGTCAAAAGCATCAGTAAAGTAAGCCAAAAGCACAAGCCAGCAGGGATCACACTGTGTCTGCATTGCTGAAATTCAGATCCAATAGAAAAAATTGAACTTCGTTTCTCAGTTCATAAACACGTTGCAATACTTCCCTGTGGATAGCCACCTAACTTCTATGTGAAACAACAAAGCATGATGCTTCACTTCCGTTTCTGCACAAAGCATTACAAAGAGACTTGCCTTTGTGGGCTGTGTCTTGATAAAGTTCATGATTTTAATAGCAGAACTCAGAACATCTGTAAGTTCCCGATCCATGTTTCGAGTTGAAAGGGCTTCGCAGGGTATTATACGAGTCCATGATATATGTGGAGCAATTTCAAACACTTTGGCTTTCAAGCCTGCCTTACCTCCAGACATAGAATGAGCTCTATCCGTGCATATTCCGACATAAGCTTCCCACTTCAACTCATAAGAAGTTAGGAAATGGTTTAACATTTTGAACAGTTCAGATCCAGTTGCATGCATCTTAATTGGCTTGCAGAACAAGAAATCTTCCAATATTGATGTTTCTTGACCATACCAAATGTAAGCAATTAAAATGAGCTTCTTTTTATACATTCGTTGTTTCATCCAACTGGATTGCAAATAAACTGAATTGCAATCAAGAGATCAGCTAATCCATACTCACAAACATTATATGTCTTGATATTTTCTGCAGACGGGAGAGAGACATATCCGAGATTCTGCAGCTGACTGTGCTGTCTGACACCGGATCATTTTTAACTTCTCTACTGCAGTATCACCAACCATTGTCCTGCAAATGTCAGTTGCAGCTGGGAGAATCAGTTTTTCCCCAGTTGAATAAGGCTTTTTATTCTTGGCAATCTGGTATGCAACTCGATATGAGCAGTGGCAGACGTGTATACCACATTTTACATTGTGGGTTTTTTTGTTTAATAATTTGTTGCTGCTTTTGTGTGGGAAAAATCTGTTCTTTCCTTCCAGATCACCATGTTTTGTTGCTAAATGGCATCTTAATTTTGTTGGCTTCAGGCAATCGTTTGCTAAAGTTACTGCACACACTACACATTGAGGCCTAATTTTTCCATTAACTGCAATCGAAGTGAAACCAAAATCCAAATATGCTTTATCATATTTTCTTGGTTTTTTTGTAGATTTTTTTTTCTCTGTATCAGTGTTAGCCATTTCAGCTTCTGGCTTTTGTTTTGGAACACTACCATCTTTTGGCAATAAGTATGGATCTATTTTTCACCATACTATAAGAAAAATTATCAAACTCATCAGCAGAATAGGCACTGCACAGCTGCTTGCTGTAAGGACAGCACATGCTGCTAAACAGAAAAGGGAAAGGTAGTTGTTGCTGTAGAAATGATTGGCTGGTGGAGAGGCTCTCTTTATCAGCCCCTGGTGGCTGGCAGTGGCGCGTCCTCTGTCAGTCCTAGAGAGCTAACTGTGGGGCTTCCTGCTCTCAGCCCAGGAGGGCTGGAGGCTCCAGCTGTGAGCCCTGCAGGGGAGGGGGCTCCAGCTGTGAACCTGGGGTGCCAGGGCTTCCATGCTGGGAGTCCTGTGGCCCCTGCAACATTCCTCCAGCCCCCCCACCCCCTCTGAGGTTGGTGCACACCACACTTTGAAGACCTGTGGTATAGAAGAATACAGTCAAAATTGAATAAAAATGACCTGATTGCGTAAGAATTTTCCCCTTGACGCTGGTGCACAAAAAGGAACCACAATTTTAAAGATGTTACTCTAGTGACTTGGAGGAGGACTGAAGCTTCTGGTTGAGGCTCTGATAACAGCTGGACTTTCACTTTGATGTCAGTGATGCAACTGGACAAAAAGCTTCAAAAACATTCATGAATAACTAGTTTTCCATTGAAAAAATTGTAGTCTACTAGTTCTAATCAGTTATTCAAATGAGCAATATATTTTAATTCCTGTTTCATCTGTGCTCTAAAAATTAACCTATGATAAGGCTGAGTACTCTTTATATGTCAATGACTGTAGTTGGAACAGAGATTTCTAACTATCAGGTGGCTTCAGCTCTTGAAACACCATACAGACAAAAATGGAAGTAGTGGTCTTGTACAGAGAAGAGTCAGTACTGTTAAGGCATAATATTAGAGCAATAAAACATTTAGACTGCAATTTCAGTTATATAAACAATATTAGCTTGAAAGGATTAACTTGATACACTCATTTCTGAAGTGTTTTACTGAAGTAATTAATGGCTTTTTGAAAGACTCCTAAGTAACAGAAATTGGACCTTGGGAAAAATAGTGTGTCAAGGACATTACAGCTCACCCATAATCTGCCTCTGTTAGAGGGAAGTGGGAACATTGACAATATATGTCTCTTAGAAGTATTAGTCTTAATTTTTTACTTTGCCAGTTGTGTATTTTAGGCCCTAGACAAGCTTGTTGATGAACTGTTATGAATTTAAAAACACAGACAAACTTTCTTATTCTTAGGATGGTCTTGTTAAAGCTGATATGGAGAAGCTGACTTTCTATGCAGTTTCAGCACCAGAGAAGCTGGATCGAATTGGTGCTTACCTAGCAGAGAGACTAAGCAGAGATGTTGTCAGACATCGCTACGGGTAAGGGGTCACTGCATAAATACAGATGCTGAAAGTTAGCTGTTTTCCCCTATCGTTATTCTGTTCCAGTGAATATTGAGTCAGAACGTTGGATATTGTTCATGCTGGGGGGCAGAGAACAGTTGTGATATTTTTATTTTTAGCCAAACTGTCTGAAAGTAAAGTGAATTATGAAATTGTAAGCAATGTTGGATTTGAAAATTACCTGGATTTAGAAATCAAACTTCTAGACTCAGGAGTACATACAGTCCACTATGCTTTCATGGTTTTCATTTAATCTATCCTTCAGTTCTTCTGTTGGAGCTGTACTTGTACAAGCTCATTGTCTGACCTCCCAGGTGACTATCCGTAATATTGAGTTGGATTAATCTTCATGAACAAGGAAGAAGAGGTGGGAAAGTATAGGAAAGATAATTTCCAGAAGAGGGAATAGGGGAGAGAACAAGAGACCATAAAGTTGAAAGAGATGGAAAAAATGAAACAGACAACACATGGAATTGGAAGAGAATGTTGTTGCTGCCTGGCAGTTATTGTTAAAGATAAAGGGGTACAGATAAAAAACTTGTTAGTTTTACATGTAAACTATTAGTATGTGAGTGACAGTAAACACACCTCCTGGTCAGCACTCTTCCCTCTCATTAACAACTCTATATAGATTGAGATGTCTCCTTAAACTGTGGGAGTTTAGATACATTACTTTCTTGTCATACTGGGATTTTGGTAGATTGGAAGGCAGCTTACTGACTGGATGAGTGGTGCCTTTATACAAAACAAAAAAAAGGTAGGAAAAATAAAATTAAAAAAAAATATCTCTCTACAGGGCTACAAGGAATCTTTATTTACTTTGATTTGTCTTCAAAAATACATTTCTGAAATAAGTGGAGAAAATTAGGGTGATGTGTCTTACACCTATCTACCTTTTTGTGTGCAGTTTTTGTGTAAAAACGTGTAAAAATTTGAGCCAAGGTAAATATAACACATAATGTGCATCTGCATGGATCTCTTCTCCATTTGCTTTCAGGTATGTTTTAATCGCCATGGAGGCACTGGATCAACTTTTAATGGCTTGCCATTCTCAAAGCATTAAACCATTTGTAGAAAGTTTCCTTCATATGGTGGCCAAGCTGCTGGAGTCAGGGGAACCAAAGCTGCAAGTTCTTGGAACCAATTCTGTGAGTAAACCGTTTGCAAACTCAAATCTGAACCAAGCTCATTGAAGATGAGGTGGTGAGAGACTGTCATGCCAGATAGTTTTTGCCTTAGATTGAATACCAAAAACTGTCATTGAAAGTCTAAGATTGCATGTAGTTAGTGCCTGTATGACCCATATGACTGTATCTATAAGCATCTTAATTATCAAAATAATCCTTCTCTGGATATTTATGCCAAAAGTATATGCTGCTGATTTTGGTAGTAATCACATTTGAGGTGAACACATTACTCATCAGTACAACTAATTTTATTTGGCCTTTTTCTCTTTATGGGGTCCATCCAGTCTTCCTCTGTGTTTTCACAGTAAATTAGATTCTGCTTTCTAGCCACTCTGATATTAACCTTTGCTTCATAGCGCATTGTACTGAACCAATTCCATCTCCTTGACTTAAATATTAATGGGATTTGGATATTGGGAGCAGTCATTCTGCTTACTAACAATTCTTTTTTGGAAGAAAGTCCTGGCCACAGGTACAAGGGCTTGTTATGCTAATTTAGATGAGATAAATAGGCTAAAGGTGTTAAAAATAATAATCACTGTTTAAATGCTCAAGGTTGGCAACACTGACTTCACAGAGTTGGAGAGAAGGAGTCCTGTAGTTTCTCCCATGTTTACTCCCTCTTTCAGAGGAAATATTAGCGACAATCCTTCCTCTAGCTGTTGAGGGATAAAGCAGTTCCTTCTACAGCCTGACAATGCTGCTCCATGTAACCCAAAGGGAATCACCTGTAGCAGCATGAGGGCACTCCTTTCACCTCCACTCCCAAGATCTGATCACATGGCCTGCACAACCCCTTTGGTCTCTGCTGGCCTGGAGAACAGGCTTGTGATCAGAATTGATCTCTGATACTGCTTGTTGACCTACCATTAGATTGCAAGGCCAGCTGTCTTGCTCTTCTCAGATTTATAAAATGATGGAAAATTACACCAGAACACTTCTTTTAAAAAATATTTAAAAATCCACTAGCTAAGCACATTAATTCAAAAGAAGAAACAAATCACTTAGGATCTATAGTCTGAGAACCAGTTTTCTGAGCATGGCTGATATATTTCAGGACCATTATAGGGCAAATCCTATTTACTTTCTCTCCACCTTGTGTGTTTCCTTTTTTGTTTGACTAGATTAACCAAATGTCAGCATAAATTATATAAATATTAATTCTGCTCATATTGTATTAACAGTATTGAACACTGCATTGCAACACAAGGATTATTTTTTCTGTTTAATGTTTAGAAATGGGGATATTTAAAAAAGTGAACAGTCACTTTTAAAAGTTCTGGAGTTAAAAGCTAGAAAGCTTTCTAGTTCTCTTTTTGGAAACTTTGTTACAAAGGATTTTCTAACACTGTTTGGTTTGTTTCCCTAGTTTGTCAAATTTGCCAACATTGAGGAAGACACGCCTTCATATCACAGACGCTATGACTTTTTTGTTTCTCAATTTAGTGCCATGTGTCATTCCTGTCACAGTGATCCAGAAATACGAACTGAGTAAGTGCCAGTTAATGTTGTATTGCTATGTACTGTATTAAAAACTAAAGCAGAAGAAAAGTATATGATTGTTATAACACTTAGTGATCATTCAAGGAAATAAACTGAGTACCTGAGCATTATTTCAGGAAAATAACCTCATGCTGCAAATCCTGCTCAGTTAAGACTCGCAGTGTAGTTAAGTGGAAGTTTTATCTGAACAAGGGCTGCAAAGTTGCACCAAATATATTAAGGGACACAGGGCCAACCCTACAACCATATGAGTCACATGAGACATCAATGGCACTGCTCACATGAGCAGTGTTACTCACATGCAGGTGTGTGTAGGATTGGGCTTTTAAATGGTAAACGGGGCTGGGGGGAAGTGCCCTTCACTATGTCCATTATTTCAGTTCTCATTACTTTAAGTAAAATATGTAGAGATGTACAGTGTGCTGTTGTGTAAGGCTCTAAGGGTATGTGTGCACTGCAGTCAGAGGTGTGATGGCAGTATATATAAGCATACCCAAGCTAGTGAAGCTGCACCAGTGTGTGCTGGCCACCTGGGTAAGAACCCAGGCAGGCTTGAACAGCCCATGCTGAAGTCCATGATACCAAGTTATTGGTACTAGAGCTAGCTAGATTAATGCTAGCTCAGTATGCCTTGCTCTACTACAATCAGGCCTCCTGAGTGAAGTGTAGACATACCCTTAGGCTCCTAGCTTCTTTAAGAACTAGTATCTTTTTGATGACTCTTTCTTCAACACTTACCGACTGCTCTGTCGGGGACTATTAAATCTCTTTGTGATCAACCACTTTCAGGTGAATTCCTGTACCTCTTGGCTCCTTTGTCACACAAAGCATTGTCACTGACACTAGTATCCCAGTGCTTCTTGTGCCAATGATCATGGCACAGTCATTGTCAGTGCTTCAGGTCCCTCCCCCCTACCCCAACTGCCTTATCCGTTTCAGCCACTTATGTAGGAGCCAAGTGATTGCAACAACTTGGGCAACGATGAGCTAAAGGGACCCTTCTGATGCAAGTACGTATCCAGTCCAAAGGAGCATCAGTGTTGTAGGGGGAGGGAGGTTGTAACAGGGTGCTGGGTGGTGATCCCCTGGTCAGCCCCCTGTCACTCCAGCCTACATGGCTGAGGGGCAATGGAGCTGTTGCCTGATTGCCTGAAGGGAGGCAGCTGTCAGCATACCCAGGCTGAGCAGTTGCCCAGGCTTGACTAGGCATGGGGTAGTAGCTGCCCAGCTGACTCAGGAGGGTTTATATGCTGGCCTAGAAGGGAAGAGGAGCAGAGAAGGGAAAGGAGTGGAGAGGAGTGCAGAGGCTTTGCCTGTCTCCCTGAGCCCCAGAGCAACCCCAGAGACTGCTGGCCCAAGCAAGACACTGTAAGGTGGAGGGGAATTCATGTGCACCTTATAAATAAGAGCACTGGTGACTACAAGCTGGAGGGTCTTTAAGTACTTGGTTTGCCAGACGGGAACCGAAGCAGAGGGGCTGCAGCAGGAAACCCTTTACAGAGGTGGACTGGACTTTTCTACAGTTTCCTGATTTTAAGCTAAGGTCAGTCCAGGAAATCTCCAAGGAATACAATGGAAATATACCTGAATCTGAAACACTTGTGAAAGAGGAATGCCTCACCCTGGTTACCCCAGCTGGTGAATGTGAGAGACACTGCACACTGGGGACCTTGTCTTAAAGGAATATGAATAGTGTTGTAGAATGCTGCTGTTCCCCTCCTCCATAGAGGTTGGTGGCTCAAGCAGCTGTGATACTTGAAATAAAATTCCCAAGAAGTCAATTTCATTTGTAGAATAAACTATAATTCCTAATAAAGGAAAATAGCCCTGTATGTGTCATGAATCCTGTATTTAATATTATACTAGTCCTAATGGGTTTATATAGTTCATGAGACTTGGCCATCTGAAAGTGGTAATCTAGTGAATGATAAAATGCTTTGTACTTTTTATACTGTAGCACCTTACATTTAAGAATGTAAAGACATTTTAATTTAATTTCATAACATCCCTCTGAGAGAAGTAAATGTTACTTTTGTTTTCATACAAATCTACTGAGGCAGAGATTAAGTGAGTTGCCCACAGTCACACAGAAATTCTGTGGCAGAGCCAAGAGTAGAACTTAAATCTCCTGACTGCATTCTCTGCTTTAGCCATAATGCCATCCTTAGTCCTCCTCTGTTCCTGGAGGAAATGGTCAAACACTGCTGCATCAACAGTCATTCTATGAGTACATTTACTATATAACAAGAAAATATAAGATGTGGAAGCTGAAATGGGGCAAGTAAGATTTAAAAAAAAAAATCAAAACAAAACACTTTATTTCCTGGCCCAAATCAGATGCTGCTATTCCACATGACTTGGTGTTAGCGCCATCCAGACTGATGGATGGGTCTTTTAAGGGATCCCTCTGAAGGAACAAATGAGAGACTGATGATTTTTGGATTAAGGGAAAGAGGGAAGGATTTGGGAATTGTAACTGGATGGGGAGTTTTGCAAGAAGTCAGAGGTGTATGCTCTACAGCTTTCTCCCCCCTCCATTGTCCAGTGATATCACTCGTAATGATTGACTCCTTCATTTCCTTTTCTACTTTCATGCCACCTTCTGTCTTATCTTCTGTGAAGCCCCGAGCACACTTTAGGTAATCAGTTAATATTATATAGAGGCTTGCTTACCTAAGTGTCTGGCCTGGGTCAGTGTCATAGGTATATAGTTCCTGGGGTCCCCATCTTCCTTACTGGGATCAGTTTCATAAGGGCTGGGGTGGGACTAATTAAGGAATAGTGGGGGTAGTTGATTAGATTTTACATTATCCAAATCTATGATAATAAGTAGGCAAGCCATTTTTCTGGCTTTAAGCCAGCCAGTCTTTCTTTGTAAAGTTTGTCGTCCTGTCTGGTAGTGATATAAAACTGGATGTGGTTTTGTCCAGTGTCATTTGTGGATGAATGGAGGATGCCTTTTTTTTCAGAGTGCGCTGCTCTATCCTTACCAACGTGGCTTCACATGCACTCTAAATATGAGGTTACGATGGTGGGGGCAAGGCACTCATCCTCCTTAGTATGACCTTACATGGACTATGCATGCAAGGTCATGCTGGCAGAGGCAGGTCAACACTGTTCCAGAAGTTCATGCAATTGAGACAGATGTCCTGTATTCTGTGGATGTATCAGTGGCATCCTAGTAATCAGTGGCATCCATTGTGGATTCATACTAACAGTGGTTTTGAGTGCTATGTGACAGGAGGAGTGAATTTAGGGAATGAAGAGGGGAGAATCTTGCTAGGCGCCTGGGGTCAACCCTTTCCAAACTGGCCTGGAGTGCCAATAAAAAAAGCAAGTTTTGAGAGCACGATCTACAACGAAATATTTTAAAGCAAAAGCTGTATTATGGTCTGTTCTACGTGTGTTCAATATTTTTAAAATTCAAGTTATCTTTAATATATTAATCAAACGTCTGTTTTTGTTTATGAAAGTCCTGCTGTTTTAATAGGCCACATCCTTTTAATTTCTTGGAATCTGATAACCCAGAGTAGGATTTAGTGTGTACTTTAGTCAATTAGAATGATATGCCTCATTGCCAAACAACAATTGTGAATTGCCCCAGGCATCTCAAGTGGGGGGGTTAGCTCCAAGAATCACTGGTGGGGGATCCCTTCCCCCTCACCCTGCCCCACCCCACCAGATAGCACCATCCTACCAAAATGTCAGGAAAAGAGTGCAGCAGGATCTGGCCCACTCATCTAAGCAGATTTCTCTCTGCTGGTGGGGTAAGTACCTGACGCCTCTCTGATGCCTCCCTGGCCTCCTGAGAGAGGCCAAGGGGACTCCTATTGATGCACCAGCTGCTTCTAAGGGGGTCCCTGCTGTTACTCCTCATACTGCTGCATCTGCTTCTCTGGAGGGCATTAGGCAGACCTTTACCAATGCATTTCCAACAGGGAGGTGAAGCTGTTTGAGGAATGGGGGAAGGGAGGAAGGCTGATGATGTGGTTCTAAGGCACCAGGTTTCCTTCCAGTCCTGAGTAGTAGTCTTCTAACAAGTCAGCACTTACATAAACTAAATATTTCCTTTATAACTAATCAAAACCCTTTACTACTGCAATAGTGCAAAAATATATTATGGTACAAAGTAAACTGTCTAAGCTTCACTGACTTTTCAGTAGTGAACTTCCACACAGCTACACTTAGCCAGTTTATCTAAAGCATAAACATCACGGTGATGAGTGTCATATGTTAAAACTTAAATAGGTGTAGGAATGGATTTGCCAGCTGAACATAACATTTTCTGCTTTGTTTGGCAGGATCACTGTTAGTCCATTTTGTGTCGTAGGAGTGTAAACTGATTAAGGATGGCATTTTGTATATAAATTGGTATAATTTAAGGGCCAGTATGTCAATAGTGTGAAAACACTTTAATTCATAAAATAGAAGTATATTGTACCATGGGCTTCTTTTTTAGTATTACATAAACATTACATTTTTTGATATTTAGCGCCCTCTAGTGAAATGTTCTCATTTGTCGTGTAAATGATTTATAACCATTATTGAAAATACTGAAACACGTTTGAGTTTGTGAGATCTTTCTTTATAGATTGTGATTTGTAACTCCACTATGTTGTTACCCCTTTTTGACACTACTGGTTAGCCAAAGTTTGGGCCCTGTGTGTTGTTTCTGTTAGGAAGATGTGATACTAGTGCTGCTATCTGGGACTTCCTTGCGTCTTCTCTCTGATTTTCTGGTCTTTCTCCTTTTTTTCAGACATACAGCCTTCATAAAATAATAGGCAGTGAAGCCTCTTGCCTAAGTGTGTCTTTGTTTTGGGCAGTGATGTGCCTCTGTTTGAAGGTGGAGGTAGTTAATGCTTCAGCAACCAGATTCCATAAAGGAGCTTAATGGTGTCTACATTTATTCTGAATGAAAGGTGGCTGTTACACCCACCAATAAGCTTCAGCCCAATCTATAACAATATTATTTTTTCCTTACTTTCATGAATTACATTGTTCAGCTTGCCTCCGACAATAAAAATCCAAAATGTTGTTAAATATTTATATTAGTTAGCATTGGGTGGAGGTGTACTTTACTAGGTGTAGTACAAATGTAAAAATAAACTTTTCTTACTCTGAGGAGTTTATTAAGTAAGAAATAACTGAAATTGTTCATATGAAAGCTGAATATTTTTATTAAGGAAAGCATACTCATAATGCGTCTTCATGGGACAACATGGGGCCCAGAAGCTTCAGCGGTTGCACAGTCATTAAAATAATACTTATGGCACTTTTTACTTAAAACTCAAAGTGCTTTACAAGTGGGTAAGCATTATTATTTCCATTGTACAGATAAGAAAACTAAGATCGAATGCTAATCAGCTAGCACAAGGTCCATAAATCATGCTGATCATTGACATAGGGTTGGAAAACACCTCTTGCGATTTCCAGTCTAGTTCTCCCCATACCAACAAGAACAGGGATGAGTCCTGGCCTTAAACTAGATTGTGTCTTGATAAGGTTGTCACAAGACTGGAGACTTTGACAAATCATCAAGTAGTTCCAAATGTCTAATCATTCTGAGACAAAACTACGATGCAGATGGATTTCAAGGTTAACATGCATTTGACATCTTATGATATTCATATGTAAATCCAGCCCCTGTTTTGGTGTATTGGGAGAGACTTCTTCTAGTGGAAACTGAGCCATTCTTCTATGCAGGAATTATGCCAGAAGATGGAGGATTGACATCCCTTGAGCACTGTAGAAACCCAGCTTCATGTGGGCTTCCTGCACAGCAGTGACAGGATATGAGGGCTGGGCCAGTGGTGCTGCTGCTGAACAGATCCACTGGCCTTTTTCCTCCCACGTAGTATTGAAATAAGTAGCTTTTCTCCCAGAGTGATCAGAGGGGAAGTTATACCTTCCTCCCAGCACAGAGGGGCAGGATTTTGGTCTTAAATATTTTGCATCTCATGTCTAAGTTGCTGTCAGCTTGAAGTAACACTGAATTGATCTAGTTCAGTTTACGTTATCATTGTGAAAGTGACTTCCCTAAAGCCGAGAATATTTTTTTAAATGAAAATTTAAATTCTGCCGGACAAATTTCCTACTCATGTTGGCAAATGAGCTAGCAAATTTTTCAGACCATGAAACAATATAACTCAGATTCTCAATCTCCAAATTGATTCTAAGGGTAAGATTGAAAGAGGCTTTTTGTACAGAAATCTTAAACTTGGTTCTCATCACCTCCTTCATAAAAAATGGGATAATCACTGGAGTTAATGTACAAAAATTGCCATTGGGATGGACAGTGAAGTCACTCAAGACAAACAAGTCTTCACTATGTCAAATTTAAATGTACCCTTTGGCAGAGGTGATTATTGGTACAATCACTGCACGAGCAAAACTTGATTGGACCAAAGATGTATAACTGAGAATTAAGGGAGTATTCTTGATTAAAGTCATGCTTCTTTCCTGTAAAGAATAATAAACATCTCACTTCAAAAATGTTAATGTTATGGATGACACTGTGTGACTGAAACTGTTTCTGTGATGGAATATTAAAATGCAGTGCACTTTAACTGTAATTCCTAGACTACTTAAAATTAGAATAACAGAACTATGCTATACTACTTCTAAAGTAATAAACATGCATTTCTCTATTTGAACTGCATCCTAATTACTTGCACATGCTGCCTCTGCCTCTTACATTAACCATATTAAAACTGTCTTGCATGAACTCCTAGAAACACGTTAAGTTCCTGGTACCAAATCATAATTAGACCTACAATATCGTACTCAGAATTGTAGCCCCCTTATTTTCTGTGACTCTCTTCCTAATAAATCATGTGGCATTTTTGAAGTAATTACTGGAAAATGTTGGTTTAGTTTAGCAGCTGTAATGTGACAAGATTAGTTTAGATAAGTTGAACTAAGAAGCAAGGCCAGTGACCATACAGTAAACCCTTGCTATAATGAACCCCTGGGGATCCAAGCCATTTGTTTGGTGTAGCCAGGAGTTCATTATAGTGAGGAAGGGTGAAGCAATAGCTCCTCTGCTCTGGGGTGGGGCAAGAGTGCTCATCCAACCTCAGGTCCATGACTGGGAGGGGGAGAGAGAGCTCCTCTGGCCTCACTACGAACTCGGAGGGCAGAGGAGCACCCATCGTGTGATCCCAGGGCTGGAGGAGCACTCGGCCCCAGCGGTGGCCCCAGCTATGCTTGGCCCCCCACCATGGCAGTGAGGCTGAAGGTGAGATCCAGGGACCATGTTTGCCATAGCCCAAGGTTTGCTATTGCAAAGGGCATTAAAGCGAGGGTCTACTGTATTCCTTTGTGCTGAAATTAAGATTTAAAATGGCTTTAAATGTCTCCACTAAGTGATAAAATCTTTTTTTAAAGTCCAATTATGCAGAATCTTCTCACCTCTTATCACTTGTTAGCCTTTCTCCATTTCAGTGTCTTGTCTCAAAATAAGTTAAGATATAGTCATTGCCTCCTCAACATATTTAATATTTTTCAATTCAATGCCACAAATCTGAACCTTTTCTGTACAAGGTTCTTCTAAACTACACCAGTATTTGTATTTATGGATATTGTATAAATGTCTGTAATTTATTGGATTAAGTCCTCAGTAGAGGTCTGAGCATATCACTTTGTATTTTTTTCCAGTCAGAGGTTTTGGTGTATTTGGTTGAAATGATAAACACACAGATGGAAGTGCCCTTTTGTATTTCATGTTTAACTTTTATTCACTTTCAAGATACATGAAACTGTTCTAGCAATTCAGTTTCTCATGTCTTCCCCTTTTGGCTCGCTTCTGTCATTGCTAACCATTCTTCAACCTGAAAAAATCATTAAAGATTAGCACAGTCTCTTTTTTTTTGTAAGCCATGTTCTTAGTGCTTTAAGAGGTAGTCTGTAAAGTTCAACGATTTTATATTTTTGCAAGGGAGCCTGAAGATCCATATCAGTATAGCTTTTAAAGGCCATATTCTGTCCTCAGGTTTGCATGTGTGGCTTCCATCAATGTCGATAGGAGCCTCCTGTGTATTTAAAGGCAATATACATGTCCCTGACAGTTTTAGCCATATTTCCAACTTGATCTCACTTTAGGGATTAAATGAAATCAGAACTCCCTGACCACACTGCCTGATAGCTAAATAAATGACTGTCATGCTACATTTTTACCTTTTGAAAATTTCTTTTCTCTCCTAGGATCCGGATTGCTGGAATCAGAGGCATTCAGGGAGTAGTTCGCAAAACGGTTAATGATGAACTCAGAGCAACTATATGGGAACCTCAGCATATGGATAAGATAGTTCCCTCACTGCTATTTAATATGCAGAAGATAGAAGATGTTGACAGGTATTATATGCAGGCTCACTAATTCTGATTTTTAAGCAAGCTTTAGACTCTCCTCCAAGAATAGATAGCTTTTCCTTCCCTGTTAGAGTTGCTTTCATTGTCACTAGATACCCTTGATAAACATGTATAACTGGTAGCATAGATAAAAGTTAATTGCTAATCTTGGTCTTGGTAAACATTTTTTCAGCAATCAATATTTCAGTTGTTCCAGATCCCATCTCACTGAAAATTGGTTCACAAATTGCTTATTGAAGTACATTTAAGCTTTTTAAAATTAAAAATAATTTATTTCATGCAGAGTCTGATATAGAAATCAGCAAATATTACTTTCTCAGGGCTTCAGGTGCTTTTGCCAAACTTATCAAACCTGTTTAAAGTTGAAATTTTTATTAATTTTTTGGCAGTCCTTATAGCAGCTTCTAGGATTTTTCTTTTAGGGGAAGAGAAGTGGAAGCAAAATGTGGAACAAAGGAGCAGTGGCAGTTGAGCACCCAGCAGCTGTTGACTTTCAATGACTCTTTGCCATTTGTGCTTTTAACAATCTCCCCAAAGATATTTATGTATAAAATCACTGTAGCTCTTGAGAATATGCAACAGTTACCTTTCCAACACATTTTTGTATGTTCCAGTATGTGTATCAAGTTGGTATTTTTTATTTTGGGGGGTTTTGTGCATAATAGTATTGGAGCCATACAGTTGCTGATAAATACTTTTCTGTGGACCATGTATTACAGGCAAATGTCCATTTGCTAATCATGTGGAATTGCATCGAGCTAACGCCATCTGTGGAGGCAGGCTTAAATAAATCTTTCTTTTGGTGGCCAAATCTGGCCTTTTAAGAGCCAGCCTGTCGTTAGCCCCAGTAGAGAGATACAAAGCAGCCATTTCATGCTCTCACGTGCCTTCATGCTTTGCTTTCCTGAACCTTACAAGCCCTTTGTGTTATCTCCTGCCTCACTTTTTCTTCCATTTCTGGCTGGTAGCACCTAGCTCTCCTTCAAAGCAGCAACAGTTTCAAGCTAGTCTGGTACCAGCTCCCTGCTTCAAATTAGTCATTGTCTATCTGCCCATTTCTTTGCCTGTGTGTCTGTGAATGTCTTGAATATAGATTGTACAGGCCTTTGGGGACACACAGCTGTCTCCATGTGGATGTTACCCTTGGAAGAGGGAACAAAGGCCAGTTGTTCCTAGGACGCTCATGTGTTACCCTCTGAATGAGGGCAGCCTCGCCAGGCTCCACTGGCCTTGGGATGTCTATGCTAGAAGAGAGGATTTCTCAGGAGCAAGTAGACAAAGGCACCTCTACTGTACTCCCTTTCAGGTTCCCTCTTAACCATACGCCTACTTCTCAGCACAGACAGAAGTTAACTAAATTTAGTACTTACACATTAAAGACATGAACACAGAATAATTCACTGACTTAAGTGGGGTTTGGGTTAGGCCTTAGAGGTCATTTCAGATGGACCGTAGGCTACAATTTATCACTTAATGAGCAAAGTAATATCTGAGGTTAACTACTTATTTAAAAGATAGTTTTCTACTAAAGACACTCAGCAGAAAAAATGACTAATGCTTTTCCATGTGGCAAATAAGTGGCTTTTATACACATGACATAAAAACGGGAAACAATATTTATCAGTTGTTGACTTTTGGCCTTAAATGATGTAAAAATGAGAAATTATTATTTGTTATTGAGGCTTTATACATGCAGAGGGAGAAGAGAAAGGCATCTTGAAGAGTAGGAGTAAGAACCATATTGTTCTAGCAGATGGTATCAAATCATTATGTAGGAAAAAACAGACTTTCCAGCCCAGCTATATAGATAATGAATAAATACACACTCCCATCTTAAAGGAGAATGAAACATTTCTGGTAGTTGTTGGTTGCTTTTAAGAAAGATATGGGCTCTTCTTTGAGTAGGGTCCCTGTGGGTGCTCCACTCAGGTTGTGCCTGCACCCAGCACCCATGATGAGATTTTTTTGGTACTTGTGCCCGTTCGACCCACACATGCACCCCACACATCCTTGTGCCCTTGCTGAGATTATATGGGGCTGCTCAGGTGAGCTGCCTTCATTTCCTTCTCAACTACCTTCATCCTGAGAGAGAGCCTCTGTGTGCCTGTTTTCTCTAATACTTCAACAGTTAGTTAGCTAGCATATAATAGTTACCTTGTATTGTTTGCAGTTATTAGAACAGTCCCTTTTGTATTTTTAAAAAAAAATATTCAGAGAGCTCCCCCTTCTAGGAGTTTTTTCATTATTTTACTCTGGAATGTCAGGTTTTTTGGGATTTGAGAGATGCCTCTCCTGCCAGGATGCTATTCCAGTCAGCCATGGGCATTCCCAGTGCCTCTGCTGTTTGGGTCATACTCATTCCCCAGTAAGTGCAAGATCTGCACTTCCTTGAAGGTGGAGGTAAGGAGTAAATCTCCAAGAAATCTGTCACTGATGAATGAGAAGGCATAGAGAGCTTGGGTCCCAAGAGGAGTTCCATGCAAGCTTCAAGTGATGCTGGTACTGCAAAGGCAGAGAGGAGTCAATTGTCTAAACAGGCTCAGTAATGAGTTTAGGTACCTGTACCCAGATGAGCAGAGACACTATTGAGACGTGTTAAACCCATCCCTGAGAAGCTCTTGGTACTGATACTATGAAAGTCAATGGTACCAAAGACTGCTCGGCTACCTATGCTACAGATGGAATCAGAACCAACTCACTCACATGCCAAGCGCTCAGTACCAGTAGACCCTAACTTTTATACTATAGGTACCACAAGAATTTAGGTACCCTAAGGATCTGATAGTATCTTCAGAGCCAGTGTCTCCTCTGATAATGAGTGCTGGGAGTGTGTCAGCATCAACAGTCTCTTGGTCACCAACCCCTCTATCACCTAGAGTACCATACTCACCCTCGTCTACTTTGCAAGCTAAACAGCTATCCTACTCCCTTGAAGTACTGGAAGAGGAGGACTCCTATTCTCAAATTTCAGTGCAGGGTTCCCCTGTCTATTCGAGAACATAGTGCTGTCCTTCCTACAGTGACATATTACAGGAAGATAAATTTCAAATGACATCCACATGGCAGTAACACAGATGGATGCCTCCACCTATACTATTTGGACCCCCTCTCAGTGGCCTTGGTGGTGCCTGTGGACATTCTATCATCAACAATTTGCAGCAACACCGGAGGGAACAGACAAGGGCCCATTCTTCTCAAACTCCTCTTCTGCCACCTATGCCAGAGGAGGAGACCTTTTGAGAAGCAAGAAATAAGGGTGGTTAAGGAGGGTGACATCTCTTACTAATATTTCCTCCTTATTGCCTGATGAAGCTGTTATGCTTCCACCACCCTCTAAGGCAGATGACTTTTTGACACTTTCAAGAACTTATGAAGCAAATTGCTGACACACTTCAGATTCCCTTAAAGGAGGTGCAGGAGTCCTGCCATAAACTCCTAGATGTTTTGCACACCCTAAACATCTGAGAACTGTCATTCTGCTCAATGAAGACTGATAAGACAGTTTAGCAAACCGTAGCTATCAGACTGCCTACTTGCAAAAGGGCAGATAAAAAGTATTATGTCCCTGCCAGGGAATCAGAGTTTTTATTTTCTCATCTAGCTCCAAATTTCCTGGTGGTGGAGGTTGTTAATGAACAAGGCAGACAACATAGCTCAAAGTCCACCCTGTACAGTAAGGACCACAGGAGGCTTGATCTTTTGGTCCCAAATCCTATGCTTCAGTCCAAAACAAACTATCAGACACCTATGGCCAAATATGACTGTTTAAATTACAACAAACTTGTGTCCCTCTTAGCTGTTCTCCCTTCCATCACTCTTCAGGGACCCCTTTCACAATTAGCCCTGGTCTACACTTACCAGGCGATTCGGCGGCAGTTGACAGGAGTTACACAAGCTACGCAGGGTAGCTTGCATAACTCCCGTCGACTGCTGTGCTTCCATTCTGCGCAGTGTCTTCACTCTACTGCGCCAATAGGAACCACGTTCCCATCGATGCAGCGCTATGCCACTTGAGGGGGTGGTTTTACTGCATTGACTTCTGGATCGATTGGCGGGGTCTTCACTGACCGCTCAATCAATTCAGAAAGGTCGATCTGAAGGTGGTGACTTTGCCGCTGTCAGTGTAGACATACCCTTAGTTGCAGGTCTGAGAGATTCCACATTTAGGAGAAATAGAATCAGTTTCTGTACAGCACAAGTGAAGGGGATACAGTTCAAAGTACTTCCTGATTCCACAAAATAATGGATGGTGGAGACCAATTTTAGACCTCAGGTCTCTAAATAGAAGAATTTCAGGATGATAACCCTTGTGGCAATAATTCCCTTTTTAGAATTAGGAGACTGGTTTGTGACTCTCAACCTATAAGATGCATATTTTCATGTGGCTATTCATCCTTCACACAAGAAGTGTCTTCGCTTTCTAATCAACAATAAGCATGACCAATACAGGGTGCTCCATTTTGGCCTATCTTTGACCTCAAGGGTATTCTGAAAGACTCTGGCAGTAGTTGCTGTCCCCCTACATCATTTGGGTATAATTGTTTTCTTGTATCTGGTGGTTGGTTGATCGGATCAGGGAATGTTGGCATCAGTAAAGAAGGTATGTTCTATTTCAAAGCCAGAACCTTAAAATCCACCTTGAAAAGTATTTTTTGACTCCACTACAGTGTCTTGCTTCACAGAAGCTTCCCTGGATGCAGTCACAGGCAGAGCCTACCTCCCTTACAGCAGATTTCTCACAATATCGAATCTCATCTCTTAAAGATTTAGTGCAGTCCTCATGTAACAGTAAGAGAATGTCTTCAACGGCTCGGATACCTCACGTGTGTCTATATACAACATGCCAGATTACGTCTCTGAAGTCTACAGAGATGGCTTCAAACGGTTTACAAAGCAAGCAGGCACAGCCTAGGCATGTTACTGTGTGTTTCCCAATGGGTTCTGTAGTCACTCAACTGCTGGAAGGACCTGACTAAAACCTGCACAGGTGTTCCATTCTTTCAGAATCCCCCTACTATAGTGATAACATCAAACACTAAGCTTTTGAGTTGGGGGGGCACATCTGGAACCTCACAAGTGCAGGGCAAATGGTCACTACAAGAGCAGCTTCTCTACTTCACTCTTGGAATTGAGAGCTGTCAGAAATGCTTGCCTGCATTTTCTACCTCTAAGCTGTGTTCTCTGTGTTTCAAGCCCTGCCACTCCTGTGGTTAGGCATTGCTTTACCACAAATGACCCTAATAGTGACTCTCGCCCCATTTGGCTTAAGTGCTTGGGGGAAGCTCATGTGAGCAACAAATGTGCCATTTGTAACGGCTTTGTAAAAAGACAGTACAACCAGACTAAAATATCTGCTACTTGAATTGGTTCTATATCTTCTGAGCTATCTACCTCAGTCTGGGTACCGAGCATCTCTGCGTCAGTGAGTAGCACACCTCCTGTGCTACCGATACCAAGAGACAGATCACCATTGCTGGTAGTGAAGAGGCGTCGGAAATCTAACTCTGTCCCAGCATCATTGAAAAATGCTAAAAGGTTGATCTTCTTAAAGAACTTGGAAGTGTGTTGAAAGAGGAAGCTCTCTCCAGAGCACACCTCTACAGTTTATTGACTTCAGAGCCCCATATGGGTCTGTCAGAACCAATTCCCAGAAGAACCTCCATCAGCATCCACTGACATGACAGTACCACAGAGTGTCTTTTGGTACAGTCTACTCCTGAAGCATTTGAGTCTGAGAGAGTTGTTAAACCTCTCAGTGCTGCCATCACTGGCAGTTTGAGACTCACCTGGCACCCAAGGTACCGCCATCAGCACCTTAACCTCCACACTGGGCAGTTCCATCAGATTCAGGCATCAGGGTATCGGTTAAAGTGGTACCATCTAGGGAAGAGCCACCAGAATAGAGCCCCTTCACTGCTTTGGGATCTCAATCTGGTTCTTAACTGTCTCATAAAACAGCCCTTTGAGTCACTAGTTATGTGCTCACTACTACATCTATGAAGATGGCCTTGGTGGCCATCACTTCTGCGTAAAGCGTTAGGGAGATGAAGTTTCTAATAGCAGGCCCTCCATTTCTGTGTTCTCCAAGGGAAAAGTATCACTATGAACCCATCCCAAGTTTTTACCTTAGGTTTCTTTTGCATTTCACATAACCAAACTATTCACCTTCAGTTTTTTTCCTAAGCCACATCAGTCTACACAAGAGTCTGCCTTTTATACACTAGACAAATTCAAAGACTTGCAAATGCTGTCTCATCATTCTAACAGTCATTTATCCTTATTCTCTACTGAACTTATGCTTCATTATAGTTCTATGTTACAAGGGAGAAATTTAGTATCTAATTGATAATGTATTATTTTTCATAAGCCTGAAATATTCCTCCTACTCATGGTTTCTAGAATAAATACTCAGTTGGGATTGGGAGGGGGAGGTTGTATATAGTATATTGCAAGCTGAGCGGGCATTTACCACATACCCATTCATAACAGGTTTTTTGATAGCTGCACTGGAAAAATGACAGATCTTTTGTGCATTGAAACACTATCATGTACTCAAGACCAGATTAATGCAGGGGCTTTAGGCACTACAGCTCAGGATCTTGGATTTTGAGGGGCCTTTAAAATATATATAATTTACTGTATTGTTTTTCAGTTTGCCTGGGTGTTAGCTGTTCCTTCATGCCTCCTGGGGAGCAGTAGCCAATCAGAGCTGCTCAGGAAGCAGCAGAGTTCTCTTCTCCTTCCCTCAAGAGTCTAGCCTAGTGGTTTTCAACACTAAGATTTCCAAAGGGGTCTGCACCGCCACTGGAAATTTTTTAGGGGGTCCACAAATGAAAAGTCGAAAACCACCGCTGTAGCCTATTCTCACAGGAAGGGAGACGGCAGGAGTGGAGGAGCCGTCCTTACTCACAGGAGGGGAAGAGGGAGCAGAGAAAGCCCTGCAGCTCAGGGCAGGTCCACTCCCTTCTATTCCCTCCACCTCTGTAAGCACGGATGGCTCCTCCATTCCTCCCGTCTCCTTCCCTGTAACACCTGCCTTGACAAGGGGGAGGTTGGTGAAGAGAACCCCTGGAGCTGGCCCCTGCCTACTGCAGCCCTCCCCCACTCTGCGGGTTGGGTGAAGAATCTGGTAGGAGGAGAGGTGGGACTGGGAGCTATGTGGTCTGGGTACAACTGAGGGGGGAGATAGGCACATAAAAGGCTAGAGGACAGAACTGAAGGGGGCTGAATTGGTGGGGGTGGAGCAGATGCACTTCAGTTTATCTTCCCTCTGTTTACTGTCATGCCATGTGTTAATTTAGAAACTTTTCATTTACTTTTAAACACATTGGAGCTAGACTTTGTTGATACATTTCAACTTAACAGTGCGCTTAATCAGGTGCCTAATCATATACTTACACAGCATAAGGTGATATGTAATTGACATACTTTTCATTAGTTAATTTAATTGTGTACCGCGCAGCACTTTTCTGAAGAAAAGACTGTGTGAGCGAATGTCAAAATTTCAGGCAATGAGAAAAGGAAAGTAGATGTCTGTTCATTTCTTATGAGTTTAACTTCTAATTTGAATTCTGTAATTTTAATAGAATTAATATTAATAGCATGCTGTTTGAATAGAATTAGTGTATTTATATAATTATCTGTTTGCAACATTTTATTGGAATATTGTCTACCAGCACGCTTATCCATTTATGTTGAGATTAATAAATAGTCTGGCACCCCTCTGTCAAAAGGTTGCAACCCCTGGCCGGTGGCAGGCTCCCTAGAGAGCAAACACCTGAAAAGCCCTTTGGCCCAAGAGAGCATTCTTTATAGCCCACCAAGATTTGGACATTGCCTTATCTGGCCCACTAGAAAATATAATTGAATACCACTGCTATAGGTAATTAGGTAAGTAAAGTCATAGCATTACTATGTGTATTACTACCAGGTATGTGCCAAATTAAAATGGTTTTGTTCATTTTAATTTTCATTCAGCTTTTACAATTGGTATATCACATTTAAAAGCTGAAATAACCAAGGTAACTTAACAATATAGTGCTTGGCATCGGGCATGGGTGATGGTAAAACGCAAGCAGTATATCTACACAGCCCACAGCAATGAACCTGCCAGTCTGGGTTGACAGACTTGGGCTAGTGGGGCTAGGGTGATGGCTCTAAAAATAGCTGTGTAGACAGTGCTTTGAAGTTGAGTCAGGCTCTGAAACTTAATGCTTTGAAGTTGCAGCTGTCTACAAAACTATTTTTAGAGCACTAGCCTGAGTCCTGCTAGCCTGTGTCTGTCAACATAGGTTGAGAGGCTCACTACTTCAAACTTTGTAGCCTTACCCTCTAATAGCAAATCCGGTTTTCTTTCCTGTTCTGTTAGACAAGTGTCCTCATGATCTCCTCTTTTGCACCCTAGAAGTGTCTGGCAAGCTTGCTTGTTATTAACCACTTACTTAGTGTTGTAGCACCTGAGCAGAGGCAATTCGATTTGATGTTGTAATTTTAGATCATAATGGCCTTAAAACACAAAGCTGCTGTGAACATTGGAAAACCTGAGAGCTGTGAAGTATGTTGTCATATGACTACTGTGATATTTCTTTCCAATATCTGACTTTTTGCAGTACTCGTAGGCTATAACTTTGAGCTACTGGAAAAAATATTACATTATGGCTTGTCTCTTTTGATTGACATTCTTTGCAAACAAAGTTAACGCACAAGCGTTGTGTTTGTGGAATTGAATATACTTGTAGGCTTTAAGTTCCTCAGGATCTAGTGAAAACAACGAGAGTCCTGTAGCACTTTAAAGACTAACGAATTTCATTTTTGCAGGCATAAGCTTTCCTGGGCTCACTTCCTCAGATGCAAGAAATAGAAATCAAATGGCAGGTGTGTATATATATATATATATATATATATATATATATATATATATATATATATATATATATATATACATCCAAGTTTAAGGAACAACAATGGGGAAGTAGTTGAGGCCTATTCACAACCATTGATTAGGAGGTGAGAATGTGTGAACAGAGAAAATTACTTCTTGTAATGAGAGAACCATTCCAAGTCCCTGTTTAAACCCAGTTTGATTGTATCAAGTTTTCAGACCAGTTCAAGCTCAGCAGTTTCTCTCTGAAGTCTGCTTTTGAAGTTTTTTTTGTAGAAGTATGGCAACTTTCAAGTCATTTACAGAAGGTCCTGGGAGATTGAAGTGCTCTCCGACTGGTTTATGGATGTTTCTATTTTTTATGTCTGATTTGTGTCCATTTATTCTTTTGCATAGTGACAGTCCGGTTTGGCCAATGTACATGGCAGAGGGACATTGCTGGCACATGATGGCATATATTACATTAGTAGATGTGCAGGGGAATGAGTTCCTTATGGTGTGGCTGATGTGGTTAGGGCCTGTGATGGTGTCTCTAGAGTCGATGTGTGGGCAGAGCTGGCAGCCGGGTTTGTTGCAGGGGTATGTACCTGAGTTAGTGTTCTTGTATGGTGTACGGTTGCTGGTGAGTATTTGCTTCAGGTTGGGGGGCTGTCTGTAAGCAAGGGTAGGTCTGCCTCCCACAGCTTGAGCGAGTGAGGGATCATCTGCTAGGATAGGTTGTAGATCCTTAATGATGTGTTGGAGAGATTTTAGTTGGGGGCTGTAGGTGATGGCCAGTGGTGTTCTGTTTTCTTTGTTGGGTCTGTCTTGTAGTAGCTGAGTTCTGGGTACCCTCTGGCTCTGTCAGGATCTAGTTGTGAAGTAGTTATGTGGGCAGTAAGGTTCTAATTAGCTTTATCTATTTTTTTATCTGAAACCAGCTGTTACTGCAAAAGTACTGTAGTTTTCATTTCACACTTACCCACCTAATTAAGATTAAGTAGTGGGCGAGTGAAGGAGATCATTAGTCACTTTGTTCTTCCAAAGTTTTCCCCAGTTCTTGCATAGATTTGAGGCTTTTAATTAATTTTGAAATATCATACATACATACAAATAAATCTTAGCTATGTTACCAAAAATAATTTATGCAACCTGAAACATTACATAACTTTTGCTTTAAATTCTTTTCAACTTGTCTATTATGTAGGTTTTCAGTATGCTCCTGTTTATACAAAATCCTATTATCCAAATATCCACGTTATCTGAATCCCTTCCATGAGCTAAAGACCCTCTGTAGCACATATTTCATGCTGGGGGGGGAGGGGGGAGTAAGGAAAGGATTTGGATAATGCAGACCTTCGGATAATAGAGCAAAGTCCCCCAGGCAGGACTGAGGGGGAGGATGAGCCACCAACCATGGGAGGGGCCACCCTGCTGCTGAATGGCTCCTGCGGCAGCACAAGGAGCCCTCTGCAGTCCCGCTGTCATGGAAGGGAGTGAGTGAGGCCATGACAGGACTCTGCTCTTCCCTGCATGGACCACAGCCTTCCCTGTACCTGGTGCCCACAGAGATCAGGTGTTACTGGCCCTGTGATGGCATAGGGATGCTGCCCTGCCATCATGGGAGTGAGTGAATGAGTGGGACACAGCAGAGAGCCCTAACGAGGACTGCGAGGAGGAGGACAAGCCCATGGCCATGGGAGAGGCCACCTGTTGCTGAATGGCTCCTTCCCACTCAATAATCTGAATCCAATCCATAAAAAGGCATTAAATGAAGTACTGTGTTTTATAATACTTTCTGCTGTACTTAGAGAGTTACATAAGAGATACTGAATGGCTCCCTTCCTTTGGATATAGCTGAGTTCAGGGCTGATACAGGTACAGCTGGAGCTCCTTCAAAACTGCCTTGTTCTTCATTTACAAGGCATAGGGTTCATTGTGGGAACTTTTCGTCCCATTTGCCCCAAAGTGCCCCTCCAGTAAAAGCTGCATGTGAAAGGGGGAGACAGCAGGAAGTGTATTCGCCAATTCTTTTTCTAGAAAGAGTTACAGCAGGGGTTGGAGGTTCCTTCAGATAAGGATGGAACCCTTCAGATAACGGAAGGATTTATAGTATTGTCTGAATCAAACCTAACCAAATCATGTAGATACATAACTAACTATTGTATGTGATCTTGCCAAATTTCAGATTTAAAGCTGCCTGGTATAAAATAACAACCATTTGTTTGTCAGGTTACTCAGTCCATAAACAAAGCTACAGTACTAGATGTGATGTTACTTACTAGATAAGTCACATGTCAAAACTCAGTATTGATAGCCATTGTTATACCTCCTACCAGTTACTGGCACTATGACTAGATTATGAATTGAGCACCTTCAGTTTGCTTGGCGAACAGATATATAAAGATTCACATTCAGTCTCTGCTTCAGGTAGTTCACAACCTAATATAGACAGAGAGAAAATTGTTTACCCACAAAAATACATAGGGCATGTCTAGATGGACAGTTAGTACACAGCAGGCTGGGGCGTAAATCTACAGCACACTAGCATGCTGTATACTAACTGGCCCCATGAAACTGGAGTAGATCAAAGCTCACTATGCTTCTAATGTGCAGTAGCAGCATCCACATGGCCAGTTAGTGCCTGGCAGTATAGTGCCCTGTAAGTTTACATCCCAGCTTCTTGTGCACTGTCTGCGTAGACAAGCCCACAATACTTTGTCTTGGAACAAGTTGTACACGGTATCTTGCAAAGGTCATTGTTGAGTGGCTTTGCATAAGTCAAGCCCTTGAATACTAGATGGATGAGAGAGTTTCTTATAGGTCTATCAAGAATAACTCAAGTGCAACTTTTTTCTTTGTTTCAGTCGAATTGGCCCACCCTCATCCCCTATGGGAGGAGAGAAAGAGGAGAACCCTGCTGTGCTTGCTGAGAATTGTTTTAGAGAACTGTTGGGTCGAGCAACCTATGGGAATATGAACAATGCTGTCAGACCAGTTTTTGCGTGAGTAGAAAACAAATATCAAAATGACTATTTGTCCTAAAAGTTGGAGGTGTCTAATATTTCAATAAAAAGGATAAACAGTTTTAATACTAGTGACTAACTTCACTGTATATATGAAGAGCTTCTCTTGAAGTATTCTAATTTCTTCACTGTCCACTCTAATCATATCATTTTGAATCGTTTCATTAGTTCCTCCTGTTTCACCCCATAAAATTCCTTCATCTCCTTTTTCAAGGCCCTTCATAAATCTGTCCCTCCCAGCTAGGTGCCAGCCTTGCCTGACCATCTATCTGTTTTACAATGCCTTAGATGGCTTGTCACCAGTGGAAACTGAATTTGAGCTTAATGTTTGAATTCAGCAGTCTGCCTCTAATGCCTGAGCTAAAAGACCCAACACTGTTTGTTCAAAGATTATAGCCAATTCATAAACCGCTGTCATCCAGCCTCCAAAAGGAGATAGAGCCACATTCATTTCAGTAAGTGTGGATTACACATGAACACCCCCTCTGAATTAATGCATACAGATACTACCTACCCTTCCTCAAAATCCCTCTTCGACACACACCTCTGCTTATGATACCCACAAGAAGTCAGCTAGCTGTTCATGGTTTGGTTGTGCATCAGACAGGGAAAGCTGGTTATATTAAAGTGTATTTGGTACCTTCAGTGATTGTCTTGTGCACAGAACTAACTGATGAAACTGCATGTTGTTTGTTCCCCTCACCACCTTTTCCTGCCTTCTGATTTTCACTCTTGTTTTTTTTGTCTCAAATTAAATTCTAAATTCTTTGGGTCAGGAATTGATTCTTTGCTATGTGTTTCCATGCCATCTAGCACAGTGTGGTCTGACACTGATTCTCCATCTGTAAAATGGAGATAATAGTACTTTCCTACCTCACAGGGGTGTTATGAGAATAAATACATTAAAATATTGTGAGGCTGTCAGTACAGTAACAGGACTGGCTACATTAGTGCCTAAGACAGATAAGATCTAATGTCAAACCTAGTGATGTTGGTCAGGATTGACTTTAAAATCTCCTTGCCTTCGGCAAGAATTCAAACGCTCATTCCGTGTCAATATGATTAATGTATGCCTTATCTCAAATTCTCATTTTTAATTTTTATTAAATCTGACAGCTCCATCTGGCAAAAGTTGCTGGTTAGTGAAAGTTGAAAAGTTTTATAGTAATATGCACACATTGGGGGTTTTTTTTGTATTTAATTTTGGTTATTAACATTCTCATACTGTTTAGAATCTCATATGTATAATACCTCAGCTATTCAAGACTGCATATTTAGATGTCTCAAAGGGGAAAGGAAGTCTATTCACTGTAAATTGTTTTCAGAGTATAATACCCCTACAGACATTTGGATTTGCCATATCATCATTCATACGAGGTTTTTGGAATAATAGAAAAGGATTGGTGGTCTTTCCAGTGAATGTAATTCCGGAGATTGCTTTCAGAATGGTTCTTGAATTGCACCATTAAGGTTCATACTCACAAGAATGTGGATCTAATCACGAAATATAGTCTGAGGGTATGTCTACACTGCTGGCAACTTGGAGATCGATGCAAAGGGATCGATTGAGTGGGTTGTGGAGACCTGCTCAATCAATCCAAGAAGTGCTCTCTGGTTGATGTAATTTAAACCACCTCCCTTGACAGTAGTAAAGCTGTGTTGACCTGAGTGAGGGTGTTTCTAGTCAAAGCAGCACAGTGAAAACGCCGCGGTTTGGCAACATAAGTCGACCGGAGATATGCAAGCTACTTTACGTAGCTTGCGTATCTCCCGTCGACCACTAGTGGCAGTGTAGACCAGGCCAGATAACTCTGTAGCTACTCAACAGGAATATTATTGGCCTCTACTTTCTTGGTATTTAGAAAGTAAGGTAGACTGATACCTTATGCTTTCAGCTCACTTCTATCATTTAATTAAGATATACATATATTTTCCTTTTTAATTCCCTTCAGTAATTATGCCCTCAAATTGTGTTCATTTTAGTCCCTCTTCTCTGAATTTCTTTCAGTTTATTTGATTCCAGATGAAAAATTCTATATGCTGAAATACAACATGGGAAATAAGTGGCTAGGTAGTATTACTATAGGAAAGGATCTGAGGGTTCTAGTGGATTACAAATTAAATATGAGTCAACAGTGTAATGTAGTTGCAGAAAATCTAATACTATTCTGGGGTGTATTAATGCGTGTCATATGTAAAATATGGGAGGCAATTCTTCTGCTCAGCGCCGGCGAGGCCTCAGCTGGGGTATTGTGTCCAGTTTTAGGCATCATGCTTCAAGAAAGCATGTGAACAAATTGGAAAGATTCCAGAAGAGAGCAACAAAAATTAAGTTTTAAAAAATCTGATCTGAGGAAAGATTAAAAGACCTGGTCATGTTTAGTCTTGAGAAAAGAAGACTGAGGGAGGGGAACCTGATAAGTCTTTAAATATGTTGAGAACAGAGATCAATTGTTTTCCATGTCCATGGAAGTAAGACAAGAAGTAATTGCCTTAATTTGCAGCAAAGGAGATTTAGGTTAGATATTAAAAAAAAATGTTTTAACAATAAGGATAGCTAAGTACTGGGTAGGTTACCAAGGAAGCTTGTATAATCCCCATCACCAGAGGTTATTAAAAATGGGTTAGACAAACATCTGTTGGGTGGTCTAAGTGTCCTTGGTACTGCTTCAGTCCAGGTGGCTTGAGTAGATGACCTCTCAAGGTCCCCTTCCTCCCTGTGTTTCTATGCTTCTGTGTTTAAATACTAGTAGTGGTGACGGTAGTGATGTACCAAAAAATAGCAGTATATGCCATGTGATAGATGTACTTTTCAGTCAGTGCCTTATACAAGTGTATTGTAATGTTCTTAGTCCTGATGTGTTTTCTGTACTGCCCACAATAATATGGTGCCATAATATTTTGCAAGCTCCTATCCCATTTGTGCTCATCTTACAAATAACCAGTTCCTCTAACTAAAACGAGTTATTTCCATTCAAACACCATGTTTTCAACACTCCCACCTTTGATGCTGAAATTTTCCATGCTTGGTCTCTGCTGATCACTGAAACTATTCTTCCTGAAAAGTTCCATTTTATGAAAACTTTAGCATGTAGAAAACTAACAGTAAATGGACTTTCAACCTTATAGCCAAGTCTTAAGTAATTGCATATAAATATAGAAATAGTTTGCAGACACAAACTGACAATTTGTTATGAATTTTATTTTCATATTCACACAGAATTTTCCAGTGTATGAAGAGGTAAATTATCTTGTTTTCCATTAAGGCAAATGTTGTTAAAGAATAATTTTGTTTCATTATGTTTAGAGACAGGTTACATACCAACTGGCAGCAAGCAACATTTCATGTCTGTTGAATATAATGTACATTTATTTGAAAAAACAGATTTTTAAAAAAAAACTAGTGCCTGTTCACTCTAAGTATTACAAAAGAAGCTTCTTGGACAACCAGAATTTTAAAGCAAAGGGTGTATTTCACTAGCATATTTATTTACCTACCAGAAAATACTGGATCTGATGGAAGTAAAATAAATGATCATTTACAGTTTGGCACCAATGAAACACCAGGCATGTCGTTGCTGAAGTTTGAGATCTGGAGGCTATATACAAATAATGTACTGACTTAATTTTCATAGTTGATGACTGTCTTGTTCATTTACATAAATTATAGCAAATATCCCCATTACCAGACTTAACTGACAAGACTGCAGCATAGAATGTAGGAATTGCTATCCCTCTGGCATCTCTGATTTTTGGATCAAACAGGAGATTTAACAGCTCTTAATATCCATTATATTTCCATCCACTTGAAATATAGTAGGTGAGAAATCATATTTGTCTTTGCTACTGTTTGTAGGCCTGGCTTGACATGAGTAATTGTACATGGGTGAGGCCTCATTCCTTGGGTGATAGGATTAGGGAGGTAGATGGATCAAGGAGGCTGGAAACAGAAATGGGAAAGATCTTAAAGGATAAAATAAGCCTGGAATGTAATATGCGGTAAAGAGTAAGTCATGTATGGACAGTGCGTCCTGTACAGGGAATGGTGGCTTCATCACTTTGTAGAAAATCTTAAAATGGGTGATGCAATGTTATGTGAAGTTGTTTGCTTTGTAACTTTGAATGTGTGGTATACCCTGTACCCACCTGCTATGATTGAGCCTGATCGGTTCAAGTTTAGTTAGATTTATGCCAATAAAGATGAGTGGATGAGTGATGAGTTTGGAGTTGCTCTGAGTTCTTGGGAACCGAGTGGATAAGGTGTACTCAATATACTCCTAAGTGGGTAAGGTCTCAAAGGCTACCTCAATACTGTTAAAATTCTCACTTTTGTCTTTGAGGGATGTGACCAGGTGCCTGGATGGGTCACATTGAGAATGCCACACTCAGGACAGATTGCAAGAAATAGGACGGACAATTCCGCAGACTGGTGGTTTTTTCTATAATTAGGTTCACCAAGCCAGTAACAAAACAGCTTCTGCAATACCACACTAGTTAATAGGAAGCCAAACAGTTCACTTTAGGCAATCCAGCCCTTGGCTCCCATCTAGACAGCCAAGTCTAATTTAGTCAGGGTTTACTGAAAACCTGATTCACTAAATGTTAGGTTTACCAGTCCCAAAGGACCGGACACTTATCCCCAGGTCAATGAGTCTCAGTTTACCCAATAATCATGCTGATGCTAATCCTCTAGTATAGTGTTTCTCAATTACATTTCGCCGTGGCACCCTTGCGCAGCCATGCCATACCCTCCACTGACAAGTCCAGGAAACCTTCCCCTTTTCGGTGGCGCGGTGTAGGCTGGTTTCAGTGCTGCGCGCTCTAAGCTGTTTTCCGCGGCGTGCTCACAGCTGTTTGGTGGCGCGCGATTGCTGTTAATTTTGACGACGCAGTTCCACTTTTTCGCGGAACCCTTCAGCTCCAGGATTCCGCGGAACACTATTTGAGAAACACTGCTCTAGTAACTAAAACTAAAGGTTTAATAATAGAAGGAAAAAGAAGAGAGTTGCCAATTTAAAAGATGCATATACATACAAATATGTGTAAAGTCCTTAGGTCAATTTCATAGCAGAGATGAGGCTGCTGATTTGAAAATGTCTTCCTGGAATTAATTTAAAAAGATATAATCCAATAGGCAGTCCAGGTGTAAAATCTGTTCAATTTTTCCATGAGAATTCCAGGGTAAGGCTGCAGACCTCAGTCTTATGGTTTAGACCTTGAATGTTAAAATTTAAGCAGGCCTGAGATGGCAGGATCCAGCCTGGGACTTTCCTTTTATATCTCTTTGGCAAGCTTCTTGTCACAGCAGGCCCCTGCATTAGAATATGCAGTGCAGATTGTTTGTGGGCTGTTGCTTTGAAGCCAATCTTCTATTTCCTATGCATACACAAGTAAACTAGTTGCATTCATTCACCAAAGGCAATTATAGCATAGATGGTTAGACTGAAGACAATGTAGATGAAAATATTGGTTTCCTGCAGTATCTTACACTTTGATTTTAAGGTTAACCCGGTCGCATACGTAATTAAGGCCTTTAAGACATGCAAGGGAAATAGCATCTACAAGCTAATTTGGTTACATTGTTAAACTTCTAACAAGATATAGGTAAACACAGACAAATACACTTAACATCTACTCTTAATTCCTATTACTGCAAATAAATAGGTTAATGATTACTGGTATGTCTCTGAAATTTGCATACAAGAAGATTCTCAGTTACATTCCAGTGCCTTTTGTTAAGTTGTTATGGGTCATACCCAGATTGGCTGGTCTGTCAGTGTCACAAGGGGGGGGGGGCATTTAAAAAGGAAATCTGCTGTATTCGGACCCAATGTGGAATTTTTTTAACTCTTGTGCACATTGCAACCTTCTATAATGGTTAAGTTTTACCAAGTTCACTTCAGAAATTTGTCAGCATGGTACTGTCCTACTAATGACAAGAGTAGGGTTGTAATTCATTTTTTCCTATATTAGGTCAGGTCATCTTACTGTCGCTTATCAGTACTTTGCCTGGATTGTTTATGATGTGCTGTCCAGCGGAACTTCCTTTTACTACCCTCTTGTGCCATAGTCTAATTTTTCTCTTCCTTTTGATTGTCAGAATTTAAGTATTTCCTTTCCACTTCTCACTGCTTTCCTGACCTAGAACAACTCTTCCTAAAAACTCGTCCCCAAGCACTTCTCTTTTACCTACACTACATTAATGACATTTTCATCATCTGGACCCACGAGAAAGAGTCCCTCGACGAATTCCACCAGGATTTCGATAATTTCCACCCCACTATCAACCTCAGCCTGGACCAGTCCACACAAGAAATCCACTTCCTGGACCCTACAATACAAATAAAGGATGGTCACATTAATACCACCCTATATTGAAAACCAACTGACCGCAATACATGTCTTCATGCCTCCAGCTTCCACCCTGGACACATTACATGATCCATTGTCTACATCCAAGCCTTCAGATACTACCGGATTTGCTCCGATCCTCAGATAGAGACAAACACCTACATGATCTCCATAAAATATTCTTAAAACTACAATAACCACCTGGAGAGGTGAAGAAACAAATTGACAGAGCCAGATGGGTAACCAGAAGTCACCTACTACAGGACAGACCCAACAAAGAAAACAACAGAACCCCACTGGCCATCACTTACAGTCCCCGGTTAAAATCTCTCCAACATGTCATTAAGGATCTGCAACCTATCCTAGCAGATGATCATAGAATCATAGAATATTAGAGTTGGAAGGGACCTCAGGAGGTCATCTAGTCCAACCCCCTGCTCAAACCAGGACTAACCTCAGCTATATCATCCCAACCAGGGCTTTGTCAAGCCTCAGCTTAAAAACCTCTAAGGATGGAGATTCCACCACCTCCCTAGGTAACCCATTCCAGTGCTTCACCACCCTCCTAGTAAAAAACTTTTTCCTAATGTCCAACCTAGACCTCCCGCCCTGCAACTTGAGACCATTGCTCCTTGTTCTGTCATCTGCCACCACCGAGAACAGCCTAGCCCCATCCTCCCTGGAACCCCCTTTCAGGTAGTTAAAGGCCGCTATCAAATTCCCCCCTCATTCTTCTCTTTTGCAGACTAAACAAGCCCAGTTCCCTCAGCCTCTCCTCATAAGTCATGTGCTCCAGCCCCCTAATCATTTTTGTTGCCCTCCGCTGGACTCTCTCCAACTTGTCCACATCCTTTTTGTAGTGGGGGGCCCAAAACTGGACACAATATTCTAAATGCGGCCTCACCAATGCCGAATAGAGGGGAATAATCACTTCCCGCGACCTGCTGGCAATGCCCCTCCTAATGCAACCCAATATGCTCTTAGCCTTCTTGACAACCGGGGCACACTGCTGACTCATATCCAGCTTTTTATCCACTGTTACCCCCAGGTCCTTTTCTGCAGAGCTGCTGCCCAGCTCGTCGGTCCCCAGTCTGTAACTGTGCATGGGATTCTTCCTTCCTAAGTGGAGGACTCTGCACTTGTCCTTGTTGAACCTCATTAGATTTCTTTTGGCCCAATCCTCCAGTTTGTTTAGGTCCTTCTGTATCCTATCCCTACCTTCCAAGGTATCTACCACTCCCCCCAGCTTAGTGTCGTCTGCAAACTTGCTGAGGGTGCAATCTACCCCATCCTCCAGATCATTAATAAAGATGTTGAACAAAACCGGCCCCAGGACCTACCCCTGGTGAACTCTGCTTGTGACCGGTTGCCAGCTAGACATGGAGCCATTGATCACTACTCGTTGAGCCCTATGCTCTAGCCAGTTCTCTCTCCATTTTATAGTCCATTCATCCAACCCATACTTCTTTTGCTGATAAGAATACTGTGAGAGACAGTATCAAAAGCTTTGCTAAAGTCAAGGTATATCACATCCACCGCCTTCCCTACATCCACAGAGCCAGTCACCTCATCATAGAAAGCAATCAGGTTGGTCAGGCATGACTTTCCCTCGCTCAAGCTGTGGGAGGCAAACCTATCCTTGCTTACAGACAGCACCCCAACCTGAAGCGAATACTCACCAGTAACCATACACCCTACAAGAAGACCAATCCAGGAACCTACCCCTGCAACAAACCCGGCTGCCAGCTCTGCCCACACATCGACTCTAGTGACAGTCACTGGTCCTAACCACATCAGCCACGCCATAAGGGGCTCATTCACCTGCACATCTACTAATGTAATGTATGCCATTATGTGCCAGCAATGCCCCTCTGCCGTGTACATTGGCCAAACTGGACTGTCACTATGCAAAAGAATAAATGGACACAAATCAGACATAAAAAACAACATCCATAAACCAGTAGGAGAGCACTTCAATCTCCCAGGACACTCTGTAGCTGACTTGAAAGTTGCCATACTTTTACAAAAGAACTTCAAAAACAGAGTTCAAAGAGAAACTGCTGAGTTAGAAATCATCTGCAAACATGACACAATCAAACTGAGTCTGAATCTGGACTTGGAATGGTTCTCTCATTACAAGAAGTAATTTTCTCTGTTCACACATTCTCACCTCCTAATCGATGGTTGTGAATAGGCTTCAACTACTCTAACTGAATGGACTTTGCTTTTATCTACCTTCCCCATTGTTGTTACTTACCCTTGGATATGTATATATATACATCTCCTATGTGATTTCTGTTTCTTACATCTGATGAAGTGGGTTACAGCCCACAAAAGCTTATGCCTGCAGAAATAAAATTTTAGTCTTTAAAGTGCTAAAGGATTCTTGTTTTTTCCTTTTTCAGTTTGCCACTCTCCTCTGTTCCCTTCCTGTTGACCACTGTCCCTCAAAACATATCTAGCAGTAGGTGGAAGATCTAGGGGGATAGAAATAATTTTAAGTTGAACTGCATCCAGGATGTAATATTAGAACTAAAATAAATTCTTGTCCTTCTATGCATTTTTAAACCCATATAAGGAGGAATTTGTAATTTTGTTTAATTTTATTATGGCTCTCTTAAAAAAATAAAAAACCAAATTACATTTTATTCTTGGCTCCTGTTGATTGTGTAACAAAGTAAAAAGTTACTTGAATATCAATCAGATACTTTCTTTGTTGGTTTCATTTTATAGCAATACTTTTTCAGTCATAGTAGCCTTTTCCTTTTCTCAGTGATAAAATGGAGATGAAAGACTTTAATTCTGCATATCGTATTTTTTTAAGTCAACATACTGCTGTGAAGTGCTAATACATTTAAGATGTGTTATGCTGTTGTTTCCTTTCTTCTGATTAAAAGGAAACATTTACATATTTCTCTCATTGTACTGTGTTTAAAAAGAGCTGGGAAGAAAACTTTTATAACCTGGCCTGCCAATGATTTGGTAAATTTATTTTTCATTCTACAAAGATTTCCCTCTATTTATTTTAATTACTTGTTTTGGTTAATGAGGACATATTTCTTTGGTGTTACAATAAATCGTAGGAGCTGGAGTGTCAGATTCTGAAATGTATATAATTTTTTTCTCATTTTTTATTAGTCTGTATATTACGAGTGATGTATTGCCTGGAAGCATGATCTCCCTTCGTATCACATCAAACAAAAAGTTTGAGTCCTTGTTAACAAGCCCCTTCCCATTTTAGCTCCTCAAACTTAATCAATCTCTTATTTCACTAAATTATGATTTTCACCCTTTGTTTTACTAATGATGGTAACCTTTTCCACCTGTTTGTCCACTTCTCCCAATGAAGAGAGCTGCCTGTTATGTGTGGCAAAATCAGTTCACGCATCCACAACCCTGTCTTCCTTCAGATATTTTAAGATCTCTATTGTGATGCCAATGATGATGTCTGGACAAATTGCTTGTTAGTCTCTCTTGACCATGTATTAAAAAAGAAATATCAAAGTCTGCAAATTGTGCCATTAGTAAAAGTGTATATAAACTTCTGTTCCTGTTGTTGGCACACTTTCCCTGTCTGTGTTTTTGTCCTTATTTTTCAGTTGTGAATTATCCGGGGCTTGGACTCTTTTATTGTATGTTTGTACAGTATCTAGTACGACGAATGCCTGATCTTGTTTGGGGCCTCTGGGTGCTACTATAATACATATTCTCCTTCAAGTGATTGTGCACATATTTATTCCATATTTATTTGGGTTTATGTGCACTCAGTTCACTTGACTAGGAGACTTTTGCCAGTATTACCACTAAGTGGCATATGCTCTTCTTGTATGTTGAGGTAAGAACATAAAAGGGGCAAGTCTGCCACCCTCCTCTTAGTTTCTTCTCAGCGCTGTGGAGCTGGAGCTCCATGTAGCTTTTGCTTTGATTCGCCAGCTTTGTCTTTAGTGTTTATAATTCTCAGCCTTACTCTGTCAGCAGTGATGGCCCCACCAATGTGCGCAGCACCATTGATGACATCTCTTCAGTACCTTATTTCGGCACTACTGACATCAATTATGAGTTCAGCATTCTAACCACCTTGTTCTCAGGCTTTTTCTGACCAGCAGGTCTCCTCATTACCAAGGCACTCATGGACCCCAACAGGGAATGTTCCTCTTTCCAGATGAGCCCTACATCTCCTCATAAGCCCTTTACTTTTATTCACCTCTTAGAATTTGTCCAAGGGACATGAGGCAGAAGGAACAGGACTGATATTATTATGAAAAGGTTCCTGTATGGTACCCGCCACATGGTCTACTCAGAGAATAGAATATTCTCTGTGACCCTATTGGTCTTGGCCTATTCCAAGGGAGTCTAGTCCTCCATCAGAGTTAGTCGAAGAGGAGAGCTCTTTCTCCAGTGCGCTAGAGAGAGACTTTCCACCATTCCTCCATCAGCTGTACTAGATCCTATTGGGAAAGGGGAATTAATGGAGGAAAGCCTAGATGTCTCTTTCCTCCCTCCCCCCCACATATTTCACCCAGTTCCCCAGATGAAGCCGTCACCCCAGAGTTGTGACTTCTGGAGAAGGCGATAAATTTAAAGTCTTTCAGGACTTGACAAGAAGAGAGTAGCTCATTCTCTGGGTGTGCAGGCTGAGCTCATACAAGAAAACCCACATGGCCTCTGCCCCAGGAAGGGTTGTCCTTCCCATTAATGAAATCTTGCTAGAGCCAGCATATACCCACTGTCAAACCCTGGCCTAGCTACCACCTACAGCCAAGTGGGTCAATAAAGGTTTACCAAGTCACTGAGCAGGACATTGATTATTTCTTCACCCACCCAGTGTCTGAGTTGCTGGGACCTCCCTTTGAAAATATTTCAGGCTGTGACAATGTCCCCACAAAAGTGATGACCTCTTCGCCCCCGCATGCCATGCCATCCTGACCAGCATGCACTGGGGCTGACAGCTCATGACCCTCCCCATGTAACTTTGCAACCCCCTGAGGGGTCACGACTCCCAGTTTGAGAACCCCTGCTGTACAGTAACTGTTGATGCCTTTCTTCTCCCCAGAGCCAATCAGCGTCTGTGTGATCCCTCCAGTTCCTCTCATTCGAAGGGTGCTGAGAAAACTCGAAAGGGACAAAACACCATTAATGCTTTTGGCATCAGCCTGTCCAAGGCAGTACTGGTTCACGGATCTACATCAACTTTTGATCAGATCACTGATAACTTTGCTGCTAGTTGAGGATCTCTTGCCTCAGAACTAAGTCAAGTCTCTGGATCCTAACCTCCAATATTTCCACCTTTTAGTATGGATGATCTATGGATGAATACTTTTGAGAGATTGAGAGATGTTAAAGCCATATTGGTGAACAGCAGAAAAGTATTCACGAGAGCCACATACACAGCTAAATGAAGATTTTCTGTTTTAGGAGCTGTCTCAACACCTACCGCCCCATCACACAGAGATCTCACATGTATTGTACTTGTTACATTTGAAATCTTCTGACCTATCACTTAGTTTTGTGAAAGTCCACCTGGTGTCAATATCTGCTTTGTATCTGCCAGTGGATGGACTTTCCATCTTCTCACCCTTTGGTTCCCAGATTTTTGAAAGGTTTAGTCAGTGTCTATCTACTTGTCTTGTCCGGTACCTTTACTGGACCTTAACCTAGTCCTCTCCAGACTAATGGGTTCTCCTCATTATTTCTATTGTCTATGAAAAAGACAACCTCGCTATCTCTATTGTGTATGAAGAACATGATGGCAATCACCTCTATAAGGAGGATTTGAGAACTTCAAGCTCTTAGCTAATCCTCCTTTCAAAATTTTCATAAAGATCAAGTTTCTCTTAGGCCACACTCTAAGTTTATGCCAAAGATATTTTTGGCTTTCCATCTGAATCAAACCATTCATCTTCTGGTGCCCCCACCCCTCCGACCCAAGGTCTCATTCTTAAAAAATAGTTTTAATATATTCTTGTTATCTTACATTTAGAAATGTGTCCAACGGTATGACCTCTGAGCCTAGTTACATAAAACAATTTCTCCTATAAAATATATTGCTAATGAAAAGAACCATTGATGAACAACAATTCCATCCATTACACCAGTTATAGTACCATAAATGCAAAGATTACTGACCAAGCACTATCCCAGTCCTTATTACTAAAGCTGTGAACAGGGCACACTTCAAATATTCTAAAATGGAGGATTGAATAGGGGTATACAAAATGGTCTGGTAAAAATCTGCATTTTTGAGTAAAGAATGTATTTTTTGAGATCGCAAAATAGGGAATCTGTGAAGTCTTCCCAGGTAAAAGTCAAGGTCCCTTCTGACATCCAGCGATTGAAAACTGGATTCCTTTCTGGAGGCATGAGGTTTTGGGTAAAACAGGGGCAAGTAAATCTCCTGGATAACGAGATATTCCAAGAAGGCCTTGCAGAGGAAAAGATTGGAACATAGTATAATTTTGTATTCGTGTATGGTGGGTCAGCAACAGGTGCTCCCAGCTCTCCTATTCATTTTGCTGAAGTAATGTTGATGAAGAATGAAATTTTGAGGCAAAGGTGGAGGAGAGAGCAGTTAGCCATCAGTCCGAAGGAGAGGGGAAAGTCTCTGTGTATTAAGAAACAGATTGAGGTTCTGATGGAAGGGCAGGTTCTGAACAGTGAGAAATAAGCTGCATGGACCCAGGAGCAATCTGGCTGCTGTAGGGTGAGCAAATAGTGGGAAGCCGTGGATGGGTGAGTGGAAAGCTGTGATGATGGCTAATGTCTGATAGAGGTCATTGAGTGACCCTGTCTCTTTAACTCCAATAAGTAATCCATGATCTTGGAAAGCAAAATCTCTGTTGCTTGAGGAAGAAGCACCAGGATGTTTCCGCTTTGGGGGAGTATGTCTTGCGAGTATTGAGCTTTCTACTAGGTAGGAGTATTGACTGAACTCTAGCTAACAGGTTAGCTCCGTGCTTCAACCATGGAGGAGCCATGCTTTTAAGCTTGGGGAGCAGGGCTGGGATGAATGAAGATCCCCAAGGCCTGTGTTAAGAGATCCTTTATGATAGAATGTCTGAGGGGTGTTACCTCGGAAAGGTGGATAAGGTTTGAGTACCAGACCTGTCTTGGTCAACCTTGTGGTATGAGAATAGCTCAGGCTGTGTCTCGGCACAGCTGAGAAGGGTCTTCCGGTTTAGTAGTAGAGGTGGGTAGGTATAAAGAAGGATATGGGGCCATGTATTATCAGGGTATCCGCCAGAGATTTATGGCCATAACTTTCCTTGGAGCAAAACAGGCAAAATGTTGTGATGATCAGGATGGTGAAGAGGCCTTCTCCTGCTGGACCCCAGGTCAGGAAGATACTGCAAAAGACAGAGTCTTTGAGTTCTCATTCGTGATCTTGTCAGAAATCCGATCAGGGAGTCTGAGAGTGTATTTTGGAGGCCTGGTAGGTAATCTGCTAATATTTCTATTCAGTGGTAGAAACACTAGTTTCACAGCCTCAGCAACTTTGCGCATAAGAACTGGGGTCTTGCTCCACCTTGGCTGTTGATATAATATATTACTGCTGTGTTGTCCAGCATTTTTCTAAGTGACGCCATGTGGCATGAAGAAAGTGTTGTGAAGCATGTCCTACTGTTCTTAGCTCCAGAATGTTGATATGGAGTGCCAATTTCTGTGCAGGCCATTTTCCCTGGGCTGCGACTCTCTCCTAGTACAGAAGTGTCTGAGGATCTTTGATGGCATGGGATATGAGAATAGGGTTCCAACATAGACTTTGTGGGTTCTTCCATCATATGGGAATCCCAAGCACGCTCTGAGGGATTGGATAGGATGTGTCCGTTTGGGGCATATAGTGCTCTTAGCCACATTTAGAGGCATCTGATGTGTAGCCTCGCATGGGGAGTCATAGACATGGAGGCTGACATGTGACCCAAGAGCCTTACTAGCCTTTATTGTTTGTGGGCTGAGCTGCAGTGTTGAGATAAGATTGGATAGAGTAGAAAATAGATTGGGTCTGGCTGTTGTGGAAATTAGGGTAGCTCCTATAGTCTGTTTTTTGTACTGGGA
Organism: Emydura macquarii macquarii; assembly: GCF_026122565.2. Lineage (NCBI taxonomy): Eukaryota > Metazoa > Chordata > Testudines > Chelidae > Emydura > Emydura macquarii. The sequence continues at coordinate 10,304,652 of NW_027130506.1, forward strand.
CCCATATGGATTTCTAGTGATTTGAGATGGAGCCCCAGAGATTGGACTAAGGTTAAGCCTTGGATGTTGCCATTTGGACCTCTTGAGGTGACAGGCCTCTGAGCGCAGCCAGTCATCCAAGAATTGGAATACTGAGATCCAGCACTGTTGGAGGCAAGCTGCTACTTCTGGGACAATCTTTGTAAACAACCTTGGGGCAGTGGAGAGTCCAAAAGGGAAAACTCAAAATTGATAGCGATCTGTTTCTGATACAGAGCATAGAAAACACTTATGAGTGGATGGATCGTTGTTTAAAAGTATCCTGAAGATTGAGGTCAATGAAATCAGGCTTCTGGATCTAGATTAGGGATTATGGTAGCAAGTGTCACTGTTCTTAGTCACTAGTTCCTAGTCCTAGTCACTAGTTGTTCAAGTTCCTGAGATCAAGGATTGGTCTCCACCCACTGCTCTTTTGGGATCTAGAAAGTTATTAGATTAGAACCCTCTTTTGATGAACTCCAATGTAACCGGCTCCATTGCTCCCAGGAGGAGAAAGGATTGAATCTGTTGTCTTAGGTATTCCTTTTGAGAAGGGTCCTTGAAGAAGGAGGGAGGTAGGGATAGAATGGAAGTGGATGGAGCAATTAATTTTATTTGTCGTCTATTCCATTTACTTTACCCTTCTCCTACCTTATTTGGGATGGGGCTGTTCTGCTCATGGAGTTGAAGGGTATATTCTTTCCCCATCCTCTTCTTGAGTCTTTCATTTTGTCCGAGTGCAACCAGTTATGTCTAACACCCCAGGGTTTAAACCCTGTCAATGCTGCCACACGTCTTTTCCATGCAGTGACGGATACTTGAGCTGCCTGGATTGTTTGGAGGATTCTCACAACCCCTCCAAATATAATGTCTGTCTGGGGTTCAAAGGAGTCCACACAAAGAAAAAAGACAGGGAGGCTAAACTTAAGTTCCTATTAATGGAGTATGTGCTAGTCCCAGAGGGGTCTGCTTCCCAGCCCTGTACTTCAGCCTCAACACTGTAGGCCATTTCAAGTCACCATTACTGCTTGGAGGATAAGACTTAAAAGAAGTAGTAAGAATCAGGAAAATAAAGAGGGGGTAGGTCACCTTGTCTGACCCGCTCTCAGGAGACCTCACATTTTTCTAAGGGTACCGCAGAGGCTTTTATGGACAAGCTCTGTACTATCAACACCTACCATCAGTGGCACCGCCTAATACCTCATGACCCTGTAATACATGCAGGACTACCACCCATGTTATGGTACTGGTACCTTACCAGAGTTCTGAGGTCAGGAAAGACCTTGCAGTGGTCTTCATCTTACTGGTCAGCATTTCCACCTCCAGTACCAATACAAGCCTTCTCCAAAGGCTATCAGAGTCCTCAACGTCCTTCCAAATTCCTTTCTTCAAAGGATCTCAAAGGATCTTCAAAGGAGAAAGATTGCCCTGCCTACTAATGAGGTCTTGCTAACTCCTGCATCTCCTTGCTTTCTCCTGCAGTTGTGGCCACCTGTCAGTGGGCAAATCAGGAAGGAAGGAAAGCAATGGAACACTTCTCTCACCCCAGCCCCAATTCCCTAGTAGAGGATGCGGTCAATTAAATGAATCGTCAAGTTCACTCTAGACCTTCTCCATCAGACAAGAGTCCAAGTGGCTGGACTTACTGGGCAGGCAGCGTTACTCAGCAGTTTTTCAGTTTCATATTGCCAATTACCAAGTCTCCATGTCAAAGTACTATTTTACAACATAATCAAAATTTACAACACACTGAGCACCTGCCACAAAACCACAAAGATCAATTTCAGTCCACTATTGCCAAGGGTGAGTTAGTTGCAGAAGTGTCCTTGCAAGTTGCTCTAGATGCTACCAACAGAGCCTCCAACTTCATGGCACGGTGGTGGTCATGAGCGAAACATCCTGGTTCCAATCCTTAGGTCTTCCAAGAGAGGTACAAAACACTGTGGAGGCCATTTAAAGGCCTTAAGCTCTTTAGTGAGCACCCAGACTCCTCTCATCACACACTGATGCGGGCATACAGATTTCAGGGCAAAGTTGCAGTTCCTGGGGATTTATGTGCCTGCAATGAAATGTGCCTGCCTACTTTAGGAGATCCCAAACTACTTAGCTCCAGACCATTCCAGTATCATCAGCAAACTTTCTTTAAACCTCAGGAGACCCTCTGAAAGAGTCAAACTGCAGAGAGAGGGACCTTCCACTGCTACTTCTACTCAATCTGCCTATCCTTCTAAGATGCCGTTTTGACACCTTGGTTGAAGGCATCGACCAACCTGTTCCACTGGATCCTCTGTTGTGCAACTGAGAACCCCCTTTGGAAACTGCCTGTCTTACTACTTGCTTGCCTGGGAATATTTTACTTCAGACAAGTGGATAGTGGAGGTTAAAGTGGATTAATTAATGAAGAAAGAGTTAAGGAAAAAAAGTGTTCACAGGGAAATGGTGGGAAGCTGATTACATTGGATACAAGAACGTTCTGTCCGTTGCCACAGGCAGTTAAGAAATCGAGCAACAACAAATGTTTGCTTGCTTAAATGTCCTCGTTCAAAGCACAAGATACTACTTTGTTCAGGTATAGGCCTGTAGTTACTGAGAGTGCATGGGCATGTGCACATCCTATGGTGGAGCACCCACAGGATCATATACTCAAACTATGAATTTTCAAAATGTTGGCCTTTATGCCTCAGCTTCCTCAACTACAAGATTGAAATAATACTACTTTATCTTGCAGGGATGTTGATTCCATGAGACCTGTGAATGCTCAGCACCTCTGATAATAAGGCTACTTATTTAGGTTCCTAAATAGAAACTAAGGTGATCAACATTAGGCACCCAAAAGTCAACATTTTGGCCAGAGGTTTTGGTAAATAGAACATAGGTCTCCTGACTTCCAGTCCTTTTCCATACTTACAAGACCATCATTTAAGAGCTAACATGATAATCTTTTGACATACAGCAATGAAAATGGGACCACAAAAATAGTCTCATCATTACAAACAGGACTCAGATTAAAATAACTGAAAACAACCAATTGCTAGGATACAATCCATAATATTTCAAGAATCGGTATAAAAACACTGGGGAAAATTGACATCTTTTGATTTTATTACAGACATTTAGACCATCACAGACTCTGGGACCCCAATGAATTTGCTGTCTCCTGCTTCAAAATCATCATGTATTCTATACAGGTAGGTTTGATCTAGTCCAGGGGTTAGACCTATGTGTACCATAAGAACAAAGCTGACTGCATGGATTATATGTTCTCTTACACATAATGGTAGATCTCTGGTGGTGGTAGATGAAGGCAAAGAATCTACAATGTCCCTGCCATTTATAGGAAAACATGTTCTCATCCTCAAGTAGTTGTCAAGCAGTTTAATCCTGTAACTGTGACCAAGAATCATAATTGTTGAGTATCTAATCCTATATGTACTCACATTTTTACATGAGGGGAAAGAGGAAGAATAAAACTGACTTTCAAGTCATAACAAGCATACTCATTCAGAAGGCAAAGAATTGTCACCTTATTAATTCAAACTATTGATATAAATGACGCAACTAATATTTGCCATTCTATGACTGTACCACTTAAATGAGACCGTCCTCATTTTGAGAAATTTGAAAGATGGGGGGTACTAATGGAATTTGGTCCTTCCTGGCTTTCTTTATCCACCATTAGTCCAGCTCTTTATTGATTGGAATTTAGAAATGTATAATTCTGCCCAAAAACAGTGCTAAGGAGAGGAACACCACTCAAGAGTATCAGGCTAAGTTCAGACTTCATGGTTTTGTGTGGTACTTTCTTTTCTAGTTAAAGATAATAACAAACCATTTTTTTTCTTTGACAGGCACAATACTCCCATCATGTAATACAGGAGACCCTGGGACACCTTGATGCTCGCAAAAGGGATTCACCACGAGTCCGAGCAGGCATTATTCAGGTTCTTTTGGAAGCAGTTGCAATTGCTGCGAAAGGATCCATAGGTGAGTCATGGTAAATAGTTAATTGGCTGATACCATTCATTTCAGTGAGTTTAAGGTTTTATTCATTCTTAAACTGTTGCGGTTTTTTTATCCATTGTAGCTTTTCTTTCAAATCCAAAATTAAATCAGATTTTTCATTCTCTTGGGTGTAGGTGGAACTTGCCCTAAATTTTGTTCAGCACTTAGAACTTGTTCAAGAGCACTGGCCCTAAAATTGCAGGTGAGGTCTACCATGACTGTTACAGGGCCTCAGCCCTTTATGAACAGGAATTCTGGGGGATGTAAATTTAAGTAATTATGTGAGAGAGATCAGGTCTATTGCTTAGTCAGAGAGGGGCCAAGGTCTAAGAGTTTCCACAAAAACCGACAGAAGGAAAACTTCTAAGGGAAGAGCAGTGGTCAAAGAGCCCAGAGTGGAACTGTCAGAGCTCCTTCCACAGAGGGAACTGGGGCAGTAGGCTGGGAGCAAGACTATTGGGAGTCCTTACTAAGGAAATTTGATGAAGCCCTGATACAAAAGTAATTGTGAAACTTTGGGGAAGAATCAAAAGGGATTTGAGGAACCCAGGTACAATGCAGAATTTTTGTTTAATAAATGAAAACCTAGATGAGAGACTTTGATGAAATTCAACATTGTTTCAGACTTAATCTAGTTCTAATTAGGAGGCAAAATTAAGTCACAAGTACTGCAGCTGCTTGGGGAGGGGACTCTTATGGAACTAGATAGATGTGTCAATACTGATCCTTAGAACATAAGTATGGGTCAGACCAGTGGTCCATCTTGCCCAGTATCCTGTTATCCAACAGTGGCCAATGCCAGATGTTTCAGAGGGAATGAGTAGAACAGGGCAATCAAGTGATCCATCCCTTTGTCCAGTCCCAGCTTCTGGCAGTTGGAGGCTTAGGGACAACTGGAGCATTGTGTTGCATCCCTGACCATCTTGACTAATAGCCATTGATGGACTCATCATCCTTGAATTTTATCCAGTTTTTTTTAAACCAGTTATACATTTTTACCTTCATATATGTGGCCATCCAACATCTTGACCAATGAAAGGAAACACGACAAAGTCGGTCAAACAATGGTGCTTGGCAGTAGTGTGGGAGAGGAGCCCAATGTGCGAGCGACAGATCATTCCATAGTGGCTACAGGTTCACTTGCCAGATGGAGGTTGCAGCACACTCTGCTTCCTGGCTTGCCTAGAGGCCTCAGTGTGGGCTCTGACTCTCCACGATGACTGCACCAGCCTTGACCAGGCTTCTCCAGACTGAGCAGTTGTGGACAGTGCTCTCCCAATTGTCAGTGGAGAATGTTAAATTTCTTGAGACCTTGCTTGACCTTGTCACTGTATCGGAGCTTTGGCCTTCCTCTGCATTGCAGGTAGTTCTTGAATTGGCCATAGAGTAAAACTTTCAACAATGATCTTGAGGCATGCACTCTATGTGTCCCAGCCAGCAAAGTCTGCGAGCATCCAGCATAGTCTGCGTAGACTGTAGGCTGGTTCTCTCAAGTGATCCGTTGGTCCCAAGTGACTCCAAGGATTATTTTGAGACAGCGAAGGTGGAAATTGTTCAATCTCCACTCCTGCTTGGAATATGTGACCCAGCTTTCACAGCTGTAAAGGAGGGTACTGAGGACACAAGTCTGATAAATGGGCATCTTTCTATTCAAGGTTAGCAGCTTGTTGTTCCAGACACATGAGGTAAATTTGCCAAAGGTGACAGAGGCTTTGCTGATTCTCACCTCAGGTTCTGTATCAAGGCTAAGTGAGTTGGTTAAAGTTGAGCCGAGATAGCAGAAATGATCCACATTGACATGAGCTTCTTTATTGATAACTGTTTTCTTAAAACTGTTTACCGTGCCGAACTTGATACATGCATCAGAGAACTTATTCATCATGATCTGCAATTCATCGGGTGAATTAGAGATTAATTCAGCGTCATCTGCAAAGAGCTGATCCCAAATGATGATTCTACTAGTACACCAGATTGATCTTTTCCGAAAGCATACTTAAGAATAGAGAAGATATCAAATCCGGTAGGCACTAAGATGTAGCCTTGCTTCATGCTAGTATCAATGCTAAACTCAGATGATGTTTCATTTTCATACTGGATAGTTGCCTTCATTCCTTCATGGAACTCCTTAAATAGGGAGAGCACTTTTTGTGGACAACTAGTTTTCAACAGGATCTTGTATATGCCATCCCCCTAACTCAGTCAAAGGCCATTTGTAGGTCAATGAATGAGAGAGATGCCTGTTGTTCACTGCTTTTTTCATGCAACAAGCGCATTGTGAGGAACATATCAATTGTGGCGTGACAGGCTTTGAACCCCCACTGGCTCTCAGGATAAACTCTCTCAGCAAGAACTTGGAGGTGTTTCAGCAGGACTCTTGCAAGCATCTTGCTGACCACACTGAGCAAGATGTTCCTTGGTAGTTATTTAGTCTGCTCTGTCCCCTTTATTTTTGTATAAAGTAATTGTTTGTTTGCATCTTTCAGATCCTGGGGTATGTGGCTTTCTTTCCAATAGGTGCAGAGAAGTACCTGGATGTTAATCACAAGCTTTCTCCCACCTGCCTTTAGGAGATCTGGAGGTATCTCATCATTGCCTGCTGCTTTCCCAGGCAAAATCTCTTTGATAGCTTTATCTGCATCTTTGAGAGACCTTCATAACACCCTATGGAAATGAGTTCCACATGTTGATTGTGTTGTGTGTAGGATGCTTCCATAGGTTTGTTTTAAATCCACTGTCAATTAATTTCATTTGGTGACTCCTAGTTCTTGTGTTACGTGAAGGGGTAATTAATGTTTCTTTATTCACTTTTTCCACAACATTCTTGATTTTATAGACCTCGATCATATCCCCCTTTAGTTGTCTCTCTTTGAGGATGAACAATCCCAGTCATTTACTCATCATATGGAAGCTATTCCATAATCCTAGTCATTTTGTTGCCCTTCTCTGTATCTTTTTCCAATCTGAATGTTTGTTTCTTTTTTGAGATAAAGCGACCAGATCTGCATACAGTAGTCAAGGTGCGGGCATACCATTGATTTGTACAGTGGCATTCTGATATTTTCTGTCTTATCTAGTTCTTTCCTAATGGTTCCTAGTATTCTGTTTGCTTTTTTGACTGCTACTGCACTCTTTCTTGGGTGGTAACAGTTAATTTAAACCCCATTACTATGTATGTATAATTGGGATTACTTTTTTGTTGTGCATTACTTTGTACTTATCAACACTGAATTTCATCTGTCATTTGGTTGTCAAGTCATCCATTTTTGTGAGATCCCTTTGTAATGGTTTGCAGTCAGCTTTCATAGTATCATAGAATTTTAGGGTTAGAAGGGACCTCAGGAGGTCATGTAGTCCTACACACTGCTCAAAGCAGGACCAACCCCAACTAAATCATCCCAGCCAGGGATTTATTAAGCTGGACCTTTAAGACCTCTAAGGATGGAGATTCCACCTTTGAACTTAACTTAAGCTTTTAACTAAACTATTTTGAGGAGTTTAGTATCGTCTGCAAATTTTGCCACCTCTCTGCTCACCCCCTTTTCCAGATAATTTGTTGTCATTTCCAAATCAATGTTAGGCTCCAACCACCAGTGAATGCATGTTATGTGATTGTGCTTCTTTTCCTTTTGTCACATGTCTGATTAGTAATTGATGTTCTATTAGCCTTAATGAGAGGTATCTGAAAAGACTACCCTTCAGCTTTCCTACAGGCTGCCACTGACCCAGTAATATACTTCAACTTGGTGGCTTAATTCTGTTATACTCTGGATGCATGGAAGTAGTGTTCCAAAATGCTCTATGGAATCTGAAAACACACACAGTTATGGTTTCTAGATTAAATTTGCCATTGACAATGTATTTAGAATCTCATAAATGGCACATCATACAACTTAATTTTAAATTGTTTTTAATTTGAAAAATTGGGCGTTAAATACACTTTTCTAATTAATTTCTTAAATGAGGAAATTTATTTAACTTAATTGTGGGGCTTATGTAAAAATAGAACTTTTAAATTATTTGGAAGACATCAGTCTTCCACTTAGTGCAAATCCTTTGCAGCCTTTGTGATCTTGTATAGCATTTGACTCTTTCTCCTGGTGATAGTCCATGAAATACACAATTTCATTATGTATAATCATTTTGTTTTTTATAAAACCTGAGGAACCAACAAGGAACTGAAGACAATCAAATTAAATTACTTACTCTGTGGGAACTACTCTAACCTAAGAGCTCCTTTTTTCTGCTTTGTTTGCCCTGTTGCCTGCAGTTTTGTTACATTTTTCATTGTTGATCTAAGTAAGGGTCTGATCCTTCCACCTGTAAGATGGTCTGACTTGCACAAATAGACCTATTAGCCTTGTCTACAATGTGAAAAAATGCATGGCTGACAACAGTGAGTTGAGCTGAAAAGATTTAAATGCAAGTGTAGACAAGGACAAACTGTATTCAACACTGTCTCGGAAACAGTGATCAAAACGGGTTGGAACCCTAAGCCTAGAAATGAAGCCGCATTTAACTGACGTTTATGAAACTGTTGAACTAAGTTGTTTCTTAGTGTAACTGCAAGTGTGCGTGTGTGCGTATGCAGGTGCATCCATTGACGACACCTATTATTAGCAGCAGTTAATTTTCCTTATATAGACAAAGTTTTAGACTTCAGAGGGCATATGCATTTAAATTTTACTATTATCAAGCTCTTAGGTGTGTGTGAAAAATTTACCTTAAGTCCCTGACCCTTGCAGTCGAAGTCCCATTTTCAAAAGCCATGTAGGGACAGATTTTTCTGGGACTTAAGAATAAAATTTTCTCACGTGCCTACTTCTTTACCTGCTTGTAAATTTTGCCATCTTAAAAATAGCCATAATGCTCCCTGTGGTTTTCTGTTGAACACTGAGTCTGATTGCTTACCTTTCCTTTGAACAAACCAAGTTCACCTGTGTTTTTCAGTATAATATACAGTTTCTCTTAAAAAGAGATGGTTGAAGGATTTATCTAGTTTTGTTAGGCATTTTTCATTGAAAAACTACAGCCATTATTATCTGTTGCTTTACAGGCCCAACAGTCTTGGAAGTGTTTAACACTCTACTGAAGCACTTGCGTCTAAGTGTTGATTTTGAATTAGGTGAGAGGCGTAGTTCAACTGGCAGTGCCAGTTTCAGCACAAGCTCCAAAGAGAGCGATGAGCGGATTGTCCAGAATGCCATTATTCAAACAATTGGTGAGTGAAGTTTTTTTTTTTTCTATTGAACATGGACTCACTTCAAAAAGTTAACTTGAACTGACGTGTATGAAGTCTAAACACGTGTATGAAGTCTACTCCTTTAAGTGAAGGTCTTGTCTTTCTCCTCTTCTCTATTTTGCTTCATTCCCACCAATATAAGAGTCTGACTGCACCAGCTTTTAGAACATGGTCTGGGCTTGTGGGATTGAGGACCTGTCTTTTTACTTGTCAACTGGGTCAATATGATCTCAATTGCTGAATCACCACAAAAAAAAAAAATGGAATGCTGTCACTTCTGCAGAGTCACATAGCTGATTAATATTGCGCGTTGAAAAAAATACTAATAAAAATCTGAGTTTATGCCTCTTACCTAAAACATGATATCCCTTGAAATATAAAGCTGCTATCTTAAGTTTCCGTGTTTTTAATGTATGCTGTGTATGATATCTATATGATATAAAACCACATGGGCATCATAATATACAGTAGTGAGAGGTATTTTAATTGTTACTGCTTGAAAACTTGAGCAAAAATCAAACATAGCAGCAACAATGACACCTACTGGCTGCTTGTATTTCTAGGGTTACTGCAGTGTTTCCAAAAGACACACAATCCTATTTTAGATTCACTTCTGTAAATAATTTAATTAACATAACCTCTCTTTTCAGACATTCCTGTTATTTTAGTGCTATTTGTGTTGCTATACATTTAATGAAAATTATTACTTTAAATTTCCCCCAATTATTTAGGTCTGTTTCCCTCACATTTTTTGTTCAGCAAATTTGAAAAATTCATCTCTTAAATTTCTCTATATAAATAACCCTTACAATTGCAGTAACTATTTCTCAACTTCATTGTAAGACTCAATTTTTTAAAGAAAACTTGGACATGGTTTTAGAAATTTTGCTAGCTCAAAAATTCAGATTGAACATTACTGTATGGTAGTTTGTAGGTGAAGAAAGAGCATAGTCATACTGTTTTTGTAAAGGTTCTTCTTTAAGCACCCTATTCATGTTTAATAATAGCATAAGTGAGTGCAAAGGTAAAGAATTAAAGTTTGTTCTAGCTAGGAAAATGTCCAGCTCCTGAATACTTTAACTTGCAATTAATGTCAAATGCCCTTGTTTAAATAGTATAATTACTCAGGAAAGATGAGAATAGAAAGTGTGTGTGTGTTGAGGGGAAGAGGGAGAATGAGGCAGTCATGACAAGATGGTGTATATTAATGAGCAGCACTCCACAGATGATGACTCAGCTATCTATTACAACCATAATACAAAATAGAAAATTTCAAAAGGTACATGAGACCCAGATGGAATAGATATTTTATTCCTTAAAGTATTAAAGAGTAGCCTGAAACGTTCTCTTTCTCTCCATTTATATTTAGGGTTTTTTGGAGGCAATCTTCCAGATTACCAGCGTTCAGAGATCATGATGTTCGTTATGGGGAAAGTACCTGTTTTCGGGACCACTTCACATTCGCTGGAGACTAGCCACCTTGGGTTTGTACTTTGTTGCTTTTTTTGTTTGTTTGTTTGTTTGTTTTGAGCTACTGAATATGAACTCTTCTCTGTTCTGAAGCCCTGCTAAGGTAGAACTTTTAAAAAATGGAATTTAAAATAACTCTCAGTACCAGGTTTCTATTAAACGTGATAAACAAGCCACACACACTGAGAGCCGTATGAACCCAGTGTCCAAAATGCCACTTTAATACAGTTGATAGGAAAGCCCTATGTATCTTGCACTACAAAATTTCTGCTCTTCAAACTTGTACAGATTCTAAAAATCAGTGCACTTAATGCTCCATTAATTCCATATATTTTTATGAAGTATGCTTTCTTAGTCATGGAGTTGTCTTCAGACTACAAATTTTTAGATAGCTGAATAATTCAGAAAGTTCTCTGCTTCAATCTATACTAATTGACTTTAAGATTGAGCAGGAGTCATGCTGGGGAAATTATATGGAACTTGTTTCATTTCAGATGGCTTCTTTTTCATTTTAAAATTGGGTGTTTAACTTGGACACTTAAGAGATGCTAAACACGCACAATTCCATTAGAATTCATTGGAAGCTACCACTGCTCAGCACTTCTGACAATAAGACCCCTCTATTTACAGCATTTTCCTGTGTTACTTTGTATGTTCTTTGTGCCTAATTCCTTACTCAGTTGTCTGCCTTTCTGTAACTATCCCTTTGAAACAGATTTTTAATAATTTATTTGTACCTCATTTGTAGGTGTTCACATTTTTTTGTTAGACTTTTATACCTTGCTCTCCTAGCTTTATTTTCTCTTGGTACACAAGAAATTATTAAAAACAGTATTTGCAGTTGAATAATATTTTGAAGTTAGCTTGAATCAGTTTCTCTGGCTAATTTTTGAGTATCCTCCACTTCCCCCTCCAATTCTAGGGATTTGGGAACCAGGCGGATTCAGATCATGTTGCTGAGGTCTTTACTTATGGTAAGCCTTGTTTTTTAAATATATTTTCTAAAATATACTGTAGATAATTTACTCTGTAAATCCACAGAATTGATTCTAGTGAAATTTTGAAATGCAGTGTACATGTTCACACTACCCAGATCTGTAGATATATAGGGTAAAATCACAGATGCTCAAGAATAGGTACATTACAAATAGCTCAGGAGATAATCCTTCATTCTCCCAGAGCAATTTAAAGGATGTCAGTCATAATAGGGACTCTAGGCCCAAAGAATGTAAGAGAGTTGAAGTGTCTAGTTCTGCCAGCAGTGCTAGCAATCTCAAAATGCAATCTTCCCCTTCCTCCCCCCACTCCACCACTAGGAGAGCTGTAATTGGTAAACCATTTTTGGTACCCTTTTAAAGATGTAGCAGTGGGCGCTTATTAAGCTCCCAATGGCTTAGGAGGCATTATGTCTTAAAATGACATAGCACTTCAGGCACCATCACTCAGGTAGTGCCTAGCCTCCCAAGCCTTCCTCATCTTCTTAAAGGCATAATTACAAATATTGATTTTTCACAAATATAATGTTTTTAAACAGTCAAGTTTCTTCAGCCATTCAAATTACACTTAAATATGAAATTTGCCAAATGCCCCAGGGTTCTAGGAAACATCTTATGAGTTTCAGTTGGTTTTAGTAACTCATCATTGGTAGAAGGGGTAAAATGTTTGCTTAGTTTACGATTTTGATAATTCTTATATAATAGGTATGCATACACTGAAAGGCCTTCATATATGTAATCCAAGAAAAATGTACATTTAATTTTGTCATTTTATATTCTCTGCATAGCCTATGGAATTTTTTTAATTGAACAAATCAGAAAAGAGATTCAGTTTAAATTTAAATCAAAATTGGTCATTGGGATTGAATCAAGTGAGCAAACACATGTTCTTAATATGTCTCAAACCTCTCACATAAAGCGGTTATAAAGCACATTTCTATTCCAATTATTATTTTGGAACTTTGATTTTATGATTTTTATAACAAACTCTACCTCTGCGCTGAGTCACATGGGCAAGAAACTACCCACATGCACCTGTTCTGAGAATAATTAGGACACCAGTCTCCAGGGCTGTCAAACTATTGCAATGAAACTTAGCAAATCTTAATTTTTAAAAAGGGATGTGCAGTGAAGGTGTTTTTGTTTGGTTGCTTTTTTTTGTTTTGGTTTGTTTTGAAGTTGACAGTAAATGTAGGTTTCAGAGGAAAGACACCCACAAGCTCCAACCTGGCTCCTGCCAGCGACAGAGTGGTGAAGTGCATTCCCTGGGGTTGGGGAGCAGTGTGCTCTCGCACCGCCTGGGGATGCCTTATCCCTGTCCTGCTGCATCCCGAGAGGCAGGGAAAAGGGATTTCTGAGAGCCTGTGAGGAAGTTTTGGGACTGGCTCCCACTCACGGCCCTCACACTGCATGCTGCTCGAGCACCTCTGCACACACAGTCCCCAGGAGGGCCAGAGAATGAAGTGGGGACCAAGCTGCTGCCCTGCAGGGAGGAGGAGCAGCCAAGGCGTTGGGTCATCTCTCCCAGCCCTGCTGAGTCAGGAGTTCTGCAACTCCCCTGCCCTGTAGGGCAGCCACTTGGTCCCTGCTCTGCTTTCTGCTTGCTCCTGGGTACCCCTGCCTTCTGTGGGGTTATGTGCAGCAGTGCCAAGGCAGCATACACCAAAATATGGCTATGCTCTTGTGACCAGGAAGCATTTCTCTTTGCAAAAAGCTTCTTCTGATTGGTCTCCACTGAAAACCCTGCAGGCTCTCTGATAGTGTGCTTGCAGACCAGTGCTTCGCAGACAGAGTGTTAACCCTGATCTGAGCTGCTGCCTTTGCAGATGGAGATGTCTTCTTTTTTTAATAGTCTATAGACTGCCCCACAGATTGTCAGCATAAAGAGGACTAAAAAAGTTGCCCCAAGGAACTCTGGGCTACACCTGGAGGACTTCTAGGACCCAGGTCAAGCTGGGGCTGCATGCACACAGGAAAGCAATAGGGCTTGGATCCTAGCTCCCTGCTTAACACAGGCTTGGACCCTCCAGACCAGCAGGGTCCTGGGACCCAAGGTTTGAGCCCTAGGTTAACACAATTGGTGTATGGACACAAGGAGTGTTAGGCTAGTGCCTGGGCTTACATTGCTGTGTAGACTCCTAGATACAGTGGCTAAATTTTCAGAAGTGCTTTGCATGCCGTACCAATGGCTGTTGCTTGCTGCTGAGCACTCTTGAAAAATTGGTCACTTGTCTAGGTGCCTAATTAGGAAGTTCTGGGCTCTGGACTCTTCTGAAAGTACTACATAAATGTCAAGTAGTAAATTTACCTATGGTCATATGGCATTCAGAACCTTTATTATGCTTGGATTATTTTATGCTCTTTATGTGAAAAGTAACATGGCAGGCAGTGTTCTTGTAGCCATGTTGATCCTAGGATATTAGAGACGAGGCGGTGAGGTAATATGTTTTATTGGATCAGTTTCTGTTTGTGAGAGACACAAGCTTTCGAGCTTACACAGAGCTCTTCCAGTCTGGGAAACGTACTCAGAGCGTCCCATGTATTCCAAGGGACCATTATAGGTGAAGAGGCCCATTAACAGCCCTCCAGTCATAGGGGAGAAGGAAGGAAAAAAAGAAAAGGCAGCTTGGGTTAGGACAGAGGGGGGGTTGTTAGTGCTGTAGTAGGTTGCTGTAATAAGCCATAAATCCAGTGTATCTACTCAAAACACATAAAAGATATAGATATAAAAGATGTTACCTCACCCACCTTGTGTCTCAAGTAATAAATATGGCAGGAAGTTTACTGATCACTGAATTAGAATCACTGCCAAATATAAGCATTACATGCATGAACTCCTACATATATTTTAGTACCCAGCAATAATAGATTATGATTAGACTATCAATAGCTATGTGTTTTCATTTGCTAATGAATTTTTGGGCTGAAATTTTCCAGTTCTGGTGTCTGCTCAAAACTCCTTTAAAAATTCAGCTGTTTGAGTACACAGAGTGGGGTGGAAAGTTAAAAACAAAAACAAAAATTAATCATGAATTTTTTTTCACAAATAGATGTAGTGTGGAAAGTTGTGTGGCTGGGAAGTTATTCATCCATCAAATTGCTGTTATCAAGAGGAGTTATATTTGAATTTTCCAGTAAAATTGGTCAAGTTATGTGGGTTTGAAAGTAGCACATTTTGTATACACAACACTTGCAATATCAATGTGTTTTTTTCACCAATTTTCTTAGCAAAGAAAGGCTGAATTGCATGGGGCTAAGAGTGTTAGATAATGTACAAGGGAGAGCTTGTTGCATACATGGTTCAGCTGTTAAGGGACAAATTTAATGAGGCAGAGCTCCTAACCTAATTGTTTAGGTTGAATGGTTAAAAACCATCTGTGCCTAGTACATAGTTTTTCCACTATATTATCCAATCTCATATTGTGTAAAGGAGCTTGAAATGTACATGGTAGGTGCTGATTTTGGGGCTGCTTTCACACAGGCAGAGGGGTCTGCCTACATGGATACAATTGTATGATCAGGGCTTTCAGGCCAAGATCCAAAGACCAGTCAGACTTTAGTGAATATGGGATCAGGCCCTAAAAGAGGCAGTTATTTGCAGAAATTGTTGCTTCATTCAGTGCACACCTTTCATGGGATAGGGCATTCCTGTAATATCCAGTTTAAGAAATATTTTTCTTTTCAGCAGGGGCAAAGGAGACCCAGAAATCCAGTTTTTAAAAACTCTTAAGATAATATTAAGGATGAATGAATAAGTAGCCAAGTCATCAAATTCCAAAGTTTATTGCATTTACAAATTAATCTATCCTCCCAAACACTGAACAAAACCTGCTCACTCAGAAATTGAGACAATTGTGAACAATTCCTATGTAGTAACATAAAAATGGTTTACAGTGGCACTATTTATGTTCTCTTGAACAATGAACAGGTGACTGCAGGATATAATGCAAAGACTATTGCTGCTGCTCTTCCTGCCCCGTTTCTTGATCCTTTATTGTCTCCTTCACTCATGGAAGACTCTGAATTAAGACAGCTGGTCTTGGAAATATTGCATAATCTTATTGATCGGCATGACAACAGAGCAAAACTTAGAGGAATAAGGTAATGTTCTGGTTTTAATGGCCCTAATGATAATTGTTGCTAGTTTAATATCCAAATGTTAAAGTAATGCATATAGTTAATTATATTTTTCCAAGCACAAACATTTTAATTCACTATTTTCCCAGGCCTTAAGTTGTTAGGTATGGTTCCTTGCACACACAGCTTCCCATGTCTTACTGTTTACTGTGCATTTTAGTAATAGTCCATCTTGTCATAACAAAACTGGAAAACCATTATACTGATTAAAGGAAAGAAAGATGGTTCTATGTCCAAGCCCTAATGTATTGTGTATTAAATGGACATTCTGAGTAGTTGTTGGTTTAGTTAAGTTTGTAATTGTATTTGTACTTTGTAGGAGATAGTTTTTGCTCTTTGAAATGCTATCTTCTATGCTTGAGTCATAATTATTTTTGTTTTATCTTTAAAACTGAAAATTGAATGTGATTGCTAAACAGGGGTATAATTAAAATGGAAATTGCAAGAATGTTTTGAATAGCTCATATAAATTACACAGCCTGTTTTTTCCCCCCCAAACAACTTCCCTTAATACATTATAAATAGTAAGATTATTTTATTAAAATGACATACTTGTTGCCTTTGTAGAATAATACCAGATGTTTCTGATCTAAAGATAAAACGAGACAAAATTTCAAGGCAAGACGTGAGCTTCATGAAGAAGGTAATAGCATGAAAGTTATTTTTTTTCCTTTGAAGCACCATATAAAGTTGCTGAATCATTAACTTGTCTTTCTTTGCTGCAACACTTTCACATCAAATTTAAAAATCTCAATATCAAATTGTCATGATTTTTTTTGAATTTATAGCACCTTAAAAGCAAGGTACTGCAGCATTTCAGAGACAGTTCTGTGCACTGAAGAATTTACAGCTTAATCTCAAATTCAGTGGGAGTCTTGCATGCATGAGGTTAGTTACTTGTGTAAGTCTTTGCAGAATCAGGGCTTTAAGCCCGGGTCTTGAAGTAAATTCTGTGGAGCCAGAATCATATGGAACACCATTAACTTCAGTGTGTTCCTCCAGTACGATTAGCCTCAGGGATTTTTTTTAAAAGACATTTGTAGCCCACAGAGCTAGCTTTAGCAATTTACTTCACTTAGCAATAACACAAGCAACCTTCAGGCCTGTATATCCTGTAAGGCATTAGCTTAAGTGGTTAGCATGATGCTTCGAGGCCTATGAACTTTAGAGTAGATAAGTGGTTCAGAGCATTTGTATCTTTACTAATTACACTAATAAAAGTGATTAAAGCTTTGCTTTGCCCTCATTGTGGATGTCATCATTTTGCACACCTGGGTTTCCAACCAGATATTGAACTTGATAAACTTGATTCTGTTGTGTCCAATTCTGGGACTAGAACTCTGCAATCCCCAGATCTTTCAATTGGTAATTAATTGGAAATCAACAATAATCAATAACCACTAAAGAATCGGGCAACACATTTCCAAACAAAATAGTTGCCTGTATTTTTAACACATTTATATATTTTGCTACTAGAATGTTTTCAGAAAAATGTTAAAGGACTAATACAAGAGAAACTTGCAAAGAAAAGAAAAATGATTTTCCCAAAAAGTAATGTATTGTGGTATCTTTTCAATTTACCTCATATCATTAAAAGAAGTATTCTTATTTGTTTAAAAGACTTCTCCCTATCAAACTTGCTTCTCATTATGCCTTCACTGCAGGATCAGATAAAATTTTGTATCTAATGTCACAGTCTCTGGCTATGGACATATAATGCCTTTCTTGCCCTACCAAGTCTAAGAGGTGAATGATGTATGGAAAAAATAAAGAAAAAAACTAAACAAATTTAAAGAAATCCTCATAATTAGATTTTTTGATCACATGCATTGTTGGGCACAAGATGTTAAAATTCAGATTAGTTTAGAAGTGTTAGTTTTTGAAATAAGGATGCTGACACTGAGGTAGAGAAATAATTTGCTGGTCAAACACTTTTATGCTTCCCAATGGGAATACTGCATATATAACTAGTAACATATTCTGGCAGTGGTGTAAATAATTTCCTAACAGAGGTTTTACTAACTAGTATTGTGATTGTTATGATATACATATGTGCTAGCTAGAAATATCAGGCTCAGTTAGGCTGCAGCAGTTTTGAGATAGTAAGATGCTATTTGTATAACAAAGGACTGAATCCATTTGGATCGCTATATTTTAAACCTTTATTTTCCTCTTTCTAACTGATGTCAAGTAATATTAATACTTCTGCCACCTATACATTTGTCTATCACTTCCAAGAACATGTTGGGCCATTCGATAGAAAAGGGAAAAACCGTGAGCAGAGGGTTGCATAAGCAATGGCCTTTCTAGATCATTCTTATTACATGTTCATTCTTTGCCTTGAAATAATCATTTCTTTGAAGAAGAGATTTGACTGATGCTTAGGACGTTTCTTAACAGTGTGGATTACAATTAGTCTATAATTAGCAATGTTACTGTGAATTGGTTTGCTATTCAACAGGGTAAAAAGCAATATTTGAAAATGTACCTAAGTCTCCTTTTCAAAAGGAGACTTAGGCAATTAGGAGCCTAATTCTGACTGAAAGCAAATGGGATTTAGGCTCCCAAGTGACTTACTCACTTCTGAAAATGGTATTTGGGCTCATTAGTCACTTAGGCATGTTTGAAAATTTTGCCGAAGATCTATTTTTTCATCACCCTCCCACCACTTCCAAAAACTTATGTAAATGTTCATTTTATTAAGTATTTCATGTGAATGTAAAACCTGGCAGAGGATTTTTGTATAATGTTCTGTATCACTTTGGTCTTTTAAACATATTGTGTAAGACTCAAAATTGTGTTCACACACAATTGCATATTAATGTAAGCCTTCCACTTTGAGTGCCATTTAATGCTCTTTTATTTAATAACCTATTCTGCTGTATTGTAAAATATTCTTTATTGATAGTATTGAATGTCTCTTTTCCGAATATCTCCTTTCTGCACTTCATAGCACGGACAGCAGTTGTACAGGCACATCTACTTAGGCTGTAAAGAAGAAGACAATGTCCAAAAGAATTTTGAGCTGCTGTACACTTCTCTAGCCCTTATAACAATTGAACTAGCCAATGAAGAAGTGGTTATTGACCTCATTCGACTGGCCATTGCTTTGCAGGTAAGCTTCAGGAATGAGATTTGGATGAATCCATTAATGGTATATTTATGGATACAAGGTGGTTAAGGTAATAACTTTTATTGGACCAACTTCTACTGGTGAAAGAGACAAGCTTTTGATCTTACACAGAGCTCTTCAGGTCTGGGAAAGGTAGCCAGACTGTTTCAGTTAAATACAAAGTGGAACAGATCGTTTAGCATAAGAGGTTAACACATGTTGGGAGAGACCATTCAAGGTGAAGTGACCAGTTAACACATCAGCAGTCTTAGGACAAAAGGGGATTAGTGGGTTACAGATTGTTGTAATGAGCCATAAATCCAGTCACTCTATTAAGTGCATGATTTTTAGTGTCTAGCAACATTATGAATTTAAAGCTTCCAGGCTTGTCTTTTGAAGATGTTGTGCAAGTTTCCTTTGAATATGAGTCCTGAGAGATCAGATATAGAGTGACTGCTTTGTGAAAAGTGATCGCCCACAGGTGATATGGTGTGTTTAGTCTTTTATCATTTTTCTGGGTGAGTGCAGTGGAGACTAGTGTTTCTCGTTTCACCTACTTAGTTGTTAGGGAATTTAGTGCACTAGATGAGGTACACTATATGTGATGGGATGTGTAGGACTCATGGATCTTGAAAGGTGTGTTGTGGGAGGTATTGATCGTTGTAGCAGTGGAGATACTTCTGCAGGTTTTGCATCTGTTATGGCAGGGTCTGGTGCCACTTTGAGTTGGTGTGTCCTGGTCTCTGGGGAACTTGCTTCTGCTGATGAGCTTGGCGAGGTTGGGTGTTGTATTGAAGGCCAGAAGAGAGGGTGGAGGAAAGATTTCTTTCAGGATATGATTGCAACCCATCAAATGTGGGTTGTAATTGTTTAATGATAACCTATATGGATTCCAGTGTGACGTGGCAGGTGACAAGTAGGGGTGTGTGGTCAGAGGGTTTTTTACCATATTGAGTAGATTCTCTCAGGATATTTGGGTGACCCATTCCAGATGTGATCTACTTCTCCAGTGGAGTGTCTTTGTTTGGTGAAGGCAGTTTTAAGTGTGTTTAAGGTTCTTAAGGAATTTAAAGATATCAAATCCTTCCCCAAACAGCTCCAAGAGAAACTCTACAACACCATCCCCCACAAACCCACCCTAAGGATCTTCTACATGCTTCCCAAGATACACAAACAAAGGAACCCAGGCAAACCCATCATACCTCAGCCACCTTGTCACTCTAATATCCTGAGACAAACATGAGTACAATAACACTGCAAACGTATTAATGCATGGAAATTGAGTGTGAGTGTGAGTGAGACATTCAAATCTGGAACCATACCATTCAGTCCATGGCCGATTTTAATTAAAAAAAATACATTAAGAAGATACAATGAGGAAAAGTATTCCTTCCTTGTGAGGTCCCCATTACTTGAATTTGGCTCCAACTTCTACAATATGCAGTCTTCCCCAAGAATGTATCAGATTGCTAAAGGAGAAGACGTCAAAATCATTGGAATGCTTTCTTGAATCACGTATGTATATATATTAATAGATGTATTTCTGTCCATTCATTGTCCCTTTTATATTGTGTTAAAGCATAATCAATCCTTGTAGAAGAACTTTTACTGTAGAGGAAAGCTGTGGGGACTGATGAATAAAGACAGAAGGATAAGAACACAAAAATGGCTATTCTGGGTGAGGTCAACGATCCATCTAGCCCAATATCCTGTCTTCCTACAGTGGTCAATGACAGATACTTCAGAGGAAATGAACAGAATAGGGCAACTCTCTAATGATCCCTCCCCTTGTCATCCAGTCCCAGATTCTGACAGTCAAAGATTTAGGAACATCAGAGCATGTGGTTGTGTCCCTGACGATCTTGACTAATAGTCATTGATAGATACGTTCACAGAGAACAAGTCCAATTCTTTTTTGAACTCCATTTTACTTTTTGGCCTTCACAACATCTTGCAACAAGTTCCACAAGCTGACTTTGTGTTGTGTGAAGAAGTACTTTCTTGTGTTGGTTTTAAGCCTGCTGCCTATTAATTTTAGTGGGTGAACCTTGGTTCTTGTGTTATGTTGAAGGGGTAAATTACACTACTCTATTCTTTCTCTACATATTTGTGATTTTATAAACATCTATCATATCACCCTTTCATCATCTGTTTTCTAAACTGAACTGTCTCAGTCTTTTAAATCTTTTCTCGTATGGAAGCAAGTTTTATAACACTAAGTATTTTAGTTGCTTTTCTCTAGCCATTTTCCAATTTTAAATACCTTTTTTGAGATGGGGTGACCAGAACTATATGCAATAGTCAAGGTGTGAACATACTATGGAATTATATAGTGGTATTCTGATATTTTCTGTAATATTATCTATCCCTTTTTAATGGTTCCTGGCATTCTGTTTGCCTTTTTGACTGCTGCTACACACTGAGCAAATGTTATCAGAGAACTATCCAAGATCTTTCTTGAGTGGCAACAGCTAATTTAGACCCCATCATTTTATATGTAGTTCAGATTGTTTTCTAATGTGCGTTATTTTTGTACTAATCAACATTGCATTTCATCTGCCTTTTTGTTGTCCAGTCACCCAGTTTTGTGAGATCCCTTTGTAATTCTTTGCAGTCAGCTTTGGACTTAACTATCTTGAATAATTTTGTATCATCAGCAAATTTTGCCATCTCTTTGTTCATCCCCTTTTCCACAACATTTATGAATATGTTGAACAGCACAGGTCCCAGTACCTCCTCATATGGAAACTATTCCATACCGCTAATCATTTTTGTTGCCCTTTTCTGTACCTTTTTCAATTCTAATATATCTTTTTGAGTTGGGGTGACAAGATATGCACATAATATTCAAGATCTGGGCATTCCATGGATTTATAAAGGGGCGATTATTATTATTTATAAAGAGGCGATATTTTCTGTCTCATTATCTATCCCTTTCCTAATGATTTCCAATGTTCTGTTAGCTTTTTTGACTGCCACTGCACATTGAGTGGAGGTTGTCAGAGATCTATCAGCAATGACTCCAAGATCTATCTTGAGTGGTAACAGCTAGTTTAGATATCATTTTATATGTGTAGTTAGGATTATGTTTTCTAATGTGCATTATTTTGCATTTATCAACATTGAATTTCATCTACCATTTTGTTGCCTAGTCAGCCATTTTTGTGAGATCCCTTTATAACTCTTCACAATCAGCTTTGGACTTAACTATCCTGAGTAGTTTTGTGTCATCTGCAGATTTTGCCACCTCACTCTTTAGCCCTTTTTTCCAGATCATTTATGAATATGTTGAACAGTACTGTTTCCAATACAGACACCTGGCGGACACTATTATTTACCTTCCTCCATTCTGAAAACTGACATTTATTCCTACCATTTATTTCCTATCTTTTAACTAGTTACTGATGCAGGAAATCATGTTCATCTATGTGCCTGATTATTCTGTTTACTATGTTTTCAACCAATTTGCCTGGTACTGAAGTTAGCCTTACTTTGTATCTGGGACTGGGGATAGCGGCTGAGGGTCATTCTACTGCAGAATCCCATGAGTGGCTGGCCAAAAGCCTTCATTCACTAAAGTAAGAGCTGCTTGCTTGCAGGAAGCTGTGAATGAGCTGACCCAGGAGTGGGTGGTTCACTCAGCAGAGCCAGTGCAAAATGGTCTCCAAGAGTGAGGGATTGAAGTGACACAGCGATATACCAGTTCAGATTGTAGAGGGGAGCATCACAGATGTACTCTAATTTTTTTTGCTGTTACCTTTTTCATCTTTGGCTAGCTGTTCATCAAATTCTTTTTTGACCGTCCTAATTATATTTTTACACTTCACTTGCCAGATTTCATGTTCCTTTCCATTTTCCTCAATAAGATTTAACTTCCACTTTTTAAAGGATGATTTTTGCCTCCTCTTCTTTTACTTTGTTGTTTAGCCACAGTGGCAGTTTTTGGTGGCCTTACTGTGTTTTTTAATTTGGGGTATACATTTAAATTGAGCCTCTATTATTGTGTCTTTAAAAAGTTTCCAAAATTATTTTTATAGTTTCAACCAATTTGCCTGGTACTGAAGTTAGGCTTACTAGCCTGTAACTGCCAGGATCACTTCTGGAGACTTTTTTAAAAATTGGACTTCTATTAGCTATCCTCCAGTCATCTGGAACACAGGCTGACTTAAGCGATAGGTTATATACCACACTTAGTAGTTTTACGATTTCATATTTGAGTTCTTTCAGAACCTGTGGATGAATACCATCTGGTCCTGGTGACCTATTACTGTTTAATGTTATCAATATGTTCCAAAACCTCCTCTATTGACACCTCAATTTGGGTCAGTTTCACTCTTGTGACTGTTTATTTTAATTTTTTGTTTAACTACACAAAAATGAGAAGGCTAATTCCCTGTCTTTTTTTGAAGTTAATAGCTACAGTGGTGGGTTTCTTTGGTATTTCCTCCTCCCCAAGGATATTAAATTTAATTACATTAAGTTCACTAATGCTGAGCGGTTCAGCTACATATACCTCTTGGACCAGATCTTGTGCTCCATTTAGGATTAAATCGACAATTGTGTCTGCCCTTGTGGGTTCCATGACTAGCTACTCCGAGAAGAGGTTGCCCATCGTAGTTTAGAGTTTTCTAGCATTTATATACAAGCATCTATAACATTTTTCAGTATTTAGTTATCTGCCTTCATGTGATGTAATTGAATGACACCCTTTTTCGTTTAACTGTTTCTCTTCAGTTTCTACCTGTACTTTACCAACTTATTTCCTATCCTTTTTACTGGGATATAGAATATCCTCTTTAATGAATCCTCCTCTATGGAATGTCTCTGGGGCACATGACTTATGAGGAGAGGCAGAGGGAACAGGGCTTATTTAGTCTGCAGAAGAGAAGTGTGAAAGAGGATTTGATAGCGGCCTTCAACTACCTGAATGGGGGTTCCAAAGAGGATGAAGATGGGCTATTCTCAGTGGTGGCAGATGACTGAACAAGGAGCAATGGTCTCAAGTATCTATGCGGGAGGTGTAGGTTGGGTATTAGGAAAAACTTTTTCATTAGGAGGGTGGTGAAGCATGGGAATGGGTTACCTAGGGAGGTGGTGGAATCCCCATCTGTAGAGGTTTTTAAGGCCCAGTTTGTCAAAGCCCTGTCTAGGATGATTTAGTTGGAGTTGGTCCTGCTTTGAGCAGGGAGTTGGATTACGTGGGGTTGGACTAGATGACCTCCTTAGGGTTGGAAGGGACCTCATCTTCTGTGATTCTATGAAGGGAAATTGCTAAATATAGCAGGAAGTCAATGTGATCTCCAGGAATGAACAGATATAAGGATTCAGCAGTTTAGATACCACGGCCATTGGTGCAGTAAAATAATCTGGATAGAAATAAATCCTGAGTTCTAATCCTGGTTTTGCCAATGATTCATTGTGTGGTCCTAGGCAAATCACTTCATCTTTCTAATAGTTAACCACCTATCTCCAGAGAGGTGCTGAAGATTAATGAGCTGTTGTGTATGTTTTTGATATATTTTGCATGACACTCATGTCTGAGACTCATATAGAATGAGGCTATCACTTACCTACCTCAATAATGTTATAAGGCTAGGTTTGTGAATTGTAATGAGACCCTTGGATGGAAGGCATTAAGTGCTAGTTGGTAGAGACATACAGTGATTATGAAGCATTCATGTAATTTCATTCTAACTTGTAAACATTGGGCCACTTGATGTTTTCCTTTTATTGTAGGACATCGCCATCATTAATGAGGATAATTTGCCAATGTTCAATCGCTGTGGTGTGATGGCATTGGTTGCAGCCTACCTCAACTTTCTAAGTCAGATGATTGCAGTCCCTGCCTTTTGCCAGCATGTCAGCAAGGTATTATAAAATCAGTCACTTTGATATTTAGCATTACATTTCCTACTCTACAACCATTAAATAACTTTTGCTAAATGTTTCTTTTGATTTTCTCTTTAGTGTCTTTAAGCATAGCAACATGCTGACTGAGTTAAAGCTTAAAAGACTACATATAATAGGTAGAATACATAGAGATACTGCCATTATTGTCACTTTCCCCTTACAAGCATCCTTTTTGTATAATTTATGTTGTCATATCTGTTGCAATGGCCTGTTTAGTAGATGTATTAGAGGCTACATTTCTTACCGCAGCATGTTGGAAATATCAAGCTGGATTGGACTGTAAGATGATGATCAGCTCTCCTCCCGAGAGACTATAGTAAGAACTAATGCCCATAATATATCTGTGCCTGTTAATACTATTATATTGCAGTTCCTTTCAGCTCAGTGGGAATTGCATCCTACCTTCACGCTTATAAAGATAACCTTCACATCTTCTAATGTAGCATTTTAATTCTGTTCACCTACATTACTTTTCATTATAATTGGAATTTTATATTTATTGGCCAGATCCTCAGCTAATATAAAACATCTAGCTCCATAGCCTTCAGAGAAGACATGCTGATTTACACCAAGGGAGCTGTTCTTTTAGATAGGTTACATTCGCCCCCCCCCCCCCCCCCCCCCCCCCCCCCAAAATAATGACTATTTAAACCACTAATGTACCACTGTGGTGGCATCTGTTATACAATATATGCAATATTCTGTATGCACAAATAAATATTAAATATGTAAGTATAAGACTGAAAAAGTAATTCATTTACTTCAAGACAGACTACATTACTTTGTTCATTTTCAGGTAATTGAAACGCGAACTGTGGAAGCACCCTATTTTCTACCAGAAACCATCTTCAAAGACCAGTGCGTGTATGTAGATTAAAATACTCACAATAGAATGGATGATGATGATGCATTTTAATGTTCTCTTTCTTGAGATTAAACATTTGTACATCGTAAGAGTAAGTTGTCTACGAAGAAGTGGCACAGAAAGGGTAATGATGCACAAACCGGGGAGACAAAAATGTAATAAAGATAAAATGGGAAATCTCAATTTTAATTTCTTTAAAAAGGTTAGTCAGAGGTAAAGTTGTGTCTTGGTGCTATAGTGCCTGAATAATATTAGGTATTTTATTAGTATTCTCTAAAATGTAGTGTGATATCCTAAATCCTTCACAAGCAGAGAACCACACTTCATAATAGAATCATCATCTGGATCATAATCTTTCATATCCATGAAAAAATCTTGGGAAAGATATTCTTGAATGTAATGTAATCTGATTATTAGAACATCAGTTTTATTTGCAATTACTCTCAGCTGATAGGTAAATCAAAATGAGGCCAAGAATATTTTAGCAATTCCTACAGTAGGTGAAGAATAAACAGTCATGATTAAGTTCCAGATCGCCTAGGTGTATTATTTTAAGGGGGCTCATAATATTTTTTTAAATGTGCAGAGAAATTAGAGCTTCAAATATATCAATTAAGAACAAATTTAACTATGTTCATGTCTATCAAAACGTCACCATTTACTCCTCTTTAGGTGGTGGTTGACTTCCAGTATGATCTTGATATTTTTTTACATGCATAGATCTTGGTCAATAAATATTAATTGCTAAATATATATAATTTAACAGTCTTCCCAAATCTTTGGAGAAGCATGAAAAGAACTTGTTTTTCCTGACAAACAAGATTGCAGAATCATTAGGCGGCAGTGGATACAGTGTGGAAAGATTGTCAGTGCCATATGTGCCCCAGGTAACAGGTAAGCAGTAATCAATTACACAAATGTTACAACAGCAGCTATTAAGAATTCGTTATTGTCTTGTGTGATCTGTCACCCTCATCGAACCTATATGTAACTTGAATACTTGCATCAAAATTTAGTGGCAGTAAAACTTCTGTTTTCTTCAGAAATAGGAGTTGTTTATGGTGCCAGCATACCACCCAGGATTCTAATGCCAAGGATTATTTTCTGCATCCTTTTAATAAAAAAAAAAAAAAAAAAAAAATTTATTCACGAAAAGGAAAGTTCTGACCCCACTTTTTTTTTTTTTATTATTATTAAAAAGTCTTTTATTTGTTAAATTAGATGATAGTGGTCATTACTAAATTTCTGCAATTTATTTGAGTTTCAGTATTAAGTCAGTGTTGAATCTCTATATACACATTAAATTGTTCACTAGATAACTAATTCAAAGCCAGTCCTGATTGATAAATGTTTGATTGGTGCCCTGAGTTACTAGTTTTAGTCAAATTCTCAGTAGACCATGGGTTCACATAACAAAAATACTAGGAAAGACCATGTGATCTAATGGATAGAACACTGGACTCAGGAGACTTGAGTTCTGTTCCCACTGGCCTGCTGGGTGAACCAGGGCATGTCTCAGCACCTCTTTTCCTCAGTTTCCCTGTGTGTAAAATGGGGTTAATGAGGCTTATGTTCTTTAAAGTGCTTTGAGATCTACTGATGAACAATATATTTTATTATGTTTGTCTCTAATTAGCACTTCTTTTGCCTCTTAATATTGCAGACAAAATACCTCCATGTAGGAGCTTTGTGGGAGCTTTGTCCCTCCACGGTGTGCAAATAACTTTTCTGGTTGTGTGGTTAGAGAGTGATATCTTTTTTTGGTGTTTTATTTTCCTATTGAATCTCTAAGGAAATAGTTTGTTTGTTTGTTTGTTTTCTGGAGCTCCTCCTTCAAGGCCTTATATATGTGTTTTCTGGATTTATACTATTGTAACTTTTAGTCATTTGGGGGGGATTAAACCCAGGGTCTCCCAAGCTGAATCATAAACTTTTGCAGCCTCAATTTAATCTTCCTAGCAGGAGGATGTGGATCAGACATAGAGGACACAATGCATACTGAACAGCAAGTTAGAGGACACAAAAGCTCTAACTAGGAGAGTTTTGGTGAGGGACTGATTCTTCATGACAGTGCATTGGTTATGCCATGAATACTTTGGCAAGGCAAATTCATTTAAGTTACCATAATGGTGTACTGAGCACCATGAGACATAGAACAGTGTTCTCAGCATTTTCTGCTGCTGACGTTGCATCTCACAGAAAGGGGGAAATTCCATATCTATATGGAAACATTTCAATACCTTATAGATGCATTAATAACCTTTTCACTATTTTCCAGATATCAGATAAAATAATGTAACCCTTTATGTTAAAATTGAAGGAAAATGCCAGGTGTCAATGAAAGAAGCATTTGTTGTTTTATTTTAATAAGTCATGCCTTTAATTTATTTGGTATAGGAATGAAGAGAGGTTGCCTGATGTGAATTTCATGCAATGAGTTGAAGTTCTCTTATGAAATGAGTCAAGTTCTGTTTAGTCAGTTTGTGCAAAGATTATATAAAGGGTGGGGAATGTTTGGGTTACAGATGAGCTCATTAAATAAAGCAGATCTTTTTTTCTTAGATACCATGAAAAAAGTTAAAATTATTGTTAATAAATTAGGTTTTGATTTTTAAAAAGCACACCTATTTAGGAAGCGCATTTAAATACATGATGTCAGTACAATTAAAGCACATGTTTAATTGTTTTCCTGAATAGGGATGGATTTAAACACTTTAACTACATCAGGCCTGAATTAGTTGTTCATATGTACCTGAATGTGAATCAATTTCATTTAATGTTTTTGTGTTTTAATTTGGTTATGCTACTTTTTGCAGAAAAATAATCTTGAATTGGTTGCAAGTGCAATATTAGCTGACTGAAAAATGGAATTCCCTCATCCTGTGGGATATTCTGTGATTTTGACATTTCATTTCATCTCAAATTGGGACAAAAAGTTGAATTCTTGGAAGTTTTTGTGAAATCAAATATTCTGAAATATTTCACTTTGATATTCTCAAGACATTTTAACTTCTAATTATATTATTTGTAATAAACTAGAATGATAAACTTAAAACAAAATGTTTTGCTCATTTCCCTTCAGAAATTTCAACAAAGTCAGTACATTCCTATGAAACATTTTGATTTAGTTGTATAACTTCCAACAGAAGTATGAGGGGTTGTTTTTAATGTAGGTATTTAAATGCTTAGGGGAATTTTTAGAGTATATGGGGTAACAACTACTACCTTTTTTCTTCAGTGCATAACTTAACATAATTTAATTCTCTTACAAAACCTCATTCTGATGATAAAAATGAGAAGCTGGAGGAAGTGAATGTTTTGAACCTTCTCAGTGTTGTACTGAGATAGGACCAAAGCTGCTCTGTCTGTCTGCTTTCATGCCAATCACTAATATTGGGGAGAGTTTTATTAAGATATTTCTTACCTGAGCAATAGAATTTCTGTGCGTCTTCCATATCTTTTGCTTTTTAGCTGATACTTAAACATAAATTTTTATTCTTGTTCTTATTTATTTATTTTTTTAATTTAGCTCTATTTCCATCAGGCAAAAAACCTCATAAATGCAGACGCAAATCAAAAGGTAAATCTGAACCATAGGTCTGCCTGCCCTGCTCATAGCTATCCTGTACGTGGATAGGACATACCCTGCCAAACAAACTGCTTTTAGAAGACCTTTAGATAAATAGGCCAGAAATTCTGTTGTGTGTAGTTTGAATTTTAGTTTTCCTCCTGTTTTTCTGCCTCAGTCCTGATACTATACAACTAGTTTTGTAGCTGTAATTTTCTCAGGTTTCCCTTTGTTTTTATTCTTGGACTTGGAATCCTAAAATGTGGTGGTTTCATTCTTTTCTTTTCCCAGAGTTTTAATAACTTCATAGCTATCAGTTTTGTGATTGTCCCAAGAGCTGCCTAGTAATCATGTCCCAGGTTCTACACAGCAAGCTGCAGCGAGATTCCAGGCCTCTGTAGCGCTACAGTGCAGCACATTTTAAAATGGATATTTTATTGAAATATGAAAATGAATAATAGTCAATTCACTAGCTCATGTTTATTTTCATATTACATTAAACTTCTTTTCGTCTTGTTTCACATTTTTATTATGCCACAGGTTTTTATACCGAAAATGCATAATTGCAATATTGAAGTTGTCAGAAGCAAACAGAGGTTATTGCAGCTGAATGCAGGACAGTTCGGACTTTCAGTACACGGGGAAGTTTAGCAGGGTTTTAGGGTACATAAGACAAACAATGTTCCTGGTAAAAAGATCAGCAGTAAAATAGTGTAGTCCTTTGAAGTATCCTGGTTAGGTTACAGTGTGTGCACCCCATTGAGATGAATGAGAGTTCACATCTGACACAGCTAATGTTTAGGACTGTCTGCAGGGTCAGTAATATGACTCAGTATTGGTTTGCAATTGGGATATATCTGCACTGTACCTTTAACCTGGGTACTTGGCACTGGAATTAGCCTACCCGTGCTGCAAGCATCCCCACAGTAAAGCCCTTCCCATGTTACTGTGTTCTCACGGTTTCTTCATTCCACATATGGAGTCATTCAAGACGAGCTATTGCACTTTGAATCCGTACTTTACCTTAATCCGGATTAATTTTCAAGTGTAAACTGCATTCTGTTCATGTTTAAGATTTTCTTCACAAATACAAAGGTTAGAAAAGAAAGTAATATGAGAGATTAGATTCTAGAGCACAGATGTGCAGCACAAGGAGGATTCTGTATTGAAATCCAAAAGGGTAAAGTGAAGCTCTAGAAGATTTTGAATAATTTTGTAAAGGTAAATTTTGTGTCTGTACACACACTAATGTGAGGTAGGATAGAATTTTGTTCTTTCTCTGTTCTCTAAGAGAAAAAAACTCCTAAATTTACTTGAAAATAGCCAAACTGGAAAAAAGAAATAGGCCCAGATACTA
Source organism: Emydura macquarii macquarii (assembly GCF_026122565.2). Classification (NCBI taxonomy): domain Eukaryota; kingdom Metazoa; phylum Chordata; order Testudines; family Chelidae; genus Emydura; species Emydura macquarii. The sequence continues at coordinate 10,335,325 of NW_027130506.1, forward strand.
ACAATGATCCTCTGCATGGATGCAAAGTTTAGACCACATCGATTCAGTTGCAGGATCTGGGTCATAGTCTCCAATACCAGCCTCTTTCAAAGTAAGATTTAAAAACTTTCTCATTGTACAATGCTATACTGGGGGGGGCGGGGGGGAATTTCCTCCTGACCCTGTGGCTTCATCCATTTGATATCCTGAAGCAAGGGTGTTAAATGACCCTGGTCATTTTATTTCAGCTATCATTCAAATGATATTTAAGTACTGATTAAGTGACTGTCGGGTATTATTCTAATCGATTTGATTATACATATGCAATGTATTTAATCACTCAGTCTAAACACTTTGTGTCCATTTTGCTCTTTTATAGTCAAAATATATGGTACAAGACCAATTTTAATTGAAATCGCAGATCCTTAATAAAATTACAAAATTTTTTTTAGTTTTATTTTCATAGGGTCATAGAAATGTACGACTAGAAGGAACCTCGATAGGTCATCAGTCTAGTCGCTTGAATTGAGGCTGGACTAAGTATTAACTGGACCATCCTTGACAGGTGTTTGTCTAACCTGTTCTTAAAAACCTCCAATGCAGGAGATTGCACAAAATACTTAGGTAATTTATTCCAGTACTTAACTACTCTGACAGTTAGGAAGTTTTTCCTAGTGTCTAACCTAAATTTCCTTCCCTGCAATTTAAGACCATTACTTTTTATCCTGTCCTCACTAGTTAAGAAGGAGAATTTATCACTCGCCTCTTTTTAACAAACTATTACATACTTGAAGACTGTTATTATGTCTCCACTCAGTCTTCTCTTCTCCAGATTAAACAAAGGCCCCCCCCCCCCCCCCCCAATCTTGTAGGTCATGTTTTCTAGACATTTTAAATAATTTTTGTTGAATTCCTCTGGATTATAATCTAATTTGTCCATATCTTTATCTCAGACCATTTCTCAAGTTTGTCAAGATCATTTTCAATTCTAATACTGTCCTCCAAAGTGCTTGCAACCCCTCCCATTTGTCATCCACAAACTTTATAAGTGTACTTTCTATGCCGTTATCCAAATAATTTATGAAGAGATTGAATAGAACTGGATCCAGGACAGATCCCTGTGAGACCCCACTCGATATATCCTTCAAGATTGATTGAGGACCACTGATAACCACTTTCTGAGTACAGTTTTCCAAACAGTTGTGCATCCACTCTGTAGTGGATTCTTCGAGGCTATATTTCTCTAGTTTGAGGTCATCAGAGACTGTATCAAATGCCTTACTAAAGTTCAGATACATCACATCTTCTGCCGCATCCACAAGGATTGTTACCCTGTCAAAGAAGAATATTAGGTTGTTTGACATGCTTTGTTCTTGACAAATCCATGTTAACTTGTACTTATCACCTTGTTTTCTTTTAGGTTCTTACAAACTGGTTGTTTTTACTCCTTTATCTTTCTGGATACTAAGGTTAAAGAACACTGGTCTATAATTCCCTGAGTTGTCCTTATTCCCCTTTTTATAAATTGGTACCATATTTGTCCTTTCCAGTCCTCGGGTATCTCATCTGTCCTCCCCGAGTTCTCAGATATAATTACTAATTTCTTCAACCAGTTCCTTAAGTGTTCTAGGCTGTATTTCATCAGTCCCTGTTGACTTGAAGACACATATCGTGTCTGAGTAATTCGCCATGTTTATTTTCCTATTCTAGCCTCAGATCCTATCCCATTTACAATGAGGTTACAGTGAGGAACATCGTTTACAATGATGTTCACTATATTAGTCATTGAATCACTGCTAACATATTTGGTGAAAAAGGCATAAAGCCCTTTGGCCATTGTTGCATTTTGTATTCTTTTTTCTTCAAGTAGATGCAGCCATGTATTTCTCTTTGGTGTATATGTGCCCAGCAATCCAGAGCCAGAGAAATTTCCCTATCACTACCCATAGAGGGGCAGCATTCGCGCCTTGTGGCTCTAGGCCCTCTCTTGACCCTCCCTTAGTTCATTCTTACTGCCCATGACTGGAGTCTGACCTTTGTGTGGTCTCTACTTCTCAACTAGTTTAGTTTGTTCTCTTATTGCATATAGTTAGTAATACCCTTCGTGTTAAAATAGTGTTAGTTGTCATAGTAGTTTGTTTCCCTCAGTGGTGCCCTAGCCAAGGTTTAAAAATTGTCGTCCTTGTGGGGGAGTGCTCTCCATCAGCAGTTCCCAAACATGGTGCTTGTTGTCTCGGCGACCCCCATGTCAAGAAGCATTGTGCAATCTGCCGATTGGTTTAAGAAATGGACTCAAGAAGCTTGGGACTATCTCCTAAAGCAGCGCCTGCTTCAGTACTGAGGCCTTCATTGGATCAGAGATCACCTTCGAGCTGCAAGAGCATTGCAGCTTCACGTTTTGGATCAGGTGCCTCTCTGAAGAAAAGGATTCCTGATCAGCTGCACTGAGGAAAATGTCCAATCAAGACCACTTCAGGTCCCAGGATGACTCATCTGTCTCCCCTGGGAAAAGCATGGACTGGCACAGAGCTGGTACCGGTGCATGAGATGTCATGGGTACCTCTAACCCTTCCCCAGTACCTAGTAGGGATTTAGAAACCCTATACTGTTGAGTCTGGTTCCAGCTTCTGGGAGTCCGTTGAGTCTGGTACCAATGAGAGAGATGCTGGTACCCACTGTTTCCATGTCAGCAGCATACCAGGCAACTATAGACCTCCTGTGCCTTTCAGTCCTACCTCTTCTTAAGTCCAGGTCTTTGCCAGGTTGCGTCATCTATAGCCTCTTGGATTGAATGAGCCGTTGAACTCTCGGGTCTGTTGGCACCACATCCTAATGTTCCCCTTCCACAGGTAGGAGAAGTAGGGCTTGTACTGGGATCAGTATGAGGGACCTCTGTACCGGGAACTTCCTCTGCACCACTGCTGTTTGGCGCCACAAATGCTTTTGTGGTGGTTTTCACCACCCTCAATGTCGGTACTGTCTCAGATACTCTGGTACCACTGTTAACTTTGGGACTGACATCACTTGTAGCACCAGCATGCTTGGTATCAACAGTACCACTTCCCTCAGCCGTGCTGCTTCCTGCCTCATTCTGGGCAATGGATGAGTAAGACTGCCTGTTTGCTCCCTCAGATCTCATTCCTCCTTCATCGCCAGGATCCCAAGGCTCCTCTGCATCTGAGTCAGGTCATCATCCTCCATCGCCTATCTAGCACTGAGGGACACTTAATGGGCCATTATGGGTATCGGGATTGGCATGTGTGTCATGGTCAGGATGGAGGTCCCTTGTCCTGTGCCTACTGGCCAGCAATGCCTTATCCATGTCAGTGGCTTCCATGGAATCTGTGGGATGCTCCTCTGTTACGGAGGTTCCACTCTTCATTTTGCTCAAAGGCGAGATCACTGTCCAGGTCTTTAATGGCGACCCTCAATCTGCCACAGGCCCAGGCACCAGTGGTCCCTCTCCCTACAGAGCATCCAGAGTTGTCCCATCTGGGTCCGTAAGCCCTGAAACAGGATCCAGCTTTGTCTGGAGACAAAAACAAGGCCCTTAGCTGAGCCAATGATGCTGTGCTGTCTGGCTCATCCTCACTTTTGGTGCTGTAGGATTTTAAGGCATACCAAGTCCCCTTGAGGCATGTAGCTGCTTCCCTCCATATCCAAGAAGAGTTCATGCAAGAGAACAATCACAAAAGGGCTGGACATTTTACAGCTATCTGCCCCTTGAAGAGTCGCTCTCCCTATCAATGATGCGCTCCTTAAGCCAGCTAAGGCCCTTGGGAACATGCCAACTTCAGTACCACCTGCAGCTAAGTGCATGGAAAAGTGCTTTTTGTTCCCATGCAGGAATTTGAAGGGTTTTACTGCCCCCTGGCCACAAACTCCATACTCATAACTGCGGTTAACAGAGCCCTGAAGGGCAGGTTTAAGTGCATCCCCAAGGATAGGGACTCTAAACAATTGGACTTCATGGACAGGAAGATTTACACATCCTCTTCCATACAGAGGCGAATTGCTAACCATCAAGCCTTGCTGTCAAAGTACAATTTTGTTAACTGGACAGCTGTGTCAAAGTTCGTAGACTAGCTGCCTGAAGCCTCTTGGGAAGAATTTCAAGCATTTGGGCATTTGTCACTGAGAGTTTCTTGGAGTCTAAGACGTCCTTGTAGTTCACAGGTGACGTAGTGGACACCTTGTCCGGTGTAATGGTCTCAGCAGTCACCAGGGAGAGGGCTTCCTAGTTGCAGAATTCGGGTATTGCCCCCAATGTCCAACACATCAGCACAGAAAGCAAACAAGTTGAAGAGATCAGGCAAGAAGATAAGTCTGTTACAAGAAAGGAAACCAAGTAAACTGCAATCACACTTTTCCCTGTTAGACACAGTTCTATTCATGTTTATATATTTCTCCAGCCATGAGTTGGAGCAAATAGTAGGAATGGCAATTTTTTGAAATAGAAAAACTATTTACAACTTTTATCTGTAATTGTATGCAATTACAGAGTTATTAATGATGGCAACTTTAGTAGTGCCATAAGTTTTTATTTGTCTTGCTTTTCATATTTATTTGTAAGGAACTGCCTCAGGTCTTTCCACCCAGGGTATGTAGATGCTTTTCTAGTTGGGAACATCAGCTGTGAACTTGCCTGGTACAGCTTCTTTACTAGCTTTGTATCCTGCTTTTGATGAATAGTTACCTCTGTCTTGCAGTGAAGGCCTTTGATGCTTTATTCCTTTGAACTGCCTTGAGGTAAGGGAGAACAGAACTGTTGTCTTTCTGAAATGTTCAGTATATTTAAATATATGATAGATCATCTAGCATCTTATGTTGTCAGGCTTTGTCCTTCTGGAGAATGGGATTCAGACAATGAGAGAAGAGCTATTTCCTGTGGAAAAACATTACTTTGGGGGGAAAGGGGGCATGGTAAAGGGTGCACTACTTTGGAGAATGTAATATTAATCTTCTAATACAGAGTGTCCAGTTTCTGATGCTCATTTATACTACACTAAGGACCCCTTATGCTGTTCTTAAAGTGCATGTAAAAAGTGATTTTATTTATTTTAACCCATTCCAGTGCTTCACCACCTCCTAGTAAAAAAGTTTTTCCTAATATCCAATCTAGACCTCCCCCACTGCAACTTGAGACTATTGCTGCTAGTTCTGTCATCTGCCACCACTGAGAACAGTCTAGCTCCATTCTCTTTGGAACCCCCTTAAGGTAGTTGAAGGCCATTATCAAATCCCCTCCCCCTTGCTCTTCTCTTCTGCAGACTAAATAAGCCCTGTTCCCTCAGCATCTCCTCATAAGTCATGCGCCTCAGCCCCCTAATAATTTTCATTGTTTGCTGGACTGTCTCCAATTTGTCCACATCCTTCCTGTGGTGGGGGCCTAAAACTGGACACACTACTCCAAATGTGGCCTCCCCAGTGCCGAATAGAGGGGAATACTCACTTCCCTCGATCTGCTGGCAATGCTCCTACTAATGCAGCCCAATATGCCATTAGTCTTCTTGGCAACAAGGACACACAGACTCTCATCCAGCTTCTTGTCCACTGTAACCTATACGTCCTTTTCTGCAGAATTGCTTCTTAGCCAGTCAGTCCCCGCTCTGTAGCAGTGCATGAGATTCTTCCATTTTAAATGCAGGATTCTGCACTTGTTGAACCTCTACCACTCCCCCCAGCGTAGTGTCATCTGCAAACTTGCTGAGAGTGCAATCCACCCCATCATCCAGATCATTAATGAAGATGTTGAGCAAAACCAGCCCCAGGACTGATCCCTGGGGCCCTCCGCTTGATACCGGATGCCAACTAGACATTGAGCCCAATGATCTAGCCAGCTTTCTATCCACCTTATAGTCCAACCCATACTACTTTAACTTGCTAATAAGAATACTGTGCGAGACCATATCAAAAGCTTTGCTAAAGTCAAGGTATATCACATCCACCAATTTCCACACAGCCACAGAGCCAGTCATCTCATCATAGAAGGCAATCAGGTTGGTCAAGCATGACTTGCCCTTGGTGAATGCATTCTGACTCTTGCTGGTCGCCTTCCTCTCCTCCAAGTGCTTCAAAATGGATTCCCTGAGGACCTGCTCCATGATTTTTCCAGGGACTGAGATGAGGGTGACTGGTCTGTAGCTCCCCAGATTCTCCTCCTTCCCTTTTTTCCAACTATGTTAAATTAAATAGTGTCAAAGGGAGGGTGGCATCTGTTTATATAGAGCTATGTTGAATCCAAACTTGGCCAAAAAGTATGTGTACAATGTACGAATGTGGATTATAGATCAGGCAGCAAGGTGGCAGCAAAGATACAATTTTGTCTTGCATTCATTTCTTATAGTAAAAATGCTATTTTACTTTATGCTCCCCTCAGTTTCCTATTCATTCTTTACACATCATGGAAGCAGTAAGGAGTAGCAGATCTGCCATCAGAAAATTAAAGATGAGCCAGATTCTCAAATATTTTTCATATGTAGAGTATCTCTGGCAATCGTAGTAAAGTATATCTCCAGCTGTATTTCAGTGCACGAATAGTAGTAAGTTATTAGCTAAACTAATCCTAATACCTGTATTCTGTATGGAAGCCTCAGGCTGGTTTGTTTACTGTCTCCCCTGCAGTGTTTTGTTCTTAACTCTGTCCTTTTTATGCTGTAAAACTAATCCTTTTTATTTAAGACTGTACTGAACCATGTTTCTTGTTTTTCTGAAGAGACAGGCAGTAAATGCAAAGCTACTGAAAGGTGTTATTGATTCTGTGCTTTGTACTACAACACTGTGTTTGCAAAGGAAAATGAGATGAAAAGTACAAATTTAAATTGATAGGCAGGACAATAACAAATAAAACACTCAGGTAATCTAGTGGGTTTCAGGCCTGTAATTCAGAACCTTGCATGGGTAGAGGGAGCATCTCACGTTGCTCAAACATGGTCATTTTAAGGAGTAATAGTGGTGGGCTCCAAGTGGGTCAGTTCCCTAAATCCAGAAGGTGGGGTCTTCTGCATGTGATATGGGGGATTCAGAGCTCCACTAGGGATGTGGAGGACTACATCTTTACCATGTGACTGTTCCACTGCCTGTGTTAAATAAGTTGGTGGTTACAGTCCTCAAGTTTCCACATCACCGTTGGCAATCTTAGAAGAAGTCAAGGATGAAATGAGCCATGGAATCTGAGCTAACTTTATCTGTAGAATTGATCCTTCTAGAACAGGGTTGAGGAACTTCAGCCAGAGCAACACAAGGAAGATTGTGGCAGCTAATGATATAACTCTTCTGTGCATAAATCTATAGGGCTTTAGTTTTCCATTCACCACTTTCAACAAGCACTTTTTTTTTTTAAAAAATTTGGAACAAGATATGAATGGGTAAGTAATTACCCATGCACTATGTCTCAGCTATGCTATCACATTACAAGATGGTTGAGAAGGAGGGGAGGAGAATGGAAAATCAATTCAGATTTATAGAAAAACAGAGTCAGATTTGGCACTGAATCTTCAATGTTCCCTATTAAATATAATTCTACTGCTCCTTTCAGCATTAATGAAAACACTGTACTCTTAAAAGGTGTAATCAGTCTTGCATTCCAACAAATTTTGCAGGCAGTTAAACTTACAAAAATGCTTCTTGATATAGCAACAAGAAAGAAGGAAAATGATTGTATAACCAAATGGGGAACCTATGTTATAAACTAAAAGTTATGTCCAGCAAGTTATGTCCAGGTGACTGGAGGATAGCTAATGTAACTCCCATTTTTAAAAAAGGCTCAAGAGGCGATCCTTGCAGTAACAGGCCAGTAAATATAACTTCAGTACAAAGCAAATTTGTTGAAACTTTAGTAGAGAACAGAATTATCAGACACAATGATGAACAGTGTGTGTGTGGGGTGGGGGGGAGAGGTAACATGGCTTTTGTAAAGGGAAATCATGCCTCACTGATCTATTGGAATTTTTAGAGGGGGTCAACAAACATGTGGACAAAGGTGATCCAGTGGATGTAGTGTATTTGGACTTTCAGAAAGCCTTTGACAAGATCCCACACATCAAAGGCTCTTTAGCAAAATAAGCGGTCATGGGATAAGAGGGAAGATCCACTCCTGGATCAGTAACTGGTTAAAAGACAGGAAACAAGGGGTAGGAATAAATTTGTGACCAGAATTGCAAAACATTGAAAGTCTGGGCATACCATGTATTAATATAGTACCATTATGATCATTTCGGTTATATTGTTTATCCTTTTCCTAATGGTTCCTGATGTTCTTGGTTGTTTTGACTGCTGCTGCAGGTGAAGTAGATGTTTTCAGTGAACTGTCCACAATGACTCCAAGATCTTTCTTGAGTGATAGCAGCTAATTTGGACCCCCTCATTTTGTTTGTATAGTTAAAATTATTTTTCCTAATGTGCATTACTTTCCACTTCTGAACATGAAATTTAATTTACCATTTTGTTGCCTAGTCACACAATTTTGTGAGATCCCTGTATCATCTGCAAATTCTGCCACCTCACTGTTTACCCCCTTTTCCAGATCATTGGTGAACATGGTGAACAGTACGGGTCCCAGTACAGGTCCGTGGAGGCCCTGCTATTTATCCCTCTCCCTTGTGAAAACTGACCATTTATTCCTACCCTTTCTTTCCTGTCTTTTTAACCAGTTACTGATCCATAAGAGGATCTTCCCTCTTATCCCATGACTTCTTAAATGAAGTGTTAAAATATAATTAGGAAGGCCAAAAATAATTTAAAGAACAGCTAGCGAAAGACTCAAAAGTAACAGCAAAAAAGATTTTAAATACATCAGAAGCAAGAAGCTTACTAAACAACCAGTGGAGCCACTGGACAATCGAGATACTAAAGGATCAGTCAAGAAAGATAATGCTATTGCGGAGAAATTAATGAATTCTTTGCATCGGTCTTCACAGCTGAGAATGTGGGAGATTCCCAAACCTGAGCCATTCTTTTTAGGTGACAGATCTGAGGAACTGTTCCAGACTGAGGTGTCATTAGAGGAGGTTTTGGAACAAATTGATAAATGAAACAGTAATATGTGACCAGGACCAGATGGTATCCACCCAAGAGTTCTGAAGGAACTCAAATGTGAAATTGGAGAACTACGAACTCTGATATGATATTTAAATGAGCAGCTGTACCAGATGACTGGAGGGTAGCTAATGTGACACCAATTTTTAAAAAAGGCTCCAGAGGCGATCCCAGCAACTACAGACCAGTAAACCTAACTTCAGTACCAGGCAAATTAGTTGAAACTATAGTAAACAGTAGAACTATCAGACACATAGATGAATATGATTTCTTGGGGAAGAGTTAATATGGTTTTTGTAAAGGGAAATCATGCCTCACCAATCTACAAGAAATATTTGAGGGGGTCGACAAGAGTGATCCAGTGGATATAGTGTACTTAGATTTTCAGAAAGCATTTGACAAGGTCCCTCAGCAAAGGCTGTTAAGCAAAATAAGCTGTCATGGGATAAGAGGAAAGGTCCTCTCCTGGATCAGTAATTGTTTAAAAGATAAGAAACAAGTGGTAGGAATTAAATGGTTGGTTTTGAGAATGGAGAGAGGCAAATAATGGGGTCTGCCAGGGGTCTGCACGGGAACCAGTACTGGTCAACATATATTCATAAATGATCTGGGAAAAGGGGTAAACAGTGAGGTGGCAAAATTTACAGATGGTACAAAACTACTCAATATAGTTAAGTTCAAAGTTGACGGTGAAGAGTTAAAAAGGGATCTCACAAAACTGGGTGACTGGGCAACAGAAAGGAGATGGAATGCAATGTTGATAAGAGCAAAGTAATGCACATTGGAAAACATAATCCAAACTATATGTACACAATGATGGGGTCTAAATTAGCTGTTGCCACTCATGAAAGATGTTGGAGTCATCGTGGATAGTTCTTTGAAAACATCTGCTCAATGTGCAGTGGCAGTCAAAAAAGCTAACATTAGGAACCATTAGGAAAGGAATAGATAAGACAGTAAATATCATATTGTCACTATATAAATCCATGGTACGCCCACACCTTGAATTCAGTGTGTGGTTCTTGTCACCATCTCAAAAAAGATTTATTAGACTTGGAAAAAGTACAGAGAAGGGCAACAAAAATGCTTAGGGGTAGGGAACAGCTTCCATATGAGGAGAGAGTAAAAAATCTGGGACTGTTCATTTTAGAAAAGAGATGAATAAGGGGGGATACAATAGAGATCTATAAAATCATGAATGTTGTGGAGTGAATATGTAACACAAAAACCAGACATCACCCAATGAAATTAATAGGCAGCAGGTTTAAAACAAACATAAAGAATACGTCTTCACAAAACACTGTCAACATGTGGAACTCATTGCCACGGGATGTTATGAAGGCCAAAAGTAAACTGGGTCCAAAATTAATTAGATAAACTCATGCCGGATAGGTCCAGCAATGGCTATTAGCCAAGATGATGAGTTATGCAACCCAATAGTCGGGGGGTATCTAAACCTCTAATTGCCAGAAGTTGGGACTGGAAAACAGGATGGATCACTCAGTAATTGCCCTCTTCTTTTCATTTCCTTTGAAGCATCTGGCATTGGTACTGTCAGAAAACAGGATACTGGGCTAGATGGACCATTGGTATGACCCAGTATGGCCATTCTTACACTCGTGTTAATCGTATTAGTGATAGCAGGGGAAAAAGGAATATTTCTCCTCCCACATTGTTGCTTTCTACAATGAGCTATCTGAACCATCAGTGGAAGTACTCTTTTGTGTTTCAAGGCATCTCCAAACTAAGGCCTAAAGACATGAATTTCAAATTACAAATAACTTGTGTGAACTGTCAAGTGAAATGTGGAAGAATTTTAAAATCATTAATACAGAAGGCAACTTAGTCATATTTTTCACAATATCCTATTGATAAAATAGATGAACTTGGCTTAAGCAGGCAGGGGAAAACAAATCCACAGCTGTGTGTGGAAACATGAATTTGGTTTTTTTAATCACTGTTACAGAAAATGAGACTATTATTTTTGTCTAGATGAAGATAGACTCTCCAGAAGGAAGAGTATTGTGGACACTGTATCTATTCAGGTGGATATTCTTCCTGGCAACAACACAGAGGATCAGGTATGTGAAAAAACAAGGTATTCTGAGAAGCCTCTTGCATGAAGAGACAACCTACAAAATGAAACTTTTCCAGAGAAAAACACTCAATTTTTTGTCTTGCATGTCTACTCCTGAAGAGTTAGAAAATAAGTGATTTTTATTATCTAATTTATTGAGACTGAGGTACACTACAGTATTTGTTATTTTTGACCATTAATATTACTATCAGATATTGTTTCGCTGAAGCTTCTAGATAGTTACTGAAAAGTAACTATGTAACTTACAGAGGGAACACTGCTTATGTGCTAAATTTCTGTGTAATATATTATGAGACATTACACTTTAACTGAGTAAAATACAGGTAACTCCAAATATGTAACTTGATGCCACTGAACATGTACTAAAGTGAACTATACTCAGGAATAGGGTAATTCTACACAGTGTACCGTAAATAAGTCTTACATTGTGTCCTTTCTATTTTCAGGAATGTTTAATAAACAGTATTTTAAGGCAGAGGAAAGAAATGATAGAATCAAACAAAAGATACAGACATCAGGTACAGGGATTGAGGCTAATTATGTTGTAGGAAGGCTACAGTATGACTGTTGGGGCAAATCTTAGACTCCTTAACTGAAGTGATCTGAATAGATATTCCACTTTCCAGTGGCTGTGGAAATTTACCTCCTCTTCCCCCCCTCCCTCCCAAAAATGTGCTAACCATAAAATGTAAGTTGTTTCTGTTACTTCTAGTTTGTGTCAGGAAATGTGTAACATGAAAGTGAAAAGTAATTAATTCCCAATTTTCTCTGAGTGCTAAAGTGAAGCAGCTCAATCTTTAGGGTACATAGTTTTTGGCTATCTATAGAAGTATGAGAATGTATCCTTTCATTCTGTTTACTACACACAATCCTCTAAATGATCTATAAAAATATTAAGCAATGAATGAAACCCTAAATTGGGCAATTAATATAAAATTAAGTCTCTTAATTCAAGGATATTGAAAATATGATCCTTTTAAACAACAATGAAAAATATATTGATTGTCTAAAAGAGTGAATAAAAACACAAGTTCTCAAATAAGGGGAGCATCCGCTTTCCCTTTCAATATGGCGAGATGAGCCGGGGGACATCTTGAACGTTTTTCAAGTTGTAACATGGGGTATGGAAAAGATTGAGAATCACTGATAGGGAAGATGTTTTATGCATTAACAAGTAAGATTAAGTCCATTATGATAAATAATCTATTTGCCCAAATATGTAAAACATAGGCTAAAATATTAGTTTACTTCTAATCTCTAGGATGTCTTGGCCTGTCTAAACATTGTAAGTGGATTGTAGAAATAGAAAAAAGCCTGTCAGTTCATAGGAACACCATTTTGCAAAATTGTTAAATGTTATGTCAGGATAATTTAAATGTTACATCTGTAAGATGTTGCAAGTATTCATAGACTTCTTTCCATTTGAAATAAAATGGTAAAAGTTTCATTTGAATCCTGCGTGCACAGAACCCTAGCTGTGCGCAGACTTTGTAGTCTTCGTCAGTTTCTTAAACTAAACTTTGTGATGAGTTTGGAATTTGTACAGTGTGCTTATCAGAACTCCAAAGCTAAGCAGGGTCAGGCCTATATGATACTTAAATGATATACTTTCAACAAATACCTAGCTTCTTCAGAATTGTTGGTGATTCAATAGATAGTATTCTTCCCTCTTTGTTAATTGGAGCCAATGCCCTTGAATGGTGGGAAAAGGTGCTGAGATGGTTCAGGTTCTGTGTCAAATGAGGCACAAAGCAAGAATCTTGACTACTTCTGGTTTTTAAAGAACTCCTGGCACTCTTCACAAGAGCAGGGGTGTTAATGCTGGTGTCCTACCCAAATTCCTATTAGATTTAGAATTACACACACAAAACTGTTGAAAGAACATTATGGTCACAAAGTCGAGCTCAAAAGTTAAGAAAAACAAGAACTAAGGTTGCCCACAAAGCCTTAATTCCTTTCCTTCCGCTCCTGTGCATATGCATTATGATAGTCTTTAATTACATGATCACATCCTGTTTTTCATAGGACTTCTACCTCATTCAGTGCATAGGAGGGATGTTCTTCACTGAAAGAGTTCTTATTCCATATTTTGTCTCCTCATTAAAATTGTGGCCTGCCCATACCTTATTTACTTTACAGTATTCAAACCCTGGTCTGAATACAGAATTGTAATTTCCTCATGGGTTTTTGCATGGTGTTCTCAACATAGTGTCGAAGTGCTTCACAAATATTAACTATTTTTCACACACCCCTGTTAATTGAGGCACAGAGGTCAAAAGTGTGCACTAATTTTAGGTGTGCAACTTGAGCTGGTTAGGGCCCTTAGCTTCTTGTCCCAGTCTCATTGTCCAGCCAGTCCCAGACCCCAGGGCCTACTTTATCTGGTCCCCAGCCCCAGTCTTTCCTCCCCACACCATGCTCTTTGTTCCAGTCTGCTCCTTCCTCTGTATTTCACCACATTCCTCCTCCGAATTCCAGGTCAGGCTTTTTGTCCTCTCCATTTGAGTCAATTTACTCCTTCACGGTGCCTGAATGACAGTAGGGAGAGTTTTGAGAGCATAGAACAGAGTCTCCTTCTCTGCTTTGGTGCCCAGTTCCATTGCAGTAGAGAACAGCAATTACAGGGAAAGTCCTGCTCAGTCCTGCGGTGGAACATGCTCAGTTTAGGCAGAAACTTAAAAGAATTTAGCTGCTGACTCCCTAACAAGTCTACTGAGCATGTGCGAACTGCAGTTTTTTCACAGGCTTATAACTTGGCAGGATTTTTTTTTTCATGGGGGCAGCAAAAAGCACACATCTGACACACCGGCTACCATCTGCCAAATTTCAAGTCCATGTTACTAAGCATGAAGGTGCTAGAGCGACTCAACTAAACTGTTGGCAGCATTTTTATAAACATAGGTATTTTTCCTTAATTTAATTCCCAGAAGCTGCTGAATTATTTTTGCTGAAATTTACAAAAAAAAAAATCAGCCTGAGGCAATTGTCCAGCATGGGAAATTTCAGCACAAATAGTTAATTTTTTAAATGTATAGACAATTGAAAAATGAATCTTATAATGAAGCATCAGGCAACTGTAAATATGGCTGGAACTACCAGCTCTGCCTGTAATAAAGTTGATGGATCACTAAACATTAGTATAATGCAGAAGAAAAAAGATTTGTAATCACACAGTCATGATGATGAAGAAATATACGACTATGTTATATATTCGCAGTAATCTATCTCTTTGAAATAAAAATTCAGAGGTAAACTCTTAGGCTAAGATTTTTAAAGGTATTTAGAAGTTGCTGTGCTTAGTGTTGCTCTGCCCAACTTATTTAGGAGCCTAAATCTCATTTTTCAAAAGAGATTTAGGCACTTACTCATCCATTGGGATTTTGTCTCCTACTTGGATAAATCCCTGTACAATTTTGAGCACAGCAGCTCCTAAATAGCCTCAGTCTTATGGGAGAAAAAGAATTTGTGACAAATCATAGTTGTAACTTTACTTATTCTTCAGGAGTTTGTGTTATTTCTGTCAATTAAAAATCACTTATTTCCCTTTAGGTCAATAATACTGAAGAAATCACCTTTGAAGCTTTGAAGAAAGCAATTGGTGAGATTTATTGCAATACTACATTTACACTTGTCTAGTAAATGAAATATTTTCCAGAAAAAAAGCTTTGCCAGCATAGCACATTTTAAAATATATTAGTTTCCCATCATATAGCACATTGATTCAAAACTATAAGGCCGTTAAATGATCTTCTTCAGCATTTCTTAGGGCTAGTCTACACTTAAAATTTATAACAGCACAGCTGTATCGGTGCAGCTTTGCTGCTATAAGAGCACTTGTGTAGCCGCGTTATGTCGACTGGAGAGAGTTCTTCTGCCGACATAATAAAACCCCCTAAATGAGCAGCGGTAGCTCTGTTGGCAGGAGAGCATCTCCCACTGACATAGCGCTGTCCACACTAGCGCTTATGCTGGCAAAACTTGACTTGTTTAAAGTTAAAGAACTCTTCTCTTTGCCTCTAGCTGATGTGACTTACTGAAAAGGTGATAGAATTAATTCTTCCTTTTAACTGTCTCTGAAACTTTGCCTTGCAGGTCAAGGCTTAAAAAACACTTAAGCAATTCACACAATGTTTTATACTTTGCCTGTGAGAATTTCAGTTAAGTAAATATCTGTAAAGCACCTTCAACATTTGTCATGACATTAAAATCCTTAAAGGGAGGTCTCTGAATATAGTGTGTGAAATTAGCATTATTAGGTTCAGAGGAGTTCCATTTTTGTCTCAAACTTCCACGTCAAATATGTTCAGTTTATGTTTAAAAAATTGTTTTTCTAACTGCCAACCCAGCAAACTTAACCTAGGGTTGGAAAATGCAGCTGAGTTCTTCCCTTATAACACATCAGCACCATTAATAAAGATTATGCAAGTCAAACTATGCCCCCACTTACACATATTAAAGTTAACTTGGAAGATACTTACAAGACAATAGGGTGTTACTGAGGGTATAACTTTGATTTGCAAACTCTTTACTGCTGATTATAATGCATGAAAATAAAGGAGTCCAAACTGACTTTTTGATCCCAAGTTAAATTTGTTAGGCTGACTATTTAAAAAAAAAATGTGAACAGTATATGGAGTTGATGATCTTGTGTACACTTGAAGAATTAGTACCAATTCCCAGTTTAAGTATACTGAAAAAAACAAGCTGCACAAAGTCTTAGCACCTGTTTTCAGCCTACTGCCCCAGGTGTAAGAGCAAGAAGATAGCAAAAGATGGATAACTAATTGTGTAGTGTAATCCTATATATCCAAGAACATGGTACTGGATGATGATTGGACCACATTCCACTGCATTTGTGGTGACCTCCTATGCTCAAGCAATAAATTATTAGACAAATCTGCAATCCCTATTTAGACAAAACTCCTACTGATGGACTGAGTGGGAACTGAATTGGGACCAAAGGATATGGTGTTTATGTTCAGTTTTGTACACTGATTCTGAAATACATGTTTCATTAATACAGGGAATTTGACTGACTAGTATTTGTTCAACAAGTCTGCCTGAACTGCGACTACTTTTTACTATTAATTTAAAGGATTCTATTCTTATGTTTTCGTTTTTAGTAATAATAAAAAATTAAGACATATAAGCTGCTTAATATTTTGTCATATCACTTATTGTAAGAAGTCTATATAATCGTAAATTAGAACAGTCTTCATTTTTTAAAAGATAATACTGGACTTGAAGAGCAGGAGAAAGAAAAGAGGCGTCTTGTGATTGAAAAGTTTCAGAAAGCACCTTTTGAAGAAATTGCAGCACAGTGTGAAACAAAAGTGAGTACTTGGAACATTTTATGCTGTTTCAAAGGCTTTCATGCAGGTGGTGATGGAGATAGGGTAAAGAGTGCTTCATGATGGTATTTACTATTAAAAGAAAACATATTTTTGCCTTCAACTGTCCTCTGAATTTTTAATCTGTGTAGGAAGTCAAAGTTAGTTACACTCTGAGTGGGTTGGGCCGCCTACCATTTACAGAGCTGCTGTTATTACTATTTATTGCTTGTATTTCTTTAACGCCTAGGGACCCTAGTCATAGACCAGGAACCTCTGGTGCTAGGCACTGTATATGAATCTTCTTTGGGCTTGCCTATACTACCAAATTAGATAGACTTAAGTTGGGTTGATGTACAGCCACTGTAGCAATTAAATTGGCTGTTGGTCCACACTACCCTCTTTCTGCCAGTGGCGCAGGTCCTCACCAAGAGTGCTTTCACCAGCTGAAGTGGGGCATTATGGGACACTAACAAACACATGGTACTCACAGCTGGAGCCCTCTGTCCTCAAGCTGGCAGCTGGAGATGAAATGTTAAATAATAGTGTCCATGAAACTGACAAGAATGTCAATTTCACTGATGGTAGGCTCACTACTGTGAAATTGAGCCCCCCACTGGACTGGCAGCTCTTGCTGTCAGCACCGGGTGGAGGTGAGGGGCCCAGGTGTGATCCCCACACAGGGCTGATAGCCAACAGATGATATAAGTGACACAGTGTCCACACAGACACTACGTCATCCTTACTACGTTGACCTAAGCAGGATGCCTCTTGTGGAGGTAGAGTTATTAAGCTGATGTAGTGGGTGACACATCGATGGGAGCACCATTGTATTGTACTATAGTTTAGTGTCTACACTACAATGGTGGGAGCACCAGTATAGTATAGACACTGACAGAGTTCTGTTACCAGATTTGCCTGTCACCATGGGGTATGTTCATTTATTAGGGTTACCTTCCTGGAAGGGGGTGTGATTCTATTAATGTACTGCTTGTGTTACTTGTGTGTTTATATGGCTACAACTCCCCTCCCAATGGAGCTATCCTGCAGGACCTAAGGTTATCAGGGCTGGGTTCCTCCAGCACCAGATTCAAATAAACCATCACACAGAAACCCACACACATTCCAGATTAACCGAGTGAGTCTGAGTGGACCGAGCTATCAGCACTCTCAGCTGATCCCTTGTGTGTCCCTGAACTCAGCAGGCTGGGTGACACCACACTTTCAGTGGCCATCCTTATATGCCCCCCCTTATATGCCGCTTTGCAATGCACCAGAATAGAGCACACTTCTTGAGCAGGCTGGGTCAAACAGCACTTTGAGCCGCACGCTTATTTGCCCCTGGACTCCGTATGCTAGGCAGAGCAGCACTTCTCAACTGTACCCTTCATATACCCCTCTACACCACAATTATTCTAGCAGTACAACCCCATAGGTTGATGAGTCAACCCCATACGATTTTTGGACACTCCAGAGATCTTTGGCTTAGGTAAAAGAAGTGTTATTACTGAGCAAGACAGGGACCAAGAACACAAAGGAGTAAAATAAAGTTTGGAGAGAGAGAGAAAGTGGCAACCGGCTTGATTATAACAGTTATTTTATTGCTAGGTATATAAATCTTATGATACTAATAGTAATACCATGCAAGGAGAGAAAAACAATCAAATGCTTACAATACTACACAATTACAGTTGGGGTATTGGAGAAAGCTATCCCAAGTTTGATTACAGAAGTAGAGTTATACCTGGACTAAGAGAGAGAGGGAGAGAGAAAAAGTGTGTTGGGGGAAGAAGGAGGGGGGGGATCTCACCACTCCATGCAGCTCAGAGGTTCCCAGCAAACAATCTGGTCAGCTTAGGGTCTGGAGCGCTTTGAGTCAGACAGAGTTCCCAGCAGGATCAGTCAGGAAGAGGGGAAGTTACAGTGGAACTGATGGAGCATTTTGGATCCAAGCATCAGAACAGGGGTTTGAACTTTGGTAGGGTTTTTGTAGACACCAGGTTTGTTTATGGATAAATAATGTCTGGACAAAAGGAGCTGATCATTCCTGGGCAGTTTTCCTAGAGAGAGCGCTCACAATGCAACCAGGATACAGTGTTTTACATATCAATAACTAGAATGGTCTGATAACTGCGGAGCTGGATCTGTACAGGTGTTAGTTCATTTACATCAAGAGCAGAGATTTCCCAATATGCAGTGCATCCCTGCTTTGGCAATCCCAGAGTTCAGTGCGGTCCCTGCTTTACCAATCCCAAAGTTCAGTGCGTGTTCCATCTTCAATGTAGATGAGGCTTCTGTTCTCCATTTATGTGCTAATTGAGATGCCTCCGTTTTACATCTTTGATGTAGATGAGGCATGGGGAGTTGCATCACCCTTGATGGGAGGGTTATAGTTGTGTCCATTGCCTTTTCATGTTGAGATCCCTTTGGTTCCTGGTTCAAGCAGGGGCTGTGGGGCGGGAATATTCAGGTGAGTTGCGGTTTTGCGCCATGGTTCCCCAAGAACACAGAGCTGCCAGGTAACAGTTCAGTCGACGCAGGCTGCTTTATATCGACCTAACTCTGTAGCATAGACCAGGCTTTTGTCCTCTACACCCCACGCACACACTTTTACCTTTCCTGCCTTTGAGACTGGCCTTCATAGCCATGATGTGTTTTCCTGCAATTCCAGAGCGAAACAAACTTTTGGATCATGCCAACATACCTTAATTGACTGGAAGAGTTATTCTATTTTTTCCCCCTTCTCATAGTTTAAGTAATCAAAATCTACTTCAATTTTGTTAATAAACTCCCAGCTGCAGTCCTTTTGCCATCACACAGCTCAGAACCTTGCAGGAGCAGGAAAACAAAACTCTGAAATTGGGAGTATCTTCCACGAAACCAGTCCGGACTTCTTACTCTGTCATTCTGTGTACAGTAGTTTCACAGGATATCCTTAAAATATTTAATTTTTTTCTCTTTCTAGGCAAACTTGCTTCATGATAGACTTGCACAGATATTGGAGCTCACCATTCGGTAAGGTTTTATCCACAAAAGGGTTGGAATTGATTAAAAGTAGGGATAGTTGTCAGGTAATCTTTGCTATTTTAAGATGCTAGTCTTTGGCATGATCAGCTAATTCAGTAAGGTAATTGACTTTATTGAAAGTCTAATTTTTAAAACATTTGATTTCATTGTTACTATTCTGTTTTTTTTATTTAGAGAAAAATATCTTCTGTCAAAATCAGCCTATTAGCCTATCAAACATTTTTTTTAAACAAGGTCAATGTTTTCAATACAAACCATATAATTAAAGATGTTGTAGTTAAGGGTAAAATTTGATTTTTCCTTTAAAATTACTGAAGGTCTTTCATGAGAGTTGCATCCATTAATTAGGGTTTAGTTGGGTCCCCAAGAAAGTTCTACCTATGTAACTATGGATAGAATTGGGCCTTAGTTTGAAAAATATTTGCTGAAAGATGTGAAAATATATATTGGTAACACAGTACTGTAGTATTTATATACTGATATTTTATATATATTTGTCATGCTCACAAAAATGTTGACTTTTCCCTTTTGCCTTTGTTGCATCTGCTCTAGGAATTAGCTAACAATCTGTATATGTATTGTGAAGTGCCATACATATCTGTTGTGCATTTTAGGTAATACTGTGAATAAAAAGCCCTATCTTGATGGTTATGTTGACTTCAGTGAAGTTGATGATATAGGTAAAGATACAAACAAAAATGAGCCATTATAATTTGGCTTCATTTAATATCAAGTTTCTAAGCAGGTACTCCATGAAATTAAAAATTATAGCAGATTACATAAGTATATCATTATGCAAATTTAAATCATATGCCTTTGTTTTCTCTTTGCTCCTTCACAGTCCTCCTCCTAGCCCCTCGGGAACGATGACCATTACTGCTGGACATGCTCATTACCAATCCGTTCCAGTCTATGAGATGAAGTTTCCAGATCTTTGTGTGTATTAAGTGTCTTCTGAAGTCTGCAGGACATTATTTAAAATAGAGTACAATACAATAAACCGACCAAGATGAGTTTTCAAGTTCTTTGTTAATTTAGATTAAGTAAATAGTTTTTAGTAAAACGATGGACCTATGGCAAATAGAGATAATTTTTAACCAAACTTTCAAAGTTATTTCTTGAACTATTTTCTAATATTTAAAGTTAAATTTCTTATGTTAGCTTATTATTTCACTTATATTCATTTTTCATATTTCAGTAGGTTTAAAAGTCAGAAGTAAATATTTCCTTTTCTTTTGCCAGCATGCTCTAGTATTTCAGAGACTTAAAAAAAGCGTTTACAGAAATACAATTTCCTAGAATTGGGGGCTGTATCTCCAATTCCTGAGGGCTTCCTTCCACCTGGGTTTCCAAACTTGGTTAGAGTGCTTTTGGCATGCTTACTGTTACCGCATTTATCAGTGAAGCAATATATTAGCTCCCTATACTGTTGCTGTCTAGTAGCTATTTATTCCATTATTTTGGAATTCATTAAATAGCAACCATTTACCTGTTCAGTTTCAGTAATAAATATGACTGGTTGGACAATTATTAAATATTGTTCCTGGTGAACGATTAACATAACGTGCTTTTTAGAAATCCAGTACATGTTCTTTTTCTTGCCGAAAGCTACAACGTTCTGCTTGAGAAGTGAAAATCCTCCTTTTGGAGCACTGACTTGTGCAATATTTTTCATGTCTTATGTGTATAGTTTACAGACTATGCTTTTGAAAATGCAGTAGTATTTTGCTGCGTCTAAACTACGATAAATTATATATATTTAGTATAGCACCAAACTGAGGGCATTTTAAATGGATAAGTACTTTAAAAGGTACTTCATTTGTGAAATCATAAACAGAAGATAAGATTATATGATATGTTGTTCTGTCTAGTTTAGTAAAATAGGTTTTTAATATTTTTCAAATTGAAAGAAAACTGTGGATGAATCCTCTTGAAAGTTATAAATTTAGATGTGTTTTCAAGCAAAAACATTTTGCACATACATCTTTGCATACATTTTCTTGCATTTTACAAGTCTTCCTGTGATTATTGAAACCAGATGTGCTAACATTCATAGGTTTAGGTACCTGAGTATAAATTTTAGATACTTACACAGCACAACTTTTTGTTAGATCTCTACATAAAACTGTATTGTATGGCTTTGTAGTTCGGGTCTAGCTGGATTTTTCTGAAGCAACACAAACATAATGAATTTACAGTTCCAATACTTAAATATATGGTTCTGAATTCAGTAGGTCTTTGAATGGGTCAGGGCTGAGATAAATAATGTATTAAACTAATAACTCTTGTTATAAATTGATTCAGGCCAGCCAATATGTTT
The DNA here is from genome assembly GCF_026122565.2 of Emydura macquarii macquarii. Lineage (NCBI taxonomy): Eukaryota > Metazoa > Chordata > Testudines > Chelidae > Emydura > Emydura macquarii. Next base: position 10,357,115 of record NW_027130506.1, read on the forward strand.
ATTGTCCTTGGCAGTTTCCACACTTTCTACAAAATGTAGGGCTTCTGTATTTTTAAACTTAAATGCGGTGTTCCTTTAAACTATCTTTAAAGGAGTGAAATAGCACATTTCCAGAGAAATTTCAGCTATTTAAACCTATGAGATGACAAATTGAGACTTTCAGGAAGCATTCATAAAACTCAGAAAGGTAATTGAGACCTTTTTTTCAGTTTGACAGTGCAATCACAGCTGTTAGTGGATGACGAAACAACCTCTTATCTACAGCATTCCATTGTGATTGTTACTGCTGCAGCGTGTCATCCTGATCAGACCAGAGTCAACAGCATTAATAGAACTCGTTGTTACCTTAGTTCTTTTAGTTTTCACTTTTTGTTTTTTTAAGGTAAGACATTAGATTTTGACCTGTTATAAACAGAGTGTATTTTTTTAATTAGAGAAATGTAAGCTAGGGACACAGTGTAAAACAATCATCGTCCACATTGATGTGATTTTATAAAGTAACACTGTGCGCATTTGTACAAAAAAGGAATAGAATTAAAGAATCTAAAGAACAAGAAATAAAGAATGTATTTTCATTTGCACTCTTGTAATACACCGACTGTGCTGTAAATATAGACTTGTTTCTCTGATTAACTGTTGCATGTGTACTGCATGTGAAAAATTATATTCAACATTTCACATTACCGTTCATTTGAAGTCCTGTTGATGAAGAATGTTTTCATTTAATCACAAGATAGGCTCCCACATGTCCTCATTTCAGACTAGTTTGGTTCAGGATGTGCAGATGTTACGGAACTAAAGGTCTGTAATCTTTTGGGATGTTGCCTGTTATATAATTTCTTCCATACTGAAAATGCAGAGTCTGCAAGTAGGATACGCTGGCCACTTAGGACAGTTGAGAATTGAAGATTTGTGGAAGTCTGCTGCATAATATATTGTACTGATAATTTACTGTAAGTAGTAAATTGTATGTAATTTTAAACCCAGAATGCTGTTTTAATGTGTACAGTTGCTTTGAATCCTTTCTTTTTCTGGTCTTGAAAAGAGTTGTAGAGCTTAGAATACAAAGTGTGCATACTGGGCCTGTAGTATCTGTGACAGTTTGAAGACTGTATGAATGTTTATCACTTCATGTCCAGGTGGCATTTGTATGTATTCCAGCTTGTGCTTTAAATTCTTTTAAATGTAATGTCATTTTGAATAATTATGGTTTTTCATAGCAGTTCATTTTAAGGTAAATTAAATGTGTTAATTCAGAAGAAACAAAATTAGCTTGTTCAGAGGAGGGCTAATTTGTCTGTTTTATTGATGCCCATACATTCTGTGCTATTGGTCTTGAACCAGTTTCATAAAATGTAAGAATACACTGTGCAATGTACATTTAAGCAATAAAATAAACCAAAAAATTAAAATAGCAGAGTTGGTTACAAATGAATTTACTTAGTATTAACTACTGTATGATACTTGATGTTAAAAAATCAATGCTGTCCTAAATATAGTACATACGTATTGTTGAGAAGCAAAACGAACTTTCACTTTCAGAAACAGTGATTTTACAAACCTAAAACATTTCACCACATCATAAAAGTTGAGATTTGTTGGAAAAGTCAAACAAAACATTAGGCTGCAGCAAAACTTAAAATGCATTCCTAAGGGCTTATGAGAATGGCCATACTGGGTCAGAACAATGGTTCATTCTAGCCCAGTATCCTGTCTTCCGACAGTGGCCAGTGCCAGAGGCTTCAGAGGGAATGAACAGAACAGGGCAATTTTGAGTGATTCATCCCCTGTTGTCCAGTCCCAGCTTTTGGCAGTTGGAGGTTTAGGGACATCTGGAAAATGGGTTTGCATCCCTGACCATCTTGGCTAATAGCCACTGATGGACCTATCCTCCATGAACTTATCTAATTGATTTTTGAACCCAGTTATAGTTTTGGCTTTCACAACATCTTCTGGCAATGGTTTCTAGATGTTAACTGTGCGGTTGTGTGAAGAAGTGCTTCTTTTTGGTGGTTTTAAATCTGTCTGTTCATTGATTTTTATCGTGGGACCCCTAGTTCTTTTGTTATTTGAAGGGGTATATAACACTCCCTTACTCCCTTTCTCCATACCAGTCATGATTTAATAGACTTCTATCACATTCCTCCTTTAGTTGTCTCTTTTCTAAGGTGAAAAGTCCCAGTTTTTTAATCTCTCCTAACAAGGAGGCTGTTTCATGCCCCAAATCATTTTTGTTGCAATTCTCTGTTCATTTTCCAGTTCTAATATACCCTTTTTGAGACTGGGTGACCAGAACTGCATGCAATATTCAAGGTGTGGTCATGCCATGGACTTACATAGTGGCATTATGATATTTAGTTTTATTATCTATCACTTTCCTAATAGTTCCTACGTGGTTAGCTTTTTTGATTGCTGCTGCACACTGAGCAGATGTTTTCAGAGAATTATCCACAGTGACTCTTCCTTGAGTGAGAACAGCTAGTTTAGGCCCCATCATTTTACATGTATTGCTGTGTTGTTTTCTCCAAAGTGCATTACTTTGCACTTATGAACATCAAATTTCATTTCCCTTGTGTTGCCCAGTCACCTAGTTTTGTAATTCTTCACAGTCAGCTTTGGACTTAACTATCTTGTGTAATTTTGTATCATCTGCAAACTTTGCCACCTGTTCTTTTCCAGATCATTTGTGAATATGTTGAGGAACACAAGTCACAGTGCAGATCATTGGGGACCCTGCTATTTACCTCTCTCTTGTGAAAACTGACCATTATTCCTACTTTTTGTGTTCTATCTTTTTAACCAGTTACTGATCCCAGAGTAGACCTTCCCTCTTCTCCCATGACTTCTCAGTTTAAAAGTTTTTGGTGAGGGACCTTGTTGCAGACTTTCTGAAAGTCCAAGTACACTTTGTTGACTGGATCGCCCTTGTCCGCATGCTTGTTGACACCCTCAAAGAATTCTAATAGGTTGGAGAAAGATGATTTCCATTCACAAAAAGCCATGTTGACACTTCCAACATACCATATTTGTGTATCTGATAATTCTGTTCTTTACTAGTTTAAACCAATTTACCTGGTACTGAAGTTAGGCTTACCAGCCTGTAATTGCCAGGATGGCCTCTGGAGCCTTTTTTAAAAATAGGCTTTACATTAGCTATCTGCCAGTCATCTGGTAGAGGGTGATTTAAGCGATAGGTTACATACCACAGTTAGTAGTTTCTATTTTTAGGTTTCTTTTTATTGTTTTTATATAGAATATAAATGCACAATAAAACAAAACATATATATAAATACATGCACAAGATGGAAGTATCATATAAATAACAAAATTCAGTGTTCATTTATAAAACCTGGGTGGAAAAACAACCCAAAACCAACCAAACAAACAAACACACCTCAAATCTTAAAGGTCACAAAGGTTAAAGTAACTAAATAAGTGAGAACATAACTTATGAATATAGGGTACTAATATATACTAAAGTGCAAAAATGTAAAATAGTTTCATATGTGACCAGACATTCTCATATTTTTTTCAAGTGTTTCTATTAGACTGTGTTACTTTTTCCATTAACAGAGTAACAGAGAGCTCACTAAGCCAGTCTAAGTATGACAGAGGAATTGCAAATTTCCATTTCTCAAAATAACACTTTTAACCACTAAAATAGTTACTATAATCCATTTCTTAATGTTATCTAGCATTGCCAACATATCCAGCGCCCTAAAATACAAAAGCTTGGGGAAGGAAAAATAGCAACACTTGAAAGCTTTTGAGAGAGCACTGAATATGGTATTTCAGAATTACATGCATTTTTGGATAGGTATAGAGGATGTGTGACAGGTTGGCATGTGGCTGTTTGCATCTCCAACATTCGCTGTGGATTGCCAATCTAGCCTTAAAGTAAATAAACATTCTGGAGTCCAGTAATATCTATTTAATATCTTGTTCTGGCAGAATTGCAAGGATGAAGAACTTGACATATCTTTCACATTAAGCCAGATATCATTGTAGGTTTCTGTTGTGTTTGTAAGGCTAGGTAATTTCTACCAAGTGACTTTTGTTTCTCTATTTTTCATCACGTTCTTCTAGAGATGAGAGTTGAAACAGACCAATTGTCCCCTAGCCTTGCATGAATCGTTGAACATAGCTGCTGAAAGAAGTAACTGTGAGACAGCGGTAGCTGACGTTGCACATGTAATCAAAGGAGGCCAGTCTATCATCTTGGATTATGTCTTTAATTTTTGTTAATCCTTTTTTTATCCAAACTGTCTAAAGTGTAGAGTTGGCCTTGATCCTGAGGCAATGGTTATCCCATAGTGGTACAAGAAGAAAATTAGTAAAATCAGATGCTGTAATCTGTTTAATGCGTTGTGGAATGCCCCATCTAGATGCAAAGACTGGATTTTTCTTTGAGTGTGGTATATAAAACTTTTTTCGATCTCAAACCAGGCAGGTGTGTATACAGAGTTACTGGAGAGGAATCACTTTACAATATGATACATTTGGCATGCTGGATAATAGAGATACCATTAGTAGTTCCACAATTTCATATTTATGCTACAAGGAGAGAGATGCTAATATGGCTGTCTGTCACAGTTAAGGGCACCTGTGTTCTCACTTATTGTTATAGTTATTCTAAGAAATAGTGTTATAGCTCTGGCTGATAACCACACATAAGGACTTGTCCATGCTACATTCTGATTTTACAACCAATTAGAGGCATGGTCAGCTCATAGTTACAGGTTAATATGTTTGGGTTTCTGTCCAACCAGCAGTTTTTTTTCTACAATTGCAGCCTATTTGGCATCTCCTCACCCCCAACCCAGCATTCTTTTCACTTTTTTAGGACTGCATTCTGGATAGCTAATCACTATGGATATCTTTAAGAACCATCCCCTCTCTTTTTATGCCTAAGATTTTTCACAAATCTCATCGTCCTCTGTCTCAAATCATAGTGGCTATTTTGCATCATCAAGCCCTTACTGTTCTTCCAGATTGCTGTGATCGTGAGCTGATGGGTATTGATGGGACAGCCCAGAAGCAGTGCAGGGCAGGTGGGTAGCCATCTTCTGAGTGAGGTGGTACCTGAAAAGGTGAAGACAAATGAAAGGCTTCTGTCCATCTAAAATATCAAATTGAACAATGAGGAGGGCAAATTCTGGGCCAGGTTAAGCTCTGTCCGTTGCAGGACAATATCATAGCTGTCTGGACCATCTGTGTGTGTGTGTGTGTGTGTGTGGGGCTGTCTCTACACTAAGGAGGATATACTGCCACAGCTATCCCAGCATAAACCTGTACTGTACACCCAGCCTCACTCACTCACTCCATCTATGTAGGAATACCACCTTCCTAAACAAAAGTAGCTATGTCAACAGAAGTATTCTTGCATCCACATGGCTGTGTCTACAGTAGGGATTAGGCCAGCATAGCTATATTTTTCAGGGTGTGGTTTTTTCACACTTGGGACCACTGTAGTTAATGCTCACCTAACTTTTTTAAGTATAAACCAAGCCTGTGTGTGTAACCAGCTGCAGCCAGAACAAATCCGACTCTGAGAGCTACTTAATAAATAGCCATAGCAGTTTAGAAACTACACAAGACTGTTGCTGCCTGGCCCTACTCTGGCATAGGGAAATCCACATTTGGTGGTCATGGTACTGCAATTGTGTATTGAAATAAATCTAGTCCTATGACTTGTGTGATCAAGGTTACCAATATTCCCGAAATGACTGAGGGCTTTGAATGGAGTTTGGGCTACACAAACTCCACTGGAACTGTTGATTGAACTAGCTTCCTAATTTGTCACTGATTAGGCAAAAATAAGTTTTGCCTAAATGATTACCGCAACCAGATCTAATTCTCTAGCAGTGGCAGTCATTACCTCTTAATTAATTAGGAGTCCTAGTCATGGACCAGAACCCCATTGTGCAAAGTGCATTAACTGAGACGATGTACACAATGATGGCAGAAAATTTGCCACTGTCAGATCAATTTTTTCAGTTCAATTGAGCAGCAAAGACACGCTCAATCGATCCAGAAGTTGATCTAATAAAACTACCTCCCCAAAAAGCATAGCACTGCGTTGACAGCAATGCATTTCCCATCGGCGCAGCACAGTGCAGACAGTGCGCGAAAGGGAAGTTACAAAGTTGACGGGAGTTACATAAGCTACTCTGCATAGCTTGCGTAACTCCCATCGACTGCCGCCAATTTTGCCGGCAGTGTAGACCTGCCTGATTAACACTGTGTACTGTGGACACAAAGCATGCTTTTAGCTGACCATACCCCTAACCACTTACAAATTACAGAGTAAAAAATTAGTGTGTGACTTGTGCCTAAATAGAAATGCCTTTCACAGGTTTCTGCTTCATTTGATTGTTTTCGATACATATATGTATCATTTAGCTGGATTCTGTTCGCTGAACTCTGAGGATGACCAAATACTATTGATGCTCAGTTGAGATTTCATTTTATAGGCATTGATCCTGTAAGCACTTATGCGTGTGCTTAACGTTACGTAGTGAATAATCTCAGTGACTTCAATGGGCCTAGTCAGCGAGTAAAATTAAGCACTCACATAAGCCTTTTCAGGATTGGAGACTTAATTTGTCCAAGAAAGGTTTGATATAAGTAGTAATGTTAACTGGCTTTCCGAACGTTAAATTCTTCATGAAATACCAGAGGTGGGGGAAATGCCCCCAGAAAGTCTTTATGCGGTCATCTAACTGTCACAGTAAAATAACAGCATGCAGTGTAGTCTAACATAAGGTAGGTAAGGATCATTTGACTGGAATAGTCTGTGAAGCAAAATAAAGCTGATGGAGGCATTATTGGCATGTAACTTGATCTCTGGGTGAACATACTCTGCTCATTATGAGGTGGAGTGTTCTGCATCTAATATTAAATCCTAACAGTTACCAGAAAGGACTTTATTTGAAATGTTAATTGTATCTGCGGGTTTCAGAATAGCAGCAGCAATCTCTCCTAGAGGAATTAACTTGTGCATTTGAATTTACTAATTGTCGCATTTCATTTCTTTCAAAGGCCAGTTTTTCCTCTTTCACTTAATTAAGACTGACCTTTTTGTTATTTTTATTTACAAATGATGTGGGGATAGACAACAAGTTGCAATCATTATGCCAAAAAGATAACTTTTATAAGTCCAATTCTGAAATTAGTACAAATGCCCATTGTTTAGTATCAAAACTCATCCTCCGTGTCAGATGAAAATAACGGGCAGTGACATTCTGTAGATTAATCCTGGTTTTTTGCTGAAGTGGATATTTAAGTGATCATTTTTGTATCCAGAAATGTATCTTGAAGGAATTTGTGAGGTTCTTTTGGTTTGGTCTGTGCATGTAATTTCTCAAGCCACTTAGCCAACCTTTATACCTTTTTGTGATTAAATGAGTGGGTGGTTATAGGTTTATACCTTTCTATCAGTTTCTTCACCGATCTTGTATTTTAAAAGGTGTATATACTTCACTTAATGATAGCAGTGCTTCCTTCCATTAAAGTGAGGATTCAGAACCACGTACTAAACCTCCCTGCAGTTTTACATGTGTTCTATTGCTATTCTTCTAGGTGGGTTTTTCCTAAAAGCCCTGGGCGAAATCCTGGTTCCATAGAAATCAATGGCAAAACTCCCATTAATGTTGATGGGGTCAGAATTTTCACCCCCCGTGTGTGTGGGACATTTTCCTAAACATTTCCTAGCTGCTTTATTATGACCTGTGATGGTAACTTTTTTATCTCCATGAGACCCACAGTAATCCTCTGCTGCGTCATTGAAGTAAGGTGACTCTCGACTGGTTTTGCTCCATGCTGATCATTACCATAGAAATGCAGGACTGGAAGGGATCTTTCAAGATCATCTAGTCCAGCTCTCCACATTGAGGCAGAATTCGGTGTTTTTCTCAGTGGTCTAATCTTCTACTGCTTTTTAAAAAGACAATAAGTATCCTATAAACCTTGGTTTTGTGATAACTTTGTTATGAGAGAACATTCAGATACAGCGCTGGGTTTTAAGGGAATTTTGCATATTTACCTAATTTTCTCACATTGCTGACTAAAGCAAAAGTTATTGATGACATGATCAAAGTCAAAGAATGTCATGACATAGAAGAACCTACGCAGGTCTTCTGCTTCCAGAGCCTTTGCTCTAATTGGTGGACCACACAACTTCCTTGCATTCAGCACAGAGTTCTTATGACTAAGATGCAATATCTTAAAACAGGACTGTAGAAAGGTAATGCTGAAACAATTTTGGAACAATCACTATAATAAAGATAAGATGTCGCAATTAATGAGTAGCAAGCATCTTTATTGTAAAAATGTTAGTAGAAATTCTTCATTTGTTTCAAGAGGAGCCTCAAGGGGTGACATTTAAAAATGTTTTAGTTTTATTACATGAAAATATTCTATAAACTGTTCGAGTTAATTTTCCATTTGAATATCCATTTCAGACACTTACAGTAAAATCAAATCAACAATAGTAAAGATTTTGTCAGTAATTTTATAGAGCTATTTAAGTTAAAGCATTACATGAGAGCACTGCCAGAAATCTTTTCCAAGTACTAAAAATGAAATATTTACTCTAATATATGAGATGAGATTAAGTATTTAATAAAATAATAATTAATATTTTAGGTCAGAAATCAACAAAGTGAGACTGTTTTGATTTAACTGCCAAGCTAACAACTTGCTTAGGTTTTTTAGCTGATAAAGAAAATATCCCAGACAACCTGTCTTTTATTTTCACGCACAACTCAGTCAGAATTTAAAAAAAAAAAAAAAAAATCACTTTCATGCAAACTGGCCCAACGTCTATTTAGCCACCAGTGAGGATTTCTTGTTCACAACTTCATTTCTGTTGTGAGTTTGAGGAGACCAAGAATTGCAAAACTTGGTGTGTCCAAAGTAGTGTGGTCACCTCTCGACCAGCGAGGAGTGGTTTGGAGGGAACAACCTGTTATGTTGAAGACCCTGATCTTTGAAAACATACACACGACCACATTCATTCTAAACATCTAAACAAAGCACTCCTGTTGAATGACATTTTATAGTCTATGCTATGCAGGAGGTCAGAGTAGGTGATTGATTGTGGTCCCGTCAGTGTTTAAAATCTATGGATTTCATTGTACTGTTCATTCTATTCAGAACTGAGATGAAGCAATGAGATTAAAACTGGTGCCAGAACATATGTAGCATCCAAAGCCGCTGCTACTGATTTAACTCCCAGTGAGATTTGATTTTTAGACCCACTTGGTTACAACCTACGCAGTAGATAATGTCTAGTATTAACATTTAATTGGTCATGGTCGCATCAAAGATTAGAAATTAATACATCACTGAGTGTACTTCATAGATATGCTGCTGTCTAAGTAGTGATAACCTTCTCTATATAAATCAGTGTTGTCCTATGAAGCAAGACTTGTGGAAAACTCTGCGATGGAAAGGGCTAGAACCATCCATAACAATAGAAAAAAGATTTCTACAGAAAGCAACAGTGCAAAGTACTCTAAGATTTGCTGTAGTTCCCTGTTCAGTTTTTCAATGATTCTGGGAATAAGGATTTTAATTTTCTCCCATCTCCTCCTCAAAGGTCTCATTACAGATCCCAATGGCGTATTATGTTTTGTTTTTTAAAAAGGGAAGAGGGAACAGGAAAGAAGCTGATCCATTGCTGCTGCCGTACTTGTAGGACAGTGTAACTCCACTGATTCCATGCAGGTGGCATAATGGGAACGTGACAGTGAGCAATAAAAAGGAAAAATGTAGTTTAATTTGAGAAATCTATTAAATTGGTATCGACACCATGCCATGTTTCTGGACCCTGAAGTTTGTTTCTCCAAAGAATAGTAACAGCATGGATAGCAGAGATGCAGAGTTCCCCACATCATTTGGCCCATGTGCACCAGTTCTGATCTGAAGATGCTCTACATATTATAACAGAGGGAAAATTGGAGAATTGTAAAACTCTGCAGCATGTTACAGCTGCCAGTTGACCTGCAGAGCCGGAAGGAGGTGGGGCAAGAAAATAATTCACAGAGAATGGGGATAAACATGAAACTAAGGCCCTAGCACAAAAGATGCAATATGAAGGGCCTCCTCTGTGTTACTGAAGTTCAGAACTTGTGCTCTGTGACACTTTGAAGCATAGGTGGTGACCTCTTTAGAGGTGTTTCAGACATCTCCACATATCACACAATGTTTTGGAGACATAGCTTGACACATTCCCCTCTCCTCCCTCCACCTCCCTGGATATTCAAAAAGGGTATCTACTAGAATGTTTTACCATAGTTATGTGACTAATACAGAGCAGATCTTAAGCTGGGTAATGCAGAACTCCTTCATGATATTGAAATAATTACATATAGTGCCATAAATGTGAAAATGTATCAAATTCTAATTCCAGCCCTTCAATTATTTGGTTTTTTTTTTTGGCAAGAGACATCTTATTTCCACTACAAAGCTAATAAATTTCAAATAACTGCCCAAGGAATTAACAAAAATCAGTCACCTGCTAGAGCTGTCTTTACTAAAAAAAACTGAACCAAACTGTTCTGGATACTTTCAAATGACAGATGGAAATGGTCATCAATTTAGATTTCCCTGCAGTACAGAGTTCTGTATGTTAACATTTGTAACCTGTGATCTAGTCTGTAACTCAATCAGTTGTCTGTAAGAAAACATCAAAGAGAATGTACAAAGATAAGATAACATAGGATCTACAATGGTTGACTGGGGAATCCTCCATGTCACTTCCCAATTGAATACATAGACTTGGCTATCTCTTCTGTGGTGTGGATCTGGATTTTCCCAATGTGGGGTGTGCAGCTCTCTTTACTCTTCTTAAAACACTCCTCAGTGGACCAGCTTCCTCACTGCTTTCTTCAGAGCTGGATGTTTTAGCACCTGCTCCAGTGTCACCTGAAGGCCTTTCAGCTATTCCACTCCGACACGAGGCTTTGTTCTCTTGGCACGCCTGCCTGGTTAGGAACCTTAAGCTTTCATTGAAAGAGGCGGCAGCCATACACTCTGCAGCTGCCTTATCACAGGAACACAGGAACTTCTCGCACATACTCCAACCCATGCCTTAAAAAGGAGGTTTTAAAGATTTAAAGAAAATGGTTGAAAGCAAATTGTAATTAGAGAGAGCAGTTTTTAAATGATTGTCAGCTGCACCTTTATAGTGAAGCCTATAGCCACAATTTTCAAAACCAGGTGTCTCGACGTTTGGCTTTGCAATCCAGATTTAGGCACCTAAATATAAGTAGTCTGGTCTTACAAAGATGCCGAGCAACTGCAGCTGCCATTGACGTCAGTGGGACTTGTGGGTGTTAGCACGCTAAAAATGGCCCAGTTTACGTTCAGGTGCCTTCCTACTGGTGGAAGCTGCTTTTTCAGCCACACCCTGAGATCCACCAGTGCTCTGTTGACAAGAAGGTTTGGCTTAATTAGGAAAAGTGCTCAGGTTTCGGTCAAGTTTAGCTAGCACACTCTAGCTAAACCTAATCTAAACTTGATCATTTTTTTTCCTACTCAAGACCAACTCCAAATGGCTCAGAAACCACAGGTTACTATAATACACTTCTTTCAGTTTCTAACGTCTGTGATTCTGTTTTAGTTGTATGATTCTATGTTGTACTGAATTTGGCTCAAGGGGAATGTCATAAATTTCATCATCTGACCAAACTTACACTTTGGTTTATGATCTAAACACATAACTTCAGATCTCAAACTTCTCTCTGGCTGGCACCCGAGTTTTTTCACTTGCTCCATGCAGCAGTGATGGGAGAAACAGCACCTAAAACAAAGAACAAATGTTTACCTTTCTTAAAAGTAATGCATCTCCCTGGAGCACACCATATTTACAGTTATTTTGGTTATTCATTTTCATTGCATATTTGTTTGAACCTTTTATGAATAGTTTTTTTTTATCCATACAAGTTGCTGTTAAATAAAGCATTTCATCATCTTACTGTTACAGCCTTTCTACACTACTCATTCAGACTCCTTGCTTTTGTCTTTGTTCAACTGTGAGCTTCTTGGAACAGAGGATAAGTTCCTTTTCTTGTCTACATTGCATAAGTAATCCTTTCACAAGCTGGGCATCTTTCTCTCATATATCCCCTAACTGGCTGACAAGTGCCTGCATTGTGCGGGTTAAATCCTTCCGTGAAAGAAGTCATATAAATTAGGAATGGAGAAGACCTATGCTCAGAGTCTATTCTCCTGCTGGTGCTGGAAAGTTCCTTACCATTTATATTCTAGTAGTCAAACTTGAGATGGCTCAAGTGATCAGGACTTCCATCACTTCCCTTTCAACATGCTACTAAAACTGACCCTGAGAAAGAGATTCCTTTCCTTAGAGTTAGCGTGAATTTTCTTTAATTTTATCTCATTCTGAGAGGTCTCCTCCAGTAAAAGCAAAACTCTGCTTTGACTTCACTGGGGCTGGGATTTCACCCCTGCTGTTTATATCCTTCAAAAGAGCATAGATCTATATTAACAGGCTGACTTGTCTATCTGTAAGTTACCATTCACTCCGTCCATTTCTTGACCTTGTTTCACTCAGCACCTGCTCTGCATAGCTTCTTCCCCTCCCTTGTCTCATCTATTGTGCCCTCCTTGCTCCTCTCCATTCCCTGGTCTTTCCACTTAGCAAATACCCCCTCCTACCTCTACCCTGCTACCCCTCAAATTTGAGATGTTAACATTACATTTGTCACCATCACATTGATTGCTAAACTTGAATGTTCCAACCTTTTCCCCTACAATTTCTGTCTTCTTTATTTAGCTTGCAAGCTCTTCAGGGCAGGGCCTAGCACAATGAGGGTCCTGATCTTGGGTGATCCTGAGGCATTACTGTAATAAACACGATTAAATGACAGTGCTAACTAGCAGCTTGTTGAAGAGCCAGCACCTGTCCAGTACATCTGTAGGATAACCTCTTCCTTCTTGGCCACAGTAGCAGCCATAAGATTCAAATTCCTGCGGGCATCGCTCAGTTAAGCAATACAGCATTTCTCCTAGTTGAGGCAGCTCCCGTTTCACTTTTCCATTTCCTCTCATTTGCAGAAAAGTGAATCTGTCACAGACTGTAAAGAGAGACACTTTGTTTAATAGATTACATACAGAGTTTGACACTGGACAGTCTTTAGGGCAGAGACTCTGTCTTCTCTTTGTTTGGAACATACAAAGCTACCACAAACTCTCTCTAAAATTCTTACTCCTTCTTACATAGCTTCTGCCTTCCATAATCCATGTCTCTTCTCAGAACCATATCGAACATGTCTCTAATTATACCCGGTCCTCTGGAACAGGTCTGAATGGACTGATTGATTTTCATAACAATGGTAGGTGACCTACAGCTTGTATACATTTCCAAATACCACACGCGTCACAGAATCTGCAGTCGAATTATGCAAGATTGAAAGCCTCCCTGGGCAGGGATCACCTTTTTGTCCTGTGTTTGTACAGCACAAAGGGGTTCTGGTCTATGACTAGGACCCCAAGGTACTATGGTAATACAAATAAATGATGATTATGCAATTTTACAATCTTTTGATTGTGTGTGTTTTATATGTATTCAGTGCCTAGTATGACATGGTGATCAGGACCTCTAGGTACAGAAACAACCAGAGCTGTGGTAGCGTCCTGTTAAATGACATCAAATGTGTTTAATCCAATTAAACTCAGGGGACTACAACCATTATTTTAGATTACTTGAGAAATCCCATATCTGTCTTTTTATTAGGATTAGATTTTCCTTCATTTATTTATTTATTTATTTGGGGGAGGGTGGGGGGTGCTATTCTTAAATCAACCCAATATTTCCATCCTTGAACCAAAACCATGGCCATCTTTAAACCTAGCTGAAGTAACTCCTAAACTTCTATTACCCCCTCTATCTCCATGTGGTTGTTTTTAAATTGGCTGTTCTACATTGAGCACAACTTGCCATTGCTTAGAATAGACTCTAATGACTATTTCTTTGTGGATAAGGAAAAAACAGATGAAACGAGATCGCCCATCCAAAGGCACTGGCAAGTAATTAATTGTTGTTAAACCAGCTGGACATAATTAAGAAAAGAGAGGCAGAGAATAGTAAAAATGGGAAACACGGACTTTCATGAAGGGAAAAGCTTTTTTTCGCTCTGCAAACGTAAGATGCCAATTAAATGAGGTTGTGGTGTTAATGTTTGGCAATGTTTCTTGTTAAATTGGGTCTTTCTTCCAAGGTTCTCAAAGCCATTTTAAGATGGAAGGAAATAAGAATTCAATGCACTAAGATTTGACTTGTTCAGAAAATGGGGAGTGATTGATAGCTAGAGCTTACTCAAAGGAAAGAATGGGAGCTAGACAAGGCACATTAGAGCATTTTTCAAAATGAAATTTGTGCCAGTAAGCCCATGTACACCATTATTGCTAAGGTGATATGTCTGTGACATTCCTCCATGATCCACTTTAAAAATGTAACTAATAAAGGTTGGCTACCGAGAGAGAGAGCAACCTGTGGATTGCCCATTGAGAAGAAGGATGGTCTCGCAGTTAAGGCTCTGGATTAAGACTCAGAGCTGGGTTTGATTTTCACCTCTGCCCCAGACTTCCTGTGTGAGCCTCAGTAACTCACTTTAATCCCTCTATGCCTCAGTCTCCATATCTGTAAAACAGTGATAATACTCTCTTTGTCTTATCTATTTAAAGGGTGAGACCTTTGGGCCAGAGTTTGTTTCCACAGTGCTGGTCACAATGGGGCCTTAGTAAATAGTCATGTAGCAAGCAGTCAGAATTGAAGGAAATAAATCTTTGTCACTGTTACATACCAAGAGGCCCATGTTTGTCCAGTACAACCTGGCCCCAGCTTATATTCCTGAGCCTCTGGTCTCACCCCAAACTATGTCCCTTCTGAAATGTGACCCTCTTTCTCCAGTTCCACTCACGCTTCAGACTGGGGGATCTGGGTACTCCCAGAATATGAATAATTATGATCTAAAAGTCAACTTAAATAATTCAATCATTTGAGAAATGCTGGCTTGTTCCTGGCCTCTGACTCCTTGCTATCCATAGCCCCTAGCTCTGGGGCCATTCGTCTCATCATATCTAAAAAAACAAGGGAGATCCTGACAAGATGGGTGAGGCCTGCTGAGACCTGCAGTGTGCAACAATGTCAGCTCTCAAGCTTCCTGGAGAACTCTTTAAACTCTGCGCAGAGGGACTGAAAATGAGATTGGGGTGGGGAGGCCGGGAGGACGATGGAGCTGTCAAAGAGCAGAGAGTGGATTTTTGAGGCAAGAAATCCTTTTACTGCCTCTGATACCTACAGGCAATAAAATGTCATCTAGATTGGAAATTAAAACTTGCTTAAAAATACAAGGCAAGTGAAAATCTCTTCTCAGCGTCCATTTTTGGTCACCTTTTATTTTAAAGGTATATTTATAAATAGTTTATAATGGGTTAATGAGAGAGACGTATTTTAATAAATGGTAGAATGTTGGAGTCCAACGCTGTTATAGATGGTTATAAGCACCTCAGTGGAAGGTGTTAGAGAGGATATAAGCCATAGGAAGATATTGCATCACTCCTGATGTGCTCATAACGATCAATAACACGTGCTATGCATGCCTGTAACAAGCTTATAACATCCTAATCATTTGTAAACGTACCTTCGATCTATAGCGGGGCCCATTTTTCATTAGATTTCACTGAAAAAAAATCGTGTCTACCTTTTCTGACAGATTCATCAGGACCCCTCTCAGCGTGTGTCACTTCTGGGGATATCGCAGAGAAAGCTGTGCTCGCTTCTCCTATCTTAAACCTTGTCTCTGCAGATCACATGATATATATGTTAACTCGCATTAGAAAGATTCACACAAAAGCAAGAGGTTGCCTTCCTTGTTTCACTATCAATAGTGTATCCAAAAGCGTAGGCTTGGATCCAGCAATGTGACTGAAATCCTTTAAAATTTGTGCTGCTCATGGGTGGACAAAAAGTTTTGTTCCAGACTGATTAGGCTGGGGGAAACCTGCTTGTAGCCTTGGTAGATAGCCTCTTCTGATCTGTGCTCTGCACAGTTAAGTGCTGTTGTAAGTGAAGCTAACGCTGTTCTAGGATGCTCATCTATGGATAATATATAAATCTAGGAAGATAATAGTGCCGCTCCACATGGCTTTGGGAAATATTGAGCCCTGGGTAGCTGTGAACAGGAATAGGGATGTGTTTTAAGTTAAAATAGAAAATGAATTTCATTTGCTGTACCCTCATCTTGTTCTGTTGTCCTTGTAGGATCATTTTCAGTGGGTGTCACATCTGGTTCTGTTGAGTTAATGCCTGCTGCAGCTGTGGTTGTCCTTTCCACCGTGAAAGCATCCTTTGTAAATCCTGAAGGTACACTTACATTTAAATCGCCTTCTATCCCCCTCTGAACTGATGGGGAGAAAAAGAAAAGCAGGAAGGAGAAATAGCAGGATAATCACCAACAATGTGCCCATTTAAATGGTAAGTAAATTTATCTCCTAGACAGTAGGACAGAGTAATAATTCCAGACAGAACTGGCAAAAACACCAGTCATAGAAAGAAACCCAAAATTCCCACTCTTGTTAATTTCTTCACATCTCTTGTGTATCTTACAGTCATGCTGGTTACAGATGATGATAAGAGTGATGCAGAACTGAATGGCAGCAGGGGAGGTGGTGACACACTCCTCTAACTTAGATTTGGCTAATGAGTCAGGAGAACATGAAGAGATTGTAAAAGGTGGAACCCAGAGTAGTGGTTCCAATCACTTATTTTCTCTTGTATTTCCCCTCCATTCACACTATTTTTGCTTCTGGAGCTCACTGAGTTGTGTTGAAGACTGGTAGTCTTGGCATGAGACTGAGGAGAAGAGGAGGAAAACCCACAAAAGGGCATGTGAAGAAAGGAACTGACAACAAAGTATTTATCAATAGCTTAGTGGGGTTCAAGTGGGTGGGACTTAGAACTGTGTGAATAACTGAATGTTTGGTTCGGTGGCTGAAAAAAGTTTTGGGTCAGTACTAAATTAACATTTTTTGGCATAATAAAAAAAGTCAAAAAAATGTTTTCAGATCAAACGTAATGTTTTATTCAATCCGAAACAAAACATTTTGTTTCATTTGTAAGGTTTTTTCTTTTTAATGAAACAAGCAAAATTAAAAAAAAAAGTCATTTGAAATATAAAAAAATTTGAAATGTTTAATTTTTAAATTGCCAAAATGAAACACTTTTACTTTTTCAGAATTTCCTTTCCCAAAACAATCTGGTGTATTGGACATGAGTGTATGCAGTTTTGGTCAACCCAATTCTTCATTTTTCAGGGCGAAACCAAGTTTAATCTAAAAGATTTTGCTCAACTCTAGTTGGGCTGCCTTTTGTTTTAGTTGGTCGTGATGTAGGGAAATGTAAGCAATGCTCAATATTCATAGACAGCATAACCAGAGTTCGGATGCTTTACGAGCATGCATCTCATCATTAACAGCTGCAACACATAACAATCCAGACAACAGTGATTGCTGTGTGCGACACACAAACATTTTGGGATGTGTATGTTGGACCTTTAACATTTTTGTGTTTAAATCAACTTAGTGCTGATGAAAGATGCTGCACTGAGATCCTTCAAGACTAAAGTAATGTCTCCATACACAGAACAAACAACACTGACAGCCCCTCATGCCTTGCCAATCTGCCTCATATTTGACCTGCAGGAACCAACTTGCTAGAGGTGAGAAGGTAGTTCACTCTCCATGCTCATTTGGTCCTTTGACTTGTCCACTGGTGGTCCCAACTGGGCCACTAACTACCCTCTACTGAGGTGGTGGAGTTAGTTTTTGGAACACGTGTTTATTGGGAAATGGTCTGACCCCGTTAATATTATTGTTTATTACACAGTTGCCAAAATTGCGCTAGCCCCCTCTCAGGACAGAAAAATAGCACGACCTGTAATAATAATAATATTATCCCCATGGCGCAAATGGAGGAACCGCGGCCAAGAGGTACAATGACTCTTTGACAGCCTTGAAGCGGACCAGTCTCAGGGGCAGGAGTGGAACGCAGAAGGTGCTGATTTCCGGTTCTATACTGAACTGTAACAATTGTCCAAGAGCTTGACGGATAACTCCTCTTTGGTGTAGGGACCATGTATTTGTACAGTGCATAGGACAATGGGCACTGCTGATCCCTGATTGGGAGCCCTGCGCACTATTGCAATACAAACAATCCTGATACCTGTGTCAGCATGGCACAGATGAAAACTTGCTTCTTCCTGCCACCCCCATATTCAATGTCACCTGAAGTTTCCCTGATCCAGTTCAGTTCATCTGAATGAGCCTCATCAAAGTCAACTAAAGAGAAGAGAGTGTGCTGTGGGAAATCGAACCAGTGGGTCGTGGTGCTGTCTCCTTACTTTTAGTTGTAGCTACTGGTGGGACTGTGATCTTCACTGTAGTAACTGCAAAACATTAAGCAGCCTGTAGGTCATGAAAGAATTCTATATAATACTACGCGGGAGGTGAGAGGAGAGAATTACAATGGTCTCCCGTGGCTGTAATATCTATGAATGTACTTTAAAGCAGCAGTTCTCAAGTCCACGGCCCTCTGGGGGTACAAGATGATTTCAGGGGCTGCTGGGCCCCCATAGCTGAAATCCTGATGCCCGGTGCCCCCCACAGGCTGAAGTCAGGAGCCCTCCCCTCCCTTGTGGCTCAATCTCTGATCCCTGCAGGGCTAAAACCCCGAGAGCCACACACACACACCTGGTCGCTGAAGGCAGGAGCCCTGAGGCCCCACTACTGGGCCCTGCGGTTTTTATAGCATGTTGGGGTGAGGGGCAGGGCTCTGAAAGACAAAGGTTGAGAACTCCTGCTTTGAAGGATCATTGTATTGGGAATAGAGGGTTAGTGCACTGAAGGCAAGGGGAGTGGGACAATTAACTCCTGTCTGGGCCTTTGAAAGCTCAGCTAGAAATAATCTGTGAAATTTAAAAAGCATTCATTGAAAATGGTTCTTCACCTTGCTTGAAACGTTCTCCAGCAGAGGCGGCAAACCCAACATTGCACTGTTCTGCTAGACGGTGCCAGGAAGGGAAAACGACACGTCTAGGTTCACTGCTCAAATTCAGTGAAACACAAAAACTAACCAGCACAAAAATGGTGAAATGTACAATTCAGTGTTAACACTTTTAGTATAAATGAGACTTTAACTTGACTATCTCTTTAAAAAAAAAAAAAGTTTTATCCCAGGAAAGGTGATTTTAAAAAAGGAATCAAAGCAGATGAGCCAAAATATTACTATAGCATTCTCTTAAAATGCCACTGTGTTACCACGTGCCAGGGTATTGTCACACAGCTGCAGATTTATTCACACCCCTGCAGTCCGGACTGTGCCGACAGACAGTCAAGCTCTAAGATTCACTGACCTTTCAGCGTGGCATCCCTGACGGAAGCTGATACGCCTTCATGATCTCTTGAGATAACTAGTCAGGAAAGCAGAAGAATTACGGCAGTGAACCATACTTGCTTAGTGACTTTTATCTGAGATTCTCAAAGAACAACCACCCAGCCATCATTATTACCCCATTTTACAGATGAGGTACTGAGGCACAGAAATGCAAAGGCGATGATCCTCAAAGATATTCAGTCTTTTGCTCCGCTCAGTGTTGCAATGCCTATACCCCAGGCAACATGAAATCTTCAGAACCAGTTGCGTGCCCAGGCTCCCCACACAATGCATGGGCAAGTTATGACCTAAGAAAGGGAGCCTCAGAAGTCAGTACGCTGAGCAGGGAGCCCCCTAACCTAGCCAGGACGAAATACCAGCGACAGGGGCTTAGGTACCTGTGCAGCTGAGCTGATGCACCTGGCAGCTGGGTCAAAGATAGGGTCCTCCCTCTGCTCAGGATTCTCAGCCGGAACTCTTTTCTGGAGTGAGGCACCGAAGCCAAGTCAGCTGCTAAGGTAGCTCAGGCTCGACCAGCAGAAACAGCTTTCTCCATCTTTTGCTCATGCTCCATACCTCGCTCACATTCACCCTACATTTCCCTGTACCCATGGCTAGCTTTTGGGTGGGGGCTCAGCTGCCTGCCTCCACCTATTGGTGGGCTGTCGCTGACCTTCCTGCTGAGGGCTCTGACAGGTATCAGGTCTTGGGCGTGCTCAGAGCACAGCCACAGCATCCTGTCACGCTGGCAACAAAGGCATTTCCTTTCCTCCTTTGGGAATACCACTTTTGGGGCCTCTGGGCCTTCGGCTTGAGCTAGGGCTGTAAACAGCTCGTTAGCTGTGCGTTGGGGTCAGTGAGTAGTGGGAAAACCCAAAGTCTTGATTCCCCGGCCTTTGCCAAACTACTGCGAATCCCATTGTATGACCACTTGTTGCTTACAGTGACTGATTTATCAGAAAAATACAACCTCCTCAAAACCACCTTACCTCCTGCTTTGGAAGACCTTGGGGCCATGGCACTGGGCTCAGTAGAAATAGCTGCTGAAGACAGAAGATATAGGAGTAAATTCATCAGAAAACAAATTGTCATGACGCCCAGACCTTGGTGAAATGCAAAGGTGGTGAACGCAGCCTTTGCACAAAGTGTTGTGATAGGGTGGGAAAAGTGGCAATGGCACCAGTGGAAGTTCGTGCTCTCTTCTTGCTGCGGTAGATGCAAATGTGCTTTTGTGGATAACATTATAAATATTTTGATCTCATTGTAAAATACACCTGTTACGAGGCACTCTCAATGCCTCTTATGTTACTAATTAAGCCCCGCAAACACCATTCAGAAGTTGCAAGTGTAATAGCACACCCATTTTTACAAATGAGTAAACCTGAGCTGTTAAGGCCTAAAATTTCAATAGTGTCAATGTGGAAGTTTTAAGCTGGGCACCCATAATTAGTGGACAACTGATTTGGATTCTTAAGTGCTTGTCTATGGTTGAACAGAAAGTCAGTTACAGAGTTGGGAATGGAACCCAAACCCTTTCCCTAACCATTAGACACCACTATCTTTGCATGCTAAATTCATTCCCCAAAGTGGGGGAGAGAGGGTTGCCTGCTTTTTAATTGTTTCAAAATGCAGATCTTAAATGACCTTAAAATTGGTGTCTGCGTATTTACACCACGATAGATAGTGTTCACTTCTGGGATGTTTTGATGTAAGGAAGCACATATGCCTTCTAATGAAAGGCACTCAGCACTGGCTTAACTCTGCTCCCATAAGGTCAATGGTAAACCTCCAATAGACACCAGTGGGAGCAGAGATGGGTGTCATGGGCCCATGCTCAGTGCTTTTCAGAATCACACCCTATGTTTTACTAGATACATTTACCAGACGTGTTACAATTCTGCAGTGTTTCCAACTTTGCAAAATTGATTTATGTTTGCTGCTGAGATTTTTGGTGATGTGTTAATTCAATATGCCTCATTATCGTTAATTTAAAAAAAAAAAGATCATCACAGATGTGCAAATACAGAAACTGCCACTCACCTTCTGCTTTGGGAGTTCTCCCCCATGCATTGCTGAGCCCGCCGGCAGTCACTGTAAATACACAAACCAAGACTGGAGTTGTCATCTGATCAGAAAAGCAAGCAGCAAACTCTAAAGTAAGAGATGTGGCCTTGGACAAGTATAGGACAGCTATGAAGTAACAATATCACTTACACCCAGTAGCAGGGGTTCTCAAACTGGTATTGCTGGCAGCAGGTGGAGAACCTTTAAAAACAAACACCAGACTTAAAGCTGAAGCATTGTCCTTACATCCACAGGTGACCTTGGGACTTTCTACTCTTCCAGACTCATGCTTGATGTGAAGGCTCAAGTGACCCTGTTGAGCTGGGACCCTGACTCAGAAGAAGCACCTGAGCTCTGCCAAGGGGGGGATACCAGGCATGTCGGAGACAGTGTATTTGGCCGGGGAGAGAAGAGGCTGTCTAGCTTGCTCGCGTTGCCCAGCTCCCCTTCTTGCTAATGCTTGAAACAATAACAGACCACGTATTCCCATGTCCCTACCAAGAAATACTGTGGCCTGCATGCTATCTGGAAAACCCTTCCAAGCAGCAGCCTCTCCTCTGCCCCACAAGTGAACATTTTTGGCTTTGGAGAAATATATACATCTGACTTCCTTTCTGTGTTTCTCTAAGGCGAGCTTTAACTTTCTCCCGTAAAATCCATGTACACACCACCAAGAATCTACACGGTGCGTAGACAGGCCCCCATTCCCTTTAAAGCTCTGTTCAAGGAGCTGCTCTGCTGACTCAGGCAGTGGAGAAAGTCGAAAGATGGATTTCTCTTACAATTTAAGTCTTTTTGTTCCCCTCGACCACCCCAATGCAACGTGCACCATGGGTCAGATCCTGAAGACCTTATTAAGACAAGTCTCCCATTGACGTCACTGACTAATTTCCTCGAGTAATAGATAAGCAGTGACTTCATGATTTGATCCTGGATGTCAGAATTGCACATGGTACGTTCCAGTGCATTGAAATGATTCTAGCTGATGACTGTCAATCTGTGTTGTACTGTATATAAAATATAAAAGTGATTCCTCCCAGCAGTGGACACATGCATCCAAAACTCTACAGTGCGGGACTTGGCCTTGTATTGGATCACATGACTAAAGCAGGTTCTTTAAATTAGCCCTTTTGGTTAACACAGGCATTTTTCAGTCTCTTCCCTGTATTTATTTTATGTCACCGTTTCTGAAATTTTCTGGAAATGTTCCTTCTGCAGAGTCATTGCACAAACCTTCTGCCATGGAAATAGTTGTCAGCAATGTTTTATCTTCCCTGTGGTAAAGAAGCTCTGCAAAAATAAAGGAGTTCTCATTTCAAAGCGATGTAATAGCCATAAAAACACAATCAGATCATGGGCAATTCCAGAGACTTCAGCTGAGTGCAACATGACAACTGTCATTAGCAATATCAGTGCGACTGGAACCTGATTTATTTCTGATATTTCTTGCTGTGATATTTGTTCAGTGCTCACACTACTCTATATTCAGTGCTATACAATATGAAAAAAGCCCATGCCCTGCCCCCACAGAGTTTTCACTCAAAAACATTTACTGAAACACTTTCATGATCATTATTCAAGGTTCCACTTCAACAAGGTACTTGAGAACATCACTACTTTTAACATATGAGCATGTTTGAAATTTGGCACTTGTTTAAGTACCTTGCTAAATCAGGGCCTAGGATCATAGAATCATAGAATCATAGAGTTGGAAGGGACCTCAGGATGTTATAGTTAGAAAAATATCCATGTAAAAATGGCATGAATCCGATCCTTTATCATTGCTATCTTTAAAATATGGGAGTAGTCTGTTTTAAAATAGTAGTGTTTGCATGTGTATATTTTTACACACGCATGCACATGCGTGTGTGTGTGAATTTGGATATTTGAACCAGTCTTTATATTTTTAAATCAGTGTGTTCTTCTGTAACTGGAAGAACAGAACTCTCTCTTAAAACTATGACCATTTTGTGTAAAATTTTCAAGTGTCTCTCAAAGAGCATGGCTGCCCTGTAGTGCTCCCTGGTGGCCAAACATGGTTCTGCAGCACTCTTCCTCAATTTCTCCTTCAGTAGTTCCCAGGAATATTCCACAGAGACTTATCTCCAATAACAATCCCCCTTCTTGGGGACTGTTTTATTAATATGAAATACACCCACAATAAACTCTCTTCCACCCAAGTCTCCGCCCCTCATCCCTGGTCTGTCTGACTTCAAGGTTCTCTGCACAGTGATCAGACCTTCCCAAACTGCTGAGTCAGTCATTCCTGTTGAGGTCAGGGGTTTCACAGGCCCTTACTGGGGCCTGTGTGTATTGCACTTCAGCTGCTTCCTTCCTGAGCCGTTTCAGCAGCCCTGCTATCTCAACTGCTGTTTCTGCCTTTTATCAGGCCCAGGTACTTTCTCTTAAGCCCATTTGGGCAGCAGGCAACCAGTCACGGAGACCCCACTCCCTCTTAAAGGAGCCAGTCACCCTATGACAGTGACTAAATAACTTAGAAATCTAAGTCCCTTTTGCAAAAGTGACTTAGGAACTTGACTTAGAGGCCTTAGGCACATTTGACAATTTTCCCCTGTGTACTCTAGCATCTTGCTACAGAGTTGCACTTGGCTTTTCTGTAAAGAATCCCTTTTCTGAAGTGTGCACTAGATGGCTTATTGATGGCAATATGAATTGAACAACTTAAAGGCAAAGGATTATAGAGCTCCAGACATACCCTGTCTCTGAAGAGTTGTCAATCCTTTCTTGCTAGTTGTATCTGAGAAGAAGAGAGATCACATCTCATACACTGTTAGGAAGCATTTTTCAAAGCCTGAAGCAGACAGACAGTGCAGCTATACAGGAAAGTAACCAAATGAGTGATCTTCACAGGAAAAGATTTCTTGATGTATTAGGGCTCTGTTTCACCATGAAATATAACTCAGAACTTCTGAATCCCAAATTAGCTGGGGGAATCTGAGCGAGAGCCTACCTTTTAAGAAGAGATGTCACAGGCCAACAACACCTTTTAACAGCCACATTTCAAGGTTTCAGTGAAGCTCTAACACAAAACTTTTTGAACATGTTTGTGGAATGGAATTGTACTGAAGTGACTATTTTTAGATCAAAATCTTGAGCTTTTTGATTTGAGTCTCTCTCAGTAGAGGTGAACATTCCGGCTGCATCATTATCTTCCCGGCTCTTGGGAAAGTCGCTTACCCTCCATTTCCCTGTCTATAGAGTAGGGATGATGCTTTCCTGCTTTGCAGGGTGCTGTGAGGAGTAATTCCACCCACACCATGCAGTAGTTACTATTAATACTATTAATAAAGTACATGGAAGATTAAAAAAAGAAGGAGCTTTTTTTGAGCTAAGTGTTGGCATAACAACCTTCAGACCTTCTAACATTCCCTGTGCCTTCCCGAGGCTCCTGGGTGCACGCACAGGGTGCTGAGCACTTTTGGAAATATGGTCACTTCATTTAGGTGTGTGAACAGGGGAAGAGCTGTGCTGAAAATCTGGCCCTGCTAGTTCAAACCCTCAAGCTCAAGTCAGGAATGCACAAAAGTCATCACCAGCTCATAATCTGTTCAGTGATCCATTTGAAATGAGTTTGGTGAGCTCAGTCCAGTTCCCACTGGGCCAGGGTCCATAGTAATGAAATAATAGCCCAGATCAGCAGTCTTTTTGACAGCCTGAGAGAGGACAGATCAATTAATGGAAATTAAGACGAATACCTCTCTCATCCTGACCTTACCCTACACGCTTCCATGCTAAGGAGGGGGCATATAAGCTGAGCAGAGTGGGGAAGCTTTTCTCCCCTCTCACCCATGAAATACTTTTACCGTGAGCAAAGAGACGACTTAAGCCTAATCAGGAATGTCAGTCTGGCCCTATTCACACACAAACTTGCTCTCTAGATCTGCCCATCTAGTCAAATCACCTGCATTAATCCTACTGTTGTTAGCATTCACTGAGTCACAGTAAATGGGACTGATTTATGAAACAGAGAACAGGACAGACATTGATGCCATCTGCGGTACAAGAAACTGAGACACCAGTGGCAGTACTATTCCTCTTGGATCCAATTTGGTGTCCTTTCAAGCCAATGGAAAGATTCGCATTGACTTGAATGGTCAGTAGATCAGGCCCTTTATTATTACCTGTAACATGAGCTGGACAGAAGGAGACATCTAGGCCGTTCAAGGAAGAGTTAACGTGTGAATTGACAAAACATTCAATAGCAGCTTTGTCACAATTGCAGAGAAGCTGTTCACAAGGATCACCAGACTCTGGAATAAAAACAAAAATCCAGACAAGGTACCATTGAAATATCTGTTTCCACCATCTGCCTTTGCCTCTCCATCTACAGCTCCATTTCATTTTGTGTCTCTGCAAGTATCAAGGTTAAATAAACTCAGGCTTTACAAAACAATGAGGTTGTATTATTCTAGGGAAATTCATGGTTATGTTAAAAATTAATGTTGATTTTTTTTTCCTATTCTTTCTGGCTATTGTTGTTAGAAGTAGTGGTCGGTGTAGCTGTCACTGGATTTACTGCAGGGGATATTACAGAACACACTTTGTATTACAGTACTGGTTGCCAAACAACTTCCATCACAGCATTCTGGTTTCCCACACTGATAACTTTGTGACAACTTCCCCTTAAAGAAGAATATTTCCATGCTCACTCTCTGAGTAAGGGCAATTTTTTTTTCACTTTGAGCAAAATATCTTTGCCATTTTCAAGCAGGGGGGCGGTGGAACAAGGAAAAACACTTTTCCCATTAAAATGTGCTTATTTTTTTAGACAGAACTAAAGCAAAAACAGCTTTGGTTTGAGATTAGAAAGGACTGTGGGTCAGACTATGAGTTAAACCAGGCTTAATCCAGAGTGATGCTATCAATCTGTTAGTCACTCTGCATTTATGTTTGTGTAACTCAGATCAAAATCTGGCCCTTAGTCTTTATAAAGGACTAGAGGTTGATGGGAAATTGTTTTAAAAATAAAACATACAAAAGACTGAAAAATCACTTCTAAACATCATGGTAACATGTGCTAAGATTTTACCAGAGCGGAATGGAGCTCCCTCCCCGTACAAATTTCACTCAGTGTCCCTTCCCTCTACACTGATTGACAGGCCCAGAGGTTGCAGATCATTTGCGTGTTTTGTAAAATTGTGCCCTGGTTGCTAATACCAGAGCAGCTCCAATAATATCAGCGTTGGGGGTCCTGATTCACACAAGGCTCGTCAGCACTTTTAACATCTTGCTGAGCAGACCTGCTCTCAGATGGTATATTATACTTATGGTGGAAATGAAAGCTGCCTATTGGTTGTTTGCGGTGAGAAGGGACTGTGGTTTGGGTGATGGAAGGGAATTATTTGTGGTGAAGCAAAGGGATTGACAAGCAAAATGTAACTAGGGGGCGGAATGACTGAATTCCTTATTTCCTTGCCATGTACAGTTTGTGCTGGGAGCTACACGTCATTCCCTTAAAGAGAAATAAATCTCGTGCGGGACTAAAGCGTGGAGCTGGCACCAAGGACCACATGCAATGCCCTGTATCGTCTGCCACTTCCGAGGCTTTCAGCGCAGTCCTGCCTCATCTCTAGTTGGATACAGAATCTAGACCATGCCCGACTTTTGCTACTTCTTTGGATGATAATTTCATACAGTTTTCACAACAGGTATCCTTCACTCTATGCTATTGGCCAGACTACTGTGTATTTGTCAGACAGCAAGTATGAATAGAACCAAAGCCAGATACTGGCTATGTTGCGAAATGCTAATATTTATTGCCAGGCCTTCCCAAGGGATGTGGGAAGCGCCTCATCATTCAAAGCGATGCTGTAGCTCAACCACACAAGTTCTTGGGCTTGGTGCAGGACTCAATGGGAGGACTTTTATGGCCTGTGCTATGCAGGAGGTTGGACTAGATGATCACAATGGTCTCTGCTGGCCTTAAAATATCTTAGGTACTGATATGGGCCCCATCGCCATCGTATCTGAGCGCCTCACAATCTTTAACTACGAAGCAATCAGTAGCTGAGGTTCAGTAAAGACAAAGAGGGCTTTAAAAACATGGTGTTCCACGTTCTTGGGCAGTCAGCTACGTGGGTGATCTGCACAGATGCCCCAACCGGTGCTAAATGGCCTCCAAAGAGAACAGTCCTCAGTCGGGGATCCCAGCACCAGGTGTCCTGGAGCATTTGTTGGATTTTTGTGTTTTACATTCAATCGACTGTTGCTACTTCTGAATAGCATTTGCACATGACGAGAATAGCCATTCCATCTGTAACTGTAACGTAGGGCTGGAAGGGACCTCGAGAGCTCATCTAGTCCAAACGCTCACACTGAAGCCAGATGAAATATACCTACAAGCCAGTCATGGGTGATTTCTGCCTGGTTTATACATGGCTCTCAGTACATTAATTGGAAGTATTATTATTTAGTATTTGTATAATCGTAACCCCTAGGAAGCCCAGTCATGAACCACAACTCTATTGTACTAGGTGCTGTACAAATACAAAAACAGCTCCCTTTTCCCCCAATCAGCACAAAGCCCTGGTAACAGGCAGCAATCCTATTTTAACCATACCGCAGGTAATGTTTTTCGTAAGACAGCTGATGTCTGGTGAAATCTTTGCAGGGTCCCATGAACACTCCAGCTCCGCTGCTTCTTCATAGCACTTGCGGTGCTGGAAACAACAGCTTAGAAACAAAACAAACAATACAACTGAAAAGAATGCAAGGGAAACACATCTGCCTTGTCATTTCATTTCCAGTCTCCCTTTTGGGATGGTGATGCTCTGAACAACTGGGCAGCAGGCCGGTGTATAGGATGATGTGGGGAAAAGCAGGGCTCTCCCTTTTGTCTGACTAGTTTGTCAGTAAGGAGCATTCATGCCTCTGACCCCTCTAGAGGAAAGAAGTGTGGGCTATTTCCCACTCATGGCTGACTAGGCCTAGTAGACTGAGCACAACAGGGTGCAGGGGGAACCTGTTTGTCTCTCCCCCCTTTGCTGAAGCCCCCTTGCACTATGCTAGTGCAAAGGGGCCCTAAGGCACAGAGCTGACTCTGCTAGCTCCTTTTTCCAGAGTCCCTGACCCAGAGAGTACACTGGGGCCAAGAGGAGACATTTCTATGCCCCAGCTATTCCCTGCCTGCTGCACGGGCCATGGCAGCCAGAGCTCAAGATAGGACAGCCCAGTGCTGAGGGCAGGAGCAGCCCCAGGCAGCCCCCAGATCAATCAGGGAGGTGCAAGCTGCTGTCCTCTGTCCTTGGGCCAGTCACTGGACCTGGACTTCCCATGTTTGAACACTGCTGACTTCCTCATGGCACTAAGTAATTCACTTCACCTCTCTGCATGGTGTTATGAGGCAGTAATCGTACCTCTCTTTCTGCAGGGGGTGTGCGGCGGGGTTATTAAGGTTGTGATGTGAGTGCCAGGTCCTCCCCCACATATATGGCATACGCTGAGGACCATGGTGTTGGCATGCCGTCACGGATGGTTGCACCCCATGCACAGTCTGTCTCAATCTACCCCATTCCCAGTGTGCTCCCTTGCCCCAGCCATGCCTGGGAAGGCAATGGTGATCTCCATCTTATGACACTGTCATGGCTCTCGGCAACAAGGCAAGCATTGTTCGCTCCTGATATGCCCCATGCACTGGATGTTTGTCTTGTTACGAAAGGTTTGTTTGGGACTTAGAATCCCGGGGTTGCTTCTGAACCGGGCTCTCCGACTAGGCCTGGCACTGTGTCCACACTGGGGGGACTAAAACTGCTTGACCCCATGTACGTTCTCTACAGAACAGGAGCAAATGACAGTTTATTATCGCTTAACTGTCTTTAAAATACCTAGCAAGCGCTAAAGGGAGCAGGAGACAAAAGGAAACATTTGTTCTAAGAAATGTCGAGTGTTTGACGTCTCCATTATTTCCACTCACCGGTATCCATCTGCTACCTCCGCTGGAACCTTTCCATGGTGTGATTGCACTTGACGCATCACAGTTGTACCAGGGGGACATTGAACAAAGATGGGAATGACAACTTCCCATAGAAAAGCCTTGACATGTTCTTCAGCTTGACAAAAGAAATTATATCAAGTTTCCAAGAGTCAGCTAAATCCTGTGATCGCCAGGATGAACTGCCTCTTACATTAACAGGTCGACGAAATCCTCACTGGCGCCTCTTGGGTAACATTTCTATGTACCAACAATGCTGACTGCTGTAAATTCATGTACAAAACCGACTGTCCTGGACTATCACGTCCTGCCCTGCAGACTGACATCATCAAAGGCGTGGGTTTGTAAAAGGAAAGAACAATGTAAAATGGGGCAGAGGTAGAGCACTGTGTGTGGTCTTTGTAGCTGGAAACCTTCATGGAACACAAGGGATAGATCATGGCTATATCCTATACTTTTGGGGCCTTTCTTTCAGTCTTGCTAGTGGGGTTGTTTGCACTCGCAACTGGTAGGGGTTTTGCGACTTAGCACCGGAGGAGGGAAAGCCAGTGGAGGGTGGTATTGTTTCGTGGTTGACACAGGGCTAAGATCCTGATCCAACAAAGCACTTAAGCGTGTGCTTAATATAAGTGCGTTGTTGGACTGAGGCCATTGAGAAGTGGTTCCTATTCCTTGCCACAGGCTCCCTGCTGGACCCTCGGCATGTCACCCAGGCTTAGATTCACAAAGGTACGTAAATGCTGGCAGGCTGAGCATCACAGGAACACACAAAGCCTGAGTTCGGCACCTAGGCTCCCTGTAGCATGCATGGGGAGCGATAGGCACCTTCAACAGCAATTCACAAAAGGTGGCACAGAGGTGGGGAGCTGCCTGAGCTAGCCAATGAGAGGGGGGGTGAGCAGTAGGCACCCAAGTAGGGCGCCCATACAGCCCGAGTTGGCCAAGTCCCCTTTCTGAGCCCTGTCCCGCATGTACCAACTTTGTATTTGTCCCATTTGCTCGTGCCAATTCATGATTAGTTGGCAAGAGTAAATGGGACAAATGTCCAGTTTTGCCAAAAATGTGGGACACGTCTCCCCTAGTGGGGCGTGGAGGAATGTTCCGGGGGGGGGACCAAGCCCCATGTGCAAGAGGGGGGCGGCTCGGATCAACCCTGTGCGCGTGTCGGGGAGGGCGGCTCAGGCCAACGGCCCGGGCCAGCTCCATGCAGGGGCCGGGGGGACTCGGGTGAGCCCCATGCAAGGAGGAGGAGGCAGGGGGCTTGAGCAAGCCCTGTGTGGTGTCCCGTTTTCCCTGTGGGAAATATGGTCACCCTGCACTTAAGGCACTTTTTGCAAGAAGCTGAGGATGGGTGGAAGAGGAGAGGCAGGACGAGATCTCTCCTAACAGCCCAGTGTGTGGGGCATGCACTTGGCATGTGGGAGACACCCTCAATTCACGTCCTCCCCTCCACCTAAGATTTGATATACCCCGTTCCAGGTGAGCACTCCATGCACTGGGCTAATGGTTATGTGGAATCTGCTCGGTCCCCTGTCAGCCCCATTCATTGGCTAGCGTAGGCAGCTCCCCACCTGGCTGGATAAATAGTCAGTGGGGCAGGGAGACTGGCTGCTGGATCTCCGTACTCCTGGGTGAGTGCTCTAATCACCAGGCTCTAGCGTCATTTGCACGCTTGTGACCCTCCTACCCTTCCCCGCTTCCCCCAATGACTCTTCAGTTATTTATCCAGGTAATTTTTACTGCAAAAATTAGGGGTCAAGGGAGTTTCGGCCCCTACAGGGTTGAGAGGGAGTTTTGTGACTCACATTGGAACCTAAAACTGGGAGGTAGGCACCGCCACCCAGACTTAGGCACCTAAATCTGGGGTTGAGGCACCTAAGTCCCTTTGTGAATCTAGGGCCTTAGTCTCTGAGACTGAATTGCCTCAGCCAGCTTGTGGAGATGATGCTACTTCCCTCTCTCACAGGGGGTGCCGGAAGGCTAAATTCATGACTAAAGTGCTTTGAGATCCTTCGGTGGAAGGTGTCAGTGAACAGCCAAGTATTGTGCATCTACTTCTGCTTTAAAGAGCCCCAGCTGGAGTCAGGATCCTGTGTCACGCCAGTTTAATGCACTGTAACGCCATTAAGTTCACTGCAGGCACACTAATATAACATTGGTGTAACAGAGTGGAAACCAGGCCCATTAACTCTAACGCCAGCTCTGTCACCGATCGCTTCTTTGACCTTGGCCAAGTGACTCGAGCGCGCCGCTTCGCTTCCCCGGTGTCGGAACAGAAGATCAGGCGTTAAGGAATTTAGATGGAGAATGGACTGCGGCGACTGACCAACTTCTACAAAACACAGACCCTGAGAAAATACAAGACACTGGCAAAACTATTTCTTTTAGCAGGATGTTTTCAGCATCAGTGTCTCTTTAAAGGTGTTCTCTAAATCGGAACACTGTCTTGTACATGGAAAATCATACCTCTATCTCTCCTGACCTATACCGTACAGTGGGTGTTGCACTGAGGGTAGAGATACTGCTAGCCCATTCTTAGTCCATCTGTGCGAAGAGACAGTGTCTGTGAATCTTTCTCAGGCCAGAAACTCTGATAGATTGTCCCGCAGCCTCTCAGGCGTCTGTAGTTACGTAGCCTTTCATTAAAATGATAGTGCGAGGGAAAGCGCAGCTATTGAGCTGGTTCAGCTACCGGTTCATTGAACTGGAGCGAGTTCTGATTTCAGCATGTCAGCGCATTTATTCAGAGAGCAATTCTCCAAGCAGGGCTTTGTGTGGCTTTTTTCAGCTGCGGAGTTAATAATTCCATTTTCCTCCCCATCAGAGGGCGTGGGATTGCAGTGGATTCATCTCAAAGCAAAAACCTACGTTAACCCTCTTTAAACCATGGCAACATCGCTCACTTAGCAAATGAAATCACCTCTTCCCCCACCTAGCCCTGGGCAGGACAGGGCCCTGGTTGCATTTCTTTTCCAGTGCTCCCCACTCAAGCAGCCATGAGGAAATAGGACTCTCAGCACTGACTCATACTATCCTATCTTTTTCTTTACTGGCTTAACAAGGGAAAGCACTGAATAAATTACCCTCAAGGATCCAGCCACCAGGTGGAGAGGCTAAAGCACCAGGCTGGGAATCAGGAGTTATGGTTCTGTTCCCAGCACTGCCAACAATTTCCTGTGTGAGCTGGGATAAGTCCCTTAATCATGCTGTGCCTCAGTTTACCCATCTGTAAAATGAAGAGAACGGCTTTGTGCTGAGATGCTGCAATGAATGTGTGTAGACAGTCAGGTACTATGACAATAAGCACATACATAGAGGGAATCTGCTGCCTCTCAGGACGGGTTTGCTTTTGCAGCCAGTTTAGCCCAGTTTTACAGCCAGGGTTGCAGTGGAACGTGGGTGGAGATGTGTGGGCTACACCTGCTTTTAATTTCAGGAGCAGAGCGGTCCACATTTTGCCAGCTGGAGTATTCAGGGAAATAAAGGCTTGGATGATAAATCCCAGTAGCGCTGGACAGCAAGGGAAAAGCACAACATGCAGAGTTACTGTTCACGCATGAAGATCCAGAGTATGGGTATTCTCCAGTTCACCCCACTGAAAACAGCCTTTCAAGAAGCTACTGCCATGAATGGTTCCAGGCCTGAGCTGTGAGGTAGCTGTTGTTGTTGCTGGTGAATGGGGAAATGGCACCAACAAAGGGCAATGATGGGTTAGGAGGGCAGGATAAGTGATGTTATAACTTGTTTTGATGGTCAGTGGAGATACTGTTGGTTGAGGATGGGCGGATACAGGTAAGCACAGATTGGATGCTGGGGTATTACCATCGGAGCCAATCATCCATTTGTAAAGCTCATAGACTATAAGGTCCGAAGGGACCATTAAGATCATCTAGTCTGACCTGCACAACACAGGCCATAGAACCTCACCCATCCACTCCTGTAATAGACCCCTAACCTATGACTGAGTTATTGAAGTCCTTAAATAATGTTTTACGGACTTCAAGGTAAGAAAATCCACCAGCAAGCGACCAGTGCCCCATGCTACAGAAGAAGGCAAAAAACCCCCAGGGCCTTTGCCAATCTGCCATGGGGGGAAATTCCTTCCTGACCCCAACTATGGTGATCAATTAAACCCTGAGCATGTGGGCAAGACTCACCAGCCAGACACCTAGAAAGAAGGCTAAGGATCCCCTGGGTATCACCATAAGCAGTCTAGCCAAGTGTTAAGTTTCAGACTGTTGCAACAAGATTTCAGCATAGCTCCTCTCATCAGGTTTTGTTCTTTCCCACTTGTACCCATCCCCAGCAGGAGAACTGTCTCCCAGGAACAAAACACACCTGTCCGCCTCATCCACAGGGAGCCCTTCCATCTCGAACCGGCAAGAGCAGCCGTAGTCTTCGAAATCCCGGGGGCAAAGTCCAGTTACACACTTCATTTTGTTCACAAAATGGAGCAGCGCAGGGAAGTTAGTGAATATAGACTGTAGCCAAGTGAAGTGAGAACCCAGGCAGTCTAAGGAGAGAATTAACATAGGAGTATGGTATTCAGAGATGGAAAAGGCCTGGGTGATACTGGAGCTGCCGGAGTCCCCCTGCATGGATCCAAATGCAGGATCAGGGTCTAAGGACTGACATAATGCAGCAGCCCTCGTGGGGGCCTTCAGCACTGCAGACAATTTAACCCTGAGCTATTGGCTTTCAGGGGAATCTATTTCAGTTTTTTCTTCTCTTTTTTATTTTACAACAAATTCCATGCTATTTTACTGCCCAAAAATATCAAATCAGGTGTGTACTTACCAAAAAACAATGCCACGCTGTCCACGTTTTGAAAGACCCCATTGAAGAACGTGATATTGTCTAAACCAAAATCAGAATAAAAAAGGTGAAAAAGTTTTGCCCTTGCATATCCGTACGTTGCTCCCATTGATTTCAGTATGTTGATTTCAATGGGAGGCATAATGCATCGGAGGGCATGATATAACCTTTGCTGTGCAGTAGCGCCAATCCCAAGCTTTCAAAAATTATGAATCAGGCCCCCAAAATCATGTGATTTTAATAAATGATAACTTTTGGAATCCATTTTTTTTTTTTTGTCTCTTGGTTTTTGAGCCTGTTGGGGGTCATATTGTTGAGCTTTTATCTGCAGCTGTGAGGACTAAAAAACTTACTTTTCATCAGAAAAATTGAAAGCTCAGATGCTTCTAGAACCACCTGACCAGAGGAGCTGGGTTTTTAAGAAAATCCCACAAGGCTTATGACACAATGGTCGGAGATGGCATTGCCCGGTTTGGTAAAGATCTTTTGTAAAGATATTTGAAGTACATGAACCTGTTTCTCAGGCCTTTTAACTCTTTTTGGTACGGTAGGTTGAAAATGATGTTGATGGCCCTGGATACTGAAGTCTATGTATTCCTAGAAGCAGAACAGCATATGCAACAGCAGCTCAAGCTTCTCTCACAACACCCTCTCATCCCAATGTAACCCCCAAAGAGCTGACCTAGGTCCCTGGGTCTCTATGTGTGGGTAGCTCAGGGAAAGGGGGCCAAGGCAGACACAGAGTCTGCTAGGCAAGCAAGAGGGAGAGAGAATATTTCAAGTGACGGGGGCTCTCTTGGCTCGGGGGTGGACAGCAGATATGCCTGAATGGCCACCTGCCAGAGGAGAGGCAGTGTCTGAGAGAAAAGAGGGGGCAGAATCAAAGGGTTGACATGTCAAAACCCGGGAAGAAGAGCTATCCTGAGCAATAGGAAGTGAGCTGCCTGCCCCTGGGAGCCCTGTGGGAGGGGAAAAGCCATTTTCGAGGAGTCTGGTGCCAGGCACAGAAAGGGAAGGACGTGTTGCATGATGTGGTTGTGAGCCCCAGGCCCGCATGGAGGGTTCCCCTGAGAACTGGCATCTGGGGGCCTGCAACCAAGATTCCTAAGCCAGGTCCTTTCCCTGTTCACGGTGATGCCCAGTTTATAGAGTTTTGCTGGGAAAACTCCCTGCCCGGCCAGGTGGAGTTAGCCCTCTGGATCCCTAGATAAATCAGTTACTCCCCTCGCAAGCTCTGCTCTGGCTGCTGCTTGCTGTGACTGTATCTGACCACTAGGATAGGAGATTGGCGTTCGGATTTTGAATAGAGTTTTTATAAATTGCACCCTGAGCCCCGCATCCCCCTGTGGTGAGGGGAAGCCTTGGGAACAGAAGCAGCCTGATCTGTGCGTGGAGAGGACCCTATCAACTGTGACCGTCAGCCCCTCTGCAGTTGTCGAGGCGTGCAGGTCCGTTTCTGAACTGAGGATCATTCATGGAGTTGCGAGTGCACCACCGTTTAGTTGGGGAGAACTGCGTCCTCAAGGCCGGGGGGAAGGGGTTGGGGATCTTATTACCTGCTGCCTATTAAATCTGTGACGGGAACCCATGTGTGAGTCTTTTGGGCTGTACCGAACCAAGTCAGCCCAGTTGCTGCACAGAAGATATTGTCACAGATCATGAAGGCCCCCTACAAAAACATGTACCAACGGGACGCTAAATTTTACTCTATCAGATCATGTGACTGGGGAAATTCATGGGTATTATCAATGCACCTTGAGAATAGCATTTTGCCTTGTTATGTTATGTTTACTTCCCATTTAATATAATTACTCTCTCAAATATATTGTGCGTGTTTGTGTTATTTCCTGAGAGTCTCCAAGTTACCCGGTGCTTAGGATTTTCCTTCCAAGCTGTCCTGGTGCCCCTGCCAGGAAGAAGCGAGCGGGGTGGAGGCACCGCCAAATAAATTCATATGGGAAGAAAATAAGAACGTTATGCCCTGCTGAGCAGGAGGTGAGAGCCAGATGAACGCAGGCCTGTCCATCATAACGCATATGGAGATTGGTGCTAAAGGAGGTAACTGAGCGGATAGGAGTGCTGCACCATTGTTACCCAGCTCTGATGGAATATCTCCAGTGGAACTGATATGTCTCATTCTCTGTACTCAGCTGATCCTGTCTTTTGAGACTGCCAAAAATGCCAGCTGTGCTTATGGTATTTTTTTATGTGGTTATCTTTGTGCTGAGGACTGGAGTGAGATTGTCTTTCAACTCGCACAGACCCCAAAAAGCCAACAAATTCCCGATTCTATGATCGCCTGGGTTTAAGAATAAATCCAATCTTATTTAAAATGTAAAAAGAAGTTGGTTTGGCTCAGTGGTTACGACCATGAAACTTGGAGGTTCGCTTACCCTCAGGTTTCGAGGCCACTTTTCTTTTGAGAAACAGGGAAGATGTAATAGTTTCAAATGTAAATCACTAGCTAGTTAGTTAGTCAGAAACACAATTGCAACAAGAAACGCAGGATCAGTGGTACAAAGTTCTCCCTAGTCAGCTCTAGGGACCAAACCTAGGTTATAGCAGAGATGCCTTTGCCTCACTGGGTTTTGGTTTGTGTTCCAACAACACCAACGATGCAGTATCTGATAGAAGAGCCTGCATCTCCTCATACACTGATGTCAATCAGCTGGACTCCACCGAGGTCAAAGGACTTACATCAAGGTAAAAGACGTATAAGCGAGAGGTGACTCAAGTTCTGCGGTTATTTCACTTCCACTAAAGGTCCAATATAATGAAGGCCAGATCTCTGGACACTACTGGAAAGTTCTTTCTGGATCTCTTTCCCCAGGAGACTGCACCCTGGTGCCTCTTAACATGTGAAAATACTGTAAAAAGGAAAGTTTAAAAATTCTTACTCAGATTTCTTTCAGGTGCAAGTGGACGCTCCGGTGGAAGCGCTGGGGGCTCTGATTCTTGGCCGCCTGTCTCACCAATCATATTCAAGAAGAAAATATTGTAAAGTGGAAAATAAATACACACACACACACACTTCATAAGGCTAGAGAATATGTATTTCATTGAGCAGCCAGATACCAGGGTGCCCTAGTATCATCATTAATGCACTGATTCAACAAAGCACATACTTCAGTTACATTGACTTCAACTTTAAGGTAGTTAAGCACATGCTTAAGTGTTTTGCTGAATAGGGGTGGACTTATGCACATACTTAAATGCTTTGCTGAACCTAACCCTTATTGGACGTAGTCACATGAGCGTTGACAAACTACTATAAGATGACCACTTCCATTGTCAGATTTTCGACCATAAAACTCTGTGCCCTTCATTTATTTGACTTTCAAGGCTGGGGAGAATCTGAACTGACACTCCATTGCTAATTCGAACTCCCTATTTCCCTTTGTCTTCTGTGCTTCGACGTCCCTTTTAAATCCAGAATTCTTTTCCTACTGTTCCCTGAGCTTTAGGCCTGACTTTCATTCTCATTGGAACCACTTCAGTGCCTGCTGACTACAGCTCAAACCATATCATGCCCAGTTCCTGGACGGAAGCAGCACTATTAGAAAGTTAGCGGTCTGGCAATGTATCTTGTCACAATTGGTTGCTTAAGCTAGTAATATTGATTGTGAGTTGCAAGAGATATCTGAGGGATTTCTTGTTTGTGATATTTCTGATTGCTTCTGTGGGAAGCCTGGGCACTGGTTATCTGCCTGGAGTTGTTTAGTTTTTTGAAGAGCATGTGATTGTTATTCACCATTTATAAAGCAATAGTGCCAAGACTCCAACCAGGGCAAGTGCTCCATTGTGCTGCACCAACGTATGGAAAAGGACAGCCACTGCCCCAAAGATCCGAAGATTTTCAGAGCGGCTTATCTCATTTCCGTTTTCTACTCCATTTCTGCTTCTTCATTTGGATTATTGGCGCCTCCCTTTGATGCTGCCAAGGTAGAATTTTCCCACTTTTATTTTTCTGTTTATAATATTCTGCATTAGGATAAAGGGTGGTGGTGGTTGTGCTGCTTCTTGCATTTCTCCATCTGATGGTGAGTAATTTGCAGAGTGTCTGTTTTCGCTTTGGGTTTCTATGCTTCATTGTTTTTAAGAATAAGTAAAATTTTCAAAAGTGCTTAAATGACTTAGGAGCTTAGGTCCCAGTAAAAGTCAATCAGACGAAGACTCTTAAGTGCCCAAGTTACATTTGAAAATGGACTTTAGGTTTTGAAGTAACTTGGGTACTTTAGAAAATTTTACGCAGTACTTTCATTTTCTTCAATCCTTTCTTTTGAAACGTGCTGTTCCCAGAGTACAATCTGGTGCCAGGTAATGCCAATTGATTTCCTTCCCACCACAAGCAGATTCACGGTATGTTGTGGCCATAGTCAAAATTTTGAATAGGAAGATGGATCTGCAGTGCCAGGGCCAGTCTGAGATGACAAAAAATCATGTGGAATCTTGGCACTATGAAATCAACCCATTTTATTAAGGCAGCTTCTGTCACAGTGCTCAGAGTCAGAAAAAGGGCCAGGAAAGACATTTCATTGCCTAAATAATGGGGGCATCTAGCAAATCTTATTGTATCATAAGAAGCAGGAGTACCATCTTAAGTATTTAGACCCAGCTCCTCAAAGATATTTAGGTGCCTAGCTCCCACTGAAATCAATGGGAGTTAGGCATCTAGGTATCTTAGAGGATCTGGACCATATCATAGAAAAGTTGTGCACTTTCATAAACCTCTTTGAATGCATGGCCAGAAAGGCTAATTTCATGCTTTATTAAAATAATCCTGAGTTTCATAGGGAATTAACAGTGAAGAGTGGACTTTTACAGATAATAAACTTCTGGCTATAAGTCTTAGAGATGGCCAGAGATATAAGACATTGAGCTGCTCTTGATCAAGACTGGTGTGTAGTCGTTTATTTACAGT
This sequence comes from Emydura macquarii macquarii, assembly GCF_026122565.2. Lineage (NCBI taxonomy): Eukaryota > Metazoa > Chordata > Testudines > Chelidae > Emydura > Emydura macquarii. Next base: position 10,396,322 of record NW_027130506.1, read on the forward strand.
AGTTTACTTCTATGCTTGTGCTATGGTTTTGCATTATGTGCCCTGTTCCTGATTTGGACCATGGAGTGAACTAGCCAAGGCAAGTATCAAATTAGCAAAATGACGATGCATGTTTAAGGACAAAGTACAGTAATTCAAGCTGTTTACTCTTACTTGAGATTCTAATTCAGTTTTTCCATCTTCTGCAGATTGCACTGGAAGTCTAAGGATGTCTCCCATACAACTGAGTGACATCTAACTTGTTTGCAATTTATGGGTTTGGTTTTTTAATCATTCTCTCATTAAACTTTAATGGCACTGGTTCCTTCCCAAAACAAGCCCAGATTTTGATTCTCTTCTATTCTATTCAATAGATACAGATTACCACCTGAAGTTTAGGGGGGTTAAAGCAGAAAATGGTTAAATCTGAAGTCAGTGGAATCTGCTGGGCACTTAAGCACTTCTGAAAATTATGCCACTTTTATTTGGGTACCTACATATGGATTTAGGACCCAGGCGTCGTCATTCAAAAATCATGGTTGCCTATTCTTATGTGATAAAGCAAGACCTCCCTTTGAGTCCTCCTTATCTTAAAAATATAAGTATCCTGATGCTTGCTAGTGTAACAGATTTAAAGCAGGATAAAACCCAAAACCTTAGAAAGAAAACAAAACAAAGGGTCAGGGAGAAATTAAGATATATTAGCAAGGAGCTTAAGGGTTTTATGCTTTCCTTTCAGAGAATAGGAATCCTCCTTTATGATTGGGGCAGGTGTATCCTGTACAATCAATTTCTTGAGGTTTTGGAAGAAGGGGGACACAGGAGAACCTTGGAGCCACTTATTTTATTTCTGTACTAATCTCGAATGTGCCAGGAGCTCCATGTATTTCTTTGAGCCCAGGGCAAGGCATTTGAATAAACAGTGACCCAGCAAGATTACCATTCCTTGCAGCAGCTCTGTCTGTAGCCAGCTGCTTTTCTCCAAACAGAAAAAACTTCTAAAATGTGACCTTTGCAGGGAAAGAGAAGAAACACCCTGAAACCTTGACAACTACAAGGAATTCAGATCACCAGCTGAAATGAAACGAACCCATTAGCAGGAGTATCATTAATACTGCTCATGCATAAACATATTTGGCCCTGACTTGCACTCCTCACTTAAGCAAAGCTATCACTGATTTGCAGAATATGCCCTGCTCTCCTTTGCAACGGTCACAATCCTTTTGCCATGGCATGTTGTTACTGTTAATTACATATTGGGCCACATTCACAGCGGGTGTAAAATCAGCATAGCTCCGTTGTAGTCTCTGCTGATTTGCACCAGCTGACGATCTGGCTCAGTGGGTAAAATTTTCAAAAGCACCTAATCCCATTGAGTTTCAATGGGACGTGTGCGCCTAAATCACTTAAGCATTGCTGAAAATCCCACTCAAATACTGCAAGGCTGTCATTTTCCAAAGTGTGCAATTCCCATTGACTGTCAACAGATTATGGCTACCCAAGGGTTGTATAGTTCTTTGTAAAGCCCCAACCAAATCCATGATTCTGAATTGGAAAACAAAAGGTTTATGCAGAGCAAGAACAATACTCCTAAACACACCCAGAAGAGAGGGAATTGCTCCAACATGTTTCTTAGTTGACTTAATTCTTTTGAACAATTACTAGCACAAGAATAGCTGCAGCCTACTTGAGATGTTATATCATAGTGTCAGACCCTCACTAATTACTTGATTCTCCTTTTCTTTCTGACCCGTAATGACATGTCCGATTTCCAGTTGGAAACTAATGTTTGTTAATAAAATGAGATAACAGTCAAAATATGAGAGGAGCTCCCACATATTCTCCTTAGTACATACGAGAAGAGCACAGGATTTGCAGTGAACAATTTAGTTGATAAATTTAACCTTTTCCCCAAGCAGATGATGATATTCTTACTACTTTGTTATTTTATGTCTATTCCAGCAGCATCCAGAAGCACACTGACTTGAGGCCCCATTATGCTACATGCTAAACAAACACATCGTAGAGGACAGTCCTGCCCCAGAAAGCTTTCAGTGTCATAGAACTTAGTTATTCTGAATTGTTCAGTGAATAGTTAAAGGCCCTGACTGATTCTACATTGAGATCCACACAGGTGCCCACATAGAACCACACTGACTCTTAATTCATTGCAACATCTGGACCAATGTAGAGATAATTTATCTCATCAGATGCTCAGGAACTACCTGTTGCAAGCATTGCTTTCCTCTTTTTCACCTGCCATTTATGCTTTGAGACTGGTCACAAGTTAAACAGTGGTGTTTCTCCACCCTGATCAGATGAATTCCAAGCATGTAAACAGCTTTCAATAGGACCATGCAAACACTTCCTGAATGCATCCTTGTTTTATTATATAGCCACATAAATGTAAAGTGAATGCATTTTAAGTTCACTCCAGCTGTAATATTCTCCTTCTTAAGTATAGGGAATGACTCTGAAATCTCTAGTATTTCCTGAATTAGTGTGTTCACTGTGGGTATTTGCACAAGGTTTTTTGTATAATTTCCAATTTCCTGAGCATGTTCTTATGAACAAAATTTAAGTTGCACAGAAAGTTGCAAAAGTAAATAAAAGGGTTCAAAAATACTCTCAAAGCAAATGGATGTTTTTTTATTTGAAAAGATAACTATGGCAATCTCTTGTGGACTTTATATGTGAATCACACCAGCAAGAAAAGATTTGTTTATTAGGAATGAATAAAACATGAGAGAAGACTTTCTGGATAAATCATTGACTTAAATGGCAAACCTCATGTCTTTGAGTGTTCATACTAATACTTCAGATGTATATGGCACTTTCCCTTCCAGCCAAGGAACATTTGCTTTACAAATATTAATGAATTAAACCTGAAAACTTGAAGCAGGTATTAACAGTCCTATTTTATAGATGGCAGAGAGAGCTTCAGTGACTTGCCCTTTGTCACACAGGAAATTCTGTGATAAAGCCAGCCTTCATGGTTCCCAGTCCCAGGCCTTATTCACAAGCCTCCTTCCTCCATTACAATTTTTATTACAAGCCAAAGGTGGTGTTCAGATCATATAACCGATGCTGCTCTTTTGATCATGCTTTCAGGAAGTGTTACCTTAACAAAGTCCAGAGTGGGCCCTCAGCTTGTGTGTTTATAATCACAGCTATTTCAGATTGCTTAACGTGGGACAAAGAATGTAGCACAATTATGTCAAAATCACCCTAAACTTTTTGGACCAGTTCAATTGGGCTTGTGTACTCAAATGTGCAACAAATCAGGTACATCAAGCAAACTAACAGCAGCCTCTCTGAAAGCTACCTCGCTCCCACTCGAATCCTAGCTTCCCTCTCAGAAATTGGAGATCAACTGAATTTATCCGACAACAGTAAGTGAAAAATCAAAGCAGACAATCTTTTCCAAAACCAGAAAACCTGTAGGCCAAAATGGAGTTGGATTTTTTAGAAAGCCTTTGGCAAGAACCCTCACCAAAGGCTCTTAAGGAAATGAAGTAGCCATGGGATAAGAGGAAAGGTCCTCTCATGGATCAGTAACTGGCAGAAAGATAGAAAACAAAGGGTAGGAATAAATAGTTAGCTTTCATGATGGAGAGAGGTGATCCCCCATGGATTTGTACTAGGACCTTTGCTCTTCAACATATTCTTTAATGATCTGGAAACAGGGGGTAAACAGTGGCAAAGTTTGCAGATGATGCAAAATTATTCAAGATATGTCCAAACCAGGCTACAAGGAATTACAAAGGGATCTCACAAAAGGGGGTTCCTGGGCAACAAAATGGCAGGTGAAAATCAACTTTGATAAATGTAAAGTAACACACGTTGGAAAAATTAATCCCAAACCACCCACCCCCTCGCTATATGCACAGAAAAATGGGGTCTAAATTAGCTGTTATCACCCAAGAAAGAGATCTTGGAGTCACCATGGCTAGTACTCTGAAAACTTCTGCTCAGCGCACAGCAGCTGTCAAAAAGGCTAACCGAAACTATTAGGAAAGGGATAGAAAATAAGACAGAAAATATCATAATGCCACTATATAAACCTACGGTGCACCCACACCTTGAATATTCCATGCAGTTCTGGTTGCCGCAGCTAAAAAAAATAAAGTGGAACAGAAAAAGGTTCATAGAAGGGCAACAAAGGTGATTAAGGATATGGAATGGCTTCCATACGAGGAGAAACTAAAAAGATTAGAGCTGTTCAGATTGAAAGAGAGCTGACTAAGGGAGGATATGACAGAGGTCTCTAAAATCCTGACTGGTATGGAAAAATTGAATAGCAAAGTATTATTTACTCTCTCCCACAATACGGTAACAAGGGGTTACGCAATTAAATGAACAGGCTGCTGGTTTAATACAAACCAGAGGACGTACTTTTTCACACAATACACAGCTAGCTATGGAACTCGTTGCATGGAATGTTGTGCTGGCCAAAAGTATAACTGGGTTTAAAAAAACAACTGGTTATGTTCATGGTCCATCAATCGCTATTAGCTAGGGTGGTCAGGCTTGAGGCGATCTTAAACCTCTGACTACCAATAGCTGGGAGTCGATAACTCCAGTAGTGTCCTGTTCTGTACACGCCTCCTGAAGCTCTGGTATGGATCACTGTTGGAGACAGGATACTGGGCAAGATGGACCATGGTCTGACCCGGTATTGCAACTCTTATTTAATTAAAATGTTCAAATCTGGGTGTGTAGGCTAGGATTTTCGAAGGAGTTTAAGAAGACGTTAGGTGCCCAGCAAACCTTGAATTTCATATTGAATTAAGGCTCTTGTGGAAAAGTCATTCTAGGGTTCAGAGTCACACACACACACAGGGACAATCCTGCAATCTTATTATATAGATTCTCTGATACTAGCAAATAGAACACATTGATCTTCTTGATGGCTGGTATTGATATATTAAACTCTTAACACTGAGCTTGATTAATATAGCACTCGTCTGTGTTTTGTATCGGCTCAATTCTCCACTGAAATTCCCGCCATAACAACCCCTTTGAAATCAGAGGACTGAGGCTGGTGTAGTAAGTCAATGCAGAATTTGGCTCCGTGTGAGTGCTGTTAGTTCTTTCGAACTTGAGAAACATGCACGTAGAGCAACTCTTTCCACACATGGCGACAAGAACAAAACAGTCTTACGAAAACAAAGAGAATCACATTCATGCTGAAAGTTCAAGAAGATGGTTTAGCTGAACCTCATTCTATGTATGGGACTCACTGAATGGCCCAGAGTATTTGGATAATATGGATTTATCCAAAGACTAAAACACATTCATAAATATTTTGGAACCCTTTTATATAATTAGCTTGTAGGGTTTTTCTAATGAGTAAAACACTGAGAGAAGGGGAGGTTTCCATTTGTATTTACATTATAAACCCACTTAAAAGTTTTCTTGCATTGCTCTAATCCTATAATGCCTGAAACACATTTTATCACTAAGCTGATGATTATGCTTTTTTCAATACCTTCTATTGAGGAGACAGGGCAATAATCCAAAGACTTTGTTCAAAAACTAGCCCACTTGAAATGGTCAGTATTAGGTGGAAATGTTAAATAGACAGAAAAATATGCAGTCACTTACCACTGTACAATACCATCAACATATTCACCAGAAGAATTACAATCATTGTTTTAATCCAAAGTATGGAAAGGGTCACACAGCAGAAACGCTTGCCTGGTGAATTAAGTAAAATGTTATGGAGGGTGTTTATGTCTTAAATGTAAGAGGAAAAAGACATTTGTTATCGGCGGGTCATTTGTTGTGACTGAACTACTTACGTAGCCTGGTCATATTTCATCTTGATGTGACATGCTGTTATCCCTTAACATTTGTGCAATGCACATATTATAGCAAAGATGAGTCTCATGGAGCATCCCAACATTTTGATTTAGACCGTGACTATTTAAAACTGATTATCTATATTTGCTACAGGACCATTTGAGGTGAGCAAATGGACTATTCCAAAATATTGTTCATGAGGAAGCCATAATTGTCAAGAAAATGGTGAATTTGAAGTTTGTTTTGGTTTGATTCTACAGTAAATTTTAATATTTTTAATCAATAATTTACACTTCTTTTAAATATGGAGTATTGTATAAATTAGGATGACCAAATGTCCCAATTTTATAGGGACAGTCCCAATATTCAGGGCTTTTTCTTATACAGGTGCCTATTATCCCGCGCCCGGTCCCGATTTTTCACACGTGCCATCTCGTCACCATAGTATAAATAAACATTGTAGAATGGACCAGATCTTCCACTGGTGTAAACCAGCATAACTCTGTTGACTTCAGTTAAACCACCTGAGGAGCTGGCCCTATGATAGTCAAATATTGACTGTAATGTTTACAGCCCTATGGATGTTGCATGTCCAATAGTTTCATATTTATGTAAATTACATAAACTATGTAAATTGCACTGCATATAGGGCTAGGTCTAAGTACTCTCTTACTAACACCAGTGTCAAAGAGAAGTGATTTGACGGATGTCAATGGAGTTTTGCTGATGCATAGGAGACCAAAATCAGTCTCTCTCTCTCTCCAGTTGTGGTTTATCCTAGGTTTTAATTTTCTAAATCAGACATTACAGATTCTTCAGATAAGCAAATGACCATTCAATTCTCAGTTTGCATACACGTATTTACAGTTCATGATCTTTCCCCCTAAATACCGGCTTTACAATGCTTCCCACCAACAGAACGTTGCCATGCTCGTTTATTAAATTCTCTTGTAATGAATGCTTTATGAAGATGGATGGCTATAACTATAACAGGGGAACTGATTTTGGTTTAGTAAAATATCCTAAATCATTTTGTCTGCTCTTTATTCTGCATCCTCACTGCCTTAAATATTTTTTTTTCTTAGTTTTCTCTTTCTGTATAATTCCTTTACAATAAAGTGCATATGAAAAAGCGCTTACCTTGAGGAATATTATTCAAAAGCAGTTGGATGGAGGACAAATGGATTTCAACAGCCTCAGTAGTAAATGATTTATACCCACTTGGACGTATACCTTACCCATGTGATCACTTTCTTTGTCAACCCTACTTCAACATTTATTAATTAGTCCTTTTATAAGCAGGTCACTATACCTACTGCATAGCTTAATAATATAGCCCTGGATATGTAAAGGATCTATATTAAGAGGCTTTCTACAGGTGCATTCACTGAGCTGTGCGGTGACTTAATATTATGCTGCTGTAATTAAATAACAATTGTTTCACTGTAGTCCCTCTTCTACCAAATCTCTGGGTCATGTGATTATGGCTTTAATAACTTAATAAGAGGTAGTGACCAATGATGAAAGACAAATGAAACATTATACAGCATTAGAAGCACTGGCATCCTACCCGTGTTGAAAACCCTGCCTTTATCTAATTTCTATGGGTCTGATCCAAAGCCAAAGGGCATCAATAGGAAGGCATCCACTGATTTCAATTGGCTCTGGACCAGGCCTGCTCTTAATTTAATATGAATTCCTTTTAGCAATCCCAGTTGCAGTTAGTCTTAAAAGTCACCATTGGCAAAGGACAACGGATGTTCATTGCAGATGCAAAATTTTAGTGAAAACTAGTTGCAGATTTGGGCTATTTTGCACATTTGGGGCTTTAATAAGTCACTGTATCGGAGGTTCAGGCTGACAACACCAGCAGTTCCAGTTTGCCTAGGAGGCAGAATTTGTCTCCTCAGTGAGGAGAGCCATCAAGAACACATCACTCTTGTACTGCAAGCCCTCAGTTCAGGCCCAGTGCCAATTCGAGGCTTTGGTCTCAATGTACAAGGCCATAACAGATCAGGACTCAGCTACGCTAGAAGCCTCCCTTTATACCCATGATGCTCAGAGACTGACACTGCTCTGGGACACACTAGCAAAACAAAGCAGAGGATGAGAACCAAAAGCAAAGCATTCTTGACTGCGGCTTCTTCTACCATAATGACTGGACTGAAGCAAAGTCCTGACCTCTTCAAGCACACAGCAAGACCAGCCAAGGCACACACACAGGTCTGCCAGGCGGAGGCAGTTAGCACTAGGATTCATGACACCAGTCTCTTGTCTTCACCTTAATTTGCCAATTCGCATTTTCTGCCTTATGGCCAGCTCTGGTGATACCCCTTTTGTCAGTAGGTTCTGTGCTAACTGTGAAATAGGAGTCAGGGAAACCTTCTTTAGGGTGGTCTTAATAAGCTAGGAGTAAGGCGATTGTTTCCTCGTGAGGCTGATGGCGCTACAGTTTGAAATCAGCAGCCAAAAGAGGTGTTTTCAATTCACAAGGGGCCATGTCACCCTATGGTGTGAATTGGCATAGTTCTGGGGACATCAATGGACATATGCTAATTTATGCCAGCTGAGCATCTGGTCCAATATATTAGTGCAGGGAGGCAGAAGAGGCTGGACTGGCCCGAAAGGTACTTAGAAAGGGTTACAGATCTGGCCTACATCATTAGGAATAATGGAATAATCAATGGAGAGAGAGAGACTGGAACTGGTTAAAACCAATTTCAATTTCAAGATTTCTTGACCAAAACAAGGAGCATTTACATTTTTTTCCCCCCAAAACATGTGCCCATTGTGCTACTGATAAGGCCGCAGCAACAGAGTAAAGCCCCCTACAGTGATATCATGATACTAAGAAGTTTTCATTTCCACCGCTCTACAGGGTCTGGCACTTCCTGCTGGGGTTTCCAGCCAGCGCAGCAGCATGATGTTTGATGGTGGCTTGTTATGGGACCCTAATGGAAGTATTCAGTTTTGTACAGCGCTAGGCTGGTGACTGATAAATAAGGCTGCAGGTTTCTCATGACAGGAAAAAGATGACAGCTAGCATGATTTTTCCCATTTGTCCGTGACTCACTCCGCAGCGGTGGCTCCTGTCCTGGGCCCAATTTTCCTTTCCTGGGGCAGCGCCACTCAGGTTTGGCCTGGTTGCTCCTCTGTCATGATATGCCTGGTGGGCCAAACCTAAGCGGCACTGAGACCTGATGTTCCAGGTGACAAGATCTAGGGTGGGGAGGCAGGCCCAGCCCTATAAGCTGCTGCTGCCGCCCATGCCCCAGGTGAATGCGGGGGCAGGAGAGGATCTCTCCCCAGCCCCTCCACCCAAACCCCTCCCCATTTGAGCTGGGATTGGAGTTGTGGTGCTTAATGGAAGATGGTGCCACAGATGATGAGTGCTCCCCTTATTTGCCAGGGCATTTTTTTCTCAGATGTCATGGAACAGCCACTAAACCAGTGACTTTTACCATGACTGTGCCATGCTTTTTTATTAGAAAAAAAAAAGTCATCACACATTTGCAGCCCTGATGCTTATAAATGTGAGTGCGCCAAGTAGGTCTACACAGCCCACAGCAGCAAGCCTCTGAGCCTGGGCCAACAGATCTGGGCTTCCAGAGCTCATGCTCCCATGCAAAAATTGCTGCATAGGCCTTTGGCCTCGGGCGGGAGTTGGGGGCTCTGAAGTCTGAGGAGCAGGGTAGGCTTCAGAGCCTAAACTCCAGCCTGAACCACAACTTAAAAGTGCTGTCCACAGGACTATTTTTAGCATGATTGTGCGAGCCCAGCGATTCGCTGCAACGGGCTGCGTAGACATGTACCAAGAGGCTGAGTGCGACTGACTTCTGGGCCTTTACAGTTTGGGAAAATGTTCTCTTGTGAGTATAATCAGTGTGTCCATTTATACAGAGACCCTTATTTTTGTAATTCCTCTCTTACTCTCTTTCTGTTTCATCAGTTTCCATGACCCACCTGGGTAAACTACATGTAGGTCACAAAGAACTGTTACGAACAGGTTGGCTGTGATTCAGGACAGTTAACATTAGTCATCAGCGATCATTTCACAAGACACCCATAACTATGTAGCATGCTATGGTTCTCTCACAAAGCCCATATTTTTGTATGGTGTGTATCCTGTCACAATCCTTAATATTCACAGTGGAGACGCGTACAAGGCCATAATTGCTAATAACCACAAAAGCATCATTGCCACAAACTAGAGATGGTCAAAAAAAATTCTGGCAAGCATTTTCCCCACAGAAAACAGTTCCCTTTTCAAAATGAAATTTTTCACGGACAATGTTTGTTCCTTTAGAAATCTTTTGGTTTTTCAATGAAAAACTGGAGGGAAAAAACCCCAAACTGAAAAATGGCTTTCCAGTTTGCTATTTTTCTGTTTTTTCATTGTCTCTCTCTCTCCATACACTTCTCTCCTTATTCCTTTTTTTCCCATGTTGCCATTCGCCAAGAAAAGAATGGGAGAAGGAGAGGGAAACGGAAAATTGAAAATTTTTGCAAACTAAAAATATCTGTTTTTAAACCCCCCCTCCCCCCAAATATTCTCTTTTCTGTGGGGATCTTTTAAAAACGGTGAGTGGTGGTATTTTTTGTTTTTTTAGTTTTGCAATTTCTGACATAATTCTGACATTTTCTGACCAGCTCCATGACAAATGACATTGCTGTTATTCCTAGTCTGATTTACACCCGGCTCATACCGAGCATTATTCTTTCTAATGGCCTGACTGTTATGAAGTGTTGTGGTTATAATTTATGTCATCCTACAATCCTTTGCGAAGACTGACAGCTTAGCACTTGCACCCCGTCACCAGATACAATGGTGAGCATTTGAAAGGGGAGCACCAGAAACCCTTGTTATGCTTCTAGAATACTCCATGATTCCCAGTTGTGATGTTCTTCTCGTTATTAAAACATCTGGGTTAAATTTGTACCCAGTAATGGGAAATCTTTTTGCCCAGTTTGAAATGTGAATAGTTGGATGACATACTGTTGGTTCACAGCAGCGTTAGGTCTTACATTGTAACACAAGTGTTGTGCGGTTTGGTTTTGTTGTTATTGCTTTTCGTTCACTGAAGGTATACAAAGGGATTGAAGGCAGCTGGAGTTTTTAGGGCAGGAGTTTTTAGTACTTGGCATGAATTGGCGTGAGTTAGTATAGATCGGGGGTGGCCAAACTTACTGACCCTCTGAGCCGCATACAACAATCTTCCAAACTTCAAGAGCCAGGGTGCGCCTGAGCCCAAGACCCTCCTCCCTACAGGGCTGTGTCCCCGCCAGGTGCACCCTGCAGGGCAGAAGCCCTGAGCCCCAGCAGGCCCCTCCCACGGGCCAGAAGCCCCGAAACCATCCTCCTCACAGGGCAGATCTAGCCCTACCACCACACCATAGGGCAAAGCTCTGAGTTCTCTCCATTCCGGTCTGGTAGGTAGAGAATAGGGGTGGGGGACGGAAGTAGGGGGCACTGCAAGCTGCACTTTAGCTGTAAAATAACCACATGCGGCTCGCGAGCTGCGGTTTGGCCACCCCGATATAGATGCAGCATAGCAGTGAAAGCACAGAAGGGACAAGCATTTCTTATAGAAGAAGATGCAGTGGTTGTATTCTCCTGCTAACACAGCTCCCCAGTTTAAAGCGTGGAATAAGGGAAGGCTCTTGATCTGGAACACTGAACGATGTTAAAATGCTCAAGTTCATGAAATAGTAAACAAGTGTCACCTCTGAGAGCTCTTTTAGGTCTGATTTCAAATTATTTTGTGTTTATTTTTATTATGACCTCTTTAATATAACTTTAGACAAAACTAATAAGCTGCTTGCATACACTAATAAACTTTATAGATGCTGTTTATAAAGCACAGTTTAAAAATCTTTTAAAAATATTTCAGTACAGTTAAATTTAGGGTTTAAAATTCACCTGGTTTTATACATCATTTATACAATCCTTTGGAGGGAAAAAAAATCTCTAGAAAGTTGCTGGTTGATAGAAATAGTTGTAACTAACATATATAGCCATTTGATTTTTTCTTGTATTGAAAAATGGAAAAAGACTACTAAAGACTGTCAGAACTCTTCGCATTTGCAGTAAATTCCCTCTGTGCTTTAGACAGATTTACAGATGTTTGTAAGGCATTTTTGCTTTAATGCTGGAAGAACAAAAGAAAATCACACTCAGAACATATTTCAAAAGGAGAATTTCTAAAACATATTGTAATCTTAATTATATCTTATTTATTCCATAACCAAAACATAATAAAATAGCTAGTCCTGAAAGATTCTTAATCTTTCAGTGGAAAACTTCTCGTTTATGATGTTTAGATCATGAGAGGCTCCATACACCTTTGTAATTTTACTGAGCCAGATTTTCAGATGCTGAAAATTGACATAGCTCCACATTTAATAGACTACAACATATTTAATAGACTATGGAAAAGTATAACCAGAAAGTTTACTTACTTTGTGAGTAAGCCATTCTTTTGACCCTTTCACAGATGTAAGTTGCATTTTTCAAGAACCAGGAATAGTATTCAATACAGTACCTAAAGATTTAGTCAAAGTTAGGGGAGTAATATCCTTTCATCTACTGTGATTTTATACAGACATTTTACCATGTAAGTGTTCTAGTTTTAATATACAAAAAGCATATGCTGCATATAAAAGCCTGGATTCTGATCTTGCTTATGCTGCTATGAATCTGGAATAATTCCACTGCAGTGAATGGAATTAGCCATGATTCAAACCCAGTGGATGTCAGATCAGATACTGTCCCAAAATATTTATCCATTTGGGGCCAAATTCCCAGTGTTTACTTAAGTAAAACTGTCATTAATTGAGGACTGCTGTTTTATTTTGAGTTCAGGTAAGTCTTACAAGACTTGTGCTTTCAAAGATAAACACACAGTTAGCCTAACCTTACTCTTATCCTAAGAATGCAATATAATGGGCTGGCTCCATATATTCTTTTTTGCAACGGACTATAAATCCTAATCTGTACACATTAAATCCCACGGAGTCAATGGGGCTGAGTAACACCAACTGAAGATCAGCCCACTATCAGCCATATTATAAGTGCAACTTCATTAGGGATGCTTGCCCAGTGACACTTACAACGGTTTGCTTCAGACAGATTTGAAGACAGGGCCTGATCTAAAGGCCTTTGAAAGACTCCTGTCAATTTCAATGGGTTTTAGATTAGGCCCATAATGGAATCTGACATATTTTCTAACTAGAGATCCAAGGTGGGTGAGGTAATATCTTTTATTGGAGCAACTTCTAAGAGACAAGTTTTCTGTGTAGCTCGAAAGCTCTTCCCTTTCACCAACAAAAGATAGGTCCAAAGAAGATATTACCTCACTCACCTTGTCTCTCTAATATCCTGGTACCAACAGAACTACAACAACACTGTAAACAACAATGGAAGGTATTGTCTAAATGTCTTTTCTTTCTTTCTATATTTCCATCTCACATAAGGAAGTTCTGGATTTAGTTGGCTCGGGATAGTTTTTCCTCTCAAATTCTTAAGCTTTCAAAACTGACAGTACTTAGGGCCATCGATCAAGTACGCAGACTCTTGTCTAAAATATTATTGTCCACATTCCTCTCCGGGAGTAGGGATCCATGGGAACAGACCAATGCAGGACTATCATACTCATACAGAGGTGTGATCAAAATACTGAGGGGTCTATATTTTTAGTATTTATCAGTAGCTCTAAAGTTATTTAAACATTTAGGTATTTAGGGTAGAATTTTTTTAAAAGCACTTAACATCTCCATAAGTTTGCTCCCAGAGAAGTCAATGGCCATTTTATTATTACACATTGTCATGACAATGCTGAATACTTTTGAAAATCTGACCCACAAGGCGCACTTTAAAGAGCTATTTTTAACAGAAAAGTTTAACAGACGAACAACCTGAAGGTAGCATGACAAGGGTGCTGAGATGGGCCTGCTACACCTAGAAGTCTTGAGGGCCGTATGGAAGCAGGAAACCAGACAAAAACTCCTTCCGACACAGAACGTATTGTCCTCTCTCAATTGCTCTCTCAGATCCATCAGTCTGACTCTGTGTTTTGGTGTAAGTTCAAGTGGCTCTGCCACTGATGCGAGACAGCTCCCCCAGTCCGGCACTCAGGTATCTGATTTTTAACAAGCTCATCACTAATAATATTTAAAAGTTAGGGGGAAAATTACGCCTCTTTCCCTTCCCACCACCCAACCTGACATCCAGTTAGGAGTCTAAAAATGGTTGATTGTCCTGGGTTATCCAGCTACATGCAGAGTTCAAAGCCCTCTTGGAATAAGGGAAGACAATCTAGTGCAGATAATGGGAAGGCTCAACGGCTATTCTAAGCCTAGAAAGGGAGCAAGGAAAGAGGCACAGTGTATAAAAAAGAGCGGAAGGGGAATGATTAGTTCAAGATCTCAAAATCCATATTCAAGGAATGCTTTGACTTTTCAAAGCGATGGTTTTCCGGAATCAACCTAAGCAGCACTTTTCCTTTCCCAACAGGAGATTTCTATTGCAAATAAACCAGCTATTTTTGTTCCTTTTACACCTCAATTTTTAAAAAATTAATAGGGAGAACCCCCTGCTGGTGAGAAGCATATTAAATATGTACTTCAGTGCCAGTTCAGCATCAGGTCTGTAACTAGGATTTCAGATGACCTCGCACTTTACGTAACAGCCTGATCTAAGTGAATGCCTCAAGTGTATACCCATCATATCAGGACCACGATGCTCATTGATTTTTGGTGAATGGTTGGAGTTAACATCAGCCCAAGAACACAAGGAACTCTGTAGATCTGCTTTTGTCATTGAGCCTCGGTCAGACTACGCTGCACTTGCATTGCTGGTTAATAAAGACGTTTGAAAATTTTCCAGAATCATTTTTGTAACTGAAACTGGCTTTTTTTTTTTTTTGCCTAAATGGGTTTTTTTTTTTCAAAAAGTGTCCAAAAAAGATTTTTTTGTCTAAATTTGAATGGTTTTTTTCTGAAAAAATCTCAAAAAATTCCAAGAAAGCTTTTGAAAAAAATGAAAACTCCAAAAAAATATTTAATGGAAAAAAATCTCAACCAGCTCTACTGTTTACTTTCAATGCTAGTATAATTCCACTGACTTCAGCAGGATTTTGCTTTCTAACAGCAAGGCTCAAATTTGACTTTTTATCTTGGAAGCATGTAAGCGCTCCTCCTATTTTTTCCATTTCTATAATCAAGTTATCAAGTTTTGCAGGAAACAATCTCCTAGACTGGTCAACTCAAAAGGACGTGAGCAGTGTTGGATGGCTTCTTCAGCAATATTTTCAACTGAATTTATGAGCAGGTGGTACTGAGTTTTTAGAGCATTAGAGAGCTACAAAACACTCCTCTGCTCCAATTTACAAAAGAGAAAGAGCATCCGTCTCTCTTGTAATACACTTCAGTGTAAGTAGCAGACTGAGGCCATCTCAGGGCGAGCTGGAGAGCAATGGGAAAGGCACATTTTTCCAGTTGACTTTCAACTGCCACCACAGGCTCCTGCTGGTTCAGTCATAGGAAGGTTTCTTTGTGATGATTTTGGAGCTACTCCCACCTACGAACTTTGGGAATCCTGGTTTGAGTCTCAGTGGTGGTAATGTGTGGGATACATGCAGTGGCATCCAGCCAGAGGATTTTTTCACAATTCCCTCTGTGAGGCAGGTAAGTATTAACACCTCCATTTTACTGATGGGGAAACTGAGGCACACCATTAGGTTATCATCCACTCCTGGGCTTTACTCCCAACTTGCCCAAGGTCACTCAGCAGCTCAGTGGCAGAACAGAGCCCAGGAGTCCTGCCTCCCCCAATCTCCTATTTTAGGTCTGAGGGAAGATCCTGTCCCCTCAAATCCATCACTGTTGTGCTTTCTCCATTTCTCAGCAGAGCTGGGGGGAGGTGGAACCAGCTTCAGAAGCAGAGGATTGGACAGCTGGCCTTGCCCCCTTCCTAGAATGCTGTGCCAAGCTGGGAATCTGGCCACAAAACCAACCTGCCAAAATAATTTTGTCCCGGGTCACTAAATAGTCCTTCCAGGCAATGAGTCCTTCCAGGCCTGTGTGAACACAGCATTTTTCCCCAAATGACTCACTGAATGAAGCTAAGGTTCACGCCCTCTTCTCAGACTCCCTTTTGTCCCCCACATAAACCCCAGTCACAAGAGGGTGGGGATGATGCGTCCCTGAAATGCGTCCTCTCTGAATGCTTGATTGTATGGTCCTGTCGGGCCAGACTTGCAGACTTTCAAAACTAACTGTTGTGAACTGTCCTTTGAGCAAGCAACACAGCCCACCCCAAGAAGGTATAAGAAGACTAGATTTACCTCATGGCGTCTTTTCTTGAATTTCTTCTTCGATTAACACAAAGACACTGCTGAAAAAATTTACACAGCTCCATCACGCAAGGATTGATCTTTTGAACCATAAAGGTAACCGGAGGGGAGTGCAGAGGTGGCTCTTTAAGGGTTGCCTGTGGACATCCTAGAAGAAACATAACTCTGAACTAGTCTGAGCACTTGGGAAAGATGCTGATTGACAAGTTCATTGGGCTAAATGTCATAAAAAAACAAGACTGTGTGAGACCAAAAAAAAAAAAACGGGAAAACAGTACACAATTTGGGAGACCTTTGAATGAGATCGAGTTTTAAAATAGGATGGTCTCCATTCAAACACCTATTTAGTGCAACTCTAAGGAGTAATCTTATAGAGTTCTTATGTAGTTTTTTACAGAGTATCATTTATAAATGGAAGTTCAGAATGTGGAACTGCAGTTTTGTAAATTGCGAGTCACTAAAAGGCGTGAGAATTTTATTCCAGTTCATTATAAATGAATTTTCTATATCCAGGTTCCACTTTATAGTGGATCCAAAGGCTCCTGACCTACAGTTTTGCACCCAGACATTCAGAAGGTCACTGCCCACCTAACGCAGAAATTTCTACAGGATTTGGACACCTCGTTCTTACTCATGCTAATGGGAATTGGACATCCAGTTCCCTTAAGCAGCTTTGAAAATCTCAGTCTAAATACCTTAGTCGTGGGTGGCATTGGCTGTTTAGATGAATATATGGACTAAATGGTATCTGGTGCAGGCTAGGCTGAAACTTTTGACCCAAAGACTTTAGAGTAATTTTGTTTCCATTTTCATTTATATGCCATTTGATCATCTGCACTGTATGTTCTAGCTACATGGATTCCCAGGCCAATGGGATTAAGGTCTAATGACAATCTCTAGAATCACTGAGGCTTCTCAGTGCAGTTGTGATACCATACCTCCTCCTATAAATGTGTGATGATCTACCTGGTCCACATTTTTGTCCCTTAGACTGAAATATCCTGGAGTGCAGAGATGGCAGCCTCTCACTTTTCTGCACCTCTTTTTATGTATCTGTTTAAGAACTGGAGAGCAGCTGTGACATTAGCTGAAATATTACTGAGTAAGCATTGCTGTTACATTTGTTTCTTTGTTTGATTTATATGCTAATGAGCAAATGCAACACCCGTTTGATAAGATCTGGATTGTGTTGCACTGGCAGTTATATTAGCAAGAGGTTTTCACAAAAATGTCCCCATTGGGCTTTGATAAACCCTATATATGTTTACAGAAAGTGGTTTTTCACTTGCTTCTCTGTTTAAATAAAAACACTTTCTCACAATGAAGAAGGGAAAAGGCTATACAAGGTTATGTTAAGTGCATTGGCTGGAAATGTTTGTTTCATGCTCTGAACGCTCGACTGAAGTTATTGATTGTGTAACACAGACTTTAAGCATGTGTAGGAGAAAATATTATCGCTGGCTCCGGGGGTATCTTATCCAGAAAACCCATTTAAAAAGGAAAAAAATTGCTTGTCGAAATTATTTTCACAAGCCCCAGAGGCGAAGCTTTATTCTCTGCTAGGGATGATTTCACAATACCCAGAGACACAATGAATGCCTCCAAAGGCAGGAAAATGGCGCCAAACTTCCCTTTAATTTGATTGCCAAATGTTAACAAACGCATCTTGGCAGCCTCCCCCTCCCCCGCACATCCCTGTTCTGTGCACCCTGTGACTTTACTAACCAGACAGTGAATGTGAGCTTTGCAGACTGTGCCTCTTCTACTCTTCCTGAAGAGCACCAGCGCTAGCTAGGTTACATTTACATTCGAAGGCACTGCACGGGGTAAGCCAGGCCGATATTTCACCTGTGTTTTAGTAACAACAGATACTCCCCACTCCAAACAGGAATTTTAAGTGAACATTTTGTTTTTTCAAACTTTTTGTATTGACTTTGTTCGATAAACACAGAGAACATCCTGCAAATTAAATAATTCACGAGGCACAACAGGATTTAGCCATGAGGAGGTGGTTTGCAGGGTGAACTGACAAAGGATTATAACTTGTATCCTACAAGGAACAGGAACTTGGAAGAGAGGGTTGACTTTGGGATAAATAAACTATGAGTTCACGTACCTGTCGCATAGGACCAATCATTTGATTGCCAAATGTTAAGGTCATCCATTATGAGGTGAATGTTTCCTTATTTAGCAGGTGTCTAGAAAAGGTTGAGTTCTTACAGTAGGCACAATCTCTGCTTACAGTCCTGGTTCCCATCCTGCATGGCTTATGCGCCTTTTATCATGATGCACTGGCCATAAGTAAATGGTATTTTGATGGATTTCATTCTTTTCTCTTGTTCTAAAAATGGGGTTTACAGGTGTTCATTGTTTGTTTGTTTAAAGGCTCCTGATCCAAGTGGGTGTCTTCTGATGGTTTTAGTAGAAGACTTTCTCTCATTACAGTAATTCCACTTGCGATCTCATGTTTTGTATGAAATGGGTAGAAGTTATCACGTGTGATATTCAGCACTCATGACATGAAAATCCCCAGCAAATATTCCATACATTAATAAAAACAGTCTGTTAGCTTTAAACCAATAACAAAGGAAATTCCAGCACAACAGAATGGCACATTTTATCCTTCCAGGTTCATTAAAATCACTTTTAAGCACAATTTACAGCACTATCTAAATGTGTTCTTCACTTTTATCTAGTGTCACCCTGATTCTCTGATTCACACCAGTGTAACTCTATTGACTTTACCAGCACACGTGCTGGGGGTACATCCATAGTTAGTGTACTTTACACCAGCTGTGAATCTCCCCCCAATTCACGCCAACCTAAATGAGAAAAGAATCCTCAGTTCATGAGTGTACAGTGGAGTCATCAAAGGCTACAGCCACACTGCAAGCTAGGGCTGTGAGTCCCCTGCCCATGAACCATATACTGATGTTAGCACCCATCAAACTAGCACACGGACAAATAGCAGTGCAGCTGCAGTGGTGCTGGTAGCAGCAGTGGAGGCACATACATACTCAGCAGTTTTAGTTTTCCGTGGCTATCCTGCTATTTATACTCGTGCTAGCTTGATGAGAACTAGAGCAAGTATGCACACATGAGTGGGAGACTCTCCCCTTTCTCCCCCAGCTTGCACTGTAGACAAAGCCTGTAGAGAGAAGGCTTCTCCACACAGGTCAACATCACTATATGAGGACAGTTCACTGTAAGACGAGTTGCTGTTTCCGCATATTGCAGTACAGAACACTGAAACAATTCCAGTCTACATCACTACATCACAGTGTTAAGTGCTTGATGGCTCACTCACAGGGCTGCATTAAGGCTAGTTTTTGTTTGTTTTGTTTTGTTTTTTGCATGGAATATAGGTATATTTATTAAATCTGATCAACATTTTTCTGTTTAAAACTTTTTTTTATGATTTATGGCTTCTTTTAAAAAAATGAACATTTCCTTCAATTTTTAAAAATTTTCTGATTTTTTTTTTAATGGAAGAAATGAAAACAAAAATTGGTTTTCAGTTTTTCCCTCCTTTCTCTCCCTTTTTTCCATTTTTTTCACTGGCAAAAAAGAATAAAGGAGAAAGGAAATGGGGGGGAAAAAGGTGAGAAAGGAGGAAAACCATCTTCATTGTCAGGTTGTGAAATTTGTTTTTCAGTTTTGAAAAGCAAAAAAATGTTCATTTTCTTTTTGTTTTTTTCAAAGTAGTGAAAGACAAGCTGCTCCGCCTTTTGCCATTAAATGCCCTGCATGTTTTTTCTATTGATTGTCGTCATGCCTTTACACTGAACTAACTTCACTAGATATGGTAGCTAGAGGTCAGCAAAGAATGAATAGAATTGTTGAGAAAAATGCAAGCTTTAAAAATTGGCTAGCAGGATAATTGTTTTGTGCTCTGCCATTTAAATTTTTAAATATTTTTGTGACAAGGGGAAGTATTTTTGTGCCCCCTACTCTTGTGATGCAGCCTTATGGAACTGGGAAATATCATCTACATTATGGGCCTAGATTATTCCTGCCAGATCCTCTATGCATTGATCTCCTTTGACCCACATGGACAGAGAAGGGCAGCTCTATGGCATCATTTCCTCTTCCTGGAACCCTGCAGAAGACTTTCCAGGAAGGAGTCAGAATTCTTGTGGAGGGGCTCTAGACCAGACCTAGGTTGGGAGACTGGGGCTTGCCCAGGACAATACTGTCCCTTCCCCTCTCCTACCAACCCCACAGAAATTAGGGAGAAAACATAATGCAGTCCTGAGTTGTACTACATTTCACATGGAGCCCCTCCCTCCTATGAAAATAACAGAAACAGGGAGTCCCAGGCCCAGCTTTGGCCAGGCAAGACTAGTAGCAAAACTACCAAAGAATGGGGAGGAGATGGTGGGAGACTTGAGGGGCAACATGGAGGCTCCTGATTCCTGTGGCATCTGCAGGGTTTAAAGGCAGAACCAAGCGACTATTCCATGGGAAGCCATACCCTGCCCCCCACCCCTCAAGAATGATTTTTGGGGGCATTCGCAGAGGGCGATACTCCAAGTTGTGGAACAGATGGAATGCATGGTGTGGGTGCAGTGACACTGTTGAAATCAACTGGCTTCAATCGAGTAGCTCTGGCTTTACGCTTGGGATAAGGATCTAGCTTTACATTTACATAAGCTTCCTTCCACACAGGCTATAATCCCTTTGAACAGAGTAATTGCATTTTTGGATCCAAATACCTCACATTCTTTACAGTGTCTGCAATCTTATGTTATACGATAGGAGAGGTTATTCTGCCTACACTTGGATTAATGAAGCTCTGTTGAAATATGCCTGAGTTATCTAGTGCTGAAATGAAGTTTAATATAAAATGGCATCCAGGGGCATGAGGAAAATGTAGTTGCTGTCAGCCTGAAAGAGATCACTACAAAGCAACGTCTGCCCCTTTTGGAGCTGGCAGTAAAAATGGACCATCCCTGCATCTCAAAACTCCCAGACATGCCTGACAGCTAGCAAACATCTATAAACCAAGAGTCCAGGGACACAACGTTTCAGATATCACACTCTCTAGCTCATACAGGCAGGAACATTTAAATATCAGTTCATTTAGTTGAAACGCCACTTCAAGTGTTACTCTGCCCCACAACAGTTTTACAGCAATACAGTGCGGACTTGTCTATTTGCTATCATTTGATATGTACCGATTTCCCATTTAATATCAATTGAAAATTACTGGTTTCTTGTTCTAATAAACAGTGTTTAATGATACCACATTGGGTCTGAATTTTAGACTTAGACTGTATACTGAAATGGGTGTTAAACTTACCTTGTAATGAATATAGAGAGATAGATATACACATATGCATTACATATATAGCCCCTTTCTGATGAGGCTTTCCAAGCACTCTGCTAAGGTGTGCAAGTACTGTTCCTCTTTCACAGAGCTTGTGATTTTCCCAAGGCTAGAATGGGTCGAAAAACTTTTGATGGAACAGTTTTCTATTAGCAAATACAGTTCCGTCAAAATCAAAATGTTTTGTGGGAACATGTTGATTCTGATGAGATGTTCAATGGGAAAAAATTGAAACTAATTGTTTTAACTTTCTCGTTCCATTTTCATAATGGTGAAATGTTCCGTTTTGACATTCTCGCTTCATTTCTTTTCATATCGATTTTCATATTATAATTACGTTAATATTATATATATATTTAGTTTGCTATGATAATGTTTTGACATTATCAAAATGAAACGTGTCGGTTTCCAAACTGGAATGTCTGCTCTGTGAGAAAATTTAACTTTCTGTTCTTAATGAAATTGAATGTGGAAATGTCAGTATTTCCTGCAGAAAGCTTATGCAATGAGTCAGTGCCAGAACTGCAATGAGAACTCAGGAGCCATAGATTTTCAGTCCCCAGATCTAACCCCTGGTTTTGTGCATACAAGAATGCTGTGAGACAAGATATAGGTAGGTGGGAACAGTGGTTTTAATCATTTAGCATTAAGATCTCAGTGGAAAACTCTCTCTGCTTTGGTGATTTCTTTGCCTGCGTAGGGCAGCTCAGCTCACTAAGCGGAAATGTAACAATAGTATTTAATAATGTTGACATTGCAGTTTAAATTGTTCTTTCTTCTTGTAATATTCACATAGTAGTGTGGTTTTCAAATGAGACTGATGGGTTTGGTTCCTCAGGAGGAAGTGTCAAGCAAGCCTGCCTCCTGCTGGCGTGTGGCTAAAAGTCAATTTCTGGAATAGTACTCTGTTCATTTAAAAAATACTGCCACTGCGTTCATGCCATTTGTGTGGCACTCACTGTGTGAGAGATCTTACCATCACCGGTTACAAAGCAGTCCTTCTTCTTCTGACTGCCATTTCACAGCATTATGTCATAAAGTCAGAGAACACAATTTTGTCTGAAGGGAGGCAGGCATTCCTGGGACGCGGCTTCCCCAGACGTGAGACACACGAATTACTCCATCCTGGGGGTGATGTCAGTTTTGTACTGAAGGTCTGAGTCTTCTATTGGGTCCTCAGAAGTGCACAGTGGCGCAGGCTGCCCATATGCCTCTACTGTGATGAAACCCAGCGCCAAACGGTGCACAGCACAAAGTGCCTGGCACCTACCTAGGAGGTGCCAGGACCAGGTGGACTGGAGATACGCTGCCATTCATACCAGTGGCATAGCTACAGGTGGGCCTGGGTGGGTCATAGCCCACCAACTTGGAAAGCAGGCCCACCCAATCCGATTTTCAGCAATTCATCCCGTGTTTTTATCAGTCTCTGTTTCTCCTGTGACACAAGGCTTGTGTCCACCCATGTTAACCAGAGTTCCCTGCCAAAAAATCAGTTCTGGCTATGCCTCTGATCCACACACTGTATATCCTTAGACATAAATCCAGCCCCGACTAATTACAAACAAAGCGTCTGATCCTGAGGGGTGCTGGTGTCACTGAGAATGGTGCATGCTTTGGATGAGGTCCAAAGGTGGTGCACCATCTGATCCTCTGTTTATCTTGATTAGAAGATAGCCTGATCAACCATCAGATCAAAACACAGGTCTGGAAAAGGAATTTCCCCCCATTCTGATTTATTACAGTATTTGCAACATTACTCAGATGCATTATTGGAATGAGGGCTGCCTTCCCTTGAGACTTCAGTTAAAAGTCTCCAGAGCACAGCTGATCTTTACAAAAACTCATAGGAGGCCATGGTAAGTAGCTAGCTAGCTAGCTAGAACGTCTTTATGTCTAGCTGTTGCCAAAGGGACATCTAGCCTGCCTCCTATTCTGAGGTCCTAGAGATAACCATAACTTCCTTCACGGAGAGGAGCAGTTTCCAGTCTTAAGCGTCAGTGGGATTTTTACACTGGCATAACTGAGATCAGAGGCTGGTTCTCTGAACTCTGAGCACTGCTAGTCCAATCACTGGACTGCTAATCCAATTTTCACTCCAGTTGCATTTATTTAATGCCAATACCAAGATGATCTGAACCAAACAACACAGAGTTTACAATAAGAAACACCACAAGCAAAAACATCTCTGTGCAGAATCATTTTCTGACAATAAAGAACTACTGCAGCATAGTCCTCTGCGCACCGTTCAGGTATGCGTGTCTACGTCTTCACAAATTCTTCATTTCTCACCCTCTAGGATACAAAGAAACCAAAAATAAACCCATTGGTTATGTTAAACCTTAATTTCCAGTGACAACCAATAAGTGCTATGGGGAATAAGATATATTCTTCTCTTGGAATGGCTACATATATTTAAGCAGAAGAAAAACAGCAGAGATAAAGGACAAAATAAGTAGCTACCTACCATCATTGCCTGGGATTTGGAAGCCTTCTAAATTCAGTACCTCTTCCTAGCATCTGGTATTTATCAGTCTCCTCTTTGCAAGTAAGTTCCAGTAGAAATGCCTGGTCAAGAATTCCCAAAGTCCCATGCTGGCTTGCTCTCCTTTCCCCTTCTCACTGCCTGTTTTGTTACAGGTTGTCCGTCATTTGAGATTTTTATGCCTCATTACTTCTACCAATCCAGCTCTATTGCTTTTCATGGCTGACATTATCAATTTCAAGCTATAAAAATGCATTATTCACAGGTGAAAATGACACCTATTTAAGACAAGCACATCATCTAGCTCGAGTTCAAGTGCTGATGCTTTGAATTTATAAAGAAATGTTACTACTCGGAGGCCCTGTTTATGCTACAAAATTACGTTGACCTAAGTTACATCAGCATACAGCCAGTGCCCCAGTTATTACATCGCTGGTGCGTGTGCACACGATGCCACGTGTGTCAGCAGGAGCACTTGTATCGATGCAGTGTGCAGTGCACTATGGGCAGATATCCCACTGTGCAACTCGCCACCATCCAACACAGGGTGTTTTGGGAAGTTTTTTGCAATGCCTCATTTCAGAGCCGAATCAAGTCACGCAGAGGTGATGGGGAGCATGGGGTCAACGTCACACGATGCAGTATTCTCCATCCCATTATTTTACCTGCAGCCCATAATATTTTACACCTTCTTTTCAAAATCCCCTCAAACTGGCGCGTCCCTCGCGAGCCACCATTTCTGACAAACATGGAGCCTGCACAGCTCTGCACCATTGTCATGAGTGTTGCAAGTACAGGGCGCATGAGCCTGCAGTATTTGCAGAGAGTCAAGAGGAGGTGTGGGGAATGAGACACTTCCTTGGAGGGCAGATTGCTGTGGGACATGGAAAGGAACAATTCAAGGTTGTTGCCGGTGTTCACGGAGCAGCTGGAGACGGTGAAGCACCAGTTTTGAGCCCCAAAAACAATCACCGAGTAGTGGGATTGCATCGTAATGCAGGTTTGGGATGATGAGCAGTGGCTGCAGAACTTTCAGATGCACAAGACCACATTCCTGGACCTGTGTGCCGAGCTCACCCCAGCCCTCCAGAGCAGGGACACCAAAAAGAGCATGACACCAACAGTTGAGGAGCGCGTGGCAAATGCACTGTGGAAACTTGAAATGCCGGTTTGCTACCGGTCAGTCAGGATTCAATTTGGAGTTGGGAAATCCACCACAGGGGCCGTTGTCATACAAGTCTACAGGGCCATTAATTGACTCTTCCTATGCAGGACTGTGACAATGTGCAGGACACAGTGAATGGTTTTGCAACAGTGGGCTTTTCGAACTGCGGTGGGGTGATAGATGGCACGCATATCCCTATTTAAGCAGCAGACCATCTTGCCACAAAGTACATCAACAGAAAGGGCTACTTTTCTATGGTTATGCAAGTGCTGGTGGATCACTGGCAACGCTTTATCAACATAGAATCATAGAATATTAGAGTTGGAAGGGACCTCAGGAGGTCATCTAGTCCAACCCCCTGCTCAAAGCAGGACTAACCTCAGCTATATCATCCCAACCAGGGCTTCGTCAAGCCTCAGCTTAAAAACCTCTAAGGATGGAGATTCCACCACCACCCTAGGTAACCCATTCCAGTGCTTCACCACCCTCCTAGCGAAAAACTTTTTCCTAATGTCCAACCTAGACCTCCCCACCTGTAACTTGAGACCGTTGCTCCTTGTTCTGTCATTTGCCACCACCGAGAACAGGCTTGCCCCATCCTCCCTGGAACCCCCTTTCAGGTAGTTAAAGGCTGCTATCAAATCCTCCCTCATTCTTCTCTTTTGCAGACTAAACAAGTCTAGTTCCCTCAGCCTGTCCTCATAAGTCCTGTGCTCCAGCCCCCTAATCATTTTTGTTGCCCTCCGCTGGACTCTCTCCAACTTCTCCACATCCTTTTTGTAGTGGGGGGCCCAAAACTGGACACAATATTCTAAATGCGGCCTCACCAATGCCGAATAGAGGGGAATAATCACTTCCCGCGATCTGCTGGCAATGCCCCTCTTAATGCAGCCCAATATGTTATTAGTCTTCTTGACAACCAGGGCACACTGCTGACTCATATCCAGATTTTTATCCACTGTTACCCCCAGGTCCTTTTCTGCAGAAGTGCTGCCTAGCTTGTCGGTCCCCAGTCTATAGCTATGCATGGGATTCTTCCTTCCTAAGTGGAGGACTCTGCACTTTTCTTTGTTGAACCTCATGAGATTTATTTTGGCCCAATCCTCCAGTTTGTTTAGGTCCTTCTGTATCCTATCCCTACCTTCCAGGGTATCTACCACTCTCCCCATCTTAGTGTCATCCGCAAACTTGCTGAGGGTGCAATCTACCCCATCCTCCAGATCATTAATGAAGATGTTGAACAAAACCGGCCCCAGGACCGACCCCTGGGGAACTCTGCTTGTGACCGGTTGCCAGCTAGACATGGAGCCACTGATCACTGCTCGTTGAGCCCTATGCTCTAGCCAGTTCTCTATCCACTTTATAGTCCATTCATCCAACCCATACTTCTTTAACATGCTGATAAGAATACTGTGAGAGACAATATCAAAAGCTTTGCTAAAGTCAAGGTATATCACATCCACCGCCTTCCCTACATCCACAGAGCCAGTCACCTCATCATAGAAAGCAATCAGGTTGGTCAGGCATGACTTTCCCTTGGTGAATCCGTGTTGACTGTTCCTGATCACCTTCCTCTCTTCCAATGCCTTAAAATGGATTTCTTAAGGAGCTGCTCCATGATTTTTCCAAGGATTGAAGTGAGGCTGACCGGTCTGTAGTTCCCTGGATCCTCTTTCCTCCCTTTCTTGAAGATGGGCACTATATTTGCTTTTTTCCAGTCATCAAGGACCTCCCCCGATTGCCACGAGTTTTCAAAGATAACAACCAATGGCTCTGAAATCACATCAGCCAACTCCCTCAGCACCCTTGGGTGCATTGCATCTGGCCCCATGGACTTGTGTATGTCCAATCTTTCTAAATAGTCTTGGACCTGTTCCTTCAGCACTGCGGGATGTTCGCCTCCTTCCCATTCTGTGCTGCCCAGTGCAGTAGTCTGGGAGCTGACCTTGTCTGTGAAGACAGAGGCAAAAAAGGCATTGAGTACCTCAGCTTTCTCCACATCCTCTGTCACTAGGTCGCCTCCCTCATTCTCTAAGGGGCCAACACTTTCCCTGGTCAGGGAAGGTGCACGATGCTCCCATCTTTAAGAACATAGGAATGTGCAGAAAACTGCAAGCAGGGACTTTTCTTTCCTGACCGGCGGATTACCACTGGGAAGATGAAAATCCCAACAGTGATCCTGGGGGACCCACCCTGCTCCTTCCTCCCCTGGCTCACGAAGCCATACACTGGACACCTGGACAGCATCAAGAAGCACTTCAACTACAGGCTCAGCAGGTGCAGAATGGCAGTTCAATGTGCCTTTGGTCATTTGAAGGCATTGTTTTCTTATGAGATTCGGCCTCAGTGAGAAAAATATCCCAATGGTATAGCTGCCTGCTGTGTCCTGCATAACAACTGTGAAGCAGAGGGAAAAGTTTCTGCTGGGGTGAAGGCCAGAGGTGGAGCAGTTGTCGGCTGAATTTGAACAGCTAGATACAAGGGCTGTTAGAAGAGCTCAGCGTGGAGCTACGCAGCTCAGAGAGGCTTTGGAAGAACATTTGAATAGTGAGCCAGAGTAGTGTGCATTGCTGTAGTGTGTTCACATGGCCTTGCTCTTTTGCAGACTGATATGAATCTTGCAGTGATTGCTGTGTGTGCAGGAATATAACCTTGCCTATTAATATTATTTGTGAATGATGGTATAGTTCTAGTATAAATAAACAAAGTAATAGGAAATTGGTGCATGTCAGACGTGCTCAGCACCAGACAGCATATTTTGTGAACTGACAAAGATCCAAAAATAGAATTTTATTCAGTAACATGAACAAAACAATTAAAAAAAGCATTTAAAACTTAATAAATTAAGGGAACGTGAATTTATGAAAAGGAAAGACCATTCCTGTCCATTTCAGTACACATACACCAATCGTGGCTTTCACAGGTCAGCGTATGTGAAACTGTGATTGTCTTTAATGGTCCCCAGGGTGGAGTGGAAGAGGTAGTGCAGTGACCCCTGATGCCATGTGGAATGTTGTGGGGGGCAGGGGGAGGGTGTAGGGAGGCCTTGTCATTGAGTTCTCAGTGGACAGCAGAGGGAAGCAATCCTGGGATTAAACCTTCAGGTCTACCAGAGTCTGCAGCATCTCTATTTGCTTCCTGAGTAGCCACATTATGTCCTGATTCATTTTCTCTCCTGTTCCTTCTCCAGGTTATCTGCAAGGGTGATCCTCCAGACCCTGGTCTCGTTCTCTGAAGCAGCACAGGCTTGCAGGATCTCCTGGAACATGTCACTCGGAGTCCTCTTCTTTCTCCTCCTTCTCTGGCTCAGGCGTTCCACGGGTGTAGAGGGGGAAACCCTGAAGGCCACACTGGCAGCAGCTGTAGATACAACACACAGAGGAAACACTGTCTGTGCATTCACAATGGAATTTGGACCTTAGGATACTGAACTCACTCCCCTTGATCCTCAAAAGTTGTAAGCCTACATTCTCACTTCTCCTTGGGATTGATACAGCACGGCAGCAGTCACAGCACCCGCCACGATGAGTATGACCCTCGGAGGGGGATGGGAAAACAAGGGGGGACTAGCTCACAGGTATGAGAATAGTTGTACAGGCAGTGGTAATTATAGCTGATCTCACTCCTGAGGGTAACAGAGGCAGGGAGAGCACAGCAGGTGCCAGCTTGTGTATTGCAATGGTGCCTGTTGAAGTTATTGCTGAGTGGCACGGGAAAGTGTCCTACCACGGTGGCAAAAAAAGGCAGTCCTCCCCAGAAACCTTTGGCAAAGGATGGCCGAGTCCCTCCATGAAAATGTCATCAAGATCTTTATGGAGGATTCACGGGACATCCTGGTGCACATAAACAAACAGCTCTGCATGGGCCCCCTCTGCCTAACTTTAGAGGGGAATGAAAAGCAGATAGGAACTCTCCCTCGCTTGGTAGTTCTACTACTTCTTCTAGCACAAGTAAAAAAACAGTAAATCAACAGAGGCACCCTGCTACTTTGAGGGGCCATCCCTGTAATTTCAAAGCAAACTGCGTACTTACCAGAGACTCCTTCCTCTGCATCAGGCTCCCCCGTGTTAAACTGTCAGGACTGTCTGGACTGCAGTAGAGACAAAAACATGTCCTGGTTTGCTGTGTAGCTGGATCCCCTGGTTGCCTGTCCGCCATACTCCTCTTTCTCTTCCTCGTTCACCTCCTTACTGTTCATGGCAGGGGCCTGTGACTTGGGCTTCTTGGAAGTATCCCGGTGCTCTTGGGTGTGGTGGTGGATGGCTCGCAGCTCGTTGTAAAAGCAGCAGGTCTGCGGCTCAGAACCAGATAAACTGTTGGCCTCCCTGGCCTTCCAGTTCGCCTGCTGCAGATCCTGAGCTTTCATGTGGCACTGCTGCTGGTCCTTGTTGTAGCCCTTCTCCTGCATGCCCCAAGCAATCTGCTCAAAGATGTCCACATTTATACAGCTGGTTTGGAGCTGCGCCTGGACAACCTCTTCTCCCCACAGGCCCAGGAGATCCAGTATCTCCTGTGTACTCCAGGCAGCAGCACGTCTGCAGCAGGTAGCCGGCATGGTCAGCTGGGCAGTTAAACTCAACAATGGAGAGCTGCTAGGTATGCGCGCCAAGTGGGCAACCAGGAAAAGGAATTTAAAAAACTTATGGGGTTTTAAAGGGGCTGGACGGCTTCCTGTCTATCTGACCCCTGGGCAGCAGAGTTCACGAGAGTAACAAGAGCGGTCAGTGTGGGGCATTGTGGGCCAGCTCCTGGAGGCCAGTAACAGCAAGTAACACACTGTTTACAGTATCACTGCATCGAGTACATCAACCCTGACTCAATGGCCCTCATGGAGGTGGTGTTAAGTTAGCATAGTGGGGCACTAACATCATCAGGAGCCAAATTTCAGTGAAGACATATCCAGAGCTAGGTCAATTTAAGCTGCCTCGTGTCAACCTAACGGGGCAGTGTAGACCAGGCGGGAGATTACCAGGAAGGAGAGGAGAAGTACACTCCCCTGGCCGACATCCTGAGAGCAAAGGGCTACGAGGTTCAGACCCATGCCTTGATCGTCGGAGTCCTGTGCGCTTGGGATCCCTGCAATGAGTGTGTGCTGTGGGCCCGCGGTGTCGGTCGGCGCTACGCCCTGCTGATGCGGCGCCTTATGCTGTCCAACACCATCAGGTGGTCGAGAGATATTTACATCGAACACATCACCGGGCACAGACAGTACCAGGATGAGTAAGCCGGAGCGCCACCGTGAATCGGCATCCGGAAGACTGAAAGATCTTCCTCTCCACCGACAGAATTTATAGATTAAAGGACTATCTACACCACATCACTGACTCAATGAGGGACAATCCATTACCATGGACACATCTACTCCCCATTAACCACATCATATGTAACCCCTGCAATAAGTGATGTGCTCCAATTATTGATCGCTTTCTTTTTCAAATCAAACCCTCGACCCCTGTATCCAAGTTACTGCAGATTATGTCTTCCTTGCACTTGTTAAAACTCTGAATTGTTTGTACTTTTAAACATTACCTTTAATAAAATGTATTAAAGTAAGAAAAGTGCCAGCACAAAGTATAGCGACCAAACAATTGGGGAAAAGCGACAAAAAAATGGCTGGGAGCACAGAACTGGCTCCAAACTCCCATACAGGCAAAAACCAAATTATACTAAAATGTACTTAGCGTTAACACGCCCGAGAAGAGTGATCGTTCCTGACTGCAGGAAACTGGATGTTTGCAGCAGCAGCTGCATGACACACGCCCACATTTAGGTGATGGCTTGCTGTGAATCAATAACGAGCAGGCAGAAGATAGTGTGAGTTGGTATGCTCAAGAGCTTTCCTGAATCAGAAATAATCATTGTTAGACTGCCAAGGAAATCTGAACCAAGGTTTTGTTTCCAAGTCCCTGCATAAAGAACTCAGAGGATGCTAAAATAAAACCCTCTCCGCCTTCAGTGAGCATGCTGCTTTGGAGACATTTGCATACCGAATGCAACACGCTAATTCCATCTCTCATGCAGCATCATTAGCACAAAAGGGCCACAAGGAAGCAGTGTTTTCCTTAAAAAATGACTGTAGTCCACGCTGTCCATTTTTCATATTGCTTCCTCTATTTTGACTAAGCAGGTATCACAGGAAGTTTTGTCTTATTCCGGTGTATTAGAAACTCATTTCAAACTACTATGATTTCCTTTTGACAATGTCAAAACATTGTTTTATTTTTCCATATGCTTCCAATTAATCTATCACAAACCTTGATAGGAAAGTCCTCCTCAAAGTGTCCCTCTCTTTATCCCCTTGCTCCTCCTTTGAAACTGTATTAATTCTGAATTATTGGTACCTATTTATCCGCACCTCAGAAATATTCATATTAAATTTCCTACTTGCTCAAACACATCCATGGGTCTGCATAAGTACTTCTGACTTCAAGAGAACCTCTCAAGTTTAACTGGATTTGTTTTCCACTGACTCACCTCATTTCTCCTCCTCTTTCCCAAATGATGGATACAGGAATTCTGCCTCAAACCTTTACTTTTGAATGCTGTATATAAAGTATTGTAGACAGCTCTTAATTTAGCAGAACAAGGTATAAAAAGATCCCGAGGCTGGAAGCCTAAAGTAGACAAATTCAGAGTAGAACTAAGATGCAAAATTTTAAGTGAGGTTATCAAATCTTGGAACACATTGGGTACTGAAGTGGTGGATTATCTGTCATTTGAAGGCTTGAAATCAAAACTGGCTGTCTTTATAAAGATACTGTAAGGGAAAAGAAGATGGGGTCTCTGTTTCTTATCAGAATTGATCAATAGAAATGGCTGCAAAAGCCTGAGATTGAAAGTGCCTTTCTAGAAGAAGTTTAAATCTTAGAATGTTAAGGGTTAACACGATAGTTATGGAACCTAGACACCAGCAGGGATGGAAAGCAGAGAAAGACCTTGTAACTTGGATAAGGAAAGTTGAAAATACTGAGCTAAGAAAATTCCTAGATAAGTAGTTTTTTTTAGTATGTATGACCATGGAAACTGTGTCGTATAAAGACTTGTTTGTGTGAAGCTATAAAAGCTGTTAGGATTTTATGTTAAGTTGTCGCCCCTTACATTGAAGGGACCACCTTCTTTATGTAAAGAATACATTTTGACTTTGCTAATCTGTTGTTTGGCTTATTCTGGACTATCTGCTAGGCAACGGACTTGTAAGTAAGGACCCCTGAGTTTGGGTTCTTCCACAATACGCTATTGCTCAAACGGAGGTTATGGGCTTGATGCAGAAATTACTGTGTGAGGTTCTTTGCCGGTGTTATGCAGAAGATCAGGTTAGCTGATCATAATGGTTCCTTCTGGCCTTACAGTGTATGAATCCATGAATATATCATTGCTGATAAAGCTAGAAAAATGGTCTCTTGGCTCATGCAATCAGATGGCCTGCATGGTGCAGGAAAAGTCATTATTTTTTTCCTTCTAGAGTCTAATCTAATCTGCCTTTTAATATTCCAACAACAGCATATTGATAGTCTATTCTTTAGTCTCTGGTCCATGTAACTCGTGAGAACACTGGCCATTTCACTACAAGTATAATCCCTGTCCCACCCGGGTAATGAAGCGATGATATTTACACCAGTCAGAACTCTTTAGCCACAGCATGCAAATGCCATTCTAGAACTGCAGTCAGGAACTCTACTGTGAAGTGATGGCATAGTAGCAGCAATGCTTAAGTGCTGGAAGCACTTGACCCTTGACAGGACTCTCACACTACACCTGAGGTCTACCTATCCTAGATAGCTCTCCCTACACGGTGCTGCGAGCTCCCTCACCCCTGCAAGCCAAGGTGAGCAAGACCAGGCTTATACTGTATGGCAGCTTGTCCACACAACCTAGAGCACATAATTGGATTATACTGGCTATACGGTAGGAAGGGTGGTCTAGTGGATAGGGCACTGGCCTAGTACTAAGAAAGCTGGCTTCATTTTCCAGCTCCACCACAGACCTCTGAGTGAAATCAGGCAAGACACTTAGCCTACTTTGTGCCTCAGTTTCCCAGCTGTGAAATGAGGTAATACTTTTTTAAAGTCATAGGGTTGCTGTGAGAATAAGTACATTAAAGATTGTGAGACATTCTGGTTAGGAGGGTCAGATAAGTATCTTTAGATAGATGCAATATATTTGTCACACTCCTGAAACCCTGCATCCTTGTCACATCTCCTCAAGCACAGCATTTCTCTCAGCACAATTTTAGTTTCATACCTTCTTTAGGTTGGTCAGACAATACATATGTTAACTGGCAGCCACAGTATGTATGCTACTCTGCTCAAATGCTACCGTGCCTGCAGCACAGTTTGCAGTGTGTCCTTGATTCTAGTCTGATCCATTAGCATTGTGAGAGGAGAAGTGTGAATGTAACGTCTCCGAAAGGTAGTGGCAGAACATTAATTTGGTGTGATTTGTTCAGCAGCTGATGCATTCTCTATTTTGAAAAATGAAGTGATACTCAGTGTGGTAAAGGAATAATCTGTGCCTGTACAGATTCCCTCCCTCCTCTGTGCGGTTGGCAATGCATCTTGTCTTCCCTATGTCTGTCTTTGAGCCTGGAAGCTCTCTGGGGCAGGCTCTGTCACTATTTTAGTGTCTTGTATAAGCGAACACTTTGTTAATGCTTAACAAATAAACTATTATTCATTGAGTATTAACAATACTTTACAAGAAATCCAGCCTAATTCTGAGACCTAGAACCCATTGTACACCCTAGAGACGCTATGGAAAATCAAAACATGATCAGAAGCAACAATTTCGACAAGTCATCAGACATAATCCCACTGCTTTATTACCCCCCCCCCTTACCCTCTTTGAAGTGGCTTGACCCCCAAGGGGTGCCAGAAGAGAGCAAGCCCTGCACTCAGGAGAGCACAGGAGCTGGAACTGAAACCAGACTTTGCCTGGGGCAGGGCATGAGGAGACAGGCTTCCCTTCTATGTGCACACAGCACACGAGTAAGCCAACATATGACCTATCACATCTGCACAGGCATTCAAATAGCACAGGGATGGTGAGGAGTGCAGCCTAAATTCCTAGATTGATATCATAGATCAATATCCACAAAGTCAACGGCCAGCTTATTGACACGCATTAAGAGCTCACTCCTGCAACAGGATCCGCTGGTGCAGACCCCTACAGAGTCCCACTGACTTCAGTGGGGCTCTGCATGGACAAAAGGGTCGATGCTAGCAAATTCAGTTGCAAGATGGAGATAAAAAGATTCCATCTTGATGTGGTCCCTAGTCTATTTGCAGTCATTCCATCTGTGAAAAAGTAGGAATGCCAAACAATAGACAGGATCCACAAAGATTCCCATGTCCTGTTTTGTATCAGACTAAATCTAAAGTGCAAAGATTTATGAATATTCCCTCTCCTAATATTAAACAACACTACAGTTTTATAATAATACGTTGAAGCAATCAAAGTCTATGGCTAATTCAATGTGTGCTTTATGGAGCTGGGATTCTGGTTATGTATGAACATCAATCAATCAATGAAGCCAATGGGTGTTCTTCTCTGATGCTAGCAGGATTAGATCCTTTGTGAGCAGAGAAATCATCAGAGCTATCTACAGGTGAAAGAGTGCAGCCATGTGAGGAATGTGGCCCGGCTTAACTGAGATGAATTACTTACTGTAAGAGCTGTGTGTACAGAAGGTCTATGTCTGGCCATGCTTCTGCCCAGGGATTGCCCAGGATGATAGACTTGACTTAGGAACCAGATCCATTAATGATCTAGAGAATGGGTTAAGCAGCAAAATAGCAAAATTTGCAGAAGGTGCATTATGAAAGTATATAAAATAATGATGGTCTAGAGAAGGTAGATCCTGTTATCGTAACACAACAACAAAAAGGGGAGATTCAATTAATCAAAAGGTGACAAATTCAAAACCGATAAAAGGAAATACTTTCTCGACAATGTATGAATGGTAGAATTCATTGCCACATGATGACACTGAAGCCAAGATTTCACAAGAATCAAAGAGGGAATGGCCATTCATATGGGAAACAAGAAAACCCAGAGTTAGAATAGTTAATGTGGGGGGGAAATTAAAAGGGATATTCAACTACAGGCTTCAGGGTTCAAACCAATCTCTAATTATTAGGGATTAGGATGAGATCTTGACTGGGGGCAGACTACCCACATCTGCCTACAATGGGGTTTCTTCCCATTTCCTTTGAAACATCTAGTGCTGGTGACTGTCAGAGACAGACTAGTGGGCTAGTCAGAAAGGAAGGTTCAGCGGTTGAGGTGCTGGCCTCCGAGAGCCAGGTTCCATTCCCTGCTTCACCACAGACTTTCCGTGTGAGCTGGGGCAAGTCATCTGGCCTCGGTACCCCATCTGTAAAATGAGACAATAGCATACCCTGCTGCATGGGGGTGTTCTGAGGAAACACACATTAATGATTGCGAGGTGCTCAACTACCATGGTAATGAGGGCCAAATAAGCTAGATAGACCATGGGCCTGAGCCACTATGTCAATGCTTATGGATGCTGGAGAGCCTCATCTGTGAGATGTGGAATGACTCCTGCCTGCGAAAAGCCTCTTTGGATTCCATTTACAGAAAGTGGCTTTGAGAAACCCTTGGGTTTTAATGTACTGGTTCCCTGATGCCCCATTCCCACCACTTCTTTCACTTCTGAATGCTGGGTTGGTTGTTCTTTCCACTGCCTTGCTCTCCGACACAATAAAATTACATTTATCATCAGGAGCCATGGAATGTCTGCTTGAACTCTTCAGGACCAGAAGTGGTAGGAAGTTAACATCACCCTTCCAGATAGAAAAGGTCTGGCGCAGCACAGAAACCCTACCACTATGCCTGACAGCTTGGCCTGTCTGTGGGAACACAGAAATCATTTCATTTTGATCACAGGAATTAGTCTCCACCGAATCTCCTCTCTCAGGAGCAGCTTATAACCGAAGGACAAAAAAACCCACAATCCACCAAAGCAGAGCAAACCCATGACAGGGAGAGATCAGAGTCTGACTCATTGAATGGTTTGAAATATGAAAGACACGGGATAAATTTGCATTACATCACCCTAACCAGCTCACATTAGCAGACGTGATGAGTGAATTGCATGTCATGGAAAAACAGTTCACATCTGAACATGGAGGCGGGAGGAATGAAAGTACACTCAGCCCATCATGCCTGGCTTTTGACCATGGCAACTGAGGAATGGAGCCGTTCTCCACAGCAGCTGGGAGGGATGACAGAGGGTTGCTTGTGGGTGAGCACAGGGTAAAGGGGACCAGCATGAGAGGGTAGGTCACCATGAGGAATACTAGGATTCTAGAAGGTCGGGGGGAAAGACTAGTGGGGAACTGGAGAGTGGGGTGGGTGCAACACTGGGCATAGAGAGGAAGCAGGATAGGGCAGGCGGATTGAAAGTAGGCAGCTGTCAAGGGGAAGCAGAGGTACAGGTGGGGAGGAGAGGAGGATGTTTGCTTTGTGGTGGGAGTCTTCAGACTGAGAGATGTGTTGCCTGATTGGGAAAAGGTCCATGCCAGTCATTATGGGCTATTCTCAGAAATGAGAATGAGAATTAAATGAGTACAAATAAAGAAAAGAGAAGTCACCTTTCGGGAATTTGACTGCAACTAGACAGGAAATGGGTGTGAATCCAACGGGAGATGAAAAAAAACATTCAATATCTATCAAGCACCAGCAAAACATCTGCAGCCATTCCACCTTGTGCCAGGATACACTTATATTGCACCAAGCTAAACAGAGATGGTTCAGCAGCTGGTCAGGAGACTAAGAAGGTGCTGTAGTACGTGGTCTGATGATTCAATAGATATCTTGGCATTACTGTCTAGCCAAAGGTACCAGCATCAGTCTGGGGGCACTATGTTGCACGGCTTTTAGATGAACAGTGGAACCAAGGTCTTGAACGTTCATGGGCATCAAATATCCATGGCTCTTTCTGAATGAACCTCTGGGGTCCTGGCTAGATTCCAACTGGGGAATTTGCATGCTGCTTAATTAAATTCCTTCCACTGTTCCAGACACACATGCTCTTCTTTTTCATAATCTGTCCTCCACTGTTATGGAGCACTGCTGTGCACTGTTAAACACCCTAGAGGTTGCTGAATGAGCCCTTTGAAAAGGCACTCTGGGATGCTCCAGATTCAAAGTCACATTATAAAAACAGGTATCATTAGAGAACTCAGTTCAGTGGCCTCTCTCAAAAGATAGCTTATATGAGTCGAATAAAGAGAGGTTAAGGCTCAGTTTTTCAAAGCTGCCTGTAGGACTTGGATGTCAAATTCCCATTAGTGGCTTAAGTGGTTCTGAAAAATTTCAGCCTAAAACATACCATTTTAAAATGAGGTATTCACATTCCAGCCTAGGCAACCACTAGTGAAGGAATTAATAGCAAGTGAAAATTCAAGATTAAAACCCCCAAACCACCAATTCCAGTCTTCTACCAAAGGAGATACTTCCATGGATCAAGGTAAGATGTATTTAAGTGCTTGAGGCCTTTCCAACCCAAACCTCAATAACTCTTTGAGTTTTACCAGTCACTGACTGCAACTGGGGAAACCGTCTTTAGAGTTTGGTTTACCTTAACTTCCGTACAGCTCACCACAACCAGGAGACTCAAGTTCTACATATCGAGGCTTAAATGTGGAACCAACAGGGACAAGAACTGCAACAGGGCATGAAGCTTCAGGATGTGGAGTTAATTATTTTTTGTACACTATAAATAACATTTCCTTTGGCCTTCTTTTCATCTCCTGTATTTCTTCTATGAATAATTTTCAGCAAATGCAGCAATGAGACAGAAATAAAACCCATGATCCAATCAGCCCCTGAACTTTGAGAGAGCTCAGATTCAGCTCTGAATTTCTCAGCTTGGGGCTAGCACTAAAACAAACCAGATAAAACCCTGGATAAAGCCTCACTCCTGAGCTTGGAGAAAGTTTGGATCCACACACTTCTTTCTAAATAGCTGTGTGACAGGAAGACAGGATGGGGTTTGAAGTGTGGGTTATTTGAAATGGAATGGGATGTTTTCTTAAGTGACTTATGTCTTTATGTGTATTATGAGTTTAATGTTACTATTCTGAGTCATATCCACGCACCACCCTCTTATTGAAGCCAATGGGAATTATGCTTAAAATAGGATGGAAAGTGGCCATAGTTGCTTTTTCTTTTCCACTTCAACAATCACACTAGACATGTATTTCTGCCTATCTTAAGTATACAGTATAATAGCTAGACCTGTCCATACCTTGAGCACAAATGTTTAGTTCTTTCCTATAATAAGCACTGGCAAACCTCTGTCAGATGTCCTGTATTTCTGGCTGCCTATTGTTTAGGAGCAGAGCTCCCGGAATCATGTTTAAAGCTTTGACTCAACTTGCTATAGAGATTTATCTCGAGTCTACTTCTGTGCCACTATGCCTTCCAATTGTAAACTGTGGACTAGATAGCTTGGAGCTAATTTCCAATGGAGCTCAGGGCTAGATTTTCACCATTCAGCACCTACAGTTTGGACCAGATTTTTCAACAGAGCTTCTTCTAGGCATTTAAACAGGGCCCAGATTTTCAAAGTGAGCAGCATCCATTGTGACACTTGTGGCCAGAGCTACACACCAAACCTGCACCTAATGTGCTGAGCTCTTGTGAAAACCTAGCCTCTACAGGATATTGTTAAGGCGTTGGTATTTACATCAGCGAAGGAGGTTAGCCTCATACTGAGGTTCAGTAGATTATATGCAGTGTTTAAAGAAACAGGGACTGACTTTTACTAATAAGAGTATTTGAATCATGCTATTTTCTTTTGAATAAGGAAGTTTTCAGATTCTCCCCAACGTTAAAACCAATACAGGTAACATAGGCAAATACCGTGCTAGTAACATGTTTTGTATTTTAGACTTATATGACTCACAAATGAACCATAGAATCATAGAATATTAGAGTTGGAAGGGACCTCAGGAGGTCATCTAGTCCAACCCCCTGCTCAAAGCAGGACTAACCTCAGCTATATCATCCCAGCCAGGGCTTTGTCAAGCCTCAGCTTAAAAACCTCTAAAGATGGAGATTCCACCACCTCTTTAGGTAACCCATTCCAGTGCTTCACCACCCTCCTAGTGAAAAACTTTTTCCTAATGTCCAACCTAGACCTCCCGCCCTGCAACTTGAGACCGTTGCTCCTTGTTCTGTCATCTACCACCACCGAGAACAGCCTAGCCCCATCCTCCCTGGAACCCCCTTTCAGGTAGTTAAAGGCCACTATCAAATCCTCCCTCATTCTTTCTTTTGCAGACTAAACAAGCCCAGTTCCCTCAGCCTCTCCTCATAAGTCCTGTGTTCCAGCCCCCTAATCATTTTTGTTGCCCTCCGCTGGACTCTCTCCAACTTGTCCACATCCTTTTTGTAGTGGGGGCCCAAAACTGGACACCAATGTGAAAGTGGCCCGTTTTATATATGGGAGTGCATATATGTAACAGCAAAATATGACATACCATCACATATTTAAACACATATGTCCTTTCCACATGAGAAAAATTGAGCAAGAGTATATTGTCAGCACTTCCATTTTTTGCTGTACGGACAGCAGGTACTTACTGGACGCTGAATGCAATTGTGGTAACACTTCTGGCTTGTATACACGGGTAGACGACACTGATGAAGGTAGATCTGTTATAAATGAAGGGAGAAAAAGGATATAACATGCCTGGGCATTTTAATAGAAACATCTGGCAGGTTCAGTGAAGGATCAGTAGACCAAATAGAAACACACATTCAACAAATCATCTGTTTATTTATGTGTATGCTCACACACAAAGGGACAAATTAATTAATTCCTCTACCATAAATATATCAGTCAGCATTTTTACTGGTTATCTCAAAACGCTCTCATTCTTGTACATGAAAATAAACCTACCTGACTCTGTTTGGATAGATACTTTGGTTACTTCAGGAGAAGCTGGCTGTGTCCAGAACGGATATCTTTCAGCTATGGGAACAAAACCAAGCACATTTCAATATCATTCTAATTGTTATTATTTCTTACCTGTATAATGCCAACACCATGGTTGGTGTGCTGTGGGCTAATAAAGAGACAGGACCCTTGCCCCCATTGAACTAGACAGCATATAACATATGGGGGGATGAGGCAGGGAAGCAGAGCAACTGAAGGGTAAAGTTAAACATGCATATTGTTAGTTCCAAGGTTTTAGAAGAAGAAAAAGGCAGGAAGCATGTCAGGGAGGCCATTCCAGGCACACAAGGAGAAGGCCTGGGCATGAAAAGAACAGAAAGTGGGCTAATAGCTAAGTGGCTTGGATGGAGTGAAGAAGGCAGAAGAAAGAGTCAAGCGCGTGGAGGCCTTGGCTGGGTAAGTAGTTGCTGTAGGACAGTCCCTATCATTTTACTTAGCTCTGCTACAATGATGAAATCTCCTCACTAGAAAGAGGAAGAGGTTTTGACAAATCCTGCGTTTGTTTGGCAGCGGTAGAGGGCATTGGTGAAGATGTTCCTGCTGCTGAAACAAAGGGCGTATATTAAATTTTCCATCCCGATTTCTGAGCTAATTCAATACCAGTCTCATAATATATGTCTGGGAAATAATTATGGCCTAGCTTTTCAAGAACATCTAGTGATTTTGGGGTGTCCAACTTGAGACTAGAGCGGTATGGAGGAAGGTCATTCCATTTCATGGGGAATCTTCATATTTCAGAATTAGTTTTTGTTCCAATTTGGAAGGAAAACCCAATGTTTAGAAATGCTCTATGAAAGGGAATGGAGCCCCAGCCCCAGGGCATTCACCCCCAGGGATGTTGGAAGTCCTGGGTCTCCGGTTCAGGGGTAGTCTGCATGGTGGACTGCCCCAGAGCCATAGACCTTAGAGACCCTGGGTATCCAATTGGGCTGGGAGCCACAGTGCCTCGGACCCATGGCTTCCAGGCTCTCCGTTCCCCATTAGCCCACCAGGTGAGCTGCCAAAGAGCAGGAAGGGAAAACCGGCAGGAAACCAAGTATGTGTGTGATACAAATCTGCTAATGTCAAAAAAATCACACCATCTCCATGAAAAATCACTGGTTGCTTTTGAAAACCATGGGCTATGCTCTTCCCTTGGCTGACTCGAAATTTTTCAACTGTGACACACCTGGGAGCTAAAAGCAACGTGTGCAGGATGCTGACAATGTTTGTGGGAGCTTCGAGCTCCGTGCAGGCAAGCTCTGCCCTGATACGCACACCCCAGCTCTCACTTGGCCTTCTGAGGTATTGTCAGCCTGACTTGCTTCTCTTCCCAGCCTATGCTCAGAAAGAGGCTGGGGGTTTAATGTCTGAAGGATCACAAGAACAGTTCCCATGGTTTTTTGTGACCCTGTGACACTTCCTGAGCTGTCGTTTTCAGGGAGCAGCCAAGAATAGGCTGTGGCTGATGGTATTTGTTGAATTCCAGGTCTGTTTTTTTAAGCTGGCAACCAGCACCAGCTTGATGCTTTTCCTCAGGAAGTAACATTTCAGTGGCCCGGGGCTACAAAAAATCCATGGCTGGATCCAACAGGAGTTGTTTTTCTCTCCCTACCCCATCCTGTTAAGCCCACATTCTCCTTCCGGCACACAGCCCGCGAGTAGCACTACAAGAGGTAGGAAGTTGGACCAGAAAGAATCACTTCTCCAGGCTACAGACTGCCTGAAGAGCCACTCTACACCTGCTGCCCCAATCCACTCCTTACACAGGCAGGGAGGACAAACTGAGTGATCAGATGGGTTTGGCCTTTAAGCCTGACTGAAGATGAAGCAAAGGACATAATCTACCCATGAGTGAGTGAGGTCCTCTTATATCCCCAGGCATCTGATTGCTGCAGACCATTCTGTGAACTCACTTGATGGCTGCATTTTGGATGAAATATCATAGCTTTCCACGGTAGCAAGAGGTGGCCTGGTAGTGCCATGTCCCTTTGAAGCATCTGTCTGTGACCACAAGGGCATCTGCAGAATTGGAAATCCAGATCCTTTCAAAGCAACCGTCTTTGGCCACCTGGGAAATCTTGTAGAGAGGATTTCATCCCCTTTCGGTGCAACGGTCTGTGCCCAGGATGGCATCCTTGTAGCTAAAGCCATAAAGGGACAGGAAGGATTTTGTTAGCTGATTGCACTTTGATGTACACTTCTAATACAACACAGCCAATGCCAAAATGGTAAACATAACGCTTTGGGGAACAGTCTTGTCTACAGTACATATGTCAATTCTTAGAACACTTTGAATGGCAACTGCTCGATCTTGTTAGCGAGGCCGGGGGAGGGGAGGGATAGGGATTCATGGTACAACTTCATTTCATTGAAAATTTTCTGTTTTCTGTATGAAAACCTGGAAACCATAGACAAAAAAAAAGTTTTCAAAGACAAACATTCTACTGAAAAGTTTTCTGTTTATTGAAAAAACAAATGTAAATGTTAATTTTTTTCCCACAGAAAAGATCTGATCATTTCCTAACCAGCTCTGCTACTGAACAAAGAGGGGAGGGTTAAGGTGGGGGATTATGTGATGGCCATGTGAGGGAAAAGAAGAGTGGGATGAGTTTGGTGGGAGCGGGAGGGCAGAAGCTGAGATTTGAGAAGGATTGGGGAAATTGGGAGGAGGGATTTGAGACTGGGACTGTGAAAGACAGTGAAGTTTTGGTGTGAGAGGCTTGAGCAAGAAGGAAAGTGAAAGGGTTTGAGGAGTACAGAGAAAAGTGTCTGTGGGAAGGGAAAAGATGAATATTTAGAGGGAGCTGGGAGAGAAAAGGTGGTCCAATAGCAAGGGCACTGGCCTAGAACTTGGCATGTGGTTCAAGTCTCTACTCTGCCACAGACCTCCTGTGTGTCCTTGGGAAGTCACTTAGCCTCTCTGTGCATTCGTTCCCAGTTTATAAAATGGGGATAAATAGCTCTTCCCTACCCCACAAGGTATTGTGAGGATAAATACATTGAAGATTGTGAGGTACTATAATAATGGAGGTCATGTTAAGTGCCTTAGATATCTCGCTAGAGAAAGAGGAGGCAGACTGGGGAGAAGGAGAGGTTTGTGGGCAGAATGAGTGGGATTTGGGGAGAATCTTGAATAGTCTCTGTCATTTCACATGCCCAGCAACCACACTTTCTTCATTCACATCCTGCCTCAAGACATTTCTACTGTGAACAATGAGGTTATTTAAAAAAACGCTTTGGGACACTTTGTGAACAGAACTTCTAATCCCTAATCATACACTATTAGCCTGATGTGTAATATTTCTCCAAGTTCTCATATTCTGCTCTTTAGGAAAAGGCTGTGCCTGCCTCTATATTTTGTACTGCACCAAGCACACAGTGGTGAGCACCAAATAATAATCATAAATGCTTTTCAACTAGTCTACCTATGGAATTAAATATTTAGCTCTGAGGATACTTGCGTACTTTTAAATGTCCAAATGTCTTTGGGAGGCTCATCCATGGTCGTGTCAAGGTCCTCTCGTAAGGTCATTAAACTGGGGAGAATTGAGTCTATATCTTTTAGTTAGTAGAAATTAGAGTTAGTTGTATCCACAGCATGATCATAATTTAAAACAAATTCTATAGCATTTGGATCTGTAAATCAAAAACACACGTTTAGTGCTCAGGTTCTGATGTAAGAGGAACGACAATTGTTTCTGAAAAAAAAGGTAGCTATTGGGCAAAATGTCTATATGTTTTTACTGTTTTGTTAAATAGGGGAAATAATTATCTTGGACTTTATCCTGCACAGGTAAAATTCCCACTGACTTCACTTATAACACCTGTGATGTTCATATTGTGCAGAAGACCAATTCACCAGTGGCAGTGTGAGGTTTACATTTTAGGTGTAGCTCAATCTACCCTGCAGTTTAGGTTACCAGAACAGTCTTTCTGTAGCAACTGGCCAAGTGTGTCTTATCCCCCTCTAGTGGCT
Organism: Emydura macquarii macquarii; assembly: GCF_026122565.2. Lineage (NCBI taxonomy): Eukaryota > Metazoa > Chordata > Testudines > Chelidae > Emydura > Emydura macquarii. The sequence continues at coordinate 10,440,378 of NW_027130506.1, forward strand.
AGCTCACATAGAAGATAACAGCTTATTACTACTGGGAGCTAATGGAGTTAGTTTTTTAAATCAAGTGCAGTTGAGTCCTGTGGTTTTAGTACTGACAGTCCGGACAGTTCTGGAGATCCTGTTTTCATACAAATGTTGGTTATTTTGTGGAAATTGACCTAGATTTACTTTTCCAGATGTGTATCTATAGCATGAACACTGGTGTCTTGCAAACCTTACAGAATATACTTTTTAGATACCAAATACCATCTATTCATCTCTCTAGGAAGAGACTGGAATGCAGTAACAGACAAGTTCACTCTAGATCCCCTCAGACAAAATATTAGCACCCTCACTTCTCATCCATATCTTAGGACCCTCCAAACATCTGGAGAAGACATGGTACATGGGGTCATCACTACATCTACTTCTCACACATCACACCCATGCGATGTGTAGAAGAAAAGACTCTCCTTTTTTCCTCCTAAACGTGGTGTCATCCACTAGATACCTCTCCACTATCTCCCACCTTTGAAAGAGATGTGCGGATTCCCCACCATATCCCCAATCAGGGTAAATGCAACACATTTCCTCTAATTGACAGTGCTTTTGTATCAAAATTAGAAATATACATCTCTGGCTTCTTTTCTCTCAGTAAGCAAACCACAAACACTTTTTAAATCTTACACGAGACACTTTAAAGGTCTGACTGTGGTTTTATCAATCTTCTTTTTTTTCCTAATTATTTATGCTTTCTGAGATCAAATTCATGGTCAATGTAGTACTGTTGAGTCAAATCCTGTGAGGTTTTGAGCTTCTACAACCCACAATGAGGTCAAAGGGTTATGTATATGCTCAGTGTCAATCCCCATTTAAGGGGATCCCTGATTGACAGTCTACTGAAATGAACTGGAAGATTCCTTCAAATTTCAGTGGGTTTTGGATTAGGCCATAAAGGACAGACTTTGCATCCGTTGAAAGCAATAGAAGATTTGCCTTCATGAAGAATCTGACCCTAAATTTGGTGATGGGCCAATGTTACATTTAATTCTGAGACAGATTTCTGTGGTTAACATGAAATAAAAACAGACAAGTAAATCTTTGTATTCACTGCAGTTAGTAACAATAAAACGTTGTTGTTCATTTATTCCTTCAGGATGTACTTACCCAGGAGTGCAGACATATTACTGGAAAATGTGTAATTAATAACAGGAGACTTCTCTATCATTTCCCAAAAGTCAGACAGATTTCTGCCTGCAAAAACACATGTGCAGAAATAACAAAGGAGATTAAAGCAGTAGATTCCTGAATCAATCCGTGTTGTAAGTGCATAGGGTTATATTCTCAGAAGGGCTAAATTCTACATTTACCTGTTCGGCCTGTCATCACGCAGATATAGATACAGTCTGAATCATTGCTCTGGCTCACTGAAAGGAAAACAAATATAGATCAAATGCTTTTTATCAATGTTCATTATATTGCAGTACTTTAAAGAAGTTGAAATCACGGAGCCGAAATCCACCTAATAGGGGTGACTACTCGAGCTGGTTGAAAAATCTCCATCAAAACTGGTTTTTGGCAGAAAATTTGTTTTGACTAAATGAATTTGTTCACAAAAGTGCCTGCTTTCCATAGAAAATTGCATTTTTTTCTTTGAAGAAAGATATTTCAATTTAAAACTGAAATATTTTTGATTTGATAATGCCTCTGTGGTGTCTCGTAGGAATTGTAGTGAAGGTGCCTCATGTTCCTTTTCTCCTCTATGCTCTTCCTTTGCTGAACTACATCTCCCATGATGCACCATAGCCAGGGAATCCCATGATGCATTGTCTCTGCTGCCCAAAAGAAGAGATGACGGTGCCTCACGGAAGATGTGGTCCAACCAGGAAGTCCACCGTATGCAGGATGCGACAGCATTTCCAAATATTTTGTTTTCAGCTTCAGTATTTTGGTTTCTTGAAATTTTTCAGTTTTCAAATTTCCTCCAAAAAATATACCAAATATGAAAAATTTCCTTTATTTGTCCAAATTTTCCATGAAAAACCCCCATTTCAAATCAGTTCTAATAGCTACTTACCAGTATAAGAGGAGCCTAGTTTGGAAGAGTCCTGTCCTGATTCTGGTTCACTCCCAAATATACATTTTTAAAATAGCAAATACATCAACAGTTGTTTTTACACGTTTACCAGTTAACTACACCTCAGAATTTGAAGTATTCCTATTAATCTGTCAATATACTTAGGAAATTCTGCAATTTTAAGTTAACATTATTTATTTGCTTCCCTTAGTCATTTTGATGAGCTCAGATGAGCAGTTTTGTTAAAGTAAATGGGATTCCTCGTGGAGTAAGTTGTTACTGGATGTAAGGAAAGGTGTCAGAATCTGACTCAGAGTTATGTAAGGAAACTGACAGGATTTTCAGGGTAACAACCTATTTAAATTGTTTTCAAAGGGGTATTTATCCCCTAAAATATTCAGGAACCCACATTTTGGGCCAGATTCTGATACATTTACTCAAGTTGAATAGTACCTCACACCATGAGTAGTATACTACTACTAATAATAATTAATATCTAGCCCTTATAATCAGTAGATCTCAAAGCACCATTCTAAAGATACAATAACTGAGGCACACAGAGGTGAAGTGACTTGCCCAAGGTCACCCAGTAGGTAAGTTGCAGAGCTGGAACTAGAAGCCATGTCTTCGGAGTCTCAGTCACACAGTCTATGTACTAGGTAACATTGCCATCCCCTGTCCCATGGAAGTTGGAAGTTTGAAAGACTATTTGAGAAAAGTGAGACTAAACTTGACTAAGAGAACCCTAATCCAGCCCTAAATTAATCCCTTTGCACTTTTTTCATATGTTATAAAGACTCTGACAATAATTCATTACATTATGAAACAGTAGAGTTTCAACGAAAATATTTTTGCAAGGTGATTTGGTTTACAGCTGCAGCTTCTGTTCTGTGAGGTTGATACTGCTGATGGAGCAGTGAGGATAGCTGCCCCATTAATCTTTATAACATGCCTTTTTTATGTTCTGGGAGTGGACAGGACAATGATACAAAGAAATGCACACCTGAGACTATGGAGGTTGATTTGAAAATTTCTGTGAGGTAGCTGGTGGAGTTTCCGATAATATCAACAAGTAAAGCTGTAAAATCTAGAAGACAAAACAGAGCAGGTTTATAATCCATGGTCCCAATTCAGCAGTCCATCTCTATTCAGCAAAGCACTGAATGTATGTGCTTAACTTTTAGGCACGTGCTGTGCCATTGATTTCAGTGATAATTAAGAATGGACTTACAGTTAAGAATGTGCTTAAGTGCTTTGCGGACTAGGAATGGATTTAACTAAACACTTAAATACTTTGCTGAACTGGGACTCAAATCCTTATCAGTAGGAACGCTATGAAGCATAACACAGAAAGGTTAAATACTTCATAAAGGGGAAAATTCCCTTATGTGTACATGGCCGATGGGCCCTTGAAATCGCACTTAGATGCTACATAAACTCCCTAAATAAGACTTACGTGATGCACAGGCCTGCATTGGCCTTCTATACCAAAAAGAAAATCCCTTTTAGAGGCAACACTGTGGTATCAATTTTAGCAGCTTCTCAGTACATGGCATTTATATTACAGTGCAATTTGGCTTAGGAAATCAGCAAGAGATAAGAATACAGACCATAAATGTAAGATTGGCCCCCATCAGCTGTAATTTGTAGACAAATTGCTTAGTGTTATTCAATTTCCCCTAACTTCTGTCTTTTTATCTTCCAAGCCTAGATTACTTATCGATGTTACTTAGTTTGCAAACTCTTTGGCGCAATTTTGTTTTGTATTTATACAATGCTTAGCACAATGCGCCCCTGATCCATGAGTGGTGCTTTTATGGGCTATCATACTACAAATAATAACTAAATAATAATAATTACAGTATTTCTCAGAGTTCCCAATCAGGATCAGAAATCCCATTGTGCTAGGTGCTGCACATGCATATGTGCAGACATGGGTCCTAGCCCTAAACAGCAGAAGGAACAACCAATATTATCGAATATCCTTTTCATACGGCACAGCCGGGACACTGTCCTGGACCAAAGCCATGCCCAGAACAAGGGGCATGGATGCTCCATATGGCTCTGTAAAACAGCTGGATGCCAAGTCACCAGGCTGGGAAATGACCGGGTGCACAAAATGAGGAAAAAGTGGCTTCAGACCCATTCTGGAATTTGAACAGCACTCAGAGGAGGTGGGGGAGGGGTTGGAATTTGTACAATGGAGCTTCTCACCCCACTAAACTGCCCTACATAGAACCCAGTCCTCTCTTTCCCCCTGCTGGGCTCACAGGGGTTACTGTAGGTTTGGTTTGGAGGACCACTGGCCATATCTAGGGAGCTGAGAGCAGCTAGAGAAGCTAACTTGTACTATAAAATTAAACCCACAGATATCAGTTATTGCTGGAAAGGTGTAGACGGGCTCTTTCCTCCCCCTTCCCTTTGCATTCCCTATGAGGAAATGCAGGTTCCTTTCCCCACTGGCAACTCCTCTGCTCTGCTTCGCAGACAGCTTCATTCTAGCGCTTCCAGCAGGGACCAGTCTTCTGATGCGTCTCTCCACTGCTTCAAAGTGGCCACTGACGATTGAGTGACTGTTGACTTCAATGTGCCCACAACACTTTCACGAAGAAAGTTGCAAGACTGTGGCTGAGAACCTGAAGCTCAAATGGAAACAATGCAGCTTAAACACACTCAAATGCCAGTCGGGCAGCTTTTACACCCACCTGTTAAGTCATTTGTCAGGTTGTTTAAACAGTAGCAATACCTCATAGGGAACTTGCTGGGGTCAACATTTTTCAGGTTAGAAACTGCAAAGAGGGACAGTGGAAACTGAAATCTTGATGGATTCACCTTCTAAGAAAATACATTTGAGCGCGAATAAAACGGTATGGTACCCACTGTTATAAATGGCGACTGCAACTTTGTGGAAGGCATACGAGCTGTAAGAGGTAATGCTCAGCAAAGAGAAGAACTTTTTGGTACCTGCAGAAAAATGTGCACATGTCTATTAATAACTTAAATGAGCTATTTGTAACCCAGCAATGGAGTCTGATATAACAGTGACATGATTTTCTTTCTAAAGCACACCATACAAAGACCAGAGGTAGATTTGGATGCATTTGAATTTTGGTTTCCTTGCGATCTAGCAGAAATAAATTTCAATTACCATTTTTAATTTTAAACAAACAAAACTAGAGGGACCAGTACAAAAACAGATGGTGGCAGGGAGGAATGAAAGGGAAATACAATATATGTGGATCAAAGCGATCATTCTAAAGACACTTTGTTAATAATTACGCGTGCGCGCTCACGCACACACACACACACACACTTCTACTTTCTCTTTTAATATGCTCAGACATGGACTGAGACAGATTTCAGGGGAGAAAGCTACAGGTACAAAGAAAATGCTCCAGGAAGGTAGCAATATATTCTGCTAGGTATACAGTAAAAATACAGCAGAATATTTTGCTAGGTATACAATATATGACTGTATTTTTACAGCTTTGTCCTCTAACTCCTTTAGCTCCGTATTTCAGCTGATGTGCAGTTGACAGCCTACATGATCTTTAGCATCCTTTTATAGCACAACAATGTTACCTTTGAGAGCTGTATTTAACATTCCGTTCACTAGTTCAGTCAGGTTAATCGCAGTCAGATCAACTGATTTGGCAGGCAGCTCTGAAAAAGAAGGAGCATTTCTGAACAATCAGGCATGTGACCATCCTAGGACGTTGTTGTCAATTTTACTGCATATATATATTCCTCTAAATGACTTAGATGAAGTGATTCAATGAGAAGCTACCATCCATGGGAAAATGAAAACATCAAATTGCTTCTTAGGGCTAGAAAAGAATCTATGGTGACTGTGAGAAGCTGAATATACTGTGAGTGCAATGCAATGGCTGATACTAGACGCAGGTGAGAACAGCAGGGGCAGGGCTATATCGAAATGAAGACAGGGCACTGTATCAGCATTCACTAATTAAAAGGCACGTTTGACAGTATTCCTCAGTGTTTTGCGGTGGATGCCAGGTTATTCAGTACAATCCTAGAATGTGGGAGTCCCTCAGTGGGTCATGCACATTTTCAATAAGGTGACATTGGAGCAGGTGATCATTTATAAACCACACTCATCTGGAAGAGTTTTCTGTTAAATTCCCCCCCTGTAAATGTTGCATAAAATTGTAATGAAGATTCAGCTATTTAAATGAGGTGTCCTGATTGGCCAAGGAGAATAACCTACCTAGATCTGGTCATCTTTTTAAATCGGAGAACATTTTCTGACCAAGATTTTGTTCTAACTGACAATTTCAGGAGAAACTGTTTTGTTTTGTTCAAATTCAACAATGAAAAACCAAGGAAAAGGGCAGGGGTGAAGGGTGGGAGAAGGGGGAGGTGGATGAAGAACCCAAGCCAGAAAATAATTCAGTTTTGGGAAAACAAAACCATTTTTTCCATGAAAACATCTTACTATTTTTGCCCATCTCTAAACCAAACATGTTAATAACGCTTCTCTGACAAGTGGGAATGAAAAACCGAACTCACCTAGCTTGGGTATTTAGAAAAGCAGGAAAGCTGCAGTACCCACAGTGCAGCAACTAGGCTCAAAGAAGAGACACAGAAACTGGACAATGAGCTATAGAAACCAAAACACTCCTCCTCCTCCATAGCCTCCATCGGAGGCGAGCAGGATGGCTTCCGCAAGGTAAATGGGATCGCAGCCTGCGGCCAGGAGGGAGCCAGCTACAGGAAGCGGTGTCCAGTTTGTGTACATGTTAGGATGAGAATGAGAGAAGCTGAGGGAACCAATAGCTGGGTGGGAGACTGGGCCCATGTTGGGAAAAGGGAGTGAGCAACATCAGGGGAAGATGGTCTTCAGGTTGGATGCATGTTATAGGGATGAACAGGGAGATGGCAGCTGAATCACTCCCAGGGGTTGCAGTGGAGATAGGCTCCAGAAATGGCGTGCAGTTGTTTCTGGGTGGAGAGCTGTAGGGAACAGCAGCTGTGAAGGGGTCTGCCTGGCTCCAGTTCCTGAGTGGAAATTACTGAACAGGAATCCACTCACCAAGTAGCATCCACTGGGTTAGCTACTGTACTTCTGACTCAAACTTCACACCAGACAATGAGAGTAACTTCAGAAGCCATGGGACAGGCTTTACCTGCAGTAGCCAGCACTGCCACTGTCTTCTCCTTATTTTCTCCTTTTGTGCCTGCAGCTATAAAATGGAGAAAGTGGAATCTGAGAAATGACTTTCCCACTCAAATGACCAACCAGGGATCTCACGGGGTTTCTTTGTTGCTCTAGAGTGTTATGGCTGTGAAATGGTTGGACAATAGTATTTCAAACTAGACCATCATTCAGAGCCACAAGTTATTTCTAACAGCAGCAGAGCATGTACATGCCAACAAGGGAGAAACTGAACCTTAAAATGACCTGGATTTTAAAGGAACAACGGTTAAGAAATTAGCTTTTCTCCCCTGGGGCCTGGTCCTGCTTTCAGTGAAGTCAATAGCGCAACACCTTTCAACTTCCATGGGACAGAAACAGGCCCTTGATACAAGTGAGAAACATCTTTTAACAGGAATCAAAGGAAGAAGAGAGCCACAAAGTGCTGTAGAGATTTAGAGTCAGATTTGCCATCACCATTAAGCATAAGATGCTTCTTCTGGGTGATCGCACAGCTAAGGTACTGGGACTCCAGAAATCAATTCCTGGCACTGCCACAGATTTCTTGTGTAACTTTGAGCAAGTCACCTCATCTCTCTGTGCCTCAGTTCCCTGTCTGTGAAATGGGGATAATAATACTCCCTTTGTTTGCCTTGTTTGTATTATAAACTCTTCAAGGCGGGGATTTTCTCTGATCCTGTGTTTGAACTATGCCTGGCACAATGGGCTCCTGATCGAGCCACTAGAAACAACCATAACACAATAATGGCAATGTTGAGGCGGTAGCCTCAACCAATGAAGTCTTTCATTTATTTGCAGATCATGTATATATAGCACAGATAGTACCAATGCAAACTTTTTGAGCCAATACGCCTCTCTACCTCGATCCTGGCAGGATCAAGAAGATGGCTTAGTGTGAAACCCATCAATGGCTGGCTTCTTTGTAATGTTAATTAATGCTAACACCTCTGTGACACAGGGGCTCTTAGACAAAGGGTCCCCTGTTCTTTGCAAACACCTCTCCTCAGACCTGAGAACGCACAAACCAAATACATGAATTACAGGATATTTATCCACTGTGCCCTGTCTAGCTGGTGATGCCACAGAATTTCAGCCAGTAATAGCCTTTTGACTACCTAAGGAAGTGGAGAATCAGGCACCCTGCCTTCAGCCTGCATTTTGTATCTCCCTTAGACAAAAGCAGGCATATCCTTTTGGCTTTGAGAGTGATTGATGGCAAAACCATTTTGGATGTTCCCAGGGCAACATCAAAGTGCATGTGTTGGGGAAATTACGTTATCACATATCAGAATAAATAGCCAGTTAAAGTGATGTTTCAGATGCACTTCATACTTACCTAAATTCCAGATGAGAAGGAGGTATACAAAGCCTATGCTCACTTTCACAGGCACAAGCTGATGGAACCATGGCATTTTGGAAACCTACTTCCAAGTAGCTTCAACTGTTTTCGGAGAAAGAAACAAGATTTTGGTGAGCCTAAACAGATCCAATGCATTTGTCAGTTTCATTGTTGCCCACTTTTGCAATATTGTGTGTTGTTCTTAATTCCCAGATTCTAGACTCACATGAGAGTCTGTGCTTTTACTTGAAAAAACAACACAAAACTAAGTTTCTCACCCTCATGATTACAAAGAAAAAGCTTGAATGGCTCAAAAACTCAGAAGGCAAAAAACCAAAAACCAACTCAAAAACAAACAAACGAAAAACCCTAGGAAAAAAAAACTCTTAATCAAAAATCTAGAATTTCTTATTCACAATTTTTGATTCAGCCTCATGATTTCTTGGGGCTTTGACTTATGATTTCTGAATGGTTGGGACTGTCCATATTTGCAGTTTACAGATGTTTCAAAAATTAGAGCTCGTTGAGAAGGAAGGAATTTTCACAACTTTTTGTTTAATTTGTCCCTCCCCCCTGCTTTTTTTTTTTTTTTTTTTTTTTTTAAATATCAAAAAAAGTCAACCAACTCCATTACTGGCTGAAACTCAGGGGGAAGATTTCGTGAAACCATAGTAAAAAGATTTTCTAATTTAGTTTTCAACACCCAACCTTCTCCATGCTTGATAAATAAGGTAAGAATACACACTGAACTCTTAGCCTGAGGATAACGCTATTTGATTAACAAATTATTACCCTTTCTATTAACCCAGTCTCCCTGCTATTTAAATTGTTGGAAAATAAAATAAATTCTGAAAATAGTTAAAGTACTATTCTATTGTGAAAATGGTACTGAGGGATTCCCTGTTTAGTGTGTCCATGTAATTACATTTACTCATCATACAAGTGAAAGATGTTTCGCCTAAATGTTAGCTTTGCAAACTCAAACTGGGATCTGAGAGTCAAGCTGAATTCTTTCTGTCTAATGCATCATTACCATTACCATTAATAAATAATAATAATAATACCTACCTCTTATATAGCACTTTTTCAGCAATGTCAAAGCTTTTTACCAAGGAGATCAGTATTATCCCCATTTAACAGGTGGGAATACTGATGTACAGGGAAGTGAAATGACTTGCCCAAGCGCACTTGGCCCGCTAATGGCAGAAACAGAAATAGCATCCAATCTCCTAAGTGTCCGTCCAATGTTCTATCCTCTAGAACACCCTGCCCTCACCTTCTAAGCCTACTGCCTTCTGTGCACAGGTTTAGCTGAAGGCAAAAGACAAGGCAAGGGGGGTGGCCAGGTGACCCTGTACTTGGAACTTAGTTAACAACGCTATTGATGAAGACAATAACAGTTTACTCTCCCATTGTTATATAGTGTCTGCAGAGCTGACAGGAGTGAAAAACAGAGAAAATTATCTGTAACTAAAGCCAGCAGATCTGACTGAGTACAAACATGGAACAAATGTGCTGACTAGGGAGGTGCTAAGAAAGTAATTTATCATTCCCTGGTCATTTCTGTTTGGCATTTATGTATGGTGAGCTGAATGCATTTTATAAGGCACTTGTCCATATTGAGGGTGGCACAGAGCTGCTCCCACCCAAATCAGTCTTTTCTGGGGGGCCAGGAAGATGGGAAGAGATAGTATTTAGCAAGAGTTTTGCTACATTTTAAATGTTAAGAGGCTTCGTTTAGCCAAAGTGGGCAAAAGTTGGGAAAAGGTTGCTTTAATTTGCAAATATGTTATATAATTATTAACTATGGCATTAGTCACATGATTAAAATTAAGCACATGTTTAAGTGCTTTGCTGAATCAGGGCCTAACACAGCATAAGTAGCCTTGTGAAAGAGAACTGGTGGGAAAAGACCAGAACTTGTCAGCCAGATATCACCCCAGGCCAGGTAAGTGAGAACACAAAGCATGCATTGGTCTGTGTCTCCCTACTGCATTCTGTGTAAAGCATGGACAGAAAAGAAGAATCAGTGAGACACAAGTTTCCCTTTCCTGTCTCTGTTCTCTTCTGCTCCTGTGAGTTTGTTTAAAAGCAAAAATAATCTTAACTCAAATAACTAAGCCAAACTCCCCCATTCCATTGGCTCAAGGGTGTTTCCTGTTGTATTTCTTTCTGTTGTGCGCATTTAATGAATGCCTGAGCCAAGATCACTGCGGTAAAAGGAGACCAAATTCCCTTTACGTGCTCATTCTGTCCCGCAAATAAACAAACATGAAATAAAATCAACTGCTTTGATATAACAGAAGGAAAAAGGCCTCTGGGGACTGGTAACAATTACAAACCCACTATTTCACCCACCCGACATAGTTTTGGGAGTCTTTGTGGCTCAGGGAGGGATGCTCCCTCATTACGTGGCCTGGTTTCCAGGCATGCATGCACTCTTTAGGATGGTGTGCAGCTTGTTTCTCATGATGCACCCAGCCTGCTCTGTGAGCTGGTTTGAGTGAGGGAGCCATGGTCCTGCCCCACTGGGGATGATGTGCACCCAAAGGGTGCATGGAACCAGCAGTTACTGCTCTCTCTCTCCTTCTGGCCCAGGGTCTGCATTCAGGCCTGCCGGCAGCAATACCGAGCCCCAGGGCAGAAAAGTCAATGGCCCTGCACCCGTAGAAAGGGATGGCTGAGGTTTACTACCATGGGTGGCTGGTGAAGCGTCCCCTCGCAGAGGCTAGCTCCCTGTCCCACCGCTTCCACCCATGACCCTGCCCACATCCCCCCCTCTGCCCAGACCTGCCCCCTTCCCCACTCGGTGTCCCTGTTCCCCTTCATATACCCCTCTTCTCTTCCACACCTCCTTCCCCCAGGTGGTGAGTGACAGTGGGCAGGCTGAACCGAGAGGGGGAGAGAAGGGACACAGCAGCGGGGAGGCTAAGCAGTGAAGGGGGGGGCAGCCAAGTGGGGAGGGGGTGATGTCATGACCTAGTGTGGATTGTGGGGCAGGACCACGGGCGGAAGAGGCCGGACGGGAGCTAGCCTCCCCAAGGGGAAGCTTCACCTGCTGCTCATGGCCTGGGTCCTTTTAAAATTGCCAGGCCCCTGGGGGCAATTGCCCCCTTTGCCCCCAGCCCGTCTGCAGGCCTGTTGGCAACTGTTACTGGGCCTTGCACAAGATGAAGAGGTTCCCAATATTGCCAACCCCCAAAATTCAGAATTGTGCGTCAGATGCCCCAAAATCCCAAGATTGGCCCAACATCATGAGATTTCTTAAAAAACAGAGTATCTTGAGATTTTTGGTCTGCCGTTTGGGTGGTGAACACCCCTCTGAATCTCCCATCTAAGGGTGGCTTCACCTCCTCCATCCTCCTCCTTTCCTATGAAAAATGAGGAAGTCTTCTCCCTCCTCCTCCCCCCTTACCTCTCCATTTCTCCAGCACTGGGCATGGGACAGGGGGAAGAGGAGGATGATGGGCCCCAGAGCAGCAAGAGGATTGGAGATGGGGGCAGAATTGATTGCTGAATTGGTGGGACAAAGTTGATGTGGGTGTTTGAGGGGTGCATAATTAATTTCTGGGTTGAAGAATGGGCAAGTGTAGGGCTGGTGGGGCACAGAATTAATTAGAAATGTGGGGTTTGGAGAGAAGCTGGAATCAAACAAAAGGAAGTAGTTCTTCACACAACGCACAGTCAACCTGTGGAACTCACTGCCAGGGGATGTTGTGAAGGCCAAAACTATAATGGAGGTCAAAAAAAGAATTAGATAAGTTCGTGGAGGATAGGTCCATCAATGCCTATTAGACAAGATGGTCAGGGATGCAAGCCCATGCTCTGGGTAGACCTAGTCTCTGATTGTCAGAAGTGGATAACAGGGGACAGATCATTGATGATTGCCTGTTCTGTTCATTCGCTTTGAAGCACCTGGCATTGGTGCCTGTTGGAAGACAGGATACTGGGCTGGATGGACCATCGGTCTCATCCACTATGGCCGTTCTTATGTTCCCCACCATCAGGTAGCAGCAAGATCCAGGCTCACATGAATGAAATCAGAAAGGCCAAAGAACAATTGGAGTTGCAGCTAGCAAGGGACGTGAAGGGGAACAAGAAGGGTTTCTACAGGTATGTTGCCAACAAGAAGAAGATTAGGGAAAGTGTGGGCCCCTTAGAGAATGAGGGAGGCAACCTAGTGACGGAGGATGTGGAGAAAGCTGAGGTACTCAATGCCTTTTTTGCCTCTGTCTTCACAGACAAGGTCAGCTCCCAGACTACTGTACTGAGTGGCACAGAATGGGAAGGAGGCGAACATCCCGCAGTGCTGAAGAAACAGGTCCAAGACTATTTAGAAGGATTAGACATACACAAGTCCATGGGGCCGGATGCAATGCACCCGAGAGTGCTGAGGGAGTTGGCTGAGGTGATTTCAGAGCCATTGGCTATTGTCTTTGAAAGCTCGTGGCAACAGGGGGAGATCCCTGATTACTGGAAAAAAGCAAATATAGTGCCCATCTTCAAAAAAGGGAGGAAAGAGGATCCAGGGAACTACAGACCGGACAGCCTCACTTCAATCTCTGGAAAAATCATGGAGCAGGTCCTTAAGGAATCCATTTTAAGGCACTTGGAAGAGAGGAAGGTGATCAGGAACAGTCAACACGGATTCACCGAGGGAAAGTCATGCCTGACCAACCTGATTGCTTTCTATGATGAGGTGACTGGCTCTGTGGATGTAGGGAAGGCGGTGGATGTGATATACCTTGACTTTAGCAAAGCTTTTGATACTGTCTCTCACAGTATTCTTAACAGCACGTTAAAGAAGTATGGGTTGGATGAATGGACTATAAAATGGATAGAGAGCTGGCTAGAGCATAGGGCTCAACGAGTAGTGATTAATGGCTCCATGTCTAGCTGGCAACCGGTCACAAGCGGAGTTCCCCAGGGATCGGTCCTGGGGCCGATTTTGTTCAACATCTTTATTAATGATCTGGAGGATGGGGTAGATTGCACCCTCAGCAAGTTTGCGGATGACATTAAGCTGGGGGGAGTGGTAGATACCCTGGAAGGTAGGAATATGATATAGAGTGACCTAAACAAACTGGAGGACTGGGCCAAAAGAAATCTAATGAGGTTCAACAAAGAAAAGTGCAGAGTCCTCCACTTAGGAAGGAAGAATCCCATGCACAGCTATAGACTGGGGACCGACGAGCTACGCAGCAGCTCTGCAGAAAAGGACCTGGGGGTAACAGTGGATAAAAAGCTGGATATGAGTCAGCAGGGTGCCCTGGTTGTCAAAAAAGCTAATAGCATATTGGGCTGCATTAGGAGGGGCATTGCCAGCAGATCGCGGGAAGTGATTATTCCCCTCTATTCGGCATTGGCGAGGCCGCATTTAGAATATTGTGTCCAATTTTGGGCCCCCCACTACAAAAAGGATGTGGACAAGTTGGAGAGAGTCCAGCGGAGGGCAACAAAAATGATTAGGGGCTGGAGCACAGGACTTATGAGGAGAGGCTGAGGGAACTGGGCTTGTTTAGTCTGCAAAAGAGAAGAATGAGGGGGGACTTGATAGCGGCCTTTAACTACCTGAAAGGGGGTTCCAGGGAGGATGTGGCTAGGCTGTTCTCGGTGGTGGCAGATGACAGAACAAGGAGCAACAGTCTCAAGTTGCAGGGCGGGAGGTCTAGGTTGGACATTAGGAAAAAGTTTTTCACTAGGAGGGTGGTGAAGCACTGGAATGGGTTACCTAAAGAGGTGGTGGAATCTCCATCTTTAGAGGTTTTTAAGCTGAGGCTTGACAAAGCCCTGGCTGGGATGATATAGCTGAAGTTAATCCTGCTTTGAGCAGGGGGTCGGACTAGATGACCTCCTGAGGTCCCTTCCAACTCTAATATTCTTTGATTCTATACTCAGTACACTCAGGTTGTTGGCGACACTAATTGTAACACACACACACTGGAGATGGGTAAGGGGAGTTCACAAATGCGAAAACAAACCCAAAACATATAATATAGTCTTTAAAATGAAAAATCTCATGATTTGGGAGGTCATCCAATGATTTTTGAACTTTTGTTGGTGGGAACAGTGGATAGCTCACATTCACCATAATTTTTGCTTAGACACTAATTTTTAAATGGTAACCATTTCTTGCATCTGTGTGAACATGTGGGAGAGAGGACCTTATGCTAAAGTATGTTTTAAACCAACAATCATCTGTCTCGGATCTTTTCTTGGCACATCCACACATCTCTGAGAACAGGAGGCTTAATCTGGCATTTCTTGCTCAGCAAAACTCACATAAGAGTAAATGGGAATTTTTGCCTGTGTAAAAACTATAGTATCAGAGACAGACTCGAGTGATGCGGCAGCATCAGCAGGCGGAGCATAACATTTTGTTTTTATAAGAAGGGTCTACAAAAATGAGGATTATCCACCCGTTATTCAGTCATGGAAGAGAAAACCATTATTTAAATATACTATACTCGGAATCCAGAGAACTTTCCCTCAAAAGCATTTGGTCCTAAAGTCCCTTTTAATAACAAATTGGACAGGGTTCGGAGCTACTAGAATGATTCAAGCTCTGCAAAAACTTGATTAAGATGAGAAACTTAAGAAGCTCCATCTATTTTGTTTAACAAAAAGAAGGACTTGCTCATGTGGTGAACTCCTGGATCCATGGAAGTCAATGGGACTTGTGCTATTGACTATCATGAGATCAGAATTTCACCCATGTCTATAAGTACTTGCATGAGGAGAATATCTGTAACTAGAGGGCTCTTTATTATACCTGGTCTGAAAAGAAAATTTCATTCCACAGGAAATTTTGATATTTTTATATCAGTTTTTGTTCTGAATATTTTTTTTTTTAAAAAAAGCTAATATTTCCCACAACATGAGTGTTCCAAACAATTTTGGTTCAAAGAACTATCAAAATGTTTTGTTTTGACAATGTTGAATTGCTTTGCAACACTAATGTTGAAATGTTTAATTTCGATAAGGTCCAAATGTTTTGCTAATGTCAAAAGATTATAATATAAAATATTAAAATTGATGTTTTAATATAATGTAAAAGTTGAATCAAAATGATGAACAAACTTTTTTACCTAATTGAAATGAAACATTTTGACATTATTGAAAGAAAATGTTTTTTCACATCAGAAAAATGAGAGAGAAAAAATGGTTTTGCCCATCTAAAATTTTATTGAAATTGATACATTCCTGCAAAATGCTGAGGTTTTGGTGAAACTGCATTTTCTGAGGCTAAACTGTTTTTTTTTTAACCAGGTCTACTCTTTAATGTAGCAGACAAGAGACATAACAAAATCCAATGACTGGAAGGTGAACCTAAATAAATTCAGACTGGAAAAAAGGAACTTATTTTTCATGGTGAGAGGACTGAACCATTGAACAGCATACCAAGGGATGTGGTGAAGTCTGTATCACCTCAAATCAAGTTTGGATGTTTGTCTAAAAGACATGCTTTAGCTCAGCAACACTCTATGGCCTGTATAATGCAGCAGGTCAGATGAAATTATTATAATAGCCTGCTTCTGGCTTTAAAAATCTATGGAATTTCAGGTCCACTCCTGCTCTTATTAGAATCAATAGGTATCTGGCTATTGACCTTCATGATAGCAGTATTGTCCCCTTCAACTCTGAAGTGCTAGTTTGATTGTCCTACGGTTATTTAGATATATAGGGTCCAATTCAGCAATAATTTTAAGCCTGTCTTTAAGTGCTTTGCTGAGCTGAGGCCTCAGAGCTATGCTGAGTAATTAGCCTCCACATCAATCTGTCACATTTTGGGAGGATAAAAGAATCACAGAAATCCTTGATGTTTGTAATTGTATTTCACAAAATGACAAGATTTGTCAGCATAGCTGTCATTAAGTCTTTGGTTCAACAGATATTCCCAAATAAAAACGGGAGTTCTTCATGTATCCAGATAATTTCATAGCCAGGTTTCAGCTTCTTTGCCAGTTTATTTAAACCTGATAGAGAACTGAACAGTGGCAGAACAGGGGGTGGGGGGGGGGAGAGAGAGAGAGAGCGAGACCTACAATGTTTGCAGTATTGCGTCATTTAACAGGGACTGGAGAAAGCAAAGATTGCAGCAGAGAAGAGGTGGGAGATATAGGAACATACAAATTGCCATACTGGAAACATTAGGAGACAGATGTAAAAGGGAATGGGAAAAATAGCCAATATAACAGAATAAGAATGGAGTACAATGATCTGCTTAGTAAAATACCGTGGGTATGTAGAGACACCTACATTTGCCACTAAATGCTCTCTGTACAATTGTCTGAGAACTTCTGTTTTACTCTGTCCAGTGTATTAGAATATTCAGATTTGTTTTAATCATACGGTGTCATTCTGCATTAGAAGCTCCCACCGAGTATTATCTTAATTCTGTGCCAGTGGTGCCCACTTTTATTTTAGGCATGACTATACATCACATAATTGCTAAAACAAAAGCAATCTGCCGTATCTATACTGACATGACGAAAACGTGATATGAAAACATAAGTTCTCATAAAACAAATCTTGAAATACTGTTGGGGAAGAGAGATTAAACAACATTAAATAAGTGAAAGCAACTTTGAAGTAGGATTAATACCCATTACTAAAGATTTGATCATGAACTGACTTTATGTTGTCACAAGTTTTGCTTGAGTAAAGAATGCAGGATTTAGCTGTAAAAGACACATACTGACATCCAATGCACTGGTATACTTTACATAGCAAATTAGAGCAATCCTATTACTGCATCTAAGTATGTGGAGAATGACTGGGTGGCAGCAGTGAACCAAGTCAAAGTACTAGGAACTGCCATACTGGATCAGACCCATGGTCCATCAAGTCCAGTGTGCCTTTTCTCACTATAGCCAGTACCAGATGCTTCAGAGGAAGGTGCGAAAACCCCCATATTAGACAGTTATGGATAATTTGCCCTTCATGAAGGTCTCATCCAAATCCCTAAAAGTTAAAGATAGGTTTCAACCCTGACCATTAGGTTTTATCTTCCTTCCAAAATCTTTTATCATCGGTGTTAAAACTCTGAATTTTCCTGCTATCTATGTCAATGTGCAATCCCTCTTTGACAAGTTTATCTAAGCCCTGCTGACTGAAATAATACATCAGACAACAATGTGTATATTAATAACATTATTACTGGGGTTACTGCAATGTTCACTTACCACTACTTACCTAAATGCGCAGCTCATTTACTACAATGCACACTTCTTTGTTATAATTTTCAATGGTACCTTTTCAAATGGTATCTGAACTTTGCAATGAGTGAAAGGCACTATCGGACTAAAAATATACACCTCCTTAATGGTCAAAACTAAAAATGACCAATGATTGTTTTTGACAATGTCTTTTAGATTGATAAGGCACTCAGATACTAAAGAGACAGGCATGACATGAAAGACCCAGACAGACTCAGCAGGCTTTGTTCCAGTGACCATTTTCCTCCCTCATGCGTCCCACGTGCAGGTTGACAGTCAAGCTCCTAGCCACAAATACTGACACCAATCAATCTGCTGTGATAATTCAGCTCAATATTTATTTCAAATTCAATTTTATGAATAATATATTTTCATGGCTTGAACCAGATAACCGATGCACTTAAATAACGGGAGGTTTTCATCCAATTCAATGTGTCTAAAACCCAGATACAGCACAATGGTTCTGATGTTGGTAACAACCTCAGCCATTTGGGTTATACTTATGTGACCCTAGAGATTCACGATTAAGTACCTCTTCATTATTCTCGACAAACAAAGATCTCAAGGTAACTAACTTATTAGCTATGCTTCATTTGCACCCACTTTAATGTGACAAGTAATCATGCAGTTTGAAATGTTCTCTTTTTTCCTCAACACAAAAGGAGCCCAATCAGATACCAACTGGTTCCCCCCCCCTTATCTATAGTGCTAAACAGAGCAGAACAGAAGCTAAGAGGCTGGAGAAGGGAAAAGGGAAAGACCTTGAATACTAATTTCTCTATCCCTGTTCAGTTCCAAGATCTAAAGGTCATCCTCTTAGGTTTAAAGCAAACTTTGAAAAACAGGTCTAAAGAAATCTTTGCAGGCTAATATGAAAAAATAAAGTAGTTCTATTATGATCTTGACTGAATTTCTACCATCTCCTGATTTGTATTAGATAAGAGGTTTACACTTTCTACAATAAGTCTGAATTTAAGAAATCATATGTTATAAAAACACTCTTCTAACATTTTTCATTTCCAACAACCTCAATGATTATTAACGGCACCAATAAAAATAAATTCTTTTTGGTATCTCTGCATAGGAGCAACGTTTGACATTATTCACATTTTGAATATCTAGTAATCTTTTAATACTGACTTACCTAGCTTCTCTTGGTGTGGACGATTAACTTCAGAGAGTTTAAATAGGAGTTTATCACACTATGTTATAATAAAGTCTTAGTGAAAGACAAGTCTGAGAGTGGACAGGTTAGATAAGATTGCCTTAAAAAATCTTGTGAAATTGGTATTATAATCCCAAAGGCAACTAGGCTAAATGAAATAGGATCATGTGCAAGCAAATTGCCTGTGGTATGTACTGAATTGAATCCCTAAATGGAATGACTTAGCAGCAGTCCAGGTTAGGATGTGAAACCACTTTGGGCAGTAATTACTTACACTGAAAAATAGAACCGAAAAGATTTTTTCTCCTTTAAAGGGCCAGCGCCTTCCAATGTAATTAAGCTAACGTCAATGTCAACAGGTAATGGTTGAGATGCTTTAGCCCCTCAGACAAAGTCCTGGACATTTTTGGTGCTGTGGTTGAGTCATTTTGGACAACAGTGGACAAGATAGAAGACAGTGGTATAGGAAAGTTGAAATATAGCTCAACTATAGCCAACTAGATGAAACAAAATGCTTGCTGATATGGAAAACTACCTGGCCATTTTGTTAGATGAGCGATGAGGGAAGAGAAGCATTTAGAGCGTGACTATAGTGGTGGCATGAAGTCATAATGATGACACTGAATGATGTGTCACTTCTGTACCCACTACATCCAAAGAATCATGGGAGGAAATCAGAAACTCAAAGCATTCCATAACCACTTCGGTCCATAGAACTCAAAGTGCTCTACAGGCATTAATGAATTAAGCCCCAAAGCAGCCCCTATGCAACAGGGAAGTATTAGGACACTCTCCCCCCGCCCCCCCTTTATACAGAAGAGGAAAATAATGAGTAAACATTAGATCCTGGCCCTATCGAAGTTTAAAAGAGCTTTGTCATCCACTTCTATGGTGCCAGGATTTCACCCAGCGAATTTAAGATCTAAATTTCCAAAAGTGGCCTGCAATTTTGAATGCCTTTTTTTGGGGGGTGCCCAACCTAAGCCCTGATTTTCAGAGGTCTCACCCAAAACTTAAGACACCCAAAATCATAGGCTATATTTGGAAACCAGACCCTACCGGAATGACACACAACTCATTGAAGTCAATGGAAAGACTTTGACTTCCATGGGTTTTGGATCAGGCCCTTACTGACCTGCACAAGGTCATGAAGAGATTTATTCACCATTTTCAGCAAATCTCTCTTTTTGAATTCTTTATCCTTATATCATATCACAACTATGTGAGCTGGAGGAATGCTACAATGTTATCCAAATAATGCAGCAATATACTGCCACTGGGCATAACACTTTGATGTGCTACTCTATAAAGTGTGGGAAATTCAAAAAAGCCATGCTTCGCTGGATTTGAGAAAAAAAGGTTGCACTGAGTGGGATTGTCAGCTCTTTAGGAACTGGTTCACTGTGCCCAGTGCTCCGTGCCAGTTTTGTGGGGGTTCTTCTGCATACCTGCATTTAAGCACACCTGTAGAAAGCTCAATCTATTCACCTCTATATCTGCCCACCCCTTACGAATCCATCTCGCTTTTGGTGGTTGTCTCGTCAGTCACAGTAGGAAATACCTATTAGAGATGGGCTCCACCTATAAAGTTTGGATTTAAGTCTGTATCCAGATGCAAAGTTTGGAGATGTTCAGACATTGCATTTGGCGAGGCCAGCTATAGAGCGAGGGGACATGCTCAGATTCAATCTGGACCTGTATACTAACTTCACCAAGATACACAGGTGTTCAGTTCTAGGGCACTGCTTTCACCCCCATCTTGTGCATGCGTTACTCGCTATCATGTTGACACAAAACATTGGTGAAGTGATCTTTTTCCAGAGTAGCTATGGGTGCTGTATAAGTAGGGCTGTGTGTATGCATGCATCCATCTGTCTGTCCTCCTGGTAGTTAGATTACTGGTTTGGGATGTGGAAGACCAAAGTTTAAATTCATGCTCTGCCTGGTTCAGAGTGATCCGAAATGAACAATCTCTGTTCTGACTCAGGTACAACGGAGACTTGAATCATAGAATCATAGAGTTGGAAGGACCTCAGGAGGTCATCTAGTCCAACCCCCTGCTCAAAGCAGGACTAACCTCAGCTAAATAATCCTAGCCAGGGTTTTGTCAAGCCGCAGCTTAAAAACCTCTAAAGATGGAGATTCCACCATCTCCCTAGGTAACCCATTCCAGTGCTTCACCACCCTCCTAGTGAAAAACTTTTCCCTAATGTCCAACTTAGACCTCCCCCACTGCAACTTGAGACCATTGCTCCTTGTTCTGTCATCTGCCACCACTGAGAGCAGCCTAGCTCCATCTTCCCTGGAACCCCCTTTCAGGTAGTTAAAGGCCTCTATCAAATCCCCCCTCATTCTTCTCTTTTGCAGACTAAACAAGCCCAGTTCCCTCAGCCTCTCCTCATAAGTCTGGATTTCCCACATCCCAGAGCTACTGGGTTCATTATGAGTCTCTCTCTCTCTCTCTCTCAGACATTATAGATCCAGCAAAGCAGCATATTTTGGCGAAATCTCATTTTGGCAAGAATGTTCCAACCGGCTCTCTGTGGAAGTCACTTATATAATACAAGACAGCTTTTGTGAATTGTGATTGAATGCTGCAGCCTGAGTAACTTGGAAACCCCTTTTGTTGCAAGGATCTGCCTTAGCCACACAGAGATTTTATTGCCATTGACCCTTGCTCAATATCTCATCATCAAGATTGGGATGAAAGTGTCCAGGATAATGACAGACAAAAACAGCTGTAACTGAGAAAATGTGTTTTCTGGGAGCAATTCCAAATCGTTTGATGTTTGGGACGTGAAGACAATTTGACTTTCAGCAGGTTTTACATCATACATTGTTTCATCTTTGAACTTCGCAATTTTAACTTTGCCCTGCTGTGGAGTGATGCTCGGTTAACCATTGTTCTGCTACAACTTTGACACAGGGCCCATTATTAAGGACAATGCTGACTTCTCACACCAAACGCTATTCCAGTGAATTATGCGGTGCTTTCTCAGGGGTATAGTCTTTAGGCTTCATCTATGCCTCATGAGGAACAAATCCATCATTATTTCATTGTTCACTTACCAAGAGAGGAATGGAGCAGGCCACAAATGATAGCTTTTCCCCAGATTCTGCTGCATATTCACTGACGTATTGGATATATGAGCATGGAGTGCCCTTTAAATTGTATAACACCTCTAAGTAGAAATCACGTGTCAGACCAACAATATTTTCACCCAGAGGATACATCTAAATGATCTTAGAACAGGGCTGTTTTCTGGTTAGAGCAATTCGGCACTTTCTGATGTTCTACAGCGGTCCTAACCCACAAATCCCTCGGCTCCAAGGACAGAGCACAGCCACAGGAACCAAGGTCCCCAGGGGCCTTGCTGGCCCCTTCACGACATACTTTGATAAGCCCAGTTCAATGGAGAGCATCTCTGACGGTTATTTGTTTTCCCCTGCCACAAGTCCTCGTTTATTTTTAAAATATGCCACAATTCAGCTAGCTGGATTATCTTCAGAATGTCATGTGTGAAATCCTGACCCCCTTGTAGACGATTGGAGCCTTCCCATTGAGTTTTGTGAGGCTTGCATTTCACCCTGTCTTTGAAAGTCAACCAGCACTACTTACTAAATTGAAGCATTAGGTTTAGAGTGTCTAGAACTCAGCCCTTCAGACCCCCAAGGCCAATACACTAAGTCCCCATGGGGGTTTCTGTAAAGATTCCTCTGCCTCAGAACATCAGTTGATTAGAACGTCACTAAGTCCAAAGCCCATTGAAGGCAATGGGAATCTTTCCATTGATTTCAGTGGGCTTTGGAACAAGCCCTATGATAGGAATGCCCCAAATTTTCTATTTGCCATTAATAATAAATCAGATGAATAATTTCGTTATCACAGAGCTCTCATTTTAAAACAGCAGGGAATTTTCTCAAAAGCATTTTTCAAAGGATTCAATTTTCAAAGGCTAAAATATCCTGTATAAAAATGTGACTTCATACCAAAAAACGAGTCCTTTCAACCAACAGAATTCTGCAGTGCTTTAAAGCATGGAAGTGCTAAATATACTACCCATATCTCAGCTGACAAGGATCTTATAGTCTTCAACCAAAGGGAGCCCAAAGTTTTCATTAACTATGAATGGATTGTACAATGAGGGAAGAACAGTATGTAAGTCATTTCTCCTGCCCTTGTCGACAGAAACTCACCTCAATATGGAAAATATGGAGTTTGCTTCTCAGAAAGACTTTTTACCACCAGTCTTCTGAGCCACTTACCTTAACAGGACAGTTTTTCTGCACCAGCTCATGGGACAACATGAACTTGAGACTGCAACTGCCTTAGCCTTGGAAGATGGGAGGCACATTCACTCGAAGAAGATAAGAGGCAGGGACATTCTCACAGTATCCCTGGAGAAGACATATACTGGCGTCTCATCCAGGAAGCATTGCAGCAACAAAACATTGGCTTCTGCCGAGAGACACAAAAACCTACTTGGGTGGGTGGATCATATTTGCCAGGATGGTCAGTATGCTATGTAGGAATGTCGTGGGACATTTAAAAGGTCTCATCTTTAAAAGGTCTCATTGGCTCTTGCAAGGATTAGTATATCTATTGGAATGTGTCACAGGTATATTTATCAATAATATGAAAATTGCTCCGGAAAAGCACATTGATCATATTTTCCACTGCATCCACTGCATATTTACTTTTTCCAACCTGTAAAGTGCCAATGCAAATTCAGGGAATCAGCAGAACCTCAAGCTCAATTTATCTCATACATTAAGGAATTAATTTTGCCCTTTGTCACTAAGGCTATGGCTACATTGACGGCGACAAAGTCGCCGCCGTCAGATCGATTTCTCTGGATCAAATGAATGGTCAGTGAAGACCCGCACAGTCGATCCAGAAATCGACGTACTAAGACCACCTTCACAAGTGGCTTAGCGCTATGTCGACGGGAACGCGTTTCCCGTCGGCACAGTGCAGTGAAGACGACGTGCAGAAGAAGAGCAGAGAAGTCGACGGGAGTTACGCAAGTTTTTTGCGTAGCTTGCGTAACTCCCGTCGACTGCCACCGAATCCCGGAGGTAAGTGTAGACAGGGTCTAAGGTTTTTTTCATTCTTCTTCAATTGAGCACTATGTTGTTCAGAGCACCATAGCATTGTATACACATTTTCAATTATATCTGTATAAACATGTGTGATACCAAGTGGGTAGTTAGACTAATCTCAAATGTTTACTTCCTTATGGTTTCCAAGAGAAGTTGGCTAGTGATTAGATACGAGGACTGAAAATTGATAGAATCAGTGATATCCATTTGAAAGGGAGAAGTCCTAGCAATTCAGCTTTCCTTCCAGTGCAGCATTGTTCCAAACAGTACATTTATAGTGCTTTATCCAATCTAGTTGGAATGCCCATGAGAGTGAGAGTGGAGCCTGGAGATCAAACTGGTCAGGAAAGGATACTGAGAGGAAGAAAAAGAAAGACACATGGAAGGACCAGCGCTGGAAAAAGAATCAGCCACATCCCTTCTGTTGCTGCTGCTGCTTGTGTGACAGTGGGAGCAGCTGCTCAAGTTATGTATACTCCTAGGAGTCCTTCTGCTAGGTCCAGCCCTAGGACAACTTCACATGCCCTCCTGATGGCAGTCCTGCATAAATCATGAATAATCTGCAGGGGAGGGCATCTGTGGGGAGCTGGCTGGAGCCAGAATACAAATGCTAATTAATGCTGCTGATGTGACGTGCTATGTCTGAATGCCTGTTTGAGGACGGTTACAACATCTTACTACCCTGTCCAGAATTTCTTTGCTTCTTAACTTGTGTTGAGGTCTCATCCAGCCCAGCATTTCTAAGAGTCTATGATTAAACTACCCAGGCCAAATTAATCCCTGGTATAACTATGATAACTTCAGTGTGGGTATAGTAGACATGAATTTGGCATGTGCAGCAAAATCCTCTTACTTGGCAAGCTTATGTATCTGGATGATGGCCAGGGAAAAGATTCAGTGCAATTCATTTCAGTGCCTGTAAACAATGGATTAATGGCTCACCGGTTGTAGTTGTGAAATATCCATCTAAATGTCCACCCTGCGGCTGTCTGCAAGACTTTGTAATAGAATACTGCTGAGTATCTCTCTGTTCAGTTCAGTCTCTTCCCTGCCCTATTATGGTGGCTAAGCAAGTCAAACTAATGTTAAGACATTCTATGAAAATAGATGAATGCATTTGATACTGTACTATTCTTGCTATGAATGTAAGTCAGGACATAAATGTATTTGTGCTGCATGAAATCTTTAAAGCTGATAAAACTCCGACTCCAAACAAACTCAACTCAGAACTCAGAAATAACTTGTTGTCTCATTAAATAATATTGTTCATCCTATCAATATTTACTGAAATTTGGCATTAAATCAGATTGGAATTAGGCCCTTAAATTGATTTCACACCAAGGTAGCTCCATTGATCAGTTGAGTTACTCCTTATTTACACTGGTGTTTGAGTGAGATCAGAATACGGGCCAACATACTCTGTGTGCTCTGGTTTTCAGCAAACATTTGAGGTAGATTTTCACACCACGTGTTAGCTTTTGAGCAGTGTAGGTTGCTGGGTGGTAATCACATGGCTGAAGTCACATGGGCTTTTTTCTAGTTTCCGCATTTGTTCAGAGTACTCCATTTTCTCAAACAGGATCAGAAGCCAGGAGCATTCAGTTTTTCAGTGGAAGAGGTTGCATTTAGTGTGCTCTCTGTGAGCCTTGTTAAACATTTGAAATTTAACCTCCGTCAGTTGTGTGTCTCTGAAATTTCAGTACTAGACAGATATTTACAAAAGACCGATCCCTTGTCAAGATACATTCCGCTTTAGTCACTTTTTCCCCAATGAAAGTGAAAATTTACTCAGGGCTTGTCTACACAGGGAAATCAGTGTGAAAAAGCTAGGTTGTGAATTTAGAGCATAATAGCTATTCCACATTAACCTAAACCACACAAAGGCACTCTTAATTCAGGATAAGTGTGTCCAAACAGGAAGCTAGTATGGAGCAGGTATTCAGCAATAGCTATTCTGCACCAGCTATTCCAGGTTTTTTCCCCATGTAGACAGGCCTTCAGAAACCAAGCATCTGAAAGTCATGCATCCCTCCATTCTCTCACAGGAAATTCCACTGTAATGTTATGAAACAAATGTGGAAGTTTCCATACAGCCCTAGTGAATGCATTGTAACTTACCCAGCGAAGGGCAGCTGCTTCCAAATCAGCTAGTTATGCAAAAAAACACCTAAACTAAAGAAACAATGATGATTAAAATTAGACTTTAAAAATACATGAAAATGCTTTATCCCAGTGGCTAATACCACATTCATCTGTTATCAGAAAGCGCTTTGGGTGAGTTGGCATAAAACAATGCTTTGCACATACACATCACCTTTCCTCCAAGGATGTCAAAACAGAAATCATTAATAAAGCCCCACAACATCCCTGTGAGATAGGTAAGTAGCATGATACCAATTTTACAAATGAGGAAATTGAAGCACACAGAAATTAACTGATTTGCCCAGGATCGCATGGTAGAATTGGGAATAGAAGCCAGGAACCTTGACTCCCAGTCCCAAGTTTTAACCAGGAGGTAAATTTATTCTGTACAAGCAGATTCATAGCAGTTCTTTGCCAGGCCTCAGAGCCCAGGTCAATTGATGGATTCACATGGTGGGGCTAAAAATAGACTGTATTCTGAAATCCATGGGGAGGGGAGAGTCTTGGAACCTGGGCTCCAGCCTGGGCCCAGACATTGCATGCAGCGTGAGCTGGAGTCAGTTGAACCGGACTCTAAGACTCGCTGCTGTGTTTTGGGTTTTGTTTTGGGTTTTTTTGCTGGATAGACGTACCCTAAACACTTTTACGTTGTGAACATTATATTTTACATGTAACTTGATAACATTTTAACAGGATATTTAGCTGTTTCAAATTTCTGATTTTCTATTTCGAATATACTTCTTTTCCTATTACATGTATGGGAGTAAGTCATATTGCAACTGAACCAAAAGAAGATATAAATATTGGGGCCAATCCCGCCGCCTAGATGTCAATGGGATGACTTGCAGGAACGAGGAAAGTGCTCTTGATCAATCCTGCATCATCAATGGGAATTTTGCCACTGACTTCAGATGGGCGGCAGAATTAGGCTCTGTGTTCCTCAGACTTGTCTGATTCTAGCACAGATTGTAAAATTAAATGAAATTCCTACACATGATAATTGAAATTTCTATTTATTAATAAGTGGTGCAAGTTTTAAAGACAGAACATAAAAAATCAGGTAAGAAGTATTGTTTGCATAATAGATTGAAATAAACATATTAAAGTTGTTCAACAGTGCCAGAATATAAATTACACATACTGTTTAAAAATTACAATAAATAATATTATAAAGAGCACTAAAGGCCGCTTGTATAAAAGTTGTGTTCCCTTGTCAGCCAGAATCTGAAAAGCATCTTTGTAGCGTGGAGAAAATTTCAGTGAGCAAGGCACAAATACTAGTAATAATCATATGCCCTAAACTAGAAAACAAAATGCAGTTGGCTATGTTACCTTACGTCTTAGCAAGTTCTGAAGAATGAAAATTGGATCCTACTTCCACAGTTTTGCCTCACTTAGCTGCCCTGGAAATGGTTAAAAAGCTGCTTGTTAAGGATCAGATTCTGCAGCCTAAAATTTCAAAAGTGACTGGTGATTGTGCAAGGTCTCCATTTTTGGGGTGCCCAACTTAAGACACCTTAAAGGGCCCTGATTTTCAGAAGTGCTCAGGGCTAGTTCACTAAAAATCAAGCCTCTCAAAGGTGTCTTGAATTGGGCACTAGTTACTTTGGCAAAGCTGGGCCTGCGATCCATCGTGCACCTGAAAAGCCAAGCTAATTCAAAGGGAGTTTGTGGTGTCCAAGGATGCAAGATCTGTCTGTTTCTCACATATTGTGCAGTTATACAAGGACAAATTCAGTCCTGGAGTCAGTGTCCACTGTAATTCATGGAGTTATAACATGCTCCTTAATTTGCATTTTCTGACCGCTATAGCTCCCAGCCCTCCCCATTCTGATCTACAAGTGGACCCTTACAATTACATGAAGCTCATCTGAAGTCCGTAGGGCTCCATGCAAGTGTGAATTAGCATGCAGGACCTGGACCACAACTTGCAGCAATAAAACTTTTCAACTATTTCCTCCTATAGCCTTAAAAATATGGACAAAAACAGAGCAAACGTAATCCAAGGTCATTTTAGGGACAGATCTGGTGTCCTTCCACATGCTAAGGTCCTATTCATTTCTATGGAATTTATACAGACTAAACCACTGTAGGATCAAGCCTAGGAAAAGCCAATAGTCATTACTGATACTTATAATTAGATTTTTTTTAAAGGAACAAACTCCATAAATGGTCCAGGAAAGTGAGTTTGATAAAACTAGATCATTTTTTTTGGCATGTGTACCTGCAACAATGAAACATTTTAAATTTTTATTTAGGGGAAAGGCGTTTAGCTGACAACCAATCTGCAAGGATAGCTGCACAATGTAAACAGAGATGGCCTTTTCAAACAATGATACATGTGCTTTACTTGTTAGAGAGAGTCAGCGTAAAACCATAGCTTATAAAAATGTGCCTGTATCAGGAGGAATACTGCTGAGAGAATGAATCCATAGATAAAGAGAGATTAGTGATTTGTACGGGACAACCAGAACCTTCCCTGCTCCCATTGAAGTAAAGGAGGTTAGCCATTGACTTTAGGGAGACCATGACAAAAGCCTTAAATACTTGCCAATTATGGAAGATAAAAACAGTGAAATTCATATTGCAAGAAACATTGTCAAGCCTTGAAATAGATGCTAGGTCCCTAGGAGACATTAAGAATTTGCAAAGTGTGGCTTCAGACATGTCATCTTATTTAAGGCTAATTACGTGTAAACAAAGTCAGTGTCAGTCTAGACAAGGGGTTCTAAAACGGGATTGCCAGGTCATCGGGGGAGGGTTGCGAGCTGTCAGGCCCTGTGCATGCTGGGGCTCCGGCTCTCAGCCCCATACAAGGCTGACAGCCAGAGCCCTCCGGAGAGCAGCGACTGCTAGCCAGGTGCCCAGCTCTGACGGCAGAGCCACCCCCAGCAGCGGTGCAGAAGTAAGGGTGGCATGACATGTGGAGGGGAAGGGGAGGTCGTCACAGCCTGAAATATTTTCAAAGGGGGTCCTAGCAAAAAAGGGATTGAGACCCCTTGGCCTAGACTCAAGGAAGGCCTGGCCCTGCTGTAACTGTTACCAGTAAAACAAACTCCAGGTGCTAAAGGAAGAATGGTGTAAATCCACTTCAGCCCTGCTATGAAAGTTAAAGCTGCTTCAGTTGCCACTGCCAATTCAAAACCTGAACAATGTTTCTCAGAGAATATGGTGAGCTACTCTACAAAACAACACGTGGTTTTTAAGTACTGCTTTAATGCAGGCTAATAACCTTGGACACTGGACTTTATTTCACTGTGCACGAATATCTTGTCACTTCTGCGGTAAATATACAAATTACACCTATTAACCCTGCTCCATTACAGTCATATGATTAGAACCTAGGCCCAGATCCTCAAAGGTATTGAGGCTCCTAACTTCCATTAAAATCAATACTTTTGAGGCTCTGGGCCCTTGTGTCTAGTTACATTATCCATTAAGAAAAGGCACTTAGGGATAAATTTTCAGATTTTCAAATTTTCAGAACTAGCTTTCCAATTTTTTTCCATTTTGTGTGCAAACTCCCCCCCCCCACTTTTGATTGCACAAATCGGAAATGCGCGCACACACAATCCTGTAGCCAACTAACTCCCTGGCTTGCATAAGCAAAGGTCAGTCTGCATACACAAACCTGGGCGTCACACATGATTCTCGTGGGCACAGTTTTGGAGGAAGGTTTTGAAGATTTGACTCACAGGGCCAGCTCCTCAGCTGGTGTAAACTGGTGCAGCTTCATTAACTTCAATAGCGCTATGCTGAGTTACACCAAATGGGGGGCGGGGCCATACTGTACATAATAAATAATACTCAACAAGTGTAGAGTAGCTAAGTGTCCCTTCAAATTACTTTGTAGTTACACTTAGCAGTACAGATGGCGCCAAGATGCAAAGACTGAATCTGGTAGTTCCCAAAAGGCTTGGGCATGAATGAGTCTGGGATCTTGGTTTAGTCCATACAGGAGACTCAAAGTGTAGGTGCTTCTCTGCTGAGTAGGCAACACAACAACAAGGAACTAACCTGCTTTTCTGATTTGGACAACAAGCGATAGTACTTCCTGTTTCATTATTATGGCACTACCTACTATTTCCTGGCCACACTACCCTGTAAGGAAAGGGTGATATTTGTGCACTGTAAAATACAGTATTACAACTCGGCCAATTCTAGAGAGAACTTCCCCAGCTTTTCCTCAGTCTTCGCTCAGGCTAAATCCCACTGATTTCGATGGAGGGTTACATGACTGAGCAAGAGTTTAAGCATTTAGCCCCTTGCTATTCAAAGTAAATGACCCTGTTTTATCGAGGAATTATGCTGTTGTTACATTGTGATTGTAATGCTATGCAGTGTCCTGATTCTAACTGGCTGACATGGTCTTACACTGATACATGATCTACGTATGTTAAAATATCTTTATTTTCCTCTGGTCAACAGCGATGCTAACCCTGAAATGATAAATTAGTGCAGGCTAAATCAGCCCTCGTGTGGGTGCAGGCATGTGCTGACATGCAAAAGCAACATTGATGTACACCCATATTCCCAACCCAACAGCTGCTCCATGCAGAGGGCTTCTACCTAGGTTACTCTGAAAGGAGGACTGAGTTGTGTCAGATCTGTGAAGTGTGATAGGCAACAAACATTAAAATGTGCAAACCAGGCCTTCTGAATGCAGAATTCTGCCTCCTCCCACCTCTGCTACAGACGACCCAAAGATTTCAACCCTGTGGACTTCAGAGGATCCCAGCAGTTATGCCCGGCCTAGACATATATTTAATTACAATCAAATATTCAGAGGCAGCTCTAATCGGATAGAATATCATTAATATTTAACTGTGTGGCTGCGTCTGCCTTACCCTGTGTTACCATGCTATGCATTGTTCCCCCTTTTAAACAGTAAAATTCTCTGATGCTGCATATCAAATCAAATTAATGCTCATAGCCCAGTGCTGAAAGTTCTGTTTTAAGGCAATTGAACTACTAAGTTCAGACACTGTAGGGTAGTAAGTGATGTTCCCCTCCCCTCCCTTTAGGGCTGCATTGCAATACCTAGATATGCAATAGTGGCTAAACCAAACTCTTACCCTGACTTAGTTTGTTTCCTTCAAATAATGGCCCATTAAGATTAAAGTATTTAGTTTGTTTCTTTTTTTAGAGCATTCTGTACTCTGACACATTCCACATTTTTTTTTAAATACTCTAACTCGCTAAAATCAGTGACGTCTAACATTCATCAAGATTTAATCCTGAAAAGGTTTAGTTCTATGTTACTGCACTGGCTTAGGGCTAGATCGTGGCTTTTAAAGCCTGAACTGCAATGCAGAGGGATGAAATGAGGTGAGAGGGGCACAGAGGTTCAATCTATGGATACATTCTGATCCAAATTTTCCAAAGTGGTCTCTAATTTTGGGTGCTGTCAGTTTTGGTGGCCCAGTTTTAGACACAAAGGGCCTAATTTTCAAAGGGGCTGAGCATTCATAACTTCAACAAGAGCTGCAGGTGTTTTGCATCTCTGAAAAATCAAGGATATTTGTCTTGTAACTAATAACATACAATTTCATTTGGTCATGGAACAGTGCAACAGTATTATAAACAGAGGCAGAGCTTTTCATTCAACCATCACACAGAAGGGACAAATCCACTGCCAGGCACTAGTGTAACATAAAGCACAGCTTCAAGTTCAGTGCAGGTACTTCCAAGAATCACGGATGCCACCTCGAAAACTTGTGAAAATGCCCTAATTGAAATCAGTTCTACCTAAGCCAAATATTTTCTATAGGTCTCTCATTTGGGATGTGTAACGGAACCAAACACAGAACATCTGTTGAAATCAATAGCTCTTCTGTACACAAAATGGCAACAGAAATCAGGCCTCTTGTTATTACAGCCATTAGCCTAAGAACAGAACATCTGCACATATTGAACCCCATCTTAGCTGGTGTAATTGGCCCAGCTCCATTTACTTGGATGGAGCTAGGCCAATTTACTCTAAGTGAAGATCTAGCTCGCAATGAATTCCTCACCTGCAGTCATTAATAGGCCAGATCCCCAGCTGGGATAAAAGGTGCAGCCTCATTGACTTGAGTGGAACTCAAACGATTTGAACTAGCTGAAGATCTGGCCGTGAAGTGATGGATTATGTTTTCAGCAGCAGAAGCAGACAAACTCTTGAGGGGGAAGAAAAAAAAAAGATCCTATATTCTTTCAGATGGTTATGAAGAATGAGAAAAGACAAAAGGGGGAAAAAAAACCCTAAAACACAAGTAGAACGGTTCCTAAATGAAATGATTTTCATGAGATATCAGCGACTCCTTGAAGTGCCAATAAACAGACACAAGGGTTGATAGGCAAAAACCAACAAGGAACCTTTCTCCTGAAGCACTCTGTGTAACATGCGTGTGTGACACCCAACTGTGCAGATGCTGACTGGAAAACAAGTCTTACCCTGCTATAGGACCGTGTGTGCTAACAACGCTCAGCTTGATCCCTGCAGTATAGTTCCAGCAACACACCCCACAAAGTTCAGTGAATTGTAGCTTTGGGAGCCAAATCCTTATGTCCTTACTCGGGCAAAACTTTCAGTGTGCCCCATCTCGAGGAAACTATGTTAAGGGTCAGATGGTGTCTGGTCCTCATGGGGGTGGACATTGAGGGAGAAAAGCTTCGTGATAGGCAGGGGAACCATAGCTCTAACTCTACTTCCAGACACCAGTTCTGCAGGTAAAGGGGAGGGCATGGGGCAGGTAGGTAGGTTGTCATCACAAGATAAGTTGCAACAATTACAGTGGTGACCAGAACTAACTTCCTTATTAACAGGTAAGATCTAATAGGAGTCACTGGGATATCTCACTGTCACTGTGTTTCATATCAGGTCGCCACGAGATACAGAGTAACCTCTTGATATATTTCACAGTAACTCCATAGTCCTCGTGGGTCATCACTCTAATACTCAGGACCAGTTCCTGTTGCTAATACCTGGCAGGTGTGGACAGAGGCACACATCCTCAAAGGTAGGTAGGCTTCTCACTTCCACTGAAATCAATGGGAGTTAGGTGCTCAAGTACCTTTGAGGGTCTGGGCTGGAGTCTGTTTAGCGCCACTTCATAAGGAGGGAAGGCACTAGGATCCGGTGATGAGCCACGTCAGATACCACACCCCCTCCACGAGTCGGAGCCCTGCTCTGCTGGGAACTCCCATGTCCCAGCACACAGGGTGCGCTTCAGCAGAATAGGTCTAGAGTATATGTCCTTGTTCCTATGATCCACTGTTCCCTCAGATGTGGTGACTCCAGCCACAAGGCTGGAACGGCCTCCAAGCAATGGCTCCACTGTTGCCCCATGGCTTTGTGGGAAAGTTTCTTCCCCCCCCTTCCCATTCAAAAAAGCTGCTTTGCCCAGTTGAGATACCTGGATGGGTCAGGGAAGTGGATCTGCCCCAGTTTGCTCAAGGCTGAGTTCATGATCATGGCATTGTTTATAAATATGTCATACATTTATTTAGATTGGTCCATTTACACAGGAAACAATAGGCCATTTCCTGCTAATATCCTGAATGTGGAACTCCCATTAAATAGTGTAGTTGTACTTTGAGCTTTATAAACACCAGTGAATTGAATCAGTAATCAGTAAAAGAACTAGGAATAAAACCCAGGAGTTCCCTACTTTCTTTTGCAGATGATGGTAGTTTTGTACCAATCTCAGTGGGAAGTTTGGCCCTATTACAAATAAATACAATTAGCAAACTATTTTCTAGAAAGTAAGATTGATTGTAATCACACTGGTGACAGTTTGATAACCTCTGATGGAGATTTTCAAAGCAGTAGTCAAGGGGATTTAGATTTGTAACTTGCATTAATGGAATACACGTTTCTAATTCACCCAAGTGACTTTGCAAATCTCAAACTGTCCCTCATTTCTGTTTTACACTGCATTTGATATACTGATACTTGATGACAGGGGGCATGAGAAATCTTTCAGCTAAAGAAATCATGTTAAATCAGTAATACACTTTGATTCAACCTTTTCCCTATTAAAAATTTTGGAAGATTTTGGCTAGTTTAGATAGAGAATGATTCATTTGCATTGGAAAACAAGTGTTGCTATGGAGCAGACAATTTATACATATTTCCACATAGGGACATTGCTCTTGAAACTATTTTTACTTTGTTGCTCTGTTTACAAAAAGTAGCATGAACTATCAAGTCTTGCCTGGCATTGATCCAACTCTCATTATATTGAAGAACATCAGATAGATATGTATCACAGAAGAAATCAGCTGTACCATTATATAGTGTAAAGTCATGCAAACCATGCGCAAAACTATGCTGCTTAGTTTTGGTAGCATGAAAAAAACTGCATTAGTAAATTGTACGAAATGGTGCAGAATGACTACCACTAATAGCACATGCATCTTATGCAGCCATCAGTGTTTTGAACTAGTAAGCTTTGGGTGTACGGTATGTGAGATATACAAAGTATGTTTACATTACATGGAGAAGTCAACCAGTGACCGCCCCCCCAAACTACTTTTAAACTGGCTTGTTTGAAGGAGTCCATATTGAATCTGAAATCCCATCCCCCGTTGAAGACAGAGGCATGGAGCCACTTGGTGTAAAAGGGTCAGTATCTGTGTCTGTTTCGCCCTCTGCTAGGTAGCGTTTCTCTCTCATCCAGGCTGATCCCCCGTTTGGACCAAAAGGGAAGTCTTCTTTGTCTTGGGAGATACTGAATCCACTTGGTGAGCGCTCAAGCTCCTCGTGGTTGACGGAGAGAAGGGATAATGGGGTGTCGCTGTCTCTTGTTAAGCTCCTTTTCTGCCTTGGAGAAATCCTATCGGAATCGGGGCTCTGCAGGTCCCCTCGGGACTGGTACCTAACTCGGGAGTCAATTAATGTGAGTATAGGCAAAACTGTTGGCCTTTCTGCATATGAAGTCGAAGAAGGCATGGCTTGCAAATTGCCAGAGTTTTGCCCAACTAATGAAAAAGGGCATGAATAATTCATTGGATCCTGTGCTACGAAACCATATGGACTGACTTTGTGCACTGGAACCTGGTGGAAGTTATAAGGAGTTTCATGAGTGCAAGGCTCTGAGTATTTGTAGATTATGTTTTTCAATTCAGAGTATCTGTTTTCCTCTCTCTTTTCTTCTACTGGAGAGGCAGCTTCTTTCAATGGACACAACTCAGTGACGTGTACTTGCAGCTGCTCCATATGCTGCATGTGCATATCTACTAGAAAATCCAGTTTCTTCCCCATGTCATGAACCTGAAAAATAATAGTTATCAAATTTAAAATGGTTCATAGCTAGTCATTCCATGCAACAAACATCAGTTGTTTCCACTGGCACATTTTCCCCAGCACTAATGTGCTACAACTGTGGTTTGTCACAAAAGCAGCTATAGGAGAATGATGTGATTTTCTCACTGGAACCTGTGGGTGCAAAGTATGTTTTAGCCGCCTTGTCCCTTTACTTTAACCTGCTTTATATGACTCATGAACTCAAAGACAACAAACTTCTTTCTTTTTTTTCAGTTCTAGGCCAGTGGTTTAAACCCAGCAAATATAAACAGTGATCAAAAGTTGTTGCCATCTATGCACATTTGGTGGTCTGAGTCCAGTTTCCAATGGGCAAGTGTCATATCACTAAGACCCACATCATGATTAGTAGCTTTTTTTTGTCAACCACAATAGAAAGGCCAAGGACTGAATAGGTCCTGGACACTGAACTCCTAGTAATTTCTTCCGAGTGAGGGTTGAAATTCAGGCTTGACTTCCTTTTCTTGTGGGAACAATTTGTGCCTGCATTTTATGCGAATCCAAGCCATTGCACCTCCACCTTTTTTGCACACACAGTCATATATTTACAAGTGCAAATACTGCAAAATGCAGGGACAATTCAACTGCAGACACAAAAAGGCACCTATCAATAGACACCATCCTTCTGAATACCAATCAACATCCACAAAAGGAGTATCAAGTACAGCCAAATATTCAGGGATAGCCCCAAAGCAAAGCACCAGATCTGAACAATGATGAACTTTGAGGAGATAGGAAATCTTTGAGGAGATTGAAACTTCACGTCATGGGCCCATCCCACCAACCAAAATGAAGATGCACCAACTGCTTTGTAAAACATGCATTATTCAGTTAATTTGCAGCTTTCTGGTAAACTAACATAAAAGTCTCTCTTTTCATCCTGAAAATACATACCTGTCTTTCAACTTTAACAAATTTGCCCATCATGCTTTGGTCTTCAGTATATGCTGTGGATGCTTTGGCTACATATTGATCATTTCTAAAAGTAATCAACAGTCTTGTTAGCACTTCATGTTCCATTTTATTACAGTAAGTTCTTTGTATTAGATAACAGAAGTAAAGGGTCATTATTATTATCATTTATTATTTGTATTATCATAGCACTGAGGAGGCCCAGTCATGAACCAGAGACCCGTTGTGCTAGGCACTGTACAAACACAGAATAAAAAGATGGTCCCATACCCAAAGAGCTTACCATTCAAGTAATATAAAAACCTAGGCCTGACTAGCCACCCCATCACTCTAGTTTTACGTTGGCTTAATGGGAACCAAAATGAACGGAGCTACACTAGAGTAAAATTGAAGTAACCCAGTGGTGAATCACGCTCACCATCTAATATTCTTATATAACACCTTCAATCCATTACAGAATATCAAGTCTTTATTCTGTCATCCTCTCTCCGGGCAGTAAAATTATGAGAAGAATGTTTGTCCAGCATGTAATTTAAATCAGTCAAAAATCCACTGCCTTATGATAACGTATGTTCATTCCAAGTGATAGCATTTCACATTCAACATCGGTTAATATGGTAGCATGTTGGCTAGGTGCCTGAAGTAACTGCAAAGATTTTAGGACATGAGTAGCCACTTTATTTCTATTACAGCCTATGCAAAATGTTAAGCAGAATAACTTCACCTGGGAGACTGTTGTGAAGGGTAAGAAAAAGCTCCTCCTTTTTGAGATTTCTTATGCTTGGGAGTAGATGGAGGTCCAGGGGTAAAAATCATATCTACTCTGAAAGAAGAAAAGAACAAGATATGATAAAAGTGCACAAGATCTTCTATAAATACCTACAGGAATTCAAAACTGCTCCGTATTTCTCCAGCAATCTATACTGCAACAATACAATGATGGAGTCAGTCTAGTTTTAAGACAATAGACTGGGATATGCATTCTATTCCCAGTTCAGCCACTGACTCATTGTGTGACCACAGGTAAATCATTCTTAGGCCACAATTTTCAAATTTAGGCATATAAAAATAGCAACAAAATCCACATTTATGCGCCTAAATTAGTGCCCTGATGTGCGGAAACGCTCCAAAATAGCTGCTGCTCCCAGTGATTTCAGTAGAGACACTCTCGATTTAATCCAGCAAAATGGGAACAGATTATGGCTCAATATTCGCAATCCTATATAATAATTTGAATAATCTACTAAATTTCTGGAAGTTATCACACTGAGTTATCATCATAACTTTCATTATTATGAATTATTTTAGTGGTTTGAAGAAAAAATTGGCACTTCAGGCTGCACAAAGAATCCCACCTGCTGAACCTTTGCCCATATTTGGAACCAAACTGGATGGAACGTTCTGGCTCTCACCTGTTTCATGAACTTCTTTGAAAATTATTTTCCCATGTTCAAGCACTTCTAATCCAGAAGAGTTAAAACATAGGCCACAAAAGGCCATCTTGGTACTTCCAACATGACCAGAAAGTGAAAGAACTGGAGATCTAAAGAAATCACTTGCTCTCCTGAAATTTCCATTCAGATTGTATAGATTCCAAAGGTTTAGATAAGTATGGGTAAGAATCTAGGCTGGGATTTACAAAGGAGCTGAGAGGAGTTAGCTACCCAATTCCCACATTAACATTCAGTTGGATTTAGGTTCCTAAGTGACAAAGTTACCTTTGAAAATGGGACTTGGGCAACTAAGTCCCTTGCTCTAGTTCAATCACAAGTTACAGGCTTGATGCAAGAATTACTTGGTGAAAGTCCATGCCCTGTGTTATGTAGGAAGTCAGACTACATGATCTACATGGTTTCTTCTGGCCTTAACATCTATTAATTGGAAGTTATTTTAATTAAGGAGAATAGCCACTGTTACATAATGTCAATAAAAATGAGGTGGGAACAAAAGACACTAAATATGCAGAACACACAGAAAAAACTATAATGGAACATAAATTAAAGTAATACATTATGAAATAGAAAGAAAAGATCAGTGCAGCTTGTTTTTAAAAGGTGAAAGGTAAATTCACCCAGGTCCAACCAAACAACAGATTTGAGCTGAATTTGCCTAGCTCGAGAGAAATCGAAAGAACACTGCGATAAACCCTCCTGGACAGCTCAGGTGTTTGTTTTTACCTGAAGATCTGTAACAGATCCAGGCCTGATTCCTCATTACCCTGCACCTTCTATGGTG
Source organism: Emydura macquarii macquarii (assembly GCF_026122565.2). Taxonomy (NCBI): domain Eukaryota; kingdom Metazoa; phylum Chordata; order Testudines; family Chelidae; genus Emydura; species Emydura macquarii. Next base: position 10,479,031 of record NW_027130506.1, read on the forward strand.
ATTTATTTTATTCCTGTGCAAATTTAATCTGAAATGCTATATTCTGATTTGGTGACACTCACTTTTTTGCAGTTGTGTAAATGATCACACAAGGTGCAGGTCAATGGAGAATCAGGCCCAGCAATGTGAAGGAATAGCTGCCATATAATACAACTACTATTTCACTTTTAGATGTTGTCTGTACAGATGAGATAAGCGATTTGCCCAAGCTCACATAGAGAGACAATTGCAAAGCTGAGAGTCATTTCCAGGGCTTCTGACTCCCAGTTGCTCCCACAATATTCCTTTCGTATGCGGTTATCATAACTACTTGCCTATCTTTCCTTCCGAGAGCAGACACTCCCAAACTATTTTTAAAGGGTGAACTGATAAACTGGTTCTTGCTGCACGCTGACCTTCCTTCAAAGCCAGCTGGATAGTTTAAAGATTCTATGACTGATGCTCGAAGGAACCACCTTTGTTCATGTGTCTTTAGCAGCATGTTGAGCCTGAACTGTCTAGCACATGAACAGAACAGCTGCACTTCCCCATCACACACACAAACCCTACATTTATCACAATCCTGCAGCGATCTTACCTTGCCTGAAGGTATTTTATTCTGGAAAGCATATCAAGGTGCCCTGCTGAATATTGCTCTATCACATCCTTTACATCATAAGGCCTCAAAGTCTCCTTGAATTTTTTTTTATAGAGACGAAACTGTAGTATTCTGTATAGTAAATTGAAATGTAAATAGCACAATGGTCAATTATAGCTGAAGCTCTAGTCAGACAACATGCTTGGGATGATAAAGAATTGAACATATGATATTACTTCAATCCAAGATAAGAAGTCACATGCAGAGGATATCTAATACTACATCATTAAGAACAGATTTCATATTTTGCTATTTATTATTAGAAGGCTAGACTACAGATAGTCTAGATATACTAGAAAGATATACGGGCACAGCAGATCTCTTTCCTCCCAATATCATCATGATTCGACAAGGCCCCAGGTGACAAAAGTCAGAGCTGGGTCTGGATTTTGTACAACAAAGCACAAGAGCATTTGGACTGGGAGTTTTGGTTCAATTTACCATAAAGGAGGCGAGATTAAAAAGACTGGGACTTTTCAGCTTGGAAAAAAAGACAACTAAGAGGGGATATGATAGAGGTCTATAAAATTGTGACTGGTGTGGAGAAAGTGAATAAGGAGGTGATATTTACTAATTCACGTAACGTAAGAACCAGGGATCACCTGATGAAATTAATAGGCAACAGGTTTAAAATAATCAAAAGGAAATACTTCTTCACACAAAGCACAGTCCACCTGTGAAACTCTTTGCCAGAAGATGTTGTGAAGGCCAAAACTATAACGGGGTTCAAAAAAGAAATAGATAAGTTCATGGAAGGCAAGGCCCATCTTGGCTAATAGACAGGACAATGGTCAGAGATTCAAACCCATGCTTTGATTACCAGAAGCTGGGACTGGACTACAGGGGATGCATCACTTGATAATTGCCTGTTCTGTTCATTCCCTGTGAAGCACCTGGCATCAGCCACTGTCAAAAGACTGGATATTGAGCTAGATGGACCATTGGTCTGAACCGGTATGGTCGTTCTTATGTTCTTAAAGATAATTTGTAAAATGTATAGCAGCTGAACCATTTGGAACCTGATCTGCGTTTCAATTTCAACTACTATCCAATCATAAGCCAAAGCATCCTTTAAGAGCTTTTTTATGAATGAGTTACTTCCAGTGAACATTCAATTTCCATGTAAACTATATATATATATATATAAATAAATACATTAGGTTCATATCCCATTGATCTTACATAGAAAGTAAATGAATCAACTGGGGTTGCACGCAGCAGGAGAGAGATGCTCATTTACTCCTGTTTGTAAGTATCATGCAAACAACTCTGTCTTAAGGTTACTGGTCTAATGTGGCAAAATGAAAAAAAGATCCATGTAAAATAAATGAATAAACACATTTTTCAAATGATGCTGAAGTAACATAGCTAGCTTTTAAAATAGTCCCTGATTTGGTGCCCGTAAATTGAAAGTGTATGTGAGGGCAAAATACATTCATTTTTAATTATTACTAATTAATTAATTATTTTTTCTGAGAGGCACGATATTAGAGCTTGTGAAAGAAAGATCATCTGTATAGCATTTTCCTCTCTGATTTGTTGCTTCTGTTAGTTTATATTAATTTTACTTTAGAGGAGAAAAATTATGAACCACCCAGTCTCTAAGCTATAAACCAAGGTGGGTTAATTTCGAGGGGTTAGAGACCATACATTAACAGGCAAGCCTCCAAACGGGCAGTAGCATAACTATTGTAATAAGAGATATGTCTGCCATGTCTCTAAGTGTATGTCTACACTGCAACTAGGAACAATGCCGAAAGTGTGCCAGGGAAGAGTCCCGGCACCTCCAGGCGTGGCAGTTCATAGCCCCAGAACTTCTGGGGCTTGCCGTGTCAGTTATGAAAGTAAAAAAATTGCTTGAGCCCCAGCACCTCTTTCATTACCAATTTAAGCACTCCTCCCAGACTAGACACGAACTAGCTGGGCTCATGCTAGCACACTAAAAATAGCGGTGTGGATGTTGCAGCACCAGTGCCAACTTGGGCTAGCCACCCAAATTCGGACCCAGGAAGTAAAATGGTCTGAACTTGCATGGCTAGCCTGAGCCCCTGCCAGAGCTGCAATGTCCACATTGCTGTTGTTAACATACTAGCGCGAGCCCCACTAACACATGTCTCTCCACCCAGCTTGCTCCTAGCTGCAGTGTAGACACATCACAGTGGTTCCCAACCTTTTTGGCCACAAATATCATTTTTACAACCCTGAAGGGTCACCAGTCTATAAACTCATGAAAAATGTATTGACATGTACACCATTAAGGACTACAAACCACTACATATTTAAAGTCAACGTTTTGATGCTACTGTGCTCATTTTTATATTCACTATTTTACACCTACAAATTACTCACAGTATGTCACACACAAATCACTAGTGTAGATGAGTGACTGTCACTACACACTGAAGCACATAGTCTGGCAGCTAAGTCAAGGAGGGTGGCCTGCTAAGTGCAGGCCAAACCATAAGGCACTGCAGCCAGATGGAAGGAGTTCAGCGACGAGGCTGCCTCCTTGCTGATCTCCCGTCCCCCTGGCTGCAGCAGGGAAACTGCACGTGTCCTGTAACCCTGTGCGCTCCACCTGGATCCCTAGGCAGCGGATCCCTTCTACAGCCAGTGGGAGGGGAACTGTGGGCCACTTTGAAAGATCCCGCAGGCCACTTTTGGCCCCTGGGCCACAGGTTGGGAACCACTGAAGGATAGGTCAATGCTGCAAAAAAAAAAAAAAAAAAAAAAGTGTGTTCTTCACTCAGGTTAGCTAACTTGAGTTAAAATCGCAGTGAAGACACAGCAACTCAGGTGAGCTGCTTGAGTCAAAGCCTGTAAGGTAACCTGGGGTTTAACATGAGCTGCTAACCTGAGTTAAGAACTGAGTCACCATGTCTTCATTGCTTTTTTAATCCTGTCAGCTAATGTGGATGGATTCCTTTTTTTTGCAGCGTAGGTATGCCCTAAGTCAAAATTTGAGATGGGACACCACAGGCCCGTGCACTCATTGATTGGATGCACTCATTACTTAAGGACACTTCTGAACATGGCCCTTTAGGCTTCTGCTTTAGCTGCCAACATATTCAAAGAATTGTGACACCCTCTTTGAATTGCCCCTAAGTGGGATGTACTCAACAGAGTCTGAGGCATTCTAGCACCTGCCCAGTGGCAGATGGTCACGCTATGAATTAACAGCTATCAATGGTGAGTACAGCTGTGAGGAAAGTAGATTTTTCTGCGGCTTGAGTGTTATGAGTGAGATGGTGCAGAACGGTCAGATTTGCGATACCAAACACCATATGTCACACATCTCCAGTTACAGTCTGGCCAAATGTAGGCCCTGGGATCTATTAGAATATAAAACCTGAAATTTTGGGTCAGTTGGACGCCAAAAGACTGTGTGTCCATTCCTATCCTGGAAAGTAGGGGCTTTCAGTGTTGAAAAACACCAGCAAGATTTCACGTAAACTTTTCTTGTAATTTTTAGTAGAAAGACTTAACAGAAGGTTGTTTTCAAATTTAATTAAGATGCTTTTGCTTGAAGAATGAAGATATTAAAATATCATGTTCCAGGCATATCCAAACTTCTAATTTTGCTTCCATAATGAGCAAAAATATTAGGATTAATCATAAAAATTATGATTGAAAAGACATATTATATCTTCTAGGCCATCGCACAGAATTGAAGGAGTGTTCCCCATAATATATAGCGAACTGTTCTGTCCTGTCTCATTTAATTTGGAGCAATTTACCATGCTTTCTGCATTACTCACGATTTTAAAATCAAGATTGGATGTTTTTCTAAAAGATCTGCTCTAGGAATTATTTTGGGGAAGATTTATGGCTTGTGTTATACAGGAGGCAGACTAGATGACCAGAATGGAGCCTTCTGGCCTTGGAATATATGTAAAATGTCCCAAAGAATGGGGCTTTCACCAATTTGCTAGTGAAATTATTTCACAGTCTAATAGATCTCATTGCCAGGAAGTTTATCCTGATATTCTGCTTACATTTTCCCTTTCTTAATATCATCATCATCCTCATTTTATCCCTTAGTATCCACCTAAATAATTCCTCTGTGTTACTGGTGTTTAAATACCTTAAATGTTTGTAGATTCATCACATCCTTCACTGATCATTGCTTACCCAAGCTGTAAATATTGAGATCTTTTAATAGCTACTAACCCCCCCCCTTTATTAACAAACCATACTGTTGTTATTTTCTGTTATCTCTGTAACTGGCCACATTCAGAATTTTTGTTCAGTGGAAATTCTGACATTTCAAAATTTCCTTTCATCCTGAATCAGAATGAAATTTCAGCTCCCCGCAAAAATGAAAATTCCAACCTTACTGAAGCACTTCATTTCAATAAGGTCAAAGCACTTTATCATTTTGACATTTTATGCTATAAGTTATGCCATAAAAATATAAGTCAAAGTAATAAAGTCAAAACACAGTTTGACATTACTGAGGTGAAACATTAATAATTTTTGTTGAAATTTTTTGTGAAATCAATGAGCTTTCACAAAATATTTTGATTATTGTGAAATCAGCATTTTCCAACAGAAAACTTGTTCCATCTGAAAACTTTTGACTATCTCCTTTCCAAATGGCTATTATTATCATCTAACTCCCTACCCCATTTAAAGAACCAACAACAATGAACAACCTGGTGACATGATGTAGTGATTTCCTGTAGGCCAGGCATTAAAGGTCAAAGCAAATACTAATGAGCATAAAGGAAATTTACCTGACAGCTCGGATGGCTGCCTTCAATGTGGGGATCATATCTTCCATGAGGAACTCATTACTGTAACCCCTATCTTCCGTCATGGGATCCCCTGTTCCTGCATCTGTAGGTCAAACACATGCATGCAAAAATCAGACCAGAATTTACAGGAGTGTTCAGAACGATATTAAACAAAGTAAGTAATATAGGCTAAATTCAGTCAATAGTCACCCATGGGAAGTTCCTTTGTTTACTTTAGCCAGCTCTTATTCTCTGAATAGGATGATGTCCCCCTGTGTTCTCCTACACATGGCCAGGAGAATGCAAAGATGTTCTGTGGTTTCAGAAGTTCTCCCAAAATTCAAGCCATTTCATGAAACATGTGGAGCTTTCCTTTTTTTCAATTGGATTTTGCATCTCCCATTTTTTAGGCGTTTTCAAGAATAAGTCACTGCTGAAATAGTCTAGCTAGTGGGAAATGAAGATAAAGATTCTATTCTCACTTGAACTGGTTTTACCTCAGTGTTACTTCACTGACTTCATCCGTGTGAGTGAATGATAATTGGGCCCTATGTGTGAACTCACAGCCACTCATAATCCAGCGGAGCTACTGTACGTGGTGAGATTATAAAGAGGAGATTTAGTTATTCAGACTTGAATGAGCCATCAAAAAAAAAAAAAAAAAAGGGGGGTGGGGGGAGAAATGAGATCTGGCGAAGCTGTAAGGAAAAAATGCCCTGTGATCTATGACCACTGGCAAAGTTGTAGCTGAGAGGCTGCCTTCAGGGGATGACCTATTCCCTACAGAAGAACTTGTTCCTTTCTTCAGACTGGATTTCCCCCATGTCAGACCAATGCAAATATAGGCTCATTCAGGTGTTCCCTGTGCACCCAAAACTTCAGTGACTTCAGCGGGAGTCTGAGGTGCAGAAGGATCAGGCCCACAGTGGAGCCTTCTTATAGTAAAATTGTTTTTTTCACAGAAATTCAGTAAGGTACAAATCCTGCCCCTCTCCCTTCCATGTGCCCCTGTGGCTACAGAGGATCTCTGGGAAGTGCAACTTCTGTGCTTCCCCTGCACAAAATGGGACAGGATTTAGGGAGGGGGGACATATAAGTGAGGTGAGACCCCTACTTGATGCAGATCCCTACTGTGCAGGGAGACCCTCTGCAAAGAAGAAGATAGATGTACAGGTGTGGCCTGGAACAGGATGAGAGGGTCTGCTGTAGATCCCTCCTTCAGGGGCATACACTAGAGCAGAGGAGGATTATTTCTTCTCTGCTGCCTGGAGGTGCTGTGATGATTCCTTCCTCCTTTCCCCATATACATGCCTAGCGTTTGGCACAGCTCTGGGTTGAGACTGTGGTCCTAAAATCAGAGATTTCGTATAACTGAAATTATAATTTGCAAATTGCACTTGATAAACTGAAACCATTCGGGATTTTCATTCTACATCACTATAAACTGAGGGCCAAATTCAGCAGCAACGTGGGAGACGCCCAGGCACTAATCTGGACTCTGTTACACTGAGAATGCTTCACAGGTAATTAGGTTCCCTTGGACCAACTACACCTACTCTAACAACGTATGAGCTTCTGAGCGGATGTCACTAGCATTCCAAGCAGCTGAAAGAAGGTGTAAAATAAAGCATAGTAGGGCCAGGCCTACTTTAACTCATACAGTCTTACACCTCCCGCGAGTTGCTTTTCTTGCTACACTTCTCTCAGGCAGGGGAGTCACATCGACTTAATTCACGTATGATGTGTAAGGAGCTGGGTATTAAAGTTACACATTGATCAGTTCAGAGAAGTCTGAGGAAGTCTATGAAAGTAAGTTTAGAGTAAGTTTAAGTTAGTGCAACAAACACCCTGAGGGAAGCTGGAAGAGTGTAAATTATACTACCTAGGGTGCCACTAGACTTTCCTGGATACATGTAATCACTGCCCCTGAGTTCCCGTATTTCCAAGCTGACCATAAATGGGTTCCACTGAACATATATGAATACAGCATCTGGTTGGTTTTGAGGAATACATGCACTTTATTTTGAGCATTGCTTTGCTTGGATTCCAGCATTATTTTCCAAATCTTCCCCAAATGTTCCATAAATTCTTCCAGTAAAGGAATGGGTAGTCATGTCTGCCCCAGATTATTTTTAAAGGCATTGTGTGCTATTTTGAAGGTCATGAAGTCTCAAAAGGAGGTGGATTAAAAAAAAGCCATGGTAACGTGGTGAAGGAATCTGAGAGGGTTAACAGTAAATTAAAATACACATGCTACCTTCTGAGCTTTGCCAAAAGGCGTACGCTTTCATTCGGAATGCAGTGCGAAAACGCTCCTTATTATTCAAGCCAACATTCTTAGGCTCTTTAGAAGGACTTTCTTCAATGGCATCTACATTCAGAGGGGTAAATAGCTTTCCTTTAGTATTGGTACCACGAACCCGATCCAAGAGACCCAGCTTTTGGCTACAAAATAAGCAAAAGTGATCAATTTTCCTTCTTTAATGCAGACCAGTACACTTTAACTTGCTTTCATGATGCTGTTCATATATTAGATCCCAAATAAATGTTTTGCATACAAGAAGCACACTGCTGGAGCTATGGTAATACATCAGTATCTTTGTAACCGACAACTAAACTCAATTGAGAATTCACTGGTTTTTTTGTGCACTAGAATATCCACGCTGCCAATGTTACTACAGAGGCTAACAGTCCTCTCTACCTAATCAGACACACTGCTTCTGCTCCATTAACCTGGATGAAATGCCAGCTTTATCATTAAGAAGACAAACACCAATATTTTGCCAGTATCATCATCTGATGATAGGGAGATTGGCCTTTTCAGCTCAGTGCCCTCTTTAAGTGCTGTGTCCATGGTAGGCAATTAAATGAGCAACCCGTGTACAGTGATGATGAATGAGAGAAGCCCAGATGTGTGACGGACTAAGAATAAATTATTTTCAAAACAGTGGAGAACACAAAGACATTCCTAAGTGATTACTCCATACATGACACTGCAGGACACCCAGTCCTCACCCATTCAATTCCAGTCAATATTCATAGTAGGGGAAATTAGGAGGGTGTCTTCTGACTGATAAGAATTTAAAACATTCTGATGCCTTTCAGCCCTCTAGCAATTCATTTTGTTGCCCTATTAGAACATTAATGCCATGAGAATGTTTGTCCTTCAGGGGACATTCTACACTTGGACCCACACCAGTCCCTCCATGTTAACCTTCTGACTGGCACCAGTAATCTTTCTGCAGGCCAAATGGCTATATCAATAAGACATGAGATTACTAAAACTGCTTTTGGCAGCATGAAGTTATTTGCCACCCATCACGCCCAATGAAATATTGAATAGGTGTCAGACCCTAAACAGGATGTGTATTTGACACTCCTAATGGATTCTCCTGTAATGATTAAAGTATGGTGGCCAAGGTGTGGCTTGTGGGGCAATGCAGATCAATGAGAAGATGGACTGTTCTCATCTTTACTATGAGGTGAGGCCATTAAGATTAGGGGAATGTAGGATATAGGACTGAAAAGGATCTCCTGGGTCACCAAGTCCAGTCCTCTGCTATCGCAGGTCCAACAGTCATACATCGTTCCACCTTGACTTGGGCATTACAGATAAGGGCAATTGTAACATACTTCATTTTATCCAAATTATCATGGCCCTCAACTGTCTGTATACAGTATCTGTTTTATTTACAGCCAAGCATCCTGTGGAATTACTAAGGTGCCTACCACTATGTGTAATGCCCTAGAGGAAAGGATATTATTTAAGATAGATCTTTGATTGGTGATGAGTTTTAGAAGGATAGTTGATTTTTTTTAACAGTATTGTCAATGTGAACACCATATCTGTAGCCTAGTGAGACCACACAAATGTCTTGTCATTACATTGTATTTTTATATCTAAAAGAACAATGAACTCCCTCCTCCAAAACCTGGCCACACCTTACTGTTTCAGAGCAGAGATTAATGGCTACATATTTTTTTCCTATCAGTATGGACTTTTCCCATTGCTTCCTGAAATGTGTATGATGTGTTACAATCACATTGGTGATGAATGTTTGTATTTCTCTGCAGAAGCTTAAAGTAGTGCAGCAGATGACAGCAGAGGCATCCTTTGAGCATCTGGGGGACAATTGGCCTCTTTTGCTAATTAGAGCAGCCTTGGGGCTATTCTAAGTTGCACTGACTATAGCATCTCCCTAAAGGCCTGCCAGCCCAGGATCACCGGAAGGCAGCATGCTCAAACATCTAACTCAGGGAGGGTTTGAAAGGGCAGGGAAAAATGAGGATGAAGACAGTAATAACACTTGGATGAGTACTGCATGCACCTTGAGTGTTACACCACAGAAATTCTTTATTTAACTAAAATATAAAAAACCAGTTCTCAGGAGAAGCCACTTTTGTGATGGGCCTTAAAGGAGAAGAGGGTGCCATTATGGCAGACACATAAATGGGGGTTCTGGGTGTAGGGACTGAAAGGAAGAAGGCATAGATGAGGGTTTGGGGAACAGGATGAGTCAGATGAGCAGCATGGACTGAGCAGGCATGGAGAAGTAAGAAATACTTGAAGCGGGGAATGAAGAGCTTGAATCTGATGCAAGCAGCAAAAAAGGCGAAGCTATTTAAGTGAAGTTATTTTAAAGAGGGACTGAGCAGAGTCAGCTGGGCAAGGCAGAGGATTTTTGCAGCAGAGTTTTAGACAGATTGGAGGGAGGTTGAGGTGAGATTTAAGGAGGAGGGTGTTGCAGCAGTCGGGCGATGAGAGGGTCAGATGGAAAGTGGTGCTGAAATGAGGGTGGCTTCTTCCTTTGTTCAGAGCATCCTATGTGCATCAGATCTCCAATGGAACCAAGCTTCTCTCTCAGTGCAAATCAACACAGCACCTCACTAATAATGATGCGCGAACTTCACTTTGGGCAAGCATCCTCAGTTTCACAGCTGTATGGAAAGCAAGGGCTCTAGTAATTGAGATCAAAATGTTCAAACTCAGTGCCTTAAGTTAGGTACCTTCATAAGTGGGCTCATTTCAAATGATGCTGAGCACTTACAGCTCCCATGAACCGTGAGTGCTTAGCACCTCTAAAAGCCAGGCCACGTGTTTTAGACACTGAGAGATGGATTTAGTTGCCTCGCTTTAGGCACTCAAGTTTGCACATTTTGGTCTGAGCTCTTTCATGAGGTTTCCAGTAAAGATGAGCCTAAGCAATGACGTTTAGGCCATAACTGCCTCAAAATTCAGGGGTGTTCATGTGTTGCACTTTGATTTGGGTCCACCTAGATTTTTCAGAACTTACTGGTTTTGGTTGAGTCAAGACTGTGAGAAATTCTCGTGGGAAGCATGAACTTGGCAGAGGTATTGAGTGCTGAAAAAGGGAGCAAGTGGCAGAGATTGTGTAGTTGGGGGACTTCTTCAAATATCCATGGAGGGCTCATTTTGAAGAGCGGAGAGAGGGAAATGTGTTGGAACTGGGCATGAACTACATGTTGGTTACGTATGGCCTCCATGTCCACTTCAACTTTTCGGGCCTGTCCACATACACGATGGGCTGCCTGCATTGCAATTCAATTGGCATACAGTGTTAATTGTGAAATCTTCTTGATGGAGACTAAAGAATTCTACTGTCTTAGCTCTAGTTTGCAGATGGAGAAGTAACTTGCTCAAGGTCACAGAAGGAGTCAAATATTGGATCTGGAACTTCAGAGCTCTCAAAGTTGTGCTCACTGAACTAAATATCAGTTTCCTTAACACAGCAGGTGGATGCATTAGCCTGACTAATTCTCTGAGAGTGTGACCACAGGGAAATGGAAGTACATTGGGACAGAGCTACAGTACAAAGAAACCAGAAAGCTTATCTCAGGATTTCTTCTAAATTTGGAGCTAGGAATCCCTGCACTAGTTGTCTCCACACAGGAATCTTTGCTTTTCCACAGCTCCCTTCTGGAGCTTAGATAAAAATATTCCTCTCCATTCAGCACAACAGATCACTTATTTGGACTGATGATCTCAACTGCATGATGCTTTCTCTATTTTATTTATGCTAAATAATCTGATCCTAAATCATTTCTAGATTCTCCTTATAGGGCTCAGTTCTATCCATTGAATCCATGAACAGAATAATGCCTCTGTACTTTTATTGTTTTAAATTCTTTCATTTTGATTCATTCTCCATTAGTTTAGTCCTGATAGACTGAAACCTGATGGTGAGCCCTCAAGCTAATACCAACACTTGCTACCATATTAAACAATTACACAGTAGATACCGATAGTCACGTCTGAACTAGGGCAACTACAGCAGAACAATATTCAGGAAATCAAATGTCAGTTTCACAGGACAGAAATGCTGCTCAGTTTACAGTGCACTGTGCATCAAAACTCTCTGGATTTCTTTCCAGATAAAAAATGAATGGTCGTCAGACAAATAGTGGGCTTTATTCTCATTTCCAGCGGATTAAATTTGGATCTATTAAAAGAAAAGGGCTTGGAAACAGTTGATCTTATTACACGATCTCCTTCATGAACACGGCATGCGCATGGCTCAATGTCAATGTATTAAAGCATGCAGCGATCACACCGCTCTTCATGTGTTTGACTGGGGCAGTGGTTCCCACTGGCATGTGTACTGCTGATAAAGCTCAGGCTTCTGCCGCCAGTATTTGAATGGCTTTCCTCTCCTTGGCATGTGGTCCCATGGCAAATCCCTCTATTACACAAAATTCTGATTCTGGTGGGGAACTTTTAGCAATTTTCATTGTAAATCCTCAACATGAAATGGTTACAGAAAGAGGACAAACCTCTGGAGCACCATCATAGCCCACCTCACATTCAGCTGTGCACATTCTACCCTGCGATGGAACCTGAACTGCTCCAAACCTCAGCCTTATGCAACTAAGCACAGTCCCAGGTCAGATGCATCTACGCTCCATTGTGGATTATATGAAATGTCTGAAGGGGAGGCAGGCTGACGTGGGGCACAGAGGCTCAGCACAAAGGCCAGAGGCTCAGTTCATTGATAGAGAAAAAATCCACCCTCAGATTCTCACTTGCTACTTCCACTGACTTCAGTGTGAATTGTGCTGGAGTTTCTGAGAGCGGAATGTGGTTGTTGGGCGTACAAAGAAAGGTGAGGGGGTCACTGGCTGCTCCAGCTGAGCTTTTACATTCGCCTTAGAAGGGTGGGAACCACTGAACTAGAAGATTCGCTCCCGAAACTATCATGCAAGAGAATTATGCAGTTTCCTCCCATCATGCAAGTCAAACACTCTCCTCTTGGGTATTTTTTTTTTTGCACCTAATATTGGAGTTTCATAAACTGACAATATTTGTGCAAGAATGAAGAAAACCAAAGTGATAATCCTTACAATTGCTCAAATATAACCCTCTTTTCTATCGTCATAATTTTTACCCCCCAAAATTAAAAATGTTAAAATAAAATAAAAAGATCCAGTCAGAAACTCTTCTAAGGCATTTTTAAAAAATGTTTTGTGATCATATTTTTAGATCTATTTTGCAGCCTCAAGCCACTGGAAGTGCAAGGCAGTCATGCTTACCCCAATTTTTACTACATTAGCAACTGTTTCTTATATGGGTAAGCTTAACTCCGGGGAGTCAAACTTACATAGGTACAGAGATACCGTACACAAAGCACAGATGTAACGGGTGGGATTTTCAAAAGCACTTAGCTTGGGCCTATCTCTACTCCCACTGAAGTCAATAGGAATTGATATCAACAAGCCAACACTGAATACTTCTGAAAAACCCACCCTCAATTAAAGCTCCAATATATTATAGATAAAAGCCTTCTGTCAATGTTCTTAGTGAACACTCTTCCAAAGTACTTCCAAACAATAGCCAATTAATTCTCAACACACCTGTTAGAGGAAAGTAAATATATTACATTCTGCACAAAGGGAAACAGAGAAAACACTATATTCAGCCCTAAAATAATCAGGGACAACTCCTCCTGATAAATCACACCTATACTTGGGGATCCAGGATTAGAATCCTAATTCATGAGGTCCAAAGCTGAAGATTTTTAACAGGTGAGCTATAGAAGAACTCTTTTAGCTACTAGTGGTAGTAGTAAGTCCTACATCCTCTTGGTGTGTCAGCCACTAGAGAGCAACATCATTCACTCACAAAGTCAACACATTACAGATTCTTCATAAGCACCATGCGGGCCCAATTATTCTGCGAGATCCTGAGCACTTCTTGGGAGGTGCTCAGCAGCACGAAGGCTTGGGTCATCTAGGCTGAGCTGCCTAAAAATATTTTAAAGTTTGGGGTGGGCGATGGAAGGAGAATTAATGAGCTACAGCAGAATAAGAGAAAATTGTGAGGATAAAATAAAATGCTTGACAATTTAGGCAAAATATCAGTTTTCACAGTGATGCATCTAGACAGGTCCCCTAATTATTATTTATTATTTGTATTCTATGCACCTGCAATATGCCTGGTACTGGCCATCTGTGGGAAGATGCAGGTCTTGTCCCAAAGAGCTTACTGTCTTAGGTCCTGATCCAACTTTACTTACATGCTTAAAGTTAACCCACTTCATGAATCAGGCTTAAGACTCTGGTCTTGCAAACACTTATACATGTGAGTAAGTTTACACAAGTGAGTAGTACCATTGAAATCACATGCAAAGTAATTCACATGTGTTGGTGTTCACAGGATTAAGACCTTATAATAATATTTAGTCTTATGCAGCACTTTTCATCAGTGGATCTCAAAGTGCTTTATGAACAAGGTCATTATCATCATCCCTATCCTACAGATGAGGAAACTGAGGCACAGAGAGGGGAAGTGACTTGCCCCAGGTTATTCAGCAGTCCGGTGACAGAGCCAGAGAAAGAACCCAGGTCTTCTGAATGACAAGCCAGTGTTCTAACCACTAGGCAGCACTGCTGCCCTTAATGTCTTTTAAACACTACTGAATTCTGTGCTAGCTTATTTTGTCCTCTCACATTTTTTGTCAGATGACTACTGTAGTAAAAAAAGAAAGCACAGGCAGAAAATGGCATGCAGCAAATATGAAAACAGAAAGATAGGCTCAGTTATTACTTGAATGTATATACCTAAGTTTTCTTGTGACGCTTGATCCAAAGAATGACTCCCTACTAAATATGACATTACTGTAAAGTGAAGAAGAATTTGTTAAGATGAGAGTTTAATGGTTATCAGTGAAACAGGGAAGTATGGAAACTGCCTTCCATTTGTGCTTAATGATGTGGGGTGCAGACCAGAGTTTGGGTCCCTCCCCCTTTCATTTTCTGGAGGTCTGTTCAGAGAAAATGCGGACAGCGACATTTTCCAGCTCTCTTTGCAAAATATGAATTTATTTTTGCCATGTTATTATTACCAGCAACACAAAAATATTACATTATACACAGTCCTTTATAACAACAGAATAATGAGACTTGTGTAGCTCTTTTTATCCAAGAATCTCAAAGCGCTTTTATATGTATGTATATTTATTATTATGTACATATTACTAGCCCTATTTTAGAGATCAGAAAACAGAGATAAGTGACTCGCTGAAAGGCAGATACGAGACAGTGGTAGAGGTGGGAAAGAACACAAGTCTCCTGTTACCTAGTCCCATGCTCTTACCACTAGACAATGCTCCCTATACCCAGTCAAAACTCTTTCTGACTCTGTGTAAAGGCTGCAGAATCAGGTTCAAAACCCTGTAAGACTGATCTATCATGGCTGTCAAGTCACTGAAGTCAGCTGAAGTCAATGGAACAGGTGTCAGCACTACTGAAAATCGGGCCCACAATTCCTCTCTAGTCTCTCTCACCAACAGAAGTTGGTCCAATAAAAGGTATTACCTCACCATCCTTGTCTCTCTCAAAAACAGAGGCAGATGCAAAAAGTTGGAACAGAAAAGGCACGTTTCAGGATCCCACTCAAAATTAGTGGGAGCTTTGAAAATGTAGGCTAAACACACGCACATTTATCAACTAATGGCGATAAGGAACTCCTAGTGCAAAATGAACCACAGAACAGCTTCCCTGCACAGCTAAACCCTTAGGAAAGCCAGAGTCAACAGACGGGCCTTGCAAAGCACTCTGGAGGAGAACAGAACTACACTGTGTCACACACAGGGAGAAGTGAATTCATCTTTCTACAGCAAAATTGCTCTGTGATACCGCACTCACAGCAAGTAGCAACCCAGTATTTATGGTGCTGAGGAATGAAAGGAAAGTGAGCAAGACTTCTGGCATGAAACCATAAACTGGTAAAATTCTGACCAGGGATGGATTAAGAGTCAGAGGTAACGGCTGCCCTGTAGTGTGCAGGTATGTAGCATATACGGGAAGGGACTGTTCTTCACAGAACAGCAGCAACAAGCATCGCAGAGCTGAATCTACTGGGAAGGCATACCCAGCATTTGTACCAGGATGCCATCCTTCCCTGTCAGCAACCATCCTATCCTACACCACCACCAGGCACCACGGACAGCCAGGTCTGCTTTTTTATCCAACCGCAGCACATAACTGGACGGTTTTACCCTAAATGGAAGGTGAGCTCCAATAAAACTTTGGGGCACCACAAAAATTATATCAGCCTTTCCTCATCACAAACTCACTACTGGCTACATTTATCTCTTCCCCCCATCGCCCCCAGCTTCCACAGTGGATCTTTTCTCTCCTCCCCAAACAATCCACCCACATAGTCAATTACAGCTGAAAGTCTATCATTCCGCTGGGTCCAGATTGCAAAGGTCTTGCCTTAAACCATCTCTGCACCTGACTAATGTTCTGTTTTTTCATGGAAATGAGAGAAATATAATATTGAATTAATATCTGTGTGTGTGTGTGTGTGTGTTATATCTACTGCCACTGAAATGATATGGATCTTTGCCACTGAGTTCAATGGGGACAGAATTGGGACTCTAAAAACTATCCACGTATATGTTCATCCCCCCGCCTTGCGTCAATTTTAGTCTATACAGCAGATATTTATTCCGAGCTCCTCTGGGACAGGTACAGCTCAACTCCTTGTACTCTCTCTGGACTCCAAAGCTCAAACCATACACTTTGCTGCTACAATTTTCTCAATAAGAGCTTTCACTCCTGCCAGGTACTGGAGGTATTGAATCACATTCTGTGCCGCTGAATGCACTAAGAAAGCCAGCCTTCATCATTTGTTTCTATGTAATGTTAAAGGAAAACTGCAGTGTAATATAAATGATAATATCCTTTATTAAACCTATTTAGAAAGAAGAGTAAGTCACTTAGCAATGTTTTCATTGTCTGAATTGTAACAGAACAATTAGCAATCAGACTGGAAGCTGTCATATTGACAGCATCATGGAGCCGGATCAAAAGTCTACTGAAATCAATGGGAACTGTGCACTGCCTATTTATCTGGAGTGGTTCAACCTCTTTCATGAAATACTCATTTCCATATGCTGCCTGGCAGTAACAACTGAAAGATCAGTAATCATTCTGCTGAAGAAGGCTATTGTTTCAAAAGAAACCAGAACCTAGGGAAAGAAGGGGTTCTAGGGTGATATTTTCAAAAGCACCAAAGTAACTTAGAAGCTTAAATCCTACTGAGCTTCACTAAGAGTCTAAGTGACTTACGAGCTATTGACAATTGTATCCCTGGTGTATATGTGATTTCCAGTGTATTTAAGGAGCTGCAGTATGACTGATATCACATGCCTACATAGTCATTGAAGAAACCCTAGTTCTCTTCAATAGGGGTCTGCTCTAAAGCCCACCAAAGTCAATGGCAGTCATCCATTGGGGATGTCTACCGACTTTACATCAAAATCTAAACGAGGGGGTTGGGGTTTTTAGAATTGCCAAGGGCCTTAGTAATATTGTTCTTCCATGTGAGGATTCCATTGCACCTGTTCTCAAGGAACTCGTGAATGTAGTGAATTACAACAATCATGATTTCTCATAGCAAGACATTGTGGTATTATTACCCAACAGTGTCAATTAGAACACTCAAATTCTCCCAATAACAACCTGAATGCTAAACCGTGATTCCATTGCATAGTCCAGCAGAAGTCTATTTAAGCCAATCCTCGAATATAAACAACTAGCTAGACTAGTTACAAAAATTCCACAGTACCACACATTTTGTACACATAGTATCTTGGATCCATTATTAAAGGGAAGAAGAAAGGGATAACTCAGGAAATAGGTTGTTTACTTATTTTTAATTAACATTTACAATGTTAATAGCATTTTTGGTTCGTGGCATGTGATCCTACGAGCAAAACATTAACCCTAAGGCATCCTTCAACAATGAACTAAAGCAAGGATATAATCATGACAATTACATACCTGGCAGTACCATCCAATTGCTCTTTTCTTTTGTAGAAGAGAAGAGTGAAAGCAATAGGAAAAAGCAAGGAGAGAAGAAGTGCGTGTTAAATTTGGAAGTTTTCTTTCTGGCGCTGCTCTAGAGCCGTGGTTCTCATCTTTTCCATACTGTGACCCCATGTTAAAAAAGAAAAAGCTCTGGCTCTCCCCTCCCAACTAGCCATAAAGAAAAGAAGGTGGGCATGAGCCCCTGCAAACCTCTTTATGAATCTTATGTTGATGACCCAGACTTCAGTGAATAGCTAGCTCTCTCAGAGAGGCTCCAATGACCACATTTGCAGAACAGCAGTTAATTTCCACGTTTCACTTCAATTGTGAAGTCACCCATG
The DNA here is from genome assembly GCF_026122565.2 of Emydura macquarii macquarii. Lineage (NCBI taxonomy): Eukaryota > Metazoa > Chordata > Testudines > Chelidae > Emydura > Emydura macquarii. The sequence continues at coordinate 10,497,078 of NW_027130506.1, forward strand.
TAGGCTTGTGCGAATGGGCAAGCTTGATATCGCATCCCTGAATCAGAAATCCCAATGGTCACCTGCTCCAATGAAGGAGCTCAGAAGTAACATTTTGAACAAGACACTGAGGTCAAGAACCCTTCAGAAATGGTTTAATTTTTTCAGTGGACAGTGTGAAAATGGAGACTGGAATAGTAGGGAGACAAAGGAGAAAAGTAGATAAATTAATTGAGTCCTACATAAATACTTCCAATGGATTTTCCCCCTTGAAGATTTATTTTACAATATGTCCGAGAGCAGTCAGGGTGAAAGATTTTGTGAGTAAAACATACTGAGTTATTCTTTCACTAATGGAAATGTGACATGTTCTTTTCCCTCTCAGCTTACTGGTTTCAGATGTAAACAAATGCTTCCCTCAACCAAATTTAAGAAATACTGTGGAAATGATAACTGCTGCTAACCATAAGTACAGTGTACACATCAAGTTTAGTCCTCTCATGGAGATATTACAAGCTTCAGTCATATTTTACGTCCACTGAATTTTGCTGAAATCAGTGATAACACCAAAATTGGAACAAACTCTAACTGTATCCACCATAGGCACAATGCTACCTTAGTAGATATAGATGGTAGACAGTAATTGAAATACTAAGTATTCATATGACACTTTTAATCTATAGAGATCAGCGTGAGGAAGGATTATGATCCCCATGTACAGGCAGAGAAACTGAGGAACAGAAAGGCTCATATCCACATCTGCAAAAGTTTCCACTAATTTTGGGTGTTTCTATTTTTGGTACCTAAACTCGGAGACCAGATTTGAAAACAAAACAGTCTGCAAGAAAAAAGATGACCCCCCACTTCCCAACAAACCTCATGAATTTCTAATTTCTCATCAACTCTCTCCGCTACAACTTCCTACCCTCAACTAATGGCTGCAAAGTGAGACAATTATAACAATCACTTGGCCCTTCCTCCCTGGATATATTAGACAAAAGGCCAACATTAATTCAGTTCCTTATTCTGTTCTACTTGGGTTCTGATACTCATCATTGTGATGTCAGAATACTCTGCTCAATACAGTTCAAGAGGGAGGGGAAAGAATTCTCAGCATTAACAAAACCCTTCAGTATAAAAAATGCTGTCAGTTTTGTGCATGTCAGTCACATATCCCCAGGTCTCCTGTAAAATCCAGGTTACAAGTGCCCTCAGGATTCAACATGGAGGCACACAAAGCTGCTCCTGAGATGTCATGCTGGGTGAACTCCAGAATACTACAAAAAGAAATTGACTTCACAATAGACTCTTAGTTTTCCCCTAGGTTAAAAGCCAAGTTCTGCTCATTGTCCCATTTCAAAGAGGACCAGATCAAAGATAACTAACAAACTGTTAATGTGCATCAACAGGGTCCACCAGGACAGTTAGTCTGTAGATTTTGCAGGGTAGATTCACAACCCAGCTTGCCACAAACTGTTTGTGTAGACAAGCCAATAGAAAGAAAGTAAGTAAGAAACAGAACGAAAGATCAAAAGCCTGTTCATCAGGTAGATTTTTCCTAGCTTGTCTCCCAGCTGGGCAATTTCACAAAGCTGACTCTAAAAGCAGGCTCCCTACTTACCTCTGACATGTGCAGAAGAGAGTAGCAGAGAGAGGTATAATACCACACACAAAATCCTTACACAGCAGAGTTCACTTAAGTGACATCTGAAAAGCAGCATGCTTGCCTAATTGGGACAATTTCTAAGACTCATTCAATGCCTCGACACAATGGATAAATGACACACCCTTGTACAGACGTTCTGTAATACTTCCTAGCATAAGTCTCCCACTGCCTTTTGTTAATCTCAAGTCAAGGCATTCAGATATTGCTGTGATGGACACAGCTAAGATTCTAAACAGAATAGAAATCACTTTTTTGTATTGCGTTGGCCTTTGTTATTTTTAATTATCATTATATATTAAGATTATTTTAAAGAAAAGTGGAAATCTCTTTGCTCAGTATATTTCTATGAAGTGTTAAAAATCAGGCCCATCCTTTTCTTTCCACTGGGATCTTCCTACTGAATTCTAATCTAGGTCAGGCTTGAGTGGAACCTATATATAGTATCTCCTGAATAGATTAGTTTCTTTTTTTATCTTGTGACAAGGAAATGTTTTCTGGTGAACTAAAATACAGCTTAGAATCAGAAAAGTGATTTAAGCTAAAATGGCATTGGAGGTTCCATATTTTCTCTACATGATTTCAGGATCAAACATGCTCAGTTTACAGCCAAAAATGGTTTTCAAACTGCCAACTTGTCAAAGTGAACCTGAATCTGAAAAACAAGCTGAGTTCTTCTCGCCTCTTACTCCCTCATTAGAAGCAAAAAATATAAAAATCAGAGCACAGTTTCTAATTTTGTTAATGATCATTGAAGCACAATAGAATCCAATTCCCATTGCTGTATTCACTCTGCAAGGCTAATGAGAAAAATACTTTTGTCAGTTCTGTGGAGAGACAGGAAGCAGATTATTATGCACTGCAAAATGAGTGTGCGCACATGGCTATTTATGTGTGTATGATATGAATGTGTGTGTGTGTGCCCCTTCCACACACACACCACTGTTCTCTACTGGACAGAATATTACATCAGCTGAAGTGACTGCTTTGTAGTGATATGTTGATACATTATATATTACATAAATTGCCATTTTTACACTTGCTTTTCATATAACTACCTATTATAACTCCACATCTATGGCCATTCTTTACATTCAATTTATAAGGAATGAGTTTGTGTGATGATTTTTATTCTAATTATTTTAAATCCTCCTCTATATAAGGGTCCATTTCTGCAACCCTCTAAGTTTAAGCTAAGTAATGAGAGTTGCAGAGCTCAGTCTTAAGGAAGTCCATGAGAATGAGCTGTAAATCAAAACACAAAGAGAAGCAACAAACAAATGTTTTTCCCATCCCCGGGTCCCTACTTTTCAAAAATTCAAAGACTTCACTTTACAATTAGTTTCCCTGCCTCTATGGAACTGAATTATCATCCCCAGTATAGAAATGTCCATGCACACTAAATGGATTTGCAATAAACAATAGTAAAGAAATGTGGTGAACAATAAAAGATCAAAATAGAAACTGATCAGAAAAGATATACTGGTTTATGCAGCAGAACCTCTTATGCCTGAAACCTCCCTCTCAACTGAAACTGGTGATGTTCCCCTGATTTGCATCTCTAACACTGAGAAAGCCCAATTATCCAAAACCTTGTATATCCACATAAATTCCACACCACATGTCCTATCTGGGTTCTGCTGTATAGGAAGTTACTGATTAGAGGGGGCAGCACACTTGCCTGAAATATGGAAACGACACAATTGATTCATAAAACCTCCAGGTAGCGACTAGATCCATCCTGTTGGGGTTAGTAGCATAGTACCTCCAGGCAGCCTGGATAACACAAGAAGGGAAATTAGTAGTATTCGGGGAAATGTTTACCTGGGCTTATAAGTGCATGCAGCCAGTTAATATTCCTTGTAGTTCAAAAGAAGATAACAATGCACATATTCAGTGAGTTGCACTGAATTATTATACAGCAATACTGAAGATTGCCATTAGATGGTGCCATAGTTCATGTAAGGCTTATGATAAGAAAAAGATGCTCCAGGACAATGGTCCTCAAAAATTGCTCCCAGGGACATATGTGAAAGCCCATTGCATTCAGATACCCAGAAAAGGTTACATTTTACTAATCCTGCTTTATTCTAAAGTTTGATAAGTCTAAAAGGGCTTCTAGCTTAATCAAACGTAGACCACGTGATCTGGCTGATGTTTCTGGGAATCTGAAAGAACCATGGTTAGCGAGCAGCAATCAGTTTAATATACCACTGTGGAAAGTTCTGCTGAGTGTTTTTATACATTAGCACATAACTCTTATCAAACTTCCATTAGCACATAAACAGCAGTACTGTGGTTAGCCTGGCTGCCTGTTACACAGTGATCCTTTAATTTCAAAGGTGCATCAAACTCTCCAGATGTCCCCATGGTATCCTGTGCTTTGCTAGGTAACACTTTTACTGCAAAAGTATGCTGTTCAGCCTATTTCTCTAAAGAATGGGTCTGATTATGAGAGGTTCTGATTGATTTCAAAAAAAGTAATCCTATCCCCACTGTAAAAGTTTTGAAATTGACATCATTGATTCAGGATCTGAAGTACATCTCTGATTTTTGTCAAACTGATCAACCATCAAGCTAATAATTGTACATTTAATTTCACAAAATAAAATCTAAGGCTCTGCTCCAAATCCCAGGGGAGCCAATGGGAGTGTTCCCATTGAATTCCCAGGTTTTAAGACAGTCAACAATCCAGGGAAGTGTGACAGACTTTCTTTTTGCTTTTGCAAACTAGTTTTTCTTCTTGGTTCTTTTAAAGGAACACGTATGCTAAGTTGCAACTTTTTTCACTAGTCACTATTGAACACCATTCCGTACACTGTTGAGTTTTTACAGCAACAAAAAGTCTGCGGCATCTCTCTGTATGTGGGATAGTCTCCCAAGGGAAATAGTGAAAACTGGGGCTTTGTAAAAAAAGTGATTCCCCTCTACCCTCCACCCACCCACACAACACATAGCACAAAAGGTTTTGCCATCTTGTTTCAGGTGATATTCTGCCACTAAAATGGAGGTTGGGAGGGGAGGGTCCCTAGAAAATTTCTGCAGAATGATTACGTACACTTTGAACATGTGAATATATGGCAAAGCCAGTTTTGCTTTATAAGGGATCGGTGTTTTGTGAATTCATAGATGTTATGACCAGAAGGGACCATTTGATCATCTTGTCTGACCTCAAAAGTCTACATCTTTATCACAGAACACAACTTCCCATGTATGGCACAGGGAAATAAGAGCTTCAAGGGAGAATTCCTTGTTCTAATGCATAGCAACCTTATTACATGATATCATTTCAAGACCTAGAGAATCCAAACCTGTATAAGTTCTGCTGCTGGCTTTCTTCTTTTCTCAAAATGTTTCTGACGATGTTGTTCCTGGACTTTCAGAGCCAGCCCGGAACCCAAGATGCCCTGAAAGCAGAGGGGGTGATGACTTATAAGCGTTGTTTGATGGAAAACACAAGAATAACAGAAAATCTGAGCAGAAAGCTCTCTTAAAACATGAGGATGAGATAGTCAGAGCTATGGGAAATTGGTGGGGGCAATTTGCATAGGGTTCAGTGCACTTTTCTGGCAGTTCCAGTTAATAGGGCATCAGAGTTTTCCGACAAACCTTGCCCTCACCTCAGCCCACGCTTCAAATGGCTTCATTACAAGCTCCAAAACAAGCTTCTTGGTCTTCCCAATGACAAAATGTGCAGCTGGTTTGTTTCCCTCCTCCACTGTTTCAGTCAGAACTGAGCTAAACTCCGTAGCGGTGATTTGAAGGGGTGCATATGAACCATATTCTGGATCTTGGATCACATGGGCTCCCATCCCTCATGAATTTCTTTTTCATTTTTGGGCCAAAGGAAACCAATCCCAAGCTACAAGTTTTGCATTGTTTCCACTTGTTATCAGAGGTTGGGCCCAGGTCACCCAAATCTTGGACCAATCTAACGTGAGAAGTGCGCAGATCGAGGGTAAAATTTTCAAAGGGCTTTGGTGACCAAGTCCCACTTTCAGAAGCAACTAGGGAACCTAAGGCCAGATTTTAAAAGGTATTTTGGCACCTAAGTCCCATTGAAATCCAAGCCCTATTGCCTTTCAATAAGGTTAAGGACTTCAGTCACTTTTAAAAATTTTACCTTCACCCTTTTTTGCAAATTTGGTCCAAGTCTCAGGTTTGTAACAAAACTTGAATCATTCTCCTGTTTATAGGCTTAGCTCTAACGTTCTGCACAGTGCACAGGATAATTCAGATTAGGCTCGATTTTATCTTGGCCCCTTGGAGAAAGAGATGGCTTTTCCACACCATGCATGAATGCACTCAAGATTTCAGTTTGGGAGCCATTGAACTGCAGGCTCCCAGTTGGGTTTCTGATGGAATCTGCAGAGAGGGGAAGGCTATTCCTTTACCTTCTACATCATTATCTCTGTGTTTCATTAAAACTAAAAGAAGGGTGGTACTTACGGCAGGAAGAGCAAAAAATGAAACTCCAATAAGAGAGAACGTGGCTGCGATGAGCCGCCCCTCCCATGTTTTGGGCGTCTTGTCACCGTAACCAATGGTTGCTAGAGTAATCTGTGGGGAGAATGGGTTGCCAATTCCGTAAGAAAGACAATGCAAATGGACAAGGAGGATTTCTTTTAAGCTTTATCCTCAAACCTGCATGACCAGTTTCCAAGCCTTTGCTTTGACCTCTGGACGTTGTGGAAAAATAAACACACACATGCACAAACACAGACTTTCCTAACCATGGATTTTGTGAGCAATCTAGAAAATGTAAATCATGGATAGCGTTTTTTTTTTTTTAATGACACTCATTGTCAGAGTACTTGCGTGTCTGAATTTATCCTCAAAATACCTCAAAACAGAGGTGATATATTATCCCCATTTTGCAGATGGAGAACTGAGATGGCACACAGATTAAGTAACCTGACCAAAGTCAGGCAGGAAGTCTGTTGCAAAGCTAGGAACAAAAGCCCGTGGAGTTCCGATTCAGGGCCTTCACCACAAGACAACCTGTTCTCTCCTCACACTCCCTCTATGAAATACAAATGGTTCTCCGAGAATAATGTTTCCTTGTGCATCACCGTCCCTCCCCCATTGCTTCCTGTTTTTCCTCCTTCCCCATCATCCAGCCTCCTTGATCTGTTTGAATTTCTTATTACCTTGTGTGTGTGACTCAGGTCACGAGCTCCTCACATCAAGAGCTGTATCTACAGACTTCTCTGAAGAGCACCTCGCCCTGGGGTGCTATTTAAATTACAACACAGGAAGCTTCTTGTCAGCTATGGGTGAACCCCCACTATGTAAAAGAATTGCCACTGTGCACAGGCTGCCACAGACTACAACCTGTATTCTTTGCTGGAATTCGATCGGAATTTAAGATGATGCGGAGACAGATGAATTCTTACCAAGATGACAGGAATTTTTAGGGAACACAGGCATGGTGGCACAAACTAATATTTACTCTGTACCCCCCTTGCCAGTTTGGAGGCTAGAGAGAAGCAGCTGCCTGCATATCTCAAGGACAACAGCATAGAGACTGGAACTGCAATTGGGACTGGGACTGCCTGCCTTATCTTTGCTCAATGGCCACACACAGCCTTTGGGGGCAGGACTAGGAGCTCGACTGACAAGCAGGGCAACCAATTGGAGGTCCCAGAGTGCCTTCACACAGCTGGGACTGCCCTGAAATGTGACCTACACAGGGACAGATCCCCATGTTCAGGCGGAGGAGGAGGAGTTACTGGAGCCAGTGCCTGATTGGCATTCCTGGGTGCCCAATCGCAGGCCTCAGAGAGCCTGCATATGGTTGGGACCATGCTGGTGCGTGAGCTGAGCCTACAGAAGCTGTGTGGGTAGAATGAGCTGGCTACAGAGTTAGAGCTGCTGGTGAAGCTGTAGTGCCTGAGTTGCTCTCCGCCACAGAGAACTGGAGACTAGATGGGGGCAAACATTTTTGGCCAACCCTTTTTTTTGGGAAGAAAGATGTTGGCAACACCGAAACATTTCACAAATTTGTGTCAGTTTCTCCGACTTGTTTGTGTTTAAAAAAAAAAAAAAAAAGGATTTCAAAAAGGCTGAAATGTTTCTTTAAAATATTTTCTAAAAGAAACATTTTGTTTTTTCTATTCAAAACAACTTTTTGTTTTGAAATTTCCTTCAATTTTATTCAAAAATAAAAACCTTTAATAAAAAGCTCAAAATCTAAAAGAAACGCTTTGTTTCAGGTCACACATCACATTTTCTTCAGTGTGAAGTGGCGTTTTTTAGACTTTTTGATTCCCTGAAAATTTTGAAAATATTCATTAACCCCCCCCCCCCCCCCACCACAAATTCAGTTACATGCACAGTCCTACCAGACTCCCCCTTTTCTTCTCTGGATCAGAGAGGAACGACTGCCAGCACCTTCTGGGAGGCTTGACCTATACTGGGAGCCATGGATTGACCCTTTAAGCTGCCAGGGACACACTCCAGCCAAAAGGGAGAGCCCAACGAGAGGCGCCAGCCCTTTTCATGGAGCTCCAGCTCCAACACCCAGATAAGGCATGCAGGGAGACTCTGTCATTGTAATGACTTAATTTGTGGGCTTTTAGCGTGTGTTGTTGTGGTTTTGGTCCAGGTCTGATTTATCTGACATCCTTGATTCTCTTCTGTTCCCTTACCCTTCTTTTAAATTACCATTGTCCTTTCCAGGAATACAGTGTTGTTTATTCTTATCTGTTGGTCCTTGATTCCTGCTGTTATAAATTGTAGTCTCCTCGAGGTCATAAGGATTATTATTTCTTTATTCCCCAAGTCACAGTATCATAGAACTATAGAGATGAAAGGGACCACAAGAAGGCATCCAGGATGGGGCAGGACCAAGTAAACCCAGATCATTCCTGACAGGTATTTGTCCAACCTGTTCTTAAAAACCTCCAATGAAGGGGATTCCACAACCTCCCTTGGTAGCCTATTCCAGAGTTTAATTACCCTTAAAGTCAGGAAGTTCTTCCTAATATCTAAACTAAATCTCCCTTGCTGCATATTAAACCCATTATTTCTAGTCCTACCTTCAGCTGACACGGAGAACAATTGATCAGTCTCCTTTTTATAACAACCCTTAACATATTTGAAGAACGTTATCAGGTCCTCCCCTCAGCCTTCTTTTCTCAAGACCAAACATTTTGCCCACATCTTTTCTAAAGTGTGGTGCCCAGAACTGGACACAGCACTCCAGCTGAGGCCTCACCAGTGCCAAGTAAAGAAGGGCAATTATCTCCCCTGTCGTATATATGACACTCCTGTTCATATATCCCAGAATATTAGCCTTTTTTGCAACTGCATCATGTTGTTGATTCATATGCAATTTGTGATCCACTATAACCCCCATATGCTTTTCTGCAGTACTACCACCTAGATAGTTATTTCCCATTTTGTAGTTGTGCATTTGATTTTTTTCCTTCCTAAGTGAAGAATGTCACGTTTATCTTTATTGAATTTCATCTTGTTGAATTCAGACCAATTCTTCAATTTGTCAAGGTTGTTTTGAATTCTCATACTACCTTCCAAAGGGCTTGCAACCCCTCCTGCTTGGTGTCTTCTGTAAATTTTATAACCATCCTCTCTACTCCATTATCCAACCATTAATTAAAATATTGAATAGTACTGGACCCAGGACAGACCCCTGCGGGACCCCAGTAGACACATCCCCCAAATTTGACAGCAAACCAATTGATAACTACTTTCTGAGTATAGTCTTTCAACCAGTTCCGTATCCACCTTTTAGTAATTTCATCTAGACCACATTTGCCAAGTTGGTTTATGAGAATGTTATGTGGTACTGTGTCAAAAGCCTTACTAAAATCAAGATCTATGAGATCTACAGCTTTCCCCTTATCCATTTGGCTAGTAACCTTGTCAAAGAAGGAAATTAGGTTGGTATGGCATGATTTGTTCTTCATAAATCCTTGCTGGCTATTCCCTATAACCCTATTATCCTCTAAGTGCTTACAAATTGATTGTTTAATCATTTGTTCCATTATCTTTCCAGGTATTGAATTTAGGCTGACTGGTCAATAATTCCCCAGGGCCTCTTTGTTCCCTTTTTAAAGATGGGTACTATGTTTGCCCTTCTCCAGTCTTCTGGGACCTTCCCTGTCCTCCATGAGTTCTTAAAAATAATTGCTAATGGTTCCGAGATAAGGAACAGAGTTAAATTTTCAAAAGCACTTAAGTGACTTAGGCACTTAAGTCTCAATTTCAAAAAGTAATTGAGGTAATGTAGGAGCCTAACTCTGATTGAAAAGCAATAGGACTTACTTGGCACTTAGGACCTTACATCCTATTGACTTTCAGTCAATCAGACTTTTGAAAATGTTACCCCAATCCTTTCCATTCCCCTCACACCCAAATTCAACCGTGCAGGTTTATTTCCATTTAACCAACAACCGAGAGACAGTGTCTATAGCTACTTACCAGCCCCCACCACAGCGCGTCTGCATAGGTTTCAAACTCTTCTTTCATCTCAACTCCATGGGCATCCTTTTCGGGCACATCTTTCTCGACCAGGTAAACAAGAAATGAGGAGAGGATAAGTGTCAGGAACCCGATGTACCAAGCTGTGATGAGCTCCTGGAAAAGAAACAGATTGAAAATGGGGAGACTGAAAACAGCGTCAGCTTCTGCGATGGCAGCACCTAATGTCTAGTGACAAGAGAGAGATACACTGGGGAGAACAGCAAGAACCATCACTCCTGTCTGTATCACAGCTCTGGCTGTTCAGTACTGCAGAAATGTGACAATACTTAGTACTTATACAACACCTTGCTGCTTTGGAAAAAGCAATTTGTGGTTGCAGTTTGGCCCTAGGCTGGATTAAGGCCCAAGGTACATCACAGCATGGGGCCCGGCACCCTGGCCTTGGCCCCTCCTTGGAATGGCTCCCTAATTTCCCTCTCACAGAAGCTGGGAGAGACCCATAGGGTCCCCTTCCCCTCACAGTGGTGTCACCCACATCCCCCTCTTCCTCACCTCAGAGAGGCAGCATAGTAGTTGGGGAGCCCTCCAGCATGGTGTTCCCACCTCTACCAGTATCTGGCTCTGTGACCTTGGGAAAGTCACAAGTGGCTAATGTCCAGAAGTCCTGAGCACCCAGAGATCCTGTTGAGTTCTGCCTATTTATTTATTTGCATTACAGTAGCACCTACAGGCCCTAATGTGTTAGGTGCTGTACAGACATATAGTAAAAGACAGTCCTGGCTCCCCTGCCATGGGGGATATTACAACTGAGAATCTTTCAAATGTGTCCTGCTGTAAATCAACCTCTGTAGCAAATTTGTGGTTTGCAATCACTGAAGGGACTTTGTGAATTAACCATGTTTCCAGACTTGATTGTTAAACGTTAGTGCCCATTTTAGCAAACACCCTCACAACCCGACGTATTTCTCAGCCTGCCAAGGCCCAAGTGGAGGGACAGAATCTGGGAAAGAGACCAGAGGAGTCCCTCTGAAAAACTAGCAGCCTACAACGCTTAAAAAGACAGGGTGGCAATTTCATTAGCATAAGTATTTTTTTCTAAAACCAGTCTCCTGAGGCAGCATGTCTGACAGAAATAAATAACTTGCTACAAGACTCGCAGCAGATTTGTGTAGGATGGAGGAAATGTTGGTATGGAATGAAGCCCAGTTGAGAAGTAGGGATCCCAATCTGCCATGACAAAGAAGCAAAGATTAACTGTTGTGTGGGGTCTGGCACTTTCACTTTCCATGGCAATAAGACGACCTTCCAAAATATTTCCTTCTGAGAATGTCATAGACAGATGAGACCATCCAATCTAAGTTATATATATTTTTGGTAAGTCACAAGCCAACCCATAGACCCCGTCTGAGAGCTCTTAACTCAGGTAACTCTTTGTCATCTAATCCTATACAATAATGGGGCAAAAGCAGCATAATTACCTAATAAGAATGAGTCTGACCCCGTAACTGAGCCACACTCAGAGGTGGCTGGAGAATTTCTATCCATCTAGGTTCTTATATTCGCACCGATCAGTGTACTATCTGACCCACAGTAATGGTGAAAATAAATTAACCACCCTCACGGAAACTTACCTGACTTCTGCTAACCAGCACCAAACCACTATACATTGAATCAACGCTGTGATTTTGGGATAAATCTTTTCCCATCACACTCCCACACCAAACTTCTTTGACTCATTTCACATAAATGGCACAGGGGGATAGATGAGCCAAGGCCGAAGCCCAGGCACTGCAGCCAGCCTTTAAAATATTTCTCAAGGGACAATTATCTAAGGGCAGATGATGCCTTTTAGACACAGGCCTATGTAAGGGATGGCACAAAGTGATTACTGACATGCAGATGTCAATCCTGTCAAGTATCAGGACTCCAGTGACGGGTAAGTCAGCCTGGCCATTTGGTGAATTTAAATTTCTTCGGAAATGATGACAATGGAATCTCCAGCCCTTACAAATGGATGCAGCTTCCCCTCAATGCAATCATGATGCACCGAGTGGAAATTAGATCCAGAGTCTTAATGGATGTCAGCTAGAGAGAAGTCTGTGAATTCTCTCTCCAACTGGAGTCCTACCCCTTTGGCTTGTGTGACCATGTATGAGAAGCCTGTGCTAACACTTCACTTCCAAAGCTTTCTTCCAAAGAGATTGACATACCTTGACATACCTTATGGATAAGGGCACAATCCAGCTCCTACTGACGTCAAGCCCAAAACATCATTGGCTTCAACGGTGCAGGATCAGGCCCTGATTAATTTAATCTTACAGTATGCCAAGAGGGTAAGAGAATTGGGTAGGGTTACAGAGCATGTCTGTGGTAGAGTTGGGAATAGAACTCAAGGATCTTGACTACTAGTCTGTGCTCTAAACACTAGGCAATACTCTCCTAAAGAGTCTGATCTGCCTGTGTATTTTGGTTTGTTCCCCCTTAACTCAGATTAATCCTGCAAACTCCTCACTTACTTTGCTATGTGCACAGATAGCTGATCCCAAAAGCTTCCACGTGCCTCCCCTCCTGTCCATTCGGAGCATCCGTAGGATCTGGAGGAAGCGCAGACTTCTAAGCGATGTCGCCAGAACATTGCCTTGATTCCCAACAGCTACCACTGGCACAGAGGCAATCAGCACAAAGATATCTGCACAGCATAAAGGAGAACAAAGCCTGATAAAAAAGTAGACCTATCTCCTGCTGCTCAATTCCATTTGTTTGTGAGGTAAAATCCCCTGGGAAGATCAGAAAACCACTAATGAACTCTCTCCCAGCTAATTAAACAGGCATCTATGAGTCAAACACAGCTTGCGGCATTGGCAGAACCAATCTGGGTCCCAGGTAATCTACACATCTCACATTGGACATGGAACACATTCTGAGCTGGTTAAGAGAAATGGGCAGAAAATAACATAAGAGTCAGTCTTGCAAAATACAGGGTAATAAAACAGAAGGACAAATAACCCAGAGGACAAATATTCCATGAGTGGGATATAGAGAAAGCAGGAATACCAAAACAGTGGTTAATGGACAAGAAATCTCTCTTTCTAATGATGCCCCTTAGTTTTTGGCAATTTGGCTGGCTGTCCAGGTTAACCTCTTAAGGCCAGCACTGTTTATTTCTGTGAGTGAGACAGGACCAATTTACTGATCAATTAAAGAGGTCTGAAATGCAGACTGCTTTTTTTACTGATGGACCTTTATAAGACCATAATTATCTAAGTGGAAACAGGTAGCAATTGTGTCAGAAACATTCTCAGGATTCTTAGCTACCCCATCTTTGAAGTGTTTTTATAATCAAGTCTCTTTGAAATGACACCATGTGAGTTTCTTATTCATTCACACTCAATAATTCCATAACAAATGTGTGTAATTTACAAATCAAGAGATGATTTTTTAAATCCAGGATTTAAAAATGCAATGGAGCTCTTTTTGCTCCTTACATTGTCATCAATGAAGTGACTCTGCTTAGAATTTAGATGACAATTTTAAGGATGATACATGAGCCAGAACAAAACCCAGCTTGCTTACCCAAAGTTGTACTGGCCCTGAAATACTAATACAAGTATTATTATTTATTTGTATTACAATAGCACCTGAAGGCCACAAATCAGACTGGGACCCGATTGTGCAAAGTGCTGCACAAATACATGAGTGCCAGCCCCTACACTGCACAGCTTACATTTCTTAACAGCCAAGACAAACAAGGTGTGGCAGGGGAAACTGAGGCACAGGAAAGGAAGTGACTGGCCCAAGATCATATAACAGGTCCATGGCAGAGTTGGGAATAGATTTCCTGACTCCTAGTTCAGTGCCCACTAGACCACACTGCAGTAAAAGCTTGTTTTTGTCAGTGAAGTAAGCAGACCAAACTCAACAATACAAAGGGAACAGATACGTTCAGTAAAGATGTGCCATGTTTACAGTGATTTTTAGAACTATAACGAGCGTGTGAATTAAAGTTGTTGAGATCCTGCAGAACATCTGAGCAGATTCTGCAGTAAGTATCCAATTCTGATTCACTGTCAAACCCTGAACACTATTCTCAAATGAATCAGGTACTTTATAATTCTTTCTAAACAGTGCAGTGTACATGGCAGGGCTGAATTTCAGTGGCCTTTGTACTTGTCATTCATGGGGCTTTAGACATTAACCACATCGGACCTATCACAGAAAAGGATATACATATGGAGAACAAAGAGTTTGTGCTTACCCAACATACACAAAGGCTTCCTGGCAAATTTGAGCCTCCCCCTCCATCCTTTATACCGACAACAACACCCAGCAGCCCAGATTCTTAAGGCAAACTCAGCTCCAAAGATGAAAATGGCAAATGTTTCCTGTATCAAAAACACAAACTATATTCTTAGACACAGAGCAAGGGTTGCAGTAATTCTGGACATGCAGTGCTTGCTTGATCAGATAGACAGCGTGCATGCGTATGTGTCTATGATTGTGTGTGTGCGTGTCGGGGGGCAGATTTTCAAAAAGCTCAGCACCCGACATCTCCCATCACTCTCAGTGATGGAAGCAGGGGAATTCTCCATTGTTCTCAAAGGGAATAGCTGGGTCCTGAGCATGTCTGAAAATGTGTCCACTTCATTTAGGTCCCTAGAGGGAGTTGAGCCCTTTTGAAAATCTGACCCCGAATGTCCCTATAGCACAGGTACAAATAATCTTGGACTTTTTTTAATGTATACTGATAGACCTGAACTGGGAAATTGGGATCCAAAATGAGAGTCATATTTACCAGTATTTGGGTGCATTTGGAGCCAGAGTTTTGGTTTAGGCCCATCTCTGGGATGAACAGTCAAATCTGAGCTCCTCCTTAGAGGTGTTGAAGATCATGCCTGTAAGTCACTGGTAAGCTGAATTTTAAATCAAATCTCTTTACTGGTCATAATGCAGCATGTAAAATGTTGCCAGAGCTGGCTGAAATAACTGGCGTCGAGATCCTGGAGAGTGTGTCGTGTTGTCTGTGTCATAACAAAGGGCTAAATGCTCAGATCCTCGAGGCTTGGGGGCTGCTCTAACTTGCACGGATGGATAATTGTCACCCAAGGGTGGGCGGGATTGCCAGAGCACATCACATCCACCTCTCAAGCAGACCCATTTCTGTGCTCCATACTCTGGGGAGGTAGGAAGGACTGTAAAACTTTTCCAGTCCTCTTTCTAAATCATAAAGGAGCAAACAAGGATAATCTTTTATAACATTCACACTTAATTCAGGTCAGAATTCACATGTGACTGGATGAATGGAGAGGCAGATGGGGAGTTCCCAACACTACTGCAGCTGCTATAGTTTGTCTGGGGACAGTTTTATGCAAGGCCGGGCTAACCCAGCAGCAGCTGGGTTACGCTGTGATGGCTGGACTTTGGCTATAGAAAAAAGATACTTTTTGTTAAAGTGATACCATCAACTTCGAGTCTAGTCAATTTTACAAAATGATTTAAATGTAGTTTCATTTACTGCACTTGTCCTAGAGCCACCGGCAAATTTTTGTGCATCCTGGTTTTTTTTCCCTCTCCTTCAGCTGACTCAGGATCCTGCAGCTCGGACTAAGGGGCTGTTTAACTGCAGTGTAGATGTTCGGGTTCGGGAAGGAACCTGGGCCCTAGGACCCTGCGAGGGTCCCAAAGCTCAGGCTACATCACAATTAAATAGCCCCTTTGCCCCAGCCCGAGTCAGCTGGGACGAGTCACTCATGGGTGTCTAAATGAGGCATAGATATACCCTGAAAGACTCACACAAACAACAGAGGAAACTGGCTAACTGACTGACTACAGCATATGGCTCCGGGCTCTCACATGCTTAAAATAAGATGGAAAAAAACCCAGAGAAAAGGATTTATTGTCTCCAAATCTTTGAAGGATAGTCATCTTAACTACGACCTGCAGAGTTAACAGGTACCATCTCTTCAGACAGAGGCGTGATTTTGAAGTTGATGGCATCCCTTTAAGGAGGGCTTGAAATCAGCAGAACATTGCAGAATGAAGTAAAAATTGTGCAGAGCCCACGAAGTTATGTCTGCACTGACGCTGGAGTGAGCCTCCCAGCCCTGACAGACAGATCCACGCGAGCAGCATGGGTCTTGTGGCACTGGTGGAGACATGAGCTGGCCACCCGAGTTCAAACCCAGAGGGTCAGGGGGGCTGGAGAGCCCGAGTTACCACACTGCTATTTCTAGCACACCAACTCAAGCCCCACTAGTGCAAGTCTGTCTGCCTCTGCTGGGAGACTGCAGTCTAGACATACCCCTAAGGTTGGGCCTAACCCTGCTTCCTCCGAGGCCAATAGGAGTTTTACCAATGACTTCAGAGGGAGCAGAATTAGACCAACACTGACTGGGTGTTATTGAAAATCCCATCCTAAAACTATAGGACCAGCAATTCCCTCCCCCATCCCCTATTTCCTCCTATTCCCAGTGTTATTATTGTCTTTTAAGTGCTGACAATACAGCAGGCACTCAGCTGTACACAAAAATACAGTCACTGCTTGAAGACCAGCAGCTTTTTGCATACAGGCCACTAAATAGCCATCAGATTGTGTGATGGGGTATACCAACTCCCCACTGAGGTTTAATGAGCTGCTGTGGGCCCACTCAGCCCTGCCCAGCCACACCTGCACGTGCTGTAAGGTAGTGAAGGAGCAGTTAAAAGGAGAGGACAGCTCATGTGCCAGCTGACCTGGAGGAGAACAGACCTCCTATTCTTTGCTCCTTGAGGAAAAGGAACAGCCCAGCGCCTTTGCAAAGGCTGCAGACTGCCAGAGCCCATTGGAGGAAGTAGGCCTGGCTCAGGACTACAGAGTTTGTTTTGGGACTACTTTTCTTTGCCTGATTATAAAAGGGCTATTGGTCCAGGCGGGGTTGAGGGGCCTACCAAGTCTGCGGCAGAACCCAGCCTAGGAAGGGTGTGGGGAAGTGCCTCAGTAAACTCTGTGGACTTCTTGCACCCTACATGAGCCCTGTAGTGTGTCTGGAACCCTACAGAGTGTGTGGTCACTGAGTTTTCACCACCGCTGAATTTAATCCAAGAACATTTACAGTGTGACGTTGCAGTCCGTCTACTTACCAACAGTAGCAGCCAGTCTCCTGAAACAGTTTCATATTCCTTGAAAGTTGTTAGGACGGCTAAGATCAAACACCCCAGAACTATCAGAAATCTGGATTAACATAAAAGGAGAAATGGGGCATCATTACTACTGTATCTGTTTAAAAAGAGATGGTCTTAAAAAACCCCACGGAGGCCTGAAAGGGATCCTCCATCCATGATCAGAGTGAGATGGCATGTCACCAGGATTAAGGGTTCTCAGTTTGGGGGAATCACAAGCAGGTGTTGGGGGTCAAGACCACCCTGCTCTTCCCATATTGTTAAATGGGAAGAAGGTCCTGTCTCAATCCCAGAGTTCTGGGGTCTCAGTATGGAAAAGGTGAAGATAGTCATTCTATCATTGACTCTGACCTATCAAGCAAGAAGTTCTGTGGAGGGAGAACAGCATTTCATTGAGATGTTCCATTTGGGGGCATTACCACCTGCATGAAGATTTACCTTATGGAGAATGCTCAGATGCTACCATCATGAAGGGCACTTTAAAAATGCATATAATAATCATTAGTCATCAAATGGTATTGCAGTAACAATAAAGCAAATCCGCTTGGCATGTACTGAAGCCAAGAAACATGAAATTAACGTTTCTGTGCAATTAGCATTGGCACCAATAATATCATCTTGTGTTTTTCATCAGCAGATCTCATAGCGCTTTACAAGGTCATAAAAAGCCCATGAAGACATTAATAATTCACAAACCCCTGCTTGCAGTGAAAACTTTAGTGCTCTCATTTTTTTTTTTTTTTGGTTGGTAATATAGGTATGATTAGGTAGGTACCCCACACAGGTTCTTAAAGGGTTGATATGCTAACTGGCTGCACCTGCAGGATGGAAAAGGTTGAATTAATGATGAAGCCCAGCTGTGGAAAGAGCTGGGTGCTTAATATAAACGGAGGAAGTTGAGAGCAGAAAGTGACTGGATCTTCACGAAAAGAAATATTGGGGAAGAATGGAACCTACATTTCTATACATCGAAAATTCAGGCAGTTCAAAATTTTACATTCTTAGGATTTAGGACTTGATAGACTAACTTGGAAGGGTCACATAGTTAATATCAAGAGTAAATGTAAAGAGAGGATGAATCTGTTTAAAAGTATTGCTGGAGACAAATGGAGTGCAGATAAGAACTCGCTGATGATGCTGAATGGGGCACTAATAAGACCAGTTATAGATTACGGATGCCAAACCTTCACTTCATCTTTGAAACAAACAGTTAAAAAATTAGAGCTGATCCAAGCCCAAGCTCTGGTAAATAACATCTGGTACAAGTATTATGACACCGTTGTGATGAAGCAAGTAGCTACCAGAGAAATGCCTATAAATTGAAGGATGAAATTGTTAGATTTAACCTTTTGGGCTAAAGTTAATGGAAACAGTGAAGATAAAAGAGTATTAAACAAATATAGGAGGATTGTTGGTAATTAAACAGACAAGTTGTAACTGGACACCATGAACTCCCACATGCCTACAGGGTCACGGGGTGTAAGGAAGTGAAAGGGAATGAAAAGGAAGCACTGGAAGAGATTGAAATCTTCAGTCATGGGGAGTCAAAGTATAACTGAACAGTTGTCTCTCCAGTTGTGGGTTTGGAATTATGAACATAAGAACGGCCATACTGGGTCTAGAGGGGTAGCCGTGTTAGTCTGTATACAGCAAAAACAACGAGAGTTCTGTGGCACTTTAAAGAATAACAAATTTAATATTTGTAGGCATAAGCTTTCAAGAGACTTCAGCTCTCTTCTTCAGATACTGGGTCTGAACAAGGATCCATCTAGCCCAGTATCCTGTTTTTTGAAAGTGGCCAATGCCAGGTGCTTCAGAGGAATGAACAGAACAGGTAATCACCAAGTGATCCATCCAGTTGCCCATTCCCAGCCTCTAGAAATATCAATCCTTGCCTATCCTGGCTAATAGCCACTGGTGGACCTACCTTCCATGAAGTTATCTAGTTCTTTTTTGAACCCCATTATAGTCTTGGCCTTCACAACATCCTCTGGCAAGGAGTTCCACAGGTTGGCTGTGGATTTTGTGAAGAAATACTTCCTTTTGTTCATTTTAAACCTTCTGCCTATTAATTTCATTTGATGATCCCTAGTTCTTGTGTAATGAGAGTTCATGTGTTATATCCCCCCTTAGTCATCTCTATTCCAAGCTAAAAAGTCCCAGTCTTATTAATCTCTCCTCAGATGAAAGCTTTTCCATACCCCTAATCATTTTAGTTGTCCTTTTCTGTATCTTTTCCAGTTACAATAAAGTTTTTTTAAGATGGGGCGACCAGATCTGCACACAGTATTCAAGATATGGGCATACCACAGATTTATAAAGAGGCAATACGATATTTCATGTCTTATTATCTATCCCTTTCCTAGATTCCTAACATTCTGTTAGCTTTTATGACTGCCACTGTACATTGAGTGGATGTTTTCAGAGAACTATCCACAATGACTCCAAGATCTCCTTTTTTGACTGGGACTGGGAGTAACCTGAATATTGTTGTGATTTTTGCTGTAAATGACCATCAATCACATACTCCAGCTTGCCTGGGTGGCAAGATAGACTATTACCTTTTGAATGTAAAATTGTATCTTACTTGTGTGTGTATGCTTACCTGCCTTAATCTTGTAAATAACTCCCATTTCTTTTCTTAGTTAATAAATCTTTAGTTAGTTTATTACAGGATTGGCTACAGGCATTTGCCTTAGTTTGAGACCGGAGTAAAATTGACAAGTGACTAGAATGCCCAAGGAGACTGTCTAATAAGACTGTTACAGTGCTTTTGGAGTTCACACTTGTTACTGACTTTGTGAAATCTAATTATAGAACATACAACCAGTTTGGGGTTTCTGCCCTGCCTTCTAACAATCTGCTCTGAGGTTAGCACTCACGGTCATGAGGTACTCCAGACCGCGTGACACTGACGAATAAAATTTATGAGTTTATACATGGCAAATGGGGTCAGCATTGTCAAATCTATATGGACAGATCTAAAGATGACAATACCAACAGTGTGGGAATGGTCTTTTGTATCCCTGAATTTGGAATTAAGAGATCTGTGAGACTATCCAATTTGGTAGCCAGCATGACGGCCGAATACATGGGCATACTGTTGGCACGGACCTGGATGAGGAATGTATGCCCAACTACAGCTGCTACTCTACAGCGATCAGTAAGGGAACCTCGGAAACCAGGAATGACAATGAAATATCGTTCTTAACTATGGATAGAGTCCAAAGAGGAAAAAGGATGAAGGTTCTATGAACTATGTCCTAGACTTGAGGATAAAGTTATACTTCACAGTTATGACAGAAGCACGCTAACTATATGCTGAGTGGTAACCGGCTGCTGTGGCCTAATTGGTAATTTATATCTACTAAGCGCACATGCGAAACATGCAAAGATAAAGAAACAGTTGACCATATGCTGTGGCAATGCAGGGAGAATTATGGAGAAAGAAAGATTCTTTATGAAGAATTCGGATGTGTCAAGGTGAAAGAATATAGTCTGAAAGGACTGGTGAGAAAACAGGGAAAGTAAGGTAGCATTAAAAAGCATTGCTGTTTATTTTTTTAAGGATACAGGACAGGGTGAGAGGACATAGGTTTTTGATCATGCAAAAACTGGGTAGGTGACAGAGCCTCACTCTGTGGTAGGTGGTAGAGCTTCCCATGCTGAGGCTGTTGAGCCATAAAACAATAGGAAAAGAAAAGAAAAAAGAAAGAAAGGCTCTGTAGGGAGGAGAGGAAGGAATTCTGCAGTCACTCTGTGATTAGTGATGTTGTGGGGAGAAAGCCCAGAGGGACAGTAAGCCGTAGGTTCCCACCCTCAGTAGAGGAGGCTGGCATACGGGCATGGAGGCATAGAGCAGTCGTTACAGTGGAGAACTCTCAGGTAGTGTGCCCTGAAAAAAGAGCAGGATTTGGACATTCAGGGAGAGATCCCTGGGAAGTGTTCAGTTAAGGGAGAAAGAAGGGGAAACAGCAGCAGAGAAGGATGAAAGGTCAAGCCTGAGAGGGCTGGAAGTTGGCTTAAGCTGATATTTTTAGTTTGAGATTCTGCTGGTATATTCCAAGGGAGAATCCTGTGAGACCTGGTGTGAGATGGGTGGAATTTAGAAGTTATGGGGAGAAGACCTGAGAAAAGCTGGGTAAGAAGAAGTCCAGGGAGGCAGCAGCAAGGAGTTTTGTGGAGCAGATCTTAGCTACTGGCCATAGGGACCCTGGTCTAGAGCCTGGTGTATAAGGAGGGCCTGGTTCTCCTACCAGCCATCAGAGAAACTGGTGTGAAGCTCCCCCTGAGATAAGGGGATAAGGACACTGAAAGCCCTAAGCCAAGGGGATGCATGGACCATGGGGCCCAGAGTTGGGGCCGGAAACTTAATATAAGGACACTGGACTTTTATTTGTTGGTGACAGAAACCATGACAGGTATGGTCAGTGCCAGGGGTCAGAGCCAGAATTAAGAGTCCAGAGTGGGGCTGGAGCAAGGCTGGAGTGAGAGCAGGGCTGGAGGAGAGTAGGACTGGACTGGAATGAGAGCAAGACTGGAGCAGGCTTGAGACTTGGGGAGTCTGTCAGGCAGCAGAGTTCCAAGCCCTGAAGTGATGTTGAGCAGACTGAGCTGCTGTTCCTCCTGTGAAGCTTATACACTTGCCCTGGAGTCACCAGACCAGTTCCTGGCTTGCAGATTGGCTGGAGCCCAGCACAAGAGAGACTTATCACTTTACGGTTGGACTCTGTCACCCCAGAAGGGGGTGACCTAAACTGTGACCTGATGAGAGGCCCACACAAGAGGCGAACCACCAGAGTGGCCATTGGCAGGGGTCGTGAGATGGGGGGGCAGAGCTGCTATACCACTCCTGGCCACAAGGAGGTGCTCCAGTGGAGAGGCCCTTCTTTCACACCAAGAAGAAAATTTAGAGGCCAGAGGCACAAACAATACCAAAGGCAAAGTTCTGCTCCCTGATGCACATGGCTCACATTAGTGCTTGTGTATACTGCTCCGCAGTTTGGACTATGGGGGTGTAAATAGCAACATGCATCGAAGTGTTGCGCTGTAACTCATCTGTGAGGATGCCATGGGGGGTCTTCAAATAGGATTACTTTGATATGAACTAGGAACTTTTCATTTGCACTCACACCATCCACCTGGGGGACATACAGGGCAGCACTTTGGTGCGCACTGCTATTCACTCCCCCCATACTCTGAACTGCAGGGCAGCGTTGACACAGCCAGAAAGTACTGCTACTATTAGTCCCTATGTTACCCCCAAGCTACTGTGCTCTCAGAAAGCTGTTACAGAACAGATACACAGCAAGACTCTTCTTTTCCAGTTCACTTTGATCCCTCGTTAGTTTCTGAGTGAACTGAATTTTGTGACACTTTAGAAGAGACACTGCTCTGGTTAAAGCTTTAATTCCCACTACTGGTATATCTAATATAATCATGCCATCTGTCTTACAAAGATGCCTCCAGGTTTGCCCTATTTAAAATAATTTGTACCAACAGAGAGAATTGTTAGCCAGGGTATCCTGGCCAAATCCTAAAGCCAGAAAATCCCTAATCCACCCCCTTCCCAACAACAATGAAAGCCACAGGAGAGGTCTTATCTGCATGGAAACCTCTCCAGAGGATCTTGGCTAGAGGCTAGGTTTGTCCACCCTCCACCACAGTAAAACCTGCCTGGGGGATTGCCCAGAAACCTGGAAGATTCCCCTGGGAGTTTACAAGAGGCCTGTAGTCTCACAGTGGGGTCCTGTGGGACGGAACATATATTACGTAATTAAAGACTATATCATAATGCATATACAGAAGGAAAACAAATTAAGATTGTATAGGCAACCTTAATTCTGGCATTTCCTAATTTTTGAGTGTCTTAACTTTGCAACCTTAATAACGTATGCAGTGTAGTTGTAGCTGTGTTGGTCCCAGAATATTAGAGAGACAAGGTGGGTGAGGTAAAATGGTGGAACTGATTATTTAGCATAAGTAGTTAGCACATAGTGTAAGGGAGCATTTAAGGTAGAGTGGCCCTGTAGTACCTCTGCAGTCATAGGACAAAAAGAGAAACCTGCACAACACTTTCAAAAGATGAGCCTGGGAGCTTAAATTCATTACTCTGCTAGACACTAAAAATCATGGACTGAACAGAGACACGGGATTTATGCTTTATTACAACTATCTGTAACCCATGAACCCCTTCTTTCTGACCTTTGACTGCAAAGGTGTTAATGGACCACCCTACCTTGAATGGTCCCTTAAAAGTAGTCAGCACATATTGTGCTAAACAATCTGGTCCATCTTGCATTGAGCTGTGACACTGGGAGCACCTTTCCCAGACCTGAAGAAGAGCTGTGTGTGGCTCGAAAGCCTGTCTCTCTCACCAATGGAAGTTGGTCCAACAAAAGATATTATCTCACCCACGTTATCAACCTTAATAATGTCCTTTTAACAAGAGCTTGTCTGGATATTGTTTTTCTGTCCTGGGAAAATTTTTCATGATTTCAAAAACTTTTCCTCTCCTGCAACAGGACAAAACAGAGACCTTTCAAAGAGTTAGGTGAAAAATGAGAACGAGAGAGAGAGGGCCAGGCGCTCGCTTCAGAATTTCATCATGGACCTGAAAAACCTTCCCAACCAAAGTTTTAGCAGGAACGTATTGGTTTTGACAAATTTTTGGGTTTCCACAAGTCGTCATTTTCAGACCAAAAATCATTTAATCCAAACATTCCTGACCATCAGTACTTGCAAGATGTTTTGTGCGGTGTAACATCATCTCTGTGTATTAATCTTCATATTTAACTTGGCCACATCAAGTACAACCACAGCCAGGTTCCCATGCCTTCCTTTCCCGGGACCTCCTCGTCAACCTCCTCTTGGCCCTGGCCAAAGTCACCATCTACAATACCAGGGAGGGGAGGTTGGCTGGGGAGGCGCCCTGCGACTGTGGGGCCTACTTCCGTTCCCTTCTCCATTCACGTCTCCGGGCAGAGTTCTTCTGGGCGGCGTCCACCGGCTCCATGGATACCTTCCGGGAGCGGTGGGCGCTGTTCGAGGCTCTCTGCTCGGTGTCCCCTTCCGGTTCCCTTCTTTTATACCTTTGACCCTCACGCCCCTTCCTGTTTTTACATTTGTTGTCCCCCGGAACCAGTTGCTTTCTAGGCCTGGTGGCTCCTCCCCTTAGACTGGGGGAGGGGCCTTGAGTCAGCCCGCCCACCTTCCTAGTTCGCAAATAGGAGCTTGTCCTTTACAGGTACAGCAGGCAGTAGTCAGACCACTTTGCTAGATTATTCTGGGTCAGGGGTCCCGCTCTGCCATGTTTCCATGCTGCAGCCTTGGTGAAACATTGCAGGGATTTGTAAGCTATTTTGGTTTGAGTTTGTCAGCCCCCTGCTGCATTATTTTTTTCCAAAGGCACAATGTATGTATCCCCTTCCTTGCCATATCCTGCCTGCTGTACCTCCTACTTTCCATTCTTCCACTAAGCAAAAATCTTGGAGCAGTGGAGGATGTTCTATGGGGTCCAGAGATGAGGGGGATAATGCAAAGAAGGCAGCTGATCACCCTACCATTCTGTGCATCAGGAAGGAGATACATGAAGAGATGCTTTCCTCCATGCATGGATCTTGAGGGAATCAGTCACGCCTTAATGTATTTAGAATAATAGAACTGTAGGACTGGAAGGGACATCATGAGGTCATGTCCCCTGCACTTATGTAAGGACCAAGCATTATCTAGACTATCCCTGACAGGCATTTGTCTAACCTGCTCTTAAAAATCTCCAATGATGGAGATTCCACAACCTCCCTAGGCAATTTATTCCAGCACTTAACTACCCTGACTGTTAGGAAGATTTTCCTAATGTCCAACCTAAACAGCCATTGCTGCAACTTAAGCCCATTGCTTCTTTTCCTATGCTCAGAGGTTAAGGAGAACAATTTTCCTCCCTTCACCTTGTAACAACCTTTTATATGCTTGAAAACTGTTACATTCCCCCTCTCCTTCAGACTAAACAAACCTAATTTTTTCAATCTTCCCTCATAGGTCATGTTTTCTAGACCTTTAATCATCATTGTTGCTCTTCCCTAGACTTTCTCCAGTTTGTCCACATCTTTCCTGAAATGTGGCACCACAATACTCCAGCAGAGGTCTAATTGGCATGGAGTAGGGCAGAAGAATTACTTCTCATGACTTGCTTACAACACGCCTACTAATACATCCCAGAACAATGTTTGCTTTTTTGCAAAAGCGCTTCATATTTAGCTTATGTATTTAGCTTTATTTTTTTTAATTCAGTGTTCTCTTTTAAACCACACACCTGCAGCTATCTAAGATATTCAATCAGCAACTCAGCATCCTACGGCGTCTTGCACAGTATCTTTCACAACAAGTTCCTGATGCTGGAGATGTAGGTGTTGCAAATGTGATAAACTGCAGAAGAAATGGTCTACAGTGCAACAGGACAATCTCTATAAGAGTACTGCAGTGAACAGAAGTGCATGGAAGGGGAGGTTGCAAGGTTTGGCCCCAGGTTCTCTTAACATACAACTTGAAGATAAACTAAACAGAACAATGATATTTTTATTGCCTTTTCTCTAAAAATCTCACCAAAATCCACTGCGCAGAGTGCTTTATTCTACCCACTAGAGAGCGCCGAAGTTCCACAGAGTGAAGTGATACTGCTCTCTCCTGAAATTTCTCTCCATGAAATTAACTCATTCCAAACATTCAGATTATTAAATCCACATTCAAATCAGTTAACAGAAATTAAGTCCCCCCACTCTCTCTCTTACAGGCCTGTTTAGCTTTTAAATGATTGTGAGAGGTGCTGGCCTACTTGATAACTGGGATTGATGGGAAGAGCCCATCACAGCAAGAAAAGCCTCACCCGTGCAGATGAGGGAGGGTCTACAGAACCCAGAAATCAACAGATCATGGGGGCACAAGAAATGAAAAAAACAGGGACGTGGGGGGGTACATTCATAGGGTCAAAATGAGGGATCTAGAAGGGACACCAAGCAGAGAACTCTGGATAATGCCTCCTGTTCTGAGACGGCCCAAGGAGTCAGTTGATGTCACTGAGAAGAGCTCTGAAAGGTCCCACGGCCTCAGAGAACCTCCTCACTGAGCTTCCTCCTGGACTGATGGATGGCCATCTTGGCGAGTGTCAGGAGGAAGCTGAAGGGGAGGTCTTGCAACTTGGTGAAGCCACAGTTTGCAAGTGCCTAGAGGAAGAGATGTGGGCAGCAACACAACCAGAACCGCAAAAGGAGGTTCTGGAGAAGCCAGGAAAGGGGCCACAATCTGGAATATTGCAGGTAGGCATGCACCAAGTCTCCTTCTCACCACAGAACGGTCATGTGTCTGAGGTGTTGATGACCCATGCCAACCACACACCATGCTCACAGTTCCAGTGGGATGTGGAGCCAGGATAGAGTAGAGGTGTCAGCCTGACAGCCCAGGAAACAGAAGTGCACTCTAGCCAGCAGATAGGCACAGCATAGTAAGTGACCGTGCTAGCTTCACCACGCCTCATTCATGTGCCCCTAAAGGGACCTGGACAAAGTCCCCCTGGTGATAAAGGAGAGCGGCATCAATGCCCAAAAGAGATCCGCCAAAGGTCACCTCTGAGCTAGTGTAAATCAGGACCTACCACTGTGTTCATTCCTCCGGATCATGGTGCCTTACCCTTTCGTTTTTGGATTACTACTGATTCGAACCTAGAAGTGAAAGGCTCTGTATTTCCTTACCAATCCCCTGGGTCATTCAGCAACAATAGGCTAGCAGATGTCCAGGCCTGGGAGAATCCAATTATTATGTTTTTAATTTCGATGGGGAAAATTTTTTGATTTTTATCTATTTGAATTTAAGTTTCTGCAGCATGTCAGGAGCTTGGACGAACCCACAACCGTACGGGAAGACACCCCACTGCTGAATGGCTCCATCTGGGGGCTTGTCCTCCTCCTTCTTGCTGTCTTGGCTGGGTCTTTGCTCTACCCCACCTGGACTGCAGCCTCCCACTACACCCTGTGCCTGCAGGGGTTGTATGTCAGTGGCCCTACAGAGATTCCTCTGCAGCTCCACTGTTACAAGAGTGAGTGCGCAGGTCCTGATAGGGGAGAACAGAGGCCACCCCCTACATGCCCAGCTGGTGAGTGTGAGCACAGGACCACAACAGCAACACTGCTCCTGGGCCATTGACACCTGCTCCCTGCAGGTGCAAGTACAGGGGCAGGTTGCACTCCTGCGGACTGTTCTCAATTGGTACTTTTTGTTGTTGATTTCTGCATATCAGTTGACAAAGACCTTTTCCGACCTTTATAGATTAAAATCGAATCTTGCCAATCCAACGTGTCTCACACGCTGCTCTTTGTCCCCCTCTAGTGGCTAGATCACATTTAGTAGTTTATCAGTTTATTGCTGCCTCACTGCTAATGCACCTGATCAAGCAGTTAGCAGCTCATGGTTTTAGATCCAGAGGTGCAATATTCAGTCCCTCCCCAGATGACCCAATGCAAAGGCATCAATGCACATACAATTAATGTAAAAGACAGACAGCTCTAGCGTCAAAGATCTTTTGGGGTTAAACTACAGAGGAAAAATTAATCAGATTAGCACATTTTATTTGGCATTAGCAAGGAAATAGTCATGACTGTCATTACCAGTGGTATACAATGGTGTAGCCGTGTTGGCCCCAGGATATTAGAGAGACCAGGTGGGTGAGGTAATATCTTTTATGGGACCAACTTCTGTTAGTGAGAGAGAAACATTTGAGCTCTTCAGAAGAGCTCTGTGTAAGCTTGAAAGCTTTCTCTCTCTCTCTCTCTCATCAGCAGAAGTTGGTCCCATGAAAGATATTAACTCGCCCACCTAGTCTGTCTAATCACCACTGCTAGCCTCGCCACTAATTTTCTACTCGGACTACTCCTGCAAGACAGCTTGGATGCGTGCAGTCTTTTGCCCTTCGATTCTGCACTGCCAGGAGTTCGTCAGAATTGTTTTTGTTCCCATGTTCCAGTGGCGGGAGAGGACATTCTTTCTCCTTTTAGGGAGAGGGCAAGAACTGGTAGAATCATGAAGAAATCTGTACTTCCAAGCAGGGGCCATTTAAAGGCAATGTCGAAAGAGCAGTTTTAACAGTAGAAGGTTTCCTGTCTCTTCCCTTCATGTACAAGCCAAGAAGCAGTGACTCCTTAGCAAGACCTCCTCCTCCTTTTTTCAGACACGTTCTCAAAAGCGCCCAAAGCAACAGCCCTGCAGGCATCCCTAGAGAATCTGAGAAGCTGGCTCTACATGTGTTGGCTCAGCAGTAGCAAGTTGCTCAAATACCATCCTTCTGGCTTTTCCGCACGAGGCAACCTTTTCCTAAGAGCAGCCTGACTAATTCGGTTGGCTCCCTGCGACACGAGTGCGGAAAAGTGGCCATTTCTTCCTCCTGTGTTTGCAGCCTTGAAAGAAAAAAGCAAATCTATGCAATCACCCTCTTCCGCATTGTGGCACTGGGACAAGCTTTAAAGATTCTCCTTCCGTCCCAGTGTGCATGGGTTACAAGGAGAAGCCTAGGTTTCCTGCTATCATAGGGGTGATCTGGAGTGGGGTATAAAAGCAAAGGTGAAGCTACCTTAACGCTAGTTACCTGGGGTCAGGTGCATCTTCTCCCCCCACAGCTTGCTGACAGCTGGGATGGCCTCTGGTGGGTGTAATCAAATGTTCTGAGTTGCTTTGTTCTTGTTTTTGAATTTTATTTGTGTTAATAAAGCTGACTCTGAGGAATGGGACTTGGACTGAACAGTAATTTGGGGCTTTATTTTACCTCCCATGGCCAGGGTAGCTTACCATCTCTTCGTTGGCTTGCAAATGATACATGTAAACAATGAGATATTATGGGGTGCAGAGCCCAGAAAAGCAGGTGAAAAGGAAGAGCCAGCGCATTCAGCTATGGTACGCTGGGCAGGTCTATGTTACTGTAACGCCTCGCCTGCAATAGCGCAAAGTCAGATGGGATTCAAAAAATATTTCAGGAGTCATGAAATTCACCAGTGGCGGTGCCAAAATTGACCTGTTGGAGGTTGAACCTGCAGAGCCTGGCTCGGTGTTTACCAGACCATAAAACTGAGGACTGGATTTGGTGGGTCAAGCTGAAACTTGGCCCGAACTCCTCCAAAACCTAGTCAGGTCCCCCAACCTTCAACAAACCTGTGCAGCAGATTGAGACAAGTTTGCAGTGCGTAACAAAGCAAGGCCTCGATCATCCCTGCCCACACTAAGGTCCACAGCAGGGGAGATCTCCCTCACAACCTTTGTGACTGAAGGGAGGAAAGCCAGAGAACCCAACCGCAAATCTGGTGAAATCCTAGGACTCCCTGAGAAACCAGGATCATTCACACAGAAATTCTTTAAACATCTTCCTGCTGATCCCTCCACAAACCCATCGGAGTCCCTCCCATGGTGAGGATTGTGAAGGATGGGAATGTGTCTAAACAATCTGAAATAACAGAGGAGGGGGAGGTTCCAGATGCCGTTTTCTGGCTGTTGCCTTTAGCTGCACAGTACGGCTGAGTCAGACAGGCTGTTTTCTACCCTCTCTTTGAAAAGACTAAACATCAGAAGGGCTGAGGAGAAAAATCTTTGTTCCACCTGAATACGTTTTCTTTACTCACGCAAATTAGCTATTAACTATATATAACATATTAGGCATGAATCCTTCATTGGCACAGTGAGCAGAGGTTGAGAAGCGCGGTCTGCGAATTTCTACCAATGAGAACACAGCAGGGCCAGGGGACTTTCACTATCGGCTGTGATAAAGGGTCTCTAGGTGCTATTAAAGGGACACCATTAGCTTGAAATCTAGCCAGTTTCAGAGTGGATTGAAAGTAGTTTCCAGTACTGTACCTTCCCTAAGGCCCCAGGCCAATCTTTGTGCTTTGACAGTCACTTTTTCCTATTTTTCATGTGATTTCTCTCTGTGCTGCTGCTGTACAAAAGGTTCAAACAAACAACAGGGAAAACTGACTAACTGCAGCCCCAACCCTCAAGGAGATCCACACCGGGAGACCGCTGTACCAGTGCAAAGCACCACTGAAGTCTGGTTCGTCCACCTGGATCTCAAAGGATTGGAGCTAAACGGCTTATGTGGGAGAAATTGATGTCATACGCAAGCCAAAGTTTCCAACCCGTTTCTTGCTGTTAACATTTATGACACAAATCAACATAAAAGAAATTCCTAGTTAAGAAGCATGTTGACACGGGGCAGTACGTTAACACTTAAGCATACAGTGAAGCACCAAGAAAGGAAAGCAAACTGTGTCTTAGGAAATCCCTTAACTCACCGTTTCTTTTCACTATGGCCAAAGATATAACAAAACCCCCCATACACTCAGTAAATTCTCTGTGTATTTTTAAACAAAAAATCAGTGGCCCATATTGTGCTCGTAGGTTCCGTGGCTCTGAACAGAGGGGTCCAGCCATCTCCATGGTACTATCCCTCTTCCCTGGACTCTGCAAAGACCTTTCCGCACGGTCAAGGATCTGCAACTGGGGAGGGAGAAGGCTTGGGCCTATACTCAATTTCCTGCTTCATGGGGAATTCCTGAAAATGGAAATGCCGTCTGAGGCCACGTTAATATTTTTCTGGCTTTCCTCTACCATCATGGGAGAATCCAGGGGCTGCTACAGCAGAGAAAGCCTTTGAAATGCAGCTAAGCTACACAAAGCCTCCAAATGCCTGGCTCTGCATTCCTGCGGATCAGCGAGGGTTTGCATGGGTTGTGGGGGGCAGAACTCAAGAGCTCCTGTATGTTCTCCCCACCCTGAGTTTCCCTGCATTAACTCTGTAGACATGCCTGTCATTTTGCAACCTGGGCAGATGCACCGGGATCTCTACAGCTAACAGCATGAGCTGCTACAGCTTGAGCAAAAGAGCCAAACCTCCCTAGCTGGGGGTGTAACAGACTCCTATTCTCTGTGGATCAGGCACATAGGGGAGACCTGTTACACACATTCCCTGAGTCACAAGATCAAGTGCATCAGAACAGGGCAAAAGCACAGACTCCCTGTCCAAAACAACCTGCTTGTTTCGTAAACAAAAGAAAAATTGCAGAGTCTTCACTCAATGGTGCTTACAAAAACTGTCATGTTTATCCATCCTCCTCACTGTACATTAATTCTCTAAGCCAACATCAGTCCATCAGCAGTGACCTACTCACACACACAGTGCAACTGTAAGACAAGCCTATGTCACTCACCAGGAAAAGTACTTTTCTCACAATGCAGACTACACAGCTGCCTTTTTTAGGTTTGCGCTGCCCTGACCTTGCTCATAGTGAAGGAGGAGAAGGGGAGACACAGGAGATGATCTAACTCAACTTTTTCTATTCCCGCTAGGCTGATTTGGTTGCGGGTGCTGTTTTGGGAAGGGTATGCATTAGCGATACACAAACCAATGCAGATAAAACATGAAGCAATATTCCATTAAAAAAAAACCACCATTCAAAACTAAACTAGATTTTGAGCAAATGCGAGCCAACAGTGTCCTTTCGATCTGCCCTGATCTCAACTCAAAAATGGCTAAAAAGTGGAGGGGCTACAGCTTTGCATGGTTAATAAGTTAGGAAACAAATTCACAACTCTTAGCATCAGCTAGAGGCACCACTCCTGTGAAGGCCAGGAACAGACATCATACCCCCCCCGCAAGGTGCTGTGGGGATCATAAGCGTTAGCAGTTCTTGCTACAAAAGGACAACGTGACAAGGTTTTGTACGCACTCTCAGAGTGGTCTGGCGATCACTTGTTGCAGGAGGTGATAGCACAGCCACGCACCCAGACATGGCCCCACTAGCCCAGTAAACACTGCAGCGGCACTAGTGGGGTTATTCCCTTGAACTCAGGAAGCACCCTGTTTGAGAGAGCTGGGTTGGGAGGACTGGGACCCTGCACCCTCTTCCCTTTCCCCAGCAGACACACAGAGTCGAGCTCCAGGACAGCTGAAGACGATCATTTTGATGAGATACAGATAGGCTCCACCATCACCTCCAATCCACTGTTGCTTATGAATTAATGACAGGGCCTGGGATAGCAGATGAATTATATCCTCCTTGAAGGCAAACCTTGGATAAGCAATTCAGCGGTCTTCATATCATGAAAACTCTGATTTATATATACCCAATGGTATTGTACCTATGTAAATTGGACTTGACTTGAAAATATTTCTTTCACTCTGCATTACCATAAGCAATTAATCAGCATTCAAAAAGTCAGGATGATCATCCATAAGCAAGCGATATTTTATTTGAAGTCTGAAGTTAAAGTCTTTGAAGGAGGTTATCAGCCTTCTCCAGAGCAGCTTGATTATAATTCCTGAAACATTTCAACAGCATCTGTAACAATGTTGTCCGACATAATGTCTGATGGCACCATTTGCTCAATTGACACATTAATATCTCTGATTGTATCATCCCTCTTTAATTTGACTGTTTCAAATAAAGAGAATTCTATCCAACTTCCAGGAGAAAACATAACATGGTGGGGGGTGGGTTTTTTTTCTTTAAAGGCAAGATCTCCATTAAGGTAATTCCATCATCTTAAACAGGACAAAATTTGGAATCTTTCAGTGCATTTTTTAAAAATGAAAATTGATTTCATAATGAGAAATTCTGCACCAAGACCCCAAACCAGCAAAGCACTTAAGCAAGTGGTTAACGTTAGCCACATGAGTGGCTCAATCAAAATTAGTAGGACTACTCACATGATTAAAAGTTAAGTGTATCCTTAAGTGCTTTGCTGAGGCCTATTGCATAAATTGTAGAAAATAACAATGGAGAAACTCCTCCCAAGACTAAGCCTTCTCAACCATCAACCTATCCATGTAGGCTTGCTCCCTACCATACATTTTCTGGTTCTTTTTCTAACCTTGTTTTAAACATCCCAAATGACGGGGCTTCCACTACATCCACTGGGAGATTCTTCCACAGTTGATTAGATTTTACCACTTTCTTTCAATTTCATCCTTTTATTCTTAGTTATATGCTGTTTTAACATTGCAAATAAATCCTCTCCTCTTCCTCAACATTGATGCCCTTCCAGCACTTGTAGACTATCATCTTACTTCTCCCCACCTTCAGGCTGTAGTTTAGCCAAATGATCATATTTGGTTTTTTAAAATCTTTCCTCATTAGCCAGTCCCTCCATCCCTCTAATCATTTTTGTTGCTCATTTCATGGGTCCCTGTGATTTGCTGACCTTCTTCTGGTACTGAGGTGGCCAGAGTTAAATGCACTACTCTTGATGCAGTCTCCTCAGTGATATATGGAGAGGAGCTAGTATCTCTCTGCTTCATCATGTGATCTCTGTGTATGAAGCCCAAAATTACACTGTCCATTTTTGCTGCTATGTGGAATTGCAAGTCAGTCATATCTACTTTACTGCCAACCACCATCCCAGTTCTTTCTTTATTATTTTCCATGCATCTCCCTCCCATTGAATATCTGCTTTGGGTTCTTAAACCACCATCACGTATTTGGCAGAATTCTAGCTCTCACATGCACAGAACTGATTCACAGTTCCTACAACAGGATGTGCAGATGTCACTAACTTTATCAGGATTCAAGGGCATTTCTTCTTCTGACTTTGCTAGTCACTATGTATTCTATTGCTGGCAACAAACTAGTCACATGGAAAACTCCGATTTCCTTCTTTACACAAGTAGTAACAGCTCTATTAGCTCACCTGTTCTGTGATGTTTGAAGTACATTTTCTAGGTTTTGTCTAGTCTAATTTTATATAAGCCAACCAACAGGGTTTCCACTTTTTCCCAGTGGACTTTACTGCAGTCTAAAAATTACTTTAGGATATTTTTCCTGATGTGTAGCCCAAGTTTTACTTTCCCTGGATCTCATCCTATTACTCCAGTTATGCATCATTTATCACGCCTGATCAATTCCTCTTCCTCTTTGCATCTTTCAATCACATCCCCAATTTAGCTGCTGTTCAGCCAGATCATATCGATTTTGGAATGATTCTCCACCACTCTGCAGTTGGAGGTAGTGGAGAGCAATGGTCATAAGGAGCCAGTTACTGTTCCATGGTTCTGGGTATCTTGGTTCCAGTATAAGTTAGACTAGAAGGGGCATCCTCTAATTCAGGCCGCTGGTAATGCTGTAAGTTACCTTTCAATAGGGGAGGATTGAGGGTAGTGGAGCTCAGCCCTGCCAGCTTCTCCAGTCCTGCCCTCTCCTCCCTTTATGCTGCAGCTGGAGCGTGGTTGGTGTAGGAGTGCAAAGGAATATTAGCAGACTTGAGAATTTGGTCCATTGTTTTTGTATAATGGGACAGCATAAATAACTGTTTTCTAAGAGTTCATTTACAGGAAGTCAATTTTCCTCCCTCATTCTGCTCGAGTCATCTCTCACAGGAACTGGTGGCGCATTTAATATAAGTCTGGAAAAAAAAACAGAATAAATGTGCTATGGGGAAAGATCTTCTCAGAGCGAGGTAAACTAGATGATCCAAAGAACTGTTCAGTCTTGCAAGTCTCTGATTCCACATGGAAGGTGGATTTGTGTTTTTATAACAATATCTGTCTGTTTGGATTTGTCCAAGCACAGACCTGGCTTTAAATTGTTACTAATGCTGGCTAATTATTTAAAATGCAGGCACAAACTACTCCAGACCTGAGACAAATGTGTGGTCACTCACACATTGTTACCTCTGACTAAGTTGCCACAGAGTCTTGGCGTCTGTCTAAAAATCAGTTGTGGGTTAATTTGGTATTTGATAGGTGAAAACCAGAGACAGAAAACCTCCAAAGGCATAGAGTCTTCATCCATAGACATTTCAGTTCAAAATTTGTTTGATTTTGCAATTAAGGTTCCAATGGGGAACAACCACTCTGCTTCCAACACTTTTTTTTTTTTTTTTTTTTGTGGCTGTGGGAAGGCTAAGGTGCCCCTGCCATCAAATTTTGCAAAAAATGAACCAACAGAAGCCAATCGAACCTGACTTCACTCCTCTCCTGCTAACAGTTCCTTTTTGTACCACTCGTCTTCCATTTCTGTGATACAGATTACTGTTTAGGTCTAGAGTGGAGAAAAATGTCTTGGATGAATAGTTTATGGGATGAAAATACAATTTTGGTCAACCTGAAACTATTTGTAAACTTTACACTAATAGTTTAAGCCTGTCACGAAATGGCTGGAGGAGAAGGGGGTGGCGCTATCGCTGAGTCCAACCCACTCCCCAAGTAACTTTTAGCTCAGTAGTTAGGGCACTCACTTGGATATTGAAGACCCAGCTTCAAATCCCTGCTGTGGAACAGACCCAAAATAGACTTTTTCAATTTACCAAAAATTCCATAAAATTCCACCAAAATTTACCTAAACCAACTTTTATTTTTCAGAACTGCCAGATATTTACATTGATTTCAGTGGGCTTTGGATCAGGCCCTTAATGTCTTCACAGTCAAGATCTCAACTTGCTTCTTGCTTCAACAAAAATTAGGCCCAATACATGTGAGACGCAGGATCAAATTATCGGATACAAGTTAACTACTTGCAAGGACAAAATGTTAAAGATTTTAATGGAGACCACCGCACTTTAATTTGCTCGAGCTATTTCAGTCGTGACATTTTAAAAATCAGTACATTAACACCGGGCTTGCTTTTAACATTATTAAGCACATCTCAAGGTCCCCACGTTAAGTGCAAGCTAAACAGCTGTAATGAGGAGCCAGATGTCGTTTATCTAACATCCAGTGATTCAACATACCCCTAGTACGTAGCATGTAATTAAGTCCTGCCAAACACCAGTATTTGAGTTAGAGGGCTGACTGGGAATATTTCACGCATTAGCCTCTTGAGAGAACAGTTCTCTCCTCACAATTTGGAATGCCGTGTTCTCTCCTTGCATATAAAGTCTTTCTGAACCAAAACATTTTGGCAATAAATTCAACTCCCTTCTGGATGAGACAGCTCATGCTCTGCCTGTGGCATGCTGTACTGGAGAAACGGTATATCTTGCCACGCCAGGATTTGATCACCAGAGACTGATAACATAACGATCAGCTCATGCACTTAACTGTTTCTTTCTACTTCACCCCAGGACTTTACTCCATTGCCTTCTCTCTCTTTTTAATACAATCTTAGAAGATTTTAAAAATACCCTAGTGCCCAAAGACCTTACAGGACGGTACTTAAAAAAATCTATTCTAAAAATCTACTTCTGAAACTACTTGCAGGAATGTATGCACACAAGTTTATTGTCTCAACTCCTGAAACCTGTTGCTTGGTCTTTCTGGTTTAGCTTTTATCAGTTCCAGAGTTCAGAGAGCACACACCAATTGTTCATTTCAAATCCAGCCATTTGTCCTGTATTGCAACCTTGACCTTATCATCACCAGTTGAAAAGCAGGTCTCATAGCTCGGGTATTGGGTCCAACAACCTCTTTATGTCAGTTTAATAATAGTCATTTCCATTTAGTCAACGTCCCACTGAACCACAGCTCATAAGAGAGACAATAACGGAAGACACAAAAAGCAGCAGTTAAGGCCAGGTTGACTTCAGGGGATATTGGCTCCTGTCCATTTGCTTTCATGGAGCAGCAAGCTAAATAGTTTGCGATTACTCTGATAATTACTTCATCGAATGTTGCTCATTGTTAAAATAAAGTTACCAATATGCTAGGTCCTACATTTTTTAATGTAATCTACTCCCCCGTTCTAGCTAGGGTTAAATATAGATATCTTTTAAAGAACTCAACACAATACGATACATTTAAATCCATGGCCACTCCATATTTTGCAATCATATTTTGTAATCACACTAACGTACATAACACACTAACGTACATACACGTACATACACACTAACATACATAAATCCATTGAACAGTCCATACCTCCTAATGAGCCTACACACAATGAACTAGAAAGGAGAAGAGACGGAAACCTGTGGAACTCCACGCGACAATGTCCTAAGGGAGGAGGAGCAACTGTGCCGCATTTCCTTAAGAGAAAGCCAGCACTCAAGGAAAGCAGAGGCAGGCTGCACCAGCAAATGGACCCAGAACTTCCTCAGCAGAAGGACTCAGATCTCTCCCCATGACCGCCAGAGCCACACTCTCTGCTGCTTATTCCTTTTTCCTTGAGTTCCCAGGGTCTCTGTAATAACAGAGCTGGGGAACTAGAGAGGCAGGCTAGGGGAATCAGAGAAGGGAAGGAGCCACTGGCTCTTCCTTGCAAAGACAAAATATCTTAAGAATAAGGTGAACATCTCTTTTTGTGTTTAAATTTAAAAAGTAGCACATAGCCGAGCTGCTAAGGGAGTGAAGGTGGGAAGCCTGTGCTGATGGTGGTTCTTAAGCAAGAAGAGCCTGAAAAAAAGCATTAGAACATCAGAGTAAATTTCAAAAGGGACACATTGTGTGTTAGTAACTATTTGACCAAAAATATTACAGAAAATTAAATTAGCTCGTGTGTGTTAAATCTGGAGACTAATCTAAACTATGGAGCCACTAGGAATAGGTGCGTCTACACAGCAACGAGTTGCCTGTGGCTGGCCCGTGCTAGCCGACTTGGGCTCGCAGGGCTTGGGCTGTTTGACTGCTGTGTAGACTTCCGGGCTTGAGCTCCGGGATCCTCCCATCCCACAGGGTCCTAGAGTCTGGACTGCAGCCCAAGCCCAGAAATCTACACAGCAGTCAAACAGCCCCGCAGCCTGAGCCCCACATGCTTTAGTCAGCCGGCCCGGACCAGCTGCAGGCTTTTCTTTGCTGTGTAGACACTCCCTAAGCCAGCATCTGCATAATACACACTGGTTGCCATATTTATGGATGCTGTTACAGGAGTGCTCTATCTGTGTGAATGTAAATACAGGAGAATCTCAGAGTTACGAACATCAGAGTTATGAACTGACCAGTCAAACCACACACCTCATTTGGAACCGGAAGCACAGTTGGAACCGGAAGCAGCCAGTTGCGAACCAAGTGAGCTGCGAACAGAGGAGAGGCAAACAGAAGGAGTTTGCCTGGGAGGTCGCCTGGGGGGAGAGCCCACAGCGGGTTTTTGCCTTTCAGACTTTGCTGAGCAGTAAATACAGCATCTGAAGAGGCTGTCAGAGGAAAGATATGGAAAGTGAGCGATCTGCTGTTGTCACCTGCACTGGATGTGCTATGTTTGTCTTCCTCCCACAGGATAGAGCCGACTTCATCTGTACCAAGTGCAGGCTGGTTTCCATATTGGAAGAGAAGATTAAAGGACTAGAGACCCAAGTATCAGCCCTGCGTTGCATTAAAGAAAACAAAGTCTTTCTCGATTGAAGACATGATTTGCTACTGCAGGAACAGTGTGAGGAAGATTCAGAGAAGGTAGTGCAGGGGAAACTGAAGAATGGGGAAGAAAATTGGAAGCATGTGACCTCCCGAAGAAAGGGAACCTACATGCCCACCATGCAGATAGAGATAAGGAATCATTTTCAGGCTCTCTGCACAGGTACTACAGCAGAGAACGATTTGGAAGACTCATCTGAGGGAATGGATCAGAAGGAGACACTGTTGATCAGCAGGCAAGGGATGCATTGTCCTAGGGATGGGGGTTCCACAACCACCACTCCCAAGAGAAAGAGAAGGGTGATGGTGGTCGGGGACTCCCTCCTCAGGGGGATGGAGTCATCCATCTGCCGTCCGGACCGGGAAACTAGAGAAGTGTGCGGCATGCCTGGAGCTAGGATTCAGGATGTGACGGAGAGACTGCCAAGACTCATCAAGTCCACAGACCGCTACCCCTTCCTACTTCTCCACGTGGGCACCAATGACACTGCCAAGAACAATCTTGAGTGGATCACTGCAGACTATGTGGCTCTGCGAAGAAGGATAAAGGAGTTTGAAGCGCAAGTGGTGTTCTCATGTATTCTCCCTGTTGAAGGAAAAGGCCCAGGTAGGGACCGTCGCATTGCGGAAGTAAATGCGTGGTTACGCAGGTGGTGTCTGAGAGAGGGCTTTGGATTCTTCAATCATGGGATGTTGTTCCAGGAAGGATTACTAGGAAGAGACGGGATTCACCTAATGACGAGAGGGAAGAGTATCTTTGCGGACAGGCTGGCTAACCTAGTGAGGAGGGTTTTAAACTAGGTTCGATGGGGGATGGAGACCTAAGCCTGAAGGTAAATGGGGAAGAGGGACACCACAAGGAAGCAGGAGGAGGAGGATGCAGCAAGGGAGGCCTCCTGATTCATACTGAGAAAGTAGGGCAATCGGCTAGTTATCTCAAATGCCTATACACAAATGCAAGAAGCCTGGGAAACAAGCAGGAGGAATTGGAAGTCCTGGAACAGTCAAGAAATTATGATATGATTGGAATAACTGAGACTTGGTGGAGTAACTCACACAACTGGAGCACTGTCATGGATGGGTATAAACTGTTCAGGAAGGACAGGCAGGGGCAAAAGGGGGGAGGAGTTGCACTGTATGTAAGAGAGCTCTATGATTGCTCTGAGCTCCAGTATGAAACAGAAGATAAGTCAGTTGAGAGTCTCTGGGTTAAGCAAGAACAATAAGGGTGATATCGTGGTGGGTGTCTGTTACAGACCACCAGACCAGGAGGATGAGGTAGATGAGGCTTTCTTCAGTCAACTAGGGAAAGTTTCCAGTTCACAGGACCTGATTCTTATGGGGGACTTCAATCATCCTGATATCTGCTGGAAGAGCAATACAGCAGAGCACAAACAATCCAGGAAGTTTTTGGATAGTGTTGCAGACAACTTCCTGGTGCAAGTGGTGGAGCAACCAACTAAGGGCCATGCTTCTCTTGACCTGCTGCTCACAAACAGGGAAGATTTGGTAGGGGAAGTAGAAGTGGGTGGCAACCTAGGCAGCAGTGACCATGAGATGGTCGAGTTCAGGATCCTGACAAAAGAAAGAAAGGAGAACAGCAGGATACGGACCATGCACTTCAGAAAAGCAGACTTTGACTCCCTCAGGGAGCTGATGGGCAGGATCCCCTGGGAGGCTAATATGAGGGGGAAAGGAATCCAAGAGAGCTGGCTGTATTTTCAAGAAACCTTTTGGAGGGCACAGGAACAAACCATCCCGATGCGCAGAAAGAATAGCAATTATGGTACGCGTCCAGCTTGGCTTAATAAAGAAGTCTTTGGTGAACTTAAACACAAAAAAGAAGCTTACAAGAAGTGGAAGCTTGGTCAGATGACTAGGGAGGAGTATAAAAATGCTGCTCAAACATGCAGGAATTAAATCATGAAGACTAAAGCAGAATTGGAGTTGCAGCTAGCAAGGGACATGAAGGGGAACAAGAAGGGTTTCTACAGGTATGTTACCAACAAGAGGAAGATTAGGGAAAGTGTGGGCCCCTTTCAGAATGGGGGAGGCAATCTAGTGACAGAGGATGTGGAGAAAGCTGAGGTACTCAATGCCTTTTTTGCCTGTCTTTACAGACAAGGCCAGCTCCCAGACCACTACACTGGGCGGCACAGAATGGGAAGGAGGTGAACATCCCGCAGTGCTGAAGGAACAGGTCCAAGACTATTTAGAAAGATTGGACATACACAAGTCCATGGGGCCAGATGCAATGCACCCAAGTGCTGAGGGAGTTGGCTGATGTGATTTCAGAGCCATTGGCTATTATCTTTGAAAGCTCGTGGCAATTGGGGGAGGTCCCTGAGGACTGGAAAAAAGCAAATATAGTGCCCATCTTCAAGAAAGGGAGGAAAGAGGATCCAGGGAACTACAGATCGGTCAGCCTCACCTCAATCCCTGGAAAAATCATGGAGCAGGTCCTCAAGGAATCCATTTTAAGGCACTTGGAAGAGAGGAAGGTGATCAGGAACAGTCAACATGGATTCACCAAGGGAAAGTCATGCCTGACCAACCTGATTGCTTTCTATGATGAGGTGACTGGCTCTGTGGATGTGGGGAAAGCGGTGGACGTGATATACCTTGACTTTAGCAAAGCTTTTGATACTGTCTCTCACAGTATTCTTATCAGCACGTTAAAGAAGCATGGGTTGGATGAATGGACTATAAAATGGATAGAGAACTGGCTAGAGCATAGGGCTCAACGAGTTGTGATCAATGGCTCCATGTCTAGCTGGCAGCCAGTCACAAGCGGAGTACCCCAGGGGTTGGTGCTGGGGCCGGTTTTGTTCAACATCTTCTTTAATGATCTGGAGGATGGGGTAGATTGCACCCTCAGCAAGTTTGCAGATGACACTAAGCTGGGAGAGTGGTAGATACCCTGGAAGGTGGGGATAGAATACAGAAGACCTAAACAAACTGGAGGATTGGGCCAAAAGAAATCTGATGAGATTCAACAAGGACAAGTGCAGAGTCCTGCACTTTGGACGGAAGAATCCCAGGCACAGCTACAAACTGGGGACCGATGAGCTAGGCAGCAGTTCTGCAGAAAAGGACCTGAGGGTTACAGTGGATAAGAAGCTGGATATGAGTCAGCAGTGTGCCCTGGTGGCCAAGAAGGCTAATAGCATATTGGGCTGCATTAGGAGGGGCATTGCCAGCAGATCGCGGGAAGTGATTATTCCCCTCTATTCGGCATTGACGAGGCTGCATTTGGAGTATTGTGTCCAGTTTTGGGCCCCCCACTACAAAAAGGATGTGGACAAGTTGGAGAGAGTCCAGTGGAGGGCAACAAAAATGATTAGGGGGCTGGAGCACAAGACTTATGAGGAGAGGCTGAGGGAACTAGGCTTGTTTAGTCTGCAGAAGAGAGGAATGAGGGGGGATTTGATAGCAGCCTTTAACTACGTGAAAGGGGGTTCCAGGGAGGATGGAGCAAGGCTGTTCTCAGTGGTGGCAGATGACAGAACAAGGAGCAACGGTCTCAAATTGCAGTGGGGGAGATCTAGGTTGGACCTTAGGAAAACGTTTTTCGCTAGGAGGGTGGTGAAGCACTGGAATGGGTTACCTAGAGAGGTGGTGCAAACTCGATCTTTAGAGGTTTTTAAACTGTGTCTTAAATTGGGATTATTTAGCTGAGGTTAGTCCTGCTTTGAGCAGGGGGTTGGACTAGATGACCTCCTGAGGTCCCTTCCAACTCTATTTTTCTATTATTCTATTCTACTGTGTTAAACTTAAACTACTAAAAAATAAAGAGAGAGCAGCTTTTTCTTCTGCATAGTAATGTTTCAAAGCTGTATTAAGTCAATGTAAACTTTTGAAAGAGCAAGCATAACATTTTGTTCAGAGTTATGAACATTTCAGAGTTACGAACCTCCATTCCCAGGGTGTTCATAACTCTGAGGTTCTACTGTTAGGTAATAAATACACTGTCAGTAGATGGTGCTCATGAATTTGTAGCCCTTCGTATCGGCTCTGGGCAGTCAGGAATGGTTTCATGGTTCTAGAAGTGTCTTAAATTTTTCAACTTTAATTGTATGGGATATTCATATTTCGACTGCAACTGGAAATAAATTTTAAGCAATAAACAGGCACATTATTTTTGTGTGAGTGGGTGCATGTGCCATATATGTACCAACATATATTGCCTGGCAGCTAACTATTGTACAGGTATTTTTTTAAAAATATTTCTGAGACCGTTGTAATATCTGAATTTGCTTGCTCACCATCCCTATCGGACAGAGGATTTCCCAGAATGCTTGAAGAAATCTGACAAATCAAATTATTCACTGGTTTCCTGCAGTGCTTTTCTTCTTTAAGCAAACAAACGGAGAACATTAGTGCACAAGGGAATCAAACCTGAGAAGAAATATTTGGGAAAATTAAGAAAATGAAAGAAAACTAAGGGCTTGATTCTACGCTCATTGAAGTCACTGCCAAATCTTCCAGAGTGCAGAAGAGCCTAAGGAAGCATCCCAGCTGAGGGGAAAAGAAAGAGGTGTGTGGTGTTAGAGAGTGAATGGCAGAGGGAAGTAGAGGCTATATTGATATAGCTAAACCCTAAGCCAAGTCCTTTCATGTAAAAGCTTCATGCCTCAATGATCTAGATTCTAAACACAACTGCTGCCTGCTGGATGACCTTTTCGGGATAGGTGGTCCTCAATGTGACCATGATGCACTGAGCTTGAGACAATCTGCTGAGTGTTTTTATACTCTGTTTATATTTTTATTTCTTTTACTTTATCAGCTGTCAGCTCAAGGATTTCCCTCTCGTCAGTCTTCATGCTGACACCGTGAATGAATGAGAGAGGGAAGAGGAGGGATTTAAAGGAAAATCTTGCGACTGTAAGGAAAAAACCCTTAGAAATTGAAATGGCTTAGAATACAGATAGCAAACCGAGATGCTCCTCAGCTAACGCTGTAGCATCATCTCTACTTTCCAGTAGACAGATATGTAAAGAATAGAAAAAAACTGCTAACGCAGTAGAACATCGGTAAGCAGAGAGGATTGGGTTAGAATTTTATTACAGGATAGAATTAATTTGATATTTTACCAGGGTGATATTGAGGGACCAGGGCCCTGATCCTGCAAACACATTGGAAAGCAGTAAATCTTGATAGTACAGCTTCATCTATTGTTTTAAAAAAAACAACAGCATTGTTTTCTCATTCTGATCCCACGGCATGTTCAGAAAAATTAAAGCATATGATTCATATCTGTAACTCATTCCAGTTGCTGCAGAGTGGGGCCTTCTTGTGGTGTCGCCCTTTAGGGGGAATTAAAAAACTAAACAGGCTTATATCTTTGGTTCATCGTGACATGATGGAGTGTAATCTCCTTGGTGCCCCTCTGATGCGCAGTTGACTGCTTTGTATTTTGTGCTGCAAATTGTGGCTAGAGGTTATGTGCAATTTAGATCCTGTAAACGAGTTAGCAACCTCCCCCGCAAGCTATGGGATTCTTTCTGAAGTTCAGCATTTGTGAAGCAGATTTTTAAAACACATTCTTTTACCGAGGCTTCATTACCAAGCCCTTACAAAAAGGTGAAGAAAAAAGAGCTTCCCTATCCTGTAGAAGGAGATTATTAGACAGTATTTCTGAATTCTCCTCACTAGCATCGTCATCTGTTTCTTTAAGAACACTCAAAAAAAGTCTGTAGCTGTTGGTTTAGGAAGCAATTGTCAATTATGAACTACTGCAGATGCATTACTTCAAACTGGAGCTTGAAAGGCGATTGGGAAAATGAGAAGTTGGTGGATATTTTTGGCTGGGCGGAACTCAGAAAAGGCCACACAACGTGGATCCTATACATCTCTGAAGAATGAATTGATCAACTGGCATCTGAAGAGATAATTATAACTGAAAGGGGCTTTAATTTAGTGTTCAGTAATTCTATAAATAAGATGAACTGTGGGTTGCCGCTGTGGTTTGTGGGTAGACACTGGCATTAGACCTAATGGGATTACAGCAACAATACTGATTTTAAACTATGGATGCTCTCAAAGCTGTACACTTTTGAGGAAAAAATGATTTACAAAATAAACCCTTTCCTTCATCCACAGTGAACAT
Source organism: Emydura macquarii macquarii (assembly GCF_026122565.2). Classification (NCBI taxonomy): domain Eukaryota; kingdom Metazoa; phylum Chordata; order Testudines; family Chelidae; genus Emydura; species Emydura macquarii. The sequence continues at coordinate 10,541,742 of NW_027130506.1, forward strand.
TAAGGAGATGTTTCTATATCTATGCTGCAGAACACTAAAGGAGATGTTTCTATATCCATGCTGCAAACAGAAGCATCCATGTAATGCATAATGCATGATATTTGTGAGCCTGTCTTCGCACCACTGAAGCCTACATATATCACTGGCCTCTACTGGATGGAACTCATAGATTCTAAAGCCAGAAGGGACAACTATGATAAATTAGTCTGACCTACTGTACAGCACAGACCATGGAACGTCCCCAAAATAATTTCTACATGAAATCTTTTAGAAAAACATCCAATCTTGATTTTAAAATAGTCAGCGATGGAGAATCCACCAGGACCCTTGGAAAACCATTTCAATGGTTAATTACTCTCTCTGTTAAAAATGTACACCTTATTTCCAGTCTGAATTTGTCTAGCTTCAACTTCCAGCCATTGGATCATGTTAGACCTTACTCTGCTAGACTGAGAGCCCATTATCCAATATTTGTTCCCCAACAAGGTACTTTTAGATGTCACCCTTTAATCTTTTCTTTGTTAAGCTAAATAAATTGAGCCCCTTGAGTCTACCCCTGTAAGGAAAGGTTTCTAATCCTTTAATCATTCTTGTGGTTTTTCTCTGAACCCCATCCAGTTTATCAACAACCTTCTTTAACTGTAGGCACCAGAACTGGACACAGTAGTCACACCAGTGCCAAATAAAGAGGTAAAATAATCTCTTTACCCCTACTTGAAATTCCCCCGTTTGCAGCCCAGGATCATATTAGCTCTTTTGGCTGTAGCATCACACTGGGAGCTCATGTTCAACTGATTATCCACCACAGCCCTAAAATCTTTTTCAGAGACAACTGCTTCCCAGGATAAAGTCCCCCATAATGTAAGTATGGCAAGCATTCTTTATTCCTAGATGTATACGTTTAACTGTATTAAAATGCATATTGTTTCCTTTTGCCCTGTTTACCGAGTGACCCAGATCGGTCTGGGTCTGGATCTCCTCTGCAGACCTGTCCTTTTTTTTATTACCACTCTCCCAGTTTGTGTGTCACCTGCACACTTTATCAGTGATGATTTTTATGTTTTCTTCCAGGTCATTGATAAAGATGTCAAAGAGTATAGGGCCAAGAACTGATCCTTGTGGGACCCCATTAGAAACAGACCTACTCAATGACGATTCCCCATTTACACTTATATTTTGAGACCAATCAGGTAGCCAGTTTTTTTATTTATTTAAGGGGTGCAACGTTAATTTTACGTCATTCTTGTTTTTCAATCAAAGTGTCATATGGTACCAAGTCAAATGTCTTACAAAAGTCTAAATATATTACATCAACACAATTACATTTAGCAATCTCATTTTAATCTCATTTTAAAAAGATATCAAATTAGACAGGATCTATTTTCCATAAACCCATGTTGATTTGCATTACCCTCCTTTCTTTCACTATTAATTGAGTTCTGTATCAACCACTCCATTAATTTGCCCAGGATCAATGTCAGGCTGACAAGCCTATAATTACCCAGGTCACTCTGTTTACCTCTTTTCAACATTGACACATTGGTTTTCTTCCAGTTTTCTGGAACCTCCCCAGTGCTCCAAGACTTACTGAAAATCAACATTAATGGTCCAGTGAGCTCATCATCCAGCTCTTTTAAGCCTCTTGGATACAAGTTATCTGGCCATGCTGATTTAAAAATACGAACTTCAGTAGCTGCTGTTTAACATCCTCCAGAGATAGCTGTCAGATAGAATGCTAGATCTGATCCTGTGTGTGAGAGCATGTCATTGTATAGCAGCTGCACTTCTCCTCAGAGGAGATAAGTCCTAATGCTACTACACAATAGTTAACTGTTTCAGCTGGTTAAAAACATTTGGCAATACACACAAAACCTGGTTTGCCTAGTCAGTGGTTGCTGATGGGTCATTATTTAAGGCCAGAGCGTAGCAAGCATCTTGGCTCACATTCTGTGGTATTTTAGTCCACAAATAAGTCCCATTGAAGTCAGTGGGATATATTGTGTAAGGTACTACACAACATGGGTACAAGCTCCACAGTCTTGTTTTTACTGATAGAAGATAGGAAGAACACACACGTTGAAGAGATACACACCAGAGAAGCAACGTAAATTTGGTAGAGCTTTCTAATTTCAAAAAGAGTCAATATTTTCTATATGCCCTGATGCCTAGAGTCAGAATTATACCATATTCAGCACTTCGTTTAACCTTCAAGGCACGTTAAAAACCTTCCCTAATTAACCCTCACCAAACCCCTTTAGTAAGTGTTCCTATGCTGGCTTTTACAGATGGTGTAACTATGACATACAAAGGTTAAGTAACTTGCCCAAGATCAGTGGGACAACTCACATAATGTGAGTAAAGGTATCTCAATTTGGCTGTAAGCCAACAGAAGGACAGATGGGAGCATGAAGCCACACAAAAGTTTGCCCAGACACCATGGAACATCATTCTCTTGTTCTGTGAATTTAAAATTCTGGTCCATGCAACTCAAGATAAGATAATTCAGAGAATTTGTTGGATTACAGCAAGGCTTCTTGAGACAGGTCCTCATAAGGCTATACATACCTAGCACCTTAGAATCTAACAATAATTTATTTATTTATTTTCACAACATCTGCAAAGTAGCAGTATTATCTGCATTTTAGAGAGGGTGACCTGAGGGGAGACTTACACAAGGCCACACAAAAAAAGCTGTGGCAGAACTGGGCAAGGAAGCCTTATCTCCCAAGACCCAGGGTAAGGTCTTAACCATTGTACCCTCCTTTCTTTCCATGGCTCTGATTCGGCAAAACACATACTTAAGTGCTTTGCTGAATCAGAGCCCATAACTGCAGAGCAGAAGAAAGTTCATGATGTCCAAAAGTCTAATATTCCTGACAAGAAGTTTCCATTGGAACTGGATTAAACACTAAAGCAGTAAACCAGAAAACTCCATTTGACATGTTAACGGGCCTCTTGGGTGAAACAAGCAAAAAAAAAAAAAAAAAAAAAAAAAGAGAGAGTATAGGTCAAATTCTGGTCTTGATTTAATGTAAATCCAAAGAAACCCAGGGGATGTAAAAGTTTATTTCAGGAGCTATATTATCCACAAAAAGAATGCATGCTATTTGGAAAAGTGAGCTGCAAACTTACATAGCTACCTAGGCCAATGCGGTTTTGGAGATTATGGAGTTTAAATACTTTAATAAACCTCTAATTAAAAAAAGATTTAACAGCTTGTAGGGACAGTTTAGAAATCTGATGCCCACACTCAAAATTAAAACAGAAGTGACGATGAAATTAGGGGAGTCAGACATTATTAACATCTAATGGTTCAGTAAGCCTCCCCCATGAGGGCACATTAGTTAATGAGGTCAGTCCACTTTCCCGGCATATGAATTAACTTTGACTATCGATGGCAAACTCAGACTTTGCTTGGATGTTTGTGCAACTTGCTTCACAGAAAGACGGGCCAGTTTATACAGACTGAACTGAAACTGTCCAGTGGCTAGTCCAGTGCTTGCCAATTCTACATCTGAATTCAGCCTCGCCGTGACAGCCAAAATGAACATTAATTTTCCTCTCGGCACTTCTCTGACAGTCAACAGCACAGGAGGATTTTCAGACCGAGCTGGCAGCAACCATTTAACCATAATTAGACAGATGCAATCAAATAACCATCAAGGAAGGGCCCAACTGCTTCGGCACACCAGGTAAAAGGAAGTGTGGCCCAGGGGTTAGAGCTGGGACTCCCAGGTTTCACTCTCTGCTCCTTCACTGCCTGTGTGTGACCTTGAGGATGACACTTAGGCTGAGATTTTCAAAGGATCAAAAGGGATTTAGGAACCCAATCCCTGTTGACTTTCAATGAGATTTAGGTACCTCACTCCTTTGAAAATCCCAGCTGTAAATGCTCTGTGCTTCAGCATATCCACTAGGTACAGGGATGTTATGTAGTTTAATTAATTAATTTTTTCACCTTGCCCTACCACATACACGTGGGAAAGAGAATGCAGCCAGCATCCTGACAGATTGGTTCAACGGCTTGAGCCAACCTCTAGACATCTGACCCAGCTCCCAAAACACTCATATTCCCTGAGACACACCGCCCAGAGAGCTTGGTAACATCTGTGGTATGTAAGACCCAAACTCACTCGAGGAGCTTTGCCAGAGGAAGGACTAAGTAGTGTAGAAAGGGCCAAAGCCCAGTGTAAAGATCTGTGGGGCTAGAACCTGGGTCTGCGGATCCTTGAGCAACTGGCTCATCCTGGTCAACACCAACAGTTCTGGTGGAAAAGCAACTGATGGCAGGCTGTGAGCCTTGTGGAGCCAAGCACCACACAAAGTGCCACCCACACAGCGCCTGAGTGGCAGTGCTCCCTGACTGCTCCAGGCACAACTAGGTGGATCTCCAGTTGGCTGCTATGACAGACCCTGCTCTTTCATTTTTCTCTGGTTCCTGCCTTCTGTGTCTGACCCTCGGCTCTGGTTCCTGCCTTCTGACTCTGCTCTGACCCTCAGCCCTGGTTTCTGATTCCGGCTCTGAGCCTTGACTCAGGCCATGCCCCTTAGGCTGGACTGCCCATGCCCCAGGCGTGACACTGAGAGCCCTCCATTGAGAACACCAGTTCCCCACATGAATATAGTGGGAAATGTCAGCATAAGCATCACAGATGGTCAACACCGATAGAGACATGATTCTCTCAGGGACCCAGGGCTCAAATCATAAACAGCTTCTCTCCAGTACCAACGCCATCCCCGCTTGGCCAAACGCCTTCCCACTGAAGGGACAAAACCATCTCATATTGCAAGTCCCAACGTGCAGAGCTTCAGTATGTTTTACCCTCCTGCAGGGCCCTGGACCCTTTCATTGGGTAGTGACAGACCTGGCAGATATATCTACAAGAAGAGCGGCGTGCAGAGCCTAACCTCAATTTCTAAACACTTACCCATCTGTGGGGTAATAAATTCATGTTATTCATAACATTCATAACTATGCCACCCAGTTGACTTCTGCTGTTTTAATGTTAAAACACTTCCCTGCCTCCTTCAAAGGAAGCAATGGCATTGTGGATATATTTAAGCAAGCTGTCCCAGCCCTAAAATGTTGTTAGAGAAATAAGGAAATTCCACCAATGGCAGTCATTTCTTTGAGGCCACTTTGTGCCACTTTGTGCCAGGGTGGATAAAAATCAATGATTTAAAAAAAAAAATCAGATTTTTTAAATTTATTTTTTAAAATCAAATACCAAATTTTTTTCTCGTTTAAAAAATAAGTTTCAATTAAATCTCATCACAAACATGCTAAACCTACACTTACAGTATCATAAAAATGAATTAATGGCTCTAGTCTGTCCAGCTTAACTACCAGCTCTTGCTTCTTGAAAGTTCTGGGCTTTCAGTTTCTGTTTCTCAGCAGACTAAAGTCACATGTGCAAAGAAAGACACAGGCTGGATTGGACTGTTGTTCTGTGCTTATGTGGTGATGGAGCGGGGCCAAGCAAGGCAGAGGAGCTAGTTCAGACACTGTCTTAAAGACAGAGAGACAAAGGACAGAGGCAGAGTAGAAAGGAACAGTGGAGTGGACTGGAAAGAAAAAGGGAAGACGTTATTCAGTACACACACAGCTTCCTATATCCCCCCCTCCCCCAACTTTTGCTACAGAAAAACTGTCATGGCTTTTGGGTGTAAGAGAGACCCTATCTGGGAATATTTTGAAGAAATACCTCACCAGAAAGTTAAACTGCCGGCAATAAAGAAGCAAATGGATCAAGCACTAACTCCACCTCATTTTCTTGCGAACATTCTTGACCCCAGATATAAAGGTAGATGCCTAACTTCTGAAGAAGATGTTGCTGCCATGGCATGGGCATCTCAAAATTTCAGGGCTGGAGCAGAACCATTTAAACAGTACATGTTCTCTCAGTACACTGGCCTATTTAGAGGGGGAGCTGGTGAGGAAGTGCTCACTTTATTTCAGCCCCTGGCCCTATCCATCTCCCATTAGAATAAGTAGAAGGTCTCCCCACAACTCCAATGGGCATTGGATCAGGCCGTTAGAGAATTATGTATTTGCTTCTTTTAGCATAGGTTGCTGAAGCTCATCCAACTAAAATTTCAGCTGCCAGGTCTGTGACCTATTGTTCTATAAAGACTAAATTCATCACACATGGTTTATGGGCCTTCGATGTTTCAGTGGTCTGAGCTATTTGCCTCCTTGGACTTTTTTTTTCTTTTATAGCAAGCCAAACGTCCCATAACGTCAGCAATGATAAATAAGAGACCAAATATTAACTTGGTGCTTTTTGAGCTGTGGAAAAAACTTGCGAATTATCAGACTGAACGACTCCATGTACACGTCTCACAGTCTAGTCACATTCTCTGTTTGCTCCAGTGATTTGTGTTTAATCAAGGACATTTCTCCTTTGCTGCCCCTCTCTTTCTATCTTATCTGATCCCACAGTGAAGCCCCAGGCAAAATTTGTGACCACGGCAGTCGTTTATATGGCAACAGGCCTTATTCTCAAAATATAGGACTGGGACTTCACTGCAGGGTCAAGCAGGAGAAACTGGGCACTGGTGGAGAACTGTGACGTTCCCCACCCCATGATCTGGACTGGTGTGTAGCTATGTCACCCCGATCCCTTACTCCTGGGCCCTGACTTACTCTGCTTTGCTGAGTGGACCATCCACTCCTGGGTCAGCCCACGCCCAGCCTCCTGCGAATAATCAGTCCCTGACTTAGTGAAGAAGTGCTTTTGGCCAGCCGCTTATGGGATTGACCCCCAGCAAACACCCCCAGTCCCAGATGCAATCCCGCGAACTGCCGTCTTACTGGAGCTCAGTGCTTACACTGCACCCTGCAAGCTCATTAAGCCCGTCAATTTATCAAAGAAATTGATGTGCACCAGCTCTGTCACGCTAAGTGAAGTCTCTACACGCTCAAGTCACATGCACTGTTTTAGATAAAAACAGCTTGACTACAGCAAGATTTTAAGTGATTATAAATTAGAATAATAAGAATCAAGGATTAGATCACAACTAACGAAGAGGTAACTCACATCCTAAACTAAACTCAATATTTCAGTAGCTTTTCAGTGATGTTAGCTTACCCACAAGCTGGCTGAGTGGATTCCAAGGGAGAGCTCCTGAGACAAAGATGCCTTTCTCTTTTAAGAGGTGTCCTCGACACCCCCTGGGGTCAGGTGATTGGCCATGTTCAGCCATGGGCATGATTTCCTTCACTTGAGTCAAATGAGTGTCACTTTGGGTGCTCAGGCCAGTCAATTGTTCCTGTATGCATGCCTCTGTGAGGCATGAACCCTCACTTTGCTTGGTATTTGCGTGGATCTATTTAAACCATGTGAGACACACCTTTGGAGATATTACATAGGGTTTCGTATATGTGCGTATGTGACATTGCAGAAAACATACTACCATACCAATAGTATACCATAGTTCAGTACGTCATGAGCATTCCAAAAACACTTTACATGACATGCATTAGACAATACACAGTTACACTATAAAGGTGAACATGAATGATACACAAATCACACCATAAGGGTGTACATGGGGTACAATGTGTCACAAAAACCCTTAGGAAAGTAGCTACTTCCCAGAGATATAGCATCTGGAAACTGGCTAAAGGTTTGGCAGCTCTGCTGGGAACAAGGGATTTTGGTTGCCAGAAGTTGGGGATAATCTCTTACATGGGTCATATACCAAACTAACCCAGCACCCTTCTCATTCATACACTCTCCTTTAAATTAATTAAGTTCAGAGAGAGTTGTGGGCAATGTCAGAATGATGCAATACAACTATGCAATTGGGCAACACATTGGCACTTGGAATTCAATGCATATTTGGTGGAACAAATTCAACTATTCATATTCACCAATGGTTCCTAAAATTAACAAATTATTCTGGGAACAGCCCTCGGTACCGCTATGCACAGCTCAAAGAAAATATGTGCTCAACGCTGAGAGGGATCAAAACCACAAACAAGATGTGTTACAAAACCCAGAAAAAAATAATGAAGGATTCTGCCATTACATAAATTGATGGTACCTTGAATACTTGTACATCTTTTAGATGGGATAAGCAACACTAGAAAGAGAAAAGATCTAGACAAGGACAACAAAACTGATTAGAGACCTGGCCAAACTGAAGAGGAGACAGTGAAAAAGTTGGGGATGAAATCCTGGCCCAACTGAAGTCAATAGCAAAACTTGCAGTGACTTTTATAGAGTCAGGATTTCACCTCAGGAATGTTTAGTCTAGAAAGAAGACACGACGGAGGTCTATAAAATAACGAATGGTTTAGAGACGATGGTCTTGCCATTAAAGCTGTTAATTCTGTTGATAGCCTGGAGAGAATCCAGTTGCTCTCCTAGAGATGTGTTGCCATTGCAGGTCTGATATTAGCAAAAAGGGGTAAAAACAAACTCAAACTTTCCTTTGTACAATAAAATCAGCAGATATGACCCTGGCTATAAACAGGGAGCAAGTCTGAGTCAGGTAACATTTCAGTACAGATCTACATTGTCACTAATTTGTCACTGGTTACTGACTAAATCAGCACTAGGAAACTTACGTGCAGAAAAGGAGGAGTGAAAAGCATTGGAGTATGCTCATTATGATAATGGGGACAGGCAGGGATTAGTGATTCATTAACAGAGCTGGTCAAAAACTGGGAAAACTATCTGGCAAAAAAAATTCATTAACAATTCTTTCTGTTTATCATCAAAATTTCAAAAACCTGAAAAATTCTGAACCGCTCTAATCCATTCACTTCTTCTGTCCATTTATCTTACCCTAAAAACATATGTAGTCTGCAAAATACAAACCTGGTTAATAAATACAATCTTGTCTTTCTATTACTGCCACCATCGTCTTCCCATTCTCCTCCTCCTCCATTGTGCTCTACATTCAATACTGTGGCTTGTTCCTATTTAGACAGGCCCTGCCCTGAGGTGGTCATGTATCATCTTTTATTTTATGGTTGTACAATGTCCAGCACAACCAAGTCCTGATCCTGTCTGGAGCCTCTTCGTGTGATGGCAACGCAAAGAAAGGCAGGAAGGGGTGGGTGCTGATGATTCAATTGGAGGCCCACCTCTCTCTGACTCAGTTCTGGATCAACATCCCAGTACTGCTTCAGGTACTCCTGTGTTGCTGCAAATATTATCACTTGGATGAGAAACAAAGGTCATGACCACACATGGTCAGTAAAGATCCCATAGCACATTTTAGAAGTTATTTATCCTAGTGTTCTGGCCAAATCCTTACTACATGTGGCTTACCTTAAATTCTCCCTTTATTTTCAGCTGCATAAGCGGTTCTTCACTTTCTCTTCTTAACTATTGTGCAACATTGCCAAGTTTCATGCCCCAGGTGCTTGCATTTCAGTGGTGAATGAATTGATTTTTATGTGTCGTTTGCAGCAGTAAGTCAGTTTGCTAAAGGCTAGATTCTGACACTTACTACTCAAGTCATCTCACTCCTTTCTGTGTAATTGCACTGTACTACTCACTGTGAGAAAGTGTATCAGATGCTGGCCCTAAATTTGTAATGCAATTTGAAATCCTTTTGGCGGAACAATACAATGTGAGTGCACAGCATGCAATTATTATTATTACCAGTATCCAACAGGCTGCATTTATTCAGTTGTATTCTCTGCTGGACCTCAAAGTACCACAGTGTTTTTGCATATCATTTGAAGCTTCGTGTGAAAGTTACGGGGGATTTGTTAAGTCAAACACACAGGAACCTTTTTGTAAAAAAAAAAATAAATCCAATATTAGCAAAATAGCTGCCTTAACTTTTTTAGCAACAGGCTTCTTGCAAACAACAGGATATGAGATTAGAGGCTAGTGTGCACTTAAGCAATACATAGCACACTTCAGAAAGTCTCCTTCCAACAGAGCTACCTGCTATATTCATTTCCACACCTACATTACCAATACCTTCATGAATGTTATGCCATTGCTAATTTTTACTGACTCTGCCTATCTCTATTGTGTCCACAGAGCCAGGAATAATCCAGCCAGTATTTTGAAACACAATATTATAGGAACAAGAATATCGTCAAATTCCATATTAAGGTGGTGTCTGGTAAGGGCTCTGTAGTTAGGGTTGCTCTCTAAAATAAGACTCAAAATGGGGCATAAACTCTTGTTTTTCTCCGTAATTAATTCCAACGCACAGTGATAGATAAATAGGAACATTTTCAGTTGTATTTATAGAATCATAGAATATTAGGGTTGGAAGGGACCTCAGGAGGTCATCTAGTCCAACCCCCTGCTCAAAGCAGGACCAACCCCCACTAAATCATCCCAGCCAGGGCTTTGTCAAGCCAGCCCTTAAAAACCTCTAAAGATGGAAATTCCACCACCTCCCTAGGTAACCCATTCCAGTGCTTCACCACCCTCCTAGTGAAAACGTTTTTCCTGATATCCAACCTAGACCTCCCCCACTGCAACTTGAGACCATTGCTCCTTGATCTGTCATCTACTACCACTGAGAACAGCCTAGCTCCATCCTCCCTGGAACCCCTTTTCAGGTATAAAGGCTGCTATCCAATCCCCCCTCATTCTCTTCTACAGAAGAAACAAGCCTAATTCCCTCAGCCTCTCCTCACAAGTGATATGCCCCACTCCTTTTTTGTTACCCTCCGCTGGACTCCTTCCAATTTGTCCACATCCTTTCTGTAGGGGGACGACGACACAAAACTGGACCCAATACTCCAAATCAGGCCTCACCAGTGCCGAATAGAGGGGAATAATTACTTCCCTCTATCTGCTGGCAATGCTCCTACTAATTTCCTGAGACCCTTTAAATATCCAGGGGACTACACACCAAAAAGCAATGTGTCAAGTTTATTAAGACTTTAGTGTGCTTCCACTATGGACATGACAAACAGCACCACTACATGGGATACCTATGGCTGCCTATCAAATGAATCTTCAGCTAGTAAATCCAGATTTACTACAGCTATGGAATAATCAGCTGGAAGAATTCTAAAGAAAACAAGATTTAAATCAAATAAGTGCTTCTCCTTTTAATACTCTCTCTTTACAAGGCCAGTCATTCTCTTCCTTTGCTCAGAGGAAACATGACAACTTTGGCACCAGATGTCATGCTTTAAATTCAGGACAAAAATTCAGCTTTCCACCTAACAGCAGCATCAGATTGCTCTCCACTGAAGTGCAAAGTAAAACCAGCAATCCAAGGCGCCTAGTGTGGGCCAGCAAATACCAATTTCTGCGTGCAAGTCAGCTCTGGTAAAGTTCTACAACAGTCAGAACTCTAGTATCAGTATTTGCTGAGCTGGAAAAAAGTTCTACCTATTAGAAATAAACAGGATCTCTCTTAATGTGAACAATATCAGTGAACTGGATTTGGTACTGATCTACTTTCTCTGTGGCCTCTAGGACACCTTCTGTTTTAAGTGATTGATTCACAATTCTGCAGTCAGATCCATGCAATCTATATATGGCCACTATCACCACAGTGCCTGAGCCACTGATAGAGATTAGTCTCCCCATACTGTTGAGATAGGGAAACATTATAACTCCCTGTAGTGGATTGCCACAGGCTCCCTGCCCTTTTAGGTCCTCTGAGTGGCCTCCCCCCTGCAATAACTGGACTCATAGGTGTCACCCAGTGCAATCACCCATGCTGGGTTATTGACAATGCACTGATACAGTTCCCAATCCCAAATCAAACCTGCTTGGCCCAAGCCAACTTCCTACACTGCTCTGTGGCCACACCTCCACCTCAGGTGTCTCCCTGTCTTGTTTATATGTTCCCTCCAGCTAGGGGAACAGCTGTTCCCACTTACCCCATTAAGCCTGGTCCTGGCCTGGGTTAATCAGCACCTCCAGCTGTTACCTCTTTCCCTGCTGTCAGGGCTCTGCTGGTCCAGCTTACTCCGGCCCAGGCAACCAAGGAGCGGGAGGAGGTTTGGCAGAGGCGTCGAGAGGCTTCCCCCCTCTACTCTGCTACACACCTCCCCCTTTTAATGAACCTCCAGGTTCACCCAACCTCTTCCTCTCTTTGGCCATATATATGTATGAGGGGGTTCTCTTTTCTTGATCTGACAAGCTCCAGGGCACTTGGAAGGGGGTTGGGTCTCTCATCCAGCCGTACTTCGTGCGGGGTGAGTTTCCTCGCCTACTCCCCGGTATGGGCACTCTTCCCCCAAATGCTCCTTGTCCCCACAGATCCAACATCCTGCCCTCGGCCCGGGATGTTCCATTCTCTTCCTCCCCAAGTTCCCCCACTGGGGCTCTGGAGCAACCAGGTTCTCCAGTGTCTGGGCCACCATGGGGGGCCCCTTTGCCCCCGTCCCTACAAGAGTCACCTCTGTGGGGCTCGGGCCCACCTGGTCAGGCACTGTTTCCACCAGTGCCCCTTCTTCCCGCAGGCCCAGCACTCCCTGAGCTCCATAGGCTGCACAGGACTCAGGTTATTGGTCCTTATCCCTTCCTCTCCGTCTTGCCCCTGCCTCTTACCCTCAGGTTCCACAGGGCACCTTTCCTTTCCCTTTTCCTACTTGTGTCTAGAGGTTGTCTCCTGATCGGTGAGGTCCTGCGCTCCCTTGTTTTGCTGCTTCGGTTTCACGGGGTCCCCTACTGGCCCTCCTAACCCTCTGGGAGGGGGTCCCCAATCTTTCCCAATCAGGACCGGGTAGGGCAAATTGGTGACTACGCCCACAGATTGCCATTTAAACTGCCCTTGTGCCTCCAGGGGCACCTGCACCAGGGGATACCTCTTAGTGTCCACCCTGGCCCCTGGGACCATCCAACATGGCTTCACCAGCCCCCTTCGAACCAGTGACTGGGTGGAGGCTGGATCACTAGCCCCCGCTGGGGCATCTTCCCCACCCGAACAGGTATCGTGGCTAAGGGTCGTACTCTCGACTCCCCCCACCCTTCAGTCCACCAGTCCACACTCCATCTCAGGGCAGTCCTGCTTCTTATGACCAGGGCGGTCACACTGCCAGCAGCTCATCTCCTGGCCTCTGCTGCCCCCCCAGTTCTGGCCCCTTCCTGGGTGTGGGTTCTGTGGGTTTCCCCCATGGTCCTGCACCTCTGGCAGGCTTCCCCACCCTCCTGGGCGCCTTGGCCTCCACATATTCCTCCGTCAGGCTAACCACGTCCGCTGCCCAGCCTGGCTGATGCCACTGGATCGAGACTCAGACAGTTTCTGGCAAGCTGTAGAGGAACTGCTCCAGAACAACTGCATCTAGGACCTCCTCCACCCTCAACCACCGGGTGGCCCAGTCCATTAGTTGCTTTGCAAACACCTGGGGTCACCGGCTCTCAGTCCACCTGGCTGCTCGAAACGTCTGGTGGTACCGCTCCACCAAGAGTCTGACGTGGTCTAAGATGGCAACTTTCACTATGTCATAGTCTCTGGCCTGGGTCTCCCCCAAGGCCATATAGGCGGCCTGGGCCTTGCCTCCCAAATACGGGGCGAGGTGCAGAGCACACGTTGCCTTCTCCCAGCTCGCCGCCATAACCACTCTCTCAAAAGTCCCCAAAAATGCATCAGGGTCATCTATTGGGCTCATTTCGCATAGTCCCCAGCCTGCTGCCTTGGTGCCATACTCACTCTCTGGACTCACCACCCTTTGGAGCAGTTGTTGCTGGGCTACTACTTGTCCCCTCATGAACTCCTGGAGGCTCCTTTGCTGGTTGGCCTGCTGGTTGGCCTGCCTTTCCGCCTGCTGGGTCTGCTGCATCTCCTGAACTGCCGTTACCAGCCACTTCAGGATCTCCTCCATCTTAATGGCCACTCTCCGCAATGGTTTTGGAAGAAGGTCCCAGACAAGCTCCCACTGTGGCAGATTGCCATGGACTCCCTGCCCTTCTGGGTTCTCTGAGTGGTCTCCTCCCTCCGCAATAACTGGACTCATAGGCATCATCCAGCGCAATAACCCATGTTGGTTTATTTACAGTGCACTGATACAGTTCCTACTCCCAAATCAGGCCCAAGACTCTGGGCTGCTCACCTCTTCTAGTCACAAGGCAAACTAAGGACCCAAGCTCCTACCCGCCTCCCTGGCCATGCCTCTGGTTTCTCTCTGGCCTGTTTATATGTTCCCTCCAGCTAGGGGAACAGTTGTTCCCGCTCACCCCATTAAGCCCAGTCCTGGCGTGGGTTAATCAGCGCCTTCAACTGTTACCCTTTTCCCTGCTGTCAGGGCTCTGCTGGTCCAGCTTATTCCAGCCCAGGCAGCCAAGGGGCGGGCGTTTGGCAGAGGCACCAAGGGGCTTCCTCCCTCCACTCTGCTACACTCCCATTGTACATATAGAGAACTGAGCCAGAGGGATTGAGGGTTTAGCACAGCCAGAGTTGAGCACTTTGGAGCCAGTCCAAAAAAAGCATTAGATTTAAGCACATACGTAAGTTCCATGAAGTCAAGAGGATGTAAGCACAAGATCTACAGAGATGGAGACTGACATTCAATCCCTTTAATATCAAAGGGAATCTGTGAGAAAGAGAAATTCCAGGCATGCTTGCAGGATTGGACCTTAAAATTCTGAAAGGCCATTTGTCTCCACATGAATCACTACAGAATCTGGGGCGCGCTACTGAAATACCAATACAACATTAACAAGCCAAATTCTAACTCCAATTTTACTGAACCAAACTCTCAATGGCTCCAACAAGAGTTTGCATTCAGGTCTTAAATCAGGCCAAATTCCAGCAAAGTCAACAGGATTTTGCCTGCAAAATGGCTGTGTAAACCTTAGAAAGGAATCGAGAATCTGGCCCAAAGAGACACTTGCAAACAGAGATGGGAATGGAACCTAAGGGTCCTGGCCAACAACCATATTTGGGAAGGGAATTTGCCTTCAGCACTTCACAACTGACAAGATATTTTCTGATTTGTTAGGCAATATAATTGTCATGTTGTCTCCATTCCAGTTTGGAATGGATTGTCAGTAACAATCAAATGGTGATGAGAACCATAGGGACTATGGCCATTACAGGCTGTTAGAATTTAATTTTAAGATTTATATCCTTCTAAAGGGACTGCTTTGGTCTCATGGATTCAGCATGAGGCTGGGAGCCAGGTCTTCTGGGTTCTGTTCCCATTTCTGTCAATGACTCACTGGCTGACCATTGACAAGTCACCCAGGCCAAATTTTCAAAATCAGGAGCTAATGCTAGGTACCTAACTAAGTGGCTTGATTTCCCAGGTGAACAACTACATTCAGACTAAAAACAATAGGCTTTTTTTTTTCTTTTAAACAATGCGGGTAATTAAGCATTGTAACAATTTAGGGTTCTCCATCACTTGAACACTTTAAATCAAAAATTGGGATGTCATTCTAAAAAATGCGCTTTGGCATAGCTTGAAGGTCTGGGCTTGAAATTGTACAGCCTGTAATATGCAGGAGGTCAGACTAGTTGATCATAATAGTCCCTATGGGCTTTAAGATCTGTGCTTCACACCGCACATTGAAGCCGGGTGGAGGGTATGTTTGGTATGTTTAGTTGCAGCGTGTGACTAGTATTCTAGCATTGCTAATAGAAGGCCTTTAGGTCCTGAATGTATTCTTATAACAAGACAGAAGAGCAAAAGAAGATGTCTTTCTCTTTCAAACCTAGTATCTGATCTTCCGACACCTTTCCCACTGTCTCCCCAATCCTTTTACCTTCTCCTACATTATTTGACTTATCTGACCTCTAATTTCTGCTTGTGGAAGATGTTCCAGATGTTACATTTTCTTGATTACTATGATTTACCAAAAATGCCAGTTTTGTTTTTGTAAACAAGGATTTGATGATATTATTTCTTGAGCTCAATCATAGCACGCAGAGCCACAACCTCTCTTGTGTTCACTGTCCTGATGCAAATCTAGTTGCAGCTCATTTCTCAAATCTGCCTGGTGGCAATCACGGCAGGACCCTGAAAATAATGCATGTGATCACAGGGTAAAGTAAAGAAGCTAGTCTGACTTTTAGAGAAGCTTTCTCAGTGTAATGCTTCCATTAGCCCCCTACTGACATCCTCAAATGGATTTTTTTTTATATCTGAAGCATAAAAATAATAGCTGCCCATACCTGTGTACTGCAGAATCAGCACTTTCACAGTGATCAATTAACCTTCCATGTGACACAATGTGAACATGTTTAGCGCATTTTCCACGCCAGAGTTTCTAGATTCCAACATATGAAAAATAAGTGGGCCCAGTTCATTTATAACATACAACGGTCCTGTGGTGTGCAGCAGAGAGGTACTTCATAGGAAACCGAAACCGAGGCAGAGGGATGATAAGTGGCTTGTCTAGTGAATCAGCTGCAGTTGGCAACTGCGCTGAGGAGGGCTGGCTCCGCACCCTAGTTTCTAACTAGTAGACATTATTAGGGCTCCTTAGGTCCTCAATTCTGCCTCAGCTGCAGAGAGGGTGGTAGCAGAGTTACTTCAGTCTGAACGTGTTTGAAAAACTGTTCAGCTGACAGTAGCATCTACCCAAGTAGCTGGGCTGGTCACTGGGAACTCTGTTGAGAATTTAGGCAACGGGTTCTGCTGTGCAGCTGGGACGGATTCTGGGAGTGCATTAAAGGAGTCTGATCCTCAGTTACATTAAGGCCTCCTTACTCTACTTTGGCAGTGCAAAGGGAGAGGAAATGGTCCTGAGAATATTCCGTGCAGCCTGGAGTACAGCTGGCATAAGGGCTCAACAGCAGCCTGGCTCCATGTCCCCGGCATCAGGGGCGTGTCAGGAGTGTGGCTAGAATGCGCCACACTATGGCTATTCTGTGCTCCCCCAGGTAGGCCCCAGAAGGGTCCAGAGCATGAAGGACACAAATCCTCATCTGATGTAAACTGTCATTACTCCCTCTCCATTGACTATAATTTACACCAGTTGAGGATTGACCCCAAGGAACACAAGGGTGGCTTAAAACAATTTATGCTCCCCCCAACTCCATTGCTGCCCCAAGAACAGGGACGTGGTAACAGTCAGGGAACTGGGCCCAGGGCCTCAGTGATGAAGCATCAGCCACAGCACACGTCTCCCACTGCAAAATCTGGGCAGGAAAATTCACTCCCAAGCCCCAGCAGAGACTCCCAAAGTCTACTCAGTCTCCTCAGGACAGGATTTAGTCTCATGAGCTACAAGAGTATACTGTGTTGGCAATTCTCCTGATACTGGATGCTTTTCTTAAACCCCCAGCTCCTGGAGTCATGGGATGATGAGAGACTCTCAGCTTGCGCTAAATAAAAAAAAATTAAGTTTCTAACCTTCATGGTTGTGGAAAAAGTCCTGAAAATGTGAACCCAAAAGACTCCAGTACCAGAAGGCAAATAAAAAGAACCCAACCTGCATTATTTTAAAAATCTCATGTTTTAAGGCAATTTCATGATTGTTGGGTCCTGATTCATGACATTTGAATGCTTAGGTTTGCCAATAAACAATGCAATGCTCTCAGGCAAACAATCTAAGTGGGTAGTAAGTCACACTGCAGCATCCACAAAGTACTTTCTCCAGTACCTGTTATCCCACAGGATAATAAGTCTCATAAGGATCCACACAGAATCTATACTCCATGTTCCAGGGACCTAACACCATCTAGCTAATGATGCTACGAAGGGTTCTAGCCTACACAAAAGAACAAATCCAAGGACGTGTGTAGTCAGATTAACCTCTCTGTAATAAAGAGAGGAATTAGATAGACCTACAAGCTTATATCAGATCTACAGCTGGGATGTCCCCAATGAGAACTGTGAATTCCAAAAGCTGTGGTTTGTGATGTTAATATGTAATTCACGATTATTACTCAAGACATAAAATGGGCCCTGGAAGCAGAGAGGACATTCTCAAGCAGAGAGAACCCCAGTGCCTATACAAATTCAGCAAAATACTTCAACGTGTGTAACTTCAAGCAGGTCAGAAGTCTACCCCATATGCTTAAAGATACATATGTGCTTAAGTGCTTTCCTGAAATATGGCCTGCATTCTGCCTCTCACATACCCCCCTGGAGTTTCATCTGGATGGTAGTTGTATAGTTTTGTTGTGCATTGCTAAACTGCTGCCTTGTTCTTTTGCCACAGCACATTGAAAATGCTATATTACTGCTAAGTTATTTTTTATTCTTCTTCCTAGACACGGCTGCATTTCAGAATGGTGCCTGAAGTGGTTCCTTGTGGTAAAGTGCTTTGAGATCCTCTGAGATAGAAGATGCCACATAAATACAAGATACAGGACCAGACACACAGAGGGCGTAAATCAATTCTGCTCAGCTGGAGTCAATGGAGCTACACCAGTTTCCACCAGCTGAGTGTCTGGCCTTTATTTTTTGATGTTTGTAACTAGAGACAGACAAACCTTAAAAAGCTTCAGAAGTTAAATTCTATTTAACTATCCAAGGTTCAGAAGCTTATAATAATCTCCTTGATCTAAAAAATTAAAATGTCACTGACTTCTCAAGAGAATAAGCTTGATGATCTTTCTAGAGTTTGCATCTCTTATTATGTTTTCCACAATGATCTTTGCTATCCCCGTACATTTGCTTTAATGCTGAAATTCCCTCCATGTTCATGGGAAGGTAATCCCTCCAGTTCCCTTGTTTCTTTGGGATGCATATTGTGCTGTTTAAAGACACAGGGCACACCATGATGTGAAACACAGAGCAAACTTTCAAGTTTGAAAAAGCCCACACTAATTTATTTTAAAATATAAAGGAACAATACTATCCTCACCTCTGTTAGTAATTTCTTTAATGATTAAACCTGGAAAAAATGTACAGTATCTAATTCACTTCTCACCATGTATGTGGTGCATTACTTTTGCACTTTACTCCATGGGGAGAATAAAATTAGCCTGGTCTATTTCACTTTTGTTTATAGGCATTCTTGGTTTCTGGTCCTCATGAAGGGAGGTAATGCTACTGTTTCAATCAATTCAGAAGCATCCTCACTAAATTAAAAGAGATGGCAGGAGATTTTGACTCGTATTAAGCGCACACGCGTGTTGGAGGCCCAGTACAATTTGAGTGGCTTGACGACTGTCCTACAGGCCTAGTACAGCTTCAGTTGCTTGCTTGGCTCTTGTGACACCTGTACCTTGACATCGTCCAGTTGGCAGAGATGAATAGGACTACTGCGTAACCTTGCAGATGTCTCAGTTTCTGCACACCACGGCACATAACAAGACAAAATACACAACATGTATGCTTGCAGCTGCACATAGATAACGGTGATGGGAACAAGTTATCCTTGAACGTCTGGGGGTACACTGTTTCATTGCCAAGGGGCATACTTTTACACCGCCCCTCTCATCACCAGGTTTTGATGACCCCAATTATCATGGTGAGAATGGAATGTAGTTAAGGGTCAAAATCCAATGTAGGTAATTAGCATATATGATAATAAATAAGCAGTAATTAGGTGAAGGGGCTGTTTCTGGAAGGGTATAAGAAGTCACTATTTAGACAAAGGGGCACTCTCCATCAACACCTGACTCTGCGGGAGGTGCTGCCGGTCAGACCAGAGGATCCACTGACTCCCTGGCGGGGCCCCTGAAGAAAGCCATTCCTGTATGCAGCCTTCTGTGTGACTGCTTAGCTCTCTAGGCTTAGTGAGTATGATATATTGTAGTTAATTTTAGGCTTTGTATTTAACTAGTATATTTATAGAAAACCTTGCACATTAAACCTTACTGATCTGCAAATCGGGCGTACCGTGTCTCACTGGTATCCACACAGATCACAAAGTGTCCAGTATCAACAGCGTGCACAAACACACACCCTTTTTCCTTTGTAAAAATCAAAGGCGGGACGGATGAAGGAGAAGAAGGAAATTGTACACTTACATTAGTATCTTTATGATGGGGCTCACTGGGTTTATGTAATTCAGGGAGAAAGACCAGCAGAAGTGAAAGTACCTGTCTCCTGCTGGTCCCTAGATATTACTCCTGGAATGCTGCAGAAATGTATCTAGTCCCAGCAGGGATTAAGAAGTTGGGTTTGCTTGTCAAGTGGCCCTTGTTACCCTGCCAGTTAGCCCAGCAGAAGGTTTGTATTTTATAGTTCCTATTTATGTTTTTTATTACAGTAGTGCCTAGGGATAAACCAAGCATGGGGCTCTATTGTGCCGGGCACTGTACCAACAGAGCAGTAGATGACCCCTACCCCATAGAGATCTAAGCTGCTATCCTTCCAGGGGATGAGAGCTGGGAAATCAGCAATGGTTCTTGGCCCTTTTGCAGGTTAGGCAGGATGGTATCTAAGGTCTGGACTGGTTTTTGTTTTTTCCCTTTTGCTTGCTGCAGTTTGATAATTGTAATAAAGCACCTGGAATTGCCTGGAACATTGAGAAAGAGCTCTGTGGTTTATTCCATTAGAGTTCTAATAAATACAGCACGTCAAGAAGGGGGAGACAACTCTCTTTTCAAACTGAATACAGAGTTTCTGGTGTATTTTTACCATGGACAACCCAGCCCCTATTATGCTATTAAATAGTTTTTTAGCACAGTTTTTTGGCTGCATATGTCTTCAGGAACCCCCCGAGAGTTACATAAAGGGCTTGATCCTGCCCCCCTTGAAGTCAATGGATGTTTTGCATCAAGGGCAGCAGGTTCTGGTCTAAAGACAACTTGGACAAAATCTTGCACACTCTCCAATCTGCCCCCCAGTGAAAAGCACCGTTATAAAGTGTTCCAGTTGTACCAGGCCATCAGGATCTATTTCGAACGAGCATTCACTCATGCTAAAGATGTTTGCTAGAGCAATCAGATCAGCAGTCTCTCTGCTTTTTCCCTAATGCACTGTCTCCTTTCATTAAGCATTAGAACATGATTTGAGGACACAGCTACAGTTTTACATTTTCAGTATTAAAAAATAATGCCCTTTTAGTGTCAATGACCCTTCTTGTTGTGGGCTGGGCTGTGAGAAACCAGACTCTGGTGACCATTATGTACTATAGGAATGCTGCACTCCCACTGATCCACCCGAGAACAGACCAGGGTTGAACATAAAGGCTGCTCTCCTCCAGCTCCATACACCTTAACACTATTTCTGTTGCACAAGTGCAGCATGCTCACACAGCAAGGTGTCTTGAGTAAGAGCAATGCTGTTGTCATAAAGGACGTTTGATGCCATTCCTACAGTCACATGCTGATGTCCTGGTAGACTGACTTTGACTAACCAGTATTACAGTGGTGACTAATGTCATTTATTGAACGATCACAAAATAGTTCAAGGAATTGTGTATACATGACAGCCCTGTCTAGCAATGCTACACAGCAATTTAAGACAGGAAGTGAAGAATGTCATATCCATTTGAAACTACAAGGTGAATTTAGATTGGCAGATTTTAATTTACGAACACTTAAAAAGTTTCTACTTACCACTTTGCTGTCAGGTGAGGGTATTTATGATATTACGGCATTCTAACTCTATGGAATGCCACAAATACCTTAAATATCCTATCTCATGGTAAAAAAAAAAAAATAATCCCAAGACTACTTCTTACGAAAAGTTTCATTAAGTTTTACACCTCAGCTGAAAAAAGACCCCTCAAATAGTCAAATAGTCAACTATCCCTCACATTATGCTGGAGTGTTAGTTCCTTTCTGACTCGAGATGATAAGTGCCCTTACTGAGGTATGAACACTATTTTCTGGGAATTCCTTAAAGGTTTCCCATCCAAAACCTGACTCACTTGGGTTTTGAGATCTGATAACAACCTCCTATGGTCTGAGTACAGGGTCATAATAAAGAACAAATCTAGCAAACCATAATGCAACTAAGATTAGTAAGCATGTATTCACACCATAGGGCATTGTCTCCACTACCAAATCTATTTTACTATAAATATTCCAAATTTGGCCTTCGTATATATGTGGTTCATGAACTCAATACCTGGGTATTACAATGACAGTTACTATAGAAAAACTTAAGGTGACAAAATTTATTTTTTTATCCATCCTTATGAGCAAAGGCACTTTGTCAAAAGCCGCAGAATAGAAATACCTGAATCGGTTAAAGTGTGACATAATCCTGCAGGATTTTCACTGTTATTAAAAATGTACTTTCTGTCCTGTAAGAAATGGACTGAGCCATATCTCTCTCAGAGATGTGAAGGAGGAAAAAAAAAATCAGTTGCTACTGACCTCCACACCCTTGATGATTGAACTCTGAAAGCCTGGGAAAATGAGAGTGTACCATTCTCATACAAAAAACACAAGGCAATAAAGTTCAGTAAAGAGAAACAGATTTTCAAGAATATTTCAAGCTTCTATAATTCAAAGACCATTTTAGCACAATGCACTCAATGATACTGCAGACAACAATCCTACGTTATCAAGGAAATGGATAAAATCATAGCCTCATGGAATCAGAGAAAATTGTGATGACAAAGACCTGTTGTTTTAAGAAGCGTAATTTTGTAGCACGGGAGCTATGGGTTCAATCCCTAGCTCTACCACTGACTACCCGGGTCTACTTTGGCAAGTCACTTAGCCTGCAAGACAGACACGTGCATGTGTACATTCATTTACATTCAGTTAAGCACATACTTAACTTTAAGCATGTGCCAAAGTCCCACAGTCTTCAATAACATGCTTAAAGGTAAGCATGGGTTCAAGTGCTCTGCTGAACAGGGACAGATTGAGGCACGTGGTTAAGTACTTGTTGAATCAGGACCTTAATTTCCCTGTTTCAGAATCACCTATCTGTAAAATGGCCTTAATAATACTTCCCTACCTTACGGGGATGTTAAGAAGATACATTTATTAGTGTTTATAAGGTGCTAAGACACTTCAGCCATGTGGTCCACAAAGGAAGACAGATAGTCCTTCTCCCTGCCCACAGAGTTATTTACAGAATATTTGCTTGCATTTTCTCAAGTCTGTTTTTTAATGTCTCTAGTGTAGTTTCCACCACTTCCCAGATGACAGAATCCTTTCACATGCCATCTCTAATTCTATGATATGTCCATACTCTTCATAGCAATCCTAAAAGCCCCCATTTTGGCTTGCCATGAAGATACAGCCTGACAACCAACATTTTGCCAAACAACACATTTGTATGTATGAGCACGGAATCCCACACATATAGAGTGACATCACATAACCTGTCTGCTTCATCGTAATTGCTTTTCTCTGTGCTATTGGGATGACAGAGAACATGGGGAAGGGAGGGAGATAGGAAAGAGCTTTGATAAGATCTGAGTAGACTGGCTGAGAAGGAAACCAAATGGGAAATACCTTTTGACTGTGAGCTGGGAACAAAAAACTGGGAACAAAAGCACTATGTCCTGCTATGAAAGATCCATAACATCAAGCAGAGAATGTGGCAGCTGCTGCATGCTAGATTCACTTGGGGGCTATCCAGCAACATAAGATGTCCTGAAGAGCATGATTACTGCCAATATAGACAAGTTACCTGTCATTTCCTCAAGAGGTAGTCAGTTCCAAATCTATCCCAGGTCAGAAAATACTGAAGTTGTTACCAGCTTACAGCCTTTTGTAGATGGGATTTCACATCACAACTGAGACTAGTTAACAATTTTATCAGTAGTCACAGCATACAGGTCAGCTATATTATGGAAATGCAACCATCAGAGACTGTCTTCTCCTTACATTTTTGTTCAGCGCCTCGCAAAATGGGGCCCTGTTCTTAGATTGGAGTCTGTAGGTGCTACTGTGATGCAATTAGATCATCACAACATTGAGTATCTCATCAGTAAAGATGTTTCTGTCTGTGACAGGAATGAGATGTACTGGTGGTGCAGTGTAGGGAAGATTTCACGAAGACTGTCCATCTTAAACCTGTTCTGTTGATAAATACTGAATGACAGTCTTGAGAACTGCCAAGCCAGCAGCTTTTATGCGGCCTAAAAATCAGTAAACATTTTTATTGGACCAACCATTCACTTGGTCTCTCACTCGTCACATATTTGTGTAGCAGCAATGAAGAAAGGCAAACCTGAAGGAGATCAGGGCACAGGTTTAGAATAAGCACCTCTGACATTTTGTGACTTGCCAGCTGCTACAATATGCTCTGATAACTTAATCGGAGAAAAGAAAGTGATGCTGGAACTTTGGAACCAGAAGAAGTGATGAGACACTCTACAGGATACCAGCCCCGGTAGGAGATGGGACGGAAGGCAACACCACACAATTAGAATTTCTGGCAACCAACGCATAGCACGTGCATAGCACCTCGGTATGCATATGGTCCTCATCACCGTTGTGTAGGAGCACCTCACAATCATTAATGGCATGATTAAATCAATTAAATTAATCATTAAACAGCACCCTTGTGAGGTAGGCAGGTATGATCCCTATGTGACAGACTCGGAACTAAGAAAAAGGGTAGATTATGTGAGTTGCCCAAGTCACACAAGAAGATTGTAACTGAACTGGGAAATAAACCCATGTCTCCTGAGTCCTAGGACAGTGATCTGTCAACTCCTAGACCATCCTTCCTATCTCTGCCACCTTTCATCCATTGATTTTCATAACATAAGCCTCAGACCATCCCTCTGAGCTAGGTACATATTATTATATCCATTTCATAGATGACTAAATAGAGGCAGACAGAAGTTCAGTGCCTCGCTTTCGTGCCAAAGCTAGTCACCGACACCATCAAGGACAGATGCCCCTGCCCTGCTCTAACTGACACTCGTCACCCAGTGGGCTGGGAAATTCGATTCCCTCACATATGAACATGAAGGCTACTTTATCCCGCCAGCTCCCACACAGAAGTGCAGAAAGTGCTGCCCTGTTGCTTCCTGTGCAGTATCTTGACTCAGACGGTGGCCAATGCCAGCTGCCATGGAGGAAGAAACTCCCCTATAGATAGCAGGCAGCAGCCCCATTGCACCCACCTCTGCCCACACCCCAGTCCAGGGCAGGCAGTGCCCCCCACCTCCGCCCAGACCAAGGCAGACAGCAGCCAAGGCAGAGACTCAAGAAGCTGCCAGTTATTTGGTCACCAAACCAGGGAGATAAGCCAGAACCAACCAGGAGCCAAACAATCTCTATAGTTCATGCCAAGCTGCAGCCTGGTCTATCTTTCAGTTCCAGAAAATCAGGACATTTGCTGCCATTTATGTAGATAATGTAATGAATATTCATCAAGTATGAAAATTATGGCATTATATCATTGCATAAAATCTGCAGATTTCTGAGCCTTCTGCCTTACCAGGTAGACAGGAGTCCCTAACACCCAGTAGTCAGAGTTTTACACATGCCTTGAAGATTGATGGGTTGTAATCCCTTCCAAAGCTCTTGGCTTTTTGTTTTTCAATACGTCTTTATCATTATAACTCAGATTATTTTTGTTAGCTATATAAATGGCTGATCCTTTGAGAAACTCTACTGCATCTCAAACTTCTCAAAGGGTTAGAAGCAAAACTTTAAAAGCACATTGGAATAGCCATTCATTTCCAATCCTGCAGCCTGCAACACATGTAGCTTTGTTAACGCTGCTGCAGAACTGAGACATTATTTCAGGGCTTTATTTGCCATCAGTGTTGACGGGCTGTGAACACCACTGGCCACTCCACAGAGCCTCTGATGCCACAGACAACAAGGCTAAAAATGGGTTAAAAGCAAACGGATGGAAAAGATTGACTAATTCATCTGATTTACCAGTTCTAGGAATTGTGAGCTCTTTGCATTCAAAGGCAAAGCTGTCTTTACCAAAAAAAACCTCTGATTTGCTGCTTACAAACCTAAATGACGTAGCTCCTTCTAGGTGAAAAGACATAAGAAAAGCAGCTGAAAATAGAAACAAATGGAGCAGAGAAAGAAATGTACTAAACTTTGATCCTGCATTTGGAAGCCTTTTTCAAGTAACAGCCATTGCTTGTACTAATTTCATAAAACTGAACATAATTATAAATAAATCAGTGGATTCCTGGACTAGTGTTTGATGGTCTCTTACATAATGAAATAAGCTTTGATATATTTGTTAAAGCATCTGTTTGACAGAGATATCATGCCTGGAAAATGAAGCCATTTAAATTCTTGATACAAGGTTATAACATTTTGCCACCTATTGAAATGCCTTTACTTATCTATAGGATCTATTTTATTTTTATTGCATGACACAAGCTAATTCATGGTGAAAAATTCATTGTCCCCCCCACTTTAAAATGTTTTCAGAAAGAAAACAAAATTAAACTATCAAACAGTCTATCGGCCCTACAATTGGATATCACAAAATATGCTTTTGGGGCATGAAAAGCAACAGCTCGGGCATTCATACAAAGCTGCTCACAAGTGAGCAGAACGCTCACCATTTGGATCTAAAAGAGGAGCTGTCATTCTACAATCAAATCCACATAGAAGACACTTACACCTTCCTGGAACCCACTGACGTCAACGGGGCACACCAAGAGTTGACTTGTCCAGATCCTATTGCAGAACTGGGACTTTGTATGTTTGCTTCCTATATTCCCGGAAGAATGAGAAAACGGCATATTTAAAATTACAAACCAGTATTTCCATTTTATTTCTATAGTTGTGACTTCATATCAGAAATTATTCTGCATTGTGCACAGAAGCGTTAAGTGTTCAGAATACTATTTAGTTCCTGAACACCTGACAAAATCCGGAAAGGCAAGGTGGGTGAGGTCTGAAGAGCTCTCTTCAGGTGACGTGAGCTCTGTGTAAGCTTGAACGCTTGTCTCGCTCACTAAGAGAAGTTGGTTCAATAAAAGATATTACCTCACCTGCCTTGTTTCTCTAATATCCTGGGACTGATAGGGCTACAACAACCCTGTGCGCAACAGATGATAAAATCCAGTCAGTAAATCATTGGTGTTTGAGATTTAAATCCTAATTCTCGATCTCTATGGGACTCGTGTGTCAAGAATGTGCAACATCAGGCTACTACTCTGAACACTTCTTTGCCACATAGATACCATCCCAATGTACAGTCAGCATTGTATATAGATCTCTGGGCTTTCTGATGTTAATTCATACCTTCCCTACATTTTCAGTTTTCAGTTCTATTTCTTGTGGATGTTTCTATTTTCAACTCTTTCCTCAGAGCGTGAAGGAGAGGTCAGGAAGAATTTCCTCTACCTGCTCTGCATATCAACACACAGAGCTGATTATTACAATAAAGTACAACACAACCCATATTTCAGAACAGGCCCAAATATTGGAATAGACCAATAAAACATTTTATTTCCTGCCTAAACTATACAATATTTCAATTTGATATAGCAAGAGCTGAAAACATCCACTATTAAATAAAAGTAACATTCCTAACTGCTCTTCCAATTTAATGAAAGACTGCATTGATAACAATTTAATTTCAGATTTTCAGAGCAAGGAAAAACATATGGATTTACTGCACCTTTCATCTTCAAAGTACTATATAAATATTAAGTCTCCTCACCTCCTTTTTCATACCAGGACCTCACTCCTCTATAGCTGAGATCTAGCCAATGCTCCCCCGTCCCTGAATAAGAGAAGGACAGGGCGGTCACAGCCATCTGACACCTGTTGCAACCACCACATTGAGAACACCTGGACTAGTCAATATCACTGTTGAGATTAGAACGTGGGAGTTCTGGACTCTCAGTCCCATACTTATGAAACACCTCTAATTAAAAACAATTACAGATTTGTGCAGTAGGTACAATTATTTCCAACAAACAATGGCCACAACCTTGTGGTCAGATTTTCCACATACAAAACTCCCAATTATCATCAACAGGCGCTCCACATATGGGGTAGATGCTGAATCGAGTCTCTCATTTCAGCATTGCCGTAGAATTAATAGTGATTCTATTTACTTTTAAAATTGAGATCAACAATAATTCTAAGGTCTGTTCATGGACTCTGCTGGCTGCACAGGTTGTTTGCAGTTCTTCCATTCTTGCAGGATGAATTAAATGAATTATACCACAGCCTGAGGGTACACCAGATACTTCATCATGCTGTGTTTCCCCAGCGTGAAATAGACTTCAAACCAAGGAAATGAAAGAAATAGCTGAAAAGAGCAAAATAACGACAATGTCCACATGCCACACCATTTATTATGGGGAGGCAGGAGATAGGCAGGGACATTTCATGTAGAGACAGGCAAATAACTGACTTTGCTCTGCCCAGCAAACAAACAAAAACAAAACATCAGGGGAAATATTTGGCTCGGTTCCAAAAATGTTCAGCATTTATCTCACACACAGTTTGCTGCCTTTAAAAAACTTTTCCCTGGCAGAAACCATCAGGTCAAATTTGCAAATCATTTCAGGTTGACCCAAAACTGCATTTTTTGGCAAATAAACTATTTCACAGCTCTACTATTGCGTGGGGGATGGAGGAGGTCAGTTATTTTCAGTGGGAAAAACTGAGACTTGTGAAGCGCGGACAAGTGTTAGCTGAAGATAGGAAGGTTCACAGTCCACCGTTGCCTACCCTCTGCTAATAAACAGCACAGATTAGAGAGTCTTTACTTCCACCAGATTCACCCATGGAAGAGCCAGGGACAATCTGTCCTTGAAGGGGTGTACCATATGGAAGGACAAAGAGAGCAACACCTTCACATCTATCAAGAGTAGCTGTAGTTTCCATTGGAGGCAAAACAGGAGCCGGTCAGGTGAGGCTGAAGAGAATGGGGCAGATTCCTCAGTATACCAATGAAGTCAATGACGCCCCACTGAAATCAATGGAGCGATGACAGCTAACATCAGCTTCCCCAACTTCACAGCAGATAGGAGACTGCAGCAATTTTGTGCCACCGTGACCTTCTCACTGGTGGTCTGTCTGCCACCAAGAGCTCTGCACCTTGTTCACATTGGCAAAAGCCAGCATAAACTAGAACTGAATTTAGCTCTAAACTGTTCCTTTGCATTTTTCCTAATTGTCTTCCTTTAAAGAAAATTAGAATACTTTGAACACCAAGGAAAGTGAGGATTTTTTAGACTGGGACTATTAGGAGGAGCAATGAGACAAAGTTAAGAACTGGCTATACGTCAGCAAACCTTCCTGAGAGTAAAATTTGTTAGATTGTGCCACTGTCTTCCAAAGAAAGTCTTACCATTTGGAACATTTAAAACAAGACTGGACAACACCACCACATAATATACTACAGGGAGCAACCCTACAAGGGCAGGAGATAGGCTAAATGATCTACCAGGACGTCTTCATCTCTGGTATCAATTAATTTCTGACTCTTATTACAATTAATTAAGAAAAGTATATCCACCAAGATACTGATTTCATATCCTCTTACTCACAGAACTGCAAGGAGCGTTAATTTCAATACAAACTTCTGTGTGTGTCACACACAAAAAAAAACAAAACCAAAACTTCTATTCCAAATGTAGACATATGAATCGACATATGAAATACTCAATTTACATCCTGTAGTTTAAAAAAACAAGGATATCTGCTTCCATGATATTTTGGTAACAAAATTTTAGAGAGATAATTTTTTTAATGAGAGTTACAACGTACAACCACAAAGCGTTTGTGCTGAATTCGTCATATTTTGGAACTCATTTCTTTTGGCCTTCTCAAGACTGTAGCTCTAACACCCATCATACTTCACTCCATATCCCAAGTGTATTTTAAAGGAGATGAACTGTTTCAAGACATAAAAGTATATGTGAATTTGCCACATAAGAACTTCAATCTCTCTAGAGTTTTTCTAACTCCAGAAACAACAGCAATAAAATAGACATGTATACAACAGAGCTCAACATTCTTATAATAACTCCTCTGGGTGCTTCATAATAATGATGTTTTTACAATCTTAATTTTAATAAAACTTAATTCTAAAGTAACTTTTGTAACGTTCATGAAAAGATGCTGGATTCACAACAAAAGAAATTAAGTGCTCAGTCCTTAATGGCAAAAATCCTAGTGAATTCACTGGGACCAAGGCAAGGTATGAAAGTCTTTTACTTAGTGGTGAAACAAGTACCACATGGAAGGCAGCACTGCAAGTTCTCCATACCCTACCATCAATGTGCCTCAGCCTTCCTCTGGATGGAGGTCTCTAAAGGCAAGAGGATAATTTAGTCTCCACAGGCCTGATCCAAAGCCCATTGAACTAACGGGGAAGACTCTCATTGAGTCCGAAGAGATCTGAATCGGTTCCATGTCCATTCAAAGGTTGGCTTTGCTGCAGAATGTTAAAACCACATTGCCAGTTAGCGCTAGTGGCAGTCTGGAGGTGTAAGAATTCTGATCAGTTGTCCAAAGGCACCTAAGACTTTAAATCTGATTGGCTGACAAATGTGGTTGTCCCAGTTTTCAGGCTGTGGTGCCATCTCTCAAATGAAATGAAATATGGATGCAGCAGTCGTTGTCTAAAGGCATTTCCCTGGGGTTCTGGTTGTTCTGCTTTGGCCTTTTGTGGCCCAACTTTACGTGTTTGTTCTCTTGATTTTCATAGGTCTGTCTCTGACCTGGTTTTATGCCATCACCAGTCAGAGACAGAAACTGTGTAATAATTTATTTCACATTCAAGCTAATATCTAAATAATAATACGGATACTCCTCATCTTCTTAGAAATCTAGATGTGTTCATACAGATTAGCACTAAATCTAATCCTCAGATAGTATTCACTGTACAGTTTCCATGAATGTGCTTTGTTAGTGGACCCTCTTCACGCAGTTGGGAAGAGCCTGATGGGACTAACACATCTACATACTTACAAGGTAGAATACCACCAAAACTAATAGCCTGCCTAATAGAAAAAGGTATAAGAAAGCTTTTAAACTTCACCCATAGTTATACCAAAAAATATTACATTTCATAAACCACTTGTCAACCACATACTGCCACTTTTTGTAGAACTCTACATCCCGTCTCACCCGTTTTCACATCATCAGTGAACATGTACTTACTACACAGTCTTTCTTCCAGGTCATTGGTGTATAATACAAGACCCAACCCAGGTCATTGCAGTACTCCACTTCTCACTCCTTCCTATGTTACCTGATCTCCACACCTTTACCAGCATGCTCTGGTTTCTATAACCAAGTCAAATCTTTACTCAGCTGAGCATTTCACCGTCAGTACTGTAGCTGGTAATCTTACACGTAACGTTTACTACTTTGTGCAGTGCTTTAGCAAGAGTTCCAATAAACTGTCACTTGCTTCACCCCTTCCTGCTCTCCTTAGCGATTCTTTAAGGAATCAAATGAGTCTGTTAAAGACATGACCTCTCTTTGGAAAATCTGTGCTGGCTTCCCTTGGCCAATCTATACTGGCTCAACAATTCTCCTCTTTAGTCTGCAATGAGAAAGTGCACCTGAAGCTAATGTATGTGGAATTTCTGTACCTCTCACAGACACAGGCTCTCCTTGCATAGATTTGATGCCACTGAATATTTTCTGTTGAATATAAGTTACCATTTTAAATAGGAATTTGTATCCTGTCCGGTTGCAAATAAAAGCTTCCAAATGTGAACCAATACAGTGCTATCCTCCCAGCTCTTCAAACAGAAACAACAGATGCAATGGTACTAAAGAGCAAACCCTACCCACCCATTACCAGCATTTACAAGTGTTGAGCATTCCCTGGCAGTAGAATCAATACAATTCCACTGCACATGGGTGTAAAATGGGCTGCACTCCCCTACATGGCATGAAGGCTAGTAGGTGGAGTGGGGCATGGATAGCTCAGAGGAGGGGCAATCAGAGTAAATATGCTCCAGTGCTCACTGATGAGGGGCAATGAGAAGACCTATGTCAGTCATTGAGATGAAGTAGCTTCTGTGGAGCTTCTCTGTAGCCTTCATCCCTTGCATCTACCCAAGTCCTAATTCAGCTACTTAGACGGTGTGTATGGCTGATGATGTGATCCCAAGAGAGATGGGAGGTGCCCAATGTTTCTTAGTAGAATATTGATTCTGAAACCTAACAACGACCATTTAAATAGCTATATTTAAATTATTTCACAGTCATCTGATCAAGAACACTCTTGTTACACGCTTATCTAGTGTAGATGGATTTATATGAAAGGATAAACAAGCTTAAAAGTTTTAAAGAGGCCAATAATTCAGCGTTCCTTTAACTGAGCTATATATACGGGGGGAAGGGGTAGACATGCACAGATGCACGCACATCCTCCCCCTTGCGGTGGAGTGATGATAGCAAGAACTTTGGAGGGAGGAAGTATACTTGCAGGAAAAGAAGATCTGACAATCCCGGAAAAGCTTTTTTTAGGATGAATTTGAGGGCTCAAGGAAAGCTGTGAGAATAAATGATTTTTGATTTGCTAGCCCATTCAGCCTGAAACATCTCATTTGAGGTATTATAACTTTAAAATAAAGTGAAGTAATATTAGAAAAGAAAAAAGTCATTTAGAACATTTTATTTAGAAAATCATATATATATATATATATATAGGGCTGGAAGTGTCCTCAAGAGAAAAAAAAAGTTTTGATTTTTGGGGTATTTTTGTTGGCTGAAACAATTCAGCAAATCCAACATGAATTTGCAAAAAGTTTCAGTTGATCCGAATCTGCATTTCTATGCAAAAAAAATATCTGATGAAAAATGTCACCCAGTTCTCGTCTCAAGGAAGTTGAGCATGGATATATTTCTAAGACAAAGCTGACTGAAATAGAATTTCCATGGACTTCACTTTGAATTCAGATGTCTTGCAGGATGGGGTAAGTGGGGAGAACTTTGCAACCTAGCGGAAAGTTTTGTGAAATCTTTATGATCAAAGCCTAAATTTGGGACTAAACTACTTGACATATTGTTCCTGTGTTTAGTGTTGCTCACTGGACATCTCGAGAAGAGATAGTATTTCAGAATGTCATCTGTGAATAGCACTGTGAAGTCCATTGAACTTTCACACGTGTTTCTATCATGGATTATTAGAGAGTCTTTCAAGTAGAGACTGCTTCATTTTGAAGAATTCTGCTTCTAAATTACATCTCTATAAAAGCAATACAAATTTTAGCTTTAGCTTCTTACTGTTCATACATTTAAAAATAATTTTAATTAACATTTGATTGCTTGCCTGGGCCAATATTTTTTTTAATACAAGTAAAATGAAGTTAAAGTGTATGCATAATTAAATTTAATTTGAAGTTAGAAATGAATTATAAAGTAGTAGTTGTTTCTTTTCTTTTTCAAGAATCACTGGTCTCATTCATTCTGAATTTATGTTTTCCATTTCTATTCTAAAGATATAGAGGAAATGGCCTAAGCTACATTTTCTAGTTGATGTTTTCCTGTCCACTTTTGGACCTTTGGATGCTCAAATCTCATTTACTTTAATGAGAATTGGGCATCTCAATTCCCTTAGGCAGCTTTGAAAATCTTAGCAAGGGTGGACAGATGGCGTAGTGGTTAGGGTGCTATTGGGGTTCAATTCCCTGCTCTTTCACACTGTGTGACCTCAGGCAAGTAATTCAGGTTCTCTGTGCCTCAGTTCTTCATCTGTAAAATGGGGATAATACTGTTTCTCTACTTCAAAGGGGTGTTGTGAAGATAATTATATTAAAAGTTGTGAAGTGCTCAGCTACTATGGGCCACATAAGTACCTTAGATACAAAGCCTTAGTATTTTAGTAACATTTATTTTAGAGAACTGTATAATACTGACATTTTATATACTCTTTTCTGTATCAATAAAGCCATTAACATGCGAAGGTTGAAATCTGGGATGCAACAAGTAACAGATCTAAATGAGAGAGACATAAAAAATTATTCACTCAGGAAAGTGATGTGGGATTCTCTCCTTTAGTGTGAAGACTCATTCTACAACCACAACATCACAATCATTTATTTCTGATACCAATAATTTTTAACAAAAAAAGGAAGGAGGACACCAATATTTCCATGAAATGTAGGGAATTTGGGGACTAAAAGTGAGCGAAATCTCTCAAAATGATGGACATGTGACAGGAAAGGGGAGAAGGGACTCTTTTGTCTAGTAGACAAAGGTATAACAAGATCTAAAAGATGGATGCTGAAGCCAGTCAAATTCAGACTAGAAACAAGGTGCAAATATTTTACAATAAAAGTCACAAACCATTGAACAACTTACCTAGGGACATGGGTAATTCTCTATCACTTGAAGTCGATAAGTCAAGACTGGATATACTTCTAAATGATACATTGGAGCTCAACCACAAGTGTTGGGCTTCATGCAGGAATTACTGGATGAGATTCAATGGCCTGTGTTATGCAGGACATCAGACTAGATGGTCATAACTGTCCTTTCTGGCCCTCAGATCTATGATCATGAATCTATTAAAATGGATTGTTTTTTCTTTGTAATTAAAGGATGTAACTGATCCAAGGTTTCAAAATTTGTGTCCCTTCTTTTTATGGACCTGCTATAGACTATGGACTGGCTAAGCAAGCAGTTCTGCACAAAAGGACCTGGGGTTATAGTGGACAAAACGCTGGATAGGAGTCAACAGTGTGCCTTTGTTGCTAAGAAGGCTAACAGTATATTGGGCTGCATTATTAGGAGCATTGCCAGCAGATCGAGGGATGTGATTATTCCACTCTATTCGGCACTGGTGAGGTTTTTAAGACCCAGCTTGACAAAGCCCTGGGTGGGATGATTTAGTTGGGGTTGGTCCTGCTTTGAGCAGGGGGTTGGACTAGATGACCTCCTGAGATCCCTTCCAACCCTAATCTTCTATGATTCTATGATTATGAAAGTGATAGTTACTGTGCCATGCTATTGGTCTTCACCAGACCATTTACAATATACTTCCTATACTTAAAATAAGAAATAACATGGCACAGTATCTTAGTTTTATTTTTTAATAGAGCTCATTGTAGGCCCTTAGTTGTGAAGAAATTTTTACTTTCAGACACTACTGACCTGGACCTGATTCGAAGCATTGATGTTGTTGTGAAAATGTGTATACTTATTCACAGTCCTCTGAGCCTTACATTCCCCCTAGAAGATGCACTTGTTGTCCCCCCAATCCTGCAATTTGATCCATTCAGCCATATGCCCAGGCTGAGCCCTGCTGAAGTCATAGAGGCTTCCACACAGGCACATGAAACCACTCACATGGATCCAGTTGCAGGACTGGGGCCTTAATGTGATAGATTTGGAATGGAATAGAGTTGGGTAGAGCAGATAAGTGCAGACCTAATGTCGACAAAGTAACGCTATCCTTTAACACCCAGATTTCTGGAATCTCCTGTGCAGGAGACCAGGACAGCTGGGATTCTATGCCGAATCAACAAAGCTGGTGATAAACTTACTTTGCAATTTATACCTTTGTAGTTGCTGAAATATGATTCCATTCTGCCCAGTTCATGAATATTTTTGGTTTCCAATCTCATCTTTCCCTCATTCTGTTTGTCCTTTTGGGTCAGGCAGCTTATAGGAAATTTCTGCTACGAACTCATTCCTGTTATGTTCTCCAATTTGATGCCATAGCAATTTCACTCTTCCAAAGACTTCCAATCTCTTCCCATCTTTTATGGACAAGGTGCCATTCAATTAATTGTCTCTCTACTAATACTTATCGTACCTTCCAATATTCATCTCCAATTGATAAGTGTTTACTTCACTTACACCTAAGATCAGCCAGAGACTGATAATAATGATGGTGGTAGCTTCTGCAGTATGGATATCTGCCCTCTATCACTGAACTAAGTACACCTACTCATTTTAAAAAAACCCACCTAATAAACCTTCTTACTGATCTCTAGGTTATTAGCTCTATTCTGTAGATTCTTCAAGAACTAACAATCATTTCCATGCTACGAGCTGCTTTTTCATTTACTTACGGAGTTAATTACCTATTTCCCTAAGCCAACATACTCCTCCACTCTGCCCTTGTAGCTATCATTTTCTTTACCTCCATCTCTCCTCCAATGGGACTTTGAAACTTTCTCTCATTGTCATGATGACCCTGCCTTCCAGCTTTCAGACACCATGATAGTGTAACAGCAGAGGAGTGAAAGGTATAGTTATGGTTCAACAATCTCCTACTTCAATCCACATCGTCAGATTATTGACAAGATAGACTATTACAGCTCTTTTAGGGTGCTTATGGTCTGCGGTGCTAATTCTTAACCCACGGATCAATGGCGTGATGGAAAACAGTGACAGTTTCACAGCCAGTTACATTTTCGCTTGTCACTGTGAACATAGGGTGCCTTTCATCATCAGAAACTCAGGAAAACACTGTGTACTAAAATGCATGTGAAATCTTTAATCCAATCCACTTGGAAAGGACAAAACACCAGATCATTTTTTTTTAATTACAAAGTAGAAATTATCAACCATAGTAAAATAAATGTATTCTTTTGATTTTCTTTTTTGGTCATTTTTAAGACACAAAATCATAAATAACTCAACATTTTATTTTTGTTCCTTCTCGTATAGCAATTTAACACTAAGATAAAAATACAGGTGCCGCCTATGCTGATCATTACAGCATCTTTCATTACAACGTCTTTGAAAATTTGTTTTAAAAAAGATGTATAAATTGACATGCAACACCCCTGTCAGGATTCCTGTGGCAAGTCTCATTTCAGGGCTACTATTACTTATAGGTAAATTCAAAAGTGCTGAAAATGGGTGTTTAAAGGGTTATTCTTCAAGTTAGAAAGTGAACATATCAATATATATTGAATGCAATACAGAGATGGGCTTTCTGGGGATCAATTTGCATCAGAATTAAATAACTCAGGAAAAAAAGCAGGTTTAATAAGCCAATAGTTCTTGCATAGGAATGGAAAACCAATTAACAACACAACACACTCTCTCGTTTAAGGTTATAGAATGCTTACAACATATTATAAGGTCTTGTTTCCGCAACTGAAACTGCCTGGGATCAGATTTCTTCATTATAATAGAGCTGATTGATTGATTGATTTTTTTACTAATGCTTACCCAGGGTATTTCTGAAACCTGAAGCAATGAATGAACCAACTACTAAACAAAATACCACCAATCTTCTAACAATGGGAATGTAATTTTAAGCCATATCTTCAAGATCATTGACTCTGAACTTCCTGTCAGATCCTGCTCCCATTGAAATCACTGGGGATTTAGCCACTGACTCTGATGGAAGCAGGACTGGACCCACTGCATTTGGCCCCCCCATGCCAACCCCACATCAGACCAGAAACCAGTCCATATACACATTTGAGAACCCAAAGCTACAATTCATGCAGTACCAGATATATGAAAGTGGCAACCAATCCTTTATTAATTATCATGGTAGTGCATAAAGGCTCCAGACAGGACTAGGACTCCATACAAACTAAGAGCAGAAGGGCTCAATATTGGCTAGACACTTGGAGTACTGTGGTGACTACTTATTACACTGATCATAATCACCTTACTGTTTCCTTATGCTGCCCCCATCTGCTCTATCCACCTGCTGTGTGTCATCTGAAGGGAAGCTCATTGGGGAAGAGGACTGTATTTTCATTATGTGCAGTGACTGGCACATTGGAGTCTACAGATACTACTGCAGTACATATCGCAACAAGAGAGGGAACATATAATCTTATTGTAAGACAGGACACACCAGTGGATAGCACAGCACAATTCATGCCTGTGCCCTGGGATCTCATGTGGAACCCATCTATTACAATGGTGAGATAGTGGATATGTCTACAATGCGGAGTGAAGTCGATTTAATTTAAATTGACCTTCACTCACTGAGCTTTAGAAGTCGGTGGAGCGTGATCACCCCACGCTAACTGCGTCGGGGATTGCGTCCCCCACCCGCCGTGCTTGTGTCGACCGTCAAAGCAGTGCAATGTGGGTAGCTATCCCACAGTACAACTCATTGCAGGGGCTTTTGGGAAGCCATATCCCTTTCTTAACACCGGACCACCTAGCCACAGAGTACATTAATTGAAATGGTTACTTCTCAATGGTATTGCAGGCCCTTGTGGATCACAGGGGATGCTTCACCGACATCAATGTGGGCTGGTCAGGAAACGTATATGACGCGTGCAACTTTAGGAACTCAGGTCTGTTCAAAAAGATGCAAGCGGGCACTTTCTTCCCTGACCAAAAAATAAGTATTGGCATTGCTGAAATGCTAATAGTGATCCTGAGGGATCCTGCCTACTCCTTACTCCCCTGGCTAAAGAAGCCATACACCGGGCACCTGGACAGCGAGCAGGACCGGTTCAATAATAGGCTCAGAAAGTGCAGAATGGTCGTGGAACATGCATTTGGGAGTTTAAAGGTGCGCTGGCGCAGTTTGCTCACTAGGTTAGACCAGAGTGAAAGAAATATCCCAATAGTTAGCTCTGCCTGTTGTGTGCTCCATAACGTCTGTGAAACAAAGGGGGAGACATTTTTGTTGGGTTGGGTCATGGAGTCAGATAGGCTGACCCCAAATTTTGAGCAGCCAGATACCAGTGCAATGCTGAGAGCCAACCTCAGAGTGCTGCACCTCAGGGAAGCATTAACAAACTGTTTTTGCAATGAGGCACAGTAATGTGTGTCACTTATCTGTGCTGTGCCTTCCCTTCCCATCCCCCACCCTTGCAGTGCTGTGCCACCACCAATCCCCGTGCTCTCAATAAATAAAGAGTAATGAATTGTAAAGCAGTCCGTTTTTATTGGTGATCCTTAACAGTGGAGGGAACGGAAGATAATTTAACATTTCGCATGCATTGTAATGGGGTGGTGAGGGGATACAGAGCCAAGTTTGACTGTGCAAACAGCAAACAATACACATTCCCAGTTCTTAAAGAGGCCGGTGGCTCTTTCTGCTCCCCTCACCCGGCATCGAGAGGAGCACTTACTGCACTCTGCTCAACTTCCTCCT
The DNA here is from genome assembly GCF_026122565.2 of Emydura macquarii macquarii. Classification (NCBI taxonomy): domain Eukaryota; kingdom Metazoa; phylum Chordata; order Testudines; family Chelidae; genus Emydura; species Emydura macquarii. The sequence goes on from NW_027130506.1 coordinate 10,580,452, forward strand.
AGACCTTTTGGGGGTGAGGGCTGGGAAACAGCACATTAGTGGGGAGTTTTACAGGAGCTGCAGAGGGAGTCTAGCTTGCTGCTGCTTTTCCTGAAGCTCAATCAGACGCCTCAACATGTCTGACTGATCCCTCATTATACGCAGCATCTCATCCTGCACTGCACGCTCATGCTGCTGGGCTGTTTTCCTGTTGTCCGTGTCCACGTTCAGTTTCTCCGATAATGAAATCCTCCAGGCTCTGAGCTTTGTGTCAGCAGCCGCGGAGGGGTTCATTATCTTGTTGAACATGTCATTCCGAGTTTTCTTTTCCGCCTTCTAATCTGCGACAGGAGCTCAGCAGGAGTAGTAGCGGCTGCGCTGAAGGTCATGCTGTTCACTGAAAGGCAAGCAAAGCACAAGGTATCCATTGTTAGCTGGCGCCATGGAGGAAAAGCAGTGTTACAATGTAAAAAGAACTATCCTTTACAATCCCGAGGGAACGGTAGACCCGCATACCAGTCTCTAACTAATGCACGGGTCGGAGTGCTGTTCCAGCCATGGTTAAATAAGGGGCTGGTGCATTCATTTTAGAGTAATCTCCATAGCCCATGCTGCACAAGTCCATGCTTCCCAAGCAGCAGGATCGTTGGGCTCCCCTTAACCTCCCAAAAATAGGTTTTTGAAGAGGCAGTACAAAGGGGATGGTTAGGGGTGACGTGTCCCTGGAGAAAAAATATGGGCACCTGTTTCCGGATCCCTGAGGCCCATAACAACAACGTCAAGTCTATAAACTTGTGGTTTATGGACCCAAGAAACCATCCATAGCTGTGGAATAACAGACACCTAAAAAAAGCGTATTAGGCGGATTCAGTAAACTTGCGCCTTCTTCCCTAGGTGACCATGAGTGACATCAGTCTCTCGAGGGTAACACAGATGGAAAGGGAGGATTTCCTGCAAGCATCTGGGTGCAGGCCTGGGCCTTATGCTGCTGTGATGTGTTCTGTGATGAGGCCTGCACAATTAAAAACAGAGTGGTGGGGGAAAGTGTCTTATCATGGTGGAAGAAATAAGGCTGCACTCCCAAGAAACCTTCTGCAAAGGAGTGCAGAGTACCTACATGAAAGTTTCCTGGAGATATCCATGGAGGATTCTCGAAGCATCCCTGTGCACATAAATAATCTTTTCCGGGGGAACCCGATGCTTAAGTGGACCAACTCTGAGGAATCTCATCCCCACTCCCCACCCACATATTTTTTTCACTGTTACAAGAAGCTGGACTGGGGATACAACCACAGAAATGAGATTTGCCGTTCATACTCACTATATGTGCCTTCCCCGGCATCTCAGTCAGTCATGCTTCCTTGCATCCAGCTGGGCTGCTCTGGGGTGGCAAACAACTATTGGCTTTCAGGGAGAAGGGATACCCCACTCACCTGTCCCCTGTTCTCTTCATCCTCCTCCTCGTCCACAGAGTCATCCTCATTCATCCTGGACTTGGATTCCCCTGAGGTATCTACACTGCGTGGTGGTATAGTGATGGGGTCACCACCGAGAATCGCATGCAGCTCCTCATAAAAGCAACATGTCTTTGATGACAAGCCAGAATGATTGTTAGCCTCCCTAATTTTCTGATAGGCCTGCCTCCGCTCTTTGATTTTAACACAGCACTGCTGCGTGTCCCTCTTGTGCCCCTTCTCCAACACGCTGTGCGATAACTTCTGATAGATGTCCACATTTCTTTTGCTGGCTCAGAGCTGAGCCAGAACAAACTCTTTGCCCCACAGACCGATGAGATCCAAGACCTCAGGTTGACTCCAGACTGGAGTGCATTTGGGGCAGGCAGTTGCCATGATCAGTTCTGCTGGCAAGCTCTCTCCACGCTGACCAAACAGGAAACAGGAATTCAAAATTTTCCGAGGCGCAAGAGGAGGGGCTGTTTCCTGTGTATGTGGCTGCGGTGCAGAAGAGTGTGAATGTGCAGAGCGGTCACAGCAGAGCATTGTGGGATAGCTCCCAGAAATCAATTATGTCGATTTACGCAGCGCTTCACCTACATTGCCACTCATTCGACCCATACAATTCAACTTCAGCGCTATGCCTTTTTCAGAGGTGGTTTTATTAAGTCGAATTTTCCCGCGATTTAGGTTGATGGAACTGACCTGCCAGTGAAGACGCACACATTATGAGGTTGATGGAAGCCGCATTCCGTTGACCTACCTTCACCATGTATACCAGGCCACAGTAACTACATGGCATCTTGTAGGCTTTCAATATTTAGCATATAATACCATAGCGTTCCACGGAGTGAACAGGAGTTAGATTAACTAGGAGATATATGTATAGGGAGTTTGTATGGTAAAGAGTTTAATAACTGCCATGAATTTCTATTCAAAGAAGGTTTTAAAAATGCTATTAAATAACAACTACAGAGAAAACGCTACAGGTAAATTTCAGATGCTCTACTGATGTTACAAAGAAAACAAATATAGGGCACACTTCATATTAATGGTGCATTTATAAACAAACAGTTTATAAAAAGGTTAGTAAATTATTAATAGATATTTTAATAAATGGTTAATCAATTATTATAGATTGTTAGAGTCCAACGGGTCACATGGATATACTTATAACCATCTATATAACTTTTTCTGTTTTTAACGTGCTTAAAACATCTTTTAATCATTTATCAACCCTTTATAAGCTATTTATTAATGTACCCTTAGTGTGATCCAAGCACTGGTGTGAAGTAAGAACAGAAGCGGATAGAATACTTGTTGGCTCTGGAGAAAAGGAACTGCACTTTAAAACTATGGCTGTTAACTAAGGACTGAATTCACATGCCAGCACCCGGCCAAGTATCTGTGGTGGGTGCTGGACAGAAGTGCCACGAGGAAAGGCTGGAATCCTTTCCTAAAGGATTGTCACTTCACAGTGGCTTCTTCAGTCTGTCAACGGACACGCTCCTCTGCGAGCTCCATCACTGGGCAGAGGACAAAGGGGATTCCCCACCCCACCGTCACCCATGGCCCTAGTCCTGCTGTGCGAGGCAAACCCTGTATGCCCTGCCCTCAATAACCTGCCCATCTGCTTGTGTAGCGGAAATGCACAAGTTCTGCTGCATGGGAATCGTCCGCAGTGAAGTCAGGCGTAGGACTGGTCCCCTCACAGGTTAAGACGTCTAGCATTGCTATCCTCCTTCAAGAACGTACAGCATCATTTCAGGAACACAGTCAGCCTTTATTCGGCTATAAAAGTTATTCCCTTCTCCTGCTACAATGCTGACCCTCTCAGAAACATATCTGGCTCTTTGCTCTGAAGCCAATAAACCATCAGCACATAGTGAAATAGAATCATCTGATCCAAATACAGGGTTTCTAATTATGTTTTAAATGCACCCGAGCTTCCAATAGAGATTGGAGGTCACTGCGCAATGAGTTTCAGTGAGAGGAATGTAGGAACAGACTGACAGGGCTTTTTTAAAGTTTTGAGCACATGCTGCTGCAGTTTAGCACTATCTATCTATGTAGGTAGTTACAGAGTGGCAATCACTGTTGTATCTAAGTGCCAGCTACAGACGTAAAGAAAAGGAGTAAAATTCCACACAGGATTTCAAGTCTGTGCTTAGAAGCACTCAGTGGCTTTTTATTTTTAAATGTCCTCCTCTGTAAGATATAGCTTGTGTCTTTGGCCCTCATCATCATGGGAAGGGCTTCACAAAGAGGAGTGTCTTGCATTTGAACACAGTGCTGTACTTAAAATAACGATCATACACATAATGTTCCATAGAGATGCCCTGTATCCAGCATAGAACTTTTGCCATGCAATACTCAATCCCTTGCCTTTTTGTTAAGGTATATAAAATATATGGCCTGATTCTCCTCTCACTTGAACTACTCATTAGTCTGACTGCATTGACTTCAGTGGAGCACATTTGGTAAATGGGATGAGAATCAAGCCCAGAGGATTGGCACAGAATTGTGTTTTATTTTGCTCCCCCAGTCTTATCACTAATAGCGCAGATTTGATTTCACAACGCAGTCTATTTCTCTGACTTCAGCAAATTGCTAGGTGCTAGGGTCCCCAGATCATCTTCCAACATCCAACCTTCCCTCTGATGCAGAGCTCTTTCCTCCTGTCTGAATGCTGGGGAGGAGGTCTAGACAGACGCACACTTTCTCTAGCCCCATCTCCCGGCTGGTTTGGGGGTCTCCACCATGCACCCTTGGCGTCTCGATGCTTGGATGCCCTTGGCTCCCTTTGGTGCTTGTATTGTGGAGGGCCTGGGAGAACTTTTGTGATGATTGGAAACCCACTAGGAGCATTCAGAGGTGAAGCAGCAGTGTGAGACAGCCTGAGCCAAGATCCCACACCAGGGGTCAGAAACACTTCAGTAACAAAGAAAAATGAAAGCACCTGGATGCTAGGGAAGTTAATAAAATCATGTCCCTCATCCAGTTCCCGGGAGCTGACAACCTTGACTGCGTAAGTACTGCAGTTAGCAATAACCCGCATGTTACTCAAGAATTAATAATACGGAGACAATGCAAAATCCAACTGGAATTTACCTAACACAAGAGCTAAGACAACACATTACTGAACTGAGCTGGGAATTATTTACCCGATATCAGTACAGCAAGAAGGGAAATGAGTTTTATATCCTGGCCAGTCAGGCATTGTCAGCTCAATGCAATTATAATTAGAAGCTAAAGATAGGCAGGGGAAATATTCAGCTGCTATTTCAGATTCAAATATCTAGAACTGATTATTTTGCTTTTTCAGCCTTTGTCTTATTATCTTATTACAAAGGGAATTGAAGGTGGGTACATGTATGCAGCTTGTTAGGAAATGGCTGGAGAGATGAGAGAATGCAAAATAATTAAACTCCAAGCTGTAAGTGAGCAAAAACAGCAACTTCTTGTACTTTTGAGGATACTAGTTTGGCCTGTGCGAAGCATAGAGTTTGTGAACTTTAGATAGTTTATAAATGGGCTTCACAGCCTTGCCAATCTTCCCAGCATACTTCTTATTACATTGTCTCTCATGGCAGCTGACATCTATCCCCTTGGGGACAGCTACAGGACATGCATCCCCTTTACAAAATCCTAACCAGTCAGTGGGGGAGTGGAGCAATTCTGCTTTAACCACTTCACATGCATAGCACTGAACAAGCACCTTGTTTGCTGTGGAGTTTTGTTTTGTCTCTTCTATGTACTATAGTCTGTGCTTCTTGTCCGCTGGATTACATTTATTTACAGATATTCTACATCCAATAATCAGTGCATCATGTAACACAAAGCCTGTAACACAAATATGAGGAACAGAATACACTTAGAATAAGACAATTACAGCATTTGCTCTAGATTGTACGATGAATATTTTACAGACTTCAAAACTGTCCTGTGCATGGCCTCCCCCCTTGATTCTCTGCTCTTCTTCTTCCCACCTGCTCTCCCCCTTTGCTACTAAACCTTACCTCTGCCCCCTTATCCTTATGCCTCAATTTGACTTTACTGGAGTTGCACCAACTTACTGTAGATCTGAATTTGGCCCAGTGACAGTCATCGCACACAGAAGGGTAAAATAACTGGTAAACTGATAGCTAGAGAAAGCAGTCAGCATTCAATCAAAACGTCGTACAATGGTGCTTCTAAAAAAGATGAGCTCTGTTTGCACAAGGTTAATTTGTGTTTACATTTGGCATAATGCTAGTAGTATTGCTCACAGCTAGATTGGATGGAAGAACCAGGAAAAGCCAGATGCTACTCTCAAAAACATAATCCAGACATTGATCACTAAATTTCACAGACTTACTTGTAAGGACAGTGACTTATGTTGGTTTTGTAAAGATAGGCAAAGGACTTTAATGCATCTCCTCTCTAAGGGCTCAATTTTTAAGCACAGGTACCACAAACTAGGAGCCTGGATCCATACTTAGGTATGTAAAAAGTTGTTGAAGGCATGTAAGTGCTGTTTGAGGTATCAAATCCCTTTTTCATCAACCTTGTAAGTGCTAAATATCTTGAACTATTATTTGGCTTCATTTTCAGATATTGAGCACCCACCCGTCCCTCTGAAGAGATATGGGATACAGAGAGAGAGAATGCATGTGCAACATACAAAATGTGCCGGGTGGGCAGCTCTGGTGAGCGAAGACCTTATTTATCTGCAGAACTGGTACAGCACAGGTGGCAGCAGTGTGAGCTTCATAGGGCAATGTGCGGGGAACGTGCTCCACCCTGAGCTGGCAGGACCACCTCTATGGGTGACAGAAGAGTTCAACCACCATGCCCAATCCAGCCTTGGCCTCTACTGAGGCTGACAGCAAGGCTACCCGTGGGTATCAAATATTGTAGCAGTTTGTGTGATGTGGATGACTGTCCCCTAGGAAACTGTTGAGGTCCCCTTCACATCATTTCTTTTGAAAATGAAGTAAGTTCTTTCAGATCTTTGAATGAAAGGCAACACACCAGTCACTGTAGTGTTTAGGTAGCGCAAATACCTTACATAGATGGACAGAAAGATAAAAGATGGTGCATTAAGATAATGTAGAAAAACACTAGATCACAAGAACTCCACCACAGACCAGTGCGAATAATGGATTTTTCGTTCACTAGCAATTCCAAAAATTTGTTTTGGATCAAAATGAAACAAAACTTTTTAAAAAACCAGTGAATCAAAAAAAAACGTATTGTGTGTTGAACAAAAATGTTTCATTTTAGATTTTGAGCCTCTTTTATGCTCTTCATTTTAAATTTTTAAAAATAAATTTGAAGGCAATTTCAAAATCAGAAATAATTTTCAATTGAAAAATTTCATTCAAACAATGTTAAAACAAAATGTTTAGATATTTTTTTTGGAATTTTTGTTTGTTTTATTTTCCCTCCTTCTCCCCAAATGAACAATTTGGTGAAATTGTCATGAAATTGCAAGATGCTGTAGTGTCAACAAAAACAAGTTTGGCTAAAAAATTTCACCCAGCTCTACCCCACAGTGCATATAATCGTTACTCCGATAGTTACATCACAGTGGTAGCTGAGATAGAACCCAGATTCTCTTGCTTTCAACAATACAGGCCCCTCCCAACCACAGAGGGCAGCGATCGACTAGGAAGTTCGCTACAATATTGCTTATGGGTGACAATACCTGCACTAACAATAAACTGCACTAATGCAGGTCTGGCTCAGGATCCAGAATACACACCTGCGCTGATGACTGGGGGACATAGCACACCCCTTTATTCCTCTGCACAGGCCGCTAGCACCATGGGGCGCAATGTGGTGTGAGTTCAGGAGAGAGAGCTCTCCTCCTGCCTGGGTTGACACGGAGTGGGTGTAGCCTTAGGTTCATCTCTCCCTTCATGTGCCTGTTAACGTGATGGCCAGTTTAACAAGGAGACAGAAATAAGCTACAACAGAACACAGACTTTGCAGGTCCCTATTCTACTCCTGGGGCAGCACAACCACATACCATTTTTCACTCAGGACAGACTGCAAGGTGCCCATCCAGCCCATCACACCTTCCATCTTGAAAGAGCTGTACAAGCTTCCACACAAAATAATCCTCACAACCCCATCTCACAGATAGGAAACCAACCTCGAGGCCACAAAGGGACATGGTGTCGGAGCACGGCATGGAAGTCAGGGATGAAAGAGCATGGCATGGAAGTCAGGAATAAAACGTGAAGTAAAACAAGCAAAGGAGGTAGGGCTGGATTTACACCCTACGCGCCCCTAGTGACAGCATCTTCACCAGCCCACTCCTCCAACTACAGCTAACATTCGTATTTTCCATAAAAAATTAAAAAGAAATATAAACGATAATACATGTAATTAAAGCTATCACATAGGTAGCAGGTAGGTGCTACTTTACTGCACATGCATATGTTTCATCCTCGACTTCTGCTCCGCAAACGCACCAAAGATACCCTCGCAATCCATATCTTTTAAAAGAAGTTCTCCTTCAACAGTTAGAAGGGAGAGTGCATTTAATTGTTTTTGCACCATGGATCCCCACTAGTAGTTTTTAACTCTTCTCAGCATGAAAAAGGATCGTACCCTGGAATACTTCATTGCTGGAGGTGAGAGAAAAATGAAAAGGGCAATGTAAACATTCGGATAAGTATCCTGCAAGTCCTTCTCATGCAACATACTCATAACTGTGTCAATGGGATGGTTGTTTCCTTCATCAACTCCTTCAGTTGTCCGTTGAGGTGGATACATTCATCTGTAAACAAATCCTCCAAGTTCTCATTGAACTCCGCTAACAAATTAGCAGCACCCATCGAGATTTCTGGTATAGTCAATGTCTTTAACTTTTCTAGAAAACTGAAGTGTTCGAACAATATGTTGTAAGCCTCACTTCATCACCGTAACTCTCATGTAATCTATCCATCACTACATTAAATGTATTAGTACAATACTTGTCTCGACCTGTTTTCAGTAATTTGTCTTCTTTGTTATCATCAAACCTGGGGTTATGTTTCTTTTTCCATTTATGATCATACTCATATTCATTTAGTCTGAATACTGATTTAGCGAGTTATTTGTAATGATCGAAATTGTCTCTTGTGTTTGTCATAAATTCAGAAAGAGAACTGTACAGCTGAACAATTGTTCTCAAATCAATTTGGACACTCTGCAACTTTACATTGACTGCTTTGAACTGCTGAAGTATGCTTTCCCAGACATTCGTCATTATTGCAGTCTCCAGGCATTTGAGCTTATCAAGAATACTCCTTGATTTGTTTCGTGTTGTTACCTTTTCATGGAAGAGCCTGGCATGCATCATCTCACTGGCCAACATGACCAACATGTATGGGATAAGCTTTTAACTACATGTGTACCAGGTGTGACAGGGCCAGACCGCATGGCTATGAAAGAGTGCTGGAAGGCATGTATATTAGCCCCAGGCTCCATAAAGCCCTCTTCCCTGGGTAACCCAGCTGGGGCTAATTCAAGACAATTGGGCCAATTAGGCCCCCTGGAGCCTATCAAAGAAGCTGCCCCAGCAGTTAAAAGCCTCCACTTCAGGCAGGCCAGGAGGGCTGAAAGGGAGTTAACAGCCAGAGGAGAGAAAGCAGAGCAAAGCAAAGCAACGCAGAGCAAAGAGAAGCGAAGCGAAGCAAAGCGGAGAGGAGTTGCCCTGCCCTGCTGCAGCTACAGCTACAGCCGCAGGGCTTGGGACTATCACCCGCTGCTGCTACTGCTGCACCGAGACGGAGAGGCTCCAGCCGGGGAAGGTTGAACAACCCTTCACGCCGGTACCCGGGAGCAGGCTACAAGCCGGAGGGCCACGGACAGGCGACCCAGGGAAGGTAGTCGGTCTCAGGGACTAAGCAGGGTGAGACCACTCCTCACAGGGTCCCTGGGTCAGGGGCCCAGGGCAGAGGGTGGGACCAGGTCCCCCCCCTTCACTCCCCTCCCAGCTGCACCACTGGCGTAGCCGGTGAAGCGCAGGATCCACAGGGCGGAACAGGCGCACCCCACCACACAGGTTAGATACAGGACATTAATATGCCCCAATGATGGGTAGAAGCAGTGAGAAAGTTGTACAGCTGTTGCAAAGTACAGAAATAAAGACACTGTTTTGTTGCAGCACTTGGAGGCATACGATTGCACAAGGTTAAGTGAGTGAGCTGCACACGGGACATACTGAGCCAACTCATTCACTTCCCTTATTCTATCTATCTGGTACTCCTGAGTACGCACCAGACATGTTGCCTGTGTTATCGTAAGACAGACCACGGCAGTCCCTAATGTCTAGGCCATATTTATCCAAAGTATTCAGTACAGTCTCTGCAAGCTGTTGAGATTTATGCCCTGCATTGGGTATAAAGCCAAAAAATCATTGTATGGCTGTGTCATCTTCTTTTACAAATCTTATTATGAATGTTAACTGGTCCACATGTGAAATGTCTGGAATCAAATCAATGCTTATTTGATAATATTTTGCACTCTTAACTTCATTCAGAATTTGTGTACTTCGTTTATCACTCATCAGTTAAATAAGTTCATTGCTCACAGTTTTAGAGAGGTATGAAGTATGCCCGCTATCCACTTTCCCATTCCACTGCAAGTGTTCTGACAGAAAAGGATCTAAATGTGAAATCAGTTCCAATGTTCCAAGGTAATTGCCGTTGTGCACACTACCAAAATGTTCATCATCATCTCAAAATGGCAGTCCATGAATCACAAGAGATTTTACTGTGGCAGATAAACGTCTTAAAACACTTCTCCAGAGACTCCAGTACTGCCTTTCCTCTTCCAACGGTTGCACATGAATTCTGCTGACTCACCCCTTGGCAGTTCCTCTTATTTTCAAAGCGGTAACCCGTGACTTGTGGTAATGTGAATTTTCGTGCTGTAGAACACACATTGCACCATTCTTCCAGTCATTGAATCCTATAGAAAAGGCATTTAATTTGTTGCTGAAAAGAAGGCACGCTACACAAAACACACTATCTTTACTTTCTGAATAAATTAACCATGCTCTTATTTTTACTTCATCGTTCCTGAGCTTCCTTTTAAAAAGTTAATTTGAACAAAATCGAAGGTTAAACATCACAGTCGTAAGATTGCACACATTTTCAGCCACTGCTTCATTTCTGTACTCTTTTCTATCAGACACAGAAATATAGAGTCATCATGAATATCAGTTTCTTAGTCCACATTCTCTATTACATCTGTTGTTAGGTGTTGGCTGCATGTGTGTTCTCCCAGTTTGTATGCTGTCCCAGCTCTGCACGAATAGCTGATACAGCAAACCACGATTGAATTACCCAATAAGATCAAAGATCCATTTCGGTAACGAAGACAACCAGGCCAGGTTTATCGCCCACTAAGCACGGTAAAAAGCTCCCTATACATGCTACTAGTACACTTAATACATGTATGCCCGTGACAATGGACTGGCTCAGTAAACGACAGGACTCTCCATTCCTCGCTCGGCCAGACAAAGACACTCCTTTTGAAACTGTCTTTTATACACTGATACACACAAGTTTCATACTGCCTCTCTGATGTGTGTAGTTGCCACCCTTTACTTTGCATGGAATGGATCAATCAAAACATCTCTATTATATCGTTATTTTGACCTGGGGGGGAGGATCAGGGGGGCAGTAAGTCCGTGTTATTTTTGAGGAGTGTGCTTGTGCCATTCCTGGTATCAGAATGTTCTGGAATGTGCTTGCGTGTTCTGTGCCTAGCATTTCTTTAGGAATGTGTATTTCTGCAATACCAGCTCTGTTCTTGTGATTTCTCATTTCTGCTAACTTTGCTTCATGAAAACAGGGCTTAAACGCTGCCTAGCTCAAGCCTCAGGCCCCGGTCCATCTTAAGTTCTCACTTTCTACTACATTCCTCCAACTCTTCTTTTTTATGGGGAGAATGTTTTACTCATGGCCCCAGAAAAGCAAAATGCACGGACTAAAGGTGTTCCAGAGGTCTAAACACTGTTTTATGGCCACCTTTTATTACCATCCACACATTTATGCCCCATATGTCTCTTAGTCTGCACATAGGAGTTTTCTCGTATGAATGGTGGCTAGATTTTTATTTATTTATTTATAATAAAAATAAATAATTTTATAAATTAAAATTTATAAAATATAAATTTAATATGATACATAATATATTATATTAAATTAAATACAATATATTTATAGAATATAAATATAGAATATATAGAATGTTATACATACATTATAACTATAACATATTAATTTAAAAATTATGATTTTAAATAAATTATAATTATTATTATTTATTTAAAATAAATTAAAATCAAATACATTATTTTATTTTAATTATTTTTTTTAAATTATTTTTTACAACACCCTTATCATTATCACTACATTTTCCTTTTCGGCATTCACAGTTTTATCATGATGCTTTGAACTGATCTGACAACCAAAATAAATGTTGATTTTCAGAGCTTTATTTAGGAACTTAACCATCTTTTTATGTTCTGCTTCTCTCTTTATCTTTTTTTGATAACCACTCAATTTCTTCTCTGTTTTGCTCATTGTCACTGGGACAAAAAAATACCTGCACCAATATGAACTTGAAACTTATTTTGTATCATGACAAATCCGTGCCAGCCACAATATTCTATGGTAAAGGTAGCAATAGTATTTGCATACATATATGAATAGAACTGCTAGCACAGATGCGGGCCGCTAACTAAGTATAGCACATACACTTCAGCGTCTAAAGACAATGATGACGTTGGTGAATCACAAACAAGCAGAGCTGGTACCACGCACAATATGAAATCCAGGTGTAGTGTTGCCTCGGTTTCCCACGTCATATTGTTATTGGGTTATTTATAATTTTTAAAATAAGCTTATGTTCACCCATGGGCGATGCAAGGGGGGCACATGGGTCAGATGACTCCCCAGATTTCTGCTAGGGTGGGTGGGTGGGAGTCAGGCTGATTGCAGCTGCAGGAATGTGAGAGACATGAGAGCAGGGAAGCAAGACCGGGCTGGTAGTGCAGTTCTAGACTGTCTGTGTGTATCCACCTGTTGTCTCTTGTTTTATACTTAGACTGTAAGCTCTTTGAGCCAGGGACTGTCTTTTTGTTCTGTGTTTATGCAACTCCTAGCACAATGGGGTCCTGGTTTATGGCTGGGACTCTAGGCGCTACAATACATACACCACCACCAACTGAGCATCAGAAATGTCAGTGAAGTAAGGAAGTGTTAGTTTTCCCATTTTACAGATGTGGAAACTGAGGAACAAACATTTTAAGAAACTTGTCCAAGATCACATTGAAAGTCTGTGGCAAAGCTGGGACTTGAACCGAGGGTGTATAGATTTCCAAACCACTGTTTTATCCACAGCCCTCCTTTTTTCCCAATGCTTCAATCTCTGCATCACCCATGCATACGGCAGCACACTGTTGCTCTCATTTTGGTCCATTGTGCAGAGGGCTGTATGGTGCTACTTGCACTCTTTTCCATTCCTTGTGTCATGCATCAGATGAGACGATCGTGCTTAACTGCTGAAGTGTGTGTGTGTCTGGTGGTACAGCGGACACAGATTTCCACTCTCTCCCTGCACATCACAAGCTGCTTTGATTGCAAAGGCACGAATCTCATTAAGCCAGGGGAAGTAACATACATATTTTCATGGGAAGAAAAAGCTGTGTGGATATTTAAGCATCTGAAACCCTACTTTTAGCACATCTTTGACTGGCCTCCTGACAATCATTTATTTGTTTAGACGTCTAAATGACCTATTTCAGGCTGAAATAAAAAGGAACCTGGGGTTTACAAATCTGGGTACAAAAGTGCATGCGTTACTAGGTTTTCTAACTAGGTCACTAGTAAGGATTTACCATTTGCCCCAGAATCCTGCTGTGCCCTTCAGTCTGTCCCATACGTTTGACACACTTGCCTGATGCTGTGCTTTTAACAGAACAGTCAGCTACAGAAAGCCTAGAACCCATCTTGATTAATATAAACTGGGCACCATGTGCGTCGGAATCTGCACATTGACAATAATACCCTCCTACTAATTGCCATTATTAAAGTACCATTGGCTCTGATGAACAACCACAATGACCTGAAATCGCTCAAACTCAAGACCAACTTTTTCTCCTTGCTGATGTTATTTCCTTTCCTGATCATATTGCTGTGTCTTTGTTCTACTTCATTTGCTGAGTCCCATGCACTATAGCAAGTGCTAAATAAGCTTCCTGAAGCTTTCAGGAATTTAGGAATGAAGTGCCGGAACTCCAGTCCTGCTGTCAGGGAAGTCAGTGGCTAGCCTCCCATTAGCTTCAATGGGAATAGGACCAGGCCCCAAAATACACAGTCTAACATTAAAATCAGGCACTGGGGCAGATACATCAGTGGTGTGAATTGTCATCACTCCACTGAAGTCAATGGAACGATGACAATTTACAACCTAGCAAGGGAACCGCTCCACTGTATTGGAGTAGTCAGCACTATAACTATCTTTAATAAAGAGACTAGGGACAATCCGGGGAATTAAAGATTAGTGAGCCTTACTTCAGTATCAGGTAAATGGGTCTGAAAAATAATTAAATACAGTTGTAAACACCCCTTCATGAGACTTCGATAGAGACAAAATAAGTTGTCTTCGGCTAACGCCTCTGTAAGTCTATTAGAAAGCTTTGAGTTGTTGGAGGAAAATGTTAATGTATGTTTTATTATGTAAATAGTTGCATAACTCCCCTGGGGCATGACTGGGCCCGACTCCATCTTGATTCAAGATGGAGTCTGATCAGAACCTAAATGACAAAGACTGGTTGGCAAGGTGCCAACAGGACAGATTTGCCCAGCCACAGCTGGAAAAGGCGGGAAGACCAGTAACCTTGGTGTCGTGTGCACCACCTGAGAGGGTGGTGTGCAAAAGGTTTGGTGCCAAGTGCACAAGTATAGTGTCGTGTGCACATCATTGAACCTAGCCTCTCCTTGGTTCAGGACTAAAGGACCCACAGGAGCCTAGACGCTGGCTGCCCAACCGAGTGGCAGTGTGGGGAGGGTGCCTTTGCTTGTTGAATCCAGCTACGGACCAGGAAGAGAAACTGCCGACCGCGGACCTGGAGCTGAAGCAGACGAGCTACGGACCAGGAGGAGAAGTAGACGTAGACCAGATCGAAAACCAACACTCAGTGGTCTGAGCGAAGATCCAACAGGGAACTTGGAAGGGACTTTTAGGGGAACCAACGGTTGTTTTATTGGTCGTTGGGACCTGGGGTTCACCCCCCCATTGATATTCTTGACGTTAGTGGTTTTACTTGTTTGTCACTCAATAAATTGTCACCTTTGTGTTTTGGAAAACCCTCAGAGTCTGTGATTCCTTGTAATCCACTCTGACCGGTGATAGATACGGCAGGGTAAAGACCTTCAGATAGAAAGACCCTTTTTGTTCTGTTTTACGGTAACAGAGTCACTCAACCAAACAGTGGTTGAAATAGAACCAGTTGTTATAATTTCCTTAAATTTTCAAAGACTGGGTGAAGGGGAATTGGGACTGGGAGATCTGATGCTCGTGTCTGAATGAAGATATGCAAGGTTTCCCCTGATTTTTCCCATAGATCCTTGAACTGTGCAGAGGTTTTTTAAAGCTTGGGCCTCTGTTCTGTCCATGATGTTACCTCCTCTGCTTCACAAAGGCAGAACCTCATGGAGTATTCCGTGTACGTTTCCCCTTCCGAGGAAGGGGGATGGGCTAACCCAACGTTGGGCGAATTCTTATAAGCCTCCAAGAGAGTCTCAAAATGTTCAAACACTCCTCCAATAGATACACTGTGACCTTTTTTCTGTGAAAGCAGAGAATCTAGCTACAGCACAGCATTGGGCTCGAGTAAGCAGCTCTGTTAGATTTCCAGGAGATTAGGTTACAAGCTTTTAAATATTTTATTAGCCATGAATTTCAAGCATTTCCCTGGTATGCTGAAATGTGCTGAGAATTGCAGTTTCTGGTATTAAAAAAAAACCTGTTGACCTGTTAAGTAATCCATTTACAATGTTTATTAAAAACCCCTGTAAAAGTGGGTTAAAAAAACCTCCCTATTAAAAGGTACGTCAGGTATTTTAAATCCTTCATTTAGGGTCTTCTCCGTACATCGCTTCTGGGGACAGAGAAAAAGATAAAACCCAGACCCACACATCCCCCAACAACTTGCAGGCCATATATTGTATCGGATGCACCAGCAGAGCTGGTTGCAATGCCCTAAAAGACAGCCCAGGCTGCTGTCACAGTGCATAAAGCCCATTGTCACGTTCCTTTACCAGATATGGATGGGTCAGAGAGCTTGCTTATACATACCAGATGTGTTCATCATAAGATTCTCTAATGCTCTGACAGGTATGGCTGAGGTTCCTTTAAATAAGGTATTTTACACATGGTGACCCTTAGTGGCTGAACTGTAGAATACAGGTTAGCATATTCCATTACACTCATTGATAACCATGGGAATCGCTCAATTGAGTTTAAGAGGTTTTGAATCAGGCCCCGAGTGACACAATCTGGCCCTTAGCTTTCATTTTTTAGATTATTCTACCAATTAAGCATTGGCACGTGCGCACGCATGCACACACACACACAAACACACACTTTTCAGAAGAGCTCAGCATGTTAGACAGTTAAGCTCCTGAAAATCTACCGTGAAGTGCCAGAGTGAGAGTGCTATGTGCTGAACCCTTTTGAAAATCTGACTCTGAGTCACGTGTCTAAATGGGAGCATAGCTCTTCTGCAAAACTGCTCCATACAGAACATGCCCCTATACTGCTGGAATCCCAAACACAACTACTGCACAGAAACTGGAAAGAGAAACTGATTATAAACAGAATGAAAGTGAGTAACAGACACAGACCAATCACATTCTGCTGTCCAAACTGAATTAAACTAAAATGGCCTAAATAGCAAGAAGTTAGTTAGATCTTAACTGATTTCCATTTAAATAAATCAAGGTGTTATATTTAATAACACAGGTGACTGGGAGGATTAGCAAAGAATCATAGATGATTAGGGTTGGAAGGGACCTCAGGAGATCATCTAGTCCAACCCCCAGATCAAAGCAGGACCAACCCCAACTAAATCATCCCAGCCAGGGCTTTGTCAAGCCGGCCTTTAAAAACCTCTAAGGATGGAGATTCTACCATCTTCCTACACAACCCATTCCAGTGTTTCACCGCCCTCCTAGTGAAAAAGATTTTTCTAATATCCAACCTAGACCTCTCCATTGCAACTTGAGACCGTTGCTCCTTGTTCTGTCATATGCCAACACTGAGAACAGCCTAGCTCCATCTTCTTTGGAACTCCCTTCAGGTAGCTGAAGGTTGCTCTTAAATCCTCCCTCACTCTTCTCTTCTGTAAACTAAATAAGCCCAGTTCCCTCAGCCTCCCCTCACAAGTCATAAGTCATGTGTCCTAGCATGGATTTAGGTTGAGTTGCTTTTGTACTTGGGAGTACTTTTGCATTGCATTTCCAAACAAATAGGAAAGTAGTGGTTCCTGAGGGACACCAAGACATCGGGAAATGAATGCTAATGAACTGGAAATGCAAATCAACTTCTTACTGAGGAGATTGCATCCACGCTCTACTGGCTCTTGCCAAATAGGTAAAGCTACCTTTCCTAGGCACAAAAAAATATTAAGACTGTTAAAGCTATTAAATGGGATTTATTCTGAGATCCCTAAATGTGATTTATTGGCGCCTAAGTACTCCTGCTACCTTGCTGATAGCGTACATACCTGGGAATGGCTTGTGTTGGAAAAATGGAGATACGCAGAGTTGGGAGTGGGATATTTAGGGCTACTGCATGCATTTCGGCATTTTTTTTATAAGAAGTTTGCCTTTGTTATATATTCCTTAAGATTGTCTCATTACTTGTTCTTTCTGAGTTGTTTCAATCTCTAAGCCCAGATGGCACGTCTGCAGCACCTAGAATAAACGGGGACCAGAGCATTGCTCTACACTTAGAGAGAACACCTCCCTGTCATTCACCTCACTTCTGCCTGTCTTCTACATGAAGATAGGATTAACATCCCCTCTGAAAGTATCAGTTTTCCCAAAATAAGTTAAGCACTCACAATTGGTTTCCTCAAGCTTCTAATATCAAGTTAGGCTATGCAGAGAAAATATACGGAACAAATGCAGATCAGGGGATTGGTGCCACTCTCAGTTACACTGGGGTGAATCGGAAGCAACTCAGATACACCAATATAACTGAGAGCCAAACCGAGCCTACTATCTTTACATGCACCTGTCTCCTAGCCAAAAGGAGAGAATATCTTTCACGCTAGGGAAACAACATGTTTGCACTATACAGCCATTGCACAGCACATCACATTAACCTCGTTTTGGTGCATGCTGCTGAAGATATGGCCAGTCCCGACCTGAAGGTTTTCTCCACAAACTTTGCTAGAAATATTTACATATTTAGCCGACTCAGTCACTGTTGATAGGAAAACCTAACGATTAAGTCTAAAAATCATAGAATCATAGATTATGAGGGTTGGAAGGGACCTCAGGAGGTCATCTAGTCCAACCCCTGCTCAAAGCAGGACCAACTCCAACTAAATCATCCTAGGCTGGGCTTTGTCAAACTGGGCCTTAAAAAACCTCTAAGGATGGAGATTCCACCACCTTCCTAGGCAACCCATTCCAGTGTTTCACCGCCCTCCTAGTGAAAAGGTTTTTCCTAATATCCAACCTAGACCTCCTGCACTGCAACTTGAGACCATTGCTCCTTATTCTGTCATCTGCCACCACTGAGAACTGCCTAACTCCTTCCTCCTTGGAGTCCCCCTTCAGGTAGTGGAAGGTCACTATCAAATCCCCCCTCATTCTTCTCTTCTGCAGACTAAACAAGCCTAGTTCCCTTAGCCTCTCCTCATAAGTCATGTGCTTCAGTCCCCCTCAATCATTTTCATTGCCCTCCACTGGACTCTCCAATTTGTCCACATCCTTCCTGTAGTGGGGACCCAAAACTGGACACAATACTGTAAATGTGGCCTCACCAGTACCAAATAGAGGGGAATTATCACTTCCCTAGATCTGCTGGCAATGCTCCTACTAATGCAGTCCAATATGTTGTTAGCCTTCTTGGCAATAAGGGCACACTGTTGACTCATATCCAACTTGTTGTCCACTGTAACCCCTTCTCCTCCAGGTCCTTCTCTGCAGAAATAATCTTTATCTTCAAACTCTTGCTCAAGAGAGTACAGTTTTGCAAAAGAAGAGGAACTTGATGATGCACTTCAGGCCCCTAAAGAAGTTGATAGGATTGATGCAGCAGATGAAATTGAAGAGGCCTTTAAAGGAGACCTTTACATCTTAAGGCACTCTACAAGACTGGATGGGCAGCTTGAATGAAAGCCACTGAGGCAATGATAGTAAATTTTCAGAGTATAATTGAATGACTAGAAGATTAAACTCGTTGAAGTCAGCTATAGAGAGGACATATGTCAAGCAAAAAGCAATCTGTCTTTGATGGATTGGACGTTCTACCTCAATCTGTTATGGTGGCACAGGATCTTCGTTATAATGGCTCCCGACATGGAATCCTTCAACAAAGAAAACTGACCTGTTCCAAGTCCTCCAGATATTTGACAGCACAGTGAATGTGCTCAGCAAACTTAGATCTGAAGAAAAGTATAAGGAAATTGTAAACGAATCCCAAAGCAGGTGGGAAGCAATGGGTTTTGAAAACGTAAACTGTCCAAGCCACAACAAGAGATGTATACGCCTCATGGAGGATGAATTTGCACATGATTCTGTGTTAGAAGCTAAGGATAACCATTGAAGGAAATATGTCGAAGTCTTAGACAATATGATCAGGGAACTAAAATCTCAGTGTGAGGGCTTTCAACAGGTAATTACTCCATTTGGTTTCTTCCATCCCAGTTGACTTCAAAGTATAAATTTAGAAGAGTTAAAAGAGGACGTTTTTTAAAAACGCATGGGAAAATAGTCACATTTTCTTTAGATTTGGTTCATGAGATTATGTCTTTCAAAATGTATTATTTTACAAAGGACACTGAGGTATTCAGTTTGTCACTTGTGGTCCAGAGTTGCTTGAATTTCTAGTATCAAGTTTTCTTGACAATGTTTTACCAGAAACGAAAGTGTTGCGTTGACTCTTTTTCACCATACTAAGTGGAGTGTCTATTGCTGAATGTGCAAGGAGCACATTAAGATGTGTCAAAAGTTACATGCAATTCACTGTGTCACAGACACAGCTGAGTGACCTTGTTCTCCTTGCAACTGAGAAAGATGAGACAGCCAGGTTGGAACTGGACAGCATCACAGAACAATTTGTCAATTAAAAGTGTCCCCGTGGTGCGAGATTCCAGTCATTGGAAATGCACAAGCCAGCACAATTTTGGTGAAATTTTACTTTTGTTTAGGCCTGTGAGTTTTGTTTTGTTTGTTTGTTATAAACTTTTTCTATTTAAAGAAACTTAAGGTGATGTGATCATTGGGCCCCATGCTGCATGTTTTCAACCACGCTCTGATCCTTAAATCTGCCTTTGCTGCTCCTGCCTTGCTTCATCCCAGGTAACCTTGTTCTGACCTTCAACTCAAATTTCTGACTTTGGGTCTGACCTTTGGCTCTGGCGTCTGATTTCTGACTCCAGCTCTGACCCTGGGCTGTGATTCCTGGCTACCGACTCCTGTTCTAATCACCAGGCATGACCACCCATATCCTGGTCACTGACATTCTAGTACCTCAACAAATGAGATCAACTGAAACTGAACCAGAAAAAGCTGACTAAGATCTGTTTCCACAGGGTGACAAATCAGTCTTAATTTAAATAAATCTCATCTGTGGAAGTAACTAGAAATCTCTGAGAGAGAGAGAGACACTTAGCTTTTGTTTCCAAGAGATGACGGGCTGGATTCACCATGTTGTCTAGCACCTGGAGCTGTCTGAATGCTTGTTCCTGCTACTCAGTGTCTGATCGTGCTGATATCGGTGTGACTACAGACTGGGTTGCCAAACATCAGTCAGTGTATTGCGTGTAAATAAAAAACACGTCTCCAAGCCATCGTCATTAGAAGTTAAATTTTCAAAATAGTCTTCTTAAAAATCACACCTATAGGGCAAAATTCTGCTCATTGGGATTGCCTGCATATAATCAAGAAGTACAGGAGTAACCCACCAGCTTCGTATGCACATATTTCCAGTATAGGCGCAGTAAGTGTGCAAATGACCTTTCTGAACATTTCCCCCCCAAGTGACTACCCTAGCTCAGCTCATCTCGTGCGTCAGGATCATAAAGAAAACTAGTTTTCCTTACTCTGGGGTAAATTTGTGAACCATAGGATGACATTTTCCAAAGTAACCCAGATGCATTGGCCTTTTCTATGCTTGCAGTTTTGTTAATAAAAGTGTGAATTTACCAATAAATATTTTGTAAGGAAGAAAGGAAGTGTGTGGGGGAGAGAAGGGGTATTTTGCATTCCCTAGTGCAATGTTTCTCAGCACTATTAAGCATTTCCATTGGTCTTTGTAGAGACAACTTCTTCCTGAAGTTTCCTTTTGCTGTAGATGTTGCTGATACACTGAGCACATCCAAAATAACAGTGATTTGCATCAAGGTCCCTGTCAAGTATACAAATGCAGAACGGTTTTATCAGACTAAGATTTCAGAGTACGTTTTCTGTTTACGGGTGTTAAGAAGACACTAGCAATGCTGGAACTAAGCATGCAAATGCATAGGAAACAAGACATTCACTCAATATTCAGGGTGCATATAACATTGAAGGGGGCCTGTGTAGAGTTTAGTGAGGAAGGAGAAATTAAGAGATAGTAAATATGGAAGATGAAGGAAAAAATCTGCTGGGCAAAGCCAGTATTTTAAGGGCATATTCAAGCATCAAGATTATAGTTAGAATGCTAAGAAGGCTCAATATTCATAGTTTTAAAAAGAGACCCAAAGACAACTGGAAAATATCCCCAACATATTATATAGTTTGAGGTAAAGCTAGAGAAGAGAGGTTCTCTCAGAAACTAGAGAAAGTCCAGGCAAACTGTTTAATTGAGAGAACAGCTCCAACCCCAGTTGTGATGTCAAATCAGGTTTTTATTCTCTCTCTGAGTCAGAGTGAGCGTGAGCAGACAGGTGTGTCTGGACATCTCTGCTCACAGATAGGTGGTATGATTCAGTGCTCTGTAATGACATTACGTTGTGTGCCTTTCAGATATATGCACTACGTAAATCTAAATGCTAACGACATTCCCATAAAACACTTTTATTTTCTACAAGGGTTTTCTCCTTGTGCCATTCCACAGGTTTGTGTTTTATGGCTATTCCCTTGTTTTGCTCTGTTCATACTAATGAAAACCTAGCCAGATGATGTCACCCAGACGAAGATATTGGAGGCATGTAAAATCAAAGCTCATTCACGTCCAGCCTACACACTGTCACTGAAGTCAATGACTGACTTCATGATGTCTCCAATGGGCACTGGCTCAGGCTCGTAGATCTGTCAGAGACAGAACAGACTGGTGGCTTTTTCGTTGCTATGTGCTCTGGGGTGGTTTTAACACCATTAAAACAAACCAACTTGTATCCTAATGTGTTGTTTCATCCTGAAACCAGGCTCCAGACCTCGACAGTGAGAGAAGCATTCAACTTTTATTGACACTGCGTACACTCCAAATATGAAATGTAAGCCCTGTATAACAGCTCATTACTCACAGACACTAGCGTCTCCATTGGCATGGAAAAGGGGAAAAACACAATGAACCTGGCGTCTAGTCAAGGTGGAGGGTGTAGCAGTCTCTTCTATTGTAAAATCTCTCATTTGAATTAATCACTATTACACTCTGTTTATGACATACTTTTTCTTACAGTGAGGTCTGGTGATCTGAACTAGGAACTCCTGAGTCTAAACCTGATCTGACATCAGCTCTAACTCTCTCTCTCGCTGCGGTGTTGGACAAGTCACTTGCTGTCTGTGCTTCTGTTTCCCTACTGTAGAACAGAGATACTATTACTCAACACTCCACTAAGAGCCAGACTGTGAACCTCTTACTTACATGAGTGAGTAAAGTAATGGTAAAATGAGGATGTGGAGAAATCAAGGGAACAGTTTTGGGGAGTAACTGCTCACCTAGGTGAATATAGGATTTATAGTCTGACCAGTAATCTGGAGGTCCTCTTTAGACAGTTAGTTTGGGACACGTTGTTGAGCAGCCCAGGAGGGAGACTGATTTAACTCGGGGAGTCAATCTTCCTCCTCGTCTCCCTGTTGCTCCAAGGAAAGGGTCAACTCTGATGTGTCACAGCACATGGTCCCCAACCTGCTGGCGTAACTATCTCACCGGGCTTGATAGAGGAGGGTGGAATCGAGCCTTGGCTCTTGCCCACAGGAAGGGGGGCACAGCAGCTCTGCAGAGCATGATTCCCTTTGTGCGTAGGGAGCTAGAATATGGAACACCAGAACAAGGGAGAATGGGCATGACTTGTGCCCCACTACTCACTTGTGCTGGCCTGTAGGACAGGCCACATCCGGGCCTTTATTGGGATCTCCCCCAGGGAACCGTTTATCTACAGTGCAATCACAGGGTGTGACTACAGCTCACGCAGACATGCCCGAGCTAGCTTTAATAGAGCTTGTTTAGGTCCTGGAGCAGTGCGGCTGCTGCAGTGCACATTTCAGCATGGGTGGCACAAGCCTACCCAGAAGCCTGGGTAATTCCTCTCACGGCTAGCCCTCACTGAAGCCCAATGCAGCCCTGGCCTCCCTGCCATGGTACCCCAGCCAGCTAGCGAATGTCTACACGAGCTGCAATTGCATGCTGTGACATACTCAGTGTACTGTAGGGACTGCTTATTGATCCAGAAAGCATCAGCAGCAATGCTGCTTAAGAGGGATGCATTTAGCCTGTGCCAAGGAGGTAAGTGATGCTTAACCAGATGGAACAGAAGTATGAAATTCTGAACTCCTTTGTAGTCAGACGTTTCTAAATAAAGTTCAAATGAAGGTACAGCAAATACCATTTTGATTTCTGCGGGTTGATTCCGTACAGCATTTTATTTCATTTTATGTCATTTCAGATTTTTTTTTTTAATTTTAAAAAGTAGCTTTTAATTAAAAGTAACGCTGATTTGGGATAAAATTAAGGTGTCCCAGTTAAGAGGATGCAACAGGAGTGTTGCAAGGAGTAATTACTCAATGCTCCTACAGTGCTTTGAAGATAAAAGCGCTCAGGCAAGTAAGAATGACAATTTATTGGTATTCACATACCGATAACACAAATTCTGTACCCTAAATTGCTAGAGTTTCGCTAAGTCTCAGAAAAGCACAGCTCTTTCAAAAATATGAGCTTACCATGCAGAATGAGCCCCTCCTATGAACTGTAGGGTATAATGTTTAAGAAACTTGACTTGAAATTTCAACGTAGAGCCAGAACCTGCTTCTCTTGGAATCAGTGGAAGTTTTATCATTGACTTCAATGGGAGCAGGAGAAGGCCACATCCACTGCGATGGGTACCAGGTAAATAAGTTAAATTAAATCAATGGTTTCCCAAATGATGGTTTGAGGGTCACCAGTGGTCCACAAAGCATTTACTGGTATTTCACAAAAAGCACAGAATTGCATGGTGCTAGCTCCTCCTAATTTCCAGCCGTTAATTCACATCAACGTCAGCTAAAACAGAATTCAATAATACCCTATTATTTCAGCTCCACATACACAATTGCTGTAGCTAACATAAGTATGTCATGAAGTTGCTTTAGGGAGGTGGCCCATGCAATTGTGAGTGGGAGGGGAGGGTTAATATAGCAGTCAGTTAAAACGTGGTCTACACTATGACAATGGACAGATAAAGAAGAGAGGAGAGAAGGAGAGGTGAGCAGACACTAGAACAAATGGTCTTAATTTACAAGTGAAAAGACTCCCTCCCACACACAGGTGCTAGCTTAGCAAAGGTAACCTGAGACTTGAAAGTCAAGTTGTAATCTTACTGCCTCTTGCCCCCTCATCAGGAATAAAGGTATTTGCAATCCGAATTTAGCTGGACCATTTTGTTGATTATACACAAGGCAGAATAGAATCCAGCTCACGCATCCATATTTGCATTATCTCTACAAGAATGAAAACTTGTGTGTGGCAGTCAAGAAATGCATCTGAATCACACACAGGAATCAGATGGAATGAGCAAGCCGGTACTATTTTTACGTAGATCCTTTTCTTATTATATCCACACTTTAAATGCATGCTGCTCAACTCACTCTGCGACAGCTCCGGGGCACAATATGGTTGAATTATAGGCTGGGATGAATTTTCATCTAGTGAGTGACTCCAAGGGAGAGGCACAAAACAAAAAAACCTGTAGATGGACACTGTCTGATTAACCTTGTGCTGTTTGGTGAATTCATTGCTGAACACACTACCACATCCTTGCTGTGGATACCTCCATCCGTCACTTACACAGAAGCTCTGGTAGTGACAAAGCTTGTCCTAGATGACATAATACATCTTTCCAATCTCAAGCATCTATGAATCTAAGGAAGAGCTAGTTGAGAAAGATTTACTAGAAGGAAGAAAGGGGAAAATAGGCCATGAGAAATAAATTAAAAAGTGATCTCAGTGCTGCCCGTAACATGTTCTAATAATAAGTTAATCAACTGCATGATAGACATCTACAGGGAAAACTCTTAACACACACTAGACAAAATTGACTTTGAATGACTTTCAGAAAGTAATTTCCTAGGTTAGGTATGTAGATCAAATGACACATCGAAGCTGAGTTTTCACAAACACAGCAAAATTATCAAATGGTGATTCTGGCCTACTTCAGTCAATAATCCATTAATATACAGAAGAAACCATGCTGGATTTATCACAATGACAGTTTAACAGGGGCTGTTTTTCAGTCATTGCTATGAGGTTATAAATGCTTCCTGGGTGTCAAGCTACAGTCAGTGAAAAGGAAATTCTCAGTGTTTACTCATAAACTCTTGCATCATAAAGGACAGAGACTAAATTCTGACTGGTGGCAAAAATCTGGGCCACTCTTCTTCACAAGTAGGAGGACAGAAGATCAGGCACTGTATAGCAGAAGCAATTAACTAAGATTTCAGTGGGAGATAGGCTAGACTGGACCAGGTATGCTATTTAGCAAAGCCAGACGGATAAAGCGGGATGGAAAAAATATGCTTAGCCATGAGAGATAAAACCAGAGATAGTGCAATAAATACCAGGCTGACATACATTACAAAAATGGTGTCCAAACGACCCTACATATCTCAGACTTTACACTTTTTAAAAAAACATGTTCCTATAGTTCCCTGAAGTTTAATGAGGGATAGAGCACAGGACTTTGGTTTTCCCCAAAACCACTGGTAATTGCAAAAAGATTTAGGTTCCATAAAAGGAATCAAGAAGAAGGTGAAACAATAGCCCAATTTGTAGCAGCTCTTAAGAAGCTTGCTGAGCACTGTGAATTTAATGATGTGCTAAATGACACCCTACGTGATAGGATAAAGCTGGTAAGCTGGTTCCATTTGCCTCACTGTCGATGTGGCCATAGAATCATCATATTCTTTCTCTTCCTTCCTCGGCATCACTAGGGAAAGGGGGTTGCCATTCCTGAAGGAGAAAGTGAGGAGTGTCTTGACTCTGATGATGTTGAGACTTCGGGTAAGTTCCGTCTGAGGAATGGGGACTCTGGAATGTCAGATACTCTTAAATCTGATGGTTATCTGAATTCCCGTGGTGGTGGATAGATCATCATTGGTGCTGCTGCAGTGCATGGTGCCAATGTGTAAGTTTTAATAAGATCAGCAGGTGGCACCAGAGATCGTTTCAGAGCTTCTGATTTCATCGGTGCTGATGGCTTTGTTGGTGCCGATGTTAGTACCAACACCTTCTTCGATGGCACGAAAAGTCTTGGCCCCGCAGATGAAGTAAAGGGCTCGTTTTGGTCACCAGAGACGGAAGGTGGTGTCGATGGCTGTTGGTTTGCCCTATTAGGGTCTTTAGATCTTTTCTTAGAGATGATACCTGAGGTACTCGGTCTCGCAGCAGACCTGCGCCCATATCACAACCCATTGAGGCCACTGATCTAGCTGGGGATGGCATTCTTGTGGTTTGCACTTCAGAAGTGGAGGAAGCGGCCGCTCTCTTTTTACCCTCTGTCCGGTCAGAGGATGTTTTTCTCTTCTCGGGCATGGAGAGTGAGGGTCAGTAGACAACCTCACTGAGTTTGAGGGTCTCTCCAGGGAGCAGTGAGAACCCAGGTCTGACGCTGGTTAAAGGGACTTTTCCATTATGATTAGTTTTAGTCTAACGTCTCTGTCCTTCCTACCCTTCAGCTTTAAGCCATGGGAGCACTTTTGGGGAATATGTTCCTCTCCCAGGCAGGAAATACACTATGCATGGCTATCTGTTATCAGGAAGGCGGCCCCACACGAAACGCACCTCTTAAACCCAGGAGAGCCGGGCATAAGAGTGAGGGAATAGCTTCTCTGTCGGTACGCCCATATCTTGAAAACAGCGTGCAGATCTGGTGGCCCCATCTCAAAAAAGATACATTGGAATTGGAAAAGGTAGAGAAAATCACAACAAAAATGATTAGGGATATGGAAAAGCTTCCATATGAAGAGAGATTAAGAAGACTAGGACTTTTCAACTTGAAAAAGAGATGACTGAGGGGGAATATGACAGAGGTCTATAAAATCATTACTGGTGTGAAGAAAGTAAATAAGGAAGTGTTATTTACTCCTCCTAACACAAAAACTAGGGGTTACTAATTGAAATTAATAGACAGCAGGCTTAAAAATGAACAAAAGGAAATATTTCTTCACACAACACACAGTCAACCTGTAGAACTCCTTGCCAGAGGTTGTTGTGAAGGCCAAGACTATAACAAGATTCAAAAAAGAAGTAGATAAGTTCATGAAGGATAGGTCCATCAATGGCTATTAGCCAGAATGGGTAGGGATTTGCCAGAAGCTGGGAATGGGTGACAGGATGGATCACTTGATGATTATCTGTTCTATTCATTCCCTCTGAAGCACCTGGCATTGGCCACTGTCAGAAGACAGGATACTGGGCTAAATGGAGCATTGGTCTGACCCAGTATGGCCGTTCTTATGTAAGGAAGAAAAATGGGAGAAGAAAAATGAGAATAGCCAGTTCACTATCCATTTTATACCTACACTATACTAAGAACTGTAGAGTTGGAAAGATAAATTGTAAGGAAAATACTATTTTTTTTTTATAGAAGGAAACAAGAGAGAGAAATGAAGAACTTAACTGTGAGAGAGTATACTATGGACTAAGGCACTATCTAAGGAAAAAAGGGGCTCTAACGGTTCCATTCCACACCAAAGGCGGTAGAGAAGGAACTGAGGGCGGTTGGACTGCACAGAGCTATATATACGTCCCGTGCACAGCGCAAGAGGGAGGAGGTGTACATATGCAATCTGCGGGGCACTACTGCTGAAGATCTCCTATTCCAGAAGCAAAGGAGCTGCTGCACCTACAGTGGAGCACGAAGTTTAGGAAAAAGAAGTGGAAGTTTTGCCATAGATTTCTTCACACAGGCCAGAAAAAAAGGCCTACTTGAAGAGGGAAAGTAAAAAATTGAGGCCAGTGAGATGGAGTTCAGAGAAAATTTTGTTCCCCAGAGTGGAGGCAAAGTACCTACATTCCTTGACTGCACACCTGAGCTGTATATGCCAAGCATAGCTCTGAAGGTGCAGTCCAGGTGATAGAGAGGCTATGCTGGCTTCAAGCTACTTTCCACCTTCTGAATTCTGGGTTCTGCTTTCCAAATTCCCTTGTCCCTTAAAATAGCTGCTGGGGCAGCTCTAAGTTATGGCAGCATTAAATGGTCACCTCTACAGCATTCTACCGGCATAAAATGACTGGAACACGGTAGTTTCAGCTAACATCCTGGGGATACCTCAGCAAAATGTAAGCAAATGGGACAAAGAAGAAATCTTTCCTCTGCATTTAAATTTTGCAAGTTAATCCTTTAAGAGTCTGATCATGCTGGAGAATTTTATTCTTTTAATGTAACCATCCCCAGGCCCTCACACCTTCAACTGAATTTTTAAAATATTAAACTAACTCATTTACTGTACTTTTTATCTTTTTAATGAAACTTTTTTGCATGATCATTTCTCCTGATTGCAAAAGAGAGCAGTAATCTGATACAATTTTAAACAGCATATTCCTACTTCTAAAAAATGTCATACTGTATAAAATGTGGGCAACAGAGGATTTTGAGACCTAGCAGAAATCATTCATAAACAGTATAATCCAAAGCTCTTGGACTACAGACAATGGAAGATGAGATGGAGTAGTGAACAGTGTATGGAGGCTTTATATATCATTCTTTTCATTGCTTTTTTCCCTTCTCAGTCAGAGGGAGAGGCATAGATTTCTGCCATCATCATCATCATCCCTGGAAGTATTCCCAATATGGTCTTGCAGGTGAGGAGGTCTGTAAAGATATCATGGCACCAGAGTAGGGGTGTTAATTTCAATTTCCTGGCCAAATTCTAACTCAGATATTTTACCTAAGGACCAGATAAATCACCCCTGTGGGGAAATCCGTGAGAGGGTTCCGAAAAGGTGATGAAGGGCACACCCTCAAATATCTCTAAGGCTGGTCAAAAAATGTTGGTCAAAAATTTAGTTTTTGACTAAATAAAGTTTCTGTGGAAAGTGTCTGCTGTTCTTAGAAAAAGAAAAAAAAATGTTCTGTGGGAAAAAAATGCCGCATTTTTTGACCAGCTCTAGATATGGCTCATTGTAATCCCAAAGTCCCCTGTGTTCCACACAAATTTGGTGTCCTTCTGGCTTTATTGGTTAATGATTATTTACTTCACAAATAAAGAATCATGAAATTCGAATTGCTCATTCATGACCATAAATTCTATCTAGCTGGCATTACTTAAAACCAGTGGGATGATTCGCACAATTGGAATGTTAAAATCAATAGCAATAACCTATTCAGGAAGGATTGAGTGGGCAAAAGGGGAGGGGGAGTGGTACTCTATGTCAAAAATACCGTTACCTTTTTCCAAGTTACTGATAACTTGGAAAAAAATTATCTTGAATGCTTATGGATCAATATTGTAATAGATAAAGCACAAGACGGATGGAACAAGATGACCACTTCCTTATGCACCTATCTACAATGTGTAGAAGAAAAAAAGCCTGTAAAGCCTGTATGATTATGAGGGACTTCAATTTGAATGACATATGCTAGCGGTTTCCTGCTGCCAGTACTAAAACATCCATGGAATTTCTAAACATTGTAGATGACAATTTCCTAACTCAAGAAGTGTTGCAGCCAACATGGAAGAATAATTTGTTAGACTTTGTCCTAACAGAAAAAAGAAGAACTGATCACAGAACTAAAGAATAATGGTAGCTTAGGTACAAGTGATCATGACTTTATCACATTTATAATGTGCACGCAGAATAAAGTCTAGATGAGTAATATATATACATGGTATTTTAACAGGGCCAATTTCACAAAGCTGAAAATAATTATGAAGCAAATCATTTGAGAAGAAGAATTTAATACAAAAAAAATTAGAATTATAATTTGGAATAATTTATGAACACATTACCAGACACCCGAAAAACCCACAATCCGACAACTGAAGAAGGCTGTACTGGTTAAAAAAACAGACCTGATTTTCAGGGAAAGTGAAGGTAGCTATAAAAATAATATATATTACATAGAAGAAAGGGGAAGTTGATAATAATGAATATAAATCGGAAGCTAGGAAAATTGAAAAGGGACGGAAAGGGACACAAGGAGGAAATTATGGTGAGGTTAATCAAAGACAATAAGGTGTTTTTCAAAAAATATATTAGGAACAAAAGGAATCCTTACAATGGTATTGTTCAATTAGTAGATGGAAATGGTAGAATTATCAATAATAATGTAGAAAAGGCAGAAGTGTTCAATAAATATTTCTGTTCTGTATTTGGGAAAAAATAGACAATACAGTCTCATCACATGGTAATAACACTCTTTCCATTCAACTAGTATCTCTAGAGCAGGGGTGTCAAACTCGGTGACAGTGACAGGCCAAATGCGCATACACTCCCCTTCAAAGGGGCCATGCAAAAAACCCCTGCCGAAAAATTCTGACTATTTTCCACTTTTCGGCGGCACGGCATCAGCCCTTTTCTGCGGCGGCATTTTGCGGTGGGTCCTAGCTGCATTGCCACTTTAAGAGATTTCTAGGAGCGATGCCCGCTGCCGAAATTTTCTGGGCGTCTTCCATTTTTCGATGGCAGGCTTCTGCGGAGTAAGGTATTGCCACTTTAAGACTCTTAAACTGGCAATGCCATCCACCGACAAATCTCTTAAAGTGGAAATGTTTTCAAATGGAACTTTCAACGGCAGCACACAGGCCAGATCAAAACGGTTCATGGGCCAAATGCAGCTCACGGGCCGTATGTTTGACACCCCTGCTCTAGAGGATGTTAAACAGAAGTTACTACATAAGAACATAAGAATGGTCATTCTAGGTCAGACCAATGGTCCATCTAGCTCAGTATCCTGTCTTCCAACAGTGGCCAATGCCAGGTGCTTCAGAGGGAATGAACAGCACTGGTAATCATCAAGTGATCCATCCCCGTAAAGTTAGACATTTTTAAATCAACAGGTCCAGATAACTTGCATCCAAAAGTTTTAAAGGAGCTCACTGGACTGCTAATGATGATTTTTCAATACATCTTGGAGCACCAAGGAAGTTCCAGAAAACTGGAAGAAAGCTAATGCTGTGCCAATGTTTAAAAAGGGTCAGTGGGATGACCGAAGTAATTATAGGCCTGTCAGCTGACATTGACCCCAGGTAAGGTAACGGAGTGGCTGATATGGGACTAAATTAATGAAGAATTAAGAAAGGTAATGTAATTAATGCAAATCATCATGTATCTATGGGAAACAGATCCTGTCGAACTAGCCTTTTTTTTTTTTTAGGAGATTACAAGATTGGTTGATAAAGGTAATAGTGCTGATGTAATAAAATTAGATTCCATCAGGCATTGGACTTGGTACCACATGACTTTTTTATCAAAAAATTAGAACAATATAAAAATTAACATAGCACATATTAAATGGATTAAAAACCAGCTAACTGATAGGTCTCAAAATGTAACTGTAGATAGGTAAAAATAATTAAGATGGTGTATTTCCAGTGCGACTCCACAGGGATTGGTTCTTGGCCCTAAGTTATCTCCTAGAAGAAATCAAAATCATGTGATAAAGTTTGCAGATGGCACCAAAATTGGGGGCGTGGTAAATAATGAAAATAATGATAAATAACAAAGAATAGAGGCCATGCTTACAGGATGGGAGACTCCCAGGAATCAGCGACTGAAGAGATCTGGGGGTGGGGGTTGATAATCAGCTGAACATGAGCTCCCAGTGCAATGCTGTGGCCAAAAGAGCTAATGAGGAATGCATAAGCAGGAGAAGGAGTAGGAGCAGAGAGGTTATATTACCTCTGTATTTGGCACTGGTGCAACCTGCTGCTGGAATATTGTGTCCAGTTCTGGGGCCTACAATTCAAAAAGGATTTTGATAAATTGGAGAGGGTTCTGAGAAGAGCCATGACAATGCTTGAAGGATTAGAACACCAGCCTTATCGTGATAGACTCAAGGAGCTTAGTCTGTTTAGTTTAAAAAAGAGAAGATTAAGGGGTGACTTGATTATAGTCAGTAAGTACCTGCACAGGGAATAAATGTTTGATAAAGGGCTCTTCAATCTAGCAGAAAAAGTTCTAATATGATCCAATGGCTGGAAGTTGAAGCTAGACGAATTCAGACTGTAAATATGATGTATATTAGAGTAATTAACCACTGGAATAATTTACCAAGGGTCCTAGTGGATTCTCCATCACTCAGAATTTTAAAATCAAGATTGGATGTTTTTCTAAAAAAATATACATGCACTAGGAATTATTTTGGGGAAGTTCTATAGCCTGTGTTATACAGGGCAAACTAGATCATCATGATGGTCTTTTCTAACCCTGGAACCTATGAAACTGAGATTAGAGAGAGAATTATTTACACTAATGGAGTGTAGAGTTTTTTACACTAAAGAAATAAGTCCGGCAGGATTTTAAGTTTCCAGCATGGACAATTAATGTGCCATCTTGTGTCTCTGTCATACATTCTGTCACACATTAAGGACTTGGCAGGTTGAGAAACACGCTGAAGAGAATGTTAAGAAAAGCATCTCTCCTGTCAGTGAAAAGGGACACTTGCCACAGTATTTTTGTGTTGTTTTAACATTTTTGGGGGACAGTCCATGTAGAATTTTTAACCTGAAATATGCATGCAGACACACATGAAGTATGGAGCAGTGGGGTGCTTCCCTCAAGAAGTAAGTAAAAATAAATCGGTAGCTAGACAACAAAAAAAGAGAGGATTGAAAAATAAATCTGATAGCTTTTAGTACTTTTTTTTTGTTCTGTGTCCTGATTTTTCACATCACAGCATTAACAATGGTGCATCTCAAACAAAATGGCCACCAGCAAATCATATGATGGCAAAAGGCAATATTTCCCTACTTTTCAGACTACAAAATCTACTGCTTTTAATTGTCCTAAGATAGGGCAGCCAAATATTCTATTTCTTAACACTCTTGTCCGAATGTGCCTGCCCTACTTTGAGAGAGTAGGGCATGCTGCTGTTATCAATCTAATCTACCAGCATCTTGAAGGAATCATGTGATTTGTCATTTACCATTTCTGAACAATGCACCAATAGGAGCTCTTGTAAGAAACTTCCTGAGACCTCCTAGAGAGTGTGAGATTAAGTGCCAGTGTTGCCAACTCTTGTGATTTTTTTTGCAATTCTCAGTATTTGGTGTTTCTGACATAGACCCAGCTCTGGGACTCATGTAATTATATGAGAATCTCAGCTTTCGTATTTTAAAAAGAACCCTATGTTTGCAGCCACTATGGTTGCAGAGAAAAGCTTGAAAATGTGACTTAAGTGCACCCTAAAGGTTAAGAACCAGAAGATAATGAACCCAAAGTTTTTTTTTAATCTCATGATTTAAGCAAACCTCGCGATTTTTTAATTCTGATATTTAATGTAGGCAATACTGCCTATGTGACAAATATAAATGGTAACTTAAGATAATATTCAGCGTATGAGAAATCAACAGCCCTATTGAGAAACATCCTTTACTTGTTGACTCATGCCCTGTGGCTTTTATGAAATCATTTGCTTCTTCGAGTAGGTAGCAGTGATGACAAATTTATATCTAGGTTTGATAGCCAACACGTTGCCGCAACAGTGAGCTGGTGAGCTTCAGGACCCCCGCAAAAGAATGAAGAGGGCACTCAGATATGATGCTTCATGTGGTGCTCCTGTTAAGTGTTGGTGTTTTTCATACTCTGTGAAATTTCACTAATATACCAATGTCATCTACTGGCCACTGGATGTTGCATTACCGACCTCCCAGTGAACGTAGCAATGATTATATTTCCTCAAACTTTTACGCAAGAAGGGGCTACTAAGAAATTTTTGTTCAGATTAAAGTATAGTTTTCAATACTTTTGCTGAGATGATCACATACTGTGGTTCAGTTGAATAGAACATTGTGGGGTTTGGTCCCTTAAAAGTAAATTGCGCCCTGTATTTTCCCATACTGTTCTCGTTTGTCTCCTTGATATGCAGGTGGTTACCCTGTTATCAAGTGATAATTTAAGTGACTGACTTGTAGCATCACCACTGTAATTTGATGTCTGCCTGCTGAACAAAATGAGAGGGGTATGAGCAGCTACAAGATCTCTAAATAGACTTCTGAGTAGCGCACCTACTCACAGAGCTTGACTGCAAAGAATGTACGATGCTAAATGTTTTATTTTTGCTAGGGCAGCGACCATGGCCGTGCAGTGGGATAGTGCCTCATTCCTCTTTCCCAATGACTCTGTGGCAATCACACTGGTGTTGCTTCACTGGAATTTCACCATATATCTGTCCAACTGTCACTTCTGTTTTCATTTAAAGCATCAGCTGGTTTTGAGAAAAACATTGTTACCCTAGTCCAGTGGTTCTCCACCTATCCAGACTACTGTACCCCTTTCAGGAGTATGATTTGTCTTGCGTATCCCAAGTTTCACTTCACTTAAAAACTACTTTCTTACAAAATCAGACATAAACATACAGAAGCAAGTTTGCGGACGACACTAAGCTGGGGGGAGTGGTAGATACCCTGGAGGGTAGGGATAGGATACAGAGTGACCTAAACAAACTGGAGGATTGGGCCAAAAGAAACCTAATGAGGTTCAACAAGGACAAGTGCAGAGTCCTCCACTTAGGAAGGAAGAATCCCATGCACAGCTATAGATTGGGGACCGACGAGCTGGGCAGCAGCTCTGCAGAAAAGGACCTGGGGGTAACGGTGGATAAAAAGCTGGATATGAGTCAGCGGTGTGCCCTGGTTGCCAAGAAGACTAATGGCATATTGGGCTGCATTAGGAGGGGCATTGCCAGCAGATCGAGGGAAGTGATTATTCCCCTCTATTCGGCATTGGTGAGGCCGCATTTAGAATATTGTGTCCAGTTTTGGGCCCCCCACTACAAAAAGGATGTGGACAAGCTAGAGAGAGTGCAGTGGAGGGCAACCAAAATGATTAGGGGCTGGAGCACAGGACTTATGAGGAGAGGCTGAGGGAACTGGGCTTGTTTAGTCTGCAAAAGAGAAGAGTGAGGGGGGATTTGATAGTGGCCTTTAACTACCTGAAAGGGGGTTCCAGGGAGGATGGGGCTAGGCTGTTCTCGGTGGTGGCAGATGACAGAACAAGGAGCAACGGTCTCAAGTTGCAGGGCGGGAGGTCTAGGTTGGACATTAGGAAAAAGTTTTTTACTAGGAGGGTGGTGAAGCACTGGAATGGGTTACCTAGGGAGGTGGTGGAATCTCCATCCTTAGAGGTTTTTAAGCTGAGGCTTGACAAAGCCCTGGTTGGGATGATATAGCTGAGGTTAGTCCTGCTTTGAGCAGGGGGTTGGACTAGATGACCTCCTGAGGTCCCTTCCAACTCTAATATTCTATGATTCTATGATAAGTGTCAGAGCACACTATTACTGAAAAATTGCTTACATTCTCATTTTGTCTGTATGAAATTTCAGTCTGTACTGACCTCGCTAGTGCTTTTTATGTAGCCTGTTGTAAAACTAGGCAAGTATGTAGCTGAGCTGATGTACCCCCTGCAAGACCTCTGAGTACCCCAAGGAGTACCTGTACCCCTCGCTGAGAACCATTGCCCAACTCCCACTAAAGGTAAAGGAATAGCAAGAGCTGGTCTGGTAATATATTTCTGAAGGTTGTTTCTGCACAGTTCATTTATAAGGAAATACCACAACATCTCCTGGTCAGGTTAGGATTCTTTCTCCAATATACATGCTCTTCAAACTCTAAAATAGTTCCTTCTTTTGTTTTTCAATCGTAGTATGCGCAACCTAGGTGATTATTGCCTGAAGTGTTTCTCAAACTCCATTTCTTTCAAACAACCTCCTGTAGGGTTTCTTGGGAAATTTCAGGAACTTACTACATCTATTAATCTAAACTGAGGATAGAAAACAAGGCTGGGGGCCAGGTCTCTGCTGTGTCCTGCGTAGGGTGGGGCTGGTAAAGAACGGGGTATGGCTCCCTGAGTCTCTGTCTGCCCTGGCTCTGAAGACAGGTTAAAGCACTCTAGGGGCTGCTCTAACACACACCAGGTGACAACAGTCCCCAGGGGGCTGCCCACCAGCTGAGAGTAGCTAGAGTACAGCTTGTTCTTGCTACACCTCCTCCGTAGCAGGTCTGAAGGGAGGCTGATATAGGAACCAGCTATACTGACACTACACCTACTGGGAAATCCTACCCAACACTTCCTTGAGAAGAAGGGGCAGAGAATCTGTCCCCAAAAGCAGAAGAGAGAATCATGGCTGAGGATAACACAGAGTCCCCCATGGATGGGCTCTGGAATTACACTGATGCAAGCACAGGACCTGACAAAGGGCCATTCTGTTACATCCCTGAAATCCAATCAGTTAAATATTCCTTTTAAATTAACTACCTATTGAGTTAGCACAGTGAGCAGGGTTCTTATTTACAAGGGACATTCACCCCCGCCCCATTCCTGTGTCCAAATCTCCAACCCAGCTATAGATGAGTTTTTCAACAAACACTACTACATAATTTGTCTGAGGGCAATTAAGACTTTCCTACTGACTTCAATGATAGCACGCAATTGCCAAAACTGGGAAGAGAACCCAGCTGTCCCGACTATCAATGTCTGCTCTAGCCACTAACCAACACTCCCTCCCGCTTTGGAGCATAAAGGATATCCAGGCCCTGGCCAGGAGGAAGAACAAGATACCCTATTGTAATAGAGATGGAAAGGCCCTAAAATGTATGCTGAAATGGGAATGTGGAATGGAGGACTCTGAACAAGCCTTTGGGCTGGAGCAGTGAAAATCCTTTAAAAAATAAAGTTAATGTGCAACCTAGTTCTATTTATATGATGGAATGTATAGAAAATACAGCACATTTCATGGACATAAGGACACCCGTCTGAAAAATACAGGACAAGATTTATTTTGAAAGGACCGCAACAAATAATGCTTCCTTTATGTTACAAAAATCATATATTTGTATCACAATTTGTGATTCTTTTCAAGATTATTGCTTGAAAACTTTTTGTGTGTGTTTGTTTGGTAACTGCTCAAATGCTTCTAATTGGATGTAGGCAGTGAGAGAGGAGGAATCAAATATGGGAATGACTTAAAAAGGAAAGAGGCGATTGTCCTATTTTACAGTGAGACATCTTTTAATACCAGTTAATTCAAGCTGTTCAAGTAGCTACATTACATCGTGTCCTTCAGCCAGAATGAAAGACATCTTGATGCTAAAAATAAAGGAAATGGGAACTCACACCCTCCACATCAAGAATACTCTGACAGGACTGAAACTGGCTGAGGAAAGAAATGATGGAGTAAAGGAAACAACTGTCTTAGTATAGTGTTCATTGCAAAGCTAGAGGAAAGGTCTGGTTTTTTAGAAACTGTATAGTCATGTGTGTGTCTTCCAGAGTCTGCCGAAGAATGTTCATAGATTTCAGTGGGTTTTGGGTCAGGCCCTTAGTGAAAAACAGACTACTGTGAATACAGAAATGACACTTTATAGGCCTAATTCTAATCACCTACCAATCAATGTAATTCGGGAATAACTCCATTGACATCAGACATCATTTACACGGGTGTAAACTAAACCAGAATCAGGCTCTCTATATTTAAAGAGAAGTCTAATTAAATCACCAAACCTGTCACTGAATTTTCTTTTGTTTGTAGCACCACTAGTCACATACCTTTTTACTTAAAGCTATACGCGCATATAGGGCCAGAATCTCAAATGGTGTAAATAGGTATAGTGCAATTGATTTCAACAGAGCTATACTGATTTACACCAACTGAGTATCTGGCCAATGGTTTCTACAACTATTATGTGATTTCATATGCTTTTTTAAATGAAATATTTCCCTACTTAATGAATAAAAGTAAAACAAAACATACTGCATCTGCAGACAGCCAGATAGTGACAACCATCAAAATGGAGATTCCCCGATTAAAGATATCAGTATTTTAAAGTCAAACTAAGACAGTTGCTTCAGGTGACACATCAATTTAGTTGCCAAATGCATAGCACATCATTAAAATGCACTGCCCCAATTACAAAGCTTATTTTCAGCTTCTGCTATAAATGGCAGGCTTTAGTCAGTTTAGTCTGAAGATGTGAGAATGTAGGGTTAGAGAATTCTCTCTATTATGTGTTTTTTCATCAAGGGCTTTTCTTTTGCTCATAATCACTAGGAGTCAATGCAGTGAAAAATAATGGATACAAATCTACATATATCCAGCTGCTCATATCCCATAAGGCACGCCAGGCTTCCACTTGCTCATTGTTCATCATTATGAACAGCCTAGTTCAAAAGAGTGCAAATGAATGCAGATTCAATTATTTTGGGGAGACGTTATATAAAGAGTATAGCACTGTGATTTGCAACACAGAGCTCCCTCTGCCAGTGCTAAATAAAACTATAAGAAAGTCCCCCCATATTTCCCTCCCTGCACAAAAAAATTCAGAGTTATTTTGCAGAAATATCTCTTAATGGATTTTGTTGTTTGGCGGGACAAGGTTTGGGGTGGGTTTTTTTAGTATCATACTTGCACCAAGTCTTAAGATTCCTGTAGGATTAAAACTTCAGGCCCCAAGTTCATAATATTTCAGTCTAACACATTTTTTAGATGCATAAATAAACTGTGTTGCAAGGGAGGTCAAATGCTGCCCGCAGAATTTATAACAACCCCCAGCTGCCCTCAGATTAATATGTATGTGCAACCTGGAGAAACTACAGTTCCCAGCATGCACTGGTCAAGCATGACCATAGAAGCCTTCTTCTTCGCAAACTAGAGCACTGGCTGGTGGGACCTCTGGACTGCGGAGACTAAAGATCAGTGTAGCAAAAATCTGTTCCTCTTCACTCACAGATATGCCTGTAGCCCTCATGCTTCACTTTTCCACTGCTGCCCTCAGGTGCCCAAATTATGGACACCCTCACTGCACTAGTTAAAGGAAAAGGGCCATTTTATTTCCAAAGCCAGAATTCTCCATTTGCCCATAGGCCAAGAAGTACATGTTGGTTGGGAATTAAAAACAAAAACCATGCATCCAATGCACTTAAAATAAGATTCAGAAGTGTGATTCTCTCATGATGATGACAAACCATTTTAAAACTCCAGCATATATTCAGCACGGGGTTTCCTTTACGCAAGAACTAGCATGAACCAAAAAGCACCACACACAGAATAACATTTAGCGGCTAGGTCCAAGGCTACGGCCACACTACAAGCTACGGGGGGCGGGGGAGAGGGGGATTCCCTTGCTCACATACACAGATTCACGCTACCACTCATCAAGCTAGTGAGAATAAAAGTAGCAGTGTTGCCATGGTAACACTGGTAGCAGCAGAAGAGGCACAGTTTAGCTGTGTCAAGTACATACCCAAGTTCAGGCGTGTTTGTGCTTGACACAGCTACGCCATGCCTCTGCCGCTGCTCCCCATGCTACCACAGCTATACTGCTATTTGTAACTGAGCTCGAGGATGTGTAAGCGAACAGGGGGAAATCACACCCTAACTCCCAATGTAAATGTAGTTTAAATGTACTGAGTCTCCAAAGATTTTGTGTTGTGTCTCGTTCTTGTGCTCCCATTATAAGATTATATCTGGGACAAAAGAAACAGTTCAAACCAAGGTATCATGGATAAGAGCATGTAACTTGTGCAGAGTGGAAATAAATTTGGTCTGGTTTATTTCCTTTGTAACATCTTTCATGGGTAGCTCTTAAAAAGTGGCTTTGCCAGTTTTCCCTCCTTAAACATATAGGAATCTCATTCTTCAGCTTAAAAGCATTTTCTCCACTGTTTTTAAATCATATCTGATGTGTATTATAAGGAAAGCGTTCAGATACCATTGTAAGCACCCTGTACTTCTGGGGCCTTGGAACTTAATTGGGAGTTTTACAGTTAGGAAGATCCTGGGAGACTATAACTCCCATGATGTCTTGGGGAAAAAGGAGAGAGACTCTTCCCCATCCAGGGAGTGGGACAAAAAGCATGTGGGGGACTCCATTTTGGTGCTGGGGTGGAGTGCAGCCGAGGATGGAAGCTGCTGCGGACAGAGTCCCAAAGCTGCTGCTGGCTGCTGCCAGGGTCCCAAAGCTGCTGCTGAGCGTCTGCTGGAGTTTTGATGGAGCAGGGAGCTTCGGAGGTTGCTGGCATTGCCCAAGCCAGGGCAGGGACTGAGCCTGGAGCTGACTGAGGTGGGCCTGCAGTGAAGGTGGTGTGAGTGCCTCCCCCCTCTGTTGTTTGGGGCAGGGCTTGTAAAGGAAGGGGCACAGCAGAGAGACTTTGACTGGGCCTGAGAAGAGGCAGAGAGAGAGAGAGAGAGAGGGTCCCTTCAAGCAGGGCCAGGACTGCAGACATTTGGTTGGGCCACCTCCAAATCTCCAGCTTGATACCTGGGCTGAGCTGATACACTGAACCCACAGAGTGCTGTCTCCTTCTTCAGATCTGCAAGCGCGCCCACGCAAGCAAGGGGTTAGGGCTCTGAACTCTAGGGGAGTGCACACTCCGGAGGTGGGGTAAATAGTGGCAGTGTAGATGCCAGTTAGACAACTTTCATTTTACACTGTGTACTATTTTTATTAATTGATTTATTCAACTGCCCCTGTGGATTTAAAATAATAGTGATGTTTCATTTCAGTCTGTTATGCCATATTTTATTAATTTGTTGAGTAAAGGTGTGTTAACTCTAATTTAAATATATTGGATGTTTAGTTTGTATAATTGCAATTGTTGAGTTAGACCTATGTCTCAGATTATTATAATTATTAGGCTAGGTTTAGTCCTGGGGAAGCTCCCAAGACACACTATTGAGCGTGTGCAGGGGCCAGCCAGGTGGAGGCACTGCCAATTTTAAATTCCTTTAGAAGCAAAGGGACTGCAGCAGAGGGGTAGATAGAGGATTCCCACCTATCCTACATCATCACTGGGATACTCAGGATCTCCTTTGTTGTTAGCAACCTTAGGCACCCTTGCACACCGGTGAGTATTGCCTGCTCCCAAGTAACCCAGAAAAAGAAGGGGGTTACCCCATCACAATAGGTGTAATGTAAGAATATAGATAGTTTAATTACAAAATATTGTAAGCACATCATTTCCTGTCTTTCCAAATTCAGGTCAACTGTTAAATCCATACAACCCGTGGATTGTTGCTGATCCAATTCTAACTAAAAAGATGTTATAGTTATCAACTGTGGTAGCCCTTAAAATGGTGTCAAGTTTCTTTCCTTTTAATAGTTTCCTCAGGTGGAGTAAGTTATCATTTACAGACTGAGGGCCTGATTCTGGTCCTGCTGTATAAATCTGGATAATTTTGCTGAAATGCAGTTACTGAAGATTCTGAAAATCAGAGGGCAAGCTTCTGGCTCCGTTACTCAGAAACTACCGTGATACCAGCTCAAATATTATGGTGCTAAGGGATTTATAAAGACCTGAACAGAACACAAGAGAAACACGCATAGCAAGTAGTACCTTAGTCTGGGACAACCCAACTGAATTAAGGCAACCAGAAACATATGGAAATGACATGTTTCCCCGAAGAGCTCTAAGAAGGCCTAATTTTTAAGATCTGTCTATCTGGAATTTTGTCTGGTGTATTTATGAAGTTCCCCAAATGCTTCTTGGCAATTTGTCAATACCTTGGTATGCTGTTAGCACGCTGTAGGGCTGCAAATTTCCATGATGCAAGTTGCTTATTTTTTCTTCGTCCTTCACATTCTTTGTTTAACTCTGTCTATAAGCTTCCCATGGCAATCTCAGTTTTGATGACAGAATTATTAACAGTGGTGAAGGATGATGGGAGAATCTCAAATTGAGTAAACACAAACATACTGGTGTATCTCACTGTTATTGCATGTGTCATGTAGCAGTTTTATGAAACAGGAAAAATTCCACTTCTCACAAAGCTAGTCTCATGGGAGCGAAAATATCTGGTAAAGCCACATTTAGGGGATGCCATAAATAGCCTTTTTGTCTTAATTAATCTACTATTTAAACAACATCTAAAAAAACTACATTAAAAAGATTATTAAGGATGCAAGGTCAGGCACTCAAAAAAGTTTGGAGGTTTCAGAATTAAGTTGGCCCATGTAACCTTAATTCAGTCCCCTGCACATATGAATTATGATACAGTCTTTAATTACATGGTCACAAACTCTTTTTTTGCCCAGATGACCTTTCCCTCATTCAATGCACCAGATGGATGGTGCTCAGTGAATGAACAGTTATTTGATATTTTATTTTATCTTTTTTGTTCAGTATATGGCCCCATCCTATGAAAAGGGATCTATAAAGACCTGAACAGAACAGAAGAGAAATACTCACACCAAGTAGTACCTTACTCTGGGACACCCCAACTGAATTAAGGCAACACAATATTCATACTCTGTTTTGAATACAGAATCACTAATTTCCACATGGGCTTTTCTGTGACATTCATCACTGGAGCATCCGTGTGCTGCACAAACAATGAATTTATCTGCACAACATCTTGTGTATATTATTGTTCCCATTTTAAAGATGAGGAACCGAGGCACAGACACATTAATGTCAAAAGTGTCTGCTAAATTTGGGTGCCCAATGTGAGATTCCTGTGGACTATTTTTCCCCTGATTATTTTCCCATTTTATAGTACTTTTTCCTCAAAGCACAGTTCTTATTGACTTCAATTGCAGCTGTGAGTACTCAGCACTTCTGGTTGGACACCCAGAAAATGAGAACAACCAACAATTCGTCACCGCCTGTAAAATTTTTGGCTTAAGTAACATCACCTAGTAAATGTGCAGCAGAGGCAGGGATTGAATCCAATTCACCAGGGCAACATTCAACTGCCTTTAACCATTAGACTGGCTTTTCTCTTCCTGCAATCTCCTGCCTCACTCACTACACACCTTCCAACTTCTGCAACAAGTGACCCAGGGTCCTAAGACCACACCCAGTTCATTCACTGGCATCATCCATCCTGTGCACTGAGGCAGAGATCTGGGGAAAAAGCTTCCTCAACTTCCTGCATTCCAGTCAGTTGGCTTCCTCCTCTCTGTGTGAGCACCAGTGGGGAGAAAGGGGGGCATTGAGAACACTTTCTCGTGTCTCTTTGCTCTCTGTCCCGGTGCCTGGAAACACAGCATCCCCTGGCTCCTGAGAGGAAAAATTTCAGAGACAGTCCTTCTTAGCCCCTGCAACCCCAGAATGCAGTATGCTCAGTCTCTCTGTGGGGATAGCACATACCCAGTGCAGTCACACATGGGAGCTGTAAAGGGCTAGAGCATGGTCAGTACGGTCAGACTCTTTGGAGAATTTAGCTGCCAAACTCTAACAAGTCTCTGAGCATGGGCAAATTGAGATTTTCAGGGCCTAGTTTGGCACTTTTTCACAGAGATGGTTAAATGCACATCCTTGACACTAGGCCAACCCCACTGCCAAATTTCACAGCCCTGCTCCAAAGTGTCTAAGTTCAATGAGGTCCTGGTCTCAGCTGGGGTTTGCAAGCACTAATACAAAAATAATTTTGGAAATGCTGTCAGTCATGACCAGGGGGAACTATTATAATCAGAAAAAAAAGTGTCTGCCTTCTTTAATCAACCTTAGTAGAAAACAATTTAGTGCCAGATTTTGAAAGGGGGCCCCTGTGCTCTGCTTCCATCTTTGTGGGTGTAATCTTTTTCATGCACATATAACTGCAAGTGCAAAAGTGTCAGCACAATTATTTGTGAGCAAAAATACTAATATTTGGACTTCTTTCATATGTCCACCTGGGTGAAATTAAATGTCTACGGTGACATCTGGATCCATTAAAGTGAATGGGAATTTGTCCACTGAGATGCAGGATGGTCCAGTGGTTAAGGCATGAGTCTAGGACTTGAGACCTGGCTTCCATTTCCTCCCCTGCCACAGAATTCCTGTGACACCTTGGGCATTTAGCTTCTCTGTTCCTACATTCCCATTGGGAAAAATGGGGATAGCAGCATTCTCCTACTTCACAGAGATGTTGTGAGAATAACTACATTAAAGACTGTGAGATGCTCAGAGACTGTGGTGATGAGGTTGTGGAGAATGAGTGAATTATCTATATTATTTCATATAAATATATGCACCTCAATTTACCTGCCTGGCTGCACAACAATAAATTGAAGGAGGCTGTAATAGAGAAACAGGAAGTGAAACAATGACAAAGATAAGATATAGTCCAGCAAATACCAAGTGCCCTTCAAGAAACAATGGTCAAGCTATTGTTTGGGTAGTACTCCTTAGCTGGCTCCAACAAGATTTATTCTTCCCAGACCTAAAACTTTAAAGATGCT
Source organism: Emydura macquarii macquarii (assembly GCF_026122565.2). Classification (NCBI taxonomy): domain Eukaryota; kingdom Metazoa; phylum Chordata; order Testudines; family Chelidae; genus Emydura; species Emydura macquarii. Next base: position 10,624,886 of record NW_027130506.1, read on the forward strand.
AGCCTAGGGAAGAAAGGTGGGTTGAGTGAGTTGCTAGGGGCTGCCCACGGATCATTGACAGGAAGGCAAGAAAGACGCAGAAACTACAGCAAGTAGGCTGTGTCCCCCAGCCTAGCCACATAAGTAACTGGGCTGAATGGAACTTAAAGATGACAAAAAAAGATTAAGGTTTAGGTAAGGGGAAATATTTATTGTTTTTACCCTTTCCTCTGCTTGCTGTGTACCGTGGGTGAATAAATCTGCTTTGTTTTTTGATTCACTGTACTAAGCTGCTATCCTAGGTCCCTGGAGGAAAAGTGCTGACAGGAGCCAAACCAAGCTGGGCTGGTGTTGTTAACACTGTTGGCAAACAGGGCAGCTGCAGCCCAGAGATCCAGTCCAGACTGCAAGGGAGTCTAAAGCCCAGGTCACCCTGTGACTGTGACAGGATGCCATATAAGTACCATAGATTCATAGAGAAGACTTCACTGGGATCCAGATATCATGCCTAACAATGTTGGAGTCAGTCTCTGAAAGCAAAAAGCTTCCCTTTCCACAGTCAGAGCAGGGAGCTGAGGAAGAACCTTCAAAACTTTGAGAACTTTCAGACAGTCTTTTTTTCTTATGGACTTTTTCCTAATTTTTTCTCTGTCTTTCTCTCCCTCCTAACCCCTTCCTCACATGGTCTGTGCTGCAACTCTCTACCCTCTATCTTTTCCTCCCTCCTTCCCCTCAAGATTGCCCTTCCTTTTCCCCACTCCCATATTCCTTTTAACTCAGTCTCTTCCCCTTCATCTTGTGGATACCATCTTCTATGCATATAACTTTAAAAATCATGGAACTTAACATGGCATTTGCAATCTATCATCCTGATCACTCTGCATAGATATTAAATCCTTTCTCACCCTTGGCCTGCATTGTCTGTTTAGCCTGCAACCTCTTCAAGGCATGGATGGCCTTGTATTCTGTGTGTGAAGAATGCCTACCACAATCGGGTCCTGATCCCTGAAATGGAGCTTTTACGTGCTATGAGAATAATAATAGCAACTGCTTCTGTGTTTGAAAAAATGGGGACTACTGTAAAAAACAAAAATAAATTAGCTCTCCTTGCAGGAAATACGATCAGAACTACATGCCACTTTACAGACATATGACGCTAAGAAGACAGATTCCCTGCCCTAGGAGCTTAATGTAACAGATGAACGGAACCCCCAGTATTGTACGGAATTATTTTAAAGCATCACTGCTATTAGTACATTGGCTCAAAGTCAAAAGAAAGGAAGGAAAAAAGAAAAGTGTAAGAGATATGACAGTTGATTTGCCTAACTATAAGAAACGAGGCCTTCAGATACAGCACTACCAGGCTCCTGCAAAAATATATTCTTTTTCACCAAGGTTCGCAAACCTTAAGTCCAGGGGCTGAATGTAGTTTTAATTTAGGCAGAAAATAATCCTGTGACAAGAACAGTATTAACTCATTTATCATATTCTCTTCTTTCAGCAAGAAAAGCCAGAAACTACTTAACTCCACAGCTACAGATTTTTTAATTTTTTTTTTTTTTTTTTGTTCCTTGAACATGAGGTTGTAGCTACCTTGAAGGCAGGACAGAAATGAAAAATGAAAGCAGCACCTTAAATGATCCTGTCAAATCTTAAGAACTAAGCCAGACTGGATTAGCTCAGAACTTTCATAGGAATCTGCCACAAGGTGCTGCTAGAAAGATTTGTGGTTCAGTAGATGACATTTCCTCACACCCCAAATGTCAATAGAGAATCAACCTCCAGGCATGGCATTAGGGCACATCATGCTGCAGGAGGTGCAATCCTTTAGATAAAATACAACTGAGTTCCTGATGACTTGTGGTTATTATTTTTAATAGGCCAAAAGGTTTACACCTGCGTGCCTAAAATTAGATCTAGAGATATGAGTTGTAGACATTCAGCCCCTCTGGAAAAAAAATCAAGCCACCTATTTATGTGCATATATATGGATTGGGTGCAGGCACCCAAATTTGAACATATATCCCTTGGCAATTACTTTCAACCTATCTAGCTTCTGCAGCTTCAGTTATATATGGAACTCTTCATTTCATGCTTTAATTTGTTACTGTGGGGTGTTGCTGTATGCTGTTACACAGTTGTTACATTTCGCCTCACAGCTGGATGCATTACAGAGGTGGATGAAGTGATTGATCATTGTGTATTGATCAGCATATTCCTATTTGTGAAATGCTTTGGGAGGAGATGTTACATATACATTTAAGATATTATTAGCAGTATTGCTCTTCATCAGAAAAACATTCTTGACAGTAGAAGAGGGTCACAAGAGGCCATTCCCTCTTGAGCCTTCACTTGAAGCTATATATCTTTCCAGAAGTTTCCTTTCTCACTTCCATCAAAGTCAAGAGGCATTTAAATCAGTCCTTGGAGTCCCCACCAAACCAAGAGCCATGGCGCACAAACTTTTATAAGATGGACTAATTCAGTTAATGCAACGAACACTATCATCATTCTGCGACATTAGAGAGGTTGGAGGCGTTAGGTAACTCAATTTCTTACTGACTTCCTCAGCGTATCGAGTTATTCAATTCAGGCAATTTTTCAGCAGCCACTGCTAAAATGAGCAAGAATGTCCTAAGAGGGACAGTTTGACATAACAGCAGCATAAACACCACACACATTATACATATGGGATCTCCTGCTCTCTGGAACATCTGAGAAGAGCCTTCTGATGACCACAGAACACAACAGAAGAAACAGAATGCACAGAGACGCTGGTCAACTGCCTGTCTGCTCAACCGTCACAGCAAACTGAACATCTGCCATGATGAAATGGAAGGGGGGAAAATCACACAGAGCACATCTTTTCAGTAGAGGCATGTAAGTCTGTTACGGCAGAACTTGACAGTACTGCAGTCAGCCATTTTTAAGAATGAGGCCATTTTTTTGGCTCCTGTGCTCTGGGGCATAGGGAGGAAGCTGTCAGCTTCGGAGGGGGGAGGGGGAGCCCTATAGCTCCAAGCTGCTACCGGCAGCAGAGTACGCTGGCGTTTGCCACTGCAGGCAGTGGGGACTCCCGGCTCTGAGCCACTGCAGGCAGCTGGGACCCTGCAGCCCCCAGCCACTGCAGGCAGCCCTGCAGCCATAAGCTGGGGCGGCAGTGAGGGGACCCCGGAGCGTGAAGCCATGGCAGGCAGTGGGGGGAACCCAGAGCCCCATTGGCCCCCTGCAGCTCCCAGCCACCCCAGGGCCTCCCACAGTGCTGACCCACCTCAGGCTGCAGTGATACCCCGCAGCCCCCAGTCTCAGCTGAGGATCCCAGGGACAACACACACAGCCAGAGTAGACGCTGGAGCCCCGAGCCACCATGGGGGACCCTGGGATAGGGAGCCCCGCAGCACTCGGCAGGCAACCCAGAGCCGCTCCCCGTGATTGCTGCACCCTCACCCTCCTGCAGTGGGGCTAGGGCTCTCATCCTCCCCTCTCAGGCATTTGGTCAGCTCCTCCCTCCATTACTTTTAGTAGAAGTCAGAGACAGGTCATGGCTTCCGTGAATTTTTGTGTATCGCCCGTGACCTGTCCCTAACTTTCACTAAAAATAACCGAGACAAAATCTTAACCTTAGCCATTTTGTATGTTCAACCACTGCCAGCTGAATACCAAACATCACATAGTTAGGATAATCTTAGGAACTGAAAAGCAAGACCATAGAGCTCATGTTTGCAATTTTCCTATCAGGATGGGAGGTTGGGACAGGGAGTATGAAAATAGAAAGACTGTTCGGACAATGACCTTGGTTTTGGGTGCCTCTAACATGTAAGTTTTATTGTTATGACTAGAAATGCTTTGCTGATAAGGAAAATAATGAATTGTTATTGGCTGTTGCTAGGGAAATCGTTAGCCTATTAGATGCTATTATGAGTTATGTGCTTTGTTCAGCAAAAATGTATAAAACATTTAGTTAGAAAGTGTGCTTTGGAGCAGTGCAAGGAAGTTTTCCTGTGGGCAAGGATTAGACGACTTAGTTCCCCAGCAGCTACAAGGAAGCCTGGCTGTTGATTCCTCAAAACCATTTCAGACTTTTTAGGTAACTATAAATGTTTTGAGATGCTCTAAACCTACTGTGACAGCATGTGTTATGTGTGTGCGTATGTGCGCGCTCTTGAGATCAGATTGACGAGCTGTGCCCCTATTGACACCGCCTGGAGAGAAAGAGTTAAGTTACCACTGCTTTGGGTTCTGAAAAACCTGGGTAACACATCCAGAACAAATATATACGCCTTATTTCAAATCTAAATTTACCGAGCTTCAACGTCCAGCCCTTGGACCATGCTAGCCCTTTCTGTGCTAAGCTGAAGGGCCCATTATTAAATATTTGTTCCCTGTGCAGGTGACTAAACAAGTCACCCCTTAACCATCTTTTTCTTAAATTAAATACTCACCTCGACTATGTCAGAGACTGGATCCTTTATTCCAGATAGCTTCTGTAACAACGAGACCGTGTTTTTTACTTCACAGGTGCTGATGAAGCACTCCTGGGTAGTGTTTCTAAGAGAATGCTAGGAATCCACTGGGAGTATAGCGCTGCTGGCAAAGAACCATACACTCAACTTGACAAATGCTAGGCTTTGGTGGAACAGTTTCAATTTTTTGTGCCTGTGGCTGGGAGGTGGGGAAATTTGTGTTCTCTACTCACCTGAAAGGACCCTCAGTGGAACCGCATGCAGCTTTTTTCTCCACCCACCCTTTCACAGATGCACAAATTCCAGAAGGAACCGTTGGGATCATTTAGTCTGAGTTCCTGTATAACACAGGCCACAGACCTTCCCCAAAATAATTCCTAGACCATATCACCTAGAAACACATCTAATCTTGATTTAAAAATAGTCAGTGATGGAGAATCCACCATGACCCTTAGTAAATCGTTCCAATGGTTAGTGACCCTCACAGTTAAAAAATTATGTCTTATTTCAAGTCTGAATTTACCTAGCTTCAACATCCAGCCATTGGATCGTGCTAGACATTTCTGTGCTAGACTGAAGGGCCCATTATTAAACATTTGTTCTCTGTGCAGGTGACTAAACAAGTCACCCCTTAACCATCTTTTTGTTAAATTAAATAGCCTCAAGGAGGTCAATCACAGTAAGGCAGATTTTCTAATCCCATAATCATTCTCGTCGCTCTCTTAACCCTCTCCAATTTAGCAACATCCTTCAATTGTTGACCCCAGAACTGGGCACAGTACTGCAGCAACAATTGCTCCAGTGCAAATACGGAGGTAAAATAACCTCTTTATTCCTACTCAAGATTCCCCTTTTTGTGCATCTTAGGATCACATTAGCCCTTTTGGCCACAGCATTGCACTGGGAGCTCATATTCATCATGACCCCGAAATCTTTTTCAGAGTCTCTGCTTCCCAGGATAGAGTCCTCCATGCTGTAAGTATGGCCTGCATTCTTTGTTTCTGGATGTATATGTTTAGCCGTATTAAAACGCACACTGTTTGCTTGTGCCCAAGCAATCCAGATTGTTATGAATCATTATTTATTAGTTACCACTTTATTAGTTATCACTGTCCTTTTTATCAGTTACCACTCCAATTTCTGTGTCTTCTGCAAACTTTATCCATGATGTTTGATTATTTTCTTCCAGGTCATTAATAAAAATGTTAAACAGTGGTAGGTTCAAAACTTAGTCCCTGTGGGTATGTCTATACTGCCGCCGTCAGATCAACCTATCTGGATCGATTGAGAGGTCAGTGAAGACCCACTCAATCGAACCAGAAGTTGACGCTGTTAATCCAAGTGGCATAGTGCTGCATCGACGGGAATGTGGTTCCCCTCGGCGCAGTGCAGTGAAGACAATGCGCAGAAGGGAAGCACAGCAGTCGATGTAAGCGTAGCTTGCGTAACTCCCGTTGACTGCCACCGAATTGCTAGGTAAGTGTAGACCAGGCCTGTGAGATCCCATTAGAAACCATGCTCAACGACGATTCCGTTTACAGTTACAGTTTGTGACCTGGGGCTGAGGTAATATCTTGGACCAACTTCTGTTCTATTTGAGACCTCTCAGTTTTAAATGGCTTAAAATCTGGCTGTGTGCATCATTGATTTATACAATTTTAGCTTTTTTAATCAAAATGTTGTGCGGTTCCTAGTCCAATATTTTACAGAAGTCTAAGTATATTACATCAATACTATTATCGTTATCAACCAAATTTGTAATCTCATTAAAAATAGATATCAAGTTAGACAGGATCTATTTTCCACAAAGTCATGTTGATTGGCATTAATTATATTACACTCCTATAATTCTCTCTTAATCAAGCCTCAAATCAGCTGTTCTCATTAGCCTGCCTGGGATCGATGTCAGATTGACAAGCCTATAGTTACTCGGGTCATCTCATTTACCCTTTTTAAATATTGGCACAATTTTAGGTTTTTTTCAGTCCTCTGGAACTTCCCAGTGCTCCAAGGGTTATTGAAAATCAACCTAAACAGTCCAGCACGCTCCTCAGTGAGTTCTTTTAAAACCCTTGGATATGAGTTATCTGAACCTGCTGATTTAAAAATGGCTAACACTAGCAGCTGCAGTTTAACTTTCTCCCAAGATGCTGGTGGAATAGAAAGAGCGTTATCATCCTTTCTTCCTTAGCTACCATCAGGCCCCCTGCCTGTCCTGGGAGAAAGGGAGAGGGCTCCTTCCATAGTGATTTTAGCATTTCTAGTTAAAATCACATACATTGTATGCATCACATGCTCCTTTGCATCAGCACCTAGTGAAGCTGGCACCACCACTGCAGCTAGTGCAAGGCATTTGGTGCTGGTGTCAAGCCCAGAGGGAAGAACAAAAATCACTCATCATTCCCAAAGAAGGTCAGACACCACTTCTTCAGACAGACAGACAGACAGGATCTCCTGGGTGACTGGATGAAGTTTTCACCTATATATAAAAAAAAGAACCTTTTTGTGCATGTACCAGTTTGAATATAGAAGTACTATTTTTGCATATTCAAACTGGGCAACTCTTATCTAAATAAGCAGTTTGTGCATTTCATTGCCCAAACATGAAGGCATATGTCAAAGCTGCTGTGACATGCATTACATTTTCTCTAACTCTGTTCAGAACTCAGCTATCCTTTAAAATAAAAAACAAAAGCAGCATGTTTGTAAGGAATATAAAAATTCATATAAAAAACAAGTTCTGTACCTTGTAATGAGAAACACTCAGGAAATATCAGCTGAGACCAGAATACATTTGAATCAGGGCATTTCTGATCTCAGTGTCAACTATGTTTAGATACCACTGATGTTTGAGTTAGATGGCAGGATGACATACCTCTTACTACATAATATTAACAACAACATTTTTCTCCCAGTATCTCACTGAAGGATCTCAGAGCACTTCAGAAGCATTAATTAGGACTAACCATTCCTGTAAGGCAGGGATTACTTGTGTTTATGTTACAAATGAAGAAACTGAGGCACAGAAGGGTTAAGTGGTCTTGGCTGTGGTCACACACACAGCAAGTGGCAAAGTCCCCAAAATCCAGGAGTCCTGATTTTCTCTTCCCTGATCTAACCTCTAAGCCAATGGTTCTTTTCCATACCATCACCCCACACCCCACGTAGCCAGGATCCCCCTCCCATTTAGGGATGAGCAGAGTGGTCGCTGCCCCTTGACACACACGTTTGGGCTGTGATCTCCCAGGGCTCACCATGCCATGCTCCTCACCTTTCATTTCCCCCCAGTGTAGGCTCTAATATCAATTTAGACTTTCATACGCACCTCGCAGCCTCTTACATACTCAGTGCTGACCATGTGCTTGAGCTGAGTAAGTCTGATTGGGTCAAACTGATGAATGTGCCCTCCTTCACATCAGGGGCCCACGCAGCATTCCTTCTTCAATTACACCCATACGATGTGCTCCTTCAGCAGAAGCAATAAAAGCTCACGTCTGAATCAATATAAAAAACTATTTCATTTTCCAGTGAGGTAAGGATACACAGTAACAACAGGTGATAAAGTGGAATGTCAAAGGGCTGTAATTTTCTCACAAGTAGAAATAAAGCACCAATTCCTCAGAGCACTTGGCAAGGACTTGCATGCTTAAGACCCATCAATTTCAGGGACATTTAAGCTTTTTAGCCATATTTCTTAAAAATGAATAACTACTTCCTTAATATAATTTAGCTAAAAAGATTTACTTGAATTAGATGCCTGTGTAAGACCATTAAAATGACTGCTGTGTTCTGCCCCAGAACTGGATGCATTTCACTGCTGGCTGCAGGATCTCTCTATATTCACACACAGCTGACAAAATATTTTAGGTTTCCACTGGATGAAAAGTGCCATACAAGGGATAAGAATTTCTAATTAAAGTTCAGTTTAATATTTTAATTTATGTATCCTCTATTACCGTTAGTATCTGAGTGTGTCACAAGCTTTAATGTATTTATTCTCCCAAAAGGGAAATAGGCAGTGGTATTATCCCTATTTTATAGATTGAGAACTGAGGCACAGCCGGATCAAGAGATTTGCCCACAGGAAATCTGTGGTGGGGGAGTGATTAAAACCCAGATTTCTCAAATCCTACGGTAGCACCCTAACAACAGCACAATCCTTCCTCTCATATTCCCTTTGTTGTCAAAAGAAAAACTAAGGATCTCATTACCAGAGACCCCAATAAAGTATAAAAATCTCTGCAGATGCAGCAGGGGTGGTTGCCGCTCTATATTTCCTACAATTCTGGTATTTCTTCTCCTACAAAAGATCATCTCGGTGCCAAAATTCTCTTTTGAAAGGCTGCATTGAGTTGAGAGAAAGACAGAGTAACATACTGAAATATTATTCTTTGTGCACAGTAGATCAAAGTAATTTGCCTCTTTATTTGTGTCCCTGACACTGGGATGAGATGGAGAGGAAATCTGTCACTTGATGACACATTACTTTTAACAGTCTCGATCCATCTTCCCCAACGCTTATTCAATAGTTACATGACTCGAATTCATCATGTCAGACATAATACAAAAATTGAATTAAACCGTTTCGAGTCAGAAGGAATACAGATTATCATATCTTTTCCAAAGCTAACCGCATCCTGTTTGTTTGTTAGAGGCACAGCTGCAAATTTAAAACCATATAAAGAGTAAGTTATTTTAAAATGGGGTGAGGGGAGCAATGTCTTTCTTTAAGCAATTCACATGGTGTAATTCTCTAGCTGTTGTCCTTTCTGGAAATGTACAGGGAGAATGTTGGGCAGAAGGGAGGAAAATTCCAGAGGCATCTTTATAAAGTCTTTTATATTTATTTAGCAATGAAGACCATTCTAGTCACACTACAGACAGGAAATTAAGGCAGAGTCTTCCTGGAAAGAGCTTACAATAAAACAGAAATAAATTTATGCAAAGACTTGGAGAAAGGGATTTATGGTCATACCAAGGTGATAGAATAATCCCAGGGCAGGTTCTCAGCTGGGGCAAATTGATGGTTTACTCCAGCTGGGAACCTGGTCCAGTATAGGAAAATAGGTTAGGACCTCCCCAATTTATAATATGATTTTTCTGTTTTTACTGGTTTTTGCTTTAGTGCTTGTAAGGCACAATGAACCGCTCATCCTCAATGTAACTCAGATGAATAAATTCTTTATTCTGGAAGGCACCCATTTCCTCCAACTAGGCACTGAGGCTGGCCAGAGAATGAGATTTGTTTTGTGAAAGGCATCGAGATTTTGTTTTTGTTCTGCATGGGGACAACCCAGGATCTTCCAAAATGTTTCCACCAAAAAGAGAGCAAAAGACCCATCCCAGAATAGATTGGTGCTTAGCACACTCCCTGGGAGGTGGGAGACCCCAGTCCATGTCCCTGCATGGCCTGATTTGTTGCCCTAACCACAAAGGTATAGAATCCGTCTCTCTCTGGCCCAGGGAATATTTAATTTATATAGAGTGGAATGGTTGCAAAGGGAGAGAAACAGAGCATCCCACCCCAGCACAGTGAACTGTCTGGGGGTGAGGGCATTCACCTGGGATGTTGGAGATTCAGATTCAAGTCCCTGCTCCAAATCAGGCAGAACAGGAATTTGTGTGCCTGTCCCAACCACCAAGCTATTGACTATTCTGAGGCAGCTCTCTCTGAGCCAAGGTACTATCCTGAACCTGAGAAACCTTCCTGATCCCCCTAGGGACTGAAGTCCTCCATCCACATAACGAGTATAGCAGCAGCAATGAAGCAAGCTTCCCCTCCACCAATATGCATCAATCCTAACCTGGACAGAGCACCCTTCCAGATGGAAAGAGTAATTTCCCTCTCTGTGCCTATTCAAACCTTAATCTCTGTGCTGTGTTTGCCAGCAAGGATACCCATTTCTTCAAGTTATTCCTCCTTCTAAGTGCTGGATGTATAGGACTCACTGGAGAGAAGGTTAGTTTCTCAGGTAACAGAGGCTTTGGTCATGAAGATCTGCATTTATCAGTCACAGAAAGGGTGGGGAGAGGGTGTATCTGACTAATGTGCTGCTGCAGAGGTAGGGATATCCATTTAGCTTCAATGTAGAGTATTGCTGTAGGGAGGATGCAGGCCACACTGAAGTCAATCGTTTTACCATTGATTTTACCAGGATTTTACACGAGGTCTCGTCAGGGAAGCGATCATGAAACTACACAATCTGTCAATTCATTTACAAATGTGCTGTTCCCAGCTTTCACAGATCATAAATGGAAACCTATAAAGACTGGTAAATGTTCAGAGCCCCTGCACACTACATATGCTTCTCATCCAGGAACTAACCATGGGATGACGCAGTTCAAAACTCCATGGATGAAAGCCAACCAGCTGAGTCATTTGGTGACATCACTAATCGTTACTGCTAAATGGCAGAAGGAGACCTGCTCAAAAGGTTCACTCTACCAAAAGAACAGAAAAAGAAAAATCCAACCAGTGACTGCTCTAAGATACATGGATGTAGCAGTAGGAGGTATCTAGTGCATGGAGCCTTTTCTAATGACAGATTAATTTAATATAGCACCTTTTACAAGCAAAGAACTATGCAGAATTACAGACTATGGGCCCAATCCTGCATCCATCAAAATGAAGAGCAATGTCCCCAATAAATTCAATGGATACACAATGGAGATCTACAATCAATCACTTTGCTCATCACCAGAATGCAGCCACCTCTGGGCAAAAATGTAGCAACCATTATAATGGTGCCACAAGACTACAGGACTTGGTTCTGGAAGTGAAGATCAATATTGTCTTGAATTAAAGCAACTGGGGAACATAGATAAGCAGAATGTTGTTAGCCCACTGGAATTTGGCAGGGCACCAGGGTTAATAGCTCTATTTTTTTAAAATGCATCATGGGATCTTTAATGACCACAAGTGGCCAGAACCAGAGTTTCATGCCACATCTGATATAAACCATCCTCACCAGCCTCCCACTGAACAATGGCTCTGAATTGACTCGGAGAGAAGAGTGCCACATAATCAACCGCACTACAGATCCTTAGAGGTCTCTCATCCAAGCTCTGACTTGGCCTGACATGGATTCGTTTAGGAGATGTAATGAGATCACAGCATGAGATGCAGTGGCCTCATTTTATCTGCCTTAATTCTGAGGTATTAAATGTCCTAATTAGAAAAAACCAAAGACAGAAAATGCTTATAAGTCTCTTTTAATTATAGTACACGTGAATCAATACAAAAACCACACACAGGAATGACAGTAGCACCAACCGAATGTAGATTCATTAACTAGAGTCATTTACAGTAGAAACTGGACCTCACTGCTTAATCATATGGATTAGAATTTAAAATGATCATAGCCTAGAAGTGAAAATCAACCAGGACAAACTTTTTAAGCTCAGGTGCCTCAAGGCAGGCCTCGCAATCCATATTTCGGTACCTAAATAAAGATGGCCTGATTTTCAAAGGTGCCGAGCACCCACAAGTCCTGTCAACTTCACAAGAAACTGTGAAATGTTCAAGCTCTCTTTACATCAGGCCATCTATATTTAGTTTAGATACAGAGACCAAAGCCAGGAAATGTTAGCCTCAGTGTTACTTTAGAATTTATTCAGAAGCTTCAGCTGATCTTTGTGAATGGGGTTCTTGGAGACAGTTATGGAAAGAGCCTACATTTCTGTACGCAGTCATTTAATAAACACAATATTTTAAATTTTTTGAACCCCTGCTTTGTATGCATGACATAGTATTGTTGTTTAGGAGCAGTTCCTCAGTGTAATAAGAGTATCCATTACTAGCTGTATAGGATATCAGAAGCCAGCTTGTGCAGTTTGATCACAAGTCTTGTGATCTTTGGTGTCCTCCACAAAGCCCCAGCTCCTGAAGTCAGGTGATTATGTGCAAATTTCAGCTTTCACTTAAAAACAAAAGTAAGTTTCTAGCCCTCGTGGTTATGGAGAAAGCTTGAAAATGTGACCTGAGTGTAACCCAAAGGCTGAGAAACCAGATGGCAAATAAACCTCAACATTATTTTTTTTAAATCTCATGGGGGTTTTTCAGCAACAGATTCATGATTTTTGAGTGCTTGGAGATGGAAATACTGGAATAGAAAAAACTGTCAGCCTTGAAGCGCCCTTCAGTTCAGTTTCTTGTTAGATCCAATTGCATGCCCCGTGGCCATTTTCAAACACATTTGTGAACTGCAAGCCTAAGATGTGAAACCCATCTCAAAGTAGGAAACATCCATCTCAGTTACAGAGACTGCTGAAATCCAGCTCCCTACCTTAGTTCCTTGCCTGTTTTCATACTGATTGACCTTCTATTATGAGAGATATTGATACTGCATCTTGTGGCCAACTTTGACCATTTCAGACTTTTCAAAGGGGCTATTTTCCTGAGCAAAAGAAATTAATTACAGGAGATACACATTGCAATTTAGAAGTAATTTTACATATATTCCCATCAAGTGCAAGAGAATCTGTGGGATTCCCTAAGCCACAGCTTCATTTTTGCATGGGACCATACTTCTTAAACTACTGCAACATGTACATAAAATAAATGCAGCTACAACCTAGAGAGGAAAAGCTAGCAACACTAATGCACTTTGGACTCTTTTTATCTTAGTTACAGTAGAATGAATATATTGTTATTGATTGGTGATATTTTATTAATTTGGCATTAATTAGTGATATCCTAAAAGATTAGAGGATATTTCAGGAATGTAAAAGATCACCCGACCCCATTTTAAAATCTGTCTTAATCAAAGTTGGAAGGGGGAAAGGATATACACACCTGGATCCAATGAGAACCTTGGACTAGAGTTTGAACTGGCAGATCTGTACTCCTATCACTACTCTCTTGAAGTCAGTTATTCACGAGTAAGAACTGTCTTGTGTCAAGGTTTGGGTCTAAGTCTCCAGAGATAATGGTTGGGGAGAGTGTGTTGGCTTCTATATGCTCCTCAGGACAGGCACTGGTCTCTTATGTTGAGTTTGTACAGTCCTAGTGCTATGGGCCCCTGATCTCATTTGGGGCCTATATGCACACTGCAATAGAAAAATAACACTATTGTATTGACCTCTAAATTCCTTGTCTCTGTTTAAGGAACATTCATTATTTTACTAGTCTTCAATATACCACATTTTTAAAACTTGTCCATATGTTTTCCTAATGACATGGATTTTATTGGGGGCTTTCCCACCAATTGCCTTCTCCTTTCAAGATAGATCCCTATGTGTTTCGCCTCTTTTAATTATCTTGATTTCCAAATATATGGAACAGCTATACTTTCAAATCCAGTCCTACTATAGTTTTATCTAACATCTCCCCACACCCTCAGAAGGAAACTCTTTCATTTTAATTACATATTAGATTTTATTTCCCTAAGAGAGGAAGCTATTTATTCATCCAGTAATTGTTCGGAGAAACAAAGAGGCCTAGCATATCACTACCGAATTAAGAATTTGTTAGCTACTATTACTATCTTTATTGCATTTTACAGTCCCAGGACCAGACCCCGCTCTCTGTTACCCCTGTGTACATCAGGAGTGACTCAACTGAGGAGGAAGCAGCAGATGTGGTATATCTTGACTTCAGTAAGGCTTTTGATACTGTCTCACATGACCGTCTCATAAACAAACTAGGGAAATACAACCTAGATGGAACTACTATAAGGTGGGTGCATAACTGGTTGGAAAACCATTTCCAGAGAGTCATCATCAGTGGTTCACAGTCAAGCTGGAAGGGCATATCGAGTGGGGTCCTTCAGAGATCAGCTCTGGGTCTGGTACAGTTCAAAATCTTCATTAATGATTTAGACAATGGCATAGAGAGTCCACTTATAAAATTTGCGGATGATATCAAGCTGGGAGGGGTTTCATGTGCTTTGGAGGATAGGATTAAAATTCAAAATGATCTGGAGAAACCTGGGAAATGGTCTGAAGTGAACAGGATGAAATTCAATAAGGACAAATGCAAAGTACTCCACTTAGGAAGGAAAAACCAATTGCACACATACAAAATGGGAAATAACTGCCTAGGAAGGAATTTTGCGGAGAGGGATGTGGGGGATCATAGTGCATCACAAGTTAAATATGAGTCAACAGTGTAGCACTGTTACAAAAAAATATCATTTGCAGATCTATTAGCAGGAATGTTGTAAGCAAGACACAAGAAGTAATTCTTCCGCTCTGCTTGTGCTGATTAGGCTTCAATTGGAGTATTGTGTCCAGTTCTGGGCACCATATTTCAGGAAAGATGTGGACAAATTGGAGAAAGTCCAGAGAAGAGCAACAAAAATGATTAAAGGTCTAGAAAACATGACCTATGAGGGAAGATTGAAAAAAACCTGGGTTTGTTTAGTCTGGAGAAGAAAATACTGAAGGGGGACATGATAACATTTTTCAAGTACATCTAAAGGTTACAAGGAGGAGTGAGAAAAATTGTTCTCATTAACCTCTGAGGCTAGGACAAGAAGAAATGGGTTGAAATTGCAGCAAGGGCTGTTTAGGTTGGACATTAGGAAAACCTTTCTAACTGTCAGGGTGGTTTATCACTGGAATAAATTCCCTACGGAGATTGTGGAATCTCCATCATTGGAGATTTTTAAGAGCAGGTTGGACAGATACTTGTCAGGGATGGTCTAGATAATGCTTGGTCCTTCCTTGAGTGCAGGAGAATAGACTAGAAGACCTCTTGAGGTCCCTTCCAATTCTATGATTCTTGTGCTTGTACCAACACCATCAGTGATGACAATACAATTCTGGAAATAAGATGTATTCATTAATATGGACTATGGCAGAACATGTTTATATTTCTAGTTCCTAGTGTCTTTAAAAAAAAAAGGCCATTTTGATTCTGTTTTATTCCTTGCCTGGCAGCTGTATTAGTTGCAGATGGGTGTGTGGCGGGAAGAGGGGTTCACTAACAATACAGCGCCACGCACAACATATTTATTTATTTAATTTATATTATTAATATTTATTTAATTATGCAATTTATCTCAACAATAGGAGCCCTCATTAAACAAGGAAACATCTGCTGAGCTGTTCCTTCACAAGACCTATATATATATATAGAGAGAGAGAGAGAGAGAGAGATCCAAATTCCTGTCTCAGAACATTTTCTATCAAAAATTAAAAACCATCTTAAGAGAATAAGCAACCTGACACCTGAGCAGTGCTTTTCTCCAATACAGTTCTGCACGGAATATTTATTTCTAGCTAATAAAATAGCACACAGACTCTGGCCTTTTGAGTCTATTCTCTCATTTGCAGTAACATGAGTTCAGAATGAGACTCTTCAAACTTCGAGATAAGAGACACTCTCGATAACGTAGCTCATCTCTGACATTGCACAGCTCTTCCTTACAGCACACTTTCTAGCACTGTAATGAGCTTAATTTTAACGAGACACGATTCCACAGACTTGTCAATGGCAGTGTTCAGAATCATTTCCTTCTAATCAGCCTATATTTTCCCTTTCATAATCCCAACCCATCGCCCCTAGTTACACAGTCAGCCAAGCACTGTCCTAAATAATTCCTCCCCTTCAGCCCCATTCATGCCCTTCAACGTGCATAGGCTGAACTGCTCTTTGGCTCATTAACAGAAAGAACCTTTACAGCTATACCTTTATTGGGTTGGTTGTTTTCCTTTGAAACTAACTGAACTGAACAGTTTTCCTTTGGAAGACGCCCTCCTTTGCCAATTTTCATGTCAATCAGATTGCAAGAATAACACATCAGTATTAGTATTTATTATTTGTATTACTGTAGGACCCAGGAGCCCCAGTTCACGAGCAGGACCCCATTGTAGTAGGTGCTGTACAAACAGGATGGGGATTCAGTATAGAAGGAATAAGAACCAGACCAAGCCCATCCTGCCTTTAATGAGTACAGTACTTCCTTTTTAATCCTGATCTCAAACAAGCCTCTCACCTTTTCTCAGATCCAACATGTCTGGTAAGTGGCTTGGCTGACTGCTGTTTTCAAATCATTGGCCTCTCCTTCATCAGAAGGGAGGATGGCAGTGCATTCTTTGCTGGGACACAATCCTTCAGGTCTAGCTGTCCTGATTTAAATCAGGTCCTGCAGGGAGCAGAGAGGCCAGGGGATGAAAAGGTGCTTGGTACCTCGCAGAATCAAGCTCTGAGTGAGAGGAGAATCAGCCCCACGATGCAGGCTGAGCACTTTACACAACGATCGAGTTTCCAGTCTCTCCGCTCATTCCATTAGCTCTTACGTTTCCTAATTTGGTGCATTCACCGACTGTTGTTACTTTAATTATGCAACTTATTTCAACAATAGGGGCCCTCGTTAAACAAGGAAACATCTGCTGAGCTGTTCCTTCATAAGAACTAGAGAGAGAGAGAGAGATCCAAATTCCTGTCTCAGAACATTTTCAATCAAAAATTAAAAACCATCTTAAGAGAAGAAGCAACCTAACACCTGAGCAGTGCTTTTCTCCAATAAATACAGTTCTGCTTTCCATAAATCCTGGAACGTCTCATTCCAGAACAGGTGCTGTACTGTAAAATGAAAGCATAATGAAGGCACCTGCTCACTAAAGAACCATGCCAGCTGTTTTGGCTGTGAAAAGTACGCATATCACCAGATAGCATTTACTGGGACAGTATTCATGGCAGAGAGATTTGGTCCCTCCCCGAGAATCAAGGCTTCAGTAACCAACCCGGTAGCATCAGCAATGGTAAGAAACAAACCCTAGAAGCTGGAGATCAGCCATTTAAGTCTGGTATGATTAGGATCCTAAATTGTTTGTGTTTATGCACAACAATAAGCTCAGCCAGGGTCCAACAATAACCCAGATGTATTCTATTCTTAATACCACCAGTCTGCAGTCAGGCCTGTTAGATACACCACTTTGTATTACCACCTAACAGGAAAGAAAGAACACTCTTAAAGGGATTGTGATCAAATAGTTTAGCTCTGATTTCACATATATTTTCAGTGGGTTTTCACTGAAAATTTTGACAACAGGATTTATTTTTCAGTTTAGAAACAAACCCTTCAAGCACTGGAACTGTAGACATGAAAAGAAGAAAGTGAAACTGACTATAGCTATTACGGGCTAAGCACAAGGCTACCTGAGTGAGTATATACGTTTATAAGTGTAACACAAGGATGGTTTAAGAGAGTAAAAAGCTTGCAGATTTGGGAAGCTTAAAATGCTCCTGGAGTCCTTGAAAGCAAAAAGTCAAGGACACACACACACTCTTTATGTAAACGTGTGGGAAAGGGAACAGGAGACAATCCTTTCCTAGACTGGAAATTTCCAGGGAAAAGTTTATGGGAAGGAAAAGGGACAGAAGGAAAACAAACAAAAATAAATACATAATAAAAAATAAGCATGAGGCAGAGCAATGCCAGACCTCAGCCCTTGCATCTGTAGGTTCTAAATGTACCACAGTATTGTGTCCAAGGAAAAAAAAAAAGGAAATTAGTTTTCTGATTAATCATTTAACACTTACAAAACAATAACATGTCCCAACAATACAGAGTTAGAGTGATTTATGTGGCATAAAAGATTTCTGCATTTACAGTCGTCTCATGCAACATTTATTGCAGCCCCAGAAATGGTTGGCTCAGCATTTTTATTATAAACTCCTAGAGCCAGATTCTAAACTCACACCAATATATATCAGGGGAAACCAGTGGAGATACACCAGTGTAAGGAGAACAGAATCAGATGCTCTCTAATGTCAGAGGTTTACAATGTTATGAAAGCCTAAAGTTTTTCATCAGTCACATAATTTTTTGCCATTTTTGTTTTAAAGAAGGTTTTGGGTTTGTTTGTTTGTTTGTTTAAAGAGAGCACAGTACCAGTTTCCATCTCATTTTATTCATCTAGTAAAGAAACAAACATGTTTTAATTTGACAAGCACATGGAGCTCAATCCCACATTCCTTATACACCCCAAGTCAATAGGGGTCTTATAAAAAAAATGAAGGATTAGACCCCTAATCTTAGATTCGTGCCTTTAGAGACAGAGGGTCCAAATCTCCACTGCTTTGCATCCTGTGTGATCATCTATACTTGTGCAAAGCGTCTATAAAACCAGATGCAAATCCTTTCCTAGATGCAATTCAGGGATTGAGGCAAATAGCTCCAAAACTAGACTACCTGCTGGGAGCAATCTGTCCTTAATGGCAATTCAGAGGAGAAAGGAGTTAACTGCTAAGCTAACGGGCAAATTTAGCTAACCAATATATGCCAGCAAATTTGCCCATTTACACATAAACTGCAGTGTGTTATGTAAGAATGTTTTACTGTGCACTCCTCTCATATATCATTTTTACGTGCTGTTTGTCTGACACAAACAGAACACTCAGCCTCATTAGAAGACGCTCGCAGCTGCGGGCACTCAGACTTTCCTCAGGTAGCCCTACCCATCTCTGAGGTCAGCACTGGGAGAGTGGTAACCCCCAATCTACGGGTGTTCCCCGATGCGTTTCTGCAGGAACTGCCATTTTTCTTCCTTTCAGCATAGCGATGCCAGAGCTTTTCTAGCAGGGGTCCCATCCTTTGAGAGTCCACGAGGGGTTTCAGTGCTTCTGTAGCTGTTTATTGATTAGAGGCCATCAGTAATTATATTCTGATGATATCCTCTATCTCCTTGCTCATAGTTTGCGGGGGACACAGGGGACAGGAAAGGATTTCCCTGTTCACTCAGACATTACAGGGCAGATTCTCAGCTAGTGTAAAGTTGTCATATGTTCATTTATGTCATTGGAGCTATGTCAGTTTATTTACCCAAGGGTTTTTCTATTTGGGAGATTTTGGGTTTTTTCTTCTTTACATGCCAAGCACTGTAACTTCACACGTTTATTTCTTCTTTAACGAGGTACCTTTATTTTCGCTCCTTATGTTTCCCGCAAAGCAGGCTGACAATTAAGGAGGGCACACTAGAGTTGGTCAAAATTTTTTGAATGATTTTTTTGGTGAAAAAAATAATCCTGTTTACAAAAAAAAAATTTGCCAGAAGAATTTCCATTTTTTCAACAAAAAAACAAATCAACCATTTTTTCAGTTCTTTCTTTTTTTTTTTTTTTTTACTTCACTTTTCCTGTGGCAAAATGGGATCAAAAAAGAGGTCGGGGCAGAAGAGGAGGGGGAAATGGAAAAGGGAGTGGGAGGGAACTGAAAAACGAAAAATTTAAACCACAACATTTTCAGTAAAACACAACTCTAAAGATTTCAAAATCAACAAAATATTGTTCTTTCAAAACCTGCAGAACAAAGAGGGTAAAAAAAAATTGCACCAAGTGCTGGTATCATTTTTCAATTAGCTCACGGGGTAACGATAACAACCCCAAGATTGCATCAGCTGAGCTTAACAAAGCACTCTAAGGGGACTAATGATGCTAGGAACAGGTTCCTCATCTCTTCCCAAAACCTTCTAGCTATCCATTGGTTATTACTGTTTATCAGACAGTCGAAATCGAGATTTACCCTTTAGCCATTTGGAACAGGGGCAACTCCACCAATATGGCAAGAAACAATTCCTGCAGCTATCCAACTTGACCAAATTCATCTACTGATAATTAGGACTGTTTTTTCCAGGCCAATACATATAAGGTACCTTTAATGCACGTCATGATACCTAGGTATTACAAAATGTCCTGTGTGATCTAGAGGCACATATGTGATACAGATGATTTAAACGCCCACATTCTCATGCCCTAGTGGTTTTAAGGCACCTTTGATGATATAGTGCAAAACTAGTAATTCTATGTTACTTGTGCTACATATTACAAGATATTACCTCACCTCTTTTATTCATATCCTGAGACCCACACAGCTACAATATTGCAAACAATAGACTTGCATTCTTCATTGTTTCCCAGGCTGTTCATAAATTTGTGTGTTCCAGTAATAATATGAAAGGAGTACTTTTTCCAGAAGTGCTAAATTGCCATCCAGAGGCTATTACGCACCTCATTAGCTCCTTATGGGGGAAAGTACTCCAACATACACTGAAATAGAACCAGTGATGCACTTGAGATAAAATTCAATGTAGAAGGCCACCTATTAAAAAATAGCAAAGCAGACTCCAAGGAAACTTTGGACCCTAATTTACTGTCTTGCTTCAGTACAAGAGTGCCTGTTTAATAGCTGAAGAGTGAGTGGTTTCAATGGTAAATGCATACCAAGAGTTAGTAGATAAATAGATAAAAAGGAGTGAAATGCTGCAAGCTTGCCCACTACTTACCCAGTGCAACAGCTGTCTTTAAAATCCAATGAGAACACAGACTCTACACAAACATTTCATTTAAGAGGATTTCTCTTCCTTTTTGCAATAGAGATGAGAAACGGTTACTCACCTTGTGCAATAACTATGGTTCTTCAAGATGTGTCCCTACAGGTGCTCCATTTCAGGTGTGCAAGCACCTCTTGAGCCCTTAATCAGAGATTTCATTAGCAGTGTCTATTCGACCCATGCATGTGTTCTATGCAAATTTGTAGTGCACTCTGAGGGTATGTAGGGCTGCATGGGCAAACCACCCTTAGCTCCTTCTCTATCTGAACATCCAGCAAAGAACAGTCTGAAGCAGAGGGGAAAGAGGACAGGTAGTGGAGCATCCATAGGGACACCCATCTCAAAGAACTTTTTCTTCTTAGGGACACTACTCAATAGATGCTCCATTTCAGGTGACTCCTGAGCAAGCTCTAATACACCCAGAGAGACATCTCTACAGTCTCTGTGAAGAAATTGTGGACCCCCTAGATCTTTCTGCAATGGAGAAAAAACAGTCTAGGTGTTTTCCAAAGTTGCTTGGTCCTCTCCAGGTAAAAGGCCAAAGCCTTTTGTATATCTAACTTATGAAAGGAGATCTCACACCAAGATTTATGTGGTTTAGGAAAAATAATTGGTAAATGAATTTACTGGTCAAGATGGAAATCTGAAAGCACCTTAGGTAAGAACTTCCGATGCAGTTTATAAGGAGACCTTGTCCTTGAAAAATATTGTAAATGGGGGGAGGGTCTGCCATCAAGACTCTAATCTCTCCCACCCTGTGAGCTGACATGATAGCTACTAGAAAGGCCGTCTTCATAGATAAATGAAGCAAGGAGCAGGTTGCCATAGGTACCTAGTACAAGGTTGAGATCAAGTCAGAGTAAGATCCTCAACTTGTGGGTAAAGATTCCCCAAGCCTTTAATGAGTCTAGAGGACATAGTGTGAGCAAAAAGAGAAATCTCCTCTAAAGGGGAATGAAATAAGGATATCGCAACATGTGAATCTTAAATGGAGCTAATGGATAATCCTGATTTCTTTACATCCAGCAGATAATCCAAGATGACGATGAGTGGTGACGATTCAGTCACAATGTGGAGATGATGACGTCAGTGTTTGAATATTTTCCAGTTCTGAAGGTAAGTGATTAGAGTTGACTCCCTTCTACTGTTTAGTGATACTACTTGTACTCCTGCTAAACAGGTGGATTCTCATCCCATCAACCATCTAGGAGCCATACTCGCAGGCAGAGGGCCCCAAGATTGGGGTGAAGCACCCAACCTGCATCATAGGGGACATGCCATCAGCAGCAGTTTCAATTCGGTCTCCTGATTCTTCTGTGTTCTAGATTTGAGAGCCAGACAATAATGACACTTTTGGGAGATATGGGACTCTACAAGCAACGGACACACTTAGAATGATGGTCACTGATTGGGATATGCTCCTGACAAGAGAGGCCAGGCAGCATTTAAAACCTGGCAAGCCAGGCATGCCCAGAGAGGCCAGAAATTCTCCAGAAAAAAAGGAGGGAGAGAAAAAGTTGAAACTTCTCACAACAATCTAACTAATCCAATACTAATCACAAGTAACACTAACAAAACAACAACTTAAACACACTGAGGTACTCACGAGGTGGATATATTAGAGTTCAATATCAGACCAAGGCAGTAGAGAAGGAACTGAGGGCAGTTCATCCACACAGCCCTATATACTCTCAGAGCATGCCACAAGGTTATATAAAGTGCACGCACAAGCCAAATGGATACTGCTAATGAAAAATCTCCAATCAAGGGCTCAAGAGGAGCATGTGCCCCATAAGTGGAGCATCAATAGAGACATTGCTTGAAGAAGAAGAAGAAGAAGAATTTATCATGGAGCCAGTGGAAGAGGAAGACAGACCTACAGAATCTTCATTCCAGTAGACTGGACAGAAACTCCCATGAGTTACGACTTCTGAGGATCCAACAAGGAAGAAATCAACACTGATGGTAGAAGGATGGTCTGGTGGCGAAGCCACAGGAATGGGAGTCAGGACACACGGATTCTATTCTTGGCTCTACTACTGCCTTCCTACATGAACTTGGCCAGTCACGTGTAGTCAGATTTTCAAACTCTCAACACCCACAGCTGAGGCCATAATTTTCAAACAAAGGTCAGTTCCTGTTTAGGACCCCGTTTTCATGAATATTCAGCAAACAAACTGAGCTCTTTTGACATTTCGGCCGTTTATCTTGATGAGTCTTTGACCTTGAATCATTAAAACCAATGAAAGCTTTCCCAGGATTTCAATGCAGTTAGCACTTAGCACTAAACAGACACAGCTCTTTTGAATATCTGGCCCTGCAGCCTTGTTTCAATCTCTCTCTGCCTTAATGTCTTCCTACATAAAATGGGGATATTAATACCCACTACTTTAGAGATGTGTTGTGAGGATTAATTCATTAGTACTTGTGAGGCACAGATTCCCATTATAGTTAAAATGTAACATATTATTGTCAGATGTGGCTTTTCCTCTTTCACAGACGTGCAACGTACTGAGTTCAAACCTGGTACAAGCTGTCATTACTTGGTCCACTTCTTATTTTGCTGACTTCTAGCTTGTCTGGAAATAGGTGCATCATTATTTACTGCTTAGATTTTAGCCCCACATGCTATGTGCTAAGAACTTTTCAAAAAGAGTCCCCACATAAAATGCTCATAATCTGAAATCTACTAACTTTTCACCTCTAAATGAGTTATTTCTGTATTACTAATGTGTCTTCACTAAGCAAAGACACAAGCCAGGACAGGACAATGCAGCCCAAGAATAATATTGTGTCTGAAGCTCGAGATACACCGAACAATGGACTTCTCAGTTACTCAAACTGTAAACAAGTTCACTTGCTGCTAGACATCCCCTCGTGGCCAGGTGTGGCATAGCAACACTCTTTCTGGGCTCACGTGCATAGGTGCTGGAACAAGGGATGCTGGGGGTGCTCCCATACCCCCTGTCTTTAAGTGGATTCCATCATACACAAGTTTTAGAGTTTGGTTCAATGGCGTTCAGCACCTCCACTATAAAAATTGTTCCGGCACCACTGCTAACATCCCTTACCAGTGGTCACTCCAGAGCTGTGACAGTTTCTCTGTCAGTGACTCAGCATTCCGGCCAGGTCGCCATCTTTAGTCCAACCCTTCCAGGGTCACAACTGCCCAAATCAGAAGTCCCAAAATGTCTTTAACACAAACAAAATCCGTCCCCTTCTCTGGGACTCTTTCTCAAACTCCCTTACTGGGCTCAATAACTCTTGTGGCGGACTTATACGCCCCTCTTTCTTGGACCAGTAGGAAAACCCAGTCCCACCCTCTTCTCTGAGTTCTGGCCCAGGTCCCTGTACTGAACGGCTAAGTCTGCTCCCTTATCCATAATGCACTTTTCCCTGGGACATTCCTACCCAACCTTTAAGTTCTCGTCTCTGTCTCTTCCCTGCTAAGTCAGGATCTATCCAGGAAGGGAGGACTGGGAGAACTTTCCTTACTTTCTAAGCTGTCTGCCTGGCTCCCTCTCCAGCCCTTTGCCTGGCCTAGATGGGTTTTATCACCACTTAAGCCTGGCTCATTCCCATTACTGCAGCCATCATCTGCTCTTATGGGGAATTTGCCTGATTCCCCTCAGGTCTGGCTCATTCTGTAATCAGGTTGGCTTAACCTCAGGCTCTCCAGCCAACACAGAGCAAGCAACCCTGTTACACAAACCCTTCCTGTCCTGCAACATCTCTAAATCTTAGAGATAGAGCTGAATCCATGTTCTACTAAATGTAAAAGCCATAAAAGCATTTTGCACCAATATGTCTCTCCAGCATTTTATCCTGAATTGGATTATACCGTCATTCAATGTAGCTCTTTGGCAAAACCTGTATGCCCATTATGCTTCATTACAGACTTCACTGCAAAATAATCAGCTGCTTCTGCTTCAATGGTTCTTAACAGTAGAAATAAGAACAAACAACAGATCACTGTGGGCCAAATACTCAAGCTCAATGCGAAACTTAAGGATTTCCTGAATCCACCTGATGATACACAGTAACAGTTATGACACATAATATAAAGAATACTTAGCACTTACATAGCTCTTTTTCCCCCCATACATCTCAAAATACTTGGCAAATGATAGGTACCCATCAATATCCTCACTTCACAGAGAGAGAAACTGAGGCACAGAGAGATTACACAATTTCCTTGAGATCTAGGGTGACCAGATGTCCCGATTTTATAGGGACTGTCCCAGTTTTGGGGCTTTGTCTTATATATACCCTATTTACATCCCATTCCCTGTCCCAATTTTTCACACTTCTTATCTGGTCACTGTACTGAAGTCACACAAATAGTTCGGCCTACAAAACACTGGGCCATACCGAGGCAACTGGAGTGCTGTGACTGTTGCTTATTACACTGATCCTAAACATCTCACCGTTAGCTTATGACCTGTTTGAGGTATCCACCTAGTGTCTTAGGCTACTGGTATGTCTATACTTTGAGCTGGGTGTGAGAAGCTTGAGAAGACTGGGGCTAGTAGCCCCAGTGTGTGCCCAGCTGAGATCACAGGCGCATATTTGGGATGGCTACCCGCTCCTGCCACTCGCACTTTCACAGCTACGCACTATTTTTAGAGTGCTAGCTTGACCAGAGGTAACACAAGCCTGTCATCCTGAGCTGGGACTCACATCCCGCTCAAAGGTCAGACATACAGTCTCTGGGTCAGTAGGACTGGTCAAAAATTTTCCAACAAATCCGTTTTTAGATAGCAAATTGAGTTTTCAACTAAATTAAAAGGATTGCTTTCTTCAAAAAAATTTGATTTTTTTACTAGTAAAACAAAGAGCTAGATTTTTTTTTTATTATTTAATTTTGGGCTGAAATATTTTTGGGCTTTTGACTTAAAAAAATTGTTGTTTTTTTTTTTTGGTGACAAAATATCAAAAGTTTTGTATTGGCGGATAATGTTCCAAGCAGCAATAACTGCAACATCTTTGCGGTATGGGCAGACTATTTGCTATGTGTATGTACAATATGTAATACAATGGGGCCCTGAACCCTGACTGGGTCCTCTAAACACGATGGAAATATATATAATAGGGATGTAAATATCAGTTAGAAAAGGTAACAGTTTAAACTATTAGAATTGTATCGGTCAACCATTTAACCAATATCATTTTGTGTCCCTCACCACACCTCGCCCCCTCCCCACAGCCCCCGGGTAATGCCCCCAGCCCAGCTCTGCAGGGGACCCACATCTCAGACCCGTGGTCCCCGGTGTTCTGCAGTGGTGAGCTCCGCATCGCCTGCACCAGGGCCTCAGCCTCCCCGGGCAGCAGCAGCAGCAGCATGTCCGCCTCTGCCACACCCCAATATCATCACCATGGAGACTGAGAACCCATGCCACCAGTTATCAGTTAACTGGCGGCGCAGGGGTTAAGTATGAGTCTTAACGGTAAGACTAATACTTATCGGTTTACCGTTTACCATTCATCATCCCTATATATAATAAATGAATATAATGCATAAGCCAATGGCAGAACTAGGAACAGTATCTAGACTTCCCAATTCCAGTCCTGGGCCCTCTTTATAAGTCCACAATGCCTAATCACACATATCCCAATATCCGGATGGAGGAGTACATAATAGAGAGCTACAGTGCTATTACACTTACTGATCAGAAGGGACCTTCACCATCACCTAATTTGACTTCTTGCACATAGCAGGCCATGGAACCTTGCCCCCACCCCACTCCTGTAGTAGGCCCATAACCTGTGGCTAAGTTACTGAAATCCTCAAATCTTGATTTAAAGACTTCAAGTTACAGAGAATCCACCATTTAATATAGTTCAAATCATCAAGTGACCTGTGCCCCATGCTGCAGCGGAAGGTGAAAAAGGAAAAATTTCTTCCTGGCCCCAAATATAGTGATCAATTAGACCCTGAGCATGAAGGTAAGACCCAGCAGCCTGCCATCTGGGAAAGAATTCTCTGTAGTAACTCAGAGCCCTACCCATTCTTGGCCCACGCTTGTGCCCCTGCTGCCTAAATTGTCATGATCAAAATATCTGTGTTGCAATTAAAAAACACATAAGATATTTTTAAACTTTTAAATTAGGTTTTTATTTATCTGCATAAAATCTAGTTGCAGGATTAGGAATGGTCTCTTTCTAATGAGCCTTCTATCTATAGCCATGCAGGCTGAAATCTTGGTCATTATGCTGAATTCTCTCAGAGCCCAGAAACCTGATAACTCCAGTAGAGATCATCCCTGTCTGGACCAGGGTTTTGTTTTCCCACCTAAGGCTCCTTCTTCTTTCATTCTGCTTTATCTAATTTATTTTTTTTCATTGATCTTATTTATACAGATTACTTTGGATCAAAGGTCCTATATAAGTAAGTAGCATAGAATTATTATTAAATGTATTAATTATTTTATTATTATTATTAATGATTTAATTTGGCCACACAAAACAATACCTACATTCAGACTTAACCAACATTTAGCCACTCCCTGCACATGGGAAAAAATCCCCATTCAAATCTATGCAGCTATATTAGCCTCTTAATTCCCTCTTTTAAAAACTACCTCTGAGGCAATCCCTACATATCACTCGCATCTGGCAGCATTGGTTTGGCAAATGGCGGAACTCACAGCTCAACAAACTCTGTTCATTTTGTTATTTCATTCTCCTACCCATCCCATTTCTTTGTTTTTGTCCATTTGTGACATGCTGTCTGGCACCTGGCTTATAAACTCCTTGGGGCAGAGACAATCTTTTATGTTACATTTCGGTACAATGTCTTGCACAATAGATATTGATCATTTACTTGGGTTCCTATGCACCTCCCTAATACAGGTCACAACAATACTGTCAGTCGTGCAAACAAACATTGTTTTCATTTTCCTCTTATGTTGTACTTGCTTTCTTTAGGTTGAGAAGAGTAACTAGGAAGAGCAAGGGGAGGGAAATCTAAAAAACACACCACTTAAGTATCTTAGAAGGATTGAGCTAGATGATCCTGAGCCCCAAGACTTTTTACAAGCAAAACACAAGTTGATTTGGTGGCAACACAAAACAGTTTTGTTATATCCTCTAAAAGGAAACCTAACAAACTCCCAAGTTATTCTCTCTCTCATGTTATTTATTAAGGTTGTCTCAAGCATCTATCACAGTGTTATGTAAGCACCAATTAACAGGCTGACATTGGGAGTTGAAACAACTCCTCAAACCAATGGGGAGACTGCTCAGCAAACCCTCTCCGGCACCAGCTACAAAGGGGAGTTCCTGCAAAAGGCTGAAGGGCTGGGACAATTGAATGCAATTCAGCTCCCCTTCAATTCAGTGGATCAAATCAATGGGACTCCACTAGTAACTCAGCAATGGTAACTGTGGGGAAACACACGTTATTTGTGTGCCTATCTGCAATAACCTGTATAAGGAAGGAGTCTTACAGAAGATAACTACCAGTCAGAATTCGGGCACACAACACTGCAGATTTTGCAGCATATACTCTGTGGCTGAGGTTTTCAAAGAAGCCTGAGGGAGCTGGGTGCCCAACTATCATTGATTTTCAACACCTTTAGGTGCCTTTTAAAATCCCAATCTCTATACTGCTGTCCCATCTTCAGAGGCTAGTGTCCTATTGTGTCACCAGCTTTGTCCCCTGACTCACACTGGAGGAGAAATCAGTGACACAAAGTCTGGTTGTGTTCTAAGTGTGACTTGTTTTATTTACACATATACATCAGTCTGAGATGAGATGGTCACACAGCATGCAGGGCAATCCCTTCTTCCAGGAGTCTCAGCCCAAACACCAGTACTCATTTCCCAGGGAGCAACTCTGCCCCAAGAATTGATCCTAAATCAGAGCTCAGGGCAAAGAGCAAACTCCCCCACCTTGCTTGCATAGCTCCCTCTCTCCTGGAGTAAGCAAGAATTAGTGACAGAGCATTTCTTAACAAAACAGAATATTTGCTCACACATGAGAACAAAGAACTAGGTCTAACAGCACCACTTGGTGATGCCTGACATGACAATATGTTTTGGGGGGCCATCTCTGCTGTGAACCAGAATTTGGCCACATGTGTGCTGCATGATCTCTTCCGTGTTCTAGAATGCAGATTTCCGAATGGATCCTGGAATGAACACGCTCCATTTCTAGATCTCATGGCCACCCATGGCTGCTCTTCATTATTTAATCATGCTCACACTTATATACAGCACTTACACAGGTTTGTCTACAGAAAGAACTGGAAATTGAAGCACATTTTTTAGCCTGAGGGCACCAATTTCAAGAGGTGAAAGCTTATATATATCACGAGAACAGAAGATTGGCAAGTGAAATGCTGTTTACAACTAAATGCACTTTACCACACTTGGGATGAAATCCTGACCTCATTAATATCAATGGAAAAACTCCTATTGACTTCAACAGGGGTGGGATTTCACTCTTGTTTTTTCATCCAGTTGCCAAGTCTCAACACAAGAAGTCTTAGTACAGGAGTAGAAACAAAATTAAAATGGTATATCTTTGGTTTGGGAAATATTCTCAGTTTCCTAGGAGATTTCAGAAAGTGGAAATGGCCAATTGTTAAACAGTGTCTGCATATGCTGAGAACATGTGAGGGGAATCTTGAAAACTATGCAGCAAAAATAAGGTGACATTTGTTAAGACTGAGACTAATCTAAGTGTGCATGCATTGTGAGATGGGTCTCCGAGAAAAACAAAATATAGCACAGTCTCAGGCTAGAATCACTTCAGAATTTCCTTTTTTAATCCAGGAAATATGAAACATAGAATCAAGTCTAAACTAGACAAAGAGCAAGGAAATTTCACGGTAGGAAATGAGAACAGTCTTACAAAAAGAGGAGAATGGACAGAATTTGTCTTTTCCATCACTGACTTCCACAGCATGATTCTACGACTGATTTAACAAATTCATGCTGTTATTTAATAATCACACACAATAAACTTCTTTAAAAGAACACAAAGGTTGCATAGTCAGGCACACAAAAGCTAGGAAGTGCTAAAAATAAGGTTGTCCACGTAATCTTAATTCAGCCCCCTTTTGCGTATGCATCATGATGCAGGCTTTCATCACTTTAGTTTTTTAACAGGATCCCCCTCGCCCCAGCTCAGTCAGTGCACAGGATGGACGGTGTTCACTAAACGAGTATCGTTGTCATTCAGTAGGTGGCCCCATGTCTTATTTACTGCTCTGCAAACAAAGTCAATCAATTAGTGTCCTCATGGGCTTCTCCATGGTGCTCAGCGCTATAGTACCTGAGTGCTTCACAAGCATTCGTCTAGCTTCACAAACTCCCCCCCCCCCCCCATGAGCTAAAGGGATAGAATTATCCCCATTTTGCTGAAAAGGAGCAGATGCAGAGAGAGATTAAGGTCAAAAGTGTCCATTAATTTTCTGGGTCTAATTTGAGACACCTATGGCCTTGTGAAGTGCTATAAAAATAGAAAAGTACTTCTGAAGCACAGCTCCCCTTGACTTCAGCTGCAGCTGTGAGCACTCGGCACTTCTCCCAATCAGACCCTCTGCAGTCTAGTCAGGCAGCTCCTCCTCCTCCCCTTCACTGCTGGAGTGGTGGCAAGGAAAGCAGAGAGGCCCCCTGCTCTCATTTCTGGTGCCATAGTAATGTCTGGCTGCCTAGCCTCTGCAGCCCTGGGCTAATGCATACTCAGTACAGTCAAAATCTTCAGAAAATGTACCTGCCAAACTCTAACAAGTCTCTACTGAGCATGTGCTACATACGCTCTTACCCTGACCAAATATAGGTGCTTGCTCCACAGCAATAGCAAAAGGCATGCCCCTGACAAGTTTCAAATCCCTGCTCCAAACCATGGATTTGACAGTAGCCTTCAATTACCTGAAAGGGGGTTCCAGGGAAGATGAAGTTAGGCTATTCTCAGTGGTAGCAGATGATAGAACTAGGAGCAATGGTCTCAAGTTGCAGTGGGGGAGGTCTAGGTTGGATATTAGGGGAAAAAATTCACTAGGAGGGTGGTGAAGCACTGGAATGGGTTACTGAGGGAGGTGGTGGAATCTCCATCCTTAGAAGTTTTTAAGGTGAGGCTCGACAAAGGCTGGCTGGGATGGTTTAGTTGGGGTTGGTCCTGCTTTGAGCAGGAGGTTGGACTAGATGACCTCCTGTAGTCCCTTCCAATCCTCATCTTCTATGGACACTAGAGCATTGCAGTGAAGCAAGATTTGCAAGGTATTTTTTAACGTGGGCAAAAATGTATTTTTCCCTAATCTTGTTCTCAGAAACGACTGAACCACTTTTGCTGAGCCTTTAAAAAATAATTCATCCTGAGACATTCACCTGGCATGGGAAATTTCAGCCCAAATAATTAAAGTTTAGCAACTGAAAATGGGATCTTATAATGGGAACTGTTGAGCAACATTAACTATAGGCCTCCCTACCAGCTCCACCCATAATCATTTGTATGTCTAGTGCATCTGCCATTGAAGGAGCTCAAAGCACTTTGGAGGCATTCAGAGCCTAAGTTTAAGTAACGCACAGTTCCGACTGAAGTCATCCACAGCTATAAACATTCACCACTCTGAAAATCAGGCCCTAATCAATCAATCAATCGTCTCAACTCCCTTGTAATTCCAGTTTTATAGACATAGAAACTGTAGCATTTAGAGAGCCAGAGGCCAAGTGAAAGTTTAAGGCACCAGAACTGCCTAGTTTTAGGAAGGATTTTACATCTTAAATGAAAATAGAGAGAAAGATTCAGAGAGATT
Organism: Emydura macquarii macquarii; assembly: GCF_026122565.2. Classification (NCBI taxonomy): domain Eukaryota; kingdom Metazoa; phylum Chordata; order Testudines; family Chelidae; genus Emydura; species Emydura macquarii. The sequence continues at coordinate 10,656,369 of NW_027130506.1, forward strand.
GTTGTTGCTGCAATGCTCCTACCAACTGCTCATGTCTAGCTGGAACCAGAACTCCTTGCACATAAACACTGCATTCTGTTACCACTTGCAGTGATGCAATCTCCCCAAAATACAACGTGTGACTTTTTTTTAAGCAATAGAGATTCAGTTAATTAACAGTTGCAGAGCCCTTTCCGGCTCCCACTTAAGTCAACAGCAGTTTTCCCCCCCATCAACTTCAGTGGGAACAGGAATAGGTCAGGAATGAATTCTAAAATCAATGAAAGTAAATGGAAAATGCAATTTGGATGAGACTCTTAAGAAGCATATAGTCAATTCAAGCCTTAACAGTGAGGCCTGCTAGAAACATTTTTATCATTACAGAATGTTTAGTTATGTGGCTCCATACACAGATACTCACCTATGGAATTTGCTCACTCCGATGATTGGCCAGAGCTGGAATTTGATTGTCTATGGGCAATCATGTAAGGCATAATATTTTAGCCAGGCTCTAGCATACTTTCAAAGGGTGGTGGGCTCCTTTAAGGGAAGTTAGGGCCCAGTTTATCCCAACAGGTTTCTTGAAGGAGAACGAGCCCATCTCAGACCACTTATAAGCCACTAACTACCGGGGGGGCTGGTTGGCAGCTAATTGTCTGAGCATCTGGGCCTGATTACCACAGCTCACATGAAGGACGGTGATCGTAAGAAGAGCTCCCACAGAAGTTAGCCTCATCAGTGGCGTACTGGGGGGGGGGGGGGGCATGCACCCAGGCGTTGGCTCGGGGAGGGCACCGGCCCGGCCCTCGGAGGAGGAGCCACCCCCAGCTGACATCCCCAACGGCACCCGCTGCCCCACAGGGTGTGGGGAGTGGGAAACGGGCCCATAGATGTAAAGTGATATGCCAGGGTTGAATACTGAGCTCTGCCCTTTGAGTCACAAAATGCACTGTCAGGGATTTCTTCTGCCACCTGAGATTGCTACTTCCAAAAATACCAGCCCTAAGTCTTACAATGGCACTGAGCCATACTGCCAAACCATAAACAGCAGTAAACACATGAAACAGAGAAGTGCCACTGTAACTTTGCACTGCAGTCTGTGCACCTGGTCCTCCTTCACTGAAATCAGTGGAATTTTTCCTGTTGATGTCAATGCGAGCAGGACAGGACCCTTGCATTGCATTATAAGATATTTAGAATACAATGAAATGTTATGGGAGGTGGCAGCTCAATTGATGTGAATCAGCACAGTTCCACCAAAGTGAAAACTAAAGGAAAACACAAACAATGTTTGACTTGCAATATCTGATGTCTTTCCTAAAGCCTCAGTTTCTGGCATGGGGGGATTGCACGGAAATCTTGTCTTTCATTTAAGAAAAATATTAACTTTCTATCCCTCGTGGTTGTGGAGAAAACCTTGAAAACAGGAAGCAAGTGCACCCTAAAGCCTCAAAACCTGAAGGCAAATAAAGAAATGTATTATTATTATTAATCTCATGATTTTTAAGTGCCTCTTATGCTCTTTTGAGGCCTGACTCATGATTTTTGAGCACTTGTGGTTGGTGATACTGTAAATTCATATTTGTACAATTCATTCCTGAAAATGTAGGAGGAAAAAAAGGAAGTTTCTGTTTCTCAGAAATTCTGATGAGGCAGCTGCCCTTGGAAAACTCAAAGCCCTTGAAAGGATGGTGGATTATCTCATGTTCCAGTAGGAACAATGTCATATTGTAGATTCAAAGATTTTAAAGCCAGAAGAAACCATTATGGTCATCTAGCCTTACCTGTCTAATATAAGCCAAACAACCTCACCCAGAAATCTCTGTCTCAAGCCCTAACTTCTGCTTTAGCCATAGCATATCTTTTAATAAGCCATGCAGTCTTGATTTAAAGTCTTCAAGTGATGGAGAACCAACAGCATCCCTAGGTAACGTATCCCAATGGTTAATTACCCTCACAGGACATGTACCCTCCAAGTGTGTTTCAGCAGCATGTAGACCACACACCAGCACAGTCCCTATAGCACAGGTATAAAAGCAGTGAAGCTGGTGAGGCATGGATTAGGCAAGTAAAGACATGCCTGAAGGGTGTGGGTAGGTATGCAAGTACATACTTTACATGGCTCTCTACTCACCCAAGCTATGCCTCCCTATCTACACTGCTGTTTTTAGCAGTATGGTGTCCCACTGCCTCCCCATTGATGGAGCCATTCCCCTCCACAGGAGAAGAATCGGGCAATAAGGAGGCAGAGGGGATGGCCAGCTCCCCACCACCGGAGCCCCTTCCTGCCATAGGGCAAGACTCTGGCAGCAGGGGGGTAGCAGTGAAAGGCTCTGCCATGTCCCTGTTGCTGAAGCTTCCAGCAGCAGGAAAAGGCTCTGACAACAGGGAGGCAATGAGGAAAGGCATCGACTTTCCCCACTGCCTCCCCCCCTGCAAGAGCCTTTCACCAACACTTGTGGCTACACACCGCAGTGTGGACACAGCCTATTTTTCACAATGGCGTGTAGCTTAACCTGCACTACATCGCATCACAAGTCATGTGTAGACAGTAACACTACGTCTACACTAAAAACGTGCGCCTTATTTCTACTCTCAATGTATCTAGCTTTCCAACCAGTGGATCTTGTTATACCTTTTCCTGCTAGACTAAATAGCTGCTTACTATCAAAAGAACCTCTTCCCCATATAGGTATCAGTAGACTGCTCAAGTCGCCATGCAACCCTCTCTTGAATAAAACTGCATAGATTGAGGTTCTTAAGTCTCTCACTAAAAGGCAGATTTTCCAGACTTTAAGTCATTTTTGTTTTCTGAACACGTTCCCCATCCTTTTTGAAGTGTGGACACCAGAAAAAATAGTTACTAACCTTCCGTAACTATTGTTCTTTGAGATGTGTTGTTCATGTCCATGCCACGTTTGTGTGCACCACATTTTTCCCTCGGTATCCATAGGGCCAGCTCTAGTGCCCTCTGAAGTAACACACATATGCGCCAGTATAAATGACACTGCCAGCCCCCTTTCCCACTCCATTCCTTCTTGCCAGAACTCTGACAGAGGGGAAGGAGGGTGGGTCATGGAATGGATATGAGCAACACATCTCAAAGAACAACACTTACAGAAGGTTAGTAACCGTTTTTTCTTCGAGTGGTTGCTTTTGTCCATTCCATGTCAGGTGACTCACAAGCAGTATCTCTGGAGGTGGGCCAGGAGTTAACAGATGTGCCGATTGCAAAACCGCTCTGCCAAATTCTGCATCATCCCGGCCGGGCCTGTTGTATGATGGCATAGTGGGAAGTGAAGGTATGAACAGAAGACCAAGTCGCGGCCCTTCAAATGTCCTGTATTGGAACCGGAACTAAGAAGGCTGCTGACAAAGCTGTCAGATGTAAGGAGGCAAGGTTCAGATGTAACAGCCAACCATGATCCTGTGAAATCAAATCCGGATGGTCCGGGAGCGTCCAAGGGGCTACCACTGCCAGGTCCAGTAACATGCCAAACCAATGTTGACAGGGCCATGCCAGAACATTCATTATGACCCGCGCTTTTTTCCTCTTGATCTTTATGAGGACTTTGTGGATTAGAGGGATTGGTGGAAAGGCATACATCAGGCCTCCCGACCACTGCAGGAGGAACATATTGGGAAGGAAGGCACTTTCAGGTCCTTGCAGAGAACAGAAACGGTGATATTGCCTGTTCTGTTTGGTTGCGAATAGGTTCACCTGGGGAGCTTCCCATCTCTGGAAGAGAACCTTGCCTACCTTCAGGTGCAGGGACCACTCATGGTGAGAAGAAAAAGACCTGCTGAGGTGATCTGCCAATGTGTTCTTGATCCCCGGAAGGTGTGAGGCTTCAAGGTGGATCACATGTTCCATGCAGAAGTCCCATAGATGGAGTTCCTCTTGGCAGAGAGCTGAGGATCTCCCTCCTCCTTGTTTGTTGACATAATACATTGATGCTGCATTGTCTGTCAACACCTGTACTATCTTTCCCAACATCTTCACAGGCCAGACAGATTGCCCTGAGCTCACTAAAGTTTATTTGTAACGTCAGTGCCTCTGCAGATCAGAGGCTTTGGTCCTGAGAGAGCCAAGGTGGGCTCCCCACCCTAGGTTTGAGGCACCAACAAGAGTGTGGGACGTGGTGCCGCAAAAGGAACCCCTCTTGCTACGTGGCAGGGTTTGTCCACCATGCCAATGAGGGAAATACTCAAGTGGGACCATAAGGATCACGTCCAGGGTGTGTCTTGCCAGGGAGTAAACCAGCGCTAGCCACGTCTGAAGGGGTCTGAGACACAGTCTTGCATATTGTACTATGGAGGTAGATGCTGTCATGTGACCCAGCAGTCTGAGACAAACTCTTGCTGTGGTGAGGGAGTGAGTCCTGGGTGATCAGCTCTGACATGGTAGAAATGCTCTGCCCTGGGTAGAGTTGAAGACTGCCCCGATGAACTCTATCCTTCGCATCAGTACTAATGTAGATTTCTGTTCGTTTATCAACAGGCCCAGTTCCTGGCAAGTGGCCCGTGGCATCATGATACTGTGCTGGATCTGAGTTTCTGAGCAACCCTTGATGAGCCAGTTGTCAAGGTAAGAGTAAATTTGTATTCTCCAACGTCTGAGGTAGGCTGCGACTATTGCCATGCATTTTGTGAACACTCTTGGTGCTTTAGATAGACCAAATGGAAGGGCCATGAATTGGTAGTGGCTGTCTCCCACCACAAACCATAAGAACCCATCTGTGGCCATGGAAAATGGAAATATGGAAGTATGCATCCTTTAGGTCGAGGGTGGCATACCAGTCTCTAGGATGGGGATGATGGAGGCCAGGAAGACCATGCAGAACCTCAGCTTCTTGAGATACTTGTTGAGGCGATGTAGGTCCAATGTGGGCCGATGGCCTCCTTGGCCTGTGGGATTAGAAAGTAACAGGAGTAGAACTCTTTCCCTCTCAGTTGTAGGAGAACTTCCTCTATGGCTCCTATCCATAGGAGAGCTTGCACCTCTTGGATGAGAAGTTGCTTGTGAGAAGGGTCTCTGTACAGGGATGGGGATGGGTGCTGGGAAGAAGGGACGGAAATAAACTGAAGGGTGTACCCCACTGCAATGGTGATTAGCACCCACTGGTCCGATGTTATAGCTGCCCACGCAGGGAGGTAGGGTGAAAGGCGGCTTGAGAAGAAGGTGAGGCTTGGATCCTGAGTTAAGTCTGCTAGGCTGCCCCTGGACACACCCTCAAAAGGTCTACCTGCTGCCTGGTGTGGCTTGAGCACAACTGGGAAGCACCAGCAGGGGGTTGACCTTGATGGTGCTTATAGCCCCTATTCTTCTTCTTGTAGGGCTTGCTCTTGGCCTGGCCTGTGAACCGCTGTGATTGCAGAGGCCTGAAATGCTCCCTGGAAGAAGATGGAGTGTACAAGCCTGAGGTGCAGAGTGTGGCCCTGGAATCCTTTAAGCCATGCAGCCTGGAGTCTGTTTTGTCAGAGAAAAGTGCCACACCATCGAAAAGAAGGTTCTGGATGGAATGTTGTACCTCTGCAGATAGGCCAGATGACTATAGCCACGAGGCCCTCCACATAGAGACAGCTGCCGCCATTGTTCTGGCCGCTAAGTCAACCACGTCAGAGGCTGCCTGAAGGGAAGCTTGGGCAACTGATTCGTCCTCCAAAATAGCCACAACCTCCATCTTAGACCCCTGGGGCAAGGAGTTGGTGAATTTGGCCATGGAATGCCATATATTATAGTCATATCCCCCCCTGCGGAGCTGGAGACTAGCAGTCAAATAAATATTTCTGCCAAAGAGATCAAGCTTCTTCATGTCTTTGTTCTTGTGGGTTGAGCTTGATTGCCCCTGCCTGTCTCTTTCATTGGTGGCTGACACCACCAATGACCCCGGGACAGGTGAGAGTACAGATATTCAAACTCCATGGCAGGCACATAATATTTTTTCTCAGCCCTTTTAGATGTAGGGGGCAGAGAGGAGGGGGTTTGCCATAAAGCTTTGACAAGTTTGACAACTCCCTCATGGACAGGAAGGGCCGCTCTAGAGGAGGCTGCTGCTGCCAAAACGTCAAAGAGCGCATCAGCAGGCTCCTTCAGCTCCTCTACCTCCAAACCCAAATTCGCGGCTACCCTCTTGAGTAGCTCCTGGTGTGCTCTAAAGTCATCCTGTGGGAACATGGCAGAAGGACCCGCTACCACCTCATCAGGCAATGACGATGATGAGGCAGGTAAGGGTGGAGTGGGCAACTGTTCTTCTGCAGCCGGAATAGCCTCTTCAAGAGATATCGCTGAAGCCTCCACAGCTTGGTCTGATTCCTCATCCAAGTCTGGGGGCAGGTATGACACTGTCACCGAGTGTCTCTCAGATGTTCCTGAGATCGACTGTTCAACTGCAACCCCAGGGCAGGAGGTAATCCCCACAGGTTCCAGAACTGCCATGGTCTGGGAAATTGTGTCAGTGGCTATGAGCCCAATGGTAAGCCCAGGGGAAAACCTGAAGCTGTGGCTGGGTTCACTTGACCCCTGGGTAAAGTGATCTCCTTCCCCTCTGAAGCCAAGGGGTCCTCACTGGGAACCATGGCATTGCTGAACTTGTCTCCACCTCTTTAGTGCACAGGTAGATACGGTGTCTCGGTACCGGGGTGTCATGCTGGGACTCTGTCGATCAGTGCCAAGCATCAGGGGATCAATGATGGTACTCCGGTGACTGGTAGCGGCCCTATGGAGATCGACGCCGTGGCTCCGGCGATCAGGGATCGGTCCTGGGACCCTGGCGACCTGGCCCCAGGGATTGGTACTGAGAATCCGGGGATTGGTACCAGAAGTCCAGCTGTCAGCAGCAGTGCTCTGGGAACTGATAGAGTTCAGGTGACCGCTGCTGAGGAGTCTGTGACTGACAAGGGGACACAGAGTAGTGTCGAGGAGTTGGGGATCTGTGTGGGGCCCCCATTGTGAGCTTGCCCCTAAACTAGCATGACCAAATAGCAAGTGTGAAAAATTGGGATAGGAGGTGGGGGGTAAGAGACACCTATATAAAAAAAAGCTCCGAATATCAGGACTGCCCTATAAAATCAGGACATCTGATCATCCAATCATGGACGCACTCTTGGCCAGCTGCCCTCACACGAGGTCTCAGCGTGGAGGTCCCTCCTCCCAAGAAGCGGGCGGCACAGGGAACGAGAGGAAGTCCTTGGCCTCCTGAAAGGTCTCGGTTGTGGATGGCAACATGAGGTGCCAGGTCCCCCTACCACTGCCAGGAGTTGGAGGCAGGTCCCGGGGAGGACTGGGAACTCTGATGAGTGAGGCCATAGCCAACTCAAATTCCAGGGAAGTTCAGAGGCCCAGTGCAGGTCTTGGTTCGTCCCCTACTCACAGTTTGTCTTTCTTAGGGGTCAGGAAGCGCCCTCTTCCAGTGTGCAGCTTCTTGTGCCACTTCTTCGGCACTGGGGATGGTGACCAATGCCGGGATGAACTCAGTGCCAGCGGGACGCTTCGAGTTGTGTTGGGCGCGGGGTCCGAGTGGCCAGGTTCGGAATCCAGTCTGACAGCAGACTCCATCAGGAGTGCTCTTAACCTGATGTCCCTGTCCTTTTTAGTAGAGGGTCTGAAGTTTCTGCAGAGCCTGCACTTACCTCAAATGTGGGTCTCACCCAGGCACTTTACGCAGATCTGGTGAAGATTGTTTATGGACATGGGCTTCTTACATGAAGCACATGGTTTGAAACCCAGGGACCAGGGCATGTCCCATCCCTGGGGCTATGTCACCATGGGGCTAACTACAGCTATATCTAACTGCTAACTCTAACTGATTAACTTTTCTGTCTATGTACACTAAATCTACAGATGAAACCACTGGGTTAGAAGAGCTTGCCAAGGCAAGGATGTTCTAGCACCAACACTGGCGGTAAGACTGAACTGAGAGGTGGGGGCCAGCAGCACCCCTTATACTGGTGCATACGCGCAACACTGCAGAGATCGCTAGAACCGGCCCTATGGATACCACTGAGGGAAAAATCTCTAGTACCGATGCCTGTGGCGCACACACACTTGACCTAGAATGGACGTGAGCAAGCACTCAAATAAGAGCTGGACACAGTATTCCAGTAATCTCTCACTAATGCCAAATACATTGATTATACCACATCCCTCCACCTACTTATACTTCTCCTGCTCCTACATACTAGGATTGTATTCACCTTCTTAACTGCTGATTAACTAGGAGTTGCCTACAATAGACTTCAGAAATAATTTGGCCAAGGGAGGCTTATAATTCTTCTCATACATATTATACACGTGATATCATCAGACCCTTCACTACCCAGGAACACACCTCGAGATAACACCATCTTGTGCTGGACAAAGATTTGTTCAGCATAAGCTCATTAATAAATCCACTTCCCCCTCTATGTGAGGAAGCTATGAACCAGTTTTTGCTAATCTGAGTACAGATTGCCTAAACACTTCACTGAAAAACACACTAGTTTAATTAGTTGTAAATTAGTAGTAAATTAGTCGTTTAATCGTTTAATAAAGAATCTGTTTAAATGTTCTAAAAATAGTAAAAATGGTTAAATGTGTGGGGAGGGGAGCCGTGCTGGGCTGGCTTCTCACTGCCAAGCAAGAGCTGCCTAGCTGCGGCTCCCCTGCCTCACGTGCAGAGTCATAGCTGGGGACAACTCTTGCTTCTGTGGAGCGGAACCGAGCCCAGCTGCGGCTCACCCATTCCCCGCTCTGCATGTGCAGGGGGAGCTGCGCTGGGCTCCACTCCTCCCCGTAAGCAAGAGCTTCCCAGCTGCTCTCACTCGTGGAAAGCCAAACTCAGCTGCCACTCCCCGCACCCCCAGTTTAAACGGTAATCAGCTGTTTAAAATGTTTAAACAACTGATTACCTTTTCTCATTTAGGCTTTTACATCCCTACACTGGTTAACATTAAACAAATGTATTAATCACAGAAAAATAGATTTTAAATTATTATAAGTTGTAGGCTTAAGAGATCAGAAGAAGTTACCAAAGAAATAAAAATAACAACACAATCTAAATTCTTACAGGATTTGAATCTAGAAATGTCTCACCCCAAGAAATAGTACCAGCAGGCTTGCAGCTCTTCAATTCACAAACTATGTTTGCCTTGCAGCCTGGGTCCCACCCTCCCCCATTCAAAAGTCTTTTGTCTTTCAGGCGTTTCTTCAGATGTTGAGGTCTGGGAGAGTGAAAACAAGTGGTGATGTCACTCCCCTTCTTTTATTGTCCGTTCCAGCTTGCTGGAAAACTCAATGCTTTCATCAAGTGGGGAGGGGGGGAAGGGGGTCATCCTCATTGGTCAGCCAGTATTCCATTGTGTGTGTGCTTTCTTGATGAAGTCTCTAGGGATGGGGTTTGGGACAACGTGGCCCATTAGCATGTCTGGCTACTTCATTGTTGTGCCTGAAAGGCTGTTTGTGGGAGTTTCCTGCCTTGCAACATGTTCTAGTAGCATATTCAACAATATTTCATAACTTCACATACAATAATAGAACATACAATTCACCTGGATATTAATGTTTCACAGATCAAGACTTTTAAAATGAGGCATACCTTGTACAGAACATATCATAATTACATGACACTGGTGAATATGGAGTTTCTGGGGTGTTGTTCTCTGACACAGTGTCACAGAGAGGAAGGATGAGCTTGTGGTTTAAGGCGCTGGACTGGGATTTAGGAGATCTACGTGCAATTCCTGGCTCTGGCACAGATGGAGTGACCTTGGGAAGATCATACAGCACAGCTATTAAACACTTGCTTAAAGTTAAACATGATTATTTGGATTTTCAGAAGCATTGAAATGACTTAAGAATACAAGCCCATTGATTTTTCAAGGCTCGCTTTTGCACTTAGGGTATGTCTACATGGTGTTTTAAAACCTGCAGCTGCAGCTCAGAGCCCAGATCACCCTACAACACTAAAAACATTGCAGCCCAGGCTGGAGCTTGGGCTCTGAAACCCACTCTCTTCCCTGGGCTTCAGAGGCCAAGCTCCAGCCTGAGCCCGGACATCTACATGGTTGTTTTTAGTGTTGTTGTGCAAGTCTGTAGACCTAGGTTCTGTGACTCACTGCTTCAGGTTTTAATTTAGATGTATCCTTAGGTACTGTTGAAAATCAGAAGTAAATGAAACTTAAGCACATCCTTATGTGTTTTGCTGAACAGGGATGGATTAAGCACATGTTTAAAGCTAAGTGCTTTGTTGAATCGGGGTCTTAATCTCTTTGTACCCTAATTCCCCCATCTGTAACCTAGGGACACCACCACTTTTCCTTTCTGCCACCCTTTGTCTTCTCTATGAGACTGTCAGAGCAGGGAACATCTCTTGCTGTATGTTTGTACAGTGCACAATGAAGTGTCTTGGGGCTACTATAACATAAAAAATAAATAGTAATAATTTAACAAAGTAAAAAAGCAACCAAAAGACAAAATCTGAACCATCCCATGCTTGCAATCCCTGTACCCCACCATTGCAAAGACAAAATTCTTAACCTTCTCCAGAAACTGTTACATTCAAGTGTCTTCCTTTATCCTCCTTTGTTCTAAGTAGCAAGAATTAATATCTTCACTTTAGTCACTGGGATGGGGGAGGGAAGAGATCATAATTTATCTACTTTCCAAATTGAAGTCATTAAACTCACAGTTCTACATCTCCCATCCAGACAGGCATTACGTTTATCTCATTACAATATGGTAGGAAGGAGACAGCAACGCTTCTTATCAAACAAAGTGGCTCCAACTGAACTCTCCAAAACGTATCAGTTGATGATGTTGGCCAATGAACTATTTGCAAACCCTGCATTTTCGGAACATCTCAGAGCTGTGGACACTACATAAATAATCACTGTTAGAGACTGATCTATTGCTTGTATGTGGGGCAGCAAATGAGACCAGAATCAGAAATTCAGAGTCAAATCCTGAGATCCTTACTCAAACTGCCACTAACGTCGGTGGTTAGGATTGAGTAAAGGCTTCAAGAGCTGGCCCACAGAACTTACAGACAGAAAAGATGTGTGAGGTATTGCAATATGTGTGCTGCATTGTTCCTGAACATGTTACACAGACTGGCTGTGCTGGTTGGTTACTAAAGCCTGGAACCAGGTTTGCTTGGAGGTTCATGTTTGATAAATATTAGATTCCTAAAGGAAACCCCTCTCCCTCCAAGGATTGGGGTCTAGGTCCTTTATCTCAAGTGATAGAAGTTCACACCTTTAGCTGTGAAGGTCCTGGATTCAGACCCCTCCCTGTCAGCCTGCATGGAGTCAGGCTTGAAGCCTTCTACGCCTGACTCTGCCACCCTTTTTCATGCAGAATAGCCTGTCATTCTTCCAGTATTCCCACTGAAATCAATTAATACTGCACAAATAAGGACAGCTGTCAGAACTGGGCCCTCTGCCTGGCCATCCTAGCACAAGCAACCCCTCAGCACATGGATTGCAGCGTGTGCTTGTTAAAACCAGTCGAGATGGGCTGGAAAGCAAGTCTGTTTATTCCAGCATTGCACATTATGGCACAGAAGAGTCAAAATAGTATTTTATATCAGAAAACAGTTTTAAAACAAGCTCCTTGATATAACACTTAGCATTTATATTTCACTCTACTTCAAATAGCTTCATATTCATTAATTTAATCCTCATAACATTAGGAAGATTGTCAGACTGGATTAGACCCAAGGTCCATCCAGCCCAGTACCCTGTCTCTGACAGTAGCTGGCACAAGATTCTTCAGATGAAGGTGCAAGAAACCCCACAGAAGACAGATGTTGGCTAATCAGACTCCAAGGAAAGCCTCTTCCTAACCTCCAGTAAGTAGTCAAAGGTCAATTGATACCCCAAATACGAGGTTTTATCATTCTTCCTGAAGAGCAGGTAGGTGGGATTCTGACAATTTTATAGCTACAGATACAGAAACAAATGTTAAGTAACTTACCTAAGGCCACAGGGAAAGCTGAGCCTTGGTTATATCAAGGAAATTACCACCGGTGTAACTACAGTGGTTAAACGAGTGCAAACCAGTGGCATAGTCCAAAACTACAGATTCTCCCCACCAGCCTGCCCACCCCCAAGCTGCCTTCTATGCCCACCCCAGTGCCCCCATGTTTCAGCTCCAATACACTGCTAGTGAAAACCTCTATATAACTGTGATGCACCAGCTCAAAGTGGGATTTAACGCGTGCATCTTACTTTCAATTCTTTGCATCAGTCTTTACTGCAGAGGATGTGGGGGAGATACTTGTATCAGAGCTATTCTTTTTTACTACAAATCTGAAGTACGGTCCCACTCGTGTCAATAGAAGACATTTTACAACACACAGATAAATTAAACAGTAATAAGTCACCAGAACCAGATGTTATTCCCCCAAGAGTTCTGAAGGAATTCAAAGATGAAATTACAGAGCTACTATCTTACATAACCTATCACTGAAACAGATAACTGAAAGGTAGCTAATATAATGCCAATTTTTTTTAAAGGCCTCCAGAGGCAATACTGGAAATTACAGGCCGGCGAACCTAACTTCAATACCTGGCAAACTGGTTGAAACTATAGTAAAGAACAGAATTATCTGACACATAAATGAACACAGCTTTCGTAGAGGGAAGTCATGGCTCCCCAATCTCTTAGAATTCTTTGAGGGTGTCAAAAAGCATGTGGACAAGAGTGATCCAGTCAATACAGTGTTCCTTCACCAAAGCCTCTTAAGGAAACTAAGTAATCATGGGATAACAAGGAAGTCCTTTCATAGATTCAGTAACTACCTAAACCGGGTTTCCAATCCCTGGCCAGCAGGTCAAAAGGGGCCTACAGGGCCTTAAAAATAGCCCACACTCTCCTCCTGCTGGCTGGGAGGCAGGCTGCAGCCACCTGCCTCCTGCCTGGTCCCGGGCAGGCTAAGCCACCTGCCTGCCAGCCAGTCCTGACACAAAGCCAGGATCTTGGCAGCAGCCATGCACCTCCCGCCCAGTGTCCGCTCCCAGCGAGGAGACAAGCTGCAGCTGTCAGATTCCCGCCTGGTGCCCACTCCAAGCCACGAGGCAGGCTGCAGCTGCCAGCAACCCGCCCAGTCCCAGCGCATAGTGTGAAGGGAAAAGAAGATGGGGTCTCTGTTTCTTCTGAGAACTGATTTTTAGAAATGGCTGTAAAAGCCTGAAATGGAAAATGTCTTTTCAGCAGTTATTTAATCTTAGAATGTTCTGAAGTTATAAAATAGTTAAGAGGCCTGGGAGCCAGCAGGGATGGAATGCAGAGAAACACCTTGTAACTTGGATAAGGAAAGTTGAAAATACTGAGCTAGAAAATTCCTAGATAAGCAGGTTTTTTTAGTATGTATGGCCATGGAAACTGTGACGTAAAAAGACTTGTTTGTATAAGGCTATAAAAGCGGTTAGAATTTTATGTTAAAAGTCGCCCCTTGCATAAAGGAACCACCTCCTTTACGTAAAGAATAAATTCTGATTTTGCTAATCTGTTGTCAGCTTATTTTGGACTATCCGCTAGGCAACGGACGTGAATGTAAGGACCCCTGAGCTTGGGTTCTTCCACAATAGCTGGGAGGCAGGCTAAGCCACTCACCTCCTGGCCAGTCCCGGCACGAAGCCAGGACCTTGGAGGCAGCCACGCGCCTCCCACACGGTGCCCGCTCCCAGCGGGGAGACGGGCTGCAGCTGCCAGCCACCCGCGTGGTCCCAGCACATAGCCGGGACACAGGCTAAGCCACCTGCTTCCCAGCTGGTCCTGGCGCAAAACTGGGACCCTGGCATCAGCTACCTGCCTCCCCTCCAGTCCCAGCGCACAACCAGGAAGTGGGCTGCAGCCACCCACCTCCCGGCTGGTCCTGCTGCAAAGCATGGGGCCCCCGAAAGCGGGGCCCCAAGTGGTCGCCCTGATTGGCCATCCCTGGACAGCTCTGGTGCTTGGCCTCGGTCCCGAGGTTCTGGGGTCCCCACTGGAGCCAGAGGGAGGGGAGCACTGATCTCCCGTCCCCCTGGCTGCAGCAAGGAGCTGTTGTCTAAGGACACAGGGGAATGTGTTGCTGCAGGGCTAAAAGATGGTCCTGATCAAAAACTGAAATCGTGCCCCCCTTACAGACACAAATTGGTCTGGTGGTCTGATGTTACTGGTGACCACTCACCTGAAGCCAGACATCGACAAGTTAGCTTCTGGTCTTCTGCTACAGAAGTCACATTAGATGAGAGTTGCATGAAATGGACCTACGTTATAACTTTGTAACTGTTTTTAACAATTTAATTTCTTTTTAATTTGCTTTGCACTAAATAAATGTTTACTTTAAATATGTAGCGATCTGTAGTCCTTAATGGTGTATATACACTGTATACATCAATACATTTTATATGCATTGATAGACTGGTGGCTCTTTAGGGTTGTAAAAATTATATTTGTGGCCCTGGAGCCAAAAAGATGGGGAACCACTGAGCTAAAAGATAGGAAACAAAAGGTAGGAATAAATGGTGAGTTTTCAGAATGGAGAAAGGTGAACAACGGAGTCCCCCAAGGACCTATACTGGGACCTAAGCTGTTTAACATATTCATTAATGGTCTGCAAAAGGGGATAAACAGTGAAGTGGCAAAGTTTGCAAATGATACAAAATTATCCAAGACAGTTAAGTCCAAAGCTGTCTGCAGGGGGATCTCACAAAACTCGGTGACTGGGCAACAAAATGGCAGATGAAATTCAACAATAACTGCAAAGTGATGCACATGGGAAAAGAATAATCACATCTACACAGATAAGGATGGGTTCTAAATTAGCTGTTACCACTAAAGAAAGAGATCTTGGAGTCAGCATGAACAGTTCTCTGAAAACTTCAGCTCAATACTCAGCAGTGGTCAAAAAGACTAACAATGTTAGGAACTACTAAGAAAGGGATAAAAAAATAAGATAGAAAATGTCATAATGCCACATATAAATCCATGGTGTCCCCACACCTTGAATACTGTGTCCAGCTCTGGTCACCCCATCTCATAAAAAGGAGATAGTGGAACTGGAAAATGTTCAGAGAAGGGCAGCAAAAAGATTAGGGCTGTTCATCTTATTGGGGGGTGAGGGGCGGAATATGATAAAATCATGAGTGGTATGGAAAAAAGTGAATAGGTAAGTTTATTTGCCTTTTCCTCCAATGTAAACACCAGGGTTCACCTGAAGAAATAGGCAGCAGGTTTAATACAAACAAGAGGCAATACTTTTTCTCACACCATATAAATAACTTGTGGAACTCATTGCCATGGGATGTTGTGATGGCAAAAAGTATACCAGACTCAAAAAAGAACTAGATAAGTTCACAGAGAATAATTCCAGCAATGGCCATTAGCCAATATGGTTAGGAATGTAACCCTGTGTTCAGGTTGACCCTAAACCTCTGACTTGCCAGAAGCCAGGGGAAGAAGACAAGGGTATCTCTATCCAAAATCACCCTGTTCTGTACACTCCCCCTGAAGCTCTGTTATTGGCCATTGACAGAGACAGGATACTGCACTACGTGTATCATTGGTCTGACCCAGTATGGCAGCTCTTATGTAGTATAGACATGGCCTCTGATCAAAGCCACATTAGACCTCAGTCCTGTGCTCTGCCAATTAGACCATGGGTGAAATCTTGGCCTTATTAAAGTCAATAACCATAATACCATTGACTTCAGTGGGGCCAGGATTCCACCCATCTCTCTAATTAGCATCCAAATACTTTGAAAAAGATATTTTTTCCCATTCTGAGGGTCCGTCTAATTTGTGTTGCATATTACTGCAGCATCAAGCTATTTGCCGGTATATGTGAGAGGGAAACCCCCCTGCATTCGTCACGGATTTACAGTCATCCATGACAAGAGAGTTTATTTTCAGCTTTTGGTAGAAGATGCTGATGAGGCTGGCAAGGGTTGGTCTAAATAATTCATCTTTAAAAGCTCATCTCAGCCTTTCCCAAGGCTGTGCAGTCACAGAGCTATCTCCTGCCAACAACAGTCAGAGGTCCAACACTATGCATAAAGCTGCCTCAAGGTTATTTGAAAACCTTCCAAGATGCGATAGCGCTCACCTTGCTTCCTATAAAATCCTAAACATGATGCACAACATAAAACACTCTAGAATAAAAAATTTACAAGGATTTGGCTCTTTAGTCCATAATTGTCTGCTCTTTTGCTACATTTGCACAACAAGGGAAGCCCTGACCTGTTCAATACATCGGAATTCATATTTCTTTTTCACAGGCTACACGATTATGTACAGCAAAGAGAGTAAAGGAAAGATAATACAGCAGAAGCATAGCTGCCCAATGATCCCTACTGGTACAGGCCTATTAACTGAATGTTTTCTTACGCACCAAACGTGCAAAAGTAACTGCATAGTACTTCATAAACCTCGATTATATAGACATTAATGCTTGAGAGGACCAATATGATTATCTAGGCTGACCTCCTCCATAACACAGGCCAAAGAGCCTCCCCCAGGAACTTCTGCATGCCTACTCTTTGAGCTCTAGCATATTTTTTTCAAGACATCCAGTCCTGATTTAAGGACTGCAAGTCATGAAAAGTCCACCCCGTCATTAGGTAGTCATCAGTTGATTTAAGCCTACAAAATCCCTGCGATACTGGGATATATTACACCTATTTTACAAATGAGTAAACTGAGGCACACAGCCTAAGTGACTTTTGAAGGGGTCCAGCAGCTCTGAAACCCATTCCTCTGCTTAAGCCATAAAAAAAAAAAACCAAAAAAAAAACCAACCCTGTATCCCAGGGTTTCACAAAATTACTAGTGATTTTGGATACTCAACCTGAAAATCAGACTCTGTAGGGTGTCTCGATCTGGGCACCCAAAAATTGACGCAACTAAAATCACTAGGTGCTTTTGAAAATCTTGGCCACTGCCCTCTCACCATTATACACTGTACAGCATTTAAACAGATACCAGCTAAAGGACTAAACGGGTTTAAAAACACTTCCAAGAGTAAATATAAAAACTGACTTCTTAAAATAATTCATTACCTCTAGTCTAAACCTAGATTTGTTTCATAAAAGAGCTGAGATATCTCATACAAATACCTAGCACAGTTCTTTGTTTTATAAACAGAATTTAGCTGCGGCAACATTTTCCATTTCAGAGGTTTCTACTGATTTGTTCCAGGTGTTCTGCTTTGCATGCCCAAACTATGTGTAAAGCCACAGGACAGGGAAACCCCATCTGGTCTCCCTGGATTTAAAGCCATCTGTGATAAATGACTATCTTTAACTTCCGCTAGGAGATGAATAAAGAAAATCAGGTCAGAAAGGCTCACTCTGCATTATTCATCTTGAAGAAAAAGTAAAAACTCATCCTGGCCCTTCAAAGCCTGTGCAACCGAAAGATATAGCATGATGCTGGGAGCCAGACCAGCCTAATATGTGCATTTGTTCTACTGCCTATAGATTTGCTCTGTGCAAGGTATAGCAGACTATCCGTTAGATCAGGGGAGCGGGAATGAACAAACGTAGATTCAATTCCAAACTCTGCCAACGTCTTACTGCATCATCTTCGGCAAGTCAGATACATCCAACCTCCTGCATAGTACAGGCCAGATATTTGATTTCAGAGACCTGCATCAAACCCAATAATTTATGGTTAAGAAAGAACAAATCTTTTAGAAAACCATCTAGTCTTGACCAATAGATTCTGAAGGATGGAAATTTTACTACATTTCTTGGTGATCTTTTCCAAGGGTTAATCATTGGCACTGTTAAAAATGTCACCTTATTTCTAGTTTCAATTTTGCTGATGTCAGTTTCCAGACACTTGTAGTAAAAGTTTGTAAAAAATATATTATAACGGGTTTAAAATAGTGATGCGGCAGGGTTGGTTAGAGGAGCTTAAAAAATAAGTAAATTATATAAATTATTTTATAATCCATTATTTAATTGTACTTTGTGTTAAAAAAAACAAAGTGCAAGCAAAACTAATTATTATATATAAGCCAATTTCTACAGTTCCTTAAAATAAACATACTATGCTATATAAAAGCATAAAATGCAAATAATTAAATAAAACTCAGCCATAATTCCACTTAAAGTGTGTGGCACCGATCCCCTGCAGCACGCTTCGCAGAGCTGCTTGTTAGGGTTTTCCTCTGCTATTTAAAGCATAAGCCGTAATTAAAACTAAATGTACCTAACTAATATAAGCGTGTTTTTATTCCTCACCTGGTTTCCAAAACCTGCAGGCAGCTGTAATTAGCGGTGCCTGGCATAACAACACTGTATCCTGTTATGACTTTGGCTGCTAGATTAAAGAGCCCTCTTTTTACATGCCTCTTCCTTGCTTAGGTGACTGCAGACTGTGATCCAGTTACCATTCAGTGTTCTTTAAATAAACTAGATGTAGTGAGAGACTAGAGGAGTTCAATCGAAGGCATATTGTCCAGAGTTCAGATTTTACTTACAGCTCTTCTCTGTATCCTCCCCAATTTTTCAACATCTTTCCTTAAGTGTTGGCATCAAAACTGGACACAGTATTCCAGCAGTGGCCAATGCCAAAAAAAGAGGTAATATCACCTCCCTACTCTTCTACTTAGCTGTCCTCAATTTCCCCCATCTGTAAAATGGGAATAATATATATACACCTATTACGGAAAGAGTCTCAGATCTTGTAAAACTGTGCGCTGAGTTAGGAGATGACTCAGCACCCTGTAACTCAACTCCCTATCAATATACAGGAGTTTGGACTGGAGTGAAAGACAGGAAATTGACAGAGGGTGCCAGTTAACTGAGCAGAGATACAGCTGAGGGGCTAATTGGATGGAACCCTCGGTAGGTGGGACGACAGAAGCAGACAAGAAAGAAGTGCCTGAAGGAAGGCAGGAGTAGGCAGCACTGGCTGTTGCTACTGGTGTACCCTTCCCCAGAAGCAAGTGGAAGAAGCTGGGTACTGACTGTAAATAGTATGTAAATAACACTCTTGGCTGTGGCCTGCTGAACGGATACAACAAAGCAAGGTGGTGGTTAAGGACACCTGGAGTTGTGGTGGTCAGTTACTGAGGGTAGAAAAAACGGTCGGGGGGGATCACCCTGTGACAGATCCTCAGACGAGAAGGTGCTATCCTAGTTTCAAGTACTAACAATTATTTCTGTAAGTGACATCGCTCAGGGAAGCTATTCTAATTCTGATTTGTTTCCAAACAAATTGCTAATTTTGATATAAAGTCACAAGAGTTGTAAGACGTGTGTCTTATAAAGTGCAAAATAAGAATTTAAACAAATAGATACTGAAAATGTCCATTTGTGTAACTCACTTTCCAGCCAATTGTGTTACCCTTTTACAAAGAGTCTGATAGAATCTTTCATTTGTCCCTACACTCAATATGCTACTTTACAAACAACTTCAGCATTTGAACAACATGATTTGTAGTTTACTTGGCTAAGAGATACCTGATGTGTCTTCTGTTTATTTGGAATTCCAGGCCTGACAAGTGTTTTGATAGAAAGATAATAAACGAGTTATCCAATCTTCATCCAGATACTGCAAAGGCTCGTTCCTAAGTACATGCAACTGCCTGGAGCCCTGGGAGCTCCTCATACTCTGAACATCCTACAGCCGTAAGCACTTGCATATACTTAGCTTCACATTGTGAGTGGTCCCATCTTAATCAAGTTAAGCATGTGCTACATCTTTACAGGATCAGGACCTTAATCGTTGCTTATAGCAACAATCAGCCTAGGGACAAATGAGGGTAGAGGGTTTTATCCAGCTAAATGGGCTTCTTTTCCAAGGTCCATCTCTCATTCATCTGCTTCATGGAATCACTGATCAGGGACTTGATCCTACAAGGAGTTGAGCACGCTGGTCCTGATCCAGTATAGTACTTAAAGCACATACTTATTTCATTGACTTCAGCGAATCCTATTCAAGAGCTAAAAGTTAAGCAGGTGTTTAGTCTTTGCAGAGATGGTGTTCAAGTGAAAATAACAAAAGCGGTGCACTTGTCTTCCGGATTACATCGTGGTGGGTATTTGTAATGACTATGGGTTAGATGCCTCCTGGGAATAGTGTGTTTTGGGGAGGAATGAAGTGAGAAGAAAAGCAGGGTAGGGAAGTGTAAAGCTATTGGGAGGAGGCGGGGGGCAGGGCGGGAGGAGGGGAGAGAGGAGGGACTGGCATCCAAACTTCAGCTGATACCAGAAAATTATCCTCAACCGTTTATAAATTCACTTAATTAAACTTGGGTTTTGTAAGGGCACCACTCTCTGCAACCACAAAAGTGGCAGGCAATTTGGAGTTACGGTCCTATCCTACTGGGGAACTGGGGCGGACGGAAGGGGAAGTGTGTTAGTTCAAGTCAGCTTCATAACTGCTGATTTGGAGCAAAATCCTGGGAAGTGTAGGGTGTCCACACATATTCATTTCAGTGGGAGCTGAAGGAAATTAAGCACCCTGCAGGAGGCACTCAGCACCTTACAGGATTGGATCATTGACTTAGCTTGAGGGGGAGGGCAAAATCTGTTGACTGGAAAGATGTAGAACATTCATTACTTACCTTCCTGGAACCATGTAAATACCTATCTATGATCAGCTAAATACAGTTCACGCTTAAACATTTTTAGAAGCATGTGATTTACTCAGTTAACTCCACGTCTTAGCAAATGTATTATTTATAAAATGGCAGAAATAATTCCTGTCTAGCCCATGTGCTCTTTAAGACTAAAAATCTTATTTTTTTTAAATACAATGAAATTAAAAAGCTGTATTATGATGCATTTATTTGTATTATATTAGTGCCTAAGAACCACAACTGACGCCAGTATGCCAGGCATTGTACAAACATAGAATAACAGACAGTCCCTATTCCGAAGGATTTACTATCTATATAGACAAGACAGACACAGGTGGGGTAAAGAAGAGAGACACAAGCAGAGCGAGGGTCTGCAATCATCATGTGAGTGCCACAAATTGGTTGGTTGGTTTTAATTTTGATGGGGGTGTTGGCTGGGAGGCGTTGGCTAGAAAGAGAGACAAGGAAAGTAGTGTGGATATTAAAAGGTAGTATAAGGAAAAAGGGGCGCAGGAGCCAGGTGGAATGAAGCTGAAAAATAAAGAGTCTGAAGGAGAGAGCAAGATGGCATCTAAGTTGTTGCTATCTACCATGAAAATCTTCTTTCACAGATAACAGCCCCAAATGGGACAGCAGTTCAGTGTGAAACTAGAAAATGGTGGTGTATGGAGAACTGTGCTGGAATTGCAAGCTACCACATTAAGAGTGTGTTTGTAAGGAGGGTCTACTTTGCAGTTGGGCTAGGGGCCCTGTAATGAAGTGCGCCATCTGGGAGCAGCAGGCAGGCTGGAAAGAAGCAGCCTAGAACAAGGTCTGGTGAGTTGTGCCACTCTGCCTTAGGGAGCAGCCTGCTTTCTCTCTCTCTCTGTTTTTAGTTACTGTGTTATTGTTGTGGATTCTAAGAATAAAAATAGTGTTACATTGCAACCTTCCAGCAAGAATATGATGACTTTTACTTAACTTCTCTGTTTATATGCCTTGAACCATAACAGAAACCTATTCTATTTACAGGTGGAAAGGTATAATGGTTAGATCACCTCCTCCCTGGCTCTGCCAAAGATTCCCTGTGTGACCTTGGAGAAAAGTCAGTGTCTCTGTGTCCATCTGTAAAATGGGGAGAAAAACATTTCCTTTCTCCCACCCTTTGTCTCACCTCTTTAGGTTGTAAGTTCTCTGGGGTAGAGGCTGTCCCTTAGGAAGTGTCTGCCTGGTGCCTAGCACCCCAGGGCCCTGATCTCAGTTGGGACCTCCAGGCACTGCCATAATATAAATAATATACCCAGTTACAGAGAGATCATGAAAGCAAAGCACTGAGACATGATAGTGAGGTACACATGTATAAGCTTTATTGATCCTGTTGCATTGTACGAGTACCAATCTAACCCCAAAATCCTGTCCCAGCCTCATCTTGTCTGTGTAATACCACGGTTGATTTTCTGCCCAGCAGTCTCTCCTTTGGCTGTTCTGAAGTCTTGTTGGGAATCTGGAGGGGATCCAGGACATGAGAGACAGCCGTAGTACTGACAGACACATCGGCACTGGGAAGTCTCACTATGGAACACAGCCTTCCAGGGTGTTCACACCGCTCGGAGTTCCTGCTGGTATCTTCATCCCCCCAACATTGCTCAATCATCCATCAAGACCTGCTCTGTGTAGGCAGGGCTTGCATCTTCACATCACTGAGGCACATCCAAAGGAGCGACACTAGAATCAGTTACCTCCCTAAAGTCATGTTCTAGGCTTCAGCCTCCCTTGTCAGTGCTTGTCTACACAGGAAGGGTTTTTCCAGTATATGTTTCTTCTGCTATAACTGCACAGAGCGTATCCACGCTGCTTTGTTTATGGTGCCATAAGCTACTTCCTGGGCGAATTACTGCATTATTGCTCCTTCTCCCTCATTTGTTACTCTGGCCATTCAAATCTGAACAGCATTCACTAGAATGCCAAGATGGGACTGTCCGGGCTCCACCCATCAGAGGCTAAGGAAGGCTAGGACCTCCAGACTGGATCACGCAGAAGCACAGGGCACGGCAACTATAATCAGTGCATGACTCTGGATGTGTGAATTTGCCACAAGCTGGCATTGCAAAAAGAGAAGACTGGGCTGCATGTCAATGTTTAAACGGGATAGTGACAACCAGAGCAGTAGAGAGCGCAGTGCTACACAGAGAGGCTGATCCAGACATGCAGCAATGTAGTGTGGGATAGCAATGAGAGGGCTGTCAAAAGCCGAATAATTAATCCGAAATAGGGATGCATGCACACAAACTTTACATTTGTATAATTTTATTCTGGAATAGTTATGTTGCTTCCAAAGTAGATTAATTAAAGTTGGAAAAGACACCAATACATTGAAAAAAAGAGTGTGTGTGTGAATGAAAGGCAGCTTATGTTGAAAAAAATTGAAGTGATACCAAGAAACACCCACTTTTCCCATGCAGACAACCCTCCGTCTTGAGTTCTGTTGAACTGCTGCCACTCCAGTCAAGAGCATTTTTGCAATGTTGTCGGAAAAAAAGGATGGAGGTTGTGATTGTCACAATAAAAATGGACCATGAAACTTTTTGCAGATATGTGCTTTCTCCACAAAATAAACCATGGGGAACAGCTGGCTGAGTGGAACCAGGGAAATTTAGTAAAGCAGCAGCCCAGCGAAGCGAGTCACCTTCCCTTCTGCTGATCAGCAATGTTTATAAGGAAAGTGTGGTAGAGGCTAGTTTTCTTTTTCAGCCTAAAATCAAAACAGACGACTGAGCCGGTGCACCCAGGAGGATAGATACGAATCAGCAGCCTGTCCAGTGGGTAATAATTATTTACACCTCACTGGACAGGAAGGGGTTTGGGCCTTTCAAAATGGGATCTCTTCCACCTTGATGCCCAAATAACAGAGTATCTTGGAGCCCACTAGAAAAGGACAGAGTGTTCCATTGAAAATGCTGGTGGTAGCACACTGACAATGGCAATTTCTCTCCAGAGGGCCAGATTCTGTTTTCAGTGACATTGGCATAAGGCACTGAGTTACTTAATATTTACACCAGTGTAGAAGAATCTGATCCTGAGAATCTGTTTAATTTTATTATAGTAGTGCATGAATGCCCCAACCGTACACATAAGAGAGACAATCCCTGGCCCACAGAACATCCAAAGAGATACAACAGACAGAGGGTGGGAGGAGAAACAGAGGCAAAGTGAAATGCCCAAGACCACACAGCAGGTCAATGGCAGAGCTAGGAATAAAACTCAGGTCTCCAGGCTGACAGCCCAGTACCCTAGATTAGATCTATTACGATGCTGCCTGTCACAGGCTGGCTGGCCCCTGTAAGTGAAGTCAAGCCAGCTCCCCTGTACCAGAACACATGCTCTGTTTGCATTTGGCAAGTTAAGAGGGTGGGGCAGGGTCTGGGGCTGGAAAGGATCAGGAAGAATCTGAGCTGGAGAGAGACTGCTGTGCCAGTCAGGAAAGATGCATGGGAGGGGTGCCTAGGGCAGATGAGAGCAGAAAATCCCAGGAGGAAACTGTAGGTGGTTCCTGGGTGAGAGATGAAAGCAGGAGAACAGCAAGAGGGGTTTGCTGGCTGACATTCCCAAGCTGGAGAGCGAGGGGCAGAGGGCTGAAGGCAACTGGAGCGGCAAAGGGGCTTCCCCACTAACATCACCCTGCTGGAGAGCTGGACCAGGGTGGGACGGTGTCTGGATTCGGGGTGACCATTTATAATATTATGGATCTCAATATTGCAAAATTACCATCATTCATACAAGATAGGCCAGGTCAGGCACCATTAGAAAGGTTATAATTAGCTAAGTACGATAATACTGTTTATGTGCATGTATCGTATTTAACTTGTAAATTATGGATAGGTGTGATATATCTGTATCCAAAAACTTGTGCTGTGCTACTGGGTTACACACACACACATCAGGCAGATTAGTGATGATTCATCGATGGTCATCGCCTATACAAGGAAATCAGGGAGAGAGTAGCCAAGGCTACACCTTATGAGTCACCAGGACTTGTAAGAACATGCCTCTAGACAGGGGACTTTGAGGCTTTTCCATGTCATGTGCTATGTGGCTGTGTTTGGGACAAAGAAAGTACAAGTCTCATGGCAGAAACTATAAAATGCAGTTGCACCATCCCCATCTTGTCTTCATTCCTGCTTCCTTCCTACCTCTGGATCAACCCATCTACAAGTGAAGCTGTGAAACAAAGGACTGAGACCCATCCAGATACTGGAGGTACATCAGAGGAACTGTACAAGCCTGTAAACTCCATAATTCCACTAAGAATCTGATGTATATGGACTGTGAAGTAATTTGTATGTATCTGATTGCTTTATCATTTAACATCTCTCCTAATTTGTTTATTTTCTTTATAATAAACCTTTAGTTTAGTTCCTAAAGGATTGGCTGGCAGCATGGTATTTTGGGTCAGATCCAAACTCATATTGATCTGGTACTGTGGCTGGCTCCTTGTGGATTAGGAGAACATTTTTGGGAAAGGGAATAAAGTTTTAATCACTTATCTCTTTACTGGACCCAGTTGCTGATTGGGAGCCAGAGACTGAAATGCAATAAAGAGGGCTGTGTATTTCTTGTTGTAGCTTCTTGATAATCAGTGTGGGAAATCAGGAGCACTGTTTGTGGCTGGTCGGGGAATCTAGCTTCAGTGTTAGTCATCAGTTTGGGGAGAATGTGCTCTCCTTTTGCAGCCTGCCCTGACCTTAGCATTTTCAGTTGGGCTACCGTAGGCACAGACGGGTCACACGGGGGAACAGTGAGAGGGCTGGGGGGGGAATGAGGGATGATCCCCCAGTGAGGATGCTGTGGGGATTCTCACTGGGAAGAGGGGCTGCACTACAGCTGGAAAGTCTGGGGTGGCTGTCTGAGCCTACATGTGGCAGAAGGCACTAGAATATGGTGAATATGCACTCCCAGCAGACAGGCTGAGGGACAGTGGGAAGAATGGTGGTTTAAGGATTACATGAGATATAGACGGGGAGATATAGACTTTGTTCTGGGACTTCTGTTATGGACTGATCTGCACGATGGTTTTGATAATACACCAGCCTCAAGGAACCAAGAGAGCCTGACACAGAGTCTTTGGGTTACCGGAGGGGAAAACTGAGGCAGGCACACATCTCCTGCCACAGGAGGACTCTCCAGGTGGGGTCAGACTTCCGTCAGTGACCACATTCTTCACCCGCCACTCAAATGCTGCTCTCTAGGCTTCATAACCTAATTGGACAGTCTCCTTCTCCAGTCACCTAATTAACAGCCTTCAGCCCCCACAGCAAAGAGTCAAGAGAATTCTTCCTAGCAGCTGCATTGCTTAGGCACCTCTGTTCAATGTCCCTGACTTCTAACACTTCTCTCTCAATTACTAGAACAGTTCATCACAGCATGTGTGTACAGTGCTTGCTTCGTTTCGAAAGCCCAGCAGTGAATTAGAGCTACCTGCAGGCACTGGAGAGCATGCGGAAAAGTTACTGACGATCTGGTGACTCTATTACTCTTTATTTTATTAATAAGACTTCAGGTAAATACTGGTTTAGGAATTTATTCTGTAGGTGACCTGTTTCTGCTGGAGTCAGCAACAAATCAAAGATGCTAAGCAGCTGGGGCCAAAAGTCCAAAGAGAAGCACTAAGACTACAGGACATGCACTTGATAAAAACACAGAGCTGACATGAAATCAAAGGAAAGGGCTAAACTGCAGAAGATCCATGTGTGCTTTTGCGGAGAGAGAGGAGTGAAAGGAATGGCAGAGAAAGCTTTCACTTCAACAGCTGCAATACTCTCACAAGGCCAAGGGAGAAGGCTGGGAGAGATGGACAAAGAGGAGAAATCAGGTTTATACTCAGAGTACTTAAACAGGGAGAAAACATCCTGACTAGAAGATTCTCTACTATACAGAGATTCAACGTGGGTCAGGAGATGTCCATCTTTGATGGGCACATACTGCGTTATTATTAAAAGGGCAAACAAATCCCCTTGGTAGGAATATGTCTTAAGTGCCAATTTTTTATTTCTATTATATCTGTATCCCCTAAATTCTATGGAATTACAGGGACATAATTGATGGATAATGCCTAATTTCAAGTCTAAATTAGTTGATGGCCAATTTATATCCATTTGTTCTTATATCCACATTGGCGCTTCATTTAAATAACTTCTCTCCTCCTCTGGTATTTGTCCTTCTGATGTATTTATAGAGAGCAATCATGTCTCCCCTCAACTTTTTTTTTTGT
Organism: Emydura macquarii macquarii; assembly: GCF_026122565.2. Classification (NCBI taxonomy): domain Eukaryota; kingdom Metazoa; phylum Chordata; order Testudines; family Chelidae; genus Emydura; species Emydura macquarii. The sequence goes on from NW_027130506.1 coordinate 10,683,150, forward strand.
TAGATTAAACAAGCCAAACTCTTTGAGTCTCCTTTCATAAGGTAGTTTTCCATTCCTTGGATCATCCTAGTAGCCCTTTTCTGCATCTGTTTTAGTCTGAAGTCATCTTTCTTAAACATTGGAGACCAGAACTGCACACAGTATTCCAGATGAGGTCTCACTAGTGCCTTGTATAATGGTACTAACATTTCCCTATCTCTACTGGAAATACCTCACCTGATGTATCCAAGGACTGCATTAGCCTTTTGCACAGCCTTATCACATTGGCGGCTCATAGTCATCCTGTGATCAACCAACATACCCAGGTCTTTCTTCTCCTGTCACTTCCAAACGATACGTCCCCAACTTATAGCAACAGTTCTTCTTGTTAGTCCCTAAATGCATGACCTTACACTATTACATTTCATCCCATTTCCATAACTGCAGTTTACAAGATCGTCCAGATCTTGTATGATATTCCGGTCCTCCTCTGTATTGGCACTACCGCCCAACTTGGTGTCATCCACAAACAGGAATATCCAGCTGGTCTTCTATATGCTGCTTATCATTTCAAATATTTCTATCATTTCAGAAAAATTCAGGAAGGAGAGCTGGGCCAGCATATAGAACATTGCAGGATACAATATTATCACATGTAAAGTCAAGGAGGAAACAGAGTGGAAGACTTAATGGAGCATATGGACCTATGAAAAGAAGAGGGGGCAACTGACCCCTTGCCCAATAGCAAATGATGTTGCCGTAGCAATATAGCCCATACCCTTGTTGTACAGAATTCCTCACCCATCCTCCTACACCTCTACCCATTTTAGTTTCTCTTCAGGACATTCCTGAGGAAGGCCTTGTAGCTGATGCCTTGGGTAATAGATGCTTTTGAAAACTGTATCCATTATGCCTAACTTTACTTTCTATTTACAAGAAGGTAGTTTGTTAAAGGCAACAAAGTGACCAATGCCGATCTCCTCTCCGCTGTGTGATTCAGTTCTAACAGCAGAGCACACTATGCCAATACTACTCGCTGAACACAAGCATTTCACAAAACCATAATTACCATTTAAAACAGCCATTATGCACCTGAGGGAGAAAGTTGTTATAGTCAAGTCTCTCCATGCAAAATATGTCCAAATCGGTTTTCACTAAAAGCTCTTTAATCCCTTTAAAGGTTTTATTAAAATTCCCAAAAGACCAATTATAGCCAATTGTTTCTATCTACTAGATAGGTAGTAATCACTGAACTTAAGGCAGCAAGAGATACATACACTGTTGCAGAGTATTCCTCTCGCTCTTGTCTGGCAACCTTATTTTTCACAGTCCTTCCCCAGTTGGGGGACAAGTATGGTCAGTCAAAAACTCTTTGAAACATCAGGTTTATGTCGGGTTTACATGTTCAGACACCAAGGTGATCAGTGCGGCTTAAAAACCAGCTGATTAAATATTCAAAGAGCATAAAAAGAAAGTGCAATGCTTGGATAATATGTGCTTCCTATTTCTCCCAAACTGCACCTTGCCCTTCAGTTAGGGTATGTCTACTCTGGAGGTGCAATTAGCTGCTCAGGTAGACAAAGCCTAAGTCAGTCAAAGCTAGCATGGGTACATCAACCCAAGCAGGAAGTTACCTTAAGAGTATGTCTACAAAGGGAAATTATAAACTAGGGCCCAATCCTACAATCCTTATTCCAATGACCAGCCCCCCTGATATTAGTGACACTACTCATGTCAGTAAATGCTATGCACATGATGGATTAGGCCCTAAATTAGACAACGACATTACACTCCAATCCAGACAATGCTGTACGTACACCGGACCCATTGACTGAGGATATGCTGTTGTTTTAATGAGATTGGTTTTGATGTATTTCAATAAGTCAGATCTTTCACATCTCTAACTTTTATGATATCCAAACAAACACCAACTACAGTTTTTTGTGAAACCCACCAATGATGAAGGATTTAATAAGAATGCCATTTAAATGGCAATGTTTCAAGTCAACTGGGCAAGTCTCAGCTGTCTGTTTGCAGATTCAAGAAAGTGACATTACAGCCTTTTTCACAGCCATGAGCTAGCAACTTTGAGGGTTTTTTATTTTTTTAATAGCTTAAGTTCTACAGAAAATTATGGGACTCCACAAGAAGTTCCAACCTATTCTGGCTCAGTTTGAGCTCTGGCCCCAGCACTGTCTCTAAAGAGAATATGCTCAATCCATTCTCCCACAGCCAATATATTTCTCACTATTGCAGTCAGATCATGGCACCAAAGAACATAAGATTAAACAAGAGAGTAAAATACCCGGATAACTGAAATGATTTCCAGCGTGGCCAGTAGCTACTCACTGACTTTTATACAGCACAGGGCCCCTTTATCTACAAGTTTCTTTCTCAATTTACTGTCTCATCTTGATTAGAAGGATCCAAACCAGTTTCGGACTCTAGCCCTAGCACACGAAAGTGCAGATGTTTCCACTGAGATTCCTCTAAAATGCTAACCAGAATTGCTAACTCCAACCTGCACTCCATTCAGGTGGTGAACTATGTCTAAACAGACAGATGGGGAAGCTTATCCTTAATGAGCCTATCTCCAGCCAAACAGAGAGATCCATTCAGACCGGTGATCAAACACACGCACTTTAGTCTTAGCCTACATCTACATGTGCTGCCAAATTCAGCAGCAGTCGATGGGAGATATGCAAGCAACATACTCTACATATATCTCCCGTCGACTTCCTAACTCCTACCTACCACGGTGTCTTCAGTTCGCTGCGCCAACGGGAAATGCCCTCCCGTTGATGCACCTCTGCCAAGTGGAGTATTAATAGCGTCCATTACCAGGTCGATTGAGTGGGTCTCCACTTCCGCTCAATCGATCCAGATAAAACGATCTGACGGTGGCAAATTTGCCGTCGTCAGTCTAGACAGAACTTCAGACTCATTGAGCATCTTGCAACCTGCACTGCAATTAAATACAGCAGAACTTCGCTAATTGGCCTGCTAATGAACTGCACCCTTTGCAGACCAACAAGAAGTATCTATGGTCTCTCCACACTTCTTGGCAAAGATTCTCTCTCATTATGGGAACAAATTCTGCCCTTAGGAAGCATTATCATAAAGGATTAAGGCCTAGACTAGAACTCTAGGCACAGTCGTGAGCAAGGCGTTGTGTGCAAGCCCCGGGAGGCATTCTGCCTCTGACACACCCCTGAGTCACAGCTCTTCAGCTGCTTCATCCTTGCTCCTGATGGGGACAACAGTTTACTATAACAGCAGTAAATTACTCTCCCATCATCTGCATCGCCCACTTATGGCATTTTCAAACAAGCACGTTTGTGCTTTCTCCCATGCTGCCCCTCTGGCACAGGAGAAGCTCCCTGTAAACACACATAAAGGCACCTCATTGTCTCACTGCAGATACCATCTTAAAACAGTCCTTTGCTATGATGCCTGCAGAAACACTTAACAGTTAGGCAGCTGTCTTGTGTCTTATATTTAGATGGTAAGTTATTTGGACAGGGATCACTTTTTGCTCTGTTTGTACAGCGCTGAGGACAGTGGGGTACTGGTCCATGACTAGAAATCCTAGGCATTACTGAAAGACAAACATTATAATTATAAAGTGCATCTTGTGATAGATCAACCTGCTGTTTTATAGCATTTTTTTTTCCACTTAATAATTTGCAAAATTCAGCAACTGACTCTTGGTCTCCCATTTATTAGTGAAATTCAGAGTGGATAAAAATCAACAATTTTTTTTTTTTTATTTAAATCAGACTTTTTTAATTTAAATCGGATTTTTTCATTTTTTTTAAATCATCAATAAAACAATAAATTTCTCTCTCGTTTAAAAAAATAACAGTTACAATTAAATCTCATCATAAATATGCTAAACCTACACTTACAGTATCATAAAAATGAATTGATGGCTCTAGTCTGTCCAGCCTAACTACCAGCTCTTGCTTCTTGAAAGTTCTGGGCTTTCAGTTTCTGTTTCTCAGCAGACTAAAGTCACATGTGCAAAGAAAGACACAGGCTGGATAGGATTGTTGTTGTTCTGTGCTTATGTGGTGATGGAGTGGGGCCAAGCAAGGCAGAGGAGTTAGTTAAGACACTGTCTTAAAGACAGAGAGACAAAGGACGGAGGCAGAGTAGAAAGGAACAGTGGAGTGGATTGGAAAGAAAAGGGAAGACATTATTCAGTACACATACAGCTTCCTATATTCCCCACACTTTTACAACAGAAAAACTGTCATGGCTTCTGGGCATCAGAGAGACCCTATCTGGGAATATTTTGAAGAAATTCCTTCCCTGGGTAAAACAGGAAAACATGTCAAGTGTAAGCAGTGCAAGAAGGAGATGCAGGGCCTCGTTGCAAGAATGAAACATCATAACGAAAACTGCTTATTGGGAGACAATGATGTGGATGAAGATGTGGATATGTCTGAAGAACCATGTGGATCAACTGGTTAGTAACTTAAATAATTCACTTTGCAATGCATCATTCTTCAAGACTCTCTCCATGCCTTTTAGTATAAGTGTGATTTAAGCATAGATGAAAAGATTGCTCGGTTCATTTATGCCACAAATTCTCCTTTCTGCATTAACAACAATAAACACTTCATTGACATGGTTGAGTCCTTACAACCAGGCTCCACTCCACCTGGTAGAGCAGACACTGGTGGAAGGTTGCTAGATACAATGTCTGAGAAGGAACTTGAACAGCGTGCAAGAAATACTGAGGGGAAATTGGCCAGTCTAAGCCTTGCTGGGTGGAGCAATGTGCACAATGATCTAGTAATATGTGCCTGTGTGACAACAGAAGCTAGGGTTGCATATCTTTCAGAAACAACAGATATATCGGGAAATGCCCACACAACAGAATATTTAAAAGAAGTGGCAGTGAAAGCTGCAATAAACTCTGAACAAAAATCCCATTGTCATGTGCACAGCTTTGTCACAGACAAAGCTGCAAATATGGCAAAGATGAGAAGATACTTAGAAGAAGAAACAGAAGGATGCTCCTTAATAACATATGGCTGCAGTGCCCATTTAATGCATCTTTTAGCCAAAGACTTAAGTACATCTTCTCCAGGAATAAAAGAAAATGTTGTTGAAGTCGCAAAATACTTCCCTAACAACCATTTTGCTTCAACTTCACTGAAGAGAGCAGGATGATCCAAATTAATTCTCCCTCAAGGTGTTTGATGAATTCTGTGGTTGATTGTTTTGAACAATTTATTAAGAACTGGCCTATTCTCATAAAACTTTGTGAAGAAAACCGTGATAAAATAAATGGAAGTATCTCATCCAAAGTATCTAACACTGGATTAAAGAGGAATGTAGAGGATATGCTCAGTATACTGAAGCCTATATCAAGCCTTATATCAAGCCTTAAACAAACTTCAGAGAAATTGTTGCTGCATTGCTGATGCTGTCAGAATTTGGAAGGCACTTCAAGAGACACTGAAGATAGAAATACCTCACCAGAAAGTTAAACTGCAGGCAATAAAGAAGCGAATGGATCAAGCACTAAATCCGCCTCATTTTTTTGCAAACATTCTCAACCCCAGATATAAATAAAGGTAGATGCCTAACTTCTGAAGAGGATGATGCTGCCATGGCATGGGCATCTCAAAATCACTCCTCAGTTATGTCAGTCATAATAAATTTCAGGGCTGGAGCAGAACCATTTAAACAGTACACGTTTACTGATGATGTTTTCAACAAATCACTCCTCTGAATTGGTGGAAATCATTAGCCAGGCATCTTGAAACAGAGTTCCTTCAGTCACTAAGCCAACTTTTCACAGCAGTAGCTTCCTCTGCAGGCACAGAGAGAATATTTTCATCATTTGGTATTATTCATTCAAAGCTAAGAAATTGACTGGGACTTGAAAAAGCAGGAAAACTCGTATTTCTGTTTCAGTCTATGAAAAAAATGAGAGTGGTAGTGGGGAAGATGAGAGCTAGTTGTAGAAGTTTTAAGGACAGCGTACATTTAGTGTTGTGATGACTTGTCTGTTAGAGTTAATAAAATTTGAAAATTAAAAAAAAAAAAGTTTAAGAACAGCCGTCAACCGGCAACACAGGAGACTGCTGCTCTTGCAAATGTGAAACATATATGTAACATTTAAGATTTAGTGTAATAAAATAGAAGTGCAATTGTGTTTGTGTGTGTGATTTAGTTCTTACCACTCCTAATGTATTGCTGCTGCATCTGCAGCTTGACACAGGTAATGAGTATTATGTGCTATTTCCTAAATTAATAAAAATCAAGTTATCTAAAAAATTACACAAAGAATATCCTCCTAGATGTTGTAAAATGCTGCATTGAGTTGTAAATTAACATGTTTAAGTGATCAGATTTGCACCATTGTTTAAGAAATATGTGAAGAAGTATCAGTGGGAAATTTGATTTAAATCAATGATTTTCTCTTGTTGATTTAAATCAATGCACCCTGGATTCTACTCTAATGCCTTTTGTTTTTAAACTTTGACAATCTTTCATATCACTATTACTATCTTGGTCAATTAAGACAAATACCCGGGGACAAGATTTGTACATAACAACTGAGTAGAAGCAGAGTAGACTGTCACTTTAGATAGCTAGATAGGCAGATGTAACCCAGTACCAGTGTAAACAATGCCTCCATACAAGAGTATCACGTATGGTACACACACCTATACAAAATAGGCTTCACTTACCAACATAATTGTTAGGAACAAAACCAAGCAGAGCTAGGATTGTGTAAAACATCGATACATGGAGTACGTCCCATCATGTTGCAATCAATATCTGAAGTTATTAATAGGGAAACCACTAAAACTTATTAAACCCAAAGTTATACATGCCTAAAAAGACTAAATAATAAGCAATTTACAACATCCCAACAGCAATAAAAACATGTATAAGCAGTTGATCAAGACGTTTACAAACGGGCTAAACCCAGGCGGGCTCAGACCCAGGTTGGTTGGCTCCCGCATGGTCAGACAGGTGCTAGCAATGAATCCTTTACGAGTTTTCTTTTTTATACATTTTAACAACCAAGCGATGTCACTGCCAGTTACTGACTTCAGCTAAAACTAACTTGAGACGGTTCACTCTTACTAGCCAGTCTCAATCCAGATAAGATCCACAACCTCCTCCCCCCACCCCATGCCTTTCCTTCCCTCCTTGCTGTCCAAGAGGTTTTTTGATTGCACCTCTTGGTTACCTCTTGGTAACACTGGTGTATGGAATGGGAAGGTCCATGTTGGCTCATTTTAAGACAGATTGTTTCTTTGATTTAAAACCATCTGCAGTCACCTTTATTGGTTAGAGGCCTGCTTTTTAGAAACGTCCCCTTGTCTCATTAGTTATTCTTTGAACCAGACGCCCTACCTACTTCATTCTTTTTGGCCCTTCTCTCTCATTCTTTTCCAGGCCTTCATTCTACTTGCTAGTCAAAGCCTTTTTTTTTTTTTCACAACACATATAGTTACTTAACCAAAAAGCTAACTTTAATTCTTGAATTTTATAAGTGTCCTACACATTAGAAAGGACATTAAACCACCCTGAAAACTCTAGACAGGATTTAATTCATCCACTCCCAAAATGCGGCCACATCTGGGATGAGATGCCACAACTGTTTACAAACTCAGAGCTGCACTGCATGAGAAGTTAGGCTAGGAAGTGAAGCACACTTCAGATTTCCCTCCACATCTAGTCAGGATGACCCCCTCTTTTTCAGCAGAATGGAAAAGGAACCCATGTGTATTTGCATGCCTACAAAACCAAGCCGATCATGTTAAGAGTGTGTCACACCTTCATTACACAGGTGTTTATTTTTGTTTGAGGTCAGCCATTGCTCACTCCATGCCTTCTGGAAGTATCAGGGATGGAAAAATTATTCTCCAGTTCAGTTGTTTTTCCATTTTAGGTGGATTCAGTGGTCATGAAAGATGCTGACCTGACAGTCCTAGAGAATGAAGTCTACTTACCCCAAGAATAGGTATAGCACAGGCAACGGCAGTATATGAGGGGCAGAAGCAGCTTCTCTGCATGGTCAGCTATTAATTATTATTAGCAGTAGCATTACTGTATCACCTACGAGCCCCAGTCATAGACCAGGACTCCATTATTATAGGCACTGTGCAAACACAGAACAAGGAGACATCCCCTGCCTCAAAGAGCTTAGAGAGAATCCTCTCTGCCTGCAAATACACTGACATTTCATCTTTGGTGTACTGAAAATAACTGCATAGAAGCTTTTAACTAGCTTTCGCATGCGTACGGGAAAGTTTTAGGTTCGACATCAGGAAAATCTTCCTATCTGTCATGGTAGTTAAGCCCTGGAATAGATTACCTAAGGAGGTTGTGGATTCTCCATCACTAGGAGGTTTTTAAGAATAGGTTAGACAAACACCTGTCAGGGATACTCTAGATAATACTTAGTTCTGCCTCAGTGCAGGAGACTGGACTAGATGACCTTGCGATCCCTTTCAGTACTACATTTGTACGATTCTATATCCCAAGGCAGACTAAAGCCCCATTGGAGTCAATGGGAATTTTGTCTACGCGGGGACTGTGATCTCACCAGACTGTTAGAGCTCTGAAGTCATGATTGCAGGATGTCGTTAAATACAGTTCAACTTCGACAGGTATCACATTTGGGGCAGGGCCCATCTTTGTTCCACCAATGACACCAGTGTTTCTTGCTTATTAGTCTTTTTTTCCACATTCCCCTTAGGATCCTGACAGTAAGGGAGAGAGCACAAACAAGGGAAGTCAGGACCAAAGTTCAGACCAGGGTCAAATCTGAAGCTAGGAGTAGCAGAGGAGCTCACAGTCAGGTTCCAGGCCAGGGTTGATACTCAGGTCTGAGTCCAAGTTACATTGCAGGGTTTGGGTGAGGAGGCAAAGTCCAAATCAAGCCAAGATCAGAGCCAGGAATGGTCCTGGCAGAAATCTGCACTGTTGCCTGGACACTTCCTGGAATACCCTTTGGGTTTATATAGGGTGGGAAGCCAAGCCAATGAGGAGCCATGAGGCTGCTGCCTGTCAGACCCTTCGAAGAAGGCCTTCCCATGGTCTATGTCCACAGCTGGTCATGGGTAGTAGAGCACAAGCTATTTACAGCTGCTACTAGGTGGTAGGATGGTGTTGTCTGCTACCTGGCAGCTCTGGGTTCTAGACTTGCCCAGTCTTACACTTGCTGTGCCTTGTGCAGGAAAGGAGCATCCTGTGAAAATCAGCAAAACCAGAATGTTATCCTCCCTGACACTCACCTGTGGTTCATCCAAAACACTTACAACTAGGTAGATTGCTGTGGTTGTTAATTATTCCAGTCATCTCCCTGTTAAATTATGCTCTTCCCATCTGTTTGTTGTATCCACCTTGCTCGTGTTCTTATACACTTAAATTGTAAGCTTTTGAGGTGGGGATAGTCTTTTCATTATGTGTGTACAGCACCTAACACAATGCAGACCCCAATCTCTCATTGGGCCCTACCACAATCTAAATAAATAACAATATTTTCCTGGTTATCAAAACGTATTCACTTGATCCAAATATTAAATACTAGCCGCCGTGACAATGTGATTCCACGACACAAATACAGCTTGTACCATCACGTTCACATCCTATGCATTTGTTTTTATTACATAGATGCAAATCCCTAGTGAGTAATGTTTTTATTGGTATTGATGCACGGATTCAGGCTAGAAACCGGAACTCTCCTAAGTCTCATCTAACAGATGGCTACAGGGAGCTGCATGCAGACTGTACTGAAACCCAAAACAGTGACCTATGACAAGCCCTGTACCTTGATGCCCTGCAACAGGGAAAATGATTGCATGCACCACCAAAAAGAAAGACTTGTGTTTAAAACTGTAGGACTGCTCATATCAACCCATCAGAAGTAAGAGAATAACCAGGCAGTGCTACTAATGTTAGCTCCCTATTTATGTCCCCAGTGTTGTCAGTCCTTGTGAGTCTCATGATCATTAGTATTTTTCTTAACACTTCAGTTCATGGAGTCATGTGATTATGTGAACATATGAACTTGCATTTAAAAATTTCTAGCCTTCATAGTTTCAGAAAAGTAAGCATGGGTGTAACTTTATTCATGTCCCATTGGCTTCCTGTTTTACACTAGTTTAACCATTAAACCAATTTCATTTGTATTATTTTTTCTCCACTCCTTTTCAATACATTTTAAATTCTTTGCTCCTTCTAACCCCATCTTTTTACATTACAACCTTTTCAGTATTTGTACTTAAACCCTCAACCTGCATGGAAGCCGGTCAGAGTTTTGTCATTTGCTTCAGAGATATCAGGATGTGAACCCTAGCCTCCAGGGGTACATCTATCCTGCTTCTGGGAACAAGCCTCCCAACCCGGGCATGCAGACTTGTGCTAGCTGTGCTCATGCTAGCGCACTAAAAACAGCTGTGTAGACGTTGTGGCTCAGTCTGTGAAGGAAAGAGGAATGGCCTGGAGAACATCTACACAGCTATTTTTTTTATTATGCTTGTGAGAGCCATGCCACCACAAGACCTGGACTGGGATGCTCGCTCCCAGCTGCAGTGTAGACACATGCCAGGAGGTACATTTTCAAGGAGCTGCTTTGGAGTGCAGCTAAACCCCCCCCACATTGCTTTGAAAATATACACCTTAATTTCTACTCTTTGGGCCAGGACCTTGGCTGGTATAAACTGGCATAGCCCCTCTGCCTTCAATGGAGCTCTGCTCGTTTACAGCAGCTGAGGCTGTGACTCTTCATTTTCTCTTCTAGGGTGGTGCCAGACCCAGGATGGAGGATCTGAACCAGGCCTACAAGATCTATGGGTTGTAAGTGATGCACAAGGCCCTGGACTGGCTGGCTATACTTGTGGCTGGTCCACACACACACACGTGCTCTGAAATAACTAATGGGGTTTAATTCATACCTTTTGTTATTTGGGTACAAGTCAGTAACTCAAGTTAATTGACCATTAATAGGGGTCAGCCTAGAGTAAACCACAAACTGGAGAGTTATGGAAGAAACATGCCTGGGGTGTCCAGTTAGCACATAAAAACAAATTAAAAGCGCTTCCCTTGGAGAGTGAAAACTCTCTTGAGCCACAGAAGAGGCATAGCATGTGATGCTCCATTAGTCCTGGTATAGAATCATAGCATGAACCTCAGGAGGTCATCTAGTCCAACCCCCTGCTCAAAGCAGGACTAACCTCTGCTCATCCAATGTGCCTCCATCCTGACCTGGAGGACCCTCCCTTTGGAATGAGAGAATGGAGTTCAGTCCCCAGCTCCATCAACTCTTACATCTCTTTGATGAGTGCAGGGTACCAATTAAGGCCAAATGAGATAGCGGTGTTGTGGTGGAGACACATGGGAACTGGCCTGAGACCAATTAATCCTCTCAAACAGGCCAAAGAGAATTCATAAGTAAAATGTTGTTCTGTAGTTCAAATCAGTGCTCAAGTTCTTAAAAAAAAAATAAGTGCAGGAACACAAGAACCAGAAGTGACACAAGTAGACACAAGTAGACCATTCTGGATCTGGAACAGTTTCAGCTACCAATGACCAGTGCGGTCTAATCTACTTCCCCCCTTTTCAGCTCTTCACCCTGTGACCCCCTTTTTTGGTCTCCTTCCAGGTTGTGTTTCTGCCTTTCACACATTTACTCCCCCTGTAACCCACACACACACTTCCTTTCTCCTGTCCTTGACCCACTGATTTATCACTTGATCCTATTTTGCTTATTGTGATGCTAGCAGACCAGGTGCCAGTTCATGTCAAGGCCTCTAGGCCTCACTGAACAGTGACAAATGCATGGCTGGAAACCAGTCTGGCTCCGCTGTGTGTTAGTATTGTTAAAACAGCTATTAGATTTATGAGAATGTGTTTAGACTCTATGCAATGTTTGTAAATTGCTGCATGTATTAATCTCACTTACAATATCCGTATCCCAGGTTATCAGGTAATATTTGTTTGCTCTGAAACTGTAAACCCCAATGGTTAGGAAAGAAGCATTACCAAGCGTGAAAGACTAACAGAAGGTGTTAGGGTCTGCCCACAAGAAGGCAAATTGAAACCAAATGAGCCATTGTGAAACGTAAGACGACAAAGGACTCTGTTGACTGCTCCCCCACACCCGTGAAAAGGAGAAGTGCAGGTGGATTCATCCCATCAGCTGGGGGGAAGAGAGTAAAAATCCTTAACAGGAAGAATCTGCATCTTGATGTTGTGTGGATGCTGAGGGGCAAAGATTGCTAAGGGCATATCGACAATAAAAACTTCAGTCAACCCATGTTGGGACGACTTACAGGTGGTTCACGTCCACACTGCCCTGCTTCTGCCAGTGGTGCACAACCAAGTCCTCACCCATAGCACTTCCACCGACTTAAGAGGGGCAGTGTGGGGGTCCCAGGCTCTCAGCTCCCCACTCCCTGCTGGGAGCATAGCAACTGCCCGGTGGGGACCTTGGGGGGCAGCCATGCTCCCAGCAGGGAGCAGTGAGCCTGGGAGGGCAGGGGGAGAGGAGCTGGGAGACGGGAGCCTCTGGGCAGCATCCGAGCTGCCAGTGGGAAGCAAGGAGCTGGGACCCTGGGGGGGCAGCCTGGCTGGGCACCAGGAGCCACGGACCTGGGCAACAGCCCAGAGGGAAGCGAGGGGGTTGTGGGGAGTCAGGATCCTCGACACAGCCCCTGGGCTCCCAGTGGGAAGCAAGGAGCCAGGAGCCCCAGTGCAATTGGGCTCCCCACAAGAAGCAGAGAGCCAGGACCCCAAGGAGCAGCCCAGCTCTGAGTGGGGAACCTGGTGGGCATTGGCTCAGAGCAGGGAAGAGAAGCCTGGGGGCAGCTGGGCTCTCACTGGAGCCCCCACCCCCTCCCGGCTTTCTTGTCAATTTCATGGCTGGTAGAGCCATGAAATTGACAAGAAAGTCAGCCAACTGCCCATGTAAGTAACTCTCAATGTCCACACAGACCCTGCGTCACCCTCTAACTACACAGACATAAGCCATGTCTCTCGTGGAGATGGAGTTATGATGTCAGTGTAGTAGGGCACTTACATCGGTAGAGCAAGGCTGTAGTGTGTACGCTGATATAATCAGGTCAACGTAAGCTGCCTTAACTCGACCCTAACGCTGTAGAGTAGACCAAGTCTAAGCATAAGCAAAAGATCCCCAGGCTTGGCCTGGGTTAGCCTTAAAGGACGTCTAGAGCTTGCTTATTGTAGAAGCTTTTAGAACCTAGGGCTGTAACTCATTTGTGTGTTTATGTTTACCTGCTTTAACCTTGTAAATAACTCTTACTTGTTTTCCTAGCTAATAAATCTTTAGTTAGTTTTTTATAGGATTGGCTATAAGTGTTAATTTGGTTTCAGGTACATTGACCTGGGGTAAGTGACTGGTCATTTGGGATGGGGAGTAACCTGAATATTATTATTCTTGTTCTTCTGAATATATACGTCTTCATGCACCCGACGAAGTGGGTTTCTGCCCACGAAAGCTTATGGCCAAATAAATTTGTTAGTCTTTAAGGTGCCACAGGACTCTCGCTGTTTTGCTAAAAACAGAACAACACGGCTACCCCTCTGGAACTGAATATTATGATGATTTTTGGTGTAATGGACAATCTATCACAAAGGCAGGCTTGCCTGGCTGGCAAGATAGACTGGGATACCCAAGGGGGCTGTCTGTGACTCCAAGTTAAGGCTGTTGCAGTGCTAGAGGAGTTCACACTTGATACTTGGCTGGTGAAATCAAAGTATAGAATTCACAACCTGTTTGGGGTTTGTGCCCTGCTTCTTAACAGTCTTAACAATATGCTCTTGAGCCATTCCAGAGAGCTTGACATTTATTATTTCTGACTCTGCATTCACAGCTGCAGCTCCTTTTCCACTGTGTTGCCACTCCTGCCTCTGTCTGGCAGCCCATTATTTTATTTATTTTTTACCATGTGAGTTGTAAACAAGTTTTCCTGTGGGCAAGGCAGCGGCTGGATGAATTCTAGCAGCTAGGAGATCGAACAGACCACCAACCTCCCACCCACCCCCAAAAAACATTAATTTAAGAATTAATCTGCCTCTACAGAATGACTATAGCATAATTACTTCTAGTATAACTCAGAGTTACAGCTAGATATGGAACGTTCAGGGAGGATAACACTGATTCAGGGACCCTGTCCATCTGAAATCATCTTTGGCAGTTACTGGCTGTTAGAGGATCTACAAAGTTTGGAGACCCAGCCACCACCTTGACCCTGATCCTGCAAGCTCTTCTGCACAAGCAGACCTCTGTGTCCACATGGAACCCAATGATGTTAATGGGGCTCTGAACTGGCACAGGGAGCAGTTTGCAGGATTTGGGGCAGGCTGCATGAGATTCTGAGGTTGCAGAAGTTTAGTGATGCTGATCCGGGCATCGTGCATTCACCTATCGTGCATTCACCATTCCTAGGGGTGGAGGGGTCACAGACAGCCTCACACACCGGACCACATAGCACAGATCACACGGTCATAGATCTTGAGGCCAGAAGGGACCATGATGATCATCTCTGACCTCCTGCATAACACAGGCCAGAGAATTTGACCCAGTCATTCCTGCATCTAGCCCACAGCTTATGGCTGAGCTAGAGCAATATCGTCTAGAAAGTGATTCAGTCATGATTTAAGACTTCTACCCCTTGGTAATTGTTCCAATAGTTAATTGCCTGAACAATTAAAAATATGTGCCTTAGCCCTAGCTAAGATTTATCTTGCTTCAGCTTCCAATCATCATTATACCTTTGTCTGCCCAATTAAAGAGTCTTCCACTCCTGCCTAGGGACCAGCCTAGGATAAATTACAAGTGTTTGTAGCCTGGATAGAAACGTTTGGAGAGGGTCCAGACTAGCCTTTACGAACATGTTAATGACCTCAGGTTAGCTGGCAATCAATTAACTCAAGGTGCAGTAATTCCAGTGAAGACAAGCTCTGACAGATTGACGCACTTGGTGGTGAACGAGGACAAACATGGGGATGGATTTTAAGCAGCAGGCTGCAACTTTACCTAACTTACACTGAGAAGGGACATGACCCGCCCCATCAGCCACACTCTCACTGACCAGGCATTTTAAATGGTTCCAATGCATGGCTAAATAAAGGGCTCCTACCATCTAACCCATAACTTGCGATCGAGAAGAGTGATCTGATTCCTAGGGGTAGGCTGAGGAAAGTCTGTCCTACAACCCCACCCCCGCCCTCAAGGGGGACAGAGAGCATTAAAGTGCGTGGGGGGAACCTCAGACCATACAAGCCACGTGGCCTTTCCCCATCCCATGAGTGCAAGGCCCATCAGCAGAATCCCAGGTCTTTTACTTCTGGGAACCATTCCTTTAAACTGCACTGGGAACCAGCCACAGGTTGTGACAAACTAACATCATTCCCCAGTGCTATCACCAATTATTAAATCCTATTATTCTTAGTTACCTTAACTGCACCTCCAAGATGCTGTGAGGAAGGTGAAAAACTTCCCAGGTCTCTGCCAGTTTGGCCCCTATGGGAAGAAAAAATCCCTTCCTGACCCCAAAAGAGGCAATCGGTCAGACCCGCAGCATCTGCAAAGCACAGCTCTCAGGCTACCAGCACAGGAGAGAAGGAGGGGGGCTGCTGGAACGGAGCAAAAAGAGGCTCCACATGGCCCCTGGTCTAGAATTTAAATGGATGAAAGGGGAGATCAAGGGACCAATCATCTCCCTTCCTTCCTAAGCTAGCCAGTGAGTGGCTAGAGACTCTGAAGGGGGAGGCACCCTGGCATCCTCTCAGCACGTGTTCTCCTCTCCCATTCAACTGGGGCTGTCCTAGGCACCACCAGCCACATCACGCTTCCACCCACTGAGGCAGGTGGGTGGCACTGCCATCAGCCTGAAGTCTCCTTTTCTTCACCTCATCCCTCCTGTTGCATTTCCACCTAGCACCCTGAACAGTTCCTCCCTCCTCTGTGTTTACACCCTTCAGACGTACCCTGGAGGGTGATCGTGGTACTACTCTAGCTCCAGAGAGCTATCTTTTGGCATCGGGTAACATTTCGCTTTTGAGAAAATAAATAAGCTTCCTAAGCAGTACCGTGCTGTTACAGTCTGTGGACTAGATCGGCAGGCAGACAACACACCCATGCAGAGGAGCAGGTTCTCCTTATACTCTTATCCATCTACTCAGACCTTGGGGGTGGATGAGGAGCAAGGGAGGCACTTGCTGGTTTACACCATCCTTCTGTCCCCCCTCGCTGGCCAGGCTAGCCAAGCCAGTGGGAGGATGGGTAGAAATCTACTCCTGGTACAGTGAATCGCTACCCCCCTCCAGGAGCAAGCTGGGGAGGAATGGTGACGCAGGGGAGAGTCTGTGAGTGTGAGCACGCATGTGAGAAAGAATCACAAGGCCTCCCAGAGCTGCTACGGGAGCGATGCCGCTGACACGCCACCGCTTGCCCAGGGTGCTGCCTGAAGTCACAGTCGAGTCCTGTCAGAACTGCGCTGTAGTATCCAGCACTGAACTCAGAACCGCACCAGGCATCGTGGAGATCCAAAGGGAAACAGTAACGTTTATGAAGCAGAAGATAACCCAACGATAAATGCTGAGTGCTGAGCTGACTACACGCAGTACAGAACAACAGGTACTCTATTTAGTCCGCCATCTGTGGGAAATTATGGGCCTGACCCTGCAAACCTTCTGTGAATAGCCATTGATGCCAGCTAAGCCACAGGCCAGGATCAAGCCCATAACTTCCAAATTGAGTCAGGGCCCAGTTTGGCAAGTGCTAAGCCCTTCTTGGGTAAGGTGGGGGGGCCCGGCCAGCAGAGCTGTCGGCTTTCTCTGCATAAGCATATAGGGAACAATCCACCAAGTGAACTTAGATATGATTATGATCAAGGCCATACAAGTGGACTGCATTCTCTAAGCAGTACCAGGCAGAGATAGCTGTGAACTGTACTAAGGCCTTGTCTACTAGACCTGGTCAAATCTTTCTGTATTTTGAAATTTCAGTGAAAAATTTGTTGAAATTTTGATAGAAACAACAAAACCCTGGAGTCGATGCTGCTGCAGGTTACAATGGGGTTCAAGCAAGAGTAAGGTTCATGGATGCAAATCCCAGTTTTGCCTGTCTACACTTGAGGTTCTCACTGGAGCAGTTACATCTATAGCTGGCCTCCAGTGGCGAAACTCCCCAGCACATGGGTCCAGATGTCCTGCTAGTAGCAATGCTAGGTACTTTGCAAATCTGGGCCTGTAAGTTTGCCCATTAACCCCTGATACAAAGTGCGGGGAGGGAAAATGAAGGGGGAAAAAAAAAACCGTGTAAAATAGCTTATTCCCTAAAATAATAATAAACCTTCTTCGCAAATCAAAGGGGAAAAATAAGGAAAATACCCCCAATCTGTATTAGTGTTTATTTGCTGCTTTCTCTTCGGCTTAAGCTTCCATAGGAAGTTGGGGGTCATCAAACCACCATCTCCGGCAGTTTGCTTATACTTTTTGCCAATACAATAGGAACAATACTGCAAGAAGCACCTCTCCCTCACCTTCAAGAAAATGAAAAGTCCCACCACCACATAACCCACCCCTGGAGGTATAGGCTTGGGAAATGAATACACAGCATGGACTAGATTGGCACTCAGGAGCCCTGGGTTATAGTGCTCTGCTCTGCGACCTTGGCTAGTGACATCACCTCCCTGTACCTTCATTTCCTAAATGGCTACAGCCCTGTACTTCCTTTCCCCCCCCCCCCTTCCCCAGAGAAGGGGGATGAATTGTTTTTTATCTGGGATTTTTTAAGTCCTATGTGATGTGAAATATTCTACATGACAAGGGATAATGCATCAGGCATGGTATAAATTAAATAAAAAACAACCCACTCAGGGGAAGCAGTGGAAATCCCATTGCTTGGGTAATTTTAAACCGAACAAGACATGGCATTAGAGAACACACCATAAGGTAAAATGCTGCACTGGCAACAACAAACACAGATGAGCACCTGTGATGTTTTGGGGTCCAACCCAGACCAGTAAGGGGTTGTGCACCACCCGCCCTGCAACTCTGGGTGTCTTCAATGCTATGCTGTTGTGGATCAGAGCCCTGACACCAGCAGACAGGCATGCAGGTCACATCCTGGCTTACCCCACTCCGCTATTTTTTGCAGAGTGACCCTCCCCCACAATACCTCCCAAATTTCCCTAAAACTGTGTCTGCTTTAAAGTTCATTGCTCCTTTAAAGAGTCAATACACTGCCGCTCATTAATTTCCTGGTGTTTGTTTAATACATTTGTTTTACTTTTACTATAAACCAGTTCATTGCTGTGATTGAAATAAGAGTGTTTGTCAAACAGTGATAGGTTTAAGTGATACCAAGTAGAAGGAATTGGAATAGAAATGGTTACAAGCAAACAAAAGTAAAAATACGCTTCTAAGACTAGAACTTAATTTCAGCATGTTACAATCTTTGCCTAAGCAGGTTTCCCACCTACACTTAATTCCCAGAGACTTCAACCCCTTGGTTGAAAGACCCAACATCCTGTGATTTCAAGAGCTCTGACCCCTTGAATCCCCAAAGTCATGAACAACTATGGGGGTCTCTCCCCTTCTTTTTATAGTCCAGTAAACCTTAGAAATGTATTCTTTAAAAAGTAAACCCAGACGTAGTTTCTCTCTCTAGCTGAGATGTAGATGCCATGCTATCTTCTTCCCTGCTTGTTAGCTTTGTTTACCTTATATGTATATATAGCTTCATTGTCTCTGCTGGTCAGACAAGCAAATACACATTGCTTTGTCTAGGGCAGACTGGGTTTATGCACTGCTGCCAAACACAGTTTAAGGATATAATTCTATCACATATTTATAATGCGTTGTACCCCCCCCCCCCCCATACGTCACACACAATGATTTTCACGACCAACGTGTTACCAGTTTGTAGATGACACCTTTGAGATACAAATTATGACAACAGTGTGAGAGGTGTAGTGAGTATGTCAGGCCTGACAAGAGCTGCTGACACAGAGCAGTGAGCCACCAATGAGTCTCTGTCACAGAATCCCGTTGCCATCTCTGATTTCTGTGTCAGTTTCATTGCATGCAGATGGAAGCAAAGCTGTAGCAAAACAAAAACAAAAACAAAAAACCAAAAACCGGAATGAAAAAACTAGGCAGAAAAGTTCCATATATCATGATATGGTGTAATTAGCAACATCCATTTCCTCTTTTTATATGGAATGGTAAAAGGCTTGACAATAATTCAAGCTATGGATCTTTAATTCAGAGGGCTTTTCCTCTTGAGTTTATTAACATGGATCATTATTGGTAAGAGTTAATATGTTGAGGCTCGGGATGAGAAATTTGGGCATGTAGCTCTGATCAACAAAACAAGGCCTGCCTATTAGAGAGGAAAAAGTGATGATTTTCTGAGAAAGCCCCAAGGAAAATGGAGTTTAAATGGAAAACATGACACGCTATAAGATATATAGATAGGGTGAAATCCTGACCTGTTCAAGGGAATGACAGTTTTGCTAATGACTTCAATGGGGCCAGAACTTCACCCACAGGGTATCACAGTAACTGCACCTAAACTGGCATCCCTATATAAAGCTCTTGGAGCCATTATCAACATTAAAGCCACAATCCTATACATTGTTTCACACGGACAGTCTGCTGCAGGTGCCCCACTGAAGTCGACTAATGGGGCTCTGCATAGGGAAAGGAAACCAGCAGGTATTTGATATCTGGATTTTAGTAAAGCATTTGATAAAATGTCCCATGAAATCCTACTCCTAAAATTAATGCAGGTAATCTTGAATATGAACACTGTTATATGACCCAAAAAACTGGCTTCAGAATTATAAACAGAATAATAGTATATGGTAACATATCAGACATAGGAGTAGTACCTAGTAAAGTGCTGCAGGGATCTGTGTGAGGTCCAGTCTTATTAAATATTTCATTAATTATTTGTAATTAGAGTAAACTAATTGGAGTAAACTGCACAGGGATGATATTAGCAGATGATACTAAACTGATACAAACACCACTGAGGGCAGGAAAAATATATAAGAACCTTCAGAGATTAGAAACATGATCAGAAAAGAACAGTGAGATTCAAGTGGACCAATGCAAGTTGATGCATCTGGAGGAAAGTAACATCAACTCAACAGAAGGCTGCAACCTAGAAACCAGTGCTACCAAAAGAAATGTAAGGGTAGCAAGAATACATTTATAATAGGACGTGACAGTAAAAATCATGGGCACAATTTTGGACGACAGCTGCAGAGGCATCATGTTACAAATCAGACGTATTCCCAGTGCAGCTCTGCTGCAACAGCACCTGGAATATTGTACAGAAATATATGGACATACTGGAGGAAGCTCAGAGAAGAGCAACAGAAATAGTTAGGAAGTGGGTGGGGCTGACTTATGCAGGAAGAAAGAGGGTCTCATCCTGGGAGGTGTGGAAGTCAGATGCTCGGCATCCCACAGGATCAAGCTCTGGCACCATTAAGTATATGTAACTTGGCTAAATTACAATGACTAAGGAGAATCCATTCTATAAATGTTGGGAGGGCGGCAGCACCAAGGAGGCCACGCAATTATGCCAGGTGGCCATAATTAGTAGAGATGCTTGGGAAAGCAAGGACCAAAAGCAGGCCATGGGGGGGACCCCAAAAGTGGAGGGTGGTGGAGGGATGGAGAAAGGGAGCATCCCCTCCCCTTAGTAGCATCCAGAAGGCTGAGGGAAGGGTAGAATAATGGAGTCTCCATGCCACTGAGGAGTCTGGGGAATAAATAATATAATAGAGCTCTCCCCCTTGCAGCAGCAGGGAGAAGGATGGGGGAGCTGTAAGTACTCAGTATTCTCTCTGCCCTACACAGTCCAGAAGTTCTGTGGTGGGGAGTAGGAAGAGAGACAAAGCTCCTTCCCCTTCCCAAGGGCCTTCACATTTATCAGACACACTAGCCAGAGGCTGATAGAAATGACAAAGGGTCCAAGAGAACACTACCTCCAATCAGTGGTGGAAGTCATGGGTCTCACTACTGCGCCCCAACTCCTCTGCCTTCCAATCAGCCTCTGGCTGGTCTCCAGCTGCCTGGTAAATTCTTCCAACCCTAGTTTATTGTACCTAATGAATGTGGCGTCATAGCATATCGCACCAGGCTGTTGGATAAATTCTTCCTCCACATGTGAAGATAAATGACTGATGAGGAGAAAGTAAATAAGGAAGTGTCATTTACTCCTCCTCATAACACAAGAACTAAGGGTCACCAAATGAAATTAATAGGCAGCAGGTTTAAAACGAACATAAGGAAGTATTTCTTCACACAACACACAGTAAACCTGTGGAGCTAGATAAGTTCATGGAGAATAGGTCCAACATTGGCTATTATCCAGGATAGGCAGGGATTGCTGTTTGCCAGAGACTGGGAATGGGCGGAGGAATGGATCACTTGATGATTACCTGCCCTATCCATTCCCTCTGAAGCACCTGGCATTGGCCACTGTCGGAAGACAGGATACTGGGCTAGAAGGACCATTGGTCTGAGCCAGTATGGCCATTCTTATATATGACTATGATAATCTATGTGCTGTTTATACAAAGCTAAAGCCCTCTGCCACGAGACCCACCATTGCAGAGCCAGGCTTCTTTTCATCATCTGGGAAATCTATTCCCTTGCATACTCATGCACTGAACCAATTAAGATACCTCCATCTTCCTCTGTCTGCACTTTGGTGTCTTTGGCCATGTCCAATTTGCAAACTCTTTCACATCCACCCTGTCCTCCTCTTACACAGCCAGGCTCTCAGAGAGAGCCCTTCAGATGGGAAATGTGCCTTTGTACTAGTGACTGCATTTTTCATGTTAGCCCAGGCAAGTATAGTCAGTAAAAGACATTCAAACAAAGAGAGGCTGAGAGAAGTAACTGTCGGAAGGAACAAACACCATTTCAGGATTTTGCACATTATTATTCTCCACTTACTCAAACACTTGTTATGACCCTGACAAGGAGGAATATCATCACCACAACCACAACATTTGCAGAAATTACTGGGTGAGAGGTTTTTTTTGCCAGTGATATGATCACAATGGTTCTTCCAGCATGAAAAAAATTATGTATCTTTTAAATAAATTTCATAAAACTGTAAAGAGGCCTGATTTTCAAAGGAAAAAAAAAAGGCAAGTACATTTTCACAAGCAAAAACGTACTTGCAACTGAGTGCCTAATCTGCATGCATGAGTATTTCTGTTGCATGCATAATTCCGATAACTGTGTGCACTGGGCCACTTATGCATGTAGAAAAGTAACTGCACATTCCTGCGTTAGAAAAACCCCCACAAACACTCAGGTGTTAACATTATCATGATGCTGAAAGTTGCTATTGGCTGCCACAAGGAGTCTTAGAACCAAAGACAGTAAAAGACCTCACTGAAGCCAATGGATCTCAACCAACCTATTTCAGGCTCTATAGACGAAGCACATTTCCATAGTGCAACAGCTGCATACACTGAAAGCTGCTGCCTGAGGTTCAAAATTGCTTGGAAGGCCTGAAAAGAGCTAACCCAGGTAGGTTAATAGGGTCTTCCCTGGTTGTAAACACTGAGGCTTGGATATTGGTGTGCAGGACGTGTGTGTTGGGGCTTGTCTGTTATATGTATATAAGCTAAGGTGTGAATTTAAACCACTGCGGTTATACCAGTCCCTGTGTGAACACTTACTCCAGTTTAAGTGTGCCTTTTACAGTTCAACTTACTTTGCTTTAGAAGGCGTTTAAACTAAAGAAAAAAAGCCACTCTTATCCCAGAAGAGAATGTCCACATAGGGAATTCAGGTCATGCATTTAGGGACTAATAACAAGAATTTTTGCTTTAAGCTGGGGACACATCAGTTGGAAATAACAGAGAAGGAGAAGGACCTGGACATATTAGTTGATCATAGGATGACTATGAGCCTCCAATGTGATGTGGCCATGAAAAAAGCGAATGCAGTCCTTGGATGCATCAGACGAAGTATTTCCAGTAGAAATAGGGAGGTGTTAGTACCATTATACAAGGTGCTGGTGAGAGAGACCTCATCAGGAATACTGTGCGCAGTTCTGTCCCCCATGTTTAAGAAAGATGAATTCAAACTGGAACAGGTGCAGAGAAGGGCTACTAGGATGATCCGTGGAATGGAAAACCTGCCTTATGGGAGGAGATTCAAAGAGCTTGGCTTGTTTAGCCTAACCAAAAGAAGGCTGAGGGGAGATATGATTGCTCTCTATAAATACATCAGAGGGATAAATACCAGGGAGCAGAGGAATTATTTAAGTTCAGCACCAATGTGGACACAAGAACTGATAGATATAAATTGGCCATCAGGAAGTTTAAACTTGAAGTTAGATGCAGGTTTCTAACCATGAGAGGGGTGAAGTTCTGGAATAGCCTTCCAAGGGGAGCAGTGGGGGCAAAAAACCTAGCTGGCTTCAAAACTGAGCTTGATAAATGTATGGAGGGGATGGTATGATGGGACAGCCTAGTTTGGCAATTGACTAATCTTTGACTACTGGTGGTAGATATGCCAATGGCCTGTGAAGGGATGTTAGATGGGGTGGATTCTGAGTTATCACAGAGAATTTCTTGGGTGTCTGGCTGGTGAATCTTGCCCACATGCTCAGGGTTTAACTGATTGCCATATTTGGGGTGGGGAAGGAATTTTTCCCCAGGGCAGATTGGAAAAGGCTCTGGGGGTTTTTTGCCTTCCTCTGTAGCATGGGGCATGGCTCACTTGCTGGTGGATTCTCTGTACCTTAAAGTCTTTAAACTATGATTTGAGGACTTTAATAACTCAGTCATAGGTTAGAGGTTTATTACAGGAGTGGGTGGGTGAAGTTCTCTGGCCTGCACTGTGTAGGAGGTCAGACTAGATGATCATATTGGTCCCTTCTGACCTTAAAGTCTATGAGTCTATGAGTCATACTGTTACAACTAAAGCAGTTTAACTATACTTGTATAATTATGCAATTATAATTGTAGACAAGTTCTTGGAAGCAGAAAGCTAGAGAGAAAGGTGTGAGGATGACCCTGAAAGATATCAGAGACACAAAACTTCTTGGGCAAAGAGCTTACTGGAGTGGCAGACCTAGGTGTTTCTCATCAAAGAAACCACTGGCTGTTATTTATTCCCACTATGTCCAGGGAAACAAGCCTCTGTACACTCTCTGTAAATAAACAAGATTTCACCATAGAATATATCTGACTTGTACCATCGATTTCTCATCCTAATGGAGCAAAATTACTCTAGATAAATAAATCCAAAACTGACTGTGAAGAGTCACAAAGGGATTTCACAAAACTGGGTGACTGGGCAACAAAATGACAGATATAGTTCAGTGTTGATAAGTGCAAAGTAATGCACATTGAAAAAAATAATCCCTACTATACATACACAATGATGGGGTCTAAATTAACTGTTACCGATCAAGAAAGAGATCTTGGAGTCATGATGGATAGTTCTCTGAAAACATCGGCTCAATGTGCAGTGGCAGTCAAAAAGGATAACAGAATGTCAGGAACCATTAGGAAAGGGATAGGTAATATGACACAAAATATCATAATGCCATTATACAAATCCATGGTACACCCAGACCTTGAATGCTGCGTGCGTTCTGGTTGCCCCATCTAAAAAAGAGATCTATTAGAATTGGAAAGAGTACGGGGAAGGGTAATGTGAATGATTGGGGTATAGAACAGCTTCCATACGAGGAGAGATTAAAAAGACGGGGACTGTTCAGCTTAGAAAAGACTAAGTGGGGGGGATATGATAGATGTCTATAAAATCACAAATGGTGTAGAGAATGGGAATAGAGAGAGAGCAGTTATTTACCCCCTCACATAACACAAGAACTAGGAGTCACCCAAAGAAATAGGCAGCAGGTTTAAAACAAACAGAAGGAAGTACTTCTTCACACAATGAACAGCCAACCTGTGGAACTTGTTGTCAGGGAATTTTGGGAAAAGCCAAAGGCATAATTTGGTTCAAAAAAGAATTAGATAAATTCATGGAGGATAGGTCCATTAATAACTAATAGCCAAAATGGTCAGGGATGCAAATCCATGCTCCGGGTGTCCCTAAACTTCTGAGAGCCAGAAGCTGGGACTGGACGTCAGGGGATGAATCACTCAAAATTGCCCTGTTCTGTTCATTCCGTTTGAAACATCTTGCATTAGCCACTGTCAGAAGACAGGATATTAGGCTAGATGGACCACTGGTATGGACCTAGTATGGCCGTTCTTATGCACAAAATACTGGCTAACTGCTCGGGCCAAAAGGGGCCACAATATTCTTCATTATCAATTTGCATTAAAATTATTTTGCTATTGGATTCAAACTACACTGGACCCAATTAGTTGCTGTTTACACTGATTTTGATGGGACATGCTTAAAATTAAGCACATGCTTAAATAATTTACAAACATGTCCAGCCTGGAAGTTCTTTCAAAGGTAGCCATTGTCAAAGTAGGTCAATTTGAGCCTAAAAATATCCTTCCCAGGCAAAAAAGGATAAATTTCCTAAGGATCATTTAAATTGAGAAAGATGGCAGTGCATATTTAGTGGTTCTTGTACATATTCTGCATAAAGCTATTCATATGTAAGTTATCACTTTTAAAACTGTATGTGCCAGAAGCAATTGAAAAGTCTTCATTCTCTCTGTAAAATAATATAATAAATAATAATATAATAAAGAGAAATATAATCATTGTTAAATAAAAGAACTATTATTAATTTATAAGTGTTTCTACAAAGCATATCATTATAATATCTGACCATCCCCAGCAGTGTACCTGTATTACTGAAGTCCTAACCTATTTCATTTCAGGCTGGGACAGAAAGAATAGTTCCAAACACTCAACCCTCTAATTTAAAAAAAAAAAAAAATCCTTATGGTTGCGAAGTTAGATCCAAATTACTTCAGGTCAAATTGCCCACAGGTATGTATGACACTGAAGTGGCTTTTATGGGAGCTCTGCATGCATCCCAGGTCAGAATTTGGCTTTTGCTGTATACACACACACACAGTCGGGAGGGGAGGGTGTATATTAGTGATTTTTTTTTTTAATCCAACTATTAGTAAAACACAGCTTCTACCTCTCTATTTTTGCATTAGATTTGTTTGTAATGTTATGCAGATCCATCTGTAAACAAGTGATGCAGGTAGAAAAATCCCACCCGTTTCTGGAAACTCTCTGTACGTTTAGTCACAGAGAAAACATACATATGCAGGGGATGAGCGCTCCCCATACCCACCTAACCAAAACCATTGCTCCCATGAAAATTCAGGTATTATTTCAAACCAGAATCCAATGATAGTCTGAGTAGCACAACAAAATCTTGATGCTCATTTCACCATAGTTCAAATCTCCCCAATGGACCCTAGAATACAATCCCAGGATCCAGGCTGTTATCTAAACCCTACGCTGTCGTGCACTGCGGGGATAGTTTGCTGTGCTGTACAATGGGGTAGTAACTGATTCCTTAGGGATACCTAGCACTGGGAGGCATGCAGTTTATGCCAAAAACTCTATTCTATTTGCAATTCTTGGTATTCCAGTGTCTTCATTTATTCCCGCCACGAC
Source organism: Emydura macquarii macquarii (assembly GCF_026122565.2). Lineage (NCBI taxonomy): Eukaryota > Metazoa > Chordata > Testudines > Chelidae > Emydura > Emydura macquarii. Next base: position 10,709,748 of record NW_027130506.1, read on the forward strand.
AATTCCTATCACTCTGATTGAAGTAAGTGGCTGATGTCATTACCCATCTGTGACAGGGCTCAGGGGCCAGGCAGCCTTGTGGTTAGTGCCCCCAACTTCTGGACCTTTGCATCTCTGTCAGGGCAGTAGAGGCACCTGCTCCTGACCTTAGGCTGGGAATCTTCAGCTTTCCACCAGCATCTGGGCCGCATTAAGGGGAACTATGGCCCTCCCGGCTCCAACAGGTCCCAGCCCAGTGCCCTGTGCAAAGCAAACCAGCAGGATCCTCCCTACAGCAAGCTTAAGTCCACTGCTCTGGGCTACTTCCTACCTATAGGTCCCTTCCGTTTGGGGCATGGCCCCTACAGCCCAGCAGTCACTCATTCAACAAAAAAGAGTCCTTATGAACAGGGCCCTGCAGTGCCTGCTGGTTGGAGAAGACTCTGCCTGTGGGCCTTGCCTGCTCTGTCATCCCCTCTCAGACTCATCCTCCTGTCCAGCTCCTTCTCTCCAGCAACCTGTCCACCACCCTCTGCCTGGGCTTCTGAGCTGTCTTTTAAGGAGCAGGCCTTGCAGGTACAGGGGGGTGGGGCTACCTGGGCCCAGTATTGCCTTTTAACCCCTTTGGGCCCAATGTGATGGGGGTTTGCAGACCGCATCACACCATTGCAGGTCACAGCTATGTAGCACACAACAGTGAGGCTAAGGTCAATAAAACGCCATTTACAGTAGTGGGAGGGTATCATTTTTGAACGTGCCTAAGTGCGTTAGGCCTCTAAGTGCCTCAGAGACTTTTTTAAAGTGGGATTTAGGCACTTTTGAACATTTTACTAGTAGTCTTATTACTATGAGTCCTCCTAGGGCTTTGCTTTCTTTTCCCATTCATGTTACAGACATACCAGCTTTGTATAGCCAACGACAGATTCATAACAGTGCCTGCTTATAGCGTACAGAATACATTTGAACCTTACAAATCCACACACAAAACCCTGACTGACTCCCCAAGTCTCAGCAGAGGTGTGTGATGAGGTATCCAATTACTGAGACTTCATTATTTTTACAAAATATGCTACAGAATATTTATTGGTGCATTATGAAGTATTAGCATAAATAATTAACATTGGACTAGAATGGTCAAAATAAATGAGTAAAGAGTATTTGCTAATGGAACAGCCCTGCTTTTTAATTCTGTTGCTTCACTTAGAGGCACATCCAAGCTGATTAGCTGGGCCAAGCACTCAGCAAATGGGCAAGGGGAATAAGGGTTCCTTCCACCCCCACTCCATTGCAGCTACAAAGCCAGCCCATGAAGGCTACTACAGACTAATGGCTAAACCCCCAAAAGCCCTGATGTTGCAGGGGGAAAGAATGGGAAGATCCATGCAGTTGCAGAACCTCAAGCCAAACCTCAACCCGCCCAGCCCCCCATGCTGCCACTCCAGGGCTGACCCCCCAGACAGTTGATCTCCAGGTTGAGCACCTCTGCACCCAACCCCTCCCACTGCAGAGCAGAACCACATCAGTTCTGCTGCTTGGGGAGGTTGCATGGACTTACTCATCCTTTTAGGGACAGATCCCATAGAATTCAGTGACATAACTAGCATTTACTTCTTGGAGTACGGGGTCAGACACTTGTTCGCTAAAGGTCGGCTCATTCAATGCTTTACTCGGATGAGTCATCCTTTGCTTTCAGCACTTTCTACTGAAGATCAAATACAGCTTGAAATCGGTCTTGCCAGTTCTCACAATATGTATGATTTTTCTTAAACCCCCAGCTCCTGGAGTCTTGTGATTAGATGAGAATCTAATTTTTTAAGTTAGTTTCCAGCCCTCGTGGTTGCAAAGAAAAGCTTGAAAATGTGAGCCAAGTGCACTCTAACAGCAATTTAAAAATAACCCAGAATATCCTGTTTAAAAAAAAAAATCAACTCATGATATTGGTTGGGGGCCTGGATCTTGCTTGCATATATATATATACACACACACATACACATACACACACATATATTTTGGGTTGGCTATATAGAATCTGTAATTTCTTTAAGGCAGATGACTGGGTTCCTGGAGCTTTTAAAATATTCAACACTGCATCTAATTAAATGGTGATTTAAATAAGTACAAAGCATTGCACCCTAATTTGGGGTTTTGTTGGGTATTACAATTACCTGGGTTTACTGTTTTTAATAAATTAAAAATACCCCCCTCCCCCAAAATTTTGTTGTTGTTGTTTTTAGGTAGGAGCCTTGAGTACATAAATAACCCAAAGCTGTGGCCAGACATTTCAGAATAAGATTTTTTTCCCCATTTTTAACCCTTGCCTTTTCAATGGCAGCGTTAATACCCATTGATAGCTTGGACCTCACATGCCTCTGTTATTTGAAAATGCAGCTTCATATATTCCACTGGTGGATTGTTTCCCCCATTTGGTGGCTGATCAGAGTTGTAATTTACATTACACAGTCAGCCCTTGGCAGGCAACTGATCCATAAACCACCAGCACAACTTCAATGGGACCGCTACACCAGGGACTACTGAACTGTGATCAGGTACTTGCTGGTGGTTCCCACAGATAGGGCTGACTGGTCACATGATGCTGGCTCCTTTTTGTTTCTGACAGCTAAATGGCATTAAAAGAAGATAAAATGGAAGGGTGGGATTTCAAACAGTGCTCAGCATGACCTAACTCTGCTCCCATTGACGTTGATGGGATTTTACCACTGGCTTCTGTAGGAACAGAGTTAGGCCAATATTGAGCTCTTTTGAATAACCCCACCCTAAAATACTTTCCTACTATAAACGTTTCCATGTAAGCAACTGCTGTAGTTGCTACAGGAATATTTCAAGACTGCAGATAGGAGGGCAAGGTATCTGCAAGATAATCTATCTATTGACAATCTATCCACAAATTTCAATTGAAAATTGGGTTTTCAACTAAACAACAAAATGTTTGCAAAATGTGCCTTCTTTCTGTAGAAAATTGCAACTTTTCATAAATATTATATGTATAACTTAAATATACAGTGATACAGTGTGCATGAATTTTCAGAAAGCCTTCGGTAAGGTCCCTCACCAAAGGCTCTTAAGCAAAGTAAGTAGTCATGGGACAAGAGGGAAGGTGCTGTCACAGATCAGTAACTGGTTAAAAGATAGGAAGAGTAAATGCTGAGTGTTCACAGTGGGGAAAGGTAAATAGCGGGGTCCCCTAAGGATCTGTACTGGGACCAGTGCTAAATCAACATATTCATAAAGGATCTGGAAAAGGGGATAAACTGTAAGGTGGCAAAGTATGCAGCCAATACAAAATTACTCAAGATAATTAAGTCCAAAGCTGACTGAAAAGAGTGACAAAGCAATCTTACCAAACTGGGTGACTGGGCAACAAAATGGCAGATGTAATTCAGTGCTCATAAGTGCAAAGCAATGCACATTAGAAAACATAATCCCAACCATACATCCAAAATGATGGGTCTAAGTGAGCGGTTACCACTCAAGAAAGAGATCTTGGAGTCATTGCGGATAGTTCTCTGAAAACAGCTGCGCAATGTGCAGCAGCAGTCAAAAAAGCTAACAGAATGTTGGGAACCACCAGGAAAGGGATAGATAATAAGACAGAAGATATCATAATGCTATTATATAAATCCATGATACGCCCACACCTTCTGGTCTCCCCACTTCAAAAAAGAGATAGTAGAATTGGAAAAAGTACAGAGAAGGGCAATGTAAATGAATAGGAGTATGGAACAGCTTCCACATGAGGAGAGATTAAAAAAACTGGGATTGTTCTGTTTTGAAAAGAGACGACTAAGGGGAAATATGATAGAGGTCTATAAAACCATGAATGGTGTGGAGAAAATGATTAGGGAAGTGCTATTTATCCCTTAACATAACGGTTATCCAGTAGGAGCAGATTTTTGATAGCTCTCAGCCCAGTAACATGCTTATACCACTGCCCAAAGCTGGAATACCAATTGTGATGCTGCTCATTGCTGAAAGCAGCTAAAAGCAGCTGAAGACTTAGCACAACTCACAGACCAGGAGGGGAGGATGAAATGAGTGTCCTCAAGGAGTAAATATTACCCTGTGCCCTCCTGACCTGAGCTGTTTTTCCAAAGCATGAGGATTTGCAAGATGGAAAATATGACAATAGTTATCTATTGTTATGTGAAATACAGCCGGTTAACTGATGGAAAATTACAGGCTGGAAATCTCCACACTTAACTTCTGCTCAGCAGGTTTGTTTGTTTGTTTTTTAAATGAACAAGCCATGTAATGCTAACAAATTGGGTATAAAAAGAGGATGAAATATATGCTCAATGGACACTTGAACACTTGGACATCTCTAAAGTTCCCCTGCAGATGGAAAGATGGCTGGCCACTGGACGCCTCCAGTTATTTACTCAAGACCTTGGCTAAATATGAATGTGGGGTTAATTTGATGTGCTCTACTAACCTGTTTTGGACGTGTGTAAGTACTGGAGACAAAATAAAGCAGAAAGCACTTTTGTTAGCCTGCTTGCATCACCCATCTATTGGCCAGATGGCCGTGTCCCCATTGATTTATTTCCTGTCACCACCTCACAAAGAGTAAAGTTACACAGAGCTTTGGGTTCAGCAAAACCCAAGTAACAATCAATGAAATTAATAGGCAGAAGGTTTTAAACAAACAAAAGGAAGTATTTCTTCACACAACGCACAGTCAACCTGGGAACTCATTGCCAGGGGATGTTGCGAAGGCCAAAAATATAACTGCATTCAAAAAAGAATTAGCTAAATTCATGGAGAATAGGTCCATCAATGGCTATTAGCCAAGACGGTCAGGGACACAATCCCATGCTCTGGGTGTTCCTAAACCTCAGACTGCTAGAAGCTGGGATTTGATGACATGGGATGGATCACTTGATAAACAGCTCTGTTTTTCATTCCCTCTGAAGCATCTGGCACCAGCCACTGTGAGAAGACAGGATACTGGTCTAGTTGGATCATTGGTCTGACCCAGGATGGCCATTCTTATGTTCTTATTGCAATTTCCTTTTGAATTTTACATCTTTTTTTTTTTTTTTTTTTTTTTGGATTGTGGGGCTACCCAAAGGATCTAGTCCACTTTACTGACAGAGCAGTAACATCTTATTAAAATACATAGTTGGGTTTTTTTAAATGACAAAAATCACAACAAATAGGCACTTGTTGAAATGTTTTGGATCCTATCACCCACCCACACACCCTGAATAAAATATAAACAGATATTTGCTTCTCTGGCGAGACTCAGTCTGAGGCGTTCCAGGGCAGTGCTACTTTCAAGGCAGAGTTGTAAATCCAACACAGGAGAGACTGACTGCAGAAATGCTGAAAAGTCCCTTCACTTCATAGGCTCTATCATGAGCAAATAGAAACCAGATTTTAATCTAGAGCTCTAAATGTTAGTGCTTCCCCCAGTATCATTCTTCCTGTTGATGGGATGATGTTCTCCTCTTTCTGTGAGAGGAACAAATCTCTGCAAGTCGCTAACAGATTTCCAAACCATCTTCCATTCCTTTAATTTTTAGAGTTTTGCCTTGTAGGTCCGATCCTATGACGTGCTACATAGATTGTACATTTTTTTTGGTTCTGTGTTTGTACATCACCTTGCACAGTAGGGTTCTAGACATGACTACGGCTCCAAGAGGCTAAAATAATACAAATAATAAATAAATAATAAGTAAATATTGAATGCCCTCAACTTCCATTGAGTTCCAGGGCACTCAGCAAGGTTAGGTCTATATTGAACACTAATATAATAGGGCCAGATTCTGGTGCACTGGAGGAGATGGGGATGAATGCGCAGGATCTAAACAAAGCGCTCCCATAGGTGGTAGGCTTGGGAGCAGCCAGGGCACCCACCAATGTGCCAAGTCTCAAAAGAGTGCTTTGCTGGGTTGGTTTGGGGACATGATCATGCCTCCTCCCATTACATATACACTGCTTTCAGCAGCAGGCTCTGGGTGGAGCAGCAAGTTGTGCAACAGAGGTCATTCTCCTTGGGCCCTCCTGAGCCATATAACCCTGCCCTAGGATCACCTGCACAACCAACCTCTCTCCACTCCCACAACCCCCCTGTGTGGTTCATACAGCTCAGGAAGGATTTTGCCCTTAATGCATTTGGGTTCCTAACTAAAGGGCCCAATCCACTCCTACTGAAGTCATTGAGTGTAGGATTGGGCCCTAAAAAGGTTGCTCACCTAAACAGTTTGAGTAACTCGTGAAAAATGCAAAGCCACAAAACTATAAAAAGCTATTGTGTTTACTTAGGGAATAAAAGACCCTAGGAGTCTTGTTTAGTTAACATGGAGACTGATCGTGCTCCCATTCAGGTCAATGACTATGGGTTAATAGGGTCCCAGTCCTGAAAGGAGCTGAGTGTCCACCACACAGAAAGTGCTATGGTCCTCAGTCCTTACTCATGTAAAATTCCCATAGAAATGAGCAGACCACATCCTGAGAAATGCTGAGCACACACAATTGACTGAAGGGACTCGGATCCTATCAGCATTTAGCCGATTGTGTGTGTCTGTTAACTGGGAGATGCTATTCTCATATAGAGTTCATCCCAGTGGTATCTGAGCATCTAACAAGTTATTTTGGATAGTTCTTCTAAAATAGGAAATGTTTGTACAAGTAATATATAATAAGTGTATAATAAAAGTGTGCTTTTCAAACACGACACGTTCCTGCCCCAACGTGCTTTCTGTTTCTTTGTACACTGAAAGCTAACGATGGATGGAGGAAAAGGATATGCAATACAAAATGATCAGGGTGATGGCTGACACATGATCGTTAGTTTTATGGGGGCTTTGTAGGAAAAGGGGGCTCTGGGATTTTGTTTGATTTTTGAATGCCTACAAAAATGAGTACAGTTACAATGCTGTGAAAATAGGGTTTTGAAGAGTGGTTTACATAAGGCAAAACAGATCTTAGACAAACAGATTTTGGAAGTTCATTCCAATCATACTGGACTGCCTAGAAGGAGATGGAAGTGCTTGTGATAGAATGCTGTACATGGGGACTTCCTAAATCTGTTCTCTCAAACATCTCGTCTTAAAATCAGAAAAAAAATTAATCAATTATAAAATACAGAGCAAGAGATACAAGTTGTAACCTACATACAAAGCAGTATTCTCAGATCTAACATATCCTAATGAATTTTTCATCAGTAGCCTTAATAAAATCTCCTAAGTCACAGTTCAAATCAGATGCCCTGCTAGACTGGAAAAATGCCACATTATCTAGGGCTTAGTTTTTCAAGCAGTTCAAACTTGATACTTTAAACAAAGCAAATCAGAAAAACAATATCCTGTTTCATATGACATGCATCATGAAAAGAACAAACTAAGTTAATGGATGGGAAATAAGTCAGTGTTATAGACTACACAAAAATCAATCTCAGGAATGAACCTGATCTTGCACTCTTTCCTTAGGCAAAACTCCTATGAACTTCACTAGGAGACTTGTCCAATGGCAGGATCAGAGCCTTAAACTCAATGCTCTACTGATGTGAGTAAAGATTCCTTGTATAGGAAGAGTTGGAAGGCTTAGGCCATGGATCCACAATCTACACAGACTAGAGGACTTTACTTGTCTCTGAAAAAACAACCAACTTCAGTAATAACTCCTTAGTCTTCCATCACAGAATTTTTGTCCACTATGCTTTCACAGCATTTTAAAAAACAGTGATATCCAATATCCACGTTTTGTAAGCACATCCATGCAACATTCTAAAACAAATTTTAAAGAGACACTGTCAACTTAAAAATCATATGTTGTAAGCAAATTTATTTTTCTATGATATTAATAACATCTTAAATTATTTTAAAATGTAAGAATTTTAGAAATCCAGTATGTTGGTCACTCTTTATTTTTGCAGTTCTCTCATTTTGAACAAGTGAAATCAGTTTCACTTTCAGGCACTTAGTGCTAACTATGCTTGGATTTCATACACTGCAGGTGGATGTTTATTTTTTTAAAAACAACTGTTTAAGTGGGGGTGTTTTTTTAAATGTGCAAACATTTATATTGGCCTTAGGGTTTTTTAAAAGCTTGTTTAACATTTAACATTCTGGGCTAGATTTAAGTTGACAGCGTCCCTTTAAGCACTTTGATCCTTAAAATCTGTCATAATTAGTTCTTGTTGCATCTCTTTTCCCCAGCTTTCATAAAATACAGTTTTCAACATGTGTATTCAAGAGAATGCATTTATATAAAGACACGATAAAGCCTTTTAAATAAAACGGCCTCTCATTTTAGAAATCTTGATATAAAAAACAATTAAAGGCATGTTTTTAGCCCATAATGAAATCTTGGTAATTTTCTCCTTGTTCAGAACAAGTTCCAATGAGCATCATGCCTAAAATGATAAAGCAAAACAGTGGCACAATGTGCATCTTCTGTGAGAAATTCTCACACCCCTTTTAGGGTTTCACCTTTACAAATATGGTAGCTCACAGGTGCCCTGGCTGGATGACTTTATATTCTCACAGCATTGGTGTGCTGTGAATTTCTACAGGGCCAGTCTCTCTCTGAATAACAGCTGCACACCCAGCCCCAAGACAAAGCCAATTCCATCCTTTCTCCCTGTTTTTTCAGAGCTCTGCATGGATCCTCGCCACTGCAATCGACTGCTTCTTGCAATGGGTTTGTGTGGCATGTGTATGTTCTGGTGTCGATTTCCCAGAGCTTCCAACTCTAGCAACTGCACTTCGCAGGCTGCAGGCCACAAGAGTGGGTCACCCCTCGGACCTTCGAGCAAACCTCCCCCCAGCTATTAGAAGAGCAGCACAAATCTTTAACTCAGGGAAAAAGAACCCCCCATCCTCCAGGGCTACAAATAATGCAGCGCTGGCGATGATCCCAGATACTCACACGAAGGCGTGATAAAGCAGCGCCCACCCTCGAGGTCTCTCCAGGGCATCGTAGATTAAAGTTTGGATCCTCCTGTACTTGGCATTGTTCCTCTTGACAGGTCGGCTCAGAGGTGTCTTGGCCAAGAGCCCAATCCCTTGCGGAGCCCTCTTCACCCCCTCTTCCTTGCCGGCTCCTTCCAGCAGCAGCAGGGTCCCATCTTTATCCGCCCCGGCTCCCAGGGCCAGGGACCCTTGCTCCAGATCCGCCGCCCCGAGTCCTACTTTCTTCTCTTCTTGCTCCCCGCCAGGGCCCGCGTTCCCAGCAGCTGCTGCCTTCCTGGACTTGAGTCCCATCTTCCTCGCTGGTCCTTCGAGGTGAAGAAGCTGGAGGTAAGCAGCAGCCGGGGGAGCCCCAATGCCATGATCCGAGCTCTGCCCCCCCTCCCCCCCAAAAAAGAAAGAGACGGGTGGGGGAGGGAATCACATCGCTGTCAGGTCATCAGCGCTGGGGATGAGCCGCCGCCGGAGCGCCAGCGAAGGCATGATGGCAGGGGAGGGGCGGCGGGCATCAGCACCTGGTCCAGCCGGGGGATGACACCATCGCGGAGTTTATTTACTAGCCTGATGCCGGAGAGTCCCCGCTCCTGCTCCCCCCGCCCCGCCCGCTCCCGCGCGCACCCCCGCGAGCCTCACGCCAGGGAGTGGCCCATTGTATGTCCCCAGCAAATCGCAGCGCGCCGCGCGCTCTGCGCTCCCAGCCCCGCGCTGCGGCTAGTCATTCATGCTGCACCGGGCAGCCGCGGTGCACGGCGCAGCCCGCGGTGCACGGCGGAGGGGAGCCCGCATGGGGGCAGGCGTCGTTGCAGGTCCCCCCTTCTCCGCCTTAGGGGTCATGCCCCCGCCCCCACCCTTTGCAAACCGAGCCTCCTCCCCCAGGCAAAGGCCAGGTGGGGCCGGCCGGGCTCAGAGCGCCGGCGGCGGCTGGCGAGGGGGATCCCTGCTCACGCCACGGGGAAGCCCCCGCTCGGCAGCCGGGGATCCTCCAGCAGCAGGAAGAAGAGGAGGATGTGAATGAAGGATGTCGGGAGCTGGCGGCCGGGCGCTGGCGGCCTCCCTCCCGCAGATGGGGGTGGGGGGGACCGAACCCGGCCCCGGAGCTGCCTCCCGCCGGAGGGAGCCCCCTGCACAGGGAGGTGCCGTTTAAACAAGCAGCGTCCTCCCCCCCCCCCCCCCCACGGGCCCGAGCCAGTGCTGTCCTACTGGGGGTGCCTGCCCAGCCAGCTAGCCCACATCCTGCCCTGGCCCCATAGCCCCTGCCTGCCTGCCTGCCCCCCAGCACCCGAGCTTGGCCCCGTAGGTGATGCCTGCCCCACACCCGGCCCCATAGCTCCTGCCCCCCCCAGCCCTGGCCCCATAGTGGCCAATGCCTCCCGCCCCCCAAGCTCACCTCTGGTCTTGGTCCCTTAGTGGCCGATGCCTCCCCCCCAGCCATACCCAATCCTGGCCCCATTGTTGCGGATGCCTTCCACCCCCCCGGCCCTGGCCCCATAGTGTTTGATGCCTCCCCTGCCCCCCAGCCATACCCAGTCCTGGCCCCATGGCCAATGCCTGCCCCTCAGCCCACACCCAGTCAGGGCCCTGTTGGAGAAGTTGCCTGCTCCCCAGCCCCAGTTCTGAACTAGGAGCAGCTACTACGGTCTCCCTACATGATTTTCTCCCTAAACCCTGTTCTGTTCAGCCAGTTGGTGCTTCCATTGGCCTAAACCTTGTCTAAGGAGATGCTTCAACCAACCCAAACTTGGCTGCGGATTAGGAAGTTCATCCACTGACCTAATGCCTGTTCTGCATCAAGCTGAGTGTCTAAGCATGTTTCTGCCCTAGGACCTGAAGCCAGTTCCTGATGGGGTGTGGGGGACCTGGATTTACACTTCCCTCACCAGCCTCAGTAGAGTATCAGCTTCCCCATTCCCCTCCCTTCCCCCAACCTTCTTAAATGCCAGGGAGCATGCAGGGATACTGCATACCATGCATTTATCATTCACTTATCAGCCTCCACAGACGTTTCTGGCAGGAATCATGGGTAGGACTTTTTCTCCTGGAGGTGATTTTGACACAGAACCACCATTCACTCCCCAATATGCACCTTGCTTTTTTGTGGATGCCAAGATTTCTATCAAGCCCCTCCAGTTCCCACTTGGGTAACAAGAAAGAACCCACTCATTTGTTCCCATTGGGCCACGTGTCATTAGGTATTTATAATAATGAGAGGGTGCAGTCAGTGTCGCTCAACACCTGATAGGGAAAACTTGTACAGAAACCTTAACTGAATCTCCCTGATAATTGCCAATACTCCTAACTCCTCTGGCCAAACCAAAAGGGAACCCAACCCCTTTTCCACCCAGCTGCAGCTGCTTGTGATCCATTCCCCAATTAACTTATCCCCTACCCAATCTGTTTCTTACTCCATAGGGCAGGAAAGATTCCTGGTATAAACTAAGCCCTATAAACAGAGCTTTCTGTAGGAACCAGTGGGACTGCAGTTACATCAGGCCAGCCCCATGTGGCTACGCCAATGGTAAACACCTGGTTTCCTAGCAGTCATGATTCACCTATTGGATGAACACACACACACACACTACCACAGACCAATTTACAGAAAATCTCTCAGAGATGGTTAGGTTGTGGGAGATGACACAGACTTTTTTGCCCCCCAAAACCTGGCCCTTCAAATAAACAAACCCTTGGGGTTGTAGCAGGAAGGGCAGCGGTTTGGATGAATTTTTCCTTTATCATCCCAGCATCCTGCAGCTTATGGTCTCTGACAGTAACCTATACCTGCAAGGTTTTATCTGGATTATAGCTAATAAAGTATTAAAGGTTCAGTCACTGTCTGATTTGTGACCTTCATAAACACAAAAATATCTGGCCCCGGTTGGACAGTTACTAATGCTTAATAGAAAACGTGGTTAGACAACATAAAGAAGTGTGACAGCACCTCATCTGTGTGAGTGGAAGATCAGCAATGAGAATCAGGTGACTTGATGGCCTAGCTCAAAACTCATATGATCTGCTCCCATCTCTGATAACAGCTTGCAGAGTGACTGGGATAAATCACTCATGGCTAGATTTTCAGTGGGAGCGGCTGGGTGCTAAAAAGTTTTGATAATTTGGCCCTTTATCTCTGATTCCCTTTTTATAGCTGTAAAATGTGGATGATATTTTCCAACATCACTGGTGAGTTAAGCCTGCATAGTGTACAGAGCCCACATTGTCAAAACACTACGTGCTAAATCTTAATCTTCATCACATCATTACACAGGAAGTGGAGAAAAGAGATGAACAGTTCATTACAATTTCAAATTGCAGCAGCAAATTTCAAACCCGGTTGGGGTGCTAACTTATCTTTCACTGTCAGGTACTGCAACCAGATATCCTGATGTTATCACGACCGTCCTGAGATTAGGGGCTCTGTTTAATATAAGCAACTATACCCCTCCCATCCCCCCAAAAACGTGTCCTGATTTTTCACACTTGCTAGCTGGCCACAGTACTGTCAGAAGGATGCACAAAATGTCAAATAGCAATGGATGATAGATAGTCAAGTGTACCAGCTCTTTTGGCTTTTCTACCCAATACAAACAGGAGAGAAATTAATAATTTCATTTCAGTTACAACTACTCAAGCAGTTTAAACCCTATATCTGACCAGCACTAACATCTTTATATGCCAAGGGTGAAAACTTGCCAGATTCTCATTATCCAGTTTTAAAAAAACCAAATCATCACTGTGTTAATAAAAATGTTTAGAATTACCCTGCTGCATGCACATACACATGGAGTAATTATTGTGTGGAAACTGCCACAAACAATCATTTGTGCTCACCGTGAAGCAGTTAAGTAGCAAAGAGGGTAATCCCTTGATTTCAGCAGGTTTTGTATCAGGCCCAACGAGACGGTGCTACTGCATCTGATGGTGTTGATGCAAAAGGCCTGATCCTTAGTATATCTCACTTTGATGTCAGGGGGAGGTTTGCCTGATGGAGCACTCCTGGATAAGAGCTATTATGTGTTTGGGCCTGATGAGGCATTATGTTCCTTTATTATTATTATTATTTGTGTGTTTCTGGCAGCACCCAACATATGAGAGTGCCAGCTAACACCTTGGTCGACACTGGGGATTTCCAGAATCAAACTCATACATTTCTACAGCTCAAGCTACAGAACCACACTGTAGCTGGAGGCTGTAACAGACCCATGTCCTCTGTGGATTAGGCACAGAGCGGGACATGTACCATGCACTGACCAGTGGGATACACCATGCTATTTCCAAACATAAATAAGGAATATAAGGGGCTTATACTCTAAAGTCAGGCAGAGGTTAACGGGAAGGCATATAACCTAAATGGTCAAAATGAGGCTTGGCTGCATCTTGGGCTAGACATTATAAATCTTCCAGATTCCTTGTAGTTAGCCCAGCAGAAGTGGGTCTTCAAGAGGGACTTGAATATAGAGAAGCATTGTATTATCAATGATCTTAAATAAAGAATAAAATCGTTGCTGGTAAAGTGCAAGGGACACAAAGATTGATGGAGTGTTAAATAATGATGAGGACAAGTCAAACATAGAGCACACTGGATCACTTGGAAAACTGCACACAAACAAACCATGTGCATTTTAGTAGAGTCAAATGCAAGATCATACATTTAGGAATGAAGACTGCAAGTCATACTTACAGAATGGGTGACTGCAACCTGAAAAACCAGTGACTCAGGAAAGGATTTAGGGATCATAGCAGACACACAACTGAACATGAGCTCTCAGTGTAATGCTGTAGTTAAAAGAACTAAATATGATCCTTGGATGAATAAACAGAGAAATATTGAGAAGGAGTGCGGAGATGGAATTAACTGTGTTGAGACAACACTGAAATGCTGTATCCATTTCTGGTGTCGATACTATAAAAAGGCTGCTGAAACTATGGTGAAGGTTCAGAAAAGAGCCCCAAGAATGATTCACAGGCAGGGACAAGATTTGATACTAGAGGGCTCTATAACCTAGCACACGAAGGTGTAAACAAGATCCAGTGTCAGGAGATGGAAGCTAGACAGCTGAAAGGTGCCATTTTTTAACAGTGAAGGTAATCAGTCACTAGAACAACTTACCAAGGGATGTGATGGACTCTACAAAACTTGAAGTCTTTAAATCAAACTTGCATATCTTTCTAAAAGATATGCTCTAGTTTAACCAGAAGTTGTGGTCTGGGTTATGCAGGAAGTCAAATTAGACTATCATAATATTGTGCCAATATTTTAAAAGGGTAAACAGGATGACCTGAGTAATTATAGACCTCTCAGTTTGACACTGATCCTAGGCAAGATAATAGAGCAGCTGATATGGGACCTGATTAATAAAGAATTAAAGGAGGATAATATACTTAGTGCCTATCAACATGGGTTTATGAAAAATAAATCCTGTCAAACTAACTTGGTATCTTTTTTGGATGAGATTACAAGTTTTTCTGATAAAGGTAATAGGGTTGAAGTAAAATAGACTGCTGGAAGGCATTTGACATGAAGAAGAGCTCTGTGCAAGATGGAAAGCTTGTCTCTTTCACCGACAGAAGTTGGTCCAGTAAAAGATCTTACCTCACCTGCATTGTCTCTATAAAACAAACATGGCACACATCACATGGATTAAAAGCTGGCTCACTGATAGGTCTCAAAATATCATTGTAGATGAGGAATCCATTGAATGGGTGTGTTTCTAGTGGGGTCCCGTAGGGATTGGTTATAAGGCCCTCCGTTATTTAACATTTTAATTAGTGATCTGGAAGAAGACATAAAACCATCAACGTTAAAATTTGCAGAGGACACAAAAATTGGGGGAATGGTAATTACAAAGAGGACATCTCATTGATTCAGAGCAATCTGGATTGCTTGATAAGGTGGGTTCAAGCACACCATGTGCATGTTAATATGGCTAAATGTAAATGGATACATCTAGGAACAAAGGCTGCAGGCCACACTTACAGGATGTAGGACTGTATCCTGCGAAACAGTGACTCTGAAAAAAGATTTGGTAGTGGGAGTAGATAATTAGCTGAACATGAGCTCCCAGTGCAATGCTGTGGCCAAAAAGGGCTAATGCAATCCTTGGCTGACTAAACGGGAATCTTGAGTAGGAATAGAGAGATTATTTTACCTCTGTATTTGTCACCGGTGTAATCACTGCTGGAATACTGTGTCCTGTTTGTTGATAAATGGGAGTGGATTCAGAGAAGAGCCACGAAAATGATTAAAGTATTAGAAAACATGCCTTTATAGTGAGTGAACTCCTTAGAGTCATAGAATATTATGGTTGGAAGGGACCTCAGGAGATCATCTAGTCCAACCCCAACTAAATCATTCCAGCCAGGGCTTTGTCAAGATGGCCCTTAAAAACCTCTAAGGATGGAGATTCCACCACCTCCCTAGGTAACCCATTCCAGTGCTTCACCACCTTCCTAGTGAAAACGTTTTTCCTAATATCCAACCTAGACCTCCCCCACTGCAACTTGAGACCATTGCTCCTTGTTCTGTCATCTGCCACCACTGCGAACAGCGTAGCCCTATCCTCCCTGAAACCCTCCTTCAGGTAGTTGAAGGCCGCTATCAAATCCCTCCTTGAGTCTATCTGTTTAGTTTAACAAAGAGGCGGTATAGAAGCGACTTGATTACAGACTATAAGTATCTACATTAGGAACAAATATTTAATAATGAGTTCCTCAACCTTGAGAGAAAGATATAACACACTCCAGTGACTGGAAGCTAAAGATAGACAAATTCAGACTGGAAATAAATTTTTAACAGTAGGAATAATTAACCATTGGAACAATTTACCAGGGGCTGTGGTGGATTTTCCACCACAAACACTTTTAAAATCAAGATTGGATGTTTTTCTAGGAGATCTGCTCTAGAAATTATTTTGAGGAAGTTCCATAGCCTGTTTATAGAGGAGATCAGGCTAAATGATCATAGGATTCCCTTCTGGACTTGAAATCTATGACTAATGGTCCCATCTGGCGTTATAATCTAGGAACTCAGGAAGGCTGTACCAAACACAGGAGAGCACAGAAGAAGGCACGGAGAAGTTTATTTGGGTAGCTGACTCATGCCCATACATAACCCCTCAAAACTCTTCAATCTGGAAGAGAAAATCCATAGGTAGCTCAGAGAAAAGTGAGAGGGTGGGGAGGGAAGTCGGTTCCTCCCTCCAAAGACTAGATAAACCTCAGGAAAACTTCATGCTGCCTCGAGCTGCGCACTTCATTACTCATCTCTGCCGAGTCACAGTGAGGAGTTGGGGGCAAACAACAGCACAGGTTAGTATGGTTATTGAGTTGGTAACTGGGCAATGTTCATGGGGTTGAAAGGTCCTGATCCCCAGAGGCCCCTAGCCCCTCCACTGCCTTTTTGGACCTTGTCATTTATGCTGCATCTTTGCCAGTTTTGTGTGTGGACTTGGCTTCTCCAGTGTTGTCCCAGAGTTTTTGCCTCTCTATGCTCTTTTATACGCAGAAGGAGAGCCTGCAGGCTTATATACTGAAAGCTGGTGTTCTTCCTGGTGATTCAGAGTGAAAATAGCCCATGTTAATTTGAGGTTACTCAAAACACAAGAAATAACTCATTTGTCAAATAGAAAAAGACTCTATTTGAAGGGAAAGAATTACTAGGTCAGATCCTTGGCTTTATCTAAGGAATACACGGGGCAAAGGTGGCTGGCATAAAGCTCCCTTTTTTCTTGTTATCCTGGGCATAGACTGAAGGCTGCTCTAATGTATGCTGGTTGCCAACAGCAACCAGGGACTGGCAGAAAATTTGGAAGGCCTTAACCAGCCAAGGGAGAGGTGGCATAAGAGCCTCTATTACAGGTTTAGCTCACCACAGGAACTTCTCCGTACATCAGGGTGATCCTCCCACATCATGCCATTAGCAGAGCTGGGATGTCTACTGCCAGATTGCACTGGTCCACCATTATCAAGCTCCTTTAGAAACGGAGGGGAAAATAAATCTTAACCTCTAAAAATTATGAGAGACAAAAATCAATAAGTAGACTTTTAGACAAAATCTCAATGTCATTAAAACAGTCACCACGAGCCAGTCCGAGGAGCCTCAGTAATTCAGTCCTGACTGTATCCATAGACTGTTCTGTCACACCATGCATACAGTTTGTGCGTTCTCAGTCTTGTACAGCCATTCTACGTCGCGCTTGGCTAGTGATCCATCCCGCAGTCCCTGAGGTCGATGGGAGCTGCACATTGCATAGGTCTAATTATTTCGTAGCTATCACAAGTGAACTGGGGATGGGAATCATGTGAGCCCCATGTAAACTATACTATAGACTCTTGGAAGAGAATCCCAGCTTTCATTTGTTTAACCCTTCTGCCAGGTGTTGACAACAGCAACAGATCAGAGGAATCTAGGACTTTTGACAGAGTCCTCCTCGCCATGGAGACACACCCAACAGAAAGCAGCAGTCTTTTCTCCCTCTCTTGCCTTCCTTGAGCTCTGGGCAGACTCCCTTTCCCAACTGTGCCTGACAACGGCCAGGGTAGACCCAGGCACATTTAGCAGGGAGAGCTCATCCTTGTATTTTCTAACAAAGTCGATTACGTTTTACAGACCCTTCAACTCAAACTTTTACTGTACATTCACCAAAATGCCCAAAGCTGTCATGGAGCTAAAACGACAATGAGTCCTGGCCAATTCAGTCAGCTCTCCTTGCTCTGACTGCAACAGATGCTGGCAGAGATCACCCCAGGCCCGTGGACCCTCTGACTGCCTACAATTAAGCAGATGAGGGGGGCTCGTCTCCCATTTCACCACCCAGTCAACACTGAGTTCCCTTCTTTCAGGCTTCAGGCCACAGGGCTTACATTTCGAAAAGAAAGAGTTCCCAGCCCTTGAAAACAGACCAGTAGAAACCAGTTGCTAGGGATGAGAAGGGCAGGCAGCTGGGCTCCACTGCTGCATTGTGAGGTTGGGAGGAACCTCAGTCTCCTCTCACCACACACGACATATCACAGAGTCAGGTTAGTTTGGAGTGACCAAAGTATGGTCTCGCAACCCTCCGCCATCGTCCTCCTCAGCCAGCCTTATGCTGAGTGGGTTGATCCTAGGTGACAGGAATCAGGACTGTCTGCAGGAGGGGGCAGGCCGCCAAAAGTTGTGTTGCAAGACTCACTGGAACATGCCATGGGCAGCCCTGCTTGTTGAAAGGTTCAGACCCTGCGAAGGAGGGGAGGGAGCTGGCGGCTGCTCACCCCAGTCAGGTGCCATGCCGGGGCTATGACCACCTTTTCCTGTGGCTCCAACAGCTTCAAAGGAGACTCCTTTCCTGCCAGTGCCTCTAGGGCTGCATGGATTGCCTTATCACCCTACCAGCTGCATCGGTGAGGGGAAGGCGGGGTCTAAGCTGCTGCTGCACTGGAAGGGAGCCTGCCGGCATCTGAGTGCCCAGATGCCCAGTTTCAGTGTGCAGCCTGGAGCCCAGTTCCCCCCAGCTCCCACGCCAGCAAGGGAGACCTGCTCCCACAACCGCTTATGGGAGCCCTTCAGCAACCAGGGGAGACAAGCTCACCTCATGGATCAAAGGGGACCCATTTTCCAAGCAACCACCCAGCCGCCTCCCCTCACATCCCAAACCAGTCATCCACCACCAAAGATTGCTGTATGACTTTCCCGCCACTACTACTGCCAGCAGAGGCTGCAGAATGACACCCGCCACCATTGCTGCTGGTGTGAGGGACAGCAGCCAAGTCAGAGCAGCCCCACAGAGGAGTTCCTGCTACCTGCTGGGGAGGAAGAGCGTGGTGAGTCAAGTGGTAGTATGGCAAGGGAGGGGATGGAAAGGGTGATGCATTGATCTTAGCAGCAAAGAGTTTGGCACTGATCTGATGGATTACTTTGCCTGGGATTGGAGAGATAGCATTTCATCTAGGGAATAACACATGTATTGCCTCCTGCGGCAGAACACCCTGGAGGCAGATCCTAGTTAAAATGTTGGCTGCACATCTCGGGTAACTAGTAAAGGAAACTGCGTCCCAAAAGGCTATCTGGTGGGGACTGAGTGGTATCAAAATCCTGTCCCCTGGAATGGTATTCAAGCCTGGCTGGCTCTTTAGATGTGATAATCGTTGCAATTATTGGACCAAATAATTAGCAGAGCATCGGCAGGAAAAGAGAGCAGTGTCCAGCCACATGAAAATCATCCTCCAGATAAAAAGCAAAATGGATCATTTGTCTATCTCATTCTAGACCGTGTTTAAAAATACCATTGAAAGCGGCTGAGTGACAATGTAGTTACCTGCTGCGTAGTTATCTATCACATCAGGTACCAGACCCAAGCACTTAAAAACAAAGAAATAAACAGCTAATGACATCATAAATATTACAGTGCCACATAACAAACAAACATCAATATTCTTATCCCAAATGAAGAAATACATACTTCAACACAACCACCTTGACTCTGCCCCTAGGATTGTTGCAGTTAGTTTTGTGTATTATTTTTGTAATCTTAATTGTAGTAACTAAATTGAAAAAGACAATCTTTAGTCTTAACTATAAGACAGTTAGTAACAAGACTGTGCCAATCATCATGATGTTCATTTATTTGTACGTCGTATCCCTGTCCCCATCTCTTTCTGGTTCTTTTAGATGTTATTACGCTGAACAGAGCCCACACAAAGGGAGTTACCCAGAATGTGATGCAAACAAAACTGTGTGGAATGTTCTATCTGCAAGAATCACAATGTTCTAAAACATCTCTCACATTAAGACTTCATTGAAGAATGTGAATCCATGCCTACTTCATCACAGGTGGCTACAATGAACTGGTATCTCGGTTTAATGACATTCATTTCATGTGTGATAGGTTTATGCTCATTTGAAGGAAATTGAAAAAGGCTTTGTCCTTTTAATTCCTTCCTGTTGTAATCTATTGCACTTTCTCTAGCCCTATTCTGTTCCGTCTTGTGACCTTGATCACTAGAGGTCTAAGATTATTCTTGCATTTTATTGACATCTCTTTTCCTATAATAATGTCCCTGTATACCAACAACTGAGTGGCAGATTTTTTTAAAGAGATGGTGATGCTGCATGGAAATAGTTGACAAATAGTCTACAATTTAAAATACCCTCCCTTATCTTTCTTCTTCCCTTGTTTTTTATTATTAGGGACATTTATGTTAAAAGATCACACCTGACTCTTAATCAGTTCGTGATCAGATAGAGAAGAAACAACTGAAAGTCATAGGGCCAAATTAATCCCTGACTCCAGTGGATTCAGGGAATTTGGATCATAATGGTCTTTGTGTCAACACAAACAGCTGCTGCAGAAATGGCTATGATATCTGTAGCCTGGAGGTGTGGCCTCCCTCGGAGATTGATGGCGAGGAAGAGCCAAACCCCCTCTGGGGGGAGGAGGAGCCCGGGAGTACAGCGACACTTGACCAGAAGCAGGTGGGTGGGACAGGAAGTATAAGAGGTAGGCCTTCCCACTCACTCAGGGGAAGGTGATCAAGGGAGAAGGATGTCTCTCTTGGGGTGCTAGCAGCTGCACCCAACTGTTACCTGGAGGGGAGGCTACTGCAGCTGCCCACTGTCTAGCTCCTAGAGGAGCTACCTGAGCCTGGTGACCTGGAGGAGTTACCTGAGCTGTCAATCCCCTGTGAGCTGGAGGAGACCCCGGGACCCTGCAACCTAAAGGTGCTGTCCTCTGTGGATGATTCTGAAGAGTTCCTGGACCTGCTGTTGAGTGATGAGGCTGAGAGCTTCTGGAACTTCCCTTGGGCAGAGCACCCCCAGGAGATGGGGTATGACTCCAGGGACCAGGTACTCTAGGGACAGGATGGGAGAAAGTAGCCCAGGGAAGCTGACTACAGTCTGGCTGAGCTTGTGCTCACTTTGAGGCAGTGTTTCAGGTGGAGCCCTGCTGATCCAGTGATGGGACACCCCATCTCTGCCAGGACCCTGGGCTGGGATGCAGTGGAGATGTGTCCCCCTCCCGCTTCCTACCCTGACCTAGGTGTGATTGTTTGCTGAGGGCTAGAATCTACTGCCTGCCTGCCCTGTTAAGGGCTGGGCCCTTGGGCTATTTCCTCACCCAACGTAGGGCTAGAGACTCCCCACAGAGCGCAGGTCCCAGAAGGTGTGGCCTTCCTCGGAGACTGATGGTGAGGGAGAGCCACCAGCCCTGCCCACAACAGGGGACACTTTTACAATATCACAGAGAATCATGACTTTAGGTGGGGAGTATGCAACAGGAACAGCTGAGTACAGCTGTGCAAATCAGTTTTCTAGTTCACTGGCCAAATTTAAAAAAAAAAATGATTTATTTTCCCCTTCAGGTTGACCCAAAACAATTTTTTCAGCAAACCAAAAGAGGTGAGAATTTCATTTTGGGTCCTACAAATTTTTTAATGCATTTAACTTCTTCAAATGATTTGTAAACAACAATGATGGCAATTACAAATAAAACATCTTTCCAAATGAAAAGTAGAAACAAACTTAACTACTCTGACACTTCAAAAATTGCTGGGTTTTTTACCAAACCCATTCACCAAAATTGACCCACATTTGCAAATTGTTTCAGTTGACCTGAATCTGCATTTTTTTCAGGCCCAAAAAAAAAAAAAAAAAGCTTTGCTGCCAAAATGTTGCCCACCTCTACTTCTGACCTCTTACCAACAGAGATCCTACTTGCTGGTGGGCTGTTTCATCAACCAGGAAAGAGAAGCACACACCATACTCAAGCCCTTTTTAAGGCTCTTTCCTCAGGGCATTGTGTGTTGGCTAAAACAAAGGGCCACAAATAACACAATAAAACAGCTTACCTGTGGGTGTTGGTCATGTTCCCAAGAGGCTTCTCCCAGCCTCAGCCAGCAATGGGGGAAAGAAGACACGCTCACCACCTGTAATCTCCTTGGACATACCTTCCTCTTCCTTGTATATGCTGACCAGCCATCTGATATTCAGGAAACAACTTTTTCCAGGCTCTTGTCTACCTTGTCACAATGCCCTATTCAGGCAAACTTCTCCACTCATAGGAAGCATTATTGCCAGCCTGAAACATTCAAAAATCAGACTGCCTTTATATTAAAATATTTTAAAACTAATAAATTGAGGGAGGGTTCTTAGCCTTTTGATTTCTGAACTTTTAGGGTGCACTTGCTTCAAATTTTCAAGCTTTTGTCAGCAACTATGAAGGCTGGAAATTTATTTTTAAAATAAATGAAACTGAGCTGTTCATGCAATATTTTGGTCCCAGAAGCTAGAGCTTTTTTAAAAAAAATCCACACACTAAATATCACAAGAATTATGATCAAATTGCAAGAGTCAGTAACAGTGGGAAGAACACATAATGGAATTGTTTCTACATAAAATGATTTTTCCATACATTAAAAAGGGGTTGAAAGAGCTGCAGGGTGGTGGTAAATGTAAAGGAGCAAAGGGTTGGCTTTCTGCTTGGAGTCAGTACATTATTCATTTCTTTTCCCTCAACATTAAGCTCTTAAACTGAAGTATCAGTGCAGGAAATCTGATCAGGTTATGGATTCAGAGATGAAAAAGTACATCCTAAAATTACTAAGATCCTGGTAATTCCTGGTATGCTGATTGAAGTTGAAAGTCTTGCTCATCTCACACCAGAGATTTACCAGAATCTGGTTTGATCCCGTGAACAGGTAGCAATGAGCTGAACAAAGTTCTTCTTCTTGGTGGCTACTGCGAACACATGAGAAGGCTCACTCTGTTTGCTGTTCAGTGGTCAGAATAAAATGGAAGGGTTAAAGGAGCTGTACTTGAACCAGCGAAGTGGCTTTCGTTTCCTGGGAGGCGATAGGCTAGTGCTCCTTTCTAGCCAATGGGATAATGCTGGCAGACTCTCAGGACACCACACTGGGGGATCTGGGACTGAGCTGTGTCAATACTGAAAAGCAGTGGAGCTTGGATCCAAGTCCCAATAGGACTCATTCTCAAACCTGCCCCCCTGGTCAGGTCTTAGGGCCCATGCCCAGAAGATTTACTTGCCCAAGTCAGGCAGAATTATGTATAGCTGAAAGAGGGCTCTGTGTAAGGGACTGGTGTGTAGATGGTCTGATCTAGTAGTCACAGCAGGCCAGAAGTCTGTGCAGTTGCCCAGACAACTTCCTGGGGCATCTGCCAGGGTTAAATAGTGGGCTTAGCCAATCAGAGGGCCACAGGGTACTATCATTCTGTGTCCTTTGGGCAGTACTTCCTGCAGTGCCTACTCTCTGCACCTGCCCTCTTTGCAGGGGGAGCTAGCTGTGTGATAGGATGTGGCCTGTATGAGTTACACAAGCTCTCTACGTGAGCTCTGAACAGTCTAATGAATCTTATGCAAAAATCCATTGTGATGCTGGCTGGCTAATCCCCTGAGTTTGTGTCCCAAACTCCTCCAAATCTCCCTGGGCTTACGTGCTCTGGGAGCATCAGTCAAGTCCCATGTAGTGCAAGACCAGGAAGGGGTGGCTGGTGGTAAATAAAGAGAACCACTATCCCCCATTCACAAAAATAATTCTCTCTATTGCTGCATGCGGTCTGTCACAGACCTCTCCTGTCGTCAGAATCCATCCGTTACAGCACCTCCCAACAGGGCTTTTTTAAAACACTGTAGCTTAATGCTGACACCATCCAGTTTTTTAGGTCAAAGCTCTCTCAGTTCCACATGGTTTATCTCAGCTCAGATATTCTCCTTCCTTTCCACGTGTGGATGTCCTACTGATGTGACCTCTCTTGAAGAATAGAATAGCTAAAGTGAACTATACCAGGAGGCCCTTAGAGCTGAGTTTTTTCCCCTGTGGTTGGAGCTGTTCAGGCAGAGTGGATTTTTCTCCCCACACCCCTTTTTGGTGGTTCTTCTAAAGGTCTGGTTTTGTTTTCAAGTATCATGTTTCCAGTTAAATACAGATGTGCTTGCACCCTCTGCTTTCTATAGCTTCTAGCAGTAGAAATAGATAATCATTGCACAGCAAATTACAATTCGATTAATACTTGTACAATTAAGTCAGTGTTGCTAATTGTCTGCATTGCAGAATGATGAATGAAGTATCCAATAAGAAAGTGACCAGAGAGCTGTTGTCAGTTGTGTGGGGGCGGGAGATGCTCTCTCCATATGCTGTCCCAGCCCTGCGCAGATAGTTGGTTCAGCAGATCTTGATAATATGAGCCAGAAAGACCGCAGACTCAGTTCGATGACACAGGCACACAGCCAGGTTTATTGCCTTCCCGACATAGTCCTAGCACCCTGCATAGTCCTAGCACCCTGGCTCCATGGTTACAGGTACTCTAACACGTGAGTGCCCTGTGGCAAGGAGTGGCTCCATCAGCCTCGAGAGTTTCTGCTGTCCCCTCGGCCACGCAAACGGTTAAGGTGAGGTACCCCAACATTTATAGCACCTTACGTGTTTCATGACATCTGCTTGTTACTTCCCCTTGTATCATGCTCCAGCTGTCTCAGGCAAAACATCTTCTTATCTGGTGTTAAGTGAGAATATAACAGCTCCTGAGGTCCCTTGCAACCCTAATATTCTATGATTAAGGCACTGGATTGGGACTCAGGAGATCTGGTTTCAGTTCCTAATTCTGCCACCAATTCCCCGTGTGATTTTGAGCAAATCACATCATCTCTCTGCTCCTGTCTATCTTACCTGTTTAGGTGTTTGTCTTTAGAGTAAAAAGTGAGAGCCTGAGACATGAGGCCTAGAATAACAGGGCAGGTATAACGCCTGAGGCTTGAGCTAAAGTAACAGTTAAACCTTGTTGTTCTGCTGTTAGCAGAAGTCAGGCTGTGAACCTGCGTGCAAGTTCAAAAAAACTGGCAAAGACAGAGCTGGAAGTGCAAAAACACACATTCCTAAAGAAGTGCTAGGCACAGAATAGTCAGCAAGCACATTTCAAAAAGCCCAGAACATCCCGATACCAGGAATGGTACAAGCTCACTCCTCAACAATAAGGACATACTGCCCCTGCCAAGGTCAAGATAACAATACAATAGATCTGTTTTAATCAAACCATTCTGTACAAAGTAAAGGGTGGTATTTTGCCACGTCGGAGAGTGGCAACTACGCAGAGCGGTGATATATAACTCGTTTGTATTAGTGTGTAAAAGAGGGCCGCAAAAGGGAGTGTCTTTGTCTAGCCAAGTGAGGAACAGAAAGTCCCGCCATTTACTGAGCCAGCCCATTGTTATAGGCATATGTATATTAAGCATACTTGTAGCACGTATAGGTCATTTTTTACGGCAATAAACCTATACTGGTGCCTTTACTGAAACAAATCTCTGGTCTCATTGGGTAATCCAATTGTGGTTTGCTGTATTGGCTATCTGTGCAGAGCTGGGACAGCATGCACACTGGATGAATACACACACACACAGCCAACAACTAACATCAATCTTGTCTATTTAGATCTCAGTCCTTCAATGAGCTCTGCACAGGTAGAGTTCTGTACCTGTGTCAGGCTCCATTTTCTTCAACACAGAGCACAATAGGTGTTGATCCTGATTGGGGCCTCAAGGTACTACTGTAATAGAAATAAGCAATTAATAGTGCCTGGGGTAACGGTGAACAAGTCAGCAAAAGCAAGTTATCACATTCAGTGGAAAACATAGAACAATGCAGTTCCTGGAGAAAATGCCAGTCAAGCTGTATGTAATGAAAGCACATCCGTTAGTTTCATCTTCACCAGATGGCTCCATTTCAGAGCCTGACATTAATTTCCTTGATTTCATCGGTAAATCTCATTCAGGAGTAGATGTGAAGAGAACATCCTAAAACAGAAAAATCTTATCCTCTTTTATGTGGAACTTCACTGGGAATAGGTTAGGTGCAAAGATCCCTTCATCAGGTCTGCACTGCAATATAAGCCCAGACTCAGGCTCAGGCCCAAAGCCCCTTTTCATCTA
Source organism: Emydura macquarii macquarii (assembly GCF_026122565.2). Lineage (NCBI taxonomy): Eukaryota > Metazoa > Chordata > Testudines > Chelidae > Emydura > Emydura macquarii. The sequence continues at coordinate 10,735,564 of NW_027130506.1, forward strand.
CACACAATTATTTCTGACTTGGGCCAGTAAATCCTCAAGGTCTGGGCCCCAGGGGCCTGACAAGGCATAAGGGGGTAGATTCGAGATGGAGTTCCACAAGGACTCGGGTCCAAGCTCCATCGTTTTTCAGCATGGACACAGCTTGGTCCTGGGTCCCCAGACTCATATCCTGAGAGTGCACCAATGCTATCCCACAATCCCATGGGCCAGTGTTCCTTGTCCTTTCTATCCCAAGACTAGTCAATCGACTCCCAGAAAACGAAAGCAACCCCCTTGTTCAAGTACAGCTGCTCGGTATTTAAACATTCCATTTTATTCTGACCACTGAGCAGCAGAGTCAACCTCTTGTATGTTTGCAGTTGCCACCAACAAGACACAGTTTTTTGTGGAGCTCACTGCTACCTGGCTGTGGGATGACAGCCAGATTCTGGTAAAGCTCTGGTGCGAGGGAAGCAAGACATTCAACTTCAGTAAGAGTACCCCGAATGACCATGGGTACCAGAAAATAGCAAAGAAGGTGGAAGCGTTGGGAATTCACCAGAATAGTGACCAGTGCAGGGAGCAGATTAAGACTCAAGAGCAATTATCGTAAAGCCAGGGATGAGAACCCCATCTCTGGGAACTCCCCATCATCCTGCCTCTTTTACAAGGAGTTTGACCGGCTGCTGGGTACTGTGCTAAGCACTGCATCCCTGGCAGTTCATAATAGCCTGGATGGTGACCTTCTGACCCCAGGATCTAGTATACACCTAGAGGGGAGCTAGCAAGTGCCGGATCAGACTAGTAAAGTGATTCTGGTGCTCATACTGGTCCCTAGGAAGGCTTTGCCACCAGAGCAGCTGCAGCACATCCTGGGTCCACACTCAGAAGAACCCTTTGATGACCCCGCCCAGATGAGCAGCCAGTCCAGAACCAGAAGATGCAGAAGTAGCCCCAGAGCCAAGTATGTTATTGCTGGCTCCATGTTTGTTGTTAATATACAAATGGGCAGGTTTTCCAGTTTATGACCAATGCAAAATTTATTACAAACCACAGGTAGCAGCACGTATCTGCTAATGATGGGATGTACATAAGTGCCTGGGTATCACCACCTGCTGCCACCACATGGAACTCAAAGTGGATCCCGGGAAGTGCAAACAACAGTGAAACCAGTATTGAAATTTGAATTTTTACTTGATACTTAGCTCAGATGTTCTTACACAGACATGCTGGGGTGTTAAAAGTGAAAACTTTACATTGCCTTCCCTTTTAGTACGCCACTCCAGAAAAATCAGCCATGCCACAGCAAAACGAGCAGCCTGTACATGGTAAACTGTATGGGGGGAGGGGAGAGTGAAATGTAGGCCGTGGGTAACCAAATCAGTGTCTGAAGTACAGCTGTGGGTTTGTATGCAGTCCAGAAATGTGCCGGGGTGGGGGGGGATGACTGTAGTTCTTTCAGTCTGCATTACTGTGTGTGTCTGCATGAAGTCCAGCGATAGATGTAATCAGCTCAAGTCAGAGCAAGCTGTATCAAAAACTAGAGGGAAGCAGTAATCCACATGGACGCTAAAGCAGCATCCTGTTGATTCCCCCATGAATTTTGACCCAATCCTGGGTGCTGATAGCCATAGACTTTTCCCGTGGTAGGAACTCCAGGTAGGTGGTCACATTTCAGGAAAGGGCATATTTTCTGGGCCCACCTCTGTAGGTCACATGTGCTGCTCAGTCATCAAAATCTTGAAAACTTCTGTGACATACACGGCTGGCTTGCCACCAGTAGCTTGGAATAAAATGGCCCTTTGCCAATCAGCCATTTTAGGATTGTTATGTCCTCCAGAATATGGAATTCCAGGAAACAGAGAGAAGGTTTAGGTATTAAGCCATGTTCCCCACTCCAAACATACAATGGACTCTAATTTTTAAACCTATAGCATTTGTAAATTTTCCCTTACTACTTTTTGTGCTCTCTTTTCACTCTGATTACTCAGTTATGTCCACAGAGCTTCTGGGAACAGAAGCATTCCTCTGACAATATACTGAAGCAGAGTTTTACAAAATATCGTTTTTTGATTCCACAGGTTCTTTTCTGTGTATGCACTGAACCTTTTTTTGAAGTAGTGAGACAATAATGTGCTGTTTGATCCTTTCATCTCTGCAAGCCCTTGTACCACGCCAGCTCAGCCACATTCCAGCAGGGGCCTGGGATTTCGAACAGTCACAGAGCAGTCCAAGAGGAAGTGCTTCGGTGAACTTATGGTGGATATTCTGGACAGGGCCAACAAGCAGATGCAATACCAAAGGGAAAAGGATTCATGGCAAGTGGAAAGGCACAGACAGGTTGCAGAACACGAGGACAGACTGGCAGTGCAGTTTCTGGAGCAGGAGCATTGCTTGAGGGAGGAAGATAGAGTGCAAAACAAAGACCTGTTTGGGATGCTGCTTGCATTAATGGCTGCAGGACTACAGGCTCCTGTTGCAGCCACACCATGTCCTGAGACCATCCATGGTACAGTGTGCATCAGACCAGGAATGCATTGGACCGTTCCATAGCTGTGTGACCCATGCAACTGGAACTTAGCACTAGCTGGACAGGGCAAATATAACTCCCTGTGGTCCTCCACCCTCATGTAGGTCACCACCTTCCCTGCAAACTTCCATCCCTGTGTGGTGGGGCTAATCACATGCTAACCACACAAGAAAGGAAAAGGAGAATGGGAGGTTAGGCAAAAGCAGAGGACAATGGTTATACTGTTCAATGTTTGTTTTATGCCCTTTGTTTTATTACTGGTTTTGGTGTTGGTGTGTTACTGGTGTTTTAGTTTTGTCATGGCAGCTGATCTGCCTGGCAATGCTTTAATATTGTGTCTTGTAATAAATTCATGTTAATAAATAAAGGCTTTTATTTTATTAAGAGTTTATTACCATCATTGCATCACATCATATAATGTGCGTTTCAAATAATAAAGACAAACACATGATAAGGTACAAGTTGGAAGTTGTACCCAAACACCGTTTCTCACTACGTCGTCTGCTTACATCAATCCATAATGAAAGTCCACAATTCTCACCAAACAGTGGACTGCCCCCCCCCCCCCCCCCATTTCAAAATCAGTCATCTCATCCATAATTAAAGCTCATGACAATCAGTCCCTCCCATTCATTGCATACTGTGACATTTCCTCATTTCCTCTTAAGATTGTTGTAAAAACATTCACTCATCGATCCACACAAGGCCAGAATGAGGGCACACAGAGCATCCCCAATTTCTGTTGCATGTGTGCACCCTGCTCCAGCTGACACATGTGCACCATCTGGCTAAGTGTACTGGTTCAGCAATCCCTTACTGTCATGGGTCTTCTCCTTGAGCTGGCCCTTGATGTGGTGGAGTAGCTTGCACATACTAAAGACCCTAAGAGCAATGCCATCGAAAGTCTTGCACTCCTGGTAGGGTCCCCCATGGTGGTAAGGTCAAAGATGAGGTACCAGACAAAGCACAGCCCAACTCAAGGACCTCAACAGCAGAGCAGGCGGATGAAGCAGGATTACCTCTCAGTGGCCCCGAAGGCAGATGAAGGCTTCAATGGAAGAGAAACCCCCGGTCATCTTGGACTTCCTAGCCACCGGAGAGTGGTGCCTCTTCTGCCAAGATTTGTGTGGCTGCTGGTGCGCAGCAGCTCCCCCATATTAAACTACTCACGCACAGACTTCTTTCACAGGAAGGACTTTTTCCCCACCCCCACCCCCAAAAGTCCTATGGCGATGGGAAGTGGCAATAGAGACCAGCGTTGCCAGGAGTACCTACCCACAGACCCACATGCAGGTGGCAACTGCAAGATGGTTGTCATGTGCCCCTGGACTGGGATGAGGGGCATTTTTGGCAGCAGCAGTCACGACTGAGCATGCCTTTTTAGGAAACCCTCTGCCACCCCACATGGAGAAGGGGCTAGAAAAGATGCCCAAAACATAGCCTATCCCACCATACCCGGCTGGATAACTGCACTCCAGAGGGATCCCTTTCAATGGTGGTTGAAAAACAAAAATATTTCTTGCAACCTGCAATGTCCATACTCTTCTAGACGATTCAAAAAGTGAAAGACCCAAACACAAAACAGCAAGTATTGCCTGAGAAGTGTCAAGGTATAACATGGACATCGCTGGCCTCAGTGAGACAAGATGTGCAGACGAAGGTCACTGGAGGGAAGAGGGGTGGCGACTACACTTTCTTCTAGAAAGGAAAACCAGCAAACGACAGGTGAATATACGATGTTGGCTTTGCAGTCAAGAACCTCTTAGTCAACCACCTGACTGAGTTCTCCATTAGCATCAATGAGCACCTTATGACCCTCTGCATCTAACTGGCCAACAAAACATTTGCCACCGTCATCAGTGCATATGCACCAACTCTTGATGCCAAAGAAAAACAAAGAATCCTTTTATACTGATCTTGACAAAATCCTGTCATCCATTCCAAAAACAGATAAGATAATCCTTTTAGGGACTTTAACGCAAGAGTTGGTCGAGACTGTAATGTATGGAGTGGCACTATTTGGACGGAAGGAGTGGGTAAGATCAATTCTAACAGCATCTTTCTACTCAGCAAATGCGCAGAACACTGCCTTGTGATCACAGACACGAGCTTCAGACAAAGCAACAAGTACAAAACAGCTTGGCAACACCCCTGTTCAAAGCAATGGCCCCTCTTGGACTATTTTGTTGTAAGATCACAGGATATAATCACCCATATCATGAGAGGAGGCAATGATGGCTGGACTGACAACCGCCTGGTGGGGTCAGTCATGTCCATTGGGATTGCACCAAAACTTAGAAAGCAAGCCAAATCACTTAGACAGCAATACAACATCCAAAGATTTCAATCCTCAATACATCAAGAGAACTTCTAAGCACATCTCCGTGAAAACTGACCATATGCACACCTGGAAATGAAAACCCAAGTGTCAAAGAAGCTAGGAAGCCTTAAAACAGACGATCCATGAGGCTTTTGAGGAATTCATCGTCCTTACTACTCTCCACCATCAGGACTGGTTTGATGACAATAACATTCAGATCATAGCCCTTTTGGACCAGAAGAGAAAAGCTTCCTGCAACTGGCAAAACCATCCATCATCCAGTCAGAAGCTGAGCTCTTTCCATGAGCTCAAAGCTGAGGTTCAAAGGAGGATCCAAGAAATCAAAAACAAATGGAGGGAGGACAAAGTTAAGAACTCCAAGCATTCACCGACAGACATGATATGCAGAGCTTTTTCTGTGAGACAGAGAATCTGTACAGCTCATGTAGTCTCACACTGCTGAGATCTGAAGATGGTAGTAGCCTTCTTAAGGACAATGAATCCATTGAAGAGCACCGGAAGGAACACTACCAAAACCTTCTAAACCGAGAATTGACTGTGACTGACGTCACCATCAACTCCATCCCTCAGCATCCAGTCTGGGAAACTCTCACCAACCCACCAACACCTGAGGAGGTTCGCAAAGCAATTAAGCAAATGAAGAACAATAAAGTATCAGTGAAGTACTGAAAGTGGGGGAAGAAGCACTGATTTAAAAAACCTCCATTTTCTGGGGGGGGTTGCTGAAAAATTACTGAACCTCAACTTTATATATATATATATATTTATATATATATAAATACTGAAAACAATTATTTGAAAACTGAAATTTTCAGTTTTCAAAAAAATTGAGGGATGTTTTGAGAAACCTATTTTTTTCATAATATCTTATGAACAACTGGCATTTTCCAATCAGCTCCACATATCACAGTACCTCTTGCAGCAGAATTGATATGGGTGTTTTGCAGGGCTGGGTTAGGGCAATTCATGGCAGAGTGGCAAGCAGATACTTTCTCCTGGGGGCTTCCGTCGTGGTGCTTCAGAATCTACACTTTCATTTATTACCAAATAAAACCTAACTCTTACCATTCGTCAGCTGAATTTTGAAACATCACTCCTGTGTAAATGGACAAAATGATATCTGACTGAGTCTACAAACAGCCTGAAACTCAGCTCAGAGCAGTGTGAAATGGCTCCATTCATTTGAATGGGACATTACCTCTGCAGCCTATGACAAAGTAAACATCACTGTCATTAACTGCTGATCAAATGACGAACACCTTTTCAATTTGCTGTGAGTGACATCTCATTTTGCCAACAAAAGAGGTTGGAGCTTTGACTGTGGCCAGAGCCTGGATTGTGGGCGGAGTTTGAGAGAGTACCACCACTTATTTTTTTCCAGCCCGATCTTTCATCTTATAGCCTGATCCACCAGGAAGGAATCTTATTTTCTACGATAGCCATTAGTTTAGGATGAACTTCCCCCTTTGACTTGCAAAATGTTCAGAGCATGGTTGGTTCTATACTCCATTTTACCTGGGTCCTAGTTTTACCATGTTTTTAATGTCCTGAGCCTCCATGGTAATCTTATCTCAGGTTTTGATCACGTTCTGTGGATGACAGCCTAGACTTTCCAGTTGAATCTCAGGATAGAAAGTTTAAGTAACGGAACTGTGATTACCAAGAGCTAAAATCTTCCTTTTCCGGATTGCTTTTTAACTATTTCCCAGTTTAAAGCTTGCTGGCAATTCTCTACCAAGAGCCCTCTTGCCAATGAAGGGGAGGTAGAAGCAGCCTGCTGTTTTTCTGACAAAGAAGAGGGTCTCACATCTGTGTAAATGGCTTTTATTAACCCATAGGCCTGTCTCTGTTGGCATAACTGCATCTACAGGGGAGGGGAGTGGGGAGGAGGTGGTCAGCAGAGCTGTGTCAGTCAGGGGTGTGGCTTATCATATTCCCGACTGACATAGCAATCCTGTTCTAAGTTTTAAGTGTAGACCAAGTCTCAGACAATGTTAAGGCTCCTATGGGATTCCAAAGTCCTGCCCTAGCCTCCTTTTGGGTTGCTTGAAGTCACGCTGCAGTTACAGGAGGTTTCCATTAGATGGCACTGTACTACAGGTGGTAGCAGCTCTACAGTACCCAGGCTCAGCAGCGAAGGAACAAGAAGCCCTTATTTCTTTGTAGTTCTCTTTGTCGTGTTCACTGCACTATTAGCGGCAAGAGCTGTTCAGGAACCTGACCAGAGCACCTGTTAATGATACTGCATTGGGTACAGCTGCAATGGCCATTGATCCTTCCTGATCCCACATCCACCCTTATTACATAGCAGCAATGCAGTGAGCACATATCCCTGTATTTAACAACTGCTGTTGATGCATTGTTCTTCTCTCTTAATAAAGGGTGTGGGGAAAAATACGGCTTTCCTATATAGTTAAAGGGTATGGGGGGACTTGAAAATATTTTTAAATAACTATATGCCTTTATGGCTGCTGAATATCTGAAATAGCATGGGAGAGGAGATTTACTTGGTGGGAGAGATTTTAAATTTATTGATTTGGTCAAATTGATATTCGCATTTCACAACCCCCACAGTTGGGGCTCCGCAGTTCCCTGTGAGCTGCGACCGTAGCATGCACCATGCTATGACATAGTAGCTGCTACCGTTATCCTGTCAGCACAAGCCAAAGTCAATTGACCTGGGCTCTGAGACTCAGCCCTGCGGGTCTTTTATTGCAGTGTAGAGACACACAATCTCAAAACCACTGCCCATAACTTAGCACAAGGTCTCAAGGGACTGAGCCATCAGAGTCTAACATATCTCTGGATCTGGATATTGTGCTCCCAGCAATTCATCATGGAGCGTGGAGGTAAGTCGCAGGGCGATTTAAAGATACTCTCAGTGCAGCTCATTTACTAGAGCTCATGTACTAGACCTTTTTTTGAAAGATTTTCATCTCTCGCTGTTAAGTCTTCATTCTTTATAACCACCACTATTCATTGAAAGGAAAACGTCTGCATAATAAATTGTTTAGTCAGGAAATGGCATGAGCATTAATTTAAAAAGCGTTAATGGGATGCATTGCACATTTATATGCAACTCAGAGAAACTTGTTCTAGTCCTAATTGCTTCAGTTCTGCTTCATATTTTCCAACTGCAGCATAATGGTGTTGAAGTGGAGTAGCTGCAAACTGCATTAATTGCTGGTTTGGAAGCTACAGGGACAATGTGAATGTACTGGATTGAATATAGGATTAGGCACCTAGATTTCCTGAGTTCTACAGTGTGGCACTGGGCAAGTCATTTAGGCTGGACTTTACAAACATTTGTGCGTCAGTGATGTGGGAGCAAATGCCCATTAACTTGTGCTCCTAAGTCACTTAGGCACTTTTGAAAATTCCCCTTCCCCCAGTTGTGATTTTGAAATCCAACTAGGAAGTTTAGCCCCATAGAGTATGTCTACCCTGCAACATAAACCTGGATTCAGGCTCAAGCCCTGACCCTCGCTTCCACCTACAGACAGATCTCTTGGACCCACAGTCCTAGGATCCTGTGATATTGGAGGGGAAGTCAAGGCTGGACCCAGGGTTCGAGCCTTATCATTTTGCACTGCAGACACACACACACCCCCGGACTCCTTAGAGTCCATCGAGATATCCCATGATGTTATGAGCTGACTTCCTTTGTCCTCGGTCGCCCAAGAATCATCACTTGACTCCAGGGAAATGGACACAACCCCCCTTGTTTCAGTACAACAGCTCGGTACTTAACTCTTCCATTTTATTCTGAGCACTGAGCTGCAAACACACCTTCGGAAAACCTTCAGCATTCACAATGCAGGCTGACCAGAAGAAATCTTTTACAAGACGCCCTGCATCATGATCATGGGAGCACAGCCAGATTTTGGCTAACCTCCAGGGCGAGGCCAGCAAAACAATTGATTTTAGTAAGTGTAGCGGGATTGACTACACATACCAGCCTATAGGGAAGAAGCTGGTGGCACCGGAAATTTACTGGATCAGCCACTGCAGGGAAGGGATTAAGCAGCTCAAGAGCGAATACCAAAAAACCAGGGACCACAACTGCACCTCTGGCAACTTGCCCACATTGTAGCTGTTTTATTGACTGGGTTTTGCCCATATTGTAGCTGTTTTATTGACTGGGTTCCGGGGACTACACTGAGCCACCACTGGTACATGTGGACCTGGTCAGATAGCGTAGTAACCCGCTGGCCCCAGGAGCCAGCCTAGGAATTGAGGGGACCCAGCAGCAGGTGCCCAATGAGGCAAATGCAGTGACTTCTCCTGACACCAGTCCCAGAGGAGGCTTTGTCAGAGGAGCAGCTGCAGTACGTCCTGCAGCTGTTCTCAGAGGTGCTTTTTGATGCCCCCCACCCCCAAGGAATGACCCGCTGTAGAACCAGCAGCAGAAACGGAAGAGGGAGAAGCTGCTGCCAAGCCTGGTAAGTTTTGGGCTCCATTTTTGTGTTTATTAATATAGGAATGGGAGGGATTTCTGCTCTCTAAATCAATGCAACACATTATAAACCCGGGGAGCAGACTGCATGACAGCATCTTGGTGTGCCCAGCCCCACCGGGTGGAATTCAAAAATACAGACTGGGAAACAGACAGTAAAACAAGCATGTAAAAGTGACTGGACAGAAGCACATTTCTGATGGTACATTCCAGTCTGTTAAAATAAGAACCTTGTATTACTTTCCCTGTATAGCCCAAGATCCAGTGTGCTTCAACAGCAGCAGCGGGAACGGCAAGTTATGCACTACAAACTGCAGCACGTTGGGAGAACTTCCTGGCTCCTGCCAGGATATACCCGCTGCCCTCCCAGCAGGAAGTTTCAGCCCTGACTGAGGCTGGGCGCATGAGGCAGGCAAGCAGAGAAGAGGCCGATGGACTGTAATCCTGGTCTATGTTTCTTTGCAGAATAAAACCTTGTTCCTAATGGTTGGTCTGAGTGGGTCTGGTCTGAGGTGACTACACACTGACACACGACGCAGAGCACGCAGAGGAGCCTCAGGTCCAGTTTCCTAAAATTGCGTAAAAAGTCACAAGGCAGATTTTCCCTATCTTGAACAACCTCACGCTAGGCTAGTAGACAGGAGGGGCTACACTGGTATGTACGCCGCTTGGTGCCAACCCAACCGTGTAACAAGCCACCTGAAAAGACTGAACAGTACATGCCAGGGAAGAGGTTAAGCTGTAACTCATTCCTGGTAAATTCCATGGCTGATGAAATCATTAGTCCCAAATATGACGGGGGGTTGAATGCAGTCCAGAAATGTGCAGGTGGGGAGAAGAAGGATGGCAATGGAGTTCTGCGTGTTTGCAGGCAACCCTAGTAGAAGCTGTGGGGGGGAGGCACTAAAGCAGTGGTTCCCAACCTTTTTGGCTTGAGGGCCACAGCTATTATTTTTACAACCCTGAAGGGCTACCAGTCTCTGCCACGAGCCAGAGGGAAGGAGTTCGGCGAGGAGGCTGCCTCCCTCCTCGCTGATCTCCCGTCCCCCTGGCTGCAGCAGGGAAACTACACCCATCCTGTAGCCCCGTGCGCTCCACCTGGGTCCCTAGGCAGTGGCTCCCTTCTGCAGCCAGAGGGACAGGAGATCAGTGCTCCCCTCCCTCTGGCCCCAGCGCCTAGGGGCCCAGGCAGAGCACTGCACCAGTCTCTAAGGCCCGCAGCAATGCACTCTGCCTGGGTCCTTAGGCAGCGTCTCCCTGTGCAGCCAGTGGGGGGCGGGAGGGGGTGAGCGGGAAGAGGAGTGGTGGGCCACTTTGAAAGCCCCCGCGGGCCACTTTTGGCCCATTGGCCACAGGTTGGGAACCACTGCACTAAGGCATGCGGAAGCTAACACAGCTTCCTCATGAATTCTGACCCAATCCCGGGTAGCTACAAACGTTTTCCAGAGCAGGAACTCCGGACAGGTAGTCACATTTCAGGGAGGAGCATATTTCCCAGGGCTGCCTCAGACGCTGACCAGTTCTCCCCACTTTTAGATGGGCTGTTCAGTCACCATACATTTGACTACATCAGCGGCACTCATGCCTGGTTTCCTTCAGCAGCTTGGAATAACACCTCTCTTTGCAATCAGGCACCACAAGAATGGTTATGTCCCCCAAACCGTGCCACGCCTGAAATGGCAGAACAGGCTTTTGCAGCACAGCATAGCCAACGACCTCTCCCCAAACTCTATTTCTTGGGGGGGGGGGGGCCAGGGAGGAGGAGGAGAAGCAGAGAGTTGTGATTTTTCACTTACCAGTCTCTCAGCAATTAATTGCAATTAACCTGGCCGCATGCTGGGAGCTTTTGTGGTCTGAAGCAACCCTTGGCCAATCTACTGAAATTCAATTTGGAAAAGTAGCGTTCTCGGTCTTTGAAATGCACGAGGATTTTTCCTGTGCTCCTGCAGTGAGCTAGTTGAGACAATAACCCTCTGTGTCTTGTCCTATTCCTGGCCCCTCGACCTCTACAGGCTGCAGCAGCCCCACAGCTCACCCACGTGGCAGCAGAAGCCTGGCTCACCGTACCTTCACGCACTGTTCCATCTGGAAGTGTTTCCATGATGAACTTGTGGTTGAAGTTCTGGACAGGGCCAACAAGCAAGATGAGTACCCAGAGCAAAGGGACCTGCAGCAAGAAGAAAGGCTCAGGCTGACTTCACAGCAGGAGGACAAGATAGTGGCACATGATCAGGTACTTGGTTCACAGTTTCTGGAACAGGAACGGTGGTTAAGGGAGGAAGACAGAGTGCAATAGAGAGAACTGATTGAGGGGCTGCTGGCTCTAATGGCCGGAAGAGTGCAGGCTCCTGCTGCACCTTCACGAGGGCTGCTTCCCCTCTGCAGTACCCTGGCCTGCATTACTGGAACAGCTTGGATGGCTCCATGGCTGGGTGGCCCATGCAGTCAGCCCCTATGAGTGGCTGAACAGGACAAATGAGCCCCAGGTAGTCCTGGGTGCTGTGAACCCCTCCCCTGTCGACACTTTCCCTGGCACCAACTGTGCAGCAAATGTAGGAAGGAAGGGAAAGCAGAATGGGGGAGAGGAGCGGGAAGGGACATGCAGTAGTAGGGGGGTGCCTTGTACATAGTTTCAGTGTTTGCACTTGTTTGTGCACTTTATTCTTGGTTACTTTTAAAGCGTTGGCAGCTGGGCAATGATTTAATATTGTACGTTTCCAAGAAACGTAAAAATAAAGGTTTGCATTGTATAAAGAAGTGTTATTGTCAGCACTGCAACACATACAATGTGTATTTCAAATAAAGGAAAACATGATCTGGGACAATGGCAGGTTATATGCAAAACCCATGTCTCAATACAGCAAAATATATCCATCCATACTGTTCGGGACCTCCCCATTTCATAAGCGGTCATGTCATTCAAAAGTACAGTGCGTAACAACAAAAAGACAATAGACTTATCTGCCACATTAACTTGTAGACTGTTCTTGCTTTTATCTTGCTGCCACTGTGTGGTAAGTAAAGATATATCTGTGCTGTTTTTAAGTGCACCAATAATAAAAAGATATTTTGAAAAACACACATCTGGGGATTCAGGGATCAAAGTCCGATTTTTGCAGGACGTATCTAGCATATTAGAATCTAGTTCTTCCCTGACTTCCCACCCTGTGTGACTGCATTAATGTCAGGGGTAAGCCTGTGTAGAAATTGGCCTTTAGTGTAATTAGGGTTTTTAATACAAAAAAAGAACAAATGCAGCTCACAAATGCTGTCTGACCAAAACCTGACCTTCTGCTGATCTAATATCTGTGCTTTTCAAACACTTGAAAGGCAAAGCAGAAACCGACAAATGATTTAAATAAGACAGCTACAACATTTTGTATACAACATGGATGCAAAGTGCATCTCCAGTGCAATGGGCAGGAATGAACTGGAACCGCGCTCTCCCAGTGTGTTTGTGACTCACACAAATGTCTGAGAATATTTACTGCAGTGTAAGCGACAGTGAATGGATGAGCCAGTGTTTGTAAATTATACTCTGTTTGATGTTTCTCCAGGGCAAACCTGAATAATAAGCCACAGTCTATTTGGTAATACATGACATATATAAACATTAACAGGCCCAGGGCCTAATCCAAAACTGATTGAAGTCAGTGGGAGTTTTTCCATGGATTTCAATGGCCTTTGGATGAGACTCCTAGTCAGAAAATACTGGATACGCTGCACTTATCGGTGATATTTGCTCAAAAGACCCATTGACATTGAAGGGAAATTTGTGCATTGCACAAGGACAGAATATTGCTTATAATACCAGTTAGTCTTCATGTGAAGGGGAAAAGCCCCTGTGATGCTAGGCCCGAAAAACCCAAGCAACTTTACAAATTGCATGGCCCAAATCTGACCTTTAAAGATATATTATAGGAAAATACAATGGTAGTGAGGGTCATTCCTCATAAGGAGACTAGAACTTGGATATACAAGTGTATTGTTGGTAGTTATTTGGTGTTGTGTACATATCTCTTGTTAGAGGTTAGCAGTGTAGATGAACTGCTTTCCTGTCTATCACTATTCTATTGATTAAGAGTTCAAAAGGAACATATAAACATTTAGATGGAACTTTAAATATAATAATACTATTGTTTGTATTTCTCTTTGAAGGTTAAGTAGTAAATGGTTGTAAATGGCCAATTGCCTTATGCTAATGTAACTAGTTACTGGTGTGCACAGGACATAGGAGATGATACTTGAGAGTCCCAAGTAATCATCTATTAATTGTTCAAGGAGGCACCTGCTGTCAAGAAAATATTGGTCAGCCTGCATGGATCTATAAAAGACTCTAGTGGACTGATCCTTTTTGTCTCAAATCTATCCAAGCTTGTCAGGGAAAGTTTGTTCGCAAGATTGGGATCCCAGCACCAGCCTGGAATCACCCTGCTAATTCTCATGGGGGAATTTGAACAAACTCTGCACATAGACTATTTAGTCTTCATTTCTCTGGACTGAATGACTAACAAAGAAGCTCTAAATAAAGACTGATGACCTCCAAGCTGTTTGGGTAATTTCAGAGACTTTGCAATTTAAGAACTTTGCAATTTAGTTATCATAGAATCATAGAAGAAAATTAAAGTTGGAAGAGACCTCAGGAGGTCATCTAGTCCAACCCCCTGCTCAGAGCAGAACTAACCTCAGCTAAATCATCCCAGCCAGGGCTTTCTCAAGCCGCAGCTTAAAAACCTCTAAAGATGGAGATTCTACCACCTCCCTAGGTGTAACCCATTCCAGTGCTTCACTATCCTCCTAGTGAAAAATTTTTTCCTAATATCCAACCTAGACCTCATCCACTGCAACTTGAGACCATTGCTCCTTGTTCTTTCATCTACTACCATTGAGAACAGCTTAGCTCCATCCTCCCTGGAATCCCCTTTCAGGTAGTTAAAGGCTGTTATCAAATCCCCCCTCATTCTTCTCTTCTGCAGACTAAACAAGCCTAGTTCCCTCAGCCTCCCCTCATAAGTCTTGTGCTCCAGCCCCCTAATCATTTTTGTTGCCCTCCGCTGGACTCTCTCCAACTTGTCCACATCGTTTTTGTAGTAGGGGGCCCAAAACTGGACACAATACTCCAAATGCGGCCTCACCAATGCTGAATAGAGGGGAATAATCACTTCCCTCGATCTGCTGGCAATGTTCCTACTAATGCAGCCCAATATGTTAGTAGCCTTCTTGGCAACCAGGGCACACTGCTGACTCATATCCAGCTTCTTATCCACTGTAACCCCCAGGTCCTTTTCTGCAGAACTGCTGCCTAGCCTGTCGGTCCCCAGTCTGTAACTGTGCATGGGATTCTTCCATCCTAAGTGCAGGACTCTGCACTTGTCCTTGTTGAACCTCATCAGATTTATTTTGGCCCAATCCTCCAATTTGTCTAGGTCACTCTGTATCCTATCCCTACCTTCCAGGGTATCTACCACTCCCCCTACCTTAGTGTCATCTGCAAACTTGCTGAGGGTGCAATCTACCCCATCCTCCAGATCATTAATGAAGATGTTGAACAAAACCGGCTCCAGGACCGACCCCTGGGGCACTCCGCTTGTTACCAGCTGCCAGTTAGACATTGAGCCATTGATCAGCCTGTTGAGCCCGATGATCTAGCCAGCTCTCTATCCATTTTATAGTCCATTCATTCAACCCATACTTCTTTAACTTGCTGATAAGAATACTGTGGGAGAATATCATCTCTACTTTGAAACTGACTTAAGAGCGTTATTTTCATCTTTGTATGTATACTGACCTTTTAACCATTACTCTCTTTCCTTTTTTAAAATAAATGTTAGTTTAGTTAATAAGCATTGACTTTAAGCGTGTATTGAGTAAGATCTGAACTATTCATTGACCTGTTGGGTAATATGTCCAATCCTTTGGGATTGATAGAACTTTTTTTTTTTTTTTTATATATGATGGATAAAGATTTTCAGTAATTCCCATCATATTTGACTTGGCTGTCTGGGTGCTGGCCAGAGGGCTGGATAGTTTTAAGGGAACTGTGTTTTGTCTACTGACTGACCAATAAGGACATCAGAACCTGTTTGTTGCTGGTTTGGTATATCTTATGGAAGAAAACCCACCAGTATGTAGGGCTTTGCCTGCTCCATTCTTTGCAGTTTGCCCTATTTAAGCTATCTCAGCATGGCTCCTCTGGAGGCCAATGTCACAGCCCCTCAGGAAATTTCTGCATAAAAAAGTGATGTAGGCATTCAAGTCTCATCTACGCCTAATCCCCTGCCTCCTGCTGGTACCTCCATGTATTCAAATGCTCCTCTCAAAAGTTCATAGTCACATTATAGCCAGTTCTATTTTCACCAGAAAGATACATTCTTTGAACCGGCTCCACAGCCCAGGGAAGTCAACCTGAAGGCTTCCACTGACTTCGATGGGCTTTTGGATCAAACCCATTAGTAGCCTGATACTGGTTTCAGTGAAGTCTCTGGAAAAACTCTGATTTCAATGGGAGTAGGATTGGGTTCTATACAATATAAGCCACTGAACTTTAGAAAAATACCCTCTCACCAATCCTATAGCTAAGACAATGAGAAGGATTTGTATTATTTCTTGTAGTCCTTTGGGCCCAGGTCCTCAAATGTAGTTACGTGTCCATCTTCCATTGATATCAATGGGAGTTAGTTGCCTAAATACCATGGAGGGTCTGGGACTTGGTGCCTATAAATCCAAAGCTCTTGCTGTGCATGCTAATGCAATTCTGTTTAGAGCACTGTCACAAAATCCAAGCTTTTAGCTCAAGGGGTTAAAACTGCTTCACTCCAATATTTTTACAAACATAGAAATCTCTGGTTTCTCTCTGCTGAATGAGAACAAGCACAGTAAATACATTAGGAAAGAGATTCTTGCCAACTCAACTCATGTTAAGAATAAGGGGAAAATACAAACAACGTAAGTTAGCTTGAGTCAAAACAACAAGAAAATCCAACAGGTCTGGATGGTATTTATGAGTTGAGAAGAACTAGCATTTAGTTTTGTTCAGTATTATAATTAAGTAGGAGGGTTGTACTTGCTAATCCTGCTGTAGTTTTCATAGTGACACAATGCCATCTATCTGTTGACATTGCATGGAAAACCCAGGTCTATGGATGCTGGATTACAAAAGCTTTCTGTCTCTCTGACTCTGATTCTAAAATAAGAGGGACAAAATGTCTTATCTCCATGGCTGCGGAATGCCATTTATGGGTTTTCACTCCACACATGCACATATATACAAAGTAAAACTTCCCCATGATGGCAATATCTGGAAGATGTTCAACTGGTGAAAAGACAACCGAACTGAGCCCATGCACACATGCACTTTTTCTCTAGAATATTCCAAATTTGATTGCATGCTTTGGATACATATTGTTGCCTCCTTGGTCTGAGCCAGGGCTGGCCTCACGGGTGGGTAACGTTGGCGACCGCCAAGGATGCTGTGGTCAAGAGGCTCACCGTCCAAGTTCCACAAGCTGGAGGGGGTGCAGAGTGGGGATGAGTGCGGGCTAGCTGGGGGCTGGAGCCCCTGGCCAGCCAAGTGGGTGGCAGGCAATGCCACCTGGAGGTGCAGGCAGAACCAGAGGGATAGCCCTTGGATCCCTCTTTCTGCGGGCATGGGCAGTAGACATGCACCCACTGATAGGTGGTCAGGGAGTGTATGGCCGGGAGAGCACCCAGGCTCAGAAACTCCTCTTTGTGCAGTCCGACCGGGCTCCAGGCCTCATGCTGCTGTTCTCAAACTCAAAGAAAGGGGGCCAATATACAAGTTCACCTAGAGCACCATTCTTCCTAAGGCCAACCCTGGCCTGAGCCAATATTTGAGGCCTTGTAGGATTGCTCCCATTAGGAGAAGAAATTGATGGTACAGGTCAAGTGTATTCTCAGTGGAATCTTATTTACTAAAAAAACAAAAAAATCCTCACAGTCCTGTTCCCCTAAAAATAGTAGCAACAAATAGCAGGCAGTTTCCCCGTTCAGAAATCCCCAAGCCTGCCTCAAGTCACCAGCAACCTCTATGCCCCAGAAGCTCTGTCCTTCTGCTTCCTCTCAGCGTCACACTCACAACTGCTTCTCTTGGATTTCTGCCAGCAACATGCACAGGGTATATCGTCGCTGCCGTCTGGAGGTGTGATAGCAGTATGGGTAGGCACACCTGAGCTAGCTTCGCTCTAGCTAGATCAACGCTAACTTGAGGAACAATAGCAGCAAAGTTGTGACAGCTCTGTAAAGGTGCGTGAGTAAGTACCTAGGGTCCTGGGCCCAGTGTTTGCAGCTCTCATAATAGTTATTGTTTTCCTTAAAGCCTCAGCTCCTGGAGTCCAGTGGCTATGTGATGATTTCAGCCGTCATTTTTAAAGAAAAAGGAAGTTTCTAGCCCTCAAGGCTGCGGAGAAAGCGTCAAAATGTGACCCCAGCACATCTTACAGGCTCAAAAAGCAGAAGGCAAATAAAAAGCACACCAAAACTATTGTTTTTACATAAGCTTATGGTTTTAAAGCCAATCTCATGATTTTTGGTGCACCTGACTCATGCTGTTTGAAGATTTGGGGTTTGCTATACAATGGGCCAGTGGGGCTAGCCTGTGCTGCCCTGGTTTCCTCACTATTGTTACTCAAGCTTGATCTAAGCGAGTTTAGCTATGCCCATCTACATAGGCTGCAATCACACCTCCCAACTGCAGTGTAGACAAGCAAGCAGCCTGCGCCTGATATTTTAGCACATGCCTTTGCAACAAGGAAAACCCATGTAAATCTGCCTGGCGGGGGGCATGCCAGGAAGCCTCTTGCTTTGGATGGAAGTTACCATTGTCTGCAGCTGTTTTTACTATTTGATTGCTCCTTCTCTTGAGCCTGAAAGAGTGCTTGACATACCCAGAGGCTCAAATGAATTCTCTGAGTTTGGATTCACCTGATGGTGGCCTTTAGCATGTTTCAGTATAACAACATTTATCTTTTCTGTATGTCCTGGGCCTTCAGAACTCCATATTTTCAATTTCTCCTTATCTCCTCCACATATCGTAACCCAGCAGCACCTGGGAGAACATCTGTAACTTAGCCAATATCAAGTGGTGAAATGAAGATATTAGTGTATGTCTGAAAGCTGCCAAATCCCATTGTTGTATTTTAATGCAAGGAGACTCCAGGGGAAAGCCTGTTAAACACAAACAACCCAATATATCCAGGGACTGATGAGGTTCTCAGATATTATGGCAATGAAGGTCAATCACAGTAAAATATATATATATTGGTTCTTGGTTTGTATTTCAATGAGTTATACCCTCCTAAGTAACACTGTAAAAGCACTGCCCAATTTCTCCCTAAGTGTCAAGTTATTATACTGCAATTCTGTTGCATGGATCAGATGGAAGATGTGACGGTGTAGTGGACTCTAAAACCTTCAGCACGGGGACCAGATGCTGTAGAAGAAAAAGGTATACAATCCAGGATGACCAACGAGAAGGACAGAAAGTTAAATCAGAGAAAAGGAGTCTAGTGCTGCATTACAGATTGGCAGGGAGGTTACTTCGGAGAGTGTAGGAAACAAGAATTGGATAGTATCCCTTTAAATCATTTGTAAGCCTTCAAGTGCTGCTCACCATGTTCTGGGTTTTAGAAGCCAGCAGAGCAGCTGCGTATTGATGTCGCTAAGGTTTGTGTATATTTAATAAACATGGTTATTCGGACCCTTCCGTACAGTGTGGTTTCTTCATGCTAATACTGTTGTGTAAAGGCCAAAAGACACAAGGCTTTTATGGAGAGTGTGGGAGGTAAATGGGATGCTTCAAAGAGACACTCAGGGAACTTAAGGTATGTCTACACTGCAATTAAAACACCCACAGCTGGCCTGTGGCAGCTGGCTCAGGCTATGGGGGTTGGGCTAAGAGGCTATTTAATTTCAGTGTAGACATTTGGGTTCAGGCTGCAGCCTGGGCTGTAGCACCCTGCACGGCGGGAGGGTCCACACAAAGCCCTTGGAAGATCTTTTCATCTTGTTCCCTTCTGGGGAGCTATTCTGCTTAAGTCGTTGGCAAATTAAACAATGTAAGACTAATCCACCTCAGCCACTCACCATGTGACACATCCCAGCCCTCTAGCTTGACCTAAAAGCCCTGCTTATTTAAGTCTCAATTAAGGAAGGTACTTAACCATTTGAGTAGTCCCAGTGAAGGCACTAAAGTCAATGGGACTACTTGTATGATTGAAATTAGGCAGGTGCTCACGTGCCTTCCTGTAATGGAAGGCCATACGGCTAAAACCTGAGAGGTGCTGAGCACCCAAATTCCCATTCGAGTCAATGCAGTATTCATTGGGTGCTCCACATCTTTCCGGGGGCCAAGTTGTGCCACTGAGTTTAATGGGAGTTCTGCTTAAAAAAAATAAATCAATAGCCCAGTACGGCTTATGATCTGGCCTTATTTCTCTGGCCAGAGAAAAGCTAGAGAATCAGCATTCACTGGAAAATAAGACAGTAATGCTATCTGAGACTGTGTTAGCTACAAAAACAAAGGGCCGTGAACCAATGCTAAGAAAGTGCTCCAAATTAGCATAGCTAGAATTCCTTTACATGGTAATTAACATATTGAATCAATTACTGGGAGAAGAAATGAAGCAACCACTGTGTTTGAGTCAGCAGTTAAATAAGCAGGTTGGGGGGCGGCGGGGGAGGAGAAATAAGACCACCTGGTTTCATACCAGCCCTGACAGCTATTGGGTCAAATCCATCTCTAATGTAATACCATTGATGTTAATGGATTCATTTAGCCTCTTAGACAGCCAGGAATAGTGTGTTCTCAAATGTTCCGGTTTGGATACCTATTGTTTATTGGTGGGTAATCTGCAGGTTAGAGAGGCTGTGTCCTAGACTGTCAGGTTGAGTTAGAACCATCTAAAGTGCAGCTAGGCATGTGCTGAACTCCTGACAAGGTGGGGGAGGTAATATCTTTTACTGGACCCCACCTCTAATATCCTGGGACCGACACAGCTACAGCTACACTCCTAACATTTGTTATATCTAAGCTTTCTTTAAAGGTCAAAACCTTTTTTCTCTTGTACAGATGCTCTTTCACCTGGGACAGTGGAGCAAAGATGACACTCAGTGGCTGGCTGGGTAATCACAGGTATGTATTTCCTACTGTGTCCCAAAGGGTATAATCGAGACCTACTGACTCTGTCAGAGCAGAGCTCTCCATAGGAACATGCCTTGCCATGTTAAACACAATACAATTTTGCAGCATTTCCTGTACAAAATATAAACACCAGGCTCCATCAGCTATATAGTAGGTAAGGTGCTCTCATCTAAATTACATGAAATACTTACATTTCAGATGAACAAGAGGCTCTGCAAAAGGGATTTAAAAAAAACAAAGAAAACTTTATCTATAAAATAAGCAGTTGGTACAATAAAAGATAGAACCTCACCCACCTTGTCTCTGTAAAATAAGTCACCGTTTTAGGAACACCCTTATAGAACTTTGATTCTTTATAATCCCTGTTGGAAGTTGGCCGCAATAATTTGTGTCAGCACCGTAATCCTCGATCTGCCATTCTGCCATTGTTGGGAAGATCATTTATAAGGGGCCTTTCACCTGAGAGACCCAAGAGCCCTTTGCAAACTCATACAAGGCCTGGGCTTTACCAGTGTGGGGCAGAGATGGGGACTTGGATAAGACAGGTTATATACATGGGTCAGACAGTGTTTGTTCCTGTCTTAACTAGTGAGTTGTTTGGTGGTCCAGATGCAGTGAGTTGGTCATCTCTGCCCAGTTTCTCATGAGCAGGTGTCCATGTTACCACCACAAGTGGCCCTTTTGTTGACAGGCCTGCATGAGGCTAGTGATCAAATGAGCATGGAAACTGAACTCCAATATTCTGTGTAACTACCACACTCCCCTTCTTCCTGCAACTCAGCTTAACTCTTTGCTAGAGCACAGGCCAGAATTATTTTTTCAGGACTTTTCCAGAAAGCATATGTCATGGATCCACTGGTCCAGGGTTCTTGAACAACACCAGAATTTCAGTTTTCATTTAAAAAAAAAAGTTTCTAGCTTTCTAGCTTGTACAGAAAAGCTCAAAAATGTGACACAAGCGTAACTGACGCAATGATGTTGGCTTGCCTGAGTCTGCAGAGAGCCTGAAAGAACAGCTTAGAGAACTGCCCATGCATCTCAATGGAGTGTTAACACCAAGATCCACTTTTCCAGGGCATTCCTCCCACGTCAACCCCACCCCAACAGGAGAATATAGGGATGGATCACTTGAAATTGCCCTGTTCTGTTCATTCCCTCTGAAGTGTCTGGCACTGGCCACTCTCAGAAGACAGGAGACTGTAGTAGATGGACCACTGGTCTGACCCAGCATGGCCATTCTTATGCTCTTATGTTCTTGCATGTGTGGCAGCAGAAGAGTGTAGTGGGTCCAGCCCACCCACGCAGATACACGCAGCTGTCAGGGTAAATTTACCTTCAGCAAACAACCCCATGGAAAATAATCCAAATCCAAGTCCAAATTCATTCTTCTTCCAACACCAGTATTTTGCCTTTGGATGGGCCTCCAAATGTCAGCCAAATCCAATGCAAAAATGGGCAGAATCAAAATCCATAGTCCAAATCCCACTCCAATGTGGGGTGGCCGCCCGTGCCGCCCACTCCCTTCCCTGGGCTTAGCTGCTACATAAGGCTGTGGAAAGACTCTGCCCCAGGGGAAATCTCACCCTTATTTGTCCATGTTTTGAAGACCACGAGATGCAGTTATGTCTGTAATGGACTACAGGGAAAAGATTTATTAAAAAGCTTTTATGACTGCCACCATGACTCACAGGACATTATCAGAGAAAATAATCATCCAGCAGGCGCACAATTGTCTCTGACTCTAATCATTTCACGTTATTCATCCTGGCCAGAGATGACCATGTTCATTATGGGTTCTTTAATGAGGTATCCAAGGGGCTGTTCCCTGGGTTAGATATTCCAACCACTTGATTTAAATCATCACCTTATATTTTAAACTCCTATATAGCACTTTTCATCCATCAGAAAGACAGCACTGCCAGCACCTTTTAGCATCGTGCTGGGTCATTGCTTCGCTATTGATTCAGAGTGAAGCACACCACCTACTAAATCCCAGCACCACAGCTGGCTTTCCCTGGTGGGAGCTGAGAAGTCATGATCTGAGGAGATCACAGCAAAAGGCTGCAGTCTCTCTTCAAAATCAGACTTATTTCAAACTGTGTTTTTGTTTCTCCTCACCAAAGCGCAATGCTTCTAGTCTTATTCCAGGACAGCATTTTATCCTTGGCAAAGGCACGGGCTGTAAATAGTGGAGGCTGACATACATACCTGAATTTTACTGGCAGGCAGGCTAGGGAGAGGAAAAAGCCTCTGTCACACACTGTACATGGAGGAGAAAGGTTTTTTTTCCCCTTTATGCTACTGGCAAATTAGGACTAAATTGTTGGACGTGCCATCTCTCTGAACTGCTATTTCCCAGCTCCCCCCGTCTGCAATGCGACTGCTACCACACGAATTCATGTCTGTTCCTTTACAGCTTCCTATCCCAGATACATATAATTATCACCTCTCGATTACTCTCCTCAGTTGCCTGGGTTTTTCTTTCCAAGCCCTTGGAGCGGTGATGAGCTGGACCCCTGGGAAAGGCTTAGTGGTGGCCTGGCAAGAGTTACAGACCGCAATCCCTGTAACGCCACCAATCCTGCTCCAGGAAGAAGAACCACACTGTGCCATGGTCACTGGGGTGGGTGAACTACAAAAGAGTTCCAAAGGGAGACTCGGTAGCTCAGGGGGCTCTTAACAGGAGATGGAAGCCTTGACCTCCAAGATCCTCATTTTCCCACTCAGGGTAGAAGCAGCTCTCATTGGGCTGGGCTGTCACCTGACAACCCAGCTAGAGGAAGAGGCGGAACATGCCAGTGCTGCCCCAGGAGTAGGGCAGGCATTATACAGACCCCAAGGGACACTATCAGGTGCTGCACCCTTGCCAGGCCAGCCTATGGAGATGCGGCATACTGCTTCCCCCGGGCTGGCTCTAGGTTGCGAGCTGGCATGTTGAGGGGGGCAGGGTGGAGCTGAAGCATTGCCATTTCCTTGCCCGTGCCTGCCCACTCCCTACCCACCTGGTGGGATGGGGAGTAGCAGCTCGACAGCAGCTCCAGCAATGTGGGCAAACCCTGCAGGCAACATGAGAGCCTACCATTGAGAGCAGGGGCTTCAACAGGGATCCCTTGAATCCTCTGGTGGGAGAATTGGGCTGCAGGGAATAAAGTCCAGCCCACATCATAAACAGATGACAGTCATCTATATGTAAAAGCCACAGAAGTACCTAGATAGATAGGAACCGAAGAACAATACATTGGATAACGATCAACCTAGTCATCTCATGAAACTCGGCACGTACAGTGCCAGCTACCGAGGTAGTAAACTAGTGTCGTCCACCTGACAAGGCAAGTTCCTCTCATTACGCCAAGAGAAAGGTCTCTGCTTCCTACACCCATGGGGACCTCAGAGCCAGGCATTCCCTAAGATAAGTCAAGTTTCTGCATTAATATTATATAAGACGACATTACAGCTACAGAACAAAAGCTGACAAAATGTAGTATGTGGGCACGAGTCGCTTTGATGGCTATCAGATCACAGTCTATGAGACAGCTCCTGTTTTTACCTGAGGAATATATTGGCTGGATGTCAAGCAGTTTCAAAGGCATTGCCGTGAAATGCTAATTATATTTTTAAATCAAGCTGAGCAAATAATTTGTAGGAAATTATTTATGCCATGAATGCTTCACATATTGTCTATGAGCTGCTTATGATTTGTTTAAATGTATTCATTATTCAAAATTATTCACTAATCATTTCTTCAGATCATTCTGGGTCTGACAATTGTTCACAAGCAGTTCAGTTTTATATCGGAGCTTTATTTTAAGGCCATTTTACTCTCAGTTACACTGGTGTATCCCAACGGGATTGCATGGTTGTCTGTGCTGAACTGAACTTGTGATACAGATTTTGCATTTGTCTGAGGAATATGATAATTTAGGAGATGAAAAATATGCTATTGGAATTCTATCCAATTTCAGTCCTAGCTCTGTGTCTGTGTTGATGGTGTTTCACCACCATCTTGTGCTTTAAAGCAATTCGATGTTATTTTCTGATCCCTCTGTTGGTCCTGTGATCTCATCTATTATAAAGCCAGAAGGACACACTGTGGTCATCTAGTCTGACCTCCTGTATCACACAGGTCAAAGACTTCCCTGAACTTGGAACTAGAGCAGATCTTTTATGAAAACTTTCCAATCGTGATTTAAAGAATTCACAGTAGAGAGCCCTCATGGCCTATATTCTTTGTTCTTAGATCTATGCATTTACATTTGGCTATGAAAAGGCACATTGTCTGTTTGCTGAGCCCAGTACACCAAACAATCCATGTTGCTCTGTATCGGCAATATGTCCTCTTCACTATTTACCACTCCTTCAATTTTCGTATCATCTACAAACTTTGTCAGTGATGATTTTATGTTTTCTTCCAGGTCACTGATAAAAACTTTAAATAGCTTATGGATACCTGCAGGACTGCACTAGAAACACACACGCTTGATGATGATTCTCCATTTAGTTACATATTAAGACCTATCAGATAGCCAGATTTAAAACCATTTACAATGTGTGCCATGTTAATTTTGTGTCATTCTAGTTTGTTAATTAAAATGACATGTGGTAGCAAGTCAAATGCCATACAGAAGTACCTTACAGCAACTCTGTTAGTAAGGCCCTGTGAAAATCACAGATTTGTTTTAGAAAATTCACAGCAGTGTCATGGATAAAGTATCAAATTTAATGGCATACGCATGGGAAGCAGTCCGTGAAAGGACATTGCTGAATTTCCTTGCATCACACCAGCTGCCAAGTCCGCCCTTCCCTCCCTGCCCGCACCCCATAGAGCTGCAATTTTTCCAACACTGGAGAGGCAGAAGCAGGAACTGAGTGCACCAATTTCGTGCTTGTGTGTGGCAGTGTCATGTCAGAGCAGCAATTTGGGGGGTACTCGGCAACTGGTTTTCTGTGAGGGGCAGTAGTGAGTGCTGCCACTGCCTCTTGGAACACGAGCAGCCGTGACCTCAGTGGGGAGGCAGAAGCAGGCATCCATGCACACCAGGCTTGTGCTCGGTGTGGCTTGTAACATGTGTTCCAAGCAGTGGTGGCCCTGGCTACTGTGTCTCGCATAAAACTGGCTGCTGAGTCACCCCCGTGAACTGATGCTCCAGCATAGAATCATAGGACTGGAAGGGACCTCGAGAAATCATCTAGTCCAGTCCCCTGCACTTATGGCAGGACTAAGTATTGTCTAGACCATCCCTGACAGGTGTTTTTTAAGAGCAGCTTAGACAATCTGCAATGATGGAGATTCCACAACCTCCCTAGGCAATTTATTCCAGTGTTTAACTACCCTGACTGTTAGGAAGTTTTTTTCCTTTTGTCCAACCTAAATTCCCTTTCAATTTAAGCCCATTGTTTCTTGTCTTATCCTCAGAGGCTAAGGAGAATATTTGTTCTCCCTCCTCCTTGTAACAACCTTTTATGTATTTGAAAACTGTTACATCCCCCCTCAGTCTTCTTCTCTCCAGACTAAACAAACCCAATTTTTCCAATCTTCCCTTAGAGGTCATGTTTTCTGCACCTTTAATCATTTTTGTTGTTTTTCTCTGGACTTTCTGCAATTTGTCCACATCTTTCCTGAAATGTGGTGCCCAGAACTGGACACAATACGCCGGTTGAGGCCTAATCAGCACAGAGTAGAGTGGAAGAATTACTTTTCTTGTCTTCTGTAGAGTTTTAGATATACATTTCATACCTGTGTTGGGTTCCAGCCTGACATCTCCAGGGACTGGAGATTTTAAACCAGGTAAGCCATGGACAACAGCACTGCAATAGCTTCCATTGCAAACGCCATCTCCCCAAAGTTCCCCTTCCCATATTTCCTCCTAACCCCATTTCTCTCTTTTGGGAACTCCATTCTCCATCCTCGCTGCCAGCTCCACACCCTCCTTGTCACTTCTCATGTGTCCAGACACTTGCTAAGTCCTGCTGATTCTTCCCCTTCCAAATGGTCTCCATTGCTGAAACCTTTCTGTGCACTGCTTCCTCTGTCCTTGACTGCTTAGGGGAAGGAAGGGGCACACTCTGCCTCTCACCCCTTTAGTCTGCATAACTGCTGCTGCCTCAGGCCCCAGTTCTGCAATTAAGATGGCAGCTCTTTCTTACAAGTGCCCAGAAGAAGGTGGGTTTTACTGTATTTGTTGTATGTACAGTAGAGGGGGTAGCTACATAAAACAACAATGGTAACTGTGTACGTGCAAAACGAACCATTGCACAAACAAAAGGTGTTGATTGTCATGCAGAATGGTGAGTAGGCATGCTCAATTTACCGGGAATTTTGAAAAATATCTTTGGGGAGGAGGAAAGTGCTTTAAATTCCAGTTTTGTCACCTTTTTTTTTTTTTTTAAACAAAATCATGTCATTTATGCTAAACCTCTTATTATTAACAGACGCTTGACTGTCATAAAATATATCCTCTCTCTGAAACTGAGCTTTCTGGATTATAAAAGACTCAAGACACATTTCCTACTGCCTTGTAATGGATTATTGGAACAATTTTGCCAGGGGCTCCATATGCCAAGATTTAATTAGTTTTTAGAGATGGCATTTGGATCCTTGGCACAGTCCATGGTTAGTTTCAATGGCTTCTTTCTTTTTCTTCTGGATGTCAAACATTAGGCAGATAACCGGCTGTTACTTATTCCATCGTGTCATTTTTTAAGCTATCTTTCAAATTACATTTTTTTAAAAGCTAGTATTAATTCAAGGATGATATGACAAGGGCATAAAATCAGGAAGGTCCAAGAGTTAAAGAGGGCTTCTTCCACATAGATTCAGCTATGTTGCACATCTTATCTAATGGTACATGTTAACAATAATCTATATTAATAGACAATATTAGACATGCGCAATGGGAATAAGTTAACCTTATCGGCAGAAGCCTCACTTTTGGCATTCCCTGATTTTTGACTGTTTGATGTTTCAAGCTTAATGTTTGATTAATTTCTTTAATTTTGTTGCGTTTAATTTTCTTGGTCCATGGAAGAAGAAAAAAAATTAAGCTGAAAATGGGTGTAATCCTGCTCCCATTGAACTCTCCCCAAAACTCCCATGTAGAGACCAGGATGCTACCTTAGGTATTTCGGTTTAGGCAGCAAGACACAAAGACAGCCAAAATCAGTGCCCACTTTGGAAAATATTAGCCATAAACTCTCTATGCCTCAGTTTCTTCAGACCTGCTTTTCCATTGCCCTGCACATTATGCAGCCAATTACACCAGGTCAAAGTTAGTATAAACCACTACCAGTCTGATTTGGTAGCATTTTACTTCCACTTTGCACAGGTGTGAATGACTGCTCAAGGTGTCTGTTGACCGAGAATTAGGTCCTTCATCTTGAAAACTGGGGTAATACTCACAGAGGCATTATGACACCAGACTAAACTAATTAATTGTTGTTAAGTGCTTTGAAAGCCTCACATGGAAGGTGCTGGAAGACTAATTACTGATTATATACTGATATCTATATCATCTAAATCTATACAATGGGTAGTGACAAATCTTTGCAAACAATTTAGTCATTGGATTTGGTCTTTTTTTCTGTTCGTGAAATGCCCATTTTTTCATATTCGGTTGATCCACTGAGTGTAATAGTTTGAATAGTTTTAATTAACTATTTTATGTTTGGGCCTCTCCAAACCTGTTTGCAGTGAATGCTCTCTGGAGTATTTGACATTCAGTATGTGGGCAGGCTCAGCCTTACTCAGGTGGGCCAGATCCTCAGAGATATTTAGGCTCCTCTGTCCCATTGCTGCATTTTCAATAGTGACTTGTGAATGTGGGTGCCCAACTTCAGAACTTTTTTCACCTGCTATCTGGAAATCAGGTGGGGTACCCACAATCACTAGTCGCTTTTGCAAATGTAGCCTATGGTATTACTGCCTTACAGAGGTAATTGTCAGTGATCTTCCAGTGACTCTTACAATAGCAGTGGAAAATAGCACTGATCTTTCTTCACAGTTTACGAGCAAGGATGGTGTGCAAGTTCATTTTTATTGTAACAGTTGTAAATGTTTTAGTATATTAATTAGATCTTCCAGCTGTTGATAATGAGAAGAGAGTCGCTTGGGTACACTGGATAACTGTACAGATGAAAAAATCATGCAATATGTCCTAAGGGACAGAGGATAAATCCACTGTAACCAAGAGCTGTACCTTTTTAATGGCCAGTACAGGTGTACTGTACAGAAGGCTAGAGCTACGTGTTAATATCTGACATGTTCTGTATCTGGGAATTATGTTGTCCTTTTGCTAGGGGACTGATCCAGAGACCTAATAGATCTCTCCCATTTCTAAGTCTGATCCCCACAAAATTGTGGTATTTATCTTCCTAATTTGATTAACAGATTTTAGGGCCAGAAGGGACCATCTAGATTTTCTAGTCTGACTTCTTGCACAGCACAGGCCACCGAACTTCACCTGTTCTATTTATGTTGCATGTGCTCTGGGATTTTCAGGGAGAGAGAGATGCCCTGCATGACAGAAAGATTAAAGAAAAAATCAGATCTCTCCCAGTTCCTATTAAGGATTAAATTACTCACCTGACTGGTAATGCATGAACCTATTCAAATATAATTAACAGCTTAATTATTCCCTGCAAAAGGTTTTTTTGGCACTAACTTGACAGAGAAAGGTGAATGCATGCCTGGAGCATGGACGAAAAGGACGGCCATTTTCAGAGTAGAAGACCCACACTTGCTGAGAATTTTTCCTTTGGCTTACACTAGCATTTGAGATGCAGTGGTGAACTCAAGCCATTCTAGCAAGGCTTTGTCTGCTTGCCTACATAAAGAACCAATTAACTTATCAAGCCTGGCCTCTGTTCCTCTAAATTGGTACTGAGAAAAGCTTCTGTACCCATTTAAGATCTAATATGTTAAATCTGTAAGTCAAATGAGAGTCTTATACATTTCAAATGAGAGGTTCTTTCATCTTTAACTGGGGATTTTTCCCTCCCACTATACACAGGTTGGAGCACCTATTGACTTTTTTAGTGCAGTGGTTTCAGCTTTTTCAGGCAGCTGACTCCTTATTCACAGGGAAACTTTTGTGACCCCCTTAGCTTATTAAAATTATAAAAATGTATAAATCAAATACATAAATTTATCTCTGTTATTTGTGTATGTTTCAAGAGGTTGACAGGATATTTAACTTTGAAGTGCCGGTATTTCGTGAGTGGGGGAAGTGAGATTTTATTTTCTTCAGATTTTAATAAAATGTTCAATGCCTTCCAGCCCTTAGTTATCTTATGTGACACCCTCAGGAGTTGTGGCTAAAACCAGGCAGGAACAGGACTTTCTGTTTTGTGGGAAATTCAATGATTTTGAATATTTTTTTCATTTCAAAATGGAACAAGAACAAAAACTTTCAAGATTTCCTGGAAATGTTCTCCTCCCCCACAATTACAGGTCAATCATTTTTCTCTCTGCTTCCATTATAAGGTGTAAAATAAAAAATGGAAACAAAAAACTGTTTTGAAACAGGAAGTCAAAATGTTCCTTTCAGAAAAGGTCCAAACGGAGCCTTTCCGCCGTATTGGAATGCTACATATTCCAGTTTTTATTCCAACTCAGATTTCACTAAAAATCAGTATGTTTCCACAAAACATTTTGCTTTTTGACAGATCAGCATTTTCTGATGCAAAAATGTTCCAAGGTCAGAGTAATTAGCAGAGCTGGGATTAGGGTTTGTTTCCAAATCCTGTATTCAGTCCAATCCTCTTCCTCTTGCTTATTGTCCTCAGGAACATTGACAAACGTTCCAGAGACGTTAGAATGTCTATTTTTAGTATCTGCAGTAATTTTTTTTTTTTTAAGTTATTGAAAAGACACCAAAAAGCTCTTGTTTTTTAGACAAAGTCTGTGTTACCCTTTCAGTGTTGTCAAGGGCAAACTGTCACGGTCTGAGTCACCTGACAACTACAGTAATAAATCTAGTGGGAAGACTAATTTGCTTCTCCCACGGGTGTCAGTTAATGTTATGATGAATATGATAAAGTGTCTCATTGACCTGTTACTATTTCCTCTAAAAGACAGACAGATACTCATTGTCACAGAGTCATATACATGCAAGTGACATACATGCTTGCTTAACACCAAAATCATCACCCATAAGATGTCTGCAGGGAAAGAATCTAGATGTCATGTTCTTAATAGTCCAAAAGGGATAGAATTAAAGACAATGCTAGGTTCTTTTTAACTCATGTGGATGATCTGTGCATCATTGGAATGGGGTTCTACCTTGCCTTCATGGGCCCCTGTGGCCTACTACACTTCGCCTTCAGGTAAGGAGCTGCAAAGATGGGTTCTTCTGGCCTGTCTAGAATGGCTGCTTGGAAGCAGCCAATCATTGCCCAGCAGGCTCAGATAAAAGGAGCTGCAGGGACTAAGTAGGTCAGTTCCTGGCTGGGCCTAAAGGGATGAAAAAGGGTGTTCTGCTCTGGGCAAAAGGTGCTTGACTGGCTGCATTTACTGGCCCTAGGAGAGTAAGGCCCTGAGAACGGTAACCCTAAGGTAACAGGCAAAGGTAAAGGAACCAGGTGGGAAGAGGCCCAGGGAATGCATCAGCACCTCATTAAAGCAGGCAGTACATGGTTGCTGTTTATAGGGTCCCTTGGCTGGAACCCGGAGCATGTGTTCCCCACTGCCAAAGTGACCTAAACCCTGTGAAGGGGACAAAACTCCTTCAGAAACTGAGTGAAGGACTGGATTTAAAGGGCCCAGGGGTGAAAACCCTGGTAAGGGAAGACAGTTTGACTTTCTGCTACCCTAAAAGGGTCCATTTTTGACAGTGACTTGGGCAGAGGGCTGAATTACTGCCTAGTGAGATGAGGAACCTACTGGTAGCACCAGCAGCAGGAAAGAGATAGCTGGACTACACCCAGCTGCTAGGAGGCACTTAAAGTGAGTGCCCTGTTACAATTATCTTTTAAAAAAAAAAAAAAAAAAAAAAGTAAACTTGGTAACCTGTTCTTTAAAGATAGATGTGAAAGTTCCCACAGTCCGGAGCACAATCAGACTTTCTGCTATGTTACCACCATTTTGCATGTCCATTAGTAGCTGAACGCCCAGGCTGTCTCATGTGTTATTCATAAAATCATAGATGTTGTGGCAAGGGTGGCCTGTTCTGCCTCTCCATGTGTCCTATGCTCTTTTTGGCTATGCTGATGATATGGCTCGGTGAGAGCAGGGGGAACCGGTCCCACCCTCTACTCCAAGCCCCAACCCAGGACCCTGTGAGGAGTAGCTCCACTGCTCACAGTACGCTTCCTGGAACCAGGGCAAGGGTTTTTCCCCCTTCCTGACTGTGGGTCTCTCAGTCCCTTTGATCCTCCCCTGTTTTGGTGAGGGCACCCCACCTCAACTCCATTGTCTGAGCGGCCAGGTCCTCCTTCAGTCCTCTCTGCCTATGACCCTTGACCCTGCCCAGACAGGCTTCTCCTTAACTCCCGTACCTATTGGTGTTGTGGCAGCAACAGCACTCACTCTAAGCTCTGTAGCAGCTTCACTCCTCCTCTCAACTCCCTTTCAGCTTCCCCTATCTTCCTGACAGGGAGGCTTTTAACTGCTGGGGCAAGCTCCTTAATTGGCCTCAGCTGGCCTAATTGACCTGGAGTAACCCCAGCTGAACCACCCAGGGAACAAGGATTTGTTGATCCTGGGGCTAATATATATACTCTCCAACACTCTCCTATAGCCATCAGGTCTGGCCCTGTCACAGTATAAAGAAGCCAAATAGAAGGGCACGTTTCCATACACTGTGTTGTAATGAACAATGTTGTTGTCCTTACACGTTCTCCAAAGTCTATGCACAGAGCAACCACCTCTTTGGTACCCCCCTTCCCCCAGCTATTTCTCCCACCTTCTCTAATCAACTATCATGTTCCAATCACCATAGAGCCTTTGGACTCCAGCATTTATTTGGTTCTCACAAGGCCCAGTGATGATCGTAACTGGTGATATCCTAAACAAAGAGTTCTCAGCTGTGCTTGTAGCTTTTTCCATTGCTTCACATGGCCTCAGACATTTTGGAATGACAGTCCTGGAAGATCTGTGTTGACTTGCACAGGTGGCAAATGAGGGGTGGTGTGTGTTTGGGGTTATTGTGTGCGCTTGTTGTGTTTGTGGGGCGAGTGGTTTTGAAGAACTGTGGCAGTTGGGTCGTGTGTCTGTGTAGTCTCTCTCCCACAACCAGAGAAACTGTTGCATGCAGAGTAACTGAGTGGTTGAGTTACCTCAGATATCACAAAAGTCTTGGCATGGCATAGATACATGCCTTGCTGTCACATGGCAAAGAAAAATGGCTAGAATTTTAAAAAATGGATGGTAACAGACCATGTGATAACCCAGTGAGAATTCAACCTGGTGATAAGTCTGAGCAAAATAAGCCCTCAGCCACGCTTTTAGTTGCTTCCCTTATTTCACACTGACAAACAGTGTGACAAACAGAGCGACATTCTTGAAATCTCATAACATAGATTCACATATTCAGCCAAGATTTTCTTAGCATTTTTGTGGCCTGGTTATTAGATAAGGGGACGTCTGGACTCTATCCCTAGCTCTGCCGTTGACTTACTATGTGATCTGGGGCAGGTCACTGGGGCTCAGTTTACACATCTGTAAGAGAGGAATAATGCAGTCCCAGCCTGTGAGAAGCCAAGAAGGTTTTGGACTCATGTGGTGGGTGATTTTCTCACGAGAGATGGAATTCACCTGTGTGCAGAAGGCCTGCCACTTCCCCCTCCAAGTAGCCAGAAGGAAACAGGAAGAGTTAGTGGAGCGCAATCCTCCCAAAGAACCTTTTGAATAGACATAGAAACAGGCCTGAAGGGTTTGGAGATATGGGGGTTGGGAAGACACACAAGCATTTCTGAGACTAGCTGCAGATTTCTTACTGGAAGGCAGCATGTTTACTTGGAGCAACTAATTTGAGCCTGCCTTCTCTCAGTAAAGTCACACACACGTGGAGCTATTTTGCAGGGGAGCTGTTTACTGAATTCCTTCATTCTATTTCTCTCCTTTGATGGGAATTTATTTTCCTGCCGTTACGATGAGTCTAAAATCAGTTTAACACTAGCAGGTAGGTCACTGGTGACAAATCAGACAATAGTCCCACATCAGACCTACCTTCCCTCTGGGAGTTCTAGCAGGTAGCAATCCTCAAGCAGTTCCTGGCCCAGTCAGCCTGTTCCCTTAGCATGAGCACTAGAGATCTAATTTCCTTCCAAGTCAGTCCCCAACTGAGTTGTGCTCTCCCCTTTTAACTCCTCCCTCCAAGTCTGACACCTACTGCAGGTGCAGCAGGGAGGGGCAGATTGAGCCTATAGCAGTTTGTTAATCTTTTCTTGGCCAGTGTGGAGTTTTTGTACCCCATCACAAAAAGCACCACAGTTGACTCAACCCAGAGAAAACCACTCAAATGAATAACTACAACAATAGTATTACATTTTCCTCCACTACCACTGGCAACTATTCAATTAAATAACCCCTACATAAGCTTCCATTAGTCATTAAACCTTTTCAATGGCTCATTAATTCAGATAGCATAATCTGGTTTTGGTAAACTTCCACTGTCAGGCACTGATAAGGAAGGAGAATTTGCCTTTCATATCATAGAGGTGGTATTAGCACCTCATCAGAGCTGATAAAGTGTGAGAAATTACTTTCAGTAGCACAAGAGTCACTTGAATACAGTTAGCACGTAGTAATGCAACATTAGGGCCACATCTGCAAGGTAGAAATTAACTATATTCAGGAGGCTTTGACACTTCTCTAGTACTTCAAGAGCATTCACATCCTGTCTCTTGCATTGGTATACTGGAAACAAATTTAATCTAACTAAAAGAGTGCAGGTAAATTAGTTGAAATTATAGTAAAGAACAGAATTATCAGACACAAATGAACATGATCTGAAAGATTCAATATGGATTTTTTAAGGGAAATCATGCCTCATCAATCTATTAGAATTCTTTGAGAGAGACAACAAGCATGTGGACAAAGGTGATCCAGTTGACACAGTGTACTTGGACTTTCAGAAAGCCTTTGACAAGGTTCCGCACAAAAAGCTCTTATGCAAAATAAGCAATCACACTATAAGAGGGAAGATCCTCTTATGGATCAGCAACTGATTAAAAGATAGGAAACAAAGGGTAGGAATAAATGGTCAGTTTTCACAGTAGAGAGAGGTAAATAGCAGTGTCCCGTACAGACCTATACTGGGACCAGTGTTGTTCAACATGTTCATAAATGATCTGGAAAAAGGAGTAACCAGTGAGGTGGCAAAGTTTGCAAACGATACAAAATTACTCAAGATAATTAAATCCAAAACTGACTATGAAGAGTTACAAAGGGATCTTGCTAAACTGGGTGATGACAACAAAATGGCAGATGCAATTCAACGTTAAGTGCAAAGTAATGCACATTGGAAAAAGTAATCCCAACTATACATACAAAATGATGGAATCTAAATTAGCTGTTTTCATTTAACAAAGATCTTGGAGTCATTGTGGACAGTTCTCTGAAAACATCTGCTCAATGTGGATTGGCAATCAAAAAAAGTGAACAGAATGATAGGAACCATTAGGAAAGGGATAGATAATGAGACAGAAAATATCACAACGCCATTATATAAATTTATGGTACGCCCACACCTTGAATACTGAATGCAAGATATATTAGAATTGAAAAAGGTACAGAAAAAGCAACAAAAATGATGAGGGGTAAGAAACAGCTTTCATAAGAGGATAAATTAAAAAAACTGGGACTGTGCAGCTTAGACAAGAGATGATGGCGGGGGGGGTATGATAAAGGTCTATAAAATCATTAATGGTGTGGAGAAAGTGAATAGGGAAGTGTTATTTTCCCCCCAATATAACACAAGAACTAGGGGACACATGATGAAATTAAATAGGCAGCAATTTCAAAACAAACAAAAGGAAGTACTTTGTCACATAATGTACAGTCAACCTGTGGAATTCATTGCCATGGGATGTTGTAAAGGCCAAAACTATAACGGGGTTCAAAAAAGAATTAGATACATTCATGCAGGATAGGTCCATCAGTGGTTATTAACCAAGATGATCAGGGATGAAACCCCATGCTCTGAGTATCCCTAAACCTCCGATTTCCAGAAGCTGAGACTGGACAACAGGGGATGGATCACTCGAAATTGCCTATTCTGTTCATTTCCTCTGAAGCGTCTGGCAGAATACAGGATACTGGGCTAGTTGGACCATTGATCTGAAATAGTATGGCCAGTCTTATGTTTTTACGACCTCCTAATGTAGACACACTTAAAACAGTTAAAAATTTGCTTATATCAATTTGGCTTCATGTTTAAAGTATCAGATTAAATTACATTGTATAAACAAAGTTTAAACTGATGTGTATCTACATTAGGGGTTAACTAGACTGAGTTAAAATCAATTTTAGTTAAACCAGTACAATGTTTTACTATAGACAAGGAGGCAGATTTTTAAGGGGGCAGATTGAAAGGTATTTAGGCACATAAAGATGTAAATAGGTGTCCATTGGGAGTCAAGCACCTCGGATGGGATCTACGAAGGGATGTACGCATTGCAAAGCTGCATGTCACAGCCCCTAACTCTTCAGCGCCTAGAAAATTACAGAAACAACAGTTTGATTCACAAAGCTTCAGATAGACACTTATGGTTGCTATACAGTGAATGTAGAGAAATAGGCTCCGTAGAAGCCAGCACGCC
The DNA here is from genome assembly GCF_026122565.2 of Emydura macquarii macquarii. NCBI lineage: Eukaryota > Metazoa > Chordata > Testudines > Chelidae > Emydura > Emydura macquarii. The sequence continues at coordinate 10,771,784 of NW_027130506.1, forward strand.
AGGTGGGGAGTTGCCTCAGCTAGCCAATGGGAGATGCCGACCATAGGGGTGTATGTTAAGCCCTTTTCCTCTTGAGGAAATATGCCTTGGCATGGGCTGCAGGGAGGGGCCTCTCTCTGCTAGAGAGCCATGAAAAGAAACCATATGTCTTAGATGCTGAAACCACTTCTTGCGGGAATGAATTTGGCCCCTGCCCCGCTCCACACAAAAACGCTAGAGGAATGGTGGTGCCACCTCCCTTATAACTTTTAGCCCACCTGGGAAGTGGGAGACCCAGGTTTAATTCCTCCCCTTTCTGTCAGAGGAGGAGAAAGGATCTGAACTAAGTGTCTCCCACCTCTCTGGAGGGTGCACTAACCATTAGCCTACAGAGTCATTCTCACACACTCTTTCTCTGGCACAATGACTGTTCTAGTATGGATAAATACTTAAATGCTGCCAGTCCTGAGAGGTGGGAGGCCCCCGTTCACATCCTTTCTTCCCCTCTGACAGAGAGGCGAGTGGGGGATTGGGCCCCACATGCAACTTTAGCAGGTGAACACCTATCTTCCCTCGGTTTGTGAATCGCTCTCGTACTTAGGCAGGAGATAGATCTAGATGCCCAGTGTGGGCAGCAATGTGCATGCTCCAGGGACTAAAACATACGTGCCCAGGGAGGAAATTTAAGTTCTGAGTAAGTTTAGGCACCTACAGGGTTAGGCAGCAGTCAACTGGGAG